>NC_059425.1:118348389-128348389 GCF_021028975.2 Sphaerodactylus townsendi | reverse complement strand
GGGGAGAGCATTGAGCTCCCCCTCCCTGGGGCCTAGAAACTCTCCCTTTCACTCAATCTCCTTTTCCTTGTTGAGCCATGCTATCATGTTAAAGGGATAAAGGGGCAGGGGGGCAATGCCTTGCAGTAGAGAGCTGGCCGGTACCCTTTTGAAAGCGATATGTGCTTTTGTCCCTCCCCATAGCGGCTCAGGAGCAGTGTCCAGGCCCATGGAGGAGAATCACATTCCTGTAAGGCCGTGGTGGCGAATCTTTGGCACTCCAGTTGTTATGGACTACAGTTCCCATCAGCCCCTGCCAGCATGGCCAATTGGCTATGCTGGCAGGGACTGATGGGAATTTTAGTCCATAACATCTGGAGTGCCAAAGGTTTGCCACCACTGCTGTAAGGTGTCCAACTCTGGCACCCCAGATGTTCATGGACTATGGCGCCAGAGTTGGACACCCCTGCTGTAAGTGGCAAAGGAATTCAAATCGTACCATTCACAGAACAACTGGCCACATTTCTATACTAGTCCTGGCCAGGGTGGTGCAAAGAGATTTTTAAAAGCATTTTGTCAAAGAGGACAGGATTCCTACTAGATGGCAATTCCAGGTTCCCACTCACGACATTCATAACAAGTTAATTTCCACTAAAGGCACCTCCTTACGAATTTCATTAGATAGTCAGATGCTCTGTTACTATATCCAATTCCTTGGGGGAGCTTCAGCTTGCAAAAAACTGACAGGAATCAGCACAGCTTATGCAATCAGCACATGGATGTCCTGGGGAAAGGAATACTTCTTGTGCACTAAGTTGGACATTAGTGCACCTGAGCATAAACAAGGAGAGTTACCATTTGGATAAGCCTTTAGAACTGAAAGGTTCAGCGTGGTTTCTGGTTCAGTGCAAACCCCCAGCACTCTGCAAATGAAACTGCAAAAGACAAAACACTATCCCCACAACAATTCTCTCTGTGTAGAGTTGCAGCTTATGGAGGGGAGAGGAACAGACTGATCATATTGATTTGCTTGTGCGTATATCTGACACTGACCAACCATTGATTAGTAGCAAAACTCAAGCCAATGAAAACTTGATGGCAAGCAAACAAAAACAAAGCGTTAAAAAACAAATAAAACGGCCACCCTACCCATGTGCAGTACAACATCGGATATACTCTATTATAGGGCATAATGCTACCCAGGGCTCATTTTTAAAAAATACACTTGGCAGACATTTTCAGCAGCCAACCATGTTGTGAACGAGCACATGAAACAAACATGCCAAGACTTTATGTACCTCTTACCCAAAACACTTTGATGGAACACACTACTAAAATGTAAGAGTTGACCTGAACATCTTGTGTGGATTATTGTCTTGGTCCATCAATCAGACAGGTAGGGATACGTGGGAAGACAATGTTTATAATTCAAGAATGCCAGATTGCTGGAGGGACAGGGGAGTATGGTAGGCAGGAGTATATCTACTAAGGATGGCCCCCAGGGCAAGCGCTGCCCAGCATTGAGCTGCATGCCCCCCACAAGTGCAAGTGGAATTGGGAGGGCACAATTCAAGGCTCTGCTTGGCCAGCTCCAGCTTTAAACCATGGGCTTCACCTCCAAAGCCTGCAGTTGAAAACCTGACCAGCCAGGTTCAGCCCAGACTTGAACCTCAGGCTCTGTCCTGGCTAAGTCCAGCTTTATACTGCTGGTTCTACCTCTGAAGCTCTGTCTTTAAAGTCACATGGCTTCTGAAGGTGTAGTCAGCAGTTCAAGGCTGGCCTCTGCCTGGCGGGGCCCAGCTTTAAACTGCGAGACCGGCCTTGAACTGCCCCACCCCCAGTGGTCCAGCATTCAACTGCAAGCCCTGCCCCCAAACTCCAAGGGTGAGGCACAGTTTGATGCTGGGAGGGGGGCTCTGGGCTGCCTGGCACCTCTCTTCCAAGCAGCATCTGGGCCACAAGCCCTGTCTTGCCCCATTGACTGTAGGATCCCTACTTTTACAGGTAATGAGCATATTTTGCTCTTACGCCCACAGTGTTGCACTTTATCTTCCCACAGAGAGCAACAAGGCAGCCAGCCATTCATTTATACAAGATAAAGCAAAATGTTGCATTCCATTGGAGTGAGTTTAAGAGCCAGACTACACATTATGCTCCACACATGGTCCCAACAAGGGCTCCCAGCAGGATGCCAGCTGCCTCTAGTCAGGCAAATAATGCTCCCCCATTCCCCCCCCCCCAGCTGTTTCAAATCAGCAGGAGTCCTTCTTCCTCCTCCTCACGGTCACAATCCAAATCCGGTCCCCGTGGCATTTCTAAGTCAACCCGACCCAGAGAATCTGTAGCTGCCGTTTGCCTGCAAGTCCCTGTGGAGATCACGCACAAAACGTAGTGTGTAGTTTGGGCCCAAGCAACCCGACCCATGGAAAATCAAGTTGGGCTTTCTCCCCACATCTTCATCTGCAAATCCTAATCCTGGATTCTTCTCCCTGACCATACTGTTATAGAATATTGGAGAGGACTTTTACACGAAGAAAGAAGAAGAGACTAAAAATGAAACCTGGACACTACAGTATCAAAATAAATTAAATACTATCAAGTAATATATCATAGAAAGAGACCAATTGTAGATTCTGAATGAAAACTTGTTCTTTTCTATCTGTTGACTGCCTACAAGGCTACTTCTAGAAGCTACTCCAAACATGGATACATGTCAAATGCCAGCACATCCAGCTCACCAAAAATGCAGAAAGCCATGGGAAAAATGTTACGATCTGTGATTCTAATAGGATCAATTTCAGCCAATCCTGTGACATATAAGGAAGACAGGAACGGTAGCAACTCCCTTCACATTGTTGTCTTCAGTCTGGTTCTAGGAAGAAAGAGAATCAGCCCAAGCTAGCCCTCCTCAATATTGTGCTCCT
Source organism: Sphaerodactylus townsendi (assembly GCF_021028975.2). Lineage (NCBI taxonomy): Eukaryota > Metazoa > Chordata > Lepidosauria > Squamata > Sphaerodactylidae > Sphaerodactylus > Sphaerodactylus townsendi. Next base: position 128,345,486 of record NC_059425.1, on the reverse strand, counting down.
CATGGACCTGTTATTCCAAATGTCTTTTCTCAACACGAATCCCATCCCCACCCTCATTACCTTCCTTGTCAACTTTTCACCATCTTGCTGAGCAGAATTAAGAATTGTTTATCTAGGATCCATTGGAATGTTTCAACAACATGAAATGATGCTGAAAAGGTAACATATGGAAACTGCATCAAGTGCAACAATCTCTTCCCAACCAATATAGGCCTCTTTGGAACCTGGGGCGATTGGCATGGTTCCCAGGAGGAGGCGGTGTTTCTGACACAAGGCAGAGCAGTGTTTCCCATGCACATCACTTGCATTGTTCATGATCTGTGCAGTCATCCATGTCCACGTCTGAATCAAAGAGGGAATGTCCGGTGTAATCGGTGTCAGGCGTACGGGAAAAACTATTTTCAGTTCCTTCGTCTTCAAATGTTTCTGTCCTTGAATAAAAACTGAAGTCTGCCAAGGGGTGAGTCTTGCTTGCCTCACTACTTTCTTCCGATTCATACAGGGTGTTGTCATCATCATGATGCCACTCCGGCCAGAATTTCCTCCTTATCCTCTCGCAGTACATAGCAAGGTTAATCAATTCTCCTGTGAAACACGCAGGGGGAAAGTGGTATTACACAGCTACCAAAACACACCAACTGGAAAAGAAGAGCATCTTTTCATGAACCAAATACAGTCACCATGTTCCTGAAGACAAGAACAACATGCAATGCCTGTCATCACCACGTCCTACCCAAGAACGTTCCTGGAGCAGCAGTTTGGAAACTGCCTTGGCAGAAAGCTGAGTCAGATGGACTGTACGTCTGATCCAGCATATCAATTTTCTCCTGGGAGAGAGAGAACACTTTCTTGAAAGTATTCCAACACTAAAAGAAATCAATTGGAATATGCTGGAGTAATTCTGCATGGGGTTGCACTGTAATCTGGATATTCCCCATCTGCAGATGTTCATTTGCTTATAAATAATACACACCGTTTCTGCAGCCTCATATTTCACCATGAATGCATGAATCTGCCTTATACTAGCTCTGTTCAGATGATTCTCCCACATGCTGACTTACTGTGTTTGAAGAGCGCAACTGCATGAAGGAAGCAGTTGCATGTACACCTCCTCCCCACTGATCAGTGATGCTGCTTTCAAAACGTTACTAATCATCGGGAGGGGGCGAGCACTTCCCCTGTGCTATTGCAGCCTGGAGATGGCCAGGCAATTGGGTGGAGGCAGGGAGTAGCACCAGAACCCTTGTGCTTGCTCCCTTGCCCCACATGGTGGTGAGTCAACACACGGGGGGATCATCTGTACTGGGCCATGGTTTTACCAAGGCTGCTATTGTTGGCTTTAACTGGCAGGGGCTGGCAGGGTCTCAGGCAGAGAGATCTTTCATTGCATTTACTGCCTGGTCCTTTTAACTGAAGGCACTGGAGATTGAACCTGGGACCTTCTGCGTGCAAACCAGATGGTCTACCACTGAACCACAGCCTTTTGCCTTCATCTATTTGTTGTCCATTTTAGAGCTTCTTACATGAAGGCTAGTACCTTGTAAAGCTGGCACAAACCATCCCATATGTCCTTTGTATATCTGCCAACAGTCCAATGAAAATGTACTAAACTGCTCGAATAAGCATCTTGCTACCATTCATCACTCTGGTGATTATTCTACCTGCATATTGGACTCTTTGGACATTTTTTTTTCCAATTTGCACAATGATGGTTTCAGATTAACATTTTGGCAGCAGATTCTCACGTAGGACTTTGATTCTTGCATTTCCATTCACAGAATAAATCTGCATGTTTGTTAGCAACCTTTTGCTTAGTTTTGTAGCCTGGGCACAGTGACTTTGTTCTCACTATTCCACCTGCCCACTATGAAACCTTTTCCTTTTATTGAAAAAACCTGATTTTACACCTAGTACCAATTCACCAACAGATATGCTGTTAATTTCTTTTGACAGGATAGCATTGATACCTGTACTTTATAATTCTGTGGTTGTATCAAAAGGCACCATTTTTAATCATACTGGTATGAGTATGGATCACAGTTAAGTATGTGCATACTCATCATGGTATTTTTTTTAAATCCCAGTTACTAAATAAAGCAAATGCACAGCTTAGAATGAGAAAGGGCCAAAGGTGCCAGGGTCACATTTGAAAGCATCAGGCACAAAAACCTTGCAGAAAATGTCCGGGTTTGCTAAAATATGAGAAACAAATGCAATAAAATACTCACCGCAAAAGCAGAAGAGGGACAACAGGAAACAAGAATCTCAATAGTCAGGTATAAACATTCCCTATATATTTTGTTCAGACATAAGTAAGATAGAGGTATGCAATAGAATTGTTTCAATTTGTACCACCAGGTGGCAGCATTGTGTGCAAGAAATTCACCGCTTGCCTCCAGGACTAGGACAGGAAAATATTTTGAATGAGGAATCACTTCTTTCTCACATAATTACCAAATTTAGGGAGGAGATGAAAAAGTACCTCAGAACAAAATGCAGAAGAAGCCCCACTCTCAAGCCAGGGTCTGGCTGATCGCAAAAAAAAAGCAAGTCAGTGAGCTGAATTCAACAGTTCTGGCTAAAGGGAAGAATCTGCTGCAAGAGGCGTTCATCTAACAGAAAAAGGCTCCTTGTTTAGCAGAATGGAGTTGGCAGATGTGACCCTTAAATTATACGGAGCTCAACTGAAACTTCACTCTTGTTTATAACACAGCTTTAAACTGCAAAAAATATAGACATGTCAAGAGTTCAGTTATACCTGCACCACTCCAAACCAGCAGCTTAGTTACACATCAGATGACTGCTGGGCAGAACCCTGTGGAGTCACAGCAAACTGTACAAGCAATATGAATATCAGTGGAACAGGACTAGGATTGGGATGAGGACTCACAGAAGTAATGGAGGACAACTCTAGGAATCACAACCAGTGACTTAACATAGAGTTTCTTGTGATGCCTAGAACTACCCTAAGTAATTTCCAGGTTCTCCCTGAAGTGGCGTAGCAAGATCAGAAACACTGCTGTTTTCTTTCCTTCTTTCTCTCTCTCTCTCTCACCTCCACACAGACAGGCAGCAGGACAGAAGCTGCCAGGAGGAGAGCTCCCACCACAGTGGGAGGCCTGGCAGCCCAAAACGGAACCTGCCAATTCTTCTTATCAGTGCCATTCACCAATGTCGAAAAAAGGTGTTCCTACCTTTAATTAGTCTCTCAGGCCTAGTTCCTGGTAACGTCCACATTGCCTGTGCCAGATGACCAAAGACTGTGGCATCTAAGGTAGAAAGCTTGGGACCCATGATGTACTTTTTGTCACCTAAAAATAAAATGGTGCCACAGACATTTACAAGCTTGCCAGTACTCCCCTCCAGTCAGGGCGTTATCTTCAAAACAAAATTCTGCAGCCATCCCTTTGATCTTGGTGAACAACAATTGCCTCCATAGGTCCTGAAGTGCTGCTGTGTGTCCCCAACAAACCATGTCTTCCATCACCAACCCTTCACATTCCCCTGTGGAAGTAAATGCCTCTATGTGACCTAGTGGTACAGTTGTGAACTGCCTCATATATGTGTGTATGGGAGGAGATAGGTTTCTGGGGGGAAGAGTTGTGTGTTGCCAAGACTTCTGGGAGATGCAGTTTTTCACTGAGCCCTTTATGCACTGAGACACATTGTGACAGATGTGACCACCCAGGAGAAAATAAAACTGTGAAGGAAAGTATGGGGGAGGGGATACCATATTTTTCCAAGGATTAGGGTGAGTGGGAGTATGAAATATTTTCTGCTGTGGAACGAGTGAAATGCTTTTTGGACAAGTTATTACTCAAAATGTGTAATAGGAAGATTAATTGTATTCATTTCCCTGAAAACACTGTATGTGTGTGTGGTTTAAAGTGATTCACGGCACTCATTAAGCTTCTGTCTACAAGAAATGAAGATTATTTAAATAAGTGTTGCAGGTTTAGGTGATCTAATGGACCATTATCTTTAATTATTGAGAGAGCTAGAGTGACTCATAATGTCCTCTCCCCCCCCCCAAAAAAAAGTCTGAATCCCAGAATTTTGGTGCCCAAGTGACACCTGATCTACGGGTTTCCTTCATCAGAAAATTATCATTGTGCAAAACAGTCAGGCCTGAATAGTCAAGATAGTATTATAAATATAATGAGAAACTAACTGTCCCTCACTTTTCTCTCCAATGGAGACCCATAGCAGCTTGCATCATTCTCCTCTCCTCCACCTTACTCTCCTAACAACCCTGGGAAGTAGGCTGAAAGTTTAGGACTGGCCCAATCTCACCGAGCAAACACTCATGGCAGTAAATGCTAGCCTCCAGGTAGGACCAGGGAAAACCCCTTGAAGTATAACTCATCTCCAGGCTGCAGAGATTATTCCCCGGGGGGGTGGGTGGGAAGGGATGCTTTGGAGGGTGGACTCCATGGCACTGTACCCCTCTGAGGTCCTCCCCAGGCTCCATCTCCAAATCTCCAGGAATTTCCAAATATGAATCTGGCAACCTTAATACTACCATCCTCCACCAGTGGCCAGGGGAACTTGGCAACCCAATGACAGAATGAAGATTCAAACTGAAGTCTCCAAGGTCATAGTCTAAACCAGGGGTCTGCTACCTGTGGCTCTCCAGATGTTCATGGATTACAAATCCCATCAGCACCTGCCAGCATGCCAATGCCATGCTGGCAGGGGCTGATGGGAGTTGTAGTCCATGAACATCTGGAGAGCGCAGGTAGCAGACCCCTGGTCTAGACACTCTAACTACTACACCATACTGGTTCTCTAATATGGGAGAAAAACCAAGAATCACCTCCGTGTCCAAGCAACATAAACCTACCAGTAGCCTACCAAAGATTTAGTGCCTATTCCATTTGTGCAGTTCTGCATGGGACAGCAAAGGCAGAGGATTTGTCAAACACCTGACAGGCCACCATATGTAACCCCACATTGCCTTTAATTTGGTGATTACAAATGATACAAGCCTGAGTTTAATAAGTAAATTCAAGCCAATAGCAGGCTATATAATAGTGGCTTGAAAGGGAAGAGATCCTTTTGCAATAGCCTGACAGAGAACAATACCAGTCTATCAGAATCATGCAAAAAGTAATTGTGCATAATGCACAGCGTAATGAAATGGATTGTACATTACCCAGAAGACCTGCTAGGGAGCGCATGTCTTTCTCCATCAGTTTGTATATCTCTTCCTCAGAGAAGCGGCCGATGCCATGGCCATACATTTCCCGCTTCACAATCCCTCTTGTTATGTGGCAGAGAATCCACTTCAGTAGGTCGCTGAAGGGGCCAGTAAGAGACAGCATCTTCTGAGTCTCATGGAGATTGTCCACCCATTGGCAGTAGGCTAAGGTCCTAGAAACATTAAGAAGACAGTTCACTGATGGCCAGAACAGTACAAAATAATACATCATTGGCAGAAATAATGGCCCGTTCAGACAGCTGATTTCCTTCTCCTGCCCAGTTGATGGTTTTACAAAAACAAGCAAATCCAAAAGGAAAGAAATGCTGTTTAGCTTGAGTGTGTACAATTGCGACTGATTTTTTTTCAGACTGTGCCCCCCGTGTGAGTCCAGCAAGTTTGTAGCAGGTCTCTTAGAAGGTAGCAGGTCTCTTAGAAGAAGAATTCCCATGTGGCTTTAAGATGTCAGAGTCACTGGATCAGCCTGACAATCCTCTGAAACTAACTTCATCTGCACAAAGGATCTGTTTGCGGAACATATATTGATCTACCTAGTACATTTATGTCCTGCCTGTCTTCCAAGGAGCTTGGAGAGCATACTTGATTCTCCCTTCCCTATTTTATCCTTATAACAGCCTTGTGACGTTAAAAAGGCTGAGAGAGTGTGGCTGGCCAAAGTCACCCAGCAAGATTCCATGGAAGGGTGTAGATTTAAACCTGCGTCTCCCAGATCTTAGCCTGACATTCTAACCATTTTGCTACACTGCTTCTACACTGGTCATTCTGTTCTAATCTACAGTTACTAATCTGAGAGCCATCTAAATGACAGAATTATTACATGATACAATCCCTCCAGGAAAAACCATCCTTGCATGTGGAAAACCAGCACTTCAGGAAGGAGATTAGTTGGGACATCTCTCTGATAGGCTACTTTTTCTTCCTGAAGTAAAGCTTTAGTCCTGAGCACATGAGCCTTCCACATGTTCAGTCAATGTATAGATTTTGAGAGCAGACACATATTATGATACTTTTGAAAAACTGAACTCAAAAGCAAAAGCAATGCCTGTTTTGTGGAAGAAAATTTAGTTACTTGCACATTCATGAAATCATAGTTACCACTGTCGAATGCAGGTATCAGGATATGAACACAAGCTCAAAAGGTGATGCCAGATACAGTAATCCTATTTAACAGTGTAGATCAACACAGATACAATTTCTTTTAAAAAGTGGTGCCTATTCCTCAAGTTCAGCTGTGATTTCCTGCTATTTGGGGAACTAAGATGTTAGGATTGGCTACCAATTCTTCAAGAGAGGTCTGTGTGAGAGAATACCTTTGTCTATACTGCCACAGCAATTGAGGAGTAATTTAATGTGGTGCTATTGGCTGTACAGACAACATGTAGTGTCTATTTGATGATGGCTTGCTGTGGTTCCAAAGGGCTGCAAGGAGGGATGGTGCTTGTATGGTCCTACCTTGCAGGAGAGGGCATGTCATATAGTGGTTAGAGTGTCAGACTAGGGTCTGCAAGTCCCAGGTTTGAATCCCCAGAATGATGTAATCTGCTTTGGAGCCCCACGGGAGAAAAGCAGGGTATAAACAAATAAAGAAATAGATGCCATTTTGATCCTTTCCAGTTCTTACAAGATCATCCCTGTTATCTTCAGAATAATCACTAGAGAAGTTCTGAAATCAAGGATTGCCTTGATGGTTAATAATGAAATATTGCTGTATTTGAGTATGAAAGCCTTGTTGAATAGGACTGTAACAGCGCAATCCTATGCAAAGCTACTCCATTCTAAGTCCCTCCATCCCAACAGGCCTACATTGGAATTACCCTGCATAGAACTGCACTGTTAGATACCTGCCACAGCGACACTCGAACAGTGCAAGAGGGTTGTACACAGATGAAACCAGAAATACTTTGGTCAACTCAGTGAGCTAAAAAACACAGGTTTCCCTTCACACCGTCACCATCTGCTAATCTATTCAGGAAAGCAGAATAAATAATAACTTCAAATGATACAAACATTTTGCTGTCCTGAAATTAAACCCAGTAGTTTTCCAGCAACACTGGGAATAAAATATTTATAATCCCAGAACATTTTCTAAGTGAGGTCAATTCAGTTCATTTATCCCACAGAGTCATTTTGCTCGCGGTTTTCTCTCTCCATCTCCTGCAAGTTTTTGAATTAAGTAGATTCAAAGCATCTCTCATCCCCCCGCCCCCCATGGCAGTGGGCCAGTTTGGGTAAATAAAGCTTGCCATTCCTGTAACAGGAAGAAGCACAGACTGTTTCCCACAAATATGCTCAGTTCTTCTTTACATGGCACCAAATACACAAACTGCTCACGTTCAGCAGCTGGTCTGGTGAGTTGAGGGGCCAAATCAAGACACATGTTGAGGGCAAGTACTCAGTAGCCCCTAAGCCAAGGGTCCTCACTTTTTTTTAGTCTTCATGTACTTTTTGAATTCTGACATGGCATGTTAGGCACAGCCATAAAATGGTTTCCACAAAATGGCTGACAAAGGAAGTGGAGCCAGATCAGCTACCACACCTTACCTTCATTTGCACAGTGAAGATCTTTGTGCTGGGCAGGCAGCTGCCAAAGCAATATTTTTGTTTTCTGAATTTGCACACTGCATCAGATCTCCAACAGCCAATCAGAAGCAAAATACCCATCTTGTTCTGTCCACTTTCTAAAAATTCTTGGTGGGCAACCCTGCCAGGGACTCCTGGCCCTGAGGATACACTAAACAGAGGTCCTTGGTACCAGGCAGAAAATGGCCCACTAAAAAAACAAAACAAAACAGGGAAGAGCCTGGCAAATATAGTTTGAGGGCCCCATCTGCAAAAGGCTGGTGCTACCACCAATCTATGCAGGAAGCCATAATAGCAAACAAAAGATCAGGGACATTGGGAGGGGGGGCAAATGATGCCTGGGGCAAAATGGCCCACCCCCCATGGGCCCTTGCCCCCTGTGGAGCCTCCCCTGAATAGCCGCCCACACAGCCCTGCCTCCCCCGCCCACTTACTTTACTTCACCCAAAAGCCAGGTGAAAAAACAGCCTGCTCTGGGTGCCGGGAACCTGGCTGGGGTTTTGTGACAACAGTGACATTGCTGCAGTTATTTTGTCACTATTGGGTACAATCCAGAACTGACGATGTGTACCTCTAGGAATCTGAAGAGACTGTATGGTTTACCTGGACTTGACTTACTACCACAGGTGCCAGAGGTGGTTTCTTTTTTAAAAAATTGCCCCACCACTACTCCAAGTAATGGCAAACAACAGCGATGAACAGCGGGAGGCACACAGCCATGGCAACCTTACCAGTAAAGTTCATGGTCAGTACTCTCTTGGCTAAGATACCTTTGGTAACAACCCAGTCTGGAGTCTTTTCAGTGACTCTCACATGCTGTGGAACAGATTTCAGAAGAGGCAAAGGGAACTCCTACCCTGCTGGCTTTGTAGAAAGCTGAAAAACAGCTATTACAGAATAGGGAGAATATCCTGCTGGTGAAAGGCATAAAGTGTTTTAAGATTAGTTTTTACTTATTTTATATCTGTTGTTTTTCATTTGTTTCCATATTCCTGTTACCCATCTGGCCTGAGATGCTCAGGAGAAAGATGGTATATGAATATTCTAAATAACTAAAATAATAGGTTTGATAGTATTCAGCAGGACCTAAACTGAAATGATACTTCCTTCTCTCCCACTGCGTGTGAAGTGCCATTAAGTTGCAGCCAACCTAAGGCAACCCCAGCAAGGGGCTTTCGAGGCAAATAAGAAGCAGAAGTACTTTGCCATTGCCATTCTCAGGCGGGTGTAAACTTGATCATCCTGAAAGAGGTTCCTGTCTCAATACGAAGAAAAAGGAAAGACTATACCATGCTGGCTGATACCTTAAGACTTTGAACCTTGGGTGACATCACTTTCGGCTTCGAACATTCCAGGAGGTCTCTTCGTCCGAACCGGCTCCGGCTTCAAAGGGGCCTTATAACATCAATTCCGTTCCCAAAGCCCAAGAATTCCTGGCTAGAAACAAAAAGAATCTGAAATTTCCTGACAACTACGTGGTAAGCTATCAGTTGTATAAAGAATTGTAAAATTATGTCATGGAATGTAGATGGTTTAAATAATCCAATTAAGAGAAAAATGTATTTTGTCAGTTCAAAAAAGAGGGATATGGTATAATTGGCCTTCAATAAACACATGTAAAAAAGGAAGATGAGAAATACCTACACAACCCTAAGCTGGGGACTCTATTTCACGCAAGTGTCCAGGAAAAAATGGGAGGGGGGTAGTTTTATATATTCAAGATGTGCTGAAACCAAATTTAATCTTTACAGGTACAGATGCTAGATATATAATAATAGAGATAAATTGGAATAATTAAAAGATCTTAGTAGCTGCAGTATATGCCCCTAACAACAATAAAGCACAATTCTATCAATCATTATATGAACATCTAATCAAATTACACCCCCAAAATTGGATAATCTTAGAAGACCTGAATGGAGTAGTAGACCCCAGTAAAGAAAACAACTAAGCAAAGAAGGAACTGATGGGAGACAATAAATTGCCCACATCTTTTTTTAAAATAATAAATGATTTTAATTTGATTGATGTTTGGAGGGAAAAATCAGGAAATTCCTTAGAATTTACTTTCTTCTCAGCAAGACACTCTATGCACTCCAGAACTGACCTGATCTGGGCACTCAGATCTTTAAGTACTCTGACCCAAAAAATAGTAATCAAAAGTCAAACCATCTCAGATCATAACCCAATACAATGGGAATTGGGACAATTCAAAAGGAATATACATTGGAATACGAAGGACTGTGTGCTCAGAAGTACTGTCAGGATGGAAGAAATTAAGAAAGAATTGCAACAGTTCTGGGAAATCAATGTGGAATAATATATGTTAAGCTGGCGGATCATAAAGTAACGGGACATAAAAAGCATAAGGCTTTATGATGAGGGGAGTTTGCCTCTGTTAAGTCGAGGAGGCCGAGACCGTGAAAAAACAAAAGGGAGAAAAAAAGATGGTGTTAGAGAGGGACTTATATAAACTAGAGACGGAATTAGAAAAAAAGGTTACACCTTTTGGATTTCATGACTAAAACCCAGTTTTCACTATTTTCACAAATGTTATTCTCCTTTGTCTGTGTATGTATGATGATGGAAGTTTTACCTCATGTGTCCAAAAGCACACAAAGGGCCTGCCTAAGCTATGAGTAGGTCATTTGGGTAAGTCTGTCAGGCTGGCACCTCTACACAATAATTCAACACTCATACAAGATAATACTAACCTCCAATTGTACGGCACACAAGTATGGAAACAACAAATTCCCCAGAGCGAGAGAGAGAGAGGCCCACTCCGCACAGGCCATATACAGCGGTGTGCAGCCAGTAAAAACACTGTTGTGGGGGAGAACTTCGTATAGCTGGTGGTGGTGGTGAGAAGCTGCACCAACCCATTTCTCCCACAACGGTGTTTACATGACTCACTAAACAAGCAAGTCTTTTAGAAAACAGCGGAATCCACCTGGTGCATATATATTGTGCGAATGGCACCAGATGGAAGACACCATTTTTCAGCATGCCGCTTAAAAAAACCTTACTTCCTCTTTCCTGCATAGCTCCGTGGGGACCAGGGGACATGCAACCTGCCCTCCGACCCCCCCAGGGCATTGCCAGGGCCATGGAAGTGTGTCCCCTCATTCTGAGAGAGCTATGCAGGGAAAAGGAGGTACGTTTTTTTAACCTCTGTGCAGAGGCAACGCCGTGGGCCGCAACAGGTCCAGGGCTGCCCACACACAAGGGCCTCGGGGCTGCACTGGTGCCATGTACACCGGCGCCCAGCCGCTCCCCAGGCCCGTGCAGAAGGGGCCAGAGAGAGAGAGAGAGAGAGAGAATGGTCAGTTTCCATAGCAACTTACCAATAGAAGTGCTCCTCTACCATCTTTGTTACTGCTCTAGAAACTGCTCTTTCATGTGGGCCAAGGTGTTTGTTTAAATTCACTCCAAGCTTATCTTCCAAAAAATCAATAATGAACTCTGTGCCAGATACTTTTTTACGACTGTATTCAATCCATGGCATTTTCCCTTGAGGAGAAAGTTTTCCATCAAAATAATTCTAAAAAAAGAGGGAAGAAGGAAGGAAAAAGGAAATCACACTCAAACCAAACCCACAATATAACTTGGGTTCTTTTGGCAATGAGTGGACTGATTGGCCTTTGGCTAGGGCCCACTCTCAGTCTGATCATTCCCTTCACATTGAAATATAACACTCCACCTCAAAGGATTGTTATGAGTGAAAGACAAAATGGTTGTCAAACACTTTTCAAGCTGCAAAGATCTTATAGGTAATTCACAACATGAACTATATAAGACAGTGTTTCCAAGCATGCCCACTACACACCCTGCTGGTACACTTCCTTGGGATCCTCTGTAAAGTAGCCCAATTAACACATATGAAACTGCTGCTAAACTGAAATAGGAAGCAGACCTATTTCTCCTGCTTAGTTATTCATGTGGTCCTTTAATAAATTAATTCCTTCCTTATCTGCAGTAGCAGACAAGACTCCATCTATGCTGCACAGATAGTCATGGAGGGGCAGATGAAAAGACTGCAGGTAAAACAGCTGGGAAAAGCCACAACCCCTGTATCTAGATCAGATCTTATACCTCAAGCCAGAAATACAATCAACTCTCATGGATAAGCCTTTCTCGGAGAAGTGCTACTTTGACATGAAGGTTATTTCCAGTGAGTAATGATGTATGCATGCTAGTAAAATTGATTTCAGATAACTCTAGTCTTGAGACATTTGAGTTGGTTTTTAGACAACCCAAAAGACAAAATACTATTATCCACCACAAGATTAGTTCGGTGCTACAGCTGCCAGGCACAGACATTACAGACTGGGAAAATTTGGGAGGAGCCATTGGAAAATGGAGTATTGTGCAATACAATAACTTTAGGTGAAGATCTAGAAGTGACATCTTCACAGTGCTCTAGGAATTTCCCCAATTTGTATGGTAAAGATTATAGAGATTGGGGAAATGTTTAAAGAATACACAATCACAGAACGTGTTGCATCCACCGCTTTTTATGTGCTCAAAAAAGTGTATAAACAATAAAGTGCATATATCCATTCAGTTTTTAGACATTCCCCCTCCTCCAAGTCCGAAGAAATGTTCAGAGAGTCACACAACATGGCAACATCAGCCTTCCTCCACCCCCTCGACCTCCCACCCCCACAATAACTCCATTGACTGTAGTCTGGAAATGGGGAGCACTGGAAGGGGTAGCCCGGCACAAGTAAGCAAATGACAATCCTATGGTCCACTACTGTGGGTGGCAACGGTATGTAGGAAATCTCCGGAAGCATGGGGTGGGGGCAGAGACTTTTTGGAAGTGACATCATGATTTTATGTGCATTTAAACATCTCTGGGGTAAAACCAAATAGATTTTTTAAAAAATCCTAGTATGTAATGTCACTAAATGTTTTGAAACAGAAAGTTACTTCCATGCGCTGTTTTCCTTCTCCCATCCTCACTACTCCATTGAGTGGAGATGGGGGGAAAGGACCATCACCTGGAGGCCTCGTGCCATTACTGGGTAAGTGGCAACCCTGTTGCTAACACTGCCTTGGCAAATGCTGGGTAATTTGGAGGATGGTGTCTGGGAAGATTAGAGTTTGGGGAGGATATGAAGTCACTTCCAGGTAATACTCTAGGCAGGTGTCCCTATCTCTACAGTCTTTATCATAGAAGGTGAATTTCCTAGAGCATCACTGTTTGGAGGCTTTTCGTATGTTCTTCAATTACTCAGGGACAGGAAATTGGCTGGAGGCTAATAATGTCTCCTCCCAGAGGGTAAATAAGCCTACTAGAATGTCTTTAGGGAATCAAAGTACAACAGAATACAGCATGCACCTTTTTACCTGGTAGGGTAAATCAGCCATCCTTAAATAAGTCTCCATTTTCAAACAGAATGGAGATAAACTGGGAATACCGTTGTTTGGTCTTGAAAATTGATGCAATATGATAGCATCTTTCGAATCAACCTCTTGCTCTTTCCTACAAACAAACAAGCAAATGAGTTTCACAAAATGTGTTATTTAGCATCAATATGTTAAAGGCACAGAGCAGGATGCAATTGCTGAGGCAAAATGTTCATCTGACTGAAGAGGCTGCTGCCATTTTTTATTAATTAAACCACTAAAAGCACTTTGGACTGCAAAGCCAAAAATACAGATAGGAAGCCAAGCTATCTGGATATTAAAAATATCTAAAAGAATCCCACAATTAAATTCACAGATATATATCTAGTGAAACTACATATTGTCTGACATAAAAGATTGTCACAGTGTCCAGAAATTGCTCAAGAAAAAAAAGCAGCCGTTCCTTTTTAGTCTGTGACACATGAGATCAACACAGTACACATAAAGTGCAAGAGAAGGTACTGTAGCTTTTCAAAAGATATGAGATCCCATGAGGTATAGCTGGACTTACATACAAACTAAGGAAAACACTACTAAAGGCCACAAATTATGGTCCTCTAAATAAAAATACTAAAATGTAACGTCAGAATAATACACATTTTGGTAATGCTGTGGGATCTCAGGGACTTTGCATGTCTAACCCATCTGGCTCAGTCAGAATATTAGAATGTTGAAAAGCTTGTTAAGTTCTTTGAAGTAAGCTTCCATTCCTTACAACAGCACAAACTGATTTCAACATGAGGTTCTTCAGAGAGTACATTGTACGTTTTCCACTTTTCAAGGAAGTATTAATATATTTGATACTAAACTTTTCAAATGAAAATAGTTTAGGTTTGCCATATACCTGTCAGGGACAAAGGATTTCCTGTCCCTGACTTCCGTTTTCCGCCCTGATACTCTCAGGAATGGCAGGAGAATTTTTTTTAATGGTCATTTGACTGACAGGTTGACATCACTTTCAAATTAAATCCGGAAGTGATGTCAGTCCTATCTGGGTTTTAATCATAGATTTTCCAGAGATTCCTAGAGAGGGATGACAATACTTCTGAGGTTTCCATGAAGTGATATCATGCCTTGGTCGATGACTGCTCCCCAGTCTTGTGCTGGTTACTAGGCCCTGCCTGGCAACCCTAGAATTATCTCCTAAAGAAATAAGAAACATGAGTCTTTTCCTCAGACTTGCAAAGTAAAAAAGTTACAACACAAAAAGGAAAGGAAATGGCAGGAGAGGGAAACCTGTTAGACATTATCAGCATTTATTCCTAATTAGCAAACCAGCTGGAGTTCTGGAGGGGATACAGCCACACAGCGCCTCTTTGTCCTCTGACTGGTGGCAGACTTCAAAGAATCCTTCAGCACACCAGCAGCACAGAGCAACTGGAGTGAGAATAGAATTCTTTCCAGAAAGAAGGGGGAACCATATACCTTTAATCTGCTCCTTCTCGAGTTAGAGCCTGGAGTTTGATTGGTATTCCCCTTCTCGTGATATTCTCCTTCAGGGAGAAATTTATTTTAGAATAAATTCATTTTAGAATAAACTAGTGGGGCCCGGCCACGTGTTGCTGTGGCTTATTGTGGTGAAATGGGAAAGGAACAGTAGCAGCAAATCAATGGCAGAGGCCCAGCAGTACGTGCTCATGGAAACGCGCAGGCCACAGGCGTAGCTACCATGGGGACATCCGGGGACAAATGCCCCGGGCGCCACCTTGTGGTGGGCACAAAAATTGCAGGTTCGTTTGTGGCTTTCTGTATTTTTTACTGTTTTTTCCCATTGTGGCCTGCAGGGGGTGTAGTTTTTAGGTTAGTAGCACCATAATTTCAGGATATCATCAGGTGACTCTCCCGATGATACCAGCCAAGTCTGGTGAAGTTTGGTTCAGGGGGTCCAAAGTTATGGACCCCCAAAGGGGGTGACCCCATCCTCCATTGTTTCCAATGGGAGCTAATAGTAGATGGGGCTATCATTTTGAGGGTCCATAACTTTGGACCCTCTGAATCAAACTTTACTAAACCTAGGTGGTATCATAAGGATAGTCTCCTGCTGATACCACCCAAGTTTGGTGAAGGTTGGTTCAGGGGGTCCAAAGTTATGGACCCCCAAAAGGGGTGCTCCATCCCCCATTGTTTCCAATGGGAGCTAATGGTAGATGGGGCTACCCTTTTGAAGGTCCATAACTTTGGACCCCCTGAACCAAACTTCACTAAACCTGGGTGGTATAATCAGGATAGTCTCCTAAAGATAGCCTATAGTATCCTAAAGATAGCCTAAAATTTTGGTACTGTCAGCTTAAACATTGCTCTCCTGACAGGCACCCTCAAATTTTCCCCAGGTTCTCTCTTTAAATCCACCCCCTTTGGAGTGGATTTAAAGGGAGAATCTGGGCTCCCTAGATTAAAAAAAAAACATTGAAAGTATTGTTGAAGGCTTTCACAACCAGATTCAACTGCTTGTTGTGGGTTTTACAGGCTGTGTGGCCGTGGTCTGGTAGATATTGTTCCTAATGTTTCACCTGCATCTGTGGCTGGCATCTTCAGAGGTGTATCACAGAGAGAAGTCTGTTATAAGAGAAGTCTGGACACAGTGTATAACAGACTTCTCCCTGTGATACACCTCTGAAACCTAACTTTCCGATCTGAAATAGCTGTCAGGCTAAGATCTACCAGACCACACAATACGCATGAAAACTCCACAACAATAACTGTCGACAATGGTGCTGTTTGGGGTGGATGGGTGGGAAATCTACCCTGAAACAGCATCATTTTCAATGTTGTTTAAACTAGAGAGCCCAGAGTCTCTCTTTAAGGTGGATTTAAAAGGAGAATTTGGGCTCTCCAGTTTAAACAACATTAAAAGTGATGCTGTTTCAGGGTGGATTCCCCCCTCCAAAAAATAGCATCACTTTCAATGTTGTTTAAACTAGGGAGCCCTGGGTGTGTTCAGATTTGTGTGTTGGGGCATGTTCTATAATGTGATGGTGACTTTGAGATGATCTGGTGCAAAAAAATGTTCTTTGGTCGTGGTGGGGGAGGGGCGCTGCCCATATTGGAGGGGCGCAAAACTCAGATTTTGTCCCGGGCTCCATTTTCCCTAGCTACGCCATTGGCGCAGGCTGATACTGTGCGATGTGTGTGTGTGTGACCGCATTCCTCAGGGGGGAATGGAAAGGCACCCCTTTCACACATCTAGGCTGGCTGGTCACGATCCTTTACCTGGAAGTAAGTTGGGGTGGTGGCAATGGGTGTCGCTTCTGAGTAAACCCTCTGAGGGGCGCGACGCAGCCATTCAAAGTACGTCACGGTTGCTTTACCGAGCTTACTCCTGAGTAACGCATGCCTCGGAGGCAACCTGGTTTTCAGTATTCAGGGAATCTAGGCTGGCTGGGCCCTCCCTCCCCTCCCTTGCATGCCACCCCTCACTCTCTCCCCTCCCTCACTTCTCTTCCCTTGCATGGCACCCCTCCCCTACCTCCCTCCCCTTCGCTAGAGTGGGTGGGTCATATCCAGATGCTGGGCCCCCTCCCTCCCCTTCCTTGCCTGCCACCCCTCACTCTCTCTCCTCCCTAACTTCTGTTCCCTTGCATGCCTCCCCCTGCATCCCTTCCCTCTCCCACCCTCTCTTCCCTTGCATGCCACCCCTCCCCCTCCCTCCCGTCTCCCTCTGCTAGGGTGGGTGGGTCATATCCAGATGCTGGGCCCCCTCCCTCCCCTTCCTTGCATGCCACCCCTCACTCTCTGTCCCCTCCCTCACTTCTCTTCCCTTGCATGCCTCCCCCTCCGTCCCTTCCCTCTCCTTCCGCTGAATGTGTATGAGAGTAGGTGTGTTGTGTGGTAGCAGTGGGTGAGGCACAGAAAGTGAAAGGTACCTGCGTGTGAGGGGGGAACCGCACCTGACGTCTCACACGGCAATGTGTGTATGTGTTTCACTTCCACTCAAGTTACTGCCTATGTACTGTTTTCACTGCTCATATCTGGCCATCTGAGTGAACATTCAAAGCTGCACGAACATTCTAAGAGTGACAGTTACACACAGGCAGCTTCATGGCCTGGTGTGCCAGGAAAAAGAGGTTTTACCTGGCTCAGGTGTGTTGTCTGACAGCAGGAGGTATGTAAGAACATAGTCGGGGGAATGAGTAAGGGCCTGTGAAATTTTCAGAGCTTTTGGGCCAGCAGGTGCGGGGTTATTCTCGAAGCAACAAACACATGGTTCCATTTTTATATATATAGATATACAATAACAGAATTGTATATATTTTACCATTCAGATTTGGCAAGTATGAAATAAAAGGATTCAGTATCTTCATAACTGTAAAGCTTTACAAACAAAGCAAAGAATGATTTTGGCTTTTTAAAATGTAAAGATAAGTTTGAAAGTTTGTGTGAAATGGCTGGTAAGACCTTGGAAGTGCAAATATGGTTGCAATGTTATCTCTTCCTCATCCGCACCCTGTCTCCACACAGCTTTCTCCTTCACCAGCAGCAGCACCAAAAGCACATTGTGCACAGATTTCCTAGAGTGATTGTGCTAGAGTGGAAACATGTCAAACAACACAGCACCACCTTACAGCCACTGCTCTGGGAAACAAATAGAGAGAGACATGTGTCCACCCCAGCTGCTGCCCTTCTCCCCAAAGCTGCCACTTCATCCTACCTGAGAAGGAGAAACTTTAGGCAAGATTTCAGTAACAACAGAATATTTTGACGTTATTAATCACTACAACACTTTACCAGTGTGGTGTAGTGGTTAAGAGCAGGTGTTCAGCGATCAGGAAGTGGGGAGTTCCTTCTGAAACCTGATTATTTCACGTGAATATCACACAATTAATTGACCATGGTTTGATTCTCCGCTCTGCCATTTGAGCGGTGGAGGCTTATCTGGGGAACCAGATTAGCTTGTGCACTCCAACACATGCCAGCTGTGTGATCTTGGACTAGTCACAGTTCTTTGGAGCTCTCTCAGCCCCACCCACCTCACAGGGTGCTTGTTGGTAGTGGGGGTGGGAAAGGAGATTGTGAGCCCCTTTGAGTCTCCTTGCAGAAGAGAATCCAAACTCTTCTCCTTCTCTAACCCATTTATACAAATATATGCAACTGACTTTAATTGCAAAAATATATACAGGTTGCAGGAAAATGGTTTGTGGCTTAGAAATTTGGCTACCTTGGTACATAATTTTAATTTTAAAACACCAAGACTAATGCAAAGCCCTGAATATATGGTAGAGCACACACACTCTCTAAATAATCATTTGCCAAGTTCAGTAAAATGATGTGCAAACTATGCTAATTACAGAAACTAAAGCATGCCAAATCTCAGGGCTGTGTAAGGTTGTACTATAATAACCTCAATCATTCAAATTCTCCACAATACTCATAAAACATCTGTATAATGAAAGCATGGAAAACCAGAAATGCCACTTATATTGAGCTTCTAGGAGGGTGACACAAGGAATCTTGAAAATAGGGAATGTTACTGTTGGGGGAATCTTGTGATTCTTGGACCTCAAAGCTCAAAATGTCTTAGTCACAACAATATTTATAGAGTGCTTCTCCTACTGTAAGATATCATGTATGTTAAAACCACACTAATATGATCATTATCACTACACTTTAGGGTGTGAGGGTGCAGCTGAGTCCACACAATGATAGTTCATTGTTCACAATCAGTTCATAGCTCAAATGATTTTTGAACTATAGTCTTAGGGGCTCACAGCTCATACTCTTAACCAGTTCATTCATACACACAATTCCTGTGTCAAGAAAAATGAAAGCACAGGCCATGTTGTGGGATAAACTGATTTCAGTACTAATAAGCATAACCCAGGTTGTGCATTCGCAATGGGCAATACTGGAAAGGGGGTAGGTCAATTCATTCACTTGTGTGGCACGAAGGAAATAACTTTCATTATTTAGAAGGAGTATCAGTTTTCCTTCCACAGATGGCTTCAGCACCTGCTTGAATGGTAAACTTTGCACTAGGGGTTCACCTTCAAATATAATTGTGTACTTCAGCCACACATCTTCATCACCACATGTGCGGCTTAAACTATTGCTACAACTGTGACACACACCCTTCAGCAACCCCTGCACATACAGAACAATACTTTCAAACTGTCTTAGCTCATCATAACTTGTCTTGATTTCACACTTCGCCACAGACTTGCTCTAAGGTACTTCCAGAATTCACAAGCAAGATTCCAGAAAGCAACCATAAGTGGCAGAAAACTTGGAGGAGGATTTGGCCTAAGGCATTGTTATTCATTCAAATAAATGCAGTTATGAAGTTTAAGACTGAAATGGTGATAGCCACTGGCTACTTTCTCCTTCCAGGCATATTCCTCTTGAACAGAACTTGGCTGTATCTACCTGAACTATGTGCTCTACAGTCTCCTGTCTCTAGTACCAGTTGTCTATTGAGTAAGCCCTGCTTGGCGAACAGTGATGCAGACAACAGGCATCACCAAGTGCTGAACCCACCAAACACTAAAAGTGAAGAAAAAGAGGGCTCCCATCTCTACTATCCAAGAGGTCACGTGCCCCATTTGGTACCCAAGGACAAATTGAGCACAAAAAGACCCAACACAAACCATGACTGCAGTGCTCAATTTGCCATTTGTAACTGCAGAAAGGTCCCTCCGTTGCTAATGATGTTCTAGATCATTAGCTAGCCACTGTTGTTACAAGAATCTTCTCCTATGTCTAAGGTAAACACAAACAGCATTTTACAATCAATCCATCCTCTTTGGCCATTACCCCATTATGTATTAGCTACGAACCCATCTTGTTTTTGACATTCTGACTCTAGTGATTTAGAAGATAGTATTTTGTATGGATATTATTAAAGTTATCAGATATTATTCCTGCTTACTATAAATAGAACTATTTCACTTTTCCAAATACCCTCTGGACCTGCCTCTCATGCTGATGATTTAGGTACATAATAGGAACTCCTTGCCTGGTGCCATTCCAAGAAAACGGAGGGTCAAAGTAGTCAGGTTCATTATTGCTTACAAGCACACTGCAGCACCATATGCAATTGTTAATTTCAAATCCTGGCCTACAATAATCACCACTCTATAATTTATCAAAACATGCATTGTTTTTCATATTCTTTTTCCATTTCTTTTGGTATTCACAGTTTTTATTTGTTTACTAATACTAAAGCCTATTTTCATTGAAAATAAAATGGGCTCTAGCAATGGGGGAGGGATGGCAAGCTGGGGGTCCCCCTTCCTCCTCCCCCCAGGTGTCCACACCAGTTAGACTTACCACAGGCTGGAGGACTTCCCTGTCACTAGGTGGGTCATTGTTTTTGTGTCGGTTGGGGGGAGGTTGGGGGAAGAATGGGGAGGCAGGTGGTGCGGGCCAGAGGCAGGTGGTGTGGCCGAGGTTTGGGAAAGAGTGGGGGCAGCGGGAGGGCTTTTGTGCAGCTTACAGGGAGGAAGATTTGGAGCCTTTGGCCCAGCAGAGCAGGCTTGGTTTGGGGGCGGTGAGGGAGGGAATTGAGATGATTTTTCCCAGGCTTGGGGGGAGCGCAGCCTGTTACCTTTGCCCCACTGCAGGCAGGTTGCTTCTGGGTCAGGAGCTGGGAGGGAAGCAGGAGGGTTTTGTCTGGAGCAGCAGGGAGGGCGGCCTGATGCCTTTGCCTCGCCATGACCAGTGTGTTCCTGGGTGGGGGAAGCAGAAGGGCTTTGTCCAGGCCAATCAGGAGCTGGGAGGGATGCGGGAGGGCTTTGTCTGGAGCAGCAGGAGGCTGCCTGCTGCCTTTGCCACACCACAGGCACCATGCAGCTGGGTGGAGTGTTGGGAGATGGTGGGAGGAAGTTGAATGGCTTTTTCTGGGGTGGTGGAGACGGCAGCCTGCCACCTTTGCTGCACCACTGGTGGCATGCTCCTGGATGGGGTGTTGGGAGAGAGTGGGAGGAGTGGGAGGCTTTGTTCAGGGCATCAGGGAGGGCACCTTGCTGCCTTAGCCCCGCCATGGTTGGTGTGCTCCTGAGTTGGGTGTTGAGTTATGGAAGTGTGTGGGGGGCTTTATCTGGTCTATCAGGAAGGGTAGCCTGATGCCTTTGCCCAGCCATGGGCAGCGTGCTCCTGGGTCAGGGGTTGGTAAAGGGGGGAGGTGGGGGGGGTCTTCCAAATTGGTTGAGTTGTGTCATAGTGAAAGACTCATTGGCTTCTGTAGAACACACTTATTCCTTTTGTGCACAATTATTTTATTTAACAATAATGTGCAAATCATTTTTGCTCAGGAACTTGTTCCATTCTTCTATTCATGAAGCAAACTATATCCCAAGTTACATCCCAATCCTACTCATATCTTCATGGAAGGAAATTCCACTGAATTCAGTGGCACTTACTCTGAAGCAACCACATGAAGGGTTGCAGCCACATAGTGCAGTCCCAAGCAGAGTCCTTTGAAGTATGTAAATTTGCTTAGAATTGCTTTGTTATTCATTTAACATCTTCAAAGCATACACACTATCAAGCAAATGGAAATGAAAAGAAGGATGATCATTTGCAGAAACAATAGTTACAGGTTCAAAATAGTTACAAAATAAGTTCAAAAAATGGACTCTTGCTACAAAATTAAAATTCTATGACGTGCTGTAAATCAGGCATAAAGAGCAAGCAGCTGCCATAGTATTAGAGCAGGGGTGTCCAACTCTGGTGCTTCAGATGTTCATGGACTACAATTCCTATCAGCCCCTGCCAGGCCAGCAGGGGCTGATGGGAATTGTAGTCTATGAACATCTGAAGCGCCAGAGTTGGACACCCCTGTATTAGAGGAACATTCTAAATCAGGACCTACTTGATAATGATGTTATTTAAGGCAAGTTACTTGGGGCGGGGGGGGGGGGGACCTCCTGCCGGGCCTGCTACTAACCTCTTAGAGCCCCACAAGCTGCCTACCTATTGCTCCCAACTGTTGTCTACACCCCAGAATTGTAAGGAGATAATTAACTGAATACCTTCAGTTCCTCAGAACTCCTTTTAAAACAGTATGGCAAGCCACACATTCCAGTTCCCAAACTCTTTTCAGGATTCTTTCTTTTTCCTCTTAATAGTCTAGCCAAAATTTCTGGTCGTCTGCTGCCAGGGCAATGAAAAAGGTAGCTGAACTCTCTCAAGAGGAAGTAATTGTGTCAGTTCAGGAAGCTCTTCAGAGCATGTACAGCTGTTTAATCTTACTCCAGACAGCTTATTCTTTTCTGGGCTCAGTTGTTTATCCACAGATATTTCTGAGTTTAGAATCTTAAACCACTGAGAAGCTAACCTGATTCTCAGGACTGCTGTGTTTTATTTATAATTTATACGCAAAAAGGTTACATTGCAAATAGGATCCTGATGATATCAATTCTTTGTCCATTTATGGCCATGTTCTGGGCTTGACTTGCATCTTGGAGTTGTGCCTGGTTTTCATATTGGCATTAGTGCACTCAGCCACAGTTACCAAAAGTACTGCTGAAATTGATGTAAGCTAAATGGGGTGGGGGTGGGGGGTACATTTTCCATTTGACTGGAGACAGATCTTTCTAAGCATGAATCATCTTCTTTGTTCTCCATCCTAAAATTGTGTCTAAAGCCAAGCCAAGGGGACCAAGCTGTGGTATACCTTTTCAAAACAAGCTCAGCACTTTGGTGGTCAAATCAGCTTGTAAAATTCCACTGTTCATTTTTTTTGGTTGGTTGGTTTTTCCCTATTCCATTCAAGACCTTTGGATTTTATCCCTAGGACTCAAGAAGCATCTGAGTGCCAGGAAACACACTGGCAGGTGTGTCTGGCATCAGCAGATCTTGAGGTGGGGCATCTGCCAAGGCCCAGGGTTTCTGGCAGGGCCCACTAACTCTGACTTCTGCTTGCATGCCCCCTCTGCAACCTGTCTGCACTCCCTCCCCTCTCCCACTCACTTGCAAGCATTTCGTTTTCTATGCTCCTGGCTACCTGGGCTGCCCAGCACCATCAGGAGAAAGTGTGTCAGTGGTACAAACAGCAATCCTTCTGATCACAGCATTGGCACACCCAAGCCACACCCGCATCAAGGAAAAGGCATGTAGGTTGCTGTGACCATGGAAGACACAGTGAGCACAGGCAGATACGGATGGGGGCAGAAAGGGAGGTGTGAGTGGAGGTCCTCATGGGGAGGGGGGTGAGCCTGAACCAGAACACTTCATAACCTGGAACTGGCCCCGTTGACAGGGACAACAGTGTCTCTGGACTGAAATGTGTGCTAGGATCAACAGCCACCTTCACAGATAGAACTTGCGTGTGTGCTTTCCCCTTCCTACATTGCAAAGGTGGAGCACTTTAAAAAAATTAAATCTTACAATTCAGATGACTGGAAGGACAATACTGCTGGATTCATTCTTTCCTGTTTCTCTACCACACAGGTGAACAGAGGGATTTTAAAACTGGCTTGTAATCACTAAATTGCCACAAATAGTGAGAAAAGCAGAAGAGAAATGTTTTAATAAATAAGGAAGATTTTTTTCAAGTCAGCTGTTCTGGAAGAGCTTTCTCATCTGCATGCTCTGGATCATAGCAATTATCTGCAAAAGTTGGCACCTGAATTGCAATTCACATCAGGAATTAGAAGTATACCTTTGCTCCTTTTTACAGTTTTAAAAAGCAACATCAGTGGATTTAGCCAAGGGGAGGCAACCTAGGCCTAGACCAGACAACTTGAGCCAAGGCACTGGATTGATAAACACATAATTTTATGCCTATTAAAGGTTAATAAAGATAAAGATAAACACATAAAAAGACATATGAGTGATTTGAAGGATACCAAATGACATTCAACTCCCAAAGCATTATGAGTGTTTGCTGAGCATCTTTGGCCTTGCTTGCTGATTTATGACAAGAGGCGTTTATTCCTGGGCTCAGATCAAGGTCTTGGCTACGGTGGTGCAAGTGAAAGAGAATTGGCAGGATTACCGCCCTTCCATCCATCCATGAATGATGTCCGACCACAACAATGAGCCTACACCCCGAAACCCTCCCGCACTCCATCAAAGCATGCCCCTTGCAAGTGTCCCCTTTGTCGCCAGATTCGCGTCTGTGTCTCTGCCCCCGAGACCCCCTCGCTCACCTAATAGCCAGGAGTTCATGGAGCAGATACGCAGCGGCTGCCAGCAGGGCTCCCCCCGTCAAATACAGGGTTTTTTTCCACCACGAATCAGATCCCAGCCCTGTCATGATCCCGCCGTAATCCTGCAAAGGGAAAGCGATGATCTCCCCATCAAAGGCAAAGCGATCGTCGGATCCCGCACACCAGAGGCTTTGATTCCGGCTTAGATCCACCACGCACGACCTGGACGAGGCGAAACCCACCCCCCAGTGCATGCTGCGCGACGGGGGCGTTGCTGGCTCCCTTTGCCCCACCGATCGCCGCCTGGGCCGTCTGCATGGGGGAGAACCAGGCGGCAACAAGGGGGTGGCCAGCCGGGAGTTTAGCAGCGGCGGCGGCGGCAGCGGAGGAGGAGGAGGAGAAAAGGGGAGGCGAGAGCAGCCGTGGCGCCGGGTCTCCTTGGTAATCTCGGCAGCAGCAGCAGCATCATCCCCAGCGCTTGTTTTCTGCGGCTGCCCCTCGCCTTGGTGCCTTTGCATGGAGGAAGCCGGCGGGTGATGTCATGGCGATCTTTCCTGCCCATAAATCTGGGGGTTGTTATTTACACTCCCTCGTCCCGCAGGAACAGGGAGCCTCTGCCTAGGTTAGCGCATCCTCCCTACTACTCCCAATGCAAGAGGGAGGGTGGGTGGCAGGGAGGAGAAAGAAGGACGCTCCGTGAGCAAAGGACAACACGCACCTAGCGCTGAAGAGCCACTGGGCATGCGGATTGCGGTGGGTGGGGGGGAGCAGTGCCGGCCGGTGGAGAGCCGAGCCCCAATGCTGCTCTCTCCTTGCAAAAGTGGCGCTCCGTGCGATTGGCTCGCGCTGTTGTGGCTCTTGCGGCTTCATCCCTGCAGCTTTTATTGCCTTCGCCTAGGCCACGCCACGTGACTAGGCTCTAGGTGAGGGACCGAAGGTAAATACACGCCCAGCGTTTGCTTTTCAAAATGTTTTCGCTCTCGTTAAACAAAAAAGTTACAGAACAGGATGTGGTTTTAGAAGCATGAGGAGCACCGCAAGTGTCCACTTCTTCCAGGGACCACTTTGGCAACGGATTGTGGCATGCTGCCAAATCCAGGGAAGACCCCTGGTTCAGAGATGGAATATTGTCCTTGCATGCAAGCAATTAAAGAGATATGAAAGATTGGAGACCTTAGGATGAGACACAATAGACCAGGCACTATGGAGTCCACCAACACTTTTTCTAGTGCCACCAAGTGATACTAGGGCTTTTGCCTAGTACAGTTTCTGATTGGCTGTGCAGATTTTTGTGTTTAAAAAAATGTTTGGCGGATGCAGTAGCTGCTATCACAGTATGAAGAACTGCACTATGTTACTGAATGTGTCAATCATTGTGTGGCTGGCTCCACCTCCTGTGGCAACCATTTTGTTATTGCACCCACCATGCCTTGTCAGAATTCCAAATGTGCCCACAGGCTCAGAACAGCTGGGGACCCCTGCAGTAGGCACTGTTGCCTTGGTAGACCAGTGGTATGAATCAGCATAATGCAATGTTTGGTGCTCCTTGGTGCATATATTTTTCTCATTCACAACACCCGTATCCCTCCAGAGCTGGCAATTAGAGGATGCAAGAAGAATCACACAGAAAGCTACTATAACCCAACTCCTCTCTGGATTAAAGATCCTTCCCCTTCCCCAGTATGGCTGCCTGCAGCTGAAAGGGACAGATTCAAATAGAAGCACGAACATCAGATCATTCAGTACTTAACACTGTCACCATTGGAGAAACACATGTGCATAAAATGGTATCCTACTCTTCGCTCTTTTCAACAGGCTTGCTAGGTGTTTGGCATAAAGTGTCAAGAAGTCTTACTGCTACAAGAGGAAATGTTACCATCTTCCATAGAGCACTAGTGTGGTATAGTGGTTAGAATATCAGACTAAGATCCAGGAGACCTATATATGAATTCTAACTCAGCCATGTAACATTACTGAGTATTCTTCAGCTTGATCTACCTCCTAGGGCTGTTGTAAGAAAAAGAAAGGGAGACATATTAGTCCTCACTGGGGGGGGGGGGTGTAGGGTTACAATGAAGTAAATAATATAGTGAGCAGGTGGCTTTTGCTCACCTTTTAAAGGAAGATAAGACTATATGTAAATACTTTATCTCTTTGTAATACATGTTTTCAAGTGTTTTTTCCAACCCGCCACCTCCAGTGGTGTACAGCTGCCCTAGACTCTCTTTCACAGATGCAGATGTGAAATGGTTCAAGTATAGTGTAAATGCCATACCAAGGTCAGCAGCAAAATTGGCAAGAGAAGTCTAGAGAACCAACAACGTACAGGCATGCATGTCTAGAATCTGTCTAAAAAATGTAAGGTAGGGAAATAGGCAAGTTAGTGTTTCATCAGTCAAGGTTTTGCTTATGCCTCACCTCCCAGTTTAAGTACTAGTACATTTAACTGTGCAATCCAAATTGGGGGGGGGGAGGGGCAGAAGCAGAAGAAGGGGTTGCACCAGCAGCCCTGCCACCAGCACAATGCAAAGTGGCACAGATGCCGGAACAGAGAGACTTACCATGACAGCTGGCCACAGCAGCACACAAACCTGAAAGTTTGGCTTAGTAGCAGCAGGCTTCTGCCACAACAGCCTCCATCAATTGTCCCAAAGGACTTTTGGCCCAGGAATGCCTCCTACCCCAGCAGCTGATCTATTACACCAAAAAGGGTGGTGTAAGTCAGTGTTTCTTATGGGATTTCTCAGGCAGATTTTTTTCCCCTTCCCCATGCTGCCTGAAACCTCACTGGAGGAGGCATGAGTATGCTGCTGTGGTGCCATCCCTAGCCACTGCTGTATCCTCCCCCCCTTTTTTGATTGGCCCATCCAACCATTCCAACCATTTTTCTGTAGCCAAGACTTATAAAGATACAATTTATGTGTCACTAAGACCCTGACTACAGATTACAAGCAGCCCTTAGGACCCAGCAAATAGGTGGGTTCACTATATAACCCAGAAGCTGGATCTGAAAAGGTAGAGCAACTCCCAGGCTGGCAGACAGGCGATCTGAAATTCAGAGTAATCAGTTTTTGTGTCCTACCATGTATTACTTTTTGAGAAGAGGGATATCACTGCACATTGGGGGTAGAATAAGTACCTTATTCACATGAATATGGAAGAAGAATGTAAATGTTAAAACAGCTCTGATTTCATCTGCACACTGAATCCATCATCATTAGTTATTAATGGTGAGGTGTAGAATTAATACTACAAGAAACATGAGAAAGATTTTTTCCCATTCAAGTTTTTAAAATATTGAAGCTAGTGAATTTGGATAACATGAGTGACATAGGCTGATATAAATAATTTCATTTTATGCCAAAAACATCCACAAAAAGTATTTGACAACATATAGATTATTCTTTACAAACACGGCACCACTAAAAGAACCAGTCCATGAACAGCCAGTCTCTTCTAACAGTTTGCCCCAAATACCTGATCAGTAGATACACAATTGACTTCTTATTCAGGATAACCCAAATGAGAACTGTTCATTTGTTACCATAAAGAAAGAACAATTCTTCTCCCTCAAGACTGCTCTGGAACAGGCAGGCAGACACTCTTTGACATCCAGCACTACAAACACAAGGCTATTCATTCCTTGCTGGTTTATTATGACAGCCATTTATGCAAATGTTCCTCTGTCTTCCAACTTGCCACCTGCCTCAAATACTGGTTCCAATACTAGCTTCCGTTTGGAACTGTACTTTGTCTGTCTGTCTCCAGAGGTGACTCGCTTGGACTTGACTGTTCCTGCACACTGCACTTCACAGCATGGAGGGCATAGTTAACGCTAGTGGTTCCAGTCCAGCTCCAGGATCCAAGGAGAGGGTTGTATAACATTCCTTTCACTGTCTGGACTGAAAAACCATCTGCAAGAGGAGGGAGAGAAGCAACCATTGATACAGGACTCAAGCATAGTCATCTGCACTTGTGAAACTCCCTGCAGCCTTGAATAGGCAGAATGATCAGACTGCACCTTCCCAACTGGCTTTAGCACAATATGGAGCACTGTTCCTAGGAACAGCGGCAAGAACAGCAAACAAGAGCAGAATCATGGGCGTTAGACCACTCACCTCCTGCCACTCACTAGCGGCTGGACCAGAATGTCTTCTAAGCTCACTAGTTTCTCCATATATCATATAAAGTCAGAATTAGGCAATATCTAGTTACAGTCCATTTTTTCTGGGAGAGGTTTAACTATGTCCCTCCAGGAAACAATCTGCAATCCACTGGGGGTCTTGTTCAAACCATTCTGCTCTTTAAGGATCTCACAAAACTCACCAGATAACTGTTCGCAATGCATTTTCTTGACTGCATCTCTATTATGGCAAGGTCATCAGCAGCTACACTTGATGGAAAGCTGTACCTACACTGAATCTCTTTGGATTTAATACTTACTTGATTCTAGGATCCGCTCCAGTTCTTCAGGAGATATGAATTTCTCCCAATCATGGGTGCCTGCAGGAACAATGCCCAGTATTTTCTCAGCAACTACAATGCCCAAGATGTAAGACAACTGTGATTTGTTGATTGTAGTTATGAATATACAGCCATCCGGCTAAATAAATAAAATACAATTTTGTCAACAAGTCATTTCTATAGAAAGCAAAACAACAGTATTCTTTGTGAAAAAGCATACATGGGTCCATCCAAAAGTGTGCCATTCTAGGAAACAGAATGGCTTGAAAAACACTCTAGAAAGAGCATTTTATAAAACAAACTAAAACTGTTAGACATTTAGGTTAACTGTCATGATTCTTCTAAACTGCTAGTCACAATCCTATGCAATTTATTCCACTCTGACTCTTACTATTTTCATTTTGTGTTTATAATCCCTCATTATAAACTTACTACAAAAGGCATACAAAGACATGTTCTTGACAGCTACCTGGCAACTCTAAAATTCCCTTTTCCTGGGGACTCTCCAAAATCCAAGGTTTGTTTTGGGAGACATTTAGATCTTTTAATTCACACTTGTACAGAAACAAGCTGACAAAGGACAACCTTTTTGCACAATCAAAATGTATGTAATTTGGTGTGTGTGTGTTTGGGGGGGGGGGGAGAGGTTAATAATAATATATTGCTACCTGCCCTAAAACCTAAGCTCAAAAACATTCTTGCACCTATCCATTTTATTTCCATTAGATCATTAACTATTTAGCAGATCTAAGTTCAGCATACCTCAGTTAACTGTCTACCCAATATTTTACCAGTCATACACTATCAAATGTTTTATTAAAATAAGAAAGCCACGGTATAAGAGACAGTTTGTCTTAAGGGCAGAGACGAGGTACGCTTGCCTCCTAGTTTGCAGCAATCAGGGGTAAGCCTAGCAGTATAAAAAAGTTGTGGTCACTAATCTGCCATCTACTGCCACTGCTGTTCTGTTGGAGGAACTGTGTGGATAGAAACAGACCAGTACATTAGAATTTTTTGCTTTAAAACTGTTTTGTTAGGAACTCACTTTTAACACTTCACTGCAGCACCTGACAAACATTTCCACATCAGCCACATGCTCTACTACTTCAGAAGCTACAATGATGTCAAAGATTTCCGAAGCTTCTTCCACAAGATCTTCTAGTGAACAGGATTTATACAGTATTCTCTTGGCTAGGACAGGATCAAATGATTTATGCAGTTCAGCTGTTCTGATGTTGTCTTCCAATGGATCAATGCCAGTAACTGAAGCTCCCAACCTACCTAGGGGCTAGTACCACAAACATGTTATTCCTTGCTGTATGAATGAAAATAATTTTCACTTCCACCAACTAGAAGTTTAGCTGAAGTGACAGAACAACTCAATGCAAACTTCAGTATCCTTCCCCAATCCAGAGTCACCACTG
Organism: Sphaerodactylus townsendi; assembly: GCF_021028975.2. NCBI lineage: Eukaryota > Metazoa > Chordata > Lepidosauria > Squamata > Sphaerodactylidae > Sphaerodactylus > Sphaerodactylus townsendi. Next base: position 128,315,298 of record NC_059425.1, on the reverse strand, counting down.
ATCTCACAAATGTTATTATGCAACTTTTCTTTTTAGATTGATCAAGTACTTAAGATACAAAAACAATATTCAGCATACTGTGCTTAATACATTAGTTAACAGAAGATGTCGATAGAAGTGTGATCTACACAAAGTACAGTACATCTGTCATCAGTAGTACTATCAGTTACTTGGCAGCACTGGTCTTTGCTTCTGAGATTATATTACCTGATTTTGTGGATGTTCTTTATTTTTTTAAAAAAAGTTGAACCACATGTTTTTAATTTTTACCTAAAACAACTTATAAAGTATGCTCCTTTAAGACATTCCTAATATAAAAGTTATAACCATTTACCTATCAAAGTTTGCTCTGAAATTTTACTAAAGCCCAGTAAAACAGGTGGAACAGAGACTTTCCACACAAACTATGCCTCCAACCCAAATGTTTGCCTCTCACATAGTTTTCTACTTCAGTTGCAGAGATTTAGTACCCTGAAAACATTTAAGTAGTGTTCTCCCAAAGTGGTTTTGGGGACTACTAAGTACAATCATCTTAAAATTACAGATAAAATAATCTTGTTATGGAAAGGCATGGGAGAAGTAAACAGACATTATTCTTAATATCAGGTCTAATTCAAATGAAGATTAGAGTCAGAATCCATTACCAAACTGGTAATCTTTACCTCAGTCAACAGTCCACCACCACAGCCAACATCCAGGATCTTCATGCCAGACAGAGGGCTTCCCAGAGGACAATCTCTTCTCATATTTAGAACAATGTCTCTTATACAAAATGCAAAAAAATACTGCTTTCATTAAACCTAATTAGGGCCATGGACTAATAATGGGTTTACTAAAATCTCAACATATTGACTTTTCTTCTAGAAATACTGAATGAATTTCAAGAGCTTATTAAACACGAATGACTAATTGCTGTAGGAAGGGAAGACAATCCTAATATTTCCTTCTCTACATTTGCTGTTGCACCAGAATCAATACAACCACACACACACAAAGCCAGTCAAATTTGCAATCCCACTAATCAAAACTGGCCTCCACTAGCCAACTCAAGCAGTACAGTGGAACCTCAGTTTTCATTGTCTTCGGTTTTCATCAGTTTCGGTTTTCATCTATTTTTTTCAGTGAAAAATTTGTCTCGGTTTTCATCAATTTGCCTCAGTTTTCATAAATTTGCAGTAAGGTGCAGGGGTTTGTGGAGAAAAATCACACGGACAAAGCTGTTGCAGGCCGTGTCTGCAACTTGTTTCATGACAATGTCTTGCCCCATTTCAGACAAATCTTAAAGAAGCGTCAGAAACAGACCTCTTTGGACAGCTTTCTGGTGCGACATTGGTCCACTGGCTCTAAAGCTGGTCCTAGTGTTATCAGCATTAAACATTATGTTTATTCACCAAAAAATGTGTTTTTGGTATGTTTTTTGGAATGCCTGGAACAGATTAATTGGATTTACATTGATTCCTATGGAAAAGTTAGCCTCGGTTTTCATTATTCGGTTTTCATTGATTATTTTCGGATGGATTACCAACAAAAACTGAGGTTCCACTGTACTTGTTTATAAAAATGAACAGCCCAGTTATGTTTGATTACAATTGAGGAGAGGAGACTTCCTCTTATTTTCAGATTCCTTTCTCTTTCAGAAAGAAAAGGCAAAAATTAACAAGATTCTATTATTTTACCGAATAAATGGAACTCTAATATCATTCATGGAATGAAGGGCTGAATAATCTCCATCCTCATCCCACCATTTGTGTGCCATGAGCTGGAACTTCTTCATTTCCTTTGGATCCACTGTTGTGTGAGAAGTGCTGAATAGCTGGATTGTGCAGGATCTAAACAACCAAGCAGGTAGAAACACGAGAATCAGCTAGCTGACATTTAGAAGTTCAAAGAGAATGTTTTTTCCTGAAAAAGAGAAAATCAGCACATCTAGCCAGAGGTGGAGTGAAGGGGACACTGCGTCCAGGGCGCGGGCGCGCTCCACACCCCTGCCACAGTACCGCCCATTCCCGCCATGGTCCGGTCACACCTCCGCCGCTGCTCTGCCCAGGGCATCGTGCCCTCCGCCCGCAACACAAGCAGCAACATTTGCCATTTGCCTGATGACACTAGCAGATGGCAACAAGTGGCAAAGACTACCTGCTCTCCATTTGACAAATGAAGGGTACACCTAGTGCAGGGATGGCTAACCTATGGCACCCCAGATGTTCAATTGGCCATGCTGGCAGAGGCTGATGGGAATTGTAGTCCATGAACATATGGAGTGCCATAGATTGGCCACCTGTGACCTAGTGAATATGGGGAAGGGAAGTGGGCACAGAAGGCATTTTGCCAAGGACCTCCCGTACTTTAGGACATCCCCTATTACAACTTGTAGATCACATGTTAAATAAGTAACAAGTTACATTACTAAGCTTCTTGCTTATTAGGAAATAATTAGGAAAGCGAATAATAATAATTAGGAAAGCTAAGCCAGAATACCTATTTTGAGCTACTGTTGCTCACAATATGGAAGTTGTAATGAACAAAACACGATTTTGTCATACAAATATTGTTCAGTTAGCTGTGATAACTTTTAAGTAATACTTACATTTTGTTCCATACGTCAGTCAAGCTGGCATGTGCACTGTGTGTTAACTGAATTTTAGGTTTCCTAAACAGAACTCCTTGATTTAGTTGAGGAGGCAGAATACAGTGGTTACCTGAATAAAGATAGATTACCTGAATAAAGACACATTTAAAAGAATAAGCTGTGTAACCAGCTTTTCAGACCACTAACTCCTGAAGCTGTTATAGAATCTTTATGCATCTCAATTAACCATAGGTTAACATCAACCTTTGACAAAATGTGTGACAATAACCTCATCCACATTACTGGAATAGTCACAAAAATGTAACATACTGTTTGAATGATGTCTTCTGCATATTTTTTGTAATTTGAGCTTTATTCTGGCTGCCCTGCCTCCAAATTCAGACAGATTTGTTGCAACAGGTTTGTGACACCACTAGCATACTTGTAAAATAACCTTATCAGTGCACGATCATAGACACACACAAACTCCAGTGGCATTTTTGAGATACACTGCCAATTTGCTTTACATATACAACTGAAAAACCAACTTTGGTGCCCAATAGCACAGGTGTTACAAGCTTGGTCCCAATCCTGTCACAGTATTTTGTATGGAGGGTGGGTACAGAGAAATATGATTCCCACCCACCCCCACAAAAAATAGTGAAAATACTATCTGAAGGAACAGAACAAACTACTTGTATGGTTGATTGTAAACACTTACCGGTAAACTCTTTCCCACATAAAGATCAAAGTAGAACTGGAACTTCATCGGCCACATGCTGGACCATCTTTGTTTCAGAATGCTCCACTCGAGTCCTAGTGCCTACCTAGTTCTGTTAGGTAGGCACTATGACCCAAGCAGAGCATTCTAAAACAAAGACGGTCCAGCACATGGCAGATGAAGTTCCAATTCTACTTTGATCTTTATGTGGAAAAGAGTATATCAAGAACAATTCACCAGCATTTTTAAACCCTACATTCCTTTTTGTTTTTTCCTTAATCAATTCAGCCATTTATTTATTTGCATCATTTAAAGGTTTTACATTTTTTTTACTAAGACTCAAGGCACATTATGCAGAGTGAATACAATCAACAGAATAGGACATTCAATAAATAATACAATAAGAATTAAGGTTGTAGAACCAAACAGAAATGTAAAAACAGAGCTGAAACAGAGAGTAAGTATTAACATGACACACTAAATAATGCAAAAAATATGTTGTTGGATCCTAGTTGTAGCAAGCTAAACTCAGTAGTATAGACCACACTCCCTAATAATTTATCCAAGTAACATTATATATCATTTAGTGCAACTCGACTGCATAGAAAAGCCCTCTTGAAAAATTCAGGTTTGCTTCGTTTGCAGAAAGCCAGGAGAGCTTTCCTGACCCTCTCAGACAGGCCATTCTCAGGCAGACCCCACAATGGAGAAGACATATGTATGGGCAGTTGTTGATTCCGACTATTTGTAAGCTGGCATCTGCAGAAGGCCCTCCTCACATGAGCAAAACTGTCATGGCATGCATGGGGCAGACCTGGTCTTGCAGATTTAAGTTTCAAAGGCCATGAATGGTCTTGTATGTGCAACCAATACCTCATATTGAGGGGAGAAACTGATTGGCAAGCCGCTGGCATGACTGTAAAATGACAGTAATATGCATGCTCTGACTAGGGCCCCTTCCACACACGCAAAATAATGCGTTTTCAAACCACTTTCACAACTGTTTGCAAGTGGATTTGGCCATTCTGCACAGTTTCAAAGAGCACTGAAAGCAGTTTAAAGTGCATTATTCTGCATGTGTGGAATGAGCCTAGGTCTCAATAACAACTGAGTGACAACATTTGGCCCCACTTGGAATTTCCTACATTGATTTTGAGGCGAGACCAATGGAATGTATTACAGTAGTCTAGTCTCAATGACACTGTAGCATGGACCCAGGTGGCCAGCTCAGCCTTATCAAGGTAAGGGGCCATCTTCCAGGCTAGGCTGAGTTGGAAGAAAGGCTTTCTGGCAGCTGCATTAACTTGCTTCTTCAGCAATAACTCTGGTTCCATCCAGCAATGCAACAGGTATACATTTTTATGTCCGTTTAGGGCAAAACTTACTTGATCTTCGGCATGGCCAGCAGTCTACCCACAATAGCAGTGACCTTCCTTTCCTCTACAAACGGTCTTTGGAATGGGCGAGGAAAAGGCCCATCCTGACCAACAGAGCAGCAGCGGAAAGCGCCATGGCCGGGAGGGCTCAGGTACACGCAGTTCCCAAAGCAAGGAGCAAAAGACTAGGGCCACGTGCAAGGGTCACTCACCGAGCGCTGCCCGCAGGCTCAAGGTGCGCCCACAGACCGTCCGGCTTGCCGCCATTTCGCTGCAAGAAACCCAGAGCCGCCTGGCCCTCCTCAGCCAGGCGCGACCCCAGCTTTGCATGTCTCCTCACTTCCACGGAACAAAGCCCGCAAACGCAGCGGTGACGCCCGCGACTCCGCTTTCCTCTCCTAACTTACCAACGAGACTTCATGTCTGGGCCTCCACTTCCTGCCTCCGGTTTGTCCGTCGCTGTAAATAGCCCGACACTCATCGAGCCAGTTGCAGAGCCCGGCTGTAGCTCAGCAGAGGTGGCTGCAGGATTTTCTCGCCTCTTACATTCATCCTTTGTGTCTGTGTGCTCCAGTTGGGGTTGTTCTGAACATAATGAAACTAGCCTCAAGCCTTTGTCCTTCACTTGGGAGTGTATCTTGCCTTCATTCCGTTTCTCAAATGTCTGCTTTCTTGCCTTCAGTCCCACTCTACTGTTGTAATCCCAGTCCTATTGCACAGTTCATGAGGTGGTTTATGTTGTTTAGTTGCATTTACAAAAATATATATTTTGCAATCCTCCTTAGTGAGAAAGTTGGCTATACGTGAACTAAACACTTAAAGCATCCCTCCTTTTGAGTACATTCATATATATAACTTTTGTAATATGTGTGGGAACGTGAGGCTTTATCAAACTAACTTTCCAAGCCGTGCCCTGTGCAGTCATAAAGAGAGTTACTCCAGTCTGTCTGTTCATTTCACCTGTCTGAAACTGGAATAATTCCCGTTTGGATTGCACTGTTAATATGTGCTACTAAGAAGCTCTAGCTAGCTAATAAAAGTTAAAGATGCAAGCGACAGGTCATTACTGATCCATGGAGTGACAATCACATCACGTATACTAGGCAGACTGTTTACAGGGTGGTTTGCCATTGCCTTCTCCAGTCATCTACACTTTACCCCCAGCAAACTGGGTACTCATTGCATTGACCCCAGAAGAATGAAAGTCTGAGCAGTGGCATACCAATTGTGCGGGGGGGGGGCATGACCACGGCCCCGTGCCCCACTCCATAGGAGCCAGGAAGCCACAGCAGGGAGGGGGGCTCAGGGGGAGGGACACTGCAGCAGCCACTGAGCCCACTGCCCGCTCCTGCCCTCCCCAGGGGCTGGGGAGGGCAAAAACCGGCCTACCCCACGCCCCCATTAGCGGTATGCCACTGAGGCCGAGTCAGTCTTGAACCAGATACCTGAAACCAACTTCCTGGACTCACGTCATGAACAGAGCTTTGATTGTATTTTACCAGTCTGCACTATGGGGCTCTTCAGCTGGGTTAATAGCCAGACTCTTCAACCTTTTTTCATGATCAGTAATTTGTTTCTACCCTTAGGTCATGTGAGTACTGCCTGCTGGATACTTGTGTGTGTGTGTGTAAAGTGCATCAAGTCACAGCCAACTCATAGGAACCCCATTGGATTTTCAAGGCCAGAGACATTCACAGGTGGTTGGCCATTGTCTTCCTCTGCATAGCAACCCTGGACTTCCTTGTTAATTTCCAATGCAAGTATTAAACAGGACCTACCCTGCTTATTTTCTGAGATATGACATTAGGCTAGACTGGGCCATCCAGATCCGGGCTCCTAGTTACAAGAAAACCTTTTCATTTTGCATTCAGTGATGCTCTGAGTTTAATACGTAGTTTCTATTATATATTAATTCCACAAAATTACATTTAAAAAGGTTTATAGTTCTCAAATTTCAAATACATGAAATATGTGTGAAAGTGTGATAGGAAACTGAATATTCTCTTCTGTAGTTCTGTGTTGCATTAGGAAGAAAAATATCAACTCTGTATCATGATTTTCTCTTGCTTGTCTTCTGCCATGGTTTATTAAAATCATAATCCTATGCAGTTATCTGGGAGTAGTCCCAGTTTTGTTTCAAATTTCTGCGATTCCAATCATATGCATTCTTAGATGCATTATCTTAGTAATTTACATTGTGTACTAAGTCTAGAATCTCAGTGAGAAAAGCAGACTACAAGTAATGTAAACAAAATACTGGGAAATAAGGGGGAAATTGTTCTGGTGATACTCTTACTGAGTAACAGATGGGCAGCCCCATCAATGGACTGTAAAATCCGGCTGCAGCTCTGCAGCTGCACTGGCCTGCCGCTCCCAAGGCGGCTTCCTGGTGGCATGGGGAGGCTATGAATGCAAAATAGCCTCCCTGCTACCAGGAAGCTCTCATTATGTTTAATGGGCTTAAGCCAGCTTTTTCAGTGGCATAGGTCCTAAACCTGGGATGCCAGCGCAACTGGGGCAATGGCAGCATGTGAGCTAGAATAGCCTCCTCTCCCAACCCCTGCTATGCTACCGTCACCAGTGCAGCTTTCAGAATCACATCCCACTGCCGTGGCTTCCTGCCAGTGGATTTGCTCCTGTCAGGGCCAGTACACCAGGAAGGGCAAATCCACCAGCGCAGCCTCACACCGCTCTCAATGACAGATTCAGCCCCTCCCCCACTTTTGGATGGGGTGGTAAAGTATTTCCTCTCACTGATACATCTTTCAAGACCAGGAAAATGGCTTATCAGGGGATAACGGCATACATACACCTATGTATACTTACATTCACAACATGAACTGGTATCTGGAAGAAAATGTCATTTGCATCCAAGCCTTTCAAGGGTGAATATGAGAGTAATGCAGATTTCCCACACCTTGGTTTTTTTATGCTTAAGAACATGACCAATTTAAGTGTAGGCAGCTTTGAGGTGGTTACCTTCTCTATTCAAAACACATGGAGAATGTGGACTCTAGCTTGGTAAAATAAAATTTTAATGAATGCAAATGTCAACAGTTTAATTAGAATGGGTCCAGTGTTCTTTCTGTACTGTCATTTGTACTACAAAGCAAAATCTACGAATCTGTTGAAGACCAAAAAGTATGCTCTATTTATTGGCATACAGTTGTTACCCAGATCAGTGCACTTGTGTGAAAGGAAATGCAAGGTCTACAGATACAGGAAGCGACAAAGCTGGCTAGCAAGCAAAATATATAAAACCTTCATGCACAATCTTGTTTCTAGAACAATTTTTTTTAAATCCCAGATTTTGATTAATGTTGTAGATTATGGAAAGCTGTATTCCTCAGTTGTTAATTTTAAAGCTAGTGAAAAAGTTCGAACACCTGAAATCCCAACCACCTTCCTTTCTGGGGCCACTCTAAGATACATACTTTTCTAAACACATGTGTATTAGGGTTTATATTCTTCAGAGTTCATTTTTTCCTCCAGTAGTAATTGAAGGGAAAATAAATCAAATTCTAGTGTACAGAATTTTGTTGTACAGCTCACTCCTATGGAGGCTTACTCAAAAAAAGGCCTATCATAAATAAGGCTTACTTTTAAGTAAGTGTGCATAGAATTGCACAGTCTTAGCTGGCATTTTTTAGCCGAAGAGAAAACACTATTTAAACAACATACCACCGCAGAAAGTCTTCTAATACAACACTTCGGCAGTCATTTTGAAGCTTCATTCATAAGTCATAACATATGTGCACACCTCTGTTTGAAAGGGTCAGGTTGCAGTACCCTGTTTGGAATTCCTGATTGTCATGAGCTCACTATCCTTTTGTCTGTCATCCAGAAGACCACCTCTCTAGCCAAGTTAATCTTTTGAAAAAAAAATTTTAAATGTAGTTTGGATTCTAATAAGAGTTTAGAAGACCTAACTGTGTTTATTACATCTGTGTATCACAAAAATAATTTAATATCTACTCCAATAGGTATATACCAATAAAACAAAAGCCAAAAGAAATTCTAGTTTTTCTAGTAATATGAACCCTCCAATCTATGCATCTGAAAATATTGAGGAATAGAGTTCCAGAACTACAAATTCACATTACACATGTTTGGCTACGTGCACTTCATAGCTATTTGGGCTCAGCTAGGTATGCTTTACGTTAAGAATTACACATTTTATTCACACACAATATATGAAGTTTCAAGAGTTTAAAAATCCCAACCAATTAATTCTCAACAATTCCTATGCCCAGGAGCTGACCTTTACTTATCCAAGGATGAAACTTAACACTGATAAAAGTACTATAAATGAACAAAACAAAAATGCCTTGTAAAAATTACACAATTTAAAATAAATTAAAATGCAAGAATTTAAGCAAAAATGAACTAAAGAATTTTATTGACATCACAATACATTCAATCGCAATTAAGAACATTACAGCTGAAAGAGAATGGCATGTTTTATATTCTTAGTAAGCACTACCATTTTTGAAAAATGTGAAGTACAAAGAAATCCTAGCAAGTACTTAACTCTGAGCAGCATTTCCAAAAAATACAGCTATTTACAGATTTTTTGTTTGTTTTTTAAAAAGAGGTTCAGCTTTCACCTACGTAGCCACAATTGTGCCTCTATAATGAGACAAGCCCTTAAAAACTCATGGAATTTTAAAATTTATCACTAGCGCCATATTGTTCCTCAGCGCTTACGACGAGGAGGAGTCACTGACCTGAAAAATAAAGAGAAGGGGAAAAATTAAAGAGAAAAAAAATAATCAAAATATCTCTCTCTCTCTCTTCAGGCTTAATTATTATTTTAAAAAAGAAAAATGCAATTCAAAATGCCCCCTCCCAAATAATTTAAAGACATTAGCTTAATTTGTAAAAAATATATGTTGCAGGCATGATGATGAATAGAAATATAAATAAATACATAAATCAAATAAGAAACTTAAAATAATACTACCTTGATCGTGATTTAGACTTGTGTTTGCGGCTTGCCTTCTTACCAGACCTTTGAGATTTCTCCATAGACCGTGACCGACTATGCTTCGATTTCTTAGGTTTCTTTTCTTTGATGCTGCCTGGTGACTCGGAACTGCTTCTTGTGCTAGATTCTGAACCTGAATGCTTTTTGCTATCTTTGGTAGAACTTCTCTTGGTTTCCTGCCTAGAATCATGCCTTACAATTTTTGCAGACACTGAATCGCTGCGGGAGAGAGTTCTTTCACTATCTCTTTTCCTCTTTAATCTCTCATCATGGTTGCCTGCTTTACTGTCTTTTTCTTCTTTTCTCTGTTTTTCTTTGCGTTTCTCTTGGTCCCTCTCCCTCTCCTTGTTCTTTTTCTTATCTTTCTCCATGCTTCTACTGCGCTCCTTTTTCCTCTCCTGAACTTTCATATCATGACTGTGTTTGTGTCTGTTTCCACTGACATTTCTGCTCTGGTCCTCACTTTTGCGTTTATCTCTGCTCCCACTGCGAGTGGAATGGCTAGCCGGTCTGTCCCTTGAGTGACTATTGCTTCTACGCCTCTCCCAGTTTCTGTCATGGGAAGGACTACGATTTCGTCTCCTCTCCCCTCTCTCTACACTCCTATGTCTACTAGACCTTCTCCTCTCTCTTACCTTGCCCCTGCTCCTGCTCCTCCCTCTCCTGTTTCGGCGTGAATAGCTCCTGCTTCTACTGCACCTAACCTTATGTGAAAGAGATCTGCTGCGGCTACGTCTCTTTTTTCTTCTGGGGGAGGAAGAATGGGAAGAACTGCGGCTGCTACCTGAGCTACTGCTATAGGATGAACTAGAGGCTGTGCTGCTGCTGCTACTACTGCTGCTTCGGCTATTGGCGCTTGAACTACCACTGCTTGAACTTTTGGACCTACTCCTTCCTGGTCTCTCTCTTTCTTTAACCTCTTTTTTGGGTTCAACATCTGGTGTTGTTTCTTTTGGGGATTTTTTCTTTTCACTAAACACCTCCTCATCCTCCTCTTGCTTCACATCCTCTGGCGGCAAATTGCTGCTTTGCTCTTTACTGACAAGTTCACTCATCTCTTTTGCCATCTTCTCATTCTGGAGTTTTTCTTCTGCAAATATAAAAATAAAAGAAAACCACAAGTAGTAATATAAAGTAAAGTGGCTCTACAGATCCAAGAAATCTGTACTTTAACCAAGAACAAAACCTCAAAAGGCAATTTAATTTTTTTAACAATTTTTCCACTGGTTACTTGGAAGTCTGTGGGGCTTATTTCTGCGTAAACAACCATTACATCATCATGATGCTAATCTAGAAGATTTATTTTAACAGGTTTTAGGTAAAGACAAGTATATTAGCAACCATACTTAATTAGGATTTTTAGTTTTAAAAATAATGTATTCATTTATGTAACCTTATCCCTCCCAAGTGTCACCAGTTAAAGCAAACAATGTACTACATACATCTGCACCTGAGGCAAACATCAGCCCTACCTTCTAATTGTTTTTCTAACAGTAGTTGCTGTTCTCTCTCCTTTCTCCAAAATGCTTCCTGTTTTTGCCTGATCCTGTGTCGCAGTTCCTCCTCATCAGTATCAGATGACTCAGAGCCTCTGTCGCTTCTTTCATCGTCACTGTCTCCTGATCCATAACCACCCAGTCCACCTGCGTGCATAAAGCCTAGTCTATCATGAGGAAAGATTAATCCTGGTTCTTAATACTTCTGCAGGGCCAAGATGAATGTATATTGCCCTTCTTTAACTTCTTCACTGAAGAAGCCGTTTATTCTGGAGGAAGTGCCAATGCTGGTTGACTGGAGTGTTCAAGGCCCACACATTTGAACTGTTGTTCAGAATCTGGTTTTACTTCTTCCGGAATAGCTTGCATATTTTCTAGCAAGCAATTGCTACAATTACATATTTTCCTCTACGTATACGGGTAAAAAAAGTTCCTTGTAGAGCCATTTCAAATGTTCACTCTACATCCACAATAGCCTATACGCAGGAGTGTAGTGCTTAAGACATGTCCCTGAGTAATCTACAAAGATTTCAGCCAACTTCAATATCTAGGGTTTAAAAGTACCAAATGCCAATCAATTTTTTCCTGTTCAGAAACGTCTGTACATTTTAATGTACAGATATGGAATAGGAATGGACTTCTCTTCCCCCAAAAGACAGATCTGAAAAAAGTAGCAGACTGGTAGAAAGTAATCTTGAACATCTGATACAGAAGCATTTTTACTTTCTTTTCCAGGCCTTCTTACTCTTTATATTTGTTTGCAAAATACATTTAATCTCTCACAAACAAGCTCATCACCAGTGGTCAAAATATTTATTTAGTATCACAAAATTAAACAGAACTGTACCGTTGGTGTTACACTGACATGTTAACAATACTATATAAACATTACATCTCCAAATCAAATTCTGAATTTCACATCCAGCATGTCACACTATTGTGTTAAGAGCTGGCTATGAGAACTCAAAATGTTGGTATATTTTCTGCGATTTTTTTTAAAAAAGAAAACCAATACAAAATGGTATTTTGACAGAAAGTAACACAGTTGAATTTAAGACAGGAGAAACAATTCCTTAAAAGCCATATTTTAGTTACCACATAACCTATCAGGCAAAAAGAAAAAAAAGCAAGTTTACTTCAGAGGGCCAGCATACAATATGCTTCCAGAAGAAAGAATGCTACACAATTTCATGAGTTTCAGAACGTGTTCTCCCTCTCTAAGATACAAGGAAACCCTTGGGTGTGACGAATGCATTTTGGGTGACTGCAATCTAGTTTCAATACACTTTAGGAAACACAAGATAGAGTCATCTCCCCCTTAAGCCCCTCTCAAACAGCGACGTACTTACCAAGACCAGTGAGGGAAGCCAATGCACTGGACTGTGCCAGCTGTTTTGCAGGAGCTTTGTATCACATCAACAACAGGAACAACATGTTAACACAAATAGCCACGATTTCATAGTCATGAGAGTCTATGGTATTGTTAAATCTACTACTATTGCTGTTTTGTGGAGGAGAGAAAAAACATTAAAAGCGTATCATCCATTGAAAACCCCAGTCATTTTCTGGCCCTGAATGTTTAGAAAATTAAACTGTGAATTAATAGTGGATAGCTTTAAAAAATAATTCTGTAGTTATAAGTTTCAAAGAAAAAATCATCTGCAGTCAACAAATTACATACAGCTATATGAATTTTAGTTACCTGCTTGTTAATGTAATAGCTGGCTAATAGTGAAAGCAAATTATTTAAACTTGCCTTTTGCTCAACTATATTTGAACTAAAAGTGCTACCAGCAAACCATTTAACACAAAAATGTTACAATAATTTAGAAATGAATTATAGAAAGAAAATGAAACAAGTGAAGTTAATTCACAATACACTGCACAGAACAATACACTGCACAGAACAACAGTATATGATTAATATATCTTTGAGTTGTAAATTCTCTCCCTTATATTCAGTTCAATTTTAGCTACAGAAACTATGGATTTAAAATGTTGTAAGACATGCAAAAAGAAGGATATCTAATGAAAGTAACAGAAAGCATAAACATACCTTTTATTGCTTTACGGTGGACATCTTTAGCCACATAATAAATTTCTTCATTCGTGACATCTAGGAGAATTTCTGTCAGCAGCATTTTTGTCAGCAACATCTGAACAATTTTAAATATAGAACAGTTCAAAATATTCCCAGCAAGTACAGTTCCCTTTACTCCTTCAGGTTAATACAAAAGCAGAATAGACTACTGAAGTTAAGCATCACATTTATTCCTTACTTCATGAGAAGTTTAACTGGCCTTATTAATCTAATTAAACAGCTGCATATTAGTCCATATATATAGGACAGAGTGACAGTTATCAAAGCATCTTGGGTTTCAGAAAAATAGGGGTAAAATATAGACATTATGCTTTTTAACCTGAACAAGAAATGGGAATATACCAGGCAGCTTTCACTACCTGAGGTGTCTGCTTTGGCTGACTACATATGGCAGTGGCGTACCACTAATGGGAACATGGGGTATCCCATGTCCTCGGGCGCATGCCGTTCTATCACGTGGGAGAATGCTGGGCACCGGCTGGGTCCCTGTGCCTGGCCTTTTCTAAGGAGCAGCAACCTGGCCGGCACCCGGCAGCTCCCCCAAGCCAGGGCACCGCTTGCCAGCTGAGTTGATTGCCACAACCAACTGACATCAAGCCCCATCCTCCAGCCTCCCTGCAGGCCGGCTCCTGCCCTCCCCAGCCCTGCAGGGAGTGCGGGGGGGGGGGGGGCTTGGCGGCAGGCAGGAGCCAGCCTGCAGAGGGGGCGGGGCTTGAGGGTGGGCACCATGGCGCTCATCAGAGCCTCACCCTCCCTCCCTGGTGGGGCGGGGGGAGCCAGGCTGGAGGGCATGGGGAGGTGGTTATGCCCCCGAGCACAATTTAGCCCCGGTACGCCACCAACATATGGCATAAGCCTTCTCAGTAGTGGCAATGAATTAACAAAATTCCCTTCCTAGAAAGATTCACTCCACCACATTCCTACTGGCCTTGAGGCCTAAGTAAAGGCTGCTTTATTCCAGAATGTGTTAGGTATCTAGTTTGTTTGTGAGTTTAGAATTTGCATCGCTCAAGCTTGTAATTTGCTGTTCGTCAGTGTGAATACCAAATGCCCCAAACCCATAATCTGAATGGCAAAAATGCTCTAGAGGTCAAAATATACATGTGGGTATACACCAAAATACTTGGGGCTGAATACTGCAATGACAAGCTGTATGTGCAGCTCTCCATTTCTTTCTAGCCATTAAGAGTTACTTCAAGCAGAATCAAGTCACAGAACCATTTGTAGAGCCGAACATTCCAAGCAATCCTTGCTACTCTTTGCTTGGGTTCTGGAATTCAAGAGGAATTTTAGTTTTCAAAAACAAAACCCAGACACTCAAATGTTTTTTTTGTGGAGAATAAAACCTGAAAACATCTTATACACAAATATAACTATTAAATTTGTTTCAAAACCATACCATCTGATATTCTTTTTCTTCCTCTGTCATTTCTGGTTCACTTTGCTCCTCTTGTGGAGCTGGAGAGGGACTTCTGGTAATTTTTCCACTACTTGTAGCCTCTACATTATCAATATCTTCATCTTCATCATCACTGTCCTACAGAAAAAAAAGTGAAATACTTTCAAGATATAATCATATTCAGGTGTTCACATTTAAGCATGTTAGCAATTCAAACTGAGAGCAACACAGTATATTTCTTCATTGTATTCTATTAATTTCTAATCCCTCTGTACCTGTCATCTCCTACAACGACATTCAGAGAATTGCTAAACAGCTCTGAAAGCCATGGTTAGCTTGCTGCCCTCACTGCAGACACTGGCTGACAGTAGCTAATTTCTCAGAGAACAAACATCTATTATTAACTGGACACACTGATTTAATGCACAAAACTGTCTATTCTAAAGAAATGTTTTCACTTACAAATTTACTTTTCTGGGGTAACCGAGGTCCATCCTCTTCTCCTGGTTCCACATTTTCCTTCTTCTCTTTTTTAGACAGCTGTGAACGCTGCTGTTCCATTCTCTCTTTCTCCAGTTTCTTTTGCTTTTCCCGTTCCATTTTCTCTAGACCTTCACGAATCCACGCAGGCAGAGTTCGGCGTTTAACAGCATCTTAACAATCAGAAAGAAAGGTGGTTAACAGATATCTGCTTATAAGAAGTATAGACAAAGATGACACATTGATATTTTTAAGGATTTTTTTTGTCAAAGAGGAGGAGGAGGAGTTTGGATTTATACCCCCCCCCCTTTCTCTCCTGTAGGAGACTCAAAGGGGCTTACAATCTCCTTGCCCTTCCCCCCTCACAACAAACACCCTGTGAGGTGGGTGGGGCTGAGAGAGCTCCAAAAAGCTGTGACTCGCCCAAGGTCACCCAGCTGGCGTGTGTGGGAGTGTACAGGCTAATCTGAATTCCCCAGATAAGCCTCCACAGCTCAGGCGGCAGAGCTGGGAATCAAACCCGGTTCCTCCAGATTAGATACATGAGCTCTTAACCTCCTACGCCACTGCTGCTCCTAAGAAGCCACTGTACTCTTTAATCCTATTTCCAAATTAACAAAGATGCTGCAGCAGCAAACATGAAGGCAAAGATCAGTCTGCAGTTGAATAAAAACCCTGGGTGGGAAGGGGCAAGCAGCACCCTTGCCCTGAAACTGTTCCATCCTGTCCCACCTACTTCCCCCAGCCCATAGGGCTCCAAGACCAAAATGCTGGGGGGGGGGGAGGGAACAAGAAAATGACAAGCTCAGCAGCCTCCAATTTTGATTCTTGCACTTTAAATTCCCTACACACTTTATATTCAGCCAACTCCAGCTGCTAGCATAAAAATTAAGCAATTCGTTGAAATCTTGACAAAAAAATTTTTCATTGAATAGGCCTATATGAGCGCACCACGTACCCTGCTAGCCTTGTACACCCCACAGATCAGCTGCAAGATCAGAAGCATTATCTGAAACATTTGCCCAAGTCTACAGTCACAAGCCCTTTTTCTACAGAGATCATAAATGACTGCTCAAATCCAGACTGAAGCCAGGATTTTAAACAGGACACGTTCACTCTTACTGTACTGGAACTGGTTACAGGTATGGATGTGTCTCAAAACACTACAAGTGAGCCTGGTGAATACATACCAATTTGAGGAGGCTCCTGTTTCACGGGTAACGTGATAGGTGAACGCTGACGATCTCTGAATGCTGGCCTTTCCCTTCGGTTCTGAGAAGGCGCAGGAGGTGCCGGAGGTCCCGGAGGCCCTGGGGGTCCAGACTGCCAGTAAGGTGGATGAAACCCACCTTGGGGTGGACCAAAAGTAGCCCCATGCTGAAAGAGTAATAATGTTCATTTTCTTTCAAATCAGAGCTATCATTCCCTAACCCTAACAAGTGGTCCTGAACTCAGAAAGTGTAGTAAAATAATAGAAATCCAAGCATACAGAAAATCCCTAACTTCTGCTCAATGGCTTGCATTTCCTCCTGTGGAGTTCAAAACCAAACTTTTTATCTGGCAGCACTAGCAACTCAAGAACTATTCTGGGTATGCTCAAGGGCTTGCAAATACCCAGTGAATTTATTTACTTCCCCTTCGAGCAGCTATGCCATATCACCAGCTGGTGCGCTCTGTTTGAAAATCAGGAATCACAAATTCAACTATTCTTTGAAGTGTAAGTCTAGCAGCATTTGCTGGATTTCAGCCTTTACTATTAATAATTTCAAGTAGTCAAGCCATATTAAACAACTTTACTTTTTCTACCATGGTAATCTGGGTGACCAATAGAGAGTATGAAAATAAGAGCTAGAAAACAATCTTCCTGCAATATAAATGAACTGCTACCTTATGGTACAAAGCTGAGAGCAAGCCTAAGCAAGTATATAAAATTTAATTTTCCCTACCAAGTGGTTTACAAATACATACATATTGAACATATTGTAAGACAATCTGAATGCAGCATATGACCTCAGAAATCCAAAAAGAGGTCAGAATTGAGTGTAAGAAAGGATGGAATATAATGGCATTTCTTTTATAGACTGGGACAGGACTAGATAAAAATCACAGAATGTTAATACTTTCGAAGGATTCGGTTTGTCATCTGATTACAAGTTTCCTAAGCAGGCACTACCAAAACCTCAATATAGATGGTTTTCTGAAGACTTTTAAGTGGCCATGGTTTCCTAAACTACAATCACATTAAAAAAAAATGAACCAGATCCTATGAGAAATTAAAGACCATCTAATTATCTTGTTTCAATTCATTCTGGTAATTTAACATACACAAATTCATGTTATTGTCAACACACCAGAACAGAAATGGTTTCAAAAGGAACAAGGTTGAGGTTCCACATGTGGAATATACAACTTTAAGTGATGGATTTTCAACTGGGCACCATACTATCAACATGGTTCTTATTGTTGGAAAGAAAATCATTGCAGGTTTACGTTCAAGGTAGAACTAGTTTTAGATAAAAATTAGAATGACAGTTGAAATTTTGGATTTAGGATAAATCCATCTAAAGTTCATTTTTTAAATTAACTGTTAACTGGTTGTAGCCCAAATTAAAAATTTGAATAATCTGAGGTATGGAGCTGAAGGAAAATTTAAAAATGACTGAAATCCAGACCTTTCCTAAGATCATTTTATAAGCAAAAATTTCATAAATAAAATAAACCCACAGCGGAAAGATTAATGAGGTTTTGGGGGTCCTAATATTGTTACAGAATTCCCCAGCAGTGAGAGCGCAGATGGGCCAAATGTATGGCAGGGAAAAAAATCAAATTTATTTAACTGTTGATCACCCTGACTGAATGTTAATCATTACATTCATATTTTATATAGAACGTTCATTCATTGTCACTAGGAGGTTATATTAAGATGATTTTACTAAGTTTTTTCGCCTTTCAGTTCCATATATATATATATCTTCCAGGCAAACCTATGGAAGCTCTGTGGAAAAAACTGACCCTTTGCGAAAGAGAATACAATGAATTCTGAAATAGCATAATACTGATCCTTTAAGGATCAAGGACAGCATCCCTATTCTTTATGATGCTCACTTCCAGTGTTTGTTTGCCTTTTGTTGGAGGCTCTTTTAAGATTTTTTATTCATTATGACACTTGGAAGAGGGCATTGCCATGTACATGCAACATACACAACTATGCCACTCATCAAAATCAGCCTGAACAACTTAGAGATATATTTTCAGTTATGAGCAAAGCATCTTCTGATCCATTTATCAATTACAAGGCTTGCACCCTTTTTAAAAACATTAAAATTATACAAGTCCCAGAAAAGAAATGACTTATAGGTATAATAATTCTACTGAGAGATTTAAAGTTTAGAACAGGAAAAAAATAGTAAACCACATGAAGGCATCAATCTTCTCCAGTGATGTTTATTGTTCACTAACCAAAAGATATTGTTTACATATCTAACAAATATAAGACTCAATCCCTAAATAACAATTATATTCTGATATAAGTGACATTTCAGAAAAATTCAGGCATGTTTATATACCCTGAAATGAATAGGTAGAATTAACTGTCTGAATTGTACTTAACAGCTTCACAGTGGAGTTCATGTCTGCTCAGAAGCAAGCATGGTTACCATGTGTATAGGGGTCCTCACTGGCTCCTTTCAAGATGCATACCCAAAGGAAATGAATGCCAGTATTGTTTCCTCCACTGAAGTAACAGGGAATATTTTTCCAAACATGGAAGCTTCCTGTCCAGGACAAATGGATGAACTGGCATTATTAGCTACAATTCTGCAGTTACTGATCTCACAAAGGCTCAAGCATGCGTATCTAGATGCAAGATTCTAGCAACACTTTATTCCCTTCATACACTGTATATAACTTGTTTCCAAAAGTGAGATAGTGGGTATAAAGTCTTCTTGATTCACAGGAGCAAACCATCAGGAGATGAAAAAGATCTACAGATCATCCAAGCTATCTTCCTTCTCACAATGCTTTTGGTTCTGTGTTTAAGCATTTTGTCTTCATGATTTTAATGCTTTTGTCTGGTACACAAAGCTTATCATACTGCATAATGAACAGGTAACCATGGGACTGTTTTAATTATACAAAAGTATAATCAGCTGGAATAGCTATTTTTTTTAAAAAAGCTTAGTCTTACAATCAAACTACAAAGCATCTTCATGATGCATGTGCTTTGAAGAATATCAAAGAATATCAGACTTTGTTGTAGACTCTGCTGAAAAGTGGCCTTCGGGGAACACCCCAACGGAAGGGACTCTGCTCGTTTACAACATTTAAGCAACAAATATGTTTCACCTGATAGTCAAACTGGTTCACGGGCCCCATTGCAAAGTTATCAGGTGGTGGTCCCCCAAAGTTGTGATTGTTCTGGTTAAATATATGCCTGTTGTCAGGAGCAAATTCCCCACTGTCCTGACTGTTGCTGTCTTCAGATGGAGGAGCAATATTCATTGGGCCCGGAGCTGGAGGTATCCATGGTTGATCTGGAGGTGGATGAGGGGGCTGATGGGGCATGCTCCAATCTGTTGCGGATTCAAACATTGTGTTAATAAATCATTTTAAGAGTTCAAATTTTCTTCCTGTTTAAACTGGCAAAATTAAGTCTCTTTTTCAAACACAGGATATACATACTAATTTTTCCTGGATAGGCAATCAATGGTATTCCTTCTTTGATCACCTCACATTCCTTAACTAGACCAAGAGCCATTACTCTGTTATACTGCATTAGCTAAAGTTTTTAAATTGTGCACTTGCAAAAGGGATATAAAAAAAAATAAGGTGAGGAAGAATGGTGCTCCCAGCTATAGCATAAGGCCTTATTTTCACCTTATTAGCATTTCATAGCAGTAAGAATTCAGGAAGAACCCAATGAAGAATTTCATTTTTTAATTTTATTATAGTTATATTCTACGCATCCTGGCCAAAGTCAAGCTCAGATAAATTCTTCCCCTCTCATTTTTTAAAATTTATATTTATACCCTGCCCTTCCCCTAGGGTCTCAGGGTGGCAACAACATTTTAATAACGTAATAAAACCATAATAAATATATTAAAACAGTTACAATCATTCTCCAAAAGCCTAAAAACCAGATTGCGACTTTCAGCTTAAGATTTCCCCCCCACCCCCCACCTCGGGAGGCCAAAAAAGATGTAAATGATGTTAACCCTGCTGGCCATTAGGGAAAGCCTGGTGGAATAGCTCTGCTTTACAGGCCCTGTGGAAGCTGCTCATGTTTCTCAGGGCCCTAATCTCCATTGGAGGAATATTCCACCAGGTAGGGGCCAGGACTGAAAAGGCCCTGGCCCTTGTTGAGGCCAGCTGGACAGTTTTTGGGCCAGGGATTTCCAGGAGGTTCCCCTTCGAGGAGCGGAGGGGCCTACTAGGGCAATATGGGGAGAGGTGGTCTCTAAGGTATGGGTGTCCAAGACCACTGACAGCCTTAAAGGTCAAAACCAACACTCTGAAAATGGATCCATTGAATACTTACTGTGAAGGGTCTTTCTACTGTAGGTAAGGGGGACATCTCAGATG
Source organism: Sphaerodactylus townsendi (assembly GCF_021028975.2). NCBI lineage: Eukaryota > Metazoa > Chordata > Lepidosauria > Squamata > Sphaerodactylidae > Sphaerodactylus > Sphaerodactylus townsendi. Next base: position 128,294,589 of record NC_059425.1, on the reverse strand, counting down.
GGTGTCTTCTCCACCAATAGCAAGGAGGCAGGAAGTCGTCATTAGTCTTTTGCCGTGTCACTTCCCGTTTGTAGGTCCAAGGTCAACTTTCGTCAGTCTCCCTATGGCCAAGCAGTCTTAAACACAAGTATTCAAACGTGCACGGCTCAACTTTTGACTAATACATAAACAAGTGAGGCTCCGAGGAACACCAAACACATTCAAACTCTATGTGTGTAACTATATACAAGGCATCGGGGAATCTTGGACCGGGGGGGTCGAGATGTCCCCCTTACCTACAGTAGAAAGACCCTTCACAGTAAGTATTCAATGGATCCTTCTACTGTAGGTGGGGGGGACATCTATCAGATGGGACCCTCCCCAAGCCAGTGTCCCCCAAGTAGGGAGGAGTCCACTATTCCCCAATGTATTATGCTCCCAGCACCCGGCCATAAAGAGCCATCTCGGCGATGCTATGGAGTCCATTTTGTAATGCCCTGACAATGGAAATGAGGAAATTGGAAGCCCAAGTGGCTGAAACCTTGCAGATTTGTTCTACTGAGGCCCTGTTGCGTAGTGCAGCGTTGGTTGCAGCGCTCGCGAGCATAGAGTCGCGTATTGGTAATGCCTGAGTGGTATTGGCAGGGCCGCAGCCTTCATGCAACCTTCAATTATTAGCCAGCCTTCCAGCGTGGAAGTACTTATGGCTGCGGTTGACATGGAAACCCCAGGTTAGGGGGGGGTTAATGTTTATGAACATAGGGTCTACCGGTTTCTTGCGGACGTGTTCTGTTCACCTGATAATGAGCAGCTTTTTAGGGCCCTCTGCGAGCGTCTAGTGTGTGCCAAAGCCTTCTCTTTGGGGTGGGGAAGCCGGGTTGGGCATAAAGGATTCAAGGACCACGATCTCTCACTGGTGTAGGTGGAATTCTGAGCATACTTTAGAAGGGATGAGCGTTGGATCCATCCGGGAGGACCACTCTGTCCTTGTAGCGGAGCATAGAGTTTGCGTTGAGAATTATGGATAATGCCGAAGTTCAGGGGACTCTATAGCGTGCAGATGTGATTCGCAGTAGGAATAGGGTGCTTCATTCTTACAAAGCGTAGAGGGATGCGTTTGAATAAGGTTCAAGCGGGTGTTTTCAATTAGCGGCCCAATGTCCCAAGACGAAAAGCGTGCAGACGCCACGACGGGAATCTATGTAGGGTTGGAGGTTGGGACAGTTTAACTCCCCTCCGGGTGGCCCACTATGGTTGTGCCGTCTACTGATTGGCATACTGTAGATAAGGCCGAAATTTGTCTTTTGAGCGTAGAGCATCGGAGTCCCCTGTCAAAGCCCTGTTGGAGGAATTCTAAAATGTTTCCTATGGATGGGTTTTCTGGGTCCAGGCTTCGACCCTGGCACCATTTGACAAATGTCCTCCATGAGGCGTTATATATATTGACTGTCGATGCGGCTTTTTCTTGCAGCAAAATAGTGTTTGAAGTGACTTTATTAGAATAGCCTCGCAGTCCTCAGTTGTCTCAACTCACACTCCACTTGATTAATCTAGGCCAATACAGGTTTTGGAGTGAGCTATAGGTCCTTGGGTTAGAAGGTGCTGGGCGAGCGGCAGCGTTATGGGTTAGTGATGTGGCCCACCTCGAGGGAGTGTGGAATTACCCGCGGTCTTCTGGGCCATTTTGGAATATGGGGATGACTCTGGCTTTTTCCTTTTGCGGATTTTTTGCAGCAAGCGCAGTATCATTATTATTAGATAGTAACGCGTAGGGGAGTTATTTGAGGCCAGGGGGCTGTGATAGCATCCACTTGGATAAACCCTCTGATGGTAGTATCTTGACATGAAGTCGAGACAGTTGTTTGACTTTAGCTGCTGTGGCAAACAAGTCTATCTTAGGGTGCCCCAGAGACTGTTGGCAAATGTCCTAAGACGCCTCCAGGTTGAGTCTCCATTGTCCAGCTCTCTTGGATCTGTTGTCTGCTCAACTGATCTGCTTTTTCGTTTTTTTATTCTACTTGGATGTATTTAGCTGTGAAAGGAGGTGTTTTTCTGACCAGTTGAGCACCTTCAGGGCTTCCTTGTAAAGGGTCTGGGATCTTGACCCTCCCTGGTTGTTTGTATACATTTTGGTGGAAATGTTGTCTGTTCTTATAATGAGGTGTTGCTGTTCTATTTCTTTTTGGAAGTGTTGTAGAGCTAACAGGACCGCCCGGGTTTCTAACAGGTTGATGGGAAGGGAGCTTTCTTGTTTGCTCCAAGTGCCCTGTACATATTCTTGTCTGAGAGTTGCTCCCCACCCCGCCAGACTCGAGTCCGTGAAGATCTGTAGTCTCTCTTGGTGAAGGTAGCATCTTCCTTGTGTTAGGTTGCTTTTACAGAGTGATCCACCATTTTAGGCTATCTCTGACCTGTGGGGTTAAGACCAGTTTTCTAATCTTTCTTTAGTATGATATCCAGCTGGAAGCGCCTCAGAAATAGCTAGGAGGGGCCTATGGCATGCATGCGTGCCCACTGATTGAAGATCTATGACCACGAAATGAATAGAGCCTAATGGAAGCACCCAGCTGGAAACAGTGTTGGATGGGGAGCGGTTAGGATTTTAACATAAGCTGCTCGAATTTTGAGGGCTTTCTCCCGTGGGATAGACGAAATTATTTTGGTGAGGTATCTATTATAAGCCCCTAAATTAATTTCTAATCTTTGTTTTGGGAACGGTAGAACTTTTTTCTATATTTATCAGGAACCCGTATTCCTGCGAATTGTCATTTGAACTCTGATGATGTCTTGTAGACCTTTGTGTCCTGTTTGGTGACCTTACCGAAATTCATCTAGATAGGGGTGAATGTGAATCCCCTCCTCCCTGAGTTGAATGATGGGGCCCAGGAGGATCTTTAGGATGTCACCAGGTGCAATGGCCCAAACCAAAGCGGCTTAGCCTTCGAATTAGAAGTGGAAACGTCCCCTACCACATTGAACCTGAGGAATTTCCACCAGCCAGTACTTAGGATTGATTCAGGGGACATGTAGGTATGCTTCCCTCAGGTCCAATGAGGGTAGGGGAATTCCCCGGGTCTCAATTTGCTGAAATGTTATGGAGCGAAGGGATTCCATTTTGAATTTTGGCAGTCCAGATAGGGCCGGTTTGACAAAACGGAGGTTTAGCACTGCCCTGTAATTCCCGTTCCGTTTTGGAACTGTAAAAAAGTGAGAATAAGTCCCTGAGGACCTCTCCAGGGGAGGGACAGGCTCTACTGCTTGGATTTCCAGTAGATGTGTGACCGCCTCTATGGCTTTTCTGGCTTTTGTGGCATTTTTGGACAGTGGGGAGGGGACAAAGGAGGCCAGGTGAGGGAACTTTAGGGAATTCTATTACATGGCTCGTTTTTATCACCTCTTTTGTCCACTGGTCTGTAATGTGGACCTTGCCATCAGTTGGGGCTGGCAAGTCGGCCATTTACTGGAATTTCTCGGTAGTCATTGTTTGGTTTTGTCTGTTTGGGAATTCTTCCTTGGCACTTTGGAAAGGCCGGAAGGAATTTTCTGCCACGAAAGGAATTTTGGTTCTGCCATGAGACGGCGATTAAAATCCCTGTGGAACCCTGGGAAGCGTCTTTTGCGATCTAAATGTAGTGCGTCTGCGCCTCGCAATATGTGGTAATTGTGCGTTCTGGGCCCGGACTGACTTGAGCGCCGCTGCTTCTTTTGGTCTTTGAGACGGAATCAAGGACTTTGTTCCAAATCTTTTCAGGAATACCTATTTCACCATAGTATGAATATGCAGCTACTGCATTTTTTGGATTGTATATCTGCTTGCCATGAAATTGTAGCCGTAATGTTCACGATCTAGCCACCATATTGGAATACATGGTCCTAGCCACCATAAGCGATGGCGTAAAACCAGGCATCAGCTATAAAAGCATTGGCAATGAGTACCCTCTCTAGGGCCTTCCCTGATGAAGCGGTACTCTCTGCAGGGATCATGTCTAGGATCCTTTTGAGGGTCCGGAGCCATAGAATACCAGCCGCCGTGGAAGCGAATTGTGGAGTGCCTTAATGAAACTGCTGCCAATGAGTCATGGGATCTCCTTAATGCACTCCGATCTCCTATCCGAGGGGGTCCTTGATGTTGCTTTCCCCTTCTTTTGCTACCAGAGGTGCCGAGGTGTAGGACAGCCACTTCGGGAGCTTCCACTGAAGAGGACCTTGAGGCATGAGTGTAGGACTGCTGTGGTAACAGATGAACTTTATTGAAAGCTGGAGGGAGACCCTTCCCTGCTGGTGGGGGTTAGGCCACTCAGCTGAATGCGTAGCAAGGAAATATTCAGGGACTGGAAAAAAACTTTTGTCCTTCTGAGTCTTAGGGAACCCGCGCCCGTGCTTTCCTTTAGAAAGCCCATAGCGCAGGTTTTGTGGAATTTGAGGGATTTATCAGGGTTAAAGAAGTTCCTCTAAGCGTCTGCCCTGGTCCATGGAGGAAGTCCAAAGCACGTAGAGATTGAAGTTTTATTGATTAGGAGTTAAGATATCCTCCTGTTTGAAGAACTGTAGAGGATTGATCCGTTTTTTCTATGATAGGTTCCTCGAAGCGTCTGAGAGACCTAAGCACGCATTCATCTTCCTCCCTCCTCACCAGAAGTCCTCCTGCTAGCTTCCTCTTGGAGTGCAAGAAGGTCTCTATATTGAGGAACAGCAGGCGCCCCTGCAAGGAGCAAGTCAGGGCTCTGGTAGGTGAAGCGTTAGGGCTTTGGCTGCTGCAGCCAGCTGTTCTATTGGCATCTAGGATTTTTTCAATTTGGGCCGTTAGCATTTTAGCCAACGCGTCAGGAGGGGCCCCGCTGCCGCCATAAGGCCAGATGCGTCTGGGGCGAAGTCTGATTTTGCGCGGGAGCTTAATTCGGCTCCGCGTCGCTCTCTTCCCCGCTGCTACTCAGGGGCCCCGGTACATATTATTAACTTTCGTCGATCTGATCCTCATTGAGTTCTGACGGCGGATTTGGCAAGAGATTCGACACAGCACTCCGAGTCCCTAAGGGTGGGAGGAACTGGTCTAGGAGCCATGAAAAGCAACGCTTTGGTAAGGCGTCGAGCTCCCTGGCAGCTTTTTCTTGGATTTTTTGGGCGCCGGAGGTCCCTCCGCGCGCCCTGCTGCCTTGCCGGTGGTTTTTGTTGCGGCTGCTAGTCCGCTCTGGGAAGGGTCTGCGGCGTGTTTGCGCCCTCCTTTGGCCGCCCGAGTTCCTTCAGCCGCAGTCTTAGCGAACGCTTCGCGAGGGGGGGTGAATGAGCCCGACGCCATTTCGCGCCTGACGCTCCGACGGAGAAAAAGGCGGGAAGCGGTCTCGCCTTCTCCCTCTCTCTCGGCGCTGGTTGTACAAGCCTGAGATTTTAGTAACAGTTGGTTCTAAGTCTATGAGTGTGGTGGCTAGCCTCTCAACGCACCAATACACACACACCGATTAGCTACCTCGGAGCCTCTCACAAACACAAGCACTCCCTGCTAGGCAGGAAAAATACTGACGAAAGTTGACCTTGGACCTACAAACGGGAAGTGACACGGCAAAAGACTAATGACGACTTCCTGCCTCCTTGCTATTGGTGGAGAAGACACCCATCTGAGATGTCCCCCACCTACAGTAGAAAACCTGGTACTCGATAGGCAGCCAGTGAAGATGGAAAAGGACCGGTGTTATGTGGTCCCTATTCGAGGCTCCAACCAGGAGCCTCGTGGCTGCATGCTAAACAAGTTTCAACTTCTGGATTAGATTCAAGGGCAGCGTAGAGTGAGTTACAATAATCCAATCTGGAGGTGACCGTTGCATGGATCACTGTGGCCAGATCAGAACAGGAGAGATAAGGAGCCAACTGTCTTGCCTGGCGAAGATGGTAAAATGCTATTTGGGCTGTTTTGGCAACCTGAGCCTTCAGGGAAACCGTAGAGTCCAGGATCACCCCCAGACTAGCCACCGATGAGGCCAGATGTAAAGCCTCACCATCCAGCATAGGCAGACTAAAGTTGGTCAGCATCTCCTACATGATGCACCCACCCACAGTTTCATTAGCCCAACCAGTCTAATTTATGCCATGTCATAATATACTTAAGAGGATGGGAACCTGAAACATACTTCAAAGGTCTTTTGTCAGGAAGTGTATACAGTGATATCACATGGATATCACTGCACAAGGACAATGCACATGGAATTGAGTGTGAAAACTTAAAAAGTCTCAAGCAAAAGGGCTAATTCCAGGCTAAAAGTTTAGTTGGTAGGGGACCAATGGCCCACCACTAAAAAATAGTACTTGTGTAGATCACTAAATCAGAGAAAGAAGGCTAACGAAAACAAGCTTTATCAGTGTGACACTGAACATTTTAGAACATGGGAGCGATCTTGGATGCATACTCACCTTATTCCCTACAAACTTTTCCTCTCTTAGAGAGAGTTCTGAAAACCTGGTTTGCTAATGTGCAGCATGGATCAATTTGCCCTGGGGGAGGGGGGGGGGCAAGCTGTAGAGGGTGTCAACTGGCTATCTCCCATAATGTTAAACCATAGGGAAACTAGTACCACAAGGCTGTTTTTATACAATTCTTAAGATGTCTATAAGCTTGTTTTTCAAAAATAAATGATGAACATGGAAGCAAAGAAAACTACATAAGCTGCTTTAATAAAAAGAGAGACTGCACATTTGATTCTTAAAGGCTACCTGAGCTTGCATTAATGTCGCTGTGTGATGCAAGGTGCAAAGTCAGGCTCAGGCTGCAGGGTAAAAAGGTAAAGTTTCCCTTTCAGTCGTTTCAACCCGGGGGTACCACTGCAAGCAGTGATTTCATAGGCAAGCCATTTTTGTGGGGTAGTTTGCCATTGCTTTCCCCGGCTATTCTTTACCCCCTAGCTATGAGCTAGGTACTCATTTACCAACCAAGAAATGGATGGATGGCTGAGTTGACCATGAACCAGCTGCCAGGATATCTGACCCACAGGGGGCTCAAACTCCTGACCGTGTGAGTGGCAGCGCAAGCACTTAACCACTACACCACGCTGCAGGGACACAACTTTAAATTCTACTTTTACCCCCTACAAATTAACATTTATAATACAATCAACCCAATACTATAAACTCAAGGCTACAAAACCCCCAGAAGAAAGCATCTCAGTGGAAAATTGACGAGAGTGGGCTCAAACCCAAGCAATGCTGGCTGATCATGAATACAATCCAAGGTAGTATCACAAAGATCCACAAGAGTCTAGAAGCAAACAGTGCTTAGATTCCACTCTGCATTTTATCAAAGAGAAAGCTAAACACCAGAGGGACTTGAACGTTCTTGTCAATCACTCTTTTCCAATTGCAAAGATATGGACATGGAAGACGCAAAAAGTGGAAGTATTAAGAAACTCACCTGGCTGCCACATTCTGTTGAAGTTTGGATCTCCCTGGAAATTGCTGTGGTTGTTTGGACCAGGTTCCATTCCTGTCATCTCCTGGCCATTTGGCATCATCCCTTGCTGTTCCACGACCCCCTGCTGACCTGATGCTTCTCGTTGAGCAATCCATGCTTGAGCTAATGCAGCCCAGTCAATCTGGCCTAGAATTAAAATAAAATTCCAGCATACGGATTTTTCTGGCAGATTCAGGAAGACACATCTGTTCTGTCTACATAAATAGCATCTTAATCATATGCAAGAACGAAACATGTTTTTTTTAAAAATTGGCTCTTTGTGTAAATTAAATAGATTAACAATGACATGATCTACTTCCTTATTTTTCTCTCTCACATAAATCAACAACAATACCTGTGGATCATATTCAGAGACACACTTCTATAGCCGATATTATCACATTAATAATCGCTAGATTAGTAAAATTACACAAAACCATTATTTATTTATTCAGAACATTTTTATGCTGCCTCTCTATGAATCTTCCCAAGGCAACTTCCCAAATAAAAATGACAACAACATTAAAGGTGTTGTGTGGTTTCCAGGCTGCATGGCCGTGTTCTAGTAGCATTTTCTCCTGACGTTTCACCTCCATCTGTGGCTGGCATCTTCAAAGGATCTGATAGTAGTAAAGCAAGCAGAGTATATATACCTGTGGAATGTCCAGGTGGAAGAAAGAACCATTTGCCTGTTAACAAGTGTAATCAATTAGTGAGGGAATCTGAATAAAAGGCACTGCAGACAAATTCAGCCGGAAAAATCAGCAATAGCAGAACACATGATAAACCAAGCTGGGCACAGAATATTATTTGAAAACACAGAAATTCTAGACCACTCTGACAACTTCTAAGTCAGACTACACAGAGAAGCCATTGAAATCCACAAGCACATGGACAATTTCAGCAGAAAGGACGAAACCATGAAAGTGACCAAAATATGGCTACCAGTACTGAAAAACACTAGAATCAAGACAGTGACTAATGAACACCATTCAGACAAAGGATGTCTCCAGGCAGTAAGCAGTCAAAGGGCTAGTGAACACCACCCAGAACACCACCCATCACTCTAGGCAGTAAGCAATCAAAGGGATAAAAAGGCCAGGCTACTACAATGCAGATGCCTTCACTAATTGATTATGCTTTCTTCATGGTTACATGCTGAATGGGTGGATCCCACCCATGCAAATCAAGCTTGCTAACTGCACCCTTTACACTTGTTAACAGGCAAACGGCTCTTTCTCCCACCCTGGACATTCCACAGGTATATATACTCCACTTGCTTTACTACCGTGTTTCCCTGAAAATAAGACCTACCCCGAAAATAAGCCCCAGCATGATTTTTGGTATTGTTGGAGGATGCTTGAAATATAAGCCCTACTCCAAAAATAAGCCCTAGTTAAGGATTTCCAGGCACAGCCCCCACCCTGCGCCCCTGCCCACCCCAACCACACCCTGGAATGCCCCAACCCCCTGGGTGCTACGCCCTTGGGGCGCAAAAAATAAGACATCCCCTGAAAGTAAGGCCTAACGCATTTTTTGGAGCAAAAATTAATATAAGACCATGTCTTATTTTCGGGGAAACATGGTGCCATCAGATCCTCTGAAGATGCCAGCCACAGATACAGGCAAAACATTAGGAAAAAAATGCTACTAGAACACGGCCATACAGGCCAGAAACCTCACCACACCCCAGTGATTCTGGCCGTGAAAGCCTTCAACAAAACATTAAAGATATGAATTAAAATAAAGATTCTAAGTAAAATTATTCAGTTACACTTCTTTTCAGTCCTCCATTTGTTGACAAGTTCCATCTGTCAACTGTGTTTTGAAAGTATCTATATATGCTGATGCTAACAACAACTGATTCAGTTCTACGCCACTCATGAGCAAGACTCACTTAATTCAATGGGACTTCCAAGCACAGTTGCAAAATCAGGTTACACAGGGGTAATCCACCACACAGGTTATTTGAAACCCCACTGAAACTTATCAAATTTAAGCAACATAGTTTGTGGAGCAATCTACATTCCAAAGAACTTCAACGCAAATTTTCTCACTGGTTTTAATGTACCTAGATGTCCTTCTACTTTTTCCTCTGCCCCCTTTCTGAAATTCTGATTTAAAAAGAGACTGTCGTTAAAGGTTATGATAACTTAATAGGTCATGGAAGACTGACTATTGCAATGCTTGCTGTATTTATCTCTTCCTGCTGATGTTAACAAGAGTCTGTGTAGCACTTGAAGTGCTGCACATAAACAAAAAATTGCAGGTCTGTATATGACAAAATATCTTCAACAGTGGGTGGATATCACTTAGCATATACACATTTTTGCCAACTATCTACCACTTGTAATCTTTTCCTTTTCACTCAACTGTATGTTATTAGCAAAAGAAGGCATTCATAATGTAAAACTTCTCCCGATCAAATACAAAAGAATGGCAGCATTTGCAACAGCACAGGATGAAGAACACCAAAATGTTTGGAGCTGTACAAAGTCAGGTTCTTTAGCTCCAACTGAAAACTCAGAACTGTACTGTTCTTCAACAGCATCATAGCATCTAGCCCACTTATTCTTTAAGGATTACTAGATCTTTTCAATGATATCTGCTCATGTAGCAGACGGCTTCAAAGGCTTCTTAACTAAAACAATCTTCCAGTGCTACTAGGTTGCTTGGCTGAACATGCAGGGCTAAGGTGACAGGAAGGCACTGCTAGATTTGTGTATACTTCTATGGTAGAGGGCAAATGGTCAAGATGGAACATGCAGAAAGTGAGCCATTCCTACTTGCTAGTTTGCAATGCTTCTCCTTCCTTTGCCCCATGTCTTCAGTACCCAGATGCCCTGGAACATGGATATATTTATTATTCATTAATTCAGCAGACACATGGTTGGATCCCAGAAAGAATTTCCATCCATATAAATATTTATGGCAGTACAGGATTACTTTCTCATCTGTCCCTCACCTGCTATAGCCCAAATTACCCCTTGAAACACTGTGGAAGAGCTCTTCAGGGGAAATTTTGGGATGTAGCCAGGTACACAAGTCATGACCTTCATGACTTGTGGATGTCACTTGTGCTGAGTGTCCCTTGTCTCTCAGGAATCTATGAGATTCAAGCTCTATTTCTTAAAGCTATCCCTAAAAGGAGTCACCTGACAAGAAACTTCACATAAGTTAGCAAAGGAATTATCAATACACTTTCTAGAGACATTTTTAAAATAATGAAGTCAAGAGATGCTAGATTTCCAACCTGTCCATCCATTTAAAAAAGAGCCAAGAGGTACATTTGTCTTATTTCTGCCTATTTTTTAATCCACAGCACCCAATCTTTTCATAGCTCATGACAGAACCCTTGTCCAATGTCTAAAATGCAGATCACTGTGCTAGCTTTTCTGCTGAAAGCATTCTTGCAGCTATTTACTTACTTGGATCTTGCTGGTGTTGAAATGACTGCATCCACTGCTGCTGGTTCAAAGGCCACTGTTGCCAAGGCTGCCCACCTTGATCCCACATCTTTAGTTCTTTATGTATTCTATATTTGATCAAAAATAACATTTCACAGCTGAGTTGAGCTTCACGTTTTGAATCATTCAACTGCACACAGTTGAAATTTAGCCCTTTCAGAAAGGCAAAGCAGTAAGAGTTTTATAAAAGTTAGTTCAGAAAAATAGCAGCATTTATGTTTCTTCCTCATTACATGTAGGGTCCAGAAACACCAGGACAGCAGTAAGATTTCACCTGACAGCCTTGCCATCCGATCAGTTACAAGCCCCAATATTTCTCTTTTCCCCCTGGAAAACACTATCAATGGCCTACTCAATCTTGAGTTGAAGAACCACAGCTACTATGCAGCCTCAATATCTACAATGACTCGGGGCGGGGGGGGGGGGGCACTCAGGAGAGGCAAAACATGAAGAGATGCGTTTCCACAATATGTTTTGACTATGACATCTGAATACAGACAATGATACAAGAATGTTTTTTTTAAGTACTCCTGGGCTGCCGGAGTACCTTAAAAACTCAGCAGGAAAGTTCACAAAAGTAGCAATGAGTATTGTGAGAACGGTCCATTGGTTACTTACCGAGAAGGGGCCTTCTACTGGACGGCAGGGGGACATCTTGATGGGTGTTTTCCAACTGGATCTCAGGGAAGCAGGAACTAGAATTCTGTCACTTCCTGTAGACCGGTTGGCACCCACCCAGATCTCCAGTAGACGCCTGATGAAGCAGTGGAAGCTCTCCCGTTTTTAACACAACCTGGGAGAAACCCGATTAATAGGAAGTAACAGTAACAGTAACAGTTAATAGTCAACAGGACAGAAGAAAACTGAGGCATTTAGAGTGCCAACTAGAGCTCATGTGAACCTAAGTGAATTAATGTAGAACTGGTGCTGAACCCAATTAGGGACTGATGACGACCACGGGAGGGCCAAGATGTCCCCCTGCCGTCCAGTAGAAGGCCCCTTCTCGGTAAGTAACCAATGGACCGTTCTACTGGAGGCGGGGGACATCTTGATGGGACCTCCTATAGCAGTGTCCCTAAGAAGGGAGGGTGATGCATTATCAGTCCCCAATGATGTGTTCCAGCACCCTTCTACCAAAGGTAGCCCTCTGGCGCCAGCTGCCATGGAATGCTCTAGATTTACATAGTGCCGGACCAGATGATGAGGATCACGAGGAGGGACCAGGTGGCTGCTCTGCAAATGTCCGAAACTGAAGCCTGGCTTCTGAGGGCCGCGTTGGTGGTGGCGCTGCGTGTGGAGTGTGCAGTAATTCCTTGCGGAATGGGTTGGTTTGTGGCCTTGTGAGGCCTACCGATAATACAGAGCTTTGATAGTCACGGCTAATGGAGGCTTTGGACATGGAGTCCCTCCCAGGTTAGGAGGGGGCAATGTTGATGAATAGATTGAGTGAAGCTTTGCCGAATGGAAGCTCCAGACCTTGCTTATGATGTAGACTTTGAGGGAACGATGAACGTCAGATTATGCCACTGGCGTTCTTTGGGATAGGATGGATTGCAGGGCAGAAATTAGGAACAATGATGTACCTGAAAGTTTTAGGGTGGAGATGTTGACCTTACTTTAGGAACAAAGGAATTGAGGTCCGTCCTCAGTTACTACCACGGTCTTTGCTGAAAAGCCTTAAAAGGTCTTTGTTGATTGAAAGGGCATTGAGCTCCTAGAAAGCCCTTCTAACTGCTGAGGGTTATGGCCAGCAGGAAAAAAAGAGTCTTCATGCTTAACCACTTCATGTGGATGGACTGGATTGGTTTGAAGGGGTGAGAGAGACCGTCCAATGCGAAAGGACTAGCGATGAAGCCATGGAATGAGTAATCTGTGAGCGGCTGAGTGGTTTGGAGGCTGAAGAACTCCTTTTAGGAATCTGATGACGTCCGGGTGTTTAGACATTGGGCACCCGTGGTGATTGGACCAGATGGTGGAGAGAGCTGCTACCCTGGCGTTTCACGGCGTAGGCCTTCTACGATTAGGCCCATCTCGAAGCCACTCCTGCAGGAAGAAGGAGAACATGGGAAGGTCTGGAGGACTCTGGGTTAACTGAAGATGTCACAGATGGCACCTGCACCATCTCACACAAAGGCCCTTCACTTAGGAACAATTGTATATGTTATGCTTGGTGGAAGTCCTGCGGGACGCTAGGATGAGTGGATGTCACTTGTGCTGAAGTGTCCACTTGTCTCCTCAGGATCCCTCCGTTCAAGGACCATGCGGTCAATGTCCAGGAACCATCTAGAGGTCCGGATGAAAGGACTAGGCCCTGTGACAACATGGTAATGTGGTGTTGAAGTACAGGGATCCAAGGCTGGAGAGGTTGCTAGTTCTATTATTGCCGACAGCCAGGGCCTCCGAGGCCAGTAGGGGGCGACTAGTATTACCTGAGCCTTTTCCTGAATTATTTTGCGAAGTACCTTGGGAATGATCAGCGTGGGAGGAAAGGCATAGAGGAGAGCCCTGGGCCACTGGGCTGTTAAGGCATCCACATCTAGGGCTTCTGGGTGGTGGAAGCGCGATATGAAGGTTGGAGTCTGACGGTTGTGGATCGAGGCGAATAGGTCCACTTCTGGTACCCCCAGTTTCTGGGTTATGAATTGGTAGATGGCTGGCTTGAGTTGCCATTAAACTTCGAGACTTGTCTGGCCAGCTCCAGCCAGTCCGCTGTGACGTTGAGTTGGCCCCAAATGTGTTCGGCCGAAATCGATTGTAGGTGTAACTCTGCCCAGGTCAGGATTTGCATCACCTTCTGATGTAGCTGGGACGAGCGCGATCCGCCCTGGTTGTTGATATATGCTTTGGCAGACGTATTGTCTGTTCGAACCAGAACATGTTTCCCTTGAATCCTGGGCTGGAAGTGTTGTAGGGCTAGGAAGATGGCCCTGGTCTCTAGAAGGTTGATGGGGAGACTTGCTATTGGTTCTGTAAGGTGGCTCCCCATCCCTGCAGGCTGGCATCGGTGAAGATCTCCAGGCGGGAGAGGTGTAGGTAGACCTTTCCTTTTTCCAGGTTGCTTCGGAATGTCCACCATCGGAGCTGTTTCTTTAGTTGAACTGGCAGGACAAGTGTTCGGTCTGTTTTGGCCATGATTTGGTGTTGCAGGGGCCTTAGAAACGCTTGGAGTGGGCGAGCGTAAAGTCTCCCCCATTGTGCCATATCGTAGACCGATACCATCAGCCCGAGGAGACTTGCCAGCTGAAGCAGTGAGGATTTCTTGGTTGATATGCTGAGATTTGTTAGGGTTTGAATTTTGTAGATCTTGGCCGGTAGGACAAACAACGCGTTCTGAGTGGTGTCGATGATGGCACCCAGGTGTTCTAGGCGTTGGGAAGGGGACGTGTGGCTTTTGGTGAGATTTACCAGGAATCCGTGTAGTTGGAGGATTTCCTGAGTCTTGGCTACGTCCAGAATGGCTTGTTGGTGGGATTTGGACCTGATCAGTATATCGTCCAAGTATGGATGGGTGTGGACTGACTGTTGTCTGAGGAGGGTGATGAGGGCCAGGAGGACCTTGGAGAACACTCTGGGTGCAGTGGTGAGTCCGAATGGCAAGGCCTTGAACTGAAATTGGTCCTGGCCTACTGCGAAGCGAAGGAATCTTCGGTGGGCTGGGTTTATTAACACATGAAGGTATGCCTCTGTCAGGTCCAGGGAGGTGAGGAAGTCCCCTGGACGTAGGTTTTCGGTTATCGAGCGAAGGGTTTCCATCCGGAACCGGTGCAGTCTTATGTGTTGGTTGACGAACCGCAGGTTTAGTATTGCTCGCCAATCTCCGTTCTTTTTGGGAACGGTAAAGAAGTGAGAAAATATGCCCAAGGATCTTTCTTGCTTGGGTACTGGCTCGATTGCCTTGATGGTCAGCAGGTGTTGAATGGCAAGCTGCGTTCTCCTAGCCCTATGATAGAGATTAGGTTGATGGGAAGCATTTCAGCCGAGGGAGGGAGGAATCTTTTTTGAATTCTACTTAGTGTATCCTGTTTGAATGATTTCCTTTGTCCAGCGGTCCACGTGCTCGCCCGTCCATTGGTGTTGAAAGAGATGGAGGCGGCCGCCTACTGGAGGAACATAGTCAGGATTTGTTGGAGCGGTCCGCTCCAAATGGTTTGCCTTGTTTTGAGTGGGGACGAAAGGAATGGTTGAAGCTATTGTTAGAGTTGGTGTTGTTGTTGTCTTCGAAACCCTTGTTGGGGTTGCCATCTACGACCCTCTTTTGGGAATCTCTGTAGTGTTCTGTGAGAGCGAAAGGTGGAGCTGGTCTTGGAGGAATTGTGATCCGCCCTGTAGAATTTGGGCATGGCTTTCTTGTGATCCCGAGTTTCCACTAGGATGCGTTCTAATTCCTGGCCGAAGAGAGAAGCGCCTTGAAAGGAAAAAACGAATAGAGTTGTTTAGAATGGAAGTCCGCTTGCCACGAGCGTAGCCAGGCCAGGCGCCTGGGGACTGAGGCCATGGCCAGTGATCGGGAGGTTGTTAGGAAGGCATCGAAATTGGAGTCTGCCAGGAAGGAAATGGTGAGGAGAAGTCTCTCTACTCCTTCCCTGATCCCCTGTTGGGCAGGTGGGATGAGTTCGAGAACCCTACAGCTCCATACGATACCGGCTCTGGCTATCGTGGCTGAGGAAGCCAAAATTTTGGTGGCTGTGGCTAGGTTCTCATGTAGTCTTTTGAGTATGGTGTCACATCTTTTGTCTAATGGGTCTTTGATAGATCCATCACCGTCTTGGGAGACTAATCCTCCTGACTGGAGGGAGGCTACCGGGGCGTCCACCGGGGGCACCTGCAGGAGGCGTCGTAGGTGAGGTGGGGTGGTATAGAGTTTCTTGAAATTAGCAGGAAACCACTTGCTGGAAGAGGGGTTGAGCCACTCTTTCCTCATTCTTTTCTCGAAGTATTCCGGTAGGGGAAGAAAGTTTTTGACTTGGTCATCGTCTGGAAAGATCTCAGTTTTGCCTTTGGGGCAACCTTTTATGGGTTTTTGAGAGGAAGAGGAGGGTGCAGCAGAGTCCACCGCGTCCTCTGGATCTTTCAAATCTAAGGCAGCGATGGCCTTGGTGATGAGGAGGGTTGCATCCTCCACTTTGAAAAATCTGTGTATTGGATCAGTGGGTTCGTTGGGAATTTCCTCTGGCTCTGAGAAGTGGTCAGAATTTTCACATTCCCCTTCACTGGCGCCTTCTTCCCCGGGCAAAATGGAAGGGACAAAGGAGGGACCAGCCCTGGTCCCTCTGGATCTGGTGGGTGAGGGGGAAGAGGAGGAAGCTGAGACGGATCTAGCCCTTCTGTGGTGAGCCCTGTGATAGGCTCTAATTTCCTCCCTCATGCTTTTTCTAAACATATCCACGAGTTGCTCTGGGGAGGCTTGTTGCCATCCACCCTGAAGGGGTTGAGAAGGGACTAAGCTAGAAGCAGGGGCCAGGTCTACCCCCCCACCGTCGCGATCTTGCCTGTTGTGTTGGGTGGATCCAGCACTAGAGGGCACTGCGTGCGGTGGAGATCCGCCCTCCGCGGCCCTCTCCGGGACGCTGGCGGTCTCTGCCTCCTCCGCGTCGGCGTTCGGCTGCCTTGGTGGGCTGAAGGGTCTCCCTGCCGCGCCTGAATCGGTCTCTGCCCTTCCTTGGTCATCCCCCGCAGTCCGGGGACAGCCCGCACTCGATCCGTCCCTGTAAGGGACGGAGGTGCCCGCAGCCACTTTTTTCTTCTTCGCGGCAGGCACCGCTGACGCCGCCCCCTTTTCGCGTGCCTTTTTCTTGCTGCCTCCCGCCGTTTTTGCAGACACCTTGCCTACCGACTTGGTCGTCTGCGTTCCGTCTCGGTGGGTTGAGGAGGCAGCAGAAGATTTCGTCCTCTCGGCAGAGGAACGAGAAAAGGTCTCCTTTGGAGGAGAGAAGTGGCGGCACTCCATTTCCCGGGGGGAAGGGGGGGCGGAGGAAGAGTGTAGAGGGGGAGGAGAAGGAGGTTATCCTGGTTTGCACCAAGGAAAAGACCTCCTGGAAATAGAAGAGAAGAGAAAAAGCAGATAGGTAGTTGTAGAAAAAGTATTGAAGAAAAAATCAAGGAGCTCTGAAAAGTGCTGCTTTCCCTGGATGAAGCAGAAACGCTACTGGAGATCTGGGTAGGCGCCAACCGGTCTACAGGAAGTGACAGAATTCTAGTTCCTGCTTCCCTGAGATCCAGTTGGAAAACACCATCAAGATGTCCCCCGCCTCCAGTAGAACATAATACCCATCCTCCAGGCTCTCACTCATAAATCCTACAAAAATTTGCAAAGAAAAAGGAACTCCCTACTTATTCTCCATTTATAAATGCCTATTACAGGGTCTTGTATTACTTCACAAAGATGCTCAAACTTTAATGAACTAAAATAATAAAAGCTGGGAGTAATATGACTCATTATTGAGGGACAGAAGGCCCTATCAAAAGCCACTGCAGTATGACAATAGAAATTGTGAGGAGACGGGCAAAGGTATTACAAACAAGCAAGGGCCCAACACACACTAGAATCAGTTATTTCCAGCTAGAAGATTCACCGCTTAATGCAACTTACAAAAATATCCAGCAAATGCTAGTTATTAAAAAAAACACTAGAAGGCAAGATTTAGCCAGTCCAGACATGGACTACTGAAAAAAAGCTGTCTCAAAACAACCATTGTTCATGCCTAGATATGATCAAAACTCTCATGGAGAGAGAAACGAACAAACCACAAAATGCAACTTCTTTCCAGTTCTATGCATAGCACTTTAAGAAACTAATGGAAATTAACATTTTCATACTCCAAGGCAATGACTACAGATTGAATGTAAGAAGGCAGGAGTATAAGAAATATGGCTGGCAGTGGTGCTCTGCAAAATTTCAGAAAGGGTTCTTAGTGATGGGGTATCCCATGTCCCCAGCCGCACACCGTTTCGTCACCTGGGGGGGGGTGTGGGTGGGTCCCAACAGCCAGCACTTTCTGCCATACTGGGGCACTGCTTGCTGGTTGAGTTTTTTGTCACGGTTGCAGGCCGGCTCCTGCCCTCCCCCCAGGCTGCCATGGCGCCTGCTCCAGCCGCCTGCTGCCGAGCCCCGCCCCGCTGGTCTCCCTGCAGGCCGGCTTTTGCCTTCACCAGGTTGGAGAGGGCAGGAGCCGCACTACTGCTGTGGTGCCTGCCCAAGCCGCCTACTCCCAAGCCCCACCCAGCTGGCTTCCCTGCAGGCCGGCTTCTGCCCTCCCCAGGCTGGAGAGGGCAGGAGCCGGCCTGCAGGGAGCCGGCAGGGCGGGGCTAGGCAGCGGGCGCCACCACTGCACCCATCGAGCCTCCCTCTCCTGGCCTCCCTGCACAAGAGCAGCCCACAGAGGTGGGGCGCAGGGGAGATGGGCAGAATGGGAGGGACAGGAAGCAGTCATGCTCCGGGCACTATTTTAGGCCCAATGCAGCCACTGGGTACCACAGCTTAGCTTTCTTATGCTTCCACTTGTGCAAGCAACTGAAAAAAATTCACATTTAGTACCACTTTTCTCATCTATTTAGGATTATAGACCACCCTTCCCCTTAGAGGCTCAGAGCAGCTTACCACAATCAGTTACAATAAAACAGCAAAATCACTAAATAATACATTCCAATAAATATCCCAGCACCATTAATATCAATGCTTTAGCACAAGGTGTAGAATATTCCTGTTTAATTCTAGATGTCAAAATCATCTCAAACAAATATGAGGTAATTTTAGTTTATAATTTTAATGGAACTTTGTTTTCTAAAATTGCTACTTTCTGTTCTGAATGCTTCAGAAGGTGTGTGCAAACTGACAGCAAAGAGAGATAGATATAGCACTATATTTAGTGCAAGTTGTGAGCAAGCCCACCTCTGTTATCATTACAAATACAAGTAATCGTTTGGGACAAGCATATGGACCACATGGTGAAATGCCTTAATGGTGCAAAGACTGCAAACATCACTCATCATTTAAGTAGCATGGTAGCTAGTACTGGAGAGGAGTCAGTGGTTGTGGTGCATATTGGCACCAATGACATAAGGAAATGTAATCAATAGCTCCCAGAAGTCAAATTTAGACTGCACAGTAAGGACACAAAAAGCCAGTACCTCCAAGATGGTTTTCTTTGAAATGCTACCTGTTCTAAACACAGGGCCAGCTATACAGGATCATTTAAGGAGTCTCAGTGCCTGAATGAGACAATGGTAGGAGGAGGGCTTTATATTTATTAGACTATGGAACACTAAGATTTTAGATTTATTAGACGGTGCGACAAGCCAGGCCTGTACAAAAGGAACAGGCTACTCTTGAAGAAGAATGGAACCAGACTGCTGGAACATAACATGAAAAGGTGGCAGAGCAGCTTTTAAACTGAACCGAGGGGGAAATGTGGCAGGAGCTGAAAAGCAGCCAGTTTAGGCAGATTTATCCCAAAGGAAGAAATGATTCCAATTGCACAAATGGGGTCTGGGCAGATAACGAAAGTGAGGATAAAAACCTAAGGGGGAGAGAGAAACAGAGTCTCTATGCAAATGTCACCAGCTATGGACTCAAAATGTGGACATTAGATTGTTTGTTTTAAGGGGAAAACAGATATAGTGAGCATAACAGAAACCTGACCTGGTGGAAGAAAGAACCAGAGGGATACAGTCACCTCCAGATACAAACTCTATAAGAATGACAGGAAAGGATGGTACTGCCTGCCACTTGGTAGAAGTAGGGGTTATATATATGAACATGTCAGGTAAAGGTCTAACAAACTAGAAACCTTAAAATGGGCCCAATTCCTCCACAGAATCACTGTGGGTGACTATTCCCCAGCATACATTTGTCTGGGGATGTGCTACTACTTCTGACAAAAACACTCCAAGTGATCATAAGATGGAAAACAAAATCAGGGCGGCTGAGACAATCCTATACCTTTCACATATCATGAGGCAGATTTTCTCACCAGAGCTGCCCTTGGTAACATGTAATGGCCTTAGGCAAATGTTTAAAAATGTCCCACCCACAGGAAAATATTTTTCAGGCTTTTAACTCAGCCCCAGGAATGACTGGAAAACAACCTCCCTTTATAATAGTATATGAGAATTACGCCAGTCCAACAAATAGAAATCTTTATTTGATAATAAGAATAGTATTGGATTTTTTTTTCAAAAATGTAAATCTTAATAATGACAGTCCACTATAAACAATGTTCAATTCTTTTCAGAAAGGGTTCTTAGTGATGAGAGAGAGAGATTAAGCTTTTGTTTCTTAGTTCTAATATGAGAGAAGGGGTGGTTTTTTTTTGTTGGTATTATATTTTCATGAATCAACTAGCTGCTTTGACTTAGTGTTTCTAAAAACTACTGGGTCCTTGAGGGACGGTACTCTTCCTTTAGTACCTTGAGCCTATCTTCAATCTTACTCTTGAGGTAACCTTTGCTGGCCTCAAATAGAAGAAGAGGTGTTTGGATTTATATCCCACCTTTCTCTCCTGTAAGGAGACTCAAGGTGGCTTACAAGATCCTTTCCCTTTCCCCTTGTGAGGTAGGTTGGGCTGAGAGAGTTCCAAAGAACTGTGACTAGCCCAAGGTCATCCGGCAGGAATGTAGGGAGTGCGGAAACACATCTGGTTCACCAGATAACCCTCTTCCACTCAGGTGAAGGAGTGGGGAATCAAACCCTGTTCTCCAGATTAGAATTCACTTGCTCTTAACCTCTACATCACACTAGCTCTCAACAACAGACCAAGGAATTCACAATCCCCTTTCCAACTGGTTTAGGATTATTCTTTTCTGTCTAGATTAGAAGATGTATCCCCTTCCCTTCTATTTTTGGGTCTGAGTGGAGAATTACTCTACAACCCCACTTCTGCCTTTCCCAAAAACAATCTCTTAATTCACACATCTGTGTACCACTGCTATCAGTACAAGCTGACACAAAAAATACTTCAGTCCAGATTGTTTCCTCAGACTAAAAATTACCTCAGAGTGGATTTATCAATCAGCTAAGGCTTCTCATTTTCACAAGCAGGAATACAGAAAACTGTTTTCCCTCTCCTTCACAGAGTATAGCCTCCTCTAGCTTTTGACCAACTTTGCTCAACCACTCACAGTTATCCAGATCTTCACTCTCTAGCTCGTGGTTTCTGGCCGCACTTTGAATCTAATTTATCTGTGTAGTCTGCCACAGAGGCATCCAAAGGAGATGTTTTAATAATGGTCAACTTTAACCACACTCATATTGCCTGGATAAACGCATGTTCTAGTCACACCCAATAGGTAAACTTGCTAGATACTCTAAATGACTGGGCCTCTGAACAACTGGTCATGGTACCAACCAGTGAGTACTAACCTGGATTTAATCCTCAGTAGTCCTGCCCAAGACATAGTGCAATCTGTGGGGGTAGTTGAACTGAGTGGAAACACTGATTACAGTAGAATAAAAATTAATTTATATGTATTTGGGAAAGTGTTAGGAAATTCCAACCCACTCATATTTGACTTCAAAAGAGGAATGTTCTCCAAGATGAGACGTCTAGTTAAAAAAACCAAGAAGTTTAAAAGAACAGCCAAAAGGGTCAAACCTCTTGAAGGGCTTGGAGGTTTCTCAAAACCTCTCCACTAAAGGCTCAGAATATATACCACAGGTCAGGAAAGACAGGAAAGTCTGAGAGGTCACCAGCATGGCTAACAAGCGCAGTAAGGGAAACTATGAGTGAAAAGGGATTTGATCATTTCTCACAATGGAAGGATGTGAGTAGTGTGGTCCCTCAGGGATCTGTAGCAGGACCAGCATTTTTCAATTTGTTCATAAATTACCTGGAATTAGAAATGAGTAGTAAAATGGCCAAATTATTTAGGGTAGTTAAGATTGGATTATTGTAACTTGCTTTATGCTGGCCTGCCCTTGAACCTAATCCAGAAATTAAAGTTTGATGAGCATGCGGCCGCTAGTTGGAGCGTCTAGCAGGGATCATATAACACCTGTCCTGTACCACCTTCATTGGCTGCCTATTGAGTACCAGGTTATCTGCAAGGTATTTGTTTCAACCTTCAAAGTATTTGTTTCGACCTTTAAGTGAGCAGTCTTGAACCCACAAACCATAGGGATCACCTCTCCCCATATTGCCCAAGTAGGTCCCTCCGTTGTTCGAAGGGGAACCTCCTGGAAATCTCTGGCCCAAAAAGTATCCAGCTGGCCTCAACAAGGGCCAGGGCCTTTTTGGTCCTGGCCCCTACCTGGCAGAATTTGCTCCCTACTGAACTCAGGGCCCTGCGGGACTTGAGTAGTTTCTGCAGGGCCTGTAAGACGGAGCTTTTCCACTGGGCTTTTTCTAGAGGACAGCAGGGTTGACATATATTTTTTCAGCCTCCCAATGGGATTTATTGGGGTCTGTAAGTCACCATCTTGGTTTGCTTCAGTATGTGTATTGTATAACTGTTTTAATGTGTTTATTGTAGTTTTACTGTAATAATGTTTTTATGATGTTGCCGCCCTGAGCCCTTCGGGGATGGGCGGGGTAAAAAAAACAACAACTAAAAATTAATGAATTAATGAAAACTGATTGCAAAGAGCTCCAGAAATATCTCTTCAAATTGGAGGAATGGGAATTAAAATGGCAAATGAGATTCAATGTGAGCAAGTGTAAAGTGATGCATATTGGGGAAAATAATCTCAACTTCTCATATACACTGAGAGGATCTTAGCTGGCGGCAACAGATAGACCTTGGAGTAGTATTGGACAGCTGTATGAAAATGTCAACCCAGTGTGTGGCTGCAGTGAAAAAGGCAACTTTCATACTGGCCATAATAAGAACTGGAATAGAGAATAAAATGTCTGCTATCATACTGCCCTTATGCAAATCCCTGATGAGACCTCACTTGGAATACTGTGTACAGTTCTGGTCACTGCACAGGAAAAAGAATACTGTGGAGCTTGGAAAGATGCAGAAAAGAGCAATCAAAATCATCAGGGAACTACAGAAGTTGCACTATAAGGATCAGTTAAAATGCTTCAGCCTGTTTAGCCTTTAAAAAAGGCAAGTAAGTGGAGACATGATAAACGTTTATAAAATTAAGCCTGGCATGGAGAGTGGCTAGGGTGATACCAGAATATTAGAACCAAAGATCATCCACTGAAGCTAAAGGGATGGGAGATTCAGGACAGACAAAAGGAAGTATTTCTTCACATAGTGGAGTTAATCTGTGGAACTTGTTGCCACAACTGCTGCCAAATTAGAAGGCTTTAAAAGGGGAATGGACAAACTCATGGCAGATTGGGCTATCAGTGTATAATCATGATGGATATCTACTCCCTCCAGTACCAGAGGTGTCTGCCTCCTTAAATCAGTTGCTGGAGAGCACAAGTAGGATGCCGCTGCTGCATAGGCTTCCTGAAGGTAGCTAGTTGGCCACTGTGTGAGCAGAATGCTGAACGAGACAAGCTTTGGGTCTGATCCAGCATGGCTCTTTTTACGTTTTTACTTTTTCATGTAGTATTGTATTCAGTGCATTGAGAATTGGCATAGACGTTAAAACTGTGAACTGTGAACGACTACGTTCAAATCTCACAGCTGCGAACTCATTAGATTACCCTGGGAATTATTATTTTCGCCTTCCAACTGCAACACAGAGATAATACCAATCTGTCTCTTAGTGTTGTTAGTAAGGATTACTGAGAATATGTATGCAAAGTCTTTTGGACTTGAACTCTGCCAACTTGGAATGCTGTTAATTCAGCCAAGTCCCCTTTTCTTGCATAAAATAAAGTACTGATGAACTACAATGCAAAACATAGACAGCTTTACTTTTTTAGCGGCAAAGATATGTATCCTTGCCGCCACTGTCCTCACCTTCTAGAGTCTACACATTTGGAAACAACTTGCTAAGTATTACTATGAGTGCTAATTTAGCAGCAAGCGCTAGCTATCAATTACGCTATTTTATTCTAGCAAGTGCATTTACATACATTCCACGGACAAAAATATGTGCAGTTTGTGGTCCTGAACCTCTGATTACAAGACAGAAAATTAAATCCTTAAATGTCAGTCAGCCTATTCCTCCAATTTCAATGTAACAAATTTGTCATTCTCCCACCTTTGTGGCTGGTCCAGCCCTTCTGTTTTCCCCTACTTGGCAGCACATCATATCCCTATGCAGGGTTTAGGGTAGGGCTAAAGACACCAAAGCACCAGCTTCTACAGGAAACTGGAACCATCTTATATTCTAATAGTGAAGTCGGTCAAATCTTCAATCCAGTGATTGGAGTTGTGAATGGGCAAGACAGATCCTTTTAGAAACCTGAAAAGGGTCAAAGTTTGCATAACAATATAGAATCTCTTGAGGTTGTATCAGTAAAAGTGATGGGGGGAGCCCTGTCTAGGCCTATTTTGGCCTTTAAAGGAGGATGCATGAAGTCCAAGCCTGGCTAGGGTTGCCAACTCCAGGTTGGACATTCCTGGAGATTTTGTTGGGGAGTCTAAGCAGGGCAGGATTTGGGGAGGTGAGAGGCCTCAGCTGCGTATAATGTCATAAAATCCACCCTCCAAAGAAGCCATTTTCTCCAAGGGAACTGTTCTCTGTCATCTGGAGCACAGTTTTAATTCTGGGAGATCTCCATGTCCCACCTGGAGACTGACAACCCAGGTCTGGAAGCAACCTCTGAGTGAATTACACAAATAGGTCTGGCTGTTTGTTACTCTTCAATAGCAGCTACTCTACAAAAGCCAGTATAGTGCAGCAGTTAAAGCTTCAGAGAAGAATCTGGAAAACCTATGTTCATGTCCCCATCTTTCTGCGGAAGCTTACTGGGTGATTTTGGGCCAGTCACATACTTTCAGCCTAACCAACCTCACAGAGTCGTTGTACAGATAAAAAGGGGGAAAGGAGAATAATAAGCTGCTTTTGTCCCCACTGTGGAGAAAGGTGGGGTATAAATTAAGTAAATATAGCTGCAGATGGGAGACAGCTAACAGGTAGGTTGGAAAATGGCTGAGAAGGACAGGATGAGGCAGGGAAGACATGAGGGTTGCCAGGAGAATGAGGTTTGCCAGGAGAATGGGGCTTACCAGGAGGGCAGAAAGAGGAAACAGTGTGTGGACGGGAATACAAAGGAAAGTGAGGTGCCACACCACAAGCCCTTGAACATTCCCTACAATGCAAGTGGGCCTGGCCCAGTAGCCAGCACCACACAACTGGAACACAATTTTCCTAGATGGGAACTACTGCAGAGGAGGGAAAGCTAAAGACAGAAGGGCAAATTAATGCTGGTTGGCTGTTGGGTAAAAAGGAAAACCAGTCACCAACTCCCAAAGGAGCGTGGGGTTTGAGGAGGAGAGGGACTTCACAGACTCTACCCTCCAAAGCAGTCATTTTCTCTAAGGCAGGGGTGTCAAACTCATGGCCTTTCAGATGTTCATGAACTACAATTCCCATAAGTCCTTCCCAACATGAGAATTGGCTATACTGGCAAGAGCTGATGGGAACTGTAGTTCATTAACATCTGGTGAGCCGCAAATTTGACACCTGTGTTCTAAGGGAACTAAAGTTGATAGCCTCCAGGTGGGTATGGTGCCTTGACATCCTTGGAAGAAGGATGAGGCATAAATATAATCAAGTAAAATCTATATGCCATATCAGAAGCAACATGCAAAATACATTCCTTTAATCCAGTGTGGTGCAATGGTGAAGAATGTCAAACTAGTATCTGGAAAGCCCAGGTTCAAATCCCTACTTTGACACGGAAGTTTGCTAGGGGGCCTTGGGCCAGTCATACACTCAAGCCTAACCTGCCTCTCAGGGATGCTGTGAGGATAAAATAGATAAGAATTATGTCAGCTGCTCTGGGCCCTCATTGGGGAGAAAAGCAGGATACAAATGAGCAAAATAAAACGCATAGCCAATAAAGACTGATCGTTCCACACAAAATTAATTTATCTGCATCAGTTTTAGGCTAATCTAAGCCTTTATAGAAATGGCAATTTCCCACACAACCTCAATTCATCTCTGCCAGTTATTCAAATACTGAAAGAGTTTAACATCAGGCTAATAGTGCTGAAAGGCTAAGCACCAGCTTTTTCTCTTAGATTATGGTTGCATTCCTGTACATGGAGTGTTGTTGGGTTTCCAGGCTGTATGGATCTTCAGAGAATCTCTGAAGATGCCAGACACAGATCCAAGTGAAATGTCAGGAGAAATGCTACTGGAACATGGCCATACAGCTCAGAAACCCCACAACACCCCAGTGATTCCAGCCGTGAAAGCCTTCGACAATACATTCCTGTACATGCTTCCTGAGGAACATAAGTGGATGCCCTCAGTTGGAACAAGTTCTACGTTAATAATCATTGAACCAGACTGCAAAAGATTTTATATAAACGACTGAAAGCCTGGCAACAAAGATTTTTGGAGCCATGTAACAATATCAGAGAACTCTTGCCATATGTGAATACTGCTATCACTTGACAGAAATACTGGACTTTCAGACTCCAACAGGCTGCATACGTGGAATCCTTGCAATAACCTCTTAAGCAGACCATTTGTTATTCCCACTTGCAGATGGTGGACGGCAGGGAGAACGGAAACTGGGAGGCAATCCCAAATTCACCCCGTCTCCACTAGAAACCCCTGGTCAGCCACCCCGCCCACCCAAAACCAGCCCATGGACATCATCCTCTCCAACCTAGAGGCATGCGCACGAGACCATACCATCCCCCATTTCAACCGGCTCCTCCGGTACTCTAAACGAAGGCATCGGCGCATGCGCAAAACAGGATTCGGGGTCTAATGGAAAAGGGGCTTTCCCTGCATCGCACATATACGCGGGGAATGTCCGTTCGTTGCTAAACTAAGCGAAACCCATGAGGGGGAAAGGCAAGGCGTCACCCCTAATCTAGCCAGAAGCGCAGGGGCCCTTCCCCCCCTCTCGCGCTGCGGTGCTTGCCGGGCAATGGCGCGTCATAATGAGGCCTCCTGCGGGGAGAAAAAAGCTCTGCCCCGACATGAGCTCTCGCTTCTCCAGGCTCGAAGATGCTGCGTCCGCCGCTACTCACCCCCGCCCACACCTTCCCTTCGGTCGGCGGCCCTGGCAGCTTTAGGGCTGCCTCTGCCTCCTCCCGCTTGGCTTTTCGCGAACAAGACAAAATGGCGTTTGTTGGTTCTCACCCGGAACAGCATTATGCGTCACTTGATTCTAAAGGAGGAGGAGACTCCGACCCGGCCGAATCCTGTCAGCCATTTTTGATAATGGCAGAGGTACCGAGGAAGAGTTCATTGATCTTTTGGGGAGCTGAAAATAAGAATTATTTCTCTCGACATGGAGAGGACCAATACTTACAGGTCACCTAAATATGTATACCGTTGTGGAATGAAGGTGCTTGCCCGCCTGTCCCTAAAAGCTCAGGGGTTCATTAGCATCCGATGCTATGACAAGCAACGCCAACTTTTATTTGGACACTAGTTAAATTGCTACCATGGCGCCATTTTTAGGAAGGGCACGATGCCCTCACCAGCTCTTTGCAAAAACGTCTCAAAGGGAGACCATCATCTTAGAGCATGCGTCGTTGCGGTGTGTGTGAGGGATTAGTTCCTGGTGGGCAAGGCTGGGAAAGTAGTGGGGCCTTGTGATGTCATAGGTGCCCAGTAAGGTGAAATAATTTTGCTTCTGGGGTCCTCTGTGGGTAATGATCAGCATGTTCCTGTGCACGTTTAGTCAGAACTCGGTTCCACTGTACTTACCCACGGGAAAGCGTGCATTGGATTGTAGCTATGCAGCCTGGTGATTTTAATTGGAGATCAGGTGCACAGAGCCCGGAAACCACACAGCACCCAGGTCCACAGAGTTATTCAGAACTTGCACAGTCAAAACTAGTGGCACCTTACATGCTAACAAAAATTGTTTCAAAGTAAAATTTTGGAAGTCCCTGACTATTATTTGTAAGAACAGTGATGGAGCATATAACCAACCCACGATCCAGAAACAAGTCCCAGCAATAAGCTGATGCTTATTGTCTTCATAAACACTCAACCAATATGATCACAGGTTTTAATAACATGGATCCTGAGCACTTCTAGCTGATTATCCTCCACGGTAACATGTACCATCATCCACCAACAAAGCCTTTCAGCTTTCCGCAGTGGACAAAAGGGTAAGTCCCTTGAGGAAAAAATAAATGGATACAAAACTGACATTAAAACTCAGTTAATACAGAAACCTGTGCATGACTATTTTAATCCGTCTGGATATTCTATTGCTGATTGGAAGATCATTTTACAAAGTAACTGCAATGGGAGAATCCAAGGTATAGTATTAGGATTTATTAAGAAGTTCACAACTCTCTCCCTGCACTACATCTTTGAAATAAGATTTGCGATTTCACTCAATCATCAGCTTCCCAAGGCTGGAGGAACCTTCTGTAATTCTAGGGTTCAAGACTATGAGGAACACATCTAAGTAAATGTAATATTTGCCTGCCAGACTCACACCTTCCCTGAATACTATCTTCCACTGCCTGCAGCTCTTCCCAACTAGTTAGGAGGGATCCTCTGAAAGCTACTATCCTCTATGTCCCTTCAAATCTCTGTCTAACTGTAGTTGGTCATTAATTCATAAAATACAACTTGTTCAGCAGTCTGCCTCTTGTAGCCACCTAGACAGGGGTTGTAGTGTAAACAAAATCCCTTGTGTCCCAGCAATATTTCTCTACTGCTGAAGTTTCCCTCCCAACCACATCATCATTCCCAGCAGCAGTGCTGTAACAACCCATATGATTGTTGTGATGAGGCAGCAGGGTGTGATAGATAGGGCAGGCAGAATCAATTGGGCTGGCAGGCATGGGCCAAGTTCAGTGCCCATCACAGCCCAGAGACAGGAAAGGGCATAGCCAGGGATGCTGGCTCGATGTCTGTGGAACACCCACCCCTTTAAAGATTTTCAGGTTCTGTTACAAATCTCTGAGCAGCTGATAGGTCACTGCAATCCCCCTCCCATGGAGGCCTCAACCTGGACCCTGGCCCACATGCAGTCATAGGTGTCCTTAGCTGTCAAGCAACAAGCCCTACCTCATTAGTTGTGAGGTGTCCTGGCTAGTGGTTTTGTTGGGCTAGATCAGGGGTCTGCAACCTGCAGCTCTCCAGATGTTCATGGACTACAATTCCCATAAGCCCCTGCCAGCATGGCCAATTTGTCATGCTGGCAAGGGCTGATGGGAAGTGGAAGCCCTCGAAACATCTGAAGAAGCACTACAGATTACAAACAAGCTAGATCTATTGGAATTGGTTGCTGAGGAAGGAGATTATTAGTTGCACTCATAGTCAACATCCTCAGCTGCTTGGGATCCTCGAGTATGGCTACTGCAGTAGTGGGGGATTGGATTTTTGTGCACAATTGGTGCCTATGGGCTACAGTGATTCTTTGTGCCTCTCCCAGGAGATATTCCCAGGCTGAAAGAGTTTAGGGAGCCAACTAAATCCAGTCCCACCCCACAAGCTGCCCATGACTATTCTGGTGCTGGGGGTTTGTGCTGGCATAACTGGTCCTTACTATGGCATAACTTTGAGACACGCAAACCTAAGCGTCACAATGCTCTCTAAACCCCTTCTCACACTCACACCCCCTGGACTGTGTTGTAAATTCTGCCCTGTGAATATATTACGCTAATATGTGTGTATTTGTTTCATCAGTGCATTCCTCTGTGGCTGATTTGTACAATCAGAAAGACACAGAATTTTACTCACAGTTTAGTCTAGGAGACAGGTAGACTGGATTCAACTATCGTAGTCAAAATTGATGATGTGATAAAAGTTACCCTCTTGGGGATATCAAGGAGCTGGAAAATATAGTGTTGCCTTTCTGATATAGAAAAATATATATGGTAAACTAGGGAAGGCAGATGATTCCTCGCTTTTAGTAAAGTCAAAACATACACCTCAGGTCAACATGTAAGCAATTTTTTGTTTGAAAATATTGTGCCTTTAATTTGCAATTTGGTAAACCGATAGCACTCATCAGATAATTGATCACGGGTGTTGGGAGCAAATTTAAACATTTGACATCTTTTTATGCTCCACGTACATAATCACATTTGCCCATTTTCAGTTTCACCTTACCTTCAAATGAAGGTAAACAGATACATTTTCCTAAAATGTGCACTAAGACTTTATTTGGAAAATCAAAAATAGAAGATGTTTTTATTTGAATCCACAACAGAATATAGTTAAGTTTAATCTTCCTTTTATTACATACATATTCCCATTAAAAACTGCATATACAGTTTAACACTACATAAAAAACATGGTTATTAAATAGATTTATTGCACATATTAGCCTTTGCAACCCTTTAAATAATTTAACCTGCCTATATATTAAATATAATTCAAGGTTACTAACACTGAAATAGAGTAGAAAACCTGTAATTCCAAAATGTTTAGGATAATCACATGTTAAAATCATAGATTTGGAAGGGGCTGTAGTCCAACCCTCTGCTTAAAGCAGGATCAGCCCCTAGAGCATCTCTGACCAATGTTTGTCCAGCAGCTGCTTAAAGACTGACAGTGAGGAGGGGCTCACCATCTCCCATGGTAGCCAATTCCACTGTTGCACAACTTTTATTGCAATTTTTTCCCTAATATCCAGATTTTCACCTGTAATTTAAACCCATTATTGTGAGCCGTATCCTTTGCTGCCCACAGGAACAGCCTCCTGCCCTCCTCTAAGTGACATCCCTTTCAATACTTAAATACAGCATTCATGTCCACCCTCAACCTCCTCTTCTTCAGACTAAAAATTTCCAGTTCCTTCATCCTTTCCTCCCCAGGTTAGGTCTCCAGACCCTGATCATCCTTGTCACTCTCCATTGCACACGCTCCATTCTGCCCACATCCCTTTTGAAGTGATTTTGTATGCCATGTGGAGAAAATAATGTGGGCATAATGCCATGTGGAGAAAATAAAAACATAGCTTAGTCCACCTTTAAACTGGTACAGCTCTGGGGCAGGCAGACTCTTCTGGGTCAGGTACCACATAGCTCTGCAGCTCCAGGCTGCCACACTATTTGCCCTTCCCACCAGTGTTGGTGCCAGTCTGTGCTGCTTTCAGAATGTGCTTTGCTCCCACCCTGGATTGGGCTGCCCATATATCAGCTGCTCCCACTATTGGTACAGGGGAAAAAATCAGTGCACAAAAATCAAAGTGTCACTCAAAATGTACAGCTCAGTGCATCTGAAGTGGGCCTGTAGTTCTTAAATTTTAAGTTACAAAAAAATTGTTAGTATTTTAAGATGCCATAAAATCCCTCTTTATTATTCCAGAATTAGGAGCTTCTCAGATGGATACAATATTTTAGAAGCTAAGAGTCATGAGAATTTATTTCTACCATGTAATCAAGTCTCTTCTTGATTACATGATGAGAAACAGGTCCCTGAAGGAAAGTTTGATTTACTTTGGTCTTAGTTTTAAAGTATGCAGCTCAGTAGCATAAGAAATTAATTCAGTAAAACAATCACATATTATTTTAAGTCACAAGAATGGGTAGATGTTTCTCATGTGTTCATATGACAACACAATAATCTCTGACAGAATTTCAAATGGCACATGCAATCCAACAACAACCACCTCTCCTGTTGAAATTAACCCCACAGAAATGCCTCACAAATATCACTGTTGCTTGTGCACATTTCCCATTTCTTTTTCTGAAACAAGGTGTCAGAAGAGATTCCTAGTGGACTCCTTATGCTACTGAGCTGCATAATCTACTCCTTTGTAATGGTCTCACACAAAGCTTCTAAAACTACATGCAAGGGCCTTCCATCCCCGTTTGACAACATGTAAAACAGTTTTCCCTTACAAATCTTTCCACATTTTAACAGCAACCTGTCATCTGGCAGAGGGTGTTTTTGTTGTTGTTTTAAAGCAAAAAGCTACAGTGCATTCATGAGAAGCCAATCCCAAAGCTCCGTTTTGCAGAAAGTAACACAACTGATTTTTTTCTAAGAGGCAGTGGCTTGGAGACACAATATAGTTGTTCAATGGCAAAGGGATTTCTGGCTGAAAAGTGCAACTTCCTCATCTCTCTTCCGACCCCCACCCTCAGCAGTGCAGGAATAGTAAGAATTGTGTGAAGTCACCTAGCATTCTGCAAAAAATATTGGTTGTGAAATAAACCGGCATACTTGCCAATCTAGTTAATAAATGACAAAGAATAATAAATGACAAAGAATATTGTGCACAAGATTAGAAACTATGAATTGATTTTATGTTTACCTTGAAGTCTTGCAGCTAATTATGAAGTACAATCCATCCAAGGCTAGTAATTCAGGGTGTATGTAGGGAAATATTCAAAGCAATTCCTCAATGCCAAAGACTCCCTGCATATGGAACGCGAATACATCAAGGGGCAAGGTTCTATTCTGGCTTTGTTTCTGATGTGCTAAGCCTTTTGTTGTCCCCAAATTTTTGATGTGGCAGTATGTTCAAATATGCAAAATCTCACCTGCAGTTCTGAGAGAACTATGCCAAATGTCTTTTAAAAATGGAATCAGATATTACATCATACAAGATTGCAACCACTGCATTCCAGAAAACTCAGGAGCCAAATATGCAACATAACTATGTTCATGATGTAACAATCTGTATTTTGTACCGAGGAAAATCCAGGCAGTGTTCAGTTTTTTGGAGATAATTTCTACCTCTATTTTTCAATCGATTTTGGGTTGTGCTGTCCTAAACTGAAATGTTTCTATTCTGTTTCAGAGTACCTTATTTCAAGGGAATTTTGGGATTTTAACATGCAGGCACAACTTTAGAGAAACACACATTTGCTTTTCCTTGCATATAGAGACTTTTCCATTTATCCTTATCGGCAGTAGTCCCCCACATTCTCTAAAGGCACCTCTGAAGGCCTGAGTCCTTTCAGAGCAGTACTGAACGCAACAATGGGTGCAAGGGTTAGCTGCTGGATAACATTGTGAGCCTTAAACGTGCATCTCTGGACTGGAGCCATGGATGTTTTCAAATCATGATACATTTTATATGAGAGAAGAGGTAAAACCACAACATTTCAAGTAATTCTAAACAATAGTTATCCTTTCGTTGTTGAACACAACTACAATATTCTTTCATAAAAAAGCAAGTAGGCCTGTGAATGCAAAACTCTTGATTCTGGGACCGCTTGTACGTGGGTATCACTGACATACACCCACTGTCCTACAGATGCTCCTACAGATTCCTTTAAACCTGCAATGCAAAACAGACAATAATGTTACTAATTAATTACAATTAAAAGAAGAAAAAAACAATACTTGCAAGTAAGAAGCTATAAACTATGCCTATGAAATGAACTGAATTTTTTTCTTGACTCCACCCTGACAGAGAAGTTACTGATAGGTGTGAAAACATCCCTAGCATGACACTGCAAAAATCATGAAAACTGCCAACAGATGGGATTTCCAAGCTGCTGGTGGGCAAACTCATGTGCAGCAGAAAGAGCAAAAGTTGCCTGGAAAAATGAAATCGCCATGTTTTAATAACTCTTGTTCTATGCTCAGAGCATAAAGGCTGGCTGCCACCAAGGTTGAATTAAACATATTATGGCACTGAGTCAATTCTACAAGTGAGTTCCCTGCATCCTTCTGAGATGTCGCTTGGAACTTGCATTCCAGATTCTGCCCATCCGGCTCTCAAACCTAGTTGGACGCAATCTTTCTGGAGAGAGCACAGTCCAATCATGTCAGTAAGGCTGCCTGGACAGTAAGGGGCACATTTTTGAAGGTCCTGCACACAGGGGTATCATTTCCCTTCTATCACCCCCTTGTAACAACAATTTCCCCCCACCATGCTAAAGGAGGGCTTTAAAACAAACCAGTAACTGATACTGCCCAGCAGTGCAATACTGTTCTTATTCTCTATTGCCATAATATACTGATTCCTCTTTTTCAAAAAAATTAAAGCTGGTAATTCACAGGTAATTCACATCATGGCAACAGATCATTTTAAACATTGTTACACAATAGTGTAGCAGCAATTTTTTAAAAGCCCCCAGAAAACCTCTCTGATTGTGCTACTGGGGAGGGTTGTGTGCAAAGAATATAGTGCTTATCGAAAAATTTCTCCTCTGCAATCACACCGTTTTAAATGAGGTATTGTACATACTATGCAAGCCGCACAATTTTAGCCCTTGCAACTAGGGCTTGGAGAAATGGAAAACTATTGCAAATGGAAGGAAAATATACCTTGATCCTGTGTAATACTGGGAAAAGGTCAGTTAAGCTACTGATACTGAAAACACACAAAAAACCCCTACACATATACAAGAGTTTACAGTATGAAGATGTACTAGAAATGAAGTGGAATACTACATACAGAAGTAAATCCTGTTCTTTGAGTGCAGTAGGAAGAGAAAGTAAGTGTGCTTAGAGATGCAGTCAGGTTTAATCTAATAATATATACCTTTGCTTTGGCACATACCTTGGACATTTCTATTGCTAGAAATGTGTTCCAAAAGCTTTTTGGTTGGAGCTCTGACTTTCACGTATGCTGCATAGTGACCGCCTCGCATAGAACCACTGTGCTCCACTATTCCATAAAGAGCATAGACAACTTTCCCACCATCTGTTACATTCTTATCAGGAAGCCAAAAACAACAAGAACAAAAATGGAGACACAAACAGGGTATTTTCACAATTGGTTCTACAAAGGTATTCATATTCGAGAACAGTGATAGGTCAAACCAGTGACAGTTCTTTACTAATTTGATTCAATCAGATGTTTAGGAAAAAAATTAGATCTATTCCCCACTGATGTAGATTAGCAGAAAAGTTTCTATACAGTTAAATAATCAATAGCTTTTTCATGGTTCAGCACAGTTGTACCTCTCTGCATAATCCAGAAGTTTACTGTGAAGCAAAACAAACAAACGTTTTAGGTTTGAAAGCTGAGCTTCACTTCAAGGCTATTAGAGCTTTTTGTGTTCTCTTTAAAGCATTAATTCTTTGTTCAGTTTTCTCCCCCCCAAATTCCAAAGAGAACCCCAAATACAAAGGATTTTAAAAGGTAACACCAGTGTGGTGCAGTGGTTACAGTGTTGAACTAGAATCTGGGAGACCCAGGTTTGAATCACCGCTCTGCCATGGAGACTTGCTGGGTGCCTTTGGACCAGTTAAACAGTCTAATCTACCTCATGGGATTGTCATGAGGATAAAATGACGGCAAGGAGAGGGATGCATGCCTCCCCTCCCTTCCATGCCACCCCTCCCCCCACTAGGGTGGGTGGGCCATATCCAGATGTCGGGGGCCCTCCCTCCTCACCATTAGGAAGGGTGGGCCAGGTCCAGATGCCAGGCCCCCTCTCCTTCCCTCTCCTTCCCTCCCCTCCCTTGCATGCCACCCCTCACCCACTACCTCCCCTTGCATGCTACCCCTCCCCCTCCCTCCCCTAGGGTGGGTGGGCCATGTCCAGATACCGAGCCCCCTTCCCTCCCTTTTGGGTCCCCATTAGAGAGAAATGTGGGGTATAAATTAGGTAAACAAATCTGCAGGAAGGCTACTGCAGAGAGTGCAGTCTATAACTGAGGAAGTGCAGAATCACGATAGCACCACTTGCATACAGGGCAGAGCTGACAGCAAAAACTGGTCAGAGGAGCTGAGAACGTAACTGAAGCTGACTTCCAACATAGGTACCTTGCAGGAAGCAGAAGAAAATGGTGCCAAATCCAACACTAGCGGGAAATCCACATGCCGGTTAACTTTCCGTAGACTTACACCAGCCTTTAAAAGATATTAAAGAGATCAGTTTCTACGCAAGTACCCTAAATATTTTATACAAAAATTCAAGATCTTCTCAGGTGATAGCAAAAGGAAGTATGCAGTCTCTGCAATACATGGGCTTCTCAGAATGAAGCAGCATGCTGATTTCAGCTATGCAGGAAGGAGAATGGCAGCACTGTGAAGAGTAGAGTTGCCAACTTCCTGTTGATGGCTGGAGATCTGCTATTACAACTGATCTCCAGGCAACAGAGATCTGTTCATCTGCAGAAAATGGTGGAGTCTATGGCATTATACTCCATTGAAATCTCTCCTCTCCCCAATCCCCCTTTCCTCGGGCTCCACCCCCAAAATGTCCAGGAATTTCCCAACCTGGAGATGGCAGCCCTAGTAGTAACAGAAGCTGCACCCACTGGATTCTCTTTTGGACAATTATTATAGGCATAATGGGGTCCTAGTCTCTATTATATTTGGCAACATTAAAATAGATTGAGGGGGAGAAATAACTGGATACCCTTTAAAAATGCCACAATGGGGCAAAGCTTAAATATCCACCATCAAAAAGGGTTCACTGAAAAATGGAAAGACAGGTATGCTCTATACCAGTGGTTCACAACCTGTGGGTCACGACCCCTTTGGGGGTTGAACGACCCTTTCACAGGGGTTGCCTAAGTCTCTCTGCATCAGTGTTCTCCATCTGTAAAATGGATAAATGTTAGGGTTGGGGGTCACCACAACATGAGGAACTGTATTAAAGGGTTGCGGCATTAGGAAGGTTGAGAACCACTGCTCTATACATAATAAAACTAGGTTTCCAGCATTACTTTGAAAATTCTCCTCCTCGGTCAAAAGGTGGCGAAGATGGAGAACACATTTTCATCAAGGATGGATTCTTCCATGAGCAACAATTCCATCTATGCTGAGCAACACATCAATAATGATAATTTCTCCATTCTGTTCCCAGAGACTGCATGTTCCCAATAAGCTGCTGGTAAGTTTTTGAGATTCATTTATGATATTAGTTCTTACATTCAAAACTTTACAATGGCCTGTAAGACATAACTGAAGGACTTTCCTCCTCCATATCCAATTGTGTACCATTTGTACTTTTCTCGGCACCTTCTATTTACTCTGCTGCTCATTAGAGGAGCATCTGGGAGGGGAGAGGGTGTGGCTATGGTGCTGTGAGGAAGGGCACTGCTCCCAAGAGCTCAGGGGTGGATTGATTCCAAAACCAGGCAAGGACTCAGCATCAAGGGAGTCTTATCGTCCAATATTTGTACCTAATCTATCATGAATAGCTGCTTCTGAAACAATTGTAATTTTTAAAAGTTAACTTTTAAAAAATGAAGCTTTTAATGTTACTGGCATATTTGATCTAATTAGGAGAAAGGCAAAAAAAGAGATTAATTAAATAGCCCCAAAACATCCTCTTACTTTGCATTAAGTTAATCTGAATACTTGTTCTGGTGGGTTTTCCGGGCTGTGTGGCTGTGGTCTGGTGGATCTTGTTCCTAACGTTTCGCCTGCATCTATGGCTGGCATCTTCAGAGGTGTATCACAGAGGGAAGTCTGTTACACACTGTGTCCAGAAAGAAGGGAACGTTTGGGGTATATATTGTCCATGTCCCAGGGTGGGGAACCGATCACCCTGGTTCCCAGGGTGAGGAACCAATCAGTAAGCGTTTGGGTGGAACTTGTTGATGTGGTTGATAGTATTGTATTGCGGATGGGGCTTATCAGTCCAGGGAGTCATTCACATTTTCATGCCCTGCAGCAGCAGCAGTATTGGTGAATGCAAAACCCACCAGAACCAGTTGAATCCTGCCGTCAAAGCCTTTGACAATACATTAATCTGAACACTTTTTCTACTTCAGTTGTTCATAGGTATTTTAAAAAAAACCTATAGAAATCTGTGCTAACGTTACACCTTCTCCCTCACCATTTAGGATACAGTACGCACCATTGAAAGGATTAATTTGTCCTCGGTGATGCAGTCACACAGCCAGATCTATGAAACTACATGGTGTCATGTTAAACAGGTAAGCCCTGAGAGTCTGCAAGTATAACTCCCTCAGATTTTTTTAAAATAGAAAAATGGGATTAAGGTTTTTCCTTAAACAGCCCTTGTCCACTTAGAAATGACAGCAGAAAACTGTCATTTGTAACATCAAAAGCAACACTTAATCATTCACCTGGTGGAATCTTTTAAGATGGAGAACAAGAACAGCAGGAACTGAAGAAATCAGAAGCTGTTTCCGAGCATTAGTATATACACCTTCCACCTTCTTCTCTGGAGAGTAATATAGAACAAATCAAACACAACAGAACTGTCATTCCCACAGTACCCTCAGAGTGCAATCCTAAGCACTCTAAACCCATTGGAAATCAAAAGAGGCTTTTTCCACACAGGTTATCTTCCTCAGGTTCAACGCTGCTTGGAAGTGGGGGTTTGTTTTCCCCGTCTCCCTGCAGTGTTGCAGCACATTCATGCACCTCCAGACTCTTCTCCAATCTTTCTCAAATATGCTTAGCTGCAATATATTGTACCACCAAGAAGGGTTTCTTTAATGCCGATCTCTTACTGTTACATCAATATATGATTATAACAATGTATGCACTTGAAAGCACATAGTCTTCTGCTCATTTAAACTGAAAAGCATCTGACCATAAGTGTAAACTGAATGGGTAAATATACTGGATTGTCTGCCTTACCCATTCCCGTCGTGGTGAAAGACTGAAAGCCCCCATATGGTACAGAATGATATGGCTCCTCTGGCCACACATTCCCTCCCCCTGAAATAGATAACTAGTTCTGGACGTTTCTTAAGCATTGTCAATTTTCCTAGCCTAATTGCTACAACTTCTTAATGTGTAAGTTCTCTATTATTGCCTTGTCAGAAGAGATCAAGCTCAGATGTAGCGGAAGCTAGCAAATAAGGGCTGTTAGATGATGCAGAACCATCCCTTCAAAACTTATTTGCAAGGCAGACTTTAAGAGAAAGGTTTACATTAATTAAACTCAATATTTTTTTACAAATCTCATAAAAATATCATCTCCTTTCAAAGCTCCCACTGGTTAGAATGATAATCAAAACTCTGCTATAGTTTTTCAACACTAGCACAGTTTTATGGTCTATGTTTTTTTAATTGCCCATATTGGACTAAACAGATAAATTTAATAATGACTTCAGCTTTACAAATTCCTTTAATGTATCACAACAGTGGCCCAGAACAGCAAATTAGGTCTAAATAATCAATTAATATATAAAGGCTGGCTGGAAGGTTGAATGGCCATTCAACTCAGATGTTTTTTTTTAAGTACTGATTAATCAAAGAACGATCCAACAAAGGCTAGTCTGCCATGATACCCAACCAGAACCTCTCTGAACAACAGATATTGAGGGCAAACAACAGTGGATGGCTGGGAGTAGGCAGATCTCAGTCTGATTCAACAAGGCAGCTCTTACTAGCTGGATCCTACAATCATTTCTATGAGCACATGAAAGTGGAGATGATCTCACATAATTCCCCTTCTCACTGCAGCCCTGCACAGCTTTTTATGTACATGCAGATTTCCCAGGCGTAGCCTCTGGGGGAAGGGAGTTAGAGGTCTTTCCTTCCTTTTTTGCCAGAGAAAATCGGGCAAGATTCTACTTCATGCTATTTTCTGGATGGAAAATAATGACCCCACACACTCTTGCTCTAAACTCCCTCTTAGGCTTTTTGTCAAGAAAAAAGAAAATGAGAATAATATAACCCACTCTGGATCACCACAGGGTGAGGGAGTGTCAGCTTATAAAGTGAATAAAGCATTTTTCACTAGATAACAAACAGCCAGAGGCAAATTTAATCACACAGCTACATTACGATCTCACCACTTCACTTGCTACTTCTCTCTCTTTCTCTCTCTTACATACAGGCAAAACAGTGCCACTGTCTTCCACAATGGCTTGATTTTGTCACAAAAGAAAGTAGAACAAAACAGCAAACTAAAACATGTTAATCTGTTTTGGCCACCAGAGGGCACTCCTACAGTACAGATTACCACAGAAGTCCCAAATATTGTATCATGTAGGAGCCCCAGAGTACCTCAACCACAAACACCAATTATGTGATGAGACTAAATTATATAACTAGAAATCTGCATGTGTTTCATTTATAAGCTTTTTATTATGTCATACAGCTCAATTTATTTTAAAGAGCTCATCTTGTACTATTTGGAACGGGTTTACTGTAGAAAATAGATGTGATATGCTAAAGAGA
Source organism: Sphaerodactylus townsendi (assembly GCF_021028975.2). Taxonomy (NCBI): domain Eukaryota; kingdom Metazoa; phylum Chordata; class Lepidosauria; order Squamata; family Sphaerodactylidae; genus Sphaerodactylus; species Sphaerodactylus townsendi. The sequence continues at coordinate 128,254,681 of NC_059425.1, read as the reverse complement.
GTCAGAACTATGGAGCAATTGTAGGGAAGGCGAATGGTAAAAAGGGAGAAAGAGAGGCACTGGGAAGTGGTGAATAGTCTGGTGGCTGCCAAGGTATATGTCACTGTTAGTCATGGGTGACACAATCACACAGATTTTCAGACTCCCCTAGTTATATGGGTGTGGGAGCAAATAATCTACTTTGATCTGCTCAAGAATGCAGGCATCCCAAGAGAATTCTGAAACTCCATTCAATTTCAAAAACAATTTCCATTAAGCATGAAGGGTTGCTTTAAAAAACGAAAATAAAAATCCAAAGAATCCGTGAGTGAGAACCATTCAGTTCTAAATCAAACAAGAAATATTCAATCACCATTATATTACCTGCAGAATTTGCTTTTTTCAGATGTTTCTGTCTCTGTTCTGTACAGTTTTCACATAGCAGCTTGTTGTTTCCCATCAACAGCTCCACAGACGTAAACTGGTGGAGGCACGACTGAACCGAACATTCTTTAGAGCTTGTTCTGTAGCTCTGGGAAAGAGTCTGGAAAGCATTTTGAGGGTTTTGCAACAACAGCGAATTCTCTGCTGAAAAGGCTAAGTTGTTTGACAGATCTGATAGCTGATCTCCGTTGAGCAGCCCTTCGCACTCATTTACACTGTTGCCAAAACTCAGTTTTGACAAGGAATTTGCAAGCGCCTCTGTACTGTTATCAGGTGATTTGCTGGGTTGCAAGTGTTTGTGCCCACTGATGTGCAAACTGGATGTGCAAGAAGCTCTGGTGAAAGTCCTTTGCTTAGGAGCACTTTCGCTTTCAGAAGCCTCGCTGTCTGCATCGACACTACTTTCAGAATGGCTTCCTTCTTTTTCACTGCCTTCCGTCTGGCTTTCATTTGTCGTGCACTCCTTCACCATATTGCTGTTCCCTGAATGTGGCACGTTGGAACCTCCTTCAGTTTTAGGGCTTCTAGGTTTTTCATGCATAATAAAAGAGCTTGGCTCTTCTTCACCAGGGGAGGATTTCTTGGCAAGTCTTCTTTCATGGTTTATTTGGTTCTGTTAATTGCAACATTAAAGATCACGACATGGTATTAAAAGGAGAAAAAGAAACATCTTTTCAAGTCTATGTATAGTCACTGCTATAAGTACAGACATGGTTAAAGTGAACATGCACACATTATTTAACAGACTGACTTTTGTAATGTCCTATTGAAATCTTCAATCTTTTTGAGAATTCTCCTTCTCTTTTACTATTTTTATTTATTAGGTTTCTATACCGTCCCTCCCTTTTCGAGCTCAGGGCAGTTTCAAATAAGTCAAAGGAATAACTTATTGCAACAATATACAATCCATGCAATAAAAGCAAAATTTACAACAATTCCGAATATGCTGTAAACATGCTAATAATTCCTCATATGCTGATAATTTAACATTAAAACCATTTTCATAAAATCTGATGGTGATCGAAGAATCAATAAAGATCAAAGCAAAGCAGATGGAAAATCAGATGGAAGGTTGAATGGAAGGAGGGAGGCCATAGATCTCTGCTTTAGCCTTAGTTTCTGCTAAAGACTAGTATGTTCAATTTTCAGCTATAACAAGTATCAATTCTGAATAATATATAAAAACATATTTTTTAAAAAAATCAGAAGCATGGTTGTCAAAGAGAAAGCGTTTCACTTTTTTTTTGGAACAGACATTCTTCTCAGAAACTAAAGATTCAGTCTAGCAGGGAACTGGTTTGCGACATTCATGGGAGACATGATTGAAGAGGGATTTATGCACATACCATGCAAGTAATTTCTGGATTTTAAGTACTACCAGTGCATGATTCAACAGCATGGGCTAGAGAAAGCCTGTTTAGTTTTCCAAAAACTACAACCATCTTCAAAAATATCTAGGGCATCTCTACTAAATACATTAATTTTGAGTTAGGATTCTAAAATATTTAGAATATTTTGTTCACATTAATATCAATACCAAAGGCTTAACATTCTAACTAGCATTCCACATTCTAAATCTTTGAAATGTTCAAACTACATAGATCACAGTGGTTATCAAACTTTCCCTATTAAAGTACAAACCAAAGTGCAGCAGCTGCTTTTTATCAAATTTCATTTTTCATGTTTGGATTGTTTCTAAGGGAAGACATTTGGGACTTTAACAGACAATGGAAATTAAGACATATATAACATTATTAGTTCTTGTCAAAACTCTACAAAACAGTTACAGTATTTCTTAATATCACAAAGTCTTATGTTGATTACCACAACCATTAGTCCTAGAAACAAGACATTAAAAGCCTGCAGCCTTTCCAACCGAGTGTGAATGTTTTTCCCCCAAATCCATGTGGAAAGTCAGATACTACAAGGCTTTCTATCTTTTGTTGAGAAATGTAACATACAAACACATGGTGTTTGCAACTAGCAGGCCGCTCTTTCTGACAGACCTTCTCTGAAAAGCAGAAACAGTAAAGATATCTTAAGTGATAATTCTTGCCCACTTCACTTAAGGTATCCTAAGATCAATGTGATACAGACAAGAAAAAGTGATACAGACAAGAAAAAGTACTTATTACTGAGAGCCTCATCCAAAGTGAGTGAATCCCCTTCAGAGAGTGGAGCACCTGCCATGTCAGCGGATTCACCATCCCCAGGGCACTTACCTGGTGGAAGGGTGATTCTACTGGCACATGACCACCGCTCCCCCCACCCCCCAGAACTGAAATGTACACTGAATGCTGCACCAGCGCCTCACCACCACCAGCGTAGAAGGGTCAGGCTTAAGGTGGAGCTGACATTAGTCTGCACTTTAGCCAGCCTTTGGCTGGTGTAAGCGTGGTGCAATGCATTGGGGCTTTCTGACGTCCACACACTGCCGGGAAGCCTATTTTGGGGCGGAGGCTATGAACAACTGTGGGACTGCAGCTGGGTCCCTGTTTCGTGGATGGGGCTGCAAGATGACGAGGGACATTTCCCACAATCTCAAGAAAACAATTTCAAAAGTATGTGATTCATGAGGGGGAGAACCATGTAAGTATGAGTTAACAATGACACCTCCCAACTACCTACCACCGCAGAAACACATTTACTTCCCTTTTTCAATCTTGGTATCTACATGCTAATTTGAAATTATTTTTATTCAACTTTCCAGGCAAAATTTGGCTTCCAAATTCATTAGCCTCTAATATTACGTATTAACTCATCAGAGCAGGAGGCTGCTGATTTTCACAACTTTGTTAGTATGAAGTGAACAAAACAGAACAACAAGATTGCTATCCCTAGGAAGACAAACTGCTCTGGTCTTGGTAGACATTATCAGTGCCAAGATTTCAGCAGACATAAGCTTATCTGAACATTTTACTAATGCTTCCTAATAAACTTCAATATTTTTCTTTTAACAAAGAAAATGATTATGCTATCTCACAATTTGCTAGGTGAAAATCAGCTTGGGACTGCACTGGGGTAGACAGAAAGCTTAGCTCTGCCTCCCATGTTATGAGTTCCATCTGACAGAATTCTGTATTTCATTCCATAATGAAAACCATATATTGGAAATGATTAATAAACTGTAATCAAATATTTTCTAAATAAATCTGTATTACATAAACGAAGCACAAGCATGCCACCATCAACAAAACAAAAATCATAGTGCGGGTCTTATAATCAATATACCCAATTCTGAACACAATCCAAGCATTTGGATCAAAAAATCTATATCATAGGGCTAGGTACAGATAGGCAGGATCCTGTTTTGGAAACCCAGGGGAACTCTCAGCTTTACAGCAAAGAAAAATCCAGCAGCAGCCCAAATCTCTGAAAAAGCGAACATCACTCCATCTATGACGAGGGGATTCACTTCCCCTAGAATGCCAGCCTTCCCAACCATCACCACCTCACCTCAGTCATGTTTGGATTCAGCTTCAGTTTGTCTTAGCCACCTGACTACACCTCCCCCAAAACACTGGTTCGGAACCAACAGGATGCATCTGAAGGCTTGGATAATGAAACACAGACCTCAGGACCCCAAAGCTTCAGATAAATATATATTAAAGAACATGGGCAAGAGGATAGAACCCACAAGATATATTCCACCCAGTTGATTCTGCACCTCTGATGAAGACTCTTTGTGTACAGTCAGACAGAAAAGAGTGAAAACACCAGAGGGCTACGTTCTTAATACATATTCAAGTTGCTTGATAAGAACGGAGTGGGCAATCTGTTCAAGGCAGCTGAGAGATCCAACAGTATCAACAGGGAAGACTGACTCCTGTCCAACTTTAAATGAAGAACATCCACCACCACAACTAAAGCTGTCTCAGTATGGGCCTGACACAAGATTGAAGTCAAGGGCAGATGTGTCATCTAGGAACCCTGCAGCTGCCCTGCCCCCAAATACTCTATCACCTTCCATAGAAAAAAATAACTTGGAGAGTGGCCTGCAATAGCCACCTCATTCGTAGCCAACAAAGATGTATTTTTAGCAGAGATCCAATAACTGCCCACTTCAAAAGGTTAGGAAGAGCCCCTTCATTCAGGTAACAATCAATTAATGGCTCCAGTACCTTCCCCAGGCAAGATTTTAAGCCAGGATGGGCATGGGATGGGTCCACATTACAAGAGGTGGCCCTCACACTCCCAAAGACCCTATCAGCATCCATAGATAGGATCAACATGAAAAGGACAAGAAGGGACTTCTGAAACCTCCAGTGTCCAATCTGCATTCAACTTGGCTTCCAAGTAATGGATGGGAGATATATTGTCAGCAAAGAACCCTGCAAAAACATCACAGCTGGAGGCCAGATTTTCATCGCCAGGAGGGTCAGACTTAGCTGTTCTCTCCATCCAGTGTCACTTATCACCATCCAATTGCTTATAGCCCAGATCCCTGGGAAACCAAGCAGCTTGCTGCCTCACAAAGCTCAGAAGAGGATGTCAAGGAACAACTCTGTTTATGGCCCAGTCAACTCATCATTCCATGAAACTACAAGGACCTTTACAAAGTTACTAGGGAGACTCTTAAAATCCCCAGAGCTGTCTGGAAACAGGATCCATTAATCTCCAAAGGTGAATGCATCCACTGTCCTTGCAGGCTTACCATGCCTTCAGAAAACAGTGATCTGACCATTAACCTCCAGCTCACTAATCAGATCACTGGCAAGCTGCTCAATTCAGAAAAGAAGGTTCAGGGTAAGTCTTTTTTCATGGGTTGAGTCCATTATAATCTGAGACAGACCTGTGGTTATCATGGCAGCCTTGAGGTTCTAAATTTAACCAAAGAAGGCAGGCTAGGGATGTATGTTGAAATTTCCAAGGGTAATCCTTGGGATACTCAGCACCAAGTCTGACACCACCTTTGACAGCTGTCAGAGATGCTGACAGTAAACCAGGCGGATGGTACACTGGCAAGATCCCTAATCTGTTCTGGTGTCCAACACAAGGTATACACAAAGCCAACCTCTATTCTCCTGTGCCCATTGCTTAAGAACTGGCTAACTTGCTCCTGCTTCTGACCAAGGACTTTTCCCACTTTGAACTATTCATCTTACCATTTACTCTTCCTGTGTCAATTTCACAAGCTTAGTCACTATAGTACGCCTTGAAGAACTGATAGTCACCAATTCAACCTCTGTCCTTTCCTCTTTCCGGATTGCATTTTTAAAACAACTATGCATCTACAGACTTTCATTAATTCATGAACATATATGTCAAATAGGTGATTTTGGGCAAAGAGTATAAAATTTAAAAACAGACATAAAGATTACAGTGTATTTTAAAGGAAGCGATGGGTAAGGGGGAAAACAGAAAAATAGAACGGTGCAGAGGGGAAAATTATATTCCAATTGAAAATATAAATATTAATGTCATCCAAATGTGCTTTGTAGGCTGCAAGCAGCACTATTTTGGAAGTTGATTTATTTTTTAAAAAGTAGACAAGAAATGCTGCCAGACTCCCCTGGAGGCAGTATGTGTACTACTTAGCTGCTTAACAAGACATTCTTTCATCTGTTAGAAGCGAAGAGATATAAATTATGAATGGAAAAGTTACAAAAAAGGTTTACAGTATTCAATTTTTGTAGTAATGATCGAATTGTTTTATTATAAAATAATACATAGTAGAAGCAAGAAGAGCAGCATTCCATGTGCTATTAGCCTGGCCCTATCTGCAGCATGCTGTGCCACCATCAGGAAGAAACCATGTTAAAAGGCTGAACGATGATTCTCAAGCCCTTGGGCCACTGCAGGCTGAGCACATCTTGGAAGCCGTGTTCGAAGTCTCCAGGGAGACAGGGTTGGCTGGACTTCTCCTGTAGCACACCCCTGCCAACTGATCTACCACATGGCACTAATGCTGACTTGTCTGCTCCCTTGGCCAGCTCTGCAATGCCTGCAATTGCAGCCAGAAGCAAACAGGGACAACAGGGAAGGAAAGGGAGAAGGAACAGAAGCATAACGTTAAAAAAAAAAAGGGGGGGGGATCAGGAGTACAATTTTTAAATCTTTCTAATGACTTTATTCTTTCTCCACCTTAGCCCTTAACATGCAATGTCAGCTATTTTTAAAACCTAACCATTTATCAAGAAAATATCATCAGCTCTGTAAAAACTATATTGACTTAAATCCTCCCAGTACCAGTTCCACAGAACAAAATTATCCAGATCATGTTTCCTAGCCAGTCCAGACTCACACAAAGAACTTATGAACATTTGAAGAGACTCGCTGGTTAGTCAGGCTGCTATTCCTACCTTCTCCTTCATTAATATATGTTTCCTAGAATCTTTTAATTGTTGATTATTCAAAGTAGTTGTAGTACAACAGCTACATTGATCAACATCTGCTTCTTGTATATGTTTACATTTATTTGTCCTTCCAAGAGGAACAGGTTTTGAAATCTGGAAAATAAACATGGTTATTATTCGGGGCGCAACATATAAGCATCTCCATTACAAATGGCTCCCATCACAGGGCAATCTTGGTTTCAGGCAACAGGAGCACAGTAGGGTTGGTTTAAAAACAAGAAGACTCTTCTAAAAAACCAGTCACTCATTAGTCAGATATTCAAACTGCACTCAAGCATTTTTAGCATTAATTCACAGTAACAGTAAAGAGCAGAGAGACCTATGCTATTTTCAGAGACAACTATTTTCTAGAAATCATTACTGCTTCCCACAAGCAGTTTAAAGAGCAGCATACCAGGTCCTGGGGAGCCCCTCAAAGCAAAGGCAACGACTCAGTGGTAGTCTTGACTCCTCCTCACTGGTGACCTGTTCTGAGCTAGTACCTCGAGAATTCTAACACTTTGTCCATTCTCTAAACTCCTTACCAAAGGGAAATCAAGTCTTTCCGGGGAAAAATCAAAGTACCTCAAAAGGCAAAGCCCCCTTTTTTTTTTACCTAGAAGAAGAGTTTGGATTTATACCCTACCTTTTTCTCATGTAAGGAGTCTCAAAGGGGCTAACAAACTTCTTTCCCTTCCTCTCCCCACAACAGACCTGTTGTGAGGTATGTAGGGCTGAGAGAGTTCTGAGAAAACTGGGATTAGCCCAAGGTCACTTCATGTGTAGGAGCAGGGAAACAAATCCAGTTCACCAGATAAGACTCCCCTGTTCATGGGGAGAAGTGGGAAACCATACCCGGATCTCCATATTAGAATCCACTGTTCTTCACCACTACACAGTGCTGGCTATCAAGTCTATTGCCTGCATCTAACTCTTATCGCCTAATCCAGAAGGGGGAGTCGAACAGAATTGTGGAAGCGACAGCACTCTATGCCAGCGGATTTGACCTACCTGGGGCACTTACATCAGTGAAGGGGAAAATTCACTGGTGGGCAGCCACATGGCCCTCCACAGCAGCCAGAGCACCACAACAGTGCTCCTGAGCCCTAGTGGGACCATTCTGGAGGTGTGCTTGGGGATGGAGTTGACCTTAGTTGGATTCCACCCCAACATTGCCTCCCAGGACGCCAGCATCCAGGGCATGGACCTATGCCATTCTTTTGGGTTGTGTAAGTCCATGGAGCCCAATGAGGGGCTTTTCAGCGATGTGGAGGATTTTTTTGGTATTTTGCCTCCCAGCACCACTGAAAAGCCCTCTGGAGGCAGCAGGGTGCCACCGCTGCAGATCCATCCCTGCTGCCCCAGGACTCTGGCTTGGGACATGACCTAAAGGGGGTTAATGTGCATGTATGATGGCTTCAAAATTTCCCTGTTTACCATCATATGAAGAAGTTGAACTGCATTTATCAGCACAGGATACTCATGCTTCCATTTACAACACAGTACCCACACTCACTCACATGCCCTTTATATACTCCAATTGTAGCCACCAACCCTATGTAAAATTCTAACAAACTGGCAACCAAGATAACAGCCACTATGATGGCTGTCTGTTATTATTTGCATGATACTTCTTCCTGAATGCAGCGTCCCTGCTCCTGTTACAGCACATTGCTAATAAGGGACAGCACACCTGGAAAAAGCAAAGGAGATTTTGGGTCATGGCCATTCACCGTTTACATCATGCAAAATGAATTTGTACGTGTAAGCCATACTTGCTTTATTCCAGGCAGATGCAAAAATACTGTTCCACCAAATGGGTAGTGGAAATATATGTTTCAGCACAAAGATCAATGCCTTGTTTGTAAAACATGCGCCAACTAGTAAGATCAACCATACATTAATACATGCTGCATAATAATTAAATAACATCATCCAGTTCTTGATTGTATGCCCCTCAGACAATGCAGACGATCAGAGCAAATTGCTAGCATAACCAAAGCTGACAAACGGAGGTGGAGTTGGGGAAGGGCGGAGATTAAAAGGCAAACATCCTCAGACACAACATAAGCATAAGTTGTTGCTACTTATCAAATTGTTTCTTACCCTTTCTTCTATTATAGGGAGTGAAAGATCAATAAAAGGTTCCTTCACTGTGGAAATCTTAAACAGAAAGAAAAACAAGTATATATAAAAACTCTGTAAGCAGCTCTTTCTCTTCATATATTGAAAGTTATTAATAGTATCAAATTAATTTGAAATAAAGTTGACGTTTATTGCAAAGAGAAACTTAACACCATTTTTGAGAAACTATGCTATTTAATTATGAATTAAAAACAATGAGATCATGGGCTGTAGCCGAAAGAGTGTTAGGCTGTTTCCGCACAGGCGGAATACAGCGTCCCTGGGGAGGGGTTCGCACGGCCACTGCTGCTGCATCGCAGCAGCCACGGCCTCGCAACCCCCAAGCGGCGCAAAGCCGCTGTTTCCAAACCTCGCTCCCTGAGCAAGGTTTTTCGGAAACAGCGACTTCCAAATGCTGCCATGCGAATTACAGCGGCTGGAAGGCGCCATTCCCCCCCCCCCCCCCGACGCCTTATCGTCCCTCTGACCTTCCGGCGCATCACCCAGGCCAGGGGACATGCTCCCTGCCCTGCGACTCCAGAGCTGTGGTACAGGGCAGGGGGCGTGTCCCCTGGCCTGGGCGACATGCTGGAAAGTCAGAGGGATGGTAAGGCGTTCGGGTGGCGGCGCAGCCTCTGCGCAGGCTGTGCCGTCTTCCCCGCCCCTACTGTGTGAACGGTCCCGTGGGGGTGCGTTGGCGTCATATACACTGACGCACCCCCCGAGCATGGCCGTGCGGAAACAGCCTCTGATTAAGATCTGGGAGTCCCAGATCCAAATCCCTACACCACCAAAGAAACCCCTCACCTGCACTACCTCACAGGATTATTGCTGTGAGGATAAAATAGAAGAGGGGACAACAATGTTGTAAGCTCCTCTGGATGGATCTCCATGAGGAGAGATGGACAGTGTATAAATCTCTAAACATCAAAAGTTAGAAGATATTGATTTTCCTGACTTAAGAATACATTGGCAGGCTCTTAGAACTGCATTTCTAATTTCATCAAAAGTATATTTTAACAAATTATTAAGTATCTAATTTAAACATGGGGTTGCATTTAGTTTTTTGCTGTTTTTTATTGACCTAAGATGCCCTCCTGCTCGTGCACATTTGACCCTCACTGCTACAACATTCCAAGCTATGGGCCTTTGCTTGTTATAGGGGAAAGTGAAATGTCTTTACCTAAACCTAAGCACAAACTATAGGTAGAACTTGCTTCTTCTGAAATAAGCTGGGTTTTGGCAGATGCTGACAAAATATTTCCAGATACTAAGGGGAGTGGGATCAAAACCAAATGTCCAAGTATAGTCATTTAACTGTAGGGTTTGCCAGCAGGATTCCAGCCCGTAGACCAGGGCTCTGCATGCCCAAAATACAAGCCAAATTTTGTAATTTTCGGCACCGGTTCCCAGTAGCTAGTCCCTGCCAATGCTGGCAAAGGAACCTGAGCTGGGAACTTGTTTACTGGACCTGTAGCTGACAAATGCCTGACACCAGCATGCCCAGGACTGTAAGGATGAGGCCACAGTGATACAGAACATAAATTGCTAATCTTTCTGGCACCCCATCATAGCCAAATGCATGAGGTCTAGCTGTTTGCCATGTTGCTGGCTCAATGTGTTCTATGACATTTTGCTAATGTAACACTCAAGACACATCTTACTCTTTAGGAAATGTCTCCACTAGCACCATCCCCACCAAAACCCACCCTGGATACACTTAAGGGACAAATGGTACAGTTCTCCAATTAGGTATGATGGAAAAAACTGAGCCCTTCTTTAAAGGAGGAATCCATTCCAGGTGACAGCGACTTTAAGAAACACTGCCCACTTCCTCTGGAGCAGATTTGCTGGCTGGGAAAGGCTCCAGTTTTTAATTCCATGTGGCAAGCTAGTACCATTCCCACACCAATGCATTTGCCAATGAGCAACTGTCCAAGCACACTACACGGCAAGCTGGGATGTGGATTCAGAAGTAATTTTTACAGTGTTTTTTGCAAAATATACATCCACAAAGAATCACATAGCTTTCCATAATGGGGAGGGATGGAAATGACAGACTGGCTCTTACTGTGCTAGAAAACAGGAAGGCAAAGTGCATCACTGACAGCAAACTGCATATACAATAAGCAACCTATTCCGAATTGTAGTGAAATGTTTACTCTGGAAATAGACCATATAGCCAATATTATGTCATTGTCAAGCCCCCTCCCCCCCAAATTAAGGGTATCTGTTCCTTGTACTCTACTGCGCAAATGCAGTTCAACTGATGGCCTATGGCTCCAGTGAGAACTTAAATGCAAGTAACCAATATGGCCTCTTTAATTGTTCAATTGAAATTTGTTCTCCTCTGTTGCTCAGATATATTAGTTTTTTACCATAACCTGCTATTCTCTCTTTTACATCAATGATAAGCAAGGAGCTAAGAAGGACACCCACACATGAGACCCATAGACCTTTCATGACAGGTTACAACAGCACTGAAGTCATTTAATTTTTCTCCAAGCAACAAAGAGCAATAGCAACAACTAAGAGCAGGGGCAGGAAGCAGGTACTCTACTTTTTAGCGATTCAGGCAGGAAGCAGGTACTCTACTTTTTAGCGATTCAGGGAAATGATATGTTTATTATTGTGAACAGAATTCAGATCTTCAGTCTACTCTTAACCAGAAGAACTGGCAGGGGACTTGAGGGGGGGGGGGCATTTTTAAAACATTTATGATATTCTTCATTACATGGAAGCAAAATGCAAGAATAAAATAAGCACTTAGAAACAATGAGTTTTTAGATACATGGGAAACAGTGAATGAGACACAGTACACATTTATCTCAAAACACAGTACATTCAAATCATTGATCTTTTCCATAACAAACTGAATTCCAGAATACCTACATTTTCACATTCCTCACACATGATAGTGCTAGTCAATTCACCAACAAAGATCCTATCTATGAAGTTCATCTTCACACCCTCTCTTCCATAGGCTGAAAAAACATTGCCTTTTTAATGTGAACACACAAAATCCATTCTAAAAACAAGACAATTCATTCGAAGATTTGTTCTGAAAACATCCCATACATTTGTAGGTAAATGATAGTAACTACAACACTGTCTCTATATAATCAAAGAATAGCTTGCATTCATCAGTGATTGATAAAACAACCATTATGATTAGCCCTTTGTTTCTAGTAGACAGATAAAGATATACCTTTCAAATAAAAGGAACTGAAATGCATAATATTAATATATCATCCATTTATCTTTGCATAGTGCACAAATTAATGTGCATCAACATTGCACTATGATCCAATTTATTTTCCATGGGACTTAAAGGAAATTAGACCAGACAAAAATAATTCCAAAGTATAGTATACATATCTCACAGGGCTGACCTAAGGAACAGGCAGTGCAGTCAACCTGGTAAGGCATAATTTCCACTCCGCCCCTGCTACTTCAGCACATCCTGATCCTGGAGGTCAAGGGACTCTCAGAATTAACAGGCATTTGCGGGGAGGGGGTAAGACCAGCAAAAATCACCCTCCCTTCCTCCACCAAGAGAACTGCTGTGTTCCCTCTGAAATGGTAGTGTTGGAGTCAACCCACTAACTGTTAAAAATAATTTGCAATAAAGCATCAAAGACAAAAGCTTGACTTTTAAGTGTAAAAAACCATTGTTTGCCTTCAAGAAGAACACAGATATAGAGAGCAAAATGTGAAACTTCAGCTCATGTATTAGTGTGTTCTCACACAGCAGGGTTGTGATTGCAACTGAATTTACTCCCAAATAATTGCAGCCTGATAGCATGACTGAAGATTTCTCCTGCACAAGACATGGGGGGGGGGGGGGGGGGGGGGCTTTTTGAAGATTTTAGTGCCAAAATGGCTTGAGAAAATGGGGAAGGAGGATCTATAGACTGCAGCTATTGTTTAACTCACAGTAATTCTACTCCTCTCCTACTCCTCAGCTGGAGCAGAAAAAAAAGGAGGGAGTATCTTTTATTTTCTCATCTTCAGAAGTAGCCAGAGAATATGAGACCTGGTTCCTTGTTCTTTTCTCCTGCCTCCTATTTTTGCTTGGTACCATCAACACTCTACAGTTAGCATTATTTCTCCCCCACCAAGACTTATCAAGAGGGAGATCCTGAGGCTACAGAGCTGCATTGGTACACCTGACTGCAATTTCTGAATCATGCAATTTCAGAGCAGGTGATACAATAACACTTTGGCAATATGTGCATGAATACTGCAGCCAAAGATTGCTGTTTTTATTATAAAATTGTTGATATTTTCAAATTTAGCACACTTCCATTACAAAATGGTGCGTTAAGACTGCAATCCTAAACGAGAAAACCCACTGAATGTACCTCAACTTACTTCTGAATAAGCAAGCTATGGACCAGTATGTATATTTTGCAAATCAGTATGGCAGTGAACAGAAACAGCAAAAAAAAATATCTAATTTAGATTTTACTACATGTATAAAATAATCATATTAATGGAGTATTCTGCATGTGCACTAGATGGCACTAGAAAATAGGCACGAGCCAAAGTATTTTAGTCCTTTAGAACAAAACTGTTATTCAGTTTTAGAGGATATTAAAAATTTACAGACAGTATTTCATGATGGGAATTCATATGCAAACATAGACTTAAATCAGATTACACGCAAATAACTGTAGAAGCTTTGCTGAACATCAACATACCTTTGATTTTTCCTTTTGTCTCTTCATCGGCTGTTTTAGTGGTTGGATTATTGAATGCTTTTAAAATTGCAGTTTGTATGCGCTGTAACAGATATTTAGCAAGTATTTTACTCGATGAAGTACCCATAGTTACAAGTATCTTTAAAAATTCAATCACAGATGTAACAAATCCCATTCAAATGTTGTTACCTCCTACAAATTTACCATACTGAATGAATTATAACCTTTGATTATTAATATTAGATGGCTCCTTTCTACTAACCTCACCTTCAAAAAGACTGCTATTTGAGAAACTGGGTGTGTGTTAAGCTCTGTCAAGTTGCTTCCAACTCAAGGTGACCCTATGAATCAAAATCCTCCAAGATGACCTATCATTAACAGCTTGCTCAGGTCTTGCAAACTGAGGAAGTCAATCCATTTCACTTTGGGTCTTTCTCTTTTACTCCTGCCTTCAAGTTTTCCTTGCATTATTTTCTTTTCCAGGAGTTACAGCAGACAATGCTTCTTATCCCTCGAGCACAGTAGGGCTTCCCAAACTCACCACAGTTCATGAAGTTTTACTGGGCACATGTGGCTTACTACCTCACCTGGCAAATGTGCAGAGAAAGAGTGTCAGTCACCACCATCACTGAGACAAGCTATGCTGCAATATATATATATATAGTCCGATACATTTCACTCTATCCTTCCTAAATTAAGGTTTATCGTGGAAGCAAAGATCTTAGCTATGGAGAATGATGCACAAGGAAGTTGTAAGAACAGGGGAGGAACAAAGGTAAATAAAATCAAAGCTGATATACAGGAGAGGGAAACAAAATTCAAGTCAGAAAAAGAACAAGAAAACTCCTTTTTAAAACACCGGGTGGTCCTATGCACCAGGTGGTCCTATGCAAAGTTACTCCAGTCTAAGCCCGTTATTTTATTAATTTTACTTTATTTATGTCACTTTTCCTAGTAATGGGATCCCCCAAATGGCTTACAAAATTTGTCCCTTCTTCATTTTATCCTCATAACAAACCTGGAAAGTAGGTTATGCTGAGGATGGGTGACTGGTCCAAGGTAATTCTGTAAGCTTGCATGGCAGAATCAGGATTTGAATTGGAAGTCTGCAAGGTTCTAGTCTGACACTCTAAGCACTGTACCACAGCAGCTCTCCACTGGCTTAGACAGGAGTAGCTCTGCACAGGATCAAGTAAAAAGCACTGGCCATGTTACTTACAAAATATAAGGTATGATTTATGAAAGATAAGAATAGTGTTTCCTGACACTGTACATGGCCATTTTAATTTTAAAATTATAGTATTACCACCACCACCCCTTCTGTTTTCAGCTGGTCTTAATGACAAGCTTTTAAAATAAGAATAAAAGCTATACGAAGGAAGCTGACACTAGTTTGTAAAAATAAATAAAGTTTTAGAGTTCTAACATTTATCACATAACTTTTATTATAACACACTATTTTCAGTAATTCAATGACACCATTGTGAATGTGCCAACATGGTATCTAAATAAGTGGCAGAAAAGCCCACGCGTAGCAGATTTAAGGCCTTATGCAGCCTAGGACCCTCATACTTACGGGACCGTCTGGCCCCATACATCTCAAATCAGCCTCTGCTGGTGAATTTGCTGGTGGTCCCTGGCCCCACCATGATGCGGCTGGCTTCCACTTGGGCCAGGGCTTTTACGGCCCTGGCCCCTGCCTGGTGGAACACTCTCCCTCTAGCTGTCCGGGCCCTGCAGGACCTTAACGAGTTCCGCAGGGCCTGTTAAGACTGAGCTGTTCCACTGGGCTTTTGGGGAGGCCAGCCGCTGATGTGCGCCCCCCCCCTTTAACAGTGGGAGCCCTGCTGTCCCCTCCTCTAGGGAAGTTTTAAGCTGTTAAACGCCATCTGTTGCCTTTTGTAATGAAATGCTGTAATTTGAGTGCTGTATTTTAATAAGGACCAGTACTAAATGTACGGAGTTTATTTATCTATTTAACTGTGTTGTCTATCTGTGTTGTGAACCGCCCTGAGCCCTCCGGGGGAGGGCGGTATACAGGCTTAATAAATAAATAAAAATAAATAAATAAAATTTATCACTGCAATCAGTACAATTTTACATTTTACTACATAACTTTACTACAGAACTGATATACACACACACACAGAGAGAATTTAGTTCTTGCATCCTCTAACAAATTCTGTCAGTGTCTCATGGAAGATGCACTCATATTTATAACGTAGAAATATTTACAAGTCATACTCTGTTCCCATGTCAAGAATATAAAAATGCCTGACAGTTTTATTTAGAAATAACAGAGAAACAACAACTGGTGCACCAACTAACTCACTAATAGTTTCTACTTCACATGTATGTAGTCTGGCTATAATTCCCAATGCCTAAAGCCCCTCTTTATTCACCTTAAATCCAGCAATATTGATCACTGAGCAAGTTAGATACCATAAATGGGTTTAAGGCCATAAACGGACTCCCTTTTTGTTGGGATTAGTGCACTGAACCATTTATTTAGGTCAAAGAAAGATATGGTCTTTGAAGGGTTTGGGTGCGGCTAACAAAGGCACAGACATTAATCAATTAGCAGCAGGGTTCAAATACTTCAAGTTCTGGTGTGAAGCATGTCCAGTGCGCAATGCTAGAAGGGAACAACTCTGCAGCTTTGACTGCTGTGTCACTATTTCCATTTTTAAAAGGTTCACTTACATACATTAATGTGACTGAGAATGATGCAGTTATAATTAAATTAATCAAGGGTTAACACAACTCCATTCCTAAGTTTACAAGTGGAAAATCAGAAAAAAGCAACCACTCAAGGAAAGTTAGAACACTTTTCCAGAATGCAGATTTTGTAATTAAGCAGCACTACACCCTTTTTGGCCTTTGAAGGAGCTTTAAATTATGATCTTTAGTTTGTTATTAACACTTTAAGAGACAAGTGATCAAACACATTATTTCAAAATGGGGGGTTATTTTATATGTTACACAGAAAGCTTACTATGTCAAGAAAGTCTGTGGAAAAGTGGCAACTTTCAAACTTCACAAAGCTATTCCCTATATCCCAGCAATATATTTAAAAGTAACTTGAAAATGGGAACGCCTCTAATCATTTTTAAAGGATTCTGGTGGCAGACACATTGCTGTAGGCTTCTTCCAATAAAAAACCCCCACATGGTAGTGACACTCCTAACAATAGCACGATTAACAGCTGTGGAGTTCCCATGACAATGCAGCTCCCGTTTGTTTCGGACCAGCACAACTGTCAGTGCTCACAAGATTGACCAGATCCACAGATCTGACATTCTCTGTTTGTCACACCGTTTATGGACCCGAAAAGAAAGAGACACAGGAGGGAGGGAGGGAGGGAGGGAGGGGGAACCGGGCAGCTTTTACTAGTAATGTCCCTTGCTGTGAAGCCTGAGGTGATAAATTCACAGTAATACACCATTATGGTGAAACATGGATTTAATCACAGTCAAGGGTGGGATCAACCTTTGTTTCCCCATAGATGGAAATGGGACCAGAAGAGGGGAGAGGGGAAAAGACAACTCAATATGTTATTTTTTGTCACTTTATTAAGGGTGGAAAACAGAATTATTGGCTTTAAATGAAGCAACACATATTAAAATTAACCTTCAACTGAGGGTAACTGCTTATGTTCATTTTGAGGTAATTCTTAATGAAGTACATTTTTCCTAAAAAATAAACATTTTATAATTTCTTTATTAAAGTAACATTTTAATGTTCCTTAAGTTCCCTTAAAATGATTAATACACATTTTATTTGAAGTTATTTTGTTTATAGCCTGCTTTTCTCACTAAGGCTCAACACAGGTTACAAAATATTTAAAATTCAATCAGACATCATAAAATTATCAATAAAAATGTAATTGGATTAAGATTACAGAACTAGAAAGTGGTGCAAACAAAAAACTGTCTAAAGCCTGATATACTGTAATGAATGCATAAAGCGGATTTTGAACACAGAAGACCATGCAGTAGAGGCACAATAATACAAGCATTAAAACTCATAATATACCACAATTATAAAGCACCTCCTGAATTGTTCCATTATTTCATAGTTCTAACCCCCTTGAGAAAACTGTCCTCCAGAGCATTTCTGTTTTGTATATTCTGTGGAATTATAAAAGCACAGAAGACTTCCTGAGCTGTTCAAGTAGGCCATTGCACAAGTAAGAGTGCACCTGTATGGGATCCCTCCTTCCCTGTGAGCGCATTTACAGAATGGCCCTTTTACAAGGCTTTGCTCAGATGAATGAAGCTGTGTTGGTGCAGCACACCAAGCAAGGCAGTCCTGCAAAAATGTAGAGCCTAGGCCCATGGAGGTGAACCTATAGCACTACAGATGTTCATGGACTACAATTCCCATCAGCCCCTGCCAGCATGGCCAATTGGCCAAAAGTCCATGAACATCTCGAGTGCCATAGGTTCGCCACCACTGGCTAGGCCATCAAGGGCTAGGTGGATGACACTCGCTACCTCAAATTGAACCTGCTAACTGATCAGAAACTAATGGAATAACTGCACAACAGGTAGGATATGCATGCTTCACCTAACTCCTGACGGTAACTGAGTTGTGGTGTTTTGTACCAACTGGAACTTCTGAATTGTCTTTAAGGAAGGCCATACCCATATCAGTATAGTCTTAGTATCAATCTAATGCAAAACACAATAGGCATCATTCCCTTAAAAGAACTAACATCCAAGTTAATGAGGAAACATCAGAGACAGTACATACCAGGATCCACAAGTCTCACAGGGAAGGAGGGATCCCAGTGACAACAGAGTCCCACTGCTGCACTATTTGTTCACTCTTCCCCTCCCCACTACTCTGCCGGCCCACTGTGGCAGCTCAGGCTCCCCTCCACAGGAAAAGTCATAGGGAGGAAAATCTCATTTGCCTGCCTGCTGCCCTACCTGACTGCTCAAGTCCCACCCCTGCATCCCCACCCCTTATCTATCTGCCTCCCCACAAACACAAGCACACACAATTTCCTCCTCCCCTTTATTTTTTAATTTTCACTTTTAAAGTTTTCTTTTTAATCGTTTCATATTATTCTGCAAATCTGGAGGTTTTCCTGTACATTCATAGAAAGACCTCCTTTCTCCCTCCATGTACCCAAGCTGCAGATTTAAGTACCAACAGATCAGACCATGTTGAGAATTAGATGTATTGACAGTTTTGCATCAAAGCCCAAGGATCTATACTTTATGTATTTACTGATGACCAAACCCCTTTGATGCAAGCAGAACGTATTACATGTACAATATCTGCACAGGACTGTATATGTCCCATTTTCTTTGAATTGTTAATAGCTTATCAACTCTCAAAAGACAACCTTTTGGATAGAGCAGGGAATTCACACTGATTGTTTTAAACATAGCATTTGAATTACTGATAATATGCCAGGATGAGACAGAATCCCTCTGCATACAGAACATGCAATGAAACGGACAAGTCCACAGGATAATATTGGTTTGAGTGTTCTGGCCCTGGCCACTGTGGTCTCTGCTTGCAAGTATTTAATGTACACATATAAGAAATATATATGCATAGGCTTATTTGTGAAATAGGTGAACTAGCATGGTGCAGTGACTAACAGTGGTGGACTCTAATCTGGTGAACCAGGTTTGATTCCCCACAACTCCACATGAGCAGTGGACTCTTATCTGGTGAACTGAATTTGTTCCCCACTCCAACACATGTTGCCTGCTGGGTGAATGTTGGCTAGTCACAGTTTTCTCAGAACTCCCTCAGGCTCAGGTACCTCACAAAGTGTCTGTTGTGGGGAGAGGAAGGGAAAGGAGTTTGTAAGCTGCCTTGAGTTTCTTTACATAAGAGAAAAGTGGGGTATAAATCTAAACTCTTCTTCTTCCTGTGAAGGGAAACATTTGAAAAAAGAGAACGCCCAGTAACAGGGTGTAGGCCTATCTGTGCATGTACATGTTCATGAGTAGATGACTGCATGTATATAGGGGCATGGTGCCAATGCACTAGTGTCTGCTTTCTGTGGATGTTGATTTTAATGCATTTAATGTAACATGCAAAGGGCTAACATCCCTCTGTGCTCTGGCATAACTCAACAAGGCTTTTTCTATTTGCATTCCACAATGACATTCAAGACTTTGCGACACTGAGATTCCACAAAGTGTATAGAGAACAAAAAGTGAACAGCCCAGTGAATACTCTGGCACTGTTGAAGCTCAGCAAGTTCCTGCATAGACAATCACTGAGAGTTAAATCAGAAGAAATCACACAAGCAGAAGAATATATCTACTCTTACATAAACACTAGGCTATGTAGGATTCTCCCACAGAGAACATCCTTTTCTTCATGGACAATCCCCTCATCACCTCCATCTCCTCATTTAGATACGAATGACAAGTTGCTTCTGCTGACTCAGATCCCTACTGAAGTAGGGGGGCTCAGCCAGGGAGAAGTCCCCAGTTTCTCAACATTTCCCACTCAAAATACCCTGGGAGAGGATTGTATAACCCTCCCTATGTACTCTATAAGTGGGAAAACTGGATTTATGGCAATCTTCTTTTCTGAATTGGTTTTTCAGAGAATCATTACAGCAGTTCTATCATGTACCTTTAATAACCAATTGCAAAGCACACACTAAGAACAGCTATTTAAGCATGCAAAAAGATTGGGATTTCTGGGTTGTTGTTGTTGTTATCATTATTATTACTTAGTAGATTTAATATACTGCCCTACACCGGAAGGAAGGAAGGAAGGAAGGAAGGAAGGAAGGAAGGAAGGAAGGAAGGAAGGAAGGAAGGAAGGAAGGAAGGAAGGAAGGAAGGAAGGAAGGAAGGAAGGAAGGAAGGAAGGAAGGAAGGAAGGAAGGAAGGAAGGACACTTTGTTCTTCACCAGGAGACATCTGGGTTCTGTCTGTGTGTATTTGATTCTGCTCAAATCCAGGTGAGAGGAGGATCTGCATTTCTGTATACCAAGTATCAGATTGGGTGTGTCTTCACTTTGCTATTCACTGGTTTCTTTGCCTGCTGGTGGGAAATGTGCTTGCAGGGACAGAATGGG
Source organism: Sphaerodactylus townsendi (assembly GCF_021028975.2). Classification (NCBI taxonomy): domain Eukaryota; kingdom Metazoa; phylum Chordata; class Lepidosauria; order Squamata; family Sphaerodactylidae; genus Sphaerodactylus; species Sphaerodactylus townsendi. The sequence continues at coordinate 128,234,033 of NC_059425.1, read as the reverse complement.
GTGACAGATGGTGACACGATTCATAGTGGGTAAAGCAATGAACGATGTGATGGAAGAAGAGCAAGTCAAGCAAGGGGAAGGGGCAACAGACATCTGCATGCTGATGCCTGTTCTGGCTTGTCTTTCAGCCTAAGTGACGCTGGGTTACTGAATCAACCTTCCATGCAATAATACCCTGCTGCTTAATGGCCAGGTCAATCACAGGAGAAAAACAGCTATCCAAGATAAATCCTGCATGAAAGGGCTGACCTGGCATGTACCACTGAGACCAAGCTCTGGGGAGCGTGGAGAGATCCTCCAACTGGGTCACCTGGAGTACTGAATAATACAAATGTATTGGTCCAGCACTCTATAAAGACTCTACCCCCTTAACATAGATTCCCATCTAGGACATTTCTGGTTTTGAGGCTGTGTACCTAATGTTGAGAATAAGAGACAGGTTTGGGCTTCTGTCAGTGTTTCCACCCATCCCACTGCCTAACAGAATCCCTGCCTGAGCTGTGATAGGAGGTCTTGAAGGTGGTGCTGAGAACCTAGGCTGACTGTCTTGTAAGACTTCATACCAATACTGTCTGGTCAGGAGCAGTTAAGGATTTCATGGCATCCATGGACCTGTTTCAAGTAATAACTGATCCTACACATCCTACAAGTCACATTCTTGAGTTGGAATTTTATCCTGGGGGGAATGATGCTATATGAGGGTGGAGGAGTTGATGACAGTTCCTTTGTCATGGACAAATCACTATTTGCTCAGGTTCCTGGAATACCAATACTCTGCAAAGTTGGGGGATTAAAACGTTCCACACCAAAGCCCGATGGCTCCAAATGGCTTTTGGGTGGCTATAGGGAATTTTCCTCTAGACATGGTAGAGTTCCTATTGATGCCCTGGTTGATCTCTGGAAACCTGGTTGAGGAACAGGAAGCAAAGGGTGGGTGTAAATGGGAAGTTCTCACAATGGAGAGATGTAGGGAGTGGTGTCCCCCAAGGAGCCATTTTGGGACCAGTGCTCTTTAACCTATTCATAAATGACCTGGAAGTAGGGGTGGGTAGTGTGGTGGCCAAGTTTGCAGATGATACCAAATTAGGTAAGGTGGTGAGAAACACAAATGATTGCGAAGAGCTCCAAGTGAACCTTTATAAATTAGGTGAGTGGGCTAAGAAATGGCAAATGAAGTTCAGTGTAGCAAAATGTAAAGTGATGCACATAGGGACAAAAAATCCAAACTTCAAATACACGCTACAGGGGTCAGTGCTATCAGTCACAGACCAGGAAAGGGATTTGGGTGTCTTAGTTGATAGTTCCATGAGAATGTCAACTCAATGCAGGGCAGCTGTGAAAACGGTCCATTGGTACTTACCCTGAAGGGGCCTTCTCCTGGACGGCGGGGGGGGGGGGGGGTGGGGGGGGGGGGGGGGGGGGGGGGGGGGGGGGTGTGGGGGGGGGGGGGGGGGGGGGGGGGGGGGGGTGGGGGGGGAGGGGGGGGTGGGGGGGGGGGGGCGGGGGGGGGGGGGGGTGTGTGGGGGGGGGGGGGGTTGGGGTGGGGGGGGTGGGGGGGGGGAGGAGTGGGGGGGGGGGGGGGTGGGAGGGGGGGGGCGTGGGGGGGGGGGGGGGTGGGGGGGGGGGGGGGTGGGGGGGGGGGGGGGTGGGGGGGGGGGGGGGTGGGGGGGGGGGGGGGTGGGGGGGGGGGGGGGTGGGGGGGGGGGGGGGTGGGGGGGGGGGGGGGTGGGGGGGGGGGGGGGTGGGGGGGGGGGGGGGTGGGGGGGGGGGGGGGTGGGGGGGGGGGGGGGTGGGGGGGGGGGGGGGTGGGGGGGGGGGGGGGTGGGGGGGGGGGGGGGTGGGGGGGGGGGGGGGTGGGGGGGGGGGGGGGTGGGGGGGGGGGGGGGTGGGGGGGGGGGGGGGTGGGGGGGGGGGGGGGTGGGGGGGGGGGGGGGTGGGGGGGGGGGGGGGTGGGGGGGGGGGGGGGTGGGGGGGGGGGGGGGTGGGGGGGGGGGGGGGTGGGGGGGGGGGGGGGTGGGGGGGGGGGGGGGTGGGGGGGGGGGGGGGTGGGGGGGGGGGGGGGTGGGGGGGGGGGGGGGTGGGGGGGGGGGGGGGTGGGGGGGGGGGGGGGTGGGGGGGGGGGGGGGTGGGGGGGGGGGGGGGTGGGGGGGGGGGGGGGTGGGGGGGGGGGGGGGTGGGGGGGGGGGGGGGTGGGGGGGGGGGGGGGTGGGGGGGGGGGGGGGTGGGGGGGGGGGGGGGTGGGGGGGGGGGGGGGTGGGGGGGGGGGGGGGTGGGGGGGGGGGGGGGTGGGGGGGGGGGGGGGTGGGGGGGGGGGGGGGTGGGGGGGGGGGGGGGTGGGGGGGGGGGGGGGTGGGGGGGGGGGGGGGTGGGGGGGGGGGGGGGTGGGGGGGGGGGGGGGTGGGGGGGGGGGGGGGTGGGGGGGGGGGGGGGTGGGGGGGGGGGGGGGTGGGGGGGGGGGGGGGTGGGGGGGGGGGGGGGTGGGGGGGGGGGGGGGTGGGGGGGGGGGGGGGTGGGGGGGGGGGGGGGTGGGGGGGGGGGGGGGTGGGGGGGGGGGGGGGTGGGGGGGGGGGGGGGTGGGGGGGGGGGGGGGTGGGGGGGGGGGGGGGTGGGGGGGGGGGGGGGTGGGGGGGGGGGGGGGTGGGGGGGGGGGGGGGTGGGGGGGGGGGGGGGTGGGGGGGGGGGGGGGTGGGGGGGGGGGGGGGTGGGGGGGGGGGGGGGTGGGGGGGGGGGGGGGTGGGGGGGGGGGGGGGTGGGGGGGGGGGGGGGTGGGGGGGGGGGGGGGTGGGGGGGGGGGGGGGTGGGGGGGGGGGGGGGTGGGGGGGGGGGGGGGTGGGGGGGGGGGGGGGTGGGGGGGGGGGGGGGTGGGGGGGGGGGGGGGTGGGGGGGGGGGGGGGTGGGGGGGGGGGGGGGTGGGGGGGGGGGGGGGTGGGGGGGGGGGGGGGTGGGGGGGGGGGGGGGTGGGGGGGGGGGGGGGTGGGGGGGGGGGGGGGTGGGGGGGGGGGGGGGTGGGGGGGGGGGGGGGTGGGGGGGGGGGGGGGTGGGGGGGGGGGGGGGTGGGGGGGGGGGGGGGTGGGGGGGGGGGGGGGTGGGGGGGGGGGGGGGTGGGGGGGGGGGGGGGTGGGGGGGGGGGGGGGTGGGGGGGGGGGGGGGTGGGGGGGGGGGGGGGTGGGGGGGGGGGGGGGTGGGGGGGGGGGGGGGTGGGGGGGGGGGGGGGTGGGGGGGGGGGGGGGTGGGGGGGGGGGGGGGTGGGGGGGGGGGGGGGTGGGGGGGGGGGGGGGTGGGGGGGGGGGGGGGTGGGGGGGGGGGGGGGTGGGGGGGGGGGGGGGTGGGGGGGGGGGGGGGTGGGGGGGGGGGGGGGTGGGGGGGGGGGGGGGTGGGGGGGGGGGGGGGTGGGGGGGGGGGGGGGTGGGGGGGGGGGGGGGTGGGGGGGGGGGGGGGTGGGGGGGGGGGGGGGTGGGGGGGGGGGGGGGTGGGGGGGGGGGGGGGTGGGGGGGGGGGGGGGTGGGGGGGGGGGGGGGTGGGGGGGGGGGGGGGTGGGGGGGGGGGGGGGTGGGGGGGGGGGGGGGTGGGGGGGGGGGGGGGTGGGGGGGGGGGGGGGTGGGGGGGGGGGGGGGTGGGGGGGGGGGGGGGTGGGGGGGGGGGGGGGTGGGGGGGGGGGGGGGTGGGGGGGGGGGGGGGTGGGGGGGGGGGGGGGTGGGGGGGGGGGGGGGTGGGGGGGGGGGGGGGTGGGGGGGGGGGGGGGTGGGGGGGGGGGGGGGTGGGGGGGGGGGGGGGTGGGGGGGGGGGGGGGTGGGGGGGGGGGGGGGTGGGGGGGGGGGGGGGTGGGGGGGGGGGGGGGTGGGGGGGGGGGGGGGTGGGGGGGGGGGGGGGTGGGGGGGGGGGGGGGTGGGGGGGGGGGGGGGTGGGGGGGGGGGGGGGTGGGGGGGGGGGGGGGTGGGGGGGGGGGGGGGTGGGGGGGGGGGGGGGTGGGGGGGGGGGGGGGTGGGGGGGGGGGGGGGTGGGGGGGGGGGGGGGTGGGGGGGGGGGGGGGTGGGGGGGGGGGGGGGTGGGGGGGGGGGGGGGTGGGGGGGGGGGGGGGTGGGGGGGGGGGGGGGTGGGGGGGGGGGGGGGTGGGGGGGGGGGGGGGTGGGGGGGGGGGGGGGTGGGGGGGGGGGGGGGTGGGGGGGGGGGGGGGTGGGGGGGGGGGGGGGTGGGGGGGGGGGGGGGTGGGGGGGGGGGGGGGTGGGGGGGGGGGGGGGTGGGGGGGGGGGGGGGTGGGGGGGGGGGGGGGTGGGGGGGGGGGGGGGTGGGGGGGGGGGGGGGTGGGGGGGGGGGGGGGTGGGGGGGGGGGGGGGTGGGGGGGGGGGGGGGTGGGGGGGGGGGGGGGTGGGGGGGGGGGGGGGTGGGGGGGGGGGGGGGTGGGGGGGGGGGGGGGTGGGGGGGGGGGGGGGTGGGGGGGGGGGGGGGTGGGGGGGGGGGGGGGTGGGGGGGGGGGGGGGTGGGGGGGGGGGGGGGTGGGGGGGGGGGGGGGTGGGGGGGGGGGGGGGTGGGGGGGGGGGGGGGTGGGGGGGGGGGGGGGTGGGGGGGGGGGGGGGTGGGGGGGGGGGGGGGTGGGGGGGGGGGGGGGTGGGGGGGGGGGGGGGTGGGGGGGGGGGGGGGTGGGGGGGGGGGGGGGTGGGGGGGGGGGGGGGTGGGGGGGGGGGGGGGTGGGGGGGGGGGGGGGTGGGGGGGGGGGGGGGTGGGGGGGGGGGGGGGTGGGGGGGGGGGGGGGTGGGGGGGGGGGGGGGTGGGGGGGGGGGGGGGTGGGGGGGGGGGGGGGTGGGGGGGGGGGGGGGTGGGGGGGGGGGGGGGTGGGGGGGGGGGGGGGTGGGGGGGGGGGGGGGTGGGGGGGGGGGGGGGTGGGGGGGGGGGGGGGTGGGGGGGGGGGGGGGTGGGGGGGGGGGGGGGTGGGGGGGGGGGGGGGTGGGGGGGGGGGGGGGTGGGGGGGGGGGGGGGTGGGGGGGGGGGGGGGTGGGGGGGGGGGGGGGTGGGGGGGGGGGGGGGTGGGGGGGGGGGGGGGTGGGGGGGGGGGGGGGTGGGGGGGGGGGGGGGTGGGGGGGGGGGGGGGTGGGGGGGGGGGGGGGTGGGGGGGGGGGGGGGTGGGGGGGGGGGGGGGTGGGGGGGGGGGGGGGTGGGGGGGGGGGGGGGTGGGGGGGGGGGGGGGTGGGGGGGGGGGGGGGTGGGGGGGGGGGGGGGTGGGGGGGGGGGGGGGTGGGGGGGGGGGGGGGTGGGGGGGGGGGGGGGTGGGGGGGGGGGGGGGTGGGGGGGGGGGGGGGTGGGGGGGGGGGGGGGTGGGGGGGGGGGGGGGTGGGGGGGGGGGGGGGTGGGGGGGGGGGGGGGTGGGGGGGGGGGGGGGTGGGGGGGGGGGGGGGTGGGGGGGGGGGGGGGTGGGGGGGGGGGGGGGTGGGGGGGGGGGGGGGTGGGGGGGGGGGGGGGTGGGGGGGGGGGGGGGTGGGGGGGGGGGGGGGTGGGGGGGGGGGGGGGTGGGGGGGGGGGGGGGTGGGGGGGGGGGGGGGTGGGGGGGGGGGGGGGTGGGGGGGGGGGGGGGTGGGGGGGGGGGGGGGTGGGGGGGGGGGGGGGTGGGGGGGGGGGGGGGTGGGGGGGGGGGGGGGTGGGGGGGGGGGGGGGTGGGGGGGGGGGGGGGTGGGGGGGGGGGGGGGTGGGGGGGGGGGGGGGTGGGGGGGGGGGGGGGTGGGGGGGGGGGGGGGTGGGGGGGGGGGGGGGTGGGGGGGGGGGGGGGTGGGGGGGGGGGGGGGTGGGGGGGGGGGGGGGTGGGGGGGGGGGGGGGTGGGGGGGGGGGGGGGTGGGGGGGGGGGGGGGTGGGGGGGGGGGGGGGTGGGGGGGGGGGGGGGTGGGGGGGGGGGGGGGTGGGGGGGGGGGGGGGTGGGGGGGGGGGGGGGTGGGGGGGGGGGGGGGTGGGGGGGGGGGGGGGTGGGGGGGGGGGGGGGTGGGGGGGGGGGGGGGTGGGGGGGGGGGGGGGTGGGGGGGGGGGGGGGTGGGGGGGGGGGGGGGTGGGGGGGGGGGGGGGTGGGGGGGGGGGGGGGTGGGGGGGGGGGGGGGTGGGGGGGGGGGGGGGTGGGGGGGGGGGGGGGTGGGGGGGGGGGGGGGTGGGGGGGGGGGGGGGTGGGGGGGGGGGGGGGTGGGGGGGGGGGGGGGTGGGGGGGGGGGGGGGTGGGGGGGGGGGGGGGTGGGGGGGGGGGGGGGTGGGGGGGGGGGGGGGTGGGGGGGGGGGGGGGTGGGGGGGGGGGGGGGTGGGGGGGGGGGGGGGTGGGGGGGGGGGGGGGTGGGGGGGGGGGGGGGTGGGGGGGGGGGGGGGTGGGGGGGGGGGGGGGTGGGGGGGGGGGGGGGTGGGGGGGGGGGGGGGTGGGGGGGGGGGGGGGTGGGGGGGGGGGGGGGTGGGGGGGGGGGGGGGTGGGGGGGGGGGGGGGTGGGGGGGGGGGGGGGTGGGGGGGGGGGGGGGTGGGGGGGGGGGGGGGTGGGGGGGGGGGGGGGTGGGGGGGGGGGGGGGTGGGGGGGGGGGGGGGTGGGGGGGGGGGGGGGTGGGGGGGGGGGGGGGTGGGGGGGGGGGGGGGTGGGGGGGGGGGGGGGTGGGGGGGGGGGGGGGTGGGGGGGGGGGGGGGTGGGGGGGGGGGGGGGTGGGGGGGGGGGGGGGTGGGGGGGGGGGGGGGTGGGGGGGGGGGGGGGTGGGGGGGGGGGGGGGTGGGGGGGGGGGGGGGTGGGGGGGGGGGGGGGTGGGGGGGGGGGGGGGTGGGGGGGGGGGGGGGTGGGGGGGGGGGGGGGTGGGGGGGGGGGGGGGTGGGGGGGGGGGGGGGTGGGGGGGGGGGGGGGTGGGGGGGGGGGGGGGTGGGGGGGGGGGGGGGTGGGGGGGGGGGGGGGTGGGGGGGGGGGGGGGTGGGGGGGGGGGGGGGTGGGGGGGGGGGGGGGTGGGGGGGGGGGGGGGTGGGGGGGGGGGGGGGTGGGGGGGGGGGGGGGTGGGGGGGGGGGGGGGTGGGGGGGGGGGGGGGTGGGGGGGGGGGGGGGTGGGGGGGGGGGGGGGTGGGGGGGGGGGGGGGTGGGGGGGGGGGGGGGTGGGGGGGGGGGGGGGTGGGGGGGGGGGGGGGTGGGGGGGGGGGGGGGTGGGGGGGGGGGGGGGTGGGGGGGGGGGGGGGTGGGGGGGGGGGGGGGTGGGGGGGGGGGGGGGTGGGGGGGGGGGGGGGTGGGGGGGGGGGGGGGTGGGGGGGGGGGGGGGTGGGGGGGGGGGGGGGTGGGGGGGGGGGGGGGTGGGGGGGGGGGGGGGTGGGGGGGGGGGGGGGTGGGGGGGGGGGGGGGTGGGGGGGGGGGGGGGTGGGGGGGGGGGGGGGTGGGGGGGGGGGGGGGTGGGGGGGGGGGGGGGTGGGGGGGGGGGGGGGTGGGGGGGGGGGGGGGTGGGGGGGGGGGGGGGTGGGGGGGGGGGGGGGTGGGGGGGGGGGGGGGTGGGGGGGGGGGGGGGTGGGGGGGGGGGGGGGTGGGGGGGGGGGGGGGTGGGGGGGGGGGGGGGTGGGGGGGGGGGGGGGTGGGGGGGGGGGGGGGTGGGGGGGGGGGGGGGTGGGGGGGGGGGGGGGTGGGGGGGGGGGGGGGTGGGGGGGGGGGGGGGTGGGGGGGGGGGGGGGTGGGGGGGGGGGGGGGTGGGGGGGGGGGGGGGTGGGGGGGGGGGGGGGTGGGGGGGGGGGGGGGTGGGGGGGGGGGGGGGTGGGGGGGGGGGGGGGTGGGGGGGGGGGGGGGTGGGGGGGGGGGGGGGTGGGGGGGGGGGGGGGTGGGGGGGGGGGGGGGTGGGGGGGGGGGGGGGTGGGGGGGGGGGGGGGTGGGGGGGGGGGGGGGTGGGGGGGGGGGGGGGTGGGGGGGGGGGGGGGTGGGGGGGGGGGGGGGTGGGGGGGGGGGGGGGTGGGGGGGGGGGGGGGTGGGGGGGGGGGGGGGTGGGGGGGGGGGGGGGTGGGGGGGGGGGGGGGTGGGGGGGGGGGGGGGTGGGGGGGGGGGGGGGTGGGGGGGGGGGGGGGTGGGGGGGGGGGGGGGTGGGGGGGGGGGGGGGTGGGGGGGGGGGGGGGTGGGGGGGGGGGGGGGTGGGGGGGGGGGGGGGTGGGGGGGGGGGGGGGTGGGGGGGGGGGGGGGTGGGGGGGGGGGGGGGTGGGGGGGGGGGGGGGTGGGGGGGGGGGGGGGTGGGGGGGGGGGGGGGTGGGGGGGGGGGGGGGTGGGGGGGGGGGGGGGTGGGGGGGGGGGGGGGTGGGGGGGGGGGGGGGTGGGGGGGGGGGGGGGTGGGGGGGGGGGGGGGTGGGGGGGGGGGGGGGTGGGGGGGGGGGGGGGTGGGGGGGGGGGGGGGTGGGGGGGGGGGGGGGTGGGGGGGGGGGGGGGTGGGGGGGGGGGGGGGTGGGGGGGGGGGGGGGTGGGGGGGGGGGGGGGTGGGGGGGGGGGGGGGTGGGGGGGGGGGGGGGTGGGGGGGGGGGGGGGTGGGGGGGGGGGGGGGTGGGGGGGGGGGGGGGTGGGGGGGGGGGGGGGTGGGGGGGGGGGGGGGTGGGGGGGGGGGGGGGTGGGGGGGGGGGGGGGTGGGGGGGGGGGGGGGTGGGGGGGGGGGGGGGTGGGGGGGGGGGGGGGTGGGGGGGGGGGGGGGTGGGGGGGGGGGGGGGTGGGGGGGGGGGGGGGTGGGGGGGGGGGGGGGTGGGGGGGGGGGGGGGTGGGGGGGGGGGGGGGTGGGGGGGGGGGGGGGTGGGGGGGGGGGGGGGTGGGGGGGGGGGGGGGTGGGGGGGGGGGGGGGTGGGGGGGGGGGGGGGTGGGGGGGGGGGGGGGTGGGGGGGGGGGGGGGTGGGGGGGGGGGGGGGTGGGGGGGGGGGGGGGTGGGGGGGGGGGGGGGTGGGGGGGGGGGGGGGTGGGGGGGGGGGGGGGTGGGGGGGGGGGGGGGTGGGGGGGGGGGGGGGTGGGGGGGGGGGGGGGTGGGGGGGGGGGGGGGTGGGGGGGGGGGGGGGTGGGGGGGGGGGGGGGTGGGGGGGGGGGGGGGTGGGGGGGGGGGGGGGTGGGGGGGGGGGGGGGTGGGGGGGGGGGGGGGTGGGGGGGGGGGGGGGTGGGGGGGGGGGGGGGTGGGGGGGGGGGGGGGTGGGGGGGGGGGGGGGTGGGGGGGGGGGGGGGTGGGGGGGGGGGGGGGTGGGGGGGGGGGGGGGTGGGGGGGGGGGGGGGTGGGGGGGGGGGGGGGTGGGGGGGGGGGGGGGTGGGGGGGGGGGGGGGTGGGGGGGGGGGGGGGTGGGGGGGGGGGGGGGTGGGGGGGGGGGGGGGTGGGGGGGGGGGGGGGTGGGGGGGGGGGGGGGTGGGGGGGGGGGGGGGTGGGGGGGGGGGGGGGTGGGGGGGGGGGGGGGTGGGGGGGGGGGGGGGTGGGGGGGGGGGGGGGTGGGGGGGGGGGGGGGTGGGGGGGGGGGGGGGTGGGGGGGGGGGGGGGTGGGGGGGGGGGGGGGTGGGGGGGGGGGGGGGTGGGGGGGGGGGGGGGTGGGGGGGGGGGGGGGTGGGGGGGGGGGGGGGTGGGGGGGGGGGGGGGTGGGGGGGGGGGGGGGTGGGGGGGGGGGGGGGTGGGGGGGGGGGGGGGTGGGGGGGGGGGGGGGTGGGGGGGGGGGGGGGTGGGGGGGGGGGGGGGTGGGGGGGGGGGGGGGTGGGGGGGGGGGGGGGTGGGGGGGGGGGGGGGTGGGGGGGGGGGGGGGTGGGGGGGGGGGGGGGTGGGGGGGGGGGGGGGTGGGGGGGGGGGGGGGTGGGGGGGGGGGGGGGTGGGGGGGGGGGGGGGTGGGGGGGGGGGGGGGTGGGGGGGGGGGGGGGTGGGGGGGGGGGGGGGTGGGGGGGGGGGGGGGTGGGGGGGGGGGGGGGTGGGGGGGGGGGGGGGTGGGGGGGGGGGGGGGTGGGGGGGGGGGGGGGTGGGGGGGGGGGGGGGTGGGGGGGGGGGGGGGTGGGGGGGGGGGGGGGTGGGGGGGGGGGGGGGTGGGGGGGGGGGGGGGTGGGGGGGGGGGGGGGTGGGGGGGGGGGGGGGTGGGGGGGGGGGGGGGTGGGGGGGGGGGGGGGTGGGGGGGGGGGGGGGTGGGGGGGGGGGGGGGTGGGGGGGGGGGGGGGTGGGGGGGGGGGGGGGTGGGGGGGGGGGGGGGTGGGGGGGGGGGGGGGTGGGGGGGGGGGGGGGTGGGGGGGGGGGGGGGTGGGGGGGGGGGGGGGTGGGGGGGGGGGGGGGTGGGGGGGGGGGGGGGTGGGGGGGGGGGGGGGTGGGGGGGGGGGGGGGTGGGGGGGGGGGGGGGTGGGGGGGGGGGGGGGTGGGGGGGGGGGGGGGTGGGGGGGGGGGGGGGTGGGGGGGGGGGGGGGTGGGGGGGGGGGGGGGTGGGGGGGGGGGGGGGTGGGGGGGGGGGGGGGTGGGGGGGGGGGGGGGTGGGGGGGGGGGGGGGTGGGGGGGGGGGGGGGTGGGGGGGGGGGGGGGTGGGGGGGGGGGGGGGTGGGGGGGGGGGGGGGTGGGGGGGGGGGGGGGTGGGGGGGGGGGGGGGTGGGGGGGGGGGGGGGTGGGGGGGGGGGGGGGTGGGGGGGGGGGGGGGTGGGGGGGGGGGGGGGTGGGGGGGGGGGGGGGTGGGGGGGGGGGGGGGTGGGGGGGGGGGGGGGTGGGGGGGGGGGGGGGTGGGGGGGGGGGGGGGTGGGGGGGGGGGGGGGTGGGGGGGGGGGGGGGTGGGGGGGGGGGGGGGTGGGGGGGGGGGGGGGTGGGGGGGGGGGGGGGTGGGGGGGGGGGGGGGTGGGGGGGGGGGGGGGTGGGGGGGGGGGGGGGTGGGGGGGGGGGGGGGTGGGGGGGGGGGGGGGTGGGGGGGGGGGGGGGTGGGGGGGGGGGGGGGTGGGGGGGGGGGGGGGTGGGGGGGGGGGGGGGTGGGGGGGGGGGGGGGTGGGGGGGGGGGGGGGTGGGGGGGGGGGGGGGTGGGGGGGGGGGGGGGTGGGGGGGGGGGGGGGTGGGGGGGGGGGGGGGTGGGGGGGGGGGGGGGTGGGGGGGGGGGGGGGTGGGGGGGGGGGGGGGTGGGGGGGGGGGGGGGTGGGGGGGGGGGGGGGTGGGGGGGGGGGGGGGTGGGGGGGGGGGGGGGTGGGGGGGGGGGGGGGTGGGGGGGGGGGGGGGTGGGGGGGGGGGGGGGTGGGGGGGGGGGGGGGTGGGGGGGGGGGGGGGTGGGGGGGGGGGGGGGAGGGGAGGGGGGGGGGGGGGGGGGGGGGGGGGAGGGGGGGGGGGGGGGGGGGGGGAAGGGTGGGGGGGGGGGGGGGGGGGGGGGGGGGGGGGGGAGGGAAGGGGGGGGGGGGGGTGGGGGGGGGGGGGGCAGGGTGGGGGGGGGGGGGGGGGGGCGTTTTGGGGGGGGGGGGGGGGGGGGGGGGGGGGTTCTCGGGGGGGGGGGGGGGGGGGCTCCAGATGTTATGGACTACAATTCCCATTAGCCCCTGCCAATTGGCCATGCTGGCAGGGGCTGATGGGAATTGTAGTCCATAACATCTGGAGTGCCAAAGGTTCGCCACCACTGGCCTAGGGCCTTGAATCCACATTCTGTTGTAGCTAGTCACTGGGTGACCTTGGACCAGTTACACATTATCAACTTAATTTACCTCACAGACTGGTCATTATAATCCTCCCCTTACTCAGGGAAAGGTGGAAGAAACAGTGCCCTGTCCTGTCCTGCCCAGCCCACCCAAGGCAAAATGGGAAAGGCAGCACCTGTGTGAAACCAGGGCAGTAGTACCCAGTTCCCCTGAGTGTGGGAAGTGATGCTCGGTCCATCAAAACCCTGTGCAAGGCATAGTTAGACAGGCTGCCTCCTCCTTCCTCACTCTCTCCCTTCTTCCTTTGGGAGGGTCAGAAAAGCTCAGGCAGACTGTCTCTTTCTCCCTCCTTCTTTTGGGGGATGAGGCAGGGCAAGCTGGGGGAGAGGCTAAATATATTCAGTTTTGTCACTTTTAAAACAGACAGTATCTTACAATAGAAAATACCACATTTTTATAATCTGCCCTTAAAACCTGGACTGTTGCTACCCTCTTTGAAGCTGAAAATGAAAGGTGCTTGTAAATACCAGCAAATGTCAAAGTCATACATTCTCTGAACTGAGAAGAGGAGTGGGGCAGAGGCGCAACTGTTGTCAACTCTGCTTAGTATTCAGAGCAAAGTATAATTGACAGAATAGAGCTTAGGGAGAAAGTTAATAAAACCTACATGGTAGGGGAAAAACTATTTCCTGCTTTGCTCAGTTCCATCTTTTAAGAAAATCAGAAGAGAAGACCCCAGTTTTCATGGGTAGCCTAAGGATGTTCTGACCAGTCAGCACAACAGAGGAGTTTCCAGTGTGTGTCAGAAACTTGTCCCACATTCAGTAATTTCATTTGTCATTTGCCCAGACAAGGCTTTTTCACTGAAGACCAGTAGCATTTATATTTACAGAAAATACTGAATGTCAGAAGATATAAAATTATAGGAGAAATGAAAAGAAAGAGGAAGCTGTGCGAGTCAGTGAGTCTGTAAATGTCGGGTCTCCGGCGCTATAGTCTCCTATGTTGCCCAGAGTTCTCCGAAAGCCATATCTCCATCCCCCTATCATTGCTCACCAACAACTGTATTGCTTTCAGGGACTATTTTGACCAGTGGCTCATTACCTTTAATCTGCTGGTACCTAAAAAATTATCATCATTACCGAATGCCATGCTCCCCAAATTAATTTATTAAAACATTTATATTCTGCTTTCCCCACTGACAGAAACAGCAGTTAACAATCCATTTTTAAAAAGAAAAAGTAGCCATAGAACTTTCCCTCACAGTAATACCCTCCTTATGAAATTAACAGCAAAATGCCCATCTAATGAGAATGGAATTAATTCCTCACAGAAGGTGCTGTCAGTGGATCATAATTTGTAATCAGATGGGACAGTCCTTCCATTTACTGTACTCAGAATTCCCAAGGGAAATTATTATTGTGAAACAAGCAGACCAAAAGCTAAAGTTTTGGGACCTAGTCTTCTACTTTAGTTTTCTCCATGATACATAAACTTTCCAAATGACCCAACTATAATATTAAGTTTGCTTTCATACGAACAATCGTAATGAAGATGTATACACCCATGAGATGATTGTTTCATCTCAGATCCTACTGATCTTAGTCTATCTGACAACAAACTAAAGGGGCTTTCTGCATTGGTATTGATATATCTAATTCTCAACATTGCCCCATCTGCAGACACTTAAATACATGCACTAGGGTCATAAAGAAACTAAAGAAATATTTCTGTAAAGTGTCCACCTGCAAGTGGGTGCAAGAGGAGGAAAAAGGGAAAGAGTGGAGGCTGCTACCCCCCCCCCCCCACAGCCACTGAGGGTTCAAAGCAGGAGGTGGACAGGGCTAGAAGAAGCTAAATCTATCACTGCCCCCCAGCTAGTGATGCAGGAATACTGGAAGTGGGTTGGTGATTAAAAGCTGCAGTCAAGAGAAAGAGAAACATAAAACCCTGCTGAACCCTTCCATCTATGAAGGGTAGCGCTCCAGGCAGTTGGCAGGAAAAGAGCTGTTCTTGACGAGGGAGCTGGACAAGAGATGAGACTGCCACCCCACTCCTCTGTCAGGAGGACAGCTGGAAAACCTGCTGTGTGAGGGAGGGAGGGAGGGAGGGAGGGAGGGGCAATCGAGTAGGGTACGCTGACTAGCTGTGGATAGGATCCCCCACACAAGTGTTGCTGCAGTGACGTAGGTATAGATTTTTTATGGGGTGGGTTCGGTGACTGAGGGTTTTTCGGTTGTTCCATTCCATGCATTGTTTCAAGCAATAGTGGATATGTAATGGGAGGGGTTTGAACCCAAGAACCCTCCCTTACCTACGTCCCTGGTTGCAGGCCCTCACTTTTTCATTACTATTTGCCTGTATACTTTCATGGCCTGTTTCATGATAAAAACACAACTACTACATGCTGTAGAAATATACTTAAAACATTACTTAACATTTTAAAATGTAGTGGCAAAAATAAGATGCTAATTAAAAAGCATCTCATTTATATATGGTCAATAGTTAATGCCATGTTTAAATAGTCCTTTAAGGCCTTATAAAACATACATGCGAAAAAATATTTGTTAATGTACAGGACTCTAGTTAATTTGCAGTGAAATTTGAAAAATTGTTAGGGAAGGGAAAAAATCCAAACACAGTTTTACAGAAAACCGCTGGCATTGGTGAGAGATAGGAAGCTAGGGAAGACAGAAGCACTAATCCACATTGATATGGTCAGATCTGACAACTAAAAGATGTGTATTCCTGTATCCTTGAAAATATGCTTCAAGCAAGATCCATGGCGAAAGTGGAAGACTCTAAGATGGTTGGTTGAACTGACCGCTCACAGATGTGCTGACATATGGAAGCCAGTGCCAATGCGCTACAACCTGTTGTACAGTGTCAGCAGTATAAACGACAGAACAGGTTGAACTCCTGTTAATGGCCATAAGTAGTGAAGGGCAACAGTGACAGCTATGTCAAAGCTATTCAAGTCTTGTATCTTAATGCTCAACTTAGTGGAAAATATTACAGTTAAAACAAGTATTTAAACAGTGGGCAATTTTATTCATTGACATCTAATTGATTTTAGTAACCTTGTTGTATTTTTGATGCATAAACATGGTAATAAATCCCATCATGATATGGACACTAATTTACGCTTTACAAAACATCACAAACAACTTAAGCTAAATACAAAAATAATTCTTAATTGATTCTCCTTGTGCAGTTTCAAGTCTTGTTAAACAATTAATCAATTAAGAAATCTTTAATCAAGTGCTCTGAAACTGCTAGATTGGAATAATGCCAAACCATCACTGAGACTTTCTAAAGGAAATGTTAAGTGGTAGTTAACAAAAGGTACCTCTAAGAGTTAAAAGAAAAGGCCATCTTTTGATTTCCCATTGTGACAGAATTTAAAAAGCCAAAAACATTAAGCATTTCCTTAACTAAGACTTGTAGACAAAAAAATTGACCTCACTAGTTTAAAAAAGTTCTCCCCCATATAAACCTCCAGCAGATTATTCAGTTAATTATTCACTTAATTATTCAGTATTCAGATTATTCAGTTAATTAAAGCTTATGGTGCACATATCTAGGCTTTGGTTCCTGCACAGTCATGAATTAGACCAGGGGTCTGCAACCTGCGTCTCTCAGGGGCTGATGGGATTTGTAGTCCATGAACATCTGGAGAGCCGTAGGTTGCAGACCCCTGAATTAGACTATGGCCTACCCACATGACCCAAACCAAACCTTGCAATTTCAGCTCCCCAAGTAGGAAAAAAGTTACATCAGGACATCAGGACTCTGGGCATGTTCTAGAGCAGACACTCAATTCAAATAAGAAACTGGCTACCTTGGCTACAGCTAACCATTGTCCTATACCAACAGAGTATGCACCATCTGGCAATTTCTCAGTTGTAGGGAATCTGTCTTTCACAGATGTCTGCTATTATCAATATTCTCTTTGAAGAATCCTAAAAAAATACTCACTTCATGCTGCCTTGACCCTTCTGGAGGAAAGATAAAAACAATGACAGATAATGGGGAAACAGCCCCTGTTTGAAACCACTGTGTATACTATGTTACAGCTAACTAAAATGCCAATACCTTGCATTTATTTCTTGTTAAAAACGCTGACAGAAATTAGATGATGTTTAAATTATGCAAATTTAGTATGTCTTTTATTTTAAAAATCAAATGTTATTTGACTAGATTAATGCTCACAGGGTTCGTATCCTGCTGGATAGAAACTGGGCTCCAAGAATACCTCACTTGAATGGTTCTGTTCTGTTCCACAAGTGTTTTGCTCCCTCCAAATTGAACAACCAGCAGTCTCCACTGTAAATGGTGAAGATAACTGTATAAACCTGCCTTATACAGTCAACTACATCAGTGCTGACTACTCATACTTGCAGTTAGTCTACTCAGACTAGCAACAGCTCTTTAGAATTGCCAGGGAAGATCATCCCAGTCCAACAGCCCAAGAATCTTCAATAAGAAATATCAGGCATTGAACCTGGGGCTGTCTGCATGTCAGGCATTACCAATGGACACTGACCCCTTTCCAAGGCAATGAACAATTTATACATGGAATAAACTAGAGACCACCAACAAAATTTTGGCAGATGGATTTTGTGATTTTTAAACTTAAATCACAAATATTTCTTAGGGCTTCAAATTAAACCATCATCAGTGAGTTCCTACTATCATATGAACCAGAAGTACCTTGGTAATTTATTTCTGAATTGGACACCACACAGGTAACTGAAGTGCACAGTCTTATCTAACCCCAAATAATATATAAAGTTTACTTGCAAGGAAATAATGAATTTTACTTTAAGAAGCAACATCTACTTATTGAATGAAACAGTTTATAATTCCTTTGAATCCTTAGTAAGGTTTCTGGGCTGTATGGCCATGTTCTAGTAGCATTTTTTCCTGACGTTTCGCCTGCATCTGTGGCTGGCATCTTCAGAGGAGCCATACAGCCAACACCCCAGTGATTCCGGCCCTTGAAAGTCTTCAACAATACAAATCCTTACTAAAATATATTTTTCAGAAAACGCTGCAGGTTTGCCCCCCCACCCCCCAATACTAATAATGTAAAAACTAAAGTATATTGGCAGTATCTTCCATAATTACAGGAACAAAATAAACCAACAGGTCTATTAATTCCATATCACTCAAACCACAGATATTCAGTATAAAAGAAATATAAACATTTATCCAGATGGATATGTGCATCAAATATATATCCCAGTGGATTTTTTGTAATTATAAAGAGAATTTTCTCTTTTCTTCCCTACATGAACTGACTACTCTGTTTTTAGAAGTTAATCTTTCTCTATGATCTTCAGATATGTCAACTACCACCATATTATTGCCTAATAACTCTAGCAATATTAAAGAACAAAAATAAAAACAGCATTCCCATGATTATGCCAAGCAGAACAGAACTGTCCCTTCCCTAATGATGTGAAAATCTATTTAATGGCAAGGACTACTGCCATAACACCTAGCTTCACAATTTCTGCTACAGATAAAACTGCTCAGCCATAACAGCAGAATTATTTATGACCTCTTAGTATACAAACGCTGCATGAGCTACTAAGTCTCTAGATAAGTTAAAAGTCTGTATCCCTAACATTCAGAATAGTGGAAAACAAACAGAAGGGCCCTGTAGCTATGCGTACAATCTGTCTTAGCAAAACGTCTGACAGCTGCAACACTAACAAAATTAACAGTGGATGAATTAGTACCAGACGCTAAACAGTTGCTATGGAAAGATTCATCAATTTCTTTTTTTTCCCTATTAACTTAATCATTAAACAGGAAAAAAAACACCAAAATCAAAATACTTAAATCTTGCATTTTCTTTTAAACAATTCTACATAGCTACAGAATACACCTCAGGAAAGTTTTATATCATGTGCATTATTTCATGGGAAACATGTTACTGACATGACATTACTCTTACTTTTGACAGAGCTGGTTGAAAAGAACTTTAGGAGAAAGAGGACCCTTTCCAGCTTCTTTCATGCTCTGAAGGAACAGGAACATAGCTGAAGTCAGAGATCCAGGGCTTGAGAGACTGACTTCCAAAGGGTCCTATGTGATCAAAAACATTTCAAAAATTTTAGAAGCAAAGAACAATACCTGCCCTTAGTTTACAATTTAAATAGTTGGTGCAATTTCTAAAAAAAAAACAACAACCAAAACTCCCCTAAACCCCAACCATCCGAACCATTTAGGGCCAAATAGAATACCGTTTCTGGGCAAAAGGGAGGAAATCCTTTTCCTATCTTTTAGAGAATATACTTCAGCACTCAAGCAGAACAGTAGGTAATTGGGCAATTTAGCAATTTAAGAGAACAAAGAAGAACAAGATATAAAAAGTAATTTAAAGAAATAAATAAGAGTTTAGCTACGGCTTTTAATTTGACAGATGAATCCAGAATTCGAGTTTGTACTCAAGAGGACTGGGATCTCTAAGCTTAACTACAAATAGTTATTACTCCTCAACTGAAAAGGTCTGACTTCTCAGGCTTTTAAGAACTCAGTGGTTTTGATAGGCACGGACAGAACAAATCTGGATCCAGTACCTTGGTATACTGAAACTGGAAATGCGAGAAAAAGACTTTCATCTCTTCTTCAGCAATAGAACTCAGGTCAGTCAAAGAGAAGCCATTTGACCTCTCGTTTTATAGAGCAGAATGCCTACAAACTTGGGGCATTGATTACTGTGCACATTTATTTTAAAGGTCATAGAAAGAACATATTCATTACAATTGCTTTTCAATATCTAGAAAATATTTTTTTCTCAAAGAAGGTATCCTTGACTGAATATTTCACACAAAGTTGCAAGTCCCATTAAATGCTTACCAGTTGGGACAGTGAGTTTTGACCTATTTTCAACTTTGTCCCCTTTTCCTTCATTTCACACATTAGCTCATTTAACATGTGCGTCTGTGCCAAATTCTAGAGAAAACAGGAAAAAATGCAATGGATATTTATCAACTAAATGAGTACAATAATGAATTCTTACTGAAAGGACATCTGTTCTGTAGAAAGCATCGTCATCATTAACAAAGAGAAGGCATCGTTAAAATTTAGAGCACTCCTTTGGACCTGCCAAAAAGGTTGTGCAGGTCCAAGCAAAATTGTTGACTTGTTCTTTCAGTGGGGTGATTTACATCACACTAGCAAGGGCTTCTGAAATTTCATTTAGATTTTAAAGAGCCAAGATCATTTTTAAAATGGTAAAACTCACCTGTGCTCCCTAAGGCTGATTCCGCATGGGCCAAAAACAGTGGTGTGAAAACAGTATAAACCCTTTTACACTGTTTTAAACCCTTTTACACCATTTTCACACTGTTTTCACACTGCTGTTTTTGGCCCATGTGGAATCAGCCTAAATTACTTGTGTGAATTCTGCATTTGGAGTATGAAAGAGTTTTATTTTCAGCTTGCAGTAGGACTAAATAAAAGGAGGACCTGCAAATGAACAGTGCATCTGTATGTACCTACATAATTACATTTTATCATGATTATATGACAGTACTGTTCAATAAAACAGAGTTTCTCAAAACAAAGTCATACCACACCAAAAATGTTTTCCTAAAAACACTAAGTGGTTCTTTCCTTCCTAGTATTAATATGTTGCATGGTACATTATCATGGTACATTATCAAGACACAGATATTTTCTTGGTTAAAACTCAAAATAATGTGACTTTTAAAGAAGTCTTCTATGACTGTTTATGAAGATTCCAGCTCTTGCAGCTCCTGCAAAAAGCTCGAGCTCTCTGGTAAGGCAGGAAATGAACTGAGCCTATCAGTGACTCTCATCAAGGAAACAGGAGGTTCATAGATCTGGTCTTGTCTCCTTGATGACTAAATGGCAATCACGCAGGACAAGATGCCCTCCTCTTCAGAGCAAAAAATATCTCTGAGATAAGAATAGGATCCTGATATATTTTAAATGCTACAAAATGCTTGAAAATGTGTTCACATTATCTGGTACAAAGCTCAAGAACAGCCAGAAGTACAAAGGAAGAACACAGCCCTGCTAAATGAATTAAGCCACATGAACTTTTTTTTTTTAGTCAGTTGTATTTGGTACAGAAACCCAAATTTTACCTGTATAACAGCATTAAAGAAGCAAGTGTTTCCTAAGTTATTAATTCCTTTAACTGGAACTGATACCCAACTGGCACTGATGCTTCTTTCCTTTACTACGTCACTTGCGTCATCTTCATTTAACCGTATAATTTTTGATGACAAACCTGTAATAACACACATATATATGTCTATTAGCAGCATCAACTGTGATTGAAAGGCTGTTGCTACCAGTCTGGTTAGAAGACAAAACAGTGAAATTCATTACAAGTGCCACAAGATGAAAAATAACTAAAAATGACAATGAGTTCATAAGATTTTTGTGACCATCCACCCATAGCATTGTTTGAGTGGGGCCATGGCTTTGAATGCAGATGGTCCCAGATCCAATCTCCTCCCTCTCTGGTTCAAAAAGAATCCGACAGTAGGTGATATAACAGATCTGTATGCAAGGTCCTGCAGAACTGCTGCCAGTCAAAGGAGATAATACTACAGTTGTTGGCATAGTACACAAGGTTCTTCACTTCAGTTTTTCCTCCATAAAAATTCTTAAGTTAGTTTGAGCTGAGTGTCTGGACTATGGCCACTCAATGAGCTTAATGGCTGAAAAAGGTTTGAACTAGTCTCTCCTAAATCCTAATCTAATATTCTAGCTGCTACACTACACTGGCCATATTCCTTTGTGAATTTTCAAATAGTTTGTATGATGGTGAAAATCCTTAAATAATGTCTAGTTATTTGTGAGCAAGGCCTTCTGCAGGTGGCAACAACTGCCTGTACACCCACCTTGTCTGTTGTGCCTCCTACCATGTGGAATAGCCACCTGAGGAGGTCAGATAGGCGCTCTCTCTCTCTCTCTCGTCTCTCCTCTGACTGTCTGCCATCTATGAAACACTGAATTACTCAAGACGGCTTCTCTACACAAGCAACACAGTAGCTATACAAAAGACTTCACAAAAGCATCTGGATAACTAATTGGGAAGTGTGATCAGTGGCTCACTGTGTATAGGCTTATTGTATTAACTCTGCTGTGTTCTACTCCTCTTTATGTGTCACGTTTTGCTTCAGGTCTGTTTTTAAGAGTTCTGATTGGTTCTAAACCCAATCCTATTTCAGTGGTTATTGAATGTCCCATCTTGTTGATTGTACTGACTCACTCTGTGAATTCTCCTTGAGTGGACTATAAATAAGAGTGAGAAAGGTGAACTATAAATAAGAATGAAGTAAATAAATAAAATCATAACTTTAGAATATTCATCCTTTACAGGGTATATGTTCTCTCTGATACAGAAATTAAAAGTTTAGAGAATTCAGAGACCCCCTAGTTCTCATTAAAAACTGCTATTCAAAGTGAGGGGATTTTCAAAAGCAGTTGGTGGTATGGCATGGGGTCCAGAACCTTGACCTGGATAGCCCAGGCTAGCTCAATCTTGTCAGATCTCAGAAGCTAAGCAAAGTCAGTTCTGGTTGTAAAAAGGCAGATTTATAACAAAAAACATTCTACTGGAGACAGAAGTGAGATTTATAACTTTCTGCCCTCCTTTCAAACAAAGTACAAATTGGTCTGTAGTATATCTTCAGTATCTCGGTGGGGACCATATTTTCTCTGATTATACCCTTGTAGTGTTCTCTACTCATTTTGCCAGTGGGCAGGAAGTTGGTTAATCTGCAGCCAGATACGTAGAATACTGTTTTAAACCCTAGAAACCCATATATGTTTAATAAATGGTAACATAATATGCTACCAGTACAGTGTCCTTGCAGTTTCCTATTTGACTTAGCGCTTAAATAGAAATGGGGCAGTGAAGTTAGACAGCCATTAACTTGTAGCCTAGAGGTAACGAAAAGACTTGAGACGCACTATTTAGCCTAGATTTCTACTAGGAACTTTCATATTGTTGTAACAGCTGCACTAAATATGAACATTACTGACATCTAGAGCATTTCAAGTATTGATTAACAATGCATGTCAATGTGAACAAGTTATGGACTTAATGGATGCCAAGAACTGCACTGCTGCAATCTACATTGTGACATATGAATTCATGTATTTGTCCTAATGAGTTACATACTGAAGACTCATTAAGTATTCCTAATAACTAAGCAGACCTACTTACATTAATAGAACATTGATGCCATAAGATTTCCCTGTGCATTCATCCCAGAATCCTTTAGCCTCCAAGAATGAGGGGGAAGGGGAAAGACTATACTTTAATTTCAAAACAGAATAAATATTCTGAAGTACCTGTTACAACTGATATCAAATTGTTGAAATTATTTTACTGCCTCCCAGACACAGTTCATTTTGAAATTTGCCTGGATTTGCAATAAACAACCCCAAAGCTACTAACATGGGCCAGTGAAACCAAACAGGACATGCCAGGGAATTCAGGATTTGATGCACATTTTATTTTTGCATTTATTTATTGCATATTGAACTAGTTTATGCTAACATAAAAAGCTATATATGTAATAAACACATGTGCGAATATCAAATTTGTGTACTAAGGTCATTTATGAACTGGAGCACAAGCTTTTTGTCAACATGTGTACTTTTCCTAATCACATTACATCTTTACGTAGCAATAATGCCATCACACAAAGCATCCCTAGAAATGAAGTCTGCCAACCACCACTGATATCTAAGTTCCATTCTTCTAATATAATTTTTATTAAGCTTTAACATAAACAGAATTGTGATAATAGACACAAAAATGATACACACTAAATTTCTCTTTCCATCAGAGTACAACTTGGGAAACAGAACTTGGATAATGACAAATAAACTCTACTACCTGATGCATGTAGTTTCCACGCAAAACCTCTATAAAAGTTCTCTTCACTGACACCATTTCTAGCTTGCAAATCTTAAACATCTGTAATGCATAAGACATGGAGGCTACCTACAGCATTAAGCCAGCAAGGACAGAAGGAAGCCTGGAACCTAAATCACCATTTTATCCCACCTGTGTAAGATCAGATATATAGATTATTGTCCAATTTTATATTCATAACCACACCATGAAATAAGGTTAGGCTAAGCGATACTGACTGGCCCAAGGTTACTGAATTTCATGGCGGAGTAGAAAATTGAGCCGAGGTCTTACTGGTCCAAGAAGAGCATCTATCTACTGCGATGCACTGAAAAAGTAAATTACAGTACAAAGCATTTTCCCAAAAAATATTTTATGTAACATTTAAATTAAACACACACGGTTACATTTTTTAAAAGTCAAAACGGTGTATTTAATTTACGAATTGGTCTATGGCAGTTGTTGCATTTATCCATTGGCATTCAACAACATCTGGGACAACATCTTAAAGTAAACAATGCTCACAAGGCCATCTGGACAAAACTGCAGGCAAAAATTAGAGCAGTAGCATATGGAAAAGCAGATTTTTCTCTCCCCTTCAGCAGTGAAGGATGACAAATGTCAAAGCTAGATCTGTCCACGCTTCACTGTGCTATGCTTTGCAGCACCACCTGGCTCTCCTTGCACAGCCACCAAATATGGACAGCACTGCCACAGCGGACCATATCTGCAGGGCAAACTCAATAAAAGCATTTCATTTCATGGTTAAATGACAGCTTCACACAAGTAGCAAGGTTCTATTTACTGAATCTCAAATGTGAATCATCCAGAGGGGAAAAAAACAAAGACAACAACCCCACCCCCCCCACACACACACACACAGAACAGCTTTGATGTTGATTGAATGCTCATGTAATTATAAAACGCAGAAAGACATAAGAAAACATCTAAATGCTAGCTTAATAGTAACCAAGAGATTAGAAAAATAACAATAAGTGTTTATTGCCAGTTCTTACTTTCTGATTCACGACAAAGAAGAACTTAGAGGACAAACAATTAAAGTTGCATCACTTACTAGGGAATAAGTCCCACTGAATTCAAGTCAGGCAAGGATCAGACATGCTCAGCTAATTTTCAAAATGAAAACTGAATTAACTAGTTTGTGGCCTGGAAAGTTTTCAATAGACACAATATTTATATAGTCACTAAGAAGCAGGCCTCTGAGGAACACATAAAGCTGGCAGGCCCAAACTTATTGGCTCTCCACATGGCCTTTTTTAAAAAAAAATCACTATTTTTCATATGCTATTTTTAATTAACACACTATGCGCTTCCAATACAATCTCAGATGGAACTTTCAGCTAACACAAGTTATTAAAACATCCAAACAGAAACATCAGCAATAGCAACATTTTTCTACACTAGCGGCAGACAATATTTTCCAGCTGCCATCAAATTACGAGACTAAATTACTTCCCCAAGCCCTTTATGGAGCACCATTATGGATTTACGATCTCAAAGCTGAGATCGAAACTATTCAATCCCACTTCATCTGTTGTCTTCTTGGCATTCCAAAATATGTTGCTTACTTTGCCATTTGTTATGAACTTGGCCTATCATTGGTGGAGACAAACATTTGGATGCTTACCATTAAATTCTGGCTTCATCTCCATTACAGGGCTAAACCAAAGAACCTTAAACACCATATGTTATCAGACTCTCTTCAATCAACATGGTATAAGCAAATAACAAAAAAGGTAAGAACTGTAGGTATCTCTTTGGACTCCATAAGCAACTCAAATGAACACTACATATTTGCAATAATAAAGCAAAAACTGGTTGATATGGAGAAACAGTTAAATCTATGCCAAGGCAATGAGACCTTGTTTCCCATTGGCATTCAATCTCTCTTTAGAACAAGGGCACTTTCCAGCATATTTTACAAATTTTACCTCCCCACATACCCAGCAAGTGTTTATGCAAGCCAGATTTAATATTCTTCCATTGGCCACATGCAAAGGAAGACTTGCAAATATTCCGTACAGTGGCTTTGTCCATGTTTGCAGGGGCACATAGAGACCACCGAGCATATCATGCTACACTGCAACTTCCATATGTTCCAAAAAAACAAATTCATAAAACCTCATCTGAATGAAACCCTACAGAATTCTGATAAAGGGAAAGTCAAATACTTACAACGTGATAAGAATGTCCAGATCACCACAGATATTGCTGCATTTTTAGTAAAGGAGATGAAGATCCGGAACTTTAAAGTTACTCCTGATTAATTTTATGGATAATCGAATGTAAATCGTTTTAACGTTTTTCTTGTCTCTACATACATTGATCCATGTAGGTAGTTTTAGTCTACCGGTATTTTTATTTTATTTTATTTATATGCCAATAAAAGGTGTTGTGGGGGGGGGGGGGAATTAACACACTGAAATTGGGGACTTCCCAAATTACATGAGTATCACAAGCAATTCCATCCCAGTGTCACTTTCCAAGAGAGGCAGTACAGATATTGTTCAATAGCCTCTACGTATCTTCACTATATGGATGATCATGCTGATGTCCTCCCACCCTGCAACTTTTCCTCCTTCCAATGTGCAACATATCGTGCTGCTTCCACTGCTTGTTACGTCAAAGGGGCAATAAAATGGTATCCTAACAACTTATCCCAACAGAAGGGGTTTTGTTATTCTATTCATTGCCTTTAATGCTCTTTGTATTAGAGGACAAGATTAAGCAAATACAAAATATTTTCTAGAGAACAAACTGAACCATTTAAAAACAGGAGTTATAAAAGGGCTCAAATTCCAGCCACCTTTCACTACAACTTTGATGCCACAGCTTGCCTGGTTCAATGTTAAGATGCTGCTGGAGTGCAGTCTGCTCCTAGCTGTATGGGTGACTTTCAGTCAGAGAGGCCTGATGAAATGGAGAATCTGCTTGGAAGTGTATATACTACCATGCCTAGGCTCTACCCTTCCTGGTTGACAGTATCAAGCCAGACTGGGTTAGTCAATTGAAATAAACAAACACTTTTCTAAGGGAAGGTACAATCCTGACTAATCTGAAAGAGACAGTCAAAAAACTTCCTGAAGAAGGTGCCTGAGAACCCAATGACCTAAATTATTATGACCCAGTGGCCCACATTCAGTTCTTGGGGAAGATGTTGGGGCAGGTGGTAGTTACACAGCCCCAGGTGGAAGAGATGGTTTAGTGAGACCCATTTCAATCTGGATCTAGGTCTGTGTTTGGAATGGAAACAGTCATGTTGAACTGAGTCTTTGTCAGGAAAGAAAAAGGGGGAGTTGATTCTCCTGGACTTCTTGGTAGGTTTTATGCATAAAAATCTGACTTCAACATATTTTACAAATTATCATTATTAAAAATTCCACACTAAACTCAAGCCCTTGGAAGCTTTGACGTCTACTGCTGTTTCTTTCCAGAGAGGCTGGCTAGGTTGGGAGGACACTCTGTGACATTTACGCTCTAGTCCCACAGGCTCCCATCATGTTTATAGCTATATGAAATAGGTGGGAGAAATCATCCAGTACTCTAGCAGTGCCACTGGTATGTGGATGGCACTGAGCTTTATTTCTCTTCAACAGGGTCTGTGAATTCTTGGATAAGCTAACAAAATGAAATGAAGCCCAAGAAGCAAATTCAATCCATACAAGACTGGTTAATAACAAAGCTGCTTGAGGATTTAGGCATTAGCCTGCCCTCCCTCTGAAGGAGTAGGTTCATAACATGTGGACACTGCTGGATCCTAGACTAAAGTTGTAGAGTCAAGTCTCTTCTGCGACATGTAGCACCTTTTATCAGGTTTGGTTGATATACCAGTTATAACTGCTCCTTGAAAAGTGTGATCTGGTCACGAGCAAACACTCTGTTCACATCACAGGCTTTCTGTTCATAAAGCATTTTGTGGAAAGCCAACTGGTTTTAACTATTTTTAAACGTACAGCTTTTGTTGTTTTGTTAGCTGCCTTGTTTGTAGAGATAAGGTAGGATCTAAATATTTTAAGGAAATGAAAGATACATAAATCCAGGTAAGATTACCGTAATAATGTGCTCGATGTAATGGTGCCTTTAAAAACTGATCGGAAACTTCTATTTGTCCAAAATTTGATGCCAGACCCAAACATTCCTTTTCATCCAGGCTTTCAACCGAGGAGAATTTTTGTAATTATTTTACAGCTTAATTCTAGCCTTGGAAATGTTTTACAGACACTGTTTTATACTGCTAAATGCTTTATGATGTAGCTGGGATTTTATAAATTTGAATAATTATTTCATTCTGTGTTTTATTATTTTATTCTTTATATTTTGTATCTACCTCACGCCAATCCCTGGAGAGGCAGCATATACGTTTCCTAAATTGTTATATGAATGTGTTCACTGCACAACATGCTAATGCCCACAAAAAATATATTTAAATGTTTCTTGCTAGATGTTAATTGTAGAATCAGCTTTTTTGCATCACACACAGACAGAGTAAAAGCTGGGACCATAAGAAAGCGTATGGTAGCCAAAAAAAGGCTGTATTAATTAAGAGGAAGTACAAGACTGTACATCAAAAATTGATTTTTGTCTGTAAAAATCACAGTAATATTGCCAATCTTCAAACTGGAAAGAGGGTACTTTCCAGGGCTATTTTGGCCTCCCAATCCACTCCCCTTCCATGTAATTTGTGCAAATCACCCAGGCATGTCTCCATGATCTCCACAATAAAATATCTCCAAAGGGAAGCCAGTCTGTTGGAATCCTGTTGCTACCCTCAACCATAGGCCTGGCGCAATAGCTCTATCTTGCAGGCCCTGCGGAACTAAGACAGGTCCTGAGGAACCCAGGTCTCATTCGTCAGAGAATTCTACCAGGCTGAAAAAGCTCTGGCCCTGGTTGAGGACAATCGGATATCATTCAGGCCAGGGATCACGAATAAGCTGTACTCCACAGAATGAAGGGCTTTCCAGAGGGGGGGGGGTGTATTTGGAGAGCTGGTCCCACAGGAACAAGGTCCCAGAACACTTGCAGCTTTAAAGGTTAACACCAAAATTTTGAATCTGACTCAGTAGGCCAACAGAAGCCAATGCAGCTGGCAGAGCATTGGATGGATATGCTCACACCATGAGGTCCCTGGCAGGATCCATTCAGCTGCATTTTGAACCAGCTGGAGTTTCTGAGGCAACCTCAAGGGCAGCCCAGCATACAGCGAATTACAACAATCTAGCCTGGAGGCAACTGTTGTGTGGATCACAGTAGCTAAGTCAGGGCGTGACAAGTAAGGGGCCAGTAACCTGGCCTAGTAGAAATGGTAAAGTGCCAATTTGGCCACACTTGCAATTTGAGCTTTCATGGATAAGGAGGCATCAAGTAACACTCCCAAACTCCTGATGGTTGGCAACAGTGTTAACTGCACCCCATAAAGAGTTGGGAGGAGGCAATTTCCCTCTCGGTCACCTTGGCTAAGCCACAGGACCTCCATCTCTGCTAGATTTAACTTCAGCCAGATCTGTTTCAGCTACTTCACCACAGTCTCCAGACCACTGGACAACAGATACAACTGGGTGTCATCAGTGTACTTGCAACAACCCAGTCCAAAACTTTGGACCGTTTGGACAAGGGGGTGCATAAAAATGTTAAAACACTGGGGAGGGGATCACCCCTTGAAGGATACCACACACCAACAGGTAGCATGGCGGGGTTCTCTCCCCTAGTGCCACTCTATTCCCAGTCAGAGAAATAAGCAAAGCCACTGTAAAGCTGTTCCACATATTCCAGCCCTAGCAAGCTAGTGAGCCAAAAGATCATAATCAACCGTGTCAAACGCTGCTGTCAGATCTAATAATATCAGCAGTGCTGACCAGCCCTGATCCAGCTGTCCCCAGAGATCATCTGTGAGGGTGAGCAGAGCCATCTCCATCCCATGGCCAGGCTGAAAGCCAGATTGAAATGGGGTCTAGTACTGATGTGTTCTCCAAAAAGCCCTGTAGCTGTTCCAGTCGCCCGCTCAACTACCTTACCCAGGAATGCAAAATGGGACTCTGAGTGGGAGACCCATGATAGATCTTATTACTGGTGAAAGAGCAAAGCCAATTCAGAGATAATTTTTCTACATGCATTACCTGACACAAGACACCACTCTGTCTGTATTGGACTCTGACAGAAATCTCCCTCTTGTCAGCTATAAATGCCCATTCACCCCTGTTCAAATGAAAATCTTATCTAATTATTTGCATTCTTGTCATTCAGGAGAGAAAGGGGGATATAAATCCAAACTCTTAAATCCAAACTCTCTCTTACACGTGCCGGCATCTCTGAATGATTCTCTAGCTTTATCAAAGTTTGCTTTATCAAAGCTTTGCTTTTGAAAAAAAAATTGATTTTTTCAAAAAAAATTATTTTATCATTTGGTAATAATCTATATGATCCATTTACATACCTCTGTAGCAAAAATAAGTCTCTCTCTAATACGGAACTGCAACACTTGGCTCATTGAGGGGTTAAAATGATCAATTAAAACCTTTTGACTTACTGGAAATGTTGCCTTGACAACCCTTTTTTCCCACTTTTCTTTTAGGCAATTATTTTTATATTTATAAAAACAGCAGATAACAGAGGTCACCTTATAAGAAACATTTCCCATTCTGCCTTACATAAGGATGAATGCCCCTTAGAAAGTACCTGCAGCACCACATATATATGTACATCACCAAAAACAAAAAGTTGGTTTCAATTTCAAATTATTCAAACACAGATTTAATCTGTTTATTGATTACCATTCATCAGGTCAAGTAAGATTTCTTACAAGTGTAGTCTTAACATACTAGGACTATTAAAGGAGACAAGCAAACATTTATCTCTCACTAAAAGTAATTTATTTATCAAATGTTTTCTGTCCGGACTGCTGGTACACAATCTGCTGCTTGGTAGTTTCATTCTTGAGCACTTAGTGTTCTGCACTCTCCAACCCATTCAAATTTCATGTTTTAAAATCACTAAACACAATGTAAATTGCAATCTTTCCTGTACCCTTATTCCCAAGGGAGATAGGAATCTGTGTCCTATATGAACTGCCAGGGATAATTCCATTGCCAAAGTTAACAATGTGGTCATTTCAAGGCATGCCAGTATCAGCTGATTCAACAAGTTTTCCTAAAACATTTTGTCAGGAACTTGATCACAGAATTTCACTCTGGGCATAATGGCATAATGCCTTCAAATTTAATTCTTGTTTGGGAAACATGGATAGTAGAGTGAATGGTTTGACTCTTCCCATACAATATTTTTGTGCAAATGCCAGTGCCCTGAATAAAAGCCTCAATTTTCCATCCTTAATTAACGAAATGCAGACGAATAAAATTCAGAAACAGGGTACAGACTATCCAATATACCAAAAATATAAATAAATTAAAACCTAAATTTGACCTCTGACTGATGAAATATTACACTGGAAAAATTATTCATATAGCTGTGACTAAAATATTAAATGTTTATTGGTATGTGTGTGCATGCATGTGAATACACATACCTTGTTTCCTTGGCCGTATCTGCACGGCCCGTTTCTGACTTGACACCAGAGCCAAAGCCCCAGGCGCCGTCCACCTGGCGCCGCTGCTGCAGCGCAGCGGCCTCCCAGAGGCGGCGTCAAGCCGCCCTAAACAACAACCTTTAAAGGGTTGTTGTTGGGGAGGATCTTCCCTGCCCGGCGGTGAATCGGCGCGCCCGGAGGCGGCAGCTTCCTCCCTCCCCGCCCCACTTGCTGTGGCCGCCACCAGTAGCCTGTGGAAGCAGCCCGCCCACACTGTCCTCCGACGACTCCAGGAGTCGGAGGGGCAGCGCGGGCGGGCCTGCGAGACTCAGCAAGGCACACGCAGGGAAGACACAGTAAGTGGGGCAGGGGAGGGCGCAGAGGCGGCTCCGTGCGGAGCCACCCTGCCTTCTGCCGGCCTCCCCGTTGCGTGCGAGCAGGCTCCCGCCCCCACGCCGACAGAACTCCTGCCGGCGTGGGGGCGCGAGGGGGCCGTGCAGAAACGGCCCTTGAAACTAAAGTACATACCCTTTACTACACAGTTATCTCACTAAACTCTCGCATATGTAGATTTAGAGGTCAGAGGGTATAGCTTTCATGCAGATTTGACTCCTACCATTATTTAAAACAAATTAACACTTGTGTACGTTTACAGATACTAGTGATGCCCCACCCCCAATTTCTTTATCACCTAAAGGTATTCTGGGTGTTGTGTGGTTTCCAGGCTGTATGGCCATGTTCTAGTAGCATTTTCTCCTGACGATTTACCTGCATCTGTGGCTGGAATCTTCAGAGGATCTGATGGTAGTAAAACAAGTGGAGTATATATACCTGTGGAATGTCCAGGGTGGGAGAAAGAACCATTTGCCTATTAACAAGTGTAAAGGGGTGCAATTAGCAATCCTGATTTGCATGTATGTGTTGGGTGGGATCCACCAATTTAGCATGTGAGTAACCATGAAGAAAGAATAATCAATTAGTAAGGGCATCTGCATTGCAGTAGCCTGGCCTTTTGATCCCTTTGGTTGCTTACTGCCTAGAGACATCCTTTATCTGGGTGGTGTTCATTAGTCACTGTCTTGATTCTAGTATTTTTCAGTACTGGTAGTCAAATTTTGTTCATTTTTATGGTTTCTTCCTTTCTGTTGAAATTACCCATGTGCTTGTGGATTTCAATGGCTTCTCTGTGTAGTCTGACATAATGGTTGTCAGTGTGGTCTAGAATTTCTGTGTTTTCAAATAATATTCTGTTCCCAGAACGTTTATCGCGTTCTGCTATTGCTGATTTTTCCGGCTGAATTAGCCAGTAGTGCCTTTCATGTTCAATTATTCATGTTTGGGCACTGCGTTTCGTGGTCCCTATGTAGACTTGTCCACAGCTGCACAATACACAGTAGACTCCTTTATACTTGTTAACAGGCAAATGGTTCTTTCTCCCACCCTGGACGTTCCACAGGTATATATACTCCACTTGCTTTACTACCATCAGATCCTCTGAAGATGCCAGCCACAGACGCAGGCAAAACGTCAGGAGAAAATGCTACTAGAACACAGCCATACAGCCCGGAAACCACCAGTGATTTTGGCCGTGAAAGCCTTTGACAATACATTAAAGGTATTCTCCTCCAGGTTCTGAAGTTGGGTCAGTATTTTGTGTTGAAAGCTGTTCTTATGCTAGAAATACACTGAAAACCACTCAAGAGCCTTGTAAACCACCCAAGCCTTATGTTGGACTGTACAGATTTAGAAACACAAAGGCAGAATTTCAGCTTCTGAGCCACATAAATTTGTAGTATCTTACTTGTTTCATTTCTGGCAACATGCCTTTGGAGGAAGTCAACTATTTGTGCCAAAGCCTTCTTGTTGCAGTGAGTCGACAGCTCTTCATTACATTCATAGCACCTTAAAAAAATTAAATACGGTAGCAACTAAATTCAAGACATTGAATAAAATCGTATGACTGCATCTACTGCCCAAAGGCAGTGAGAATATGTCTCCCAGGAGATTATGCAAGTACTTCCTTTATAAAAAGTGCATTTTAGAACCATAAAATATAGCAAAACAAAATTGTACCACCACTATTGCGAAAGAATACAAGAAAAAGTATAACATCTATCTGCCACATGATATACAAAGTATAAATCATATTTATAAAATTTAAATGCACCATTTTAATTGACTAATGCAGTTCCTCCTCAACGCACACAATCTTACCATACGATCCATGTGCTGAGGTTGATTACAATGCAATGAGATTCTGCCCGTGACGTCTGGAAATGTTTCAGAGAATGCTGAGCTTCTGAGTTTTGATTGCAGCCCTTAAAGTTCATCAACAAAAAATTGGAATAAACACTACTATCCTTCAATAAATTCAGAAAATTGTTTTATTCAGAAGTGCAAAACCAATTTTGGTTATAAAAGGATGTTTCAAGAGACAAAAACCTTTAACAAGTACTAATTGGCATTTAATTGCCAACCCTGCAAATGTACAAAAGTGTTCTTGGAGCCATCCCACAAAGCCAGCATAGCCCACCCTAACTAGACCATCCCTATGGCAGGCACAGCCCTACTTGATTTTCCTTGGTCAGGCTATTCAGTCCAAGGCACAACTTTTCAATACTTCCCTGAAACTATTTCACAGTTTATTGTTCTCCAGCGCCCTGCTTACTAATCTATTCCCACTCTTCCTGAGAACAGCCAGAACAAAAACATTACAATGAAATATGATTTTTGCTATGCAAATTCAGATACTGAATATATTTACCTGAGCTCCACATTTCAGACACAGCCATATGTCTGCGGGCATTACTGGCTCACCATCACATATTCTCCTTTCCTTTAGGCACTCTGAACATACTGACCAGACATTCTGAGCTACTGCTTTCTTCACATGATGTACATCAATGGCTTGGCTTACATGCTGGCATGTCAGACCTAAAGAATAAAAAATAATGTATTTATAATTTGATTTATAGGCTGGTTTTTTTCCCTGGCAGACTCAGGGTAGCTTACAACAATAAGGAACAAAACAACACATTGGATTTACCATGAGGGTGTCTTCTCTGCGGTGGGGCGGAGTCATCTGGATCGGTTAGGTAATGCCTCCTTTGCTACAGGCAGGGCTATGCTCATTTTTAAAGGCTCTTCTGGACAACATGGGGCAGGCCCTTCCAGTTGTCCAAGAGCTCTGTTGATCCATATGCTCCACTTTGACATATATAAGTATTCTTGTCATTGTTTTTTTTTCTTTTTTGGGGTGAAGAAAAAGATGACTTCACCCCAAAGCAGTACCCTTGTGGTACATCCAAGATATCATTGCAGTGGGGGGAGGGGGCTCCATCATCCAGAGCTGCATGGACTTTCCTTTCCTTGATAAATAGTAGGTGACTCACTCCACCTTCAAGCACATGGTACTGGCAGAAAATCTACCTGAAAATCACTAGCAACACTGGCAATCTACCTGGGTATATACAAGAATAACCATAATCAGACTTTTAGCAAACAACATTTATAGGTTGTGGTGGGTTTTCCAGGCTGTGTGGCCGTGGTCTGGTAGATCTTGTTCCTAACGTTTTGTCTGCATCTGTGGCTGGCATCTTCAGAGGTGTATTACAGAGGAAAGTCTGGACGTCCCTCTGTGAAACACCTCTGA
Source organism: Sphaerodactylus townsendi (assembly GCF_021028975.2). Taxonomy (NCBI): domain Eukaryota; kingdom Metazoa; phylum Chordata; class Lepidosauria; order Squamata; family Sphaerodactylidae; genus Sphaerodactylus; species Sphaerodactylus townsendi. The sequence goes on along the minus strand of NC_059425.1, from coordinate 128,200,379 downwards.
AGATGCCAGCCACACATGCAGGTGAAACGTTAGGAAACACATCTACCAGACCACGGCCACACAGCCTGGAAAACTCACTACAACCAATTGAATCCGACCGTGAAAGCCTTTGACAAAATATTTATGGGGTCACACATAGCATACAAAGGCCTTTTTTGTGCATGATGATGCCTCTATACCACCTGTCCATCACATGCATACATATGTAGCTCCCACATATTCAGAGTTGTCAACTGTCTCTAAACATAAGGTCAGAACTTCCAACATCATCTGAATTACCTTTTCCTGCAATGTCATCTGAAGAGTCTTCATCCTGACACTGATTTGACTTTTTGTGTCTCTTGTTTTTTTCAGCTACAGTCCTTGATGGATTTTTCACCCGCATCTGTTTTTGCTGGGAAAGAAATAAAAATATGTATCACTACACATAGTAGAAAAGATATAAAAGTTGCACCATGCAACTCTATGGTTTTCACTAAATGATGTACAGATGACACAAACAGCCCCACCCCAATTTAAATGACTGTCCTGCTGTTTTTACTAGTTCCTGTAAGCTACTTTCATGCTGCAACAGACAGCCATCTCATGATGTAACATGTGTGATAACCTTCCACTACTAGTAGAAACAAGGGCTATATTAAAAGAAAGCATATTTTTAAAACATGGATCCTGTTATCCAAGCAATGCTTCAATTAAATTCCTCCTAGAATCCCTTACAACTAGCCAGTTGGTAATCATTATTCAGGTAAACAAGAAGCCTTTCTCCCCAATTGTCTATTATTTCTCACATTTTCACAGAAGCCGCAAACAGATGTTTTATAACTATCTGTGGCATTTTGGGAGTCCAGAACTAGACCAATTGTCACCTAATTAAAGGCAAGACTACAGTGATCATCATTACTAGAAACTGGACAAAGTCATCCATCAGTATATCAGATGTTTCAGCTCAAGGACAGTTCTGAAAGCCTTTCAAGCATACAGCCACTTAATACCTCCTAGAGCAGTAAATGAACCAGAACTACAGACTGGTAGTGGCCTTCACGCTTCCTCCATTGCAATCTGTCATTTGAAATCCTCAGAAACGTCAGAGGCACTCCATTCTATGCCAGATGCATGTCGGACTCTTGATTGAGACTTCACATGAAATCATACTGGGAGCATCCAGAAAGGAATGCTATGAACATTTGCTCTTTCCCACAGGAATTATCCTCTAACATTCTATCAGTTGCAGTTCACTCCCAAAATTCTAGTTTTTTCAGTTAGACATAAAGAAATATTGGTTAGGTCAAACACACAAGATAATTTTCAAAAGGGAATGATGTAGTCTCCCAGAACTACTGAAACTCAGTTTCCCACAGTAGATGATATCATGGATAATAGTATTTAAAGCTGCTGAAAGCTGTAAAAGAATTAACAGCACCATACCTTTCCTGACCTATCAACAAATGTTAACAACCAGAACAATCTTAAGCAAGAAGAAGAGTTTGGACTCATACCTGCCTTTCTCTTTGTAAGGAGACTCAAGGCAGCCTACAAATTCCTTTCCCTTCCTCTTCCCACAACAGACACCTTGTGACATAGGTGGGGCTGAGAGAGTTCCATAGAGCTGTGACTAGCCCAAGGTCACCCAACCGGAATGTAGAATGGTTCACCAGATAAGAGTTCTCCGCTTATGTAAAGGAGTGGAGAATCAAACCCACATTTAGTTCAGGTTGCATCCCAAAATGGTAGAACTGATCTTTATACCTTTTTCTCTAGCATAAGATGTCTCAAAGCAACTAAGAATCACTATTCCTCTTCCTTTCCCCACCACAACTGGCACCCTGCAAGATAGGTGGGTCTGAAGGAGTTCTGAGAGAACTGTGACTGGCCCAAGGTCATCCAGCAGGCTTCATGCAGATGAGTGGGGAATCAAACCCAGTTATCCAAATTAGAGTCCACTGCTCTTGTCCGCTGCACCATATTAGTGAGGGTGGCAAAGGAGATCAGTTCCTTATGGATTACAACCCCTCTATTTCGCCTTTTACTTTTTTTGTCATAATGTCTTATGAATAGCAACATACCAAACTTGGGTGAAAGTTTTCCTCATTTGCAGTACACAGAACAGATAGCTGTCTGCATGTCACTTCTAGAGAATACGGGGTTGGGTTTTTTTAAGGCAAAGGTTTTTTAAAGAGCAGCAGTGGCATAGTGGTTAAGAGCAGGTGCATTCTAATCTGGAGAACCGGGTTTGATTCCCCCACTCTGCCACTTGAGCTGTGGAGGCTTATCTGGGCAACTAGATTAGCCTGTGCACTCCAACACATGCCAGCTGGGTGACCTTGAGCTAGTCACAGCTCTTCCGAACTCTCTTAGCCTCACCCACCTCACAGGGTGTTTGTTGTGGGGAGGAGCGAAGGGAAAGGAGATTGTAAGCCCCTTTGAGTTTCCTTTCAGGAGAGAAAGGGGGGAATATAAATCCAAATTCCTCCTCCTCTTCTTCTTCTCAAATGAGTGAGTTTAGAGAAGATATTAAAGGCAAGCTTGTTTACAAACTACTTACATTAAGCAGTCTATTCAAGTAGGAAGTATAAAACTATTACAGATCACTTACACAATCTCACCCAAATTATATACTTTGTTCACATTAATCAATTCAATTTCAGTGGCTGCTTACAACAGACACTGTCCCTTCCCTTTTTGATATCTCACGGCTTTTCAGACATCATGAGACATTTGCCCACAGACATTACCTTCTCAAGCAAATTATTGTTTTCAAAGCAAAGCCTACATTCTGATCCCCAAAATATTAGAGCAAACAAAGGTAAGTTGAAGCAATACAAAAAAAAAACACTGGCTCATTCCGCACATGCAGAATAATGCACTTTCAAACTGCTTTCAATGCTCTTTGAAGCTGTGCGGAATGGCAAAATCCACTTGCAAACAATTGTGAAAGTGGTTTGAAAACGCATTATTTTGCGTGTGCAGAAGGGGCCACTGTTAAGCATCTCAGACACACCCCTTACAGTTGGCACTTGTGGAGAAACAAGTGGATGGAGCCAAGAATTTTATCACACACCCCAACTCAAGACTCAGTCTTCTTTTGGTAGTTTGACATGGTGTAATAAATATGGGTTCAGTTGCAAGCTCAATGTTTTGAGGAAGAAGTAATCAGAGAATCATCATAATCATGGTGTTGCAGCCACGGGTAGGAACTTAAGTATAGTTCCTTTCAGGGCTAAACACATTTATATTCTTTGCCAACATTCAGTTTCACACCTTCCCCCAAACAGTAGATACTTAAAAGTTATGTTGAAAGGTCAAAAACAAACAAACAAAACAAAACAAAAACCTTTTTAGTGGCAGGATTAAGAACCAACTGAGTCGGTCAAAGAGGAGAGATTAGATTAGGATATACAGCTCTGGTACAACCTAAGGGGAAACATGCAGCAGTTGACAGAAAAGCAAGATGTCAGGCTGACTGAATGATTAGCACTATTTCCCAAGAAGCCAGTGACTTACTGCTGGGAGTGTATGTAATACCATATATATATATTTTTTAAAGCTACATAGCAGTCTGTCCCAGATTGTTCTTCATGACACATGTCAGTACCAAACCAAGGACAAGTTACTCTACTCTGGACACTACCAGCAAAACCTCAAAAGACAGATGGTGCGCTGCTGGACAACTTAGGGGAAAACAAATCCATGGAATACCAGTTTCACAATATTTCCTGAAGAAATCTGACAAAATATTTACAAGTCAAGTACATTATAGAACAACTTCTCAAGTCAACACACAGTGAGCTTCATATACTCGTGAGCTGCAATGCTGCCTCCATTTTGAAGCTGGAAAGAGCTTTGGGAAAGGAATAAGTTCAGCACGTGTTAAATTATATAAACTAACATTGTCATTTTCATATATCTGCCAGTTACTTTGAACAGAATTAACTGAAATGTCATAGCAGGCAAATCAGCTATTCACTTTCAGCAAGACATACAAGTGGCATATAAGGTATATGTTCTGAAAATCCTGACAAAAAAATTCAAATATTTTATACATTTAAATGACTGCCGGGCATAATTATATAATAATTATATTTCTAATGGAAGTGATGTCTCACTTTCAAGCCCTGCTTGTGAGCATGCAACAGGTCAGCTGGAAACAAGATGGGCCTTGATTCTAAACAAAAATGATTTGTGTATTTTTAACATCATCAAATTATTTAGAAACAAAAGAAAAAGTGCTAATCAGTCAAAAAAGTGATCTATTGATTTGCACCTTGTCTTTTGAAGTGACAGTTACCAAATATTTGGAAAAAATGTATTTGGGCGACCAAAAACAATAAACTCATTGGAGAGACTAAATAAACTCATTGGAGACACTAATACTCCTTCAATGTCATCTACGATTTATGTAAACTATTTTTTTCTGCTGCAAGGCAAGAGATGTTCAGAGGTGGTTTTCCCTTGCCTACCTGTGTAGAAAGTCTGGTATTCCTTTGAGGTCTGCTATTCAAATATTAACTATGGCCAACTGCTTCTGAGATCTGACTGAGTTATCTAGATCAAGGCCTGAAATCTACAAGCATTAGCAAAGATAACACAAAATTCTCATTGGTTGATTTCAGTTGTCAATGTAACTTTTCCTTTTTATTGCCCTCTAGCTCTTGCACATTTAAATGCTTTTCACTACTAAGACTTAAATATTAATTTATAATATTGATTTAATACTGTATCTCTGAAATATTATTCTTCAGAAGTTGCAGTAAAAATGAATGAAGATGTAACTCTGCTTGGGATGGCACTGTTATCCTGTATATTTTATGTGGCAAGCATGCTGTGAAGGCTTTCATAGGCAGAACATATATTCTGAAATTAAGAAATAAACTTGGTATACACAATTAAGATGTCAAAGACATATAAAAAGACAATTTTTTCCCTCATTTAATAGACACTTACCCTGTTTCCCCGAATATAAGACATCCCCTAAAAATAAGACATAGTAGAGGTTTTGCTGAAGTGATAAATACAAGGTATCCCCCAAAAGTAAGACGTAGCAAAGTTTTTGTTTGGAAGCATGCCTGACGAACAGAACACAGAAAAATAAGACATCCCCTGAAAATAACACATAGCGCATCTTTGGGAGCAAAAACTAATATAAGACACTGTCTTATTTTCGGGGAAACACGGTACATATGTATCAGCAGTATGATGTGCCAGCATGGTATAGTAGTTAAAAGTGATGGACTCTAATCTGGAGAACTGGGTCTGAGTTCCCACTCCTCCAGATGAGCAACAGACTCTTATGTGGTGAACCAGGTTTGTTCCCCCATTCTTACACATGACTGTTGCTGGGTGGCCTTGGGCTAGTCACAGTTCTCTCAGAACTCTCCCAGCCCTTCCTACCTCACAAGCAGTCTGTTGCGGGGAGAGAAAGGGAAGAAGTTTGTAAGCTGCTTTGAATCTCTTTAAAGTTGAGAAAAGTGGGGTATAAATCCAAATTATTATTATTATTCTAAATCTAAGGCATAATTCTAAATATACACTATTTAAAACAAAAATTGTGAATAAATAATTAAAAAGGTAGGAATGACTGTGGGCGTATTCCCCAAACTAGAATGCTTTGGAAATGTGTGTACAGCATAAAAATTAACTGATGGTCAGTGAACAGACAACACCCGATAGAGTTCTTACTGAATTTGACTGAATTAAATATCTTTTATGTATCTCTAAGGAACTGATCACTACTTACTAACACTATTTCCTTTAACTGCAAGAAAAACAACTGTAAACTAGAAGCCCAGATACCCCTAAAATGTCTCATTTGAAAAGATTTGGGATAGGAAGGAATAAAAATGTGAACAAAGCATGAAAAAGTTAAATGCTAGAGAACTTTTGGAACTTTTAGGCATGCAGTGAAGTGGCACCATATTATTCTGCGGAAAGACTTACAGGCCAATCCAGAGCCCTGGGTGACCAGGTAAAGTGATGTTGCAGCACTGCCCTTCTGCTTACAGAGGGTTTTTCGGCGCTGTGGACAGAGTGAAAAACGCACAAAAAAGTCACCAGAAAACCCTCCATAGGGCTTAATAGATCCAAAAAGTTAGCCCAATAGATCCAAAAAGTAGGTCCCAAAATTATTGTTGGTCATAATTATAACTCGGATGGAAATGTAATATACCCTCCCCCTGTTTTTATCTCATATGTGTGAAAAAACCTAGTCCTGCATTTCAGTTAGTACTGTAACTCTCTTCAGGACTGCACTTGCGGTATCTTTATATCCTGTTTTATTCCTTGTTAACAAAGAACTGTGTGTGAAAATTTCAACTACTGCTTAATGCAACAAGTTGCCTGTGCTGACAAACTGTTGTACTCAGTTCCTGATAAGTATTCTTCAGATTACCAACAGTGGCAGCGGATTTGTATAATAAACCGGTTAGGGTAGTTTAGGCTATGTCAGCAGGGCAACTTCTCAATAATGAGTGATAGGCCCTTTCCGCACGGGCCAAAAACGACGGCTGACCTGGAAGCGATAAAGTACCGCCGCCTTAGTGTCATTGTTACCTGAGGCGGCGCTGCTGCCAAAATCGCGAGCAGCGAAGCCGACCTGACTGCGCCCCTCTCTCCCCCAGGGCAGAAGCGTCAGGCCAATTCCTAAAACAAATGCAACCCTTTAAAGGGTTGTTGTTGAGAAGATGTCTTCCCGGCAGCGCGGGTCGCGTGAACCGCGCCGCCCGGAATGCTGTATTCCTTCCCTTTCCCATGTACCTCGTGTCACCCGTCCTGCTGGTTCCTAAGTCCCTCTTTCGCTGTCCTCCGACCCACCTGGAGGTCGAGGAGGGCAGCGATGAAGCGGCCTGAGGAGGCCAGCAGGACGGCGACACGAGAGGTACATGGGAAAGGGAAGGGGGGAAGAGGCGGCTCCATGCGGAGCCGCCTGCCGTCTGCCAGCCTCTCCAGAGGCCGTCTGCATGCCTGCATGCGAACGGCCTCCGCCTCCACGCCAGCGGAATTCCTGCCGGCGTGGAGGCGCCCTTACGGCCGTGCGGAAACGGCCATACACTTAGCAGTCCTGGTAAGAGCAAAAAACCTAAAGATGCACACCTAGGCATGCATATTTAGGAGTAATCCCACCAAAATCCAAGCAGATTACTTTCTAGTAAACATGCACAGTCAGACTACAAAAGACAAAATACTTATGGTGATGCCTTCTATTTTGTTTAGATGCTTTTGAATGAGGCCTGATGAAGAACAGCTAAGGCAAGAGTTTGTTCAGCAATCCTTTAACTGCACATTCAAAAGTTACTGACTTTTATCATTTGAAAACACTAACATCTGAAAGACAAAGAATCTACATTTGTTTGCAAAAGCAAGATGTAATTAGGTAGCAGATTTTAGGGTTCTTGGCACCCAAATTGAGGCTTAAATTCCAAATTTGCCCATAAAATATATTTTTCTTTCTGCAAAGTAATGTCCTGCACTAATGCTCCTAGCAATTTCATTTTTTAAAGTTACATTTCATTCCTTATCAGATTCAGTCTGACAACTATTAGTTTGTCGAAGGCTTTCACGGCCGGAATCACTTGGGTGCTGTGTGGTTTCCGGGCTGCTAGAACACGGCCATACAGCCCGGAAACCACACAGCACCCAAACTATTAGTTTATTTTATCTGATAGCTTACATAAATCTAAATCAACAGAAGGCAGTCCAAAACATTCCAATTTACCTTTTTTTCCTTATAACACCTATACTAACAGCTACCTGAACCTGATGAATTATGATTCACGAAGTTCATTGATACATCTAATTCTCAACATGGTCCCACCTGTGGACAACTGAATATGGCAACTGGAGTCTTGACCAGACAAAACAGATTTCTCTACAGGCATGAGAAAAGCCCCAGATTTGCACAAAAAGCTGGTTTTAAAAAAATGCACTGGGGCTTAAAAATACTCAAAATATAAGGAGTGCTAGCAGCTTTAAGAAACAAATGCACTTGGCCAACCACAACAATACGGCCAGCCTTCAAGCTTTGATTTCTCTCATTAAACTGACTGGGATAAATCTTTTGGTCCTAGAGGGAGGATTCATTGGGATCAAGGCTGGCAACCACCACGACACAACTTGATACTAGGAGACTTGCACAACTCACCCAGGTCCAGCAGCCTGCTACAGTTCAAAAGCAGCAGCTCCAGAAAAGCAAGCACTGTCTAGTGGCCAGTGTTTCAGATTAAGGTCTGGAAGCGTCAGGGTCAAATCCCCACTCTGCCATGGTGTTTACTGTGTGACTTTGGGCCAGTTACACACTCAGCCTAATGTCCCTCAGGATAAAATGAGGATAAAATGAAGGGGATAAGAATGATGTAAGCTGCTTTGGTCTCAATTGGGGAGAAAGGTGGGCAAGTGCCTAGAGGAGGAAAAGAAAACATAGGCTGATTCCGCATGGGCCAAACACAGCAGTGTGAAAACTGTGTGAAAATGGTGTAAAAGGGTTTAAAAGGGTGTAAAAGGGTTTATACTGTTTTCACACAGCTGTTTTTGGCCCATGCAAAATCAGCCATAGTGTGAAGAATGGCCTGCAGGTGAAAGAGAGGTTTCCTTCCACCACCACAAGTCTAACCATGTTCCCCACTGGGCAACCCAGCCTGGTGGACAGCAGCACATAATTGGGTCTGTGCCAGTATCATGCAGAGCTTCCCAGGGAGAAGCTGCAGGGGTAGGGAAGGAAGGAAAGCTGAAGACAGCTGCGGGAGGGGAGGCAAATGGTTTGGGGGCGAGTAACAAGGAAACAGGAAAAGGGAGTGAGACGGGGGGGGGGGGTTATGGAAGCAAAAACCGAAAAAAGTCGAGAGCCATAGTCACCCTCCCCACTTTGTAAACGCTGTCATTTTTTAAAATGCCCCCGGACTCCTGTCCTATTCTTCTATATCAAAGTTGCAGTTTTTACATGCCCTGGAACCCAGAACTACTTTGTGCAAAAAGCGCCGAGGTTTATTTGGGATTCAGAGCCACGGTGTTCACCAGGCCTTACTTTGAAGAGACTTCCCCCTCGAGTAAATTTGCAGAGATCTGGTCTTTCCTGGATTGGGAATGAAGAATTTGCAGTTCGTACTGCTGAACCTTCCCTACCAGGTGTACCCACGTCCATAGCCAAGCACAATCCCATCAGGCACTGCCCTGTCCCTTATCTGTCTCCAGCCAGCTTTCGGCTCCGGCCATTGCACAAGGAGGCCTCACCAAGCGTGGCTCAACCCAGGCCAGGACCTAAATGAAAGTCCAGAGGGACTGAAAGCGGTTCTGCAGGCCAACATGGCTGCTGAACACACCACGCGAGGCACGCCAAAGCACTCCCGAAGGCCCCACAGCCCCAAGAGTCACGGCAGCCAAAGCACCGGCCTGTGCCGTGCTCCGCTCCCCACCACGGAATTGTCCCGGGTTTTAACACGCCTCAGCCGGACCTCCCGCCTCCGTTCCCCGCCTCCTCACTCACCGCGCGCGGTTACCGCTTCTCTCGAAACGCTAGCTGCAGAAGCCGGAGAAGGAGAAGCAGGAAGCGGCGACGGAAAGCCAGCCGCAGCTACAGTCGCTCCCTTCCCCAGCCTGGCCTGCCCGGTCCCGTCCCGCCTCCGCCGGTTTGGAGGCCGAGCATGGGCGGGAGGGCGAGGGCCGGCCTCCCTGGAAACACCAACCGCAGCTGCGACTGCAGACGGAGCCCCATTGCAACGAATCGAGGGCCCTGACGTTCTCTCAGCCCTCTTGGAAACTGGAGCGGAGGTCACCTGAGGGGTCGTCCTGGAGACACAGAACGTGGAGCCTGCAGTGGAGTAATTTGCTTGCAGCATCCATGCTGCAAGCCCTTGGTAACTAAAACTGCTGCCTTAGACGGTCAACTTAAAAAATGTCCCCCAGTTAGCAGGGCAATGGTGTAATTTAGTGTACACATTTAGTGAATTTAGTGTATGAGCTGTGAAGCAGGAAGACACTTTCAGCCTCGATTGCAATGTAGGGACAGTAACTTTACAAGATTATTATGTTTGCAAGAAGATACTTCAGAACCCTATATGAATATTTATTGTTTTAAAACTGCACATTACAGTTTCCATCTTAGAAAAGGCATTCCCTCCTGTTTTATGAATGTATTTCCCAAAATATTACCTACAGTGGCACATGGTACATCTTTTAAAAAAAAATTCTATGGAACTGTTTTTTAATATGCATATTAGTGAATCAATTAGAATGCATGTAAGTATACTCTGTTCCACAGAAAGAGGATAGGAGGGTTGTATATTCCTCCACCACAGAACAAAGCATGTAGAATGCTACAAGTCCTAGTGCCTGCCTAATCCTCCTATCCCCATCCATTTAAAAGTTGTTCAATGAACTATAAATGTTCTTGTATCAAAGTACCATGTTCAATAATGCACAAAGTAGTGGTCTTGTCAAAGGCAGCACGTAAAAATGAGTGATAATTCTCATATTCGTTTGGGACTATATTCTAATGCGGAAGCATAAAATTTTCTCAGCCAATGCATCTCAAATGTCTGTGGAACAGACGTTCCCCCAGTTGTTGTTTTTTTAATTTCTAGGCCAGTGATGGCGAACCTATGGCACTCAGAGCCCTCTCTGTGGGCACTCGCAAACAGAGCCCCCCCCCCCCACACACACACACACACATCTAGGCTGGCCTGGGCTGCTGGGCTTGATTATTAGCATCAAACCTAAGCTTATTAGCATTAAACCTAGTTTTGGGGAAGCAGTGTAGATGACCCTGTTGAACGCTGTTAAACTGATTTTCATGCGAAGAACTAAAGCACAATCCTTTACCTGGGAGTAAGCTCGGTTGCTGGCAATGGGGCTTGCTTCTGAGTAAACCCTCCTAGGGTTGTGATTCACCCATTGGAAGAGTTCCACCATTGCTTCAAAGCAAAGCCACTGAATACCACCAAGCTTACTCCCGAGTAACGACGTCTCGAAACGTTTTTTCTACACTAAAACCTCCGTATTCAGGTTAAATTGCCATGTTGGCACTTTGCGATAAATAAGTGGGTGTGGGGTTGCAATTTGGGCACTCGGTCTTGAAAAGGTTCACTATCACTGTTCTAGGCCATGGAATGTTTATTTCTGTGCCATTGAAACTTTGGCTGCTTATTCCTGCATATTTTTGAGGTTAAAATTCTGGGATCATTTGCACACGTGGTTTCCTTCACTTTAAGCAGATTAGATTTTCAGTTATTCACATATTTCCCCCTCTCCAGCATTCATCCTGCTGTTAGATCACAGCATCCCCCACTTTTTAAAAGCTCTTTAAATGTGTCATTTTATCTCCCTTTGCAGGGAAAGCCAAAGAGATCCACATGCGTCAATATTTCCTTTGGTTTTCTTGTTTCTCCCCATCTTTCCCCGTCCACCCCATAGTAGTTCCTCTTACTCTACCTGCCACTATTTCAGGTTGATCAAAAGGTTGGGGGAGGTCCTCACACTGGCTTTAAAAAAAAATCACATTTAAAGTCTATCACTGGAATGGTGAACCCAGTGAAATTGACAAGACTTTTCAGTGATCTATCGCTAGGCAAAAGATGACCCCCCCCACACACACACCCCCACAAAAGTAGCAGGAGCAGCAACAACAAAGAAATGGAAGGTACGCAAAATGGCAGATTGGCTGGAATAAGGAAACAAAAAACTGGGAGAAAAAAGAATGGAGTAAACAGGAAAACTTCACTGTGAAGCAAAGTTACAGAATCAACTGCTTCTCAGCCATAGAGTAAGTAGTGCATGCATAAATGGCCTGGAACTCAAGAGAGACATACCTGTTCCCGTCTGCTATCTTTTTCTACCAGCAGATGAAGACTTTTTGTTGTTGGAGTTCCCTCAGTGATCCCTCCATCCTTCTCAATGTTTTAATGATTGTTTTAATGATTTGTGTATGCATTTTAGCTTTGGTTTTAACAATTTCATGATTTTTGTTGGTTTTAACAATGTGGTTTTCTTTTGTATGTTTTAAATTGTTAGCCACCTTGCTGCTTCTTATGTTGGAAAAAATGACTGTAGACTATTTATTTTCTGGGTGGTTGACAATCCAGGTTTCTGTTCATATGCTTGTTTTCCATGTGCAGAATTTTTTTCTGTGGGGAATATTTGATCATGAGCGTCCAGATACAGACTTACAATCTCAGTGGGGGAATGAGGCCCATAGAACTGGACCCTGAAGAGATGTACCAACAATAATTTCACTATGTCAACATTCCACCGATTTATCACATTACAAACTGACAATTCATGAAAAGGATATAAAATTGTCCCGTTTAACAAAAATCCTTACTGACCATTTAATAGAATTTACTTTTGCTTAAGCATGATTATGATTGGGCTGCAAAGATTTAGATTAGAGAATTCTGAACTCTGAAAACTATTCTCTGTGTCATGCTTCAGACTTAGAACATGTGTAATAACAATAACATCATTATGACTCTGATTATGAGCATGTGCTCATAACTCTGACTAGTCACATGCACAGGATTTAAGACAAATGTCTTAGGACTCTGATTTTTGGGTGGGTTAATGAGAATTTCACCCTGAGGCCTTTGGTAGGAACATAGTTTAGAACAGTGGTTCTCAACCTGTGGGTCGGGACCCCTTTGGGGGTCAAACGACCCTTTCACAGGGGTCGCCTAAGACTCTCTGCATCAATGTTCTCCATCTGTAAAATAGATAAATGTTAGGGTTGGGGGTCACCACAACATGAGGAACTGTATTAAAGGGTCGCGTCATTAGGAAGGTTGAGAACCACTGGATTAAAACAATGGTTTTCCCATGGTTTGCAGCTTCACAGAGCCCTTTCCATAACGACTAGTATGCTGAAGGACTTCTGTAAGTCTCCCATGAAACCCTTGCAAGCTGCAATCTGTGGAGGATGCTGGGATTTGTGTACACACTGACTTCAAGGTTCCAGGCCTAGTACATATTGCCTTACTGTTGTGCCATGTTCTACTTAAGGCACTGCCACTAGCAATCTCTTGTTGCTGCACATTACAGAGGAAGATAAAATTCATTTCAATGGGCTTAGATTAGAGTAATTGCATAGGATTGCACTGTAAAGCTCCAGAAAAAATATCACAAGCCCATAATGTCTTTTTATTGTGATATTTTAAAAGCTATGACATAGACTTGTGGCACTAGTTATACCTCCTTCTATTTTGCCATCATACTCAGTATGCCACATGAAAAAATCACAAGGTGGTTACCTTGTGAAAGTATACTAGTATTGGTTAGTTCTATCTTCATGTAAAAGGAAACCAAGTACCATCCTAGTGAATCTATCAAATATCCCCTTTTATTTTCATCGCTGGAGTTTTATTTTTCATTATACTGTCATCACAAGGCTTTTTTGAAATTATCTGTTTAGACACCATATGGAAAGACTGTCAGCCAGCACTAGTGAAATAATTTGAATGTCAACTTAAATTCATCACAGTATTCTTTCCTAGTTTTCATTCAAGCCAAAGAAAAAGTCAACTTTAAAATGTCCCTTCAAAATGATGGAAATCATCTTGTTTTAGTAATTGTTTTTATTTTGTTCTCATATACACCAGCTCTTACTATCTCTGTTGCTACTTATAACTTGTTATGATACCCTTACCACTAATTGCGATCTCTTATTTTCTATTAAACATCAGAAATATGTGGCTCAAGAGGCTCTTTGAAGTACAACTTAAAATGGTTTCATTTGTCCCCTTAGGAGAGGATTTATTTGTCTCCTCTGTGGGGGGGGGGGGAGGGAGATTCAGGTTAGGAAAGCTTTCTAACAAGGAATGTGGTTTGTCACAGAATAAGGGAATTGAGAAGTATCAGATGGTCATGTTCAGGTGATATATTGCAATTCCAAATTAAAGGTGGTTCACGTGCTTGTTCTTAAGCTTAAGTTTCTTTTACACAATTGTTTAGTTGGAGGAGTTAGAAACACTAACGTACTTCCTTCATTTCTTCTGAAAATTGGCCTGGGATCACTCCTTTCAACAGAGCTATTTCCCATTAAACTCTTATGGATCACTCTACACTCTTAGAGCTATGTCCCTAGATAATTGGTTATGTATTTTTACTAATCTGAAATCCCAATGTATTCTTTTCACTCCAGAGGAGAATCTTCCACCAGACAGCTTGCAGCTCAAACTACTGTCTCTATGGCTCATTCCGCACATGCAGAATAATGCACTTTCAATCTGCTTTCAGTGCTCTTTGAAGCTGTACGGAATGGCAAAATCCACTTGCAAACAGTTGTGAAAGTGGTTTGAAAACACATTATTTTGCGTGTGCGGAAGGGGCCTAAGCTCTGTCTGTTAAACTTCTGTGTTAGTCAACTGTCAGGAGGACTCTCCAGCTCCTTCCGCACATGCAGAATAATGCACTTTCAAACTGCTTTCAATGCTCTTTGAAGCTGTGCGGAATAGCAAAATCCACTTGCAAACAGTTGTGAAAGTGGTTTGAAAACGCATTATTCTGTGTGTGCGGAAGGGGCCTCCCATTGCCATTCTCAGGATTCTAGTCAAATTCATTCATCATGGGGTTCTGTGAACATGATAACTCTTTAGAATACATCTATCTATCACAGTTCCCTTTACCTAAAGCTTTTAACAGCTGTGATAAATAAGAAGAAACGGAAGCAAGACTTTTTTTCTAAACTGTGGAGCTACTGTCTTTGATGCAAAGAATGCCTCTCTTCACTAAAATGAATAAGAAGATCTTGTGTAGATGGTAACTCTTATGTGCATGTGGTATCAGTTGTGCATGCAAGAATTGGGCTGTTGGATCAAGACAATCATCTTAGAAATATGAACTAAAGCTCTGTTGTGGTCTATTGAAATCAGTCTACAGGCTGTGCAACTGGAAGCAAATTAACCTAGATTATGTTGGAGCTGGGGATGTGGAATGGTATAGCATATACTATAGTATAGCCCAATCTTGTCAGATCTCGGAAGCTAAGCTGGGTTAGTACTTGGAAGATGTCCAAGGAAGACTCTTCAGGGGACCACCTCTGCTTAATCACTTGCCTTGAAAACTCCACAAGAGATTGCTATAAGCTGGCTGCAACGTGGTGGCATTTTACACCCAAACATTTTGGCGCCGAGTTCAGGTCACGACTAATGATTATAGTCCCAAACCATGTGTATTGTTCTTATACCGGTTACCATCCTGGGGACTATTTTGGAGAGTCTCAATCTGCTTTAATCTTTAAATATATTACCTTCTGCTTCTTCAGCTAGTGCTCAGATAACAGTTTATGAAGTGCCATACTGCAGCTAGCTATCATATGACATGACTGGTTTGTACCAGTGATAGCTCTTGCATGTGGAAACACAAAGCCACCATATGCCACTAGGCTGGCTGCTAACGGCCATTCACAATATTGTGAAGCATTTATATTTAAAATAATATACATGCTATATATCTACAGAATGGGGACTTTGAAAATTGGCAATCATAACTTGTAGGTAGACAATCTGCTGACAATCATGATGGTACAAGCAAAAAAAGACTCAGCTGTGTGGTTGGTTTTTTATATTAATGCGATTTGAAACATTTGCGTATAAGATATTTTGTCATGCTGCTACTGGCTGAGTCACCAGTCTGTAGTTTCGGCTGGTAGCATAAGATTTGCTATGTGCGAGTCCAAGTATAGCAGTGATCTTTGTTCCGTGGGCTAGCCAAAGGGTAAATATAGAATCTTGCTCCTGTTACTATCAATCTGTTAAAAACCACAGTAATATTTGAAATTCTGTTATAAAATGAAAGGAGGATTTAAGGATGAAAAAATAGTTCCTTTAAAAACATCTATTTCCTAGGAACATCAAAACAGATGATAGCCATTCTCTATTTCTAGCAGCCTTCAAAATTATCAGTTTAATGACATGAGTTATTCCTACACAAAAACATGTGACTAAAAATTGTAAAAGAAATGCTGTCATCTTCTTAAGATAGCAACACAGCTTTCTGGAATTAGTAAAATATAGAAATGTGCTCTGAGTTATTGTGTCACTAGATGAAAGAGGGGGAAGGGTCTTTGGGGTAAATAGGGGACTTTGGCAGATGCAGCTTTTCTCACCACTTGAGCACTGCCATGGCAAAATACACCTGCTGAAATTCCCTGTTCCATGCAACTAACATGAGCTGAAAAGCACTGTAATTTGTTTGGAGTAGCATTGATCTACTAAAAAGCCCCTGCTGACACGACTAAAACTGTCATGGGAGAAAGATGGTCCTGCAGGTGAGTAATTTAGCTTATCCCTTAATTACTAAATTTGATTTTATATACAATTACATCCAAAGAATGTGGAGTCTATGTTGACGAGTGATTTCCCCAATAATTCGTGAAATGGAGTTTATTTGTCAAAAGCCCCATTCACATATTACAGCATATGCATATCCATCCTGCTTGTACATCTGTAAGGAAGAGCAAATGTGTTCACTTTACAAATGAAACTGAGATCCAGTACCAGGAGAAAGCTCTCTGGATGACCATGGGCCAGTCATACACTCTCAGCCTAATATAACTTGCAGGATTGTTACAAGGTTAAAATAGAAGAGAGGAGAAGAACTATGTAAAAAACTTCAGATCTCCAAGAGTGAGAAAGACAGAATATAAATGAATTTGAAGTTTAAAAAGTAAATGTAGTCTGTATCATACAATCCACTGTATGTGTGTTGACTGTAATGTGAAAATAACAATTACACAGAGGTCAAGTGAACACTGTACACAGACGACTGGAGCATTTACAGAGGCGGAGCTACAAGGGGGCCGGGGGGTGCGTGTTGCATCGGGCGTGCGCCTGGGGGCAGCAAAAATTTCAGGTTTGTTTTTGTATTTTTAAGTGTTATTCAGTTTTTGGCCTGCAGGGGGCGCAGTTTTTAGGCTAGCAGCACCAAAGTTTCAGGGAGGTTTCGGGGGACTCTCCTGATTATACCACCAAAGTTGGGCAAGGTTTGGTTCCGGTGGTCCAAAGTTATGGACTCCCAAAGGGGGTGCCCTTATTGTTTCCAATGGGAGCTAATAGGAGATGGGGGCTACACCTTTGAGAGACCACAACTTTGGACCCCCTGAACCAAACTTCACCAAACCTGCCTGGTACCATCAGGATAGTCTCCTAAAGATACCCGGAAATTTTGATGCCGCTAGCTAGCCTAAAAACTGCGCCCCCTGCAGGCTGAAAACTGAAAAAACACTGATAAAATACAAAAAACACCAACAAACATGGGGAGAGCAAAGCCAGGCTCCATTTTCCCTAGCTACGCCTCTGAGCATTTATGTAATTTGAGATGACTAAAGTGAAAGAAGTAACTGAAATTTTGTGTTCTTTTCGCAACCTGTTGCCCTTCTTTTTGTTGAATGGCAACTTTTTACAACCTACTATTCAACACTACATTTCATGTAGGATTGCAACTTGTTCAAGCAATTCAACAACGATGGTACAACTTGGCAACACTCCAGCAGTCGGATCCAGCACAAAGATAGTGGATCTTCCCACATTTTCCCTTAGCCTGTACACTCCCACACACGCCAGCTGGGTGACCTTGGGCTAGTCACAGCTTCTCGGAGCTCTCTCAGCCCCACCTACCTCACAGGGTGTTTGTTGTGAGGGGGGAAGGGCAAGGAGATTGTAAGCCCCTTTGAGTCTCCTGCAGGAGGGAAAGGGGGGATATAAATCCAAACTCTTCTTCTTCTTCTCCAGTAGCTATTAACAGCTCCTGGATCCTCTTGGGGGACTGCAGGAGGGGCATGTGTGTCTGGTGAAACTGCTTCCTATTTGTCATTAGTGCTGAAAGAAAGAGAAGTAAGTTTTCCCTCTTCCTACTGGAACTTCCTGACGTGGCTCTCTTGACCCAGGAAATAAAGTTTCCAAGGATTAGAAATGAGTGTTACCCAGAGATAAGGAAGGGGTATTCTGATAACAGGAAAATGGAGGAGGAAAATGGAGGAAATCTGCAGCTGTTAGCATCTTCCAATGACTGGTTGCTGGATTCAAGACGTATTTCCTGCACAAAGCCTACACAAACTACAATCAGCCACAGATACTGTCCACCATGAAACAAATTTTAATCAAAGATGCAATCCATTGCCAAATGAACAAAATCTATTTCGTGTATGAGGACTCACATCTTTATTTATTCACCTGATGTACCATTTGTTATTTTTACAATGAAATGATCTAGTTTTAAGTTATGCAAGAAAATGAACTAGACAACACGGTCAATTTGCATTTTCTTTTATTTCTACCCAGCTAGTCATATTACAAATAAAGTTTAAACCCTCAAGGGAACAAAAGTAATTTCATATACTGGAAGGACCAGGTTTTTTCCAACTAATTATGTCAGCAAGGATGTGGAACAAGATCATAGGAATCAACAGAATAAAGGGAAGTATGAAATAGCCAGAACACATCACTTCTCACAGAAGTGGTTTGTAATAGTCAGTATCCAAACACACTTTATAAAAATAACTTCAACAGTTAAGTGCAAAGAATCCAAGCATTTGCATACAAAAACACTTTGGTTACACTTAATTGAATGACAGGTCAAGTAGTGGCAGACATCCCTGCCTTTTTAATCAAGTTTTAGAACAAGCACCATATGACAAGGCTTTTCAAAGCTACGTTCCTTTGTTTTCATGTCTGTATACCATGTTTCAACACCCTCTGAGTAGAAAAACGACTTTAGACAAATCCAGTAATAATGATCTTTATTTGACTTTGTCTTAGGATAAAATCAAACACACTTATTTCATTATGAAATGCACAGTCACTCAAATTCAAGGGCTCTGGACCAAATCCTGTCTGTAGTGGGATGTTTGCCTGAGTAAGGATCACAGGATATGGACCTCTGATTAAAAAGAAAATATCTGGTTGGATTCGTCACGCAATAACTTTTAATAAATATTGTTCTGTGGAGTTGGATCTAGAGTCTCAAATGAATACCCGCTGCCTTCAAAAGAAGCCTCTGTTGCACATCAGAGTAACAATGAAGACACATCAACTTCTAGCACATTATACAGAAACCAGTAAGATCTCAGGATTTCAGTCTTCTTTCATAATTTGATTGAATTGCAAGATTTGACTTTGTTTGTCCAAGGACTTAAGCATTAGAAAAAGGTTGAAATGTTCTTCCATAGGCCAGCCACCATTTCGTTTATATATATTGCACTTTTTGGGTATGCCAGACTTTAAGTCCCACTAGCAAAAAGTATAGGTACTAAGAGCACCTTTCTTAAATTCAAAAGAGGAATGCATGATACCTTTCTTAAACGTTAAGGTCTTTTTCCAAGGATTTTCTTGAAGAAGAAATTACTGCGTGCCACCTCCTTGGAAAAAAATGCATTCTGCATCTGGTACAATATCCACTAGGATTTATATACCTATTAAATTAAGATTTCAAATGTATTTCAGGCTGTATTCTGTGTTTATAGTAGCATGAAAGCAGTAAACACGGTGACACTCGCCCAGCTTTTCATTTGCACATTTTCTTGAATTCTTCATCTTTTATCCCCATAGAACAAGTACTGAACTCTGTCCATTCTTAAGTGAATTGTGTTGTTTTTCTAGTTTTTTTCAAAGCTTTGAGTTGTTTGGAGACTAAGAATTTTGTTAAGTGTATTTGTGCCACAATTCCAGTGGGTGTGTATCAAAGGAAATATTTTCAGTATGTTTGACAGGAACATTCTTCAAGTTCATTCTGAAAACACACTATTGAAACCTTCTGTCCATGTCTTCCACACAGGAAAAGATCCCAATGTGTCTTTAATCCAAAGTGGTCCACAGTGAATGTCTTTGGAATATCTTAAGACTGGCTGTAGCTAGAATTCTGACTTCCATTTGGACCTTGGTCTCCTTCACTGTTTGAAGTAAAGCAGACATCCACACATGAGTTAACTTATTTTACTTGAAAACTCTTCTTCCTTTGGGAAGCTGAGACACTTAAACAGGGTTCTCAGGGCAACCTCCCATTTAGGCAATGACCAGCAAGAGGCTTGAGGACCTTTAACAAGGGACAGCATTTCATGGCCTCAGATCAAGCTGCAGCTTCAATGACTCAGCTCTCAAAACAAGAACTAGCTCACAAAACCATCTCTGAGCACAACAAGGAAACCGTCTTACTACAGAAATCTGGAAAACACCACTGCCTCCCACAGAATGACAGATGTTGCTGTGTCCCAAAAGCTATCCTCTTGCAGGCTCCAACCTGAAGTTTACTAAGTAGGAGCACTTGTTACAGGCAGCTGCGAGTGCCTGCCCAAGTGAAAAATGGATTAGGCAAGTGATTCAGGTTAATAACATCAAACTGACAATCAAGAGGAAATTTTTCAAATTCCAAAAGATGCTTAAAAATCGCAATTCAAAGGAAATGCAAGCCCTCCTTGTTTTTATTTCTGTGCCTCTACCAACTTGCTGTTACATGTTCTTAAGAATTATTGCTTGCATATTCACTTGTTTTATTGAAACTGGAATGCACAAGCATAGATCAGTTTCAGTGTAAAATTTAGCCCACACAGTAGGGACATGCCAAATTTGTAAATAGAGCAGTAAAGGACCAAAACTCAGGCTGATTGCATACCCAATATCATAGAAATCCACCCCTCACAGATAAACCTATGTAAACCATAGTTGCATACATGAGAAAGTGGAGACAGGAATATTTTGGGGACACCTACCTGTTTGGAGGTGGTTTTGGTTTAGGCATCTTACTTAGAATAGTAGCCATTTCTTTCCTTTCATCAAAGTTTTTCCACTGTTCATACAGCTTCAAGATAACCCTGATAATTTCTAAAATCTAAACAAAAACATATATATGGCACTCAAGTATATATGAATATATTTTTCTATATCTTCAATAGTAATATAAATACAGGTTGAGTTGACATGTGGCTATTGTATATTCAACCAGCTTACCCTTGAAACTGTCTACTGTAACACTATTTTGTTGCTTTTTAATAACAAAAGAGTCAAACCTGAACATGTGCTAAACCACCTTTAGCCATTGGTTTTTGAGTTTTGAGTTTTTCTAGTTCATTTGGCTGTTTTATTCAGAATTCATGCAACTCATGTCACAAACTGTGATCTTGGGTGACATTCAAAAACTGGGTATGAAAAAATAGCATAGTGTCTTTTCCACTAGAAATACGATTTAAAAAACAAACTCTTAGGTCTCCATAAGTGTTACAATATCAACTACCAGCCAATCATATACAGAAATTGGATTCCATGCCTGTATTCCTAACTGTATGGGAGGAAATGGTGTTGAGATTTGCCAACCCCATTTAGCACATGCTTAACCCCTTTTTTAAAAGTGTCATTCTACTGATTGGCTGTTTTACCTCAGATTCTCCTTATCTAATCAAGCAGTTAAAGAATAAGGTTTTAGCTGTTTTTAAATACCAACCACAGATCAGATATCCTGGGTCCTGAGGATATCTGGGAATGGACAATCCTCTCTTACAACAAATTACTCATGCAGAAACTATATACATGTCATATAAATGTTTCTGCTCACAATTTTAATATGGTTTTTGAATATCTATGTAAAATTAAAATCATAATACAAAAACAAAAGAAGACTCAAAAGTAACACATGATCAGAAAACGTTTTTTAATTTTCAAGTTTGCTGATTGTGCCTGTGCTACATAATTTTTCAGTAATTAAATGGTGGCTTGGTGAGATTATCTTTAATAACCACCTATAGACTTCAAGAATAATTTTTGCCTGGCTTCTTGCCAATCTCAATGGTTCCTGTTTGTGCAGTGCCATGTGGTTCCAAGAGCTTCCTTATACATGGATCTGGTACCAAAGAGCATGTCCATTAGGCTGCTCTCCTGGCAGCTGCAAGCATGTACAGTATCAGATTCTTCTTCTCAGAAGAGACCCATTTTTTTCTAGAAACTCCCTCAATGTGGCTAATAGTGGTGTTTTGTTGATTCTTGACTTCCTAAATACACTACTGACTTCCCCCCACTCCAACATCCTCAGGAACAGTTTATATCTGGGCACATCCATGACACCAAAGGAAGTGTTCGCACTCTTTGGCAACTCTTCCAGTATCCGTTAATAAATGAAAACACTTTCCATCATAAGAAGTACAATGCGCTAACTACAAAGCACTTCAAACATTACTGGGTTTCTGAATCCTATTTATGACATTTCTAGCCCACTTGTCTCTCATAGAAGACCCCAGATGGCGAACAAAGAAACAAAAAGAAAACAACTAATGATCATATTTTACATCTCTCCTGGCTTATTTTTGATCTGTTTTAGGACATCACTACCAATATGTAAATGCCATTGCTTTTCTGCTCAAACTGCCCCCATCCACATATTTACACATGTACCTTATCCATTATTGTGGAAAAAACTGGGATGTGGACTATGAGAGGAAGGAATGTATTAAACAGCTCTCACTCTCCCAGTCTTCCACTTGTAGTTTTCCATGGTGGCTTTTGGTTTGAAAAATAATTGGGAGAAATGTACACTACTGGGAAGAAACTTCCATGTTACAGATATTTAAGAAGAGTTGCAGTTTAAATTGGAAAAAAACCCTGTTGAGAAAGAAAATAAGAGATAGCTTAAGATCTCATTTCATTGCCTGTAGATCTTGCAATTCTTTATTTTGTATTTCCTCAGAATGTTCCAGTTCCAAACAGTATAATCAGAAGGATTTGCAAGAACTCACAGGAGAAGGCAAATCCCATTTCCCCCACTGCTTCCCGATTCTTTGCCTGGATAATTATGGGTTTTCCTTCTGCAACTCTCAAAGCTGTCTTCCTCTAACCTGCCCCTGAGCCAATCCCTTTTGAAAATATTTGGCAGAAGGGGACATTATGACATCTGTGCATATAGAGAAATTGCTAATTCCTGTGTGTGTGTGCGCGCGCGCGCTTATCCCATATGTTTTTTTGCAAACCTAGGAATTACCAAAAAAAGCAACCCAGCACTGTCTAAATTCTAGTTAAAGTGTTTTGCAGAAGCTTCTAGATTCACAATCTCACCAACATATACCGACTCAATAAGACACTTTCATCTTACCTATTGTTCCATGCTCTGAAGCTGATATAATGCTATTCTGTATACAACTTACGGTTAGCCTATAAATGTATAGCAGCTTTCTAACTCTGTAGCCAGTATAGCAAATCAAATTTAAACTACCTTCTCCATATCAACAGAGAGCTCCGCAAACCATTGTCTAGCATCCATCTGTTGGACAACACAAGCCACATGTAGACAAGCTGCAAAATAAACAGACATAGATTATACATGATGTAACGTTCACAGAATGAGAGGAGAATACACCAATGGTGGCAAAGGGCATTTGCAGAACATGTTCTCTGTACTACTGTCTCCCTCTTAAGAGTCAGATTTCTAGATATTCTTTCGATTTGTAAACCCTTTTAAAATATGTACATTTTGAGTTTCCCATTTTCTTAACAAAGATTTTTTGTACTGAAGGTCCGCACTATCAAAAGCATATCAATTTCAAACAGAGAATGAAATGAATGAGGTTGATATAGCAACATCAGAATTTCTACCAAGATGGTCACTGATGGAACTCTACATCAAACTGTTCCATTCAAAGAATGATAAGAACCTGAATGTGTTACGTACCTAGAGCTATCATGAAAGGAGGGTACAGCAGACAAAGATCAGTTCTATATGTGTCATTCACTATCCTCCTGCACAAACAAAAGCAACAGATCAGCATGCTATCATTCATGACTCCACATCAAAGAGTCAGTAGTATAATGGAATAGTATAACAGAGGGGACTTTCTACTTCTGTACCATTTCTACATCTGTCTACTTCAAAAGCTGCAAGGTCTTTAAAATAAGAGGACTGCATTCAGAAATGCTCCATGATCATCTTCTACACAAAGGAATGGGGTCTACATACTTAACTTGGATATAGAGAAGAGACCAATGCTATTTTACAGTAAAGAACAAATTTTGCTTCATGCATTTCCCAGCATGTAAAAATCCCCAAGTGAAAGACTTTAGATTAATTTTTGCTGCTTGGGCAAACTGGGGAAAGTTTCATAGTTGCTCTGCCTGCAAAAATCAGTCTGGTGTTCAGATAAATTTTCTTCCTTTTATCTTCTACTCTGACTCAAATGAAGCACTCTTTAATGTTTTCTTTATTACCATGAGAGGGGAAGCAGCACATCTTCATGGCCCATATCCTGCACATATTGGAGAAGAGGTCGGTAGGGATGATACACTATCAAACAGCAGTCCTAGAAAGATTGCAATGCAAAGCTTGCTGTAATTGACATGCATCAGATACATTCCCACGTCAAATCGGCGAGGGGCTCTTTCCCTTCTTTTCACGTTTCTTTCAAAGTATCAGCATCTCAGCACCTTTATTCTGTCAAAAAGAGGGCAGCCCTCTCCCTAGAACGGGTAGGGAACCTGCGGCTCTCCAGATGTTCAGGAACTACAATTCCCATCAGCCCCTACCAGCATGGCCAATTGGCCATGCTGACAGAGGCTGATGGGAATTGTAGTTCCTGAACATCTGGAGAGCCGCAGGTTCCCTACCCCTGCCCTAGAATCTACAGACTGACTGGCAATCTGTCAACATCTGTCCCTCTCACTCCAGAGACACAAAGAGAGACATCTGCAACATGCAGAAACCTTATTTGCCTACAAACCTTTAATTCCTCTCTGGGAATAAACACTGCCAGAGAACAGTCTGTTATTAAATAACACCATACATATGGAGCTTGCCAAAAAAACCCTGACACTAGTTGGAAATTCAAACAAGTTCTTTACCCTCTTCTTGACAGAAAAATACTCATTGTTCCTGGAAGGGTTACAAGAAAGAGCTCCTCAATGAGTTAGGAACAGGGTCACATAGCACAGAAAAGTAGTCCCTGTTGAAATCCATACTGGCATGCATCTTTTCAATCATGCACACAGTATCCCCTAAAAGGTATATTTATCATGAATGCCTTGTTAGCATTAACATGATTTCTAAAGGAAATATGACATAGCTACACAAATCATAACTTCAGGCTTGAGAAGCTGCTTAGGGTTGGATTAACTGATGCCAAGACCTCCACAGCATACACCTGTGGGTGCCCTGGCATCTTTTAACACATTTTCTGGTGCCTATGAAGTGGTGTTAGGAAGTGGTGAGACCAGGTCAGGCTCTTGCTCAACAGGGCTTCTGACTGGCCAATGGAGACCTAATTGGTCATGCAGATTAAACAGTTTTGCCAGCAGCTGCTACCACAATGTTGGTTTTACTCTCTCGTACCCCTTCCCTACTATATTTTTTATCAATTACTTCTCTTGTACCCTGCGCTTGGGCTTCCTCTGTCTGTATGTGTGTGGCTCTGCAGCAGCATAGTTGCCTTGGTACTTAAATCTTGGTAAGCTAAGAATGCAATACAACTTCATGCAGAAGGTGTTTAAACAGGATTGTTCACCATTTCTGGCTCTTGATTCCATATGTGTAGGGAACACTGGCCAAGGCAAATTGTGACTGTATTTACTGCTTCCTAAAATATATCCATGGTCTCTTGAAAATAGGCAGTGCTGTCCACATCTTGTTGGAATGTTATCTTAGGTAAAGTCCACACTCTGGCTTTTGTTCTAGGAAACCTGATACCTGTTAAGCGAGGTGCTACCTACATTACAATGTTACTCACTTACAGAGGAATACTGCCACCTGCAAGTTTGCCAATTAAAACAGCAAGCTCAAGCCCACTCTTTTGCAACTAGATATGTTGGCAGATGGGTACTGTAGTCAATCTTAGTCAATCTGAGCAACAAGCAAATCCTGACAGAGAAGAGCTGCAGCCTACCATTTGGAACTTTTCATATTAGCAGATCTACTTCTGTGTAAGTTTATCTACCTGCTGTTTCTCAGAAGACGTTTGTGCTTTTTCACAATGAATTCTGGTGACATTCATTGCATATGTAAGCTTCAAATACTCAAGCCGCAGCAATGAGACTATTCTCTCAGGCTTAGAAAGTATTTCAATCGTGTAGATACAGTCCCATTCTATGACTTCTGCATTTAAAGATCTTTATGCAGTGTATTGTCGAAGGCTTTCACAGCCAGATTGACAACACACAGATTTACGCTTCATGTGATTTTGATATTTTTCCCAGAAACTGCTTCTGTCGCTAGGAGGTACTATAGAACAATCATGGGGGCAGGGGAGAGAAAGAAGGAGAAGTCAAGAAGAGAGAAACTACAGAGAAGGATATTCAGAAGGACCCAGGTTTTATCCCTGGCATTGCCAATTAAAGGATCTCAGGCAGACGGAGCTGGGAATTGCTTCCTTCATCTCAGATCACTGCTAGTCATAGTAGACAGTACTGAACAAGAAGGAATAAGGGTGAGGCTTCATGTGTGCTCCGCAAGCTCATAATGTCTCATTTTGCATACGGAGCAAACAATGTACTTTGGCTACACAAAAGCAAAAGGATATGGCAACAAGTGAACCTACCATTAATTCTAAAAGATAGAATTCACATTCTAGTATCTGCAAGAAAAATAAGACAATGAGATCAACCGTATGAATCTCAACAGGAAGAGGAACATCCACCCCCTAGGAACATCAATCAATATGCAAGTTGCACTGAAACTCAGGGGACAACTTCTGACCATGGATGCTTAAAGTCCCTGTGCTTTCAAGATGGAATAAGCATCATGAATAATCTACCTTTAGACATGAATTACTATATGATAATAGGGTATAAATACACTGTACGAGATGGAAGTGCCAATTAACTAATTAGGAGCAGCCCGTATTAAGAAAAGCTATATATCTACAAACAGCCTATCCATCCAAATTGAGAAGGTTTGTCTCTATACAGCAAACTTACATGATTCATCCTATAAGGAAATTCCTTTGGAAAGGCATACGAAAACCTAGTTTTCACTGAAATGAAGAAAAATCAGAAAATTTAAAAGAAATCATAAAATAAAACTAACATGCTTATATCTGTCTCAAAACAAACCCTACACACAAGAGTTTATCTAATCACTGGGGGACAGAAACAATACTTATCCATGGTAGAGAGAGGAAACTCTTATGGGCAGATGTACACAATGCTTTCTCTCAAATTCTGCATCAGATATTGATAGTGGTATCTTATATTCAAAAGTACAAGAAAGAGGGGTATCTTTTGGAGCATACAGATTAGACTATAAAATCCAACTGAAATAATCATGCAGAACCATTACTGAATACAACCAGAAGGGCCAAAACAAAAACCCTTTTTTCTTGCTTTGCTGAAAATTTAAATTAAATTTCAGAAATATCTCCTGTTATGTAAATACTAGGGGGCCCGGCCACGCGTTACTGTGGTAATTGTCCTTCTCATCACAGTCCGCAACCCACACAGATGTCCATGCAGGTCCAATGATCCGCAGCATAGCCTTTTGGGGTGGTCAAATGGAATCCCTCTTTCCCTTTTCCATTCACATTGTTATATGGTGGTGTCTTGTTTTTTTAGTATAAGGTAACCCTTGCCATTCCACAATGGAATTGTCCAGAGTGCGAATCCCGCTGTCCATGAGGCTGGTTGACACGCACAGTCCTGGCTTGGGTAAGGCAGAACTGGGGCAAGGAGGCTATCCCAGTCAGGCAGCAGAGGCAGGGTGGTGAGGCGCTCAGATCGAGGCCAGCTCCCTGGGTCCTTAAGGGCCATGTGCAAAAGAAGCGCAGCCAGTAGTGTTGGTTCACCCCCACCCCGTGGATTTTCTTAGAAGAAAAAGGCAAACTCCAGCTCGCTTTTAGTAAAAGAGAGCTGTGGCGAATATGGGTGAGGAAGTAGGTAAGAGGTGGTTGGATATGAGGGAGGGCAGAGTGAGGTGTGTGAGGATGAGCTGGATGTGGATGAGAGTATGTGTGTTGTGTGGTAGTAGTGGGTGAGGCACAGAGAGTGAAAGTTACCTGCGTGTGAGGGGGTGGGAACCCCAACTGACATCTCACACGACAATGTGTATGTGTTTCACTTCCACTCGTATTACCTACCAGTATTACCTATTTACTGTTTTCACTACTCATCTCTGGCCATCAGTGCAAACATTGTAAGGGCATACCAACCCCTCAGGCCAAAGACATGCTGCACGAACATTCTAAGGCTGACAGTTAAACACAGCCAGCTTCATGGCCTGGTGCGCCAGGAAAAAGACGTTTTACCTGGCTCAGGTATGGACTTGCGGCGATTTGAATGTCCAATTATCTGCCCTCAACAGGGAGGAACGTCATGTGAAAAATTGGGGGTGATCCGTCCAGCCATTTCAGCATTAGGGTGTAACTAACAAAGTCACTGTTAGCTTTTATATATATATATAGATTTATATATATATATAGATTTATCAGCCTATGGAAATCAATTTCACATTATGGGTACAAATATCAATTCTGAAAAAAATGAACTTAAACATATCAGTGCTATTAAGAATAATACACTCATTTTAATTTATTCTGTGATTGAAAACTGATTCCATTGAGGAAATTTCCTAAGCTGATAATAAACAACAGCTTCACCAACAAACATCATCTGATGCCAGCTTCCTATTAAAGAAACAAACAACTTTAGCTATGAAATTCCACATAGAATTTACACTTACATACAGAAGTAGCAGCAGATATCAACCTTGTGTTTGAGACCACGCCAAATTCCTAAAGGAAGAAATAGAAATCATATGGGAAAACACGAAGCACTACTGTCATTCTGTGACAGGGACAGTCATTTAAGATAGGTGAAAGTCTCCTGAAAGAAACGTGGGCCTTTTCCATGCGAAGTTACTAGCACTATGGGAAAAGACAATCCAATCCATGTTCAG
This sequence comes from Sphaerodactylus townsendi, assembly GCF_021028975.2. Classification (NCBI taxonomy): domain Eukaryota; kingdom Metazoa; phylum Chordata; class Lepidosauria; order Squamata; family Sphaerodactylidae; genus Sphaerodactylus; species Sphaerodactylus townsendi. Next base: position 128,171,558 of record NC_059425.1, on the reverse strand, counting down.
CTCCACTCCAGCCAAAGATATAAACAGGATCTTGCCCAGTTCCTTGCCAGCCTATAATTGCTGAAGCAATGCCACTAAAATGTTCTCCTCAGGCAAGATTTCTATTTTTTCTTTCATTCCAGTAGAATCCGTGTCACTTGCAATAATACTAGACAAAGGCTGTTTGGATGGCAGACTGCTGACACCATAGCTCAAACCAAACAACCTGTACTGGAAACTCTGTTTGCTGAAGGGGCAAAGGCCGCTAACCTACTTTCATATGTGGTCAGCAAAATGACCATGCTTATAAAGACTGGGATATGTCCTGGTGGAGGGGTATAATGGCACTTTGAAAATCCCAGGATCCTCTGGGCACCAGTAGTTTGGTCAATCTGATGACATAAGAACATAAGAAAGAGCCTGCTGAATCAGACCACAGTCCATCTAGTCCAGCACTCTGCTATTTGCAGATAAAAATAAGAGCAACTAATTAATTGCCATAATGGGGAACCTTATTTTTCCAAAAGAAAACTTTTAAGACCCTCATACAACTAATTCTGAACATGGTCCTAGAATGCAGGTCAAGAAATCCACAAAATGTGCACAAAAGAGGAATTGCACAAAAGAGAAATAACCAGGTTTGCTGGAAAATCCTTAAAAATGGACAGGGGGTTTACAACAACTTCATATCCAAGGAGAAACATTGTCTGCTGTTGGGCAGATAGGATACTGCAGTGGGCAGGAGTAAAGGAAGTTGGTGGTAGGAGGAAGAATCTAGGCAGGCAGAGAGAGGGGGGGCGGGCAGGCAGGCAAGCAAGCAAGCCAAAAAGCTGTCAGTATTGCCAGTGGTAGGTAGAATGAAAACTGGCAGGTAGCATCAGTAGCATAGTGAGGGGGCGTGGGGGGCCTAGGATAACACTGAAAGACACATTGTAGTGTTGCACCCCCCTTACAACTGTACCCCACTCCAAACTCCATGTGGAGTTCGAGGCAGGGGAGCAGCTGAACACCAGCTAGAGGGGCTCACTTCACCCTCAAATTCCACATGGAGTTTGGGAGCAATTTGGGCCTGTTTGTTGCTGGCCTCAGCTTGTCCAGGATCCAGCTTTAAACCGCAGGCTTCGAGCCTATGGTTTAAAGCTCGACCCAAGTCTCGCTGAGGCCAGGATCAAACTGAGCAGTGGGGCTGATCAGCTCCAGCTTTATGCTGTTGGCATCCTATAAAACTGGAGCTGGTCAGCCCCACTGCTCAGTTTGATCCTGATCTCAGAGGGGCTTGGATCGAGTTTTAAACCACAGGCTCAAAGCCTGCAGTTTAAAGCTGGATCCTGGACAAGCTGAGGCCAGCATCAAACAGCCCCCACAGATTGTTTGGAGTGGAGAAAGCCTGGCTGGCTCTGCTCCTGGGCTCCACGTGGAGCTTGGGGGTGGTGTTGAACTGCGCCCCTGCGCAGAGGAGCTTTCTGCATCCATTTGCAGGGATAGAAGACAGAACAGTGATGGATAGGAGGCAGAGAAGCAGAAGAAGGTGTCCTTGATGCTTTTTCCTTTATTTCTCTAGTACCTGTCCCCATAAAGGAGACAAAGTGAGCAAGCAGCAGCCAGGAGGAAGCAACAGCGCTTCTTCCTTCCCCGTCTGCTGTACAACTCCCTACAAGAGAGAGAAAGTGGGTAAGCCAGAACAGCTTTGAAAAGGAGAATGCAGCAGCAGCAGCATCCCCACTCCTACAACAACAAAAATTTAATAGGTCCTATTTGTTTATTTCTCTTTCTACAATAATAATGGACTTTAGAACACAGTACCACTTCTTACCTCTACTTTGGATGCCAAAAACACACAAGTGGGAGCCATCAATACTGGATCTATACTCTTTAGGGAGTATCTGAAAAGTTACAATATGTAAATGTTACCCAAGCAGAAGAGTTATGATTGTTGGAGTTCCTCCAACAAAGTTACAGTCATGGATCTAAAAGGTTTGTTCCTTAGAAATAAGGACAACATGGCTGTAAACTTATAAACTTAGCAAATCCCCTACTGGCAAAGCACATTCTCTTACCTGGCATAGAATCTCTTAAAGTAGACGGTAGCTGTGGCAATAACTTGTTGTCTTAGTTTCAGATGTTCACCTAAGGCCTGGATAACTTACAAACAAAAAGAAAGAAACAACATTTTAATACTGGGTACAGTTCTGAAAGTCTTGAATTTTATCAGAAGCACTTTAGTGGTTTTGCCCAAAAATAAAAAGGGTACAAGAATTTAGCAAAGTAATATTCTCCTAGACCAGGGGTCGGGAACCTTTTACACTCAAAGAGCCATTTGGACCCATTTTCCCCGGAAAAGAAAATTCATGGAGCCGCACCCTTGGGGGGGGGGGATTACCCACATAAGCCAGTGGCGGCCTGGCGGCAGCCGACACCACTTTCTTCTCTCCCCCCCACCTGGGGGGGGGGGCGGACAGTGGCGCAGCGGCTGCTTTCTTGATGAGGCGCCAGCACCAGTATGGGGGTGGATGGATGGGGGACCACCTTGCTTAATCGGGGGAGGGGGACACACTGGCTGCAGTCAACCAAAGGCTGCTGGTCACTCATTCACACACACTCCCCAGGAGCGCGGCTTCTCTTCCAAATGCCTGCAACGGCCCCCTCAATGCCCCTCTGCGAGCAGGTTGACCTGCTGCACCGAGACCGAGGAGCCCACCCCCCTACGCCCCCCCACGCCCGTGACTTCTTCTCACCCTCCTGACCTAGGGATGGACATGAACGTGACTCATCGCTGCCACCGCCCCCCCCCCCACTGCCGGGAGGGGACTTTTAAGTCACGTGACGGCGGGAAGGGCAACAGCTGCCCGGGCGCGCTCTGCATGGAGTGGGGGGAGGGGGCCAGCAACCGCTCTATGGGAAGGCCTTGCCCCAGCGTGACCGCGCTTTGCACGTGCTCAGAGGCCGTTCCCGTGCACATGCTCCGCTCACGGTGCCGCTCATGGTCTCAGCACACGCGGCGCTGGAAGAGCGATAAGGGACGGGCGCGTCGCTGCCGCTTTCTTCTTTCCCCCCGCCTCTGCGGGGGGCGGATGGTGCGTGGCAGCCGACGCCGCTTTCTTCTCTCCCCCCGGCGGAAGGTGCGCGGCAGCCGACGCCGCTTTCTCTCACCCTCCCCCCCGGCGGCCGGTGTGCGGCGGCCGACGCCGCTTTCTTCTCTCCCCCCGCAGAGGCGGGGGGCGGATGGTGCGCGGCGGCCGACGCCGCTTTCTTCTCTCCCCCCGGCGGAAGGTGCGCGGCAGCCGACGCCGCTTTCTCTCCGCCGCGCGCCGGGCGCCGACGCCGCCTTCCCCGCCGTGCGCTTGGCGGCCGACGCCGCTTCTCTTCGCCTGCGGTGGACGGTGCGCGGCAGCCGACACCGCTTTCTTCTCTCCCGGGCGGACGGTGCGCGGCAGCCGACGCCGCTTTCTCTCCCCCCCGCCTCTGCGGGGGGTGGACGGTGCGCGGCAGCCGACGCCGCTTTCTTCTCTCCCCTCCCGCCTCTGTGTGGGGGGTGGGGGGGAAGAGGGCAGATTTCCCACACTGACCAGGAAGGGGCCGGGAGCCGCACCACAGGCTCGAAAGAGCCGTTTGCGGCTCGCGAGCCGCGGGTTCCCGACCCCTGTCCTAGACTATGGCCTAGGAGTCTTTGGCAAACTCATTAGTAACCTGATTTTTTTAAAAACAACAACAGACTACTTCAGGTTTTACATGCTAGCAGTTACACAGTTCATAGCCCAACTTTGGGAAATGAAATTGGAATTTAAGGATACTAAATTGGCACCCGGACCTCAAAGAACAGTTCATTTACTAAGGCTGTAATCTAAGAACACTTTCCTGGGAGTAAAACCCATGAAATATGAAACTCATTACTGAGTAGACCAATTTACGATTGCTCTCTAAATACATCTTATCAAGGAACAGCCCAAGCCAGAATATTTGTATAAGATGTAGCACCTACTACTTAAATACTCCATGATAGTCCTCTCTCATCCTCCACAGTACCCATACTCCTTTTAGCTGTACACTGCAGTAAAATCTCAGCAATCCATATCACATCCTTTTTGGCTTTATTAATATTTATAGAATTTATTATTTAACTGATTCTTGTAGTTTGTTGTTATACCTTGTCTTGTAATCTTTCTATTAGCTTTATATTTTTCAAAAGACAATCATCTTCACTGATTACTGACCCATAATTTCACCAAGTTCAGTGAAACGTACTTCCAAGGAGACTTATGTCTACATACAGATGCAAAGGACTGCAGCCTTTATATAGAAACCACTAGAAAAATTAAAAATAGGCAACACGGAGGAACATCCAATATACAAAAGAAAAACTGTGTTGAGACACACATAAAAGGTTATATAGTGTTCCTTGGGTTCAGTATGACGCTCCAGGAATGCCAGATACGCAAAATGTGTCATGTTTTGTGTATCTGGAGTCACAGGAGAGTCATGCTGAACTCAAAAAACATTTTTGGTTACCTACCCTGTTTCCCCGAATATAAGACATCCCCAGAAAATAAGACGTAGTAGAGGTTTTGCTGAAGTACGAAATATAAGGCATCCCCCGAAAGTAAGACGTAACAAAGTTTTTGTTTGGAAGCATGCCCGACGAACAGAACACAGAAAAATAAGACATCCTCTGAAAATAAGACATAGCGCATCTTTGGGAGCAAAAATTAATATAAGACACTGTCTTATTTTCGGGGAAACACGGTATACATGTGCACTGATTCCCTATGATACAACAATATAAAAACAGAGTAAAAAGACCTCATTTTAAAGGGACCTCATTTCCTAATTGAAAGCTCAACACTCTCCTTTCTTAGCACTGAAGAACCAAAAATATTTGAAACACTCTATTGTATCCAGATTTCTGTTTGCTGCATTTGCACTGAACTTTGAATGTGTTACTTTGGATTCTGTATTTTTGAACCTCATATGACTATTTTGTACTTTTGGACATTAACTTATATAGTCCAATTCTTACATTCAGCAACTATTCAATTATGATGTTGTACACATAATTTATTAACTGTGAAGTAACAGTCTTATATACGTTTTATGTAATTTATTTGGTAATTATATAGTATATAATAAAAAGCCCTTGGTTCCCATAGGACTCCTCTGCCCGATTTAGCTAATTTTAGCTATTAGAGCAAAACATGGTGTTCCCTCAATGATAAGCCAATGGATTTTCACTTAAACCCAGGTCCAAGTACAGCACAATACAGACCAATTGTGTTTAAATTCATCCATATGGTTCTCATGCCCAGCTCATAAACCTGATTTCTTCAAGCCACTTAAGCCTTAAAGATCATAACAAAGAGCCATCTGATAATGGGTGAGCAACTCCTCAAAACCAGAAAGAGAAGGACGACAGTTAGGTTTGATGTATAACCTATGGATATTTTTTTTTAATTCACCCTAGAAAAGTCCCATAAATTGCAACGGCACTATTCCCGAGTCAATGGTTTAAGAACTACAGGGAGCTTGACTGAATAAAATCCAAGCATCCCAATTTATGTTGAAACACAGCCTCCAATGTCAGAATGCATCTCAAAATGGATGGTACTGGATTTGGCAGAGGCAGCAGGTGTTTGAGGAATGACATATTTAGTCTAGGGAAAGGGAGCAAGGCGAGAGAGACCAGAGGAAGTCGTCAGCTGCTTCACTACTAGCCTTGCCTGCCAGTTGGCCAAGAAACAGCCCTGGTGTCAGCTGTGCAGGTAGCTCTTATTTGGCCTTCCAGGCAAAGGAGAAGTGCCAAGCATGTCAGAACCATCCGTCTGGGACACCGAGCAGAGGTGGAAGTACAGAATGAAACATAAGGTGATCACTTGGTATTTTTCCTGAATTCCCTCATCCATTTTTAATTTGAATATGGCAGTGCTATGTCACTACCCTGCCATTTTCAAATAGTATGACAAGTGATGCCATTTTATTTTACACATCCATGCACATCTTTTTTTTTTAAATAAGGCTGGCAGCCAAACAAGGAATTTGCACGCAGGATAAATGGTTAAAGAAACAACTGCTACAACTGTGATGAACCTAAGGCCGCGCTGTAACACAGCAATGTTGATTAAACAAATAGACATCTCCTAAATGTACTCAGAGATCAGAGCAAAACAATATATTGATTAGCAACAGTACAAATGTTCTTACTGAACACTAGCAGTTTGTATACAAAACCACCAACTTTGCATCTCATCTTAATTTTATAAACAGCTGCAGTAACAGTGCAGTTGTTACGAAAGTATACTGAGAGCCAGAACATCTCCCCCCCTCTCCAACAATGGACATCTTGGGTTGAAGCCAGACATAGCCCTATCCCACATGGCTTTTGCCCAGGACATCCCATGATCCCCTGGCATAATCTTTCTGGAGAGCAAAGGTGTGCCTCTCTTCTCCTTTTCACCAGGGCTCCTTTTCACCAGGGAGCAGCTGTTTGAATCCAACCACTCACAACGCAAAACCATTGCACATCCTAATACTGCAAGCCCACACAGAATTATACCCTTCTAAATCCACTGATTTGGACTTAGAATAATGCAACACTGCTTAGGATTGTGTTCTAAAGAGCCACAGCATGTTCACTCTGTTACACGGGTCTGTGCTAAGGTTAATTCTACATGAATGCTTTTCCGGGTGTTTTTGTTATCAGTCATGGATCTTTCTCCTTCCTTAGAACATCCTCCCAGGGATGGGGTATGAGAGAAGTATTTGATTCACATCGCATATTATCATTTGTTCTTTGCCAACTACTGTTTCTACTGAGTATACGGAATTTGGTCTCCAACCACAGTTTCCTAAAGACAGAGTACCTTACTGATGCTGCCATCTGTTGTCACATTATACTTCACAACAAAGGTAGAAAAGAAATCAAACATCTCCTCTAAGCAATCTTCTTCCCCTTTCCCATTGCTATGGAGTTAGGCCCATTCGATTCTGAAGTCACTCCCTTGGCTGTGTCCCTCCCCGTGACCAGAACAAATCACAATACTAAATCTATCAGTCCATGAAACAGGATTTTTTAATTTACAATTTCAGAGACTCATAGTATCATAGAGTTGGAAGAGACCACTAGAGCCATCCAGTTCAACCCCCCACCAAGTAGGAACACAATCAAAGCACTCCTGACAGATGGCCATTCACTCTGTTTATAAACCTCCAAAGAAGGAGACTCCACCACCCTCCGAGGCAGCATGTTCCACTGTCAAACAGTCCTTGCCATCAGGAAGTTTTTCCTAATGTTTAGGTGGAATCTCTTTTACCGTAGTTTGATAAAATAATAATGATATAATATAATGTAGCCATAGAGATTACAAAGATAAGGGGTTGTGCACTAGTAATCAAAACTGTGAGCAATGCACAAACAATGGCTAGCAGCCAGTAGGACTGAATAGCTGAACACTATACTAAATCAATAGTGTGAACAAAGTCTATAAATGGGGCTGTGAAACAACTAATGCCCCATTCTCCACAAGTATATGTCAAAGCATACAATCATTCATACTTTCAAATCAATCTGAACTTTTCTAAGCTAACTAGAAAATCCACAACAAGTTGCCAGTATCCAGTAATTACCTGGCTTCGATGAATCTTCAAGGCTCATGGGCATGTGATATTTTCAGTGTACATAGGATTTGCCCCATAGAAAGATATTCTTACAATTCGGAAACTACTACATGCCCATGAGCCTTGAAAATTCATCAAAGCCAGATAACTACTGGATATGGGCCACTCATTGTGGGTTTTCTAATTAGCTTAGAGAAGGATAACAATTGAAAGCATAACAATTGTACGCTTTAACATATACTTGTGGAGATTGGGGAACTAGCTGTTTCACAGCCCTGTTTGCAGACTTTGTTTAGTGTTAAGCTATTCAGTTCTACTGACTAGTCCCTAGAGCAGCAGAACACAAGCTTGCTCCCCCATCAACATGACATTCCTTCAAATATCTAAACATGGCCTTCATGTCATTCCTTAACCTTCTCTTCTCCAGACTAAACAGCTCCCAAAGTCTCTTCTTGCAAGACATGGATTCCAAACCTTTTATCATTTTAGTCATCCTCCTTTGGATACGCTTCAGCTTGTCAGTATCCTTCTTGAGTTTTGGTGCCCAGAATTGGACACAGTATTCCTGGTGAGGTCTGACCAATGCAAAATAGAGAGGTACTATTACTTCCCTTGATCTAGACCAGTGATGGCGAACCTTTTTGAGACCAAGTGCCCAAATTGCAACCCAAACCTCACTTATTTATCTCAAAGTGCCAACCTGGCAATTTAACCTGAATGCAGAGGTTTCAGTTTAGAAAAAACCAGTTGGCTCCCTCTTCCTCCGCCCCACCCGCTCAAGCAGGGGCCAGCCTGTTGAAACCACCAGCAAGTCCCGCGCGCACCGCTCTGTGCCTCTCTAGCATCTCTGCCTCCTCTGCACCCCCCACTCAGGCAGCAGCCACCCGGAACACAGGCACCAGGCCCGCCAGCCGAGTCCTCCTTGCTCACTACGGTGGGCCCACGTCATGTTCAGTGGCCCAGGCCAGCCTAGATGTGTGTGGGGGGGTGATTTTCTGCCCCCCACATGACGAACTCTGTGTGCGCTTGCCCACAGAGAGGGCTCCGAGTGCCACCTCTGGCACCCATGCCATAGGTTCACCATCACTGATCTAGACATTACATTCCTGTTGATGAAGCCCAGAATTGCATTGGTTTTCTTGGCAGCTGCATCACACTGTTCACTCATGTTCAACTTGTGGTCTACTAAGACTCCCAGATTCCTTTCGCATGTACTGATGTCAAGTCAGATATTGCCCAGCTAATATTTGTGCATTTTTTTCTGTCTCAGTGCAGTACCTTACATTTCCACTTGTTGAAATTCATTTTGTTAATTTTGGCCCAGCTCTCATGTACATATTCTAATGTTTTCTATATAATTATAATGGGGGGAGGGCATTTTTTCCAACAGACATGAAATCAAAAGTTTCTTTGACCGTTATTTAAAGCAATGCATTATCCACTAACACATGAGGCTCAGTCTCTTCAATTAGAGAAGAGAAATCAGAAGTTTATTCCAGATCTTGATGAAAACCTTGTATCTTAACCAATTATCACGAAATGTTTTAAGAACTTTATTTAAAATTACTGTAGTTACCCCAAAATGTATTTTAAAAAGAATCACAATTATACAGAAAACATTAGAATATGTACACAAGAGTATAAATTAAAGAATACAAGTGATCCCTTCTCCTACCTAACTAATTTAAATGTGAAACACAATTTCCAAAATTCTTACCAAACCATTTCAAAAATACAAAATATTCTCACTGCAATTCAGATTTGAGAGATGTAGTGTGTGGCTATCTTATATAGACATAATTATGTGACCCTCACATGACTTTATAAAACCACCTAATTAGTTTTTTTCTAGAAACAATATTAGAAACCTCAGAGCATTCAAAAAATAATTATTGGAAACTATTCCATTTGTGCTAGAAGTTATTCTGGGGATAAAGCCATTGATTCATATGTCATTCTTTTCAAGACTGAAAACTCTAGAGTAGTAGTTGTTTTTTAAAGGCAACCACAGATTTACACAAAAACCTAAAACCAAACTCTCAGGCATACCGGGTCCCAAATAATGGCTTAGAAATTAAAATCCACAATACTATCATCAAAGTTCAGTGTCAAAACTTAATAAAAGAGACCGGCCTGTAGAATATCCCAACAAAAATGAAGTAGCAACAGAACAGGAGAAACAATGCATCCAACAGGGAGAGTCAAAACAAAACCGTACAAACAACCAAAGACATCTGCAAGATCCTAAGGGAACTGATATGCATAGGACACTAACCACAATGGAAGATGAATATGTAAACAGCTGTCAGGTAAGCCACTATTCTACCTCACAATCTACAATATAGGGATAATAGTTCCAATCGACTTAAAAGATTATTTTAAGAATCCACATCATACAGTTTGAACATTCAACATGTGATATAAAATGTCACTCCTCATTATACCAACAGTGAATTCTGCGCCGTGCAAAACAAGCCAAGCATCACAAATACACATTCATCACTTTATGAGTACAACATTGTTAAGTCATTCTGGTTTAATAAACCAAAAAGAAGCAACATTTCAGCACTGTGTTAAGCCACTTTTACAACTGGTTTAAACTGAGCAAAGCTAATTTATACAAAAAACATATTTATTTTGTGATCAGGTTTTGCAAAGTACTGGTATTTTTAATAAAAGTAAGAGATCTGAAAAAAGAACCTTGATTGCTGAAGCAAGAGCTGAGAATTCTGCTTTTTAAAAAAAACCTGAGAAATTACTTCGTCTTGTTTATGTCTATGAGGCAATAATAATATATGTTCTTGTCTGCTGCAAGAGATAACTTAAACCATTACACTCAATCCATTCACTTCAAATTAAGTTTAATTGATTCCAATGATATTTATTTCTATGTAAGAGGCCATTCAGACTCCAGCCTTAATTTGATTTGAAGAGCTGGATCCTGTAGATTTTGGGACTCATCCATTTTAGTTCCTGTTTGAGTCCTGCCTTGTCAGACCTACTGTACATTGCTTATAGGCTTATGTATCTGAATCAAGACATACAGGTCTAGCACCTGAAGATCAAGATACAGGAATGAACTGTTGCTCAGTAGAAGAATTCATGTTTTGTATGCATAAAGGTCTAGAACACGGGTCTGCAACCTGCAGTTCTCCAATAGGCCATGGTGGCAGGGGCTGATGGGAATTGTAGTCCATGAACATCTGGAGAGCCGCAGGTTGCAAACCTCTGGTCTAGAAAGAAAGTACATGGGTATCTGCACAGATTAAGAGAAAAAACTATGATACACTTATCAACGGGTTTTTTCCCCCAAAGTTATTATATAATATTAGAAAGGAATGTTAAGATTTCAAGGAGGTTTACGTTCAAGGGTTCCAATATTGCAATGGTACGTTCCATTAAATGCCTAATATGCACACGCCTTTTAAGAAATTAGCACAAACTTACATAACAACATTACAGATCAGAAAGGCAAGTTAAATTATAAACTATTTTACCATTTGTAAAAAATATTTGAAGCTTCCAATATTCATCTTCTGTCAAAAATTTTAAGTCCTTTTGCCGTTCTTTCAACAGATCTTGTTTATCCAAAATCCATTGTAAGCTATTGGGAGTGGGGTGGGGTGAGGAGACATAGAGGGAGAGAGAAACAGATTTTAAAGATATTGCACAAAGACATCTCTTGTAATAGGATGCTAAAAGGAACAGCATTTTTTCAACTACCATTACATGCCCTATACCAAAACTACAGAACTACAAAACTACACTATCCCAGATATTCTACACTAGGAAAAACACACGTTCTAAACACCTGTGCAAACACCTAGGCCCCTTCCGCACACGCAAAATAATGCATTTTCAAACCACTTTCACAACTGTTTGCAAGTGGATTTTGCCATTCCGCACAGCTTCAAAGAGCACTGAAAGCAGTTTGAAAGTGCATTATTCTGCATGTGCGGAATGAGCCCTAGATTGTTTTTATCAATACAGCATCATGTTTTCTAAAGCTGGGTGTAGTTACTGGGTATTGTCCATTCTAAGCATTCGATTCCCAGTGCAGCAAATCTCATCATATGGGTATTAGGTATGTATAATTATATTTATAACACAAACATCAGTGCTACAGAACACAGCAAACAGTCGTTAGTTTAGATTACTTTAGAAGAGGACTACATAGATTCATGGAGGATAGGTCCATCAGTTATTAACTCCATCAATTAAATGGCATATCCATGTTCAGAGCTAGTAATCTTCTCAATACACACTTGCAGTCCTTCAAAGAGCATCTGTTTGGTCACTGTTGAGACAGGCGTCTTTGTTCCACAGATCAGTAAGTGTAAAACCCTTCAGTCTGAAGAACACCGTAGTAATTGGAACCCGGTAACCTTTCTCCGTCTATGAAGTCACAATAAAGCCTCACATTCCAAATGCAGTCATTCCACCCATGCTCCAAAGATCCAATATACTCAATACCACGATCCTCATTCACAACCTGGAACAAACTGTATCTGCCCCCTTTACACCACTCCCCTTGCCTCCACCGATTAAGCCACACAATCTTCTCCCAGCATCCCTCGAAGAAGAAAAAGAAGGGAAATCACTCACTAGTGCGAGCTCTGCCAAAAATTCCCTGCCATGTAGAAGAGTCGGAGAAGCTTCTTCTTTCTGCTTGCTCGGGCAGAATGTGGCAACCCCAGCCTCCAATGCAACAGCCTCTTCTTGTTCCTTTCCAGGAACAGGAACCGCTTGCGAAGCAGGAAGGAGGCTGCAAAAGCGGCAACACTCATAGCAACATCAACCTGCGCCCCGGTCTTGCTGTTTTCCCTCAGCTCGCCGGCTGCTCTCCACTGCCGCGCAAATTAGTTCCCAGGCAACCATGTTCCGCCTGTGGATGTCAAAAAGCCAAACTCCCTCAGCCCTGCTTATCGCTAGCCCTAGCCTAGACTGAGCGGCCTTGATCGTAGAAGTCCTTCCTGCGAAAACAAGAAATATTTTGTTAAGGAATGTGCCCTCATTTCTAATGTTTTACGAACAGATGCGTTCCCTCTGTGTGGCAAATATATAGCATTTTCTCAGCGCTCCAAGTGTCAGATTGCATGGTTTCTTATTGGACCAGGAAACAGAATACACCCTCTTGGAGAGTAGTGCTCCTCTTTGTTGGGGTGAAAGCTTTCTTTTGGGGTTCAGCGGTTTTAGATAGTCCTCGCTATTTGTTATTTGATTCATGACTAAGGAATTAAATCTTAATAAGGAACTGAGAACCAAGTTCAGCCTCCTGTCTTACAGATGAGTATATTATATTGAAAGGCTGTGTGTGTGTGTGTGTGTGTGTGTGTGTGTGTGTGTGTGTGTGTGTGAGAGAGAGAGAGAGAGAGAGAGAGAGAGAGAGAGATGTTTAGCCTGGGGACGATTGAGAAAAACGTTGATTGCAAAAGTTTGCATTACTATGAATAATAATCAATAATCAATCACAGCATTGATTTCCAGTAACTATGCACAACTGTTTGGACACCATTAATGCTTTTAAAAAAAATGCAGCTGTGTGCTTCTTCCTTTCCTGAGCCCAACTAGCAATATTTAATAACAATGCATAGATTAACAATGTGAGGACTATGTTCCTTATAGGCAGATTATGTTTTCCTTTCTTTATTTCTCATTGCATGTAAATGGCATTCGGTACAAATCTATCTAGATACCATATTCTTATCCTGTAGTTCTTTCTAAGAGCTCACAGAAGCATATGTCATTTTCCCTACCTCAGGGCTGGATTAAGCAAGTGCGGGGCTTGTAGCATATGTTATAAAAGACCTTGTTGCAGGCTCAATTTGGTGGCACAGGCACACCCTCCAGCACTGTAACTGTGCACACTGCAGAGGCTTGGGAGCATGGGAGATAGCACTAAGGACATTACACCTGTGCACATGAAACAGCAAGGAGCCAACACATACCAGTACACACACAGAACCCACAACACATACCCTGCAGCATGCAGCTCTCCAGACATGTAAACAACTGTGTTGCCAGATCATGAAAATGCAGTGAAAATGATTTCATCAGACAGTTTGCAAATATTTTGTTCAGGGCCCTCGGAAATATGGGCCCCATGGCATATGCTACTTTTGCTACTAAGTTAATATGGTACTTCCCTACCTCTGTTTTATCCTTATAATAGGTTTGGTCAAAATGTGAGAGAGTGACTGGCCCCACAGTTATCCAGTGAGCTTCATCACTGAGTGAGGTTTAAACCTAGGTTTCCTTTATTTAGAGATGCCACTGTTGCCAGAGATGCCATGGTTGGCAGATGGGGGACTCTGTTTAAAGCAGTGATGCCTCTGCCCATTCTGCCAACCTTTGGAATAGTTAGCAGTGCAGTGCCAGTAGGATGTTGAGGGCTCAAAGAGTTAACATGGAACTCCACATGATTGACTAGAGAGAACTGCAGAACGTTCTTAGCCAGAGCACTGAGAGTTTTGAGAGGAGAACTGAATTGAATGCCAAAGGGAATGGGTGTTCTTTTATAGTTCTGTTCTATGGTGGCTGAGGACCAGTTCTAAGTGAACTGAGCTATTCTATTTAAGTGCCATGAAGGACAGATTTCAAATAGGGAATCTGTACCAAGGTCCTGGAGTTAACCACAACACAGTGACATTGATTAATCACACCAGTGGATTGATTAATTTATCTGAGGAGAACTCATTCATATATGGGGCAGTGAAGCTCCTGAGGGTGGTTGAGTTTTTAAGGCAAGAAAGAATTGGGTTTCTGGAGGAAAGTTGCAAGTCCTTCTCTGAAAAGCACCATGTGAGGAAGACACTCTAGAGGACAGACTGACTTTGAGCTAGTATGTGAGGAACTGTGTCAGTTATACTTACCTGGGGGTGGAATAAAAGGTTCAGCACAGAAACTATACACCTATACTGATGCATCCTTGTTGTGTGTATACTTGAAGTGACAGTAACAACTTGAAGGTACTAAAGATAGCTGTAAGAACTATGTATTGATTGTAAAGAGATATTGAAACAACTTGTAAACAGTAGTCTCTAAAACCAGCTTCTTGTATATGTGGGGGTGTGTGTATCTTTTTATCCTTTGTCAGAAAAACGTCCTGATTTAGTTCTTGTAAATAAAAACATTTCATTATTTGTTTATAAACCTCTAGTGCCAGTTTATTATGATGTTATTTTCTGATATTAAGGAAAAGGTTATTTGGGTGTTCCTAACAGAGCTGTTAATATTCCTGTCTGCAAAGAATCCAAGTTAAACAGCTAAAAATCACTCTTACTGTTTGAATTAATTTATAAAAGTGGAAAAACGCAAAGTATATACACAAATTCTAAATCACCACATTCATGCTATTGCATGGCAATACTGAAAGACAAAAGGGCTGCTCAGTCAAAGTATAACTTTGGCAGTAGGATGTTGAGAATTTTGAAATTCTGTCAGAATTTTGAAAAAAAAATCTTCAGGGCACAAGGCAGTGGAAAGGCTTAAGGGCACCAACAACACTCCCTCTTTTCATATATTTATTGCCAAGCAGACTAAACAGTATGATAGAACTCACACAGTGCCAAACCACTGCCAAGTAAATTCAAGGTACATCCATATTAACCTGATGATCCTATACATTATAGAACAAAATTGATTTGATGCAGGTTTTCCAACTTTTCCTTTGGTCTTCCTCTGTGGAGACAGCCACACTATGAACTTAAAATGGCTTAACAGCCGTTTCCCGCATCTTAGTGAGGGAGGCTAGGAATTCTTAGCATTCGGGAATATTTGATGCCATACACACTGTTATAAAACAAACATAAATTAGCAGTACATATATGCAAGCAAAATATATCCCCTATGTCTAGCAGTCACAACCCCAGAGATTAGAGTAGCAAACAAACAGAAGCCACAGTTGCTGATGTAGAACTGAATCTCTCCACACTTGACACTTTGGAAAGGTAGAGCAATCTGTTGGAGGGCCAGGGCGGGAATGCGCAGTGATATGATTCGCGCATAACTCTGCCAATTGGCAACTGGCCTCAGACAGATAAGAGATGCTATTTTTCCTTGACTCTTGGGTTCTCTTCATGGCATCTGACCTACAATAGCTCAAACTGGCATTTTAATCTTATGATATTGAATAACAACCACCCAAGAAATACCAAGATGTGTGGTTCCCATTGTGCCACTGGACTTCTGTGCAAAATAATCATTGGGAATCTCACCTTGCATTTATAACCAGGGGCAGTATACCCCCACAGCACAACCTGGAGGCGTAGGTAGGTGTCTGGCCAGGTTGCTAAGGCAACCAAACATTGTACCTGAAGTCATACAAGTATGGTAAATGTGCATAATACAGGAACTTCTTTGTTGGGGATGTCCCAATTTGGAGACTTAGGGGGAATCACATTGTGACATGTATTTGGAGGTTTCTTCTGTGTGCATGGCTCTGTTGCCTGGACTTCACTATTCTCATGGGAATTAGTACTTTGAAATTAGCTATAGTGGTAACAGTATTGAAGAACTGGGCACGTTTGATTCATTTTCTCCAACTTGTGATAATTTGAATGTATATTCCCCCAGTATACATATAGTACATCTTTTCCAGCTATCTTTCCATATATTCATGCCTATACAGCTTGATTCAAGTCCAGGAGCACCTGAGAGATCTACAAGATTTTCAGGGCGTGTAAGTTGAAAGTCAAAGCACTCTTCATCAGATACCTGTACATTCATCAGAGATCTTTGACTCTCGAAACTTTCTGCCCTGGAAAACTTGTTGGTCTGTAGACTCAAATCTAACTGCTCTATTGCAGACCAACACAGCTACCTACCTGCTGTCTCTGTCATTGGGACAAAGTACAAACATTGATGGTCTGTATTGCATTTATACCAGAGATAAGGTGTTGTTGTTGTTGTTGTTGTTGTTGTTGTTGTTTTTTGGGGGGGGGTTCTGCATCACTGAATTTCTTCTTCCTCTTTCTCAAATGGTAATAGAGTCTGAGGCACTTACTAATGTTATTAATGGTTTCATGTCTTTTTGGGAAGAAAAAAGGAGTATGGGATACTATTGGGGTTAACTATTGTTTGCAAATGGAAAAGCTGAGAGTCTATGGGCAGGGGTGTTCAACCCAGACAGTTAAA
The DNA here is from genome assembly GCF_021028975.2 of Sphaerodactylus townsendi. Classification (NCBI taxonomy): domain Eukaryota; kingdom Metazoa; phylum Chordata; class Lepidosauria; order Squamata; family Sphaerodactylidae; genus Sphaerodactylus; species Sphaerodactylus townsendi. The sequence continues at coordinate 128,154,839 of NC_059425.1, read as the reverse complement.
GGGGGCATAATGGATATTGACTGGAGCTAAGTGGGCCACCCAGTGAAATCTCCTAGCTCTTTAATGGGTCATAATGGGCTATAACTGGTGTCATAGGCCATCCCCTGGAGAGCGATGAATCCTCAGGGGATGAGCAGAGCTCAGTAAGCCCAGACCAGATTGGTAACAGGGCTTGGATCAGCCAGGGTCCTTACAGGGTGAGCAACAGGCAGGTCAAGATTCAGAGCCAGAAGTGCCTGCAGAAGCAAGCCATGCTTCCAGCCCTACTCCAGCTGCAGAGACTCAAGCACCTAGCTCACCTTAGCCCACAAGAAGGCAGAGACCCCAGGAGCAATTGGAAATTAAAAGGAAAAGCACCTGTCTGCTAGCTCAGAGAAGACACCTTCTGCAGCAGGGGGAAGTAGAGTCTTCAAAGGATGAAGACCCTATATCAAGCAGGCTCACAGAGCATACTGGCCTGGATGCAACAAAGTACATGACTGCTGCAACGCTTCCTTTGACTTGTGGATTCTGACCCTCGAAATGGACTTGTGATACTGAAATCTCTCGAACTGTTCTCAGCTTCCTGCTGTAACCTGATACCTCTGCCTGGCAGTTCAAGCTGGAACAACTAGTGAATGAAACCCAAGTCTCTGCACTGTGACAATTACAATACACGGCCATGGAATGTGGTGGAGAAATTCCCAGTTGTTTTGCACCCACTCATTCCTTTACAAATGAGTCTGCATGCTGTCCTAGTTTCCATTTATTCTGAATGCAGGCCAAAGCCATTAATCTCCAAGGGACTCTCGTGGGATGTGGGCTGCATACCTTGTAAGCTGCAATCCTTTTGCATTGTGAGGTTGTTTAGGGCCATCCCTTTGATTTCCCACCACTAGTCTGCCATTAGATCAGTCTTTCTGAGCAGTGTATAATGTGGTTGTTGCATTTCTTCTCATCCCCTTGGGGAACTTGATCTCTAGGTTCTGGTGGGTTTTCCGGGCTGTGTGGCCATGGTCTGGTGGATCTTGTTCCTAACGTTTCACCTGTATCTGTGGCTGGCATCTTCAGAGGTGTATCACAGAGGAAAGTCAGCTACACACTGTGTTCAGTGAGAAGGGAATGTTTTAGTGGGGTATAAATGGTCATGTCTCCAGGTAGGGAACCAGTCAGTAAGTGTTTGGGTGGAACTTGCTATGCAAAGGTGTGGTTGATAGTATAGTATTGCAGGTGGGGTTTTTCAGTCCAAGGAGTGATTCTCATTTGCATTCAGTTCAGGGAGTGATTCACATTTGTATTCCCTGCAGCAGCAGCAGTATTGGTGAATGCAAATCCTGTGTTTGGGTGGAGTCCATTTCTGGACCACCTTAACAGCATCCACCCAAACATCCAATTTACCATGGAAGCTGAAAAAGAAGGCAAACTGCTTTTTTTAGATGTCTTGGTCTTTTGCAGACCCAACCATCAACTGGGCCACACAGTATACAGAAAACCAACACACACAGTCCAGTAACTACATAACAACTCCAACCACCATCTACAACAGAAAAGGGGTATAATCAAAACACTGACAGATCGTGCAAAACGAATTTCTGAACCTCACCTCCTCCCTGATGAAATCAATCATCTAGACTGGGCTCTGCAGGTTAATGCCTATTCCACAACAGAAATCAGAAGAGCTTTAAGACCAAGAGAAACCCAGAGGACTGAGGAGAAACAGCCCACCACAGGAAAAATATTTCTACCATACATCAAAGGAATCACCAATCAAATAGGGAAACTGGTTTTAAAAAACATAGCTTACAAACCATCTTCAAAACTACCAGGAAAATACAGCAGATGCTACACTCAGCAAAGGACAAGAGAGACCCCGTCACTTCTGCAAGAGTCTATCGCATACCCTGCAGTTGTGGAAAGGTCTACATAGGAACTACAAAACGCAGCATCCAGACTCGTGTTAAGGAGCACGAAAGACACTGTTGGCTTAACCATCCTGAAAAATCTGCAGTTGCAGAACATGTCTTAAACAAAACTGGACATAAAATTTTATTTGAAAACACTGAAATTCTCGATAATTCAGAAGATTACTATGCCAGACTGCACAGGGAGGCCATTGAAATTCACAAACACCAAGACAACTTCAATAGGAAAGAAGAGACTCTGAGAATTAACAAAGCTTGGCTCCCAGTACTCAAAAACACCAAAAACATACTTCAAGGGCATGCTAAGTTCATGGACAATGAACTCCACCCAAACACAGGATTTGCATTCACTAATTCTGCTGCTGCTGCACGGAATGCAAATGTGAATCACTCCCTGGACTGAAAAACCCCACCTGCAATACTATACTATCAACCACACCTTTGCATAGCAAGTTCTACCCAAACACTTCCTGATTGGTTCCCCACCTGGGGACATGACAATTTATACCCCACTAAAACATTCCCTTCTCACTGGACACAGTGTGTAACAGACTTCCCTCTGTGATACACCTCTGAAGATGCCAGCCACAGATGCAGGCAAAACATTAGGAATAAAATCCACCAGACCACGGCCACACAGCCCGGAAAACCCACCAGAACCAGTTGAATCTGGCCCTGAAAGCTTTCGACAGTACATTGACCTCTAGGGTTGTCAACTCCTGGTTGGGAAATTACAGGAGATTTGGGGGGGGGGGGGATCCTGGGAGGGCATGTTTGGGTAGGGAAGGACCTCAGCCATGTATAATGTCAGAGTCCACTCTCCAAAACAACTGCCCCCAACCCCTGAAACAGATCTCTGTTTGGTGATCAGTTGTAATTTCAGAAAACCTCCAGGCCTTATCTGGAGGTTAGCAACCCTATCTCTGATCCTCCACTGTATGAGAAATGTTACCAGGGGGTAAGTTTACATGTATATTAGAAGGGGGGGGTGTATACATACATACATACATACATACACACACACACACACACACACACATATATATGTGCATATAGAGACATGTATCTATATGCATATGCACATGTATATACATTTGTATATATGCATGTGTGTGTGTGTGTGTGTGTGTGTGTGTGTGTGTGTGTGTGTGTGTGTGTGTGTATATATACTTGGAAGTAAACTGCACTGTCAAGTCTATTACTTCATTCAATGACAGACACTAGATCAGTGTTTCCCAACCTTTTCAAGGTCAGGGTACCCTTGACCTCACTCTTCATATCTCACGGTACCCCTGCCGCCACCTCCCACCTTCCCCTCCCACGGTACCCCTTCCGCCACCTCCCACCTTCCTGCCGCCACACACCCCACCTTCCCCTCCCAGGGTGAAGGGAAGCAGTGGGGGTGGTGGCTGCTGACCTTGCAGCAGGCCCTGCCCTATGGGCCAGCTCCATGTCCTTGTTGGCACCGGTGGGAGACACCACAAAAATGAGGGGGGGCAGTAGTGTTGCCGTGGTACCCCTGGGACATGCTCACGGCACCCCAGGGTACCACGGAACCCTGGTTGAGAATGGCTGCTCTAGATCTTTGTAAATCAGAAGCCTTAATTGAAATGAATAGCTTGTTAAAGCCAGTTCTAACCCCTTGCATATCTGACCATTGCTTTATCCACTCTAATGCCCACACCCCACCCTCCTTCCCCATTCCCAGGAAAGCCAGAAGCGGGAAAGTGAAATAAAGCGTCTTTGAAGAGATAGTAGGCCATCTACCCACCCACCCACCCTTCTCAGGAAGGCGCAGAAGATGCTTCTAACGTTACTAGCATGAGAGAAGGAGAAGGGAAAAGAAAGAACCATTAACCCAGAGAGGCACTGGATAGCGGTAAAGAGAGTGCAACCATTAAGCAAGCACGGACACTCTGACACCCACTCAGGTGAAGAGGTCTTGGGGGGGGGGGGGTGTTACTCCCCAGCAAACGCGTGAAGGAGGACAGCCGCTTCCTTAAGGCGGCCTCCTTGGTCCCCACCGGCTTTCTTCCCCCTCCATTCTCAGACTGCTGCAAAGCCAGGCTGGGAGATGGCCACGCCCACGGGAGCAGGAGCGGCGAGCGGTGCGCTGCTGATACGGCCGGCCCCAGCCCATCCTCTCCCTGTCTTCGGCTTTGAACCAGCCGGCAGCTGCGGGCTACAAGGCCCGGCAAATGCGCGGCGACTTCGGGGAAGCAGAGGCGGGCGCAGGGTACCGGCTCAGTCACCCGACTGTTTCTCTCACGGACCCGCAAAGGCGGTCTCCCTCGTCTAGGCCAGGGCCAACAGAAACACGGGGCGGGGCACACGGTTGCCTGGGGGGCGCCCACAATTAAAGGGGCAGCGACCAAGGCGGCTCTTCTCTCGACTCCCGGCACACGCGAACACTACGAGGACGAACATTCCCTTTTAATTCAGGGCTGCTGTCATGAAATTGTGATGCGCACACCCAGGCGTTTGTACATGCACCCAGATCTTCGATGCATTGGGTTCCCTCACCGATAATGGCTCATTCCATCGTCAGTGTATGTCTGTATTCCTTCCTCCGATCTGGAAGTGGAAAGAAGGGAACTGTGCTTTGCGCAGAGCAACCCAGACTTCCATTTTCTCTCGATCAACAGCATGGGAGTCAAGGAGAAATAAATGGATGGTGGTTGTTTTCTCCTGCTCCTTTTCGGTTGACTGAAGCATTTCCGAATTGCTCCATGGGTCGTCCAGTCGCTAGAGTAGTCATTTTGAAGGTGGCAATTCTGATAAACTTTCCTTGGAGTGCTGAACGCCCCATTTAATAAAACGGGGCTTACTTTCGAGGATACCTGCTTAGAACTAATACAGAACTCTGCAGAAAATAGTTGAAAGACTTTCTTCTGGCACTTCAGCTACTTAAAAGTGGAACAGACCACAGATACCCCACTTAAAAGACATTCCTGAAAACTGGAACATTTCTCTCAAATAACTTACCTTCGATTTCAATCAGGGAGGTAGGTATAGATTTTTATGGGGGGGTGGGGCCACACCCTACCCAACCCTAGGGCGTGGCCATGCCTCCCCAAGCCCCGCCCCCAGCCTAGCACTTATAAAAGCAGTTCTTGGAGGCCGGGGACAGCAGACTCCCCTGCCCTGCCCTGCCCCCAACCAGCTGGGCTCCCAGCGGGCAGTTCCTTCTGCCCTCCCCTCTGGGCAGAGGCATAGAGGGAAAGTGGAGCATGGTTCAAAATCTGAATTTTGCCTCCCCCCCCCAGCAACTGCTGTGATGCTGGAATCCACCCCCAAACAGCATCACTTTCAAAGATGTTTAAACTAGAGAGCCCAAATTCTCCTTTTAAATCCACCTTAGAGGGAGAATCTGGGGTCCCCAGTTAAACAACATTGAAAGTGATGCTGTTTTGGGGTGGAGTATCCCCCACCCTGAAACAGCATCACTTTCAATGTGGCGTAGTGGTTAAGAGCAGGTGCATTCTAATCTGGAGGAACAGGGTTTGAGTCCCTGCTCTGCCACTTGAGCTGTGGAGGCTTATCTGGGGAATTCAGATAAGCCTGTGCACTCCAACACACACCAGCTGGGTGACCTTGGGCTAGTCACAGCTTTTCGGAGCTCTCTCAGCCCCACCCACCTCACAGGGTGTCTGTTATGAGGGTGGAAGGGCAAGGAGATTGTAAGCTCCTTTGAGTCTCCTACAGGAGAGAAAGGGGGGATATAAATCCAAACTTTTCTTCTTCTCCTAAACTGAGGACCTCAGATTCTCCCTTTTAATCCATGCTGAATGGGGTGGATTTAAAAGGAGACTCTGGGGAAATTTGGGGAGTGCCTGGTGTCAGGGTGCAATTGTTAAGCTAGAGGCACCGAACTTTCAGGGTATCTTTAGAGACTCTCCTAATGATACCACCCAGATTTGGTGAAGTTTGGTTCAGGTGGTCCAAAGTTATGGAACCTCAAAGTTGTAACCCCCATCTTCTATTAGCTCCCATTGGAAACAATGGAGGAAAGGGGCACCCCCTTTGGGAGTCCATAGCTTTGGACCCCCTGGACCAAACTTCACAAAAGCTGGGTGGTATCAGTAAGAGACTATCCTGATGATACCTCCCAGGTTTGGTGAAGTTTGGTTCAGGGTGTCCAAAGTTATGAACCCTCAAAGGTGTAACCCCCATCTTCTATTAGCTCCCATTGGAAACAATGGAGGATGGGGGCACCCCCTTTGGGAGTCCATAACTTTGGGCCCCCTGAACCAAACCTCACCAAACCTGGGTAGTATCATCAGAAGAGTCCCCCAAACAACCCCTGAAAGAACCCCCCCCCCTTACCTACGTCCTTGATTTCAATGTACCCTTGTAATCATATTTTCAGATCCTAGGTATACCCATTGGAGTTCGGTTTTATTTCCAATAAAATATTAGAGGAATCCTTCACAGATCTAAGCAGAATCCTACTCCAAGTCTGTGGTTTACTTTCAGGAAACTGTTTTTAGAATTCAAGTGTGAGAGATTACCAGAGCAATCCAAAACAGAAGCAAATCCCATTGAGTTTAATATGATTAATTCCTATGAAAGTGTGCATAGCACTGGAATTTAAGGGACCGGGAGAGAGAGAGAGGAGTACACAAAGACAGAATGTGTTCCTGCAATACATGTCAGTGTCTGTATAGATTATTGATTATTTACTACAAATTTCCCATACAAATACTCAAAGCCATTTACAAGAAGTTACAAATGTATGTATTTTGCAAACAAGTATGTACCTCTATATTTGTGTGTGTGTGTGTGCATATGCATTTTCATCTAGAAACATATAGATGTCCTCTCTTCTACCTGTCACAATAGCCTTCATTGCTTATACTCTTTCTTTTTCACTCTTTATAATTATTTGGCTCTGTTCTATCTTATGATGGTGTATTTCACATTATTCTAACACAAGCAGACAGTGCTTACTTATTAAGAAACTTCCTTACTCATAAGGTGAGGAAGACATTGCAAGTTTAGGGCTAAACTATTTTTGTTTGTTATGGATGCCATAGAAAGCACAGTGGATATTATTCAAGGAGTGAAACACAAATAATATGTCTTTGCAAGACTTATTCATGTATGTGCATCCCTCCACAATTTATCAGTGAATGATTTTTATTATGTATGAAATGCTTAAAAGCACTAGAAAACCTAGTCATATGAGTTTTTCAGACTACTAGCCATTTAGGGGAAGACATTGAGATTTTTCTGGGGCTAATGGGGATTGCTATGTGAACATTTTGTTCAGTTGTGAGACTTTATAAGCACAGCATAGAAAAACAAGATGGTTGCTCTGTGGGCCTGCTGTAAGGCTCCATATTCTTAGAAACCTAGGCCAAAAGTGAAGTAACTGATGGTCCTGCAACATCACAAAACTATGGATTCTTTGGGAAAACAGGTGTGCTAAGGCTGAAACTAATTAAGGGGGTGAACATTTTAAGAGGGAACATAAAGCAAGTTCCCAACAGCCCAATTTTCCTAGCAGTCTTCTGTTTCGACAAATTATTTCTCATTCCAGGAGATCACAAGTCAGAACATTTGCCCACTAGCAAACACAATGTGCAGACAGCCATTCAGGTAAGGTGAGTTGGAGGCTTGCCAAATACAGCAAACATCAACTCCTCACTCTACCAAAAATTACCCAACACTTGCACTGTTTGCACCTTTATTATCAATAGGCTTGATGAAAAGGAAGTAAAAAAGAATGATGTTAGGTTGGAAAGAAGAAAGTATCTTTATTGCCATTTGCTCACATCCAAAGAGCCCCTCTATTTGTTTCCTTGGTGCAGAGAGAAGACAAATTGACTGGTGCCCTCTGGGAAGCTATTCTAGATTTGCAACTGGGCAAATGAATGGTTGAAGCACCTGCCCCAGTAATCTTCCTCCATCCAATACAAACAGATAAGGTGTGCTAGGGTAGAGATGGAATGCTGAAAAACCCACCTCTGCTATAGTATCTCTGTAGAAATTATGGACAAAGCCCAGTAGTAACAAGAGTTGGATCCTCCCATGACCCTTTCCCTGGAGATGGTCCACAAATGGCCTCTTGCAGTTTCTCAGCATTTACATAGTATTTCTACTAAGTTCTTCTGAAGCTGTGGTTTCACAATATCCTCTTTGGATGGTTTATGCTGGAAAAAGGAAGATGAGAGAATAATTTGCTTCTGGGACTTTATGGGGAAATACCCTGGCCTTGAGACAGACTGGAGTTTGAGCCTACTAATTCTGGAAAAAAAAACCCCTGACCTGGAAGGTCCAGCCTAGCCTAGTCTCATCAGATCCAAGCAGGATCAGCTTTGGCAAGTACTTGGAAGACAGACCACTGAGGAAGTCCAGGGCTGCTAAGCAGAGGCAGGCCACCTCTAAACCTTACAGGGTTGCCCTAAGCCTGTTGCATCTTGACTGCACTCCACCAGCACCAGTTTGAAAGCAGGGATGCTACCAGGGTAAAATGGTTATAATTCTGCAGCAATTTAAAGCACTGGCAATGGAATCCTAACCCTGTTTATTTGGAGGCATCACATTAAGGATAGTGGGAATAATTTCAGATACATTTATTTAGGGCTACAAGACTAGAGTCGGGAGCTATTTAAAGATCAAGTTTATTGCCAGGGCATGAGCTTTCCAGAATCAGAGCTCCTTTTGTCAGATACAAGAACAAGAGCAGAGTTTTGAAACTGGAAAGCTTATGCCCTGGAAATATTGTTGGTCTTTTAAGAGACTCCTAGAAAGGAATCTTGTAGTTCTACCACAGACAAACAGGGCTACCAGCCTAAGATAATTTTGTATTGCTTTACTTAGAAGTTAAATGAGATCCACAAAATGAAACAAAGGAAATTCCTTAGAGTTCCACAGACTTCTAACTGCATTCCATAGAAATCACAGGGTTGGACTCAGCAAAGGCAGAATGCAGTCCTTCCAAATGTGAGCAGCAAGTGAGCTCCATTGTGAAAGGCATGCTTATGTCTGGAAACTCAGAATCTTTTAGGATGTGTTAGGATCTACTCCAAGCAGCCTTGTTCTTGGACGCAATTTGAGAGCAGTTCCAAGATCTCGCTCCTTTTTGCTACGGAAAGGAACGACAAGTGGATGCAGACGGTTGAAACCAATGAAGCTGTTGCTGTTGTTTGGAAAGAAATTGTATTCTAGCACTCAGCTTCCCAGGGTCTTTAAGAGCATTCGCCGTTATTGAGCCTGTGCTTCCGGAGATATTTCCCAGAGAACTTAGCCCAAGGCCACACATGCTTGGAGTAAACCCAGTGGGATTTACTCATGAGAAAACATCCATAGGATAGGGCTACACCCTGTTCAGAGGCTTGAGGGAATGGGCTCCACGTTTTAGGATATTTTAAATCCAGCATTCTTTGATCTGCCAAATGGGTTTGTTGACGTTCGCTTGTAAAGGCCATGCATTCGAAGTCATTGGCAACGCCGCTATTGATCTAAAAGGCACGACGTCTGTCTTACTTTAAACGTGAGAGAGCACCGGTGGACTCCTCCGGGCAAGTCCCCGCCGCATCCTGGAAGAACCAAGCAGTTCCTACCTAGCCCAACTACCTAGGCTAGGACGTGTAGAGCGGGAGACTTTGTCGCACCCAAATGGGACTGTGGAACGAACAGCGCAAGGCGAGGCTGCGAGGCTGCGAGGCAGATGTCAGCCTTGGAGATTCTCCCTTTCAAAGAACTAACAACCCCCGACTGGAATGAAGACAGTCCGGCCCCAAGCACGTTTACTCAGCAGTGCGTCGCGTCTCTTTCAACTGCGAGTAAGCCTTATTTAAGGCCTTCAAACACAAACACGACTGGGCTGCCAGTGCGGAGTGGTTCCTTGTCTGATAAGCGGCGTAGACAATGGAAAGGTAGACAATGAAGGGATCCCACTGTCACTCCTGATGACGTGATTGATGGCACTGACAGATGAAAACTAAATTCAGCCATCTAAAAGAAAATCCGATGCCACAGGACAGCAAATTCAGCTGGCTGTTGGAAAAGGGGTGTGTGTGGGCGTGTGGTGCAAAAGCCACCAAGAACCCTGCTGCCATCTGAACAAATCCCAAGCAATAAGCTTAGGTGGGGCAATAGACTCCGCTTTCTCAGAGGAATACTCTGTCTTGCATTTGGTTAATGCATTCGATTAATGCATCCAAGGCTGCGCTGGATGCTCTTCAGACTCCCAGATGAGGAAAAAAACAGCCGGAAAGCTGGGCCAGAACAGTGATGCTGTGCAGTGCCGGGGGAGGGGGGTTCGATCTGGTGACTCCTGAGTCTCGACCCCCGTACCAAGCGTCACCATCACTTCTGGGTGCGTCTGCGCGGCAGTCACGCCCGGGCGATCCAGTCGCTTGGGTGTGTGAGCGCGCGGGTGCGTGCGCGGGTGCATGTCTGTCAAAACAGGGCAAGCGAGAGTCGATGGATGCCAACCGCGAGCCTCGGTGCCTGGCGCTGTCGTCTCCCGCTCCACTCCAGCCCAGACCTGGCTGCTGCTCTGAGGGACGCTCCGATAGAGGATGAAGAAATCGCAGCCGAGAACCTGCAGGTGAAATTAGACTTCGTCAGATTTCCAACAGAAATTCGCTGTCACATTTGGCTTATCCAAAGAGGAGCCTCGTTCGTGACAAGCATGTTTAGTATATTCACCAGCGCATCCCTAAAGAACACACACACACACACACACACACACACACACACACACACACACACACGCAGAGAGAGAGAGACTTGTCCAGGGAGTCATCTGGGAACAATTAAATAGATCGCTGAGGATGGGTAGCCTTGTTAGTCCGGAGCAGCCAGATAAAGCGAAACCTCAAACACGAGGCAAATACAACTTTGGAACAGAAGTTGCTATTCTTTGAAGTTTTATTTCGCTGGCTAGCAAGAGGGAGGAGACAGATTCGAATTAAACAGGCAAACATCATTCAATACCAGTGCATCTTTTGGCACAAAGGATGCAACCCCCCACCCCCACACAATTCTTTAAAATTCCCTGCTTGAGGTTAGGTTTCTCTACTTTCTCACGGCTTTTTAGTTGGTCGGATTCCATCGAGTTTGGCTTATGTATAGGTATGTCTTCCCCCCCCCCCCGCTCCGTCCCCCACAGTCTTATATACCTCTTTCCTTCTAGATGCGATAATACAAATCAGTGCTTGCAGAGACATTCTATTTAATCCCCACCCCAGGAAACCGACGTGTAGTCCCAAATGCCTTGCTTTCCATCACGCTTCCCCCCAAACGGGCGCCCAATGTGAGACATTTCAGGCAGGAGATCCGGGTCTGCTGAGAAGAAGCGTAAGTGGATCTGAAAAGCCCTTCCAGCTCCGGCTCTGTCACTTCGCATGTGGCCCTTTGTTCTGATTCTACTAAGTTAAGTAATGTGACAGACGTCTGAGATGTTTCCAGTAATGGTGGCCTTTTAGGCTATGTTTTGCGAGCGGGGCGGGGGGAGGTGGATTGGGAGAGCGGCTGTTCCTGACCCTGAGTGTCAAACCAGTAAAGAACCTGAAAGAAAACAGGAATGAGAGAGAGAGAGAGAGAGAGAGAACTTGGCTGATGTCCCCAGCAAGGTGCGCCCTGCCCTAATCCAGAGTTCATTTTTGAAACCTGACCAGCAAAAGCGCTGGAGTCCAGAGGAGTTCAAAGGAGAGATTGTTTCCAAAGAGAGATTGCAATTATGACCTCCACATATTGACTGCGGAATGGGTCTGGGACTTATTCTCCAAGACAGTACACAGGATTGCATTCCTAACCTCTCCCAGCCGATCATTCTTTTTCCTTTCGGTTGCGCACCGTTCTGGGGTGTCATTGAAGCGCCTGTTCGGGCACGGGTTCAGGATGGGGTGCTGGACAAAAGTTGAGCAACAGCAACGCATCTGTACACGGACTCCACCCAGACACATGGAAATGTGCCTCTCACCCCCCTCCTCCCTTGGAGTGGACAAAATCTACCTTATCACACAATCACTCCACACAGAGTGTCACAGAGAGAAACACAACTCATCCTGACACGCCTCTGCCAATGCCAGCCACAGATGCAGGAGAAAGGTTAGGAGGGAAAGCTATCAGACCAGGGCCCCCCAGCCAGATCCCAGGGTTCTTTGGGGGAAACAAGACAACCCGCTCAGTGGCAACCCTCTCACTGGCTCTTCGGTCCCTCACTACACGACCCAGCTACCTGCGCCAACCTGAAGAGAAAGAAAACTTGGAGCAGCTTAAGGACCTCTTCTCGGGATCCAGGTGGGAGGATAAACAGTGAAGAGGTCATAAGGCTCGATCCATAGATACGGAGGTCATTCTTTGAAGCAATTAGTGGCGACAAAAGTGTCGATGGCTTCAATATAGCAGGTCTGACTGGTCAAGTTGCCACCCTTCTTTCTATCTGCCCCTCCCCCCCGATGCGCGATTCAGTTCAGCCACCCAAGTACTAACAATACCCTTCTAAACTTCGCGACTTCAATGGACTTAGATGACTAGGCACTGAAGTTCCCAGTGTTGTTAAGTGGCAGGAGAGTCCACACTTGGAAGGCGCCATCCTTCCATTTCTTAAGCTCCTTGACTTCCACGCTTTACGCCTAATAAAGGTTTTTGGATTGGATTGGACTTCCACGGATTTACGGTAATTGTATTTAGGACTGGCTGTTCACGAGTACTCTCGAACCATTCCAATTCCCCCTACGACCGGCAGATGTGTCACCTATTCTTCCTTTGTTTCTTGGTGCCTTCTGACTGGCAACAAGATGGCAACATCATGGTCCAGGTATAGCTGGTTTTTGAAAAGGTTGCTGGTTGGAATCCCCAGGTAGACGCTGTTAACTAGCCAATAACTCCATTCTGAACAGAACTGGTTTGGATTCTGTATTTTCTGTATCTAGCTGTCTTTAGTCCGTTTGGGCATACTGAACCGCCATATGAAATCATATTACTTAACCAGCCTTACTTACAACGGCAATGATATAATTCCTAAGAGTAGTGAATAAAATCGGAATTACTCAGGCCATAAAAACGAAACTTACTCAAGATTGACTCCATCTTCTAGTAACATACACCTATTGGGATGTGAACTGAACAGGACACCATAATTGAACACTTTCCATAATGCCATCCTTGGCAAAGTTATACTCTGCTAAACCCATTGAAGAAGGGCATAAGTTTCTTTAGCAATCAGCTGCAAATGTCACTGATTGCTTTAAGCCAGGGGTCTTCAAACTATGGCCCTCCAGATGTTCATGGACTACAATTCCCATCAGCACCTGCCAGCATGGCCAAGTGGTAGGGCTCATGGGAATTGTAGTGTATGAACATCTGGAGGGCCATAGTTTGAAGACCCCTGCTTTAAGCACTTAAAATCATGTTCAAAGGTATTTAGCATTGACTGGATTGTGTCAAATGTTTTTAAGAGCAGCCCTTCCCTCACCCCAAGTTTCTTGGAATATTTGCAAAGCCTTAGTCACTAATTCCCCACAACTGTTTATGTTTCGTATAAAATAAAATTGTTCTTGTTTTTGCTGTGTAGAGATTTTAACATAGCCAACCCGCAACCCCCACCCCCATACTTGTATAAATTTAGGCGTTTGAACGCTAATGGGAGTAATTGCAGCTTGCAGCAAGGGTGTTAGGAAGGCCAAATATTGGGATTGGGATTGGGGTGAGGGTGGGCCTGCCACAGCTGGCAAGCCTGCAGAGGGCTCACCAACACAGATCACCACAGGGAGGTAGTTGACAGGGAGATGGCAGCGGGCTTGCCAGTCCAAAATGGCCCTGGGCCCTGGGGAGAGGTGGTCGGCACTGGAGGGGAGGGGGTGGCTGACAGATCGTGAGGGGTTGGCTGCAGGCCAGATCCAGCCGAGGAGGGTGGCATGTTTGACACCCCTGGCTTACAAGGAAGTCTGTTGATTCAAAGGAATGTGACTGTCTCTATGACTGGGGAAGCCAAAGCCCTTGTAAGAGATTCTGCATTTCCCACTGTGGTGGAAGTTACAGCAAGATGTCGGTCAGGGAATTGTCTCTTTATACCAAATCCACAGGGGACTAAGTTGTCACGTTTCCTTCTACTAAATCTCTGCCTGGCCTGCATCTCTGCCGGAACACAAGGCCAGTCCGAATCTGGGAATGTCTTTTCTCAGCAGCAGATCATTTGCTTTGTTTCCAGAAGGTCCCTGGCTCAGTCGTTGACATGGGCCAGATAGTAGGTGATGCCAGTCAGAGCTGATGATCTGATTCAGTGGAAGGCTGAGTCCTGTCTTTATGTGGATTCTTTGTGCTTCATTGCAGCCAATAATCATAGCAGACTGGCAGTCTTTGCAAGGGCCTTGGTCTGATCTATGGAGAGTGAATAGCTGCCATCTGCCCCAGGTCATCACAGGCCAAATCAGGGGTGCCCCCAAAACTGTGCTGGAGTCACAGCACAGTTTGAAGTGCACATCTGGAGCACTTTTAGAACGATCTGTCTGTTGTCATGACTGGCAGCTTTAAACCTGGCACCTAAACACATGGAAGTGGCCCCATGGCTTCCATGAGAATCGCTGGCATTTCAGGGAAGTGTTGGTGCAAGGATTCAGCATCCCCCTTTTCTGCTGTAATTTGGCACCCCAGAGCGAACCACATTTCAGTGCTGCTTTCCTTCATGCCAATTCTCTGAATACTTGCTTCTGAGTAAATATGCCTGTGGGGGCTGCAGTCCTGCACGCACACTCTTTGCCCTTGGTGGGATTAAAATATTTCTTAGGATCTGTCTACTATAGTGCAATCGTAGGCAGAGTTGTACTTAGACTCAACAGCCTTAAAAAGACTCTGCTTAAGGTGACACTGTTAGTGATGGATGCAAGTTTCTCTGCGTGATTTTAGGATCACAGGTCAGTCCCCCTAGACAAGCAGGTGATATAGCCACAATCCATATGCGATTTGCTATGAAAGAGTTTCTGAAAATCAGATACCACACAGACTGGTTATGCCGGATTGGAGATGGAGATGCTGCACCAAACACAGTTAAGAAAAACAGGGCAATTCTTTGAATACCCCAAAACATCCTTAAAACAATCTGCCTTAAAACAATCCTTAAAACAACTAGCAGTGGGTAGTAGTTAAGAGCAAGTGTACTCTGATCTGGAGGAACTGGGTTTGATTCCCCGCTTTGCCACTTGAGTTGTGGAGGCTTATCTGGGGAATTCAGATTAGCCTGTGCACTCCAACACATGCCAGCTGGGTGACCTTGGGCTAGTCACAGTTCTTCTGAGCTCTCTCAGCCCGATCTGCCTCACAGGGGGAAGGGAAAGGAGTTTGTAAGCCCCTTTGAGTCTCCTTACAGGAGAGAAAGGGGGGGGGTATAAATCCAACTCCTCCTCCTCCTCCTTTTTTGCAGTGCAGAAGTTTCTTTGCTTGGATACCATGGGAAAAACATTTATTTTGACATAACTTGATGTGCCAGTGAGGGAATAGTTGAATTCTTAAATTCAGTATTTTCCAGTGAGGAACATGTTCTAAGTGGTGGGGGATCCTATGTGAGAATATTTCTGTACGTTTTGCTTGTCAGTAAAATGTTCACACTTAAGCCCCTTTCAGTTGCACCCCCCCTCCCCGCCTCTCCAGTGTACATAACACGAATGACATTGGAGAGCTTCACAGTGCAGTTCGAAGCAGAGGAACATCTTTCTCAGGCCAGCCATGCCAATCACTCAGAAGGGTTTTGACACATGAGTCAGGGGGTTCTAGATCAAATCAAGCCTAGAAACTATAATGACTAAACTGAAGCTGTTGTACCACGGTCACATGGTGATAAGACAAGAGTCGCTGGAAAAGACAATAATGCAAAGAAAAGTTGAAGGCAGCAGGAAAAGAGGAAGACCCAGTGTGAGGTGGGTTGGTTCACTCAAGGAAGCCATAAATGGAACGAAACCAACCGGGACGCTTCTGAAAAGCGTGGTCTGGTCTTCTGTTTGGCACAGAAGGCGAAGCAGGGCGCCCAGCAGCCTTCCTCTCTCGGGGTGGCTCCCTCATCAACACCACATCTTACCCCCTCCAGTTTCTCTTTCCTTTAGAACAGACAAAGCCTAAATCAGAGAGAGAGAGAGAGAGAGAGAGAGAGAGAGAGAGAGAGAGAGAGAGAGAGAGAGAGAGAGAGAGAGAGATGCTCATTTCTTTGGGATGGAAAGAATGAGTCACCCTCCGAGCGCCTTCGGTCAAAGCTGCGTCTCCCGCTTTCCAAACCTGTTTCGTCGTGTTTAGGGAATTAAGTCCACTTCCAAGCGCATCTTTCCTGCTTGAACGGGTCCTCCTCGCTCCCGCTTCTGCTCCGCTTCGTGATTACCCAGCGCGCCAGGCAGCGTGTGCTCCGCGCGCCCCCCTTTCCACCAAGGTGAATTCGGCTAACTTTGAAAAGGACCCGACGTCTTGTCTCCCCCCCAAGAGAGACTGGTAAAGACAAGCGCCAGGCGGGGACGCGGGGAGAAGTTTCTGCCTCGGAAACACTGCTTGAGAGAAATGGACCAGAAATCAGGAAGGGGTGAAGGCGGGCAGAGGACAGGAGGCAGGGATTGAATTAATTAGGCTGTAAAGAGCACACGCTTGATGAAATATTTCAACAAGCCGATCTGACTTTCCCTGGGTAATTGGTCGGCGCATCTCTTTAACAAGGCTTCAGGTCTGCAGGAGGGACTCCTTTTCTCTTCGACGTTATGGCTTCTCCTCCTCCTCCAGAGCCTAGCCCTAACGGTGGTTCAAAAGCACTTGGATACATAATATCACAAGGGCTTCTTGATTCTTGGGATCATAGTGCTACAAAATGTAATCCAGTCACACAAACACAATGATGTGTAGATCTTAGAATCATAGAGTTGGAAGAGACCATACAGGCCATCAAGTGCCACCCTTTGCCATGCAGGAATACACAATCTAAGCACCCCTTACAAATGGCCCTCTGGCCTCTATTTAAAAACCTCTGAAGAAGGAGTCTCCACCACTTCCACTGTTAAACAGTCCTGAACATCAGGAAGTTCTTTCTAATGTGGAATCTCTTTTCCTGTACCTTGAATCCGTTACTCCTTGTCCTAGTCCCTAGAACAGCAGAAAGCAAGCTTGCTTCCTCTTCAATATTATATCCCTTCAAATATTTAAACATAGCTATCATGTCACCCTTTAACCAGTGGTGGGATTCTAATAATTTAACAACCAGTTTGCCCCTTCACTGCGCCCCCCCCCCCCGCCCTCCCCCCCACTTACTTGCTGAAGAGGAACTTCTTGGGAGGTGGAAGGGGAGCAAAGGAGCCTTGCTGCTGATGCTCTAAAAGCTCCCTCGCTCCCCTGGGAGAGGGTGCTGTGGGGCTTTTAGCATCCTGCTCCAGGACTCTGCAAGATGCTTTTAACAACCTGTTCTCTGAATTCATCAAAAATTAGGTACTGGCTCTACTCAACTGGTGTAAACTGGCTGAATCCCACCACTGCCTTTAACCTTCTCTTCTCCAGACTAAACATATCCAGCTCCCTAAGTCTCTCCTTGTAGGACATGGAATCCAGACCTTTTACCATTTTCGTCACTCTCCTCTGGATCCATTCCAGCTTGCAATATCATTCTTGAATTGTGGTGCCCAGAATTGGACACATTATTCTAGGTGAAGTTTGACCAATGCAGAATAGAGAGGTACTATTACATTTCTCGAACTAGACACTACATGCTTGTTGATGCAGCCCAGAATTGCATTGGCTTTCTTGGCTGCTGCATCACACTGCTGACTCATGTTCACTTTGTGGTCTACAAGATCCCTTTCACAGGTACTGTTGTCAAGGCAGGTGTCACTCATCTTATATCTGTGCATTTCATTTTTTTTCCTGGCCAATTGTAGTATTCTAAATTTATCTGTGTTAATTTTTGTAACCTTGCACAGGGAACGACCTCTACCTACATGAACTATGTGATGCATTGGACATTTCTAGAGTCTCAGCTGTATCACAACCAGCAACTGAATCAGAACGTATTTGAAAGATTTTCTCAGCAAAAAACTTCACAAAAGCATCACAGTTCATTGGCAGTTTCTGAGAATTTAAAGACACAGACCCAAGTCATGGGTTTAAATACTTTAAACAACTGAGGCGAGTTTGATCTACCTCATGCAATAGTAACAGAGAAGTGGGATGAGGTGAGTTTAATCTACCTCATGCAATAATAACAGAGAAGTGGGATTTCTTTGACTCAGTCACCTTCACCTCATGGATTCCATAATTTGCTTTGTCAGATTCCACCCCAGTTTTTAAAATATATTTCAGCTCTCTATAGGCCACTGAATGTAAAGAAATTATTATTGCTAAGGTTAAAAATTACAACCCTCCCCCCAATTCATAAACTGTAATACAAAGAATGCCACTTTTTTGTAACATGTGAATGTGGCTTAAATTATATCTGGCAAATGTGTAGAAGGGTAAAATCAAGGTCAGGGATAATAGTTTGCTTGAACATTGCTTGAACATCTACCACAGATCCAGAAAAGAAGAACATTTCCTTCAGCAGCACCACAAGCTTGAATCTCTCTGTTTCATTGTACTGGCAACTGTAGAAGAACAAGGTAAACATATCAACAAGAGTTGCAAAGACTGGAGGCTGCTTACATTCACAGTTTGCAGACTATATAACCACTGGGACTTAATTTGCATCTGGACCTTTCTCTCTTTTTTGTAACTGTACCACTTTAATTGCAAGCACCTGGGGAAGGTTGCACATGCTACATTCCTTTTAAATGACAGCTTGATAGCTCCTGCTTGAAGACCATTCTGTGGCTATTGAGATACTTGCTGAGATAAAAGTGGTCCAGGATGGTAAATAACCTTCTAAAGAATCTTTGTTTCTATCTCTGTATTGGATTTGTTCTATACAAGAATTGTAACTTTTTGTTAGTGTGGGGGCATTGATACAGTTGTATTTCATGTTAAAGAATTATGCAGGTGTTTTCTGTATGGAATCTTTCTTGAGGAACATTGAAAGTAAGTAGAACAGGAGTCTCTTGTATTAACATAGACATGTGAAAAACAAGTGCTTTTAGTTTGTATGCATCTATATTGTAGACTAGCAGTACAGCCCTCTGTTGAGTAAGCAATACAGTGTGCCTAGATAGGGCAGGGGGTGAGGGCAGGCAGGGGGCTGATCAGCAGGCTGGTTAGCTTGCTGAGGATGGGCAGGGGATGGGGGAGGTGGGGGGGCTTGCTCCACCTGTGGATCAGAGGATCCATTGGCAGCAGTCGTGGAGCTACAAGGGGAAGGGGGTGCGCCATGCACCGGGCGCACGCCTAGGGGGATGTGGAAAATAGCTCCAAGGCCCCTCCCTCTTCCCCCCCACAGCGCCCCCCACAGCCCCCCCCACGGCACCCTCCACCCTCTGCGCCTGGTGTGCATTCTAATTTTCAACCCCCATGGCCCCCCATGGCATCCCCCCACCCCCTTCCCACACTTTCCTTTCCTTTTTCGGAACTTTTTCAGACCGCAAAAGGCCTGTTTGCAGTAAAAACGGCCTGAGGAACTACAGTTCCCAGGAGACCTTGGGAGACCTTGGGACTCACAAGGTCTCCTGGGAAGTATAGTTCCCATCAGGCTGTTTTTACTGTGAACAGACCTTTTGCAGCCTGAAAAAGTTCTGAAAAGGGAAAGGAACTAAAGTAAGTGTGGGAAGGGGGGAAGGAGGGATGCCATGGGGGACCAATGGGGGGTGGGGCACCATGGCGGGCCATGGTTGGTGGAAAATTAGAATGCGCACCAGGTGCAGTTTGCCCCAGCTATGCCTCTGACTGGCAGGGAGGCTTGATGTGGGGGAGGCTGGGAGGGCTTGGGCAGTTCTGGGGCAGGGATGGAATGTCCTCCCCAATGGGGGAGCAGGACTCACTTTGTCCCCAATGGGGGAGCAGGACTCACCAATCCCAAATTGGTGGATGGTTCATTGTTGGACATTCCACCCCTTAGTGCTTTATTATTGGTATGATACCAGCAGCCTTTGAAGATGCATCAAAGTTAGATATATACTGGAAACTGACTGCTCGACCATGGGTTTTCAATATCATATCAAAGAAGTGTTGCTTACTAGATTTGCTTATTTGAAATTGCCATTGTGGTGTTGACACGTGAATACAATTCGAGAGACACACATAGTGGCCAGTAGTGCTTCATAAGGTCACTATGAAGTGACTTGATAGCACTTAACACAACACAGGTTCAGACAAAATGCCATTGACATGAGCATCAAAATCACCCAGAACAATCTGCTGATTAATTATTTCCACCAATTAGACAGTCTAAAAGATCCACAGTAAGTGGGTAACATCTTAAAACAAGAAGAGAAGAAGAGTTTGGATTTATATCCCCCCTTTCTCTCCTGTAGGAGACTCAAAGGTGCTTACAATCTCCTTGCCCTTCCCCCCTCACAACAAACACCCTGTGAGGTAGTTGGGGCTGAGAGAGTTCCAAGAAGCTGTGACTAGCCCAAGGTCACCCAGCTGGCGTGTGTGGGAGTGTACAGGCTAATCTGAATTCCCCAGATAAGCCTCCACAGCTCAGGCGGCAGAGCTGGGAATCAAACCCGGTTCCTCCAGATTAGATGCACGAGCTCTTAACCTCCTACACCACTGCTGCTCCTAAAACCACATAGAAAACAGAAATCTCTTTGGCTGGATTAGGCCAGTCATAAACAGTACTGTATCGTGTGTAATTGCTCAATTTAATGATCACCATTTTCAAGACTTACCTTTAAAACCTTGGGGTCTTCCATGTGGGTTATCTACTCAGTGTTCAATGCTTTTAGGAAGTGTTCCCCCCACCCCTGACCAGCTTCCTCACAGCATCATAGTGGGTTCCTGTGCCTCAGGGAATTTATCTGGATTTTCTCTAATCTTTCTCAAACCTGCTTTGGGAAGACTGCAATGAAGCTTGGTGGGTACTTCTGCATTTGCTGTCTCACATGGTAGTCATTTTCCCTGACTTGAGGCAGCTGTTTCCATACCTGCCCACTAAGAGCCTTTAAAAAAATTAGTACTTGCTATATTGATGAAATGTTGTAACAATAGGCATCAAAGTTTTTCTGAATTCTCTCTCTTAAAAAAACACACACGTTTCTAGCCCCTTCCCATTGTGCCAGTATAAGGAAAAAGGCACTACAGACTTGTTTTTTAAAAAAATGAACACTGGGAATTCAGATAACATGTTACATCTATTGTTGCAGATATATACCAATAAAACAATATTCTAGTGCTAATTCTTTTAAATTGCAAAAGTTCTGATAGGGAAGGGGCAGAGGCGTAGCAAGGGAGAAAAGCACCCGGTGCACCAGTGCGTCCTCTGCCCCGCCCCACCCCGGAACGTCCCTGCCATGCCACTGGAATGGCCTTGCCACACCCCACAGGGGTGCGCACCAGGTGCGTCATGCCCCCCCTGTCCCCTTGGAGCTACGCCTCTGGGAAGGGGCTTTCCATTTCCAGGGAAACTGCAGGGAAACCTGCCATGTTGAGGCCTCTTTCTCCTATGCTCCATCTGCAGCTGTATCAACAACAGAAAATCCACAAAAACTCATCCCTGTGTAGAAGATACTCTGGAAGAGAAAACCTATTTATTTTATGATCAATATGAATATCTTGCCTTCCCAGCCAATAATCATTCACTGTTTTGTTAAAAATTATTAGTAATATCACAAACAAGAACATTCAATCAAAGAGGATTAAAGATGCATAAAGTACACTGGCATGAATAATAATAGGAAATGAAAATGTTTGACATTCCTAATCTGTCCAAATTGCATTAAAATCTCCAGATCTTCTAACAACAAAATTTGCAAAAAGGAATAACGTCAAGGAATTCAAGATACAAGAAATTTCTAAGTCATAATGGGATGAGAACCACATATAGCTTTGCACATGTGAAAAATGAACTTTGTGCTAGTTCTCACTATACTAAAATATGGTGTTCCTCTGAGCATACAAGGGATATTGTATCTAAGTAGACATTACCATTTACATTGTTCTTTTCTCACATTTGTAGTTTTTACAAGTCATAAGCAGACTTCAGGCCTACTGGTGCTAACAATAAATTCAATCCTATGAACTTTATATACATTCTACTTAGTACCTAACAGAAGGATGGGATTGATAGCTCTGGGCTGGGAAATTCCTAGAGATTTGATGGTGACACCTGGGAAGGGCTGGGTGTGTAATGCCATAGAGTCTACTTTCAGTGCAGCCATTTTCTGAAGAGGAACTGATCTCTATACTGTTGGGATCACCTATAATTCCAGGAGAACTTTAGGCTACACCTGGAGGATGGCAACCCAATGTAAAGAACAGACAATGTAAAGAACATTATTCTTTTTTCCCAACCAGATGTCAACCATGCAAGTCTGATCAATTTTCTCTTCCTCCAGCAACCCAGACAGGAATGCGGTTTTATTCCTTGCTGATCTTGTGTTACACTAATTTCCCTCTCCCACAAATGGTCTATTTTAATGGTCATTGCTCCACAGCCAACTGTATAAATAAACATTGAATTAATTAATCATGATTACTTAATTATCTGGTCCTGGTCCATGAGCCTGGAGGAGAATAATTTTCATCTGCACTGCCAATATAAAAGACAGCAGGCTTTCAAGGTGGAAAGAACTGAATCTGAAACACAACAGCTGTTACACAGCTGCAAAGCTGTTCAGCAGTTGTTCACTGTGGACAATGGCAAACCAAACAGATTAATGCTCATCTTATGAGCAATTACAGCTCCTGAACATGGTTGGTATGTTCATCTGCCAAGTATTTACTGCAAACTTCACCATGTCCCCGTTCTGGACTAGAGAAATCTAGACTAAGGGAAAGTTGTGGTTCAGCTGAAGAGCATGTCCTTCTCTGTAGAATCCTTCATTGAATGAATCCTTCATATCTCTAGCCAACATGGTTGCATATATTTTAATCTACCTATTTAGGATGATAAAAACCCAAGCTGACTGAAGAGCTTCAAAAGTTTATTTCTGAAGCATGTGGAACTTAATGTAATACATTAGAATTTGTCAGAGCCATTCTAAACAGCAGTCTTGGAAGGGAATAACTCTGCTTAGGGCATCAATCTTAGTGTTGCAAAATAGGACTAAACATATTATTTAGGGAGTCATGGGGGATAACCCACAAAAAATATCATCTTTGTGTGCAACATCAGTAAAAAGGGCAAAATCCAAAAGAGATTGTTGGGCAAGGGACTGAAAATCAAACTCTGCATTTCTTAATATATTTATGCAGCTCTGTGGGGCAACTTCATATCATTAGCATGTAAAAAAATATCTTCAAATGCCGAAGTGTTGAAGAAGATCTCCTTATGAGGGTAGCCTGAAGCTTTTAAGGCTTTATGTTTAGAGAAAAGGTGATTTTTTTGGTGGGGGGGGGGGAGAGATTACAGAGATTTACAGAAGTATGAATGATGTGAAGAAAATAGGGGTTACTCCATGACATTTAGTGAGGACCATTATCCTGACTGGTGTAGATAAATTCATGGAGGATAGGTTTATCAATTTGTCTGTAGTAGTCAGTCTCTTGGGCAAGCACCTGGTCATTACTAACCCATGGAATGACAGCACATCACAATGTTTACTAGGCAGACTATATTTACCGGGTGGTTTGCCATCACCTTCTCCAGTTATCTACACTGTACTCCCTGCAAGCTGGGTACTCATTTTACTAACCATGGAAGGATGTAAGGCTGAGTCAGCCTTCAGCCAGCTAGCTGAAATCAATTTGTGTTGGGATTGAACTCAGATCATAAGTAGAGCTTGGACTGCAATAGTATAATTTACCGCTCCGTGGGGCTCCTAGGTCTGTCAATTACCAATAGTTAAACTGAATATCCATGTTCATAGATTATGTACCTCTGATCACAAATCACCCTGAACCACAATTATCCAATTTATATTCCCCCCCCGCCCCGCCCACAGTAAAGCTACAGATATGTTAATGGGTAGATAGGTATAATCTATCTATTGACTTAGTCCAAACAAAGTGTGAAAATTCCCTTTGGCAGGGAAACAGAATAACAGTTCTTTGGTCAAATTCAGCAATTTTTTTAAAAATTTCAATTACATTTTAAAGGAAACATACATGGAGCCCGTCCATGGTAATTTCAAAACAATCTTGTAAGATTAATTAAGCTAAGAGTCCAGGAATGACTAGGACTGACCCTCACCCAATGAGGCATGTGGCTGACTAGGGATTTAGACCAGAATCTTTTTGATCTAACTCCCAAATCTAACTACTGTGCAAAAATTACTGTTCTTTGAAAGGCTTAATGAATTTCGGAAGCAATCCTAAATGGGACTTTTGGGAAGTAAGCCCCATTTTATTCAGTGGGAATTTCTCCCAGTTGAATGTTCTTAGGATTGCAGGTGTAATGTGTTTAGGATTGGGGTGAAAGAACATTGGAATATCCATAGAAGTATATATTGGAAAGGGGACGGAAAGATCAGTTTTCAGTATCTGTCAATCCAGAGTGTTTGCCTGACCATAGCACATTAAGCCTGGTCTACACATGAAAGAGAATGAAGTAGAAATCAGATAGTAGAATGGACAGTGCAACTTGAAAGTGCAGGGGGCAGGGCCAGAGTGAGGGGGGAACTGCGTCTGGGGCACGTGTGCACCCTGCGTCCTTGCCATGCCCCTGCCCCCTGCCTGCCCTGGAATGCCCCAGAACACCCCCACAGTGCTACCATCATGCCCCCGCACCAGCACGCCCCTCGCGCGTTGCCCCCTTCCCCTTGGCACCACGCCACTGGCAGGGACATACACAATTTTAAGTGGTTCTGGATATTAAAAGAAAAGCCACTGGATAATTGGCACAACAGACAGATGATATGAGCACTTTGTCATACTACATCAATACTTGCATCATGCATGAGCATTAAAAATGCACCCTAACATGTGCCCTGAAGATGTATAGTCAATTCTACCTCCTCAGGAGTTTACCATATTATTCTATGTCAGGTATAGACCAGATTGCAGCAAAAAAAAAGGTATTGATATCTATGATCCACATCATGTAACGAAGAACAGAACCACTGGATTGGCAATTCATAGAACTTAATTGTCTCTAGATGGAATTTTGAGATTGCTTTACACAGTTTTAATGTGGTGGTTTTCAAACTTTACTTACCTGAGGGACTGTGTGTTTAATATTTATTTATTTGTCTTCTAGGCAGTCTTCCTCCAATGGACTCAAAGTGGCTTACAATAAAAATTGTGCATCGTAGCCAACATCTTACAGTAAAACCCATAAAAGCAAGCAAAAAAATCACTTAGTACAGAAGAACCTTGGTTCCTTAAAAACGAAGGTAACATCAGTTTTAGACAGTTCCCTCCTATATTAATATCTTCTGTTGAAACAGGAAAGGGAAATAAAAGAGGGAAGGGGGGAAGGGGGAAAGCCAATCTGATGGAAAACCATTGCTGAAGTTTCAAAAACTTCATGCACAGACCAAAGATCTCCCCTCTGCCCACCCTGCCATCCACTATGCGCTGGGTGGCAATAAGTGGTAAGCTGCCCCTGCTCCATGGAGGTCATTATCCTGTAGTGTTCTCAAGACAAAGCACTGAGGACCACATCAGATGCATATTTAAGTAACTTGTTTGTATTGTCTGTAAATGGCCTACAAGGTCTAGTCTTGGCGAGTAACTTATTCTGTAGGGTCACAACTCAAAAGGCCCTGACCCAAGTTCTCATTAATCCCATTCCTTTGCAATAGTTAACTTACTGGTTAATCACTTCTTGTCAGACAGTCGGATGAAGAGAAGGGAAGTAAAGAGGCATGGGGAAACATCCAGAGCTATTCATACACATAGGGAAAGACCAGCATCACACAAAGCTTGAACTTCCAGTATTTGACTGAAAGCCACCATTGGCTATCATTGACTTTGAAAACAGAACAACTGTCTCATGGGTGAAATCTTTCCCATTGGAAAATACAGTGACAACCAGTTCAGCCTTAAAAAGGAAGTCACAGGGATGACTGCATTAAGACAGTCCCTCCATAGTGCCACTCAGTGAATGTGAATCCCTAGGTTTGAGTGTTGGATCCCAGCAACCTGTTCACAGAGTGAGAGTCACACAGCAAAGTTGCACAATCCGGTTAAGGTGTAAATAAATGTTTCCTAAGAAACTATATAAAGGTAAAGTTTCCCCTTCAGTTGTGTCCGACCCTGGGGTACCACTGTGAGCAGTGATTTTATAGGCAAGCCGTTTTTGTCGGGTAGTTTGCCATTGCTTTCCCTGGCTATTCTTTACCCCCTAGCTATGAGCTGGGTACTCATTTACCAACCAAGAAATGGATGGATGGCTGAGTTGACCATGAGCCAGCTGCCAGGATATCTGACCCACAGGGGGTTCAAAGAAACTATATAACAGTAAAGAGTAGAGAGAGAGAGGCTCTTAACCAGCTGAGAAAACAGAGGTACAACTTTCAAGAAGAAGGATATTGCCCTAAGAATATTAGTGTAGAGACAGGCAAGATGTAACACTTAAAAGGATAGAAGGTCCCTAACCTCACTGTCCTATATAACTGCCCACTTGCTGCCCCCTGCAGGGTCTTCTCATCTTTGTATTTAGACATTGCCTGTATTCCAACACAACCAACCCATTTGATTCTGGATCTTGTTCTGGGTAATCCGGAAGAAGCCACGTGACTGCAGGTAGTGGTGGATCTCTGTGAGTGCCCATTCTTCAAAAATAATCCTTACAAAGGATTTGGGGACTCCCATGAGTAACCTATGAGGATTCCCCAAGGAGAAAAACTATTCCGATCTAAATTATTAAAAAATTGACAGAAGTGTAATCAAC
This sequence comes from Sphaerodactylus townsendi, assembly GCF_021028975.2. Lineage (NCBI taxonomy): Eukaryota > Metazoa > Chordata > Lepidosauria > Squamata > Sphaerodactylidae > Sphaerodactylus > Sphaerodactylus townsendi. Next base: position 128,128,100 of record NC_059425.1, on the reverse strand, counting down.
TTCCATGTTTGAAAAAGATCCTTGAAATTACAACAGGGACATTCAATGACATTATAGAGCACAATCAGTGCAATCCTAAGGATAAGAACATAAGAACATAAGAACAAGCCAGCTGGATCAGACCAGAGTCCATCTAGTCCAGCTCTCAGCTACTCGCAGTGGCCCACCAGGTGCCTTTGGGAGTTCACATGTAGGATGTGAAAGCAATGGCCTTCTGCGGCTGTTGCTCCCGAGCACCTGGACTGTTAAGGCATTTGCAATCTCAGATCAAAGAGGATCAAGATTGGTAGCCATAAATCTCTCTCTGACTTCTCCTCCATAAATCTGTCCAAGCCCCTTTTAAAGCTATCCAGGTTAGTGGCCATCACCACCTCCTGTGGCAGCATATTCCAAACACCAATCACACGTTGCGTGAAGAAGTGTTTCCTTTTATTAGTTCTAATTCTTCCCCCCAGCATTTTCAATGGAATGCCCCTGGTTCCTGAGTATTGGAGAAAGAGAAGAGAAAAATTTCTCTCTGTCATCAGCATTTTTTCTACCTAATGCATGAATTTATAGACTTCCAATCATATCCCCCTCAGGCGCTCTCCTCTCCAAACTAAAAGGAGTCCCAAACGCTTTGCAGCCTTTCCTCATAAGGGAAGGTGCTCCAGTCCCTCAATCATCACCGTTGCCCTTTCTCTGCACTTCTTTTTTCTATCTCTTCAATATCCTTTTTTGAGATGTGGTGACCAGAGACTAGACCTGCAATTACTCCAAAGTGTGAATTAGTGCATCTACTCACGTGCGATTATATAAGGGCATGATGACAATCTTTGCAGCTCTTTGTTATCGAATTCAGCACCCTGATTATCATTAGCATTTAGAGTTTGCGCCTTTTCCCATGCTGCCATACATTGGAGTTGACATTCCCATGGAACTATCAATTAAGCGGCCATTAAATCCCTTTCCTGGTCTTGTGACCCCAGATAGCACTGACCTCTATGGCGATCAAGTGTATGTGAAGCTTTGGATTTTTTGCCCTATGTTGCATCACTTTGCATTTTGCTGATTGAAGTGGGGCTGCGATTTTGCCATTTTCTTAGCCCACTCCACCCTAATTTATCAAGGGTCTGCTTGGACCTCCTCGCAATCCTTTTGTGGTTCTCCACCACCCTGCCATACATGTTGGTATCATCTGCAAACTTGGCCACCGCACGCTACCCACCCCTACTTCCTTAGGTCAGTTTTACATGGAATAGGAGTTTAAAAGGCACTGGTTCCCCATTAATGGGATCACTCTTAGGGGACACCTCTCCCACACTCTACATCTCCATTGTGAGAATTTCCCATTTACACCCACTCTTTGCTTCCTGTTTCTCAACCAGTTTTAAATCCATCGCATAGGAGGACTTCCCCCCCTCTTATTCCTTCATTGCTGAGTTTTCTCCAATAGTCTCTGGTGAGGAACTTTGCTCCAAAATATCTTTGGAAATCAAGTAGACAATGTCCACTGGATTTCCCCACTTATCCACATGCCTATTTACATCCCTCAAAAGAACTCCTATAGTAAGTTTGTAAAGACAGGATTTACCTCTGCAAAGCCATGCTGACTCTTTCTCAGCCAGAGTTTTGCTTTTCCTTGTACATCATTTTTATAATTTTATCTTTAATGACAGATTCTACTAATTTACCAGGAACAGATGCTCAAACTGACGGCTGGCCCTGTAATTCCAGGTACCCTAACCTAACCCTAACCTAACCCTAACCTAACCCGATCCCTTTCGCAAAGATTGTGGTGTGACATTGGCCATCATCTTCCAGTCTTCAGGGATGGGGGCTGATTTCAAGGATAAGTTGCATATTAAAGTGAGAACATCAGCAATTTCATGCTTGAGCTCTTTAAGAACTCTTGGATTGGTAAAGATGCAATCTGGGCCAGGGGATTTGGTAGCATTTAGTTTATCAATGGCTGCCAGAACTTCTTCCTTGTCTACCACTATCTTCGTTAGTTCCTCGAGGATTCACTTAAGCCTCCTAAGAAGCTTGGATTTCCAGGTGCAGGAATTTTTTCCTCACCTCCTCTTAGAGTGAAGACAGATGCCAAAGAATTCATTCAGCTTTTCTGCAATCTCCCTGTCATCTTTTAGCACACCCTTTGTTCCTTTGTCATCGCAGACCTACCTGGCTTCCCTTATGGCCTTCCTGCTTTTGATAGCCTTGAGAAAAGAACTGTTTGTTGCTGGTTTTGATGCTCACAGCCATGCGTTCCTCATAATCCTTTTTTGCCTCCCTTACAGCTAACTTGCTTCTGAATGACTCACCTCAGCCACAGTCATTTAGCATATCCAGGAATGTTCTCTCCTTACTATGACCTGAACATGCATTTTTTTCCAGTTTATATAGGGGATAGTTAAAATGCAGCCCATTACCACGACATTTTTTTTACTTTGTTGGCCTCCTCTAATTTCTTTTTCCATCTCAGAATCCTCTTATTAAGCTTTTCGTCAGGGGAGGCGATAATATATTCCCTAATGTTAAACTATGCTTCACCCCTGGTATTCGATATCCACAGTGCTTCTGTAGAGGGAATCAGCTCCCCCCTGCATTGTCTATTTTATGCTGACACTATGCTCTCTTTGATGTAGGAGAGCCACCCCACCCCCAATCACGCCCTATCCTATCCTTCCTGCTTAGAGCCTGTAACCTGGGATAACAGCATCCCACTGGTTCTCCCTCATTTTCCACCATGTCTCTATGATGCCCACTATGTCAATGTCCTCCTTCAAAGACTCTGTACTCCAGCTCCCCATTTTTGGAGTCGAGATAAGCTTCCTACTACTATTAGCATAGAGACACTTGTATACTCTGTCTCTGTCCCTAACCTAGGATTTTATGTGTTTGCCCTCTAGCCTTTTTGGAGACACTATCACTTATCCACGTTGCCATGTTCCCTCACTTGTATGTGGTTGATTTAAAAAAACCTCCTTCCTCTGTCTGCATCCCCATGGACTCTCTGTATTCCGAACCGAGAAGTCACCTCAGCTCCTGTAGAAATCTCCCAGGGAGAATCCAGTTTAAAGCTGTTCACCGCCCACCTTTTTTTTTTAGTGTTGGTAGCCAACAGCCTAGGTTCCCTCTTTGGTTAAAGATGAAGCCACGTCCCTTTTTGCTTTGCAAGGCCACCACACTTATCCCAAAAGGTTCCCCAGTTCCTGACAAATCTAGAACCCTCTGCCTTGCACCACCTTCTCATCCATTTGAGACCCTGTATCTCCGGCTTGCCCTAGCTTCGCCCTACTTGGCGATGGAACAGGTAGTAGCATTTGAGGAGAGATACCACCTTGGGGTCCTGGATTTTTAGCCTTTTTTCCTAGCAGCCTAAATTTGGCTTAAAGGAGACCTCCTGGCTTACATTTCCCATTGTCATTGGTAGTACCAATGTGGACCACAACCTGCTGACTCCACCCCAGCGCTGTCTAACAGCCTATCCTAGGCGGTAAGCGACATCAAAGCCCAACCTTAGCGCCAGACGGGCAAGAGTCACCATGCGGTCATCACGCCTGTATCACCAAACCCAGCTCTCTATATTCCCTGATGAGGCCAGATCACCCGCCTACAAGGAGCCCCCCCTCCCGAGGGAATTATCCTCCAGTGCTTGAGGAGATAGCTGATCGCCAGTTAAGGAGGATCCCATCTAAGGGAGCATCTTCCCCAACTCGAACTGGCACCCTCTGTCACCCAGACTCTCATTCTCCACATGACATCTGAAGAGATGTCACCTTGGAAGCCGGGACCCGGCTGCCTGCGATTCCTGAAAGCCTTGTTTGTTGCCCTCTCTGCCTCTCTCCAGCTTCTCCAGAGTCTGCCACCTTGGCTTCACAGAGAGCGGTTACGTTCCTTGAGTGCCAAGGAGCGCTCATTACAGCGAGGGCTTTTACCCTGACATCTGGCCTAGTGGAAGTTAGTCCCTTTACATGTGTGACACTCAATTACAAAACACTGGCAAGCCCCAAACCCCTGCTGGCTTCACTGCCTTCTACATATCTGCTTTTGTTTTAGATATTTAGATATTAAACTTTTTTAGTCGGTGCCCCTTGGAGCTATCTGTTACCTACCACTATCCCTCAAGAAATGTCCTTATTAATTAATTTATTTGTTTATTTTTTTTAAAAGAAAAGAGAGGTGCCTTGCCCGTGAAATTGCTGTCCCTTCACCTCAGAGACTAGACTAAAGACCCCATGATCGCTCACCTCTGGGAGCCCCCACCCTTTGTAATGCCCAGGACAAAGGTAGCCTCTGGCCAGCCCTGTTAAGCCCCACCTCCAGCAGTCTCTCCCACTCCTAGTAGCCTTGGGAGAAAAGGAGATAGCCTACCGCAAGAGCCCATTAAAGAAATGCACTGTTTTAAAAGATGTGGCTTTGGGGAAAAGCCCTCCAAAATGAACACCAGAGTCCCGCTCTGTTCTTCCCTGGCCCAGATGCCTTGTCCACTGCTGCTCCCTTTCTGCTGCTTCCAGAGACCAGAACTAAAGAGACTGAATGGCTCACCTCCAGGGCCCCACCTTTAGTAGCCCAGGACAAAGAGTAGCCTCTGTTAGCCCTGTTAAGCCCCACCTCCAGCAGTCTCCACTCCTAGAGTAGCCTTAAGGAGAAAAAAGAGATAGCCCTGCAAACCCCTGTTAAAAATACACTGTTTTTTTAAAGATGTGGCTTTGAGAAAAACCCTCCCAAAGATGAACCTGGGGAGTCAACTCCTGTTCTTCCCTGGCCCAGATGCCTTGTCCACTGCTGCTCCTTTCTGCTGCTTTGGGGAGACTGAGACTAAAGACTGAATGACTCACCTCAGGGCCCTGTACCTTTAGCAGCCCAGGACAAAGAGTAACCTCTGTTAACCCCTGTTAAGCCCCACCTCCAGCCAGTCTCCACTCCTAGGCCAGCCTTAGGGAGAAAAGGGGAGATAGCCCACCACCAGACCCTGGTAAAAATACACTGTTTTAAAAGATGTGGCTTTTTGAGAAAGCCCTCCAAAATGAACATAGAGTCACTCTGTTCTTCCCTGTCCCAGATGCCTTGTCCACTGCTGCTCCCTTTCTGCTGCTTCCCAGAGACCCCAGACTAAAGAGACTGAATGAAGCTCACCTCAGGGCCCCACCTTTAGCATTTGCCCAGGACAAAGAGTAAGCCTCCTGACCAACCCCTGTTAAGGCCCACCTCCAGCAGTCCTCCTCCTAGTAGCCTTGGGAGAAAAAGAATGCTTATGACCCCTGTTAAAAAATACACTGTTTTTTTAAAAGATGCTTGGCTTTGAGGAAAGCCCTCCCAAAATGAACACCAGGAGTCCTCTGTTTCTTCCTGGCCCAGATGCCTTGTCCCACTGCTGCTCCCTTCTGCTGCTTCAGAGACCCCAAGACTAAGAGACTGAATGACTCACCTCAGAACCCCACATTTAGCAACTGCTTATTGGGACAAAGAGTAACCTCCTAATGCAACCTATTTAAGCTACACCTCCAGCTTCAGTCCTCCACTCCTAGTGTAGCCTTAGGAGGAGAGAAAAGAGATAACCCCTACAAACCCCTGTTAAAAATGCTACTGTTTTAAAAGATGTGGCTTTGAGAAAAGCCCCCTCCAAATGGAACACCAGAGTCACTCCTGTTCTTCCTGGCCTGTGAATGCCTTGTCCACTGCTGCTCCTTTCTGCTAGTTCCAGAGACTGAACTAAAGAGACTGAGACATGAAGCTCACCTCAGGAAGGCCCCACCTTTGGCCCAGGACAAGGAAGTAACCTCCTGGCCCAACCCTGGCCCAAGCCCCACCTCCAGCAGTCTCTCAGCTCTTGAAGTAGCCTTAGGAGGAAAAGAGATAACCCCCTACAAACCCCTGTTAAAAAGTAATACACTGTTTTTTAAAGATGTGGCTTTGAGAAGAAGCCCTCAAAGATGAGCCTGGAGTCACTCTGTTCTTCCCTGGCCCAGATGCCTTGTCCACTGCTGCTCCTTTCTGCTGGTTCCAGAGACTGAACTAAAGACTGAATGACTCACCTCAGGAGCCCCACCTTTAGCTTGGCCAGGACCAAAGAGTAACCTCTGTTAACCCTATTAAGCCCCACCTCCAGCAGTCTCACTCCTAGGTAGCCTTAAGAGGAGAAAAAGAGATAGCCCCTACAGGCCCCTATTTAAAAGTACACTGTTTTGAAAGATGTGGCTTTGAGAAGAAGCCCTCCAAAATGAACACCAGAGTCACTCTGTTCTTCCTAAGCCCAGATGCCTTGTCCACTGCTGCTCCTTTCTGCTGGTTCCAGAGACCCCAGACTAAGAGACTAGATAGCTCACCTCAGGAGCCCCACTTATTTGCTTGTGGGACAAAGGAAGTAACCTCTATTTAACCCCTGTGCAAGCCCCACCTCTCCAGTAGTCTCCAGCTCTTGGTAGCCTTAAGGAGAAAAAAAGAGATAGCCCCTGCAAGCCCCTGTTAAAAATACACTGTTTTACAAAAGATGTGGCACAGAAAAAAGCCCTCAAAATGAACACCAGAGTCACTCTGTTCTTCCCTGGCCCAGATACCTTGTCCACTGCTGCTCCTTTCTGCTGGTTCCAGAGACTGAGACTAGAATGAATGGCTCCTCAGGGCCATACAGCCAGGACAAGGGGTAACCTCCCAGTAGCCTATTTAAGAAACCCCACCTCCAGCAGTCCAGCTCTTAAGAGTAGCCTTAAGGAGAAAAGAGATAGCCCTACAAACCCATTAAAATACACTGTTTTAAAGATGTGGCTTTGAGAAAAGCCCTCAAAATCAGAACACCAGAGTCACTCTGGTCTTCCCACAGCCCCAGATGCCTTGTCCACTGCTCCCTTTCTGCTGGTTCCAGAGGACTAGACCTTCAAAGACTGGATGACTCACCTCAGGAGGCCCCACCTTTAGCAGCCCAGGACAAGAGTAACCTCTTCTTAACCTATTTAAGCCCCCACCTCCAAGCAGTCTCCCGCTCCCTGGCCCAGCCTTAAGGAGAAAAGGAGACTAACCTACCTGCAAACCCCTGTTAAAAATGCACTGTTTTTTTTTTAAAAGATGTGCAGCTTTGAGAAGAAGCCCTCCAAAATGAACTTTCAGAGTCACTCTGTTTCTTCCTGGCCCAGATGCATTGTCCACTGCTGCTCCTTTCCTGCTGGTTCCAGAGATTTAGACTAAAGACTGAATGAAGCTCACCTCAGGAGCCCCACCTTTAGCAGCCAGGGACAAAGAGTAACCTCATTAGCCCCTAGCTAAGCCCCACCTCCAGCAGTCCTCCGCTCCTAGTAGCCTTAGGAGAAAAAAGATAGCCCCTACAAACTCCTGTTAAAAAATACACTGGCTTAAAGGATGTGGCTTTGAGAAAACCACTCCAAAATGAACATAGGAGTCACTCTATTTCTTCCTAGCCCAGATGCCTTGTCCCTACTGCTCCCTTTCCTGCTGGTTCCAAGAGACTGAACTAAGAGACTGAATGACTCACCTCTCAGGAGCCCCACAGCCTTTGTAGCCCAGGACAAGAGTAGCCTCTAGTAACCTGTTAGAAGCCCCCACCTCCAACAGTCTCTCCATCTTAGTATGCCTTAAGGAGAAAAAGCAGATAGCCCCTACCAAACCCATAGTAGAAATACACTGTTTTTTTAAAAAGATGTGGCTTTGGGAAAAGCTCCTCCAAAATGAACATAGAGTCACTCCTGTTCTTCCTGGCCCAGATGCAGCTTGTCCACTGCTGCTCCCTTTTCTGCTGGTTCCAGAGACTGAACTAAAGAGACTAGATGACTCACCTCAGGAGCCCTCCCACCTTTGTAGCAGCCCAGGACAAAGAAATTGTTAACCTCCTGTTAACCCCTGTTAAGCCCACAATCTCCAGCAGCGTCTCCACCGCTCCTAGTAGCCTTAAGGAGGAAAGGGATAGCCCCTGCAAGACCCACTGTTAAAAATACACTGTTGTTTTAAAAGATGTGGCTTTGAGAAAATCCCTCCCAAAATGTGAACACCACAGAGTCCACTCTGTTTCTTCCCACAGCCCCAGATGCCTTGTCCACTGCTGCTCCCTTTCTGCCAGGGGTTTTCCAGAGACTGAACTAAAGACTGAATGACTCACCTCAGAATTCCCACCTTTTAGCAGCCCAGGACAAGGAGTAGCCTCTGTTTAACCCTCTGTTAAGCCCCACCCCCCACTCCAGCAGTCCCGCTCTTAGTAGCAGTTAAGGAGAAAAGAGATAGCCCTACACAGGCCTTGTTAAAAAATACACTGTTTTTAAAAAAGATGTGGCTTTGAGAAAAGCCCTCCAAAATGGGCCACCAGAGTCACTCTGTTCTTCCCTAGCCCAGAGTGCTGCTTATCCACTGCTGCTCCTTTCCTTTGGTTCCAGAGACTGAACTAAAGACTGAATGATGGCTCACCTCAGAATTCCACCTTTAGTAGCCTCCAGGACAAAAGAGTAACCTCTGTTAACCCCTGGTAAGCCCCCCACCTCCAGCAGTCTGCCCCACTCCTAAGTAGCCTTTAAGGAGAGAAAAGAGATAACCCCTGCAGAACCTCCTGTCCAAAAGGCATACACTGTTTTAAAAGAGATGTGGGCTTTGAGAAAAAGCTCCTCCAAAATGAACACCACAGAGTCACTCTGTTCTTTACACCAGCCCAAAAGATGCCTTGTGCTGCTGCTCCTTTGCTGCTCCTTGCCTGCTGGTTCCAGAGACTAGACTCCAAAGACTGAATGACTCACCTCAGTGAGCCCTCACCATAGCTTAGCAGTCTAGGACAAGAGAGTTTTAACCTCCTGTTAACCCCTGGCCCAGCCTCCCACCTCCAGCAGTCCTCAGCTCTTAGTAGCCTTAAGGAGAAAAAAAGAGATAACCCTACAAAGCCCCTCTGTTAAAATACACTGTTTTTTTTTTTAAAAAAGATGTGGCTTTGAGAAAAAGCTCCCTCCCAAAATGAACACCAGAGTCACTCTGTTCCTTCCTAAGCCCAGATGCCTTGTCCACTGCTGCTCCCTTTCTGCTGGTTCCAGAGACTAGAACTAAGAGACTAGACCAGCTCCACCTCAGGAGCCTCCCACCTTTGTAACCCAGGACAATGAAGTAACCTCTGGTGCCAACCCCTGTTAAGCCCCACCTCCCAGCAGTCTCCCAGCTCTAAGTAGCCTTAAGGGAGAAAAAGAGATAACCCCTGTAAACCCCTGTTAAAATACACTTGTTTTAAAAAGATGTGGCTTTGAGAAAAGCCCTCAAAGAATGAACACCAGAGTCACTCTGTGTTCTTCCCTGGCCCAGTATGCCTCAATAGTCCACTGCTGCTCCCTTTCTGCTGGTTCCAGAGACTGAACTAAAGACTGAATAGACTCAAGCTCACCCTCAGGAGGCCCCCACCTTTAGCAGCCCATGGGACAAAAGCAGTAACCTCCTATTAACCCCTGGCAAGCCCCACACCTCCAGCAGTCTCTTGGTAGCCTCCTTGTAAGGAGAAAAAGAGATGCCCACTGCACAAACCCCTGTTAAGGCAAATACACATTTTAAAAAGATGTAGCTTTGAAAAGAGCTCCTCCAAAAAATGAACTCACCAGAGTCACTCTGTTCTTCCCACAGCCCAGATGCGCCTCACTGTCCTGCCTCCCTTGTCACTGGTTCCAGAGACTGAACTAAAGAGACTGAAATGATTCTCACTCCTCAGGAAGCCTCACCTTTAGCAGTGGGACAAAAGAGTAGCCTCTGGCCAACCCCTGTTAAGCCCCCACCTCAGCAGTCTCCATCTTAAGAGTAGCCTTTTAAGGAGAAAAAAAGAGATAACCCCTACAAACCCCTGTTAAAACAAATACACTGTTTTAAAAGATGTGGCTTTGGGGAAAAGCCCTCCAAAATGAACACAGACTGACCAGATCACTCTGATTTCTTCCACACCTGGCCAAACCTCCCACCAGCATGCCTCTGTCCACTGCTGCTCCTTTTCTCTGCTGGTCTCCCAGAGACTGAACTAAAGAGACTGAATGAAAAGAAGCTCACCTCAGGGAGCCCCACCTTTGTAGCCAGCAGGCACAAAGAGTAGCCTCCTGTTAACCCCTGTTAAGCCCCACCTCCAGCAGTCTCCGCTCTTGAAGTAGCCTTAAGGAGAAAAAGGAATAACCCCTGCAAAACCCCTGTTAAAAAATACACTGTTTTTTTAAAGAGATGTGGCTTTGAGAAAAGCCCTCCAAAATGAACACCAGAGTCACTCTGTTCTTCCCTGGCCCAGATGCCTTGTCCACTGCTGCTCCCTTTCTGCTGGTTCCAGAGACTGAGACTAAGAGACTGAATGACTCACCTCAGAATTCCACAGCACTGTTGCTTAGTGCCCAGGACAAAGGTAACCTCACCAGCTAACCCCTGTTAAGCCCCACCTCCAGCAAAGTGCCTCCAGGCTCCTAGGTAGCCTTAAGGAGAAAAAGAGATGCCCCTACAAACCCCTGTTAAAAAAAATACACTTGTTTTAAAAGATGTGGCTTTGAGAAAAGCCCTCCAAAATGAACACCAGAGTCACTCTGTTCTTCCTGGCCCAGATGCACCTTGTCCACTGCTGCTCCTTTTTTCTGCTGGTTTCCCAGAGACTGAGACTAAGAGACTGAATGACTCACCTCAGGGAGCCCCCCCTTTAGCAGCCCAGGGACAAGAGTAGCCTCTGTTAACCCCTGTTAAGCCCCACTAACCTCCAGCAGTTCCTCAGCCTCCTAGTAGCCTTATGGAGAAAAGAGAGATAACCCCCTGCAAAACCCCTGGCTTAAAAATAATACACTGTTTTAAAAAAGTGTGGCTTTGAGAAAAGCCCTCCCAAAATGAACACCTCAGATGTCACTCTGTTCTTCCACAAGCCCAGATGCCTTGTCCACTGCTGCTCCCTTTCTGCTGGTTCCAGGGGCAGAACTAAAGAGACTGAATGGCTCCACCTCAGAATTCCTGCCTTTAGCAGCCCAGGGACAAAGAGTAACCTCTATTAACCCCTGGCCAAAGCCCCACCTCCAGCAGTCTCCATCTTAAGAGTAGCCTTAAGGAGAAAAGAGATAGCCCCTACAAACCCCCCTGTTAAAAATACACTGTTTTTTAAAAAGATGTGGCTTTGAGAAAAGCCCTCCAAAATGAACACCAGAGTCACTCTGTTCTTCCACCAACCCCAGATGCCTTTGTCCACTGCTGCTCCTTTCTACTTTCTGGTTCCAGAGATTTGAACTTAAAGACTGAATGGCTCCACCTCAAAGCCCCACACCTTTGTGCCCAGGACAAAGAGTAGCCTCTGGTAACCCCCTGTTGAAGCCCCACCTCCCAGCAGTCTCCATCTTAAGTGTATGCTCAAGGAGAAAGAGATATACCCCCCCTGCAAGAGCCCTGTTAAAACAATACACTGTTTTAAAAGATGTGGCTTTGAGAAAAGCTCCTCCAAAATGAACACCAGAGTCCTCCTACTGTGCTTCCCACCAAGCTGGTCACCTTGTCCACTGCTGCTCCTTTCTGCTGGTTCCAGGAGCCCAGACTAAAGACTGAATGAAGCTCACCTCAGGGCCTCCCACCTTTGCTTATTGGGACAAAGCAGTAGCCTCTGTTAACCCTCCCTGTGCCAAGCCCTTTCCCACCTCCAGCAGTCTCAGCTCTTAGGTAGCCTTAAGGAGAAAAAAAAAGAGATAACCCTGCAAACCCCTGTTAAAAAAAATGCACTATTTTAAAAAAGATGTGGCTTTGAGGAAAAGCCCTCCAAAATGAACAACACTGGAGTCGCTCCTGTGCTTCCTGGCCCAGATGCCTTGTCCCACTGCTTTCTCCTTTCTATGGTTCCCAGGGGCAGAACTAAAGACTGGATGATTCACCTCAGGGCCCCACCTTTAGCTTGTGGGACATAGAGTAACCTCTGTTAACCCCTGTTAAGCCCCACCTCCAGCAGTCTCAGCTCTTAGTAGCCTTAAGGAGAGAAAAAAGGAATGCCCTACACAAGAGCCCTCTGGTAAAAAATACACTGTTTTTTAAAAGATGTGGCTTTGAGAAGCCCTCCAAAATGAACAACAACACCAGAGTCACTCTGTTCTTCCTGGCCCAGATGCCTTGTCCACTGCTGCTCCCTTTCTGCTGGTCTCCAGGGGCCCAGACTAAAGACTGGATGACTCACCTCAGAAGCCCCACCTTCTTATTAGCCCAGGACAAAGAGTAGCCTCTGTTAGCTTCTTAACCCAAGCCCCCCACCTCAGCAGTCTCCAGCTCTTAGGTAGCCTTAAGGGAAAAAGAGATAGCCCCTACAGAGCCTAGTTAAAATACACTGTTTTTTAAAAGATGTGGCTTTGAGAAGAAGCCCTCCAAAATGAACAACACCAGAGTCACTCCTGTTCTTCCTAGCTCCAGATACCTTTGGTTCACTGCTGCTCCTTTCTACTGGTTCCAGAGATCTGAACTAAAGAGACTGAATGACTCACCTCAGGAGCCCCACCTTTATGTGCCTACAGGACAAAGGCCAACCTCTGTTAACCCTCTGTTAAGGCCCACCTCCAGTCTCAGCCCATTTCCTAGTAGCCTTTAAGGAGAAAAGAGGATAAATCCCCTGCAAACCCCCCTGTTAAAATTACACTTTATTTTAAAGATGTGGCTTTTGGAAAAGCCCTCCAAAATGAACATAAGAGTCACTCCTGTTCTTCCTGGCCCAGATGCCTTGTCCACTGCCTGCTCCCTTTCTACTGGTTCCCAGAGACTGAGACTAAAGACTGAATGACCAAACTCCTCAGGGTCCTACCTTTAGCAGCTTAATGGGACAAAGAGTAACCTCCTATTTAAACCCTCTGTTAAGCCCCACCTCCAGCAGTCTCAGCTCTTAGTAGCCTTAAGGAAAAGAGATAGCCCTACAGAGCCCATTAAAAATACACTGTTTTAAAGATGTGGCTTTGAGGAAAACCCTCAAATGAACATAGGTCATCTCTATTTCTTACAAGCCCCAGATGCACACTTGTCCACTGCTGCTCAGCACCTACTGGTTCCAGGACTGAACTCTAGACTAGACTATTGACTCACCTCAGGAGCCCTGCCCCAGCAGCCAGGACAGAGTAGCCTCTGTTAACCCTGTGGCTTCCCTCCAATGATCTCCATCTTAGTAGCTATGGAGAAAAGAGATAACCCCTACAAACCCCCCTGTTAAAAAAAATACACTGTTTTTAAAAGATGTGGCTTTGAGAAAACCCTCCAAAATGAACACCAGAGTCACTCTGTTCTTATAGCCCAGATGCCTTGTCCACTGCTACTCCTTTCTACTGGTTCCAGAGACTGAACTAAAAAAGACTAGGAATGAAGCTCACCTGGGGAACCCCACCTTTAAGCAGCCCAGGACAAAGGAAGTAACCTCTGTTAACCCCTATTAAAGCCCCCACCTCCAGCAAATTCTCCAGCTCCTATTAGCCCTTAAGAAGGAAAAAAAGAGATGGCCACCACAAAACCCACAGTAAAAATACACTGTTTTAAAAGATGTAGCTTTGAGAAAAGCCCTCCAAATGAATGAACACCAGAGTCCTCTGTTCTTCCTGGCTCCAGATGCCTTGTCCCACTGTCTACTCCTTTCAGCTAATGGTTTCAGAGACTAAGACTAAAGACTGAATGAGCTCCACCTCAGGAATTACCTTTGCAGCCCAGGACAAAGAGTAACCTCTGTGCCCAGCCCCTCTGTTAAGCCCCCACTTCCAGCAGTGCTCCACCTCACAAAGTAGCCTTAAGGAGAAAAGGGAGATAGCCCCTAGCAAGCCCCTTAGTTAAAATACACTGTTTTAAAAGATGTAGCTTTGAGAAAAGCCCTCAAAGGAGAATGAACACCAGAGTCACTCTTGTTCTCTTCCTGGCCCAGATGCCTTGTCCCATAAGCTACTCCTTTCTGCTGGTTCCAGAGACTGAACTAAAGGGAGCTAAGATGACTCACCTCAGGAGAGCCCTAAACTGTTAGCAGCCCAGGACAAAGAGTAACCTCTGGTGCCAACCCTGGCTACAAGCCCCCACCTCGGCAGTCTCCGGGCTCCTAGTATGCCTTAAGGAGAAAAAAAAAAGAGATAACCCCTACAAACCTATGGTGGTAAAAATACACTCTGTTTTAAAAAGATGTAGCTTTGAGAAAAGCTCCCTCCCAAAATGAACATAGGAGTCACTCTGTTCTTCCCACCAGCCCAGATGCCTTGTCCACCAAGCTGCTCCTTTCTGCTGGTTCCAGAGACTGAATCTAAAGAGACTGAATGAGAAGCTCACCTCAGGAGCCCCACCTTTAGCAGCCTCCAGGACAAAGAGTAACCTCTATTGAAAGCCTAGTAAGCTCCCACCTCAGCCAGTCTCAGCCTCCTAGTAAAGCTCTTTAAGGAGGAAAAAAGAGATGGCCAACCCCTGCAAACCCTCTGTTAAAAAAAATAGGCACTGTTTCTTTAAAAGATGTGGCTTTGAGAGAAAGCTCCTCCAAAGATGAACATAGAGTCACTCTGTTTCTTCCTGACCCCAGATGCCTTGTCCACTGCTGCTCCTTTTCTAAGCTGGGTTCCAGAGACTGAACTAAAGATTTAGATGACTCACCTTCAGGAACCCCACCACCTTTGGCAGCCCAGGACAAAAGAGTAGCCCTCTATTAGCCTATTTAAGCTCCCCACCTCCAGCAGTCTCCGGCTCCTAGTAGCCAGCCTTAAGGAGAAAAAAGAGATAACCCCTGCAAACCCTCTGTTAAAAAATAAATGCACTGTTTTAAAGATGTGGCTTTGAGGAAAACCCTCCCAAAATGAACACCAGAGGAGTCACTCTGTTTCTTTACAGGCCCAGATGCCTTGTCCACTGCTGCTCCTTTCTGCTGGTTCCAGAGACTGAACTAAAGACTCTTTATGGTTACTCTAGTCTAAGCCCGTTCATTTCAATGGACATAGATTGGAGTAATTCTGTATAGGATTGCCCTGCATGTCTTTGCACGTGGTAAACTAGCTCAGCAAGGAGAACTTAAAATTTTAGCTTTGATTCATGCAGAGTGGCATAGTGGTGAAGAGAAGCCACCTCTCACTTTAGAACTGGGTTTGATTCCGCTCTGCTCCTTGTGAGCTGCAGATACATGAAGTGATGAGCTGGGTTTGTTTCCCCACTCCTACACATGAGGCCTGCTGGGTGACCTTGGTCCAGTTCTCTCAGAACTCTCTCAGCCCCACCTACCTCACAAGGTGCCTTTGTAGGGAGGGAGTTTACAAGCTGCTTTGAGATTCCTTAAACATAAAGAAAAAGTGAAATATAAAAAAACGAACTATT
This sequence comes from Sphaerodactylus townsendi, assembly GCF_021028975.2. Classification (NCBI taxonomy): domain Eukaryota; kingdom Metazoa; phylum Chordata; class Lepidosauria; order Squamata; family Sphaerodactylidae; genus Sphaerodactylus; species Sphaerodactylus townsendi. Next base: position 128,112,854 of record NC_059425.1, on the reverse strand, counting down.
CTAATTTTTATATGGGGAGTACTGAAAACAATTGTATTCTCCCCATGCATTCTGGGGTAAAAGGTTATAAAATGGGCTAAGACCTAATATGCCTTGGTGGGTTCAGTGGCAGTGACTGGCCCAGATGTTGCCAATCTTGCCACTGTACTTATGATTTCATGTTCAGTTCAAAAGGCAAGCATGCCAGTCGAGGGGCATTTCTGTTCTTGCTGGAGTTTTTTGTGGGTTGAGGCTACTCCTGAGTGCCAGTAATTTTGATATTTATGTGAAATGAGGGCCACGCATCCCACAACTTGGTTTATCTTCCTCCCCTGCCCCCAGCACAATACAGCCAATGATGACAGCTTCAGGTGTTTTGTGATGAAAATGTTTCCACTGACATGTCCTCTCAGTAGACAGATGGGGCTGATTATGTCCAGAATATGCATAATCAATTCCACGGTTTCATGCGCAGAGGTAAAGACCCGAAGGAAATAGCTTCTCTCTCATACAAAGCAGGCATTCGCAGCTCGATCCTGTAGGGGTATACTCGGAAGTAAATCCTGCTGAATTAAGTGGGATGCACTTGCAAATATGTGTGCATGGAATTGCAGCCGTAGAGGCCTCCTGATGAGTTTTTTAAAATAAATCTCACGGAGTTCCTTAAACTTTACTTTAGGATTGTAGCCGTGGTGCTTTCTTGGGCACCTTTTGGGAATAAAATCATGATATCATCTGGGATCTTCTCAAACCAGGAAGAAGGAAAACATGTTTTTATTTAGATGAAGCATAATGCCCGACACTGCTGTATTAATCTGTCTTCCCAATCCCATAGTGGTGACTTTGTTGCATCACAAGCAGAAAAGGAGTCTAATTGCATTTTCAAGAATAACAACCTAACATCTTAAAAATCACACCCTTTTAAACACATTGACTTCAGTGGATGTAAGAGCAGTTAATGCTGTTTAGGATTGCACTGTTATTTATTTAATATCTAGGCCACCTTTCCCCAGATGGGCTCAGGGTGGCTTTCATCAACAGTACTTATACAATCATCAAACAATAAAACTATAAACATTCAGTGTCTCTGCGCCTTGGAAAGAACATTCATAACACATCCCCCAACTCATTCAATAGTCATACCTGGGGGCAGGAAAGACGGGATGGGATGAAGAAGGGAGGCCAGGCAGATGGAAACTGTTGCTGCCCTCATCCATAGGCCTGGTAGAATGGCTCCATCTTACAGGCCTTGTGGAACGGCAATAACTGCAGCTTATGCTTTTGGATATGAAGGTTTGTGCTAAAATGAATTGTCAGTCTTTAAAGGGTACCCCCAGATTCCTTGCTGCCACTCCTCCAGAATGCCCTATCTTGGTGCAAAAAGGATGCTAGTTTCTGCACCTGAAGTATGGTTGACTGGCAAGAAAGTTTCCTTGTGACTGCCCCAGCAGGGGGCTTTCAAGGCTTCCTTTGCAGACACTTTCTTGGTGACTGCCCTGCCTAGAACTGGCCCTGCTTAGCTTCCAAGATCTGATAGAATTGGACTATACCATGCAGCCTTCCCTCCCAAGAGTGCCATTCTAAAAAAAGAAACAACTATTATTGATAAACGTTAATGTTACTGTTTACTATGAAATTATGTTTTTTCTTATGAGCCCTGACATGAATGACCCAGGCTAGTCTGATCTCAGCAAATCTTAGAAGCTAAGCAGGGTCATCCCTGATTAGTACATGGATGGGAGACCAGAAAGTACTACCAGGGTTGTTATTCTGAGGAGGACGATGGCACACCATCTCTTGCCATGAAACTCCACTGGGTTGCCGTAAATTGGCTGTGACTTGATGGATTTATTTGTGAATCACAGTTGAGCAGTTCTTTTCCTCATTTCCTTTGCAATAAGGTGGGATCGGTATCATCTTGAACAATAGCAAGTTCTCCTTAAATGACAGTAAAGCTTTTTAATGTCTAACAACAGCACCACAATCAGGATTTGAGTCAGCATGGTTGTAGTGCTCAAGAGTGATGGACTCTAATCTGGAGATTCGGATTTGATTCCCAACTCCTCCACATGAATGGTAGACTCTAATTTGGTGAACCAGGCTCAATTCTCGACCCTTCCGATGAGGCCTGCTGGGTGACCTTGGGTCACTCGCAGTTCTCTCAGAACTCTCTCAGCCAATGTGCTGGGAGGCAATTGCAAACCACCTCTGAACGTCTTTTTCCTGGAAAATCCTATGGGGTCACCACCACAAGTCATCTGCTATTTGATGATGTGCACAGAGTCAGGAGCTGTGGCATTCTTTGGGTGGCATTCTTTGGGTGGTGGTGTGCATCATGTGATTCAGACAAGACAGAAGAGTGGGGGTCACATCTTTTCTGTGCAAGTAATTTACGACATATCTTGCTGCCAAATGCTATTTTTAGGAGAAATTCTGCACATTGTTTCCTCTGGTTGGTTTTAGAAGCATTTCCCTTTTTGTCATTGTTAACAGACCAAGCAAGTTATCTGAGCAAGTTGTGTTAGGCTTCCCGAGTAAAGAAAACAGTGAAAGAAAACAGAAAGCCAAAGGTTTGCTATTATTTCACACCCCAAGCAAGTTGAGAAGACTGAATGCAGTGTTTCTTTCCAGCTTATTTATTGTCTCAGTCCACTAGTCAGGCTGTAAATCAGCTTGGAGGTCATTAAAAGGAAAAATAACAGTGAATTGAGAGTGAGATTCTCAAGGCTAAAATTAACAAAAATTAAAAGGAGTTAAAACCAATTAAAATCCTGTTAAAGTACCTTAAAATCCTATAAAAACCTGTTAAAATCCAATTAAAATACAAGGTAAAACAGCATTTAAAACAGGGCAGTGTTTTTAAAACAATTTAAAACAATTAGGCAGTGAAAAAACAAACTAAAAAACAGCTGGGAGAACGCTCATCTCCGCACACAAACACTAAACGTTAAAAGCTCTGCCCTTTGAACAGCAAGACAATATAAAAGTTGAAGGGGAGTATTATGAGATAAAAATTAAATAGGGGGAAAAAGATTAAAACTTATCTAAGGCAGTGGAGGAGCTCAGCTGGAAGCGGCTGTTCAGGATGGTGAGCGGAATCGGAATACCACATTTCCCTTCATTTTTTTCTCCATTGTTTACCTGAGCACTTTTACTGTGAAAGTTTTTAAAAAATCCATTTCTGAGTTGGCTTCCCTAGAGTGTGTGATCATGTTTAAATAATCGATTAGATCAGGGGTCCCCAAAGTACAGCCCGGGGGCCAAATGTGGCCCCCTGAAGGCATTTATCCGGCCCGCCAGGCATGGCGGCGATGGCTCCATTCATGTGCAGTGGGGGCTCGAGGGAGAGGAGGAACCGGCCCCAACAGCTGTTGATTGCAGTTACATGATGGCACCCCCAAATTTTCTGACCCAGAGTTGGAAACCTTACATGTGGCAACGCCTGCTCTGCCCTTCCCTCTCAGCTACTCCATGTGTTGCTCTCAGGCTTTCGGTTCCGCCTCACTCCCATTGGCATCAGCCAGGCTGGCGAATCGCTTGCTGGCTGCTAGGGAGGAAAGAACCCAGGAAGATACCTGATCCTGGGTTAGATGGAATGTTTCATTGGGAAAGTTCTGCTTTTTTTTTTTTTACAGGGGAAGGCATTCCACAGCCTCCCCAACAATATTTGGAGCCCACCCTGTACTTGACATACTTTGGTCACTGTTCTAAAAATAGACCATGACAGAAAGGCTGAAAGGTGAAATCAAACATTTTACAATCATTTGTGCATAGGAATTTGTTCATAGTTTTTTTTAGTCCGGCCCTCCAACAGTCTGAGGGACAGTGAACTGGCCCCTGTTTAAAAAGTTTGGGGACCCCTGGGTTAGATGAAGCTGCAATATGCACATATTTATGTTGCCATAGCTTTTCAGACATCCCCTTCAAAACAAAAGGTAAAGGAAAAACACATGCATGGGATCCCTAGGCTAGACAAACTTTATTCATCTACGCTTGACAGCGAAATAGCAGGATGAGTTGCAAGCAGAGGAAACCTCCACGAGGAATCTCCACAAAGAATCTCCTGCATCATACAAAATGGCGGATGCCACTGTGAATCTGTGAAACTGACAGGAGCTCCCTGCAGCAGGTGCGAAAAAGATCTATTTTGGCTGACAGTGCTTGTGTTCTCCCATATTGTGGGAACACAAAATTCTAAAACGGATCTGTTTGTGTGGAATTTACCTAAAAGACTAAGTATAATTGATTGTAAACTCACCTCCAAACAGTTTTCCTAATTGCTGTACTTCTCAGAGAAGGAACCTTTTGAGGGTTTTTGTTTGTTTGTTTGTTTAGGGTAGGGATTGTTTTTGGAAACGAGGCAATGCTCCAGAAAGAACCAAATCTGTTTTACCAGATTAAAACCCACCATCAGGCTCTGAACTTTGACAGCTCTTTCCCCCACTGCCAGGAAGGGCTGGATTCCCCTATGCACCTCTTTCATGTGTGTGCGTGTGCATACATATCTACAGTGTGTGACTTTGTGTGCATGTGAGGACCAGATTTGGCCTGGCTGCCTTTGGTGTGTGGGGATGACTTGCTCAGAAGTCACTTCTTGGCCAGACAGAGGAGGAGCTGAGCCCCTTTGCAGTGTTGGTCAACAATGGTGGGATTCAAAAAATTTAACAACCAGTTCCTGTGGTGGGTTCAAATAATTTAACAACTGGTTGTTAACAAGCACCATTTTAACAACCGGTTCTGTGCAAACCTGCTGAATCCTACCACTGGTCACCCTCCTTGAAAACCGCATCTATCTCCTGGCAGAGCCCATCTCGCTCTCCATTGAGATGAGCACCAGCCAACCCTGGCTCCGATGTCTGCATTGGCATCACCTCCCCCCCCCCAAAACCAGTCACCTTCCCAGCTGAGCTGGGATTTGAACCCCAATTTTTCATCCAGGTCTATCCGCTACTCTAATAGCACTTACTAGAAGAAGGTATGGTTTCGAAGGTATAGATCTTTTGGAATGGTAAGTGCATTTACAGGCTTCTACTGTAACTTCACAGGGTTGCTGAATTCTATTAAACGTACTGAGTTGATCTATGGACAGTATGGCACAATCAGATCTCAGTTAGGCTGCACTTCAAAATAAATTCATTATCCTTGTTCCTAGTAATGATAGTTTTGGGTTGGCAAATTATTCATTTATTTAGTATATTCCACTTTTCTTTTCAATGGATATCCAAAACAGCCCACAGCACAGGAACAACACAGGAAAGAATAAAAATACCGCAATAACCAAGAACAGGAGCGGAAGCTTCCTACTGCTAAGTGGGTCTCCTCTCTGTTTACTGACTGATCCCCTCCCCAGCTCCAGCCCTGGGGCCAGGAGCCAAAGGACAAGAGTCCCTCCGCTCTCACCCAAACACTTGTACCCATAGATAGCCCCAGGGCTTAAATACCTGTGTGCAGAGAGGAAAGCCAACTCACCCAGAGGTTACTCAGCTGTAGTAACCAGCAAACTCTTTGCCAGGTCCTTCTCTGCCAAGGGATTGCTCAGCTATGCTCCTCCGGCTCATTCTTTAGAACCAGTTTTTTAACAACAGGGTGTATTCGAAATTGCATTGCCTCCTTGGAACACTGAAACAGAAGAGTGCACAGGAGCCCCTCAGGATTCCACTGCTTCATTCTGATGCAGTTATAGATCAGCTTAAACACGCAGCTTCACTTCATCACATCTATAAAGTGAAGGGCTTGCTTTGCTCTGTGTTGGCCACCTGGATGAAAACTGCTGCACAAAAGCCTGAGTTTACATGCACAAAATTGTTTTTAGTTTCTTCTGTCCAATTAAACAGAGACAGGCACAGATTCTCAACTATGGGTTAAAAAATATTGGATGTGTGCATGTACACAGGCCCACCAAAGAATGGAACAATTTTTACCTTAACCCTGTACAAGTAGGTGATGCTGACTGCAGTCCTAGACTTGCTTAATAGGAAACAGATAAAGAGATAAGAAAATGCAATCAGATTCCACTTTGAGTAACTGTGCGGAAAGACTATCGTTCGTGGGCTCTGATTTTCTTGGGGCCATGGGAAACAAGGAGTTCCAGAGGCCTCTCTTAACCCTACTTAGTGATCTAGGCTGACATTGGGCAAAGGCTTTGAATAGGCTCAGTGTCACTGTGCTACAAGATAGGCAAGGTAGCTAGACACACTTCGTTTCCTTGCAAGAGACTTGTAGCCCATGTGGATACTGGATACTGAGTTGGCATGAAAATTTAACGCCAGCCAAGCCTTTCAGTATTGGTTTGACTGTATATATTTGCTATTCTGTTTAATATGAAAATTTAACGTACATTGGTCCTTTGCATGGCTGATGCTGAACCCCTCTTTACAGGACTGTAAAATCCAATTGGACTGTAATATGTTCCAGGTTGATATGTACTCTCTCTCTCTCTCTCTCTCTCTCTCTCTCTCTGTGTGTGTGTGTGTGTGTGTGTGTGTGTATGGGGGGAGGCATGCATTTTCAGTTGCTCCCTTTCAAAGAAAGTATCTTGATAAATGAGAAGTAATAAATTAAAAACAAATAGTTCACCAGTAATAAATTTTCACGCAAAGCCCACTCCCTGGTGTGCCAGTTTTCTGTTTCTCAATGGAGCATTTCTGTTTCTCAATGAAGAGAGAATTCAAAATATGATCCCCTGCCTGAAGCTGTACAGTTCATTCTATCATCTCAGCATCTTCATTCCCACTTCATTCTACTGTGTTCTTAAATCAGGTTTTGAGTAACTTTAGTAAAATGCAACATGGTACTACGAACAACATTAAAACCTGGGATCTGTGATTAATCAGGAGGGCTTTCATGCAAACAGGGAAGTCACTCAGCTCCCCTTTGTTAAGTGCATGACCCAACCAAGTTAAGTACCTTTTGTCCCATTGGTTACAGTGGGAGAGATTTAAAAATCTCTTTAATTCTGCCTTTGAAATCATTGGTGTTTAAAAGTGCTTATTTTTACTTAAGCGATAGTTTAAATATCATATTGCACAACAATTTCTCTGCTGATATGACATAGTCATACTAGGTATAGCTTATTCTACCTACAGCATAGTTTCAGTTCTCCATTTTGTCAAACTTTTGGCAACCACTCTGCCCCCCATCCTTCTTTACTGCCTTCCTATTTTGTCAGCCATTATTGAGTAGGGCAAGGTGATGGCTGAGGTTTGTTGGAAATGAATGACTGGACAAGTTCATTGGAAAAGACTAAAAGCAGAGAGGCTGAAGCATGGAAGGGTGAAGGATGACTTTTCAGATGAAGACTGTCTCATCAAGGTCTCTGAGAGGGCAGTTAGACCAGCAGTTTCAGCTATGCTAATAGGGCAACAGAGTGTGAAAGTAAATAGGATGGGAAGCTATACTGGTGACTCGGATCTGTAGATCTGGTTTTAGATGGGAAGGTTTTTATCCCATTATACATGGAACACTTACCTCAGGACTTTTCACTGTGCAGTAGGCTTGTAGTGGGGTCTCCTCCCGTTTCTCTGTTTACATGCAAGGAAGCACTCACTCCTGCCTCACAGTTTTTCTGAAGAGAACTCTCCCAGGCCTGTTTTTTCTGGTTCTCTTAACTTTGCCCATTCATAAGGGCACAGATCTCATCACACCCAGCAGTCTCAAGATTGCTGGCTTCGTAAAAGCCTTTTAATTACTGTTATATCAGTATATTGATATTGTAGCCTTTTCCAAAATTAATCTGCCTCCTAAATAAAACAAGCAAATCAGTTCCGTGGACCACACACTGCTGAAGGAAACCATGTGTAGGGCTGATATTCTCTTCTCCTCCCCCCCCCCCACACTTCCTACAACTGCTGCTGCACAGGAAAAAAAGAGAGGCTTCTTTTAAAATAATGTTTTTTAAAACCCTCCTGGTCATTGGGAAGGGCAGAAGTAAAGCGGGGGAGTTGTGGTGCAGCAAAAAAGAGACTCTGCTTGCATTGTTCCTTGGAAAAGCCATCTCTGTTTTTATTATATTGAGATATGAGCATATGGATATCTTGATATGAGCATATGGATATCTCAATATGTAGAGAAGCAGGAAGGAGCTGGCAATAAGGAAGGGTGAACAAGGAGAAAAACATGAATGACAATGCAAGGGAAGGGGAGCTAAGTAGGCTGACTGTGGACAGAGGGAACATGTCTGGGGCAAAGCTGTGCTCACTGGCAAATGTGCTTGCTCTAGTGGTGAAGCAAATTAAAAGTTGCGCTAGAAACAGTCTTGCTTGCCACAGAGAGAATGGAAAGTGAAAGCGGGGCTCAAGGAAATACACCTGTACAAGAAATCTTACCACAACTGACACTGACCCTCATTGCGCACCAGACACCTTGTGCGTAATCAGCCACCTCTCAACAACAAACTTGGTTTTGCACTGACAAATGAGTCTGACAAGTCAGTCTGCAAATGTTTTCTACCTTAGACTTGTGCATTCAAAATAAGGCTTGAATTTCCAGAAAATGTTTGGCATGTCCCTAAAAACCACAGCATGTGAAGGTTCAGTGTAAATAACCCCCAAACACAGGGGGAAAAAACCTGGAGTGAGAACTCTTGATGTGTACACAATTCAAAGTGCCATCCTAAGCAGAGTTGTACCCTCCTAAGCCCACTGAAGCAAAGGACTTTGGAAGGGTATCACTGTGTTGAGGACTGCACTGTCAGATGCCTTTATTGTATCTGCTTCTGGCCCAGAAACATGTGTGCCCATCCTGGCCCCTTCTGGCAGCCTGTTTGGTTCAGTGACTATGCAGCTACTGCCTTCCCACCCACAGCTGTACCAGATCCCTCTCCAAGAGGGAGAACAGCCACAGCACAGAAGCCAATGCTCCAACAAGCAGAGTTCAGTGAAAAAGCAGTTTTGACACAGAATTTACTGGCATGCCATGGAAACTGGCTGCCACCAAACTCTGACCTCTTTTCTGACAGCCTTTCCACCCACAAGCATGTTGAAAATGAAATCTCAGAGCTTGGGGTGAACCCTGTGGGGAGACTGCAAGGCCTGTGGGCCTTGAACCAAAAGAATGTGTGCTACCTTTGTGGTCAGTGACAAGGATGACAATTGCCATGATGAATGAGGAAGACCACCACAACAATGGGCAGACAACACACTGTTCACAAACTATGCTTTTCTGCATGAGAAACATCTTGTTACCAGCAAAGGTTATCTCTTCTCCAGAAGCAACTACAAACAACCCGATCAAGAAAAACTTTGCTTCAACAGCCTCTCCTTTCATTCTGATATCACATCAGAATTGTCACTGTACTTTCAGCAGAAACTACCTAGCACGGGAATGAGATTGTTGCTTCTGATAAATCTATGGAGTCACATCACAGATATTGCTAGTTTTTTTTTTTTTTAGGGTGCACTGCAAATGCAACACATTTCTCTCAGGGATAGCATTGACTGCTTAAATTTCAAAATAGAAAATGAAAACAATTCTTCCCCCAGACCTGCACAGAACAACCAGCATAGTAGTAGTAGTAGTAGTAGTAGTAGTAGTAGTAGTAGTAGTAGTAGTAGTAGTAGTAGTAGTAGTAGTAGTAATAGTAATAGTAATAGTAATAGTAATAGTAATAATTCAAAATGTAATAGCAATGGTGCTAAAATATGACAATGATGTGTTTACTTAATGAACTGAATTCATACATGAAATAAAAGACTGGAAAAACTAGATTTTTAAGCTGTGATTCTGTTCATTTTTCTGTAAACATCAATTTTATTGTCCAACAAATAACAACTGAAGAGATGTGACTATTTTACCATTGTTGTCATTTTAAGATCTGGGCACTATTGTTGCTATGGCTTGCTGAAATGTTCTTGTTGAAGTCTTTTTACAGGTGGATGCTGACTGAATTGTTGATTAGGAATTCTATATTGACACTGTTTTGGCTTTATGAGTCGATGGCTGTGCTTTTACAATGGCATAGCTATTGGTCCTTTATAATGTTTTCTCTCTTTTGATAGGACTTGAGGTGATATAAATGGAAGATGCTAGAAACATCACTGTACATCAAAAATATAAATGCTTTAAATAATAATAAAGAGCCATGAGGTTTTTTAAAATCTGTTTTCTGAATCTTGAGATGCTGCATGATTCTGTGCATGTTATTTCAGAAGCATTCCCGTGTAACAGTGTTTATGATTGCACCCTTAAATCTAATGTACTGACCATTATAGTTGGCATCACTCTGTATTATAGGATTTTCATGTTGGTAATTTCATGGGTCCAAATCTTATGGTTTAACAGCAAAAGAATATGTCATGGCACAGCTGCATACATAATATAATTCAGCAGCAAAAGCTGGAATTGTGGACTGAGTTTTATGCTAATTGATCAATCTAACTGGTACATGCAATGCAATTCTATGCTTTTGTTAGGTCAAATTTGTGCTACTCTGCAGGACCAGCTGAAGGTATTTTGTTATCCCAGGCAGGGTCCATTCATTGTCTGCTCTGCCATTGTTGCTGGCTGGGTCTGAGTCCATGCCACTGGAACCTGGTTTGGGGCCATTCAGCAATGGAACTGGTCCAGCACTCATCATCTCCTTTGCTTTCAGTGGCCAAGAGCAAGCCAATCTCCTCCTCACTATCTAGGTAGTTTGGCCAGAGAATCAGACTATTCCTCATGTGTTCTGCCCTCTGCCTAGTTACTTGAATGTGTACTTGAGCCCCCTTGAATTGCCCGTTTGTGGTCCTGCACTGTTTTTGGAGTGGGAATTGAGGGCTGTTGGCATGGGGACAGCTTGTGCAAGCTAGCCTTGGAAGGAGAGCAACAGGTCAAGGGAAGGGGTCAAGGGTTCTAACGGGGAGCCTATCAGGCAGTGGAAATCTTTCCCAGCATTCCAGCTGGAGAGGATGGCAGCTCTGAGACTGTTTGCATGTTTGTGTGCTCAGTGATTCTTTTCCTGTAGAGAAGTATGCACATAGGGGCAAAAATCCCAGTTGGTCAATGACCTTCACTCCCTTCCAAAGCCACTACAGCCCCAATACATAGGAGCTTCTGGCATGGGATGGTGAAGGAAGAGCCCTCCCTTCATTGGGGGCAGGGTTGGGGCTCTGATACGGATGAAGCCCTGCTTCTGGGCCATTCCCCCCCCCCTTCCGCTTCCCCTTGTGTACACACCACGCATTCCTCTGCAGTGTAGAGCATATTGGGAGATTCTAAGCAGACCCAGTTTCATGATTTCAACCCTGCCTTTCAAAACTGATAAAAGCTTGAATGAATGTCCTCTGTTCATGAATGGATGTTTGAATAGAACACTCTTATCACATACTATGCATGTGTATAATGGAGGCAGTTGAGTATAGTTCTTTTTCTACCAAAAGCAGATAGCTGGCTGGGTAGACATGAGAACTGCACTATTCTGCCACCATTCTGTCCTGCTTAGATATTTCTTCATATTCTTTCTATTCCATTCTATTTATTTTCTATTTACATTTATTATTCACCCTTTACACCAATCTCAGGGTGGGTTGGGGTAAACTTGGTTGTGGCCCAAGGAATCAATGTAACTGAGGAGTTGACTGAGTCCCACTTATTTTTCTATGCGAATGTGAGTATCATTTTTTCACTCTTTTGTTAAGGCAAGAAGGAATTAAATATTTCTGGAGCATTTCCAGGTATTATTTTACACCGAACTGTCATCACCTTCTTTGTGCCAGACATATTAATACCAAAGAAGCTTCAAAGAAGTTTTAGGAACTTTAGAAAGTTTGAATTATTCAGTATCAGGTTACAGACTCCTTCCACACACGCAGAATAATGCACATTCAATCCACTTTCACAATTGTTTGAAAGTGGATTTTGCTGTTCTGCACAGTAAAATCCAGCTGCAAAGTGGATTGAAAGTGGATTGAGAGTGTATTATTATGCAGGTGCCAAAGTGGCCTATACTGAAGCACTTTAATTCATATTCTGAATTGGTGAGCTTCCCACTGAAATGGTCCCTGTAAAAATGGTTAGGATCTTCACAGTAAGTGCTGTTTTGAGCAGACTTCAGTTCCTTCCTTCTTCATATTTTTGATCAAGTCAGATATTTGAATTGTGTTTGGTGAGGGAGAGAAAGGAAAAGAAAGTGAATGAGGGGTAAAGCATGTCCATTGATTCCCAAGGGAGAATTAAGCCCTGGCCTGCTGAGTCCTTTGCTTTTACAGAACTGTGTCCTTCGTTTAGACTGGGGGGGAAAAGTCTCTCATGAGAAATGGGAAGAAAACAGCTTGCAACAAAGACAGTGACTTTTTGCACAGAAAACCTCTCTTTCCCCCTCTCTTGCTGAGCGTAATGGTCAACTATTAGCACAAAATGAGACCTTTCAAAAGTTCAGTTAGATCTGGCATCCTCTTTCCAGCAGCGGCCAGCCAGAGGCTTCCAGGAAGCAAGCCATCCTGCTGCCTCCATGGCTGTTTGAGCCACACATCTGGTATTCAGATACAGACCATCTATCCAGTATACCTGACATTCCACATGTGGTCTTCCAAGATACCTGGAGGTTCCAGTTCCATGACTCATAATTACTGGCTAGCTTGTCCTCCATGAATTTGGCCTATTGTCAAAGGCTTTCACAGACTGAATCAACTGGCTGTTGTGGGTTTCCCAGGCTGTGTGGTTGTGCTGTGCAGTTTTTGCTCCCAAAGTTTCACTCACATCTATGGCAGGCACGTTCGGAGGCATGTCACATTAAGATATTTCAGCACATCTTTTTATTCTCTTGACTGAAGACAATGGCCACCAATACATTGTAGCAGTGAATTCCACAAAAGGGATTAAGTGTTGTGAGAGGAAGTTCTTGCTTGCTTTCCTCAACTTTTCATTAGTTCCATTAGGCGAATTGCAGGAGGGGTGAAAAAGTCTTTTTATTTCCCACCCCAATACCATCCGTAATTGCATAACTGCCTATCATAATTAACCACATCAAACAACAATAAGGATACATGTAATAATAATAATGTTGGCTATTTCTCAACAGGACTTTGATTAATTTAGGATCTAATTAGGTCAGTGAATTCGGTTGTTTTTAACCCCCCCCCCCCCCCCCCGAAGCTGTCATGAACATTTGCTAGTCTGGCAAGTCCCACAGCCGGGGAAAGAGAGAGAGGGAAAGAGGGGGGAGGGAAAGAGAGAGAGAGCTAGCGAAAGACAGAGACATTAACCTTCTTCTTTGGCAGGGTTCCCCCCCCCCTTTATGTCCTCCGTTTCTGTGGGCCAGCTTTGTAAATCTCCTCTCGAGGAGGAGTGTCCAGGCGGGTGGAAGGCTGAATACAATGAGACCTGAGAATTTCTGTCACTCTCCGCATATGGTCCGAAGTGCTTTAATCCCAATTAGGGGCGGCTGACACACGGTCCCATTCATCCCCCTCCGCTCTTGAATACATTTGCCTAGAAATGAACTTCGCCCATAGAGACGCCGCTAAATGTGCCCAACAGCAAGGAAAATCGAATTGAGGCCGGGGCTCCTCGGAAGGCGAGGGCGGGAGAAAAGGTATGAATTTATAAGGTACGCCGAAACATTGCCATTCACCCCCAAGTCGGGTGACTTTTCTTTGCACCCTGTCAACCGAAAGAGACCCGGGAGAGCCGTGGGCCAAGGGAGAGGGGAGGGGCAGGGGGCGACTCTCGACAGCCTTTGAATACGCGATGTGGCAAGTGGCCCTGCTCCCCTTTCAAAGCGGCCGATTGTGCGCCTGGAAATGCGCTCGCCTCCTTCGGCATTCCGGCGTGGAGCGCGTCCGCACGACGGGGCGGGCAGGCGGGGCGGGGTGGGGGGCTGCAGGGGAGAGTCGGGGTGGTTTTCTTTTCTTTTCCTTTTTCTAAAAAGGTGGAATTTTCCACTGGTGTTCAGCCGGGCGACCTCGAGCGAGGAAGGCGGCGGCACAGCCCCAGCCCAGCCCCGCCGCCGGTGTCATCTGCCGGGTTCCCATAGAAGCCTAATTACTATTCAAAGGCTGCTCCAATATCCCACCCGCATCTCGTCTGCCCCGCACAGCTGGTCGGTCGGGGGCGCGCAGCGTTTCACCCAGCCACCAAACCAGCCGGGCTTTCTGCCCTGGGAGACCAAACAAAATGGGACTTCTCGGGAACCAGCACTTAGCCCCCGCCCAACTTGTTGGCAGGGTCGGGCAGCGTAAAGAGAAGGGGGCATCTGGCCAACCCCCCCCCCTTTCGCCTCCACCATTCAAGGCTTAGCCTGCGAGACTCTCTTTGGAATGGGAGAACTCTGTCCCGGTGACCAAGAGGGCCTGGAAGAATACACAGAGTGCATGTGCTTGCTCTCGGATAACCTGGGTTTGCCGGTGACCAAGAGTGCCTGGAAGCATATACAGAGTGCATGTGCTTGCTCGTGGTTAACCTTAGTCCTCCTTCCTTGAGAACAGGAATAGCTTGCATTCCCCTAAGTCCGGCTGAAAGATTAATTGCTGCTCTGTTTGTCTGGTGATGACGTGCCCAAAGTGGGCGTGATAGTGAATCGGACCCCCGAGCAGGTGTAGAGTGCCTTCCTTTGACCCGTCAGTAGCCCCACCTGCTTCTGAGATGAAGGGCAAGATTTCCTGCTTAAGAATGCCTTGGCTTCGGGCTGGCTTCAGCAGGCCCAACTCCATCAAAGGATCGGGTTGTGATAGTTCAGAAGTGAAATAGTTCCCCCCTTTCTTTTGTGGCTCATGTGCGCCCGTTGGAATGGTGGTGAGGGGGGAAATGGTGGGGAGGTTCGAGCGTCTGCCGGACGCAAAGGGATGCTCGTTGGGCCCTGAGTGTGAATTCGTGACCTCATTTTAGATATTTAGAAGTGCAAAAACAGAACTGGCCCAAAAGAGACTGGCATAAATAGAGCGTTTTAAAGCCCCCCCTCCTCAAAATGGTTCGAGTGGTAAATTGTGCCTTATTTCTTTTACTTCTCCCAGGATCGTCGCTGCTGCCCAGCAGAGTAGCCGGTTGCTCTCCGTTCCTCTTTTTTTTAAAACTACGGAAACCGGGGTAGCCGAAGGGCTCAGAAGGCAGTCTCCCCGCCCCTCTCTCCCGTTCAACCATGAGGGGCTGACCCTTGCTGACTTGTGGCGAAAGGACTGCGGAGGCCTGGGCCAGCTTATCCTGAAACCCCTCTGAGGACTCAAGCTGCGGCTACGCGCTCAGCTGAGGAACCTGTTAGGCTCGCAGTCAAACTAATCTGGCGTGAAGGACGCGAGGCTGGCTGCTAACGGGACCCCCGCCCAGAACACCCCGATTCTCCTTCCCAATTCCCTGACCACCAACCCCAGTGCCTGTGTGAAGACTCCTGAAGGGGAAAGGACCTTCTGAGAGGGAAGGCCGTTGCTTTCTTCAGCTGGAGGTCAGACCCAGGGGCTGGTCCCGAATATTCCCGGGTGGATCCCAAAAGAGAGAGGTGTCTGGCAAGAGGAGAAGAAAATGGCCCTCGCCGTTTGCACTAAGTGAAGGCGGGCTTCTGCATGGACGGGCGGCATTTTCTTCGATTTTCCCGGTTTCTCTCCCCCCATGTTTTTTTTTTAAATCCAAGCAGCCAGTGCGTTTCTTGCCTCTCCCCACCCCCCGCACAATGGGGCTGGCCCTGTATACAGGCATTCATGCTGGTTTGAATGTAATGTTGAACCTTCCCAGTCCCCGAGCAGTTGGAGGGGCTGAATGGAGCTCCCTGGTGGGACATTGCTCGGCGCAACTGTGCCTCTGTGGACGCCTGTTGTTCCTTAACATTCATGCCTCATTACGGGCCAACCTGTCCGAGCCAAAAGAGAGCCAGCCCGCAGCCAAAGCCTTCCCTCGGGGGCGCTGGCAGTTCAACGCCGGCCAGAGACGAAGAGAGAAGATGGGGGGGGGGGGAGGGAGAGAGGGAGAGAGGAAAGCTGGCTAGTAAAAACACATACACAAGAGAGAAAGCTCTTGTGCTCGCTGGGCAAAAGTGATTCCCCCCACCCCCCTTTTAAGCGCTCTTTCCAGCGACCCAGTGGATGCCTCTCAAAAGGGACTAGTGGGACGTTTTGAATCCCGACATTGTCTCGGAATAAAGCTCCAAGCATGTAATTAATGTGTCCTTTTAATAAGGGACAATAAAGACGTTCAAGCTATTTAATTTCATTTAATTTTCCATCCCATTTGCTTCCAAGGCGCTTTTTTAAAAAAACCTCCCCCTTTTCTTTCTTTCTTTCTTCCTTTCTTTTTCTTCCTTTCTTTTTTTTTAAATAAACCGCCAGCCTTTCATGGCGTGGCTTGCTCCAGTGGGCACGTTAGATCTGTTTCAGTCTGCCTTTTTGGGCGTGGGGGGGGGGGGGAAAGGAAACCAAAATCAAAGCAAACGGGGCTCCTTCCCTCTCGGGCAGACGAGGTCTCTCTTCCAACCAACCGAGCCTCGCGGAGAGAATCCAGGGCGACAGGAGCGGCGTCTCCTCCTGGGCCATCCACGCCTCCTCCATCCTTCGGATCGGATGAGATGCAAATCAGGGCCGTCGGGAAGAAATCCCTCGTCCTGCAGCCGGCCTTGCCGCTTCCGCGTCGGACAAAACGGTTCGCGTGTCCTTCACGCTCCTTGACTCGACGGCCGACCGGGCGCCCCAGTGGAGCAGCCGGGTCCCTCGTGGCCTTCGACCGGCGCCGTGGCGACGGGTGGGGGAGCGTTGACGCCGGGTGCCCTCCTCATGCAGGCAGGCCAGAGGTTAGACAGACTCGTTCTGGGCTTGAATGTATGGCCCTCTGCCTGCTTCTTGGGTAGCCCAGTCAGGACGCAGGTCAGGATGCAGGCTTCCCAAAGCCCTGCTAGCAAGAGGGGGTGCACCTGAGAGGATGAGGGAGGGAGTGATTTCACAGAAAAGAACCCAACCCGATCCCATTCGGAGACCGAAGTCCAGAGCCACGCGGACCCACCGGAGGAAGGAGAGATTTGTGATGTGGGGCAGTGGTTTGCAGGAAAAGAGGCACTTTCCACGCGTGACACTTGCTTTTGTGTTTCACAAAAGTGATTCGGAATGCATGACTTGCACGGGAGAAAGTTCGCTTGGAGACTGACCCCTTGACAACACACAAGAGGTAGACTTGGGGGAGGGGGGGGGGTCACCCGCTTACCACTGGCTACTACTTGCAAGCCCGTGTGGATAGTCGTGGATTTCTTATCAGGTTGTCAAAGGCTTTCTTGATGGCACTTATGAAAATTCCCTGTCGCTTGTATCGATACACCAATGCTATTGAAATAACTCCTTTAGCAGAGCTGTGTGTGGAGGATTAAGCATTCTCCCTCCCCCCTCCCCACCCCCTTTCCTTACTTGGAAGCATTTAACTCTAGAGAGTGGGAGTCCATAGAGGCCAACACAGCAGAGCGTCTTGCGTCCACCAGCGCTTGGTGTGGTGGTTAAATTGGTAGACTAGGAATCGGAGACCCGGATTCAAGTATTTGCCTGTCTTGAAATGTGCAGAGTGACTTGGGCTAACCACCCTAGCCTACTTTGCAGGGTTGTTATGAAGATCAACCGGAGGTAGAGAGAAGGTTGTGTGTCTCTCTCTGCGTCTTGGAAAAATGACGAAAGGAAACGCGTTCTAAGCAAACAGAAGCCAACTCACAGCAAATCCCTCCCGGCTTGCATTTTTCCTGGCCCTCCATGCATCTGGCGAAGGACGGTCTACTGCAGGGAATTTTATGCCACAAGAAAGCTGTTAGTTTGCAATGTGACCTCGGGCTCAAGCAACGGCTGAACTAATATAAGGGGGGGATGCGACAAACCCGAACAGCCCGACCCACCAGCCACTAAAGACGGAATGCATAGCCTGCTGTAAAACACTCGCACAACCACCTAAGTCATGCTAACAGCACTTATTGCGTTCAATATCGGTGGGTAAAGATCTGGCACAAGTGCATTCGAAGCTGATTTTCCATCGAAGCCCATTGACTTTGCTTCCAGGCCAACGTAGCTCGGATCGGTACTCTGGGTTGCCCGGGAAGCACAGTGTGAAACCCACGTCCAGCTTCTGCGTGCTGCCAGAGGCCGACGAGAGGAGTGGAATGGGCCGAGCGGAATAAAACTGGTCCTGACCAGGCTGCTGAGACGATTTACAAGCAGACTTACTCCTGGTCGAGCCATAAACCGCTTCAGAAGACTGAGCTCTATGCAACAGGTCTGAAGCTGTAGCCTGAACACACTTCTGAGGAAGTCGGAAGGGGTATCAGTCTCTGTTCCGTGCTGGTTTTAGTTCTCAACCTTCCTAATGCCATGACCCTTTAATACAGATCCTCATGTTGTGGTGACCCCCAACCCTAACATTTATCCATTTTACAGATGGGGAACACTGACGCAGAGAGGCGACCCTTGTGAAAGGGTCCTTCGACCCCCACAGGGGTCCCGACCCACAGGTTGAGAACCACTGGATAGGGTTAATTCAAGGAAGCTTCTTGTTCGCCTTGAGAAGCGTGTTTTTGCATTCACCTTCAGCACTAGACTGGTGAGTGGTTGGTATGAGTAATGGAAGAAAGCGTCGGCCTGGAGAAAAATGTCTTGTCCCTTCAATGGGGCTTGAACGTGCGGATGCGGGTCGCCAAAACTTGTCCTAGCGGCTGCTGTGGGCAGAGTTGTTTCGGAGGCCAACAAGCGTCTTCCTGTGAGATCGCCAGACATTCCGCCTGCCTTTCTGGGAGCAAAGAAGTTCTGCAGAAGTCGGAAACCGAACAGGACCCTCCGAGACACTTGCTTGAGAGTAGGCACCATTTGGCCCTTGGCCCTCTCTAGACGACTTGACCTCTTCCGAGCCACACCTAACATCTGGCTCCTTCACCAGGTGAAGGCAGGTGGAAGCCAGCTCCGTTGACTTCTGGAGCTTGGCGCATGGAATGACAGAGCGTCAGTCATCTGCCTACATTCCTGGCCTCTGCCATACTTGGAAGCTGCGACTCTAAAACGTGCTTCGATTTAGGTAGGTTCAGTTTCAAATCAGCGGTGCCCTTTATTTCTTCAGAGCAGTAGGCTACCAGAAGAAAAACCCACAAGCAAAACAAACTCCATCTTGTCCTCAGCCCATTAGACGGTTGCCATTATATGCTAGACTTCAGAGTGGGAAATCCAAAGCTCCACTGACCGCTGGCACATCACGCTGTTATTTGAAACAAAACCACCCACCCACTGAACAGGCAGTGGGACCCGTTCATAATGGTGCGGGAGGTACTTTAAAGGAACTGTGCATTTTGACATCCTGAATTCTGTCCAGCACATTCTAACCTCGCAGCACGTCCTAACCACCATTTCAGTGGGATTTCAAGAAACCCGACCCCACCAACCGGGGGAATATTTACTGCTAAGTAAATTCCCCAAAGAGGATCACTCAGAACTGCAGCTAAATGCAGAAGCAGGTCTGGCTATCCCTAGTCGTTCCTTTCAAGTCAAAGCTTTCCTAATCTGGTTTAGTCCTGGATTTTGCCTCTGACATGTTTTGGGGCAACCCAAGAATACACCTCCCAACATATTAAATATTATTTTTCCCAATTCCTCCTCCTTCCACCTTCTTCAGCTCCCACCTTCTTCAGCTTCCACCATCTTCAGCTTCACTTTTTATAATTTATTCTTAGAAACAGAGAGAGTACATAAAACTTTTTGCTTTAAAATGACTGGCACCTTGAATCTATCTTTCTGTCTATTTTTTTTTTTAAAAATAGGCATAACAGCCTGGTTAAGAGAATGGTTAATCACTTTTTAAAATAGAAGGAATCCGGACCCAGGAATCTTTGCCTATAACTTCTTCTGCTGTCCCCTCCAGTTAAAACATTTATATATTTATTTATTGTAGTAAACTAAGTAAAACCACTTCCAAGCACGAAGTTTGATGCTTTCAAAGTATAGAAAGCTCTTCTAGTTTTGTGCCATAAGAAGAAAGTCTGAGTCTTTAGACAAAGCTGGTCTCAACAGTTTTCTGGTCTGAAACCAGCCCACTGAATTGATAATATGGCAGAGGGTTTTTTTTTTCCCTTTTAAAGTGTAGGTATTTTCTGGTGTTTTCCCATCAAGTACCTGCCCAATTTCTGTATGGCACACGCCAGGAATCAATAGAAGTTAACAAGTCCTCCAAACATCCTCCCCTCCATCTCTTTGTTTAATCGTCTTTACAATCGAGCCAAAGGGAAGAGAATTAAAAATCTTTGAAGTCTCCTGGCGTACAAAAGGCTCAGCCAAGTAGACTTAAAACACTCCCTTCGTTTCCAAAACTGGTTTGTCGGGGAACAATCGAGGTAAGTAAAATTTATGGAGAAATTATACAGTGGATTTGTCACTTAAAATATCGTAACTGTCTCGAGGACAATCCCCCATGCTGAGGATTAATGGTCCCTCCAGACCTTTGATTCTCCGGGGCCTTTTCTTTGCCCTTGACAAATTGGATTTTTAGGAATGGGAAGGTCGCCTGGGCCATTGTTGGCTGCCCCATTCAAAAAAGCCCTCGGTTATGCGCTGGGGGGGGGGGGAGGGGGAGGGGGGGCTAGGGAAAAGCTCCATGTGACCCTCTCGGATGGGCTCAGGCAGCTGCTCCAAGAGCCAAACGCTCTCACCACCGCCACCACCACCCCAGCCGGGCGCCCCGGAGCACCAGCGTGCCAAGGGAGAGCCCGCGTGTTGCCATTGAAAAGGCGGTGCGCACCCCCGGCCGCGTCACTCTGCGGGCGGAGATAGCGCCGCTGCTGCCTGCGCAGGCCTCCCTCCCTCCCTCCCTCCCTGCCCGCCGCCTCTGCCGCTCTGTCACTCCAACCTCGGGTGAGTCCGGAGCGCCCGCCGCCTCGCCCAGCCTTCACCCACAGGCAGCGATCATGCAGCCCAGCCGGCCTCCGCCGGCCGCCGGCGTCTCCGCGGAAAGCTGCATCCCGGCTGGCTTGCGCCTGGGCCCGCTGTCCGGCACCTTCAAACTGGGCAAGTACCTGTCCGATCGCAGGGAGCCGGGACCCAAGAAAAAGGTATTGCTCCCGCATCGGGGAGACAAGCGTGGAGGGGAAACGGACCACGTCCCAGCGCCGAGGGGGTGGGGGTGGGGGAGAGTCTCCGAGCCCTTGCCAGGGAACAAAGCTTCTTTGGTTCCCCCACCCCACCCGTAGCCCAAAAGCATCGAGGGGTTAGGGGTAGCGCGTCCACACGAGACGACCAATTTCGCGAAGAGGAGAGGCCCGAGGATGGGTTTCCTTTCCACTCTTCTGCTGCTTTCGACTCTTCTGCTGCTTTTGGGGAACTCATTTGTGGGAGCAGATGTAGGACTATTGGCTGGAAGGGGAGGGGGGGTGGAGAGCGAAAGGTCACTGGCTGCTTACTTCTTCTCCCAACTAGGAATTGAGATCCGGGATGAAAGTCTGGGTTTCCAATCAATAGTCTTCCTCTTAGGTGAACTGCCACCCAAACTGTTGAATGCAATATGGCCCACTAAATCAGAACCTTCCTCTCCTCCATCCTGACATGTCGGTAATAGGCATGCCCGATTTTACATTCTTCTCGATCCATTCGTAGTCTTTTTTGTTTGTTTGTTGAGGGGGTGGGTGGGGAAGGAAGGAAAGTAATTGGGAGGAAGCATAATCGAACAGAAAGTGAACTTTGCCGCCTAGATATAGTCTCCCCGCCCCTCTCCTGCTCAAACCGCAAACCCTCATGCGACAGGAAAACTGGCAACCATCTATCCAAGTAAGATTGCTAAAGATGTAGTTCTGGGGCAGCAAACAGACTGGCTGTGTCATCCGTAAGCTTTAGCAGCCCAGAGCCTACAAGTCTTCTCTCAGTTGTCACCATCACTGAACACCGAAGTCTGAAAACCTGGGGGTCGCAAGGCCACGAACGGCAAGGGGGATCTGTAGCTCTGCCAAGAGAATAGCTGAGTGGGCCGAGGAAGAATTCGGCCAGGTTTACAGGGTCATCTTCAACACGTCTGGTCAGCGAGGTTTGGTCCTGGTCATCCTCAGTTTCTGCAATGATCCCCTCTCTGAAAGATTTGCACTCCCCCTAGAGAGGTTTGCATCTCTTCTCTGTCTCTCCCCCCCCCCCCCCCCCCCCCCAGGATTTCAGATCAGAGGAAAGATTTAACAGACCAGCGTGGATCGGCACAATAACCCCTTGGCTCCTACACGGAGCGCGTCCACAGGCGCAGTTCCCACACACAGATCTGGGTCTCGGGGGCTGCTGCTGCCTTCGCGGCGGAGTCCAGCGCCGCCCGGCAACGTTTCCTCCTTTCTTCCCGAGCCCAGAGGCAGCTCTGGCGTTCCGCTCGGGTGCTGAATGCCCTTTAATTGGTTTTAAACGCTCTGCCAGCCCATTGAGATTTATTTCTCATCTGCCTCCGTTGGTGACTCCCTTTAGGCAGCCTTTGTTACCAGGCCTGTTATTGCCTGGTCGTTCGGCGGAGTCGCCTCCCCCCCCACCCCGCCTGCGAAGGGCCAAGCCGGGGGTGAATTGGGGGCTCACCAGAAGTCTCCGGCTCCTTTCCTCGTCCTCTTCTTTTCCCCATCACCTTCGGACAGGAAGCGGATTGGATGATTTATGGCCCTTGCATGGGTTCGGAGAGGGAAAACTTCAGAGGCTTCAGAGGAAAAGGAAATCCCTTCGATTCGATTAAAACGATTAATTTTAAGTGGATACTATTGTAAAAGTTGCTTAAAGGAGCAGCCTCATGATGCTGGAGAGGAGCAGCCTAGGCAAAGGGAAAAGAAACGTTTAAAGTAGCTGCCTTTCAGTCATTGGGACTTAAAAATAAAAATTCAACGGACCTGTGGAGTTTGGGATTTATGGAGCTGGAGGGTTAAACGTTTCAACGGCCCTTTGAATGAAAAAAGAGAGAGGCGAGTATCAGGTTGTAATTCTGCGCACACTTGCTTAGGAATAAGGTGCATTTTATTTAGTTAAACTTTCTCTGGAGTAAACAGAAACAGATTATCGGTTATTCCACTGCCTCAATATATAAAAAGAAGAAGTTCCATACGCCACTTTGGTTATATCCAGTGACAAAGAGGCAGAGTTAGGCTGAGTTGTGATTTGATTGTGTGTGTGTGTGTGTGGGGGGGGGGAATGAAGCCAGCGATGGTTCCTTCCCCTTAGACGGGGTTGGGATCCGATTAAACCTAAGTATAAAGCATATGATCTATTTGGGCTCAGACCGATTAAGCTGGAAGAAAGCCATGGTCCTAAAAGTAACTATCTGGAAAAACGCTGAAATTAAATAAACAGGGGGAGGGGGCGAGAGGGGAGAGAGACAGAGAGAGTATGAATGTAGTTAGGATCCTGTTGCCAACCGGTAAAAACAACTAGGAACCTCTGCGCGTTTGCTTAGGAAGAAGGCCGCTTAACCTCAGCAGCACAGACTTCCGAGTGAACATGCATATTCCAATTTCTCCCTCGCCCGCTTTATATGCAGACTCTGCCCATTGTAAAACAAACCTATTCTCCAACTTCTGTATAGGCGATCATTTCGCGTTGCGCCCCCAGCGATCCTAACCCCGTTTACTCTTTCTGAGATGGCTTCACGATCCGTTTCCTCTCGCGGTGCCGATATGACTAAAGAGGAATCGAAGTAGACTTCTTTTATTTATATATATAAGCGGTTGTGTTCATGGGACTGTTGAAGCGAAACGAGCCGGCGTTTGAGTCCGTTGCTCACTCAAAATGACCGCCGGTGCCGTCCTGTGTTTTAGGTCCGGATGGTGAGAGGGGAACTGCTGGACGAAGCCGGGAGCTCTGCTGGGGAGTGGATGGGGTTAATCCGGGCCGCCCGGCACGCGCAAGAGCAGACCTTGGAGGCGATCGCGGACCTGCCGGGAGGACAGGTATGGCCCCCTCTGACCCGTCTCGCCTCCAGCTTCGGGCGGCGCGCCCTCTTCGCTCAGCCCGGGACTCGCCGGGCCTCCTGACTTTGTCTCTCCCTCCGCCTAGATCTACTACCGGACGCTGCGGGATCTGCAGCCGGGGGAGGAGCTGACGGTGTGGTACTCCAACGCCTTGGCTCAGTGGTTCGACATCCCCACTACGGCGACTCCAACCCACGACGAGAAAGGTAGGCGCAGCACCTTGGCCAGCGACTCAGGCGCCCCAAGCCCCAGCCAGCTCTCAGCCTTAACCAACCGAGAGCCGGTCCGCTCCATGCAGAGCCAGGGAAGTTGGGCTTCCGACTGCAGCCGGGAAAAGGTTTTTCCTAAGCTCAGCCTATGCTCAGCCTCTGAGACATTTGCTCGGAAGTCAGTTTGGTAAATTGTGAGAGGGGATGTTTAATAGAAACAGAGGATGCCACAGCCTTCCCCTGGTTTTCGTGGACTGCAGCATCTGGGGCTTGTCGTCTGGGATTGAAACACAGCAAAAGCGATGTAAACTTGGGAATCAGTGAAAATAAAATAAAGATGGTATGTAATGGTAAAGACTGGGGAGGAAATCCCCGGATGGAGTGGCACCCTCTTTTAAACTTTTAAATGATAACGCGTTTAGGAGGCTAATCCTTCTGAATTACTCGCAAGTAAACCCTACTGAAGCGAGTCTTTCAGCTTCGAGGAGGACGTTCAACTGGTTTGTAGGTTTTATTGAAATCAGATTTCCAAAGAGTTCCAGTGAGGTCGAAGGTGCTTACTCCCAAGTAAGGCAGGCAGAGTGATGGTTGAGGTGAAAGAAGACCTGATCCTTAGTCAAGTTCCGCTGAGGTGCCAGAAGCGCCTTAAGTTCTTCCGCTGAAGAGGAACAGGGAGCGGAGAGTAGAGATTCCTGGGCTTAAAACGTGACACAGGGAAACAGAAGCATACTGTTAGCTGCTGCAAGAACATCCATTTCAGTCATCAAAAGTAGTAATAATAACCATGTGCAACGTACCTAGCCATCCCAACTACCGACTCCCCAGCACGGTTAACTCGGTGAAATTAATCCCTCCGCCCCCCCCCCCCTACCCCATTGTCTTCTTGAATCTCTTGTTACTAAGGCCCTTCACCCAAAGTTCATAACATTGGATTTTCTTATTATTTCCTATTTTGTTATTGTTGGAAGTGTCAACGTGTAATCTTTAAAGCAGGGGGGAAAATATTTGGTGACCACTGTTTAAAGAAAAGGATCCCAGCACAGCGAACAAGCACTGGGAAGGCACTCTGTGAGATTCCTGAATTAAGAGAGTTCGCTGGATCTTTCTCCCGGTTTCAAAGTGCAGGGAGATCCAGATCCCCGAATCTGCCCCCCCCCTCACCCCCACAAAAGCAAGGCTAAATAACTTATGTTTGACACTGATTTCTTTCCCTTTTGAGGGGGTGGATGGCAGGGACCTGGTTTTCTGCCCATTTTATTATCTGTTTCTCTCTGGATCCGAACCTTTCGTTTTAATTCACTCCCAAGTTATACTGTTCCACTGAACTCCACTTACTGATGGTCCCTGGTCTGTTGACACGAACGAGTTACATCCACCTAAGCCTGTTGACGTAAAAAGGTGTAACTTGGCTGAAGGTGGCACTGCCTGTAACTGCACCTGCGGTTTCGTAGCAATTATGAAAGTTTAGGCATTCAATGAGTACGTTGTGAGGGGCAGCAATTAACCTTGCAGCTAGGGGAAGGGGGACTTAACTGCTTCTTTCCCCTATCTTGAAGAGTTTTTCTCCGCACTTACTTGTACCTTGATAGGGAAAAAATGTACTGTATAGTATTCCCATTCAGTTCTTAACATTGGAACCCACAATGTGGCTGATGATAATTGAGCTGCAGGGTTAGGGGCCAGGCCGGCTGGCAGTCAGAACCAAACACTTGTCCTCGGAAGTGTTGTTCTCGGATTCCTTTTGTGCTGTTGTTGTTTGGTTGCCGTAGTCACAGTGGACTAAAGGGAAACCGCGCAGGGCCAGAGATGAACGGAGACGGTTTGCTACGTCCTGCCTCTGCATCGAGGTCCCCGGGCGGGCTTCCTGGAATTTCACATCCAAATATTCACCAGGGCCGACCCTGTTGATCTCCTGAACGCTGCTGAGATCGGGCTATCCAGATCAGGGTACGACTAATTGCGGAGAAGCATATTTCGAGCCCTGCCTAGGCGAGCCCATTGACTTGCATGGCACTAGGCTAACAGATCCAAGATGCTTTAGTTACCATGGGTGGGACCAAACCACGCTGGTTTAGCTAAATACGATGACGATAAGCAATTTGGATTTACATGGACTGCGGATCGGGCTTCTCAGATGTAATGGACCTGAACTTGTTTGTCCCTGCAATCTTGCGCGCGCGTGATATTTCTTACCACAGCCTCCCACGAGCTCCAGTAAAAGCTGAATAGCATTCCTCTGAATCCTAGACCCACAAGAGTTGTGAAGTGCCATTAATGCCCGTGTCTTGATTGCTGCATGCATGCGATCTCACTGATTTGTTTCAAGAGCTCGCAAGGACTCTGGATTGCCGGCGTTTGTGCCTTCTATGGCTGAAAAGCTGACCAAACGCCGTCTTTTTGAAATGATAGAATAAGCGGTATAGGTTTAACTTGCATTAGTGGCGGCTGCGGGATCAGGGACTGAGATGAGCTTCTGGGATGGTTACCTTGCAAAGCTGTTGGTTTTATAGGTCAGGAATAGAGGCTAAGGTGAGTTGAGACGCTACAGACGTTTGCTGAGTAGGCCGAAGGGACAGTTTTCTACTGAAGTTACAGTTTCTACTGTACCCTTTTTTGAACGGGTATCATTGGACCATAACTTTCACTACACGGCAAGACCGAAGTGTTGTGAAATCCTTACAGGCTGGAAAGCTCACACTGACCGTCTCTTACTGGAAAAGGGATCTACAACTGAAGGCTTGATCATGACAAAATGACAGGCACGCCATCAAAATAGCGATCGAGGAGGAAAGGAGGTCCAAGCACAACAGCACGCTGATAACGAGGAATCGAAAGAAAATGACAAGAACAGTGCAAGCGACTTACTACGTGCATCTAATACCAGAGAACTCCTCGGGGAAGGAGAGGAAACCAGGGCCTAAGTACGGACAAGGATGCACCCTGCTGGGTCATAGAGCTCCAGGACTTCCCTGCTTTTGGCTGAAACTCCGCGATTGTGCCAGATAGCCTTACGTTCAAGGAATTTGGAAATGAAACAGAAGAAACTACATATGAAATGGCACCAGCTCCTTCATAGAGAAGGAAGGATCTAGGTTACAAGTCGAAATGATGCTGGGGTCCTACCTAGTCCGTTAACCCGTCTGATGGCGCTGTTGAGTTGTTGCTTTCGTGTTGGGCGTTTTAATAGACAGGGCATCAGTGTCAATCGGAACTTCACATCTCTGGTAGGATCTCAGTGGGAGGTTGTTGGAAACGCCACAGCGAAGAATCCTGCGTGGCCTATTTTGGGCGGCTGTATTTGGGGAACGGAACCGTATTGCCAGCGGCAATTATTATCATTCTGTAGCAACAGTTATTTTTCTTGTATCTAGAAGTAGTTTTAAGACCTTTATCTCCTGTGGGGTTATTACGTATTACAGCAACGTGTCTGTATTTTGTATATCAGCACACGGGGGAAGATGGGGAAAGGAGTAATTTGGAACTCCTATCCAAACTCTCAACATCTTCACCTCTAGGATTCAATTAGCTCTCAACATTCCTGTTCCTCTGGAGCAAATCATTCCGAGAGTGTTTTTAACCCTCCCCCCAATAATTTACAACGTCCAATTTTTCTTCTTAGCCCCCCCCCCCATATTGTCCCATGATATATAGAAAGCATCCCCTTCTGCGACTTCCCTCCTTCTCACAGGGAACAGCCAGTTCACCATTAGACAACATTTCTGCTGTCCACCTCAACCATTATCTGAAACCGCCCAGATAACACGCATTAGATCTGTCACATTAGATCTGTCTTCTTTTGGATGATTTCTCAATAGTAGGGCCTGGGCTGGGAATCAGACTGACAGTCAATTTCTGCAGCCCACACCCGTTTGCATGTCCTTTGAATCTAAAGACTTTCTCTAGAGCAGGGGTAGGGAACCTGCGGCTCTCCAGATGTTCAGGAACTACAATTCCCATCAGCCCCTACCAGCATGGCCAATTGGCCATGCTGACAGAGGCTGATGGAGGTGTAGACCCTGAGCTGCTAGGCTAAGACCGGTTGAAACGTGTTGGTGCTCCGATTTGTGGAGGCTGCAAGTAATTTAAAGGATAGTAGGGAAATATCTTCCTTCCTTCCTTCCTTCCTTCCTTCCTTCCTTCCTTCCTTCCTTCCTTCCTTCCTTCCTTCCTTCCTTCCTTCCTTCCTTCCTTCCTTCCTTCCTTCCTTCCTTCCTTCCTTCCTTCCTTCCTTCCTGTTATTTTTGCTGTCAAGGAAAGCAGTGGCTCTGAAGAGAGGTGTGTGTGGGGGGGGGAGGGGAGGAAACATTGTAGCTATTTAATCACAGGTCTTCCTAGCTGGTACTTATAGAAAGTAGTTTGGTGGCTGACTAGGATGAGGAGGGGCGGTTCTCGGGTGCTGGAGGTGCTGGGAGAAAGACATTTTCTTCCCCCTGCCTAGCATCTAGTATTATAGAACACCAAATGCCAAGGTAGCCC
Organism: Sphaerodactylus townsendi; assembly: GCF_021028975.2. NCBI lineage: Eukaryota > Metazoa > Chordata > Lepidosauria > Squamata > Sphaerodactylidae > Sphaerodactylus > Sphaerodactylus townsendi. The sequence continues at coordinate 128,084,378 of NC_059425.1, read as the reverse complement.
TAACCCATTGAAATCAGCGTCACTTCCCAATAGAATAGGGCTGCCAAACACAAACTCATGTACTTCCTGGTTTCAGGAGTTCAGTATTTCCATAGATTTCCATATTTTAATGTTTCCTTAGGGGCTCAGAAGCACAATTTTTCCCTTCTGGTTCTCTCCCCCCCCCCCCATTTTAGTGCTTACATTTCAGCAAGGATGTTACAATTCTTTAGATGACCGAGGAGCATTAGACAGGTCACAGGCACTGCTGGGCCTATGATCCAAATCAATTATTTTTCAGCATTTCATCTCCGCGTGGTTTTCAGTTTCTATTAATTAAAACTACAAGGTCATACCCGTTCATAATGTGTTTCAACGAGAGCAGTGGGAAGCTAGCTAAATCACTGCAAATGTTAAAGTGAAGGATTTCTATGCCTGCCAATCCAATACTTCAGTTACAGATTAAATATGTGCAAGTCCCAAAGACTTCAGCAGGACTTGGTGCGAATTGGGACTGGAGCTGCCAGCTTCTTTTCGCAGAGGAGGCTCCTGTGTCCGTAACAGCTGTTTGGCAGGCAGACACCAGCCAGGTGAACTTTTTCCCAAGGCTACATTTGCTCTGGGCGTTTTTATCGCAGCTGCTTCTGGTCACAGAAGCCCCTCCTGAAACAATGAAGTCCCCTTGAAGCTGACATGTAGCGCCTTCTTCAGGGAGAGTGGCAGGGAACCTGGGGTCTCGAGGCCTAATCTAGAGCTCGAACCAGCTCACCCCACTTGCGCCCCATCCTATGTGAATTTCCCAAGAAAAAGTAGCCCCTGGGATAAGAATCGCCTTAAATCGGACTGGGAAAAGGTTGCAGTTAAGGCGCTAATAAATCACTTGATTTATGCCTAATAAAGGTTTTTGGATTGGATTGGATAAAACGCTTGTTCATTCGTTGGTTTAAGACAACTGGGCCCAGAAGGTTTAGGCAAACCGGCCTCTCGAACAGAAAGTAGGTGAGAAAATAGAGAGGATAGGGGAAGGGTGGGGAGAGAAGTCCGCAGCTCGGATTTCAGGATGGTAACTGGTTGCCAACTGGGGCAACTGGAACCAACTGGGGCAACTGGAAAGCACAGCCTTTGACAAGATCGCTACTGGGAAAGAACTTCTCAACTCATGTGGATTCTCACATCATATTTATAACGAATTGCAGTCGTTATAAACGAACTGGTTCCTTTGGCCCCTTCCGCACATCCAGAATAATGCACTTTCAATCCTCTTTCACAATTGTTTGCGAGTGGATCTTGCTATTCTGCACAGCTGCAAGGTGGATTGAAAGTGCATTATTTTGCATGTGCAGAAGGGGTCTAAGAGTTCATTTATAACTATTGCAGCTGGCCTTGTGTAGCCCGTGCAGTTTTCACTCCCAGCAGCCGTTTTACCTGGCAAATGAACAATCGCACAAGGCTGAAGCCCGCACTCTCCTCGCTGCTTCTTTTCACAATCCTGCGACAACCCATCCCCCGCACCTCCCCCCCCCCCAAAGGCCGCGAGAGTGATCCCGCTAAAGGCCACTTACTTCAAGGGAAGCCGGTCAGGACTACAAGAAAGAAACCCTGCGCTACTTAACAGTGCGAACCAGAGAGAGAGAGAGAGAGAGAGAGAGAGAGAGAGAGAGAGACCCTTGGGATGTAGGCTTTCATTATGCACAGCGCACTAAAGTGCTCCAAAGGAAGGGAGGGGGAGCAGACTACAGGCTGAATGGCTTATTTTTCTGCGGAATGAATGAACGGGCTCACACTGGTTGATTTCTGCCCTCCGCCTTTTCCCAAAAAGAACGTTTGACTTCCCAGTTCCAGCAGAAGGAGCCAGACAGCCAGTCTCTCTTCCCATCTTCCCCGGCTCTCTTTCCTGCAGGCCTGCCTCGTTTTGACTCACGTCTGAACCGCATTTCTGGCAGCTTCTTTCACAACCAAGCCCAAAGCCTTCGGTCGCTTTCAAAACCAAGCCTCCAACAGCAGGCACGTTGATTGAACGAGGTCGAAAGAGGTCTAGAACGCGGCCATCGGGACTGATACAAGCCAACTCGGTCCTCCCACCAGCCTAGCACGATATGACCATAAAAGTGGGATATCTGGAGATTGCTACGCATCATCTGGATATTTATATATAGGGAAATGCCATGTGGAGTCTGTATTAAGTGGCTTGGAGTCTATCTTTTGACATCCCCAGCCTCCTAGTATTGCAGATTTTTGAGACTGTAGAACAGTCTCCTTTCTCCGCCGGTGGCCTCCCAAATGAAGCAAAGAGAACTTTCCACTTCCAATTTGATTGGGCTTTTTTTTTTTCCTCACTTGGTTTTTAATTTTAGTGACCCTCCCTAGGTAGCGCCTCTCGGCCATTTGCAGCCGCTCTTTTACAACGCAGCGTGTTTGGAGACCCCTGCTGCGAAATGCCTTAATTGCCCAGCGCTGGTTAATGCTCTAATGCAGTCCCCATAAGGTCCCGACGAGTGTTTTCTTCTCGTTAAAGGTCTAACTAAAGACGAGAGAGAAGGGAGAGGGCGCAGGGCGGGCGCTTGAAGCCACCGGGAGGCCATTTCGGTTTGTTCCGCCTTAGGGAATGTTAAACGTTTAAGGATGAGGGCTTTTGAATGGACCCATTACTTATGGCCCTCTACATATAGGATATTGTCTGGGCTGGTAATGAGGGACTCATGAGCCTTCGATTGGCCTTTGTTCAGTCGAGGCGGCTTTACTCTGACAGACGCTACCTATTCTGCAAACGTCAACAGATGGGACGCCGGACACGGGAGTTCAGGGCGACAGCTGCTCGCGTTTGCCTTCTCCTGAAGTCCGGAGACAGGCCGGCTCTGGTTTAGGGCTTCGGTGCCTACTCCGCTTTCAGGAGCAGCTTAGACCGTCAAAAGGCTACGTATGCATATCCGTGTCCTTGCTATTTCAGTAGGCCCCACACTGCTGCTTCGGTTCTTCATTCCCAACCACATTGCTTGTTCGCCCAGGTATAGGTGTAGTGGGAGATGCCCCTCTCTCGCTCTGCTTTACCTTGCTTCCTTATTACTCCGAATATCAATACAGGTGCATGCTTCTTTAAACCCGTTTTACATTGCCACAAGTGAGGGCTCCATCCGGAATGCACAAAAGCCACCTTCTAATTATGAAAACAATTATTCCGACCTAATCTTTCTACGACACAACAAATAATATTTTGACTAGCAAATGTGTTGCCACGAAAGTTTTCCAGAGCCCCAGCCCACAGCGGCGCCTCCAAGAGTCAAACCAACGTCGCTGTAGATTGGCTCAGTGGTCCCAGAACTGGTTGTTGTGTCGGCGGGAGCAACCTGACAGTTCAGTCCTTTGCAGAGATACTCCAGTCCAAATCCATCAAAACGACTGAATTCAGAAAAGGAGTCCCTGCGCATAGGATTGTAGCACAACTCGGCAGCTGGTCTGTGCATAGTTATAGGTGGCCTCTATAGCCGCACTTTTAATGTTTCGAGTAAGAAGTCGTGCAGGAAACGGCCTTAAAAGGGGGTGGGGGATCCGTTGGTTGACACCCTAACCCAGGGGTCCCCAAACTTTTTAAACAGGGGGCCAGTTCACTGTTCCTCAGACTGTTGGAGGGCCGGACTAAAAAAAAACTATGAACGAATTCCTATGCACAAATGATTGTAAAATGTTTGATTTCACTTTTCAGCCTTTCTGTCATGGTCTATTTTTAGAACAGTGACCAAAGTATGTCAAGTACACAGGGTGGAGCTGCCAAATATATTGTTGGGGAGGCTGTGGAATACCTTCCCCTGTAAAAAAAAAAGCAGAACTTTCCCAATGAGGCATTCCATCTAACCCAGGATCAGGTATCTTCCTGGGTTCTTCCCTCTAGCAGCTAGCGAGCGATTCGCCAGCCACAACGATGCCAATGGGAAGTGAGAAGCGGAACAGAAAGCCTGAGAGGCAACACATGGGTAGCGGAGAGGGAAGACGGAGCAGGAGTTGCCACATGTAAAGGTTTCCAACTCTGGGTCAGAAAAAAATTCATGGAATTTGCGAGGTGCCATCATGTAATTTGCAGAATCAACAGCCGTTGGGGCCCCGGTTCCTCCTCTCCCTCGAGCCCCCACTGCACATGAATGGAGCCATCGCAGCCATGCCTGGCGGGCAGGATAAATGCCTTCAGGGGGCCACATTTGGCCCCTGGGCCGTAGTTTGGGGACCCCTGCCCTAACCCCATCTGTGAAGAGCAGCAGTAGTAATAACAAAGGCTGAAACGCGAAGATCCGCTTTAAGTGACCTCGAGAATTCTTGTGAAAACAAAAGCGTGGCTTCTTCGACTGGAAACCAACTCCCGGTCAAACTCTTCGCAGTGATTTGAAAACAGTATTGGCGCTACTCATTTCTCTGCCGCTGAACTGCCTGAAAGTGCCACTTACTTTGATTTTGACAGGTTGTCAGTCAGGACGTCACCCTCAACACACCCACGGCAGAGACTTTTGCGAAACTGGCCAGGGACTTCTTCTCAGCAGCAAGTGCGGAGAGAACTTTATTAGTTGTGGGCTTTCCGGCCTGTGTGGTCGTGGTCTGGTAGATCTCGTTCCTAGCGTTTCGCCTGCATCTGGTCACACAAGCCAGGAAAACCCACAACAACCAGTTGAATCCGGCCGTAAAAGCCTTCGATAATACATAGAACTTTACTGCTTTACTGCTGGAAATCTAGGAAGAGGCTCTCATTGTTTGATCAAACTGGTGCACAGCATTTCAAAACCCTTTCTTGTGATTTTCTTACAAGACGCATTTCAAAAGTAATTTCCGTCCTATGTTCAGGCTGGCTCCGATTTGCCAAATGAGGAGGGGAGGGGAGGGGAGGAGCTTCTGGGACAGGGACATAAAGTTCTGAGGATGGTCAACTCGGCCTGGGTGTTGTGTCACTGGAAAGTAAACTGCAGGAGTGACTTCCTTGTAATCATCAGACACGTCCCTAGGACTCTGCAGGACTGCATCGGGCTCTGATTCAAGCCACAGATTCAGGGGGAGGCCCACCCTTCATTCTTAGTATTATTTCTTGGCTTCGCTTCCTGTATTGGGGGATCGTTCAGACAAAGCGATCTGTGCCTCAGCTGCTTCAAGAGGCTAATGGGATGCAAAAGCATGGAGTTGGCCGCCAGGCCTGCTACGGGCAGGGCCCAGGGAATCAGGGGAGGGCAGCCCCTCAGATAGACTGCATTGCGTTTATGCAGATCGTTCACCTAGGCTGGGCTTCAAATCAGATACCCTGATCATGCTGTCCTCATAACAAACCTCCAAGGCAGACTTTCACAGTGGTGGTTACTTGACCCAAGAGGGGAGGTGATTTCAGGCAGTGGCTACAACAGGTCTGGATTCTGGGGTCCCCCTCGTCTTCTATGCAACACATTTCTATGCCAATAAAGGCTTGCTTGCTTGCATCAATTACTATGCAACACATCATGGAGAAATTACAAGGGGTTACTGTGCTGGTTTGGCTATCTGATGGGTCCTATAGAAATGTCCATTCTGATTGTGGTTTATGATAGTTCGGATTGAATTGTGCATGTGAGGGAAGGGGAAGGGGAGCTGAAAGTTCCGGTCCTTCTCAGCTTTGGAAGAACACCTCACCTTAATCAAAATTGCTTTACTTAAACTGATTCCTGGGGGAAAGCCGACAGGAGCTGAGGTGACTTCGGTTCGGAATACAGAGTCCATGGGGATGCAGACAGAGAAGGAGGTTTTAAATCAACCACATACAAGTGAGGAACATAGCAATGTATGATAGAGGTGATAGTGTCTACAAAAGCTGAGGGAGCCAAAACACATAAATCCCAGGTTAGGGACAGGGGCAAGAGTATACAAGTGTCTCTATGCTAATGAGTAAAGAAGCATTCGACCTAAAATGGGAGCTGGAGTACCTAGAGTTTTTGAAGGGAGGACATTGATATAGTGGGCATCACAGGAGCATGGTGGAATGAGGGAGAACCAGTGGGATGCTGTTATCCCAGGTTACAGGCTCTACAGGAAGGATAGGACAGGCGTGTGGGGGTGGGGTGGCCCTCTACATCAAAAGAGAGCATAGTGTCACATAAAATAGACAATGCAGGGGGAGCTGATTCCTCTACAGAGAAGCACTGTGGATATCTAATACCAGGGGTGAAACATAGTTTAAACATTAGGAATATATTATATAGATCCCCCTGAAGCCAAAAGCTACAAGAGGATTCACAGAGATGGAAAAAAAAATTAGAGGAGCCAACAAAAGCAAAAAAAATGTCATTGGTAGTGGGCGATTTTAACTATCTATATAAACTGGAAAATGCATGTTCAGGTCATAGTAAGGAGGAGACATTCCTGGATTCATGCTAAATGACTGTGGCTTAAGAGCAGAATGGTTGTGCAGAACCAACCAGGGGAGATGTGCATCCTAAGATCTAATTCTATAAGCTGGGACCCAGGACACACTGGTGCTTGAGAGGAAGTCAGTGTTGTTGAGCCGATAGGGAACAGCAGCGACCACAATGCTGTCAGGAATTCAGTATCTCTGCATGCGAACAAACAAGGGACTTAGCTACTAATGTGAAAGTTACATTAAGCCTCCAGAAAGGGGAAATTTCTCAAAGATATGGGAGGGATGAGATGCGCAAGGAAGCTGAAAGGGAAAATCAAGAAGAGAAGTCAAAAATGTCCAAAGTCTTGGAGGGTTATTTAAAAGCACAGTCTTAAAAGCTCAGCTGGAATGTGTTCCACAGGTTAGGAAAACTGCGCATGATCCAAAGCCACCATGGTTAACAAGGGGCGTTGAGGAAATTATTAGGGAAAAAAAAGATGTCTTTTTAGAAAATGGAAGTCAAGCAACTGATAAAGAATACCAGAGGAGAACACAAATGGTGGCAAAGAAGCAAGTTAGCTGTAAGGGGAGGCAAAAAAAAGGATTATGAGGAACGCATGGCTGTGAACATCAAAGGCCAGCAACAAACAGTTCTTCAAGAGTATATCAAAGCAGGGAAGCCAGCAAGGGAAGCCCGGTAAGGCCCGTTAGATGACAAAGGAACAAGGGTGTGCTAAAGATGACAGGAAGATTGCAGGAAAAGCTGAATGAATTCTTTGCATCTGTGCTTTCACCCAAGAGGAGGTGAGGAAAATTCCTGCACCTGAACCCGAAGCTTCTTAGGGAGGCGAATCCGAGGGAGCTTAACTTGAAGATAGTGGTGAAGACAAGGAAGAAGTTCTGGCAGCCGATTGATAAACTAAAGTCACTGCAATCCCTGGCTAAGAATTGCATTCACCCAAAGAGTTCTTAAAAAAAGGAGAGCTTCCAAGCATGAGAGTTAGCTTGATGTTCTCACTTTAATATGCAACTTATCCTTGGAAATCAGGCTCCATCCCTGAAGACTGGAAGATGGCCAATGTCACACCAATCTTTAAGAAAGGATCTAGGGGGGGACCCGAGGAATTACAAGGCGAGTCAGTTTGACATCTGTTCCTGGTAAATTAGTAGAAGATCTGTCATTAAAAGATAAAATTATAAAACATGTACAAAAGCAAAACCTGCTGAGAAGGAGTCAGCATGAAAAGCTTTTTTGCAGAGAGCCAGAAATTTCCTGTCTTCACAAACTTACCTAAGAGTTCTTTGAGGATGTAAACAGGCATGTGGATGAGAGGGAACCAGTGGACATTGTCTACTTGGATTTCCAAAGGCTTTTGACAAAGTTCCTCACCAGAGACTATTGAGAAAGCTTTCAGCAATGAAGGAATAAGAGGGGAAGTCCTCTATGGATTAAAAACTGGTTGAAAACAGGAAGCAAGAGTGTGGGTGTAAATGGGGAAATTCTCACAATGGAGATGTAGGAAGTGAGATTGTCCCCAAGGATCCGTATTGGGACCAGTGCTCTTTAACCTATTCATAAATGACCTGGAAGTAGGGAGGTGGGTAGCGTGGTGGCCAAGTTTGCAGATGATACCAAATTATGTAGTGTAGTGAGGAAACCACAAAGGGAGTTGTGAGGAGCTCAAGCGGACCTTGATAGAATTAGGTGAGTGGGCTAAGAAATGGCAAATGCAGTTCAATGTAGCAAAATGCAAAGTGATGCACATAGGGGCAAAAAATCCAAACTTCACATACACGCTACAGGGGTCAGTGCTATCCCAGTCACAGACCAGGAAAGGGATTTGGGCGTCTTAATTGATAGTTCCATGGGAATGTCAACTCAATGTATATGGCAGCTGTGAAAAAAGGCAAGCTCTATGCTGGGGATAATCAGGAAAGGAATTGATAATAAAACTGCAAAAGATTGTCATGCCCTATGCTATAAAAGTAGCCGTTGGTCGCGACCACACTTGGAGTACTTACTGTGTTCAGTTCTGGTCACCCACATCTCAAAAAAAAGGATATTGAAGAGATAGAAAAAGTGCAGAGAAGGGCAACGAGGATGATTGAGGGACTGGAGCACCTTCCTTATGAGGAAAGGCTGCAGCGTTTGGGACTCTTTAATTTGGAGAGGAGACGTCTGAGGGGGGATATGATTGAAGTCTATAAAATTATGCATGGGGTAGAAAATGTTGACAGAGAGAAATTTTTCTCTCTTTCTCACAATACTAGAACCAGGGGGGATTAATTGAAAATGTTGGTGGAAGAATTAGAGGAACATAATAAAGGAAACACTTCTTCACGCAACGTGTGATTGGTGTTTGGAATATGCTGCCACAGGAGGTGGTGATGGCCACTAACCTGGATAGCTTTAAAAGGGGCTTGGACAGATTTATGGAGGAGAAGTCAATTTATGGTTACCAATCTTGATCCTCTTTGATCTGAGATTGCAAATGCCTTAACAGTCCAGGTGCTCGGGAGCAACAGCCGCCCGAAAGGAGCCATTGCTTTCCACATCCCTACCCATGCTTGAGCTCCCAAAGGCACCTGGTGGGCCACTGCGAGTAGCAGAGAGCTGGACTAGATGGACTCTGGTCTGATCCAGCTGGCTTGTTCTTATGTTCTTATGTTCTTATCCAGAAAACTATCCCAACTAACTAGGTCTCGCTGGCTGCCTAAGGGTGACTTAGGTATTATTCATATTAGCAGCTGCGAATCAGCAGAATTAAGAGATGGCGTTATCCTCCACATCTCGTGAAAATGTTGCACAATAAAAGCACAATCTTTTACACCTTTCAGGAAGCCGCGGTGAATCCAGTCCCGTGGTCTCAGCTTTGGCTAGATTTCAAAGCACCGCTTCAGCACCAGATCTTTAGACCCGCTGAGGTCTTGCCCGGCTAGTAAGTCTTCATAACGGCCTGTTGCTTTGCGTGTCTTTTGCAGGTGAGGAGCGCTACATCTGCTGGTACTGCTGGCGGACCTTCAAGTACCCCAACAGCCTCAAGGGCCACGTCCACTTCCACTGCGTGCTCAACCACGGCCGCTGCTTCCTGGGGCCCGAGCACGGCCGGCCGGCCGAGCTGTTCAGCGCCTCTCCCAAGCCAGCCGCGACCCCGGCGACCTTCCGGCCCCCTTGCCCCGGCGGGGCCCGGGACAGCATCAAGCGGGAATCCCCCAGCTCGCCGCCCCTGGCCCGGGCGGGCGGAGGAGGGCGCAAGGCGGCCAAAGAGGAGCTGGAGCGCGCCCTGGACATGAGCCTCCCGGCGGGCCGCAGCCCGGGCTTGGGGTTGCTGGGCAGCAGCTCGGCCTTCTACCCCGGGGCCAAGTCGGCCTTCAAACCCGCCGGCTTGGCCAAGGGCGGCCTGGCGGAGGCGGCCTTCCGAGAGGAGGGCAAGGGCAGCTGCTTCAGCAAGCTCCTAGGGGGTCTCAAGCCCGGCCGCTCGGCCAGCCAAGCCCCGCTGGGCGCCGCCTGCAGCCCCCAGCCCCACGCGCATCCCCAGCCGCCGCCGCCGCCGCCGCCGCCGCCCCACCATCACCATCACCACCATCATCACCACCCGCCGCCCCCGCCCCCCAAATGCGGAGGCCAGGCGGACCCAACGCCCCACTACTCTGGAGGCGTGAGGGGCTTCCCGCTGCTCTCGCACTTCGAGGAGACGTCGGCCTTTAAGCACGTCGAGCGGGGCCTGCACGCCAGCCTCTCGCCCTCCGCCGGCCGCTACCCGCCCCTGCCCAGCGGGGGGGCCGGCCTGGCCCTGGAGCGCTTCGCCGCCCTGCCGCCCTACTCGGGCTCGGCCGAGTGCCCCCTGCCGCCCTTCCTGCCCTTCACGCTCTACAACGGCGAGCTGCTCTACAGCGCCCCCTACTACCCGCTCAAGCTCCACTTCGGCAACCTGCTCAAGTACCCGGAATCCGTCTCCTACCTGAACGGCGCCGCAGCAGCCGCCGCTGCCGCCGCCGCCGCCGCTGCCGCCGCCGGGCTAAACGCGGCCGAGCTGGGCTCGCTGGCGGGCATCGACCGCGAGATCGCCATGCACACGCAGCAGCTGTCCGAGCTGGCGGCCGAGAAGAGCCGCGGGCGGCTGGAGGGCTTGGCGCCGCCCCCGCCCGCCGGCCCGGCGCACGGCAAGCCCAAGAGCGGCCACCTGTGCCTGTACTGCGGCAAGCTCTACTCGCGCAAGTACGGCCTGAAGATCCACATGCGGACTCACACCGGCTACAAGCCGCTCAAGTGCAAGGTCTGCCTGCGGCCCTTCGGCGACCCCAGCAACCTCAACAAGCACATCCGCCTGCACGCCGAGGGCAATACTCCCTACCGCTGCGAGTTCTGCGGCAAGGTGCTGGTCCGACGCCGCGACCTGGAGCGCCACGTCAAGTCCCGCCACCCCGGCCAGAGCCTGCCCAAGGGCGCCGCCGGCGGGGGAAAGGAGGCGGGCCAGGGGGGCGCCCCTGCCGCCCTGGCGCCTCTGGAGCCAAAGACGGACAACGAGAGCGACGTGGACGTCTGCTTCACCGACGAGCAGAGCGACCAGGACACGGGCGGCGGCACCAGTAGTAGCAGTAGCAGCAGCGGCGGCGGCGGGGCCAAGGAGCAGCAATGAGGGCCGCCCATCCGGTGCCGCCGCCGCTGCCGCCTCTGCCTTCGGGACTCCCTCCGCAGGAGCGGCGCCTTTCCACGCTGCCGGGTCTGGTCTCTTTGGAGCTAAAGCTTGGAGGAACGCAGGGGGGTGGTGGGGGTGGAGGTGGCTGCGTCCAAGCCCGGCTTCCCGTCGACGCTCAGAGCCGGACGCCGAAGCAGAGGATCGCCCGTCCAACTTCATTGGGATCAATGGGCAGAGGGAGGCGTAGCTCCGCTTGGCTAGGCCAGGGACCCGCACGGACCTGGCTGGGGGAAGCCTCCTTGGAAGAAGGACAAGAGTTGGGTTTCCTACCCCTCTCTTCCCTCTTCCAAAAGACGTCTCAAAGCGGCTTACAATCTCGCACACAGTAGGGCTACTTCTCCATAAAGATTCTCAGGATTTGTATGGTCCAAGGCTTATGAGGCCGGAACCAACTGGCTATTGTGGGTTTTCTGGGCTGTGTGGCCCCCTGGTCTGGTGGTTTTTGCTCCTGACGGATCGCCCGCCTCTTGGGTTGGCATCTTCAGAGGCAGGACACAGTAAGAAGCTTTTCTCTCCGTGGCACAGCAGCTGCAACTTCAAATGTGCTTTATCCCCAGTGAGGTATACAAATGTATACCTCGCCACACAGTCTCTCCACACTGTGTCATGGAGAGAAACACAACTCGCATGCCTCTGAACCATAGACGCGGGCAAAAGGATGGGAGCAAAAACTACCAGACCAGGACCACACAGACCGGAAAACCCGCAGCACCCTATTCTTAGGATTTCTTGGGACGGCTGCGCTTAGGCGGTCCAACGCACCTGTCAGATTCACAAGCCTCCGATCCCACCTGGGTTCTAGCCAGAAAATAAAAGGAGGCGAGTCCCTCTCTGGTGGAGTTCAAGCAGAAACCCTTCTTGTCACATGACTCGACAGTAAATTTCAGTGGGGCTTCTTTTGTCAGGATGCTCACGGGCCAGTGATGGGAGACCCTGAACGTTTCATGTAGGCTGCAGTGAAAACGCCGCTTGGTTGCCAGCCTGCCCCCATAAAACAAGTGACGTTCACTTCCGAGGATAGCCCGACAGTTGTCCCCCCTCCATTAATTTAAAGGGATGGAGTTAACTGGCGGTTGGCGTCGCAGCCCAACATGCAATGAGTCTGAGCTAGGAGCGAAGCCAGTCGATGTCATTCCAAGCCAACGAGTTGGGGCGAAAATATGGTGGGTTCACACGTGCTGCTGGGGGTTTCACGGGGCAGAGCGCTGCGCTTCCGTTTCCAGCGCGCCCAACCAGGGGAGCATCGCGGGCTGGAGCATTTCAGCAGCCAATCCCTTTTCTATCTTTGCACCTTTCGACGGTGGCAACTGTGCCTTGCGGGTAGGTTGGGGGTGGATAGAAAGTATTTGGCTTCTTGAGCCGTCCCCCCTCCAAGCTCTAGTTAAGAAAGATGAGACTCACTTTTGCAGCCAATCGGAGATTGCAAGTGGCATCTCCGCGTTTTCACTACACTTCAGGACTTAATCAGGTCTAAACATCAAAAGCCTCCTGAACCACAAATCATCCTCGATCCTAAACGCATTTCCATCTCTGCGGTTTTACTCGGAAGTAGTTCCCACTGAGTTTAATGGGCCCCTTTACGTGGCAGTGGGGCAAGGGTGGAAGTAATCAGAGTAAATGCAACCGACTTCTAAATCAGGCTGCAACTGCAACCCTTCCTTGTCCCTACTGACAGGGGTGGAAACGTCGCTGAAGTCAGTGGGGTTTCCTTGCCAGTGAGCAGCGCGCAGAACAAGCTCCTGCAGCCGCGTGGAAGGGAAGGGCTGGGTGCCGCCACAGAAACCCTATTCCAAATTTATTTATAGCACAGTATTATTCGAGGAACACATGTAAAATAAGTATTCAAGCATGAATCATAAAAGCACGCTCTATATAATTTTTTAAAATCATTTTTTGTTTCGTAGGCTACATATGTGGTGTATGCTTGTTTTATAACGAACGATGTACAGTGGATACAGTATTTTGATCTTGGTTACAGTTTGTCGAGATTTTTTTTTTTTAATAAAGGTACTGACAAACTGCTGCCTGGCTGGTTCACTTAAGGACTTTTGGACAGGTTTCTTAGTGGAATTATTCGGCCCAAATCCCACTGAACCTTAGAGTGCTGGCTAAATTGAATTAACCGGGTTTCAAGAGCCTAAATGTGCAGCGTGCCTGTCAAAAGGCAATCCTTGCCCCTCCAACCTTCCCGAGTCCCAGGGATTTTGACTGCCACCTGTCTACTGGAGCTAGTCAAGACCCGTTGAACTAGACAAACTAGAACTAGACAATCCCACCTGTCTCCTCCAACTAGACAAGTCCCACTGATTTCAAGAAGGTCTGCTCAAAGAACCCCCCCTCCCCCATGGGTGTGTGGCAACTTTGAAACTACCCGAACACGGCTAGAAAGATGCCAGCCACAGATGCAGGTGAAACGTTAGGAGCAAAATCCACCAGACCACGGACACACAGCCGGGAAAACCCTCCAGAACCAACGGCCAGAAAGATTGGTTTTCTGGGGGTGATAGTGGTGAATGGTGAGTGGGGTAGCCAGGAGCAGAATTGCTTTAGTTCAGTCTTTAGATTGCCCCAGACATGTAAAAAGGACCCCTCGTAGTTCTGTTGACTTGGAGACCTGCTACATTCATGTCAGTGGCGTTAATTGCTTATGTCCTTAGGATATCGTTGCGCACAACGGACAGTGTTCTCCTTCCTTAAGTGTGACTCCTGCCGCAAGCAGTCGAAAAATCCCCTCTGCGCCAAGACGCTGGAATGAATGGCAGAAGGCTGAGCTGGGTCCCTGTGGTTTCGGCATTTATGGTCCAGATTCGTTTCGAACCAGCACAGCTTTATCTCTTCCACTCCCACCTAAAGGAGGTCCGTCTACTTAGCCCTGATGCCCTCAGCACGTCTACTCAAAAGTAAATTCAGCTTTGTTTAATCAAACTTACTTCAAGATACAGGGTTCTCGCTTTGAGCCGCCTCTCCTTTAAAACCACTACAAAAGTGGGAACCAAGGGTTAGCCTTCCTCGTCACCTAGTCAGAAACATTAAGAGCCTCATTTGTTTATTCCTTTGAATATTTATACGCCAGCAGGGACCCAGAGTTCAACATAGTTCTCCCCTTTCCTCTCTACCCTCTTATCAACCGCCCAAAGGCTGAGGTCACCCAGAGGTCTTCCATGGCAGGGACGGAGCTGGATCCTAGGATGGATCCTAGGATCTGCCAGATCCTAGTGCGGCCGTTCCTCTTTACCTCTTCCTGCTGGTGATGGGAAGAGTTATTTTACCAGCGCAGAGGAGGAGAAAGTGTATTACCCCAGTAAAGAGAGCAGGCTGTGCCTATGTACCCGGGAGTCAGGTGGCTCAGTGGCACATGCTTCCCAGTAAGGCCAGTCTGCACATTGTGAAACTGAACCCGCAGACTGCCATTCCTCACTGGCCGAATTTCCACGGGGTTCTCCAAGCCAAGTAGTCCAAAGGGCCCCTGACAAGTGCAATTCAAACAGGGACACGGTTTCCATGGGTTTCAATTAAGCTGTGTTCCTGCTGCTGCTTCTTGTTTCCTTATTCTCCGACCCTGACCCTGCTCCCCTGGAATCTGGTCCGTCGTCTCACTTCCGAAGCGAGATGCAGGAAAGATCTGCCATTTATCCCGCCTACCAGTGTTTCCCACTTTTGGCAATCGCTCACCCAACCTTTATGAGTTGTTTCGAAAAGAGTGGGCCAACATTAAAGAGGACGTAGGGATAAATGCCGATACTTCTCCTTTAAGCAGATTGAGGATCGGGTTTCGCGAAAGGCTAAAGCGACCTAGGAATATGGGGGGGGGGGGGGGTTAAGATCGCCCATTCTCTCCAGCCAGCTCCTCAAACCTGGCTTCACGACCATTTCTGAAATGTCTGTGATGAGTTTAGGACTTCATCTGCAGTGAATCACAGGCAATGGACCGGAGTCCGAGTCTGAAGCTACTAGAGTGGACATTGCTCGCTCCCTTCTAAGCTGAATCCGTATTTAAACCGATGCGAGCTGTTACTCGGAAATAACGGGCACTGAATAGCTTTCCGATTACGCTGGAATGCTATGAATTGCTCTGCTAGGCATTCCTCTTTGCCAGTTAATGTCGTTGAAATGAATGGCGAGTGTGGGATTTACGACCGAGGAGCTATGAATGGGACTGTAAACGCCTTTAGGATTCAGTCTGGAATCCAGAATATTCTGTTTGTTTCCCCTTGGTTCCCCCTCCCCCCTCCCCTCGAAGGTACACACTGGTATAGTATTGCTTTCTAACGGAAACTTTGCCCTCGACTTTTTAGTTGGTAGTAGGTTTTCACTAACCCGATCGAAATAAATTTTGGATTTTCTCAAAGGCAAAACAATGAAAGGGGGAAAGAACATTATTAGCATCTTGACTATTTGATCCATCATTTCCCTGTGGGGAGATATTTGTACTCTTGATTTTCAGCTGGAAATGAAAATGTCCATGTCAATCTGACATTAATTAACGTCTGGTGCCACCACCTCCATGACGATTTTTTTTTTGGCGTCTAGAATGTACATCTGAATTCTCTTGGTCATTTATCACAATCTAACCTTCAATTTGAGCACAAATAAAGCAAGAACAGCTTTCGTGGGGTTTAAAGGACACAGGTGAATCGCACTCCACACTTCTTTAGGAACATTCAAAAGTGCGGCGCCCTCTCTCATGCCTCAGATGTGGAAAATGAGGCGCCTAGTGCGTGAAGCCTACAAGCATAAAGTACTCCAAATGGTTTGGTAGAATAAGTGGAATGTCATTTAGAGTCACGAGCTATTCTAATTTTAGCTTGTACTCACTTTGGGGTTAGTGCTTGGTTTGATTTCGGTGGGATAATCACTCAATTGATTTTCACCTCTGGTACCTCCAACCCACATAGTTAGAGTTGTTGTCCCGACTGCTTATAGTATTCGTGATACAACAAATTCTGCAATGAACCACAGCTAATACACAAAGAGTGTTATGTTGGAAAGGTCTAAATCATAAAATAACTGTTATGCACATTAAGTATTTTTGTGCAATGAATAGGCTCATTATCTGTGCGCATCGATACACTTACACAGCGGAGGTCTTTTCCTAACTGTGATTCAAGCGGAATACTTTAATCTGAAGTTCTATGGGTAAAGCTAAATATTCTAGGGGTAAATAGAGCAAGTAAATCCGTTTGGGGATTAAGCCAAGATTAAGACTGGGCTACCAGTGAAACAAGCCAGTCAGGGGCCCGAGAATTCTTGACTGAACTGGACTTTATATCTCCGCCATGAGCAGGCTCTTCTGCCAAGCGACAGAAGTCAAATGGGGGAACCGTCCCCAGGAGGACCAACCCAGTCGAGCCAAATAAGAGAAACACACGAAGCTGCCTCATACCCTGTCAGACCATTGGACCATGAAGGTCACTACTGGCCAATCTTACTGGCACCGGCTCTCCAAGATCTCACAACAACATGGACTACCAGCCCTTAAAATGGGGAGTGGGTGGGATGGGGGCAGAGGTGGGATTCAGCAGGTTCATACCACTTCTGCAGAACCGGTTGTTAAAATGGTGCTTGTAAACAACCAGTTGTTAAATTATTTGAAGCCCACCACTGGGTGAGGGGGGGGGGCGGGACTGGAGATGACTGAGAATATGGACGTCGGTATGTCTACTTGGAAGTCAAAGTGTGTTTTAGGCTTGTACTAGCATATGAAAAGAAAGCGGGGGGGGGGGGACCATGGCAAATGACAGCACCGCCCTCGCCAAAGGCAGGCGTGGCAGACAGAGCTTGTGACCCCGTGGCTTGTCTCTGGGCCCCGCGATTCCTCCCTCTTGATGTCAGCTACTGTTATACAAGAGGCTGATCCGACCGCGCCTTTTCTGTCTGTCTGTCCCGGGGCTCTGCAGCTCCTCTACGGAACTGAGCGGCTCGAGTCGCTGATTCTCAGACGTCAACTTTGGCTGGCAAGGCGGAGATCGGCGTCCCTCAGCAAGGCAGCCGGCTCATCGCCAGCAGCCTGGACAGCGTTCCGGGAGGGCTTCGTGGGCCCAGCTCCGAAACTCCGCCGGGTGTGGGTAGGCAAAGCACCGTCGCTCATCGTTGAAGGAAACAGCAGCCTGGGGGATTCGAACCTGGTTTTTTTCGGGATCCTGGTCTGACACCGTAACCACTATACCCCACTGGCTCTCACAGAAGGTATAGGTGGTGCCAAATACTGACCAGACGGAGCTTGCCTGGGGAACCCAGGACTGGAGCAGCAGTGGCATAATGGTTAAGAGCAGGTGCATTCGAATCTGGAGGAACCGGGTTTGATTCCCCGCTCTGCCAATTAAGCTGTGGAGGCTTATCTGGAGAATTCAGATTAGCCTGTGCACTCCCATACATGCCAGCTGGGTGACCTTGGGATAGCCACAGCTTCTCGGAGCTCTCTCAGCTCCACCTACCTCACAGGGTGTTTGTTGTGGGGGGGGGGAAGGGCAAGGAGATTGTAAACCCCTTTGAGTCTCCTACAGGAGAGAAAGGGGGGATGTAAATCCAAACTCCTCCTCTTCCTCTTCTTCGCTCTGTTTTTGTTTCCCATATTTAGGGCCCATTTGGTTTAAGGCAGGGGAAAGCCTACTATGGCTGGAAGAAGAAGAAGAGTTTGGATTTATATCCCCCTTTTCTCTCCTGCAGGAGACTCAAAGGGGCTTACAATCTCCTTGCCCTTCCCCCCTCACAACAAACACCCTGTGAGGTAGGCGGGGCTGAGAGAGCTCCGAGAAGCTGTGACTAGCCCAAGGTCACCCAGCTGACATGTGTGGGAGTGTACAGGCTAATCTGAATTCCCCAGATAAGCCTTCACAGCTCAGGCGGCAGAGCTGGGAATCAAACCCGGTTCCTCCAGCCAAAAGAAGCTAAAAGGTTTAGCTCCTGATGGTTATTTTTCTGATTATAGATACAATTTTACCTGTTTTTCCTCCAAGAAGCTCATGGGAGTACATAGGATTCTTCCCTTTAAGTCTCCTCCTAAAAACCTGACAGCAGAAGCTTGCATGCACAGGGCACATACTGTCTTTTAAAAAGCGACACAACTGCCCAGCTAGCTGCCTCAATTAAACCTGATGCGTTCTTGCCAGCCTTTTCTGATAATTTCTCAGGCAAAGAGTTCCCATATCAAACCATAAGATTTCCTGAGCAAATGCTGCCAACCAATTTCTGAGGCTATCACCTTAAACATAATTATTTGGAAGTAAGTCCCATTGGATGAGATCTCCAAGGATGACTCTGCAGAGGAAGACAAATGGCAAACCACCTCTGCTTCTCACTTACCTTGAAAGTCCCTTGCTGGGGTCATCATCAGTTGGCTGTGACTTGATGACACTTGACACACACACAAACCCCATTGAATATCAGTGGAACTTAATTGCAGATCAACATTCATAAAATGGTGCTGTGTGGAGCAGCTGAACAACAGGGGTTAACAGACCACAGAAATCAAATTATTGTTGACCTCTTTTTTCATTTAGGCCAGTGCCGGTTGCTGCTCTTCCTGGTTATGGTTTTCACCTCTGCAATATTCTCCTTGTATTCCCACACATTTGTGTTGCAAGATCGGAAAGGGACTGTGTACAGTGATTTTCTCTTTAGACAGCTGATTTGTGGGGGGGGGGGGGGCAGGGAAGGCTCATGATTTTCAGATCCTGGGCTCAAGGTCTGCCTGAGTGAAGCAGGAATCACGTAGGCAGGAGTCTGTAATTTACTGATAAATTACTAAGTCGAATACAAAATTCCGTGGTAGTTGCTTTAATGAAATGGATGACTGCACGTGACTGATCCAGGGCCGTTTTTGATGTTACAAGTGTATACCTTCCAGGGAGGAAATAGCAGGTGCCAGATGTGTACCGATGTTCTATACATCAGTTGCATAGGTGTGCTTCTCTTTGCTTTGTGTTGCCCAGATAATGGTTTGAAGGCACACAGCAATTTTACTGCTGAATCTTAGAAGGCCTGGCTCTATGCGGCCTGGGACATCTTATGACTACCTGGAACTACTTTTCCGGCTTCCTTGATAGACCAATGGTCTGACTCTATATAAAGCAGCCACATGTGAGCCAGCTGAGGATTGCCAGCGCATGGATAAAAAAAGGGTCTCTGTACACTCTTTATACATGATTATGTCCACCCTGGAGATATTTGTGTAGAATGAAGCATCAAGTGCAAAGCTGTTCTGATCTTAAACATAGTTACTTAGTTCCCAGAAGAAAAATCTCCCCAATTAGCATGCCCCAAACAGGGAAGTCTGAACTGTTGAATTCCACTGGATGATCAGCTCCATCTTTCCATAAATGGTAGACAGTTGAAAAGCTTTTGCTGGAGTCAGAGTTAGTTTGGGGCACCTATGCAAAGAACTGCAGCAAAGTGTGTGGTAAGCACTGGCAATGCTCCTACTATTCTTAAATAAAAAGATGGCTGCAATCTGTTCCATTAAACACAGATTAAACATAGCCTTTGGGCAAGATGCTAATTATGGTGCTCAGCTGGCCAAAGTTGGATGTCCTCCCCCCCACTGCCCCATGGGAAAGCTGTTTCTTTTTAAACACAGTTTTGTTCAGACTTGTATTTTGAACTTGTAAAATAAATAGCATGGAAATTTGCCAAAGCTAGTCATCAGATGTAATTCTATTTTATTATTTTATTATTTTAAAGGATCTACTTGGAAATATGTCATTTTATTACAACTGTAAGTTGAGAACAATCCATAAATGTCAACAAGGAAAAATAAAACAAGGATGCAATAGTTAGATTTCTTTAGCATTACTGAGGCTAATTAGATTAAGTAGTCATACTAATCTAGCCAACTTCCTTCTTAATGTTGCCAATATTTACCATTTATAACAAAGGAAGGTGGTAATCTTTGTTACCCTTACTTGGAAGCAATTTTAGAATAAAAACAGTAAGGATCAGGAGAACTCTTGTTTTATTGACAAGTATTATTTTAATTTTAAGCAGTGCGACCAAGAAATATATCTGAAGGGTTTGCCGGAAAGCCCCAGGTCAAAACATCGTCTGTGATGATCTATCAGCTTTAGGTCAGAAAACAGTGATGATGATGGATTAAAAAACATTTCTGCTTCTTTCTTTTTTATTTAAAAGATATAAACATTGAGGATGATGTCAAAGTTGAGCCAGAGCATTCCTGTGTTATCACCTTAAGGTAAAGAAGACCATGTCAGGGTTAGGTTCAACTGTGCTTGAGTTCACTGGACCATAGCAGATGAAATCTGGGAGCAAGAAAACGCTTTCAGGTATGTTCAAAGTCAATCCAATATGATATGGTTTCTTATATCATGTCGGATTTTATTTTCTTTCTTGAGGTTTGCAAAAGGCACAGTAGGAAGCGAATTCCTGGCTATGGGGAGACATAGGAAAGGAATCTTAACAGCAGATTTATGGAGGCATATACGGGTACATATTTAAATGTAGTATTTTGGAAGAAAGCAACGACACTCATTTTTTAAAATAAAATATTATTTATAACAAATAGAATTATAATTTTAGGTAAGGTTTGACATAAAAAGTGCAGTGCTTCAAGCTTATCTGTTTGAAACAGATTAATTGAACATATTTGCCTCTTCCCAAATGTTATTCTAAAGGGCTTTGATTCCCTCTTCTATTGCAGACAAGAAATCCAAGCTATTTGGTGTCTGAGATCAAACAATTCTTATAGTCGTAAAGTAGAATTTTTTAAAAAATTAATGTGCTGCCCTTTAAAGACATCCCCAGGCCTTCTCCTTGAGGCATGCGGTCCCACCCACCTAAGGGCAGGAGCAGCTCTGAATTTGCAACAATTGTTCCTGAGTAAAGATTCATGACAATAATCAATCTGAATGCTTTGTGCTGCCAAATGTGAAACGAAATAATTAAATGGAGTCTATCTTTACATTTTAACACCTACTGCTAATCCATTTATAGTGCAATCTTAAGGAGAGTTGCTCCAATCTAAGCCCATTCATTTCAGTACGCTTAGACCAGAGGTGGGATCCAGCAGGTTCTCACAGGTTCCTGAGAGTAGGTTACTAATTATTTGTGTGTGCCAAGAGGGGGTTACTAATTGGTGATTTTGCCATGTGATTTTTGCCTTAGTTATCCCCCTCCTCTCAGCAGTAGCGTGCAGAACTTGAAGCAGTCTAGCAAGAGGTGCACCGGCGTGCGTGGCAGTCTGCGCCTGCGTGCATTCATTTCCCGCCCAAGGACCGGCGCAGTGACTGCGTCCTTGCCACAGTCCTGCCCAGGAATGCCCTGCCCCAGTCGTGCCCCGCCCCGCCCCATTGGTGCTACACCTCAATTTGAATCCCACCACCATGGGAACCTGTTACTGAAATTTTTGGAATTTTCCCACAACTGGCTTAGACTAAAATAACTCTGAATGGGATTGTACTGTTAATCTTTTTCTGTGCTGACCATTTGATATCCAGGCCAGCAAGCCATCTTGAAGAATCAGAAGCAAGATACAATAGATAAGGGGGGAAAGTCCTTCATATGGTACCAAATACTTGAATGTGTGCTTGAGAAAACATTTCCAGTTTTAACAGCATTAGCAACAAACCCTAAGGAGAACCTAGGAAGCTGTTCACAAATTCTTGACTAAAAAGACATTTCAGCAACCATACAGTTGAGGAACATTGGTTTTGTTGCACATTTTCCAGCAAATATAAGTAGAGGATTTACCTCCATGTGTGTACCCTTCCCTCAATGTGTAGTTGCCTCCTCGGCACAAATGCACAAAGAAGCTCACAGCACCCCAGTTCATGTCTAGGTCTTTGTGTTATGTCTAGAGATGTAAATTTTCAGAAATTTTGAGGCCACAGAGAAAATATCTTCCTCAGAAAAAACCCTGATTTTGTTGGAGTGGGTGGGAAACAGAAATATATGCAATACTTTTTGTCCTAACAAACCTACCTTTAACAACAGAAATTATGTTGCTTAGCATATACTTAGCATATAAAATCACATTTGACATATTTATAAAGTTATAAATGTCTCAGTTCTCCAGAAGGAAAATTGCCAATGTGTGCTGCAAGCTTCAGAGCTGCAGGCTGAGGTGCCCTATGCTATTCTAGCACACAAGCCTTCTTTTTTCCCCTATCCGGTTGGCTCAGTTTTCAATGAAACTTCCAGAACGTTCCTCTGAGGCTTTGGTGCAGTTTCTGCTCTATCTCCTTCAGATCTGTTTTACCTCCAGCAAAGCAGAGCGGTAAGCTACTTTTTACCCAATCTGTGCATAAAGGACCACGAAATCAACCACAACTCAGTTGAAAAGAACAACAGAAGGAATACAACATCTGAAAAGCAATGAAAATTCTGCATGCGTCCCTCTAGAAGATGAATGGCCCAATCCAGAGGCTGTGGTGACCATCCTCCACAGGGCTTCCAGGTGGCAAGGGGAGGCAGCAAAAACCCAGCTTCCTGAAAGCCCTCCATAGGGCAAAATGCGTGGCATAAGTCTGACTTCTGCACAAGGGGCGTTCCCAGGCTGAAATCCCCGTGGCAGCCAGCTTCGCACCTGGGAATGTTCCTAGCCCACTCCCAGCTGTGTGAGTTTAGACCAGAGCAGCTGTGCAGGTTCTTCTGGGTCGGGTGCTACAGAGATCTGAAGCACCCAACTGCCTCCCTGTTTGTATTCCCCCCCCCCCAGCGTAATTGCCACTTATGCCAGTGGGGTGGGCAAACATGCCACCTCCAAAAGCCAATTCTTCTCCCTCAAGATTGGGTTGTAACTATTCTTCTAGGTGCAGAAATGCACCTTGGATTTAAGAGCTATGCATGTCTACAGGAGCCCACTTTATCTCTAAAAGCATTCCACCCATTCTAAAAGAGAAAGTATTTCATAGGAGTTTTTCTCAGTTCTTCCCTACATTTCCAGTTTTACAAAAAAAACACCCCACCTTGGAAAACAAACAAAATACACATTCTTCCCCCCTCCTTATTCCCCCCCTCCAATTTTTCAGGTTTTCATATATTTAGTCATGACCCATACATTGTATTATGACACAGAATTCATCTCTTAATCTCTTGTCTCACTCTGTTGCAACCTTTATGTGCACTTTTTGGGGTAATTCATCAGCACCTTCGCAGGCTTCTACATAATATGTTTCCAGCATAATTCTTAATTATTTGAGAACTTCTTACTAGAGAGCATCCTAGATCATTTTTACAACCACTGATTGAAATTTAGCTGCCTGTATGCTATAGCAATATTGTTAATCAGGCTATCTGTGCTGTTTATCAGAGCATTTCATAGAAAAGTGCTAGTCTTTTACATAGCTGAGAAATTGTATGTCTTTTAGAAAATGAAAACACTCTTTAAAGGGAAATACAATTAACTGAATGCAATGAGCATATCTGTTATCTGCAAAAATGGCATCTTGTTTTCTGCAGCAGATGGTGCTCTATTGTGATTATATGTCAGTTTGATTTTTCTCTGTGTATAAGGATGTATGATGGGAAACAAGGCATATGCCATGTAAATATTGTATAGCAAAGCAATCCTTAGGAATTTGAGTGTTTTGCTTTCTCTTGCAATCTACAGCTATTTTTCTCCCGGACATTTCTTCAGCACTAGGACGTCTTTTTCGGTGAGCTTTTCAGTTAGAGCTCATTACGACGTTTAATAGCCCTTCTAAAAATGTCAGTGTTGGAAATAATCATAATGGTCCTCTCCTGTCCTTAGAAACTATTAAGCTATGAAGTCTGTGAAGGTAACATAAGCCTACTCTTGTTAGCTGATGTTCTTTAATTAAAGGGGTGCATATGGTCCAGTCAAGCATCAGGAGCATCTCAAATTCTTCTGTGGATGTACTGATTAGATCTGAAGTCACTGTCTTTAGAGGTAGAGGAGTCACAACTCTTACATTGCTTAGGATGTAATATTACTTCCTAATGCAACGCTACGACTGTCTTGCTCAGTTCAGACTAAAGCAACGGAAGCATCTATTGAAGAAGAAGAAGGCTGATTATGCACAAGGTGTCTGCTGTGCTACAGGGGCAAATGTCCATTGGGGCAAGATTTCTTGTATGGATGCATTTTCCCGAGCCCTGCTTTCAATTTTTATTCTCCCTGCACCAAGTGACATCATTTAAAGCATGACTTTAATTTTCTTTTCTACCAGAGCGGGGGAGATTTGCCAGTGAACACAGCTTTGCCCTGACATCTTCCCTCTGTCCACCATCAGCCTACCTAGCTTCACCTGTCCCACTCCCTTGCACTGCTGTACATGCCTCCTCCCTTCCTGCAGTGACCAACTCCTTCCTGCTTCCTCCTCATTCTACTAAATCATTTTCCTGCCATCTGTTTACTGCCCTGACACCCCCTTGGGAGGAGGGGGGAGGGCTTCTGTGCTCCTGGAGCAGCAGCACCAAGGTGCTACTATGGGGGGGGGAATGGAATGTCTCCCACCAATGGGGGAGCAGGACTACTTGTGAGGGCTTGGAGCCTTCACTTGGTGGAGGGCTTGTCATCAGACATTCCATCCCTTAGTGCTTTATAATAGGTAAGATTGGACTAGTGTTTTTTTTTCTGGGAAGGCAGGGGATGTATGATAACATCCAATAGGAACATGCATGCAGCTGGGCTGAATTGAACAGGTGTCATGCTCTACCCAGTTCTGGCTTGATCCAATCAAATCTCCTGGCTAGGAAATGGGATCCCTTTCCCTTCCCCCTCCCTCTTATCTTCTGTTTTCAGTTCTTCCTTGCACTTCAGAATTGTGGCAGTGTGCTGTTTGAACTATTTGGAGCGCTTCTGAAAGGGATGCTATTTTTTTCTTGCCTGTTTCTGCAGCACATTCCTTTCCAGCTTTTGTTAGACATTCTAGGATTTGTGCTACTGTCCTCCCCACAAAAAAACTAAAAGAGGTGAGAAAAATACCCAGAACTGTTTGAAATGGCCAGAGTACTTCAGAGCACCTTAGAGCTGGCTCATAAATGGATGGAAACAAGCTATATGAAACACTTATCCTTGTATCACTTTACTCAGATTTGGGCCAACGATTGATGACATCTGGTTTAGAAAGGTAATCTGAAAGAGAACCTAATGATACAACAAATATTTTTTAAGAGAAACAATCATTTCTGAGGCAAAAAGAGGTTTAGCTTGAGAGCGACATAACCCTAGGCTCCTTCCGCACATGCAGAATAATGCAGTTTCAATCTGTTTGCAAGTGGATCTTGCTATTCTTCTCTGCAAAATCCAGCTGCAAAGTGCATTGAAAGTGGATTGAAAGTGCATTATTCTGCATGTGCGGAAGGGTCAGCTCACATTTAAGTTCGGTTTCTCCCTTTTAGTTCAGTGTTTGTTGCTATATTTGTCTTTCCAGGAGTTTCTTGCAGGGATTATTCAAAAGAAGGACTTGTTTGTTAAAGCTGTACACAGTTATTCAATGAATACAAGGTTAAGAAAACAACTTGAAAACAGCCACTTGAACACTCTTCTCCACCAGATGCAGAATACTCAAATCAATATTTACCTTAAGGTGCCTGAGGAATGTTTATCAGCAGCAACATTTATAGAGACAGCGCTGGCATGTCCCCCCGAATCTTAAAGATTGTACCCATTCTTTTTGTTGTCTTTCTCAAGGCCTGGTATAGATTAGCACTTTGCGCCTTTTGTGTTCTAGTATTCTTTCTGTCTTCTCTGCCTGTTTTCATTGCTAGCTGCTATCCATCTCAGCTTGCTTTACTTCTATTTCACTTTTTAAATGTTGTATCACTAGTTTCCTTGATTTAAAAAAGAAGTGCTTTTTGCTGCTGAACTGTACAAGGATGGAACCAAATAAAATGTTGAAAATATTATTGTGCAGCAAGACAGGACTGGGATGGATCAGATGATCTCTGTCTATGTGGTGTTTTATGGCAATGTGCTACCTTAAGAAAACCTGGTAACTGAGTAGAAGGTTTATAGTTTAAAACAAACCTGGTTCTCCACAATCATAGGAGGCTCGGTGGGTCTCCACAGCTGGTAGAAAAGGCCCCCATGCACAATACAGTAAAATACATTATTATCTTAGAGGAAGCTTTGTTCATTTTCTCCATGTCTTAAACAGGATAACTATATTAATAAGGTTGTGCAAAAACTGGCATCCTTTTCAACATTCATCACAACAATGTTTATTCATATTCTCATAGAAAGACAGACCCTCAATGTTGAATTAATCCACAGCCACTTCCTGGACCTCCTTTGTACTGAAAGTAGGTGATAGCCTTCTTGAGGGATCTGGAAAACATGACAAAATGGAAAAGTTTGAGTTTTGAAAAACCGATGGGTGAAGAAGAATCCCTAGTGACCCCAAGCAGAATGCAATTACAACAGCTGCGATAGCCCAGAGAAACAGGTGTTTTAACTTCAGTGGCCATTTTGGAAAGATTGCAAGGGGTGGGTGGGTGAGTGGGTGTCTGAATAAAAAAAAACCTGATTAGTAGGGGAGAATCCTCAGGGGTCATTGAGCAGAATGCAGTTAAAACTGCTGTGATCGCCCAAGGGATTCCATATAGGTGGTTTTATCTGCGGCGGCAATTTTAATACCGGGACTTTTTTTTCTACAGCAGGAGCTCACTAATTTCACTTCCTTCAAAAAGTGCAGAACCACATTTTTATCTTTTCGTGGGGCAGAGTATAGTAAAATTACCAGTTGTCAGAGTAAATATAAGTCTGAACATACATTTCACTGTGCTGTGCAGTGGTGTACTTAGACAAACTGGAGCCCTGGACAAAACCTGAGTTTGATGCCCCCCATGGGCAGCCACCCTCCCCCATCGTGACCAAACAATGATTTTTTCCACCAGGTCGTTTCAAAGTCACCATCACATTATAGAACATGCCCCAACTCACAAATCTGAACACAGCAATGGATCATGCCACACAGCAGAAATATTTTTTTTGAAAACATTTTCAAAATGCTTTCAAAATGTTTTATTACTGCTGTGAAAACATTTTATGGTGTTGTATCCAGTCCCCCCAATTGGGGGAAACAGCATCACTTTCAGTGTTATTTCAACTGGGGACCCCAGATTTTCCCTTTAAGGTGGATTTAAAAGGAGAATCTGGGCTCCCTTGTTTAAACAAGTGATACTGGAATCCACCCCCAAACAGTATCATTTTCAATGGTGTTTAAACTAGGGAGCCCAAATTCTCTTTTAAAATCCACCTTAAAGGGAGAATCTGGGGTCCCCAGTTTAAATAACATTGAAAGTGATACTATTTTGGGGTGGATTCTCCCACACCCTGAACAGCATCACTTTCAATATTTTAACTGGGGACCTCAGATTCTCCCTTTAAATCCATGCCGAAGGGGGTGGATTTAATAATAATAATAATAACCTTTATTAGGCATAGAGAGAATAAAAGAAAGAAAGAAAACAAGCATTGGCAGGAAGGGGGTGGATTTAAAAGGTGAATCTGGGGAAATTTAGGGGGTGCCTGCTGTCAGGGGTGCAATTATTAAGATAGCAGCACCAAAATTTCAGAGTATCTTTGTGAGACCCTACTGATGATTCCACCCAGGTTTGGTGATGTTTGGTTCAAGGGGTCCAAAGTTATGGACCCTCAAAGGTGTAGCCCCCATCTCCTATTAGCTCCCATTGGAAACAATGGGGGATGGGGCCCTTCTTTTGAGAGTCCATAACTTTGGACTCCCTAAACCAAACCTCACCAAACCTGGGTGATATCATCAGGAGAGTCTCTCTGAAATTTTGGTGCCGCTAGCCTAAAAACTGTGCCCCCTGAAGGCCAAAAGCAGAAAAAACACTGAAAACACAAAAATATCCCACAAACGAACCTGCATTTTTGGCGTCCACCACAAGGGGGTACCCTGGGCAACTGCCCACTTTGCCCAATGGGATGAACGCCTCTGGTGCTGTGTGCTGTCTCATTACATTCTATTTCTTTCTGCTTATTTCCTGTCCCAACAAAAGTTGACTTCTCTGTTTCACTCAATGGCCTTTTCAAGGGATTTGTCATCTCTGCTTATTTTTCTCTGATTTATATTTCCATGTGAAGATCACAGCTGATCTTGCTTGTAATTAATGCTTACAATTCTCTATCTGATATTTAGATTGGTATTTTCTTACATTGATAACATGCAGTCTTACCTGGGAACCAGATGTCTAGAGACACAATATTCTTCTCAATGCTATATGAATAAACATTGCTCTGATGATGAATAATTGACTGTTGAATTTATCCCAATTTTTGCACAATCTTATTAATATAGCACATATGCTTTTGGTTGTGTCTTTCCCATTAAACAGGATGACAGCATTTGAGAACTGCTGTTGTAAGGATTGGAAATAGAAAAGAAGGGCTTCAACTATTGATTCAGGCATTTCCTCATTATCTGCAGTAAAACTTCCATACAATAAGCCAGAAGCATAGCTCCAAGGGGACGGGGGGTGGGGGAGGTGCGCGACGCATTGGGCGTGTGCCCCTGTGAGGGTGAGGTTAGGACATTCCAAGGTGTGGCTGGGGCATTCCGGGGCGGGACGGGGGCGGAGGATGCACCAGTGCACTGGGTGCTTTCCCCCCCATTTACGCCTCTGCAATAAGCAGTTGAGAATTTTAGCTATGATACAGTCCTTGCTTTTAGCTGAAACCCAGTATGAATAATCTAATGTGCAAGCAACTCCTATACATTGATTTTTAACAGAATTGGTGATCACTTATTTAAAAGAGTCCTTCAGTTATGGTTTCTGTGGCTGGATTTCAACATTTAGGACCTAGACCAGGGGTAGGGAACCTGTGGCTCTCCAGATGTTCAGGAACTACAATTCCCATCAGCCTCTGTCAGCATGGCCAATTGGCCATGCTGGTAGGGGCTGATGGGAATTGTAGTTCCTGAACATCTGGAGAGCCACAGGTTCCCTACCCCTGACCTAGACTGTGTGGTCTGACCCCATTACTGGATTTGAGATATCTATACAGTGTTTAGGGGAACTAGATGCAGATACTCCTTTTCCCCACAATCGGACAGCAGCAATTATCTGCTGGAGAGGTGTACCTGGACAGAGCTTCTTGCACCCTACTGTATACCGGATTTCAGAATAGGACAATTGTAGACACATAGCTTATCCTAGCACAATCAATCAGCAAGTCTGTTACAATTTTTTTTAATATTGTTTCCTGTGAATTTTACTTGTTCAGTATCTGATTTTGGAAAAGCACTTTCCGTGAAGATATTCATGCAAGGTTGCATTTAGTTAAATGATCTACCAGGTCTTGTGGCCTGCAGCAGGTCCTAAATACAGTTCATACCAGCTGTAGAAGACTTGTAGAGTACTCTCTCAGGGAAACAAAGACATGCAAATAAGGTGCCCTTTGCAGCCTGGTAAAGATGAAACAATATTCACTTGTAAATGAGTTTCTGTGTTTGATCTATAGATAATGGCAAGCATTCTGCTGGAGGAGTTCTGATACACATTTGCATTTCTAAATGCATTTTAGGAACCACCAAATATTCTGCAGCAATTGATGTGCAAAGCTGAACTATATTTGTCAAAAACAACTTTCATTATTATTCATAACTTTCTCAACAGTCAGCTAAAAGTTGATAAGGAAAGGGATGATTCTTGACTATCAAATCTGTAACAAGTATGAGCAATTACAGCATTTCTAATGACATCACGCATCATAGCAGACTTACTAGCCTGTTAATATAGAACAGTATATGCAAATATGAGGAGGAGGAGGGAGAAGGGATGGTTGTCTTCACTCCATCTGAACTGAGCCTTCTAACACTTAAGAGAAAGCTTACCATCAGTTGACTTATAAAAAGATGGGAATGTCTTTCAGTTCTCTGAAATGGAAGGAGTTCCTTTTTATTTTTAACAGGGAAAACAACATCCTTCCTTATCAATGTAGTTTTCTACTAACTAAACCAGCAGCATCAACTAATGCCTGGTTTAAGGTCAAATTGCATGCAAAGCATTTATTGGCATATAAAAAATTATAAAATCACAGCCTAAAAGATATAATTATATATAAAATCAATCAGACTCTCACTGATGCTTAATGGTTACATACCCATATTTCACATGGAAGCATTAATTACATCAAATAGAAAATAATTACATCAAAGAGAAATTTGGCTACCATTTCACAGAAACCTTCATTGAATTGTTTAAAAGAAAGTAATTTTTTTGGTCCTGGTCTAAGGTGGTAGAATAAATTGTCCTTCTTCAGACTTAGGTGAGGACAACATTTTTCAAGTTACCTTCATTGCCTGTAATGGGGGGGGGGACCCCTATACATGCAAAGGGGTTAGTTTAGAGCATTTCTCCTTGGTGTGCTGCATCCCCTGCCTGCCAAGGTTTAGGGAACTTTTGATATAGTGGTACACTCAAACTATGACTCCCCTTACCTGGTGTTTGACATAGGACAGCCTATTGGACCACCTCACCATTCTTTCATAGCATGTATAGACCAGGTCTGTGTAATGGTGGTATGAGAGTTTAAGGGAAAATACAGAGTATTAGTAAAAACAAAAAAAACTCCCAAGTTTCTAGTTGCTGAAGGTTAATTCTGAGAACAGAATCGTCTGACTGCAATATTATCCATCACTGGAGACATAAGTTTATAACATGATATCCATCACATGAACTGAGATCATGAATCTATACAAAGGGTTTGCTAGGGGCCTGGGCTTCAGAGGGATCAGGGTAGAGACTTTGGAGGGGGTAGACATGCATCCAACTGATGTTCTCCCATTTCAATTCTGCATCAAATGTATGACAAGCTAGGGTTACAAAACTGAAGATGGGACCTGGAATTGCAGAATTCTATCCCAGAATTGCAACTCATCTCCAGACTACAAAGATCAGCTTCCCTGGAGGAAATGGTAGCTTCAGACGCTAGAGTGTTACATACATGCACTGCCAAGAGTTGTTCTTTGAACCTCTAAGAAAAGGTACTTGCTTTTCCAGGCAACCCACTTTGCTGCACTTTCTCTATTTCTGGTTCATCTGCCCGGACTGAATGAAGAGTGTGGGAAACAGCCGTCTGGGTGTGCCCAAGGGGCTGAGATATAGAAACTGTTCTTCCATCTGTTCATCTGCTTTTTATTCCTAAATCTTTTTTTCTATTTTACTGTTCATTGATTTCTCATATTTGAAATCTTAATTATGTTTCTAACTTTATACCTATTGAATATAACATTATTTGCGGATTTATGTTCCCTTGTTCATCTTTCCCTTTCCCTTTTTCTTTTGTTTCTTTGTTTTTAAATGGTAAGCTGCTTTGGCAGAGGGATTTTCCTTTTGCCTTTTAAAAAGTACTTTGTGCAGAATGCAGTCAATGCTAAGCATTTTAATTTCAGCTAGGTCATATCCTAAATGCACAGGTGCTATCCTAAGCAACCAGGGATGCACAGAAGAATCTCAGAGTCTGGGGAAAAACACATAGAGAAAAATCATAAACACAACAACTCTGAAGTAAGTTCCATTGTATTCAGTGGGTTTTATACCCGGGAAAATATTTTTAGGATTGTGACCATAATCTTGAGACCCTAATCCTACAGGCCAACAAATGGTGTCAATGGATAATTAAGGACATGGAATATCAACACAGTAAATGTGTTATATATATATATTTATTTGTTTGTTTATATCCTGATTTTCTCTCCAAAGAGACCCAAAGTGGCTCACAACTGAAAAATTATAATAAAATATAATATACCATCCAAAATAACAACAGTGTGTGTGTTAGGATGGTTAAGAAACTGGCTCATTTAAGGTGCTGGTTGTGAGCTAAGGACCAAGAGCCAAACAAGTCCAACCTCTGGCTATGTGAAAGTTATAATACCTGAAACAGGAAAGGAAAAACAAATAATCAGCAAGATGTTAATATCATATGAGTGTTTAATGATAACACAATAATCAGTAACTGTGAATGCTGATTTACTAGATAGGCAAATAGGTTTCCTATTTGACCATTTCACTGTTCTGATGAGTAAGATCCCACCTTGCTTGTCCACTAACCATAGGCCAGTGATGGCGAACCTATGGCACTCCATATGTTCATGGACTACAATTCCCATAAGCCCCTGCCAGCATGGCCAATTGGTCATGCAGGCAGGGGCTGATGGGAATTGTAGTTAATGAACATCTGGAGTGCCATAGGTTTGCCACCGCAGCCATAGGCAATAGGAACCAATATGTAAACTAAACACAGGATTTTAATGGTCACATCATAAACTTACACACACACACACACACACACACACACACACACACACACACACAGAGTCCATGAGCAAGCTTGCCTGTCTACCTTGCCTGTCTAGTTCAGATTGCAGTTAAAAATATTCCATTCAGTTTCTGTGAACTGAAAGACCAGTTCCATAAAGAAACTTTCCACATTTGCATCTTTGTGATCACTTCATAAAATGTAACCCATCTGTTTTTAAATAATGTTGCTGAAAAATACAGAAATTATATAATGATCACAGAAACCATATTTTAAATAAATGAAGAGAAATATGATTCTTTTTTAAAAAATGTAACTCTCCAATTTGTATATAATTACTGGCTATAAAAGAACCTTCCTGGTATGCATAATGACCACCTTTTGTCCTTATATGAAAAGTCGAGGTGTTTTCATTCACTGTTTTGTTCTCATCAGCTTATTCCCGGCTGGTTGGAAAGACAGAGGCAGCTGCTTTTTATGACACCTCTTGCAATCCTTCTTCAACCTACCAAACATATTCACATAAAAACCAGCTGGGTGTCTTCCAAGTCTGTTAATCCCAGCCTTGGCAAAGAAGTATTGGGGTCAAGGTCATTAAAAAACCTTTTGGAGTGTTCTTTTATAATATAAGCTTTAAGGTAAAATATGGTTTTCCGTACATTACCCTTCTAACTTATGTGCATTTTAAAAATACATTTTAAAATATCATCTGCCAAAACTCAGCCATTACAACTAAAGTTTTTTTTAAAAAAACAAACCCTATTGATTTTCACATAAGGGCTTTTTCTGCACAGCAGAAATAAAATGTCTTCAGGACATTAAAATAAGTGTTTTGGATAGGAAGTTCACACAGCTTTCCCCCCAAGATGTCCTCAGGACGTTTTATTTCTGCACAACCTGACTTATTTTGAAAATGCTGAACTAACTATCTTTTTCTCCAAGATGGGTTGAAGATGTTTCCTGCCTGCTGTGCAGAAAGCAGGGAACAACTTATTTTTTCTGTCTTGAGATTAAACTTTCAGTTTCTCTGCAGCTCATGCCCACCACTTTCTGCTGGTCCGGGGATTCTCCAGGCTGCCCACCATTTGCAGAAGGTTCCCACGGAGGTTTGTTCCGATTAAAGCTCATCTGCCTGCCATTTCTGTCTAAAAAGTACATGAATAAAAAGTTTTCGTTGTTGATTCAGCACACATTGTTTCCCCCCCTCCTTTTTGTTTTGTTTTGAGGAAGATGTCTTTTGAGCTATGGAGGTTTGAAATATGCACATGTTACCGATTCTCATATAATGTTTTCATAGCATTGAAGATACCACCCTCCAAAAAAGAGAGAAGGAAATATGACACACATGCCAAATTAGTGATGACAACTAAATTTATTCATGCACTTTTTAGATGGAAATGGTGGGCAGATGAGCTGCAAGTGCAGAAAATCTCCATGGGTACCTTCTGCAAATGGCAGGCAGCATGGAGAATTCTGAAGAGGAATGGGGTGGGGGGAGGTTGGGAAAAGAACCATTTGGGGGGAGGTTGGGAAAAGAACACCTTTTTTTTATCCTTTCTACGCAGACAAAAAGCCAAAATGTTTTATGTGTGTTGTGCAGAAGTGGCGCATATGCTTTATTTGGTGATGACTTTAGCATATAAAAGTTTATAATTAGGGATTCAAACCTTCAGGTAATGGCCCAGAGATCTTCCAGACCTATATCCTATCTCCATACTACACAAATCTGATCCCCTGGAGAAAATGGCTGCTCTGAAGGTTGGACTATAATGATATTGTACCCTGCTGAGGTCACTCCCTTCTCCAAACTCTGTCATCCCTGAGACTCTGCCCTCAGATCTCCAAGCATTTCCCAAACCAGAGTTGGCAATCCTCCCTATAATGCAATGCATCTGTTTGCCCCAAGATTATTTTTTAAAAATTTGCTATAATAGTATCACATATTACATAAACACAGAAAATACAAACTGCTATGGGATAAATTCCTAATTTGATAACCTGTTTTTTAAAAGTGCCCAGATACCTGCTGTCACTTGATCATCAATGGCGAAGAAGGCTTGAAGCAGAAAGCTTGTGAGACATACTTTTTGCTTTAACCTTCCTTCCTATAGGGCAGGGGTAGGGAACCTGCGGCTCTCCAGATGTTCAGGAACTACAATTCCCATCAGCCTCTGTCAGCATGGCCAATTGGCCAACTGGAGAGCCGCAGGTTCCCTACCCCTGCTATAGGGCATTGGCCAACTGACTGGAAGTCTGGGCTGAAGTTCTTCAAGTCTCCTCTGGCTAGGTTACTGCCTGACAACTCACAGTGCAGTACTGTGAAATCTCATTTGGCTGTGTGGTCCAATAATAGAGTTAGGCCTTTAATTCAATGACAGTTGTACATTATTGGCGGTAGCTTCAGTTATGGGAGTCTTGCATAGAGATCTGTGATAATGAGAAAAGGCTTGTGCACATTTGTGGAGGAGAAGGGACTACAGTGATACCAGAAATTCAGAGTTAAGGAGCAGAACTTTGGCAGCAAGGGCATCTTTTCCTACAGGACTGTCTGGTATCTTTCTTTTGAAGAACACTTGATGGGCTTGTAACAGCAGAATAGTGGAAGACGCAAAAGACCCCACACAAATATGAGCTAAATATTCTGGAAGCAATATGCCAATGTTATTCCAAATGAAAGACAATTGAACTATAGTGTAGACATCTAGCATTGATGTAGAAGCATGAAGCATTTTGTCTTTGAATTTTGTCCGTGGCAATTGTGTGTGGGCCTGGATTTTGGAGCCTTGGAATAGGCATAATAATAATAAATAAGAAATATGAGTAGGGAAACCAATAACAGAACAAGTCAACATGATCAGTTTATTAATATCAAACCCCCACTAAAACAGTTACAGGAATCAGTCTTGACTGTAATTAAATAAACTGTATTGTGAAACTCTATGACATCATCAGGCCCCACCCCATCAGTTTCAGGGTTAGGGATGTAGATTTTGCCCACATTTAAACAAGGCTATTTCTCATCACAGTGCCAGAGAATGGTCATTTCAGTGGATACATCACAGCTAGAAGCAGGGTCAGACAGAGGGAGGGAACAAGCACGCTCCATGCTTCACATGAGGGACCAGACAGGGAATACAAGTGGAACTGGTACAAGATGGACCCCAGGGCTTACCTCCATCCTCACCCTGCAACTGTGAGAAAAGTGGAGCATTCATGCTTGCAATCCTCTCAAAGCAGCTGTTCCATCCCTTATAATGATGCCCCTGAAAAATCTAATCCCTGAACATCCTTGAAAACAGGATGTCCATCCCCACACTCTTGCTGGAAACAGTTGCTGCAGTGCTCTTGTTCCTTGGGCAGGTTGCTGCTCTCTTTCCCTCTTTCTTTGTGGAAGGGAAAGGATGAGGGGCTGCAAATACAAACCTGGCGTGAAATAGCGGAGCAGATGCCAGCCTCTGACAACAAGAGGCAGGATGTCCTGCTCCTCTTCAATCTCTCTCTGTGCCTCAGTCAGCACCCTCTTAAAGCATAGTGCAACTGAAGGTTATTCTTCTATTATAAAATTATTCTTTTATTATAAAGTAATCTATTCATGCTGCCTTGTCAGACTTAGTTGACAGTATTAGGGTTTCTTAAAATATGTTTTTTCTTCACACACAATAATTTCTGAATAGTATTTGTAGAACATACATGTTAAAAATCTCTAACTGTTGAAAGTAAAGTTGTCTAGCATGCAAAGGAATTAAG
The DNA here is from genome assembly GCF_021028975.2 of Sphaerodactylus townsendi. NCBI lineage: Eukaryota > Metazoa > Chordata > Lepidosauria > Squamata > Sphaerodactylidae > Sphaerodactylus > Sphaerodactylus townsendi. Next base: position 128,048,410 of record NC_059425.1, on the reverse strand, counting down.
AGGAAGACTAAACAGGGGGCAGGTAAGTGACCAGCTAGATAGGGCTGTAAAGGTAGAGACCCTTCCATCTTCTTATGCCAACTTTTGTCTGTCTTTAGATCAGGGGTTGGCAATTTTTATTATCAAAATCTTGATCTTTGGCTACTGGCTCTTCTCCCTACAAGAGGTAGTCTCTGCTTTCTCTCCCCCCCTCCCTTTCTTTCACTCAGATCTGTTCTGACCTTCTCTCATCCCCCTCTCTTTTGCTTCCTCTCCCTTCTCTCCAGTGGTGGGATCCAAAAATTTTAATAACAGGTTCCGATGGTGGTGGGATTCAAACAGTGGCGCCGCTGCACACACGCACCTCCAGTCCCTATTGGGCAGGGAGGTTGCTTTAGTAACCCCTTCTCGGCACTCAGAAAAAATTAGTAACCACTTCTAGAGAAGTGGTGAGAACTGGTTGGATCCCACCTCTGCTTCTCTTCCTTTGGTGTCTTTCGTCCTTCCAGTTATACTCCCCTATTCCCTCCTGGCCAATCCTAACCCTGCCTCCAATACCTCTCAACTAAGTTGCTCCCATCTCCTCCCACTGAGTGGTTCCCTCTCCATCACTCTGGTTTTCCCCTAGCTGTTACTGGCCAGTTCTTCAATCTGTGAACTGGTTTTAGGTAGGGCTGCCAACAGGCCTGGAGAAAAATATCCTATCTTCTTAATGGAGGCTTCATGTATGGAAATGGGCAGGTGAAGCTTTTTGTTCCATGGATATAGATAACATCACCTGGTAAATAACATCCTATCAAGGATCTATCAAAGTGACAGGAAATTTTTCTTACAGGCAGCTGACAATCCCGGCTTCAGTAACTGTTAGGCAGATGTCAAGCTTCCAGTCCTTCTTCAGTATTCAGCTAAATTGCCTGTTAAGCATAACCCTGAAACTGCTCCATTTGTGGAGGGTCTTCTGACTCTCACTTTCATCTATTGCTGCCTCAAGGAGAAAACAGGTCCATATCCGCACAATTTATGATCCTTGCGTATGCAAATCCACAATCCAGGCTCCCAAGAAAAGGAATCCAAGATCTGCTCAAGGGTTTTTCCATCCTAGACACAGAGTGATTTTGGTGTCCCACTACATTCAACTAGAGGAAAAAGAGATATTAATATTTTAAATAGAGAAAACTCTTTTTCATACATTTTGACATCCCTTAAAGCTTGGTACCCTAAGCGAGTGCCAAGTTCACCTGTAGGGGTGGCTCTAGATGAGCCAGCTTTTCTTCAAACCAACCTTTATTCCATAGAAAAGACAGTAAAGAACCTGTATGATATATTCTAGACTAGAGGGCTAGGAAGTGGCAAGTTTCACCAATCTGACAAGCTAATATATACACACATTATAAAACGGACACTCCTTTTCAAATTTATAAGACTAAATTAAATAGCAGAAATGGATTGCTCTTTATTCTTTAGGAAAATATTATCTGCATTGAAAAAGTGAAACTAAAAGAGGCAGAGAGTGCAATAATGAAATATACCAAAACAAAACAAAATAAAACAATGAGTTTTTGTATTTGTGGTCATGGACTGCTTAGATGAAAAATTTGTATTATTTTCATATTAATCATCCAATTTGTGTAGTTCTTGTAATTAATAATGAAAGGAACATACACATTTACATCATACGCAGTGCTGTCGTCCTCCAGGTTAGCCACCATCCTGGTCTTTCTTCCTTTCCCATTTCTTTCTCCTTTTGGCAACATTGTTCTCTTTCCCCCTTATAGCCTCCATGGTTTCCCATTCCCTTGCCTCAGCAAAGTTGTCTGAGTAAACTGTGCTGTCGTGTGAATGAGAAACTGATTAAGCAACATAACACGGGAAGTAAAGGGTCAAGTAAACACAAGTAAATGTACAATTCTTGTAATGGAGGGAAATACAGCAGGGTTCTGTAGTGATCAGAATTGGCACCATTGTTATTTGATTTGTTCATATATCATAAAGAATGAGGGTGGTGAGCTGTGAATTGGTCATGTTTGCAAATGACACCAAATTGTTCAGGCTGGTAAGAATCACAGAGGACTGTGAAAAGCTTCAAAGGGATCTCACAAAACTCTGTGAGTGGACAACAGTGTGGCACAGGTGTAATGTAAGTCCAAAGTAATGATTGTTGGGTGTGAGATGGCACTAACTACAAAAGAGATATTGGAGTCATGGTGGACAGCTTCAGGAAAATGAAGACTCAGTCTGGCAATGGTGAAAAAGACAGCTGCACGCTAGGGATTATTTACAAAGGAATTGAAAACAAAATGTCCTTTACTGTAATGCCCTTGTATACAGCGCAGGCACATTTTGGAATACTGTGTATAGTTCTCATTGGCATATTTTTTTAAAGGACATTACCAACTGGAAAAGGTACAGGCAATAGGGGAACTGAAATGAACAAGGAGTTGGCACACCTTCCCTAAAAAAGACAGGCTCAGGAGTTTGAGACTCTGTAGTTTAGTGAAAAGATTATTGAGCGGGGAATAGAGGCTTATAGATTATGTATGGAATGAATAAAATGGATAGAAAGAACTTTATCCCCCCCTCCTTCAAAAACCATGAAGAATGCTACCAAGACTGATAAAAGAAAGTACTTCACGCAATAAGTAATTGGCTTGCATATTTCACTACCATTGGATATGCTGAAGGACATTAGTTGTGAATGCTTTTTATGGGAGATCAGACAGATTAATGGAGGATAGATTTATTAGCTACATCAATTAAATAGAACCTCAATGTTCAGAAGCACTAATCCTGAAGCATCTCTTCTGGGAGGAAATAACGTGTGTGTGTGTTATGTGGAGATTTGAGCCTCAATACCATGTTTAGGCTTCCTGTGGGCACTTAATTGGCCATTTTGTTATCTTTTTATGCTGTAATATCGAATCCCTTTTTCTTAATTATTTTAAGTACTAAATATGGAGTCGGAATCAGGTCACTTATGTCTGATGATTATTGTAGGCCCTTATTATCCTACACGGTAATTTCATTTGTCAGAGCAGGCTTGACAAAACAACACTGACTGTTATATTTCTATGAAATAATGTACCCCTTGTTAATTCCTTTCAGGGGTGGGTGGCTGGGAAGAATACTTGTTTTTTTATTTGGTACCTCTTGAAGTATCTTGCCCCTTCAAATACTCATTTTTGAAATGGAACTTGATATACAATTTTTCTCTTTCAGTAATATCTCCATAATATGCTTTCTGCTTCAAAAGTACAAATTTTCTTAATGATTATAAAATAATGACTCACTAACATTACCAAAGGTTTAGTAGTGCTTCAAGTGGAGAGAGTACAGTAAATGCAAGGCTGGTTCCAGGAAGACGTATGTTCAAATCCCCATCATTATCAAGATACCTACACTTCCTCAACTGATATTCTGGTTCCAAAACACATTTTAAAAGAAGCTACTCTTTGGTCACAGTGCTTGCTTGTCTTCATGAAAAAACAAACAGTTTCTGTTGGGTATCGGGCAGCCCAATCCTGTTGTTTATGGGGCGGTGGTGGCAGGGTTTGTGTGTGTCAAGCAGACTTAAGAACTGGTGTAGGTTGCACTGCCACATTGGCCCACCTCACTGGCATAAGAAGCACTTATGCCAGTGGGGAGGGCAAACTGGGAGGCAGAGGGTACTGCAAAGATCTGTGGTGCTGCTGGGCCTGGAAGAGAGCCTGGCCCCCAAAACAGCGTCAGCATTTTCTTGGATGCTGGTGCAACTGGGGCATCCCTGAGTGTGGAGAGCCCCTTCTACCAGATGTTTGCACCAGGAACTCCCCTGGTGCCTCCATCAGACTTATGCCACAAAAACTGTGGTGCAAGACCATTTCATTGATTGGGCTTTTTGTGTGGCAGGAGGAATTTTCAATTTCCCTCCTGCCTGCATTGCCTGGAACCCCTTTTGAGGCAGTGCAGAGCTGCCTTTGCCGCACTGTTCCAGCCACTTCAGCACTCTCTCCCTCATTTAGATTGCACTTTCAGCACAATTTTGGATTCTCGGGTCCAGGCCTTGATAGAATAACTATGACTACACTACAGTCAATCCAAATGTCATCTATGGTACGAACATTTGTAGTACTTCCAGTGCAGTTTGGCTGACACATGTTGCTCTACATTTATAATGACTTCTGTAATAAGAAACAGTATACTCCTTTGATTGTGTCATATTGTGGTGTGCAGCTCCTGTGTTTGCAGACACTAGAGCAAGCTCATTCTAGTTCCCGTTCTAGACTGTCCTGCCCTTGAAGAAAAAAACATCAAGTCAGCTGAGCCCATAGGAATGCTGCTCCAGCATCCGATCACCTTTGAGAAAAGGGATGGAATATCTGAGGGAAGCATAGCTGGAGTTCATTCAAATCTGCCTCAGGGACATAGCAGTGACAGTTCAGGTCTGGCTCAGCAAAAGAATGGACATAGTGAAGTGTGCTTCGTCTGGTAGAGTGTTAAAATGGTTTAGCTGTGTCTCAAGGGCCCCTTCCGCACACGCAAAATAATGCGTTTTCAAACCACTTCCACAACTGTTTTCAAGTGGATTTTGCCATTCCGCACAGCTTCAAAGAGCACTGAAAGCAGTTTGAGAGTGCATTATTCTGCATGTGCGGAATGAGCCTAGGAGACAAAAGAGTGCCCAACACTTAGGCCTGTCTCTGGTGATGGGCAGACCTTTTACCATTTGGTCTTACTCTGGAAAAGTGCAGGCTGGTATGGGTGGAATCCTGTGTTTCTGAGAGGAACCAACCTAGTGGCTAGTCAATGAAAGCCTGTTTATTTGATAGCATAAAATAAAATTCTAACTACTCTATGAAGCCATTTTTTGCTATCAAGTCACAGCTGACTTATGGTGATCCTGTAGGGTTTTCAGGGCAAGAGAGGGGGTGGTTTGTCATTGCCTGCCTCATGTCATGGCCATAGTATTCCTTGGAAGTGTCCCATTCAAATTCTAGCCAGGGTTAGACCTGAGAGTATGTGACTGGCCCCAGGTCACCCAGCAAGCTTGTGACCCCAAGTGGGGATTTGAAGCTGGATTCCCCGGCTGACACCTTAACCACTAATTTAAATTTATGTGTCTCAGGCAGGTTTTTTCTTTGTCTACCTGGAAATTTGTACTGCTAATCTGTTCCTTGAAAGCAACCTGTAAATAAACAAATTCTGTCTCAGTGATCATCACCACAAAACTTTCCTCTCAGCAGTGACCCCATTCCTATACACTTGCTACCTTAAGAGGAGTGGGGCAGAATCTCGGTGATCATGGGCAAAGGGTGGTATGCTAGAGGGTAGCAAATAGTTGTGTGTGGCCTAGCAACTAAGGGTAAGGTTTATAATGTAAAACACACCTGGTTTCTTAAAATCATAGGAGATTGTGTGGGCCTCCTCGGTAGGTAGAAAAGAGCTGTCATACCACCCAGAGAGGTAAAAGTGACTTGAACCATATTCCCAAGTAGTTGACCATGAGCAAAAAAGGCTGAATGGATCTGCTGGCTTGTTGCCTTTAATTAGGTTTCATTGTCCACAACCAAGCCTCCTGAGAGCAAGAACCACTTTGCATAATAGGCCAGCATGGCTGTGGCAGTATTATACATCTGGGAAGAGTTTAAATCACTTGATGTCTTCCATTTATGCAATAGAAACAGCTCACTGTTGACTGTGAATACAAGAGAAGGATGAAGATAATAAACAGAATTTCAAGAATAACGTGCACAGGTAAAGGACTGACTACCTGGTTTATAATGAGTGGTTTTCCATTTAACATGCTGGCATTATTCCAAGGACATCTTTTCAGAGATGAAGCAGGGGCTGATGAAGTTTTTAAGAACTTGGGCCGTATGTTTTCAATCACACATTTAATTAACAAGCCTCAGCATAGTGAGGCACTTGAAATTATATTAAAACAATAGTTGCATATTAAGTCGGCTTGTCAATGCAGTTGCGTGGTGAAAAGCCTGAAAATATCATCAAATTGCTGAGCAATTAAAATAAGTTTTAATTTTAACTCAAGGGTTTCTTTTGCTTTATGTGAATTCTTTAAAAGAACTTTCTAGAGACATGAAAGAAAAGAATCCATTTATGATGTACAAAAACTTACAATGCATCCCTAGCAGAGCAGCCAAGAAGTTTTGACCTATGTTCTAAGTACAGCACTTGACTGTGACAGTTTTGCATGGAAAAAACCTCAACTGCCACAATTATGCTTGTTGATGTGATTAGGATTTTGTCCTATCACTTTTAAAGAGACAAGCAAACCAAATACATGGAACAATATACATGATGAGAGAGGGGCTCTGAGCACATTGAAAAAATCCTTCCACAAACTTCCCTAAGGGCTCCATGTTAGCATGAGGAAGATTTTATTTCTGTCTGATGCAGTGAAGGAAACTGTGGTGGTGAAGCCAAGTGGATTCAGTGTTGGGCTTGAATCTTGGTTCAGATTTCTACTCAGGTCTTACTCAGTTTTTGTAGAGATGTTGTTGCTGATCAGCAGTGTACAAAGAAAAAAAAATAACAAATTACCTTTCAGAGCTATTATGAAGTGTTGGACTATTCAGCCTTGTTTGCATGCAGAGGCAGCAAAAGCAGCAGGGAATTCTGGGAAGCTGCACGAACATTCTAAAGGTGACAGTTAAAAAACGTTGGTAGTGTTCTGTTTCCTCACTCAGTGCCTCACTGACTTACTTGCCTGACTTCCTGCCTGACTAAGAGCGTTTCCCCACCTTCCTGCTGCTGTGCACTACTCTCCCCAAGTAGCGCGGGGTCTGCTGGCACTCCCCATTAAGGGGCAGTGACAACGCAGCCGCCCCGGCGCTGCCGCTGTTGCGCCCCCTCAGTGTGCGACATTCCTGCCGCCTTTTGAAACGGCGCCTTTTGATGACCCCGCGCTCTGCGTGGGGAAGCCCGGGCGCGCGTCAGAAATGACGCACACTGGGAGTAGCGTGCAGTAACCACTCACCCAGGTAAGTGGGGAAATGAGAGGAAGTGAAAAGATGTTCTCTGTACTGATGTAAACCAAATGCTATGTAAAAGTGCTCTGACAAAGATATTGTATTGCAACCAAACTGTAACAAACAATGAGCATGCATGTAACTATATATTTGTGATACTTTGATAATGTGTATATACTGTATATGTTTTCTCTCTCAATTAAGTAAAGTTCTCCTTATGTTTTATGAACTTATGAGGAAAAATGTCTGGTCTTTTGACAGATAACTAAATATATCTGTTGCCCTTCATGAAGAAGCAATATATGACGGAGCAACGGCTATGGATAGGGTTGTCGCCATCATGGCTGTTCCATAAAGAACAAGTGCACTGATATTTCTGCATAATGAAATAATACTAGAACAGTTATTACAACAACTGTTTTGAAGAAATTTATCTTTGAATGTTCCCTTCTGAATTCAATAAGGCATGGTATGTCTTTGTTGCTTGTTTCCTTTAAGGTTCTCTCACACGTCTCATATTTTTACAACAATCCTGTTGTTACTCCCATTCAAGTTTGCCAACTTCCAGGTGGTATGACCCAAATCAATATTACAAGGGGTAGTACAGCAATGAAGTAAATAAAATATCACATATCATGTTTGACACAGTTTTATGATATTTGTTTAACTTCCAGGCGGTGAGTAGAGATCTAATGGGATTATAACTGATCTCCAGACAAAAAAATCAGTTCACCTGGAGAAAATGACTGCTTTGAAAGTTGAAGTGTATGGCATTATACCCTGCTGAGGTCCCTTCCCCAGGCCTCACCAAACTGAAGCTCCACCCCTCAAAATCTCCAGGTATTTCCCAACACAAAGCTGGCAACCCTACTCCAATTGCCTTCTGTCACTGGAATTTCAGGATGTGAGCCTGAAGGTTCAGTGCTTCAGGCTCAGTTCTACAACAGGACTATTCACCACTATGGTGACAAGACAATCCCTTCCCTGGAAAAATCATTCCACTGCTCCTTCAGAACTATAAAATTACATTCAAGCTACTCATTTCCAAACAGTATTTATAATGCAGTATTTATAATTCCAGGCATCCATTATTTCATCTGCTACTAATCTTGGGATGTAATAACTAAATTTAATTCCCATATTATCATTCTGGAAATCAGAAATACAATATGGTATGAAGAAACTGATTTGTTAAAAATGTCCATCACCCCTTCTAATAAAGACAGAATAAAACTGGCAGAAGACCCTTGTTATCAGTTCATGAGCACTGGTAGACAATGATTATGGGTAATGAGGTCTTCATTTCATAGCATTCCTTGCAGATCAAGCAAACAGACTACCATGGTGCAATTCTCCTTTCTGACCTTTCTTTCTCCTCTGTCCAAGGGCAGAAATTACAGCTTGTTAGGCAGAAGCTCAATGGAAGCTCAATTTTCTTAAGTGCTTTCCTCTTACTGAAAGTGCCTGGTGTATTGTGGGTAACTATAACAGCTACTATTACATTCAAACTTGCAAGGAATCCTACAACTTTCCAGATTTTGGGGGGTTGGAAAGGTGGTATTTGTTCAGTTGCTGCTCTTGCTTTGGATTACTTTGCCTTTTCCAGGCATTTAACCTATATACTGATTTGTATGTATTAGTGGGGAAAATGATATTTTATTACTACTATGACATTTGGATGCTGTATCAATATATCTAACTCTTGACTTAGTCCCACCTGTGGATACTTAACTCTGGAGATTAAAGCTGTGAACGGACAATAAAGACCTTTCCATATTCCTGAGAAAAGCCACAACATTACCAAAAAAGTCTAAAATGTAACAATACAAACAATGGGCTTAAAAACCTCTCAAAATAATACAAGTGACTGTAGCTTTAATGCCCTCAGTGGCTATTGTTAATCAATCACAAAAGTATTTCCAGATTTCTAACCTTGGTTTCTATCAGTAATATGCGGGGGAAGGGGGGTAGTGCCCTTTCTAGTACAGCAGCTGGAACCACACAGGATTTTCACAGGGTTTTCCAAGCAAAAGGAAGAAGGGAAAGCTGAAGATGGAGGGGGCGTATAAATGTAGGTTGGCTGGTGGGTAGGAAAGAAAGTGGGAAGTAGCATAAGGAGAGAGACTACAAATGTTTCATAGGCCCTTTCTGCACGGGCCAATAACGACGCCCTGGGGACGGCAAAAACGCCGTCCCCAGGGAGCTGTTCACACAGGCGGCTCTGTGGCAAAGGCAGCAGCGCCGACCTGGCTCCCTTCCCCTGGCCTCAGGCCGCCTCCAAAAACCTCCCTCCTGGAGGGAGGTTTTTGGAACACAGCGCATTCCCGGCGGCGTGGTGCAAACAGCACCGCCGGGAATGTGCTATTGTCCCCATCCCTCTCCCACTCATCTCGTCGCCCTCGTCGCCCTGCTGGCCTCCGAAGGCCCTCCCTCGCTGTCCTCTGACCCCTGGAGGTCGGAGGGCAGCGTGGGTGGGTCTACGGAGGCCAGCAGGGCGACGACGGTGACGAGGTGAGTGGAAAAGGGACGGGGAAGAGGCGGGTCGGCCAGGCGACGGCGCTCCGCGGCGCCGTCGTCCCAGCCGGATCTGGGACCGTCCATGCGGACGGTCCCAGCGTCATCGGGTCAGCGTTCATTATGCTGACCCAAGCCCTTCTGCCTCCATGCAGAAAGGGCCATGTAAACAAAAGAGAAAATGGCAGGGAAGGACAAAATCAGATGCCCCTGCAAGTCCTTCTGGGTCCCTTGCTTGTTTTATGTTTTGGGCTATTTATGTTTTTATGGTGTTGGTTATGGTTACCTGCTGCTGGTAACAATATCCATTGCTGGGGAGATGCAATGGGCCCTAGAAAAGGGTCGAAGAGGAAGCATCTCCCCCATGCAATGGGTTTTAGTCCAACAGAGAGAGCACCCCCCCGAGGCGTATCTAGGGAAAATGTAGCCTGATGCAAAATCTGAGCTTTCCGCCCATGGGTGGTCGCCCTCCCCCACCATGACCAAATCACGTTTTTAAAAAGTATGCATTTATTTTTACACATAAATAGATACACAAATCTCTCATATCCTCTCCGTCCACTTTTTTATAATGTAGAGGTCTTATGTCCAGCCTTTAACTCCCCAGAGTGTTCCACTGGGAGTTTGCATGCTTCAGCGGTCATTTCCCATTGCCTCCCCTGCACCAGCCAAACCCCTGTCGTGGGCTACCGGCAGGCTTAGCCAGGTTTGGGTGGACAGTCACCAGTGGGAACCAGTCCACTCCAGTCCCCCCTTTTTCCAAGGAGGATTTCTCCCCTGCAAACCCCTGGTTTGTTTGGGGTAGCAAGACAAGAAAAATGGCAAAAAAGAAACTGCTGAAGCCACTGCTGAGAAATCGGCCTGTCTCCGCTGCTCTTGCAACCAGAAGCCCCCAAATAACTTTTTCTGTATGTACCCGAGAAGAAGGAGGGGTGTGGGGGCTATTTTCCACCCCTCAGGTGACTAAATGGCCTCTGCCCAGGGACATTTGACCCCACATGTCCCCTGGGCAGTATGCCACTGCCCCCCACCTTCCTTCCCCAGGCTTGTGAGCCTGGAGGGGGGAGGGGTGGAAGGCATGCCGAGTCCAACAAGCAGAGCAGCTCCCCTTCCTTGCCTAGACTTTCAAGCCAGGGGAAGGGGGGGAGAAGGCCTGCCTGTTGGACTCGGTGCCTCCCTTCCTTCCTCAGGCTTGTAAGCCTGGGAAAGAGAGGTGGTGGTGAGGTTAATAGCCAATGGGTGTGGAGGACACACAGGGCTTTGGTCCCTGTGTGTCCTGCAAAGCAATTGGCTAAAGGTTTGTTGTTGGATGTTCGAACTCTTAGACAATTACGTATAGTAAGATTTTTATTTAAATCAGATTCACTTATTGTACTGTTGTTGATCATCTCAGATATCTTATTGGAAGGTGTAAGGGAACTGAGTGAAATGTTTTTATTAAATAAATAAATGGACCTTAGGACAATATACTCAGATCACAGTGTACAGCCACATGTCAGCAAACAAACAAACAAACAAAATCTAGGACTGAGTTACTAAAATAAATAGCATTTGTGTGAGACATTTGGGATTCTGAAGAAAGTCTGTCAGAGTCAGTCTTTTTAAATAAAGTGCTCAGATAAGTGGTTAGTCAGTGATGTTGGCTCTCTGTATGGACCATTGAATGGCATTGCAGAAGGTACTTGTTTACAGAGATCAATGGTCATGGGTCATTTGTATCATTCTGAATGCTTTTGGAAAGCAGGTATTTCCATGCACCTCCCCATTGCTTCCATATACCTCCCCATTTTCCCCACCCTTTCCTGTGGTCTTTCCCAAATCTGGTTTGTTTTCAGAAAGCTCACTGAAAAGGCAGCACCCTTTTGGATGGGAAAGAGTAGCTCTTCCAAGACTCTTAGTTTCTCCTTTTAGATTTTTGCTTGAATCCACTATGGCAGTATTTCCCATTATTCCAGTGAAAGTGGATGGGATGCAGTTTTCAGCTATCATCAGTTGAAAGGGAGCTGGCAAGGAAAAGGAACAGAAAATTTCCAACACAAGTAAATAGAACCTGTTTACCTAACCTATTCATATGCTCCTCCATCTGCCCATCACATCTAACTGGTGTGGCTTGTACTTCTCCCACACAAGGGGACATTTAATTGACAGCAGCCCGCCACTGATGAGTGATTAAGGAAATATAAAGCTTGTACAGTCCCCTGCATGAGGTCACAATGACAGCAACTACCTTTCTTGTGCTTGAGAATTAGAGATTTTGCAAAGTGTCTCCCCCTTTTGTAGGATTGAGGCCCTTTCCTCCACTGGGATTAGCAAGGCCCAATCCTGAGCTGATTTTTACCTGGGGAAAACTCATAATGAATCTGCAGGAATTATGACACCACAACATACTCTTCATTATATATATGAAGGATATTTCCAGGGAAAAAATGGAAATAAGGAAGAACTGGGGCAGAAGAGAGAAAGAGATGATATGATGTAACATTTCTGTGTGAATGGAGGGTTCTATATAGGCCTTTTAAAGTCAAGACAAATTCAAGTTTTTTATTGAGATGAGAAGGGGCTGGGCAGTTCAGCCCTTCTTGCCCACCAAAGCATTTGGTAGTACTTCTTGGTATTGCAACTAAAGATACAGCCGTGGGTTAATTCTTGTTAGGTATAACACAGAGAACTGGTATAGCTCAGGGGTTAAAAGACGGAGCTATGAATCAGCAATTCCCTCGTTAAAATTTTACCTGTGCCATGAATTTACTAGGCAAGTCAGTCTATCATCTTAATTGCTGTTTTTATGTATAGGGATTGTATTGAAGTGTATTTTAAATTGACTTCAATGTATTTAAATGTGTTTTTGTTTGATTTGTTAGAGATGTTTTTACTATGCATGTTTGTAATCTGTTAGCTACCTAAGCTACCAGAATTTATACAGGGTATAAATTCTGCAAATAAAATAAATGAACATCTTAGCCTCACATCTACAGTCTGCACTGGGTAAAGGTTGTTGTAAGGATTATGATGATGCATGTGTGAAGGACTCTGAACACTTCAGAGTGAGTGCCATAGAAATATTAATACATTAAGATTATTAAATTTATTCCGTGTCACTGTATTTCAGTGACTTTCAAACTACCTTCTGGGACCCATGAGATTACTTGGAAGTCTACTAGCAGATTGTCAGTATGAAAACATTACTGAGATTGTACCCTTACTGATAATAGATCTTGCTCTCCACCATCAGCCTTTCTCTGGGCCTTTCCCCACTTACCTTAAGCCCCGCGCTACTCGAGGAGAGTAGCGCGGGGACCCTTGGCACTCCCCACTGAGAGGGGCGGCGACAGCGCAGCCGCCCCGAAGCTGCTGCTGTCGCGCCCCTCAGCGTGCAACATCCCAGGCGCTCTTCTTAACAGCAGCACTTTTGATGGCCGATCTTGCGGGAGTCGGTTAGGGAGACTGGCCGGAGCCTTGGGTAAGGCTGCCTGGGATGCTGCGCGCTGAGAGCAGCGCGCGGCATAGAGGGGAACGACGAGAGTGGGGAAAGGCCCTCTGCCATTTAAATCCATAGTAGTGTTCTGTTCAAAGATGTACTCTTGGTTACTGTGGGGCGATTGTCTTAATGAAACCCCAAGAAGCATGAATGTATGCTCCAGTCTGTGCCCAAGATACACAGGAATTCAGAGTTAGATACTTAAGGGTTCCTCTATAAAATGTTTAAATAAAAAATGTTCCTGTTACATGAGCCTGTTTCTGTGGATGTATCACTGTGGATAGTTAAGAAATAACAAATTGATATAAACCTGACAGGATCTGGGCCCTATGTACACACAGCATCTCAATAAACTAGGCCATTTTGAACTTTTATAAGCGAAATACTAAAATGGAACACAGTGCATGGTGTGTAGAGCTCCTAAATGGACCAAATGTGCATTGTTTTGAACCAATACGCTCTCAGCTTGTTTTAATTCAAGCAATTTGCAGCAAATGGCCTTGCAGAAAAGTAGACATTTCCTTCCTAAGTGGCTTTCCCTTTCATTTTGTGAAAGTCTAGTTGGATATTCATAAGGAAGAGAAAAGATCTGAGGACCTGTGGCCTAGGCCTATTATGAGTGATTCCATCTGTTTGTGATGAACCAAAAAGAGTTGCATGTTAGGTCCTCTGCCTTATGGCAATCCCTGGTCTGCAGTTGCTATTTTCCCACACTTCCTTAAGCCTCTCTGTGCATGGACCCACACAAAGCAGATGCCGGTGCCACAGCAGGCCTGCCAGCATCCTCCAAGGTGCAGCAAATTTTTTACAAAGCAAAGCCCTCAGGACTTGCTGCCAGCAATACCAACCATGCAAACACACAAAGCTGCTTATTCTGGTTGACATCGGGCAACCAGAAACTGACTTACTGATTGTTTAAGAATATGCAAGATCATCAGTTATATATTGCACTGCTTTGCTCTAACCTTTTTTTCAGGAAATCTTTTTTTAAAAAAAAATACAGGTCTAGGTTTAGTTTCCCACCTTACAAAATGCTACCACTGAAAGTGCGATTTAAGAGAGGAAAAATTAGCATTAGGGAAAAGATATTTTAAAACCTTTCTCTAGATTCCACCTCTAAATTCAACATCCCTCTAAATTCCACCTCTAAATTCAACATCCCTAAGTAGCTTTACTCCTCTGGTGAAAAATTACACTTAAAAAGTTAACGCTTGAAAAATTGGTGCTTGAGAGGCCATTTTTTTCCTTGAAAAACACCGAATAACATTTTAAAAACTAGAAATGGTATAAACAGAAATAGAAGACAAAAAATAGCTCAGCATCATGTTGGTTAAACTAAGGAAGGATCAGGGATTTGAGAGACGTGGGTTCACACCCTACTAAAGTAATAAAGCTCATGGTGTAAACTGCTGCCTTCTCTGTTAATCTGACCTACCTCTCAGGTTTGTTGTGAAAAAAAATTGAACTCCTTGGAAGCTGGGGATACAAATGTGAAAAAAGGATGAGAACCAGCTGTTTATAAACATTGTAGAATGCTGGAAGGGGAGATTTTGGGCAGCATCGGATCTACATTTTTTTGAAGGGGGGAAAAGACCTCTAGATACTATATACATATTTTTCTTTATATGTACATATATAATCAACAACTTTTTAAAAATGATAGAGTAAACTATGTTGACCTCTATGAACTGTTAATGAATAATTACGCTTTTACATTATTTATCTGTTTATAATAATGTTTCAATATTCCCTCAACCTCTCTGCACTCATAAAAACATGACCCAAAGAGAAAGTTTTTCAGCCTAACCTTTTCCTCGACATTTTAAAAAAATTCAACGTCTGTAATTTTGGCATAGGAAATACACCTCACACTTCTTTGCAGCCTGCTGAAGGACAGCCTAAGAAAAGCTTTATTTGGTAATTATGCTGCCAGAAGCTAAAATTACTAATCTGAAGCTACTGTACTTTAGTGACTGGAAAAGACTCTGTGCATGATCTGAATAAGGCTGTTAACAAGAGGACATTTGGGAGGCCATTGATTCATAAGTCAAGTGACTTGGCGGCACAAAATGCATGTGAACATTCTTGTCCCCACCCCATTCCCAAGGTATAAAATTAGGCTCTTTCGGGAAGGTCAAGCCTATTAGATGATGGGGCAGGTCTTTGGCAAAGTTAAACACAACACAGCTCCCAGTTTTAAACAGAAGATCCAGAACGGTTATCCTTCATAGCATTCAACTCCAAATGCTCCAATCCAAGACCTGCCCTCCCCGGGCCTCCCTGCTGGCTCCTGTAAGTAGGGCAAGGGGGGGGCATGGGGAGCCAGGAGGGGAGGGGGCGCAAGGAGGTGGTCATTCCCTTGGTCACAATTTAGCCCTGGTTTGCCACTGCTTATACATTGCTTCAGGCTTCAGGACTATAATAGAAACTTTAACGTTGGGAAATAACTCTGCTATGGCTTGAGATTCAGCAAGCTGTGTGACCCTTTAGCCACATGTTGGGAAAAGGCAATTTCTGTCCTGACACTCCTCTAGCCTCCAAAGCTGAGAAGAATGGAGCCAACTCAGACCCTTGGGCATAAAGTCTAGCCTTTTCAGTCTAGCTACACTCTTGGGCCCTTTCTGCACGGGCCTCTATGCGCCCTCACACCGGCAAGAATTCTGCTGGCGTGGGGGTGGAGGCCGTTCGCACGCAAGCGTGCAAGCGGCCCCAGCAGAGGCCGGCGCAGGAGAGGCGGCTCCGCACGCGAACAGCCTCTTCCTCGATCCCTCTCCCACTTACCTGCATTAAGCTGTCCATTCGCCCTGCTGTCCTCCTAAGCCCAGCCCGCGCTGCCCTCCGGACCTCCAGGGGTCGGGGAGGACAGCGAGGGAGTGGCTGGGTCTTAGGAAGGACAGCAGGGCGTACAGCTGGCCACAGGCAAGTGGGAGAGGGAGGGAAAGAAGACTAGCTAACGTGTTCCCTGCGGTGCTGTTTGCACCGCGCTGCCGGGAACACGCTGTTTATTCAAAAGCTACCCTTTAAACGGGTGTTTTTGAGGGCGACCCCTAACTTGCCACCTCTGAGGGGAGGAGGAAGGGGAGCCAGGTCAGCGCTGCTGCGTTTCAGCAGTGCCATTACTAGGTGCAATGCTGGCGCAGCCGGGGGCGGCATTTTTGCCGTCCCAGGCAGGCTGCACTGGATTTTTTAACCAATGCTTGAGAAGGGCATTGGTGCCTTATTTGTGGCTCCTTGGACCTTTTGATTTCATACCTGCTTTATCAGTCAGTTATGCTGTCTGTCCATGCTGATAAGAGTGAATTTTGACTGCTGAAGAATTTCAGCTGGAAAGGTCACATTTGGTAATCTGAACTAATGTTATGACTGTGAAGGTAGTCCTTTTGATTTAGCCTTGTTATGTTAATCCTCAATAATCACTGTTCTTTTTGCACAAGTGCACAATTTTAATAAATCACTTTAATTATATTTTGTGGAGTTTTGTCTTCAGGTGGCTTCAATTTAATTCCACCACCTAAGCTAATACGGCTACACCTGCTAGGTTAATTGTTTTGTGAAACTCATGCTGTAAGTGGTCTACCTTGCAGGGGTGGCTTTTCTGACTTTAATCCCAGGAAGACTGGAAGCTTTCACATTGATATCTACCTGTTTGGGTAGTGAAAAGGGCTAGGTAGCAGCTACTAAGACTGAGTTTGGGTTTTGCTGACCCATCCAAAAAAACCTTTAGACTAGGTGTTCTTGACACCCCCTCCTCTTTGCTCACTTTAGTTCCACCTAACTAATGACCACAACTTTTACCATACCAAAAGCTGCAAGTCACTTCTGAGACTGGGGGTCTCTCTCTCCCTTCCTCCCTTGCAACAGCCTAATTGGGGGGTTGTGTGCTGCAGAACAATTCTACTGTCTATCAATGTAGCTTTCAAAGGGACAGAGGACTTGATATACCAACCAAACTGGTATCCACATTCATCTGACTTACTTTCAGAACTTTCATGATCTGTTATGTATATTGCAGATAGTTTTGTAGTCCTTTCTTATTTATGGAGTTAAGTAGATAGGGTACCTATGGGGCCCCATAGCTCTTAATTATTCAAGTGTTTTTAGCATGCATCTTGGAGATGACTCAGAGACTCCTCTAGTGTCTACAAGGCTTTGCTCTAGCAGTAGCAACTGACAGGCACATCAGCATTCACCCCCCCCACCCCCCCACCCCTCCCCTCCCCCCGTTGCTGGTGTGATAAACCAGTTAGGGTGAATAATGAGGAGAGGGAATTACTGTTGTCATTAGCAGTAGGTAGCAGTAATGAAGCTCATGCATCCAGTGGAGGAATTGCTAGTGGAGCAATTCTTCCAGTGGAGGAAGCTGCTAAACAAAATGAATAGAGTCTGAGGCAGACAGTGTGCATGAGTGTCCAGCGGCATACCTTCACAAAATGTTCCCCTTGTGCCCAGCTCTTAGCCAAACTCCTCTGCCCCTGTCGAACATCCTGCCTCTTCACCCTCACAAAAAAACTACCAACCTTTCTTCAAGCTGAGTGCGCTGAGGCCGGCAACACACTAAGGGCCAGCAACACACTAAGGACAGGGGGGTACACTCCTTCCCTTCCCTTGCCTTGTCTCTCCCCCTTTCCCCGTACGTGTGTTGCTGGCCTTGGCACCACACGGGCGGATGAAAGTAAGTGCTGTTGATGTCCACCAGCCCTCAAGTTAAAAGTGCTATCGTGAGCAGAAGAGACTCACTGTTCCAAGGCCACTGAACACAATGGCCTGAAAAGGCTGTAACCACTGGGATTACTGTCCACC
The DNA here is from genome assembly GCF_021028975.2 of Sphaerodactylus townsendi. NCBI lineage: Eukaryota > Metazoa > Chordata > Lepidosauria > Squamata > Sphaerodactylidae > Sphaerodactylus > Sphaerodactylus townsendi. The sequence continues at coordinate 128,030,674 of NC_059425.1, read as the reverse complement.
TGAGGCTTCATCCCTGAATCTCAGGAAGTTCTGGAGATAGCAACCTGGAGATAACAATCTTCTAACCTGGACATGGAAGACACGAATCAAGGAACAGGCAGTTTTCCAGGATACCCGGGGTTTGCTGATTTCCTTCCCTGTGCAGGACAAGGAACATCTGGCCCACAATCCCCCCCCCAGCACACATTTCCCCTGGTGGCCACAAGACCCCACCATCCTCTGAGGGGCATTAGCAAAAAACAATGGAGCACAGCATCACATCACATTCCCACTCATGTTTGCATATTTTTTGTGAAAAATGAGAGACACCCCCCTCCCCGTGATATGCCCATGAACATTTGGCCCAAAGTGCACATCTCCCAAACACACATTTTAGACATGGGGTGGTGGTGGTGGAGGGCACCTCAAACCGAAGTGCGATCACTCTCCCAAACACACATTTTAGACCAGGGGTGGGGTGTGGGGTGGAGGGCACCCTGAACAGGAGTGCACCCACTCTGCCAAACACACATTTTAGATAGGGGGTTGGGGCCAGAGTAGTGAGGCGGAAAAAATGGCCCCAGTTCTGCTACCATGGTGTTTTTCATGGCACCAGAAGCACACAGGGGCAAGTGGAGTCACAAAGGGGTATTTCAAAAGGACCTCCAATTTGGCAGTTTTTGAAAGTCGAGGGGAAAAGGGAAAATGGCGGTGCAATTCAGGGGCAGACCTCACCGCGAAGAAGTCCGTGAAGAATTCCAGGCTGCACTGGGTTATTCCCCATGCTAACAACGGAACAATGTGGCCATGAAAAAACATCCAAAGACATGAATTAAGTATTTTATACATTTTCAAACAGTTAATATTTACTAGATCTATGTTGCCTGAGAAATAAATACTATCAAAAATCTCCTATAAGCAAAGACCTGAGAAAACCAGCATCTGAGATGTTCTTGTCTTGTGATAATTAATGAGACATTATTAAATCTAAGGGCAGGTAAGGCTGGACTCTCAGCGCTTGTAATTTATTCACTGCCTGAAGCTTTTTTCAGGGTAAAATTAACACTCCAAAATAAGTTTCTGTTCAGTTTGAATTCTATTGAGTAAAGTTCATTAAAGTTACAGTGCATTTTCTGAAAGCTGGAGATAATTACACACTGGTCAGCCTTCCTTGACTTTTCTGACAATAACTAACTTAGTAGCAACACACAAAAAATGAAATTATAGCATGCTTTGAGCTTGTTTTTGTTACATTGCTAGGATTTTAAATTGCTTAATTATGTTCATTTATTTGGATCAGAAGTCTTTTAGGCTTATTGTTTGACAAGAGCTAGAAACAAATGTAAAAATTCAGTTCTATTTTGAACACCCTGATTCTTTATGTGCAGCAGTTCCAAAGCAAACCTGCTAGGAATTAGTACTGAAAGCAGCAGTGACTGGTGGTCACAGGAAGGCCTCCTCTTTGCCTTGGTGGGTAGCTTTTGCTGCTGCTAGGCCTGCCTCCTGAATTATGCTCCTCCTAAAACCAGTATGTATTGGTTAGTGTGTTGGGACGATGGCTTGGGAAGCCAGGTTCATATCCCCACTTGTCACAAAACTCACTGAGTGACTTTGGGCCAGTGATTCTCTCTCACTCTAATTTACCTGACAGAGTTGTTGAGAAGATAAATGATAAAGTATAAAATTATAAAGTATGAAAGAGTCATTCCCCTCCTTCCCTTTCTTCCTGCTGTTCTTGCCCCAGTGGCCAAAGGGAATCTGCGTGCATGTGAGAGGGCTTGTCCCTCTTGCCTCTTGCTTGCCTCCTGTTTTATGGGGCAGCATGCCTCCACTGAAGCTGTGCCTTTTTATTTGTTGCTTGAGTCACAGATATGGACTGTGTGCATTTAGGGATATGGTGTTCTGTCTCTGCACTCTTGCAAGCTAACTGTCTGCAGCTCAATCAGGAGTTACTATATATGTGGAATGAACAGGCACACAAGTAACTTTTTTTTACCACAGTCTAAGATCTTTAAAAGAAAAGATCCACCAGACCTCGGCCACACAGCCTGGAAAACCCACCAGAACCAGTTGAATCCAGCCGTGAAAGCCTTCGATAATACATTGGAAAGATCTTTGTTCAACAAAACATACTTTCAATTCACTAGAGCACAAAACATTGAAAATCTGTATCATAATTCCATTTGAGCAGAGACGTATGGCCTATTACCTCCATACCTTAACGAACCCATGCGCAAGGAGAGTGCTTACCATTGCGCTTTTAACGTTATGCCCTCTGCCCTATTAAAGGGTAGGTTCAGCAATTTAGATAAATCCGCAAGGTTATGCAGTTGCAAACTTAATGTGGTTGAAACCCTGACTCACCAACTCTTGCACTGCACCAGATTTGATAACATCAGATCTAAATATACCAACCTACATTTTTTCTTCCAATCTGGGCTGCCTGATCTGACTAGGTTATCTCTATTGTTAAACAACTCGGACCCCGGTCTTTGTGAAGAGATCGCCAATTTCATTGCGGAGATAGTTGAGAGTTCCCAGTAGAACGTATTTGTTGTGCTCCCCGTGGGGCCTTTTATCTATCATGTATCCATGCAATTGTTCCCGATTCATGTAACTTTTTTCTGACTATGCCAATAAAGGCGTATGTATGTATGTATGTATGTATGTATGTATGTATGTATGTATGTATGTATGTATGTATGTATGTATGTATGTATGTATGTATGTATGTATGTATGAAAATCTATATCACAATACTGCAGCATACTACAGCCTAAGAAAAGGAACATAAAACATATGAGGCTAACTAGGTGATATGCATGGGGTAGAAAATGTTGACAGAGAGAAATTTTTCTCTCTTTCTCACAATACTAGAACCAGGGGGCATTCATTGAAAATGCTGGGGGGAAGAATTAGGACAAATAAAAGGAAACACTTCTTCACGCAACGTGTGATTGGTGTTTGGAATATGCTGCCACAGGAGGTGGTGATGGCCACTAACCTGGATAGCTTTAAAAGGGGCTTGGACAGATTTATGGAGGAGAAGTCAATTTATGGCTACCAATCTTGATCCTCTTTGATCTGAGATTGCAAATGCCTTAACAGTCCAGGTGCTCGGGAGCAACAGCCGCAGAAGGCCATTAAGGCGCTCTCACATCCTACATGTGAACTCCCAAAGGCACCTGGTGGGCCACTGCGAGTAGCAGAGAGCTGGACTAGATGGACTCTGGTCTGATCCAGCTGGCTTGTTCTTATGTTCTTACGTTCTTATGTCACTGGTGACACCTTAGCATTTCCTTCCCTGAAATGAATGTAATCCTGCAGGAATTTTGAACATGAAAGGTTGGTTAAGACAGACTACATCTCCTCCCTGTCCCTTGGTTTGTCCATTGCTGATGGAGTGTCCAGATATGTTAACCCTTCCAACCCCAGTTGGAAGGTTGAACCTTAACTTGTCATGAAACTGGGAATGGATCTCCATGTATGCCTTTTCCGCAAACAAATTAAAGTGCACCTTCCAATTTATTTATGACCCTACTAATTATATATCCTAATAGCCATCTTCCTGGCATGTGGGCAAACAGCCATCCATCATCTTCTCTGTTTCCTTAAAGGAATGCATCTCCTCCAAGCCTGCAATTTGAGAAGTCTGTAGATCCACTCCCAGATAAAGGATGCTTTCTCTGAGATCAGGGCCACTCTCAGTATTTGTTGAGAGATCCTGCATCTTTTTATCATAACAAGGAAACCATGTATGTTTCCCTGAGCAAATGGGGGAAGGGTGGGTTAACAGTAAACAAAATAAATAAAATAAGAGAACTAGACACCATTCCATTTTCTTAAAGCTTCTAGTACGACTTTTCTCCGTGATAAAAAGAGTATAGTTGTTGAACGTCCACCTCTCACATTGCTGTAAAAAGAACAGAAGCTGTGTCAGAAAAAGAGAGTAGTAATTCAAATGGTAAACATGGCAGCTTAATAAGAAGTCCTGCCTGAAGCGATCATCACTCCTTGATGCTGCCCTTCTTAAGCTTCCCCTGTCCTTATTTCCCAGATGTATTGCAAATGCAGCATGAGTTTTGTGAGACTTGAGGAAGTCCTATTGGGCATGCACTGCGTATAAAAATGCCTGGAGAACAAAGAATGAAGGAGTGCTAGTTGCTGTGGTTTTTGGATGAAGTTCAGATTGCTCCCCCTCCCCCAACAATCCAACAACCTCATTCGGCCATGATGATAAACTAATTTTCTTGGCATCGAATATACATGGAATACATTTTGCTTGAATATTGTCCATGCTGAATTTGCATGAGGGCTCTCCTATGAGCTCAGAACACTTTTCAAATAAGAACAAACTTGAATCACAGTCATGTTGCTTAGCACCCACATGTCAGGTGTTCTCCGTGTGATCTCAATGGCTGAAGTGAGAACAAATATGTGTTCACTCACGTTTGCCATCACTGATGTTAAGCAAAAAGGCAGGAGAGAAGCAGGCATGCTAAGCTTGTAGAAATGCCTCTAGGGACCAATGTGAACTGATGATATTATTAGTCAGTGACATCTCTAGAAATTTCTGCACAAATGCAGAGTGGCACCGCCTTCCCACTTGGTAATGAAAATGACATTGCTATGAATTTTGTTTATAGCAACTTATGGCTTTGCAGTGGTGGGAAGTTCTGTGGAGTCATTATTTTTATCCCACTTCTAAAGATGTCCGTTTACTTGCTGAATTTCATTTACCTTGGCGAATGGGGGTGTTATCTGATGCATTTATTATCTAATCCTATGGGGATTAACAAAATATGCCCCCTCTGCTATACAGCAAGAACAGGGCAAAGAAGCTTCTGGAAGAATGGATGGGGTTAGGGCTAATACAGGATACAAAGAACTAGGAAGGTCTCTCACATAAATCCAAGTGAAATGAATAATATGCTGTTGGAAGGTGCCATTTGAACAAGGCCATAATTTGATCAGCAATTCCAAATGCTGCCAACAGCCAGCAGAAGCAACATTTTCCCTTTGCACTGTCATTGCTAGCATCAGAAGGCTGGAGAGACCTTTCTTGATTTTATATAAGCAGCAGCTTAGGGCCTTTCCCCACTTACCGTAAGCCCCGCGCTACTTGAGCAGAGTAGCGCGGGGTTCCTCCTCCCTCCCCACGGCAGGGGCGGCCACAGCGCAGTGGCATCCCTTAGCGTGTGGCATCCCAGGCGCTCTTCCGAACAGCGCCTTTTGACAACCCCGCACAGAGCGCCTGAGAGCAGCGCGTGGCATAGGGGGGATGGAAGGGAATGGGGAAAGGCCCTCTGATAGTATCCTTCCATCCTACTAGCACAAGTCTCCTTATGTGCTGGGCAGGGTACAATCCCCAAAGACCTCACCTAGAAATGGATAGGGGGTGTTATCTGATGCATTTATTATCTAATCCTATGGGGGTTAACAAAATATAATAAATATAAGTATAGTAAAGGAAATGAACTGGTGAATTAACTGCAACAACAATAACAAACCCTAATATGAGCTGGAACATAAGTAAATAAAATCTTTGCTCATTCCATAGTCATTGTTTTTCTTCTGGAATTCTGTAGAATTAAGTTCATGCTCCATTTTTTAAGCTGTCCCATACTTGTTCTGCGATACCCGTACCTTCCTTCCCTTCTTTTTTCCTTTAACAGTTATAATTTTAATGCTAATGATCTACAACTGTTTCCTCACCACTGAGTTTACTTTTTGTTTAGTTAGTGTCTCTTACTTCGGAAATAATGATGTGTTGAATCCCCTCCACTCCACTAACATGGAGCCTTTTTTGTCATACAAGAGGAAAGCTCCACATTAGCTGAGCAGAGTGGAGGGATCCAATCTTATGAATGTTTCTTGTATGTCTCTTAATTTTTGGAAACTGATTTTATCTAAAGCAGAATTTTTGACTTACCTTCCTAGTTTTGCTTTATCTCTTTTATGTTTTCCTCTTTCTTTGGGGTCTATATCTATATATTTTTCTTGACAATTGCAGTGGGGGATCCTCTTTGACTAATCTTAATTTTTGTCCTTTTATGTCTTTTTGTTTCTAGCACTTAAATATGTCCAAGATTACTTAGGTATTTGTCTGCATACTTATTTCCTGCCCATCACTGAAGTCCCTGGAAGTTCTTGCTGGATGTAACAATGTCTAATATGCAAAGGAACTGAGATGGAGACCCCACAGTGGACAGGCAAGTGATCAGCTAGAGAGAGCTGTAAAGTTAATGACCCCTCTGTCCTTTTGTGTCACCTCTTGTCTGTCCTTAGACTGATACTCTCAGGTCCAACATCCTGCTTCTTCTCAGAAGTTTGTTGCAGAGACTCCTCGTAGCTAGCAAGATAGCAGCATGCTATCTTTCCTTCTTTCCTATCCTAAATGTAGTTCCTAATAAACATTTACCTTTTACTCTTTTAATCAGTGTGTTGGCTGCTTCTGTTCTTTCAAATTATATTGAAACACCACTCCTAAGATACTTAATACAGCCTAGAAGAAAGAGTAAGGGACACAAACAGATAGCTGTTCATAATTTAGCTGCATCTGGAATTGTAGAGAGTGATGGGTTGGAATGTTTGGAGTAACCCCTCCCCCCCAGTAAACTCCCTGAGATTCAACAAAAAGGCATAGAGGCCAAAGTATAATGTTGCCTCTTGGCACTGGTATTCAGAGGTTTACTGCCCCTGAATGTGGAAGTTTTGCACAGTTTCAGCACTCAAGACAGATTTTTCAAGAGCAAGTCAAGAAAGTAGATTCTGAGTTTGTGGCCAAGCAGCCCACAGCAGCTTCTGGCCTTGGTTACCCAGGCTGATTAATGTTCACCATATAAATTCAAAAGAATATATAAGCCCCCTCTCTCTCTGGGAAGAACCGTTGGGTCATCCAGGGGTTATTTTGGGCTGCACCTGAGGATGCTGGGAAACGGTGTAAAATGAAATTAGGACTCACCATAACTTGAAAGGTTTGCTGATTGTGGAGACATAAATACTTAGCTGAGTTTTTTTATATAGAGAGAGAAACAGAGAGAGAGAGAGAGCAGGCAAAGAGGAGGACGAGGAGGGAAGACGGCAAGGAGGAGGGGCAAGGAGGAGGAGGATGGGGTGCGATTGGTCGAGTCATTTTGCGCCCCCCAGGTGACTCCCACATGGAGTGCCTGGGTCATTTGTCCCCGGATGTCCCCATGGGAACTTTGCCTGTGCTGCTGAAGCCATCAGGCAGAGGCGTAGCTAGGGAAAATGAAACCCGGGGCAAAATCTGATCCCCCCCTTATGGGTGGCCGCCCTCCCCACCCATGACCAAACAAAGTTTTTTTGCACCAGGTCATCTCAAAGTCACCATCACATTATAGAACATGCCCCAACTCACAAATCTGGGTAAAAGCCAGATCTAGAGGATTTTAAACAGATCCTCATGAATTTATGATTTTTGCATTGGAATGAAATGAAACCACCATGAAACTATATAACATGTCTTAGTCTACAGGCAGTACCAAAACAATCACGCATCCCACACTCTGACGTGCCGCATTGGTGCAAGAACCTGCTTGAAAAACACTGGCTAGGGGTTGGGGAGGGTGGCAAAGGGTGGCTAGGTGGCAAGGGATGGCTAGGAGTGGGGGAAGTGGGTGGCAAGGAATGGCTAGAGGTGGAGGAACAGTGGTGGGATCCAAAAATTTTAATAACAGGTTCCGATGGTGGTGGGATTCAAACAGTGGCGCCGCCGCACACATGCACCTCCAGTCCCTATTGGGCAGGGAGGTTGCTTTAGTAACCCCTTCTCGGCACTCAGAAAAAATTAGTAACCACTTCTAGAGAAGTGGTGAGAACTGGTTGGATCCCACCTTTGTGGAGGAAATGGGAAGTGATGCCAGGGGGAAGGGAAGGCCTCTGCTGGGCCCCTGCAGGCCTGGCTGGCCTTTTTGTGTGCTGTGGGGGATGGATGGCCTCTGCCGGGCCCCTGCAGGCCCAGCTGGCATTTTTGTATGGCGGAGGTGGGGGAGGGAGGCTTATGTCGGGTCCCTGTTGGCTCAGGCTGCACCCCACCCCGCACTCCACTTACCTTTATGGTCTCCTTTCCCCCTTGGCCTGGCCAGGCTCTGCTGGCTGAAGGAGCAGTCTGCATGGGGCAGGGCTGGACTTAGGGGGGAAGGAGATGGGTGTGGAGGCGATTTTCTGCCTCCCCACATGACCTAAGGTGGCCCGCCCAGGGCACTTGTCCCCACCCTTCCCTGTTATAGCTACACCACTGCCATCAGGAGAGGAGGCAACAGTCAGGCACCTTTTGTCATGTTTTATCCTGTTCCAGTTGAGGACCTCTCCTTGCTGCATTTTGTCCTTGTAGTAACTTTTGTGATGTTGGACCATACGGGAACCAATCTTGGGTGAAAAGTGGGACAAAAGTGCAACAAATAATAAATCATTATTTGCATCCTTGTTATTTCTGATCCCAGGAATAAGAATGGTGATATATGGTGGTGCTCTTTATGTTTCCGTGGAGCACAGGAGATTGCAACCACTCTTAGCTGGAAAATAAAATGCTACTCAGTTTCTATGAAATCTGTGCGTATTTGACATGAACTATTGCTCTTTTAATAATGCCAGTGCTTTATTCAGATGTTTTAGGAATTATGGTCTGGAGGAGCAGGTGGTACTGCTATTAGAGGAAAAAACTAATAGCAAGATTAACTTATTCTAACCCCAAAATGCACAAAATCTTCTGTAGTGTTTCAAAGTAATGTTGAGTTGTACATTGTAATTTTTAAAAAATGCATGTACTGCCTGACCATATGAACATGTTCTCATTCCCTTCTCAGGCTTTTGAGCAATTTGCAGTCTTTTGTTAGAATATAAAGGCTCTCTGAGCCTCCTACTTGAGTGCAGAGTTTACCAGCTGCTATCCACTACTAGGCCTCATTAGAGGCCTGCTGTTCTGCTGAGAACCAAACCACATGCTACACCCTCTGTTGTTTGTCTATTAGCCTGTTGCTGCTCCTTAAATTACAAGATACAAAAGGTTGTTCTATTTCTCCACAGAGAACAACTATTCTTATTCCCACTTCAAGAGGCTCTACATCATGATCTCTTTAACTAATTAAGGTTCATATGCAGGCCACAGGTTGCTACAGAGAATTTGTCCCCGTTGTTAATGTAATTTTGCCCCCTCTTCCTTCTTCCTCTGAAAGTTTAAAGCTGGTGTAACTCAGGTTCACTGGTGCCTAATGAAAATAAATACAGATGTGCATTGTTGTTTATTATTCTAGAAAGACAGATGTGTATTATTCTAGAAAGACAATTTTTAGAATATTATCTGACACTGGCTTGAATGATTATATAAATAAGGAAAATACTTCCTGTTTTTCAGCATCATTCAGTTGTTCTCATGGGGATACATGTAAAATGGATAATGTTATTTGATAACCATATTATTCAGTTACTAAAAGGTGTACTATGTGGATTGCAGGAAAATCAGGAATTGTGAGCTTTTCACTGAGAACAAAGCAAATGTGTGGTGCCCAATATTTTGTTACCAAATATCAAGTCAACAGGAGAGAGTTCTAAGCAGCTTTATTTGCAAAGAAAGGGGAACTGTCCTCACATGGGCAGACTCCACTGGCCCGTTACATATACAGCATATTTATTCCCTTTCCCCAATTCCACCACACCCTCTCCGTTTTCCCATTGGCTAAGGATACTTGGAGTTACAACTTTCTAGTCACCCTATTTACATGTCCCTCACCCCCCCCCTCATATGTGCATTGAAGTTGTCTGCAAAGCAGGAGGACAAGTTAATATGCATTAGCTCATTAAGCCTCCTCAGTTAACACTGTGTGATAGATGAAAATGTTGCTTTTACATATGCCAAAGAGGTGTTACTTTTATAAAGTATACACGGGACAATAACAATGATTGCCTTATAAGTTATAAAAGAAGGTAGCTTTAGGTGTTTTCATAAGGTGTAAGATTATATTGAGTTATCTACACACATAAACATATTTTAGTGCACAAATATTGGATTTAGAAGTCACAAAGAATATACCCTTCACAGAATCACAAGATTTAGTAGGTGAACTCTGAATATGAAGTCCATGTATAGTATCTACACTTGAATAAAGCCTGTTAAGTTGGATGGAATTCAAAGAGAGATGGGAGTATGATGCTTAGTATATTCCATTTGACCTGTGTATTTCTTATCATATCCCAATTAAAAGCACACCTGCTTTAAAATAATGAGCTAGCAGAAGAAGAAAGGTCAAGGGTTAGAGGGGAATAATAGGTGATGTGGTGATGTAGTAGTTTATAATCATGTTTGTATATTTGAATGCTTTTATATTGTAGCTAAATAATGAAACTTAAAGAATATGTTAATCACTCATGTTCAATATATGTATCCTAATGCTTCATTTGTAATGAATCCTGCTATAAATGTTATTCTCTCAGTTTAAAGTGTAAAATAGCTAAAACAGCTTGCTTCTCTAGATCCTAATCAGTAGGTGCTATTAAGCAGAAACTCAATTCAGAAGCTTCTTAAGGCCTCTAGCTAAAGTCTTTTTCTAAGATGCTTCTGAAGCCTGGTTTCAATAGTCATAAACAGTAATGGAACATGAGTTCTTGTGCCAAACAGACACCTGCTGATAAGAGGGCCCCTAGCAAGCTTGGGATAGTGTCTTCAAAGCAGGGGAGTGGGTCAGGAAGACCTAGGTTCTTGTGCCAAGAGGTACCCGCTTATAGGAGGCTAAGATCCTGTGCCAAGGTAGAAGGCCTTTGGATGAAGGGGTAAAATATGATGGTGTCTTCACAGTAAGATAAGGGAACCAAAGACGTGGCAGGTGCATGGATATATATCATGAAGACACTAATGAAGGGTTGACAACTAAGAACCAAATATTAATTACAGGAAATGACCATATAGAGATCTATTAATTGGAGGAGATACCACCTGGTATATGACATAGTATGCCTAGATGAATTGTAATAGGCTATGGCCCTCATCTCCTAGCCAATGGAGAAGTGAGGGAGGGATTGGGTGGTCCTGAAAAAGTATTATAAACTGTTGTAGAACAAAGGAAGGGTGTGCCTACTACTGGGTGGACACCCGATCTTGCAAGACCGTGAACCAATAAAAGCTTTGTTACCTGCTTCACCAACTTTGTCCAGATTATTTTGAGGGTCTTTGGACCCACGTTTCTAACAACTGGTTGCATAACTTTTGCCGCTTAGCCTTTACACTCAACTCTAACTAGCTTCAGTCAGTTCTCATCTTGTCTAGCCACAAACATCCTCCCTTATGACTTATTCCCTCAATCCTAGTAGAAAACACATTGTCATTTACTACAAATGGAAGCACTTTTTCTTTGAGTGTTACAAATCCTATACTTGCCAAACCCAAAAAGGGTAAAAAGGTAAGCCCTGTTCAGATATAACAAAGTCACACATGTCTGGCATGTACACATATGAGTCTTGTGCAAAACAGCATGCACACAATTTACAAGTGAAGCCGGGGAACAATATCTGGATAAAAGTTTAACTCAGAGGTAACTGTATATGTATTGAATGTAACATTAGAATTACTCAATGCAAGTATGAAAATATCTAATGTACATTGTATATGGGTTGTATGTGTGTTCACTGTACCTTGTTAATATGGTTGGAGATGAGTCATAAATACTCTCTTTGAAGTTTCAGTACCCTTGGCACTGCAACTAGGGTTGCCAAATCCAGGTGAAGAAATTCCTGGAAACTTGCAGGTGGAGTCTGGGAAGGGATATCAGCAGGGTATAATGCCATAGACTCAACCATTCAAATCAGTAATTTTCTCCAGGGGCACTGATCAGTGTAGTCTACTAATGCATGCTTGAGTGATTGCATATTCAGTGTAGAGCCACCCAGGTGCTCTCAAATGTCAAAATTACTAGCTGAGATCAGGGGCATAGCTCAGTAAACAGTGTTTGACGCTCACCCTGGGCACTGTACCCATGAGGCCAGCCTAATTAGTCCTGCTGCCAAACTCCATATGGAGTTTGAATGAGAGCAAGTCACCCTGCCCTGATCTGCAAGTGGAGTTTATAGTGGCCCATTTGCTGTGGGCCTCAGCTGGTCCAAGCCTCTCTGAAGCCAGGAGCAAACTGAACCCTGAAGGCTGACTGGCTTATACTGTTGACTTCACTCCCTTCAAGTTGCACGTTCAGTCAGATTGTTAGCATGGTTAGAGATAGGCCCTTATCCTTCCTTTGAAATTCCAGTACCCTCAGCACTGCAACAAGGGTGGCCAAACCCAGGTTGGGTGGGGGCAGAGCCAACAGTATAAAACTAGAGCTGGTCAGCCTCTCAGTTTGTTGCTGGCCTCAGCTGTCCTGATCAGCTCTGAACTCCATGTGGAGATCTGGGTGGGGGTTAGCCCCATACCCAAACTCCTCGTGGCTGCTCTGAACTCCATGTGGAGATCTGGGTGGGGGTTAGCCCCACACCCAAACTCCTCGTGGAGTTTGGGGATGAGGCCAGCACATCTGGCTGGTGTTTAACTATGCCCTAGCCCAAATGGTACATTGCAAGGGGGGCATATTTCAGTGTACCTTTCAGGATGTGGTTTCCAGGACTCTAACACTTCATGTCCTCCCTCACTACGCCAATGGCAGAGGTCACCCATACCTTCTGAAAGACAGATTAGGTTCTGGGCAGTGGTGGGATCCCAAAATTTTAATAACAGGTTCAGATGGTGGTGGGATTCAAACAGTGGTGCCGCCGCACACACGCACCTCCAGTCCCTATTGGGCAGGAAGGTTGCTTTAGTAACCCCTTCTTGGCACTCAGAAAAATTAGTAACCACTTCTAGAGAAGTGGTGAGAACTGGTTGGATCCCACCGCTGGTTCTGGGCCTACTGGCGTACTGGGCCTAAATGGTGCCCGGGGTCATGACTGCCTCCCCGTGCTTGGTTCCCTGCACCCCCTGCACCCCACTTACAGGAGCCAGCAGGGAGGCTGGGGGTGGGACTTGGGGAGGCTCAGATGAGCACCACGGCAGCAAGTCAGTTCCTGGGCTGGGCTGCGCCCCACAGTCCCACCCTTCCTGCAGGCCAGCTTCTGCCCTCCCAGAGCCTGGGGAGTGCAGAAGCCGGCCAGCAGGGAGGGCAGGGCACCATGCCAGTACTCAACTCTGAAAATTGTGAAATTAGTCAAGCTGAGATCACATTTCTGCAAATTCAGACTGCTGTTAACTCCTGAAGGGATTTATCTAAGTGGCTCTTAGTAGGTAAAGTATGTGTAGTATCATCCAATTCTTCCTGTACATTCCTTAAATTAACACATACATACTGTCCTTTGACCCTAATGGACTTTTCTTTCTTTCCCTTATCCTCACGGGAAGAAAAACCTCAAGTGGTACCAATGATGTTAGTACATCATTAATAGGTTTTTTTTTTGCCTACAGCACAAATGTCAGAAGAATTACATTAACTAATCAGTTAAAGATTTACACTAGGGAAGAAATTGACACCTTAGGTGATACTTAGCACTGAAGTGCAACATTTGTAGATTGTGATTTAAAGTCCAAGTAAAGGAAGGATTCAGCCATATGAGATTTCTGTTTTAAGATCTTCACATGCACAGCTGTGTGGTTGTAGATGCAATTAATACTCAACAAAAGCATGCTGATTACATACAGATATACTAGGAATAAATGATTCTGAAATCTGTTTTCATAATGACTGGGCAAAAATAAAGCTAGCAGACACCAGACACCAGCTGACTGAGTACATGCTTTAAAATTAAAATTTATGGTGACTTATATTAATATTGAGTTGTTCTTTATTCCATTGTTCCAGACAATTAACAGTCATTTACAATGATCTCAGTATTTTTTTATGATTAAAAATAAGTGGAAGATAACAAAGGTGATCCATGTTAGAGATGTGCATGTGAAAAAAATCAGTATTTTTTCAATTCAAATTTTGTATAGGGCATAAATGAGAGGGAAAGTGGCATGGTACAGCCTGATCTTGTCAGATATTAGAAGTTAAGTAGGGTGAGAGAGCATCAAGGAACACTCAGCAGAGGAAAGCAATGGTGAACCATCTCTGTTTCTCACTTTCCTTGGAAGTCCTTTACTAGGGTCACCATACGTTGGCTGTGATTTGAGTTGTACTTTACATTCACATACAGGTTATAAATACAAGGATTACTTATTATTCAGATCCTAATACAATTTTATCTGGAATTCTGGAATTTTCAGATTTATTATTATGCGTAGGGAAATTTTTCCAGGAGGCTGATCTTACTGTTTTTCAAGAAAATGATATCAAAATTCTAGGAAACTGAGTCCTGCCTGTCCACTAAAGAACTCCCAAGCTTTAAGTAGATTGGATTAAGGGGTCTAATTCTGTCCCTGAAAAAGGTGCCCTCATATCTTGCTTGTATCCACAATTTCCTATGGTGGAAAGTCTCATGCTTTCTCCAAGGCAAAAAAGCAATAGCCAAACACACAAGAGCTATTAACCATTGGCCAAATGCCTCACAATGTAAACAGATCCAACAAGCCCAATACGACTGAAATCAAGCCATAGAATCTAAGCAGAACTGTAGGCCAATGTGGCAAGCTTCAGACAACCAAAGTTAAACCCAAAAATCCAAGTCAAACTAACCAGGCAAGCCAATATCAAGATCTGACATGAGGTAACTGATACGGCCACACCATAAAAGTGAAGAAATACAGTCCTGGCCCCAAATATTTCTGTATGTTCCCAGGTATTTCTAGAATGATTCTGGACCCGTGTTGATCCTGAAAAGTACTGGTATATAAATACAGATATTGTATTTTTGAATATATGGTATATTTGGTCATTGACCGTAAGTAAAGTCTTCTTCTTCTTCTTCTTGAATATATGGACCAGAAATATCCACACTCATCCCTGCTCCATACACATAGTTATAAATCCATTTCCAGTGATTATACAAATGTAAAAATATGCTAAAGCAAATTGAAGTCAGCCAGCTAATTAAGCAAGGGGCAAGACCAACTCAAGGTTTGAACAAATTCAGATACTTGTTGACTCAGTGAGGGTATTTCATCACTCAGGAGCTGAAATACACTGAAGCACAGAAATCTAGAGTTTATTCCTGGTGAGGCGCAACAAGTGACTGTGTCAAGTATTGTGGCAATAATGACAGTGGAAGTTGTACATGTTGCTCTGAATGACCTTCCTAATGTGTGACTTGGGATATAGAAGAGTTGGAAGGTGTGGCTTGAGGTGGGGGAAAGTTGGAAAGTGAAGCTTGGGGTGAGGGGAGGGTGAACTACAGAGGCTTGGGGTGGGGGTGGGGTGGAAAGGTAATACTTGGGGAGGGTGGAGGGTGGAATGAGGATGCTTTAGTTGAGGATGAAGTCAGGAGGGCTTCTCCCAGCCTGCAAAGCAGTGGGCTTCAAGGTGCTGCTGCTTCACCAGCCTGGGTGCACTGTTGGGGGTGAGGGGGTGAGTGAGTGAGTGGGTGGGTGGGTGGGTGGGAGGGCTTCTCCTGGCCTGTGGAGCAGCCGACGTCAAGGTGCCACTGCTCCGCTAGCTGGGATAGACTGCTGGGCTTGCTGTTGGGTTGGGGAATGCAGGCGGTGGAGGGGATGGAATGTCACCCACCAATGGGTGAGCAGGACTCATTTTATGAGTCCAACTTGCTGATCGGTGGAGGATTCATTGTCACGCCATTCCATCACTTAGCTATTTATTGGTTAGGATATCTCTCTCCTCAGAGTTCTTGAAGTGTACGTGCCCCACCCTGCCCTGTCAGAACAATGGTCTGTATAAAGACCATGAAAAAACATAGCTGGTTCTTTGCAAGCTGAGAAGGCTTTTGCCTGGCATGTGCTTGAACCCTACAGTTCTCTCCCTGTTTCTCTCCCAACCACCAGACCACATTTCACCAAAACCAGTATTTGATAATGATTTCTTCTAAGTTATGATGAAAGATCCTTAAGAAAGAGTTCCCTTTTGAAACAAGAGGCGTATGAAACTGCTAAGTTAAGAATATTTGGGCAACAGTTCTGAATTTCCCCTGCAACATAGCGGAAAGTGCCAATTTTATGTGTGTTTTTGCTGTTGTTATTTTACAGTTGACTCATGCATTGTTCAGGTTCCCTTTTCTTGCTAGTTGCTTTCTTTCATAAATTTCAACATGGGTCTTCAACTAATGCCAGCTACAATGGCAGGGTGTGTGTGTGTGTGTGTGTGTGTGTGAGAGAGAGAGAGAGAGAGAGAGAATGAGAGAGAGAGAGAGAGAGAGAGAGAGAGAGAGAGGCTGTGTGAGCGTGTGATAAACACACCTGTCCATTAGGAATTGAGCTGAGGCACCCAAATTGCTTAGGATGGATCAGCAAACAGCTGTCAGTCACTGTAATTTGGTTTTCTTGGTTTGGAAAGGGATCTTATTCACAGACTACGGTGCCTGTCCACTAATAACCTCAAGCACATTATGCTGTACACAATGTGGATGATGAATGCTTGTTGATTGGCATAATTCTGTGCAGTGATAAAGATGTGGCCTTCTGTCATTGTGCTGCCCCCCCCTTTTTCTTTTACAAAATACAGCATCAAGGAAAAAAAATCCCTGGGAAACAGGTGACACAAATTCTATGTACTAGATGAACAAGTATGTGAATATACTAGCAGGATAGCAAAGTAGAATTTTCTATGACCATTTTGACTGGCTAATCAACTTTGAATCTCTGCTAATTTTCATTCATGTTTGTCTTCTTTACTGTTATCTTTAAAACCATAATAAAGCTGCTGAAACATAGCTTGCCTCCATGTGCTCATTGGAAGCTCACAATTCCAACACCATCCGTTGTTGCCTTCTGGAGCTGGTGAATGTATGTATGGTTTATCTCTGAGTCTAGGAGATGGTGCAGAAGTATTGCATTGCGGTGAGTTTAAGAACAGAAGGGAAAGAAAATTTCATTGATTCATTGATTCATTTTTACTTTAATTTTATTTATTCAATTTGTATCCCATCCATTTCCAACAAGTGGGGCTTAGAGCAGCTTCCAACAATAACAATGCACAATGTTAATACATAAATACATTAAAATTCCAGTCTTAAGCTAAAAATAAAACTAAAAAGTAGATGGTGTCAGTGCCCAGTTATAAAAAAGGGACAAATAATCAGGTCTCACTTGAAAGAGAGTCCCACCAAGCTGGGGTTCTGATTTCAGACCAGATCAACCAACGTATTCTATACAGCCCAATCTGGGGGAGGGGGAACAAATCCCCCTCTGGAGGTGACTTATGCTGGCAGAGTTGCTCTCTCCAGGGCACTTATGTCGGCAGAGGGCAAAATCTGCCGGCACTGGGCCACTGTGGAGCCCAGGAATGCCTGGCCCTGGTACCCAGCTCTGTACCAATTCTCCTACACTGCAGCCAATTCTACTACATAGCAGGTAGGGCTGTTTCAAGGGGGTGGGGCTGAACTTAGTCAGCCTCCAGAGCCTGCTTGACCCCCATGAACTGGCAGAATCTCTGGCAGAGATATGCCATGATTTTTGTGGCACATCTTTATTCTGGCCTACGGGGCATTTGGCAGCAAGTTTTGTTTTTTTGCTTTTTCAGGCTTCCCATGCCTGCTCGCCTGACAACTCTGGAGTGAGCTGATAATCTTGCAAGGACCCTCCAAATTAGACTGGAGTTTTTCATCATTCTCCTTGATACTGTTTTCACAGTTGAAGTCACTTCTCAGAGCTGCTAAGGAAAATGAGCACCTTGACAAAGAAAGATTTTTGCAATTTTAAAGGGACAGTTTATCATGTATCACGGAGAAACTCCCTTTCCATGAATTTGAGTTATGGCCCATAGCCAGTTCTTATGAGAAAGGAATTTTTACAACAGCAGTCTTTGGTGCTGCATAGGTAACAGCTTCAAAACCCAGAGACCAGATTCTGTGGATTGTAAATTGATTGACAGACTTTACAACCAAAGCACATGCCATTTGTAATATTTTCAGGATTCTTTTTATACTTCATATTTTTATTTATATTTCCTTTTAAAGTAAAACATAACATCTGGTTTGCCTTTTTGACTACTTCAACAGTTGGTGCATGATTGTATTAGATTGAACATTTATTTCTAGATTTTTCTCCTGAGTGTTTACAGTTAATTTACAACCCATCAGTGTGTACAAGCAGTTTACGTTGTTCTTTCCTTTCATTGTGCACTAGCTTGCCTTTGTCTAAACTGAATCTAATCAGCCAATTTTACCTCATATAGCTACTCAACTAGCTTTATTGGTTCCTTCTATGGATGCTTTCAATCAACTGCCATCCACACACAAAAACAATTCTGCCAGAGAATGGGGTTTAAGAAGCTTTCAAAACTTAGCCATTTTGTCAAAAAGTAAACAAGTGTTTTTAGAACCTGGGCTAGGAAAGGTTGTGTTGTTTTTACATTTTGGATGGAGATCTCATTCTTTTCTATTCTGCTTTCTAGTTTGTTATTCCAGTCCATATTAACCACCACCACCACCACCACCACCACCACCACCACCACCTCTCTCTCTCTCTCTCTCTCTCTCTCACTCACTCACTGAGCAAAACGACAAAGAAGAGTTGGATTTATATCCCCCCTTTCTCTCCTATACGAGACTCAAAGGGGCTTACAAACTCCTTTCCCTCCCTGCGAGGTAGGTGGGGCTGAGAGAGCTCAGAAGAACTGTGACTAGCCCAAAGTCACCCAGCTGATGTGTGGTGGAGTGTGCAGGCTAATCTGAATTTCCCAGATAAGCCTCCACAGCTCAGACAGCAGAACGGGGAATCAAACCCGGCTCCTCCAGATTAGAGTATACCTGCTCTTAACCACCATGCCACTGCTGCAAAGGAGGGAAGGTAGCATAGTATAGCCCAGGGGTAGGGGAAAACCAGGGCTTTCCAGATGTGCCCAGCAGCTGGTACAATTCCCATCCAGCCTCTGTCCAGCGTAATGGCCACTTGGCCAAGTGCTGACAGAAGGCTGGGATGGGAACAGTTCCTGAATTTATCTGAGAGCCCAGAGTTCCCTACCCCTTTGTATAGCCCCAATTATCTTAATCTAATAAGATCTCAAAAGCCAAGCAGGGTTGCTACTTGGAAGAGAGATCACCAAGCAAGACTCTGCAGAGGAAGGAGATCACTTTTTTCTTTTCACTTGGCTTGAAAGCCTCTTGCTGGGGTCACCATAAGTCAGCTGCAACTTGATGGCACTTCATGCAAACATGTATAACTTTTATTATGTCACAGAATCATGAACATGAGGTGGTAGGACCTTCCTGGTGTTCAAACCTATCCCAAAATGCTTCATTAGAAGAGGTATGCTGCTCCTTTCCCCCAGCAGCACCTAGTTTTCTGGCCTCTATGAAGTGACTCAGGCCCTTGAAATTTTGTTAGAACCCAACTGCTATTTTGTAGAAAGCAGGAATATGGCTAATAATACAATGACCACTATGTGTGGCATTCTTTCCACTAAGTCATCATTTCTACTTAAAAAAAAGATTTTAAAGTGTCCTAGTGTGATATTTCAACACATAATCAAGTATTTTTTGTTGGTGTTTAACAATTTGGTTCTGGCTTCCATAATTTCCCACTGGCCTGCTGGCTACAGGGCTAATTCTCTTTTTAATTTTCTAGCATCAAATTCCCTCAACTTGACATAAGCAGTAACACTTAGCCTTTAATTGCAAATGCATTTGCTCTGTTGCTTATCAGCTCTATTGAAGTGTCTAATGCTGACTGACATGATGTAGAACTGCAGGACTGCTATATTACCAGTGAGATCCATAGATTCAAGCTACATTGCCACAATAGGGGGATAATTGTGTATTGCTCCAGTATTCCTGCTGTTTCCCATGCAGTTCCTGATGGTTGTCTGATCCCGAGAAACAGTTTTTCAGATGCTGCAGGTACTGCAACTGGCAGCTGGGAAAGATCTCTTCCGTTAGCTCATGGCTTTGAGTGTATGTATTTATAGTCTGCCTTTCTCACTGAGATTACAACTTGGTGCTTAGTATTATTATCTGTGGTGGATTCTGCATAGCTTAAATATAAGGTGTTTAGGATGTTATAAAAAGATTTGTTTTGGCATTTTGTGTTCCCACAGCACAAGCATTGCCAGACAAAATGGATCTTTTTCTCCTGCCTGCTGCACAAAGCTCTTGCCAGTTTCACTGTTGTGCCTGCCATTTTGTGTGCTGCTGCAGAGATGTTCTGTGTCTCCGCCGTTTGATGAAGGTTTTCCCCCAAAGTTTGCTCCTCTGTTTGCAGCTCATCTGCAATGCATTTCGCAATAAAAAGCAGACGAATAAAGTTTGTTTAGACTAGCAATCCCACTCCTGTCATTTCTCTCTTTTTTGTTTTGGGGGAATGACTGCAAAGCTATGGCAACACAAATATGTGCATGTTGCAGCTTCTCTAATCGTATCACTGTAGCTTCTTGGACATATCCCTCAAAACAACAACAACAACCACAAAGGAAAATGACGTGTGTGGGATTGCTAGGTTAAACAAACTTTATTCATCTACTTTTTACAGCAAAATTGCACATGGATGAACTGCAAGCAGAGGAAACCTCTGTGGGAAGTCCTCTTGGAAAATCTCCTGCATCACACAAAATGGTGGGCATGAGTGGCAAAAATGAAAGTAAGAGGTTTGGCCGGGAGAAATAAAGCATTTTCTGCCTGCTTCATATTCACTCAGTAAGAGGCAGGAAATGTCTTCAACCTGGGTATGGGGGTAAAAGACCTCTAGTTTAGTGATTTTTGAAAAGCCTGGGTTCAGGGAAATATGATGGGCCTGAATTGTTTTGAGGAAGAGAGCTGTGTGAAGTTCTTCCCCAAAACACTTTTTATAACATCTCAAAGACATTATAGTTATGCTGTGCAGAATACATCTTTTAGTTTTAATATGTACAAGGCCATAATTTAATTATTCCTGGTTGTTTGCTGATTTTACTTTGTGCTCTGACTGTGTACTTTGTGTTCACCGCCCTCAGCCCTTCAGGGGAGAGCGGTATACAAACGTAATTTTTTTTAAAAAAATCTATGTTTTATTGTTGGGGGACTGAGCTGAGAGGATTACATGGGGCAAATTAGTGAATTTATGGCAGGTGTAAGATTTGAACTAGGGACTTCCTGATTCACATCTAAGGTTTTTAGTTCCATTAAGCTAAAAAGTTAGAAAACTCTCTTGATCATACCAGCGTAAGAACACAAGAGCCCTGATGGATCTGGCCAGTGGACGCCATCTAGTTCATCATCTTGTTTCAGACAGTGGCCACCCAATTGCACTGGAGGACCAAGAATTAGGACATAGAGGCCATAGTTATCCTCTGATGTGGCTTTCTATTAGTGGTATTCAGTGGTTTCCTGTCTCTGCATGTGGTAGTTTTTCCCCTCTCATCATGAGTAGTAGCCAGTGATGGACCTATCTTCCATTAAAACTCCTCCATGTTAGTGGCCACCACTATCTCTTCTGAGAATGAGATGCACAATTTAGTTACTCATTAATTCAATTAATGCAATTGAATAACTGAGTTAAAAGCTAGAGAGTGAGTGAGAGTAAGAGAGAGAGAATCCCTTGCTGAATTTATTGCCTGTCAATTTAATTGGGTTCTCCTGAGTTCTGATATTATGCCACAGAGAGATCAATTGAATAATCTATTTTAAAGGCAATGCAGTCTATTCCAGTTGTGAAACTTGACATTAATAAGGAGTACCTTGAACCAGGGATGGCCAACCTCTTCAGTTAGGGGTCAGATCTTCCTAGCCAGGATATCACTGCTTTGTCTTCATGCAAATTGGTTGGAGCCCCACCTAATGAAGAAATCTTAAGATGAATCTAGAGCTTGGTATATTTTGGATCCTCTACATGTACATAAGAACTGTTTGGCCAGGTCAGCAAATTGAACTCACATCTATTTTAATCAGTTTGAACATTTAGGCCCTTTCCGCACAGCAAGTGTATAGCGGGTTGCTGTCAGACTAAAGTAACCCATTTTCCTGTTTTTGCATTCACATGCATCTGTGCAGGCTGTGATTGGAGCCCATGGAAACAATCCGGGTTGCTGTCGCGCCTTCGCAAGGAGACGCGTCTCTTAAATTTTTTTTTTACTAACCACTGATGCGTAGCTACGCAGGCATGCACAAATGAACCCCCACAGCCATGCTGATGCCTCGCGATACAACCATTTGCACCTGTGTGGCTATGCAGATGTAAACTACGAAATAAAAAAAGGAAAATGGAGGCACATAAAACACCTCCTCCCATGCCGTTCGCTCACAAGCAGCTGCAACCTAGGATTTTTTAAAAGACTCACGATTCTCAAAAAAACTAGTTGGGGGAAATAACATGGGGCAGACTCATTTTAGGGGCAGTATCTGTGAAGTTCCCCACTAAAACAAGTTTTCCACTCTAAACCCATGTTTATTGGTCCATGTGGAGTGGGCCTTAGATAAGCAGAGATGAGCATGAATGCTGTTTACAAAGAGCAACTCCATAGGATTTCAGTCTGTTTAGATAGGGATGAACTTTGAATAAACCAAAGCTAGATAAAAAGAATGGATAAACTGTACATGAAGTGATGTATGAGTTTCCTTAAGAGTGGTCTCCGATGCTTGGGGGCAGGTATTCATGGGCAAATTATTTCAAATTCACAGACCTAAATTTAGGTTGAACATGGAATGTATAGTATAGTACTTTGGTGGCGACCTATGGCACTCCAGATGTTCATGGACTACAATTCCCATCAGCCCCTGCCAGCATGGCCAATTCCAGCAGGGGCTGATGGAAATTATAGTTCATGAACATCTGGAGTGCCATAGGTCACCACCAAAGTACTATACTATACATTCCCATCAGCCCCTGCCAGCATGGCCAATTCCAGCAGGGGCTGATGGAAATTATAGTCCATGAACATCTGGAGTCCCATTAGTTCGCCACCACTGGTTTAGTAGATCTAAGTAGGGGTCACCATAAGTTGGCTGTGACTTGATGGCACTTTATACACACACAGACTCATATACAAATTTAGGCGCCCTTCATGGGTTATGTTCATCCCATATAATGTGGGCAGGAAAAGCATTGATTTGCTGCAGAAGAAGCTTGCTTAAGGTTTCAGAGCAACTTCTTGACAGATCCATTAATAGAAACAAGCTCCTCTGACTCCATGTCCTGTGCTTTACATGTACAACCAGCAAAAGGAGTAATCTATTAGTACAACAGTTCATAATAAGTTGATCTTCTTTATTTAGTGCCTTTGGCAACACGGACATGGAGTTACATTGGTAACAATGATTTTAAGTCCATATGATGTTCAAGCCCTCGTGCAGACCAGCTAAACTCTGATAGGAGAAGCTGAAAATGAGGGCCTGACCAATTTGCCACCATAAAGGGAGACTAAAAATTCAATTTATATTTAAGGTTTGCTAGTAACTTGTCAGGATTATTCAGCTGAACTTGTAATAGCTCAGTGTTGGCATTTGCAGGGCTACACAGTATAGATGTATGGGAGAAAAAAAGTGGTGTACGATTCCTCCCTTTCCATGAAGTATTCCACATCTGCAGCTAAATGCAGACTGCAGTTCTCCTCTAGACAGAGAGGGTAGTGAACAAAATCCTTCTAGGAAAACACATTGGCATATCCTTTAGTCAAGTTTTAAGGTATCAAAGGATGGAGAAAAGAGATTTGATGCAAAACTATAAGATGTAGGAAATATAGCTGCATTTGAATGGCTACCATGGTTTGCTAAGAGTAGTTTTTCTAGACATTATAGATTTAAGACTATGGATTGAATCCAGCACAAAAAATTTGTTAGAGCTCTTGCACAAATGGAAATGTAAAAAAAAAGGGAGTGTGGTAGCTGCTTACACGAAGTCAAACATTATATTGGCTGTTGTGGGTTTTCCAGGCTGTGTGACTATGGTCTGTTAATTTTTGCTTCTATCATTTTGCTCACATGTATGGCTAGTATCTTCAGAGATTTGTCACAGCAAGATGTGTTTCTTTCTGTGGCACTGATGTGTTTCTCTGGCGGATTCTGCATGGGCCAAACACAGCGGTGTGAAAATGGTGTAAACCCTTTTACACTGTTTTAAACCATTTTACACCATTTTCACACCGCTGTTTTTGGCCCATGCTGAATCTGCCTCTCTGTGACATGAAGAGAAACACATCTATATTTTTATTTATTTATTTTATTAAATTTATATCCTGCCCTATCCCCACAGGGCTCAACTTGCTGTGACATGCCTCTAAAGATGCCAGCCATACATGCGGGTGAAAGTTTAGGAGCAAAAACTACCAGACCATTTCCACATAGTTCCAAAAACCCACAACAGTCAATTGATTCTGGCTGTAAAAGCTTTCAACAATACAGCAAACATTCCCACTTGCATTTCCATTTGCTCAAGATCTTGTACATAATTTTTGGGCACAATAATACACAACCTGCAAGGACTTGTGTGGGGCATCTTATGTTCCCTCTTCCAGTAGCCCATAATGCATGAAACACTTAATACAGGGCTCTTTGCTGTGTAGTGGGGTTGTAGTGGGGTCTGCTCACATTTCTTGTTTATACATGAAGAGGCACTCCAATATTAGCCCAAGTGGAGAGGGTGACAGCAGAGACAAACTGTAGCAGACAAGAGCTTCCTCCCCTCCATAATTGTCCTCCTCTTCCCTTTCATGTGCTTTGCTAGCTCCCTTTCCTCCCTCCCCTTGTTGGTCTGTTAGTGAGATGCTGGTGTGAATTAAAATGGCAGCTTGAGAGATGTGCTTTGGCAGCTCTCTCACTCTCTCCCACACATGTCTGTTGAACTAAGGAGGAGATGGAAGCATTATGCACAGGGTGCCTGCTGCTCTGCAGGGACGAATACCCGTCATTGCAAGATTTCATGTATGGTTGAATTTTCTCAAGCCCCGCTTTCACTTTCTATTCTCTCCATGGCAAGTGACACCACTTCTAGTGTGACTTTAATTTGCTTTGCCGCCAGAGTGAGACATATTTGCCAGTGAGCACAGCTTTGCCCTGGACATCTTCCCTTCACCCACAGCAGCCTACCTAGCTTCACCCTTCCCACCCCTCACAATGCCATCCATGCCTTCCCTCTCACACACACCCCTTCTATGTTGCCAACTCTTTCCTGCTTCCTACTCATCCTGTCAGAATCTTTGGGTAGGCAGCAAGTGCAAGTCAAAGAAAAGTAGCTCAACCTCACTGACTCAGCCAAAACACACTTGACTTATTAAAGCACACACACTTATTATATCGATATAATAATACTAACAGAGAGATCATACTATACACCTATGTTTCCAGGCAGTCACCCCCTCCCTTTTCCACACACACACACTACAGGGGCAAAGCTTGCATCCCACACACACACTACAGGACAAAGCTTGCATCTTTCTTGCAGCTGCAATACACAAGACCAGTCTCACAGAAGTGTGTCTGACCACTGGTGAAAGGGTTTCATTGTAGTCTTCTCCAAATTTTTGAGAGTAGCCTTTTGCAACCAGTCTCACCTTGTCTTTCCCCTTTCCCTTCTGCATCATGCTTGGTCTTGAAGACCTACTTGCTTCCTACTTTCCAGGTGGTAATTCTATAAGTTTTGTTTTGAGTTAGTGCTTCAATCTTTTCTTCTTCGGCTATCCTCCACCACTACTTCTCTAGCAGGCATCTTTGCAATGTCCTGCCCTGTGCAGGGCTCTGGAACCACTGCTGCCTTCGCAAGACAAGCATATCTCAGTACCCCCATGTTTGTTCTGCTGGAACACCTGAGGCTTGCAACCCTTATTGTTGAACAGGCTCTGCAGCTGCTCCATGTGTGCTGTCCATGGTGCTGTCATATTCAGATACTTTGAACATGCTGTCCATGACATTCAGATAGATTGTGTCTGGCTGCTGCACTTGATTTTGCTCTGCTGAGGTGAATTCACTGGAATCTGCTTTCTTCCTTTCATCAATGTAAATTGCATCACCAATCTTTAATTCACCACTCCTAGGGTAAAGAATTCTGTATCCTCTGCATCCATTAGCATATCCTATGAAAATGCCTTCTTTAGATCTGAGATCCATCTGTGAATGTTTTTCCTTTGGGAAATAAGTGTATGCTTCTGATTTAAACACTCTCAAATGGCTCACACTGGGTTTCTGCCCAAACCAAAGTTCATGAGGAGACTTATCCACTCCCTTAGTGGGCAGTCTGTTCTGCAAGTAAGCTGCTGTATTAATGGCCTCTGCCGAAGGTCCCTTCTGTACATGCAGAATAATGCACTTTCAATCCACTTTCACAATTGTTTGTAAGTGGATTTTGCTATTCCGCACAGCTGCAAAGTACATTGGAAGTGGATTGAAAGTGCATTATTCTGCATGTGCGGAAGGGGCCTAATATTTATCTGGTAGTTGGGCCTCAAACAACATGCATCTGGCCATTTCAGAAAGGGATCTATTCTGCCTCTCAGACTGGCTGTTTAGTTCTGGACAAAATGGAATTGTCAGTTCATATTCAATCCCATATTCAGTCAATAATGCTTTCATTTCATTTGAGGAATATTCTCCCCGTTGTCTGAGCATAAGGCCATTGGGGGCCTTTGGAATCTGTTGCTGACTAATGCAAGTTAAGCTTCAAATTTACTAAAAACTTCACGTTTTTGTCTGAGGAAATATGTCATAGAATATTTTTAAAAAATCATCCACAAAATTTAGGGAGTTGCTACCTGATGGTGACTCTGTTTTAAAAGACCTCACACATTAGTGTGAATAAGCTTCAGAAGGTATCTTGCTCTCCCTCTGCTTGATAGCTTTGCAAAGCATGGTCTCACACCTTTTGCCTTAAGACAAGTTTCACATCTCTCTCCCTGATGAATGCAGTTAGCAGTTTGCTTATACTTTCCTAGATTCTGTCTTTCAAATTGTTTTATTATTCAAATGATCTATTTCTGAAACAACTATGGCACAGATTTAAACATTGTCTATGAGTACACTTCTGAACACTTCTGTACTCTTTCTCGGCATGCAAATCCAGAAAATATAGCCCATTTTTCATAGTTCTTTGTGCCACTAATTCTGAGTCATCAAAAATTAAGCATGCTTCATCAAAGGAAACAGAGAAGTCTTTCTCTGTTACAGAACTTATAGAGATCAGATTATAAAAACTCAGTCTGAGATAATGATCTCTCTCCAAGACCATCCTGGAAGAATTGATTTTATGGTCAACCTTCCAATCCCCTCTATTGTGATCATCTTGTCATTTGCAACGTAGAGTGACTCTTTCTTACTCTCATCCAAAAATGCAAACAAGCTTTTATCTTTATAAAGTTGATTACTGCTTCCCCTGTCTTAAATTCAAGTGTTCGGTTTTATTTCTCCAGATTTCACCACAAAATACTTCTTATATAAAGTCTGTTTGCCTGCAGTCTCAGCATGGCTGCTCTGAGAGGAATCATGTTGACTTTTATTGTTCATTGTAGTAAAATGAAAATGCCATACTTCTCTCCACATGAGGTGGCCATCTTCACACCTTTGTCTTTGTTGCCTGGCTACCTGAACCTGGGAGGGACAAAAGTTTCCTTTTTCTTTTAATCAGTGCAATTAAGTTCCGGTGTTCATAATCAATTGTTCAATTTTACCGCACAGAGAAATGACTAACTCATTGATTAAAAGGGCAAACGGTAAATATTTATTAGGAACTACACTTATGATAGGAAAGAGGGAAAGACAGCATGCTGCTACCTTTCTATCTAGGATGAATCTCTACAACTAACCTACGAGATGAATCAAAATATTAGACCTGAGAGTATCAGTCTAAGGACAGACAAAAGATGACACAAAAGGATGGAGGGGTCACTAACTTTGTAGCCCTCTCTAGCTGACCACTTGCCTGTTGTTTGCTGGGTCTTCATCTCAGTTCCTTTGCACATTAGAAATTGATACTTCCAACAGTTTGGAGGATAAGCTACTGATATCATCCTGGAGGAGGACATGAATGGTAATGCATTTTGGAACCAATAGAGATCCCAAACTCTTTCTCTGCTTAGTTGCTCCAATATTTTATTTATTTATAATGAATTATGTATTGCACCCAATGAACCATGCTGGTGTACATGGAAACTTGTAATCAAGTTATGAACCAGTCAGGGCTGCTTTGAAAGTGAATCACTAGGGGGCTAATATGGAGGGGTTTAATATGTACATGTTCCTTAGTACCATACAAAGAATCTTGTTCACGTTTATGTGTAGTTAGAAGTACCAAAAATACCAAAATCTACAGTGGTCAGTATGGTAAATAAAGTTCTAAGTTACCTTTGGCCTCATAATGCTTTTTGCTACCCTCTGAAAATTATTTAATTACTCCTTAAAAAATTCCTTAAATCTTATTTCATTGATAGCTGCCATGAAAACATATGATGCGTTCTGACATTTTCAATTGTAGGATTTAATATCCAGGCCTTGATCATCTTGACTTCTTTACAAAAGTGAAATACAATTCATTTCATTTATTCTCAATAGGCTTGAAATTACTAGACCTTGCAGTAATTACTTTAATGATATTCTTTCATTATGGAAGCATGCAATTATTCGTCTAATATGAAACTTTGAGGAAAACATAGTGGTCAGGATGAAATCTCATTAGGAGTCATGGGATAAATAAAGCCTATTTTTCTTATAATGTGCTATAAATTATGTTCTCTGGAGCAATGTTTTTTAAAATACAGAAAGTGTGTGGTAGTAATGACTTTGCTAACCAATGAGGTGAAAGTGTGCAGGTAAGAACATATGTTCCCTCAGTTAAGTATATGTTGATAGAAGTAATAATGCATCCTTGCAAGGAAATAAAAATACCCAAGAAACCAGTGTGAAGAAATTTGCCTCAACTACTTTCCCCAGAGTTGTCTTATATATTTTTTTCTTCCATTTCATTTTGCCTCAATGGGAACTCAAAGCAGCTTATATTGTTTTTCTCTCTCCCATTTCATCTTCTCAACAACCCTATATGTGAGGTCTGGAGATTTCCTGGAATTACAACTGAGCTCTAAACCACAAAGATCAATTCTGATGGAGAAAATGACTGCTGAGGCGAGTGGGTTGTATGGCATTATACTCTACTGAATTCCCTCTTCTCCCCCAATCCCACCTTCTTCAGGCTGTACCCTGAAGTAGCCAGGAATTTCTAAATGGGAGTTAGCAAGCCTACCTCTGAGATAGTTTGTGATGAGACTATGCAACTAGCCCAAGGCCATCCAGCAGTCTTCCATGGTAGAATGAGGATTTGAATGTGGAATCTTTCAGATTCTAGTCCAACATGCTAAACACTGCATCATACCAAAGCTGCAATATCGGACCAAGAATGATGAGAACTACAAATCTGTGGTGTGAATTGTAAATCATTGAAACTGTCTACCACAACTCCAGATCAATGGACAATCTGTATATTAATCTGAAATATATCTTTGTATAAAATGTGTACACTACTATTCCACTAAGGAGCTTTAGTTTATCTTCACAGCAACCCTGTGAGGCAGGTTAGACTGCAAGAGTGACTGATCCACCCTCACCCAATGAGCTTCATGACAGAGTGGGGACTTGAATTTAGGTCTTCCCTGTCCTAATCTGACTTGCTCACCATCAATCTGGGGCTCTCCCTTGATTGATTTCAGTGAACCTTTCTGAATGTATTGCAAGACTAAAAATGCTACTTTTTGCATGCTGAGAGGCACCTTCCATTTTTTTGGCTTCACTTTAAACAGCAGATTCCTCTCCATACCTCATCAGAAATGACCTGTCCCTTATTTCTAAAAGATGTTTGACATGTGGCTGCTGTTTGAAAGGCAGAAACCCAAAGGTGCCTTGGGCAAAAGTGGCTTCAGTCTGTGCAGATAAGTCTTCCTTTGTTCTCAGTAGGCATTAATTCAGTTTACATGCAAGGCAAGCCATTTAATCCAGCACAGATGATTTATGTCAGTGAGGTAATGACTGGAATCCTCAAACTAGTCTTGAATTAGGCTAAAGTCACACATCTATTTTAAAGTACAGGATGGTTAAGATCAACCTTCCCACGTGTCTATCATTCAGTTGAGAAATGTGATACAAACTTGTTCTAAATTATGTGTCTGAGTTTTCATACGGGCACACCAATAGCAGGAGAGGAGCTGAAAAACACTTGAATAGTCATTTGTGAAATTGGTGTTGGTCCCCTGACTCACAGGGAATATTTCCATAGGAAGTTGTTTAAGGCTTCTAATAAAGCTTTCTTGGAACTGTTATCTGTCAGAGATACATACATCTCAGTAAATATGTTTAAGATTGAAACATATGATGGTTTGGCTCACTATCTGAAAGTGGTTTGTGAATCAGTCTAAATCATTGTGTAGAGAAAATGTATATGTTTGCTGAAATGGTTTAAAAGGCAAAAAACTATTGTAGAACTAAAGAGCATAGTGTTGCATAGACAGTCACATTGTAGTATACTGCAAGATTATCATTTTTGGCATTCTTAGGTTATAAAGCTATAGCATTAGTAAGAAAAATACATACCAGATCTTTTAAAAAAATAGCTATTACTTTTAATATTCTCCAGTGCTCCTGATTGCTGCATTTAAACAATGCAAATCAATGGTAGGCTTTTGAGATGGGTTTGTACATATTCAGACACACACACACTCCATGTGCCTGCTTGCACACACAAACCCAGGCACATAATGAGAACATTATTTTTCATGTGCTTATTTTCTTGGCACTTGCAGTTTTGTTCTATATGCGATAGCCAAAGCATTTGCATCTACTATCTGCATAATAAGTCCAATATAAAATGACTGCAGCTCATGCAAAAGACAGGGTGGCATGTTTTCAGTTTTAATGGGGACACTCTGAAAACTTCCAATCTTTCTTGACATTTCTTATAGCAAAATAAATGTGGTCGAGGTTGGAGTGTCTATTATGAAAATAAGAGAAGAGCAAGTCAATTATATTTCAATGACTGAATAGCCAGGGGTCCTCATTAAAATGATCAGAAGGGCTGCAGTGTTGCTTTCCTGTATGTAGCCACTGATTAAGTTGTATAAGAATGACATGGCCCTTTTAGGAGGAAAACAGAGTAGCCTTGGTATCAAGCCAGCCAGCAAGCCAGCCAGAAATTGTTGACACTTACGAAAGTGAGATGTGCGCTCCATCAAGAGAGGGAAGTTACTACTTATGGGGTCATGGACTCCTGATGTATTTAAAAATAGTTATGCCTTTTTTTTTCATTGGAAACCAACCTCAAAAGCTTTGCATTTGCACTGGGGTGTATGAAAATGTCTGTGGTTTGGTGGTGATATGGTATGTTTTCCTTTTCACTGGCTCCAATGACATACACAAACTATAATGGGAGGGAAAAAAAACTTTAAATGTGTAATGTTTGCATATTTGGACCTTAAAGCAATACTCCAGTTATCATTTCATTACTGTTTTATTTCAAAATGCAAATTTGTCTACTTACTATTAGTTGGTACAAAATAATTCTAGGGGGGAAAGTCCTGCATTTTTCTTCCCAGAAAATAAAAACGGTACTTAGAAAGGATTAGGTCTCTGGATAGTCCACAATGTAAGGAAATAACATCATTCATAGTCATTAATCAAGTCCCCTTTTGAGATTGTTTTGAGATTTTTTTGGATTGGTGAACAACTATTAAATATTCATACAAACACTCCTAATCGTGATAATGGGTGCTCATGTTTAATTATAGTTATACCTGGTAATACTGGCCTTTTTACGACATGTCAGAGGACAGTGTGTTCTTTATATATTTTCTGTGTTTGGAGACTGCTTTTCTAGCTGACCACAAAGAGGTAACATCATCCAAAATGCTTTTTTGGTTCAAGGGTGAGGAGAAGAGGGAAAAACCATTATTGGAGGGAGGGCAGGCTGAAATTGTGTTAGAGAGCTGGTAGCACCATAAAAGGACACATAGAAATACAATGGTATTGATGTTTGGGAAAACTGACTCCAGAAATAAATTTCTCTGAAATCTGAGATGCACTAATTCCTCCCCCCCCATTTTGCCACTCCATTTTAAAGAAGAAATTTCAAACATAATTAAAATGTATAATTTGAATGTCAGATTTTAAATACTTCAGATTTGATGGAACAGAACAGAAAGCCTTTATTGGCATATTAAAAAAAAACACAATAGCTACAAAGCAAACCAATACAGCAAAACACATCCAATGCAAACCCACATGACACATCGATCCATGTTCACATCTTCAGCAAAAAGAAGGCCCCCAGTTCTCATTCCACTGGACCCGAACCACCCAACAACAAGCAAATTCTGTCTGCATCATACTGGCCATGTTTGTTATAATTACTATTAGCAAGAGACAGAAATTGAAACACATATTAAATCTAAAATTGATACCACAGATAAACATTTCAGAGCTGCTACAGAGACATGCTAAATTCCCAGATTAATATATTGTAGTATAGCAGTAAAATATTAAAAGTAAGATTGGCATTGATAAGGAAGAGGGAGGGTTAATTACTTATGCTCTAAACATACTTAGACCCATTTCTGGATTATCTGCATTCAATTATTTCAAAGGAGAAAGTTTACCACAATCTCAGGGGTTGGTATTATTCAGAAGAATTGGAATTGCAACTAAGTCAGCAGGGGCCATGGTGAGTAGTGGTATGGAATTTACATATGCTCGATCTCCTGACTCCCTTGGTTCTCCGAGCAGTGAAGAACAAAGAGAATGGGCTATGGTTTCAATCCTAGCGTTTGGTTGCAGGAGACATAATCTTTGAGTTTATCAAGATTATTGAACCTGCCACTAAAAACGCGGAGGGCATAACATTAAATCTGTGCTTAGCGATCAAGGCTCGCCCGTTGTGTTGGAGTTAACCAGAGTAATTAAAATAGTTAGCCATTTGGCCTTGGATCGAGGGGTATTGCTAGAATTAAGTGGTGAGCATGTCCTTTTGCTGCCATGGTCAGTGTTTGGAATTCCACATCAAGCAGTTTCACTTTCAGGGTGTTATAAGCCTCAGTGGGGGGTAAAGCATACTGAAGCGATTCCAAGGATAGACCAATGGTTTCAATTTTGTTTTTGATAATATTTGACCATAACATTGATTTGCTATCTTGTAGAAAAGTGAATGAAACTGGAAGAGTCCTGTTGATAATGTATTTTGAGCCAATATTTGAATGCTCTTAACCAAGAAACCAAGGTCTCAAAGTGATCTGTCCGTTTCCAGGCAAATAGCAGCCAAAGGGAACACAGTTAGGTAGGCCCATTATTTTGTGTAGAAATTTGGATTGTAGAGAGTGTTAATGGTTTTATTAACTGCAGAGATCCCAAATTGGGGGGACCAGTATAATATCTGTGCTCCGACTTTGGCATTAAATACCTTAACTGCTGCAGGTATATATCTATTACCAGTGTTGTAGAAGAAGCGGGGAGACTGCTCTAACGCTATTGGAGGCCATGGTTGAGGAAAGATTACGATCTGGTAGCCAAGACAGGTTATAAAGAGAAGGTGATTCCTAAGTTATTTAAAATTGTTTGACCTGCTCCAGAGTAATATTATTGACTTCCCACTTGTGCATCTTTTCAACAAGTCGTGAAAAAACTAAGAATTTTGGATTTGTTATAATTAATCCTCCAGTTTATTAGTTTTACAATACTGGATGCATCGCCCTAATCAGGCCGATGGAGAAGGCCCACTTTAGATCTTGAAAGTAAAAAACTGCATCATCCATATAACATTAATGGTATTGGCAATGCATTTAGAATAGGAGGGATGACTGTTGGTTTCCTGATAATGCAGGGGCTAAGTCATTCAAAAAATATTGAACAGTGTGGGGGGCTGAGTATGCAGCCTTGCTTGACTCAGCTTTAAGTGATTGCGTATATTTTCTGTTAGCAGGCCCTCTTGCGAGCATTTGACCTGGCAAGATGTATTCGAGTGGAGTTGTTTGATCAGGAGGAGCAGTCTTGGGTCCAGATTCTTAAAACCGGAGTTTCTGCCATAGAAGTTCTCTAGAGATGGAGTCAAAAGGCTCCCTTGAGGTCAATGAATGCTGCATATAGTTTGCTCTTTCCCACAGCTAACATACTTGTTAGCTAGATATGGAAACAAAATAAGGCCGTGATCTACAAAGTTGCTTTTTCCTTCTCACGGAAGCCAATTTGCTCCAGCTCAAAGAATTTTATTGTGTACCAGTCCAAGATTCTATTTTTGTTCAACAGGAATTTGGAGTAAATCTTACCCGGCCACTGATAAAGAGAGAGCAATCGGACGGAAATTTAATTGGGATCACTTGGATCTCCTTTTTTGTATATTGGCACAAGTATGGCAGAAAGCCAAAGATTTAGGGATTTGGCCTGAGTTGTTGGCTGATGGGTAAAAAGCGCTGCTATGCAATTCAACCCACCAGTTCGAATTTAGTTTGAAGATTTCTGAAATAAGTGCATCGGGGCCTGGGGCTTTCCCCTCTTTCATATTATCCAATCAAGATGGTAACTTCTGCAGGAGTAACTGGAGGCCAAATAGGGAGTTGGTCAGTGTCTGGCCAGTCAATTTCATTAGATGTCTGATCATGAAAGAGGTTTGAGAAATAATTAAACCACCTGTCTGGGGGAGATAGAAGAGGTAGAAAGCTTATGCACGAGGCCTGTGGCGTTATTTACCGAAAGTGCCCAGAAGCACTTTGCATCCTTGCGAATGGCGGCTTGTAATAGTTTATTCCATTGCAATTTTACAAAATCTTGGTGCTTCTGTTTTGGTTCAAAGGTTTTGAATTCATATTTAAGAGTGGCTTAATTTGAGACAAAATGTCCTTGGAGCCTGTATGTGATAATACCTATGAGGGCTCGGATATTGTTGTTGTAAAGTAGTAGCAGATCTCTGTCAAAGCCAATCCCTTTTCCCCATGAATTGCTGCGTTATCTCTTGATTAGGAATGGCAGAGTGTTGGTAAATGGAGGCATTTATAAAAGTTTTTGATTAATTGTTCCATAGCTAGAAATGCTGAAAGTAGGTAGCTCAGTGTTAGATTATACTGGAATTTTTTGAGAGTAGTGGTCAAAGGGGAATTAAACCAAGCCATTATTTTGGACTTGGCGTGTGAGGACAGAACTGTCCACATGGAAAATAATTTTGAGAAGTTGTTGAGATTAACCCGGTACAGGTTTTTAGGTTAGTATTCAGAGGGAGAAGCTTATAGTGGGGAGATGATCACTTAACAGGAAGTCACCTACAAAAGCGATTGAATGAAATTCAGTAAGAGTGGGAGAGATAATAACATAGTCAATTACACTTTGGCCCCAAGTAGTTACCCTAGTATAGTCCTCAGCATTTTTAAAAGTGCTAAGACCATTTAGCCAAAGCTTATTATTTTTGATGGGCGAATTTAATTAAGTTCACACCAGCTGAGTTTAGTGTATGGTCTTTGGAAGTGCACGCTGAATGCGGGAGCAACAAAAGGTGGATATAATCATCATCTAAACCTTCTCTTGTTAAAAGCCATTAAATCATTGCCTTAACCACGCAGGCATTAAAATCACCAGCTAAAATAAGTTCGGCAGTGGGATGACTCTCTTCAAGCTCTTCCTAAATAGTTAGATGGCGTTATTCCAAGTAGTGGAAGAAATGAGATCGAGTCAATCCTGGGGGAAGGTATACATTAATAAAAATTAATGGGGTATTCTCAGTATAAATTAAAACTGCTTGAGCAATGGAAGAACTGTTGGGTAGGAATTTCTTAACAATATCATTTCTTGTTAGAATAGATAGGCCTCCTGAGTAACGTCCATAATGTGAGGCCTTGATTGCTGGTAAGGAGGATGCAGTATAACCATCCATCTTGACATTCAAGTTAGACCAAGTTTCTTGAAGAAGAATGATATTGAAGTCTGTCAGAAAGTTCATAAAATATCTGTTTTTTACTTTGTTACTCCAGCCTGCAATGTTCCAAGATCAGATTTGATGGCATTTCTGAGGTGTTCTGATGTTGACTGGCTCAAATATGAAATCTTATAAGCAGTGAACTGTCAAATACTAGTACTTACCATTGCATATTGTATATCAAATTATATCAGATAAAAATATTATTGTTATTATTTATTATACTTGTATACCGCCCTCCCCCGGAGGGCTCAGGGCGGTGAACAACAAGATATAAGAATAGAGCACGAAATAAATCAATAAATACCAAAATTAATTAAATAAATAATTATGGCTCTATACACATTAAAAACCAAACCCATTAAAATGCAGCTTCCGAATACCAAACATAACAGATGGCAATCTACTATCAAATCCCCTAAGCGATAGTCTTACATGTCAGTTTTTAAAAATGATCTAATACTAAATACTATTGCATGTGAAACATTTAATACGTTTTCTAAACAGTTTCCAATAATTCTATGTTCTTTGGAAATTTACAGAAAGATAGTCAAGGGAACACTGGCGTAATGCCCATTGGGAAAGGTGGGCAGCTGCCCAGGGCATCACCTTGTGGGGGGCATCAAAATGCTGGGTTCGTTTTTGGGTATTTTAGTGGTTTTCCATTTTTGGCCTGCAGGGGGCGCAGTTTTTGGGCTAGCGGCACCACAATTTCAGCGTATCATCAGGAGACTGTCCTTATGCTACTCCCCAAGTTTGGTGAGGTTTGGTTCAAGGAGTCCAAAGTTATGGACTCCCAAAGGGGGTGCCCCATCCCCATTGTTTCCAATGGGAGCTAATAGGAGACGGGGGCTACAGTTTTGAGAGTCCATAACTTTGGCCCCTCTGAACCAAACCTCACCAAACTTGGGGAGTAGCATAAGGACAGTCTCCTGATGATGTGCTGAAAGTGTGGTGCTGATATGTCTAAAAATGCACCCCCTGCAGGCACCAATGTCCTGGTGCAAAAAAAATTGGTCGTGGTGGAGTGGCCGCCCATGGGGGGGGGGGGGCATCCAACTCAGGTTTTGCCCAGGGCTACAGTTTGCCCAGGGCTGCCTCATTACGCCCCTGCAAGGGAAGGAAGAGTTTCAAGATATTTTCTCAATACCAGTTATCAAATACCATCGGAATGTTGTGTGTGTGTTTCTAAGACACATTCTTAACTTACAGTGGGCGGAACTGGGGTTCAACTCTGTCCCCACACTAACCGAATACCTGTGTATTAACTGAATATCTGGAAAGATCCAAAATACTTTGCAGCATGCCAAACTTCTGTGGCAGAAATACAGAAACTCTTGGTAAACATCACTGTGAAAATATGTTCTCAGAAAGAAAGTTTTAAAATCACCAAGATATATCATTGTCTGTTTGGCTGTCTTGAAACCCATCCCCCAGAGCTCCTTAAGGGGACTCCCCTTTTGGTCATGCAGGGAACCCACCCTATATTCCCCAGCCAATGCCTAAATGCCAGCAGTTGGTTGTGACGGTTATGCTCCTTTTAACAGTTCAAGCAAGAATTCACAATAAGTATATTCTTTGCTGTGGGGAAGGCAAAACCCCAAGGGCCCAGTAGCTATTTAGCTCTGAGTAAATCTTTTCTAGTCCTGTTTACCAGTGACCCAAAATAATTGCTGAATGCCAAGCACCTCTTCAGCCTGCTCCTTTCAATCTGAGCTACATACCAGAGAGAAGCCTGAATAGGTCCACATGTCCTACCCATCAGGTGACTGACTGACCTCTGGGGCCAGGCTGCAAGAAGCTGATTGAGAACTGGCTAACAGTCAGTACTATACACAATTGCCCAAAGTCATCCTTATCCACACCCCTCCCTGCTGCACAAATTATATCCCAGCTCACCACTGCAGATATATTTCCAATTGAAGAAGGGATTTTCATCAGAGGAAGGTTCACCTGTAAGTTTTGGACTGAACCATTATTTTAAGGACGTGTGAGTTGTTATCCTGTAATGCATTCAGGATGACAGATAAAAACAGCCAAAGGGGAATGCTGCTTTTCCAAGAACAGAGCAGACTGAGCTTTCTCTTTCTTTTCAATTGTGACTTGATTCAGAATGGAGACCGCTGTTAAGTTGCTAAACTTGTAGAACTGCTGGTCTAAATCCATATGCCAGATCAAAATGTAATGATTTTACTTTTTTTTTAGATTTTCAATATTAATTTTAATTAATATTTTGAAGATATAAAGAACACATTATATGCAATACATACCAAATATTGTTACATTATGATTCAACAATACACACATAATGCACTCACAAAGTAAATACAGGGCATTCAAGCTAAACTCCCTATGTCCTCTTAGTAATATTATACATCTACCTTTCTTATCCTCTATCTTAATTTACAAGATGATTTAAACTTAATATTCCGCAGTAACAATATGTACTCTATTTTTCAAGTTAATATATCTTGTCCAATTTACTTATTAAACATATGCATTAACCTGAACTTTCTGAAAGTGGTGTTGCAAATCTATTGCACTTGTAAAGTGAACTGCTTCCGAAGTAACTGAGCAAAATCTCAAGAGGCAGAGAAAGTTGGCAATACTGATTTTATCAGGTAGGTGTTTCAAATATTCATTTCCTTCACTGAAGATCACAATTAGAATATGGCGTGGAGGGCATTATCAGGTCCTCCCCATTTCTAGCACTGAGGCCTGGCATTACAGATGGGGAATGAACTTTTGGCAAATAAAACGTAGTGCTTTATTCCATCACCATTCTTTCATTTTTAATAATGCTGCCTTTCTTTATACTGAATGTATGCTGTAAAATGCATAGTTTGTTTTTTCAGCATATTTGATTTTATATGAATCTCTGCATTGCTTTATAGTGAAATAATGTGTTCAATTTAACTTGAAACATGTGCATAATAGGAACAAGAATTTAATTATGCTTTCCCCTTTGTCTTAAAATATAGATGTATAGATATCTGAGGTTCAGGTACGGAAAACTCAGGTTCAGATCCTCACAGTGCCATTCTAAGGAGAATCACATCTTTCTGTCCATTGAAGTCAATTAGCTTGGAAGAGTGTAACTCTGCTTAGGGAGGCTGATTTATGAAACTTAGGCTGATTCCGCATGGGCCAAAAACAGCAGTGAGAAAACGGTGTGAAAAAAGTATAAACCCTTTTACACCGTTTTAAACCCTTTTACACCATTTTCACACCGTTTTCACACTACTGTTTTTGGCCCATGCGGAATCAGCCTTATTGAATGATTATAGTGTCCTCTGGGGGCAGTCACTGTTTTCTTATGCCAGTCACTTTATTTATCAATACGGACTTCTGAAAGTGTGTTTCATTTCACCTACCTCAGGGTCATACTGTTAAATGGGAGAAGAGCCACAATAGTGCAACCCTGCCTCCTGTATTCTTCTGCTCCTGCCAGAAGCCTCTTCCCATTTTCCCTTCCTTCCTTTTTATAATCCCAGTTTCACACCTTGAGTTAAGCTCCGTTCTTTTCTCCATATTTCCGTGCCCGTGCAAACTGCCACAGTGATATTGAGCAAGTGAGACCCATCCCACAACGATCTTATTAAACTAAATACACTGAAATTAACTTCAGGGAAGGAACTCAAGTAGAAATAGATAGTGTGATGTGGTAGCTGAAGTTCTGGAATAGTACTGGAAAGACTAGGGTTCATACAACTGCTCTTCCATGAGACACCCTGGCCAGTCATTATGTTTCCCACTTTATAGGATTGTTGCAAAGATGAAACAAAGATGATTAAAATGTGTGGCTCTTCGTTTAAAAGAAGAGTAGATGAAATTGGGACAGAAAAGCAATTTTAAGTAAATAAAGTAAACCACTCAGTGTTTACTGCATTTTTAGAGACTGGAGAGACAATTTTGGATCGTACGCACGCACGCACATGCTGACACGCACGCACGCACGCACGCACGCACAATTGGCATGTGGAAGATAAACCCATATATGATTACTTGCATTTTCATTAGTCAGGTATTTGGCTAATGACTGAAATGAATACAGAAAATGATCCTTTAGGCTATAGTGCAAAATTGCCATCAATAAATGGAATTTGTACAGAAATATTGCTAGTAGGATTGTTTCTACTGAAAATACCTAGATATGTTGTACTAGTCTTCATTTGCTTTAGAAATTATCACTGTTCTCTGCATTGAATCATTGGTGCCACTCTGGTTGCGTGTGCTTCAGTGACTCAGAGTTCTAAAGTCAAATGTATTTCTGGAGCTCTTAATTTTCTAATATAGCCTATACAGTTTAGTAAGCCATGGTCCAAAATTAAAAAGCAAAACAAGCAAGCAAAACCAAAGTGGAATGTCAAAATACTCAAGTGATATTGAGGCCATTATTTAATCAGCTATAGATTTTAGAATGCAACGCCAATGGCAGGAAACAATAAATGCATCATATCACTGAAAACTAGTAGTGAAACTCATATATCATCATTCAAGTTATATTTGAGCAGGAGATCTCATGTTCATCTTAATATCAAGGAATACTTAATATTTCCAGTGTAGAATTATATAGATTAACATAGAGCAGAACATTATTTGTAGCAGCAGTATTTCAAGGATTATCTTCGTAAATTATCTAGGCCACAGGTACTTAAAAATGAAACTCTGTAAGATATCTAGCATGAGTAAGGAGGTAATCACCACAATAAATTTCCTGCCTCCCCCTTGCACTACAGCAACTCTGCCCTCAAGGGGTTAGTAGACCACTGGAAGTACCAAGGTGATCAAGTGGGACTCTGCTGTAAGAGGGAAGAGACAGCAAAAGTTGTTTCATATTTTTCACTTGTGGAAATACCTACAACCAGTGGCAAAAAACAGGATCCACTCCATTAACCATAGCAAGTATAAATAGACATTTTATTAAACCATTTTATTTAGTTCTTTATTTTTATTTTGATCAATTTATATCTCACCCTTTCCTGGCAAAGCCAGGATTTTTCCTCTTCTTTTCCATAACAGTGTGGCACCCCCAGTGTTGTTTGCATGTGAGTTACAGGAAAGATAAGAATGGGAGAAGCAAAAAAAATGAATGACTGGGGCCATATTTATTTATTAGTGGGTCCAACAAGGAAAAGGAAAAAAAGGGGGGAGGGGGAAGGGGATTGCAAGGGAGAAAATGAAAGTGAGAAAGGAAGGGAAAGGTAAGAAAGGAAAAAGAGAAAAGGCGAAAAGGGATTTTAAGCCTTTTGCATCAGAACCAACAACATTCCTCAACAGGTTGCACTCTGACTCAGTGGTTGAGGGTGTTGCAGGTGGAAAGGCCAAGGTTTAGTCCCCAGCCTCTCTAGTTTAAAAAGTGCTAGGTATTTGATGATGTAAAAGACCTTTGTCTGAGAGCTGGTGTCAGAATTTGTGGAAGGAAAAAGGGTGGTGGCTTGGTGGCAGAGCACCTGCTTTGTATGCAGGTTCAATTCCTGGCATCTCCAGCTACAAGGATCTGGTGGTAAGTGATAGGAATGACCTCTACCAGAGACCTTGGAGAGCCACCGCCAGTCTGAGTAGACAGTACTGGCCATGAGAGACGAAGGGTCTGATTCAGTGTAAGGTAGCTTCATGGGATACAAGGCAGCTGCTTATCTGAACTGGTCTTTTAGTTATTCAACACAGTCTGTCAGACCCAAGCCTTCGATTGTCTGTGTGGAGAAGGCCCATGAGCCCAAATGAGTTTGCTTTTTAAAGCCAACTTTGCAGTAGATGCTATAAATTAGAAAAGGGTTAAAAATGCAGATAATGCTGAAAAGTTGCCCTGAGTCTAAATGCAAGCTACCTTCATTATAATAATTGAAGAAAAAAAACCCTTTTGTTGTCGAGCCCCTATTTACCAAATCTGACCTAATGTCAACAGTGAACTCTGTTTTAACCAACTACTTTCAAACACAGCTATCATCAAAATAATTGATCTAACAGTGGACGGCTGGCTGACAGTGAAGCTACTGGCGATTATCTGTGGCAGCATTTAGATTTTGGGCGGTTAACATTAGAACACCACACTAATGAATGTTAAGCAACAACTGCACTTGAGTGCTTAGCATATCATTTAAACGATCCTTTGTGGGAGGTATGACCCAGCACCCATTGCTACGCTGAAACATCTATTTAATTAAAGGGATAAAAAAGCCGCATGTCTCCCTAGTTTACCTTTATTCTTGCTCAGTTCATTATCTGTATAATATAAACATTTGGCCAATTTATTGAAGTACCATTTCAACTTTCTGACAAGCTTTCAGTTTTATTTAGGAGTCAGAATTCAGCACCATGCTTGTTTAATAACTTATGCTTTCTGGGAACTTCATGCACAACCATCACCCATAGTTGACTTAGTGGTTTCAGTGACCTTTTTAATGCTAGTTATATTTCCATATCCCAACCATATAAGGAAAGCCAGCATGTTAGTTACAAATCTACAGCAGGAACCTTCTGTGAAGGACTCTCAGTGGAATGCATGTTAGAGAACGTGAAATACAGAGAGGTAAGTCATAAGCGATATTTGATGTAGCCACTGTGACTTTTCCCAAGTCTGGAACTGGTATTTATTTACACTTCTAGTCGGGATGGCGTTATAATCATGTAAATATTTATGAGACTCAAAAGGCCAAGTAATTTTCCATCTTCAAAACCATCACACTGGTTTTAAAAGAAGAGGCTACAGTGTGTGTATGTGTATGTGTGTTTCAGATAAAATTAGACTTATTATATTCATTTTAGTATTTGCCATGTATGATACAATATTGCATATTCTGTTCAGCAGGATACACTGTAAACAAAGCAAAAGATCAAAATTTTCAAGGCTCTATCATGCTCTTCTTTTTGCAGAAATGAAGCATTAAGATAGGTTGTCAACTGCATATTTAAAATGTTTACAGTCTTGTCCTGCAGGATATTATCAGGGACTGTATTAAAATATGTTATATTATCACTTATCAGGATAGATTTTCTGTTTTATGGGAAAAGAATTTCATTGCACCAGTACAGTGCAAACACTGAGGAGTACCAATTGAATATATGTAATTTTATTGTGGAATCTTCATATGCAGGTAAAGGGGAAATTCACACTAAATGAATAAATAAGGGTTCTTTGTAATTAATATAATTTCCAAGTAAGCAATTTAATTCTATTCCTAGACTTCTTTTGAATGCAAGATTGTATTTTTTACTGGTGAATTGCCAGCATTACAAGCAGAAGGAATTTAATTTGAGGGTGTTTGATTTGTCCTAGCAATAAATATTATGAAACATTTATATATATAAAAGACAAGCTGGTGCAGTACTTCAATTTTTGAAATGATTTTTAAAATTTAAAAAAAACCTTAATTAAAAAGGTATTATTAGGTATCAAAGTAGGCATTGATATATGTAGCACAAAATCTTTTGTGCCAATGTTACACTTTGGGTACAATTGTAGAAATTTGGGCTATACATTACAGGGTGAAAAATGACTATTTCCTCTAACAGGGTTTGATATAATTTTAGCTTTTCCCAATCAGATACACTGGCAGAGATAATAGTTTTACAGCTGTAATAAAAGTATGATGGATGACTACAGAATTTCATAAGTCATCTTAGAATCATTGCTGGTTGCTGTTGGCATGCTTTTGTCTGTTGGTTAAGCACAAACAGATTTTGAATTACAAAACCTTTTGACCAGAGACAATGGAAGCTGGAAAAAAAGCTTGATAAATATCACAAACAATAACTGAACACGTAAAACCTTTGGACAGGGGCACTTGAATCTGTGTTTTTCTGCTGAGGTCAGTAGAAATATGGTAAAGATGACCATGTATTCTGCATTATTAATTTACCCCTTATGTATCTCTGGCTTACTATAGGATGAGCATAATGGAATATATGGTTGATTTCTGT
Organism: Sphaerodactylus townsendi; assembly: GCF_021028975.2. Lineage (NCBI taxonomy): Eukaryota > Metazoa > Chordata > Lepidosauria > Squamata > Sphaerodactylidae > Sphaerodactylus > Sphaerodactylus townsendi. Next base: position 127,986,873 of record NC_059425.1, on the reverse strand, counting down.
GTTAGAAGACAGATAGAAGGGAAAGCTGTTAGACTCAAAGAAATATACATGAAATAAGGAAGAATAGTATATTCTCAAACCATAATATTGATCAGCATGTACCATTCAAAACATGAAAGCACAGAGGCAGAACAATAAGTGTCCTATGGCTCCAGTGTGTATGTGTGTGTGTGTGTGTGCATGTATGTGCGTTTGCGTGCGTGCGCATGCACAGACACATGCACACACTTGTGTACACCATGACCTTTGTGAATTTCTATTGATTCTCTTTGACACATCTTTCCCTTTCCTTCTTCCTAAAATATGTATTTAAATATATTCTCTAGTCTTTCCTTATTTTATGTAGATTCTTGGTCACTGAATGTATTTTATTGTGCTTTCTAAAGTGCCATCAGCTGTCACAGCCTGGTTCTTCTACAATTAAATTACTTTTCTTTGTTATCAGCCATTAAATACAAATCACACAAAGCATCTGTTTGACAGTCAGTATGCTATTCTGCTGTAGGAGAAATAATAGAAATCCCTTGCAAGACTAACCATTTTATTATGGCACACACTTTTTTTATACTAGGGATCAATTTGTCCGATGCAGGCAGTGTTTATCTGAAATGGGCCTGAGGTTCACTCCCTGTTAATGCTTCCTTTTTCTATGCAGAACCTTTGAGTATTTAAAATAAGAACATACAACTTGTTCATGACAGAAGTTGCTCAAAGATTAAAGTTTAATTCTCTTGACTTCAGTTGAAGTGGGACTCGTGTACATATAGACCATACTCACTGCAATTGCTAATATATTCCTTTGTATTTGGTGGGGACTTCTTACAATGCAGCCTTTTCAACAAGAACTGAGTAGAATTCCTTACAGAACAAAGTAGGCACTAGGACCCAAGCAGACCATTCTAAGCCAGCATATGGTGGATGAAGTTACAATTCTACTTAGTTCTTTTTGTTGAAAAGGGAATAGATGTATGTCAACAGAGCAGCTTTCTAGCTGAGGACAGCTGGAAAGCTTTTGGGCCATGGCTTTCCAGAAAGTTGCTGTTAGATGAGCTTTGTTGTCTTTTGGGCTGTGTTCCCAGTCTCTGGTCTGAGGATGATTTTGGTGCTCTTAGAAAATAAACAAGTAAACAAACCTTATTAGACCTTCTAAAAGATTTGTCATAAAAGGAAAGATAGTTTTGAAAACAGCAATGAGGTATGGTAACCCAAATGTTTTAAATACACAGGTTTCAGGAGTGCAATTGAGCCACCAACAGAACCTATTGGTGGTATGAAACATTTTCCTTGGATCCATCTGTTTAACCCACTTTCACTTTTGAGGTTAAATATATTTTTCTAAAAGTTTCACATAGCTAAAGTGCTGTCATCATACAGTTAATGAAGCTTAATTTTGGGGGGGGGTAGTTGTGCAGCGCCTGGGCAAAGTGCCACATCCAAAAGAGAACAGGGTGCCGTGCAGCGACTCAGGAAGTGGAGGCAAAAGGCAGAACTGGGTGGAAGGCATGCCAGTGCAGGAGTGATGTCATCAACTCTGTCCAGTGGGCAGAGTTGGGGGGCATGGACAGGCAAAGCAGGTGGTGCATCCATGTAGCCCTCCATGGGGAGGCTATAGGCCCACCCCTAGCCTGCCCCTTTCCCCCTGGGCATTTCTGCTTTTGACCATCAAAGGCTCAGCTCCTGGATAGGAGGCTAGGCAAAAGCATCTTCTGAGCTTGGAAATAACACAGCTGCAAGTGGGTAAGGGGAAGGGCACCCCCCCCCCCTGGGCATTCAGGTATTTTGAGTGGGCCTTCGTATTTCAAGTGAATGGGCCCTGGCAATGACTGTGGTAGCTGAGCCCTGAAACCTCCTGTCTAATCAAACTGCTGTCTCAGTGTGTCTGTAAACCCTGCAACCCATCAGCAGCAGCAAGCATTCCAAGCTTAGAGGATGCCGAGTACACAGATGGAGTGTCACCCTGGAGTGTGAGTTTGGGCCATGAGGCAGGGTGTTCCCTGGCTGATACCTCCTTGAAATCTATTCATTGCCTTCCCTGCCCTAGGCCCCTCCCCCTTTCATGCCAGCCTTGTGCTACTATTTTGACACTGTTTCTCTGCCAGCACACATTTGTTCCACTTGGCTGCCAGTCCAACTTACCAGCATGTTTGCCTTTCTGCCAGTAACTTCACCCTTGTTGCTGGAGTCACTGGTGCCAGTGCTACCATTCCACTGCTTCCCATGCTCTCCCCCCTTTGGATCACACAGTTAATCCAGGCTTTCCCCAAACCCTGTTTTGCTCTGATGGTTTTGTTGTTGTATTTTATCCTGCATTAGGGTAGACAACTCAAGATTGGGAATTTATTGGCGCTTTGGAGGTGAAACCTGGGAGTCAGACAAAGGGAGTGATCTCAGTGGGATATAAAGTTAGTGGTGGGATTCAGCAGGTTTGCACCACTTTGGCAGAACAGATTGTTAAAATGGTACTTGTAAACAATCAGTTGTTAAATTATTTGAATTCCCACCACTGGAACCAGTTGTTAAATTATTTGAATCCCACCACTGGATATAATGCAATAGTGTCCACCTCCAAAACAGTTATTTTCACCAGAAAAATATATTTTTGTAGTATAGAAATAGGTTATAAATTCTGGGAGGTCCCTAGGCCCCTTCTGCAAGTTGGCAACTCTATCCTTAATGTGTGTGATTCAAAGATTCATAGAAACAATAGCAGTGATATGTCCCAAGGCAAAGCAAATATTATCACACAAAGGCATTTTCCACACAGCATAATTACACCAGGGTAGAACCAGGATCATAAATTCCAGGGTAATTTTATCCTGGCTCCTCCCTTCGCATGACTGTGCATTTCCATGAAGGAATCGAGTTAAGGCTGGGATAAAATACTCACATTATTTTTGCACGAGCCTGGGACTTCTGTATTCACATTTCAAGCGTCCTGCATTCTGATTGGTTTTTGAGTGACAGCTGCAAGTTGCAAGCCTCTTATGCCGGGTGTCCCATGTTCTGATTGCCTGTTGTTTTTGAGTGGCAGCTTGAATGAACGTCAGGTGGGGAGATCAGGCGGCTGGGTGGGAAAAATAAACCTGATCTGCTCCTGATTGGTTTTTACGCAGTAGCAGGCTCTAGCAGGCCCACCCTGGGATTTTTAAAAAGAATCTCCAATTTGGCGATTTTTGAAAATCCTGGGATAAGGGAAATGACATGGGGCAGCCAGGATATTTCACTTGCCCATCCTGAAATATTGGACCATGCAGAAAATGCCAAAGAGAAATCACAAAAGACCATTGCAAAATATTATAAACTCCAATCAGGAGATCTTCAGAACAATTGACTTTCCAGTCTTAAACTCACTAGCCCTGACTGACAGATTCTAGCACACTGTGAAACATATGTGATCAACACAGCCAAGTCCATCCACTTCAGTGGTGTATCAACAGAAAATGGAGCCTGGGGCAAGAACTGAGTTTTAACCCCCCCCTTGCAGAAAATGGAGTCTGGGGCAAGAACTGAGTTTTCTGCCCCTCCCATGGGCGGCCACCCTCCCCCACCTTCACACATTCCCCCCCTTTTCCTCCCCATTTGCTAAGAAAAGTGCACTTTCTTCCAGAGTGCCACGAAGGTGGCCCAAGAGGACCCACAGCCTCTGGCATGCCATAGACTCAGACTTTTAGGCAATGCTGCTTCCACTACTGCCCAGCCCCACTGCTGCGACTGCACATCCGTGTCCTGCTGTCAAGCTGCAGCCTACTTCAGCCCTCCCTGCAGATTTGCACCGAGCAACCTGAACCTGACAAGAAGAGCAGAGTCCCGGCCAGCCACTTGGATTTGCAGGGGCCACCGGTGCTGGGGGGAAGGAGGAGGGGTGTGGGAGTGATTTCCACCTCCATGTGACTAAATGGACCTCTGCCTGGGGACATTTGCCCTCATATGTCCCTCTGGGCGATATACCCCTGATCCACTTTTACCTGATTTACCATTCTTCCTTGAATTTTCACAGCAAAATTATACTAGTGCTTGCTCATGCCATTTCACAGCATAAGTTATCTTTCTGCTGGATTGTCAGCTGACACTCAGTTTTGAAGACACCAGTCATCTGTCTGGAGGTAGAAGTGAATTCTTGAAAACAATCTGTCTACCCTTATAACAACTGGTCAGAGCAGTGATAGCAAATGGAGAATGTGGTAGCAGTGGAGAAATATATATGTGGCTCTGTTCCAGCAAAGAGCACTATGCTCCCATTCCCAGCTAGTGAATGTGGCAGAAAAAATATACTGAATCCAATTTTATAAGGAGGTCTAGAGACAGAAGCCTGTTTCCATGCTGAGACTGCTAGACAAAGACAATTTTCTTGAAAATAAATCCTTGAATGTAATGAGATTTATCTACTAGAAATAAATGCAGGCAGATCTTAAATACCCCCTAAAACAAAGGTTGCATCTGTTATTAAAACATTTTAGTAATTAGAAGCTTTGGTTTTCCTTGCAGACTCCTTGCATCAAATGTCATCCTGACAAACTCAATTGACTATAATAGTCAAAATTGCTGGTCATTAATTTACTTTCATTTTTTGCGTGTGAAAATCTGAACCTGCAAAAGTGCCATTATCAGTTATAGTCCATTTGAATTGACCTAATTAACTTCAGCGATGTGTGATCTACCAACAATATGGTGAAAAGAAACATGGACACATGTTGTAGACATGATTTGATATGATGTAACTATCAGAGTCTGGTTGTTAACATGCTGTTGATTAAAAAAGATTCTTCAGGTACAGAACCATATTTTTATTAGACTTACCTGTCAAGCAGTTTTGAGAAAAAATACTACAAGAATTTCTTTCACAATGACAGACATTTTCTCTTGTTTAGGAGAATAGAGAATAGACAGAAGAATAACAGAATGAAGCCCATTTATAGGAATTTATAGGAAGAAGTCATGGTAGGTCATGTCCACAAACTTTCAAAAATGACCCACCAGTGCAAGATAACAGGTTTATATTCCTCTAACAGCAATCCTTTCCACTCAACACGGCAAAAACAGAGTTACAAAACAGAAAGTTTTATATTGGACTGATTGTCAACTTTCATTTTAGTGTTGACTTTTCCTCAGTACAGGAACCCCATGACTTTCTTGTTTAAATTGATGGGCAGTAGATGCAGTAAGGGGGGGGGGAAGCATTTTAGATAATGTGTATGAATTTTAGAACTCCCTACCACAGGATACGATGATAGCTGCTAACCTTGAAAGGAGATTTGACCAATAGGTAGCAGCTAGAGCCATCATTATATCTAATGTAGGACATTAGTCTAGATGTAGATCATTAAACCCACAGATTAGGACCATGTACCCAAGAGGGAGATCTTTGTACAAACTTTGGATGAGCCCCAGGAACTGCCAAAAAAATCTCAAATTTTAAAATGAGTGTGGGAGGTTTTTAAAATACTGAGATCTCACAGGAGTTCCTTATAAAAAGTCAGCATGGGCAACTCTGTTAATCCAAAATAACTGTAGTAGTTAGGCTGGCAAGTTAAGGAAATGAGAAAAGGAAGGTGGGGATAGATGGGAGAGAGGGAGGAAAGAAAAATAGTGTAGAATTGGAGAAATGGGGCCTGGAAGAAATCAAGAGATCAGAAAAACTGAAATACTGAAGAGGAACTTCCATAAGCTGGAGGCAGTTTGACTGCCAGTTACTGAGGACAGGCAGCAGCCATGGCAAGCCTTGGCTTCTGTACACTTGGTGAGTGCCTTCCTGATGGTCATCCTCTGTGGAATATAAAAGTTTGGACTGAACGGTTCTAATACAGAAATTTCTTCTTACATTCTTATTTTGAAGTGCACGTTTGCTTGCTGTGATCCATAAAGTTAATACTTCATTATTTTATTTATGCTAATATACATTATTTACACGCACAGCATATAAACTTATTTAAACAGGCAAGGACAATTCTGAAAGGAAGTTATAATGATTTTAGAAAATAACTTGTATCAGCTGAGCCCATGCTGAATTAAGGAAAAGGGAGTTTGTGCATGACTACTATTGATGAAGCATAACATTTCTTTACTGTTGAGTAAACTACTTTTGCAGAAAGGAGAAAAAGTTGAGGAGGAGCCATAGCACAATGGCAGAATGTAGTAGGAAAAATGTATTGGAAAGGTCTCAGTTTCAGTCCCTGTCAACTTTACTTTAAAAATATCTCGTCTAAAGGTAAAGAAGAGCTGCTTAGAGAGCTGCTCCACATGGAGGAGATGCTACTAGGCCAGCTAGCAAGGCAGTTTCATAACTTCAGACAATAGCAGGAAATACTGTACTAGTAATGTCAGCTGGATCACCATCCTAGAAAAATCGTTGGCTGCCTAGAGCAACCCTGTACATTTCTAACATGGTTTCTTATGGGTTAATACCAAAACAGAACAAAATTATGACCTGTACAATTTTGTTCCTGTTGTAAATTACAATGACAGGATTGGTTGTGTTCTCTTGACTAAATATAGTTTCCACAGAGCTGATAATACAGAGCCAGAGCCATGAATGCTGCAAAAAAAGGTTCCCCCTCCACAGACAACTAATTATAACATCAAGTGGGATGATGCTCACAATAGACTGAATGAGAAAATCTAATCCAATAATTATTTAAAAGAGTAGGTGTTAGCTTCTGGTCTGTTCCAGTGGTGGTGGGAGCTAGGGGAAGCTTCAAAGTAACAATAAATATTCGGCCATTCAAGACATTTTATTCACCTATTTATTCGCCTATTCATATTTCACAGCATTACAAAAATCCAGTAGATTTAGCGCACTTTTCAATTATACCTGCCACTTACGCACGTACTGCAAAGCCTTTGGTACAGTTGTTGTGGTCAACAAAAGACAATGAATAGGTTTTGAAAAAGCTGTAGATGAAATACTATTACAATAGGAGTATGTAATCAGAGGTAATCACCTTCAACTAGAAATCTGAAGCCATAAAATTAACAGGAACACATGTGAGCTTTGAAGTCCATTTTTATGCAAAGATCAGATAGCCCTGCCAAATTCATCCTTCACAGGTTTGAAGTGTAAATGTACATCAATGCCCATCAAAAATGGCTTACTATCGACTCCTCTGGTCTTGCTTAATTTAAAAAAAACAATTGGTTCAAGTTTGGGGGTACTAATTAAATTTGCTGACTTTTTTTTTAACCAGGAAAATTATGGCAAAATTCTAAGCGTGTATATTTAGAAATTAATTCCACTGAATTCAATATGACTCACTCCCTAGTATGTATGTTTAGGGTTGTAGTCCTAAACAGGGAAGCACAAAGCACATTTATTAGGAGCTGTCACATTGAGCTTTGTAGGAATGACTCAGGAGTAAATATGCATAGGAAAAGTTTTGGAAACCATTATTTCTGGTAGATAACAACTTTGGAATTATTTTTAAGGCAAAATTGTATTGGGCTTAGCAGGACATTCTTGACTGAAATTAGAAAACAAAATTATGTTATTTCTAATGATATGCAATGATCACCCAAATTCTAAGTTCGATGTCCATGGACCACTGGTTTGCAAACCGATTTCCTATTGCCAGAGAGAGAATAAGAAGTCCATGAGAGCTCTGCAAACTTTTCCAGACAATGGCAAAGTCCTGATTTGACAATTGCAAACTAAGATGGTGCTGGAATAAAAAACTGTCACGGAAGCTCAGAGGGATTTTTTTACTTTAAATCAGTTTAGCCTGTATTAATTTGGTCTTCCGTGCTGACCATTAGAGGAAAATGCATGGTCTGTGTTTAACCTTTTTTTAAACAAATTAGAGGCAAAATCCAGTAAAAAAACCATTGACCCTCCCTCCCTCCCTCCCTCCATGCCTGCCTGCCTGTGGAGCAGCTGCTTCCCCTGGTCATGCTGCTCAGGTGACTGAGGCCCAGGTGGGGCACAGGGTTATCCCCATGGGGCTCCAACCTGACCGGGGGACCCTGCGGAAAGTGGCTGCTCCGCAGGCAGGCAGGCAGGCAGGCAGGCAGGCAGGCAGGATCAAAGTTCGCAGCCTCTGTTGCTCAGCCGGCAGCAGCCACAGACCTCTTGTAGAGCCGCTTCCTGAGCTTTGTGACTGGGCTGCTCTGAGCTGAAGTGGGAGTGCAAGGGAGCTGGACTGCTGTGCCTGCCTTCCCCCCACCCTCCCATTCTGAATTCCTGGGCTTCCTGGTGGCTATCCAGTTGACTGGCCAGAAGGGGACTCGGCCACAGGGAAGCCCCTTCTGCCTTTTCCCTTCACAGCCCAGGGGCGTATCTGGGGAAATTGGAGCCCGGGAGGGAAGGGGGAGAAAACTCAGATTTTGCCCTGGGCTCCATTTTCCCTCGAAAATGCACTACACCACAACCACCCAACAACGATTGATACAGCAATGAACTGGAGGCTCCTTAGTTGTTTTCAGGTCCACTATTGGACCACCTCAGTCTCTTAACAAAATACTTACAGTTTTGAAGTCTACCACCTGCCCCCTTGACCCATGCCTGTCATGGCTAGTGAAGGCCAGTGGTGACAAGGTGCAGGGTCCCCTTTTGGAAACAGTATCTCCCTCCAGCAGCAAGTTTTCCCAGGGAGGTTAAAAAGGTGGTGGCATGATTGTTCTTTAAGAAACTATTTTTGAATCCTTACTATCCATCCAACGACAGCCCAGTCTCAAATTTATTGTTTTGGGGCAAGGTAGTTGAGAGGTGGTGGCAGAGCAACTGCATACATTTTGGATGAAATCAACCTTGGACCCATTCCAATCCAGTTACCATCCTGGCCATGGGATGGAGATTGTGCTGGCTTTATATCCAGCTAGACCAAGACAGGTCAACACTGCAAGTGCTTCTAAATATCAGTTCAGTATTTGACATAGTCAGTCAACAAATCATCTTTGGGAGAACTTAAAATAAATGAAAATGTACACTGACTATCCAAATATTGAAAAATTATACTTGAAGACATCATGCCAAATAAAAACTAATTTCAGAGGCAAAGAGCAAAAATTTCTACCACAAAGGAGGTAAAACAAGGTTTCATATTAGCACCTCACGTATTCCACCTGTTTTTTTAGTGAGCTGGCCCACTTTATGGAAAAAGTAAACGGCCATCTCCTGATGTTAGGGAGACATCTACTCTTTTACTATTATACTCAAATGACACCATGATACTCTCTAGGACCTGAATTGGCTTAGGCCAGTATCTTTGAACCTTTTATCAATGCTACCAATCTAATTCTCTAACAATAAACTTTGATAAATCAAAAGTTATGATATTCTATAAATGAAGATGAGCATTTACATGGAAAGTGGGATTTTTTTGTGGAACAACTTAAGGCCTTTAAATATCTAGGACTAAACTTCCAAACTAATCTTAAATGGACCATTCACTTTCAAAATGGGGGATGGGTTTTTTGGTATTCTGCTTGTAGGGGGTGCATTTTTAAAGGTAGTAGCACCTAACCTTCAAACCTTTAAAGGTAGTAGCACCATCCGGCTTTGGAAAGCTCTTTTGATGAGACCATCCAAGTTTGGTGAAGTTTGGTTCAGGGAATCTAATTTTATGGACCCTCAAAGAGAGTGCCCCATCTCTCATTGCTTCTAATGGTTTCTAATGGAAGTTGGGGGCTACCCCTTTGATGTCCAATAGCATTGGCCCCCTGAACCAAACTTTACCAAACCTAGTTGTGATTGTCAAGAGGGTATCTTGAAGCCACTCTGAAAGTTTAGTGGATCGATCTCGAAAAATGCACCCCCTATAGACACTACCAAAAATTTTCCAGATTCTCCTATTCAGCTGATTTGGTTTTGGCTCAATCGTAGCCAATAAGAAATTTCTGGAAGTGTATGCAGGGAGCACATGTTTTAAGATAGAGGCACAAAACTTTCAAGGTGACTTCAAGAGACCCTCCTGGTAAGAGCACCCAGGTTTGGTGAAATTTAGTTCAGGGGGTCAGTACTATGGGTTCTCAAAGGGGTAGCCCCCATCCCCGATTGCCTCTGAAGCAAACTTCACCAAAATTGGGTGCTCTCATCAGAAGATTTTTCCAAAGCTTCCCTGCAAGTTTGGTACCTCAGCCTTCAAAATGCACCCCTTACAGACACCCCCCAGAAATTTCCCACTGGCTAAAATGGAGCCAAGTCAAGATTAAAGAATCTGGCAGGCTTCAGCAATTATGTATGGCAGGAAAATTTCCCACCATAGACTTCCATGTGTGGGAAAAATTATTACTTTTTTTGCCACCATAGAATAACAGGGAGCTTTCTGTTCTGCTTCAATTGCACTGTGCTGGAGATGTTATTGTGGACTTGAGTGGGGATCTTGTACTGGGTAGGGGCACCAAATTTACCACATGGCTGCTGATGATTCTCCTCAATATACTAACGAATTCAGCCCCTGATATTTTGATTCAGGATCTGGAGACTGCATAGGCATGGTTGTGAAAGAGCAGACTAAGATTGAATTAATCAAAGATGGAGTTCCTGTGGCTGGGATGAAGGGTGTGAGAGCAGGGGTTCCAGCTATTTGGACTGTGAGGTTTAACACCTACCTCTTCTGCCAAAAGCCTGTGTGTGACCTTGGAGTCCTTCTTATCTATGGAGACCCAGGTCATACACACAGTCAAACTGGCCTTTTCCCATCTCTACAAAGCCAGGTAGTTGGTCCCCTATCTGTCCCATTCGAATCTTGCCACAGTGATCCATGCAACAATCACCTCCAGGCTAGATTACTGTAACTCACTTTACACTGGTCTGCCCTTGAGATGTTCCAGAAACTTCAGAATGTAGCAGTGAGAGTTCTCACCAGGACTCCAGTGAGAAAGCATGTTACACTTGTTCTCTGCCAGTTGCATTGGTTTCTGGTTGAATTCTGGATTGTTTTCAAGGTCTTGGTGTTAACCTTCAAGGTAATTTGAGGCCTTCATATCTACAGAACCACATTTCCCCTTATTTCCCATGGAGGACCCTCCATTTCTCTGGTGGCAACCTCCTTGTAGTTCCTAGCCTCAAGGACATTTGACTAATCTCGACTAGAGTCAGGGCTTTTTCAGCCCTGGCTCCTGCCTGGTGGAACTCATTTACCAGCATACATTAATGCCCTCTGGGATCTTAAGCTATTCCGCAGGGCCTGTAAAACTGAAATGTTCTGCTGGGCCTAAGCTTGAGGATGCCATGGAACTGCTACATCATGCTGTCCCCCTCTTTTATCGCCTCCTTCCCCCACCCTGACAGTAAGAATTATATAATTGGGCAAAGTTGATAATTATACTTTGGACAACCGGAGAGTCCTGACTTTAGTCACCATCTGTGAATGTAGGGTGCTGTGGGTTTTCTGTGTTGTATGGCCATGTTCCACTAACATTTTCTCCTGATGCTTCGCCTGCATCTGTGACTGGCATCTTCAGAGAATCCCCAGCGACTCCGACCATGAAAGCCTTTGACAATACATCTGTGAATGTTTTGATGTTTTTAATGTTTTAATGTCTTAATGGTTTAATGCTGAATTATTTATTTGTTTTATGGAATGTAATTGGAATATGTACGTTAGCTGCCCTGAGCCTGGCTCCGGCTGAGGAGGGTGGGATTTTAAATCTGATAAAATTAAATAAACATAAAATAAAATTGGGTGTTTAGTCATACAGACTATATGGTAGTCACATTTATCATAACAACCGGTCCTGTATACTTCCACAGTGTTTACATTCTTTGTTGTCTTTTCTGAGTATATTTTACTTGATAATATTTTTGATTCAATACATTTATATTGGAAGTTATCATTTTGATGGAATATATTTACACAAAGGTAGTTTGTGTTTTTTGACACTCTACTTTGCAAATCATAGTAAGGAGTTTGAACCCAAAGGTAACTATACAAAATGGCTTCCTTGAGAGGGAGTTGATGACTTCATTCTGTCCCCTCTGTTGGAATTCTGTCCGGTGGAATGCCCCATCTATCTCAATGAGCTCCACAGACAGCTTTTCTATCTAGTACCACAACTCCTTTTCCAGCTCAGAGGTTAAAAGTTGTCATGGGTTTCCCTGATGCCTCCCATGGAGTGCCCCCTGATTTCCTGCTAGGTAGTCAGTTAACTCCTGTCCTTAATGTGATTCAATAGTGCAGTTCAGGCTTATTTTAATCATGCCAGTAGTACACAAATGAATTAAGAAAATGCAGTGTTTAAAAATTCACTGGTAGTTGGCAATCTATAAATGCACTGAGAAAATGGATACCAAGCATTATAATGACTTTTTTTGCCATCAAGTCACAGCTGACTTATGGAGTCCCCACAGGGTTTTCAAAGCAAGAGACCTTCAGAAGGAGACCACTGCATCATCTGGTATTCCTTGGAGCACTCCCATCCAAATACTAGTCAGGTCAGGGCTGAGTGTGTGTGACTGGCCTAAGGTCACCTAGCAAGCTCCCCTGGAGCAAGAGAGGATTTGAGCTTGGTTTCCCCAGGTCCTAGTCTGACATTTTAACCACTACATCATGCTGGCTCTCCTGATAGAACATATTAAAATATGTCAGGCTTGGTACTTGCTTGTATTGCATTTCAGCACATGTATTTATAGGCTTGTGTTCAAGCAGGCAAGTATATAATCTTGAATTTATTTGAAACATTTCCTGCTAACAAGAGCCAACATGAAATGTTACTGCTAATGAGTTTCAAAAGGATTCCATTATTCCCATTCTACAATTTTAGAAGATAACAACAAAATGTACTGAGATAGAAAAATCTTAGATAATAATATAATATAAATAGAAAGCTGGACTAGATAAAACCAGCTGAACACTAGTCTGTCCTCAAGACCTAACAGGGAAGTAATAACAGGCTTTTGAATATGTTGCAATTTCTTTTGGCAGATATGCCTTGGACAATTCCATACTCAGTGAAGAACCATTAGAACTGATCGGTCATTTAATCCATTTCTGAAACAGCATCTCCAAGGGGGATTGTGAAATATCTAGATAAGATAGATAGGTTATTTTTAGTTTACCTATAGCTGGTAAAAATTGGAAAATTGTCCAGCAATGTGAAATTCTCAATAACTTCATTATTCTAGGTAACTTCATTATTTCTGTAGGTGTGTATGTGTATACTCTGAAAGTTGCTCAAAATATCAGCTGGAGGTTTCATTCTCCCAAACGAGCACAGTCTCTGATTTTATTGTATTAATTCCATATTTGTCCTTGCTGGTAGGGCATAAAAATGCAACAGGACACAGTGCTTGAGCATGTGCACACGGAGATATCTATGTCCTCACAGAGCATAAAATAACGATGCTTGGAAATCCAATCTCATAAAAAACAACTCAGTGGTTTCGAGCAAACCAGATACTTAATTTTGTTGAAAAGGCAAATCAGACTGAAATAGCTTTATTTTTGCAGCTTTTGCCATGACTTTTCATTAAGATGGGTTTGATTTACATTTCAAATAAGTTTTATTTTTCTGTCAAAAGGCTGCTTAAAATCTTGTCAAAAGAGCAACATGGTCCCGACACAAAGCGCTATCAATTCCCATTAATTTATGAGCTAACACCATAGATTGAAGACACAAGGCATGGATGTGGGTTAAAACAGGTTTCATCAAAATTCTGATCTGCAGTAACTTATTAAATATCTCATTCATTTCCAGCCCATTCAAGGTGCAACAGAAATCAAATGGTATCTTAACGACTCACAACGTTTACTTTAACATAAAGTTTCATATTTTGTCTTTGATCACTTGCAGGCAACCTGTGCTGAGATGTCCTCAGTCTCACCAGCTTTTTCCTATGTTGTAATAGCAGCTAAAGTTCAGATGCTGCTGCCCAGAACTAAGAAAATCTTATCCCAGACCCCTCTAGCCAAAACAGGTGGTAAAATTCATTAGCTAGCATCTCAGGATGCTCACCTAATTTTGCTATTAATAACACAATATCCTGAGATATTCCTGCCTTAGGAATGAGAGAATCCAGCTTAACTCCCTGTTCCCATCCGCCAACGTTAAAGGCATAACAGTCAACATGCATATCATTCAAAAGCACATCTCATGCCTAAGTAGAGATATGGATTCATTCCATACAGGTGTAATATCAAGAAACGGATTCCCAGATGGTAAATATTTGCTTTGACCACATCTTCAAGTCCTGATTTATCATAACCTAGCCATTTCAAGGTTACCGTGCTAAAGCATCCCCTGGTTATTTGAAGCAGGCCAATCACAAAGAGCTGGCTGAAGAGAGGAAGTAGCTGGCTCCAGGACGCCCCATGATTTCTGAACCATTCAATACTGGCAATTGAAGCAATGCCCAGCTGGGAACCATAACTGGAGCCATAACTTGAAGCAACGCCCAGCTGGGAACCATAACTGAACCATATACCTACCTCTAAGTCCAAAACATGCAAATGAGTACCTTTGTATAAGAGAAATAGATTAACAAAGCTCTGCATTTTAAGTTTGAACATAATTGTTACAGGCACCTGATTCATTCTTGGTATTCCTCATGCCACTTGAACCCAACCCAAACATCATAAAAGCAACGTGATAATGCTTGACCAGTACTGTGGGCCCTCCAGATAAACCAAACACTTGTAATTATGTCCCCAAGTTCCTGCTGTTGGCAACCCTATCCCTCAGTCCAAAGGATGATGATCAAAAGGAAAATTCTGTAGAGACTGAAAGTGATTTCTTTCCTATATTTAAACAAAATCATAAGGAATTACTGCAACAGAGGTAAAATTGGATAAATAAAACTGTGAGACTATGTTGGGAATAATCCTTGTAGAATGGCTTCATTTGTGAATAAAAGTGTCTGTTGTTGACAAATGAATCATGCAGCAGAAAGGGACTGTTGTCAGCATAAATGGTTGTTATTGGAGAGAAGGGCTGCCACTGAAAGAAAAAACGAGGAGAAAAATGACAATCAGTCCTTGAGTCATCCAATAGAGAAAAAAGACAGCCAGTCCTTTGAGTCATGCCAGTACAGGGGCTAGAAGAGGGGCTAGATCAGTGATGGCGAACCTATGGCACGGGTGCCAGAGGTGGCACTCAGAGCCCTCTCTGTGGGCACGCACAAACAGAGTTCATCATGTGGGGAGGAAAATCCCCCCCCACACATCTAGGCTAGCCTGGGCCGCTGGGCTCGATTATTAGCATTAAACCTAAGACCTAGTTTTGGGGAAGCAGTATAGGTAACCCTGTTAAGCGCTGTTAAATCCCACTGATTTTCATTCAAAGAACTAAAGCGCGATCAACTTTACCTGGAAGTAAGCTCAGTTGCTGGCAATATGGCTTGCTTATGAGTAAACTCTCCTAGGGTCGTGATTCACCTGTTCGAAAAGTTGCATGGTTGCTTCAAAGCAAAGCCAACAACTACCACCAAGCTTACTCCCGAGTAACGCATGCCTCAGCACCAACCATTTTTTCTAACTAAAACCTCAATATTCAGGTTAAATTCCCGCGTTGGCACTTTGTGATAAATAAGTGGGTTTTGGGTTGCAGTTTGGGCACTCGGTCTCAAAAAGGTTTGCCATCACTGGGCTAGATGTTTGTCAGAATACATGTTATATAGAGTGGTATGTAACATTTTCACCACACTTGAAAAGTAATGAAGAGCACAGACCTCTTCATGGTACACAAGATATTTACATGCTAATATCTGTTGGCCAAGATCCATGTGCACATAATTTCTCTTCACAGATCAAGGGTGCATACAGCATTGAAATATCCCAGTCTAAAAACACTATTTTTACTAATGTGCAAATCCATTAAAATATTTTGAGTTATGGTTTGTTACAATTATGTGACTTAATTAAAAAAATATTGTGTAAGGGTATCAGGATATGAAACTTGCCAAAATGACCAATCTGTCATGCAAATGATGAAAACCTTGAATATAATATTCAGGTTTCAATTTCATTCAATTTGATTGCACTTAAAATGCTTTCTTAAGCAGAAAAGCTTTACAGTGGTTCCCATACTAAGATGCTCAGAAGAAAGGCGGGCATATACATATTCTAAACAAATAGATGAATAACCTAAAATCCAAGAAGGCTCAGTGGGCTGTACCAAAAAGTGGGAGGTAGGGAGGTCCTACTCCACCTGCTTGACACTATTGGCAGTACTTTAGATCCAGCTCATTCATATCAGATTGAAAGATGCTTAAAATAGCTGAATTGGTTCTCTTTCTTCAGCAAAAGATTGCAACCTGATATTTTCTATCACCTTTCTACTATGTTTTTTGTGCAAGGACCTTAATTTTCCGGATGTACTTCCAGATTCTGGATTTGAATCCACTAGTACCTTAGAGACCAACGAGATTTTGGGGGTATATTATAAGATTGCCAACTTCAGATTGCAACATTTCTGGCAATAAGGGGGCGAAGGCTAAGGAGGGTAGGGTTTGGACAAGGGAGGGCTTTCAATGGGGTATAATGCCATAGATTCCACCCTACAGTGCAGCTGTATCTACAGGGAATGGATCTCTGTAGCCTGATGGTCAATTGAAATTCTGGGGGATCTGCAGGCCCCAACAGGAGATTGGCAACTCTACAGTATAAACTTTGGAGAGTCAAAGCTACTTGAATACCCTGAAAATCTTGCTGGTTTGCATTTTGGGAATATTTCATTTGTGCATCAGGCAAGTGAAGTTCCAATGATTATTCCACATATTAATTAATTTGAATCCAGTAGCGCCTTAGAGATCACAAGAGTTTCAGGATACAACTCTTCTTGGACTCTAAGGTACTACTGGGATCAAATCTAGCTGTTCTACTGCAGACTAACATGACTGCTCTCATGATTAGCATGCAAGCCTAAAGCCAGGCAGGGGGACCATTTTTAATGCCCTACCAATCATTTATTGGTATCACAGATCTCTCAAGTCTAAGATGGATGCCAATTTTTATTCAAGGGCTTTGATAAAAGGGTTTGCCTGACACATGCTTTCCCCCTCCCAACTCAAGTATGCATAGCAGCCAACAGTGCCTTCCCTGAAGGATCAGCCATTCAAATCTGATTAACAACATCATAGCACACTTGCCCCACACCCTGATTCTATTAAGCGAACTGACTAGATCACCTGAACCCTTTTCTCCCAAACATTAATTAAATCTTAAACCTTCTGTCCAACTTTTAAAGAATCATCAACCTTCCAGAGTTTCTTTGTTACAGCATTCCAGGCTCACTCAGACTTGGAATACCATTGTCTTAATTTTATCAATACAGCCCAAACCTCATCAAGAGTTGGGCAATTCCAGGTCTTAATCCAATCAAGACTTTTTCCATAGCATTGTTGATGCCTAGGAATGGAGCTTTGCTTTGTTTCAGGACAATTGCCTCTCTTATGGTAGCCAGAGGATCAACTTTTCCTATAACCAGACCTTCCAAATGAAGGCAATTTGCCCTTGGATCTCATTCCTTGTGCCCAACATTTTCCTGTGAGCCATGCTGGTGCCTGCTTCCTTGGACTTCTTTTCGATTGGTAATTCCCTCAATGCTGTGCTCTGTTTCCCCTATTGATCACCTCTCTTTACTTTCTAGGCTCCTTGAAACTCCATTGGGTGCGTTTGCAACTTACTTGTGTATTTTTATTATTTTTAATCCTGAATAAAACTGTAAACCTTCTCCCTAATTCTGTGTTTTGTGCAGCTTTCTAAGGGGAGTGACCTCTGAATAAACTGGTGCAAATCCTTACCTGGCCTCTTGAAATGTAGGTCTGTCCCCAGCTAATTACCCAACCAAATGGAGAACAGACCAATCTAATTTGGGAAACATCTTAGAGTTGCCAGATCCTCCCCTCGCCCAGCCACCACTGGGTGATGGAGATAGGGCTGTCAGACCCAAACTGGGAAATTCCCAGAGATTTGGGGATGGAGTTTAGGGAGGACAGGGACTTCAGTGGGCTACAATACTATAGAGTCCTCCCCACAAACACCCATTTTCTTCAGGTAACTGATCTCTGTAATCTGGAGAAGCGCATTCTGGGGGATCCCTAATCTCCCCTGAAGACTGGCATCTATGCCCTCTGAAACTGTCTTTCAGATTGCTTCCTTTTACTACCATATAAATCAGTGCCATAGTCCAATTTTCTCTGTTGGTTTCACACAGGATACCAATTTTGCTGTCTCATCTTACTTTTTACATATACCATGTTTCTCCAAAAACAAGACAGTTTCTTTACTGTCTCATATTAATTTTTGCTCCCAAAGATGCGCTATGTCTTATTTTCAGGGGATGTCTTATTTTTCCGCTCCACAGCTGCATGCTCTGGTGTTCTGTTCGACGGGCATGCTTCCAAACAAAAACTTTGCTACGGCTTACTTTCGGGGGAAAGTACTTTTATATTCAGCACTTCAGCAAAACCTCTACTATGTCTTATTCTCAGGGGATGTCTTATTTTCGGAGAAACAGGGTACTGGCAGTTCCTTAAAGTGGCTGCAGCTACTGAATGCAAATGGAGCTCATCACAATTGAGCAGCTAAGTAGATAAAAAGCTGCTGAAAATTTTTTTACAAGTCACAAGAAAAACAGAAAAAATGAGCCCCTGTGACTTCAGTAGTAAGATTAAAGCAGGCCTTACTCTTCACAGAGGTTAGAGTGCACTTTCATAATACATCGGGGCCAATTCTCTGCAGAAAACATAGACACGCTTCACATTTTCAAACCTCTTTACTAGGCAAATTATTCGGTATAGGAAACGTTATGCCTATTATAGTAATAGTTACAGATTATTAGAACTGCAGCTTGTATGGTATAATAACTATATGTGGATAAATAAAGCACTGTTTAATAAAGCTAGAATAAAATGTCAAATTCATGCTTATGATGCATGTTATTTTGGGCTGCAACATTTATTTATTTTATTTTTATTATTTATTATTATTGTTTTTTAATTTCAAAAGAAGTTTATTTCAAAACCTGCCAGACCGTCTTGCCCCATATGTCCCGAACCGGCCTCTGTGTTCTGCAGAGGCCAATTTGCTGGTGATCCCTGGCCCCTCCATGATGTGGCTAGCCTCTACCCGGGCCAGAGCCTTTACAGCTCTGGGCCCACATGAATGGAGCAGCTCTCCCCTCCAGCTGTGCGAGCCTCTTGGAATCTCAATGAGAGTTCCATGGGGCCTGCAAGACTAGGCTGTTCCATGAGGCCTTTGAGGAGGCAGCCCGCTGATGGTAAATTATTAACATCTGTGGATCCTGCCGTCCCTCCCCTCTTTTAGGGGATTGGTTAGTAGGTCGCCTCTTGTATTATTTATTGTATTTGATACTAACATGCTGCTTTAAATGGGGTTTTAATGATTCCAAGACTATAGAGCCATTTATTATGATTTATTTAACGATTTGTGATTGATTGATTTTAGTTGTGCTCTATTTGTATATTCATGTTCACCGCCCTGAGCCCTTCGGGAGAGGGCGGTATATAGATGTAATAAATAAATAATAATAATAATAATAAATAATTTTAAAAAGTATTTAAAAAGGATACAATTACGTAACAAAATAACATAGTTTTAGTTATATACATTTGTCAATATATTTCCTTAATGGGAATATCCAAGACATATGTTAAGATTTAAATGGTTGACTACACCATCCGTTCAGCATAACATCACATTATGTTAATTAACAAAGAGAAAAAATAACAGATAATACGGCTAATCTTAAAGTGAGCTATCTTGAATTATCATTAATTGTACTAATACTAATTATTATAAAAGTAACTAGATATTATATTATATATATTACACATTACAACATACACAGTCCAACATTGCAGTTAATGCAGTTGATGGTATATTATCTTTGTACAATTTAATTCTACGACGACGAAAGATTAAATTTGTCAAAAAAGTATTTATTCAACAGTTCCCAGGTGTTTTCTTTCTTGTTTACTTTTTATGTCTGTAAAGATAAGGTTAAGACATCTAGAGCCATATATGTCCATATACTGACATACCAGTCTCTTAACAAGGCTAACTCTTTTAATTTTAATTTTCTTGCTATTTCTATGCGGGCGGCAGTAAGTAGATGCATTCTTAATCTACTGTATGGATTAAGTTTTTTATCCTTATAGATTATTATTATGACTGTTATTGCACTTTCTTTCCTGATAAAGTTCCAAAGTGGCTTACAAAAGTATACTGTAAGCAAGTTTAAAAACGTAATATGTGTGTTTGTGGTCTCTGAAGTGAGTTAGGCAGCACTCTAAATATATCCCTCAATGCTGGATCATATAAGTCTTCTTGGTTCCAGGACTGCAAGACATCATCTTCACAGCCCTCATCATGGTCCATCATGCCAGGAAACAAATGGTGCACTCTTTACACATTTTAATTTACTACAAGGTTCTTACTTTTCACTGCCACCATGCATGGAAGTTCACACTAGCTGGAAACGTCCAACACCTCTGACCCCCTCGCCCAGACCTCTTGTCTCCAAGGAGACTGATAAGAGCTTGCCAGTCAGTGTAACTTTTTCTTTCTTTCCAGCCACTTCTCAGAAGAAAGGCTTACTCAAGCCAGAGTCCATAAACAAATTACGTCTTTTACAATAGTCCAAGGTAACAAAAAACAAAGCAAATAAAAACAATTCCTTTCAGCACGCCAATTAAAGTCTCCCAGAACTCCGACAGGGCAAAATGCCCTTCTTACCAGTGAAACATACCAGCTTAACTTAACTTTCTCCTTCCCCCTCCTCCCATATACTTTCTTTAATTATTATACATTAGCAGCTGCTGCAGGTGTTGCTAGCTGGGTAGAGGCTACTAAGCTTACAGGCATAACAATTGGTGATGTTTTCAACATATTAACCGTGGCTTGTCCACACATATGACCTAAGGGGAATATATGGGGCTAACTGTCAAATTAGACAGAACTGGCTTTTTCAAGCTGTATCCGATCTATCAGAGTCTGTTTATTGATCAAGCACTGGGGATCTGACATTAAGTCACTTCTCCTATAATCCCCTCACCTCCCCATTCCTAAAATAATGGATGGGGCTATGGGAGGGGATGAGAGTGAAAATGGGAACAGCTCCAATAATGGCAACGGTGATCAGGGAGCTGGTGGAGGAGCCCTGGGTGATACCTCACCAGGGCCCAAGGACTTGGGCACCAGAGATGGAAGAGTCAAGATGGCTTCAACCAGGGTTGAAGGAACACCAGTGAGATCCTACCCCTGGGAGCCTGGGCTATGCACCCCCGATCATAATGCCTCCTTGCTGGGAGCCATACCAAAAGTTTGAGTGTTATAAAGGGGAGAGAGATGCTGGAAATTGAGTGGAGAGACCTGATGTTGGGGTCAAGTGAGAGAGACAACCCTCCTCGGCTGGAGCCATGAGGAGCTACAGAGGGACCTCTGTCTCCTACATCAGCAACTGACTGAGCTACGAATTACTTTGATGCTGGCCCTGCCAGGAGGTACTGCAGTGGAGCCTGGCACCCTGGTCAGGCAGCAGCATGTGGCACCTGGGGCTGCGGCTAGAGCCAGTGTGCAAGCGTGGCAGCAAGAGGTAATTCTGGACCCCAAGCTCAGGACAGCCTATGGCCAGACAGGCCAAGAGAAAGGAACTGAAGACAACTTTCAACTGGGACCCAGCTTCCATATTTCCTAGTCCAGGTGGGCTCCTACATTAGGATGTTGGAGAGGGCATTCGGGACCGATGCTGAATGAATATACAAGGTCAGGGCCCTACTGGAAGGAGAGGCAGCCACCTGGCTAGTGGGGCTTTTTGAGGAGCCCCAGAGCTACAAGACTTCAACCAGTTCATGCTGTCTTTGGGATGCCACTTTGAAGCCCCGTTCCTAGAAGATAAAGCCCAAGCATAACTCCAATGGCTACACCAGGGGTCCCGATCTGTGGCCGACTACACAGGTGAGCTCCAACAGCTGGGCAGATGCATTTGCAACTGGCCAGAGCATATCTTTATCCACATGTTCAAGGATGGACTACATCCAGATGTGCTGCAATGGGCACTGGTGGCAGGGGACCCGGACACCCTGATGGGATGGATCTGCCAGGCCAGAGATGTGGAAGGAAGGAAGAATGAAAGCGGTACAATGGTCCAGTGTACCTTGGGACCCTACTGCACCTCCAGAACAAAAAGTGGAGGGAAGAGGCCCAACCCCAACCTGAAAAAATGTGAGGAGACAGTGATAGAGTGGTGGCTGGGATTGTACGCCTGGTGCAGGGAAAGCGCCCACCCAAGAAAGTAGCATCCCTGCCCAGGGCATTGCCACCCTGGAGACCCCAGTGGAAACCCCTGGTGAGGCAGAAACAGCCCAAGTGCAAGCCACTAGTGTCGAAGGGATGATGATGGGGACCCCAGAGTCACCTCCTGTAGCTTCCTTTTGTCTTGAATCCTGGTCCATTTTCACACCCTCTTCCTTACAGAGAAACAGGCAGAGCCATCAAGATGAGGGGACTAGGGATACAAATTTCCTGGGGACTACGTCAGAAGCCAGTATCATGTGGCATTCAAAATGCATCCCAATTTATTTTACTTCTCATGCAGTTCTTCACTTGCAGCCTATGGCTGCTATCGTCACTGCGAGGCTGAAGCCCCCTAACAAGGCTGTTGTTTCCAGCAGTCTGTTTCTGTTTTCCTTTCCTCCCATCTAGCTCCATTATTTTTTCTGTTCAACCAGATCTTCCCTTTTGGTGGTGTAGAAAAGAAAACAATCTTTACCTTTTTCTTAATTTATCTTTCTCTTTTTTACTTTTTTCCTTCATTTTACTCTCTTCATCTCATGATCTGCCTTCGTTTCTCTTCCCCTCCTAATTCTCCCTTTATTTTGTAGTCTTTGTCTCAACTCTTTCTCATCCCAAGTTGGCAACTGAAACTATATTCATATTAGTAAAATAGTGATAGTGGTAAATCTGCCTGGCTTGTTGGAATGGGGTAGGATACAAATGAATGAATGAATGAATGAACGAACGGAAACTGAGCAGGCGACAGGCACGAGCTGAGCAGGCAGACGAGCGAGCGAAATGACGAGGCGAGAGCAGAGCGAGCGAACGAACGAATGACTTCTCCTATTAAATCTCCCAAAGAGCACAGCATTCATCTGGTAGCAAACTGCTGGTGATCCTTGGCTCAAGACACATCTGACTGACCTCAACCAGAGCCAGGGCTTTTTTGGCTTGGTGGAATTTTCAATAATTTTATTTCACAAATGCTGAGAAATATGGATTGACTCCATCAACTAAGCCAAGGTCCTCCAGTTGCAAGACCTGGCCCAGGCGGTTAACAGGACATTTGAGAGGTCATTATTTCATAGGGTTACTGTAAATTGGATGAGATTTGACTGCACATCATGCACACACACACCTGGCATCAGGCAAGGGCCTGGGGGTTGCATTGGTGCTTGAAGACTGTACCTGGGCTCCGACTTCTCCCTGCTGCCTTACCAAACCTTAACACCATGTGCAAGCTGGCTCTGCAGAAGTCATGTGAGCTCCGGGGGAGGGCGGTATAAAAATGAAATAATAAATAAATAATAAATAAATAAAATAATGAGTCATGAAGAACTGGGTGTCATCACATGCTCTTACAGGGTACAGGTGGTGTGTGCAGCAGTGGGATGTACAGTTATACCCACAGTCTCTGATCTGGCTGCCATGGTGGTGCCCCCTCTCACTTACTAGATCCAGCCAGTTCTTTATATACTACCAGGAACAACTATTTTTTTTGTTCTTAACATGAGTAACATTAATTTCAATACTGAAGAAGGTTTAAAAATAATAGCAAGATATAAATCAGATTAATTTTTGCACATGATTATCAAAATCCTCACCCATATAATTCCTCCTTGACTTATCACTTTATTCCTGCCAACAGCTAACAATTCCTGATATTCCTGGCCTAATATCAAATAGTGCCTAAGTCCTTCTTGGCTGTTCTGCAACTTTGTCAGTCAACCACTCCCGAAATCTCTGTTTTTGAGGCTGTTATCTATGTCCATTTATTAGTCTTTATTAAATTTATTAGTCCATTTATTAAATTATTTATATTTCCATCATTCACTCATAACATACAGACTTTCCAACCTTTTTAACAACTGTGAACTGGTTGGCCTTGGCCAGCCTTATCTTGTCAGATCTTGAAAACTAAATGAAGCAGCACAGGTTAGTACTTGGATGAGAAACCACCAAGGAATCAGGGCTGCTACACAAAGTCAGGCAATGGTCAACCACATCGGATCATCTCCTGCCTTGAAAACTCCATGAAATCACCCATCAATTGGCTGTGACTTGAAATCACCCATCAATTGGCTGTGACTTGCCACTACTCCCTTGTGGACCCTCCTTTCCCTCCCCTTCTCTCTCTTTTGCTGGCAGGCAGTTTAAATTTAAAACATTGGCCCTTTCTGCACAACACAAATACAATATCACGAGGATGCAAAAAGAAGCATTTTGGGCAGAAATTCCGCAAAACTTTCCTCCCAAACATCCTCAGGACGTTTTATTTCAGATCAACACAGGGCTTTTTTTTAAATTGCTGAACTAGTGTTTTCTAAAGTCAGCTTAAAGTTGTCTCCTGCTTGCTGTGCGGAACTCAGGAGACAACTTATGTCTCCTGCCTAGTAAAGCTCTCACTTTCATTTTCACTGATGCCCACCATTTTCTGCCTCTTGCAAGTTCAGCAAATGGCTGCAGCAACAGAAAATTCAAGTGTCAGAAAATGATGGGTGCCAGCGATAACAAAAGTGAGAGCTTTACTGATGGGTGCCAGAGATAACAAAAGTGAGAGCTTTACTGGGTGGGAGAGAAAACCTGTTCTCTCCTCAGACACTTTTTTTTGGTTCTGTCCAAACAAAAAATGGCTTTTTACCACCCCCACCCCGCCAGGACATCTCATTTTGGTTGAGCAGAGAAAGCCAATAACACAATGGAAGTCCAGTGGGCAGAATTTTAATAATTTGGGTAATAATTTGTGCAAACCTGCCTTCAAATGTTTTGAAGTTTATTTTTAGAAACCCTTCTGTCTATTCTGCAAGCAATCTGACAACTTCCTGGATAGACTGCAATGTTTGTGAGTAGGGTGGCTCTTACAAGCTCAGTCACTCTGCCTTGAGGCTTTACTGCTACATGAGCAATACACAGTAAGCTAACAATCCCCTCTTCTTGGAAACTGGCTTAAAAACTAGCCAACAGTGCCACCTGCTGCTTGACTACATTCCCAAAGTTTACTAATTCCACTGTTCAGATTCAGCATGCTTCTAAGAATGCTGCGATGCTTCAGAGCATACACATGCCAAGATATTATCTATTGTGTAGTCAAAAACACTCCTTCTTTATATGATGTTTCAACTCTTTACTTTCTCCGAAGAGCTCAGATACCCTTCAAGTTTTCATGGCTGAAAATAGAGAAACATTTTGTAATTATTCTTTTTTTTCTATAGATCACAGCTTAAGAGCAGCCCTTCACAAGTGTTACACATTGGAGAAGATTCTGTTCCACTTGCCTTAGTCTTTCACGTTTCTAAAGCCTAGCCTTCAAAAGCCAAGAGGGTCCTTGTACTTGGCGTTAAAAATATGAGAGAGAAACAATTGACTGTCAAAATGTATTTGATAAAAACATGTGGGAAGAGAAAGAGACTGGGGCAACAGACTTTTGTACATTCAATGGAAGCTTGGGACAAAGCAGTTGCTGCATGCAGAGAAAGACTTTCTTTTGAATGTGTTTCATTTGGGGTTGGGAACACCACCAAAAGCCTTCTCCTGCCCATCTGTATTTTACAAATGCTTCAACAGATCAAAATATCATTAGATAATAATCTGCCTAAGCATAAACTTGGATTACCTCCCCACAATGGTGATGCGCCCATGGGGCGGGGAGCAATGCCCCGGGTGGAGCTGCGGCAGAGGTGTGGCCGAGCCATGGGGGGCATGGTGGGAGCATTCGGGGTGGTGTGGGCAGTGCTGCGGCAGAGGTGCAGGGCACGTGTGCATGCCCTGGGCGCAGTTTCCCCTCGCTCTGCCTCCCCAGTCAGTGATTTAACTGCCAGAGTCTGGGCGAGTGGGCTGAATCCTGAAGAATGACAACTCGGGCAACTTAAAACTACCGTATATACTCAAGTATAAGTCGACTTTTTCAGCACATTTATACTTGAGTATATACGTGAATTCCAAGATGGCCACCAGAACTGTGGCACACCGAGAAAGGAGATCATACCAGCTGTGGCACAAGCATTTTGCCTGCATCCAATTTTGAGTACTAAAATCACCATTCCTTTTGTATTTTTATGTAAAGCTAGGCTTGCAAATCCTCCAGCTTTGATAAAGCCACAGTCTTTGCAATTAGAGTTGCTCCATTGGCTCTGAATGCCATGTTAGGTATTATTCTGTGCCCTTGAAATTTGTGTTCTGACAGGCATGGCATTCCTTTGGAGATTCCGTTGCACTTGTAGCATGTAAAGACTGCAAAATGCAAGTCAAGATATGTTACTAGTAAATCAGGTCAAGCTGAGTTTTTGTGCAAATTCCTCTCTGTAAAGCAGTACAAATTAAAGCTGAAAAGAGAGGGTCTTACAGTTCTAAGGACAGAAATACCCTCTGTGCTATTTAGCAAGTGTGGTAGGAGACAAAGAGACACTGTAGATCTTCCTAATGGCTAAATCTTTGAATAAAATATGGCCCTGAACATGCAAGGATAAAAGTGTACACGGTTCACAAGGTGGTGCTAGCAAACAGTATCTGCTTCAATGTATTGTCGAAGGTTTTCATGGCCAGAATCACTGGGGTGCTGTGTGGTTTCCGGGCTGTATGGCCGTGTTCTAGCAGCATTCTCTCCTGACGTTTCGCCTGTATCTGTGGCTGGCATCAGATCCTCTGAAGATGCCAGCCACAGATGCAGGCTAAACGTCAGGAGAGAATGCTGCTAGAACATGACCATACAGCTCGGAAACCACACAGAACCCCAGTATTTGCTTCCTTTAAAAACTGCCTTGCTTAATGACATTTTTAAAATTCTAGTGAGCCATTTTGGAGGGAGGCCTTGTGGAGTCCCTCACAGACTTTGGCATGAAGCAGCCAGGCAGTCTCCCTTCTTGCCTTCATCCTGCTTGTCCTCTGATCATGAAGATTGCTTTTAGTCAACTTTTCTTAAAACCAGTGAGATACCCTCATGAATTTTATTGGTATCTATTCTATTTTTGAAATTTACCAGTAGCTGCTGCATTTCCCACCCTAGACTTATACTCAAGTCAATACGTTTCCCAGTTTTTTGTGGTAAAATTCGGTGCCTCGACTTATATTCGGGTCGACTTATACTCGAGTACATACGGTAATAACATTTTAAGAAACTATCAGCAAATAGCTAAAAGGACAGTCCATGTTCTATGTTGCCATCCCTTTAGAGCCTGGACCTGGAATTACAACTGATCTCCAGTTCTGCTGGAGAAAATTGCTGCTTCGAAGGATGGATTCTATGGCGTTATACCCCATTGTGGTCCTTCTTCTTAGCAATCATGCCCTTTCCAGGTTCCACACCCAAATCTCAAGGAATTCCCCAGCCTGGACCTGGCAACCCTACTCTGTTCAATGCAGTTTCTGTTTTCACTAGAGCAGAGTCCAAAGACATAGATATTACTGTGAATACACACTAAGGAATCTGTCTTTGGCCCCTTCCGCACTTGCAGAATAATGCACTTTCAATCCACTTTCAGAACTGTTTGAAAGTGGATTTTGCTATTCCGCACAGTAAAATCCAGCTTCAAAGTGCATTGAAAGTGGCTTGAAAGTGCATTATTCTGCATGTGCAGAAGGAGCCACAGTCACCTTGAAAGCTAATTACTAGAAGACAACAGCCTGCTGAAAATAGTGCTTTGATGAAGCATTGACTTATCTGTTAAGGCTACATTGCCTACAGAATTTGTACCAGTGTTCTTTGTATTTAAGAATTTACAATACAATCCCTCTGTTACTGACATGTGCCAATAACTGTATAGTTCTGACCCAATTTTTACTGGTCTAGCATCATTTCTTAGATTTTCAAATTTGTACACAATTAGAAATTTATTTTTTCTTGACCCAACCATCAATGTTCTGTATATTTACTTTATTCCCTTGTATTATCTGGTTTGAGCCCAGCTGATTCAGAACATCTGTATGACCACAGGAGAAGAAGAGTTTGTTTTTATACCCCACTTTTCTCTATTGTATGGAGTCTCAAAGTGGCTTAAAATCATCCCCCCCCCCCCAAACACAACAGGAAACTTGTGAGGTAAATGGGAATGAGAAAATTCTGAAAGGACTGTGACTGGCCCAAGCTGGTTTCATGTAGTGGAGTGGGGAATCAAGTTTGATTCCCCAGATTAGAGTTCACTGCTCGTGTGGAAGACTGGGGAATAAAACCCAGTTCTCCAGATTGGAGTCCATTATACTTTGCTACTACACCATACTGGCTCCAAAAGACAGGAGAACAAACCTAGGTGACAGTTTTATAATCTGCAAAAATCTCGTGAACATTTGTATTCTGGGCTACATAGGAATGAACATGCAATTGACTGGTATTACTTACTGGCTGAAAGGAAGGTAGTTTAAAAAGGCACTAAATCTGCAGTATCACTAAAAAATGCAGCAAAGGCTTTCTGGAGGCAGCAACTTCTTTAATTGCCTGAAAACTCTTCACTGATCAATGTTGCACCAGAACATCTCAGTATAGCCACAGTAAATAGCATTTTGCTTGGTTACCTCTGGAGACTAGGATTTACTTCCAGATGACCAGTCTGGGAAGCTTTTTATCAGTGGTAAAAGGCCAGCTTCTTCTCTCAGGCTGATGATGTGTCTCAAATTACAGCCAGAGATATGTGGTGAAAGTAAGGCTAGTAAAATATTTTGTGGGCTGGTGACTTTTGTGGACTGATTTTTAAGGTTGGACTAATATACCCTACTTTTACATCAACAGAACATACATTAATTGATATGCATTGTGACAAAAATATATTCAGATGGTCGAGATTCAGAGCAGCTTGCAACTCCAGATGGTTGATAACGCCTGACAACAGTCAGCTTCACCCTGTAGTGCATCTTGCTGAGACTGTCTCAACCTAACAGCTGTACAAGAACACAATGACAGAAGGGAATACTTGACATATTTATAAACAAACGTTAAAATATTTCCTATGCTCTGGGGCACAAAGAATCATCTCTATGTCTAAAGCCGTGTTCCTTCATACCAAAACAGGAACTAACATGCAAGAACTACCATGGAGAATAACATTGGAAGTATCCTATCTAAGGCCCCTTCCGCATGTGCAGAATAATGCACTTTCAATCCACTTTCACAACTGTTTGCAAGTAGATTTTGCTATTCTGCACAATAAAATCCAACTGAAAAAAGCCTTGAAAGTGGATTGAAAGTGCATTATTTTGTATTATTTTGCATGTGCGAAAGGGGCCTCCAATGGTCTGGTTTTGTTCTGGAATATTTTGAGGTCTGTCCTAAACTAGGCTACTCAGAATCCCACTCAAGTCAAGACTTGGCATGGCATTTTCTATATAAGAAGTTTTTCTTCATGTGAAAAAAGAGGTACCATATGTGCTTGCAGGAGTACAATACCACTGAACACCACTGTAGGGGATTAATCTGTTGATCACAAATCTCAAAATCTTCTCTGGAAGCATCTTTCATAGTTTCATGTCTTAGGTTCAGGCACTGCTCACTGTGTATACAAGGTTGCCTCAAGGCCTGGAGAAAAGCGAATTGTCATGTTACAAAGAGAATAAAGTATAGAGATAAGCAGTTAAAGCAGGGATCTCCAATCTATGACCCTCCAGACTTTCATTGACTATGATTCTCTGGTGGGAAAGCTTTAGCTCAGGGGTCTCTGCCAAGGGGCCATGCTGGCAGGGACTGAATGGGAATCATAGTCCATGAACATCTGGAGGGCCATAGGTTGGAGACCCCTGAGCTAACGCTTTCTATAGCATTGAGGTAAAGAACTTCACTAGATAAGTGACACCCTATTAAAGGGTCAGGACATTTTTTTCTCAGTTGGCAACCCTATGTCACGATCAGTCACTGTTTGATCCTGCCATATTTCACCCCATGCAGCTGCACACAACTCTGTGCTGGAGAGTGAGACCTGAGCCAAGGATGTAACAGCTGAAGAGGCCAATGACCTGTGGTTGCAAGGAAACAGGGGGAACCTTGCCAAGACAGTGCCAGAGGCCAGGTTGGAAAGCATGTGCAGATTGATCCTCTGAAGATGCCAGCCACAGATGCAGGTGAAACATCAGGAGAAAATGCTACTGGAACATGACCATACAACCCAGAAAACACATAACACCCTAATGATTCCAGCTGTGAAAGCCTTCGACAATGCATGTGCAGATTACCGGGGCCTCAATGCAGTGGTGGGATTCAGCAGGTTTACACCACTTCGGCAGAACCGGTTGTTAAAATGGTGCTTGTAAACAACCAGTTGTTAAATTAGTTGAATTCCACCACCAGAACTGGTTGTTAAATTATTTGAATCCCACCACTGTCTCAATGGCATTTTCCTTTGCTACCCACTGTCTTTTGTTAAGGAAATGTTAGCCAGTCTGTCCAAGGGGAAGGTTCACAAAGCTGGATCTGAGGGAAGTCTATTATAGGGCCCAGATCTAGAATGGTGACAAGTGTCAAAGTAACTTTCTAATGGTTCTGGTGGGTTTTCTGGGGTTTGTGGCTGTGGTCCGGTGGATCTTGTTCCTAATGTTTCGCCTGCATCTGTGGCTGGCATCTTCAGAGGTGTATCACAGAGGGAAGTCTGTTACATACTGTGTCCAGAGAGAAGGAAATGTTTGGGGTATATATTGTCCATGTCCCAGGGTGGGGAACCAATCAGTAAGTGTTTGGGTGGAACTTGTTATGCAAAGATGTGGTTGATAGTATTGTATTGCGGGTGGGGCTTATCAGTCCAGGGAGTGATTCACATTTTCATGTCCTGCAGCAGCAGTAGTATTGGTGAATGCAAATCCTGTGTTTGGGTGGAGTCCATTGTTCATGAACTTAGCATGCCCTTGGGGTATGCTAAGGGCATGCTAAGTTCATGAACAATGGACTCCCCAAACATTCTAGCCATTGAGGCAGTGGTAGGAACAAGATGCACCAGACCACGGCCACACAGCCCAGAAAACCCACCAGAACCAGTTGAATCCGGCCGTGAAAGCCTTTGACAATAACTTTCTAATGCTTTGTTCCACCTTCTTCAGCATGCTAACAAGTGGAAAGAGGTGGTTGATACTATGTTTACCCCAATGCAACTGGGATTGGGAGTAGTGACTCGCAGCCAAGTTTAAGCTCAGAAAGTTTCTGCCCAGTCTCCTGGTCTAAGCTTCTCCCACCATCTAGAAAAGTGATGGTCAATTAGAGATAGTGAAACAGGTGCTCGAGGAGTATTTACATTGCTGCATTAAGTACCATCAAGATAAATGGACTGATTTGCCTATAACAATGCTGTTTATCAAAGCAGTAGGCAATCCCCTTTTAAAGTAGTTTATGGATAGGATGGGAATCCCTTACCTTTTGTAAAGGCACCAGTGGAGGGCCCCAAGGACCTACTGGTTTGGCTGGGAATAATCCAACAGTCCTGGCCTCACATTGGCAAGGCTTTGTGTAAAGTTAAAGAGACTTATAAATGCCAGGCTGACAGGAAGCACAAAGATGTCCATTTTGTGGTGGAGGATTCTGTGTGTATCTCCACCAAGAATCTATATTGTGCTCAACCCGGTCGCAAGTTGGGTCACTAGTATTTAGGACTCTTTAAAGTTGTGCATGTCATCAATGCAGTGGCTACCACCCTAGGGACATGGGTACATCCATGTCCCTGGGCACATGCCTTTTGGTCACATGGGGGGGGGCAACGGATGTCCCCACATGACAAAATGGCCCTACCTTGCAGCCCTCTGCACGAGGCCTTTCTGACGTGCCAGAAGATGCCAGGCGCGCCAGCAGGGAAGATGTTTTGTGCTCTGTGGGAGGTCTCTTGTGCCGGTGGGATCCCCCTGCCTTGCATGCCAGCATGCTCTCCCATGTGAGGCCTCTCCAGAGTGCCGGTGCAATCCCCCAGGAGATGCCAGGTGCGCTGGTGGGGGAGAGACCTTGCACATCACGGGAGAGGCGGGTGCGCTGTGGCAGGGAGGTGGAGGGAGGCTCGAATGGGTGCCCTGGTGCCCATCTGAGCCCCGCCCCAAGCCCCACCCTAAGCATGAAGGGGGGCGCGGGGATGGGGGGATGGGCATCTGGAGCAAGTGTTGTTCCCAGGTGCCATTTCCCCCCATACGCCTCTGCACCAATGAGGTGACTGTAGCAGTGAACTTACCTAAAACTGATTGGAGTGTTCATCCTGTGTTTCATTCCAGGTGCTGCCTACCAACTGATGGCACCCTGACATGGCAGCGTCCGTCAACATTTTCTGACATGGCAGCGTCCGTCAACATTTTCTATAAAACATAATTTTATAGACTTCAATCATAACCGCCCTCAGATGTCTCCTCTCCAAACTAAAGAGTACCAAACGCTGCAGCCTCTCCTCATAAGGAAGGCGCTCCAATCCTTCAATCATACCAAATTATGTAGGGTGGTGAGAACCACAAAGGATTGCGAAGAGCTCCAAGTGGACCTTGATAAATTAGGTGAGTGGGCTAAGAAATGGCAAATGCAGTTCAATGTAGCAAAATGCAAAGTGATGCACATAGGGGCAAAAAATCCAAACTTCACATACACGCTACAAGGGTCAGTGCTATCAGTCACAGACCAGGAAGGAAGAGATTTGGGCGTCTTACTTGATAGTTCCATGGGAATGTCAACTCAATGCATGGCAGCTGTGAAAAAGGCAAACTCTATGCTGGGGATCATTAGGAAAGGAATTGATGATAAAACTGCAAGGATTGTCATGCCCTTATATGAAGCCGTGGTGCGACTGCACTTGGAGTACTGTGTTCAGTTCTGGTCGCCACATCTCAAAAAGAATATTGAAGAGATAGAAAAAGTGCAGAGAAGGGCAGCAAGGATGATTGAAGGATTAGAGCACCTTCCTTATGAGGAGAGGCTGCAGCGTTTGGGGGCTCTTTAGTTTGGAGAGGAGGCGTCTGAGGGGATATGATTGAAGTCTATAAAATTATGCATGGGGTAGAAAATGTTGACAGAGAGAAATTTTTCTCTCTTTCTCACAATACTAGAACCAGGGGGCATTCATTGAAAATGCTGGGGGGAAGAATTAGGACTAATCAAAGGAAACACTTCTTCACGCAACGTGTGATTGGTGTTTGGAATATGCTGCCACAGGAGGTGGTGATGGCCACTAACCTGGATAGCTTTAAAAAGGGCTTGGACAGATTTATGGAGGAGAAGTTGATCTATGGCTACCAATCTTGATCCTCCTTGATCTCAGATTGCAAATGCCTTAGCAGACCAGGTGCTCAGGAGCAGCAGCAGTAGAAGGCCATTGCTTTCACCTCCTGCATGTGAGCTCCCAAAGGCACCTGGTGGGCCACTGTGAGTAGCAGAGTGCTGGACTAGATGGACTCCGGTCTGATCCAGCAGGCTAGTTCTTGTGTTCTTGTGTTCAACCACCAGGTGGGGTATCTCACTCACTTATTGCAATGTACACTTATTGCAATGTGTCATAAATTGTTGAAAAATACCATTTAGTGATACTTCATGATTGAATACTGGTGCAATTGTTGACTACCAACCAGAAAAGTTGAAAAAGTGACTAAAATGAATATTTTCAATAAAGTTATATTTATAAAAGCTGAAGTTATTAATACCCTTTTTTCCTGGTATGTTCATTGCAGTAAAGTACTGACCCATTGTGTGACATCACATCACGATGTATCCTTGGCACACTATGTTTCTGGGATTGTTTGTCATGGCCTTCCCCAGTCAACCACACTTTACCCCCAGCAATCTATACTATTTTGCCTGTCCCCAAGGCATTAGGACCCAAGTGCAGCATTCTAGAACAAAGACAGTCCAGGAAATGGGGGATAAATATACAATTCTACTGTCCTCTTTCAGTGGAAAAGAGTACTAATTTCACCAACCCCCAAAAGATGGAAGGCTGAGTAAACCTTAAGCCAGCTACCTGACCTCTACTTCAGTCGGAATCAAATTCAGATCATGAGCAGTACTGTAGCTTACCACTTTGTACCATAGGCTCTTGGTGAGTTCATATTGAATACAAAATAGTTGGGATTTCCATCCTATTCAATTCAGCTTTGTCTGTCACCAACTAGATCATTCTCTTATTTATTTAGAAAATTAATGGGGTACATCTCCAGAGACCTGCTCAAGGTGGCTAACAAAATAAAAACAATTCAACAATAATAGCTTCTTATTTGAATATAAAAAACAAGCAATAAAAGATAGTGATAAACACCTTAGGAAGCCATGTTAAAACAGCATCCAAACATTATTAAAACACTTTTAGAAGAACATAAAACAGTGCAAAAAAGCATTCACATGGATAGAGGTAGGAAAAAAAATGGGACAAAAGAGCAATTAAAAGTCTGAGTAAAGAGAAATGTTTTGACCATGATTTCTTTCTGTACCCAAGGGATAAATTGTCTGTATGACAACTTATTTGTATTTCCTCTTCCAACCATGCAAGAATATTATCAGTACACTTCTATACAGGTTTACCAGTTTAACCTTACTGATTGCAATGGATCATGGGTCTTCCCATTTCTTCTCTTCTCAGGTTTGCTGACAGAAGAGACAGAAAGGGAGATTTCCTCCGACTCACCAAACCATGTACCTTCATGGTTATTCCTATATACAAGTCCTTCAACCCTAGGAATCAACTTTCTTGGGCTCAAAAGGGACAAATCTCTAGGCATTTCCCAACACAGAGCTGACAGTCCTAAATGGCCTAGCATTCTCTTGGCTTTTTCATTTGTAGTCTACTATTAGCTCTCACCAGCCAGTAACTTCTGGCACCTTTCTCCCTGTTTCTCTGCCCTTCCCTACTATCTTTTAAAATCTATGTTAGAAGTCCACATATTTAAAAATAAAATGTGTTTTTGTAACAAAGGTGATTCATACACATTTAATCTGACAAGAATCCATTCAACAGTATATATTATCCTTAAGCTGGAAACCATCCCAATACCTCACCAAGATAGCAAGAGATGTAAAATTATATAGAACTGTATTGTCAAAGGCTTTCATGGCCGGAATCACTGGAGTGTTGTGGGGCTTCCTGGCTGCATGGCTGTGTTCCAGTAGCATTTTCTCCTGACATTTATCCAGCATCTGTGGCTAGCATCTTCACCCTTTACACTTGTTAACCAATACAAATGGTTCTTTCACCCACCCTGGACATTCCACAGATATTTATACTCCACTTGCTTTACTACCATCAGATCCTCTGAAGATTCCAACAACAGATGCAGGCGAAACGTCAGGAGAAAATGCTACTGGGACATGGCCATGCAGCCCGGAAGGTAGCTTATAAACTCCTTTCTCTCTCTACAATAGACATCTTGTGAGGTAGGTGGGGCTGAAAGAGTTTTGAAAGAACTGTGACTTGCCCAAGATCACTCAGCAGGAATGTAGGAGTGGGGAAACAAATCTGGTTCACCAGATAAGAGTCCACTGCTCATGTGGAAGAATGGGGAATCGAATCCAGTTCTTTAGATTAGAGTCCACTGTTCTTAACCACTACACCAGAAAGGCTCAATTAATTGCTGGGCCCCACCTGAGCTATTCTGCTACAGTGACACTTGGTCCTAGAGAGAGAAAGTCACTGCTACAAATGCTGCCCCCAAACCAGTGCTGCTCAGTTACTGACCCTTCTGGCCAATGTCAGTTCCACCTCTAGGTAGCAGAATGCCACAGTCTATATAATGGTTGAACATTTTAAATACGAGGTATGGGGAATTAAGGATTTTTAAAATACTGAGGGGGTCTCTGTGGATGAAATTCAAAAAGATATGTCATTTCCTCCAAACTTCCAGGAACATTCAGAACATTCAATATTATTGCAGCCAAACTGGGGAAATGGAAGAATGGCTAACCATAAAGAACAAGCTTACCCTTTGCATCCTAAAGCAGCTTGTGCTTGTCATCCAGTAAATCTCCTCATTTATCACTTGAAAGGGAATGGCAATTAAAAACATGACAGATGGGAAACCTCATTAGGCACCACTTAGTCCTAATTGAGGGAGGTTTGTGTAAATTGCGTATTCAGTCCTTTCACGCCATGTCTAAACTATTAACGGACATGTTTCCGCTGATCAAAAATGAAAATCCAGGGAAAAAAATCTCTGCAGGTACATCTGGAATGACATGTTTGTGGGTTCTTCTGTCAAGGAAATGGAACAGGTCAAATTTGTTTAGGAAAACAATTATACAAATTGTTACAAAACTCTTGAAATTTTTCAGTTTGTACATGTGAAAAAACTAGTGTTATTTTCTCTTCAAAGACACTGTGGACTTGTAATTTCAGTCAAAGGATAAGGAGCTCCTTCTTATAAAGGCAGATGGCTTTCGATAGTTAGGCATATCATATGTTAAACATTCCTGAAGTTTTCCTTCAGATTGTAATCAAGTATACATTTCTGAAAAATAGTTCTGGGAGGCTAGCAGCAGGTCCTGCCAGGGAGCACTACTAAATTTCCCTTGAATAACAACCACTGAGTTGACTTCCATCACTGAGTTGCCTGGTCAAGCGCTATATCAGAAGTTAAAATTGAATTGACAACTTCTGGAAAGTTGAGGATTGTTTGTTTAAAACACATTTATGCCCCTTCTCCATCCCATTAGGATCTCCAAGCATAAAACATTAAAAAAATTAAAACATTTAATTTGAACAATTAAAATCACATTTAAAATTATGAAATAATTCAGTAAAACACACAACCAACATCAGAACAAGGAAGGAGAGCTGTGAGGGCCCTTTTTCTACTCATACGAAGTGCTTACTTCCCTCAGCAACCTCCGTCACATGTTGCCACCCTTCTCATCTATTTTAAAGCTCCAGATAGGCATGACCTTTTCATAACTCATTCCTTCTCTCTCTCTCACTCACAGAGACAGCAGACAAGATAGCCTAGAGTAGACCCATTCAGAAAAAGGCCCTCTGTCAAACTCCTCACAGAGCTATTGGAGTTGAAGGCTCATACACTGTCATATGCTGCCACCATTTATTCATATCCTGAACATAAATTGATTGATTTTCATGTGTGTGTGTGTGTGTGTGTGTGTGTGTGTGTGTTTCTTTCTCTGAAACACTCAGTCCATAGAGTTAAATTTTATTTAATGTCTGAATATAACACTGAAGAACATAAGGTATAGGTTACAATGTTTTCCTTCCACTGAACTTTTGATCTGTTCCCTTATTCCAACATCTTGGATTGCATGTTGCAAACTGACTATTTTCAGTCAGCTGGTTTAAAGATAATCTTTGCCTCAGCTTCACTCAATCAGACACACCTTTTCCCTCTCAGCTGCCCAGCTGCCAGCTGCCAACTTCTCTCTTAACTGCTGTTTTCCAGCTCTCTCACTAACATTTTATTGGAATTTCCAGTCTTGCTGCAGCCTTGCTTTGCATGCACCAGCAGCAAGAGCAGCATAGAATTCTGGGAAGGTGCATGAACATTCTAAAGGTGACAGTTAAAATCTGTTGGTAGTGTTCTGTTCCATCACACACACACTCTGAGACTGCCTAACTGACTAACTAAGAGAAAAAGATGTGCTCTGTGCTCTGTATACTGTTGTAAAACCAAATGATATATAGAAAGTGCTCTGACTATGACTATAAGATATTGTAACACAATCATAATATAACAAACCATGAGCTGTGCATGTAACTATTATTTTGTGATACTGTGTATATTTTGTATCTCTCTCTCTCAGGTTACCGGTAAGTAAAGTTCTGATTATGTTTTAATGAACTTCTGAGGTAAAACAGCTGGTCTTTTGACAGATAAACTATTCTAATTTGATGTGCCGCACAATCCACATTTCCGCCCGTTACTTTGCTTGACAGGTTTATATATACCAAATATACCTGTTGCCCTTCACATTTTTCATTAGCTATTATTGGTCTCTCTTAGGGAGAGGCAGAACCTAACCTGTTCATCATAAGGATCAATAACCATAATTGGGGGTCTTCCAGAGAAAACAAAACAAAAAATCTTCACCTGCTAGCAGAATATGCCAATTGAGGGAGTGGTTCAAAGGTTTTAGTAGCATGACCAAGAAAGCCCTTCTTGAGTAGCCACTTGTCAGGTAATGGGCGCAACTGAAGCATCACCTACAAAGATGACCAGTGAGTGAGTATATGACTATTCTTTCACCCTAGATTACAAACCAGTTAAGACATTACATAAACTGTGTGATGGTAGTCACCCTCTATATGCTGAATAATAGTGAAATAACTGTGTTCTGCCCTCTTAAATATTAACTACACTCAGAATTCATGTTTTTCCTCTTTTCCATGGCCTAACATCCCCACAACAGGCTTGGGTAGAGTCAGTGCAAACATTAATTTGTTGAGAAATAAAGTCTTAGACCTAGTCTACTCTTTAACCAGCAATTTGCCCCTTTCAATGAGTTCAACTGGGTGCTAGCAATGCTCAGACCAAACAAGATGCCGTGTTTTCCGAAAGAGAGTATGGCAGAGAATTCTTGTGACAACTTTTCCCATATCTTTCTCTCCTTACTTCACAGGGTTATCTGACATAATTTCTGTTTAATTTGGAAGCATCTGGGATCTAACTACAGCATTTCATGGCAGAGGATGTTAAGTTTAATATAAAGGAATTATTGCATTAACTATGGATGGTTTTCAGATCCCAAGTAGGTTGATGGGTAATAAGTTCAAAAGTGGTAAAAGAAAATTCTTCTTTACTCAATGAATAATTAAATGATGTAATTAATTGTCAGTGGACATAATCATAGGATTTTCAGTGACTTCCTGGCAACTGGTAGGAGGTCTCTGGACTAGGATGTGTGTGTGTGTGTGTGGGGGGGGGGGGTCATGATACAGGCTGTGGCATCAGATCACTTCCAGTAAAAAATGGAAGCAACGTAGGCAGGTCTAGAAATTGCTGGAAATTCTATGATTTTACTCTATGGGTTTCAGGCAATTTCTAGAACTGCCCTATGTGACTTCCATTGTTTTTCTCAGAGCACTGGGCAAGCAATAGAAACAGGGAACAGGTATCCATGCCTCAGTCAGGGACTTGACAGCCCTAAGCAGTAACTGCCTACTGCCACAAGTGTATATGGCTTTAAAAGGGGCTAAGAAAGTTTCATCCTGGCTGCTAGTGCTCTGTGGAGGCCAAGGGACACACCTCCTAGCCTCCAACCCCGGAGGTGTCACCATGGCCTCTCCAGTGCGATGGCGGCCGGGAGGCAAGGTGAGAGGGGATCTTCGCCAGCAGGGCACCATGTGAACGGCCCCAGGGGGTTCACCAGCATCAAGTATGCCGGTACACCCCCACTTGCAAAGCTCATGAGGAACGGGCAATAGTCAATATTTATATGAAAAAATTTGTAAGTATGTGTACATATATTAATATAAATACACCTAAAATATATGCTAACATGCATCCATTTACATTCCTTCCTATATTTATTCTTCATGTACATGATCTATAAAAATCCTTTCTACATTTATTCTTCATAGATATACATGATCTATATAATAGATCATAGATGTACATGATCTATAAAAATTAGACTCTGATATTTGTGTAAAGGATCATAGATTTTATATCTTCTGTGAAGGACAAAGCATGCTTTTGGAATCTATTAAATGGAAAGTAATAGAAACTAAAAAGGGAAAGGAAAAATGAGTTAAGAATGGCATACGTGGAGTGCAGACCACCAGCATTTCTAGGATCTGATATTACTCATCCTCTAAACTGGAATTTGCTTTGCTGTGCTTTCACAAACTACTGATAAAAATGGCAAGAAGGAATGCCTTCAATGCAATTCTGAAGTTTTATAGAGCTATATAAAAGCCACATAAAGTGTATCTCTACTGCTTCCATACCAGCAGATGTTTGACATATTAAAGAACTGATCTTTTCCATATTTTAGCATCCCTTACTGCTGCTTCTTTATCAGTTTTACAACTGACTGCTGATTTATCACCTTCCCACAACCTTCTGCATATTAAGAACTGCTGGTTTTCTTTTGAACTAGTTTTTGCATCCAGAAACTGTTGCCATCCCACCCCATACAAACATGCAAATACACATTCAGACAGACATGGGGAATTAGCTTGTGTGTTTGTGTGAGTAGTGGGAAAGCAGGATCTTATACTTAAAGAGGTGGCTGTTGGAGTAACAGGTTTCTGGTGGAAAAAGAATAACAAGTATGATGTAAAGTGAAATGAAAACTAAAGAGAACAGGATTAGGACATTTTCAGCCAGATAATTACAAGGATTAGGACATTAGTATTTACTAATATTTAGTATTTACTAAATATTTATGAAGTCAAAGCACAAACAAATAGCACATTCCTTATCCAAACTAACAATGCAACAACCACTACCAGAAATTGACCAGAGCTACTCCAGTTTGGAGCAGGACTTATCTTGAAGCTAATGATGCAAAAATGGGGAAAAAGAGGAAGTCAGAGAAGTGGGATCTATTGGGACATAGATGTCTAGTCTTCCCTATGTGAGGGGTTAAGTAGCATAGAGGAGCAAATTGGTGAAGTGTATTTTGGAGAGTGAAGGGAGATAAATCAAGATGGGGAGTAAAGATATACCTTTCCTAGTCTGTGTAGAAATCAGATAAAGAAGGAAGAACCCTATGCATTGGGAGTCAAAATTGCAGTCTAGTTTGTACCTTAGATCCCCCCTTTCTCTCCCGTAAGGAGATTCAAAGGGGCTTACAAATTCATTTCCCTTCCCCCCTCGCAACAAGCACCCTGTGAGATAGGTGGGGCTGAGGGAGCGCAAAAGAATTGTGACTAGCCCAAGGGCACTCAGCTGGCATGTGTTGGAATGCACAAGCTAATCTAGTTCACCAGATAAGCCTCCACAGCTCTAGTGGCAGAATGGGGAATCAAATGGGTTCTCCAGATTAGAGTGCAGCTACTCTTAACCACTATACCACGCTGGCACCACACTAAAAGAGGAAGGGTAGCAACAGAGTCACTTGCAACCATAAAGGAACAAAACAAAATTACCACCTGTACATTTGTAGATGATGTAAAAGATAATATAAGGCTGGATTACATAGCACTGGATTGTATGGGTTCTGAATTCTGCATTGGCAGCCCTTCTTTTGTTAAAGAACAAAAAGGAAAACAATCACTTTGAATGAAAGTATGGAAGAAGAGTTTGGATTTATATCCCACCTTTTTCTCTTGTAAGGAGTCTCAAAGTGGCTTACAAACTCCCTTCCTTCATCTCCCAACAACAGAATGGGGTTGGAGAGAGTTC
The DNA here is from genome assembly GCF_021028975.2 of Sphaerodactylus townsendi. NCBI lineage: Eukaryota > Metazoa > Chordata > Lepidosauria > Squamata > Sphaerodactylidae > Sphaerodactylus > Sphaerodactylus townsendi. Next base: position 127,945,504 of record NC_059425.1, on the reverse strand, counting down.
TGGAGAGAATTCTGAAGATTAACCCAAGACCACCCAGGAGATTTCATGTGTAGGAGTGGGAAAACAGATCCAGTTCATCAGATAAGCGTCTGCCAGTAAGGTGATGAGACACCAGATTAGAGTCCACCTGCTCTTAACCACTCAACCTACTATACTTTAATTGCACATAGACTGAGGGCTACTTCACACTTGACTGACACTGAACCCGCTGCAGGGCTTTTCTAGTGAACCTCTTGATGGAAGGATAAGACTACTTAAGCTGGGCCTGACAGTTGTTTGTGGAAACAGATTTCTGAGGTGAAGCTGCTTTACAGAAACCAGTTCCCACACATAAACTTATGCTGAAGGGGTGAAGCCAGAACTTCAAGTATCTTCAGCTTTTCCTCTCAGAAAGACAGCCCAGGGAGGAACACCCTTAAGATTTAAATGAGCACAACATGCATATATTCCCTATGATCAATGTAACATCTACACCAGGTGGGACTTTAAGGTCCCCCTGTCCCTTGTCTTTCTCACAAGAGGTTTCTGTTCTGTATTTCCATTTGTCTGAACAGTTCTGCTGTTTGTGTAAGTCTTTTGTTCAGGGTCTATATCTTTTCTCCAGAAGAAAAAAATAAACAAGATAAATAAATACTTGAGCCATACAGAAAGAAGATCCTATCCACAAAGTGAGGCAACACAACAGGTATCATATCTTAGCTACCATACATTTCAGATGTTCTGATAATTTTAGTGGTGATAATTCTTCAGAATTTAGCAATTCAAATAGTGAATGATTAATCTCACAATCTGATGAAGTTCCAGTTTTGAAAGTACAGTTGTTCAGTGGCTATCCTCAGCTAAATGGATAAGAAATTGTAAAGCTTTTTGGTGCCAAGAAAGCCATCCATAGAATATGGGAAAGAACACTTGGCGGGTTATAGATATACTCCATTAGCTGCAGAAGTCAAATGTATGGGAATGCATTCTTCCATGTTCATTTTTTTCCTTTTTTTTGGGGGGGGGGGGGGGGAAAATTATATCATCGTGGGAAACAGAAGTCATCTAAGATCTCTGGGTTTATTCTGTACTCAGGTTTTCTGGGCATGTTACCAATGTAGTCAGAAACAATCTGGATTTAATTTTTTTGAAAGTTCTCTAGATTTATATCATTTACCATTAGTTCATTTATTTATTTTCCCAGGTTAGAAAAAATATTGCAAGTATCTTCTTATCATTTCAGTGGTTTGGATTACCACGCAACATTCTTTCCTAGGTCTGTATAGATATTGAAAATATGACTTCCAAGTATTTGTCTCAGTTTATTACATGGGCAAATGAAATTGTATACCTATGTGTGAATAGATTAGATTACCACAGTGTGCTTAGATGGAGCTGCCTATAACATTGTTTAAAAACTGCCTATAACATCGTTTAAAAACTTCATTTAGTACAAAATGAAGCTAGACTAGAGAACTGGAAACAGATGTATCACTGTTGCATTGAAAAATATGTGCTGGTTATTGATTTGTTTCCAGGTACATTTCAAAGCATTGGTTCCTACATTTAAAGTCCTAAACAACTATTACCAGGGTACCTGAAGGACCACTTTCTCCCATACCAATGTGTCCACCATTAGACGTGATCATCTCAAATTCTTCTTCTTGTACCCTCACCAATGGTTGTGGATAGTGACCAGTAATGGGACTTTTTCAGTGGTGGAGCCCTATCTGTGGAGAACTTTTCCCAAGGAAGATTATTTGGCATTTTCTAGGCCAGGGGTAGGGAACCTGCGGCTCTCCAGATGTTCAGGAACTACAATTCCCATCAGCCCCTACCAGCATGGCCAATTGGCCATGCTGACAGAGGCTGATGGGAATTGTAGTTCCTGAACATCTGGAGAGCTGCAGGTTCCCTACCCCTGTTCTAGGCACTACCTAAAGATGATTTTATGTGTCTTTTTAGTCAAGCTTTTCTTCCCCCACCACTATTTTATCATTCATTTGGGTAATACTATCTGTGTTATATCTCTTGTATTGATCTGAATTGTTAGGTAGTAAAGTGTCAGACTAGGATCCGATAGACCCATGAAGCTTGTGGTGTGATTGGCCAGTCACACTGTCTATGGCTTCTGCTTGAATCATGTTAGCTGTGGCTCTGTAAAGGCTCTGGAAGAGGGGTATCCCATCTTCCAGCTTCTTTAGTTCAGACAAATTAACAACAAAGGGTTATACTTTAACAGCTCAGTCACATATATCACCCAACTCATGCTACTAAAAGTCCCACCAGGAGGCCAGTTTTAAATTATTACTATCATGAGGATTAAATCAGGGTTTTGACCAGTTAAGGGTTCCCAACACTGCCTCAGCAAATGCTGTAAGATTTAAGGGGTAAGGCCTGGGGAGGGTATTGTTTAGGACCATATTGAGATGGCTGCTCTTTTCAATAACTTTGTGTCCTGGCCAAAGGTTACTCATTGTTTTCTTTTAAGAATCTTATTTTTTTTGGAAATGATTAAACATAAAATAATCAGTAAATACAAAATATATTTGTGTATGAGTATAAATCAGAAACAGAAATACAAACATATTTCCTGTTCTTTATCCTATCTAAAGATTAAAAGATAAAATACAATTTCTGTGAATCTCTCCAAAGTGCTTTTAGAACAAAAATAGTCTCATACAACCAACACCGGACAGATCCATTTATGTGAAACATAAAGATTATACCAAAACCGTCCAGTTGGTCAGTTCTGATTGTATGAGATGAGGGTTTCTCTGAACTTAGAAGAAAGTTCTCATAGAAATATATGCATCAAAACTGGAAACTATTAGATCAATTTTTTCAAAGATCCATCTATTCAAAGTTTTCTCTTTCAAGGTTGGGACAACTGAGAAAGTAGAATTTCCCTTCCGTGGGGCTACAGTCATCCAGGCTGGTTAGGTCATGCCTCTTTAGTTCAGGCAGGGCTATGCAAATTTTTAAAATTCAAAATTCAGAGATCTTTATTAAGCATATGCAACAAAGGCTCATTCCGCACATGCAGAATAATGCACTTTCAAACTGCTTTCAGTGCTCTTTGAAGCTGTGTGGAATGGCAAAAACCACTTGCAAACAGTTGTGAAAGTGGTTTGAAAACACATTATTTTGCGTGTGCGGAAGGAACCAAGGGGACAGAATAGAAAAGCAAATCCAGTAAAAAACAGTAAATGTAATGTGAGCAGAAGTCAAGGATACCTACTTCAAAACAAGCAGTAAAATTTGGCTACAGTTTCAGTTATTTCAGCCTCAGGATTGTTGAGCAAAAGAGTCATCTTTGCATTGATGGAAAGATCTGAAAACCCAACCAAGGTTAAGGCAGAGAAGTCAGGCCTAAAGCTGTTGTACTTCAGGCAGAAGAAGAGCAAGATATGATCACAGGAGTCAATATGAGGCAGGCATAAAGAGCAGTGTCTCTCATGCTGAGGGATGTTTGAGAACCGACCTTGAAGTAGTGATGATGGAAACTTTCTTCAGCCCTCAAAAAGCTGGATGAAATGTCAAGGATGATCTTTATGGAACTGTGTGTTGCCTAAAAGGATCTGCCCCTTGACAAAGCTTCCAGATTCTGCTGGCCCAGTGAATGAAAAATCCAGCTAAATAATCCAATTGCCAATCATTTCTCAGTTAAGGGTTATTTTGAGTGAATGTGGCTTGTTTGTAACTTGGTTTGGTTTTGGATGTAGGCTGATGACAGAGACTATTTCTCTTCAAGCTTCCCATCCTTGTTACAACAGTTCCTGCCTGCCAGACTGGTCCGTCTTGCAGCCTGTGTGGAAGACCTGCTCGCAAGACCTTTGAAACTGTGGCCTGCAGCCAGAGGCTTGTGAGTCTCACCCCACCCCATCTGGAACACTTGAATAATTATGCAGGGCTGGGCAGCCACTTAAGAAGCAACAGCAGCAACTATGGCAGCAGCCATATTTGGAGAACGAAGGTGGGTGGGCAGACCTAGTAGGTTTTTAGTGGGAACTCTTATTTTATTACTTCTGATTTATTTATTTATAGTTTTGTCTGGGTAGATTTATCTATCATTGGAGATTGAAATCGAAAATGGAAAGGTGCTCAAGTTTGTATATTTTGTAAATGTTAACTATTTACTGTTTTGAATTATTTATATTGCTTAGTGTACTATGTATTGTCTCTAGATTGTAGGCATAATGTATTGATTGTATATATTATATGTTGACTATATATAAGCTGCCCTGAACTTGGGCTTTGGTTGGGGTAGGGTAGAATATAAATCTAATTAAAGTAAGCAAGGTAGGTAAATAGATTTAAATTGAAGTACTTTGTCAGTGGCGGTTTCCGCACAGCCAGGCTTGCGGGCTTTCATTGGTATGATTGATGCCGATGCAAGCCCTGGGGCCATTTGCACGAACAGCCCCACAGGCTGTGCTGCTGGCGGAGCATGCTTCCCATAGCCGTGCAGCCCCCCAAACAGCTGCTTACCTTTTCCCTGTCTTCCGTCGCTCTGAGTAGGTCAGGGGACACGCCGCCTGACCAGAGCGACGGCTGAAGCGACGGAGGCAAGGAGTCGTGTCCCCTTCCCTCCTCAGAGCGACAGAAGGCAGGGAAAAGGTAGGCAGCTGTTCAAGAGTGCCACAGGAATACACCGGCTTTCACCCACTGCTGTTCACTCGGCAATGGGTGGCAACCGGCGTATTCCAAAAAACTTGCCCCCTGAGCAAGTTTCGGAAGTGGCGTCTTTGTGCCACTTCAGGGGAGCCAGGACGGCGCTGCTGCGATGCAGCAGCACCTCCTGTGCGAACAGTGCCCCAGGGACCATTTTTTTTCTGTCCCTGGAGCGCTGTTGTTTTTGGCCTGTTGTACACTGCCCAGAGCCATCCAAATAAATAGTCTTGGCTTTGTGTATGAAGGTGGACTGAATCAGCAGCCTTCAATTTGTTCAAACTTGGAACCCATCCTTAAACCTAATCTGCAACATGGGTTTGAATTTCTGTTTTCCTCTCTCTCTCTTTGGCTCATTCTGCACATGCAGAATAATGCACTTTCAAACTGCTTTCAGTGCTCTTTGAAGCTGTGCGGCATGGCAAAATCCACTTGCAAACAGTTGTGAAAGTGGTTTGAAAACACATTATTTTGTGTGTGCGGAAGGGGCCTTTGTTCCCTTTTCCTTGACTCTCTTAGTACCACCACTGCAGTCAGTAGTGATCTGACAGAAGAAAGAGACTTCCATGCTTCTGCAGTAGAAAATAGTCCCTTGGTGTTCGGGATGGGGCTGGAGGGGGCTTGGGAGGGCTGGTGCTGGGCCTGGCTTGGCCACCACTGCCCTGTCAAGCTCAGTTTGGTGTTTGGGGTGGAGGGAGAGTTGGAGGGGGCTTGGGAGGGCTGTGCCATGCCCAGCTTGGTATTTGGGGTAGGGGTAGGGTTCAGGGGAGGATTGAAGGGTGCTTGGAAGCTGCTGCTGCCCCTCCAGGCCCAGTTTGGTGTTTTTTAGGCAGAGGTTGGAGGGAGTTTGGAAGCTGCTGCAGCACTGCTGGGCCCAGCTTGATATTTGGGGTGGGTTGCAAGGGGCTTGGGAACACTGGTGTCTGGTCCAGCTTGGTGTTTGGGATGGGGGAAGGGTTGTAGAGGGAGGAAGTGGAACCAGATGAATTCACAATTCCACTTTCAGTGGGACAGAGTACAGTAAACAACAGCCTTTGAGTGAAGAACTGCATATTTTTAAGGTTAATGGAAATATCTCACTCTTGATAAAGTGAAATTGGGTCTCCTTATTACCTTTGTCTTGGCAGCTTCACATTCACCAAAGTATCCTACATAATGGGCACATTCAAGTGAAAATTAAGTATTTCAATGACTCACTGATTTTAGTGACAGAGCTAAGTACATGCTTTCACACTGAAATCAGGGGAGCATAACATGTTAATGTTGATTAGATTATAACTAGATATTTAGGTTTTTGGTAGATACTGAATCCAAAGAGAAGATGGAGACATATCTGTAAACATAACTGAAATAACCAGCACATAATTGAAAAAAAAATTAATCCCAGTTAGTCAAAGAAAATATTGTTATTTATTGCATTAAGGAATATAAAATGAGCTATTAAATCTCTGGTAACTGAAATAAAGCTATTCAAAGTTCACTGAATTTCAGTGGAAAAGCCACGATCCATTTTGACTCTTAACTTGGATTAATAATGAAAGCCTCATTTCCCATTTTTCCCTAGATATATTTAAAGCATTATCAGAAAGGTCAAATGTCGACAGGACTTTGAATGGAAAATAACATACTATCTTGTGACAGAAATCTTTAGCATGCTCACTTGGAGCATAATAATTTTTGAAAAGAGCAGGTCAGTGGAAGAAGCATTAAACTGGCAAGAGACTGGTAGCATTGGCTGTACATTAAATGCAGCATTAGCATTGCACGATTTGGCTTCAATGCCTATGCTGAAATATACGTTGGTGAGTGAAATAAATAAAAGATAGAAAGCATCTCTAAACAAAACCAATAGAGGGGACATTCAGTTGTGCTTTTGTAAAACAAATCAGCTTGGTAAGCTGGGAAAGCAGGGGGACACAATTCACAAATAATGTGAAATGGTAACAAGGAGAATCTTTTTCATGGGTTCATCTAAAGAAATGGTAAGCGAACCCCTTCTGTGTCTAGCAACACACTCCACCATAGTCTAGCTCTTGAAGTCTTTTATGCTAGACTCCAAACACTGGAAGAAAATGTTTGCAGCACCAGAATAAGGCAGGGGGCATGGTTTAGGTTTCCTTGCCTGCATGCTTCTGTTTTGTTTAATAATATGTAAGCTGCAGATGAAACTCATGTAAGTTTATAGTATAGATATGACCAGTTATATGAGCTTGCTCCCCATGAATGGTTGTTTATTGTACTTAATGAGAAATATTTACCCATGACATGCAGACACATTTGATGTATTCCAAATATTTGGGCACTTGTGAACTGGGCAATTTCATTCAAATTTCTTTCATATAACCCCCTGTGAAAGATAATCTAAGCAGATTTATATTTATTAAACAATGAAAACTTTGGCTTAAATATTAGAATTTCAGTCTACCACAACTGAGGAGTTTCTCTTCATGATTAATAGAATTTCTTCATGCACAATTTTGTTCCATTATTGCATTGATTACGTATAGTTTATGACAATGTCTGTCTAAAGCAGAGGAGAGTCACTTTGCTATCCCATCTTTTTATTTAGCAGCCATCAGGAGAAACCATTTTCTTTTTCTTAACTTTCTGTTTTTTTTAATTTTAAAAATTCATTTTTAGAAGGTTAGGATTATATACTTAGACTCTGAAAAGGCTTTTTGTCAAGGTACCTCACCAAAGACTCCTGAGCTATCTTAGCAATGGTACCTTTCATAGATTAAAATTGGATTTAAAAAAGGAAGGAGAGTGTTCTTCATGTGATCCCTTGAGGGGCTGCTGAGAGCTGGCAGATGACCTTGAAGCAAGACACAAGAAATCAGGATGCTACTCACTATATCTCTACTAGTTAAGGGCTATGAGATGCTACCATGTCCCATGACAGACCAGTGATAAAAAAACCCATCTGTTTTGGCTGACAAGATGCCTGAGAATAGCTCTGGTAGGTATCAATTGCTCTTCTTCAACAGTGATGAAAGCATCAGGAATCAAAATCTGAAAGGTATTGATTCTCCTGCCCTTACAAAATCATTGGTTTGAACATGACAGAATGAAATACAGTGGAATGATGAGGAAACCCTTGAGCCCAGTGCTTTCTGGCTGGAGTAGAGAAGCAAAAATTGTCCCTGTAGATAGCTAGAGAGACTGACCAAAATTCCCTTGTCTTGAGTGGGTCACTTCCTGACTTTGAGATGCTACTACAGCAACTGCACCCAGAGCATGTTCAACGTGCCAAGTTTGGTGGTAGAGAGATGAGTAAAATAAGAAAAACTCTCCTTCTCTATGATTGACTGTCTTCTTTACACCGCTTTTGCTGATCCTACATTATTTATTAAACTTATTCCCCACCCTCTCCCAAAGGGCAGCAACAACAGTATAAAAATAATTTCCAATAAAAGCATTAAAACAGCATAATAAATAAAGCATAACATTGTTCAAATTCAGATGGCGACTTACAACACCCACCCTCACTTGCTGAGTCAGATTCTTGAGGAATGAGGTGAGCAATTGCAGGACAGAGCCCTGGACCCTAGAAGTGGTCAAAAGGTTGTGGTCGACCATATCAAATGCTGCAGTGAGATCTAGTAAAGCCAGCAGCACTGATCCACTTCAGTCTAGCTGTATGCGGAGTGTGTCTGTGACAGCGGTGAGCACCGTCTCTATCCTGTAGCCAGCATGGAAACTGGACTGGAAGGGATCGACAGCTCCCGTTTCCTCTAGAAAGCCCTGAAGCTGCTCCAACACCACTCTCTCAAGTACCTTCCCCAGAAACGATAGATTTGAGATGGGGAAGTAATTGGCCAGTGAGTTACAGCATGTACCTGCAAGAAAAATGCAAGTAGAATGAATGATTATGTGGATAGCAAATATATTTACTACACTTGATCTTAGCCAAAAGGTTGAGAAGCTATATGTTTTAGCTGTGAACAAGGATGGCAGTTCAGCAGTGAACTAAACACGGGTGGGAGATATTTTTCCCCCGAATTCAAGCCACTTTCTACAATGGTTGCAACCCTGAAACAGTTAAGCTGCATGAAGGATGTAATGACTAGCTGGTTGAGAACAATTGCTTCATTTACACAAGTAAGATAAGATGATGCTGTTCTGCTAACAGTGGAAACTTCCTTCAATGCAAGGTGCCATGCTCCAGTGCCACATACCTTCAGTGCCACTGGAGGAGGTTCTTATCCCACAAAAAGGTTCTGTCAACAGTAGAAGAGAATCAAAGGATCCAACCCTTGCTATTTTATGTAGAATCAACTAATTAACTAGTTGATTAATTTTTGTATAATTTAAAAAATTCTTTAATTAGGTCTTGTACTTCAAATATCTAAAGGGGCTGAGAATTCTGATTTCTATATAGATTTTTTTAAACCACTACATTTCCATTTGTCACCCTTAGATAAACACAGCAGTTTAAATCAGTTGTGTTCAGTCTTCTCATATCTGGTATCCACTGCACTTCAGATCACATGACAAGAAAAGGGTAAGCCAGAGTTCTTACCTAACTGGTATCAAAACTATGACCATGGACAACAGATCAAGAGAGTTGGAGACAGGAGACAAACTAAGCATGAAGGGGTGCATCATGATGAGGAAAAAATCAGGGGTAATAGACAAATCCCCCTCCACCATTCAGTGGCCTTACTCCACTGTTCTACAGGTCTTCTTGGAGTGTGTGTGAGCATGCAAAAATGAGAAGCAGTTGCTTTAATGCCCTTTTGTACTATGGATGCATGCCAGCAGTCAATCAAAGCAGCAGTCAATCAAAGCAGCAATTCTAGAGAGACTCCCTGATCCACTGAAGCATCCTCCTGATAATTATTGATGATAACCATAGGTTTGAATCCTTAAGTACTCCCCAAACCTGCTCCACGTGCTGCTGGTACAGCCACACACTCAACCCCCATCCCAGACTGGCCACGGGCAGAACTTTAACACATGAATTCTACCTGCATTTGTCACATCATTTCACCTTTAAGGTGGAAAAAATAAAAGGGTTTTTTTTGCTCCAGCTTGAAGGGGATTGCCTTGGGAGCCCCATGAGAAGTGGTGGGATTCAAATAATTTAACAACTGGTTGTTTACAAGAACCATTTTAACAACCAGTTCTGCTGAAGTGGTGCGAAGCTGCTGAATCCCACCGCTGCCCATAAGCCATGATTAAAAAGAGCACAGGTTTGTATGGAAACTACCGAAGTAAAATGAAGACCATGCTGTATGCCCTCCTTGGGGAAATCCAAATGTGGAAACAGTTTTCATTCTCTAATGAGCATACTTGTTTATTTTAAAAGTTTGTCTGTGTCATTACACTGTACACCTTAGATGCACAGGCAACCTATAGGCTAGCTGATGAAAAAAGATTAAAGGAGAAAGTAGAATGCCAAGCTATCAGCGTGTATTAATAAGAACCTTGGTGAATGTATGTAGATTCACAAAGATATTTATTTATTTTGTAAAATATTTATATCTTGGATTTCCTTGTGACTCAAAAACATTATAACTTTAAATCAATAAAATAAAATCACCTCTTCTTCTAAAACATTACCTGCAGTTTTTAGTTCATTAAAAGCCTGGCAAATAAAATGGCCTTGCATTGTTTTCTGAATTTTTAAAAAGATGGTGTCCCCCTTCACCTTCTTAGAGGCCATTCAACATATTGAGAGCCATGTCAAAAAAGGTATGGGCTTGGATCAATGACAGACATGCAACTTTGTGGAACAGTTGATAGGTGACAGCCTCAGGACCATATTTGGTGCATAGAGACATGAATAGGATGAGAATATAGGAGTACATATGACAAGAGGCTGAGATCTACACAGAGACTTAGAGGCTTACCAAAGTACTACTTCTGGGGATGTAAGGTTTATTTATTTATTTATTTATTTATTGAGCTTTTATACCGCCCCATCCCCGAGGGGCTCTGGGCGGTTAAAAGCACAACTCTCCAAACCATCTTTGAATAAAATGACTTTTGAGTACATCCATACAGAAGACACAAGAATAAGAGAAACTACCCAGACACATAACTTGACTCAAATTGACTTTGATTTGATTCTCAAACTGATGAAGCAAAATGGTTGTACAAGAGCTAAATACCTGTTAAAACACAACACACCAGTAGCGTGTCTGGTCAATGCAGTTACAAGGTTTATATGGTCTATTCAGGACACAAAAACTCAAATTGTTTTTTTTTAATGAATCTCACATAAAGGCCATTTTCATCCCAAAATGATTAGCAAAACATCTGACATATATGAACAAGAAGGTGTAAATTTCTTATTTCTTAACATTGTTTTCACTGCATTTGAAAAACTAGGCCATCTTTGGCTGTCAGCATGGCAGCAGTTAAATGTTTCAATTAACAAAAAACAGATAGGGAAAACTCACCACTTACTGTGTAAGGTCTAGGATCACTATTCTTGGGCCAATTGTGCCAGTCTTTTAGTATGTCTGTCCTAGATTTGGATTCTCTTTTCATTACATGGATCTTGCTCTAGCTCACTAGAAACTAATCCTTACCAACACTGTCTCTGATTTCATTCCCTGTTCTACTGTTGTCACATCTTTTAATTTAATGTTGTACCTGTCCAAATGCATGATTGTCATAACTGCACTGCATGCAAACTGGTTGCATGTGTCCAACAATGTAATGATGGTGCAGAGGGGATTGCCAAACACCCACTCTCCTTCTCGTGCCCACTGATGGATAAGGAAAGGCATACCGATGATATGAACTAAATCAACCATGGCCAGATTGCACATATAAATATCTGGAATGGTTTTCTTTCTTGATCTGAAACAAACAGGAGAAATAGAATAAGCAACCATTAATAATGGTAGTAGTTCCACTAGCAATATCTTAACATACCACTGACAATGGTCTTTAAAGTATATTTTGCACTCATGAAACTTTCTGGAGAACATGCATATACATTCCAAGGACAAGTTTTTTCTTCTCAGGGTATTTATTTAAATATAATTCAAAACTCTATGTACTAGAACACCAATGTAATTGACAAATTAAACACACTCATATACAGACATGCACACTGTGCATCAGACCACGTGTATTTATTCTTCAGGAATACCTGTATGTGTCAGACCCTACAAACCATACAGAGAAACCATATGAAGGAAAATTAGATAAAACGGCAAAGAAAGAGTGACAACCTCCACATGGCAGACACCCTGGTCATGTGGCACTTTGTTCATGAGGCTCCCATGTCTTCCTGCATAAGTTTTTTTTTTAGATCTCAGTGGGCTACTACTGCAGGGACGGAGAGGCAGGAAAAATCTGTGTCCATGAATGCCACTGCATTCAACATCCACAGGATCCAACCTACACCTTCAATTGTTTCATTGGTTCTATCTGCTGAATGACTATTTAAATTAAACTGATAAGCAGTAAGTTCTGGCCTGCCAAGAGAAGGTACTTTATCCCATAATGTAAAATTGACTTGTGACATTCCTTACCACAAGCCATGGTTTTGAAAAGGGATTAGATCGGGGTCCCCAAACTTTTTAAACAGGGGGCCAGTTCACTGTCCCTCAGACTGTTGGAGGGCCGGACTAAAAAAAACTATGAACAAATTCCTATGCACAAATGATTGTAAAATGTTTGATTTCACCTTTCAGCCTTTCTGTCATGGTCTATTTTTAGAACAGTGACCAAAGTATGTCAAGTACAGGGTGGGCTCCAAATATTGTTGGGGAGGCTGTGGAATACCTGCCCCTGTAAAAAAAAAAAAGCAGAAGAAGAGAACTTTCCCAATGAAGCATTCCATCTAACCCAGGATCAGGTATCTTCCTGCGTTCTTTCCTCCCTAGCAGCCAGCGAGCGATTCGCCAGCCTGGCTGATGCCAATGGGAGTGAGGCGGAACAGAAAGCCTGAGAGCAACACATGGAGTAGCTGAGAGGGAAGGGCGGAGCAGGCGTTGCCACATGTAAGGTTTCCAACTCTGGGTCAGAAAATGCATGGAGATTTGGGGGTGCCATCATGTAACTGCAATCAACGGCCGTTGGGGCCGGTTCCTCCTCTCCCTCGAGCCCCCACTGCACATGAATGGAGCCATCACTGCCATGCCTGGCGGGCCGGATAAATGCCACATTTGGCCCCCGGGCCGTAGTTTGGGGACCCCTGGATTAGATAAATAGGTGAGAATATGCTAGGTTTTTTAATACAAACTTTGATCTGAAATTTGATTTGAAATATTTTATTTCATCTTCTAGCTGAACTATTTTAATTCTTATATGGTTTCCATAACCCTAATCCCATTTGATTTATACTGGCTTGGCTCACCTTTTGTGTCGCTTTATTATGGTGTGCTGTTGGCTTTTACAGGCCTCTATTTTGGAATGGTTTTGGTTCCTAGGTTGGTAAGTCTTATCGGGATATGTTTAAAATAGTGATGTCTTGCTTGATTTTGTGTTGTTAGCTTCCACAAGCAATTTCTCTGGAGAGGAATCATGCAAATATTTTAAATATTTAAGAGAGGGATTCCTGAGATTAGCAAGTGGGTCAGGGATGACTGGCAAGTGCCAAAATTAGAACCCAGCTTTATATACAGTGATGAAAATTGCTGTAGCCAAGCAGACTTTTTAAGTTGATAATTCATTTATATGCTTGGCCGAGAAGCCTACTAGGTGAAGCACCATCTGCAGCATTATGACACACCCCTTCCCAGCCCATTCTAACAATAGTTACAAAGCAAGTATATTTTTTAAAAATAAATTGTTGCTTGAGAAAACAACCAGAAGTAGCTAGCTGTTTGATGCTCCTCTTGTACATAATGAATGCTCTCCTGGCTTATTGAACTGAAAATCTGTTCAAAACCCTTACACAATGCCATTATGTTGTTGGCACTGCTGACAGCAGCACGTAGAGAAAGAGCTTCTCATGCAATTGTTCAGTCCTCTTGTGTTTTGCACACAAATAGCCTGTAGCCTTGTTTACTTAAGAGGGGGAACTCTCAGATCCTCAGAATATCCAGGCCCAATGGCTGAATTTGCCATCATAATTAAAAAGGCTCCCAAAAGCTTTAAATCAGCAGCTCTTATGAAGATAGAAGTTATTCAGTTGTCCTCCCCACTCCCCAATGATCTGAACGAGCTTTTGAGGTATTCTGACAGAACTTTCAGTCAACTGTTTTGAAATCAATGTGTGTGTGTGTGACCGACCATCCATCCATCCATCCATCCATCCATCCATCCATCCATCCATCCATCCATCCATCCATCCATCTACACTCACCTACTTTTCCTTTCCCACCTATACACACCCACTTTTCCTTACACACCTATATAAATACACCTATTTATACACCTATATTTTCACAGCTACTTTTTGTTTCACACCTATACACACCTATATATACATATACACACCTACTTTTCTTTTTCAATAGCCTTTGTGTAGCAGGTATCTTTCTATTTTTGTCTCTGTTCCATTATGCTCCTTCCCTGTGTCTTCGAGATACTACTTTTAGGCAGAAAAAATGAAATGCACAGATAAGGGATGGGGGACACCCAGCTTGACAACAGTACATGTGAAAGGGATCTGGGAGTCTTAGTAGACCACAAAGTGAACATGAGTCAGCAGTGTGATGTGACTACCAAGAAAGCCAGTGCAGTTCTGGGCTGTATCTATAGGAGTATAGTGTCTAGATTGGGGAACATATCACTGTATTCTGTGTTGGTCAGACCTCACCTGGAAAACTGTGTCCAGTTCTGTGCATCACAATTCAAAAATGATATTGACAAACTGGAATGATTCCAGAGAAGGGTGACCAAATAGTAAAAGGTCTGAAATTCATGCCCTAGAGAAACTTAGGGAACTGGCTATGTTTAATTTGGAGAAGAGAAGGTTAAGAGGTGACATGATAACCATGTTTAAACTTTTGAAGGGATGTCATGTTGAAGATGCAGTGAGCTGGTTTTCTGATGCTCCAGAGACTAGAACAAGGAGTAATGGGTTCAAAGTACAGGAAAAGAAATTCCACCTAAGCATTAGGAAGAACTTCCAGACAACAAGAGCTGTTCAACAGTGGAATACACTGCCTCGGAGTCTGGTGGAGTCTCCATCTTTGGAAGTTTTTTTTAAAACAGAGGCTGGATGGCCAGTTGTCAGAGGTGCTTTGATTGTGTATTCCTGCATGGCAGAGGATTTTACTCAATGACCATTGTGATTTCTTCCAACTCTATGTTTCTAGGTGTACTTGGAAGTAAGTCCTGTTTCTGAGAAACAAGACTGCATTTAGTAGCTTGCATTTATAACCCGTTACAAATCTGATAGGGACAGATTCAAAGGTGAAACTGAGTGGAGTGCCAAAAGTGGCAGGATAGATAGGGAGAGGTATGAAGATGGGAATGAGTGGAGTGCCATGAGTGAGTACCAGATGGTGGAGAGTAGCAAGAGAGTGGTATATTGTGCTCCATAATGACTGACAGCTATGCAAAGAAGAGCAAAAGCTGATGAAAGAATGAGCAAAGAATGAGCAAAGAATGAGCAAAGAAGAGCAAAAGCTGATGAAAGGATGTTTTGCATGGAAAAACTTTAAAGGAAAAGTACAGGGGCAAAAAGGTGGACTTTGTGCTCAAAGCGGAAGAAAATAATAGGTTGTGTAAACTTTGCACAGAATGATAGTTTGCCTCTTTCCTATTTTCTGAGCTATATAAGTGGGGTTTGAAGGCAGAGGTGGGATCCAACCAGTTCTTACCACTTCTGTAGAAGTGGTTACTAATTTTTTCTGAGTGCCGAGAAGGGGTTACTAAAACAACCTCCCTGCCCAATAGGGACTGGAGGTGCGTGTATGCGGCGGCGCCACTGTTTGAATCCCACCACCATCGGAACCTGTTATTAAAATTTTTGGATCCCACCACTGGTTGAAGGGCTGTTACACACAAACAGAAGACTGCAAGGAAAATCCTTGTATAAGAATTCATACTTCAGATACAACTTTAATTACAACTGCTGTCTGAAACATATGTAGAATTGTACTGGAAAGTTTTGGTATGTATTTGGATTGATCAAATATCCCCTAATTTGTTAATATCCATTATACTAAAAACAATTTTTTTAAAAGTAAAATAGAGGGAAATTCTGGTTATTCTGGCACATTGTTATTCTGGCACCTGGTTGAGTCAGTGTTCTTAGAGATCAGAGATACTTTCATAAATGCTTTGGTCAGTGATGAACTCAAAGAGATCAGCCATGACATTGCTTATTTATCGGAACTATTTGCAAAGTTAAATGAAAAGAATTTGCAGTTGCAAGGAAATTAGGACAATCTTACTAAAGCCAAATCTGTCATTTCTCTGTTTATTTCAAATTCAATTCAAGTGTAGCATAGGTTGTTGGGAGTTATATCAGTTTCTGAGTCTGTCTGAGCTAGAAGAGAAAGATGGCATCCAAAGATGGTTTTTGTGACCATTTCTGATTGCTGTTCTGTAATATGGTTAAGAAGCTCCTTGTGGCATTTAAAGCATGAGATCTGGTAAAATCTGGTTTTAGAGTTGTTGCCAATTTTTTTCTAATCAGAAACTGACTCCAGATTGCTGAATGTGGTGACTTATGACTCTTGTTGAGTGATATTAAAACAAATATTGGGAAACTGATATCATTCAATTAAGACCATCCATTGCATTAAGAACTTAGTGAACAGTGAAGTAGTTACTAGAAGTGATATCTAAGATACTTGGTGAATAACTATCACATTTTAAAAGCTGCTATCACTGGATCATGTTCATTAGTTTTGTTAAATAAACTGAAAAGTTTTAATTCCATTTTGAATAAATGTGCAGTTAATTGTTACTGTTTTGCATTTTATTGTTATTTTCCTTAGTGCATCATGAAAACAACGGTTCTGAATAATACTTTTTATAGGGTAGGGTAGAAGTACTGTTTGCTTATAGTTTTAAAGTTATACTAGTGGGGCCCAGCCACGCATTGCTGTGGCAATTGTCCTTCTCATCACAGTCTCATCACTCATCACCCACACAGATGTCCATGCAGGTCCAATGATCCGCAGCATAGCCTTTTGGGGTGGTCAAATGGAATCCCTCTTTCCCTTTTCAATTCACATTGTTATATGGTGGTGTCTTTTTTTTAGTATAAGGTAACCCTTTCCATTCCACAACGGAACTGTCCAGAGTGCGAATCCCGCTGTCCATGAGGCGGGTTGACACGCACAGTCCTGGCTTGGGTAAGGCAGAACTGGGGCAAGGAGGCTATCCCAGTCAGGCAGCAGAGGCAGGGAGTTGAGGCACTCAGATCAAGGCCAGCTCTCTGGGTTCTTAAAGGGCCATGTGCAAAAGAAGCGGAGCCAGTAGCATTGGTTCGCCCCCACCCCGTGGATTTTCTTAGAAGAAAAAGGCAAACTCCAGCTTGCTTTTAGTAAAAGAGAGCTGTGGCAAATATGGGTGAGGAAGTGGGTAAGAGGTGGTTGGATGTGAGGGAGGACAGAGTGAGGTGTGTGAGGATGAGCTGGATGTGTACTGTGTGGTAGCAGTGGGTGAGGCACAGAGAGTGAAAGTTACCTGCGTGTGAGTGGGGGGAACCCCACCTGACGTCTCACACGGCAAAGTGTGTATGTGTTTCACTTCCACTTGTATTACCTAACAGTATTGCCTATTTACTGTTTTCACTGCTCATCTCTGGCCATCTACACGAACATTCTAAGCCCTCATACCAAGCCCTCAGGCCACAGACAGGCTGCATGAACATTCTAAGGATGACAGTTAAACAGAGCCAGCTTCATGGCCTGGTGCGCCAGGAAAAAGATATTTTACCTGGCTCAGGTATGGACTTTCGGCGATTTGAAGGTCCGATTACCTGCCTGCAACAGGGAGGAATGTCATGTGGAAATTTGGGGGCAATCCGTCCAGCCGTTTTGGCGTTAGGGAGTGACTAACAAAGTCACTGTTTGCTTTTTATATATATAGATTACTTGATTTAATAGATTTAAGTAACGAACTATTGTGGAAAAATAAAAGCCAGAAAACATTGAACTAATAGGAAAAATTATATTTTGTAAGCCCTTTCCAAATTCCTGTCCATTATGCTAGACATCTTCAAACTTTCTTCTCTTTTACTTAAAAACAGTTCATGAAAGATGGCCTGATTAAAACCTAACACACAACTATGGCTTGGATTCTGTGAAAAAAATTATGTACATAGATCAGTGGTTCTCAACCTTCCTAATGCCATGACCCTTTAATACAGTTGCTCATGTTGTGGTGACCCCCAACCCTAACATTTATCCATTTTACAGATGGAGAACACTGATGCAGAGAGTCTTAGGCGACCCCTGTGAAAGGGTCGTTCAACACCCAAAGGGGTCCCGATCCCCAGGTTGAGAACCACTGACATAGATGAAGGGGTGATTTTTACAAATCCTTTGCTCCTGCTAAAAACCTCTAAATCCCCTTCCTGTTGTCACTGTGGGTCCTCTGAGGATAAATTTTGGACTGCAGTGGGAAGGGGAGACAAGGAAGACCCACTCAACTGATAAACATCCCTTCGATCCATGGATATTTACCATCCAAGCCTATGTCATTTTGTTTCAAAACCTACTTCATAATTGTTCAGATTTCAGGCTCGTGAGCAGGGAAGAGTAATGTGATTCTAGCACAGTACACTGGGTTATCTCCTGTTGTTTCCTTCCAGTAAATACGGACTCTTCTCTTAGAAGAAGGAAGGTTTCTACTGTAGGAAAGACTCCTTACTCCAACAGAAGACTCCTCACTCAGTGGAATGGGACCACTGGATGCAACTCAAGGTTTTTGTCTTGTTCAGTATCATTTATTTATATCACTTTGTCCCCCCCCTCAAAAAACCCACCCACAGACGTACATACTATTCAAGCCAGTTGGTAAGAAAGATTTTACATCTTTTGTTGTAAAATAAATGGATAATAAACTCTCAACACCAAACTATCTTAAAATATTAAATGGTGCTTTGGTACTCTGTTTAGTCAGGCATGACATTGAACTTCTGCAAATCTGCTCCAACTACCCTGTGGACTGGCCTGGGCCTCAGCTGGTTTGGAAGGAGACAAACTTGGCCTTGGGGTGATCTTAGGCTTGACAGCACTGCTGAGCATATGTTTTCAGCAACAGATGGTCAAGGCATAAATTATTTTTATAGTAGAATAATAATGCTGCAGCTGCCTTCAACCCTGTTCAATAAAAAGCAGTAGTTGTGATTTTCTTTTGAAAAGT
The DNA here is from genome assembly GCF_021028975.2 of Sphaerodactylus townsendi. Lineage (NCBI taxonomy): Eukaryota > Metazoa > Chordata > Lepidosauria > Squamata > Sphaerodactylidae > Sphaerodactylus > Sphaerodactylus townsendi. The sequence continues at coordinate 127,926,616 of NC_059425.1, read as the reverse complement.
TCACTTTTATTATGGATAGCTGGAGAATGCCTGGTTCATAAGAGATGTGGATGGCCTTAAAGTAACATGATATAAGCATGTTCCACAGGTTACTTATTAAAGGCACACTCACATAACTAAGGGTCTCCAGCAAATGTGGGTTTTCACTAGCCAGGATGATTTTGAGCTTCAATTCCATTTGTTGCAAAACTTCAGGCAGGGCTGGGAAATATCTCATAATTACAACTACAGAAACCAGTTTCTTCGGACAAAATGGCTGCTTTGTAGGGTAAACTCTATGGCTTTATACCCAGCTGAGGCCCCTCCCCTCCTCAAACTCTCCTTTCTAAGACTGTCTCCAGGAATTTCCTAACCCAGTGTTGACATCCCTAGTTAAATGCATCATTAAAACAAATTGAATTGAATTTCAGCATGGTCCAGTGTTTGCGCATGACAGACTTGTAGCTTTCCCATACATTATCAAAGGTTGATTCCCCACTCACCTTTAAATGTGTGCTCATCATTCCAATTATCCTGGTTTCCTGCATAATTACCCACTACACCAGCGCTGAAAGCAGATTCATCCAGTTTCTGCTGCTCCTCCCACCCCTCAGCGTGCGTTTTTTCAGAGCCTGGAAGAAAGTGGACCTTTTGAAAGAACGTGTGCTGAATGTGCAGTGGTGGGGAATTGCGGGGGTGAATCTTTGTTTGCCTAGATACGCCTCTGGCCTTGAGACTGATATTTAAAACTTATCTATGGCTCTTATTTTCTAATTATATATTTATTTTGGGCTGCATCACTCAGGGTTTGCATCATGGCTTGAATGCTAAGCAGTGTGGCCAGAGTTGCATTTGAGGAAGGGGACTGCCCCTTCTATTTGTACTTTGTGCTCTCCTGCCCCCCAGGATCAATGGGCACATGAAGGGGGCACTGATGGAAACCCCCCCAGTTCAACTCTGCTGGGGGAAATATGACTCCCTTGGAGCAACTGCTGTGTGCTGATGGAATGGCATCTTAGGAATCTACATTGTAAATGTAGATTCAATTGTTTTGGTATAAGTGTATAATGATTTTTGTAAGCCACCTTCTATGGTATTAAAGGAAGGGTTGAAGAATTTTAATAAATAAAAGGAATAAATGGGAGAAAGTTGAGCATGTACATCCTCATCAGGAAATAAAAACAATTAAGTTGGTAGCTGTATTTTCAGCATATAAAAACTTGGTGATGTAGCTCATATAAATCTGGCATCTCAGTTTCTGTCTTTAGGAGGAGCTCTCGATCTGTGGCATCACAGCAAAACTGTCTTGCGCACCTGTGGCGAGAAGGGAAGGAAATGGTATTTGGTTCAGATGACTTCCCTTTCTGTACTCCCTGCTTACTTGAGCATAGAAACAAAGTTTTAGCAAACATTTATATGCCCAATGGAACTTTGGGCTGCCCCAGAACAAGCTGTCCCACCACTGGTCTTAAGTTTCCTCCTGGGGCCATTTCATTTGCTCTGTCATAATCTCCTTTATGCAAATATGGGAAATGGCCATTGCTTGTGATGGAGTCATGGATATTCAACAAAAACACACCAATATGGCACAGCAAATGGCCACGGACCACATTTGCATGAAAAGAGCTGTTCAGCTGGGAAGGGTTCAACAAGAGAAGTGGGTGGGGGGTGTCCCATCCAGTTCTCTCTTTGCTTCCCCAGGTGACTCTCTGTTAGAGGGTTCATCATGGCTCAGACTCTGTTGATCTTTGCAATTCTCATTTATAGCTCAGGTAAGGAAGAAGGAGATGGAGTTTACGATCTAAGATCAAGAATGTTTGCATGGCATAACAGAAACTCTGTCATTGCTTCAGAGCATCGTGGTCTTGATTCTTCCTTTTTGTTTTTTCTCCCAAAGGTCAGAGTTCTGGGGCCACTTTGACTCAGCCTCCCTCACAGTCTGTGCCCCTGGGTGAAACAGCTGAAGTCTCCTGCACTGTCAGTGGCAGTGTAGGCAACCTCCACTGGGTTCGACAAAGGTCTGGGCAAGGGCCTCACTTTGTTGTCTATGGTACTGGCACCCGGGGAGAAGGGATCCTGGATTGGTTCACAGATTCCAGCTCCAGGAGCAACCAATATTTAACCATCCAAAACAGTAAAGCTGAAGATGAGGCTAATTATTATTGTGCTGCTTGAGATGGTAGCCAGTCCCACAGTACTCAACCGTGATGAGGAAGAAAAACAAAAACTATTGTTTTTCCCTCTCAGATACATATTAGTACACCTAGGCCAGAGATGATTGAGTTACAGGACTAAAAAACCCATCCCAAAGCCACCTACATCTGACACCCATGTGTGGCTATGGTCTGGTAGATCATGGTCCTAATCTTTCGTTTGCATCTATGGCTGCCATCATCAGAGGCATGTCATTGTAGAAGATGGAAGAGGAGTAGTAGTTTGGATTTATATCCCATCTTTCTCTCCTGTAAGGAGACTCAAGGTGGCTTACAAAACTCCTTTCCCTTCCTCTCCCCACAACAGACACCTTGTGAGGTAGGTGGGGCTGACAAAGTTCCAAAGAACTGTGACTAGTCCAAAGTCATTCAGCAGGAATGTAGGAGTGCAGAAACATGTCTGGTTCACCAGATAAGCCTCTACCACTCAGTTGGAGGAGTGGGGAATGAAACACGGTTCTCCAGATTAAAATCCACCTGCAGGAGCAGCAGCGGTGTAGTGGTTAAGGGCAGGTGTACTCTAATCTGGAGGAACCGGGTTTGATTCCCGGCTCTGCCGCCTGAGCTGTAGAGACTTATCTGGGGAAATCGGATTAGCCTGTGCACTCCCACACGTGCCAGCTGGGTGACCTTGGGCTAGTCACAGTCAGAGGCGTATCTAGGCAAACTGAAGTCCAGGGACAAAACCTGAGTTTAGCGCACCCCCCCCCCCCGGGGCAGCCACCCTCCCCCACCACAACCAAACAATGATTTTTTGCACCAGCTCACAAAACACCTCCCACCCCAGCAAAACATACATGGCTCTCTCCCCTTTCCTAATTTTGTCCTCACACCAACCCTGTGAGGTAGGTTGTTAGCCTGAGAAACAGCTCCAAGCCAGTGCAAGTGTGTATTAAGCATGTAAATCTCTCACAAATCACCCCCAGCGAAACATTTACCAAACAAATGTCAGCATCATCTCTCACAAAATACCTCCAGTGGAATCCACCCCCAAACAGCGTCACTTTCAATGCTGTTTAAACTAGGGAGCCCAAATTCTTCTTTTAAATCCACCTTAAAGAGAGAATCTGGAGTCCCCAGTTAAAACAACATTGAAAGTGATGCTAGTTTGGGGTGGATTCTCCCCCACCCTGAAACAGCATCACTTTCAATGTTTAAACCTCACATTCTCCCTTTAAGTCCATGCCGAAGGGGGTGGATTTAAAAGGAGAATCTGCGGAAATTTGGGGCATGCCTGCTGTCAGGGGTGCAATTGTTAAGCTAGCAGCACCAAAATTTCAGAGTATATTTAGGAGACTCTCCTGATAATATCACCCAGGTTTGGTGAAGTTTGGTTCAGGGGGTCCAAAGTTATGGACCCTCAAAGGTGTAGCCCCCATCTCTTATTAGCTCCCATTGGAAACAATGGGGGATGGGACACCCCTTTTGGGAGTCCATAACTTTGGACCCCCTGAACCAAACCTCACCTAACTTGTATGGCATCATCAGAAGGGACGCCTGAAAAATCCCTGAAATTTTGGTGCTGCTATCCTAAAAACTGTGCCCCCTGCAGGCCAAAAACTGAAAAAACCATTAAAATTTTTAAAAAACCACCAACGAATCTGAAATTTTTGCACCTTCCACTAGGGGGTGCCCGGGGACATAGGGTACCCCGGGTCCCTAGGCAAATATGCCACTGCTTATCTATTACTAAACATAAATGTAATACTATTTCTAATAAAATGTGTTCTATAATATTTTATTTCTTTCCCTTCTGCAATCAAGAACACAATATTTTTTTCTCTCTCTCAAGTTCTGTATACACGCTGATTCTGTTTAGCTCAGACTGACTCCCTGTAAGTCTCTAGCACAGCCTGCTGTCTCTCAAGTTTTACACACACTCTGTTCTAGCCTAGATTATCTCTGTCTCAGTTCAACACATAATATTTTCTCTCTCTCAAGTTCTCTACTCACTCAGATTCAGTTTAGCTCAGACTGACTCCCTGTCAGTCTTCAGCACTGGCTGGTCTCTGTCCCTAGTTGTACACGCACACTCTCTTACTCTCTCTCTGTTCAGTATGCTCTCTATTCAGTCACTCACCAGTGTTAACCAATGACCTCACTGTCTCATCCCCCTTTCACCCCCCTTCCTTCTACAACTTCCCTCTCCATTTAAAGAAACACTCACATAACAATATAAAGCATTACAATTGGCTATACATCTTTTAATCTATATCAGGCCATATAATTGCTACCACTTCATATTCTTCTTACTGTTTTCAAGGTTATTCTATTCCAGGTGTCTAGAATCTCTTCTTGGCATGCTTTTGTGAGAGGCCAGGTTTGTTCTGTTTATATGTTTCACAACATCTTCTAGGATCTTTTTAGTCAAGTCTAGAACCTTCTGCCCTATATTTCTGACCCCATCTGTGACATAGTGGAAGAGATATGTCCTGACAATTGCAGGTTCCTTGTACTGCAGAAAGGTGCTAGATTACTAGAATGTTACTAGAATGGAATCTTAGCATCCAACCCATAGTTTTTAGTACAGTTAATATTCACCTACTGCCTTCTTTTCGTACGGTTAATATTCACCTACTGACAGTAGGTAGTCTTTTTGATTAATTGGAATCTGTCTTCTTCAGTTAAAACCCATATCAGGAAAAGGGGGGAACAGAGATTTTTTTATTTTTCAATTTACAACAATTTTATAAGCATTTTTAATTAATGATGCAACCAGAGTTTCTGAAAATCTTTTAAGTAGATCCTCTGGTGTCTATTTGTAGACTACAGTTGCAGTGCCACCTAGTGCAAACTTATTTTCTACATTCCTGAAACACATACAGAGCTGCCTGATGGCTTACATACACATACAACTTCATGAGTTACATTTTAAAAGTTCCTTTTTTATTTCTGAAGTGACATAAATAGACTATATGATGATAATGGACTTGCAGCTTTTTCCATCTAGAAAAGAAATCCAACAGGTACAGAAAAATTCAATGCGTGTTAGGGAATAAAGAAGTCACTCATTGCAATAACCGTGCAAGATAATTAAAGCAAAAGTCAGCTAAAATGATAATTACATTTAGTAACTAACAGTACTCATTAAGTGACAGCCAATATGGAGTAGTTGTTAGAATGCTGGAATTGGATTAGGGCTACCTGGATTTAAAGCCCCATTATGACACAGAAATGTTATGGGTAACCTTGGACCAGTCATAAACTGTCAGCCTAACCTACCTCACTTGATAAAATGGATAAAGTGAGGAAAAAATAGATAAATGGAAAATCATGTAAGCCACTTTTGGTCTCTAGTGGGGAGAAAAATAGGTGCATACATGAAATAAATAAATCTGAGATTTTATACATTCCCAGAATTCTTCTGGGGTTCTTCGTTCATATGTGAATATCAACATAACAGACTGCAAAGGTTCACTGAATATTGCTATGTAATTTTAAATGGTTTTATAATATTCTGTTACTAATATAGGTTTAGTGTTACAATCCTTTAAAATCTGTTGGGGAAATTTATTTTATGAATATTCATTTCTATCAGATGTTATGGTTTATAATGGGAATTGCAATATTATAGATCTACTTTTTTAAAAAACTACAGTTTATTTCAGCAAAACAGCATCTCTGCAAGGAAGATGAATGCCTTGGCTTTGAATTGTGGAGATTTTTTATCCATCGCTAAACAAGTCAATTTGGAATATATTCTCAAGTGAGCGAAGTCCTTGAGAGTTTAGATCAGTCCATAGCACAATAACCCATGTTTCCTGCTTTTCCTACTCTATCATTTCCATTGTATCAAATGAAAAGCAAGGACACCTTCAAGATATGTACTTTCATGTCCTGTTTGTTTATTCAGAAACAAAATATTATTCTATTCAGTGAGGTTTACTCCCAAATAAGTTTGCAAAAGATTGCAGTATTATGCTTAAATCTAATCTAGGAGCCTTGAGTTCAGGTGATAAGCAGCAGTATTGTAGGCCGAATCCCCACCTTCAATAAAATGCGTGCTATTCATGCCAAAAAATGCAGTTTGAGCAAGGGCTCCCCACTGCTTACATGCTGAATCAGTCTTCATCCTGGTTCTATTGCTAATTCCACCCCTCATCACATTTTTTCCCAGATCTGCATGAATGTGAACCTTTTCAAAAAACACATGCCAAACCCGGATCCAAGGGGAGGGACAGGAGTCGAATATGTGTTTGTTTTTGCGCCGTTGAGAGTGATTGTGATGACTTTCCAGCCAATCAGTGCATGGTGGGCTGTGCGCGATGCGCACACAGCCTTTTTTTTGCCATGCTGGGAGTAACCATGTGGAAACTAGGACACATGGACATGTGGACATGAGCAGATGTGTAAATATGCACACGTCCAGACATTCAGCAGATATTGTTCATGTGTACCCACGTTGGAATGTTAAAGCAAAAATAAGAATTATGAATTTTTAATCAGGGGTGGAGCAATGTTCCCGCTTCGATCCAATAGTCAAGGAAAATGCCTGGTGCCACCACATTGTGACATAATGACATCACCATGTGGCTGTGCACGAAAAAATTAAAAAGGTCCTGCCCCAACACAACACGACAGCCAATCAGGACAAGGAAGAACACAACCACTGAGTGGACCGTCTGTCCAAGGGGAATGTTACTTAAATCCACATTACTTGAATCCTTGATAGAAATCGAGGTCTTCAGTAGAGTGGGAAGGGAGAATGTGAGATGAAAAGGTACTGTTTCTTTTGAAACCTGGATGTATCCATATTTAATTTCTTGGTGGGGATTCAGCCTTAGTCAAAGCTCTGCTCATGACTTGCAGTTGACCCTGACAGAAGTTTGTTTCAGGTAGCTGGCTCAAGGTAGAAGTTTGTTTCAGGTAGAAGGCTTACTCTACTTAGCCTTCCATCCTTCTGAGGTTGGTAAAATGAGTACCAAGCTTGCTAGGGGTAAAGTGTAGATGACTGGGAAAGGCAATGGCAAACCATCCCATAAACATCATCTGCCTAGTAAATGTTGTGATGTAACATCACCCCATATGATCTGGTGCTTTACTCTTTATAAATCTTATCTTGTTATCTATTGACAAAAAGCCTAACTTTAGCTGGAATGAGCCCTACATTTGTAATGTTGGGTATGTGTATTTATGCTCATGCACATGTATTTTGTCTATAGACTTTAATAATTCCTTTTATTTGAAGAAATGAAATGAAAAGTGTGCTTCTCCATCATTTATAAAATGCACAACATAAGCTCTTATAGTTATAATTGCCATCAGAAACCATCCAGGAAAGAAGATGACAAAAAATCCAAACTTCACATACACGCTACAGGGGTCAGTGCTATCAGTCACAGACCAGGAAAGGGATTTAGGCGTCTTAGTTGATAGTTCCATGGGAATGTCAACTCAATGCATGGCAGCTGTGAAAAAGGCAAACTCTATGCTGGGGATCATTAGAAAAGGAATTGATAATAAAACTGCAAAGATTGTCATGCCCTTATATAAGTAGCAATTGAATTGCGACCAAGATCTTTGGAGTAAAAAAAATTTGTGTCCTAGTTCTCTGGTCGCCACCATCTCAAAAAGGATATTGGAAGGAGATAGAAAAAGTGCAGAGAAGGGCAACAAGGATGATTGAGGGACTGGAGCACCTTCCTTATGAGGAGAGGCTGCAGCGTTTGGGACTCTTTAGTTTGGAGAGGAGGCGGCTGAGGGGGATATGAGAATTGAAGCTCCTAAGGCAAAATTCGCCATGCATGGGGTAGAACCAATGTTGCACAGAGAGAAATTTTTCTCTCTTTCTCACAATACTAGAACCAGGGGGCATTCATTGAAAAATGCTGGGGAAGAATTAGGACTAATAAAAGGAAACACTTCTTCACGCAACGTGTGATTGGTGTTTGGAATATGCTGCCACAGGAGGTGGTGATGGCCACTAACCTGGATAGCTTTAAAGGCGCTTGGACAGATTTATGGAGGAGAAGTCGATTTATGGCTACCAATCTTGATCCTCTTTGATCTGAGATTGCAAATGCCTTAACAGACCAGGGTGATGCGGGAGCAACAGCCATGAAGAGAGGAGCCATTGTGTTCACATCCTACATGTGAGCTCCCAAAGGCACCTGGTGGGCCACTGCAAGTAGCAGAGAGCTGGACTAGATGGACTTTGGTCTGATCCAGCTGGCTTGTTCTTATGTTCTTATGTTCTTAAGATAATGTTTAATCCTTCAACCTCAACTTAATTTTGCTTTTAAAAACCAGCATCTTATTCTGCTATTAGCATTTTAAAGGGGAAAGTGTCTTTTCTCCCTTTCATCAGGGACTATGGTTTCTATTTGTGGAACTGAGAGGAAGTTGAAGGGCTAAGCTTGTTCTCCCTTCCCTGCACACCTCTGAGGCAAACTGAGGCTACACCAGCTTGCAGTTTGTGCTTAATAAACCTGATAATTATATGATCACTGTCTCATATAGTACACCAACCATGTGTGTATATATAAATAAATTAGATAGGACATGACATAGCTCTATGTCGTAGGGCAGGGTTTAACAATCACTCTGGCATGGTCCCTTCAGAGAGGGTCAGCTCTCTAGATTTTTTCTGCTACCCACTTACAATATATTCTACTCAATCAAGCCAAAGTCCCTTTAAAGCAACAGTGCTTCATGTCGACTGATAATGCATATTACATCTGTGATGGACTTCACTGTTTGGATGTGTTGTACATACAGTGCCTGAGCTGTCAAGAGTTAATTTCCTCTCAGCAGCAGAGAGCCCTGAGTGACAAGGAAGAGACTGGTTAAGTTCAGGAGTGCTGAGAGAGACTGTCAGCTAGAGGCTTTTGAATTCATTTGAACTGAGGGCTTGAGGTTGAACAGTTGCTGTCCAGTTGACAGGGACAGAAGTCTGAGGTGAACGGTGTTCCTTGGACTGGTTTAGTTAAAATACAGCCATTTGTGGTTTCTAAAATATCAGTTGAGAACTGAAGACTAGAGAGAGACACACACAGAGAGAAAGAGTTCCTAGACAAGGGGCTGGGAGTACTGAAAGGAGGGTACTTACTTCTTGAGAAACCTGAGGGAATACTCCTCGAACATTACATTAGAGTGTTTTGGAGAAAACACAGGTTTGAAAACCTCACAATATATTTATCCCAAATAATTTTGTCAACAGTTTCAAAACTTTTCATGAGCCTATATTATACAACTCTATACTCAGTGTATTCTGGATTCCTTTCCCTGAAGAATTTCCAAATCCTGATTTCCCCTGGCCTTTTCTTGTTTAAATAAAATCTACTCAAGAAACCCTCACGCGCATTTTGTCTGTGTAAAGAAACTCCTGCCTCTGAGGTAAAGGGAAGCTGATGAGGGTCGCCTTAGCATGGTATTTTCTTCCACATTTATGAATAAAGGATCCTATATCTGCCAATTTGTACTACTCTTTGCATTATGCACTGTGCTCTTTGAACTATTCCCTGTTGAGTCAGGTATTACATTTTGGGAAATCCAGTTCTATAAAATTGTTGTTGTTTTCTGTCCTAAGAGTTGCTTTTGAGTCAAAGAGACATGCATCAGCTTTATACATGCATTTATTGATACAATGAATATTTTCTTTCAACTTAATATGAGGCATTTGTATTAATATGCAACCAAGTTTACTGGAGGGGGGAGGACATAATTTATGGATTGCTGCCTCCAACATGATTCCCAACATCAATAGAGTTATCCTTTGACTTACATTGTGTGCACCTAAGGTAAGCTAGCAGAACACAGGATGATTTCCCCCCCTTGTTTTTACAGGTTGTTGAGCTTAAAGGTGGTTGAATTTCGATAAGATCAGAAGTTTCTGATTTTAGAAAGCAAATATCAAAATAATAAACTGTTGCATACACAATGACCAAGTTTGACAAGGTGCACAATACCGTTCTGGACAGAAGAAAGATTTGTGAACAATAAAAATAATAAGCATTTTTTCAGCAATGGCATAGTGGTTAAGAGCAGGTATACTCTAATCTTGAGGAACAGGGTTTGATTCCTCGCTCTGCCACTTGAGCTGTGGAGGCTTATCCGGGGAATTCAGATTAGCCTGTACACTCCAACACATGCCAGCTGGGTGACCTTGGGCTAGTCACAGCTCTACGGAACTCTCTCAGCCTCACCTACCTCACAGAGTGTTTGTTGTGAGGGGGGAAGGGAAAGGAATTTGTAAGCCCTTTGAGTTTCCTACAGGAGAGAAAGAGGGGATATAAATCCACCACCGCCACCTCCTCTTCCTCTTCTTCCTCTTCCTCTTCCTCTTCTTCTTCTTCTTCTTCTTCAATAATAATAATAATAATAATAATAATAATAATAATAATAATAATAATAATAATAATAATAATAATAATAATAATAATAATAATAATAATAATAATAATAGTTGAACGATAATAATAATAATAATAATAATAATAGTTGAACAACAACAACAACAACAACAACAACAACAACAACAACAACAACAACAACAACAACAATAATAATAATAATAATAATAATAATAATAATAGTTGAACGATAATAATAATAATAATAATAATAATAATAATAATAATAATAGTTGAACAACAACAACAATAAATAAATAACAAATAATAATAATGAATTGTAAATTAGAAATTAAATAAATAACAAATTCAATAATAATAATAATAATACTACATGAACCAGATTGTGGCAGAAAAAAGAACAACAGTAATCCCACTTAGTGAGCTCCTGTGGTGCTCTAGGAGGAATCCCAAAGAAATCTTGAAAAACATCTGGAAAGCTTCTAAACTTGGACAAGAGACATCCAGTCCATATGCTGCAGAAAGCAGCACTTCTAGGAACTGCACACATTCTACGCAAATACCTCTAATATCCTAGGTCCTTGGGAAGGACTCGATATTCAGAGATGAATTCCAGACACTTGTGCTGTGTTGTTATGTGTATAATAATAATAATAATAATAATAATAATAATAATAATAATAATAATAATAATAATAATAATAATAATTCTGCAGCAATAATGGGATTGGATATGCATTCCATCAAGGCTGCTTTGCTTGTAATTGTGTGGTTTTGTTTCTTTGTTCATTGTGGCATAACAAAAGCAAAATCCTTCAGAAAAAGATCAGTAGCCCATCTTGTTCACCATCCTGTTCCACACAGTGGTCAAGCCAGTTGCCCTGGACGGAATAGAAGTTGAGGTCTTCTCCTGTCGCTTCCTTCTAATATTGGTATTCAGAGGCTTGCTTTTTCTAATTATGGTGGTTCCCTTTATTCACCAAGACTAGTAATATTGATTGTATTATTTGCCAGGAACCTGTCTAACCCCCATGTAAAGCCATATATGCTCATGTCCACATTTGCAGTTAATTCCACAAATTTATTACTAGCAAAATATTTTTGAGTAGCAAAATATTTTCTTTTGTCTTTCTACAACCGGTTGCAGATCCTCAAATTCACTGGGTGTCCCCAAGTTTTAGTTTCATATGAAAGAGAGATAAACTACTCTGTACACAGTTTCTACACCTCAGCATAATTTTTAATCCTCCATTATTGTGTCCCACCATCACTGCCTTTATTCTAAACTGTAAAGTCCAGACTGTTTAGCTTTTCCTAGTAGGAAAGGTGCTCCAAACCCTTAACCATTGTGTGTGTGTTTGTCAAATCACAGCTGACTTATGGCAACCCCAAAGCCCTCCTGCCTCCCCACCCATCCCCAACAACCAGCCCAGCACTCAGATCAGCTGATCTGTGGGTTGCAAAAGCCCTCCCATCTGCCCCACACCCCCAGCAATCAGCCTGGCCCATTGATCATCTGAGCTGTGGGCTGCAGAAGCCCACCTGCCTCCCCCTCCCCATCAACAACCAGCCTGGCCCCCAGAAAAAACTTCTCGCTTCCCTCCAACCTGCAACCATTCCAATTCCACCCTCCCCCACCCTGAGCCACACCTTCCAACCCTCTCCCCAACACAAGCCTCAACTTCTAACTCTCCCCCACCCAAATACTCACCTGCCACCCTTCCCCACCCAAACCAGACTTTCCAACGCTTCCCCATTCCTAGCCACATTTTCCAACCCTCTCTCATCCATCAGCCTCATCTTTCCACCCTCCCCTTCCAACCCTCTGCCACCCAAATATTCCCCTTCCAACCCTCTGCCACCCAAATAATCACCTTCCAATTCTCTCCCACCCAAGCCTTACTTTTCCACCCTCCCCCACCCAAGCCTCACCTTTCCACCAGCCCCCCTCACTTTTATGACCTCCCCACCTGAAGCCACTGTGTTCTATTCTGCAACCCCAATCCTCACCTTTCAACCCTCTCACCACCAAAACCACTCCATTCCATCCTCCACCACCCAAGTCTCACCTTGCCATTCTCCCCCACCCCAAGCTACTTCTCTCCACACTTCCCCTATCCTCACCTTCCCACCTACCCCAAGCCAACATCTCCAACTCACCCATAAGCCACAGACCCAGATTCATGTAGGTGGCAAGTGTCACGCCAGGAGTGGGTGGGGGCTACAGCTGCAGTAAAGCCCATTGAAGGGGGAGATGCTTTGTCTTCCACCCTTTGGTAGAGCCCATTGCATCTCCCCCTCAATGGGCTTTGCTACTAGTCTTGAATAATTTTGAATCATATGCAAACTTGGACACTTCACTCAGATAAGTGAAGTGGGTTAGTTGAGGACCAAACTAGACAAGATATTGAGAGGAGATGGGTTGTTCCTCAGTAGTAGAGCATTTCTTTGCATTTAGGAGATCACAGGCTCAATTCCCAGCACTGCCAATTAAAAGAATCAGATAGCTGGTTATGTGCAAGACTTCTCAAGACTCTAGATAATTACTGCGAGTCAGAGTATGACTCAATATGACAGCTTCATGTCTTCACTGGATTTCCTGAACACTGTATTGGCAAATGGCAGCTACAGCTCCCTCCCCGAGTGTCAAAGTTCCTGGAGCTGCTATCTGCCCTGATTGGGGAAAAATACAGACAACCTGTCACCCAAAGGACAAAGGAAACGTCCATTTGAGGCTGCCTTAATCTGAAGCCTCCTTTTTACTAACAAAAAATGTCTAGTAAATCTGTTCCCTGTGTGGTGTGAAAATCAGAGAATTTGATGAATTCATCAGAAAGCCTGTTGGCCTGGAATAGAATCTATATCTATAAACGCGAAATACCACTCACTGACTCACTGGCCCTTTCCGCACTGTGGAAAGGGTGTTCCTCCACCAGCAGGAATTCTGCCAGTGGGAGGAGGTGGGAGCTCACGCATCCAGAAGCGTGGCGCGGCCCGGCCCCTGCAGAGGCCAGGGCTGTTGAGAGGCTGACTCCGCATGGAGCCGCCTCTTCCCCATCCCTCTCCCACTCACCTCGTCACTTTCGTCGCCCTGCTGGACTGCTAAGACCCGCCCACGCTGCCCTCCGACCTCCAGGAGTCGGAGGACAGCGAGGGAGGGTCTTAGGGGGCCAGCAGGGCGACTCCAGGTGCCACTGGCAGGTGAAAGTGGGAGAGAGACGGGGAAAACAGCGTGTTCCCAGCGGTGCCGTTCATACCACGCCACCAGGAATGGGGCGCTTATAGCTTCAAAAAAAAAAACCTCCCTCCAGGAGGAGAGGTTTTGGAGGCGGCCTGACGCCTCCCTGGGGGGGGTGGAGGAGGGGAGCCAGGTCAGTGCTGCTGCGTTTTAGCAGCGCCGCCTGTGCGAACGGCTCCCTGGGGACGGCGTTTTTGCAGTCCCCAGGGCGCCGTAAATGGCGCTTGAGGAAAGGGCCACTGACTGACTCATGAAAAGAACTCAAAACCACTGAAGCCACAATAATATGAAATAGACTTGGCAACACCTTGGTTCCTTACATACTCCAGGTGCTAACTAAGAAAGGATTTCCCAAAATATTCACTTTCACTCGATTTATTACCTATTTACTGTTTTAACTGCTCATCTCTGGCCATCTGCACAAACATTCTAAGGGCAAACCAACTGCTCAGTCCACAGACATTCTGCTCGAACATTCTAAGGGTGACAGTTCAACACTACCAGCTTCATGTCCTTCACTAACTGCACTCTACCACCACCCTCTACAACGCACGTGAACCTATTTGAAAACCAATCCATCAGTCCACAGACAGGCTGTGAGGAAATATGCTGCATGTCACCCCAAAGTTCACAAACAGGCTGCAAAAAAGTATGCTGAATGTCACCCCAAAGTTAACAGACAGGCTGTGAAAAAGTACTCCTCCACCCATCCTCACGTTAACAACACCGCTACAGCCAAATACTATCAAAACAGATTACAAACCACACTATCACCTTGGACTACTAAACATTTGTCGGGTTTTGCATATGGACAGCAGATTTATTACTGTGGAGACAAGTTTATTGCTCTCGGCTCCTGATCACCCTGTGCTTGGTGTCCTGCTCTGAATGGCGGGATGAGTCCCCAGGAATGTGCTGCAATGGCGATATAGTCCAACTCCCTGCCCTTCAACCCTACCCTGAACCTCTTCACAGCCTTCTCACTCATCAGCATCCAATTGCAAAACTCTTCCTTTCTGTGTATTGTCTTCCTTTCTGTATCCTGAAAATACAATGGCTGCTTCCACATGACATCTTTTGGAGCCCACCAGGTGAAAGAGAGCAATAACACATTGCATTATGAAAAGAAAACTACAGGAAGCTGCTGCAAAATATGCAAAACCCATCAGTCCACAGACAGGCTGTGAAGAAATATGCTGCATGTCACCCCAAAGTGCACAAACAGGCTGTAAAGAAGTATGTTGAATGTCACCCTGAAATTCATAGAGAGCCTGTGATGAAGTATGCGTAGCGAAGCACAGGTGCCCCTGCTAGTTAGAATATATTCCTGCAATACAGCAATAATCTAAAGTAGTACATTGGTATAACATTTCTACATTTCTGCTTTTAAACATTGCATTGATGTATTGCAATGTATTAGAAACATACCTGCTGTACCTAGAACAACAAACAAAACCTGAAGGTGAAACTGATGCATCACATGACAACCACAGGATGTCGCTGTTGCTTTACTGAACTACATCAGTAGTGAAAAAGGACTAGCAAGATTCAGGTTTTCTCCAGGGAAAGAAAACAAAAGGGCAGAACTCACAATCCCTGGGCATGTTGAACATTTTCATTTTTGGATTTTTTTTAAAAAGTTGCTTTTAAAAATATATAAGCATGCTTTAATTTAAATAAAAAGAAAAAATAGCCTAACCTAAAGAACTACAGAGGGAAAGAGGTGGATATTTCCTCTTCAGGACAGATGAATGGAAACACATTGATTTCCTGCTACCCTCCTACCTTAAGAACCAAGAGTCAAGCCCCTTCAGCTGGAAATATATAAGATCTGCAGGAATATGTCCATGGATTAGGGTTATATATGTTTTCAACATGCATATCAAGAATGGTGACTGCATGAAAGGTACAGAAGTTACATGTAATAAATATAGTAAGTGAGCACAGAAGGTCGAATGGGAGCACCCCCCCCCCCCAATAATTAGAGCTGCCAAAGCAACAAAGTAAAGCACCAAGTTTGGAAAATTTCAAGGCATCACAAATAAAGGTAGTGAAAATGCAGCTTGAGGTTAAAAGGGGTGGCTGGTTTGCACGTCCTCCATTTGAGCTGTGAAATGAAAACAAGTAAACAAAAGGAAAAGGAAATGGTAATATTGACAGGAATTATTAGAAGGAAAACCCCTTCCTATACAGAATGTTAGTCCAGTGCTCTAATTTCCATGGTTACAGGCACCACTAGGTAACCCTAGAAAATTTCAAGCCACTTCACACAAAATGACTGAAAACAAAGTAACCTTGGCTTACTTGAAAAGCTTGCTTTTTAGAATTTGTAATTTATAGAGAGCTTTCAAGTGTGCTTTTATCAAATTCCAATGTACCATGAAATTATTGCATACTTCTTAGCTATGATAAAGGTATTTGTAGAAGGCCACAGAACACATTTAATATATCCCACTGAAAGCCTTAAAGGAAATTTCACAAACCTACGCATAAGCCGAATAGCACAGATAGCAATTCTGGTAATGGATGTTTTGCCTTCAGTTATTGGAGGAAAGACAGAAGGCAGAACTAGAAAACTCATTAACTGCCCTATATGTGGGTCAGTGTTATGAGTGCCAGGGATGGCCCTATCTTTAGTGGGTTAAGGTTGGCACCCAAGTTTGAGACTGATGAGATTTATGGCAAATGTGGATATACAATGACTGGGTTTTTGTTTTTGCTCACAAAGCTTTTTCAGAACTGTACATCACACTGTGTCTGATGGCTACCAAATGCTACAGGGGCAGATCTTTACAGAAAATCCAGGTGAATTACTGGGATAATCTGTAGCTGCAAAATAAAACAGGACTCCAGTGGCATTTTAAATATTTAGAAAATCTATTCCTTCATGAGGTAGAACTCATTTTATTTCTCTGCAAGTACAGTGCCTACCTGATGTACTCATGAAACAGTGACAAAACCAAAACCAGGAGTAACCTGTTTGAAGATAGGCCCAAATGAAACCACAACAGAACACCACTGGGTGTCACATACATCAAACCAGTTCAATGCATCATTAATGACCTACTGTCATGATTTGGCCCTGGCTGGGATGTGGGATCCCCTTGTCTGGGACTGCTATCTCTTGCTTGCTTCTTAGTTTCACTTTTTAGGCACAAACTAATCCATTCGTTAGACTCTTGCTGGCTTCTGCACTTCAAAGTGTTGGGGAGCATGGGTTGTTTTGCTTTAGTGAAGGCTATGCCTTCTCCTTCCCATGAGCATGGATGGGTACTGTTCCCCCCTAGGATGTGGCAGCAAAATGTGGTGTCAAGTGACATAGGTGGTGGAGAATGAAGTGAGGGAACAATGGGAACTGTTTGGGCACAAGTTCTGTCAATGACCGTCTGAATGTTTTATTCTGATGCTTTTTTTCAATAAATGAAATTATTTGAACACAAAGTCTTGTTATTGAACAGTCCAGAGGCACGACATGTACAACTTATGCTAGATAATGATATTCCTCTCTCATATGGACAAGGAGAGAGATTTTGCCCACAGACAATCCTCTAACCTAAACAACTTCTCATCTGCCATAAAATACTAGCTAACATATTATGGTATGGTCACAGACTCTGGGACCAGGCCTGCAATATACACACAAACAACACACTCACCAAACCTAAAAACACCATTTGTACCATGGTCATTTTCTAGTGTTACATAATCCATCAATTATCGGCAATGCCTTCTACTCTCTATATCAGACAAACAGACCGATCCTTGCAGAACAGAATACATGAATATAAATCTGACATTTAAAATCTCAGTATTAAGAGACCAGTGGGAGAAAATTTTAATCTTTCAGGACATTTAATTGCTGACCTAAGAGTTTCATTTCTTCTACCAAGAAGCTTAAAAAGAAGAAGACTGTGAAACTGGAATTAATTAACGAGTTCAGAACAATGAACCTGCCCCAGGTTGAACAGAGACAAAGGATTCTTATCTCATTAATTTCCTGCATTTTCCCCTTCTATGCATATCTCTTTGCTTTAATCAAGATGATTATATTTTGCATTGTACTCTGTATCCAGACTCCAGTTGAACTTTCTTGGTAACACTTCTCTCACTTTCGGACCTGGATGTGAGGGCTTATGGATCTTCATTCTTACTTGTATCTGAAAAAGTGAACTTTGACTCACAAGTCATATCCTGAAAAAATTGGTGGACTGCAAGGATAGCCCAGACTAGTCTGATTTTGGAAGCAAAGCAGGGCTAACCCTGGTAAGTATTTGGATGGGAGACCACCAAGGAAAGCAGTCTTTTGATGCAGAAGCAGACAATGGCAAACAACATCTGAACATCTCTTGCCTTGAAAACCTCACCAGGGGTCACCATCAGGTCAGATGCACTTTGATAGCAGAAAAAGAAGTGCTAATGGACCCAAATTTTGTTCATCAGATGAAGGAGCTCTGATTCTGGAAAGTGTAAACTGGAATGAATTCTGCCCGTCTTATTATACAGAGAAAGGTTTACTTTTTTTGTGCTTCTGTTGTTCAGCTGGCTTCTCACCCAAAAGAATTTTTAACACCCAGAACACTTTTTAACAACCCTCTCTTACAACTCTTTATGGAATGGGGATGATGCATTAAGAAAACATAAAACTGAAATAAGCAACTAATTGACCTGCTATCCGTGTCCCTGCCTTCAGAGGAGGCAACTAAGGACGGAACATTTTTCCTGGTGGCACCTCCTCTTTGGAATGCCCTTCCCTTTGAGGCTCCCCTGGCACCTGCCCTACTGTCTTTTTGGTAGTAGGTCACAGCATATCTTTTTACCCAGGTTTTAAATTGTGGTTTTATCTTTTTAGCTATTTTATGTGTTTTGATAGTGTTATACTTTTTGTGTGTAATGGCTTGTTTTTTGTGACTTTTCTAAATATTGATATTTCTTATTTAATCGGTAGCCATCTTGAGAAGGACTCTGGAGAGGTGGTTTATAAATTGCCAAAAGGAATAAATGAATGCAACCCTAAGCACAATTGGACCCTTCTAGGTCAATTCAGGTCAAAGAACTTAGGTGTAACTCTGCTCAGGACTGCACCGTTTTTTCATTAAGAAAATCTACAGAGGACTTGAACAGAGATTCTACCTTTTACAATGGGATTTATGTCAGCAAGAGACTTATAGAATCAGAATCATAGAATTGGAATGTGTCATATGGATCATTGAGTCCAACCCCCTTCTCAACGCAAGATCAGCCTGTAAGGAATTCTATCATCCACAGCCTATGAGTTATGCTCGACCCAGTATTACTGCTGGAGAAGCAAGTTAATGAAGCTGAAAAAACACCTCCCACCTTTATTTAGCCCTGACTGATGTAGCCATGTGGATCCATCCTACAGTGACCTTGAGATTAGACCATTGTAGTACATTATGCATACGTTTGCCCTTGAAGTCAATTTAGAAAGTCCAGTTAGTTCAAAATGAACTTCGTTACTGTTGAGAGCTTGGCAGAAAATGTATGTTACATCCACTCTGCAGTAAACCCACTGACTATCTATTGGTTACTGGGTTCAATTCAAAGTTGGTTATCACCTACAAAGGACTTCATGGCTTTACATCAGGGGACTGCCCATAGGGACAAGTGGGGACACATGTCCTTGGGCGCCACCGATTTAATCATAGCAGAAAGGCACCCCCCACCCGGCACTCCTCACTCTGTTGGCTGTAGCAGTCCCCTCCGGACTCTCCTGTCCCACCATGACCTTCCTGTAGGTGGAGGAGGAGGAGATGCAGTGTTGGCGGCTGCATGGTTCCTTGCAAGCCCCCACTCTACTGCCTGAGAGATAGGGGCACAATTTGGGGGGAGGGAGCAAATTTGGGGGGACCCAGGGAGTGCCATTTTAGTTCTTGCCACGGGTGTCATTTTGTTTAGGTACGCCACTGCTTTGCGTCCTACTTTCTGAAGGACCATCTCTCTTTAATATCCCCTACAATGTCAGGCTCATTCTGCACATGCAGAATAATGCACTTTCAAACTGCTTTCAGTGCTCTTTGAAGCTGTGCGGAATGGCAAAATCCACTTGCAAACAGTTGTGAAAGTGGGTTGAAAACGCATTATTTTGTGTGTGCGGAAGGGGCCTCAGCTTCACTCATCTGAGCAAAGCTATCTGAATGTGAAACAAAAAGCAACACAGGCTTAAATAACTATTTAACTTTTAAAGCATAAAACAATCAAAATAGAGCAATTCTCATTTAAATCTCATTATTACCCATGAGTGGATCCCTTCACACATGTTCCTTCAGAGTTCATTGCAGTAAAGCAAAAAAAAAAACCCCTTTTATCTTTACCTGAAAACAGAAAGTGTCAGGCTTGGGCAAATCTTCTTTGGAGGTAATTTCTATCTGATAATTTAAAAATTATTGTGAAAAGCTGCACAACATATAGGATTTTAATTTTGTGAGCTTTTCAGTGGAGTACTTTCTGTGAACTTTTTGTCTTGTTTTCGCAATTAAAAATAGTCTGTTCTATATCATATCTTGAGAAAGTGTTTGATAGAAGACATTGCCTAGATTTAGGGCCAAAGCTGCTCATATTTCAGGATGGTTAGATAGAAATCTAGGGCATGACGGCTATATTTACCTTGTCCTTGTCTTCCAGAAAATGTGGGTCACCATACAAGTGCTGTAATTCATAATGTTTGTAAGACCTACAAGAGGATGGAATATAATGAAATCGTATAAATCTTTGCTTTGAAAATTACACGGACTGTAGTCTTCCTCAATGTCATTGTTATTAGTAAACCGTAAAATCGTTGTAACTTGAAATACATATTTCAGTAATGTTCAGAAATATGAAATAAATATGTCTCTACAAAATTCTAATGGGTCCAACATTATTTTAAACCACAGTAATTAAATACTGTAACATCTAAATTATTTGCTTTTTAACTATATATCCCAGGAAAATGAATCCTGGGCAGAATTCTGGTTACCATATCTCAAAAAGGACACAGCAGATCTGGAAAAAGTACAGAATGACGAAGGTATTAGAGCACCATTCCTATGAGGAAAGACTGAAGAGACTGAAACATTTCAATTTAGAATAGATGGGGCATGATAGAAGTTTACACAATTATGCACAGGATAAAGTTGACAGAGATTTGCCTTTCTTCTCTCAAAATACTATAAACTGAAGGCATCCGAAATGAAAATAGATTTAGGATGGGGGAAAAGAAATACGTATTTACACAAGTGAGTAAAATATAGAGTTCATTGCCAGGGAACGTAGTGCTGGCCCCAGGCACAGAAAACTTTTAAAGGGTTTGGACACATTCTTAGAGAATAGGTCTATCAGTGACCACTGGCAATTGTGACTAAAGGAAACCTACATATTTAGAGGCAGTAAAGTTCTGAATACCAGTGCCTAAAGTGCCAGTTGCCAAGAGGTAACATTAGGGAAATGCCTCATCTTCTATGTCCTATATTGCCCTTCTAGAATGGAGGGGGAGAAGATGCTGAACTAGATGGACCACAGGACGACTTCTTGTGTTCTTAATGCAATCATTTGAAGACAGTTTTGCCATTAATCTGACCTACTTGTGACTTCCATGTTCCATTTATACCCTGGACAATTGAGGCTGATCAGTGTTTGTTTGTCAATCAGTCTACCTAACTAGCTATTTGCAATCATTAATGTACTGTACCATAGTTTATTTTGAGGCATTTATTTCTAACCATCATTTTGGGTCTTCAAAAACTTCCCATCTACTGCATGCCTGGATACATTTCATTGATCAAATATCGAATGGCTTGTCCTCATTCTAATATGCCAAGTAGATACTGCATGAGCAGGAAGATACAGTGGAGTTATTATTTCAGAATTTGTGGCTTCAAATGAAGAGGCAGAAACTCTTGTGGACATTTCCTTTAACCAAAGCTTACCTTCCTTTCACTATGCCTGCTTGGGTTTTTTTTTTTTTGCATGCCTCATAAATGATCAGCAGAGCACAGAAGAATCCATTTCCTTCTGGCAGTGATATAAGTTTGTAGGTGTGCATATTTGCCCTCAAGTCACAGTGACTCCATAGTGTAACCTGAAGAGGTGGGAGTCTGTCCCTTTTAAAGTTGGGGAACTAGGGAGAGCAGACGATTGGCTTAGCGAGCGGTTGGGCAAGTTTGGAATCTTGGTTGCCAACTTTTATGGATAGCTGCCTAAGCAAGACTGAATAAAGTTTAACAATTTTATTAAAGGAAAATGATAAAAGTACAAGCACACAATAATCAAAGCAGTAGAGCACCCACACAGTCCTAGGATGTAAGTAGTGCTGAGGGAATAGAATTAAGTGGAGGTAGATGTAGGGAATTGGGAAATTTTATGGGGTAATACTGTACCTGATCCTGAAGTGGCTTTGGGTCCAAGAAGTAGAGGCCAGGGCTTGCCTGGGCTCCAAGGAGGTAGAAGGAGAAAGCAGATGGTACACAGAACAACTGAACTATAGGTTGGCTCAGAAGTAATGGGCACTGGGCGTCAGGCAAAAGGCTAATTTGTAGGAAAGGTTGGATCCTCTGGTGATGCGGATTTAATCTACCAAGTCAAAGGACAGCCTTGCCTTTCAGGGAAGGACAAGAGAGAAATGATCAACTTGAGCATCAATGCTCACGTTGTTGGGTGTAATACTTAGAATTAATGCTTGGACACTTGGCATTAATGGGCTGTATCAGGGAGTGGCTGAAAGGGGAAAGTTAGCTGATTGAATTACATCTGCAAGACAATGGACAATTAAATAAGGTGGTCTTGAGAGAGAAGTTAGTGGAAGAAATTTATGATTAGCGCTAAACTGTCAGGAGATGGGAGGTGGGGTTCCACAGCAGAAGTATTGTCTCCCTTTAGGAATGGAGCAGCAAGCTATTTTGCAAGTCAGATATGGGTCAGACAAGATCAGACAAGATTTTTTGTCTTTGTGCTGTCTAGCCAGTGCAGAGAATGGACCTCCCCATCTTAGCACTAATAGGCAACCCAAATGTTAGCAGGAAGGGTAGAGCTGGAAAACAGGGCTTCCCTAGCCCACCATGGGTCAGTCTGGTAACAGTAGGGTTTTCAAGGTAAGAGATAATCAGAGGTAGTTTGCCATTGCCTGACTCTGTGTAGTGATTTTGGTATTCCGTAATTGTCTTTGAGGGTTCATAACTTTGGACCTCCTGAACCAAACTTCACCAAACCTGGGTGGTATCATCAGGAGAGTCTCCTAAAGATATTCTGAAAGTTTGGTGCTGCTAGCTTAACAATTGCACTC
The DNA here is from genome assembly GCF_021028975.2 of Sphaerodactylus townsendi. Classification (NCBI taxonomy): domain Eukaryota; kingdom Metazoa; phylum Chordata; class Lepidosauria; order Squamata; family Sphaerodactylidae; genus Sphaerodactylus; species Sphaerodactylus townsendi. Next base: position 127,903,597 of record NC_059425.1, on the reverse strand, counting down.
CTGACAGCAGGCACTCCCCAAATTTCCCCAGGTTCTTCTTTTAAATCCACCCCCTTCAGCATAGATTTAAAGGGAGAATCTGAGGTCCCCAGTTTAAACATTGAAACTGATGCTGTTTCAGGGTGGGGGATAATCTACCCTAAAACAGCATCACTTTCAATGTTATTTTAACTGGGGACCCCAGATTCTCCCTTTAAGGTGGATGAAAAAGGAGAATCTGGGCTCCCTAGTTTAAACACCATTAAACATGATGCTGTTTGGGGGTGGATTCCAGCATCACAGCGGCCGCCCATGGGGAGGGGGGGCGCACAAAACTCATATTTTGCACCGGGCTCCATTTTCCCTAGCTATGGCTCTGCCCAGAGGAGAGGGCAGAAGGGACTGCCAGCTGCTAGCTGGGAGCTCAGACGATGGAGGGGTGGGGCGGGCAGGGGAGGGGAGTCTGGGGCGGGCAGGGGAGGGATAGCTGCTTTTATAAGCACTGAGGCCAGGGCGGGGTTTGGCTAGACATGGCCACGCCTCCAGGGGCGGTCAGGGGCAGGGCCCCGCCCCCAAACCCAACCCATTAAAAATCTATACCTACGTCCCTGAATGTAGTACCATTAGCACAAATTGTTAATATTTTACCATAATTAATTACACAATTTTTCTACAGTCTTGTAAGTTACAGGAAGGATTGTAAACTGGATTATAAACAGCTACAAATCTGGTCCTGAAGAGAAACTGAACCAGAAACTAGACAATGATTCTTATATGTCTGCAGACTTTGTCTTCTAATGTATCTTTAGACAACAAAAAAGCAGGGAGGGGCCCCTGAACGTATTTCTTTAAAAGCTTGTGTTTACAATCAGCAGCCAAAATTACATTTGCTTTCCATCCTCCCTGTTTACATCAGATGCACTAAGTATTGTATGCACCAAACCTTTTGGGAAAAATATTACATTAATAACATGTTTTTATTTATTTTATTCTATTTCACATTAGGCAAAAATGATGCAAATGGATTTTGTTTGCTTTCTTGAGGTCCATATTTTAGGCTGCTTCTTAAAGAATAGGCTGAAATAAGAGCCATTTTTGTTGTCTTTTAAGATACATTACAAAAACACATGGAGTAATTCACCACAACATAAAGCCATCCTGGACTATATGGACCACTTTGCAGAAACAGCAATATATACAGTAAATCTGAAACTCTCTAAATTAATGTCTATGTCTCTGTTTAAAATGGCAACTAACCAAATATGTGATCATAACACTGGCATCAACCAGACCAAGTGGAGACTTGAATGTACCATTTAAAGATATGCCTGGCTAGCTGATCACGGGACGATTTCCCACTGGCAATTAATCCTGGGATAGTCACCCAAAATATCCAGGTTTCCTCACGATCTCCCCACTGCCGAACCATGGAACACATATCAGTCCCGTTTCTGGTGCTCCCCCCATTATCACGGGATTTTCCTGGATCTGCTTGTATACGCACCTTTTTGAAAAAAACACTCCAATGAGAGCTAATAGGTCATGGGGCTAGAAGAAGAAGAAGAGTTTGGATTTATATCCCCCTTTCTCTCCTGCAGGGTCCCTAAATTTGAGGGTCCCTAACTTTGGCCCCCACAAACCAAACTTCACCAAACCTGGTTGGTATCATCAGCAGAGTCTCCTACTGTTACCACCCAGGTTTTGTGAAGTTTGGTCCAGGGGGTCCAAAACTATGGACTCCCAAAAGGGGTTCCCCATCCCCCATTGTTTCCAATGGGATCTAATAGGAGATGGGGGCTACACCTTTGAGTGTTCATAACTTTGGCCCCCATGAACCAAACTGCATCAAACCTGGGTGGCATCATCAGGAGGGTCTCCTAAAGATACTCTGAAATTTTGGTGTTGCTAGCTTAACAATTGCATCCCTGACAGCGGGCACCTCCCCAAGGGGTAAGCCTAGACGTCTTCACTAGAAACATGCAGCAGTGAGGATGTTGGAACCTGGATAAAAAGGTGCCAATTCTTTTGAAACTTGGTTGTCTTTAAATTAAATTTTCAGTGGGAATTTGGCCACTGACAACTGGACCTTTAACAATGTTTATTGATCTGGTGGATTCACTCCTCAGGGCAGGAAATGGAAGCCACAAAGGGCATGATATTCAAGACCCACCATTGTCTGAGACCAGGCAAGGGGTCCTCAAACAAAGTGAACCTTGGTGTATGATGACTTGGGTGCAGGTGGACTTACCAGGTCTCCTGCTAATGTTCTTGTCCACATTTACAGGCTTCATCCATCTCTGCTTTAGGGTGGCTTTCCCTTATCTTTAAATGCAGAAGGTGTGTGTGTGTGTGTGTGTGTGTGTGTGTGTGTGTGTGTGTGTGTGTGTGTGTGTGTGTGTGTGTGTGTGTGTGTGTGTGTGTGTGTGTGTGTGTGTGTGAGAGAGAGAGAGAGAGAGAGAGAGAGAGAGAGAAGAACGACAGGTTACAAAAAAGAGATTAAACCAACACTTCATCTGAGTTATACAAGATAGGACATTCAGAACCAGGAGGACAGACAACCTTTATCTCTAGACGTTATCATACATCCACACAGGCCCCTTCTGCACACGCAAAATAATGCATTTTCAAACCACTTTCACAACTGTTTGCAAGTGGATTCTGCTGTTCCGCATAGCTTCAAAGAGCACTGAAAGCAGTTTGAAAGTGCATTATTCTGCATGTGCGGAATGAGCCTCAGATTCTCGTAAGCACCCATTATTTTCTAATCATGGCTTACAAAATCTAAATTGCTGTCCAGTTATGTGATTTTTGTTTTCAAGTTTTACTTCCCTGGCTTCCAGACACCATTACTGAACTAGTACTTGCGCAGGACAGGGCAATTGTAAGAGTATTCCTGGGAGGAAGCCCTATTGAATAGACCTGGGTAACATTAGGAGTATTTATTTATTTCATTTATACCTCACTTTTCTTTCCAGTGGATAACCAAAGTGGCTTACACCGTTCTCAGCTTCTCTATTGTAGTGTCATAACTTCATCCATCCATCCATCCATCCATCCATCCATCCATCCATCCATCCATCCATCCATCCATCCATCCATCCATCCATCCATCCATCCATCCATCCATCCATCCATCCATCCATCCATCCATCCATCCATCCATCCATCCATCCATCCATCCATCCATCCATCCATCCATCCATCCTTTATTTATTTATTTATTTATATTTATATACCGCCCTCCCCGAAGGCTCAGGGTGGTGTCCATCAACACTAAAACAATTATAACATCAAATACATAATTTACAATAAAATAATATATAAAATACTAAAACGACAGATGGCTTCAGCCCCTCCTTCCCCCTTTATGTACCCACGGGAGACCAGATGTTCTTATGGCGGGGTTGACATCATCCCGGCTGGCCAAACGCCTGGCGGAACAGGTCCGTTTTATAGGCCCTTCAGAAACTTTGTAAGTCCCGCAGGGCCCTGATCTCACCTGGAAGCCTGTTCCACCAGGTAGGGGCCAGAGCCATAAAAGCCCTGGCCCTTGTAGAGGCCAGCAGGATCGCCTTGGGGCCAGGGATCACCAAAGGTCAGCCATTACCAGTATAGAGAAACAGTAAACAGTCTGAACCTCATTAATTCTTAATTTCAGTAACACAAAGTTGTTAATAAGAAGTTTGGAACCCTGCAAGGTTGGCATGAGACTGGCCCTTGGTCATCTAGCAAACTTCCACGATAGACTGGGGATTCAAACCTGGGTCTCCCATATCCTAGTCTGATGTTGATACTGATAGTCTGAACCACTACATCACACAGGCTCTGTTCAGACCTTCTTATGATGACATGGCATGGTAACTTTCCTGATTTCCTAATTCTCCCCCCCTTCCCCCAACAACACTTTCTATGAGAGCTGATTGCTGAGTCTCTTCTGTGTTTGCGTAATCGTGGCTTTCTCTCAGATGATTCCAGATATATTCCATAGCTAGTTTCCTATACTCTTGTTTTATCAGTTATGATAAAGACTCTGCTCTTCCACACTTCAGCAATCCTTTTCAAATGTGTTTCTTGCAGAAAATCAATAGGTGGCAGCACATTCTCAGAATTCAAGATACCACATTTTCCTAATTTTAATGTGAAAAAGTAAATAATATTTTGTAAGAAAATATTGTCTGTTTGCCATATCAGCTCCATATCAGCTTCAAATAATTTTTCTTTCTTTTCTTCCTTCTGTTTTTTGCTCAATGGAAATATCCTATTTCAATTTAAAACACAGCATCAGTTTGCATTAAGTTAAGAAACAAAGATATCTCTCAGTTGGTTTCTTCCTTTTATTCTCAGTGTTGAAGATTTTGGCTTCAGTCCTACCTACACACACCTGGGATTAAGTACCACTGAACACTACAGGATTTCTAAATAAGCATGCGGAGGATCAAGCTACATAACACTTTATCTCAGAGTTGCTGTATTCTTTGTATAAAATACCAGTATAGGCTAGTACAGGCTAGTATGGATAGCCTAGTCTGATCATGTCAGATCTCAGAAGCTAAGCAGGGCTGGCAAGAATTTGGATGGGAAACTGTCAAGGGATATCAGGAGCTGGCAAACCACCTCTGAACATCTCTTGCCTTGAAAACACCACCAGGGGTCACCATAAATTAGATATCACTTGATGGGGGGCAGGGGGGAAAGCTAGTATAGGAGATACAGTCTAATCATGTTATCCATAGTTTCGAAATCCCACTTTTCAACAGCTGTGTGTGTGTTAAGTTCTGTCAAGTCGTTTCTGACTCACGGCGGCACCACTGAAAATAAACATGTTTTCACTGGGTGCTGTAAAATCAGTATGAATCACATTTGATTCTCATATGTTTGTGTCTTCAAAGACACCACATCAAAAATAAAAAAAAAAACCCAGAAAACCATACATTGTCCAAATCGGCAGGAAGCTGATTTGAACTGAGTTGAATCATGTACTTGATAAGCTAAAAAGGTGGCCAACAGCGATGCCTGTGGAGCAAATGTCCCAGGGCTTAGCAAATGGCTGGGAGCACAGAGGAATTAACCAACAGAAAATGGTGGGCACGAGGAAGAGAGAAACTGAAAGCGGGCAAAGGAAAAAAACCAACTGTCTCCTCTAATGCTTTTTTTTGTCTGTGCTGTCCAGAGATGGGTTTTTTAAAGATGCCCCCAGGTCATCTTATTTTAGTTATACAGAAAAGACCTATGTTTTTTAACCTTGATGAATTTACTGTAGTACCTTCTTAATGTTTTAATTTCTGTGGTAGTTTGTGCCTTTGACTGCACTAGATTTTTAAAATGATTTCATTGTAAGCTGCCCTGGAAACCAGTTTTCTGATTGAGAAAAGGGATATAAATACTAATATCAAATGAATAAGCATTAATTTTGCTTCGGGAAGTGCAACAGGAACTGAAACGTAGTCAGGGTTTGGAAAATGTATATTCATGTAACAAGATAGCTAAGATGGCACACGGAGCAGGCACCTAATGATGTAGCTCCAATAATTTAGATTTTTTTTCAGTTTTAGGGCCTAGGAAATGGTTAAAACAATTGTCTCATTACCTTTAGGAACTCAGAGGGTTTAGCAAACTTTACTGGATGTTTTGAACTTTTTTGAACTTATCTCTCAACAACTGCGGAACGAACGGAGGGAGAATGGAGCGTTGCGATCTTTTCCCGTCACCTCCTTCTCCGCCTACTTCTGGTTTGTGGCGCATGAATCAGTGTTGGGGACTGAGAAGCACCCCCGAGACTCTCAGGTGGGCTTGGCTTGGAGGGGTCAGTGGCAAAGGCCCCCAAACAACAATTGGCTGGTAGGACTCGAGTGAAGATGCAAGTCCCAGATGAGGGCAATGGCGATGACTGTTGTTGTGACCCACCGGCGGTGAGAGGGCTGGGGCGGGGTGCTCTTGTTTCGTTGCCAGAGGCTCCCAGACGGTGGTGGGAACTGGTGGCAGAGGCCCCCACAGAGAACACACAAGAATTTTTCGTCCAGAAGCCAGGGCTTGGGTGTACCCAAGGGAGAACATGGCAGCGGCAGTGGCAAACCTCAGAGGGATGTGTGCCGGTTAACAGACAGCGGGAGAGAATGAGCTGGTAACAAGGTAGGGAAGACCCCTGGACCCCTGGTCTGCTTGCTTGATGATATAAACTATATTATCTGGACTATATGAGGGTGGGTAGTTAGTTGAATACTGTATAGGAACCTGCTCCGTTTTAAATACATATTAAGTTTTTTAGGGTATGTGGTTTGTCCATTGTAAATTTTTATTGAGGCTTGTGTTGGTTTTGGTTCAGGGGCAGGGAACCTGCGAAACTCCAGATGTTCAAGACATTACAGTTCTGTCAGCCCCTACTGGCTGATGGCCAATGGGACATGCTGACAGAGGCTGATCAGAATTCCTCAGTTCCTGATATCTGGAAAAAGGTTCCCTAAGTTTCAGATAGACAAACTTGGCTTTAGCTTAATGATGAGATATTTATGCCAAAATTGTTCACTAGGTTAGACTTTTCACACTCATGCAGGCTGTACATTGTGGTGGGAGTTAGGTTCTTAGAGTCATGAACATGTAGTTTATGCTACAGATAGAGAAAGTCGCCATCTCAGTTTATTATTGTCTTGTATGAATATGGTTTATAGGTTAATGTCATATTTATAATGCCATGTTTATTGCTGCTATGATACTATGTTATGATGTTATATTTATGTTGTAATGCTTACGATATTTATGATGTGATGTTTATTGATCCTATATTATTGATCCTATGTCACTGTTGCCATATTTATTGCTTGTTGTTATATGATGTTATGCTTTTGTTGTGGTTTATGTTGTTGTGCACCGCCCTGAGCATTTCGGGGGAGGGTAGTAAATTAAAGATATGAAAAGATACGAAATTATTTCAGTCTTACAACAAAGAAACAAACTCATTCCCATCTGTTTCCGAGAACCATCCATTATTCCACATGTCATCCATTGTTTCCATAGACACAGCCAACTGTGTCCATGCCCAGCTCCTATGGTGATGGCGAACCTATGGCACGGGTGCCAGAAGTGGCACTTGGAGCCCTCTCTGTGGGCACGCACTTGCAGAGTTCATCATGTGTGTGGGGGGGTGGAAAATCCCCCACACACACACATCTCGGCTGGCCTAGGCCACTGGGCTTTCAACGTGCATACACCGTGGTTAGCAGTGAGGACTCAAAGCTGGGGCGGGCACTGGTGCCTATGCTCCGGGTGGCTGCTGCAGAGGGGGGGGGCACAGAGGAGGCAGGGATGCTACAGGGGCATAGGAAGCATGCGCGTGGGACTTGCTGGAGGCTAGAGCGGGCTGGCCCCTGCTCGAGCGGGTGGGGTGGAGAAAGAGGGAGCCAACCCATTTTTTCTAAACTAAAACCTCAGCATTCCGGTTAAATTGTCGCGTTGGCACTTTGCGATAAATAAGTGGGGTTTGGGTTGCAATTTGGGCACTCGGTCTCAAAAAGGTTCGCCATCACTGACCTATACGCTATCTTGGCTTCCTCTAATTTGTGAAGCCTACATTATATTTTCATATTTTCTTCATCACTCTTGTTCTTGAGATTTGATTCAGTTGTAACTTCTTATTCACTTCTTCTTCCCAATACATATTTACATTGCTAGTTGTTTCCTCGCTGATTTTTATGGCCATTGATTACTTTGTCCCATTTCCTTGAGCCTTCTTGCCTCATTAGCCTTGTTCACAAGTTATAGTGAATGCACATATATAGTGTATATGTGCACACACACACACACACACACACACACACACACACACACACACACACACACACACTCTCACAGAGAGAGGGGGGGCATTTCCCCACTCACCATGATCCCCCCTATGCCGCGCGCGGCACCCTGGCGCACGCCCGGGAGTCCCCACGACCCCGTGCTCTGCACCGGGTCATCAAAATGCGCCGTTTACAAGAGTGCCAGGGATGCCGTACACTGAGGGGGCGCGACAGCGGCAGCATCGGGGCGGCTGCGCTGTCGCAGCCCCTGTTGTGGGGAGTGCTGGAGGACCCCACGCTACCTGAGGAGAGTAGCGCGGGGCTTAAGGTAAGTGGGGAAAGGCCCAGAGAGAGAGAGAGAGCAAGAGAGAGAGAGAGAGAGAGAGCAAGAGAGCAGCAGACTGTAATCTGGAGAGCTTGGTTTGATTCCCCACTCCTGCTGCGTGAACTTGGACCAGTCACAGGTCTCTTGGAACTCTCTCAGCCCATGTTGTGGCAGGCAATGACAAATCATCTCTGAATGTCTCCTGTCTTTTTGAAAATGCCATAGGGTCACTATAAGTCAGCAATGTCTTGATGACACTTTCCACCACCATCATGCTATAAAAAGATAAAGTTGTCTTACATATGCACACTTACAATTACGTCTAACAAAAAGGGTTTTTTTGTGTATAACTTGTTATATAGGGGTTAGTCTTACATTCAGGGTTAATGTCCTTCCAAGTCAATATGTCTTCACCATCCTTAAGCGTACCAATTCTAGGTTGGAAAGTTCTGGATCTTTGGGGCCAGTGTCTTAAAGGGAAGAATCTGAGGAGGGATGAAATCACAACAAAGATATGAACCTTCAGAGTTCACACTTCAAAGCTGCCATTTCCTCTAGGGAAACTGATTGCTCTAGTCTGGAGATCAGCTGTAATTCCAGGTAGGACAGCTGGGTATCTCCTGGCCTAGTGGGAGATTGGGGGTGGAGTTGCCAGATCAAAGTTGGAAAACTCCTGGAGGTTTGGGGATGGAGCCTGGGGAGGACAGGGACCTCAGTGGGGTAAAATGCCTTAGTTTACTCTCTCCAGAGGAACTGATCCCTATAATCTGTTATTTCAGGAAACCCCAGGTCCCTCCTGGAGGCTAGGATTCCTAATTCCAGGATGACTCTGTGCCCCACCTGAGTGGTGGCAACTCTTTTCCTTATGCCAAACTACCTGCGAAATATATTGCAATCATCTTAACTTCCTGCACAGCGAGAATGTTTTCATGAACAACTTTTTGTGCTCAGCTCATCAAGGTTGGGTGCTGTACATCCTAACCAATAAAAGGCTAAGGGATGGAATGTCATGACATGGAGCCCTCTGTGGGCATGCAGGACTCTGCAAGGAATCCTTTCATGGAGCCAGGAGTAAGCCTCTTTCACCCCTGCTTGTTCGACAGTAGGTGGAGCCTTGGTATCTGCCACTATACAGGCCTGAGGTCCCTTTGACTCCCTCCCCCAGCTGTCGGCTTCCCTGGGTTACAGAACAGTGATGCCTGGGTGCCCCTGCTCCCCCGGCTTGAAGAAGCCCTCCAGCCTCCCCGCCCACCCATAAAAGGCAGAGTAGTGGAGCTGGTGCCTGGGCCCTTCCTCATTCCACCGGTAGACCACATTTCCTTTTGCCATACTAGCAGAATAGCGGATCCTGGCCACATGCTGCTCTGCCAGCCCTGCAAAGCCCTCCTGCCTCCCCTAAGCATCCTCATTCCATTGTCCTCTACCAAGAGTCACCTTCCCAACTTCCTACCAACCCAATACTCACTTTCCACCCCTCATGCTACCCAAGCCACACCTTCCAACCCTTCCCCCAGCCCAAGCCACATCTTCCACCCTTCCCCCACCCAAGCTTCCCCATTCCACTCTCCCCCACCCCAAGCCTCATGTTTCCATCCTCCTCCATCCCAATATTCACCTTCCAATCCTTCCCCACCCCAAGCCACACCTTCCAACCTTCCCTCACCCCAACCCTTTCTCACCCCAAGCTTGACATTTTCACTCTCCCGCACCCCAAGTCTCACATTTCTGCTCTTCCCATGCCATACCACTCCTTTCCACCCACCCCCAATCCTCAACTTCTTACCTACCCCAAGTCACACCTTTCCTACTTCTCCCACCCCTAAGCCACAGACTCATGCCCAGGTAGGTGCAAAGTGTCATTTCAGAAGTGGGATTTGTGTGCACTTCAGGCCCAGTTCAGCCCATTGCAGGATAAGACGCTTTCTCCCCCATCCTTTGCTATGGCCCCTAGCATCTCGCCCTCAATGGACTTTGCTACTAGTTACATCATAAACAATGAACACAGTGTGAAATGTATATAAAGTATCATAGACCCATATTTTTGTTACAACCAAGTGACCCATTTCACTTGTCTGAAATGCCTTCGCATTTTTGAAACCATTAAAATCACTTTTTCATCTTTAAGTTATGTGTCCACTCATTGTGTCACTGCAGTGCAGGAAAACTTTTTAAAAAGTAAACAGCATGAAAGAAAAGTTAACCCCACCCAGAAGGCCTAGACATTTTGTGAATGTTTCTGTAGCTTTATTTAATGCATTTTCTTCATTTACCTTTTAAAAAATGGAAACCTATTGACTTTCTCTCTAGCCACCGGGTAATACTAGTTTTCCTAGTCTAGTAGTGCCTCAAGAACATAAGAGAATTGGCGAATTCTCCAGTGCCTTCTATTCCTGAGCTAAGGAACACATTCATAAATGCCTTCCATCTGACCCTGAAAAACTGAAGGGCCCTACAAAGCATTGCCCCAGGCAACCACCTAGTGCCCCCTACAGCCCATTAACTTACCAATTTTACTTTCTTTTAATTCTGCATACTGGCTCAGTTCCACATTGCCAGCAGGTACATACCATTTTTCATTGCTGGTTGTAATGCTCTGCTCAAACATTTGGATTAAATCTCTTGCTATATACTGTGAAGAAGGAGGAATTTCTGTTAGTTTTTGTTGGCAGTTTTGTTCATTGGTACCCTGGGATTGCACACCAAGCACCATTCAGTTCATTATGTTCTTCATGCTTAATTAAAAATACACAACTAAAACATTACCTAAATACAGTCTTAGTGCATTATAAAACTTTGCTCTTTTACAGTCCAGAACAGTTTCAGAGAATGAGGCAAATATATAGATAATATTATGTATACACGTACCACATTCTTTTGAATTCAAATTATTAATATATAGTATTCACACATTAGACAAGAAAGAGTCATTGTATTGTCAAAGGCATTCATGGCCAGAATTATCTGGCGGTTGTAGGTTTTCACAGCTGTGTGGCTGTGGTCTTTTATTTTTAGATTTTAATGTTTCGTTCGCATCTATGGCTGACAACTTCAGAGGCATGTTACAGTAAAATGTGTTATTCTTTGGTCCCTTCCGCACATGCAGAATAATGCACTTTCAAACCACTTTCAATGCACTTTGCAGTTGTGCAGAATAGCAAAATCCACTTGCAAACAATTGTGAAAGTAGATTGAAAGTGCATTATTCTGCATGTGTGGAAGGGGCCTTTGTGGCACAGTGTGGAGTGTTCTGTGCAGTGGAGCTTCTGTTCTAAGGGAAGCAGGCATATTTTTATGTGTCTGCATGGAATTTATCTGCAGTTGCATTTGTATATGCATCTCCTGGTGGTGTGAATGTGTGTAACTCATCTCAGAAACCAGAGTGATGTGAGGCTGTGAGGAGGTGGTCGGACAATGGAATTTGTAGTTTCTGGTAGGTAGATGAATGAGGTTTGAAAAATCCTCTAGTTTTTTATTTTAGTGTTTTTTCGTACTGGTAGCCAAGTTTTGTTGATTTTCTTTTTGTTGAAACTGTCCTGGTGTTTGTGGATTTCAATGGCTTCCCAGTGTAGTCTGACATAGTAGCTACCAGAGTTTTCAAGAATTTCTATACCATCAAATAAGATCCTATGTCTGGCTTGGGTTAGAGCATGCTCTGCTTTGTCTTTTGAGATCTGTATCTTTGAGATCTGTGCCTTTAAGGATAAGTTGATGGGTGCAGTTAAGAGAACCAGGCTGGGAGAATTCTCTGCAGAAAAACTGTGGACCCAGAAGGGAGTGCCTCCTGCTGTATAAACAGAGGCTCATTCCGCACATGCAGAATAATGCACTTTCAAACTGCTTTCAGTGCTCTTTGAAGCTGTGCGGAATAGCAAAATCCACTTGCAAACAGTTGTGAAAGTGGTTTGAAAACACATTATTTTACGTGTGCGGAAGGGCTCAGAGAAACACAAAGGGAGCCCACTACAAGCCCACTGAGCAGAGAAGAGTCCAGAGGTAAGCATTCCATGCATAATGGCCCAAGAAAAGTTCCTTATCCTAATGTAATAGTGTGAGATTGCTGAGGTCTGCAGTGTATGAAGGGCAATTTGTATTTAAGGACTGTTTAGATTTTAAAAAAACTGTTTACTTGTGACATTTATATTATATTTGACTGATTTAACTGTCTAAACTGTTTAAGCAATTGCCTGCTGTGCAGTGTAGTAACAGATCAAGGATGGTGTGGGACATAGGGCACCATTCAGCTGCGTGAAAATGTGGATACGCAAACAGCTGATACTGCTATATTGCACTGTTAGGAATGAATATGATGAAGCAATCTGTTGAACAACCACAAATGGGTCTGTGGAGAAATGGCTCCTTTCCCCCCTTCCTTTTCTTTTTCTTTCCTCCCCTCCTCTCATCAGGTATAATGGAGGACTTGGAGGACTTTAGAGATTCCAGATGAACCATCAGGAAGTAACCTAGGAGGAAATGATATCTTGACCCAGCCTGACCAGTTCAAAGAAGGATGGGGTCTGGGATTTGATAAATTGCTGGGAGTGAAGGGGCAAGCCCTTTTCTCTCTTTCCTCAAGCTGGAGTGCAGACCTCTTGCCTGAGCTGGGAAGGGCACAGCCATTTTTGGACCATGTGCCCAGTCAGGTAATGTGAACTCTTTGAGAATGGCAACCTTCTAAGTTTTACATGCCTACCCTATGTTCAACAACTCCTAGCTAGGGTATGTTAAGAGATAGGGGCAGGGGATTTGCGTTTATATCGCTTTGGAAACCCTTGCTCCATCTGGTGCTGTGCTAAAACATATTGGTAATTGTTTTCTTTTTAATAAATACTTTTTAAACCTTAGATGTGGAGGACAGTTCTCTGTATCACGTATGCCCCACTGTCTTGGATTCTCTATTTAAACAGGAGAGAGAGGAAGGCTGAGCAGCTTTTCTTCCAGGACCTCCAGTCTACCCTTTGGAACCCAGGAGAGGGTAACCAAGGGGGAAACTGAGGCAGAGGCCTCACGGTTGGAAAGGAAGCTGGGAAATCCTGATCTTCCCCAGCGGGCAGACCTCAAATGATCAGGTGGTGGCATGGGTTTACCCAGAGAGAAAGCTAGCCCTCCCCAGGAAAAGTTGGCAACTCCTGGGAGTGTGCAGAGTGTGTAGAGGGATAGGGCCTGCCAGGCAAAGCAAGCCCATTCTGTTATAGGTTCAACAAACAAATAACAGTCCATTAAAAACTGGCTTCCTATTCATGACTGACAAACAAGATATGAGCCAAACTGTTGGTTGTTTCAACATCCCTAATTGAAGCAGTCTGGGGAGGAAGGAGATACAATCACAAAGCTGTTTTTTCTAGTTCTTATTATTTCTGCCACCTGTACATGTTTACTTTCAAAGTAGTAAGGGGTTTATGACATCTTAGACAGTTTGAAGGAGAAATTAAGGTTGAGACAGTTTGAAGGAGAAATTAAGGTTCATTGCCTTACAACATGCATTCTCTAATCCTATTTCACTTCCCATCAAAAATACTATTTGGTATTCGAGCAGGTCAGTTTTTCCTGCCTCTTTTCTTCACAGTGGCATCTTAGATACCCTTAACATTCCATACTTTCATATCTCACCTCATATTTATGGATGCCTGGGAGTCCAGTAAGTATGCATAAACCCTTACCTCATACATGGATGCTCTGTTTCACTGCCCTAGGCACCAAAGTATGCAGTTTTGTAGTGGAGGAAATGATTAAGCCCATTATTATTTTTTTGCAATTCTATATGTCAGCAACAACAATAGTAACACTGGATTATAATTTTAGTTAGAGGTGTATTTTTGTTTTTACTGTCATGTTATATCTGGCTTAGTGCACTCTTGTAGGGTTTTCAAGGCAAAAAACATTCAGAGATCCAAAATGGTATAGTGGTTAAGAGCAGGTGGACTCTAAACTGGAGTTGGGTGCCCCACTCTTCCACATGAGTGGCAGAATCTTATCTGGTGAACCAGATTTGTTTCCCCACTCCTATATTCCTGCTGGGTGACCTTGGGCTAGTCGCAGTTCTTTGGAACTCACTTAGCCCCACCTACCTCACAAGGTGTCTGTTGTTGGGAGAGGAAGGGAAAGGAGTTTGGGATATAAATCCACACTACTCTTCTTCAAAAGAAAGGTGGGTATAAATCCAAACTCCTGTTCTTCTTCAGAGGTGGTTTGCCATTGCCTGCATTCCTGTCATTACTCTGGTATTCCTTGGCATTCTCCTATCCACATGCTAACTAGGACAGACCCTGTCTTAGCTTCTGAGATCTGACAAGATTAGGCTAGCCTTGGCTATCTAGATTGGGGCAGTTAGTTTTTGCATTTCTAAAAAATCCACTGCAAATTAGTAATTAACAAAAGCCCTAACTGTTCTCATCCTATATATCTAAAACTATATAATTTCTCAGCAAGCCTTAACATTTCCCAGACTTGAGTATAAAGACATTTTATAGTCAATTCCATTGCTATTTGTTTCTGTTCTAATGCCCTATGTTTCATGATACAGATTCTTAATCTTGGTTGTTATGCGTTCTAAACTGGGAATACAAACAGATGAGTCAGTGTACTCTTTTATGTCTATGTATCTTTTTTTAGAAAAGACTACATGATTTTAAATGCCAGTTGCCTCATATTAAAATTAGTAACAAAAAACCCTCAGTCAAATTAAATTTCTTTAAAGCTTAACAAATGTCTTGCTTAATTATAAGTACTCTGAGTGCCATTAAAGTAAACAAATGCTGTTGTGTGATATTGCCTTTAATCCCAACAATCTCTCTCTGGAATGCATATATGCTACAATAAGATATTTATGTCCTCATAAATGTTTATTTTTAAATTATGCCCATTCAACATATACTTATTAATAGGAAACTGGTAAACTGTTTGCATGAGAAACTAACACACAAGCACTTTATCACTGCTCTCAGAGGGACTCATCATAAGCAATATTTGTCATATTTTAAAAGAAAACTGCAAGAGGAGTTTTGCCGCTCTCAAGTGGTTTAAGTGATTCTTGATTGTATCAGTTATTCAAATGGTCACAAAGATTCTAAAAGATAAACAGTATGAGAAAAGATTTTTGAAATGACAATGATGATTATGGTCATCACAGTTCTAAAGATAAAATCAGATAAGGGAAAGAGTATGATGACTATATTGCAGTAGAATGGTAGAAGAGTAGTAGAATAGTGGTTTAACCTGTCTAATGGCCCAATCCTATGTGAGGAGCAATAGGCCAATGGAACAAGTGCAGGGCTATGCCAGCGCATATGCCCCCTCAGCTGGCATAAGGGGCATCCCACTTTTCGTGAGGGCAAAGGCTCTGATGTCTGGGTGCCCCACAGTGGCAAAACCTGGAAATGGACACCACTGCAGAACTATGCTGGCATACAGTCCACAGCAAAGTGGGGATTTTAAACCTATGTCTTCCAGATACTAGTCCAACAATCTAATCGCTGCACCATACTGGAATCTTGAGAACTGTTCATGAATGAAGAGGATCTCAGAGAGAATTTGGTTCATTCTGAACAGCACAAAAAGACATCTGTGGGATGTCTTGAAACCAGACAACTGCCTCTTTACACTTCACAAACCCAAAATAAGGGAGTTTGGGAGATGACTTAAAAAGAGGTGGCCCTTGGTGTCATGTGGGGGGGGGGGTGGAAAATGGCCCAACACTCCTCCTCCTTCCCTCCGCCCTGCCCATATGTCTCTCTCCGCGATCGGCAGGACAACTGAGGAGGAGGGAAGAGGAGTATGTATCTTTCCCACATCTAACACTTGTGAAACAAGATAGGAATTGGCAGACGATCCCTAACTTAAATCTCTTTTCTGCAGCCTAGCTTCTGCCCTTAACAAAAATGGCTACAGTAATGGGGAAGAGATCATGGCTACATGCCCTAAGTTCTGAAAATTGTGGAGGATAGGTTTTAAAAGAAAAAAAATGACCTCCTTCTACTTTCAGTTTTGTAGAGGCTTCTGCCTCATGAGGGAGGGGATGGGCTGGAAAAATGGCGAAAGGGCTGGGAATGGGATGGAGCTGAATTAATCTCATAGATGCTAGAATGCATTATGAAACTTGAACAATTGAACCTGCAAAGTTTTAATTAGTAGTTTTTTATACTATGCTATTAAATGGAGTTGCATAAGCCATTTAGTTAAAACAATTATGCAGATATATGTATGTGATATAAGTGTTGCATACTTGATTCTACTTGGAAAAAATCTATCTTTAGGCTTTCCAGTCTTCCTCCTTGCTATTTTAGTTGCCTGTGGCTGTTTTGTTTTTGGTGTAGTTTTTGGCATATAATTTTTCAATACTGTGTCTCTCAAAGTAAGTGCATAATGTAGTTTTTCACTATAGATAGTGGAATGAATTTCAGGTACATAATAGATAGGTAAGGAGTGCAAGTCATATATTGTTCCAACTGACAGGTGGTGGCTGGAGATCTCCTGGAATTACAACTGATTTCTAGGTACAGAGATCAGTTTACCAGGAGAAAATGGCAACTTTATAAGGTAGATTCTGCATAGTAAAGGTATAGGTGTGGGGAAAGGTAGTATGGATCCCTCATGGAAGAGAAAGTGAACAGTGAGTCTATTTTCAGATAATTTACACAGTATTTCAGCTGACGTTTTTATTTAAAAAAAGAAGACAGTGACAAACATAAGAACAGCCCTGCAGGATTAGACCAGTAGTACATCTAGTCTAGCATCTTGTCACACACAGTGGCCAGCCAGTTACTTTCGCAATAGTAATAACACATTTTGAAAGCATTTTAAGTCATATGACACTTAAAACACTTTAAAGTATTATAACAGTATTAAACATTTTGAAAGCATTTTGAAAATGTTGTCAAAATTTATTTCTAATGTGTTCAGATTTGTGAGTTGGGGTATATTCTATAATGTGCTGCTGACTTTGAGATGACCTGGTGCAAAAAATCTTTGGTCATGGTGGGTGAGGGCGGCTGCCAATATCAGGGGTGGAGGGGTTGCATAAGATTTTAGATTTTGCCCCAGGCTCCATTTTCCCCAGCTATGCCTCTGTTTCAGCAAATGGTGGCAGGGAGAGTTCCTTCAGCCACACACAAATGTCGGATACAAGCTGAGGGTGAAACTGACCAGAGCAAAACAGTCAGGTGGGAAAAATAAGATGCCTTCTGAGCTCTGCATTCCACACAGCCAGGCAAGTGATGTCTTGCAGGCAGCTTAGGGGAAAAAAGGTGCACTTTGAAGTGCTCTCCAAAAAAGACACCTGGAGCTAAAATAAGGCATTCTGGGGATGTCTTGGGAAGAAAACTGTGTGGAGTGCTTTCCCAGGATGCCTTTTGTAACATCTCCAGGACATCTTATTTAGGCTGTGCAGAACAAACCAATTCCTCACACTTTCATTAAACAAGGTTTCCCAAGATTCTTTGGAGGAAGATGTATGATTTATTAATACGACTAAAAGTCACACTAAAACTTCAACACTGGAATAAATTGCCTAGAGAAGATTCACAGTGCAATTCCAGGCAGAGTTACTTTAGGCTAAATCCTTAGATTTGAATAGGCTTAGAATGAAGTAATTCTGCAGGAGATTATACTATTAGAATCTCTGATCTTTTGTACATTTTCAAGGGAAATCTTGGCATACATTTCTTAAGGATGCTTACTGCATTGTACTGTAAGACTCCATCCTTCCCTGGAACCCTGTGATTCTAAGGGAAAAAACTGTTTACACAATGTTCTTCATATTCAAAGCAACCTTGCCATATTTCACAATAGCAGTACACATTTAGCAACTTCAGTGGGAATTTAGCTGAAAAGAGTGTGGCCAAGTAGGACAAAGGCATGTGCTCAGCTCAACATGGCATTATGCATTCAACCTGCAATGATAGCCTGTCATCATTACTGTGACTCAACATAGCAGATACAGCCTCACCAATTTTGTTATCCTATCCTATCCTATCCTGTTTTGTTTTTGTTTTTTCATATTACATAAATTACATAAATACTGGCATAGAAATGACATATGCAGTTTTCCTCCCATATAACATATGGAGTCTATTATCTAGCAATTTTATACCCTGGGAAAAAACTGGACATTTCATCACTCCCAATACATTTTTATTTTTATTTTTTTGCAATGTTTGCAAGCAGAAAATTTTAAGGGCAAAAGCTGCAAAGAAACTTCTAAAAGTAGAATGTTAGTAAAGGTTCGTCAGTGAGTTTTCCTGGCTAAGTGAGGGTTGAAGTTCAGTCTTGGCTTTCCCAAATCCTAGTCCTTCTCTATACCACACTGGCCCTTCAAAACTGTGGGTATACCATTCCATTTTAAAAAGCTGTTGAGCTAATTTTAGTTGCTTTATCCAAATGGAAAAATTACAAGTTGCATAGAGGTGAATCCATGAAGCAAATACTTTTCTTTCTTTCTTTCTTTCTTTCTTTCTTTCTTTCTTTCTTTCTTTCTTTCTTTCTTTCTTTCTTTCTTTCTTTCTTTCTTTCTTTCTTTCTTTCTTTCTTTCTTTCTTTCTTTCTTTCTTTCTTTCTATAGCTGTTGTTGTTATTGAAAAGGAAAGTTGGTTGAACCAGCATCTAGAAGACCCAGTTTCAAATTCCCAACCTGTCATGAAGGATTGGTGTGAAGGTAAAAATGGGACAGGGAGAACTGGGTATGCTACTCTGAGCTCCTTGTATTTTTTGAGCTGATATTATGGTACAGTTATCTAAAGCCATTTCAAAGTATGTCACAACTCACAATAATAATAATAATAATAGTATTGTTATTTACCAATATTGTTAAGAGTATCTATTTTGTTTTTTGATTCTGATCCAAAATATCCCATAAGTTTCCATGTTTTCAGACTGCTACTTGGACTAGAAGAAAGCTCATCGTTGGGAACTCTCGGGCTGTGTGAAGACTTCACACAGATGTTTCTTCCTATTTATTGTGCTGGAGGTCACCAGACATATAAGATAGTTTCAGCATAGCAGTTTCAGCCATTTCCACTTATTTCTCACTTACTTCTAGTACAGGTCCAGAACTCTCTTCAAGGCAGTAGCTTCAGGGCTGTTTTTTCCCCACTGAAACTATCGTTTTGGCCTTATCTATCCCCAGTTATCAGTAATGAAGGTGCTGAATCAATGGATAAAGTTACTAACCACCAGGTGGGGCTTGGAGTTCTCCCAGTATAACAAATTATCTCCAGACTAAAACATAATTTCCTCTTGAGATACTGGCAGCTTCAGAAGATAGACTCTATGGTCCTCATTCGCACTGGACGCCCTCCCTTTCTTAAACCTCATCTTCTCCAAGCACTGTCCCCAAATATCCAGGAATTTCTCAAGTCAGAGTTGGTGACCCTGTCATGAACTCGTGTTACAAAACAGTTAGCAAGTTTTCATTTAGTGAACAACCTCTATTCATTACTTTGACACTCCAAATATTTAGTTGGTTCTAGTAAGCCTGTTTCCTTAATGTTGCTTTTGGATTTTTCTACTAAACAAACATAACTATCTGCAACTTTTGATTATGGATTTTGTGAGAAGCACCTTCATTCGTTTCTGAACAATTCCTATACAAGGCTACTACTAATTTAGTTACAGCAGAAATAGTTTCTGGAAGTAGATTTCTTTCTTTCTTAATATATATTATTGAATATATAATTGTATATCTTGTTCCTTCTAGGAACTTCCACAAACCTTAATCAGTAATCCTCCATGGACACAAATATTTCTTGTGCCTTCAAGAGGGTTCACTGCCTGCACCAATTCATTTTAATATGGAGAGGAGGAAAGAAAATATTAGGTCAAATCACAGAGTGAAGGCTCAGTATATGTCTCTTCCAAACTTTAAATGCAAATATGAAGCAAGTTTCCAAATATGTAACGTATATTTTTTGATAAGCAGTTTGAAAAGATTTACAAAGAATTAGAATTTAATGTCAATTCAGATACCTGATGTGCTGTGGCCTTGAGCAGAGTTGAAGAACCAATGGAAATGCTTTTATTCAGGAATAAAAATAATAGCCCTGTCAGCAAGATGAATGGAAGGAAGAAATGAAGTTTAACATAAATGGGGATCAAGAAAGAGCAAAGGGTCACCCAAAGGGGAAATTTTATAGAGGATGTAATTCAAATCCAGTTATTGTAGCCCAAGTAAAACAGTGAGGTGTCTTTATTAAACACTGGGATTAGTAAAGCAGAGCATATTTCTACTAACCTGTTATCTCCTTGCAAGGACAAAGAAGAGATCTGAGTGAGAAAATACAGGCTTGGAATCATCTAAAAGTACAATCTAAAAGCACAATGTTGAATTTTCTCCCAGCTATGTTTATGTGGGTGTGTGCGAGTTTATTACAGCTTCCCAAGCATGCAGAATTTGGAAAAGGCATGAAAAGAAGATCTGCTCAGTAAATATTTACTTACAGAGGTTCAGGAGATCTTTTGTTCTGGAATGACCTCTAGAAGTAGGGCTCTGTTATTCCTGGATAGCCTGGCTTTCTTGTCAATTATGCTTCAATCTATTCTGCATCCTTCCTGCCATGCTAGATTTGAAATTCTTGATAACCTGAAAGAGTTATTGATATTAGATTTAAAGAGGTTTCTTGAATGTTTTAAAAATGGAAAGTTACCCTCTAATTCAAGTTTCAGATTCATGAAGATTCACGTTTTCACATAGGGAGTACCTGTTACGGTAAGGAATTTGAGGGGATGGGGATTACAAGTATACAGTAGGATCAAACAGCTTACAGAAACCTGCACACATACAAGTCAAAGGCAGCATATAATAAAACCACTATACAGGAAAAAAAACTGAATTAAATTGTTAGTAAATATCAGCACAGTTCAAATATGAGATGATCAATTTGCAAAAACAGATTGAAGACTCTGATTATACTAAAAATGTGTTGGTGAACAGTTAGTCATGCAAATTCTAAATGTGTTCACACTGCACATTCTAGATGTCCACAAATAAGGATACCTGAATTTATTTCCAATTCATAGTTGTACAAAAATTCAAAGATATGCTCATGATTCTCTGAATCGCTGCCAGTTACCCAGGTTAGTACATGGGCTGCATTGCTGCACCTGGGTAATACAAATTCAGCAAAAACAGAATTTGGAATGCTGCAAATGCTGCAAATAAAGAAAAATTTGCAAATATTTTTGTTTTACATAATCTATGTTTTATACCATTTAAACTTCTTCTTCTTCTTCTTCTTCTTCTTCTTCTTCTTCTTCTTCTTCTTCTTCTTCTTCTTCTTCTTCTTCGCCTTTATTGAACACAAAGTAAAAAAATCCATTATGTCTGTATGCCTGAAGTTGGTATACAGGGATATTTTGTTTTTAGGAAGGTTATTAATGATTTCCAAATCTCTGCATATAAATCCCAATTCTGGTTTCTCAGCAAGGATGATAGTTTATTTATTTCAGCTAAGTCAAGTAGTTAAATAATCAATTCTCTGGGGAAGGTGTTCTCTGTTCTCTGTGTTTTCCACATTTGGATATATAGCAACCTAGCAGCCGTAGGCATATATAATAAGAATTCATCATATTTCTGTTTTCCTGTTTTTACTATGTTCAACAAAAATATCTCTAGTATAAAGCCAATATCTATCTTAATTATAATCTTCAGCAATGCATGAATATTTACCCAAAATTTCCTTGCTTGAAATAGAAGAATTCTTCAAACCACCACCCACATTGCAGAATCTTGAGTGTTTTAATTGAATTAGAATATAGCCTACAGCCTTTCAGCAATATTCTTTATTATTTAGATTAACAAACCAATGAAATCTTCTCTTTGATCAATATTACTTCTTAATTCGACTACTTAGTAGTCAAATTAGAATGCATCCTAAATTATTAATAGCCTTTGATCTCAAGGAATTATGTATGTCAAATTATTACTACTACAGATAGAGTTTGTAATTTATAGTTACCTTCCCTAGATTAGCAACTTTATGACACAGTCAGGCTGGCTCAGTGTCTTTAAGCCCTATTAATTGGAAGACATAGAGACATATACTTAATAGCCCTATTGTCACCAGGAGCATTTAAAAGTGTTTAACTTTGACTGGACCATTGCTGTTTGTAAAGTTTGTAAAGTTTGCAAACACAGGGAACAGTCTTGGCATTTGAAATGATGACTGTGGGCTAATCTTTACAAGCATATTTTATTGTATTTGCAAATCTTCGTAATGTCTGTGCAAAAAAAAAGAAAAGAAAGGCAAACTCTCTGGTCTCACTAGCCTTACATAAATGAACTTTCACCTTTTAACCTTTCAAGGTAGAGCATATCTAAGGGGAAAGGCTGAACTAATTTTAGATAAAGCACCCTTTAGTGTGGGGAGCATGAAAAAGATTTCCATTCTGCTCTGAGCAATTAATCAGAAAATAATCGTTTTCTACTTCCTTGTTTAACCAAAAGAAATAATAAACTATGAACAAATGCATATTAAATATGGTAAACTGCATCACTCCTGGTTTAAAGGGTTGTCTCTAAAATTTGTTTGCATATAAAAACATTTTTTTAAACCCATCATGTTCTTTAGAATATTTACTAATGGGAAATTACTGCTATGTCAGTGGATCCATAGAATTGGTAAAAATGTTACAGACTTTAATGTTAAATCACTATTTAAGGTATTTTGACATGGTAGGCCTGAGAGTTTGCCTTTAAGTTCTTGTTATCATGCATTCTTTCACTGTTCTATATAACTTTACATTTTTCAGCCTTGAAAGATACTTTGTAAGTAAATGACTTTATAACCAGAATAAACTCAAAATCAAAAAGTCTTAGAAATAATTGTTCCTTGGGATAGAGGTGTCTTACATCATGAATTTTAGAGACCAGGAACCAAAACATTTAGTAAAGTCATGAACTGGCCTATTCAATTGTTTCTGTGTAAGGTGATCACATCCTATAACCTCTAAATTTCTCAGACCTTGAATTCACTGAAATCTACTTTCCCTTTTTGGGTGAAGTTTTGAAATTTAACCTTTTTTTCCCTAAAAGTCAGCTTAGGCAGAATAAGAATTGGATGCATGCTTAAATAGGATTGATTTCCATGGGGTATGCAGTGTGCTGTGTATATATTAACATTTTAAATCAGATCTACAGTGATCAGATTATCTTTAAATAAAAGTTTTAGTTTATATTTTGATTGTTCATATTCTTGGATATACAGGGTTATACTTGGAACCTGGAACAAACCTGGAACAAACATGTGTACCTGGAACAAATGCATATATTCCTTTGAGAGTTGGAGTTGTGCTCTGCAAAGACTGAATAGTATGAATAAAAATTCCCCTAATCAAACTGTACTGTGATTTAGTGGTTAATGGGTTGCTTTAATTCAAAGTAATTTTAATCCCCATGAAGCATTTTAAAGTAAAATCACTTCACAGGTGCCTCCCAATAGTGTTGGATGAGATTTAGAAGAGTCAGGTTCAAATCACTACTCAACCATGTAAATCACTGGTTGACCTTGAGCTGGTTACTCTTTGGCGGATTCCACAGAGGCCACTACAGCGGCTTCCCACCGGCATATATGATGCCAGTGGAGCCATTCGCACACTGAGGTGCAAGAGGCCCTAGAGCAGCTGCGGCCCGTGGAGGTGCCTTCATATGGAGGCATCTCCATTTTATTTCCCCACACTTACCTTCTCTCCCCCGGGGGTCAAAGGGCAGTGTGGGCATGCCTCCCTGTCCCTGCAGAGCTCCACGGGGAGAGAAGGTAAGTGTGGGGGAAAATGTGGGTGTCATTTGCATGGTGCTGGCTAGGAAACATTGTTTCCCAAAAGCCTCGCTCACTGAGTGAGGCAGGAAAATAGCGTTTCCACCCCAGTGGGGTGGGGGGGAAAGCACAACGCTGCCTCGATGCAGATGCGGAAGCCGTGCAAACAGCGCCCCTGGAATGGTGTTTGTACTGTTCCAGGGGCACTGTTTTTGGCCAGTGTGGTATCCACTCTTGTCATTCTAACCTATTTCATAGGGTTATTCTCAGTATAGAATGGGAGAGAGAACCATGAATGCCACCTTGAGCTCTTTCAGGGAACAGCATGATAAGAAAGACATAATTTCTAGAATGATCTAAACTTAGAGTAACCAAGGACAAGAAATGGGATTTGGGTCATTTGAGCTACAGCTACTAGAAAGCATGAACTGAATGCTAATGAGCTTGAATCAAAATACAAGCATGTTGTCTAGGCATGAAACATAATAATTGGGGCAATCTTGTGCTAGTCTTAAATGTTATATGGGAACCT
Source organism: Sphaerodactylus townsendi (assembly GCF_021028975.2). Taxonomy (NCBI): domain Eukaryota; kingdom Metazoa; phylum Chordata; class Lepidosauria; order Squamata; family Sphaerodactylidae; genus Sphaerodactylus; species Sphaerodactylus townsendi. The sequence continues at coordinate 127,879,246 of NC_059425.1, read as the reverse complement.
TTCAATGCATGTGATACAGTGGGGAATCCATTCATCCGTATTACTGAAAATAGTTTGACTGTCATGTCTCTCTTGAACGGAACCCTGGGAATTTCATACAATCAAAGAGTAGGAAGGGACCTCAAGGGCAATACAGTCCAACCCCCTGTCATTTAGGAGTGCATAGTCAAAGGAATTCCAACAGATGGCCATCCAGTGTCTGTTTAAAAATCTCCAAAGCAGAAGCGTGTACCACCTTCCAAGGTGATGTATTCCACAGCCCTTATTACCAGGAAGTTCTTCCAAATGTTTAGGTGGAATCTCTTTTCACATAGTTTCTATTACTCCTTGTCCTAGTCTCTGGAGCAGCAGAAGACAAGCTTGTTCTATCTTCAACATGAGACCCTTTCATGTTATCATGTTATCATGTTATCTCTTAACCTTCCCCTTTCCAGACTAAACATACGCAGCTCATAGGGCATGGATTCCAGAACTTTTACTATTTTGGTTGCCCTCCTCTGGACATACTCTAGCTTGACAATATCCTTCTTGAATTGTGGTGCCCAAAACTGGACACACTATTCCAGGTGAGGTCTGACCGATGCAGAATAGAGTGGTAGTATTATTTCCCTGGATCTAGACACTATACTCCTGTTAATGCAGCACAGTATCATATTGGCTTTCTTAGCTGCCACATCACACCTTTGACTGATGTTCAGCTTGTGGTCTACTAAGACTCCCAGATTCCTTTCACATGTACTGTTGTCAATCCAGGTGTTACTCATGTTGTATTTGTGCAGTATGTTACATTTCTCCCTGTTGAAATTCATTTTGTTAGTTTTGGTCCAGTTTTCTAATCTGTCCAGGTCGTTTGAATTATTACTCTGTCCTCCAAATTTGGTGTCATCTGCAAATTTGATTAGCTTACCCTCTATTCCATTATCAAAGTCATTGATCAAAATATTGAATAGCACTGGACCCAGAACAGAACCCTGTGGCACCCTACTAGTCACTTATCTCCAGGAGGAAGAGGAGCCATTGCTGAGCACCCTTGGGTGTTGGTCAGTCAACCAATTACAAATCTACCTAACAGTAGCATTGTCTAGTTCACATTTTACTAGCTTTTTTGCAAGAATATAATGGGGAACCTTTCCTTATTGAAACCAAGTTTTACTACATCCACAGCATTTCCTTCATCTACCAAACTTGTCTCTGTATATAAAAAAAAGTGAGACAGGTGGGCCTGGCTTGACTTGTTTTTGAAAAAAACATGTTTGACTTTTTAGTGATCATGGCATTCCCTTCTAAGTGCTTACAAACTATTTAATGATCTGCTCTTAATTTTTTTCCTAAAATTGATGTCAGGCTGACTGGGCACTTCTGTTCTCCAAGAATTCTCAAAGATTATTGCCAGTGGTTCTGAGATTGCTTCTTTTAATAACCTTGGATGTAGTTCATATGGCCTCTGAGATCTGAATTACTTTAAAGTAGCTTGGTATTCCTGTACTACCTCTTAATTTATTCTGTGCTGGATTTCCTTTACTGCATCATCTGTTCCAATTTCCAATGGTTGAGTACTGTTTTCCTTTTGGGAAAGTAGTTTTGCCTTTTCTCTGTTCCCTGTTAGCATTTCACAATTTTCTCCACACAGTGATCCTACCATTTCCTTGATCTTCCTTTTGATACAGGCAAAACCAAAAAAGCCTTTTAAATTGTTTTTAACTTCTCTAGCAAGCCTGAGCTTGTTCTGCACTTTAGTTTTTCTGCCTTTCTTCCTACATGTGCTGGCTATTTGTTTGAATACCTCTTTGGTGATTTCCCCCCTTTTCTATTTCTTGTACATATTCCTTTTAAGTCTTCGCTCAGTTGAAAGTTCTTCAGATATCCATCCTTGTTTCTTTAGACACTTCTCGTTTTTCTTCCTCACTGCAACTGTTTGAAATTGTGCCTTCAATATCTCACTTTTAAGAAACTTCTATCCATCATGCACTCCCTTCTCTTTTAGTATTTCTGCAATTACCTTTCTTAAAGTCTAGAATGTATGTCTGGCTATGACTTGCTCCCACTTTCCATAGTGTAAAAATTCCAGAAGAACATCTTTACTCCCACCTAAGGATCTCACCCCTTTCACCCCATTAACCAAGCTATCACTGTTGGTTAGGATCAGCTCTAAAATAGCTGATCCCCTTGTTGCCTGTTCTGCCTTTGCATACATGAAAATGACACACCTGAAAAATTGAATTCTGCACATAGTCCTATATTTTACAATTAAAAATTTTAAAGATCAGAAATTCTATGAGCGTTCATATTACACAGTAGATTTATTTGTTATCATTGGTATTTTTGTGACAAAGAAATGTACTGTCACTAATCTTAGCTTTGCTAGAGTGGAACTGTAAGGCACAAATTTTTCACGTGATGCCCTTTTCTTCTTGTAGTTGTTGGCAGAGGAATGGCACTTAGCAATGATGACCTATAGCTGAATGCTTTTTTGGAAAAAAAATTCCTGTACAGTAAATGCATCAAATAAAAGGAACATTAATATTTTTTCAGTCTGTTACTATTGTGTTGCTCTAGGAAATCTTTTGATCTTCTTTATTATATAGCCCTGTTTTATTCCATGTAGTTGACAGATAGGCCTATGTTTTTTTCTTGTGAAGGAGAAACTAGGCCCACTATTCCAATCTGTGACTTAAATGAAACAGCTCTGATGGTAGGCAGCAACTTACCCATTCTGCTGGTGAACAGCTCATTGCTGGGAGACATCAAGAAAAAAGATAAGGGAACAAATGAGGCATGTGACAGACAGATAGATCCTGGTAACTAGGCTCATGGGCATGCAAGATTTTTTTTCAGATGGCCAAGATGGAAGTGCCATTTTCATCTCTGCAAACTGATCACTCCAAAGATGTTGGAGACTGGTAAACCTGGCATTACAGAAAAAATCTTGGGAAGTATGCACAGAAGTAAGTTCAATTTTATTCACTGCAGTTACCCCCAGGAAAGTGTTCTTATGATTGCAGCCTATGTGGCTCTTTACAGATGAGTATGTTGCTATTCCATCCCTACCCCAGCCCCCAAAAAGATACAAGATAGAAGCTGAGCTTTGTGCAAAGAAGTAAAATATTTTCGTGGCTTTACCAAAATCAAAATATTAAAATGATCAAGTACTAAAAAAGATGTTCCCCCATCTGCAAACTTAAGGTGCTACAGAAATGCAATGTGTTTAATTGTGATTTTATTTATTAACAGCTGATCTGAGCCTTTTTAAGGAATCACCAATTCAGTACAGGCACCCTACCAAATAGGTTTCCATAGATATGCAAGTGTTACAGGCAATCCCACCCTGACTCAAAGCAGTCAGTGGCCTAAATCTACCTTGTACTTACCTCAGCCTGCATACAATGGTATGGCGAGAAGAGCCACCACCACTCACCATGCTATCTTAGTCTAGAGTGGTCACATCCTCACTCTCCCACTATGGTAAGCAATCTCCTGCCTTGGACTCCATCTAATGTTGCCACTTGATATGAAAATGGGGAATAAAAGAATCCTACAATGCTCTTGGGATTTTGCTGTTTTCTGTGGCTTTTACCACAGAGTTTCAGAAAAATTCTACGGCATTGTGCAACACAGTGATACCACTTCCCAGTATGCAGCCAGAAGAGATGGTGTGGCACAAGCCACACCAATTTGCCTGGTCTTCAACTCCCAGATAACATAATTAATTAATTCAAAATATAGTATCCAAAACAGTTTGCATCTAGAACAAAAAATCCCATCCATTCTAGCCTCAGCCCTTGAATAGAAAATCATGTATTTCTAAAAGCTGATCATGCACAAGATTCAGCAAGTCCCTGGAACTAGTTTCTAGAGATGTAAGACTGTATGAAGGAACATTCCTGCATGTCTAAACCTACCATTTGGATGACATACCCTTAAGTGTTCTTAAAGATTGTTATTAGACTTTGAAAAGGGGGGCAGCCTTTTCAGTAAATCAACATAAACCATTGTGGTATTATAGGGTAGAACCAGCTTCTTAGGGAACTGAAAAAATATTTGGATTGCTAGAAGGAACTATTACCTAAATTATAAGATGAATAAGTTCAGGAAATGAACAAGAATTTAATAAATTAATTATACAGCAGGCATGTTATTTTATTGGCAGAAATTGTTAAACAAAGTGCTATGATATATAAGAGAAATAAATCAAGTACTTTGTTAAATATAACAGCATCACCACAATAGCTCACACCCCCAAAGAAAGAAAAAAGCCCTGTAAATCAAGAGTTTCGACTGAAATGAAAAACTGATGGTTTGTTCTAATCCATGGTTCTGCCTCCAGAATAATCACACCCTTCCCTGAACTTTAGCTGGCTATTACTTGTTAGGCTAGCAAATCGCCTTGGATCATCTGCATTTAGTGACAGAAAAACATATATATCAAGATCAAAGCTAATAAGCATACATCTGGTTATTATTTGTAAGGACTTAACTGTAAGTTTTAATGATTAATTTATCTGGCATCTAATGCCTTAATAGATCATGAGAAACATCAAGGGAGGAATGTGGTAGTGCATTTTAAAAGTTTCTTTCTACATATCTGAATGATAATAGGCATGGAAGCAATCATTAGTCTTTTTAGATGATGGCTCCTTTAGGAATCTCCTATGTGTTACCATTAAGGAAGAAGGTCAGACAACCACCCTCCCCCCTGGGAGTCCCCTGCAGGATACAACTAACACAACCTTAAACTGTATGGAAATGGCTAAATTATCTTTCGGGGAAACCTTGGTCTTTCCCATCAATCAGGTCCTTCTGAACCAGTAAAACAGATAAGCATCCTGCTGGCAAGAGTGTTACTATCCATATGTTTGTCATGACTGTCAGTACAAATTCATCAATAAAAAGAAAGCCATCTTACTTGCCTAAAGAAAACACAATGATGTCTATCAATAGACACAAGAGCATGTGTGCGATTTATTTTAACAAGAACTACTCAGACTAAAGAGGGGGGTGGGGGGAGAGCAAAGCCAGTCCAGCCACTGCACACATCCAATAAAGTTAAACTTTGTAGGAAACACAAGAGTGCATGTGGAAACAGAAAGGGGAGTGTATCCCCACACTAAATATGTTATATAAAGGTTTCCCACTTAGCAAGGAAATGAGAGTACAGAATATATTACTGGAAAAGAACAGGGAGGGGCAATAGGTCCTTTGGCTTACAGGGAATGTGCCAAGTAGCAACTGGCTTAAAGACTGAAGGGTGGTCAGAAGAGAGCCAGACCAAGAAGTACTGACAGGATTCTGACCAACAGCAATGATGTCTGTTGCCTATCATGTTCTCCTATGTGGTTGCCTTGGTCTGAGATCCTGGGGTGGGGGGAATCAGCTCAGGTTGCTCCTGGGCAGTGGTGGAATTCAAGTAATTTAACAACCGGTTCCAGTGGTGGGATTTAAATAATTGAACAATTGGTTGTATACAAGAAGCATTTTAACAACCGGTTCTGCTGAAGTGGTGCGAACCTGCTGAATCCCACCACTGCTCTTGGGTCATTTTAAAGACACAGCTCATCTCTTGGAAACAACAATCGAGTGATTACTGCTTTGGATTGTGTATTTTTTTGTTTTTAATAAGAATTTTTTTATTTATTTTACACCTCTAAATAATACATACATAGAAAACTTTTTAAAACTCCCGATATAGTCCCTCCCCCACACAATAGCAACACTAAATGAAAAGAAGAGAAAAACACACACACATCTACACATATACACGGTGACCTCCAGCTACTTCACAAAGGATCCAAACATAATTCTAACTCCGTGCTTATAATTAATATCTACATGTTTCCACTTTTAGTCCTTATAAAGTTGTCTTAATCCAATACGCTGTTTTCATTTAAGTCTCGAATCCTGCCATTGTTTCTGTTTTCAATTAGTAGTCTGAAAAGGATTTCCAGTATTTCAGAAAATTGTTCGTTTTCTTGTCTCTAATAACTGCTATCAGCCTTGCCATCTCTGCATGCTCAGTAACTTTTTTAGATTTTACAGTTGTTAATGGTTTATCAACATCTTTCTTTCTTGGGACACCAGAACCCACAGTCAATTTAACTAAGTGATAAGCCTCTATAGACTAATGACCAAACTGTTTAGAGACACATTCATTCCCAAGAGTAGCTTGATTGTTTGCATCCTCCTGGCAAGGGATTGCCTCTTACCTCTCACCACATCAGTCAGGATGGCATTTTTTTCCACAGCATTTTCTTTTCCAAATAGTCAACTGTCTCAAAATCTGGCACACAAATGAAAAACTGCCCTTTAAAAATGTAAGTGGGAATGTTGTCACTTATAGAGTTAAGCATGCACCTGCTTCTGCCATTCATTTGCTAATCAAAGTACATAAATTAACCAACCATGAAGAATTTTATTCATGTTCCTGTGGTGTGGAAATTGAAACAAAAACACTTACAAATTAATTACCTTTTCCAAAAGAGTGATTTTTGTCTATCAGCCGTACCCAGGGCATTTATTCACACATCATAAAGTTTCTCTGAAGTGTTCATGAAATATGAGTTAGGAAAAGGGGGCTCTTAGGATGGGGGAGGCAAATGAACTGTGTGCCACTTCAATCAACACACTCTTGTGCAACTGAAACAGAGACTACCCCACTAAAAGTAGCCTGTTGCACTTGGGTCTCTCAAAAAAAGACTTGGAGCCATGCGACTGTTTATCTGAATTCATTCGTTCATTTTCCATGCACAACCTACATCCAGCTGCAACTTATACAGCATAAATGCATCTGTAGCCTATTTCATAAATGCAGAAAGATGCAGAGAGGTAGTTAGTTAAAACTGTTTATTGAAAGAGGTTCAATACAAACAAGAAATGTAAAGTGATTCCTACCAAAAGCTTTTGCGTGCTGATTTGTGGAGCATTCCTTGCCCCACGAATACAACACAACTTTTTGTTGGAATAAAATTTGGCTGCAGCCCTTTTATTATGCAACACGGAAGCTGGGCAAGCATAAGGGGCACATCCTAGTCACCGGGTAGCTTGCCTGCTGAACCTGGCACCGTCCCCAATCCCTACTGGGGAATTGAGACAGAAAGTTTCTAGGCGCCACCTGAGCATATGCCCATTATGTGACACCCCTTCCTGCCGGGGGTAGTGAGCTCTTGAAAAGCCTCCACAGCTTGCATCAGGGAGCACACCCCACCCCTAGGCCTCTTATGGAGGCCTCCAACCATGGGTGAGGTCCAGCACGCAAGCCCAGCCTTCCCTAAAATGATGTCCTCTTATGCCCATACCTGCCATAGAGCTGGCCTTCCAGCTCCCACCACAGCTTCCTAAGCCATTAGCCATTGAAGCAGTGCATAATGTATTGAATGTGCCATACATCCGACCCCCTGTCAGACAAGTGCACTCTGTCAGTGCAAAAAAATGTTGCTTGGTAATGGGAAATGTCATTGTGCAGAATAACCTCTCTGCCCAATTCCCTTACCACCTGGGCTGCAGCCTTGCACACCTTCCTCCTGGCTTGGTCCACCTTGCCTGAGCCCCCCGCCATGCCTGCCTCCTCAACAAGCAGGACCAAAAGCATTTTGCTCCTGGTAGCCACCAACAAAGTTCCCTCAGATCTGCAGCCATCCAGTGAGACAGCACCACACTCTTCTGTTCCAGGATATCGTTCTCTCCCAACTGAATGATGATGACTTGGGGAGATCCAAACTGGAGCACTGTGTTACAAACTGTGAACAGCAACGTGCCACACTTCATACCCCGGTGACCCAGCCAGCAAATTGATGTCCTTCAGACCAAGGTCCAATCCCCATCCAGACTTTGAAGCAAACCGCCTGGCACAGTGAACAATGCTGTCTCCCACAACACAATGCTGTCTCCCACAACACAACAAAGAACCAGACATTGTTTCTTTGGCCCAGCCAAACAAAAAGGAACAAATCAAAGAATCAAGTGAGGCTGCACATAAACCCTGCATGTCAGTGAACCCCATTGTCCGATGTCCCAAATTTGGTCCAAGGAGAGACCCTCCTGCACTGCTGACGTGGCTGCACCTATATGAAAAGAGTGCGGACCAAATTCACCTGGGGACAACCCTAATGCACCAATGCACTGCTGCAGCACTGCTACAAATTGAAAGCGTGAGAGTGGTGACCCATCCTGGTGAATCAGGAGAGGACCTGCAGGGGCTGCTGCTGGTCCCCCTGTACAGTTGGTACTTTTGACTTGGCCAACCAAATGTACAGGCTGCCGTCTGTCACTGAAACATCTGACACCTGTATAGCCCAAGATCCTGTGGATGTCCGGGAAGGTGCCACCAATTCACTACACCTGAAGGTGCCATAAAAGGCCAAAGTAAAAGCTGCTTGAAAAAGCTTCCCTTTAAACTGGGATGAACAAATTGAATTTGATACCATCAGCAAGGACTGTAACAGTTCCTTGGTGATGGGCCAATGGCTATCTTCTGGGATGGGAGATGAACGGCACCATCTTGCTACAGCCCTACAAGCTAAGAATGATGTAGTGGGGTCAGTGATCCCAACTGCCCTGCAAAAGAAAGATAGAGCTGCCAAATGAACATGCATGGTCCTTGGAGCGAAACCCTGCACCCCCAAGTATATACCAGACCTCTTTCTGTGATACACCTCTGAAGATGCCAGCCACAGATGAAGGCGAAATGTTAGGAACAAAATCCACCAAACCACAGTCACACAGCCTGGAAAACCCACCACAACCTGTTATGTCAAAGTGATAAAAGGTATGAGGCTTTTATAATACAATTTATGCAGGTGCCCGTGAGTGTTTGGCAGCTGAAATGGTTCTGGGATTCTCTCATGTTCCCAGGGGAATGAGATCGTCTGTGGATTTTCCAGCACTGATAATAGGTCTATCTTCAGGTCACTGATTTACAAGACAAGATGTGAAAGTTTGCATAGTTTGTCAATATTACATTTTTCCTTGAGAAAATAAAAGAGGCAATAAGAGCAGGAATGTTTAGTACAATCAGCAATGGTGTGAACTAGTAGTAAACAATGACACAATGCACACTCAGTGGAGAAAGCACTTCAAGCTCTAATTACTTCAAGCTCCTGTCCATTATTTATATTCTGTTTAAGATAGCAAATAAGCAGAGGGTCAAGAAAGTGTGCATTTGGTCAACAGAAAAATATCTGCAATGACTTACTTTCGGTGAGTCAGAAACAAGGCATCATGACACAGGTGCATCATGACATGGGTCAGAAACAAATTTGTTTCCCGCATATAGATACCCATACATTTGTCTTAACAGATTAGGAAAATCGTGTGAAAATTCCCATCCCGCACCCTGATTCCCTCATGCCATTGTCTTTATTTGAATCAGACCACTAAACATCTGGAAAGTGACTGAATGTATGTATGCGTGCATGTATGTGTGTATATATTAATTTATTTATTTACATCTCAATATTAGAGCACATTTCTAGTTTTTTCCCCTCAAGATTAATCTGGGATCTCAAGAATTACTTGTGTACATCTAAAAGGCTTGCTCTACCACACTGGAATTCTTGGTCTTTTGTTCCCTTTGAACAGCTGATGTTGGGGTCAGACGAGTGGGGTCAGACGAGTGGGGTCAGACGAGTCCAACAAAGTAAAATGAAAGATTCCTTGACAACATGGAATTATTTTTATTTTATTCTGGCCATTGGCTGTAGTAATGTATATACTGTCTTTTAGTTTATTTATGCCCTGATCTGGATTGCCCAGGCTATCCTGATCTTATCAGATCTCAGAAGCTAAAGAAGCATTTCGATGAAAGACTTCCAGGAAATACGAGGGCCATAGCAGAAGCACGCAAGGGCACACCACCTCTGAATGTATCTTGCCTTGAAAATCCCACTAGGACTTGCCTTAAATCAGTTGTGACTTGACAGCAAAAAAATAACCTAATACATTGCTATGGTGTTGCTTCAGTTGTTTCCAACCACTTTCTATGCAGACAGCTCATTTTTTAAAAAGTAGGTGTTACAAGATTACAAAAAAGTTTTATCTTGTTTCCTAAGTGCAATTCTGATTTCCTTGACAAACAGCACAAGCTCAAGAGTGACATGAGAGACTTGAACAAATTCTATAAGAACTCAGTCCATCTACTTGGCCCACCAAAGTCCAAAGTTATGCTAGGAAAATGATCACACAAAGTAGTCAGAAGGCAGACTTGACACTCTAAGTACACCACATATTGAGGGGTCCAATAATTGTTGTAAGGAATACAGATAGGAGTGATGTGCTAGCTTCCCCAAGACTGATCCAAGATGAGATCACCTAGTTGCTTCCACATCAGGTGTTTGTTCCAGCTTGGATGCTAATGGGAAGGGTTTTTCTTCACTGCTTCTGCACAGCATTCTGGCAATTTCATGCACCTGCCAGATTTTCTCGGATTTTTCTGCAGTTTTTCCTACACCTGCTTTACTATGTTAAAAAACAACTATTGCAGCAAAGCTGTGGTGGTTGTGGTGGTATCAAGAGAGTCTGGATCTTTTCCAATCCTGCCCATATTGGCACCATATTGGCATATCTTGCCTAACTCCTCTGAGGCAGTCACCAGGGGGCTTTTTCAGGTTTTTAAACATTTCTTATTGACAAATTATTACAGGGTTATAATGCTATAGCAATATGTCAATTAAAAATGTGAACCTCCTTCCAGAAAAAGGGTTGTGTATATAGTGGGACAACCCTTCGAAGAAGCCCTTCGGGGATCGGGCGGTATAGAAATTGAAGTAATAAATAAATAAATAATAAACCACTGCGGGGAAGTACAGTGGGGAAAATGCTGTGCAACCCACCATGTGGAAGTCCCATTGCTGTTGCAATGAATCAGTTGTTGCACAGTAACACAAGCATTTCCAAAGGCTGCTGCTGTGTAGAAGTGACCCTGAAATGAACTCGTTTGGAGCTACAGAAAAGTGGACTATGAACTTCAGATAGGTTTGAACTCAGCTTGGAAGATCTGAAAAGGAAGGTCATACTTTGCCTTCCCCAGTTCTGAATTTTCTTAGTATCACCAAACTGAAAGGAACATATTTGTTTCTGTGATGGCCTTGTCAAAGTGTAAATGAGGGTCCCCGCTATGGCACCCATTGACACTTTTCCTGGTGCCTACCAAAGTGTTTTTAGAAAGAAGGAGGGGCAAGGTGGAGCTTCTGATTGGCTGCTGGAGATTTGATTGGCTATGCAGATATTTGAAACATTTTGTCAGCAGCTGCCACCACAGCACAAGGATCTTCACTATGTAAAGGTAAGCTGTGGTAGCCATTTTATGGCTGGCTTTGCTTCCTGTGGTAGCTCTTTTGTGGAATACATTTTGTTGCCATGCCTATCACACTGTATCAGAATTCCAAAAGTGCCAGCAGGCTCAAAAAGATCGAGGACCTGTGGTATAAACTTTCAAGGAGACACCAAGGTCTCAAAGATCTCTTTGTAAATGATCATGGTCAATTATGCTGGGAACAATGGTCTCCTTGAAATTTCAGGAATCTTGTTGGAAGCCCTAGTGCACAGGTGTTAAACTCGCAGCCCTCCAGATGTTATGTACTACAGTTCCCATCATCCCCTGCCAGCATCATGCTGGCAGGGGATGATGGGAACTGTAGTCCATAACATCTGGAGGGCCGCGAGTTTGACACCTATGCCCTAGTGCATCTTGAAAATAGATAGCATTAAAAGATTGACACTGTAGGACTCAATAGTCCACCCAAACACATAACTTATTTATCATGATGTCGTAGGTCACTTTGGGTCCTCATTGGGGAGAAAAATGGCATATAAATATAAATGAATATAATTAAATGAGCTGCAGTAACAAGACTATTAGGAAAGGGGGCAACTTCCTATCAAGATACCAGAATCACCCAAGGAAAGCATAGTCCCAACAACTAACAGATAGTCCCTTACCTTCTTTCATATAAATGAAAGTAAAGAACTTGGGGCCATTGTTGCGGTGGCTAGAAAACCTACCCCCACCTTTGGATAGCCCTGAACTCCTTGAAAGAAAAGACACAGCACACAGTGCCCTTCTCTGTCAGTACAATAATACGTGTGATTTCTGTGTGATTTTCCTATTCCTTTATGATGAGGAAATTTTGCTATTTTAACATGTAAAGTATAAAAAATTAATTGTTAAAAACAGCTTAAAACTATATTAAGATTAAAAGTAATTTTAAAGATAATCTTGACATTGTACAAAAAAACCTACAGTGTATTTTCTTAAAGAAATGTCTTGGCTTCCCTGCTGTGATTACCATGCCTTCTCCCCACCCTCCAATTACATTTATTGCTTCCTCAGACTACCCTTGTTGACACAATGAAAATAATCATTTGTTTCAAGGGGAAGAAATTATTTCAGCAGGCCTAAGCATACACAGATTTAACACAGTCCATTATCGTGTTCACATCCTACAAAAATGCAGGTGATCCATCATGACACATCATCAACTTCTCCAGCAAAAGGATCCCCAGCTACATGCAAAGGTTATCTCCTGATCAAAGCCTTGGTCTGCATAATAAAACATGACATGCAAGGAGGGAGTGAAAGGGGAGGAGAGGGGGAGGTAGGAGGGAGAAACAGATGCTGATGGGCAGCTCTTACCATACACTCCTGTCATCTTTTAATTCTAACCATTCTGTTGAAAATAGACAACAGGATTCATTGCTATGGTTTTACTGATTAACAATTCTCTCCTCTTCTTACTCCCAAAAGGGGTCCTAGCAAAGTCTGCTTAGTAAATATTGACACCTGTAAACCAAGCTGCCTGGTGCCTTTGGCTCTCCGGCTCTCTTCCCATCTGTTGCCTGAGAATTTTAAGTAAACTATTGCTCTCTTTTCATTGAACACTGTAAAAAAAAATCCTATCCCAAAGCTAATCCGAGAACCACATGGCTCTAGAGTCAGAGGCCTCTAGTGACTGAAGGGAGACCATCACACATGTAAAATGCATAGCCCACCAGCTTCTTCTGCCTGCTCTTCTTTTAGATAACAGAATGCCAGTGTAATCTGCTTAGCTACCGAGTAGAGATTTCTCTCCCCTTCCCCCATGAGATCACCCTGGCCACGATCAAAGTCCAAACACATTCCCGACTAACTCTATTGTTCCCAAGAGTGGGATTAATGACTAATTATGTCAGGTCACTCATCCAGATGGCCTCTCAGATGTTCCTTTGTCATTGTCTGACCTTCCATATGCCCCTTTGACCTTGAGGTTTATTGCTATGGCAACGAGAAGCCTCAGTTTCCTTGCTGGGAGTGCCAAGAAGTAGCCAAAAGGGGGGATGTGGGATAATCTAGCCACACTTTGTATTCTGCTTCCATCTCACGCCTTGTTAAATCCAATGAATAGATAAAAAATGCTATCTGATCCCAGCTGAGTGATGACCGTGGTCATGTGTCTATGTTACATGCTATGTTTTTTAAATTAGCAGGCAGCTTTGTACATGGAAACGTGCATTTAATTTGAAGAACATCAATCGCCATAATGTGATCTTTTTATCTCATTAATGTTAAGCAAGGGTAATAGAATGGAATTACAAAATATCACTGTGAAAGGAATACAATTCAGAGAATTAAACATATCCCCTATTAAAGCCCTGGAGATGTTTAGATAAGTCTACTCCTTCAGTTTCATAAATTAAAGATTCCTGCTATCTTTTTTTAGAAGTTTAAATTGTAGCCTAAGATGTTGCTCTTGTGCTGAAGAAGGATTTTAAGGTTGTTAATGCAATGAAGAAATATCCTAGGATAACCAAATAAGTAAATAAACATATAGGGGGGAAGTGACTCACAAACTCAGTGGAATAAAAAGGTCGGCTCTTTATTTGCATGAGATGAATTGTGTTTTCCTTTTCATTTTAAAAGAAAATGCAGAACAGAACCTGTGTCCTCCAGTGAGCGGCTGGCCAGATACAGCAAACCAATTAACCTTGTTATGGCTTTGTCCATAGGATTCAGGGGAATATGTATTCTGCCAGTTTATAAGGGTCTTTTAAATTTTGCTAAATCAGTTGGATAAATATTTATTGAAATCCTTACTTTATTCCAATGCCTTTTTCTTGCACAAATCTCTGACTGCTGCCTCTATTAATGAACCTGGGGCATGTGAACTGATGAAAGTGAGATTTTACTGTATGATTGAACCACATTAGGAGAGACAAATGCGATCAATTTATTGGACCACAGAAAATTTTAAAAGCCACTTTGGTGAGCTGCTGTCAGTCAAATGGGAGGGGAAGACCTGCATCTCTCAAAAGATGAATAGAACAGAACACAGTCATGGATGTTCTTATTACTATCTTTACTATAGTGTAATTTCCCAAAAGCCTATACTGTAGTCCACAATTCCTTACATATTGCAGTAGGCAGTATGTATGACAATCTTTGACAATCTTTTCACCATCATCTGCTGAACATAGGCATCAAAATTTAACCACATCAAGAAATATTTTTCTAGGTGATTTGAAATAGTGATGGTTTGGAATATACACACTGAAGTAAATTCAGAGTTGCTGCTCACTGGCTTCTTGATGATTCCTGATTACTTGGCTCTGAGTTGTTGCGCACAGCATGCAGGCTCTCATCTGTGTAACAGTGTGATTGCTTCACTGTGGAGTCTGATTTAATCTGTTTTCTTGTGATTCCAAACAGATAGCCATTTCTGTAGTAGCAAAATGAAAAAAGAATCCAGTGTACCATGAAGACTAACAACATTTATTCCAGCAGAATCAAATGAATGTTGTCATAAAAAAACTTATCTTGGGATAAGTTTCATTAGTCTTTTAGGTGCCGCTGGACTCTGGGAAATACAAGCAACCACACTCAGTGGTGTAGCAGACATCTATAATTCCTCCCCCCCCCCTCTTATTAGCATATTTGTTTACAATTCTCACCTGTCTTGTCAGCTTGTATCTTCCCTTCATTCTGTCTTTTCTCATCCATTTTGCAAGGATATTTGTATATTTCAGTAATGAATCTAATGCGGGAGGGTTGGGTATCCTGTCCATTTCACACAGGGTTGCCAACTCTGGGTTAAAAATTACCTGGAGAGTTTGGGGGTGGAGCCAGAGGAGGATGTGGTTTGGGAAGTGAGGGACTTCAATGGAGTATAAATGTCATAAAGTTGACTTTCCAAAGTGGTCATTTTCTCCAGGTGAACTGATATCTCCAACCACTACCTGGAGGCTGGCAACCCTAAATGTATGGGTACCCTTCTCCAGTGGGCTGGGGGAGAGGATGTTCCAGCCATGCACTTCTGTTAGAATTGTATAGCTGGTGTGTGTTTCCTCCCTTTTTCCTGGGTATCCATGGGGAGCAATGCTGTTTAGCCAGATCTAAGGTTCCCAACTCTGGTTTCTGAAATTCTGAGGGTGGAGCATGGGAGAGTGGGCTTTAGGGAGTGGGTAGAAGTTAATAGGATATAATACTATGCACTCCACCTTCCAAAGAAGCGATTCTGGTGTACTTGCTATACTGTCTATGACTCACAGAGAGGTGTGAGTTGACATTTCCCACTGTAGAATGTGCAGAGGGAATGGACCATTGGACCACTTTTAAAATTGCATCTGGCCACCACTGCAACAGTGGTCCTCAGGATTGGGCTGCCTGAGTTTCATTCAGATCAACAATAGCTGCAAATCCATTTGGGTCAGCAGCATTTTTCTGCAAGCAGTTTTGCAAAAATGTGATGCAAACCTGTTTGGCGGTTATTCAAGTTGCTGAGCACTGAATCAAACAGATCCAGTGATCAGTCTGCATTTGTCGGTCAAACATATTTGCCATGAAATTCCTAGCATCCCTTGACAACTTGCTACTATATCTAGGGCGGATTCCACATGGGCCAAAATCAGTGGTGCGAGGATGGTAAAAACACTGTTTTGGGGGGGACTTTGCACAGCTACTGCTGCTGAAGTGAAGCTGCAATGTCCTATTTTCCCCAAACCAGTGTATATGTGACTCACTAAATGAGCGAGTCTTTTAAAAAATGATGATCTGCAACCAGCACCGAGTGAACAGCCGGGCAGGAGGCACTTCTGCTTCAGCCACGCTTGCGTTTTTGTATTTCCAGCTCACTTCGGTGTAGCCGCGCAGGCGCACAGGGTCGTATCAGGGTCTCGCAGGATGTCAGTGTGGGGATTCATGTGTAGCTATGCAGGAATTGACTCCCAACAAAAAAAAACCCTGGCATGCCTCTGTATGAAGATCCATGGCCCGGCCAATTTGCATGCTGTCCATGGGATGCATGGCCATGTGAATGCTCCAGAGCAGCTGCGTTTCTGTTTATGCCAACTGCACTCCGCTGGTTTTGGCCCATTCAGAATCTGCTTAGTAGACATATCAAAGTATGGGTTGAAAAAAATTCCTTTGCTTTTGCAGTGTCCCTGGTGTGGCAAGGAGTTGGAGCAGTATTTTTAAAAAGAGACAAACATACTGCTGTTTACTTTAAAATGATGTTTAAATGGTCTTTGCTGTATATTCTTTGTCATATATATTAAAGCCTGAAAATGTAAGTGTTAATCCAATTTATTTAATTGAATTTTTTCCTGCCTCTTTTGCACACTTTAGGTGGTGCATATTTACTTGCAAGTAATCTCCGTTAAATTTGGACTTATTTGCATTTAGGATCAATCTATCGATTTGCTAATAAAAATGCTAGAACTTCGTTGAAAATTAGACATTTTTTTTTGCTTTTGATTTCCAATGTTTTCAGAACAGTAACAGTCAGTTGTGACAACATACATACAGATTCCTAAGTCATTTGTGTAGGAGTGGCTTGTACTAATTTGACAAGTACCTGTGCTTTTTATTGTGGCATAAATCAAAGTGATAAGAATAGCTAGAACAAACTGTATTTGATCCTCGGAAGATGCTAGCCACAGATGCAGGCAAAACATCAAGAGAAAATACTACTGAAACATGGCCACACAACCTGGAAAACCTACAACATCCTAGTGATTCTGGCTGTGAAAGCCTTCGACAAAACTGTATTTTATCTTCAAAAGCTGCCTGTGATTTGAAAGTTAACTGTGCATTAGAATGACTGAAGCATTGTTATTCCAGATTGTCTGTGAATTGAGGCATGTTTTCAAACGATTTGATCAAAGGACTGGGAAGTTTTATGTCAGCTGTTTTGAAGTATATGGTGTACATAAACTCTATGATTTTTTTATGCACTTAACAATGCTGGAAATTTGTTTGGCATGTTCATATAAGCTCTAAAGATCTCTGGCTAACACAATTCAAGGTCTTTGATGTCTGACAATCTCTGATTTTTTATTTTTTTATGAAGTACTAATTGTGAGGAATGATATTTTTAAGTTGTACTTACTCTAACCAATTTTAAACAGGTAACTTCTAGAGGGCAAAGCCTCATTTACTGTAAGAATACAAAAGTTTCTAGAAGGAAAATAATTGGTTATTTGTACGTACTTGTTTTAAATGTATGCTTGGGAATTCCAGAATGCACTCTCTTAATACAGACGGTTGATTAACTTGATGAACCTTGTGAAGGAATAGACTCATAGCCCCATTCCTTCAGGTATTCAGGATATTGGAAAAGCCCCACTGCCACCCTGACTCTGATCAGCAAAGCTAACCCCTTCCATAACTCCGGGGGGGGGGGGGTATCAAAACCAAACATTGTAATTTCTGCTGCTGCTACTCAGAGAACATCTCCTGCTAGTCTTTGACCTGCTTTCTTTTAGGGTAAGAAACCTTTATGGACTCATGTAAGTACTTTTCTGTAATTATCTTTATAACAATGATAAATGGATGGTGTAATGCTTGTCAATTTAGTTTATACATTAAGAATGCAATAATTATGCTTTAATAAACAAGCTTAAAATGGAAGCAGAGATTATATAGTAGTATTTACTTGTGTACTATACCCAGAATGAAGCTATGGCATAACTGAAGTGTATTTCCAGCTAAGAATTAAGTGATGTGGTATGGGAAAGCTAACTAGATCCCTAGGGTTTGTGCTTGTCCATAACTGAATCAGGCCTGACCAAATTCATCCATCACAACTTTGCAATTTTGATTTTTTGCATTTAAGGGATACAGTGGCATATCTTGGAGGGCAAGGGGGGTCATACAACCCAGGTGTCACTCGTCTGGGTCACAGGGATGCATTTTGGCCCTACCCCCTCTTCCTCCCCCATGCCCAGCCCCCAATCAAATCCCCCTGCCCCATTATGCCCCTTGCATTCCTCCCTGAACTTCCTCCTGCTTGGCAAAGCTTCCCTGCCAGACAGCCACACTGGGGGGCAAGGAAGGGCCAGGTGTCCCAGCCTGGAGGCTTCCAGTCATTGTGCTTGGCCTAGCTTCATGCAGCCACATCTGTCTTTCTGGGTGCTGGAGCGAAAGCTGGAGAGGCTGGCGAAAGGTCAGTTGGAGCAGCAGGGAGGCCATGAACTGCTGAGCACTTTGCTGGTGAAAAAGTTGGAGGCCACTCCCAAGGCACATGTCTGAGCTGCCTTGGCAACCAACTGGACTTGTCCACAAGAGAAGGACAGAGGCCACCAAAGGCTGTTTTCCCTGGAAGGCCTCCTCTTGTGGGGGAAGTGCAGTGGGGGTGGGGGAGTTCGGCTGAGGGCTGGGTGCATAGTGAGGTGCAGGACCTGGGACAAGCCCCAGACACCATTTTGTGCAGATATGCCACTGAAGGGATGGCAAGGTTACCTGCTGCCTGTCTCCTTTACCACTCTTTGACAGCAAGATAAAGTAGGTGTAGTGTGTTTGCAGCAGTGGCGTATCTGCAATGGAAACATGGGGAGTCAAATGTGCCTAGGTGCAGAAATGCAGGTCTGTTTGTAGGGGTTTTTTTTGTATTTTTAGTGTTTTTCCCATTTTTGGAAAAAGCGCAGTTTTTAGGCTAGCAGCACCAAAACGTTCAGGGATTTTTCGGGAGACTCTCCTGATGGTATCACCCAGGTTTGGGGAGGTTTGGTTCAGGGGGTCCAAAGTTATGGACTCCCAAAGGGGGAGCTAATAGGAGATGGGGCTATACTTTTGAGGGTCCATACCTTTGGACCCCCTTAACCAAACTTCATCAAACCTGGGTGGTATCATCAGGAGGGTCTCCTAAAGATACTCTGAAATGTTGGTGCTGCTATCTTAATAATTGCACCCCTGACAGCAGGCACCCCCACATTCCCCCAGATTCTCCTTTTAAGTCACCTGCTTTGGCATGGATTTAAAGGGAGAATCTGAGGTCCCCAGTTTAAACATTGAAAGTGATGCTGTTTCACAGTGTGGGAGAATCCACTCCCAAACAGCATCACTTTCAATGTTGTTTAAACTAGGGACCCCAGATTCTCCCTTTAAGGTGGATTTAAAAGGAGAATCTGGGGTCCCTAGTTTAAACAGCATTGAAAGTGATGCTGTTTCCCCTTATTTGGGGGAAGGGACTGGATACAACACCATAAAATGTTTTCACAGCAGTAACAAAACATTTTGAAAGCATTTTGAAAACATTTTCAAAAAAATTTATTTCTGCTGTGTGACATGACCCATTGCTGTGTGACAGATTTGTGAGTTCTATAATGTGATAGTGACTTTGAAACAACCTGGTGTAACAAATCATTGTTTGGTCACAGTGTGGGGGGGGGGCGGCTGCCCCTGGGGGGGCGCAAAACTCAGATTTTCACCCCAGGCTCCATTTTCCATAGATACGCCTCTAGTTTACAATAATAAGGCTTTAAGCATGCAAAATATGAGGATGTTTAATGAATTAAAATAAAAATAGTATACATGGTCTGTTCAAGCACCAGGCCAAGCTAGGATACAAAGAAAAAGTGAAAGACAGAACCCTCCCACTGTATACTCAGTACTTATCCTAAGTGATGTTTAGTTAGAACAAGCTAGTATTTGTTAGGCGCTTTCCTCATGAGCCAATAAACATGGGTGGGATAAAACCCGGGGTTGGGGGGAACTTCACACTGATCCCAATCTCAATAGGAGTCACAATTTTTGTTTTAATGCACCTCGCAGTCGTGGCTGAGTGAACGGCCCTGGGTGGGAGGCACATTATGTGACTGCGCTTTTGGTTTTTTAAACTCCCAGCTCTCATCTGCAGAGCTGTGCTGGCACCTCGACATCAGCAAGGCTCTGGGGATGCATGTGTGCCTGCATCGGTGGGAGGTAGGACCAAAAAACCCCACGCGCCTCCATGAGAGGGTGTGGTGGTGACCCGCATTAGCTCTGGGGTCACCCACACGGAGGCATGCAAACGGCCCAAGGCTGTACCAGGCTCATGTACCCTGGCTGCATCCCACTTTGTTTTGGCCATGCGGAAAGGGCCTTAGAGTTGCAGTAGGTAAAAATGCATGATAGCCTTTGTGCTCCGGTTTGGAACTTCTCGTTATTGTCACACTTCTCACTATGAGGGCAAGATGTGGTCTCTAAGTAAAGTCTTAGTCCTTCATGGTCCCCAGAGCCCTTCGGGGACGGGGCGGTATATAAGCCTAAAGTATAAATAAATAAATAAATAAATAAATAAATAAATAAATAAATAAATAAATGGTGTGTAGCTGGAATATACATTCTTCCCTACCTGGGAATGAATAATCTACCCTTGGGAGTTCGCCTTACCTTGAAATTCTGCTCTTCCTATTCCAAGAAGAAAAGAAAACTATCTTGTCATTTGACTCTCCAGAACTCTGTCCCCTGAGGTGTGACTTTCTAGCAAGGTATGAGATGGCAGACCCTTTCTTTTTCCTCAAACCTCTACATGCACAATTAAGAATTTGACCTTAGGGGAATGGATGGATTGTTCCCAATACTTGTTCTCTCTGATAGTTACAGATTTGTTGACTGGTTCCTATGAAATGGATACAGGGCAACCCACTGGTGTAATTATTGGGGTGATTTCTAAGGTGGAGTGCATTTCTTCACAAATCTCTTGAGGAGAAAGTACTCAGATCTAAGACTCAGCATAATCTTCCATGGACTATTCAAGATCTTATCTAAAGATGAATTCTGAGTCCTAATGAATCTTAATCAATGTTATATCTTAAGATTATTTTAAAGTATCAGAAAATATTTTGGAGAAAGGGAGTCTTATAAATTAAATGGAAAATGTTAACTATTAGAGGAAAAAGAACTTACCTCCTTTATAGCTGCTATTTCATGAATGTATACTATCAAACAACCAAGCTAAAATCTAATGGCTCTTTGCTTACAAAAGTACACATTTTGTACCCTGTGGAGCAAATGCAAATAATGGTTTAAGTCTGACCAGAGCAATGACTTCCTTCAGCTTTTTTGTTATGTCTGATTTTAACTGGTATTTTAAATTGCCAGTCTAGGCTTGTGTGAGAGAGAAAGGGAGGGAGGCCTTTAAGCAATTTGGTCATCAGGTGTCATGTGTACATACAACATATCGATTCCTTTAAGTGATTTGGCAACTAGAAGATTGTTTGGCTTTGCTGTTTCTTCAAAGCCTGTTTTATTAGCTGAACTATACTCATTTGAATTATGCATGTACATTGCCCAGCAGCATTCAAAATTTATAACAACATTTATATAATCAAATTTTACACACAAAACATACATGTATAACTTTTACTAGTCTTCCAGTTGATCAGACCAGGGTTAAACATGTTCCTCCATCTTAAAAAGTCAGCATTAACTGACAAGCATCAGTTAAAACTGGAGTTGCTAAAAAACAGCCCCCCACGATTATGTTTCACACTGTACATATGTCAGGATTGATTGACAGTACTCCCTTTCCCGTTCATCTGGATTCCCAATGCAGCAGCTATGCCGACTGTTTTGTCAGCTGCTGCTTTCACTACTGCCAGGTCATCAGGCTGCTGCTTGACAGTCTGAGCAGGGATGTTGGACGCTGCAGGGTTCCCTGAGCAGGCCTTTTGCCTCACAGGCTGTCTGAGCTGATATAGAGGTAGGCTTCTATGACTCAGTTGAGCGACAAGCATTCAGGGCCCATGAGATTCCCTCTCTCCTAATCCCTTTCCCTTCCTCACCTTCTGTAAATAACATCTGAGAATTCAGTGTGATCATTTTTGCTTCTCTCAGGAACAGATGAGGGAGGGAGGGCATAAAAGGGAGACAGAAAAATAATTTCTGCTTCACAAACATGTGGAACCATCTCCTGTTTCATTCTTAGTGAATGTCATTTGAAATTGGTCATTTAAATCTGTATCAGTTGTTAAAGGGAAACAAATGCTCATCAAGGACAAACTAATCTGTGCTTTGGTTTGTTCAAAGGCAGCGTGTATCAGGGAATCCTGAAACTGATGTGGTAGTGATTTGTGTATGTCTATCTAAGGAACAGAGATTTGAATCCAGATCCCTCTGACAAATGCCCACAGAGGGAAGGATCTGCCATCCCCTTCATCTCATCAACACATCAATTATTATAACAAAATGACTTTGTGTGGAAAAATATATCAGCCATAGCCATTTTATTTATTGGTTCAAGGTAAAGATAAGTGAAAGGTGCAGCATGGAGGTCTGATATACATGCTGGGCAGCCCAAGTGCTGTCCCCCAGCTACCGCATTTCCTCAAGCCCGCCTGCTGAGAAAAAACCACAAACCACTGGAGGAGTGATGGGAAATTCCAGTTGGGCGATGGGCCACTGGCTGAAGGTTCCCTTTGCTGCTAGGGGTGCAAGCCTTAGTAGCCCATGTCTGAGCACCCTACCCGTTGGCTTCCTCTACCCCAAATCTCTTAGGGAGATTCCATCAAAGTGGGTAGCTCACCTGCTAACCCACACCAATAGATCAGCCCCCCATGCGCAACCCACCAAATGCCTATGACAAAATAAGCATGCAAACACAACAACATTGAAAGAAAGGGAGAGGCGGGTGGGGTCAGTCCAGCTCGGAAACAAGAATGGCCCTGGCCTGCTGAGCCTGGCTTTATAAAGGGCTGGGCAGGCCCGCCCACCCACTGATGTCAGGACATGACCATGCATCCCAACATCAGATGTGCAATCCCCCCCCCAGCCAGCCCGCACATGCCCAGTGGGCCAGGAAGGTCACACAGACTGGCCAAGGACCCACAAGATCATTCCCTGGTCAGAAATGGCGGCCGTGGTTAATCACGGCTGCTTATTTAAAATTCCTTTCAACATGTTGTAGTAGAGATATTATTCTGTATCTGGTACCTGCTGCCTTCATTGAAGTGAACAAGGAAGCCCATTCATTATTTATTTAAATCTTAAACCATTGATACACTACTATTTCTCATAGCTCAATATTTATTTATTTATTATTGTTTAATCTTATATACCGCCCTATCCCCGGAGGGCTCTGTATCCTGGCTTATAATATGGCTTATAAACTCACATTTAAACTATACAATAATGCTCTCAAATACTCCACTAGAAATGCCTGCATCCCATTAAAACCCCTAGAAAATAAAAGGACTTGTAGTGCCTATTAAACATTTCTAGAAACAATGCCTTCTCACCTCCTCAGGGACCCCTTCCCCACACCTTCAACAGAGTGAGAGCTATGATGGAAAAAGCATGAGCTCTTGTCTATTGTGGTTGGGACACCCTAAGCAAGTTGCTGGTAGTAGCCTGAAAACCACAGCAGACTAAAGGCATATGGAAAGAGATGGTCTTTTAGATATGTGATTGATGAAGGGCTTTAATGAGGAAATTTTGCCCTATGAAAGATAATCAGTTTGTTCCCTCTGGAACTGAGTAGCCCTTACTTTATGAGTGTAGTGTATGAGTGATGTTATATAGGCATACAAATATTGTCCCGCCCTTAACGAAAATATATGCATATTCTATAAATTGGCTTTCCCCTCTCAGTCTTAAGGACCTTCCCAGAAAGCTGTACAATGTCACTGTATTTCCATCCCCTATTCCTTGTCAGAAACAATGTAACATCAGAGACTTTTGAACAATTTTAATAACGAACTAGAAACATTTATTACAATTAAGTTGTTTCGTGCTGTCACAAAGAGAAAACAGATAAGTTTCAAAAGCAGGCAGCTATTTACAGAGTGATGTTGCTGTTCTAGTTTAGACACTTTTCCACAGTCATGGAGAATCCGCCTGCCATCACAGGGAGGGCCCTTTTTCTTCTAAAACATTTTTACATGTTGCACATGCGCAGCTATGCAGGTGCAGCTGATCATGTTGTGGGATGACCAGCACGGCTGTGGGGGTTCATTTCTACAGGCCTTTGTTTACATCCATTTGAAATTTTTAAGTAGTTTACAGCTGGTAGATAATAAGGAAATGAAAATCTTAATAATCAAAATAAATAAATGGAAGAAGAAGAATTTGGATTTATACCCCACCTTTCTCTCCTGTAAGGAGACTCAAGGTGGCCTACAAGCTCCTTTTCCTTCCTATCCCCACAACAGACACCTTGTGAGATAGGTGGGGCTGAGAGAGTTCAGCCCAAGTTCACCCAGAAGGAATGTAGAGAGTGGAAACACATCTGATTCACCAGATAAGCTTCCGCCACTCAGGTGGTGGAGTGGGGAATCAAACCCAGTTCTCCAGATTAGAATTCACCTGCTCTTAACCACTACATTGGAATAATAACATTCACTCAAAGAAAAAAAAGGTGCCATTTAGTGGCATAGAACAGTTTTAAAAGTAACAGTCTTAAGCAAGAAACTACAGATATTGCATTTTTTATTAATGAATCTGAGTTCCTATTACTGTGTTATTGTTCTGTTGCTAGAAGACCCCTGACTAAATGGAAAAATATCCATTCAAAACATGAATCCACACACATGAAAAAAAACCCATCCTGGATTGCAAGATGGACAGCTGATTCGCAATTCAGAGCTACACTAGAACAACAGGGGTTTATTTGTGCCTTGCATGAGTAACAGCCCATTGCTCCAGCACAGTGGAGGCATCCATTAAACTGCATAGGGAGCAGGCATGTAAATGTGTTGCTATCCTCCTGGCATTCCAAGCTCTGTTCACTTCAGCTGTGCTGGAGCAATTTGCTGTTTCTTTTGCCCATTCTGCAGCACACTAATGTAAAACTTCACTGACAACAGCTGGATCCAGAGTACTCTTTCACAACACCTTGCTATGTAGGTGTAAACATCATCATCATCATCATCATCATCATCATCATTATTTAATTTTGTTTAATATTACAGCTGCCAGTTCTTTAGCTGGTTGTTGGTCTTTCATTACAATTTGAGCCTCACCCAGAGGCCTAGGAAGTTGTAATGTATCGGCATAGTATTTGTGAGGATCCCAGCAGTGTTTCCTTCTGAATCTGACTGATGTTGATTTTCTCAATTTGAAGATATTTCAAGTGCTGCCCTAATGTTTTCAGAATGGCGCCCAGGATGCCGATTACCACTGGGTCAACCTCAGCTGGTTTGTGCCATAGTCGCTGTATCTCGATTTTCAAATCGTGGTATTTAGTTACCTTCTCATGTTCTTCTTCAGTGATCCTGCTATGTCGATGATCACTTTTTTGTCCTTAGTCACTGTGATGTCTGGTGTAGGCTTCAGCAATACTGAAAAAATTCAGATTTGGCTTTATTTGGCTTTAAAATTATTGTTAAAGGCAAACCCCTCGAATATCTAGTTTGGTAAATCCAAATATTTTTGGATTTCCTGAAAAAATCCAAAATAATTCGTTTGAATTTTTAGATATTTTTGTGTTTTTACAGTTTTTGGCCTGTAGGGGGCATATTTTAAGCTAGTGGCACCAAACTTACAAGGTATCTTCAGGAGACTCTCTTTGATTATACTATCCAGGTTCTGGGGGTCTAATTTTATGGACCCTCCAAAAGAGTGCCCCATCTTCCATTGTTTCCAAAGGACGATAATAGGAGATGGGGGCTACCCTTTGAAGGTCTATAAAATTGCACCCCCTGAACCAAACTTCACCAAACCTTGATAGTATCATCAAAAGTCTCATGAAGATACCCTGAACGTTTGACATTGCTATCTTTAAAAATGCACCCCTGACAGGCACTCCAAGAAATTTCCCCAGATTCTTCTTTTGAACTGACCTATCTCCATTGCAGCCAATGGGACATTTCTGGGTATGTGCAAGCAGCATAGGCGTATCTCCCTAGGGACGTGGGGTACCCCATGTACCTGGGTGCAACCATTCCAGTCACGTGGGGGCACCAAAAAGTTCCCCACATACTGAACCATTCAAGCCCCTCATTCAAACAAGCTTCAACTTACATCAGCGGCAGTTGGTTGCCTCATGCTGCCAGTGCCTGGTTGTCTCAGCCCTATCCACTCTGGACAGTGGCCCAGAGTGTCCAGAAGCGAACTCAGCACCCTCCCAGCTCTCCCCCGACACCTCCTGGACCTGCAAGTCACCAGGACGACAAGGGAGCTCTGCCTCCGATTCAGCAAGCCTTCTCCCTGCCACTGCCAGCCTTCTTCCCAGCTGACAGGGCCCTACCCAGTGGTGGGATTCAAATAAATTAACAACTGGTTATTTACAAGCACCATTTTAACAACCAGTTCTGCTGAAGTGGTGCAAACCTGCTGAATCCTACCACTGGCCCTACCCCCTTGAGAGTCCATAAAATTGGACCCCCCTGAAGCAAAGTTCATATGCATTTGCATATACCGAACAGAAAAAAAGCTGGAAAAAGTCACTTTTGCTTTTTTGGGGTGAAAAATAAAGAGCACTATTTCAATGGAGCTGAAAATGCCAAAAAAGCCAAAAAAAAAAAGCCCTACCTTCTGACATTAGGGGACTGACAAGCCTGGAGAGTCCCTCATAACCATGGCACCAAAACTCTGGAGTTCTCTCTCCAGAACGATTCACCTGTCCCCGTCTTGTTTGTACTTTCACCTGGCATTCTTTCAGTGTTGTCTGCCTCCTGCCCTGTGTGGTATTTGTTTCCCCCCCCCCCTCTTGATTGCTATTAATTGTTCCGATTGTTTAGTTTTAATGGTTTTTAATATATATTTTTGCCCTCACCTGGAGGATATCTCCTGAGATCTTGGAAGGTAAGCAGGTCAGCCTGGTTAGTATTTGAATGGAAAACCACTAAGTCCAGGGTTGTTTTAGAGAGGCAGGCAGCGGAAACCATCTTTGAATATCTTTTGCCTTGAAAGCCCTATGGGGTCATCATCACCAAGATGTATTTTTATGATATTTTTAATCTGTTAGCTGCCTTGGTGGCCCTGATGAAGGCAGACAAGTAGGGTAGTAATTTTGTAAATAAATAGATATAATCAACTATGAAATGCAAACAGTAAAATGCCTGAGTAGCATTCATTTTCAAAGAGTTCTAGAAACTACTTTACTGTCATTTTAAAAAAATCAGATTCCTTATAGTAAGTGTATTAAAGAACAGAGGTAATTCACTTTGGAGTTTGTTTAAATTTAATATGTATGTCCTGCTTCTTTCTTTTTCTTTAGCTAGGCCTTACAATGTTTCCAGTCTGCAAATGCATTGATTTTTTCATGGACTTCCGCATGTTTTCTCCCTCATTTGGTTCTGGAAACATTTCCAAATATCTTTTGCTTTTTAAAAACACTTTTATTGCAATGTTTTTTTCCTGAAATGTTTCCAAGTTGCCTTACCTTACAGTGTGATTATACTGATTCGATCTTTTATTTGCTACAAAAAACCTAGGCATTCTCCACACAACCTCTCCTTCAATACTTGGTTCACCAGTTTTCCGTTTCTCACCCCACTGCTTCCCTCCCTTAATGTCTACCATTTATTGTAGTCTCCTTTCCCCCATTTTTTAGGGATCATCGAATTAGCAAATCTATTAATCATGGCTACAGTACATGTGTGGAAAGCAGGGATAAAAAGACAGTGAAGAAGGGTATTGCAGACAAACATTGTAGAAAATGATTGGATGGAAAACACTTTAAAATGGGTTAAGCCTTAGTCATATGGGTCATCACAGTCAGATACTGCATGGTAAATGCTCTAATGTCACAAAATATAACCCAATAGTTTTAGCAATATGATAATGTCACTGAAAAGACATGAAGCTAAGTGAAAGCTAGAACATTGTTTCACAGGGAATCAGGGAGCACAGAGAGAACTGTTGTCATAACACTGTTTAGTTTGGCTCTGTGATGAAACCATTTTGCATATTTGTGTGTATGTGTGTGTGATAGAGAGAGAGAATATGTGTGTGTGTGTGTGTGTGTGTGTGTGTGAGAGAGAGAGAGAGAGAGAGAGAGAGAGAGAAATGGGGATTTTCTTCAATTTTGAAAAAAATGTTTCTGAAAAATTGTATTATTTGCTTAGCCCTATGAAATTTTCTTATGGCAGTCAATAAGCAATCAAGGAATCTGGCAGTATCGTGATATAATAATGGCTATTGCACTAACCTGTGAAACAATGTTCTTTTCACCCGACACAAAAAGCTTTCTTCAGGTACAGATTCACCACATTTGCAATTCATAGGAGTGAATAAAGGAACAGAGCATCTTTAAGATTTAGATAGTGTTTTGAAGAATAAAGTTTTACACAATTAGGCTCTTTTGGATGAAATATAGTACAGGTTCCAGTTTTAGGTACCTCTGACCTCTTGATCTTTTGTGTCTCTATTTTTTGGGATCTGACAAGCTATGCCAATATACAGACCAGAATTCCTTACTCTTGTGATTGATTGTTTACAGCTGTTCTGGTGTTTCAGACATGGCAGCTGCTTTTCAGATAGCTTCAAATTAGAAAGTCTTCAGAAGTATTCATTTCAATGTGAAACTGATGGCTACAAAGAAAACAGAAAAGAAGGGAGTTGATGGAAAAAAATAATCTGAATTCAGGTCTAAAAGCTCTCCATTGATCCTAGCCTTCAGGGCAAAGGAAAATGTTTGGCTTATTTCATAAGCTAATTAGGTGTGAGAAAACTTATTTGGCATTTGCTATTGACTGGACCTGAGCAAAAAAAAGTGATCGTAGGCAGTGTGCTCAATAATGGATCGATAAGAAGCGTGTGATTGGATTAGTCACTTGATCAATGCATTGTGCTAATATATTAACAAGCAAATTACCAAGCAGCCCAAAGACCAGTCTGCTGACTGTAATTGCATTACAAACGGCTGTGATTTAATGACCCTTGAAGTGCAAAGGGTTATTTATACAGTCAAAAGAACAAGAGGGAAACTGGCATGCTAAGCTGCTTTCTTAGTTCAAAAAGCAAATCGTTTGGAAATGACTACCCTTATTTGGTAATGTGTTTAAAATTCTTACATCCTGGGTTTCCAAAACTCTTTTAACAGCATGGATATTAGAGCACCAAAAACATGTCAAGAGTCATGCCAGCTTGGTGTTATCCATTCACATGTTTAATTGAACTAGACATAAATATCTGGGAAACGTCAGAAATCTCAGGATTTGGCACTGAATGAATGGTTCAAACATGCATATATATTGCTTCACTAAGTATTCCTAATTTTATTTTTTTAGTACCATGTTTTGATTTGAAATGTTGTTGAATTCTCAGGACTAGATAACCTTGCTGAGCCCTGTAACTGGAGAGTTCTCATTGTGTACTGAACCCACTGAACAGATGATGATTCATGTAAACAGGATGTGTTCTGTGTAAACTCTTTTAAGATGGCATCAATAGCATCACTAACATGGTCTGCAGGTGGTGAATGAGACATCAGAGTTAAAACCACAGTCACTTGAAGTCATCCCATATTGTCCCTTTCCGCCAAATGGTTTTCACCTAAAACTATTCTAAAATGTTTTCAATTCCCCCCCACACACACACATATTTTACAATGATATGTATCCACACTCACCTTCTGATTCCAGGCTGCCATTACATGACCCCCACCTGTTTTTGAGTTCTTTACTGAATCGATGCTTCAATTCTTCAAAGCCTCATGCTGCGATACTCTACTTCTAGTATTCTTGAAGCTTCAAAAACTCCCCTTCCCCACAATTAAAAACAAACAAACAAACAAACAAACAAACAGAAATGCTGAAAATAAATGGGGGGGAACTGAGTCAGCTCAGAAAATGGTGCTGAAAAGGAAGTTCAGGGAAGCAGAGAAGCATGGGAAATGAAGTCAATAGATCGCACAGAAACTGAAGACATTTTCAAAGTGAATCAATTGGAGAATTGTTTTAAAATGGGATGTTCAGGGGTAAAATGTTCGGGGGTAAAAACAATGTGGAACTCCATGGAGGAAATGTTTTATTTTCTGCCTCAAGACGTTTTAAAAGGTTTGTACAGAAAGGATAATTATCTCTCATACTTTGTGGAGTAAAACAGAAATCTGTCTTTAAGACTAATCAGTTCACACATTTAACTGACCCTGACCCCTTTTGCACATGCAGAATAAAGCTCTTTCAATCCACTTTCAGCGCACTTTGCAGCTGGATTTCACTGTGCGGAATAGCAAAATCCCCTTGCAAACAATGGTGAAAGTGGATTGAAAGTGCATCATTCCGCATGTGCGGAACAGGCAAATATTCACAAAACACTGGGTACAATGTGAATGCACCCTCCCCCCCAGTGCTGCCAGGACTTATTTTGCTCAGTCTCCTTGTTTCTATGTGACATGAGCTGTCCCCCATAGAGCGCCTCAATTCTATTGTTCAGTGTTCAGCTCTAACACTACGCTAAGTAGCTTTGCATCTATAGCATGTGCTACATGGAGATACCCAATGTGCCTTAGTAAACAAGTAGCATTGAATTTGTTTTTAAAATCGTTTAACAGCTTAGCAATTCATAAGGTAAATCTTCTTGATCACTAGAGAAAAGGCATATATTTCCCAGAATCATGCTTGGATTGTTCAAGTGACCAACTTGTTGATCACAGAATGATGCTTATTTCTTCACCACCTCATTGCATTTGCACAGTTGGATGCATCTTTTAGAATACTGGTATGGAATACATTGCTTGCTTTTTGTGCATGTTTAGTCAGTGGTATATATTGTGACAGTAAGAACTGACTGGAAGATTAATCACACATGATCTCAAATGGTTCATGCACCTTTATATCATGATTAACTAACCAATCAACTAGCCAGTATGTGTGCAATGTGAGGCTTGTGTCAATTTTTCTCCAAGCAAAACATTCTTCTGCCTTTACTTTTAGCTCTAAATGGGGCTACTGTATGCCAGGAATATTGCATTACAACTTTTCCCAAAATATATCACTTTTAATTACATAAACTTTTTAAAAAAATAATTGAAGGGAGGCATGGCAGAAGACTACAATTCCAACAACGTCATATAAAATGAACATGCACAAATTGATCCAAATCTAGCCAGCTTGGCAGCCACCAACATTGAATAACATAAGAGACACAGCAACAGCAAAGTAGTAAGTCTAATTTAAAGAAAAATTAATTTAACAACATGTCTTTTAAGTTAGAGGTGGCAGAGGTTGTGGGGGAGCAGCAATTATGACAAAGCAGTATCACACCCTGAACCAGTCACACACTTTCATCCTAATCTACTTTACAAGGCTGTTGGGATGATCAAATGTAGGAGAGAAAAATGCCACACTCCACTTTGGGTCCCCCATTGCAGAAAAAGGTGGAATATAAATATAATAAAATAATATACAAATAGATTTGTAGTCACTTTTTTAAAACAACTGAATGTGTTCGAGCTGTTTGGGTGCAGGTGAATTTATTTGTTTAAAACATTTCCATCCCACTTTTCCACCCAGTTATAACCCTCAGAGTGATGAACAGTTAAAAACATTAAAACACATTAAAATACAAATGTTTAAAACATAAAGAAGAAGTGAGGTTTATAAGCAAATGCCAAATTGAACAAAAAAGTCTTCACTTGGTAGTGGAAGGTAGAGGAACAGGTGAATCTCCTTAGGAATAATTCCACAGTTTTGGTGCCATGGCCACAAACACCCTTTCTCTAGCCTCAGTTAAAGAGGGCACCTGAAGCAATGACCATGAAGATGACCATAATGACTGGGTATATGGGAGTAGATGGTCCTTAAGGTATGCTGGTCTTAATCCCCAAAGGGCTTTAGACGTAAATGCCAGCATTTTGAATGAGATCAAAAGCCAATTGGGAGCCAAAACAAGGCTGGCCCACTCCAGTCAGCATTCTTGCCACAGCATTCTGTACTAACTGTAATTTCCAAGCACTCTTCAAGGGCAGCCTCACATAGAACACATTACAGCAATCTATTTTAGATATCACCAGGCATACACTACAGTTACAAGACCTTTTTTTAACCAGAAGAGGCCACAACTGGCTAACCAGTCAAAAAAGATTTTTTGGCTGCTTCTGGCCACCAATGCCATCTGCTTATCCAACAGGACGCCTGGGTCTTTCAGCACCCAAGCTGTGAACCTGCTCATTTGAAGGGAGTGCAACACCAATGAGAACAAAAGATATTTTTAGCCAGACCAGTTCTCCCACCCATCTGTAGCACCTCTGTCTTCTTGGAATTAAGCTTCAGTTTATTGAGGAGTAGAAGAAGAAGAGTTTGGATTTATATGCCCCTTTTTTGTCCTGTAGGAGACTCAAAGGGGCTTACAATCTCCTTCCCCTTCCCCCCTCACAACAAACACCCTGTGCTACGAAAAGCTGTGACTAGCCCAAGGTCACCCAGCTGGCATGTGTTGGAATGCATAGGCTAATCTGAATTTTCCAGATAAACCTCCACAGCTCAAGCAGCAGAGCGGGGAATACAACCCGGTTCCTCCAGATTAGAGTGCACCTGCTCTTAACCACTCTGCCACTGCTGCTCACTGGTCCTCATTCATGCCAAAACTGCCTCCAGACACTGATTTAAGGCTTCCACAGCCTCTCTAGGATCTGATGGAGGCAAGAGGTAGAGCTAAATATCATCCACATAGTGGTTACAGCCCAGCCCAGATCTCTGGATGACCTCACTCAGTGGTTTCATTTAGAAGTGTAAAAACTATGGGGGAAGGGAATGGAATATTGTGAGACCCCATAGCCAGTGGTGGGATTCAAATAATTTAACAACCGGTTCCAAACTTCCAGTGGTGGGATTCAAATAATTTAATGACCAGTTTGCTGCCCTAATGACCGTTTTAGTATTAAAAAAGATATACTGAAAGGTAGTTCATTATTTCATACAGTTAATACTTAAATAAGAACAAAAAAGAGGTGCACAAAACTAGATTATGTTATAAGAAAGAGTTTTAAAATATTAATGAAAAAATGCTTGAAAAACACAGATCCTCATGATTTTTGCACTGTCAACCCAAAATCACCAGCACATCATAACTCCAGCCATTAGACATATGTCTGAACAATCACACATTCCACACTTCGTGGTGCCTCAGTGGCATAAAAATGTGCTTGAAAAACATGGATCCTCATGAATCCTCATGATTTTTCCACTTGGTCACCCAAAAATCACCTGCACATCATAGCTCTAACCCGTAGACACATGTCTGAACACAATAATCCTGCATCCCATGCTCCATGCCACCACAGTGGCACAAAAATGTAGTTAAAACATATGGATTCTCATGATTTTTCCACTTGGTCACCCAAAAATCACCAGCACATCGCAGCTCAAGCCCCTGGCAATGTGCCTGAACACAACAATCACACATCCCATGCTCTGTGGCACAGCAGTGGCACAAAAACCTGCTTGGAAAACATGGATCCTCATTAATCCTCATGATTTTTGCACCAAGTCGCCCCCAAGTCACCAGCACATCACAGCTGAAGCCCTTGGCCACATGTCTGAACACAACAATCACACATCCCATGCTTTGTGGTGCCTCAGTGGCACAAAAATCTGCTTGAAAAACATGGATCCCCATGATTTTTCCACTTGGTCACCCAAAAATCACCTGCACATCACAGCTAAAGCCCCTGGCCATATGTCTGAACACAAAAATCATGCATCCCATGCTTCGCGGTGCTGCAGTGGCACAAAAATCTGCTTGAACAACTTGGATCCTCATGGATCCACATGATTCTTGTACTAAGTCACCCCAACATCACCAGCACATCATGCATTTCACGCCACATGGCACCACAGTGGTGCAAAAACCTGCTTGGAAAACACGGATCCACAAGGATCCTCTTGATTTTTGCATTAACTTACCCCCAAATCACCACCTCCCAGAACAATACCAGCTGAGCTAGTGTGGGGGAGGGAGGCAAAGGAAGGCTAGCAGTGGGGGAAATGGGGTGGCAGGGGGAAGTCCAACTGGCCTTTTGGAGGGAGTGCAGGAAGAGGGAATGCTTCTGCTGGTCCACCTGGCCTTTTGGGTGGTTGGGGGGAGAGGGATGGCTTCTGCCCTAGTCATGCCACCTCCCCCCGCCACTCCCACTCATTTTTGGTGGCTCTGTTTCAGTTTCAGGCAGCCTGCATGGCCTGGAGGTCTTCCTCCCCCTCCTGCCTGGTAAGCTCCATTTTCCAGGCTGACCTCGGTCCCTCCCTTAGGGCTCTTAAAGGGAAAGGTCCTGTTAAGGGGAAAAGTCTTCATAAAGGGAAAGGTGTTTTCCCTTTAAGAGCCTAGGTTTAAGGGGGAGGCAGAGAGGCCAGGCTGGTAACAACCGGTTCTGTGAACTAGAAAAGGATTAGCTACAGGTTCTAGCAAACCGTTGTGAACTGTCTGGATCCCACCTCTGCCCATAGGCCAATGGTTGCGCAGCAGTCACCCAGCACCACTCTCTGAAATCTGTCTACCAGGTGGGACTGAAAACTACTGAAAACTATTGCAAAACGGTGCCTTCCAGTCTTAGCCTTGAAAGGCAGTCTGGAAGGATTTCATGATTGACAGTCCAGGAGAATCAACAGGGTCACACTTCTTCAAGCCACCTCCCAGAGCAGAGCATCAACTCAGAATTACAAAAGCAATTTCAGTCCCATAGACAGGCCTGGAAGCAGATTGGAAAGGATCCACACAACCCACTTTGTCCAGGAATCCTTGAAATTGCCTTTCCATCACTCATTTAATCACCTTGCTCAAGAATGGCACATTTGAGACTGCATTGTATTTATTCAAAACTCTTGGGTCTACAGTAGATTTCTGTAAGGGTGAATAAAGATCTGAATGTTTAGCTCTTAAGATCTCCACCTGTGAGCAATGTACAAACTGATTGAGCATCCCTGGTAACAATTATGCCCTTTTCGGGCCTCATCAAATAATTTAATGTCTCTCTGGGATTTTGCACATAATATGTATACAATGTGTAAATGTTCATATTGTGTGTAATGCTACGCCTTAACATCTGGGCTTCATAATCACAATTCCCTCATTGCCAAACGGCACCAGCTTTGTTATATAGCTCAATCATTCACGTGGAGCTAGTTTGTTGGCAAAATACCATTTCTCCAGAAAGATGAATGATGGGAAAGATTGAAGGAACAGGGAATAGTGAATTAAATAAATAAAAGCTACTTAAAGCAGCTACTTTAGACATGCAGCAAAGAAATGTTGACATAAATAATGAAAACGCTCTATTCTATTCACTCTTTCATCAGACATCTCAGCCAACCTAGAAAATACTCATGCCATTGAAATAATATTTCCATGTACAACATGGCTTTTTGAGTTCAGCAACTACAACTGCATGTGCATAACCCTGAAAAAAAGCCAGTATGCCATAAAAAGATTTTAGGGAGGAGGGACAGGGTGCTAGCATTAGTCTTCCCTACTCTTCCCTACTCATTTAACAGCTGAAAAGTGGGGCTGTGTTTTTTTAGGCTATGCAAATATGATCTTAGCTGTTATGCATATTCTCTACTGAATCAGGTCCAAAATCTTTAGAAGGTTCTTTCCAGAAACTATAGAAAAATAGAAGCACAGTAAGGTCTGAATAATCACTGCCATTTAATGCAGAATTCTGCATGGGATTGTTATCTGTTTCTTTCTATTATTTCTAGAACTAAAAAAAAATACAAATCCTCGTGCAGCTTAGTTCCCTTGTGGGAAAGAAAGACATTAGGCAAACTATCAAAGATGTATTCCTTGAGAGCCGATCATCCCTGGAATGTCAAGGAGATTTGAGAAAAATGATAATGCCAAATGCAGGCTCTTCCTTTTCATGTGTTCTGACTGGAGGGGGGGAGGGGAAGAGGAAATGTATAGAGAAAAGAGAATCTGTGGCCATACTCTTTTAAATAGGTTTTATTTAGTGTAATATATGTTTCAAAATGCAATGTTTCCACAAATGAAGCAGGTCTATAAAAGGGTAGATAGATGTACAAATCTTTAAAACATAACAACCAAACTACAAAAGCCTGCAATGAAAATGTAACTTCCAATGGGTATTTGCAGGCATCAGCAAAACAAAGAGGGGTGTGTGTGAAAACTGATCATGTGTTGATATTATGAATCAGCCACTAGCACTGGCCTGGATGGTCCCAGGTTAGTCTGACCTCATCAGATCTCAGAAGCTAAGCAGGGTCAGCCCTGGATAGATTATCTACCCACCACATGGCATAGACATCTTGAACCATCCTTACCATTATATAACAGGTTATGGGCAGCCCAATCCAGATGGGGGGCAAATAGGGTGTTGGATTAGTGGACTGTGCCACCAACAGGTTTGCCCCCTACATCAGCAAAAATGGCACCCCTGCTAGCAGAGAGGACAAAGGCGATGGCAGTTGGATGCTTCTCAGCTCCATGGCAGTAAAACCTGGAAGTCAAGGCCACAGTGTTGATGTCTGATTGGACACCAGCTTAGGGTGGGCAGGCCAGGGCATTCCTGTGCAGTCCATCATAGCCTCCTTTCTGCGCTGCCTGAGGCCCCTGTGGAGGACATGCAGCATTGCCATCACTGCACCATCCCTCACATCATAATGCACCCCCCTCCATCTGGATTGTGCTCTTTGACTTGGCTGGCTTATCAGTACTGTAGCAAACACCCAATGGGCATCTGCTGTTCAGAGTTCCTATGAGCAAGAATGGTGGAAAAAAATGGGAAAGGTTAGTATCTCAACACCACTGGTGTATCATAATGAGTTTTTAGAAGGAACTTCCAATATTTCCAGCCAGCTGACTTACATTGGGTCATATCATTAATTCATCTAGCCTTGTGTTTGATCTGACTAGCAAAATCTCTCCATCATTGTCAAATTAAGATCTTGCCATACACTTGTAATCTGAGATCCTTTGAAAGGGAATGCCAAGATTTTGACTGCCAAAGCTGTATTCTACCACTGAGTTAAATTTTCTTCCACCTATGACCCCCTGGGTAGTGGTTAAAGTGTTTGCGGAGATCCAAGTTTGAATCCCCATTCTGCTATGGAGGATTGTTGAGTGACCTTGGGCCAGTCATGGGCCATTTCCCCATGGCCACGCTGGGGGTTGGGTCGGCATACATGATGCCAACCCAACCCCCTGGTACCGACAGGGAAGACGGCACCGCGGAGCGCTGTCGTCCGATCGACCTACCTTCTCTGTGACCGTCCGGAACGTCGCCAAGGCCAGGGGACACGCCCCCTGCCCTGCGTGACCGCTCCGGAGTGTAAGCTCTCTACTGGGGAGAAAGGTGAGGTATAATTTAAGTCAATAAATAAACAAACACATAGCTACCCTAACTTATTCAGGAATGACTTTATTACAGTTATCTTAATTTAGGAGAGTGTGCAAATCATTAATCTCATTTGGCTAGAACAGTGGTGGCAAACCTATGGCATGAGTGCCAGAGGTGGCACTCAGAGCCCTCTCTGTGGGCACGTGCAAACAGAGTGCCCCCCCATCTAGGCTGGTCTGGGCCACTGGGCTTGATTATTAGCATTAAACCTAAGACCAAGTTTTGGGGAAGCAGTGTAGGTAATCCTGTTAAGCGCTGTTAAATCCCACTGATTTTCATGCAAAGAACAAAAGCGCAATCCTTTACCTGGGAGTAAGCTCAGTTGCTGGCAATGGGGCTTGCTTCTGTGTAAACCCTCCTAGGGTAATGATTTACCCGTTGGAAGAGATGCACGGTTGCTTCAAAGCAAAGCCGCCAACTACCACCAAGCTTACTCCTGAGTAACGCACGCCTCTCGAAACTAAAACCTCAGTATTCAGGTTAAATTGCTGTGTTGGCACTTTGTGATAAATAAGTGGGTTTTGGGTTGCAGTTTGGGCAGGGGCGTAGCTAGGGAAAATGTAGCCCGGGACGAAATCTGAGTTTTGTGCCCCCCCCCCCGTATGGGCAGCTGCCCTCCACCATTACTACCCAGAGCAGCTGAAGGGAGGAAGAGAGTCGCCCAGGCCACCCCCCACCCTCTCAAGCAGCGGATCCCCCCCCAGATCAAGACCTGGCTGGGGCTGCCCCTCACCGGCCGCTCTTGGGGAGGTGTTTCTTTGGGCGTGTTCTTTCGAGTGGAGCAGCAGGGCCTTCTGCAGGGATTTTTCTCCTGTAAAAGAGCTGGAGACTTTCTTGCAGGCTCTTTTACAGGAGGAAAATCCCTGCAGAAGGCCCTGCCGGCCATGGAGCGCACCAAACACACGAGGGGAGGAAGAGAGTCACCCAGGCCACCCCCTGCCCTCCCAAACAGCGGGTCGCCGCCCCCCACCCCCTCGGATCAAGACCTGGCTGGGGCTTCCCTCGGCTGCTCTGGGGGTATTTGGCGCGCTCCATGGCCGGCAGGGCCTTCTGCAAGGATTTTTCTCCTGTAAGAGAGCTGGAGACTTTCTTGCAGGCTCTTTTACAGGAGAAAAATCCTTGCAGAAGGCCCTGCCGGGCAGGGAGTGCGCCAAACACCCCCAGAGCAGCCGAGGGGAGGAAGAGAGTCGCCCAGGCCACTCCCTGCCCTCCCAAACAGCGGGTCGCCGCCGCGCCCACCCGCCTGGATTGATCGATCGAACGCCAGGCTGGCTGGCTGCCTGGCCAGTGCCTGCTGCTTACCTGACCTGTTGTTTGTCTTCAGACTCCGGCAGGCAGGCGCTCCGGGACTGCTGGTGGCTCACGGAAGTGGAAAGGGCTCCCTTTACAGCAGCCTTTCCATTGCTCCTCTTCAAGCTGTTTGCTAGCCACCAGGTCACATGTGGTGCCTGCAAGCTGTGGGCCCGCCCCCTCGAACTCCCCGCCCCTCAGGCAGTCTCAGCACGCCCACAAGGAGGCCTGCTTGGGCTGCATGTCAGCCACAGCAAGTCCAGGCATGGCCAGCAGCCCAGCCACAACCGGCAGCCAGCAGCCGCCGCTGCTGCCCCCCACGTGACCTGGCAGGAGCCCACCCGGGGCGGACCGCCCCAGATGTCCCCATTGGCGCTACGCCAGTGAGTTTGGGCACTCGGTCTCAAAAAGGTTTGCCATCACTGGGCTAGAAAATATTTACAACAGATTCCCATTGAAAGGTCTGTAGGACTTCTGAATCCTATTACATAGGTAATTCCAAGTTGAAAGCAGTGTGAGAGCAGTGTGTTTGACTTAGTGGCCAATGAGTTCTTTTTCAACTCTACATGCCCATTTTCCTCTAGGAAAATTTTTTGCTGAGGTCAGCACAGTCAAAGTTGATTCAAAGAAGTGTGTCTAAATTCATAACATCAAATGTTGCATCTATTCTACAATAGACCTTTGTGTGTACATTCTTCTCATGACGTTTACAGGTACTTACTACATAACATTTACAGTTACATAACATCTACGCTGTTGACAGGTCTGATTTCAAATGCATTTGCAGTCTTGGTCTCTGCACTAAGTCATAATCAGTATTGCTACTGAACCACATCATTGGTTTAAATTCTATCAAGGAGAGCCTATTTTGTGACAGTATAAATGAAAAAATGCTGAATAAAAGGATACATCATGTATAATATGCACAATATACATTGGATAATAGACATTGGATAACTGAAGCAATTTGGATTTCATGTGGAGCAACACAGAATATTTTTCAAGAACTGTGCCGTTTATAAAACTATATTGCAAGCTTAACTCTGCCAAATATAAACTACTAGAGACCAGATACTTAGAGAACAATTCTGTTTAATAATTACAGCTATACCTTTTGTTGACATTTTTAGCTGACATTCTAAAGTATGATGGTGCAGATCTATATGTACTGCTTTGTACTGAAAAACTGAAGGAAAATATACATCAAAAAGTTTATAAGACAATAAATCTATGATGTGAGATTGATATGCTACCACAATAGAGAAATCCAGAGGCCTGCAGTGTC
The DNA here is from genome assembly GCF_021028975.2 of Sphaerodactylus townsendi. Taxonomy (NCBI): domain Eukaryota; kingdom Metazoa; phylum Chordata; class Lepidosauria; order Squamata; family Sphaerodactylidae; genus Sphaerodactylus; species Sphaerodactylus townsendi. The sequence continues at coordinate 127,839,217 of NC_059425.1, read as the reverse complement.
TGTCAAAAACCCTTATAATTTTTTTCCCAATAATGTAACACAATGTATGTAGAGGTCCAAAGGAATCTTTTACACATAAACAGAGAAACTGCTTGGCTAGCCAGGGCTTTCTTTGGGTTGCACTGATGACTCCAATTTAAACATACACAATTGCCTTATACCAAGTTGAACCATCTGTTTTAGTATTATCTGCTGTGACTGGTAGGGGTTTTGCAGGTTCTCAGATGAGAGGGGTGTTTCTCAAGACTTGCTATCTGAGGTTCTTAAACTAGAAATGTCAGTGATAGGTAATAGGCCTTTTCTTTTCTTTTTTTGGCTTCTTGTTGTTGGACCTGAATTGGCAAAAAACAAAATACAATCCTGACAATCAACGGTGTGAAAGATGTTGCAGCTAGACTGCCCCTACATCCTGTGATTTGATTCTGGGACTTTCCCCCCTATTTTGTTAATTTCTATCTATAAAATACAATGAAATGAGATAGTTTTCAAATACAAAGAAATGGAACACAAACTGTAGAACAATGGGTCTCCTGCCAGAAACTATTAATCTCACCAAGACTGATGTCATTTCCCCCCTCTGAGAATTGAATAGAGCTATTACTCTGAGCTATTAGTCATGCACCCCTTGCAGCACCCATCCCTCAGCAGAGAAAACTATCAGTATTTTGCCTCACCTTGAAACCTGTAAATAAGGAACTAGATTTACACCCAGATGCCAAGACTATTATTCTGGAGTCTCTGGGAATATGCCACACATTATGATAATCTCATAAACACTCTGTTCTCATGAGGGATACTCATCCTCATTGCCTCAGGATACATTTCACCCTATAAGTTAGGAAGTAAACTGTAATCATGTGTGTCTGGTTTTATTCATGCACCGAACACTGTCTTTCTCAAGTTAATATGCAATGGTTGTGCATTGCTGCCTGCTCCTCGGCATTCTGAACAGGTAATATATCATTAGAACCAATTTTCTTTCTATACCCACCCTCCACTGTTTATTTCCTTAGGTTCCAGATGTTTCCAATGCTCTTGTTTGTAATATCTCATTCTTTTCACACATACACTCTCTTTTCTTCAGTTATAGTTTTTTCTAATTATTTCTGGGCCTAATCTCCTAAAGAAGGATCCCAATATACACTGGTGGAAAATTCTGCTGTTGCCCGCCTCTCACTAAACTGCTTTCTAGCTTCTAATTTCCCAAATTAATTATTAGAAGGCAACCCACCAATGCAGTTAACAACTTAATTAAAACCTTGTGACATAGGTTAGGCTAATAATAATGACTTATGCAGAGCTGTCCAGTACATTTTTGGAAAAATTGGGATTGAACCCAGGTCTACCAGTCCCAAGCAAACACCCAAGCAAAAATCTGGCTTTTGCAGATGTTTCTCTTAGGTCCTTTCCACATGGGCCAATAAACACGGCTTAAGGGCGGGACAAAACCTGGGTTAGGGGAGAACTTTGCACTGATTCCGCTCCTAACGCGAATCTGCTCTGTGTTCCCGCCCCCCCGGGTTTTTCAAGAATTGCATTATGTGCAATTCTTTTGTTTTAATGCATCTTGCAGCCACAGCTGAGCAAATGGCCGCAACTGTGAGTCGCATTGGGCGGCTACGATCCATCAAGAGAATCGCAGTCCCCTGCTCCCATCTGCCATGCAGAGCACAAAGACTGTTTCATGGTTCTGGGGGGTCAGTTGTGCCTGCTTCCGAAGCTGTGCTTTGGAGGGAAGCAGGGGCCCAAAAAAACCATGCCTCCATGCGAAGATGTGCACCCCATTTGCATGGTTGGCTGTCCATGGGACAGCCAACCATGTGAACGGGCTGCGGTGAGGACGGGGCTTGCGTAACCTGCCTTTCACCCTTGTTTATTGGCCCATGTGGAATGGGCCTCACATGAACAGAAGCGGCTCCTTACAACATTAGGCATAGTTTTAAATTCTGTACACAGCTTACTCTTTTTAATGTAGAAAATGTATAACAGGTAATCTACCTTTAAAAGATGAAAACAAAATGACAATCACTGAGCAACTAATGTGTCACCATTAGTGAAAATCTGCATAAATTTCTTCAGAGAGTTCTAGGTGTATTGAACATCTCACCCCACTGTACTGAGCAAAGTTTACCACCCAAACCCTAGATTACATTTTACTTGGTACCAAGAAAAAATCAGCCATATGGTACCAAGAAAAAAATCAGCTCATGTTTGCACCAGTATATTTTGCAGTACAATAAACAAGTTGGAAAATATCCTATGAAAAGGATACAAGAAAGTTATAGATTTTTATATACCAAGAAGTAATTTATCAGTAAAATAGGAACTTAAATATATAAATAGTATAGATCAGGAACAAATGATTATGAAAACAGGACTATGTAATTATCCATTCAAGGCTGTAGTACAAAGCAATTTTGCCAAGCATTAATTACAATTGATGTTTATCTGTGTCCACATGACTTTAATGTATACCTAAAGAAATGCATCATATTTTAATTTCAAAATGTTGTGATGTTTTAGGCCATTTGAAGCAGGATGAATTATTGCAGGTATACTTGAAAGCACGACTAAGCATCCAGCCAAGTTGGCAGGGGGGAGCCCTATTCCCATGGTCATAGCATTTTGAAATAGTAACGTGATTATGTAATTTTGGGTATATTTACCATAATGAAGTACACCTACTATGAATGCCCAGCACCAACCAAAAATGGAAGAGCATAGAGTCCTTCATCCCAAAGCATAAAAAGTGCAATTCTTAGTAGAGTTATTCCATTTTAAGGCCATTGACTTCAGGATATTTAGAAGAGTACAACTTTGTTTAGGATTGATGGAACATGCAGAGTGCTCCAAGTGCATGGCACAGCATAACTGCCTGGTAATTCTCTCTCTCTCTCTCTCTCTGTGTGTGTGTGTGTGTGTGTGTGTGTGCGCGCGCGCTACTCTGTGCAGATGAGCTGCTGAGGAAATAAAAGCCCTTTTAACTTGGTAAGCTAATTTGAGTCCTTTATTGTAAGAAACTTCATTCTGGACTGGATAGATATAGGATTCTAGTCTACTTTAACAAACTAGGATGGATGGGGATTCATAGAGCATGTTCTGCTGTCATGGTACTGAGATGAAGAAGAGAGTGGGAGTAAAGGCCTTGGCTGGAATAAAGGAAGATTTCCCCTGAGAGTAGCAATTTACTATTTATCTCTTTGACTTTCTGTATAGATCCCAAAACCAAAACAACAATTCAGAAGGAGACTATGGAGAAGTAGGTAACCAGGAAGGTTTACAACAGACCTAATAACAGAATGAATATGAACTGCATCACAAATAGTTAAAAAAAACCATTAAAACCAAATGTGTTTCAGCCACAAAGCCATCCTTAGTGGTACAAAATGATACAATACACACCATAAAGTGAAATATTCAAAATACAAAACGCACCATTATCATATGAAATATGGGATGACAGCATCCAGGTGGGCCTATAGGATCCCTTGAAAATACAGCTCATCTCCAGACTACAGAGATCAGTTTCCCTGGAGAAAATTGTGGTTTGGAGGATGGACTGCCTGCCCCTAGAGATTCCCTCGCTCTTTTCTTTGTTTAGGTCTCAGTTATATCCTTAGGTAGACTGGCCTTAATTGTTTTTGTACAGTATTCCTTGGGAGGGAACTTTAATTAGGCCCTGACCCTTTAAGAAGCCCTCTAGAGGCAAGAGCACAACAGTATTTTTTATTAGCCAAAAGTCCCTTTGTTTTAGTTTGTTTCATCTCAGGTGCCAGTGGAAGTCTGAAGACAGCAATATCTCAGATGTATAAGGTGTCAGAGAACCATAGTACTTCAAGTAATTCAGTTCCAATATATTGTAGGAAAACAGAGTCCAAATAGAGGATACTGGGGAAGCACAAGCAGAGCAGACTTTTAAAAAACAATCAAGAAAGAATTGGTGCCTGCAAGCTCTTCAAGTGGTTTAAATCTCCAATTGTTTTCAGTAATGCAAGTATTCCTTATTAGTCAGTCTTCATGGGAAGAGTTAGAATCCTAAATTTTCAATACAATGAACCATTTCTTTTGAACTGTTGCTCGTTTGTCTATGGGTCTTACATGCTGTTTTGGCTAAGTGCAAGGCACCTGTTATTAGTTCGCTTGGGGAACAGAACATGGAATATGGCATTGTACCCCTTGGAAATCTTCTTAGGCTCCATCCCTAAATTTCCAGAGGTTTCCCAACCTGGATCTGGCAACTCTACTTATCTTCATGTCCGGTAACCCTAAATGTAACCCATGAGTATTAATTTTGTTATTAGGCCTTTTGTCAGCCTTCCTAGTTGTCTACCTCTCCATAGTCCCCTTATGAAGTCTGAGGCTAAAAAACAGTAGTGTGTCCTTCACTTCCTGCATTTAAATTGTCTTGGGGAATATGATCAGTATTTCCAAAGAAGAGACTAACTAAGGTTTGCTGCCCCAGAGGAGAAAAGCTCTTTACAATAAACCAATTAGCTACAGATCTTTCAGTGTGATTTAACTTTTCATCTATCAGAAGTGGCAGCAAAAGCATATGATTTTTCTTTCTTACTGTTCAGTGCATTGTGGGGCCAGAGCCGCGTTTCTGGTCCTACACAGCTGAGCTAGTTTTAAGAAAAACTTAGAATTAGCAATCACCCAAGAAGCAGTTTTGAAACAGAAGATAAGTTTACTGGACAGCATAAGTATCTGGCCAGGGTGTCCCCTTAAGGATAAGAGGCACACCCTTGATACAAAGGGACCAATTTTTATAGACGCAAAAAAATACAAACGTCACACAATCATCATAGTCCATACCTCTTTCACGTGATACAAGTAAATGTGAATCACTTGTTTATCATTTCTGTGTTCATTCCTTATTTAATTAATCACATTGATTTAGCTATCCCCTATTGCTGGTCCTAACCCACAAAAACAAGGTAATAAAATTTATATGGCTTCTGTCATATAGTAACCTGTAGTTACAAGATTCTAAAGATGTTATCTGTACCTGCCTGCATCTTTTGCTAGCAAGCTGGTAACATGCAGGCCTCTGGTCACTATACAGAGAGCCATTTTGATTCATCAATCCTTGGTTCAGGCACTTGATTAAATACAATTTTTATACACATTCTGATCCGTTCCCACAGCATGTTCTTTAAAGTAAATACGAATTATTCCAAATGTCTTTTCCGAGTCAAGAAGAAAGGAAATAATTAATGAATTAATACATTTCATTTCATCATGCAATATTTATTCTGGTTTATGCTGCTCTGATTATGGTATCTATTTTCTGTAGCTGGCAGGTTATGAGGTCTTGAAAGTATGTTCCATAGAAATCAGTGGGAGTTTTCCACTTCAGGCTGCTTACAACCCCCCACTTCACACACACACGCACAGGCATACATCCATAGCTGAAGAAAGAAAGACAATTCTAAGATTGCATTTTTAGGGCTAACATACTAAGATAAACATAATAATCCAAAAGGCAGCATTGCTAGTTCGGGGCTTCAAAACATCAACATGGTAATCTGCTATACTTTGCATTCCTCAGGCTCTTCTGAAACAGAAGAATCCCAAACTGACCCAAGAAAAGCATTATTGGACTGGAATAGGAACAAACAACATGCCCTCTACCTATTCTTTGCAAACACACTCTTCTGGTTTAATATTACATTGGGAAAGCAGGGGAGGGTGCGTGGTTCGAAAATGCCTCCTCAATCTTTTAAAGATTAAAATAGAGGACACACTTCATAACTCAGCATTTTGGCTCTCATATGATTGCAAGATCTTGACAATTTTAGTTATCAAGAGCCTCAAGCTGAATATCCTTTGCCTGGGATTTCAAACAGGCATTCTGGACAGGCAGTGCTAGGATAGATATTCTGACTCCAAATAAAGGAGTTCCTTTTATCATTCTTGCAACATGCCATCATTCAGACAAACTAGTTTCCAGAATCTCCTCTGGGCCAACTCATGAGAGTTACTGGTAGTGGAAAGTGCTGCCAAGTCATAGGGATTTCAAGGCACGAGATAGAGGTAGTTTGTCATTGCCTGCCTCTGCATAGCAACCCTGGGCATTCTTGCTAGACATCCATTCAATTACTACCTAGGGACCACTTTGTTTAGCTTCTGAGAGCTGATGAGATTGAATTAGCCTGCCTATTGAGTATTTTGCAATCAAGGCTGCTGGTCTCCCTAGCAAACTTGGGATTCCGACAAGGGAAGTAAGTCAGAATTTTGCTTCTGGTAATGGATCTACCATATTAACAATTGTAATGAATGTCATGAATATTATTGCGGTCACTAGAGCAGTTCCATTCCTGGCTTTTATGAGTTACCTTAGTTGCCTTAAAGTACAGATGAAGTGCAGAGGTAAGTTCTGTAGGAGTTCCAAGGAGAGCTGGTGACACTGGAGCATCAGTTGATCAAATATTTTGACTGTTGAGCAATGAAGAAGACTGAATTCAGATAAGATACCATACAGAAGATTGAATTCAATAAGATACCAGTTTTTTAAGCATCAGGTTTCCAAAATAACAAGCAGAAGTTTTTGTGTGGGAAGATCTGATCAAAAGAAGCTGAACAAAGGGACTGCTCAAGGTCATCACTCCATTTTCCATCACCTTCCACATCACTACTTCCCTGCACTTTTACCCAGAACTAACAATCCTTCTTTGTTCAGGAAGCCCTACTGAGTCTTCTGGGCCTAGATTCTGCACTTAAAGATGCCTTGGAGAGCATGGAGGGAAAAAGGTTGGTTACTTGGACTTCTGGGTGGTTGCAGGGGCAGGCCTTGAGGCAAAACAGAGAAGGAGGTCATAGCATCGATAAAACCAAGACCCCAGAGGTTACAGAGACTGCTCCCCTCAAAACCTGCCACCTAAGTTTACTGCTTTATCTTGTCTCATTATAGATCTAATCCTGTACATAATCATTTAGCAAGTGTGCATATAACTACCCAGGCAATTGCTCTATCAAATGATGGTACCTCAGATTTCCAACCTGGTGCAAAAGTATAGTAAAATATGTCTCATCACTTGGCATCTAATCAAGACAACCAATTATGAAGTAGTTATGTTCACTTTGTGGCTACTTTTCATTTGATAAATGGATTTCTGTTTTCTCAAATGACCAGAGTTTTCAACTGGAGGAAGGGATTGCTGCTAATGATCCTAATGTTTTAGCTTAAAGTACCAAGAAAGACATATAGTTGAGGGGATTGGTTCATGTTTTAAGGAAAATGTACATCATGCAGAGATTTTCCTTTTAGGTATAAGAAGAAACTAGTTGCCTTGTTTCCATTAGTCTCTTTCATAAGTAATTAGTTGATATCTTGAATACCCTGATAAATGGGTCATTCTAGTAGGTAATGAAAAACACTGGACAAAGATAATAGAAGCTGGGTTTGTCAGCATGAGGGATTTCACTGCAGGAGATCTTTCTGTGGCTTTCATTATTCCAACAGGCAATAGCTGTTGCTATAGAAACTATATTGTTAGCAAAAGGGAGATGATAAATAAAGATAAACCTTGACAAGAAAAAGAGAGAGCAGAAATGTATGGCTGTCATAATACTTAATTGCTGATCAATGCCTGATTCTCATTCCATGCTTTTTCTTTTAATATTGCATGGATAATGAATCAGTGAAACTAAAATAAGAACATTGTACATTCACATGTTGTTATTTAAAGACCCAAAGGGTGGATACAATTAAAATTTTAAAAGGCTGAATTCTTGTCTATCATAATTTAAAAGCACAAGCATGGTACAGTTGCCACATGGAGGGCCATGCTAAAGTATGGCAGCTGTTCTATGTGATAAGCTGTTTTATGTTTACCAGCTGCTCACATCAGAGAGTGGCTCCCAATGTGCCATTTGTATCCATACCTGTGACAAAGACTGGTGGAAGCTTGTACAGTTTATAAAGTGGGGCTGGAGAAGTTGATGTGTTGCTGTGTTGAGAAATGGAATTTGTCCTAGTACCCCAATAAAACATCAGATCCAGTGGCATAGTGCCAAGGGAGCAGGAGGGGTGCACGACGCACCGGGCACGCACTGGTGCAGGGGTGTGGTGGGGGCACAGGGAGCACATATGCCCTGGGTGCAGTTCCCCCTCCCTATGGCTCTGATCAGACCACAGTATAAATTTAACTTTATTATAAACAGATTATGTCATCAATTAATTATATTAATATTTAATTGAAGGTGTGATGTGCTAGGCAGCCTTTCCATAGTTGCCATTTTCTGGCAAATCTACCCTGGCTCCAAACTCCACCGTCAGCATTGTTTGTCATTGCTGCACAAACTGTCCTCACAGGGGCTGATTCCCAATGTGTCATTTGTATCCATACCTCTGACACAGACCAGTAGAAGATTGGACAAATAACGCAGGGGGACTGGAGTAGTCGATGGCTTCCTGGGGCACTTGATGTGTTCAGAAATAGGGCTTTTCAGTATATGGCCAGTTTGTGGAGAACTGTACATTCAAAGCCAAGGATTTTTGTGGGTACATTGAAACTTGGCAGTTTTCTGCACCAACTGTAACCACTCATGCTGCCTCCAATCTTTTGATAATTGCTCTCCTTCAGTTTAGAAGGATGGGATTCAAGTCATTTCCCACAAAGATCTTCAGATAAGGACTGGTATAAGTTTATTTCATATAGTGAAAAACAACATCTAACCCCTATCAGTTAGTGAAACAGTCACTATTAAATGATCCTGCTCTATACAGTTTTATCTCATTAGACACTTGGAAACACTGCAAAACTTGCTTGTGATAAACATTATATCTAACTGCTAGTGCCTTTACTAGAGCAAGGTTTACGTCAGGAAATTCTTAGGTTTTTTGGTAGAGACTTGTGTGAAGGCTTTCTTGACTGTTGCTCCTGAACTGTAGAATTCTTTGCTTTTGCACTTTAAGTTCTTCATATTTGGACGTTATGTTTTCATAAACTAAAAAGATTAGATATGGCTCTTTTCACTAGACAGGGTTGCCTACCAGTGCAGCTCTGTGGCATGGTAACTGGCTGATGAGGTGTTATCGATAAAGACCTAAGCCACTATGATATGTTTGACCCAATCAAACATTTTTTATTATTTCAAGAAAATAAAAATTGCTTGAGGCTCAATGACTGAAAAAAATGTATACACAAGGATGGTATCTCAGCTACATATTAATCACACATTACTTAGCTATCACATAACTCTGTAACTTCGCAGTTTTAAGTTATTGAAATCTTATTTTTTTACCTACTTTAGAAAAATATTTGTGTAAATACTACTAATATGCTTCATGTGAAGATTTTTATCATCACAATAAGGACCTTGTCCGCTCCAAGTGATCATTCAGGATCAACACCAGAATAAAGAGAGCACACAATGAACTTCATAACTCCAAACAGTTGATGACGCTCTTCATCAGATTTTCTCTTTGCTTTCTAAAACAGGGTGTTATTTTTTAAATTTTTTATTTGGTCACAGTTGGCTGTCATCAGCTTTCTGGTAGCTTCCATTCAGCTGTGGTGCCAATACAACTTCAAAATCTCCTGTTAACCCATTGTATTAATGCAGCTGATAGCACACCCTATGAGCTAATATGAATTCACAACCTTAAACCTGTATTTTCATTGTTAGAGTTGGGTGGCCTTCCAACATATGCAAATTAAATGCAAAGTCTATAATCCAACATTCCCATTCTAAGCACTTATGTCTCACTGAAATCAGTGGGATTTGAGCCAGCATAATGGACTCTGCTATTGCACCCTAGTGCTGTATGTTGTTAAATGGAATCCAAGTCCCAACAGAATTTACACGCCCAATCCCACAGGATTTGTAGCCATACTTTTTAAAGCACCAAATTGGCTTGATCTTTGTCCATCATAGAGACAATTTTTTAAAAAAAGATTCACATCTTGTGATAATTTTGTGACTAATCTCCAGAGATTATTTGACATCTCCAAAAATCTGATCTTTGTTTTTAAAAGATCTAAATTGTTTAAACAAAAAGAAATATCAGGCACTAGTTGTTGATCTGAGCAGAAGCTGTTGGCAAAAGGATATTACAATATAAGCATATTGGATATTTGCTTCTATGGGATTTGCCTTGATCGATGCCTGAATATACAAGTAATTTGCAACCCACACACAGAGGACATCTCAAATAGGAAAAAGAGCCCCAAGTTTGCACAAGTGTCTTACTTTTTGCTGTTTTAGAACATTCCAATCCAAATTAGATGTGTGTTTTTTAGACAAATGCTTTCCTTCTTTAACAGAATAAGTACACGTATACCTGTGGAGCTCACTGATTAATAACAGCAACTGCTTTTTCACTTTCTAAGTATCTGTACGAAGGAGATTTCTAGTTTGATAAGTGGCTGGGGTTTTTTCACAGAAAAAAAACTTATTTTGAAGAGTTGCTTTTTTTTTTCTTTTTTAAAAATCATGAAAAAGACCCCTCTCCACTGGCTTGGCACATTGTGATTTCCGTGGTTCTTTTTCTTCTGAGCTGTTCAATTAGTTGGAAATCTTTCTCTGATGGACTGAAGCAGCTTGAGTGAACGCCTGAGCGCACAACCAATTAGGTTCATTTGAAGTTGCAGAATTGCCTTCTTTGGTGTTAAAACCCCATGTCAAACACTGGGTCTAAGATCATTTGTACTACAAAATGAGATTGACAGAGCAGCTGCAACAGGGGGCATGCCTGCTGGACGACTTAATTGTGGAGACTGAAGGGCCATCATGAACTGGCGTGTGGAGATTGCAGCACCACTGCTGCATTACAAATGCTCTTTATTAACAGTGATCTGTAATCAATGAGCTCAGGCTTTTTGCCAGAGCTTCCAAATCAGACAGGCAGCCCTCCTCACAAGGAGTAGGAGGAGTCTGAAGACCTGACTGCTGTGCTTAAAAATAAAACCGTTCAATGAATCTATAGTAACCATCCCTTTGTTGAAACTGCAAACCTCTGTGCGGAAAAAATAATCATTGGCTGGGTCTTGATACTATTTGAATATTCATTAGGTCAGGTGCCACGTGCCAAGATACCTGCAGCCATTTGGGCAAGGACTTGTATAAAATGTGTGAATTTCAACCAAAGGGAAGAGCAGTTCAGTATACTTTATACACATCACACAGGCAGGCTGAGATTCAAACAGGAACACAATGACCAGTGCTTTCATTTTTTTCTTTGAACACCAGATCTGTACCACATCACAAACTTTCCTTTAATTTCTGCTCCATTTCAAACATTTATTTACCATCCAAAATACTGATAGAAGGAGGCTGGGGGGTGGCTCACCTCCGGATCATTCTTCCCATTTTACCAGCAATTCTGTGATTTTAAAAAAATCTGTTTACAATTATCCAGAAGTGTACCATTATCCATTAATTTCTGGATAATGGAATATCTGGATAATCATATCTGATGCTTCCAAATAACGTATCTCAGAGTCAGCATAGTGTTCTTCCTTTAAGTCCATTATCAACTAATCTTGTATTAAATACTTTTTGATATTGGGTTCTTAGGAGAGATATTCCTTTCACACAAGCACTGTATGTTGAGAAATTGTCATGGCTGTCTAAAGCAGAGTTATACCCTTCTAGTTTTTTAAGAAAACAGCTGTTCACAGGCTCAGAGCTTGTGGGATCAAGGCATCTTGATGCTGCATCTTTGTACCAGTCAGGAGAAGCAACTGCCATATTTACTGCTTGAGGATGAAAATTAATATTCATTCCATCGTCATAAATTGGATAGCTTGTGTGCAGGATGCATTTGCACTCCTCAGGAACAAGTAGGGCCCTAACAGTAAAAGCTGAAGAAGTGCAATGCTCCATTTAGGTATATAGCTTTAAAATGAGAAATAATGATATTAAAATGCTGAAGATGTGGAAGAAATGCTGGAGTCAAGAGATGGTAAACTTTTCTGTATTTCTCAGCCCCATTACACCACACATAGAATAATTAAATGCACATTGCAGTTAGTTAGATTTATCTTTTACCTATAATTGGGAGTAATTTTATCTTTTAAAAACCCTATATATATTAATATAGGCTACTCTGGTTATATTGACATTGAGAACTAATATTGGTAATATTAATGTTTTATTGTGATATGGTATTGTTTTCAGTTGTGAACTGCCTTGAGCAGGATTCTGGAGAGATTTCATATATATTCCATAAATAAAACAAACAAAATCTAGTTACAGTCTGAAGGCTACCCCAAAATAAAATTTAATGACTATTGCAAGGCTTCGTTCCATGTGAACACATTTACAAAACTGGTTTTCAGACAATGCAATAATCTTCTGCTATTAATCACCTCCAGACTAGACTATTGTAACTCCCTCTACGCGGGCCTTCCCTTGCGTTTGATCCGGAAATTGAAACTGGTCCAACATGCAGCGCCACGCTTGCTCACAGGGGGCGCCTTTCGAGAACATATTCAGCCTGTGTTGCGCCAGCTGCATTGACTCCCAGTTGAATTCCGAATCATTTTCAAGGTGTGGGTCTTGACCTTTAAGGCGTTATGTGGCCTGGGATCCTCGTACCTTCGGGACCGTATTACTCCATATGCCCCTACTCGGTGTCTGCATTCAGCAGAGGCCAATTTGCTGGTGGTTCCCGGCCCCTCAATGATGTGGCTGGCCTCCACGCGGGCCAGGACCTTTACAGCTCTGGCCCCGGCCTGGTGGAACACCCTTCCTCCAGCTGTCCAGGCCCTGCGGGATCTTGGTGAGTTCCGCAGGGTCTGTAAGACTGTGTTGTTCCACCGGGCCTATGGAGTGTCCAGCCGCTGATGATGTGGTGCCCGTCTCTGCTCCCTGTGCTGTTTTACATCAGGGTAACCCTGATATTGAGGGGCCCGCTGTTCTCCCTTTTTGGGGAAGGTTTTAAAGGAGCTATGTTATTTGTTTACTGTGTTTTGTATGATTTGCTCCTTTATTTGATACTGTATGAATTTTATGCTGTACACCGCCCGGAGCCCTTCGGGGATGGGGCGGTATAGAAATCAAACAAACAAATAAACAAATAAATAAATAAATATTAAAAACATACATATACTTTGCATTTTCTATGAAGCAAGAAGGTATTTATATTATACATTACTTCTAAAATAAATAATTGTTCTATTTTCAGGCAGTCCCACTTTTAACCTTCTATCCTTCTACAATTAGGACAACCAAGTTTATCTTTTACTACTCTGTAGCCGTTGTTTATAATAAGTAATTGCTTGAGTATTTTGGTAAATTTGTTATAGGAAACCGTTTATCATTTATTACATCTTTGGATTTGTTTGAGTTGGTGACAAGCATGAGTCTTTGGATACATTCATGCACTACTGTGATGATTTTCAGCCACTGTGGTCCTCAAGTCCACATAAGCAGTTAACAAGCTTGATAAGTTGATAATTTAACTGTAATCAAGGCATTCAGGAAACTGGTCTGATCAAGACTTAAATCCAATTGTAAGTAAATGAATCCTTATTGTATAGATTCATCACATGTGTTTGAAAATTCCACTCTTTATTTGCTAGAACTAGTATTGTTTACACACGCATTAACCAATAAAAGCAAGAAGCACATTGATGTAATTCCCTAAGCCAATAAGATGCCAAATCAATACATATGTGATTGAAGTATAATGGATGTGTGTTTGCCCATACTAATGTATACTGAAAGAAACTAATATTTCAACTGCTCAAAAGCATTTTAGTAACCGATTTGTCACATTCCTATGTAGGAAAACAAGACGTTTTGCACTTCCCTCCTTACAAAATGCTTTTTTTAAAAAAATGAATCCCAGATAAAGAGCAAGAGTTCGGCGGCACCTTTAAGACTAACTAAATTTCTGGCAGGGTATAAGCTTTTGTGAGTTGCACCAGCCTTTATGTGTGATCTGAGGATCTCTGAGAAGCACAGCTTATTTCCAAACTACAGAGATCAGTTCCTCTGAAGAAAATGGCTGCTTTGGACGATGGCATCTATGGCTCTGCACCCCACTGAGGTCCCAACCTGCCCCAGGCTCCATCTCCAAATCCCCAGGAGTTTCCCAACCTGAATCTGGCCATCATCCACTGCCAGTAGCCAGGAGCAATTTGGCAACTCTAATTCATGTGACGTGCTTTGATTATCCAACAGTGCTATAGAAATGCTAAATACCAATGTGTACAATACTGTTCAGTACTCAACTTGTTCATTCATCTAACATCTCTATAAAGTAATTCACAATATTATTATCTTTTTAATGCAGATTTCTAAAAATAGCATTTACTTGTTTAAGATGTTAGTGTAAACAGTTTCTACAGCACTCTAGCATCATATTCAATTTCTGTCTCATGAGAAATAGTAGGAACTAGATTAGATATTTCTAGCTCATTTCTATTGCACTCTAGGAAATCCTGAGTTCTTCGTCAGCTTCCAGCTGAAGATTTATTCTCAGCTTTCTGCAAGCTACAAAGGTGATAAGAAGTGGCCTGCTGTATTTGGAAACAAATAGGAGTTGGAACAGCTAGGATTTGAAATAGCATGCACTTAAGGATACCAGCAGTTAGCAGAGAATAATTGGCAATGCTAAGGCAGAAAAGTCCAAGGAATAAAATTGCTTTAGCAGTGGCTTCACTTCCCTTTACTGCTCATTGCTGAAAACAATTACTGTCTGCATTTTTACTTTAGGCAAGGGATCATATCATGACCTATGACTGTGCTAAATATGTGTCACTTATTTGTTGCAATACTGTTAATAGAGATACTGCTGTTCCCCTTTCTAGAATTATTGCAGAATCCAAGGTCAGAATGTATTATTACCAGTATGCATTAAAAAGTGTGTATATCCATTGCTCTGGGATGTATGCATGTACAGACAGTCCTTACTATCATTCTCCTGAGGTTAAAAAAACCCAGGACTGTGGCTAAGGATTCAGCAAACTTTGCAATTAATGGATTTGCCAGGCAAACATTCCATGTTTAACAGCCACAGTTGTTCATCGGTCATTCAGCAGATGTCCTAACCTTCACTATTTACCTCAAGCAACTGCAGAACTTTTGCTGTTGTTCAGTTTCATTTGCTTCTACATTGTAAGTTGCCTTTGTATCGACACAGTAAGGTAGTTAGTGAAATGAATCTCCCAAGGTCATGCATATTTGGGTGAAGTAACTAGATTAGGGTTTGAGGGGGTCCTACAGATCCCATAAGGCTGCATGAAAATGTGCATGTGCAAAATACCCCTGGCATGGGCTTACACATCAAACAGTAACATTTTAAAATATATATATAGTTTTATTTGTGATTATTGGTTAACCAATTAATCTTCTTACTTTTAATACTACATGGTGCTGAATGGCAACTAGCAACAACAGATATTTGGCAGAGGGGAAATTAGCACTACCATCTGACTGCGTAAGAAAGCAAATGCATGAAATGTTGCACTGTACTATACTGTTTGAATATGTAACAAGTAACCAGAGGCTTCGACTGCTTATGAACAGCTGACAAGTCCACTGAAAAACAGACTTCCTACTCATGACTGGTGAGCTTAACATGAGATGAATTGGTAGTTGTTCAAGCATCCTTAATGGTGGCAATCAGTTTGAACAAATGTGTATAATCCAAAGTACATGTGGGTATAATTCAAAATCCTGCTCTTCTCATGTCCCATGTGAACAATCCTTTGACTAGCACGATTCCATAGCATGATTTCAAAACAGGATCTGTAATAGCCATATTCCGCAGATAAGGCTATGATTTAGATGATACATTCTCTTAAACCAGGGGTAGGGAACCTGCAGCTCTCCAGATGTTCAGGAACTACAATTCCCATCAGCCCCTACCAGCATGGCCAATTGGCCATGCTGACAGAGGCTGATGGGAATTGTAGTTCCTGAACATCTGGAGAGCTGCAGGTTCCCTACCCCTGTCTTAAACTGTAGGGAAATATCCAAATTCTGTAAGTAAGAAATTTGCCTGTCAGTGCCAGACTGAGATATCCAAACCTTCTGTTAAAAACAGCAATGTCTGTGAAAGAGATCTGTGCTAGGGATGTGTATTTGGCATTTCCAGTCTGAATATACCTGGGTATCTGGAGCGATGTTCATAATTCTCAGAATACAGGTATTCAGATGCATTTTATAGTTCCCTGGCCTATATTTCTTCCATTTAATAGGTTTCCTGGGAAACAGGAGGAAGGGGGGAGGGAGGCAGCACTGCCAGGCAATGGAATCACATGGTAGGCGGAGCACTCAAATTGTCTGTCCATTCATGATGGTTCTCTCACAGCCCTCCATAGCTCTCTGAACATATGTGATAAGAAGCAGGCCTGACTGCAGCTTGACTATATTTCAGGGTGAGAGTTTTTGGAGATTAGTACTGTGATCTGTCTATGTCCTGGATTCATTCTACTCCCTGCATGGGAGGACCTCCTAGTTCTGTGCAGGGACTGGTGCCTTTTGTGTTAAAATATTATTTAAAATATTGGCCGTTTCCGCAAGACGCCCATAAAATCCACGCCTGGCGTAAAACGCCGCCCCAGGGTCGCCGTTTAGGTGCCGCTGCAGCAACGAGTACGCTTAATTCGACTCGGCCCCAGGGCGGTGTCAGGGTTATTCTTAAACAACAACCCTTTAAAGGGTTGTTGTTGGGAGGAAGCGCCTTCCTGGCGGCGCGGTGAACGCTGTTCTTTAACGAGCATTGCCGTCGCCTTCGTTGGTCGTCGAGTTCGCTTCAACACTGTCCCTCCCACCCTCCAGGGGTCGGAGGGCAGCGGGTGGGGCTTAGATGGCCAGCAGGCTTACGCATTTGCGACATCGTGAGTCGGACGGAGGAGCCGGAAGAGGCGGCTCGCGCGGAGCCGCCTCTCCTGCGGCGGCCTCTGCTTGGCCTGCTCGCACGCTTGCGTGCGAGCGGGCTTCCGCCCCCACGCCGCCAGAACTCTTGCCGGCGTGGGGGCGCGAGGTGGCCGTGCGGAAACGGCCAAAATTTCGCATTTTTCTGTATTATTTCACACTTTTCACATTATGTTGTTGCCTGGAGGGTTGAAATTGTTGGGTGGGGGGTGGGGTGGGGGAGTCTTTGATTAGCATCTGGTTCCTTGCTTTTTTAAAAAGTATTGTTTTACTGGGTTTTCTCTTGGCTTGTTTTTGAATTCTTAGCTGATTTGCATTTTCTCTGTTTCTAAAAGGTTTTATATTTTGAAGGATTTCTGCTGGGGATGGGGTTTCAAGTGTGTTACTGTTTTCAAAAGTGCACATTCCTTATTTGTGGTTTTTTTTTTTTTTTGCATTTGTTATTCATCCAGATTACCCCCATAGTTCACTGTGAAGTAAGGGTGAGCACAATTGTTTATATTTGGTAAATTTCGAGTTTTGGTTTTAAAAAACAGGAAATGTTCAGCTTTTACTGAAATTGTTTGTGTTTTTAAAACCTGAAATTTAGAAACTGGTTCTTCTTGCCATGGCTTCTCAAGTCCATGTGGACTTGAGCAACCACAACAGGAAGAATTTACACTGAATGCAGCATTGGTTCTCTTCCTCCCCTGCCACTTACCAACTTCACAAGGACTTGAAAAGCAGTAGCAGTGGGGAGAACTAAATGCTCAGCTCAATCATGCCAATTTGAGAATTCAGACTCCCGCCCCAAACATATCCCAAGTTCACGTGGACTTTGAAAATGCTGGTGGGGAGCACTTGAACTGAATGCTGGAATCAAGTATTCACTTCCAGTGCTCCTCCACCCTGCCATGGTCTCCCTAGTCCATATGGACTTGGGAAAACACAGAAAGGGAGGGGTTGCTCCAAAAGCTGAATCCTATTTGGTTTTCTTGGCACAAGGCTTACTCAGAGATATTGGGATTTTTTGAGGGGGGGAGGCGGGTTGGTGATTCAGTTTTTGTCATGGCCCCTCCTGCTGCAGCTGACAACTCATCCAAGGAACAGTTAACTGAGCCTCGCAGAGAGATGCCAGCTGAGTCGATAGAGCCTGAACCAGTACAGGCTTTTGGCTCAGAGCTAATTAGCAGGGCTAAGGGAGATTCTAATAGCTCTGGGTCTCCAGAAGTAAGTTAGCATTGCAGACAAAGATTGAGGCTGGCCTGAAAGGAGAGGCATGGCTCAGCAAGATTGCAGGCTAGGCATTACACAGAGTCTTTGCAGGAGCAGTCCCAGGCAAGTAGCTCTGAGGAATAAAAGGCCTTTGGCAGGAACTGCAGTAGCTGCTGCAAAGTGTGTTCTTCCTGACCTTGTCTGCACATCACTATTGTCATCAGACCTTGACTGACTTGACCTTGATTCTTGGATTCTCCTTGTTGCTGGATGCATTCCTGTCTTTTGACTCCTGACTCGATTGACATTGTTCTGGACTGTCCCATGGACTTGGTATCTTTGGAATTATTACTTGTTAAACTGCTTTCAGCCCAGCCCCAGCTCTGAGCCTCCTCAGTGCTGTGTGTTGCTGTGGCAGCACCCTGGCACTGTCCAGCCTGCACAGTTTTATTGAAGCACCACCCTAATTCGTTTCCTTGGCTATCAGCAATCAACAGGACAACCAATTAGCTTTGTTGGCTATCAGAAATCAGTAGGATAGGAAGCTCTGTGTTGGAAAATATCTGGAGATTGTGGGGGTGATGCCTAAGGAAGACAGAGTTTGGAGAAAGGAGGGACTTCTTTGGGGATTATGCTTTAGAGTCCACCTTCCAAAGTGGTCATTTTCTCAAGGTGGACTGATTTCTGTTGCCTGGAGATCAGTTGTAACTCCAGAAGATCTCCATTCACAACCTGGAGGATGGCAGCCCTAGCCATCAGGCAAATGCGTCCTGGTTCAGAACTTAGACCACAGTAGTGTCATGCTTTATTTTTTAATAGCCAGCATATAAAAATGAGTGTAGAGCATAGATCAACCTCCCTATTATCCTCTCTCATGCCAGTGAACATAATATCAGCGTGCCTGTCAGCTAGAGAGACTTCCGTACATCTCTGCATGCCTGTGGATACTCAACAGTTTATTTTATCCTTTTTGCCAAAGCCCACTCTAATCTAAGGTAAGGCCTAAGAAGCTAATTCAATCACCAGATCTAAACAAACAAACAACTACCTCTGTTCCAGCAATGTGGGGGAGGGGAAAGAGGCCAGTCTGGGATAAAGCCTAATTTTTTTCTCAGACAGAAACAATCAAATACTCCCATATTGCAAGGCTAAATTGTCAATGCTTGCTGCAGAGAAGCCACCTAACTGTAACTCTACCTCTTCTGTGTCGCCATGACACACAAAGCACTTAGCCTTACTCTCATCAATTCACATTCTGTTTATGAAAGGGGCTGGGGGAAAATTCAAGCAGGGGAATAGATACTCAATGTTTCCCATTACTTTGAATAAATATATGAAATTGTTATCATTTCAAACAAGAAATTCCAGATGTACAAAGTCAGCAACTTATGAGCATGTTCTTTTTGTCTAAAGGGTAACAAGACATGTGAGGTATATGGGCTGAAGAGAGAAGTTGAGTACCAGGGATGTGGTGTTAGACCTACATATCTTCGAGACTGCATCGCCTCATATCTTCGAGACTGCATCGCTTCAAGACGCGCCACAACTGCATTGCCCTCAAAGACCCCTCCAGTCATTGTTGCAAAGATTCAAAGCACAATTTAGGGAATTATAGAAATTCTGAAGGCATAGTTACATTTTTTTAATTTTTGTATTAAATTTATACCCCACCCTCCCTGACCAAAGTCAGGCTCAGGGTGGCAGGCAAGCCTATTTAAGACAATATACTATGAACAATATATGTTCAGTAACCATCAATCAAATTAGGCAGACAAAATCTCGTCACTCCGCCATGACCTCGTAGCCTCAGTTGATACAGTATGTGAACTCGAAGTCCCTTGGCTTTATTCCATATCCATATTGGACCACTTCAGACTGCTTGAACAAATTGATGTGGACATAATTCTGGCCACGGTTCGACCTACCACTTGCCACTTCAACCCATGTCCCCCCTGGCTGGTGAAGGCCAGTGGGGAGGTGCTGCAGGATTCCCTGTTGAAAATTATCAACCTCTCCCTTGAGCAAGGAGAATTTCCAGGGAAGTTGAAAGAGGTAGTGGTCCGCCCACTCTTGAAGAGACCATCTTTAGATCCTTTAGATCTAGCCAATTACTGCCCAGTTTTGAATCTTTAGTTTCTGATTAAGGTAGCTTCAGATTTTTCTGGATGACGCAAAGGTTCTAGATCCCTTCCAGTCCGGCTTCCGTACTGGTCATGGGACAGAGACCATGCTGGTCGCTATTGTGGATGAGCTCTGCCTCCAGCTTGATAGAGGCAGCTTGGCTCTGTTGGTTTTGTTAGATCTGACCACAGTGTTGGATATTGTAGATCTTGACCCTTTGGTCAGCTTCCTTGCTGACCCAGGCATACGGCGGTCAGCATTGACTTGGCTTACTTAGGCAGCCAGTTGGGACCATATTGCACCTGTCTGTAAAGAGCTGCACTGATAGCCACATGACTGGGGATGCTCCTTTCCTCAGTGTGCTGGGACCTGCTAAGTAGCTACACCATGAAACTGCACTTGCTGCCCCGTGATACGTGTGTGTGTGTGTGTGTGTGTGTGTGTGTGTGTGTGTGTGTGTGTGTGTGTGTGCACACCTGCACAACACTCAGAGTTGCCCTCAGTGGCACATGCTTCCATGCTTGCTGCCTCCCAGCAGCAGTAGTGTGGGCTGACAAGAAGGGGTAGTGCATGTAGCAGCTGGTCAGGTAACCACCCTCACATCCTCTGCCTGCCACTTGGGGCAGCTGCCTCCTTGTCCCCCTTGAATACCTTAAATCTTTCATGCAAATGAAGCCTCAATAGTGAAAGATGTCGTTTTATGGCACTATTAAGAAATTGGCAATAGCTGTGATTTTAATTGTCAATCTTCGTTGTAAGTTGCCCTGAGCCCATTATGGAGAAGGACAGCCAGTAAATCAAATAATTTTTAAAAAATCAATATTCCAAATTTGTAAAGAATGACTGAATGCTAGCAGGACCTATATTTTTTTCTAATATCCTATGACCGTGCAATTGACAACATGAATGACAACAGAGGCTCCCAGCTGTGGTTTGTTACCAGGCTACTTGGTTTCATGTATTAAAACTCTTTGTGTTCCTTTAGACTTAGGATCCACAGTAAAATGGTAGTCACCATTCTATATTACCTAATATGTATGCTGTGGGGGTCTCCCTCCTACAGATCACAAATTCCTAGAGTAGTGGGAATTGGGCAGGGGGGATAGAAAAGCTATTCATCCAAGCTATAAATTGCCAAGCAATGACTGACAAATACCAGGAAAACAATTTGCACAGTGCTGCCATGGAGATGTCAAACTGCCATTCAGAAAGAGACTATCATGTATTAGAAATTATAGTGAACGATAGGTGGATTTCAAAGTTACTAGGTTTCTAGCACTGGAGTTTTGATTACTCAGACAGATCAGAAAAATGTATTGATTAAACAGCAAAGTACTCACCTAAGTACATGAACATTACCTTGTTTTTAGACATATTGAAACAATCTTTCTATCACAATTTTCTACCATGAAATAAAGAATTATTGGTATTAGCAGAGGCACCTCCTTTCAGTCAGACAAAAACAGCCTAATCATCAACTTACTTAAATGCTGCAAAGTCACAATACATTTAATACATGCACTTCAAAATGTCTTTGCAAATTCAGCTATTCTGTTGATCTATATGCACAGGTGCTGGTTCAGATGCACGACTTAGTAGATAGCCACAACTGTGCAACATGCAACTCAGATGACAAAGCAAGAAATGAAAATATGTTATTCAGTTATCATTTGATCCGCTATTTACATATGTGTGTGTTTGAATATACATCTGGTTGCACATATTCTTTATGAAATGATCCTACATGGGACATATAGAATTATATTACAGATCATGAATTACAACTTTTCAGTACTATGTCCTGATCCATAAATATGTGGGTATAGTTGTGCATTCCCTTCCCCCCTCCCCATATTTTCATCCACTAAATAGATAACTGAAAAGTTTGGTGGCTTCTGAAACAACCTGAGTGGCTCACATATTAAAGGCCTCCACAGTTGTTCAGCCATTTCCAGATCATGCTACAACTTGCCTTACATGCTTGGAAGTCTTGGATTATGGGATCCATTCTATTCTGGACCAGAAGTTGTTTATTTATTTTGGAATTCACCCAGATTTTTCAGAGCAGAAACCAGTAGTTCTACTAACTGCAATTGTGGGAACATGGTAAATTGAAGTTGGAGAGGTTTTCTGCATGATTTTGTTGTTTATTCCTTGATTTTATTATTAGTCTGGTATGACAGGGCATCATTGTTGAGACAGGACATCATTGCCACTAATTATGAAAGCCCCTAAAAGGTCAGAAGTAAGTGACACTTAAGAGACTTTTTGAAGTACAATTTAAAAATTGTTTTATTTGTTTCTTTGGGGACGATTTAAAAGTCAGGGTAGCAAAGCTTTATAACAGGAATGTGGTTTGTAACCAAATAACAAAATTTAAGAGATTGATATGTTCAAGTGACATATTGTAATTCCAAGTTTTCTACTGAAAATGATTTCTCTTGGCAGTCACTGTTTTTTTTCTTAAACTTAAGCTTCCTTTACACAGTGGTTCTCTAGTTGAAGGAGTTAGGAACATTAACACACTACCCCAGTCAGGGGTGTATCTGCCAGAGGGACATGGGGTATCACATGTCCCTGGATGCATACCATCTAATCATGTGGGGGGAATGCCGGGCCCCGGCTGCGCTCGTAGGCTCCTGGGCACCTCACTGACTCTGGATGGTAGACCTGGGTGTCGGCGCCAGCTCCACATAGTAGACCTGGACATTGGCACCTGCTCCAAGTGGTAGACCCGAACTCCGGCTCTGAGCAGTAGATCTGGACACCGGCTCCAGATCCAAGTGATAGACCTGGGCCCCTTGCTGGCTCCAGGCAGTAGACCTGGGCCCCCGGACCCCCTGGAAAATTCAGATTGTGCCCCGGGCTCCATTTTCCACAGATACGCCTCTGTTCCCAGTTTACATCTTTAAACTGGACTGGGATCACTCCTTTCTACAGAGTTATTTCCTATTAAACTCGTAGGGATAACCCTATCAATGTTAGAGCTATTTCCCTAGGTATTTGGCTATGGATCTTTTCTGATTCAAAATTCAAATGTATTCCTTTTCACTTCAGAGGATAATCCTCCACCAGAAAGCTTGAAGCTCACACAGCTGTCTCCCAACTTTGGTAACTCTTCTACCAAGTGAACTGTCAATTCTCAACTGTCAAAACTCTCCAACTGCCATTCTCAGAATTCTATTTGTCAATCACAGGGGTTCTATGACCAGATCAACTCCTTGTAATTCAGCTATCCATTACATCTGGTAAAAACAAACAAACAAAAGACTGAGGTTAGACAACTAAAGAACACTACAGTATGGATATCAACAGTATTGTCATAGTCCAAAATCTTATCTACATAGTCAGTATTTCACAAAAGCCTGCCAAAATCTTTCTTTCACAAAATTCACATGCGCTACTTTCACCCCCTTTCCTCCTGGTGGTGTATAAGGCCAATTATACACTAGTGTTCTCCCCACCCTGGTTGAAGGGAGATTTTTTTAGAGGCAGAGCTTCTGTTTTGGATGCCTTCCCCCCACCCCCCCCAAAAAACACACACACATACTGTGCAGCAGATACTATAAACTCTGCTGTTTGTGAGTGTGGGCAAAGAGTGACCTTTTCCCCTGTTTCACAGGAAAGACAAAAGAAATGGTCCTGCATTATGCTTTGCTTTGGGCTTTTTGGCTTTACCCAATGTCCCCTGCTCTACTTCTGTCCTGCTTGATTGATCAGGAGGGCTTTGTAAAACTTTATTTCAATGTCAAGTTTTGTATATATTAGATCTATCAAAATAATGACAGATCTAATAAAGGAATATTGGAGTACCAAGGAATATTGAAACAATAAGCCTTACTACCCTTCCACAGCAGCAGCAGGAAGTATGTGTGTGGGGGAGGGGGAGCAGGGGGAGGTGAGAGAATATCAGTTTTAGGACATGGTTTCCTTCTTCAGCAGAGAGTGGTTCAGGGAATTGCTTTGTCTCTTTCATGGGAGGAGGTTATTTTTTTGGAAAGGGGCTACAATATCAATATAACTGCAATATCAATATAACAGCAATTTAAAAGATTTTAACATATCCAACAATCTTGCTACTACTGGGTGTAATGTGATCTGTCCCTTTAAGAATGAGTTGATAGGTAGAGTTAAGAGAACCAGGAAAAGTAGAGAGCCAAGATAGTTCAGCAGTCAAGCCTCATAGCAGGCAGTGGGGTGCCTCCTTGCTGTAAATGGAGAAATGTGAATAGACCCCATTACAATCCCACTGCACAGTGAAGAGCCCCAATGTAAGCATTCCATGCATAATGGGCCTAAGAGTTCAAAATGTGATTGTAACAGGTTTCTGCATCAGTTGATGTTCAAGAAAAATGTTCAGTTGCATTTTAATCTTTCTGCACTTTACTATGCACATGGAATTTTCATGTTCGTCTTTCAACAATCATTCTAGCTATATTGATTTTGAATATTTTGTATATGTCCTGAGCTGTTATATATGTTTTTTTTACAGAAGAGAGACTCTGACTTCTTTTCATGTCTGGAAAAGTGATTTAAAAATATCCTTTTGATAATATCTCATTCCAGTATTTCAATCTTATTTGGAAGAAAGTTCTGTTGGTTCATGTGAGATAAGTGTGTTTAGACCATAAAACAGATTAGGAAACCAAAATGTGATGAGAAAAGTGTGGAGTGCATATTACATATTTATCCTACAAATAGTTCTTGGTATAGGCCAAGGAACACAGGCAGGGGGTAGTCCTCTTTTGCCCCCAACCCAGCTCTTTTGGCTGTGAGAAAAACTCGTAACTCATGTTGGCTTCTTGTTCCTGGATTTCCTACAGACATTTGATAGATCATTGGTGCCAATTTTGTTATGATGATGGAAGATCTGACAGCAGCTCCTTTCCCCTGGAAAATCCCTCAGCCAGCATGAAGTCTACTTAATACAATAAACAACACCATGTGAACTATTTTTGCAGGTGAATTGTCCTGCTGGTGGCCCACCCATAAATCAAGGGCACTGCTCTAATAGCAAGAGAAATAACTAGAGCCAGAAGAGGGGGGAATGAAGTGCTGCACAGAACCCCCTACTGATGGAAGGTCATAAACCTGTGGAGGCTGACTATGTATTATAATTTATTAGCACGGCATTTCATCCTTAAGCCAGCAGGAACATCAGAATCCAAGCATATCAGTTCTGAAAAGCTAGGGAAGGTTTTATTTTGCTTTGAGGAGAGGAACAGTAAATTAATGAAAGAGATGTGTGGAAAAACTAACCAGCTAGGCCAGTTTTCTTCAGAGCAAAATACAGTTATAGTAATGCATGAGAAACAATGTTAAAGTGACAGATTCATCCAAAATAACTTCAAAATTCACAAGTCAAGAACATAATACACCATTAAGTAAAGTGTATGCACCCAGGGTTGTTGCTTTTTTATTTTCTTGTTTTTTCATTCAATCCCCTCAGAGAGCCTCAAGTGGCATTTAAAATGTAAGGTCAACAGAGAGACTTTGTACAGACACTGAAAAGTCAACCAATTAAAGAACCATTTAAGATTAATTAACAGATGTACAATCTGATTTGTGACCTGCTAAATCGAAATATTTAGATTTAACCTAATTTATTCTGTAATATACTTGTAAATGAAACTTACTTCCAAGTAAGTGTGCGTAGGAATAAGGCAAAGCAACTCAGTCCATTTGAGCAGCTGAAGTATCATAAGCAGTGACTGTGGTATCTGATCCTTGGCAAGGGAAGCAAAATCATCTGCCAGGCAACCTTTCCAAAGAATTGTTATTACACATTGAAGAGCACACCATTGAACCAAGAGGCCATCTGCTCCATCCCTATTTGCAATAAAACACCATAGCAAGTATCCATATACCATGTCATTATCAGAATGAAATTACCAAGACAGCAGCATCGTTTGGCAAGTCAGTGTCAATGCCTCTGCTGGTGTCAGGCCTGTGCCGGACTGTATATAACCTATTTGGATAATCAGCTGAGTATTCTGATTTCCTTAAGATTTGCATGTACTTGCTGATGGTTACCACTGTATATGATGGCATTTTATGGTGAGTTACCTCAAGCACATTGTGAAGAGTCAGGATATAAACATAGCAGACAAAAAGTATGTTATACATTAAAATGTACACACCCTTTTCCAATAGCTTTTCAGATGGCAAAAGTTTAAATCACATTATAAAATTAACAATTTAATTCATTGTATTATAATAGCTTATGCAGAGGTGGGATCCAGCAGGTTCTCACGGGTTCCCGAGAGTAGGTTACTAATTATTTGTGTGTGCCAAGAGGGGGTTACTAATTGGTGATTTTGCCACGTGATTTTTGCCTTAGTTATGCCCCTCCTCTCAGCAGTAGCGCACAGAACTTGAAGCAGCCTAGCAGGAGGTGCACCGGCGTGCGTGGCAGCCTGCGTGCATTCGTTTCCCACCCAAGGACCGGCGCAGCGGCTGCATCCTTGCCACAGTCCCGCCCATGAATGCCCCACCCCCGGAATGCCCACCCCCATCCCCATCATGCCCCGCCCAGCCCCAGTGGCGCTACGCCACAGTTTGAATCCCACCACCATGGGAACCTGTTACTAAAATTTTTGGATCCCACCACTGAGCTTATGATGGATAATAGCAGAAATCAATATCATTGACTAGCAAATGTCAGTAACTGACATCAGAAGAGGAAAACATAGTCACAACAAACAAACCCACAAGTCATTTCTTTCTGGAAGTGATGAAAGATAAACAAGTTGAATGTGGGCAGAGGGAAGGGGAGAATGCATGGTAAAAATGATCAGTAACATCTAACCGCCATTGGTGTGGTTCAGTTTTTTTCAGCTGTGGTGTGCCTCCAGCTCTGCGTCCAGGGAGCTTCTAAGGGTGCTGCTATAGAACAAATTTGGATTTTTGACTTTGGATATAAGGAAAAACCACAAATAGTGCAAGCAACTAAAATACAATTTAAAAAAACTGGTCTACCACTCACAATGTCATGCTGAACCAGGCACAGAGCCTGCAGAAGCCATAATTCTTTCTAAGAAGATTCAAGCAGCAGAAACTTTGCCCCCCCCCCCTGCTTTCAGCCACGGAAGTGTCAGATACCTCACAGCTGTGGGAGCCATCTACAGACCAAGCCCATAGTCAGAAAAATTTTATGGGGAGGGATGAGTATATTGGGGTCATCCATCACTATTTACTATATTTATAGTCCCATTTTTACTTGACTCAAGGTAGATTAAATGGTATAAAGCAATGCAATCAAATATCATGACAGATCTCTAATGCAATTCAACAGGTTTTAATCAACTGCATAGAGAAAGATTTGGAAAGATTTTTATAACAGGATCCACACCTTTTTGCCTCAACTCGGTTGTTTTCCCCTCTCTCTGCATAGAAGTTTTACACTTGAAAGACTTGTGCCTTTTCAGACCCAACTCCTAGTGTGGATTGGAGGGACATGACAAATGATTGGTGTGGGACTGCCCCTTTTTGCCCCACCATGGCTATAGGCATGCAGCAGACCCCAATGGACTGATTGATGAGTCTGATGAACACTGAAGGCAAAAACAGGCTTGAGTGTGCACCTAAAAGGTGAAATGCCAGGATAGTCACACACTGTGGCAAAAGGCTTGAAGCAGACATGGGGCGGGGGTGGGGTGAGTCCTTGCAGGGATACACTCCTTCCCTAGCTAGCATCCTATTTAAGCCTGAGCATGTGCTCTGTTCAGTCTGGATACAATGAGTGTGCTTCACTGCAAAGCTCCTTGCACCTTGTCTCCCTCAATTTCTCTGAACTCTGGCTCCCAGACTGCCTGCCTGCCTGCCTAAACCTCCTGCCAGTGTTGACACTGGACTGTATGGCTACCAGAGGTGTAGCTAGGGAAAATAGAGCTCGGTGCAAAATCTGAGTTTTGCGCCACGCACCCCCACCCCCCCATGGGCGGCCGCTGTGATGCTGGAATCCACTCCCAAACAGAATCACTTTCAATAGTGTTTAAACTGAGGTGCCCAGAATCTCCTTTTAAATCCACCTTAAAGGGAGAATCTGGGGTCCCCAGTTAAAACATTGAAAGTGATGCTGTTTTAGGGTGGATTATCCTCCACTTTCAATGTTTAAACTGAGGACCTCAGATTTT
The DNA here is from genome assembly GCF_021028975.2 of Sphaerodactylus townsendi. Lineage (NCBI taxonomy): Eukaryota > Metazoa > Chordata > Lepidosauria > Squamata > Sphaerodactylidae > Sphaerodactylus > Sphaerodactylus townsendi. The sequence continues at coordinate 127,810,931 of NC_059425.1, read as the reverse complement.
CCCTTTAAATCCATGCCGAAGGGGGTGGATTTAAAAGGAGAATCTGGGGAAATTTGTGGGGTGCCTACTGTCAGCAACTGTTAAGCTAGCAGCACCGAAATTTCAGGGTATCTTTAGGAGACTGTCCTGATGATACCACACAGGTTCAGTAAAGTTTGTTTAAGGGGGTCCAAAGTTATGGACCCTCAAAGGTGTAGTCCCCATCTCCTATTAGCTCCCTTTGGAAACAATGGGGGCACCCCCTTGTGGGAGTCCATAACTTTGGACCTCCTGAACCAAACCTTACCTAACTTGTGTGGTATCATCAGGAGAGTCTCTGAAAAAATTCCTGAAATTTTGGTGCTGCTAGCCTAAAAACTGTGCCCCCTGCAGGCCAAACACTGAAAAAAACATTTTAAAAAACCCCAAACGAACCTGAATTTTTTGCACACCGCTCCCAGGCGTGCACCACCACCACCCGTCCCCTGGAAGCTATGCCTCTGCTGACTATACCTTTGCCTGATACCTGCCTTGACCCCTAGACTGTCTGAACCCCATCTTTGCCTGCTGCCAGCCTCAACTTTGGACTGTCTGACCACATCTTTGCCTGCTACGTTCTTTGACTCTGGGACTGCCTGACCATGCCAGCAGCACACACAAACAGCTACATTTTGTTTGGTGGCACCCACCAGAGGCTGAGCGAGGGAAAACTGCCTCCTCCATGCCTGCTCAGCGGCCTGGCCACGCCTCTGCCACTGCTCTGCCCGGGGCATCCCTCACCCCCACAGATGTTGCAACTAGATGGAGTTTAATTAAGCCTTGGTTTATGAACCAGGTGTATTATGATCTGTGAATTCAGCCTGAATGACAAGAAATATTTTAACCTGGAACCTGAACCTGAGGTATCTTTATTGCATACATTACAGTATAACAGTCTGTTCTGATATTTTCATGGGTTGGTTCAGTGCTATGGGCTGGAGTCCCTGCTAGTTCTAGTTCTTTTGTAGACTTACTTGACTTGAAATCAGTTCTCCCTATCCCTGTATCTTCTTGCTACTATATGAATGAAGTGCTGGGTAAATCTAAGCATAGGAACCCTATTCCTGATTTGCAAGTGAAAGGGAACATTTCAGAACAAGCAGAAGAGTCTTTATGGTGACCAGTATTACAACACTGTGTGTCTTTCAGGAGCTTAGGCTAGCATGAGTTTTGTACCCTGCCCAGTGGTGTACTATCAAATGGAATTAGGGTTTATGGCTGAACTCCTATGCTGTGGCTTGAAATAAAGTTTAATTTAATGAAATTAAATTTGACTGCATTCATTGACAATGTCATTAATCCTAACCCCTTGGTTCCAAGACACACACATTACGACAGTGATTTAGGAAAAAGTCCCTCTGGTGTTGCATTCTTGTATGACTTGAGTCATTGTCAGGTAAATGGGTTTAGGACCACAGTGTGGATGAGCTTATATTTTGCAGTTTAACTGAATCACTCTTCTAAAAAAAAAGATAGAATTTAGTAGCAGGAGCCTATCTTTCTCCTGATGTAACTCTGTAATTTCTGGGCAGCAAAATAACATAGAACCCCCTGGTACAGAGTCGTAAGCTGCAGTACTGCAGTCAAAGCTCTGCTCATGACCTGAGTTCAATCCCAACAGAAGTCAGTTTCAGGTAGCCAGCTGAAGGCTGACTCAGCCTTCTATGCTTCTGAGGTTGGTAAAATGAATACCCAGCTTGCTGGGAGCAAAGTTTAGATGACTATGGCAATGGCAAGCTGTCCTGTAAGCAAAGTCTGCCTAGTAAACGTTATGATGTGACATCATCCCATGGGTCAGTAATGACCCGGTGCCTGGACAAAGGGTTGCCTTTACCTTTTAAAGGTAATATAGAGATGATTCTAGGGAGCATCCCATTTCATTCCAAGCAATAAGACAATTCAGCACTGAACCGTGGAAGAGACAGTACACATCAGAGAATATGTCTGTGCCATTGTTTCATTTTATGCACCATTTTATGCCTCTTGCTATCTTAGTAATTGGGATCCACAGTCAGTAATATTGTGCACTTTGGTAAGAGAAACATTGGCAAGGTTTAGGGTGGAAAAGCTGTACAAACTGTCAGCTCACCTCTGATCTTCTAGCATGGATTACAGGATCAGAAGTCATTAAAATGGAATGGTTTGTTTGCCATTACGTGAATTGGAACTATGTTTACTGTGTCGAATATGTGGCGGTTGAATTTCATGATGAGAATCAAATACAACTGTTTACATTGGAGTGGGACATTTGTGATGAGTTTGAACTACTTTGAAAATATGATCTTCTATTTTTGTTTTTGTTTTGTTTGTTATCCACAACACACACACACACACCTATATAGGTATGAAATTAGAATGATATTCAAGGCGTAATTAGATTACTTAAACATGAGGAATTTAGAATATATGAAGGTATGCATATTTGAAAGGATATAGGATTTTAAAAGTGTCCTTTTTACAAAACGTTGTTAAAAATGACAACACACAATGGACAGTCTTCTATACATATAAGTTACTGAAATGTATAAGACAAGTTCACAACAAATCTGTTTCTGTGCTGACCAATCCAACAATGGTTGTCATGCACAAATCTGGAACACTTGACTTTGGTAAATTATTTATGAGTGGATCTTGCATGTCATGGTTCAAGAATAGCAAGTAGGACTGCATTGGGGTTCCCAGTTCTGCAATGTGGGTGGGCATCTCTCCTTAAAGTGTCGTTTCCCATTTTCAACTAGAATAGCACTGGAAGAAAAATAATGTTTTAAAAATGCTAGTCATATGGATGACATGACATCACTTCTGGGGGTTTCCCAAGAGGTTATCACACTGTCAATGACAGTTACATTTCCACATCCCTGGCCTTTCAAGTGCCTATAAAGACACAGCTGGGGTCTTGAGCTGGTGGTGGGAAGAAGCCTCATGGGAAATTGTCAGTGCTGTTGTGTCAGGGTTGACCCTGCCTTGGTGCAGTAATATAACCAAATTTACCAGGATTTGGTTTCAATAACTTCTTGAGCAAAACACATCATAAAGCAAGGTAAGCCTTTATTGAAGAAATTTAAGAAATGATGTCAAAACAAAGGCATATAGTTCAGGGAAAGTGAAATGCACGAAGTAGCAAAACTTACCAGATTTCTTACTTACTGGAGTCCTAATACAGTGTAGTTGGTTGTTAAGGCAAGAGATTCACAGCATAATACAAACATCTTCTTGGCAGCACGAGATGCAGGAAGAAAAACATAAAGGGACTAGTATTCTTCTCTCTAACTATACTTATAGAAAATTAATGACCATAATAACTTGACCTCCTCAACTAATGCCTGGGCAGTATCCATGGAACTTTCCTTCTGCCATACCAGATTCACAGCTGAACTGGTGAGGGGCCACAACAATGAACTTAGATCCATTTAGAAAGAAAAAAAGTCATCTAAAAAAACAAAAGATGCAAAATAACTTCTGACAAGGATAGTAACTAATACAGTGGTTTAGATATGGAAAACAAATATACTGAACCAATGCTTTACATTACAAAAACCCATTCTAAAGAGCCAGATTGGGCTTTTAGAGAGATATTCTTTGTCACCGTTTACTAAGGCATTATTCATTCACAGCCCAATCACATGCTTGTTCAGGGTTGCTGAAAGCCACAGTGCCCCCTTGACAAAGGCTGATTCCGCATGGGCCAAAAACAGTGGTGTGAAAACGGTGTGAAAACAGTATAAACCCTTTTACACCATTTTAAACCCTTTTACACCATTCTCACACTGTTTTCACACCGCTGTTTTTGGCCCATGCGGAATGAGCCAAAGATTCCACCAACCTCCCATGAGTCTGATCCAAACCAAGTAGCCTAACCAAACAAATTACTCGCCTAAAGTTATCAGGAGAATCCGTAGTAATAAAAGAAATGGCCTGCCTGACCCTTTGTTCTTTTATGGCAGGTATAACTCATCAGAGCACAAAGATAAAAGGCTCAACATTTGCCACTAGATTCTGAATGATGGTGGGAGTTCCAGAGCCTAAAGTGAAAGGAATAGGAATATTTTCCTCCACCCTGTGCTATTTGCAATGGAAGGTAAAGGTGTCTGTGGCATGCATAATTCATCAGAAAATACTGCTACTTATTTGAAAAACTGGAAATTGCAGACCCAAAACGGAAGGGAATTGGAACACCTTAAACCAGGTTACGTTCAGGATAGGCAATATGGGATAAGAGCACTTTCAAGCATTCTGCCAGGTATTTCTACCACTCCTATCCTCAATCTGCCATGGAAGGTTGTTGAATGATGGGCATCCCCATCCAAACTTGGCACTGATGCAGCACCACGCTGCTGCTCCCATGGAGGCTTCCCAGCATCATGGGGAGGTTTGAACAGTAAAAAAGGCTCCATGTCGCTGAGAAGCCCCCATTAGGTTGAATGCACTTATGCCACCTTTTGGCAACCTAAGTCCAAGGCCCAGGCTGCCGGCATAACACCGGCAAATGTGTAACATCAGCTCCTCCCCAACCACACTCCCAGCTTCTGCCCACTGTGCTGGCGGTGGCAGAAACCCTGGGACATTAGTATGACATCCAGCACAGCATTCCAGTGCTGGGGAGGGCCATGGCAGATGCACACCAGCAGAATAACCCCTCAGCTGGGACAAGTGCTCCAGGGAGGGCAAATCTGTTGGCATGGCCATGCACCACTCCCACTAACAGATTCATGCCCCTACCCTTTGAATGGGGCCAATACGCTTAGCAAGACCAACATTACAAGGTTGTTGTGATGATAAAATAGAGGACAGGAAAACAATGCAACTTTGAGTCTCCATTGGGGAGAAAGACAGGATATGCAGTTTGTTATAAATCTAATTTTTGATGACGTTAGAAATATGACATCATTTGTCATATGAGAAAGTAATCTTTACAAAAGGCTACTAGATCTTCCACTAATGCAATTATTATAGCAACCCAGTGAAGACCATAGAAATTGAGGAAATTCGTACAGTGTTGCAAATGTGGCAACTGGAAGTGATATCACCTTTCTGTGACATTATTTTCTCCCACTGCAGACAACTCAGTAAATCTAGCCTAGAGGCATACTGGGGCAAAATGGTGCCTAGGGCATAATAGCACCCCTGCACCCCCACCCCCCATTCACGCGCCCCCATACCCCATGATAGCTATGCCCCCTGTGCCCCCCGCATCCCATGGTAGCTACGTCCCTCTCATGTCCACTTACATGAACCAACGGCGGTACCAGGCAGCCTGGTGAGGCAGGGCTGAGGGGCGCTCAGCTGCGGCCTCTGCCAGTCCTGACAGGGTGGAACTGGGCTGAGAGGCATCCTGCAGAGGCCCCACTAGGCCACTTCTTCAGCCTCCACTGGCTGACGGAGAGGTCGAGCAGGGCTTGGATTGGCTGAGGGGGAAAGGGGGAGGGGTGTGGAGAGTGATTTTGCCCCTTCCCTGTGGGCACCATCCCCTCCTTCCCCATGCCATCTAGGACAAGTCAACTCGGTGTGGGGGAGGGGGGTGATTTTGCACTCTCCCACATGACAGGATGGCATGCGCCCGGGGACATGTGACCCCACATGTCCCCGTGGGCACTCCGTCCCTGGTCTAGCCCAGAGTCAGACCGAGAAACTCTGTTATGCCAGTCCAAGAGTATTTACTTCATGTGCATGCAAGCAGGTCACAAGACTGGACCATCAATTATTTAATATACAAATAAAGACCCAGTTACAGTATTGCCTAATTCTGATTTAACCTGGAGTTAATACACTACCGCTTGTATGGTATTGTGGCCTCAGTGTCAGACTGGAATCTGGAAAACTGCAGGTTGTAATCCTCATTCTGCCAGGGAAGCTCACTGGGTGACCTTGGGCCAGTCACACACTTTCAGGCTAATCTATTGACAAGGTTGTTGTGAAGATAAAATTGGTAAGAGGAAAATGTTGTAAACCACTTTGGGTCCCCATTGGGAATGAATGAATGAATGAATGAATGAATGAATGAATGAATGAATGAATGAATGAATGAATGAATGATGGTAGGAGTTATGTTCTTCACAGTTCTAAGGTTTATTAGCAATGTTTTTGTGAAAATATTTATATGTTCCTAGAAGATCATCTTTCCAAATATTTTTGTTTTTAAAAATCTTTGAAATTAGAAGCTCTTTCCACAGTTTAAAAAAAAAACTGTAAATGGTGAGATACAGCTGCTGTGGCTGAAAACACTGTTGTTTCCATTTAGTGGTGGGTCTGAGCATTCACTCTCTTTTAAGAAAAAGTTAAATGTATCCAAATCTATTAAGGAAGTTCCATATACTAAAATATTGGATTGGAATTATAAAGTGAACATGGTTTGTACATTAACATCTGGCTTTTGTCTTCTCAATATTGGTCTGGTTTTTGCTGAGGAAAGTGACCTCTTTCTAACCTTTATTATTTTAGACAGGAATTGGGGTCTAGTATGATTGAATATACCTCCACACAAATGTTTTCCCCCATATAGAAAACTGGTATTGCATCACAGATGCAAAACTCTGAGCAGGCCATTCTCCTTGGCTTTTCAGTCTTCAGGGAATTCTTTCATATGTGAGAACATTTCAGCAGCCCTACCCAAAGTGATGCAGCCCAGCCATAGATTTTTCACCTCAGACAGAACTAGAAGTTTCACGCTAAAAAAAAGAGAGCAAAATCTGGAAGGCAAGAACCTTCTCTTTTGAAGGCAAAAATCTTATTGTGCATGTAAAAAGTTTTTAAAAGTTAGCATATAATAGTTACTTGTCAGCAATAGAAAACTGTTCCCCTTTATTGTGAAATTTCTGACTTTGCCATATTCTTCATTCAGCTGCTGCGTGAAGAGAAATCAAAATTGTCATTTCCAGTTGAAATAACAGGCATGGCATTATTGATGCTCGGAAGACTGTTCCCAGTAGAGGTTTCTTACCACAGTTTGCAAGATCACTTGTCTGGTAAAATTATTCTTTCATGTACAGTGCCTGTAACTCATACTCTGGCCCTAAAAGGGCAAAGTTAAAAAGTCATACAAGGCTGCCCTGTGTAAACAGTTGTGTTTGCAGATGTGACTCATTCTGATTCTTATATACACACATCTGTCTACAAGGTGTGGGCTCCCTTAGACCTTTCACTGAGCAAACAGGAGAAACCAAAAGAGCCTTCAAATGCAGAAGAATGGAAGAGTTAATGGCCAGGAACTCCCATTTCTATTGTTTTCATTTTAAAATAGTATTGGCATATGTTTTTATATTGATATTATTTTATTTCACATTTCTTCAACAGTTTCAGTGCACAAATGAAGATTGATCAGTCATTTTGCATATGTCACTTGTGCAATAACAAAGACTTTGAAAAATAAATGTTCAGCCACTTCTCTCCTTGTGGGCTTACAAACGAATAAATCACCGTATGATTATCCAAAACGTGGCGTACAAGTTAGGATGGGCACCTTAAAAAAAAAGCGAGAAATAATATTTTATTTTTTTCTCACTTGGGAGAATAAGCTTGACTTCCTTTTGACTTCACATCACTTTTGACAGATATTATTACCAGTTAATCTAATACTGATTAAGTCATAGGTCACACCTTTCTCCATGATTCAGGCTGTATTTGTTTTCCATTTTTGAAAGTACTACTTGTAAGTTAGTTCAGTACTTTTTTAAAAAATACACATGCACACACATTCAGTTTCCAAGTGTTGTAAAACTGCTCCCATGATAACATAAGTTCATGATTTCATAATTTAGGGCAGTACGCGGCCAGTTTGTGCCCTCAAACAGGCAGAATCCTTTTTCTCAATGTCATTGTTAAAATAAGTTTCATTTGGATGCTTCCTTACATCCTTACATACAGGCTTGTTTGTGGTCTTGCTTGAACAGTGTCCTTTGTCCAAAGCGAGCACTAAGTTTATTTACCACAACAACTCCAAGGAAAAATATTAAAGTATTTGATTAAAGGCATGAAATTATGCCCAGAGTTTCTTTTCTTTTCTGCATTAAAAACATCTAATCGAGAATTAGTCTTAGGGAGAAATAAAACGAGCATACCAGTAACAGATTTTTTAAAAGAAAAGGTTAATGCTGATGGTGCAAAATAGGATTTAAAAAATTAGAGTTCCAAAAATTCCCCACACATTGGGTCAAAATATTTCTTCAAGGGTATCATGCTACAGTCCTGGGGAGAACCCCCTCGGGAGGCAATGTGACCCTCATGCCAACAAAAAATGCCACTTGCATCGGCTTACGGGGCAATTTATGCTGGTGCTGCAGAACTTTGCAGCAGCACAGCACCTCAACACTCAGGCATAAGTGCAACTGTAACACCAGTGCTTCACCAGCACAGGAGCCTACGCCAGTGCCTAAGGGGGTGTTTGCAGGGGCAGGGACAACTTTCGTCAGCTTCCTGAGCCCTTTCAACCCAGGAAACCCACCACACACACACACACACACACACACACACACACACACACCATTTGCTGGAGCAGACTTTCACCAGTTAAAAGTAGGTGCAGCCCATGGAACTTCATAGAGCAGTTCCATAAAGGTTGGGGGAGCACCCCTGTCAGCTTGCTGGCAAGGCTCTTTGGTGGTGGTGTAGCTGTGCTTCTCTAGCCACAGTGCAACTACATACACACACACCAAGGATTGTACTGCTAGTTAGGTTTAAAATGGTTTTCCAACGAATAATATAACATCAGTAGCTACTGATACTCTTCTTGGAAAGGCCACTGCAAGACTAACAGATTCCCTTTTGGCAAAAGGTAAAGGTGATTTCTCCAGTTATGCTTCATAAGTGACAAGGTGTGTATGCGCATGACAAATGCACAACGGAGAGTGGCCCTTAAGGAGACAATGTGCATGACAAAAATGCCTTTTGTAGGTAAGAAGCAATGGTCTTCAAAACACACACTTGCAAATAGCAAATCCAGTTGTATCTGAGCCAAACTTTTTTGCCAGTTCAGCTTTAATGACATGTGCATGTGGTGAACACGAGCACAATGAGATGTGAAAAATCTGTGATGGATCTTCTGACATTTTTAATTTTGTTTAAAAGCAGCTGCTGGTGAATCCTATAATTTCAATCGGGACTACAGTGCTGTGATAGGAAGGCTCAAACTACCCCTTCAGTGCCTTCCAAATAGATATTACCTTCCAAATCTTTTTTCTCTAATAGCATCTTAAAAGACTTTTGAAACCTGGTTCACTGTATGTTGCCTATTGAACCACACTAAGAACAAAATCAGGCCACTGAGCTACCAAGAAAAGAAGATCCAATTGCCCTATTTTGATGGCATTTTGGACACCTGATCCTGAGCTGAACGAGGAAACTCTCCTATAGGAAAAAAATGAGTTCCATATGGTAGCAAAAAAGAGAGGTTAAAGTGATCTCTATACCACTCTGGAACAATAAATACAAGAGTTTGTTGAACAAATGAGTTTGACAAAAAAAAAGCTCCTTGAACATCATAAAACTTAAGGAAAGTACTTCAAAAGACTTTGGGTTCTCTATTCCATCTTGGAATATTTTTACAAACATATATTTAGGTTGAGAAAATCTCAGCTCTATTAGTGAGTTCCAGTGTAACTGGAGATATTTAGCAGGAACAACTCAATTGTAGAAACAAGTACGGGATTTTAAAAGTTAGTAGTGCTTATTGATGATATGATACTGTGGCATAGGCTCATTCCGCACATATAGAATAATGCGCTTTCAAACTGCTTTCAGTGATCTTTGAAGCTGTGCAGAATAGCAAAATCCACTTGCAAACAGTTGTGAAAGTGGTTTGAAAAAGCATTATTTTGCGTGTGCGGAAGGGGCCATAGATTCCTTTCAGCAGATCAACTAACCTCCCCACTCTGCTGAAGCAGCTACTTATTACTAGGTAAGCCTTTTGTGTAAATAAAGAAAAACATAGGCAGTATGAAAACAGTATTTGGTGGATAGCATACAATGTTTGTTTTCACTGAATTGCAGTTTGGTCCCATATTGAATGGAAATATGGAAGAACTAGACAACAACAAAAAAATCCACTATACAGACAACAAAGTTTAAAGACTTTAAAAGCTGGAGTTCACAGTGGCTGCTGAGGATCGGGCTTTCTCTGTGGATCTAAATACACATCATGTTTTTTCTACAGGTCTTTCCAGGCCTAAACATGCAATTGGTACAATTCAAATGGGCTTGTGAGACCTCACAAAACATATTTGGTTATGCAGTCTTGGTGAGGAGCTGAATAATATAATGGCTGTTTCTGCACAACACAATTACACTGGAGTAGACCCGGATCATACAAACTGGAGCTATTTTATCCCAGTTTCTGCCTTCGCATGGCTCCCCGCTTCTTTCCAAGAGCCAAGGCAGGACTGGGAGGTAATATTCCAGTTTATTCTGCATGGCCCGTGTCATTTGTATTTACCCCATTGACAAAAGACAATTTCTCCCACCACCACCCAGCTTTTCCCTTCCTAAATGAGCCGAGCCTCGCTGGCTCCAAAGACAGAGGGAATGGCAATCCTCCCTCCCAGATTTTCCCTTTCTACACAATCCATGCCTCACTGGCTCCAAAGACAGAGAAAATGGCTCCCCCCCCCCAGTTTTACTCTTATTATTATTGAGCAACTGGCTACATTCATGACCATTTACACATTAGGAGGAGGCAAATCCCCATTCACTGTGTTCTTTCTCCCTCCTGGCCTCACTATTTACCTGCAAAAGAATTGTAATTCACTTTTTGGTATCAGCCTGAAGCAGGAGAACCACCACATTAAACTAACAATAAAGGGACCTAAATGCTATTTCTTCCAGCAGTGTAGTATAAGTCCACTACTCCTGTAGATGGCAGCAGTACCAGACAATATCCATTCTAACCAAGTGAAGCCACTGAATGCCAGTCATCAGCATTTAACATTATAAGACAAATTATGTTCCTCCTATAGCTGGCTGCCTGCTGTGATGAGTCCATCTCATTATGATTCTCAGCTATAGGAAGGAAGGAAGGAAGGAAGGAAGGAAGGAAGGAAGGAAGGAAGGAAGGAAGGAAGATTTATGTACAGGGAATTTTGTTGTCAAGAAATAAGGAAAGACAACTGCAGTCCAATGAAACAAGATAGATTAGAACAAAGTTGCTGTTCCAAACTAGACTGGATCAGGTGGATATTTTGACACTGAAAGCTATGTAAGTCCAATACCTGCCCTGTTCAGGACACCCACTTCTTCATACATGGCTTCTAGGGGTAAGTGAAATGCAATGCTAGAATGATGTCTGTGTACAGCTTGGCACATGCTTTTGGTAACAGACATTAATCATTAGAAGGCAACTAATAAAATGTTTTAAGTAACTATTTTAAATTGTGGTATTTTGTGTGCTTTTGTAATAACTGTTTTACATATGTAAACCAACTTGAGTTCCACAAGGTAAAAATGTGGCTAATAAACAAACCAACAAACTAATATGTTCATGAAGACTCCCTGAAGTGGCTGAAAAAGAAAAGGAGGAAATGAATTTCTCTGCTCCAATCCCAGGCAAATTGCAGTGAAAACTAAGGGATCTGAAAAGGTGAACAGAATGTTGATTCTGGGAGGTAGCGGGGAGGGTCGGTGGGTGGGTGATACAGGAGACAAAAGAAGACAGAGCAGCACTATGAAGTATAGAATCCGGTTGGGTTTCAAGGTGATTTTGTACATTTACACATGAGTGAGTGAAAACATGCGTAAAGTTTAAGAACAAGCTGCCATAATCCCAGATATTTAAACGCTATGCTCACTGGCGTTTTTCTATATTATTATGTCAAATGGCTCAGGGCTTAGATTGCAATTGATCATAATGAGTGGAGCTCAACTCTGGTGAGTCTTGATAGAAATTAAGCCTAGTATAAATCACTGATAAATGCTGCAGAACAGTATCTTTTTGCCTCCTGCTGTGCTGCTGCAGCCTGGCTCAGAGTACGCACAACCTGGCTGCGAGCCAAAGCTCCATGTGTGCAGCGCTATATGCCGGCAATAATTCCAGAGTGGTAGCTGTGTTGCCGCAGAACCTAAAAAGAGTCTAATGGTTCTGTAAAGACTAATAACGTTTATGCCGGCATAGGCTTTTGTGAGTTACGGCATACTTCATCAGATGCATGAAGCCTGTATGCATTAGGTAGATGCATTTTTACTTAAAACTACAAATAACATAAAAGATGTTATAAAGAAGAGGCAGAGCCAGCCTGTTAGCAGGGGTGGCAATGGGGAAAAGTCTGCTGAGGAACAGCCAACTGATTTAGTTCTTTTTCCTGCACACACAAGTATTTAAAGCCTAGGCATGCTCAGAAATGTGAGGCATGACCCTCTTAGCCTGAACACTGTGACCAAGAGCCAGGAGGAAGATCTGCCAAAAGAGGATCCAAGCACTTGGTGGGATGGCAGCCATGTTTAATTTCAGTAGCCTATTCTAAAACTCTCTCTTCCACTGCTGATATCACCAAATGCTTGAGAACTTCAAGAACAACTGAAATGGAATTAGATGTGAACTGTATTGTTGAAGGCTGTTATGGCCGGAATCACTGGGGTGTTGTGTGGTTTCCAGGCTGTATGGCTGTGTTCTAGTAGCATTTTCTCCAGACATTTTGCCTGCAATATTGTCTCCTAGCACGGGTAATCTAGGTTTGCTGCCTCTTTGTATGGAGGTTCCCTTTACTCAAAATGGCCATTAATTCCCTTTTAAAGTTATGCATGCTCCATTGGCAGTGGATCTCTCAAGTTAACTTATTCAATAAAGAAGCATTTCCTTTTGCTGTTCCAAACCTATTTCCCTACAACTTCATTGAGTATCCCCAAGTTGTCGTTTTGAGTCATTCTAGACTGAGGTTTTCTGAACAGGTTTTCGCTTCTTTTCAAAACAATCACTACAAAAGTGTTGAAAAGCAAAGAATGTTTCCACGCTTCCAAACATTTCCCTCCTTTTGACTTAGCCTTCGCTTTATCATTTTGTGGAACTTTTCCACTTTGATTATCATGTTATTCTGACTTGTTTCCTAATGTCAGGGGAATGGTATCTATGAGATTGAGATGCATTCCTAACTCAATGTAACTGCTTAAAACAACAAATCAATGCTGCTAAAAGATATATGTAACCAGCCTGCTATGTGTTACCACTCCCATCTGGGGCATTCTTTCCTTGATTTTTACTTTATGGCTTCACATGCTTCATAGATAACTAGGCTTCCCCTGACAACCTGATTCCATGAGAAAAAGAGTTGCATCCGTTATTTCGTGGGGCAGCTCCTGGGACTGTTTTTCACAACTTCTTGGGAAAGTGGGAGGGGGACTTGCAATGGGGATAAAGGGAATGGCAAAGGCCAGGTTTGTCAGAACTGAATTTGCCAAGCTTTGGTGCTTTGATGCCTCATCAATAAACACTACTGATCAGTACCTCAAAATCTGTTTACTAGCTTAAGGTTCTGAAATATAACACCTGTTTGGTGCATTCTTCTTTCTTGTGGTATGTCTCCTTTCTTCTCACATAGGCCCCTTCCGCACATGCAAAATAACACGTTTTCAAACCACTTTCACAACTGTTTGCTAGTGGATTTTGCTATTCGGCACAGCTTCAAAGAGCACTGAAAGCAGTTTGAAAGTGCATTATTCTGCATGTGCGGAATGAGCCATAGTTTGTGTTTCCTTAGCATTAAAGAAAATTCTCTTCATTTCATTGAAAGATTGTTATGAAACAAAAAGCTAAGACATATCTAGTATATTGTGAAAATGAGCTTCACAGTCTAAAGTAACAGAAACCCTAACATGTTTTTTCCTGGGAAAACAAAATAAAATATTTCTTCTTTCTAGGTTTGAAAAAAAAGAGACATTCCACCTTTCATGCTCACTGTTTTCTGAATGGCAAAGGATCTGGATGGATGAGAAAAGAGAAGTATTGGAAGAAAAAGCGCCATGCTAGAGAAAAGCCAAAAAAGAGAGAGAGAGAGAACTGAATGGGTGAGAGTGATTCTTTACAAGCATGGCAGAATGAATCCAGAGCAAACAAAACCTCGGGTTAGTTGAGGTTGTTGGAACTGAAATGCCTAATCAAAAAAGCAAACTAAACAGTGAACATTTGCATTTCAAAATAATGTTCGGACCAGGCATGATGTGTATTTTACCTAACCCATTCAGAAAGAAAAACTGCAAATGGTAAACTTGAGAGTGCCACTAAATCAAAATTCTTTCAGTGTTTGACTAAGAATGCACTTGAAAGTCTGAACACATTATTTCCACAGATGTTTGTTTTTCCTCCTTTTTTCCACGTTGTTTACCTGCCATGCCACACAGGGGCTTTTTTAATACTCTAACTTTTACTATTAATGAAAAAGAGAGAGAACTTGTGATAGGACTGCCACATTTTATTTTGACAAAACTCCTATATCTTTAACAAACCCTTGGTAGCCCATAATTCAATATTTTTCAGCAAAAAACTTTACCAGTTGCATTATGCCTCTTGAGCTGTTAGAAGCAAGAGTCCTTGATTTTTTTAAAAAAAAATGTTGCTTCTAACAAGCAGAAACAACATAAACTGTTTCATGTATACTTGCACTGTGGTCAGGTACAAGCAATCTGCACGTCAGTGCAATCCGTTCTGTCAGTGTATTCATGTGTCATTACACGCAGCATTTCATCATATGCTATTTTGAAATCACATTTATCTAATAGTCTGCTCCACAAGCAATTTCAACTGAAGCATTTGGATCGAAACCAATTGTCACCTTAATACTAAATATCTGGAAGTTGAAATCAATTATACTTCCCCATACTGTACTAAGGATTGAGCTATTAGCATTAGTGGCTTTGGTGAGATTTAGCTGGTTTAAACCTAAAGTGACTTTTAAATGATGCACCATTTTTAACACTCCAATCTAGAAGCCTGCAAGCTTGAAAAGTGTTCGTTACTGGCTACCAGAATGAAAGAAACATTCCATATCCCCTGATATAAATCTCCAGTTGGGGGTTCCTAGACTGCAACCACTACATTGAAGCAAATCTTAAAGATTTTGGAAATTTCTTGACATGTTTGGCTGCAATCCTAAGCACACATGCTTGGAAATGTTTTTATCTGAAATAAATGGGAACAACTTGGGAATTATTGTAATGGTCCCATTCGTCTTTGGTTGCATATATTCTAGAAACCATTTGGCAACTGCTTAGTGAAAAAATATGTTTTTCCTTTTCATAGGCCGTTTCCGCACGGGCGGAAAATGGATTAATGGCCTGCGGAAGACAGTAAAAACTTGGCGTCTCCAGAGCTGCCATTAACGCCCGAAGCGAGCGCAAAGCTGCCAGCGCAGACCGTGCCGCCTTCGCGCCTGCGCTGGCCCGCTTCAGCCATAAGCGATGATTCCGAGAATGCTAAAGAAGCGTTCTTTTTGGAATATGCAGCATTTGAAGCAACTGCCGCAGCAAGCGGGCAGCGGCTTTCATCGGGCGCCTCCCTCGACTCGAGCATCTTCACCTGTATCCCTGGGCACTCCGTAGCGTCGCTGAGGTTTCCTGGGGACACACACCCCTACTCCTCGCGAAACCACGCATTTCGAGCAGGCTGCAGTAAGACCAGGGTTGTGGGCGTGAATCCCCAGGCTCCTCGGCGTACTACGCCCGGAGGCTCCAGGGACAAGCCAGGTTCGCGGCGGGCGCCGGGCGCCCGATGGCAGCCAGGCTGCCCGCTTTCTCTTCGAGGACCGTCCGTGCGGATGGTCTCAGCGTCTTCGGGTCGGCGCGAGAAGCGCCGACCCAGCCGTTTCCGCCGCCGTGCGGAAATGGCCATAGAGAATTAATGGATGTTATTTCCTCCATGTCATAAAGGACGTTAGCTTCCCATTTCTACAAATTAATTATCTATTAAATGGGCAAGGTGTTCTTCTCCAGGCCTGTTGGTAACCCACATTCCAGATGTAATGTGTCTGCATTAGACACATTCATCAATTTCATTGATAACTAGGTGACCACCAGGATATGAATGATCATTCGGATGAACATCTCTATCAATGACAGGCTAGTCTCCCTTACTAGATCCAGGCAGACAGACAAGTGTAAGATAAAAACACCAATGAATTTATCATTGTAAATTTCTGTCAGTTCTGTCTACATACATAAACGTATGCAACACATCTTGAATTCTGTTACAGTTTGAATCAAACATCCCCACAAAATCCCACACATGTGTATACAAGTTGGGATAAAGATTCTCTTGTGTTAGAAGTGAGGCCACAGAAAATGCTGGAAGTCCTAGGGAGGCAAGTGATGGCTGTGCTTCATATTTTATATCAAAAAGGGTAGAGGAAGCTTTTGAAGGTGGTAGGATGGGGCCCTTTGGCCACAGTAATGCTGACAAATTAGACACGTGTGCCCTGGAATGTGTCACTGAATTCAGCCTCAGATTCTTCTGCTTCTTTCTTTCGTCAGTCAGTAAGGCTCTTTACAAAATAGTCAAGAAATGTCACAAATCATACACTAAGAAAAAATTGCTTTCAGTTAAGTGCTATTTGCAATTGAAACATAGAAAAAGAGAGCTGGAAGGGATCTCAAGGACCATCTAGTCCTGTGATGGCAAACCTATGGCACAGGTGGGCACACATGCCATCATCTCCCCCTTCCCCCCTTGCCAAGCCAGAGGCGGCTGCCAGCAAATGCATTGGGAGTCACGCTGCACAGGCTGGCCGTGCACAAGATGCTCTGCCGGCTGGGGCTGAGCTTCAGGGAGGTCCCCTTGAGTCAACCTGATTTGCTATAAGTGCCATCTACCACCCCACAAGTACCCCCCCCACACACACACACACAAGCTTGGGAGACTGGAGGCTGGCACACTTTTTGGTGTGTAACTTTTGGGACCAAACTAAAACTTTGGGGGTAGGATTAAAAAGCAGCAGTCCAGGTGAGGGGCTTCCATTGGGAGGAGTGTGTCTGCCAAGAGCAGGGCAGGTGCAGTGGTGGGATTCAGGCGCTCGTCCTGATTGGAGTGAACTGTTTGTTAAGGACCCCCCTCCCCTGGGAGAGAGAGTGATGGGGCTTTTAGTGCTGGGGAGCCCAGGGTGGGGAGGAGAGAACTTGCAAGGTTCATAGGCTCGCAACACCAATCCCATTCCCACAGAATCAAAGCAAAAGTACAAAAGACAATAAACCCTGTTCAAAGGAGAGCCATAATGCTCGCCAGGTTTAATGTTATGCCTTCTGCCTTGTTACATGGCAGATTTAATAAGCAAGAAAAGGCTAAAAGATTGTGCCCATGTAACGATGGCTCAGTTGAATCTCTGGCCCACCAATTACTTCACTGTCTCAGATTCAAGGAAATCAGATCCAAGTATGTGAATCTCACTCCTTTACATTTACCCGATCTCCCCGATTTATTTAGATTACACTACTTGTTGGACAACCCTGATCCTTCTCTCTGTATGATAATGGCAGACTTTCTCCTGGAAATTACTAAATGCCAGTAGATTTCCTTCATCCTAACATGTATATCCTGTATTGTATATGCTTTTTAATCTGTTTTTATTATGGTTTTACTGCTGTCTATGCCAATAAAGGCTTGCTTCACACACAAAAAAAGACAAAAGGCATTTCACATCGATAAAGAATTAAGCTAAACCAGGCCCCGGCCAACTGGCAGGAAAGGGAGAGGAGAATCCCTTACTGCCCTGAGCATCCCTTCCCCACCCCCACCCCTTGTCAGAATTAGGGCCATTCTGACAGAGGCAAATGTGGGACAGAGAGGTCCATTTCAAAATATTCTCCATGCTTTTATTTTTCTGTTCCTGTTGCATTTTTGTGGGAAGTCAAGTGCTGTGATGACGTGAAGGAAAAACCGCAGATCAGATGGCTGCTCCACAAATTTAGTTTTTCTGAAGTTATCCCACCCCTCACACAGCATTCTTGCTTAGGATTGCCTTCCTTGACTGCCTTTTTACTTCTATTTTGTGGTGGTGCGGTTATTGGGTTTCGGAAAGTGAAAGTTTTACTTCCCTCCCCTCCCCCTGCACCCCTCCCCCTTTCCCTGCCAGGCCTCCAGTGTGATAATAGTGTAATTATTTCAAGGAGATTATTAGCATTAAACCTCAGACCTAGTTTTGGGGAAGCAGTGTAGGTAATCCTATTAAGTGCTGTTAACCCCTCCCCCCCCCCCGATTTTCATGGGAAGAACTAAAGTGCAATCCTTTACCTGGGAGTAAGCTCAGTTGCTGGCAATGTTGGCTTGCTTCTCAGTAAATCCTCCTAGGGTCGTGATTCACCCATTCGAAGTGTTGCATGGATGCTTCAAAGCAAAGCCACCAACTACCACCAAGCTTACTCCCGAGTAACACACACCTTGGAGTCAACTGATTTTTCTAAACTAAACCTCAATATTCAGGTTAAATTGCAGTGTTGGCACTTTGCGATAAATGAGTTTTGGGTTGCAGTTTGGGCACTCGGTCTCGAAAGGTTCGCCATCACTGATCTAGTCCAACCATTTGCACAATGCAGGAAATTCAAAAGCATTTCTCCCCCCCCCCCAACCCCCCTCCCCAGCTCCCTCGGTGACCTTTGCTTTTTTACCCAGAGGAAGGCAAAAAATCTCCAGGATCCCTGGCCAATCTGGCCTGGAGAAAAATTGCTTCCTGGCCTCAAAATAATGATCTGCATTTCCCTGGACATATAAGAAAGGGCCACAAGAGCCAAGCATTGACTCATCCCTTTCTTGCCTCCTTCTCAAAATCTGCCTGATTTCACAGACTCAGTATTGCTGTCACATGGCCATCTAGCCTCTTCTTTGAAATCCCAAATGGGATTCCCCCACCTCCTTAGGAAGCCTATTCCATTGAGGAACTGCTCTGTCAGGCAGTTTTTTCTATGTTCAGTTGAAAACTCTTGATTTAATTTCAACCCGTTGGTTCTGGTCTGACCTTTTGGGGAATGGGAAACAAATACTTGAAGATGTCTATCGTCAGAGGTGAAGCTGCAAGGAGGCCAGGGGGTGCGTGTTGCACTGGGTGCACCCCTGGAGGGGGCATGCAAAAATTCAGGTTTGTGTTTTTTGTATTTTTAGTGTTTGTAGTTTTTAGGCTAGCAGCACCAAAAATTTCAGGGTATCTTTAGGAGACTCTCCTAATGATACCACCTGGGTTTGGTGAGGTTTGGTTCAGGGGGTCAAAAGTTATGGACTCCCAAAGGGGATGCCCCATCCCCCATTGTTTCCAATGGAAGCTAATAGGAGATGGGGCTACACCTTTGAGGGTCCATAACTTTGGACCCCCTGAACCAAACTTTACCAAACCTGGGTGGTATCATTTTGGTGCTACTAGCCTAAAAATGTACCCCCTGCAGGCCAAAAACTGAAAAACACTAAAAATACAAAAAAAAACACATGACCATGGGGCCCCCCACAAAACTCAGATTTTGCACTGGGCTCCATTTTTCCTACTTATGCCTCTGTCTATCATATCACCTCTCAGTTGTCTCCTCTACAGGCTAAATATACTTTGTCTCAACCTTTTTTTCATAGGTCTTAGTGTCCAGACCTGTCAACATCTTTGTTGCCCTACTCTGGACATGCTCCAGCTTGTCAACAACCTTCTTAAACTTCTGTGCCTTAAACTGAACACAATACTCCAAGTAAAGTCTAATGAGAGCAGAGCAATGGATAATAATATATAAAGCATCATGCCTCCAGAATGTAGCTTTTGGCCTTTCTCACCTTTTATTCTCCTCCTGGAAATTCAGGAAGAGTCTCTTGGTGTTGGTTGTTTTTTAATATGTCCACATAGAATTCCAGCCCTTTCCATATTGCTACTTAAATATGCACTTTGACCTGAATTGATAGTCAGAATTTTTTGTTCTCATGAAGGACTTTGTGTACGTTATATATGCATCTTCTGTTTCATACATTTAAAGGTTATGACAATTAAGGTTTCGAATTGGTGATCCTCTTAGAGGAACATACAATATATAGCCTGACAGCAATCATAAAGCAGGACATTTGTTACTGCACTGAATGTTTTTCATTTGGTCTAATGGTGCGTCCACCAATCTTTGCAAAACATAAACATACCAGTGTTTTAATACTATAGTAAGATGGTATCAAATAAAAAATGGTATCTATTTGACAAGGAAATATGACTCAGAACAATGGTAGTAGAATTTAAATGGGAGCTTTTATAGAAGAGACTTGCATGGTTTATCACAGGTTTCATATAAATATATATTCATTGGTATGCTACATTAATTCTGTACACTGCCTGAGGCTGACATAATTGCTACTGCACAATATTTCCACCCGTTCCAGATGTCTTTGGCTTTTGTTTGCCTTTATAAATGTGAATGTATAATCATACATTGGACTGAGACTCATCTTCTGACAAAATCTGATGGTTCCAATATGAACTAGTCAAATAGTAAATGTTTAGTTCTGTCTATCACAAACCTGTCCCAGTGTGTGTGTGTGTGTGTGTGTGTGTGTGCCAGATAGCGATGCGATGTGTCAATGTGTAAAAGTGCGTGTCAAATTGTGTCGTATTAGCGTCAAATCAGCATGCTTTCAGTTGTCACCACTCCAAACTGAAAACCCATCCTAACACATTTACTGGCCATCTTGGATTCACCAGAAAAAAAGTTGGAATCCAGAAGCACGTTTAACACTTACAATTTTTTTTTACTTGATGCAAGCTTTTGGGTGCATGCACACTTCTTCATATATAAACAAAGTATTCTGAGCTGCTTCACTTCCTTCGCTTTCTTCAAAGGGTGGTAAGACTGCCTGACTTACACCTGATTGGTGGCCCCTGAGCTGAAGCCATCACCATGAATCTGGAAGCTCTACAGTGGCAGTGGCTTCACCCAGTCAGTGGCTTGAGCAATCAGCTCTGTATTCTGGCCACAAGGAAATACTCCACCCCTCCATCTGGTAATTCTGCGTCCTCATTCCCACTGGCTTTGTTGATGGAGGGGAAGAAGACAACAGTTATGCTTCCTACCTCTAGCATCAACAGAATCTCCACTGCTAAGAGAAGGCTTTTTACTTCAGTGTAAGGGAGGAATAGAATCCAACTTATGGAACAAAATGTAACTCATTTTTTCTGTGCACAATGACCCCAGCTAAAGTTACTTATAGCTAAGTAAACTGAAATCAGTGAGGCTTGAACTAGTTACTAATAGCATATCCTATTGATTTCCATAGGATTCAAATGCAATGAACTTGAGTTGCATTGGAGCCGGCATGTTTGGAACACACATTTATTTCTCATGTTGGCAAACTGACATCCTTGTGGGAACACATTTGCAGGCTTGGCCTTACAAATCTTTAGAATGTTAGGAAACAGAAGCTGAACATTTGCCAAACTGAGCCTTAATTCAAACAACCAATGCTAGAAATACAAGATGGCGTTAACATAGCTACACTGAATGTTCTTCAAAACAAAGAAAGGGAATACTTAAGAGCTAGAAGTCACTTCACACAGTTTTTATAGTTTCCAATGATTTCATTCTACTAATGGCTACACTTTCTGCCAAAATGGGGAGATCTCTTCTGGTATACTGAGCTTTTCTTTGGTATAAAGAACTTCAAAATGTATTACATGTACCCCAAAAGTGTTAAATCATCCTTTAGCTAAATGGATATTAATTATCTGAAACCATGAAGCTAAATGGATATTAATTATCTGAAACCATAAATTGACACCAACACCCAGGGAAGAAATTTTTTTAAGTATCAGTGGAGTTAGGTACAATGCAGCCTTTCAACTTCCAATTGTCATTGGCTTTCACTGGAGAGAATTAATCATACAATTAATTTACACTCAATTTTGTGAGACTTTAAAGTTCTACACCGAAGTCTGCCATACCAAATAGAGATAGGGATGGGTTGAAAGATGTGAAAATGAGAAACAATAAAATGAGAAACAAGTAACTCTGCATACCTGAAGATCAGAATAAGAACAAGATAAGGCACAAATAGCAGCTGCTTGTGCTATATTTTGCTGTGGGTTATACAAGGGATTAAATTGTAAAAAAAAATCTATTTTTTTTTGAGGCAGCCCCGTTTCCTTTCTTCTTTGGGTACATTCTCCTACCAATATGTAACTCACACATGCTCATATCAACATTTCAATTGCCTCTGATTTTGGCTTAATAAATAATAGTCATTCCACAACAATTTCCAAGTAATTCCATAACAGCAATTCCCTCAGTACTTGTCATGGATGAATTTTCCTATCTGTTTGTCACAGTATCACCTTATACTGCTCCACTGAGACTCTTAATTGCTTACTATATTTAAATGGCTTCTTGACACAATATAAAAGCATATTTTTGACTTTCACTTGAAAGAAACATAAGATAATATATGGATATGTGTGCTGCATTGAAAGAGTGGAAGTAATTTGACTAGATTTTTTAAAGCTGTGCCAAATGGTCCATTGCCATGTTTTAATATATCTTTTTTTTTGCCAGCATGGAAAACTGACCTTTTCAAAATTCCGTTATTTATGTGTTTTCCCTGGATAAAATTCTGCCAATGGCTTTGTGGTCAGGCTTCACGATCAGGTACACAGGGACATATATGAATTTCCTCCTTCAGGGATGAATCAATTATCTGCATACAATGATCTGCATACAAGACATTTCAAAATTTAAGACATTTTCAAAGGAACAAATTCCATTTTTTGTAAAAAAAAAAACCTTTTATTCCTATGCCAAGTTGAAATGAGTGCAGCCTTTTAAATATATTTATCACTGGAAGGGTTCTCTTCAACAAGCAATATTTCACTGAATGGTAACTGTAAAACTGAAAAACATGGCATGGAGCCAGTTTAGTCCCTCAGAGTTGAACAAGACCAGATCATTTTAAATTCAGCAACATTGGTTCAAGTGCAGGTAAGTCTATTAGCAAAAAACATGTACCAGATATAAATAGATATGGATAGCAATATAGCAATATAGTAAATTAAGCTAGATGTGATACACTGCTTTCAGCAAAGGGGAAATTATTTGCCTGGATGAAGGGAAAGTCTTGCTGGTGGAAGAGATAAAGCCATTCCTCAGACTACAGCTTAAAAAATATCAGAATGGGAAAAATGGCAGGGTATTACACACACATACCCCAGTCCTCTAAAAAAAGCATGTTTAAATGTTCACATAGGAGATGGGGAGTTGTGACCCTGGTAATTAATGAAACACATTGTGTAGTAGGCACCATAAATCTTGCAGTCACATTCCACATAATACTATCAGAATAAATTCATTAGTTGAAAACAAAAGCCAGCTAAAGAGCTAGGGTAATATAATTTCACTACAGAGGGGAAGGATGGAGTACCAACTGCACATTTATTACATGGGTGAAAACTTGATCTTTCTTGATTGGCACTGAAAGTCTTATTAGACTGATGGTTTCTTTTTTGTTGTTGCAAACATTTTGACTCCCAATAGGTACTTGTTTCCCAGCAATTACAAAATGGATATCACCACAGTTACCTAGAATATGTTTGTACATCCTGTGTAAAATAGTATAGTTATAGCTCGCAGCATCCTGAACATAAGTTCTAGGCCACAGAAGCTTATGCAAAAATAAAGTATCATTAATCATTAAGGCCCCACAAAACGGCTGTTTTTCTTGCTGCAACAGATTAACACCCATCTGAAATGCCTAGATAATTGGACATTAGAAGCTCTTTTGGGTGTATCCTACTTCTGACATTGAACTTGTATATGACTTATGAGCAGCTGAAATTGAGGACCTCCGTTCAAGACACCAATTAAAGTTCACACGACTTTAACCCAATATTTATCTCACTAGCCATCAGCAGTAACCACTGAGATAACCAGAAGGTTGGGAAGGAATGAGAAATCGCCAACTGCAGTGATGACTGGAGCCCCATACCTTTATTTGAAATAGTTGTGAAGGGCTGTGAGAGACAAGGGGCGCTTGCAATAGCATTAAAGATCATTGCTGCTTCTGGACACTCTTGTGGCCAGATATGTATCGGCAGATTGCTAACTTCAGCAACCCCCTGCCTCCAACGCTACTTTTTGTCTCCTGTCAGTAAGGACATGAATATTCACTCTCCTGGGTTGCCATTCAGCAGTGACAGCTTCTTTCTGTCCCTTCCTGACCATTACACTATTTCACCATTGGTAAGCATGATACATATTAACACATTTGGAATTATAGTAATGCTCTAGTGTCCTACAAAAGGAGAAATCAATGTAGTTGCCACTTAATCTAGGGCATGATCAGTCTTTTGACTAATGCTGTGCCACAACTTGGGAAGGATTCTGTATGCTTTCCTCTTCCCTTGCTATTTCATGAATCTGAAATGCATGTATGGGACAGCAGGAATTGGATTCTTCATCAGACCACTGACACAGAAGTAAGCAAACTTATTTTAACAAAATGTTGAACCATTTTTAAAGAATTCACTCTGCATTCTATGTTTTCATCCTCAACTGGTCTGTGCATTATCCTGGTTATCAGCCTTGTGTTTTTGAGATAAAAGACAGGGCTGACATATGTGCTATATGTGTAAGTGGTAAACAAATGTAAAGAACCTGCAGTAGCCAAATATTAACATTATCAGCCAATTCTATACTCCTTGAAGATAAGCAATCCAGCACCTGCAGAAAGTGGTATGGGAGTTTAAGATTGTTTCAGAAATGTCAGCAGTATCACTATCACAGCTAGATAAATATCACATGAGAAACACACAGCCATCTGTAAGCTGAGGCAAATCTCAGTTTACAAAGATTCAGGAGGGGGAAACACTGGGGGAAAAGCAGTTATCCAAACCCTAAAAATGCTGCTACTTCACATCCACTGAGGAAATCAATAGTGAGCTTAGAAACAAAAGAAAAGAACAGTTTGGTGTTCAGAGAGCATTATAAGCATAACTGGGCCATTTCAGAAACAATCCACATAGTGTGGGTTATTATTAAAGCTCGACAAGCAGCAGATTTAAGTTCTGTGTTGAGCTGACTTTCCATGACTTCTTGTTGAAAGCATATAGCTGAAAGCTAGAAATGGAGCACTGTCACTTGGTTTTAATGGTTAGCAAAACTTGATTTGCTCAGATGATCAGTTCTCATGTGGCTGAAAATACCATCATTTTGGCACCTCCTTTCTATAAAGTCGCAAAGGAATGTGTACTACATAATGTCAAGAAGACCCAAAAAACACGTTTGTACACAGGCTGCCTAACAATAATAACAAAATTGATTCTCATTGCAATATCATTATCACAGACATACAGTCATGTAATTCATATACATATAAATCAATATTTTGAACAAAAATGATGCTTGTTATTCAATCAGCAACTATTAACCAATATTCATGGAAAACATTCAAAATGAGGTTGCTTGCAAATGATAACAGTATAAAAACGACGGAGTCTCCGTGTTGGCGCCTCCGGCTGCAAATAGGCAGTCTCCGTCCCTCAAGAAATCCAAACACAAACGCCCTCACATATAAGCATTTTCTATATATCTTCATCAAAGCAAACTTTTCAATATTTTTGAAAATGCCATATTGAAGTTTGTCTAAAAATAAGTAGTTGTCAAAACATTTTTATCTCCAGAATATAATACATAAACAAGAATCTCAGTGTTTAAACTCTCCATAGTATTGTTATCAGACCATTTTTATATGATACATAAACACAGAATCACAATATTTTTACTCACAGTTATTTGCTGTTTTTCTAAACCTGCTTCAATGGCTACTCCAAATTTTCTACAGCTGCAAGCAACATAGTGAATAATATAGAGCTTTTGATCATTAATAGGTGGAAGATTTTGGTTCTCTTGTAAAAAGTTTTTAAAGGTGACAGCTAAAGTCTAATTCCTTGTTCAAACCTAATATATGACTACGAAAGCAAAAAATGAACCTATTTTCTTCCTATAAAATGTGTTTGTGTAAGTCAATAGAGTGAGTATAATGGTATTTTTGCAATTCTGCCAGTCATGTTCTGAATGTTTGATTTGAATAAAATGTGAAACCAAAGGAGCCTCCTCCCTTTTGTTCTTAATAGTGGATTTATGCTCAGAAATTATAATTTTGACTGGTCTGGAAGTTTTCCCAATATATATTTTCTGACATGGGCAAAAAATAATATAAACAGTTAGCTGTGTTACAATTAGTAAAGTCCATTAGATGCCATTTGAAGCTGGATTGAGAATCATCTATTATTTTAGTATTTAAAGAAGCATGGCACTGTGAACATCTTCCACACTTATAGTGTCCAATCAATATCCGTTTGACATAAATTCTCTTGTTCACATCTGCCCTTACCAAATGTTGTTTTAGGCTGGTTGAGCATCTAAATCCTATCTTTGGTAGGTTATGAACACCCCAGCAAATCTGAAACCAAATGGCAATATTTACCCACAACCTGTAGAATTGCTGTTGCCTGATGAGTACTTCAATTTCAATTTAACCTTTAATGGCATATAAAATTGCAAAAATATGAGAAAAATCAAGTGCCCAAACCAGATGTTTTTCTAGTGGTTTGTCTTTTTTCTGTAATAGGTTCTTACGTTTTTGCCATGTCACTTTTTGCCATGCTGTTAATAATACTTTTTAGGATATCCCCTGTCTGCATATTTATGTATGATATCTTCTGCTTCTGTCAAAAAGCAATCATAGGAGGAAGAATTTCTCTTGGCACAAACAAGTTGACTAAATGGTAAATTCTCACGTAACCATCATGGATGAAAGGAACAGAAGTGTAAAGCATTGTTCTTATCTGTGCATTTATGAAATAAACGGAACTGGATTTGACTGTCCATTAATCATAATTGTTGTATCTAAAAAATGGAAACTAGTGGAATCAGCTTTGCCTGTGAACTGGATGGATGTGTGTAATGTGTTAATCCATTGCAGGAATGTAACAAATTCAAATTCTGGTCAGAAGATGAAAATAAGGTCATGTGACAGTTTGGAAAAATATACCTGTGCATATTAAACTATTAACATTAAAAAAGAAAATAAGGTAATCTATGTAACGTTTATAGACAATCATCTGCTCATAAAATGGATTCTTAGTCAGATTGTAAATGAAACTATTTTCTAAATTGCTCATGAGTAAGTTGGTCGCACTGGGAGCCAGGCTCGAGCCCATACGTAATTTCAGAATAGAATTTTTCATTAAAGCGGAAGTAACTCTTTTCCAACACTAATTCTAATAAATTAATCAAGAAATGTGTAGGTG
The DNA here is from genome assembly GCF_021028975.2 of Sphaerodactylus townsendi. Taxonomy (NCBI): domain Eukaryota; kingdom Metazoa; phylum Chordata; class Lepidosauria; order Squamata; family Sphaerodactylidae; genus Sphaerodactylus; species Sphaerodactylus townsendi. The sequence goes on along the minus strand of NC_059425.1, from coordinate 127,783,710 downwards.
GATTCTCTGAGGGGCGTGTGCATAGAAGATTATAAATAATCAATTTCACCTCTTCATGAGGGATGTTCGTGTGCAGTGCAGTAACATCCAATGTTACCAAAACACTATCCATTGGGCATTCTTGTCCTTCAAGTTTGTTAATAAGATCTATACTATCCCTAAGGTAGGAATTCATTTTTAGTACAAAAGGCTGTAAAAAATGGTCTACATATTTAGCCAATGGCTCTAATATTGAACCTGAGCCCAAAACAATTGGTCTTCCAGGGGGTCGAAAACCCTCCTTATGGATTTTAGGTAAAGTATAAAAAATGGGTATCCTGGGTTGTATATTGATGAGAAATTTAGCAATTCTATCTGTAATCCAGCCTGCCATAAGGGCTTCCTGGACTACAATTTTGATGACTGATGCAATGTGTACTGTTGGATCTTCAGTAAGTCTAGAGTAAAAATTGGTATCATTAACTTGTGATGATAAACACTGAAAATTTTATTACACCTTATGAGTTCCATAGTTTGGAATCCTCACTACACTAGAACCCTTAAGTTTAAATTGGCATTTGAAACAATATTCGTGTAAAATATTATTAAACAAAATGATATATTATTCTCTACTTTCATTTATTTTCTAATTTTTGAAGAAGAAATGAGAAATTAGAACCTACCAGATGGATCTGGTCAAAATTGTCTCCACATATGCCAAAGAACTCACTTTTTTGTTTCCATTTTTTACCTCAGTGATTAATCGTGGAGTGAAATGGCCTATTGGTTCTACACATTCTTACATTTTTATTTCATTTTCATATTTTAAATGCTTTCCCCCAGTTCATTATTGTAGTCACTGTAGTCATTAGCTTCAAGAGAAAACACATTTTGGGTGCACTTTTTATTTTCTGTCATAGTTGGATAGGATTTCCACAGGCTGAACTCTTCATCCAAGGGATATTCTTTGCCATGCATGCATACCTGGCTAGACTTTTTTTCTGACATAAACATTTTCAGGCAGGGTAAAAATTTTACAAAGTGGGAGGGCATTGGCTTTTTGAGTGAGGGGAAATGGGTATAAAAAGATTTATATGATCCAAAGAGAAACCAGAGAATGTGTATATTTTACTAGAACTCTGAGTACATAAGAGTGGGGCAGTCCAGGCTAGCTGCCCATTACTGTCATGCCTCTAGACTGTTCAGTATCAAGACTCTATATTCAGATAGTTTCTTTCTTATGAAAAAAGCATCAGGAAAAAGCACTTAGACTTCTATTGCCAGAATGGATGTTCACACACCAAAGCACCCTCCATTATACCCCTTGGCATCACACAGTGTCACCCCTGATCCCCAGTTCCCAGGGGAGTTTGGCATTCCTCCAGTCCCACAGTTCAGAGCTACTTAGGTCTAAAACAAGCCACATTCCTCAGTGCTGAACAGAGCAACAGCTAGCAGGTGTCTAACAAGCTGATAAAGCATTGCTGGAATAAAATGAAACTACAGCAATATCAGTTAGATAAAAGGGAAAAGGGAAAGGGGAAAGGATCCCATGTCCCAGCTAGGAGACATGACAGAATCAAGGCAGAACTGGGCAGATTGAGACAATTACTGTCAATATAACATTAATCAAAATGGAATAGCTGAAAGGAGGTTCAAATGTTTTGATCAATGTATATGCAAATAAATACTATATCATTGGCCTAAATTGCACCATACACAGGGTATTAAAGGGCTAACAAAACAGGTGCAAAGATCTCGCACAAACAATACAATTTAACCAATAATAACTGCATCTTACACAAGAATATAAAGAAGCAAGATTTGTAAAGGCCTCACTGTATTTGAAACCTTTAACTCCCTTCAAATGCCCTCATGACCAGTTTACGGTTAACACAACTTCCTAAATATAGAATGAAGTCTAAAGCAGCAGGGAAAAAAGTATGAGTCTGGTGGCACCTCTAAGATCAACAAAGTTTTATTCTTGATATAAGCTTTTGTGTGCATGCACACTTCTTCAGAAGCTTATACCAAGAGTTAAACTTTATCAGTCTCAAAGGTGCCACTGGATTCAAACTTTTCCAAAACTTTTTAAACAGATATGTGAATATCTATATCTATATCTACTATAAGACCTATGACCATGCAATGGTTGGACTTAAAATGCTAGAGGAGGAAACTGAAAAATAGAGTAATACTTGTCACTTCAGTAATAATATATATATTGCTCCCTGTCAAAACTCATGAGAACAGAACAACACTGCTGGATCAGACCATTGGTACAACTAGTCCAGAATCCTGTTTCACCCAGTAGCCAAACCAGTTGCTCTGGAGGTTCAACAGAGAACAGATGCCAAGGTCTTGCCCTGGTTCTGTCTGTTAGCACTGGCATTTAGAGGTTAACTGCTTCTTTATATGGAGGTTTGTTCAAATTCTTTAAAACACCTTCTCTGGACTTAATAGGAGAGTACTGAAATACTTCAGCTTATATAGAAGATATGACTTTTTGGATATTAAACTATACACATTTTTCAGTGGGTTTCACCTAGATGCCTACACATCCAACACAGATCAGAGGTCAAGGGAAAGTCAATGTAAATTTAATTGGTACCATCCTCATGCAAATTCTTCATCACTTCGTAAGAAACTGTCTGTTTAAAAGGCCCCTCACTGAACCCAAATTTCATTTTTCTGGGTCCAGTACAGATTTGTAATGCACACTACTATTATTCTATCTCATACATACAGTGGGCTATTGTAATTGATGGGAAAAGATGAAAAAACAAAGAAATGGGCAATCAAAATGATTAAGGGGTTTGATCTCCATAGTTTGGAACTTTTCAGCATTAAAAAAATTGAGTAAAGGGTGACGTGATGGAGATTTATAAAATTATGCACAGGGTGACAACTAGAACCCAAGCCAGCCAGTAAAGATATTATGCAATAGGTTCAGGAAAGCTAAAAGGAAATACTTAATTCCAACCATCTGTCTCACCACCCTGCCTATCGCACTGTAGTCTACTATTGAAGTGGTGGCTCACCCTTGACCCCAATGAGCAGCTTGTATGGAGTCTGCTCTCCCTTCCTTCATTGGAGTCTGTAGAAACTATAGAGCATATGTTATTAAAGTGTCCCCTCTATGAGGAGGCAAGGAAAAAATGCCTGTCACATCTACTAAACAAAATGACATATTGTTCTGATAAAGTTTGTTGTGAAAAACTATTACAAAATAAGGAGAATATTACTAAATGGGTAGCAAAATTCTGTCTATTCATTATGAAAAAGAAAAAAAATGATCTGAATATGGTATCTCCCTTAGATATTTTTGTTTTGTTTAGTATTTTTATGCTGTTTGGTGTGTTATAATGATATATAATGATATATAATGATATATAGATGGATAGTGCTGGAATACGGGAGAGAGATCTGCATTCTTGTTTTGTTGTAGATATTTTGGAGTTTTGTAATATATATGGTCATTGACTGTAAATAAAGTCTTCTTCTTCTTCTTCTTCTTCTTCTTCTTCTTCTTCTTCTTCTTCTTCTTCTTCTTCTTCCTTCATTGGGGTCAGGCTGTGGGTGAACCAGAGGTGAGGCCCTTTTCCAGGATCTTTATTCCAACATTCCCATGGTGCAACAGGATGGGCAGAAAATTTCCACCTACCTGGGGGGAAGGGAAGCAAGCTTCCCATTTCTATGCAGGGAGCAGGTGAGGAGGCAGTGATTTCTGCAAAATGAAAGGAGCTGGCTTTCCCAACCAAGCTTGGAGCACCAAAAATCCTTGGGCCAGCCTTGCAAATATTTCTCCCATTAGATACTGAGAAGCAGTGAGCAGGTGAAATGCTGCTGCAGGCCTATGGCATAGGCTGGTCACTGTTGGAAACAGTATGCTGGACTAGAAAACCTTATCCAGCATAGATATTTTATGCTCTTATATTAGGGCCTGTTAGTGTGTGCTAGGACCCTGGGTGTGGTTTTGGTGGCAGGGGGTGGAGAGATATCTGAGTTACTGTGGCTGTATGCTGTGGCCTCCTGACTCCAGGTTAGTTTTGCTGAACTCCATGGGAATATGTGCACTATGAATTGCAAATGTTCATTTGTAAAAGGCCAGAAAAAAATGGCTGACATAGAATAGGGCTTCAGCTAGAAGAGTGAAAGTTGAGTCACACAGGGAGTGCATCTAGAGGAAGAAGTCAAAATGTTTCTGCTCAGAGACACTCTCCATCGCTACAAAGATATGTGGCTGGAGTTCTGTAGTGTGTACACAAGTGGCTACCAGCAGCAGCGTGAGAACTTGCCAGAGCAAATGAGTAATCAAATAGCTGCAAGTTCTGTGAAGCCTGAACAGTGAAAAATTAAAAAGTGCAAAATCTAGGCAGCTGGTAGATTTGTTAAAAATGATTACATATTTGCACATTCAACTCAACATAGCTGAGAGTATTGAGTGCAGAAATGAAGTTTGTCCATGTGTTTCAAACAATGGCACTCACACACATACGCACAAATTTAGTGCCCGTTAAATGCCAAAAGAACTTCTCAGTATTACAATTTTTATTACTAATATCAGTAAAGCACCTGTACCTTGTGATAGGAAAATCACAGGCTCTTTCACTGGTTTACAATCTAATATGGCTTCCCTATGCCCATTTCTGCTTAAATATGCCCCATTGAATTCAGTGGGACTTATTCACAAGTAAGTGTCCATAGAAGTGTAGCTTCACAGTGTTCTGTTTTGAATGTGCATGAGGTGTAGTCCTTAGTAAGTATGCTTAGGCCTGTAGATAGATAGTGTGTCAACGCAGAAATAAATCACACAATAAGCTCAATCAGATGCAGCCCAAGAAATTGTTCCTAGGATTTCATCATGATTACCATACCTGCAAACAGTTACTGAAACAAATAATGGGCTGAAAAGCAGTGAGGGAAGTGGTACGTAAAATAAATCTCTCCAGTATCTTTCTTCAGTCATCACTGAAAAACTACAGTAAGTAAAACTGCCTAGCTGAGCTCACAGCCACTGAGTGATTGTGAGACTCGTCAGCTGGATTTTTACAGCCTCCTTGCTGCCCCATTCTGCACAGCTGCTGGCCTTATGCCTTGTTATGTGTTGTGTGCAACATTTAATATGTGACTGCACATCTAGAATGATTTTGTCTTATAATGTCCCACATTTGTATGCCTGCTGCCTGCCCCCTTTTTTTTCTCTGCTAGAGCTTTTTTACTGGCCAAATCAAAATAGATATCATCAGAAAGTTTAGACAGAGAGAAGAATGTTATTCTGGACATAAGTGTTTTCCCCATAGCTACTATATCCTGGGATAAGGAAGTGAACCATCCCGGTTTGGCCATGAATTCCGCATGGCTTCTGGGCCTAAGTCAGGCCCATCCTGCAAGATTTGCTTTATCCCGCAGCTTTCAAAAATGATAAAATTGGCGGTTCTTTTGAAGAAGCCTGTGCTGCTCCCACTCCCGGCAAACACCACAGGAGACTGGCCAGTTTATTTTTCTGGCTTCACCGCCTGGTCTCCCCCCCACCCTAGCTGCAGCCAATCAGAATGTTGGAAAAACACAATCTATGTAAAGTACGTAAATGTACGCAAACTATGTAAACGGCGTAAACGTTAATGTGGAAAATGAAAATAAACCAGGGGCTCGTGCATAATTCACTGGAGTTCTTCCTCCTGGCCTGAATGTACTGATGGGCAGCAGTGCAAAGGGAGAAACTGGGATAAAAACACCCTGGGATGTATGATCCCGGGTCTATCCCAGGATATTTTGTCAGTGGGGAAAACGCCATAGTTGCCAAGAGAGCTACCACTCGTAAGGAGCCTTCCACCACAGTTTTGTTTAACAAAACTATGGATAATCTTTTTTCAAATATGGGCCATGGCCTTTGACATCAGCTTCCGTTACATCAACACCTACTTGGTTCTCATACTTGTTTGCCTGATTAAACTTCATAGCAATAAAGAATAGGAAGTTCATGCTCCAGGATCAGATCTGCCTAGCACTGGCTCATCTAGGGTTTTATTTATTTTTCACATTTTTATCCCATCCAATTTCCCACAGGGCTCAGGGCAGCGATAAAGCTATGCCTGGAAACTAGGGGGAGGATTGGGGGTGAGGGCACGTGGCAGTATACCACTGCTCTTCCAGTGATTCTGAGAACTACCAGGTTTCCCCTGCACAGATGATGACTTTCCCCCTTCCTCCTGCCACTTTGAGGGCAACGAGGGCTTTTAGCAGAAGGTTTCCTACCACAGCAGGAAGTCTAGCTGCCCTAGGCTCATCCTTACCTTAGATGAAACTACTCATCTGTGTTGCAACCTTTGGCCATTGCTGCAGCACAAGAAAACCATATGCCTTGCATTATGGGCATCTGTGGAGTGGTGTATTAGCATCATCCGTAATAAATTGTTGTTGTAACTTCAGAAGTTATTGTTATTTATTATGCTGAAAGGTCAAGACTGACATCAGTGTCCTGATTAGAGTGTGGTTATTGCCATGCTTTGGAAGAAAATTAGGAAGACATGTACAAGAATGCATGTTGGAATGCATGTAGGCCTAAAGTAGACGTGTTGTAAACTCAGTGATAGATGAAACTGAATTTCCCACTGCACACATGGCTCACTGTGTGAATCAGCCTCAATTTTTCTTAAATTCAGGTGATCCAGTTGGATCCTTGGATAACAGGGGAATCATGGCCCATATTTGAAAGAAGATTAGCTGCAGTGAATCAGCACTAGCAGTGCAATCAAATGTTACTCCAGTCTAACACCCTTGATTCCTTGAAATGTCTGCATAGGATTGCATTGCAAATAATTTAATTGTCATGGCCCTGTAGTGTGTTAGCCAGGACCCTGCCATATTTCAGGGCATAGATTTTATGAACTTGCCCAGAAAGGACTCGATTTGTCAACATGTCAAGACTTAGGCAATTAAGTACTGTTTATACAAACATTCCCAACAATTGGGAAGAATGTCTGCCATGTAACTTACAAGAAGACACTTGTATGCACTTAGCCCAGTTGTTGGGAACTTTTGTGCATGCTGCACTTTACTGTCCTAGACTTGACACGTTGATTCAATGCCCTGCTGAAGAAGCTACCCTGCTGAAGAAGCTGCAAAATGGGGGTCATTCCGAAAATCCCATCCAAATTGATTACCTTACACTGATTATTGTGACTACTGTACTTATCCGGCACATACCTGGAGTATATTTGTCCGTATTGAGTTACTGTGAATGCCTTGATGACCTACTGCTAGTTATTGTGTTTAGACTTTTTCCCTACAGGAACATCTGTAGTGCTTGTCTTGTTCTGCATAATGACCCATATATCCCTTGGTGGTCTCCCATCCAAGCACTAACCAGGGCTGACTCCCACCCCCTTCGTGGCTTCTTGAGATCTGATGAGATCAGACTAACCTGGGGGCATCCAGGTCACTACAACCGGAAAAAGGAGGTGTAGCAGAACAAGAAAAATAAACAAAAACACCTACTACACCCAAGCTACTGGCTTGTGACCTTTGCTGGCCTCTTTCCTTGAAAACCCTTCTGGGTTGTCATAAGTTGGCTGCAACTTGACAGCATTTTCAATGCACATGCACACACACACACACACGAGCAACAAGGTCTGATAATTTGTTTTTTAAATCATTGTTGAAAAGCCATTACTTGGTTTAGATTGTTCACCACTCTTGTGTCTTGAGGAATTTTTCCTTGTGGTCTCAGCCAATGAACTTCACTATCTTCAATTCTTTGCTATATGGATAAAGGAACCTCAAAGAAACAATACAGGCTACTGAAGCAGAGCTGGCTGCTACATCCTACTGTGAGGGAGGGGAAACCCTGATTGGGATGGGATGGGATGGGAAAGGCATTTGGAAAGCATTAAACCATTGGGTGGGAAAGGTTTTAAAACCAAAGTTGCTTGGCAAACACTTGATGTTTGACCGCTTTTTAAAAACCTGTGATTGTCATAGAGATTAATGTTATGATGTTTTCAATTAGTTTAAAAGCTTTTTTAATGGCCCATTCTCATTCTAATTGTTTAGCTATTTTGTAACTTCTATTTGGAATAAGTCTCTAAATGCATTAGATAATTTGTAAAATACTCTATGTTCTTTTTAGACACTGGAAATAGCACATGTGGGATTCTTACGAAGAATAGCGATTAAGGGTTTTTCACTGCTTATAAAGAACATTTTAATCTTAAAATGTGACTTAAAAATTAAGGACATGCAGCACTTAGCAAAATTTGGTTTATTGATTGAGAGTGAGATTCATCTCACCTATTATTCAACAATAAATTGAAGTAAGTTTTATTGGTCTAATTCAGGCTTTCGTAATTTGCTGCACAGTATTCCTGATTTAGCTACGAGCAGATTACTTTACCACTTCTTCTAAAGATGTCACAGAAGCCAGTGCAAACCCTAGTTGTACATCCTGCATGGGTATTGTACACAGAGCACACGATTCAACACAGAGCCCCTCTATATTTCATTGACTTAAATCTACCTCAATCTGGATAGACCTGTAGCTACAAACCACAGCTAGTTCATCTAAATGGTCATGGATTCTTACAGTCTTGTCAACAAGAATAAAATGGAAGCTGTGGAAGACCTTAAAATAAGTCTAGGCTAGTTAGGGAGAGGAGTTGTGGGTGGCATGCTAGATATTTTTAATCCCATTTCTGTAAGGAACTGGGAGTGTACTCTTCATGTCAAATCTAGCTTTACTTCCCTCAATCTTCCAACACTTCATTGATTATCAGGCAGGCTGCCACAAGATCTTTAAATGAGCAACATTCAAGTCCAGTATCATCTTAAAGACCAACAAGATTTCCATGGTATAAGCCTTTGAGGGTCAAAACTCCTGGGAGCTTTGAGTCTTGAAAACTTACACTCTAGAAATCTTGTTAGGTTTTGTACTACTGGACTCAAATATTGGTCCTCACTGAAATTATCTTTAAATTTTAACGGTGGGGGGGGGGGGCTTAATTGCTACTTCATTTCTGTATAAGATATGAAGAAGGATTTTGACAAGGTTCATAAACATGGGTTGGGTTGATGTTGCCAACCTCCAAGCAGGCCCCTCTGGAGGTAGTACAACTGATCTCAGAACTACGGACATCAGCTCTCCTAAACAAAATAGCTGCTTTAGAGGGTGGACTCCATGGCATCATACCCTACTGAAAGTCTTTTCTGACAAAGTTTGAAAAATTATGTTTCAATGAGCTTTTGAAAGCTGACTCTCCATTCAATTAATTGTAGCCGTTGTACACTGTTATGGTGTTTGTCTGCAGGACTTACGAATGGAACCGACTGTTTTTGTGGGTGTGGTGTGTGATAACTGAACCTGTGCATCTTCTCAGCAATGTTCCTTTTTCAGATTCAGGTTAATGACATCTTATAATTATTAAAATATTTTTACTACAGAGGTGCCTTTGTGAGCCACTTTGTGTGCTAAAGATATATATATTTAAACATAATAAATACATTGTAGAAGCGGTGGCCAGTACATTCTGTACTGACGTATCACTGTCCTGATCATCTACAGTAGAACAACTGGAAAACTGTGATTCCACAAATGCCATTGGTTTCATGCAGATATAAAATAATAGTTTCCACCTTCCTTGGCTGTGGTTAGAAGACTTAGGACACAGCAGCCTGGCTAAAGCAAAGCAGGTCTGGGGCGGATCACTGCTTGGATAAGAATCCCATGTGTAATTGAAAGACTGAATATAAATTAAATGATATTGATTGTCATAAAAATTCATAAATGAGAATTTTTGGAATCAAATGTGTTTGAGACCTGACATGCAATAAAGTTGCCTTCATTTTACCCTATGATAAAAAATGTGATAGGATGTGGGGGGGAGGGGGAGAGCTGTACAAAATTGATACAGAATGCCTATCTAGTGGAAATGAATAGCAATATTGACTTTTCAAGTTTTGATTTATTTGTGAAGCTGAAAAGCTTTAATTAATACTGTATGCTTCCCTCACTTATTTGAAGGCCACTGAAAAACTTTCTCAATTAAGCAGACGTCCACACAGGAATCAGAATGTTGGTCTGCTCACCAAAGGAATTTTTCCAGTTGTATAGAGCCTCCCTTTGAGGTCATCAAAATAACACCCTCCCAAGAAGTAGCTTTGCATAGTGGTGAAGAGCAACAGTGGCATAGTGGTTAAGAGCAGGTACAACCAGGTTTGATTCCCCGTTCTGCCACCTGAGCTGTGGAGGCTTATCTGGGAAATTCAGATTGGCCTGTACATTCCAATACACGTCAGCTGGGTGACCTTGGGCTAGTCACAGCTTCTCGGAGCTCTCTCAGCCCCACCTACCTCACAGGGTGTTTGTTGTGAGGGGGGAAGGGCAAGGAGATTGTAAGCCCCTTTGAGTCTCCTATAGGAGAGAAAGGGGGGAATATAAATCCAACACTACTTCTTCTTCCACACTCTCTCAAGTTGTCTGAGCTCCAGTTCCCTTGAATGCAGTGCCTCTGTATACCAGGGAGCATGCTGGGGATGAAAGCTCAGAGGATGGCAGGAAGCAATTAACTCGATGGCATCTGACAGCCTGGAGTACCAGTCATCGACTTGCTCATTGAGGATGCCAGTGGGTGTAGGGTCTCGCAGAGCTTTCTGGAAATCAAGTGGATCCATAAGCTCTGCAGATGAGCTAAAATCTGCTCGTTGCCTAGACTGGGGTAGGACCGTAACTCCACCCGAACCCTCAGGGTGAAATGGTCGGACCATGGCACTCTACTAATAGAGGATATGACTATATCTATTCCCACTCCAAAAATCAAATCCAGGGTGTGACCTGCTTGATGTGTGGGGCCAGTTGCTGTCATCATCTTGGATCCCAACAAGAGAAAGGCGTAGTGTCACCATGGATGACACTAGAACCAAAGCTGCATGGCATGAGGCCACATCCACATGGACACTAAAGTTCCCCAGGACAATAAGCCTGGGGATACCCACTTTGAGACGGCCTTCAGCAGCTGGGGCAGGCTGCCTGCCACTGTGCTAGGTGACAAGTGCACCAGAAGGACAGCCAGCATATCCAAGGCCCCCCACACCAGACTAACACATTCTATCCCTGAGACTGACCATGCAGGAATCACCCGAAAGGGAATAGAATCACGGACAAAGACTGCCACTCCACCCCTGTGGCCCTGTGTTTGGCATTGGTGAAGGCACATGAAACCTGGGGCGGGGGGTGAGTGCACTCAGAGCAACTGTCTCACCCTCCTTAACCCAGGTTTTCGTGATGCATGCGAGGTCCATCTGCTGGTCCTCGAGATAATCCCTGAGAACACTGATCTTGTTGATGGACCTGGCGTTCACCAGCACCAGTGATGAAGCAGGGAAAACCCCTTGCCCACAACCCTCAGATATGAGAATAGTAATGAGGTTAGAATGGACACAGTCATATATTGTCTCAACTCCCTTCTCTCATTCAGCCTCATCCTATCAGCATATCTTCCCCATCCCATAAGAACTGGGATCCCTGACACTTTATTGGCCGCCATAGTGGCCTGTCTCTCTCTGGGCTCTTGACCACACTAATTCTCAACTAAGTTGACACAAAATCAGTGGCTACATGGTCATTACCTATCAGCCAAACTCTAGTACATCAACTGAACTAATCATAACTACCGCTAACCCCTTATTTGTCCCTCCCCTCTTACAGTATAAAATTCCTATGGCAATATTAAATAACTCTTTGAAGACTAACCTGACCCAAACTTGCAGCTTTCTTAACAAGTCTAGCTGATTAACTACTACCAGGGAGCTGTAATAAACTATGGTAAGCAGGTTTAGGTTGTATTGCTTGGTCTTAGTCCTGCTCTGTTGCTGTCATCATCTTGGATCCCCAACCCCATTTAAAAACCCCGAATCACAGGATCGATTTCCTCAAATCTGTACATAGCTCCATTATGTGGATTTAATGATCTGTACCCTGAAGACCTAGTCCAGAATTCAATATAGGATATGGAAAATATTTCTGGATGTATTTTAATTAATATTGTACTAATAATGTGCAAATGAATGCTATTAACCAGAAGAATTGTGTTTATGTTTATAGATGCCTTGTAATTCCCTGAGAATGAAAGTAAAGAAAGCAGAGTAATGTGAAAAACATTAAATTTCATGTAAAACAGTTGGTTGATGTTACCCTTCCACTGCTTTAGTGTTTTCACTAATATCAAATTGTTATGTAACTTTGGGATCTTTTTTCTAACAGAAACTATTTGACATGAGGTAGATGTATCAAGGGGAGATTTTTTTTCTATATAAACCCCACTGAAATTAAGGAGATTTTCATAGACATAAAATGCCTGCAGGATGCTATAGGCTCTTGGGAACTTAGCAGTGATATTAATTTAATTGTTGCTCTAAAAGATTCCATTTTGTAATGTAAGGCACGTCAATATCACTGTGTATCAGAAGTAAGAAAACCAAGTATTTTATATCACTGAGCCATTACTCCTGATTAATTTTTTTTCTGATTTTCTTCCACAGAATATAAAATCAGATCACAAAGCAAAAGTTCCCAGAGAATGAGAGAGAAGAAAAGAGAGAGGCCATTACCAAGGGAAACCATGTGTCATTAATTCAGTTATAAATTATTAGCTGAAAGCAGCCTCTCAGCATTTGTATTTGATGAACAAAAATTGATTTCTTCAAGGGCATTTCAATCCTTTTGATGTTACCATCTTTTAGTCCACCATGAATCTGAATCCTTAACAAAATGATTATAGCATTATAGTAATCCAAAGAGCCAATACTAAAGGATTTGGAAGAGCAACAGAGATCAATAGTTTGAAAAAAGAATGTCTTTTTGAGTTGACAGAGCTGTCTAGTCTGATAGTGAACCAGGAAAAATAAGTGGGGAGTAAAGTACACAAGCAATCGTGCAGGCGAAGCTCAGATGAGGTGATGTCTATGCCATGGAGCTTGGAATATTTCCACAGGATTTAAGCAAAACTCTGGGCAACCCAAAGATATTTTGCCAACAATTGCCTAAAAAAAAATCTTTTTCAGAAATATGTTGGGAGTGTTTTTCAAAGTTTGACAGGTTATTCTAAAGGTTGGGTTTTCTTCTGCAAGGTCAACATTTGCGTTTTGGCATCGAGTTTGAGATTATTTGAACTGGGATTTAAGGTAACATGATTGTCTTTCCTTTTAGCTCCTTTGAAATCCATTATCTGGGCCATATTCCAACACAAAGATGAAAGCTCAGTTCTTTCATCAACTGAATCATGTGTGATAAATCTATATCAATAGACTCCAGGGAAGGGAGGGTGAGCATTGCTCCGCAGCATTTCCAAGAGTCAACTGGAGTGGTTAGACACAGTCAATCATAGATGATGGCCATAAGATATCCTAACTGAATGCTGAGGGGAAAAGTTTGGCTAATGCAACCAAGAAAATGAATGCCCCTTCAGCAGCTCAAGGATTAGCATAAACTTATGCTCTGGAGAAGAAAAACAATAGCAGTGTAACAGTGGGGCATTGTTATAGAGCTATCCCTGGATTAAAGTACAGAGAGGAGGAAATCCTCTCAAACTATTTAAACAGAAAACTGTGGGCTCCTGTACAATTTAGTAGATATTTAACAATTCCTTTGGTGTGCTAAACAACAGATTAACTTGGTAGTGTGCCAGTAAAAATTCAGAGAACTTCATATGCAACATCTGGAGAGCATCCGATGGCAAATGGTGAATGGCTAAGTAATCTCTTTCCATGGCAATACGTGGAGTGATAATTTATTGTTTGTAACAAGGACTGTGAACTAGTCATTAATTCTAATACAAAACCTTCTCCAAAAATTATACTCAAGATAAATATGCAACTCTCAATATTCACACTTTTCAAGTGAGAGGCATACCACAAGTATATCCTGTGAGGGGGAGGGGGGAAGTCACCGTAAACATTTTAAAAAGAGGTTTTGAAGCTCTGTATGATCTGTGGTAACAGGACCAGGGGAAAAAAACCAAACATTTTGTCCCTCTTAACCCGGTGCAGATGGTTTTCTTTATGGATCATGGTGGGGTTTGGAGGGGTTTCTTTAAATCTTGGCTTAACTTTTCACATCTTTTCTATTGGAAAGAATGGCACAAATTAAATGCACATTAAAGACACAATTTCTGAATGGTGTGTCAGAACAGACCAAAACCATTTATTCTGAGGCTGTGCATGATAACATGTGATCTTGCAGCTTAACCTTTATCTCAAGCAATTTAAAATGTTTTGTAGTGCTTCTTGTCCATATGAATCAAAAGGAGGATAAGCAGGGGCTAGCATAAATAATAGGTGCTTTTGAACAGGCAGAGCAATTGATAGTTCTACAAATGGCAGCCACCTGTACCAGTAAGTGAATAGAAAGAACAATTTTTTCTCAAGAGAAGAGTGGCTGGCAATCCAATGGCATACACAACCACCAAGGTGATGCATTCATGAAAGCATATTTCACTATCTAATAGGAAGAGCCAGCTACCACCACAAATGACAATTAAGAAGTATGGCCGTATAGCAAAAGCCTTTTACATGCACTCACTATAGTGAAGTTATCAGAATGCTATTGTAAACCTGTTTTAGGATCCTAAGTCAATCCACAGAAGGCCTTCTCTCTTTCTGTGCTGTGATAATAACTCTCGATCACATAATATCAATACCTGTTCATATTAATTGATAAGCCTGGCTTGCATAGTAGAAGCTTATGCTTCAGTGGTACTGCAAGGAAACAAGCCATTAGAAGAGCAATATGGTGTTCTTTTCCATGGCTTTTTTTTGCACAGTAAAAATATCCCTAGGTGAGCACAGAAAATATCTCTGTGCAGCCAGGAATTCCACACTGTTCCCAAAGCTGCACAGGGTCTGTCCTGGTGTTGCCCTGTGATATTTACTTTAGCCTGGAATTTTCAAAAATCTCCAGTTTGGAGGTTCTCCTTAAAAATCCCGGTGTGTCTGTACTGTGCAAAAACCAATCAGGAGCAGGACTGGTTTATTTTTCCCGCCCAGTCGCCTGATCTTTCCACCTAACTTTCATTCAAGCTGCCACTCAAAAATAACAGCCAATCAGAACAATCACTTGGTATATTTTTCCTCAGTACATGCTTTATTTTAAATCAATTAGCATACCTATTCACTAGTTTTCTCTCTCTGACAGCAAAATCTTACTTTAAACCATTAAAAACACAGATCAATTTTTTCCATTCCCTTAGCACATACACAAAAACACCAATCGAGAGAAGAGCAAGTTTATCCCCCCCCCCCATCGCTGCTTGATGTTCATTCAAGCTGCCACTCGAAAACAACAGCCAATCAGAATGTGGGATACTGGACATGCTCAGAAATGCTTCTGAGGTAAATACAAATGTCCGGCTCATGCCGAGCAAACGGAGCATTTCCTACTGGACCTAACTCTGCTCCTGGGCAGAAGTGGGGAGCCATGCAAAGGGAGAAAGCCCAGATATATATGTTCCTAGTTCAACCTTGGTGTAATTGTGCAAAAAACAGCCCTTGTTTGCACTATTAGGGGAGCTCTTGGTGTATAAGCTTCCTTCAGTTTGAATTTCTTTTAGTACAGGCCAGCTTTTAGCAAGAATATATAAAGTTGGGTTTTTAAAAAACATTTTCATCCCAACTGTGCAGGGGTGAAGGGTTCAGTGTGCAGGGGTGAAGGGTTAACAATATGAGAGTAAAAATAAAATGAAAACCATTGGCCACAGTAAAAATGTTGCTAATTAGACCAACAGTATTCTACAAAACCTAAAAATCAGAGCAATAAAAACCTAAACAGAAAAGATTAAATCCTCAAACACAAAAGCAGCAGGAAGTCCATACACACATGCACATAACAACAATCTGTAAATGCCAGAGAGAAAAGAAATGTCTTAAACTTATCTAAATTGGATTGTCTCATATTTTCCAGTGGGCAGGTTTGGCAGGCAAGCAAGTGATACATGATTGGAGTAGTCACCTATGGGCTGAGCTTCAGATGTATCTGTCTTGCTGACGTCCACCATGAGCAGCTGGAAAGCAGAAGAAGTAGTAGCATGGCAGGTCTTCAGGGGACTGTGGAGGCTGAAAAGCTTCTGGTGAGCTGTACAGCGAGTCCATGGGGACTGGGAAGTTGTGTGTGCTGCTGGGCAAAGAACCATGATGGCTCAGCAAGTTTGTGGGAGACTAGGGAGATATATGGGGGGTCTGCTGAAAAGTGACCTGATCAATTGTAGGATTGCCAACCTTCAGGTGGGGCTGGTGATCTCCTGAAATTAAACTGATCTCCAGACTCTGAATATCAGTTGAGGAAATGGCTGCTTTGGAGAATAGTTTTTATTTATGGGTGGAGCACTTTCCCCAAGATCCACTCAAATCTCCAGGAATTCCCTAACATGCAGTTGGCAACCCTAGCCTATCTAAAGTGTACCCCTTACAATGGGCTGTACCATGGGGACATGAAGAGAGTCTTGTCAGATTAGAGTGGTCCCTTCACAGGCAGCCAAACAGATCATAGAGCAACTGGCTTTCTGCTTGCTATTAGTGGACAGGGAGTGAAATACAAGTTTGCCATATGTGAATATCTGTAAAAGGATAATCTCAAAGAGGAGGCACTTACAGTAGACACCAACTACACTTTCTAGAACGGACTGCATAAGCTACCATGCTTCCCCGAAAATAAGACAGTGTCTTAAATTAATTTTTGCTCCCAAAGATGTGCTATGTCTTATTTTCAGGGGATGTCTTATTTTTCCGCTCCACAGCTGTATGCTCTGGTGTTCTGTTCAACGGGCATGCTTCCAAACAAAAACTTTGCTACATCTTACTTTCGGGGGATGCTTTATATTTAGCACTTCAGCACTTCAGCAAAATATTTAGCACTTCAGCAAGACTATGTCTTATTTTCAGGGAATGTCTTATTTTCGGGGAAACAGGGTAGGACTCCTAGATTGGTTTATTATGCACAGCACAAATAAGACGTCCTGAGGACCCCTAAAAAAAGCCACCATCTCAAATATATTTTTTCTTGACAGCATGGACAAAAAAGGCATCAGAGGCGGAAGAAGCGTTTTTCTGCCCCCTGCTATTTCCTCCTGCCCTAGTTTAAACCTCTCACACCTGACATTTTATGGTGCTGCAGTGATTCTCTGTGCCCGCTGCTATTTGCTGAAGGTTCCCCAGGGATGTTTGCTCAAAAGGCTCTGCTGCTGGGTACCTTTTCAGCCTGAAAAGTACATGGTTGTTCTCAGCTCCTTCTGCCAATCCCACAGAAAGGGTGCACTCCCTCTGGGCTCAATGTTCCCAGACCAGGCCAAGGAAAGGCCACTGCAGTTGACAGCCTCCAGAATCAACCAGGTCCCTAACAAGAGGGCGGGAGGCAGGGGGGCATGGCATTTCTCCTGCTTCTGCCTCCCCCCCATTCCCTCTGACTTTGCAAAAAAAAATTACATTTTTTAAAAAGAGCATGCCAGGTGGGCAGAGAGACAGAAGCTGCAGGCTGCAGAGTGTTCTACCACCTAGGATTGGGTACTTCCAGGCAAGCTTCAGAACATGTGATGTTAGAATCCACAAATTCATAGCAGTGTCAGAATGTATGAATGTATGTGGCCAGCTAGGCAGGGTTAAAGCTACAAATTGATTTCAACCTGATTTTAATATTGATTTCTAAATTCATGCAACGTTGTCATGGAAGCCAGAAATTATGCCATAGTACTGGATTAGGCAAGGATTTTTGTCTTTTTTTGGTTGGGGGAGGCAGTAAATCCATGCGTGTGTTTCAACCCATTGGATTGATAACCAGGGAAAAGAAGGGGGAAACCTGGTTAAATAATAGTCAGTAATGTATTCTTCTTCCTCCTCTTCTTCTTCCTCTATTAGAGTATCCCATCCTCCCATTGGTTCTGTACAAATAGCCCATCAACCATGTAACTTGATTTATCTTAGCCATTTTTTAACCTCCTCTCCATCCAATTCAGGGTTTCTCATGAAGTAAACATTAAAGGTGATTGGAAAAGGCAATTGCACAAGATTTAAGATTTAAAAAAGATTTAAAAACGAAATGAGAAAGTATTTATTGAGTTAGGCTACAAAAAAAAAAGAATGGGTGGAAAGTCAATTGATCTCTTCATGGTAACATAAAGATGGAACCTTTGTAAAAAGTAAGAATAAGGGTGAGAATACAGTGAAACGAGTTGCCAATATGTAATTAGAACTATGAAATTAGGGGTAATGGGGGGAAGTCTATTAAAAAAAATTGCTTTGTGTGGTGTGTGTGTGGTGTGGGCTGGTTTGGGAAGCGGGACTTTGTGGTTTGTAGAATGGGACTGGAAATTTAGTGGAGTAAGTAGTTGGTGTGGATAGAGGACCTGCTTATGAATGGAGAGGGCAATGGGAGAGTGGCAAGGTCAATGACGCAGGAATTACTGGGGGCGGACAACCCCATATTACAATGTTTTGAGTATGCATATATATGAAATGTTTAGTTGAAATACTGCTTACAAGTAAAGTTGAATGTTTTTCTTTCTTTGTTTGTATGTGGATGTGACTGTGTGTATATGCGTCTTATGCCTTATGTTTCTGTATCGTATTAAACCGTATATTTAATAAATATATTATTTTTAAAAAAGGAAAAGGCAATTGCAAACGATCTAGTAAACATAGTCTGCTTAGTAAACGTTATAATGTGACATTACTCCTTGGGTCAGTTATGATGTGGTGCTTGCAAAGGATACTATACCTTTTTAGATGGAACAAGACTGAAGTGACTTGGCCCCTATACCTCAGTCTCTCTCCTGGTTTAGGGTACTCAGAGGTGTCAGGTGTTCAGGGATGCAGTTTAGATACAACCCTGGTGACAGGCCATGGATGACTTTCTTTCCCCCACAAAAAAGCTGACATGGATGTTGAGTTCTCTGGGAAGATGATGGCTAGACTGAGTTGGAAGAAAGCATTTTTTAATCAACATTAATTTGGTTTTTCAGTAGCATTGCTGGATCCAGTATAACTCCTAGTCTCTATTGAATCTATCCATTGATATTTAGTTGCTGGAAAGTACTTCAACATATCTGAGCTGTAGGCTATAAATCAAGCTTTTAAATCAAGCATTGATTGTTTAGAAGCTCCTTTCCATACAGGAAGTATCCACAATTGTTATGAAAATTCTTTGAAAGGTGTCCAACAAAGTAACCAGAGACTGAAGTCTATTCTACGCTGGTATTTCCTGTCTTTGCTGGAAACATTGTAAGAACAGCCTTTCTTGTGCCTATTCCTTGGTTCTATTTCTCAAGAAAAAGACATTCAATCAATGTACTCAAAAATATTTTAGCTGTCCTTTTTCTTTCTCCATTATTCCATTTACTCCAGACCTCCACAAATGAAGTATGCTGTACCATGGACCACAAGCTTATGGCTATAACATGTCTAATCTGAAGAACTGATTTAGATAAAACTAGCCTTTCCTAAATCTTTGCCTGCCATGGAGGTAAGGTCTAGGAAATGTTTGGACAATCCCATCCCCATCTATGCATCACATAGCTGCAATAACTGCTGTTTCTATGCCTTAAAAAGGTTCCCAGGAAATCCTTAGAGCTCCATCAGCCCAGGCCAAAACATTTCCTTTTACCCAGATTTTTATTTAGTAAGTGGCCTTATAAAATTATTTTTGCAATTATTTTAGACTGTTAAATGTTTTACACTATTTTATGCTTTGTTCGGCTTTAAATGGCTGCTATTTGATTCTCATGTTTATAATTTTATAATGTTTTGATTTGTAACCCACTTTGAGCAGGTTCTGTGGAAAGGTATACTCCATTTTACATAAAGATGTTATTAGATTGTATATTGCTCTGCCACAGAATGTTATTAGATTGTATATTGCTCTGCCACAGAACTGCCACATACCAGATCTTCTTTGTTGTAGAATGCTCTACCTGAGTCCTAGTACCTACCTAGCCCTGCTCACCCCATCCTTTTGAAAGTTTGATGATAGTTTGATGATAGTCGTTCAAGTGAACTGTAGATGCTCTTGTATCAAGTGCCATGTTCAATAACACACAAAATAAAGGTTTCAACAAATGAATTTATTTGTTTGTTTGTTTGTTTGTTTGTTTGTTTACTTATGTATTTATTTATTAGGTTTATAGACCGCCCTCCCCCGGAGGGCTCAGGGAGGTGAACAATATAAAGAGCACAATCAATTAAAATACAATATAAATATAAATTAGGATGGCTCTGATAAAAAATAAACCTTACTCTATGCAGCATTAATGCAGCATTAATACTTTAGTTCCAGATGGCACCTACTATCATTCCCACAGAAGCCCCAGAGTGGAGGTTTATAGGTCTTCATGATGTCAAAGAAGAACAAGAAGGGAGGGAGGGAGGGGGCCCCTATCAACAGCTAGTCTCCCCAAAGGCCTGGTGGAACAGCTCAGTCTTGCAGGCCCTGCGGAACTCAACGAGGTCCCGCCGGGCCTGGACAGCTGGAGGAAGAGCGTTCCACCAGGCTGGGGCCAGAGCTGTAAAGGCTCTGGCCCGGGTAGAGGCCAGCCATATCATGGAGGGGCCAGGGATCACCAGTAAATTGGCCTCTGCCGAACGCAGAGACCTGTTCGGGACATATGGGGTAAGACGGTGCGCAGGTACGGAGGCCCCAGGCCACGTAAGGCCTTAAAGGTTAACACCAACACCTTGAAAATGATTCGGTATTCAATTGGCAACCAATGCAAGCGGCGTAGCATAGGTGTAATATGCTCTCCCATGGCACCTCCTGTAAGCATACGCGCCGCTGCATTCTGGACCATCTTTAATCTCCGAATCAGACGCAAGGGAAGGCCCGCGTAGAGCGAGTTGCAATAGTCTAACCTGGAGGTGACCGTTGCATGGACCACAGTGGCCAAGTCAGCGCGGGAGAGAAAGGGAGCCAGCCGTCGGGCCTGACGAAGATGGTAAAACACGACCCGGGTTATATGGGCCACCTGGGTCTCCATTGAAAGAGATGAATCCAGGTGGACCCCCAGGTTGCGGACATTCTCATATTTGTTCGTGACTACATTCTAATGTGGAAGCATACAATTTTCTCCACAACTGCACCTCAACTGATCAAACTAAAATCTTTATGTGAAACAGAGTATAGCATATAAGTAAATTAATTAAATACTTGATGAGATGCAATTTGCATCCTACTGTATTTAGTGCCTTTGGTGAGTGATGAAGCTGTGGCTCAGTGGTGAATCTTCTGCTTTGCTTGCAAAAGATCTCAACTTCAGGTCCCAGCATCTCCAACAAAGGATCAGGTAGCAGGCAGTGTGAGAGATCTCAACCTGAGAAACCAATGAGGAACCTCTGCCAGTTGGAGTAGACACTATTGACCCAGTGTTCTGGCTAAGTCTAAGACAGCAACATGTGTTGGTATTAATTTGTGAGGATAGTGTCTTCACTATGTTCCCACCTGGCCTCTGTGCTCCATGGGGACCAACTTACTAGTGGTCCCGTGCCCCTCTACAATCTGGCTGTCCCTCACCCAGGCCAGGGCCTTTAGTGCACTGGCCTCGGTCTGGTGGAATTCCCTACTGTGGTCCGTCCAGACCCTGCGTGACCTTGAGCAGTTCCACAGGGCCTATAAAATGGTTTTGTTCCACCTGTCTTTTTTGCGGGGGGGTGGGGGAGCCATGGAAAGATGCCATCCACTATGCTTCTACTGACAACCATCTTGACCACCCTCGTGACGTGTAATGAAATACCATCCTTGCCATCTGATTTCTTATATTTGTATTTATAGGTTAATATGTAATATTGGATTTTAAACTGTAATTTGTATTTTGTAAATTGTTTTAGTTATATAGTTTTAACATGTGCTGTATACCGCCCAGAACCTTTGGGAGTGACAGGTTTATCAAGTCTAAATAATGAATGAATGAATGAATGAATGAATGAATGAATGAATGAATGAATGAATGAATGAATGAATGAATAAATAAATAAATAAATTGCAAAAAATCAAGGCAGAAAATATTTTTAAAATATGTTAATTATCAAATACAAAAACATTGAATAAAAGATCTTTGGTTCTCTAATCTTGATATGGCTAGAAACTTCTGTGCATTGAGAGCTGCACAGCACCAACCAAAGGCAAGTGGCATTAATATTTCCTATTTCAGAGTTTACAACGTTTGATTTTTTCTTTTTTTCTTTTTTCTTTTTTCTCTTTCAAGCCTTTAATTTAACTTCTCTTCAAACCATTCTATGACAATGTTAAATTATTAAGAATAATTTAATCCGTTAAAACTATCTGTGATTTGATTTACAAGTTCTTTGCCTTGTCTCAGATTTAGTATATACTTGGGTTGCTGTCAAAATTTCTTCACCAAAACTTACTCAACTTAAAGTAGGCAGATCCAAAAGCTTGGGTGGGAGAGAAAGATCCAGAAGGTGGGGCAGGGAATGATAGGCAGATCCAAAAGGTTGGGTGAAAGAGGCAGACCCAACAGTTGGGGAAGGAGAGGCAGATCCAGAATTGTGGAGAGGGTGGAAATTTGATAACTTACCCTGACCACCGTTTTCTGTAGATTTGCCCCTGTTTGGCTAGATCAAAGATTCCCTTCTGAAGGGAAAGGCATCTTTGGATCCAATATTATGGTCGCGATCCAACTTATTGTATATTCTTCATGTATTGTTCATGAGAGTGGTTTAGATGTACTTTCTTGTGTACGTTACTGTTTCTCAGACATACCAGATGTCCCTGACTTAAAGCCTCAAAATAGTTTTAGCATTTTTGACCTTTCCTAATAATATGAGTAGAAATTTTGTTTTTGTCTGTTTGTCGAACTTCTGTTTCCTGTTTTCAGCACTGTCAATGGGCAAACTTTCTTTTATTTTAATGGAAACTAAGCTAAGTTGATCCCCAGATAATGTTGAAGAAGTCTCATCTTAAGGTTTGTCAGACCCAAAAGGAACATCTCAGCCTCCTAGGCTCAATTCATCATTAGTTTAAAGCTATTTGTGCAACTTCCTTTTTTATTTCAAGTCATTGAGCTGGATACAGATAAATTCTCATTTCCTCTTGTGTACTAAGAACTCTGAAATTTATAGCTGTTAAGCAGATGCTAAAGTATATGTATCCCCATTCTGTTACACATAACTTATACTGTCTGTGGAAAATAAAAAGATAAGTGCAATCCATATTGCAAAAGCATAACACCATGATGAATCTGCAGCATTTCTTCTAGGATATGCATCACTTTGTGGAATTTATATTGCTGTTGCAATAATGTCTGGTATACCCCATGAATATCTTTGTGCTAATTACATTTGGATTCCAGATCTGGAACTGTTTATGGAGACAACATTATGGCCCCCTTGATTATAGTACTAAACTAAATACCTTAAGTGCAGAATCTGGTGGATGATCGTAAAAACAACTTAAAGTATTAAAGTAAGAATAACGCTCATTGCAACAAAATACATACATAAAAACTTTCCCACATGCCTTCCTACTACCTCTTTCAAGCCACATATTCTGAATGCAGTGGCAATAAATGTTGAGAAAATCAACTGAACCAAAAAGCAATGTAAAAACAAAATTGTCATAAATTATCACAAGCCCAGTAAAAACAAACTGAGAAGTAAAGAACAGAGATACACCACAAAAATCGTGGCTTATCTCTGCCAGCGGTTCCACTGGTGCATGGGGCTAACTGGGTTCTGGAGGCCTACTAAAGTCAACCCCACCCCCTGAATGCCCTACAACACCCCTGGTCATAGTTGTGCAGCATTTTGCACTGGTGGGCCTGGACAATTGAGGGTGCTTTCTGGTCAGGAGCCATAGAGCCGCAGAGTACTTAGCTGCCCTGTTAAATTGCTCCTCCACTGGCGCATTTGCCTCTTGCACCAGTGGAATGGGCACTCACATCAGTGCAGGGGTGCACTGGCTCTACAGGGGGACTTGGGCCCTCCTTCTGGATTGGGTTCCCCAAGTTCTATCAATTTCCATTATTACATGTGTTTTGTTTTCTTTATTGTTTGTTACTCATTTCCATTGGTTGAAACCAATGGTTTTCAATGGGAAACACATTTCTGGCCGTAACTTTCTGTTTTCTAACCAATTGGAATTATAATTGTTGGGGTTTTTTTTTACAAATTACACCTTTCACTAACACTTGGGAGCCTGTTATCCAAATTTCAGGTCTATGGAAGAAATTTAGAAGTTAGTAAAGATCAATGTATTGACATTGCACATATAGTTTTGCTTATAGCTGGGATGAAATTATCAGGGAGTGTAGCCATCATCCTGCTATATCGGACAGAAATAGTCATACTTTGAGCACAGAGAGATGTTGGGCAATCCTGAAAGAAAGTCATAATGGTGAAACATACAGAGGGACGTATTTGACACCACAAGGAAGCACAACCAACACAAAGACAAGGGTGACACTTTTACAATCTGGAGCCATGGTGAGGAGGAACTGCTGAATTTTCTGAACCACCTTAACAGCATCCACCCAAACATCCAATTTACTATGAAAAGTGAAAAAGAAGGAAAACTCCCTTGTTTTAGATGTCTTGGTCTTTCGCAGACCTAACCACCAAATTGGGCCACACAGTATACAGAAAACCAACACACACAGAATGGTATCTACATAAAAACTCTAACCACCACCCACAACAGAAAAGGGGTATGATCAAAACTCTGAAAGATCATGCAAAACTA
Organism: Sphaerodactylus townsendi; assembly: GCF_021028975.2. Lineage (NCBI taxonomy): Eukaryota > Metazoa > Chordata > Lepidosauria > Squamata > Sphaerodactylidae > Sphaerodactylus > Sphaerodactylus townsendi. The sequence continues at coordinate 127,759,007 of NC_059425.1, read as the reverse complement.
ATTTCTGAACCTCACCTCCTTCCTTATGAAATCAATCATCTAGACTGGACTCTGAAGGCTAATGGCTACTCCACAACAGAAATCAGAAGAGCTTTAAGACGAAGAGAAACCCAGAGGACTGAAGAGAAACAGCCCACCACAGGAAAAATATTTCTACCGTACATTAAGGGAATCACTGATCAACTAGGGAAACTGATGAAAAAACATAGCCTACAAACCATCTTCAAACCTACCAGGAAAATACAGCAGATGCTACGCTCAGCAAAGGACAAGAGAGACCCCCTCACTTCTGCAGGAGTCTATCACATATCATGCAGCTGTGGAACGGTCTACATAGGAACCACAAAATGCAGCATTCCGACTCATATTAAGGAGCATGAAAGACATTGTCAGCTTAACCATGTTGAAAAATCTGCAGTAGCAGAACATGTTCTAAACAAAACTGGACATAACATTTTATTATACTGACATTCTGGACAATTCGGAAGGTTACTATGTCAGACTGCACAGGGAGGCCATTGAAATTCACAAACACCAAGACAACTTCAACAAGAAAGAAGAGACTCTGAGAATTAACAAAGTTGGCTACCAGTACTTAAAAACACCAGAATCAAGGGCATGATAAGCTCATGGACAATGGACTCACCCAGACACAGGATTTGCATTCTGCTGCGGCTGCAGGGAATGCAAATACGACTACAAATGTAAATGGACTGATAACCCCACCTGCAGTACAATGCACTCAAACACATCTTTACATAGCAAGTTTCACCCAAACACTTTCTGATTGGTTTCCCACCCTGGGACATGGACAATATATCCCCCCCTAAACATTCTCTTGTCACTAGACACAGCATGTAACAAACTTCTCTCTGCGATACACCTCTGAAGATGCCAGCCACAGATGCAGGTGAAATGTTAGGAACAAATCTACCAGACCATGACCACACAGCCCAGAAAACCCACAACAACCAACAAAGATTTTTATTTGGCAAACCAAGAAAACAAGCACAGACAAGAGACAGGGAATTATCTGGCAAGTCAAAAAAGCAGCGATGCAAACTGAGCACAAGTTGCACTTGAGAAACCAAGGATTGAAACTCTCTCATGTACAGTTCCAAGCAAATCACATCTTTTAACCCTGAAAAGCAGCATCCGGAGTTGAATACACAAGATTTAAGCAAAACATCCACCTTTAGTACAGTTGCTTAGGAGCACAGGTTTATGCCTACATATACCAGAGTAAAATGGCATTGAAACCAATAGAACTTTTGTTCAGGCAAATGGCTGTGTCAAAGGCTATGAGTCATGATAAGTAAATGTAACTTGCATATTCAGAAGCAATGTAGTTCTGGATACCAATGCTACAGACAAGAACAGAGGGAAGCTAAGCCCCTATTCTCTGTTAGGAAGCATTCCGGGGCAAAGGGGGACTGGACTTTTGGTCTCAGCCAGCAGAGCTATTCTAAAATACTTATATGCCACAGAGGTGTATCTAGGGAAAATGGAGCCCATGGCAAAATCTGAGCACACCCCCCCCCCCCGGGCTCCCTTTTTCCTAGATTTTGCTCCAGGATCCATCTATCCTAGATACACCTCTGATTGGCACAGCCTTGGTTTGTCAGCTGCCTTGCCTGCGGAGCCTGCAGTCAGGAGGCTATTCAGCCTGAAAGCTCTCCTCCACATGGCTAGGCCAGATGAGCAGCACCAATTCAGAAGGATAGAAGGCAAGCTTGGCTCAGGTACTCAGATTGCAAAGTGGCAGCCCTTCCTGCAGGGTGAGTCCCTTGAGGAAGCCCCCACCATACTTGCTAGTGCCACTGCGCTGGGAAGAGACCATGCTCTGTGGGAGATTAATGTAGAAGGGCGGAATGTAATATCCTGTTCCAGGTGTCAAGCTGTCATATACTGAAGGCATTGGTGCTGGAACCGGACAAACAGTTGAAGTCACACCAGACACAGGCCTACTCCCCACGGGCACTGCCTGGGGTGCATATGATGTAGTAAGAGGAACCATGGTGTGAACAGGTAGGTTTGTTGGAGGTGCTAGGTTTTTGTGCCTCCCCTTCCCCCTTTCGATAGTTAAGTATTAAGAATTTGAATGAATGCAGGGATATCAGAATGAGGGATTTTAGGCTATTATAGTTTATTGTGTTTTATTATAATTAACTAGTTAATGTTTTAAACTAAAATCTTATAACTCTATATGTGATGGTTTAATTATAATGTGTATAAGTTGCCCTGAGTCTAAATTTAGTAAAGGGCAGGGTATGAAATTTAATAAAATAAAATTTTAAAAAAGAAGGAAATTACTTTAGCAAGTTTGAATATATTTTTTCTCACTCACTTGTCCACTTTCTTGACTATGATTTCTTTGGAACTTTAATTTCTCACTCAGTGCTTCATACTCAGAAAGAGCGGTGCATATTCTATTTAAAACACAAACAGTATTTCAGTTTCTTCTGTCTCATGTACTGCCCACAATTAATCAAACTGGCACCTTTTGTGAAAGCAACATGATTGCACAGGATTCTTTTCCCAAACAAAGTGTTGTATTATGTGTTGGGGGTTCTATAAAAATAGGACTGAATGCCTGCCAAAGAGAACATCTTGTGATACATCACGATGCCTTTGAAGATATCCTCTGTGGCCAATGAGAACAAGGATTTTTCGTTCATCTTGTGCACTGAATTTTCATTTCTTAAGGATTTTGATGCCTTGGAATGGACACAGAAGAGAATTACTGCATCTTTCCTTAAAGCACTCATGAATCCAGTTTGGTTTCTTAGAATGATATCAATGCAAGCCCTTGCAATTGCTGCCTTGCTACTGCCCAGTAGTGGTTAAGAAGCTGACATATAAACTAGAAAACCCGCTGTTCGAATCTATTCCCTGCCATGAGCTCAATAGGTGGCCTGGGGCAACCAGTTGTCTTTCATATGCAGTGTTTCTCTCCCTGCCCCACCCTGTAATATGAGGGTAATATGAAGCCAGTTACATACTCAGAATGCCATAAAGCTCCAGGATTGTCTCAAGATATAGTTTCCTTTAAATTCTAGGCCTCGCTGTATTGATTTCAGCGGGCACATTTCCCTAAGAGTCTCATTTCAGAAACCTGGGCACACTATCAGTTACTCAGTCTTAGCTTCAGTTCAGGCCTGTCCTTCCTATTTGGAACTATTTTGCTAAATGATATGAGAGACATTTGAACAGGTGCTCCTTTTCTCTTTCTCTATTTTTTCTCCTTTCCTTTTAGATGAGAGCTGATATCTTCACATCTATTTGCTGTTAGTGCCAAACAAAACACAATTGTGGATCCATGACCAGATCTCCAGCAATTTTTTAATATTCTGAAATCAGCCAGAAGGAGGATTGGATAGGGGATGGGGAGGTTTATGGCCCATATCCTTTCACTCTGCTCAGCAAAGTTAGAAGGACTCAGCAAAGTTAGAAAACAGGGGTCAGTGCTATCAGTCACAGACCAGGAAAGGGATTTGGGCGTCTTAGTTGATAGTTCCATGGGAATGTCAACTCAATCCATGGCAGCTGTGAAAAAGGCAAACTCTATGCTGGGGATAATTAGGAAAGGAGTTGATAATAAAACTGCAAGGATTGTCATGCCCTTATATAAAGCAGTGGTGCGACCGCACTTGGAGTACTGTGTTCAGTTCTGGTCGCCACATCTCAAAAAGGACATCGAAGAGATAGAAAAAGTGCAGAGAAGGGCAACGAGGATGATTGAAGGATTGGAGCACCTTCCTTATGAGGAGAGGCTGCAGCGTTTGGGACTCTTTAGTTTGGAGAGGAGACGTCTGAGGGGGGATATGATTGAAGTCTATAAAATTATGCATGGGGTAGAAAATGTTGACAGAGAGAAATTTTTCTCTCTTTCTCACAATACTAGAACCAGGGGGCATTCATTGAAAATGCTGGGGGGAAGAATTAGGACTAATAAAAGGAAACACTTCTTCATGCAACGTGTGATTGGTGTTTGGAATATGCTGCCACAGGAGGTGGTGATGGCCACTAACCTGGATAGCTTTAAAAAGGGCTTGGGCAGATTTATGGAGGAGAAGTCAATCTATGGCTACCAATCTTTATCCTCCTTGATCTCAGATTGCAAATGCCTTAGCAGACCAGGTGCTCAGGAGCAGTAGCTGCAGCAGCAGAAGGCCATTGCTTTCACATCCTGCATGTGAGCTCCCAAAGGCACCTGGTGGGCCATTGCGAGTAGCAGAATGCTGGACTAGATGGACTCCGGTCTGATCCAGCAGGCTATTTCTTATGTTCTTATGTTCTTATGACTCCTCTTTCATCAGAGGAACATCCACTTATGTTGGGAGAAGGCTTCCAGCAGGGCTGAGTGGAGTGTTATCCCAGTTCTCCTTCTGGAGAATCTTCTGTCAATGAGGGAAACATACAGATACATAGTAGCTGGGGGGGGGATTCACATTAAAACTTTAAAAAAATAATGTAGTTGTCCTTTATGTTTGAAAGTAACTCCTGTCATTTTTCGGTGATGTGATAGATTCCCCCTTTTAGAATCATCCTTCATAAACACCAAATTCAGTTAATGTTGCTTTTCATTTAACACCTTTGAATTCAATGATAATTGTGACAATGATTATTGCAAGTTGAATTCTATCAAATCTTCAGTGTTCTAAATATGCTCTTAAAAACATGGTTGTTTTACATCAGAGGTGAAGAGAGGGGAAACTGCACCCAGGGTGCGTGTGCGCCCTGTGCCCCTGTTGCAGTATCACCTGCCCTGCCCCAGAACGCCCCCACCATGCCCCCTTCCATGGCCCAGCCACGCCTCCACCGCTGCTCCACTCGGGGTGTCGTCCCCCCTGTCCCATGGGTGCTACACCACTACTTTACACAGTTATCTCATCTCCCCGGGGAGCTGTACTCATTAATCTTACAGGACTATGAGGACAGTCTGAGGCAGTTTATGGAGGGAAAGATATTGTGCCCACGCTCAGAGGTTAGTACTACTTTAGTACTACTTTACATGTTCTAATGTTAACCATAAAGTTTGGTTTAAAAAATAGACTTCTGGCTGCAGCTGATGCAAATTAAGATTTGATAAGAGTCCTAGAAGTGAAGTAAGATTTCATATTGGTTCACTTGGAAATGCTAATAAATGCTGATAAAGGAGTTAGCCAGGTGGTACTGACTCAAAAGTTTCCAATCTGTCCTCAAGGAAATGAAGAAGCTACTAGGCCTTTTGAGGTCTCAGGTCTTCTCCTTCTACTCCTGGTATTTCATTCTCTCTTGTTCTCTTTCTCTCTTGCTGAGTAACTTTCATGACCACCAGCTACTCGGTTAGGGCACTTTCTTCTTGCAGACTAGCACCCTGGAATGGGGATATACACCTGAAAAAAAACTGGAATGGGTTCCATATTGATATTTGGAATATTCGGATTTGATGTTGAATTTTGGATTTTTGTTTTTCAGAATTTCAAAAACTTTATTATTCCCAGAGGGCTGGGGTGGCCATTTTTCAAGTAGATGAAACCAAAATTTCTGGGAATCTAGTGTTGCCTGCCCACTAAAGACCCACAAGTTTTAAACAAACTGGATTAAGGGATCCAATTGTTTGGGCCTCTGAAAAAGTCATCCTACTGTCTCCTATGGGGGAAAATTTCATACTTTCTCAAGGGCTAAGAAGCCAATAGCCAAAAATACATTAGCAGCACTTGTCAAAACCTTGTAAATGCAAAAAGCATCAAGAAGTTCAACAGAACCATACCAAATGAAAAGATGTAAGTAGAACAATGGGCCAATGTGGCTAGCCCCTACATAAAAGTTGAGTGAATACGATGATGATACCCATCTACCATTCAATAAAATGTAGTCTAACCCACAGATTGTTGTCTTGTGTCTTCATTTTTGGTTGCTGGTTACACTAAAAATGCTCCTAGAAATCCTCAGAAACTTAAAATGATCTCTGAATAGATTTTTACAGCTTGCCAAGATCTATTTTAATCTTGGAGCAACTTCAAATCAAGTTGCTATATGGAATTACTCTGTTCACATCTTGGCCCAGGAACAAAACAATAAAACTGAGATTATTTATTAAATTCTGCTGTGATATTTGTGTGTGTGTGTGTGTGTGTGTGTGTGCGTGCGTGCGTGCACGCATTTTCCACAAATTCTAACAGCAAACATTATCCATACTCATTTATTAAAAGAAATAGCCAAGTACTTGTGTTTGTGGGTTGGCTATCTTGACAACACTACAAAGCAGAGCATAATTTTTATTATTTGGACTGCAGTTGTTTCAGAGTTCGCTGGCATCTGCAGTTTAGCATATTTACTGCTATACTTGAGAAGATTGATCACAGGAAGCCAAGGCTATTATGCTTTTTTAAAAATCAGATTCAGCTGTTTTCTAGGTGCAGTTCACCAAATAACAGTCCTCACAATAAACCAGCATTTCCTTTGTGTTAAATACATTTGTGCCTTGGAGTATAATATGGCATCCCAAGTGGCCTTGGGCACCTTACCAATAAGATGGCAAAAGTTCCTTAGTAATAAACAGCTATAAACTTTGAGTCCTCATTGCTGGCCAAGGATAGGCTGTCAGTGTGGCTATCATGGAGCAAACCACCATTTCTACTATCATGGGGGTGTTTGGGGATTAAACTGTTAATTAGTTATCCCACAGATGTTTTCCTTTTACAGCCTTGCATATGTAGTGCTGTATCACAGTTCATCTCCACTGTGCATGCAGCGTTATATTGCCAGGAAGACATGACATGTTCCTGCATTGCTCTGTTGTGCTAATGTTTCACATGTGGAGACTGGTTTAGAAGTGATGCTGGATGCATGAGAGGCCACACCATTATGATCGTTATGCATGCTCAACATCATGGTTATAGTGGATCTAGTATCAGGAAGATTTATTACCAACCTTGAATTTTTGTCAACTTGATCTGAATCACATGTGCCTATTTACTGCTTGATAACTCATCACTTGATGCCTCCATTGATCCATAGCACATTGAGGCATTTGTCAATGGGCAAGCTTAAAGTGCTCATTCAAAAACATCATAGGTTTTTTTCCCCACAGAATCACATGAAGTTCATATGCAGCTATGTTTACACTGGGAAAGCCTTGGGTTAATCACTCACAGAATTATCTGCAATCAAAATGCATTTTGTGATCACAGCAGCTCCAAAACTGGCATCGTAACCATAAATTCTCTGGAACCATGTTGCGGCTGAATTTTGCTTAAGACAAAACTTCCAAGCAAATTTGCAGTCTCTGAAGGAAGCCAAGTTTTCAATACACTATTTTTTTTTAATTTTCCTCTTTCTCTAAGTTTCTCTGTGAAAGTCATATGAATGGCTGCCAGTCCGGTATTAAGAAAGGAGCCATCATAGATGATGAAAATATCTTGGTGCCAAGTTCAAACAGAGTCAAGAAACCACATAGTGACTACATAATGGTAGCTGTATTTTTTAAAGAAAAAAATCTTCACATAATAAATACATCTTATACACATTGACTTCAAATTTACTTCAGAAAGCTATTTACAATATAAATAATTATAAATGGGAACAGTGTAAGATATGGTAGACATAGCTAAGTTGAGTTTCCTACATTACATTTCAAAGGAAAACTTCAAAGTACAGATGTCATTCTACAATGTCACTAGAACCTGCACTTTGCAAGGCGTGGGATTCAGAATTTGGCAGTCCTGACCCTTTGCCATACAAGTAACTTTTTCACTCCCTTATCTTAAACACAATTACTCCAGCCCCATGACTGTCTTGGTTGCACAGAAGCTTTGAGATGCTTACAAAATTCCTGCAAAAGAATGTTCCCATTCATTCCAACTGAGAGGGCATATATTTCCTTCTATTCAGAGAGCAACTCCTTCCATTGGCTGCAAGAGTTCTATGTGTGCACTGAAGCAGCCACAGAACTCTGGATCAGAACCCTTGCCTAGAAGACCTATTAACATCTGTGGAACTTATTTCCATTTAAGTGCTCTATACACTGATATCCTAAGCATACCATTAGGGGGAGAACTGTCTTTAAAATCAATGCAACAAAGTAAATTCATTTAGGGGAAGGTTGAGTATGCGTCAGACAAAAAATAAACATGACATGTAACAATACGTTGGAAGTGCCCTTAAGAACGGCTTTATATTTTAGGCAGTTGGAGAAAAAGATATCCTATGTCCAATACTTGACAGAAAATATTAGTGCATAATTGTTCTTTGTTTAATGTAAGGACACTGTTGCTTAGGTGTTTTAGAACCATTTTCCCACATGACATCAAAAACATATGCATTTAAATAATTAATACAGATTATTTTTAAAATAGTTTAAATGACTACAACAGTAATTAGACATTTGCTTGCACTGTAACGAGAGGTTAATAGCAGTAAACCCAACTCGACATTTTGAGTTGGATGCAAAAGTGCCCATACATTGATGGAAACATTCCATGCTCAGAAGGCTTTTGGATCTATCCCATAGATTTTCAGTGCAATTTAATGCCAAGCTTTCGCCACTGAAATCATTGGGCTTGTGCAGAAGTTCAACTAGTTTGTTTGTAGCACCAGTTTTGCTTTTTCCTTCCAGGAAGTGCTCAAGAGTAATACATTAAACTTATTTTATCAAGGGGAATAATTGTCCCATCTGAAGCCCTCCTTAATACATAAGCCTTCTGTGTACATGAAATGAATGTTGCTTTTCTTAAAGGTGTCCCGTGGTAGTCTTCATTGTAAATACATGAATTTGCTTTCTTGCATACACACACAATTGCCTTTTATGTAGGAAAAGAAATTCATGTTTTCTGCCCAAAATATTCAAATTTCTGTGTACACACACACAGGAGTTAACATTTTACTCCAAAGGCAAATCCAAAGTATAAGAATTACCCAAAATGAGTGATTTTTGTGGGAAAGAATAACTTTGCTATTGCAGCTGCCTTGTTTCCAAATATTTTTGAAAAATAAGCGGAGAATCATAGGATTCAGTAAGAAAATTTGTGCATAATTTGTACATAAAAATCTGTACATTAAAATTAAATGATATATAGTTTCTACCAGAAATCTGTAAGATGAAAACAAGACAATCTGGAGTTTGTAAGAGCAAATCATTCTACTAATATAAAATGTGCCGTAATAAAGTCTGGGGGAAACTGCAACCATATAGCTGAAAGGCTGAAGTCTGAATTTCAAGAATCAAATACATATTTAACTTTAAGGAATAATTGCAGCTTTTGACAAATGAGTACAGCACTGTTTAAACAGGAATGGAAAACACTGATTTTCAATGAAGAAAGCAAGTATTTGAAACTAAAATATCAATTTCTTCCTGCACTTTATTCACCTAACACTTTCATGAGCTATATTCCTGTAATAATATGAAATAATATGAGGAAGCAAATCATGGCTACATTTATTTTGTAAAATGTGTTAAGCTCTCCAGTATTACAGCAGAAGTGACACCAATCTGGGAAATTCTAATTCAAAGATATTTTGAATAAGTGCAACATTTTATATCAGGTGTGAAACAAAATAAACTCCCTTTTTATTGAGACCAAGAGAATTCCTGCATTTGACAGCCTACCTTTTCAGTGACCTCTTGTTTTGTTTACCAATGTTATACAAGTGACATGAATTTGATATTCAAAATATTTTAGAATAGTAAAATTATTCACTGTTTGGTAATGTTCAGAATCAAGGGAAACATGAAGAGTTCTAGCTGACCAACTTTAAACAGCCGTACAAAATGGGATTACTTCTCAGGCATCAGGCAGATCCTAAAGTACATTATCAAGACTTGCCAACTTTTAGCTCTTGAAGTTTGCATATATTGATTCTGGATGTATCTATGAAAGTCAGCAGCTCCTCATGCTCTCAGGTAGACACATCTTTTTACATCACCTACTACCTGTTCCTTTCAATTGGGGATGCTGGAGATAGAGGCTGGAACCTTTTGCACACATAACAGGTACTCTACCACTGAGCCATCGCTTCTTGTTAGAGCCCTAGAAATTTCACATTTCATTTACAAGCTTACAATCTCCCTCTGACACAGTTGAGACATTTTGAAAAACAGAATATCTCCATGGACACAGTTGTATGGAAGAAGCAACCACTGATCTGGCATGACTTCTGTGACAGGTTCCACTTCAAACATGATGGATTATTTTCAAAGATACCAGGCTCATATTGTCATCAGGAAACAGAACCTATCAATATGGTGGCATAAGGTCAGGCATTACTTGTTCCATAAGGTTGTGTCCACAGAGAGTCTCTAGTTCAGAGGTTCTCAACCTTCCTAATACCACAACCCTTTAATACAGTTCCTCATGTTGTGGAGACCCCCAACTACAAAATTATTTGTGTCTCAGTTCCTAAGACCATTGGAAATATGTGTTTTCTGATGGTCTTAGGCAACCCCTGTGAAAGGGTTGTTCGACCACCCAAAGGGGTCATGACCCACAGGTTGAGAACCGCTGCTCTAGTTGGAGGTTGGAGGGTGTCTGGACAAAGCCTCTGTTGTGGCACAATTTAAAAGTTAGTCAAAAGCATAGGACGAGTCCCCTGGTTGGGCCTTTCAATCCATTCAGTTGTTTATCACAAGGCCTACAAATTAGCGGAAACCTCTGTTCACTGTAAAGTTCAGCACCATGATTTCGGCACATGAAATTTGGCTTGGAACTGTGGTGATATCATCTACTAAAGATTGATAATCCATGTAGCAACAATTCAGAATCTTCCTGACCCTGTGACAATGCATGCTTATGAAGGCATAGCTGACAGTACCAGGAGTCTTGACTGTTCTACCAGGTTGACTAGCTCAGCTGGTGAGAAAGAACATGTCACATTTCCCTGCATCCTAGAAATGATTATTATCAATGGATACACTTGGTAGCAGAGGTTAACAGATTTCAAATACAATGTAAACTTATGTGAAGAACATCATGTTGGGAAGTAAAAATTATTTCTTCACAAGAGTACTGTTCAGATATGAAAGTCATGGATAGCTAGCATGGTGTAGTGATTAAGGTGCTGGACTAGGATCTGAGAAACCCAGGTTTGAATCTCTACTCTGCCATGGAAACTTGCTGGGAGACCTTGGGCCAGTCAAACACTCTTAGCCTCAACACTGCCAAGTATTTGGATGGGAGACCTCCAAGGAATATGTGACACAGAGACAGGCAATGGCAAATGACCTCTGAATGTGTCTTGCCTTGAAAACCCTACGGGGTCACCATAAGTAAGCTGTGACTTGATGGCACACAAATGGAAGCCATGACAATTTTAATGTAACAACCCAACATTTGTACTTGCATAAATTCATGACAGTTACAAGATATAGCTAAAATTAAATTAAATTTGTCACACATTCAGAATTTGCCTCATAGTCTAGCAATAACGATTGCACACTAAACAGGTTCTCCGGGTCTATATTGCTTGCCATTGGTTACAAGATTAGCTTGAGTCTCTGATATCCATCCCATGGAAACCTCTCATTTTCAGTCTACAGTCTTTATTTCCCCCTCCATGTACTTTTGTTTGCAGATGATTGCACATCTTAAGCGACTGTTGCTGTACATGCAGCTGGGAACACACTTTGCAACTACTCTTTGCAAAAACCAGATTTCTGGGTTTTCATGGCAGTGTCCCCATGGATTACAATGGCAGAGATATGTATTCCCAGGAGGAGACAACAGTTCACGCTAATAGAGCTCTTATGAAGACCACTGGCAAGTGTCATAGATGTTGGCATTTTGGGGGGAACTTTATCATTTCTAAAAATGAATGACTGTTTCCCCAAACCTATAAAAGGCACAGTCTGGCAACAGGAAAAAGAAGTCTGTGTCATTAATGCATAGTGTCTCTGGTTCCATCAAAAAGAAAATGGTAATTTGAGCTGGAAAATTGACCAAGAACTAAAGGTTGCCTCTATAGGAGATGCAATCTGCTATTCATTTTGCTGCAGGCCAGCATTTTGCTCTCCAGGTATTTCCAGTGCTGACGGAAAGAGCTGCTACCTGATCAGCCTACACTAAAGTTCATGAGAACTGATAACAGAACTCTCGGCAGGCTATGTATAAGAGCCTAATAGGAACATTTATGGGAAATGCAGGTTTTTAACTATACACATTAAGAGCATAACTCATTAAGAATTATTCACATGCAACTTTGTTTTAATGGGGATTGTACAACCCCGGACTGGATGACTGCATTCAAAGGTAACTTATATTCATGAGAAGCAAGCAGCTCCACTGGTATTCTAAGATCAAATGAAGATATATATAGTTTGGCAGTTTTGATACACATTCATTTGGTGTATCATGCATGTGAATATGATATAAGTGCAATATAGAAAAGTGTTTGGACCCAGTCCTAATGGGATTGGGCCCATTGCACTGAAGTGTGCATAATGAAAAAAATTGCTGCTGCTGTGACACCAAGCATGAGTTATCCTGCTAATTGTCCAAAACCTCTGCTATGTAATAATAGCTTTAAGTTATTTACAAATAGTAACAGAAATAATTTCAAGAATTCCAAAATAGTTTATCTAATTGGCAAAGACCCCCACCCCAGTTATAGTGTCTGAAAGATGCTGCGAAGTTTCATAATGGATAACTTTTAAAAATCAATAAAATACTCCATGCAAAAACAAAAACTAAATTAGAGAGATGTTTTAAACAAAGGACATTGTTGTGCACATCATGTGCGTTTCAAGGCTGCAGTTCTGCACACATTTTTTGAATCAAGTCTCTTTGAAATCAATGGAAAATACTCCTGAATAAACATGGATAAGAAAGTTGAACTATTCCTGGCTACTAGCAATGACACATTGAGAACTCTGTAATGTTTCCTACCATTACATGCAAGAAGGGAAAAGCATATTAGACATCAAAATATTTTACTGATCAGATGCAAAAAAAATGAAGCATGATTAAGGGCCAAACCTTATGATATGCAGGAGATCCAGTGGTGGGATTCAGCAGGTTCGCACCACTTTGGCAGAACCGGTTATTAAAATGGTGCTTGTAAATAACCAGTTGTGAAATTATTTGAATCCCACCACCAGAACCGGTTGTTAAATAATTTGAATCCCATCACTGAGGAGATCTGATACTGGATCCCCAGTTGCATAGTTTAGCCTGGAAATTCAGTTGAGAGAGGGAGAGAATTGGATCAGGCTATAGAACTGTGTAATGACGCTCTGCATTGATCAAAATTTCCCCTCCTCTGCTCTGCTGTCAGCCTCAGTGGGTAAAGTAGACAGGCAAAGAGAGATCAGTGTATCCTGGAACCAAACAGGAACTCACACACCTACTGATGCAAGCTTTAAGCATGATCCCCAACTGACTTAGAAGTTGGTCAGTGAGATGGTAGGACTTCGATTGTGACCAGAGTTCACTCCTGTCACAGACTCTTGAGAACTTCATGATTTTCTCCTGGTTTCCCTTAATGGCTGAACAGGTCAAAAAGATTGAATTAGATCAAACACTACTTCTAGCTCAGCTATTTAGTGCTGAATTTTTGTGATTTATTTTCTTTTTCATATAATCCAAATTATAATATGATCAACCCACCACAGTCCACTATTTTTGTCAAAGGAGGGGAAATATGTCTGTGGTTTTTCAGATCTGAATCATTACAATTTTGGGGGCTTGAACTGCAATGACAGTAAGTGTTTTGAGGCTTCACCAGACTGTTATTATTTTGTATTTTTACCTAGTCTTCATATTTCCTGTTTAGTTACTTCCTGCTCATAGATTCTGTTATGGCATCCATGAGTGAACAATCCATTGCCCATTCTTGTTGGGATAAGAGTGAAGAAATGGGGGAGAGGTAACTTTGCAACAAACAGTTGCCCATTGTTAACATCATTAATTTTATCAATTCATTATTCAATCATAAATGATAAATGTTTAAAGAATTACATTGATGTTTGTCAGAAATGCAAAGAATAAGGCAGGGAGAGTGGGATCTTTGCTGGAAAATTCTAGTTTAATCTGTATAAGATCTCTATTAATCCATTCCTTGTTTTAGGAAGCATTGCCTGGAAAAGCGTGGCCAATGACCCACCCAGTGCTGGGGCGCATGATGGGACTGGAAGTGCGTCAGGGCAAGAAATCTGGTCCCAATGGGCTTCCTCTTTGCAGCACACTGAGAGAGGAGACACATTGGCACAAAAGAAATTTGTCCTGATGCACTTCCTCTTTGTGGTGCACTGAGAGGACACAATCTTATCCTGATCCTCTTTGTGGCGCACCAAGAGAAGAGGCGCATTGGGGCAAAAAAATATTGTCCTGATGTGCTTCCTGTTGCCCTTCACATGCTTCTTGCTTTCTGCGGGGAAAGTGAGAACACTTCTGGCATGACTTTTCATTCTACAGCAGGGTGAGAGCAGGGAACAGCCCGCAGTGGGTAATTAACCTGTGTGATTTGCATCCAGAGTTTTATCAATACTTCTAAAACCAGCATGTTTTTAGCTACACAGGGCTTCAGTCTGACCTTCTGAAATTTTACTCAGAGGTCCTTAGGGTTCCACTATTCGGTTTGATGACTGTGTACTTAAAAAAAAAAACAGGCACAACAGAGAAGAAAGGGATATTCTTCCAAAATTCAGAATCCAAGGATCAATCCTATGCATAGTTTGATTTTATAATAGCAACAATGTCTCTCTTGCAGTCTAAACAACAGAAGTTATTCAGTAGCTGCTTGCCTTTTAAGTTACACTAAATTTCAGCTTATTGTATTCTTCACATTCACCCAGACTCTTCTGAAGACATAACTTTGTTTACATATATCGCACCAACCCCATTTTTTAAATTCTTTTTGTAAGATCTTGTCAAAACCAAGCATTTTAAAGCTCTGCTGATTTCATTTAAGGCAATAGGACATTAACATACTTAGCTCTGGTGGATTCCACACAACAGCAATGTAACATCCTGCAGAAAGTTTTTAAAAGATCCGTTTTTGCATTTTGTGGTCTCACAGCATGGGAGAACACAAGCGTTGCCAGACAGAACAGATTTTTTCCCCACCTGCTGCACGGAGGAGCTCTTGTAAGTTTCACAGTTGTGTTCACCATTTTGTGTGCTGCTGCAGAGATTCTCCGTGCCTCTGCAATTTGGAGAAGGTTTTCCATGGAGGTTTCCTCTGCTTGTATTTCATACACACATGATTTCGCTGTAAAAGATAGATGAATAATGTTTGTTTTGCCTAGTGATCCCACACACGTCGTTTTTCCTTTTTGTTTGTTTTGAGGGGGATGTCTGTGAAACTGCGGTGACACAGTTAAAGAAGCTACAATATGCGCATATTTGTGTTGCTGTAGCTTTGCAGACATCCCCTCAAAACAAGAAAATGGAAAAAGAACAAGTGCATGGGATCATTAGGCAAAACAAAATTTATTCATCTACCTTTTACAGTGAAATCGCCTGTGGAGGAGCTGCAAGCAGAGGAAATTGCCATGGGGAATCTTCACAGAGAATTTGCTGTACATAAAATGGCCACCATGTGGTGAAAATGAAAGTAAGAGATTTGGGTGGGAAAAATATAGCATTTCCTGCCTGTGTGTGTTTGCTCATGAAATGTCTTCAACCTTGGTTGGGGGGGAAAGATCACTAAACAATTTTTGAAAAACCTGGGTTGAGAGAAATGAAACAGGCTGAAGTTGTTTTGGGGAAGAAAGCTGTGCAAAGTCCTTCCCCAAAATGCTTTTTTAATGTCCTGAAGATGATATATTTATACCGTGCAGAATCCACCTCTGACTAGATTCTACCCTTTGTTTTTAATGCACCAGACCCCTTCCCCACTAGCACATTTTTATCACAACATAAATGATAACTTTTTGAGCTTTATGCTAGTTTCTGAAGAACTGTTTATCTTTGTTTGGCCAATACATTGTCTTTATTTCATTGTATTACTCTAACTATTCAATTATAAACATATCTATTTGTAATCCCACTGATGGCAATGAGACTTGCTTCCATTTTAGTAGCTTAGAATTCGTAGCTTCATGACATACTCATGCATCCATTTTTCATGAGCAAAGTCATTGCTGATATCTCTACTACAATATTACATATGAAGCTGAGTAGACAGACCAGTGAAAGCTGACCTTGTACACAAAAGACTGTGAAGTTTCCTATCAACTCCCCATTATATTTCTGCCAGCAAGATTTTCACATTTATTTTATTGAAAATTCTTCTGCTTTCTTTGGTATCATTCCCCACTCATGCAAAGTTATTTTTTGTCTTAGGGCCTATTCACTTTAAAAGTTAAATATTCAATTGATTCTGTCTTTAGAGCTATAAGCAAAGTAGTCCCAATCTAGTGTTAACCAGGCAACATCCCACCCAACAAACAGAATAGCAGGTAGCAGAGGAATTGCTTTCCTCAAAATTCCTTTGACATACATATTTTACTGCATTGACTCACGATGGCTGTAGCTAGCTGAGCAGATAAACCAGCATTTTCTTCATAAATATGATATAGCATTTGGAAAATGCGATATCCCTACAACATAAGTGTTGCCCTGGGGGGAAATGCCTGGATTCATAGCAACAAATGTGTAACAATGGCACATCAGCTGATATCAAAACGCCCTAAAATCCTAATTAATTTAATATTATTATGCTATTCCTTGATTGTTGTATAAGACTCTTACTCTTTTTTTTAAAAAAAAAAAGCTCTATAGAGGCAATAACAAACAGAGAAAGTTCTTGTTTGTGTTCACATATTAAAATCCTATTCCAAAATACACTACTTTGGAACAAACATAATCAAAATAAATGGCTTCCACGAAATGGAGCAAGGCTTGGACAAACGGTCCTGACTCTCGACTGTCAACAAAACCAATTATACTACTTCCATTGGCATGTTCCTTCTGATCTCTTTGGCGCATTGTTAGTTTATTTTGGAAGCAAGCACACCAACTCTAGTGGCTTTTCATTCATGAAACTCTGTCTCATGCCCTTCCTCCAAACCTTTCAATAAGTTGCTATCTATGGTTCCGACCTTATCTGCTATATATACGTTCTTAGCTTGACTTTTCCCAGTTGACGATTTCATAAAACAGTATGTGTACCATTCTTAACAAAATTAACTTAGATTGAGAGCAGGAGGTTTTTCCATGACCAAATGTGGGACTGAATGTTCTCTCCTTTCTTACTTCTGTTCCATTATTTCCTTCTCCAGAAGGAAACTTCCTTTCACACATACAATCATAATTCAAAGTGTTCTGTCCTCTAAATCTATGCCGATACTTTTTGTACTCAAATCAGGCTAAGAATTCCACCAACCTGTTGTTCCTTCATTTGCAACTTGGCCTAAGCAAACAGTTGTCTCTCTGGTGATGTCTGCTGTACAGCATAGATGCCCCCAGGTCCAACTCAAATATAACTAACTTCCAGTATCTCAAAAATACTCATATTGCAGTTCTTCCTTTTGTCCAGCCATGAATTCATTACAGCCATAGGGGGACACATGTGGACAACCACAGACTAACACAGGTTGCAAGGTGTTTTTTGCATGTAAAGACTACAAACTGGTTTTGTTTTCCTAGGGCCTGAGAGGTGCAGGATGCTTAGAAATCCTATCCTTAGCCTAATTCCCTGTGCAATGGACACAAATTCCTCACTTGGCATTGCCACAAATATTCCCAGTTTAATGCTCCACAATGCAGTGCTACCTCCATGAATTAACTTACCTCCATGAATTAACTGTAACCTTGATACCAGGGCATTTTTAAACAGTAATTTGGGTAAACCTTCCAGCACCTTACACATATTCTCTCTAGTGCATTATAGTTTATCAAATGCTAGTAATAACAAGGAATTAAAACATGTATGTGTAATGTTATTACTGCAAAGATATTCTTTCCTAGCACAAACATTTAAAAAATAGAGAGGGGGGGGGGAAACATCAGCTCCCATTGGTTATTATAACTGAGGTCCCCTTGTGTCCCTGGGCTGGATCTTGCTGCATCCGTAGGTGAGAAGTCACATCAAAGTGTGATCCATTACAACCCAAAGAATAGTTTCTTATGGTTTCACTGTCATAAAGGTGCTCCAGAGCATAGCCTGTTAATGTATATGCATGCTTATCAAAGTACTGCCTATGGGAACTGTAATAGTTTGGGGAACTTGCTGGATTATCTCCTGGAGTTTGATGGGGGGACACTTCTGAATGCAGATAGTCTTTAGCTAGTATCAAACTTGATTTAGAAATTCGGTCAGAATTGGGACTGCTTATTCTAGACAGTGTTGTGGGACTGTTGTCATAGTCATTTTCATGAGGGCTCATTATCTTCCCATCTCGCTGCTGCACATGTTCACAGGGGGATGTGTTGGAGATGTTAGGGACCTGGCAGACATCTCCTTTCAGCTGCTGCTGGTGGTAGTTTGCAAAACAAACAGAGTGCTTTTTCCCTGCTCCATTAATGGAAACCAGCTGATCAGGAGTGGATTTCCGTAATTGTAGCCTGTTTTCTTCTTCTTTAATCATTTGCTGGGTTGCTCTTATTAGAGTTTCAATTTTGCTGGGTTCATGTGGGCTGCCCTGATACTGCTCGGAGTGGTAGCGATCACCTGATTCACTAGCCGAACCTGGGTCTGGGGAACTAACAACACTGTCTTCATCCCAGTGCCCTCTTCCTAGAAAATAAACAAATGAAGGAGATAAGCAATGAGCATCAGATGGCACACTTAAGGGCTACAAAACAGAATTCTACACATTCTTGTTTGAAATGTACAAATTGTGATACCTAGAAACCTGCCACCAACAAATTGTAATTCAGCTGTTGGATAGGATATGTCCACTCTAACTTTCCTTGGTGGTGGTGGAAAGTGCCATCAAGTTGCAGCCGACTTATGACAACCCCCTAGAGTTTACAAGGCTAGACACATTCAGAGGTGGTTTGCCATTGCCTGCCTCTGTAGCAACCCTGGATTTTCTTGGATTTCTCCCATCCAAGTAGTAACCAGGGGCAACAGCATTTAATTTCCAAGATCCAATGTGATCGGGCTATCCTGGGCTATCAACTATCAGCCATTATTTGTTAGCCATTGTTAATCCCCTGAGCCAAAATTATGCAGCACTGTCAGAAAATACCTCCAGTTTTAGACCTTAGAACTAGAGACCCTAATCCTTTTCATTCTCTCTCTTACCATAACATCCAAATGTATGTTTGAAAACTGCCATTCCAGTAACTCCTAACTATTAAAATTATTGTTAATGGGTGAGATGGAAGCGATTAGCTAAAGAACTGCAAGTAAAGAAAATTACATGCATTGAAAGTAAGTTAGATAATTTTTTTTGTTATCCTGGGAGATCTCTAATGGTCATGGAGAATGAATGAATGAATGAACGAATCAGTATTGAAAGTCCAATCTCGACACCTTAGATTATTTTTCATTTAATGGTCATTCAATCACATTCCAAAGCTTTCTTTCTTGATAAGTTAGTCTTCAAGTAAATAACGTATCTCCTAACTTTACTGTAGGATAAACAAGCAAGTTAAGAACTTTCCAAACAAGCTTCTGAAACTCTGGCTCAGGATTTCCCGTTATTGGTTTTTAAAAACACCTACCGTGAATCCGATGAACTGAAGTTATGTGAGGCATACTGTTTTCATAGGCTTCTCTGCTCTCAGGAGATGATTTTGTTAGAGAAATGGCAGTTCGAGAGCCCCACCATGTTTCCCTTCCAGACTGTGGAGTGCCTAGGAAGTATCGTCCAGCCTCACACCTGCCACTTTCACAGGCCTGGGTATGGAAGTGTCTCTCCTCAGCCAACCTGGAATGGTCAAGTGCAAAACCATAGCAGAGGGAGGTGCGATCCGAGTACTGTCTGTAGGCACAGGAGACATCATGATGCTGGGAGTCTGGTCTTTCAGCAGGGTCCATCAACTGTGGAGAAGCTGTGTCAGTTAGTGGACTTCCACCCCACTGGCTTTCATGGTCTGATTCAGATCTTTCTGTATGGAATCCAGAATACTGCAGGAAAAAGAAAAGAAAACTGAAGAAATCAAGGACAGGGTAAGACCTCAAAACAGCTTTGTTCACTGAGAGTAGAGATTTTCATTGCAATCCACAGGCCAGTAAAATTGGAACTCACAAGTGGACTAAGGGCCTCACTAGATGTGATAGTGTTCATGGGTCTGACCGTGGGACATTGTGTTGTAATTGCTGGAATAATTTAGCTTGATACTGGCTGAGACTAGCTGCTGGAAAAGCGGCGGAGCAGGTTATATCTGTCCACTTGCTTTCCAACATCAGATCCTGGAAGATGCCAGCCATTTATACGGAAACGCTGGCAGAATGTTGCTTAGAACACGCATATGCAGCCTCGAAACCACACAGCACCTGCGATTCCGCCAAAGCCTTCACAATACCTCGCCAGAATAACACTGCCATTTCAAGGGGATTTTAAGGATCAGGCCTATGGTGCAGGAAGCACACATCTTTTCAAGTGTCAAAACAGCTGTGGGGATACTAACTTTTTCAGCATTAATGGTCTGGGGCCCACATACCTATAGGGTCACCCCTCTTGGTATGCCCCTCAATATTGATGTGTTCAGCAAATGAGCATCTACTGGCCTGAAAGACATCCAGCTAGCCCCAGTCAAGGCCGGGGCTTTTTCTGTCTAGTCTCCGACCTGGTAGAACATGTTGTCCAGTGAGTCCTGGGCTTTGATGGATTTGTTCCACCAGATGTATGGTTGAGGCAGCTATGGTTTTCCATCATTTTGGCTTCATTCCCCCTTTTTTATCTGTTTGCTTCCCCCTGTGATATTGAGCTGTGTCTCCATTTGCTTTACATTGGGTTTTAATCTGTTTACAGTATTTATTACAATATGGGTTGGAAGCCATCCTGAACCTGTGAGGGAGAGGGTGAGAATAAACCAATAACCAAACAAACAAATAGTCCTTTAGTACTAGAAAAGGCACTGGTGGGTGGGGAAGAGGAACAAAAGCTCTTCAGTGTGCTGGGAACAGTCAATATTGGCCCCCTCCTGAACTTTTAAATCCTGTTTAAAATGTTGGTGGCATCCACAGACACTGTGGGATCATTTGTTTCTAAGCCAATTTCCATCAGCGTATAGATGTGTGCTTGTTTTTGTAGTTTGGCATATCCTCAGCGAGTTCTCCTTCTGATCAGTGTTTTAATAGCTGTTCTTATGTCTTTATAAATATTTGAACTTTGCTTTTAACTTATTTTAATGATATGTATTTGGGGTGGCTGATTTTAATGGTTTTTAAATGTGGTTTTACCCTGCATATTTTAAATTGGTGGCCCTTGTGGGGGCAGAAAGGTGGACTAAAGAATCTGTAAAGAAATACATCTCACTTTAATGTTCTGTGGATGGGGGTGCCTACTTGATGACTGTGTTGGAAGCCAATGCCCCACTGTGACTTGACTTGACTTTGCCCTGCCCTACAAGCCTGGCCAGGAGAGGGAGGCTCCCAGGGCCCAGGAAAAGTGCTCAACCCCAACCAAGAATGCAGTGGCAGGGAGGGGCATGGCCTTAAGGCAAGGCTCGACCCAGAGCTGGAAAAGGTCAGGATGGAAAACAGAAATAGGCAGCCCTGAAAACAAGAGAAAGGAACACAGCAGGGAGCAGAAGGAAGAGGTTGGGGAGGTTTCCCTTTCCTTTAAAGCCTCCCTGGTAGAGCTGGTGCAAGTGGATCATATTGGACTTTATTTCCACAAAAGGGAATGTTCCACATCTGCTGCCTATGGAGGAAGGAAGGGCTGAGCTCCCCAAATGTGAGAAAGAAGCCTAGATCAAGCCAGTCCAAGAAAAGAAGAGGATCGGGATGCCAGAATCCCCTTTCTTTGCCAGTTCTGAGGCCAGAGTGAGGGCCTCATCCTGACCCCCTTTAATCTAGGGCCATAACAGAGGGAGGGCAGCCCACCATGGAACAAAGAAAGTTCACACTATCCAACCCTATGGAATGTGACTTTTCCTTGAGACATCATAGTAAAATATTCACAAATTTAGGCATATGCTGAGAAGTATATGTAGTAAAATCTGATTTTTATTAGAATGTGATGGTAATAAAGCGACAATGATAGGTAAATCATGAATGGCCAATATCAGTTTGTAGGGAGAGAAAGAGAGAACGCTTGAGCCACAAGCGTAACGAGATTGGAACTGTTCTAGATTAAATTACTGCTCAGGCCTTCAAAAGTGTGTACACAGTACATACTTAGGGTGGAAAGGGATTGTATCTGCTAACCCACATGTGGACATATGTATACAGCCAAACATCTGCTATGACCCATAGGTGCATAAAACTGCATGTTTATAGGCTTTGCATAGACAATCCAGACCCTGCTTTTTGCAACATTCCCAATTGTAACTACAAAACTTATGAATAAATCTTTTCATGAATGAAAGCCTTCGACAATATATCCATAGGGCTTGCTGCAAATGTTTAGCTGTACCTGTGAACATCCAATGCAATCCTTCTCTCCTCTAAATAAATAGTATCTAGGCCCTTTTAAATAACTGAGCACGTTCATGGCATATGAGAAACCATATAGTGAAATTTTAAATATTGCTATCATTGTCTTTCATATTAACCTACCTCACAGGGTTTTTGGGATGATAATAGAATGGGCAGTGGATTTTTGCTTGTGTATCTTGGAGGACATGTAGAATTAAAACAAATTTGAATAAAATAATGCTACAAATGATGTATGCCAAATGGAGCCCTATACATCAAATGATGTATGCCAAATGGAGCCCTATCATTGCAAAACTGAAATACAGTCTTACATAGAAATATAATTGTCCCATTGTAAAGATTGGCATATTTCTTTCATGCTTTTCTGATACAGAATTCCACAAACATTTGAAATAAAGCTAGCCAAATAAAATACAGCATAACTGTCAATAAATCAAATTTCATTAGTTCCCAGTTCATAATAACAAACAAACAAAATTAAATGATATTAACTGGCTGCATAAATGAGTGGGAGGAAAAAAAATCAAGCAGAATTCAATACAACCACAACGGCGTTCAGAAGTATACTAAGATTTAACTTAGATCAGATCTTTTTTTTCCTTACTTTATTTATAGCCCACCTTTCTCCTTAACAGGGATCCAAAGCGCTCCTAAACAGAATGTTTTAACCAATTTGCAAAATGATAAAAGAGCTGCCTCACAGAGCAAGAAAGGCCCAAGTTTTGGCACCAATTACAAAGTCCTATTTCATCTTGAAACTCTGAAGTTAAGGAAGAGCAAAGAGGAGTAAACTCACATGCTGCTAGAACACGACCATACAGCCCGGAAACCACACAGCACCTCAGTGATTCCGGCCATGAAAGGCTTCGATAATCACATGGGTAGTTTCCTGAAGTTTCCCGATTTGCAAGCCATTTGGGGTTTAAAGATTATAATCAGACATTCATACTGGCTACCAAAACATTTGTGAAATTTAAAAAAGCAGGTCCAGAAACAGCATCTTCCAGAGATGAGTTCAACTTCTCCCAATATAAGATGGGTAGTCTAGAAAGATATCATGATTGGTGGTACCACAACTGCAAAGTTACCATTCCCCCCCCCCACACACACACACACATTTTCCTTACATACCTCTCCATTTTCAAACAAACCAGAACATTCCTATTTCAGGTGCAACCTGGTTGATCTATCTAAGAATGGAGACAGAGGAGAGCAGGAATTTCTAAACACATCAATCAGGAACCACTTGTCACTGCAAAAATAAAATTTCATCACATATCTACATTTTTAGATCCTCCAGACCCAACTCTCAGATATGGCCTCACAGACAATGTCCTGTGTAGAACTAGGAGAGGGAAAGATGCTGCTAGATCCCCCTAGTTATCAGACAGGGCAAGGAGAACAGAAAAACAGCCTAGAGAACTAGTCGAAGAAAACAGTAGAAGCTTCAGATGATGAGCAGACTCACTTTCACTTCCCTAGGTCTCCCACCCAGCCTCCTTCCCCTATCCCTGGTTAATACAAACATCAACACCAAAACTGTTCTACTGCTGCTGCGTGGTTGATAAGTCTTCAGAAACATCTTGTGTCCAGATGTAAGTTACTGTTTCTAAATGCACAAGGCTTGCCTGATCCCAAAATGTGATTTAGAACGTGTGGGATTGTCCAATGTTTTCCCCCAACATTTAAAGTATCTAGTGAGCCTACTAATGGATACAATCCACTGGGAGCTTCAGCTTCACAAGGCCCAGTAAAATTAATGGGATATTTACAAGAACATGGAATGGGTGTGGGTTTTGTGACACTGAGCAAGTTTGAACATTATGTTTGTCCCTTCTCCAAGGAAAAAGTGGGAATTTTGTTTTTAATTTAATGATTTCAAAAAAAAAAGGAAAAATACTGTGCTCTCAAAGTAGAAGTACTCTCAACTGGTCAAGGAATAAATACCTAACAGTCATCAAATTGAAATAGAATTGCCTTTTGGCAGATAAGAGTGGGTGGAGAGGAGAAAACTATTTCAACCATATTTGGATTTTTTTTCTGCTTTGTCCATTTTAATACTTGCAATGTGACTTTGTCCACTTAAATTATGAAAGAATGGTTGAGACAGAATGAAGAGCTTCTTTGCCCTGGAGCTTTGCCTGAAATCAGTCATCACCTTCTGCAGCTAAAAGGACTACTGGCAGTAAAAGGGAAGCTAGGGATTCATATGATCTATTTTTGACCATCTCCAGCCATCCAATGCTTCCTTATGGGTTTCTAGATCCTGAATAATATGGACTGGTACTTCCTGAGTGGGAGGACAAGTTAATACAGGTTGCCAGCAAAATTATAACTGATTGGAGAGGGGAAGGTCAGCACTGAAAAAGGAAATAATTATGAGGATCACGGAGATTTATTTTGTTTCTGTAAAAACTTCCACACAAAAAAAAGCTCAGATTATTCCATCTTCCATTGATAATGGTAACTGGTAATGCAAATATGGAATCCTGATTCAGTTCATATAACCCTGAGATAAAGTTATAATTCACCAGCCTGGAGGCCTAATCAACCAAACCTTTCCTCAGTTCATTTCATCAGTGTTTGAACACAAAAAGATGGAACAACCAACTATAAGAGGGCCTTGAGTGTAATTGTCCCTGAATAGGCCTCAATTCACATACCTGCTCAACACCTCTGAAGCTACCTCAAAAGACAGACATAATATAACCCAAACTGCAGATTCCACCACACGTGAACCCGGCAAGTCTGAGGCTTTATAGAGTTGTGTGTGATATGTTGCTAGGGTTTCCATATTCCTGCTAGAAGCAGGAGAACTCCTGCCTCCAGCAGACATTGCCAAGCAGAGCTCCCATAACTAGTAAAAGAGAACAATTGCTGTCAGTGACAGAAATCATTTCTTTTATCACAGCATTTTCAGCACTTCTGTGAAAGCGACCCCTTGGTCTCCTGCTGGTTGCCAGGCTGGCATCAGAAGCATAAACCATTGGGGAGGAGAAGCAAGGCTCAACACCCCCCCACCCCCCACCCCCACCCCCGGTGCCAAGTAGCATCATGTAGCTACTCAGGGTGTCAGGTTTTCAAATTCAGCCAGTTCTGTTTGTCTTTATAGAAACTTAGCAAGTTCCTAGGAGGCAAAGGACTGGTTTTGTTTGTTCATTTTTGAGAAGGTAAGAGGGGAGAAGAAACTTTCAGTGGATAAAATTGTGTGTGAAGAAACAACACACAGAGAGAGTGTGTATAGAAAGGGGAAAGGAAAGATCAATCCATCTAGGAGGTATCAGTGGTTCGTTTGAGGAATGTACTTCCCATCGCCTGGAACGCAAACTCTGATGTAAGTAAGATCTTTAGAAACCAGCAAGATTTGGGGGTATAAGCTTTCAAGAGACAAAGTTGTCTTCACTGGCATCTGACAAAGGGAGCATCAACCATCAAGATTTTATACCCCAAAAATCTTCACACATGGGATACTAATAACTGCATTATTACTGTGTCCTGAAGTATAAGTCTCTTTACCTAAGATTTATATCATTATTGAGTCAAAATTAGAAAGTTGATACATTTCATTCATCTAGCTTCTCTTCTTTGTTTAAAGAGCTCTAAAGCTTAACTAATCTGACAGAATGTATCAATTTATCAGTTTAAAACACTGTGTAACAGGTTAAGAAGAGAGGCCAAGCTGCAGGCTAACCATTCCTTTATTATTTGTTTTACAGTTTACCAGCTCATATTTTAAGATGGTTCGTTACTCTTTCGTCCAATGGAAACAAACTCTAGAATCTTTCACTGCTCAGTGAAACACGTAGCAATATAAACTTACTGGTTACAAAGCTATATAAAACTTAATAAGAAAGGCAAAGAAACTCAGGGTGCTTTTCAGTACACATCATATTTGAAAGATGTTAACCATGCATACACCATGGATGGTAGCTTCATAAAGCTGCTAAGCAGCACCACATTCCTGGTGGATAATTTTAGCAGCAGCACATAGACCTTTTCATATCTCCCCTTCATGTCAGGTTGCTGGTCTCAACATCTATCCTACAATAGAACAATAGCTGACTTCATATTAAGTGCCAGATGTTTAAACAATGTATGTTACTCTCATCTCTGTTTTGGCAACATGCTCAGATCATGTGAAGGGAAGCCCTTCCTCCATAACATCCCCTTAGCTAACAAAAACTTCAGCTGCATTGAGCATTAGCATCTTTCTTCATGATTTGTATTTTAAACATGAGGGAGATCACAGATGCCGTATGCATTGTACTGCGAACATATGCATGCTTTTAAATCGCTTTTATCTTGCTTTTTACTAATGTAAGCCTGAAATTTAAAATATGTTCTTTTTGCATTCACTGTTGTAGGCAGAACAGATGGTGAATGGCCTATATTAAAGTAATACAGCATGACCATTAAGGTAACCTCTGTAGCTGGTGAGTCTACACCAGTTAAGGAGTTGCTTTTTGGAATGCAAAGGGATATATTTGACAAGCCAAGCAAAGTTACCAGTGCTTAATAATGACCTGCTCATATTCAGTATTCAATGCCTGGATTATGGGAATAGACTTCAGATTGACTTTAAATTGTCTTTTCTACTAAAAGGAAAAACAGAATCTCTGTACTCATCACAACACAACTTGCTGGGTGACGCAGACCGGTCACATCCTCATCGAGTGCCTTACCTCACAGGATTACTGTAAGGATAAAATAGAGGGATAATGCATGGTAAACTGTGAAAGCTCCACTGCAGGGCGAAAAGCTGGAGAATATTAATGGGTGAAGCTGAGACGGCTGGCGGGCGGGCGGGCGGGCTGGCTGGCTGGCAGGTCAAGTTTAGCAGTATTTCAATGAAATTCATTATACTGGGTTATTATAAGAGTTAGCAAGGTTGGCTTTTAACAGCAATAACTCTTAACTAATTTTACAAGACTGCTAAGTATAAATAGTGGAAGAAATTCTAAGGATGGAATTCTGAAGTGTCCCCACTATATTCAGAATACAGAGAATGATTAAGCTTTAAATTTTCCAGTGATCATGATTGATTCTACATGCCTGTGTTTTTTTTGTTGGTTTGTTATTGTCTATGAACATGATGAATAAAATGCAGGAATAATTATGGGTAGATAAGAATCAAAATGTATTCTAGTCCCCACATGAAGACTAGTATGTGAGTACTAGTGTGGTGTAGTGGTTAAAGTCTTACACTAAGATCTAGAAGACCCACAATCGAAATCCCCACTCTGGGAAGAAAGCTTGCTGGGTGACTTTGGACCAGTCATGCACCCACTGCCTAATCCACCTCACAAGGTTGTTGTGAACATACAGTGGAAGAGAGGAGGTCAGTGTAAGCTGCTTTGAGTCCACACTAGGTAGAAAGGGTATTAGCAAAGTAAATAAGTGTCTTTTTCTGCACAAACCTTTTAAAATGTTTTGAGGCAGGAAATAAAACGCTTCTATGGCTTTCCACATTATTTCCCTCCCCCCCTTTGTTTCTTAAAACATTTCTTTCCAGCCTCAAAATGTTTTAAATGAACCCCCTTTTAAAATTATTCTTAAATCTGAAACATTTAAGATATCTTCTCTTACTGTGTAATCATCTTTATTATGTTTTATCTTTTCCACTGCTGTTTCCCACGTGCCATCCCCAAACATCTTCCTCTGCACATTTTATCATGTCTCTAAACTAACTCAATTCTCCCTCATATGATTATTTTCATTATTTCTGTGGATTTTTTAAAAATTGGGGGGGGGGTATAAAATTGAAGCATTCATTATACGTAGCTACAGAGAATTGAAGGTAGAAAGCATGAAGGATCAATTCTGCAAATAAAACGGGGGAGAATCCTCATAGAAGCCATGTTCATGGCTTCGAGAGGATGAGGGCCAACAAACTTCATGGCAAAGTAGGGGATTGAAAACATTTTACAGACATTTTACAAATGCTTTTGGTGATTTGTGCACAAAGGGCAAATAAATAATACAAATGGATTATGCTCAAAAGACAGACTATTTGGATTTAAGCCGACTACGCCCATGTAAATTAATGGATTCAGCGCTCACTTAAAGATATATGCCGTCACTAGGCAATGGAAATTCGTGAGACTAAAGTATACCCAAAATAGAATCCAAAATGTCTTTTCAAATTGTTCTATGTATTTATGAAGAAAAATGGAATTATGGAACTTAAGAAAAATCAATCCAAAATTGGGTGGGCTAGGGGATTTTTCTGAAGGTCCAGAGCAGAGGACAAAATCCATCCTCTTTCTTAAAGCTTCCCAAAGTTGAAAGGGGACTGGACTTGTTTCACAAGTCAGGATTCTAAACCACAATTTAATTGTCGTTTAGAATGCTGATTTGTGACCAAGAAACAAACTCCAAGTAGTTAAATTGTTCAAATTAAGAAGTTGCAACTGCTTGCAGTTACATCAAAGACTTCCTCAATCAGGAAGCTCCACATACAGGTGCACATGAGCTCGAGTGCTGCAAACTGAGGAGGTCAGGAAGAGTCCCAAAACTCTACCAGACTGCCAAAGGTACAAAATAGAAATGTTATGGAGGGCATCCATGTAACGGAATTAGAACTGTTGATCAGTTCAAAAGGGTGCCTTCACGTGGGATTGAGGAGTGAGTTCTGCACTGCCTAAGCCTTTGTGATCTCATACCCTGTACTGCTCACGCTGTCAGCTTGGGCTGTTTGTATTTACATTATTGTTCACTTTTATATTGATACTCCTATTGCAGTGTTCGTTAAATATCCTATGCTGTATAATTACATTTCTAAAATGTTTGCTGTACTCTGTAATACACTTTAGACTCTTAGCAACAAATGCACAATATAACAAAACCTAACTAATATCTCAAATTGGTTTGTTCATATTGATTGTGTAGTTACCCAGATTATGAATAAGGAGAATCATTTCATCATGAGTAAATGACCTCTTAGGACAGTGGTGGCACTTAGAGCCCTCTCTGTGGGCACACATGCACAGAGTTCATCATGTGAGGGGGGCAGAAAATCACCACCACCTCCCACACACACATCTAGGCTGGCCTGGGCCGCTGGGCACGATGTGTAGGTAACCCTGTTAAGTGCTGTTAAACCCCACTGATTTTCATGGGAAGAACTAAAGCGCAATCCTTTACCAGGGAGTAAGCTCGGTTGCTGGCAACAGGGCTTGCTTCTAAACCCTTCTAGGGTCGTGATTCATCCGTTGGAAGCGTTGCACAGTTGCTTCAAAGCAAAGCTACCCACTACCACCAAGCTGACTCCCAAGTAACGTGCACCTTGGAGCCAACTGTTTTTTCTAAACTAAAACCTCAATATTCAGGTTAAATTGCCGTGTCGGCACTTTGCGATAAATAAGTGGGTTTTGGGTTGCAATTTGGGCATCAGTCTCGAAAAGGTTCGCCGTCACTGTCTTAGGAACTCATCTTCCACCTTCAGCCCTCTGATATATTAGAAGAAAAATAAATAGCATCAGCTTTAAAGAAAGCATTTCAAACTGTGATCTACATTACAGGAAAAACTGCTGTCTTCATTTTGCAATACTTTGTGTAACTCACATTCCCAGAATGAATTGGCAATTCAAATGAAGTGCAAATTAAAGGGTAGAGGTAAAGCAAACCCATCTGCTAATAGTTATTTACAGTTTCTGTATAGTTATCTTTCAGCAGAGTTTAGAGGGAGAAAAAATAAGGAACTGGTAAAAACAAGTTAAACAACTATGAAGAATTTGCACTGATGTATGCCGCTTTGTCAGTGAACTAGAACCCAACACAGATACTTCTTTAGATCTGATAAAATCTTTGTTTCCATAGAAGAGAGAAACATAGAAGTTAAAATTAAAAAGGAGCACCCCTGCAAGTCAAGCAGCAAACTCTGCATACTGTGTAGCAACTATACATGATCAACTGCGATAAGATTTTAATAAAGGAACATTTAATGGGCTGTAAGCATGGACCATAGGCGCACACAAGAAGACCCTTGTTATGCTACTTGGAAGGGTATAAACTAGAAATGAACTGATTGTTCACCACCAAACATTCTTAGGACAAACACTATACTTCTTCAAAAGCCCCCTTCACTGAGCTTGTTTATGCCCTGTTTGTAACCAGTTCATTCCCAATTTGAATTTCCTTCAGAACTATCCCCCCCACACACACACACACACATACACTATTCTTCCTGAGAATAATTATGTCATCAGTAGTCAATCAGTTTTTGCTATGTGATGAAGTACTGAATAGATGAACCTCCTATTGAGAATGCAGCAAAACTTCTGGAAAAAATCATAGCGATGAACTTTGGCCGTTTCCTCACTTAAAAAAGAAACACAGAGGCAAAATGGTTTTGTAAGCTTTGGGTGTTTTTGAGCGCGCAGTCACGCTCCCCACTGCAGATAGTCGTGCGGGGTTTCCCAACTGCGTTGTCACCGCTCCGATAGTTGGGAGTGCCGCTGGAACCCGCGTTACTTGGAGCAAGTAGCGCGCAACAAAAGGTAAGTGAGGAAATGGCCTTTGAAATAAAAGGGCTCACACAGGTATTGTCATCATGTACCCAATCAGAGTTTGCTGTATGATGGTATCACTGACAGCAAACAAAGCCAGTTCAGAGGACAGGCAACGGTTCTGGAATTACACTTCCCCAACCCTTTATGAACTCCTTTATGAACATCTGAAATATCTCAAAATCTCATTGAAAAGACAGATTTTTTTTCATAAAAACAGGCTTCTAATTTGGCTTTAAGAGAAAAAGGTTTAACTAGTCAGTATTAGAAAGTATTCTGGAAATTTAAAGACTTTATCACTGCAGTGTGTTGTTTTGTCTAGTTGTGATTTTATTGCAGTGTTTCTATACTTTCTACTCCTGGATGTTATGTTGAACATCATTCTATAAGGCAGGATACCAGTTTTTTAAACACAAAAATAATGGTTAGGGATGCCTATTTTCAGTTGAGGTACGTTTACCACAATAATTTGAGTGTTGTTAAACCTTTCCAAGCAAGACTGCAGTCTGGAAGCTCTCTTGGACCCAGACCTGCCAATAAATTCCCAGAGAGCATCTTCTAACTGTTTTGGTTTTTCCATTACTTTCTAGCAATCAGTCTATACCTCTATACACTTCTGAACTGACTGTTAAATTGAACTGTACAGGAAGCTGCTCTTGAAGATATTGCAGTTGCTGAAGTTGGGGCAAGTAATGATTACCCAGTTTCTCAACAAGGAGGAGAATTGACAACATATTTGATTAGCATTACAACCAGAGATGGAGCGAGGGGAAACTGCGACTGGGGCGCATGCACCCTGTGCCTCTGCGGCAGTGGTGCCTGCCGCCGCCATAGCTCCGCCCGGGGCATCGTGCCCTCCCGTCCCATGGGCGCTACGCCACTGATTACAACTATTAACCAGTTTCCATAATTTCTGGTTTCTGTTCCAGATACTGGTTTTGACATGATGTAAGCATCTGAATACATAATTTGTCTTTCTGAGTCTACCATCCTTTTGACTTTCTAAAAAAAAACCCTGTCGTTAATGGCCACAACGGCCCAGGATGCTGCTGTTCCTGCCTATCCTATTTCCAAAGAAATGACTGAAAGTACCAAGTGGTAATCAATATAAGTGTCTTCCTTCCCTTATGATCCAGGTGATTTCTGCATGCTGCTGACCCATCCTATTTCTTCTAGGCATGATGCGATTAGTTGCTTGCTTCTGGGCCTGGACCAAACAGTAATTTTGGGGTGATATGCTAAAATATACTTGCTAGAGAACCTTTCTACATCTGTTCCAGGTTGTTCAGGCTTGAATTGAGAAAAATATTTCTGGTGTTATGACTGGTTAGGTTATTTCTAATTTGACAGCAATAAGGTGGGTTGCTCACAATACAAATTTGTGAGCATCCTGAGCCATCAGGCATTATGGAAGGTAATTTAAGAAAAGGTCATCATTTGTTCCTATGGTAGAATAGATCTAAAGGGGATGCCCATGGTGCTGGGCAGCACTGATCAAGCCCTATCATGCCTTTCAACAAAAAGGTATTCCAGGCTGTCCTGGCCCCTCCCCAGCAAAACCCCTAAGACAGTGATGGCGAACCTTTTCGAGACCGAGTGCCCAAATTGCAACCCAAAACCCAGTTATTTATCACAAAGTGCCAACACAGCAATTTAACCTGAATACTGAGGTTTTAGTTTAGAAAAAAAGTTGGCTCTGAGGCACACGTTACTTGGGAGTAAGCTTGGTGAAGCAACCGTGCAACACTTCGAATGGGTGAATCATGACCCTAGGAGGGTTTACTCAGAAGCAAGCCTCATTGCCAGCAACCGAGCTTACTCCCAGGTAAAGGATTGTGCCCAGGCTAGCCTATGTTTAATAGATGTGTGTATGTGGGGGAAGGGTTATTTTCTGCCCCCCCACATGATAAACTCTGTGTATATGTGCCCACAGAAAGGGCTCTGAGTGCCACCTCTGGCACCCGTGCCATAGGTTCACCACCACTGCCCTAAGATAACAGAAAGCCATTTTATTCATACAGTTCTTTATGGATCGCTGTAATAATTGGGTAGCTGTAATAATTGAGGAGAAGATTTTAGGTATACTCTCATTTGAGGCATTAATAAAAGATGCTTCCAGGGCTCCCCAAACAATATCTCCACATACTTTGAGAATTACTGATACATAAATTACAAATCTCTCCCCTCTCCACTTTATCAGGACTTTGACAAGAATTTGTGGAAATTACTATTTTAATTATCAGAAGATATCTTACTTATCAGAAGATATCTTACTGTATAATTAAGCAGCATGTTCCTGATGATGAACCAGAAAAATCGAGGGCTGTAAAAGTGTAGTCCTCAGCCATCCAGGAGGGCCCAAATTCCAGCTTCTTCTGGAGGGGCAAGTACTACACTTCTCAGCAGCCCTTACCTTTAAGATGTCATACTCCTATCCTACCTGCTTGGTATGCTTCTCCCTGGTGGCAGTGAGTCTTGAAAAGGGAGGAAAGTGCAAAAGGAAGCCATATTCTTCCCTTCCCATGGTGTACTTCTTCTAACCAGGACTAGGGCCCTGTAGTGACCTTTGAAAAACTTCCTGATTGGAAACACAGGACAAACTCTGTCAAGCCACAGCTGAGCCAGAAGAACTCTTTTGCAAAGTTAGGGAAGCCTGTCTGTGTGGGGGAAGGCAATGGGGAATCTGAGAAAGGAGGTTCTGCTTGCAAAGTTAGGGAAACTTTTGTGTATGAGTAGGGGGCGGGATTTGAGAAAGGAGAGTCCATTTGCGAAGTTAGGGGAACCTGTCCTGGTAGTGGGGATTTGTAAGTAAGCATTTTTTTCATTGCATAATTAGGCTAGGTTTTTGTTATTTGTGGTAAATTGTGGGGCCAATTGGTGGGTGCCGTTTATCCACCAATAGATTTCTAGAGCCATAGTATTTGTTCCTACAATGGGCTTCACTGCTAGTGCATTACATTCTAAAAGTAGTATCATATGACAGCTTCTGGCACTCAGGTTCTTGTAACTAATGCCATGATCCTAGACATGTCTTTTGGAAAGTCTTCAGTATCATGAGATATTGCTGAGAACCTTGTTGTACCTTCAGTTGAATACAAAAAGGCTCCCAAAAACCTCTACTGATACTTTATGCAAAATGATTAAAGCAGAAAATGTTGTTTTTACCCTTGGCTGTATTCCATGTGCATCTGGAAATTACATAACTCACCAAGGGCAAGATGTGGAAAATTGGGTTTCAAATATTTTTCAGTAGTACAAATGTGAGAAGTACTAGTCATGCATTTTCTGTTAGTATTTTTATGTAACATTTTAAAAGGGTCTCATAATGCCAGCCTTAATACCTGGTTTATTTCCACAATTCTGTAAACAAACATTATGCAAGCTTAATGGGAAAATGAACTCACTGCTCATACCTGTGGATAGGGAGATGTCCTAGATTTTGACTTGGTGCTTGAAAGACGTGATTTACTTCCTTTTCTACTGTCTGTTATAGTTGGAGTAGAGTTTGCATATGGGAATGATGGCTTGGTTGCTGAAACTTGATCCAGCGAGAGCTGTAATCCTTTATATTCCATATCCCTAGATAAAAGACAGAACCTGAGAATTAAAATACATATAATTCCATCCTGGAGTATCAATGTTGACCTTGCACACATTTCTTTTTATGAAGAGTCTTGAACTCTTTTGTAAGAAATTGTAATATTAAATATATTAAACTATAACAAACACACATCTCTTTCTATGCTGTGACCAAATATAAACATTACATTAATAGCCAGGATCCTCAAAAGTTAAATAATTTTACACTTTTCAGTATATGTAGCATTTGGGTTAAATGCCCATGTTGTATCTATACAAAACAAGATTTTGACCACACGCGTTCAGAAAACTTGTGGCAACTTGGTGACTGAATGATGGAGTAGCTGGATCAATGATGAAGTAGCTGGGCGAAGTAGCTGGATCAACTGAAAATGCATTTTGGAAGACTTTTCAATAGTGGACAAAGCTTGGGAAATCTTTGGGGTTTTTTAAAAAAATAAGGTCAGCTTTCTATTCAGCTTTCTATTTAAGGATAATAATGTTATATCATTTTAAAGTGAACTTATCAGAATTTAAGTTTTCAAGGATGGAGATTCACATGCAATTATCAGATGATACAAGCTTGAGGTTTGATTGCACTTGTTGAGAAGAAACCAGTGGCAATCTGTGAGTACAGCTACACAATAGGATTCTCCCTTTACTCAGTAAAAACAGGACATGAAAAGTACAATTGTTAACAAACACAGCTAAAATCACAATTTAAATTTTGTTAGTCCATCCAATCATAAAAGAAAATTAAAAACAATATAATTATCAATAATGTCTCTGAGTCCTGAAGTTAGTTAGGTACCAACAAGTTTGAAATATGCACATGGCTCCAAAGAAACTCTCACATAAAATGGACAAATATTTCATTCACTGAATGACTATTCTGCTAACAGGGGGTTCTCCTAAGGAGCAGAAGAAGAAGAAATAATTTATTACAGTCAAAGACCAACGTTTGTGACTAAGTACAATATACAGCTTCAATGTCATAAAAACCAAAAATACTTATACATGTATCATCCTATAATCAATAAAATTTTAATCATGTTATAAAATTGATAAAATCCATTAGAATTTACAAACATGACACGTCTAATCAAGTCAGGCCTGTTTGGTGCAATGAAATTTATACACTATTACACAGAACTTGGCAGCAAGATTTGTAAATTGTGGATGTTCATCAATAAGGAGAATATTGGGTTTTGCTGAAACATGATAACAACACTCTTGTCTAGCAAGAAACCTAAAATATTAAGACGAATCTCAAAATAAAAGCTGCATCTAAGGAGGACATGTTCTAAAGTTTCTGGTACTCCAACTTTGAATGGTCAAAGTCTCTGCGTGCCGTAGATCTTTTTAAACATCTCTTCCAAGAGGGCAGAGAGCCAAGCTGCCCAATGTGCCAGTGTGAAAGTCCTTCTATATCTATTTACTTTCAGAGTTGAAAGATGAATAGAAGAGCCCCAGTGGACCCAATCCATGAACATTAAAAAAAAATCTGAAATGGCTCGATGTTTGGAGCCTAGTTCCAAATTTGGATTTATTCAAGCAAATCTGTGCCAAGGTGTTTGTGGTGTAGGTCTGTAAATGTTAAATACACAATGAAGATAAATGAACTCTTATCCCAGCAGTTTTAGTTAGAAAACTTTAATCATACAGTGGGAAAAACTGTGCTCAAAATAAACTAGTGACATTGTAACAAAATGATAAGCCAGGAACTGAGGTTGTTTATGTGTCCTTGCATAAAGCCAGACTTCCTATATATGAGTAACATGTCTATTCCATACAATGTACAAAAACGTTTATTATGAAAAGCTATAAATCAATGCATCTCATCAAAAGGTTTGTTTGTATAACGGTACATAGATGAGGTACAATTAATTTGAATATACAAAAATGTACAGCCATTTGTCAAGTTTTCCTGATGTTTATTTCACTATAAAATGGGGACAAAGAGCAGTGAGTATTTTGTAAAATGGCCCATTGTGCTGATGGACTGTGCTGATTGCTGGCATCTCTTTCGCACACAGCCAAGTTCATTAGTACTATAAGAGGTCAGAACTAGAATGTAAGGAAAATGGAGAGGTGACTCCTATTGGTGACTCTTCTCCCCACCAGCAATATGATGTGATATGGTGTCATTGTTCAGTGCTACAATAAGTCTGCCTTTATGTTTGCTAAAAATTCCAAGGAAGACGGGATAAAGAGACAAGGAGCAGCAGCAGTTCCATCTTTCATTAAATTGCAAGCTCTGGGGGTTGGGGGACCACAAGCAACATTAAATGTTAGTTGCATTATGCCAATGGATAGTCTCTGTCTGCTTCCCATTCTTAGGCCAATTTGGATGTTACTTGAGGGGACATATTTTATTCACAAGAATCACCTTTTCACATCTGCAACATAATCCATATACTGTGCAGTTGGATCTTAGCCACTAGTATACCCATTATGTCAAAGTCCTAGAAGTTTCCATTGATAGTCTACAAGTGTCCACCAAAGTTAGTTCTTTAAGAATTGTTCATATTGATGCTAGGTTTTTTTAACCACCAAATGTACAAAAATTAAAATCAACACAGTAATCAATAAATGAAAATATCACCTAAAGCAAATAAAAGTATAGCTAGCAGGGAGCTTCAGTGGAAAAAGCCCTGCTTCTTGTGGCAATCAATCTATGGAATATTAAACAGAAGTCAGTAAGCAGCCATGATTGTATCTGAAACTCAACTATACACCATAATTAGTGAATATTGTCCAACAAAATGACCAACCTGGACTGGAAGGCAGAAAAAGCAGCTAATGGTTACCTGACAACTATCAGTGTCTCAACATTCATGGAAAGGACAGCTGCAACAAAAACACCATATCTGTCTAATCACTGGGAACCGGTTCAAGTTTTTGGATTTTCTATGAAGCCTTTTAGGCCTATCCGATGCATATTTGTCCACTAGCCCCATTAGCTTCAATAGGATTTATTTCCAAATATTTCCTTTAATTTTACTTCTTTCTTCATGTACATGACCTTTTTTCAAAATAATATTCATTCAAAATAAAGAGTACAATGAAAACAATAAACAAGACAAGACCATCAGCCAATAAGAGTAGGGCTTGAGCAAAAGAACAAAAGGAGAAAAGCAGTGTTACCATGCGACCAAGTAGCCTAAGAAGCATGATGGGTCACAGCCAAAAAAAAAGTTCTATCCTTGATCATCCCCTCCACACTTTTAGAAGAACCTAAAGAAGGAAAATGTTGATGGCGTGTCAGGTTCAGAAGGGAAATACATCCTCCATAAGCCCTTTGGCCAACAATAATATTTTGAATTGTGTGCGGAAATGAACAGGAAGCCATGTCAGATCCATCTGTTTTTCTCTAATAATTTTTTTAATCTATCTTCCACCAAGTAATGCCAGCAGTGGTCAGAGCAACCAACATATTTTCAGTACCAAAGAAAGGCTTGAATCCATTGAAATGAATTCAGATGATCAACCACCTAAAAACACCTAGAGGTGAATCATCGCTACCTACTTGAATACTTTGCCTTAAAAGGAAACCTTTGCAACCTGATGATTTGAACCATCTTTAATATCCATAGAAGATTTCTTTAGGAGTGGCCTCACAACCTCCTCTTTCATGGCAACTAGGACTGCTTGCTTTTTCACAAGGAAGCATTTATATCCAGCTGGCCACTTCCGTCTGTTCAGCCAAAAAGGGCAAGGGACCAATTCTCCCCAAGCACTCTCTGTCAACATCCTTTGGTTGCAGTGATTGAAAGTTAGACTTGGCTACAACTGCAATTGTTAGAATTTAAAAATTTCCTGACCATGTTGGCAAGGTCTTTTAGAAGCATTACATTATTTGTTCGGTTTGAAGTAGACAAAGAATTTAAGCTGCATGTTTTATACAAAGTTCTTTTAACAACGAAGAATTATACAAAAAATGCACGTTAATATATAAAAACTAATATCAAATAATACCTTTTATATGTAAAATATTCCTCCCTTTTCAGGAGCTGTGCCTAGCTTATTCCTCTGTTTTTAGGGTTACTGTTTCTCTTTACATAGCCTTGTTGTTGAAGCATGCTGGAAACCTATAGACTTCCTTGCCCTTCTTCACACTACCACAAAAAGCTTATTCTAAAGTCTTTCCCATCTTCTCATACTGTGATCTTGCACAGGAGAAAATACTTATCCCAGAAGGGATGAAACTGAGGTAAATTAGTGAACTAATCAACAAGGAAGTCTGTAGGCGACTTCCCACTTTTTTTGTATCTTTGATGGTCCTTCCAGAAATACTGTTGTCTGCAGACAGGAGACTTAATTCACACCAAGACAACGCTCAGTAAATAAAAGAATTGTGTAACTGGGCCACAGTTCAGTCAGCTAGAGGGAACTTTGGCAGGAAATGCTGGTCACGAAAGCTGATAGTGATAAATTGAATTTTCAGTATTGTAAAGACCAGTTATAAAGTTATATATACATAGAGAAACAAACCACAGAAGGCCCCTGTGAAATCCAACACAAAAATTAATGTTCTCACTCTCTGAAAAACACATAGCTGGCATGTTGCAGCCTATAATGACTTCAGTTTTGCCATTTTGTAATTTGCCCATAAATCAGCAGAAAGGGATATTGAAAGCATGCCTGCACCCAGTTTATAATCGCATCCTGCATAGTTAGGCCTATTCATCTTTTAACCAAGCCTTTGGAAACTATCAGTGATTAGCTCTATCATTCATTTCCACAGACAGAAGGATTTCCAACAGTAGATTGCAACTTTCTTGCCCCCCTCCCACTGCAGTCAAAATGCCCCCTAAAAATGGGAGGGGGAGGGGTTGGTGCTGCAGCAAGAGGAGGGAGCGAGAAAGTTACATTGTACTAATGGAAAGTTTTCCATCTGTAGAAATGCTCCATGGGATCCAAGCAGTGTGAGGAATATCAGTATGCAGAAATTCAGCTCCAGAACTTTAGCTCATGAAGATTTCTCAGACAGCAGGGCATGTACTTGTGGTACCTTCCTTCCGTGGGTATTAAAGCCCTTGTTGAATAAGGGCAAACTTTTTTTTGTGAAAGAGTGTATGATTTGTTGCATTTGCACAAATGTGCACAATCAGAAAAACTAGGATTTCTTCCACATTTAGTGGCTGATTTGGGTCTGAAGTTGATATGAAGCGGGGGTGGGGGAAGTCCCATTTCCACACAGCATCACAGTGCTTTTGTGCACCTTCTGGCTCCCTGTTCCACCTTTTTTGAAACTGTTCCTAATGCTGTTTTACCACTATCTTTTGGGGGAAATTATAGCCCAGTCAGGTTGACCTCTCTGGATGGGAAAGTTCATATATCTTTCCCATTTTTTAAAATTAGTAATCAACAAATAGTTGTAGATCGCACTACAGTGATTTGTCAGTTACAATTCAAAATAAAATTCAAAAAGCCCTCTCCTGGGGGCGGGGGGAGAGCCATTGTGGGAAGCCCTGAAGCAGGGAAAATGATGCGTACCACATGGAAGCCCTGTTGCCCTAAGTTAGGAGTTGCAGCAGAAATAAGAAAACTTCTGAGAATTAAAACCATGTGGAGTTACACAGTCATTAATAATAACACTACTGAAATTACTATATTCCTACAGGGAGATACACCACACAAGAGTTGATCTACACATTACGGGACCAAAAGGACTACAGGAAAAACCGTCACCTTTCTTTGTGATATTTCCACACTAAGATGGGTACTAAAATTTACATGATGGCTAGACATTCTGACATTAAGCATGTCACCCATTCAGACATACATGCCAGCAGCATCCGATGATATAGAGTGAAGTTGGGGAAATGTACACTATCAAAATGTCATGATGCTTCACTAATTTTTTTTATCATGTTGTGGAGTGAGACATATTGATGCAAGGGTACCATTTTTCTGCCTCCCATAACATCTGAATCGATCCTCAACTGGAAGGTGCTAGGGTGCCAAATAACCAGTTTCCAGGTATCTTAACTTTATACTGCTGTGAGTTGGATTGAGTTTGGAAAATAAAAGGTCATTAAAATAACAATTCTAATGCCATAGTTTTATGTGTTCTATTATATCGCTTCCAATTCAGTGGGCCAAATCCATACTTGCTATAAATGCAGTAATGATCAGTAAATAGATAGTGTGCACTTGGCAACAATTCACAAAGGCATTTAAATGTTAGACTTCAGTCAATAATGAGAAAGTTGACTAACAGAGAAGCTTCCTGAAAAGTACCATGAGAACTCTCAATGTCACCCTGGATAGACACCAAAGATATAAAGCAGGGACTTTAATTCTGTGTCTCATTTGAAATAATGTAACATTTAACAATGCTGAATCCCATGGCACAATCTAACAGTGTCAACACTGGGCATGTTAGTGAGTTGATTTATTTTGAATAGCATCATTTCCCATTAATTTAAATTCATGGATACTTTTCAGCAGCATGTCTGCTGAGAATGGGCTGAAAGCCTATTAGATTAGAGGTAAAACAGCTTGGGAATGCTCCCCCCTTTAAGAATGCTTCTTCTGGAAGTCAGTCCTTGCACTACATTTCCAATTTAATATCTGGGGATTTATGCATAAACAGTATCACTTATTTGTATTAATGGCACAGAAATATAAATCCTCACACACCAGTATGAGAGAATCCCCCATTATATACAAAGTTAATAGGGACCCCCAACTGTTTTCCAAACTGAACATTTTCACCTCAATCTTCAATGCAATCTTTTCTACATAGTGGGGGGGGGGGGAAACATTAATACCAGTGACATCGGATGAGCATCAAGAGATCTGAGTTCAGTTTCTTATTCTACAGCAATAAAGATGATCTTGGGCTACTCATTCTGCCAGTGAATTTTAGAAGCACTTGATGTGGACCTAACCTGGGCTCCATCATAGCTGATGAGTCCCACGCACGGGTGGGAATCTTGCTAGTGCCCTTGATGCACTTGGAGTTGATGCAGAGCTCTAAAACGTTTGTATTATACGATGTTACAAGCTTCAACTAACTAGCTGCAGGGAGATCAAATTAATTAATGCTTTTGAATATTTAACTCTTAATCTTTGTATCAATTCAGTCCTTATCCCGATGACACAAAAATAGCAGTCTTTAAATCAGTTTGATCCCAACTGGATTAATTTGGCATAAAGCCCAAATATTTTAATGTAAGTGGTTTGATAAGATGTTTAGTTTTACAGCCCAATCAATAACCTTCTAAATCCAGAATACTTAGATTTAAAGCAAAACTACCTTATTTAGAATAAAAATTGCCTAAATCCAAATACTTTAAATGAACTGTACTCTGGATTGTCAGTTTCAGACCCTATTCTCAAAACTACTGACATAATATGGTAATTATTTCCAGCATTTATTAATTAGAATATTCCAACGTTGTCTCTTCAGAGTCCTGCCCAAGGTAGTTTACAGTTTGATAATCAGAGATGTACATTGGGTTCCAATATTCCGTTCTTAGTTTGCCTGGTTACTTATGTATAGAGTTAATCTCCTTAAATTTGTTGATCCCTTCTTTAAAGTTAACTATAATATTACTATTTATGATTGCCTCTACATTATCTGTTGCTTGACTCAATGAAGAATTAGTTTGAGGTGAGCACAAGCATCATATTGTTTATGAGAACTGGATGCTTGGAGCCAGGTGCAATGCACACCTGGAAAATAATAGAAATGGTAATAAAAGCTTATCTGCTGCCACAGGCAGACCTTCTTTCCTTCCACCTCAACCTCATTAGATGAAATTGCACTTTGTCCGGCTCTAGATCTTTTGAGCTCTTCCTTCTAGTGCTGCACGTGACTTTTCATTCACAACCCTTGACTGGAAAAGAACCATTCCAGAAGCAGAAAGCCAGAGCTCCCTAAATGGAACATCAGATGTTTGTAGTGGCGTAGGAGGTTAAGAGTTTGTGTATCTAATCTGGAGGAACCAAGTTTGATTCCCAGCTCTGAGCTGTGGAGGCTTATTTGGGGAATTCTCTCTCAGCCCCACCTACCTCACAGGGTGTTTGTTGTGAGGGGGGAAGGGCAAGGAGATTGTAAGCCCCTTTGAGTCTCCTGCAGGAGAGAAAGGGGGATATAAATCCAAACTCCTCCTCCTCCTCTTCTTCTTCTTCTTCTTCTTCTTCTTCTTCTTCTTCTTCTTCTTCTTCTTCTTCTTCTTCTTCTTCTTCTTCTTGTACAACCTGAAATCTAACTATGGGGAGCAAGAATTTTAATGTCATGAGGAATGTCAAAATATTACAGATTACCCATGAGATAAAAACCCAAAATACTGCCATTCTGGGGGGAAAAAACAATAAATTAAATAGCTACAGTTTTCTGACACCAGTGTTTGAAATCTTCCTGATGTAGCAGTTTCACTGGTTTACCCATGATTGACAATGGAGCATGAGTTCATCTTGTTAATAAAAAGTACAGTTGGAAATACTGAAAGAACTTGGTATGCATACAATTGATTCTATGTAGGAATGGAGATTTATGCAATCCAAAAGGTTGAGGCTGAAGTCACATTGGAAGTGGTGGAAGAGTTGTGCTGGAGTCTGGACTACCAGTGCCATGCAAACAAGCATAGACACCAGCACTGAGAAACTTACCTAAGTGGCTTGCTGCCACAGTGCCCAAACCCAGACACTGGCCCCTGTTGGTGGCTGGCTGCCACTACAAATACCCATGCCAATCTGAAGGGTGGCATTCCAGGGGCATGCCAGTAGGTGTCCCGGGACAACAGAGAACTCCAAACAGCTCCTATGTCAAATTCGGCTCAGGCCCGGCCCGGCCCTGCAATACCCCCCCATCCAGAAACCACCAGGAAGCTATATCTTTCCTGGCGATCCCAGGATGAGCCTGGAATCATGGGAATCATTTTCCTGCCCTGAGTCTCCGTTTGTGCTGTCAGCCAATCACAGCACAGTGGCCAGGACATGCACAGAATGGGAGACTCACGGCGGGCAGGAACACACATTTTTAATTTTTTTCTTCTTGCATATGAAGTCATGACCATGCACATCTTGAATAAGTATGTTTGTTGCAGTGTTCTTGTCTCTGACGGTTGCAACATTTTCTGTGTTTGTGGCCGATGTACAAGCTGCTCTTAGCCAATATGGAAAAACAAAAACAAAAAGGGAATGCCCATTCACATTCCTGCCCTAAAGCAACAGCCAGTCGGGAACGAGGAGCAAAAGAGCCATGGAGCTGTACCCAGGCTCTGATCCTGGTTTAAACTCGAGACCTCAGCTGTTGTGGGGAGGGACAGA
The DNA here is from genome assembly GCF_021028975.2 of Sphaerodactylus townsendi. NCBI lineage: Eukaryota > Metazoa > Chordata > Lepidosauria > Squamata > Sphaerodactylidae > Sphaerodactylus > Sphaerodactylus townsendi. The sequence continues at coordinate 127,715,157 of NC_059425.1, read as the reverse complement.
CCAGGATCAAAAGGTACTGTACTTTATGGTCTCTGTCCAATTCCAGGATGATTTTCCCCGTGGGGAATCGCCCTTTGGTTCATTCTCTCACTTACAGATCAAGATTGAAGCAAACCACATCTTGTAGAGTGACCCACTTTAGAATACAGTTTGTTTCACACAGAGAAGTCAGCAAAGTCCACACCTGACATGAGTGGAGGAGGAAGAGGGCTCTCAAACTTGGATAGTACTCATTTCAAACTGATGTTTCTTAATGATAACTAAACACAGCTTGAGCTCAAACACACTACTTCCAAACCTGCATCATTAATACTGCAACCCTTGCCTAGCTTAAAAAAAAGACAATGAATAGATGTAAAGATTTAAATGTCTGCAGTCCATTCTGCACAGCACAAAAATACATCTGCAGGACGTCTTAAAAAGAGGTAACTTCTTTTTATTCTGCACACCCAAAATAAAACATCCTGGGAATGTCTTTTAAAAAGCTGTATCTCATTTGTTTTCAAAGCAGCTCAGGTGTCAGAGAAAAAAGGAGGCTTTCTCTGCCCAACATTAAGCTCTCTGGCAGAGGCCTATAGGGACATGGTGACACCCATGTCCCCGGACACATGCCTTTTGGTCACATAACAAAATGGCATGAGCCCCAGCCACTGAACCCCACCACTGGCCTCCATGCAGGCTGGCTTTTGCCCTCCCCAGACCCTGGGGAGAGCAGGAGCCCACCGGCAGGAATGTGGAGGCAGCTGATGGCAGCGGAAGGAAGGAAGGAAGGAAGGAAGGAAGGAAGGAAGGAAGGAAGGAAGGAAGGAAGGAAGGAAGGAAGGAAGGAAGGAAGGAAGGAAGGAAGGAAGGAGGGAGGGAGGGAGGGAGGGAGGGAGGGAGGGAGGGAGCAGGGAAGAGGAGGGAGGAGGGAGGAGGAGGAGGAGAGGAAGGAAGGAAGGAAGGAAGGAAGGAAGGAAGGAAGGAAGGAAGGAAGGAAGGAAGGAAGGAAGGAAGGAAGGAAGGAAGGGAGGGAGGGAGGGAGGGAGGGAGGGAGGGAGGGAGGGAGGGAGGGAGGGAGGGAGAAAGGAACGAACGAACGAACGAACGAACGAATGAACGAATGAAGGTTTGGAAACTAACATGAACCAAACTAGCATGTTGGACCCATTCCAACAAGCTACCATTGCGATAATACAGACTGTGGCTGCCAAGAGAAAACAGAAGTCATTGAGGTACACGCAAAATCTCTTTATATTTAACCTAAATATTTTTTTCACTCAACCCATATTTTATCTTTGATTAAACCTCTTGTAGGTTGCTAATCATTAATGGGTTCTTTATTGTCACTATGCAAACAGTTCATTCATGCCGATGACCTATCAAATTTCACAGACATGGTCTTTAATTGGATTTGTTCATTTCTAATCTGCTTAAGCCTGCAAGGCTGTAATGCTTAACTAAATATACATCCAACACCCTTATTTAAACTGGTAAAATAAATTGGAGATTCATTCGGTGAATATCAATATAAAGCATGCCATTGTTATTATGTACCTTGCAGTGGAAACAAACATTAGTAACAGCATTTTGAGATTAGCAACTGTTATATTCTAGTAGAAGACTTCAGGATCTAGATTTGTAAGGCAAAAAACAAACAAACAAGACAACCTACACCTAAAATCTGAATAACATATAACAGCCAGCAGAGCCAGAGAATATTCTCTGACATCCTGACAACTCACATAATATCTACAAAAGATCCTTCATACTAGAACAGTTTGCACCAGCAGCTACTCTAAGCAGGCACCTAAATAATCATTTTCTAATGAAGAGACAGAAAGGCACAATCCCCTATACAAGATGAATAGACATGGTGGAAGTTGTGTCATTCATAGCACTTCATTTCAATCAGATTTTCAGAGGAGAACAAGGTTGCCATGTTTCTCATCTTCTACTGGCCCTTTTTCCATTTCCTTATCCTTAGCCACATACTTTCCCTCTTGCTAAATTCTCCCATATAAGCCCTCCTCCACCCTTCTTCTGCTCACTCTCCACTCTTCTTCAGTTTCCTTCCTTTTCTCTGATCATATCTCCAGAGGAATCTTAGTTTCAGGCCTGTACAGAACTATGGAAATGTTTATTTATTTTATAGCCCTTTTTGACCCTTGCGGGAACAATGAAAACTCAAGGTAGCGCATAACAACTCCATTTGATATGCAGCAAGCAATACAGCCACTGCCACATTATATATTTTTAACCTTCTTCTCAAAAGTACAAATTGGAAAGTGTGCATCAGACAAATTAGAGATCTCTGTTTGTGGTCTTTGTCAGTAAGTGATGTAAGATGAAATAAGGAAGACCAATGGGACTTTAATATATTGCACTGTTAAGAGAGATCACACACAGGAACCTAATCCGATTGATCTGTATGCATTAGTGCTTCGGCTATTATTGCACTTGACACAGAAAAAGAATTAAACCTACACCAGTGAAATCTTTCCACTGTTCTCTAGAGATAAATGTTTATTTTATTTGGCAATGCTTGAAAAGCCTCATAGGTTCCACTTTATATTGAATGATATACCATCAACATATATTAAAAAGCAGTTCCAAAAATTATGTCACATTCCAGCCCCCCACTAGCATCTCACCAGAAAAGAAACCCAGGGTGGGAATTTGCAGAAGAAACATCAAGACTTTGCAGATTGAGTTTGGCTTTTACTGACCACTGAATTCCACATAACAGCGTAAACAGATTACAACCTGGGGCATAGCGGTGAAGGAGCAGACCTTATCATCGCCCCAAATTCTGGGTCCACCACCAAGCTGGGTTCCCGAGTGAGAAAAATAAAGCTGGTAACAATTCCACCTATTAGGCCCAATACACTGGTGGCGTTGGAAAGTGCTGTCAGATTGCAACCAAAATATAGTGACTCCATAAGGCTTTCAAGGCAAGATACAGATGAGTTTGCCATTGCCTGCCTCTGCATAGCAACCTTGGATTGATTGATTTATTTATTTATTTATTTATTTATTATTTATATTTATATACCGCCCTCCCCAGAGGCTCAGGGCGGTGTCCATCAACACTAAAAACAATTTAAAACATCAAATACATTTCCTTGATGAACTCTCATCCACACATTAACCATGATTGACACTGCTTAGCTGCCAAGATCTTATGAGACTAGGCTAGCCTGGACCACACTGGTCAGGATAAGAAATCACAGCACCTATTTTGTATAAAAGCTGCAACTTGCATACAGCTTTCGCTTAGCAGAAAAACCTGCTTGAAAAACATGAATCCTCCTGGATCCTCATGATTTTTGCACTTGATCACCCCAAAATTACCTGCACATCACAGCTCATGCCCCTGGCAACATATCTGACAGAACAATCACACATCCCATGCTCTGTGGCACCGCAGTGGCACAAAAAATTGCTTGGAAAACACAGATCCTCCTGCACATCACAACTCATACCCCTAGGCACATGTCTGAACTCAACGATCACACATCCCATGCTCTGTGGCACTGCAGCGGTGAAAAAACTTGCTTGAAAAACACAGATCCTCGTGGATCCTCATGTTTTTGTACTGTCACCCTAAAATCACCAACACATCACAGCTGAAGCCCCTGTCCACATGAACACAACAAACACCCATCCCACACTCTGTGGTGCTGCAGTGGCGCAAAAACCAGCTTGGGAAACATGAATCCTTGGGGATCCTCATGATTTTTGCACTAAACCACCCCCAAATCACAATCAAATCATAGCCCAAGCTCTTAGCCACATGTCTGTACACAACAATCACACATCCCATTCTCCGGGGAACCGCAGTGGCACAAAAACCTGCTTGGAAAATTTGGATCCTCATGAGTCACCCCAAAATCACCATCAAGTCACAGCTTAGGGTGGGGGAGGGTGGAAAAGGGTGGGTAGGGATAGGAGAAGGTGGCAAGGGATTGCTAGGGATAGGGGAGGGTGGCAAGGGATGCCTGGGGGTGGGGGAAGGGGCAGCATCTGCTCCACCTGCTCCAATTGCTTCCAACCCCCACTCTCCATGCCTCCCCCACCCCCACTTACCTGAGCCAGCAGCGGACCCAGGCAGCCTGGTGGGACCTGGAGAGGAGGGGCCAAGTGGCACCCGACTGTGGCCTTCACAGAGCCTGGTGGAGCAGGACCAAGGGGCACCCAGCTGTGGCCTCCATGGGGCCTGGTGGGGCAGGGCCAAGGGGTGCTGAGGAGGCAGGGCTGGGCTGAGGGGGGAAGGAGGAGGGTGTGGGGACAATTTTCTGCCCCCCACAAGACTGAAACGGGGTACCCCCAACGCATTTGTCCCCACTCCTCCCCTTGGAAGCTCCACCTCTGCTGAAAGGATGCTCTTGTTGCCCTCTTCATGTCTGCTGCAGCAATCAGAAGGGAGCGTAGTCTGTTTAACAGGTTAAAATGGCATGAAAACCAGCATTCGGTCCACCAGAACTGCAAAGTAAACAAAAACAACCTGTTCCCCTGCTCAGTCAGTCAGTAGCCCTTCAGAAACTTTTGATGCTGTTCTATAATCACTGGGACAGGATCATGATATTAGTGACACAACATGCACCCGGTGAGGGAGCCCAACAGATGGGAACACACAATTTGGATTCATTGTCAGTATCCAATAACTACCACTCCTGTTGTAGGACACCACAATGGATTAGAACCCATTATCAAAAGCATTAACCAGCTTTCTTCCAATTACTTCACTTCTATTTCGATTATTTTAATAGCAATGTCATTATTCTAATTTATTATCATAAAAACATGCTGCCTGGTCAATCTAATCAAACCCAGCCATAGTGCTTTGAGTGGCACCATCTTCTGTGCGTGATGCATTTTACAACTGTTAGTTGTGAAGTAAAGTGTTGCATTTTCCCATCTGGAAGTTCTCCATACCTTTGTGTAGACCACTGCTTTGCCAGCCTCTACAAACGGTTGTGAGAAGTAGTACAAAAAAAAGTAGTACAAAAAAGTAGTACAAACAGTTGAGAGAAGTAGTACAAAAAAGTAGTACAAAAAAGAAGTAGTACAAACAGTTGAGAGAAGTAGTACAAAAAAAGTAGTACAAAAAAGAAGTAGTACAAACAGTTGAGAGAAATAGTACAAAAAAAGAGATAGTATCATTCAGGAAAGGTTGGAATATATATTTTAAAAAGAACTGGAAGGATATTTATCAGTTCAGATCTAAGTGTAATTATCATTTTTCTGGGCCCAGTACAAACATGCAACAGAAGCCGACATACAATCTCGTCTCATACTTTCATAGTCATGAAAGAAATTGTGTCTTTTTTATTTGTGAAAATGCATACTGTTGACAGAGTACTAGTTACACAAAGAAGCAACAGACTCACTGACTAAAGGGAAAGTTAAATGTTTATTAGGGAACTACATTTCAGACAGGAAAACTGAGTGACAGCAATAGCCTTCAGCTACCTCACTAGCTAGGGAAAGAGGGAAAGGAGACATCCAAGAAGGAGGAAATTAGACCTGAGATTATCAGTGAAAGAACAAGCAAGATGTGACAGAAAAGAGTGGACGTATCTCTAACATTATAGCTCTATCTATTTGACTGCTTAACCATCTACTGCTGAATCTTCTTCTCCGTTTTCTTGCACACTAGACATTGTTACTCCATACACCCAGTGGTGGGATTCAGCAGGTTCGCACCACTTTGGCAGAACCGATTGTTAAAATGGTGCTTGTAAACAACCTGTTGTTAAATTATTTGAATCCCACCCCCAGAACCGGTTGTTAAATTATTTGAATCTCACCACTGCATACACCCCTTCTCAAGGTCTAGTGCGCAAGAGTCATCTTCTTATGCAGACTTTCAAATTTGTCTCCAGGTAAGGGCTCAGTGAATGCATCTGCAATCACTTCTTCTGTGTGACAGTACTGCAAATCAACAAGCCTGTCTTCACACATGTTTCTCATGAGATGATGCTTTACTTCCATATGCTTTGTTCTGGAGTTTATCTTCTCCATCTGTGCAAACATTATACATCCTTGGTTCTCTAAAACATTGTATGGGTTTGGGTTCATCTATCCCAAAGTCCTGCATCAGTTGCAGTATCCATTTATGTTGTTTATGTTCCTCAGTTGCAGACACATATCCATCTTAAGTGGATTACACTGCTATACTTTCTTGCTTTTTGCTGGTCCAACTGACTGCTCCACCTCCATAAAAGAACAAGTGTCCACTGGTTCACTGTCTATCTTTTGTATTTCCTGCCCAGACGGTGTCCAAGTATCTCACAGGCTGGAACCCTCACTTGTTGATGACTTCAGGTTCAGATGAGTATTGCCATGTAGTTATTTGACAAATCTCTTGATTGCATTTTAGCCTCTTGTATTTGGTGACTCATTTTTTCTACACGGCATCCCCATGGCTGCTGCTATCCCAGGACATGGTGTGTTTATGTTTAGCAATTTCCCAATTGCTTCTCTGTACCACTTGTTTTCAGGTAGAAGTTTCTTTCCTGATTCCATAGGAGTCCTGACTGGTTTAGCATCTTTCGTATTCATAAAGTCTCAGAATTCCAACATTTTCTGCTTTGGGTTAAGAAGATAGCTTCCATCTTCTTCTGTTTCTATTTGTATTCCAAAGTAATAATGAATGTTTCCAAGTTGTTTCACTTCTAAATTCTTAATTCAACTGCTGAACTATTTTATCACAGTCCTCTTTGTTTTTCATAGCAAAAAATGAGATTATCCATATATGTCAAATTGTAAGTTCATTTGTTGTCTCTGCATCATGAGTATTATATCTGCTTTGCCTTGTTCAAATATTTATTTGGGAACCATTTGATGAAGTTTCTTATTCTGGTATCTAGCAATCTTGCTTTAGTTCACAATTACTCTTTTGAAGCATGCACATGAGCTGCTTGCCTTTATATTGCTCAAATCCTGGTCCTTGTAAAAATGCAGTATTTACATTTAGAAGCTCTCATTGCATCTTTCTTGCTGCTATGATGCTTAACAGTAGTCTCACCACTGGTATGAAGGTTTCATTGTAGTCTTCTCCAAATTTTTGAGAGCAGCCACTAGCAACTATTCTTGCTTTGCATCTCTCTTCATCTCATTCCCATATATCCTCTCTACTTCACCTTCTGTGCTATGCTTGGCTTTAAAGATTTATTTGCATCCTACTGCCTTCTTTCTGGATGGCATTTGTGTAACTGCCCATGTTTTGTTTTGAATTAGTGCATCAATTTTTCCTCCTTTGGCTTTCCTCTACCTTGCTGCTCCTCTGACCAGCATTCTTGCAATGTCTTCCCATGTGGAGGACTCTGGAACAACTTCCGTCTTTGAACATAAGAACATAAGAAATAGCCTGCTGGATCAGACCGGAGTCCATCTAGTCCAGCATTCTGCTACTCGCAATGGCTCACCAGGTGCCTTTGAGAGCTCACATGCAGGATGTGAAAGCAATGGCCTTCTGCTGCTGCTGCTGCTGCGCCTGAGCACCTGGTCTGCTTAGGCATTTGCAATCTGAGATCAAGGAGGATCAAGATTGGTAGCCATAGATTGACTTCTCCTCCATAAATCTGTCCAAGCCCTTTTTAAAGCTATCCAGGTTAGTGGCCATCACCACCTCCTGTGGCAGCATATTCCAAACACCAATCACACGTTGCGTGAAGAAGTGTTTCCTTTGATTAGTCCTAATTCTTCCCCCCAGCATTTTCAATGAATGCCCCCTGGTTCTAGTATTGTGAGAAAGAGAGAAAAATTTCTCTCTGTCAACATTTTCTACCCCATGCATAATTTTATAGACTTCAATCATATCCCCCCTCAGCCGCCTCCTCTCCAAACTAAAGAGTCCCAAACGCTGCAGCCTCTCCTCATAAGGAAGGTGCTCCAATCCTTCAATCATCCTCGTTGCCCTTCTCTGCACTTTTTCTATCTCTTCGATGTCCTTTTTGAGATGTGGCGACCAGAACTGAACACAGTACTCCAAGTGCGGTCGCACCACTGCTTTATATTAGGGCATGACAATCCTTGCAGTTTTATTATCAACTCCTTTCCTAATTATCCCCAGCATAGAGTTTGCCTTTTTCACAGCTGCCATGCATTGAGTTGACATTCCCATGGAACTATCAACTAAGACACCCAAATCCCTTTCCTGGTCTGTGACTGATAGCACTGACCCCTGTAGCGTGTATGTGAAGTTTGGATTTTTTGCCCCTATGTGCATCACTTTACATTTTGCTACGTTGAACTGCATTTGCCATTTCTTATCCCACTCACCTAATTTATCAAGGTCCGCTTGGAGCTCTTCGCAATCCTTTGTGGTTTTCACCACCCTACATAATTTGGTATCATCTGCAAACTTGGCCACCACGCTACCCACCCCTACTTCCAGGTCATTTATGAATAAGTTAAAGAGCACTGGTCCCAAAACGGATCCTTGGGGGACACCACTCCCTACATCTCTCCATTGTGAGAACTTCCCATTCATACCCACCCTTTGTTTCCTGTTCCTCAACCAGTTTTTAATCTATAGGAGGACTTCCCCTCTTATTCCTTCATTGCTGAGTTTTCTCAACAGTCTCTGGTGAGGAACTTTGTCAAAAGCCTTTTGGAAATCCAAGTAGACAATGTCCACCGGTTCCCACTTATCCACATGTCTCAAGTTCACTACACCCTCTAAAGAACTCTACCAAAGTAAGTTTGTAAGACAGGATTCTTGCCTCTACATGTTTCATGCTGACTCTTCCTCAGCAGGTCTTGCTTTTCTACATGTTTTATAATTTTATCTTTAATGATAGATTCTACTAATTTACCAGGAACAGATGTCAAACTGACTGGCCTGTAATTTCCCAGGTCCCCCCTAGACCCTTTCTTAAAGATTGGTGTGACATTGGCCATCTTCCAGTCTTCAGGGATGGAGCCTGATTTCAGGGATATGTTGCATATTAATGTGAGAACATCAGCAATTTCATGCTTGAGCTCTTTAAGAACTCTTGGATGAATGCAATCTGGGCCAGGGGATTTGGTATGATATGCTAGTCTCCAAGGTGGTGCTCCACTTTGTTTAACCTCCACTTTGTTCTCACAAAAAGGAAATCAAGACAGGGCTGCTGAAAGAGTGGAAGATTTCGGGGGCAGTTCTCCAGATTTCTAGATCTTGCTTGCCAGATTCAACTGTTGATGCCTCTCACCAAAGCCTTAACTAGGGTGAGGAAAGCCAGGGCTTGTGCCCCAGGTGCTGCTTGAGGGGTGCCAGACAGCCCACATGGGTCCTGCATTCAACTGCATTCAACACCTTGCCCCAAAACTCCACATGGGGTTGGTGGTGGTGAAGTTCCAGGCTGGACTCAACTGGAACTAGTTTTAATCTACGGGTTCTGCCTCAAAGCCTGCCGTTTAAAGTTGAACCTGAGCAGGCAAACTCAGCTTTCTACTGCTGGCTCCTCCTCTGAAGTCTGCATGACTTTGGAGGTGAAGCTTTGCAGGTAGAGTCAGCAGTATAAAACTGGATCCAGCCAGGACAGAGTCTGCAGTTCAAGCCTGGGCTTGGCATAGCTGGGTTCAGCTTCAAACTTCAGGCTTCAGAGGTAGTATCTCCAGTTTGAAACTAGACTTGGCTGAGCCCAGGCTTGAACTGTGTGCTCCCCAACTCCAGGTAGGGTTGTGGGGATTGTGGCACACGTAGATCAATGCTTGCCCTGGACGCCAACTTTTGGAAGATCCCTGATTCTCAGAATGAACCCACCGCCTCTGGGTTCAGTCTTTTTTATGCTGGGTCAGAAGTAAGATCCAGTGAGTTCAGCTGGGTTTACTCCTGTTCAAGCACGTGCAGAAAATAATTTTTTCATCTGTTTTGTGATATCTCATGTGGCAGTGGATCATAATAAACTCCACATGAATGCTTGAAAACCCAAAGAACCCTTGCCAGTCAGAGCAGACAATACTGAGTTAAATAGGCATAATCTAGGTATGTCTGAGATATATCTGGGGCACACAAAACAACTGCCAAAATTTCAACCACAGTTTCAGGGCCTTGAGCATTCATGTGCCACCATAAGAGCTGAGGCATTTCAGGGATGCGCACAAGTTGTCTAAATGTAGAAGACATGCCAGGGTCTAGGGCACACCGCTTACCTGTCCACTTTATGAAGAGAGCTACTATGGAGAGCAATTAAAATAGCCTTTGCAAGGTAGTTGTTTCACAGGCATTTGCCCTCACTTTGTTCAGGAGGAATTTGTGTCTTAATTTATGTTAAGAGCTACTTATTCAGTTTACACAATCATAGATTAACCCCAGAAGAGAGCATACAAGTATGTGAACAAATATAAAAACCATTCCCTTCCTGAAGTTTCTGTATATGGGCCTAAAAGCACCTTGTTGTGTTCTTTTTTTATTGTTGAAGACACTTGTGAAGTAGAATACTTGTGTAGTAGAATGGTTTTAGATATTAGCACTGAGTTCACAACTGTGCCTCGGGCACATGTACATCCTGTGCCCCCTGCCACGCCCCTCCACCCCAGAATGCCCCGGAACGCCACATCCCCACGCCTGGTTCCCCCCCGTCCCGCCCTCTTGGCCCCAACATTGAGTTTCGGGACTCGTATCAGTCATAAAAATTATTAGCACATCAAGTTGCCTTATATCAAATCAGACTATTGGTCCATTAAGGTCAGTGTTGTCTACTCAGACTAGCAGTGGTTCTCCAAGGTCTTTCTCATTGCTTACTCCTTGATCCTTTCGGCTAGAGATGCCAGAGATTGCACCCTGGATCCTCTGCAGGCAAAACAGATGCCCTCCCACACAGCCACAGTCTTTCAGCTTCCGCATATCTGCAATATGCGGGGTTATTATAAGGATTGCTGCAGATAAATGTGAAGCGCTGGACATGTGATGCATAGATGCATTATCTGTTGATGGTAATGCTAGCAAGTAATGATATTATCATGCATTTTAATATGCTTCATTATTCTCCCCACTGGTGCCCGGGGACACATCATCCATATCATTTAATAAATTAGGATCTACTCTCAATTGTTTCAGCATGTGACAGGCTCAGGAAACATCCTGCTCATGTTGACTCCCAGTGGCTAGAAGCCAGGCCAAGCATATCATACGCCTGGACAAACATATGCAGCAGTCATCTTTGAAGATGCCAAAACTGGTTGAAAAAAAATAGCACTTGCACTAATGCACCAAAAGTCAAATCCTACACATATGACAGGTTTGTCGCAGGCTGAAGTAGCTGGAAGACAATTCAGGAATACTACCCCCTCCTCCACTGTAGCAACCACTATTAATAACATCATATGAACAAACTCTATAACTTTTGAAAGACTAAGAAATTAAAATCTTTTATACTCAAAATCTCCAAAACCCCACAGCACCTGACCTAGCTCCCAGAAGATGGTCAGAACAATTAAAGTACAAAATAAAAAGGGGCTCCTCTTTGGACAAGGGAAGGCAGCACAGTATAATTCAATCTTGTCAGATTTTAGAAGTTAAGCAGGGTTTGCACTTGGATGGAGAGAACGGCCAAATAAGGATCTCCAGAAGCAGACAATGGGAAGCCACCTTTGCTTATTACTTGCCACGAAAGCCCTTTGGGGTTTTTTTCTTAAATTAGTTCTCTCTACTTTAACAATCCCTTCTTACCTTTACACAGAAGTTGTGGAGTGGACTATTCCCATTCCTCATGCGGGGAGGGGAATCTGAGTGAAGTTATTGTGAGAACAGAACCAGGGACTGAGAATTAGTTCTGGTTGAAATGTATAATTAGCATTCTAATCTAATTCCAGCATAATATATTTGCTCATTTTACAAAAGAGTTTTAAGTAGATCAGAATACTTATTTCATCCACAGTTACAAACTTCAGCGGGCTAGCCATGTTAACCTGCTACTAGAAAAACAGAAACAAGACTTTTGGTACCTTAGACTAATAGATTTGGACTATAATCCTGAAAATGTTGTCCTGAAAGGAAGCCCTACTGAATAAGGACATATTTCTGAGTCAGCTTGCTTACAGTGGCTCTCTTGCAGATACTTTCATGAACTATCAGATCTATAAAGTGATACATCAGTGTAGAAAGACAGATATGTGCACATACGATATCTACACGGGTGTTGAACACAGGTTAAAAGTCCATAAGAGATGTGATCTGTGAACAAAACTCAGCAGTATACAAAATTGGCACAATGATCATTAACAACAGCTGAAATTGGTAATAGCACAGCCTACTTACTGATATTAAGCAATTATATGCCAATAAAGGCTTGTGTTATGATATTAAGCAATTTGATGCCTTCAGAGGTTAAGAAACAGCTGAAAAGAACATGACACTTTCTGAATTACCACAGTGGCTGTTCCCCCACTAAATAGCTAGGAACAGCAATCCTAAACTGCTCCCAACAATTACAAGATGATGATAAAGTAAGAAAAGGTACAGGATAGTTTGCATTGTGCTAATGCGTACAGACAGATAGCCCACAAAAAAGTGTGAATCAGCATATATGGTATAACTCAGTTTTACAAGTCCCTTTTTCCCCGATGCAAATAAAACCCTTCCCCGTTCCTTTCTTTTAGGCTTACTTGCTCACCTGTATTTAGCTCCCTAGTCATATGGGTCACCAATGTACAGTTTGGAAACTAACCACAAGGAGAAATTTTGGGGGCAACACCTGAACCATGTAGGCAACCTTTATACTATGCTTCCATGACACTTTACAGCTTGGCTTCTACTAAGGTCATCAGCATTTTTTTTTTACATTAAGAGTTTACCAATAAATATGCTTTAAAGAGGGGAAGGAAGCTACCTTATGGTAGTTTTGACAGCCCTGGTCTTCGAAACAGAAAAACAACTCAACTGCATTAAGAGGTAACAAATCCAGATTAAATGGGCTTAACAGTGCAACCTCCTGCCACCTACGCAGTCTTCAGCCTCCAGAAATGCCTAAATATTGAAAGTGATGGGATAAGGAGTGGGCGGCAACAGTCCACATTTTCATCACTTCTTTTTTTCTTTTTTTCTACATTTTATTCTTTTGCTAACTGAACCCCTTCTGGTCACTCCAGTACCCCCCCACCCCCCCCGCCCGCCCGATCTATGTAGCCTTCAGTCCTTTGAACAAGAAAGAAATCACAGGGCTTTGATAGAGACTCTGGATAAAATTAAGAACTTCAAACTCCTGGAGTTTTCCCCCCCTTTTTGGAAGAAAAAGAAAAACAGATGTCCTGTTTGTTAAGTATAAATAACTCCGTACGTTGAAACCTTTCTTTTATGCTGCATTAAACTTTATTTAATGCAGGGTGCCCCTTCAACTGTAAAGAAGGCAGAGAGTGAGCAAAATCGTGGGGTGACAAAGCCCTAAATCTTGTTCTTTCCCCTTTAGGGAAACAGAAGAAGACAGGAGGGAAAAGCTTTCAGGCAGATGAAAGAGCTCTGTATGATTCCTACCAATGCTTTGGAGCAGGATGGGCCTCATCAACTGGAGCCTTGGCCCATGGAGGCTTTTTAATTTTTTTTGGCAGGACTGAAATATTGGCCATTTTTATGACCCCACTTAAAGCACTTCCAAGAAAAGAAGGGCACCTTTGATGCAATCCATCAAGCACTCCCCCCCCCCTCCTGTCAGTGCCCACAGGATTTGTCCATTAGCAAAACCTGGGAGAATGACGACCCAACCATCCCACATACTGATTGATGTACACTGTTGGAAAGTCTTTCAACGCTGGAACTTACGTGAGCACATAGTTGACACTGACGATACAGTGAGGCCGTGATGACCGGCTATTGTGAACGATGGTGGCATAGCTCTGCACCCAGACCCAGCCACCCTGCTTGGCCAGGAAGCGGTAGTACTTTGTGGTGACCTGACCTTTCACTAGCACTGAAAGAGAGATTCAAAAGGAAATTCAATTAGTACACAATCAGTCTGGTTTGTACCCAGGTGAAAGAATGCCAGCAGAACACAACCGTTATTGTATACTGAATTAAGGAGTTTGGATTTATATCCCCCTTTCTCTCCTGTAGGAGACTCAAAGGGGCTTACAATCTCCTTTCCCTTCCCCCCTCACAACAAACACCCTGTGAGGTAGGTGAGGCTGAGAGAGCTCAAAAAAGCTGTGACTAGCCCAAGGTCACCCAGCTGGCGTGTGTGGGAGTGCAGAGGCTAATCTGAATTCCACAGATAAGCCTCCACAGCTCAGCAGCAGAGCAGGGAATCAAACCCAGTCCCTCCAGATTAGAATGCACCTCTTCTTAACCACTACACCACTGTTTATATGGGGTGGGGGGAGGTGGATGTACTACTTTACTTTCTCGGCAGGAGTCCTGCCATACTTTGAAATAGGCAGACATTACATCAGTTCAGGTTTTCCCACTAATGATCAAAACCTACAGTAAACCAGGCTAAGAAGTTACCTTCCTTTGGCTATTTTAAAAAAAAATACAGGAAGAATCCAGATAAGGGTTTTTTCTTGGGGTAGGGTGGGGTTAGGGGAACTATTTGTAAGCCAGACAAGAGTAATTATCCCACCAAAGGCTCTTACAAAACTTTCCATGGGTTTTGAAATCTTTGGAGTTTTGGGGGGACCCAAAGTGTTTTGCTGTTCATTCCCATTGATAACTGATCAGTCTTGGAAGCATATTCTGCACCAGCCCATTCCCAAACAATGCCATTTCTTCATGCCAAATCCATTCCCTTACTAGCCATTAACACATTATTAAACAGTTGGGGAGGAAGCCATATGTCGCTCCTAGCTATCTAAAAATAAACCTTTTAAGAAGCAAAGTAAGCTGTTTTCCCCATTTTCATGCTTTAGTAGGCCTTGGCTTCTCTTTTAAAATGTCTTAAGAAAAGCAAATATCCAAATATCTTGGAAGCAAATATCCAAATATCTTCCCCTATAGACAGAAGTTGTCCCAATTATCCATAAATCAAATCTTTATTTAACTATAATTTAGAGGGCTTTGCTTCTAAGCTAGGAATCCAGTAATATGATTTCAAGAGATCGTTTCTAGATCTCTATGTCACTTGAAAATACTTAGCCCTGTCCTGTTTATGCTAACCTTGATAATAAGTTAGCAATATATAACAAGTTAGCGTTCTGTTTAGCATCACAGGTTATAGGTAAATAAATGAAATTCTGAGTAAAATCTGACAACTACTTACTACTCCTAGTAGCAGTTGCTGGTAGGAGGAAGAATTGTTTAACAGTATTTGTTATTATTATAGCAGCACTATGTGGTTGGAAGTGAGAATTTGTGCTAGGAGAAGTGAAAAAGTAAAGTGTTCATGACAAAGCTTTTATTTTTGTGTTGGTGGCAAGATCACACCATAAGCGCTAAACAACACAACACTCAAACAGTATCACCATTCTTAAACGGAATGGCAAGAATCTCCAACTCATTCCTTTCACACCTCTCCATCCATGCACTACCATGACCGCTGCACTGCTCTGAGAAGGGCCTTTTACAGATAACTATCTGCAAATGAGCAAAATCAACAACTGCCCATATACCATCCTTTCCCTGTTTTGGCACTCCACCCTGTGGACTGCGCTGTCTGAGGAGGTCAGGAAGGCCCCCCCCTCCCCATGTGACTTTTTTGCAAACTATGCAACATTAAATTATTTAGGAGGACATTTTTGTACATGTAATAAAGCTATAATATTACAAATGGTTCAGGAAGGTGCTTTTATAAAGGGAGAGAGTTTGTGTACCACTGTGTATGGTATGCTTATCTTTTTGTGTGTGAATTATTCTATTCTTCCTGCTTTGTTTTTGTACTTAGATAATACCATTTTGTACTTAGATAATACCATTTTCTGCCTTGTTTAAATCATGTTTATGCTTTGTTCCAGATTATTGAAACCTTATATCGATTGCATACTGTGTAATCCACCTTGAGTCCCAGTGAGAAAGATGGACTATAAATAAATCATAATGTTAATGGTTAACCATCCAAGGAAGGGATGCATCCGTTCTTCTGCATAACAAGATCACACCATTGGACTCGGGGTTAAAGATTCTGGAATATGTCCCGGTCCCAACGGCTTCAAAACAGAAAAAAGGCTGACTGATTCACTCCTGGAAATGAACCCCAAGATGTGATGGTTAGGTGATCTGAAGGGGGGAATGTATCCGTTAGTTTCCTTTTCTTTCCGCTTTGCTTCTCCGATTTCAATGTGTATCTCTTTTGTGTAGCTCTCCAAGCCGTGTTAAGGCTGCTACGATCCTGCGCCCACTTGACTAGTCCTCTTTCGGTCAGCGGGTTTTGCTCCCCCGCTCAATGGGCCGGGGATCGCGCGGCCGCCTGCAACGGTCCAAGCAAACCAGAGCGAGCCTTACTGGAGGCCACCTGCATGGGACCGAACTGCAAGCGCGCTAAAGGAAGAGGCTCCTTACGCAGATGGTGAGCGCAACGCAAGTGGAAAGTATCGCAGCCGTGGACGTGATGGTAAAGCGTCTTCTCGATCAGGTCTTGAGGCTCGTATCCAGTGAGCTCAGCCACCCTGCCAGAAGAAAGAGAGGTAGAGGCGCAGGTCAGTTGTGTGGGGGGGGGGGGCGCTTTTCTAACAAAAAAATAATACCGTGAAAGGACCTGGCACAGAAGCAGAGCAGTGCTGGCCTCCTGCACAGAGCCCACCTAACTCCGGGTTACCCTCTCCGGCAGAGAACGGTCTTTCCTGAAAACGTCTCACCCAAATCTTGTAACCGGCCATGGCGAGGGACGAACCGAAGACGTCGCCAACTACCAACCTACCTTGAGTCCAGGAAGATGAGCTTCATATCCAGGCTGGCCCGGAACATGAACATGTTGCTGTGCAGCTTGATCTCGGTCACGGCGCTGGGGGGCAGCGAGTGGCCCACGGCCACCAAGCCGACGTTCTGGTAGCAACCGTCAAAGGGGGACATGTCCAGGCTATACTGGCGGATCTTTAGGTAGCCACTGCAGTGAATTACCTATCATGACATGGAGAACCGTTAAAGTCAATAGGACTCTTCACATTCAGATGCGACCACTGGGAAGTCTACTTAGACCACTTGATATTCTCCTCCCCTGACTTGGTTTGCATAGACATATTCATCATTGTTTGTATTGTTTGCATAGACATATTCATCATTCATCATACACATATTCATCACATATTCATAACATGTAACACTGTTGGGTAACATGCAACATGCTTGGGAACATGTTCATCACTGTTTGGTAACATCGCAATGATTGGCATGTATGAATGGGACACTACAGGCATAAACACTACTGACGGAACTCCCTATCAGTTGGCAACCCATAAGGGAAGTCAGTGAACGCATTCAGAGTGCGGGCCCTGGAATTACATTGAAGTCAATTGGGTGTCGTTCTGCTTAGAACCGCACTGTCAGCCATCCATTAAGTGGACACCAATCAAATGGAGAAGCACGGGAGTGTGGTTCAGCACCACAATGCCTGGTGACTCTGCTATGAGCAGGGGCCACAGTTTCCAGTCCAGTTTTCCTAGAAATAGTTGCCTCTGGTGATTCATTAGTTCGACAGTTCAGTCGCACTGTCCTGTTGATGTAGGTGTGAACTGGCCCTCACGTGGAGCCCTCAAGCAGCCCGATTCACTTCGCTGACTCGTCTACCTCCCGAAAAGGGCGACTGTAAAGACGCCAGACTAAGTACACTGAGCCGGAGCAGTTGGCGGCACACACCTGGGGTAAACTGTGTGCATCCAATGGGTAGAGGTGAAAAAGTCCCGTAACAGTTCTACACAGAGACATTGCAGATGAGATCCGTGAAGCGTATTTATTCCATGGTTTTACTATAACCTCCACACAGTTAACACGGCTTATACCAGATAAGAGTGACATGAAAGAACGCAATCGGCCAGTCCCGCATCTATGTTCGATTTGATCGCAGTCAGATTAGATGTTTGGACACGAACGTGATATGATTTGTTTCAAAGTGTTTCACTTCACTTCTGTGGACTATCTTTAAAAAAAATCCATATCGAACAATAAGCAGGTGTTGTTCGCCAGAATTTGCTATTACAAAACCGACTATTGCATCTCTGCCTGTAGCGGACGAGCTGCAACCGTAGCTCTGAAGGAGCTGGCTCGGTTTCGAACACCTCTCTGGGCTGGGTGGCGGAGGCTACATGGTTTGCAGCTGGACGAGCACTCAGATCGCAAAGCAAATCCTCTTCCCTTCCGGTTCTGAAACCCTAACCCTAACTCATTTACAATTGATCAGACAGGATGCCCAAAAGAGACGAATCCTGTACGCAGCTATTCAGCAACAAAGAAGAGATCCATTAAGTTAGTTTGAAAGTTTGGGGGGGGGGGGGCTGGAGAGATGAGAATCTCAAGCTCTCTTTCAGTCTCGACTACCTCGAGGGGTGGGGAGGTGAGAAAATAAAAAAGGGAAGAGCTCCTTGCAAAGGAACAGACTAAAAATGTGAGAGTTTTCTTCCAAGACTTTTTGCCGAGTCAACCCAGAGCTTGGGAGACGCTCCTTCCTGTGCCCGTCAAACGATCATTCCGAAATGACCACGGAAAACCAGCCACTTCCCAGCTCCTACAAAATGTTATGCTCAATTACTGACTCTCATTTCGGAACTCTCCAGAGCCGAACATCACACAGAAGGTATCGGATAGTGCCGCGTGTACCAGAAGCCTTCCTTTACTGCCTGTTTAGGATTAAAGCTTTACAAGAAAATAAATCCCTCTGCAACCCAGGGAAATTGAACGAGGTTTCTTTGAATTTTCTCTCAGTTATGTTCATGAATTCAGTCCGATCCTCGGTGTGTTGACTCAGAAGCAACTACCACCATGTATGGGGTGTGTCCCCACCTCCCCACCCCCCAGAGAGTGTGTCCATCCAATTTGGCTCATATTATTGACAATAGTATGGCTCATTTCTAAGTAAATGTGTTCAAAATCTAATTAATCAGTATGGTGAAGGATAGTGCTGGGTCCTCTCCAGCCACTACCATGGACGATCCATTTCAGGGAGAGCGTTTAAGAGCCGTCTTTGTTCTCAGAGCCGGGCGCAGGCAATTCTTGGACCGGCCACTAGTTGGCTCTGTTGCGCCTACCTACCTTGTAGCCTCCGCAGGTCAGCCCCGCATTCCGCTTGGCCAAGACGCATTTCATACGCAGGAAAAAGGAGCGCTCGATCTCGTACTCTAGGAGACAAGGGGCACAACGCGCATGTCAGGGAAGAGGCTGCCCCCTGGGGCCGGCCGCTCCTCGGTTTCCCTCCCGCTACTTTCCGGGGGGCGGGGAGGTTGCTTTACCCTGTACGAAATGGGAATGGTAAGGCTGGTGCGCTGTGAGGACCGCGGTCATCTCGTCGTGGTCGGCAGGGTGGATGTATTCGTAAATGCTGTTGCCGGTCAACTCTACCTGCAAGAGAGGAAGCGGAGCCGGAGAGAAAGGGCGCTGTATCTTTCCACGTTCCCATTCCGTTTCAGCCCAGCCAGTATTTCCCCCTCATAACCTCTACCGGAAGACATTCCTGCAGTGCATACATGGACTTCTAATGATCTGGATCTCTTTCCTGAATAGTCCATTTGCAATCCACATTCCACATACAGGCACACGGTTGCCCATCCCTTCCGCCCGCAAGGATTCCTGCGTCTTTAAGCGTGACCGGCGGAAATTCACCGAGGGAAGGTTCCCCCGGACTTCAGTGATGGGAAAAGCTCCGCTAGTAAATTTCCTCTTGTCATTCTGCAGCTGTTAAAGGCACAGGAGCCTAACGGGGGAGGGGGCAATCTTAAATGGGAAGACTGGTACCCTCGACCCAGTTCTTAACTCTTTCTATGTCACCCGACCTGCAGGCCGACTCCGTGCGCGTTTGTCCAGCTCGAGAAAGGTCCCTGCCATGGACATGGTCAGCAGATTGTGTGAGCAGCCCTGCATCATACTTTCCACCCCTCCCCCTCCCCCTTGGAACAAAGCCTCTGCACGTAGAAAACAAACGTGACAGGACGAAAAAGCCTCTGCACGTAGAAAACAAACGTGTCTTTCAGACAGCTAGCTGGCTTGGAGAAGGCGATTTTTCTGCACGGAGGATCTTTATGCTAGGCCGGTTGGCCCCCATCGGCATTCTGAAACTGGGCACCTTAGATACAGCCTCCCCATCTGCTCCTTCCGTGCATCGGACTGCGGCCCTGCGCACAAAGTCTCTGGCTTGAAGAGGGGAGAACCTTTTGCTCCCTGGACCAAGGACGGGAGACCGGGGTCGTCCCATTCAGTTCTTAGTTCAGACTACTACACGGCTAATAAATGCTATAGTTTTAATTACTTGTTAAAGGGTTCTACTGCAAGTGAACTTCTGCACTTTTGTGGCACCTCAAAGCAGAAGGGGTTTTAATTTTTTACAAAAAAAATGTTAAGCTTATGCAGTTAGGATCGCACTAATCCTTATCTGTAAAATGAATTCCCAAATGTTAACGAAGTTCTAAAAATATTACTCCATCCCGCCCACCGCTCCATTAAATACCTGTGACAAGCCCAAATGAACAGAGGCGGTCTCGGAGATGTACATGATCTTGCCGTCTGGAGCCACCACAAATATGAATCCGTCCAAGGTCTGCAAGGAAAGGGGCACAAAAGAAGCGTGAAGCCAGGAACGCAAGAAGGGACGTGGCCTTTTCAATAATATTCAGCGGCCATCACAGGGGAGGAGGCAATCTTGAACAGGTCTGCTTGAAGTATAGGGCTTAATACGTTAATGTATAGGGCTTACTCCTAGACAAGTGTCTTTAGGATTGCAGACCTAAAGTTGCTCTGAAAGGACACTCATCCAGGAGGATCCACTGCCGCCGAAATCTTCCTTCGCTCTGATTTGAAACCACCTCTTGAAATGAGATGAAACCCTCCTGTAAACTGGATTAAATCCGTATCAGCTAAGTTGGCGACTGGTCACTGGATATTTGGCACCACCTTTATGTATGCCTCTGCCTGCTTTTGAATTCTATCCATATATATGAAGGGAAAGATCAGGGGTGGCGGTAAGTGTCACAGCTACGACGCGGGTGTTTCAGCACATCTTGGGGGGACGCTACAAAACTATCTCAAATTCTGAAACAGAAACGAAGCTGTCTTCGAGATCCCATGGGCACTCCTTGGAACGGAACATGTGGGGCCGGCAGCTGAGTCCAGCTCATAGTTTCCTTGATACGTAAGGGCTGCTTAGGTTCAAGAGCTTGGACTCCGAATATGGAACTCGGCAGATGTTCCCGACACGACTCCAGAGCCTCGGACCCAAGTCTTGCATCTCAAATCAAGTTTGGGTTGAGATCCAGCCTCCTTGTCGTGTCGGTTTGCACATTCCGAGCCAGTACCTGCAAGAGATGGGATCCCAGCTCCCGACCGACGTTGTCCAAGGGGCTAGTGCGACTCGGGTGGCCCCAAGCTTCTCCAAGACCTATCGGAAAGGAGAACAACAAGTTAACGCGGGGGGCGGGGGGGGCACAGGAAGGACGTTCCTGAAAGAGGCTGTTGGCGGAGCATATCGACGTTTACAGCATAGGAAGAGCTTTGGCCAGTGTACGCTAGCCTGGTGTCTTTGTTAGAGGGTTGGGTTAAGGTCTGGGGTTCTTAGGTTCAAATCTCCAGTCATCAACAAAGCTCACATGGTGACGTTGGGACAGTCTCTTATCCTAACCTACCTCACAGTATTGTTGTGCGGATAAAATGGAGGAGAGGATATAAGTATTCTTGTTGTCCTGGAAGGAAGGAAGGAAGGAAGGAAGGAAAGAAGGAAGGGAGGGAGGGAGGGAGGGAGGGAGGGATAAAAGTGTACTTAAATAATGGGAGGGGGAGGGGGAGAGAGAGAGAGATGAACATCTTTATCTATCCACCTTGCCTGCGTTTAGATAGGGGTGAAGGGGTAGACGCCAGGCACCCAAGACACTCTGGTAAACATAAATGCCATCGAAATCCCTGAGAACGGCTTCTCAAACAATTTGCAAAGCTTGGGATAGTAGATTCGCACTGTCCTTTGGGACTGTGTGTGTTTATATTAAAAGAATAGGGCAGTCCCTCCAAGTCCCTAAACAACAGGGACTGCCTTACTGTTGATAGAACAGAACAGAAAGCCTTTATTGGCATATTAAAAAAACACAATAGCTACAAAACAAACCAATACAGCAAAACACATCCAATGCAAACCCGCATGACACATCAATCCATGTTCACATCTTCAGCAAAAAGAAGGCCCCCAGTTCTCATTCCACTGGGCCCGAACCACCCAACAACAAGCGTACCCCCCCAATTCTGTCTGCACATCATACTGGCCATGTTTGTTATGATTACTACTATTAGCTTAAAGAGACAGGAGTGGAAACACATATTAAATCTAAAAATTAATAAATACCACATGTAAACATTTCAGAGCTGCTACAGAGACATGCTAAATTCCCAGGTTAATATATTGTAGTATAACAATAAAATATTAAAAGTGTAAGTGTGACGTGATAAGGAAGGGAGAAGTTAATTACGGTTATGCTCTAAACATACTTAGACCCATTGCTAGAATTATTTGCATTCAATTATTTCAAGGAGAAAGTTTGCCACAATCTCAGGGTTGGTATTCATTCAGAAAGAACTGGAATTGCAAACCAAGTCAGCAGGAGCCATGGTGAGTAGTGGTATGGAATTTTACATATCGATCTCTGACTCCTTCTTTGAGTTCCTCAAGCAGTGAAACAGACGGAAATGGGCTATGTAGTTTCAATTCTGCGTTTGGTGTGGTGGAACATAATCTTTGAGTTTTATCAAGATTTGATGAACCTGCCACGCAAAAAAAGCGGAGGAGCATAACATTAAATCTGGCAAGCGTCAAGGCGTCACTTCCGCTGTTGTGCTGCTGGAGTTAACCAGAGTAATTAAATAGTTAGTTACATTTGGCCTTGGATCGGGGGTATTGCTAGATTAGAGTGGTGAGCATGTCCTTTTGCTGCCTTGGTCCAGTGTTTGGAATTCCACGATCAAGCAGTTTCACTTTCAGGGTGTTATAAGCCCTCAGTAAGAGGTAAGCATACTGAAGCGATTCCAAGCGATAGACCAATGGTTTCAATTTTTTTGTTTTTTGATAATATTTGACCATAACATTAGATTTTGCTATCTTGTAGAAAAGAGTGAATGAAACTGGAAGAGTCCTGTTGATAATGTATTTTGAGCAGTATTTGAATGCTCTTAACCAAGCCAAGGTCTCCAAGTGATCTGTCCCGGGTTTCCAGGCAAGTAGCAGCAAAGGGAACACAGTTAGGTAGGCCCATTATTTTGTGTAGAAATTTTGGATTGTAGAGTGTTAATGGTTTTATTAACTGCAGAGATCCAAATTGGGGACCCATATAATATATCGTTATTATCCGGACTTGGAGGGCATTAAATACCTTAACTGCACTGCAGGTTTATATCTATTACCAGTGTTGTAAAAGAAACAGGGGAGCTGCTCTAGCAGCTATTGGAGGCCATGGTTGAGGAAAAGATTAGCGATCTGGTAGCCAAGACAGGTTATAAGAGAATTCCTAGGTATTTAAAATTGTTTGACCTGCTCCAGAAGTAATATTATTGACTTCCCACTTGTGCATGCTGCTTGATACGTGAAAAAAAGCTAAAATTTTGGATTTGTTATAATTCATCTACAGTTTATTAGTTTTACAATACTGGATGCATCGCCTAATCAAGCGTAGAAGGCCCACTTTGAATCTTGAAAGTAAAACTGCATCATCCACATATAACATTAATGGTATTGGCAATGCATTTAGAATAGGAGGATTACCTATTGGTTCCTGATAATGCAGGGGCTAAATCATTCAAAAAAATATTGGAACAGTGTGGGGGCTAGTATGCAGCCTTGGCTTGACTCCTTTCGTGTGATTGCGATATTTTACCTGCATTTAGCAGGCCTCTCTCTCTGCGAGCATTTGACTCTGGCAAGATGTATTCGAGTGGAGTTGTTGGATCAGGAGGAGCAGTCTTGGGTCCATTCTTAAAACCCGGGGTTTCTGCCATAGAAGTTCTCTAGAGATGGAGTCAAAGGCTCCTTGAGGTCAATGAATTCGCTGCATATAGTTTGCTCTTTCCCATGGTAACATAGCTTGTTCGCTAGATGAAACAAAATAAAGGCCGTGATCTAAAAGTTGCTTTTCCTTCACCGGAGCCAATTTGCTTCAGCTGGCCCAAGAATTTGTATTGTGTACCATGCCAAGATTCTCATTTTGTTCAGCAGGAATTTGGAGTAAATCTTTCTCCCGGCCACTGATAAGAGAGGTAAACGGACGGAAATTCTGTGGGATCACTTGGATCTCCTTTTTTGTATATCGGCACAAGAGTAACTGGCAGAAAGCCAAGAATTAGGGATTTGGCCTGGAGTTGGTGACATGGGTAAAAAGCGCTGCTAGCAATTCAGCCCACCAGTTCGAATTCTGGTTTGAAGATTTCTGAAATAAGTGCATCAGGGCCTGGGGCTCCCCTCTTTCATATTATCCAATCAAGATGGAAACTTCTGCAGGAGTAACTGGAGGCCAAATAGGGAGTTGGTCAGTGTCTGGCCAGTCAATTTTCATTAGATGTCTGATCATTAGAAAGAGGTGCTTCGAGGAAATAATTAAACCACCTGTCTGGGAGATAGAAGAGGGTAGAAAGCTTTATGCAGGCCTGTGGTGTTGAGTTTACCAATGCCCAGAAAGCATCTCTTTGCATCCTTTGGCAAATGGAGGCTTGTAAATAGGCTTTATTCCATTGCAATATGTACAAAATCTTGGTGCTTCTGTTTGGTTTAAGGGTTTTGAAATTCATATTTAAGAGTGGCAATTTGAGACAAAATGTCCTTGGAGCCCGTATGACGATAATACCTATATAGGGCTCGAATATTGTTGTTGTAAGTAATACAGTCTCTGTCAAACCAATCCCTTTTCCCCCGCAGATTGCTCTTATCTTGATTAGTAATGGTAGAGTGTTGGTAAATGGAGGCATTTATAAAAGTTTTGATTAATTGTTCATAACTAGAAATGCTGAAAGTAGGTAGCTCAGTGTTAGTTATGGAATTTTTGAGAGTAGTGGTCAAAGGGGAGTTAAACCAAGCCATTGTTTTGGACTTACTGTTGATAGAATTGATTATGGTATTTCGGATCATATTTTACTGTTACAGACGCACCCAAGCACACCGGCCAACCAAACCCATTCCCATTCCCATTCCAAACTAGATCAGTGCAGGAAAAGACCACCTTAACCCCTCAATTCCTTCAAGGGCAAATCTGCTGTTTAAATGCCTAGAGAGCCTTCAGGGGGCTGATCCCAAACGCCAAGCCCTCGTGGTCAGGCTTGTCTTGGAGTAGGGCCGCTCAGTTGAAACAAACCAGGGTGAACGAAATAAGTCACGATGGCGGCATAGTTCGGTGCCAGCAGTCATAACCAGCCTTCCGAAAGCAGCCGAGCGATTTCACGGCCAAGAGAGCGGGGAGGGGGCGGATGTCGGGAAGCCACGGCGGCCTGCTGGTCCCTTGACTGGGAATACATCCATGACCATCAACCGCGTGGGATCCAAGTTTGAAGACGACAAAGGCTCGAGAGATGGGGGGGGGGGGATCTGGTGAGGGCGCAGGGTGCGGGCTGGACCTTTTTACCATTGCCGTCCATGAGTCAATTCCTAAGTCTGAGAAATACTTTCGGCTGGGCCTGAATCCCAGGGCTGGCTCTTTTTCGACTAGGCAAAGGTTGCTTCCCTCGCTGATCTCCCCCCTCCCCCTCCCCTTTCTTGCCAAATGGTTCGGGTGAGGAAGCGGCTGTGGACCAGAGGGGTCCACAGTCCCATTGCAATGCCAGACGGTTGGGCTGGGGTCTCCCTTGGTGTCTCTCTCATCCCACAAACCTTTCTCTGCACATCAGGTCTTCCCCCAGCCCTTTGCCTCTCTCCCTCTCTGAAGGGGAAGGGCAGGCTTGCTCTGGGGAGAGATCTGCCCAAGGAAGTGTCTCTGATTCCAGTTCTGGAGAGGCGGCCCCTTTCTAGAAGCCTTACTTCTGGCATGCGAAGTGCTTGTGAGCTTGCACAAAAGAAAGTCGGAATCAGTTGTAGTTTCTAATCTAATAAAAAGAGTATTGATTAGTGAACTCCATTCTGGATAGAAAGGTAGATAGATAGATTCACTACGCTGCCCTATATCTGGATGGGGATGGATGCGCAGGAGGCACATCCTCTCCCTAGGCATGGTGAACGTAAGATGGAGAGAGACCAGAAGAAGAGGGAAGGAAGTGTTGGAAGTGAAGGACTTTAAGCTGTTTCCTGCCTCAACCTACAGAGGGGGTTTTACTAGAGAGCTAGTGGCTAGATAGGGACCTAGGGATTTGACACCTTTACTCTAGCATGCTGGTTCTATCCCTTTGATGTTAGACTGATACTCTCAGGGACTTCCTTCCGGCTTCTTCCTCAACCCCTTCTCCCACTTCTTCCTATCATGCCTAGAGAGAGGATGGATGCTCCTCGCATCCATCTCCATCCAGCTAGATTAGGATAGCACAGTGACTCTATCTACCTACCTTTCTATCCAAAATGGAGTTCACTAATAAATACTCTTTTTATTAGACTAGAAACTACAACTGACTGGACACATTGGGATCCATCACGCACACGCACGCACACGAGGTAAGGGCTTCTGCTGTGTTCTAGCCACCCATGCCGCTCTGCCAACTACGATAAGGGGTACTCTCCAACTACCAGGAGCACTTATCCCAACAGGAAGCAAGTCCCTGAGAGTATCTGTCTAATTATCAAAGGGATAGAGCCAGCATGATAGAGTAAAGGTGTCAATCCCTAGGTCCTTATCTAGCCACTGGCTCTCAGTAAAACCCCCTCTGTGGGTTGAGGCATGAAACAGTGTAAAGTCCTTCTCTTCCAACATTCTGGACCTCTCCAGGGTTTCTTGACTCAGCACAGAAGAGGCGGGCGAGCTTTCCCCGGAGGCGACACCGGATGGCTACACGATCACATCAGGGAAACTAAGAGGGGAAAACAAGCGCTGATGCCCCGACTTAGTTGGGCCTTAAACGGCAGCTAAAGCCCAGGAGCCTTGGCCTAAAGGTTCGCAGGCCCACGCAGTCAGAGACCTCCTCTACCTCACCGGGGTGTTGTCAGGATAAATAGTAAGAAAGCTCTTTAGGACCCCAGAGGTTTAAATCAAGTAAATGGAATAAGCCAGAAATGGAACGTCAAATCCTACCGATGGTGCCTTTTCGTCTCACCCCATCCGCGCAAGTGGGCTGAGAATCGCCAGCAGCAACAGAAGAAGTGTGTTCCGGTTGCCGACGAGGCTGAAGCCACCTTGCCCCGACGTCCGGAGCCCCCTCCGCCCCTCCCCCCCGCGCCCCGGCCCCGGCCCCGCCCCCGGCCAACCACCGGCAAGTCTGGATTCCGGCAGAGCCACCCGGTTTCCCTCCGCTTTCTGGGGTCCAGGCAGACCGTCAGTCACCCACAGGATGGTGCTGATTTGGTGTCACAAAACGCTAGAGAGGTCCTTTTCCGGCTGAGTGGGATGTCGAGATTCTCTTTCTGTAGCCCAGAGGTCTAGAGCCTTTATGTGTTGCATTGTGGTCCGGTCCAGGCCGGTCCTCCTGCCGTGGGGTTCAGGGAAGCCTCCTGCATTCTCTGCCCGTATCCGCACAGGCCCTGTGGTCGTCCCTCCCTCTCTTTCTCCCCACAACCAGAGCCTGAAAGAGCCAGAAGCCCCTTCTGCAAGCGAAGGAAGTCAGGGGAGTTCGAGGGGTGAGCTGAATCCCCCTTTGAGAGGAACTATCTGAGTCGGGGTGGACCTCGGGGTTAGGCCCGTGAACTCGCAGCTTTGGCCCTTCGAGTTTTATTTATTTTTTTCCGCTTCCCAGCTCACAAATCTCCTTCCCCGCCCAGATTCCAAGTGTTCAACTGGTCTCAGTCCCTGGAGAGATGGGCCAAGGAAGGCGCCGACCTAAATTACAAAGGGCATCTTCGCTGTGCTGCGTTGGAAGAGAAGGACTGTACGCTGTTTCCTGCCTCAACCACAGAGGGGGGTTTACAAGAACGCCAGATGCTAGATAGGGACTTAGGGATTGTCGCCTTTATCATGCTGGCTCTATCCCTTTGATGATGTTAGACTGGTACTTTTAGGGACTTCCTTCCTTCCTTCCTTCCTTCCTTCCTTCCTTCCTTCCTTCCTGTGCTCTCACTCTCTCCATCTTGCTCTCCAACCATCTACAGCACCATGTGCGTAGAGAGGACCGATGCTGGCTGCATCCATCCCCATCCAACTAGATTAGAGTAGAATAGTGAACTTATCTACCTACCTTTCTATCCAGAATGGAGTTCACTAATAAATACGCCTTTTATTAGAAACTACAAACGACTCCGTGCGGAGCCTCTGCGCACTCTGCTGGTTGTGTAAATGGGTAATCTCTACTAGGAGTGTAAATGTGTGATCTCTATGAGGAGATTTTCCTACAAATACCTAGCTGTAGTGGCCCAAAGTCAAGGCCTCCCTGCTGGGCTGAACCGCCCCGCCCCCCAAGCGCCCAAACCAGAGCCCCTGTCTCTGCAAATCTCCCGGGCTAGACAGTGGGGAGAGGGCCGCCATGTCCTCTTCTCAGAAAAGGGGGGTGGGGGTGGCCAGGCGCCTTCCGAGATCTCGCCTTTCTAGAGAAGACAGGGGGCGGTGGGGAGAGAGAGATCCAACTTTCTGACTCTGCAGGGAGGGGGGCTGAAGAAGGGGGCTCAGCGCTGGAAAGCCAAGAAGCTTTGCCTGTTTTCCTTGGAGCCGAAGAGCTCCGTCGGCGCTGCCGTTCCCAGCGGGTCGTTTCCCCCGGACGGTTCCGCCTCTCCCCGGTTGTTGATTAATCCGAATTGAGCGCGGCGCTCCCATTTCGCCGGCTGCTGAAAGAGGAGAAGCAGCCCCAGGGGGTTAATGAACAGCTCCCCCGCCCGAGCAGGGCGCTTTGCTCCAGGAACCCGCTTCCTCATTATTTCGGGTCACGCCGGCTGAGCCGCAGCTCGGGGCGAGGGATCCTCCATCGAAGTCGCTTGATCCCAGTTAATGTTTGCTAAATAAATGTTTTCTCTGGACTTCTGAAAACCTCCCCACCCACCCCCCCAATTTGCCGCGTGAGGAGGGGAAATGAGAGCTGGACTGGCCAGATGTCCCTTTCCTTCCTAATGGCCAATTCTTCCCATCCACTAACCACCCCTCCCCCCACCACACACACGCTCTTCTCCTGAACACCAAAGTGGGGGAGGGGGGTTTCCTAGCAAGCCTGAACCAAGTTGAGGGGAAGGGTTTCATTCAACCGAAGAGACTGATTCGATGGAATCACGCATCTCCTGAATGGTTTCTGGCAGCCAGATTCTAGGTATGATTATTCCTCAGGGCCCTTCCACATGTGCAGAATAATGCACTTTCAATCCACTTTCACAATTGTTTGCAAGTGGATTTTGCTATTCCGCTGAGTAAAATCCAGCTGCAGAGTGCACTGAAAGTGGATTATTCTGCATGTGCAGAAGGGGTCTCAAGTCACGCAGTTCAGTACGATTTAGCAGTGGCAAGGGTGATCAGTTTTGCCCTCCGTTACAGTGTTTGCAGTAACCCTGCACAGAAATATAGTTACTTCGAAGTGTGTTTCTTTTGCCTTCCAAAGCTGTAGAAATACTCTCGGGTTTGCATTCCCCACCCCACACCCCCACACCCCGCGAGTTGCTGTCTGTCTACTACTCAGACGTCGGTCCCACTATTTTCTTGCCAGGAAATGCTAATAGGGCGGCAGTCCCGGGCTACAGCTTCGGCATTGTGTTTAAATATCCGTGCGCCGGTTCCTTGGTTTTTAACTTTCGTTTTAGCCAGCGTCCTAAAGTGACTCTTTTTTTTTTGCACTTGACCTACCGCAGCCAAATTTTTTGGGGGGGCAAATCCTCTAATTGCCTTTTAAAAAGAACAAAAGAAAGAAACCAGAGGCGTTCGTCGCCTCTCCCTTTTGCTTCGGGATTAGGAGATCTGAAGACTTCTCTTGTATTTTGGAGAGGCCCCGAGAAGAAGGGAACGGCCGAAGAATGAATGGGAGGCTGGAAAAGAAGAAGGGGCTCACCACTCGAGCGCCGGCGGCGGCCTGAAAAGGGGCTTTCCCCCGCTAAAGTGGTCGGAGGCAGAAAAGAAAAGGGGGGAGGAAAGGGAAAACCGCATCTCTTTTGGAAGCTTTCCAGGCTCCGCTGCATTAACCGTCCCAAGATCAAAACGGCCCTTGCCGCGCCTCCCTCCTCTCCAAGCCCAGCCCGGCTTGAGCCTATTTACATAAGTCGCTGCAGAAGGGGATGTGTCTATTAGGGCTCTAAGGAGCCGCCACTGGCTCACGTTGTGCTGGACAAGGCGGGCGACGTTTCCCTCTGGCCTTTCTCCGGTTTCCCTCTAAAGATCCCCCCTTCCCCTTCCCATTCCCCCCCCCCCCCCCGCCCAGCTCCGGATTACCCTCCCGGACTGCCTGCCGAGGCCGTGTCAGGTCCTGAAAATGAGATTTCGATTTCGAAAACGAGAAACCAATTAGTAACCAAATGAGGCGGAGGAGATCCACTCCACTCGCCCTAATCCCACCGGCCCGCCGACCAGCCCGGGAGGATGTGGAGGAGCCACCCATTGCAGCCAGCCAGATGCCGCCGCAGCCGCCGCCGCCGCCTCCTCCTCGAGTTGGCGCCGGGCCGCGGGGGCCCCCAAAGCGGGTCTCTTGGAGGCTGGGCCGCAGGGGGAGGGGATTCCGGCTCCGTTGGGAGCTCCCCCCCACCCAAGGGCGGCTTTCAACCTCAATCTTTTAGGCCCAGCAGGCTCTGCTGCCAAGGGGCGGTTCCAAGGCAGTAGTGATATTAGTAGTAACCTTAGTGGAAGGAGAATTGCTCTCTGGGGAAACAGGCGTCTGAGAAAGTGAGTTCTGGCTCTCCAGAGTTTCCCGTGGATTCACTTGTGTTACTATTGAAACTGCCACTGGACCCTCTCGCTTTATTCTCTGGGCAAACGTTGAATCCAAGCGGCAGGCAGACAAGGCAGGCTTCATGAGCGAACGTATTCGGGCTGCAAGTTTACGGGCTCCTACTAGGCAGCAAACCCGCGAAAATCACCTCCCAGCAAACAACTGGAGGCACCTGTTTCCACTGGCAAAGGCCCCTCTAAATCTTCATGCTCCAATCGTCGTGACGTGGACTTCAATTCCAGAAAGAGGATCGTCCTCCCCCGGATCAAGCAATTTGCTTTCTGTTTATCTCGCTCTTCTCCCCGTGATCGCCCCACTTCCAAATTGCTTTATCCTCTGGGGAACCGCGCATGCTAAAGCCAAGCGGTCGACGTCGATAGAATATAATGTTCAAGGCAACGACCAACAGCCAAGCGGCCCGATGGCGAAATGCTGCCTAATCTAACAATTCACTTCCTTTTTTTACGACAGAGTCCGCGTTACAAACCCAGGAGAAATGTTTCC
Organism: Sphaerodactylus townsendi; assembly: GCF_021028975.2. Lineage (NCBI taxonomy): Eukaryota > Metazoa > Chordata > Lepidosauria > Squamata > Sphaerodactylidae > Sphaerodactylus > Sphaerodactylus townsendi. Next base: position 127,683,692 of record NC_059425.1, on the reverse strand, counting down.
CGGGATGGCGAAGCTGCTTGGACCGGTGGCAGCAGAATTACTGCCTGGGGCATGGAAGTGCTACCGCAGCGACAGGTGTGCCCTGCTGCTCTGCCACTTGCCTACTGACAGGCCGACCCTGGGGCCATTTATTGAATCCCACGGAGTTCCGTTTGGGTTATCCCCAAGGAGGTGTGCCCAGGTGCGCACTACCGCCCGTATGCCCCAGATGTTGTACGAACGGAGGCAGTACTGAAGCTATAAATGTTTCTCTGGGTTCTCACATTCGTCCCAACATTCCCTGGAAGTAATAATGTAGTATTATAGGAATAAAGGAAAATATTTGCTGCATCGCAGTTCTTTACTGCCGATGTCAGTGATAGCAGTTAAAGCTCAACCACCTGACGATTCTAGCTGGTAAATGAATGGTCCCATTCACATGAGATTGCGGGGGGGGGGGGGCTTTTGAGGATAACTATCTTCTTTCTCACATAATAAACCCACCGGGAAAGACGGGTGTGTCTGAAACCCTAGCCAAGGCAACCCCGCCCCCGCATCCCCCTCTATCATTATTCCTCCTCCTTTAAAGTAATCCTTCTCCTCCATGGCTTCTGGTCTTTACTCCAAGTATCTGGGCCAGATTCAGATCGTCCACTTCCTGGTTTCCACAACTGATTTGTTAGATTCTCCTCTCCCACAAAAAGGACACCAAATACATTCACAGCCCTGGGACATTCTCTCCAAGGACAGCTCGTATTTGGGTGTGCTCTCAAGTTGCAGCCCCTTCATGGCGGCCCTGTAGGGTTTTCAAAGGCGTTCAGAGGTGCTCTGCCGATGCCTGCCTCAATGTGGGCCGACAGAGTTCTGAGAGAACTGAGATCACTGAGATCACTGCTCAAGGTCACTCAGCAGGCTTCATAGGGAAGAGAGGAAAAAACCACCACACAGGATGCCTCACTGCAAGTTTATGCAATCCTTACTTGGAAGTAAATCTCATCCAAGTCAAGTCACACTTAACTCGAAACGTTTCGCTTCGGTAGATCGTGATGGCGAAAGGAAAAACAGGCTCCAGGCCCCCTGAAATCCGGGAAGCCTGTTCAAAACCCCCGACAGAATCTGAATCTTGGACATGGAATGTCTGAACTTTCAAACAAATTTCATCTGCAAGTGCTAAAAGGGCAGAGTGGGGGGGGGGGGAATGCACCTTTCGAGGTGGTGGTGGTGGTGGTACCAGTCAGACGACGGTCAAGTAAGCCAGGCTGCCTGCGCCTGAGTGCCCGTCTCCTCCGAGGGAACGGTGTTGCACAGGAGCTTTGCTGAAATCACCTGGTCTGTTTCAAAATGCCCCTCAAAGGGCCCCGGGACGCAAACCGAAGACAAACCTCCCATGCGAGGGAAGGGGCTCCTCCAGGAGCTCCCAAAGCCCCCCCCCCCCAGGTGCTGCTCATTCTTAGCTTGCTGAGGGAAGGGTTCCGTTTTCAGAGAAGTGACCTTTTAAACGTTTCGCGGTTTCAGTGGGTGGAAGGCGGGGGGCGGGGCAGGCGCTCAGCACTCCCCACCGGCAGACAGTTCCCATCATCTCCAGTCTCACCGCCCTAAAAGTGGTTGAAAGCGGCGCCCTGACGCTGGATCCTCTGCACGATCACCTGGAAGCAAATCTTTCTACGTTCAATCTTACTCAGTAAAATGTGTCTTTCCCGCCCCCGCCCCACGTCAAGTCACAGCTGATTCATGGGGACCCCGCAGGGTTCCCACGGCAGGAGGCGGTTGGCCATTGCCGGCCTCCACCTGGCGACCCCGGAATTCCTTGGAGGTCTCTCATCCAAATACTTTTCAGGACCGAACATGCGTCGCTTGCCGAATCTGCCGCGCTCGAGCTAACCTGGCCATCCAGAGCACGCCAAAGTTGCGCCCAGCGTGGCCCACATCCAGGCTGCCTTGCAGGTAGATGCAATCTTTCCTCTGCTGGCACTGGGACAGAAGACAGTCCTCCTAGTCCGTCTCCACCTGTCGGGCCGTGTCCCGGATGTGCCCCCGCCCCGCCCCCCAGTTGGAAACAGTCCCCTATCCACCTTTGGGGAATGAGTTACACACACTGAAACACATAAATAAGACTTCGCAAGGCTCACCGCAACCTTCTCTCCCCCCCCCCCCATCCTAAATCTCAGGCCTTTTTCATCTCACAAATCCTGAAGATCAATTTTTGCCACTTTGTAATTGTACGCAGGTATTTTCAAATGCAATGAACAACTAGATTCTGTCACTGGTCATCTATACCAGGTCACCGGGATACGTAGCACCTTACAGAATCATGCTCACCCGGTCTGTTTGACAATCGCGTTAAGGTCAATGAGAAGCCTCGCGGGCTGGGAAGGGGGAGGGAGAATCCTGCTTTGCTGCTTAGCTTGCCTTGAGAAACTATTCTCAAAAGCTTTATAAGCAGATCGGGAAGGTGAGTCACAGAACAGACAGGCCGACACATTCGTCTTGGGTCAGCTGCTGTCCTTCCAGGCGGCTTTGTGTGAGTCTAATACTTTACCATAGAAAGCTCAAACAACCCGGAATCGGCGAGGCTAGAACCCGTCTGCCCGGCATTTCTATGCTTTCAGCATAATTTCATTACAGGAAGAACTATTCATTACTATGAATCTGAGCACACACAGAAGGGGACTGCCCCACGCAGGGCACGTAGCTATTTGTCCTCACTGGATTAGGAAGGAATTGTAAGACACACACACACTTCCGCACACCCGCAGACCGAGGAGTGCTCCAGGCCAAGGGGAAAGATTGTCCCCATTGTTCGGTTCTAGTGACAGCTATTGGGTGGGTTTTGTCCTCGTTTTTTTGATGGATCGGACAGCGTTATGAGATCGTAGCCTGATCCCCCTCTCCCAAATGGCGGCCCCGAAGAAGATCTACTAAGACTGGTCGCTCCGAGGTCTTGTCACGACTACTACCGCGGGGTGGGCGTGGGCCTGGCCACGGCGAAGCAGGAGCAGGCAGAGGAGCCAAGCAGCCCACCTAGCACCCGAGCCAAGCCTTGGCCGACTACGGGGCTGAATGGGAGGGGTGAAGGTGGGAACTGCCTGACCCGCTTTGCCTGGTCTTGCGGTGGGGTAGATACCACCCAGGGTCCCTTGACGTACCCCAGAGGATCTGGATGCCCCGACAACCCACTCTTCAAACCTGTTCCTCAGCCTACCATTCGCAGGCCCGGCCACCTCAAGTATCGGCATGCAGATCAGTCCAAGCCGCATTGGACCCAGCTGAGTTTCCTTCGGAGCAAACACTGCTAAGTGAGGGATGGCAGCCCCACCGAATTCTTTCTGTGGGATCCGCAGCAATTGAAACGCCTGAGCTCTGGCTAGCGTTGGTCTGGCTCAGGCTTCGAGGCGAGGCATTCCTGAGGTTCAAGAGTGGACCTTCGTCCCTTTTAACGAGGTTTGTTTCGGGGATTCACCTACACAAATTGGTGCACTTATGCCTGGAGGTCAGACTGAAGTGATTTCAGAAGGTTCCCTCCTGGATTTGCAAACTCACCTGCTCAATAGGGTCCGCCTGCTCTTCTGAGAAGGTAAGCATTTGGACCAAATAAAGGTAAACGTGTCAAAAATATACAACATTAATGTATTTTACAGGACCCCAGTAGCACTCTAAAGACGATCCAGATTTATAAGAGCATAAACCTTTCTGAGTCCGAACTTCAGTCACAAAAAAGTTACAATAAGCAGTTATTACTGCGCTGAGTTTTGACTGTATATCGAAACATGAATGTCCCAGTGTCACATCGGAAGAGAACTGGAAGAGATGAGCTAACTGATCTTCCTTTCTGATTCAGGTCATCCGCTTTAAGGGCTTGGGCAAGATCTGAGAAACGCTTAGGTTTGAAGACGCATGCGCGCACTGCTTGGACCACCCCTTCCCTTGCCGCGTGACTCCCCCTCCCCCCTGAACTCCTCCAGGTGAATTTGGTCTTCAGGTCGTTTTCAGGGCAGAGCGCTCCTAGCCTGCCAGTGTTGGCCCTTTCGGTGCCCAGTGGCAGATCCTGGTCTCCTCGCTCGGATCCATTCTCATGGACCCTCAAGGAACCCAAATCCTCCAAGGCGCTTTCCTGACCGAGTCAAAGAAGCCCAGTCACGCCACACTTCTTAACTGGGGACAAGCTGGGAGCTCTACTGGCAACATTTTCAACTCTTACCCGAGCCAGGCGATCCAAAAGAGGAGCGTTGCAGAGCAGGTCCAAGTGGAATCACACCCTGCTAGCCCCATCGACTTTGATAGACTTAGAAGGATGCAACTCTGCTTAGGATGGTGGCGCTAATCAAAGAGATCAAAACTCCGCAGTCTTTCAAGCAGACTCGCCCACGACTTGTACTAAAAGTCCCACAACCTGGTTTAGACACCAGATGCTGACGTCTTTCTACCTCGGATGGTAGGACGTGGTTACCTTCACCCAGAGGAACACACACACACAGTTTCTATACATAAATAATATTTTTTTTTAAAAAAAAAACTACAAATCCTGTTCAATCCCTTGTCTGAAAACCAAGGCAAACCGAAAGGGCTAATTTGCCACACCATCAATCCGTATGCAATGTTTCTATAACATCCGTTTTCCCCAAACAAACAACGCCATGAAGAGAAGAGAAACAGATATGGATTCCTCATTAGAGAGCAGCGCCGTATTTCAGGCGGCACAAACAAAGACCCCGCTCATCGGGCTATAAAATGTTATGGCTCACCCGGTTCCCACAGCACCAGATGAGGAATTTTCGCGTTTCGCCCAAATCAGGCAACGGGGGTGGGGGGTGGGGGCAAAACGAATTAAACCCCACGTGCTAATTTCTCCAAATCTGCAAACTTTTTTTTAAAATCGAGCGATCCTCATTTTTATTCTGATAAACGGGGGTGTATTTCCAAATAAATTACGGTTTTGCCAATCTGTCCGATCTCTCCTTCTCTCTCTCCCCCAACCCATAAATCTGCTTTTGCAACAGTTAAGCGAGGGCTTTTGTTCTGTACTTCGCATTTCAGGCCCACATCAAAACTAGAATTCAACAAGGGCAGGCAGCTTAAAGGCTTTTTCAATGAGAAAAACGTCTGTAAGAAAATAAACACTGAAACCTAACGCTCAATCATTTCCCTCAGCAGCTAGAAAAAACAGCATTAAATCACCGATCCACGTGGAAAACAGGTTTCTTCTCCCCCTCCCCCCAGTTACTTCTGCAAATAAAACAAAACTATGACTAATGAAACGCTAAACGATTTTCACTCCACCTCTGCATAGTAATAGTGGCCTCGTTGTAGGAAGGGGAATCAAACGCAGCAGAAGGACGAATGTTTAAATGTGTACCTTTCTCAAAAACCCATCCCATACCCCTTTATTTTAACGACAGACGAAGCCCAACGCCTGTTCAAATGTTTTGGAGTGAGGCTGTGTGGATTTCAGTAGCGGCTCTTTCGTCCTTTCCCGTGACAAAGGGGCAAACCTGTTGGGAATCAGACGGGATTGCGGGGGGGGGGGGGGGGGGAAGCATCACAGGGAATAGGAACTAAGCTGAAAACCTTTTTGACTTCCCTGTATTTTAAAACGAACTGTCATTGATTTTGAGCACAAAGTAAGAATAGGGTAAAATAACATATGTTATTAGCAGATTTTTTTATACTCTATGCCAATAAAGGTTATTGTGATTGTATTAGCAGATTAAAACAAAAAAACAAAACCCGAAATAGTTAACCTGTTTGAAAAGATCCAAACCTTGAAAAAGTACTCCAGGGACCTATCCTAAAGGTGCCCTGTTCCCCTTTTACTCTTTTGAACACAGCCTTGAGGAAAGATCTCTTCCGCCAAGAGAACAGTGTCATCCGACCAGTACCGTCCTGAGAGTCCACCTCGTTGAATAAAACTGAACAGAACGGAGCTGAGCTTTAAAATTGCTCTCCAAACCTTTCAGGTGCCCCTTTTTTTTTCCTTTTTTTTTTTTTTGAGAGAGAGAGAGAGAGAGAGAGAGAGAGAGAGAGAGAGAGAGAGAGGTGGAAGCAAGGAGGGGGGGATATGCCGAATAAAAGTAGCGTGCGCACCCCCCCCCCCCCACACACACACACTAAAATTACTACTCTGCCTTTTCAACTTGTTCGGAGCAAACGGGAAAGCGAAAAGGCGTCTCAGTCAGGCGGATGGCCGCCCAAGTCCTCTCCAGCGGATTCAGGGCCCTGGATCCAGGCAGTCGGTCTGCTTTGAATGGCCTTTTTCGTTGAAGCCCAGCGGATGCGCCCGCCTCCCCCACCCCAACTGGGAGCCTTTCGAGAGGGGAAGCAGCCTGCTCGGTCTTCCAATTCTGTCCTCTTCGGAGCAGAGGCGGCATTCCTGCCATTGCGACTTGCGTAGGCAGCCTGTGACTCGATTACAACATTGCCATCGTAAAAGCGAAATGGGGAAAAACCTAGAGAGACACACGTGTGGCGCCAGCAACGACGAGGAAATAAAGACACCCCCCCGCCCCTCCAGCACCCCATCTGCTTTTCACTGCTACGGGAACTTTTTTCCCTTGGAGCTCAGCCAAGCCTTCCTCGGAAGGACCCTCACCAAGACTGGGCATCGCCCGCCTGTTCACACCTTCCGCCTCCCGCTGTGGTAACAGACAGTGTCTGTGAACCGGGGGAAGCAGCCCACTTTTAACCTCCATTTAGATCAACGGGTTTAAGGGTCAATTTTGCACCAACATTTTTTGGGGGAGCCGGTTCTCACTGGACTCGGCGGCGCTTGATTCGGAGCAGACCTCCTTCGGATCTCACTGCGCACCTTCAAGCCAAGCCGGCCTCTTGGGGTCTCAAACATACGACCAGCTACGTTGGATTAAGGCTCAGCTATCCAGCGACTGCTAAACTGAACGGGAGTGTGGGCGAACATGAACTCGAAAGAAATCACAAACCCGAAGAAAGAATCGGCTAAGTGCAGACACCGCTTACAAATGGCAAAGTTTTGGGTTTATAACGTTGTAATGATCATATTTTTTTATTTCTTTATGAGATCTTTATACTGTCTTTCCCCTTCCAGGGCGAGCTGAAAATGAAAACAAGATGGGATTTAAGGCTACATTATATTGTAACCTTGTATTATATTGTAACCTTGTATTGTAACCTTGTATTACATTGTAATCTTCTATTATATTGTAATCTTACATTTGTGCAACAAGAATCTTAACCACAACAATGTATATTTAATGCTCTAGTCAAAAGAGAGGAGATTATTGGCACAGATTTGGATTATCCGCCCAGTTTGTGGATCACCCACCAACTGCCTACACACAAGCAGATTAAGGCTTCTTCCTTTTTTTTGTTTAAAAACCTCTGCTACGTCGCCCTTGTCTCCCTAACATGCACCCCAGAGAGACGGGCAGGTGGCCGCTTAAGAGGTCGCTGACGTAGAAAGCCAAGCCAAGCGTCAGCATTGCGTCATCCTCTTGTTCCGCCTGCCAGCTTCACTGACTCCTTCCGTCATTGCCCATCCCAAGGGAGAGAGCGAAGTGAAGCTCTTCACCTTAAAGTGTTCTTAGCAGTTTTCGGATCCTCTAACAGTAGGATCAAGGTATCTCCCAGTTTCACCAGTAGACATAAGGAGAAACTCAGCCCTGAAGGGGCCTTCTGGCAGCCCAGCGGTGCGGATTTGGATTCAGGTTAAGACTTCTATGGGCTGGGGGCGGAGGGGGGGAAAGATGCGGTAGATTACAGAGGTCTGGAATTCCATTCTTTGGTTGCTTGACCCTTCGCCAAGCCCGCTCATGTAAGGCAGGATGCGAAAAGGTCATTCTGTCCCCAGACAATCAGCTGAGAGTCCATCTGTCCAGAAGCTGCTGCGCCTGCCAACCCCAGCACCGCGGGTTCTGAACAGAATCGGTCAGTTTCAGCTCGGCATATTGTTTTTTTCCAGAGCTCGTTCAGGGCTAGGCCCCTGAGGGAAGAAAAACAATATAATTGCCTTGCCTTCAAGATCCCAAAAGCCCAAGTTGATCCTCAGCAAACCGCGGTGCCTTGTTTCCAAGTCCAGCTTTTGGCAATCGAAGCGTTTGGAAACTTCGATCCGGGATTACGTCGGGATAAATGTATTGGCCGAGTTCCATAACGTTCACTTTTGACAGGTGGTTTAGGAGTGGGGCCCAAAGCAGCCTATAGCGGAAGAGGGAGAGGCCTTTGCTATCCCTAAACCGGTTAAGCCAGAAACGCTCGAAGTGAAGCAGAATGCCTTACGTACTTCAGCGGAACAGATGGGTTTATAATTTTCGCCAGCCGTATTTAGCAGATTTGCGGACTGCTTCCTGGGGCTCTTCGCTCCCCCTCGCCCTCCCTCAAGTGACACTCCAAAACTTCCTCACGCCTGCAGACCAGACCACCCAGGCAGATTCTAACGTGGCTACTTTCTTAGGTAAATAAACCAGCTCACTGAAATCACTGAACCGGGGGAAGCAGCACCCCAATAAACATGGGAAGGATCCCGTTGCAGGCTCATATCTTGCCAATGTTCAGCCAAGGTTCTCAGTCCCCAACGCAGGCACATTCCTTTGGGACACTAGTTTACCTAGAAGTAAACGCCCCAAAGTTCCATGAGATCTACTTGCCAAGTGCATGTTGGATTATTCCTGGAAAAAAGCACCTGCGTTGGGTTATGCACCTTGATTTGCGGAAGGAATGGAGGGGGGGGGGGAGCATGGGGAAGACTCGAGACCCAACGGAGCCCATCCTCGGCCATCCCTGGCCAAGCCCAGCGCCTTCAGGGGCAAAACACGTACGGATGCCCCAAACTTGGCTCCCTGAGGGGCATCGGCGGCTGCAGCCGAAGGCCAAGGCTGGCCTTGCCCTTGGCCACGCAGTCCCCAGGCACCGGCTTCTCCCAGGCGTTCAGAGGCTGGGCGAGCCGCGGGGAGCGGGACCGACGTCCGGCTCCTCTTTTATTTTCCCCCCTCCCCCGTCCCTTACACGGCGCAGACCAGCAACACAACACCAGCTGCTGTTTTGGATGGAACAAGCCGGCGACGGAGGCGCCCGTAATTGGCCAGACCCGGCGCAAAGCACGCACCCAAGGGGGCCCCACGGAAGCGGGCAGATCGTGGCTAATCAGCCTTGAAGGCACCCCGCGGGCCTCGGCGGCTCAGCGCGCTCTGGCCCGGGCGGGCGGTCGCAGAGAACCGCTCTCCCCCTCACCCCACCCCCCACCACAAATAAATACATCTCCTTTTACGGCCACCAGAAAAGGTCTCTAAAGTGGGGATTCCTAGGCTGATAACTTCATCTCCTTTGCAGCCTCAGCCTCTTTCACAGCCTTCCCTGAGCCGAAACACCCACACGCGGCTTATCCGCTTTGGTGCTTTTTGGAGCGGAGGGCACGATCCGGCCACAGTTCAGCCTCATCGGCTTCAACAGGAGAGTGGGGGGCGTGCGCTGTCTCTCTGCCTCCTGGCTACTTAGAAGTAAATTCCGTTAAAATTCAAGGAACCTCCCAATTTTCCTGGAAGGAAACTCCATTACATGCAATAGAACTAACATCTAAGTAGACTTGTTTAGGATCAGAAAGGCCGAAATGATTCAGAATGAATAGCGCATAGCATTGTAAATATATAGGCACTGTCCAGCCAAAGTTAAGCACAAACAACCCTGCACACTCCAGAGTAAGCTCCACTGAACTCGGTGATATTTATTTCCAACGAAATGTGAAGAGGTTCGGGTGTTCAGTCCCTCTGTTATCAGTAAGAAGTTTAAACCTGGACTTCACTCTTCCGCCCTTTGAAATCTAGGAGTTTGAAAAAATCTAACGCGTATTGTGCTAAACATAATGTTATCAAATTGCATTTTGCGGTGCTAACTGTGTAATACATAACTGCGATCCTAAAATTAAACGCATGTTACTTGGTAGTTTCACTGAATTCCGTCGAACTTCCGACCAAGTAAATATGCGTAGGACTGCAGACTTCCTTGAAAGCAAGCGCCACTTACAATGGGCAGGGGATTCCCTTAAAATAAGGCGCTTAGAAAGTCATTGGTTGAAATTTCGATTAATAAATGGAGAAAGCAAGTGGGAAAAACTGGCCCATGGACATTTCGTTTCCTATTTATAGCAATATATATACATATAGCAAAAAAAGTCTGGTGACTCCAGTCGTTAGAATTTTTGCTTGTCACTCTGGTTTTGTCCTTAAAACTGCAGTTATCCTAAAGATTTGCTTTGCTTAATTCCACGGGGAGAAGACGCTTCCCCCTTTTGCTAATGTACTGTGATTCCGGTCTTAGTCTTAAATGCCCAGATAGTATTTCGTGACTCCTCCCACACTGGATTTTTTTTTTTTTTGTAATCTACCGATCCTGTGACATTAACGATGTCTTTTGGGTTCTCATCTGCCGACGAGTTCACAGCAATGAGAACTCTGTTAACCTCCCCATCCTACGCGTTAGTTCTTCTAAAGAGAAGCTTCCACATAACCGGACCGAGATCCTCGTTCTAGGTCAAAGCCTAAGCAAGTTTACTCACATTAATGGATTTTAGTAGGTCCTAGGGAAACGTGCAGATGAAAGCATCTCGCAACACGTTGAAGACTGGGTTCTCGACCGCAGGACCAAGAGATCAGACTTCACAAAACTGTGCACAGTATCGAAAAAAGTACACCTGAAACCTAATTACTGCCCCTTCCTTCCATAACTGCACAAGGTAGCGATTCTATCTACTCTTAGTTGGGAGTAAACCCCACTGTACTCAGTGAGACTTAATTTCCGTGTAAGTGTGGATAAGACTGGTCGGCGAGGGGCTGAGGGTGGAGGTGGGCGCTGGGCTGGATTCTGCTCCAGCAGCCCTCAGCTGCCCGATCGCCAGTCTCATTTTAAGCAATCGGGGGCCCTTCCATGTTCATGGGGCGCTCCTGCCAAGGCAGAACTTTATGGCGGAGGCTAGAGTATCGTTTTCCATTTGTCTCTGGCTTCGATTCATTCCTCATCGAAATCGGAAACATCAGATTCAGATGTGCCCAGTTCATGCATATTCAAGAGAGGAGATGAATTCGGTTTTCCCCTCCCCCATTTTGGAACGCATTGTCCCTGTGCATGGCTGGGTACTGAAACCAGGACTGCTCTTATATCTAAGAAAATATTTACCTTTGTATTAATCTCTCCGCCCCCGCCACGCCCCCCCCCCCAACATGTATCTCTAATAAATATGGGCGAATTGCCCTTTTGGGCAATACACGGGCTGGGCCAGGAATGCCCGACTTTCCGCAGAGGTGCGTGCATGTGTGAATTGTTTGTTTTGGAGGGAGACGCAGCTGAGCTCTGAGCTTTGACGTGTTGACAAAGGCGCTCCTGGCTCCCCAAACAAACACGTCCGATGTATCGAAGGGGAAAGTCTTTACGGGGGAGGGATCGAGCGAGCGAGGGAGCTAGGCCAGCCAGCTCCAGGAACCACGTCCGGCCAGATGGCTACAGAAACCATCTCGGGCCTCCGCGGCCCCACCAGCAAGGCCTGGGCTGGGGAAGAACGGGTGGGCTGGAGCCTGCCGGCCAAGCCACCTACCTTCTGGGAAGACCACTCGCATTTTCAAGTAGCTGGTGGTGAGCCGGATGATGGACGCCTTGTCCAGCTGCGAGGTGATGGCCGACGGCAAAGGCAGCAGCTTGGCCAGTTCGTAGAACTCGCTGTTTTCCTTCTCCCGTCGAGTCCGGGCAGCATTTTTGGATTTCTCTTTCATGGTGGTTTCTTCCGCCTTCTCTCCGACAGCTCAAGCGCCTCCGAGGCATCCAAAAGGGGCCAGCCAGGGTCAGTCCAAACAAGCCATGTCGGTCAAAACAGACGCACAAAAGTCATCTGGGGCTGGGAAAATGGAAAGGGACGAGTGTTTTGAGATCTGGGCGAGGGAGAAACCTCTCGATTGCTTCGTCCCTTCCTCTCTCTCTCTCTCTCTCTCTCTCTCTCTCTCTCTCTCTCTTTGAAGGAGCTGAATGTAAACGGGCAGGAAAAAGCGAGCCTCCAAAAGGGACGGGCGTCGGGTTAGGTTCAGATTTGGGCCGCCCGGCCAGGAGAGCCTTGGAGTTTCCTGCCCCACCGCAGGGCTGCCAACGTAACTCCTTGTAAACGAGACATCCTCCTCCTCCTCCTCCTCCTCCTGGTCAGCCGGGCCCTCTTCGGCTCATCCTCCTCTTGCCAATGTTCAGGCCTTGCCGCAGAGCGGGCCTGGCCTTCGGGAGCCAGCCGACCCAGGCACCTTCCTCGGGGCAACTGCGAAGACAAGAGGGCGTGAGGGAAGGCAGAGCCCGGGCAAACACAAGCTGCAGCCTATGCACATTTACACGGATGTAAGTCCCATCCCCCAAGGTAGGGCTTCCTTCCCCAAACAAGGAGACATGATGGGGCTGAGCTGCAGCTACAGCGGCTGCTTCTATTCCCCCAAGATCTGAAGGAAAAAGACCACGGGCCACAGGAGAAAGGAGGAGACTTGGTCTTCCCTCTAAGGGGAATCCTTTCACGAGGTACCCATTTTGAGAGGCGGGGAGGGTACTGGAGGAAAGTGAAGGCTGCGACGGCCCCCTACAATCCCAACGAACGGCGCAATTTCAGAATGGCCCCATGAACGGGAAAATCCTCACTCCGGAGGCCCCAATCCACCCAGGCCACCTCCTGCTCAAGCCCCCTTGCACAGAAAAGGATCAAGCGGCTCTGGGACGTTTTCGACGGGGTCTACGCAGGGAAACGGCCCATTATTAGCATAACGTTTTAACTTCCTCAGGGGCACATTTTTTTGTCAGAGGGATCCCCTCCCTTCCTCCTAGCAGAAAAGTGGGGAGGGGGAGTCGAGCCCACAACCCAGGATTTTAATCGCAGTTTTAAGGAGGCAAAAAAAAACAAACGCCGGCCAGAACTTGCGCCGGATCCAGAACGCGCGTTGACGAGTTGATTCGCGACCGTTCAGCCTTGTTTCGACTTCAGCCGAAGTGAGTTTGAAATGCCACGCGTTCCGGCTTGACAGCTTCGAGGATGGCCATCCGATCGGTTTCTTTTTTTGTCTCCGCCTTCAGTTCTGGAGAGGAGGAGGGGAGGAGGCTGGCCGGCCTCTCTAACCTTGTGCCCCGCCAGAGCCACAAGTACCCGGGCAGGCGCAGTAAGGCCCTGGCTAAGGGGGAGCCTGAAAATCCTTCCTTTGCCACGCGAATGGGGTGTGTGGGTGGCGGGGGATTGGGGCGGGGAGAGTTCTGCCCTTGGCTTTCCCTTTAGGAATAGGGTCCTTCTGCACAATCTGATATGGAGAGCCTGGCCCCGGCCAGCCCAGGCAGACTCGATGACATTTGGCCAACTGCAGAGCAGCGCCCTCCCCGAGACCGGCTCCCCCGCGCTACCCCCGCGCGCCGCGTGGGCCCTTCCACCACTTACCTGCGTCCAAGGTGAGGCTCCTCATGACAAGCAGGGGGGTCCGCCAAAGGTGGAGAACTGGGTGCCTCCTGCCCGCGGGCCAGGACTTGGCCGCCGTCCCATCCTCCCCCCGCCCCTCGTCCGCCTGGCCCGGCCTCGGCTGGGGAGGGAGCGGCGCTTAATGAAGAAGCCTTAATTGCAGCCCGCGCGGCGCCTAATGAACTTCTCGCTGGCCAAAGGGGCTTTTCAGCCCAACTTCAGCGCTCAGCCCGGCCGGAATGCCACTCACTCCGCCAGTCCACTTCCCATTGGGACCGGCCTCCGAAAGGGCGGCCTCTCACTGGCTGGGCGGAGGGGTGACGTCACCGCCCTCCGCGACACACCCCCTCGGACCCCGCCGGCCGCCCGCAGACGGCGCGCGCCCAGTGCGGCGGCTGACCGCCCGGCGGGCGATGAGGGGGCGCGCGGGGGAAAGCTCTTGCACCACCTGGGCCCCGGCCAGAGCGGGCCAGGATCGGCTTGGCCCGGCAGGCAGCCCCGACTACGAGACGGGCCCGGAAAGGAGCAGCCGGATTCCTTCGCTGCTGCCGCGATGCTCGGGAATAGTTAAGCCGCTTGCTTCTTGCAATTAGGGCGGGCACAGCAAGGTGTCTGCCTTCTTCCCCGCACTTTCCAAATTTCGTCGGTGAGCGTGAGCTTCAAAGAGGTGGCGAGCGAAGACCCTGCAGCAGCAGCAGCAGCAGCAGCAGCAGCACCACCACCCCTGGCATCCCGCCCCCAATCAATTAACCACGATTCAGGAGGTTTTTCTAAATGCCTGGGAAACCGAGGGAAGAAGAGTCAATGCGGTCGTTAAAGTATTAGAGGGGGCATACGCGGTGAACGCTAATTGGGTCTAATGCCGTAATAATGCGTGGCATCAGTGAGCCGACGCAGCTACCTGGGGACTGGGACGAGCAAAAGCACGGCAATCTTATCACGAATTCCATATCCAAATAGTTGTAATCAAGTTTGAGGCTCCAATTGCACCGTGATTAATACCACTGCTCAAATGAGAGGGGTAACTTGTTGGTTAACTACGTTACCCAGACCCGTTAACTCCTTGGAAATAACATCCATCTGATTTAGCTGCAAATATCTGCGAGCTGAATTCCAGAGAAATAAGTTTAGCATTCGAGGCGCTGCTCGATCCTCCCTGAGAGGCGAAGGAAATAATAAGAAACCGTTTAGGATTCAACTAGATGCTTCTAAACACGCACATTTGCGAGCAAATCTTGTCGATTTCAACGGAAGTGATTTTCAAGTCCAAGTGCTTAAATCCATCGTTCCAGACGATCGGGGGTGGGAATAGAAATCCGTGCTAAACTCTCTGCCTGTTCACCGGTGAGCAGAAAGGGGGCTTCAGAATCGCATCAGCTCTTGTGAACTGACCATTATGGAGATGGATCAGATCAGGAAAGGGAGGAAAATGTATATAAATATATTTCAATTTTAAACAGAAGTCGGTGAGGGGGCTCAGTACATCTGGGCAGAATTACTGCTCGTGTTTGTGGAGAGTCCCGCGGGATTGACTCCCTTGCAAGTGTGTTTAAGTTTGCCGCTTTAAGGAGTTTCGTTGCAGGGAGAAGGGAGAGATGAACGATTCCCCACCCCACCCCCACTACTGTGTATCAAACTAGTTTTCGGATTCAAGGGATTTTTTTTCGGAAGGCCCCCTCAAAAGCTCCCTTCCATTCTCTCATCAACAAAGTGTATTTATCATATGCTTTATCAAATAATCTGCTAGTGAGAACCTGATGTTTACCACGGGGATGGGTTGGTGGCATCACCGTTTCTTTTACACCAGGTTAACTTCTAGACTCTAGCCTTGGTCTAGCTTTCGCTCATTTATAGGAGTTGATCTGGACACTGGTTTATTTTTATTTATCCGGTTATACTCCCTCTTGTTCCCCAACGGGGACTCAACGCGATTTACACCGGCCTCTTCTCCATGTTATCTTGACAACGACCCGGTCCCCGTGTGAGGCAGATTAAGTTGAACGTGTGCCGCTGGCCCAAAGGCGCTCAAGCAAGGTTCCGGCAGAGTGGGACATTCGAACCTGGGTCTCTTAAATCCACTTCAAACAGCCGAACCGCTGCAATCACACTGGTGCTGTCAGTGGTTGCTTTGTGAGACTAGCCAGGAGTTGGCCGCGCAAGCTGGTGTGAGCGCCTCGGGTTTGCCTACCGAGGTCGCTGCAAATTGATTCCCTGGATCATTCCTCGCCAACTGTGTGACGCTGGCGCTGCTTTTTGGGTGGGCGCGCAGCTCCGCCCCGAACTAGAAAATAGCGAAGGGATCTTTTAGTGGTTCGTTTTGAAGCATCCATTTGCAGTGTGAACGTCCTGTTTCTCGCTGTTCCTGGTCCAGAAGAGTAGGCAGGGCCGGATCCAGTGTGTGTGGGGGGGAGAGGTATCCTGGGCTGTGGGCAAGGCCGGAGGGGGGGTGGCAGGTGGGAGAGGCTCACCTGCGCTGAAGAGATGGCTGATTCTGGTGCCCACACCCGTTCCTTCCCATCTCCAATTAGGCTGCAGCTAGGAGGTAGGGGAGGCTCAGTTGCTCAGTAGAGATGGCTCGTTCTGCAGAACTTTGTTCCGCAGGTTAGTTTGCTGTGGGGGAGGTGGGCATGCAAAATTTGGCGTGTGTGTTAGGGCAAATTGTAAACAGTCACCGAGGGAGAAGAGTTTTGGGGGCTGAGGATCATTAACGATTTAGGATGCCTGATGCAACCCCTCCTGCCTTTTGCTCTACTGTCACACAACTAGCTCCAGAGCAGCCTGGAGTTGAATGGGGCAGAGGGGAAGAGGACGGGTTCTTATCTCCCTCCCTTTAAAACTGGGAGTTGTGTTAAGCTTGGCTTTGCCAAAGGTTACAAGTAGACCTGCCCCCACATCTGATAAGCTTAGCCTTTCCCTAACAGGTCTGATTTTGCATCTTGGGAAAGGGGGAGTGGAGGCCCTTTTTATTATATGCCATCAAGTAGCTTCAAGGAGCAGTAGTGGCATAGTGGTTAAGAGCAGGTGCACTCTTATCTGGAGAACCGGGTTTGATTCCCTGCTCTGCCACTTGAACTTGGAGGCTTATCTGGGGAACTAGATTAGCCTGTGCACTCCAACACATGCCAGCTGGGTGACTTTGGGCTACTCAGTTCTTCAGAGCTCTCTCAGCCCCACCTACTTCACAGGGTGTTTGTTGTGGGGGGGGGGAGGGAAAGGAGATTGTAAGACCCTTTGAGTCTCCTACAGGAGAGAAAGGGAGGTATAAATCCAAACTCTTCTTCTCTTCTTCTGCCTTATGAATCAATCGCCTCCACAATGTCCTTTTGTTAACAGGTGCTCAGGTCATGCAAACTGAGGGCCACGACTTCCTTCTTTGAGTCAATTCATCTCCTGGTGAGTTTTCCTTCCTTCCTTCCTTCCTTCCTTCCTTCCTTCCTTCCTTCCTTCCTTCCTTCCTTCCTTCCTTCCTTCCTTCCTTCCTTCCTTTCTCTTTCTCTTTCTCTTTCTCTTTCTCTTTCTCTTTCTCTTTCTCTTTCTCTCTCTTCTCTCTCTCTCTCTCTCCCTTTCTTTCTTTCTTCAACATTTCCTAGCATTCTTGTCTTTTCCAGTGACTCAAGTACAGTAGCTTCAGTTTAGCCATATTAGCTTCTAGTAGCATAATTACCACATAAAGCTTTCCTTGGTTTGTACTTTATCAGGCTGCAAAGGACCATGAGGTATGTTTGGTGTTTCCCATGACAAAATTACATGTGCTGTACTTTTTAAAAATGTCAGAGAAAAAGCTAGGCTGAAAAACTATCTCATTGGGTTGGGTTTTTATGTGTGCACTGAAGTTGAGGGGACATCCAAACATTATAGATAGATCAAATATTATTATTTAAAAGTGTTGTTGATTTATATATGTGCATTATATATGTATATATAAGGAAATCTGTTTATAATATGTGGGAGGTATCATGTTGCACTTTTGCCCACGATTAAAAAAAAAAAAAAGGAGACCCAGCCCTGTGAGCAGGGGACAGGCTAATTTAAAACCAAAACACATCCATAATAAACCAACTATTATGTGGCTGCTGCAGCTTCCCAATATAACAGGTTCCAGATTGCTCCCTCTTCAAGTGACTAAAACAAGGCAGCACACAAAAAGAATTCCTAGAATTCCTGCTTACTTATCTACATTTGCTGTGAAAACGAATAGGATCCAAAATGCATGCTACTCTCCTGAATAAGGC
Source organism: Sphaerodactylus townsendi (assembly GCF_021028975.2). Lineage (NCBI taxonomy): Eukaryota > Metazoa > Chordata > Lepidosauria > Squamata > Sphaerodactylidae > Sphaerodactylus > Sphaerodactylus townsendi. The sequence goes on along the minus strand of NC_059425.1, from coordinate 127,666,061 downwards.
TGCAATTTTGTGCATACTTGTCAGGCAGTAAGTACCACTGGATTTAGAGTAGCTACTGAGTAAACATGCCCAAGATCAGCCCACACATTCACATGCTTCAATTCATGTTAAATGAAAGTCAGCTCTTTTTATTGACCAATGGAAACGACACATTATTAAGCAATCTTCTTCAGAAGCAGACTTTGAACGTTTACAGCTTTAAAACAGTGTGAGAGGGTAACCAAGGGCGAAGCTGCTTCACTGTGGCCTGATCCTCACAAATGCCTATTTCCTTGGATTGAAGCTGGTATAATCCTACTTTCAGTTGCTGGAATGCATGGATCTGATTATGACCAATCTATACCCTTTCCAACACTAAGAACTAAGTGGAATTGTAACTTCATCTGCCATGTGCTGGACCATCTTTGTTTTAGAATGCTCTGCTTCGGTCCTAGCACCTACCTAACAGAACTAGGAAGGGTTTAGCGTGAAACATTCTAAAACAAAGGAGCCAAGTGGAGCATTCTAAAACAAAGATGGTTCAGCACATGACAGATGAAGTTAAAATTCCACTTAGTTCTTATTGTTGAAAAGGAAATAACTGGAACTCAGCAGTTCAGTGTCTGATGAGAGTATTTCAATCTGCAAAAGGAAGTGCTTTGAACCTCCTAGGCCAGCCCTTCACAGACATAGGCCTAATGTTACCAATCCAGGTTGGAAAACTGAGAAGTCATTCAGGTCACTTCTCCTTTGGAGAAATGAAAAGCAAAACCTGGGCGAGGCATTCCATCATCTTACTTCTGGTACTGTGTTCTGGGCATCTTCATGGGGGCTTCACCATAGCTGCCCCATTTTTCCTCTGAAAATTCCGCTGAGTTCAAGTGAGTATCCAGAGCATTGTGGCCTCTGATTGAGATGTCTCACAATAACAAAAGAAACCAAGAATACAGCTTGAACAAATTCCAATAATAAAAATAGGAACATGTCATTAAATCCACCACTAAAAGCAAACCAGGCAATAAAATCACATAAAACAACACAAGTTTCCACAATGATAGCTAAATCAAAATGCAAATGGCGCTGGGGCTAGAACAGGAAACATATTTATTTTTTATTGTATTAGACTTATACCCCGCCCAATTCCCAGTCAGAGTAGGGCTCAGGGCAGCTGAAAAATAGGATTAAAATACAATATCAGTAAAATAAATTACATAAATTAATTCTAAAATCAATTTCTATATAAGGTATAAAATGTGATTCCTATATAGATCCAAACCTAGAATTAACAAAAATCCAAGTCAAGAATGAACTCAACTCCCTATCTCTGTTTCTTTATTTATTGGGTGGGGGGAGGACAAAGTGCACAAGATGGAAAAGTGCAAGATGTTATTTGGGAGGTTGGCTATTTCAGTTGGAATAGCTGAAGTTTACAGAATGCTAAATTCTATCATCTAAAAGCCAGTGGAACACCCGTGTCTTGAAGGCTCTGCAGAACTGATTAAGGTCCCACAGAGCCCCGGTGTCAGCTGACAGTTTTACCAGGGTGGAGTCAAGATCAAAAAAGCCCTGGCTCTGGTTGAGGCTAACAAGATATCCTTAAACCACCAGAAGGTTACTGTCAGAGAATTGATGCATCCTCTGTGGGTGATATGAGGAGATGCTTTTTTAAAGATATGAGGGCCCCAGACTTCTCAAGACCTTAAAGGTCAAAACCAATACCTTGAATATGATCGGGAATTCATCCAGTTACCAGTGCAGTGACATAATATAGCTGTAATGCACTGTCTTGCTGGTGCCTGGTGAAGAGCCCTGCTGCTGTGTTCAGGGCAAGTTTTAACTTCTGGGTCAGTCTCAAGGGCAGGCCTATGCAGAGCGAGTTACAATAATCTAACATCAGGGTGACCATTGTGTGGATCACTGAGGCCAAATCCACGTGGGACAAGAAGAGAGCCAACTGCCTGGTCTGCTGAAGATGAAAAAAGCCACTTTGGCCATCTGTGTGATCTGGACCTCCATAGACAAGGAGGACTCCAAGGTCACACTCACTTAGGCCAAGACTGATCAGTTCCCTTCAGATCAAGTCTCCAGCACTGTCCAAGGGACCTCTCCTCAAGCTGTATGGTCCACAGTTCCCAGAGGTTATTGGGGCTTCAGTCCCAGCAGTTGCGGAGGAGTCTCTCTAGGTCTCGGCTTCAACAAGTGCAACATTCAAAGGCATCCTTCACACAAAGTTCCCAGTGACTGACTGCAGCTACATCTGCAAAGGGTGTGCTTTGCAGAAAGGAGAGAGCCTGGGCACTTGGTCTCTGGAGAATTTATACTATTTCTTGGATGTCAGACTGACTGGATTCTTTGCCTACCCCAATGCAGTTAAGTCTACAGAAGGGAGTACACAACCTTTAAGCAAGTGTATATGTATCTTTTGCACCCTTCTGTGGAAGTGAGCCCCATGGAACAGAGATACTTCTGAGTAAAGATGGATAAAATTGGACCACAGGATTGGACCACAGGATTTAGTTTCAAGGATGGGCATCTGATAGTTCAATCCTGAGCACTTTCACTGGACAGTAAATAAATCCCTTAAGTATAAGATTGCAGATTTTTTTTCTCTTACTGGAATCATTCCAGGCTGTAAGAGCTCCTGTGCTCAGTTGTGGTTTCTGGCATGGTTTTTGGAATGGATGTTCCAAAAAGTAAAGATTCCCTCATCAAGGAATAAAAACCAACTCTTCTCTATTGCCTAGCAGGCTCCAAACAAGTTTACTCAGAAGGGTCCTGGTAGAGAATGAAAAGGCACAACTCAGAATGAGGTGAACTCATTCCAGTTTCTATGGCTCCTGGGATCAAGGTTTCCACCACCTTCTCCAAGAATTTAAGGTATCAGTTACTTGGGTTCCCAGAAGGGCTCCCAACCAGATCCCGGCTAGTCTTGCTTGGTTTCAGAAGCAAAGTCACAGCATCATGTCTTTTCAGCTGGTGTAGCAGTGTGAGTTGAATGGTTGCCCAAGAATTGCTCATTTGCACACACCCTTGACATCAACGTCTTGCTTCAGATAGACACCCAGAAAGTGCTGCATTTGAGGAGATCTGCTACAATACCTTCTTCTAACCCTCCTACTGCACTAGCCTTCTTATTCAGTCTGTTCTGTGGACCGAAATGATTTTGACCAGGTTATTTGCAGTCTCACAATAAGAGTTGCGACTTTCTCAGAGGGCTAAGTTCCTGTGCTTTTAGAGAGCTGTAGGATGAGTAGGACCAATGTACTGAAGTGCGTAGGGTGTCAGACTAGAATCTGGGAGAGCCACTTCCAGCTCTGTAGGCATCTCTGAAGCTCACTGGAAGACCTTAGCTTAGACCAGGAGTCTGCAACCTGCAGCTCTCCAGATGTTCATGGACTACAAATCCCATCAGCCCATGCCAGCATGGCGGGGGCTGGTGGGATTTGTAGTCCATGAACATCTGGAGAGCCGCAGGTTGCAGATCCCTGGCTTAGACTAACCTACTGCCCTGAGTAGTCTGTAGGAGAGTTAGGGGGGAAATGCACTAAAGAAGAAGACATTCCAGCTGGTGTGTTGCCATACTCAGCAGGGCAGTGAAATGCTCAGAGAAGCTTCACCTGTTGAATTTCTGCATGTTAAGGACTAGAATTTATGGGTCAGGATCTTAAGGACACCCCATTTGGATTTCAGCTAATTTGTGGTTCTTTATTTCCCATGAAGCCTGCTGGGGGACCTTGGGCTAGCCACAGTTCGCTCAGAATTTCCTCATAAGGTGCCTGTAATGGGGGGTTGGGGGGAAGGCAATTGTGAGCCATACTGAGACTCCTTATGGTACAGAAAGTGGGGTTTAAAAACCAATTCTTCACCTGGCATGGAGGAATATGTCAGTAGCTTGCTGTACTGTGGTTGGCCAGTGATGACATGTCATTCTGGACAGGTCCATTTCTCCACTGAAATAGCATGAGAAATGAGCTAACTATGTTTATGTATGTATTTATTTAAAATATTTCATGCCACCTTATTTATTTACTTAATTTATACCCCAGCTTTCTCCCCATTGGAGATCCAGATCAACTTATAGCATCCTGCCGTTCCTCCATTTTGGTGGTAGAAAGTGCTTTCAAGTTGTGGCCAACTTATGGTGGCCACCCCATAGGGTTTTCCAAGCAAGAAACTTGAAGGCACTATAGCTGATAAGATGTGGCTGCCTCTTCCTCTTTATCTTCACAATATCCCTGTGAGGTAGGTTAAGCTGAAAGTGTATGATTGTCCCAAATTTACTCAAGGAGTAGGATCTCAACAAGGCTCCCCCAGATCCTACTTTGACATCTCTGCACCAGCTTGGCTATTGTGAGGCTAAAATGGTGAGACTTCCTCTTTGAAGGAAAGAACAACATCCTCCTCATATGATTATTAAAATTATTGGCATTTCTTCCACATATAATAAAATACAGCACGGGAGACCTTCTTGAAGGAAAACATTATCTAGCTAAAGAAAAGAAGAAATTGAAATAAAAACATTAATGATGACCAAAGAGTTCCCCAGTGATCACTATTCCCCCCTCCACAGCTGCTACATGCATAACTTTCACACAGAAAACCCGCTTGTTTTTGTTTTATCCTTGCTACACAGATAAGCGAAGTTTTACAGGCAAGGTTTTCTCCCATATGGTGAACATGCCCGGAGTCTAAAGTTTTCTGGAGATGATAAAGAAGCGAACCAGATGTGGGCTGTCAGAAGAATCTTCAGTGTTCCGATAAAATGGCTCCCCAAAACTGTACTGTACAAAACTGATGGGGAAGATTTCTTTATGCAAGGAGCTGGAAAAGGAGGAAGTAAATGTTTCAAGATTCAGCAACATTTATTGATTCCTGGGAGTATGGGTGGGCCAGAGAAATTGAGGTATCATGCTATAAGAAAGAAAAAGGCCCATCAGCCGAGCTGGGTGAAGCGTCTGGATTAGAATTACTAAACTAGGGAAGCTGGAAAGCCTGTTTGTTTTATCCTGTTTGTTTGTTTTATCTTCTGGTTGGAGGGGGAGATTCAAACTTTTGAAAGAACTGGAGGAGCTGAGGTGATTATTATGAGGCAGACCCATTTGGGGGAAGGGAGCGATTTTATTTGTCTTGAGATAAATGGATTCTTATCCTACTGAAGAATAACCATGCTGATTTACAAAACCATGGAAAGCCCTAGGCCTAGTGGTATGTGGTGGTGTCTGCAGCAGGTGAACTGGGGCAAGGGAACTATGTGAAAACTTGCCATGTGGTAGCCTCGTGCTGCTGCACTCTATTGGGAACTGGACCACCAACAGAGAAATAGCACAAGCCTATCTGTGTGTGGAAAATATCGAAGGTTTTCAAGTTGCTGAAGTATGGATCATCATGGCGCTGTCAAGAAGGGAACTCAATTTATGATCATTCTAGAGGATATAAAAATCACTTTTAAAATGGCAGGTCAGTGGAAAGATCTTTAAAAAGTTAAGTCCCAATAAAACATTGAATTCAGATCAATGGGACTTACATGTGTTCTCTTATCTGTGCTTTAAGTTTCACAGTAGCTTCAAGCAGGACTTGTGTGATTGTACTGCTAAGGCAGGCCTGGAGCTTGCTACAGTGGTACAAAATCAATCGTTTGTCATGCCCCTCCAATCTTTACTAATGGCTGATGTGAAATCTGTCACAAGTCTTTCAAATGCAAATCTCTATGTAAAAAAAGGAGGTGGGGTAAACTGGTGTGACTCTTGTAAGACATCTTCCAAGGGTGAATTCTCCATGCAGTTGGCTAGAACAGAATCAGCAGTTAGCAGAAGAGTCCTGATTTTAAAAAGCCTGTTTGTGTGTCAAATCATGTTGGAATAAAGCAGAAAGAGACATAGGAATGGGTAAATATGGTGTTGTAGTTGGCTCAGAGGAGGCCAGTGTGTGGTGTAGTGGTGTGTCTGGCTTTGATCTGGGAAACCCAGGTTCATCTCCCCATTCTGCCATGGAAATTTTATTTGGTTGCCTTGGGCCAGTCAGGCACTCTCAGCCTCAACCCAGGCAAATATTTGGATGGGAGATTTCCAAGGAATACTATGGTTATGATGTGGAGGCAGGCAGTGGCAAGCTGTCTCTGAACATCTTTTGCCTTCAGACCCCACCAGGGGTCACCATAAGTCAGATATAACTTGACAACAAAAGAAAAGAAAAGGCAACTCAAAACTAGGCAGAGAGAACAGCACAGAGTTCTACAACAGTCCTGAACAACTTTATTGCTGGGGAAATTATTTTTGACAGAGCAGGAGAAGAAGAATAAGGGATTTGATCCAGAGGTAAGTGAGCACAAATCTTCTTTTGCTGATATATGTTGCCCCGCAGGAATCTTATTTGCAGGGAAGAGTTGTGGTGTTTGCTCTGAAGATGGAAAGTTACTAGGAAAGGTCCCTTACCTGTAGGCAGCCCAGAGATTACCCCACTGTTGCGTTTTTAAATATAATGTTTTATTTTACTGCAAATAATTGATAAGGCAAAAAAAAAGGATTTAGTAAAAAATAGATGAGATACAAACAATAATAATTACATTACATGGATCTGCAATAATAGTTATTTAGATGATTATTTTCTTGGTTTTCCCTCTGTATAGCAGATCAAGTGCTATAAGGGTGCTTGTCAATGCAATCAGATGAGACATCTAATAAACAATGCAATAGGATTAGGATTACAGCAATTTGAAGCAAAGCAAAAATCATTACACATAATATTTCAAACAGTTTAGAAGGTGGTAATGCAAAGGTTGAAAGCAACGCAGTTAGAGTAGGATAATACATAAAGCTAACCAATGGTACAAAATATACAGTGATCTAGTTCACATTTCTGTTCCTTTTATAAAAACTCTTTCATGGACTATTCCATTATCATATAGCCCTATTACCTTTATAAAAATGTCCTCATGAACCATTTACATACTTTGCAGACTGACAAAAGTGTTGGAGCTTTCCTGACTTCCTCGGAAAGGCCATTTCATATGATAGAAACCACAACAGAAAATACATGTGTATTGGCAAGTTGTTGATCTTATTCATTTGCCATAGTGTATGCTACATATTATAAATTTGTTGTGTGCACTGTCATGCTCTTATAGCATTTTCTTTTTTTATTCCTTTTTTTGCATTTCTCAACATAGAATGTCTGATACTTTTTTGCACCTCTCTAATTTTTATAACACTAGTCCTTTGCTTATTAGATGTCTCATGCTATTCGATTACATTGTTTTATACCAGTGGTTCTCAACCTTCCTAATGCCACGACCCTTTAATACAGTTCCTCATGTTGTGGTGACCCCCAATCATAAAATTGGTATATATAAAATATAAAAATACTGTTTTCCGACGGTCTTAGGCGACCCCTGTGAAAGGGTCCTTCAACCCATAAAGGGGTCATGACCCCCAGGTTGAGAACCACTGTTTTATACCATGTAATCTACTTTCAGTCTGAAGTTGAGAATTAGTAAATAAACAATAAATCATGAATAAAGAAATAATAAAACAAAGAAATAATGATGGGCTGGCTGCCACTATACTAATTTGTGTGTGTGAATGACTTTATGGTGATCCCATCAAAGGGCTTTCAAGGCAAGTGATTAAGCAGAGGTGGTTTGCCATTGTTTTTCTCTGCATAGTGTTCCTTTGAGGTCTCCCTTCCAAGTACTGACCCTGCTTAGCTTCCGAGATCTGATGAGACTGGCCCATGCTATGCTGCCTCCCCTCCCCTATACTAATTTGTCCCTCACCTTCCTTACAGCCAATAACAGTTTTCTGTTTACAGGCCTGTCCTAAGAAATGATCTCAAGGTCCTTGACACAGTTCTGTTGCTAAAGCTAAGGACTGCAATATGTCTGGAAGGGAGTGCTTGTGAAAAATATATGCGGCTCTTGTGAGGCAGTTAAATTAGTGGATAGACCTTTGGGCAAAGACTTAGGAGACCTAGGCCAAACTCTCCACTCTCCACATACAGTCTTCTAAATGACCCTGGTCTAGCCTACCTTCTCATGATGTTGAGAGAATACATTCATAGGACATTTCCTTTGTTTCCCTGCATTCTTTGATTGCTGTGAAATATGCCCATGTGATTGACAATGTGGTGAAATACTTGAAAAAAGAAACAGTATGGGCATGGAATACTAAATATCGGGAAGTATGGCCTTTTGGGTACTCTGCACCTCTCTCTCTCCCCCCTCCCCTAGTCTCTACAGTGGCATTCTCTACAGTGGCATTCTCTACAGGCCTTTTGGGTAGTCTGCACCTCTCCCCCCCTCCCCAGTCACTACAGTGTCATTCTCTGTCCTTGCTCAGCTCTGGCTGTCACAGTAGCATGGCAGGAAGACACCCCTCACCTTTTCTGGTGACCCAAACCTCTGTGAAGAGAGAAAGCAGCAATGAAAAGGTGATGCAGGCTCTCTGCTGGCTACCCACTGGCCAGGGGGGTGCCTCCTAGAACAGCCATTTTTGTGGCAGACCTTAACAATGCAGGGGACTGGTGGGTAAGGCGGCTGGCAGGTGGGCAGTGGAGGATGGAAGAGAGCTTCTTGCCATCTCTCCACATGTATTGCCAAGGGGTGATAATTCTTTTCTTCTGTGGAGGCAACGAACACGCAAACAGTGACGGAAAATGGCTTTTATTAAGTATTCTAGAGAAGAATCAGTGCAACACAATAACATGCTTATATTCTTTCAACTATTGGAAACCTGTAGAATAATGACATTGGGTAGAACCCCTGGACCTGCCAGCTGCATAGCACTGTTCTGTGCTTTTAGTCTGCTCTGAAGGTCAAATCTCAGGACTACTCCTGAAGCATTTATATACTATTTTAAGATTTGTTAATTTCACATGTACTTGCAATAATACATAACTGAACTTAACAGAAGTGATGCATCTTCAGCTCTGCAAAGGAGGCATGAGACAGCAGGCCAATACAGATAATTTTGCTGTGTTCTCACTACTCCCTTTAGCCGGTGCAGAAATTATCAACAATATCCTCCCAAGTTCAGTATATCAACTAAAACTATGTGCAAAGAAGAGGCAAGTGTTTGGGTGTGTAAGGCTTCAGGCCTGTAAGACAACTCCAGTACAAATAGAGATGTTCTGGCAGACCACCTGACCCCTTGGGATGACTCCACAATTTAATTACACCACCTCTTGTGTCCTAGGCAATTATCCCGCAAGAAAGGCTTGGGTTCACTTCAGGGGGGCACTCACTGAAGCACTTTCTGCACTATGCTTTTCTGCATCAGTTTCTCAGTTGAAAAATGGGACCCATCATCCAGAACTGTATGATGGCTCTCTTCAGGAGGCATTCAATGACCATAACCTATTCTATATTTTATGTTAAGAATCCAAAACCTTGAAAGACCACCCACTCTATGGAAACAATCACAGTCTTTTGACCTCAAGCTGAAAGAAAGTTTCAAATATTGGTTTTATTTCTAGATGCATTTCAGGTGTACAACGGTGTACCTTGCCGTACAACAGCATTTCTTTTAGTCAGCTCCTCTTAGTGCTACTGACAGAAATGATAATGAGAAAGTATTTCAGCAGGAGGAGCTGGTTTAGAAGCAAATGGATTCCATGGCAACCCCTGACTCTGCATGACATCGAATAACAAGTCTCTGCACTGGAAATTGCCTGCATTATCTTCCTTCCAAGATCAGGTCTTTATGTGGGGGTTTCCTTGTTTTAAATCAGAGATGCTAAAAATTTCACATTATGTGCATGAATAAGTGTAGAGAGGGTAGAGGGCTCACTTCCAAGGTGCACACAAGCTAGCAGCAGCTGAGTTTGGGCTGGATTTCTATTTAATGCAGCTTTCTGGGGAAAAATGCAGGCTGGGAAATGCACCAGGTTTAGCCCTTACAAATGTATGCAGTTTTCTGGCAGAAGAAAACAGAAGAGTGGGGGGAACTGCTCGATATGAATTCTGGATCAGATACTCACATTTGGATTCAGTTAGCAAAAAGAGCATCAGAAAAACTATACCACAGCATGGCAGTGGCCTATCTTGGGCAAAGATACGTAACCCAGGGAAGACTTCTGTTTCCTTGAAATAAACAGTCAGAATCTACTCTCTTACTATTAGTACTGAAGAGGACTGGTGAAATGTTTTGTCGATCTCTCATTGGATCTTCTGTCTGTAAGAAATCACTGCAGCCATGGGTGGGAGGGGCAAATGGGATCCCTTGCACTGTGGAAGGATTTTTGAATCCTCATAAACTATTTTCCCAATTCACTGTGAATTGCCCCCCTCCCCCGAAACATGAGTTGTCCTTCGATGGAAAATATGTAGTGGGAAGCTGACAAAAATTCAGATCATTATCATTAGCAGAAGGGAAACTTTGAGCCATAGCTCTTTACAGATTGTACAGGTATTGTTGGTGTGCAGATGTAAGCACACAGGGAAGTTGGCCTATTCTCAAAGAAGCATCATCCTTACAGTCTCATGAACTATTTTCATAATATAAAATTATAAGCGTCTACAATATTAGGAAATTTAGTTTGGTGTAATATTGATTAAACTGGGTTTTGAAGACATGTAGAATGTTGAGGATTAATTGGTTTTATGTTACTCAGTACTAAGGTACTGCAAAATGGTTGTTTTTCTGGCCTGTTATATCCCTGGCTAAATTTAAGGCAAGCTTCAGAGTTCATCTCAGAATAATAAGTGAGGAGACATGTACTGCCGCCCAATTTTTCTGCTGCTGTTGGTTCCAATGGGTTGCTAACAGTCTATTTCACCTTGCCTTAGAGATGGGGTGTCTCAATTGGGAAGGGAACATGTAGTTTGTCCGTATTATTTTGTCTGTACTAATGTGGTAGGCAGACAGCAACAATGAGCAGGGATGTTGTCTCCTCCCTTGCTGAATTATCATCTCTGTGGGATGCAAAAAAAAAAAAAAGTCAGCCCTGTGTAATGTGCTAGGAGGTTGTGCCATCAGATTAGTTAGTGTACAATTAGAACATGTGAAAACTATTGTACCAGATTACCTCAGCGCTATCAGAGTTGTGGCATTAGTTCAAATCACATTAGGATGTTGTGGGTTTTCTGCCCCCCCGCTCCTCAACCCCACCCCCCAAAATACCTTAATTCAGCTGGCAGCCCAGCCAGGCTTCTCTTTGCAGCCGGCTGAACTGAGGTAAGGGGGGGCACCATTTTGCCCTGGGCACCATTTCTCTCCCCTAAATCACTGGCTCAGGTAAAGATCTTTCCCAGTTACTTGAGACGCTCCCCTTGTATTAACTGGAGAAATCAGCTAATTAATCATTTTTACCTAGAAGCATTTTTAACTAGACTGAACCTGAAATCTGCATATGCTGCCCCACTAAACCATAGTTCCAGGACTATGAATTGGTGTTATGGATTTTAGAAAGACATTTATCTGAGAACCTGGAATAAAACTTGGAATAAGATTCAAGAATCAAGCACTTCTGTAGGAAGGTGCTCTTTTATACACACATTTCCTCTTGAATCCAACAGTATACTCACTGTACACATCTTCCTACATACAATTTACAGTGCATAGGACATAACTGTTTAATGCTGGCAAAAAGACACAGATGAACATTTTTTCAGACATTGCCAGCGGTTGCACTATTATATGGAGTAATTAGTCCCTAATGAGGTAAATTTACTGACAAAGTTGTGTGGGGAAAAAACTGCTACTTCCCTTCAAGTGTTGTTGGCATCAGAAACCTGTTCAAAATGGAAGAGCTTAGCACTGACTAGCAAGATAAAATGCTACTACAAACACAGTGTGAAAGCCCCCCTCCTCAGGTTAACAGTGAGTGCCAATTAATGAGTTACATTCCTGCTTAAGGTGTGAAAACTTTAGGGACTGAACAACATAGCCTGTAAAAACAATTTCTCAAATCTTAATAAGAGAAGGAAAACTAGGGCTTCACAAGTTCACACTTCATTTCTAAGCGTGTGTAGTGACATTTACACATTTAATTATCTTTATATACATTATAGAATATGTGTACACAGTCATGATAATCTTGACACTCAAGCTTTAATTGACACTCAAATTTCCCAATTCAGAGCTGAAAAAGTTACATGGATTTGGAAAAGAATCATACAGATAATTCAGATTAACATCTGTTAGAAACCTTCAAAATCAGAACCCTTCAAAATTAGTTTAGAATTAAAATCAGCCTCCTTGGGTATCCATGAGAGAACATCACAACTAGTCAGCAGAGGCGTAGCTGGGCCAAACTGTGCCTGGTGCGTAAGCTATATTTTCCACCCCCATGCCCTCTCTGGCGCCCCTCCCCTCCTCCGCAGTGCCCCCACCCTCCTTCCCACACTTACCTTAGTTCCTTTCCTTTTTCAAAACGTTTTCAGGCTGCAAAGGGGCTGTTCTCAGTAAAAAATGCCTGATGAACTATACTTCCCAGGAGACCTTGTGAGCCCCAAGGTCTCCTGGGAACTGTAGTTCCTTAGGCCGTTTTTACTGAGAACAGGCCTTTTGCAGCCTGAAAAAGTTTTGAAAAAGGAAAGGAACTAAGGTAAGTATGGGAAGGGGGAAGGGGGGGTTGGGGGTGCCACAGGGGGAGGGGGAGGGGCCTGGTGGTGATTTTTTGCACCCCAGGCATGCACCCGGTACACGGTGCACCCCCCGTCCCCTTGTAGCTCCGCGGCTGCTGGACAGGACAACAGACAGGAAGAACAGTTTGTCTCTTTTTCCTGGAGGAATCCTGTGAGTATCCCACCGCATTCTGAGATCTATCAAGATATTCCAACACCCATTTCTCTCAAACAAACATCATCACGATGTCTAACTGGTAATCGGAAACTACATACACTCAGGGGAAAAAAAGCTGTATTTGAATTATATATACATTAAAATTGACCAGATGAAATAAATGAGATTGGAATGATTGTGAGCATCCAAATGGGACTTTACTTCCTTTGTTATATTTATTCTAAATAAGGAAAATCTACACTGCAAACTGATAAAATGAGTAGAATTTTGCAATTAAATGGAGTGTTGGAAACTATGTTGCTTTGTCCATGGTATATTCTATGAAGAACACCACTAAATAAAAATGACTAGGCAATGTGAACTGTAAAAAGAGGCTTGATTTTTCTTAAGTTGCCAGGAGCAGAAAAGATTGCAATTTTCCAGGTTTATACAGACAGAGAAATGGCTCATTAGGAGGACTCATCAACTTGGAGAACATTAGATTCACATTACAATGGGAAGTCTGGGGTTTCGTTAGGTGATACAACCCAAAGCTCTTACAAGAACATTTAACTGTTGTGCAGTGTAATCACCATGAACAATCTTTCTTGGAAGGAATTATTTCCTGTCTCTAGTAAGGAATCCTCTATAAAACAACTGATATTAGATAAATGATAGATCTCCTAGAAATCCTTCTCAAAAAAATTTCTGGCATGGAAATTATACTCCCTCACTTAAAGGCACAGTTGTTGAATCACGAAGTGCTATCAGCTTTCCAATGGGATTTGCATATTCCAAACCCCCAGAAGAAAACCATGGAAAATCAGCTTAGATCCATCAGTCAAGGGAAGAACAGTGTTATAGTTGAAGAATATGTACTAAAAATCTTAATTCAGTAATTTGAGTGTCAATCAGACCAAACAGTCCAATGCTGTTGAGACCACTGACTCATTCAATCAGCTCACTGTGGAACTAGATGACTCTTAACAGTTTAGAAAAGCAAACCCACCCATCCTTTCTTCGGAATTATTTCCTATCTTCTGCTGTCTTTCCCTGAAGGAAGGGACAATGATATCCCTCATAATAACACAAAACGTTTTCAGAACAAGAGATTCATTGCCAAAAAATAATGGGGTACATTAGTAATGCATTGATGAGTGGGTCTGCACAGAAGGCCACGATGAAGAAAGAATGGATTTTAAAGGCCCATTTCCTCTGAGTTCTGGAAAGCTAAACCCCACTGATACTGTTTCTGCTCGGCACTACCATCTTTCCTTACCCAGGGGGTAATAAACTTCCCTTTAGATAGTAACTTCTCCCACTAGCAATAGAGTATTTCCCACTAGATAGATTTGCACACCCAGAATGTGTTTCTGTTTAGAGGCTCTACCCAGTTTCCACATCTCCCATTTTGGTTGTACTAGCTAGTGGAGGGATGTCAATTGCACCTTTGGAGTTTAGGGCTATGGAATCAAATGGTGAATTTAACCACTGCTGGTTCCATTTACTGCTGTTTGGATAGAAAGACTGAGTAGGATAATGTATTGTCGAAGGCTTTTCTAGGAAGCTTCAAGGACAGAATGATTAGCATTTCTGATAGCCAGATTCGTGGCTGGCATTTCAGAGGATCTGCATGTGCCACAGATGCAGTGCTTCGAAACGCTATGGTCAGATTTATTCTTTCCTGATATTTGCATCTGTGGGCTGCATCTTCAGGAGGATACCGTGCGATGTTCGCCAGATGGTGCAGGCGAAACGTCAGGAGAGAATGCTGCTAGAACACGGCCATACAGCCCGGAAACCACACAGCACCCAACTGAGTAGGATAGTTTTTGTTTTTTAAACGGAGACCAGGCTTAGAGCATTCAAAATACAAGAAGGTTTAATAAATAATAAACAGAGTACACAGGATTTGTTCTAGAATCTGGCAGAGCAAAGGAAGAATGAAAACTTGCAGTACTCTTACCGTAAATGCTATAATTAATTTACTAATAGTGTTAGACTAGGTCAGCCTTTCTTCTTTCTTCTCAGGATTGGGGTTAATTCTATGATATCTGCCCACTTGGACAGGATGAAATTGCATGGAATCCCTCGGTGAAGAGTTCATCCTTCATGGCTTGTGCCTCCCTGGCCCCAAGCTACAAAATGAGAGAGAAGCGACTTCTTCATGACCTGAGAATTTATAATTTTTCCCTTGGGAGTCTGCCTCCCTTGGGAGTTGTTCTAGAGTGCGGTTTTTCAAGAGAAAGAAACTATCTAGCCATTTGGCTGTCCGAGTCTTGGTCAAATCATGACATAACAAGATGCAAAATGTTAAATCTTTTGTTGTACTGAGAAATGGAGTCTGTGCTTGGGAGAAAATGGCTCATCTTCTGCAGTCTTCCTTCTGCCAGCTTCTTACAGCCAGGTTCCATCTCATAGAGAGTGCAATCTGACTATCTGAATTAATGGGGTGAATTCTCTGATAGAGGACATTTCTTCACAATTGGATTTTAAGTTTCCTATGGAATTCAGTATCCATACCTTCATCTTTCATTATTCAACATCGTGGACTTATTATTTTACACCTAAGATATGGGCTTAGCCTGTGCTGTGACCGGATAACAACCTGCAGAAGTGAATTTTCCTTATGCCCCTTCTCTTTTTGCAGTGGCGTAGGAGGTTAAGAGCTCGTGTATCTAATCTGGAGGAACCGGGTTTGATTCCCAGCTCTGCCGCCTGAGCTGTGGAGGCTTATCTGGGGAATTCAGATTAGCCTGTACACTCCCACACACACCAGCTGGGTGACCTTGGGCTAGTCACCTTGGAGCTCTCTCAGCCCCACCTACCTCACAGGGTGTTTGTTGTGAGGGGGGAAGGGCAAGGAGATTGTAAGCCCCTTTGAGTCTCCTGCAGGAGAAAGGGGGGATATAAATCCAAACTCTTCTCTTCTTCTCTTCTTCCTGTGCCCATTCACCAAGTGAGACTCAGAGTGGGAAGAAACAATTGGCCCCTTTTCTGCTGGTAGAATGTATTCCACTGGGTTGTCTTAGTGTTTTGTTTTTCATCTTGAAACATTACTTATGATGTGCAACTGAAATACAAATGTATATATTGATGTACTTTATGTAAATACCATCTTAATCTGAGTCATCAGGGTTGTTAACATGCAGACACTCTATGATGCGGCTGGCCTCCACTAGAGCCAGGGCTTTTACGACTCCCCCTTCAGCTGTCCGGGCCCTGTGGGACCTTAACGAGTTCTGCAGGGCCTGCAAGACTGAGTTATTCCACCGGGCCTTTGGGGAGACCAGCTGCTGATGTGGGTGCCCGAAAACAATCTAAGGCCCACTGTCTCCCTCTTAAGAGGAGTTTTAATAGTCAGATGCCATCTATATTTTAATTGTTTTATGATAATTGAACGCTGTATTTTAACTCTTACCTTTGTATCTATTTGTTTTCCACTTGTCATGCTAGTGTTGTAAACCACCCTGAGCCCTTCGGGGGAGGGCGGTATATAAGTGGAACAATAAATAAATAAAAAATAAATTAGTCTCTGCAAGAACCAGACCTGTACTTTCAGGTGGTGTCAGCTAATAACAGGAGTTGGTTGTCACCATTGTGCTCTGATACATTTTTGCAGTGGCATTGAGCTGGATCTTGCTCTGTGGTAGGCAGTTCTCAAACTCCTTATGATTGGAATAAAACCACTGGGATAAATCCGAAGAGAAGACTTCTGCTCAGAGAACAACTTCTTCTGTGACTGCAGGAGGACTGTTGGATCCTACTCCATCATTTAGATCTCATACAACGTTATGAATTAATTAGTCTATACTAAAATGGAATGATATATGTTTTAGAATTAGAATTTATGGGTGGGAACGGAAAGGGCCATGTCTCTTACCACAATAAGGTACTCTTGCATTGTTGGCAACCTCACAAACTCAATAGCATATAATGCCCTGGATTTGACAATTATAGTGCTTTGTCTCAAAAGTACCACTGCAGTGGTCCATACATTACTCTTTCACTTCAAAATGTAGATCCAAATAATTGAGATTTTTTCCTAAGAGAATATCAACGGATGCTGTATAATCTTAAGAAATGCTGTCACCATAAAGTTGGGACTAGTGTGGTTAAAAAAAACAAAAACGTGTTACACAGACTAGGATTCCTGCTTATGGAAACTTCTTCACACAAGCACGTGATATGCTTTACAGTACAAATCCACGCTAGGGCAGTTTTTAGTACTTGTCTTATTTCTGATACTCTCTTTTCCCAGGGCTATTAAAAATGACAACATCTCAGTGATGCTTTCCAGTACATGGAGATCACCTTTCAGTTGTTTAATGGCTTTCCAAAAGTGTTCGGTTTTCATCTCCACTTCTGCTATCCAAGTGGCGCCTGGACTCTTGGCTGAACATTGGGTAAGATGTCAGTTTCTCAGAATTCTAACCCTTTCCCCCATCACCAGTTACATGATCATTTCCCAAGTTCTCATCTTGTGTCCCCAGATACCCAGTCTGATTTAGACAAAATCTATTATATATATTTTTTTAAAAAATGCTTGTTATACGATATATAATGGCTGTTTCCCTTAGTCCCTAGCCCTTATTTAATTGGGAATAGTTAAAGAATGACATCCTCCATATAGCAAATAAATAATCACTATATTAGAAATGTGGCACATTTGAGGACCTTTATTTTCAGTAATTTTCATTTCGTTGAGATTGATTGTCATTTCTGATCAGTTATTTAGAGTACATAAAAGTATGCTTCCAAACTATTTTAAAAGAAAAAAGTTACTACGCTTAGTCTGCTGCAGTTCTATCTCCATTACGCAGAATATTCATTTTTAAACAAATGCATTATTTTTGCAATGAACACTCAAGTGTATTTCAGCTGTATTTTTATGGAATCAATTTGATTCTCCTTATATCATTAACATAGCAGGAGGGCACAACTCAATGATGAAACTGAGATCAAAAATATGAATTGCAGAGATATTTAGTGTGATGAGTTCTACATAGTCAGAAGAACAGTTTCATATATAAATCGGAAAAGAGCTACATATTCATAGGATACATAGGTTACGAATTGGTCAAGAGGAAACATTATTAGAAAGTATTCGTATGTTGAATGCAGTCTCCTCTTCTGCAGCAGACTTTTAAAACACAGTTTTTAAAGTTAAGGAAGCACTGAAGTATATACAATCTACCCATACTGAAGGAGGAAGTTAACTAGGGTTGGAGATTCAGATAAAACAAATACCAGATTCGGCCTGAATTGTTTCCAATGGGAGCTAACAGGAGATGGGGGCTACCCATTTGAGGGTCCATAACTTTGGCCCCCTTGAACCTAACTTCACCAAACCTGGGTGGAATCATCAGAACAGTCTCTGGGTGATACCCTGAAATTTTGGTGTCACTAGCTTTAAAAATGCACCCCTGACAGGCACTCATTGGAAACAATGGGGGATGTGGGCACCACCTTAGGGGGTCCATAACTTTGCCCCCCCTAAACCAAACTTTACCAAACTCAGGTGGTATCATCAGAATAGGCTCTGGGTGATACCCTGCCATTCTGGTGCCACTAGCTTTAGAAATGTCCCCCTGCAGGCTGAAATGTGAAAACACACCCCCAAAATACAAAAAAATTCAAACGGACCCAAATTTTTCAGATACACATGAAATTTCGGGTATATCCGAATATGTTATTTGTCTTATTCAGGCCTATAGATAATTTTATGCCCAAATAAATCCGAATCTGAATGTTTAGGGTATTTACCAACCCTAAAGTTAACTTTCATTCAGAACAATGCAGTCTAGTCCATTGAATCAATGGTTAAACCAAACCATATGGGAGATTAAATATATACTATTCACTATACCCTTTAACTAATTAAATGGACTAAAAGAAACTAACTTGTGAGAACTGTTGTTTGCTTCCTGTTTTTTGCTTCCTGTCATTCAATCAGTTTTTAATCCATAAGAGAACCTTTCCTTTTATCCCATGGCTTCTGAGTTTACTCAGGAGACTTTGGTGAGGTGCCTGGCTAAAAGTCTTTTGGTAGTCCAAGTACATAAGTCTACCAGGTCACTGTAATCTACATGCTTATTCAGAGAACTGCAAAAGATTGGTAAGGCAGGAATTGCAGAAACCATGCTAATTTCCCTCAGCAGGCTTTGTTCCCTACGTGCCTAATAATTCTGACTTTACGGTCTCTACTAATTTCCTTGGGACAGATATTAGGCTAATTGGCCTGTAATTTTCTGGTTCCCTCCTCGACACCTTTTTAAAAATTGGTGTAACATCTGCTACTCTTTAGTCTTTTGGTACAATGGCAGAATTTACTGATAGGTTACATAAACAGGTTAGTAGATCAACAGTTTCACATTTGAGTTCCCTAAGTTCTCTCTTGTGTATGCCATCCAGATAATTTGATAATTTGAGCCTGAATGGGTCATGCCACTTTATGCTGATTTTGCTGAACCACATAATCCACTCTCTCCACTGGAGTAGTGAAAATCTCAAGTAGTTTTACCTGGTTGCATTAAAACTCATAATGTGTCTAAGAATAAACATATACATTTATAATTATCTGTGTTACATATAAAAGGTGGGATTCCAAATCAAACAAGAAAATATTCTGTATTCCAAGCAATGTGAATTATGGGTTTCTCAAAGAATTCTTATACAAGTGCAAGTCTTCATGGAAAGATTGAGAATTGCTTGTGCAACATCATATAGAGTACTTTGTACTTGTGGAAGGACAACTTCAAAATGTAGACTTCTATTGTAGGGCAATGCTCCTGTCCTTTGTAATCATTAGGCCTTGTCTAATGAAGAGCCACTCCACCAATTGAAAGGAGCTGCAATAAGCAGCCTAGCATTTTTATTCAGTGGCACAAGGAGCTCAGTCTTCGAGTATTAGAAAGACCCCACCAAGAACTTTGGGCAAAATCAGTTTAATACAATTATAGACAGAACAAGAGGAGATAGAAGGAGCACTAGGCTACTACTCTAAACCTCTATTTATTTATTAGCCCTATCTGATAAAACACTATAATCATGTAATACTGAAAAAAGTGAATTGCATGATAACACTGGAAGATATCAGCAACAGTACTACGATCATGTTTATACTGTTTTCAGTGTTCTGCTACAGTCGGCTGATTAGGTGAGGAATAGTTAGTTCTGCCACAGATGCTGCTTATGGCCTCTGGGCCAACTAAAACACACTAAAGTAAACAAAGCATTTCGTTTCCACTGGCGCTCAACATTTGTTTTATGCCACTGGCCCTTCTGTATAAATTTGTGAAGTGTACTGATGGTGACACTCTAACAAGCAAAGCAGAACTTTGGTTCAACATTTTAGAAAAAAGAAATTAAACAGAACAGTATCCTCACTCTACTGAGTATATTGCTCATCCTTCTACAAACATCAGCTGATCCTTGAAGTTCCAAATGTCAGCCGGGACCATTTTTATCTAACTTGAAAGCCACAACTGATTAAATCAATAGGAGATACATTCTTCAGAAGGCCTAGGGGGGAAAAATGATATTTCAAACATACATTATGCTTAAAATTTCAACTTTATTACTATATCATATACATTCCATGTACAAAATTCTGAAATGACAAATTTGTTACAGGCATTTGTCCTAAATACAAAGACTTGCAATGTACCTTAGCATCATTTTTAATATTTCCAATGTTAAATTTTCATAAATTAAAGTAAAAACTAAGACCTAATTTAACATACAGTGGCACAAAAGCAACCTTAAGGCACCAGAAAGAGAACCATTTCCTGCAACTGAAGTATTATTCTGAATCATAGCTTGCTTCTTTCAAGAGCAGGTGGTGCATCAGAGAAGTCATCAGGTGTGTGCAGTTTCCTTACTAATACATTAGTGATGCCTTCGAATCACAAAACATAGCTGAGATAGCGGTTTCAAGACAGCCAATGAAAAATATAATGTTTACAAATTTAATCTGCCAACCAATTGTGGTATGTAATTTAATAGGAAATACAGAGTCGTTTGATCAGAGTCTTATAAAATGAACTTGTAAAAAATAAAAGCAATCCTTTTTTAGGCAAAAGGCCATTGTGGCTAACTTTTTGTTACCAGAAAAAAGACTTCAGTCATTTTCAGTTTCTCAGAGCTGGATGTTGATTGCACTAGGGCAAACACAGTTTCCCTTTCTCAGAATGAACATCCAAACACAAGGAACTACAAAGACCTTGTTATTTAAGAACTATTTGAGAGTTATTTAAGGCATCAGAGATCTCTGTGTTGACCTGTGCTGAAGTGCTGGTTGGCAGAATGTTCAGATAAATGTCATACTGTTGGTCCATTCCAAGGTAACTGTCACTCATAAGATACAATGTGTAGATATACCTGTAAAAGAAAAGGACATTAGTTTGTTATCCTAAAAAATCTTAACTTCAACGATTGGATATGTCATTCTGTTATCATCTTACTTTCCAGGAGCTTCTGGGGTATAAAATGCAACTGAGGTGGTATTCCGATTTCTGACATATCCTACTCTTTTCAAAGCAATAAGTTCTTTTTTGTCCACTTCTCCCATGATCAAGAACCACCCTTCATCTTTGCTTTTGGGAAATCGAGGTGCAACTGCTTTGCTGTCTTGTTTGGTCTAAAAGAAAGAAACATGCAAGGCAGCACTGTGATTTACACAAAACAATTTTTTTGCATTAACATACAAAATGGGGTATCATTGAACATTTATTTTGTACAAGGAAAAAAGATTCAGATAGTTAAAAGTGGCACTTCAAATGAGAAAAGTAGTATAACTTTGTCTGAATGGCAGCAATTATACACCTCAGGGTAATAGAAAGTCTAAAGGGTAACAGAAAGAAGAGAAATAACTTAAAAGTCTGTATTTCACAACAAAGCGAAATAACAAAGGAAAAATATTTCACCTATTCCTTAGGAATCACTTTGCATGTTACCTTTTCTCCTGAATAGATATTGCATTGGAAATTTGGTATAAGATAGAAACTTGAGTATTGAAATCTATAGATAATGCAGAAATCTATATATACAATATTACAGAGGCTATAGGGACATGGGGTCACCCTATTTCCCTATAGGGACATGAGGTCACCCATGTCCCCGGATGATCGCCTTTCAGTCATGTGGGGGTGCTGGGTGTCCCCCCATAAAAATGGTGTGCACCCCAGTTGCATGCCACCGAACCCCGCCTCCCACAGGCTGGCTTTTGCCCTCCCCAGGCCCTGGGGACAGAAGGAGCTGGCCTGCAGAGAGGCAGGGGCAGGGCTCAGTCCGTTCCCCCTCCCCCGAGCATGGTGGGGGGCACCCAGAGGAAGTGTTGCCCCCAGGCACCATTTCCCCTTGATACACTTTTGCACTATTATACACCAAAATAGTCCACCATCAGATTATTAGTTTTATCAACTTTTACAGTGCTGATCACTGGCCCCCTTGCCTAAGTAAGTGATCAGTTTTTCTAATATCTATTTTGTGCTCTTTATGAAGTGAATATTCTGGTGAGGAATTTTTCTTTTTGCAACACACATGCAAGTCCACAACTAAATTCATTCATTGTGGTGTTTTAATTTACAAATTTTAATTTACAAATACAATTGATAACTCAGCATGTTGTAAAGAAGTTTAATCAGTGACACTAAATCAAAGAAAACAAAGGGTTGGATTCAGTAAGTTTTTCTATAGGTGAAAAAGGGAAGAGGGGGTACTCTTTGATTACCACGAAGACGATGCTGAGTATCATGGGACCTGCTCAGACAAAAGTCTTGTGGGATGGAGGCTGCAATAAGGAACACAATTAAGTGAGACTGAGTGAAAAAGCTGGCTATGTTCATTGCAGGAGAGGGAGGCCAATACCTTGGCCACCCATATGGGTGATATGACCATCTACACAGGGTCAGGAAAAAGGAATTCACAACATGGTGAATACCAACTCTCATTATGCAAGATTTCTAGCAACCTAATAATTAGAATCTGCTGTGATAAAATCATCTCATGATGACTTTTATCATACAGAAATAACATGGAAAATGGGCCTTTGGGAACTACTGTTTCCCAACTACTTTGGGAACCCTGTTTCCCCGAATATAAGACATCCCCTAAAAATAAGACGTAGTAGAGGTTTTGCTGAAGTGCGAAATATAAGGAAGCCCCCGAAAGTAAGACATAGCAAAATTTTTGTTTGGAAGCATGCCCGACGAACAGAACACAGAAAAATAAGACATCCCCTGAAAATAAGATATAGCGCATCTTTGGGAGCAAAAATTAATATTAATATTAATATTAAAAATTAATATAAGACACTGTCTTATATTCGGGGAAACACGGTAATACAAGGAACTGAGTATTTTTTTTAACAATTCAGAATACCCTACCTTTGTAAGTCCAAAAGGCAACCTCTGCAAGTTTATTTGGAGGACATATTCTTGATCAGCGTGTAACTTGATCCACTTTTTGTCATCTCGTGTTCCCATTGCAAACAGTGGGACCAATACCTCGCTCTGTTCGTGAACTGCATCATTCCAACAGCCTTTAATAATCATAGTAACTTCTATAACTGGCAAATGGGACAAGAAGTGCCAAGCCTATAAGAGAGACAAACATGTACAAACTGTCAAAATACCAGTTTCCATAAAAACATGCAAAATATTGGGGGGGGGGGGGTGTGTGTGTGTCTCATTTTAGAAACTGTGGTTCTGTTTATTCAGAAATATTTTCTTTCCAGCCAGGTACTTTCCCCAGCATATGGAACCACAGCACAAAATAGAGAGGGAGAGAGTAAGGAAATTTATCTTCCTTAATTTTAGAGGAAAGGCTAACTTCAGAAGAGGGGTCATGGAAAATTGTCTGGTAAGCAAAATGAGTTTCACAGGTTGTTGGTTAATTAACCTCCATTTAAAGGATACAAGCACATGCATGCTTGGCACATAAGTCACTAAACCAGTTTGCACAAACATTCCATTACTTTCCAAGAATTCAATTATTTAAAAAATAAAATTGGATGATGGTACTCTGGAGAATATTCTGGTTGGTGACCACCAATTTGAAAATGTGCAAATGAGTGCTTCAGAAATATCCTCTCCAGAGAGTTCACACTGGCTTGTAACAAAAGGTGAGACCTTTAAGCTGTGTCAGGTATGGCAGTCACAGGCCTTTTCTGCAGGCACAGCTTACCACAGTTTTTCCCAGTGGTCAAATCTTTTGTCTTGGAAACATTTTCTGTGAAATCAGTCTGCACGCCTCCTCCCCACCCATCATTTTGCGTTTTTCCCCCTCTCGTCTCTTCAGTTGCATTTATTCCACACACTACTACTGAAAATGTATTATTCCTGATGGTGGTGGGATGTCATCTGTGATGGAGAAGAACAACCTTCCCCCCTTTTTAACTTTTGCACAGACACTCTAGTAATGTGTCTGAAGTGGCGAGATTATTTTAACATGATCGTATGCTCAAGGGACACTGGCTAAGAAATAGATCGAAAAAGAAAAATTGCAGTACAAGTGATCAGGAAAACAGTGGAGGCAAAATGAAAGGTAAATGTTTCAGGAAACAAATGGAGGGGGGAAAGTGTGGAACTAGAAGAAAAAAGTAGCATTTGGTGGCAAGATATGTTGTAAACAACTCATGTGGTAAAAAGTTTCCCCTTCAGTTGTGTTTGATCCTGGGTACCACTGAAAGCAGGGATTTTATAGGCAAGTCTCTTTGTGGGGTAGTTTGCCATTGTTTTCCGCGAACTCATTGTGGAAAAGGCTGTAAACAAGAAAACATACATGGCTCTCATGAAGCCTTGTGCTGGTGAACCAACAGTGCAGCTCTCCTGTGCTTAAAGGTGGGATACTCACACATTTTAATAAGATTCCATGGGTCTTTTATTTGTTTTTATATAATTGTCAGAATTGTTACCATAAATATTTCAGTCTTAGCCTCTTATTTAACTACTGCCACACAAATAAAGCAAATACAAACCCCTCAAGAGTACTACACATGCTTTCCCAAGATTACTGTATGTCCAAATTAAAAAAAGCCTTACCCTTACTGATTAAAGTATTCTTCTATAAGCCACTGAAAACTACTTATAATTACATTCTGAATTAAATCTTCCCAACATAATCCATAATGAGTGAGTCACTGAAGTGCTAATTAGTGATAAGGCAAACCGTAGAGAGTTCAGAGGATCAGTTCAGATAATTACCCAAAAGTTCAAATTCTTATGTAAAGTTACCCACAGTTCTAAGTTGCATATTGCAACCAAGTAGTTGAATGTTTAATATCTTTAAAAGAGCTTCCAACTGCCACGGTTTTTACTACATGGTAGTTTAAAAAAAGTTTTTAAAGACCACCCTATTCAACAACTCTTTTTACTCTCTGATCAACAGTTGAATTCTAACTAGGCCTATATTTTTAAATTCTCAATGACAAAAGACAAAGCAGATTTGTTTTTGTCTCTTGACTTGCTTCCATGCTGGGTTGTTGGCTTGTGAGAACAGCCCTTAAGTGTGGAAGCCATGTTTACATGTATGTTCTCTACCCATGATTGGGAATGCTGCTTTCAGAAAGTTGTCTACCATGGGACAGAAGGATATGTGTGGGCACTACCTCTGCACATAGGTACTGTGTTCACAAGTCAGAGATCACAGAGGTAGATGTGCTCTGTGTACTCAGTCAATACCCAGAGGAGTCACATGTACAGGAGTTAGAGTCTCAGGTCTAAACTACAAGTCACATCTACCATGTAATCACTGTGGGAAATTACAGCAGAAATGCTAGATGAGATTTTCCCATGGAAACTACATTCAGAAGTGCCACAGCAGCCTGTTTTGGATCAGGACAGCCCAATTTGGACTTCTCTGTACCCCATGCTGATTTCCTACCTGATTCTCTCTGAGCCTTTAGAGAACTTATAAAACTTTTCTTGTAGGGAGGGCATTTAGCTGTTAGGGTAATGAATATGAACTGGTTTCAATGCGGACAGTGACAGCTGATGCTGATTCTCTGGTACAGGATTAAAAACATTTGGTATTACTACTAGAATCTTGCAGAACACTGTAACACTAATTATTAAGGCCAACCTTTGAAGACAAATACATTTTCAAGATGCTGCAGGAACTTATCTCAAGGCCTAATGATCACTGGCCCTCTTCCAGTTCAATGTTTCTATTGCATCTTTTTTAAAGTAATAGTTTATACAAGAGCTAGCTAGTATACAAGAACAAATCAATACAAGCTTTTCAATGACATTCAGGCATTACCTCAAGAGGGTACCATTACTTATTAATATCACTGCATATTTATTTATTTAATGTATTGTCGAAGGCTTTCACGGCTGGAATCACTGGGGTGCTGTGTGGTTTCCGGGCTGTATGGCCATGTTCTAGCAGCATTCTCTCCTGACATTTTCACCTATTGACCTTGTTATCTTCATTGTGACTCACATGCTACAGACTTCATTGTTACTCACATGCCAAGCTACTTCTATTCAGATGGCCTCACCTATTAACCTCACAGTATATATAGTCCACTTGCTTTCCTTTCCTACATCAGATCCTCTGAAGATGCCAGCCACAGATGCAGGCGAAACATCAGGAGAGAATGCTACTAGAACACGGCCATACAGCCCGGAAACCACACAGAACTCTTTTATTTATTTTCTTCATTATATTCCGCCATTCATCCCTTTGGGACTCAAAGCAATTTACACCGTCCTCACCTCCTCAATTTTATGATCACCATAACTCTGTGAGGTAGGTTAGGCTGAGTGTATGTGACTGGCCCAAGGTCATCCAGCAATGCTCCATGGCAGAATGGAGTCTCCCAAATCCTATTCTGACACTCTAATGGCAATACCACACTGGCTATGTGCACGTTTTTTCACTTCCATAGCTTTATACTAACACAAACATTCCTGCAACCTGTCCACACTCTATATTGGCCTACTATTTCTCATGCATTTTTCCCATTGGCATATTAGAACTTGACCAACCATCACCTTCTGTCTAAAGTTATAAACAACCTGTGCATAGAAGAGTCTAAAAAAGGCTTCCTACCACCTGTCTTCGTATACAGGAATGTGTGCAGCCAGTGCTATGGAAGGGCAAGGGGAATGAGAGATTTGGGAAGCCTTCTGTAACTCTTTCCAGACTTTCCAGACTGCCTGATGTTAGAGAGGGTTGGATGACATGTACTCTTCTGTTACACTTGACCCTTACTGGAATCTTCTGTAGATGCTGTGTCCACAGTGGAAGATGATCATGTCCATTGAGATTGGGTTCAGTTTAACAGGTGATTCTTTGTGTGTGTGTGAGTGTGGGGTTCTTCTTTAATTGATTTGGTGCTCGGTTCGGAAAGAAATGATGGAAGTAAATCTAAATAATCTTTATCATGTCCTTCATTAAAATTATCTGGCAAGCACAAAGCATTAGCAATGTGACCAAAAAGATTTGAGCTATTTTTATTCTTTACATTCATGATTTTCTTTAAAATGACCAATACACTCACCTGAAACTGCACTAAGGGTTTTTCTTTCTTAAAAGTAATAGTACAATTCATTTTATGTTGCTTACATATATGCACTGTGGTCACAAGCTGATGTTCCTGACACGTTAAACATACCAAAAGATATGCACCACACATAAAAAAGCTATTTTTGAAGAAACTGCTAAAATATTTCAGTACCAGCCAAACATATTTATCTGAGGATTAATCTTCATCTATTGAATCAGACGAGAACACTGCCATGCATACAATTATTTAATTAGCAGCCAAATCCTCTGCCAGTCAGCCGCCGTTCCAGGCATACTGATGGGCAAGTAGATGCAAATCTCACAGTAGTACTGCTTTTTCTCATTACTACTGCAATTAGCACTTAAATTGATGCTTTAAACATACTAATTTCTGGAATAATTCAGGATTTGTATGTTACCTGGGATCGCCTCACTGCAGAGACGACACCAGATTGCTACGCAAATTGAAGCACTTTTGAGCCAAATAACCATCATCGTATCAGACGGAGCCAATTTGCATTTGGTTTTAAAGATAACAGAATGGCAATTTATGCAAATAAATTAAGTTAGTTTACTTCTGAGTTCTCCCTGAACTAATTATAACAATGTTCTAATTTTTCAATACATCTATAGCTTGGATTGAAGTCAACATGTATGACAATGGAAACACATTGTTAAAGAAGGTCTTGTTTTGATTTAAAGACATTGTGCAATAAAGGTTTGATGGTATTTTATATAATAATACAAATGTCAGACATGGCATTGAAGTGGTCACCTTTTGTCAGTAAAGCCACATTTTAATTTATCAGAAATGGAAAAAAACAAGCACATTGAATTTGATTGTTAAGTTGCTCGCCAAGAATATTGGACTGAAAACTGAAAAATGTGTTTTAGTGTCATGTGAACCTGCAATTTAATTAAATATTGAAGCCAGAAAATAGTTTTCACACCTTAAAAATCAAGAAAGGTAAGAGGTAGACTTCTCCCATGTAATGGTCAACACAAATTCACTCCATGATGAAAAGTGCTTGGTCTGCATATATAATTTTTTCTAGACTTGAGCAGTATAGATGTCTCAAACTCATTTATGAGCTTTCTTTTGTATTATAACACACAATTTCCTATTTACATGAATTTTAGTACAAACTGTGTGCAAACAAACATATAATATAAAAAATAAAAACATCCCACAGACTCAAACGCACACACATCCAAGTTCAGACACCGCATCCTCATGATGGGTGTAAGTCATTTTTGCATAGTGGCTACTGTGAACCAAACCAAACTGCAAAAGCCACGCTGGAGTTCAGCTGTATCTATTCAAAAACAACACTCAACCTCATAAAATCAAACTTCTGTAATCAAGAACATATTAGGCCTATTACTAAGGACAATAAATTGAAAAAAGACCACGGTCTTAATTTAATATTACAGAACGTGAAAGTGGAAACAGAATAAAACCCAACTGGAAATCATGTAGGAATGCAGCTCCAAAGCCATCCTCATACACATGGTCATACTCCAGGTGAGATGTACCTGTACGGCATATTACATGGCTGTCTCCTTAGAGAAGAGAGGTTATGGTAGATGGAAAACATATTCTACCCAAGTGGTTCATGAGCACTAGCAGCTTTTGGAACAAAGATAAGTTGTGGTGGGGAAAACCATTTGGAATGTATGTGAACTTGCTGTATAATGCAATTATGACTTGCTCTGAAAACTACATTTTGGCTCCAGGGCTGCGATAATGGTCAAAATGATGAAAGATGTGGGAATTTAGACTGTGTAACAGTGCTGGAATGAACTAGTACTTTTCCTGCCAATGACCAAACACATTTTTAGGCAAGCTACAAATGTATACATTGAAGAATTCCCTGAACTACTCTACAAAAGTGACATGGGGACTTGTTCCATATAGTTGGCCATCCAATAACATTACACAGACAAGACAGAAATATTACCTGTTTAATATGTGCAGCATGCAAATCCTGATCCACAATGGAAGCAAAAATATTTTCTTTTCCATCGCATGCAGCTATCAGTTCAGGAAGACATTCAATAGGCCCTTGGTAGCTGCTCTTCCTTTTCCCATGGCTCCATTTCCTGGTAAAACAACAAACATATCTAATGTACATATGGAAATCAGGAAAGCAAGAAGAGAAAAGAGGAAGGGAAGATGAGAAGGTGAAAGTAAGAAAGCATTTTAAAAAAGGAATGCTTAACCCATTTTAAAGGTCACAGAAATAGCTTTTTAGATGAATGAAACTGAAATAGAACCATTTTAGTTTCCTTTTAATTTTTTAAAACTTGCCACGCTGCAATGTTCTGATGGCTACACTGCTTAAACGTGGGATCAATTATGAGATTATTTGCACCACAATCCTAGGTCAAAGATCATTAAGCAGTTACTCTCTTGCTTTAAACTGGTTAAATAAGGAAGGAAAGATCTTTACCATGTAGATTAATGTTATTGACTTCAGTTTACAATTTAAAATTAACAAGATGACAAATCTCCTGCATGAACTCTTACGCATTCATAACCAAGATAAGCAGCAGTGGTCTGTTTACTCTAATTAGCATTCTTCTCTGAAGAACACCATTCAAATACTTGCAATATATATATTGGCCAATTATTTAGAAATATGGGAAGAAATTTTCATAACATGATTATTTATTGTGAAAATGTGTGTGTACTTTCTCCAGAGACCTGCTTGAGATGGAATCAAAGTGCTCAGAATTTTCATCTGAATGTAGAAATACTGCTCTTGAATACCAATTTGTACAGCACAGAAGGAAGACAATTATTAACAACCATTATATAAACAACAGTGCCATCCTGAAGCAACATAAACCAGTTTATCTGTAGAATTTTCAGTCAGAACCAATAGTGTCTAAATAGTATAGTGGAGAGATAATATTAAAATCCCTCCTTAGTCATAAAGCTCAATATTGAGGAGGAAGATCATATGAATGATATCTTCAAAGTCAAGTGTCTACAAGGAGCTTCTGGCTTATGTTGTATGTATGGCTGTAGAGAAGGCAAGTGAAGCACCTCCACTATGTGAGGTTCATAAATCAGGCCTTATTTATTCAACATTTTTCTTATGTAAATATTGCCAATAATTCTCTCCTGATTTTTGTACACCACCACTTAAAATAATGTTTTAAGTTTTAAGATTTGTAAACAACGTTTTAAGAGTCTCATTGTGACAAAAGGACCATCCTGAACTGGCCCATACATATTGAAGTATTATCCCGATCAGGCAAAACATAGAAGTATTTAAACCTCTGGGAGGTGGGGAAATTTAAACAGTTCGAAAATGATACAAAAACTAAGAAAAGAATCTTTTCTATTTACTAATCTAAAGGCATGTAACGATCAACATTCTCAACATAAGGGCAGATACGTACCTGAAAAGGTAAAGATGATGATATTCCATGTTAGGTATAGTAAGCAAAGTTGATTCATGCTTCCATCGCCCCTGAATAAGCATCTGTATCAAACTGCTTATATTTAGAGCAGATACCAGCCAGCCCTGGTTTGCTGCAACATCCAGCATTGCCTAAATTAAACAGATCATTCTAATTAGTTCTTTTACATTTCTCAAATGACCCTAAAGAAACTTCATGTACTTTACGACTTCAGCTGCCCTAATTCTTGGTAAGGATTGCCTGGCTTGATCAAACTTTTGTAAATATAATTTCTAAATAAAGTCTAAAGTTTTGATTGGTTCACACATATCACTGAGATAAATTATTTACTATAAAGTCACCAGATGGGCTTATTTTTGTGTTTGCTCTTACTCTTAAATGCCAAACCTGGTGATATTGTCCCAAACTCTAAAGCACAACATAAGTTTTGAGTCTCTTGTACTAAAAACCAGTCTTGAAAACAGATACAACTAGGGATGCATTGTCCATAAATGGATCCAAATTACCCCGTCTGCAAAAGGTAGGGTACCTCCACTCCTGTAAGGGGGAATAAATACCGTATTTATCTCTTACTGATGCAGATCCCTGCACTATGTCACATTCTATTCCTGAAAATCATTCAAAATGGCTTTATATCGAGTAATATTTAAAATAGGTCAATATTTATAATTCTTCGGTGTCCAGAGGGACCAGTCATGAAAAACTCCTTTCAAAATGAGATGGAAGTCGAGCGCCCAAATTTCCAGGAATTTCCCAGACTGCCTTTAGCCGCCCTACAAGCAATACTATGCTGTCCAGTTACTGATTGCAAACATGGGTGTTTTGAAAATGCAGCACTCAACCAGGAGTGAACTGCTTTAAAGGTAAAAATGCTGACCTTTAATTAACATGGCTGGAAAGACACAGAAGATAGATACCTTATTTCCAATGGCAAGAAAACAACAGCTTTTTTAAATGGGAAGAATAAGGATTTGTGTTTTAAAGATAGAATGTATACTTCAGACTTTTTTTTACAGCCCACTAGAGGAATGCTAAGCTTTCTATATTAGTCTGTACATTTAATCAAATGTTTTACAGACAAACAAAAGGCAGCATTTACTTAAGGCAAACTAAACAGTGGAATCTTCTTTAAACAAAGGAGTTGTTTACCCACGCAGACCGATTTCAATTAAATTATACTGATCCTGGAGAAATGTTGAGTTTAAAGCTGGGGGGTGGGGCGTGTGAGAGCTTAAACTGGTAGTTTTGGTTTCATTTATTAACAGGTTTCATTTCTCAACAAGGTACAAATAATACTGATGTTCAAAAATATTTTACAATATTGCCTTATTTATGAGAAGATTAATTGAAAAAAGTCTCCAACAACAACAAAACATTGCTTTTTGGATGGTGGCAGGGTAAAAGAAATGGGGAATAACTAACATTCTGTCAGAACAATTCAAGCCACTTTCTTCTCTCCGTATGTATCAAGCAAAACACTTTGCCCATGACTGCTTGTGAAGACTGAAGGACATGGATGGCAATAACTAAACAGTGGCCACTGGGTGAGTCCCTTATTATGATGATCCACAGTCTCTGCTCAGACTTCCTGCAGCATTTGCACCTCTGGTTCTTTGAGATTTTCTTCCTCCAACTCACACTGTCACTGCATTTGATCACATGTTTAGAACACATATGAATTTTTCCCGTCTACATAGTGGGAACCACTGCAGAACCAATATGGATATGAACTCTGCTTGGTTAGCATGTCTTTCTCAGGCTGAGACATCTGGGGTAAAGGCATTTTTCTTTCTGTGAGATACTGCTTAAATTTCCAGTTGTCAATTTGTAGTATCAGGCTGGAAATATGAATAGCTGCCATGTAGACATGCCATTAGTCTAACACTTAAGTGTTATGGTGTTTACAGAACATACAAAAATAGATATCCTTTGAAGAAGTATCATCATAAATTCTTCCTCTAGCGGCAGCCATACTTCCAGCATTTAATTTGCTTCCTTTCCTTTTAATTGTTTGTCATAATCTCCTTTCATTTGTCTTTCAGTTCTCTTCACCCTTGGCTCTTAAACGTTAACTGCCTTACACAGCACCTGTGTTGAAATGTATAAACACTTTAGCCTGCAGTGACAATACGATGCATTATAATTACAGTATGTGAAGAAGGAGAGCTGTACAACATATAGTATTGCTACTCCTTTATTAGTGTCTCCTCACTGAAGCAGATGCTTGGACAAAGGAACAGGGACATAAAGCAAGCAAATCTGCAACCTGTCAGCCACTGAAGTTTGTTGTAGGATCTTTTGCCACACAGAGAGCTTCACAGAAATTGACAGAAGTTTATTCATATCCTACCAGGAATAACAAAAGCTTGTGTGCCTGATTGTGTGGGTGGTTTGCACTGCACCCAAAAGCCCACATGGCAAATCCTCTTTCCCCCTGTATTTTGTGCTCTTTCACCCATAATATTTATTCATAGCATCTTTATCCTGGTGTGAAATCCAGGGCAGTGACATTGCAAAAGAAATCAGAGACATGGCAAGATTGGTTTATTCCATTGGCTGCTTGGAAATCTACTCACATTTTCATTCATTCATTAAGTACAAAATGCACAAATGCTTGACACTGAAATTCCTGCAAATACTTGATGTAACAAATTGAGTCATTCTCTCTCTTTCTCTTCCCAAGTCAGCTATAGGTATATGGTGAACCACTGCTTGGAGAACACTTTTAATAGGCCTGCTCCATTCCAGAAGTCACTGTCATAACAAAGTCTATTGGTCATTGGATCTGAATAGCCATCCCATTATATTTTAAGTGAGACTGAATCTCTCCTTTGTGTTTGCATGCTTTGATATCTCATAATTATTTTCCTGTTATTCCACATTTTACATATTGTTTAATAATATTTTGTAAGATAGGGCACATCCAGAGAAGCTGTGTGATCCTGTGCAGAAATAACTTTATTAATTGGGAACCACATTCAGCAATCTAACAACGTATGAGAAGTTACCTCCTGACAATATAATTATCTTTCACAATTTCCATTGAGCTGAACTGAAGTGGCAGGTAGAATTTAATTAAGAAAAAAATAGCAATTAGAATTTATTAGACAAAGTGACATATTTTGAAAATACGTATTTCCCTTGTCACAACATATTTCAAACTGCTCACTGAGTGATTTATTAAATAATCATATTAACTGCAGTCGGTGAATTAACTAATAACTTTAAGTTAGATTTAAAAAGTACCTAAAGGTCTAATTCTGTTGTTCTAGGTATCCACCAATTATTTACAGGAAGTGGCAGGCAGAGGTCAGTGGGGACACCCAGATATTCTGGAATGGGGATGCTGTTGATACTGTTGATCTGCAATTTGTCCTAATAGGGAAAAATATCTGATACTACAGTCCTATGTGATTTGTCTAAAGCCATTGAAATTAAGGGCCTCAGACTGGAGTAACTCTGCATAGGATTGCACGGAGAGTCCCAGAAATATAAAATCCATCCCAGTGCTACGGGAAGGAGGAGAGGGTAGTGGAGCTCTTAAGCCATATGCAGAGCCTTTCACGTAGAAATAACTCAGTCTGAACAGGAATGCATTTTGTGCTAAATGTTTTCACTGATTCTCATTTTACAATTGCAATACAAGAGAGTCTCCACAGACAAAACACAGTTCTATAATGGTTAAGTGAAGGATGAATCCATACCCACAAACACATAATTGTATACAAAATCATGAAATTCTAACTAGTTTTCAAGACTGTATCCCACTGCACTCAATGCACTGTGCCATTTTCTCCTACTAATTCTGTCATTATTTGGGGGTGAAGGTCAATCTCCTCCTAATACTCTGTGTTTTGTAAATAATTAAACATTTGAAGCACATTTTTGAGAATTCTGTTCAACTGCAACAGTTGTTCGCAGCAACTTTCCGCTGAACTTTTAGCCCCATAAGGTTAGCATTCAGGAAGCTCAGCTGCTATCTAACAAACTTAATTAATCAAAAAGTCATTTCCGAGCAGTAACTATGAGTAAAAGTGCTTCAAGTGTGCTAGCAAGCCTACAAGTTAATCAAAATGCTAATGCAGTACAAATTAAAGTTGTGATTAACATTTCACAGTAGCTGCTTAAGTGAATTGATCACACAAATGGGTTAAGCATTAGTCATTTCCTCCAGCGCCAACTGGGAAAAGGATTGTCATTTTCTTTTTTTTTTTTGGAGGGGAAGGATTTGTCCATAAGGAGAGCCATGTTATTGTTCAAATATACTGCCATGCAACAGTTCATATGGCTACCCAGACTGTGCAAAAACAAACACATAAACATCACAAACCTTCACAATATATTATTTCTCCAAAGACAGATGGCAACTAACTCTGCATGGACAACTAGTACTACAGAAAACATTTTTGAATAATCTGCCCATTTACATCTATCAGCTATGCACTAGAGGCCCACAACAATTCCTCACATTTATACCCTAACTAACCTTCTGTACAAATGTTTGAAGTCCTGAGGGCAATTAAGTGCTTATGGGTGAAAAAAAATGGAAGAGGAAGGCAGCAAAGGTATACTTTCTTGTATGGTTTTCCTATGTTACAGCCAGATTTTTGAGGCATTAAACCAAACCCAAAGTACTGCACTTGGAGAACAAGCTCTGAACAGATGTATCAGTCATGGTTTGTCATTTGCCATGTTCTTCATGGTGACATGCAAATTAGCCAGAGACACAGAACTCTAAATATGTCCTACTAGTAGAAGTGCATCATTTCCAGTCTTCTCCCTTTGCCAGCAGCCTCCTTTAACCTCAAAGAGACACTGCTTAGAGATTGGTGTGTGTGTGTGTGTATGGAGGGAGTGTGTGTGTGGAGGGAGGGTGTAGTGAAGACTGAGATTGAGTGATATTGCCATTCCACCCTGTTTGTCAGGAGCATGGCTTCAGAATGGAACCTTGTATTACTGCAAAGTGGACAAGTATACAATAAAAAACATCATTAAATTAGTTTTGGTAAGAAGTTTTTATTTCTGTGCTGGCTCTGTTCTTTCCAAGTTTAAGGAAACAGTGGTTTCAAATGTGAAAACTAACATTACTCCCCTGCCCCCAACCGAGGCATGCTATACCTTATTAAATACCTCGGTGCAATGTAGCAAAAGTAAAGACACTTTCAGACAGAGGAATGCATACTCGAAATAAAACAAATGAAATCAATTAGTAAATCTGAATACTGGCTACATTGATTAGGTGCGCCTGAATCCTGCAAGCTACCCAGGGCGCATCAATCACTAAGCCTTGCAAATGCAAGCAGAAGTCTTGCATGGTCAGTGGTGACACACAAAATGTCATGTTATTCTATGCAGCGTTCTCCTGTGATTCTGCCCTAAATTAAACTAAGTTGCATCCTGAGGACAGTTAGCAAAACTGTACTCATGGGATAGAATTCTCTCACCTCCCCCTTTCTGTTGAAGCCTTCTGAGCTCTTCAGAGAAAGGGAGGTTGGGTGGATTGCTGAGGAGTGTGTCTGTGCAGCACAGAGATCAGTCCTGGGGGAGTTATGTGGGACAAACTCTCCGCATGCTGCCCCCTTTCAGAAGATAACTTAGGATCTGGCCAGTTATGTTTAAAGGTGCCACGTGTACATAGTCCAAGAGTGAATTCGAATTCAATATGTCATTCTTGGTCAGACCCACATGCATGTGCACATAAATAATGTTTGTCTTTAATAAATGAATGTGGGAAAGTATTGAGCTCCCACAACTATTTGTATGCACATGTGCCCTTCACAGCTAAGGGCATCTGCTTCAAGTGTGAAGCTGACCTGAGTATCTGTGCACGCAGAGAAGGTTAGAAGGTATGGCTGAGAGATGCACAAGCCATAAAAAGAACAGGGGTTAGAGCAGTCCAGTTTGCATGGTTACTGAGTCAAGGCATGAACACATTACTCACTATAAGTGGTAAGAAATGTGATTCTAACACTGGAAGCCTGACTTGTCACTCAATGTACAGATATCCCA
Organism: Sphaerodactylus townsendi; assembly: GCF_021028975.2. Taxonomy (NCBI): domain Eukaryota; kingdom Metazoa; phylum Chordata; class Lepidosauria; order Squamata; family Sphaerodactylidae; genus Sphaerodactylus; species Sphaerodactylus townsendi. Next base: position 127,629,411 of record NC_059425.1, on the reverse strand, counting down.
CTGAGATGTGCTTAACACATCCATAGGCAAACAATCCTCAAAGGTTAAGGCTGAGCACCATGGCAGTCTTAAAATAATTTTTATCAACCATTCTACTACAAGTAGAGACTCCTGACCAATCAAAATGCAAAACTGCCAACTGTCAGATTATTTCTTAGAAGGAGTAATTGCCCTCCTGAATACGAGAAGGAAGGTATTACTACTTCAATTACCTATTTCAATAATATAGATTCAGTAGGCAATTTTGAACAGCGCAATGAAAACTCATTGGTGAACTCCCAGTCAAGAGATCCAAGTCTTCAAAAGATTTATTCATGTATTCTTAAATTAGAAATAAGGGAACAATTCCGACTTGCAGTATACTAATAATAAGCTATTCTAAAATAACTTGAACATTTACACAACTATTCAGTTCCTCTTAAACTGATTCAGGGGGATACTAGAAAAAGTTACAAAAGGAATCAAACAGATGCTCAGCAATATCTATAGAATCCATATTCTCTTCTTTTGGCAATATGGAAATTAAACAAAATTCTATTTGAAAAATATTGGTTTTGTGTTGAAGATTCTGCTCTGAGAAAACTCAGGGTATTCTTTAGCTATTCACTTCAGCTATACAAGGCCCATTTCCTGCGCTTTAAAAATGTACTGTCTGATGAATCAAATCAAATGCAGAAAAAAACCCCTAGATACTGAATTGCAACAAAACAGAAGCAATGGGTCTTATGCTGCCTACCAAGTGTGTGAAACACCAGTAAGCCAGACCCCTTCAGCATCCCAAATTTGGGCCTTGTCTATTTATAAAACCTGTTGAATTGGTAGAATCCTGCGCTACTATAGTGGACTACCCCACTTGAGGTTACAGGCAGCATATGCTGGGTTTGAATATAGGGAATGGTTTTTCCATCCAACCCATATCTGTCTGGTGCTAACATAGTAAGGGACGTGTGTGCATGGCTTCAGTAAGAGTTTATTGAACGAACTGATGGATCTGTGCAAATGTGCCAAGACTTCTGTTGGTCTGCTGTCTTTCCGAGTTGTGAAATCTATGCAGAGTTCATCCTTTACTTTGTGAAAAAGAGACTGCTTTGGCTTGTCCGCTATTTGAGTGTAACAAAGAGTCATAAAAAAGCCTCCATGCTGGGGCTTTGCGCTCAGAAGGAAGTTAAACTGTGACAATCACAGGGCAAAATGCTATACATGTGACCTAATAATACCTGAAACTACACGTCCCATCATGCAGTACCTTTATTTATTTATTTATTTATTTTGATATACCGCCCTACCCACCTACATTGTTCACTGCTAATACATATAAAATTGGCCATGTGCCTAATAACTAAGGGTCTCTTGGAACAGAATACTTTCTATGTAAAATATTCTTTTAAAGTAAATAAGTAACTTATCTAGGAGAAAAGGCTTTGGGCTAATTTTCTTTGATGGGTTATTTTTTGGCTTGTAATGAGTTTTTTTTTAAATGTAAAGAAGTCAAAGAGTTTATTTTATATGTTCATTACACCACTTTCTCATTATTTCACAAGTGTAGATTAATTCCCAGTTAGATATTTTACATCTACACATTATGTTATATTTTATTCCATAGACAATTTTAACACATTCACTATAAACAAGACATGACAGCAAAATACCAATCTAGCACCAGTGCTTTAGATTGAATACTACACAAGTGAAGCAGTGTTACTGGGACTCTTACATGCCAGCTGGCATTCACTGATATTGCCTCCACTTATGTTCTTTTTCAACTGTTAAGAATTAAGATGAATCTGAAACTGAACATGCTGATGAAAAAGGCAAGAAGATAAAGCTAGCCTAGGTAATCTTCAATACCCCTATTCAAATCATTACAGACATCAGCTAGGATGCAGTAAATGGAAAGGGCATACATTTGAATTGTAAGCTACAGAACTATAGTATGCATCTTTTCAATCAAGGTATTTATTCTTCCCTGGGATCATCATTATTTCCTATGGAGAGCATGCTATATGTTCATAGATGTTGATTTTTTACATTCATCCATGAATGTTTACGGATGCAGCTAAAAAGGAATCAATGACTGTCTTGTCTGGACTGAACACACAATACATTACGTCAGCTGACACAGAAAAATCTTGCCACTTGGGGTTCTGAGAAGCCCTAATGGAACTAAATAAGCACCATTATTTCCCCAGTTACTTTCCCCTTAAAAACTTGATAATTAATTCCAAAGCCAATTTTCTGACCCGGATCTTGTCAATTGTAAGGCAAATATAGCATACTCAGTTACCACTTCTGTTTAAAAACACAGTGTTACTAACCATCACATCTGGATATCTAAGACCACTTTATTTTATCTTTGCTTTGGATGTGCCGATGAACCACGGAAACAGAGTCTAACCTCACCTTCATGTATCAGACAATTCTTCTATTTGAGTTCCTATATAAATGGTCAGCCTGCCTTACAGGAGTAGTGTGAAAATGAATTAGGATTAAAAGCATTTTATATGTACTATTAATTAACAAGAATGATATGTTTTTGTAATCGAACAATTCTGAAGGTATTGTTCATGGTGATGACAACTGTGGTATTCTCATAAATTTTAAATCATAAAATTATGGCAGTCATTCGTATCAAACAAGTTCATTGCTTCTAAGCAGCATGATCATACCTGACATATTCTGATTGACTGGTCCAGCACTGTCTTGGTATCAGTGACATAATCTGGGCATGGTAATGTGGCATGACCAAAATGTGCTTGCATCAGAAGATGGGCTTTTGTGTGTGAGCTGTCAAAAGAATGAGGATTGACTTCAATGGCAACGTGTTTGGCTAGTTCACTGTTCATCTGATCTTCATTATGGCGCACTGGAAGGTCTGCATACTCTTCAGCATCCTTAATAAAAAAAAGAGAAAGTGTGCTTTTAGTGCAGAAAACATAATAATAATTGGGATGAAGAAATGCAAGGCTGTTGCCTCAGATTTTTCTGGCTTCCTGTTCTACACAGAAGCTATCACATTCACCCACTCACAAAAAAAAATCAGGATAAGCAAAATTTTGTGGTACAATATCTGATCAGTTATAAGACACTGCTGCTAGAAATTAGTCTGTTTGCATACTTATGGCTAAAATTTATCTGCTGAAGACAGAGAAGAAAGTTGAGGGCTAAAAGGCCTATGCAGTGCCTCTGGGACATACACCTCAATGGGGTGAGGGGGTTTGTGTATGTCAGCTGTTTCCTTATCCTGCATCTCCATCTGTGCCCTTAACGCCCCAGGTTCCTCTGGGACAACTGGACTATTTACTGCTTCCTCATCCTGCAGCTCTATCTGCCCCCTTAACGCCCTAGATTCGAGGACCTGGGGTTCCTGATCTACTGTTGGACCTGGCACTCTCTTCCTTACTTGGTCAACATGTCTGCAGATCACCCGCCCCTCTTCAGTTTCCACCCTATAAGACAAGGGCCCTGTCGGCTGCCTCACAACTGCTGGGACCCAACATGGACCTGCTCCATAATTTCGGACATACACCGTATCATCCCTATCAAATGTCCGAGGTGCTTTCAACACCTGATCTTCTTTCCGTGGACGATCATCAACTGAATCGGGATGCATTCGGTCCAGCAACGTTGTAAGTTTCCGATTCATTAGCAACTCCGCAGGACTCCTCCCGGTGGCTGTGCGGTGTTATGTGCTGTGTTAACAAAATTCGTAACCGACGGTGCCAATCCCCTCTACTATTCGCTGCAATGCATCGCCGTTGTCGCACCATCCTTTCTGCCTGCCCATTCGGTAGCGGATGAAAGGGCCGAGGTAACCTGGCGAATAACACCATTGGCCAGGAATACTCTAAACTCCTTGGATACAAAGCGCTGTCCCATTATCCCGATACCACCGGTATCGGGGAGGCCATGGGTTGCAAATAACTTACGCGTGCCCTAATCACTGTTTGTGATGTCATTGACATTACTGGCACTACTTCTAGCCATTTGGAATATGAGTCCACTACGATGAGAAACACCTGGCCTTGGAAAGGCCCTGCAAAATCAATATGTACCCTTGACCACGGTCTTTTTGTGGACTCCCATTGATAGGTAGGGGCCTGAGGTGGGGCAGGTCGCGTTATCTGACACTCCCTGCACCTGGCCACCCATTCTTCTATTTCACTATCCATCTTTGGCCACCACACATAACTACGGGCCAATGCCTTCATTCTCACTATTCCGGGGTGCCCTACATGTAAGGCCTCCAGCACCCTAATCCTTAAAGCTGCTGGGATCACTACTCTATTTCCCCACAGTAAGCACCCCTTGTGGACAGATATCCCGTGCTGCCTCATTCCAAATGGTCTGAATTTTCCTCTAACTTACCCAATGGCCAACCCTTCCATGCCCAATTCAAAACTTCGGGCAAGCACTGGGTCCTTAGCTGACCTTCTGCTATTTCTGCGGCTTGCACTGGAGGCTCTGATATGATTCCAACATCAAAACCTCCAAAAGTGGGGAATGATCTTCCTCCTCCCTTTGTACTGGCAAGCGACTCAACGCATCTACATGACCAATTTTCTTTCCCGACTGGTGCTGCAAGACATAATCATATGCATTCAGGAACATTGCCCACCGCAGCATTCTAGGGGACAATATCTGTGGTGTCTGGCGCTCTGAGGAAAATAATCCCAACAGCGGCTTATGGTCTGTAACAATCATAAATGGTCGCCCATACACGTAATCATGAAACTTCTTAACCCAGCCACTATTGCTAATGCCTCCTTATCAATTTGCGCGTAATTTGGCTCTGTTGTAGACAACGTCCTAGAATATCGCCAATTGGAGCTTCCCGCATATCCTCCAACTGATGGCTCAACACTGCTCCAACTCCATACAGGGAGGCATCGCAGGTCTGAATTAATGGCTTCCTTTCATCAAAATGAACCAATACGCTTTCTGATGACAACAATGCGTTTTGACATCTCGGAATGCCTTCTCATGCTGACTTGTCCACTGCCACACTGCCCGTTTATCTAATAAACGGTTGCAGTGGCTCACGCATTGTGGCCTTATGCTTTAAGAATGAATGGTAAAAATTTAGCAGTCCCCAAAATGCCTGTAACTCTTGCTTTGACTGCGGTGCCGGGGCGTCCTGAATGGCCCTCACCTTCGCTGATGTCGGGTGGATTCCCCCTGCATCTACCATGTATCCCCAAAACTCTACCTGCGCCACTCCAAACACACATTTTTCACGCTTAACGCGCAACCCTACATCTGAGAAGCACTGCAGTACTTTCCGTACCCGTGTCATCAGTTCCTCCTCAGTTGCACCCACTATCAAGACATCATCAAAATATGGTATGACTCCCGGCAAGTTTCTTAATATTTCTTCCATCAAGTTCTGGAATATCCCAGGAGCTACGCTCACTCCAAATTGCAGCCGCTTTACTCTGAATGCCCCCCTGTGAGTCACTATCGTCTGGGCTTCTGCAGTGGCATCATCCACTTCCAGCTGTTGGTATGCCTGCGCTAGATCTAATTTTGCAAAAACCTTTCCCCCTGCCAATGTTGCTAACAACTGACTGACAACTGGCACTGGGTACGGATGTTTCTGCAATGCTTTCAGTCCCCTCCTGATCACGTTTATAAAAAACACTCCGTCTAGCTATTTCTGACGGTTGGGGAATGAAATGGTTCCTTAATGCAGTCAGTATCTCTACAAGCGGTGTTGCTGATAAGTCTCTTGGCGCTATCAATGCTGAGGCGAGGTCAAACACCCCTTCACCACAGAGGCTCAAAAACACGGCTCTTTTCCTTTCTGGGTCTGTTATGCCATTTGCCAGAAGATAAAATTCCAATCGGGCCTCATAACTCTGCCACTTCAAAGGAAACTCCAAATTAAACTGTTCCAGCTGCCCTTGAAAAGCCATAATTTACTCACAGTCCTTGCTTCACAAAAACTTGCTAGACTCGTCATAAGTTTATCCTCGTCGCCAATATGTTATGTCTCAAAGAATCAGGAGTCGGAGGAACAAAACATGGTGCTTTATTTCAAAGCTGCTACTCACACATAGCCTAAAATCACTCTGCAGCTGTGCTCAATATAACACACCTACTGATTACCAATTCCAGTGCAACAGCTGCAGACTCTTAAAACAATACAGTACCTCACAATCAATACAATACATTACAACTTTTATAAAATTTTCCTATAAAGGTTGGTGCCTATTGGGGGACTGAAATGGAGCGATAATGCCACAAAATGATATTGTCTGAAAATAATATTTAAAATATAACTGTCAAAACCTTTTTTATTTTTTTATTCGGTGGATAATTTGGGTCTGGTTGACATATGGAGATTTGATACATAATGCCACCCAATTTTTCTTTTTAACACAGTTGGCCCTTCCACAACGTGGGGTTAGGGGTGCCCCCAGCAATCTGGCTAACTGCATAATTTTTTAATGGAGTTCCTTTGTGCAGCGGCATTCTTTTGTGAAGCAGGGCCACATGGATCAAAGAGTGTTGGACCAACAAAGCACCATCTGTGGCCTTTTTTCATCATGCTTATATTCGGGGGTGAGGTCCTGTACCAACCTGCAGATCAGAACCATGATGGAAAAAGTCGCAATGTGGAAGGGATGACTGTACTAGCTGAGAAATTCTTCACCGAAAGATTTATGAGACAAATACTTTACATCCTTTTTTTCTAACATGGATTTCTTGTAGACAAATATCTTGTTTTAATTTTTTCAAACGATTAAATATTTTCCTTCTCTTTGTGGAGCACTAGTTCCATTTACATTCCATGTGAGACATATGTAATCCATATTAAGTTTCATAATGTTAACAATCTTTGTTCTCATTTACTCTTCCTTCCCCCATTGTAAATGTTCTATTTTTAAACTGAGTTTGATCTGACTTCTGAAGTCTCTGTATCACTGAAGCTCCTCTTGCATTTTTTAAGGAATTCTTTCACCTTTTGAATCAGTTTTCAGTCTTGTATCAAAACATTGTTGTACAGCAATATCTGTCATCCTCTTCCTTACAAACAGAACTAGTATACCTCCTGGAATTCTCCTCATTGTAGCATACAAAGAATTTATTCTGTAGATTGTACCAACTTCAGTTTCCATGTCTTTCTCTGCAACCACCAGAAAGTCTACTTGGGGTTTTTATTATATATACCAGGGGTTTATATTTTGCTTTATATTTTCATCTGCAGACTCAGGAACCACACTGAATCTCTAATAATTTTTCTCTCTCCCAATTCCAGTAGAGCTAAATTTTCTTTTTCTTTCCAGAACTCTATTCAAAGTTTCTGCCTTTTCTTCAAGAGTTTCAACTTTGTCATTAGTTTGTTTTATTTCTCCAAATTCTTGCTTTATAGAACATTCCAGTTCCTTAATATTTTCTGATATCTCTTCTTTCATTTTTAGTAATCTTTGTCCATTTTATTAAATCTGTCCTCTAACTTCTTTCAAATATCACACATTTATTTGTTAATTGTTCAAAATATTTCCATCAACTTAAATGTAGCTGATTTTTCAGGAGATGTTCATAATTTTTTTCTGGTACTGGCTATGGCCAAATAAGCATCCCCCTGAACAACCTCTTTAAGCTGGCAGTGCCTCTTTCTTCAGCTGGTATTTTAAATTGTTCACAGAATTGTAAGTTAATCTGTTCACATTTCTGGAGTTTTCATAGCAACCAGTTCTTGCAGTTTGGACTCGACAAGAAAAGAAAGAAGAAACACAGTATTCTTATATGCAGTTTAAACATTTCACATAGTATTCTCTCAAACATATTGTCATCCCCCTTTCCCCCTTTAAAAAAATGGAAAAAAGGCTCCATCTGAAAAAATATATAATAGGAGTACCTCTTCTTGCTTTTGCCCTTTCTTCCACTTTTTGCCAAGTTACTTTAAGTCCTTTTCTCCTTTTTAAAGTCCTGCTCTGAATTATAGTTTCCCAGAGAAAAAGATTATCTCACTGCAAGTTTCTGCCATCAACACAGATAACATCTCTATCTGTTAGTTTAATTATCTTCCAACAGTGAAGGTGGTAGTCATGCTTATAGTCCAGTTATATTCAACGCAGCTGTGAATTGTCCTTTGTAGTCCAATCTCCTAGCTCTCAAGCCTAGAGTCACAAAACCCTCCATTTTCACACTTTACTCAAGAAGAGAGCTTCCTGAATCGTCATGGGCTATCTCTCGATCACTCTTTATCTACAAGTTGGTTTTCTAGCTGATGGATTCTTCATAGTTTGCCAAGGAATCAACCCATACATCCCACTATTGGAAGCCCTTTCTCTCTCTCTGTGTTAAGTTCCATCACTTGTGACCCATGGTGATCCTATGAATCAAGAAGGTGAAAAAGAGATCTGTTTCCAACAGATCAAGAAATCAAGGTTAGAAAAAGAGATCTGTTTCCAACAGATCAAGAAATCAAGGTTAGATTTAAAGAATGATTAGGCTCGCTTTATCAACAAGGAAATATATTAATGGAACAGGACAAGATAAAGGTGGGAACAATTACTTAAGAAATTATACACAAATGATGAAAAGGTGTTAGAATTGCAATTTATAAAGGAAAGTGAAAGCAACACTCAAAGCAATTGGGCAAAACAAATCACAAAGAGTAGATGGAACATCAATACAGCTATTTCAAGCCAAATTTTTTTTGAGTCCATTGAAATCTGTGGCAACAAGCATGGAAAACAAAACGATTGTCAAAGACTGGAAATACTCTATCTACATTCCAATTCTGAAAAATGGATAAATCAAGGATGCAGCAATGATTGGACCATTGCATTGATTTTCCATGAGAACTAAGTTCTCTGAAAGAGAAATGTCAGATGTGCAAGCTGGATTCAGAAAAAGAATATGAATTACAGATCATATTGCAAATTTACATTGGTTACTGGATCATATGAAAACGTTTCAGAAGAAAATCAATGTGTGTTTTAAAGATTACAGCAACATTTTTGACTGCATGGATCATGTAAAGCTATGCTTGGTTTTAAAAGAAATGAATGTTTTAAAAGAAATGAATGTGTTTTGATATCTAACTGTTTTGATGCAGTCTATACTCTGGACATGAGGCGACTAGAACAGAATATGGAGAAACAGAATGATTTCAAAGCAGCAGTCAGACAAGGATGTATTTTATCTCTTTGTGTCTCCAACATATTGGCAGAATATATGATCAGAAAAGCTGGATTAAGTTTAGATAAAGGTGGAGTGAGAATTAGTAGAAGGAACATTGATAATTTGAAGTATGCAGATGATACCACATAACTGGCAGAAAATAGTGGAATTAATGACTACTGATGAAGGTTAAAGAAGAAAATGCCAAAGCAGGATTACAGCTGAATATCAAGAAGGCAAAATAAAGTAGCTAAAGCCATGAAGTAACTAGAAAAGATCCTTAAGTCACTGGTGACCAAGATGAAGATATTTGTACTATTTTATTTCCCATTATTGTATATGGGTGTGAAAGCTGATGGGAAGAAAGTTCATTCATTTAAAAAGTGATGTTGGAGGAGAGTTTTATGGATACCATTGACTTCCAAAAAGACAAATAAATAAGTACACTCTAGATCAAATCAAGCCTGAACTATCACTAGAAGCTCAAATTACCAAACTGAAACTGTCATACTTTGGTCCCATTATGAGAAGGCAAAAGTCACTGGAAAAGAAAACAATCCTAGGAAAAGTTGAAGGCAGCAGAAAAAGAAGATGACCCAACATGAGATAGATTGATTCATTAAAGGAAGCCACGGTTCTCAGTTTTCAAGATCTCAGCAAGCAAAGGCTGTTAAATGACTGAACATTCTGAAAATCACTAATTCAAACAACTTGATGAAAGCAACTTGAGGGTAATTAACAAACACATACACAATGTTATAATAATATTTTTGCATCTAACACCAAAACAGTTTTTACCAACATGATAAATATGACAACCACAAAAATCTCCCACGGTTGAGGATTTTGCAAAAGACAGCACACTTAAATTTTGGTACCGGTTCTTGAACTTCAGATCTATGGGACAAAATGTCCTTATTTTCTGCAAATTATTAAAAGCGTTTGGAAATATGTTTTTCAAGTAATAGCTGTAAATAAAGCTATATATTTTAGTAAGGTTATATATTTTAGCAGAACTAAAAATATGATGGAATATTATTTGTTTAAGAGCCAATGGAACTTTATGGCATTGTTGAAACTCTGAGGAAAAGCATATTGCCATTAATAAATACAAACACTATTTTCAAACTGCACATAGTCCTGCAATTCTGATGACAAGTTTTAAACACTTTCAGAGTAATGAGAAATCAAAATCCAGTTTAAATGTATTTCATGCCCTCTAAGCAGATCCCCCCCCCCCTCAAAAACTAAAGAATGACTGAAGACAACTGCTAACTAATCCTTGATGTCTTGGCCAGATCTCTTGTGAACACTGTGGCCATTTATTTTCTGAACTGAGAGGTTACCCCCATTCTAAGCCCTATAGAATGCTGCATGTTTGTCTCACTCTTCTTTAACTCGCATCCTCTAAAAAGATTTTTAGGAATATTTACCAAGGAGATTTAAAAAAAAACCTCTTGCTCAATACAGCCTAGCAGTAACAACAAGCAGACAGACGGGAGTGAGGGTGAGGGTCAGATGATTGGCTGAAGCTTAACTGGTATTTTTTTTGGGGGGGGGGAGGGGGACCCCAGCTGTACATTCTCACCCCTTCCTCCAAACACAACCTGTTTTATTTACTTCCAAAACACTCCTCTTGTTTCAAACAGCTCTCCTAGTTCATTTCCTGTGTGTGATCGATGATTGTAAGTGAAGTTCATTTTCTTATCTGCATCATGTAAGTAATTAAAGGAAATTGAGAATGGGCAGTGAAGCTTTTATGCAACTGGGAATGAAGCTGAATGGAGGGCACCAAGGTCAGAAGAGTCCATTATATTTTTATGTGAGAGGCCGGTCTGTCTGCCCTGCTCCTGTTTGTTTAGTGTAGGCAGGACAGACTACTAACTGCAAATCTGTGCCTCTGATTTGCCCAGCTGTCCTTGAATAAAGACATCATCCATTCCGAACCTTAAATGACAGTGATTGGCAATCCTATGATGAACTCTGCTTGTAACCCCCTGCTACTGTTTTCAGATTGCACAAGGCAAGACAGAATAAAGAAACATCCTTCATAATCAAATCAAATAGGCCCTGCTGTTCACTCAATATTTTCCATTTTAGTTTCCCTTTTTAGTACAAATCCCAGTCTGTTCAGCAAATGCTGTGGACTCCAGAACCTCAGAGTGCATTCCACATTTTTCTTTGCATACTGTATTTATTTTGGAAAAAAATGTTAAATTACGTAACTCTGCTGCATCAGTATCTTTTTATGATTTTGAAAACTGTAGTGTAAAATTTATGGGGTGTGTGTATGTGTGCATGTGTTAACAATACTGTATTTTACTTCCTCGGATGTTGCAGTGTGTCCTGTGAAGAATTTTTGTTTAAGTAAACCACAAGCAAAAGGAGCATAGTGTGCCACAACATTCAACACTAGCTGAACAAATCAAACATACTGTTTTATGAGGTGCTAAGTGAGATTGTAGCGTTTGTAAATTTTCTTTTACTCTTCTTAACATGACATACAAAATCTCTTCAATTTGTTTATCTTGTCAATGGGAAAAGATGTTGCAAGGAAGCTAAATAGCTGGAGGAAAATTAAGAAGTCTTTAAAATTGACATATTCGGGTATCCTGGGCAGAGTTAATGCTCCTTCTGGAACCTCATCACCCTGTACTCTTCTATCTTAGAGCCATTAATCATGCCCAAATCTTGCAGCATTGGAAATCTTCTTACTATAGAGACACAGTCATCTGAAGCATGAATGCCACATAATCCATCACCCCTTCCCCAGATTTCTATGTGCATGTATAACATGTGGTTCACAATAAAAAAAGTATCAAATGAATGCCCCTTTAAGTCTGTGGACATTATTCAGTATTAAGCAACCATCTTGCGTAAATGGCAGACTGATTCCACCTTCGATTGCTTATTACTGAGCTGGAGAGTTTCCTAGCAGGTGGCAATAGGGAGAAAACGTCTAACAACCACAAGATTCAGCTCAAACACTTGCCGAAGTCGCTGAGGAATATTTCTGTTGAATGCTCAAGTTCTCATTTCCCTAATCATTAAATTAGCCAATTGGTGTTGAATTACAGCAGAGAGCAAAAAAGAACAGTTGGTGTAGATACAGAGTATTGCTCAAGCAGGACATGCTGAAGGTGACAGTGTGGACTTATACAGAAGTTAACATTAAATAATAGTACAGTTGAAACAGGCCTGATTTTATATTTCATTTTCATCCATTCTTAGTAAGCCAAACCAACCAACCCCCCATTTACAAGCCTATTTTCTGCTTGCAAAAGAGCTTCTTCTGTGATCTCCAGAATACACAATTTTTTCTGCTTTCCCCCATCATTCCTAGTTGTCCAGGCACTGCCTCCAACCAACCATCATATATTTTTGGGAATATAAATACAGGACATCAAGAAACAAATTTACAGAACCTTCATCGTATATTATTTTAATGAAACGAAGTTGAGAGGGTAAAATATATTCACTTTGCTGGTAGGATTATTAAAAGCCTCATCTAAAAAGGCTAGCCTGATCTCCTCAGATCTAGGAAGCTAAGCAAGGTTGGCCTTGTTCAGTTTTTGAATGGGAAACAACCAAGGAATAACAGCCTCATGATACAGAGGCAGGCAGTGGCAAATGTCTCTTTGAATGTCTCTCGACTTGAAAACCCCACCAGGAGTTGCCATAAGCCAGCTATGACTTGTCACCAAAACAAAACAGACCAGTATACTGAGACCAGTATACTGAGACAATGACCAGTCATGACTTCTCCCAATACAACTTTATGGTTAAAGTATTATAAAACAGAGTTATTAAGGTATGGTGTTTGAAGGACTGAGGCTTATGACGAACATTATCAGTCAGTCAGTGAGAAATTACCAAAAATTATTAGTATCATATGCAGGCTCTTATTTTTTTTTCATCATCACTACTCTTCTATTGTGGTTTTATAAGGCTCCAAACATTAACGCTAGTATTTAACAACACAGCATATAATAACCACATTTAGCAGACTAAAGTTGCACTCTTTTGGGCAATAGTGAGGGAGTAAGTCCTATTAAATGAGGTGAGACTTACTCCTGAGTAAACATGAATAGATGGCAAACAAAAGATGTAGGGTTGCTTGAAGGAGGAGTGTGACAAAAGGTACTCTTGTTTACATTAAAGTTAAGTCTAATCATGGGAACCAGCAAAACCTTTAAAGTTAATGAGTCCCGGACTTCTAGTACCAAGCAGATTAATTTGTAACACTAATGATCTTAAACCAAAGCAAATTAGCCCCTCTCATTCCTGGGGCTTATTTTCACTACTGAAGATGCAAGTGTTCTCCTACCAAGAGCAGCATTTCACTTCGAGATGTGGTGAGTGGAATCTGATATCAGAACTGCCCAACAGCTGTGCATACACTTTAGGACCATGGCTTTAATTAAAATACTGCCAGTGCAGAAAGAACATTTTAAGCTGCACTCATGAAAAAGTACACTGTTGTCAGTATTCCTCCCCCCAACCCTCCAAGATAATCATAGACCAGGGGTAGGGAACCTGCGGCTCTCCAGATGTTCAGGAACTACAATTCCCATCAGCCTCTGTCTGCATGGCCAATTGGCCATGCTGGTAGGGGCTGATGGGAATTGTAGTTCCTGAACATCTGGAGAGCCGCAGGTTCCCTACCCCTGTCATAGACCAATGAACCAGCATGCAGTAATTAAGGTATTGGACTAGGATTTGGGAAACTATGGTTCAGATCCCCATTTTGCCACTGAAACTTGCCGGGTAATCTTGGACCAGTCACACACTCTCATCCTTGGCCCTAGTAAGTATTTGGATAGGAGACCTCCAAGGAATACCAGAGGCATGATGCAGAGGCAAGCAATGGCAAACCATCTCTGACCATCTCTTGCCATAAAAACCCCATGGCTGCGACTTGATGGCAAACCATACAATACCCTATATTAAGGAGAATGATGCACATCCTGACTGGGATGGAAGACAGAGTATAAATTTAATAAACAAACCAACATGCAAATAAATAAGGGTTACAGATGCAATGAAAAACAGCTCAAAGTTTAATTTACATCTGAAGTACAGATTTAGCTTAGAGCTATTAGGCATGTCAAAATGATTGAATAAGGACCCAAAGTGGAGGGGCCCCCAAAGGCTCTGACATCTAATGGATAGGCCTGTGTAGGGCTAGTCCAGTCCTCCCATGATGTTGGGATGGACTGTGGTAAACCACCACTGACATACCTGCCTTGACTTTCTGTTTTGCTGGGACTGGCAACCTGGTCCTGTTAGGTACAAAAAATGGCAGCTCCAGATAGTGCCAAGCTGATGAAATCCAGCTGGCACTTACACAATGGCATGCATATAGCAACTACTCCGATCGGATGACAAGGCAATTGAACGCTGCACAAAGAAAAGTCATGTGCTGAACGTGTTCGAAGTTAAGATCTATGATTGTAATGTTCACTAAATGGTATGCCCAACCCATGTGTCTCTTGGAAAGCAGCTGGCTGCAGCTTTCAATAGGTGATTATTCAATAGGTGTTATAAAAATAAAATACTAAACAAGAAATGATGGGTTGGGGTGAAAGAGCAACTTTAGGAGAAATCCTAATAAGGAATACTCAGAAGTAAATCCAATTTTATTTAACAAGATTTATTTCCAAGAGCTCCAGTCAGCGTAGTGTAGTGGTTAAGGTGTTGGACTAGATACAGGGGTCTGCAACCTGTGGATCTCCAGATGTTCATGGACTACAATTCCCATCAGCCCGTGCCGGGAATTGTAGTCCATGAACATCTGGAGAGCCGCAAGTTGCAGACCCTGGGACTAGAACCTGGGAAACATGGGTACAAATCCCCATTCATGCCATGGAAGCTTGCGGGGTGACCTTAGGCTGTTATACACTCTCAGCCTTGAACCTGGCTGAGAGGAATACCAGGGTTGTGATGCAGAGGAAGGCGATAACAAACCACCTCTGAAAGCCTGTGCCTTGACAACCCCATTGGGGTTGGCCTTAAGTTGGCTGTGACATGACAGCAAAAAACAAACAAAACAAAAACAAAACAACCCCACCCCCCAAAAAACACAAACTAACCCCCTCCCCAACACCAATAAACTGTTCTTAGGACTGGGGCCTTTGAGTTTTCTTATACAGACTTCCTGCCATGATAACTTCTTATTGAATGCAAAAGAAAAGTAAGGTAGAAAGCTGAGATAGATGACAGCAAGCAGATACTGTAAGGTCTAGAACAGGGGTAGGGAACCTGCGGCTCTCCAGATTGGCCATGCTGACAGAGGCTGATGGGAATTGTAGTTCCTGAACATCTGGAGAGCCGCAGGTTCCCTACCCCTGGTCTAGAATTAGGAAACTTCTGACCATGGTTCTAAATTTCATGTAATGACTTGCAGAGTGGAAAGACCTTGCAATCCAGAAGAATATCCATGTTTCTATGAATTTTGAGCAAGGGTGGCACTGTCTGACATAAATGGCTAGCTCTCCTGAAGATATTTCATTGCAGAATTGACATTAAAAGCTATTTATTCAATCAGGGAGACATGACGCCCAGGAAGAATTTCATATCCCCCCTCCCTTTTTGCTTACTGACCTGCCTACCTGCCTGCTGACTTCACCAGCCTGGCTGACATGGCTGTGGTGGGAGTAGGCTGTACAACTCCTGCTCCTCCTCACCCCCTCGTGCAATGCTAGCAGTGGAGGGGAGAGGTGGCACTGACTGCTCCAGCGTCTCCGTTTACAATACCAGAACCTTATCCTGACATGCTCAGGTGATGGGCAGGCAGTTGCTCCCAGGGGCATAACGATGCAAACTGTAGCCCTGGGCAAAACCTGAGTTGGATGCCCCCCCAAATGGGCGGCCACTCCACCACGACAAAAAAATTTTTTGCATCAGGACATTGGTGCCTGCAGGGGGTGCATTTTTAGATATATCAGCACCAAAATTTCAGCGTATCATCAGGAGACAGTCTTTATGCAACCATCCCAGGTTTGGTGAGGTTTGGTTCAGGGAGTCCAAAGTTATGGACTCCCAAAGGGGGTGCCCCATCCCCCATTGTTTCCAATGGGATCTAATAGGAGATGGGGGCTACAGTTTTGAGGGTCCATAACTTTGGCCCCCCTGAACCAAACTGCACCAAACCTGGGGGGTATCATCAGGGAAGGCTCCTGATGAGACCCTGAAAGTTTTGAGACTGTGCCTTCAGAAATGTGCCCCCACCCAGCCTGCAACCCTTGTTGACAGCAATACAGAAAACTCAATGCAGAACAAAGATTCTTGGGCAAATTTCTGGGATGTTCCTGCAGGGGGCGCAATTTTGGATGTATCAGCACCAAAATTTCAGGGTATCATCTGGAAACTGCCCTTATGTGACCCCCCAAGTTTGGTGCAGTTTGGTTTAGGGGGTCCAAAGTTATGGACCCTCAAAGGGGGTGCCCCATCCCCTATTCTTTGCTAAGGAGATGGGGGCTACTCTTTTGAGGGTCCAATAACCAATGACCCCCTA
This sequence comes from Sphaerodactylus townsendi, assembly GCF_021028975.2. NCBI lineage: Eukaryota > Metazoa > Chordata > Lepidosauria > Squamata > Sphaerodactylidae > Sphaerodactylus > Sphaerodactylus townsendi. The sequence goes on along the minus strand of NC_059425.1, from coordinate 127,612,763 downwards.
AACCTAAAGGGGGTGGATTCCAGTATCACTTGTTTAAATGAGGGAGCTCAGATTCTCATTTTTAATCCACCTTAAAGGGAGAATCTGGTTTAAATAACCAGATTAAATAACATTGAAAGTTATTTCAATATTTCATTAAATAACCCAGTTTAAATAACATTGAAAGTGATGCTGTTTCCCCCAATTGGGGGGACTGGATACAACACCATAAAATGTTTTCATAGCAGTAATAAAACATTTTGAAAGCATTTTGAAAATGTTTTCCAAAAATTATTTCTGCTGTGTGGCATGGCCCATTGCTGTGTTCAGATTTGTGAGTTGGGGGATGTTCTATAATGTGATGGTGACTTTGAAATGACCTGGTGGAAAAAAATCATTGTTTGGTCACGGTGGGGGAGGGTGGCCGCCTGGGGGGCATCAAACCCAGGTTTTGCCCAGGGCTCCAGTTTGCCTAGGTATGCTTCTGCAATCCACAGTTCAGTCAGGGAGTGGAGGGGGAGATAAAAGCTGTGGGGAGGGGGAAGTAAGATGGAATGAACTCATGGTTGCCTCAACCAAAAGCCTAGTGGAACATTTCAATGGCCATCTTAGGAGGTAATAGAACATTTTAAGATTCCCAGCAGTCTCATATATATGGGCAATTAAGGAAACCACACTTTTTCCTTGGGAAGCCATAATTGCAATACATAGCACACTTGGTTTGCCAAGGCTAGTTTTTATGACCAGTAGCACAGATTTTTGATTTGCTCTTCCCATTATTATTGCTAGACTGTTAAACATCCAACACAAGCTCCAATTCATGAAGAACATATTATCAACCAATGCTTTATTGTTAAGTTTTGGACAGTATATTAAGTGACAATCTGATTTATAAGCATATGTGTACCAGCAAGCAGATGTAGTTAAGTTGAGCACAGATTTATGAGCAAAAACAAACCATGAAGAAATGCCTTTATTAGAGTGGCGCCTATCAGTGTTGTTAAAATTAGGTCTGTATTATTCAGCTTTCTATTTATAGGAGATTATTTCTAGTCCATAAAAAATTTGCTTTTCAATCTCAGCTTTTTGGTCTTCTAAATGAAATGTTTGTTCTGACAGATATACGAGCGTAGCAAGCAGATACGTGACTTTGCCCTACTATTGGTTAAGGGTTTTCAGAACAAATGTGAATTTCATATGCTCCATCCTATTTTAAATATAACATAATGTGATGACTATGTGTTCAGGGGTTACTATAGCATCTTTATGTGATCAATGAAAGCATGTCCAACTCATCTGAGAACCTGTCCTGACACCATGATTGCGGGGGGGGGGGGGTCAACCCCACATATCATGCCCAGCCCACTTATAGCAGGCAGACGGTAACAATTTGATTGGGCTGTGATACATTTATTTGAACATATTATTCCATTTGCCACCCAAAATTAACGTTGCTATTTTCATTCATAGACAGTTCCAATGGATAACATGATCAAAGCAAAGAGGTGAAATCTAACTTCATTTTTCCCATAGGAGGGAGGCATATAAAAGCGAGACAGTCATGCTGTGTTGAGACTTGTCCCTACTGATGAGCATTAGAACAGTCTTTTGACCAGAACCTTTCTTTGTATTTTAAAGGTATGGCATTCCACATGCACACTTGATAGTTATATTCTAGTTGTCTTTATGTGTGTATACAGACTTGAATGTAGCAACATGTTAGAAAACAGGAACATAACATCTCAAAAGGTTGAACAATGGCAGGAATTGCTCTCATTACTGCTGACTATTCTTAAAGCAACTATTAGAGGTCAAATGAGAAAAAATGGGTCAAAGATAGGCAACTGTACAAGATGTGCTAGCACAAATGGGATGAAATATTAATTATACAGGAACCCTAAGTCCATCAATTTTTAAGGGGGGAAAGAAAAGGAGAGTAGCAAAGTTCCAGCTCCTTTCCAACTCTGCTTTTGTGTGACAATTCTCACTCAGCACTGATACCCCTTCACAAGGCACAGCAATGATAAAGATCACTTTTCTAGTCTTGGTTCAGGCTTGTATTTCCAAAAACAATTTTGTCTCCCTGCCTGGATGGGGTAATGAACTGTTTCTCTTCTCCAGACCAAGAAGTAATGCTCAGAATGAGGAATATGATAAAAAATGCTTCAGTATCATTTAGCCTCTGAGCTTCAGTAGTTTAGAAGCAGAATTAAGGAGGATGCAAATTGGTTAAAATGTATTAATTTGAGATGCATGTGGGTGAAAATGCACTGTATGATGATTAATTAAAAACCAATTAAAGAACCAGGTTTTATGGAATTTATGTTTCACTATTTTATTTTACAACTGCACCTAGATCTGTTCCTACATACTGCAAAAAAACCACGTTATATTTGTGGAACCCTCTTCTTCTCCAAGTGTACAAAAATATGTCTAATGGCAGCAGGCTGCTTTTCATTTGGACTGTATTCTGATGTATGTTGCCAGAACGTGCATTTGACCACATGGCAAGATGAAAGCAAAATAAACAACCTCTTATACTTAAGCATACATTTCTAAAATCATAAGATCATAAACAACAAAAGAGAAATTTTTTGAGTACAGTTATGCATTACAACAAAACTTGAAGGCTGCTTAAAAGCCGCAAAAGTTTATTTTGCTTCAAGCTTTATTTTTTAACTAAAATGTGCCTACCATGGATGGCATTTGTAATTCTCAAGGGATCAGGAATCTAAATGACCTTTCCCACTGTGAAGGAGCACTGGAAGGTCTGCCTTGGTTAAAAGCAAGTCTGACCAAAAGCTCTGAGTTCTTCTGAAGTGTGAACTTAAATTGTAATAAATATTACAGCACAACAATACTAACATACATTGGAAAGGAACTTTGATTGATTTGGGGGGGCAGGCAGGGAAGGAACTGATGACGTTAACATTTAATGAAGAATCAATCTGGATTCAGAGTACTTTCATTCACATGCAATTCACACCAAATAGTTTCCTTGTCATTATAAAGCAAACTAAACATATAAAAACAATTGTTACTCTCGCATTAAGGATGAATCCTGTAATAGACCAGACACCTCTACAGATTTAACAACAGTTTTTAGAAAACAATATACATAATAGCCATGAAAATAAACTCAGCAGAATGAAGGGAGAAACTAATTGTCTGCACTTTCACAATTCCCCAGGAACTTTAAAAAAAATTATACTGTGCACCATAATAGTATTAATTCCTCCCACACAATTAAAATCTGTCAAGAGGGAAAAGGCCAATCAAAGCCCTACAACTGTCCAATTAGCCATTGTTCTATTAGCTGATGATTTAAATTTTATAAATCTCATATTGGGTTTTAGGGACTTTACAAATGCTACAGGCAATAATAATAATTACAATTATAATTTATTAATTAAAAGTTCTGCAGTGATTTTTGAATCCAGACTGTAGCCATGGTTCTGTGGCACAACAAACCTTAGGGAAGATTTAGCATCCCTAATATTATAAACAATGAGCATCATGGAGGGAGTTTCTTTCTAAGTATCAACAAAAAAGATCTATGGCAACTGACAAGAATTTCATATTCAGAGGCAGCATTTCTCTGAGTACCAATTGCTGGAAACAATAGGATTTATTGGACAATAGGAGAATAGGATTTAGAGTTTTTCCACAGACTGAGAAAAAGTATATAGACTCTGGACTGGACACTATCAGTCCATTCTTCTGGTACAAGGAATCAGCCTTCCATTGATGCAAGATACACTTGCATCAGTAGAATACTTTTTGTGCAGGAAGAATTCAGCAAGTCCAGTGAAATAGAATGATAGGATCCAACACAATATGTTTCCATGCCCTTCCATCTTCTTTCTACTTAGGCCTCAACGTCCAGATTGTTAATTGATAAAAAACATGCAACATGAGCACATGTTTTAAACTGAGTTATCATTAAAAAAAAGGTTAACTGAATACAGTTCCATTAGTACTTCTGCTCTACTTTTTAAGATTAATAGACTGTTTGGGTGCAGTTTATATGAACTTTTGACGGTATCAAAGCAGAACTGATGGATTTGCGTGCGTGCGTGCGTGTCTGACTGGTCCAAGGTGACTCAGCAAGCTCCATGTGGAAGAGTGGAGAATTGACCCTGTGCCATAGTGGTTAAGAGTCTGCCACTCTTAACCACAATGACACGCTGGCTGTTGGATTTTATTAGTTCCCAAAAGGAAATGATTCGCCAGCTTTTGGTTTTAGCCTTTGAATTTAGTGCTAAAGTTGTAAAAGAATAGACAGGAGTCTTTAACTCATTTGTTATGAGGGCAGGATATGATATAAATGTGACTTGGTTGGACTGAACTGTGGGGAGTAGCTGCTGTTGAGCCTGCAGTACGCTGGTCAGCCCACAACTGGCACTGAGAGAGTTGCACCATTGGGGTAGGAGTGGCTGCTTCAGCTTGCCAGTCCAGATCAGAACTTGGGTGGAAGACAGGGAGGATGGGTGCCTCAGCTGGCAAGCCCACAGTGGGATCGTCAGCCCAGATTGGCTTGGGGGCATGGCTCACCAGGACAGTTTGGAAGCAGGGTGGGTGAGTGACTGGACAGGCAAGCTTGCAATGGCAGGGGTGGGTGGGGGAGCAACTGATTAGACTGGAAAGAGCTAGGGGTGGGTTACCTCACGGACCTGGTATGTCTCCCCAAGGGGCAAGATCCCTTGGGGCTGCATGTTTGATACCCCATGGACTAGACCATAGATCTCATGCAATTAAAGAACCTATATTGTTATTGGGCATCTCTACAGTGGCATGTATCTATTTCAAAGTTATTCATATGCAGGGGGGAAACTCCTTACTGCAAACAAGCATTATGCACAAAACATTTTCTAGTTTCACAGTGTCACCCTGGCACAAACCACATTCATTTCAACTGATTTTATTGTGAGTTAACGTAGCTATGCATCTATAGTTACATCAATTAGCAGGAAATCTCCTTGATTCAAAACAATGTGGGATTGGGAGTACGACTATTGAACTCAGCACTGTAAGGAACTGATATTATTGGAAAGGAAGACTGCTCAGGAAAGAAAAGCCTGGAATAGCAGCAGCAGCACAAAACAAACAAAACAAAAACCAACAACAAACCACCACCACCACCACTTGAAAGTAATTTAAGAGTAACCTGGACTGTCCTGTTTCAGATCCACATACACCTACAAGGTTGCTAAGAGGAAAAGTGGGGTATCTGTGCTACCCTGAAATACTTTTGAGGAAAGAAAATAAAATTTATACCCTGAGTTCTAAAGCAATAATTCCTGAGGTGGTTTACAAATCTCCAATCACAGCAATCCAATAAAAGCAATAAAATATAATAAAACAGTGAGCAACAGATTCTTACATTAAATACTTACAGTAACCCCAGTAACACCCCCCTTCCAACCACCACCACAATAAGCTACAACATCAATATAAGAGTTTAAAAACTACATGAGCATATAGTGGTAAAACTAAACATTACATGATAAAATATTTAAACTTTGCCTCTATTATGGCACAGAAGTCAGCAATTCAACCTGTTGTTGATAATTAAATTTCAAAAGCAGTCTAAGCCCCTTGATTGTTACTAATTACATTTTACAAAATGATACTAGGCAGAAATTTGAACCATAGTTTGATAATAAATTATGCTGTTCTATAATGGGCAAAATATTGCCAGTTGGACATGAAATTTTTAAAAAGAAAAAATTATTAGGAAAAAAATTCTCAAAAAAATCTTTCAACAATTAATTTCCTTGAACTAGGCATTTGTACTCCAAGAAGTACAAAGAACTCTCATAGATACATGGTATGTTAAAGAATGTGTTGCAACTGATCACAGCAACAGAGTGGAAAATGAAAAAAAAATAACCTGGCATTTTTTGTTTCAAGGATCACCATGTACAGATTACAAGGCACCTGGAACCTCTACATTTCTACTTTGCTTCTATTATTATCTGCCACTTGTAAAAACATCTAGCTATTATGATCTGCCAAGAATGATACTGGAACCTAACTGAAGCAAGAGAACTACTTTTGGTCTGATTGAAACTTGCAAGAACTCCTATTAAAAACAACAAAGAAAAATAGAGATTTTCAGTACCAGATGTCTGGGAAGATCCCATTTGGATTTGAGCTACTTAAATTTGCAATCATGTATTTATACATCTAACAGAGCTTCTGTTTCCCCTAGAATCTGTAAATTAACTAGCTTTGTAGCATCTTCCTTGATCTGCCACCCGTGCCCTGAGGATTAGAGACTCCACCTGAGCTTGTTTTACAAGCAGAAGAGAAAAAATTAATCTCTGCTGGCAGCGATCCCACTGGGATACTGATGAATAATGATATTCCTCTCTTGCTGCCCTCTCAGTCCACTAGAAAAGCCACTCTAACCCAGCAATGTGGAAAACACTGAAACCATTCCAGCTGTGGATTAGCAGGCAGTCAAGCATCCATCTGCTCTGTGCAAATCAAGCATGCATTCTTGCTAACATAGTATTCACTACTGTCATCGTTTAGATATTCACTTAAAATCTTTTAACAAAGAATTAAAGAACAAAAGCTATTTCCCATTACAAGAATACCATGCACAGTACTTTTGAGTCTGGCATAGTCTATGATGGCTATCAGATGAAGATCAGACAAGTCAGGGGCAGAACAGCATTCTGGGCATCACATCAACCATCAGAAACAGAGATGGCAACAAAGGAGCAATTAAGTCAGTGACATCAGAAACATCTCAGATTTTATTTGATTTGTTTAATGTGTGACCCTAAGCACATTTGTTAAGAGTAAATTCTGACAAAGACCAATAGGGCTACATTCCAAATTCAAGGGTGTTTTTTTTGCTGTTTTACCTTGAGAGACAGCATCAAAATTTGAGACTGATCAGAAAATATCCAAGAGCATATTTCAATTTCTGGTCTCTGTTAATATTTGTAATGTGTGAGTAGCCGAATTGTTTTTCAAAACATTGAAACATCTTTTCTCTATCCCAAATTGAAATGAATTTATTATTTATTAAGCATTTGAAATACTCTTAAGGATAAGTACAGCAATTAGAAGAAATAGGTCCCTGCCCTGAACACATACAACCTAATAGCCTGGGTAGAACAGTGATGAAGAAGGTGGAAAAAACAAACAAACCAGGAATCAATTCCTACACAATGCACAAGGGCCAGGTGGTCTGCCTAGCTTCTGGCTCAAGAAATTGGGAGAACAGAACCTGAAATGTTATTATGAGGATACACTCTGCAAGCAGGAAGTTTGACTTATACATCCAGTACTAATTGTCTAATAAATATTTTTCTAATTTACTGAGACAATCTGTTTAATCCCTAAATTAACCCATCTATACAAGTGATTTGAGAAGATTGATTTAGTTAATATCTTTTATATTAAGGAGAACATTTTATACTACGAAATAATCTGAGTTTATAAGAAGTTCCAACAGCAAGATTTGCAAATAGTTAAACGACTTAAAATTATGCAAGTGAAATTTACAGCGCTATTCTAAGCAGAGTTACCCAAAAAAATCTTGGATAGCTGACCTTCCTTCACCTAAGAAATTGGAGAACCACTGCTATCAGAACAGAACACTGATCCAGACAGACCAATGGCCTTACTTGGTCTCGGGCTGAAGCAGCTTCACATAAACAAGATTAGAAAAATCAAGTAAGACCAGTGAGGTGGGCCCAAAAGCAGGAAATGAATTTCAGTGGAAACCAAGAGTGGAATAAGCTAAACCAGAGGACTTCTTGTACAGCACTTTTCAGGTATGTTGCTCACCACTTACCAGCAGCATGTTTGCATGGTGACGTGGAAGCCTTGTCTATAATTAATTTCCATCAATTAGAATGTAAGATTCATGGTTCAACATCAGCAGCTATTTTTACTTTTTTCTGCCATATCTCAAGGATCCCGCTGGGAAAGTCCTGAGTCCTGATCCACACCTTTCATCTTAAAATGGCTTTAATGCTCCCCTCTCCCTCCCAATTATTTTCCAACAAGAACGAAGCATCTCTACATTCCAAAGGAAAGTAAAACATGGATGTGACATGGTATGCATGTTCATACCAGTGATTTTTGGAGTATGCTAATTTAAGCAGTGATGCAATTCCAATCAAAATAAATATGCTTTCCCCATCAATTTCAATGTGGTCCAGATTACAACCAACCAAAATCCAACCAGAATTTGTATCACATAGACTGGCACTCACATGAAGGCCGAGCTAGAAAGAGGAAGAGAAAGACAGCTGAAGTGTGAGTGCCAGTCCATCTTCCATAATAATGATGTGGACCAAAACAATACTTAAAAAAACATACACCCCACTATCCAGATTTCTAAGATTCAAAACTCTTGGCTCTGAAAAACATGGGCTGATATTCCTGGAGATTTTGGATTGTTTCCAAATAAAAGCTGCAATGACTTAAGCTGCAACTGACAACCCACAGAGGCCATTTCTGAATATACAATACCTAGGACTGGATAGTCCAATTCTGGGTAGTGGTAAGAAAATTGGAATTGTAAAAGTATTACAGTTATGTCTTATTTCCATTTTTCTTCTCCAGCACGAGTAGGGTACACCTGGTCATGTTAGATGAGGCATGAAAAACAATCCAATCCCTATTCTAGACTCCCCATATCTAGAAAATATGAAACAGATGGTCCAGATCTTGTGCTGTACTATGAATTTATTTTTAACTTCATGTAAGTATTATTTAACCTGTATTTTTAAATGAACAAGTTTGAAGAGAAGGGGGATTAGACCACAGCAACAGAATGAAAAAGCAAACAATTTTTCAACCGTAAATGGAAAAGGACATATAAGAGTGTTGTTTCTCAAATGTCAGTCCATTGTACTTTTGAACTCTGTTCGCCACCAGCCCTCTACTTTGCATGGTGTAAAAAATATGATATACCACATCCAGTCATCAATGAGTGGTGGGCACTGTCATCTTGATTTACCTACAGATTGTGCTAAACTGGGAAAGCTAAGAGCGCCAGGTGTTTTTAGTTTAAAGTTAGCTTTAAAAAACCAAATAACGAGAGAATCACTTGCGTCTGGAGAGACTATCAGAATTAAGGTATCAGGAATATGTAATGCTTGAAGTTTAAAATAGACAATGCCACAATATACCAGAAACTACTACTATGTAGTTTCACAAAAACTCAAAATACATTTGTTTTGGCAGTTGTTGTACATAAACACAAAAGTTCGAAACACAATTCAGTTAAGTTCTAGATTCTCCCAATGGTATCTAATACACTGAAGTCAACTGAATAGGTTCTATCGGTATTATATGTGAGGTGGCAGTGGTTGGAAGAGTGGCTTGTTCCGATGCAGTCTCACCAGCAACTAATGCATGGCAAGCAGGAAAACTGCAATACTTTAATAGCTGCTTACTAAAGTTAAAGGAGCTTTGCACTGATACAGCTAGGTCTGAAGAGGACAACGGTCTTTCGGATTAAATCTTGCAACTAAGTGTTGCCTACTGTTACTGAAGCTAATCTGGTGATGGTAGTAGACCCCGCACGGAATGCTGGGGAAACTCTCTTCCCAGTACCAATAATAGTTTGATATTTCCAGTAATGCCATTTTTCTTTATTTGTTGGGATGTTGGTTTTGTTGTATTCTTTTATTTTTCTGCAATCCAGAACTTTTGGATACTCCATGTGCAACTGGAGCAGCAAAGCATTTACCTGAATGGCCTCCTGTCAGCTGCGACGAGGTGATCACCCTTATATCTGACCTAAAACAAGGGAAAGCGCCAGGCCCTGATGGCCTGCCACCTGAACTCTTTAGAAGATTCCCGGAGTTCTGGGCCCCTATTTTGGCTACCCTGTTTACCAAAATTAACAACAGTGGCTGTATCCCTAAGCATTGGACTGAAGCTATCATTGTACCTCTACATAAAAAAGGCGATCCATCAAATCCATCTAACTATCGGCCCATAAGCTTGCTTTCAGTGGCTAGTAAGCTTTACACAAGGTACCTTATGATACGTCTCACTGCCTGGTCCTCTTCAGTGCTAGGCCCGGAACAGATAGGATATGCCACAGGTAAATCCACCCTTGACCACTGTCTGGTTTTAAACCATTTGGCGGAGAAATATTGCCACCCCAAGGGTGGGAAACTCCTTGCGGCTTTCCTAGATTTGAAATGCGCATTCGACTCTATCCCCAGGAATCAGCTGTGGGAAAAATTGACTGTGTTGGGAATAGACCAGAGATTACTGTTTCTTATTCGCCAGTTGTATTCCTCAACTACCTGTTGTCAAGTTCGTTGTTGTGATCGTCGGCGGGCAGCCTTCGCTTTAACTTCACCTATAGTTTCTAACAAGGGAGTCAAGCAGGGTTGTAGTCTTGCTGCTCTCCTGTTCAGTCTTTATTTAACCGACCTTGCTCCTCATTTATCTCAGACTGAAAGTCACGCACCCATTTTGGGACAAAGACCCACATGTGCACTTCTCTATGCAGATGACACTGTGTTACTGTCTCGGTCCAAGGTGGGCCTGCAAAGACTACTTCAAGCCTTTGCGACGTACTGCACAAACAGTGCCCTGTCGATTAATTATAACAAATCCAAAGTGCTGATCTTTCGAATTCAAAAAAACTCAGCACGTGGAAAATAAACGGTACATTGATTGAACAGGTCCATTCATACAGATATTTAGGAATCACCTTCCATCATTCCTTAACCTGGACCTCTCATATCCACCAGACTCTCAATACAAGTAAAATCAAAGTGTTGGCAATATCCAGATTTTTTCACACCAGAGGCGGTCAATTTTTTCCTGCCGCAATGGAAGTTTTTCAGTTAAAACTACTGCCACAATTACTTTACGGAGCTCCAATCTGGGGAGCAAAACCGCTGAGAAATTAGAGAGTGTTCAATCTTTGTTTCTTCGTCGTTTATTGGGTCTTCCAAACTCAGTCACGTATCAAGTTCTTTGTTTAGAAACCGGAGCCAAGACAATTTTTTCCCGGGTTTGGCTCTCTTTGTTTAAATACTGGCTTCGCCTTCATTATAGAGCCCTCCCGGGCAGTCTCACATATTTTCTGTTAAGCGACCACTTCCACTCCACCTGGCACACCAAAATTATCAAGCAAATAAACAACATAGGTGTATCTTTTGACCAACTCCTACTGATGGATCGAAAGACAGGCTTTCGGAGTTTTGAAACAACGTACTCTTGACATTGAAGGGCAGCTTCTCACAGCTGGAGCCTGCAGAACTTGTTCTCCCACATTTTATGGCATTTCACCACCATTGCCGGGTTTTATGGCTAAATATATGAGTAATTTAATCAATCCACATCTCCGCAGATATTTTATGCTTGCTCGGCTAAATGTGTTACCGACTGCCCAAACAAGAGGCAGATATCATGGCATCCCACAGGAGAACAGGACTTGTTCCTGTGCAGCGGGCCTACCCGAAACAACTGAACACGTGCTCCTTCATTGCAAAGATTTGGCAGTCTATCGGTTGCTTTTTCTCGAGGCCATCTTGAAGAAATTTTCAGTGAGATCAGACAAGGAAATAGTTTCACACCTGCTTAGTGACCATCATCCCCACACTACTGAATCAGTTGCCAGGTTTTTAACAAAGGCACTTGGATCAAGAGTGAAACCTTTGTGTAAATTTTAGTCAATTGGTTTTAACATAATCTGTATTTTACCACTCTTTATATGCCATTAAAGGTTTTGTATTTGTATTTGTACTTGTATTCTTTTATAAGTCTTAATAAATAAAAATATTTAAAAAGAATACTTCTTATTGTTACTGATGCAGTCACTCACAAAATAATTTTGAGAATTATATTATTTGGCAAGCCTTCAGCCATCTTCTTACATAAAAATGGGGGAGCTGTACAGTATCTACTTAAATATGGTGGCTTATTTAGCACTTGGATCCATCACCGTAGAGGTTTGGATATACAAAGTGTCATGTTCAAATAAATGTGAGATAGGCAAGTTTCTTTATTGGAGCCGAGGAGCCGAGAAATACAAATTCTGGAAATCCTGAAGTTATGAGAAATAGGAAAGTTTGAGAGGAAAGCCATATTTATTTTCTTATCATATATAAGCTTATTTCATTGTTATAAGAATAGAAATTGCTTCAAACATAACTAAGAATTTAACACTGTACTATTTGTTGTATTGATGTGATTTAGCAGTTTGAGAGCATTAGATTTATTCAAGCAATAATTGCAACTATATCCTGAATAGTGTTTAAGACTTGGGCATAAGAATATGTTACAGAATATATAAGAACTATAATTAACTGATCCTGTAGATCATCTTACACAACTAACACATAGTTATTGTAAGGTATTTTGGGAAATAAGAATAGTTAACTTATTTTAAACCACTGCATTAAAAAGCATTTTAGGCCTTTTTTGCACATGGCATTTATACCATTTTCAGGCTGGAAATGTTTCCTCTGTGGAGTTCCACATTGTTTTTACCCTTTTAATTTTGGAAATATATCCAAAATACTTTTTCTCCATTGGAGCTGAAACTCCTTTTAAGCCTATTCCACACATGCCATTTATGCCATCTCCAAGACGTTTTTGTTCCCAACGTTTATAATGAACCTTTTCCACACTCCCTTTCTTAAAACACTGTTTCCTGGCTTCCAGTTTTTTGCTCATGCATGCACTGTAGCAATGCTTCATATCATCACTTCCCCAGTAATGACTGTAACCATTTCTATGTTCTTCCTAAACTATTCCCTGGCAGTGCCAGCATCAAAATCCTCATATTTTAGTTATCCATTTAAAAGGAGCTCAGATTGTCTTCATGTACAGGCAACTGAATAATTATGTAAGAATGGACATCTGAGGTGTGAGATAAACACAAAACCATTTATGAGACCTAAATTGCTTATGCCAAAATGGGTGAAGTTTCCAACTGTTCTGACATACAATCTCTGAACCTGGACTCGTAAGTTTGTGTACTTGGCAGCTGAATTACTGCTAATGTTTACTGACAGTGCTAAAGAAGTGATAAAATTTGGCCTCCTTTGAGGGTGTTCTGCCAATATGAATCCCTCCCAAAACAAGGCAGCATCCTCTCCATCGGACAGCAGGAAAGGCTGGCACACAGGCTGGAGCAGCCATGCTGGCTTCAGACAGGCAGCTGAGGCAAGAGAGCCAGGAAGGCCTCTTGGAGAGAAAAGCAGCCCTCACCAGCTGCCTCCTGCCCAACACTTGGCTGGTGGTTGGAATGCCGTGTCTGTCTGGTCCTTGTGTCCTCCTGCCAGGTTGTACTCCCTTTTCTCTCCCTACCCTCCCTGAAGGAGCCAAAGAGAATAGAGCCCAATCAAGCAAGAGCCAGCTGCCCACCTGCACTCTGCCCTGTTGAGGCACCACTGCTTTTACTGGCTCAGCAAATGGTAGTGGAGGCCTGGTGGATAGCAGAGAGCCAGCAGCACAGTACCAGCACTAGCACCCTCATGGCCCACCTTGCAGCCGCCCATGGCCACCTGCCAGTGGGTCCCCCTCCCCAGCCCTGGTCCCCACAGCTGAGCCCACCTGCAGGCAGAAATGCCCGGCCCACCTGGTAAAGCACCAGCCCTCCCTGTCAGAGTACAGAGGCAGGGTGGGATAAAATGAAGAGGCATGGGAGGCAAGACCGCTGGCAGCACCATATCTAGCCAACAGGCAGCCATAAGGGCAGTGGTAGTGGCCTGAGAAGGTGAGAAGCAGATGTTCCTTCCAGTTCCAGCTCCTCACTCACTGGGCTGGTGGTCAGAGGGGGAGGAGGGCAACCAAATGCAGCCCCTTGTGATCTTCTGAAGTTGTGCCTGGGGCCTGAGCCCCTTTCTCCCCTATAACAGCTATGACATACTCTCAGCCCTGACTAGTATTTGGATTTGACACCACCAAGGAGCACCAGGATTGTGATGAGGAGGAAGACAGTGGCAAATCACCTCTGACTGTCTCTTGTCTTAAAAGCTCTACAAAGTTGCCATAAGTCAGCTGTGACTTGATGGCAACCAATGAGGATGCAGAATGTCATTTAATTGCCAGTGACTAACCTCTGCTCTCACATTCTTCAAATCTGGCATCAGGGCTGAAGAAGAACACACAATTTTTTAAATCCTACTGTAGAAAAATAGCACTGGCATTTATCTAATGATCCATGGGGCCAGCTGAGCAGCTTAAAATTTTGCTGAGAGTCACTGGACACCTAGGACCAGCACATGAGTCAAAGTGGAGGTCTACAGAGAGAGGAAGGCATCAGTGGTTTGTGATTTGATTGATACCACTACATGTACACTGAGGGGAAATGGATGAAAGTTTAGTATAAAAGTTATTGGAAGGAGTTGGCAGATCCCCCTCCCCCTCCCCTCCCCTCCCCCTTTCTTCTTCTTCTTCTTCTTCTTCTTCTTCTTCTTCTTCTTCTTCTTCTTCTTCTTCTTCTTCTTCTTCTTCTTCTTCTTCATCAAGCAGCTTACAAAGATAATTTACCACAGTACAATGTAGTGCAATAACAACAGGGAATCAGCTAAAATCTGTGAGAATGCATGAGTCCTTGTATGACTTCTAATACCTTAACTATAGTGTCATATCTTTACCAGGCCAACATTAGATACCATTAAATTGCTAGCAATTTTTATTTTGCCAAGAAAAATTCATATGATTAAGAAATGTACAGCTGTTTCCTTTGTCATAAATCTCTAGGATAGCATTTCTCAAACTGTGATCTGTGCACATCTAATGGCCCTTAGGGTACTTCAGCACATCTGTGAGTGCTTTGGAGGGGCAGAGTTCTTGCATCCATCAGGCTAATGCAAAAACAGAGCCTTCACAGTTTGTCTAGTAATGTGGACAAGGACTCCCCATATCAGAGAAAAGGAACAGAAGAGACTCCCCCTTCAGTAGGAGCGCAAGAGTCCTCAGATCTGCTGCCACTTGATGTCACCCAGGTGAAAGAATAATAATTTAGATTTATACTTCACCTTTCCACCTTGTAAGGAGACTCAAGATGGCTTACAAACTCCTTTCCCTTCTTGTTCCGGTGGGTTTTCCAGGCTGTGTGGCCGTGGTCTGGTGAATTTTGTTCCTAACGTTTCGCCTGCATCTGTGGCTGGCATCTTCAGAGGTGTATCACAGAGAAAAGTCTGTGATACACCTCTGAAGATGCCAGCCACAAAGAAAAGTGATACACCTCTGAAGATGCCAGCCACAGATGCAGGTGAAAAGTTAGGAACAAAATCCACCAGACCACGGCCACACAGCCCAGAAAACCCACCAGAACCAGTTGAATCTGGCTGTGAAAGCCTTTGACAATATATCCTTTCCTTTCCTCTCCCCACAACAGACACCTTGTGAGGTAGATGGGGCTGAGAGAACTGTGACTAGCCCAAGATCACCCAGAAGAGTTCATGTGCAGGAGTAGGAAAAAATACAGTTCACCAGATAAAGAGTCTGACGCTCAGGTGGAGGAGTGGGGAATCAAATCTAGTTCTCCAAATTGGAGGCCATCGCTCTTAACCACTATACATGCTGGTCAGTTATTAACCGAAAAGGAACTTCCTGCCGTCTCTGCAACAAACTCAGATTGGGATTGATAAGAAATTGGGTCACAGTCTTTTGAGATGTGGCCCTACTGGATCAGATGTCATAAGAACATAAGAACAAGCCTGCTGGATCAGACCAGAGTCCATCTAGTCCAGCACTTTGCTACTCGCAGTGGCCCACCAGGTGCCTTTGGGAGCTCACATGCAGAATATGAAAGCTAAGGCATTTGCAATCTCAGATCAAGGAGGATCAAGATTGGTAGCCATAGATCGACTTCTCCTCCATTGACTGTCCACCAAGACCTGTTGGCTATGTACAGACAATAAAAATATTGCATTTGTGTTTACTTTTTAAAGTATAGCTAACACGGTTCCTATCATATTGTTTTGAGGAAAAGGGACTACAGAGGCTCCCATGGGAATGCACAGCCAGCCATGACAGTTTTGAAAAGTGGCTGTCTAGTGCATGGAGAGCATCAATGAGGGAGAAGACGAAAGACGGGAGGGTTTGTAAAAATGTTAATGACATTGCTGATGTTTGAGGATCAATGCTCAAGGAAATCAGTGGTGAACAAGAAAAAAAATCTTTTGTAGTATTTAAACTCTTCCACAGATATAGAAAAGGCCCTGTGAGCTCCCTCTTGTGGGGAAAAACTATTGATGAATTGGCATAAAAGAAATTATGGAATGACAGAAATTATAGAAAGAAAATAAAAGGCAATGATTCTCAAAATGTTGTGCCCTGGAAGAGGAGCAGAAGAAGCTGGAAGTTCCAGATAGAGAGATAGATATCTGCAGGTACTGCATGCAAGTCAGAATGGCTCTGTTGACCATGGAAGCTTCTGGATATCTTCTGGTGCCTTCTTCTCTTCCTGGCTCATATAGGAAGTAGTTGGAAATGCCCTTTTCTAGTTTTCTTCCAGTGTCCCTTGTTGATCAGCGACATATCTTTATGCATAGATTAGAGGGCTGCAGCTGTGTGCAGAGATTCTGTGTGATCACTTGTCAAATAAGTGGCTGTTGATGGGGTGGGGTCTCAATAGGATTTTAGAAAGGATCCAGAGTTCAAAAATCTAACATTAGTTTAGAATAATAGCAGCAACTGTTCCTTAAAATTAAGCATAACTAAGATAGGTTTACATCTATTTACTATTATTAATCAACCAGTACTTCTCAGATAACTAGCAGATTAA
This sequence comes from Sphaerodactylus townsendi, assembly GCF_021028975.2. Lineage (NCBI taxonomy): Eukaryota > Metazoa > Chordata > Lepidosauria > Squamata > Sphaerodactylidae > Sphaerodactylus > Sphaerodactylus townsendi. The sequence continues at coordinate 127,596,040 of NC_059425.1, read as the reverse complement.
TATTCAGATAAAATGAAAGCTGTAGAACTGACCAGAATTTTTTTAAGTTCTGCCTTTTCCTCCAGGAGTTTGGGAAATTAAAGTTGTTTATATTCAATTAGACCATATTTAGCAATTACTCTTTACTTTTCATTTAGTGAGGTCTGTTAGCCACCAGGAGCCAAGTGGAAAGGAAGGGTTATAAATATTTTTTTAAAATAAATATTTATAAGGATTACAGTATATAGTTTTACCTTTCTTTCCACTGAAAACCATACAAATCAGGACTTGCACAGCCTCAGTTTCACTTCTTTTCTGAACCGAAGCCTATAGCTAACAGATGCTGCAAGGAAGGAACTGCCCATCAACTAGCTGCAGCCATTTGGGAAGAGTTTGGGAGAAAATGAAGACTCATATGGTCCGACTCTTTTTGGTAATGGCAGGATGTCTTGATAGATAACTGTATTTCTATGAGTGAGCTGTCCTCCTCAGTATTCAGATCTACTGGCATTGGGCTGTTTGTATGCTGCTAACAGGATAATTATTTACAAGAAATTTCAGTTTTAGACCAATGACCACACCTCCAAACCAAGACAAACAAACAAACAAAACGTAATTGCATACCTAAAAAAACCCTTTCATACGCAAAACAAATAAAAACCTTTACAAGAGCACTGCATGACTATCCCATGTTTTGCAAAGTTGACATGCCTCTTCTTTGCTTTGGCCTACAGTTTTCAGTGCCGGCATCATTAAGAGATTCTTCAAATTACTTTTAAAACATCTACCTCCCCAAGGATTTTCGCTTGCATCTAATTAGACTACTTACCCCACACCAAGTAATTCCCTGTTGACAAAACTGTTAAACGCTTCAATAAGTAAGTGAGAAGGGCATCAATAGAGCAAGACAGATGCAATGCCACTGGTTAACAATAGAGGTGTAAAATGAGTCGCTTAATTATAAAGCTCATTAATGCATGGTGTTTAAAGGGGGGAAAAACCTTGGAATGATGATTCTGTAAAAAGGCCTAGTTCTTTCAACAGGCCACTGGATTGCAGAAAACTTTCAAATTCACACCTTTAATAAGGAAAACTGGGACAACATTTTAACTAATAATTACAAAAACCAATATCTGCATAACAGAACTTTAGGTTGAAAGCTAGATCATTAGCACGAGAAATCTTCACACAACCCTGTTACATTTATAAAAGCCAGACACACTGTTTTAAATTTTGTGTAATGCACTTGGGCATGGTAAATACACAATTCACAAGGCAAGGAGAGAAGATGGTCCGTATGAAGCATCACATAACATACAACTAACCTGACATGTATTTTGCCCAAGATCTACATGCCAAAATATGCCACTTTTAAAATATAAACCATTGTGTTTGCCTTTAAAATGTATCAGGAAGCAGTTTTGAAACATTCAGTGGGTGAATCTTTGACATCAGTCAGTTTTTTAAAACTTAAGAACAGCCAACATAATAAGTACCTACCATGTTTCCCCGAAAATAAGACTTACACTGAAAATAAGCTCTATCATGATTTTTCAGGATTTTTGGAGGGGGCTTAAAATATAAGCCCTATTTCAAAAATAAGCCCTACTGGTAGTTACAGTCCATGATGGTGTGATCCAGCAGGGTGCTCCCTACCAATGAGGATGCAGCTTGCATTACATGTGACAGGGAAGCAACAGGGCTGCTGAAAGTCCGACTTAATGAATTGTGAAGGTACCATATTTTCCCTAAAATAAGCGCTACCCCGAAAAGAAGCCCTAATGCATCTTTTGGTGCAAAAATTAATATAAGAAACACGGTACATTACATAATGCTTTATTTATCATGCCCTGGCAAAGCCAAACTATGCTTGCTAAAATGTTGCTGATAGTTATGTAGATTTACTGGGGCAATTACAATATATATATTAAAAGTATTAGTATTTCATAGCTTTCTCTAATACATTTAGGCTGTACATTATTTTTCTACTATGGTCACGGATTAAGCAATACATTTGATCAACTGATTTCATTTAAACAGGATTTATAACTTGTGTCCAGCCTACAGAACCCAGAAATAGAGAGGCCTGTTGGTTGCGTTCAATTTTCCATAAACGAAAACAGAAAAATGTGATGCATGTTAATGTGATGATAAAAATGGGGAGGTTCTTGCTAGATGTAAAAATGTTTCTAAAAACACAGATTTTTAAAAAAGATTAAGAACATTAGCAAAAATAATGGTATTTTTCATTTAAAAATACCACTGATTTTCCCTTTCTTTTGATGTTCTCTTACCAATCTTTTATCAGGAAGCCCCCTGAGAGATCCTTCATCTACATCAGGGAACCCCAACTTGTGGGTGCCATGTTGTCTTCTGACACCTTTCCTGGGGCTGGCCAAGTTGTTTTACAAAGTGGGAGGGACTTCTGATGGGCTGTGCAGATTTTTAAAGAGTTGCTTCAGCAGTAGCTGCCACCATACCACCATTACAAGAAGCATCCTGGTAAACAGCTTCTTCTGGAAATGTTGAAGAGTGACTATCAGAGCCAGGTATGACCTCAGTCCCTAATATTCTGGGGTTGATGCTACTTCCTTTGTGGTTGCATCCACTACCCTGCGTTAGATTTTCAAAGGTCCCCACAGGCTTAAACAAGTTATGAACCCCCTGATTTACATTATTTAAAGATTAGCCATTAGTTCTGAACAAAACAACACTTTTCAATTAAAACAAATTTTAAAAATCGTATTATATTCTCTATACAAGCAAGTGGTCAGTGTAGGCTTGCATACACATTGTTTCCTCTAAGAACAATATCATTTTATTGTTCATAGTAAAAAGGTGAATAAATAATTTTAAAAATTAAATGATCTACCTAGTTTTGAATCATAACAATAAATGTACTGTCAAAAATTCAAAATTTGAATATTAAAGCTTCATTTTCATGTTGAAAATAATAAAAAGCACTAAAGCAGCTGTGCAGGGTTTTTTTTAAATTGAACACTAAGTATAGGAACCTCAATCTGGAGAAGATAGTTATGTTTAACTTTTGTCAAAAATCAAGGAAATTTAATTAAATGGCAACTAGATCAAGCAATTTGAATGCAAGATTGTATGTATGTATTATGTATTTAAAATAAAGATAAACCCTCCTTTCTTTTGACAAAATTTGGATTCAAGGTGTGTAACAGAGACAAAATACTATAAATAACACTTACAACAGTACAATAATCAATGCGTAAAAAATACCAAAAGCCACAACAGACTGTTTTGTGGCCAAGAATGTTACATGAAATATAATCCATATAAAAAGATTGTTAACTTACAGGCCAAGTTAAAAAGATAAAGGTAGCCCCTTGGCCAAGCATTGGCCATGATGCTTACTAGGCAGATTATGTTTATAGGATAGCTTGCCACTGCGTGTTCCCCAGTTCTCTACATCTTAACCCCAAGCAAGCTGGGTATTCATTATTGCAAACCTCGAGAAGATGGAGGAGAAAAATAAGAAAAGTTTGGATTTATATCCCACCTTTCTCTCCTGTAAGGAGACTCAAAGTGGCTTACAAGCTCCTTTCATTTCCTCTCCCCACAACAGGCACCTTGTGAGGTAGGTGGGGCTGAGAGAGTTGCGAAGAACTGTGACTAGCCCAAGGTCATCCAGCAGGAATGTAGAAGTGCAGAAGCACACCTGACTCACCAGATAAGCCACTGCCACTCAGGTGGAGGAGTAGGGAATCAAACCCAGTTCTTCAGATTAGAATCCACCTGCTCTTAACCACTAAACCACTAAAGTACTGGAAACCATAAAGTAACATCTTTGGATGAATAATTAATGTGGTGGTGGTCGAAAGTGGCTGACTTACAGCGGCCCCATATAGTTTGCAACGCAAGAGATGTTCAGAGGTGGCTTGCCCTTGCCTGTCTGAGTGGTGCAACCCTGAAATTCCTTGGTGGTCTCTCATACAAACACTAGCTAAGGCTGACCCTGCTTAGCTTCTGAGATCTGACAAAATTGGACCAGCACGGGCAGGTCAGGGCAATGATTAATGTAATAAATAAAAATGCAACTTACTGTAAGAATTGAGAGAAGTTCTTCTATACTGCACTCAGGTTTCAAACGGTCCTTGAACATTCTTACTGTTGGATGCTTCAAATAGTAGTATGAAGCAATGCGGCCTAGAGTGAGTGGTTCAATGCTGTGGTCATCCTATTAAAAATGGATGTAATGAAACATGGTTAATACTCTCCTGCAGTTAACCGATTTTATACTGCACTTAAATATGGGCGTTTATCTGCACACATAGAAGTGATAAACTTAATTCTCTATGAGACCGGCTGTAATGCCAAAGTAACTGAAAAATACAAATAGGTGTAAAATAAGGTCTCATAGTACCCTCCACAGATTTAATCGTACAAGAAACTTCAGTACAAAGGGTAATCCCTCCTAAGTATTATCTAGTTCTTCTTTTCTGACTTTTAATGAAGTGTAAAATAACCATACCTCTCCAATTTTAATGCAGTAGGAGTATTCCAGGTCGATGAGTGACTTCTCAACAAGGTTTGAAAGGAACTTGTTCACATTGTCATGGCTTATATCATCTAAGTTATAGTAACTGCATAAATAAAAATTCAAAAGGAGAACTTTTAAAATACCGCAGAAACAACAAAGTACAGACTGTGACTACCATAAGAATTAAATATTTTTTAGTTGGAAACAATGGCCACCCAAAATTCCCTGCTGAAATGTACAAATTCTTAAGTGGCCATATGAATTATTGAGAACCCCCGCCCCCCCATTAAAACTTATACCACTGCAAGATTTCATAGTTCGTCCTCTTCTGGATATTTTATGGCTCCTTCTCTACATGGATTTTAAAAGGAGAAAAATAAAAGCAGTTGAATATGCCCAAAATTAGGTGTGCTTTCTGTATTACCGGTAGTTATTTTCTAGCCTTAGAGTATATGTGCTGTTTTATTCTTGAACAGATATAGTAACCATGAAAGAAGTTGTAAAGCATCGCATGAAAAGCAAGTTTAAGAACTAATAAGCCTGAAAACACATACCCTACGTACCTGAAAGACAATATGACCTTCCCACTTGTGATGTCAAGAAAAAGAAAGGCCATCTTGAATTTGTATCCAAGTTACAGTTACATACAGTGATGAAAAACTGGCTATAACCTTTAGTGTGGGAATTATCCTACACTTAGGGACCAAATACAGTACTCTTACTGAATACTTTACTAAGCAAGATGGAAAATTTGAATCAGTTTGTGGACGAAACACTGCCCCAAAGGTTATGATATGCATCTTATCTAGTAATATATTATTAGCATAAATGTACTGCATAACTAGCTATGTTAACATAAAACTCTCATTAAAAACAATTACAATAAAAGGTTTGTTATTCAGTGCCCATGCTGGTTAATCAAATGCACCATGCCCATGCTTGTTAATCAAATGCACCTACGTAGAATCCCAGGAGTACTCCAGTAGAGCAGCCTCCTGACGACTTAAGTGGGGTACTTAGGTGCCCAAAAGGATATTGGGCAGGGCAGGGGAAAAGCTTGTCTTCTGGATAATGCCAGTTGACTGAACATTCTGGATAATCAAGTGCTGAACAACACACATTTACTGTAATACTAGGCAAGCCTCTATTGATACCAGCACTGAAGTTGCTTTTCACTTTTTTAAAAAACTGCTCTGCTATTTGAGCATTTGTTTTACATATGTATTTTGACAGTTGTGATTTGTGGTCTCATTTATTTTCATTTAAAAACCCACAGTTTGTGCAGTTTTACCATATACCTTGCAGCAAATTTAAAGCAATGAGTCAACCAAGCTGGAATGATAAAAATCAAAATAGGGGCAGAGAATGATTTAGGGATTGTAAAATACTGAACATTTTGCTAAACAGAACAAAAAGGAATGCACATAGAATTGTGGAAACATAGTGTAAATTAGAAAATAAACATAATCCAGTGATGAGACAGAGGCCAAAGAGATATCATAGGACATGAGACTAGAAAAATTGCAAGGAATTTTTATTTCTTTGATATGGAAGGACACTGGACGTGTCTGTAATTCATGGCAGATCACAGAACATTTTTTCCTTGAGCAAGAAAAATAAGGCTGTTATTTCATGCATTATGTATATGTGTTTTTCTATGCCATGTAACAAGGCCACATTATATCACTGAAAGGCCAGCTAACTTTAAGCAGTGTTAACTTTACGCAGTGTTAACTTTAAGCAGTGTTATCATTGAAATGATATACAAAAGTATAATTAAGACTCACTGAAATAAGTGGTCTGTATTTTTCTTGTAGTAATCCTTTCATTTCAATATTATATATATGTGTGTGTGTGTGTGTGTGTTAACATGCTTTATCTCTTTCAAAACAAGTCAGTTGGAAATTATAACCAAGTACCAATAGAGGCACACCCATTCATTTGACCATGCTCAAATGAATGGGTGTGCCTCTATTGGTACTTGGTTATAATTTTCATACCCCCCCCCCCAAAAAAACACACATCAATAATAACAATCCAGAATCCCATCCATATCTCAAATTTCTTTCAAAACTTCCATTATTTAAGGAAGGGGGTAAGGAACATTGTTTGTTATTTAAGAGTTCAAAGTTTACTTGGCCACACTAAAAAGGTCACATGGTTCTTGGGATCCAGGGATACTTACTTGGATCCAGCACAAAATTACCACTTGTGCTAGAACGCTTACACAAGCAGAAACACAAGGGGGAAAAAAATCAAAGTGACCAATTGTTCTAAGTCAAACTTATTGCATTTCTGCTTGCAAAATATCTTCTGCAACCAATTTCTGGATCCTATTATATATAAGATGAAAGCCCTAGGTGTTGCACAAGAGTAGCTGACTTAAATCCCTTTATGTTTCTGCTTGCAGATTACTGGATCCAAGCCATTATTCATTTTTATTTATAATTTACTCAGACTATATAAACAGAATAGAGCACCTACTTTTGAAACACCATATTTTAATTTTAGTCACACTAATTTCTCTTAAATTACAACTTTCATAGAAAAATGTCCATTTTAAGATTTCTAATCTTAACTGGGGATTAAGTAGTGGCTCTCTAAAAATAGTATTCTATCAAAAATAAAGATATATGGAAAATATCAATTTCTAATCAGTATAATTTAGGAAACAATTTAGGGAATGCTTTCCTTTTGTTATAATATTTTTACAATTACAAAATTGCTGATTTAATAGAGAAGGCAATTATACTGTGAGCAAGAAGGCCTTTAGAAGAAGCTTTTTGTAGAGTTTAATCACAGTCCATCAACAACCATTTAAAACTTGGTCTCAATATAGTTACTGTACTAGGACAGGATTTCTTTTGGCCCAGTCACAGTTACACAAAATATTACTGAGTAAAAATAGCCTTTCTCGGTGGAAGCTTTAAAAAAAGAATGGATTCCAAAACAGTCATACTGTTTCTGGTAAACTTAGCAGACTAACATCACAGTAGGATTTATATTTTATGTATACCATTTGTGCTTATCATTATTCACATACATATATATTGTATAGAATTATGTATACATATTCCACATACACACTAGCATAAATAGGATTTCAAAATCCTAAAAATGTGATCTCAAGCACGATACTTTTACTTCATTACAGAGAATAGGTCCCTGGCTAAAAAAGATCATGTTATTTTTAAGTTTAAGGGATGGTATGTGCAAAGTGCACAAAGCTGCACTATATATCAGATACCACCTTCTGGGTAACTATATTATCTAACTATTTAATTGCAGATAAAGAATAAAAAACAGTGCAGTTTCATGGTCACTGCATTGAATCATCTAGCCATTATTTTCCCTCTGCTGCAGACAACCCACCTTTTTGTCAGTACACCATTTCATTTATTTCTCAGTGAAACCCAGTTTCACAATAATTGACTTGTCAGAAGCTCTAATTTATGAGGCTGGGCTCTGTAAGCCTTCTCCTATATTGGGCTCAACCTGCACACAAGCAAGGTTGAATATTTACAATGCTGTTAACAGGTGCTGAGTTGTTTAATGATTCTAATAGCCAGAAGCGTACTGAGAAAGCCAGCGGGATCACAATTACAGGCTGTTTGAACACAACAATTACTTGTCCCTTGAGAGGTGTGAAAGTCAAAGGCAGTTGTATACTAACAGCATCTAGCACATGGGGTAGATAGGCTAACTTCCATTAGTAGCCCACTGGGAAAAATGCAATAACAAACCCCTAGGCACCATAAAAATTTACAAAGTACATAAAATCTGAACAAACTTTTAAAACCAGCTTTTAAAGAACACATAGCAGCCTTACTTCCCACAAAACCAACAGAACATATCAACAACACAACAAGAAACATGAACTTATTTTTCTAATCTAAGGAAGTGTGGAATTTCACCAGCTGATAAAGAAAGGGACTTGCAAAGACATAAAATGCAGATGAAGTTACACAGACCATTTTGGGTTTAATGTGGATGGTGGTAGCAATTGCTTCCTGTATATTTATGTAAACCAGACTCAAGATCTCCCTAGGAAATTTTTCATCAGCCTTGAAACGGTGCTGCTATAACTGTCAGGTCTGTGGAGTCATTTGTCACAAACACCATGTTTTTTATGTTCAGATTATACGGTGGTAGTAATGACACAGATAATGAAACTGGGTTCCAGGGACGGGTGAAAAATGCTACAGGGAAAAAGGTTGCTTGCATTCTAGAGGATTTCTCTGGAAAACCACAAGAGCTTAACTTGTAAGTATTTTTTTCTTTAAGATTTACCATTTGGAAGAGAAGTTCAATTTACAACATAAGGCAGACATAAACAGTTATCCTAAAAAGATAATTCATTTTGTCATTTTGTGACACTGTAACTGAGGTGATTTTTCTTTAAGCTAATTTATCTGACCATGAATGAGGCTTAGGTAAAATCTGTTATTCTGAGCATACCCCTGATAGATAAAATATTGGAGAGATGATCCAATCAATGAGGTCTCTGGTCCTATTCCAACAGTAATGGATCAACATACCTTAATGGAAAGGAAATCAGACATTCCCATGAGAGCCAGAACAGTTGCAAGAGAAAGGAGGTTTCTCTCACTGACCATTATTATCATTTTTGACTGGTAAGCAAAGTGAACTAAATTATTAAAATGACTTGCAATCAACACTAAAAAGTGATGTACTTGGCACTGAAATATTAAGCTAGTTGATATGCTAGTATTTTTTCTTTAACCTCTTCAACCTTTAACTGTACTTTATGCACGGAATGCTTACCTCAGGGAACTTCTTTGCAAAGTGCTTGTAGTGGGATCTCCTTGTATTTCTGTTTACACACAAGGAGGCATTCACTACTACCACAGACCTTTTCTGCAGAGAACTCTCCTGGCACTGGTTCCCTTGACTAATCCTTAAAGTCACAGATCTCATTACACCCGGTAGTCAACTTAGATCTTTAAACTTATATAGACATTACTGTTTAAAAATTTACCCCCTGGCTGCCAAAATGAAAGAGGCAAAGCAATTCCCTAGACCACAGGCTGCTAAAGAATGGGACCGTCCTAGAGCTGATATTCTCTCCCCCTCCCCTCCCCCCCACACTTCCCACTGCTGCCGCTGGAAGACAGGGAGACTTGTTATTTCCAAGCACTCTTTGTTATTATATTGGCACCTCAACATATCAATACGAGAATAAGAAGTCAGTGTGTATTGGCTAAACCCATGTGAGTGAGCTTTTCTGTGACTTGAAGCAGCTGACAACAAGAAAAGGGGGGTTAGATGGAGGGTACAGATGGCAGTGTGAGGAAGTAGGGAGACTAGCCATGGGTGGAGGGAAGATGTCTGGGGCAAAGCTGTGCTGATTGGCAAATCTGCCCTGCTCTGGCAGTGAAGAAAACTAAAATCGTGCTAGAAGTGGTCTCGCATGCCATGGAAGGGATGGAAAGTGAAAGCAGGGCTTGAAGAAATATGTTCATACAAGAAGTCCTGCCACAATGGACATTTCCCCCCATCGCACAGTGGACACCTTGTGCATAATCGGCCAACAGTACACAGTTGGTTTATTTATTTGTTTTATAAACAGCCCTCCCCCTAGTGGCTCAGGGCGGTGAACAACAATTATTTTCAATAGGAATTAGCTGCATTTCACTTTTAGTGGATAGCTCCCCCAAACACCTTGTCAGAGTTCACTACAGTTATAAAAAATTATGGTTGTCATAGACCTCTGGAGGCCTAAGCTGAGATCAAAAGGGCATACAAGCAGACTGGGTGAAACCTATATTGCTAGAGAAAAAAGAACAGAACAAACGCAAATGATGGATTAGCCATGTTGTTAGGTGTAGGGAGGGGACATTGTGATGGAGAAGTGATCCGACCCTAATAAGATCTTCTTTTATTGAAAGGGCTATGAAAGTTCCTTGGGATAGTTGCAGTAGAGTGGAACACCAAAATCTTTTTTGCTAACAAGAGGCAATAAGAACCCCTGCTGACTGATCTGAGGCCATATGGTCTTGTCGAGTAGAGGAAAGGGTGAGAAAGGACAGAAAAGGCTTTCCATGGATAAAAAATGCCTTCCTAGTGAGATGGAAGGCATCTCCCAATGACTCCTTGTTCATCCCCACTTTGGAACAGAATAGGGTGGATTTTGTGTTGACACTGCTGGCAAATAAGTCAGCATAAGAGAATCTCCACTGCCTGAAAATGGGAGTAAATACGATTGGTTGAGAGACCAGTCATGATTTGATGCAATTTGGGATTGCTGAATAACATCCCCACTGTTATTTAACATATTTCTCTATGATTTAGAAGAAGAAGAAGAAGAGTTGGATTTATATCCCCCCTTTCTCTTCTGCAAGGAGACTCAAAGGAGCTTACAAACTCCTTGCCCTTCCCCCTCACAACAAACATCCTGTGAGGTAGGTGGGGCTGAGAGAGCTCAGAAGAATTGTGACTAGCCCAAGGTCACCCAGCTGGCGTGTGTGGGAGTGCACAGGCTAATCTGAATTCCCCAGATAAGCCTCCACAGCTCAGGCGGCAGAGCTGGGAATCAAACCCGGTTCCTCCAGATTAGAGCTCCAGATTAGCTTCGGCGCTGATGGAGGTTAACAGCCATAGACCTAGACTATTAATTAATTAATTAATTAATTAATTAATTAATTAATTAAACAAACAAACAAACAAACAAACAAACAAACAAACAAACAAACAAACAAACAAACTTGTAGGTTGCCCTCCCCCAAAGGGCTCCTGTATGTGGATGATGCTATGCTGTGTTGTTATCCCATTCTCAAACTGGCATAACCCAACTGAGGAGCCAATTTGTTTCATATTGTGAGCTTAATAAAGGTGAATTACAGCAAATCCAAAGTACTTATTTTTGGGGCAAGGCCAAAAAAATACACTTGGAAAACCAGAGGACACAAAATAGAACAGGTAAATCACTTCAAGAATTTGGTGTTATGCTTTAGTCACAATCTTTCTTGGGCAACCCAATGGAAATTTTCCTCTGCTGCGGCTTGTGCTAATGTTAGTGCCCTAATGTGTTTTTACTATTCCAAGGGCAATCAGTATATCCCTGTAGCCTTGACAGTTTTCAACGCTAGTATTGGGGCACAGTTGTTGTACGGAGTTCCCATCTGGCTCAAGGTGATAAACTGTTCGTTAAGGAAGACATTCAAAATTCTTACATTAAATTAACTGCGTCTCTTATATGACAATGTGCCTGTAAACGGGTCAATGGCCGCTAAAGACAATAGCATGTCTTAGAACAATCAGATTCTGGTTCCACATACATTTTCAGTCAGAGCCTTCATCCCCGGTCCACCTAATGCTAACAGAGTTTCAGTGTTTCAGCTAGCTGGCTGCTGTTCCTGCTAAAATAGAACTGGGATTTTCTCTAGTCATGTTATCGCATTTAGAAATATGTAAATGCTTTAAAAAAGAAAATTTTAGAACTAGAATTCCAAAAGTTATCCATCCCAGCAATTTGCTCCCCCCTGAATTTAATGATCTTCAATGAATAAAGACATGTAGCTCTATATCAAAAATCTTAATGAACCCACAACAAAGGGTCCATGCTAGAGCAAGCACCCTCTGCCATGTTTTATGGCAGATTTAAAGGGGTTCCTTGTGATAAAAGACAATGTCCCTGAAATCCAGGCCAAGATGAAACGATATTACATCTCTTTATTGCTCAAGATTTTGTGAAGCAAGGGTTAAATATTTATCTTCTTGGTTATTAGATTACCAAGATTTGATGGATATGAAAAAAATTGCTTTCCTGCTGAAGTTAGCAATAACTTCAGTTGTTGTGAAGCAGTAGCTAATTTTTGTTTAGAAGTGATAAAGGTTAATCGATGACTAATGTTATATTTGTTGCTATTATCGATAAAAGTGCTCACTCTTGTTATTTTATTGTATTTTTTCTCTAATTTTTTGACGTCTGATATAGTATAGAACAGTATGAATTTTTCTCTTTTTCCCCCCTAATGCCAATAAAGGCTTACTGACTGACTGATTTGATGCAACCTGTTTGCTATGAAATGTACAGTATTACTGTCTTCTCCTGCCACTGGTTGGTAGGGAAATGTTGCATTGAATGGCCCATTGTCACAACCAAGAAACCTTGGCACAGAGGGATATGGAACCCATGCCACCTGGCTTGTTGAGGTAAAACTTTGCTGCTGTATGGTCTGTTGCAATCTGGGGAGGGGTACCACTGTGGTAGTAGAAGCCATAAATCCTAGGAGTTTCTGGATGCAGACTGTCTTTTGGAATTTGTATTTTGGAAAGATAGAGCCCACGGTCTGAATGGTCCTGGACCACTGAACCAGATAAGTATGCCTTAAAGGAAATGGCATTTAAACTGCCCCAATTAATCTATCTTTTGGATAGGTTGTAATTGTCTTGTTTTCTAGCTTAATCACTAAACCTAAATTGGTTAACATTTTGGAAACCAAAGACAGGTTGTTTCCCAAAGACTGGCAGAAAGACAGCCAAACGTCCAGATAACTGTACACAGAACAGCCCCTTTGATGTTATGAATGCAACCACAGCTGAAATACCAACAGCCATAACAGACTGTATTTGGACAAAATATGAGGAGCTATAGTCAACCCAAAGAGTAGTTCCATATCCAACCCCCATATCTGTGAAGAAAGTGTATTTTGCTACATTCTGTAAGTTAACTTCGCATAAGAACAGCCATTTCATGAAGGATTTTTGTAAAAGTAAAATGGGTCTTTCTGTCTTTCATTTGTCATTAGATGTAGCTAGCAGTGCCTGACTCTTAACTTCTCAAGGCCAGGACGACCCTTAAGAGATAATAACATTCTTATGTTAGTTTGTGATTCATGGCACCTGTGATAGATAACATAACATTCCACTAGTCGTGCTAATTAGAAGAAGCTTTTAATTGGAAGCACTAGGTCACATGGTGCCTCACCTTCCTCTATAATGCTTAGTAATATTCTAACTCGGGGAATCGAACTTTATTCTCTGATTATTAGCTTTTTGATATCTCATGCCTTTTTTCTAGATGTTAACCTTTTGTTCCTGGCTAAGTATAATTACCTTTACGCTTGCTTCTGTGTAACTAATGTGGCACTATCATGAATTGTGCAGATTTGACAATACTGGACTTTTCTATGTTATTATTGATGCTCACAGCTTTTCAAATTCTTTTCTGCACTTTTTGTGAATGTCGTTACAGATGTCATTACATTTTATTTTTTCTGAATAAACCAAAATATTTTTTATTAAGTGAATTGTGTGCTTTTTTGGATCAGAGAAGAACTCACGCTTTATGGGACCCAGGGAGGTTACCTCTGGTCCTTTGACAATATCCAACCTTAAAAACGCTGTGTAGGATTTATGGATATAAATATGAAAAATAAGCATTCGTCAAATCTAGGACTGCACACCAGACATTGTTGGACAATAAGGGAAGAATGTCTCAAAGAGACAAAAGTCTAAATTTTAGAACCTTTAAGTGTTTTTGAAGAGACTGACCCGTGGGGTGACATCACATCATGATGCTTACTAGGCAGACTATGTTTATAGGGTGGCTTGCCACTGCCTTCCCCAGTCCTCTACACTTCACCCCAGCAAGCTGGGTACTCATTTTTGCCAGCCTTAGGAAATGGAAGGCTGAGTCAACCTTGAGCTGGCAACCTGAAACTGACTTATGTGGGGATTGAACTCAGGCCATGAAGAGAACTTTGACTGCAGTACTGCAGCTTACTGTTCTGTGCTGTAACTTAGATTTAAATTGTATGTGGAATGGATTACCAGTACATGATTAACTATTGAACAAAGAACTTTCCTGATTATGCACATCATTTCAGTGATGGTTTGTTGTTATCACAGTGTGCATCTCTTCCTTCTTGCCAATCAATGAAATGAAATAGGGGTGAAGAATTGCAATGCATGATGTCATACCACACCTTGCATTATATTATCACCAGGGAAAAGGGAAGAAAATGGTCATATTTCCATAAATACTACATTCTACATCATTAAAACAATAACAGGGCTTCAAGAGTGCTCAAGGGCTTTTATCTGGCTGTTATATCAACAATTTTGATCCACACACAGAAGCAGGGATTTTCATAAGGACTGTGGATAAATGAGAGATTGTCCTGTACTGATGGAATTCTGGATGCTAGCAAGAAGAGTTATATGTACCTATGGGGCTCTGAATCACATTGCAAATCACTATCCCTACTTGTAAAGCAGTGTCATGTTGATGGAAATGCTGAAAGCCGGAACGGGAACAGCTTATTTTGCTACATCTCTAAATCACAGGGACTGAGAAATGCACAGGTGCACTGAATTCATGCTACCATCCAATGTAGCATGCAGGTAAACCCTCATCAACTGGGGATGGGAATTATACTGAAGGGGGTTGTGTGGTTTCCGGGCTGTATGGCAGTGTTCTAGTAGCATTTTCTCCTGCATCTGTGGCTGGCATCTTCAGATGATTCCGGCCGTGAGAGCCTTCAACAATACATAGAACAAGTAGCATTTTTACGCAAGAATTTTTTCATCGTTAAAGACTTTATTTTCTGTTTAATGAATGATTGTTGTTCACCACCATCTGTGTCCTGTCTGTCCAGTCAAATATCTTTATAAATAATTGCAGTTTGGTTCTAGCATGTTCCCAAAGAGACCTTCAGGGACCACATAGCTTACACACTGTCTTTAATCAAAGTCTGACTCTCCCTAATCTGGGATTGTGGGTGGCTGGTGGTTAAAGAATCCATAGGCCAAAGTTGGGGATTAGACATTCTTCAGTCCAATGAGTAGTGGCCTTAGAGTCCCGTGGCCTTAGAGTCCCATTCCCCCACTCCCCCCATAGTAGCTGCTACATTGGGGCATGCATTGAGTTTAGGCTCATGGCAAACTCTCCAACACAGAAGGCTGCTGCCACGTTTGAATGTCTTCAGCTAGATTAAGCAATTTTGAATAGCAGGGTGGAGGATAAAAGGTAGAAATCAATTATTTCCTTTTGCCCTCTTGCTCAACAAAGAAAAAACTGAACATATTTGTGGGTTATAATTTCTGTAGATATTCAAAGTGTGTTACAACTTTACCAATTTGAGGTGGAAAAATCTAATAAGCCATTTTAGAGATGGGTGGGAGAGAGTATTTGGCAAGTATGTATGTAAGATGGGCAGCAGTTTGGTTTACGTCTGCAAGGATCACTTCCCTGAGTACAACAATTTTCAAGCAACTCACCTAGGATTCATGAGAAGGCGACGGAAGAAGTAAGTCCATGTGATGTAATCCATTGCATCTTGCTTTGAAGATATAGTTCCAGCTGCAATTTCAGCATTTAAGTGATCTGACAGAACTTCCAGCAAACTAAAAAAAGGCGACAAATTGCACCATCCTGACTTACAATCAATTGCATTAATTTTGTGATCCTGTTAGGTACACAAAGCTTTAGAATAGAATAGAATAGAATAGAATAGAATAGAATAGAATAGAATAGAATAGAATAGAATAGAATAGAATAGAATCTTTATTGGCCAAGTGTGATTGGACACACAAGGAATTTGTCTCCGGTGCATATGCTCTCAGTGTACATAAAGGAAAAATACATTTGTCAAGAATCATAAGGTACAGCACTTAATGATTGTCATATTTGATTTACATTTGATTTAACAGATAATTATTCTTTTAGCATCTTGCCACAGATGCTAAAATCAATTCCAAAGAACACTAAAGCTTCTAAAAAAGGGAAAATGACATTTGGGAGGGACAATGCTATTTTACTGCTTAAAAGTTACTGTACTTGCAGATACAACATCAACCAATTTTACTTCCCTTGGCAACAAAATAGCCACTGCCATGGTTTCTTAGAGATCTATCAAGGATGTAAGACTAGCTCCAAGTTCAAGGGCTGCCAAAGGCCCATAATAAAAAAAGAGAAGCCACTAAGCAGATAAATTGAAAGAGAAGGTTTCTTGGGGATAACGTTGGGTTTTGCTGCGATAAGCCCTTCAATTCTTCTGCCTACTGTTCCAAGACTTTCTAAGGCACAGGGGATGGGAAAGAAGGCCAGTTCTTACATCAAACAAAACTTAGTTCCTCCTACAAATATACATACAGCCTTCACATAAGGATTTATTTGTAATATAAAAATATACACTGAGAACACAGAAGTTCCTCTGGGGCCAGGAAAATAAAATGGAAATTGGACTACATAAAGACAAAAGTTCCAGTTTTTGGCAGTTTGAAAGAATGCAGTGAGTGAATCATTTATAATGATCAAAATAGTTATTTTCCCCCTATTTTTACCTTGATTCAACTGGAAAAGGTTCATAAAGAAATTTTTTGTAGAAATCTTTCTTGATATCATGAACTAGAATCACTGCTTTGCCTTGGTCATCAAACTGAGGTCTTCCAGCACGCCCCATCATCTGAAGAACATCTGCAAAAGTCAATTGATTACAATGATCACAATGTTAAATGTCCATATTATTTGCCTGTTTATCAAACATCCAGCTATACATAGCATTCTTCTAACTGATCCCAGAAACACTGGTTAAAATCCTGCATCTCAAACATGTGCTAATAAAGCTTAGTAAAACATGGTCAAGTTCAGGAATTGATTTGATGGTCCTGGGCCAGATCTGCTTCAACAGTTTGCTTTAGTTCATATTGTCAGGATTTGTAAAATGGCTGACAGACAAACAAGATGGCTGAGATATGTTCAGCTTCCTAGATTAGCATAAAGCATCATAAAGTTATAAGTTATGAAAAGTTCAAGATGACAGTTAGGCTTCAGTAAAAAAGTAACAAGCGTAGACCTTTGAAGGGATTGGTGGAAAGTTATGGACCAATCGGGGACTTGTTGCTGAGGCAGTATAATGTATCCAATGTATGAGTCTGAGCCTGAACTGGAGTTGGGAACCTTTATATGTTACCGTGTCTCAAGAGTATTTAATTCTGTAAGTGAAGAAGGTTCCTGTTGTGTGAAGAAGACTACACCATTTCTCTCCTTGCCACGAGTACTACTGTTGCGTTAAATTACCTCTGCCGACACATACTGCTATCTTTCGGTTCACACAGTTGGTGGAGAATGGAATAGGACTCATATGAAATAGGGCCCAGCACAGTCAACTGTGAATCCACATGGCAGGATCCTTATGCTTATGCTTATTATTATTATTAGATTTAGTAGACCGCCCTACCCCTGGAGGGCTCAGTGTGGTCCCTTGGGTAACCTTTCCTTGAAATACATCACATTCTCAACCTTGCAGCACTCTATTCTGACAAGGATTCTGTACAAGGTTACAAGTAAACAACAAATTATTTTAATAAGTAGTGCTTACCATTACTAATGTCATAAAGACAGGTGAGAAAGTAAGGACATTACTGAAAAGCTACAAGTTAAGCTTCAAGTTACATATCAAAATTTAACACACACACCCTTCCCCCCACAAATGTAGGTTACCCACAAAACCACAAAAGTTACTGGGGAATCTTGAGCCAGCTGTCAGTATGAGCCACCTGAAAAATGGAGGAACCATGCATCCTGCCCTGCACACCCTGAAATAAATGTGTCTTCCTCCAGTTTTAACAAATAAACACCATATTCTGATTTTCTGGCAAACTAGTATATAATTAGCTATACAGTATTAACTAATGAGAATCTTAGAACATAAGCTTGGTAAACACATTAAAAATTCTCCTTTTGCTATTAATTTGCTTCTAAACGTTCATGATTATCCAAATTCACTATTTTCAAACAAAGCAATTTTTTTAAAAAAATTAAATTCTCATGCTTGTAGTAATTTAAATGTTAATATTTTTGTGCTGGAAAATCCTGTCAAATTCCAAATTTGATTGGTCCAAGAATATCTGAGATCTTCTGGTGATGAAGAAATTAACAAACCAGAATGGCATATAAAACTGAGTTTATCACAGTGTACTATCTGTGCTCAAACTATCTATATGAGTTATTCCCCCACCATTATCACATTTGTTTATTCTTTCATTTTGGAAATTTCTAAAATGCATCTATACTAAAAAAAAGAAAGGAAATTCTCAAAGGCATTTTACATGCAATGAGTTGGAGCTTACACATCTGATTTGCTAGCGGTGATGCCCTTCTCCAATGCAAGGAACATTCCTCTGATGTGACAGACTTTAAGTTCTTGTACTAGTCGAAGACACTTGGTGCCAGAAGAAAGCACTACTGAACATACCCATAAGAGCCAAGCCAACATTAACCCGCCCACCCCACACACAATAACATCCCCACATTTCTACTATAAGATATTTGAAGAAAAACATAAGGAACTCAGCTTTGCTTTTTTCATATGCAGGAGCAATTAAAAAACAAACCACCTCTTTTGAATTGCATTGTATGTGTTCCTTTAACAAAGACCCATGAATTCTGCCAATACCTGTAATAGGATAATCCACATATCGCCTCGTTTTTCCATCGTAATATTCTGTTCCTTTAACAATTACTAAATGTGCTGGAAAATTGACACCCCAAGCTAATGTGCTGGTTGCAATAAGAACCTAAAGAAAACAAAACAATAGACAGAAG
Source organism: Sphaerodactylus townsendi (assembly GCF_021028975.2). Taxonomy (NCBI): domain Eukaryota; kingdom Metazoa; phylum Chordata; class Lepidosauria; order Squamata; family Sphaerodactylidae; genus Sphaerodactylus; species Sphaerodactylus townsendi. Next base: position 127,576,982 of record NC_059425.1, on the reverse strand, counting down.
GTGAGACAAAAGCAGAACTTAAAAAAAAGGGAATAAAATGTCAGTCTGATTTTACGAACAGAATAAACATACTTGAATCTTGCAATTTACAAACAACTCCTCTACAGTTCTTCTGTCTCGCTCATGCAGTCCTGCATGATGGATGCCTATTCCAAAGGCCACAGGAGTTAGTTTGAGATTAGACTCCCTTACTGTTGCTATGATGTCATCCATCTGTAACACAAAAAGAGTGCAAGAAAACGTACTTTAAAATATTTCAGAATGTTTCCAGTAATGCAAGCATGTAATTAAAAAAAATTTATTGCACATGCACAATATACTAGGCTCCATTTACTGGGCATAAAAGAGAAAAAACAGATCAAGCAAGGGAAATAAAAAGCATACAGGAAAACATTGTCGTTCAAATAAATATAATCACCTTTTTGAGTGCGTGCGTGTGCACACGCGTGACTTATAGCGACCCGGTAGAGTTTTCAAGACAAAAGATGCTCAAAGCCCAGTGGGGATAGGGCGGGATATAAATTCAATAAAATAAATAAAATAAAAATAAAGGTGATTTGCCTTTGCCTGCCACCTTTATTTGAACTGAAAAGACAAATGAAGTCTTTATGGCGGTGCATATCGTAAAAACCTTATGCTTATGTTTAATATCTCACTTCAAAATTTTAAAAGCATTTTTGGACTACTTATCTAACTATAACTTCTTATCTAACATCTAACTACTTATCTACTATAGACCTGACCCAAAGATGCATACTTGTACATTGTCTCCTTCTGAAACCCACCACCCCCCATCTTGATTCTGCATGAAAAGCTGGTTCTGAAACTTGGGAAATCTTGAGAAATATTGTCTGCTATAGCAGAAGGAACTACTGTCAAGGAAAAAAAGTGAAAATTATACATGGAAAGAAGCTGCTGTCTTTTCTCCCCCCCTCACAGATGTCAGGTGTGTGACTTGAAAATTTGTTGCAATTTTAGTTCAGGGATTCAGGAGAGAAATCTTTACTATGATTACTGATTTCTGGACACCTTGCTACTATGATTCCAGTAGAAGCGACAGTGCTTAGATTTTCAGAATAGAAGAGGAGCTTGGATTTATGCCCCACCTTTCTCTCCTGTAAGGAGTCTCAAAATGGCTTACAAACTCCTTTGCTTCCTCTCCCCACAAAAGACACCTTGTAAGGTAGATGGGGCTGAGAGAGCTCTGAGAAAACTGTGAATGTGGAGGAATGAGGAAACAAATGCAGTTCACCAGATAAATGTTTACTGCTGTCCGGGGGCGGCCTGGATGCCCCACACCGGACTTGACGGGGCGCCGACCCCCGCTGCCACACAAAGTCCAGCTGGACGAACGGCACCCCCGCGGGGCCTCGGCCTTGTCAGAGGCTGGCCGCTTGGTGAGGGGGCGGGGCGAAGCCTCCCCGGAGGCAGCTGCGACACCCCGGCTGGCTGTAATCTCAGCGGAGGCCGGCCAATCAGCTCGGTGGTGGCGCAGGCCTCGGCCTCCGTGATCCGAGAGAGGAGGCCAGGTGCAACGGGGGCGGGGCAATATGGGCCATGGGGCAGCAGCAACCTTGCTGCAGCTGGGAGATGTGCCAGAAGGCCATGCAGGCCTATTTAAAGAGGGGCGGGGCACGCATGCGAGGCGGTGAGTGGCGGGAAGGAGATGGAGAGGGTGGAAAGGACAGACAGAGGAGAAGAACGGAGGGTTAGAGGAAGGAGGGCGAGAGGCAGAAAGCTGTAAAGAGAACCTAGAGGGAGAGAGTCCAGGAGAATATGGAAAATAATAGTAATGGCCCAAAACAGCGACTGGATATATTTGCAGTTCAAGAGTTTTGGAACACAGACCCTTAATAGATATATTCATAGAATACCAACAAATATACTGAATTGGATGTTATGGTGCCATTCCACTAACAATGGGGCTTTCTGCCAAGGAGGCTTCTGCTGATGTTTTAGAGGAAAGTAACACCTTAGTGGAATACAACCACTAGTTCCAATCCACAATGAGAAACCTACACCTTCCTAATGTTTCTAAGGAGCACATATATTTTAAAAATCTATCAAATTATATCTTGCGTTTTACCAACAAATATCATATTTGGATCATAGCAACTTTACTCTTAAACTTGCAAATGAAAGAAAAATATATTGCTTAACATTTGACACTCCAGATATCAATTTCATTTGTCAATATATTATTTATTCAAGTTTAGACTAGCTTTTCAGTTTAACATCATTATATGCCACAGTGATCACATGATAACTACTACCCTGTTCAGGATGAAGATTACAGGAGATTTCTGAATTTATTTGCCAATCGCTGATCCGTCTTTGTTCTAGAATGCTTCGCTTGGGTCCTAGCACCTTGGGGACAGAACTAGGTAAGCACCAGAATCCAAGCGTAGCATTCTAGAACAAAGACAGTCCAGGAAATGGCAGATTAATTCTAACACAAATCCTCTTTGTCATCTTGCTCTCCTCCATCCTGAAAGATTCTCAGAATATAATATCCAGCACAATTCAATTCTGCTGGATCCCATTCAAAGTTTGCATGGTAGGTTTGGTTTATATGATCTAAGAGAAGCTTCTATATTTAGTCCTCTCTTGGGACAAAGATAAATGCTGCTACCCAAATGTTTGACACCCATCGTAAATTAGGTGTATATGTGTGTGTGTGGAGGGGGAGAGGGGAGGGGGAGAACCTCTGTGCACCCACCAGAATGTAGATTGGAAACATAAGGAAACTGTATACTTGCAGAAATGTATGACTGTAAAAGAAAAGAAGACCAAACACATTTTTAATGTGATGATAACCTTTCCTTCAGATAGAGAATTTATCATTGTTATACATCTATGGAGAAATTTGATGGAAAAACAGCTAAAAATATAATCTTTAAAAAACTTAAATGATACATAGTTTAAACTTCAGATTCCATGCCGATGGTATTTAAAATCAGATGAGAAACAAAGCTTGATGCATTATGTTGAAAATGGGATGGATTGATAATGAACTATAATTTTTTAAAAATATTTTAATCCAGGAAAAAAGCATCATTAACAAAAGCAATGAGGCATATGAGTTGACTTGTATTGTTCTGTAAATAAATAAAATACAGATTTCTTTAGGGAAACAAAAACTAAATTAATGATTTTTGTTGCTGTATTACATTAAGTAATATAATATTGTTTTGTGTTCATTATGCAACAAAGCGCATTACTGCTGTCTTAAAATTGCACTGTGGAAGTGTACCAATCATATTTGTTCAATCCTCAACACTAGTGAGAAAGGCAAGCTATAAATGAAGAACACATATAAAAACAATAAAAAGGCTTTCTTTTTAAAAATAATTGGGATTAAATTCAGTGACTATAATGTTTAAAGCCTGTCAGAATGTTTATTTTGCACAGGCAGCTTTCTAATGCTGATTATTGCCTTTGTTAGTAAATTTCATGGATACAACACCCTCCCACCTGATACACAAAAAGACACTGCTGGAAATTTATTTAGAAAGGAAGTTCTTAATGTTTACTGTGATAGTGTTGTTATCCCCCCCCCCCCCCACTCCATCTGTCCACTGCCTTGTACTACAATTGTGTCCTGTGGAGATGTTAGTCATACCTGCAAAGCTGTGTAATTTAACACAGTAAAAATAAAGGACCCTTAGCAGGAGAGCTGGCATATGAACTGTTATCCTGTCATTCTAGCAGCAGGGAATCTTGGCTGTTTCTAGAAGACCCCCCTCACTTTCACATAAATTAATGCCATAAAAACTATTTTTCCCACAAGCACATTCCAGAATTCCAGTTTTTTTAAAAAAGTCTTCCCTTGACTTTATTTTTGAATTAATATTACAGTCAACTTTTAAAACAAGATAAATGTAGGAAGATGCCAAGAGGGGGATTTTGGGCCAGCTACAATGGGAATAATCTCAGTGAAATTAAGAGGAAGTTATTAGTGTAAGATGTTTGCGAGATACCCAACTCAAGGACAAAAACCAATGTAATAATTATCTAGGCTTTCCAATAATATTTTAATATGAACTATTTAATTTTTTTAAGGAAAACAATGCCAGTCTCTTAAGGCAATGCACATATATTAACATGTCCACTCTTTTAAGAGGATGAATAAGTATTACTATGACGTGTCTGGCCTAGCTTAAGTAAATTTATGTAACCTGTTGATTGTTCATGCGTGTTTGAAAGCTGAAACTTGGAGATTTATAACAAAATAAAATAGAAACAATTTTGACAAAAAAATGAAAACAGTTGCATGGGACAGAAATATAACAAAATCAGCAGTATTTTTAGAAACTAGTAAGTGGCCATTTCCCAGTGTTCTTACACATTTGTAAAATTTTCATCAATTTAATATTAATGCAATTATTTTGTTGTATTTAATAATTTATTATACCTAAGAACCTTTTGTAGAAAGACAGAACTCCTTTTAAGAAGATACATTGCCCCGTGTCTGAAATTCATTCCAGTCAGAATATAATTCAGCAAGTTGATGACAATGCTGGCTCCAAAAGAAAGGAGGAGACCAGATTGGACAAGAATGAGCTAACAGATTGTGCAGCCCAATTCTGTCCCTTTGAGTGTGATATATTGTTTCAAGATGCTAAAAACCTCATACTTTCTCAAAGCATATCTGCCGTACTGGTTTTCCCATTTTCACAGAATCCTCATTATTAGTACTCTGTACCCCCTTCAAAGCACGTCAGACTCAGACCATATGCCACTGCATAACACTCATCGATTGTCTGAAATGCCCCGCGAAGAAAGATATGCCAAACAAAAGAATCACAAAAGTTATGAAGTCTTAAAACAAAATATAATTGCAGAGCTCACATCTGGTGCAGATGCTAAATGAAATTAAAGTGCTGCCGTGTTAAGGTGAAAATGGCAGTTTTTTTACAACAAAAACAACATTACAGAAGGAAGCTGTGCTGCAAATCCCGACAGAGGACCCCTCTGCCAATCCAACCCCCACATAATTAATTGGCATAGCTCTTGGTATGCCTAATTCAAAGCTTTTAGAGTTGAACTCAGTAGAAGACTTGGATTCAAATACTTGCTTATGGGAGAAACTCACTGGGTAACCTTGGATCAGTTGCTGTTTCTCAGTCTAACATACCTTGCAGGGTTGTTACAAGGATAAAATAGGGGAGAAGTCTATGTATTATATGTCTAAATTGCTGGAGAAAGGATAAATAAAGTAGTCAGAGCCGTAGTGAAGGGTAACTGAGGCTGGGCTATGCGTGCACCCTGTGCCCCTGCCACGCTCCCACCACGGTGCGCGCCCAATGCGTCGCACACCCTTCTGCCCCCTTGGTGCTACACCACTGAAAGTAGTAACACATTAATAAATAAGTACAAAAAACGAGACTAGTTAACTAGGCAGAAAATATATGTTTAAACTGATATATTTATTTAATTAACTGAATAGGACAAAATAAATATGGGAACAATACACTGAAGAATTATATAGAAGAGAAGAAAGATGACAGATTCTCTCAAAGAAAAATCTTAGAAAGTGATGTGAAAACTACACTGTGATCAGTTAGGAGAAGGTGAGACTGGGAGGGCAGTCATGAAGAGCTAGAACAGATTCTTAAGTGTAAGAATGTGTAGCTGACCAAGATTGAGATAATTCATACCACAGTATTCCCTATTACTATGTACGGGTATGAAAGATGGACAACGAAGAAAGCTGACAGGAAGAAATTTGAGTTTTGAATTAATTTCAGTATTATTTTTTCAGGGGGAGGGGGGTTGGGTTTCTAGGAATGAGAAGTTTGGTTTTTTTTTTTTAAAAAAAAAATCATTGGGATGATAAAGTGTTTTTTTTAAGTATAGCAATTACCATTAGACCAGATTAGCAGACAATCTGAAGCAGTGAAGCCAAGTTGGCTACTGAAAGAGAGAGCAGATCTTTGCTCATCTACCTTTTTGATCTTTCAAGTCACTGTATGTCCACAGTAGCCTTAATTTGTCTGGTCCAGTGGCTTGTTTGAGTTGTAATCATCTATTTGGTAGGTGGGACTTGTAGATTTATTCTTAATGGCTAATTAGCCTGGGCGCTTGTCCTGGGACGCAGGAAGTCTGCCAACTCACCATAAGATGCCTGAAAGGGGTCCAAGGGGGTGACAGAAACTTGTGTGTCTCCCAGGTGTTCTCTCCCTGTTGAATCTGAGAAGCCCCTAAAGGCATCACTCCTGAGACCAGAATCTTCTGGGCAGGGGGATTTTTCTTTCCTTTTCCTTTTCCTTTTTTTTTACTTCAGAGAGAATACCTGTCCTCATCCATTTCGGTGAATAAGGAGCTCTACCGACTTGTGAATGGAGAACTCTAGCCACTGTAAGGCACATGAATGCAGAGATTAATCCCTCTGGCTATGGAACTTTCAGAAGCCTTATATCCCAGCCTATTTGGTATAAGGGACAAATAAGGCATTAGATCTCATAAATGCCTCTGTAGCCTGGATATATCTATTTAAAGTCCTATGGACATCCAAGGTGTGCCACTCCTTTCCCCTTTTCCTAAGGATGCTTAGGATTGGCACAAAAGGAGGGCAAAACTAGGGGTTTGAAAGCATTCATGTTGAAACTGTCTAGTATCTTCACCAGATCATTCACCTTCTTCTCTGTCTGACTCCTTGAAGGAGTAAGATCTCAGGGAATCTGAATCCTCTAAGTCTCAGTCTCTACAAGCCTTCTTTTGGCTGAGCCTTAGTTAAACTTTCTTCTTCCCTTTTCAGGAGAAATGAAAATTAGTTCATTGTGCTACTTCCCTTCCATTTCACTTTCTGAAGCAGGAGGCGATCTATGCTTCTTATGGATTCTTGCCTAGAGCCTTGGTTTGAGTCTTAGCAGTGAGTCCTGGTGTTGTAACGTGTGTATGAGGGGAGTCTGCCCAGTAGCACAATTTGCAGCCACTTTTTGTTGCCATTTTTGTGCACCATAGTTCCCCGTTTGGAAGAGCCACTCGCGGTCACCACTGTCCCAGGGGGACAATGGCAAACCATTGCTGAATCTCCAATGGGGTCACCATGAGCTGGTCTTGCCTTGATGGCCCTTATTTATACATTAAGGACTGTGGCACTATATTGACATTAGGAGAATATTATTCAGCTGCTAGAGGCATATAAGTAGATACATTTGAGACCAGGTTCTCATCTTACAGAAGCATAGATAAAAGACAAGCATTATCAGCAGAACCTATGTTTTAAGCTATGTGCAAAAGTGACCAACAGTGATCTGTGGGAGATTCATATTTCAAAAGGAACTGGCAGAGGGTAGGACAAGATCACACGATCCTGCTCCCAAACAAAATTAAACAATCATGTTATGTGTGTACCAGCACTCTGGTGTAATTTTAGAAAAATGCTACCAAGTCTTAGAACAATGCTTTTATAAGAGTCATCTCTAATGCTATTAGATCTGTCAATAATTCATCAAATTAATCTAATTAGTTAATACAAAATGCATGAACTTAACCTCTCTTTCATCCATATTCAGCCATTGTTTTGGATCATCTTCAGTTGCCAGAAAAGCAATCAACTCCAGAGCAGAGAGCCTGGTTTGGCGTCTGGATGACACAAATATAAGAACGGGTTTTGCTGGTGAATGGCTCCTAATAGCTGTTGAAAAAGAAAAATGTAGAATTATGCAATTCTATAAACCAGAATTTTCCTATGCATCCTCCTTGTGTCAGCAATGGATTCACCTGAATGAAAAGTATTGATGGTGCAAATTTAACATCTCATTTGTCTTTGGCATAAAGGAATTTTCCACAAGTGAGCTTTTGCAGCAAAACTTGGGTATAACAATGGGTTGAAGGGTTTCTGTACTTACATTATAATAATCAAGCCAAGCATGGTTTTGTTTGATTTTTTTAAAGGTTTTCTTGCTGAGTGTGAAAAATTTCACCTTGAAGCAAAATTTTATGAGCTAAGGATGGCTATTATAAAGCAAACTGTTGACGTATTCATGACTACATTCTATCAAAAAAGTAAGGAAAAGAACAGCCACAAATCACATTTCCTTGGGAATCTGACCACAGAAACAGCATTAACACAAGCAGACTACTGTTTAAAGGTGCAATCTTTGTATTCACTTTTTAAAACTTCAAAGAATTTGCAGATTGTAAAATAACTTCAATGCTTCATGAGTGTTTTTGAATGTATTGTGCTGTATTAAACACAGAACAATTTTAGTATAAACATTGCAATACACATTGGTAGATGGGAGTCATGGGCAGATAAGTGATATAATACTGTCCAAGTCTTGTACTTTAAAGACTAATGCATTTATTTAGGCACAAGCTTTTGTGAGCTGCAGTCCACTTCCTCTGTTAGTGTTAATACTGCATCTTCTTCATACAGATATCAATATATCTATTTCCTAACAGAAACCTGACAGCTAATGAATTTTTGTTGCTTCGGGAACAGGTGTGGCTGAACAGTTCTGGACAGATTTATTGTTCATTAGTGTTTTTCTGCAATGCTCCTCTTTTAGGTGTAAATTATCTGAACTACCAAGATTGGTCTCTAGTTTCCAATCAATACTTTGCTTCTGTCATAAGGCTAATTAGATCAGCTAAAAAGTCACCTCACAACTGTCGCCTTACAATCAACAGCAGTTCACATCACAAAATTTATTTGAGGTCTTCTTTTTAATTGATATAATAAATATTCCTTATGGAACCCACACAGAACATGTTTCTGTAAAATATGAGGGTGCTTCCTAAATCTATCTTCTTTGCCAGTTTAAGAATAAAAAATTGAAAACAGAGTCATATCCGGACACATTGAAAATTCTGACATTTATGGTTACTGCCTTGAAAGCAAAATTAAATAAGCCTAGCTTGACATGAAACTTATGTTTACAATTTTTAAAGCTTCCCAGAGAAGAAAATCACTTTCTGAATTAATACCAAAAAAGGTTTTATAGGTTTGTAAATCTTAAAATATTAATATGAAATAATTTTCATAGTGTCAAATATGAACAGTAATTTCTAATATTTTGCTTGAAATATGTTCATGTTCCATTGACATGTGTTATGTTAGCAGGCTAATGCATGAGCCATGAAGCAGGGTCATAATGTTAAAGACTTTCTTCTTAAAACAACCCAAGAAAGCACACAATAACATATGATATAAATCTGTCTAGTGCAGACTTTACAAAAAAAATTACAAATATGCCAGAATACCCTGGAATGCTGGTTTGTTCATACTGGCCATTCGAGGACAATAGTGCTGGCCAGGGAAGCCTTGAATGTGAACTTCCAATGGAACTGGACGCACCGAGGGCCTGAAGTTGAACAGTCCCAACTGGAGAGAAAATATAAATGATGGGTTACTTACGTATAAGTTTGCTTTTGTTAAAAAATACTTGTAGATTGCTATTTTGAAAAACAAATAGATGCTCAAAGTCTTCTACTTGCCTGATTAATATTTAGCCAATCAGCAAGGTCTCTGGCATTTGCTAATGCAGTGGACAGACCTACGACTCTGACAGGCTTTTCGGTGTGAGATGAAATGAAGTTAGTGCGAGACACAATAACTTCTAGCACGGGGCCTCTTTCATCTCCTAGAAAAGAAAGAAAGAACACAACATCATTTTTTTTAAAGTTCAGGTAGCAATGCCAGAGCACACTTCAATTCCAGCAATAATAACAATGAAATCGATGCTCACCTAGCAGGTGGATCTCATCTATGATGAGAATGGAAACTTTTTGAACATAGCTTCTATTCTGCCAGCTTCTGCTGACCCCATCCCATTTCTCTGGTGTAGTAACAATAAGGTCAGCTTGGGCAATTGACCTCATATCAGGAGTCACATCCCCTGTCAATTCCACAACCCTGTAAAGGGAGTCAAGTGGTCATTGTGAAGCAATACAACACAAATTCCTATTTATTTTGAAATAGACCACAGATCTACAACCAGAATAAAAATATAGTAAATAAGACAATTCTGTTGAATATAAAAGTAGATTGTACATGTCCTAGACATGGGCCAACTTTCTATTCAGGTCCTTCACAGAAAAAAACGGAACCAATATATGACAGCTATAGCAGTTCCTTTCTGAGGAGTCAAAGGCAACATGGAGATCCCATTCAGTAGAAAAATACCCATATTAACAGAGGATCTTGTCAATCACTGAGAGCTCAACTGATTTTCTATTTACTTCAGACAAAGGTTCATCAAAACTATCATCAAGTTAATTTTATACATGTTAATCCTACCCTGTACAACTATTTCACAAATGGAAATATTTCATCAAAGTACTATGAATACTATAGCCAGGGTGCTCCAGGGACTGTCAAATCTACACATGACTTTTCTTAACAAGAATGAATGACAACATGTCCAGGGCAATCCTGTGCAGAAGTCAATAGTTTTAAACTGTGAAAAGCTTGCGTTATGAAGAGTGTAGTCAACATACACTTGTCAATCCAGAAGAATTTGCACCACTACCAATTTCTTTTCTGCCAACCATTCTTTATAAACACAAGCTCCTGAAATGAAAAGTCTTATCATAGGGCTTTGGGAAAAAAGTTTCTTTTTTTGACCCAGCAATGAAAATAGGAGAGCACTTACTTCTTGCCAAGTTTTTCTTCAATCCTAATTTTCCAGTCCTCAATCCTCTCCCGCACTAGTGCCTTCAGAGGAGCAATATACACTGCCTGCAAGGCACAGCCCAACAGAAGCAGAAAAAAGCAATAAAAGAATAGGACTGATGCATAATAACTTTTTGTACATTCTCAGAGTTAAAGAGCTAACTAAAAGTCAACAATTAACTCTACAAAGTTAAAGCCAACAGTTACGATATACAATTAAATATTTTATCTAGTCACTTAGACCAGGTTTCTAATTAAGATACAATGCTTGTAACAGTTCATTTTTAATTCTTTGAGCCAATAATGCATGCTTGTAAATTCTAAGCCACAACTCAGAACTGCATTTTACAGTCAATAAAGCTATGTATAAATATGCCATCATTCAGTCAACCAATTCATCGTATCTTATTTAATTCAGTACAGTGACCAGCTACACTACCCAAACAGCCACTGTTGGGTCCTTTCTCCTGAGATCAGAGCTGCTGAGCCAGTGGCGGAGCTACAAGGGGAAGGGGGGCGCCGTGCACTGGGTGCACGCCTGGGAGGTGCGGAAAATCGCTCCTAGGCCCCTCCCCCTTTCCCCCACCTCCCTTCCCACACTTACCCTAGTTCATTTCCTTTCCCTAGAACTTTTTCAGGCTGAAAAAAAGGCCTGTTCACAGTACAGGCTAAAAATGGCCTGAGGAACTAGTTCCCAGGAGACTTTGGGGCTCACAAGGTCTCCTGAGAAGTATAGTTCCCATCAGGCCGTTTTAAAGCCTGAACTGCAAAAAGGCCTTTTTTTCAGCCTGAAAAAGTTCTAGAAAAAGGAAAGGAACTAAGGTAAGGGGGGGAAGGGGGAGTGCCGCGGTGGGGCGTCGCGGGGGCGGAAAAGTTAGACTGCGCACCGGGCACAGTTTGGCCCAGCTACGCCTCTGCTGATTGCTTCCAGGGGACAACAGACAACAACATCGTCTGGTCTCAATTTGCAAGCCCACAGCGAAGCCAAACATCTTAAGAAAACAAATAAAGTATGACTAAAACACTGTGAACTTTGTCCCCCAGGCAGCCCTACATCAGATCACTGCAAAGCCTACCCATATAACTTGGATTAGGACAACCTGAAACACTAATTCTCCCCTACCCTGCTGAAAGGTGGGGGTTGAGATGAACAATGGCATGGCTTGAGGGTACTCCAGGGATTTGCTATACTTTGTCAATTACTGCTGCGTTTTAAATATTTAAACTTTTAAACTTACGTTTTAATTTAATGGGGTTTTGTTTATATACTGTATATGGAATCCATGTTGTACACCGCCCAGAGCCCTTTGGGGATTGGGCGGTATAGAAATCCCATAAATAAATAAATAAAAATAAATAAATTACTTGGCCCAGAGAAAAGACATTGCTGGGAGAACCTACATTATTGTCCCTGCCCGGCCCTGAAGTGAGTGAGTGTGAGAAGAAGTCTGGACATGTGGGGAGAGAGCAAACTTGAAAAATAAAAACCAATAGAGAGCAAGGAGGTTAAGGAGTCCTTCCTCCCAAATAAGACAACTCATAGTTTAGATCTTATCTCTCCTAAAGAATCTGGAATGACCTCCAAACTCGGAAAAAATTAAACACTGCCAATTTTTCCAAGTATGAAGCCTAATTCTGTGATATAATGATTTGATTGGATTCCCCTCCATATAGATATGAAGGAATTTCACCCAGTAAATTACTGTATCAGAAAAAGAAGAAGAGTTTGGACTAATGCCCCACTTTTTTCAACCACAAGGAGACTCAAAGAGGCTTATCTCTTTCCCTTCCTCTCCCCACAACAGACACATTGTGAGATAGGTGAGATCGACACTGTTCTGAAAGAACTGTGACTAGCTCAAAATCACCCAGCAGACTTTCATGTGTGAGACTGGAGAATCAAATTTGGTTCACCACATTAGAGTCGGCTGCTCATGTGGAAAAGTAGGAAATCAAACTCGGTGGAAAAGTAGGGAATCAAACTCCAGATTAGTGACCACTGCTCTTAACCATTACAAAAAGGGGAGGCTAATATTTTAATCAATGTTCTTGTTTAGCTATAATCAAACTTATTCCTGTTCGTAGGGAAAGTATGGCTCTGAGATCATCATTAGATTATGTTATGGATGTAGATGTGGCTATCTACATTTTCTTAAGAACAAGAATAATATTTGTATACACTAGTGATTTTAATCAGGCAAAAATATGGTGACGGACTATTTAGATGTCTACAGTAAAAATATTAATGTCAGTTGTTCTGGCTAGCTCAGGACTCTTATCAGCAAAAAGCAGAGAAAGGGAACATTGCTCAGAAAGTAATTTTACAAACCTTTGACATGGGATAGTTGTTAAAAACTCTAAAGATCGCTAACTCTGCTGCAACTGTCTTCCCAGAGCCAGTGGGAGCACCAAGGAGAACATTGCAATCTGAATGGTACAGTGTATGGAATATCTGGGTCTGAACTGGGTTGAAATGAGAGAATTTGTATAGAGCTTCATATTTGGGATTTCCCAAAGCTGTGATGGGTAAAGGCTGGAGATCCAGTAATTCTGAAAATTGAGGAACAAAATATACATTTAAATGTGCAATCAAGTACAATAGATAGTTCTTAAGGCAAAAACAGAAAACCATAGATAAATATTACTATTAATATCACACATGAACTCATACTCTAAAAGAGAAAATGATCTTAAAAGAGAACTAAACAGAGCTGGTTTTAAAGATCTGTTTTTCAAATGAGCATGGCTAAATCTAACAGCTATTCTGGGGTCTATAATTTTCACAAAAGGCCATTGTCTTTTCAAATCTACTGTAATTACATCTAAATCTACCATACTGAAGCAAATATGCCCCATAATTTATGAGGACCAACATAAATAAACTAATTCAAAAGACATCATGGCCTACATAAAGGATTTTCAAAGGCTGGAAAAACAAAGGCATGATTATTTAGTCAGAAAGAGAATGCTGCAATAAATCTTGATTAAGAAAGTCAGAAGAATTTATTTATTTAGTAGATTTCTATCCTGCCCATCAAATGCATCCCAGGGTGGGTTACAACAATCTAAAAATGCTTCCCAAATTACAATAAAAACAGCACCATATACAGATGATAATTCCTAAAAAAGCATACCTAAAACAAAAACATACCTGAAAACATACCCAAAACATATCCACCCTTCCCTAACCCTCACTTCAGAGAGGGAAGAGACTGCCAACAGCCCGCTGCCATGACCTCAGTACATGGCTGGTCTGTATGGCAATTAGTGTGGTCCCAGGCCATTTAGGGCTTTAGAGGTCATAACCAACACCTTAAACACCGATATACTATGCGGATGGCCTAATAAGCACATGGCATAGGCATACGACTACGGTCAACATCCTAAGGTTGGTCTCTGAACAGATTAGGTTATTGTCTATAACATTTTTATAGCATTTTTGTACCAGTGATCTGCTCAGAATCCTTACAGGCATTCCATCAGAAGACTAACAGCCAATGGGAATCCTCACCCTTTCAACTGGGCAGGCAAAGACAAAGCGCACCATACAGGTAAACAGTGGAAATAGATCTTGTCCCCTGAGCTGCCACTGTTTTCCTACCCCTCCATCCATTTCTGTCTCCAGCTACAGTTAACAGTAAGTATACATGGTACAGAAAAGACATTGGTCTGCAGACATGCTGGGGAGCATAATGAATAGGGAAGCATAATAAGAAACATAATAACATTTCTGGATGGCCACCAGCTGTGCCACTCTAAAAGAGGTTGGCAGCAACATTTTGCATCAATTGCCGTTTCTGAACTGTCTTCATGGGCAGCCCCATTCAAAGTATACTAATCTAGGTAGTACTTGAGGTATTAATGACAGTGGCCTTTCAGCAGAAAGAATAGTTGGCATATCACCTGATGCTTGCAAAAGATACTCCAGACCACGGCTGAAACCTGTAACTTCAGATGCAAAGCCCATCCTTCCCCCATGTTGTGAACTGATAATTTGAATACACTAGATAACAGTTTGAACTAGCTCTATCAATATTTTCACGTTGATGTTGAAAAAGTATGGGAGTCAGAATTAATCCTTGAGGAATTCCAGAAAATGATTCCAATGGAAAGAAACAAATGATTCCTACTATCAGTGGGAACATCTGTCTCAAAGCAACAAAATCACCTCAAGCCTCCATTTTTGAGAGCTAAAAGATGCCATAATAATAATCAAAGCTGATTAGAAGTCAAGGAACATTAACAACGTCACAATGTGCCTGTTCTTTTTCTATATCAGGGGTAGGGAACCTGCGGCTCTCCAGATGTTCAGGAACTACAATTCCCATCAGCCCCTACCAGCATGGCCAATTGGCCATGCTGACAGAGGCTGATGGGAATTGTAGTTCCTGAACATCTGGAGAGCCGCAGGTTCCCTACCCCTGTTCTATATATTTCCAATACCAAGGCAGCGTGAGGTGGCCTCCAGAGAACCATTTAGTCAGGTTATCTGGGATCAGTTTTAATTGTTATTACCCGAGGACATGGACAAGTTGCATGCAAGGTTGCAGCTGACCACCCATTCCTTGGATCCTTGTCCATCATGCGTGATTAAATCTAGCTGGGAGGATTGGCTGACTAAGTTTTGAAGATGCGGAATGCCTCCTTAAGGACTGAGGAGATGCCTTGAAGGAGATAGTGGTATGCTCCCTCCTGAAGAAGTCATCCTTGGACCCAGAATATTTCAACAATTATCACCTGGCAGCCAATATCCTCTTTTGGGGGAAGGTCCTGGAGTGGGTGGTGGCAATGCAGATGCAGGCACAGTTGGATGAAACTGATTTTCTAGAACTATGTCAGTTTGGGGTTGAGATGGGGGTTCAGGACAGAGACAGCCTTGGTCGTTCTGATGGATGACCTCCTCAGGAAAAAGGACAGAGGTCAGTTGTCCCTGTTGGTACTTCTAGATGTTTCATCGGCCTTTGATACCATCAATCACAGTATCCTTCAGGACTGGTTGTGGGGGCTAGGACTGGGGTCCACAGTAATGCAGTGGTTCTCATGCTGCCACAGTGGAAGGCTCCAGTAAATAAGTGATTCTTGTCCTACCTCCTGTAGCCCCACCAAGTCCCTGAGAGCTCTCTTGTGGAGCTCCTCAGGACTCGGTTCTGTCTCCAATGTTATTCAATATCTATATAAAGCTGCTGGGGGAGATCATCAGAGAATATGATGTAAATTTACCGGTCAATTTGTAAATGACACCCTCTTGGTTCCATCTGCATCAGGTGAGGCAGCCCGAATGGTGGACTGCTGTCTGGCAGCTGTCATGGTTTGGATGAGGGTCATTGAATGAATTGAATTCTTATAAGAATTGAAATTGGATCCTTATAAGATGTAGGTGCTCTGTTTATCAAGCTCCTGAGTCTGGGGGATTGAGGGAAACCCGGGCTCATTCCGCACAGGCAGAATAATGCACTTTCAAACTGCTTTCAGTGCTCTTTGAAGCTGTGCGGAATGGCAAAATCCACTTGCAAACAGTTGTGAAAGTGGTTTGAAAACGCATTATTTTGTGTGTGCGGAAGGGGCCCCAGTGTTGGAATAGGTGATTCTACCCCAGAAAGACTGGGTGCAAAATATTGGGGTCATCCTGGATGGGATGCTGTCTCTGGAAACCCAGATGGCAGCGACAACCAGGAGGACCTATCAACATCTCTGGTTGAGGTGCCAGCTCCACTTTTTCCTGGGCCCATAAACTTCTGGCTGATGTGCCAGCTCCACCTTTTCCTGGACTGGGATGACCTGGCCACAGTCATTCATAGTCTGATAACCACCAGATTGGGTTACTGTAATGTGCAATATGCAGGGCTGCCTTTAAGGGTGGTCCAGAAGCTTGAGCTGGTGCAGAATTTGGCAGCTCACTGCTGACTGGTGCTCTGCACTGGGACCACATGACCCCTATTCTGAACAGTCTGCACTAAATTCTGTAATTCTACCAAGCTCAATTCAAAGTACTGGTGCTAACCTATAAAGCCCTATATGATTTTGGTCCAGGGTACCTGAGAGAGCTATCTGCCCATATATTCCTGCTCAGGTGCTGGGATCAAAGGAGTAGGCCCAACTGGCAGTCCTGCCCCCTTCAGAAGTAAGTAAGTAAGGCGGGGGCAGCCCAAAGGACATCCTCTACAGTGGCCACTAAACTGGGAAATACCCTCCCTCAAGAGGTTTACCAGGAGCCTACAATCTTGGAGTTGCAAAAGACTATGCTCTTTGGCTGACTTCCCCTACAGGGAGGCGGGAGGACCAAGGTGTCCGTATGCCCCTCTCTTTTTGTGGCGTGGGGGTGGGTGGGTGCTGGAGATTTTAGATTGTGTTTGGGTTTTTAGGATGGGGTTTTATTGTGATTTTACTGTTGTTGGGTTTTACTGTTGTGATTTTATTGTTGTATGGCTTTTCAATTTCAATTTCAATTTTAACCTTTAATGGCATATAATTGTATGGCTTTTATTGCAGCCTGTGGTAAAATAGAAAATAGCTCCCAATGCTATTTAAAAATCGCTGAAACACACCTATATATTCAGCTTGAGCAAGTAGCACCCTGAACATTTCAACCCATATGCTTTTGAGCACGATGATCCAAAATGCCAATACTGGAACAGGACTATAATTATTAAGGTCAACTTCTTAATTTGGTTGTAGGTAATTAAAAAGTAGGTTGTAGATAATTTAAAAAATACTACTACCATTTAGCAAACTGGCCACCAAGATATCATCAGTCAGACAAGGGGACAGGAAATAATAAAGATCTTCCAAGCAACTTGGAATTATCAGATGAAATAAATTGAAACTCATCCAAGCAATAGCAATTCTCTGAAATAATTACTTCTAAAACATCTATAGTAACAGCCTTGCTCAGGTCTTGCAAACTGAAGACTTTGGCTTCCTTTATTGAGGAAATCTATCTCACGTTGGGTCTTCTTCTTTTCATGCTGTCTTCAAATTTTCCCAGCATTATTTTTTTTCAATACAAAAACCTTTAATGGCATAAAAGAGGTAGTAATATACAAAATATGTTAAAACACCTAGCATTATTGACAATGGGACCAACGTAAAATAACATCTGTTTATTGATTTTGGCTTCTAGGGACAGTTCAGGATTTATTTGATCGAGAATCCACTTATCTGTTGTCTTTCTGGCCATCTATGGTATATATAAAACTCTCCTACAACACTGCTTTTCAAATGAATCATTGTTTCTCTTGTCAGTTTTCTTCACTGAGCAACTTTCACACTCACACACAGTAACAGGAAATGCTATAGTATGAATTATCTTGATCTTGCTTGCCAGCAACACATCCTTACACCTTAGGATCTTTTACTTGATGGCTGCCATTCCTTGTCTTAATCTCCTTTTGATTTTTTTGGATGTACTCTTCCTTTTGGTAGATGATGGGGCCAAGCAATAGAAAATCTTTAACAATTTCAATTTTCTGCCTGTAATTTGATGTCATCTGCATATCTCAGATTATTACTGTTCATTCCACCAGTTTTCACTCTAACTTCATGTACATCTAATCCAGCTTTCCTTATGTGAATGTTGATTGAAAAACTAGGGAAATATAACACATCCTTTCCTAACACCTTTGCCAATGAGAAATGATTCTATTCGTTCATATTCTGTCCTAAGGGTAGCCTGGTATCCAGACTATAGGTTGTACTTTAATACAATCAGATGCTGTGAAATACTCATTTCTTTTAAAACCAACCATAGCTCTTCATGATCCGCACATTCAAAAGCTTTGCTGTAACCTATGAAACACCAGCTGATTTTCTTTTGAAATTCTCTTGAATGCTCCAGTAATCAATGTAAATTTGCAATACGATCTCTAGTCCTCTTCTTGTTCTGAATCCAGTTTGAACCCTGCATTTCTTGTTCCATATATGGTAAAAGTTTTTGTTGTATGATTTTGAGCATCACTTTATTAATGTCAAGGTCCAAAAGTTGCTGCAGTCTTTGATGCCTCCTTTTTGGAATTGGACTGTAGTTTGAATGTTTCCAGATGTAGGTTACCCTTTTGTTTTTCATATTAGTTGTTTTTATTATTTTTTATAGTCTTTTGTTGTTTTTCATACTATTGTTAATGTTTTAATAGGCTCTATTTCCAGGGAATAAGTATGAACTGGAACAGGACTTCTAGAGGCAATTACAGAGATGTCCTGGTTCAGTTCCTTACTTTAGGAATCTAATAGAATCTCAAATCATTCATCATCTGCCAAGTGATTGCTGGAAAAACTGAGGTACTAGGAATCTTCAAGGGCATACCACTTTACCTGTAGAGGTCTGTGAATGCTGCAGCTTTAATTCCTATCAATTAGATTTGCACACCAAAACAAAATACTGGTAAACTCAGAATGTTTCAGTAAAGCCAAATAAAATCAATATTCGTTGGCTTTATTCGACTATTACTGAAAATATTTGGGTTAAATGAACCTGGAATTTTTCAGTTCTCTGTCCCTCCTGCTGGGCTTGGGAAATGTCAGGAGAGGGAGAGAACTGCCCCTGCCGGTGCTTTCCTGGCTGGACTTTAAAATCAGCAGTCCCGCATGCAGAATCAGGCCATGCTACCCCTGCTTTCCAAGCCCAATAGCCCCGAATGAAGGACTTCCCCCCAGCCTTGCTTTCCAAGTCCACCAGGGTTTGGAAAGCAAAAGCAGGAGAGCAATCCTGCATGTGGGGCTGAATTCTCCAACTGCCCTTGTTTTCCAAGTCTGGTAGGACTTGCAAAGCACTGAAGTGGGACTGTTCCTTCATGCTCTCCCCTCTTTTGCAGGCTCAGAAGTCCACCCAGGCTTTGGAAATTGCAGTGGAGAGAAAGGAGGTTTAAAAAGCCAAAAAAGCTGAATGCTATTTGCCTTTTTTGATGTCAGGTGTATTTGGCATTTTAAATCACCTGTTTTATTAATTGGTAAAAGAAAAACTTGAAACAAAGATATGGCTTTTTTTTCAGGGTTTTCCCTGATTTGGGTTTACTTAATCACCAAGCCTACTATCAACTAATGATCTGTCTATGAAAAAGGCCACGTCAAAGTCCATCCTTAGACCATATCCTTTAAATTCAGAACAAAGTATTACGTAGAATACGTGACCTGAAGAATGTGTCCCATATTTATTGTATTGGCTATGAAGGTGTAAGCTACACCAGATATGGATTCTGAAATCCTCCAGGGTTCTAGGCTTTCTAACACCAAACCCAGAACTACCTTTACAAGAACAACCAGGCAGTCTGTTAGGCATGAGGGATTCATGACTAACAGTACCAGCACCAGATACATATATATATTTTAGAAAGTTAGCTGAAGCCCAAACTATCTAACACATTTAAAAT
This sequence comes from Sphaerodactylus townsendi, assembly GCF_021028975.2. Taxonomy (NCBI): domain Eukaryota; kingdom Metazoa; phylum Chordata; class Lepidosauria; order Squamata; family Sphaerodactylidae; genus Sphaerodactylus; species Sphaerodactylus townsendi. The sequence goes on along the minus strand of NC_059425.1, from coordinate 127,556,996 downwards.
GAGAGAAAGATCCTTTCTTGGTAAAGTGTTAATGCTAAATTGCATTGCTTAATACAGCTAAATAAATATATAACATATTGATCTGTTATATAATATACACAGTCTTTACCTGCTCTAGCTTAAATAAATGTTTGAATATATTCCATTTAATTTTATGGATTTTTGACTACTGTCAATATTAATCAGTGTAAAAATGAATAGCTATGACTTTTGATGATGAACAAGTTGACATGGAATTGAAAGCAATGAAAAATAATTTGTTTTTGGCAATTCTATGTTTTTGGGACAGATTTAAAAGGCATGGACATGGAATTTAGTGAGGTATTTTTAACCTTTTGGTGTAGAATTATCTCTTACAGAAGTTAAATAAATATAATTTTTAAATTGATCCAAATTCTTATACATGATTTAACATAAATTGTTAACTTTCAGACACATTTAAATCAATGGAAGTAGAAGGGTATAACTGTTTAGGATGGCACTAATATTTATATTGAGTGTATCCAATCAAAATGTATCCAGTCAAAAACCTACTCCAGGAAGATATCGTCAACAGTTCAGTTTCACATAGTATCTGGATATAAAAAACAATGAATACTAATCAGATATACTGGAATTAAAATGCAAAATGGAAGAAATTTAGCTGTTAAGGAGTAAAATGTTAAATCTTTCAGTAACAAGAAAACCTGCATGAGTATAGAATGATAGGAAACTGAAAACAGTAATGAAGATTTAAATAGACAGAAGGCTATAAAGCTGTCCTGAATTGGTAAATCCTCAGTCATAAAAATGAACACAACCTCAAGAACATATTTCAAATATTATTCCAAAGAAATGTATTAAATAAATAACCATCCAATTGTTTATTACAAACGTGTGCTTTTAAAATGGTTATTAGTTAATTCCCTTGGAATAGGTTGTAGATTAAGCAAAGTGTTCTACAAACAATAGGATCCCAGGCAGGTGTGGCTTTATGCATTTGTTCTACCATTAGCTGAAATTGCAGAATGCTTTCAAGTGGATAGCAATTAAATATGGGTGGAACCTGAACAATCATTAAAATATCACTCTTCAAGACCACCTGTGGGTGGAAAGGAAATACAGAATAAGAACAGCAATGAAAATATAGTTTGTTTTGGCAATTCTACATTTTGGGACAGATTTAAAAGGCAATTAACCTCTTTGTGCTTTCTTTTAATATCAATATTTTATCATCTAGAATGTAAACAGATTAAATAGATAAGCAATTTTGATCTCAAAGAAAGAAGTAATTTGATTAATTCAAAGGACTCTGACCAATCAGGAATTTATTGCTGATGAAATGGTAAAGAAAACTTGCATTATAGACTTTATTGGCAATATATTAGAAATTTTAAAAGGTGGGGGGGCAAAAGGTACATCCTAGGAACTGCAGTGATTATCTATTGAACCACCTTCCCCCAGAGAGCATAGATTGATCTCATAGCAGTAACTCGCATAAAAACCAGATTTTGCATCCCAGTTCAAAGGACTCATTATCTAAAAATGGCAGAAACTCTGCCATCCCCAAAGCACTGATTTCCACTTCTGTACACTACTATGAGACTATGTGCCTGTGGATAATGTTCATGCCCCGGGCACAGTTCCCCCTCCCTTCAACACTGATGAAAGAAAAATGAAATATCACCACAAGAAGCTCTGTAGCTCATTCTTGACTGACATATATCAATTTTTACTAATATTAAAAACACTTCAATATAAAAAAGCCATATTTATTATAGAAGTAAATGGTTACTAAACAATGGCAAACTTTAAAGGATTGAATATGCAGTATATGCACATAACTAGAATGGATTAGAATCCGACCAAATTAAAGGGAATTTGCATCGATTTTGTTGCACAGATGCTTTCTTTGAAGTTTATGTTTCACTCAAGATTTCTGTCCCCTTTTATGATTCTTCTCAGTATGGTAGAGCTGGAAAGCTATAAACTGTATTGAGGCTCAATATTCTTAACATACTTTTGTAGATACTTTAGAATGCTTTCACCAACCCCACTGATGCTGTGATTTCTTGGGATCTGTCAAAAGGAGAAAGGCCTTTTCTTGATCTTTGTCTAGCAGGACCTCTGTACACTTCATTGTTTCTGAGGAACCAGATGGGAATGGCAGTAAATTACCATAAATCCTAGAGGTTCCATAACTGGTGATGTGTAAATATCTTTTTGTTTATTCTGAATGCTACTCACTGATCAGTCAATCAGATAAATAGGGTACATATGTTTAACCAGACAGTTTCGGTACCTCAGAACAATGGCCAAACACATCATACTCATGTGTGAATTTATACATGTTAAAAAGGGACTTACAGGTCAGACGTGTGCATTTTAAAATTCAGCGTGCTGAATTTTAAGAGGCAGACATGACTACAATAGGAGTTGATACAACGGCACCAGGCACACTGATGTATAGTTCACTGATATGCCAGAAGAAACAAACAAGATATATGTTAACTTCTTGCATATTCAATGTGAAGATTTGAAAAAATTGAAATAGTGACTGTACTTTAGCAATTAACATATTGAAGAAACACTTCCATCTTTTCCATAAAAATCTTACTAAAAATTCTACAACTTTTATTATTTAGCACAAAATGTTTTAAGAAGAATCTTGCCTAGTAAAAGACTTCATGAATAGAAGTTACAGAATTTTCTTAAAAACTGGTTAACTGTTTTCACACTACTGTTGCTGGATTTTCCTTAACAGACTACAGTGCAGAGAAGTAAAGAAGTAAATAAACCTGCAAAACTGGTATAGTTCCCCTAGAACACATAGTTCCCCTAGAAATCAATGTACATGGACTGTGCAGGATCTCAGCTCTGGAAATGGTTACCTGTATGAGGTGGATGTCTCTCAGGTAGAATCAGATGCTGAAAATTGATAATGCATACAGCCTCAGCTCCTAACCATCTATCAGACACAGCCCGGATATAGTATTGGGATGGTAGCGGTTCAAAGATTGGTATGGTGAACACTAACAGCTGAGTTTCTTTTGCAATGACCTGTGGTAAACAACATATAACACTATATTAATTTTTAGATGGATAAAATTAGGTTGCCCTTTGTTGCCCTGTTATATGACAAATGAAAATACACAAAGCACAGAAAGATAGCACATTCCTAGGCATTCATGAAATACTTTGCAAATAGAAGTGCCATTTTTTTTTAAAATACTTATCGTGCTTTACAGACAGGTTGTATTCTAAATGGCTTAAACTGTAGAATGTGTCCTTGCTTATTAAGTGATTTTGTCTGATGGAATTGTAGCTCATAACAATCTGCACTGACAAGTGTAACAGAAGGAAACGTCACACATTTGATTTTATTCTGAAAGTAATTGCACTTTCAGACACATGAGAGGGACAAATCTTTTATTAGATTTTGCTTTTGAAGAGATGCCAGAAAACGATTACATAGAATTTTTTAGAATATGAATCTGAAAGCAACACACACAGACAGTGCTACAATATTTTAAATTAAAGTTCATTAAAACTTTAGTGGTATGTGCATTTTATTTCATTGTGTAAGACATTTGCATGCTTTATTTATTTACCTGCTTTTTTTGAATAATAAAATATTCTGAATGGTAAATGTGATCATTGGTGGGGTCTTCTACCCAAATCCACCAGGGCTCCCCACCTGTGCCATGGACCTAGGACAAAAATAAAATGGACACATTTAAACATATCCTAGATACCTCACGATTTTCAGATTCCATGTTAAATAAATTGGGGATCACGTTAGTTCAAGAAACAGATGCAAATGAAGATGGGTAGATGACAGGATGCAGAATGCATACCACTATACCACATGTTCACAAAACACATTTAATTTAATTAATTCCACGAGGAAAGCAACGGCTCTATCTACTACTTATGTGGCCTCATGTACCTGTGCAGCCAGAGGGGCCTCCTAAGAGAAACTGTGCTTCATGTTACACATTCAGTACACAGATTGTAGAATGTTCTGCTTTGTGAAAAAGGCAAATTGCTTTGTGAAAAAGGCAAACTCTATGCTGGGGATAATTAGGAAAGGAATTGAGAATAAAACTGCAAAGATTGTCATGCCCTTATATAAAGCAGTGGTGCGACCGCACTTGGAGCACTGTGTTCAGTTCTGGTCGCCACATCTCAAAAAGGATATTGAAGAGACAGAAAAAGCGCAGAGAAGGGCAACGAGGATGATTGAGGGGCTGGAGCACCTTTCTTATGAGGAGAGGCTGCAGCGTTTGGGACTCTTTAGTTTGGAGAGAAGACGTCTGAGGGGGGATATGATTGAAGTCTATAAAATTATGCATGGGGTAGAAAATGTTGACAGAGAGAAATTTTTCTCTCTTTCTCACAATACTAGAACCAGGGGGCATCCATTGAAAATGCTGGGGGGAAGAATTAGGACTAATAAAAGGAAACACTTCTTCACACAACGTGTGATTGGTGTTTGGAATATGCTGCCAAAGGAGGTGGTGATGGCCACTAACCTGGATAGCTTTGAAAGGGGCTTGGACAGATTTATGGAGGAGAAGTTGATTTATGGCTACCAATCTTGATCCTCTTTGATTTGAGATTGCAAATGCCTTAACAGACCAGGTGCTCGGGAGCAACAGCCGCAGAAGGCCATTGCTTTCACATCCTTCATGTGAGCTCCCAATGGCACCTGGTGGGCCACTGCGAGTAGCAGAGAGCTGGACTAGATGGACTCTGGTCTGATCCAGCTGGCTTGTTCTTATGTTCTTATGTTGTATTCAAAGGACTGATAAAATGTACAAATGTGGTCTGTCAAGGCTTTGGATGCCAATATTTTTAGTGAATTTCACCAAGATAGTGAAGTCAGAATTCAAGTGGATTATTTTATGTAAACTTTTAGCTCATCTCGAAATAATTAGGAACAGTTCAAATATCAACATTGACAATACATGAAGGATAACACACCTATTATATTCATCTTATTCTAATCTAGATTTTGGAAAAGGAGTGTTACATCTCTGAGAGTCATTGGAAATGTTAACATAATGATGAACCTTAATTAAGATCAAACCTCAGGTAGTTTCCTTTTACTCTGGGACTTTACAGTGGTTCAGTGCCATATAAACTGGAACCCACAATTCCCCAGGGTCACTTTAATCAGCCTGGCTATTGCTCCTTCAAGCCAACCATGGAGGTGTAGGAGTTCCTAAGCTAATGATTTGTAAACTATCTGGCTGCAGCAGTGACCTTGAGCCCAAATTATACACCATATTTTTCTGGCTTTACTTTCTAGGAGCTTTTACCTGATCATTCCACTTGAAATCAGAAGTGATGTTCAACCTAACTCTGAGCACAGTCCGTGTAATCGGTTGGACAGTAGCTTCCATTGTGATGGAGGGAATTTGATGGACACACTGTTTGACCTTTAATCCAATATTCACATGATGCAGTATGTGACCTGCAAAGCAAATACAACTTAATACACATTTGTATTCACTAGACCTGGGGAGGTGAGAGTGGGGAATCACACATCAGACTTTTAGAAAGTCCCTTGGAGAATATCATGCTGGCTTGTTTGTTGTTTCAGGGCAAAATAACTGACTCTCCTGACCAAGCATGCTTGAATATTTAACTTGAATTAGTTATTACAGATCGCAAACCTATCCTTAATGCTCCATCTAGGTGTCACTAAGGGGTTAAATAACTATTAAAAACTTACACCACAACATACTGTTTCAAGCCAGCAACCTTTTTCTCCCTATGACTTTTCGACCTGGCATTTAAAATCCACAATGTACCCTCAACAAACATAAAACCTGACCTTATTTAATGTAGGACACATTTTTGTACTTTTTACAATCTAAATATAAGGAAGATTTCACATTGGAGAGAACAGAGCCTTCTTGAATGAAATGGCTTCAACAGTCATACTTTTTAGTGAAGAGTTTCCCTAATACAGATTATCTTGAGGCATGAATTGAGAAGTGCTTTAAAACATAAAGCTTCTCACAACCATAACCATCACTGAGACAAGAACATACATTTGTGAATCAACCCAAAATGAAGGGAAGTCAGGACGGAATAAGAAGATATTAACTGCAATAACCTAGGGTGGCAACAGTGGGTGGCAACCTATTTTACGCCTACAGCCATATTCCAACGTCCTGCTGTTAGTACCCACAACTTGAAGGTTAGGCAAATGACAACCCAAATTTGAGCCTTCTCAGTTGTGGCACCAAAACTAAAACTCTATCTGCAGGCATATTCTTCTGTCCCTTTATTTTACCACGTGAAGACTTTTTCATTTCATCTGGTAATCCCTCAGGAACCCATCCTCCCTGCCTTGTATTTTAATGATTGATTTTCTTTTTTGAATGTGTTTTTTAGTTTTGTTTATAATTGTTATTATGATATATTTTAGCATGCCTATTTTAAACCTTCAGCTGCCTTGATGACTCTACTGGGGCAGAAGGAAGGGTGTAAACTTTGTAAACAAACATTTGCAAACAAAAGCAATGTTTTAATGGGGCTTTTAACCCCATTATGTAAGTTGCCCGGGAACTTCAGTGCAGGGCAGGGTGTAAATGGAATAAATAAATAAACAAACCAATAAATAAATAAAAATAAACCGACAAATAATGTGTAGGGAGACGTCGGAGATGAAAACATGACTGGACATTGTCCAAAGACTAAAGTTGTAGAGCTCTGCTTCCCTGATCTTTTGTCCAGGAGAAATAAAAAGAAACACTTTCTTGTTTGGCAGAGCAATGATGCATCTTGCTGGTACTATCGCTACTCCTAGCTAAGGAAACCTTTGCACTTGTACCAGGAAACTCTGAAGGATTGCTAAAAACCTTTGGCTCTGTAAACACTGAAGTTTCCTCATGTTGCAAACACTGTTCCCTGCTGGGAAAATGGACAGATTCCATTTGTCAGCATTTCAGCACAGGCTACAAACATATTGGTAAAAAAAAATGGGTGTTAAGGTTAGGCCAAATGGCAACATTCAGTAATGAAACTGATTCAGATTGTAGCTGAACCTTGGCTAACAACAGTAGACAGGATGACTTCAACTGTGGAAATGAGCTTATGTCAGGTAAGGAGAGAACATCTTTTTTGCTTCTGTTCCTCAAGATTCCATTGAGATTATACATTTCAAAATGCTTCTTTGCTAGGAACTTGAGGGATAAGATAAATTAGGTTTCCCATGATTACTTTAGAACACTAGAGGAACACAAAAACTGAACACATCCTTAAAAAGAGTTATTTGACCAGGATCAGTTTTGTGGCTTTATTTCCAAGGTCTTAAATCGCCTTGCCAATGATGTTTTAAAATTATGTACCATCAAAAACTGGTCCCTAAGCAATGAAGTTAATTCTACTCTGTGGTGACCTTTCTTTACCACTGAGAGCCAGTGTGGTGTAGTGGTTATGAGCAGTAGCCTCTAATCTGTAGAACTGGGTTTGAGTCCCCACTCCTCCGCATGAGTGGCAGACTCTTATCTGGTGAACTGCATTTGTTTCCTCACTCCTCCACATTCACAGTTCTCTTAGAACTCTCTCAGCCCCATCTATCTCAAAGGACGTCTATTGCGGGGAGAGGAAGCAAAGTAGTTTGTAAGCCACTTTGAGACTCCTTACAGGAGAGAAAGGTGGGTTATAAATCCGAACTCTTCTTCTATTCTGAAAACCCTGAGAGCTGTCACTTCTGCTAGAATCACAGTGGCAAGCTGTCCTGTAAGTCACAAAGCACTAGACAGTCTTAGCTTCTTGCCAGAATGCTGAGTTCCAAATGCTCCCATAATCTTAAAAAAATGACATTTTGATTTGAAATCTCCATAAAGATAGAGGAAGATTATAAGGAACAAAAGGGATAAAACTGCTTCAAGTTAAGACACTTTTAAAGGTCCTGATTGTGAGAGATTTTGCTTCCATTTACAGTGTATCTCATGAGGGGTGTTTGCCAGTTAGGGTATGGTGAAAATACAAAGCATTATGATCACTGCTGAAAGACACTGCAAGACCAGGAACAGAGATAACGTCTTTGCCCTTCGTGGCCACACAATATATCTGAAGAACTGTGTCCCCTCACGTGAACCAAAGGACCAGTTTAGATCTTCTCAGCAAGATTTTCTATCTGTCCCTTCAAACAGGGCATTTGGTATACTTAAGAAATGAAGCCTTTATTATTATTTAGTACATTTTCATTCCACTTTTCATCCATGGTCCTCAAGCCTATGTAATTTTCTTCCATCTTCATTTTATCCTAACACCACCATGTATTAGGTTAAGCTGAGAAAGTGTGATTGGCTCCAGTTGGCCCCAGTTCATCCAGTAAGCATCATGACAGAGTAAGGTTTTAAACCTGGATCCTAGAGTTACTGTATCATATTTTTTGCAATTGATGCTGTTCTTCCGTGGCACAGTCTTCCAAGATATGTTACTAATGATAACATCCTAACAGTATTTGGCAAGGTCCACAAAACATCCTTATTTATGAGGACTCTTGCTAATGTCTAGTCTGCCGAATAGACTTTTCTCTGCTTTCTATGGAGTAGACAGAAAGTTTAAATATGAAGCAGATATTTTAAATTCTACTTTTAATTATTATTTCTGTTATTCACTGTTCTAAACAGATGCTTATTGTAAAATGACTTAAGCAAAAAAATGGAAATAAAAGGTATATGCTTTCAAAATGACAGGAAGGCTGCTCTGACAGGAAGGCTGCTCTGACAATGCAGCAGTGGATGCTCATAGGTGAAGCTCTGAGTCTTTGCACAACGCCATCTCTTTGCCTGAAAGTTATTCTGGTCTGACAGCATCTCATTTGAGTCAATGGACAGAACAGTCTTAAATGTAAGAGCAGCAACAGGGACATCTGTCTGGGGAATCTGCAGGTAAGACATGACATCTGTTGGCAATCAACAAAACCCCTTGAATATATGAGGAATAGTTTTGGATCTTGTTGGCTCACTCCACTTTTTCTTGATCACAACCTCAAAGGATGCATAAAAAGCAACGATAGAATCATGCAAAGGTGCAGATGGAAAGACACAGTCAACTTGTAATGATTTTCAGGGGATGGAGGAAGCCGACAACTCCCGAGACACACATGTGTTGAGCTCAAGAAACTCTACTGATCTGCTGTTCAGATTGTTTGGAAAGCTCAGGTGGGGAAAGCATTTTCTGAAGTATGCAGTGCCTCTCCTCATACTTCCAAGAAGAATTACAGTAAATGACTCTGCTATTGCTATTACATACGAGAGAGAGAGAGAGAGAGAGAGAGAGAGAGAAAGAGAGAGAGAGAGGCTGTTTTTGCACAGCAGGCAGCAGCGGCGTCCCACCGGCTTAAATGAAGCTGGTGGGGTGTTGGGACTGCTCGCACGCACGCTGGTGCTGTTCGCACAGTGCCGGCCCGAAGGTGCCGCTTTGCAAAAACCTCAGTAGTTTAGCGGGGTTTAAAGCGGCGCCTTCACGCCACTCCGGCGTGGCCAGGATGTGCAAACAGCATCCTAGGGACGGCGTTTTTTCCGTCCCTAGGACGCTGTTATTTGGCCGTGCAGAAACAGCCAGAGAGAGAGAGAGTTGTTCCTTGGAAATGGAAATTTTTTTTTGCATATTCCCATTTCTTGCTTGAGTTTCTGTCTCCATTGTGCCAATTGCAAAAAAGGCAAGAAGAGTGAGAGGGATGGCATACTTAGTCTGTGGGCAGTCAAGGATGAAAGGTGGTCTTACATAACCTGATTTAATCTGGGTGCACTGGAACCTCTTCAGATACTGGAGTGCAGAGAAAGTGCGACCCAGTCCCATTGACTGACGAGCTGCCAGTGTGGCTTGGGTGGTCTGGCCCTGAAATAGCAGAGTGGCCAATAAAAGTGAAAATGTGGTCCTTCATTTACGGATAGGGATAAAAAATGAATGTATGTGTGAGACATCAAGTTCCTTAGGCATCTTAAAAATAAATATCGAACAATTAGTCGGGATACTGATAAAAACAAAATTAAAAATAAAGTTAGAGGTGAAAGATATTTGAGATGAAGAAAAAGATTTTCTCTACATCTTACCTATTTCGTCTTTCCTCATGTCCTTCAGCTTATCAATAGTGAGGTTTTTTTGTTCCAGTTTTGTAAGGACATGAGGTGGCAAGACTGAGAACTGTCGCAAAGGACTGACCCAACCCCACAATCGCTTGTCAATAATCTTGCTGAGGTTGAGTAGCCGGTAAGTCATTGCAGGCCATCGTTTACGGAGCGCTACTTCAAAAAGGGCTCGAATAATACGTGCTGCATTCTGCAGGACAAAACCAAAGATAACTTTATGTATAGTTAGCACTGTAGTACACACAGCATTCAACATTATAAGCACACTTTTCTGATGAGGTCACATTTTGAAATTTGCTTCCTTGATAAGCCCAACTGGCAACTTTGCTTTGCAGCCTTCACTGCTCCCTGAAAAAAAATCTGCAGTTAGTCACTGCAGGTGCTGCTGTCTATGTTTAAAATATTTTTAATTGCAGATGCATCTTTGCATAATTGCATTACAGCACGCTTCTTTTTATGTAAATGTTTCTTTTTAACTTTGTTGATGGTCACCTTAGGACAGGGGTCCCCAAACTACGGCCCGGGGGCCAAATGTGGCCCCCTGAAGGCATTTATCCGGCCCGCCAGGCATGGTGGCGATGGCTCCATTCATGTGCAGTGGGGGCTCAAGGGAGAGGAGGAACCGGCCCCAACGGCTGTTGATTGCAGTTACATGATGGCACCCCCAAATCTCCATGAATGTTCTGACCCAGAGTTGGAAACCTTACACGTGGCAACTCCTGCTCCGCCCTTCCCTCTTGGCTACTCCATGTGTTGCTCTCAGGCTTTCTGTTCCGCCTCACTCCCATTGGCATCAGCCAGGCTGGTGAATCGCTCATTGGCTGCTAGGGAGGAAAGAACCCAGGAAGATACCTGATCCTGGGTTAGATGGAATGCTTCATTGGGAAAGTTCTGCGCTTTTTTTTTTACAGGGGAAGGTATTCCACAGCCTCCCCAACAATATTTGGAGCCCACCCTGTACTTGACATACTTTGGTCACTGTTCTAAAAATAGACCATGACAAAAAGGCTGAAAGGTGAAATCAAACATTTCACAATCATTTGTGCATAGGAATTAGTTCATAGTTTTTTTTAGTCCGGCCCTCCAACAGTCTGAGGGACAGTGAACTGGCCCCCTGTTTAAAAAGTTTGGGGACCCCTGCCTTAGGAGCTCAGTTGTCTTCTAATGTAAAAGCAGCTCATAAATGCCACTAAGTGCATTTAATTTAAACAATGTGAACAGTATAAAATAGTTTTAACAACAACACATTTTGGATACAGAACAAAAAACTTCAGCCTTTTCTTTAACAGTTCTCTCCAAGAACTGCTCAGCTACCATAATTATTTTGCCAAGCTATGAACAGATACAGAATGGAGAACTGTATGTAAACTCTGACACTCCTTCTAAACCAACAGTAACCACTGGAGAACATGTCCTTTTATTGTCAGCAGCATTAGGAGTTTTCAATGACACATATCTGTCAACATTAAAGAATGTAAAAAGGTCCTCTATAGAAAAGAATCTAGAAAGTCATACTTCTTTTCTTTGAAAGTCTACAGTATCTGGGTTTCTAGATCAAACTTACATGACAACTGCACATGGGCTTTAAAATGCAGATCTGTTTATGTTGTATAAAAGTTCTGTTTTGTTTTTTACCTGCGCAACATAAGCGGAATCTGAAATAAGGGAAAAACTATCAATCTCTCCTCGGCTAACGTAGGTCTGCAGGAGGATGTTTATTTTTCCATAACTGTTCTCCACACCGCCAGGGGTGGCAAGTTCACAGAAATCACCCAGCAAGGCTTCAAGTTCCTCTATTTCTTCTTCTCTCACCTGAAATGCAAATTAACAGATGACAAAAAGACAGGTGCCTCTTGTTCAGTCTTCAACATGAAAATTAAATGTTAATTATCTCTCAATAACTGTGTTTTTAAACAGTGTATGATTTCTGGGGGAAAAAAAGTCTTCCAACATTGTACTTAATCGAACCTTAATTGAAACTATCTTAATAATGACACAATTGCATTTCATTATGCATCACCTTTTACTAAGGTTGCCACTGACACACAAAAATGCGATATGCCTCAAAAATTAAATCCTCTGATCATACCATCCTCCACCTGATGAGATTTATTTTTTATTTGACCAGAGTATGACCTCTGTCCTTCTGGATTAGGGCAAACTTGAATTAACATTAAATGCATTCATTAAAGTCATATAGTTTGCATGTGGCATATTATGTCCTTAGCTCAAATCTCTGAAGTACTATGATTCACAGTATTAAGGTTTCCAGTGTTAATAATATTAAGTCTTAATAAAAGTAAAGAAATATTCATATCTACAGTTTGAATAATGCATAACATTTTATATTCTCACTCTTACTTGCAAAACAGCATAAATCTACATATCCTTTGATTTGTTCAAAGTCTATTAGTCTAAAACTTATTTAAAGAAGATAAATGTTTGGCAGCTGCAGGGAACCACATGGAGGCCATTTCCATCAGATGTTGATCAACCCATTCTTTTTGAAGGCTGAGCTGAAAAGTTACAACTATCACTTGAACTATTTCAGGGATTTTCAATCACGGCCCAAATTATCTCATTTCAAGAGGAACCATTTCTTTTAATAGCTGACAGTTTGTTAACATCAGACCTTTTGTTACACTAGCACTTGTACGCCACTCTTGCATGAATAAAGGCACCAGTGGTGATGTTGCCGTTACAATGAAACAACATCCTAATTACTACTGCCATGTACATTTTATCTACTATGAGAAGGAATCTTTCTGCTGTTTGTTTAGGACACATTTCATAGTGTATTTCTGAAACAAGGCACAATAATTAATCAGCCATTGGTTACAGGAAAGCAAAACAAACCAACAAATCCCTGATTCTGTATATCAGCAACCTAATCTAATGCATTTTAAGCGATCCAACTCACACATGTATATGCGCATGAACATGCATACATTTATGCTCCTGTGTGCAAAAAGCACACTTGAAAGAGTCTACAAATGAACTGAAATGTCAAACTAAGATTTGGGAGACTCAGGTTGGAATCTTCACTCTTGCTGGGTAACTTTGTACCATATATATATATATATTTTTATATATATATAAAAAAAAAATCTGGAATCTTATCTAATTTTCATAAAACTTATTTGAAAATGCAACAAAATGATTTAAATACAATTCTACATACACTTTGAAGAGCTCACAGAGTTTTCTCTCAAGGATTTTTTTTGTAGTTTTTGTGCATTCTTACCTTGATTTGTTCAAACTCCTCTGCTTTAGACACTATAGCAAGAATGTCACCTTCTGTTTTGTGAGCATCAAACAATTCGTTGAAAGTCTGCAAAAACAGTAACTTGGGTTTGCTGTTCAAAATATTTTATAGTAGCTTCAATAGTAAACAAGACTAACTAATGAGCTAAATAAATAATCCCTTTCTTACAGCCCCTCAAATAATAAATGATGTCAAGGTAATGTGCTTTTTCATCTTTGCAGAGGGCAACCTTTTTCTTTAAAAAACCTATATCTTGAAAGGTATCAAATTGAACATGTGTTCACAACATATTTTTACTTTGAATTATTAGAAAGAATATACTGAATATTTAACAATGTGAGATGCATTTTAAGTAATCAAAATGGGAAAGCTGAAAAAGAATTCTACTTTCTGTCTTCAGAGTACAGAAGTTTCAACATGCTGAACAATATCACAAAATATTTTCACAAACTCATTGTTATTTATAAACTTGCGGTGTCTCAAGTTTCCATTTACAGACTGAGAAGGTACACAAGCATTTTTCCTATTGCATTTAAAAGCATATAACTTTTGCAAAAAGCTGAAAGTAGTTATTATTTTGTTACAAAAACTGGTGTGAAATATAGGTTCAATATTTATATTTTAAATAAGATTATCTAGGAAAGCTGCATATTACCTCAATAGTATTGTATTTAATGTAATAGTGGCTGGCAATTCTGCCTAAATCTGTTGAAGAAAAAAATCCAGTTCTCTCTTCAAAGCGAATCATCCGGGCTTTGTCTAACTTTCGACCAACTTCAATCACTAGCTGTTCTCTGTGCTTCTCTAAAGTTGGATCCATCTAAAAACAGTTCACAAAATACAAGGGTGGACATTAAGACACTGGATCATTATTTCTTATGTTCCTTTTTCATCTCTCTTGCCCATTTTTCCTGCATTAAATGCAGACTTCTGTTTCCTGCCTTGACAAATATGGACCTGAACCATCATCTTTTCTTTTTAACTTCAGGAAACTGCACCTATGTTAAATTTTAAAAACTCTGAGGCTCAGCTTGGGGCACCATTCTAATTTTCAGGCAAAAGGGTAGGTGAATTTTGAACTATGTATGTGTGTCACAGTAATGAAAGTTTGCCTGAATAGCTCAGTCCTGAATAGCTCAGTCTGGAATATTTCCAGTCCTGAATAGTTCAGTCCTGTATAGCTCAGTCTGGAATATTTAAGAAGTAATTACCAAACAAGCAGGGTATTATATGACAATTTGCTGTAGGCACATGCAGATGTGGGTACATGCTGCCTACAGCTTTCTCCAGCACCCTGAGAGTTCCAAAACGTTGATGATGGGGGTCATGGGCCTTGCATGGAGCACAGGAAACTGTAGTAAGCAGAGAGGCCTGGCTAAACTGTCTTCACCTTGGCAACTGAGCCACTTGTACCAATTGAAGCACCACTGGAGGTGGAAGATGGATTGATTGCCCAGTTTCAGCTCATTGCAGTCACCTAGACCAAATGGCTTTTTGCTAATGTATATTCCATGCCTTCCACCATGGTCTTTTCTGGGTTATCAGGAGGTTGCTGAGGGAAAAGGTCCATGCCCTCAAGCACTCTTGTGCTCACAGTTCATAGGAGCAAACCCACTGAGTTTTATAAAGATAACCCAACATCTCTATATTGGATAACACAAACATTCTCAAGCAATAATTATCCATGACCTGCCCACCTAAGAAGCAGCATTCAAGCTATCATTCAGTCTATTGTCAGAACTGAAACACTGAGGCAAAAAGTTGATACAAAAGTGATTGAAAACTGCTCTCTGAAAGCATAACAATAGTTGTTTTCCCTGTATCCCAAACACACAGGCAAAGAGCTACTACATTTGTTAGTCTTGGTCATTCTGGTTTTCTAAAAGTTTAATTACTCTATAAATATTTTTAAATTGAAATTGATACAAATTAATTGTGAGAATATTGTGAGAATAGTGCTATTTATTTTTACCAGACCATTCCTCTTTCAATAAGTGCCATACACAGCATGTTGGATTCTTTGTGATGGTAGTGAAAGAACTTTCAAAACTATTTGTCAAATTCAAGTACATTTTTCTTTAAAAATCAGTAAAGAAAACAAAATCCTAGCTTTGTCTAGGGTTTACTGGAGCACAGTATTGGACTTGGCATATTTTCAGGCCCTGCGTGAAGTTGTTAGGCCAAGATACTCATCTCCCTGCCTCCCCCCAAAAATCACTTAAAACATGTAAAGAAGAAAACTCAGGAATAAGACACTGAGTAAAAAACCCCCAATCAAAACAGTGAAAACTGAAAAGAACTAATTACATCAGCCAGTTAAATAACGTACAGTAATTGATGACATAATTTGTGACAGAATTTAAAGTCATAAAGGTTCTTAGCATTTATACAGTGATTTTGAGTGTTCAGACCACTTAACATATATTGCCTTACCACCCTGAAAACAACTCTGTAAAGAAGGCTGAATTACTATCTCTACATTGCATATGTGGAACAAATGCTGAGTGTAACTCACTTAAAGCCATCTAGCAATTTCACAGCAGAAGTAAAGTTTAAACTGGGGACTGAGTTGAAACTAGGGTGAAGCTACATGTTACTTGAGGAATTCTCTCTGAAACCTTTTCTTCTTTAAAATAAGAAAATTATGAGGGAACCCCCCCCCCCCCAAGTATTCACACAGTGCCTGGAGGGCAATTTTTGGGTTTCGGCCAATTGCTTTTAGGTATGTTTTCAGGAGATTTTATCTGATGTTGAGCTTTTTATTGCAATTTTCTATGCATTTTTAGATTGTGTAACTCGTCCTGGAATGTAATTGAAGGGCAAGATAGAAATCCACCAAGCAAACAAATAAAAATGGTATGTGGTCACCACTGCTCCAATCCAAAGATTTTATTGTCCAATGATAGATCTTCCACATAATGTATAATTTGATCCTCCAGATGTAAACCATTATGCTAAATAAAATTTTCCTCACTCACACAAACCTGTATATACCCTAAAAACCTCAGGAGCATCTGACTGCATCAGCCTGTTTAACTTAGTTTACACTTAGCAATAAAATGCTGACAGAAACGGAGGCACAAAAACCACTTTGATAAGCACACATGGCACGTGACGATGGCTAATTTGGCTGTGTTCCACGCTTCCCCCAAAATATGACGTTTTCAATCATCAGGGTGACTCAGGGAAGATAACTTAGAAAGCTCTTCTTTTACACTGTATTACAGAATATTTTCCACATTTTAAAAACACTTTAACAGAATTGCTGATGTCAGGAAAGGTAGCAACAGCAAATATTTAATCTCCCATCAGGAAAGGATTATAGAACCAGGAGAAAAGGCTCCTTCTTTCATGCATTTTCTACCTGATAAGCCTTGTGACTGATGCCATATACTAATGGGTTTGCTCTCATCCGCACATAAAGATAAGTATAACTTATCCACTTTACTGCTTCCGTGACATTTGTAACTGTCCCAAGAGCAATCTGCAAGTAGGAAAAAAACAAAATTAAATTTACATTTTAGGAATTAGAATGATACAAAAGCTCTTCTCATACAGAGTACTACATGGACAGCTTGTGTATAACCCAAAGTAATACTTACAGTGAAATATTTAGAAATTGATAAATTAAGTGCTATCATTTATTTTAAAAGTTAAAGAATGGACAAAGTCTATCTTGTGTTTTACACATTTAAAGTATCTTTATTCCACGCTTTCCCTTGAAAATATTAAAGTTACAGTCTTTGCTATTTGATTCCCCCCCTTCCAATATTAATTTCTCATTTTTCTTGGTACATTTTAATTCAAGATCAGACTTCTTTTTTAAGGATGCCATAGATTTTTGGAACCACAGCAAATTTTGTGAGCAGGAAACCAGACTGTGCATTTCATTATTATTGCTGTTACTAAGTGAAATATGTTTGGTCAAGTGTCCTGGGCACCCACGGGATTTCATTTTGTATGCACTGCATTCTAAATGCAGCATCATTTTGGTATTTAATTATTCTTGCATCATTCTTTTCAAATTGTGCACTACTGAAACTGTAAAGCTTCCATATGGGAGTACTCATCTAGCTGTGTTTATTTATTTTCAAGTGAGAATTAGTAGCAAGTCTAAACCCCAACTGCAATGTCCACATTTTTTTAAAAAAATTGGTTTATCTTATTTATTCCCATCATTTTGTGGAGACTGTGAATTCAGTAGAATTCCTCTAAAAAGATAACCCACACTCTCTACTGCATGTAGATGGGTTTTTAATTTATTTACTACATTTTCCTTGTGGCTCAGTGTAGTTTACAGTGAAAACTATAGCACCAGTGTCCACAAGCAGACTTGCTGGAGGATCACCAAAATGCCACAATGTGATTGGGTCCCACAAAAAGGACCTAGATGATCAAAGTGTCATTTAAAAAATCAAAAAGATCCAAAAAGATTCAATAATAACCAAATAATAAAAAAATCAAAAAGATCCAAAAAGATTCAATAATAAATCCTAAAAGACCAGATTCTGTGAGATCATTAAAAAAAGAATCCCACAGGAACAGTAAATAAAAGTTCATAAAATAAATTCTGAAATTCCAGATTTCCTCTTATACCTTGACATTTACCTGGAAGACAGTTTCTCTGTTTTTTTCATTTAAAATAATGAATTAACTGTCAGTTTTACATCAGGGACTAGATTTAATTGTAAATAAATGTCACTGACTTCTGTGGACTACATATATTTACTGAGGCTTATTTTCTACCCTATCTTGCAGACTCATGTGCCCGTATTACATAATATGTGAACAATACATCCTTGTTACAAAAGTTCACAAATAAGTTTACACAAAGACTCAATTCACATTCCTATGTCTGTGATTCTACGAGCTTTACCAGGCTAATGACCTCCAAGCCATTTCTCTATCCAAAATGATGTGAGAAACTCATTCCCATAATTCTGACCCCCAAGTTTCCACCTTATCCTAGTCAAAAGTTTCATGATCCATTCCCTTCTACCTGTGTAAGAATGCTTCTACGTGAAGGTCTTGATATAATCAATGCAAATCTGAAATTATCCAATTTCGGTAAAATGGGGCCAGTGCCTTTTCCCCATGTCAACAAGTGTAGACATTTAAACAAGTGTTATTTTGATAGCTGAATGGGTTCACATAAAGGTTAAAACACACATCAACAAATGAGTACAACTCAGTGAAAAATGGGAGATGACATTTTAAACTAAGCTACAGGCATATTGGCAATATGTTACCAGAAGCTGTGTATTTGGTTTCCTCCCAGGATTGAGGGAAGTACTCATACTATGTCAAAATAGCAGATGATGGCATTTCTTCATATTATATATTATCCTGCACTAACAGTGTACTGAAGTTCTAAAACTCACTTAGAAAGGCAGCATGCTTTGTTTAGAGCATTTCCCCCTGCCCTATCCATTCTAAAACAAAATGGAACTGCTAAAAAAAAGTCCTTCACATCTAAACTGCTTCATTCAACTTGCATTTATTTTATTGTTCGGTACTGGAAAGTAAAGCAATAAAAGGAAAATAGTCTGATAATTATTTGTAGAGTATGTTCACATTCACAATTATCCTCAAACTGTTTCACTTTGATGTTACCCATTTTACTGTCAACTACTGGAGGGGCACTACCCGAACAAACTGTCTGCAGACTTCAACCTCAAAGAAGTAAATCCTCCTACTATTACTATTTTAGTGCACACTGAATGTTGATGAGAGAGCATGAGAGAATGCATATACACACACACAAATATGACTTTTGAAGATTTGCTGCCACCTAGTGGTCTCTTCAATGTCCTGTGTGAGATATACACATATATAAGTTTAGAGTGATAAAAAGTGGAACAAAAAGCAGAATATTTAAACTTGATTTACATGATCAAGTACTATCCAAGCTTTGATGTTTTTAAGCATTCCCCCCAAACCCCTTTCTGTCTGTCTAACTGCTACACAGAAAGACAAGGTCAGAGTGCTCCGAAAAAGATGTGAAAAAACCTAAAATCTGGGGAAGATTGTTTTTTTTGAGAAGAAAGAGGGCTATGTCTTTATTGATGTCTATAAATATATACAAAACCGTAGTTTCAATAAAACAAAAAAAGCATTCCAAAAATGTGGCCACACACTGGATTCAATTTTTTGCCTTAAGACAACTGATAGATGGGCTGGTTTGGGGGTTAAAGATTTGACCTGAAGCATGGTCTGACCACTACCTACTTAAAGCCAAAGAAAATATGGCTCCAACACCCTGCAGGACAATGGGCCCAGTTAAAATGGTCTGCCCATACAGGCTCATGAATCCTACATGTCCTGAAATGCTCTATGGGATTTTAAGATTCCAAACATATGTTCTACTGAGGCTTCAGTGGGAGTATGGAATGTGAAGCTTGAACCTATTGAACAAGGTTGCCCCTCTATGACCATTCCCACCCCTGGGACATAAACTCCCCTCCCTCTCTGGTTTACTACACAATCGGGTGATCTGAAGAGGTCTGGGAGATATCTAGAATGTCACTGGCGACAAACCTGTACTCAGTTTGATGGAGCCTACTGGAAGACCAACGAAGACGTGCTGATGATAGCAAAGAAATGTTACTGTTCTGCTACCACCGCACCAACCATCCTGACTGTTCAAGATAGTTCAGCAACTGCTGATGCCAAAATCTGAGCATTTCTTGTCTCAGGGAAAGACACTTAGCTTTGATACTTTTGCGTAGTTTTTTCTGGATAAAAAGTTGAGAATACATGTTGACCCGGGTGTCAGTTGTTACATAAACCATAAACTGAGTTACATAAACTGAGCGGGGTGGGGAGATGAAAAAAATAATGAGATTACTTGCTGACCAGAATATCTGTAATAACACCAGAAGACTATCTGGTTTATTCATGGACCATTTTGCCCCACTTTCTGTGATGACTGTCAACACAATCTTGGGAGCTATGGGAGCCATGCACTCTAGATCTTTGCCAATCCTGGCTGCTAAAATCATGTAAGGACCACATCAACAAATCTTTAGCATCTATTATCAGTCATTAACTCACTGAAGAGACCCTCCCTCAGCCACTTATAGAGGCAGTTACCTCTTCACTACTTAAAATAAATAAAGAAAAATTATGTGGCCAATAATAACCTGCCTTTTCTTGACAGTGATTGAGAAAGCAGTAGTGGACAAACTCCAGGTCTTCTGGGTTAACTCGTCTGCTCTAGAACCTTTTCAGTCTGGCTACAGGCCAGGCTATGGAACAGAGATGTCTCTGCTAGCTTTAGTTGACGACCTCTGCCTAAATGTAGACAAAAACCTTGCCTCCTTGTTGCTGTTGCTGTATTTATCTGCAGCTTTTGACACAGTAAATCCTACCATCATGTTGAGGAGATTGGAAGCAGAAGCAGGTATCAAGTGCTGTGTTAAACTGGTTAAAAGGATTCCTCATGTATCACACTCAAAGGATTATTGTGGGGCACCAATTGTCATCAGTGTGGGATCTATCTTGCAGCACATCACAGGGCACAAATCTGTCCCACTTGCTTTTCAATCTCTACGTACAGTCCTGAGGACCAATAATTTGTACCTTTGGGGTTGGATATCATGTGGATGATACCCAACTCTATATATCCTTACCTAAATCTCCTAGTGATATGGCAGAAGTCCTGAATAACTGACCAGCTGTTGTTGTAAATTGGTTAATAGCAAACAAATTGAAACTAAATCATGAAGTAATCCTGGATAGGATTAATCCTGGATAGGAAGGCAAAGATCTTGAAGGACATTGTACTCCCGCTTTTGAAGGAGTTGATAACCCAGTTAAGAGTCTTTGGGTCATACACTTGATAACCCAGTTAAGAGTCTTTGGGTCATACCGAACCCACTTTTATTACTGGAGAAGCAAGTTAATGTAGTTCCTAAAAAGGTTTCTTACCAATTCAGCCTGACAGATGGCCTTTATCTTAATTGGATCCACATCACATTAACATTGAGACTAAACTACTAAAATGCACTGTGCATTGGTCTCCCCTCAAATTCAACTTGAAAATTCCAGCTGGTTCAGCATGCCACAGTTTGGCTATAATTGGAATTTAGATGGAGCATGCCTATCACTCCCATCCTGCAGCATTTAACTGGCTGCCCATAAGTTTCTGTGTTCAATTTACAGTATTAGCAGAGGTGGGATCCAACCAGTTCTCACCACTTCTCTAGAAGTGGTTACTAATTTTTTCTGAGTGCTGAGAAGGGGTTACTAAAGCAACCTCCCTGCTCAATAGGGACTGGAGGTGTGTGTGTGCGGCGGCGCCACTGTTTGAATCCCACCACCATTGGAACCTGTTATTAAAATTTTTGGATCCCACCACTGAGTATTAGCTATCACATATTAAACCCTGCATAGTGTTGGATGTTCACATCTGCAAGACATCTTGTGAATAAATTTGCAACATTTGGAATAATCTGCATCAGTTTTGGTAGAATATTCATTTTAATAGTGGAGATTTTTTTAACATATACTTTTTACATTTAGTCCATCTTTGCAAATCTTCTCCAGTCCAACTGAGAAAGGCAGACTATAAATAATGGAAATAAAGTCCTGACTCACATTCAATTTTCTCTCCATTTATTAATTTGTCAGCCCTCTTTACCTGGATAATCCTACCCCAAAAAGCTAATTACTATATTTTAATGTACTATTCATTGTAAACTAAGGAATATTTAGATTACAAGGGGGAGGAGAAAGATTAGGATTGGTCACACTTTTGAAGGACTATCTACCAACAGGACCGAGTTCTTCTCTAGTGTAAATGTATAAAATATAGCACTGAGCTGTACCCTACAACTCTGTTCTATTGATAGCAAAACTTTCTGCTGGCAGAAGTGATACTTATACTAGCACAAAGCCACATTGACAGCAGAACAATGAAGTGGATGAATCAGATTCTGTATCAAAATGGGGGGAAATCCTTGGGAGTGGTTTTACCAGGCAGTACTTAGAAACTCTACAGAGAAAAAAAAGTTCTGGAATGTAAAAAAAACGGTTACTGACTAAAAGATTGCATAGTTTCCTGAAGCCTCATATTTTAGCCATAAGTGAGCTGTAACCAGTGATGGATTCAAATAATTTAACAACCGGTTCAGGTGGTGGGATTCAAATAATTTAACAACTGGTTGTTTACAAGCACCATTTTAACAACCGGTTCTGCCGAAGTGGTGCAAACCTGCTGAATCCCACCACTGGCTGTAACTTCACCTAGGCTCTAAATGGTTTCCAGGATCTGTATATATAGAAGAGGAAACACAGCTGATTCTCATCCAAATTACTTAACTTTTCAGCAAAAGTTCATCCATAGATAAACATATACTTTTTAAAAAATACCTTACAATAATTCAAGCTTATCTCTATGGAAAAGCTATTTACAGTACAATTCTAAGCACAATTATATCCTAGAAAGGGTGTGGCTCTGTTGAAGATTTTCCTGCTGTGTTAGAAAATATTTTTCCTGAAGAATTAATAAAATTACTTACATTAAAAAACTCACAGATAAAGAAACACAAATAAAGAAACAAAAACTCACACAGTACTATTGGATAGTAAAAGTCAGGGAAAATCAGAAAACCCTGTAAATATTTTTTCCAGTTTCTTAATCTTTACTAAATTTGTATACTATACAAACATGCATGCATCTATTTACAAAAGCCTTGAACAAGGTGAGTAGATGCATAGCTCTATTACAATTTCTATCATACTAGATGACAAACTGCTGCAATTCAACCATCCTTGGGGAATTCAGCTGCAAGTTATGTAAAATTAAGTCACACCACAAGTTAACTGCTGGGTGGAAAAGATTAGATCCTACATCCCATTGGCACCTGTGTACTCTTCCTGTGCAAGAAGCTCTTGCTTGACGCAAGAGTCTTTTTCATTAGCAGAAGATTGCACAAGCTGGAAGAACATGTGAGCACCAGAAGTACTTAGTAGGAGGATCCAATTCACAGATTTTGAAGAAACAACCCATAAATGTACACAGTTTTGTTTAATATAACTTTTGCTGAATATAATTTTATTTTTGGTTTTTAAAAAGACCACACAAAGAGATTTTGTTGTCATGTGTATCACAATTTTATCTGTATGTTTTTTTTATCTGTATGTTTATCTGTATGTTTTTTATCCTCCCACTACTATGCTTGCAACATCAGAGGCAGATATTTGTCATTAAGTATGACTTTGCTCAAGATAAGCTTGGAGGACACTGTGAAAAAAGAAACATCTAAAAAGCAGAGAGACATAACAGAGCAAAGCAACTAGGTAATTGAGGTATTTAACATGAACATATAATTAAGTCAGAAAATTTTCAGGAAAAAAGATACTGTGCATTTAGTAGATAAAATATTTGTTCTTAAACTGGCACAGCATGAATTCTACTCTCATGCGTCTCATCTGCATTTTTAGTCTTCCCAGTTTGCTTGTTTTGAAAAAGCTAACATATTCTGAATGGCCATCTATTCTCTACAGTGCACATATGTCAACTATTTAACATTTTATGCCCTGACTGAGCAACCTCCTATCCACTGTCATATTTAAAGCAGTGATTTTCCATCTATTTACTGTTTGGCTACATCCTTCACAACCTGCTTTTTCACACATTTCCTTCTCAAAATAGAATTTCTATATTACACACTGGAACCAGAAACCATGCAATCCTGTGCACAGTTAGTCCAGTATAATCTAATGGATTTCAGTGGGCTTAGATTAGAGTAACTGTGCATAGGTTTGGCTGTTGTGGGTTTTCTGGGCTGTGTGGCCGTGGTCTGGAGGTTTTTGCTCTTAACGTTTCGCCCGCATCTTTGGTTGGGATCTTCAGAGATATCTCACCATGACATGCCTCCGAAGATGCCAGCCATAGATGCAAGCAAAATGTTAGGAGCTAAAACACCCAAACCACGGTCACACAGCCCAGAAACCCATAAAACAGTGAGCTGATTCTGATTGTGAAAGCCTTTGAGATGTACGCTACATAGGACTGCACTGCGGGCCATCTCATTTTCATCCTTGCACTGTCCACAGGGATAGCATGACACATAATTTTACACAAGACTCCAGTAAAATCTACCCACCTCCACCATGCCATCTCTGTGACTTGCACAGTGCTGCTGTACATGGCATATGGAACAACTACAAGGGGATAAACTGACACCCTCCAGTATGGTTTGTGTTCTGCTTTCTGACTGTGAGCAGAGAGCTTATTTTTCATCCAGAAGGTTGGCCATTTGTGCTCAAGTTCATTCAGCCAGTTAATTTTTATACATTCAAACTGTACAGTAAAACTGACAGCATTTCATGTATGCACATTCCTATGCAGTTTGATGTTGTTGTGAGGATAAAAAAGAAGGAAGAAATATGAACTCTATGGAAGAAAAGGAGGAGGAAAATGCGCAAACTTCAGCAAGCAACATATGACCCACATTTTTCGTATTTATATATATATATTGTTCTTTTTCTTTCTGTATTTTTCTTCTTTCTGTTGCCCTTCCATCATACCTTTCTTTTCGGTCGTTATGCATCAGCATCAGCATAAATAACGCCGGTGCACCCCCCCCCCCGGCACCGTTCGCATGGATGGTCCTGATAGGGATGGGGAAAACAGTGCAACCTGCACAGAGGCTGCGCCATCCCCCGAATGCCTTAGCATCCCCTCCGGCCTTCTGGTGTGTCGCCAAGCCAGGGGACATGC
This sequence comes from Sphaerodactylus townsendi, assembly GCF_021028975.2. Lineage (NCBI taxonomy): Eukaryota > Metazoa > Chordata > Lepidosauria > Squamata > Sphaerodactylidae > Sphaerodactylus > Sphaerodactylus townsendi. The sequence continues at coordinate 127,531,903 of NC_059425.1, read as the reverse complement.
CACCCCTGCCCTGTGTGACAGCTCTGGAGTCACAGGGCGGAGGGGGCGTGTCCCCTGGCCTGTGTGACGCGCCGGAAGGCCGGAGGGGATGGTCAGGCGTTCGGGAAAGGGGGGGAAATGGCGCCTTCCAGCTGCTGCCATTTGCACGGCAGCGGTTGGAAGACGCTGCTTCTGAAAAACCTTGCTCGGGGGGGGGGGGTAAGGGCAGCGCTGCTGTGATGCAGCAGCACCTCCCATGCAAACAGCTCCCTAGGGATGTTGCTTTTGCCGTCCCTAGGATGCTGTTTATGGCCCGTGCGGAAAGGGCCTTCCACTAAAGGGAAAAAAAGCTAGTGGACTCCACCAACGCATTATATCCCAATGGTGGGTCACACCAATCAATGGGCTAAGCAAAATACTCATTTAATTCTTTCATATTTTAATGTGCTTGATATTTACACTTGGTGTATCTTCAACAGCGTCTGTTAAACTGGTAGAATTCAATCTCCTGTTTTTATACTGGATCTATTTATCATACGTCTCACTAATAACTTGTACCAAAAGCAAACTCTCTTTTGGTCACATTGTCTATCCTGATAAATCATTTCCTTGTAAAATCCATAGTAAACTTCTCTCTGAAAAAAACCTATTAAAGCCACATTTCTACCTATTTCAAGTGATGAGTGATCATAATATAAATGCTAATTGATGGATTGATAAGTGAATAGGCAATAAGTGAATATTTGGCATTGATTTCCTCACGAAATATTATTGGGCTTTAAAAAATGTAAAGCACCAAGCTACTAGAAGACCTATTTACATAAAACAGACTCAATTGCCTAGTTCAGAAGAGTCAATTTAGTTCATCCAAAAACAACTGTTCAGCGTGTCACACCTGCTCCCAACTTGCCCAAGTGTTGCTACATTAAAATATATATTTCCTTAACTAGATTTTCCATAATGGCTTCTAAGCAGTCCCCCTCAAATTACTACACAAGCTAGTTACACAGATAGTATATTTATATGACTATCTGAACTCAAAGAGACAAATGACTGAGTTGGAATCAAGAGAAATGAAAGAGTTTTGTAATTGGCCTGACTTACAATTGATTTTCTGTAATCAACCCAGTACTGATCTTTCCTGGCTTGTCACGTCAGCAGGAAAAGTCATGTGCAGTTTTCCAGAGTACATAAAAAATGAAGGTTTCATGACTGTCAGTGGTTCACACTTCTGCTTTTCAGCATTTTCAGTTACACCAGCTGAGATGCATTGCTATTTTCACTAACATAAGTTTATTAGAAATCATTAACACACTTCAGCATTGACCCTCAGTTGTCGGAAGCTGGCACAGCTTCTGACCACTTAAGATTTATTTTATGCTTACTGTGCACTAGATCTTTTAAAGCATAATTAAACTTTTTTTTAAAAAAAGACAAAATTGCATTTTACTTTTTCACTTGAAGTTGGCTAAATAAAAAAGCTGTGTCCAACTTTTGTTGCACAAAATTTTGGAAGCAATGTTATCTAGAATCCCTCCCGTTGACACTATTCAAATAGATTCAGCACAGTGAACTCATTGTCTTTATCAGATGAAAAAAAAAGCAGGGCTTTGCCCGCTGCTCTCTCATGTCAAAATTCAACATGACCTTGGAAGAGGAGAAAGCTTAACGGAGACTATACATGGTCAGCAACTGGCACATCCATTATTCAAAAGAAAACCAGATGTTTAGGAGAGGAGTATCATGAGCAGCCCTGGATTACCATGGGAGGATATCTCTGAAAGCCACTCTGGAAGACACTCCCTGTAACATAGATAGGCAGAACCTCCTTTTTCCCCCCTTTGTGGGCCATTAAAATTGGACCCCTGATTCAATCTTTACCAAACTTGGGGTCCTTCTAAGGAGAGTCATCAGCGGCTATGCTGCAAATTTGGTGTCTCTACCTTAAAAAACAGCCCCCCCCCCCTCAGAGACCCACAAAGACTCCTCATGGGCTTCAACAGAGGCAGTTTGCCTCTATTAGAACCTATGAAAATCTCGAAAAGCTGAAAAAAGTCAAAAAGGTCTGGCTTTTTCAAATTTGACTCCAGTCAAATGGTGCCTTTTTTCAGTTTGACATGTCTGAATGCACAGCCGTACTGGGAACCATGGATGCAGAAGCTTTATTAGCCAACATCCCACACAAATATTATATTAGTGATGTCCTGGATTAAGGCTGATAAATTAAATCCCAATAAAATGGAAGTGCAATTGCCAAGTCTCTGACCAACGAAGATCTGCCATAGTGGCATTTCTCCTGTTCTTGATAGGACTACACTTATCCCTATGGAGCAGAGTGCAACTTGGGAGTAATTTTAAATCTAGCTTCATTACTGGATGCTCAGATAACATCAGGTGAATAACATGACTTCCAATTTTTGTGGAGACAACTGTGATCCCTATCGGATAGAAATGATCTTAACATCATCATTCTTAGACTTGATTTATCTTCTGCATTCTGTACGGGGCCAATGCTGAGGACTACAATCGGTTCAGAATGCAGCAGACTGTTAAGAATAACTAGCCTTAAGTTTAGTTCCGCTGCATTAAAAGATTTTTACTAGCTTCCAGTTTGGGTATACAAACTCGTGTGTCAACACTGACATATACAGCCCCATATAGTCTGGATCGAAGGTCTTTTACTTCTCCTACATAAACCTGATGCTGAATTCTTTATTAGAAGTTTTTCTTGGAATACCCTTGCTTTTAAAGTCTAGAGGATTACCTAAATGGTAGCCTTTTCATATAAATTGCATTTGATTTCTTTTAACATCTTACCTTTTTGTGTTGGATTTAGATATCTAGTTTTAACAACGAAGAAAAAGTAAGATGTCAAAAGAAACCAAAATACAATGTATATGTACCTAAAGGTAAATAGGGCAAACTTTACCGGGTTAGAAGCCTTAAAGACATTAAAGTGCTAGGTGAACTTGAATAGATTTTTCATCCAAATAAATGCCAGGTGAACCATGTACATATGGCTTTAGCAGGACATGATGATTTAGATGTTAAAATGCAGCAAGACATTTATTCCTCCACAATGTATCACAAACTAAAGAGCTAGGGGTAATTTGTGCATTGTTGACTTCAGGTACTTAACACTATACATCTCTTCATTTTTTCAACTTACTATCCAAACTTTTTACTTTAAGATTATGTTCAGTATGAAAGGCCAGAATCAGGCCATGGAAAGTTTTGAGTGTCAAAAATATGACACTCTCTGAAACTTCTGATGAAAACAGTTCATTAGATATGTGCAGCTTCTGTGCTCCATAAGATCAGCAGCACCATTCAACACAACTGCATTTCAATAACAATAGTCACCAGTATTTAATACTAATTTCATGTATCAAAATCTTTCTGTCGTTGGGTCTGCACTGCATTTCCTTTGATAATGTTTTTTCTGTGATGCATTAAGCATGTTGTAATATTATATGAATACAAAAAAGCTCAAAGTAGTACTGTGACCTGCTTATTTCTACAGTAATATACTATAAGCACTGCTGCGAAGAAGTGTCTTATTTATAGTTTATATAGTGGCAAAGGGAAATAAATATGAGGGTTAATGTTTTAGACTTTATGCCAGGGACCACTTCAAAACATTTATTTTGATTAGAGAGACTCATGAAAGATTAAGAAAGGGGTTTTTTTCTACTGCTTTACTATTTTCTTCCTATGGCTTGTAATTTTCACACAAGGCATTAATTAACCAAGCCATTTTATCACAACGTTCCCTCATGCCAACTACGGTCATTGCGCAGCCATTGGCCACAGTGATCCATGCAACAGTCACCTCCAGACTGGATTACTGTAACTCACTTTACGCTGGCCTGCCTTTGGCTGTGATCTGTAAACTTAAACTCGTCCAACATGTAGTAGCCAGGCTCCTTATTGGAGTATCCAGCCAGGACAGGATCGTATCAGTCCTGTATCATCTCTACTGGCTGCTGATCGAGTTCTGGATCATGCTCAAAGCTCTGGTGGAACTTGGTATGCAAAGGTGTGGACTTAAAAATGGACTGATAACTCCACCCGCAATACAATGCACTCAACCACACCTTTGCATAGCAAGTTCCACCCAAACAGTTAATGATTGGTTCCCCACCCTGGGACATGGACAATATACCACACTAAACTTTCCCTTCTCACTTAGACACAGTGAGAAACAGACTTTTCTCTGTGATACACCTCTGAAGATGCCAGCCACAGATGCAGGCGAAACGTTAGGAACAAAATCCACCAGACCACGGCCACACAGCCCGGAAAACCCTCCAGAACCAGAAATTAGTCTAGTTTTTCCTTTAACTTTTACTCTTAAAATAACTAGCAACTGGCTTGGGCCAGGGAGGGAGAGGCACTACATCAAATAAAAAATAAAAATAATTACCTAGGGTGCATTTTATTTAGAAACCCTGAAAAGTTAACCATTTCCCCCCAGAAACTGAACCAAAGTCTCTAAAGCACTGCACTCTGCACAGCTTTGCTATACTAGCATAATATTTTGTGTCACAACAATCCCCATAAACTATTGAATAAAACTGCTAAATCGTCCAGGTCTGAATATAAACAGCTGTGTATATTCTCTGTTTTTATTAATATAAACATCAAAAGCTCTGCAAGCATTAGCTATACTGAATTACTTATACAGTACCTCTGCATTCAAGTTGTCTGCTAGGCTTTCAAGAAACTGGCTCTCAATTGGGTTCTGCTGAGTAAGCAGAGTAAGGTAATGGCTGAGTTTGTCATGTGTTGTAATGATGACGCCTTCTCCAAATTTGTCAAACTGAGGCCGTCCAGCTCGGCCAAATATCTGCATGACATCTAAAATTCCAAGGTCAACAAAGGAACCTCTTTTTGCAGCATAGATCTGTGTTCCCTGGTTGAGGAAAAGTTAATAAAAATTAACATAAACACACAAGAATAAAAGCCAGATGAGCTGAAGATGAAAATTAGACAAATACAGCAGGATTTCAGAAGTGTACTTTAGCTAATCCTTTCATAAACTATGGTATATTTAAACCTTTACCATAAAACTCAATTCCCAAAGAGAGAATCAGTTTAACAAGTTTTTAAAAATCTAGGTAATTAACAGCGACCACCACTCCATGCATCCATGGTTCCTTTGGCAAACTACAGCAAATATCTTATTATATGAAGCTTTACAGAGACTCACTCTCCTATACAAAGAGATGACAAGCTCCTACCTTAATAATAACAGCATGTGCTGGAAGATTGACACCCCAGGCTAATGTAGCTGTACAAACCAAGACCTTGATATATCCACGCGAAAACAAATTCTCCACTAAATTTCTGTCTTGTCGCAGCATTCCGGCATGATGAATACTGAATCCATCTGGAAACATTTCACGCAGCTGTTTGTTTCTGGACTTTTGTACCTTTTATGACAAGGGGAACAGAAGAGAAAATCAACGTAAGATTAATTTAACATGCAATACCAACTAAGTACAGAAGCTTGTCACACAATTTAATCACATACTCAAACAGGATGAAAATCAAATGTATCTCTTGCTAACCACAACAATATCGCTCAAACTAATATTATCACTCAGACTGATGATTGTCAGTAATACTACAGGCCCTGAAGTCTAATGGTCTGAGAGTCTATCTGGGGATTTTCATGGCATGTGTTAGTCAGAAGGGCCATTGATGGGACAGTCCTCTCAGAGCAGAAATTGCAAATGAGCAATATTGCAGTGCCTATATGCATATTTCAGTTTAACCTGCTTTTTTGACTGTGCTAGTGACTCATGAACACATGAATCAGGTCATTGAAATAAGAAGGTCAACATTGTCTATTGACTATCAGTGGCTCTCCAGGATTTCAGGTAAAGATCTTTCCCATCAGTTTTTATCCTGATCCTTTCAACTGGGATGTCAGCAATCCAACATAGAACCTTTTACAAGTCAAGCAGATGCTCTACCTTTGAGACACAGTCTGTATCACTGGGAAGAGACAACAAGTATGATGTTTGCTGTACCCATCCAGTCTGAAGAGCTCTGGTTTTTCAGTCATTTCTTCTATAAGCTTTTTAGACATAAAAGCCTTTCATGATCAATTTCTAGGAAAAAAATGCTGCATATAAACCTACACACCTAGGAACCTTTGGTCTGGTCAAGTATTGGTCCCAAAAGTATAGATCACTAAATTATCAGCCTTTTTCTTTGGTGTTTGTCAAATATAATGGTATCTCAAGAAACTTTTCTTTATCTTGATTGTCCGTCTAGGGTAGACCTATGCAACATTACACTGCAAGTGTTAACTCTTTAATCTTAAACAAAATAGTTAGAGAATCTTTGTGGCACATTACTTGGAACACAGCTTAAAAGTGAAAATATCAACAACATGCCCCTGACCCATGTGAAGGCTCAGTATCTTATTTAGCATCTGAAACTGCTAGGAAAAATGGTCAGATCCAATCTCCCTTGGAGGATCCATAAAAAGAGGTGAGTATAGTCACTTCTTGCCCACTGAAACATCAACATCATTATGTTCTAATACCCGTGCTAATATGCATAAAATGGTATTTTATCTACATTTCCCTATGTTTTTCAACACTTTCTATCTCTATTATTAATAAAGATATTTCAGTATTCACATTGCTTAATGACAGAGGCTGCAAGCAAATTGGTGAAGCATAAAGGAGTGGATGGCCACTTTCAAAGCTCTGAAGAATGGCCCAGACACACAGGGATGGTTGCAGTGTTCAAGACCCTGCAGCAAGTCAGAGGCTAACCATCCTAAGGTGAGTAAATTTCATGACAGATGTCTTCTCAGCTGAGGAGGAAGTGTTCAATTCTAGCCCCCCTTGTGTAACCAATGAAAATCAGACCAATGCAAACAAGACCAAAAGTGAACTTCATTTTTTTCCTCTGCTTTATCTAATTCGCTCCCAATAAACTGGATTTTAGACATTTCTAGAAAATTATCATCCCCTCCCATCCTTCCTTCCACTTTCTTCAGAGGAAACTTTTTCCCTCATACTCTCTTGCATTCTGCAACACTCTCTCCCACATCCTATTTATTTAGTTTAAAATTCAAATGTAGTTTAGAAATCCTTTGGAACCTCTGTAAATGTCACTAACCTAATGCACAACAGTGTGATTCATTGGAGAATGGTAATGGAAATGGTGTGCCAGTAAAATAAATATACCTATATATGTCTCTCATAATTATTTTTGTTACCGAATGTAATAGCCTTTCCTCTGTCTTAAATGTTTTATTAAAACTAAACTCACAAGGACACATACATACTATTTCATAAATTCCACTGCAGTAATCAACAAATGCATGAAGATTTATTTTTAATTCTAAGATTAGTTTTCATAGAATTCTAGAGCTGGAAGGGGTCACACAGGCCATCTAATCCAACTGATCAGTCTAGAGCCTTCCTGACTAGTGTTCATCCAATTGCTGCTTGAAGTCTGCCCGTGAGGGGGAGCTCACCACCTCTCTAGGTAGCTACCTCCATTGCTGACTACACTTACTGTGATTTTCTTTCTGTCCATATTTTAAACATGTTATTATGAGATGTTCTTCTGTCCACAGGAACAGCCCCCTGCTCTCCTCTAAAAGATAGTCCTTTAAATACTAGATTTGGATGTTATGCCTCTGTTGATACACTCCATGGCCATATTTGCCTATTTTGCTGCTGCATCACACTGATTGCTCATATTAACTCAACAGTCCACCCACATCCCCAGGGGTCCGTTTTGGGACCAGTGCTCTTTAACCTATTCATAAATGACCTGGAAGTAGGGGTGGGTAGCGTGGGGGCCAAGTTTGCAGATGATACCAAATTATGTAGGGTGGTGAGAACCACAAAGGATTGCGAAGAGCTCCAAGCAGACCTTAATAAATTAGGTGAGTGGGCTCAGAAATGGCAAATGCAGTTCAATGTAGCAAAATGCAAAGTGATGCACATTGGGGCAAAAAATCCAAACTTCACATACAAGCTACAAGGGTCAGTGCTATCAGTCACAGACCAGGAAAGGGATTTGGGCGTCTTAGTTGATAGTTCCATGGGAATGTCAACTCAATGCATGGCAGCTGTGAAAAAGGCAAACTCTATGCTGGGGATAATTAGGAAAGGAATTGATAATAAAACTGCAAAGATTGTCATGTCCTTATATAAAGCAGTGGTGCGACCACACTTGGAGTACTGTGTCCAGTTCTGGTCGCCGCATCTCAAAAAGGATATTGAGGAGATAGAAAAAGTGCAAAGAAGGGCAACGATGATTGAGGGACTGGAGCACCTTCCCTATGAGGAGAGGCTGCAGCGTTTGGGACTCTTTAATTTGGAGAGGAGATGACTGAGGGGGGATATGATTGAAGTCTATAAAATTATGCATGGGGTAGAAAATGTTGACAGAGAGAAATTTTTCTCTCTTTCTCACAATACTAGAACCAGGGGGCATTCATTGAAAATGCTGGGGGGAAGAATTAGGACTAATCAAAGGAAACACTTCTTCACGCAACGCGTGATTGGTGTTTGGAATATGCTGCCACAGGAGGTGGTGATGGCCACTCACCTGGTTAGCTTTAAAAGGGGCTTGGACAGATTTATGGAGGAGAAGTCGATTTATGGATACCAATCTTGATCCTCCTTGATCTGAGATTGCAAATGCCTTAACAGACCAGGTGATTGGGAGCAACAGCCGCAGAAGGCCATTGCTTTCACATCTCGCATGTGAGCTCCCAAAGGCACCTGGTGGGCCACTGCGAGTAGCAGAGAGCTGGACTAGATGGACTCTGGTCTGATCCAGCTGGCTTGTTCTTATGTTGTTATCTTGGTCTTACACACTGTTACCCAGAAATGTATCCCCCATTCAGTGTGCCTATTTTTTATTTTTGTTACCCAGATGTAGAACTTGTTACACTTGTTGAATTGCATCATATCTGACCAATTTTCCAATGTGTTTATATCTTATTGAATTCTATCTCTATCTTCCAGGGTGTTCTCCACTCCTCCCAATTTGGAGTCATTTGCAAATTTAATGAGTAGTTCCTCCACCCCCTCATCCAAATTATTCATAAAAATATTGAAAAGTACTGGGTCCAGAACCTCACTGGACACCTCCCTCCAATCAGATCAAAAGAAATTGAAAACCACTTTTTGGGTATGATTCTCCAACCAGTTCTCTATCCACTTAACTATTCTGGGGTCTAGTTCACACTCCTCCAATTTACCTATCAAAATATCTTAGGGAACCATGTCAAAAGCTTTATTGAAATCAATGAAAACAACACTAACAGCACTACTATGATCCAGTAAGCTCAACACTTGATCAAAGAAAGAAATTAGGTTAGTCTGGTAAAACCTGCTGGGGACAAATCCATCCTGACTTCCCTGAATCAAGAAGTTGTACTTCAGATGCTCACTGACTGACCCCTTTAAAATTTGCTTCAGTATCCTTCCTGGGACAGAGGTCACACTGAATGACATAGTTTCCTGGGTCATCCCTCCTCCCTTTTGGAGATTGGGATAATATTTGTCCACCTCCAATTTTGTGATACATCTCTCATCCTGTAGGAGCCCTTGAAGATGATGGACAAAGGCTCTGAAAGCTCTCTAGAAAATTATTTAAGCACTTTCAGATGCATACCATCTACCACATGTACCCAGCGAGATCTGTGCTTATCCAATGAAACCAGGTGCTTTTCAGCAGCCTCTCTGTCCATGTTAATTAGCAGTGCACGTTGGACCTAGCCTACTACCATCTCCAGATGAGCCTACTTTCTTCTTCAGGGAACAAACAGACAAAAAAAATCATTTCTCTCTGCCCTCTGTCAGTTTTTCTATTTTCACCAAACAGTGGTGCGTCTATTGCCTCTTGTGTTTGCTCCCTATATAAGTGAAGAAATTTCTCTTGTTGTAGTGAGACTCCCTGGAAGCCTCAACTCACTCTGAGCTTTGACCTCTTGGAGGGCTGATCTACAATGCCTGGCAACTCACAGACACTTTTTTTAGAGATATGTCCTTCCCTCCATTTCTTGAACACTTCTTTTTTCTTCCTTAGCTCATTATGGAGTTCTCTGTTCATCTACATTAGACGTCAGGCCATGGACCTTTGTGATCCCCCACAGCAAAAGGAATTCTAGAAAGAGCTTCTGAAGGTTCAAAATTCACTCTCATCCCCACAGTGAAGGAGCTTATGAAGGAAGATTGATGGACCAATTGTGGTATTAATTTGACTGTGCGCCAAACCTTAGTTAGCTCTAGTCATGGATTTTTGTGCTGGTCAACTGCAAATCAGGGTTTTTTAAATCAGCTTTCTTAACCATGGCTTGTCAAGATAACGTAAAAAGTCACTGTAATCCAGAAGCGTTAATGATGAATAAAATGTATTGCTTGTTATCTTCCCCCCTCCATCCCTTTCCAGCCAAAAACAGCTAGGGGAATTTAAAGTTTACAAAACAACATTGCCCTTGGCTAAGACTTCAAAAGAAATGGGTTCACAACTGCAGATCAGACATTGCTTATTGTACAACTTTGCTTTGAGAGAAGGGGAGTCTCTAATTTCATCTCAAAAGATCACAACTACAAACACAGGGGCAATTTCTTACACAGCAATTTGTGAACCTGTAAGTGCACGAGACTACTTCAACAATGCATGTTTAAGAACAGATACTCTTATGTACCAGAGGAGAAATGTTGTATCAGCCTTTCAAAAATCTGTATTCTGTTCAAACACAGAAGTGATACCCGGTCCCAAAGAAGTCATTTGTCTTGAGAATGCTTGGTTAAACTTACAAATATGTGATCTACCACTATAAAACAGAACTCTCCACTTTCCTGAAGTTATGGGAAACAGAAGATTCCTATTTTCCAAAATAAATATTTCAAGTCTAGATTTCAAAAGCAAAAGAGAAATATTTCTGCTAAAGAACTTAGTAGAGCTAAACCCTATTTTCAATTTATAGCTTGGTCTCAATTTCTTATTTCCTTTAGCAGCAGTTTGTAAAACATGAATATGTCATACTTTTGGAAGCAAAATAATGATAAATCAAGATTATTTTCAGGATACTACTCTCAGGATCAGCTCTAAAGAATACAAAACTGAAAAGACCACTAAATTTCACACGTAGGTTGAACTAATAAAAAGCTACAGAACAATATTCCTTCCTGACACTCAGCAATGTAGTAAAATTAAACATTCATACGCAAACACTGAGATTTAAAACATTAAGTGACTGTTGGTTGTAACTTGGGACTATTTTAGAGTTTGGCCCAAGAGAAGTGATTCTGTAACAGTTTAAAGAATGCCACTGAGACACTTACTACTTTCTTGATTTATAGCTGTCCCATACAGCCAGTTTGTCAACATTACTATAAGCATAAGCATAAGCAAAAGCATTTTATTGTCATTGTGCACGCACAACGAAATTTACAGCAGCATTCCTCGATGCACACAATTTCAGACTCATACATCATCCTCACTTTCCCCTTCCTCCACCCATCCCTACACAGCCCCAAATACATCAATATGAAGCAGCGGAGTTTAGCATAGCCACAGCTCTAGAGTAGAAGCTGTCTCTAAGCCTCTTTGATGTCCCTAGATTCTGAGGGCCTCTGTATGCGCCTGCCAGATGGTAACACAGTTTAAAAAAGAGAGTGTGCTGGATTGAGACGGGTCCCTCAGAATATTTTACAGGCTTTATTTAGGGCTTCGGAATGATATAGGATTCTCCTTCCAAGGAGGGAAGAGGGCAGCCGATAATCCTTTGTGCAGTAGTGATCACCCTTTGGAGCGCCTTCCTATTCGCCACTGTGCAACTGGAGAACCATACACAGATGCAGTAGGTTAGGACACTCTCTATAGCACAGCGGTAAAAGGACACCAGAAGTTTTCCATCTAGTTGTTGCTTCCTTAAAAGTCTCAGAAAGTACAGTCTTTGCTGGGCTTTCTTAACCACCGCGGCAGTCTGTACGCCCCAGGTCAAGTCCTCTGCTTTAGCTTTAAATCTTAACTACAGATTTTTGGATTATATTTATTCGGCCTTGCACAAATAAAGTGGTTATAAGTGTTATATTGAAACTCCACAGATATAATTGACAACTGCATGTGTAAAGTGCAGTCAAATCGCAACCGACTTATGGTAACCCCAGCAAGGGGCTTTCAAAGCAAGTGAGAAGCAGAGGTGCACTGCCTTCCTCAGCGGTGTCTTCCTTTGTGGTCACCCTGTCAAATACTGATCCTACTTAGCCTCCAAGATTAGATTGAGCTATGCCACACTTCCCCATTGAAAATTAGAGGATCCAAATTAAATTTCCATTTCTGAATTTTAACCTACACCCAAATCACCAAATCCAGTATCTCCTCAGAATACAGCAGCACAGAGACACAAACAAAAGCTTGGTAGGCATAAAGACTAGGGAACAACAACATACACTGGTAATTTTTTAATATGCTAATCTCCTGTTTGCTCAGTTAGTAATGAACTTGAACAATAAAACCCTACCCCATCTGCAGTGTTAGTTGGCAGAGGGTTCCAAATAGCCAGAATCCCTGTAGCCCCACAAAGTCTTCCAAATGAAACAAATGTAAAAATCGAGGTGAGAAAGCTACATGAGTCACAACCAACACAAAATTTCATTAATTATTACATGGGATTGGCTTTAGCATTGATCTGTATCATCTGTTAAAGTGACTTCTACATTATATGGTGTATTTAGAACACTGCTTCCCATCTTTTGTGCTCAGAAGCTCACAAAAAAAAAGAATGTGACAACATTCCATGAAAGATCTTTTAAATTTACTGTTTGTTTTTCATATAACATATATCACTTACAGAACCTCTAAAGGCTTCTTCTAATAGAGGGAATATAAAGAGGCCTGGAAATAGATTATTTGTATCATACTCTATGAAAAGAATATGAAAAGAATAACTTAACACTATTGCTGTACTTTATTGATTGGGCAAGAATGGTTGTTACTTTGCATACCAAATTTAAATAACCAAGAATAGCTTTCTTTAAAGCTCTAACGCAAACTAAGATACATAGGCTCACAGAGGATGTTATTTATCTTACATTCTAAAAAAGGGTGCTAGGTCATTGGATAGGTGAAGGTAAATATGTCAGCATATAAATCAGCAGACTCCAGGTTTCTCCCAGAGTTTAGGTTGACATATACGTATAGCTGACCATGAAGGCTCAACTACCTGACGTTATCAAAGTTCTGACAGGAAAAGTTCTTGTTAAAAACGTAGCTATGAGAAGTAATAGGGTCTGACAATTAGTGATAACATTTCAGGAGGAAAATTTACCTTGTGGTAATGAAAGAAGTACACTCTGTCATGGAAGTTTGCTGGATGGCCTTGTGGCAAGTTGCTCACTCTTAGACTAACCTACCTCACAGAGTTGTGAATATAAAATAGAATAAAGGAGAAAGTTATACGCCATTCTGAGTTCCCAGTGCAGAAAAAAAGTGAATGTACACAAAGTAAATAAAATATATAGACAAAGGCACATCAAAGAATTCCTTGAGTAGCCTCCAAACGTAAATTACCAGTTGATTATAACGTTCTAAATCTATATTTTATTAATTATTTCATTGTATAATTCCGCTAAGAAAGTGAGAAATATGATATTTTCTATTCATTACAGCGTTTAATATCTACATTTTCATTGGTATATTTTTTTATAGTAGGGTGTGATTGCATTGTATTGGGTTTTATTGCTATTATATTATTATACTTATTGTATAAGCCACACCGGATAAGGTTATAGAAAAAGGTAGATAGGTATATATACTTTTAATAAATATATAAAATTAAAATGGTAAAATTTTATCATGACAATGATAATGAATTTCCACTGTTGTGCAGGAGGTTGAACTAGATGACCCATGAGGAATCTCTCAGCTCAAGGTTTCCACGTAGCGCCTCCCCCAATTTCACTACATTATTGCACCATTATTGCATGACAGCTTGTAAACTCTCTGAGTAATATTTAGAAATAGTAGCAGTATTATTTGCGAAACACTGTGAACCCCCCCCTTTCCTATTTTGAAAAGTTATCAGAACAGAAAATTTTGAAGAAGCACATTTAATGTTAAGCACTCAAACTATGCATAATATTCAACTGTTCTTTCACCCAGCTCTGCAGTACATGACACACAAAATATATTTTTCAGACAGTTTGGAAAGAAAATGGCAAATGGAACAAGACAGATTAGTTTTACTATTGACACTACTGCTGCAGTATCTAGCTACAGAAATTCTTTGTGAAGAAAAATGAAATCAAATATGCAACTGCAGGTTTTTGTGGAACAACATACAGAAGGTGGCAAAAGAGGCCATTTCAGAGCACAGACAATTGATACTATTTCTATTTAGTGAACTATTAAGGCAGGTGTACTTGGGTTTAAGTTACTTATTAGTTTACCTCAAAGGGATAAATCCACAAATGTCGTATTTATTTATCTAGAGAATTGATATATGTTGTCTGAGCAGAGATCAGATCCTACTAGGCTGAAATACTGGCAGCATTTATATCCAATGAGTTCAATTACTAGTATATATAAGAAAGAATAATTGTACAAACTATATTTTTAAGGTACGCAAATCCCCTTCTTCTCTAGATATGTCTTATTGTATACTTTGAACAAACTGTTCTCTCACTGTGCTTGCTTGCAAAAGCAAACAAACAAATCTAAATATAGCTTACCTACAAAGTGGCATAAGGGGCATGGAATTTATAATATACACATACACACCAATTGTTTTTGCTTTAGAACAGAATGGAATTGTCATATATTGCTATTATATATGTAAGAGTTTTATTTATTTATTTATTCAGCCATTTCCTATTCTCCCTGCATGCGCAGGGTAGCTTTGAACATATAAAAATGGAACAAAATTTAGTCTATTAAAATAAACAATATCCATAAAATAAATCTAGATAGCAGCTAAAATTTGTGTATATTAAATACATTAAAACACTAAATTATATGTATGTACAACCCCCCCTCCCCCACAGCCAATAAAAAAAAATAGGTTCCTCATTGTTTTGTTATCACTAATCCCCAGTCAAACCAAAGCACAGATGAGATTATTCTTATGGAAACAATTCAGTTTCCAGCACATTCACTCACTTCATCACAAGATGAGCACACAAAGGAAAAGACCTTATGAAAGGTGCTGTGAACAGAAAATATCTTGCAAAACACTAAAAATGTAGCTAACATGTTTCCACTATAAATGTAAAATAGTCCAAAACAGCAGCACTCTGGTTTGTATAGTCTGAAAACACTGAATCACAGACAATGTGCAGTAACAAAAAATCCACAAGGTGGCTCTCAGTACTCAAAATTAAATATATATACTGTAACATCCTCATATTTTATAGAGCTATATTAATACTAGTTTCTAAGGTGAAGCTGATTTTCTGTGTCCAAAACTTTGATAGAATTTGTACTAATGCATGAACTTAACTGACATTGGATATGTGAGCACTGTACATGCATACATATGTACACACACAGGAAAAAAAACTAAATAATGTTAATAATAATGCATTAGCTAACTTTCTGCAGATGAGGTTTTGTAGATTGTTCCTGTTCATTTTTATAGTAAACTGCCCTTGGGAGTTGTAAGAATTGAAAATAAAGAGAATTGTCTAGCTTTAAGTGCCATGTTAGATTTTTGGTATACCTTCTATCTTAGTTGTGAAAAATGGCAGTGGAGACCCAATAACTGAAATGCAGGTACAGGAACCAGTTTCTACTTCCAGACTATTAACAGGACATGCAAATGCCAAATGCATTTATCTTATAAGTGGCAGCAGAAATGTGATACTCTGTTAACAGGTCCCGCTGTCAAGGGTTGGATAGTCCTGGATTCACCTTTCCTCCTCCATCAATTTCATTTATTTTATTACATTTCTATCCTGCCCTCCCTAACCAAGGACTGGCCCAGGGTGGCACACAAACAGGTCATTAATACGTTAAAATTCACTAGCCCTAATTTCATTAAACACACTTATCCTTAAAAATCCCAAGATGACATTATTCAAGCCTATAAAACTCTCCCAGCCCAACTTGCAAATAAACTTCATTAAAACTATCAAAGTATGGACAAGGTTAAGGGAGGGAAAAAGCTAAAGCAGCATATTATTTGTTATAGGGAGATTGGTAATGATCATTATGGGATGCATGAGTGGCCTCACCGAAAGGCCCAGTGGAACATCTCCTTCTTACAAGCCCTAAGGAACTGTTTAAGATCCCACAGGGCCCTGTTGTCAGCTGAAAGAGAGTTCCACCAGGCTGGAGCCAAGGTCAAAAAAGCCCTTGCTCTGGCCAAGGTTAATTGCATGTCCCAGGGGCCAAGGACTACCAGGAGGTTTTTAACAGAGGACCGAATTATCTTCCGTGGGCAGTGTGGAGTAATGCGGTTCCATAGATTGATTGTCCCAGATTTGCACTATTAAAGCTAGTAAACCTAAGGTGTTAACAAAGGATCAATCAGTCTGATCTGTGACAGTTTGACAAGAAGGGTTTGCCCAGAATGCATTTTGGTGATTTCATCTTTCGCTCGAGAACTAGGACTGTACCTTCAGTCTCTGTGAGCACGACGACACATGTACAGACAACTTTATTCCAATGTATTTTAGGAGTTACCTCCTCTAGTACATTTCAACAAGATATAAGAGCCACCAAATTCTCTTAATGGAAACATTCATAAATTATGTCACGAAAAGTGTTCAGTTGGCAATTTTCAGATTTGTTGTTGGATCACTGATATTCAGTGCTAAATCAGAAAATTATTGGTGATTTGAACAAAGTATCAAATTTAATGAAACAGTATCCTGCTTTACTTTAGTAATCTGCTCTAAAAACCTCTTGAGGGATATCCTACAAATATAAACAAACATATACATAGCATTCTGCTCTACTTTTGACTCTCTGGACTCAACTATTGATTCTCTCTGGATGGATATGAATCATAGGAATCAAAACCAAGGAAAGCATTACCACCACCTCCCTTTTACACATATTAGAGAAACCAGCTTGACAAATGACAAAATAATCCACATTGTAATGCATGTTGGGACTACAGTTCTACTCATGTTAAATAGGGGGATGTTTTACTGAGATTATTCGGAATATATTGTTCTAGAAGGCTGAATAGATGTAGCTGAAAAGACTGTGGAAATTCCAAATTCACAGCAGCATAATCAAACAGATGATAAAACTCATTCAGCCATTCAACATGTAAGTCAATAGAAATATGTAAGGAATCTTTCATCAGAGGAAGACTCCACTGAGCAGGGAGCCCTTAGTCACTTATCAGAACAGACTACCAAATTAACCTAATAGGCTATAGTTTAAGTTTATGTCTTGCTTTGATGCATTGTGGATTACTAACAGACACAACAACCTATGTAAATGTAGCTAAACAGTGAAATGTGTGAGCTAAACAATCAATATAGATCTCAGAGAATAGCAAAGACAAATAGTCAAATAATGTAGGGGAGTAAGGTGATTATAGTGATTTTTTATTTAAAAAATAGACCTTGCTCACTGGACCCTTTTGTCCTGGTGATGAAGATCAGAAAATACAACATGTTGTAAGCATCAACAGAAGTATGCATCTTTTGTCTTCACTATTAACAACCAACATTTAAATTGCATTCTCAAAACTGCTTCCCACCATAACCTTCTAAGAACCTTTCAAAGCAGATTTAATTTTGTCATCATGCTAGCAATGACAATAGTGAATATGGAGACTTTCAAATCTACAGCTTTCATATTAACATGGATAATATTTTGACAAAAGGAAGATCTACTGCAAGAGTATCATTTGTTACAAGGGCCAGATATGACATAAATTTGACATGGTTGGGCTTCAGGGGGTTGAATGGGTCAGGTGCCTCCCTGGCTCTAGAATGGCACAAGGGGGGGGGGGGCTGGACTGACAAGTCCACAGCTGGGTGGGGTGGCTGCCTTGAGCGGGCTTATCAGGTCCATGAGAAAACTGATCTTGCTGGCCTGATAAGCACCCTCAAGGGACAAGATGTGCCCACCCACCCCAGCCTCATGCTTGACATCTCTGGTCTACAGGATTTTAAAGAACCTGATAAAAGACAACCTGCACTTTTAATTTTGGCTTCCCCCATACCCTCCTTCCTTCGGCTATTTCTGCTTCACCTGTGGGGACACCTGCAGTCAGAGCTTTGACTGCTTTTGTGGTGGTTCCTGGCAGCAGTGGCAATAGTGGTGGCAGGGCAATGAGGCAGCTCCAGTGCTTTGGCAGGGGCACCCGCAGCACTCGGCACCCTGGACACGTGGCATGCTTCCAGTGGTGACTACATTAATAGTACTGTGGGGTGAAGCTGTTCCTAGATTCGGTGGTAGCCTTCCAGAAGTTTGGGGGTTTGGCAGCATCCGATCCCTGGGTCCCTAACTGGGTCCCTAACAACATTCTGGGCTCGATCCCCAATTTAATTAATTTCTTCCAAAGGAGCTCTCTGTTTACAGAATAAAAGGCACCCCGAAGATCAATAAAGGCCGCATACAGGGGGCACTTTTTCTTCTTGTATTTGGTAATGATGGTCCCTAAAAAAACAAGTTTTGGAGCAGGGAAAGGCAGCCAGGCCTCTTCCGAGGGTACCTCAGACTGGTGGGGATGCAGTAGCAGGCAGAAGCCCTGCGGATGTGGGGGTTGGTGGGACTTCCACCTGAAGGTTGTCCATCCAGGCTGCAGTAGTGGTAGGGCTGCCAAGCAGTCTCTTCCCTGCACTGGGAAGTGGGTGGCGCCTGGGCAAAACCCCTCCAGACCATCCAAGGCATGGAGGATCATAGCAGACTGGCACACAACAGATGAGGATTTGGGATGGAAGCTCCCCTTGCTCCAGTTGGGCCTGTGTTCTCCTCTGACGGGGGTTCTGGAGCTCTTGGAGACCACTGGAGAGAGGGCCCTTTAGGCTGCCTGGTTTTGGCCTTCCCAAGTTTTTCCCTGGCCAGGAACTCAACCTTGGGAGACCGAGTTGGGGGCCTTAAGCCGCTGAGGCAGTGGGTGTCCTGGGCTCCTCTTCCAACTTAGCTCCTTCATGACAATGCTAGTGTGACATCCGCTGTCTATAGCCCCCAAGATGGATTACAAGTTGTTTGTTGCTTGCCTGGCCCTCTCTCTCTCTTGCACTGAGTGTTTTCCAGTCCTCCCAATACCTATACCTAGCAACAGAAAAGTTGACAATGGTTTCCCACCCCACATTCTGCTAGTAAATCCAAAAAGAGAAGGAAACAGCCCAATTGTTAGAATGAAAATTCTTCTTTTGGGACAGGAAGAGGCAGTATGGTCATCCCAAGGTGAGACAAGAAAGGCAGAAGTTATTTACCTCAGAAAGAAGCTCTCTGCCATTTTGAGCAGCTCTTTGGATGGGCACAAGCCATAAAGAGATAATATTTCACCTAGGACTCTAACTTGTCAATATACCGAGAGAACAATGGAGAGTAATCAGAAGAACTAGGTAAATGCTGAACTGTGAGAGGGGCAAGGGAAAGGGGATGAATCATGGTCACCAAGTGAGCTTTATCCTCTGTGAATTTTTTTATTTTTATACATCACAGGCTTTTACATATTAGTTTCTATAACTACCAGGAAGCCAAGGACAGATGCTTCCTGTAAATGCTTAAAATCTCCATCTGACCATGGAATAATGAAGGTGAAATATAATCACAGGTAAGACTATTCCATTACCCACTCTTTTACGATAACCTCTATAGGATAATTTCTCTATCTCCAGCTCAAGAAATGTTCTTTTGTCAACATGACAAACATAGGACTGGAAACAGCTTGTAATAACTCCTGTACATGGATCTTCTATGTGTACATTCTTTGGAGTCATTCATTCCCTTTAGCAAATTCAACAGTTCTGTATTTTGTAGCACCCTAAAGTTTTTAAATAAATACAGAGTTTTGTTATAAGCCCCCCCAAAAGGTATTGTATCTTTTTCCATAACCAAATGAATTCCTTTTTTTCTTCTTACTCACGCACACATACAGCATTTTAAATAAGCAGGAAGCAGAAGAAATCATTACAAAGATGCAACCTATAGAGGGTTAGAATTTAAAGTACAAATTTCAGAGGGGGAGAAAAATGAAGAAGCTGTTAAAAACAGTAAGCTGATGAACTTTTAACAAGGTTATTTCTGAACCAAGTATTTGATATGCTGTGCTGTGCATAGGTTCTGTTATGATAAATGTTTTGCATAACTGAGCTATAATTTTGATAGGAACTACAAATGAATCTTTCCTGCAAACATCAGATGAAAACATCTTTTTTGTTCTTGCGTCTCACAGGGCAGTGGAATAGCTCCATTAATTATCACTAATGAGAGTGCAACCTATGGGTTTTAGTAACAAACTGTCACTTAAGGAAAATAATATTAATGTTTTAGTAATGTGTAAATGTTTCTTAACAGATGGGTTTTAATTAGCGTGGCATGTCATGAAGTACCAACAAAAAGAAATAGTGAATACCTTCAAATCCCTTGTTGGAATATCGTCATCAAGTATTAGATTTTATTCTGCTAACATAAATTAATGATGGATGACTTGTGCCCACAGTGAGAGAATGGGGAAGAAACAATCAAGCCAGCATTCCAAGTTGGGTGAATAAATAGGCCATCATTGTGTTAACCATGATTCCATTTTGATGTTGACAGCAAGTATATTTGCCTTAACCTGCTCAGTCCAAGTGCTAAAAGGCAGCTTGCATACCAGTCCAGGTCAACATCTGAGTAAGCCTGGGAGGCAGAATAACAGCAATCAGAGGTCCAGGGCAGGTTGGTCCCCCTGCTCCGCTTTCATTGGGGATAGATTTGAAACTTGTAGCAAACACAAAATGTGTTAAAATCTCTTTTCAGGAGTTAACTGCAGGGTAACAAAGCCTCCATACCCCAAATATGGAGTCCCTGACTGAAGTTAATCACCACAGTGATAACAATTTTCAATAACTCCAAATGACAAATACATTTCGGGGGAAGTTGCTATGATAAAGAGGGAGAAACACAGAATGAGGGTGGGGTTATACTACAGCAGTCACAAATGCCTCCCAAAATCATGGCTGTAAAAAAACCCCACAAACTGCATATGGGAGGGGAGTTTCTGGACTGCAGCATGAAGGGGAAAATGTAAGCCACCTGGAGTATGACTACAGAAAGGAAGTATAAATACTTTCAATAAACAAACAAACAAATAATTAATGATGAAGATTGCCTCCCTTTCCTTTACAGAAACCCTTTACAGAAACCCTCTGTTGAATAATTAAACAAGCCACTTACTTGTTTTTCACATTGTCCATAATCTGGGCCTTGGGACGGCAAAAAGTAGCAAATGTGGCCATTATTTTTGGCTTTTTCACGAAGAGCCATAGCAGTCCGGACAGTGGCATTTCGAGCATGAACAAAAACCATCACCTTGAAATTAAAAACAACAAAAAAGATTTCATCAGTCTGTTATGAATGGGAAGTGGTTCAATAAAACACCTACTAAATTACATAGAGTTCAGAGTTTGAGTGCTCACCTCCTAGTCAGATGATTTTCCCTGTTCACCAACCAGAAAGCAAGTGTACTTTGCTGCAGTCACTTTGATTAGGTTGCACAGAGGTGCTGCTGCCAAAGTGGCTGAGGCAAAAATCCTTGGATGGGATAAATACATGCGTTTATTAACATTCTAAGTCTGTAACTAATCAGTGAAAAACTGATTTCATTGGTACACAGCTACACTTACCTTTTTTTGCACTGTGTAATACAGCTACAGTCATTATAAAGTATATAAAAAAGAGCATACTTCTGGTGCAACCTTCCTTGTCTTGCTGTTCAAAATTCTAAGCAGATAATAGAACAGGCAAACTGAATTCCTTCATTCATATTGAAATATGAATGTGTAGAGCCAGTCAGACAGGCACATATCAGGATCTCAATGTGTGGACAAATTTTTTGTCTCTGTGTTCACAGTGTGGGGCATGTACCCATGCCATAACCACTATTTTCAGGAAGGGCATCTGAAGAACTGAGTCAAATTAAAATGACAGATGAAATTCCAGATCTACTGGGGATTTTTTTGAAGTAAGCCTCCAGGTCCTGATGCTATATACCTAAGTGTTCTTAAGGAATTAAAATGCAAGACAGTTGATCCATGAATCCATATATGTAACCTATCGCTAAATTCAACTGCTGTACCAGAAGACTGGAAAGTAATAATTGTTATACCAAAGGGATTCAGCAAATTACAGGTCAGTCAGTCTAATGTCTGTCCCAGGCAAATTTATGGAAACTGTATGCAAATACAAAATAATTAGGACAGACAAAAGGAAAGGATTTAGGACAGACAAAAGGAAATACTTCTTTACTCAGAAGTGAATGATTAAAATGTGCAGTTTGCTGGCAGAAGACATAGTGATGGTCACAGACATAGAAGGATCTATATAAGACAGGTCTATGGTAACTAAGGGGAACCTCCATGTTCAGAGGCAGTCAACATCTGAATTCCAGCACCCGAAAGCAAAATCAGGGGAAGGCCTTGGCCCCTAAGCGCTATTGTTGACCCTCCAGGGGAACTGGGTTAGACAGGACTCTGGACTAGATGGATCACTGGCCTGATCCATCAGGAATCTTCTTAAGTTTAATCACACTTAACATTAAAAAGCCAGTGTAATACAATGGCTAAAATTTTATTGATTGATTGATTGATTGATTGATTGATTGATTGATTGATTGATTGATTGGGCTTATAGACCGCCCTTCCCCGAGGGGCTGAGGATGGTGAACAACCATAATATAAATACAACTTTTAAAACACCATACTATAAAATACAACTTTAAAACACAGTATAAAACTAATATCACTTAATTAAAACCAGGAACCATATAACATTAGATGGCGTCATCCCTTCCCCCTCCCCACCCTTGTGCCCACGGGAGATCAGATGGAATGGTAACAGGTCCGTCTTATAGGTCCTGCAGAAACTCTGTAGGTCCCGCAGGGCCCTGACCTCCCTTGGAAGCTTGTTCCACCAGGTGGGGGCCAGGGCTGTAAAAGCCCTGGCTTTTGTGGAGGCCAGCCTGATTGCTTTAGGGCCAGGGATCACCAATAGGTCCTCCTCCTCAGGTCTGGGAGACTTAGGTTTGATACCCCATGCTGCTACGGAATCTTGCTTGGGCCAGCCAAGCACTCTGAAATTTAACCCACCTCACAAGTTTTGATGAGGATAAGATGGAAGAGTGGAGAATGATATAAATCACTCAAGTAAGTAAGTAAGTAAGTAAGTAAGTAAGTAAGTAAGTAAGTAAGTAAGTAAGTAAGTAAGTAAGTAAGTAAGTAAGTAAGTAAGTGACAGACAGACAGACAGACAGACAGACAGACAGACAGACAGACAGACAGACAGACAGACCACATTCTCCCTCATATAATGGTTTATTGTAGTGGTTGTAATGGTTCATCTTTCTTCACTTATGGTAGCTTGGGGGAGGGGATGGTCCCTCAGAACTAATCTGGTACCTTGGTTAGCAACATATTGATTTGGGAGGGGGGCATTTTATTATGAAAAACACTATCAACATGTAGACGAAAAAAACAATATATATATCCAATCAAGAAAAAATTTCAACAAGGGAACAAAACAGAACAAATTACAATTATTACTGAAGAATGTTCCAAAATACAATAAATAATATCCAGCATTCATGAAAGGTATTATTATTCCTTTGAAATCTCTGATATGATGCCAGTTTTGTTAATGGCACAATATGCCAGTGTGCCAAGTGACGTTAGATGCTACCTGACATTGACTCTGCTTTTTTCTAGTTTGCAGCTACTGCCATCTTTACAGCTGCATATTCAAAACCAACACTATACCTGAAGGGGCTACATACTCTTTTAGATAATCTGCTAAGGGAACCTTTGGTCTTGCCCCATCCTTTACCATTCATATGTATTAATACCAATACTCTGATCCTTTCCTCATTTCTTGGTATAGTTTAGTGGAGTTGTCTCTAGAAATGACAATATATTTTTCAATGCTTTTACAAAATAGATTTCTTGCATTAATGCCAAATAGTAGTAATATCTAGAAGGTATTATCACTGTTTCCATTACTATAAATTATTTTTTATCCCACTTTTCACTGCCTTGGTAAATAATATTGAGACTTCATTAACAAAATGTTTTAGGGTACAGATGCACATAACATACTTCAACTAATGTTTAATCTATACTAGGTCTTTCTTGTACATTCTGGCTGAACTTAATTTGCAGCTCCTGGTTATTTTGTGATATAGTTTATATTGTATTTTGCGTTATTTTAATTTCTTATGTAAATTATCTTCAGGATGCTTTTGCAAATTGGCAGCATAAAACTTTTAAATAAATAAATGGATTCTTTTTTTTCGCAATGAACCACTCACTTTTGCAAACTAGAAACATATTCATACTTATTTATTCCTTAGAATGTACAACTCACTTTCATAGGAGCAAAACAGCTTCAGTTATGCAGATGAGGTAGCAAATTGGTGTCTGGAATTGATCACATCAGACTGAAGCAGAGTTCTCACATGATGAAATGGCCCAGAAGGCAAAACAAATAAGTCCCATACATAGAA
This sequence comes from Sphaerodactylus townsendi, assembly GCF_021028975.2. Classification (NCBI taxonomy): domain Eukaryota; kingdom Metazoa; phylum Chordata; class Lepidosauria; order Squamata; family Sphaerodactylidae; genus Sphaerodactylus; species Sphaerodactylus townsendi. The sequence continues at coordinate 127,507,257 of NC_059425.1, read as the reverse complement.
AAGCAGCATATCAGACACAAATGATACCCCAGAACTTGAATGTTTCTATCATGTACATCCTTATAAATTGTCTGAAGTAGTACAGTCTAGAATCAGTTTTATAGCCTCATCTGCTGTTTGTGAGAACTAAGCCTAACTCCGGGTAATTTAGTAATGAATTCTGAACAAGAACAGTAGATGCAAAATAGGTATAAGGCATTCATTCAGAATAGGAGCACACTGGCATGTGCCAGAGGTTAACATTTTGGGTAAAATTTTAAATTACAGAACAGTATGAAAACAACATAAATAATTTTATCCTGGATGCCGCTAAGAACTGATTTTCTTCCTTTTAAAGGCAAAAGGCAGAGTATATTAATATTTCATTCAATGTAGAAATTAATCTCTAAAGATGACTAAAAATGGACAGAAACCTTCAATTTTAGGTATTTGGAATATAACTCCCAGAACTTAAAAAACTTAGTTCCCAAGTCAGCTCCAGAAGCATTTGTCTGATTGGCAGCAACTTTAGAACATATATCATTAACAGAAAACTGATTTTTTTATCCACATCTTTCTCCAAAAAAAGGAGTTAAAATATACTTTAAAAATCACTGTAACCCATTCCAAACAAGACTTAAGAAAGGATTCATATGGTCAGAGATAAACACTCAAAGCAATCATCCATCTACTCAGAAGTAACTTCACCTGATAGAGTGCCCGACTGCCAGTAACGCAGAACCTCCCGGCACATTTACAAAGGCTATTTCACAATATGGAAGCCACTACAGAAACATCTCTAGCCCAGGCTGATGATAATCAAATCTGCCTGAACTTTGACACCTTAGATAGGCCTTGGTTTGATTACCAGAGCAGCCGCACCAGAGTATATTAATCTATCTATCCACATTCTCAACATCACACATAATTTTAACAACCACTAGTATGTGAACTTCATTTATTCTTACTTCATGAAAGTGATTAAAAAGACACATACGCATGGCACTGATTTAAGACCTCAAGATATAGAACTCCCAAAACATATCCTTTCCTTTTAGTCACTCGGTGACTACATAAAATATCGCCACAGACCTCAGAGGGTTAACTTAGCCTGTCCTAACTATGTCAAGTGAATTTTTATTTCAGTGGCTAACCTCTATGCATTACATTATGCAAATACATGGGGAAAAGCAATTTGGAAAAGAGAAAAGTGGTTCCACAGCTACAAGCTGTGTAATTAGATCTGTACTCTGAAGTTCAAAGCTAACTCTGGTGTCTCAAGAGCTGAGAGCTTGTGTAGCTTTTCTCCGAAAAAGTAAGCTTTCAAATGACAAAATATGCAAGCAAAGCACAAAGCAAATGTCTCCAGGTTAACGCTACGGAATTTGAGGAATATCTGAAAAAAAAAGAACAATTGGTCGCTGAAACAGTTTTTACTATTTAGAGTATACTGCATAAAGGTATGAAGAACCATACAATGACGATTCTTACAGAGAGAAGAGTTTTTAACTGCAGTTTCAACTAATGGCTAACTAGTATATGTCAGAAGTCACTAGTGGATTTGATTACCGCTAGGCATAAGCCTACCTATACTGCATTGTGCATGAGGTGGGAGCGTCATTAAAGCCACTTTTTTTTTAAAAAAAACATCATCCATGTGACAGACTACAGATTTCCAAGTGATTTGTGAATTTTCTAGCAATTGCTTTTATTTTAACCAAACCTTCCCAGTACATAGTTCTCCAGTGCGCTCTTCTACCATTCAATGCTTCTACAATGCTTATGAGACCTTATATTGTATCTGTTTTATGTCTCATTGTACACCGCCCAGAGCCCTTCAGGGGTTGGTTGGTTTATCAAGCCTAATAAATAATAATACTAATACTAATACTAATACTAATAATACAAAGGCCATAGAGCATAACTATCGGTAAATTACTATCACTGTACTCAGGTTTGAAAGTAAATCCACATAAATTATTAGTCATTATAGTATTTTAGTAGCTTGTCTGTTGCAAGCCCAGGGCTTTGGATAGGAATAATCACCTTCCAAGATGGAGGTTTCTGTACATATGGAGGGGTGCATATGACTCCATGTATGTGTATGAGTAAAACAACCTGTGGTTGGACGGTATAGCAGAAGGACAACATGAAATTTATCACTGTGGCATAAGTAAAAAGTGATCTGTTCCCTTGCAATAACCTCACTGTAAAAAGCAGAATTTTGGATGGCAGAATATTTATCTCTCCATGACCTACTTATTCTTCAACAGAATGATCATCTTGCTAACAAATCTCCTCAATGCCTTTCTTCACTCTGAACCTTCTAACATCCAATATTTTACAACTATCAGATAGGCCCAACAATCCTGTTAACCAAGAACTTCTCTAACCACCTCTGGACGCCGAAAACTTTCTTCCAGTCACATACATTTTGACCTCCCACAGAAAGCTGCTTACAAATTACTACCCAATTTCATTTCAGTTCTATAAAACAGCAGCTGATAACAAGAAGCAAGACATCTTTATATCCAGTTCTGTATAAAGTTTCACTCTTGCAGTCCAGATTTACAGAACTGCTTCAACATCCGTTGAAAGAAAGAATTAAACTACAGTAAGCACTATTTCAGCCACACCACACATCTGTCTTGTTACTGGTTGCTACGCCTGCTGCATATCAGTAATACCCTACAGATTTTGGAGCTTATTTACCACAATGGAATGAACTAATCTTCTAACCAGTTTTATTTGAAGTGCTTCTACCCAGCTTTGTCCCTGCCCCCAGTCTCCTTCCAGTCTCCTGTTCACCTTTGCAAAGCTGAGATCCAGTATTGCAAACGGAGGGGAGGGGGTGTTTATGGAGTTGAGGAGAACTCTATTCATCTTCACAGATACCCTGATGCCCCCACTTTGCAAAATAATATATTTTTTCCAGTTATTCAATCATAAGCACATGCAATTACAAATTGGGTAGCAGAGTCAAAAGCCCTCCTGAGTAGCAACACCTTGCAAAATCTTGCAGAATCACCACAAAGGGTACCAGAAGCACAGCTGTCACATGGTTTATCAAATAAAGACTCAGGATTCCCACCTGCTTCCTCTGAGATTTATCTGAATTTTTAACACAGTTATGCTTGAGAGAACAAGGGTTTTGTTCTGTATAGAGGGAAGGGGGAAACAACTATACTTCGGCATGGACCTGCAAAATAATACATTTTTTCCAGTTATTCAATCATAACTGAAGTTTGACCATTAATACTTTGGCCTGCAAAACATTCACTTTACTGTCATAGTCTAAATGCCTTGTCAGAACATTTACAGAATAAAATTCCTCTATCTAATCTTGTTCTATAAACAAACCCTACGATTCAAGAAAATAATGTTATTTGGATGTTCCCACAGGCAAGTCAGTAACAAATGCTCTAACAATGTTAAGCTACGAAAACGAAGACTAATGGATAGGGGGATGGAGAAAGCATTACTTAAATCTCCTCCCAAGATTTAAAGTCCTGGAAGAAAATTAACATTATGATAACTTGCACAAAAAGAAATCACAGGTAGACCATTCCTTTTCAGCACAGACAGCAAGAACAAAGACCTTCACTGAAGTTGTTTAATGTGTTATTCGAAGTGGTAAGAGTCTGTCCCTTTTAGAGTAGGGGAATCAGCGAAAGCAGACTGCTTAGCAAAAGGTCAGGCAAGCTTGAGATCTTTGTTTCCTAAGTATACAAAAGTCAGCTTTTGCAAGAAATTCACAGAACAGCAAATAAAGTTTAACAATTTCATTTAGAGATAATAGGAGGACACAAGCACTCAATAATCAAAGCAGCAGAACACACACCCAGTTCTAGGATATAAATAGCGTTGAACGGATAGGTTTGGAATAGATTAAGGGAACTGGGGTGAAAATGGGTTATAGTCACCTGATCTTGGACCGGAATGAACCGATAAACAGAGCTGAATGACATGCACTTAACTCTGGCAGAAGAAAGAACGTGTTGTGGGACAATATCAACAGAGTGGTGTCCAGAGATACTGAACATTGGCTACTGGAAGATGGGGCTTATTTTAGGGGGGGAAAGGATCCTCAGGGTTATGCAGAGTGACCCTTAATCTCCCAGGACACAGAGGAGTGCCACCTTTCTCGGGAAAGAAAAGAAATAGACATCAACCTTAAGTGTTGAGCCGTCAATCTAATGGTTGAAGCATTAGCTTGATGGGCCAAGCTTGGGAATGCCAGAAGATAAAGGAAACTGATGATATTAGTTTCTATAACAATGACAATGTAAATGAAGTGGTCGCTAGAGAAAGACAAGAGAGAGACAAGACAGAAGAAGAACACTGGCAGGAACACTTGGGGCAAACACATTAACAAATCCTTTGTTTTCCCAGAGTGAATAGTCCAGGGCTGGAGATGGGAAGCAGAAGCTTCCAGGGCAGAGACATTGTGTTCTCTTAATTCCTTTAGGAAGGGTGTGATGGCTATTTGCGAGGCAGATATTAATGAAGGCAAGTCCAGGCAAGATTTTACTTTATCCTTGTGAGTACACTAACCAATGCAGAGAATGGGCTCTTCATTTTGGCACTGCACTGCTAGGCACCCCAAGCGTTGGCAGGATGGGTAAAGACACTGTTCTTAAAGCAGTCCCCCCCCCGGGGGGGTAACAAATGAGACATTTAATGACTCATTCACTCAAGCAAATTACCAGAATGCTGATGTGGATGATACCTATATATTCTCCTGAGAGAAATAAACAGGTGGGGGTGAACTAATATCAGTAATAAATAGCAGGGGTAAAGTACTAAAACCCATTTTCCCTCAAGCTATAGTCCTCTCATCTGTAAGTTGCATTTTAAACAACTATAGTAGTTGCATTTTCAGATTTCTTGTGGTCACATTTACTTTAGCTCCAGTACGACTACTACACCAAGAAAAAATTGAAAGGTTTAAGGACCTCATATTCCAAGAGCTATTGATGGAGACCAATGCAATTCATTAGCTATGAAATTGTTCCATTAATCTAAGAGAGAAAGTACAATAAGGAATGCAAGCATATGGTATACAAATATCTCATCTGCATTCTTTTTAAATTTACTTCAGAATTGAATCAAGCTTTGAAGTTAAAATAAATCATGAAAGCTGATTAACACTGAGACATGTGTGCAAGGGACAAAAACAAATGTCTTATGTCATCTGCTATTTATGCTAAAATTTAAATGTTTACACCACTTGAATTGAATTCTCATTATTCAATTTCTGCCTAATTTTGAGACTGAAATAGAGCTAAGTAAGTCTTCAAACTTACTTGATGAGGAACAGCCAAAATATAATGCAAAATCATTTAGCTTACAGGCAACTTGTGAAGTTCTAAAGTATGTTGTATAATATTTCATGTTACACTTTTTAAAAAATATAAAGAATTATGGAATGTCAATAGGCACAACCAATGGTGGAGAAAAGGGGAACATGGAGGCTCTTTATCAATAGAGAGAAGGAACTGATGATACCTCAGACCACGTATGCACTTACAGCTTCAGACTTAACACCAGTAGTGCTTCATATGGTACCCCCTGACTCCTATCAAGACCATTTTGATTAATTTGACATCATTCACAAATAGGATGGTTTGCTCCTTACCTCTGAACATATTACAGGATTATCATAAAGTGCTGGTTACACATGAAGCCTCTCCTTGCCCTTCTTCTGCAGGTCTCCTCAGATTCACCACCACTGTTACCACTCAGGCACAATCACAATGCTATCCCCTGTATTTCACTGATTGTGGTCTCTGCCTCACTTATATTTTTAGTAGGAGGACAGCTGAGTTCTGCTATCTGGATGCCATGTTTTGTATTGTTTTAATTGCATTGGGGTATACATATATTATAGTATGTTATATTTAAATTTTATTAATTGATGTATGATTTCTGTATTGTTCTAAGATCCTGTAAACCAACCTGAGTCCCACCCTGGTGGGGGAGGGTGCTATACAAATTAAATAAATAATGTTAAACACCAAAAATCCCACTACAGATCCTTGCTTGGCAGTTCCTATTCTCCACTTTCTTTTGTTAAAGAAATAAATACAGTATGCAAATGTAATGAACATTGATTTATGACCTCACACCTCATCTCTGGTTGCTAGGTTTTTACTTAGAAGACTTTGGTATTTTGACAGTCCAAAAATGAACAGGTTTTAGGTGTATAAGAGGAAGAACATTTTCACGATGACATAAGACTTAATACTTTATTGACTTCTACTGGTAGCAAAAATTATTCTGAATTGTTATTGACAGCAAATAAAATAGCAAAGTTTGTTCTTGCACCAAAAATTAAGTAAGTGTAGCTAGCTCATTACTATGCAAATTTAAGTCATCAGTCTACTAACTACAGCACTTTTGCAGATGTGAACTGGCTTGGGAACAGTTATTCAACATAAGCAATTTCTGTAACACAACTCACCCCACACCCTAAGCTGCTTGCCATTTTTCTTCTGATAATAAGCATTTCTTTTAAAAATATATATCATATACGTTTATTTAATCTTTTCAATCATTACAATAAACTAATTAAATTCAATATTTTCAACCCTTATAGTAAACTCATTAAATCCTATACAATCAAATCAGTATATCTTAATGTACAGTATGTAGAGTTAGTACATATATGTTTTATATATATGATTATATAAATTATAAATGCATTAGCATGAACAGAATTGAAACGAAGGAAATCAAAAGGAGGAGTTATCTTACATTTTAAAATAGTACACCAAGTCCTATACATTAAATCCAATATTCCATAAAATATACACTTTGTAAGTGTCGACAACATTTCGCGAATCAATTATATTCCCTTATTTATTTAAATATTTTATTAACCAGTCCCAATTTTTATTAAATTTTTCGGGATTGTTTATTATTTTCCAAGTCAGTCGATCAATAGACATTATAGATGTTATTTTCTTTTCCCACTCTACCACTTTTGGTATATCACTTGATGTCCATATTTTTGCGATCTCTATTTTTGAAATTGTTACTAAAAGGAGAAATAAGTTAATGTTATTAATTATTATTTTGACCGTGGACATCCCTTGAAGAACAGTTTCTGGACGTATTTCTATTTTTGTATGAAATATTTTATCTAGAATGTCAATTATCTCATTTCAAATTCTTATTTGACGGCATTCCCACCACATGTGGATGAAGGAGCCCACTTTCTTTTTGCACTTCCAACATTTATTTTCATCTGTCCTGTTAAATTTGGCTAGCTTAGCAGGGGTGTAGGACCATCTATGGAATATTTTTTATAAAACTTTGAAAAACACGGTAAGCAGACTATACAACCGAATGTCTTACCTCAATCATTTACTAAATCATTTACAGTCATTTACAAATAAAAGATATATGGAGAGAAAAGGAAGGGAACTCTACAGATTATTCATTTTTTTCAAACAAGCACAAAACTTTTACAAGAATTGACATGATCTGGGCCTCCAAAAATTTAACTTATAAAACTACAAGCATAAAGATTCTACCGATATTATTTCCTTATCACAACTCTACCTTATGGACATTAAATAAAAAAACTAGAAATAATACCAGGAAAATTAAAAAATTGGCTACTTCAAAGAGATGACAATTAGTGCACTTTGTGAATCAAACCTAAACACATTTTTCAATATAAATGAAACATCAACACAGGATGCTAATCTCATATGGGACACCAGCAAAGCATTTATAAGAGGATTTCTGATTGAACAAGAGAAGAGGGAAACAGGAAATGGAAAAAATAACTTCAGAAATTGGGCAATTAAAAGATTTTTTAAAAAAAGATCAGGTAATAAAAAGATAAAGCACAAAATTATTCAATTAAAATCTCAACTAGATCAGAAACGAACAATAGAAGTCTGGAATAGGCTACAATTTCTAAAACAAAAAGAATTTGAATGGGCAAACAAACCAGGAAGATGGTTAACAACAAGAATTTTATGTTATGTTCCCTTATTTGCCCTTCTTCTTTCTTTGCTGCAACCTTACACTGCCACGAGAAAGGCGAAATGTACCATCCCATTCACAAGTCTGAAATGGCATATCAAAAAGGTCTGATGTGTCAAGACCTTTTAAAGAACCAAAACATAAAATCAATATTTAATATAGAACTATTTAAGTGGCTTAATGTTAATCCCAAAGCTGATGGGCTGAAACCTTATTTAAATATGCCAGTTTCACACTTTATTTTGGCAGCAGGTCAATTCTTCAAAAGCAGTTAGGAATCCTACTGGCTGGAAAGGCAAGAATGGCTTGCTCGTCCAAGTTCCCTTAACAGGCTAGATACCAAATAGGAGTTGTCCATGGCAACAACATTTTCTTCCTGCCCCTTCCAACAACTGGGGCCAAGCTAGAACTGGGCCCAAGCTAGAACTAAATGGCAATATTTATAACAGTGTAGAGAAAGTCAACTTGCCACTAGGCACCAAATATTTATGAAGGAAGAAAGACTATGTAAACCAGAATGGATGTACCAAGTTACTGAACCGGAGGAACTGGTGATTTTGAAAACAGAGAAATTAATTCTTAACATGTCTGACCAAGTGGGCTCTGATTCACAAAAACTTATACCACAACAATGTCTTCACAAGAGCAGCAGTGGCGTAGGAGGTTAAGAGCTTGTGTATCTAATCTGGAGGAACCGGGTTTGATTCCCAGCTCTGCCACCTGAGCTGTGGAGGCTTATCTGGGGAATTCAGATTAGCCTGTGCACTCCCACACACGCCAGCTGGGTGACCTTGGGCTAGTCACAGCTTCTCGGAGCTCTCTCAGCCCCACCTATCTCACAGGGTGTTTGTTGTGAGGGGGGAAGGGCAAGGAGATTGTAAGCCCCTTTGAGTCTCCTGCAGGAGAGAAAGGGGGGGGGGATATAAATCCAAACTCTTCTTCTTCTTCTTTAAGATACTACGAGTTACGGTACTTTCTCTAAATCTATATATTTATTAAATATAAATACCAAAAGGAAATTTACATTTGAGCAGAAACTTGCTGATGGGAACTCTGAGTCCTTTTCTTTTGAAATAACTGAATCAGTTCTTCTGAAATAACTTAAATCTCTTTACTAATGAAAGAAAATTTTAAGAAGGCTGTCTAGCAAAATACTGTTGAGACATCCGTTTCTAACCATAAAAGTGTTTCCTGTATTTGCTTATCTACTTAATAATTAAGATTACAATTAATAGTAGGGAATTAAATATTACTGAATTTTAATGTAGCTTCCTTGCAGCTGAAATAAAATATCTGTGCTTTTCATTTTGACAATCCAATATGCTGAAGCAGAAATTCAGGTTGGACCTCTCTGAGCCTGCTCCCCCAAATAGTCTATTCTATATGATAAGAAACAAGCAAGCCGGTAAACCATTTTGGAATACAATCAAATTATTAAACAATCTTACATATTAACTGAACAGAACATGAATAAAAATGAGGTTTCCCCTGTTTCCCCAATGACCTGCATGTCTGAATCAATGTGTAATGTCTTACACTAATTATGAGATGGCCAATATGCTTGTACTCCTGGGTCTGGAAAAAAGGATCAGCTGATAATAAGTGATCCTTATTTTCATATAAAATATACTAATCTAATTTACAGCATTAAAATTACTGTCAGTGGCAATTAAGAACAGATACTATCTATCAACAATGGCATCTGAGCTGCCAGATACTGCTCATCATTAATACTGATGCTTTTTTGGTCAGTAACAGAAGTGGCTTCTATAGCCATCAGAAGCTCCTGCCAGTCATACGAACAACAAAAGGAACAGGGTTTGGCCTGAAGAAATGGTCTACCCATTTTGGCTTACCTCACCTGTAAATACTGCCACAGCAGGAGCTACTCTCCAGGTAGACTCTTGGTCATGATCACTCATCAAATACCACTGACTAGATCCAAAATCACATTAATGAATATCTGCGTTTTAGCAGTGAAGGCCATCGATTATGGAAAAATGAAACAACGATTAGTAATGCTAAATTCTGAAATAGAGGAATATGCCAGATTTCAATTTATACTCCTTTTTGGAGGAGAAAAATAAAGTGTAGTTGGGGGAGAGAGAGTATATATCATGTGGTGAGAAATATATGGTGAAAATATATAACTGACAGCAATAAGATATGGCAATACAAACAATAAAACGTATTGGTGAATTTCTGTGAATCTCTTCTTCAGACAATTCCCAACCTAAGTTGTCTTGTTGACAAGAACTGATTCTAGCTGAGTGATTCTGAATACACTGCCCTAGAATATGAACAACCAGACGCCTCTTGCATCAAAATATGCCTTAACACCATTACACTCAAATTGGGAGTGCATGCACTGCAGTTGTAAATCACTGTAAACATCCAAGTGTGAAATTAGAAGAAGTTGCAAGCAGGTCAAAACTAAAATGTAATAATTAGCCCAGAAGACTCTACTCAGCATTATCACTGTGATCCATTCCTAAAAGTTATGTCTATAAAACATACTGTTTGGGAACAGTAACCAACACAAGTCATACTCAGCAGCTCTTGCTTCAGAAACACTGCTAAACTGGAATTATGAAATAATTTAACTAAGAGTTAAAGATGCACCTAGGCTCCATCTGAGTATAAGTGTGTGAAGTAACACATTACAAATCTAAGTGTGTTAAGTTTCATATTATGCATCTTCTTATTTTGTTTCAAAATTTGCACCTTACTTTCCATTGTAAAAAATATACAATTACTAACAGAAGAACAAACAGTATGAAAACATATACAAAAAGTGGGCCAAAAACAGATGACTGTAAAATGGGAACACTTGGTTATTCCTCTAAAGATCAAAATAAAGCACATTCCCTTCATGTTTTTGATGTCTACGTGAAAACTCTGGGGAAAAGATATTGGGAGATTTGGGCTGGGTTGTCTCCAATATGTGGATGACACTCAGCTGTATTGTGCTCTTCCAGTAAATTCTAGGGAGAATCTGGAAAAAGCAAGCCAGTTCCTGGAGGAACTTTTAGGATGGATGAGGGTTAATAAACTTAAATTTCATCCTGACAAAATGGAAGTACTATTGGTGGGCAGAAGAATTGAGCAAGGTTGCACTCCACCCTAAAAAGATCAGTTTGGTAGCTTGGGGGTTATTCTGGACTCAGGCCTCCTGTTGGATAAGATGGTGACAGAAGTTGGGCAGACGTGACTTTCACCATCTTGACCTGGTAAACCAGCTGTGGCCTTTCCCAGATAAGAATGATCTTTCCGGTAACATTTTACTTTGGTAACATCTAGATTAGACTACTGCAATGCCCGGCACATAAGGCTGCCCTGAAGAGTGTTTGGAAAATACAGGCTAGAGAATGCTGCAGCCAGAATGCTGACCAGAATGGGTCATACAGTAGGTACTCCAATCTTTTCCTGGTTCCCAATTTGCTTCTGGTACAGTTCAAGGTGCTGGGCACAGTTCAAGGTGCTATATAGGACTTTAAAGCCTTGTATAGCCTGAGACCAACAATAACTTAAAGAACTGCCTACTCCCATATGAACCCCCCTAATCACTGCAGACATCTACAGGATGCCCTTCCTTGGTGCCCTTATCTTCGGCTAGACTGTTGATATCCCAATGAAGGACCTTGAAAGTTGTAGAACCAATTTATTATTTATTTTGTTAAATTTATATCCCGCCCTTTTCCTGTAGGGCAGGATATAGAATTCACTCCACAGGGGGACCTTCTATTATTATTGTCTGCCAGCAGGTGAAGACTTATCTGCTTTGTCCAGCATTCCCTCACTGATTCTCTTTCTCTTGTATTCTCCTTATGGAATTTAATTATCACTTTTTATTTTTATTGTGCAGTTTAAAAGTTTAATGCTTTTGATTGATTGCCACCTTGGAGATTCTAAGCTGGGTGGAAAGGCAAAGTAAAAACGTTTAAAATAAAATAAAATTACATATGATACAGGTATCATTACCAAAAACAATAACCTCATGTTCAATTATTCTGCTATAACAAACATAGAGATGCACATGTCAGGTTCATACAGTTTATAGGGAAGAAGGAGAGTATCCGCAGGGATATTATTGTTGATTCAGCTCCAGGTTCTGTGGAAGAACTACTGTGGAACTGAGCCACTACAGTGCTGGAATTCAGTTAGCTTTGTTTGGAAGAGGGCTTACATATGGCAGAGGAAAGCTTGAATATATTAGCTGGAGAATATCATTGTAAAGGAATAGAGGATTTGTAGGTAAGAAGTGCCACATTTGTCTTTCAATACATTTTCCTCTTCTCTATGACTTTCCAGCTAATTAAAAATCCTCCTCTGGCATGTATGTCTAATTTTCCAAAAATCTTCACTGACACAATTTACTGAATTGACATACAGGTTTCCTCTACACAATACTGGTAGTGCTGGAGGGGAGAGAATTAACTCCAGAACTCCATGTGGAATCAAAGCTTTAAACCAGTATACATTCTGTTGGAAGTTAACAAAACCCTTTTTTTGTCCTTCCAAATGGCAAAAAAGCAATAAATGAACAGACACAGGAAAACAACCATTTGAAGGGAAACTGTTAACTACCTGAAAAGGAAAAACAGTAGCTAGCAAATTGAAAGCACTTTCCACTACCACCAGTTCATACATTGTATAAATTTTGACATTTCTACTAAACAAGCTGCAATAAAATTTTGAATCTTAGTGGAAAAGTAATGCTCTAAGTACTTAGAAACCTAAACCTTTAATAAGCACTACAGGAAAAACAAATGAACAACTGAAAGCTTTTCACATGCATTTTGACTTGCTTTCCATAAAAAGATAGGAAAACACAGCAAGACTAAGACATCCAATATTATCCCCTTCAGCAAAGTAATACAGGAAGAGGAGGCTAAGGGAAGCACGCTATCACCACACGTGCACTGACTAATTCAAAGTGAAGCCTACAAACGAGACATCTCATTAAACTGAACAGATGGATAAAAATTAAAGAATGACCCGCCAACTTTTAATTTCCCAGTAGCCAAAAAGAGCGCAAAGTCTTGCAGAGTAGGACAGTTGAAAAATCAACATGAAAAGATTTTCCTCCATCTGTTGCAACACATGCCTGGGTAGAATACAACTGCCTCCCACTGTCCTCATTCTTTAATAATAATAATCCACATAATATCTATTAGAACACCACCAACACACTGCTTTAGTTGAATATCACACTGCAACCTATATTACAATAATGTGACTGGGCCTAACCAGCATGAATTATACAAAGGCAAATTAATGCCTTGCTAGGATGAGCCATTCTTTGAAGAACTAACATAACAGTGAATAAAAGATAACCTGAAGACAAGATTTATTAACGTTTCAAGAGTTTCCCACAAGAAAACTACAAAAAGATAGGTAACAATGAAGCATCATTTTTCTTTAAATAGAGAAAAATGCCTTGATCTCTAAATACTTCTTTGATGATACTTGATTCTCATACCATCAATGCAAAACAGTACTAACATCTTTGTACCTCAGAAGAAGTGGCAAACAGATATGTGACTTAGGTCCACCCAATAAGTTAGTGATGTCACCACATCAGGGTATCTTCAAGTGCCCATAATATCATTATCTTAATTGTTTGTGACTTATGTGAAATGTAATAACAATGAAACAAGACTGTTGAACATTCAATTGCAATGCCATTAGTTTTGAATGAGTGAAAACTCGCAAGGACTTGCAGGAAGCATTTCATTTCCCGTTCTCCCACTATTTCCTTTTTTTCTGTTTCCTGAATAACTGCTTCCCAACTAAACATAAACCTGGAAAACCTGTCAACAAAAATGCCATCCTATAGTCATGCTGTTAGTCCCTTCCCTTTGGTGGAGATAGACCTGGGGGCCAGTTGGATTTCTTGCTTTTCTGGTGCGGATTAAAACACTTAAACTGTGATGTAGAATGACTCTGACTTTGGGCAGGAGGGTGGTATTAAGTTCTACATGGGCAGCTGTAATACCCATGCCTTGGAAAGTACCTATTTAGGGATGACTGTTGTTATGGAGTTAGGCCAACAGATTTGGCCATGAAATTGACTTTCTTGATTTTATGCAGGACCTTGTCCATCTGTTCATTGAACAGGTTAACTCTTTAAGCCTTTATTGGCATAGAGCAGTACAACAATGATAAAAACAGATTAAAAAGCATACAACATTGAACAGGTTAATTTCAATGAAGGGAAGTTCCTTGCAGAGGCGAAGCTACCGGGGGAAGGGGGGTTGCGCGATGCACCAGGCGCATGCCTGCAGGGCACACCAAAATCGAAAATATATTTTAAAACTTTTTGTGTGTTTTTACTTTGTCAGCCAGCAGGGGCACAGTTTTTAGGCTAGCAGCACCAAAATTTCAGGTGACCCTCAGACGACACTCTTGATGATACCAGCCAGGTTTGGTGAGGTTTGGTTCAGGGGGTCCAAAGTTATGGACCCCCAAAGGGGATTCCCCCATTCCCCATTGTTTTCAATGGGTGCTAATAGTAGATGGAGCTACCCTTTTGAGGGTCCACAAGCAATTGCAAGAAGGGAATGCAAAAGAAAGGCATACACAATCAACACACTAAAAACCCAACCAGTTAAAAATGCTTCTTTTTTAACAAGGTAGTTGATTTAAATTTGTGGTGCTGCTATGATTTTTTTTCATTTCTAAATTTTTACTTAGCATTTCATTTCACATTAGAGTGCTATTTTTACTAAGGAGGAGATTAGCACTTCTTGAGGCAGAAGGCACCTTCCACATCCAGAAGAACATTGTTAAACGAACACAGTCTAACCTATTCTGATTTCCACTGTTGGTATTTCTACCCTTTAATTTCTTCCTGGAGGAGAGTAGCACTTCTTGAAGCACATGCAGGACACCTCTGAACCAACACATTAAAATGAACTTCGATTTCCACCCTTTAATTTCCACCTACACAAATGGAATATGCAAGATGGCTATTATTAGAGGAACCTACAGACAAAGAAAGAGATAATTCTCCCATGTAAAAATGGTCTTAAATAGTCAAATACTAATGAATGCTGTGGAGACCTAATGTAAAACTACTCCAATTTTTTTAACCTTTAAGATTAGAGCTATCATATTCTGTTTTAATGGATTTACAGATTAATAGATACCAAAGGATTTCTATTGAATTTTTCAAATACAATAGTTACCAGAGGTTGAGCTACACTGTACATGTTATTTTTTTAAAGATACTAAAATATAATTATTCAAATGAAAAGACAAATGTTTCACTTCTGCAGTAAGTCCTATTTTTGCAAACAATTCTTAAACCATCACAAAATCCTACAAAGTTTAGAAAGAAAAACATGTGTTAAAAGTCACTAGAGAAAACACCTGTGAAACTGAAGACAGAATTGGAACAGGTATAGATATTTATATATAAGTGTGTACAAATAGTAGGAAAAAGTTATTTAAAAAGTTGAGATATAGAACAGTTCCTGTTAAGGATCTCAATATAGAAACTCAGAATCTTGCAGATGCCTAGTGATAATTAACAACAGTAGATCAAGAATGTTTTGCTTAAAATTAGTAAATTAACTAAAAAGCTTGGTTGTCTGCAATGTGCAAAGAATAAATCCTTGTTATTATTCATAGGCTTACAAGTAAAAAACAAAACATACCTGATGTCCGGCAGTCACTTGCTTCAAAACATTTTCATAACAAACTTCATCCATATTATTCAGTTGCTGCACCTAAACAACAACACAAAGATACCTTATTGTAGTGTCTAAATGTAAAGCCCACTTTTTAATTCCTACATTAACATTTTGAATATGGAAATATATTTTCAAATATGTTTCTAATGCTTGAAAATGGACTTTTCACATTATTAGACATTATTCTTTCACTGAGATGCTATGGTAACGTATACAACTGCATCTATCTTGTCTTCCACCTTTATTTTGAAGTACAGAAATCTAACGCACAACCAAATTGAGCTTATTTAATAGTAAAATCTATTGCCAGCCCAATCCATAGCCCCAGGCATCTGGGGATGGCACTATTGCCATGCCACCATGCCGCCTCCAAAGGGCTTTCTAGCAGTGCCGAAAAAGCAAAAAACAAAAAAAACCACCTCAGAAAACTAAATGGACATGCCACCTGTCCAAGCCCAATGCCATGGTGTAACATTCTGTGCAGAGGCGTTCCTCCCATTGGGCAAAGTGGGCAGTTGCCCTGGGCGCAGCCCTGTGGGGGGCGCAGGTTTGTTTGTGGGATTTTTTGTATTTTCAGTGTTTTTCCATTTTTGGCCTGCAGAGGGTGCAGTTTTTAGGCTAGCAGCACCAAAATTTCAGGGATGTTTTGGGAGACTCTCCTTATGCTATCACCCAGGTTTGGTGAGAGTTTGCCTGGGGAGTCCAAAGTTATGGACTCCCAAAGGGGGTGCCCCATCCCCCATTGTTTCCAATGGGAGCTAATAGGAGATGAGGCTACACTTTTGAGGGTCGATAACTTTGGACCCCCTGAACCAAACTTCACTAAACCTGGGTGGTATCATTAGGGGAGTCTCCTAAAGATACCCTGAAAATTTGGTGCTGCTAGCTTAACAATTGCACCCCTGCCAGCAGGCACCTCCCAAATTTCCCCAGATTTTCCTTTTAAATCCCCCCACCTTTGACATGGATTTAAAGGGAGAATCTGAGGTCCCCAGTTTAAACATTGCAAGTGATGCTGTTTCAGGGTGGGGGAGAATCAACCCCAAAATAGCATCACTTCCAATGTTGTTTAAACTGGGAACCCCAATGTTGTTTAAACTGGGAACCCCAGGTGGATTTAAAAGGAGAATATGGGCTCTCTAGTTTAAACACCATTGAAAATGATGCTGTCTGGGGGTGGATTCCAGCACTACTTGTTTAAACTAGGGAGCCCAGATTCTCCTTTGAAACAATGAAAGTGATGCTGTTTCCCACAATTGGGGGAAACCATAAATGTTTTCATAGCAGTAATAAAACATTTTGAAAGCATTTTGAAAATGTTTTCAAAAATTATTTCTGCTGTGTGGTATGGCTTATTGCTGTGCTCAGATTTGTGAGTTGGGGCATGTTCTATAATGTGATGGTGACTTTGAAACAACCTGGTGTAAAAATCATTGCTTGGTCACAGTGGGGGAGGGTGGCTGCCCATTGGGGTGCCAAACTCCAGTTTGCCTAGATACGCCACTGGGCGTAGCTACAAGGGGGGGGTGCGCGTTGCATTGGGCACACGCCTGGGGGGGGCATCAAACTCAGGTTTTGCCCAGGGCTCCAGTTTGCCTAGTTACGCCACTGCTTCTGTGAATTCAGGGTGCAAACTGATTAACATCAGTTCTGCCCCAAGGAATCTGCCCTCACTCGTGCACTGGCATCCATTCTGACGCCAGGATAGTTCTGTAGTGGTCCTGACTTCCAGATGTTACCATCAAGGAGTTGAGGGGTGGCTGGCTGCTGATGTCTTTGCAACTTCCACTGGCAGGGATGGTCCTTTTACTGGCAGAGAGTTCCAATGTGTTGCCACAACCCTGTGCCGATTCCACACGCAATTTGCCCCCCTCCAAAGGATTGGGCCAGTAGTAAAGAAATGGGGGGAAAGTGTGTGAGGGTGCACAGAGAATCCTACACCTCATCTATTTTCTTTCTTTTTGCTTACTTTGCCACCACCTCCTGCTCCCCTCCCCTCCCAATCTTTGCTGCCATGTACTTCCTTTCTTTTGCCAGTCATGACTTTTCTCTCTTCCCAACCATCTTGAAGATGCCTCCTTCTTCCCCCTTCCTTGAAGCTCTCATTCCTTGCTTAGCACTACTCTCTCTCCTTCCCTTTGATTGCTATTTTTTTAAAAAAATGCCTCAATCCCAAAATGCCAACTGTGCCTGACCCTGATCAGTAATTTTCATTTGAAGTTTCAATATAATAATAGTTGGATTTATATCCCCCCTTTCTCTCCCTTAGAAGACTCAAAGGGGCTTACAAACTCCTTACCCTTCCCCCCTCACAACAAACACCTTCTGAGGTAGGTGGGTCTCAGAGAGCTCAGAAGAACTGTGACTAGCCCAAGGTCATCCAGCTGACGTGTGTTGGAGTGTACAGGCTAATCTGAATTCCTCAGATAAGCCTCCACAGCTCAGGCAGCAGAGCGGGGAATCAAACCCGGTTCCTCCAGATTAGAGTACACCTGCTCTTAACCACTATGCCACTGCTGCTCCCCATTGATTGATGTTTTGATTTGGAGTGATACTAATCTTCCCTTATTAATTTTGGGATTGGCAGAAACCACTCCCCTTTCTGCCCTTATTGTGTAGATTTTTTTTACTCTTGCTCTAGGGCCAAGTTCAGAATTAGAAAAATAATGGACCATGAACATGATTTAGCTTGCAGATAGATCTCATGTGGCCCACATGTAAGTTCTGTCTCCCAGGCTTGAACAAGTTGTCTGAATGCTCTGGCTTCATCTTGTATGATCAATAAATGTGTGACCACTTTACTGTTAAATGCTTTACATTCTTATACAAGGCTTAGCCCAACGATCAGCTGTATCTGATATATCTAATACATCCGATCTCTGGGGCTATTACAAGGGTAAAGGACAAATGGAGATGAAACCTCAAGGATGAGGGCAGAAAAATATCTGTGCACATGTCCACTGTTATTGCTTCATTTGCTATCTTCTCTACTTTCTTACTTCACCTAGGCTACACCCAAAATCACCAGGAATTTCTCAACTTGAGCTGGAACCCTATCTACAGTCCTGGCCCTGTGAGTACTCCCAGAAATGCCAAAACAGCCCTGGAAAAGATCCTGCCCCTCCCCCTGCCTTTTACCTATAGAAAATCCAAGCCTTGAATGCTGTCGTTGCCTTGCAATGACAACTGAGGGAATATATTTCTTAAAGCTTTAGGCATTCCTTTTATCATTTTGGGCGTTTTCAAACGTACCCCTCCCCCAATTAAAAAAAATATATCGATTTTTTCTGCAAATCTGGAGAAATTTTTCAGTTCATAGAAAAAATCCGACTTGCCTGTTACAGCTCCAGTCACTGGACTGAAGTATCCTCATGTTTGGCTTACTTTGCAAGCCAAGTGAAAACCCAGAAGGAAGCTGAGGCTGAAGTCATTCCATTTTACTACCTTTGCTTATTTTTCTCTCTCACTACCCCTTCTCTCAGCCTCTCTCTCTCTGTGTTCTCATATCACTTCTCTATGCCTCTTTCTTAATTGTGTCATTCTCCCTCTTTCTCTTCCCTCTCCATCATGTTTACAGTTAGTTCTCTCTTTTCTCTTTCTTCCTCATGCATCTAATAATTATTTCCCTCCACTCCCTCCCCCATCTATCTCTTTTTCTTTCTTTCCTCCTTCATCACTTGGCTCCTGCCTGCTCTCCCTCTCATCCTTTTCCTTTAGATACTCCTACATACATTGGCTGAGGTAAGGGGCTGGCTGATAGGGCCCAAAATTCCTGCCTTTCTCAGGCCCACCTTCTTTTTGGCTAGCTTAACTGGCTGTTTAAGGGTTTGTCTGCCCCCAGCCTCAGTTGGGTGGTTCCAGGGATGTAGGTATAGATTTTTTATGGGGGGTTTCGGGGGCAGGGCCAAGCCCCCACCCGCCCCTGGGGCATGGCCACGCCTCCCCAAGCCCTGCCCTCCCCCAGTGCTTATAAAGCAGCTCTCCAAGGCTGGGGACAGCAAGTTTCCCTGCCCTGCCCTCCCCAACCCCCCCCCCACCAGCTGGGCTCCCAGCTGGCAGACAGCAGCCCTTCTGCCCTCCACTCTGGGCAGAGGCATAGCTAGGGAAAATGGAGCCTGGTGCAAAATCTGAGTTTTGCGCCCCGTCCCAGGCGGCTGCTGTGATGCTGGAATCCACTCCCAAACATCACTTTCAGTGGTGTTTAAACTAGAGAGCCCAAATTCTCCTTTTAAATCCACCTTAAAGGGAGAATCTGGGTCCCCAGTTAAAACAACATTGAAAGTGATGCTGCTTTGGGGTGGATTATCCCCCACCCTGAAACAGCATCACTTTCTTTTTTTTCTTTAAACTTAAACAGAATCAATGATTTATTTAACAGAGGGGAGATGGGAAAGGGAGAAAACTTGGAGGGAAGGAATGGATAAAGCAGAAATATATTTATACAAAAGTGCTTTGGCCGAGGAATTCAGTATTTGGTTTTCAGGCACAGATTTAATACATTTGTTAGTTTCATAGTTAGTTGAGATGTTATACTGATGTTATGCTTCCCAAATAGTACAGTTTCAAATACTTAAAATGGTACTGGCATATGGATAGCCAATTCAGGGTCTCCCTTTCAATGTTTAAACTGGGGACCTCACATTCTCCCTTTAAATCCATGCTGAAGGGGGTGGGTTTAAAAGGAGAATCTGGGGAAATTTGGGGGGTGCCTGTCAGGGATGCAATTATTAAGCTAGCAGCACCGGACTTTCGGGGTATCTTTAGGACACTTTCATGATGATACCTCCCAGGTTTGGTGAAGTTTGGGTCAGGGGGTCCAAAGTTATGGGCCCTCAAAGGTGTAGCCCCCATCTTCTATTAGTTCCCATTGGAAACAATGGGGGATGGGGTCACCCCCTTTGGGAATCCATAGCTTTGGACCCTCTGGACCAAAATTCACAAAACATGGGTGGTATCAGTAAGAGACTCTCCTGATGATACCACCCAGGTTTGGTGAAGTTTGATTCAGGGGGTCCAAAGTTATGGACCCTCAAAGGTGTAGCCCCCATTTTCTATTAGCTCCCATTGGAAACGATGGGGTCACCTCCTTTGGGAGTCCATAACTTTGGACCTCCTGACCCAAACCTCACCAAACCTGGGTAGTATCATCAGGAGAGCCTCCCAAACAATCTTCGAAAGTTTGGTGCTGCTAGCCTAAAAACTGCTCCCCCTGCAGGCCAAAAACCAAAAAACACAAAAAATACAAGAAACCCCATGAACGGAGGGCGGAGCTTCAGACATACAATGGGGGGTTGAACCCGAGAACCCTCCTTTACCTACATTCTTGGGTGGTTCCATGAATGCCTATCTCTCTGCTAACCCCCAGACTTGGACTGATTGTTTCCTTCTTTACCTGTTTCTCTACCATCTCCCAGCATTAGTGGTGCTGTTGATGGGGGAAGCTGGGCTTGGCCACACTGGAGGAAGCCATGGGGGGCCCAGCTGCACCAGCAATGGGGAAAGCTCTCCCAGACGTGCAAGCAATGGGAAAAGTTACACTGGGCTGGCCCTTAGCAATGGAAAAAGCACAGCAATAGTAGGGGTAGTCTTGTGGGAAAAACAGTGGAGGCTGGCAGCAGAGGATCATTTTGTGTGCAAGTGCAGACAACAGCTCCTCTGTTTTGGCCCTTTAACACCCCTTCCCCATTTTTTAAGGTTTTAGGTTTTGGAGGGTTTTTTGTGGGTCATCCCTAGTTTGAAGAAAAATCTCCCTTCTTGCCAACTGTTTCCAATCTACAGTTATAAGTATCCACATATCAGGTTTGGTTGGGTATAAGAACATAATTATGGTACAAAATTCATTTAAGACACTATTGAAATAAATAGGCAGCATGTTTTAAATAAATAAAATAAATTCATTTGTATTTTAAGTGTGGTTTTCATGTCATGATTGTTTACCCCCTTGTGGACACTAAATTGAATATAAAAGCACCATGCAAGTATTTTATGTGTACTTTGTATCCCCCTCTTGGTGCATAAAGCAGCATAAATAAGATAACTTTGAAAAGAAGAAATGTAAAGGAACTTGCAATTTAATTCTGCATTTATGTTAACAATTGTAGAATATAATTCTTGAAAATACAGTTATTTAACTACATCTGAGTTCTGAGTCAGGCAAGAACTCTCTAGAGGGCATGAGGAGAACCACAATTCTCTGTCTACAACATATGCACAATTCTACAGAGCTGACGTCAGTGTTGCCAACATAACTTATGTGAACTGTTTTAAAGCAGTTTGATGCTTTAAAGCATCAAATAATTATTTAAAAGTGATTAAGCATAGCGCAACAGCTTGAATACCTGACTGAGACTGGAGAGTTCAAATTCCTACTCAAACACTAAATGCACTGGGTGATTGTGGCCCAATCCCACAGGATAGCAGGAACAGAAAATGGCAGCAATGGATAAATGAGCCCATGTGGTGTAGTTTAGAGCACTGAACTAGGACCTCGGAAACTCGAGTTTTGAATCGCCACACTGCTATGAAACCTTGCTGGGTAACCTTCATTCAGTCACACACTCTCAGCTTCATGGGGTTGTTGTGAGAGAAAAAATGGATAAGTGATATAGGCCACTTTGGGTCCCCATTGGTACACATGAAGTAAAATAAATGTAAGCAAGTGCAGTTACACATCTTTATATTCTGCTTTAATAGGAATGAAAATAACTAATGGGAGGGTCACTCAGGTAGAAAAGTATGACTTTAACATATTTGATCATCTCTGAACATAATCTTTCAACACTCTTATAATAAATTTACCTTATTGAGTGTCTTGATACCTATGAATGTCTGCCCAAGTGGAACAGGTCGAAACCGGCCATCAAAATAAAACAGTCCAATGTAGGGATTAACATGCAAAAATGTAGCAACATCGAGGTAATTAGGCAGAGTGGCTGAAAGGCCCAAAATTCTGATCATGCTTTGTGTAGATTCAACCTGTAATAAGAGAGAGATACAAAATTTTGTCAAATATTTTACACATTAGAGATGCCGTACAAATAAAGACTATTACTTTAACAGAACATTAGAAACTGATAAATTAAAAAAGCATAAAGACATACGAGGACACACCTGAAAATTATAAATATTTTGCTCCGGCATTTAAACAGGAAACACTAAAAATTTTCCTTTTAAGTGTAAGGCAATGGGTCAGGGAAGACACCACTTATTCTAAAGTGATTACTGACTTTAGAATAGAAAAAAATAGGTATTGCTCATGCTTCAGGTTTTTAAGTCAGATCAGAACAAGCTGATTCCAATAATACCTGAAATGTGCCCAACTTCCTATTTATTCACTGTCTTAACTCAAGCAAAGAATTGATTCAAGAAAGCAAGGAGAAAATAGCCTCACGGGAGTATTTCTGCCTGGAGTATTAAGAACTGCTTTTGATTAAAAAGGAACAATTTTAGTACGTACATCAAGTTGTCTTAAGGCAAGACTTTTCCACATTAATACAGTAACTAAATGGATTTAAGTCAAACTATAAACCAGTAATGAATCATAGGTATAGCTAATTGATAAGTTACTGTAACAATGTGAAGAAATATGGACACCTCCACATTTCTGCAATTATTAAAACTAGTGCACATTAAAGAAAAAGAAGTGTGGGAAATTTTTATGGCTAGAGCCGCCTACTCTTCCATTAAGAGAACATATAAATGTATGATTCTTATACTATTACTTCTAAGGGGATGATTTATCTTATATTATAAACAACGACAGGAATTGTGTTGTGCAGCTAAACAGAATCAGGCAAAATAAAATCTACTACACCAAGATTTACTATATCTTATATTCAGACAAGAATAGGCCAATCTGTAGATACTTTGAAAGAACAGAGATGTTTCTCCCAACTTAGGGACCCTTCAGGTTTTTATAAAACCTCAGGGGGAAAATGGAGTGGGGTGTCAAAACTCCAAAACAGACCTTCTCTTTGAGGTGCTATAGCAAGGCTGGGCTCCCAACAAGTTGCACAGATTCGCCTATGCAGCATGGTTTTCACAAGTGATGCTGCAGCTCCTGGACTTGACACAACTCCAGGCATTTCTGCTGAAGCTGGTACATCTCCCACAGTTGCTGCCATAGCCCCCAGTCCCAGAATGGAGCCTGAGTTGGCTGCTGTGGTCAGTATGGCTTCCACAATCACCATCACTACCCTCCCCTGCACCTCCGATCCCATGCTGCCCAGACTGGCCGGGCCAAAGGGAAGCCAGTCAACCATCCCTTGGGATGGGAAAAGGAAGGCAAGATTTTGAAGATCAGAGGGAAGTGTTCTTTCCAGGCCACACAGCCTGGAAAAACCACAACAACCAACAAGAAATAATACTGTTAATATATTTAAAGAGGTTGTGTTCCTAAAGGATAAAATTAGTACTAAGCTTGTTAATTGCAGCAAAAGATTTATATAATTATCAGTAGGACAGAAAAGACCACATCTCTATAAAAGTAATAGTTCCAAGGATTGTGGCCAACAACTTGCACATGATTTTGTTGTTCTAATACATGAAGAAAAAAATATTGAAAATTAGATTATGTTCGTTATGTACTGGAGTGACAAATAACTTCATGTTCATCTGCTTGCTGTATTCTCAGGAGAAAAATGAAAGTATTTTTAATTCAGAATATATTAACATGCTGCATACTATTTCTTCTACCTTTCTTTGCTTTCCGAGAGGTTCATTTCCATCTTAAGCTAGTGCTATCTGCCAAAAAAGCTTCTATCTTAAAGAGAATTTGTCGTTTTAGCTAGCAGAAAGCCCGGCCAGGTACAGAGTGTCTGTCTGTTACTGCTTATCTTCAACGTTGTGTTCACAGGTCAGTCCTAATTAGAATATTCAATGCAGCTGAGAAATCTCCAGTTGGGAGAAGTAAACTGCTAATTTGAGTTAAAAGGGGGCAATTTGGTCTGGACCTGGAAGGTTCAGTGAGAGCACTCCCAGGATTGGTGGACAGGGGTCACCAGATTAGGGCCAGTGTTTTCTATAAAAAGTCTTCAGTGTATTAGTTAGACATCTCTTTTTACCCTCTCCCTCCACTATATGCTGCCAGAGATAACTTTGATTTACGCTTTGAACTTAAGGCATCATGACCCACTATGTTGTACGGGACTTCAGTAAATAGAGAGTTAGCTTTGTTATTTTCTGTGTCTGTGTTATTGCCAAGATGCAATTCTGTTTGACTTTAAATATTTTTCTAATTTTCTCAGTAGAGCTCTGTTTTGCTTTTCTAATGCTGTGAGTTTACTGGCCAAACCCAGAAGTGCTCAGTTATGCTACTGACAGCAGCTATCCTTTTGCTGCTGCATGGTGGCAGTGGTGGGACCTGGTCCAAATTACTCATAAGCAATTTCCAGTGAATACAACTTTGGCGTGACTTGGTGCAAATTTGTTATTTTGAGTGGTGAAAGATGGACTCCATGTATAGAACATCTCCAGTCAAGAGGCCAAAGGTTCCATGACCATGCCAGAGCATTCTTGGAGCAGCTGAGGTAAGTTACATCTATAAGAGAAACTGAAGTGAACCTCCTGGACTTGAAGGAGGAAGTTTGGGGCATACGAGTCCCCTTCAGGGGTACTGGAGTTAGGGATTATAGACTCTGCTCAGTCTTGGTTTGGTAGGAAGTGATGCCCATCTGTATATCAGCAGTGTGTCATATGAAGATGAAGCAGGTGCAGGTTCTGTGGAATTCCTATGAGATCCAGTGATGCCAGAAAATGTTCCAGGACAA
This sequence comes from Sphaerodactylus townsendi, assembly GCF_021028975.2. Lineage (NCBI taxonomy): Eukaryota > Metazoa > Chordata > Lepidosauria > Squamata > Sphaerodactylidae > Sphaerodactylus > Sphaerodactylus townsendi. Next base: position 127,481,816 of record NC_059425.1, on the reverse strand, counting down.
GGAAAGAGTCCAAGAGACAGCAACCCTTGGGGAAGCACAGATACAACCAGTCCTATACAGGAACAGTCACAAAGAGGTAAGGATGAGGTCTCCTGTGGTCACATACCTCAGGAGAACTGGCTGACTTACTGAGTGAGATGCCTGAAAAGACATTCAGAACTATCAAAAATTCAAGCAACTAGCTATGCAGTGTTTCACTCTATCAGAAAACCAGCTGCAGCTGAAACTTCACAGGGAAATTCCTAAATTAAAGAGGAAGATGATGGCTTTAATTTAAATGTTAATTTGAACCTCTGATACAAGCTGCTGGAGTAACTACTCTGGAAGATTTATGTGACCTGAATGTAAAGGAGCAGTTAAGCCAAGTCATCTCAGAGAAGTTAGGGGCGCTGATCTAGGCCCAGAATCCTTGAACTTTGACTGACATGGCTTTGCTCAGAATGGACTGTGGCGAGAAAGAGCAAAGATACAAAAGAATGGACTGTGGCGAGAAAGAGCAAAGATACAAAGTTTCCACACTCCATGGGAGAAAGGCATGTTGGTGGCCAGCAGTGAAGGAGAGATCACCTGGGGCAGTGAGGAAGGGCAGTGGATGGAACTCATCCCAATGGTCAGGCAAAAGACCTTCCCCGCAGGTGCTGTGTGCTTCTACTGCTGTAAGCCAGGGCACGTTAAGAAATGGCTATAAAAGAATGCTGGAGAAGCCAAGATCCAGCTTACTGGAGAGGCCTCTACCAGCAGTTCTTCAACTGAAGCAGAAAATTGGGAGACAGAGAGCTCTAAAGCCGATATTTCCCCAACAGCAATAGTTCAAAGGCTTATCAGCCAATCTAGACAAGTGTGGTGTGACCCTACAGTCATTGCCCAAGAACAGAAAGGCTGGAAGCTAATGAATGGAAACAGCAGAGAAGAATCCGTGGGGGAAGTCATGAGGATCAGCTCAGCAGTTGTGATAAACTAGCTGCACTTAACTGACATCAAGCAGCTCATCCGAGTAGAAGAGCAGTCATAGATAAAGAAGTTGAAGATTGAGAAAGTCTTTTTAAATAAGCTGTAATTCTGTTTGATTTTAAACATCTTTCTAATGTTGTCATTAAAGGTCTATCTTGCTTTTAAAAGGTGTGAGCTTACTGGTAGGAACACGGAAATACTTGGTTATGTTACTGATGGCAGCTAGCTTTTTGCCACCACACTGTCAACTGGTTGGATTAAGACCACTGAAAGAGGGTTAAGAACACTAGTTGGACTCTAAAATGCTTGGCCTTCAAAGGATGGGTACTTTTTCTTCTCTGTTCTGAAGAGCCACACCCAACTAATTTCAGCAGATCATCTCTCTGACTTTCAAGTGTTTATGGGCACTCCCACATATACATATAAAGATCTATGTGCACTCTTAAAAGTGAAAATCATACATTGCGTAATGCCCCTTTAAACTCTTTGCAGATCAGGATGGCTAAAGTAGACGGCACATCTACAGTTTTGCAGCAGGATTCTCTACATTCAAACCTGTCCCAGGCAACCTCCTTAATCCCTTTGCTTTGAGACATGTAACTCAGATGACTACATTTGAGAACATGTAATACTAACCCACAGATTTTCATGGAAGTATGCACATGCCTATAATTACAAGTCTTGATTATTTAGTAATTGGTTATTGACATGTCTTTAAATGTGAAAATGTAGCAACAAAATACAATTAGAATAGAGCCCATGCATAGAAACAAGTCTAAAAGTATATGTGCCTTAACTATTTAGAACAAAATGCATTTGTAACTAAGCAACTATCCCACTGAGTAAAGCTATAAATGTGTTAATTCTGCGACAAATGAACTCTGATGTTTAAAGTACTCTAGCTGCACAAGACTCCATTAATAGTACTCTTAAATCAAACAATAAGATGGGGGGGGGGGACACAGAACAGCAAGATATACAGAACAGAACAATGGCTTGGACCCCAAGTTCTTTTTCTGCAGACGGAAGGGAAGACAATTTTCACTGATTCTTCCTTCTTGATTTAGAGCTGCCCCACCATCACTCTGAAGCCTAAGATGTTCTCGGATATCCATTGGCTCATGGGGACACAATTATAGGGGACAAAGAAAACTGCAGCTGGCAGAGAGAAGCAAGAAGTGTCCATTTTTTTTTGCCATGCTAGCAGAACTGAACTGCATGGGTTCCAAGCCAATAAAAGTCTTACAATTCTGCACTGTTGTACAATGATTAAAACATCTATATTAATTCTTTGAAATTAGCATTCAAGCATTTTTCAACCTTTCGTCTGTCAAATGTGCCCAAATCAAATGTCAACAAAGGAATCCAGATGTACTGGTTTGTTGAGCTGAAGGTTTCAGATCTGCATTGTCAACCAGTTTTAACTAGTTTAAGCTTCTCATATGAGCATACGCTAAGACAAAATCTAAAATATGTTTATTCCAGCATTTTGTGAACCTTCCAATAAATTTATGAAAGCAGTCACTCCCTTTCAATGAAAATGGTGAAAGTCTGCAGAGCCATAATCCCGTATCATATATTTAAGGGAAAATTTTGATAGTCCCTCTACATGACAAAATATGTGTTCTACACATTTACAAATTTGTTTGCAGTGCTGCTCATGTTGGGTGAGTGAAAGATAAAGGAAAGTAAAAGTAAGGAAAGATGATAAATGAATCTCAGCCAACCTGAAAATAATGCCTATTCTGTTCAAGTTGGCATTCCCCTTCTGTGTTCCTCTGAAACCTACCAAAGCTAGCCTAACATTCCATAGCATTTCCTGCTTACATTTGGGCCTGGCAACATCCAAAACTCACAGTTTCTCACAAGCGAAAAGACTGCAATGAACAGCAGGCAGCATAAGAATGATCAGTATGGATGAGGAAAAACAACAACTAAGAAAAGTAGATGAGGTTAGTGATCCAGATACACACTTGAACATATAGGAAACAAACTAGTCACAGAAAAGTTCAATTTTAAAATAATAAAAAATTGAACTAACTTTTAGTAGTTCCAATTTAAATTATGAACAAAATTTGTCCAGCTCATTGATGAGAATGTTCTAGACATATTTTCACCTGAATAAGACTATCAAATGCTGCTATTACTAGCAATTCTAATGCTGTTATTTTCAGGATTTTATGGCATTATTTTACTTTGTTAGACAGCATATACATTTTCTAAATAAACAGATTCCACTACCTGGGATGCACCATAGTAACAAATATTTGACAGAACCAATTTGTTTGAAAAACTGAATGAATACTACATCTGAATGGCATGGATACTACATTTGCCCCACCATCGGTACTTTGGGGACAATACATTTCTCTTTATTAGCAGATATGACCCTTATTCTGATACCTAACATCCTGAACAGCTACTAAACAATCATCATTAGAATAAGTACTCTAAGAGGAACTCTTATAAGTTTGAGAAAAGCATCCTTAAGTATTATTAACCACTCAGATTTCATTCAGTGCTTCAGACTAACACATATGAACACAATAAGTGCTTGTGAGATTCTTCCATCTTCTGTGACTAAGTACCATTCTTAGCAAAGATTACTGTCATTTCAGTACATTAGTACTTGCTTAAGACTCTTCTGCAGATCAGCCTGCAAAATTTCAAAGCTAGCCTGATCTAAAGCTTATTTTCCGCCTGCTACTAAAGGCCTTTTACAAATTATTACAGAACCCCTCTATAAGGAAGAAGAGTAGCCTGAACTCCTAGCGGAGGAAGGGGGAAGGGAGGGAGGGAGGGGTGGCATGCAAGGGGAGGGGAGGGAGGGGAGGGGACCCGGCATCTGGACATGGCCCACCCACCCTGGCGGAGGAGGGGAGAGGGGTGGCATGGAAGGGAAGTGAGTGAGCGGAGGGGTGGCATGCAAGGAAGGGGAGGGAAGAGGCCCGGCATCTGGACATGGCCCACCCACCCTAATGGAGGGAGGGGTAGGGGAGGGGTGGCATGCAAGGGAGGGGTAGCCTAAGTACTTCATGGCTTAAGTGCTTGCTACTAAACTTGGTTGCTACTAAAGTGCTTGCTACTAAACTCTAGGCTAAACTTGGATGCAATGCATTTCTGGACCTTGAGGCAGCAGCCAATACAGCCATTGATCAGGCAGCTTCCCAACTCTGATAACAGGGAATTCCAAGGTCTGACAGAGTCTACAAGATTACTTCCATTTATTGTCCTGAGTTACTTCTGGTATACCAAAGATGGAAAATAAAAAGAAAGGTATAAAACAGGGGCCCCTAACCTTCTGAGCCTGAGGTTGCTTTGGGAATTCTGGAACACAGTGGTGGTCACAACCATAAAATCGCTGCTGCAGGAAATTAGGTTATAAGGAGCATTTCGGGCAGAAGCTCTGTTTAACAGGATGCCTTTTAAAATGAATATATTGTTTTAAAATATTTTCTGGTACACACAAAGAGAATATTCTTGTGTTGTAGGTGTCAGCTGCAGTCAAAACAACTTTTAAAAAATATCTGCACAGCCAAACAGATCTCTCTTGGCCAAAGAGAAGCCTTGGAGTGAACGCTCCATCTGGCCTCACTTGTTTTCTAAAAAACTGGATGGGTGCCAAGAAAGGTGCTCATAAGGCACCATGTTTAGAAACACTGGCTTAAAATTAGTCCTTTTGGCCAGATGGCTTTAGAAAGATAGAGTCAAGTAATCTGGTTGACATTAGCAATCCCACCACAAAGAATGCAAATAAATCTTACACAGACTTGCAAAGTTTCTTACAAGAATCAATTCAACCAAATTACAGTACTATCTGCCAGCTGCATTTTGTTCTGAACTCTATGCTTAAAGGTCAGAAAAGCAAATATGATTGCCCTAAGCACTTCTGATGATTCATGACTCTTTGTCTAATTCATGCTTGTGCTATTGCAGTGTGTCCTCCATTTACTTCCCCATCTGCCTGAGAACTGGGCAGTAATCCTGATGGGTACAAGCACAAAGGTCTACAAGGGTCTAAAGTAGTGGTTCTCAACCTGGGGGTCGGGACCCCTTTGGGGGTCGAACGACCCTTTCACAGGGGTTGCCTAAGACTCTCTGCATCAGTGTTGTCCATCTGTAAAATGGACAAATGTTAGGGTTGGGGGTCACCACAACATGAGGAACTGTATTGAAGGATTGTGGCATTAGAAAGGTTGAGAACAACTGGTCTAAAGGCTTAAATACAAAAAGATGAAAACTAAAATATTTGTTAGACTTTGTTGAATACAAAATTCTAAGGAGTTTTACCTAAACTCTGCTTTTTGACCAAACAGGCCGGTCTAGTGAATGCAGCATCCTGCCCCTAATAGATGTCAGAAGTCTGACGTCCATCTTGCAAGGAAGAGGAGATGCTATTCCAGATGCAAAGACAGTCTGCTCTGGGCACCTGTCTGAGGAATAACTACATCTATTTCCTGGAAAACCTTTTATACTAGTAACTACTCTGACATTTCTATAGAAGGTGAGTCTAGAAATTAATACAAATTCAAACACTCCTTAATGGTTAAAAACAGACTTCCTACTACTAGTTCCAACTTTTTTAACATGTATTTTTAAAAGGGGACAGGGAAAAGGGCATTTGGGAAAGTTTGCAGTAGCTCTGAAGCTTCTTATTTTAAGGGTTTATGTGTTGAGGTAAGCTAACTCAGCATGCTTGGACCTTGGGGTTGGAGTGTGCAACACTGGCCAGACACATGTATGTGATTTCTTCTTAATTAATGTGGGGCCTTTCTTTGTTTAACCTGGCAGTTTGTCTCTGACTCCTCTTCCTGTTTCCTTTCTGTTCTTTCCCTCCCTCCCTTCCCATTACCTTCCCTCCCTTCATCGACCTGCAAGGAACAGGACCCAGCTATGGGTCTCTCCTCTAGAAATCATGCCGTCTTACCTGCACACACATGCAGAGGTGCAGCTGGGCCATACTGCACCCGGTGCATTTTCTCCCCTCCCCCCTGCCGCCCCCCCCCCCCAACACACACTTACCTTAGTTCAGCCTGAAAGTGGAGACTGGAAAAGCGGCCTGTTCACTTGAGGCTGAAAACAGCCTGGTAGGAACAACACTTCCCAGGAGGACCTTGGGCCTCGCAAGGTCTCCTGGGAAGTATAGTTCCCATCAGGCCATTTTCAGCCTCAAGTGAACAGGCCGCTTTTCCAGTCTCCACTTTCAGGCTGAGTTAAAGTAAGTGTGGGGAGGGAGCGGGGGGGGGGGGGGGGGGGGTTAGGGTTTTGCTATATGAACTAATACATATCCCCAATAGTACATTATTGGAGGTCACTGTGATGGACTGCAGAAAAATGGTTAATTTCAAAGTGCAGTTCTAGCAGAGAAAATGAATCTAGAGAGTCAGGAGTGGTTGTGATTTTATCTTTATCAAGTTATTTAGATTGTTTTTCAAGGATGTTAAATGATTGTATAACCTGGGGTCCCTATTCTGATCTGAATATAGGTTATAAAGTAGCCTTATTTGTTTATTTATTTCTATAGATTCTTTATCAAACCAGGTTCTTGGTCTGTTTTGAGGAGATTTTACTACTACTGATAAATGTGCAAAATGATTAGTAATTTCCTGTTGTATTTGGTTATATAAGTTTACCCCCTCAGAGGGTGATTTAGCATTCATAATCATCTGTTTATTTGCTTGTATTGTAGGGGAGTGCAGAAAAATTGTCATTTCATGATCAATAATACTTGACCAAGTTATTTTCCTATGGAATCCTTGACTTGTATTCAAATTTATCTCCGGCAAGGCAGAATAGTTAAGAGTAAGGATAATAGGGAGATGGTCACTTAAGAAATAATTCCCAACTTCAAAATCCTCAATATGCTGGAGTAAACCTGGGGGGATCAAAAAATAATCAATTACACTGCACCCTTGTTTAGAGACAAATGTAAAGCCTAAGGGGTATGAATGGGAATGTCTATTTTGGGCCTTGAATTCCAAAGACCCTAAACAATTTTGAAGATGTGTTAATAAATCCCTCTTGTTGAAACAGGCCCCTCAATATTGTATCTCTCCGGAAACATGGTTTGCCTACTTTAACCAAGTATTTAATGATAGCAGCATACCAACGAGTGCAGACATCAATGTAGAAAACATCCCACACTGGCCGCCTGTATCTCCTCAAGAGATAAATTTTCTAATAAAAGATCTGAAATATGGCAAATCTCCAGGCCCTGACTTAATTATTTCTGAACTGATTAAATCCAACATAAGCTGGTGGTCACAACTCCTGTCTTCTGTTTTTACCCAGGTAAATTCAACAGGAAAAATACCAAAAACATGGCTCGAAGCGATAATAGTTCCAATCTATAAACAAGGTGACTATCAGGACCCTGTTAACTATCGCCCATCAGCCTGCTGTCTGTAGTGGGCAAATTATACTTGCCAGGTTCCCCTCCACCTTAAACTAAACAGGTGGGATTCAAGAGCAAGAGGTCATAGGACACGCAATCAAATAGGTTTCCTCCAAAGGAAAATCTACTTATGAGCCACGCAATAGTCCTGGCAACCCACCTGGCCCAAAACACAGGTTAAAAAAAACTTGATCAGGCAGAAGCTCTATGTTGCTTTTTTTTAGACTCTTTAAAAAAAGCCTTTGGATTCACTCATCTAGAGACTTGTTATGGAAGAAAATGGAGGATTTGGGAACATGTCCCGAATCTCCAGCAGACTGCTTTTTTTTTAATCCAGGCAAATTACACACTAACACTTCTTGCCGGGATTAAAATGCACTCAGGAGGGGGGTGGCATTGGACCAATAATATCTTAAGCAACAAAGGGGTGAAACAGGGTGTGTATAATTGCTCTGGACCTTGTTTAACATATACTTAAGGGACTTACCACTGGAACTTAGGGGATATTGATGATGGACACAGCCCCAAACTGGGAAATACACATTTACCGCACCGCTACTTTATGCAGATGATACTTTTCATTATAATGTCATACACTAGGTGTAGAGCCTGTTACGCTCAATGAACAGATGCTACAAAGTTACCTGCAAATTAAACAAGCTGGAACTTAACTCTTTGATAAATCAAAAGTTATGGTGTTTGCTAGATCATGGAAAAAACAACCCTGGAAAGTAGCGACAAAAGAAATTGAACAAGTCAAGAAATACAAATACTTAGGTATTTTGTTCACTTATAATCTTTCTTGGACAGCCCATGTCAAAACGGCATCAGTAAAAGCTACTCCAACTGTAAACGCTTTAGTGAATTTCTTTTACACCAAAGGACACCAATACATTCCAGCAGTAATCAAGGCATTCAATGCAAAAAAGTAGTTCAAGAGCTACTCTATGGCTTTCCAGTCCTTTTCTTAGCCCAAAACACCAGTCTAAACACTCTACACTCTAAATTTTTGCATAGGATTATGGGTTTCCCCAACTGCGTGTCTTACGCAGCCTTACGCATTGAACTAGGCCTATGTTCCTTAACTACCTTGGCTTGGATTAGAGTAACTATATACTGGTTAAAAATCCACCATCATTCCAAGCCAGGCAGTTTCACATGCTTACTGCTCTCTGAACTTAACACTTCAAACTGGCATGATAAAATAGTTGATAAGATTACAGAAATTGGCATATCTATGGATGAAATATCAATGTTATCTTATCTAGAGGCAAAAAAATTGTTAAAAGAAAAATTCCTTGAATGGGATTATCAAAGATCTTTAATAGCAGCAAATTCAACTTGCTCACCTCTAAATCAATCACTAGTTGAAGCAAAGGGTTGTATGTCTCATTATTTACTCTATATGATTAATTTTAGATTAAGACGTGCATTCTCTTTAGCAAGATTCAATATTTTGCCATCTGCTCTACTCGAGGGTCGATTCCAAAAAATACCAAAGACCAAAAGATTATGCCCTTGCAACAGCAGACAAGTAGAAACACTAGAGCATATCATGTTTCACTGTCCAAATAGGGAATGCTTAAGGTATAAGTATCGACCATTGTTTACATCTTTTAATGTAGATATGACAGATGATCAAAGGATAAAGTATTTCCTGGATGGATCAAATCAGGATTTTTCTGGATTAGTTGCCAAGTTTCTGTTGGATATAATTGGCACATCTGCTAAGGGAGATTTTTATATTAAATGATGGTTATTTGAGTTGTAACTATGTTATTCTGGTTGTAAAACGTTTCTGGTTACAAATTGTTTTACTGTATGATGCCAATAAAGGCTTTGTGTGTGTGAGTCAGGAGTGGGTTTTCAAGTGGAAACCCAGAGCCTGCTCTGTGAAGCCCAATGTGCCCCTCTTTAATGGAAAGAGTAGGATATAATCATATATTTGTCTGGATCTGTGAAAGGAAGATTTTCCCTTAAGAAAGTAGTTTAGTGAAAGAAGTTTTATTAGAGTCTATCTATAGTCTACAAGAACTATGGTGTCTAACTAAGAACTGTCTGTAACAACTAAGAGATTTATCCAAGTATTCCTGCCTAAGAAAAAGAAAGTTTTAACTAGCTTGTAACATCTTTTCTCTTAAATCTGTAAATAAACATTCTACCTTTGTTTGTTGGTTAATAAGCCTCAGAAGTCATTTGAGAGTGCCCAAGCCAGCCTGTCTAGAGTAAGCAGTTTTGGAGGGAAAAGTGAAAGCTCCTCAAAGTGTTAACTATATTCCCTCAGAGGTGGCAGCGAGAATAGTCTGACAGGATCTCCTGAAGAGGTTGTGGGGTGTGTGCCTGCTCTGTCTCTCCGCTGTATCCTTTACAGTCGCACATACACTAGCATTAAGGAACACAGGGAATATTGTTCAGAATAATCCATTTCATTAACAACAAGGCAGTAATGCCAGGTCTTAAACATGGGATTTCCACCTCTACCACTGACACCAATCCTACCCACCTTTTTGTTGCCACCTTCTTCATAAAGCTAAGTTTTGACAAAGAGAGAATGGTACAAAAGGACTAGTAAGAAGCTCCTCTGATATTCTCTTGTCCCCAAAAAACCCCAGTCCCTTCCCAAGATTTTCCCCATAATGCTTGGAAAGACAGAGTTCAAACTGAGGTAGGGGGATTATATCATCTATTTATATATGCAGATAAATCATAAAGACAGCTTTCAACATACTAGCAAAATGAAGACCAAGACTCACTGCTGTATTTCCATTAGAGCAAAATAATGTTTTTCAACTAATTTGCTAGGTAGGTGTTGCCAAGCTGTAGGGTTTTTCTTATGTTTTAAATATTTAAGCATTTTTCATTTTATATCCATATTATTTTCAGGAATGCATAACATTAAACATCAAAAGCTATAAATTAGTTTCAGAGAAGTCTTTTGATGTAGTATCCACAGTATATGAGCAAAGCTCAAAGCCTTTTTCCATTATAAAGTTTTGTCAATTCAATTTAAAATAACTTGTAAAGGAAGCCCTGTATAACTGACAAAGTGCATAATGTGCATTTGTGTTTCCATACTCTTTTAGCTAGGCCACAGCAGCAGGTCTGGAGAGGTAGCCTGTATATTTCCTAAATAAACACACTATATTTAAATGCAATACATTCATCCTGTAAGGAATTTATAGCATGACCATTATAAGAAAGTATCCCCAAAGACAGATGTCAGATCTGCAAACCTGGATGGATTTGATCTCACATTCCATACCCAGAATTTCTTCTCCAGTATTTAAAGAAACAGGTTTTTAATTCTTTTTGTTTGGATTATCGCCTGCTGCTTAAATTAGTGCTATTTTAGTAAGCTTCATTTTGGTAATAAAATCTCTCTTGACTCCAGTTTTTTTAATATCATTTTCATATTTGTGTCTCATGTATAATTATTCTAATCTTTCTTTTAATTGGTTTGTTAAAATTATGAAAGTAACAACCACTTTCCAAGGATTCTACTTATTGAGAAGCATTCCTTTTCAAGTATGAAACCATAAAACGTAAACAGTGAATTAATATGCCTGGAACTCAGGATGATTCTACATTATTTTTTGGCCACAACTCAAGAAAAAAGGCAAGATAGCTGTCCTGTTTAGCATGTAAGGTATGATCTAGTTTGAACAAAATCTACCACAGAATATGCATCTACAAAACTTAGATATGGTCCTAAGGTTACATTGTTTTTTATCACGATGGCTTATATTTGCAAAAATCTGATTGGGTTAAATAAAACATCTCACACTGGCTTTCTCCCTTTTCTGTAGAAATCAGTATTTTCACTTTAAAATAAGTTTACAAAACATAAAATGACAACCTACCAGCTGGTTTAGACTAGCAAAAGGAGTGCAGACAGAAGAAAATGCTTTCTACTAGCAAAACAGACTCCTTCCTTTATTTTATTTATTTATTAAACATTTATATCCCACCTTTCCTTGTGGTTCAAGAAGGCTTACAATAACAGTTAAAAACTTTCTCATTTAAAATCCAAATACAATAGCAAACCCCAAATCTTTCCTCCACTGTGCCTCAAAAGATACCTGCTGTTTCAATGCCATCAAAAGCCCTGGTATGCAATGCTCCCTATAAATCTCCAAGGAGAGAGGCCTGTTCACCTCTTCAGAGAGCTCATTCCAGTCACAATGGGAAAGACCCAGTTGTCAGATGGCTCATCCTAAGTGACAGATCAGCCAATAAGTAACTGCCTGATTACTGTAGTTGGTGCACAGAGACATACAGAAGGAGTTATAAGATGAAATACAGAGACACATAATTCAACTAAGTAATTGTTCAATTTCTCTCTGGTAATTCCTTGTTTTTTATTTGTTGAGACCATTAGCTCCAAAAAGATTTGAACATACCTGACGTAAGGTACGTGCCACTAAACTCTCTAGAACAGGGCCTCTGTCTTCATGTAGTAGGTGCACTTCGTCAAGAATGAGGAGCTTTACAAGTTGTGAGAGGGCTACATCTCCAACACTCTTCCTTGTTACTACATCCCATTTCTCTGGAGTGGTCACAAGCATCTGAAAAAGAAGCAAACAGAGTAAGTTCTTTTGTTTTCTTTTAAAAATTACTAAGAGGTTAACAATAAGATTACTAACATGTTCTCAAAGATACAGCCTCTGCAACATTGAGGAACATATAGACTGAGAACACCTACATCTAAATCTCTTTTCAGCTGTGGAGCTTATGGCATGATCATGATCTCTTCCTTTCAGCCTTAACTGAGTTATGAATATAAAATGGGTGGTGACACAGATATGACTTTAAATGGAAAATGGGATAAATAACAATAAAAATATTCATAAATAGAACTGACTAGTGGGAGATCAGCTTCAATTTAAAGGAGGTTACACTAACCCAAGTTCGCGCTAGCCTCCTGCTCATCTGGTGACTACACAGAAATAGGCTTCTCTTTCAGTGGCATAGGAGGTTCAGTGGCGTAGGAGGAGGAGCAGTGGCATAGGAGGTTAAGAGCTCGTGTATCTAATCTGGAGGAACCAGGTTTGATTCTCTGCTCTGCCGCCTGAGCTGTGGAGGCTTATCTGGGGAATTCAGATTAGCCTGTAAATTCCCACACACGCCAGCTGGGTGACCTTGGGTTAGTCACAGCTTCTCGGAGCTCTCTTAGCCCCACCTACCTCACAGGGTGTTTGTTGTGAGTGGGGAAGGGAAAGGAGATTGTAAGCCCCTTTGAGTCTCCTACAGGAGAGAAAGGGGGGATATAAATCCAAACTCCTCCTCGTCTTCGTCCTCTCCTCCTCCTCCTCTCTAGTAGAGCCTCTAGTACCTAGCAGAAAATAGACTAATATGCCCTCATAAAACTATGAGGCCAGAAAATTGCCACCTCTCAATCAAAACTGACACATCTCAAACAGCCTCATAACATGAGGTCCCTCTCTGCTTGTGAGGATTGACAGAATTAAGAGCAGTCCTGCCCAGCTGCCTTCCAAAATGTCAACATTTCTGTAATCACCATAAGATTGAATCATATATACCAGTGGTTCCCAACCTTTTTTGACTTGTGTACCCCTTAGCAACAAATTTCCTTAAAATTGTACTCCCATATTAAGAAGCCTATTACATGAGGTTTTTTGCATACCCCCAAACGCTCTGGCATATATCGCAGTTGGTAACAACTGATATGCAACATAAATCTACAGTGCCCTCTTAGGTGCTTACTGTTTGCCTCTGAAATTTCAGAAATAAGAAAAAGTAATTTATTTGTTACTTGCTTCCCTATAGTGCATAAGATAAATCACTATCCAAAAAGTAATAAATCTGAGGTTTCAAGGACACGTGAAAACCATACTTTCTTGTTTCTGCACATGAAAAAAGTAATCTGATATCCATTACGATACAGGTTGACCATACAACTTCCATCTCAAGAATTGCTTTATAAACTGAGTAGAAAAACAACAACAATTGAGTCCAATACCTTACAGAAGCTTTGAGTTTAGGTGTAAAAGAATGCAGGAACTTTTGCAAATTATATAGGGGAAGTTCATCTTTAGGTGATACAACTAGGAACCTGAAAGGAATTGCAGGGCACCTCATTTCTCCTTTTCGCAGTATTTCCTCGATCCCTTCCTTAAAAGCTCCCATAACCTCTCCCCTTTTCTTGCTTCCTTCTGACCTTCCCGTCCACCTGCCAACATACCTTTATATGCTCCCCCATCTTCAGTTTTCCCTCCTTCCTTACCCCGGCACCCCTTGCTCAGGAAAACTGTGGCTCAGTTGTAAGGGGCTGGTCGCAGTCCAAGCTTAGCTAAAAAGAGGGCAACCTGCAGGTACCTCATTTTCCCCTCCATCCTCTTCCCCACAGTATTTCCTTCTCCCTTCTGAGAAATCTTCAAAGCCTCATTTTTTTTGTCCTTCGTACCCACAAACCAACCTAACTTTTGTCTGCCTCCCCATCATCAGCTATATTTATTATCATACCCCACCTTTCTTCACAATGTGGACCCAGGGCAGCTTACATAATTTATCCTTGGAAAAAAACTGTGTGCAGAGGCAGACTGGGAGTGGAAAGGCCCATCCCCCAACTCATCTGGCCATATCCCCCTGATAGACTTTTCTGTAAACTTGAGGCATTTTTCAGGTTTGAAAAATATCTTTCTCGTTCACTCCTAGGTCCAGTTTCTGGATTTAAAGTCCCCTCAAATTTAGCCAACTCAGCTATTAGAATACAATTCAACTATTAGTGGAAACCCCTGATTCCCACAGGAACCTTTCCTCCTCTTTCCATAATTTCATTCCCCATCACTGCAGCTGGGCTCAACATAGCTCCCAGCCTCTGTCATAGGGCCCACCAAGGCTTCAGCCCTGAAAGACAGGCAGAGAACCTAATGCAGCTCCTGCCACCGAGGTCCACTAAGTCTTGTTTGCAGCCACCCACCCCCAATGCTGGTGAGACCCTCTGCAGCAGGCTCACTGAAACTTCTCCCCCACACTATGAAGGAAGTAGAATGCTGGAAGCCATGTGTAGCTCCTGGCCACCAAGTTCACTGTGGTTTGTTCCCAACCCTCTGATACTGGCAAAGCCTGTGTGCATCCTGGCCTCTGCCTCTAGGCCATCCACACTGTCAAGGAAGTGGGGGGAGAAACTGTGTTGTGAAGCTGCCAGTTCTGCTGAGGCTTGTTCCTCATCTTCAACAACCCCATCTCTGCCACAGGCTTCCTACCTGGCCATCCAACAGAAAAGGAGATAATTTCATTGTCTGTAAACATACAGACAACAAATGTGTTTGGGGGGATTTAAATCGCTCCCTCCAACATTCTTAGTAAAACTTTTCAGATTTCTCCGCAAACATAGGAAGTACCCCAAGTTTGAATAACTACCTGCTTTGGGCAAACATGATCCACATATTTAGATATACACAGGTGAGTGCCTTACTTGCTGCTAGAATTTTGAAGAGGGAATCTGCAAGGACTGCAAGGCCATCTCCTTCTCCCTTGCCCAATTATTCTCTTTCCCTTCCCTGAAAGTCCCCGAAAGCCTCTCCCTTTTTCCTGCTTCCTTCTCCGCCCCCCCGCCCCAACCAGCATGAAACCAACTTTTATCTGCTACCCCATCTTCAGATTTCCCTCCCCACCTTGTGGCCTTTCTGGCCCAGTTGTGGGGTACTGACTCTTGGACCAGGCCCACTTGAATGGTAGAGAGCCCTCAAGGACTTGTAGGGCAGGAGCTTTACTCCCCCCTTATCTCCCTCTCTAGTAGCAAAGTATGTTACATTATTTCCCCTTTCCCTCCAACTGGCAACCCTCTTAGCCTCTATCCTTTCTTTGCATCATTCTCTCCTCCTAAGCCATTCACCAACTTACCTTTCATCTGCCACTCATCTTCAGTTATTTATTGTTCTTCAGAATATTTATTATTCATTTACTGCATTTATATTCCCTCTTTCCCCACAGCAGGGACCAAACCATCTTACATTATTCCCCTGTACTCTTCTTTATTCTCACAACAACCCTATGGGATAGGTTTGGATGCAACTATGTGATTAGTCCAAAATCATCCAGTGAACTTCCACAATAAGATGGGAGTTTGAACCTGGGTCCTCCTGACACTACTTTGATGTTCTAACTACTGCACCATGTTGGTTTTCATATGGTACCGGCTGTTGAACAGTAGCTAGCAGCTAAGCCTAGCTGAGTTGTGAGAACTGGGCAGTATCAAGTCCAGTTGTTGCCAACTTCCAGATGGGGCTCTAGAGATCTCTATTAACAAAAATCTCCCAGAGAAAATTGCTGCTTTAGAGGATGGACTCTGTGGCATTATATCTAGCTAAGGATTCTCTCCCAACCCCATTCTCTCTAGACTCCACACCAAAATCACCAGGAATTTCTCAACATGGAGAATGCAGCCCTACCCATGAGTCCTCCCTCAAAGGTCAAAACAGCCCAGGAAAGGGTCCTGCCTTTTCACTCTGCCTTTTACTCACAGACACTCAAACCTACAATTCTGGGGTAGCCTAGCAATATCAACTGGAATCTGTTTCTTTAAGCTCCATGTCTTTTTATCGTTTTGGCGGTTTTCAAACCCCGCAATATATATATTTTTAATTCCACATTTTTCTGTGAACTTGGGAGTCTTTTGGGTTTGTAGAAAGATCTGTCTTGCCCATTTGAAGATTCAATCACTAGATTTAAGTATCTTCATATTTGGTTGACTTCACTATTAGTATATAGATGATAATGACTGTAATGGAACTGCACAGATAAAAAAAAGTTTTGGAAATCCAGTCAGAAGCAAAGTGAAGTCTCAAACAGGGGAAACTTTCTAGGAACTGGACAGCACTCTCATTGGGAAGCTCTGATGTATGCTCTGATTCGTGAAGCAGTCAGCTGACTAATAGATGGAAGAGACATCTCCCTGAGAGAAAAGACTGGCAACCTTTTGGATTTGAATTCCAGTATATTAACATCAAGTCCCTGTGTGTGAAAATCTATCCTGACAGGATTTCAGTCAGAGAGTGAACCAGATTTGAAATATGGTGTGTAGCAGCATATGCTGAGAGTTGAAATACACAGACAAAAACCTATTTATTTGTCAAGACAGAGATGGAATAGTGAGAGAGACTTTCCACAGTGATCATAAATAAAGGGTGAGGGAAATATATTTTTTGGGAGATGCAAGAATAATTCCTAAGGAAGAGAATTCTACTCATGGGAGAGAATTCCCTTTCTGGTGTGTAGTGATCTGCTAAGTTACTTCACAAGGGAAATTTCTGGAGAGTGAGTGTCAGGTAGAACCCAGAATCTTTTTTAATCTACAAGTCAGTAACATCTAAGAGTAGCGCAAGACAAAACTTCACCTTCATATGAAATATAACATCTAAAAACTGAGATAAAGCTTGATAAAATCCTGTGCCTGTGACAGAAACCAAAGATTGTACATATCTTACTCCTGCCTGATTCTCATCTGTTGATTTTCTTCATAATTCCAACTTTGTTTGTTCAATAAACTTTCCTTTTAATTTGTTTGAACTTGCCCCTAGAGCCATTTTTAAAGGGGTTCATCTGAAGAGGAAAAGGCATTCTACAGCTTTGTGTCGGACAATATTAGAACTACAGTCTGAAATCATCACGTGCTACTAGGAAGGTTATTCAGTCCTGAGCAACCCAAAAAAGGCAAAAGGCAGAAAAATCTGCCTCATAGTGTCAAACAGGTGTAGAGTGGCAGTAGCGGGTGGCCACAATGACGAAGCAGAAACTCACAAAAAAAGCAGACATGAGGTACTGGCTCCATGTTATCAACCTCCATCCCCGTGCTCCCTAAGGTTAATTTTTTCGTAAATATACAGTCCAGCACTTTGTCTCCTACTGTGGTCAATCAGATGCCCCAGAGAATCTCACCAGTACCTTTCATCTACAGCATCTGATTAATCCCAAAAATGACCAGATCACAAAGTAACTAGGCCCATCATAACATTCCCGCTTTTAAGACGTACAAATAGCATCAGGGCATGAACTTCCAGTTTTCATGGGAACCAAGATCTTTAAAGAACCCATTCACAATAGCATATGCGCAACCAGAATTTATAAACTGTCGGCACACCATTACAGATGCAACTTATTACCATTTTGAAATGAGCCATGTCAGCCACAAAAATTAGCAGCTGTAATTTTCATAGAACATTAATTAGCAAACTGTGATGAAATATATTTAGCAATGCATATTAAGAATTTAAAGGTGTGAAATGCTACAAATGCAAGCTACTTAGCTAATCAGCCAAAGCTAAACTGGTACTGCGATGATCACACTCACTCCTGTTCTACAGCCATGCTGTCACAATTTCAAATGTAAACATGTGTGGTTTCTCCAATTGTTTGTTAAAACATAGTGCTCTTTTACAGAAGCATGCTGTAATTAAAATTTCCTAATGGGAATCTATGAAATGATGTGAATTAAATGCGAACTCCTATATGTTGTTATACCTAATAAGGGCGAACTTACTGAACATGGTGTCAAGCAATTTCTAGCCTTAAATCTGACACAATCATGTTTTAAGTATGTCTGGGATAGACTGCACCAGTATTGTACAGGCTAAGCCAGAAGCAAACATCTTGCCAAGCAGAAGTGCTACCATCATATCAAAAAGGAATTAATATGAAAAGTATTTTGAAGAAAGAAAAGAAGTTAACAAATGTTCCAGAGCAGTCTTCCATGAATTTGCCAGAAAACACATTGGATCTAATTCAGTTTTAGATGCAAGCAACCACGCCAAGTTGTGCAAATGATTATGCAGGCTGCAGCAATATTTCTTCATTTACACTAAGATAATCATTTACCTAGTTCATTACAAAACAGAGGAACACTGTAGGATGGTGATGTGCATCTGTACTGGCTACATACATGAAAGTCTGCTTGCACACACGCTGTGCACTTTGGTAGAGAGAACCATAGATAGTTATCTAGTCCTTTTCTTTTACAATTCAGATAGTGCAAGTGTCATGCCCTGTTATAATCTCCTCATTTATGGATCCTGAAAAAGTATTCCTTCCCTGAAAAACAAACTCAAATATCTTTCCACAGTTGTGTTTCCTTTTACATCAGTTAGCAACACTGCAAAGTGTTTTCATTTATGTCACTATTATACCACTTCATTCCTCTCAGCGCAAAACTGGCCAGAAAATAAAGTGTCACATTTAGTTAATGAGTGGAAAGTTACACCAGACATTTCAATCTGGCTTTCATATTAGGGCATTGCCAAATAGAAATGGGTTAACTTTCAATATTTTGACTGTCAAGTTAGATTTTTCTCTGCCTGTGTCATTCTCTCAACCACAGTTGTGCCTAGATTATTAAAAACTGGTCAAGAATTAGTCTCACCTCTAGGAAAGAAGTTACAGATAACGCCAAACATTTACAGAAGGGTGTTGTTCATCAAGTTGAAAAGAGTTTGGAAATCTAAAATTAACACCAGAGAACAAAAGACAAATAGCAGCAAGGTTATACTGCTCAGACAATAAAATGTAGTGTCATTTGACTATTAAGATGGAGAGACACAGTTCAGCTGATAAGATGTCATTATCATCAAATTGGATTCATGAGGAAGAGTGAAAATAACCATACTGAAACTGCTGCAGCTTAATTTTAGCTGCACAAAGAAAATAACCTCAGTTTGAAATGCCTGAAAACAAAATGCTGTCAGGGATCCCTTTCAAGGCAAATATTTGTTGAACAATCAAATCTCAACAGCAGTCAAGTCTCAAATTGTAACTTAAGCAGCATTATAGGTTTTATTTATTTATTTACATTGTTTATAGTCTGCCCATCTCATGTGGATGCAAGGCAGATTACACAGTACAATCAACAAAATGGGACATTCAATGAGCAGAGTATTAAGATTTTAGAAGTTTGGAACCACCAAAAAGAACCGAAGAGTAACGTAAGTATTCACACGACACATTAAAAATTCCATAATACAGTACTAACAATAGGCTATGCACAGAGTATAGACCAGAGTCTCTAATGATTTATCTAATTAAGTTTGTGAACCATTTGCAACAATGTAACCCTACTATCTGCACAGGAAGGTATTCTTGAATAATTCAGATCTGCACAGTTTGCATTACTGCAGGAGAGCGGAAGCTTCCTGAACTTCTCAGGCAGACCATTCTGTATGGTGAAAGCCACAATGGAGAAAGTACAGGCACAGGCAGTTATTAATTTTGGCCAATTATGCATTGCCACCCACCAAAGCTGCTGTTGATATGGACAAAGTTGTCATGACAGAACATAGGGTGAGAGCCATTCCTGCAAATAAGAGGGTCCAAGGCCATGAAAGTGGGACTACTAGAATCATGCATCCCCCTCCCTGAAAGTAATTAATTAGAATCTTGAGGCACAATATGGATGCCATAAGGCATAATCCACTGCTGGAATGTGCCTAAGATTGACAGTGGCCGGCAAGGGAGCTTAGGGGTCCTGCAACAGCAAATCCTGAAGTAAATGGGGAAGCTAGGGAAGCCTGCTGGGGACTTCCCTGTTGGTTCAAGACACCATGCCCCTGAAAGTGAAGGGTGTGGAATGTGGGGTTATACAGGGAAGACAAGACTTGGGTGAACCAGAAGGTGGGAGCCAGCAGCACCAGCAAAGTGGTTCCTGGGAGCCATACCCCACTCCCCCAGCAAACATTGGTGCAGCTCGCAGGGGGGCAGAGAGCAAAGCTGCAGAGTGGCCCCATATGACCAGAGGGAGGGTCATTGGTGCCCTCAAGCCTTCCCACTGACTTGTGCCATGAGAAGTTTTCCCCAGTGGGGGTTCTGGAGGCAGAGCTCCTTCTTTCAGTGGCCCTAACAGTACATTCTTTCAAGGCATTTCAAAGATATTGCTCCAGCTATCAGAGTGTATAGAGTGAGTCACAGTGAGACCAAGGCATGGCCAGAAGTGAAAGTGTGCTGCCACTGGATCAAGTCACCACAACCCACAGAAGGGGGGGTGTTTCTCATCTGACAGAAAATACTATTGTAGCAAAGAATGCTAAATGTGCAGAAGTGTTAAATTTATTTATTTCTAATACTGGAATTAACAGACTTTTAACAGTTCATAATGATTTGCTATTATTAGGAAGGTATTAAATTCTAGATTATGCAAAGGGAAAATTGCTGCAAGTTTTTAAAAAGTCATTTTTTTATTCCTCTGATTCCTTTGTAGGTACTTGATTATTTATTGTAAGACTCAAAGTTCCAATACCATATTATGGAGGAGTCTTTTTTTACTGAAAACTCTTCCAGCCTTTCAGAGATGTTTTCTGGCTTTCCATTATGGTAACTTGTTTGCAAATGCCTAGTATCATCACAGAATTTGAGAATTTGGTCCCTAGGTGTGTTCTCATCTGGTTGTATTCTTAAAATACCATGTGCATTGACAGCACTGTATTGATAGTAATATAGAGCATTTGCAGGGGAGAAAGACAGTTGGGATGGAGGTGATTAAGTACTGTAGATGTTTTACCACCTCCACCCCCAATCTCCCACATCAGAAGTACACTTACTCTGGCAGGTATTTGTAGGGGAGGCTTGGTAAATGCACACAATTTTTTCCCTACAGGTACCACGACCCCACCGCATGTTTGTATTAGTCCAGGCAGTGCAGGTGAGTGAGATATGTCAGTTCTCCTTCACATGAAGCAGCAAATGCTGGAAAAAAATTAACTGCGCCTCCCCCTATCCAACTTCTTCATGTAACGTATGAACCAGATCTATATTATTTTCATCAGAATACTTGTTTAATTCTCTAGTGTGTAAAATTAAGGTGCCAGTGCCTTATTTGTTAACAAGACTGTCAGAAAGCGTTTGGGACTCTTTAGTTTGGAGAGGAGGCGGCTGAGGGAGGATATGATTGAAGTCTACAAAATTATGCATGGGGTAGAAAATGTTGACAGAGAGAAATTTTTCTCTCTTTCTCACAATACTAGAACCAGGGGGCATTCATTGAAAATGCTGGGGGGAAGAATTAGGACTAATCAAAGGAAACACTTCTTCACGCAACGTGTGATTGGTGTTTGGAATATGCTGCCACAGGAGGTGGTGATGGCCACTAACCTGGATAGCTTTAAAAGTGCCTTGGACAGATTTATGGAGGAGAAGTCAATCTATGGCTACCAATCTTGATCCTCCTTGATCTGAGATTGCAAATGCCTTAACAGACCAGGTGATTGGGAGCAAAAGCCGCAGAAGGCCATTGCTTTCACATCCTGCATGTGAGCTCCCAAAGGCACCTGGTGGGCCACTGCGAGTAGCAGAGAGCTGGACTAGATGGACTTTGGTCTGATCCAGCTGGCTTGTTCTTATGTTCTTATGTTCTTATGTTCTTAAAGCATAGAAGCTAGTATCACAATCAATGCAGGAAAGAGATCTGTACCCATTATCACGAACACAGGCTATGTTACAGTACTCCCTAAAAAAACACACTCCAAGATCTTCAAGATATAACAAGTATTCTGATGAAAATAATATTAAATTATAAATTAATTATATTCAAGATAATATTCAATTATAAATTAAATTCAAGATAAAACAAGCTATTCTATGCCTTTTTCTTCATGTATGCTGAAATATATTCATCTATAAAATAATCTAGGCCACCACCACAATTCTATCTGACAAAAAGAAAGGAACTAGAATGTTGCACTTGTATAAACGTTAGATATTTCTGCCTGCTTCAACGTTATTTCTTAATCAACATCTATAGCAGCATATAAGCTGCAAAATCCTATCCCACAGATTGACAGATTTATTTATTTATTTAAAAGTTTGAAAAGGAAACATTAATATGTTGCTCATCTTTGCCTTCATTTCACTATCCCTCCTCCGCTCTCCCCAAATCCATTTGTCTGCAGAGGAATATTCACTCAGCAAGCACAGCTGTTATTCTGAAATTTTTACAGCTAAATCAAAGATAATTGGACTTTGGAGTACCTTTAAATTGTAGTCTAGAAAAACAATCTAGCTTAATGCATCATTTGCATTAACCATAAAGACCACTTTTTTACCCTTTAAAATGTATTGTGCTTTTTGCATGTATAGAGTTTGGGGGAGAAGAGCACACAAAAGAATTATATAGTCGTTTCACACATGTGTAGATGCCTTTGCACAAAGCATTTTCTGAGAAGCTATTAAATTGTGCAAAAGTAAAAGAAAATCAATAGACAACCCTAGGGATTCTACAGTGTTCCAAGTTATTAACACAAGTAATGAAAGACCTCTCATAAGAGGAATCCTGTTTGTTTTATTAATAGTACACTGTCAAAGTCACATTTATACTGACTAATGCCCTTTATTTAGTGGGATTAACCAGATAAAATATAGTTAATCATTAAAATGCAGGTTTAAAGGGTCACTGCATAAAGATAAATTTAGTATCTAACTGTCTGATCTTAAACATTTTGCCTGGAGCCATTCAACAACAACAAATAATGCAAAGTAACAATTCTGACAGCTGTACCCCAGTGGATTAAACATTGAAATTTGGGGTACAGCCCTAGATCGTTCAACAATAATCCCATACAATTGTGTAGCTGTGAGTTTTCATTTATTACTTATTTATTTAAGCAATTCATATCCTGCCTTCCCACTTCAAATATCTTCAGATGTAGTATTCAAAAGGATGGCTCTGGGATGAATGTGGGCAGGCTGCGTGTAAGACAGCCTCTTTCCCAAAATAAGCTGTTGAGGAGTAGGTGAGGAGTTTTGCCAACCCCAGACTTTGGCTAGGAGCAAGGCTAACCCTATGCAAACCCTACCTACTATGGAAAATTACAACATCCCATGGCTCCTAGCGGGGCTACAAAATCTAATCAACTTTAAAATGAAATAAGCACAGAAGCAGAATCAAAATGACACTCTAAGCTAACAATGACAAACCCATTTTAAAAAGAATAAAGAGTGCTGA
The DNA here is from genome assembly GCF_021028975.2 of Sphaerodactylus townsendi. Taxonomy (NCBI): domain Eukaryota; kingdom Metazoa; phylum Chordata; class Lepidosauria; order Squamata; family Sphaerodactylidae; genus Sphaerodactylus; species Sphaerodactylus townsendi. Next base: position 127,458,528 of record NC_059425.1, on the reverse strand, counting down.
CAAAGAGATGCCTTGGTCAGTAGAAAATATTCTGCCTTAAAGATGCCCAAAGGTAGCACCAGGAGAGTATCTCTGGGAACTCGATGCCATCAGTGAAAATAATGCGATGCCATTAGTGAAAAAGTTTGGAACCCATGTAGCTTCAGCAGGCAAGAACACCTGATCTCAGAAGATTACTTTAATATTCGAGTAAGATCATATTTAATTATTAAGTAAGCGCTAATTTTTCTCTGAATAATAGTACTTTTTGTACTTCTAACATTAAATCGTCACAGATAACCAGTGAAGCTAGCTCTGGTACAAAAACACTGGATAGAAAAGTTGCTGGTTGCTCCACGAACTGCTATTAACAGAGGAAGCAAAAAAGACACACACTGCCTTTAAATTAACTTCTTAAAAAACATATCTTGGAACACTGTAGATTTCATCCTTTAGTGTTATGTGCTACTTGCTACTTGCCCCCACATCCATCCTAACCCTAGTTTTCTCACCCTAGTTATTTAATTCACTTTCCACCATCGTAGGTAATAAGGCTTCCAGGCAAAGACAACCTTTTTAAAGCAAAGACGACAAATTTAGGCTCTACAATCAAGTTGAAGATTCAGTTTAGGGCAGTATTACCTGCTCTAGTGAACAGTCTTGAGACAAAAAGTTTGAAGTGTTCAGGGAGAGTAAGGAAACATTTTAACATTTTGTGAAGCAATATATTTGCTAAATGGCTCATTACATGACATCTACAATATTGTACGCTGCTAATTAAATTTGAAGGGTTTTTAAATGTTGTTTTAATTACTGATTATTGGATGCTGTTGTTGTAAACCACCTAGAGCCCTTCGGGGATGAGGTGGTCTATGAAATCCAAATAAATAAATAAATAAATAAATATATTGTGATGTGAAAGGCAAAAATAAACTATCACATTAATTACTCAAGTCTTACAACAATTTTATGCATCAATCCTGAACATGAAAAACGTTTAACAATCACAACAGACTCAATCATTTATGTATAATTTTGCTCAGCATCTTCTTAGGCATTTTTTTTGAAACACTAATTCTATTTTAAGTGCTGAGAAAATGTTGCCACAAAATGGTGCTTGCCCATTTGATTTGTTTTTAAATAGTGTTGAAGTCCAATATTGCTTTGTGCAAAATTTTTCCCCCCAAAATAATATGTATTTCAAAATAATATGTATCAATACAAATAACACTAAGAATGTTTTAGAAGAAAATGTGTAGTCATTAAAATTAGTTACTTGATTCATCTAACCAATAAGCAAAATAGTATTGCTATAGAAATTGCATAAAGAAATACATGTAGGAAAGGGAGTGCGAAGTACTTTTACTTAGCTTACACTGAATTCACCAGGAAAGATTTATTAAACAATTGCACCAAACCATACCTCTTCTACATCACAACATATTTTCTTGGATTAAGAACAGCAAGGACTAAAAACACATCCTGTTCACCTGCAGGTGACACTGTTGGACCAGTCCATGCAAACACAAAGGCATCAAGCTGTAAATATTTCATTTTAGCATGTTCAACTGTTTTGGATCAATGATGGATCCAAAACACAATTATATTTATGCGGCTATGTTAGCCCTTTAAAGTTGCTCTGCAATATCATACCTCAGCAGAGTGATTAATTGAACTACTTCAAGGTTAGCTATTTCAAAAGCAAATTTATTCAGATAGCAAATAAAATGAACAGAAGATGATACAGACTTATTAGCCCTACTGCATATATATTTTAAAGTATGTAGCATGAAGAAGATTTCATAATTTTTATGACGGAAAAGCAGAGGTGATTTATAATTAATTAAAGAGCAGGGCTAAAAGAATTCATTCTAACAAAGAAATCCACATTTTTTTGGGGGGGGGAGAATCTGTATGAGGTGCTATAAATAGTTTTTGATACAATTTTCATTGAACTTCTGCTACAAAATACTACTCTAAATTCTTTGAAGACCACATTAGTAATTTTTAAAAAGTACAAATTTCATTTTGACAACTCTTCAACCGTTCTTTTTACAAGAACGAGAAGAACTACATCTTTTCAACAGTTTATAACCATGATAGCACAATCTTCTTATTTTTAAATATTCAAAGCACTTTATGTATGTTACTTCAGTAATCCTTAAAACAGAACTGTAAGCAGGCCAGCATAATTCCATTTTCACACATGGGCTACTTCTCTAAAGTTGCCTAGTAAGTTTTTGATAACATAAAATAAAAAAGCAGTTGTGTGACCAAAATTTAACAAATTTGATAAATGCTTTTACAGATTTTGTTCCCTGATATGTGGGTCCTTTTTCACCAAACTACTTCAGTAAGATTCCGAGACTTTTGCAAAGCAAAAGTTTAAATATTCTGTGAATGCAAGAGGTACAACTTACTATACTTTGTTTGAAAAGCATAAATATATATCACTGCCAGTTCTGATATTGCATGACCATGTATCAGCCAAGCTTCTCATTGGGACTCAAGGTAGAATATAAGTTTGACAACACTTTCATACAATCAGCAAGTGGATTACAAAATATGAAAATCTGAATCTAAAAGCAAAGATTCCTAATAAGACAAAATAATGTTGTTGGGCTGGGATAGTATAACTGAGAGATGAGCACCATGAACAATGCATGCAAACATATCTGTTTAAGACAAGACAATGAGTGTAGGGTGAGATCCGTTTGTACACCAAAAGATTTTTCAAAGTACTATGCTAACTAGACTAACCCAGGATAATTGCTACTTCCCACTTTCAGGAGACATACTCCAATGAAAGCTACAGTTCTTGATAAAGAGGCTCTGCAATCCAAATGTTCAAGACATGGACATTTATTGTTTTAAATAAAATGCAGTACGTGTTCAGGGGGACTCATTTTTAACTCCTAGGCTTTGCGGCTAAGCACCAAAGACATTTCCAGTCAAACTACCTACAGAAGAGTACAGAAGAGTCAAACTACCTACAGAAGATATTTTTGGATAGGCTAAAGGAGTAGATTCCCAAGCATGGAGTTCTGTCTTAAAGATCAGATTTATGATGAGGTACCAAGTAATATTTTGTTTCTAGCCACATAAATTACCCTGACTGCAAAGAAAAATCCACAAGAGGATATAACATGTATGATAGTATGATATAACTAAGAGTTCAGATTATATAAATGATTGCATGTGAAAAGAATATTCAGCTCCCAAAAGAGAGCTATACATTTTATAAGTATCTTCAACCCTAAACACTAGTATCAACCTTCATATATTGTGCCACATCTGAAAAAAGAAGGCATTTTAATGCTCCCATTTGTAGTTAATTTAAGGAAGAAAAGAATCTAGTTTTAAATAGGGCAAATCTTTATGCCTTCTGAATAAAAGAAATTACTTTCAGCATAGCTGTGCCAGTGAGAAATGCTGGAAGAGATTTCTCAGCAAAGAAAATGAAAAATCCTTCCTCTTTATTAGTAACAGACTCTTGATGTCTGCGGGTATTGTTACAGATCCCTGCCCAAATGCAGATCAAAAGCAAACATTCTGAACCTGAAAGCTCTGTGGGTGGGCACACATTAAACTTTTCTCCAACTAGGTACAAAGGAAGAAAATACAAGTATTGCCACAATTCTTTTTTTTTTTTAACGTAGCACTTTTAATAGGGGACTTTTCTTGCTAATGTCATGGTTTGTGTTTGTAGTAATCTGACTTGACTTCAGAGAACTTGATGATCAAATCAGGATAACACTACAAATCCTTTGCATCTGGCCGCTCCTATTCCTGTCCTGTCCAAAATTTTTATTTAAAATAAATATAATTCTGAAAAATCAGCGGGAACAACAAAAAATAAACACTAACAAATGAGGCACCCAAGAAGCAAACAGTCCCCATGTGGCCATACTTATCTCTGATTATCATCCCACTTTTCAGGAAAGGGTGGTCTCCTAAAGTGGATCATATCAATTGAAATTCTGTACATTGTGTTTATGTTACATAAATGAAAACAAGACACAGATCCTATCACCCTCTGGCTGGCATAGTTAAAAGACTGCACGCATGAGTAAATGTAGAAAAACATGGAGATAAGTGCAACAATCCCAGACCCAAATAATAAGTTATTAACTGGCATTTATATTCTGGTAAGACAACATTTTATTGCTATGCAACTATGCAACATATAATAGCTATGGAACTGCTGCACTGTCATACTGAGACAGAACACAGTTGTGTCTCTTCCTCATCCTAGTATTTAAGATGAAGTAACCCTTTCAAAGCGAGAAAATTCTGCCAGTAGCCTGTAGAAAAAATGTCTCCATGCTTAGCTTATCACCTATTCATGGAGATGGTGATGGTAGGACAAAAAGCAAGTCATACCTAAAAGCACTCACTCCAATCTAAGAAAATCACACAAGGCTATAGCTGTGTGCAGGATGTCCTTGCAAACACATCAGGACTGTGGTATGATATTTAAATGTACTTCTTCCAAAGTCTCTATGGACTTCATTAATTTCTAACAACATACTAATACAAAACGGAAACTCACAAAGAATCACAGAGAGGGAAAATCCTCTTCTCTGCTAGACCTTATATATGTGGCAAATAGCATTTTTGAAGTCTATCAGATCACTTGAACTTTATTTGGGTGCTTATCTACAGAACAGAAAAGGTCCTGATGTTGTTTGCCACCCTAGCACAACACCCAATTCAACTCTTAACGTTCTTATTTGTGCTTCACTTTTTTACTCCAGCAGTGTCATCAAAAAAGCAATCAAGTAATCTTTCAGATGACAGAATGTATTCAGTCCTCAAAGCTATTTCTGCTATTGGAGAAAAATGACTCAGCTCCAGTAATACAAACTCCAATGATACTCTAACTTTAAAAAAAAGATACCCCATCTTCTTTTTTAATTCTTTTATTGAGGGGATCATTAAATGTAATAAAAATACATTTATAGGAAGACATAAATTTATAACATTTTTATAATTTATAAAAAGAGGAAAAATAGAAAAGAAAAAATAAAATAAGAAGACCTAACAATACTCAAAATTCCAATATAATACTTCAGAACAGATTACTTTCAATTATCTCTACTATATAGAGTTTTAAAAAATTAATATAATGAGAAAACCAAGAAATCTATATCAATACAGTCTGTATATAATTAAACCAAGTTTTCCATTCCTCTTTCACATAGTCACCATTGTTGATAAAAAGGAGCCAGATACTTTATCACACTTCCAACTCTGTCAGAACATTTATAAATCATGGCCCACTTATCAGGTGTAATATACCATCTTAGCCACATTTTATAAAAATTTTCCCTTATATAATTACTTTTAGTGAAGCTAAGAGTATTTTTCCAAATATGTTTCCATGAAGCTAACATAATATTATGGCCCAGGTCTCTAGCCCATTTTATCATGTAATCTTTAATATAGTCCTTTTCCTGGTCTAAATCCAATCATAATTTGTACATATTCCCAATTAGAGATTGCCTGATTTTAAGAATTTTTTTCAAGTTTATCTAATTCCTCTATCTAGTTTACGCTATCCTTTTAGTAGCAATTCATCAGTTAAACGTAGGGTGACCATCCGTCCCGATTTTCGCGGGACACTCACACTTTTGCGTAGAGTGTCCCGCGTCCCGCTGGGCTTATGCCATTGTCCCAATTACGGACAATGGCCCGCAGCAGCACACTGCCTTTTGCGGCGGCGCTCCCCAGTCAGGAAACAGGGAAGCGCCTCAGAAGACACTGCAGCAGCCGCAGTGCCTTCTGGAGCGCTTCCCTCCTGATCGGGGAGTGCCGCGCAAAAGGCTGCCTTTTGCTCCTGCAGCCTTTTGCTCCTGCGGCCGCGTGCGGGGGCTTCTGCGCGACATTGCTGTCTTGCAGCCCAGTCACAGAGTGACGAAAACAGCGCGACTCTTGTGCGCGATGTATGACCGCTCCGTCCTGCGGGCCGGAAAGGTGACCATCTGGTCACCTTAGTTAAACGTTAAACAACCAATCTATTTTCAAGCCCTCTGTATTCAACTTTTGAAGAGATTTCATTTCATATATTATTTGACCTCTATCATTAGTTTTTTAAAGGATATCTGAGTATGTAATCCATTTCCCAACTCCATCACATCTTCCCAACAGTGCCTCATGAGGAGAGGCCCACATTGGTAAATATGAAAAGTTTCATTTTGTATTTTTCCCAGATTCTGAATAGTGGAAATATTATATGACAGTTTAGGAATTGTTTATTTGCAGTTACCTTATTGTATTATAAGTACGGGTGTCATCCAAACTTAGTCCCTCTGCCTCCAGGGTTAGTAATCTTGAGTTAGTTAATGAGAACAACATGGAATTAATGAAATTATAGTTTAAAATGATATATAAGTAGAAATTGAAGTTGTACGAATACATTTCTGATGTTAGATTATGTATCGTATGCTATACTAGCTGGAAGTCCACTCTTTCTGTTTTGTTTTTGTTGTTTTTTTGTTGTTGTCATATATATATATTATTATTTTTTGTTTGCTTTGTTTGTTTTTGTGTGTATGTTGTATGGTGTATATTTTTGGAATGATTTTTAGTATGTAAACATAATATGAAATTATATTCTCTTTGTATATCTTGTTTATTTTTGTTGTATTTCGTGAATAAAATTAATAAATGTTCGAAAAACAATAGTTAATGAGAACCATTATTTGAGTCATGTTAAGTATGCTGTTTCAAAATAAACTTTCAGATTTGAAAGAGATAATCACCCTTTATTTCTTACTTCAGTCATTACTTTATGTTTAATTCTGAGCTTTCTACCTCCCAGAGAAATTTGTTGAGATCACTTTGCCAGTTTTTAAAAAGCCCATCTGATTTTATTATTGGTATACACTGAAACAAATATAACAACCTAGGTAATAGATTAGAAATATAAATTCCCAGATATTTAATTTTAGCCACAATCTGACAGCCCATCAGTTTAACCAAGCAACTTCTACTTTTCTCATCCATGTTTTTAACCAAAAAAATAGGATTGTAACCCAGAGCTCTTTCTGCAATCCTCTACGATTTGCCTTAGATGGACAATTGAACTATTAGGGTCTTCCAAGATTATTACTATATCATTGGCATAAGCTCGTACCTTAAAATTTTCGTTCTTAATGCTTAACCTCTCATATGCTGTCATTTTCTCTAATTTTATCATTTAATATTTCCATTGCTAGTAGAAATAGTAAAGGTAAGAGGGAACATCCCTATTTGGTACCCTTTGTGATCTGGAAATTGTGCGATAATTCCTCATTAACAATAATTATTGCCCATTGAATTTTATAAATTTGTTTTATCCGGGTACAAAATTCATTGCCAAATTTTCTCCTTTGTAGTATCTCTATAATAAAATTCCAATTAACACTATCAAAAGCTTTATAGATATCTAAAAAAAGAAGTGCAAGTTGTTTATCTGGTTTTTGTTCAAACACTTCAAGGTATCTACTACCACTCTAACATTGTCTTTGATAAATCTACCTGGTAAAACGGTACATTGGTTCACTTACCGTGAAGGGGCCTTCTCCTGGGGGCGACGTGGGCATCTTGGATGGGTGATTTCCAACCCTTCTCCAGAGAGGCAGGATGTTGATTTTTTCCACTTCCTGTTGAGGGGTTGGCCTCCATCTTCTTTTCCCCAGAGATCCCCTGACAAAGCAGTCTCGATCTCCTTGCACTAGGGATAACAGGAAGTCTCCAAACAAACACATTATAGGCTTAGCGTCACAGTGAATACTAAGTACATCTTTTGGTTTCGGAGACTGGGTGATCTCAGGGAGGGCCAAGATGCCCACATTGCCCCACAGGAGAAGGCTCCTTCACGGTAAAAGAACCAATGAACTGTTCTCCTGGAGGCGACTTAGGGCATCTTGGATGGGACCTCCCCGAGCAGTGTCCCTGGAACTTGGGTGGGAATGCTCAGTCTCCAAAGATGTGTTCCAAGACCACTGAGCCAAAGGCCGTTTCTGCGGCTGAAATTGACTAGATCATGTAATGCCTGATGAATGTTGAACTAGAAGACCATGGCCGCTTGGCAGATGTCTTCCACTGGAATTTGTCTTCTGAATGCTGCATTCGTGGTGGTGCAGCGTGTGGAGTGTGCTGTGATTCCATGGGGGACTGGTATGTGTGAGGCCCTGTAGGCCTCGATGATGAATTGTTTGATGGTTCTGCTGATGGTTGCTCTGGACATTAGCATTCCTGCGCTAGGTGCCGCAATATTGATGAACAGGCCTTTGGTCTTCCTGATGGGTTCTGTCCAGCGAATGAACTCTTTCAGGGTCCTGCGCACATCCAAACCGTGCCGCAGGACCTCCTTAGGATGGGATGGTTTTGGGAAAAAGGTGAGGATGATGACCTCCTGTTTGATGTGGAAGGAGGAACCCACCTTTGGTAGGAATATGGGGTCCACCTTTGGTAGGAATATGGGGTCTGTCCTCGTGGAATAAGCAAAGGTTGGTGTTGACCGGTAGGGCTCTGAGATCGGAAACCCTGCGTGCCGATGTAATTGCGACCAGGAAGAGTGTTTTCATTCTCAGCCACTTGAGTGGTATTGTGCATATGGGCTCAAAGGGTGGTTTCATGAGGGCCCTGAGGACCTTGTTGAGCTTCCAAGAGGGAAACCGATGTTGCTGCATGCCCTTCAAGAAGCGAATGATGTCTAGGTGCCTAGAGATCTGGTACCCTTGTACTTGGGCCAGACTGTCGCGAATGCCGCCACCTGTCTGCACAAGGTCGCGATCCGGAGCCCTTCTCATAGCCTGCTTGAAGAAACTGGAGAATCTGTGGGACCGATGGTCTCACCGGGTCAATGTGGGTGACTCTGGCTCACTTGACGAAGGCCCTCCAGGAGCAGTTGTATATGTTGGTCGTGGATGGTCTTCTAAATGCCAGTATAGTCTCTGTGACCTTGTTTGAATATCCTTTCCTCTTCAGTGCTTGCCGCTCAAGCACCAGGTGGTCAAGCAGAACCACTGAGGGTTGGGATGGAGGGCTGGTCCCTGGGACAGCATGTCTGTGGGGCTTGGCAAGGTGAGTGTGGGGGCAATGGATAGTTGTAGAATTGAGGAGAACCACGGTTGTCTCGGCCACCATGGTGCTAACAGAATGATCTCTGCTTGTTCTGCCCTCAACTTCTTCAGGAGCTTGGGGATGACTGGAACCGGTGGAAAGGCATAAAGGAGGCCTATGGGCCAGGGCGAGGTCAGTGCATCCGTAGGCGCCGCCCGAGGCTGGTGGAATCTGGACATGAAGGCTGGCAGCTGTTGGTTTTCCCCAGATGCAAAGAGGTCCACTTCTGGCGTTTCGAAGTGTCAAACTATCTGTCTGAAAATCTGCATGGTGAGTTTCCATTCCGCCTCTGAGACCTGTTGTCGGCTGAGCCAATTTGCTGCCGTGTTGAGGCTGCCCTGAACGTATTCCGTTATTAAGGACTGTAGGTGGACCTCCGCCCAGGCTAGTACCCTGCTTGCTTCTCGGTGCAGTGCCAAGGACCTGGATCCTCCCTGATTGTTGATATAGGCTTTTGCTGTGATGTTGTCTGTCCTCACCAGGACGTGTTTGTTCAACAGTTCCTTTTGGAAGCGACTCAGGGCCAGGAATATTGCCCTGGTTTCTAGGATGTTGATGGGCAGTTGTGCTTCTGCAGTCGACCACTGGTCCTGTGCGCATGTGTCCTGGCTGTAGGCCCCCCAGCCGCTGAGGCTGGCATCCGTGAATAGCTGCACCCTATGGTGGTGCAAATAGACCTTGCCTCTGATGAGGTTGGTTGACTGAGTCCACCATGTGAAGCTGTTCTTGAGCGACTGGGTCAGTGCGAGAGACTTGTCCATCTTTGCCATGATCAGCGCCTGGTAAGGCCACTGTAAGGAACTCGAAGGACTTGAAACAAAGCGACTTAGGACAGCTCGTTTATTCCATAAACTTCAATGAACACGATACACGCCATGTGAGAACTGGCCCCCCTCGGCTAGAATCGTCGTTTTTACAGACGAGAGCACTGCCCCTCCCCCTGGTAAAGTTCCCAAGCATAGTTTCACACAGAAAAAGCGAAAGTAAGTTTCACACAGATATGATAAGCATAAGCATAGCAAGGTCAGTAACTCGGGCAGCTTAAGCTCCAGCACAAGTTGGAATGTGCCAAGGGCGAGTCGGGCTGGGGATCGCACTAACCCCACCCTTTACATTCCGCCTCCTCTAAGAAACCCCCCTTCCCCCAGGCTTGCGGGGAAGGCTTTATGGAAAGCCGAGATCAGGGGCATCAATATTTTCCACATAAATCCATTGATTATGACCAGAGGGATATCCCACCCAAGAGAATCTCAAATATTGCAGCCGATTCGCGAACATAGCGAGAGTCCAGAATAAGCGTCGATCTACCGTAATAAGCACGGCTTGTGGCCATCAACGCGACATCACCGGCGGGAGAGGCCTCCGTTGGAGTCGTGCCAGGCATCTGAAGCGAGAGCCTGCTTGGAGTAGACTTAGAAGTGAAAAACAGGATGAATGTTACTTAGTGAGTTAGGCAGTTCCAAATGTGCGGTCACCCCGTTAATTACTTGGGAGATTCTGAATGGCCCCATGAATTTCTTGCCTAGCTTGGAATATTTGTGCACATCTCTCAGGTTTCTGGTAGAAAGATAAACCCAGGCACCCACGTGCAAAGGAAAATCAACTCTATGTTTGTCTGCTTGGAACTTTTGAGCCTCTTGCGCTGGAGAAAGGGAGGTAGAAACAGACTTCCAACCTTCCGCTAAGGACTTAATCCAATCTCCAAATTCTGGGGGCTGCAACGCAGAGTCGGGGAGTTCAGGTAGAGGGGGGAACGAGCAACCAGACACTATTTCGAAAGGCGTTTTATTGGTGCTACTATGCACCGCATTATTGTAAGCATATTCAGCGAAAGGGAGCAACTCGACCCAGTTGTTTTGATGGTAATTGGTGTAACAGCTTAGGCCGAGGCCTGGAGAGGGTCACCAGGGAAGCTGGTTCCGTTGGCTCCTCGACAGGGACTGTCGAATGGGTGGTAGAGAGGGAGCCCTCTATGGGGGCTACCGCAGTCTCCTCGTACTCATCGTTCAACGGACCCTTGAAAGACAATCTCTGCATGTTGAAGAACACCAAAGATTCACAGAGTGGTTGAGTGTAGAGGCTCAAACTCATACCAAACTTGGGGGTTGATTTGTAAGTTCTCGCATAATGTAAGGAACTCGAAGGACTTGAAACAAAGCGACTTAGGACAGCTCGTTTATTCCATAAACTTCAATGAACACGATACACGCCATGCGAGAACTGGCCCCCCTCAGCTAGAATCGTCGTTTTTACAGACGAGAGCACTGCCCCTCCCCCTGGTAAAGTTCCCAAGCATAGTTTCACACAGAAAAAGCGAAAGTAAGTTTCACACAGATATGATAAGCATAAGCATAGCAAGGTCAGTACTCCGGGCAGTAAGCCCAGCACAAGGAATGTGCCAAGGACGAGTCGGGCGGGGGATCGCACTAACCCCCACCCTTACAGCCACAGGAACCTCTGCAGCAGTCTTGCATGCATTCTTCCCCATTGCACCATGTCCACCGTGGATATGAATAAGCCCATCAGGCTCGCTAACTGAAGGAAGGAGACCCTGTTGGCTGCCCAAAATGCTCTGGTCAGTCATTGTATCTTGGTGATCTTCACTCGGAGCATGAATAGGGCATTGCATGACGTGTCTATCAAGGCCCCCAGGTGTTCCATTTGTTGAGATGGAGTTAGGGAGCTTTTGGCCTGGTTTATGAAAAAGCCGTGGTTGGTTAGGACTTCCTGGACTCTGCTGACCTCCCGCGGTGCCTGTACTCCTGAGCTCGACCTGATCAGGATGTCGTCTAGGTAGGGATGGATGTGAATTCCTTCCTGTCTGAGTGCCATGATAGGGGCGAGGAGAACCTTGGAGAAAACCCTCGGGGCCGTTGCTAACCCCAATGGGAGAGTCCTGTATTAGTAGTGCCCCCCGCTGTGAACCGCAGGTACTTGCAGTGTCTTGGGTTGATAAGGACATGAAGGTAAGCCTCTGTGAGGTCTAGCGACGTCAGCTGATCCCCTGGCTGTAGGTTCTCTGTGATGGACTGAAGAGTTTCCATCTTGAAACTGTGCAGCCGCATGTGCTTGTTGATGTATTTGAGGTTCAGGATGGCATGCCACTCCCTGTTTTTCTTTGGCACGGTGAAGAAGTGGGAGTAGACTCCTAAGCATCTCTCCGCAGATGGCACTGGTTCTATGGCTCTGATGTCCAGGAGGTGTTGGATGGCTTGTTCCATCCTTTGGAGCTTGTCCAGTCTGGAATGTCGTTGGAAGGTGCAGAACCGTGGCTTTGGTGTTTTTGTCCGTTACGATCACCTCCCTTGTCCATCGGTCGATGTGGTCACTCGCCCATGAATCTTGGAAGTGATGCAGGCAACCACTGACCGGAATGCTCTGGTGGTAAACTGCAGTTGGGCCCACCCGAGCGGAAGGCCTGGCCAGACTTCCTTCTGGGGCGAAAGCTGGGGCGAAAGGAATTCGATGCGTTGTTGTTGTTGAAGCAAGCCTTGTTTACGAAAGGACTGGTGATACTATTGCTGGGTTCTCCGTCCATCCTTGGGAGCCCGTGGCAGCACCCGTTGGGTCCTGAAGGTGGTGTGCGGTCTGTAGGAGGAGGAAGAAGTGTCCCCTCTGATGTACCTTGGCAAGGTCTTGTTCTTGTTGTCTTTTGCTTCTACTAGGACGGAGTCCAGTTTCCGTCCAAAGAGTCTTGTTCTGTGAAAATCTTAAGTGGCCACCACCTGTTTCAAATGGGAGTCAGCAGCCCAGGAGTGTAGCCATGTGTGCCTGCAGGCCACCGTTTCCGGAGCCGAGCCACAGGTCACCATCATCATGGAGTCAAAGGTGGCATCTGCCAGGTAGGAAATGGCAAAGAGGACCCTCTCGATGCCCTCTCTGATCTTCTGATCCTCGGGGGAAATCATTTTCAGGAGTCTACGTAGCCAGAGGATGGAGGCTCGAGCGACTGTTGCCAATGGGGCCAGGATCTTGGTGGCCAGGGCTAACTTCTCATGCGTCCTTCTCAGAAAGACATTCATGCGCCGGTCTGTGGGATCCTTCAGAGACCCCTCCCCGTCCTTCACCACTAGGCCGCCTGACTGGAGGGCCACCACTGGGGCATCCACCATTGGTATCTGTAACATGTGATGGACATACTCTGGGACCGAATACAGCTTCTTGAAACTGGTGGGGGAACCCTTATTAGAGCCAAGATTCGACCATTCCCTTCAGATTCTCCTCTCAAAATATTCTGGCAATGGAAAAACCTCTTGGGTTTTTTCCTGCCTTGGGAATATGTCTTGTTTACCCCTGGGACATCCCTTGATGGGTCTTGTGGTGACGGGGGTAGGGGCTGATGGGTCCTCTGCGTCCTCAGTGTCCTGCAACTCAAGCATGGAAATGGTCTTGGCCATTAGCATAGAGAGGTGTTCTTGTTTAAAAAACCTCATGAAGAACTCACTGGACTCTATGGGGGTCTCCTCGGAATCGGAAAAGTGATCTGATTGGTCCTCGATCTCCCCTTCACTATATTCTTTCGAATTGTCCCCTGGAATGGCCAGGGGGTCTCTCCCTGTTGAGAGGCTGGGAGATCTGGATGGGGACTGGTGCCTCCATCTGTGCTCTGGAGGCGAGGGAGAACTGGGTCTAGTACTGCGGCTGGGGTGTCCCCTGCTCCAGTTGTACCTATCAATTTCTTCCCTCATGGCTTCCCTAAAGAACCCCATGAGCTCCCTTGGGAGGCGTCCCTCCAGGAGCTGGATTCTGGCACTCTAGCAGGCAAGGGGGGAGGTTGATCTGCCCTCCCGCCAGGAGGTTGCCCTGTCCTCTCGATTAGAGGTTGCTCTGTCCTCCCGGTGGGCGGTTACCCTGCCCTCCGATGAAGCCGTGCTGGGATCCCCCCTTTCCCAATCTTGCCTGGGTCCTGTAGGGCTGCTGCAGTCGCTGGCCTCATCTCTGGTGGGCGATGCCGTTTGAGTGGAGGCGTCCCACCTTCCCTCTCCCTCATCGGCCCTACATGGGCTGGAATTATGGCACAGCGGGCTGCCTGGCGCCAGGAGACAATCGCTGCCGCCGCGGCTGTGGAGGGCGCCGCTTTCTTGTGCGCTGCTCCGGAGCTCTTGCCGGCTCCAGAGCTCTTCTGTACAGCCTGATTCCCTTTACAGGTGGCCGCCCTCGTTCCCTCTACTGTGAACCTATGAAAGGTTTCAGGCGGGGAAGAGAAAGATTGGTCTGCCATTGCCGACCGCTGGACGGGCTTAGAGGCTAGAAGGATCCTGGCGCTCTGGCTGGAGAATCCTTCGCAATCTGGCTCCAAGCCAGTGAAAGACCTGCTTTCTCTGCATAGGCAGGAAAGATACTGGGGAAAAGAAGATGGAGGCCAACCCCTCAACAGGAAGTGGAAAAAATCAACATGCTGGCTCTCTGGAGAATGGTTGGAAATCACCCATCCAAGATACTCTAAGTCGCCTCCAGGAGAAAGCCTGTTTGATCCAGATGAATTATTTCAAATAAGACCTTTTTAAGTCTATTGGCTATAATACTCATTAAAAAATTACAATCTGAGTTCAGCAAAGAAATCAGTCTGAAGTTTACCATCTCTAGTTTATCTTTTCCTACTTTAGGAATTAAGGAAATATTGGCATAATTCCATGAATTTGAAATTTCTTTTTTTCAATCTCTTTAAATAAATTAAATAAGTAATCTAAAATTTTGTATTTAAATATCTTATAAAAATAATTGTGATGCCATCAGGACCAGTGGTTTTATTTACTTTCAGTTTTTGGATGGTTTCCAAAATTTCTGCTTTTGTAATCTCTTCATTTACCATAAGTTGATCATCTATATCAATTTTTTACAAAACACAACTATCTAAACGTTTTAACCTGTTTGGTCCTATCCTGAATCTTCTTTATATAATTCTTGATAAAAATTAACAAATTCGTCTTCACTTTTTTTGTTATCATAAATAATTTCACCTTTACTCTTAATTTTTGTGATCCATTTCTCTTGATTTCTTGCTTTCAGTTTCCATGCTAACATTTAGAAATTTTATTTCCCTGTTCGAAATTATATTGTTTTATTTGAAGTAGCTGCCTACTAACCTCTTCAGAGGCTATTAAATCCAGTTATGCTTATAAAATTTTAAGCTGTTTTATAATCTTGACATCTTTTGAATTTCCTATCAATTTCTTTTCTTTGAGCGGTATTTCTTTTCTTTGAGCGGTATCTAAACATGTCTCATTTTAAAGCATGTTTTGCTCTATAAAAATCCCTCGCATAAATGCTTTAAAAGCATCCCAAATTGTACCCCAGTCCAGATCTTCATGAATATTGTATGCAAAAAATTCCTGAATTCTTTTTATATACTTCTACAATAAAAGTATCACATATTAATGTGTTGTTTAAAGCCCATCTAAATTCATTATTATCTTTTCTTTCTCTAAATTCTGTTCTTAATGGTTTGTGATCAGAGACAGAATTTGAAAAAAAATTCTGCCTTAATCCCATACTCATCACATGGGAGGCCCCTATAATATCAATCCTTGACTAGGACCTATGCCTCATAGGAAAAAAAGGTAAATTCCTTTTCCGAACCATGAATATGTCTCCAAACATCTGCCAAACATAGATTTTCAACTAAGTAAAAATTTTTTTGAGAAGCTTCCAATTTTCACTATTCTCCATATCTTTACTTCTATTTTTATCTAATTTTGGTTCTGTTACCCCATTTAAGTCACCAAGCAAAATAAAATTAACATAATCTATTTCAGAAAATTTATTTAACAACTGATTTATTTATCACCTCAGCAGCAGTGGTGTAGTGGTTAAGAGCACGTGTACTCTAATCTGGAGGAACCGGGTTTTATTCTCCGCTCTGCTGCTTGAGCTGTGGAGGCTTCTCTGGGGAATTCAGATTAGCCTATACACTCCCGACACAAGCCAGCTGGGTGACCTTGGGCTAGTCACAGCTCTATGGAGCTCTCGCAGCCCCACCTACCTCATAGGATGTTTGTTGTCAGGGGGGAAGGGAAGACCAATTTCTTTGGTCATCTGCTGTTTCCTTTTTTAGAACCTTTTTAGAACCTTTGTTCTATTTTCTATTTTTCCCCAAATAAGTCCCATTTGTTAGTCATCTGATCAAAAAAGTATTTGTAACATCTCAGGCATAATAGTTTTATTTTTCCTGGGGTAAGTCTAAAGATTTTTTTTCTAGTTGTGGCTATATTAACTTCCAGTATCAGCAGCTGGAGTGAGATGGCAACAGTTCAATGACTTATGGGGTTTTTTTTACATTTACATCAATCACCATAGCAACACAGCGAGCCAAGTCTTTACCTGTTATCCCCAACCTTCCCATAGCCTCTTACAAAGTAAAATGTCAACATATAGCCAACTTGATCCTTACAGGTAGCCAACTGCTTCCAAAAGCACTTTTGAAGAAAATAAAACAGTAACTGACCCCATTTTATTGTTATGGCTCCCCAGAGAAAAGGAATATCTCTTCACCAGGCTGTTCATCTTCAGAACAGACGAAGTGTGTGTTTATCTGTACAATTACGGTATTTATCCTGCATCAGTTAAGAAATGAGGGTTGGTTGTATTTAGTGTCCAAGATTATCTCCATTTTAGTCATGAGCAATCAATCTCTTCATTGCTTCCTGACTCTCAACTCTGGGATAAGTCACAAAAGTCTCAACCTTCCTGATTTGCTCAAGAGGAGAGCCTCTTGAAGCAATGTTGTTATCTCCCAATCTCTCTTTAATCCAGAGTGATCAACTCAGCTGAAATTACCTTCTAGCTGGCCTTTCCTCTGCAGCTTGCAGAGTTTGCAAAGAAGAAAAGAAGTGTTTGGGTTTATATCCTGCCTTTCTCTCTTGTAAGTAGACTCAAGGTGGCTTACAAACTCCTTTCCTTCCTCTTCCCACAACAGACAACTTGTGAGGTAAATGGGGTTGAGAGAGTTCTGCATTTTCTCCCTTCCATAATCTGTCAAAGTTCACAGAATCAGTCCATGGTTTTTCATGGATATCTGACTTACCCCCACTGCACACTTCTAAACTAGATAGAGTTAATCCATCAATGCAATTCTCAGTACCAAATAAGTATGATAGTAGGTAAACAAAGTGAGGACTCAAAGATTTTGGATATCTTAAACTCCTCCTCCCTGGGAGGAAAAGAGTCCTGTTAGCATTGCCAAAT
Source organism: Sphaerodactylus townsendi (assembly GCF_021028975.2). Taxonomy (NCBI): domain Eukaryota; kingdom Metazoa; phylum Chordata; class Lepidosauria; order Squamata; family Sphaerodactylidae; genus Sphaerodactylus; species Sphaerodactylus townsendi. The sequence goes on along the minus strand of NC_059425.1, from coordinate 127,441,254 downwards.
GTCAACAACAACACTTATGTGTCAGGGGGTAAAGCATGTAAAATTGTATCGTGGATAACCCAAAACTCCACTGAATGAAGCACCTTCAACGTTACATCCTTTAAGCTTGACTCTAACAGTCCAAAAGCAACATAGTGCCTAAACTGACATTATGGTACTTAAATAAGACATTTATAAAGACATTAGTACCTTAGTAAGATGTCCACCAAATAGCAAACAAAATTCTCTGGAAAACAGTTTCCTGTTACTATGATATTTCATTGTAACACAGAGATGTGTGCATGGTAAAGCACTGCATACAAGTTAGGATACTATTTCTGTTCATACAGGGTAATGTGAAGTCCCAACAGGCCTGTCAAGGAACCCTAGAATATTTTGCGTAGTCTTGTGCAATTATCAGGAGCTGTATGGCAATTATATCATAATGGAAAGTGTTAACCTGAAAAATGGAAGAGCCATTGTTTTAAAAAACTGGAAAACGTTATATGTACTAACGTATAGAACAACAATTAAACCATTTTAATCACACTTGTACAGCAATGTTTGCCATATGAGGACATATTTATGCTTCCAACATTATGTACCTGTGTTCGTAGAATTTCACTTTTTGACAACTGCATATCACCCGTCAGCTCTTTCACTGTGATGCCTAGTGGCTCCAGACGCTTGCTGAAGTAATCTGTCATTTCAGCTGCCAATGCCTTCATTGGAGCAACATAAACAATCTGTACCAGAAAAAGGACACTAGCATGATAAATGAGCAAAGAGCACAACATTGTTGGTTCCATAGCAAGTGATACAAATCACAGTTTATTGTGAAATCTGGTCGCCCCCCCCTCCCCCACCTGTCCCAATCCAAATAGTGGTATATGGAAAGTAGTCATCTGCACGGGATAACCACGTAGTTGTTTAAAAAACAATACATTTTGTTTATATGGGCTTATCATTCTGAAAATTGGTTCTGCATCAAAGCTTAATATATTTTCAAAGCTTTTCACCTGACTTGGGGAAAAATACAATGTTCTTGAAAACTCCTTGAATCTACATAAACGTGTATAATTCTATCATGAGTTACATCTTACAAGTTATAAAGATGTCCTGTGGTTCATTGAATACCTACCTTAAACTCGTCCTTTTTGATAACCCCTTGCTGAACGTGCTGACGAATTTCATGCAAGACAGTTAACATGGCAATGTTAGTCTTTCCAGCTCCAGTGGGTGCACAAATTAGCATGTTCTCATTTGTGTTGTAGGCAGCCTCAAAAACTATGGACTGGATTCGATTTAATTGTTTCATACCTTTAAAAGCAAGTTGCCCAATCTGCATTGAAAGTTCAGAAAAACAACAATAAAATAGCTAAAGCAGTTACTGCTAAGAAGGAACATATAGCATCATGGTATATGACAAAAGGGATTTTATAATTCAAAAACTTTCAAAGAATTAATACATTTTTTTCTGGATAGCATCAGAATAAATCATTAGTCAAAGTAATAAATCTTAAAAATATATAAATATCAAGATTAACAAAGTAAATAATTATCTTCTTTTTTCAATTCAATCTATTATTTCTAGATGTCCTTCGGACTTCCTGGAGGAATTCTGAAAGTCTCATTCATCTGTACTTGTTATATCATAGAGTTGCCAACTGCTGCTTGGGAAATACCTGAAGATTTGGGGGTAGATCTCAGAGAAGGGAGGGACCATAGAAGGTTATAATGCCAAAGACTAGAGTCTACCCTTCAAGGCAGCCATTTTCTCCAAGGAACCTGATCTCTGTTGTGTGAAGAATTCCCAGAGTTCTCCAGCCCCACCTGAAGGTTGGCAACCGTATATCATCTCCACTGTATGTGAAATGCTTCCCATTCCTATTGCACACTTTGCTACTTGAGTTCATTCAGTTGTCTTAGTAGCCAATTCTCTTTCAAATACAAAGGCTGAGAGACAGCAGAGAATGTACAGGTCTGGGCACAACTTCATATAATCTAATTATTCAGCCTCAGAGAGAAACAAAAAGAATCGACCAATCTGGACCAGGAGCCTCTTAACGAGAAATAACAGTCTTGGCTTCTAAGGTTAAAAAATGCTAACGTGGCCATATTGACGCTAAAGTACTCTTGCTGAATTAATGAAAAGTACTAATTAATGGGCTGAGGCATTTCATCATGGGATGGGCGGCTTAGAAATCAAATAAATAAATAAATAAATAAATAAATAAATAAATAAATAAATAAATAAATAAATATTCTGATACTGATGCACATTCCTAAGGTGTGGTTAATATTATTACAACTATTTGAGTGTGTTAATTATTCTCTTTTCTGATTTCAACATTCCAGATCTCCAAGATTATGCTAGAAGTACTGTCACTGTCAAAAGCCCTTGGCTGCGGTTTGTGCTGGCTCTTTCCTAGACAGTATGTGTAGCTTGAAGCTAACTTAATTCCTAAAAGCGAGACATGGAAAAAGAAAAGTTTTCATTGTTGTGCTCAGGCTACTCTGGTGTGAATTGCTGTCTAACTGAAAAGCGCACATCATATATGTGTGTATTGATGGTGTATGTGTCCCTCTGACCATACTAGTAATATCACCTACCTTAAAGGCAACAGACTGAAAATAAACACAGTTAGTTACTTTATGTTTTTGTATTTATGTGACACCCTCCCCCTTGCAAATTCGATGGAACCTGTTGCCATTAAACAATGAGTTCTGTATCACTTTTAAATCCTGCCATTCCTCCAAAGAACTCTGGGTAACATACCATTTCATCTTTACAATAACCTTGTAACATAGGTCAGGATGAGACAGAATGACTGGTCCAACACCACTGGTTTGCTCCATGGCTGAGCAATGACCTAAACCAAACCTCTCATCATTGTCTGACACTAACCCACTATAGCAGCTTTAGAGGTCTTATCAGGTCTGCGAGCCAGTTGAGGTACCCCCCTTGCTTGTCTGGTGAAAGAACTGCAGGTTCACCAGTCCAGGCACCCACCCAACTTGCTCCCCATCTGGCCTGGTGAGTCGGTTGCAAACTGGTCAGTCCAGGTACCCACTGCACCCTGCTCCCCATTTAGCTTGGTAATCCTTCAGTACCCAGTCCTTTGACAACCCTGCACTATACCATATCAGGTCTCACACTGAGATGCCATTAGGGCACATGGATTTTTATAAGAAAACGTACATATTTGAAGTATCCTCTAATAAGTACTATACTTTTGACCTCCAAATATTTATAGGGACCAACAAGAGATGGGTATCATCATATCTTATTTATGAACACCCCAGGGCATCTGGCAGGCCACAGGAAGCTGAGATGGACTAATTTGTTTCCCTGAGCCATCCAGGAAGGTTATGCATAAATATAAATGTCACCTCTCACAGAACTTCAAGGTTTTGTTTTGTTTTTAAATGTATCTCATAAAAGTGTTTTATACAGTGCTGTTAAACAACTGAAGTTGAGATTGAGAAAAAAGTCTTCATTTTATTTTTAGTTTCGTTCTTAGAAGTACACCTTGATGAGAGTCAAAGTAGTAATTCAAGCTCTATCATTTCTATTCCAAGTGTGATCAATTCTTAAGTGTAAAAGGAGAAAAACAGAAGGGCAGAAACGGTTTTCAGGAAAAGAATGGCTGGCGTTGACACGCTTTGAATAAACAAAGCTTGGTCACACCAGGTACAGGAAAGAAGGTAGCCGCAGTGAGCAATTGTATATTTTTTCAAGATGGACAGGCAGTCTGTCAAGTAGCTACTCCTAAGAGACAGTGAGAACAAGGAATCAAAAGGTATAATGAAGAGATCTAGGAGAGTTTTTCAAATAACTACTTCTAAGACACAGTGGCATGAAGAAGGAACCACAATTTATTTGTGCAGCTACACATTCAGTGACAGACCCTGGTCTGATGTTTTATTCTACAGCAGTAATAGAGTAGGGAAATATTTAACGCATTTTTTGCCTGCTTTTCTTCCTCAAGTCTTATTTTCCCCTAGTCCTTTTTAACTACAATACAGCAAGGGTGAATAGAAAAGCAGTTAAGAGAACAGGTGCCAGAGAGAGGGGAACTAAAATTGCTAGGAGAAAGTACTATGTATAAGACCCATTTTATACTTCTCTGTGTTTCCCAGCTCCACCAGCTGTTTTTTTTAAAAAGCTATTGATACACTGAACTATTGTTGTTGTTGTTACTATGCCTACATATCACTCTGCCCATAAATGGTGAACAACCATAAATACATAGTTAATTTATTTTATTTTATTATATTTATACCCCACTCTTCCAGGCTGAAGCCTGGCTGAGGGTACCTTACATAAAAATTTAAAACATTAAAATCAATTATTCCCAAAAAAACTAAATCTAAAATAAATAGATGGCAACTAAGTAGTAACCTAAAGGCCGCAAGTGTAATAATTTATTCCAATCCTCATCCCGGTTTACTCTGATTCTACAATCTGCGAGTGCGCCATGTTGGGGGGGGAGGGATGAAGTGGGAATGGAATGTGCAGGATGGAAATTAGGTGAAAATTGGAAAGCTGGCAAGATTAGCTATTAGGATTAGTGGATGGCCTCAACCAAAAGCACATCTCTGTCTTGCAGGCCCTGAGGAACACTACTAAAAACAATTTCTACAATTGCAACCTATACATTCAACAAGGGTTGGGACAGAAGTAATGCTTCCAGTAATGAACAACAATCAGCACCAGTCAGAACCCAGACAAAATAAACGATACCAAACAAGAAGAAACACAAACAAGCCAATTTAAAAGCTAAGAACTAAAATTGGAAAAATGCTGAAAAGGAGAGGCCAGCTTAAGATGGAAATACTGTTGCTGTTCTCACACAGTTCAACTTGGGAAAATGGCTCGAGTTCAAATTATTTTATTCAAAATTACAATTCTGCCATTCACAAAAGTAATTCAACTGCACTGCCAAAATGCCAGAAACAAACAAAAACAAACCACGTAGCACACAAGTATTTCTTGACTGCCACCCAGAGGTTGTTAGTGCCCTATTCAGCTTCTTTAGCCCCACTTCCTTGCCCCTTGAGTGATGACAGCAGTGCATCTCTTGGCTGCCCCATCACTGCCCCACTTGCTCATCTTCCCAGTGGAAGAGGAGTCTCTCTTGGCTTACTCTCTACCTCCATCCTCAAAACATCTGCTGAGATCTCATGACACAGCACTGCTCTGGGATTTTTTAAAAGTCTCCTTCATTTCCAGATTTTTTTACAAGTCTCTAGAAAGATGTACACAGAAAGCCCTATTCTGCAAATATTAACAACCTGTATTTAGTATTAGATATACTGATAAAGAGCAGTTCTCCATCACTTACTGGGAACAAAAGTGGGTGGAAAAGACAACTTTGGATCTGGAGTGTACCAAGGTGACTCCCTGTCAAGCCACAGACATCCATGTAAGGACCTTTTCCCCATCTCTGCTTCCCTTTTTTTCTGGGAGAAGGAACATTTCCCTATGAACGAGAAGCCTCTGCTAAGTCTACAATCCTGCACTGATGTGCCCAATGACTCAACTTGTAAATAAGGGACAAACCAGGGAAGATACTTAGAATTCCATGTATGTATATCGGAGCAGATTTTTAAAAAATACATAGTGAACAGATCCTGGAATTATACAGTGTCTGTCTGCCTGCCTGCCTGCCTGCCTGTCACACACACTATCTCTCTATATAAAAAGCTAACAGTGACTTTGTTACTCATGCCCTAACGCTGAAACAGATGGACGGATCGCCCCCAAATTTTCACATGACGTTCCTCCCTGTTGCGGGCAGGTAATCGGACCTTCGAATCACCGAAAGTCCATACCTGAGCCAGGTAAAACATCTTTTTCCTGGTGCACCAGGCCATGAAGCTGGCTGTGTTTAACTGTCACCCTTAGAATGTTTGTGCAGCATGTCTGTGGCCTGAGGGGTTGGTATGCCCTTAGAATGTTCGCGCAGATGGCCAGAGATGAGCAGTGAAAACAGTAAATAGGTAATACTGTTAGGTAATACGAGTGTAAGTGAAACACATACACACTTTGCCGTGTGAGACGTCAGGTGGGGTTCCCTCCCCACACGCAGGTAACTTTCACTCTCTGTGCCTCACCCACTGCTACCACACAACACACATACTCTCATACACATTCATCTCATCCTCACACACCTCACTCTGCCCTCCCTCACATCCAACCACTACTTACCCACTTCCTCACCCATATTCGCCACAGCTCTCTTTTACTAAAAGCGAGCTGGAGTTTGCCTTTGTCTTCTAAGAAAATCCATGGGGTGGGGGCGAACCAACACTACTGGCTCCGCTTCTTTTGCACATGGCCCTTTAAGAACCCAGGGAGCTGGCCTCGATCTGAATGCCTCACCACCCTGCCTCTGCTGCCTGACTGACTCCTTGCCCCAGTTCTGCCTTACCCAAGCCAGGACTGTGCGTGTCAACCAGCCTCATGGACAGTGGGATTCACACTCTGGACAGTTCCGTTGCGGAATGGAAAGGGTTGCCTTATACTAAAAAAACAAGACACCACCATATAACAATGTGAATTGAAAAGGGAAAGAGGGATTCCATTTGACCACCCCAAAAGGCCATGCTGCAGATCATTGGACCTGCATGGACATCTGTGTGGGTTGTGGACTGTGATGAGAAGGACAATTGCCACAGCAATGCATGGCCGGGCCCCGCTAGTTTTACATGAAATATGCAATTCAAAGTGCCTCAACCACTTTTAAAAGTTAATGTTTTAACTGGGACTGAAAAAAATTAAAAAGGGCAGTGCCAAAGTTATCTCAGGTTGACTGGTGTAGGGAAGGAGAGAAAACTGACGATGAGGGAGAAATAAAGGTGGGGTGTCTATTGGATGGGAAGCAGAGAAGGAGACAGAACAAGGAAAGAGAACATGGCAGCTTTAAGAGAATGGGAAGAAGAAATTGTGGGAGTGGATGAACTGAGATGCTCCTGCAATTCTTTGTGGGTTCCACTTGTAAAATAAAGTGTAAAAGCAGTTAATAAGCTACAGCTGTCCCATTAAGCTAAGTAAATCAGTTTTTCTTTTACAGGTCAATTTCAAAACCTTTTAAGAGATGAGTAGCCAGCATAATATATAAGGATTAAGAGTTTCAACTTTGGGCCAAAAGTCTCCTAAAATCTCTGCTCTGTGATGTGCTCTCTGTATAGCTTTAGATAAACCGCTATCTTTCAGCCACCTTGTCAGGAATGATGTGAGCCAATCTTACAAGACTGCAAAATGCTTTCAGTTCTCCAGAGGAAATATGCTAGCTATCATCAGTATTAGAAGCACCATAAATAATATGACAATACAGATGGTTAAATCTTGGTTTTAAGGGCACTCATAGAAGTGATACAATTAGAGAGTTAGAAGGAGCCATACAGGCCATCTATTCCAACTCCCCTGCTCAATGCAGGATCTTCCTAAGCAGGTTTTTGTCCAGGTGCTACTTGAAGACTGCCTGTGAGGGGGAGCTCACCACCTCCCTAAGCAGATGATTCCAGTGCTCAACTATTCTCACTGTAAATTTTTTTCCCTAATATCCAGCCAGTACCTCTCTGCCCAAAACATAAACAAATTATTGCAAGTCCTGTCCTCTGCTGCCAACAGGAACAGCTGCCTGCCCTCATCTAAGTGACTCAAAGTGAGGCCTTCAGAACTGAACACAATATTCCAAGTGTGGCCTGACCAATGTAGTATGCAGCAGGACTATGACACCTTGCAATTTGGATGTTCAGTCCCCATTTTGTCTTCTATAGTGAACTTGTAAAGATGTTTTAAAAATTGGATAGAAATTCATGTAATAATCCAGAAGATTTCAAAGACTGGCAGCCCAATCCAGCAAGGGAGGGGGGAATCGGCTCTTGGAGTCGGGTTTTTTGAGACAGACAGTTGGAAAAAATATGGAACTCTGTTTTTATATACGGTATCAGCAGCAAGAATATTATAGCCACAAAAATGGAAAATGTCATTTATATTCACTACAGAAGATTGGCTAGTAAAACTGGCTAGTGAAATTGTTGGAACTGACAGAAATGGTGATGCTTACCTCCTTGATTAGAGAACAGAGCTTATCTAAATTCAGTGATAATTAAAAACCCTTAATGGGCATTTTTGCGTGAAACAGGAAAAAAATGAATTGATGATCTGTGGTTTGAGGAGTAGAAGATCAAGGGAAAAGATATAAAAGAGAAAAGTGTGTGAATTGTATTAATATCAACTAAGTCAATTTTTATTTTGTCTGCAAGTAGGGATCAAATGGTAAAAATTTAAGTGTGATTATAATTAGCACAGGGTAAATCAGGAGTTCTTATATTTTTCTTTTTTTTCTTTTTTCCTGCAATATCACTTTCTTTATCTTTTTGGATATTGGCTTTGTTGTGCTATTTTCTGGGACTTAATTAAAAAAAGAAAAGAAAAAAGGTAATTCAATCCCATGTAACCATGGTTCACTCAGAAGAATTAGGGTAATTTTAATACAACACTTGTGGATACAAATGTTGAACCTTTATGACAATAAGCTGAAAACATTCTGAAATTTAAAACAGAGGATGTTTTACTGAAGGACTCAAGAACTATCAATATATCTAATTAGGGGCATACATTTGGATATACCAAACAGGGGAAAAAAGTCTTAAAAAGCTGTTTCAGGTTTTTTTTGCTTAAAAAAGAAATGGTACCATTTCAATAGAACCAAAAAAAAATCAGAAAAACACCAAAAGCTGTCACTTTTCTTTGTTGTTTGTTTGTTGGGGGGGGGTGTCCATTATGCCACATGGGGAATTTTTGCAGAGTACTTGAGGGAGGGGCTGTTTTTAAGATAGAAATACCACATCTGGGTCAAGTTTGGAAAAGATTGGCTGAATTTTTTCCTTCATTTTTCCTGTATTTGGGGTTTTATAAAATTCTTATAAGGAGGGTCATCAGCATCTGTGCTGAAAATTTGGTGCCTCAAACTCAAAAAACAGTCTCCCAAGCCATGCAAAGACTTCTTATATAGTATAATGGAGCAGAGCCCTTTAAAAATTAAAGAGCACAGCTCCATAGTAGTTTATGGAGATTCATTGTGCGGCTCTGAAGGGGTGGGTTTCGAGACACATGAACTAAACTTGCAGCATAGATGCTGGTAACTCTCCTTAAAAGAAACACACAGAGAGAGACAGAGTTTGGAAAGGAACTGGTCAGGAAATGTTATGGGTCCCTAAATGGAGAAGAAATGTGGCCTTATAAAATTGGACCCCCTAAGATTTCATGGTCATGGTGATATCTAATGCCAGTAGGGTTCACCACATGCCAGTTCTGATTCTGAGTGGAGCAGATCAGCTCTTGATACTTCTGCAGCAGATCTGTGGAACTATTTAGTTGTATTCCAAAGTCAAGGTCCCATATTAACATCTGACATATTTCTGATTTTATGGTGCATGGCAGTCAAAATTTCTTTTAAAAATATTTTAATATGGGGATATCAGCTTTCAAGCTGAGGCAGAGGGACCTCTAAAGGAATCATTGCACAGCAAGGGATTCTGAAATTTTCCCCTTCTAGGAAAGTATAGGATCTCAAGTTGTTTGGACAGACTGATAATCCCCAGTATTTCTTTTTCTTTAACGGACATCCAGGCAGCTTCAACATTTTATCTCTTCTGAAGCATATTTAATCCTCACTGGGTCATTTGTGATGGCCTCCTTTTTGTTACTTTATAATGTTCTATGTTTTCTGCATACCTGAATAGGCCGCATCTAATACTTCTGTTATCCACACAAGGGCCAGTCAGCTTCCCGTCGGGTATATTGTGTGGGTGGACCGTTGGACCTCAGAGACTTGTTCACTTAGATCAGGGGTAGGGAACCTGCGGCTCTCCAGATGTTCAGGAACTACAATTCCCATCAGCCTCTGTCAGCATGGCCAATTGGCTTAGATGATATCAAAATAATGTATCTACCTTTTTTATAAATCAGAACAGAGTTTCAAAATATTGCTATGTGTTCAAGGCTTGTGAAGCTTAAGAACACAGCAATATAGCAAGGCATAATAGACAAGCACAAGGGGCATTCAATCCAGCATTAATTTTCTAAATAACCACCAAGATGTCTCTAGAAACTTTTAACCAAAACACCTGATCTGGAGATGGTCATGGTCTGTTGATTGTTCCCAGAATCTGATAACAAAATGTATACTGCTCTGAAAGTAGAGGTTCATTCAGATATCATAACCAAGGGCTGTCAACAGCACCATGATTTAAAAACTAAGAAATGCCTTGCTGATGAGACCAGAGTCCATCTATTCCAGAACTGTATAGCTGAGCAGGAATTTAAGCTTTAATCCTCCACTGTCAAAGTGAACACTCTAGCCAACGCACTGCACTGGAAATCTGTACTTATTCTTGTACTGCTTCTATTAATTTAGTATCTCTTAAATTAAAAAAGCATCTTTCCTTTGAACAACATATTGATCATTAACATTCAACTAACAATGACCAACAGAATACAGATGGCTGCTTAATTCCACTGTTGATTTTGGCAGCCACATAACGTTATATTTTCAAAAAGAGGCTTGACTGGTGTGAGCAGTTGCATTTTCGGATTATGTTGGGGTGCAGGAAAAGCCAATTAGCCACCCTCCAGCTGATCTTGTGCTGACAGCCAAGATGTCAGGTGTCATCATTTTGCATGAGAACAGGTTTGTCATTATCATTTTTTAAAATTACCTACTGAAAACAGAAACAATGGTGAAGAAGCAAGAGAAGAACCAATTCAAACTCCCAAATATCAAAATCTTAATTTAATTTTGCAAGCAATTTAAAATTTACCCATCTGTACACACCCATGCCCCTTCTTTTTTCCTTCTTTTTCCTACTGGACCTCATTGCAGAGTGTATGACAGCAGCATTTTGGAGTATATTTTGTGCTATAGCAGAGAGGAAGATGAGAGGAGAATCCAGTGCACTGATGGAAACAGTCAATGGATCCAAGGCATGTTGTTTCACGAATGCAACAGCACTTCTGTTTACATAAGATTTCCACTGATTCTACCTTCTGCTTTAGGCCACAATTCTATTTTTGAGTTCCACCACTCCTCTGCCACAGGATCTCAGGATTCAGAGCAGGCTGCATCAGGTAGGGAAAGCTGAAAAAGTTCCACTCCACAAGCCAAACTACACTTAAAGTGCAACAGGTACAGCCCAAAATGCTCAGGGTCCTTGGACAACATGATGCATTGCAATACTGAGTGCAAAAATGTGCATTTATTATGCAAAAATCTGGTTCTACAGAAAGGCCCTACAGAAAATCTCATTCTCTACAGGCAGGAACTAACAACACAACTTCCAGCTGTTCAAGCATGAGTCACAAGTTTTTAACAATCTTTAGAGAACTCCTCATGCACCAAATAATGATTTTCAGAGCACATATTTAACTTGCCTTTTTCTCCTATGATGTGAGATAAACCACCTCCTTTGAGCTTGATGTTACAATATCTGTTTAACAAAAATGGGAAGAACTAACACAGACAACTTTAAAGGGTAATTATAGCTGACAGAGGTAATAAATGTTAACCCATCATGTAGGAGTAAGACAACTGTGAATGCTAAGAACATTCTTCAGAGAATAAACATTCACACTGTGGCATATAGCTTTTTTGTGCTGCTTATTTTTCTCTAGCTTTTTTTTGTTTCAGTCCTTAGTTGGCCCAAATAAGAGACATTTTTCCCTGTCATAGTTAAGACAGTAACCATCTTTCTAAGTCATTTGAAGAATGTGATCAACCTTCTTCTTCTGAAACTTCACAATAAGATTAGATAGGAACTATGGCTGAATTCAGACATTGCAATGAACAGTGACTTGTTGCACAATCCCTGGTGAGTCTGTGATATGTACATATCAACCTCCAGTTTGTTTGTAAATTCCAATTAGTCTGGCTCCTTTCCTACCTACAAGAAGAATCACCAAATGGTATCCCAAACTACCTGACATCATCAAATTCTTGATAAATCTTTAATAAGTGTTAAGTTCTCTGAATAAATGTGCTAGGAGGCAACATAAGGGCAGGCCTTGGACTCTATACCATTTGCTGGTTCTCCAGTACAGTTTGACTACTCCATGAAACAGATTGCTGGATTAGATAGACCACTCACCTCATCCAGCAGGAGATCTCTTATGTTTCTATGTTTTTAACTTGCTTGCTACTGTTGGCTGCAATTAATGGGAGGGAACTTGGAAAAGGACAAGCTAAAGACCACACTGCAAGTGACAGTGGATCTTGGTCCATCCTGTGGCCACCACTGTTATTTTGAAAGAATCTACTTTAAAAAATAGCTGTGAGACCCTGATCTGGATTAGATGTGTGGCAACTGCTGGCCAGTGGTGTATTTACCTAGGGGACATGGGGTACCCTATGTCCCCGGGCGCCCCCCAGTGGAGGGCGCAAAAATTTCAGGTTCGTTTGTGTGTGTTTTGTATTTTTTTTAGTGTTTTTCAGTTTTTGGCCTACAGGGGCCGCAGTTTTTAGGCTAGCAGAACCAACATTTCGGGAATGATGAAACCTACCAGGTTTGGTGATGTTTGGTCAAGGAGGTCCAAAATTATGGACTCCCAAAAGGGGTGCCTCATCCCCCGTTGTTTCCAATGGGAGCTAATAGGAGATGGGGGCTACACCTTTGAGGGTCCATAATTTTGGACCCCTTGAACAAAACTTCACCAAACCTGGGTGGTATCATCAGGAGAGTCTCCTAAAGATACCCTGAAATGTTGATGCTGCTAGCTTAACAATTGTACCCCTGACAGCGGGCACCTTCCAAATTTCCCCAGATTCTCCTTTTAAACTCACCCTCTTTGGCATGGATTTAAAGGGAGAATCTGAGGTCCCCAGTTTAAACATTGACAGTGATGCTGTTTCAGGGACAATCCACCCCAAAACAGCATAACTTTCAACGTTGTTTTGTTTTTTTAAATAATATATTTTATTATAATAGAGACAAGAGTTACAGAAGTCTTAGCATTATTTTTCCAAGAGAACCAATATAATAAATATTTATACATTAATACTTAATAATATAATTTCTTAGACTTAGTAATTACATTTACTTATATATTAAGATTAAAGCACATACAGAATCATAAAGTAAAGGAAATAGAAAAAGAAAAGTAGCATCAGATAGACTGTCAAAGGATTGAAGTGTTTGGAGAATAAAGAGAAGAAGAAAAAGATGAAGAGAAAGAGAAAAACAGAGTATTAGAAAGTAAAAGAATATGGAATTTCCAAAATTGACATCCTCTTAGTTTGGAATTTAAACAGAAACATCTTATCTTCGTTTCTCAGTTTCATTTGTCTATTTTTTAACATTGCAGATATGAAAACAATTTCTTATATTCATCTTTTACTTGTAAGAAAGATTTACATGCTTAATACCCACTTGCACTGGCATGGAGCTGTTACTCAGGCTAACAACCTACCCCATAGGGTTGATGTGAGGACACAATTAGGAAAGAGAATTGGTAGGGAGAGAGCCATGTATGTTTTGTGGGAGTAAGAGGTTTTGTGATCTGGTGCAAAAAAATCATTGTTTGGTCATGGTGAGGAAGGGTTTGTGTGTTTGGCCCACAGGGGGGGGGGGGGCAAACTCAGGTTTTGTCCCCGGGCTGCAGTTTGCCTAGATATGCCTTTGCTCCTGGCTATGCCTGAAAAGGAGCACAGTGGGAAAGAAGAACTCTTGAGCTGCCGCAGCATGCACCCAATTAGAATCAGAGCCTCCTGGCAATTTTTAAAGAAACACCAATGTTTTTATAAGGACATTAATGTCCACATGATGGACCCAGGTGTGCAGTTACTTGAAGTTTAGCTCTAAGCCTCCCCCACCCCTTTCAAGGTCAAGAAATAATAATCTCACAGATCCTTGGTCTTCGTGAAATAAATCTCATTAGCATAAACCATAATTAGTACAAAGCAGTTAACAATACCGGTGCTAACTATGTTCTATGGTGAGTTTAGTGCCAAACTCAATTAGGCACCCTGCATACAGTTACTACACTACACCAGAGTTTAATCAAACCATAGTTTCTAAACTAATGTTTACTGAGACATCAGAATGCAGTCCATATGAACCACAGACACAACTTAGTCAGTGTCTCTTGGTTTAATTCTGCCAATGTTCTACACTGGCAACATTTACCAAAATCCTTCAGTGTAACCTATCAAATTTTATCCTGCCCTTCTATTAAAGAACTAAAAGTAATATACAAGATTATTTATGTATTTATGGGTTCTTCATTTTACCTTAATAACCTTTAAGTAAATCAGACAGACAGGCTGGGCAGAGTTCACCCCATGAGTTCCCTAGAACCTAGGTATATTTATTTTAGTCCAGTATTATAAACCTCTGGCTCTTGTCAATGTTGAAAAGTTCTGTTAAAGCAGGAGCAATATGACACTTAGCTTAGGATGCTTTCACGTCTAAGAGCATAAATTAACAAGTGGTTGAACAGGCATTCATGCTAAAAGTGCAACTATTAATTATCTCAAGCAGAGCAAACAACTCAGGTGGAGGATTCATCACTTTGATTTCACAACTATTAATCAGAAATCACAGTTTGCCTGGCTGACATTTGAAGCTCCTAGAACAGCTACATGCTAGAAGTATGAAGTGTAGGTTGGGCTAAATGTCACAGGTTATCCTATGATGTAAATGTATCTAGCTTCTTTAATCTGATCAAGGCCTGGAACCTTATGTGCTTTTGTTTATTTTAATCCATGTTCTACTGTTAATCTTTTACCTCACACTTTTCTTCATGTGATCCACAATAAAGTGCTCATATTTTTCATTCCATGTCAATCTTCAGTTCAAGAGTATGCATCTATACCATAATTCTGTAAGTACAATTTCAGATTTTTCCAATTTTATAAAATGTATTTTACACCTTTCAACTGAACTCAGTTACATGTCTGCACATTAATATGGATTGCTAGTCAACTTGCCTAACAGAATAGATTTAGAATGATGACATACTGGTGTCTGAAGTCTTTGACTTGCAACTTATGTGTGTCAGGCAGCCTTTTCAAGGAATGAGAGATTTTTCCTTTACCTCTTCTAAGCATTCTAGAAGTGAAGCATGCAAGTAATCTTATAAAACCCCTAAAGTTATCCATTCTAGGTGATATCCTGTCAACATATATAGGAATATGCTAACTGGGGACTATCTATCTATCTATATAAATGTGAAATACCACTCACTGATTCATGGACAGAACTCAAAAACCAACGAACCTACAATGTTGAAATTTAGCACACCAGTTCATTACATACTCCAGGTGCTCACTAAGAAAGGATTTTTCAAAATATTCACTTTCACTTGAGTTATTACAAATTTACTGTTTTCACTGCTCATCTCTGGCCACCTGCACGAACATTCTAAGGGCAAACCAACCGCTCAGTCCACAGACATGCTGCACGAACATTCCAAGGGTGACAGTTCAACACCACCAGCTTCATGTCCCTCACCAACTGCACTCTACCACCGCCCTCCACAACGCATGTGAATCTATTTGAAAACAAACCCATCAGTCCACAGACAGGCTGTGAGGAAATATGTGCATGTCACCCCAAAGTTCACAAACAGGCTGTAAAGAAGTATGTTGAATGTCACCCCGAAATTCATAGAAAGCCTGTGATGAAGTATGCGTAGCGAAGCATGGGTGCCCTGCTAGTTAACAAATATAGACAAGCCACCAAATATAATACCCTTTTCAGAAAGTCTGCCCTCATCTTGTAGTAGATGCAAATTAGTAACTCTCAAAATAAATACATTTCTGTTACTCTAAGCAAATACCATGAAGCTTACAAGTCAGATAACTCACTCATATTGAAGCAGTTTACAAGTCTAGTACTGTCTGATGAAGTCTTCTTTTCTAGACTGGTGGTTACTGGACAACTCTGTTGTTACTCTGGTGGTTACTGGACTGTTCTTTCTTATAGTCTTTCAGACATTCCAGAAATATATATAGTTTAGGCCCATTTGATAATACCACACATCACAACAGCTTGTGCTATATTACTGTAATATGTATCTCCATACAGGAGACACAAAGTAGAATTGTATTGTAACTTTAATATTAGTTCCTCTTATTTTAATTTGTGTAGTAGCATCTTGGCTGAAAATAAACATTAGAAACGTCTCTTCTCCACAATGTCTAGGTATTATAAAATATTGCACAATCTTCTGAATTCCCCTGCATCATTGGCTGCTGGTTGCAGGAGCAAGGAAACATGAAGAACAGAAATGCCACTGCAGTTTTGTAGTTAGCGCACAGAACAGTACCAGAAATGTGCTAGAACAGACTTCGCAAGACCCTTGAGAAAGAACACTTGTCAGTCCCAGTAATTTAAAAATGCTCATGGAACCAGAAGGGACAGAGTTTCTCTTTCCCACAGTGTACAATAAATCCTCCAAACAGGAGAAAAAAGTGCCCAGCACAGAAAACTAGTGAAATAACTGAGAACAGCGTCAAAAAAGAGGGAAGACAAAGGCATAAGGCAGAACATAGGTCTAAAACATCAGCTGACAGACAAATGATGATCACAGAATTTAAATAAATCAAGTGACATTCAAACAATGAAAACATAAGTATTTGGAAAGAAGCAAGCACATTCAGTGACTTTAGCATTCTTCACACGTCTAATGGTCAGCAGAGATATGATAGACGTGTGAAGAATGCTAAAGTCACTGAATCTGTGGAAGAATGCTTCAAAATGTGGTTGTATTTTATAAGCAGAAAACAAAGCTTTAGATGCTTTGTGGTAGTTTTCTCTCCTACAAAAATGTGATCGAAGCTATTCTTTCAAGGACATAGCAGTATCCAAGATAAACTGACTGCTAATTCAGGAAGTACACTTCCCTTATCCTACTGCTCCTACTAGTATATAGGTCAGGAATCCCCAGCACAGTGCCTGTGGATGCCATGACACCTTTCTTGGTGCTCACCAAGTGTTTTTAGAAAGTGGACAAGGTCAGGAAGGGCTTTTGCCCAGCAAGGCTTCTGATTAGCCACTGGAGACACGGATGGCTGTGCAGTATTTTTAAAATGTTGCTTTGGCAGCAGCTGCCACCACAGAACAAGATCTTCACTCTGTGACTGAAGCTGTGGCAGTAGCCATTTTGTTGTTGTGCCTACCATGCTCTATCACAGCGGTTCTCAATCTGTGGGTCGCGACCACTTTGGGGGTCGAATGACCCTTTCACAGGGGTCGCCTAAGACTCTCTGAATCAGTGTTCTCCATCTGTAAAATGGATAAATATTAGGGTTGGGGGTCACCACAACATGAGGAACTGTATTAAAGGGTTAGGAAGGTTGAGAACCACTGCTCTATCAGAATACCAAAGGTTCCGTCAGACTGATAAAGGTTGGGGACCTCTGATGCAGATAATTCGATCAATATAATGTGTATTTAGTTACCTCTAGTGTATATGCAGTTAAGTCTACACATCAGTCCTACTGTGATGTGTATTAGTTCCCTACTCTTTTGCTTTGTCAGGCTTTAGAAGTGTAATCAGTTAGGTAATGAATACTGACTGGAACTGCTACTCATTCCTGTGGTTATTCTAATCAAGACTACCAGCACAGTTTAGCCATTCCATCAAACAAATGCTTTGATCTCAGTAAGTCAGTTTCCTTGACTGGCAACTCTTATCAGTCTGCCTGTTCTTCAAATGCTCTTCTCTGTGTTTGATTGCCATCAGGCTTCCCTAATGTGGGGCTTGTGGCACCTCCCTTGATATCCACCAAGATTCCCAGAAAGTAGGTAGGGGCCACTGTAAAGCAGGGCATCATATTGGCTACCTTAATTCAAAGGAAATGGTAGAAACTCAGAAGAACTGGTAAGCACCCTAGCTTTTATTAGTCTATGTGCTTCCATTCTCCCTTCAGGCTTTCCTTCTTCCTAGGAGATATAATGATGGAGATATTCCATTTGGCTCTGTCTCCTGTGGAAGCCAGGGAAGGTTCAGCTCCACCTCTTGTGGAAGCCATTTTTGTGGTGGTGCTCATCACCCACCCCCAAAAATCCCAAGCGTGCCCACAGGTTCAAAAAGATTGGGGAGCCTTGGAATAGCTCAGGCACAAATACTGCTTTAGAAACATACACAAGAAGAAACCTAATGTATCAGTCAAAGAAATGACTGAGCGTTCTTTACTGGCGTTCAAGGAAATGTACCTCAGTAATTAGAAAACTGACTAGTACAGGGTGTGCTAAGTTTCCTGCACAAGCTAAATCCCTGCATATGTTGTTGATTACACTTTCTAAAATATATGATTTTTAGTTTTTTTAAATGTTCATGTTTTAATTGCCTTGAGCACTATTGCTGGACATAGCAGGATAGAAATAAATTAATTAAAAGAACTTGGGTGCAAGTAAAGCAGAATCAACATAATGAGAGCTTTATCTTAATATATCATGTGGGGAGTGGATGGCAATTTCTCTATAAAACAGGAAGCTTCTTTTAGAGCGTGACATTCTGAGGGAAAGACTAGCATCTAAACCAGAAAAGGATCAAAACCCTAACTTGAGAATTATTTCAAAATACATAATCTCGCTTCTCAAATATAACTGTATACCCCCACAGAAACTCCAAGAGCAGAAATTGTCAGTTGTAGAAGGGGAAGGACTCTGGGGGAAGAGATCTTGGCATGTAGTCAAGAAAAGGTTTTCTTTAGTGTGACTGTATTTCTATGAATACAGGGTGCTGCAAAACTATACTAGAGAGATGGAATGAGATGAGACCTTGGGCCAAATGTGTAGTTCCTGGAGCAACTCTTCTCCTCTATGAAGCACCATATTTAATTATTCATATTCTGAACCCCCCACCCCTCCATTTCAGCATTACTATATATTACTGCGAGGAAGAAAAATGAGACACAGGATTTTTGTTTTCCATGCTAGGACTTCAATAACATTTAGCTTTAGTCTGAATAGTTTTATTTAATTGGCTTCACATCAAAAGTGCTATGTTTTTTACATTGGTAACAAAGTTCTTAAAACATTACCTGACAACAATGTTTTACAACTTGTTTTCTGCACAATTATTGTCTAAAATACTAAACAGTGTATTTGCTGATGACATCTAAATGTGTACAGAAAAGATGGCATTTCATTATTCCTTTTGCAACTGACTTTTTATACACAAAACTTTAGAAGTAATTAGAATATCTTTAATGTTTGTTTAGGTTTAATTAGGCATGCTACAAGCAAACCTTAAGTCCTGTTAATAACAGTGTTCAAACACTTGTCTTCTAGTAATTATACAGAGAAATGTAGACTCAAGTTTCCTGAAATGGAAGTTATAAAATACTTGCCTTAAAAACATTTAACATCTACATGCGTCTCTCACCAGGCTGATCCAGAGTTTCAGGCCTGGGTGCCATTAATATGCTGATGACACACAGGTATATCTGCTGATGGATGGTCATCTGGATACTGCCCCAGAATTTCTGACCAGCTTCAAAGGGCCCATGGTGAAATGGTTGAAATAATATCCATCTAGGATGGAAATCCAATGGCTAGGCTGGAGAGAGGTGTAGTTGAAAGTTGTCGATTGCAAACCTTGATGGCATGCAATTAACCCCAGTACTGGTGACCAAGAGTCTCAGTGTAATCCTTGATGTATCCTTGTCATGGAGGTTCAAGTCACACATATAGCTTGTCTGGCTTTTTACTATCTTTGCCAAGTGAAACTATTGACACAAACTATCCCAAACCTAGCCTAGCTAATTGATCCATGCAACAGTTACCTCTAGATTGGATTACAGCAACTCATTCTATGCAGGGCTGTCCTTGGGTCTGCTCCAGAAACTCCAGTTGATGAAAAATGCAGCAGCATGTGTCCTTATTGGGACCCTGTAGCAGATGCACATCCAATCTGTGCTCTGTCTGCTGCATTGACTCCAGGTGGCATATGGAATCAGGTTCAAGGTTCTGGTGCTCACCTTTAAAGCCCTAAACAAGTCTGGGACCATCTCTCCCATTATGTCCCCTAAAGATGCTGCTTTAAGTAAATAACAACCAAAATATGTCCATCTGGGCTCATCCAAGGAAAGGGCATTCTTTGCCCTGGCCCCAACCTGGTGGAACGCTCTTTCCAATGAGAAAAGGGCTCTGAAGGATTTGATGAAATTCTGCAGGGCCTGTTCCACCAGGCAAATGGTTGAGGCATACCTATTAAAATAGCCTCCCTCCACTCCACCATGTTGCTGTGTTGTGTTTAACTTGGGATTGCTTGAGGTATTTTTGAATTTTGGAAATATTTAATTTATTTAATGATTAGAGGTTTTAGTCTCCATTGTATTTACCGTACAATGGTTGTTTTTATATGTTGGAAGCCACCCTGGGCCAATGAGAAGGCAACATGCAAATCAAATAAATAAATGAGTGAACAAATGGATGATTGCATGAATAAAAAGAGTTTTTAAGTTTCACATTTTAGTTTCATTACATAAAATAGTGGCACATGAGAATTCGAGGAAATACAATTCTATCTTGCCTACTGCCCCACTGAAAACAGTGGCTTCCTCCATCCTCAGTGTTGGCTCACATACCCTACCCCCAATCACTCTTCTCTCTCTCTCTCTACTGGAACTTGCCCCCTCCCCCCATCAGCTTGGTTCCAGCTTCTTCCTCCCACAAACACAATGGTAGCAGTTATTATTATAATATTATTATTATTATTTAATTTAGTATACCACCCCATCCCCAAAGGGCTCTGGGTGGTTTACAACAACAATAATACAATAAAACCAACATACAACTTGAATAAATACATTAAAATCTAATCCAGATAAAAACGCAATTTTAGGTTGCGCCCCAGAGACCTTATGCTTCCTGTCAGGAGGGGCCGACATAGGTATAATAATCGGTTGATGGCATAAAGGGATATTGCAGCGGTGTTGGTGATAGGTGTACCTTGGGTTGCTTTAAACTGAGAGGGCTTTTTGATGTATGTTTCAATATTAATTGGGGGTATAAAATGATTCTCCTGCAAATCCTGATAGTTGTAGAACCCTAAATCAGGGGTTCCCAACTTTTTCTGCTTGAGGGTTGTAGCCAACCTGACCTAGGTGGTGTGAAGGAGGAAAGAATAATCTTTCTCCCGAAATGCTGCCCTGTCAAACCTGGCAGAACAGTGCCCTGAACGTAGGAGTCTGTTTGGATTCAGAAACTTTATCTTGGGACTGTGTCTGAACTTGTGGGCAAGAATGCCTAAAGGACCCCCCACACACACACACACACCCTCATGCCTGGCACATACTAAGGAAACAGCATTTGAGTATGAACAACAGCATACTTGGGTGAAACCAGTTCTCTTTTGCCTATATTTCTTAATATTTCCTCTGAGTCATCATCTTTGTGACCATCTATGTTGCAACACCCAATAAGGGTTGTTACCTGTATTGTCTAACAGCTGGCAAAACCCATCGAGATAATGGGTCAGCTGGCAAAACCCATTGAGATAATGGGTCAGCCCTAATGTCAATGGTCTAAAACTCTGACTATTACTTCACCTTGGAACAGCAGGAAAAATCCTTTGTTAAAGGATTTCCCCTGCCCCAAGACATGTTTTTCCCTATAAAAGCCCACCCCAGACCCCAGTCAGGTGTTCAATATTATCACACCACCATGGTGCTTAATATTGTTACAACAATGCTAGTCATCCGGAGCCTAGCCATTAGGTCTCTGTCTCCTGGACATCCACTACAAGACTGGTAAATAGAATCTTTGATGCCTCATCTCCTCTCTCCCTCTGGGGAGGGTACATAGGGGACTGGAAGGGCTTCGGTTGGGCAAGGTGGGAAGGTGGCTTGCCACCATTGCCCCACTGGGCCCAGCTTTGTATTTGGGTAATGGGGAGGGTGTGAGGGGGACTTTTGCCAAGTCAGGTGAGATGGCAACTTGCCGCCACAGCACCACCAGGCCCAACTTGGTGCTTGGGGAGTGTGCACAGGGAACTGGGAGGGCTGGTGGTGGGCCTGATGGGGTAGTGGGTGGCAAGATGCCACTGCCCTGCTTGACCCAGCTTGGTTTTTAAAGAGGGGGGCAGCAGAGGGCTGGTAGTGGGCCAGTAGTCACACAGGACTTAGTTTCACACACAGCTTGACTGGAACTGAGTCCTGCATGGCAAATGGCTAGGAGTACATCATCGCGACTTTCCAAGATGTATGCAATTATATTACAGGATTTACCAGAAATGTCCCCGTATACTTCTGACAATGTCCACTTAAAATATGTACTAGGCCAGTGGTTCTCAACCTTCCGAATGCCACGACCCTTTAATACAGTTCCTCATGTTGTGGTGACCCCCAACCATAAAATTATTTATGTCTTGGTTCCTAAGACCATCGGAAATATGTGTTTTCCTATTGTCTTAGGCGACCCCTGTGAAAGGGTCGTTCGACCCCCAAAGGGGTCACAACCCACAGGTTGAGAACCGCTATACTAGGCCAAAATATATCAGAGTTTTGTGTCATGCGTCAATAAAATCTTGAATGACACAGGGGAGGCAGCATGAGTCCATTAACACATTATTTAAAAGGAGGTAACATACAATTGCATCCCCTTATCTTGCTTTTCAGGGTGAAAGCTAAAGAACCTGCCAGTAAACAGTTGCTTAGGAGAGTTATCCTAAGAAAAAAACCTTAAAAATGCTTAATATGACAGTTTCTAAAAGACTTCTGATAGATGGTGTAAATATAGCCACTCTGCAAACCAAACTGGCTAAAAAGCAGGTAAAAATACAGTCAAACAATTGTAGGAAACATTGTATAGTTTTAAATCAGAAAGATAAATAGTGTATTACATCAGATTATATGAGCAAAAATGATTAATGCTGCATTTCATGGTGTCCAAACAGCCATTAAAATGTATAAATAATATTTCCATTTTTTTCTGACCTGTATGACTCTGAGAAGCTATATAATTACTTCTAATCCATCCACCCCAGTCAAGAAACACCTTTATGTATAACTTTGTCAAATACTGAAACTCTACTAACTAGAGGCTAATAATTTCATGAAAAATTTCCCCACCTGTCACAGTAGCACTGACAGCCCTTTCTACAATCAGAAAGGAGGACTAAAGATTTATAGCTTAATAAAATATTTATGATTTTTTCCCTCAAAAAGGTATCCACTTTCTCTCTTTTGTGCTGAAGAATGTTGCCATCAGTCACACATGATCAAGCTTTCATAAAAAAACATTGAAAACTCAGCCGGAAGGGGAAGGACAGCATATTAAATTGAACAAATACATAATAAATAAATAAAATAAAGTGAACATCATCAAACACACTCTAAAGCATGTCAAAAGTGAAACTGGTCTATGAATATGCCCACCTTCAATCAACCTTGCTTACTAAGTAAAACTATAAAAGCATCTAAACATTAGAGAAAGAAAATGGATGTATTGATTTGTAATTATTGCTAAGCATTACGCAAAGAAAAACATGTACTTTTCATTTAGCCATTAATTAATTATAGTGTGTAAAATAAATTGGAACAGCACAAAAAAAGAGAAATAAATCCTACCATGACTACCTACTTTAAGTAAAAAGCTGTAGTCATTTATCAGCAACTGATATGCCAATCTCACCTCTTTTTAACCTTATGAAAAAGGATTTTTTTATCTTGTAAATAGTGTCTCAATCTTACACATTCCCATTCTGTTTTGCACTCCCTGTCATGTGCTCATCTATCAGCCAACACTCCTCCCAGGTGCTACTGCAGAATTATATTTTCCAAAAAAAGAAATGACTAGCCTGATCTCAAAATTTCAATGAGAGGAGCTCATAAAAGGGATAAAAAGGGGATTGCAGGCCACACTTTCTCAAATTGGTTGTCTAGATACACTGTCTTTATGAGAGCAGTCCAGGCTGTATACCCTGAACATGGGTGGCATCTGTCAAACCACCCAAGCAATCTATTACAAGCATGTGGACTCACAAGTCTGCCTTCTGGCTATTGCTGGTGCACCCTGCTGACCATTGCCTTTTGAGTTTCAAGCTTAATAGTAGGTGCCATGTAGAAATAGACATACTCATGAGCTGCTCTTTTACTTGTGAGGCTTTTAAAACATTTACATTTGTCCCATGAACTGAACTATATATTATTCTAAATATGTATTTATGATAATTAAATACAATAGGACTTGCTTTTTTGCACATTGCTACATCTCAATACCGATACCAGAAAACACAGCCACCACTACCCCCAAGTACTTAACATAATATCCTTACCTCATCCAAGTCCTTAATATAAACTGGTTTTTCCTCAAAACCAATAGGCATTGGTTCACTGTGAGGGATCTTTACTTCTTCATACATTTTATTATTTTCTCTTTCAATAGCTTCAGGCAAAAGCATCTTCAAAAATTAAACAGGAAGAGAAAAGGAAGAAAAAAATTAAAATAATGAGCTGAACCAACAGTGCTTCAAATCTTCACTTCATAAACAAAATCTGAACTGCCTCTGGAATTAAAATCTCATCAGTGGGTTGGCTAGCATGTAATTTTTATGCATACAGCTAAGATTGGGCAAAAAAAGTCCCCAGAATACAATCCAAGGACTGTCTTCTTTCCACTCCATATTTTTGTGAAGGTTTTATGATGAGCAAGTTGGGGATTCTAATGGGTGAAGTGAAACACTGAATTAGAAATTTCATACAAAGGGTCATGACAGTTCTAGGAAAGAGATGCAGAATTTATAAAAGGAATTTTTTCATTGGACTAATAGGTAATTGCAAACACATTGCTGTAAGTACCCAATAATTATTCAACTAAAGTGTATCTTTAAAGCATACCCATAACAGCTTTTGAATGCCCAGTTCAAATAAGGTTTGCTGCAAATATTCACAATTTCCTTTCCAGATTCTGCAAACCAAAAAGCATGCCAAGGGCTTCTCTCTCTTTTCTTCCCCTATTCCTTTCAATTTAATGCTATGCCATAGTCAATAAAACATCTACAGTAATGCTAACCATGGTCGGAATTTGCAAGGTAGCTTCACAAGTGAGATAAAAGATCATTATTTTTCACCTGACACCAGTGTAACTCTACAACATGAAAGCACAAAGTGAGGAAGTCCCACAACCGTGCTTCCAAGGTTCTAAGATGAAAGGAGAATGACATAGCATAAAACAGCCATTTTGATTGGGCAAAGGGAACTCTAATTGACCCTTTGAGAAATAAAATGGATATATCTTTCCAAAAATCAGCTCCAGAGACAACCTGTTATGAGGCCTGGCTTCAGTGATTCACTGATGTTATCTATTAGCAGCAAGGCAAAACCCACTCCTAACAGTAAGAAGTAATGAAATAGAGTAACCTTCCTAGGAAGAAAAAGGATCACCTCTTGACACAAATTAACATAGCCCCCGAGAGTTACACAAATGAAGCAATTCCTCATGCCACAGAAAGCCCTAATTTCACAGGTAAACAGAGAAGTGTTTTCAATACTAAGTCAAGTCAGTTTACATCCTTGTATTTCACCAGCTTCAGTATATGAATATCAGAAAACCGAAATACCAGATCAGGTAAGATGGAATTTTAATTCTAGAGAATTAAACTAGAGAATTTACAAAGATGGATGCATTTACAATTGTTTCAGTTGGTAAACCACTACTATCCTGTAACATGAGACACAGTGTACAGGCAATCTTTGGTCAGGAGCAAAAATCAAATAAACCTGCCACACAGTTTGCTAGAATATAATCTAGTGAAAAATCAGTGTGACTACACAAAAAGCTACACATGGAGGAGAGCACAAAAACATAGCTGCACAGAGCAAACATAACACACAACACTGGATAAGAAAATACATACAGTGATTGGAGAACAAAAGTAAATATCCAACAATGAAAGTCTAGGTATGTACAGCAGTCTCCAGAGACTCTGCAAAGTGCAAAGTTCCAAGGATTAGCAAGACGGGAGGTTCTGGGTCTTCCATCAGTGGCAATATTGGTGACAACATTGTAAAGTCTGCCCGAAACTAGATCATTGGCATAGGCTCTCAGTTTAAAGATTTTCTGTTTCCCACCTTTAATATTTTCATTATTTTTAATTTTTTTAATTAAACATTTCAAGAGCTACTATAAAAAGTAAAGTGGAAAGAGGACACCCTTGTCTAGGTCCCACTTTTAACTATACATTGGGTTTTGAGATCCCCGTTAATATTAATTCTGGCCCACTGCTCTCTGTAAATTTCCCCAAGTCAATTAATAACCCTTTCTATACAACCCCTCCTCTTTAACACCTCTAATAGGGAATTCCAATCCAAGCTATTGAAAGCTTTCTCCATATCTAAGAATACCAAGGTTAACTGTTTATTGGGTTTCTGTTCAAAATATTCGAACCCATTAAAAATAACCCTTACACTATTTTTAATATGATTTTCTGAAAGAAATCCAATCTGAGCTTCATGTGTTACACTGATCAAGACTTTCTTAAATTGATTCGCTAGTACGCTGGCAAATATTTTATAATCAATATTATTCAACTATATACGTCTAAAGTTTGTGGACCTCTATTTTTTCTTTTCCTGTTTTGGGAATCATTGTTATATTTGCCTGTTTCCAGGATTCTGAAATTCTTTTTTTTTTATTATTTCATTTTAAAAGTTGCTTAGAGGGCCTACCAACTTCTAGCTTGAATATTTTATTTTAAAAAATTGGAATTCCATCAGGTCCAGGAGCTTTACAGACCTTTAAAGTCATTATTCCCTCTAGAATTTAATCTGCCTTTATAGGGTTGTTTAGACCCTGTTTCTGATCTTCATCTACAATAGGATTATTACATGCCTCCAAATAATTCTTTGTCCACAACCCATTCTTCATATAATGTATATAATGTAGACTAGAATTTATAAAACTCTTCCTTTATTTGCCTCTTTATCTTGTATGATCTCACCATCCACTTTAATTTAACGATCCATTTATTGTGATAACTAGGTTTGTTATATAATAATTTTGTTTGCATCTTATTCATTTGTTTCCCCACCTCCTCAGTTATTATCAACTCACTGTTGTTTTAAGAGTTTTAATTGTTGTAGAATATTCTGACCCTCAGGATTACCTCTTCAATTTCCAGTGTTTAATTATAGTATCATCTAATAGAAAAAAAATTATAATCCCACCAACAATTTTAGGAGGAGGTCCACTTTCATTATTTCAAGAAAAACAGCTGAATATAGAATAGGCTACCAAGTTTTCAAAAAACTTCATTGGAACTAATGGAAATGAATTAAGTGAAATCTCTCTAGACTTGGGCTCCTTGTGCGCCTGCAGAATGATGCACTTTCAATCCACTTTGAAGCTGGATTTTACTGCGCGGAATAGCAAAATCCACTTTCAAACAATGGTCAAAGTGGAGTGAATGTGCATTATTCTGCATGTGAAAAATGGGCCTAAGTGATAGATGACTGTCACTAACATGAAATACACAAGTATTAATTGACTGGGGGAGAAAGTTGCACTTACCTGTAACTGTTGTTCATTGAGTGGTCAAAAAATTATTGTTTCTGAAGGGTGAAAAAATGTATCTAACAACACGTCTGACCAAAATCCACACTAGACCCAAATATGTTATTCAAAAACCAGTGCGAAAACACATACCTTTGCTCCTCCAATAAATGCTGATGTTTTCCTAGCCTCAGCTTGCGAGTCATAAACATGTGGGTAATGAATTTTTTCGAAGTCTACATCTCTCTGTCTGCCAAGGCTTGGTGTTATGCGAGCATTCAACAGGGCTTGTTCTCTAGAACCACAAACCAAAAACCAGTGACAGAGCAGATAAGATCACACAGACTCAATAACGCATGCATTTGTATTCCATACTGAGCAAATTAATACTATAAAGTTAGGAAGCATTTAAATTCAGGCGCACAAAAAACACCAGACAAGATCCAAAAGTGACTGAATGAACAGAAAGCACTTCTGGTTGTGCAAAGTATACACTCATGACCAAATTATATTTACATGTAACCCTTGATCACTATGAGGAATTGCAGCCATAAAACAGCCATGAGTTCTTTGTGGGGATTTAATCCTGAAGCGCCATAGCAGACCATCTCTGATTAGGACTGCAGTACAGGGCAGGAGAGGCTTCCTTAGTACCCGTTTTCTGGGGGGGGGGGGGAACCCACCCACAGAGGCATTATTTGCCTCGGGGGGGAGGAAGAGTGCAAGCATTTAGTCCACTCCCCACCCCCTTGTAGCTAGAAATAAATTCAAGGATAGTCAGGAATCAAAGAAAAGGTGACCAGGCTTTCCTTTGAAATCTCAACAATTT
Source organism: Sphaerodactylus townsendi (assembly GCF_021028975.2). Classification (NCBI taxonomy): domain Eukaryota; kingdom Metazoa; phylum Chordata; class Lepidosauria; order Squamata; family Sphaerodactylidae; genus Sphaerodactylus; species Sphaerodactylus townsendi. The sequence continues at coordinate 127,412,936 of NC_059425.1, read as the reverse complement.
TAGCACAGGGGTCTCTTTTTACTGAGCTGCAGGTTCACCAAGAGAAAAATAAGCCAGAGGCTCAGTGCTCAAGAATGCAAAACTGCAGCTTTACTGAATACAAGGCATTGTGAATAAATTCCCCAAGACATATACCGGTACTCAAAGTATATACCCCAAAATATGCCAAACCTGGGAATAAAACTAACCATTCAGGAGAAATCTAGCAACACTGATCTTAGTGCCACCTTTGCTCTGGATCTTGCAGATACATTACTGCTCTGTGGGGCAGCCATAGAAACTTGTGACATGTCCCCATGTTGTGATCTCATCTCCCACTGGTCAGCTTATATAACACTACTTCTTCCTCAGAACAGTGCTGATACCCAGACCCTCGCGCCTTAGTTTGCTATTTCTGCATCTTCCTCTATACTTTTCCCTTGGAGGGAGGCATTATCCTTGGGTTGAGTCCCCATCAACCGGTTTGTAGGTGCCCATTTTTCTTATCCTTGTTTATTTGATGGTGGTCACGAACTGCGGGGCCTAATGTCCAAATCCATGTTCTTCTTCCAAGCAGACTTTCCCCTGGACGTGGTGATTGATTGATTCAAGAGTTACAATTTTGCCAAAGCAGCAGCAATTCCCTGTGACATATCTTTCACAGTCATAATCTGGCATGAGTCCCAGATCTTGTGGTTAGCTTTCCTCTAACAGACCTGTCTGTTACTTCTCAGGAGGCATGCACATTTCTTTTAACACTTCTGCTTTACAATTCTGTCAAACCAGCAAATTTAGCTTCATGAGGAATGGATAACATGATTTATGAGTTAAGGATCCTAAATTCGAATCCCCATAAAATAAAAGGACTCCTAGATAGATTTCCTATAGATCACCCCATGGGGCAAATAAAGTCCCTCCCTGGCCATTATGAGTCAAAAAGTGGGCGACAGGCTGAAGCTCCTCCTTCCCTGATATTGCAGTTCCAACCCAAACCAGGCCCCTGCACCACTTCAGAAATAAACCCACATGTGGAACCGGAAGCTGGCTGGCACCCTGTGGTGATCCCCTGTTATAGGTAACATAGTGTAAGCCTGAGTCCCATGAATTTTCCTACTCAAGATGCATCATGTTTCAGCACTCAGTTTCCAAAAGCCTTTTGAAACCTAGCAGAAGCTTCTCAGTGATGTGGGGAGAAGCCTCACAAAACAATGACTGGTGGGAAAATCCTTTCCATAAGACAAACTCCTTTTCATTGTTCTTATATTGTAAAATAAAGCAGAAGTCCCATGGTGTCTTATAGACCAACAGCAATTATTCAGATATGAATCAGACTAATGAAAGCTCATGCTAGAAGAAATATTGTTAGTCCCTGAACTGCCAGCAGACTTTTGTCCCCAGTCCTTGAACTGCCACCAGAACAGAGTAACATGAATAGTCTTCTGGCATTTTCTTATTTTTATCCTTGCATCCTTTTGTAGCAAGTTGATTTTGGCTAATGTATAAGTCGAGTTTTTCAGCACAATTTTTGTGTTGAAAAAGCCCCCCTCAACTTATACACGAGTCAGCTGTATTTTAAAAAATATTTTAGGGTTTTTACTTTGTCGGCCGCCAGGGGGCACAGTTTTTAGGCTAGCGGCACCAAAATTTCAGGATATCATCAGGTGACACTCCTGGTGATACCACCCAAGTTTGGTAAAGTTTGGTTCAAGGGGTCCAAAGTTATGGACCCCCAAAGAGGGTGTCCCTATCCCCCATTGTTTCCAATGGGAGCTTGTAGTAGATGGGGTTACATTTTGAGGGTCCATAATTTTGGACCCCTTGAACCAAACTTCACTAAACCTGGGTGGTATCATCAGGATAATCTCTTGCTGATACCAGCCAGGTTTGGTGATGTTTGGTTTCGGGGGGTCCAAAATGATGGATCCCCAAAGTGGGTGCTCCCATCCCCCATTGTTTCCAATGGAAGCTAATAATAGATGGGGCTACCATTTGAGGGTCCATAACTTTGGATCCCCTGAACCAAACTTCACCAAACCTGGGTGGTATCACCAGGAGGGTCTCCTAAAGATACTTTGAAATGTTGGTACAGCTAACGTAAACATTCCTCCCCTGACAGGTTGTGTGAATGTCCCTTCTAAAATGACACCTGCCATGTGCAATTTTAAAAATATGTACACTAAAAATAATGAATTATTGTTCTAAAAAGCAGGGTAGTTTTGAGTCACAATGAACAGGCATATTCATTCCAGTTTTTATTGTAAGATCCATTGTTTAAAACCCTTCCTTACAAAAAAGCTAAGGTTTTTGTACTTTTAAAGTTATTGTTGATACCATATTGTTCTTGTTGACCCTCTTTTCCACTTACAGAGCTAGTTTACTGTTTTTCTTTGAAAAAAATATTCAAAAACATTTAACCCACTGATGCCTCAATTAATGTAATTTTATTAGTATCTATTTTTATTTTTGAAATTTACCAGTAGCTGCTGCATTTCCCACCCTCGACTTATATGCGAGTCAATAAGTTTTCCTAGTTTTTTGTGGTAAAATTAGGTGCCTCGACTTATATGCGGGTCGACTTATACACGAGTACCTTTTATTCTATTTCTGAAAGCAAAGATAGAGACTTTCTCCTATTTTCCTCCTACAGGGACATGTTCCATTTTAGATACAACAGATTCTGGGTTGGAGGCAATCATCTGAAAAGACAGCTCATTCGGAGACCATTTCCTTTCACTTCAAGGGTCAGAGGAATCTCATAAACAGTGTGGGATATAATACTGGAACTGAAGCAGGCTGGGTGTTTCAACAGGGCATCACATACACACTCTTGCACTGCACAGTGCTCTGCAAACAAAGTGAAAGCTCGAGCAAGTGGTAGTCAGTTTCTATTCCCTCCCTCTTCTTGCTATAGCCCCTATGCCAGTTTATAAACTATTCCTGAAGGTCCTCTGTGACTTCAGGAGCAGCTTTTCAAAAGGGGGTAGTTACAGCAACATGGCAAAGACAGCAAAGATCTCTTCATCCATGCATAGAAGGGTTGAATCCAAGTATCAAGAGATGTATAGTGTCCAGATCACATAAAGTGATGGTATCACATTACTCTGCTCTGGTTAAATTTCACCTAGAGTATTGTATTCAGTTTGGGACACCACAATTTTGGGTGCCATGTAGATAAGCTGGACTGTGTCCAGAGGAAAGCAGCAAAAATAGTGAGGGGTCTGTAGACCAAGTTCTATGAGGAAAGGCTGAGGCAACTAAGTATGCTTAGCTTGGGGTGGAGATGACTGAGAGATGATATAATCACATTCAAATACTGTCTTATAGAGGATGGTACAGAGTTGTTTTAAGTTGCCCCAGAAGGGCAGACCAGAACCAATGGATTGAAATTAAATCAAAAGAGTTTTTGGCTAATCATTAGGAAGAAATTTCTGGCAGAGCAGTTCCTCAATGGAAGAGCTTCCTGGGGAGGTGGTGGGGTCTCCTTATTTGGAGATTTTCAAGCAAAGGCTCAATGACCATAAATGCTGATTGTACTTAGGTAGTTCATGAGAGTAAGAGCAGGAAGGGATGCATCTGTGCTTGGCTATCACCGCCCTTTCATGCAAGCCCAGAATAATGTCAATTGCCACTGTGGGGTCAGGAAGAATTTTTCCTCCAGGTCAGATCAGCCAGGGATCCAGGAGGGTTTTTCAATATCTTCGGGATATGAAACAGGGGTCACTGGGGTGTGGGGAGAGGTAGCTGTGGATTTACGGCATTGTGCAGGGAGGCTGGGCTAAATGACCATGGAAGTCCCTTCCAGCACTACAATTCTAAGCCATACACATCAATATTTTCTCTTTGGCCTCCATTCTTCTTTCTTTCTTTCTTTCTTTCTTTCTTTCTTTCTTTCTTTCTTTCTTTCTTTCTTTCTTTATTTATTTATTTATTTATTTATTTATTTATTTATTTATTACATTTATATACCGCCCTCCCCCGAAGGGCCCTCCCCCGAAGGGCTCTTCTTTATAATGGAAAGAAGGAAAAACAGTTAATTTCAGGATATTTAGCACAAACTTCATAAATTTTAAACAATGTGGTAAATGCCCAGCATCACTTCTTTCACTTGCATCTCTGACCCATGTGGGTTAAACCATGACAAATCTCGTGGAGTAGATGACTGCTTTGTTATCATAGAAAATTATGTTTTCATACCAAAAATATTCTGTAGTTGTAATAAAACGTGACTTGAAAATAGAACCATTAATCTCTAAAGCTGAACTAAGAGAAAATAAAAATTTCTAATATATCAAGTTAGCTAGCAGAGCAGAAGGATTTATTAATTGCATTTATCACCTTTGCATCCTCAGCTCCTTGGGATCAAAGTTCATTAGTCCATCTCCAGAAATTTCTCCATCATCCCCAGCCCGTTTTTCTCGCCTGGCATTTCGTTTCTCTTCCCGACGATACAGTTTCATTAGCTGCTTCTCTTGTTCAGACTGGATTGTAACTTGACAACCATAATTGGGTTTAGTGTTTTCTCCAGCAAACTTCTTGCACTGTTCTACATTATGGAATCAAGCAGAAGTATTGGTAGAGCACTACTGTCTGCAGCCCGCTTCTTACGTTTATTTATTTATTAATCTACCGTATATACTCATGTATAAGTCGAATTTTTCAGCACATTTTTAATGCTGAAAAAGCTCCCCTCGACTTATATGCGGGTCATTAAAAAAATTTTTGTTTTTCCTTTGCCGGGCAGCAGGGGGTGCAATTTTTATGCTAGAAGCATCAAAATTTCAGGGTACCCTCAGAAGACTCTCCTGATGATACCAGCCAAGTTTGGTAAAGTTTGGTTCAGGGGGTCCAAAGTTATGGACCCCCAAAGGAGGTGCCCCCATTCCCCATTGTTTTCAATGGGAGCTATTAGTAGATGGGGCTACCCTTTTAAGGGTCCATAACTTTGGACCCTCTGAACAAAACTTCACCAAACCTGGCTGGTCTCATCAGGAGAATCTCTTTATGATACCAGCCAGGTTTGGTGAAGTTTGGGTCAGGGGATCCAAAGTTATTGACCCCCAAAGGGGATGCCCCATCCCCCATTGTTTACAATGGAAGCTAATAGTAGATTTTTCATTTCTGATAATATCCCTCTTAAAATCTAAGTTGGGTTATATTTGGACATACAGATGATGATGAGGAATCCAGTTTTGAAGGATTTTAACTCTTGTGTTTTAGCTTGGTTGCTGGTTGAGCTAAGGTTTTTGTACTTTTAAAGTTATTGTTGATATCATATTGTTCTTGTTGACCCTCTTTTTCACTTACAGAGCCAGTTTACTGTTTTTCTTTGAAATAAATATTCAAAAACATTTAACCTACTGATGCCTCAATTGATGCTGCATTTCCCACCCTCGACTTATACGCGAGTCAATAAGTTTTCCCAGTTTTTTGTGGTAAAATTAGGTGCCTCGACTTATATGCGGGTCGACTTATACACGAGTATATACGGTATTTCTTTTATAGTCCTTCTCTCCTGCAAAGTCTCAAGGTGGATCTTAGTTCAGTTAAAACATCCTTAAGCAATTTTCTACATCAATGCAAACAGAAGGCCTCGATTCACTTAATGCGATGGGATAACACAACATAAAAATTAGGAGGTCCTGCTGACAGAACTCATTGAATGCTCCAATAACTGAATTTGTACTGTTTATTGAACAACTAATCACTATTGAAATACCGTTTATGCACATACAAAAATTATTTTACTTAAACTAAGATGCTAAGACATACCCATAAACTTTATAAAGTTTAGCTTTTTAATATTGTACCTGTTACACTCTCTTGGAATCAGATTATAGATTCATCCAGTCTAGCATTCTGTTTCCAATGGTAGCTATCCAAAATTTTCTAATGTATATACCAGTGATGGTGAACCTATGGCACGGGTGCCAGAGGTGGCACTCGGAGCCCTCTCTGTGGGCATGCACACACAGAGTTCATCATGTGGGGGCAGAAAATCACCCCCCCCACACACACACACACAGATTGGCCTGGGCCACAGAGCACAACATGCGTGCACCGCGGTGAGCTGGCAGGCCTGGTGCCTGTGCTCTGGGTGGCTGCTGCCCGAGGGTGGGTGGCGCAGAGAAGGCAGAGATGCTATAGAGGCACAGAGCGGTGCACGCGGGACTTGCTGAAGGCTAGAGCAAGCTGGTCCCTGCTCGAGTGGGTGGGGCGGAGGAAGAGGGAGCCAACCGTTTTTTTCTAAACTAAAACCTCAGCATTCAGGTTAAATTGCCGGGTTGACACTTTGCGATAAATAAGTGGGGTTTGGGTTGCAATTTGGGCAATTGGTCTCAAAAAGGTTCGCCATCACTGGTACATACTAATACACCCACAAAGGATTAAATCCCACTTAAAGCTTCTGCCTGTACAAGGGAGGGACAATTTTTGCCAATTCTCTTCCGCAGCAGATCTTCGATTCCCCCACATGCACAAGCTGTTCCCAGGAATCTCCCATCCCACAGGAGCAGTGCTAGAGAGGAGGACATTTTAGACCGTTGCAGGAGAGAAAAATCATGCTTGTATGTGGGATCCAGGTCGAAAGCAACAGTTCTCCTGCGTTTGTCCCTGGAACATAGTAATCAAAGGTTGGCTGAGTTTTAGGCTCATGGTGCCTATTCTCATATGAATGTTGCCAGATTAGATCATACTTGCTGTAATATATTCCATTTGCAAGGGTTAGGACTTTTACATTAGCTCCTTAAGGTGCAACTGGCTTTCTTAAAGGAGAGGAGGGAGAAACAAGTTAATACTTCTCATTCCAGAGATAGTATGGTGGGAAATAATGCTGTGTTTTTACTTGTTTTATCTTGCTGCACTGTGATAAGACTTGCTTCATAATGAGCTGGATCCAGCCAGCTTTCTCACTCAGCCTCAGTCAGTTCCACTACTCCTTAAGAGTTCCCACCCACACAACTTTTGTTCTTGCTGGGAAGGATCTGCAACCATCAGCACCTCCAACCCAACTGTGAGACTACTAACAAAACACATAATGCACGTTAGTTTTGTCAGACTATTACTAGAGGAGCTGTTCAACAACACACATAACACATTTGTTTTGTTTCCTGGTTTAATTCAGGTATCAAAAAGATTAACAGGAAAATATTAAATTGAATCAATCCATGTGAATTTCTATCGGTATTCTTGGGATTATCAGTTCTCAAAGAAAAACAGAGTTGAAAATATACATCCATAGATCTTTGTCTGTATAATTATTTTGTTAATGACAATAAATAGCCATATGCAATCTTTAATAAAAACTCGTTACCTTGCAGAGACTGCAGTTTATAATCATTTGTCACAGAAAAAGCTCTCTCCACAATTGTAGATCTGTTCTGTAGGAGCTTCTCTATGAGTTCTAATCCTTCAGGTCCTAGAAGCTCAAACAACTAAAGGAAGAAAAAAATACATGATTGTCTATGCACTCCCTTTAAAATACATGAGCACACCTCTCAGTGTGAATTCCAATAGACAATACCACTTGAACACTGATGCCTATGAGACACTTTCTCTGTGTCATGTTTTTTCTCAATTAGAGTTCCCCAAATGTAACAAAACCGGATCACAGTCCCCTTCTTTTCATATAACTTCAACACATCTACCTCCAGTGCTCTTAAAAATAGTTTATCGATAACATTTAGAAGTGATGCTTTGTCACTAAAGGGTATAATATTAGAGCATTTATTACATAAATTAGTACCTTGGCTTACTTTCACTCAAACAGGATGTAATGCCTACCCCCTATAAACTCTTATTTTCTACTCTAGTAAAGCCATATGATATCCATGTATTTTCTAAACACACTAATAGCCGCACCTTAAAATCATACATATGATTCAAATATCAGTCTGACAATCCAGCATGTTGCAACCTCAATACAGACAGAATGTCTCAGATACTGGACAATTACACACAATGTGTCTGCTGCGCGATGGGGGCAAATCTCAGTTGCAGCAAGAGTTCTTGTATGGACCTATTTCGTCAAGCCACACTTTCACTTTCTACCCTCACTGCCGCAAGCAACAACACTTCTGGCACAAATTTAACCAACCTCTTCCCTCCACCCATGGCCAGCCTCCCACTCCCTCGCACTGCCATCCGTGCCTTCCTCCTTGCCCCTGTTCTACATTGCCGGCTCTTTCCTGCTTCTCTAACTGCTTATATCAAGATTTTGACATAAGCCAGTCTCTTTCTGGCTCCAGCTAGCCTCCCCCTCTCTGCTTCTGCCCTCCCTGATGATCGGGAGGGCTTTTAAAAACTTTATTTGAAACAAGCCTCTTTTTAAAAACAAGCCTCTCTCTTGCTGCAGCAGAAGCAGCGATAAAGGGTGGATGGGTGGAGGAGAAAGGAGAGGGACACAATATCAGCAGTTAAGAAAACCAGCGATAAGTGGAGTTATGAGAAGCAGCAAAAGAGATTAGAAACCAGCTGCAAGGTCTCCTCATGTGTGAACAGAGAAACGCAAGGAGACCACACTTAAGCCCCACCACACAGCTATCAGCCCCAAGGTAAGTGTTCCATGAGCAATTGGCCATAGATGACTTAAATTAGCTTGTTTTGCTTTGTTTCGTTTTGTTTTGTCGCAGAGCAGGAGTATGGACTGAAAGTACAGATAGGTGAGCTAAGAGCCATTTAACATATTAGAGGGGTTGCTACCAACTGTATACTCCAGCAGCAGGCTACAAGCAAACACAAAGGAGGCCTCAACCCTTGCAAAGGCTAACACCTGTGGCTGCAGCCCCCACTCTATTGTTCATTTCCTACCATAGCATAAGGCTATTTTCTCCAGCATAGCTGCAGGCTCTGATAAGCAAGGGAAAAGCAGCTAGAACAGTGAGTGGGGTTAAAGGGAAAGAACTGACTGTGAGATCCCTACTGCTTCTTTCTGCTGATGTTTCAAGATCCAGATTGTTTTAACTTTGATCTATTTTACTTATTGTAAAGCATTCTCTAACAAGCCTACCTATACAATATGCACATTGGGCACATAGAGACTTCAAATTTTTAGGTGTCTAAAGAACACAATGTCTAAAGAAGTGTTGTGGATTGCTCATAGCTCGTTCAACATTGATAGGACTGCAAAAATTATGTCTGAAGAAGGATTAAAATACAGAAGTACGGCTTCAGAAATGTAGCATGTGTGCCCATGAAGAAGAAGAGCCATTAAAGTGATTTAAACACAAAGAAATATTTTGTTCTAAATACTGAAGACTTTAAATTAGGATGTTTTAAGACTGGGTTAAGACTGAAAGGAACTGGAAATGTTACTTAGCATCTGTCTCAGCCGCTTTGGCAGATAATTTAAACCAGGCTTGTTCAAAGGGGACAAGCCAAAGGGCTCTTGGTTCTTGGCTCATGGCTTGGAGAGACTCATGCTGACAATACCAGCAATACGGCTCATGGCTTGCAGAGAGAGTCATGCTGACAATATCATGTTGACAATACTAGCATTAGCCTGGGTTGATGTTCTATAATCACATCATGGAGAAATGTCATAAGTTCCTCTCTGTGTGTGTGTGTGTGTGTGTGTGTTATAGTTGCATTTGTTTTAGAATTCCCAGTGAAATTCATGTACCTGCACTCCACTGAATCACAACCAAATATGTGAGAATGATTTAACCTATATGGTATCATTAATAATCACCACTGTACCCTGATGTAACTTATTACCAAGGCTGGATCCAGGTTTTTGGAGGCCTTAAGAAGAGAGTAGTAAGGGGCCCTATTGCCCCTCTGCTTACCACCTGACTCTCTGCTCTTTTCTCCTTTCTCTCTACCCACCCATGTATCCCTCTCTCCTACTTTTGAGACATCTTACTGCCTGCCTGCACTCTCCTGATGACACTGAGAGGTATGTGCATCTGGGAGCATGGGGGGTGGAGAATTCACAAGCAATCGGTTGGGGAAAAGGCACATAAATGTAGGGCTGGGAACAAGGGGCTCCACTAGAAGCCGAGGACACCACCATCATTGTTACATTACATTGTTAAATTACACTTTGTTAGCCTTTTCATAGCATATCGCAACAACTTCCTTCCTTGCTAAGAGCAATGGTCTAAAAAATGTATTTTACATTTTAATAAATTGTATTTAAACCCATTTTTGAGCAAACTGTCAAGTTACTAAAAGCACTGAATTACCCAAACCTAATTTGCTTCCAAGTAATGTCTTTTATGACTATGGTAGACACGATGAATTGTTCATACTTGGTTCCAAGTAGCTAATGGAAACTAGTCAAACAATAAATGGGTCTGTTATTCTATCATGATCATCCACAGGTAAGAAAGAGGAAAATAATGATTACGAAGAACTATACGTTCGAGAAGGCACAGAAAAGATTTTAGAGTAAGATGCCTATACTAGAAGAGGAAGTTTGGATTGATACCACACTTTTCTCAACCGTAAGGAGTCATAAAGCAGCTTACAACCTCCTTCCCTTCCTCTCCCCACAACAGACACCTTGTGAGATAGGTGGGGCTGAGAGAGTTCTGAGATAACTATGACTAGCCTATGGTTACCAAACAGGCTTTAGGTATATGTGTGGGGAAACAAATCCCCTTCACCAGATAAGAGTTTGCTGCTCATGTGCAAGAGCAAGGAATCAAACCCAGTTCTCCCGATTAGAGTCTGCCTATTCTTAATCACTATACCATGCTGGTTCTATTGAACATGTGCCACAACATTCTCAATTTTCAACTGAACATCTAAGACACTTTTAAAAAAAAACTGGTACTGCTAAAAGAGGATTTTCAGTGGCAGGGGAATCTATCAGGTTGCTTGAATATTTCAGACAATAAGACATTATGAAAAACAGAACTGAGGTTATCCACTGGTGACTTTTAGTCTAGATTAAAGAGCTGGCTTTCAAGCACAAAGTCTGTGTTTACCTTTCTGACCTGTTTGGGTAAGATTCTTAGAATTGTAAGGTTACCAGAAACTAAAGTCATAGGGAGTTATGGGAGGGCTGTATCCATGACAGCCTAGCTGTCGCCTAGTTGAGGCCTTTGCAGTCAAAGACACTGATTAATGAGGAACAGGTTTAAGGGAAGTGATCCGTATCTGAGACCCACATATACACAAACCATTAAAAACTGCACTAGGGTACAGTTTAGCTACCTGACAGCTCCCACTTTTCAGCCCACATGAGTCAATAACTGAATTGCAACCAGTGGTGGTTTCAAAGGTTTACAGCTAGACTGAACTGTACGTTCTGTTATTTGCATATTTGAAATAAAACCTAATCTGAAGTCAAACCCTCCTTCATTAGTCAGGTTTCATTTCACCAATTATTATTGTATTTTGGTGTTACAAATTTCAGGTATGGGTAAAGTATTTTTCTTCTATCTTTTGGAAAGAAGATTTTATAAAAACTGGTAATTAGTCACAATTTTCTTTCCCCATTTCAAATGAAACCAATTGATTGTATCGCTGATCAGTGGTTGGACCAAAAGCAGCTGCAGAGTGCTCTGAGAAACTTTGGTTCTGTTTCAACTAGGAAGAAAAGCAGCAGCTGGCAGGCATCTGGGGGTCTTGCATGCAGAGTCATCTACGGAGACAAAGGGCAGCAGCTAATATTGAGAAAGTAAGCCCTGGATATTGTTGGAGAGCAGCACGCCAGCAGGGAGAATGGATAGGCTGAAAAGTAAGATTTGGAAGCATCTGGTCTGCAACAATTAAAAGCCAGCCTTTCCGCTACGGTAAACAATGGCACATGCAAGATTTTCATATATATATTTATTGTGCTGCAATGCAAAGAGCTGTGACAATCTGGTGCCTTTTTATTTCCTTGTAGGCGACATGTCCCAAAATAAGACATGCTTTATATTAACTAAAAAGATATATTCCTGTCTAGATATTTCTTTACTGAAGAAGACCAACTGGTGTTATTTTTATAACAGTTGTATAGACTAAGAACAGATGAAAACAAGTTATTTTTTTAAAAAAATTAAATAGATATAACTGTAAAGAACTAAAAAAATCTAAAGCATTAATCTCCCTGTTCTCTCAAGGAGCTACTCACCCTCTCCCAACTCCTTAATTTTTAGCTAAATAATTATTGCCCACATTCTGTATTTGTTAATGACATGGACACAATACTAGAATCAGGGGGCATACATTGAAAATGGGGGGAAGAATTAGGACTAATAAAAGGAAACATTTTTTTCACGCAACGTGTGATTGGTGTTTGGAATATGTTGCCCCAGGAGGTGGTGATGGCCACTAACCTGGATAGCTTTAAAAGGGGCATGGAGGAGAAGTCGATCTATGGCTACTAATCTTGATCCTCCTTGATCGGAGATTGCAAATGCCTTAGCAGACCAGGTGCTCAGGAGCAGCAGCAGCTGAAGGCCATTGCTTTCACATCCTACAAAAGGTGGGCCACTGCGAGTAGCAGAATGCTGGACTAGATGGACTCTGGTCTGATCCAGCAGGTTTGTTCTTATGTTTTTATGGAGAGCGTATCTCTGTTCACTCTCCTGAATTTATCTGCATCTTTCAATAACATCAACCATGATATTCTTCTATTTTGCAGTGATTCCACTTTTATATGACCCCTCTTATCAAAAGGCAGTGCTGGAAGATAGCTGCACAGCACTCCAGTGTTTACAATACATGTTCTGAGAGGCCTCCTCTCTGTGCCCCACGCTGTTTAACTCCTCCGCAAAGCCATGAGGAGCAATCGTCTGGGAGCTTGGAGTGAGGAGCCATCAATGTGCAAATGACACCCAGCTTTATGTCTCCCTAACAACGTAGGTATGTTCACTTAGACTCTTTAAACCTATTTGGCTTCTGAAGTGAAACTTAAAAAAAGGGATAAAGCGCAACAAAAATAGTGGATCAAACTAGGCTCTGGAAAACCTTGATTAAGTCTTCAATAAATGCAGGAGGGAAGCATTTCATCCTTAAGAAACATGAAACCTTAAAAAAAACACTATTTGCCTTCAGAAGTCAAAGCTGGTTAAAGAACCCATACTGAAAGCAGGTATTTTGGGAGAAGTCACAAAGGCAAACTGATTGTTGAGGGCTAATAAACAGATAAAGCAATAGAGGGGTTTTGGAGGAAGGACACACTCTCCCTAAAAAAGCAGGCTCACGGTTAAGACATACAGCTGGATTTATTTTGAAAATATATTCAAAAAATAAGTGGTGATATTAAAATTGTTTGAAGTACTATGTTGTTATGGAACTGACAAAGAATACTATCTAATAAAGTCAGAGGAAAACCAGAGGGCATTGTAGGAATTTGTACAGGGCCAAGCTCTTTGGTTCCATGGGTGACTTTGGACAAACCTGGCAGTAATTTTCAGCCTTAGACACCCAGCTGCATTAGGGGGATAACAGTGACATTTGAGTTCAGTATTGCTACTGAAAGTGTGAATGTCAAGCAGAACAAGAAAATACTTCATAGAACCTCACAAAAAAGAATGAAAAACATAGGGATTTTTTTTCCAATTCCTTAATATATCTACTGATTTCAATAAACACAAGTAACTCATTTCTATACTGCTACTTCCATAATGGCTCTATTGAAGAAAAGCCCAGGTACCAACACTCCAGTAGAATGTATGGAAACAAAGTTTACATATTTCATTCTTATCTGGAATGTCTTAGCCTTTTATTTCAACAGCAGGAGACTGATTTCTCTGCTGAAATCACTGGCATTCAAGACAGCCATGGGCATACTGAATGTTTACAGATCTTTATATTTCCACCATTAGTGTCAACGGTCACTCCAATATGACAGTCTCTAGACCTCACTTGTTTTCAAGAAGCAGTATCAACCACACAACCCTTCTTCATTGTTACCCCAAGTACCTATCAACCTGAACTACCGTAGCTGTACATACCCACGTAAAATGCAAGTTCTTCATATAAAGTAATATTCACAGCATATCCTTGAGATCAAAACTAGGTCTTTCCCAATCATGTAATAAGCAGGGGGAATTTATTTTCAGAAGAAAAAAAATTATGGATGAAGAAGCTTTCCTTCTTCAATTGATTACACTCAGTTTAATTTTGCCTTCAGTCATTTTGAAAGTAAGCCGACCTGAAGAAGACGACCTGCAAGGGGAAGAACTGCAGGGTGGTGGTGGTGGAGGAGGAGGAGGAAGAGGGAGGAGGAAGGAGGAGGAGGAGGAAGAGGAGAAGGAGGAGTTTGGGTTTATACCCTTATACCCTTTCTCTCCTCTAAGGAGACTCAAGATGACTTACCAACTCCTTTCCCTTCCTCTCCCCACAACATACACCTTGTGTGGTAAGTGGGACTGAGAGAGTTCTGAAGAACTGCGACTAGCCCAAGGTCACCCAGAAGGAATGTAGAAGTGCAGAAACAAATCTGGTTCACCAGATAAGCCTTCCACTCAGGTGGAGGAGTGGAGAATCAAACCAGGTTCTCCAGGTGACACCATGCTGACTCTATAGGAAGATTTCCATTCCCCTCACCCATTAATTCACTTCATATATTAAATCAGACTCTTTCTTACCTGTGTTCTGCTTTAAGCTTACAAGTCCATGTTAGACTCCTACATTTTAATTTTATTTAATGGACTAGGTTAGCAAAGTTGAATCTCAAATCCTTTGCAGTCTAACTCAGGTGACTTCCAACATAAAATGATGTATTATTTATATTATGGAAGGCTTACTTCATGTTTGAGAGTTACTTAATTTTTTTCAAAAGGCTTGAGAACTTACAGTCATAAAAGGGCAGCTTGGTGGGAGCCAATCCCAAAATGGCAGCTTAAACAAAATTACACCATCTCAGAGCAGGTCTCTCTTGCGCAGGTGGGAAACCCTCTCCTCAGCTGTTTTCCAAAGGCAAATACAACCCTAACCACCCCTAATTGTAAACTGTACTGCAGAGGAAAAATATACAGTTGCTTCTATGTTTTCCTTGGAAAAGGCAAAAGGCAGCATTGGCACAACATCCTCCCCTCATTCCTATTTCACCAAGAGCAAGGTCATGAAGGTGAACACATGGGAGGGAGGAGGGACACGTGGAAAACTGTGCTGGTGCTGTCATTTTCTCATCCGGAATTGTGTGAAAATGGAGAGAAGATGCTGTGATGGCTTTAAGCAGAAGGACAAGGAGGTGATTACAGATACAGGTGTGCAAAAAACTCTATTTTTTTAAAAAAACTCAGGTATATTGCAACCAAAATATATTGGAATTCTTGAATTCTAATACTAATATGGTTTGTATTGGGGCAGGTTTGGGAGGGACCACTACTCCTTAAGGGGAAGATTTCTGGGTGTCCAGGGGTTGTTTTTGAAGACTGAGTAAACAAAATCGCAGTGAAGCTGTTGGGGGTACAAAGAGGGGCTTCTCATCTCCCACCAGAAGCATATTTATGGGGGAAGGAGGGCACGCCATGCAAGACAGGATTCTCTATCCTCCCCACCTCACATCGACTAGGAGCCAGTGGACAGCCTCCATTGCATGCAGCATCTCCCCAGCCACACCATGACACACACCAACATCTCCGCCCCCAAGGTCTGCACTCTAGCACTGATTGCTCTTTACTATCATAATCTCACCCTGACCAGTGGCAATCGTTGCTCTTGAGAAACTCTCTCAAGCAGTCTGGCAACTTCCTGGACTCCTCTCCCCCAGCTGCAAAGAGTTTCTCCTGCCTGCCCAGCTCAGCTACTGCCTTGTTCCGTCCCTTGGCCCCGCCCGACTTCCTGTTCAGCTTCCTCTCTATTTTCGGCCTCTCTTCAGTGATGCAGGCGGGAGCGAGGCCGAGGGATGGAGGCCAAAGAGAGACAACAAGCTAAGGCAGCAGGTGAGAAAAACAACAAGGGCGGGGAGGCAGCAGGAAGGTGGTCGGCTGCTGGCACGATGGCGCTGATGTACCAGCAGCCAGCAGAACACAGAACTTGGCTTCAATGGGGGCCAGAGGGCTGATTTGGCACCCCCAAGTGACCAAATAATTTGCGCCCAGCGACATGGGTCACCCCATGTAACCATTACTGGCACACCTCTGATCAAGGGTAGTCAAGCTTTCTGAATTTATTTCACTGTCCAAAACTCATCAAGTGTTGGGCTCCCCCAGGTTTAATCTCATCAAATCATTTCCCACGACACTGTCCATGTATGGGAAGGGAACTTTGTAACGTCCCCCAAAATTACCCCTCTTATTGCCAGAGGATCCTTTTTTCCTATAAGCTCCCAAGTCCACAGTTCATTGCACTTGGACATCCTCCATGTGCCCATCGTTACTCTTGATGGGAAAAGCCGGTTGTTTCTGTTTCTTTCTTCCCTTGGGCTTTTTTTACTTCAGGAACAATTATCACCCTCTTAATATCCTAACCTATTACCACCATCACTCAACCCTTTATTTCTTAGGCCTCTTAAATGTGTGCATGTGTATTTTTATTATGTTGATCCCTTAATAAAATTGCAATCTCTTTTGATGCAGCATTGGTTTTGTGTGATTCTCCTGTAGATCTCCTACACATTTCTCACATAGTCTACCTCTAGCTCAGGGGTCTGCAACCTGTGGCTCTCCAAATGTTCATGGACTACAATTCCCATCAGTCCCTGCCAGCATGGTCAAGTGGCCATAATGGCAGGGGTTGATGGGATTTGTAGTCCATGAACATCTGGAGAGCCACAGGTTGCAGACCCCTGCTCTAGCTAATTTCCCCACTATTCCAAGAAGCAGACCTGACCAATTCAGGTAACATGGAAGGATACAAACTCCTAATCTTCCTAGTAAATCCCAAATGTTTCCAGGATTTGGGCTACCTTTTTTTCAGCTCCAAAAAATCCTGGATATACTTGGGGAGGTCCAAATATATTTTCAGCTCATATGTATCTAAATGCACACCCCTAGTTACAACTGCAATGAGGAGGGATGGAAGTGGCTTTTAATTGCCTGGCAAATAATAGGTCACTCTTAAATGAACTTCCGTTTCTCCCCTGATCTACATGGTAAAATAAGTAAGATCAACACCACAAAGGGTTAAACCATTTCCTGAGCATATAGTATACTTAATTTAACTGGAAAGGGTTCTTTTATGAATTTCTTGTTCTGACTGGCTTTAAAAATGCACAATGAAGAACAACTCATGTGTAATCATTTATTCCAGAGAATTAATCATTTATTTCAGAGAATTATCCAACAAACCGTAAAAGCTTTTAGACTTTATTATCTTGAAATATAAAGAAAAGTGAAAACTTGCAAATAAGTAAGGCTTTTTCTTAGTCAAAGCCCCAGATGACTTGAGTCCTACACGCACCACATGAAATCTCTTTCCCATGTCCCACCATGATCCCTCTGGTAAGCCAAAGCTGCCTCGGTCTCCAAAACTGAATTCTGAAACAAAATTGCACCCTCTGAAAATCTCACCATCTGAAAATGATACTTACAGACAATGAAATAAAGGTGGTAGAAAGAAACCCTTTTGTGTTATCTTTTAAAACAGCAAAGATCAATATGGAAATCATAAAATGTGGAAATCCAATGTGGTTCTGTAAATGTCCACAACCGATTCCGCTAACTATGCACAGTTAGCCTAACGCTGTGGTACAAATTTCATGTTCTTCACAGGGTGCTCCACTACAGCCAGTATTCAAATGGAACTTCAATATTAACCTCGATCTTTTCAACTATCAACTAAGCATCTTTTCAACTACCAACTAGAGTTCTTTGAGGGTGTAAACAGACATGTGGATAAGGGGAAACCAGTGGACATTGTCTACTTAAATTTCCAAAAGGCTTTTGACAAAGTGCCTCACCAGAAACTATTGAGAAAACTCAGCAATGAAGGAATAAGAGGGGAAGTCCTCCTATGGATTAAAAACTGGTTGAGGAACAGGAAACAAAGGGTGGGTATGAATGGGAAGTTCTCACAATGGAGAGATGTAGGGAGTGCTACCCCCCAAGGATCCGTTTTGGGACCAGTGCTCTTTAACTTATTCATAAATGACCTGGAAGTAGGGGTGGGTAGCGTGGTGGCCAAGTTTGCAGATGATACCAAATTATGTAGGGTGGCGAGAACCACAAAGGATTGCGAAGAGCTCCAAGCGGACCTTGACAAATTAGGTGAGTGGGCTAAGAAATGGCAAATGCAGTTCAATGTAGCAAAATGCAAAGTGATGCACATAGGGGCAAAAAATTCAAACTTCATATACATGCTACAAGGGTCAGTGCTATCAGTCACAGGCCAGGAAAGGGATTTGGGCATCTTAGTTGATAGTTCCATGGGAATGTCAACTCAATGCATGGCAGCTGTGAAAAAGGCAAACTCTATGCTGGGGATCATTAGGAAAGGAGTTGATAATAAAACTGCAAGGATTGTCATGCCCTTATATAAAGCAGTGGTGCGACCGCACTTGGAGTACTGTGTTCAGTTCTGGTCGCCACATCTCAAAAAGGATATCGAAGAGATAGAAAAAGTGCAGAGAAGGACAACAAGGATGATTAAAGGATTGGAGCACCTCCCTTATGAGGAGCAGCTGCAGCGTTTGGGACTCTTTAGTTTGGAGAGGAGAAGTCTGAGGGGGGATATGATTGAAGTCTATAAAATTATGCATGGGGTAGAAAATGTTGTCAGAGAGAAATTTTTCTCTCTTTCTCACAATACTAGAACCAGGGGGCATACATTGAAAATGCTGGGGGGAAGAATTAGGACTAATCAAAGGAAACACTTCTTCACGCAACGTGTGATTGGTGTTTGGAATATGCTGCCACAGGAGGTGGTGATGGCCACTAACCTGGATAGCTTTAAAAAGGGCTTGGACAGATTTATGGAGGAGAAGTCAATCTATGGCTACCAATCTTGATCCTCCTTGATCTCAGATTGCAAATGCCTTAGCAGACCAGGTGCTCAGGAGCAGCAGCAGAAGGCCATTGCTTTCACATCCTGCATGTGAGCTCCCAAAGGCACCTGGTGGGCCACTGCGAGTAGCAGAATGCTGGACTAGATGGACTCTGGTCCGATCCAGCAGGCTAGTTCTTATGTTCTTATGTTAAGCATAATATTTCCCCTTATAATAAAGCACAGCAAAAACATCTGCAACAGTACCCACTTTTCTCCCCAGCGTTGTCCCAAAATAGCTTACTGTTCTCGACTCCTCTATGTCAACCTTACAACAATCACCCTGTGAGGTAAACTATACTGCACCGAATTTAATTCTGTTTTGTTCCTTGAATTTCACCAAAATAACAACACCGGGGGAGGGGAGGGAGAACAGGTTTGCCACAAGAGTTCACATCCCTGTATTTTCAGTTCCTGAAAACCACAATTTGCAAATTTGAGACAGAAATGTTCGCCCTTGCCTCTCAAGATGCATCTCCATCCTTACTCATACTTGCCTCAATCATAGTTTAAACACTCAGTTGGCTTTCCAGGTAAAACTGGCAGCTTGCCACACATGAGCGACTACCTGTCCTAACCTCCAGCTCCAATGTTGTTCATAACAGACATTTAGCTGTGGGGGTGGCGGGTGGAATAGATTGTCTAGAACAGGCCAGCTAAAAAAGTGTTTCAGCTATGAAAAACCGAGTAGAACTCCAGGTCTACTTTATTTTCACAACTGGGATCATGATTAAGAGAGATTGCTGGGTATGTGTGTTTTGTGACACTGAAGGTGAAGTTCTTGGACTGGCAGTAAGACAAACCAGAGCAAACACATTTGCCAAGAATGTGTCCATCCATCAAGAACAAAAGTTGAAGATTCACAGGTTATCAGATAGAGTTATTGTTCCAATTACGCATCATGCTGACTAGTGAGCTGATGGCATTATTTCCCTGAGCCACTGGACAGTTTCCAAGAAGCCACAGTTTATAAGTTCATGGTTAGAGCCTAATTTCCTTTGCAAAACTGACAATTAAAGGAATTGATGGAGTGGCAATACCACCAGAGATTGTAATTTAATTCAACTCAACACAAGACACTTCAGTCAGTTAGTACACAGAAAGGTTTGACACCTTGATAGCTCTTTCTCAAATCTGCTGGTGCATGGCGGTTCTTAGTTGGTGAAATGATGGACTGATTATCTCTGATAAAGAAAAGGGAATGCCAAGAACAACCACTGGGTCCTTCTCCGTTGGGTGACATCTTGTGGGTGATTCCTACCAATTATCCAGGGAGGCAGGAAAAATTAACCACTTCCTGTTACCTGTGGGAGCTGCCCCTCCTTCTCCAGTTTAGGGAACTCCAAACAGCTGTACAAACATTTTTAAACTAATAATTCACAACTGCATAGAAGAATCAAATAATATAACAACAGTAACAGGGAATGGAGATTACAGAATCTAGAACGTGGATGCCTGCTATGATTGAAAATCTTCAGCCCAGAAGAGGATGATAACATTGTCAAGGGAGGGTCAAGATGTCCTCTGTCATTCAGAAAAGAAGAACCTTTCTCGGTGAGTAACCAATGGATGTTCTCCATCTGAGCAGGAGGACAACTTGTGGGACTTCTCCAAGCTGTGCCCCAAAATAGGGTGAGACAACGTTACTCATCCTCTTCAACGTGCTGAAGCAATCTACAGCCAAATGCTGCATCTGCTGAACTAAACAGATTGATTTTATAATGCCTAATAAATGTAGACATGGAGAACCATGCGCTGCTTTGCATATTTCCTCCACAGAGGCATTTTTAATCAGTGCGGCATTGATGACTGACCTGCTGAGTGGGCTACGATCCCTGCAGCGGGAGTAATATTTTGTGCCCCATACGTCTCATCAATGTATTCCCTCAGACATTTGCTAACCGTAACAGGGGAAATCCTGGAACCCTTAGCTGGAAGAGATACTGCTATGAATATGGCAACAGTCTTCCTAAAGGCTTGGGTTCTCAAAATATATGTTTTAACTGCCCTCCTGACATCCAGGATGTGCCATATCTTTTCTCTGGGGTGCTTTGGACTGGGGCAGAATGACAGAAGAGAAATTTCCTGCTGTTTATGGAATTTTAAATTGATTTTTGGACAGAACAGTGGGATAGTATGGGCCACAAGCTTGTCCTTGTGGAATACGTAGAGCAGAGAATCCACAGAAAGAACACTCAGTTGAGATACATGTCTATTGGATGTAACAGCAACGAAAAAGATGGTTTTCATTTGTAGGAACGTCACTGAAATTTCCCTGATTGTCAGACCATTCAGGACTGAGTTAAGTTTTCATATGGGAAAGCAATGACACCCATCTCTATATGCAGCTCCTTTCAGCAATCTTTTAAAGTGTGGGTGGCTGGATGTCAGCCATTTGTTCAGGGACATCACTACCATGGCAATCACAGCTACTTGTCTCTGCAGAGTATGAGTTCTGAGACCTTAGCTGGCCCCATCCTGTAGGAATTGGAGGAGCGCAGAAGCCTTGGGGTGCATATAATCCACAGCCTTCCAACTGCACCATCTAATGGAGGCCTTCCAGGAAAACCTGTAGAACTTTCTGGTATCCTTGGCCAGAAAGGAGAAATAACTATCTATCACCTTGGCCCTCCGTTCTCTTATCTTCTTCAAGAGCTTGGGAAGAACTGGGAGCAGTGGGAAGGCATACAGAAGGCCCTGGGGCCAGGAGACTGTCTGACCGTCCACTGCTTCTGCTGCTGGATGAGTGAACCAGGTAATGAATCTTTCCAGTTGATTATTGTCATGGGATGTAAACAGGTCTAGGGCTGGATAGTCCAGACATACTAGTTTTCTGCGAAGTCAGTGCAGTCATGTTTGCAGGACTCTCTAAGATCAAGGTAACCCTTAGGGTTGTGCCCACCCAGTTTACGTTATTCTCCTCCAACACTGTGATCAGCATCTCCAAATCCTTCTCAGATAGAAAGTCATTGTCATTAACAACCCCCTGATTGTGTGGCTAGCTAGTCCCAGCAAGGCTCAAGATCTGTTACAGTGTCCCCGTCACAAAGGGGGAAGGGAGAGAAAAATTGTGGAGAAGTCAGGGAGGAGAGTCAGAAGCCTAGAGATAATAAGAGACAGAAGTTTTGGAAAACAAAGAGAAAACCTTAGATGCTAAGAATCTAAGACAAGTAGAGCAGGCAACTAACTACTGCTTTTCCCAGTGAGGTAGGAAAGAAACTGAAGAAGGGGCAATTCCTACAGGCAAAAGGGCGTGGTTAATTTTTTCCTGCCTTCCTGGATAACTGGCAAAAGTCACTCACAAGATGTCCTCCTGCTCAGAAGGGGAGGTTATACAATATCCAAGCAGTTGAAGACCAACATCTTCAACTAACAAGCAGCTTTCAGCCACACCAGACTAAGCAGTAACATGCCAATGACTCCCTCAGAGGTCAGGCTGAGCCCTATGTATTCTGTGACTATTAACACTACCAGAGTTTCAATCTTAAACAGAGACTGTGAAATCACTTCAAAAATTTCAAAACGATTTTTCACCTTTACCGTGTTTTCCTGAAAATAAACCCTGCCATGATTTTTCAGGCTTTTTGGAGGATGCTTAAATATAAGCCCTCCTCCAAAAATAAGCCCTACCGATAGTTACAGATCACAATCGCAGACAATGTCCTGTGCTCCCTGCCAATAAGGATGCAGCTTGTGTCACATATTACCGGGGAAGCAACAGGTTGCTGAGAGTCCACCTTAATGAATTGTGAAGGTACCGTATTTCCCAAAATATAAGCTCTACCCAGAAAATAAGCTCTAATGCATCTTTTGGTGCAGAAATTAATGTAAGACCCTGTCTTATTTTCGGGGAAACACGGTAAAACTGTGTTTTCAGCCAGACTGCAAAGCAAGAAGTATCTGTAGTTAATTACTATAATCGCATGTAAGACACTTTGTCACACATTTGTTCTGAAGCAAATACCAGTGATTATGTTAGCAATGTCAATATTAGGTGTCAATAAGACCAAGTGATTTTGATGGGAACTGAGCATCTCTAATAAGGGATAGATTGTAGTCTTTTTATTAACAACTTAACAGGGAGTTATTATTCATAATGAAGACTTGTGGTGCTTCAAACCTACAGGGCAGGACTTCATTATTCTAGGCGATGTACAGATATGCAACAGAGATGTTCCCTGTCAAGTGAGGCTTACAATTACTATAAACAAAGAACATGTAGAAACAGCAGGATAAAAAAGTTAAATTGAGGGGAAATAATTAAACATCATTCAGCAGTGAAAAAGACAGTAGTCGCAGAATCCCAGCTTTCCCATTCTAATAAAAAAGTTGTATATGGATGCCATTATAGCAAGGAAAGCTCTTACACTGTGTCATCTCCCAGCATGAGGGTGAAAAAGGAAGAAACTTTCAGCATTCAAAGTGAATTGAGCTAGTACCACTTGAGAGCCTTTCTGCATATTAACACAACAGGCAAGGCAAGGCAAAGCAGGGCACGGCAAGCCAAGCCAAGCACAGGCTTGACTCTGTCAAGACTTTATGCTCAACGCTGTCAAGAATCAGGAACCAATGAAAGAACCAAAGAGGCTAAAGTATGGAATTTTAATAACCAATTATTCTGAAGCAGCATTAACATGAGATAGTCTAGTGCTGGTGTATAACCACTGAACACAATGCTTTTCCATTGAAAAAGCAAGGGTTGAACGATGCAACTGACTCACAAGTAGTTCTTCCCTGAGAAAACGCAGCTGCAAAAGAACATAAAAAGAGTCCTGTTGCATCAGACCAGTGGTCCATGGAGTCCAGTACAATGTTTCACACGGCAGCCCAACAGTTGCGCGTGAGGGCCAAACAGGCCACAGAGGCAAAAGCTTACCCCTAATGCTGCACTGTAATACTAGCATTCAGATTTGGAGGTTCTCTTTACTCACCATGGCTAGTAGTGATTGATGGACCTATCCTACATGAATCTGTCTAATCCCTCCTAAAGTCATCTATGATTATAAGCCATTCCTTTACAGTAAATACCACAATTCAGTTACTTGCTGAGTAAAGTATTTCCTTGTGCCCTCCTTAGTTGCCTTCTTTATAAACTGAGAAGTCCCAGAATCCTTAGACTTTTCTCATTGGAAAGCCGCTCCACAGTCACTATGGTTGCCCTTTTCGCCACTTTTTCTAGCTCTGCAATTATCCAGAAGAAGAAGAGGAGGAGGAGGAGGAGGAGGAAGAAGAAGAGGAAGAGGAGGAGGACGTTTGGATTTATATCCCCCCTTCTCTCCTGTAGGAGACTCAAAGGGGCTTACAATCTCCTTTCTCTTACCCCCTCACAACAAACACCCTGTGAGGTGGGTTGGGCTCAGAGAGCTCCGAAAAGCTGGAACTAGCTCAAGGTCACCCAGCTGGCGTGTGCTGGAGTGAATTCCGCAGATAAGCCTCTACAGCTCAAGCGGCAGAGCAGGGAATCAAACTCGGTTCCTCCAGATTAGAATGCACCTGCTCTTAACCACAATGCCACTGCTGCTCCAGTATAGTCTTATAAAGACTATAAACAGTTTTCCAGATGAGGACACATCAATTCAGTCTAAACCCCTTGATTTCAACAGGTTTACAGCAGAGTAATTGTGCATTAGGCTGTATATTAGGGATGGAAGAGGGGAGAAAAGGGGTTTTCAAATGTCCACCTCCCGAAAAAACTCCTGCAGGTCTCTGAGGACAAAGTGCAGCATGAGCACCTACATTTTATGTTTGTTTTAAAACTGAGCAGAAGGAACAATAAACAACTCTCAACATTATGTGTAATTTGGCACCAAGACTCAGAACAAAGGTTTATAAATATGTGGCTTGATTATAAGAGTTCAAAACGGCCTCCTGGGCAACTTATTCTGAGAACCAGCGACAGTCAGAAAAAGCCTGGTATTTAATGGAGGGAGGATACCTTGAAAGAGAGATCCATGGAAATCATGGACTGTCTTCAGTTCATGCAAAGTCATTTTTAGATCTAACTCACGGAGTACTTTCTTTATCTCCAGAACAAATTTTTTCAATGAAAACTATTAAAGAATGACAGAAGAGGGAGCTCTCGTAACATGTGCATTCTTGGGAAATCCACAGGCAGACCGGAAGAAATGAACTGGTAAAATTCAGAGGGTCATCAGTGTGCTTTAGGGATGTGGAAAAGGTGTGCCTGAAGCAGACTCACAACTACTGTAGCTGGCTCTCCTATAGGCCCTAATAGGATGCCCCAATTCTGTAATGAAAATGGGACAATCAAAGGAACATGGGACAATGACACACATCCCATGTACAGTATTTACTCTCCACCCATACAAAGAGGAGGTCAAAATATGTGACCACTCTCCCATTCAAAAACTCTTCTGAAGATGAAAAAATGAACAAGCTTTAAGGCACCTTCTTTTTATTCCGGCATAAAGTCAGATGAAAGACAAATGAAACCTCTGGAGGTATAT
This sequence comes from Sphaerodactylus townsendi, assembly GCF_021028975.2. Lineage (NCBI taxonomy): Eukaryota > Metazoa > Chordata > Lepidosauria > Squamata > Sphaerodactylidae > Sphaerodactylus > Sphaerodactylus townsendi. The sequence goes on along the minus strand of NC_059425.1, from coordinate 127,387,626 downwards.
TACACAACACCATTCCCTCAGCACAACTCAACAACTTAAAAGTAACTATTGAGGAATGTCTCCCATTAAGCATAAAGCCTAACTCGCAATGAACACTGAAATGGGCCAGACAAGGCCTTCTTCCTTAAGAATGTGTCTTTGTCACAAAAACTGTAACAAACTATGCAAAAAATGCTGTCACCATGTGGGGAAGAACAGCCACTATCTTGCCCTTCTTTTCCTTCTTACTGCCACGAGGTATTTCTTTATCATACCAAGTAGCCAAGATAGGTGGGTAAGGAATGCAGACTCTCCCTGATTAAACAATTTTATCTGTACATGGAACAAACTCAGGGCACTTCAAGACAGACTTAGATGAACTAAGAAAAATAAACAAAAGGAAAGTTACTAACTAGGATTATCATTTTAATTTTAGTGTTTTAACTGTATATAAATATCTTCATTTTAGACTATTTATTCTTCTTTTTTTGGATGTTATAGCCAATGGCTGAAACAATAAAGATTACTACTACTAATACTAACTAGGTACTTACAATATATGATATATCTGCTCCGTAGTGGCTGCATGACGCTTCCTTCTCTTCTGCATCTGTGAAATCTTTAGCATCACTTTCCTCTAACATCTTTTATTGCCAATGCACCCAGGAGAGGCAGCCCCAAAAAAGCCCCCAAAGGACCAACCAACTGCTTCCCCAACCAACTTTCAAACCAAGGAACAGCTCTCCTTCCCCGCATGAATTCCCTATGTCTTAGCCAATCCAGATGCCAGGTACAAGCCTGCCAGAACATGAACCCTTCAATTAAGAGGTGTTAACACATCAAAGATCTCACACGTTTTCTCTGATGATTGTAAGGAACTATCTCCTACATTGAACCAGTCACAGCGATGCCAATGCGCCCTTCCATTGCCATAACTTATAACATTTCTTACCCATTTGCCTCTTATTCACAACAGAAATCTTTGAACTTTTATATTATTCTCAACGCTGAATTTGCACATGACTCTGAAAACAAATGAGTCACTGCACTCATGTACGGATGTTACAAACAATGACTCGCTGGATACTGCAACAGTGCCCATTCCCTATTTTGAGCCCTACACCCTCTAAGCGAAGCCCCCATGGCTCTTCAGTAAATGCAGAGAGTACAGAGGGTACAGAGGGTTGCACCAAAAGGAGTAAAGAGACAAACAAAAACCAGTGGTGCAGCAGGAAGATAATTTAATTCCAATATGTTAATAACGTCTGTGAATCGTGCACTGAGCTTCCTCAAGGGAATATAAAAGCAGCAGTGTTCTGTTTCTTCTTGTTCAATAAGTGTTGGTTTTTTGTTGGTGGGCAGCAACGGTGTAACCAAACAGATCACATTAAAAACAGAGGAAAAGGGAAGTCTGTGGAAATAAGGAAACAACTGAAAGGCAAAAGAAGCAAGATTTTTTGGGGCATTTTGAATGTAACTTTCATTTGTGCCACAAATGAAACTGATGGAATGTAACAGCAGAAACTATATAAAGAAGAAGAGGAGTTTGGATTTATACCCAGCTTTTCTCTACCTTAAGGAGTCTCAAAGTGGGTTACAATCACTTTCCCTTCTCCACTCCGCAACAGGCACCTCATAAAGTAGGTGGGGTTGACAAGGTCAGAGAGGACAGGGACTGGCTCAAGAACACCCAGCAGGCTTCATGTGGAGAAGTGAGAAAACAAACCTAGTTCACCAGCTTAGAGTCCTCTGCTCTTAGCCACTCCACCACACCTGGAACTGACTAGAGTACTCCCATTACAACATCTGAAGAAATGCTGAGTGCAGAATGTGGAAGCCAGGCTTCCTTGGTTGGCCTTCCTGGTGAAACTTCTCTTTACCAAAGGTTGAAATGGAATAGAAACCCCTCAATTCGTTTAAAAAAAAAAACCCAACTTCAACTTCATCCTCTACTAGAAAGAGGCTAGCAGTGCGTTGTAGGATTCTTGCTGCTGGGAGTTATGGGCCAGCATCTTAAGTATATAGGAGTAGAATGTCTTCTCCCAAGTTATCTGAACAGGTATGGTAGCATTTATCACGGTGGGTGATTAATGTATGAGCAGTACTAAAACATGACTGAACTGGGGAAAGACTCTCAAATACTTTATTTATATAAGTAATTATTGCATATGGATAATTCAGGCTTTAAGTCATAAAAGAAATCTGATATGCTGCTTTGGTACAATTCTAAAGAGGGTTACACTCTTGGAAATGAATTGAAGTCAGTGGGCTTAGAAGAGCACAACTTTGCTTAGGATGGAGCCATAAAGTACTTCCTCCAATTCAATTTTTATTCCATATTTAGCACTCTTTAGACCACTGTATCTGAAATCCATTGTACTACAAAATTCATTGATTTGCCTTAGGAATCTCTTAACTCAACCTATGGTTTAACATTTTAATTATCTGGGAAAAAGTAGATTATTTATTTCTTCTCAGTCCTAAACTTGACTTCCATCTCCAGTTCCCTATGGACTAGAGATTATTTAATTGTCCTCCTGTTCTTTTCAAGAATGACAGCAGGTAACAAATTTATGGTCTGGCATATCTTGTAAAAAAAAGCTTGCATAACCCAGAATACACAATAACGAATAACCAACCAAATGGAACATTCAATTCATAGGATGAACACAAGAGCACAGTCAATATGGGACCCTTCATGCTGCATTCAGACATTATGTTAGAATCCTGTATTGGCTCAACCTGACTTCTCAGTTGTAATGAATTCAAAAGACAATAATTTATCCATTAATCTGTTATGGCTTTTGGAATAAACTGGAACATAACCACCCATAATAATCAGTAGATACTTATTCCAATGACTATTCTTGGAAGTTAACTGCAAAAGAAACTAAACTTGCCTCTATCAATGATATGAATAGAAGCAAACCTACCTCATTTTGGAGCTCATCACCACTTTTAGTTGACGCAAGCATCTCATACAAAGTGCAGCAAAGATGTTCCATCGTTGGGCCTCCAGGAGTACCTTTTAGTGATTCATTCAGATACTTCCCAACCTCACACCACAGAAAAGAATCATCCACCTTCTTCAAGCTTTCATCATAACCATTTGGCAAGTGTTCTAAACTGCTAGTCAGAAATTTCTTGTAATCCAAGCTGATAAATTTCTGTCCCTCCATGTCCCCATTTACTGGCAGCTCTTCAGACTGGTCCAAATCGTGCATGTCAAATGAAAACACAATATTTTTACCAAAACACCACTGTGTGCCACCATTTGGCTCTTCTGACGTCTCCAGTAGGGCAATGAGCTGCTCTTCAGTGAAGTGAGAAGCAATCCGAGAGGCAGCATTGCAGGCTGCAGTAGCTGCTGATGATGGAAAGGGGCCAAACATCTGCTTAATGGCTTTGGTCTCTTCATGACCAACATACTCTTTCATGTAAAGTGTTTTAAACAGGAAAATAGCACCACTTTCAATAGTTTCTTGTCCATTCTCACATCCCACTGTTCACAGAAACAAAAATTGTAAGAAGGTAACAACCTGCAGATTAACCAAGTATCTAAAACAAGAAATATATCTTCTGTTTCTTGAAACAAGGTATCAGACAAGCATTAAAGTAATAGATTTAACAATAAATAGTATTCAGTGAAGTCAGACAATTTCCCCATTTCACATGCCGAACAGCAGCACATAGGGCCATTTTGCTTGGTACATCCAAGACAAGCCCCTTGGGAACAAGTAGTGCTTTTGGAGCTTAGCTTGCTCCAAGGCTTTCCAGGCAAAGGCAGTCTTCAGCCCTCTCCATTCTGTTTGCCCACACACCAACTCCTTCACAGGTAAATGCTGTCTACCTTTTTCACAGAACTGAGGTTCCTCTATCTTAGAGCCAACTGACATAATATGCAAGATGGTGTGGCTTGCTATGATAAGCTCTGCACTCTACCATTTCAGAATTTAGGTTGGATGGGTTCATATTTTGGAACATTTCCAAAATCCATTTTATAAAGGCTTTCTGCACACAGTAAATCTGCAGTTCTTTTGTTTTGTTTGGGGGGTTTTGGGCTGTCAGGTTGCAGCTGACTTATGGGGACCTCATAGACCTTTCAAGGCAAGAAATGAGCAGAGGTTGTTCGCTATTGCCTGTTTCTGCATAGCAACTCTGGACTTCCCTGGTGGTCTCCCGTCTAAATACTAACCAGAGCAAACCCCGCCTAGCTTCCAAAATATGACGAGATCAGGCTCTCCTGAGCTATCCAGGAAATACTAGGTGCTACTTGGTTTGTGTTCTTTAGGATTATTTATTTATTCATAAGAATTGTACGCTGCCTTTTCCTGACAGATGTCAAGCTCAAGGCTGCCAACAATGTAAAATACAATAAAATAAAACACATGATATACAAAATACCATTAAAAGATTGATCAAAAAATTAAATTCTAATTGATGCCCTACCAAGTTAACACTGCATAACAATACCCCTAAATCAAAACCACTGAAAAAATAAGAAGATAGGAATAGGAGTATGGAGGCCAACTAAGATGTAGCTGTCACTTTCTCAATCACATGCCTGGCAGAACATCCCAGTTTTACAGGCCCTGTGGAATTGAGTCAAATCTTGCATTCAACAGAGAGTTCCACCAGATTGGGGGCAGAGCCGAGAAGACTCTTTCTTGGGTTGAGGACAGAAGGATGTCTCTAGGGCCAGGGACCACCAGTTGGTTGTTACCGATTGCATATAATACCCTCATAAGAACATAAGAAGATAAGAAAGAGCCTGCTGGATGAGACCAGAATCCATCTAGTCCAGCACTCTGCTACTCGCAGTGGCCCACTAGATGCCTTTGGGAGCTCACATGCAGGATGTGAAAGCAATTACTTTCTGCTGCTGCTACTCCAGAGCACCTGGTCTGCTAAGGCATTTGCAATCTGAGATCAAGGAGGATCAAGATTGGTAGCCATAGATTGACTTCTCCTCCATAAATCTGTCCAAGCCCTTTTTAAAGCTATCCAGGTTAGTGGCCATCACCACCTCCTGTGGCAGCATATTCCAAACACCAATCACACGTTGCGTGAAGAAGTGTTTCCTTTGATTAGTCCTAATTCTTCCCCCCAGCATTTTCAATGAATGCCCCCTGGTTTTAGTATTGTGAGAAAGAGAGAAAAATTTCTCTCTGACAACATTTTCTACCCCATGCATAATTTTATAGACTTCAATCATATCCCCTCTCAGATGTCTCCTCACCAAACTAAAGAGTCCCAAACGCTGCAGCCTCTCCTCATAAGGAAGGTGCTCCAATCCTTCAATCATCCTCGTTGCCCTTCTCTGCACTTTTTCTATCTCTTCGATATCCTTTTTGTGGCGACCAGAACTGAACACAGAACTCCAAGTGCGGTCGCACCATGGCTTTATATATGGGCATGACAATCCTTGCAGTTTTATTATCAACTCCTTTCCTAATTATCCCCAGTATAGAGTTTGCCTTTTTCACAGCTGCCATGCATTGAGTTGACATTCCCATGTAACGATCAACTAAGACGCCCAAATCCTCCCTCCAGGAAGTGGGGGAGGGGTGGAATATCAAGAGAGATGGTCCCATAGGTAGGACACTCCCAGGCTGTTTTGGGCACTGAAGGTCAACACCAAAACCTTGAACTGGATTCAGTGCTCATCTGGGAGTCACTGCAGATGGCAGAGCACTGGTTTTATCTTTGATTCCAAAGACATTCCTGTACGGATCCTAGCTGCAGCACTCTGGACCAACTGAAGATTCCGTCGCAGTCTCAAGAGAAGCTCTGCATAGAGGGACTTACAGCAGTTCCTGAAGCAAAGTCAATTCACTGAGGCAAAGCCGAATTGAAATCTGAAGTCTTCTACTGCAAGATCTCCCAATGGGTCTGTAGTCTGAACAGTCACAGACAAAACATACCACCAGCATCACAGGATTAAACGTCACTTGCTCTCAAAAGAACTACTCAGGTTTCAGCTGAGCAGGACCAGTTACAAACAAGTGCTTTTTTATTTGTGCACTGTAGAATAGTCAAATAGGGCATGAATGAGCCATACCACGGTTCAAAAACAGTCCAGATCAGAGATATAATATAGCTTTGCCCAAAATATACTAGACTAAAATGTGTAGGAAGCTTTGGTGATGAGGAATTGCTTAGCAGCAAAACACCTATGCAAGCATCTATGCAACCACAGAAGATGGCAGGTTAAATCGATGGCATCTCCCTTTAAAAATCTGAGACAGCAAGGATTGGGGGGAACCATTTTGTCCGGGACCTTTGAAGGCCTGTTTCTAGTCACAGTAGACAATACTGAGCTGGTTTAAAGAACCTTAAATGGAAATGTAGGCAAGTGCAGTGGATCTCACTTCAGACCTGCCTACTGAAGCCTTTCCAGGTGGCTCAGTCACTAAGATGATAATGCAGGTTGATAACACATCTGTAGTCTATTGCTACAAATGTATTTGCACTATTGTTACAAACGTATCTGCACACAAACGTATCTGCACTACAAACAACACAGCACAGGTATGCATAGGCGGATAAACTCATAACAATGCATGTGGGCTTGTAGCTTTTATGGACTCCTTTGCAAACAGGATAACACAGTATCAAGTCTAATAACCAGTCTAACTGTAAGTTATTACTTACCTAATTCTTTGGCAGCTTGAAATATTGTCCTTAAATCTCCATGTAGAGATTGTTGTTTGTCCTTCCCTGAATTTTCATCAATAAATTTCACTATTTTCTTCCAGCTAATATCAGAGTGCAATAACTGTTCTTGTAAGTTGGATCTTTTGTTCTGAACACAAACAATATTAGTTAGAACATTTCTTTGAATAGGCAGATTGGCCATAATGCTAGAAAAAATGTGTTTTCAAATCTTCCAAACACTAAAATATCTGTTAATTCTTATACCCTGTCTCCCGAAAAGATAAAAATGCTGTCAGAAGTTGTTAGGCCAAAGTAGGTGCTTCTACATTTAAAAATATTTCCTTGGGGAAAAGATTGGAGGGGGCCTGCCCGCCCTCCTTCCCCCAGTCCAGGACATATCTCTTCCCACCTCTCCCTTTCCTCCCCAAGAAAGAATCACCCCAGCATGGAAAGAAATCAGCATTCCATACTCATGTTCTAACAGCCAATTTGGCCAAGATTCTGACTTGGCTCTAGGGCAGGAGGAAGAAAAAGCCCCCAGGGGCAGAACTGAAGCCAGTGTGCACCCTACTTGCCTTTCTGGAAAGACGCAGTGGGATGAGGCCTGACTGTTTTTGCCTCAGCTGCCTAGTGGAGGAGGGCCAACTTTCCAGCGGCTTTGGGCACCAGGAGGCAGAGCTCATGGCACCTGCAGCCAGGAATGCAGCCTCCTTAGATTGGGGGTGGAGGGTGAAGAGTTGGCTCTAGGTCCACCAAGGACTGTTACGGCAGCCTTGGGATGACACCCCTCCTCCAAAGTATGGAGCCGCTGAACTGGAGCGCTTTGTTGGGAGCCAAGCCTGGCTGCCATGCACAGGAGCATTGCCTGCCCAACGCCTAAGATGGAATTGGCGCAGTCCCTGAGAAGCCAGTTTAGGACTGCAACTCGTGCCCAGCCATGTTTTCACTCCCTGGCATGCCCAGCCAGATTTGGTGGTGACCCCACAGAGCATGCTTCAAGTGGCTGCAAAGTGAGTAAATCACGCAGAGTCAGGCTGCAAGAGGTCTGCAGCTTCGCTCCACCAGAGGTTGCTTGAGCAGAGAGCACCACAGGCACCAAGCAGCAGGGCCCAGAGAGTGCAGTCAAGCAGAGGGCAGCAGCGGATGGGAAGATTGGCCCAGCTTGACAGCCTCTCTTGCAGTTGGAGGTGCCCTCCTCTAGAGCGCCACTGGCCAGCCACATGTGACAGGGACAGGAACAGAGTGGAGCCCAGGTGCTGCCCAGCTGACTTCAGTCACAAGCAGCTTCAGAAGGAGGAAAAAAGAAGGTCCAGGAACTGGCGGCAGATTAATTCTCACTTGAAGTTTTATTTTCAATTGGACAGGATACAAAATTACACAAATAAATAGTTAACAGCAAAAAAATAACTTTTTGTTTTTCAGAAAACGCTGGGTTGTACCTGTCATTAATGAGTAGAGCTTGCCAAAGGCAACAACATGGAATAGGTTGCAAAGTGCCGAAGTTATGAGAAGGAATTAGCAGAAATCAGGTTTCCACAAATCTGTGCAAAGAAGATCAATCTTTGGCTACACTTGTCTAAATTTTCAATGCCACTACCCATACTGTTCCCACATTTCCCCACCTTTCAGGAGCAGGTTTTTCCAAGAACACATGAAGCAAGAGAAAGAAGATGGCAAGGAAACTTTCTGCAAATTCCACTTGCAGAAGTTTGGATCCAACTCACTAAATTCAATCCAAGTCTTTGTGTATGTTCTGTTGTACAGATTCCATTTAAGTCATCTAATCACTAATGTAAGTGACAGATGAAGGTGATAATAAAATCAGTTCACAAAACTTTTCTTGTGCTGCAAATCTGTGCATCCATTACAGTACCCGACTCAAACTGATGATGAATAGGCAGTCTATAACATCAAGAGCCATGAGAGCTGTCTCACACATTACACAAGACAAACTAAGATTTGCTACACTCAATAGATTCCCATTGCATTCACTAGCAGCATAATTCCATACAGAGTTACTCCAGTCTAACCCCACTGGTTTCAACAAGTTTAGACTAGAGTAGCTCTGCATAAAACAGCACTATTATATTTTGCAGCAAGCCTTTATTGGCATAGAAGTACTATTATATGCCCTAGCCCAGGAGTTTGCAACCTGCGGCTCTCCGGATGTTCATGGACTACAAATCCCATCAGCCCCTGCCAGCATGGCCAATTGGTCTGATGGGAATTGTAGTCCTTGAACATCTCGAGAGCCGCAAGTTGCAGACCCTTGCCCTAGCCTAGATAACGCATGAACTTGATGAAATGATCTCTAATCCATGAACACTTATGTCACAGCAAGTCTCTTAAGTCTTTAAAAGTACCACACGACTCCTGACTGCTTTTCCTGCACCTGACTGCCATAGCTACCTCTCTCAGGAATGTGATGTCATAAAGTCAACTGTCTACAGTTGGTAGCTTGTGCCATAAAACATGATCTTATAATGGATACAAAAAACACTATCTACATCCAATCCTTGACCATTTGTTCTTTACAGTCCATGTGACAATCTTACTAAATAATTGAGGAACATGTTCCCGATCATGAACCAGAAAAATCAAGGGCTGCTTATACTGACATGCAAGAAATCAGAATCAGTCCTGAAGAGATTGGGTAGGTGTAGGTGTAGACAATATTTCAATATCAAATTTTCAGACACCAATTTGTTTCTTTGTAATTTACTCTGTACAAAGATGTGACTATTTGGCAAAGGCTGATTCAGTTGCTGAGCTGTTTCTGCTAGCATGTCTTGTGCTTCACAACTGTCTGCTATTGGTTAAAAGTTTGGGTTTTCCATTCCCAAAGAAGATTCTGAGCTCAGCCTTCATGCCATGGCCTTTAAAAACAAAAAAAGGTTTAATTGGAAACTATTAAGCTAAAGCTGTGGTTCCCAACTTAGGGTATGCATCAGAATGTTTGAGGGTACTTTAAATAATGTAATAGAGGGAAAAGGTGGACACGTACACCCCCTTCCCAGGTTCCCTAAAGTGTGCCAGGAAACTTCCAGCCCCCAGGGCACAGCTTTTTTAATCAGCATAGGAATCAATCAGATACCACCTCCAAAAGGAAGTGAGGTATGGTTTCAGTCATGTGTGCTGGGGCAGTACACTGTGAAGGCACCTGATGATGATCCTGTATGAGGTAGGATGGCTTCAGAGATTTCTTTTTTCAGGTGGCAGAGAATTTTCAGAGGCATGGACAATGGTGTTTCTAGGGGGGCAGAAGGGCCAGAAAACCCAGGTGTCATTCATCTGCATCACGTGCGGGTGCATTCTCTTCCCCTCCTGTGCCCCCAGCTGAACTCCCCCTACCCCTGGCTGAACTCTCCCTGCCTTCTGCCATGCCCACTGCCAAACTCCGCCCACAATAATTACCAGCCACAGAACTATTCAAAGGGAGTCTAAGGGAAAAGCTAGCTGCATTTTAAAATGTACCTAACTTTCCTCCGTCAGTCTGAGCAGCGCCACAGCTGGGTTGGTAACACACTAGAGGCTGAGACATGGCACAGCTCAAAGGGACAGAGGAAAATCAGGTGCATTTTAAAATACAGCTAAATTTCCTCTGAGACTCCCTCTGGCTGGCAACACACTGGGGGTGGGAATCCTTCCCTGGTCTTGTCCCTACACCAAGTGTGTTGCTGCCCTTGTGCTGCTCAGATGGGGCCTCAGAGGAAAGGTTTGCTGAACTGGTAGCGGTGGGGGAAGTTCGGTGGGGGGTGGGGGAGTTTGGTTGGGGGATGGAAGGCCAGGGCCAGATACTATTTTGTAACAGCACACCACTGGGCAAAGGGGACTGTTAGGCAGAGGGACAATGGGTGTTCCTGAGCTGCAGCGGAGCCTGGGCGACGTCGTCAAGTCTCTCCATTCAGCAATGGGTCAGCTGCATGTGTGCTCTTTCGCGCTGCCTGAAAAGTGCGCCACAAGACCCTGCAGGGAAGCTCAGCCTGTAGCTGAACAGAGAGACCCGACTATGGCACCCAGTCACATGGAAGACTGTCAGGTTGGGATGGAGGGGAACCTGATCTCTTTCTCTCTGTGTTTCTCTTTTTCTCTCTCTTCCTCTTCCTCTATCTCTTTCTGTCTCCCTGTTTCTCTCTTTCCTCTCTCTATTTCCCCACTTTACCATTTTTAAAATAGGGACTCGGAACATTACATGTTTGCATGTAACGTGGATTTAGCCCTTAGTTCAGTTTCGCTACCCTAATTGCTTATCCTACCCTAATTTCTATGCTCCCTCTCGACTCAGGAAACTATGTAGGCTGAAAACCTGAGTTCTAGTAATCCCTGGACGCAATGCAAAGTACCCGCCAAACTGACTGCTCACCACTCAGATACTGTTAAGAGCATCAGATTACAGTTTTCAAGACTTTTCAAGTTTTTAAGAACATAAGAACTAGCCTGCTGGATTAGACCAGAGTCCATCTAGTCCAGCACTCTGCTACTCGCAGTGGCCCACCAGATGCCTTTGGGAGCTCACATGCAGGATGTGAAAGCAGTGGCCTTCTGCTGATGCTCCCAAGCACCTCGTCTGCTAAGACTCAGGTTCAACTCCTTACTATCCCGTGGAAGTTTTCTGGGTGACCCTACACCAGTCACACATTCTCAGCTAACCTGCCTCACACTGTTGTTGTGAAGATAAAAAGAGGAGAAAAACAATTTAAGCTTTGGGTCCCCATTGAGGAGGTCAAGTCACAGTATAAGTAAGCCAATGAATGATCCAGGCAGCCTGTTCCATTAGCATTTAGCATATTCATGAGCATCTTAAAACATCAACTTAACAAAGCCAATAAGAAGAGATTTCACTATTGCCCAAATGTTACTTAGCACATAATGTTGCTGGTTTGTAGGCTGTATAAAATTGAGCTGTAACTCAGGGACAATGAGAGAGGGAAATTCCCTGGGTTTGTAGTTTGCATCTTCAGAGAAAAAAATTACATTCCAGAGAACTAGAAGTAGTCATTTTAAAGACTGTTTAAAGTCTGTAATTGAGTATTCTGGGAAGTTGAAGTGGTTTCCCACTGGATTTACTATTTCTGTTTTCAATGTTTGGTTCGTGCCCATTTATTCTCTTGCATAACAACAATTAAGATTGGCCAGTGTAAATGGCAGGAAGTCACTGCAAACATAACAAATATATTTTTAGATTATTTTTAATGATGGGAGAATTAAGTATGATATGGCTTGCTTATTTATGAGAACAGTAAGTAGTATATCAAAGCTCTGAGACTGAAGACATTTTCCCTTGTTTTAGTACCCTTTGATAGAGTAATAGAAATGATAATATTAGGTCCTTTCTAACAAGGTACTTGAGTTTCTGTTGCCATTTACAAATATGGAGCTGGCAGAGAGAGCTTTCTCTGCTTGTTCCTTCATTTAAAAAAAAAACATAGTAAGCTGAACGTAGTTCCAGATTTAAGACTGTATCTTTCAACAAGTGAACCTGATTTCAAGTAACTAAACACCTCAAAACAAGCTTCAGGATGGCATTGAACACTTATTGTGGGTTTTTATAAATATCAAAATATTTTAAAGATTTCAAGTGTTAATAAATGAAATATAAAAAAGTATATGCAATATATATAGTTTTATATTAATTATGAACTTGAGCTCATTTTATCTTTTGAGGTTTGAGTGTAAATATACGTGCACTGGTTGCTCATCTTATTATTCCACTGCTTTTAATCCATTACTGGGTCATATATTTGCAGTTTAATCCATTATTGGGTCATTTATTTGCAGCAACTGTATTAATTAGAAACATTTTGTTAATATGGGGGCATAATTTTAGGGAAATGGGTTGCCAAGGGGTACATGAGTGAACAAAGGTTGGGAACCACTGGGCTAAACATTAATCTACCAACACCGATCTGCATCACCAAACTGTGATAAAGCAGCAAACCACCTACAGAATATAGATATTACAAAATAACTTAAAGAAAACACCAAATTCTCTACAACATAGCAGTTGGCCATACTGCAGGCCAGAACCATTTCACAGAATATCATTCTTTGTCCTACTGAGAGCAGCACATGTCATGAAACAAGAGAGGAAAAATTAGGTGCAGAGTTTTCTCATGCCAAATCTTCAAAATATTTTTTTGAATTAAAGGGATCTCATAACACTATAGGCTCCCCCTTTAGGCACCAACATCTCCTATCTGAGCTTTCCCAAACATTAAGATATGCAATAAATGCACAGCTTGTGGCAAAATGTGTTGCGTTCTTTAAGTAGATAAATCAAAGCAAATATTTCCCAATATGTACATTTTATTAAAGACTAATTACCGTTAAGTCAGCAGATTCTTCAATATAATCATCTTGTTTAGTGATATTTGAAAAGGAGCGCAGAGCTCCTGTTAGCCGAGGAAGGGCCATTTATTATCCATTCAGTGATCCATACGATGAGAGATTAACATTGCTCTCCAACATGCAAATTCCTAAAGAGAATAACAAAATCAAAATAAAGCTTTGTCAATTCTGTAGAAACTTTTTCAGATAAAAGGAAAGACAAAGACACTATTTAGCCAGCCAGCCAAGTAAAAGACATTGAGATGTAGTAAGTAAAGACAATTTTCTGTTTCTTGAAAATTTACAATATAGATTTGTCAGGTATTTTTTAAAGCAGGAGCAAAGTTCATCAAAAGAACAAAAATAGCTGAAATGAAACGGGTTCGTTGTTTTCCAAAGCTCCGCCCTACCTTCACTTCTACATGAACAAATAGCTACCATCACACTACCAATGTGGTTAACAAATGTATTTTAGTTTCCTAGATAAATGTATCTAGTTTCCTAGACAAAGAATTTCTAGCACTGAAAACCAGTACATCAGGAAAGTCTTTATAACTGATTTGTAACAAGGAGAAACACAAGAAATATGAACGGAGGGTCAGTAAAAAACAGCCTTTCTCTTTGCAGGTGCAACCTGTGCCCCCCCCCCCCCCGCTGAAAAGTTTGAAATTTGGGAGAACACTTAAAATCAGGGGAAGGATTGGCCTCTATGCCCTGCCTATTGGCCCTTCAAGGCACTTGGTTGGTTGCTATGTGACACAGGATGCGAGACTACCTGGACCACTGGTTTGGTCCAGGCCAGCAGGATTCTGTCTTGGTCTCAAATAACAGTGCACTTTTAAATGTTTTTAATACAAAGTTCCATTAAACATGCTTTGTAAGAACTGTATTAATATGAAAGGTTTTATGTAACGCTACCAGCAGCAATAGAGAACTTTAATTGATGTACATACTAGACATGCACAACATATTTTTCAAATACGCTTAATGTTCAAATAGGATTAAATTTAGTCAGCATTAATATAAAACGCGGCCCCGGACTTACCCGGGGCCGCCGTTGCGGCTGGGGTGGGTGAGAACGAAGGAAGTCCGGAAACAGGAGTGAGGCTGTGCCGGGTTCATAGTCACGTGATGAGGGCCTCGTCACGTGACAAGGGAGCTCGGGCGCGCTTATATAAGGAAGCGCCCGGCTAGCTTCGGTTTCTGTGGAGGCCAATGGAGCAATTAGACGAGTGGAGGAGTTGCTCGTTCTTGCTCTCCCTTTGCGGCCGCGTGTTCAGTCCGATTGAGCCTAGCCACGGCGGCTTCAAGAGCAAAGGCTATTAGGCTTGGGGGGAGTTATTGCGGTAGCCTTTGGAGTGGGTGGGGGCGGCGAATGGGCGCAGAGTCAGGCCCGTCGGTTCAGCGGACGTTTTCCCTCCTATCTCCTTTAGTTCCACACGCGGAACAGTTGAGGCGGCAGACAGGGATTGCCTGCGAGATTCTTGAAGCCCTCTTTTCCCCCTCAACTGTCTTTTCACGACGGGCGTTAGAGCTGGGTTCAGAGCTTTGGCGGCCATTTTTTTGGCGGGCTGATGCTTGGCCTCGGTAGCCATTTTAAGGGGGTGGGGTTACCTTTAACGGGGCTGGGGAGATAAGACTGTTTTTTTCTCTCCTCCCCCATTGTTAAATCTACAGTTTACTTAAAAAAAAATTCTTGTTTCCCTGTTGTATTCTCATAGTGGTCTTCTGCAGTTTAAATAAATTAATTTTTAAAAATAATATTTTTTTAAAAAGTTATTATTATTATTTATTGGGTTTATAGACTGCCCTCCCCCGAAGGGCTCAGTTAATTGTTAATTGTTTTATTGTTGACAGGTAGTTGATTGAGTAGTTTGCTTAGGTTTTCTAATTGATAGTTTCATAAGGGGTATTATTACATTTGATAGTTACTTACTTGTTTAAACAATAAACAGGTTTACTAGATGGTTAATTAGCAGTTCTTGGTTTAGTTGGGACTTTTAGTGGGGTAGGCTCTCAGTAGGTCTAGGCTGTCCTTGGCTGGCATTAGGCCAGTTGTGCGCATTGCTAGGCCATGGTGCCAAAACTGAAAGGGAATAAGAAAGCCCCTGCACAGCGCCGGACCTCAATCGTGGCAGGTACAAGGGATCAAGAGAGGGCACCCCTTCAATGGCACAAGCAAGCCGGGCGACAGGACCTCGGACCTGCTGCTCTGCAGTGAGGTCAGTAGGTCCACGCAAGAGCAGCCAGTGGGTTCCGGGTTCAGCAGGCTTGCTGCCCAAGGGGTCAGGATGTGCCCCTTATGTTCGCCCAACTTCCAACATTGCTTATTAATAAAATGGGCTGCGTCCAAAGTTTATTCCAACAAAAACTGAGTCAGTGGTCATTGGTAAGCGAGCCTCCACACATCATCACACAAAACACTATGGTGTTTAATGTATTGTTGAAGGCTTTCACGGCCGGATTCAACTGGTTCTGGAGGGTTTTCTGGGCTGTGGCCGTGGTCACATTAAAAATGGACTGATAACCCCACCTGCAATACAATTCACTCAACCACACCTCTGCATAGCAAGTCCCACCCAAACAGTTAATAATTGGTTCCCCACCCTGGGACATGGACAATATACCACACTAAACTTTCCCTTTTCACTTAGACACAGTGAGAAACAGACTTTTCTCTGTGATACACCTCGAAGATGCCACAGATGCAGGTGAAACGTTAGGAACAAAATCCACCAGACCACTGCCACACAGCCCAGAAAACCCTCCAAAACCAACTGTGGTGTTTGACAATACTACAAACTCAAAAATCGTCGTTAAAGCCAGTATTGTCTGTTAATACTCCTTTATATATGTATAGAAGACATGAAACCTGTTTCTAAATAATCTTTATTTTAAAAAATGGTTTCATTTTTTATTTCCCCTGTGTTTTAAGTGTGTGAAGGTGGGTAGCACAGGGGGTCATAATTTGTAAATGTCTGTCATTTTGGGTATCTGGAGAATTTTAAGCAAAACTAACAATGCAGTCCTAAGAAGAAGTATACCTTTCTAAAGCTATTGGCTTAAATGGAATGACAAGCATGAAACACTGCAAAGGACTGCCCAAAATGTTTAAACACCATAACTATGCCAAATGGCAGTGGAAAGCACAATCAAAGTACAGCCAGCTTATGGCAACCTCATAGAATTTTCAAGGCAAGTGACAAATAGAGGTCATTTTCCATCGCCTGTCTCTATGTAAAAACCCCACAGTTCTTGGTGACTTCCCATCCAAGTACTAACCAGAGCTGACACTGCTTGGCTTCTGAGATCTGACTATCCCAGCCTACCCAGATCAACACAACTATGACAAATAATACTAAATATGTTAACAAGTTAATAAGTTATGAATGAAGCATTTTATGTTCTTAAAGTGGTCAAATAAGTTCCTTTTACAGATTTTTTTTTCAAAATGAAAAAGTTCCTATTACTCAGTTGCTTAACGAGAAGGGGCTTTCTCCTGGAAGGATAGGAGGACATCTTGATGGGTGTTTTCCAACCGGTTATCAGGGAGGCAGGAACTCAAATCTTGACACTTCCTGTATAACTGCTTGGTCGCCCATCTTGATCCTCAGTAGACAACTGTCAAAGCAGTAACAGCACTTCCAACACAACAGGAAACCAGGAAGCGACATAACAGGACCAATAATGGTAACAATTAACATTAACCAAGTAATTCTAACCAGGCTTGAGAAAGAGTGTGGAGCAACTGTTGGAGATCCGGGGAAGGCCAAGATGTTCTCCTGTCCTTCCAGAAGGCCCCTTCTCAGTAAGTAACCAATGGACCATTCTCCTGGTGCTAGCTGCCGAGCCGCTGTCCTTTCCCACCGTTTGCGCCATCTAGGGTCTGATGCGGCAAGGCTTTTTGCTGTGCAGCTCGCAGGATTTAGAGGGAGTCTTTTTTGAAGCTGGCAGGGCTGGGGCGGCCTGGTCGGAGCACGAAGCCCTTAAGGCTGCTCTGGTCCTCTCAGCTGAGGTCCTTGGAGGGGGAGAAGGACCGAGCAACCATCTTGCAGGCTAGTTTTGGCGGAAAGCAGAGAAAATTCTCCAAGGCTATTGAGGCCAAGGGTTTTCTCGCTGGCAGGCAAGGGACAACAGACAGGGAATCACAAGTAAGACTAACCACACTTAAACACACAAAGGGAAGGTAAAAGGAAAATTCTGAACAAAGAGGAGCTTGTTCAGAACGCTGCTCTCCCTGCTGAGACAGGAAAAATACTGGGGATCAATATGGGCAACCAAGCAGTTATACAGGAAGTGACAAGATTTGAGTTCCTGCCTCCCTGTTAACTGGTTGGAAAACACCTATCAAGATGTCCTCTGCCTCCAGGCGAACCATTTTTAAATTAAATTTTTGTATTAAAGATGATCTTATTTTTTCCTTTCTCTTTGGAACCTGTATCTTGCCAGTTAACTTTATACGAATAGTCCATGCTACAGTACACAAAGGAAAAACAATGTTTGTGTAAGCAACAAACATGGATTTGGGAAAGAACCTCTTAATTCACATAGAAATTAAACCACAATTATAACTTCAGAGCTCCTGGTTGTCAACACTTCTTTTGTTGCACATCATTATGCTGGCCGACAGACAAGCTTTCAAACAGCACATAGGAAACAATTTCGTTAATGCAAAGCCACAAGTTTACAAGGGGAAAAGGGTGGAGAATTTATCCATGAGCCTTCAGAATCCTTTAGGATGGCTTCAAAGTTGAGTAGCAAAACAAGAAAGACTTTTTTCTCCCAGAGCTTCACAAGTAAACAACAGAACTATTGGGAACAGGGAGATAAAGCCATTTCTCTTGGCTGCTCTAAGACACCAAATGTCATTTCTAGAACAGTTAATCCCAACAAGCCCAATGCAGCTTTAGAGTCAAAGCTGTAGGATCTTAGGGCTGTATACATTTCAAGAGAAAATATAATTCTAAAACTGAAAGAAAGCATACTTCACACAGTGTTTAGTAGCACCATTTTTGCATGTGTACTTAGCAACAGATTTCATGGGGATTACCCTCTAGTAGGTATACACTGCATTGCCACTAATATTACTCAGTGTGAATGAAATTTACCAAGTACTACTTCAGTTGTCAGTTTTCCAAAATCAATATTACAGCATTTCAATACAGGCAATATTATAAATGTAATATAAATGTATTATAAAAGTATAAACGTATATTGCGTGGTTAGGTTGATTATTTTAGGAGTTTTATGCTACAACTATAGTTAGGTCATACTGCATCAGATAGAAAAAAAGTTGCCCTTTTGTATGCTGGGGATAATTAGGAAAGGAATTGAGAATAAAACTGCAAAGATTGTCATGCCCTTATATAAAGGAGTGGTGCGACCGCACTTGGAGTACTGTGTCCAGTTCTGGTCGCCGCATCTCAAAAAGAATATTGAGGAGATAGAAAAAGTGCAGAGAAGGGCAACAAGGATGATTCAGGGACTGGAGCACCTTCCTTATGAAAAGAGGCTGCAGCGTTTGGGACTCTTTAGTTTGGAGAGGAGACTTCTGAGGGGGGATATGATTGAAGTCTATAAAATTATGCATGGGGTAGAAAATGTTGACAGAGAGAACTTTTTCTCTCTTTCTCACAATACTAGAACCAGGGGGCATTCATTGAAAATGCTGGGGGGAAGAATTAGGACTAATCAAAGGAAACATTTCTTCACACAACGTGTGATTGGTGTTTGGAATATGCTGCCACAGGAGGTGGTGATGGCCACTAACCTGGATAGCTTTAAAAGGGACTTGGACAGATTTATGGAGGAGAAGTCGATTTATGGCTACCAATCTTGATCCTCTTTGATCTGAGATTGCAAATGCCTTAACAGACCAGGTGCTCGGGAGCAACAGCCGCAGAAGGCCATTGCTTTCACATCCTGCATGTGAGCTCCCAAAGGCACCTGGTGGGCCACTGCGAGTAGCAGAGAGCTGGACTAGATGGACTCTGGTCTGATCCAGCTGGCTTGTTCTTATGTTCTTACGTTCTTATGCCTTGCACCATGGCTTAATAAACAAGAATTAATGATAAAAACGCTACCTAGATTCTTCAGAGAATCCCAACTGAAATGTCACTGACAGTCACATTTAATAAGTACATTTTGCAGAGTTTATAATTAACACCACGCTACATAAAAAGGAATGGACAGCACAGCCTTCAATATTCCTGTGAAGAAGGTTCCAAAGCCTGCCTTCACAAAGTACTCAACTCATTACATAATATACACCACCAACTTAAAGCAATATAGACCTTTTTTTAAAAAAAAGGACATACTTTTGTTACAATAATAGGTATTTTTAAAAACAAGCAAGCAAGCAGTTGGAGAAAGGCTCTGGATTAATGAAAACCTATCACTGGCTCCCTTGTACAGCTGGCAAAATAGGAGCCAGCCTTCGGAATGATCCCTTTCCTCCTCTGGTAGAAATTATACCATTTTCCTCTTCTTAGCCTTGATCATGATTCAGAATTAGTTACACATACACTACCCACGGATTAACACTGAAAAGGTTCTTCCTTCACTAGGATTTGCTCATGTGCCTCACAGTCTGGTTTGAAATCCTAATTAGTTAGGCTGGGGACAGATGCAATATTGAATCATGAGTAAGGGCACTTTCACACATGCAGAATAATGCACTTTCAATCCACTTTCACAATTGCTATTCCTCACAGCAAAATCCAGCTGCAAAGTGGATTGAAAGTGCATTATTCTGCATGTGCAAAGGTGCCCTAAGATTGCAAAGAAAAAGAATAAAGAAGTTGAGTCAGAGACAGCAGGGTTACAAAGCACATTTTGTCAAACTTTGTAGCCAATTTGTAATCTTCTGTTTTCATCTAAATCAGGTCAATTTTGAAATAAAAATTATTTAAAATACAGTGACTATATACAAAAGTTCATATAGTAGTGTCCAAATTTGCACATTATGAACAATACTCAGCTACTTGTTACATTTCAACTACTTGTTACATTTTTAATTATATAAGATTCTCAGCATCATGCTACTTTAGTCCAACATCAGTTGCAAAGTTACTTATGATGAAAAAACATATTTAGATGAAATGTCTTTTCCAAGAAACTTTTTTAAAAATGGAAACCTGTTAAAGTCTGGGCTGGACCAGAGGGGAAGAGCCTTTGGCTAACATTCAGGCACCTGTCAAATCAGACACTGGAGACAGTTGTAAAGGCTGGGGAATAAACCTAAATAAATAAATAAGAACAACCCATTGGTTTCTCTAAATAAAGTGTATTTTCATATTTTCTGTGAATTGTTTTAGGTGTGTTAGTGGGGAAAAAGGCACGTATAAGAATAAATAAAACATATTACAGTGGCAGTAGCTTTCATATGTACGAATGAACCCATTTACCAGCAGGTCCTAAAGTTTATGCCTCTATTTTATCAGGTGTCCCAGCAACTTCCCCTCAGTTCTGCATTAACACCATAATTTCCAAAATCTTATTTATTTATTTATTTATTAAACTTTTATACCGCCCCATCCTCTAGGGGCTCTGGGCGGTGAAAAACACAACTCCTTTTAATTATTACAAAAACACAACTTTTAATTATTTCAGACTGAGAGGCAGTGACGTAGGTACAAAATTTGTATGGGTGGGTTCAGGGGGCAGGGCCCCACCCCCAGGCCTGACCACACCTCCCCAAGCTCCGCCCCCCCCAAGCTGGAGGGAATTGCTCCAAACTCTATGAAATTTAAGCCAAAAGAATTTTGCAATCAAATCTCTTATCAAGCAACTGAAATCAAAGCTCTTATCAAGCAACTGAAAAGAACTGGCTGCATCTCTGCCCATCCTATTTCAGCCTTCAAAGGCTTTATTTAAAGGAGGGGGGCTCTTTGTTCTCTTTTCTGTTGCATTTAGAAGTTACTGTAAAGTGGATTTTAAGTAACTTACTACTAACATGTAATTAGTTTTGCTAGCCTGAAAAATCTCAGCTCCCTCCCAATCTATTTGGAAAACTGGGAAAAGAAAAGGGGAGCCTCCAAACATGGCTGTTTGGCCCATCGCAAAGGGCAAGTTTCCCTCGCCCTCTGGCTGCTAGGCAGGGAGGCGGCGGCGGCGGCCCCCCGCCGCCACCACTGCCGCCGACCCCATGCCAGTGCCTAGCAGCCGAAGGGCAAGTTTCCTTCACCCTCCGGCTGCTAGGCAGGGAGATGGCAGCGGCCCCTCTCCGCCGCCACTACCACCCCGCCACTACCACCGACTCCATGCCAGTGCCTAGCAGCCAAGGAGCAAGTTTCTCTCATCCTCCGGCTGCTAGGCAGGGAGATGGCAGCAGCCCCCCTCCGCCGCCAGAGGGGCGAGTTTCCCTCTCCCTCCCTGCAAGCTGGTCTCTTGTGAAGCCTTCACATATTTCTTAAAGGGGAAAGTACTTAAAATCAGTTTTAAGTCCTTTTCCCTTTAAGCAATCTTTGGGGTTGAACCCATGAAAAAAAAAACAACCCTTACCTAGGTCCCTGCTGAGAGGCCATTCTCTGGCTGTGGACTATGTACCTACAACCCAAGGTAGAACCTGAAAGAAGAGACTTTTGATACTCACCCCCACCCTGCAAAAAGTGCCTATGTAGTAGTTAACTTTTCAGTTACTGCAACAGCCCATCATCTCCCCCCCCCCCCAAATGCAGCCTCAGCACAACTCTAGAAAAGTGGAAGCAGTTTTTAGTTAGTGGGGAGCTGGCATTGTTTATTTTATTTGCTTGCCATTATTCTTCATATCTGGTTATTTCAAAAGCTCTCTGTACAAGGAAAGTCCCACTGCTGTGTTTAGTACAGATATCATACATGGAGACAGAGTTTATTCTAAGTTCAGGAAATCTTTAATCAGACATATAAGTTGCACAACTAATGAATAAACCTATTTTGGAATGAAACAGATTTCTTATCATTACCTCCAAAAAAAATTCATCTTTGAAACACTATAGGAAACTTGGAAACCAACTTATTATAAAAACATACTTGGTATGGTACTTGGGAACATGTCCAGCTGGGCCCGTTTCTAACTTAACGTGCTCAGGCTTGGGATGTCAGGCTCACTAGCTTGAGTCCCATTCAATTCAGGGGGAGTGGCTTCCGGGGAAACGTGGCTAGGAAAGGAAAGCGCAAAGGGTCCAGATTTCCAGTCCCAATCCTGTGCTGTCCTTACTTGCAAGGAAGCCCTACTGAATTCGGAAGGAATCACCTTCAGAACAGCACGCAAGGAGTAGGATTAGCTAACATTTGCTTTTCTCTCTGATTTCGCGTTCCCAGCTCAGCCCTAAGGCCAGCTGTTCAGGACTTCACTCACCTTCCTGGCTTCCCTACCGGCTCCGGCCACGCACACTTCTGCCTCTTCCCCTCCTCCCGCCCCCTTCTGGCGCTACTATTTCCAGCAAGCCGCTTCCGGGTTCCCTTCTCTGCGCAGGCGCGTTTTCTTGCTTCCACTGGCGTTTGCCGGCTCACCCATGCGGGGAGGGTCGCTTCTCTGCGGCGTCTAGATGGGCACCTGTGTGTTCTGTGTTTCTAAATGACGCTCCTCGCAGCGGAGTGTTGCGTCTTCAGAAGGTTCTAGGTTTCTGTTTCGTTTTCCTGAGTGACCTGTTTAGAATGATGCGCCTGAGTTTTTGTCATTCCAGTTTCGTTGCACACAAACACACATGTATGCAAAATGAAGTGTAATGCACCGTAGATGTGCTTCTGCAGTATCTCTAAATTTGTTATAAGGGCGCCACTATTTTTGGTAGTTACTCAATGCACAGAAAATCCTAGGAGCCTGCTGTATGTCTTCAAATTATTTTCTTTCGAATCCCGCAGAGATAGGGGTCAATTTGAACCAAAACTTGTTTTTAAGGAGACAGGATAAAAGCCGGAACAGCCAAGAACAGGCATTAAAACAGTTAGAGGATTGCAAAAAAACCTGTGGAATACATTAGGCACTCCAGAACTACAATCTAGAACAAAAAAAGGCACAAACAACGTGCATTTATTAAACCTTTCCAGGCCAAAAATGCCTCCAGAACAGCAAATAAAAGCCCAGAACGGCCCAGAACAGGCATTAAACGAGTTAGAGGATTACAAAAAATTGTGGCATGCGTTAGAGGCACTCCAGAACCCGCAAAGACAACCTGCCTTTCTTACCCCGTTCTGGGCCAAAATGCCTTCAGAGCCAGAGAATGGCCTGGAACAGGTTTTAACAAATTAGAGGGCCACAACAACAGGTTTTAACAAATTAGAGGGCCACAACAACAATGGCACGTATTAGCAGCTCTCCAGAACTACAGTCTCGTTCTGGAGTGCCTCTAATGCATACCTTTGTTTGTTGTGGCCCTCTAATTAATTTAATGCCATTCTAGAGTGCCACTAATCCATGCCACTTTTTGTTGTAGCCCTCTACTTTGTTTAATTCTTGTTCCGAGTCATTTCCTGTCTCCGAAGGCATTTTGGCTTGGAACAGGGTAAGAGAGGGAGATTGTCTTTGCGCTTTTTGTTCTAGATTGTAGCTAATGCATGCCACTGCTTGTTGTGGCCCTCTAATTCATTTAATGCCCGTTCCAGGCTGTTCCCAGCCATTTTCTGGTTCCAAAAGCATTTGACCAGGAACAAGGTAAGAGAGACAGGTTGTCTGTGTTTTTTGTTCTAGGTTGTAGTTCTGGAAGGTTTCTAATTGATGCCACTGTTTGTTGTGGCCCTGTACTTTGTTTAATGGCCGTTCCGGACCGTTCCGGGCCATTTGCTGGCTATTGAGGCATTTTTGCCCAGAACGGTGTAAGAGAGGCAATTTGTCTCTGCATTTTTTGTTCTAGATTGTAGTTCTGGAGTGCCTTAATGCATGCCACAGTTTTTTGTGGTCCTCTAAGTCATTTAATGCTTGTTCCAGGCTTTTTTTGCTGTTCCGGAGGCATGTTTAGCCTGGAAAAGGTTAATAAATGCACATTCTTTGTGCATTTTTTGTTCTAGATTGTAGTTCTGGAGTGCCTCTAATGCATGCCACAGTTTTTTGTGGTCTTCCTACTCATTTTATGCCTGTTCTAGGCCGTTCTGACTTGTTCCAGCTTTTATCTCGGCCCCTTTTTAAGCCGCAACTCTATGTGAAGTAAGCTGCGTTGAACATGCCTTCCAAGTGCATGCAAGACTTGTGTGTATGATGTACTTCCAACTTACGGTGAACCCGTGAATCTCTCCTTCCATGCCCTGTGGCACCACAGTGGCCCAAAAACCATCTTGAAAAACATGGATCCTCATGGATCCACCTGGTTTTTTCGCTTGGTCACCCCAAAATCACCACCATAAGAACAAGCCAGCTGGATCAGACCAAAGTCCATCTAGTCCAGCTCTCTGCTACTCGCAGTGGCCCACCAGGTGCCATGCAGGATGTGAACGCAATGGCCTTCTGTGGCTGTTGCTCCCGATCACCTGGTCTGTTAAGGCATTTGCAATCTCAGATCAAGGAGGATCAAGATTGGTAGCCATAAATCGACTTCTCCTCCATAAATCTGTCCAAGCCCCTTTTAAAGCTATCCAGGTTAGTGGCCATCACCACCTCCTGTGGCAGCATATCCCAAACACCAATCACACCTCAACCTCTTTGCCACATGTCTGAACACAGCAATCGCTCCTCCCATGCTCTGTGGCGCCGTAGTGGCCCAAAAACCTGCTTGAAAAACATGGATCCTCATGGATTCGCCTGGTTTTTGCCCTAGGTCACCCCAAAATCACCACCACACCACACCTCAACCCCTTTGCCACATATCTGAACACAGCAATTGTTCCTCCCACGCTCTGTGGCTCCACAGTGGTCCAAAAACCTGCTTGAAAAACATGGATCCTCATGGATCCGCCTAGTTTTTTCGCTTGGTCACCCCAAAATTACCACCACACCTCAACCCCTTTGCCACATGTCTGAACACAGCAATCACTCCTCCCACGCCCTGTGGCACCACGGTGGTCCAAAAACCTGCTTGAAAAACATGGATCCTCATGACATGTGGCAAAGAGGTTGGGGTGTGTTGTGGTGTGGTGGTGATTTTGGGATGACTTAGGGCAAAAATCAGGCTGATCCATGAGGATCCATGTTTTTCAAGCAGATTTTTGGGCCACTGCAGTGCCACAGATTGTGGGAGGAGTGATTGCTGTGTTCAGACACATGGCAAAAGGGTTGAGGTGTGGTGTGGTGGTGATTTTGGGGTGACCAAGCGAAAAAACCAGGCCAATCCGTGAGGATCCATGTTTTTCAAGCAGTTTTTTGGGCCACTGCGGCGCCACAGATTGTGGGAGGAATGATTGCTGTGTTCAGACACATGGCAAAGGGGTTGAGGTGTGGTGTGGTGGTGATTTTGGGGTGACGAAGGGATGTGGTTGTGATTTTGGGGTGACCAAGGAAAAAATAACGGGGATCCATGCTTTCTAACCACGTTTTTGCGCCACTGTGGCGCCACAAAGCATGGACTGCATGATTGTTTTGTGCAGACATGTATCTAAGGTCTTGCGCTGTGATGTGCTAGTGGTTTTGAGGTGACCAAGGGAAAAATCATGAGGATCCATGAGAATCCATGTTTTTCAAGCATGTTTTTGTGCCACAGCGGCACCATGGAGCGTGGGATGCGTGATTGTTTTGGTGCTGCCTGTAGACTAAAACATGCTCTATGGTTTCATGGTGGTTTCATTTAATTTCAATGGAAAAGTAATGAGGATCCGTCCAGATCCGACATGAGCTAAGAGAAAATGAATGGTTTATTTTTCCCCAGCAACACAAAGCACCAAGTGCAGCCATGAAATTCAACCCTCCACCCACCCCCTTCTCCTCGAAACTCCTGAAACTCCCAATCTTTCTTACGCCCCACTCACCTCGTTGATGTCTCCCTCTCCTCCAGCCGCCAGTGAGCAAAGCGGCAAAGGAAAAGCCAGAGCTCAGCTGTTGGACACTGGAGTGAGGAGTCAATCCAATCCACCCAGTGGCTGCTCCTTTTGTTTAGGCACCCACCCCATCCCCTCCCATCCCCCTAAGACCCACTCATTATCGGCTTGTCCTCAGGTTTCCTCCCCTCGCATAGCTGGTTTCACACAAGCACCAGGTGGGGGGGAAGGGATGGGCGGGGCTTAGGAATCAGGCACCCCCCACGTGGCTAAAAATTTCTGCGCCTGAGGCAACTGCCCATCTTGCCCAATGGGAGGAACGCTTCTGCCTAGCTCCCCCTACCTGTGGCTCTAGGCTAACTGCGTCTCCGCCAGCCAATCAGGAAGTGTCTACATTTACATTAAGTGTTGCTAAGGCCAGCTTTTCTGCACTTTCTAAAAATTAACCCTTTTACCTGGGCCTAATCCATCACACCTATCTTGTTGGCCCTCTCCCCCTGTTGCTCCTTCTGCCGCTTCTCCTAGTTCCCCCTGCCCCGCCAGCTCATTTTCCCTTCAGCACCAACAGTAAGTTATCTGGCTTGTCCTGGTTTGGTGTTTGGGGGGTGAGAAAGGGGGCAGGGGGAGACATATACCATCCTGGGTTGATGTGTAGGGTGGTGGAAGAATGTGATTGGAAGAAAGCGAACTGTGGAATGGGGAGGGTGCAAGAGTGGGTGGATGTCAGGATGCTGGGGCTGCTTGCAGCTTTGGGCTTGGGGGGATGGGCATTTAGTTGAATATTATGTAGTGTTTCCCTGCTTCTTTTCTCCAGAAGGTGTGGGCCAAGGCCGACTCCAACTGACTTGTATTTTTATCTCACTGTCTGCATATTTCTGCTTTTGGTTCTCATGCTTTTAGTTCTCATGGGGGGTGCACCCTCACTGATATTGCTGATAGTTTGGGAGAGGAAAAGGCAGTTCTGGCTTTTCCACACTGTTCTCAAGATGTTGAATAAAGGACTGTTTAACGAGACTTTGTTTCCATCATTGGGGATATGACAGTGGAAGACTGGGGACGGTGCTGACCATGCAAAAGGTGGCAAGGCCTCTGCTACCCCACCACTCGGCATGGTGTTCGGGAGTTGGGAGAGGGTGGGTGGGGAATGGGAAGGGTGCTGGTGGGACAATGGGTAGCAGAGTCACCACTGTACCACCGCCTGGCTTGGCGGTTGGGAGAGGGCAGTTGGGGGAATGTGAAGGATGCTGGTGGGAGGGGGAATGGGCAAGCAAGCTGGAATGTGAGGGACTCAGTTCCAACCAATAAGCATGCAGGACTCATTTCCTCCATTGGTTTAAAGTGAGTTGTTGATTCATCCAACCTTTACTCAATTATGTTTAAGAATATATAACAT
This sequence comes from Sphaerodactylus townsendi, assembly GCF_021028975.2. Lineage (NCBI taxonomy): Eukaryota > Metazoa > Chordata > Lepidosauria > Squamata > Sphaerodactylidae > Sphaerodactylus > Sphaerodactylus townsendi. The sequence goes on along the minus strand of NC_059425.1, from coordinate 127,360,388 downwards.
ACATACATACACACATACACAATTACATTTTCACACTCATTCATGAAGTTTAGCCTCAACGTGGCTTATTTGCTTTGATTGTATTTATGTGTTGCCTAATTGTTTGCAACAACAAAATAAAATGGGTCTGGTGACCTCATAGGGATTATGTTCACATTTCATGAAGTTCTAAAAATTGTTAGGGGGGCTCTGACCTCCTGTTTTATTCTAATCGAAAATTTAATACATGCTAAACTCCAGCAAAAAGAAAAATAAGAGTGACAAATTGTGGTGAGGAGGCTAAAGCAAACTGATAAACACAAACACACCATCTTTGCTTTAACAAATTTGTTTAAATTACAGTGTAAAGAGTTTGTGCCATTGTCTATTGTCACTCAATATCTGACAACCAAGCAACAACTATCCTTTTAATTTTGCCTCAAGTATGTATGATGTGCATTTAAAAATATTCACAAACATTTAACTGGTGGATTTCTGTTGGTTGCCTTTATTTTGTAGCATAAGTACTTGACCCAGTTTTTTTCCAGTGAGAGAGGAATTTTGTTTTTTAATTTAAATTTCTATAACTTATAGATGTGGCTATCCTGCTTTTAATAAACAGATTTCAAGCAAAGTCCTTGCATGCCCTACCCAAGGTGACCCAAAATCTAATACCATACATCATTACTGTTGCACGAAGACAACTGAATGTGTATCTGAAGTTAGGAAGAGGAGTTTCACATAATATGACTTTTAGTCATCTCCCAGGGTTTGAGGATAATGATGAAAACGCTCTGGATAGGTGCAGTTCTCTACTAACATTTCCTTTCCAAAAATAAAGAGTTTATGTCTTTTAGTGATATAGGCTGCTGCCCCAAACTCCTCTTGAAATCAAGTATGTTAGGGATTTGGATATAAATGGGAGCTATTGCTTGAATATACCTGACTTGCAAATCAGACTGTTTGCCAGATCTCTTAAGCTCGTGTTCTTAGGAGCGGATTTAAAGGAAACCAGTGGAGCTACCAATTAAACATCTTGTTTAGTGCTGAAGTTATACCAATTGTTCAGCATTTATAAAACAAACTATAACACCTTTTTGCATGTACTTTATCATCTGACTAGCAACATGGCAATTTCCTTTTTCATTATTCTGCATTATGTTTAAGACAATTTAAAATTAGCACTGATTCAGTCTCCTTTGTAATTAAAGGAAGTACAGCTTTCTTTTAAACACTTCAGTGTGTACAAACTGGAAAGCAATCCACCAGCTGCTGCCCACTCCTTCTGGGCAGCCTGCCTGCATTCCTGGCAATGAGCTTGGGAGAATATTTTGAGCAAGAGGCCAGCATGATTCCTTCTATCATACAAAAAGGTTCACGCTTAATTTTTTGAAACTCTACTGGAAATTTAAAAAAACCTGATTCATAGAGGGGAGGGGAGGAGGATGAAAGTCTGGAAGAAGTGGGAGGTGGAAAAATTATACCAGTTTCCCTCCCCCTTAGTTTAGTGGTTTCAGACCCAACCATTAATTTGTTTGTATGATTTGTAAAAATTTTCTCCACAAAGAATTTGAAGCAGAAAAACATATTATTGGAAATATAACACCCATTTGAAAGTCAAACAGCAAAATGTTCTCATTGCCCCGAAAGGTTAAAGCCAATACATTAAAATGGAAAGAACATTAATGCTGTACTAATGTACGGCTAGCTTTTGCTAATTATCTCATGGTGAGAACCTCTTAGACTTCTGGGTTTTTCTGCAGAAACCATTGGTAGTTCTGCTTAAATGTCCTATGTCTGTGCACTTAATATCTTGCCTAATAAATGGGATACAAAACAAGGCTGTGGTGGAGGTAATAGAGGTTAATTCAAAACACAAGGAGTAAACATTTGTTATCCATGTGTATCTTTGATTATTGCCTCTGGCCTGCAAGAATGATTTGTGCATGGAAACAACATTACACTCTTTGGTACTGACCCAAATGGACAAACAATATATGTTGAGTTGTAGGGATTGTCATTGGGATGATTTTGTTGAAGACTCAGGTGTAATCATTCTGTAGCGTAAAGCAAATGGTTGTAAAAAGAAAATAATGCGGTATCTCATTTTAAGAAGTGTATATCTAAAGTATATGGAAAAACCTCTGACCAACAAGGGTGTTAAAAGGGGGCAAGGGCAACCCCTGAACTAGAGAAACAATTCAATAAAACAACTTGTTTGCACACAACATTGTACGTGAAAGCCTGAAGCAGCCCAAATATTCATCACAGATCTTTCAACCTGACAGGTCAGCAAGGATAGGCACCCCAGGCGTCTTTCCTTTCATATCTTTTTAAAAAAAATGCCTGATGATGTACAAATGCAGTATATTATATGAACACTCAAACCTCTTCAGGATATCACTTACCACAGTAATAAACAATGTTCTGTCCAGGACTGAGCCCAGGGGAAAATCCCTGGTTCTGCCAGTTTGCAGCAGAAACTGACTAGAGCCAAACATACAAATGTACCTTTTCCCCTTCCCTCACAGTTCCTGGAGTAATTTTGAAATTCTTGCTACAAGGCAACCAGAAAAATGGCATCTTACAAGTTTTATGTGCTATGAAAGCTTTAGTGTTTTCTGGGGACTAGCAGTCATCAGAGAAGCACAGATAGATAACTTTTTCTATTACAGTACAGCTTTTAAGGGCATGAGCCAATTCCCTGTTTACTTCTATGAGTGAATGAGGATGGTGTTGCTGACATCTCCTAGTTCTCTGTGGATTCACTCATCCTGGAGGAATCAGACTGGGAGGATTTGAGTTACTTGGCTCTGCCAAGCCACAGAGCAGAGTCTGGTGACTTCATGAAAATTCGGTCTTCTCACAAGCTGTCTAGGGCTTTCTGGGTGGCTGCCACATCCCTGTTGCTTGGCAGCAGTGTTCTTACTTATAAACATCATGGTTCAGCAACCATGCTGCTGTTGCATGATGTATATAAGAACACTGCTGTCAGGCAACAGGAAATGTGGCAGCCACCTGCAACACAGTCTGTTCTTCCATGTGACCACCTGCTCTTGGCCTGTCCTAAGCTGCCTCTCTATGGCATGGTAGGTAGGTAGGTAGGTAGGTAGGTAGGCAGGCAGGTAGGCAGGCAGGCAGGCAGGTAGGTAGGTAGGTAGGTAGGTAGGTAGGTAGGTAGATAGATAGATAGATAGATAGATAGATAGATAGATAGATAGATAGATAGATAGATAGATAGATAGATAGATAGATAGATAGATAGATATTTTAATGTCATTGTGCACGCACAACGAAAATACAAACATCCCCCGATGCCCATTTCTGCAGTCCTCACACCCCATCTTCCACAATCCCCCTTCTAACCATCCCTACACAGCCACAGCCTCATCAATGCGACACCATGGAGTTCAGCATAGCCACAGCACTAGAATAGAATCTGTCTCTGAGCCTAGTTGTCCTTGTTTTTATGATCCTATGTCGTCTGCCAGATGGTAATATTTCAAAAAAAGAAAAAGCAGGGTAAGACGGGTCTTTCAAAATATTCTGAACTTTCTTTAAGCAGTGGGAATTATAGAGTTCTTCCAAAGAGGGGAGAGGGCATCCAATAATCCTCTGGGCAGTAGTAATCATCCTATGGAGTGCCTTCCTATCTGCCACTGCGCAACTGGCAAACCATGCACAAATGCAGTATGTCAGGACACTCTCTATGGCCCCTTGGGGCACCTTGGATTTGTCTGTAAAATTGCAGGCAATCTACATTTGCTGTGAATATCCTCCATATATTTGTCCTTGCTGTTAAGGTTGAAAAAGATCGCAGCACTTTAAATACCTGGGATGGAGTTAAAACTTGTGCTTTTGGGCAACCCTGCTCTCACCTCAGTGGATGCCAGATGTCAGCCACTGGTAAGAGCAGCCTTCCCTAACACTGTTACCAGCTCAAGGCCACTTCACTGGTACCCAACAACCCTCCAAATTGATTTCCTGATTTCAGCTGAAACAGAAAGCTCTCTTGGGACAGGGCCCTGATTGGTTGAAGGTCAAAAAATAAATGGCCATGAATATAGGCTATCATAATAGGGCCTTTTCTTCCTTTACCTGTTACCATTACTTGCTCCACTGGGTTACTTTGCCATTACATCTATTTTGAATATGCTTCTTGACTTGTAACTGAATTTGCTAATGCCTCAAGAACTTAATATCTATGCTGTAAGAACCTTCAGTAAGTGTATATAGGAAGTTAGCTGTGTTATTTTTATGTGCTTTGAGATTTCACTGGAACAGTGTTGTCTTTCAAAAAAATTCTTTGTAATTAAGCCTAATTTGCTTTGGTGTTTGAGTGCTGTGAGTTGACTGGTTCTTACCCAGGTTATATTTATTTATTTATATTTATATATTAAATTTTTAAACCACCCACCCCCAAAGGGCTCTGGGTGGTGTACAGCAGGCCAAACAATATTACACACAGTGGCTGAAAACAACATTACACATCATAAAATAACTTAAATTAAGCTAAAAACAGTTTACAGAATTCGTAAAACCTAGCAGCTGTGGATTGTAATGTTTGGTTAATGTTATCAAAGGAGAAACTTGCTCCAGGTCTTGGGCATGAGACAGGAGAACAACTCTCTTAGAAGAAAGTAAGGCATCCTTGATACCCTGCATCCCTTTCTCTACACTATTTCCTCTTTCCCTTATCTTGGCAGCATGGACATAGGTAAGGGTTGTAGAACCAACCAGGGGAGAGGTGATCCTAGATCTAATTCTATGTGGGACCCAGGACCTGGTGCGGGAAGTCAGTGTTGTTGAGCCGATAGGGAACAGCGACCACAATGCTGTCAGATTCAGTATCTCTGCATGCGAACAAGTGACAACTACTAATGTAGTTACATTCGCCTTCAGAAAGGGAAATTTCTCAAAGATGAGGGGGATAGTGCGCAGGAAGCTGAAAGGGAAAATCAAGAGAGTCAAAAATGTCCAAGGTGCTTGGAGGTCATTAAAAAACACAGTCATAAAAGCTCAGCTGGAATGTGTTCCGCAGGTTGTGGTGCTGCAGCTTCCAGTCCAAAAAGAAAGCCACCATGGTTAACAAGGGAGGTTGGAGGAAATTATTAGGGAAAAAAAGATGTCTTTGTGGGAAAATGCAAGTCCAACTTAACTGATGAAGAATACCAGAGAGAATCACAAATGGTGGCAAAAGAGAAGCAAGTTAGCTGTAAGTGGAGGCAAAAAAGGATTATGAGAGGAACGTGATACTGCGTAACATCAAGACTAGTAACAAACAGTTCTTCTCAAGTACATCAAAAGCAGGAAGCCAGCAAGGGCTGCGGTAGGTTCAAGTTAGATGACAAAGGAACAAAGGGGTGTGCTAGTAAAAAGATGGCAGGGAGATTGCAGAGAAGCTGAATGAATTCTTTGCATCTGTCTTCACCCAAGAGGAGGTGAGGAACATTCCTGCACCTGAACCAAGCTTCTTAGGATATTTAATCCGAGGAACTAGCAAAGATAGTGGTGGTGACAAGGAAGACGCTCTGGCAGCCATTGATAAATCCAAATGTTACCAAATCCCCTTGGCCCAGATTAGCATTCACCCAAGAGTTCTGAAAGAGCTCTATGGCATGAAATTGGTTGATCTTCTCACCTTAATATGCAACTTATCCCTGAAATCATCAGGCTCCATCCCTGAAGACTGGAAGATGGCCACCGTCACACCAATCTTTAAGAAAGGATCTAGGGGGACCCCAGGCCAGTCAGTTTGACATCTGTTCCTGGTAAATTAGTAGAATCTATCATTAAAGATAAAATTATTAAACATGTAGAAAAGCAAGACCTGCTGAGTAAGAGAGTCAGCATGGCTTTGCAGAGGCAAGTCCTGTCTTACAAACTTACCAGAGTTCTTTGAGGTAAACAGACATGGGATAAGGGGAACCAGTGGACATTGTCTACTTGATTTCCAAAAGCTTTTGACAAAGTTCCTCACCAGAGACTGTTGGAGAAAAACTACAATGAAGGAATAAGAGGGGAAGTCTCCTATGGATTAAAAACTGGTTGAGGAACAGGGAAACAAAGGTGGGTATAATGGGAAGTTCTACAATGGAGAGATGTAAGGAGGTCCCCAAGGATCCGCTTTTGGGACCAGTGCTCTTAACTTATTCATAAATGACCTGGAAGTAGGTGGGTAGTGTGGCGGGCCAAGCTCTGGTAGATGATACTCAAATATGTAAGGTGGTAAGAACCACAAAGATTGGCGAAGAGCTCCAAGTGGACCTTTGATAAATTAGGTGAGTGGGCTAAGAAATGGCAATGCAGTTCACTGTAGATAAAATGTAAAGTGATGCAATATAGGGGCAAAAAAAATCCAAACTTCACATACATCAGCTTCAGGGGTCAGTGCTATCAGTCACAGACCAGAAAGGGATTTTAGCATGCCTTAGTTGATAGTTCCATGGGAATGTCAACTCAATGCATGGTAGCTGTGAAAAGGCAAACCTATGCTGTGGGATCATTAGGAAAGGAGTTGATAATAAACTGCAAGGGATTGTCATGCCCCTTATATAAAGACACGTGGTATGGACCAAGACTTGGAGTAATTGTATTCAGTTCTTGGTCACCACATCTCAAAAAAAGGATATCAAGGAGATAGAAAAAAAGTAGAGAAGGGCAACGAGGGATGATTGAAGGATTGGAGCACCTTCCTTTATGAGGAGGGCTGCAGCTTGGGGACTCTCTTTAGTTTGGAGAGGAGACGTCTGGAGGGGTGATAAGGATTGAAGTCTATAAAATTATGCATGGGTAGAAAATGTTGACAGAGAGAAATTTTTCTCTTCTCACAAATACTAGAAACCAGGGGCATTCCACTGAAAAATGCTGGGGAAGAATTAGGACTAATAAAAGGAAACACTTTCACTTAACGCGGTGATTGGTGTTTGGAATATGCTGCCACAGGAGGTGGTGGGATGGCTACTAACCTGGATAGCTTTTAAAAAGGCCTTGGACAGATTTATGGAGGAGAAGTCAATTTCATGGCTACCAATCTTGGTCCTCCTGATCTCAGATTGCAAATGCCTTAGCAGACCAGGTGCTCAGGAGCAGCAGCAGCAGCAGAAGGCTACTGTTTCTACATCCTGCATGTGAGCTCCCAAAGGCACCTGGTGGGTCACCGCGAAGTAGTAGCAGAATGCGCGCTGGACCAGGACGGACTCTGGTCTGGATCCAGCAGGCTAGTTCCCATGTTCTTATGTTCCATAAGGTTCCTCAGGTTTGAACCCCCCTCCATTCATGTCCCAAGCCCCACACCCGCTTGTGGCTTTTAAAACATTTTAGTGTCTTTTGGTTTGTGGTCTGTAGGCACACAGAGCAGACAGAGGAAAGCCTAGGATAAAATTAGGGTCCACTCTATCAGTTCCAGTCACATGGGCCACTGGGCCATGCTGGCAGGGCTGGATGGGGAATTGTAGTTCCTGGAACATCTGGAGAGCCTAGGCTCACTCCCGGGCTAGCAGCACCACACCCTCAGGGATTGTTTGGGACTCTGATGCCATCTTAGGTTTGAGGGAGGTTTGGTTCAGATCCAAAGTTATGGACTCCTGTGCTGGGGCGTGCCCCCATCCTCCATTGTTTCCAATGGGAGCTGGCTAGAAGATGAAGGCTAAGGCCTTGAGGGTCCATAACTTTGACATCCTGTCCAAACTTCACCAAACCTGGGATGTTCTATCAGGGAGAGTCTCTGATATTACTCAATTAGGTTTTGTGAAGTTTGGTTCAGGGAGTCCAGCCATGACTCCCAGCTGGGTACCCCATCCCATTGTTTCCAAATGGGAGCCACAGGGAGATGGGGCTACACCTTAGAGGGTCCATAACTGGACCTTCTGAACCAAACTTCACTGAATCATGAAATTAATTAGGAGGCAGACCCTAAAGATACCCTGAAAGTTTGCTGCTCTCTAGCTTTAACAATTACACCCTGGGACAGCAGGCACCCCCAAATTTCTCAGATTCTCTCTTTAAATCCACCCTTCTGCATCGCATTTAAAGTGGGAGAATCTGAGGTCCCTAGTTTAGAAGAAGAAGAAGAGTTAGATTTAAATCTCCCCTTTCTCTCCTGTAGGAGACCCAAAGGGGCTTACAATCCCTTGCCCTTCTTGCTCCTCAAGCAACAAACACCCTGTGAGGTGGGTGGAGCTGGAGTGAGAACTCTTGAAAAAGCTGTGACTAGCCCAAGATCACCCAGCTGGCATGTAGAGTGCAGGGTTGGATCTAAATCGATAAGCTCTCCATTAGCTCAGTTGGTAGAGCAGGGAATCAAACCCGGTTCCTCCCGATTGGAATGCACCTGCTCTTAACCACTACACCACATTGAAAGGATGTCAGTTTCAGGGTGGGATATTCCACTCCCAAAGATTATCAATTTCAATGTTGTTTAATCAGGGGACCCCAGATTCTCCCTCTCTAAGGTGGATTTAAAGGAGAATTTGGCTCTGTAGTTTGTGTCAATTCATTGGAAAGTGATGCTGTTTGGGGGTGGGATTCCAGCATCACAGCTGCTGCCAAAACACAGATTTTGCCCCAGGCTCCCTTTCCCCCCTATGCCTCTGCCCAGAGGGGAGGGGCAGGGCAGGGCAGGGCAGGGCAGGGCAGGGCAGGGCAATCTGCCATCCCCGACCTTGGAGAGCTGCTTTTATAAGCGCTAAGCCAGGAGCAGGGCTTGGGGAGGCGTGGCCATGCCCTAGGGGCGTGTGGGGGTGTGGCCCCCCCGACCCCCCCATAAAAAATCTATACCTACGTCACTGCTTGGCAGTCCCCTATAACCTCACCTTACCCTGTTTTCTTCTCTCTTTTCCACCCACCAACCATCTACTTTTCATCTCCCCCTTCCCCCCATTTTCAGGCTATACTTATTTGCTTCATTTATATTCTGCCTTTCTCCACGGTGGGGACCCAAACAAGTTGACATCTTCCTGCTCTCCATTTCATTCTCATAACTATGAGGCCTTCCTCAGGAGGGCTGCCTGTTCTTTGACTCCCTGAGTTGGAGAGAAAGGTTGGGGCTGGCCAACCCAAGCAGAAGGCAGGCCCAGGGTTTGACTAGAATGGTTGTGGTCAGGGGAGCAGATATAAATCAGCTGGAATCATATTGGCCAGGGAGAGCAGGAAAAGGCAAGAAAACAGCAGGGATGGATGCAGAGGGAGGGGGAAGGATGACTAGGGGAAATGACACACCACAGTGAGAAAGAAATTGGGGGGGGGGGCTATGCCACTCCTTGATTGAAAGATTGGAAGATGAACAACCAGCCCTGCGCCTGTTTCTGCGGCCTCTAAAAAGAACGTTACAGAGAAGGTATGATGCAGAAAGTGGTGGAGCATGAACAGAGGAGTCCCAGTGTCATAATGTTCACATCACATATGAGTTGTGTTTGGAATCTTTTAGCTGGTATCTGATGTTAGCTGAAATTTTCTTAACACACATCCCTTTGGGTAACAGCCATATGGAGCCAGTGTTTTGGGAGCATGGTATCTTTTCTATATCATACAAACACACAAGTCTGGGAATCATGGCCATGAGACATAGGATGGTAATTTCTACTAATTGATGCAGGATACATGCATGTAATGGATGCAATTAAATAAAAAAAGAGGGACCAAGTCAGTATCTGAAACATTTTTTTATTACAGAAAAACTAATTTATCCTTGTTCAAAGTTTTATTCTCCTTTGAAGTTTCGTTTTGATTTTCATTTTTTTTTGGTCAAACCTGCCAGACACATTTGACTCATCGTTGATCTTTGAGTGCTCTCTGTTGTGGGCGAGTATCAAGCTATTGAAACAAAACTCCTCTCTGCAGATGCTACTGTTATGGAAATTGGGAGAAGAATCCTAAATCAGTGTTATTATGCGGGGACAATGCAGCTTCCTCAGAAAATATCCAACATCTCTATTGCCCATGATTATGAAGCTTTCATACTGTTCATGGCAACAACAGCAGTGCATCTTACTGGGTTGCTGTCATTCAGAATCAGCTGTCATTCTTCCCAATGATTTTGTTCCTGTGGCTTTTAATACTTCCTTTGAAAATGACAGGAACAATCTAAGTGGCCTGTAGGTTATTGCAGCTGAATACATTGTGTTGCCAAAAAGATATTACTTATCCACCTCTCTGTAAAATTTACACATCTAACTTGCTTTTTGTGGATTTCATTCTTTATCTGAATACTGGCTAGTTTGTGTAGGAAACATATTTTATCATCTGTGCTCTAGACCAAAATACCTTGACTGCTTGATCACAGCTTGGCTAATATATGAAGAACCTTCTGAATCACATCAAAGATCCATCTAGTTCAGCATTATGTTTCCCACAGTGACTAGTAATATGTCTCTGTGAAATCCTGAAGCATAGATTGATCTATATACTGGCATCTTGTGCAGCTGTTAGGTGGCAGTATCCCTATGGTGTTTTTTCCATGCTGCTATTTCAACCTGCAGGATGAGTTGTATTATCATTGCCCTCTTGCATCTTATAGAGCTGCTAAAGCTCAACAGAGCTTAAGATGCCCACAATGTACAATGTCCATGTACTGCTGTAGTTTCCCAGCACCTAGCAAAAAGCTTATGAACACCATCATCATGTTTTATAATTACATTTATGGATCTTGTGCTAATTCCTAAAAGACTGTGGATTGTGAATAATTTTTGAACCACTGAAGTAATGGTGTGCATAAGATCAGTTATGTTTATTTTATTTGTCTCATTTCAATAGATCCTTGGAATGTCCTACTAGCAAGGACTAAGATGATTAGAAATTTACATGATGCAACTAGTCACACTTCATACAAATTTTCTAAGACAGGACCCAATGGCTGTTGTCAGGAGAAACATAGGCCCGTTCCGCACAGGCTGTTTAGACCGGCGTGGGGCCGGTAAAAACGCCATTGTGGGGGAGAAGATTGCACAACTGCTGATGCTGCAGGGCAGCAGTGGTGGCATTTCCCCCCCCACACACACACACAATGGTGTTTTCTCAACTTGCTCATTGAGCGAGTCTTTTTGAAAAATGCCAGCTTCCATCAGGTGCCGAGCGAACAACATCAGGGGGAAGCCGGCATTTTCACCATGCCGCTCCTGATGCCCTTTTACCTCCTGCTGGCTCCTGTCACCCTGTGGAGCCCAGAGGACACACCTCCTGGCCTCCAACCCCGGAGACATTGCTATGGCTGTTTTGATTTACAAGCAGCGCAGCCTGTGCAGACACCACGTCACCGGCTGCTGGGCCAGCGGGGCTGTACATTCGAATGGCCCCGAAGGGTGCACTGCACAGGCATGGACTATGCTGGTGCACCCCCGCTCACGTGGCCCGTGCGGAAAGGGCCATAGTAAGATACCCTTGTATGTGTCTGAATGAACTGTTTGCATCCTAGCCAAGAGATCAGAGCTAAGTAGACCTCCACACTTAGCAGATGGACAGCACTATGAACTTTGATACAATGGTGGTCTACTGATTGGGGCAGGAGTATAAGTGAATGGAATATCTCCTATCCTCCCCAAGCATCTAATTGACACTGTTACAGCTGCCTAAATAACAGATGTTTTTAAAAATGTATCGTTCAGTGAGGTTTTGACTGCTATTGATAACCATTATCCAGGCAATAATGGCTAAGAATCTTATGAGTAAATTGATAGTGGAAGTAGGACTGCACCACTCCTGACTGTAGGAGGAGGTTCTACTTTTGAAATGCCATCCAGGTTCAAAAAAGCTCCCTATAAAATTTTTGTTTAAAACCTGAAACATGGAGAAAAGTTCTAGATCCGTGGTGGCGAACCTTTGGCACTCCAGATGTTATGGACTACAATTCCCATCAGCCCCTGCCAGCATGGCCAATTTGCAGAGGCTGATGGGAATTGTAGTCCATAACATCTGGAGTGCCAAAGGTCCGCCACCACTGTTCTGGATCAATTCCTTGTCTTTCATACTCCCACATGCAGCTTGTGCAGTGCCATCACAGAAGAACATCTCAAGAAGAACTAGGGAACCTTATCTGACCTTAGAGCTTATTGACAGCTAGGTTCCATCCAAGTGGCTGCAGGATCAATTTCTCCTAGACTCCTAATAATCCTTGATACTTATGCTAGGAGGCTGCATCAAAGCAGGCTACAAAAGAGGAAACATTGGAGACCAGGAGCTGTTGGAAACACTTGTTGGAAGTCCCCACTCTTCCCCTGCACAATCAAAAGGACATGAAGAATTGTCTTTATGAATATTGTTGTTTGTTTTCTTTCCTGAAATTTATGTGTTTTTATGTTATCTTGCCTCTTTGGGCTTCCTTTGACCACGCAAATATTGCTTTGTTAGAAAGAACCCTTCCCACAGGCAAGAAAACAGCCTCTGGCAAAACTGCCTGGGATGGTGCAGTCCTTTCTAGCACCTCAGCATTTGGCTTCCCCATTCTAGTACATGTAGAGACCAGAACTAGTTCTGTCCTACTGAGAGAGAGAACCCTTAAGTTTAAGTCCAGCAATGATGGAAGATAACTCTACTCCACATAATGTGCTGTAATGTTGGCTCATTTACTTTAAAAGTAGCAGCTTCCTTCAGCCAATTGGGCTTTCTTCTGTTCACTGTTGTAAGTAATGTGCCCTCTCCTTTTTCTTTCTGTGGAGGAAACAGCAAATCTAAAACAGAACTTGGCCAGGCAATTCTTACTTGCATAATAGCCTGTGGTCATTAGCCTTGCCTCCTGTGTCTTGCTTCACTTCACTTACATGCTCTGGAGATAGTGCCAGTCTGCTTATCTCAAATGTATCGCTTGTTGCTTTTTACACAATCCAAAAAAAAAAAAACATTCGAAAGCACCAAGGAGTTAGCAACTACCTATCTCAATTGTTGCTCTTATCAGTGCTCTTGCACCTCACATGGCAATCTCACAGCAATTCGTCCAGTGAACAGAGCGGAACTTCAATATTACCTAGACAACTAAGCTTCTCTGTGAATGTTTGCAAGCACAACTCCATTTAGCCTAAATTGAATTTTGGCTAGGTAATGCAAGTTTGTTTTTTAATCCCTTTGCTGGCGTTAGGCACTTGGATACTCTAGCCACACGCAGACTGTAAATAATTTTAATAAAATCTCTCTCTCTCTCACACACACACACACTACACACACAAATTTGAGCTTTTTGCAATGGATACTGGCTTTGGGGACCCTGTTTGGGGAGATCCTATTTGGGTGGGAAAGCAGCACGTAAATAAAGTATTTATGTTCATAGTGATAAAATATTTATGCCCCTTGTGTGATATCCCTTGGGTACTTTGGAGAGTTTTAATCCCTCTCTATTATCTGGCAACCATGGAGCCACTGCTAAACTGGACTAGAAGAGAAGTAATAGTTACAGATGCCATTCTTTGACTTCAAAACAAATTTATTTTGCATTTCACGGTCTTTTAATCCCATTGTTCACACAAACACACACTTTGTCTCTGCCGTGTATATGATGCATATGATGATGTGACCACAAAAGCTTATGCTTCAACAAATCTTTAAGGTTCCTTGAGACTCCTTTTTATAGTTTGCTGCAAAAGGCTAACCCCGTTAGGCCACTCCCTGGTATATGCATACTTTTTATGTGCCAACTTTTCACCTACACCTTAAAGAGCAGCCTGATAAACAGAATTAAGCATTTTTCTACCACTAATATTCCTGTGATGTACATAAGGGAAAACAATATAGTCATACAATTACACATTGTTTGCTGTGTGATGGAGATGGATGTCCCTCCCAGCAAGATTTCTTGTATGGATGATTTCCTTGTACCCTGCTTTCATTTTCCATTCTCACTGCAGCCAACAAGACCAGTTCTAGCATGACTTTTAACTTGTTTCACCACCAGAGCAGGCAGATTTGCCAATGAGTGCAGCTTTGCCCCAGCAGGGGCATATCTGCCAGAGGGACATGGGGGTCAATTGACCCCAGGCAGCACCCTTTGGTCACATGGAGCACAACATTGCACCCCCACACATGACCTGAAGGAGAAGCAGGGTCAGGAGCCTATCACCCCAGCCTGCCACCTCAGAGAAGGAGCAGCCAGGCCAGTAGCCCGCTGTAGGCCCACTGGGCACTCCTTGGCCAGGGACGGCAGGCTCCCAGCCCGGCAGCTCTCCTCTGGGTGGCAGGCTCCCAGCCCGGCTGCAGGTATGTGCATGTTCAATACCACTTCCTTCCCGACGCCCACCCTCATGCCCCTGAAGACTTACTGAGGGTGGCCACGGTGCTGGCTTCCAACAGAAGGCAGTTGTGGCGTCCGTGTGCCTCCAGCAGGGCAGTTGGCATGGGCTCCTGCTTCCACAGCAGCCTCAGCCCTTTGCTTAGTGCCATGGAGGCTGCTTCCCATGTGCAAAAGAATGTTTTCAGTAGCCTCCCTCCTTGCAAGCTCTAAGGCATTCAAAAAAGAGCACTGGTGAGGGGGAAAAACACTCTGCCCCAGCTGCCAGAAGTTTTCCACGGCTATAACAGCAGCAGGAAGAGAGAGAGAAAGAGAGAGAGAGTGTGTGTGGAGGGGTAGGGAGGGAAATCTAGCACATGGTCTCCTTCAGCAACATGTGGTCCAGGGAATAGCTCTACCTGTTTCTTTGTGGGAGATTATGTTGGGAAAGGGGATACAATACCAATAAATGTGCTATCACAGTATATTGATATAAATGCAATTGAAAAAGCTTTAACTGAGTCCTTTATCTTACAACTATGGGTTGGATGAGATCTGTGCCTTTAAGAGGAGTTGATGGCCGGAGTTAAGAGAACCACGAAAAGCTGTAGAGGCCCATTGAGACCAACAGGCTAGCTGCAGGGTAGGCAAAGAATGGCTGTTCGTGTGTAAACAGAGAAATGCAAGGAGATGACACTAGAGCCTCACCGCGTAGTTAACAGCCACAAGGTAAGCATTCTATGCATCATTAGCTGTTGTCTTTTGCAAAAGGCAATGTATATCTTGGTGAAGATCAAAGCTATTCCTTTTGTGCAATTCTTTTCTCAAGGGAACCAAACTATAACCCTGGAAGAAAGGCCAGTGTTCAGGAGCACGGCTGCCCTCAATTGACTGGCAGAATGGAATATCCAAGGGATGGCCATTGCCACAATATGAGTGATTGGTTGATCTTTGAACCATAATGCTTGGAATAAAGATTCTGGTCTAGGACAGGGAAGAAAAGCCCAACTGTAATTCAGAGGAAAGATGTTCTGGGATGAGTCATTTTTCTTCGACTCCCCTGATGCTGAGAGCCACCTAGGCAGTGTTTCCCATCAATTAAGGATGTTTGTCGAAATGCTGTGGGCCTGGGTGGCCGTTATCTATTTCAATACAATTTAATTCTCAACCATGGAGGTCACTGAGCAAGCAACCCTGGACATTTCTACTCAAAAGAAAGACCCATGTTAATCAGTGGTACTTATTCCTATGAAAATTTGCGTAGGATTACAGCCTGGTCCATCTCATCACTTGCATTACTTGTTGGTTCCATGGCAGATCTGTGATTATGATATGCCTTCTACTGCATAAATGAGAATTTCCGTTTTAGTTTTGATGTGACCTACACAGCCAGCATGGGGAATTGATAGTGTAATTTTATATTTGAAGTATTATGTATGTTTGTGATTTTATCTTCTTTCTCTCTAGGTTTACAAATCAATAAAACATACATGTACTGTCACACAATTCCTAGGAGTCATCACCAGAAAAACATTAATCACAATATTGAAATTGTTGAGCTTGTATGGGCAATAGCATCCATTGTTATTAATTTTATAAAACAATATTTAGAAAGAATTTTTTCCACACCAAAGTAAAGCACTGGAAATATTTTTGTTCTACTTTGTTACTCAACTCAGCACTTAGAGTATTTTATTTGAGTGATATGACCTTGATTTGTTTTTAGAAGATTTTGACTAGTTCTGATTTGTTTGTTGGTTATAAATTCCTTGAGTAGTTAATGGGTAGAGAATTCCAGTAATAGACTGTTTGCAATTTGTATTCACAATGGAATTCCTTGTTTCATTACCGCATGGGTTTTAGTCATTTTAGTCATATGACATTCTTTCTCTATTTCAGTGAATGGAATTGTAATGAAATGGTAGAGTCCTTAGTCAGAGTACACTTCAAACTGTTCTCCATACTACACCTTTCTATAGATCTAAAAGAAATTGCATGTGATATTTGGCATGCAAAAATTAAATGAAGGTGCACACAGATGATTCTCAAATTACCTTCCTTTAGTCTGACCTTTGAATTCTTTTCAAACTAATGAATGATCTTTATTCCTGCATAAATATTTTTAGGAAAGGAAAATTTATGTCTATTATTTTGCATTCAGAATTCTCTACAGTTCTTCCAGGTTGTTAGCCCTAGATTGTTTTACATTGTTTGTTGGTTTACTAAAATATACACTAGCTTCCCAGAGACCTGCTCAAGGTGGCTCAGTTTCTTTTTTAAAAGCATTTTAAAATAATTCAGGACATAAAAGCAGCACGAAACAAACACTGAGCAGAGTATAATGATATTCAGTAAAAAACCCTCAGGCTATAGTCACGCCATAACTAAAAAAGATGAAACCCTTCAATTAAAAGCCTGTGTAAAAAGAAATATTTTATCCTCCCTCTCTCTGGGTTTACAAATCAATAAAACATACATGTACTGTCTCACACAATTCCTAGGAATCATCACCTGAACGGCACCTAAACTAAAGCACGGTAGGCACCAGGCAAGCCTCAAGGGGGTGAGAATTCCAAAGTCAAAATACCACCACTAAACCAGCTCTCTCTGCTCACCACCCACCTCTCCTCTTCAGGCAAGAACCTGAGCAGAGTCTGAGAAGAGGATCTGATAGGCTGGACAGTTTAGGAGGAGGCAATCCATCAAGTAATCTGATCCCAAGCTATTTAGGGGCTTGAAGGTAAGAATCATACCTTGAATTGTGCTCTCCAACAAGCAGGCAAGCATGCATCCAGTAGTATAGATCTGTCGGTATGTGAGCAATACAACCTCTGTATCCAGCCCTTGACAGTAGCCTGACTGCTGTATTTTGAACCAATTGAAGTTTCAGGACCGTTTTCAAAAGAAAAGTGTCTTGAGTGTGAACTAGTTATTCCTATTAGGGTGCTTTACAGTAATCTAATCTGGATATGATCAATGTATGGATCATCATGGCCACACTTTTTGTTTTCAACAACAAAAGAGAGCTGTAAGCCTAGATAATAATAGTTCACTTAGTGTTAATTTAAAACTGTCCTAGAATAACCAGATCACACTGAAGACTGATTATCATGATACTCAGCCCTACAAACAACTGAAACTCAGAATTACTCCTTATAACTATTTTGCTGTATGTGAAGAATACTGCAGTGGTTCTTCTAAATTTAAAAAGGTTTTCCATACAAGTATACTAATAAATTGAGTACATTTCATAAAACTCTTTTTCATGAAAATAATCATAGACAATTTTAAGAAGCTGGGCGGGGGAGTTCTTAAGTCATTCTTAACAGTAATTCTAAACTTAAACGTAAGGTCTTCATTGTTACCCCACGTTACAGATGGGTTAGGAGACGATGCTGATGCTGATAGAATGACCTAGTGCATTTGGGGCTTACATGATCTTTTACCACAACTGGCCAGTTTCCACATCATTACACTGGTCTAGCTTTCCATAAAGCAACTGTTGACCTTGTTCAAAATGGCAACAAACAAAGAAAAGAAATGTTTACTTTTGCTGAAATTCAGAGCCAATTATGGTTGCATCTCAACAACAAAAGAGAACTGTAAGCCTAGATAATAATAGTTCATTTAGTGTTAATTAGGTTCTTACAGTGCAGTCCAAAGGGGTGAGGTGGAGGGAATGGAGTCCTGGAAGCAGTGCAAAGACACACAAATGTGGATGCCTACTCCACTACCATAAGAGGCAAATGCAGCAGGAAGGGGCTAATATGCCAGTGCTACAGTGACGTAGATATAGATTTTTTATGGGGGGTTGGGGGGCGAGGCCACACCCCCACCTGCCTCTGGGGGTGTGACCATGCCTCCCCAAGCCCCACCCCCAGCCTCAGTGCTTATAAAAGCAGCTCTCCGAGGCCAGGGATTGAAGAGTCCCTTCCCCCCACACCGGCTGGCTCCCAGCTGGCAGCGGGCAGTCCCTTCTCCCTCCCCTCCAGGCAGAGGGGTAGCTAGGGAAAATAGAGCCCGGTGGAAAATCTGAGGTTTCTGCAAACCCCCCCCCCTTTGGGCGGTGGCTGTGATGCTGGAATCTTCCCCCAAACAGCATCACTTTCAATGTTGTTTTAACTGGAGACCCCAGATTCTCCTTTTGAATCCATCTTAAAGGGAGAATCTGGGGTCCCCAGTTAAAACAACATTGAAAGTGATGCTGTTTTGGGATGGATTATCCCCCACCCTGAAACAGCATCACTTTCAATGTTTAAACTGAAGACCTCAGATTCTCCCTTTAAATCCATGCTGAAGGGGGTGGATTTAAAAGGAGAATGAGGGGAACTTTGGGGGGTGCTGGTTATCAGGGGTACAATTATTAAGCTAGCAGCACCAAACTGTCAGGGTATCTTTAGGAAACTCTCTTGATGAATCCACCCATGTTTGGTAAAGTTTGGCTTAGGGAGTTCAAAGTTATGGACCCTCAAAGGTGTAGCCCCATCTTCTATAAGCTCCCATTGGAAACAACCAACCTTCACCAAACCTGGATGGTATCAGCAGGAGACTATCCTGATGATACCACCTAGGTTTAGTGAAGTTTGATTCAGGGGGTCCAAAGAAATGGACCCTCAAAAGTGTAACCCCATCTACTATTAGCTCCCATTGGAAACAATGGGGGATGGGGCACCCCTTTTTGGGGTCCATGACTTTGGACCCCCTGAACCAAACTTCACCAAACTTGTCTGGTATCATCAGGAGTGTCACCTGATGATAGCCTGAATTTTTGGTGCTGCTAGCCTAAAAATGCGCCCCCTACAGGCCAAAAACCGAAAAAACACGTTAAAAATACAAAAAAAACCCACAAATGGGAGGTGGAGCTTCAGACATGCAGTGCGGGGGTTGAACCCAAGAAAAAACCCCTCACCTATGTCTTTGCAGTGCTAGGACACTGGGCAACTGTGCCGCACCTGAACCCAGAATCTGTCATGCATGCTGACAAGCCTCTACCACAGGAGCCAGCACCAGCGCAGGTGTGGGCAGTTCAAAGGCATTCTAAGGCTTTCAGCCTTAGAATTTGAATGACCTTGTCCTTATCCACATTGTAGGTGGCCACTGCTATACATGTCTTACCAACTTAGTTCTTTGTCTTGTTTGCTCAGTCAGGCCAGCTGCCTGGAGAGATTTAAAAAGTAGCACCAGAAGATCTAAAGATGAAATTACTTTCAATGGTTCATTCAAGAAATAAGTACCATTCTAATTTTAAGCAGAATTTTTCATTGGAGTAGAATTTGTATAATCGTTCTCATGTTGTAATTGAAGATTATTCTGTGCAATGTTTGGCCATTACTGTGTTAGTTGCTTTTTGTTTGTTTGTTTTTGGTGGAGGACTGAAAAGCTGAAAATGCCAGCATGAGCCCTGTCTGTAGGGGTGCATATTGAAGGATGTGTTATATATATAAAATCGGTGGTCCAGGATTTTGACGGGAAAGCACTGAAATAGTCCAAAAGAGTAGAAATCAGCGGTAAGTTCTGAAGGCTGCAGCCACTTATGCATACCCCTCAAAAATATTCTGTGTGGTTTTATATAATTCAAAGAAGAACGCAGGAGGAGGATGCAGTTATGCACAGGACAAAATAGAGCAGATGGTGCTGACAGCACTTAGGTGACCAATGAAAAATCAACCACAGGTCTGCTACACATCTTGGTGGCCAACTGGGTCATTTCTCAATAGTTGGACATAAAAAGCAACTTTTCTGAGGCAGTAGTCCAAGGCAATCTATTACTAGCTTTGAGCACCTGTACAGACCATCAGAGATTGATATCAGGGTTTCAGTGCAGATCTCCATGCTGCCATCTTGCATCATTTGCAGAGTTACATCCTGCTAAGTCAATTAAAGTCAGTGACCTTAGAAGAGTATAATTCTGGTTACTGTTTTTAGTATCATACTGTAGACATGCTGATATTTAGAGTAAGCTCATTAGGGCCCTCAGTTTACTAAATTTGCTATCATTGTTAGAAGGATCCTTGCAAAGTTTTTGTTTTGTTTTGCAGCTGCTTAAAATACAGAAGTTCAGCAAGTTCACATTTTCCCTATATGAAGGGACAGGAAACACCAACTGCTATTTTTCTTGTTGTGTGCAGGAAAATAAATTGGCAACTTGAGGTCACCACATTTTTTCTAGTGAAGTGTCCTCATGTCCCAGACATTCTCAGCTGTATGACAGGAATAAATTGATTCCATTTCATCTCCATGTCATAAGAAGGGTCAGCTGCTGAATTTCTATTCATATCTGATAAAAGCCCGAAACTTCTGTAAGAATAAAGCATCACTGGTTTGATCATTGTGAAATAAATACTTAGACAGATATCCAACCATGCAAGTCATAAGAACCATGCAAGATAGACTGGCATTTCCCTTTGTGGAAAAGGGGGTTGTACTTTCAACCATTTCCCTTCCCTTCCCATTGCAGACCTTCATTTTACCTTCTATGTTGATTCTAAGGAACTGATAAAACCCAGAAGCAAAAATTGGGAGGGTACTGTGGGCTGCAGAAAGAACAGCAAACTATAAAGTCCTGTTCTGCAAAGTCTGTGGATGTCTCAATATACCCGTATATTATTCTGGTGGAAGAGGTAATTTTTTTGGTACTTTATCTGCTTTCCCTGTTTTTACTATAAGATATATTTATTTATTGTAGCATACCCATCTTCCCAATGTGAATTTTTCAGAACAAGTATGATTTTTAAAACCTGTTGTTCAGATCCATGAAATTCATGCCATCAGTGTACAAACATAAAACAGATATATTGCAAGGCCTGAATGTTGTTTGTTTCAAATCTTCTGTGTTTTATACTGTAAATGAGATCTCTTTCAGTAAAGGAGCATGTTTTTCTTCTTTTTGCCATGAATGAAAGCCATGTGTTTGGATTATGCTGTGGTGCTGCTAGCTTGAATAAACAAACTACATGCTGTACTTTTAAATAGGAAAAAAAATATTCCCAAAAGGCATGACAGTTTACACATAATGCACCAGTATCTCCTTTACTTAATCTCCTTTAAAACTAAAATAATATATGAGTTACATGTACGAGTAACAGCGTATGAGTTACATTGTGTAAAACAATCATTCTTTGAGCCAGTGTAAATCTTCAGGCCCATCTGGCATTGACTACATGGGTGAAAACCTTCTGATGTTCTGAGATGAGCAGAGTAATCACTGACAATTTGAAAACATTGGCTACTACCTGGTAAGACAGTGATGAGAAGAGGAGGAAGAGCAGTATTAATTGTAACAAATGTATAAGCTCTCTGGTTAAGCAGAAGATGAAGTAAGCAGGGTCATTGAGGATGAAGTGAGAGAGGATAGGTCTTTTTGTTAGGGTCAGTAGAAGACATCCCAGTTGAGTGGGATTGTAACAATTCCATCTGCATTTGTTCCCGCTAATTTTAAATGGGTTTCTGCGAATAAACCAGAAGTTTAACAACAGGGGTTGACTTCCACTAAACAAGAGAGATACTTGTGATTTATCTGATGATCATACTTAGATAGTACTTTTGTAACATTCAAGAATAGAAGGTGTTTTTTAACCTAGTTGCATCCCTTTTACCAAATGAGGCAGCACCAACTGGACAAGTACTTGAAATCCCCACCATTCAGCAAATAAGCATCCAATAGCTAAACATCTGAAGAGTGAGAGAACATTTTCTAGAAAATCAGTCTACATCCAGTATCTAATTAAAGATACTTCTCAAGAGTTAGAATATATTTTCTAGAAAACATATTCAGCATAAAATGTAGTCATTCTTTGCTCATCATTCTCTGAAAGATTATAAAATTATTTGAAATTATTATAGAAAAATTTATGGCAACCCAGTGCCATTTAGGGTTAGAAAATTGGTTTCTGCTTAACATCTTCCCACAACGGGCTGTATACACTGAGCTAAAACTAATAACAATGTTTATATGTTTCACATGGCAAACAATGCAATTAATAATTTGGTATTACTGATGTATTTGTACCAGCGGCAAAGCCACAAGGGGGCAGGGGGGTGCGTTGTGCACCAGGTGCATGCCTAGGGGGGTGCAAAAATTGCCTTCAGGCCCCTCCCCCTTCCCCCCGTGGCCCCCCATGGTGCCCCCCACCCCTTCCCACACTTACCTTAGCTCCTTTTTCAGAACTTTTTCAGGCTTCAACAGGCCTTGTTCTCAGTAAAAACGGCCTGAGGAACTACAGTTCCCAGAAGACCTTGGGGCTCACAAGGTCTCCTGGGAAGTATAGTTCCCATCAGGCCTTTTTTTACTGAAAAAGGAACTAAGGTAAGTGGGGGGAAGAGGGGAAGGGGGCGCCGTGGGGGGGCAGGGGGGACACCGTGGGGGGCACTGCGGGGGGGGGGGGGCAGGGGGGCAGAAAATGTGGAATGCGCACCGGGCACAGTTTGGCCCAGCTACACCTCTGCTTTGTACATTCCACATTTATTTAGTGTATAGCCAGCAGTCTACAATTATTTAGTGGAGAACCAGCATGGTGTAGCAGTTAAGAGCAGGTGGATTCTAATCTGGAGAACCGGGTTTGATTCCCCACTCCTCCACCTGAGTGGTAGAGGCTTATCTGGTGAACCAGGAGTGTTTCCGCACTCCTACATTTCTGCTGAGTGACCTTGGGCTAGTCACAGTTCTTTGGAACTCTATCAGCCCCGCCTACCTCACAAGGTGTCTGTTGTGGGGAGAGGAAGGGAAAGGAGCTTGTAAGCCACTGTGAGTCTCCTTACAGGACAGGAAGGTGGGATATAAGTCCAAACTCCTCCTCTTCCTCCTAAAATCTCCTGCAAATCTTGTTCATTTGAATAACTTCCTTGTACCACTCTGAGGAAACCTGACTGCTATTCATCCTTTAAGTAAAGCCCTTAGGTCAGATGATGCATAGTTTTGGGGTTGGCTTTTATCAATATGCTAAGATCCCCTCCCCAGCTCTGTATCTTCTTAAACAACTCTCCTGGTGATGCAGTGGAGTTCCTGAATAACTGAATAACTGCTTATCTGCTGTGGTTACATGGTTACATGGTTAGGAGTGAACAAATTGAAACCAAATCCTAAAAAGACAAGAGGTAATGCTGGCTGGAAAGGTAGAGATCTTGAAGCACATTGTGCTTGCCAACATCTGTGGACTTCAACTGACTCAGACAAGCACTTAGGAGTTATACTGGATCCAAAATTACTTCTGAAGAGGCAAGTTAATGCAGCTGCAAAAGGAAGGAAGGAAGGAAGGAAGGAAGGAAGGAAGGAAGGAAGGAAGGAAGGAAGGAAGGAAGGAAGGAAGGAAGGAAGGAAGGAAGGAAGGAAGGAAGGAAGGAAGGAAGGAAGGAAGGAAGGAAGGAAGGAAGGAAGGTTTCTTCCAGCTTAGTTTAGCCCAGAAGATGACCCCTTCCCTTCAGCCATTTTGGCCTAGTGCTTAGATCAATACCACAGTAACACTGAAACTAGACTACTATAATGCACTCTATGTAGGGCTTCCCTCCAAAACCAATTCAGACAATCCAGTTGCTGCAGAGTTTACTACTACTACTACTACTACTACTACTACTACAAGAAGAAGAAAAAGAAGAAGATAAATTCTACATTTTAAACTCATGTTTATACTTTTCCGTTTCAGTTTTGTTTTAGATTTTTGCTTGGTTTTAGTTTTTCACAATCCTAATTCTATTATATTGCTTATCTGATGTCCCATCCTATTGATGACATTGACTTACACTGTGTAATCCTCCTTGAATCTCTATGAGAAAGATGGATGATAAAAACACAAATAAAAATAATGATAAAATACTGCAAACTTAGTGACAACCTTAGTGACAAAATAAAATAGAAGGCAGGGCTTTCATACCTTTTTGTAATTGGGAGGAAGAGGGGAATGAGGCTGAGTGGTTGGGTGCATACTGTTAATGTGGATGATCCCAGGGCCCATCTCTAACATATCTTACTAAAAGATTGTTACCTAGCCTAACAGGGGTTATAAATTTGTTAAAATGGAATCTCCACCAGCTGCTAAGAGTGAAACCGCACACATATGGTTTAAACAGTGAAAGGGGAACAAGCACTCAATTTGGCAGTGCGAGAGGTGGCTAGGAGGGGATTTTTTAGACTATGTATACAGGGAAGGGATTGGCAAGGAGCGTTCCGCAGAGTAATGCAAGAGTCCAAATTGAGTTTCAAAATATTTATATAAATTCGGTTTAAAAAGCATACATACAGCAAGGCATAAGAGCACATACATACAAGTTCCTAGTATATAGAAAGGTTGGAAAAGTAGGTGGGAGGATAGAGAGGGAATTGGGAAGCAGCAGGGTGATACGTTACCTAACGATTTTAAGGAGCACACGAAGCACTAGAAGGCAGGGATTCCATGCCAGCACAGAAACCCAGTAGAAGACGATATCGTGTCTCATACGGACCAGACCAAGGGAGTCACAGGCTAGTAATGAGCAAAGTGTTGCAGGTGAACTAAACTTTTATAAGGTAGATCGTTCTCTTGACGGGAAAAGGAACCAATTACACTAAATTTCACATCTGTGCTGGGTTTGGGGTGCAGAGCTAATTAATCAGCTCATCTATTGCTAAGTCTGGGACAATGGGGCCAAATTACATTTTAAGCTAAACGAGGAAACGCTGCAAGGCTTCCATGCAGAATAACTCTTTAGAGTTACTGCCCAAGTTATTCAGATTTGGCTGAGACGTTAGACCGGGATAAGGTGAGTGGTTTAGGAAAGTCATGACAATGGGCAGAGGAGATTCAGAGAAGCAACCATTTGTTGCTGACCTGGTTTCCAGAAGAGATAGGGAAATGCAGTATCTGATACTAAGGTGGCTTTCCATATTCTTTGTCTTAACAGTGTTTCAGCAAGGTGTGGTACTCAAGCATGCCCTTAAACAAAATGAGACCTCCAGGTTATGCAGGAGTAACTCATCCTCTTGATTAGATTTTGTAAAGCAGACCTGTGACCTTTGGACATGCTGCTACCTACACAGAGAGGTACTGTGAAAACTGGCTTCTGCCAATATGATTTTAAAGAAACTATATTGCCATATATATGTGTGTGTGGGGGGGGGGTTGTGATCAGGGCCATAACAAGATCTTGGTAGTCCTGAATAGGGACCCTCTACAGCAGGGTTCCCAACCTTTTTGAGTCTGAGGGCAGTCGGAATTCTGGTACTAAGTTGTGTGTGCAACCTCAAAATGGCTACCACAGAAGGCAGAACCACACACAAATACACAAATGCATACAGGAAAGGAGAGAGAGAATAAAACTAACACTGTGGTGGCAATTGCAGCAAAAACAACATTATTTTTATACATTCAGCCAGTCAAAAGCCCTGCTGATCAGGAGCCCTATCAGACCCTGCCTAATTTCTAAAAATATTTGGTGAGTGCCATGAAAGGTGTCAGCAGGTGCTATGACACCCTATAGGTGTCGTGTTGGGGATACCTGCTGTCAAGTAGACAATACCAAGCTAGATGGATGATTGGTCTGACTCAGAAGGCAGCTTTATAAGTTCATAAGAAAGGGAATGACGGTACGTGAAGCTTGCAGGAGTAAAAAATAGGCTTGAACTACTGGAGAGGAGTTATTGTCGCAAGTATAGAACACTGTGGGTGGAATTATTCAAAAACAATCCCACTTCCTATGAATAAATATTATGTGACAGCAGACACTGGTGGTCAAGTTAGTGTTCTGAGCTGCTTTTACCTTGAATGGGAAGTACAATAGATGAGGTCTCAGAAGCACTTAGTTGTTAGACACAATAATCAAGTCAATGAAGTGTTTTCTTATTTATTTTGCACAAACACCAGATTAATCTGAGACAATAGCCTGGAGGCAATGTGACTGAATGTAAGATAATGGATGTTTTAACATGGAAAGGGTGAACTTCTCAGTGTGCTTATTTAACTAATGAAAATGTGCATAATTCACAGCCATGAAGGGTGTTTATTTAAAATGTTCCTTTCAAATAACAGACATTATGCAAAGACTATGTAAATAGTTATTAGTTCAGTTCAATGATCAATGCTTTTAAAAGTACCACTCTTCCAATGTTAACCTGCTGATGTGATTCTAGTCTTTCAGCGCCTGCATAGTGTTAAGATTAGATAACTAATGTCATGCGTGAGCATTCTAAGATGTATCCTTCGAGCCATGTAGGGCTTACTTTCATTGAAGGAATAATGTGCCTTTTCTCACAATTTCCATCCATTCCATTTACCTTCTGCATTTTCCTGCCCATTCTGTTTACCTTCTGGTTCACAGAAGGAGCATCTCTTCCCATAACTCATATTCTTGCCTGGAAACTAGCATTAGCCAAATCTAAAGCTGTCTTAATGAGCAGCAAATTAGGTTTATATCTGTTTAACTAATGAAGTTTTTCCTACCTATGAAAGAGAGCTTCTAGGTCCAAAATGTATTAGTAATTCAATCTTTTTAGTTTGTTTTCATCTCAGTATCTTCTCAAGGCAAACTGTATTTCCCCTACTTTGCTTATCACAGCAAAGCATTTGAGAAGCCATCTTAAATGAGGTCTTCTAGGTCCAGCTCTACTATCTTGAATAGTTGTGTGTATGGATGATTTTTGCAACATAAAGGTAGTAATTCAATTTCCTTTCAGTGCTGCCATCTCTTTTTAGATGTGAATTTTAGATGTTTAAATAGACAATAGTATAAACCAGCTACAGATCCTAGTTGAAAATCCAATTTAGTGCCAACCAACAAACCTCAGTTGGACTGTTTGCATTCGCATATCACTTGAAGAAATCACAGTTAATTGTGATGTCTTTGGGATAGATACCAGCATGTTACCTAGCATGACAGGAGACTGCTTATGGCCAGAGGTTTATATATTAGAAACATACAATTTACATAATCCCATATCTAGGTAAAAACCCTGAGCACACCAAGTGAGAGAATGATATTTGGACTGGGGTTTAAAATCTAGTCAGAAAAAAATGTCTGTAATACATTTTTTTTCTTCAATAGTCACAACTTTTCATAGTGAATATGACAGTGTCTGCTTATACACCAGCTAACTGGTGTAGCATGAAAAGCCTTTCTCTCACGCTGTCTATAAGTTACTTCAGCAGCTGAAGGTTAAGATAATGTACCCCACAATGTGTACATTCTATCTTCTAGTACACCAGTGTAACTTTTAAAAACATTCATGGTGGGTTATGAATTTATAACACTGACAATTAACATGTACTTCTTTACTAGCATTAACTGCTGGTGGTGTCCATTCTACCACGTTCTGCTGCATGTGAACAAACTTTTCTATTTCAAAACTGGAGTTAGTGGGCCAGCCTTCCATAGAGAATGCATGTGTGAAGATTTTGGAACTTTACATGTTGCATTGAAGCACTGAGACAAGATTAAATTATATTGAGAGGATAGACTGTATTTTGTGATTTATCTTTTACGTATCTTGTAGTATTTGTAAGACATTCATTCATAAATACTTCATGTGTTCTTGGGTGATAATGTTTTGATGGTGGACTTGATGCTGGCTGTGATTGTAAACTAGAACATAAATATTAGTGAAGAGCAAAAGCTTTGATAACAATAGAGGTTCTGGCCTTGTTTATTCCTGTGAACCAAGCCCCTGCATTAAGAATCCAAATAATGCTATGACTAATTACTTCTGTTGATACATTTGAAATGCAAATGTACATAATGAGCTGTTTTTAATTGTGTACACATCTAATGGTGCTTTTGTTGCAGAAGAAGCTAATTAAGATACCTTGTTAATGAGACTACAGTCATCTACCAAAGATGGATAGGGTAGACATAAAAATAAAAGACTTTTTGTCCAAATGTGTTTTAATTCTACTCTATTTTCAAAAAAAATAATTCTGGTTTGGG
This sequence comes from Sphaerodactylus townsendi, assembly GCF_021028975.2. Lineage (NCBI taxonomy): Eukaryota > Metazoa > Chordata > Lepidosauria > Squamata > Sphaerodactylidae > Sphaerodactylus > Sphaerodactylus townsendi. The sequence continues at coordinate 127,332,334 of NC_059425.1, read as the reverse complement.
TGCAATCAGCAAGAATTTAGGATGAAAACAACTGGGGGTCTATATACCTGAGGAGAATAGAGGTATTTATAACCCAAGGTTTTTACAGTGTTCATTCTAAACAAATGGTACAGGAATGTCAGCAGAATTCTAAGCCCCCAGGCAAGTCTCTGTGGGCTTTGCTTTCACTTAATGATTGACACATCTTTTCCCTTCAGAGAACTCTCATGTTTTGTAGCATCTCTGTAGCAACACATTTTATGTGTTGATGTTTCTGTCTTTGCACCAGTATCATCTCTCCACCTACATCCCCAGTTACGCATTATTGAAAGTTCTTCTCTCCCTGCTGTCCTCTCCATTTATTTATTCTGCAGTAGCTTTCTGTCCTGGCTTTGCTAAAGGACATTCAGACAAATGACCAAAATGATTTTCTTGGAAGAGAGAAATCATTGAACAATGAGCCTGGTTTACACTAGAATGACTGCAGCATAAACACATTCAGCAATATGTAACATATGCATGTAGTATAAGAGCATTAGAACTGAAATTGTGCAGTTGAAGAAGCTTGATGAGCAGCTGTGGGGCAGTTGAGGCATACGTGCTCTGCATAGAGATGGTCCCAGGCTCAAACCTTGATGAACAAGACCTGAGACTCTGAAGAGCTGTTAGCAGTAAACCAGCACTGGTTTAGATAGGCTGGACCAGCAATAGAGTCTCTTCAACAACACCCCCCCCCCAAACAGTGACATCCCCACTTCCCAGAAATGAAGCTGACATTATCCCTGCAGCAGAGGCATAGCTACCAGGGAGTCGGGGGGTGCGTGCCTGGGGAGGGGGGGGGCACAAAAAAATCAGGTTTGTTTGTGATTTTTTTGTATTTTGCATTTTTAGTTTTTTCAGTTTTTGGCCTGCAGAGGATGTAGTTTTTAGACTAGCAGCACCAAAATTTCAGGGATTTTTTGGGAAACTTTCCTGATAATATCACCCAGGTTTGGTGAGGTTTGGTTTAGGGGTCCAAATTTATGGACTCCCAAAGGAGGTGCCCCATCCCCCATTGTTTCCAATGGGAGCTAATAGGAGATGGGGCTACACCTTTGAGGGTCCATAACTTTGGACCCCCTGAACCAAACTTCACCAAACCTGGGTGGTATCATCATGTTACCGCTAGGAAAATATTTTCCTGAGCCTGTCACTGAACTATACTGGCTAAGGATCAGAGCAAAGAGACCAGTGTTGTCCAGAAACCTCCATAAGGCTTGGAAAGGATGCATATATGTGATTGTGTCAATGTTTTTCATGGCTTCCTTCTTCCTTTTATCCCTTTAAAGATTTAATGTAAGCCCCCTCAGTGTTGGATTTATTATTTGCCCAATGTTTAGGATTATACTTTAACTAGGTTCTCCAGTTGATTTGAGGTTTTGTTACTATTGGAATTCAGTTTGGGCCAACACCCGGTAAATCTCTTTAGCAAAAACAAAGACCCCTTTGGATTTACAAATTGAATCTGATGACAGCACCCCAGATATCCCAGCTGTTGAAGAACTTGCCAAGATCATCATTGGACCATTTGAACTTTCTTTTGCGGGACTGAGGCACGGGAGCCTCAGGACATAACTCAAGGAAGCAGCCCATCTGATAACCAGATACCTGGGTGCGTTAACAGCCTCACCCAGTTTTATGAATGGACACTCTTCAACCCCTTCTGTGCTATCGTAAAGTCTCACGGGAAGACGCCTGACAGCGAGATCTCAGGATCCCATTCACAAAGTTGTAATTGTACCTCCCTTTTATGTGTTGATGTTTCTTTATTGTTGTATGGTAAGGGACCCGCCCCTTTACCTGCCCCTTTGCCCCCTTTGATCTGTGTGTATAAAAGTTCTTGCGTTTGGCTACGAAAGTGTGATTCCCCTGCCTGTGCTTTAGCAACCACTTCCGAATAAATACTTTGCTTTTTAAGAACACCGGCTTTCTGCGCTTCACTATGTTGCCTGAGCTGAGATCACTTAATGTTACCCGAACAGCAGCGGTAACAATCAGGGGAGTCTCCTAAAGATACCCTGAAATTTTGGTGCTGCTATCTTAACAATTGCACCCCTGGCAGCAGGCACACCTCAAATTTCCCAAGATTCTCCTTTTAAATCCACCTGCTTCAGCATGGATTTAAAGGGAGAATCTGAGGTCCCCAGTTTAAACATTGAAAGTGATGATGTTTCAGGTGGGGGAGAATCCACCCCAAAACAGCATCACTTTCAATGTTATTTTAACTGGGACCCCAGATTCTCCCTTTAAGGTGGATTTAAAAAGAGAATCTGGGCTCCCTAGTTTAAACACTATTGATAATTATGCTGTTTGAGGGTGGATTCCAGCATCATAGCAGCCGCCCATGGTGGTGGGGGGGGGGGCGCACACAAAACTCAGATTTTGCACCGGGCTCCATTTTCTCTAGCTATGCCTCTGCCTGCAGACATTCTGGATGGAGATATACTTTTCTAGAAGGTCTTTGAAAATACTGATTTGGGGACAGCACTGATTATGGTTTATGCCCTTGTGCTTTTAAGATGGCTTTCTCTTATTTTGTACTGATTTTAGAATGCAACTTGTGTACTGAGAGGAAAGACAGTCCAAGAACACTCAGAATGGGTAGTCAAATAGATGAATCAGTGGTGCAGGGCAGTATAATATAATAAACTTTATACATTGGATTCCATCCCTGCTTCTTTCTTTTTAATCTAATGTAATTTAAATACATTTTCATGTTAGATAGAAGTCAGTATCTTGCAGACACACTGGTGTAGCTAGAGGGCATGTGGGGGCTGGAACTCCAGGCACCACTTCTTTGGGGGCACATTTATGGCCACGTTCCTAACCGTTGTAACTATGCCCTGGTTCTGAATTCCCTGAGGAGTTTGGGCCAGGGGCACAGGAGCTTGAGGGTGGGGCCAACAGTATAAAGCTAGACATTCAGCAACAGCCAGCTTCAATCTGAGCCAACCTTCAGCCAGGCTTGGATCCAGCTCTAAGGTGCAGACTGGGAGACTGCACCTTGAAGCTGGATCCAAGCCTGGCTGAGGCCAAGCTCAAACAGTCCCTTCTGCTCCCATATCCACATGGAGATCAGACACCCACCCAACTTCCACATGGAGACCGGCTGGCTCTATTCCCAATCTCCGTTTGGAGGTTACAGGCAGAATGAACCCCATTCGCCTGCCTTCAATAGTGGGGGGACACGCAGCACTTGGGTTAGCTTCATTGTAAATGTTTGTAATGGGACCCACATCCATTTTCAATATGTTGCATGCAAAAAAAATTGAAATACAAATCTCACTCCAGAATAAATAGAAAACAAATCTCACTCCAGGCATTTCAAGCAACATAACCAAATGCACACTTTTAATTAATGTTCTCTAGTTCCCTCAGCACACATCAGTGCTTGAAAGATGCATTTTGCAATGTTTATGAAGTACTCAGGTACTGCATTGGCATCTATGATAATAATGCTTGTGAGAACACAGGCAATTCAGTGACATTTGAAAGGTGTGTGGTTTAAAAAAAGAATGTCAGACTTTACAAGTGACAGCTACTTTTACACTGTGAACTTTTCAACTTAAAATAAAATACTGAAGAAATGTAACAGAGTAATTTAACTAAATGCAACTCAGGTTCAGAACGACTGGATAAAGTGCATACAGCAGTGGTGGCAAACCTTTGGCACTCCAGATGTTATGGACTACAATTCCCATCAGCCCCTGCCAGCATGGCCAATTGCAGGGGCTGATGGGAATTGTAGTCCATAACATCTAGAGTGCCAAAGGTTCGCCACCACGGGCATACAGTCACAATCAATAACATACGGCATAACTCTTTGGTACTCTGCCGCTGCTGCTATATGCTTTTCAGTTTGTGTGAACTGTGAAAGTTTCACACTATAAATCAAGTTTTATTTTCAAGTGAACTTCATCCATATGAAATCTTTTTTGATAACCCATCTGAACCCTTGATGCTATGATCTCTGGCTAAAAATTCTAGTATTTCTCGCCCCAAGAAACCTGTGATCTTAGACCTAGGTCACCATTGGCTTCTATAATAAGAGTCTGCTGAACATTAAAGAGAGACTGGCAAGATAGTGGTGGGAAGAAGAGGAAGGTCCCAAAAAAGGCCATTTACCAAAAAAAAGGTCCAGCATCTGGACATGGCCCACCCACACTAGTACAGGGAAGGGAGGGGTGGCAGGGAAGGGAGGGGTGGGAGGGGGGGCTGGTATCTGGATGTGGCCCACCCACCCTAGCAGAGGGCGGGGCAGGGGAGGGGAGGGAGGGGTGGCATGCATGGAAGAGGAGGAAAGGGGAGGGAGCCCGGCATCTGGACTTGACCCACACACCCTAGTGGAGGGAGGGAGAGGGGAGGGAGGGGTTGCATACAAGGGAGGGGAGGGGCCCAGCATCTGGACCTGGCCCACCCACCCTAGCGGAGGGAGGGGGAGGTGAGGGTGGGTTGGCATGTAAGGAAGGGGGAAAGGGGAGGGGGCCCAGCATCTGGACCTGGCCCACCCACCCTAGCGGAGGGAGGGAGGGAAAGAGGAGGGAGGGGTCGCGTGCAATGGAGATGAGGGGAGGGAAGGGGGCCCAGCATCTGGACCTGGCCCACCCACCTAGCGGAGGGAGGGAGGGGTGGCATGCAAGGAAGGGGAGGGGAGGGGGACCAGCATCTGGACCTGGCCCACCCACCCTAGCGGAGGGAGGGAGAGGGGAGGGAGAGGTGGTATGCAAGGGAAGGGGAGGGAGGGAGGGGTGGCATGCATGGGAGGGAAGAAGAGAGACTTGGTAGCTGTTCCTAGTAGCACAGTCATGGCTAGTTCCACCCAGAGATTTTTCTCCACCTTGTGTCCAAATGTCAGGCTGTGCCTTGGAAGGGGGATGGAAGTCTTGAAAGACTGTGGAGTGTTTTCCTTTCCTTTCCTTTGCTTCACCAGGTGCCTTATCAGTGATTTTGGTGCTGTGTGAAAGCTTGCCTGTTTCTCTTCACAAAATGGGGGAAGTGTTGTTCCTTGTTCTATATTATCTCTGTATACTGGGTTGATCCCCAGAACTCTCTTTGCTACTTCATTCTTCACTTTGAGTCCAGCAATAAAGAAACCTTTGAACTTTCTACAAGTGTTTCATTGTCTGGTTCGAAAGAGTCTTGACACGAAACACAGTGTGCTCTTCAAGTTTTCCTGATACTATTTCCCAAATTTACTTTTATGTCTGTCTTTTTTTTTTGAGGGAGGGACAGCCTTAGCACATCATGTGGATGAAATGGAGCATGTTTCCTGCTGCAAAGTAAGTGACATTTTCCTTGACACCAGTGCCATTTCCCCACCATCAGCCTCTCACAGGTGCCATTCTCCCAACATTTTTTCCTTTGTGTGTCACCATAGAGCTGCTAGTGTTCTTAAAAAAAATTGTAACAGCAATTATGCTATAACTATACCATATTTCCATGTCAATTAGTCCCTCTGAATTCCTATTTAAAAATTAAATTATGTATCCAGTCTTTTTCACTGGGAGAAATAAGGGGAAAGGTATGGGTAGTTTTTTACCCCAATTGCCTGGAAAGGAATGGGGAATGAAAGCTGTAAGATACCTAGAGGGACATTACTTAGTGCCAATATTGTATTATAATGCCTGTGTGAAGAAAAAAAGGTTGGTGAGTCACCATGACATTCATGACAATCCTGTCTTCCAGAATTAAAATGGAGTCACCGCAAAACACTTTGGAAGAAACAATCAGGCCCCCCCCCAAAAAAAAATGGCAGAGGAAAGTGCACAGAAAGTTTCTCATGTAGAAGCTCTGTTGCCAATGCATGTGCTTCTGCATTCATAGTTGCAACTGAAACAACATGGGTAATCCTCCCATGTTGAAGCAGCCCCTGTTACACTGTGTTTCTTAGACCTTGTTATCACTGAAGTGGTAAAACAATGTGTGACCTGTAAGAGGCATGTTCTGCACGGACCAATAAACACTGGTTAAGGATGGTTAAAAAAAAACCCATGGGGGGGGGGGATTTCACATGGATCCCACCCCTAAAGCAAGTCTCTCCGGTGTTATTTCCCCCAAATCGGGTTTTTTGAGAATCACGCTATCTTTTGAAAAATCCCAGATTGCAGCTGCTTGGGAGCAAACAGCCCAGCAGGTGGTGCTTTATTCAGCTGCGTGTTCCTTTTTTTAAAAAAAAAAAATCCCAGCTTACTTCTGCGTAGCCACACAGGTGCAAATGGTCACATTGTGGGATAGTGAAACGTCAGCATGGCTGTGGGGGTTCATTTATGCATTCCTGCGTAGCTACGCATCGATGGAAGGTTCATTAAAAAAATTGACATGCCTCCGTCCGAAGGTGTGACAGCAACCCACATTGTTTCCGTGGGCTCCAATAGCTGCCTGCATGGTTGCATGCAAACGCAAAACCAGGAAAGCAGGTTATTTTATCCCAACTGCAACCCGCTGTAAATTTCTGTTTGAAAAGGGCCAGAATGCAGATGGAGGTTCAGTCAACTGGATATTGCCATACACATAATCCCTGCACATTGAAAACTCAATGTTTTTGTTCCTGTGTGGTTTTCCCTGTAGTTTGTTTACCCTTTCCACCTCTTTTTGAACCCAAATGCCTTTTTTCTCTTTTACAATAAATCTGATTATAAAAACTTTTTTTGGCTTTGCTTGGTACAATCTATTTCTCTGGAACATTTCTTTTAATCTTTTCTTGAGCTAGACTACATGAATGCCACCAAGTTTGTTATAAGTTATTTTTATTGTTCTAGAAATGCACTGGAAGACTACCTTCTCAACACATCAATCTTGATGCTCTCAGGAGGTTCTGATTGGTGGCAGTTTGTTACAGGAGTACTTTCCAGGGACCCCTTGGGTCAAGGCAGGGGCGTAACAAGGCAGCCCTGGGCAAACTGTAGCCCTGGGCAAAACCTGAGTTGGAAGGCCCCCCCCAATGGGCGGCCACTCCACCACGACCAAATTTTTTTTTGCACCAAGGCATTGGTGCCTGCAGGGGGTGCCTTTTTAGACATATAAGCACCATAATTTCGGCATATCATCAGGAGACTGTCCTTACGCTACTCCCCAGGTTTGGTGAGGTTTGGTTCAGGGAGTCCAAAGTTATGGACTCCCAAAGGGGGTGCCCCATCCCCCATTGTTTCAAATGGGAGCTAATAGGAGATGGGGCTACAGTTTTGAGGGTCCATAACTTTGGCCCCCCTGAACCAAACTGCACTAAACCTGGGGGTATCATCAGGGCAGTCTCATGATGAGACCCTGAAAGTTTTGAGACTGTGCCTTCAGAAATGTCCCCCCCCCAGCCTGCAACCCCCATGGACAGCAATACAGAAAACTCAATGCAGAACAAAGATTCTTGGGCAAATTTCTGGGGTGTTCCTGCAGGGGGAGCATTTTTGGATGTATCGACACCAAAATTTCAGTGTATCATCTGGAAACTGTCCTTATGGTACCCCCAAATTTTGGTGCAGTTTGGTTTAGGGGGTCCAAAGTTATGGACCCTCAAAGGGGCTGCCCCATCCCCCATTCTTTGCTAAGGAGATGGGGGCTACCCTTTGAGGGTCCATAACTTTGGACCCCCTGAACCAAACTGAACCAAACTTGGGGGGTGCCATCATCTCCAGATGATACCCTGAAATTTTGGTGCCGATACATCCAAAAATGCACCCCCTACAGGAACATCCTAGAAATTTGCCCAAGAATCTTTGTTCTTCATTGAGTTTTCTGCATTGCTGTCAATGGGGGTTGCAGGCTGTGGGGGGCACATTTCTGAAGGCACAGTCTCAAAACTTTCAGGGTCTCATCAGGAGACTGCCCTAATTATACCCCCCAGGTTTGGTGCAGTTTGGTTCAGGGGGGCCAAAGTTATGGACCCTCAAAACTGTAGCCCCATCTCCTATTAGCTCCCATTTGAAACAATGGGGGATGGGGCACCCCCTTTGGGAGTCCATAACTTTGGACTCCCTGAACCAAACCTCACCAAACTTGGGGGGTAGCATGAGGACCGTCTCCTGATGATATGCTGAAATTTTGGTGCCGCTAGCCTAAAAACTGCGCCCCTGCAGGCCAAAAATGGTAAACCACTAAAATACCCAAAAACGAACCCAGCATTTTGATGCCCCCCACAAGGTGATGCCCTGGGCAGCTGCCCACCTTGCCCAATGGGCATTACGCCAGTGGGTCGAGGGAGTTTCCCACTGTACTGGTAAGTATGAAGTACTGCTTTACTTGCTACCAAGTATTGTTTGGTGCTTTTTGCACAAGTTGTGTAGAATGTTTTCAGAATGTTTTGATCCCCCCCCCCACCTTTACCACAATGTTTGTCCTTACCTCCTCCAAATATTTCATGGTTGCCATGATGTTCATTTGTTGAGATGATGCTTTGTTGATCCATTGATTCAATTCTTTGTAAATACGTTTTGATGCTTTGTTTATTTACCCAAAATAGCAGAAAAAAACCCCAATACAAAATGATGAAAATGAAGAGACAAAGGGGAAAGGTATGAGGTGAGGGATGTGAAAAAATGATGGACCAAGCGTAGAGAGGAAAGTTAGGTGGTGGCACAGAGGCATTGAAAATAGCCAGGCATTTTGGTGGAAAATACAAAATGTTTGAAGTATGACTGCATTGCGAGGGAAGCTAGCTAAGGAAACGTTTCAGCATAAAACAGTGTTCTAAAACCATTTTCAGAAATGACAGAGTAAAAGGTAAATGAAATGTTTCCCACACCAATGGGGGGGAATGAAGTGTCGAAGTCCAAAAATGGAAGTTTTCATTATTGTTCTGGAAATATTACAAACAACATGTGCATAAATTTATGCACTAAATTTATGCACATAAATTTAATAAAATTAAACCACGTCTCTCTTTTTATGTTCTGAAAATTGTCATCGAGAATTGTTCAACATAGATAAGAATGTATAAGTATTATATTTTTCTGCATTGGCGAACAAAATATGGAAACCAGGAATTTTATAGTTAAAATCCAATAAGTGATAATAAATTTCAGATTCTGTTATCTGAGAATAATTTCAAGATTGATTTCCATTGAATGATGATGGTGGCGGTGGCGTTACTGTTATTAAGCATTTTGTGAAAAAATATTTGCTGTCAAATGATAGTGGTCCATAACATCATGTAACTCTAAATCATCTGTGGTTTCTTACTCTGGGGTCCTAATGAAATGGGGATCTGATTATTGTTGTTTAGAAAAAATATTTCCAAATCTTTTGCTTAATACAACCAGTTGTAACATTGTAATATTAGGTTCTAGTAGTTACAGGAAAGCCTTTAAAAAGTCTAGTAAAGAATTCTATCCTTTGTCCATTTCCAAAGGAAAACTACCGGTATGTCTAAAAATTTCAATGATTCTTGAACACTACTTGAATGTACACAGAGGATAGGGTTCTGTCATGAAGTTAAAGGCCATGAGTAAAATCTAAAGAGCTCTTTCTGTATGTTTTTCTACTCTTGTTTTTATTATTTTAAGAGTCCAGAAATTGCATAGTATTAAATAGTTTTATGGCCCAATCCAGATGGGAGGTGGCTGAAACAACATATGGGGGCAGTGGAGGGCCCCACCAGTCTGTTTCCCCCCTTTGCTGGCATAAGGAACAACCATGTTGGACGGCAGAGAGAACAGGAGCTGTTCTGTGGCAGCCAGAAGTCGGCACCACTGGGGAGCTACACTGGCATCTGAGTGGATGCTGGTGCAGGGGTGGTTGGGCCAAGGCCATTTCCAAGGGCAACTTTAATTGACTTTCCGGAAGCAACATTAATTGACTCCCACCAGCATTCCAGCTTTGGAATGTTCTCAGCAACTGCAGGCTTACATCACCTAAAAAATTGGCATAAGCCTGTTTAAAGTATAGGGCAATTCAGGCAGCAGAAGGGTTTTTAAATTTTCCTCCTTTCTGTGTCACCTGAATCCCTTTGCAGATGCCATCCCTGGCTGCTGTAGGACTTTCCCCATCTGGATTGCACTGCCTGTACAAGGGGGGCATCTTTTCCCATCACCATCTGGCACAACACACCTTAACCTGGCTGCAGTGGTGGCAGTGTTTGGGACTTGCTATGGCCATAACCACAACCAGGCCCAGACTAGCCCCTGGTGTTCACTGCTACCATGGCTTGGCACAGAGCAGCTCCCAGGCTCCACCACCATCCCTGGGCCTAAAGCAACTCCTGCACTCTGCCACTGAACTCCAGGGTTCCACCACAGCAACTGCTGCCAGGCCCCCTCCAGCTTACCAACAGTAAGTGCACAGATAATATTTTACTTAATTTAGGGGAATTTAAGCCCCCAATGATCTTTTTTTAACTTTTCAGATTTTTCTGCAAACCTAGGGGTTTCTTAAGTTTACAGAAAAATCTGTTTAGGGTAAATATGGCCCTGACCCATGGATTTAGATATTTACAAATAGTAGTCACACTTGAGAAATAAATAGATTATATTTTCTTTTTTAAACTATAGAAATAGATTTATGATTTTGTATAATTTGTAACATTGGAGCTATCTGGACTTCAGCATCCAAAACTGAATGCTCCCCTCACTGTGATTCCCAACTATTGGTACTATATAAGCAGTGGTGGAATTCAAATAATTTAACCACCAGTTCCGGTGGTGGGATTCAAATAATTTAACAACTGGCACCATTTTAACAACCAGTTCTGCTGAAGTGGTGCGAACCTGATGAATCCCACCACTGTATATAAGTCTAGTCCTCACATCTCTCTTCAGGCATCAAGGGAACTGTGGCTATTCAATATTGGCCCCTATGATTGGTAGGCAGTCATAATATGATTGACATATTATGCTGATATAAATATTACCAGCTTGTGCTTTTAAACTGGTCCACAAAGCACTATTCTTCTAAAATCTAGGCTTCAACTTTTACCAAGTAGTAACCTGGTGGAGCTTGTTCAGACAAACATAGTTTCAGTTCTTGTTTCAGTACTAGCTGTCCATAGCCCAGCCTAACCACTCTGTTATTCATTGGCCTTTCCTGCCCAAGTCACCTGGAATATTTCCAGAATATTTTTATACCCCCACTTCAAACATTTCATGGCTGCCATGATAGGTTTTTTTTTTAATTTGGAGGGGGGGTGTTATTTGTAGAAATAATGCTTCATTGATTCTTTGCTTCTATTCTCTGTAGCTCTATTTATTATATGGTCCATAGATTTAACCAAACAACCCCCACCCCCACCCACCCACCCCACACAGAAATGACAAAAATGAGTAGGTGAGGAGAAAGGAGTGAAGTTAGATTTGAAAAAAAGGGGGGGCTTCAAGAGGAAAATTGAGCAATGGTACAGAGGCATGGAAAATGGCAGCAAGAAAAATAAAGCACTATAAATATGACTACACAGTGAGGGAAGATGGCTTGGAAACATTTTAATCAAAATAATAATTGTAAGAAGGGTTTTTAAAAAAAAAAACAGAGCAAAAAGCTGCTTGGAAGCTTTTTTGAAACCAAAGGGAAAAACCAATGCCGAACTCCATGGAGGAAACATTTTATTTCCAACCTGAAAACATAAGTTTCTTGTGCAGAAAGAGCCATTAATACATAATGGTAAGAGTTATATACAACTGAAAGTGCCTTGGGTTCCAGAATGGTAAGTTGCAGTATTCTAGTGGAAGCTATGCTCATGACCTGAGTTCTATCCTGACAGAAGTCAGTTTCAGGTAGCCAACTCAAGGTTGACTTAGCCTTCCATCCTTTTGAGGTCAGTAAAATGAGGCTTGCTTGGGGAAGTGTAGATGACTGGGGAAGGCAATGGCAAACCACTCTGTAAACATAGTCTGCCTAGGACATGTGATATGATGTCACCACATGAGTCAGTAATGATAGGTACTTGCACAGAGGATCATCTTTACCTATATATAGCTTATTAGTGAGGTACTTATTTCAAAATTCTTAAGAACTTTATTTCAAACAGTACTTTATTTCAGACACTAGGAAAGTTATATCTTATTTAGGTCAGAGATTACCGTCTTTGCAGTAACCTGTATATTACTGACAATTTTTTTTCCAGGTAAGTTTCCTTGTATTAAAACTGGCATTGGTTTTATCTTTCAAGGTAGACTGAGATATGAGAAATCCCAGGTGATTAGTGGTTCATCTGTTTAAGGAGATAAATGGCTAATACTATCCTTGTTGGCCAAGTTGGAAGAATGTGATTAGGTGGATATGAATTCAAGGTTACATAAAGCTGCCACCTCACCCCACAGCATGATGGAAAATGAAGGGCAAGTTAACCATTAACCATTGATTGGACTTCTTAGATATATATGATTCAGATACTCAGATATTCATATATACTCATGAGAGGCAGGTGGATGATACTGTTCTACCTTTACACCATATTAATTAAAGACTTCTGCATATCCATTTATGACATATGAAATAAATACTGGCTGAATTCTAATGAAATAACATTGATGGCGAATATGTTCATTACTCAATACAACATCAATAGCGGCTTGAGCATTGCGAGCATTGCCAGTCGTCAGAGTAGAAATTTTTCCAGAAAAATTTCCAATGCTTTATTTTTTCATGAAAATGTTTTCATTTCTAAATATTCACGGTTTCATAACATGAATGGCAGTGAATGGATACCATTGCCAGTGCCATAAATGGCGAGCTTGGCAGTTTCAAAATTATAATTTGCAGTTTTCAGGTGACTGGACTGAGGAACTGTGCCAGAGAGTACATGGATGTTTTATTTAATATTAAATGCTGGTTGGGATGATAGTACAACAAGTATGAATAACAATCCAAATTTAAAAAAAATAAAGTTATGAATCTGCTGACTGTAAAAGGAACAATGAATCATCAATCTAATAAAAGGAAAGCTAGTCTCCTTTGCAAGCACTGGGTTATTACTGATCTGTGGGTGACATCACATCACAACACTTCTTAGGCAAACTATTTTTATGGGGTGGTTTGATACAGAACTAAAAAGTAATAGAAATTATGCTAGAGAGAGGCCCGTTCCACACATGCAGAATAATGCACTTTCAATCCACTTTCAGTGCACTTTGCAGCTGTGTAGAATAGCAAAATTCACTTGCAAACAATTGTGAAAGTAGATTGAAAGTGCACTATTCTGCATGTGCAGAAGGGGCCAGAGTGATGGTGTAACTGGTATGCTCCAGTGGCATATATGGAAGTGTATCTTGCACAGTTCTTTGGGTGTGCTAAAATTATAGCGCCATCTTAAGCCAAGTTGTACCCTTATAAGTCCGTTGAAGTCAATGGGCTTAGAAGGAGGCAACTCTTCTTAACATGGCACTGTTCATGTGTCACCAGTTTTCAGCACCTTTGGTTTAAGGGGAAAAATCATTATACACTGTAAAGGAAGTACTTGTTATATAGTGATTTAAAAAAATGTTTACAACTATTTTTCCAAAACAAATATTTTCTACAAATAAAGTTTCGAATAACATTTAAACCACACTCGATTTGTATTTCATCACCCTTCTCCCCAATCTAGTATTTCAGTATAAGTATTTGTTGCTATTGGTACAGAAAATCAACATGGTGTAATAATTGTGTTGTTCTCAGTTGACCAGCTTTTCCATTGCTTGTTTTCCATTTTTGTTTCATTTCCTCCTCATTCTGACTTTGTTCCTTGTCATCTCTCGTGTTTCTTTTTACTGTTCATGTCTCCAGAGTTTATTCTTGTCTCGTAATTCTTTATCAGAGCAATTTGTGACAGTTGCAGGGCAACGCTAAAACATTTTTATGGAAGTAAGCTACTTTTAGTAAACCTGAATAGGATTCTGAGTAGACTTGCTTAGAATTTCTCAGTAAAAAATGCTAATGATGCAGGAATCCTGATAAAATTCTTTTTCCACCATTTTTGATCATATTCAAAAAGGACATACAAACATCTCTCATGGCAAATGCACAAGATTTCCATTTGCAGTATTATTTTAAAAATTCCCTTCCTGTACACTGCAGTGCTCCCACCAAATTCCAAATAACCACAGCTGTGCTTGGTTTGATTACTTCCATCAAGATTGATCACTAGGCAATTTCAAACATGTTCAACTTGCATGCGGGATAAAGCACACATCCTTTGTGTAGTGTGTGTAGTGATAATTGCCCACATCTGTTTTGCAGGGTGTACATGAAGCAAAACAGATGTGGGTGCACTCGTACATTACTTCCAAAATTTGTTTTTCTTGCTCCCCCACTCTCCTGTGTGGTAGGTGTGTCTATGGTTCTCAGCATTCTTCTTCCTGATCTCATGCACCCTGTGTCTCTCTGTGTACATTGGAGCTTCTTATTCTCAGTCAAGTCTTTGAATGATACTGTCCAAGATTCCCCACAACCACCCAAGAATCTTGCGTTTAGTATTCTTCTCCTAAGTGTTTCAAACGCTATATGAACTGCTTATGTGCATATTATATAACTAAAAATAACACCAATTAAACAGTACATGAGGCAGGCACGGCTAAGGTGGTATGGCCATGTCATGCGCCGTGAAGAAACATCCGTAGCAAAGACAGCCCTGAACCTTGAACCGGGTGGATGCTGCCCCAAGTGGCATACCCAAAAAACGATGGATGGACACAATCAATGAAGACCTGCGGCCAAAGAACCTTCCCCCAGAAGACACTCAAAATCGTGATCTTTGGAAGAGACAGTTACAAAACTGACCCTGCACATGCAGGAAACCAGTCCAGAAAGAAGAAGATGCATATATTATAGTTATCTCTGAGTAGTTCATGCCACTGTGTTTCTTTTGCTGGAACTTTCTTACCTCAGCCATGATTGCTCTTTGGTTCAACTGCAGTAGAATTTTTAATTTTACTTTATTAAAAAATCTTCAAAAACAAGTTGTTTCCCCTGTTTACAAGTTGTTTCCCCTCAACAAGAGGCTCCTTGTTTTTTCCAGGTACATGTGTGTTTGGAAGGACCTCCAACCCAGTAAAACATTTCATGCCCAAATATTTCAGTTCCTATAAAATATGATATAACATGTTTGCTTTTGAAATGAAATACTTCAAATTTATGACAAAAGCTTCTGTTGAGTTTTAAATGAAGTAATGAAAGATTAATTCAGGGATTGCACGTGAGTTTTGCTAAGTTGTGCTTAGTTTCATTACATTTTTAGCATTCAGCTAATGAGGAATTGAAAACTAGAACTGGGATATTAAAAGTAAAGCACTTGCAGTGTCGCCAAATAAGAATTAACAGTGGCATATAGGATAGAAACAGCAAATGTCAGCATAAGGAACCACCGACTTGGCAATCCATATTTTAAAAATTAGCTGCTGAAACCAGTCAACCATTAATTCTGCCTTAACAGGACTAGCATGGAGCCTTGATGAAGTGGGATTTGATTCACAAATCACTTTGGCACAACTTACTTTTAAAAAATCTAGTTTATGTAAGTTTTGCACATTCCTATTCCCAAATGTGCCCTTTTTCAGTGACATGAAATGGATCCAGTATCACTTCTGTGGATTCAAAGCATGCCTTATGTAGGCTGGGCCAAGGCTAACAAGAAACGATGGTGCCTCAGCTCACAGAACGATGTAATGCCATTAAATTCTAACGTATATTTAAAACAATAATGAATGGGCTGTTGATTCAGGGGTGTCATGCAGATTTCAGGTTAATGTTTAGAATGCACAGCAAAAGGTTTTTTTCTCTCATATTTTTAAAGTTGGGGATCCTGAAGGAGAAAATAATCAGTGACTGAAAATAAGGTTTACATATTCATATTACCTTGCACTGACTCTCAAGTGGCAACCATCCTGGATGTTCAAGTTGCTTCACTCAGACATGATTGATTACTGAATCTTCTGAATAAGCCCATTTACTCTCATGGACTGTTTCATCCAAAACACACCCACTGCATTTACATTTAGCACAATGATGACATTCTTAATTTGAACAACTCCAAAGGCTTAATGGAAACAGTAGGCCAAATTCAATGGTTGTGATAGGCCATCAACCATCCATTAATGTGCATTGCTTGCTTACACCAGAACTGAATTTGAATCCAACAAACAAGTAAATAATTCAGACTTTAGCAGACCATTTTTATTCCATACAGCTGTTTAGGTTAGTGTCTCTCCTGCTTCAGTTTCAGGAATATACGTATATTTTAACAAACATGAACCTTGCTTTCCTCCTTATGTTTAAAGAAAACAATTTTAAAATGTGCCCAGTAAATAACACTTGGTCATTCAGTCCACATATTGTGAATTTCTTTAGAACCTCTTTGTTTAGATACAGATGACTAAATAATTCAGTCCGGTAGAAAACTAGTTATCATTTCAGTCTGTCACTACAGCTGCTTAGATCAGGAGAAGAGAGTCTTGTCCTTCTCTTCTGGGGACTGGGGGTGGATTGCTCAGATGCATGACATTTAGAAACAAACAAAACAAAACAAAGATAGATGGGATACTTGGAAAGAAAAGCAGCCACACTTAGAAAATCACCCTAGAACTTCTTTGTATGGCAGCATAGAGTAGAATTATTTAAGCCCCATTGCGTCGTTCTGTGTTACACTGTGAAACAGAGTGACAGCACTGCAACTGGAAGAGTTGGTATCACATTTCTTAACAAAAGGGGCTAGTGTGGGCAGCACAAAAGTGATTGGAACCCACTGTGGACTTAAGACATCTTTCTAACTGCCTCTCATTGATATGTGATAGTGGCATAACCCCTGCTGAGAAGAATTGATGCCTGTCCTGTTTGACCTTCACTGAGACCATCCCAATAAGCAACAGCCGTGAGAGATTCATGCCACAGTGATGGATGTGGTATTTCAATATGAATGAAATAATCTTGTAGTAGAATTTTGAAGTTCTCATTAACTATTTTAAAGAGAACTATTTTATTGTTCGGTTGATAGTTTCTATTTGTGAAATAGACTGAAAAAACCAAGGAAGCCACATGGAGTTTCATACAAGGTCTCAAAACATGTTTTGGCATATTGATACTTTGTGAACAATTGCAGCAAGACAGCATGGTATTCCACACCCTGGATTGCATGACATCTGCCTTCTTGAGATGGTACAACATTTCCTGCATTATTTGTATGGGCCATTTCTTTTGTTGTGCGCAATACAATCTTCAGAAACAGAAGCCTCTCTTGATTCTTTTCCTGTATAATTTTTTAAAATCCAGATTTTATCTTTAATACACCAGTCACTTGGTGCCAGAATTTTGAGAGGCCATGCCTACAGAATAATGGCAATTAGGCCTGCATCAAAGATGGATAACCTTTTTTTGCTAGGTATGATAAAAGCAGGAGAAATACTTATGGAATGGTATGATACAGGAGGAAAGCCTCAAAGATGGGTTCTACATACAAATGTTTCAGTAATCCAGTGGCAAAGAACTCAGCAGCTAAAGAATCTCATCTTAATAAAATATGAGTTGCAAAATATCAGAGACATTTTGTGACTGAGCTATTGTTTGTCATGAATTACTTTGCGACATAATCCAAAAGATGTTCTATTCTTATCATCTGAACAACCGCATGCAATGCTCACCATTGCCATTTATTTATTTTTATTTACTCTATTTATAGTCTGCTTTTCTCACTCAGACTCAAGGTTGATTACACTATGTGTGTCAATTACAGTCAACAAGATTGGCAATCCCTTAAACAGTGCAATAAGATATGTATTTCTGAAATCTGGAAACAGAACTGAAGTAAAAATAAAACACAGCATAAGCATTAACACGACTCGTTACACAGTACAGAAAGAACATAGTAGGATCATGCTTATGTCAACAGACAGTGTGTACACAGTAGTGTTGTCCATTATCTTGTTCTTTTACAAAGCATCTTTTTGAAGCATTTCATTAGAGTACTACCCCAAATTACATGTTTAAAAAGCACTCGTGAAGTATTTAGTTTTGCACAGTTTGTGGAAATCAAGGAGGTGAGCCTTTCTGACCTCATCTGACAGATCATTCCATAAGATGAGACTACAACCAAGAATAAGAGCATTTAGGCATTTGCCCATTTGTAGGGTGGCACCTGCAGAAGGTCCTGCTTAGATGAGTGAATCTGTTGTGTTGGGGAAGAGGTGGTCTCATAGTTAGGAGGAACCAAGACCATGAAGTTCTTTGTATGTAGTAGCCAGTATCTTGAATTGAATGCAGTAACTGATGGACAGCTAATAGAATGGTCACAGAATGCTATGCATGCTCTGCCTTTGTATGTGTGTGTATGATTTCATGTAGGGATTTCAAAGAAAGATATATAGATGTGGTTTGCCATTGTGTGCCTCTGCATCGTGACCCTAGTCATGGATGCTCTGCCTAGCCTCTGATAATAACTAAGTTGTAGTGTTCTGTCAGAACATGTGTAAATGTTTAGATGAGCAAAATCTAAATGACAGCTGGACCCTCCTTCAAACTGGTGCCGTGTGCAGATTAGTACCGAGTGCACAGCATGTACCGTGTGCAAACCTGATAAGGTGAGGGCACCTGATTGGTACCACTTTTGTATATAGTTAGCACAGACAGCAGAGTAATGTGTGCCTGAAAACACTTGTCTGGCAAAGCACTTTGTTAGTAGACAGCAATAAAATAGAACTCCACTGGTGACTGTGTTTCTATCAGTTCTTGTCTACGTTGTGTCCTACAAGGTGGTCTACTCCAAGTAAATCTGCTGCTTCAACAGGTTATTCTGCCTTTACTTGTGAGTAACTGTTTGTGTTACTGTGTGCTAAACAGTTTACGGCTGCACCATGGCTGCGTCTTTTGCTGGCTTGCCTTTTGAGTGGCTAACAGAGCATAATTATGTGACCTGGTGCCTGAAGATGAAGGCTTATCTTCTGCGTGAAGATTTATGGAGTGTCGTGGAAACACCCCTCCCTGCTCAGCCCACAGCGGCTCAGATAAGGGGCTGAGGAGAAGGCGAGAGCGTCCATCATCCTTTCTGTGGAAAGCTCCCAGCTGCTGTACATCAAAAATACTGTTTCTGCTTCTGAATGCTGGGACTTACTCAGAGACGTCTATCAACGTGAGTCTGTTGGGATCAAAGTCTTTTTGATGAGACAACTGTATCATCTCAGATTACTTAAAGGTGACTCTGTTTCTGAGCATTTGCAGAAAACCAGCTGCATATTCTGAATTGACTTCGAGGAGAGACCTTCATAGAATGCATTACAGTAGTCTAGTCTCAAGGTTGCCATGACATGGCTCTTGGTTGCCAGATCAACAGAGTAAAGGTAGAGCCCATCTTCTGGGCAATTGACACTCTGAGATGGGGGAAGAAGAATGTAACAGAAATGTTGCCTTAAGGAATTCCATTTGAATCCCTTGCCCCAACTAAATAACAACAGTACACCTGTTTTAGGGGAAAATAATCTGAAGCATTTTTATGTCATTATATTAAGTATTCAAAAGCAAAAGTACTGATATCTGAATACATGTAATTTTGATATGTCATGCTGCATGGTGGGAAGTTCTTCTCTCTGGAAGTAGTAATTAGCAGCCAGAGTAGCAGTCCAGTATTTATATCTTCAGCAGCACTGGCTGAAGACTGTGGCTATTCTCCTCTTAACAAAATGCTAAGCCTATTTTCATGTTGGCTAGGGCACAGTAAGTAGTTGAAGGACTAGCCAAGAGACGGCATATAAGGAATCCCTCAGATGAATGTACATGGCACATATAAGAAAGAAAATGTTGATTAATTCCTCTCTGGATCTCTTCTAATGGTAGAGTGCCCTTCATAGTAGTCCTCTTGCTTCCTCAACTGGAACCACAGATTCATAATGTCAGATGATCTGATAGATAAAACACCTGCCTTTTGATGAAGAATCTGTCCTGGAATTGACGTATGCTTGTTCTAGCATTCCTAACTTTCTAGGGCTGACAACTATATCCCTCTGATACAGAACATCTACATTAAATATCTAGGCTTTTGTCTGCTACTCTGTTATTTGGCTTGTAGAAATCACCTTCCTTTAAAACCTGATGAGTGGATGGTTTCAAGCCTTAGATCTGTCTGGCGTCAATGAATGTAAGTATACCCTCTGTGGCAAAGATCATCTTATTTGCACACTGCAGGGGAAACAAGTGATCATTAGCTAGCCTAAAAAGCTCCTGCTTCTTTCCGACCAACTGCATAGTCTCTAAACTTCAAAGCTCCTTTCAGAGATGTAATCCCTAAACATATTTTTTTACCCGACATTCTAACTGAAAATGATTTCATGGTGTCTGCATTTGGAGCAAAAATGTAGCTAGCTGTTAGGGGGGGGGGGGAAGACTGGCGGAAGTGCATGTGGTAGCACTTGGGTGCCAGCTCCAAACTGAATATTTTTTTAGAAAGGAGTTTGCTTAGCTGAACTAGGTTTTGCTTTAAGGCCAAAGGAAGGATGCTTTCAGTAAGTATCTAGTTCTTGGTGTTTGCTAGTGATTTCATGCAAGTCACTCTACCCGTTATCTGTCATATCTCAAGCAACCCCCCCCCCCCCAAAAAAACAGCCTTGAGCATTTTACGACATGAAATGGCACTCTGTCTCAGCGAGCTGTGGTCTGGCTTCATCCATACCCTGTTCCTGTGCTCCTATTAAAATCAACAGCCAAATTCATAGTGACTTTAATAAGAGCAGAATTAGACTCATATTGAGATACTGGAACATTGTAGCTTGGGCTGTCAGTAAGATTATGAGCATTACCATCATCGCCTTCCCTTGACATCTGTCTCTTTCAGCATATAAATGAACTAACTCACAACACACTCACTTCAGGAAATGTATACATCTGGCTTTATTGGCAACCAAGACTAATGTCATGGAGTGCTGGAAGTCTGACAAACCCTCTAGCTTTTATAGCTTGCATTACAAATGTTCTCAATTTAGCATCATTAGAGAAAAAAGGACTGCATGGAAAAAAGTATATTATATTGACCATCTCCCTAGTGAAATATCTCTAAAGGGGATGGCAAGGAGATAGTCAACATGGAAGCAGAATTACCTGCATCCATCACATGGTCTTTCCTATGAGTTTGGCACAGTGATGTCAGTCAGTCATGCGGACACTGAGGGGTGATGCCATCACATCCATTGCTTGCACGATGGTATTGATTTGTACTTCTAAGAATTGGCCCAAAATGAACACTGTAGTAAAAATTTATTCACATACCTGAATGGATTAAGAACCCTGTTGCTGGTCTATCTGGGGCAGAAGCTCCTACCAGTTTCCTTGAACATTATACAGAAACCTTGCATGTGTTAAACAGCTCATTGAAAAATAAAACCTTGGCAAGCTCAAGAGCTGATCAGGAAACCTCAAGGGCAAACAGAGCAAATTGCATGGCTTTGGAGGAGAGGACAGCTGTGAAGAAAGAAGTTGCAGCTGATGAGATAATATCAGGAAATTGAAATAAGCTTAGAATGGAAAGGGGAATAAAACAACACACACACACATGTGTGTGTGTTTATTTTGAGGATTATCTAACTGTGTGAGGCTTATGAGAGCACAGTGTTAAGTGTCAGCCTGAGTTAGACCTTGAGTAGAAGGGAAATCCATTACCCAGAGAACATCTAAAATGTAAAGAACTGTACCATCTTATGAAACAACATCTCTGAAACAAACATCTAAGCTAAACAGAACCCAGTAATTTTAAGTACTGTGCTAAAGAAACCAAAAACTATAAATGTACCAAGCTCTTAGATTGTTAGCCAGTACATCTGACTAGACACACATTATACCAGTCCTTAAGGAACTATATTGGCTCCTGATTTGCTCCTAGGCTCAGTTCAAGGTGTTGATGTTGATGTCTTGGGTCCTGCCTGCCTGTGCTTGGGCCCTGTCTGCCTGTGCCCATATGTACCTGCCAGGCAACTGAGGTCACAGGGAAAGGCGCTCCTAGTGGTACCTCCCTCCACTGAGATGCAGAGTCAGAGACACATGGAAGGGCTTTCTCTGTGATTGCCCTCAGACTCTGGAGTAGTCTTTCCTCTGAGATTTGCCACGCACATACCCTGTATGGAATTAGGTACATGGCACTTTCTCTTTGCCCAAGCATTTGTCTAGCCTCCTGGAAACCCCCTCTACAGTTGGTGAACCGAGATTTGGGGCTAATTTTATGCTAATGTTATTGTTGTTTTAATTGTTATAATTTTTATTGTTTTTAACCTGTGCGAGTCCCTTAGAGACTCTGGTATAAAACAGGGTATGAATATTTATAAATAAATAAATAGTTATATCATATGTACCCCCAAAATGTTTCATGAAAATATTCAGATACTATTTGGATGGGACTGGCCTTGCTTTTATTTTCATTTCTTATTTGCTTGCCTTTATCATTCTCTGCAAGTTAGTTACCATGTATCATGTCTGGAAAATAATGTCTTGATTTGTGTTTTTCTGCATAAAAACTTCTTAGATGAAAATTTATGATTTACCGGAGACACAGTTGAAAATTCTACTAAAAAACCTTTTTGAATTGGCCATGATAGGTTGATACAAGTGTAAGTATGTAACTGTTCAGAAATCAACAGGAAATGTTGACAGTGCATCATTAAGCCACCAAGAAATTCTAGATAATTTCATTTATGGGTTAGTGGAAATATAATGCTTATTCCCTGTTAACTACAGTAAACAACCTGGGAATCAGCCTTCAAGTACACCAGCACAGATACAGCCATGGTTAAGGTAATCAGTGTTCTCTTTGACCCAAGTTTTGAACGCACAATTTAATATGGGACACACCTATAGTAAGTATGGATGCCATGATTTTTGTGGCAAATATATTAGTCAAATTTAACTGGTTGTGATCAAGGTAAGTTGATCCCCAGATTTGTTCAATTCAGCAGCTAACAGCTCAAGCAGCTGCAACTAGATTGTGAATAGTCAAAATCAGTTATCAAAAATCAATTGTCTGACATGATTCAGTTGTCTGGTGATCAGGACATGATTTGAACCAGGCACTGAGTACCCCTAATTGTAACTTGATACAGTAACTCAATATAGGAAACCCTATAATTTAGTTACCATAGGCAGTCACATCAGCTCAATATTTGGCCTGAGGATCTTTAGTCTGTCAAACAAAACTGCATTTGAGTAGACTTCAGCACAACCAAAATGCTTTGGAAAGCTTTAAAAAGAGTAATCACATTTATATAACTCTTTTCTTATCATTTATTTGAAGAAATGGCTATCTTTGACATTTTACAGGAACACAACTTAACCAATATAGTTTTTAAAGGTAGAAAATGTGTGTCCTCTTTTCATCCATATTGATTAGGCTTCAGTTAATCAGTCTATTGATTAACCTGACCAAAGAGTGCAGCCTTATAGCTGATAAGTATCATATTGCCTTCCCCGAGAATTTTGTATTACCTGGATTTCTCAATATTAAAAATGAAGCATCAATATTTGAAAATCAAAATTATGACCCAGAGTGAGCAGAAATGCCTCATTGTTAGTGAACATGTTGATCTTAGTGGATCTGTGAGTTGATGCCATTTGAAATGACAGAAAAATGAGTTGTACTTTGTTTAGCCTGGCACATGTATTATCAGCTGCATATAATTGCAGCATCTTCTGACAGATGATGATTTATAGGACAGAAAGCACAGTAATTTTTATTCAAATGCTAGGCTCATTGTCTGCAGCAACAGTTTACTAAACCTCTCATTTCTGGGCAAAACACAACTGATGTTGGAATGTTTCAGGGAAAATAAATGAGGAACACAAAAAGAAAGAGTCACTTATGGAGAAAACTATATACCTCTCTTTAGTGTTGCTTGAAGCAGAGAGCAAAGTCAAACAGTTCTTTTCTGCTTGCTGAAGTTTAGGGTGCTGTGTGAAGTTTAGTGTGTTGCAAGCAAAACAGAATCAAATTGCCACCCCTTTTAGAAGATCTGATGAGGGATAAACTTCAGGGACTCCCCACCCTCCCAGGAGTTCCTGGCAGAGGCAGTGCTCCGCCTCCTGCCTATCCTGTGCTCTGGGATCTCCTGGTAGGGGCAATGCCCTTCCCAAAGCTTCCAGTAGCTGCTCATGAAGCTGCACAGGCTGTCAGTTTCTTAAGTTCAGTTAGTCCTGTTTATCTTTGCAGCACCTTACTTTTCTAGGAAGCCCAGGCCCAGTTTTGTTTTCTTTTTGTAAAGATAAGTGGAGGGAAGGGAGCTTCGCTGGACAATACTGTCTGTGAAGAAATGAAAGGAAGGAACAGACAGATCAGTCCATCTGGTGATCAGAAAGCCTTAGTGGTTGGACTGAAGAATCTATTTCCTAGAGCCTGCAACACCAACTCTGATGTAAATAATGGATCATGAGAATTCTGGTTTGCCTTCACAGATTTTGGAATAGATTCTCAGTTGACTTATGGAACCCCATAGGGTTCTCAAGGCAAAGAGTAGTGTTGACTGCCTTTGCATCATGATCCTGATATTCCACGGTAGTCTCCCATTCAAACACTAGCCAGGGCCAGTTCTGCTTAGTTTCTGAGATTTGCTGGTGGGCTCTGCCCTAGAGAAAGAAATAGCCTCATTTCTATTGTATATTTCGTGATTGAGGTGAGGGACTACTACCAAGATATACTTGTTAAATTCTTGTCAAGTGTCTTTTTAAAAATTGCATATTGCATGTACTGATCTCCCTTACTTCACATAGCAGAAACTTATTCAAAGAACTCAAATGTTCTAGGTAAGAATGGGTATCCAATACCAGAATCCATGCTATCCATCCTTAATGTACTTCTGTGATGTATCTTATTAAAACAACCCTCCCCCTTTTCCTGGTCATAGAAATGTAACATATCTATGCTATTGAGTCCTAAGTTTAGACTTTTTTTTTTTGATGAAGTGAAATATTATCTGCACAATGTATTGTCGAAGGCTTTCACGGCCGGAATCACTTGGGTGCTGTGTGGTTTCCGGGCTGTATGGCCGTGTTCTAGCAGCATTCTCTCCTGACGTTTTGCCTGCATCTGTGGCTGGCATCTTCAGAGGATCTGATGTTGGGAAAGCAAGTGGAGTATATATACCTGTTGGAGTGTCCAGGGTGGGTGAAGAAACATTGTCTGTGAGTAACAAAGAAGACAGCCAGGCCAATAGTTGAGGGTATCTGAATAGAAGTATGAATAGAGGGCATCTGAATAGAAATATGAGTAACAATAAAGACTATAGCATGGGAGTAACAATGAAGATAGCAAGGTCAATAGGTGGGAGCATCTGAATAGAAGTATCCTGTCTATAGTCATCCTATGTTTGTGTGGGGTAGCCATGGGTAGCCCTCTTAGCCCTGTAATAGCTAATTTTTATATGGAACATTTTGAGAAACAAGCCCTGAAAACAACCCCAAAAAAGCCCACCATATGGTTCCGTTATGTGGATGACACATTCACCATTTGGAGCCATGGAGAAGAAGAACTAAACAAGTTCCTGGACCATATCAGCAAGATCCACCCAAACATCCAATTTACTATGGAGAAAGAAAATGAAGGAAAACTGCCATTTTTAGATGTTTTAGTCACCACAAACCAAACCAGCAATTGGGACACACAGTATACAGAAAACCTACGCACACAGACAGATATCTACACAAAAACTCCAATCACCATCCAGGGCAAAAAAGGAGCACCATAAAAACTCTGGTACATCGCGCAAACAGAATCTGTGAACCTCACCTCCTACAAGATGAATTGAATCACCTAAACAGGGCTCTACAGGCTAATGGTTACTCTAATACAGAAATCAGAAGGGCTGCAAGACCAAGAACAAGCCACATGAACAAAGATAAAGAGCCATCTAGAGGGAAAGTGTTCTTACCATACATCAAGGGAACCACTGATCGCATAGGAAAACTGATGAAGAAGCACAACCTACAAACAATCTACAGACCCACTAAGAAAATTCAACAGATGCTACGTTCAGCAAAGGATAAGAGGGATCCTTTAGCTACTGCAGGAGTCTATCGCATACCATGCAGCTGTGGACAAGTCTACATAGGAACCACCAACCGCCGGCTCAGACACGTATCAAAGAGCACGAAAGGCACTGCAGACTATTTCAGCCAGAAAAATCAGCAATAGCAGAACACATGATAAACCAACCTGGACATAGAATATTATTTGAAAAAACAGAAATTCTGGACCACTCTGAAAGCCACTACGTCAGACTACACAGAGAAGCAATTGAAATCCATAAGCACATGGACAATTTTAACAGGAAGGAAGAAACTATGAAAATGAACAGACCTTGGCTGCCAGTGTTGAAAAATACTAGAGTCAAGACAGTGTCTAACCAGCTCCACACAAACACAGGATGACCATAGACAAAAGAAACAAAGGCCAGGATACTTCTATTCAGATGCTTCCACCAGTGACCTTGCTATCTCCAGTGTTACGCCCATACTATAGTCTTCATTGTTACTCATACTTCTATTCAGATGCCCTCAACTATTGACCTGGTTGCCTTCTTTGTTACTCACAGACAAGGTTTCTCCACCCACCCTGGACACTCCAACAGATATATACTCCACTTGCTTTCCCAACATCAGATCCTCTGAAGATGCCAGCCACAGATGCAGGCGAAACGTCAGGAGAGAATGCTGCTAGAACACGGCCATACAGCCCGGAAACCACACAGCACCCAAATTATCTGCACACTTTCAGTCTCTTGGCTATGATAAATGGGTTGAAGTATCACTTAAGATGCCAGAAATTTTTCTGGATTGTATGTTTGCATTTTTAGAAGTAGAGTATCATATTTGCATGTGTCTATCACTGAGAATTTGGGTAATGATTGGAAGTCAAATTTGGACAGCAGCCTTGTAGGTTTTTCTTGATTTATGCCCACATTTCCTGGTGAATGTGTCCTGTTGCTCTGAATACAATATTAAGAAACATTTTGTTTGCTTGTTTCACTTGCTATGCCTAACATAACATCATGTGCAAATGAAATATGACATGCTTTCACAGATATTAATATATCTCATGACTTATACTTTTGTCTTGCTAATCTTCATGGTTATATCATTTGTTCCATTTCATTTTACAGAAGGAGAAGGTGAGGCTGAATAACTTGCTCAAAATCCAGTAACTCATGCTTGGGTTGAAATCTACACAAGATGTTGTGTAACCAGTTTCCGCATAACGTAACTATAATATATAGGAAGAAAGTATAGGATCACTTGTAAGTGGTACCTCGCTATGTCCATTTCTGTTTCTGTTTTTGCATGCTGGATTGAAGACATTGATTCTGTAATAAATTATGCATTGCTGGAGTATCCAGACATGTTTCAGGTTAATGGTCCCCCCTCTTTGTATCATACTATTTTATATTTTCTGTGTTGCACAAAGGAGAGCAGGTATGTTTGAGAGGTATTATATTGAAAACCTGAAACATTATATAATCTTTGGAAATAAATATTGATTTATTCTTTGGCTGGTGTGGATGAATGGCTCTTAATTTATCTTATGTGACAGATGTCTGTGTATTTTCTTCCAACATTAAAACAAGGTTTTGTAATCTTCAGAGAAACAAAAAGTCCAGGTGCTGTGTTTTCAGATGATTTTTGCCACCTATGCTTTACTTACAGTGAACCAACTCAGATTTTTTTGGGGTAAAGATACATAACTATTTGTTACATACTGTGGTCTTTCCCGTTTCTACTTGTCATTCCTGCCTCTAAAACAAATGAAATACTCCAGGTAGATTCAGCCTGACTTAGATTCAAAGGAAGAGTGAAGATTCTGGAAGATTTTTCACACTCATGGTAGTAAGGCTGCACCAAACCCAGAATTGGTTGTGAATCAAGTCCCAACACTGGACCACCGTATGAGATGCACTCTTTCGGAATGCCTCATCGTACTCCATGGCAGCAGCCTCCCCCACTATCAAGCAAGACCTGAGCACGTGCAATAAATAAGTTGACAAGTGCCAAACCCTGAGGGGGTAAGCAGCCCCTATCAGTACCAAATATTCTGTGTATCCCTTCAACCAATCACCAAAGATATGCACACCTTCCCCTTTTTTTCTCTTGCTGACTCAAGACCCAGGCACCCCTTGTTCAACCTCAGGCTGAAGAAGTTGGAATATACCCATATAACACCCATTAAGGGCCCTCTCCCTGAGTTTTCTACAAAGGTGAGGCCAGGGAGGATCCCCAGCATCCCACAAAACTGCCAGCTCAGAGCCGATGCCAGCGAGTGGAGTCCCTTGGGTGCCATCACTGGGCTTCCACCTCCAAGCCAGCCACTGGAGAAGAGGGGGAACCTGCTCTCCCAGCACCCAAAATCCACCCATGGCCTGTACTGATGCCTTCTCTGATGACTCACTGGAGAAAAGGTGCTGTATGATCTGGAGTGCTGAGAGGACCTTCGTCCTCTCCTATCCTGACCTCTGGGCATATCACCTGAGTGCCCAACAACCCTGGATGTCATGGGCATCTCTGTCAGTCGCAGGTAGACTCACCACCCTGATAGGAGGAGGAACAGCTGGTGGGGGAAATGAACCTGAGGTAGCCTGCCCCCAACACACTGGGACAGGTGCATGAGGGAATTGGAAAGCCCTGGCATAAAACATCAATTCGCCGGAACTCCGTATGGCAGACCCTGCTGGGCTGACCAAACCAAAGCTGGCCCCACAGTTAAGTCTGGACTATTGAAAGGGAAAAAAATACAAAAAGGGACTTCTGCCCAACACTGGCTGACTTGTGTGACCTGCTTCCAACCCCATAAACATCTGTGTACTAGCCAGTGCAGGTGCATATGGCCCTAGCCAACTACCCAGCACAGGCGAGCCTGCGTATGGAGTCAAAAGAGATGCCATGGGTGAGCCAACCCCTGCCGGTCTCCGCTGTCCCCCCCCAACTTGGCTCAGAACCAGCTGGCCAGTTGAGGCAGTTGAGAGGGCTGACCTACTAGACCTGCCACGGATCGGCGGGTCTAAGGACGCGCTGCACATGCCAGCTGAGCTGGTGTGTTAATGAGACCTGATCTGCCCAGAGCAGTTACTCAGAGAGTCTTTTCCTTGGGTGCTATGCTCAGGTGATGGCCCAATGATTAATTAAAATATAACCATCTAATTAACACTACTAACTATGAACTAACTATCAACTATAAATGAGTCACTAGCGATGAACCAGCTACTCACTATGAACTAACTACTAATTATGAACTAAATAATGGCCTGTCAATTTGCTTTAAGTATTATGAAACTGACCTGCTTAACCTGCTCAGCAACTTGAATTAATAATTTTTTGGGAGGGGTGAGCCAAAAATGGCAGGGGGAGGAAAACCAATAGCTATATGGGGGGGGGGGGGGAATTTCACTCTGTAAAGTTCAACTAATGCCCCCTAGCCAAGCCTCCCATTCAATTCCTGGATGCCTTCCTCTTCCAAGCCTGCCCCAGCTCTGTTGCTGGGTAGAATAGAAGGGTGGAAGAGGAAGTGGTGGGCTGACAGACAAACGTCCAACTCCCCTGTCACTTGCCTGGGCAGCGGCACTGCACCAGCCCTGGCTCCTAGCCTTCACAAATCAGGGGGGGAAGGGTCCAACCCTCATAGGACCCCCCCAGTTAGTGTTTTCTCTGGTGCTCTGGCTCACTCCAGAGCACCTTAACAATGCCCAAGCTCTTCCGGGGAAACCACAGCTTGGGCCTAACAACTACTCGGGAGTGTGCGGCCGGCAGCTACGAACAAAAGAGCAACTTTCTGCTTGTTGTCCAAGCTTCAAAAGAGGCCGGAGTACGGAGGGGATTGCCTTGTAAAGGCTTGCCTGCCCCCTCCCGTGTCACGTGATGGAGCATGCACGCTGCTTGCCATTTGGGGCTTGCCATCCCTGCTCTCGCCACAACGGCAGCCCTAGTTGACTCCAAGGCTGCATTTTCTTTGGAATCCTGATGCATGGTCCTTCCTCATGTAATGGGAAATAAGAGAAAGTAAACAACCAAGCTTTTATGTTTATCATCTGATGGATATTTGATGTTAAGAACTAAGCATTCACTATATGTCTTAAATTTTCTGCCTAAACTCTGAATATCCTTGATTTCTACAAGAGGTTCAGGTATACTTACATA
The DNA here is from genome assembly GCF_021028975.2 of Sphaerodactylus townsendi. Classification (NCBI taxonomy): domain Eukaryota; kingdom Metazoa; phylum Chordata; class Lepidosauria; order Squamata; family Sphaerodactylidae; genus Sphaerodactylus; species Sphaerodactylus townsendi. The sequence continues at coordinate 127,302,289 of NC_059425.1, read as the reverse complement.
AAACAGAATACTGTCATGATAGTTAAAGTGTCCATATCCTATCCAGCATGAGTCAGCATGAGACTGAGCTGACAAACCGGTTCTTACCTGTTCCAAGTGACCTTTAACATGATTGGTTGAGTCTTGTATAAAAGCACTTGTATGATACTGGGTCAGTGTTCCTTTGGGAAACAGGTGTTAGGCGAAGCACTTTGATTGTCTGCTGAATATTCTTCGTTGTATATAGTTACTTGTACATAGAGCAACAGAATGATAAAAGCCTTCTTATGAATGACAAAGCTGTGTGGAGTTTACTTCGTGAAGGTGGGAGTGTTGCTGTACAAGACCACTAGTTCTACTCTAAGTAGCCCCGCTCAAATTCTGCTATCAGGTTATGGGCCCAGGCGGTGTGGTCTACTCCAGGAGTAAGGGCGTGGTTCCTGTGTGTTCCTGTGAGCTGTGGGTGTGGCTGTCCAGTACAGAGTTCACGATGGCGGTCACAGCAGCCGGCATGCCGTTTGAACGCATGTAATGAGGACAACTACTTGTCGTGGGCGTAAGATGCAGTCCTATCTTATTCGGGAAGATTTGTGGTCTGTGGTGGAGAGCAACCCGGCTGCTGCCGACATGGTCGATCGCCAGCTGATCAAAAAAAGCCCGTGCCTCCATAATTCTGGCGTGGAGAACTCCCATTTGCATGTTCAACAAATGAACGCGAAGAATGTTATTGGGAGGCTCAAAGGCCATATAATATCAGCAAGACACAGCAGGGTCTAAAATGCTGATAGCTTAGATCGCTATATAACTGCAAGCTGAAAGCTGGTGAGTCGCTGCCACTCATTTGCAGCTAATGAGGTCCCTATTCGTCCAATTGGAAGACCGTGGGATGGTTTTCCAGAGTCCCATAAATCTTATATCATCTTATCATCACTTGATCAAGGTTGGGATCAGCTGGTTTGCTAGTTTACAAAGTGTGAAAGAAGCAGACCTCACCTTTTCCTTCGCGTGACTGCTAAGCTGCTTGAAGGTCAGCAACAGAGGGTATTCCAGCAGGAGGGCCTTGCTGTTGAGCTGCCCCTATGAGACGAATAACGCTCTGAGGTGAAGGTTTCATCAGAGGCGGTGCCTGTGAAAGCCCATTCTGTCCGGAGATGTTACTGCTGTGGGTCCAGAACTACATCGCCAAACACTGTCCAGGCGCCCGGCAATAAAAGGCAGATGAAAGGACAGAAGGGGCTTAAACGGAAGATTTACAGCCCAGAACAAGCCTGACGGTATGGCGAAAGCTATGTTGGTGTCTAGTGCTGTGGAGAAAAAGCAAAGCAGCTGGTTGATGGATAGTGCCTGCACGGTACATTGTGTAAACGACAGAAGTTTGCTCAGATGAAAACTGCTGCTACCATTTCCCACGTAGTTTCCTGTTGATGGTTCATCATCAGAGGTGTTCCTTTACAAGGAACTGTGTATGTACCTGCATTTGGACTAAATATTCAAAATGTGTTACTAGTCCCCACCTAGACTTTAATTTGTTAAGTGTTCCATGCCTTGTTCAGGAGGGTATAAAGTCACATTTAATAATGACATATTGCTATGTGAACAGAAATAATGTGTTGTATTGCAAAGGGACAACTATGGGATTATGTTGTACCACACATGATTCCCAAAGGTACTAGTGGGAGTGTAAAACAACTATCCAGTCTGTCTAATAAGCCTCTTTACACGACAACTGTGTGCACGAAGTTACACGTGTACTAGGGTCATGCAGGGTGGTCTACTAGCAAGCAGTTAGCTAAAGTGTGTGACATACAAGTAAAACCCTGTAAACATTACCTGGAGTGTTCTGTTTGTAGTGGCTGCAAAGTCAAAGCCTTTCCTGTTAAGCAAGTAAGCAATAGACAGACAGACATGCACCTTTATTTGGTCCATTCTGACCTTGCTGGACCTTTCCCAGCCAGCCAAGGGGTGCACGCGTTATATCATGTTGATTGTGGATGATTATAGTAGTAGGTACTCTTATTGTCTACTGTTAAGATCCAAAGCAGAAGCTTGTGAAAGGTTCCAGGACTGGGTTGCCATGGTTGAAAGAAACCACCCTATAAAGGTAGCGAGGCTACAAACAGATCGCTGGGAGAGTACATGAGTAAAACCTTTCAATCCTGGTTGGCAAAGAAGGGGATTGTGCACAGACAACTAACCCTTTTAGCCTCAGGAGAACGGGGTATCAGACGCCTGGGAGTTTTGCAGGTAATGCGACTGTGCATGCTTGAGGATGCAAAACTACCCTTTCACTATTGGGGAGAGAGGCTGTCTGTGCTGCCACCACGTAATTAATCGTCTCTGGAGTTCCAGTATTCAGGAAACACCCATTACATGTTGTTTGGCAAGAAACCCTCTTTGAAACACCTGAGAAGGTTTGGGGAGCTTTGCCAATGTCTTGATACCAAGTGCACAAAGAACTAAAGGGAAACCCAGGTATCAAAGATTAAGATTTACAGGTTATTCAGAAAACACGAAAGGTTATAGATTTAGTCTGAATTTTGGCAGAATTGTGGTCTCTAGAAGTGCCAACTTTGAGAGACACACACAGGTTGGGAGCATGTTCATTCTAATTCCAGAGGTTTTTCTGCCTGCCTTAACTGGAACAGCCTGCAGGTGCAGCAATTGTAGCCAGAGCCGCACTCCATCCCTCTACTCAAGGTCACATTCCTAGAGTGAAGAGAGAGAGAGAGGACAGCAGTAGTTCAGACTCAGAGAAAGAAGAGGAAAAACGCAAGTGTGTTGATTTTCCGCAGGTCCAACAGAGAAAATAGCGAGTGCATACAAAGATTTGGATTGTTACTCAGGTTGTTAGGATCTGTCAAACATGGGTAGAGCTTCAAAGTTTCCAGGGAAATGGTAACTAGACCTCCCTGAGGAACAAGAATTGTGGGAATGCCAAGCTATGGATTGATGAATTTGAATCCTTAGTGAAGCCAAAAAATGTTTTTTGAAATTGTAGACTTCCGCCACAGAGACCAGAGAAGTGGTTGGATCACGTTGGGTGTACAAGAAGAAATCCCATTGCTCCAATGGGGATAGCTTGTAATAAAGTTTGTTTGGTTGCCCAGGGCTCACGGGCAAACCTATCTATGAAAATTATGAGCAAACATATTAAGCCTACTCGCTAAGGCTGAGTCTATACTTTCTAGGACTGGTTGCTAGCTATATAGCAATGCAAAAGGGAATGGAAAAATGCTGCCACTTTGACTTCCAGTGCGCATATTTACACGCTCCTCTGGCAGAGGATGTGTGTTGCATGAAACCAGCACCCTATGGATATGCAGTTGAAAAAAAAGGCAAAGTGTACAAATTATATATATATGCCATAAATCATCTGTACCGACCTACTTTGTAAGGCAGCTAGGAAATTGGAATCAGTGTTTTGCATGATGGTTTGTGTAGAAAACCAGGGTTTCCAACGGCAAGTGTTGCATGCGGATCACTTGTATGTGTATACTACTAAGGTTGAAGGCCAAGGAAGCGAAGTCATCATAATTGTTTTAAGTACGATGACATGTGTGTTACTGTCTGCCTTAACTTGATGCTCAAATCACCTGATGTCTACCATGACAGTTTGAGGAGAGACATTTCAGGTGAAAGATTTAGGCTATCTGAAAACCTATCTCAGGTATTAGCATAACTAAAACAGCAGAAGGGAACCTTGCTTGCTTCAAGTCAGAAAGACAAAATTGAAGAAGCTCGCACTTACAGTGAGTACTGGCATTTAGAGAAAGCCAAAGTAGCAAAAGAAACACCTATGTCTACTGAGGTTTTACTAAAGGAAAGAAGGATTCCTGATGTTTCTTTTGATAATCCCTGGATTATATCGTTCTGTCATTGGAAGTTTGGCCCATTTTGGCAAACTGGACAAGATCCAGATATAATGTTTGCTGTTAGCTATTTAAGCCAGACTTGTGTCTAAACCCACACTCATCGCTTAGCGGCAAGGGTGAAAGCGTATCGCTCGTTAAGTTGTTAAAGGTACACAGCATTTTTTGCTTGGTGATAGCTCCAAACAAAAGAGCCAAGTTGTTAACAGCTGCAGCAGATAGTTCTTTTGCAGATGATTCTGAAAATAAGTCCCTGCACAGGTTATCTTATTAAATATATGCTGATGTTCTTGCTTGTTGTATGGAGATCGAAGAAATGAGACAACAACTGCCTTGTCAACATCTGAGGCAGAGTATTAGATGCGCTATCTGGAGAGACATGCACAGAGTTGCAATGGATAGGATGAAGCAATTGCTATCTGACTTAAAGGTGCAATGTGTAGAACCTGTAGTCATTCAAAATGATTCCATAAACTTGTACTTATAAAGTTTAGCTGAAACTGAAAGCATGAGAACAAGAACAAAATACATTGCGGTGTTGTTAGGTACCAAAATGTAAAAGCAAATGGTGCATTGCAAAATAAAACAATTTTCTTTGTTCCTTATATTGAAAGTGAAAACAATCAAGCTGACTTGTTTACTAAAGCAGTTTACCAGAACTGAAATTTGAACGATATGTTGCCTTTGTTGGAGGTATTGTCAATGTTCATATGTAATTTTTTCTTTGTAAATATTAGTAATTGTATGTAATGACTGCTTCCTAGGATATGAGAAGGGGTGTCATGATAGTTAAAGTGTCCAGGTATCCTTCCATCCCAGCATGAGTTCAGCAGCATGAGACTGAGCTGACAAACCCGGTTCTTTACCTGTTCCAAGTGACCTTTAACATGATTGGTTGGAGTCTTGTATAAAAGCACTTGTATGATACTGGGTCAAGTGCGTTCCCTTTGGGAAAGCAGGTGTTAAATGCGAAACACTTTGATTGTCTGCTGAATATGCTTGTAGTCATCCCTCAGCAGGGTCGTCAAATTAGCAATGAGAATAGGCTGACGCCGAGGGGAGGTCTCTCTCATCTGAGTGGAGAGCGTCAGCAACAGGAAGCGCGGGATTTTCGCGTGATCCCATTCAACTCTGCCCCAGTGCTGGTCTCTGGCACCTTTTATTAGGGTTTCATTGTGCCAGGCGTGTAAAAGGAGGAAGTTGGGTAGGAGATGAGCTGGAGACCGGGAGACCTGGAGATCATCATGTGATGCATGATCTCACCTGGCTAATGCGGCGGAAGGAGCGTGTTGCCTGAGCCTAATCCTCACCTGGGAGGCAAGACCATTGTCCCATAGCTCGTGAAACTGAGCCAGAGAAAGTTTCATGACCCGTGACTCACTTAGGGGATGAGAGAGGGGAGTCATGGTGGCGACCAGTAAGTGTCAGAGGAGTCCGCTTGGCGTCCCTAACGTTTCTAAATTTAACGGTGCTGCTACTCGGTCAGCAGTGCATTACTACATCTCCTCCTTTTTTACATTTTAGGAAAAAGGGGACCCGAGAAATGCTAAGGGGCTGCATTTAAAGGGACGCTATCTCCTCCTCGCCACTGCCTGCCATCAAAGCTGGACCAAGCTGTTGTAAAACATTAGAACTTGGCTGGGCGGGTAAGGGAAATTCGAGGGAGAAGCTTCTTTGCACACGCTACAGGCAATATTAGACACACATTGAACGTAAACAAGATCCGATAACGAGGCACACACAATTAAACCAATGCAAGAGCTGTACAATAGCACTCCAACCATCCTCCCGACAGCCACAGCTCCAAGGAGGGCTGGACCATCAATGGGAGCAAACATCATCCTTCCGATTAGATACACCTTCTTGCAGCTCACGTACTTTCCTATGAATCAATTGGGAATTATCAGGAAGATCAAAACAACACATATTATGTACATTCTCACAACCTTGGTGATGTAATAACAATAAGTAATCAATAGCGTAACAGATTGTCTAGGGTCGCTTTGACTTAAGGATTCCTGCTGCTCGGAGGCCAGACATTCAGAGCAATGGAGGTAGAACGATGGGCTTCATAGAAGGGCACAGGCCAGTCAGGCCAATAGTCTTGGTGTTACAGGAAACAAGTCCTGGGAGCTCCCACAAAGGGGAAGTTGCGAGGGGAGACAGGGTTCGCCTTTGAGAGGGCGACCAGCGATGGCCAAGCCGGCCACAGGAGGGGATCCGAAAGGCAGAGGCATGAGCTGGCGGGCAAGCGTCCGGGCTCCTCTGAGGTGGAGCCTGGGGTAGCAGAGAGTCCCGGCAGACAGACAGGCGGAAATGCAGCAATAACAATTAACATAACTGCACTCATGGGGCATGCAATAGGAATTTAAACAATAAAACATGGCTAAAACGTATTACATAGGCTGGATGATGTGTAAGGGAAGGAAGGCAACCCGTACAGTTTGCATAATTGTCCAATGTAATGGCTCTTTTGCTGTTTGACTACCAAAGCTACAGAGCTGGCATGTATGCGAGTCCATGGGTTTCTCAAGAGCGTAGGGAGAGCTACTGATAGTCTCTTTAGCATTGTAGGTTCAGTGGATTCTCACGAAAGCAAGGTTGTATTCTTGAGAGAAGGCGGTTCCAACAATGATTCAGCTAGCTGACTGAGAAACAATGGAGAGTTCCAAGAGGGTTAATCTATCAGGAATGTCCCTGGCTGCAACTCCAAGCTTCAGCCAGGGGGCGTAGAGAGGGAGAGAGAATAGCCATTGTAGATGAGGAGGCAGCAACACGCCGGGTATCAACCCTCCTGAGCCACAGCTGGCTCCAGGCACCTGCCGCTTCCCCAGAGGCACCAGCGGAGACTGTGATCACTTGTGGAAGAATGGGTGTGCTGGCTCCAGAGAGATCCCTCCCCATCTCGCCCAGGCTGGGGGCAATGAGGGCCCTCGACAGGGCGGGCGGGTCGGGATCCCTCCAGGGAGGCCCCCGCCCATCTCCTCGGGATGGGGCTGGTCTGGCATGGCGAGGCTGGGACTCCCAGGTTGAAGAGAAAGACAAGCAACAGCTTTTCCCCTAGGGGTTTTGGCGTGCTGGCTGAGTTAAAGGTCCTTATAGATGAAGAAGCAATGGAAGGCCTCGAGTCCTGAGGTGAGAGGCGGGGCAATTTTTTTTGATAGAGAATAGAGAAGAGTACTCTGGATATGGTCTGCTGGATGAGAGGATGAGACCCTTGATTGGGTCAATAGGGAGGGAACTACTCCCCTTTCTTTCGCTTGTTTTGGCCAAGCTTTTCGCTAGAGCTTAGCTGGCTCCATTCGGTCAACAATCACCCCACTTGCAAATATCTGCTAAGGCATTAAAGAGATACAAGGTGGTGGAATTCACCAGAAGGCTTAGAGGAGAAGGAGAGGTCATATCCAGGTCGGATGTTTGTTTGTAGCAAAGCCATCCCAATCACCGCCTAAGGTGTGGGTTTTGCAAAAGCAACTTGAACAATTCACAATTATAGTCATATCGTAATATATAGCATCTATAGAGGAAAGATACAGAAGATGAAAGAAAACAGTTCCTGGGCTTGAGGGTTTGATCACAGAAGACAAATTGAGAGGGTTTGCAAAACCCTTTATCAGATCCCTGGATCTAGAGGTGGGGTGCGCCAGCCCATTAGAAAGAAGGGAGGGTGTGCAGAAAGGAAGGCAGGGGGAAGGGGTTTGGAAGTCAGCTCTACCTTCCCTCCCGTAAGGGACTTTGGCCGGTTTGAGCTCGCTTCCTACCACCTTCACAGCGGAGGCTGTGTAAGATAGGTGTGGCTGAGAGACCCCTTGGCACTGCCAGGACTAGCCAGGGAGCTCAGCAGAGAATGTGGGAGCATGAAAATGATTTTGGCTTCATATTATGTAAACTTCATGCTACCAATGTGGCAGTGTAGTCTGTGATGGACTTAAGGAAAAAGGTTCTCAAGAGGAGAGCCGAAGAAAAAAAGTTTTGAAGGTTTAAACTAAGATGGAGGCGGCTTCTTGAAGTATGGGTCCTATCGGGTATCCTGGGAGCACGACGAAGCTGTGTCCCGCTTACATGCCGGATGCTGTAATGGGCTAGAAGCCTTTCAAGGCATTTGGCACACACAATCAGAAGGAGAAAAACTTTAATTGAAGCACAAGAGCATAGCTTAGAAGCTAATGGAAGAAATCCCCTCATGAGGTTCCTTAGGGAGACCTCTTTGAAAGGGGCAAGACATACAGAACATACATAGGCATACAGAGCACATATAAAAGTAACTTGAGGGAGGATTGCAACTCTGATTTGAGATTTTTTTTTTTGCTCTCTCTCTCTGGAGTGCTGGATCACTTTTGTTGCCACTGGGAGCTTTAAAGGAGCTTAGGGCTTTGCACAGGCTCAGAGGCTATGAGATCCGGTTTGAACCTTACAGCTGGAGAGAGGGGCCAAGGGCTTCTTCTTCACTAAGGACTTTTAGCTTAAGATACATTGATTAGCAGCATCTTCCCCTTTCCATGCCTCATTGTCCTGTAGATTGGCTATGGGAAGCATTCTGAGGAGGGCTCAAAGCGGCAGTCCTCTTCCGTCAAAGTATTCCTTTCTGCTGCAATTCAGTGACTGTGGACTCTGCAGAGATTTTGAAATGCGCGGCTATCTCTGGGGCACTGGCGGAGGCATGGGTGACTTTGGAAGTAGAAGGGGTTATCAAAGTGGAAGTATAGACGGGGAAGTAAGCTGGCAAGACCAGCCCAATGGTCTCCGGTGGGGATGGGATCACTATACTGAGCTGGGGCAGCCAAGATCTCATGGGGAGTCTGGGAAGGGTTTGAGGTGCGGATCTGGTCTCGGCTGGGAGATGCCCGGCGCTGGCCTCCCAGCTGGCATTGGGGAGCTCGTCTTTAGATCTCCTGGGGTTCGCCTCTGGGAGACCTCCTCCGTCAGGGTTGTAGGTCTCCTCACTGGCAGTCACACCGAAATGTCCTGGTTGCCGCACTGGAGACACTCGGCCTCGGGCCGTCTCATGGCACGGAGAAGGCGGGCGGCTAGAAGGCTGGCTTGATGTTTAAAGACCCGGATATCCCGGCAAGTTTTGAGCATGTCGCCAGCTCGGGTTCCTTCCTAGGCCTGTGATCGCTGGCGGCACTCAGCTGAGTATGCTCTCCTTGGCAAGGCGCTTTAAGGAGTTCGGCCTCTGGCCTCCCTGCTGTCAACTCCGCTCTTGAGGGCCTCCTGGAGCCTGGGTTCACAAACTCCAGCATAGGGTTTCCCTGAGGCTTCCTGCCGGTGCTAGAAAAACTTCCTTTGGGTTGGCTGTCCGGGTATTGGGACTTTCAAAATGCCTGTAGGCGCATTCAGAGTATGCACCGTGAAGGGTACAACCGCAGGACGATCTGATTGTTGGGGTTACTGAAGGCACGGCCGTAGTTGAGCGGTTGTGTAGGCGCCGCCGAGGTTGCCCTGCTAAAGCATTGCTGGCGGAACTCGCCTCCCAGATCATTAAATTGTGCAGGGCTCCAGATACGCGGAAGGTGGTCTTCCAGTCGTCCGAACCATTATGATTCCTCGAATCACTTCCAGCATGCTCCTCTACATAGGCTGGTGGACTCTACGCCCGGCAAGCACTTTTGCGGAGTCGCGAGGATGTTAGCTTAAGGGCGATATCGACAACCTCAACAACACGCACCCTCGGTATCTGTGAAATGGACGGGCACAATGCAAGAATTGCGACGTCATTGTGGGTTTTCTGCAGATCGTGGCTAATACGCTTCGCGAAAGTTTGAAACCGCATTATGTGGCGCTTGACGGAGGTGCAGTGGCTTCGGGAAATGAAGGGCGGAGTAGGAGGGGCTGGGTTGAGCCGCTGATATTTTGAAATGGGTGAAGGAGCAAGGGCAGAAGGAGGACAGGCCCAACGAATGGATAGAGAAAATCGGGTTGAAATTAGCAGATCGAAGAGGGAAGGCCTACAGCAAGGAGCCAGGTCTGCAGGCTGATGCATGCACAAACATTGTCTCCATCGCCAGTAGTAGTGACATCGGCTGGTAATTCTGCGCGTAAGAGTGCTCGATGTTTTCCCAGTCCTTAAGATTCAATGTCCCCTGGGTACCCATGGACACTGAGCTCAATCTCTCAACCAATTTACAGCCCTCTCTTTACGGGGACTTCGTCAAGATTTCCCTCGCTAACGCCAGCCTCGGCCAACGGCTTCTGTCATAAGCCCTGCTTTTGCAAGCCCCATACTCACCGTGTCTGGCCGGACGAGAGTGTCCCGGTAGGATCGCCAGAAAATCTCTGATACCGATCCAGAGGACAGGGCGATTGAAACGGTATCCCTGATGTCGATCCAGCCGGACTTCGTATCGCTGGCCTTTCCCAGGCGACGGGCGTGAGCAGGGTGGAGGTTCGAGGATTCCCGGTTTCGCACCAGCTTGTAGTCATCCCCGCAGGGTCGCCGCTAAGGAATAGGCTTGTGACGCTGGAGGAGGTCTCATCTGGTGAGAGCCAGCAACAGGGAAGCTGGATTGCGGATCCTGGACAACTCGCCCTGTGCTGGTCTCTGCACCTTTATTGTGGTTTCATTGTGGCGTAAAGGAGGTGGGTAGGGAGATGAGCTGGACCGAGGATCTGGAGATCATCATGTGATGCCTGACCACCTGGCTAATACGCGGCGAGGAGCGTGTTGCCTGAGCCTAATCCCTCACCTGGGGCAAGATTCATTGTCCCTGTTCTCGTGACTGAGCTTCAGACAGTTCATGACCCGTGGACTCAGGGGATGAGGGAGGGGGTGCGGGCGACCAGCAAGGTCGTAGGTCCGTTGGCGCCCCAACGTTTCACCACGGTGCTGCTGGGTCAGCAGTGCATTACTACAATATTCTTCGTTGTATATAGTTGTCGCTGCTGCCGAACATAAACGCCGCCGGAGCTGTCGCGAAGGTTACACCACGTTCTGCTCCGCCCCGTTCCTGTACACAAAAACCCATCACATCGCTTTTTTTATTTACTTCATGAAAAGCCTTTCTAAATGATAATATTGTTAAACAAGCATTACTAGGTAAATAGTCTCTGCACACTTGGAAATGATTAAAATGCATTACACTTATCTACAGTCGCTCTGTCATGTTTTCTTCAATATCGGTTTCATGGCACCCACACAAAAGAACCACTGGCTTTTTATACCCAGTTTTCTTTAATGGAAACCTAATAATGGAAGCATGTCAGAAACAGTTAGATTAGTGTCTATATTCTGGCATCCTGAGGATGCTAAAAGACAAGTTTCCATTTATTTTCAGGGACAAAGTTACAGAATACTTGCACTCTTCTTGTTATTGCATGGGAAATGATGGAATTGTACTTTCTGGAAGCAGAACATTAAAGTTTTGCTATCAGATCCCATGGCCTGCTGGTGAACTAAAAAAATATGCCCCAATCTACCATGGGACACATATGTGCAAAAGCAAATTTACACACATGCTGCCAAAGCTCCTGCCACTGATGCCAGTCCACCTTACAATATGCTTCCATCCCAGTTGGATTGGCTAGAAAAGTATGTTCCTATTGCTAGGAGAACACATTACTGTGTAAGCAGACCTGTGGTCTACTTGCCACAACTACTAGCTAGATCTAGATAGCAATGAACACAACTATTTTTAAAATGCAAGAATTGTTATTCATGTTAACAACAACAGTAACAGCATGAGAAAGAATTTTTATTCTAAATGAGCTTCAGTCAGGAAGGCAATAATAAATCCTAATATAATTTCAACATACTATCTCTTATGTCATAGCCTACTTAGAAAAGTTTCAAAATTGACTTGATAAGGTGTAATTGACTTGATAAAGCGGAAAGTGGCTTTGGGTGGACAATAAAGCCAGTTTAGTCAGTGCAGGTGTCAGAAATGCAAAGTAAGCAAATATGCTGGTAACATAGATCATTTGAGTGCTGGGTTGTTCTAATTCTCTACAAGTACAAAGAATAAGAAACCACTGTATTGCCGAAGGCTTTCACGGCCGGATTCAACTGGTTCTGGAGGGTTTTCTGGGCTGTGTGGCCATGGTCTGGTGGATTTTGTTCCTAACGTTTCGGCTGCATCTGTGGCTGGCATCTTCAGAGGTGTATCACAGAGAAAAGTCTGTTTCTCACTGTGTCTAAGTGAGAAGGGAAATTCACAAACTGAAATTGAAATTCACAAACACCAGGACAACTTCAATAAGAAAGAAGAGACTTTGAAGATTAGCAGGGCCTGGCTGCCAGTACTTAAAAAATGGACTGATAATCCCACCCGCAATACAATGCACTCAACCACACCTTGCATAGCAAGTCCCACCCAACAGTTAATGATTGGTTCCCCACTCTGGGACATGGACAATATACCACACTAAACTTTCCCTCACTTAGACACAGTGAGAAACAGACTTTTGTAGCTCCACTCCACGGGTCAGCGCAAGAACGACGACGCTGAGATAACATCTGTGGACGCCAGCAGCGGGAGCTGAGGTCCGTTCTACTAATCTCCCGCGGCTGGTTCCTGCACCTTTATTATCATTCTATCGGGGCGTAGAAGGGGATAGGAACGGAGGGAGTTCCGGAGAGCGGAGTATCGGGAGATCATCATGTGATGCATGATCTCACCTGGCTTCACGGCGGAGAGGAGCGTATTTGCCTAATCCTCACCTGGGGGCAAGACCATTGTCCCTGCGCCCGGTGACTGAGCCAGACAGTTCATGACCCGTGACTCATAATGGGTTGAGGAGGGGTGCGGTGGCGACCAGAAGCGTCAGAGGTCCGCTTGCGTGCTAACGTTTCACTACGGTGCTGCTGGGTCAGCAGCATTACTACATCTCCTCCTTACATTTTGTGAAAAAGGGGGACCGAATTAAGTTAAGTGGCTGATTTAGGGGACGCTTATCCTCCGGGCTGTTTGGTCGAAGTTGACCGAAGTTGTTTGTGCAACATTGTGAACTTGGCCAGGTAAGGGAAAGTCGAGGGCTTCTTACATAGGTTACAGGCACATTAGACATACATTGAACGTAAACAAGATCCATAATGAGGCATACAATTAAACCAATGCAGAGCTGTACACAGCACTTAACCATCCTCCGCAGCCAGCGCTCCAGAGGGCTGACCACCACTGGGGCAAAACATCATACTTCAGATTAGATACAACTTCCCGCAATTCAGCGCAGACTTTCATATGAACTCAATTGGGAATACCAGAGAGATTAAAGCAACAATATACACGCACATTTTCACAACTCCTGGTGATGCAACAACAATAAGTAATCAATAGCTGCACGACATTCAGGGTCGCTGACGGTCTGCTGCTCGGAGGCCAGGGCATCCAGAGCGGCGGAGGTAGAGTTGATGGACTTTCAAGAAGGGGTACAGGCCAGCCGGGCCAATAGTCTTAGTATTGTAAGAAGCGAACCGGGACTCCCACCAGGGAAGCTGGGCGAGGAGACCTAACTCCCGCTGAGAGGGGCAACCGCGATCGCCTCCGCAAGAGGGGTCGAGGGTCAGGAGTGGAGCGGCAAGTGGCGGCGCCTCGGCTTCCTCGGGTGGAGCCTGAGGCAGGACGATGGTGAGGCTTAATTAAGGCAACAGAGAGTCCCGCAGAGAGCCGAGCAGGGCTGAAGTTGAAAGTTCTCCCCGCAAGTCCAGAACCAACCCTTCGAGCAAGATGTTCTAACACGGGGAATGTCCCCGGTGTGCGCAGAAACGAGTTGGTCAACCGGGTGAATGGGTCTGGTCGGTTCCTTCGCCCGGAGATGCGGGCGAGTGTTGGACCTGCGATTAGCCGGTTACAGTCTTGGTGATTAAGGGAGAGCCGGCCGGGAGTGGTTTGACCCATCGGGTCCCCAGTCAGCTTCAGAGTACTTGGATGGATGAAGGCCCTGTATAAGCTTAAGCCAGACTCCGCTAGGAAGTCTCCGGGCTTTGCAAACGGGAGCAGGCGGTGAGCTTAGCAGGCTCCCCACTCCTGTAGGTACTGGCCCAGGCAGAAAGATGAGACGCTGGCAGCGCAGCAAACTGCTCCCAGATGTTGGTCTGCGGAAGCTCGTCAGGGGTGTAACATTGCCACCGTAGGGAGGCAGCGGAGCAGGCAAGGATGGTGGCCGCCGAAAGTTGGCGGTGATGATCGCAGCAGAGCTGCACAGAGGTTCTCGGCGCCTCGGGTGGCCTTTGCCATGAAAGCAGCCCTGAGCTTGGCTGGCTGCTGCTTGACGCTTCCCCCCCCCCAGGTCATCCGGGTCTTGACCGCCTGGGCCGCCAAGGCCGGCATTCGCTGAGGCCGCCATGGGATCCTTCAGAGATGTGTCTATCTCTGATGGGGGTTGGTTTCTTCCTGGCTTATTCCATGGGCTGGCCTGGCCATGACAGTCGAATCCACAGGGAGCCTGTAGGAATAGGGACTGAAGCACACCCCTTCCCAGTTATAGGAGGGTCGGGTCCCCAGGCTCCGGTTCTGTAGAGCCGGTGGGCGGAGATCAAGCAGATCGAAGCTTTTAGTTTGAGTTGGGGTTTAGAGTTTACTATAAGAAGGCTTGTTTTGCAGCCCTGAAGGTTGCTTTTAATGCATCCCCACTAAATTTTACCCTCTTTAATTGTTTGACAGGGAGGGCAGGAGGTAATGCACCCTGGTGGAATTCAGTCGAGCCATCAGGGTGCCAAGGCAGGGTCCGAGCCCCTCGAGGGGAGGGACAGGCGTGGTCCTGGGGATTGTGGGTATGCATGCTTAATCAGCAACACAAAGGGGCTTTGGAAGCGCCTTTGGGGATGGGTGCATCCGGGAATGAAGTAATCAGGCTTATTAGAGAAGATTCCTCTAATACCCAAAGGAAAAAAGGGGGGGGGGGTTCTTTGCAAGGGAGTTGTAATCTCTACCGTGACCTTGGTGGCTAATGCAGGAAGGCTGGAGTGGCGCCAAATTTGTGATCGAATTATCTTTGGGATCTGTTGCCGACCGGCTTCTATAGCGGCTTCAAGCCTGGCTTTAACGTGGTATTGGTAAAGTTGCCAGGCGCCGGGCAGCCATAACCCAAGCAGGTTTGGGTATTAGGGGCATAATGGTGGCAGGCCCCCCTTTTAACTCTGGGGCCTGTCCTGGCAGTGCTGGGCGTACCTTCTCAGGATCGGGCCCAGATTTTTTAATCCAGGGAGTGGCTAGTCAGCCAATTGGCCCTCCCGCCTTTAACTGGTCGTAAAACAGAAGGGAGAAGAGAGGGGAGAGGGAAACAGTTTCCACGGAAATTATTAGGGAAGTGAATTTCGAAAGCACAGACAAGGATCAACGATCTGTGATGGCTTTACCCATCCCAGACCAAAGTCGCTTTTGACTTGACTCATGAGGTCCCTTCCCAGAGATTGACATGGATGTCTAAAACGATAAGGCGGACTTTCGTGAGCTGCCGCCGAAGTCCCGGCTGTTGGACCGTGGAGCTGGCGCGGATGCTCCTCATTCGCTGGGTTTGTCTCCCCACCCCCCCCAGATGAAAGCGGGCAAGCCCTCCGGTCGCCACTGGTCGGGCTAATTGCCGCTCTGATGACGGTAACATCACGCTGGTGTCTACCAGGCCCCTTTGAACATACATCCTTCCATGGCGAAGCTCCAGGTATGGGCGGAGCTCCCGATCGTACGCCTCCACCGCTACGATGTAGGTGGTGGGCTGCGCCGCATGTTGGCTGCTGGGGCCTCGTAGCCTTTATTGGGTCGGGCAGCTGGCAAACGTGATGGGGCAAGAGAATCAACTGAGCTGCGAGCTGGTTCGCAGGCAATTCCTTGTGGGATGTTTGTCCAGACCTGGAGATGGATGTGGGTCTCCAGCGTGGAGTCGCAACACTGGGACGCATGAACAGTCCCTGTTCAGCGTAGAGGCTCTTTGGCAGCACTAGCCCAATAGTCCTGGTAGGGATGGCCTCGCCATATTGGGTTAGCTACAAGAACCTCGTGGGGGAACTTAAAGGAGATAGGCTGGGTGCATGCGAAGCCAGATGCCACGCAGAGAGGGGTGGAGCTTTTGGCAGGGGCCTCGTGTTTGGGGTCTGCTCTAGTACCTTCCTCCTTGGTCCTGGTTGTGAGATGCCCGGCGGGAGTCATTCTCGGACGGGCAGCGTCAAGCTCCAGTGGGAAGCCTTCGGCATCGCGGGCAACTGGTTTTAGGGCGCTCTCTCCTGGGGGAGGACCTCCTCCATCGGGTTGTAGGCCCCCCCTGGCTGCCTGCACTCCCTCCTCGAAGTGTCCCGACTCCGCCGCGAAGTTAAAGCAGTCATCCTGGAGGCTGTCTCCCTGGCCGGGTGGAGAGTGCCGCGGCGAGGGAGGTTGGGCTTGGTGAGCCGGAGGACCCCACGTCCTGGCAAGCCGGTAGCGGCGTCGGCCAATTCAGGATTCTTTGCCCAGGTCTGGATTGCTCTATGGCACCCAGTGAGGCGCTTCTCTTTAGCTGAGGGCGATGATGGAGCCTCATTCTGGGCCTTCGCTATCTACCTTGCCTTTTGAGAGCTTCCTGAAGCTCAGTTCACAAACTCGCATGGGCTCTTGGGGTTTTTGCCGGATGGTGGAGAAACTCTGGGTTGGCTGGCCGGCATTGGGGACTTTGATAAATGCCCAGGTATTTAATTCCAGAGGCTTAATCGAAGCAGTGGCCTCAGGCAGGACAATCTGATCAAGCTAGTTGGCGAAGCATCGAAACCGTAGCTGAGCTGTTGGTGGTAGGCGCTACCGAGGCGTGCTCCTCTGTTGATGCATTGCTGGCGGAACTCGGGCTTCCCAGATCACAAATTGTGCAGGGCTCAGGAGCATGCTAAAGGTGGTTTTCCAGTCGTCCGGAACCATTAGGGTGATCTCCTCGCGATTGCTCTCCAGCATGCCTCTACCGAAGTAAAGATTCTACGCTCGTGACGCTATGGAGCTCAGTGGAGGATGTTATAGCTTGAAGGGCGGTACTCGGCTAACCCGAATGACGCTTACCCTCCCCGGTATCGGCAGTTTGACGGGCCACCGCAAGAATATCGCATCGTCATTGTGGGTTTCTTCTGCAGATCGTGGCTAATACCGCCTGGCGAAGAGTTTTGAAACCCGCCTAATACGCGGGCTGACGGAGGTGCAGTGGCTTCGAAAATGAAGGAGCAGTAGAGGGGTTGAGCCGCTGAGAGTTTGGAAATGGGCTAAGGAGCAAGTGGGGTGCAGAAGGAGGACAGGCGCCCAATTTAGCGTGGATAGAGAAAATTCGGGTTGAAATTGAAGGTGAAAGATCAAAGGAGGGCTGCCTACAGCAAGGGTTTATAGGTCTGCAGGCTGGATGTATTTACATAACATTGTCTCCCCACGCCAGTAGCAGTGACATCGGGCGCCAGGCTCTTAAAAGCTTTTAAGAGCAGCCCGATGTTTTCCCCAGTCCTTTAAGATTCAATGTCCCCCCCCTCTGGGTACCATGGACATTGAGCTCAATCTCCTCGAACCAATTTGGCGAGCTCCCTTCTCTTTACTGGGACCTCTGCCGATTTCGCTTAACGCTTTAGTCTGGCCAACGCGTTTGTTGCGCAAGGCAAGCCCTGCTTTTGCAAGCCCCATACTCACCGGTGTTCCTTGGACGAGAGGTCCAGGACGCTGGGTGAAGTTCTGATGCGCTGATCCAGAGGGACAGGCGATATCGGAACGTGGTGGTCCCTGGATGCCGATCCAGCTGGACTTCGGGTATCGAGCGTCTTTCCCAGGCGACGTGAGCAGGGTGGAGGTTCGAGGATTCCGGTTTCGCACCAGCTTGTAGTCGCACTCCATCGGTCAGCTAAGAACGCAGACGACGCTGAGATAACATCTGGTGGAGATCGCCAGCAGCGGAGCCAAGGTCCAGGTTCCTAGCGAATCTCCCGCTGGTTCCTTCTGGCACCTTTATTATCATTCCCATCGGGCGTAGAAGGGAGGAACGGAGGGGAGTTCCGGGAGAGCTGGAGGTCGGAGATCATCATGTGATGCATGATCTCACCTACACGGCGGAGAGGAGCTGCCGCCTAAGCCTAATCCCTCACCTGGGGCACCATTGTCCCTGCGCCCGGTGACTGAGCCAGATAGTTCATGACCCGTGACTCATACGGGGTTGAGGAGTGGGGGTGCGGTGCGACCAGAAGGCCGTAGGTCCGTTGGTGTGCCAACGTTCTACTACGGTGCTGCTGGGTCAGCAGTGCATTACTACAGACTTTTCTCTGTGATACACCTCTGAAGATGTCAGCCACAGATGTAGGCGAAACGTTAGGAACAAAATCCACCAGACCACGGCCACACAGCCCAGAAAACCCTCCAGAACCAATAAGAAACCACCTTTATGCCATGCATTAGCATGAGACGGAATAGCAAGGTTGTGACAAGAAAAGGGTTTAGCAGTGCTCTAAAGAAATTAAAATGCAACACAGGGAATGGGGAGCAGATTTTGAAAGGCCTTAAAAGGTACAGCGTGCTTTATGGACAGTCCCTGAGTGGATTACAATTAAAGCTGAGTGTGTCAAAGCTCAATGAAATACACAGAACAAAAGGGTGCAATTAAATACTTGAGCCTTGTTGATTTCAACAGGATTAAGAGGTGCTGTAAGGAGTTGTTAATGATAATTCTAAAATTACAGATGCAATTGTGAGTTATTTGTGTTAACTAAAGCTATATAATAGAAGTAAGAAGATGTTTGAATAGAGCCATGGGGGTACTATCGATATTAACGTCAATGGAAATTATGCATTTATAATGTTAGTATAATCTAAGGCTATGTATAGAAATAAATGGCATTCTGGTATGTGGGAAAGGAATGTTGGAACCTGATGTTGGAAGCTAAGCAGAACCAGTAATGTGAATGGGGACTGCCAAGAAGTGTTTACAGAGGAAGGCAGTGGCACACCACCTCTGCTTAATCAACTTGCCTTGAAAACCCTATGGAGACACCATGAGGCGGCTGCGACAATGGCACTTTAAACACACAGGCATGGGTGTTCTACCATGCCAAGATGAAAGGAAAATGTTTCATTGATAAATAAGATATTTTCAGAAAAGCCAGGGAAAACAGGTAATCCTGCTGTAAAGTAGATTTCAGTGCATATTTCAGTAAAGATTTTAGTTGGAAGAATAATAATTGTGGAGACCTTTGAACTCTCTCTCTCCTTGCTGACAATGCAAGACAATCGCAAGAAACTGTGGCCTGCTGTCTTTCTCTCAAACATTCCCATCCACTCTTTAGCAGACATTCTGTTGAAACTCCGGAAGAATGTTGGCCTTGGCCTTTGCTGCTGTGCAGATGTTTTGAGTGGTCACCTTGTGCAAGACAGCCACATCTTTATTGGTTTGGTACTATTATTCCAGTCCTCAGAAAGCCTTTCATTTCTGATGCACTATCATTATATCTCCCATTCGCCTTTCAAACCTTTATGCCTGACAATGCAGACATTGCAAACAGGGTATACAGAAAACATCTGAATTGATCAGAGCTTGCCATTCCTGCCTTTTGTATGCAGTTTTAACAACTGCTTCTGAAAACCAGCAAACCATGTATTTCCACAATGGAAGTTAATGTTGATGAATGGTTTGTAAATAGCTTTGATGATGCTTGGGATAACTGCCTACATTGCTCTGCAGTACTTTGCAAAATGGACAATAGCCCCATTAACAAGAGATTTGCATGAGCTGGCAGTGCCTAATCACATTTACAACACAATAGAGCTCTATAGCTCTTCAAATAACAATTTTTCTTGGTCTGCAATGAACTTTTTGTTTTTTTAAAAAAAGTATCTATTCCTATGATGGTCCATATGTGCCCTATTTCTCTTGCAGATTCAATGTTGGCACAAATTCCATGTTGGCAAATTCCATGTCTTGTTAGTAGTATGGAACCATATGGAAAGCAAACCTATTCCTAATGAAGTTCAAATAATTTCTGAAATGGTGCAAGATTAGTCCTTTCATAAGGGCACAAAGATGAACATTTTATATATCATTGGTATATGGAAAAGATTTAAACATGTGACCCCCCCTCCCCAAAATGATAAACCCACTGAAAGCAAACAGTAATTGGCTGGATTGTGCCAAGATTAGTTTAATTTTCTACTTGTATATGTCAGAATCCCAAAAACTGAAACAAACTCATGCATAAGAACAGTAGTTTATTGAGTATTGAGGATCTTCTCTGGTCATGCCAGAACTGAGATTTGCCTGTGCAAAACCCAGTAGTTAAAGCAGACTACACCCCCATCCTGGGAAAGCGTGCCCAAAAGGAACTGTGAAAGAGATAACTGTAGAGATGGCCAGGCACTGACCTTGAGCAGCACCTGGTACAGTATAACATCATACAGAAGACAGTTAAAAGTCAGTTAGAAATGCAATTAACCCATTCCTCCACCCCCAGCATACAGAAAGCAGCAATATCAAAATCCCCATCATAACAGGCCTCCTGACAATATATCACTTTCCATAAACAGATTTGGCAACAACTCCCAGAAGTAGCAGCATTACCACCATGCTGAAAGAGGAGCAAGCAAAAATTGGTGGTAGGAACTCCCCCCCCCCCCAGCTGTTATTTCTGCTGTAATACATCTATTATTACCCAACACAAGAGGATCAGAGGTAGTGGCTGCTGCTGGCACTAAACCACAACAGGTCAGGAGTTTACTGGTGGGCCTGCCAGAAACTTTCAAGATAGGGTTGCTAGGTATTATCTAATGATCAGCAGGACATGGGAGGGGCAGGGACATGGAGAGCACTATCGGTGACATTGCAAAGTCACTTCCAGGTTTTTCCTGGAAGTGATGCCAGTCTTCTCCAGGAATCACTGAAAATTCTATGGTTTTCTACAGCAGTGATGCCACCATTTTTGTCTATTGAACTGAACTGAACAGCAGTGGGAAACAGGAGATGAGGCCAAGGGATACCGCATCCTAATGGAGGCATGTCAGCCCCAATTCAAGACTACTGAAGGAAGGGGAGAGGGGAAATACGAACAAATAAAAGGCTAACAGTGTTCATGTTCAGTTAATGAACAGTGTTAACAGTTTAGCATAAGATTGCTAAAACAGGACTTGTATATGCCCTGGTGACTGGCCATTCACATAACTTGGGTTTATCATTGGCACAAGTTTAGCACTGCCAGTGTCTTTGATCACAAGATGAATACAGAGGTTCTTGAACCAATGTTTGATGTGGGACAAGACAGCCAGTTTAGATGCAGTGACACTTGAAGTCAAACTCTTATGATGTTGAAAACATATATTTGTGGAAGATTTTCAAGTCTTATAAATCCCAAGAAAAACAGAGATATCGACAGATATAAGTTAAACTTTAAAATCTATCTTTCAAAATTTGTGTACTTTTAGACATGTCCACCACCCATGAAACGACGTATCAGCTTCTCAGAAACTACTTCAGCACTTGCCTGAAGAAACCTTAGGACACCTTTAAGTAACACTAAACAACGTAATACTACAGTTGTAAATCAGTATGTCCATATACTGACAGGCTTAGGTATATTTCTGTATAAGTATCTCACCTGCCACAGCTATAATCGCAAAATCCTTTTGCTTGTATTGATATTTAATCTGACCCTGGAGGGAAATGAAGTTTAGAGATTTTATTGCAGCTCTGTTGCTGGCAATTAAACTTTATGGGAAAATTCCTCCTAGATATCTCATAATCATAATCTCCATAAGATAGCAGAGAGCTGTATTTCCTGCTGTACTTGGATGAAAATTTGCCTGGTAAATTGTCTTGGAAGACAATTTTTCCAAACAAGCAGATACCTCCTGTGAGCACAACTCACAGAATATTCAGGTTGACACTGGTTCACTGGCAGCCCAATACACACCCTCTGATGCAAGGGGTAAATGTACTGGTGGAGGACCCAATATGCAGGTGGCTGGGCACCCCTCAGCCCCACTGCTGCAAACTCTGGAAGTCCCAAATGCAGCAGAGCTGTGCTGGTGTGTGTGTGGGGGGGAGGGGCAGGCTGGGGTTGTGCAGAAGGGGTCAATGGCAAACGACTTCTGCTTCTCACTTGCCTTTGCTGGAGTCACCACATGCATACATGCCTTTATCAGACAAAGTATTTCTCTTGCAGATAAAGATTTTCCCTATCAAAGAAGGCAATGGAAAGTAGTCATTGTATCCAAACTGTAGCATTGAAAGTTACCCCAGAATTTAAGTAAGAGCACCAATAACAATTATCATTAAATTTTGAGTTTGAATTTTTTTCATCCAGAAATTTTTGGTAAATTTGAATAAAGCTAATATCCACCAACTTTATTCAGCTATTACTGACAATATTCAGGTTAAAAAAAAATCCCAAAGGGCTTGGAAAGCATTGGCAGGGGACACATCCTCCATATTGCACTGAGTTTGCTCAGTGCACCATAGAGGAGCTGGCTGTCTCTTTATTTGCCCATACTTTCCAGGCCCTTAGGGAAAGCACAGACAGGGACACATTCTCTATGCCACACTAAGCTTGCTCACCATGGCTTGGAGATCTTTCCCTTTCTGCCCTCAGCTGGCTCCCAAGTCCAGGTAGGCTTGGGAAATGGTAGCAGGAGGAGGGAGACTTAAAAAGCCAAAAAAGCAGAATGTTATTCATCTCTTTTGACCCCAGGTGAATTCAGTTCTTTGAATACACCTGATTTTTATTGACAAAAGAAAAACCTGAAAAATATTACTTTTCCTGGTTTTTCTGTGATTTAGGTTTATTGAATCACTGTGCCCAGTAATCCGTTTTGTTTACTTATTGCTTGAATTTCAGTAAATAACTTCAAATTCTTCACAGAATGCATAATTAGTTTATGAAAATTTCATTGTCATATAATGTTCTGATGATGTAAACAGCATTTATAAAAAGGTTTAAGCAAATGTAATTAGGTGTAATACCTAAACAATGATCCTGCAATGCTCAGCATTAGTGGGTTTTTTGACTGGGGATGGATACCAGGGAGTGGTTATCTGTAAATTATACTACATGAGCTATTCAGGGATTGGACAGTGTTGGAAAAGTCCACTTCATTCACATATTTTCTTAAGCATATTTTCTTATGAGATAGTCTTAGACTGACTCAGACTTAGATTGACTCAGTATGACTCTTAGCTTACTACTATCTATTGTGACTCTGAGGCGTACAAGCAGGGGACAGATATTTCATGCCCAGTGCAGCATGAAATATCTATTTTCCCTATATTTCCTCTCTTTCACTGGCTCCCATTCCTTTTTATAACACTTAGATAGATTCCGCATTACCCAAAAACAGCTGTGTGAAAATGGTGTGAAAACAGTGTAAACCCCTTTACACCATTTTAAACAATTTTACACAGTTTTCACACAGCTGTTTTTGGCCCATGCGGAATCCGCCTTAATCTCTAGTGTTCTAATCTGTTTTATCAACTTTCATATTTCATTCAACTATTTCAACAACTAGAATTTTTTTCTTGTAGAATTCCTTGGCACTTGCTCTTGAGGTGATTCTCTGTTGCTTTTCTTTGTAAGTAAAGAGGAGTCCTCCCCACTTAAACCATGTAAATCCTATCTTCTTGCCTTAGAACCTCCACACAGTCCTTTCTCTTCTGTAAGACTCTTAATGGTATTTCATAGCAATGATGTCTTTATCTTCCATCTTGAACATTAATTTTCGATGAACCTCTAAAATTTGTCTCTACACAGTCCATGAAATTTTGGATTCTTTGAATTAACTCTGTAAATTTTGTCAATCTTTGAAGCTATCTCTTCATCTTTCATCTTCAGAAATTTGGCCAAAGCTGAGGAAATTTTCTTTTTAAAATTCTCTTTTGAAGGAACTCGCCTCAGTCTTCAGGCCTTCTCTCTGATCTGATACTCACATTGAAAAATGACTTGATTATGCACTTTGAGTTTCAGCTGTATGGAGTTAGTTCCCTTTTTCAAATCGTTGACTTCTTTGCTGTTTTTATATCTTCTTTTAACTGTATGATTTTTTAAAAAGATCACTCCTTATTTCCTTAAATTCCTTCATTAGTTCAGACATTGTTTTTGGAGTATTTGTTTAAACACTGTTTTTTAAAGAGTCTGTTTCAGACTTTAGATTCTGTACACTCACAGCCATTGCTTTCACATTGTCTGGAAATCTTCACAATCTCCAAGGAAGCTGAGCTTTTCCTCACTATGGCCATTTTAATGACTGGCCACTAAATGTCACTTCAATAGTCACCCCAAATCAATAGTAATCTATCACAGAAACTGCTCTTGCTTCACAGTCTTATTCAGTGATGCTTCCAGAATGGCATTTCTTTTCCAGTTGTACTCTGGCACACCACCAGCCGGAGGAATTATCAGTTCAGTCTTACTTCATAGTCGCTAAGCAGCTATCTCTTTCTAGCACCTTCAGCTTAGAGATTCTCCCATAGTCAAATCCCATTTTTACTATTTTCAAACTTCTATGTTTCATCCTTTATTTCATACCTTCATTCAATACCTTGCTTTTGGGCTTCTTTGTTTTGGGCTTTTCTTTTAGGTCTCTCTTTTTTCCTTCATCCTAACAACAAGAGGTGCATGGCTTGAATGCAATCCCCCCAGGGCAAAGTGAGACTTGATTGCAATGCCACTAACTCAAACTTCTCAACTCCGGTGAGTCCCTATGGTATGTATTGCCACATGATCCTAGCCAGGGGAGACTATCTCAGGAATCTGGGTGACTTTCTCTGGCTCTCTCTTTGATCCAAAGAGGCATACAGCTCTCCATAGAACCACAGGTTTGAGCTTTGGGTACTGGAGCAATTTTGATCACCCACCCGGTGCCATTGTTTAGACTGGAAGTCCACCATTACTTAAACTGGAGGTCCACCATTGCTTAGACTGGAAGTCGGCTCTCAGACTCTCTTCACAGTTCATAGTTCTTTCAATGCAATTGCTCTGTCAGATTCAGTTCAAGTTTTCTGCCAGCTATACATCTCTTGGTCTTATTCAAGTCCCCTAGACCATAATAAACTAAGGCACTGGATTCGACCCAGAGGGTGGAGAGGCCAACATATAAAAGAACCCGAATACACCCAACTCAACATTTCTTTATCCAAATCACATGGTGATTCTGCAGAGGTCCTGAGACACTGCCTGATTGCTGTGGTTAATTGGTTAAGAATGAACAAGTTGAAACTGAATTTTGACCTCAAGGAGGTAGTTTTAGGGCTGCCAACACTCTACAGGAATCTGTCTTTAAAGCCACTTTGGAAGCTCAGGTTGATATGGAACAATGTAGCTCGATTGCTAATGGCAGCTAGGAGGATCATGAATATTACACCCATTCTACTGTAACTCCATTTTTAATATGTTCAGTTCAAAGTACTGATCATCATTTACAAAGCCCTTCATTGCCTTGGACCCACACATCTCACAGAACTCCCTTTCATACTATGCTGATCTTTGCTCAGATGAGCAAAGCCTTCTGAGGGTGCCACCCTACAAATGGGTAAGATCAACATCATCCTGTACACATACATTCTCTGTGGCTCCCACCTTAGGGAACAGCCTGCTCAAGGAGATCAGGAATGCCCCCTCACACATTTCTATCATTTGCACAATTGCAAAATAGAAACATTCAGGAAGCCATTTTTATAAAGGATGAATGAACAGCTCAGGAGATTGCTTTTCTAGGAAAGTAGGATTGCAGTTTTTGCAGTGTTTGGTGTAGATATCACCTTGCTTTTACTGCATTGTCATCTTACTTTGTAATTCGCCTTCTGAATTACTGTATGTCATGCCTTAGATATTTTTTGTTTGTATAACTTTCTAATTCTGTAATCGTACTCCTTTTGCTTTGTTTATTGGATATCTTATGCTATCAGATTCAATTGTGTTTTATATCTAGTCATTTGCCTTGAGTTGTCATCAGAAAGGTCAGCTGTAGAGGAAGCAAATAAACAAACAGTCATGGTCACTATTTGTACAGTGAGTGAATGAAGCTTTCTCCAACAGAGCATTTTTGAGTGATCCTCCTCACCTTATGACTTGAATGACTTGAAACTACAGATGGCATAATTATAATTCTAGCAAGAGAATTTTTTCTCTTTATTAAGAATTATGCTCATTTATGAAGCGCTTACAAGTGGAAAGATCAAAGTGAATTCACAACCTTGAACTTTAATTGTAAATCTTCAGAATAATTAAAGTGCCTTGATATTTTATATCAGTGATAACTCCACTAGCTTACAGATGAGATGAGAACATAAGAACATAAGAACAAGCCAGCTGGATCAGACCAGAGTCCATCTAGTCCAGCTCTCTGCTACTCGCAGTGGCCCACCAGGTGCCTTTGGGAGTTCACATGTAGGATGTGAAAGCAATGGCCTTCTGTGGCTGTTGCTCCCGAGCACCTGGACTGTTAAGGCATTTGCAATCTCAGATCAAAGAGGATCAAGATTGGTAGCCATAAATCGACTTCTCCTCCATAAATCTGTCCAAGCCCCTTTTAAAGCTATCCAGGTTAGTGGCCATCACCACCTCCTGTGGCAGCATATTCCAAACACCAATCACACGTTGCGTGAAGAAGTGTTTCCTTTTATTAGTTCTAATTCTTCCCCCCAGCATTTTCAATGAATGCCCCCTGGTTCTAGTATTGTGAGAAAGAGAGAAAAATTTCTCTCTGTCATATGCGTCATATGCATAGCTCATAAATCTTAAGTTTCATATGAAGAATGGAAAGTATTTCTCTTGATTCCCTTTTGCATCATGAAAAATCAAAGATGATAAATAGTTCGAATGTGAATGGTCTACAGTTGCGTCAAGAATTGTAGAAAATGACCCAACCCTTTAATTTCATTCTGTTTAAAGAATTCTTCAACTCCCATTTATTTTCTTGCAGAACATCAATAATATGTTCTCAAATCTAGTTTATTTCTTTAAAAAATCCATTGACATGAACCAGCAAGAGTTGAAGACTTTTACATTCTGCAGATTGCTGTGGCAGATTTTGGTATCTCACTCACTTGGATCTCACTCACTTGTTGTCCTTTTACCTTAAAATATTTAATTTTTGAATGTTCTAGATTAGACACAGAAACATTTTTATCCTTGTTTTGGTCACGATTTGTTTTAATTATTTCATTAATTCTTTAATTTTTCCATTACACTGATTTAATGGTAAATTCACTTCTGTCTGTGCCCTTGTAATTTTTTTCCACTTGGGATGACATTTTCACAGATTGTACCAGTAATCCATGAGATCGTCTTTGTCAAATTGCCTCATTCTAGACATTGTGATCTCCCATATCACTGTCTCTTTCCAGCTCCCTCCTCATGCATTTGTGAACAACAGGCAGTACAATTGTTAGAAGTTACCATTTCTGAAGAATTCTAGAGATTACTGTGTTCATTAAATAAGTGAATGTAGTATAATTCCGAGAATAATTAAAATGACTTTCTTTGTTTAGTTATTGTATTAATGAATGTCCAAGTGTGACTAGAACTAGTAATTTGTTTCATGGAACTTATTGATTTTATGCTTTCAAATTCACAGAGTAATTAATAATTCTATGCATATGAAAAAATGATATTTTGCATTCAGATACGCAACACTGGGTCTAGTGTTTCATACAGAAAGTAATCCATGGAAACGACAGTCCAATCCTAAACTTCAGCACAAATCAATCAGTGGGCATAGATAGGAGTAATTCTATATGGGGTAACTGGGGAAACTGGATTCCGTGACAATAGAAGCTCCTACTATCCCTCTCCTTCTAACTCACAGAACCTGCCAATTTGTAAGGACATGGCACAATTATGATTTCAGTTTCTCTGAAAACAGGTTTGAGTTTGAATGCGCAGTCATCAGTCATTTTTTAAAACATTCTAAATGCTAGCTTGCTAAATTAAACTATTTTCCAAATTGTCAAGACTTATCTGTACACTAAGTGGACTTGCCATGTCTCCTGGGGAGTTTGAGAGGAGTTGGAACCCTAACTGTTTTTGCTTGTAGTTTTGCTATGTAGGAATGTTGGCCTTCAGCAACATCTTTCTAATACCTTGGACCATTATCTGGGAGTGTGGCCTTAGGTGATGGAGCAAGCTTGTGAAAACAGAGCGGAAGCTGTTGCCTAGTATCGGAGTACAAGGAGGAAGGGCACAACCACTTTATTGGGATAGTTTGGTGGGAAAAGCTTTAGTGTAACTTGCTTTGAACTCTGATTAATAAATTGATTTCAATATCATCTCAGTCTGTTTATTAGCAGAGCTCTGAACATAATACATACCTCCCCCCCCCACCAAAAATGGCAATGATCTTGCTCTTTCCATTTATTTTCTATTTTTAGGAATAGGAAAAAAATCACAAAAAATGGATATGAACATCTCATGAAACATTCTCATCATATTTTATATGTTAGACTACTGCTACATGGGGGTGCCCTTGTAGCTGGTACCACATGCTACTATCCCATATTGTCAGGCACTTAGCTGTGGGATAGGGATGCCAGGCTGCCATCTGACACCCTTGGAGGATTTGGGGAGTCAGGACAGGTACATTCACATAACTTCTGGTAATCAAATGAAGTGATGTCATGATATCAGGGGTAGTGCATGAAGATTTGCCAAAAATTCTATGTTGAGAAGCACTCTGGCACTTCTATAGAAGGTCACATAACTTCAGTATGTTTCTTCATATTTCCAAATTGCATTCAAATTGCTGACTTTGTCCTCTAAAGTTTTAACCACTTGGGGTCTGGAGTATCTCAGAGGTCCTGATAGAACCTTTCCAGATAGGAAACCAATGTGGGATGCCTTGCTTCAAATTCAGTCTCATAGAGAAGCAGTCTGTAATTGCACATGTGCAGCAATTTTATTTCTTCAGTCAGATACATTTGAATTGTTGAATGTTTGAATTTTTCCATCATTTCTACCTGCAAGCAGGACGTAAGCCAAACCAGTGAGTGATTGAGCATTCCTGATTGCTATATAATACCAGATATTCTTCTCACTCACACAGTTCACATAAACACCAGTAAATGATCACTTCTTTCTGCAGTCATCACAGTGCTTCAGAATATACTGATGCTTTCCTTTCACTTTTTCCTGCTCTGTAACTGCAAAATAATATCAATATTCTTGGGACTCCTCTGTTTGTATGGGAACATATATTTTGATCATCAAGATGAATACTTACTTCACATATTTTTATTCAATACTTTTTCACTGAAAACTCCTAATAAAATCTTTCATTTAAAAATAATAATAAAAGGCACAGGGGTAGGATTTGTTTTATTCCAAAGCAGAGTTGATAGAGGTGGACTGGCATTTCCTGATATAAAATTGCATTACATAATCTATATATATAAAAATCTAACAGTGTGTTTGTCCCTGATGGTCTCCCTCAGAAGCTGCTGGACAGATCACCCCCAAATTTTCACAGGACGTCCTTCCCTGCTGCGGGCAGGTAATTGGACCTTCAAATCGCCGAAAGTCCATACCTGAGCCAGGTAAAACATATTTTTCCTGGCGCACCAGGCCATGAAGCTGGTTGTGTTTAACTGTCACCCTTAGAATGTTTGTGCAGCCTGTCTGTCTGTGGCCTGAGGGGTTGGTATGAGGGCTTAGAATGTTCGTGCAGATGGGCAGAGATGAGCAGTGAAAACAATAAATAGGTAATACTGTTAGGTAATATGAGTGGAAGTGAAACACATACACACTTTGCCATGTGAGACGTCAGGTGGGGTTACCCCCCCCCACACACACACGCAGGTAACTTTCACTTTCTGTGCCTCACCCACTGCTACTGTAACCCCCATGCCCAGAATGGGTTGAACCAGTAAGGGGGTGGAGACTCAGAGCAGCGAAAGGCTGCAGAGCTCTTTGGAGGAGACAAGGCTACCAGACTCGGACCTTGATTGTATAAGCCCTTGACACCTTGTTAAGGGTTTCTTTTTGTGGTTGTAATGGGTGAGAGTTCTCCTGGAAACCTTCATCATGTTGCATCCTGTTCATCAAGCCCTTGGAGTCTTCAGGAGCCAACCCACTTGCAAAGAAGAATTGGACTTAGCAGTGTCAGTAGACTGTAACTAGAAGGACTTGAAATGCAACCTGAACAGGACCTTGAATTGTA
The DNA here is from genome assembly GCF_021028975.2 of Sphaerodactylus townsendi. Lineage (NCBI taxonomy): Eukaryota > Metazoa > Chordata > Lepidosauria > Squamata > Sphaerodactylidae > Sphaerodactylus > Sphaerodactylus townsendi. The sequence goes on along the minus strand of NC_059425.1, from coordinate 127,272,396 downwards.
ATGTTAAATGTTGATGTTTAATGTTATTTGTAAAGAGAAGTAAACTGTTTTGTTTAAATTTGGTTCTTTGCAACTCCTTCCAAATACTGCCCCACAGAACCCACAAGCTGAGGTTACACTACCACACAATACACATCCAAGCACATCCTCACACACCTCACTCTGCCCTCCCTCACATCCAACCACTTCCTTACCCATATTCGCCACAGCTCTGTTTTACTAAAAGCGAGCTGGAGTTCGCCTTTTTCTTCTAAAATAATCCGCAGGGTGGGGGTGAACCAACACCACCGGCTCCACTTTTGCACGTGGCCCTTTTTGCACGTGGCCCTTTAAGAACCCAGGGAGCTGGCCTCAATCTGAGCGCCTCACCACCCTGCCTCTGCTACCTGACTGGGATAGCCTCCTTGCCCCAGTTCTGCCTTACCCAAGCCAGGACTATGCATGTCAACCAGCCTCATGGACAGCGGGATTCATACTCTGGACAGTTCCATTGTGCAATGGGAAGGGTTACCTTATACTAAAAAAACAAGACAGCACCATATAATGATGTGCATTGAAAAGGGAAAGAGGGATTCCATTTGACCACCCAAAAGGCTAGGTTGGGGATCATTGGACCTGCATGGACATCTGTGTGGGTTGCGGACTGTGATGAGAAGGACAATTGCCACAGCAACTCGTGGCTGGGCCCACTAGTAGCTAATTAAAAGCTTGGGTAGTTTGGATTTGATCCTCATTGTAATAAAACATGGTATGACTCAAAACAGGTGTACTCCAATCCTCTGGATCATCTACTCTAGAAAAGGAAAAAGGATGCTGAATTTTCACTAGAAGCACTAAATAAGTATAAAGGAAAACTTAGTCTTTGCCAGTCCCTTTTAGTCTCTGGCCCTTTCCGCACAGGCCTTTTACAGTGCCTTAGGGACAGCAAAAATGCTGTTCGCATGGGGAGCTGTTCGCATGGGGAGCGTGGCCGTGCGGAAGCGGCCTCTGTTACAGATCTCTAGGTAGTGCTTCTTTAGAAGACTGTTTTTTAAAGCTGTAACAAAATATGAAGCAATGGTGGTTAAAGGATTCTGTTCTTCTCAGATTGATCAAAATATTATTTTTGCAAATTGATTGAAAAGCAAAAATTGAGATGTCATCTTCATATCTAAAAACATTCTGGTACTGCTCCAAAGATCAGTGCTTGCTTCTACAAATAAATTTGAAGAAAGAGTTGCCTGCTCATTCCTAGTTCGGGGAGGAAAAGAGAACATATTCATATCCATGCCAGTTTATCTAATCCTGTTCCATCATCAGTGTGGTGGTTAAAAGCAGTGAGCTCTAATCTAGTGAACCAGGTTTGATTCCCCACTCATTCACATGAGTAGGTGGACTCTTATCTGGTGAACTGGATTTATTTCCCACTCCTGTTCATCTTCTGTTTCAATCCCACCTTCCTCACAAGGTATCTATTGTGGGAAGAGGTAGGAAAGGAGTTTGTAAGCTACTTTGAGACTCCCTTTAGGAGAGAAAAGTGGGGTATACATCCAAACTCTTTATCTTCTGTTATTCATCTGTTCAATGTTATGGGTGCTGGTTTGATCTAGCATCATGAACAATTTGGCCAGCAGACATGTACACCAAACTAGACAATGACTATGGCCTACTCACCAATCTGAGCCAAAATCTACATTAAAATATAGCCCAATAAGGCTGTATAGTAAGTAAATAGTAAGGGAGGGGAACCCTCCTGCCACCTTACACTCCCAAAATAATGGAATGAAGGTTTTGATTTCATACCTCAAATGCCCTCAAATCTAAGCAGTAAGGAATGCTTGACTGATTAATGAAGTGGTGCCAAAAGCTTAGAAGGAACTCTGTGATCCAGATAGAATGAAAATAGAATTAAAATTTTATTGAGTGGAATATAAAAACTAACCAGGCTGAAGAACCAGCAGTTCCTAAGTTGTCAAAGTGGAATTGTTTGAATGGTGCCTAGAAGGGAGGGGAACAGGAAGATTCATATGATGGGAATAACTTTTGAGCATAACCATAATTATGCAGATTGTTCAGGCTTGCAGCTCTTTGAAAACATTTCTTGAAAACTCTATATCAATAACTCAACCAAATAAAGCCATGCAGCAGATTGAAATTACATGTTATGGCTACCATGCGGCTACTGATGAAAGAATCAACTCCATATATCCTTCCCACTTCTGTAATATTTATTCAGATGTGACAAAATGAGTATGTCATGAATTTATGTTGTAATGGAGTGAGGATGGGGAAATTCATAATGCAAAGATGTATTGTCACATGTTCTAGGATTGCTAGGCAACCAGCAAGTTTCCAGGAAGTAATATCTAAGAATTGATGAAAACTCTATGGTTTTATGATACTATCACTCATGGCATTTTAATTTTTGTTTCTTCCACCAGCCGTAGAGTACCTGTGGGTTATGTCCACTGAGGGCAGAGAGAGATCTTTTGATCACAGTGGGTATATGGCAACCCTATTTTTGCTTTAGTGAATATTATAGGGCAGAGTGGAGATTAGGGTGCTTGGTTTCCAGTAACAACTGTATATCAGTATAATATGCAGTTCCAGTCTTGTTTGCTAAAGGTGTGCTTAGCCAAAAGTGGTCAAAAATATCAAACATGACTTCACTGAATATGAGCTATATGCTATAATTAGAACTGATGAGACATCAGGTCAGAGCTAAAAACCATGAAAGTGTGGGATATTTGCAAATGCTTGTTGAATTGGTTGTGGCAAAAAAGTAGAAAAAAAGATGCTTCCTAACAAGGCTTAGCAAACAGAGTGATTCAGCTCTAGTCAATTGAGATATACTCTTCACTTTCCGGACTTCTTGAGGCAGATTAAAAAAAACACAACAGAATTAAATGTTATTAACAGACAGGAGAGGGAAACAGGAAAAACTTGTATGGAAAGTAGACAAGAAAAATATATACAAGAGTATGGTTCCAGGCACAGGAAGTGCCATTTAGGCTCATTAATTTTCATGCACAGTAGCTTAGATGTCATTGAGATGGTACAGTGTATTCTGATAGCACTGGTTTATGGATTAAATGCAGGATCCTAGTAGGCTGGTAACTATGCAAAGTACCCTCACAAACAGTCTTCACTCAACTAGAAATCCCAAAACTTAAAGATAAATCACTCTCTTGAAATTACAAAGCAAAACCCCAATACACTAGACTAACTGGTCCCAGGAATTCTTTTACCCTCTCTAGAAGATATATTCGTGTATGTTTTATTTTATATGGCACCCTGTGAAAAGACTCTGGTCTCCCACTTAGCTTCAGCCTTCCAATAAACCACCAGTTCTCTTGTCTGTGTATATTTTGCTTTCAGCTCAGGTTGACTCATGTAGAACCAGTCAGATTCACACACACACACACTGGCTGAACTACTCTCAGAAAAGATAAATAAATGCCCTAGGAACAGAGGAAGCCACCTGACTGGACATATATGTCTAGCACATATGTTAAGCACAGTTAAGACAGTTAGCTGTTCCCTTCAAGGAGTCCAGATCCAAAAAACCTTTCAAACTTTCCTGTCAAACTTTCCTCCCCCTCTGTGTCATGCAGCTATTTCACCCAATCAGAGTGCAGGTTTATATGTCCAGTCAGGTGGCTTCCTCTGTTCCTAGGGCATTTATTCCCCACTCTGACTTGTAAACAACCTGGCCTAAGACTGACCTGCACTTTTAAAAAACTCTTTTCCTGTTCAGTCCATCACAACAGTCTGCATGGAGGACAAGATGAGGAAGATAATCAGCTGCCAAAGTACAGAGAGCCAGATAGGAGCTCCTGTGTATATGTTTTCTGATCAAATTCCCTATGCAAAGCCCGAGTGGTGTCTTCCATAAATGTGAGGGCAATGCATGTACCCTACAGTTGCTCTTGCTTGCAGGGCAGAGAAAATCCTTATGGCCAGTGAAAAAGTAAAACTGGGAATGTCACCAGGTGAATGAAGGAGGTCTAGAAGTCCTCATTTATTTACTGTATGGAAATGAATAGAATACAGGTAGCATTGCCTAATGAATCACCGTGAAGCATTATGGTCATGATGATGATTTTTTTTGTATGAATAAATAATGTGTGAGCATGTATCTTTATCGTCCATGAAAGGATGGTATAAAATCTTCCATACTTCTCACCGAGTTTCCATCTCTATAAAAATACTATATCCAAGTAAATATCCTGGGACCTAGGTAATAAAAATATCACAAAACCCCCACACCCTATAACTATCAAATTGAATCAGAAATTTTAAAAGAATAGGCTACTCGATTTCTGTGGAGATAAAGGTTTGCTGCTCTGATTTATTCAGAAATATTACGAACTTTGACATTAAAAGATTTGATTAACTGACTTCCCCAACAGGCACAAACTATGGAAGTGTCAAAGTTTTGAATAGTGCACACGTCTAGTTAACATAAGAGGTTTCTCCATATATGCAGTCATCAGAGGACCAAAAGAAGTATGTAGGGATGTTTGCCAATTTTGACTTGGGAAATTCCTGGAGATTTGGAGGCAGTGCTTGGAAAGGGCAGAGTTTAGGGAGGGAAGTGAATTTAGAGAGTATGTAAATGCCATAAAGTCTGCCCTCCAAAGCTGCCATTTCTCCCAGAGGAACTGATCTCTGTAGCCTGATATTAGTTGCAAATCTGGAATAAGACCAGGTACAGTCTTTAGGTTGGCAGTTGAGACTGGCACCCAGGAGTAAGATTGGGAGAGGGTGGGAATAGATATGGAGTTAAAACCAGGTAGGATTTGAGTTACAATGCAGCAATTAAGGAAATAGAGAAAGACCTTACTTCAACCTCACCCAAAAGCTTAGTTGTTCAGACTGAGGAAGAGAAGAAGGGATTTATAACCCACCTTTCTCTCCTGTAAGGAGACTCAAGGTAGCTTACAAACTCCTTTCCCTTCCTCTCACCACAACAGACACCTTGTGAGGTAGATGGGGCTGGGACAGTTCCGAAGAACTGTGGCTAGCCCAAGGTCACCCAGCAGGAATGTCGGAGTGCAGAAACACATCTTGTTCACCAGATAAGTCTCTGCCACTCAGGTGGAGGAGTGGGGAAGCAAATCCAGTTCTCCAGATTAGAATCCACATACTCTTAACCACTACGCCACGCTGGCTTCAAATTCATATGGAGAAGGCCCTGTGGCTATGTCTTTACAGGACTTATTGGACAGAATGGCCCTTGGAATCAAAAAAAGTGGGATAAAAATTTAGTAAATAAATAAATGAAAATTGTTTTAATGGGGAATGACAAATGTTTGACATTGACATTGAACTCTTACAAGTATCTTCACTGATTTTGTATGATTTTAAAAATGACAGCACATTAGTCACTTCAGAACTTTATTTCTTGCAGTAGGTGTAATGTCTCCTATCATGTCTAATTACAAGTCTAAGTGTTGCTATATGTTTGACAGTGATATTTTTACCGAAGTTAAATTTCGTCCTTCATGTTTAGTAAGTTCACACAACTGGCAAGGCTTACAGCAATTAATTTTATGGCTCAATGCTAAAGTTCTTTCACACTGTCAGAATTTGTAAAGACACAACATATATATGTATGCGTGGGAAGAAAACGACATGCTCACATGATGTAACAGGTAGACTGTGTTTCAACTGTCAGATCAGTACACAGAAGTTGGGAAGCAAAACTGTACTCTGAGAAACCTCATCTAAGAGTCTGTTCCATTATCTCAGAAAGCCCTATGTTCCAAAAATTCTACCTTCATATGTTTAGTGTCATGAAGAAGAGAAAATATGCAACAATTTGAGAACTATTATAGTCACAAATAAAACATCAGGAAGACAACTTGAACTGAACTGTCTGCTAGCAAGAACCAAATTGAACTGGGGGTAGAAATGGAAATTACTCTTGCTAAGAGACTGAATCCCAGTATATCCTAGTATGACAAGCTGTAGGGTCTTATGCAACATAAATTCATATGGAGAAGATCTTAGGGACATGTATGGAACTTCCTTGAAAAATTTCACTAGTACTCTTAAAACACTTTTATTTCTTGCTTCAGTTCTCATACATATTTCAGTTCTCATACATATTGAGAAAGAGTACTCATTGCAAAACAGTATAATAGTGCAGGGATCTCAGCCCCAGCTATCATGTACCAGGGGCTAATTTGGATGGAGTACCTTCCTTTTGTTTCATACAGACAGGGGCAGGGGTAGGTACCACTCCAATCCACCTTCTCCCCTAGATCTACTTCCTTCTGAGCTGAGAGGCTTTGACCTCCTTCTCAAACCTTTTGAAGGTCCCACCTAGGCCTGAGGCATACCCAGTGGCCTTACTGTACTCAAAAGTACAGTAAGACATGGGACACAGCCTCTTAAGTGATCTCTGCCTTGTTACTCCCCTTCCCCATCCCAACCCCTAGGGTGGAGCATTCCAACAGCTGATTATTAGACAACTGGCTATCAAAAGACCAACTGTCAGTCAGTGGTTGACAATTAAAGGCCCAACTGCCATTGATCAGTGGGCTGGTATATAGTTCTTTATAAGGTGCATCAGTCACTTCACTGGACCTGGTGGATGCTGAGCTTGACACTGTGGAGGGGGAGTTGAAAAGGAGGGGACATGGCTTTGCTCCCTCTTTGTCATGGAAGAGCCTACCAATGCCTTCTCAGATAAGGAAGAGACTGAGAAGCCAGACCTAGCCAGATATGGTGGAGAGAGGGAGTCTCAGGCTGAGGGAGTCTCAGGCTGAAGTCAGCATACCACACTCTTGGTCTCACAGAATGGGATCCAACGCTGAAATAGAAGTGCTGCTGTCCGCAGCCCCACAATCAGGGTAGGGGAGAAGGGCAGCTACTGTTGTGCTGCACCTCTGCAGATGAAGCTACTGAGCTCTGACTCTAATGAGTGGGAGGAAAAAGTAGAGAAGGTGCTTCCACACTTCATTTTCCACCTTTCTGTTGAGGTGGTTTGCTGAAGAGTGAAAGGTGAGTGAGGAGGATGCAGAATAGCTTCCTGTTATAAAGGGGGTGGCAGCAACTTTTCATCATACCTGGTAGGTAGGGGAGGGGGTAGGATGGGGGAAGCTCATCTAAGGCATCATAAGTAGTTGGACCTGCTCCGCTTGGCCTGTGTGGCTTTCCCATACATTTCTCACAAATAGCTGCACAGCCTTTGTAATAGTCAAAAAGGACTCCTTCTGCCACTTTAATCAGCAGAAAAACAGGCAAGATCCTACCCAATTTTGTCTCAAAATAAACAAAATTCTCAGTTGCATGAAGTCTTATTTTGCTGTATAGTTTGGTCTTGAAATCCAAACTGCGCTATGACCATTTTGCAGATCTGACGTTTAAATTCTGAGTGTTATTGGAAGGTCTTCTTCTTTGCCAGTTTCCCACTTTAATGTTTTTGTTCATTGAAACATTTAAAAACCCATATGCTTGAGTTTTATAGTCTTTTCAAAAGGACCTTTGCTCCAGTTCAAAGTTTTGCATGGTCTCCGGTTCATGGTAATGTGGGTTGCCCGTACAAAGGCAGCAGAACTCAAGGGATGGATGCCAAGGTGGAAGCGGATTTGCCCCCATAAGTTTCCCTTTGAAAACTTTGATGTCACACTTCAGCCATATATTTGCTATTTGATGTTAATGGGATAAGAACTATTATAACAGACTATTCACAAGAGGAAAGCAATTGGGCACAAAATCTTGGCATGGAATAAAAGGGACCAGAGTAAAATGATAATTCACCCATTGTGCATCAAAATCTGCGGAAGGCTCAAGAGGATTCTCTGTACTGGCAGCTTCTTAAAGCTTCATGGTATCTCATTCAAAATGTTGGTAATTACTTTTTTCTTATTGAAGAACAAAATCTGGTGGAACTGCACAATGCAACGAATACTGCCAATTGCCGCTTCTTGAACTGGGAATCTTATTAAAGCACTTGGCCTTGAAAATACCCCATTTTTGAATATTATCAAGTGAGAGGGGCTTTAAAATGCGTTAAACATGATTAGCATGATTCACAAGGTGCTAAAATTATGTTCAACTTGAATCACCAATACATTTATAAATTGCATTATGTTTTTTTACTGTATTTCGATTATTTTTTATTATTATGTCAAATAAGGGTCAATTTATAATTAAAATGCCTATTAAAATCAATCAACTAGCTCTATAATGTATGTAACAGCATTAGGAAAAATTTGCTGAAGATAAACTGAAAGTCATACAGGTGACCCTGCTGTAATTAAGATGAAAAGTAAGTTATTGAACCCAGTCACTTGAAAAACTGGTGAATGTAGAAGATGTTAGAACAGAGAGACCAGATCACTGATCGGGTGAGCAGCACGGAATCTATATGCTGTAAAGAAATTATTTTGGTATACAAGTGGAAGCCCTGAGAAAAACACACAGGGCAGGGAATACCTCACTGTCTGCTGCTCTCTGCTACATCTCCTTTTGTTTCCATATCTGATGTCACTTACACACATGAAAATGCCCTGTACTGAATCAGTCTCCTGGCCCATCCCAGCCAGTATTGTCTACTCAGACTAGCAGCAGCTCTCCAGGCTCTCAGGGGGAGGTCTTTAATGTCACCTACTACTAGATTCTTTAACTGGAGATGCCGAGGTTTGAACCTGGGACCTTCTGCATACCCAGCGGATGCTCTGCTGCTAAGCCATGGCCTTATTGCCATGGCTTCTCCTCCCATGTCACCACCTCCCTTTCTCCTTTCTATTTTCTCTCTATGCTCCTGCTATGGCTTCCTCTGTCTCCCCTCTGCCTTCTTGTTTGTTTGTTTGTTTTTAATGCTGTAATTCTAAGCATGATTATGAGAGATTTCAGTTGATTTTCTTTTAAAAATGTAATAATATAATTGTCTGGATGCTTATCTTTAATGTTGGGGTCTTTCAGTATTAGTGGTTTTTAGATCTAGAATCCACTTGTAGCCTAAATGTAATTGTGTATAATGAAGCTGCTGTCCAAGTATATCAATAGAATTACACATAGCATAATCTATCCTTATGTACAGATCAACAAAAATTGTCATGGCTCAAAAGGTTCTTATTTGATTTTGAAAAGATGGGAAAATGTGTCTTTTCTATGTTGTAATGTTTAACAGAAACCTACCTAAAACGTGGTAACACCAAAAACTTTAATGTGGTCCTGGATAACCAAGGGGAAACACAACACAGCCCTTGAAGAAATGAGATACCTGAAGACAAAGGAAATGATGTAAAAAGATATTCAAATAGCCAGAGCAGACAATAAGCCTTTGACTGGAAATAAGTGGATGGTGGCCAAGCAACGTTTATTTCTTATCAGTTCAGGAAATTAAATACTTTTTTTCTGCCTATGTCTTCCTTTGGCTTTGGCTTGCTAATAAGATCACATCACAATCTTTTTTGTAACTCCTTTATTTCTTTTTAAAGTATATGTATGCTTTCTATCATTTGTGTAGCCACTGTTACATTTGTAGTTTGGAATAGGCAGCATAACCTGTGCTATGTACTTTGCTATAGAATATTGACAATGTCTTTTCTTGGAACACAAGGAGATGTTTTTGTGTTTTTGTGTTTATGTAAGCAGGGGGAAACTTTCATTCACATTTTACTTAATGTCATCCTTAGTTATTTTGGGTCCTAGTGCCCAGTTATACCAATCATGCCCACAGATAGGTACGTTACAGGCACTTTTCAGCAGGTTTTCAACAGGACTCTCACCCCACATTCTAGGATCAATTGGAGTACATGAATACTTTCAAGGACAGCTGGGTGAACAGCATATTCATGGTAGAAAATGCTTCAAGTTACAGATGACTTGTGGCAACCTCTAAGGTTTTCAAGGCAAGTGATATTCAGAAGTGGTTTACCATTGCCAGCCTCGGCATAGCAACCGTGGATTAACTCAGTAGTCGCCCACCCAAGAACTAGCCAGAGCTGACCCTACTTAGCTTCAGAGATCTGAAAAGATTAGGCTAGCTTGGGCCATCCATGTCAGGGCACAGAGCATGTTACAGTTGTGCTATCAGGGCATGTGTAACTATAGCTAGATAAGATAAACATGCATGTGCTCCCCTGAACAAACACAGTTTTATACCACCTTAGGCTTCTTCTGACAAGTTGTTTGTTTGTAGGGGTATGTATTTCATCCCACCTGAAAGATTTGTCAAGCTGATAATATAAAACAATATCTCCCTGGCTGACAGTTGGTAATTGGTAACTGGTAATTTAATTTCTATACCGCCCTTCCGGGATAATAACTGCTATGTAGACTTGCATATGTGAATGGGCCATCAGAGATTAAATACCATGAACAGGACTTCCATGTCACTACACAAGAACCTCAGACCAGGCTTTTCACTGGAGTCAGTTCACGCATCCAGCTGTGAGTCATCAAGTGCTGAGTAATCAAGTGATCAGAAATCAAGTGATGAGCATGTATGTTTGAACTAGTTTTTAGTCTGCCCAAAATGCAAAAATCACTTGTACTCTGATTAATTTCAGCCAAAAGACTATGATTAAAACCATCTAAGCAAGCATCAGCTATGGCTCAGTCTCTTAAATTAGCAAACAGTAATAGAGTAAGACATTGATGCTGATGGATCAGCTTCTTTTGTGGCTCTGTTGATGACTATATGAAGTGGTACAGGAAGCACATATTCTACTACAGTAACTGCAGATCAATCCAAAGCAGCAAGATGCATACTGTCAATGTTGCAAAAAAGTGATATTCGCTTTTTGATGGCATATTAGTTGCCATTCTAAACATTTTTCTGGGCAAAGTGACACATTATGTACAGTACAATCCTAAACACTGTCCATTGGGCTTAGAAGGGTGTAACTATGTTTAGGATTGCATTGTTATTTCTCCTCTGGTTATTACCTTGCTAAATAGCTGTACCCAGACTATGAGGTCTCAGACTGGATTTTAGAGTAGTCTTTAGTGTACTTCAGTTGCCCACCCCTGCGATTCTAAATATGAGAGGATTCAGTTCCAAATATTATATCTGTTGTAAAAAATGAATAACTAACTACAGAAAGCGCATTAGTAACTGTAAAGGGGCTAGTTAGAATGGCATTGACCAAAGGGCCTACAACCATCTCTGCACTCAAATTATATATTATCTAACCCAGTATATTAGACAGACAGGAGCCTTGCTTAATCACTGTCATCAATCTTTCACTGGCCATGTAATTTTATTTTGCCTTGCTTTTGCTAACTTGTGCATCAGTTGCTTGCTTTTGTTAACTTGTGCATCACTTTCACAATGATAAAGCTTTCATTTCACATAAGCCTGAGACGGTGATAACTGTTGCTTAGTGTATCTGAGTAAGGAGAATAATTGAGCTTTCGAAACATTATTGCATGGGAAAATGATTTTAAACATTATATCTAGGCTATTTTCAAGTCAGTTCCAACCAACCCATAAATTAAAAGGCATATTGTTGCCTATGAGGGTCACCCAACTTTTCTCTGCACAGATGTGAAAAGTTTTGAAAAGTTGATGTTGAGTGAGAATCTATAAAATATGTGGTGGAAACTGCTGTTAAAACAAAACTGAATTATAGCAAACTCACAGGACTTTTAAGGCAAGAGATGCTCTGCTTAGCAACCCTTGACTTCTTGTCTTGATGGTCTCTCATCGAAGTATTAACCAGGGGCAACCCGGGCTTCTGAGATCGATGAGATCAGGCTAGTCTGGGCCATCCATGTCAGAGTCCTAGCATGTAAACTAGCAGCAAAATCAATACTTTGTCCACAACCTTAAGAATGCTTTCCTGGGAGTAATCTCCATTGAATAAAAGTGGACTTCTTTCTGCACAGAAGTGTTTAAAATAGCCCCTTTGTATATTACTTTTATTTAGTTTACTTACTGGATTTATAGTTCACTTTTCTTGCTGAGATTCAAGGTGGTTTACAGAATAAAAACAAAGTAATTATTTTCTGTGTGTGACTTACATGCCATCAAGTCACTACCAGCTTATGGTGACCTTATGAATTATTTTTGTCCAAAATGTCCTGTCATTAACAGCCTTGCTCAGGTCTTGCACACTGAAGGCTAGGGCTTCCTTTATTGAGTCAATCCACCACATGTTGGGTCTTCCTGTTTTCCTACTCCCTTTACATTTTTCTAGCATTATTGTATATTCCAGAAAGTTTTATTTTCTCATGGTATGACTAAAATACCTTAGCTAAGTTTAATTATTTTAGGTTCTAGGGAGAATTCAGACTTGATTTGATTTAGAACCAACTTTTTTGGCTCTCCATGATGTCCAAAACCACCCCATTTCAAATGACCCTATTTCATTCTGGCTTCTGACATGGTCATGGAATGGTCACCCTCATGGACAATCTCTAGAGGCAACTTGACCTAGGCAGGTCAGCGCTGCTGTTGCTTTTCAACTTATTAGCAGCATTGGATGTAGCCAATGACTGATTCCACGCAACACAAAACATTTTGAGGTCAGAAAATAAAACATTTCCTGCAGGATGTCCACACAGCTTTTTGTTCTTTGGGAACTCTCTCTCCAAAACACTTTTCAAAAGGGCCTCTCTCCAAAACACTTTTCAAAAAAGCCTCATTCCATTTTAATTGACCCATGCTTTACAGTGAATGAACCCTGGAGTGAATTATAAGTTTTCCTGGTTTAACAACACTCTAACCTTTGCCCTGTGTAGACCTCCTAGGAAGATAGATGTTACTACCACCATGTCAAACACAGGACAAGTGGTAGCAGCCATCAATCTGCAGTGATCGATATAAACAAGATAGCAGCTATTTGTAAGAGAAAGGGACTGGATTATTAGTCTTATTAGCAGAGCACCTATCTTCTCTTTTTCTGGGACTTACTATCATTTCCTCAAGAGAGGCACTATACTGCCCATGAAATGGCCTGTCCTTTGTGCCTAAACAGTTGTGTTAAATGCCCAAGAAAAGAATATTTGCATTCCATGAGTTCAGAGACCTTGCTGCATTTTAAATTTAAGGACATCAGTAGAGGTGGGGATTTACTTAGAACTTTCAAAACCAAGCAAGCTGGTCTTTACACTGTTAGAACGTTATGCCAACCATCTGCTATAACATCTCCGCAAAACTAGCCATCTGTTTAATTCTTAAATGTCTCATGAACTGTGTATTTTTAAAGGACATGGGAATTTGCTGCTTCAGCTGATATTGAACCAACAAATATGATGATGCTACATTTTGAGGATTTTTACTGAGACATTTCTTGTAATGCTTATATTGTAGGCTTGTAGTCTTATCCATTTACTTATTTATCTATCTATTTATCTAATTTGCAGCCTGTCTTTCTCTCTGGGACTCAAGGTGGATTACAGAACAGAAAGACAACTCAATCAGACATTCACTAAACAATGTGGTAAGACTATACTACAGTTTCTCCAAAGCAGCTGAGTTAAATGAAATGGATGTGCAATCCTGAGAAGGGGTAGTTGCACGGCAGCTGGTGCCACAGACAACAAGCTGAAAGCGACACTGCTCCTTTCCCTGTGAAAGTGGCCTTCACAGTTCAATGGGCTGTGCCACAGATTTTGTCAGTGTACGTTTGTGTGAGCATATGGAGGCATTCCCAGGCTGAAAGCGCCAGGAAGGTGACTAAAGCCAGCCATACCCCAGGAATGTCCCCTTCAGTGCTAGCACGGGTTCCTGTACCAGAGGAGTTCTGATGCTGTGACTGTGCTTGTGTAACCCAACTTAAATTCCAAGAGAGATGTCATTCTCCATTGAAAATTAAAAGAATTCACTTTCTTTTGCTAGTGTGATCCCACCTTGTGACATTCAGCACATACAAAAACTACAGCAAACCATTTTCCAAATTGTTCTTCCTTTTTTCTTTTTTTCATAAAAAATAATGTACAGAACAGCAATCAAATATAAAAAAATAATAATTAACATGTAAAAGTTCAGACCTGTTGTGCTCAAACAGACTAGCAGAGTCCCCTAGGGCGCTTTCACACATGCAGAATAATGCACTTTCAATCCACTCTCAATGCACTTTGCAGCTGGATTTTACCATGTGAAACAGCAAAATCCACTTGCAAACAATTGTGAAAGAAAATTGAAAGTGCATTATTCTGCATATGTGAAAGTGCCCTTAGAGAGGGATCGGCTTGCAGCTTTGCTTTGTCTTTGCTGAACCATCTGTTCTTCTCTTCAAGGATTCCAACATAGCCCTGGAAAATCAATGTATAGTTCATAACAAACTTGGAGTCCTTCTAAGGTGAACTACCTACAGCTTCTGGTTCTCCAACAAATCTGGAAAACTGGACACAGTGTGTAACAGACTTCCCTCTGTAATACACCTCTGAAGATACCAGCCACAAATGCAGGCAGAATGTTAGGAACAAGATCTACCAGACCACGGCCACACAGCCTGGAAAACCCACCACAACCACATTTGGAAAAATTCATATAACATTCATTGCAACATTCATAGCAGAAAATCAAAATACAGATGATTAGCCAAACAATACAAAGACCCCCCATCCCCTTTCATCAATCAAATACAAATATTCTCATACCTCATAACAATACAAATATTCTCATACCTCATATTCTCATACCTCATATTCTCATATTCTCATAACAAACTTGGAATCCTTCTAACTACCTACTAGTTTCAGGCTTTCCAACAAATCTGGGAAAATTGTGCCTTTTCTTCCTTAAGTGGGAATATCCCAACTCTTTAGCTCTCCTAGTGGACTCTGGGTTACATTCTCTCCTACCAAAATACTGTCACCTGGCAGAGGTAATATATTTAAAATTCAGTACCAAATCACTTATTCCACTTGTAGTTTGAGGCTCACTATGCATTGTTTTTGGTGAGTCAAATCTAGAAGGTGAATATTCATCAGCTTCTGGATTAAGAGATGAAAATGATGTGTTGTGCGCTGCAACAACATCATTTTGATTAAGGAACTTATGATATAGTCCAAATTCTCATCAGAAGATAAAGAAAACCACATAAATTACATGGTTGTTCTATAAGCTACGACTTGAAACTGTCTCCTCTGCCACTATGTACTCTCTTGTTATCAGATCAGCTACTATTTCCCAAATCTTCTGTGCCTCATTATCATCCCCTACACAGGTTCATTAGGCCGATGTAACAACCTAAATGCTTCACAATTTAATCTTCCAGCCTTGTAACTAATGTCAAAATCATATAAAACTAACCACCTATGGTATGAGGTATCTAATTTTGCAGTGATTAGAATAACAGTAACGGTTTTTTTAATCAGTGACTACTTTGAACTTTGCCCCATATAAATAATCATGAACTTTTTCTGTTATGGCCCATTTGAGGGCTAGAAATTCAAGCTTATGCATGGGATATCTCCTCTTCCTGGGACTCAAACCCCTATTTTCATAAACTATGGCTTGATTCTTCCCTTTCAATACCTGATAAAGAGAAAACCGAAGCCCTGTAAGACTAGCATCAGTATATAGGACATATGGTAGTTTCCAGTTTGCAAATCCTAACATCTATCCACTGGTTTTCTAAACGGATTGAAAATCTACCCTTTTTACCTTTCAGTTTTTGTCCTGATAGAAGTGCATTTAGGGGCCTAGCTAATGTTGCATACTGTTTTACAAGTCTTCTGTAGTACCCAGATAAACCCAGAAAAGGTGTGTTGTTAGACAAGTGAATAGTATGTGTGATTACCCTCACATGACCTAAATTCAGTTCATGTTTTGAAAAAGTTCCGCCTACTTCTTTTGATATCCTCTTGCACTTGAACATGAAGCTCAGGATCAATAGGAGAATCTCCAAAATCTAAAAAAAATCCACTCTCTCTCACTGTTAAAGCATGAGGCACTGGTCTAACCCAATCTATACCCCCCTCCAATCTATCCCGCCCTTTTCCCAGTATACAGTATTGAAGCAAAGTTATGCAATGAGAGCTCTCATTACTCAAGTGAACACTGATAAGGTTGCACAAAACTGCAGTCATTTCAGCAAATTGCGTTTTTACTACCAACCCGGTAGGAAACACTTAATAATTTGGATTAGTCACCATTACTTCAAACCTCATCCATCCTCTCACTTCTTTGGTTTCTCCTGGCTTTAAGGGAATGGGTTAGTTTTCAGCTGCTGTAATGACTCACCCCATAGCTTGCTGTTGCAATTTTCTTGTTGCATTAAATTCATCAAAAGCTGAATGTGGTCCATTCAGCAGCCACTATTTCTTTGGGAAATAGAGTCTTCTCAATTTTTTGAGTCTTCTACTAACTGTCCCCACATTCACAGGTACAGCTGCAGCAGCTGCTTTAGGCTGTTGATCAGGATACATAAGAACAAGAATTTGGTGAGTTTGATCAGTTCCACAGTGTTGCTTTTACAGACACAAACACATACCCAAAATAAGGAACCTCCTGTCCCCCTGCTCCTGTAACCTCGAGTGCATTCTGCAAGGGATGCAGCTAAATATGTAACAGGTGTTAACAGTCTTCCTGTAATGTGTGCCACTGCAGATCCCAAGAAGTGGCACGCCACAAAATCAAAGATCTCAAAGTGAATACTGTTCATGACTGTGGTAAGCACTGTATGCATAACAGGCCAGAGAGAAGACAAGAGTGACTTGAAAAGACAGTAATGTTAGGATAATTTGAAGGCAACTGGAAAAGAGGAAAACCCATCATGAGATGGATTGATTCATTGGCCTTCAGTTTACAAGACCTGAACAAGACAGTTAATGACAGGACATTTTGGAGGTCATTAATACTAAGGCCCCTTCCGCACATGCAAAATAATGAGTTTTCAAACCACTTTCACAACTGTTTGCAAGTGGATTTTGCCATTCCACACAGCTTCAAAGAGCACTGAAAGCAGTTTGAAAGTGCATTATTCTGCATGTGCGGAATGAGCCTAAGTTGGAAGTGACTTGATGCCACTTACACACTCCTGTACACAAATGTATAGATGTTAATCAAACTGAAGGCATTTCTCCCAATCTTTGTAATACAGATTTCAACATCTCTTCCATCCTTTTAACAGATATTTGGAAAGGTTAAAGTTTAAAGTTGACCCCTTTCAGATTTTTGGAAAATCCTTTCTTCCTCAATTACATGTTGACAACAATTATAATAAAGCAACAATTCCCTCAAATGTAATGAATTCCAATTTTCCCAATTTTAATGGAAATTTTAAAAGCCATTTCCAATGTTTCCACATTCACATTCTGTTAAAATATAATGTTTATTCAACAGCTCCATCAGATATTAAGCTTGGTAAAAAAAATTGTCTCCACAAACTAAAATAAAATATTTATTTTTTACACTATACAGTTTACAATTACACTAGATCTTATATTCAGCAGCTTAAGTTGAATATATGATGATTTGTTATATTGAGTTAAATCATGATCCATCGTATTCTTTATTGCCATTGGCAGAGGAACTGTAGGATCTCAGATATGCAATGTCTTCCCCAAACTATGATCTTCAGATGCATAAACGAGTTGGATTTAGCCTAAACTGACTATTTCCAAGAATTTCCCTTTTCTGCTACAGATTCCTATTGTGCCCCTCCCCCCGTGGGGTCCTTTCTCCCCCAAGAGAAATATTTATGGCGATCGGTAGGCTGCAATGTGTGTGTGAGGCAAGGGTAGGAGAGTACTATTTTGGTAATGGAAATTTTAGTCTGTATTCAAATGAAGACATTATATACCCATAAATGCACGGTATTATTTCTGCTCCATGTTTAGAAATGAATTAAAGTTCCATCTTCGCAACAATGGTTTCCTTCCCGTTCCAGCTGCATATAGTGTCACTCTCTGCTAAAGGATGGCTCTGTGCATTGAAGAAAAGCACAAACATAGGAGCCTATTCACAGTATTTCAAACATGGACTCCATCTTCTAACTTGCTAGGTTCTTCAGTGTTAAAAAATGTTTCTTATTGGGAGAAAACATTAATAATTCTAGGACTAATTTACTACAATATACTTCCTTTGCATTTGAAATGCATAAAGGACAAGAAACGTGTGATTGGTGTTTTGAATATGCTGCCACAGGAGGTGGTGATGGCCACTAACCTGGATAGCTTTAAAGGGGGCTTGGACAGATTTATGGAGGAGAAGTCGATTTATGGCTACCAATCTTGATCCTCTTTGATCTGAGATTGCAAATGCCTTAACAGTCCAGGTGCTCGGGAGCAACAGCCGCAGAAGGCCATTGCTTTCACATCCTACATGTGAACTCCCAAAGGCACCTGGTGGGCCACTGCGAGTAGCAGAGAGCTGGACTAGATGGACTCTGGTCTGATCCAGCTGGCTTGTTCTTATGTTCTTATGTTCTTATGTTCTTAAAATGGTACAGTAAAAGTGACCTGCATATCAAATGAGCAATCCGCCCCCCCCCCCCCAGTACAATAAAAAGAGTGCTTTGTAATCTTAGTTGTGCCCTTGGCAAGTATTCTGTATTGTCCATATAGTGAGCTTGTTAAAAGATTTCCAATTGGCTCACAGTATAAGGGAATTATTTTAGCAGCCTGAAAGTGGCATTGTACTTCCTTTTTGATGTATAAGTTTTAAGCTTACTGTGACTTCAGATATAATTTCCATTTGTAATTATCAAGAACAATAATTATAATTATTTTGTGCTCTGTAACATTACTAGGAAAATTATCAGTTCAATCCATATTAGATTTTTATTGCACTGCACCACTGTAACACCCTCTTGTAAAAAAAGAGAAAGATTATTTTCCTAAAGGAGAAGCATGTAATGAATGAAAATAAAACTCACTGAAAATGATTTTAAATTTAAAGGCTAGTTTTTGACAAAATAAGCAAAACTACCAAGAGGATAATTTTTTTTAAAAAAATTATTTTATATATATATATAAAATATATATATATAAGAAAATTTTAAATATATATAAATAAATAAATAAATACACTTCCTATAAAGCATATCACATTTGCTGACTGAATTAGTATTGTTATTTCCGCTCCTCCAAATGACTCATTATTTTTCTATGATTTTTTGCATAATTTTTCATTTGTAACAGCACCAATTATGAAAATACATAAACTTAATTCAGCTAAGGACATATATGCATAGGAGACTGTTTTTATGTATATATACTCTAATGGCTGATGTGTATATGGTTTCCTATTTTAAGAGCATAATCCTAAGGCTTTGCTAAGAGATTTAGGAAGATAACTCAGCCCCACGAACCTGCATATCTCACAGATACTGCAGCATTTATTTATTTAAAATATGGACATGGCATTTCTTTAGAATCCTCTTGAAGTGGCAAACAAAATAAATCAACATAATACAAAACATAAAATAGGTAGAATTAACAGCCATCAGAAACCCAGACAATAATCCAACTCCAAAACATAAACACCCATGAATGTGCAGCATACATGATGCTTGCTAGTCTTTACCTGAGAGATGGCACAGCTACAGCTGCCTTTGGTGCTCCCTATTCAGTGCAAAGGCAGTATCAGCCCAGGACTGGGACCTACCTAGACAACAGCCTAAGCTTTCTTGGCTCAGATGCCAGTGCAGTCTTATGACATTTAAATCCAACTGAATGTAATGGAAAGAAAAACCAGCAGTCCCTCTAACTGGCTCCTGTCCTGGCTTAGCTAGAGTTTAGCTGCACAATACAGAGAGGGGAGGCAAATCAGCTCTTGGAGACAATGTTGGTCTGTGCTAGTGAGTTTGCCCACCATGCTGGCATAAGTGGTCCTTACTCTGATGCTGCACGGCTCAGCAGGACCTGACCTGAAAAAGCCTACTGCTCAAACAGCCGTGCCAACCTGCAGATGGATAATGGAGGAGGACTAGGGGTGTTCCCCTAGTCCAGGGGTAGGGAACCTGCGGCTCTCCAGATGTTCAGGAACTACAATTCCCATCAGCCTCTGTCAGCATGGCCAATTGGCCATGCTGGTAGGGGCTGATGGGAATTGTAGTTCCTGAACATCTGGAGAGCCGCAGGTTCCCTACCCCTGCCCTAGTCCCAAGATTACTTTAGTTGGCTTCCACTAGACTGTCAGCCTGGAAACACCTCTGGCTGAGGACTCAAACTTATGCCACTTGAAAGTCTGTTTGGGGCTATGGAGGACTTTCAGGTGGCCTGAGTTTTCCTGATCTTTGCGGCCTCACCATGCCTCCTAGAAGCCATCTGGATCTTTGCACCCTCCCTAACCACAGTGGCCTCTGGATCAAGACTAACCCACATCTAGAAAAATTGTATGTGCCTTTCCAGACCTGCTTGAGGATGCTCATAACTGAAACAATACAACAAAACCAAGCAGATAACAAGAAAACCTATATAGAAACCAGACCAACAAGAAATTAAAGCTGGCTTTTCCCCCCATCTTTGCCAGGCCAGGTTACTGGCTCCCTACCATTTCTGCTCTTGGTGCTCCAACCTAGCTACAGTGATCTATGCAATAGTTGCAACAGGTCCTCACAGGAACCTGTGGCAAGCACATACAACCCAGCACTCACTTAGCTGCACAGACTTCTGGTGGAGGACTGAATTGGGTTTAAGGTCTTGCTTTTAACCTTTAAAGCTCCAAGCAGTCTGGGGCCCTTGTATCTTTGGGACTGCCTCTCCAAGACAGCCCCACAGAGAACATTGCACTGCAGTGCAAATTACAACTTGTTGGTGGTCCCTGGCCCCAAAGTTATTCTGCTATCATTGATCAGGCCAGAGCTTTCCATCTCCAGACCCACCTAGGAGAATGCTCCATCAAATGAAAGAGGGCCCAGCAGGATTTATCACGGTTTCACAGGGCCTGTAATGCAGAGATGTACTGTCAGGCCTTTGGCTGAGGACAGAAATGGTATCCATCTGCATGGCCACTCTTCCCTTCTCTTTGTCTCTTCTCTTTGTTATTGTTGAGGTCCTTTGTTTTAATTCCATCCTTAATTGATATATACTCAGGGAGCCATGATTTTTTGAAATTGATGGTTAGACTGTTGTGAATTGCTTTGTTGGAAGTTGACTTGAGCCCAGAAGAGGAAGGGTAGCCTAGAAATCAAGCAAGCAAACAAACAAAGAGAAGCCAGAGCTTAAAAACACATGAAAAAGAACAGTTTAAAATAATGGTCATAAAACATTTTTCATGAAGGAGCTGACCATAAAACATCTTAAAAAGTTGGAACTCCTTTGTTAAAAGCCTAGATAAAGAAAAATGCTTTAACCTTGTGCTTATCTCAAGGTAGGTTCTAGATAACCCTCTAGGGATAGGGCATTCCACTTGATTGGAACTGGGGCACAGAGGTGGAGTCTGCACTGGCCCAAAACAGTGCCCCTGGAATGGTAAAAACACCATTCCAGGAATTTGTTTACATGGCTGCCACCTCCACAAGGCAGTACCGTGCTTCCTCCCACACAAGGGCAGAAATGCTGTTTCCCTGCCTCGCTCAATGAGCGAGGATTTTGGGAAACAGGGTTTCCAGTGGGAATGGCATCGGGTTGGAAGTGCCGCTTTTCGGCACCTCCATTTTCCTTTCACTCTTCTTCTGTAGAGCCTGACATTGACAGGGAGGCATGCCCTCATGCCTCTTTTGACCCCTGGGGAAGCTTTTTTCGAGCATGCTCTCCCCTGGTCCCTGGGCGGAGAGCTTCCTTCAGGGAGAGAAGGTAAGTGTGAGGAGGAAAATTGAGGTGCACGGAGGCATCCTTGGGGGGTCACAGTCGCTCAGGGGCCGCTCGCATATCAGTGTGTGAATGGCCCCAGGGCTCCACTGGCATTATATGTGCCAGAGATGCTGCTGTAGGGACCCATGCAGAATCCACCAAGAGTAGTATGTCAAAAGAGGATCTCAACTGGCAGGCTTGGCAATTGTATAATCCACAGCCAAGAGACCCCTATCCAAGATGACTGTGTGTGTGACATGGGACTCTACCTCTCTGGTTTCATGTTGTACTCATGCAAAACATATGGAATCTGTGAAGAAAAAACATATGGATATCACATTTTTAATTTATTTATTACATTTATATCCCACCATATCTCCAGAGACTCAAGGCAGCTCAGACTAGGACTGATACTGGGAATAAAAGGCATAAGTTGTTTTATTCATCATTTTTCCCATGACACATCAAACCCCCAATTTCTGATTCTGTGCCACTACTTCTTCCCTGTAGACAAGTAATATGCATATTCTTCATGTTCTTCAGTATATGGAAGCACATTCTTTCATAAATCTGTAGTTCCATTTGCATGTATTCACACCATAGAAAACTGCCCTATTCATACAAATGGCAGCTATGCATATTGGGACGACTATATATGCTCCTATTTTGAGCAGCTGGAGCACCACATTGAATATCTGAAAAGGCCTTTTGCAATTGTGAAAATATATTGCAAATGTTTTTGACTGACAGCAGTAAAAACTTAGCCTGTTTATACCCCTGAATGAGGCTGGGCCAGTCCAGATGTTTCATACTTTGTGCCAATTACTGGAGATAATATTGCATGCCACTATTACTTTTTAGTTTATGAACCACTCACAGTCCTAGGTTGTTCACTAAGCTAGATTCCAGCTCATGTTCCTAGACTAACAATACCGAGACAATTCACTTATCACACTGACTTTATTATATGAGTCTATAACTGCTTTGGAAGTAATCATCTTGGAATGACAACTATTTAACATAGATGAATAAAAGGACACATCTACAAAATTTTGGGATTCAAAGTACATGATTTGCTTCTTGCTGTTCCACTGTCCCTAACCTTGGTCCATCATGCAACCAGAGGCGGGATCCAGCAGGTTCTCACAGGTTCCCGAGAGTAGGTTACTAATCATTTGTGTGTGCTCAGGCAAGGTTATTAATTGGTGATTTCACACGTGATTTCTTTGCCCAGCTATGCCCCTCCTCTCAGTGCAGTAGCGCAGAATCTTGAAGTTAAGTCTAGAAGGTGGAGGTGCAATCAAGGCAGGTGGCAGGCCTTGCACCTACGTGCATTTTGTTTCCTGCCCAGTGACCATGAAGCGGCTGCATCCCTTTGCCACAGCCCCACCCAGGAATGCCTGGGCCCTCAGAATGTCTCCAGCCATGCCCCCTGGGCTGCAGTCCTCGGACCCATCCCCATTGACGCTACGCCACAGTTTGAATCCCACCACCATGGGAACCTGTTACTAAAATTTTTGGATCCCACCACTGCATGCAACACAAATAAGATTTCCTGGGGACATTTTTTAAAAAGCCGCCTCTTCATTTTTTTTGTTTCGACAGCATGGGCAAAAAAGGCATCAGAAGAGAAAGAGGCTTTTTTCCCCTGCCTGCCTTTTCCTTCCACCCAAGTTTAAAGTTCTTGGGCTCAACATTTTATGATGCCTTTCAGCCCGAAAAGTGCATGGTTGGACTCAGCTCATCCTGCTGATTCCGGCAATATATAGTTTTCCCCCTTTTTTAAAAAATTCGATAAGCTGTCTTTAAAGACACGCAGACACAATTTCAAAATCTATGCCAATTTTCATATCATGATATGTCTTTGAAGACAGCTCATTGAAAATTTTTAAAAAAGGACTATACTTTAGTGGAATCAGCAGGTCAAGCTGAGTACAACCATGTACTGAAAAGGTGCCCAGCAGTGGAGCCTGCAGAGTAAATGTCCTGGGGAAACATCAAGCAAATAGCTGCAGGCATGGAAAATCCCTGCAGCACATAACGTCAGGCACACGCAGCAGAGGAAACTGACAAGAGAGCTTTAATAGTCAGGTGGGAAAAATAAGACGTTTCCTCAGCTTTTGAGCTCCGCACAGTGAAAGGAGATAACTTGCAGACAACTTGGGGGGGAAAGTCCTCAAAATAGGACAGCTCAAGCTAAAAATAAGGCATCCTGAGGACATCTCGAAGAAAAAGCTATGTGCAGTTCCTCCAGAAGACGAGATTTTCCCCTGTTCTGAGGACATCTTATTTGTGGTGTGCAGAATGGACCCTATGTTTTCATCTTGGAACTAGCCTTCTGTCCTGGAAAAGGTTTTCAGTTTTTCTGGACATTTACTACCACAGATACTCATGTATAAGTTGACCCTCATATAAGTCGAGGCACCTAATTTTACCACAAAAAACTGAGAAAACTTATTGACTTGTGTATAAGTCTAGGGTGGTAAATTAAAAAAATAAAAATAGATACCAAAAAATCACATTAATTGAGGCATCTTATAAGATCCCCACAGCGGCCCAGCCCTTGGCTGCTCTGGTGTTTCCTTGTTTGCAAGCAAGGAAACGCCAGACAGAGCATTCACCTGCTTTTGCAAGCAAGGAAACGCCAGACAGAGCAATCTCTTGCTTGCAAGCAAGGAAACCCAAAAAGCAGACAACTGCTTGCTTGCAAGTTTGCAAGTGTGTAATTCTTCCACTGGCAGTGTTTCCATCTCTGCAGGGCCTGGAATTGATTCTTGAATTCTAATGGCATTGAATGCCTTCTCGCACAACACCTTTGGAGGTGCTGTAGTGCCCTATTGTTGGGCAAGTCAACCATGCTTCTTTCCCTTTGACTAGTCTCTCCTTCCCATGCAGGAATCAAGGCTTCTGTTAATGAAATCCTTCCCTTTCTTAATCTCATGAAGAATAGCAATCCTTTCCTCCAGGCTCTGAACCTTCTCATCTAAGAGCTGTGACAAATGAAATCCATCTTGTCCTCAAGGAGGAAACCAAACATGGTACACTCCATGCAGGTGGCTGGAAATGGTCCAGCATTCATCATCACCTTGTATGTAGATTATTTCACCCTAGAAATACCTTGGTGCATTGATCTAGCTTGAAACTTCCAGACCTGACCAAATGTCAACAAGCACAGCTTCTTAACTACTTATAGGGTCCTTAGGTCCACTTCCCAGACTAAGAGCTGCAGGGCAAGAGCCCACTCTAGCTCTTGCCCTTCAGCTCATGCCAAAGACTTGCATTTGCCTTACCATTTAAAGGTTTACAGTCCCCACCTCTCAACAATCACAGCCACAGCAAAGGGAGTGGTCAGCAATCATCCCCAGGCAAACAGGCCCTTCTCACTCAGCAGCAAACTGGACAAAACAACACAGAGAACTGACCAGCAACCCCTATCCAACAGGCTCCAAGCACCCACTCACCCTAATGCGCTTTCCTCCTACACAGTAACTGCAGTTAATGTTCCCCAGTAGTTTAGGAAAGACAAAACTAATAACCCAATCCTAGCAGTTTTGTTCTCCGCTCTTTCTCTCAGCTCAGCTGATTCAGTTCTATCCAACTACTCATGCCCTAACTCCTCACAACTATATATTTCTGCTGCACAATATAGGTTGGCAATGAAATGGCCTGCAAAGTACGACAAGATACGACACCTGATTCTTGGATCATAGGAATGCAAATCAATAATAATAATAATAATAATAATAATAATAATAATAATAATAATAATAATAATAATAATAATAATAATAATAATGTTGTAGCAGACGCAAGGCTTGAGCCACTCAGTTGAGCCTAAGGAAGTGCTGATCCAACCTCCAATCACCTTTTTGAAGGGAGGGAGATACAATGTTGGAGGGAAACACAGCAGCAGCAGGAGTTCAATGATAGGAGAGTGCAGTGACAATTTTTAGATCTGCCTCAGCAAAAGAGTGTACAGTTTGAAGGATGGCTCTGCCTGGTAATGTGGCAGAGTGGTTTAACTCTGGTCTGGAAGAGAAAAGAGTACCTGATTGTTAGGCCCATCTCTGATAATTGTACCATTTAGTTTGAATCTTAGGAAACGGCAGGCAGGCTGGTATAGGTGAAATTCTGTGCATGTCAAATGATCCAACATAGTGGCTAATCGGTAAAAGCCTGTGCCTGAAAGCATTAAAGAAAATTCAAACTATATGGAAGCCATACGTAGCATAAATATATGTACTTCTGCCAGGTTTCTCCTTTGACTACCTGCAGATCTGTGCTGCTGATCTGCTCATTGAAATCAACCTGTAAATAAATAAATCTTTGTTCTTTATATATAATTTCTACCTCGGTGATCTCCATGTTCTACTTGCTCATCACAAAACTTACCTAATGGCAGAGAACCCAAAGCTTTTACCATTTTTACCTTAAAATATCTGGTAACTGAGGGGAAGGTTCAGAGTTTGAAACAAGTCATCAGAGGCTGTGTGGATCCCCTCAGTTCCATTCATAAAGTAGGCAATCAAATTTGTTTACCCTCAATAACATAATCACATAGCTAAGTGCTGCTGCAATATGTTCAATATGTTATCCCTGATTTTCTGGGATCACACTATTTACATTATTTATAGTCTGTCATTCTCACTAGGACTCAAGGTAGATTCCACAGAGTGAATCAAATCAACCAACATGGGACAATCAATAAACAATGAGACAAGGTTTGGGTTGCAGAACCAGCGAGAAGTCTAAAAAATAGAATTGAAGGAAATGCAGACAATTAAAGAAAACAATATAGTTTATTTTGAGAATCAATATTATTGCATAAGAAAAAGAGAGAGAGGCAAGCAACCTAACCAAGGGCTGATGGGACGAGAGCAAAGAACTGGAGAAGAAAAAGAAAGAAATGAGAATTGCATTCTGGGGACAAACAAGTAAATGACATTTAGCAGAAGAAAGAATGTAGTGATCAATACCTTTCTGGCTAGCTCTGTTGGAGCTTCTACACTTGGACACTAGAGATGTTGCATATTCCACTGTTTTAAACAAAAAAACCACAAGGTATATAGAAGAAATGAGTTGAAGCCTTTTCCTTTCTGCATCTTACCATGGTACTTCAAGTGTTGGCACCACAGCTTGCCTGTGTGTACCACTATGTGTTCAGCACACCTGGATCGAAATTATACCATAAATAAGCTTTTTGGGGTTGGCTCTGAAACACCCAAAATGGCCCAAATAATCCTGAAATTTCAGGAATAATGAAAATTTAAAACATGGAATTTTGAGAGTGTTTTGGGATTTCGGGGACAACCAGGAAACAGGAGGGAAAGAAAGGAAACCAGGACAAGAAACACCTGTTGGGTGGCGCTTCTTTTCCTTTGAGAATATAGACACCAACTAACAGCTCATGGTGAGCTAGACCTGGCCTTCAATCGTGGCCTTTTCAATTTTAAACGGAAAAGGGCTCAACAGAACCCAGATTTACCATGTCAGCATTATCCCCATTGCAGGTTTCTCCCTGTATGCCGGCATAAGAAGCAAAGAACCCATACTATCATCTGAAAAATGGTGAGCAAATTGGCAGACTCCTGGACTCATGTGAGTATTGACTGTCAGAATAACTATTTCTTACTGGTTTTTTACTGTTAAAAACTGAATAACAATATAATTGTACAGCAATTCAGAGAGCCTGGTACACCTTCCACAGATGTCTTTTTTATGCTGTGCAGAACGGACCATTGACTCCTAGACTCCTGCATGGCTTGGCTATTGGTGTGGCCAGTGGAGATATAAAAGAAAAGGCATATCTGCAACAGAAGAAGTGAGAGCCTTACATCATCATCATCATCATCATCATCATCATCATCATCATCATCATCATCATCATCATCATCATCATCATGCAAATTCAGAGAGCCCGGTACACATTGAAGCATTCTCCAAAAAAGATGCCTTGAGCTAAAATAAAGCATCCTGAAGACATCTTGGGAAGAAAGCTGGATGGAGTGGCTTCCCAGGATGCCATTTTTAGCATGCCCAGGACATCTTGTCTAGGCTGCATGGAATGGACCAATATAATTAACAAATCAATAAAAAATATTCTGATGTCTACTTAGCAGAAACAGGTCAGTTTCTATGCAAAAGAGCACAAATTTGACATAACAATGGCATACTTAAAAAAGCAGTGTGAGAACCTTCAGAACATGGGTACAAACGTGAAAGTCATCATTTTCAATCAAATGAACTACAAAAGGAGATTCCAGCATGAAGGTAGTGAACTGGAATTCTTGATATAAGCTCTGTTCACATGTTATACCTCAATGTGTAACTCAAATCCCACATTTATCTTGGTTCATTTGTAAAGCAAATGCATGCTCACTCCTTCCTACAAACAGATGTGTACAGATGCCCACAGGCCATTGCTTTCACATCCTGCATGCGAGCTCCCAAAGGCACCTGGTGGGCCACTGCAAGTAGCAGAATGCTGGACTAGATGGACTCTGGTCTGATCCAGCAGGCTAGTTCTTATGTTCTTATGTTCTTATGTGCATTCACTACAACTTCAGTAGGTTCCCACAAGTGATTCCTATTCCACCATAGGATTAATATTTGCTGAGCAAGACTAGAAAGGTTGTACTGTTACCTGTTATAGCTGTTGTGAGAAGTCATTATTGTTATCTTCTATAGCTCTGTTTAGAAATATCATAGTCTGTATCTACTGCATTTCTTTGACCCTCCCTCATTTAAACATTTTCTTTTTGTATTATACTCTGTATACTCTGCCAACTGAGGATATACTTTATACATCTGATGAAGTGTGCTATAGTCCACAAACGTCTATGATCTAATAAATGTATTAGTCTTTAACTTGTCACAAGAGTCTTTTTTGGTTTTGCTGCAATAGATTATCACAATTACCTCTATGGAATTTCAAACCAAATAGCCAGAAGAATGTTGCTTGCAAAATCCTAACATGTCTGTCAATAATACATTAGCACTGTTATTACCTTCCTTGAGCTTCATCAGGTTTCAGCTAATCAAACAGAACATTAAAGATCAATACCAATCTACTAAGCACAATATAGAAAGCAGAGTACTATTTATTTCAATCACTAGTAAAATTCTTGTTCAGAAGAGATAGGCTTGGGGTCAATTGGAAACAGTCAGTAGAAGATCTGTTTAAATAGATGATAATAATGTATTTGAGCTCCTACCCATGGACCTAGAAGTAACTGAACCCCAAATACATGAGTTTCAAAATAGCATTTTATGTTCAAAGTACACCACATGAACATGATTAACAGTGCCACTCTAAGCAAATTTACGCCCTTCTAAATCCACTGAAGTCCAGGAATCTGTGGAGAAATATGAAGGCCAAACGTCATGTTATTTTCAAAGTGTGTTGTCCAGTCCCCATCCCCGTCCCACAAATCATAGCCAATCAGGTGGTACACATGTAGATAAAATGGTGGACAAGATAAACCAAGATGACAGCTTTTCCTGTCACATGGCAGTTGAAAGAAACTTAATTACCTGAGTGCTGAAGGGTGCAATTTGGATTGGGGCCATGGTACCAGGATGGAGGGGGCCTTCCTGTTGCACTGTTTTTCTGAGCAAAATTTCCCCTGTCCATTTTGCCCTGTTGGAGAGTTGCATGTGCAGTATTTCTGCAACCTGACTTGTGGCCAAACATACTGCGTACTTTGTCTGTGGGCCGTGTATGTAAAACATACATTAAGTAAATTACACAGAAAAAGTAGTAGTTACCAAATGTGACTTTTTTTTGTAAACAGTCAGCCATCTTGTGCCTCTTT
Source organism: Sphaerodactylus townsendi (assembly GCF_021028975.2). Classification (NCBI taxonomy): domain Eukaryota; kingdom Metazoa; phylum Chordata; class Lepidosauria; order Squamata; family Sphaerodactylidae; genus Sphaerodactylus; species Sphaerodactylus townsendi. The sequence goes on along the minus strand of NC_059425.1, from coordinate 127,242,952 downwards.
GTTGGAACTGGCTCGTGGTCAGAAGTCTCCCTCACAGACTTGCATCATCTCTCCCTGGGACTTTGGGATAAAGTGTGGACTCTTGCCAGAATGGGACTGCTTTCAGTAGGATCACCATTGAAGAGACAACACTCAAATGGGTTTACTTTGAGGGAGTCACTGTGAGGCAGACGTAGATATGATAATGAGATAAGGACTGGCCATTCCAGAAGCAATAAGCTTGACTGCTGACTATCCTTCAAGTCTACGTCCTGCCAAGAAAGATCTGGTTGTACTGAAGCTGGGTCCTGCTGCTGAATTACAGAAAAACAATTGCCATTCAGTCTTTAATCCTGAAAAATGAAGCTGGAAGTATAAATCTGACTCAGCTCTGTTCTTATTGCCCAACTTTTCATTCTTATTTCCCAGGCTTTAGGCATTAGTACATAGACACCTGAATCCCCACACTTTTGTCTATGAGACCAGTCATCCCAGGTGGGTCTCTGCTGTTTGCTTTTCTTCATTTAAATCCCTATGTTGATTCTCTCCTTCCTCTTGTGGCATCAGTTTAAAGCCCTCCAGATGAATCGCCTCAGGTTTCTGCCAAACACATTCTTCCCTGATTTTGACAGGTGAAATCCATCACATGCCTGTAGGTCATCATCCAGAAAACCTACCCCACTGTCCAAGAATCCAAATTACTCTGGCCAGCACCACCAAAACAGCCAGCGGTTCACCAGGCTGTTGTAATGATACAATATGATCAGTCTGTCTATGTGATGCTCAGCTCTTTAGAGGAAGTGGAAACTTTGTCTTGCATTTTACAATACAGTTTTAAGCAGGGTGAAAATCTTGGAAGTTAAGCAGGGTCAGCCCTGGTTAGTACTTAGATGGAAGAAGACACCAAGGACATCCAGAGTTTCTACCCAGAGACAGGCAATGGCAAACCACTTTCGTTTTTCTTTTGTCTTTAAAATCCTGCAGTATCACCCCAAGTTGGCTGCAAGTTGATGATGCTTCCCACTGTCACCCAGTCAATGGGCTCAGAAGGGTGTAACTGTAGGATGGCACTGTTAGCTTGTGAAATAAATTATCAAACCGACTAGAAAATATGAAGCACACCTTTTTGTTTTGCATTCTCAGAATTAAAACAAGCTATTCAATAAGCAGGATCTGTATACCATGAACAGCCCATTTATGAAGAAAATGGGAGATGCATTTCAAGTTCATTGTATCAATGAATCCAGTCCTGACGTTTCTTCAGTGTCAGGAATAGTCTTTAAAGTGTCCAGGCGGATGTGTGAGTTTGAAGAGAACAGTGAAAGCCAAGCACAGAGCCTGTGATAAAATATGTGGAGTGAATTCCAAAAAGTCTGTCTCCTGCCTAGCTGGCAAAGACAAACTCCAACACCTATGTACCGTACGTCTGTGTTGTTGATGATCCATCTGCAGTGCCATATGCTGGCTTTGAGTGGCAACATGAGAGATACAGCTACAAGGTAGAATGTCACAGTGTTGCTTAAAAAAATTAGTTTTCTTCTCATGAGCCTCATCTCCCGACCTCTTAGGATGTCACTGCTCTTCAGCTGCAGATTGCTGTGCTTCATAGGTTTTGACTTTAAAAAGCCCCATGCAATTTGTGTTAGATAATTTAATTGATCTCACCGCAAGGTGGCAAAGAGCAGTGACTACCCTCAAGCCATCATTTCTGATAACATCCTCTTGGGAACTCATGTTGATACGTTAATTACTTGTATTTTGTTTCCTATAAACAAATTCCCTTGGGCTTAACAAACTATAGGTCCAAAGTGTGAGCTATAGTAGCCAGAAGAAACCTTTCTGTCTGATTTTATTGTGAGAACTGTGCCTAAAACTCATTTCTACCTACTGTGAGTCTAGTCACACAGAACTGAAATGGAAAGATTAAAGTTGTCTGCATACCTATGCACAGAAAATGCCACCACTCTTTTAAGAATAATAACAAAAACCTGTGTTGAGGCAAAATTATTTGTGATGCTTACAAAAAAAATATAAAGTATACAAAATAATCTATGTGATGCTTTTGTGATCAAGATTATTCAGTCAACATTGTTTATATCAGCAAAATATGCTTCCAAAAATATAGACAGAACAACCCTAAACATCATGGATACTGGTTGTGGTGGGTTTTCCGGGCTGTATTATGGATACTGTTAAGGCTGCTGTGAACTACTATGTGCCCCCAGACTGTCTGCATCAATACCACTCAGATCCAAACCCTAAGAAAACAAATTACAATGGTATTTTTACTGAACTACTTAAAATTAATATCCAGATTTTTTTCATTAAGACAACCACTATACCATTGTTCTTTGATTCTAGTCTGTTTCAGAAGGGATCAGCCCAAGTAGCTGTTGGTGTGTAGTGCTAGTGAACAAGTGTTGCTTCAATGTCCAAGCATACTTTGGTTAGCATGGCATCTTTTGGAGTTAGGCTGCAATTCAATGAACATTTACCTGGGAATAAGTCACACTGAACACAACAAGGTTGACTTCGTAATGAACCTGTATATGATTGCTCCATGGATCATTTTAATTCAACTTTGCTACTGTTATAAACTACAAGCACATCATGCTTTGTAGTAGCCCTTCTCTACTTTTTCTTTTTTTGCTCAGCATACCATCTGATGAATAACTGTAGAGCACTCAAAAGCTTGCTTACTACTTTGCTCAAAAGCTTGCTCACCACTTTGCAATATAACTATTACTTTGGTGGTGGAAAGTGCCATGAAGTTGCACCTGTACTATGTGATCCTGGAAGGGTTTTCAATGCAAGAGACAAACAGAGGTGGTTTGTCATTGCCTCCCTCTGCATAACAACTCTGGGCTTCCTTGATACTCTTCCATTCAAATACTAAACAAGGCTGACCTTGCTTAGCAACTGAAATTTGACATGATCAGCCTAGACTGGCTTATCCAGATCAGGGCAGCTATTACATTGTTGCAGAACAGAAGATGGATAATTTAAAAAAATAACCTAAGAGGAGTGAGAAATGATAGAATCAACTCTATGTACTTCATTTGTCAAGCTTAAAAAAATTAATTGGTTTGTTTAACAACTTCTGTTTGCTGGGCAAAGTTTGAAGTTGGATCTACTTTTCCTTCCTTACTCTATATAGGTATGTCCTTATCTGTAGTGGGGTAGGAAAGATTCCACTTAGCAAATAGTTGGGTTTAGAACAAGGGTCCCCAACCTTTACTGTCCTTTGGAATTCTTTCACAGGATGCTGTAGGGACAACCACAAAATGGCTGCTGTGGGAACTGAAGCCAACCACAAAATGGCTTTTGCAGGAGGTGGAGCCACACATGCATGTTGCATTTTGTTAAGGAATGTAGTTAGTTTTTTTTTTCCTGTATACTGTTAGAAATGGGTAGGTTGGTCAGGTGTAGCCAGTTCCCTTGTTGGAATAATTAGGTAATATTGCTAGGTTATCCTTGCAGCAGTTATATAGTAGAGAAGTTTTTAGTTTAATGTTGTGCATTGGCATAGTGCTATGTATTGATATATTGTTAACGTATTGTTGTAAATGTATTGATATTGATTTATTGTTAATGCATTGAAATTGTCCATGTATTGATATTTTTGATATTTAATGCTTTGTTAATGTATTGTTGATTTATTGCTATTGTATGGATTTAGTATGGATAAGTATTGATTTGTTTGTTATTGCTGCTGTTATTGGTTTAGCAAATAGTTAGGCTTGATGTTTAAGTCCCATCTGTAATGTGATCTTTATTATTAGTTTTATGTATTTTATTAGTATTACTCTGTTATAATGTATCCTGTTTTGTGATGTTGTTAGTCGCCCTGAACCCTGCAGGGATGGGGCAGGGTATAAATTGAAGTACAAATACAGGAAGCCCAAGTGCAGGACAGAAGATGGGTAATTTAAAATATATATACTGAGAATGTTACTGCCCAGGAAAATAGCCAAAATATTTTCCTGAGTCTAGTTACCTGACTACACCGGCTCCATGTAAGGACGCAGAGACCTGTGTGGATCAGAAGCCTCCATAAGGCTTGCAAAGGACGTATATATGTGATTGTGCCAATGTTATATGGTTTCCCTCTTGCCTCTGCCCTTTCAAGATGTAATGAAAGCCCCTTTAGTGTTGAATTTACTATTTGCCCACTGCCTAGGATAATATTTTAGCTAGGTTTTCCAGTTGAATTAAGGTTTTATTAATTTAGGATATTCTTGCCTATAAGTATATGTACTTGTACTCTTTAAGGTTTTCTCTAATGTTTAAGTTTAGAAATGTTATTTTTGATATTTGTGTTTGTTAGTAAAAGCAATAGCCTGTAGAAGCTGATATTAAGGGACAAGGAAGTTAGCCTTGGAATTCAGCTTAGACCAACACCCAGCCGACTCATCAGCAAAGACAAAGACCCCTTTGGTTTTGCAAATCAAATCTGATGACAGCACCCAGATGTCCCAGCCATTGGAAAAAGTGTCGGGACCACCATTGGACAGTTTGAACTTTCTTTTATTGTGGAACGGGAGGCGCGGGAGCCTCATGTCATAACTTAAGGAAATAGCCCATCTGATTACAGAGATAACTGGGTGCGGTAGCAGGCCCACCCAGTTCTATGAATGGATCTTCTCCGCTTTCCTTTCAGCATCATTGTGAAGTCTCGCGGGAAGACGCTTGACAGTGGGATTTCATGATCCCATTCACAAAAGTTGTAACTGTATCTTTCTTTTGTATTGATGTTTCTTTATTGGTGTTCGGTAAGGGACCTGCCCCCGTACCTGCCCCCTTTACCTGCCCCTTTGCCCCCTTTGATGTATGTGTATAAAAGTTCTTGTGCTTGGTTACAAGAGCGTGATTCTCCTGCCCAAGCTGTCACCACCACTTCCGAATAAAATACTTTGCTTTGAAGAACACCGGGTTCCTGCGCCTCACTACGTTGCTTGAGCTGAAACCACTTATTGTTACCCGAGCAGCAGCAGTAACAAGAAAGAGAAGTGAGAAATGATATAATCAACTCTATGGCAGGTAGACAGTCAGATCGTCAGTGGCCAATCTGAAGCCCTGCTGGGCAAGACCTCCCCCTGGCCCCACACACTTCCTACAAACAATTGAAGAGCCACAGGAATGGTGGCCATGGTGCCCATGGGCACCACATTGTGGATCCCTTTTCTACAGCACTGACATTTTTGGGATAGAGGTAACAATTCTAGAACCTTTTAATAATGTATTCTTCTGCTGCTGTCAACCAGAACTGGAGTTTTATTCCTGAATGCCTGTGGGATTTTTCTATCGTTGTTGAAGGGGAGAAGAAAATTCATGCAACACACAAGTTATTTGCTACTAAAACACCAGCAGAATTTTGTCTCCACAGGGTCATCAGGCTGACTTGAGGTCCTGGGCATTTTGCCATTTCCCCTCTCTCAGGATTTGCCATTTCTCCTCTCTCAGGATTTGAATATTGTCCAGCAATCTGACAGCATTTTCTCAAAACAGACTCATCAGCTGAAGTCAAAGGTGCAGCTAATGTCAGTGGATTATCAGCAACATCTGCAGTCCTTCAAACAGCAACCTACAAGGAATGGGTCTAGGGTAAGGTTACTAACTCCAGGTTGGGAAATTCCTTGAAATTTAGGAGTGAAGCCTGGGAAGGGCAAGGTTAGGGGTGTGGAGGGACCCTAGAAAAATGTAATTCCATAGAGTCCATCCTCCAAAAAAGCCATTTTCTCTGAGAGAACTGATCTCTATAGACTGGAGGTCAGTTGTAATTCTGGGAGATTTCCAGACCCCACTTGATGCTTGGCAAGCCTTGACTAGTGCCTGGGATTCTTAATATGCAAGATGGCAATCAGCATCAAATAATCACAGCCATAGGTGGGTCAGTGCAAAAACTCTAACATGATCACACAGTAGATTTCATGGTAGTTCAAAACATAGGATTTGTTTATACTGTCCTAATGCAAATATTATTACCACAGAGTTGTTATCCTGAAATACTGTGCAAATAATGTGCAAATAAGGAAACAAGGCTTCGACATGAGGCCAGTGCCACCATAGAGAAGGAAGGCTCACTTTGTTGCCTTTTTTTATCCTTCAGCTTTCTATTCATTTAGATATTTTATTCAGTTTTTCTCCTGCAAAGCAGGATTCAACATAGTTGCCAAAACCCAGAAAATAAACAATAATCTAAAATCACAAATATGATAACAGAAGCAGAGGCAAGGGGTGGGGTTGAACAACTGTAAGAACTCAGTCGTTGATGGAATATTTATTTTATTTTATTTATTTATTGTTACAGCTTCTATACCGCCCCATCCCCGGAGGGCTCTGGGCGGTGTACAACAAAAAATATAAATAGACGAATTATAAAATCTTTAAAACAGCGATAACAATAGCAGTAAAATTAATAATAGAGGCGTCCGACTAACCCCATTTTTAAAATTCTCCCCAAAAAAGGGGGAGGAGGGTGATGAGTCACATTTGATAATGGCCAAGATGAAAGGCCAATTGAGGGGTAAGCACCATTTCAGCGGCTGGTCTCTCCAAAGGCCCGGCGGAACAACTCCGTTTTACAGGCCCTGCGGAACTCATTGAGGTCCCGCAGGGCCCGAACAGCCGGAGGAAGGGTGTTCCACCAGGCCGGGGCCAGAGCCGTAAAGGCCCTGGCCCGCGTGGAGGCCAGCCGCATCATAGAGGGGCCAGGGACCACTAGAAGATTAGCCTCCACCGAGCGGAGAGGCCGTGCAGGGACATATGGGGTGATGCGGTCTCGAAGATACGAGGGTCCCAGGCCGCGTAAGGCCTTAAAGGTCAATAGTCTTTTCTGGCAAGCAGCAGCCCAGACAGTACCAGGTAGCAGCTCCTTATCAGGGCTGAGTACTCAGAAGATTGGATTGAGTAGGTAAAACAACAACCTTTAATGGAATAGTCTCCCTCAATGGAACAAATGCCATAATTGCTGCTTTCCGTCTGTCCTAGTGGTGGTTTCTAATATTTCTTTTGTGCAATCACCCTTCATGCTGTAGCTGTCTGTGGTCCTCCAGAAGACTTGGGGGACCAGAGACCTCTTGCCCATGTCCCTCATCCAGGACAGCTGCTCAACACAGCAGTGGGAGGAATTAGGCAAAAAAGCAATGCTGTGGTAAAACTGGAACTGAGATTACAAGTCACAAGGAATTTGGGTAAATTGCTAGAGTATCACTACCATTGTATGATATCACTTCAGTTATGTGACCACAAGTGACACTATAAGAACTCAGCCCTGTCCCCAAAATGGTTTGAGGGTTGCTAGCTTACTTCTGGAACAAGATATTTAATGCAGTTCAGTGTGGGGGAGCTGAAGGTGAAGCTGAAATTTGAATCAAGAACTGGGAGCAATTAGAAACACCACTCTTCTGCTTACAGTAGTACACAGTTTGACCTAAACTAACATAATTATAGTTGAGAAAACATTTTTCCTCCTTCAAATTATCTGTCATTCATTTAATCACTTAGCAGATTACCAGTCCACTTCCAGGTAAGCACCCATCATTACATAGTATATTCTTCAATGGGGTGATAATTGAATCCCCATAAAAGAAACAGTATCACTTGACATGCTGCACAATATGAAAACCTGAAGATTTTCATTAGTCCTTGACTCAGTGTTGGGGCAATTCCCATGGGGGATTAATTGAGTACTAGTCACGTGATAAATCACGCTTTTAATCAGACCTCCCCCCGCTCAAGTACAAAACACAGCTTCATCAAGGTTCTGGCGCACGTCCCCTGCCATCATGCATTTTTTCAGAACCTTTATTGAAGTGCCCCTTTTAGTTAATCAAGCACCAAAGTTGGTTCAGTGGGGAGAAACAGGGGACAGACACGTTTTATTGTTCCTGCCCTTGGAGCCTTACAGCCAATCAGAGCTCAGTGGGTTGTGCGCCTAGTACACGCAGTCTTTTTTTTTTTTGCTGTGTGCTGGGCATGGCTATGTAGCACAAGGCAATGGTTTGTAAAAATTAGTCATATGTGCCTAAATAGCAACGTAAAAACGAAAATAAGAATATGAATTTTTAATCAGGGGTGGAGTAATGTTCCTGCTCCAACCCAATAGCTAATCACTTTCCACCAACACAGCTATGTAGTGACATAATTATGTAGTTATGTAGCTGCACATGAAAAAAAAAGGTCCCATCCCAACACAACACAACAGCCAATCAGGTCGAGGAAGAACACCCACCAAGCAGATAGCATGTTCGTGGGGAGTTATATATTGCTTGAATCCTTGATAGACATCAAGGTCTTCAGTGGAGTGGGGAGGGAGAATGCGTGATGAAAAGATACTATTTCTTTTGAAACCTAGATGTATCTGCCTTTTATTTCTCAGTGGGGATTTGCCCTTGGTGTGTAAATACAATACTGTAAAATACTTTCAGCTAAAAGTTAAAATTAACTATTCTATAGTAGCACTGGGAAGCAACAATTAGACCAAATTAGTTTAATTGCTCATTCATTAACCTTTAAAAGAATTGTAAATGCAAACTGATTCTGGATTATTGTATTTGGAACCCACTTTTTAATTAGTCATTGGCAAAATGCTTATCAAGCTTTCAGTTCAACAACTTACACAACAGGAATGCTTAAGCATGCCAAACTTTTACTTGTTTATTTAAAATATTTATAATTTATTCTATCAAAGAGAATTCTGTTTTGTAGTCATAATTTATTTAGTTAAGATATGTCTAAATATACCTGGACCATGGATGTAGTCCTCCAAGAAATTCTCTTCACTATCATTGAAATAATATGCAAATCAATGGGACCTCTGAAAGGAAGATATCTCTTGGATAGTGTCCTGTATCGATAGAAATCCTGTAACATTACTGCAATCATACCAGCTATGGCATATCCAGACACCTGTTATTTAAAGATCTAGAGAACAGTTCAGTGCTTCAAATCTCATTTTTTTCTAAAATTCCAGGGTTTCAGTCCTGACTAAGCCATTGCCCTGATCTGGGTAGTCTCAGGCTAGTGTGATCTCATCAGATCTCAGAAGTGTAGCAAAGGTCGATTCTTTTGTTAAGCTGAGCAACACCACTGACATCAATGAATTGAGAAGGTAACTCCATTTAGGCTTGCTCTGTTGACCTTGTTTTCCCCATACACTTCTCATATTGATTTTAAAAACCCATTTCCCAGATCTGTACTTTGAATGTAAAGTCTACACTAGCTAGAAAATATTTGGTTCAAAATGGGCTTTCTTTTGCTCCCAGTTTTATACTTGCAGTATTCACAAGTGGTGCATTCCAGGTTAGCATCGATTTTGACACTGCTCTAACAGAAGATCTCTGAACCCCTGATCTTCAACTCTTGAGCTTTTTTCCCCCCCTGGACTAGTTTGCATATTGTCATTTTAGTGTTATATTTGCATGTGTTTAGTGACATGAGAGTGATTCTCAAGAGTACATCTGTGTCTTTAAAATTCAGCATGAGTACTCTCCCACAGTCTGTAACTATGACAGCAAAATGTTTCCTGATTATATATACAGACTAGATTTTTTAAAAAAGAATATAAAAACATCAGAGGTTTATAGAAGGATTCATACACTTTTCATAAGCTGTCAGTATAGGATTGCTTCATTATTGCATCCCAACAGCCTTAATGTACTACACAAATTTCCTCAGGAATGTAAAATAAGGTTTGCCGCAGTCTTGATAGAAATCAAGTGTTGCGAGAGCATTAGAAGACTAGCAGAATAAGGAAAGCAGAATTTTACCAAATGTGGATAATAAGTAAGAACATTAAAGGAGGTGGGTTTCCAAAGTGCAACTGAGATTTAATAGAAAACTTCAGTTGTAGATTTTGAAATCTGATATATGATGAGACATCTTGAAAGCAAATGCAAATATTTTAACTCTGCATATTAAGGCTTAGGATATTTGACTTCCAAACTTCAGTTAAAAACTTGACAATTGCCTAAAATAATACTTTCATACAACCAAAGAAATGTATCATTCATGTATCAATGTACCAAACATATTATCAGTGTTGTTGGGATGAAAATAATTATTCCGTATACCAGTTGCATGAGGTTGCTACAACCAAAGAAATTTATCAATCTTAAATATGTCTTAAATATGCCAACTTCCCTCCTGAAGGATTGCATAGAAAAGTCTTAAATAAAAATACATGTGTAAATCAGAAACCTGGTGACCTTTTTTTTTGCCCAATAGGGAAAAGTAACTTTGAAACAGGACTATTTTGAAACAAAGTGTGGGGTAGCAGGGTTGCTTAAACTTTTCCTGACAATCATTTGGCTTCAATTTTTTTCAGCCTGCATAGTTCCAAGTATATTGTGAATGACAGTTGTAAAAAGAGATATGTACAGACATCCATCCCCCCTTCCCACTTCCGTATTCCAAACTGCTCCTGCTTTTTTTTTTAAAGGAAGGGGTCTCACTGGCTCTGTTACACACATTGAGTGTATTCTGTACATAGAACCTACTTTTTACATGTGTTTTAAAGATAACACACTTTCCAGCAATTAGATGCCTCTATAAAATCCGTAAAGGATTTTAAGTAATGCATTCAGGCGATGGTGAGTCATACCAAACTGCATTGTGATTTATGTAAAAGGCTGGCTTATAGTCAAAAACACTTCTTTAAAAACCTGTGATGTTCACACATATCTGAAATGTCTTGAGTTCAGAGAAGGCTTTTAGAAAATAAAACCTCACACAAAGTATTCAGTGTGAACGTGGTATCCCATTTTTGACAGCTCCCCAAAAACACTGGAGAAGTTTTAACAGATTGGTGTAGCACATAAGATAGAGTATTAAGAAGGAATGTGAGGCCCAGCCTCAAATCCAGTCAAGATATGGTTGCCTGCTGAGTGCTGAGTGCGGAGAACTTCTGGAAGTTTTGGGAGCCAGGACATGTTGCATAGCAGTGCGCAACACCACAATATCAGTTTCAATCACATAACCAAAATGATGTCATATAATGCTGATACTCTAATGATCTTCCAGACCTCTATGGTAAAACTCTCCTGTAAATGTCCTCTGAAATTGATCCTTTGCAGCACACCTTCTTAAAAGGTGCGCCTTCCATACCTATTCCTCCACCTGAGCAAATTGGATTTGCTTCCCTGTTCCTACACATGAAGCTTGCTGTGTGACCTTGGGCTAATCACACTTCTCTGAGAACTCTCTCACCTCCACCTACCTCACAAGGTGTTAGTTGTGGAAAGGAAGGAGTTTGTAAGCCAATTTGGGACTCCTTATGATTGAGAAAAGTAGGGTATACATTCAAATATCTTTTCTTCCTGCATCCCTCTTATCCAAAGATGATTACTTTAAGTGGACTAATCAAAGCTCTTTTTAGCTGTAAATGAAACTCCTGACTGTTGATGGTTTTCCAAGCAGTGTGGCCATGGTCTGGTAGTTTTTACACCTAGCATTTCACCTTCATTGATGGCTAGCATATTCTTTGATCCGGGCATTTTAGTTTAAATTACCAGACTACAGTCTATAAGTCCTCTCAGGAGGACTTACAGCATTTTAGTTTAAATTACCAGACTACAGTCACATAGCCTAGAAAACCCACAACAGCCAATTGATTCCAGCTTTGAAAGCCTTCGACAATACATGAAAGGAAACTCCCCTTCAAAGAAGGATATATTAACAGTCTCTCTCAAGGAAAACATCCTTTTCTTCTGATATGTGCTTCATAGCCATGTTGAACAATCCCCCATTTTATGAGATATGGCTTTCACAACCCCAAGTGTCCCAAGTCAGAGACAATAACCTGAAGTTATCAACAGAACTCTGATGAAGAGGCTCCTAAAACTCAGGACTGGCTCTCAAACTGGTACTTGAGTTTACCTGGTTGAGAGACACTTTTTCACCAAGAATCTAGCAAAATTATCACAGCTAATCCCCTGACTAAGAATGTGAGACCCAGCTGACATTAGTGTCCAAACCATTCTAAAAGTCTTCTGGATCCAGTGGAGGAGGAGGAGGATCATCATATTCTTTATCATCATCATCATCATCATCATCATCATCATCATCATCATCATCATCATCATCTTCTTCTTCTTCTTCTTCTTCTTCTTCTTCTTCTTCTTCTTCTTCTTCTTCTTCTTCTTCTTCCTCCTCCTCCTCCTCCTCCTCCTCCTCCTCCTCCTCCTCCTCCTCCTCCTCGGTAACATAAAGTGATTTCTAGGAGTGACTTCAGCTCGTGACAGCAAGGCAAGGAGGAAAGGCGCAGGAGACCAGAGTTGCTTCGAAAGCAGGGAGGTTCTTTACTGGCAAGTGATTTCTTGGCACAGCTCAGCAAAAAGGACCCGCACATGGCTGTGCATCAGCCCCTTTTATACATTTCCCCAGTAACCCAGAAAGGGGGTGTAGGGCAGTCCCACTCCTGTAGTGCAAAAACCAGGAAGGGGGCAGTCTCCTTCCATCTAATACAGAGAAAATATCCTAGAACACCAAAGGGAGAAAACAATCCTTTTGCACATGCTGATGAGATCAAATCCCAGAAGAAAAGGTTGAATCTTCTTGCCTGAGGTGGTTCCTTGGGAGTGTTACACAAAGACAAGTTTAAATGATCCAATGAATTCTTGAATCCTGAAAGTAAGAATGTGAACAGTCCAATGAGCTTCTGGATCCTGAGAGTAAAACTTCAAACAGTCCAAAGCAAAACAGGGTGACATCTTCCAACAGTCAGTCCACACCCTGAGTCCGTCCTTTGTTAGTCAAAAGGCCCTTTTGTTGGTGAAGATGGGATTACCTGGATGTTGGTCCGACTCCAAACTGAATTCCAGGACTAACTTCCTTGGGCCTTAATATCAGCTGTTACAAGCTGCTGCTTTTTCCAACAGATACAGATATCTAAAATAACATTTCTAAACTTAAACATTAAAGGAAATCTTAAAGAACAGTACAGTACAAGCCCATATAAACATATAAGCAAGAGTATCCTAAATTAACAGTAACAAAACCTTAAATCAACTGGAGAACCTAGCCAAATTATAATCCTAAACATTTGGCAAATAATAAATCCAACACTGAGGGGCTTACATTACATCTTAAAAGGGACAAAGGCAAGAAGGAAACCATGTGAAACATCAGCACATTCATATATACACATTCTTTCCAGGCCTTATGGAGACTTTTGGACAACACTGGTCTCTTTGCTCTGATCCTTAGCCACTGTAGTTCAGCAATAGGCTCAGGAAAATATTTTCCTATTTTCCTGGCGGTAACACAGTCACCATCCTGTACAGTCACCATCCAGACCCTGAAAATTCCCCAGAACCATTCGAAATCCAGCTGCATCCATCAGTCTTTGTGGACAGACCATCTTATCTGGTTCCCTGCCTCATACAAATCCTGCCTTCAGCAAGCAATAATTTGAATGTGGCACAGGATTCTGGAATCCTCACTCCAAAGTTTTAAAAAATTGGGTTTCTTTTAAAATTCTCACTCTTCATACACTTTTACACACCTCTCCTCTCTCCCTCACAACAGTTTATCTTAGATGAGTGCCTAGGAGCAGCACTGTAGACCTTAATCATTTTTCTACAGCTTCTTGTGACAGAAATGCCGTAGGCATATCAGCTGTCACCTACACTGAACAAAAAAAGAATTCCTTTCCTTACTTTTTCATTTTCCATGCTGTAAACCATGTGAAGCCTTCCATGTGGATTAACCAGCCACACCTTTCCAAGGGCATCCCTGGCAATACTCAACCTACTGGGAGACAATCTACCCATTTTGGCATGAAGCCTCTTTCCAGCCACTTGCTCACTTCCAACCTCATTTGTGCCTGCCTGGTGATTTCTCAGTTAGGTTGCCACAACATCTGTAAGCGCATTTGGCAATATTACCTTGGATGCTCTGTTCCCAGATGGGTACAGCTAGCCTAAGTGACAGTCTGAGAACACTGATGTTGCAAGAGCAAACACCTTGTGATAGTTAGACTGACATCAGAGTCCCGGGTTTGAAACCCACTCTATCATGGAAGTTTGCAGGGAGAATGATGTTATAAGCTGCTTTGGGTCCTAATAGGAAAGAAAACCATGGTATAAACATCTAAATATTTAAAATAAAAATGTATTAGAAACAGTGCTTGTTTTTGGAGCCTTTCAGCTGATATTGAAGGATTTTCTTCCTTTTCGTAGCTGATGGTAACATACAGAACTGAGCTTTAGAGTATTCAAATTTCCTTATCAATCCTTATAATATATCTGTAGGGTAGAGCAATATCATTATAAAATTCTATGCTAGAGATTATTAGGAAAGGAACTGAAAATAAAATGGTCAGTATCATAATGCCTTTGTATTAAATCCATAGGGTGCCATATTTCAAATACTGTGCACAGTTTTAGTCATCTCATCTCACAAAGGATATTGCACTGGAAAAGGTGAAGAAAAGGTCAATAAAAATAATTAAGAGGTTGGGACATCTTCCATCTGAGGAAAAACCAAGAAATATGGATTTTTCTTCAGGTTAGGGTAAACAACTGAAATAAGTTCATAAAATGGTGTTTCTTTCAAAATACTAGAATTTGTGGACAGTTAATGAAGTTAATATGTAGTAGATGCAAGACAGACAAAAGAACATACCTCTTCATGCAACACATTTGAGGAACACATGGCCATAGGATGTAGTGACAGATGCTACATTTGATGGCTATAGAAGGACATCAAGAGAAATTCGAGGAGGAGAGTTCTATCAGTGATTGCTAGCAATGATGACAAAATGGAAGATCCATGCAGTAAACCTTCCCCAGGGCTGGGGGACAACAGTGTCCTGCCTTCCAAGATCATCTGGGTGGCATAGTGTAAAACAGGATGCTGGACTGACAGGTCATTGGCCTAATACATCTAGCCTATAATTGCTCTCTTACTCAGATTTGGTAGCTAAAACTGAAGGAAGAGTGGCTTTCCTAAGGCTACCTAGCAAGTCAGTGGCATAGCTGAGATTTGAAATTGTGATTTTTTATTTTGTTCTCAGCTCATTTTCTTAACCACCGTGCTGCCTCACTGTGCAATCTTTGGGGTGGCCTTTGGGAATTGCTCAGGAGGTGACATGACCCTGCAGTCAGCATAAATGTCACCTGTCGTAAGAGGCATTTACACTGGGGCAGAGGCACTAACACTGGTGTTGGGGAGCCACGCAGCAGTGTGACACCCAGACGGCAGCTTAGCCATGGTGCCAATACATCTCCGGCTCAGAAGCCCAAGCTGCCACCAAAGGGGCTCCTGAGCTCTTTCAACTTAGGAACACCCCCTTCTGCTGGTGCAGACCTATGCCAGCAAAAACAGTGGTGCAGTCCATTGAGCTGCATAGGCTGCTTTCATGGGGATTAAAGCAGTGTCACTTTTAGCTTGCTATCTGTGGCACAGCAAGCCTCTTTGAAGGCTGCACAGCTGTGCCATGGAAGCACTATCCCTGGCCATGGTGCAACTATGGGCATTTCCCCACTCACAAGGATCCCCCCTAGCGCGCGGCATCCCTGGTGTGTGCCCGGGCGTCCCCACGACCCCGCACTCTGCGCGGGGTCATCAAAAGGCACCGTTTCTCCAGCGCCAGGGATGCCGCGTGCTGAGAGGGTGCGACAGCGGCAGCGTCGGGGCAACTGCGCTGTCGCCGCCCCTGTAGTGGGGAGTGCAGGGGGACCCTGCGCTACTTGAGGAGAGTAGCACGGGGCTTAAGGTAAGTGGTGAAAGGCCCTATGTCCACCCCTCCTCAGGTTTGCACTGCCCGTCATTTACCCTGGCAATTGATGCTATATTGTTTGCCCTATTTTTCAAAAATCAAATTCTAAACACATCTTTTGCCATGTAGTCTTTTTTTATCTTTGTTCTCTGCAGACAAATCAATATTAATTTATTTAATTTATATCCGGCCTTTCCATTTGTATGCTCAAAGTCTCTATCAAAATCAGCATTGGATAAACCAATCAATAGAAGACTAAACAATGGCTTAAGTGAATCAATGCATTGTGAAAATAAAAATAACAGTCGTATAATGACAAGTCACTATAACCCAACAGAAAATTGAAGGGAAAACCTTTTCTCTTTCTCTGGCAATTAGTAATAATGTGACCAGAGCAGTGTAGTCAAATGGGAAAATGGCCATTTCCCACCTTTGGTGATGTTATTTGATACTGTTGTACCAGGAACAGGAAAAGGCAAGCGAGGATTGTTCTTGGCCTATCTCTCTTTTTTGGCTGTTTGTATTTCCTCTGCTTGGACTGAAGTGTCTGATGAAAAGTGATTCAAGTAACAGAAATCTCCAATTAAGTCTACAGAGCACACTTCACTATAATACAATTCATTCAGTTCTTTAGACAGGAATGGAGATGCCCTTAGGAACCATTCTTAAACCAGAGAAGTTGCTGTTCCCTCATGGTTCAATTCAGCCCATTCTTGTGATGCTCCGGTAATGAAGGAATGAGGGAATTAATGGGAGGTTTCTTATATTGGATGAAGGTAATTACATTGTTAGGATTCCTTCCATATGGTCTGTATATAATAGTAGAGCAAACTGCAATAGAGTACAAAAATGCTATTTCCAGGCAGGTGTAACACAGAAATATCCCATTTTAGCAGTTCAAGGACTAATTGCCATCACCCCCATACATTAACTTTCCAAACGCAGCTTTGAATCTTACCCCTCATATCTATGCCCTGCATGATGTCATGAGACAAGAACATCGACTAGGTTACCAGGCACAGCCTGAAAACCAGGAAATAGGGGAGACACGGATGCAACAATCAGGGCAATCTAGGCTATTGGCAGGCCTGGTGCAATGATTTATGACCTGGAAGTGACATAATTGCACCAGGGGGATGCTCTGCTGTCTTCTATACATTCCTACTTATTGCAGCTACTGCTTATGTAAACTGGAATTGTGTGGCCACAGTCTGGCACTGATGGCTCAACTATTTTTTTACATTTAGCTCACAGTTAATATCTGTGCCACTTTTACTTTTTAATCTACTAAATAGCTCATATCTTCAAAACCACATGATTGTGAGTATGCACAGACACCTAGTGGTATGTAGAAATACTGTCTGTGAATAGTACCACTATTCATTGTTGTTCTGTTCCCCAAGTAAAACAATCTAAAGGTGCCCTGTTCTTGGCTGGAACAGAGTGGGAGACACACAAGTAAGGTATAACTGTTCAAAAACAAGGTTTATTGCTTAGAAGAATTGAGACCCTAACTTCTCCCAGGGTCTGACTAAGATAAGGTACTTACTTAACTGGTGAACAAATTTGAAGCTGTAGACTTTTATCCTTTCTTGGCTCCTTTCAAAAAAGTCCACTTGTCTGTGCTTCCTCCTGGTTCCTTCAGTCTTTTGTCTGGATTCTATTTTCTGTTGACACCTTAAATTTGCGTTCTCTAGATTACATACACTTTATTTATTGTTTAGATTTGTAGACCGCCCCATCCCCAAGGGGCTCTGGCCGGTGCACAACAACATCAACGTATATACAGTTTATAACAAAAGATCACGATAAGTGAACACATAAACAATTATTACATTTACTAAAATCCATTAAAATCCATTAAAACAGCGGTCAATACAATAATAACAGGCGTCCCATAACCCAATTTATTAAAAAGCCTCCCAAAAAGGAGGGAATGGCCGGACTCCTCCCTAGGAGGGTAAGGGAGATGTAGACAAAAAAAAGAATGGTAAAAGTAAGTGAGTAAGGGGGGACGCCCTTTAGTCTATGCACCATAAACGTAACAGATATGGCAGCCTTCCAACTCCCTAGGCACCTTAGACTGACTGAGCTAAGCAGGGGCATTGCTGGGTAATAAAGGAAGACTGCCTTCTAAAAGGGATAGGGTCTGACTAAAATTCCCTCCCTTAGAACACTGTACATGCTAGCTATAGGGAAATTTAGACTTAATAGGAAAATAACAAAGGCTTCTGTGGGGGCATGACAATTATGACATCACCAGATCCCACCCAGAGACATCACTAGATATCATTCAAGTCATCAGCACTTGCCCATGAAGTCTTAGTGTTTAGGACATTGTGCACCTGGCAACCTTACCCACCAATCTCAGTGTACTCAGGGCCCTTCAGGATAAACTTCTGGCAACAAGCCTTTTGCTTTTTTCTCCTTCCAAGTCTTCCAAGTCTTCAACAATACACTACTCAGAATAGTTGCAGCTTTGAACTGAGTCAACCTGTAAACAATAAGATTGTTTTCGTTGACTGAATTGACCTGATTCATAACGCTCGCAGAGAGCAGCCCACCAGCAAGACCCATCAGTGCTTCAGTGAGTATGAGACTTGTAGCTGTTCATTAGCTCCCGTCAGCCTGTAGCATTTGTATGTGTTCAGAATTTTTGAACATTTCCTAGGAATCACTTGATTGTGCATAATCACTTCAGTCAGCGATAACAAATTGATTTCTCCCAAGTCACTTGAAAAAAATTTTTTTTTAAAAAAACCCTGTAACTAATTCTTCCTGGCAGGAAGCTCAGCACAAGCAAACTGGAAACTGTACCTTGATTCTCTGCAAATAAAGGTTTGAGTCGACATGCCTAGGAACTAAGAAGAGCAGAGTCCTTCTGTTTTAAAATGTGAGGGGGAATAAAATTGTGGAGTACTGAGATGCAATAACCTTGGAACCCCATTTCTAAGTCCCTTTTCTTATGCAGAAGTGCCCTTTAAATCCCTGCCAGTGCTCTCATCTGCATTTAGATTCTGTTCTGTCAAAGGGTAATTTCATAATCACAGTGAAGTACTTCCCAGCATGCAGTGTTTCTGTTCATGTGTTGCCATTCCTTTTTTCCCCCTTTTAAGTGAAATTCAGTGATGACTTAAAGGTGTCTGGATTTATATTCTAAATAGCTAATGGTAATGTTTGTATCTATTCTGTTTGGCAGCCAATACCTTATATTTAGCGTCCTGATTCATGCATATTGCTGGGGGCTGGCACATTAAATAGCATGGCACAAGAAGCCCCTCTTCTTCCTTCATGCAAAAAGTCTTCTGTATGAATGATTTCTTTCACGTGAATGCCCAAAGGCCCAGTTTGAATGAACTCCCACTTTAAGAATTAAACGCCAATCACATATCCAATGGCAAACTAGGCAACACAGTATGGATTAATATATCAGCAAAGTGGAGCTAGGGATAGATAGGAGGGATTTCTCCATAAACCTGAAAAAAAACTCAATTTGTTGAAAAATCTGAAATCTAAAAAAAAAAAACACCCCCAAACCAAAACCATGGATTAAACTTTCCCACAGTTATAGAAGCAATGCCTGTAGCTTTAAGGGGGAAAATGCCCACTGACCTCTCACTTCCAATTTTGTGGTTTGCTAGCAACTGCTATAATATTGCTGAAACTTCGAGTGTGTGAGTCTTGGGGAAGAAGATGTGGACTTCACAAGAACAGCTCCTGTGTCATGTGCCCTAATGGAGAAGGACTCACCACACAACTAGGCTAGGCTTTTTCTAGAGAGAGACTGCCAGGGGAAGGGAAAGAGACAAAAGTTGGGAAGCAGATAAAGATGGATTGGCTGGTAGATAGGAAAAAGAGAGAGGTTACAGGGGTTACCAGGCAAGGGAAAGAAAAAAAATAGAGGAGGAGTTACAGAGGAAAATGTGATGAACTCACATGTCCTTGAGAGTCCCCTGCTTGTAAGTATTTTACCCTCGATCCATTGTGTTGCATCTGCTGTTATATTTTCCTACTTTTTTAAAAAATGACATATAATAAAGTTTTCATAAAACAGTAAAATGTGCACATAATATCACAAAGGCACATTGTAAAAAGGAAGATATCTAAGAGAAAGAACCATTAAGGCCTTGGTCCTCCTGTGGACTTAAGGAACTGAGGTCATGGATTTTGTTGTCATATCAAGTTTGAGTTTGGTCTATGGAACAGGAGCCTAGAATAAATTTTTGCCTGGAACCAATGATACTTCTGAGCAACCCTAAGGAAGGATCAAATGCAACAGCGAAACACCTAACCTTAGATGAACTCTCTTATGAAATTTCTTGTATCTCACATATGGATCTGATCTTTGTGGCACTAGAAAATTATGTGACTGAGCATTCTTCTAAATACTTCCCCAATGGTTTTTAAACTTTGCTAGAAACCTGAGAAGCAGCTTTGTATCACTGTAAGTCATTGGTCTGAAATCACTCAACAAATTTGGAAACCAATTTAGTGCATAAAATCATGGTCTTTGAAACAAATAATTTCAATCAAATCCCCATTTGGATATGTCACTTGAGGCAAATTGCCTCAAGGATGCTTACAGAGATTAAAACATATTCTCATTTAGCAGTTTGGTTGTGCAGTTCAGCTCTAGAAAGGCACAACCTGTAATACAGAAGCACTTGATGGCCAGAAGTCAATTTTAGTCCTCAATCCAGTTTATACCATTTCTCATCAGAAGGAAACAACATAAGCTATTAATTTTTAACTATAGCCATTTTTTCCCTAAAACTAAGACACCATATATGGTGTCTCAAACCTAGGTTTTTTGGGAGCCAGAACCCAATACATTACTCAGTGATCCTGAGGGGAGCCAACCTACGAACTTCAGCATAGGCTAGCTTAGCAGAAGCAGGCAACCTAGAAAGCCAATCAGGACAGAGCTGAGGCTGTTTAAGTTCTGGCTCTGACTGGGGTCTACAGATAGTGGTGTACTGCTAATGGGGACATGGGGTATCCCATATCCCCAGGTGCACACCATTTGATAACGGGGGGGGGGGTGCTTGGTGGCTCCCTCTGTGCTGTTCAGGTGGGCGCCATGTCCGAAGGCTGGCTCCTGCACTCCCGGCCTTCCTGCTGACCGGGAGGCCAGCTGCGGTGCCCACCTGAGCTGTATGCTGCTGAGCTGTAGCCACAGGCTACAGCAGGAAGGCCAGGGAGCCAGAAGTCAGCCTCAGGTGCCTGTCTGAGTTGTTTGCTGTGGCTGCAGGCTGATTCCTGCCTGAGAGCAGGTCTCCCTGGCAGCAGGGAGGCTGGGGAAGCAGGCGCAGGAGCTGGCCTGCAGCTGGGGCTCAACAGCTCACGACTCAGGAGGGGGCCTGAGGCTGGTTCCTGCCCTTCCCAGCCTCCTCGCTGACAGATAGGCAGGGTCTCCCTGCTGACAGGGATGCGGTGACCACCTTAGCCCCCTGCCATGAGACCGGCCATGCTAAGTTAAATGGGGAGCGGGGGGTGCATGGGGGCACCCTGAACTGGGCACCATTTCCCCCCAGGTACACCTCTGTCTACAGACCTAGGAATATGAGAGAACCTTGCATTTCATGTTTATTACCAGATGTTTTTCCTGTTGCTGATATGAATCTCCTGTCTGCCCTTGACCATGTCTCTGGCCATATAGATTGATCATGTGACATCTGTTCCCAAGATTCTGCTCTTGATTGGCACAGACTTCTTCAGCTCCTCACCCAGGAGTCTATCCTAATTGTAGTAAGTCCCAGGTGATCTTGACTTTTAGGCTTTTAACTGCCTTTCCTTCATTATAACTAACAATAGATATTTTGTGAAGCCTATCTCCTTCTGCATTTAAACTGCTTACTCCTATGCACAAGCCAAGACTGGGGAAATGGAGGTTGTGCTGAAACAAAAGCTTTGGGAAATCATCTTTTAACCATTCACACAGAAAAAGAGGGCTTTAAAAATCCCCTTGCCTGTGCTTGTGGATTAGATTTGAACCAGTGAGCAGACACATTGTTGTTCATTTTTCAGCTCTTCCTCAGATTCAAGTATTTCCCCTGCAGATGAAGGATGATGGCTCTAGAACTGGAGTATATGTGTGGTCAGGGAAGAGATTCACAACCTGGCAGGGGAGGAAAATGAATATATAATACAGGTGTGGGAGAGGAAAGAATGTATTGCTGGCTATGAGTGAATCTGCTAGTCTTCCTTTTTCTATCACCCAGAACTGAAAACCACCTTATATTCCCTTTCAAAGAGAGGATGAAATTGTGCTAAGCAAAATATATGCATACTTTAACAACTGAAGCAAAGCTGTGTGAGATAGAATGATTTCATTTCACTCTAAGAAGATTCTGCATTGCTCTTCTTTTCTCGGTTGCTTTAGATTACTGCTGAGCACCTTCCTCTCCTTGAACTCCATCCTCCTGAGTCACCAGGAATTTCATCAGCTGGAGTTGGCAGCCTTGCTTACAGATGCAAAGGCAAGAGGCTACCTAGACTTCTATCATTTTAAATTCCACACTTCTGTAACATTCCCTCTTCTTTCATGCAGTTAGATTTGTGAAGCATTTCAGAGATGCCTGAGCAAAATTAGAAGAGGCCCAGCTTTCACAATAGGGACTCAGTATGATTGTCATTGAGGTGACAGGTCATGGCTGGCAGGCAGAAAAGCAGGCTGAAAGCAAGTACAGCCCCAAGGAGGAGTTCTCCTTCTGTAAAGAGAAGTCATTTAAAATTAGATATTGCAGTGTAGTTATTCTAAACTCTCTCACCAGTATCCTTGTGAGCTACCAGGACTCCACATACAGTACATCTTTTAGGGTCAGACCTTAGAGTCTGCCCCTCTTAATTCAGAGAACCAGGTTGGATTCCCCACTTCTTCTCATGAAGCCTGCTGGGTGATCTTGGGCTAGTCACAGTTCTCTCTGAACTCTCTCAGCCCCACCTACATCACAAGGTGCCTTTCATGAGGCAAGGAAGGCAAGGCAATTGCAAGCTGCTTTGACACTCCTTACAGTAGAGAAAAGTGGGGTATAAAACCAACCCTTCTTCTTCTTATCCATTGTAATTATACTGCTAGGTGTACTTACTAAAAATGAAACATTGATGTTCCATACAAAATTTCTAAAGCAGAACTATTTTAGTTCCTTACTTTTATGCTTAAAGAAGAGACTAATATTCAGCTGTTGCACCCTCTGGCACTCTCTGACAGAGGATCATCATACCTGGAGCCCATGAAGTCTTGGAAACACCAGCTCAAGCACTGTTTTCTTAAAGAGGATGTTTATTGACAGGTAATTAGACCAAGCCCTGACCTGGGTGGCCCAGGCTAGCCCAGTCTTGTCAGATCTATAAAGCTACACAGGGTCAGCTTGGTTAGCACTTGGATGGTATCTGGCTCCTGATAGAAGAACTGAAACTACCCTGTTCCTTAGCAGAGTGAAACGCAGTAGAGTTGTAAAAAGAAATTAGACTTTAATAGAGTTCCAAATATAAAAGTCAGCCTACAAAAATATGTTTACAAAAGAAGAAGAAGACAAAATAGTCCTGTGCTAAAAATCATTGGCAAGCAAAACAAGTTTACACATTAAGCAAATAAGAACAAGGAGTAAAAAGATAGAGGAAGAGAAGAGAGGTAAGGAGCATGGAAGCTACACCATAATGTACAACATAATATACACCATAACATACACCATAATATACAACCTGAAAGGTCAACCTCAATCAACCAGTTAACTGCCCAGCTGCCCTGCATTAGCATACAGCAACCAAATGGTGCAACTATCTTGCTCCTGCAATAACCCAAATATAAGAGATGCCAAATATTCTAACAGGTACCCACCAAGGAAGTCACCAATTGCTTCACAGAGGCAGCTAATAACAACCTCTGAACATATCATGCCTTGAAAACTCTATGGAGTTGCCACCCATTAGCTGCAAGTTGATGGTTTAAACCCCAAATGCCTAATGGCATGGTTAACCTCATCCATCTCAGTTCATTACAAGGATAAAGAGTCATGACATTAATACTATATAAATTATAGTAGAGGGAGAAAAACACTAGAGGGAGAAAAACACATACAGGCTGATCATGCACAAGGTATTTACTGTGTAGTGGAGGTGAATGTCTGCCGTGACAAGATTTTTTTGTACAGATGTATCTCCTTTAGCTCCACTTTCATTCTCCACTCTCTCCGCAGCAAGTGAAACCACTTGTAGCATTATTTTAATTTTGCTTTGCCACAAAAACTGGACAGATTTGCCACTGACCACAGCTTTTCATTGAGCCTCTTCCCTTCACCCACTGCAACTCTTCCTATTCCCTCGCACTGCTTTGCACACCTTCCACCTTGACCCTCTTCCATGTTGCCAGCTCCTTTCTGCTTCTCCAAAAGCTCCTGCATTGATATGTGTCAATATTATAATATGTATCAATATTATAACAGAGAATTAGCATCTGGTGCGCACTCCCCCCAACCAGTGCTCTGTCAGAGGTTCACACCTATGCCACTGGCAGCTGCTTCCTTTCCTTCTTTCCCCTCCTCTCCCCTCCAGCAGCAGGGATAAACTCCACAGCCTTAACTCCCCTCTCTTTCTTAAATGACAGAAAGATGCTCTTCTCACAATGAGGGATGCCATCAATCATGTCCCTCAGGGATTGTATTAGGGGTCGATTCCCCACTCACCATTTGATGCAGGCTACTCGCGTCATATAACCTAGGGTCCTGCAGCACTCCCCACTACACCAGTGAAGACAACTCTGGGGGGGGGGGGTGACTCCAGGTTTGCGTTTCCCACCACTGCTGGTGACGTAGAGCCATCCATCCAATTAGGCCACGGCAGGGTGTGCGTGATGCGCGCACAGCCTGGTTTTTTATTTTTAACACCAGAAATAGACATCTGCACATCATCTTGAGTGCAGATGGGCATAGAGAGCATATTGTGTGTGTTCAAATAGATGTGGATTCCTCAGCAAAGCCCCAGCACAATGCAGCAGCCAATCAGGACACACAGCACAACGCAGCAGCCAATCAGGACGGCCCCTGAGCAGATCGTGGGGAGTCCTGTGTGGCTGCTGCACGGCTGCCGCATTCATTGGACCAAGGGGGCAGAAGCTGTGGTGGGGACCATGAACCCACACTCAAAAAGTCCTGAAGCAAACGAAACCAGTGCGTATTGATCTCCATTTTAGAAGTGGGGAATTGACCGGGGTTGGTGCTATTTAATTTGTTCATAAATAATCTGAAATTGAGACTGAGAAGTGTAGTTGCCAAGTATTTAGATGACACAAAAATTATTCATCACGGTGAAAACCAAGGGAGATTGAGAAGAGCTGCAGGGTGATCTATGATATATGGCCTCATTTGGAATACTATGAAGTTCTGGTCACAGTATCTCACTGGACAAAGTACAGAAAAAGGCAACCAAGATGATTATGGTGTCCAAGTACTTTTCCTGTGAGGAAGGCCTGGAGTGACTGAGACTTTTCAGTTTAGAAAAAAAATGAATAAAGGATGAAATGATAGAGGTTTATAAAATTATTTACAGGGTACTGAGAGTGGACAGAAAGAACTTTCTCTTTGCCCTCACCAAATTCTCCATCCAGAGACCATTCAATGAAGTTAATGGGCAAAATATTCAGCATGGACAGAAGGAAATACTGATTTACTCAACAAATTAGTCAAATCTGGAATTTGCTACCAGAAAATGTATTGATGGCCACAGGCATGGACTCTTAAAAGATGGGTTAGATTCATGGAGATTCATGGAGGATAAGTCAAGCAGTGGCTACTGGCTATAATGGCTAAAGGGAACCTCCACATTCAGAGGCAGTAAACCTCTGAATACCAGTGCCAGAAGGCTGCATAAGAGAAAGGCCTTGGCCTATATGCCTATAGTCGGCCCTTCAGAGCCACAGTGATTGGCCACTGCACTAAATGGACCACTGATCTAGTCCAGCAGTGCTATTCTCATGTTCTTAACCTCTACCATATATGCCAATACAACATCATGCTGAAATCAACAGAATTTGGTTCCAGTAAAGCAAATGTAGGATCCTATTGTAATTGTTCTGCTGTATCTCCATTGCTACTAACTTAATGTTTCTCAAAATTATGCCCTAAAAACAAATGCATGGGGGATCAAGCTATCTCCAAGAGGGACAGACCAATTGAAGCCAAAATATTAAAGTGAAGGTAAAAGTCCCATATTGGCTGAATGTCATTAATGTTCCTTGATAATCATCCTCAGTTTTAGAGGAGTCCAAGATCCAGGCATGCTAAATGTTCAAAATGAGAAAAAAATAGTTGTGCTCCTCTCTCTTTATTAAAAAAATAAATAACTTTGATTATTGCCCCTTGTCATATCACTTTTGAAAGCAATATGTAGGAGTACAATATCCATATACATTTAATCTTTGTTTTATAAGTTGATAAAATATGATACTGAACTATAAAGATGTTAAAATTAGCATATTTATTGCAGTTTTTTAGGATATGCTACTGCAAAACACATAAACTCCTCTAGGATAAATCTACATCTGGTGCTGTCTCAATAACAGTTAAATGTGCAATGGGCACAGTATTTACACAGGGTCTCTTTTAAAGAAATAGCTGCACAGACAGTCTACATTATCAATATCTTAGTAATTTGGTTGTGGGAATTCCTGGGATGATGTTCTAATCATAAGGTATGATCTGTGTATGGTCTCAAGAGTATTAATGTTGAGAAATGACCAGTCAAGCCCCCAAGATTCATTTAATGCTTTAATGTTTATGATATGGCGAATGGCCCCGGGCATCATGCACTTTACTGTTTGCATATGATATGCGCAATAGTTTTGCCAATAATTTTCCATGCAAATTTCCCCCACTTCTTTATTCTTCACAGAACTTTTCTAATACTTAAAGCAATTCAAGAAGAAATTGTGCTCTGCAAACACCATTGATAATGAAATGGAGACTGAACAAATGTACTTTCAGCTTGTCAATATTGTTCTTGATTTTCAGTGCCCAGAACTGGACACAGTATTCCAGGTGAGGTCTGACCAATGCAGAATAGAGATGTATTATTACATCCCTCGATCTAGACACTATTGATGCAGCCCAGAATTGCATTGGTTTTCTTGGTAGCTGCATCAGACTGACTCATGTTCAGTTTGTAGTTTACTAAGACTTCCAGATCCCTTTCACATGGACTGTTGCCAAGTCAGGTGTCACCAATCCAATATCTGTGCATTTCATTTTTTCTGCCTAAGTGTAGTAGCTTACATTAATATCTGTTGAAATTCATTTTGGCTCAGCTCTCTAATCTGACCAGATCATTTTGATTTCTGACCTGTCCTTTGGAGTATTAGCTACATATCCTAATTTGGTTTCATCTGCAAATTTGATTAGTATGCCTTCTATTCTATCATCCAAGTCATTGATAACAATATTGAAACTCACCGGGGCCAGGACATAAACCTGCAGCACCCCACTAGTCACTTCTTTCCAGGCTGAAGATGAGCCATTGGTGAGCATCCTTTGGATTCAGTCAGTCAACTAATTACAAATCTATCTAACAGTAGCACTGTCTAGGCCACATTTTACTAGCTTGCTTGCAAGAATATCATGCGGCACCTTGTCAAAGGCCTTACTAAAATCAAAGTGTGTTATGTCCACAGCATTCCCTTTTTCTACCAAGCTTGTCACTCTATCAAAAAAAGAGAGAGATAAGATTAGTCTGGCATGACTAGTTTCTGAGAAACTCACAATGAATGTTATAGTATTCCCTTCTAAGTGCTTACAGACTGTCTCTTTAATTATCTGCTCTACAATGTTTGCTGGTATTCATGGCAGACTGACTGGGTGGTAATTATTAGGGTCCTCTATTTTCCCCTTTCTGAAGATCAGGACAATATTAGTCCTCCTCCAGTGTTCTTGGACTTCTCCTGTTCTCCAGGAGTTATCAAAGATTATAGCAAGTGGTTATGAGATTACTTCTGCCAGTTCTTTTAATACCCTGGGATGTAGATCATCAAACCCTGGATATTTGAATTCATTTAAAGTAGTAAATATTCCTGTACTACCCTGTTTCCCCGAATATAAGACATCCCCTGAAAATAAGACGTAGTAGCGGTTTTACTGAAGTGTGAAATATAAGGCATCCCCCGAAAGTAAGATGTAGAAAAGTTTTTGTTTGGAAGCATGCCCGACGAACAGAACACAGAAAAATAAGACATCCCCTGAAAATAAGACATAGTGCATCTTTAGAAGCAAAAATTAATATAATATTAATTAATTAATTAATTAATTAATATAAAGTAATTATTTTTGGAGAAACACAGTACCTCTATTTATTCTGTATCTTCTGTTTCATTTCCCCCTGGCTGAGCACTGTTTCCCTTTTGGGAAAAGGCTAAGGCAAAGAAGGTGTTGAGTAGTTCTGCCTTTTCTCTGTCCTCTGTTAGCATTTTCCCATCTTCTCCACACAGTGACCCTATCTTATCCTTTTCTTCCCTTTTTTGCTGTGGACATAACAAAAACAAAAAAGGCTTTTTAATTGTTTTTAACCTCTCTGGCAAGCCTGAGCTCATTCTGAGCTTTAGGTTTTCTGACTTTCTCCCTACACATCCTGGCTAGTTCATTGAATTCTTTTTTGGTGATTTCCCCCCCTTTTCCATTCCTTGTACATGTCCCTTTTAAATCTCAGCTCAGTTGAAAGTTCTTTATACATCCATTCTGATTTCCTTAAACACCTCCCATTTTTCATCCTCATTGGAACTGTATAAAATTGTGCCTTCAAGATCTTACTTTTGAGAAACTTCCATCCATCATGCACTCCCTCCTCTTTAGTATTCTTAACCAGCAGTTTCCTAAGTTTATTGAAATCAGCTTTCTTAAACTCTAGAATGCTTGTCTGACTACTCTTAGCATTCCCTTTCCACTGTATAACAAACTCCAGGAGAACATGGTCACTCCCCCTTAAAGATCCTACCACTTCCTTCCAGGTCATTATTGTGGGTTAGGAACAAATAAAAAATAGTTGATCCCCTTGTTGCTTCTTTTTTGCCTTGTACTTCACTTGTAGCCCATGTTAAGAGCCTCTAAATCAGAGGTTCCCAGCGTTTTTGAGCCTGCTAGCAAATTTGGGATTCTGACACAGCACAGTGGCTATATTAACAAAATGGCTGCCACAAAATGGTTGCTACATGGGATAGCGACCGCCACAAAATGTGTGATGCAGCTTACTTTGAGTCACACATTGAAGATATGTTGGCAGCTGCTACCAAAGCAAGGTTTGCAGAGTCAATCAAACCTTGCACAGTCAATCAAACCAGAAGCCCTGCCGGGCAAAAGCCTTATCTGGTCCTGCCCACTTTCTAAAAACACTTGACAGGCAGCAGAAAAGGTTTTGGCAGGTGCTCTCAGGCACCAGATTGGGGGGCCCCTGCTGTAGTCATACAATTGAATGCTTGTGTGAAAATGATGCTATTGTTTTCGTGATCTGAACTTTGACTGTTTCAGGATTTGTGGGTTTTTAAAAAATCTTGTGTTGTAAGTTTTTTAGTAGAAGGGTGCAGTATCAATGCTTCCTCTCTTTACTTTGTACTGTTGTGGGTTTTAGCAGGAGACATCTGCTTCTATTTTATCTGACTTCTTAAAGCAATCCTGTTTGCAAAGAGATCCTCTGGCTCCACTTCATGGTCTATCTCCATGTATCTGCTATTACAATCAACATAACTGATTGCCATGGCAACTTGCCATGAGGGAAACCACTAAGAATCCTCCTCACCAGGTCATATTTTAATTTCTCAGTTTGCTTCAATAGCCTCTTTACTGCTCTGTGCTGGGAGACTGCTGTTGTCCTTCTTTGATCTGTAGGGAGGCATAGAGAGCTGAGAGGTTACAGGAGCATTGAGGCAATCATTGCTAAAGTGGCAGACTCTCCAAACAAAGTGCAAGAACCAGTCACAGGTTGAAAACACTTGTCATAAATGGAGAACAGTCAGTCTCCTACTGCCTAGCAAGAACTGCTTTACTTATCTAGCCCATTGCCTCTTGTGGTAACTTGGGGGTCCAGAGTTCTGTAGGGCTATCCATGAAGGTCTTTATTAGAAACTTTTATCCAGTGTTCTCTCTCAATAGGTTCTTTCAGCAGCAACTCTTTGCTTTTAGGCAGCCACTCAAAACATCTTTATTTTCAGAACCCTTTGATGTTGAAACATGGAAATGATTCTGTGGTTTTAGGGCTGTCCTCTTTTCATATTATATTGGGGGGGTCAATTTTATTCAGGGATTCTTGATCACCCACTGATTCAGCTGACGACCTGTTCACAACTTGTAATTGCCAGAGTTCAATGTGCTGTTCATCTGAACATCTCATGCATATTCAGTTATGAAAACAGGCACACACAGCTACATTTTGCTTTGCAATATCTGCATTATGCCACTTCCCCAAGTTAAAAACCATATGGTTATAAGCAAAACAAAAACAATAATATTTTGAGACTAGTTATGATGGAGACTCTGTTTCGGTTGTGGTAGCATTTGACAGAAAGATCCATCCTGAACTCAGAAGTCTTTCCCCTGCACTTATCCTATTTAATTACATTTTATGTTGTACTTACAGCTACTTTGGGTCCCCAGCATATACATACTTAAATAAATAAATTCTGGCAGGATCTAACTATTCAATATATATTTTTATCTGAGTCTGCACTAGGGTGGTCTCAACAATTCTGTGGTACTGGAGAAAACTTAGAATCGCCCCTGTGATGAAACAACTTCATGTTTGCTGCCTGTGGATGTGGTGAACATGTGATTGTCTTCCTGATTGAAAATATGTTCATAAAAACCTGGAAAAATCAGACATGGAAAACTGCTGTGGCTTCCCTGAGATCCTAAATTTTTGACCCACAATAATCATAGATCTATCACTTAGACCTCAGTAAAGAATAGTAATATCAAAGAAAAATGATTATTTCTAGAGCAGAACAGGATCAAAGACAGGTTTCATTAATGAACCATTTTTATACCTACTGAAGGGCCTTTTTCTTTAAAAAAATCTTTTTTATTCTTTAATAGATTTTTAAAAAACAGCAGTCCCCTTCTCACATGTAAAAACAGAGATAGCTGATGCTGGAGTCTGAGGCACAAAATAGAACTGGATATTCTGACACCACCAACAAAAGTGCAAGAGATAGTTCATTCCTCTACATTAATGACATTTCTTTGCTCTTGGCAAATAATGTGTTAGGCTCAGATGTGGAGGGTGGGGTTGAAAATCCCCTCTCAGTTATCCCTGGGGTCCCCTCTTCCTCCATAATTCCACCCTCCCCACCTAAAATAAATCAAAGTGACCTTCTCAGTACAACAAGGGCTGCCAAACTATTTTACCATGACAATCAGTATCCTTCACTATCCTGAGATCTGCAGGAGTTGCTGCTCACCAATGGTAACTGGCTGTTGACTGGACTTTAAGTTAATTAAAACTGAAATTTGCAGTCAGGCTACAGAACTCAGGCAGACAGCTGGGACAGGGAATCAGGCAGGGATAAGAGGCAACCAAAGGGCAGTCATGGTCTCAGTGTTTTGGTCCAGCACAACCACTAACTAGCTGGCATTCTGACAGTGGCCATCTGAAAGTTAAGGGGAGTGAAGCTAATTCTACAAGTGCATCTCAGCAGTTAGTTCAACCCTGACTCTTGTGCTAGAACTTCAACCATGTCAGTGGCTGCAGCAGAAAGTTATGCCATTTCAACACATGTGCAGTACATGTCATTGTGTTTTAAGGATGTCTTTCAGTTCCCTTATCTGGGCCCACTTTGGTTCTTCTAGGCTAAGAACTTGTTGGTCAAGGGTCTGGAACTTGTGATTGCTGAAAGTTAGGCAGATTCTGCATGGGCCAAAAACAGCGGTGTGAAAACAGTGTAAAAATGGTGTAAAGGTTTTACACTGTTTTCACACTGTTTTCACACCGCTGTTTTTGGCCCATGCAGAATCTGCCCCAGTGAGAAAAGGGATAGAATAGTGGGCCTTTTTGTGAATTTGATTTATTTCCTTGAGGATCTCCTCTTAGGGGGTGGTGCCCAAGAAAGTGCCAGGGAAGTTTCAGATTATCCACCACCTTTCCTTTCCTAATGCAAAAGCTGTTAATGATGACATGATCGTTTTGTTCAGCTTGATATACATCCTTTGGCTCAGCTGTGAGAATCGTGCAATCTTGTCGCTATGGTACCATGATGGCAAAATGCAGCATAGAATCCCAGTCGACTCCCATGATTTTGAGTTGCTAGGTTTTCCTTTTTGGGGTCATTTGATAAGGCATTGCCTGTGGGGTGCTGCATCTCCTGTGCTGTTTGTAAAGTTTTGGTATGATGCTTGAGTGGGGTTTTTTCCTGAAAGTCTAGGGTCATGAACTAGGTGATTTTTAATGGTCCCAGAGGGGACAAGTGAGTGTGCCAGACCACTGGCAGTTTTAAAAAAGAAGTGGCTGAGAGGCATGCATGTTGGCTGAGGAAAACACAGAGGGCCCAACCCATTGTTTGTCTTTCTTAGGCATAGAAATTGATTCAGTGGCAGAAACTTGTAGGCTGCCAATGGATAAGATGATTAAGTGAAAGGAACTGCCTCTGAATTTCTGCCACAGCAAAAAAGTTATGCTGAAGCACATGCAGACTGTTTTGCATGTAGGGTTGGGTAGGATCTTTTGAGTTGCATGACTAGGGCAATGAGAGAAGAGGCATCACCAATTGATAAGGATCTCTGACTTGGTAAAGGCTGATATGCATACCTGGTTAATGTTTTTGCAGGGCTTTAATGGAGTGTCCTTCTAAAGGCAGCAGCTCCTATTAGGGTAAGATTTCCAAGTCCAGATGGATGTGGCCAGTCGCGTAGCTACCATGGGATGGGGGTGGCGCTGTTGTGGTAACATGGGGTGTGGAAAATCACCGCCACACCCCTCCCCCTTCCCCTCTCTCTTATTCACCAGCGGAGTCTGCTGCTGGGCGCCCCTGCCCCACTCCACCAGCCAGACCCCACAGCCCAGAGCAGCCTGCGGGGCCAGGTCACGGGGCTGCTTTTTCAGCCAACTGCTCTTTGCAGCTGGCTGAACTAAAGTAAGTGGGGGGGGCATTAAGGGGATTGTGGAATGGCAGGCCCCCTTGCAACCCAACCCTCACCCTTCCCCACTTACCTTAGTTCAACTGGCAGCCCTGAACTAAGGTAAGTGGTGGGAGGCGTGGCCCCATGGGGGGAGGTGCCACTTTGCCCCAAGCACCTTCCCCCCCCCCGCCACTGGATCTGACTAGGTAACATTGTTTTAGGATTTACTTTTGGGGTCACAGCACTGGTCAGAAAATTAGGAGTAATGAAGGAAGCTGAAAGATTTAAAGTTTTTGGTGCTTCTGCCCATCATTATGGGTATGCAAATCTGGGGTGAGTGGTTCAGAGACTTGGTAATATTATTTAAATGTGACAATCAGGCCATAGTGCATGTAGTGAACTGCCTGTCCTCTAAGAATAAAAAAGGGTCATGCAATTGGTCAGGGTTTTGGTTTTGAAGTGATTACAGCTTAAAGGTATTTTTTTTAAATCTAGGCACATGTCAGGGCTCAATAACAGCATTGCCAACACAGTGCCTCCTTTTCAAGAGTGACACTTATGTACACTGGCACCAGGCATGAACCAGAATCCGATGTCAGTTGAGTTGCAGCTTCTTGGGAATTTGAGGCATGATGGGCTATGATGGTATCACTGGCTCCAAACACAAGAATAGCATACGAGAGGCACTATAAGAATTTTTTGGGGGGAAGGGTGTTCATGGGCAATCAGGCTTACAGCAAGTTTGGCCTTTGCCTGTGGCTCATGTTCTGAGATTCATGATAGCTCTCTAAGATAGGGGGCTAACACCAAAGACCATAAAATGTTATTCAGGAGCCTTGGCATATTTTTTACAAAGGTAGAGGATGTGAAGGATACTACAGGGCAAAATGGCACCTGGACACTTCCCCCATGGCCCCTCCTCCTTACCTTTTTCTGCTGGCAAAGCAGATGGCTGAAAAAAGTGGGGGCACCCTGATTTTTGCACCCCCCACGTTACTCCCACAGGGAGCGCCCGAGGTGTTTGTCCCCAAATGTCCCCGTAGCAGCTATGCCACTGTGTATATGTGTTATCTTATTAATAAATAAGATACTTCTCTTTGTCTAATCTGGGAGATGATTTCTGACTCCTTTTTTGTGCCCTTTTCTTTCCTTTAGGACCTGCAAGGAGTAGGATGCATATAAAAAAAACTTTTTCAGCCTGCTGCTTTGCCAGCTGAAAAAGCAGGCTGGCTGGGGCAGGGGGGAAGAGGTCAGGGGCACCCCCACGGTCCCTCCCCCCTCCCACTTACCTTTTTCTGCTGGCAAAGCAACCAGTAGAAAAAAAGCTTTCTCAGCCAACTGCTTTGCTGCCTGAAGAAGTAGCCTTGCTGGGGCAGAACAAGGGGGAAAGGGGGAGGAGTTGGTCCTCCTGTTGCCCCGGAGGCCTAGTGAATTCTGGGAAGGAGGAGGGGGATTGCTGGGCCTCAGCATGACATGTGCACATTGTGCCGAGGCCCAGCCATGCCCCTCCTCCTTCCCGGAAGTGTGGGTGTGATTTTTGCACCCCCAATGTGACTCCCACAGGGGGCACCTGGGGCGTATTTTCCCAGATGTCCACGTAGCATCTACGCCACTGTATATATGTGTTATCTTGTTAATAAATAAGATACTTCTCTTTGTCTAATCTGGGAGATGATCTCTGACACCTTCTTCTCTTTTTGTGCCCTTTTCTTTCCTTGAGGATCTGCAAGGAGAAGGATGCATCTATAGGTCTCTCCTGTAGAAACCATGTCCTTTTACTTGTACACACATGATGCCATATTGGCTGGCCACTTGTGACAGGGAATACTATTCTTTAGATTAGGCTTCTCTCTTTCTCTCCAGTATGAATGTGAACATAATCTATCTCAGTAAATTTAAAGCTTTCCCTTTTTTGCAATATATTTATTTATTAACTGCACGCAATGCCACATTTCTGTGACTGGACATCTTTGCCATATTAACTAACACATGTCCTCAATACTAATTTGATCCACTATTCTTTGTACTTAATGATAATATATGAATTAATATCTTGACATTATCCATAAGACACCAAGCTGCCTGTGTTCTGTTTTTCTACAGAATGAAGTAGTCCTTGTGATATTTTAGGAGCATTGTCCTATTTGCTATGGTGATTGTTACACATCCCTTCCTTTCACTAGGCTTTGCAGGAAAGATGTCATGCACACTGGTACTGTATTTGTAATCCATTATAATATGGTTTTTTTATTCACAACAAACTAAAATTGTAAAGCATGGTAAAAATATGGTAAGCTTGTACATTATTCCATTGGTCAGGAGAAAGTATAGCAAAGATGCACAGATTTTTTAATGCTGTGGTGCACTTCAGGAGGTCTGAGTACATAGAGGGGCCATGACTTAGTGGCAGAACACAGGTTTTACATGTAGCAGGTTTTAGATTCAGTCCATCCATTTCCAGTTAAAGGCTTTCAGTCAAATATCAGCACTAGTATCTTTCTGAGATTCTGAAGAGCTACTGCCACAGTAAAATTAAATAGGAGTTTAAAGTGGCACTTGAAAGATAACCAAAATTTATTTCAGTGTAAACTTGTGTGAGTCAGAGCTCCCTTGCAGCTGACAATTGAGTTCTGATTCATGAAAGCTGACTCTGAAATAAAATTTGTTGCACTTTAGGGTGCCACTTGAGTTCTATTTAATTCTGAGGCAATGGACTAAGGTATCTGCCTTTCTTGAATTATTATCATGGAAGGCACTGACAAAACAGACAGAACTATTGGTCTGATAAGCAGTGGCATAGGATCAAGGGGGCGGGGGGAGTGCGAAATGCACCGGGTGCGCACTGGTGTGGGGGTATGGAGGGGGCATGGCAGGGGCATTCTGGGGGTGTTCCGGAGAGGGTGGAGGCACAGGGTGTATGCACGCCCTGGGCACAGTTCACCCTCACTCCAGCCCTGCTGATAAGGCATGTTCATATGAAACAAATTCAGCAACTGGTCACACAATACAGGTAGGACCCTGTAAATTTGCAAAACTCTATAATTTCCCAAATTTTTATAAGTGTTGTCCCCAATACCAACCACTGTTTGGAATATGTATTTTAAAATCTTGACATGTAAAACTAAGATTTTAATCTATCATCTAATCAAGGATTAATTGTATTTGGTCTGTTTAGCCCATGGTCCTCCAGCTTGTTGATATGGTTAATTATTCTAAGAAAACAATGAATTAACTCGTTTCAAACTCTTGATTTGTTTGTATGATGAAATTGGTCAAGAAATTAGTTCTAAATAATTATAGCTCTTCAATCACCATAATTATATCACAAAATAAGGAGCCAGGTCAAAAGTGATCTGGAAATTTTCTCAGATATGTCCCATCCCCCAGTCTCTTATTGGCCTCAGTGCAACTTGGATGGCTGGGAGATAAGTAAGCTGAATTTTAAAGGAATGGTTCCTTTAAAATTCAGCTGACTTTCCTTCTAGCCAAGTGGCACCAAGTCTGGCAAGAGACTGGGAAGGAGGATAAGACCAGAGAGGGTGCGCTCCTACCCTGGCCTTGTCCCTGCCTCCAGTATCTTGCCAGCCTTTTTTTGCAAGGGAGACTGTGGGGCCCAAGCTAGGGCGCCTCTAGGCGCCGCGCCTGCCACCTGGGGCAAGAGTCCCCTTGCCCTCTCACTGAGCCCCTGCATTTCCTGGAAATTCTTGATTTATTAAAAAGACCCTGAATTACCTTCAGAATAATCTTGGATATCTCTGAATACAGCCTTTAAGAACTGAAGCTAACGGTATTGACAGAAATGAAAGCAGTAGCTTAACTGCGTTGTACATCCATTTACAGTATCATTGCTATTGTTACCTCCCTTCCAGTTTAAACATGCAGGTCTCCAAATAAGCCACTGCCACATTTACTAGCCCAAAGGTCCTTGTTGCATAGTAGCATCCTATACAGAGGTCCTTGTATACTGACTGGCTCCTATGATTGCTCTTAACTGCTTCTCTTATCAACTTGCTGTAGAATCACAGCTGCACGCCTGTTATGAAAACAGATACATCATAATTATGCTAAATGTATATCAGATTTGAAATGGAGAAAATGACTGCATTACATATTCTATAAATTCTGGTTTGAAGAGTTAAATCAGCTGTTTGAATGCTCATCAGACTAAAGCTTTTCAGCTCATAATTTTTGATCACTAGACAGCTGTTTTGTATTTTTTATATAGAATAAGATCAATTTTCCAGGACTTCCCAGTGCACAGAATGTTGGAATTAGAGCCATTCATCTTGAAAACATGATTTTGGGTTCATTTAGGGATGGGGTATATGCAATGGAAGCTAAAGAGACAAAATTTTGATTGGAGATACATGACCTTTCTGAATATGTTATGCATTTAGCTCATGAATCTCTGCTATTGTCAGCAACTTTATCTCATTAGCGGGGAAAACACAACTTTGGGTTACCTCTCAGCAAGTAGGTTTAAATAATATGGCGAGCTAGAACAATGTTGAAACACATTAGTATTGAAAATAGTAGTAATTTAATGTAATGAAATTGCTATCCATATACCCTAATCATATTTACAGGGCATAAGCATATACAACTATATATATATATAGTGATTCCACTGCCCCCTTTTGCTCATCACGTTCATTTCCATAGACATGTTGTGTAAATAAAGCTAAAATACCCATGCATTCCACGTTCCCTGTTATAATTTGTATTCCCTTGTTTATGTTAACTTGGCTACCCGAAGAACCAACATGGTGTGGTGGTTAAGAGCAATGGACTCTAATCTGGAGACTTGGGCTTGATTTCCCACTTCTTGGTATGAGCAGTGAACCCTTATCTGCTGAACTGGATTTGTTTCCCAGCTCCTACACATGCAGCCTGGTGGGTGACCTTGGGCTAGTCACAATTCTCTCTGAACTCTCTCAGCACCACCTACCTCATAAGGTGTCTGTTGTGGGGAGAGAAAGGGAACAAGTAAGCTATTTTGAGACTTCTTACAGGAAAGAAAGGTGGGTACAATTCCAAACTCTTCCTCCTCTTCTTTTCTTTCTCTTTGAAGGCTTTAAAAAACTTACTTTCTGCCCTGGGACATATGTTCTGTTTTTTGTGTACCAGGAATACTTGGCCAAAAGTGAATGCCAGTGCAAAAATGTGGGCTGGTACTTGGCATATCTATCATTCAAATATGCTGCAGATCATATAAAACACATTCGTAGATCATCTCAAGTACAACATCCAAGTGTCATATTTAAGTCAACCCTGAAGGCTGTGTTAGGTTATCCTGTTCCAAAAGCAGTTGCAATTGCTTCACTGAATGGCAGTGAAATACTTTCCTCCTCAGATGCCAAAGATTTTAAAGAGGATCAATGGGTTGACCTAAGATGCAGAATTACTATACTTGTGACTTTTTAAGACAACAGAATTGAAGGTGGAAAAAAAGACTGTCTGATATGTGTGTGCATGCATGAATCTATATGCAAATAGCTCACAGCAAAAGGATATGTCTGGTGACTGGAAGTTGTATAGAGCCCTAAAGTACATATTGTCAGGATGCCTTCAAGTTAATTAATCTGTCCCTTGCTACTAAAGGGATATTGGGAATTTCATTGAACTCATCTTGTATTTAATACTTCTGTTCATGATTTACAAAAGGGAGTGTGCATGAAATTTGTAGATGATACTAAATTGTGCTGGCCTTCTGGAGCAAAGCATTTTGAATCTTAAATGAACAATAAAGAATATTCCTACTTTGTCAGGCAAGTAGACTACATTTGCACACTCTCGTATTATCGGGTGAACTGGTGGCTGAATCAATGACCTCAAATGTTCTGAGAGAGGGAAGACATCCTTTGTGATGGCGAAGTTGGTCACATAGATACAAATAGGCACCCATCTACCAATTGCAACACCATTCAGAATCATGTCTTGAAAGTGCTTTTTATGTAATCCCCCCTCACTGATTTTAGGGTTATTATTGTACTTAAGTTGTACTCAAGGAAACTTGGAACATTCTGTGCTTTTGAATGTGGTACAATATGTGCTGTGATTCAGAGTCATAACCTGATGAGCTAATAATGGAATCATTCTAAATATGTTTAGATTACAGCTAAAGGAGACAATGAGCATTTTAAAATGTGCATTGTTTGTAGACTGATCAGTTTGTAGAGAGACAACAATCTACAGAGAGATGACAATGGATTTACATTAAACAGACCAGAATGAAATATCTCCTTAAGAAATCTGTTTTTGACCTCTTTTCTCTACTGTTATTGAAATATATTTTCATGTTAGAAGTTTGGACAAGCAGCAGTTTACTTTTTGATCCTGAAGAGAACATCAAAGAAAAGGAAAGACTTAACTTTAAAAAAAGTTTATGGTCATTTCCTCTAGGGTTATTTGCCACTAACTGAGCATCTGGTTTGAGGATGAGTCCACTGGGCTCATTTCAAAAATAGCAAATAAAAACAAATCTGTACATTTTGCTTACATTGAGCAAATGAGAGTTTTCAGGAGTACTGCTTTCTTGCTTTAGGGAAGAACCAGATGGATTTGCATTCAAACTATATACACTCAAATATGCATGGGTGTTATGGAGAAGAGCTATTTATGGAACCAAAAGACCAGTGAATGCCCATTTTAATCAGTTTTTGTCTTTCTGTTTAGGGAGCGAGATGGAAATCTAGAGAGTCTTAACCAGAATAACTTATTATGGCTGAAATGTTACACACAGTTATACACACAGTTATACCTGTGCAAGCATGTGTTGAATTGGAAATGAGCCTCTGGCAGTCAGCCCAGCGTCTAGTGGGGTAGGAAGATCATCACTTCTAATAGCTTCCAAACATCCTATTCTGCTGTTCCCTATCATCTTGGCCCACATCCCCCTTCTCTGCATTTTCCCCAGGCGCTTTCAAGAGGAAATACATTTCCTGCCATGAGACCTGAAATTTAATCCACCAGGTGCTGTTGGTGGAGGGAAGAGCTGAACCAGGAAATAACAATTCTGTCAAGGCCCTGACCACTCTCTGGAATAGGGAGACAGCCCAGGTAGTTGCCCCAGTTGTCCCATAAGAGCCCTCTTGCCCTGAACAGAACCAAGTAGTATCCCTGGTTCACTGGGAAACTGATAGCAATGAAATAGGAGGTATCACAGCTAGTGCATCACTGGCTTGGAGAACTTGGAGAGAGACATGCTGAACACAGCATAGAGCCCATATTAGAATCTATTCTGTGGAGCTGGTGAGGGCAAAAAGGCAATATTTCCTCTGCCACCATTGCGCCTCCATGTAATCAACCAGCTGAGCAATTTCTTATGATTCAGGGGCTTTTTACATATGACCCCAAGAAACTGGACTCTGAACATGTGACAGCCAGCTGTGACCAATTGGTTCATTGGCTCAGAAACTAGGAATAAACCAGGCCTCATCCCTATCTGGAATTTCCCTGTCACCAGGTAGGCCTTTATTGGGCAAAACCCCAAGGCAGCTGGGGGGGACAGGTCTAGTCACACCTAAGGACAGGTCTAGTCACACCTAAGCAGTCAGAGGATTGGCTGAGGAGAGACGGCTAAGTGTACAGTAAACACTCTTCTTCCCCTGTGCTATGTGTGATGTATATTGGGAAAATGAGGAGAATGGAGGGTGCACTCACCCTGGACTTCTAGAAAATAGAGCCTGACAATACCTTTAACATCTGATTTTCTGATTTGTCTAAAAAGCCAAATTAGCAGTTATGGTAATGCTGCTTGATAGGTAATCAGATGACTGTGATGGCTTGGAGTGCTTCTGACCAAATTTGGTTGCAGTGTCATCTGTGTCCATTCTTGGTTCACATATATCAAGCCACATCTATGTCATAGCTGTATCTAGACTGGACTATTGCATTGGGGCTACCCATGAAAAGTGTCAAGGAACTGCTACTAGTACAAAGAGCTGTGGCTAGACTACTGGTTTAGGCCTGCTGCCAAAAACATGTGATCTTGATTTTACAGCTATTATACTGACTATAAATCCACTCCCAAGGTTAATTAAAGGTATTAGTTTTGCCATTCTGATCCCTCTTGGTTTTGGCAATGGGGAGCTGAAGGATTGGCTTCTCCTATATGTTGCTGCCTGGGTATTAAAATCAGAGGGAGAGACCCTCATAACTGTCCCTCCAATCAAAGAAGCTCATCTTGTGGGCACTGGCCCCCTCACTTTGGCCCCCTCAGTTTTATTTAGAACTTCATTTAAGTAAATTTGACCTGGACTTATTTGGTTTTTATTTATTGGTAGTCCTAACTGAAGGTTTCAAATGTGGATTTTTATTTTTATTTATATTGTTTTATTTATATTG
The DNA here is from genome assembly GCF_021028975.2 of Sphaerodactylus townsendi. Classification (NCBI taxonomy): domain Eukaryota; kingdom Metazoa; phylum Chordata; class Lepidosauria; order Squamata; family Sphaerodactylidae; genus Sphaerodactylus; species Sphaerodactylus townsendi. The sequence continues at coordinate 127,201,822 of NC_059425.1, read as the reverse complement.
TAAACCTCCTTGAGTTCCACAAGGTAAAAAACGGACTATAAATCTTTAATACTTCCATTTTCGGTATCTTCCCTTCCTCAACGGACTCTCCTTGGCTAGTTTTAATGGCCAGCAAAGAGGATATCTAGATGACCCAAGCTAACCTAGTCTCGTCAGATCTTGGAATTTAAGCAAGGTCAGCCCTGGTTAGTATTTGAATGGGAGACCAACAAAGAAGTCCAGGGTCACTGTCTAGAGGTGGCAAACCACCTCTGTTAGTCTCTTGCCTTGAAAGCCCTATGGAGTCACCATTAGTCAACTGTGACCTGACAGCATTTCACACACACAAAGAGGATGTCAGCTCCTTCAGCCACTGTGGCTTCCCAAGCAACTCACCCTCTAGACTGGTCATAGTCATCAGTTTCTCTCTTGAAGCTGAACAGGAAGTATCAGGTCTCTAAGGAAAAGAAGGAAACTTCCCTTTTCCCTGTTGCAATAAAACTCTTTGGCCCCTTCCGCACGGGCGGAATATGGCGGCCTGGGGACAGCAAAAACGCCATCCCCAGGGAGCCATTCGCACAGGGGGCGCAGCTGCTTCGAAGCCGCCGTTTCCCAACCTCGCTTCCCCAGCGAGGTTTTTGGGAAACGGCGGCTTGGAGCTGCTGCCGTTCGCTCCAAGGCGCCATCCCTCCCCCCTCTCACCCAGCGACTTACAGTTCCTGCGGCCATCCAGCGCGTCACCGGGGCCTGGGGACACGCCCCCCTGCCCTGCAATGCCAGAGCAGTCGCGCAGGGCAGGGGAGGCGTGTCCCCAGGCCCCGGCGACACGCCAGATGGCCGCAGGAACGGTAAGTTGACCGGGCGACGGCGCCCAGTGGCGCCGTCTTCCCGGTTCTTTCTGGGACCGTTCGTGCGAACAGTCCCAGCGGCGTTGGGTCGGCGTGGACTACACCGACCCGGCCGCTTCCACCTCCGTGCGGAAGCGGCCTATGTCAAATCCAGTACTTTCTTATTCCAAAAAAACCCAAGGAAAAAACACTGCCCACCACTCTCTTCAGCTCTTCTGAAAATATCCTCAAGCCTTTGCTTAACTACTCACTATGATCCACAGATCCCTCAAATCACAACACAAAATAGCATTAACTCACATTAGGTATTCCTATTTACAGAACAAAACAAGTTACATAAAACCATTCATATTAGTTTCTCTTTCCTCTCTCTCCTGCAAGCATCATTATACTGCACTTTCTAAAAGTCCTGATCTTTTACACAGGAAATCTGTTGTTAAAATGTAATATATGTGCATCAATCTCCAAAGAAGAAGCAGTAGCAACTGCTAGCACCAATGGAGAAGAGTAGAAGAATGGGGGAGGCTAATAGCCCAAATCCCTAACTCAGCCTAGTCTAGGCTGATTTCATCAGATCTTGGAAGCTAAGCATGTTGTCCTTAGACTGAACAGCTGGTCCAAGGGCACCGGCACCCAGCAAGCTTCCATGGCAGAATGAGGATTTGAACCTGGGTCTCCCACTACTTCAACTGCCAGGTTACACCGTTGCTGCTGAATTGTTGATGTTTCTTCAGACTCAGGATCAAACTAGACATGATGGTAGCAAATAACAGGTTTGTTTTCTGCTCTGTTCATATAGGGAAGATGTCTGGGTGGAGGTCTCTGGCACGTTGTGCCCCTTGCATAGTTCCTGTATTGAAACTGGGAAAGATCAGCGCCTGGAACAACCAATTGCAGAGGAAATTATGTGTCCTGCTTCCATAGGACTTTGCCATTTCCCCTTTATATGAATATGTGATTAAGTTCTGTCATATCTACTTGTATCCCTGTTTGGAGATATGCTTCACTGTGGGGAAAAATCAGTTCTGTCCTTGAGTATTTTTGAGATTGAATTTTGATGACCTCTGGGCAACAGAGGGAACTCACTTCCTGTCAAAGCTATGCCCTGATGAAATAATGTGTTCCAGGATTTAAGGCTGATTAATTGGGAGGGTGGTCTAAATGCAAATTGCCAGTGTATATGATGTGATTCTGAGTTTTAGTGGAGTGTATTTTATTGTTTTTGCACAAGCACTTAAAGCTTGGAATAAGTGCTTTCAAAAATACCTCCAAATGGCTCAGTAAATTATGGAGAAGTGAAGGCTTGATTTCATCTCGTTTGTATAGCATTTTCATCAGCGTAACCTCAGCAATCTCAATAGTTATTTCTGATTTGCACTGGCATAAAATGGAAGGGTACTGAAAACTATGAAGTCTAGATATGGGATTTGGGGTTGGAATTCACTCTACTACTTACCAGCATAATAAGGGAAGGCAGCTGCCACATCAGATTCGTTGTAGTCACCTCCATCAGTGTGACTCAACCCTAATTCTATACAGTTAAAGAATAGCTCAGTCGGTGGGAAAAGGGGTAGTCAAGTCTCAAAGCAGTTCAAAATATTTAGATGGTGAATATCAACAAAATGTTTAACATGAATAGTTGGTCACTAAAAGCACACATCACGTCACTATATCCATAACAAAAAGTGTGCAGGATTGTAAAACATTCTAATGGCTGAGAGTGGGAAAGGAAGTCATGAAGGAGTGTAAGGACATATCACTGGCAACTAAGATCAAGATAATTTTCCATTACTATGCATTTGCTGGACAATGAAGGCAGCTGACAGGAAGAAAGTTGATGCACTTGAAATGTGGTGGTGGAAAAGAGTTTGTTGGATTCTCCAGATCACAAAAAAAAGACAAGTGGATTCCAGCTCAAATCAAGCTTGATCTCTCCCTGAAAAAATGTTCAAACTAAGGCTATCATATTTCGGTCATGTTATGAAAAGACTCACTGGAAAAGACAATAGTGCTTGGAAAAGTTGAAGACAGCAAGAAAAGAATCAGACCCAACATGAGATCGATTGACTCACTAAAGGAAGCCATGGTCCTCAGTTTGCAAGACCTGAGCAAGCCTGTTAATAATAGGATATTTGGGGATGATTAATTCAAAGGGTCATGGTAACTTGGAAGTGACTTGATGGCACTGAATACATATCCACACATTTTTTTCCACTTTGATGAATAACTGTTTTGGATCAGAATGAACAACTGGTAGTAGATGGGCTGTATCCAGTCCTTGAGATTACTTTGTCCACCTCACATTATCCTGCCTCAGGATGATTTTTTGTTTCAGTTTTTAACCACATTAATAATTACAGATACAATTTAAGAAATAAGATTAATTCAATAGCAATACTATGACTTGGATGGCCGAGACTATCCTGATCTTATCAGACCTTGGAAGCTAAGCAGGAACAGCCCTAGTTAGTTCTTGTATGGGAGTCCACCAAAGAAGATAAGGGCTACTACTCAAAGGCAGATGATAGCAAACCATATCTGTTCATCTCTTGCCTTGGAAACTTTATGGAGTTGCCACAAGTCAGCCACAACTTAATAGCATTTTCCAGCAACAGTAGTGATGAATAATAATTATAATCATGATTAATTGTATCATATTTCCATTTTAGTATTTTTTTAAAAACTGCCTGAAGTTATATAGCACTTTGGGAAACACCAGTTTGCTGAAATTTTACTTAATGCTGTATTGTTGTCTTTACTGAACCAATGTATGAGTGCTAAAGAATGCAAGACCCTAGACTTGCAGCCCCATCCAATGGACTGGGTACTCGACTGTGGTGCTGCAGCCACACTGACCTTCCACTCCTAATGAGGTTTTCTGGTGGTGTGGAGAGGCTACAAATGCAAACAATCCTGTCCCCTGATATAAAATCCCCCATTGGGTTTAACAGACTTATGCCGCTGAAAAAAGTGGCATAAGTCCAAAGCCCCAGCCACCAACACAATGGAGGCAGTGTCCAGGAGGAAGACAACTAGTGTTGGTTTCCACCCCCCCACCCCAGCCAGACCACCCCCAGGGGCACACAGATGCTGGTACAGCATTCTATGCTGCGTCCCACTACCATGGAGGGCTGTAGCAGCTGCATGCGAGCAGATCAACCCCTCTACTGGGACAAGTGCCTTGGCGAGGGCAAATCCACTGGTTTGACCCTGCGTCACTCCCAATAGCAAATTTGCCCCCCTTCCTTTGGATGGGGCTATAATGCTGACCATTCATATTATTTTTAACTTGTGCAAAGGATGTAATTCCTAAGAATTTGACTCCAAGCTTATAGGGAGAGCCAATACAATCAGAAATATGTTTTCAATTGAAACTATTGGAAAAGAACAAAGATTGTAATAAATGAAGTAACTATGAATAATAATAATAACAATGCAGATTCATAGCCTTGCATGGAGGAACAAATTTGACTGGATTTCTAACAGCTCTGAATAATTTATCATCTGGTACGGTTAGCAGCCTTACAGAAGATGATCTAGGGTATATCTGGAATTGAGAGGTCCTAATTGCAATAGATGTGATATCTCCTAAAAACCTTCATTCTCACACTAGTTTACATGTTGACCTATAGCTAACAACAGAACTAGATAAAGTGCCAGCAAAGATTACAGCTACTGTGAAGGAAAACCCAGTGGTCTGGGACCCTCATATCTATGGGACTGCCTCTCCTGTTCCAAGCCTCCATGCTCCCTTTGGTCATCCTTGGGGGTCTCTTGCAGTGTCTGGCCTTAGTATGGCTTGGTTAGCTGCCACCAAGAAAAGGGCCTTCTCAGTTGTGCCCCCTACATTGTAGAATGCACTTTTATATGACACCTGTGCCCTGCCAAACTTGTTTAGTCTCCACTGGTTGTGCAAGGCTGAATTGTTTACGTTGATCTTTGGAGTGTAATCCACAAGGCTGAAGTATTTCATTAATGGGATGATGCCAGTTACAATAGTTTATTATTGTAATGTTAAAATTGTATATTTGTTAGCTGCTTTTCTATTATTTTTAACTTATTTATTGTAAATTGCAGCAAGATGCTATGGATGAGCAGTGACTTTAAAAAAATCTAATAATAATTAATTAATAAGACTTATTGATTGGCATGGATTTGCCCTTGATCAAATGAGACAGTGCTTGCATCCTTAGAAATGGCTTTATGTTTTATAAATTGTTGAGAAGGAACAAGATTTTTTAGAAATAAATTTTAGTCAAAGGACGTGTTGAATTTAAATCCCCAGATACTGCTGGGGTGATTCTCTGATACATGTCCACAGCATTTAAAACTTCCAGTGATTTCCATTGGAGAGTTGTTAAGCATATGCTTTAACTCTCTTACAAAAGTGCAATGCAGTCCCCCTCTACCACAAATTATGCAGTTGGGTTTTCCATATTTGGGGAAATTTCAGGGGTCAGCACACCTGGACACATTGGATGAGTATAACGCTGGAAGAATCTGCTTTGTAATCACGATGTCCATCATAAAGGGGATCAAGAGTGACAGCTGTGATAGCTGCTTGCTGTGTGCATGGCACCAGGCATGAGCCTGTTTATGGTGTTTCAGAAGTGTTTCCAGATGGCAGCTATACTGCTAATCAAACTGCATTTGTGGCTGTAACCCCTGAATCAACCCAAAAGTATATACTATCATCATCTTATATTCCAATAGCAAAGTCAGACAAATCTTTGGATACTGCAGTCTGGTGAATGGAGGTGTGAATGAAAAAGAAAGTCCATTCTACAAGCTTGAAAAAAAAGGATTGCAAAAAAAAGAAGTGAAATATTACAAAAAAAACACCCACCAGTGGGACTGTTATGAACCCCAAATGATAAAAGGAACTCCTATAGCTTTTACAAATAGATTTCTCTCAGTGGCTTTTCCTGGTCAACCACAGTGTTGCAAGGATTGTTTCTGTCAGTAAAAACAAGAGGGAAGAGGCAGAATGTTTTCTAGATTGGTTGGGAAAGAAAGAAGGAAGAAGGAAAATGGGAGAGGAGAAAGTGAGAAGCCTCCCATAAGTCCTTGCAGGTTTTTATTTGTAGTACTCTATTCATGATCTTGAGTTGGTCATCACTGGATGATATCAAAGTCCTTCATCCCATGTGTGTATATATATATGTATTCATTTTTGAACAGTTATTCAAGTAGTCAGAGTGTGTTGGCAGGAATGGTCTACTGCCCATGGGAAGGGGCAGAGAAGGGACATATGTGTGTGTGGTTCCTCATCACACACAAACTCAACCATTCTTGCCAGCCCACTCTGACTTCTTAAATACCTGTTCAAATATTAATACATATTAGAGTTTGTTTGCATATTCTTTTCGTGTATACATATTCCAGATGTTCAGGGAAATCCATGTGAACCATTATTCTTTTAATGATAACCCCGTTAAAGTCAACAGAACTACAATAAAAATGTGCTTTCATAGACATGTGCGTTCAAAACTTTGTACAAGGGAATTTCTCCTGAATTGTGAGTTGTGAAGCACAGTGAGCAAAGTGTATGAGTAAAAAGAAAAGGAAGCCTTCCTTATTACAGTTACCACAGTGATAAATGATGCTAATGAGTGGTAAAGAAGAAACCAGCTATTTATGTTTTTTTTTATGATAAAATAATGTATATCCCACTTTCCCCCGTGGCTCAAGGTGGTTTTCCCACCAGGCCATCTTCAAGTGCCATATGTGATATCCATTGTTTTATTTTCACTGCAGATAGGAATGCAGCCCACTAACCCCAAATTTTGGAGTATATATCATAGTGTACAAGACCATGCATTCAAGTCAGAGTATGTAATGATCCAAGTCACAGAGTAACCAATCAATGAGATATTTTGTAACTACTCAAAGCCTGTTGTAAAAGTTACAGTTCTACATCAAACAGAGATGTCCTTCACAACCAGCAAAGCCTTTTGCCTCAATGCCATGTAAAGAAAAAAAAATCAATCAACAGAACAGTGAATCAGAAGTGGCCTTTCCTATCAGAGAGAATACCAGCAGCTACCAGAAATCAGAAAATACAATCAAGAACATCTGGACGCACATAGCAGTTTTGCCTTTATGCCCTTTTGCTGCTCAGCTGCAAGACATCTGTACTACAATTTTCTTCAGGAGAACAGCAGCACACCTTCTCTTCTCTTATTTTAACATCTGGAACATCATGTATTGGAAGCAAGTGAGAAAGCAATTGGATCAGGTTGATACATTTCTTTTTTGATGGGGGAATTAAGAGAAAATGGGATTTAATCCTTTCTTGGCTTTATTGCAATGGATGCTAATGACAAAAAATGTAAACACTCTAGAAACATAATAGATTTTGATGAAATGCCAATTTAAGTATTCCTATTAAGACCAGTGACAATAATGTTCATCCTGTTTTTAAATATGTGTGATTCTTTTAAGTGCTATAGCAACTGAACCGATGAAACAGATGAATGAATTCCAGTCAGCAGGTCAGTAGGATAGCAAAGACAAAAATCAAAGAAAGATGGCTTTGTGTGAGGCCTTGACAAAGTTTTCAATGATACATTACAGATTTTGTTTCCTTCATAACGCTATTTGTAATGTTGGGAGACATCCAGCTATTGATTTTGAACAAAAAGTTCATATGCGTTAAAGATGAGCCTCTATCCTTCGCTGAATTTCTAAAATGTGTGTCTTCATATATTATGCTCAATATTCCCTGTGCAAACTGAATGCTAATCCTTTTAAAAATCAGATGAAAATATAACACAGCTTGTTGGAATATCTCTCCAAGAACAAATGTGTACCTATACGTCATACAGTCTACATATCCTTTGACCTTCCAGACTGAACACAGCCATGGCCAGCTATATGTAGGCATCCCATCCAGGGTTAAATGACCCCTTTTTTCTCCTGCCTATTTGGAATTGCAAATACAGTAAATTTTGAAGCATTTAGAAGCAATCATAAATGGCTAATGAGCTTTGCTTAGCTTGGTTGGTCACCAGTTGTGATTGTACTACTAGGAACCATGTATTCACTTGAATCTATTCAATACATTCCAGTTCCATAATCCTGATTCTAGTACTTTGTTTTTTAAAATTGTCATCCATAGTTTTTGCTCAGAAGGTTGAGATGTTCGCAGCAGGTTATACTGTTCACAACTTGGTCTGGCCCCATCCTCTTCAAATGAGGAACAGGATATGATTGGTTCAGTGCAGATTTGTTCAGCCAATTAGGAGAGAACATCAGGCAATGCATTCAACAGCACTCTGTTACCTTCAGCATTTTGCTGCAGTTGACCCACTCTCCTGCCCTCTCTAAAGGCAGTACAAAATTATCTGTTTAAAATTATAGAAGTGGGAATTTTTTGAGGTTTTACCACATTGACTAGATGAGAAACCTTTTTCTTTCATCTGTTCCATGCTGTCTCTGTGAATAATGTGTTATTGATTAAATAGGCCTGGTTATGAAACTGGTTAGGCCACAATTAGTTGGAAGGAGTAGGGGGTTGATCAGGTTAGGTAGGATTAATTGGCAAGCCCCCAGAGAGATCCCGAGTGATTGGGTGGGGAGAGGCTATCACATGCCTTGTGCTGGTTGAACTGTGGAGGAATGCCCTTGGTGCTGAGTGGCATCTTGTGAACCTGATAGGAGGCTTGTGACACATCAGGGGAAAGGGATGAAGCTGGGCTCCTCTCTGCACATACAGCTGTGCAGATAGTGACAAGCAAGGCTGGTGGACGCACTAGCTGAGTTTGGATCTGAGATGGATCTGCCCCAAGGGGCAGATGCCTAGCACAGTCCATCTTCACAGTTGTCATCTTATTTGAATAAGTCATGATGTAGGTCAGCCATTTCATTAGTTCGATATATTTTTTAATAAATAAAAACTAGTTGAACCTAGTTTGTGTTCTCTCATGTCAACATTTTGGGGATGGCTGCTCTACATCACTGTTCTACATCATCATGAAATCTGTCAGAAATTAATATAGTTAAAACAAACTGCCATCACACTCTGGACTCTAGTCCCCTGGCACAAGTGCAAAACAAGAATTTGTCTGGAGTATTTAATTATTGAACGTAGGATAAAAAGTTATTAACTTTAATAGCAAAAAACACAAGAAGTCTCTTCAAGATTCTACCCACCATAATGAATCTTGACTGGTTCTTCTTGCTGGGGAACTGGCCTTCTTTTCTGATTATTTAATGCTATAATCCAGGTGAGGGAGCAGAGTATCCCATAACAACATTTCTATATTTAGCAAAGCTCTCCAGCAAATTGCACTAATGATATACTGACATTTACACAGTCTGTCTGAAGCATATCACGCTTAGTCTATCCTAAATTCATCCAGTCATTTCCGTGGTCCTCTGATAACTGCATATTGAAGCTGTTATGGTTGGGATTTTTCCCCTTTCTCATTAAAAACTATAGTGGGAATTTTACTACTGAGAGATGCTTGGTGATATATATATAGATCTGGAGATTCTCTGTTTGCAAATATTCTCTCGTGCTCTGCAGCTTCTTTGCAAAAGAGAAAGAGGGTGGAAGCTGACTTTCATTAATGTGGCAATCGAAGAAGAGCAATATTCTTTCATAGTGTATTGGCAAAACCATTTTTCCTTTTACTGCTTTATCAAATGGGGGGATGTCTATTATAGTGACCTAGAGAAACCCAACATAGTAATTATGTACAGACAGCCAAGAATGGCAGTGGATACTTCATCTTCTTATCTTTAAGCTGATCTTCCATTTAATTTTATTTTACTATCCAAAGCTTGAGGGAGATGTTTGGAAACAAAAGAGTCCTGTTTGTTGGCTACCAAGCAGTGTCTATCTGCACAAATGTATAGAGAAACTTAACAATTAACAGTTAATAAATTGGAAGACCCTGTCCAGCAAGATAGCATTCAGTGCATCTAATCAGCATAAAATGCCCTTTAAATACACATCCACCCCACTTCTTTTAGCTCAGTGGAATGTAGCTTTCAGGTCTCAGCACATGAGACGGCATCAATGGCTAATTACATAGGAGTAGAAGGGTACTGTGTACCATACCCATATTTTTTTGTTTCTCCTCTCTCTTGATGCTGTTGCAACAGCTGCTAATTATATCCCACTACAGGTCAACTCCATGTGCCTTATTTCAACCTAGTTCCTTCATTATTTCACTCTTTTAAAAGCCACTGTTGCTTGTATATGCTATACTTGATTGCTTCATATATTGTATTTGATGCTAAACTAGATACAATGAAGTACAAGTCAATCTTTATTTATTGTATTTAGTATAGTTATATGCAGCTTTTCTCGTGTAATAGAGTACACTTTTCTTTTTTCTTCACAATTCTTTTTCCAGGAGCCCCCTAAGACTCCTGTAAACCAATGCTAGGGATTGGGGAAACCTCATTGGGTTCTACTGACATAAGAGAGAAAAGAGCTTCCCCCCCCCCCCAACTCCCCCTTTTGAATTCAGGCTCTCATATTTTGGAAGAATTAATCCATGAGACTTCACCAGCCCTCAGCATTGACTTTTAAGCAAGGGGGAAGAGGAAAGTGAAGAATAATCTTCCTTCTTGAGCACCTTGCATTTATGGTTCATACATAGGACCCAAACATTTGAAGGGCAACCTCCCTAGCACTGCAGTGAGTGTAACGAATACACAAGAACATAGTTTTAGATCATTTCCTAAATTAGACAGTGTATTTAGACTATTTATGTATCCTAAATGAGCGCAACATTAACCAGAATGACTCACACATAATACTTACTTACTGATTGATAAGGTTCACACAGCCATGTGGCTGAGTTGTATTTAATATACGTAGTAGAGTCAGCTACAGGAATGAGGTGTGCAGGAGTTCTCTCTTATTACAGACTCAAATCTCCATCTACCCTGTATGAATCCAGTTTAAACATCACTAGATCTCAATATTCCTAATTTTAAATTATGAGTAAGATCTGTGGAACTGTGGCAATGGAAAGGAAATGAGTTAGTTGACTTGGATAATCATATTTTTACAGCACTTCCCCTACCTATTATATGCTTGTTATATTCCAGTGTTATATGAAACTTCCAGTAGGTCTGCAGGTACCTTTTGAGGTCTGCAGCTGCACACTTTCTGCAACTCTGCTATCTCAGGATGTGTCTGAGGATTGGTCCCTGAATGCTCACCTATATTACAGAAACCCATTCAAGAATAAACTTGCTTAGCAGCAAATGGTGTGATAAGTTAACAGGGATTTCTCCTTGATGCCCTGGTTGTTTTGTTTTACTTGCCTTGAACCCAGAACAGTGTTACCATGGACCCTGCTAAGCCAGCGTTGACCAGGAAAAGATTTTTTTTGAAAAGTCATTCTCCTGGTTCATGGAAATGAAACATTCTTCTATACCATCTTACTGTGCTGCTACTTCGTTCTACCAATGTGTAGACCCGGGTCTCAATTATAGCAATCAAGTGTTGAGGAATATGATGCACATGTATATGTAAACTGTCCTTCAATCAGAAACATGGTCACTGTAGGAATCCCAGCTACCATATCCATCAATTTTGGAATTATTGGTGCAGAGCCTGCAGAATGCAAATGTATGATGATTCCCTAATATTGTGCTAATTGCTTATGTAAACCAGTCCTGAGACTGAATTTAAAAGACAATATGGGAAAAGCAAGATCTGTAAAACCAACTATTTAGTTTGGTCATTGATCAGTTTGAAGGACTGACTTCCCCAATGTGAAGCTATGCTGGTCCTCTCTTCATATCAGAACTCTCTTTAAAATCTATCAATTTGACCACCATCCTGCCTTGCTCCATTATAGCTTTCTGGAATAGTTTGCTGGAAGAAGTTGGGAGAGCTCCAGCTTTTGTCCTAGTCTATATATGGAGCACAACTTTTCGTGTCAGGTTGGGTGGTAGATATTCTTTTTGATGCAGAATGGGGACTGTTTATGCTTTAAATTTTGTGGGACTGTCTATTTTAATGGCTTTGATTCTATCTCTCTTTTTTGCTGCTTGAGCTCCACTTCATTCTTTGTGAGGCAGTCCTCCACTCCAAAATGACATTTGGTAGTTCTGTTTACATAAAACCAATGTCTTTCAAAGAGCTAAAAACTGCCAAACACCACAGGAATACTTTCTGCAGTAGAAGACTGACTCCCTAGCTGACAAAGAGGATTGCAAATGGAAAGAAGGTATAGGATCTAAGGTAATGTCCTCTTATGTCAGCTTTAGCTGACTTATGTAGGCCATCTTAGATTGCCATCTATGGCTAGAAAGGTGGGATATTTTTTGAAAAAATAATCAGTTTAAATTCCTAAGACTACATTTTAGTAGGACAGGACAGAAGGCATATGTGTCCCAAATGTTGATCTAAATGACCCCCACATTCCTAGTTTACATAAAATCTATATGGCATAATTTACCCATCTTCTGAAGTTGAGGTGGGTGGGGGGGGGGAGCTAGATTAATTAAGATAGGATTGGATGCTTATTGCAGTGGATGACCAGTAGTAGGACAGATAAGTAGCAATAGATTATGGAGGTAATTTTAACAGATGTCAACTGACATAGTGCTCTGGGTCCACAGAATGATTCAAGGGAATAGATATTAGATAGTTTATAAACATAAAAGAGTGTAAAGATGAGTTCAAGGTAAACAGAATCTGCTTTATTTTTACAAATGTGAACAAAAAAAGTAGACTTAGTCCTTTGAGAAATTACCTGATCCGGTCCTGTTTGTGGTTTGAGACAAAAAAGCAAAACTATTTTGTTTTCTGATATTAAAACTAGTACAAAACATGGCACTGCAACTATTGGCATGCAGACGCATAGCAGCAATGGGGCCATCCAGGCAGCTTGTTCCAAGTGCCACCATTGCCGTCATGTGTTGGGGCGAGGCGGGGGGTGTTTTGGGGGTGGGGCAGAGCAGAGTTGGGGCGGAGAAGGGGTGGGAGGGGGTGTGTGGGCAGCTCATGTCCTGGGCACAGTTTCCCCTCCCTTCATCACTGTTGGCATGGGATAACAAAGCTACAAAGATAAGGATGAGGCAGACCCATTCGCATATGGATAAGACCAGAAACTTTTAATGGAGACTAAAGCAAATGCAAGAAAGTTCCTGAGTCAAGAGTACTATTTCTGGGCTCAGCATGTGTACCAGTTGCTAAGATGCTAAATCTGCAAAAGACATTAATTTTTTAATAATAAAATGTTATGCAATGTCTTAAATACTTTTGTTTTTGTATTATATGCATGGCCTTCTACCCTAACATTCCAGGACAGCCTTTCTTATTTCAAGTTTCTGCAGCAGAAATTTACAACCATACCATCGGGCCAGTGGGACAAATTCATTTTGATTGTAACATTTCATTGACACTAATAGAGTTTTATACCAGTAAAGAATTTGGCACAGTGTCCTTAAATTGCTTTTATGCACAGTTTGAATCAAAATTGTTGTTTTTTCTCTTGGGAACCCTTCTGATTAAACCACCACCACTGTTTTGCTTCTGACAAATATGAAAACCAACCCTGCATTTTTGAGCCGTTTTCCTGTCGTTTTTGATTTATTTTATGCACTTCAGTTAAGCTTTTTATTGATTAAAGCATAGTCATCTTGAGAAGTATCCAGGCCTTGCTGTGTTTCTGAGAAACCAGAGACTACCTATATCTCTCAGAAGTGTCTCCACATTACATCTGCAAGAGATAGCCAGAGGATTGGCTTCTTACCCTGAAGATCAGTTGTTCATTGCAAAACAATAAGACCATCAGAGGGCCACCCGATGAGCACATACAATTACCAAGGCCTGGATAAGAATCTGGAATGGTCTACCCTGTTTTATCTGCTAGAACACCTGCAACATGGAGAGAACATACAGATCATGCAGCTGCTCACACAGTTATGTATGACCAAAGTGATGTAATGCAGGCACAAAAGACCATTAGTTTGAACACCCAATAAAAGAGAGATCTTTTGAACAGGGTCAACCATCCTCCTATAGAAAGGCACCATTGCCTGGCCTACCATTAGAATCCTGAGCATCAAAGCATAGGGCTGGTATACCTAGCTCAGGGGTAGGGAACCTGCGGCTCTCCAGATGTTCAGGAACTACAATTCCCATCAGCCCCACCAGCATGGCCAATTGGCCATGCTGACAGAGGCTGATGGGAATTGTAGTTCCTGAACATCTGGAGAGCCGCAGGTTCCCTACCCCTGACCTAGCTCGATGTAAACGTCGGTAGTAGATTCTCTCCTACCTCAAGGGAACTGGCTTTTGGGAAAATGTTGGTTTCTTGCCTTGAGCATAAGTGTTGGAAGGCTTACTAACAGAACTCTGTCTTTCTGTACATTTCAAATAAATTGTGCATTACTGTAATCTTGCTGCTGTGATTCTCTGGTTGAAAGGGAATAGTGGAGATTTCCTAATAGTGAGTGATCCTGCTGCTCTACCTGTTTCTCCTTTCTCTGACTGAGGAAGCTGTGTAACCTGACCTCTCAAGACAATCCCCCTTGGGTATAGGCTTAACTGGTGGATCTACCCACTGCAGGCTATCCCTGCAAGGAAGGGCAGTTCCAAAGAACCCTCAGACCCAATTTTGTAACTAAAACATGTGTGTGTGTGTGCATGTGTGGGTTCCTGCATGTGACAGAATGGGACACGGGTTCTAATGAAGACCAAAATGTATGGAGGCACTGCACTTACAATTCTAGTAACAAGTGGTCACTGCCATCTAGGTCTGAAAAGTTTTTTCAGGCAGAAGACTACACTCATGGATAAACAGAGTCATACTAGAGCTGAACGATGACCTAACAACAACAGAGCTTGCCAAATGGAGGCTACCAAAACCTGAGTCAGGCCCCATATGAAGCACATATGGAAACAGCTTAGGATGGATGGATTCCCCATCATGAGAATGAAATGCTTTCAGTATGATGCTAGGTGAAAAATAGGCACCCATTAGAAAAACAGGCATCCACATGTTTCCTGTACATTTTGTTTCCTTGTCACAAGCAGCCAGACACTTCCAGGTCTGTGACATTCTCCATCCCACCCCCACCCTCTCACCACCCCAAGTGTGGAAGAAACTGAAACCTGAGTGATTTATAGTTCATTTCTAAATGGAGTCAGTTACACCTAATCCTACTGATTTCAAGAGGTTTAGAAGGGTTTAACTCTGTTCAGGTTTGCGCTGTCAGTTGCTGGACCAGCTGGTACTTGTGTGTAATGTGGTTACATTCAACAAGTGAAGTCTATTCAGACTGAGGGGGAAATGTCAGAATTCTTGGTTTTCAGTCATTTCAGTCACATTATACACACTGGCATTGGTTCTCTGAAAATTAACTTGTCCTGGACGAATAGACTGGGCTGTTCCTTCCTCTGCCTTTAGATGCATTGTAAAGGCCTACACGTTTTGACTATCTATATTCTTTTCCTGCATTACAAAGCGTTCTTCAAAGAGTTGCTAATTTCCATTGGAACAGTGATCAACTGAGACAATCTACAAAATAGGGAGAGACTGTTAAGTATATATTTCCCACGTGAATGATTGGCGTACTTCGGTGATACATTGCTGTCATCACGTTCCTAGCCCAAGCATCAGGAATCAAATATGCAGAATAAGGAGAAAAATAATCAGATCAACATTTGTACATTATTTATTATGAAGACAAATCAGCTGAAAATTAAAGTGGAAGATTCAGCACTTGGATTGCCACTGTTAGAAATGCACTTTCCGCTTTTGGATCCAGATTGTCCTCTCTACTTGGCGCTGCCTCATCAATGAGCTGCTTTTTAATCTATATTCTCTCCATTTATTAAATTAAGCTCCAAAGAAAACCTTACACTGGAGAAAAACTTCCCTTTGTCTTTTTTAATGTTCACTGGACTTCTGCATTGTATTTTTTCATATTTTGGCAGAGGATGAAGAACAGTTTTTAGATACTTTTTCTGAGCTGATGGCTTACAGCTCAGAAAAAGTGTCTAGAAATGCTCCTTATGGTGTTGATGGCACCAAAAGGCTGCTCTGCTGTCTTTCTTCGGCTTCAGAATTTAAGCCTTGTTTAGGGTTCTCTGATCCATACTTCTGTCAGATCAGATCCTAGGATGTCTACAAGGTTATGTCATATTTCTCCTCTGTCAGCACTGCTGCTAAAATTGTCTTTCCTAGAAAAGCCATTCCTCTCCCCTAATCAAGAGCCCTTGAACTTATATTGATATAGAATATTTATGTCAGACTCCATTTCCTAAGAGGTTATGCCCTCCATTCTCCTCCTCTCTTTAACACATCCCATAGGAGTCTCAGGCTCAACGAAGGAGGGGAGAGACATTTACAATAGCTTAGATGTCTCTCTCCAGCCCTTGGTCCACCTTCTGTTTGCTTAGGTTACCTGGGCTTGTCCTAATAAATGCCTGCAGGGGCCATCTGTCTGTCTGTCTGTCTGTCTGTCTGTCTTATATGTTAGTGTACATATCATACAGAATAAATATATATATATATATATAATGTAAAAGATAGGTTCAGAAAACCAGATCCCAACATACATTGCACATAAATCACACAAAAGTACAACTCAGGTATTATTACAACTAATGAATATATCAAATGACCACCAAAGCTCTGTAAGTATTTTGACCCTTGTGACCTTCCTCAGTGGTCAATAATAACAGTAACATTTGAAAAGAAGCACATTCAAGAGCTGATGTGTCAATCCAAATCAGGAGTTGCTTCCTGGTCTGTTGTGCAATGGATAAAAATGTTTGAAGTGGGCCTCAGACCTCCTTCTATAATAACTGCACCAACACCTGAAACTGCAGCAACATTTTAAATCTGGTATTGAATTGTCAGTATCTCTGAAGATATATAATATTAGTCATAAGTTACAAAAAGAAAAAGGATCCCTTCATGATTCACCTGAATCCTTACTGCGCAATATAACCATCATATGTTTTAGTAGGAGCCAGCAATAGTCCACTGGAGGGAAACACAGCAATAGGGAATATAGTTAACGGAACAGAATGGCAGGCCCGGGTTTCTAATGGGTCATTGGATGGAAACGGTCTTTTGACTGCTATAGAACACTGTTCTGTTTTCCATCTTCGCAGTTAATCCCTGCAAATCACTGAGAATAAATTATTCAACATGCTGGATGGATTCCTTGCATCTTTCAAAATCTGGAATGAGGTGAATAATTTTGACCTTTAAAAAAATACATATAAAAGAAGGGAAGGGATGTATTTCGTATTGCATCCTTTATGGTCTTCTCTAAAAATGCAGCCCCCAGAGCACTTTCCTTACTAAAGGAATGTTTGATATATGGGCTGCTGAAAGTAAGCATAGCTAGTGAAAGCTACTGAAAGCATAGCTAGTGGATGTTAGGTACCACATAAGAAGTGGATGTTAGGTACCACACTGAGCCATTAAATCAATCTAACTGGGCCATTTTGCTCAACTGTGCCAGCGACACAGTCCCTCCACATTGACCCCTTGGGTTCCCTGCCGTTGTTGCAATGCATCATCTAGCCTTTTGGAAAACAGAATCAGTCTCCTTTGAGGACTGGGGCAAAACAGTGTCTCACACTGCAGCAGACTTTATTAGCACCACTGCAACTAAAAGAGAACTCTGGCTGCAGGCAGGGCCCTTCAGTCCAGCTCCTCAGCAGTGGTAGCCTGAACAGGTACAGGCAGGCAGGAGCCCCTTCCTGAATGCTCAAGGCATTGCCGCTGGTAGCAGGGACTGGAAAAGAGCAGCAGCCAGCCAGGCTCGGGAAATGGGCCCTTTCCCAGGTCCCCTCGGAAGAAGCAAAGAGCATCTAGACGGCGGCTCTGAAGCTGGGCTGGGAGCGGCCTCAACGCCGGCATTTCTCCCTGGCTGTGGGGAGGCGCCCGGGGGGAGTCCTCAGCCCCTGCTCTGGGGTCGATTAAACTGCAAGTCACAGAGCCAGCCGCCCCAGCCCGCCGCCTCCCAGGGCGCGCTGCCTCTTTCCTCCCGTACAATGAATGGCCTCATTGACTATTTACGGGCTCTGCACAAGGAGGCTGCTGTCTCTCCTCGGTCACGGGGAGGCTGTGGAGCCGGGCAAGCCAAGCGCAGGGCTGCTGGGCAGCTCTGCCTGCCTGCCTGCCTGGCCAGACGAAAGGAAGCCTGGATTACGCCGACGGCGGAGAGAGGCAGAGCGATCTGCCGCCGAACCCCTCCAAGATCTGGAGGCGGGCCCCTTTTCTCGGTCCAATCCGAGGGGAGCTAGGGGGAGATCCCTGGGTGGGGAAATGCCTGGTGTCTGGCGAGCAGGCGAGGCATAATGGCCGGCCCGGATGGTGCAGGCCGAGCAGGGCAACAAGCGAACGCAAGGGGGCTTTCACGATGGAAAGACGAGGCGGACGGCTGGGTAGCTAGAAGAGGCAAGGCACCTGTAGGGAAGAAGAGAAAGAGACAGGCCAGCTCTCTCTTTGGGAGGGAGAACTGCAAGTCACAGCTTCTGTCCCAAAAGTTATTCTGGGAGGACTGGAGGGCTACTCAGTGGGTTCTAACAGGTGCTTCCTCTCCCCCCCTCCGGGGGGGGGAGACTCGAGGAAGGTGGCTCACCTCCCCTGTTCTAGACAGCCTAGGAAGCGAGAGCTGTGCAGGCCAATATAGTAGCCACGATGCTCTCGGGCAGATCCGCCACTCTTTAGACAGGGAGGGTGGCGGAGCCTGTTTGGCCCACTAGAACTCTTCCTGGTGGCAGGTCGGTCCATCCACCTTCGGGCTGTTCCCTTATTTCCGCAGCGGGCCTTTCAGTGAGTCTTGCAATGCCCCCAGTCCTCCTGGAGCACCGTGAAGGTCACTGAACCCCGACTTGCATGCGAAGAAGTGGGTTGCGACTCACGAAAACGTACGCTGGGAATCAGTATTACTTTTCCTTTTGGGACGTCCATTAAAACCCTGCTGGCTCGCGTGTTTTAGCGCGATCGCTCTGGCTTTTTTATAGTAATCCCTGGATTTTCTCTTTGAACATGTGATTTGGAATGGGGTGGAAGTGGCGGGGTCACAGTTGCTCGGGATGCATTGCCCCCCCCCCTCCCCAATCCCTTGCCTTCTCTTACTGGTGACTGTCGTTTGTAGGAGGCACAATGGATCGACCGATTAATCCGCCACCCACGGAAGCCCGAATAGTTTCATGAAAGCCGATTCAGTTCCATCGACCACCAGCTGTTTTGAACAAAACGTCGTACCATTTAGAATCCGGGGAAGGGGGGAAGGGCAGTTGTGATGAAGCACTCTGCACATGGCTAGAAGCTCCTGCTCCTGACACTGCCCATTCCAAGCGAATGGCCGCCGGCTGAACTGAAGCCGGGAGCTTCTCTCGAGCAAGTCCACATCCTTATGGGAAAGTGGTGTGTGGGTTAGGCAGCCCTGGGCCCATGCCCGGGGGATCGGGCTCCAGGAGGGACCCGGGAGCCAACTCGCCCGGGTTCGAAGCCGGGGCTCGGCCGAATGAGGCCGGGAAAGCAGCTCTGTGACTTTAAAGGGCTCTGCGCGGAGCTCCCGGCAGGAGGCGTGGCTCTCTCTGGCTCGCCGCCGCTCGGCTGCCGCTTGCCATTGAGCTCGGCGCGCCGCCTCCGCTCCTCAGACCCGCAGCCCGGTCCGACGGCGGCTCGGCGACTTTCTCGGGGCGACCCGTGCCGTCCGCCCGGTCCCTCGGCCCGGCTCTTCTCAGCAGCGGGCAAGGTAAGGACCCAGCCCCAGACCCCGCCGCCACCGCCGCCGCCGCAGCCCCTTCCCCTCCAGGGCTTGGGCGAGACAGTGGCTGCGCGGGAAACGGGGGCGGGGGGGGGGTGGGGGCGCGTCCCGAACCTGTCGTCCCGAACCTCCGGGCACCTGCGCCCCGCTCTCCCCTAGTTTGAGAGATGATCCGCACCACACCTAGGCAGGCGGGCGGGCGGGAAGACAGGCGGGGTATTTGCTGGGCAAACAAAACTCCTACAGGAAGCGTCTGTCTTTCCCCTCCTGTCCATATAATGTCCATTTCTCCACCTCTTCCATTTCCCTCTATACTACGTCTCCTGGGCGTCTCATTCTTTCTGTCGTCGTGCCCCCCCCCCCCATACCTGCCTGCCTCAGCTCACTTACTAGGGAATAAGTTCAAGGGAAAAGAACGGGACTGGCTGCCAAGTCAAGGCGAGGGCTACACATGAACTTCGCCTGCCCGTCCGTCTCCCCAGCCTTCTGTGCTATCCCTCCTACCCCCCCCCCCTTCCTGCTGAGGGGGATCCCATCAAAATCGGATCCGGGGGTGTCTGGTCGATCCCGAAAACGGCTCGACAAGCAAACTCTCTCGGCTCTTGCCAGGAGAGCCTGCCAGGTTCCCAGCCCGAGCTTCAGGCGTGCGATCTCCTCCCGCAGCTTCCCCGTGCCCACCGCACTTCTCCGAAAGCTTTCCTCTCCATAGCAACGCTTTGTGTGTGTCCTTATCATGCAGTCAGTCGCCCGTTCAGCACGCCTCCCGGAGCCCAGAGAGGTGTCTGTTGGAGATCCGTAGCCCTCTCGTGCCTGTGGAAAGGGTCTGGCTTGAACCTGAATGCCTGGGAGTTGCCCCCTTAGGTCGTCAAGCCTATTAACTCCGCCGCGGGAGTGTTGACTTCCGTGGGGCTTCGCTAAGCGCGGAGTGTGAATGACAACCTTTGTGTTGCAGGTGCCGGAGCATTTGTTGCCCGGTTCTACAATCTGGTCAAGTCAGAGCACTCGACATGAAATCGCTTGCCAGCCCCGATTTACCGCCCAGATAGCCCAACATACTGAATCCGCATATATGCAAGCCCTTGGGCGTTTGCCAAACTGTCCCCTAATGGCTCAGAACCAAATACCTGACTTAATTATTGATTCGTAGAAAGTGGACCTACAAATAGTGCTTCCTTTCCTGTCCCCTTTCTCTACAGCCTTACAAAAAACAAACCTCGCACCTGCTTTGTTAGGAAATAGCCTTTGCTGCCCAAGCGTTGAGTGAGACACTGGAGACATTCCTTTGGATGAGTGGGAGCAGATGTAGAAACTGAGGCAGCGTCTCCAATGAAACCTTTGTACATTTTCAAAACTTTGTCGTGGAATAAAGCCTGGAGCCGAACCTCAATCCTCAGTTTTCTCGGGAGGCGGGAGGGGAGGAGGGGAGGAAGCCATCCAGAGAGGAAATAAGGCGGGGGAGAGATAGATGGATGAAATCACAAATGTTTGCATTGGTTGCTTTAAAATATGCTAAAATGTGCACCGCTGTGAAGTCCAGAAAGTGCCTGAACAAGTAAATCTATCATATCTTCAGCTCCTTAATTAGGATGCACGTCTCTTTGGCAGCTAAAAAATTAATTACCATCTTAAAATGCCATTAATCATCGGCACAGCAGAAACGAGGTTGTGAATCTGAGTTGAGCTAATAAGAGACAGAGGGGAACCCAATCGCTTTTCTTGGCGTGTGGGAGTGGAAAGCGAGTGGGCCGCAATGTGGTCTTAACTGATAATATCAACATTCGTTTCAGCACTTCGGCAAGCAGCATTAAGGGGGGGGGGGAGAGAGAGAGAGAGAGAGAGAGAGAGAGAGAGAGAGAGAGAGAGAGAGAAGAAACGGCCGAGGAAGGGGAGGCCTAGCTGGATGTGGCAGCAGAGGGGCGAACGACTTTGGTCTGCAGCTCTCGTAGGTAAAGGGGATGCTGTTTAGGTCCTGCTCAGGAACTAAGCCAGTGATCCCTACACAACAGCAGGAAATCAGGATTCACCACAAATGTCCACGATCCAATGCTTGTCAAAGGCCTGCTGTAAGCACACATCCTAACGCCATCTTTTTTTTAAGTCTAAGGGCCCATCACAAAACCACTGGCATCAGGTCTTAAAACAGTCTCCTTACACTGAAGATGGAAAGCCAGGCCTCCAAATAATGTTATAAATACCGACCAGTTAAGAGGGACCAAGATACGATGTGAAACAGAGGACCAGTAAGGGCACAATTTCAAGACCCTCCTTTCTCAATGCAAGCCTTATTTTTATTTAGGTTTATTAGGCACAGGAAGACCATCAGAGACAGGGTTCTATTATCCAGAGACGGCAATTTTTTTATTGGTCTCCTATTATTTTCATCCCAACCTGCTTTACTTGATATACGTATTTTCATTTCCACTTCACCTGGGCTGTGACCTTGGATAGTGAAAAGATGTTCCTGCTAGTCTCGGTATGGCGGAGAGGAAGAGTAAATCAAAATACACAACAGGAAATTGAGCATTTAGAGCCAGAGCTCACTGATGGCGGGAGGCGGGATCGCAATGGAAGAGGTTTCAGGGTGCCTGTATGAGAAAATAGATGTACTGCAGGTCAGATGCACCTGGAGGGGGCATAATCAGCTCCCTCAGCAGAATTTCATGCAGTCAGGGCACAGACCTTCCAACTGAACTCCAAAGGAAAGTGGCAGAACTAGTTGCTCTCTGGATGTTAGAACGGCAGGCTTATGTAGATAAGGATGGCTGTTACTGGTGTATCTGTTTTGCAAGAGTTACGTAATAAAGACGCAAATGCCAACTGCAACCTTGCTTAACAGATGGGAACAGGGATGGTGGCTTTGAAGCCGAAATTAATGATATATTTCATGAATGGCCTATGTCCACAGGGAGCTGTTCGCAACCATTGCCATCAACTAGCCATTAGCCTTGACTTTAATAGGATGTGGATAGTGCCCTGAACGTGGTCAATTGATTTTTCACTACCTTCTAAAGAGTTGGCAGCCCTAAGATTCGTCCTATTATGTCACAGCTCTGGATCGAAGAACTGAGAGAGAGAGAGAGAGAGAGAGAGAGAGAGAGAGAGAGAGAGATTGTCTTGGAGAGAAATGAGAAATGTTTCCTTTAACACTGAAAGGGAGTGAAGGTATATTATACCATCTGTTGGAAACTGTCGAAGTAATTCTATGTAGATCATCACAACAATAGTGTGGTTAGAGCAGTATGAGCCATATAATCAGATAACATATCTCCCCCCCCCCCCCCCCGCGCGCTTCCATGTTAGGAAGCCCAGAGAACAATGGCTTATTATTTTTTTATTCCAATAGCTTATCCTCTGGCCATGTGTGTCGGCACCGCATAGGCCGCGAGCTCGATGCTGTGATGCTCTCCGTGGTGCTGAAACGGAGAGTGGCCGTTAGCTCTAGTAAACACTACAGAATAAATTCGGTAGCTGTCCGTGGTGGTGGTGGTGGTGACACGTTTCTAGTTCCTAAGTATCCAACTAGGAACGTGAAACGTTGTAGAAATCACAATAGATTGCAGTCATAGTTTCATTTGTAAGGGTGGCATGTCATCAGCATGTCATAAGCTTCTTCAAAGGAGGAAGGTATGCTGTGAAAAGAGGAAATTTACAAAAGCTCCTGATCTAACAACAGATACCTCCCTCCCCCCAGTTGTTGTATCTGCCGAAGTTTATGATGAAAGTTAATACCTTGTAGTTTTATAAAATTCTTGGTAGGAGTCTGCTCAATATGTTTACTTTGCTGTGATCTGTCCGGCCATACCGGTAGACACCTGATGTGTTATGTCAGTACTCGGACTCAATAAGAAATCTCCTCGCTCTCACAGAAGCTAGGACTCGCCCTTTTTTTGATCCGGCTCCAAACTCTACATTTTCCTGGTGAGATATCCCAGCTGTGTACTGAAGGAGTCGCTAGATCTCCTTGCTTTCAGCACTAGGTACTCTTCCCGCCCCCCTCTCCTTCAAGTACTCCAATAGTCAGCTCGTTTGATTGAATTGCCTGCTAGACTGCAGGAGTAGCCATTCATTATACTTAGTTTTGACGCTGCAGTTAGGTTTCCATCCTTTAAAAAAATCCAATAATATTCAGGAATACCTTAGCAGAAGGTACGCTTCGGGTCGCCGTGGTTTAAAAGCAAACATGTGCAGAAGAAATCAGTTCCCATAACACTAGCAACTTATTCTGAATAGCTTTGAAATAACATGAGCTTCTAAGAGTCACAGGTCCGAACATGAGGTACAAGAGGTTCAGAATAAAAATAGAGACTGCTGCCCTGTCCATTCCTACCAGATAGGAAGTCATATTGAAGTCAGCGTCTCCTTTCTCAGTTTCTTTTGCCTTAAAATTGGAAGACCCTCCAGACATAAGATTAATATCTATTCGTTTTCATGTAGCCGTAATAGGAATTATCTTATCCACCAGTCAATACTTAAATAGATTCAAGGACGATATTTCCATTCTAGTTGCACAAAAGAATCGTTCATTCGCCACCAATGTATTTTAATGAATCCACAAAAGGAAAAATCCTCCCTCCTTCAGAAATAAAGGAATCTGAATTGCGTTTCCCAGAAAAGTGTAACATCAGGGAATGAATCACCCAACTAGAGTCAAATTGAGCAGCTGAAGAGATATAAAGAACAACTGTTCACAAATGCAGGTATATGCTAGCTGGCAAAGACTGCGAACTAGTCACTGCAGACACAGGCCTTTTGATTTCAATAGCAATACTTGGAAGGAAAATCACCCAAAGACAACCTTTGTCAGCATTACTTTAACACTTGGTATTTACGTACTATTTTACAAAGTGAGCCCTCCAGTCATTGCTGAGGCTATAGAGGGTGGCTTTCAGGATGTGCAATTGAAAAACTTCCTTCCGTCTTGTTATTTCTGGGTGCTCCGTATACCTCAGACAGTGCGGTATAGTCCTGGCAATCCCTCTTCCTGCCCTAACCTGAAAGTCAGAGCCAAAGGGTGTTTTGTTTTTTTGGAGCAAGTACCGTTTAACGTAAGCAGGCCGTAGGAAATTAATGGCTGGACATTCGAAGGCAAGGCTGTAGTTGGTATACGTTTCGAAACAATGGCGATGCCCTTCTCTTAAGCTCACTGTTGTGGTCCCAACTAGTCAGCTGTGAACATCTTTAAACTAATTTTGCTAGAGTCCCCTCCCCCTCCCCCTCCCCCTCCCCCTCCCCACTGGTTGCTTGTATTGTCTTCGGACTTGAATGGGATTGTGGGGTTCCAGTCAAAGAGTACTGAGAGCTTAAGGCGCTGGCCAGGCTTGGTTCCCTTTTAACTGGGATCTGAATCCGGCCTCATCGACCCGCACTCTAATTGGCTGGAGTCCCAGCAACTACTTCTGCTTAAGCAGACTGTGTATAGTTCAGAGCCCCAGACAGAGCAGACACCCGACTTCCACGCTCAGCGCCGCTCCTTTCCCAGACGCCGGGAGGTTATTGGAAGACAACCCCCATCACGTAAGGCACGTCACGTAGCCAAGTTGCTCCAAAACACTAGTAGGAATAACCAGATTAATAATTCCACCAGACCGCGTTGTGTAAGAGACCTGGGGAAGGGCTGCTTAGCCAGCCCCCTGGAGCCCGGAGCCGCGATCTCCGTCTCCAGCTCTTCATCTTGGCTGCGCGTCAGAAGCCGTGCAGCAGTGCAGTGGAAGGGGAGTCCAACAGCCAGGCGAGGCAGGGCCCGCCTCTCCTTCGGCGGCGGTTCCGCAAGCTCGGATTTCCTACTGATCCCCCCATTCTCTCTCCCCCCCCCCGCTTTTGCCTACCTCCCAGGTTCGCCCGGCTGCCTGCCTGCCTGCCCGCCCGCCCGCCCGCGTGTGTGTGCGTGTGCGAGTGCGTTTGGATTCCTCCAGGCTTCTCCCCCACCCCGCCGCTCGCCCGACTACCATGGATGTCCCGCCATTCCTTGCAGTCGAAGGTTGCTCCTTGGCGCAGTGAACGAAGATCATGCAGGGATTGCTAATGGCTTTTGGAAGCGGCGAGCCTTTGCCCCTGTGCGCGACCATGCCGTGATCGCGTCTCGGGGCCAACCAGTTCTACGGCGCCTCTGCTCTCGACTCGACCGGGGGGGACACCCGACGCTTAAGCAAGGGGGGGAACAGAGGAAAGCGGCGCTTGTGTGCGGAGGAAACACCATGAAGATTATTCCCCCGATTCTAAGTCATCCAGTCTTCAGAGGCGCCCTTCGGCTCCTGTTTTGCTTACTGTGGATTGGATATTCCCAAGGAACCACGCATGTGTTGAGATTCGGTAAGGCGGCTTTTCTGGCGTTTCTTGGCATCGTTACGTGTCCCTAGGATTTTGCCCGTTTGGAGGGCGGGGAGCGGGGGGGGGGGCTTGCTGGGAGGAGGGGAAAGGAGATGGAGCGACTTCCGGGCCAAGATGGGCATTTCGCCTCCCGATGGCACGTAAGGCGCTAGTTTGGTCCTCTGCTGCTTTCTCTAGCTGCAAAGCTGAGCGGTGGCTGCTGATCAAAGAAAGCCTCGGAAATTGACTAACAAACAGAGCCTACCAAACCGAGGCGGATCGGCGCCGGGGAGTTGGGGGGGGGGGTGCGGAATCAAGCCTAGGGGTTGCGTTGACTTGCGTGGTGCTTTCTCTTCCGAGTTGCCAGGGAGAGCAAGAGAGTTTCTGGGGTCGGAGAACTGTTGATTCATTCAGATCGGTCCATCTCTTAAGTGTTCCGTTGCTCGGCTGGTCCACTTAAGACCCAAACACCAGGACGGACCCAATGCTCACCGTGAAGAAACTCTAGCACCTGGTTGACTTGCACTTAAGAGACCTTGGTGAGGCGACTGATCGGGCCGTTTGCCAAGAGACCCAGCTCGCAAACTGCTTTGCACAATTCCCTTTCTCTAAAATAAGCACATGATTTGGCTCAGTGACACGGAGGGTGCGACCGACGCATCTCTCAGGCGGCGTGTCGCCCGGTTAAACAGTCGTGACTAAAGTCTACCGGTGCCAACCACTCACAATATAAAGTCCGCGGGGTAACTCCCGAGGAGAATGTTATCTGCTTATGCTCGGCGCTAACCTATGCGTGTGCGAGGAAGGAGAGAAAAGGTCGGACTAGCAATGCAACTGCTATGTCCACTTACTTGGAAGTAAACCCCACCGAATGCAGTGGGACTTAGCTTCGAGTAAACCTGAGTAAGGTTTTTTTTATCACTGAGATCCGAAGAGCCTAGCCAAGATTTCCTACAAGTATGTCCCGGTCAGGATGGTTCTGGGGCCATCACAAAGTTTAGCAGACCCCCCACCCCTCCCCAAACCGCTCTGGGACGGTTTTCCCTTCGTGGGACACGGGTCAGTCCCGTAGAGCAAGCGCAGCTGGAAGGAGTGTTCAAGCCACAGGGCTAAAGCCCGGGTTGTTTTAATGGCCGGCAGCAAAGGTGTGCGAGAAAAGTTCTTCCAGAATGAAGCGAAGGTTGAGCTCGGGAGAGCAGCCAGAGGGAGCGGCACCCCTCGGGTCCCCCAGCTGCCAGTCCGCGAAGTTACATCCCGTCTAGTCAATGGCAAAACTTCCACTGAAGCTTATGCCAAGAGGGTTTATAACGCTGGGAAAGTTGTTGTGCCAACCAGAGACCGTGTTGAGTTTCCATTGAGGCGGTCCGTCTCTTTCCCCATCACGACACGGCTGTTTCACGGCTCTGCCTCCGTGATGGTCGTAGCGGCAGTTCTCCGCCCCGCTAGAAAGGAAGGAAAGAACCCTTGCTTTTGCTGCTGAACAGGAGGCAGCGAAAAGACAGGGATCGCGTGTGCTGAATTCTTAGTTTACACTTTCCTGCTGCACCCCCTTTGCACGGTGTAATAAGGCAGGTTGCTCTTAGCAACCGTCTTCAGGAATGCTGCTTCCTTTGAACACGGCTAAAGAAGGTCCTTGGAACACCTGCGGGGTGGGGGTGGGTTTCAGTTCCAAGGGGATGGGACCTGGAGGCGACACGATTGTTGTTTGTACCAGAAGATGGGCCGGTCTCATTGCGGCTGAACGCTGCCGGTATACAAAAGTCAATATGCCCCTCCACCCCCACCCCCACCCCCACCCCCACCCCACCCGCACACCTCCACTACCCCTGGTGCGGGTTAATTAAAAATGCCCTAATCTGGAAGTTCTCATCAGCGTTGGGTCATTCAAATAAAACATTGACCGTGGCTGATCGATCCCGCAGTGGAGGTGACCGCAACCTTTTCCTGAGGACAATGCAACTCTCCGTACCCTGACGAAACCACAGCCCCCATTTCTAAACTAAGGGGCCAGTGCACACTGAGGTACAAGGGGATCCAAACCAAGGTTTATCCCATTGATCTCAATGGGAGAGGGGTGGGTGGGTTAAATCCTGGAACTTTCCCCGCGTTGCCTAAACTTTCACTTCCCAATTTATCTCCGGGATAAAAAAAACAAACCCCGTCTCCTGGAGCTTGTGAACACTGAAGGCAGCCCATGCGTGAAGCTGGGCACAGCTGAGCAGCAGTTACTTTTTTCAACCCTGCCAGGGTTGGGAGGGAGGAAAGTGGATGGAAAGAGATGCTGGAAGGAGGGCTCCCCCCGCCCCCCGCCCCCCGCCCACGTTTGCATCTCCCTTAATGGTGCCGGGGAATGTAAGAGTCCTCCTGGCGACACAAGTGAATGCTTTCCACCTGCAGTTCTTTGAAAGGAGCTTAGCCTGGGAGAGATGGGGAAAGAACCAGGGCTTGTGGTGGGTGACTTACAGAAAGCTGAGCAGCAGTTCATCTTGCTGAAAAAGAAAAGAGCTCAGAAGACCCACCGCCTTCCTTGCTAGCAGCCTGCCAGAATCCCATTTTTCTCCTTCTTTTGACATCCTGTTTGCCTACTGGTTGTTAGCAGGACTCCCAGCATGTCCCACTGCCAGCACCCCTGTCTCGCCAGCCACGCTGATTGTCCATCCTAGTGGACAACTCAATGGTCAAAGAAGGTGAATCAGAGTCTATAAAAGCTGATGGGAGCTCATAATTCACTCTCCTCACTCAGCCAACTGATTCTGGTCCACTCAAGCCAAACGAATCAAAAGAAAAGCCTGCATTGTTCACCACCTCCTGCTGCTGGAGCTCATTATTTCAGAATAAAGTGCTCATGCATTTGGATGCTGGACCGTTCAGCTGACAGTCAATATTTCAAGAGCAGGGTTGCTTCACTGGATGCATTCCCCATCCAAACTAATCAACAGAAGCATGGGCATTGATTTTGGTGAGAATATCAAATTGGCCACCTCCTGTAAAAAAAAATGTAAAATAGCATAACCTTCGGTATCTTTTGAGTCATTTTCTTAGTTGGGGACATTTTATGTTTGAAAGCAAAGGATAAATAATACCAGATCTATCCATGTCCAGACTTTTTTCTTTACAATACTGTTTTCCATCCAGGCAACTACTTGATGTTGATATGTTTAATTGTTCAGAATGAAGCTGTATATCAGAATGTATATCAGGATATTGTTTCAGTACCAAGGCCAATAACTGGAGTTGCCTTTGATTGGTGAGTTTGGTGTTTGGGGCAACCTGCCGTCATTCAGAGTTTCTTTAGAAATGGGTGGGACATCAACTGTATACTTATATATGTATGTGAACTTTACTGCAGGGAACTGTATATAGGCTCAATATTGTCGCTCAAATAGAACAGCAGGTTTCAATCAATCAGCATTTTGTACATGTTCCATGATGTTTCACTTCTTAATTTACCACCAGTATAGAATGCAGGCAAACAGTATTACTTGAAAGTAAGTCCCTCTGATTTTTACTGACATTTGCTTTCAACTCAAATTGATTTGGACAGCAGCTTTTGGAAGCCTTTTGCTGTGTGCAAAATCTAATTAAGAGAACAGAGGGTCCGCACAAGCACTCTTCTTGCTAGAAAGGATACTCAAAGAATTTTCAGCAAAAATATATAATTATAATGATAAGCATCTCTTAGTTTGACAGCCATATACATTACTATTTCTAGACACTTACATTCTTGAAGTTGTTTCCATTCACCTATTTAACATGAAAAAGTCACACATTTAAATCTTACCTTTTCTGCAATATGTTATCATCAAACCATTATAAAGGGCATCAGTGATGTATGTCAGCAGGATGTCTTACAAAAGCTATCAATGAATAACAATAAAGCCAGTTCCAAATATCAAATGTTTACAATTGCAAAAGTCAATAATTAAAATTAAAAATTAAAATCCATTTTTGCAACCATTTGGAAAAAAACCCAAAACGAAATGAAATAAAATTATTCCAAGCTCACAACAGTCAGTTGGCAAAGACTGTACTCTGGATTAGCTGTTACTGTGAAATATGGTGTCAAATAGGACCATGGGTGAAGAGAAGACTGAGCTTTTGTGTTAGTATTTGAGACTATGTTTGTATGGTGTCTAGAGCATTCCTTTCTGTTTACTGGTTCATTATCATTTGTTATAGCTCAGTACTTAATAAGAGGTTCTTGTTCATGTGGCAACAATCCACATGGTTGTGACTCACATTATCCTGTGCGATAATATTTACTGGGACCGTACTGTTGTGGTTATCTCTGTATGCTTTGTAAGCACATGAAAACAATGAAGTGTGGCCTACAGAAATCAGGGAAGTATGGGGCTCATATTTTTGGCTCAAGGATCCCATGTTTTAATTCCCTTAACTCTGAAATAATTTTGCACCGCAGTTGTGGTCTTATATGTTGTCTTTGGGGATTCAGTTAAAGTTGGTAAATACCTTTCATCCAAATACTAGCAGTCTTTGAACAGATAGTATATAAACAGGAACTTGTAGTAGTATATGCATCACTATGTATATAATCCAACCTGCAATTTTCAAACAAACTTTTTTTTCTGCAATGATTCCTATTCATCAATGAGAATGCATGGGAGGGACTGAAGAGGAACCTTTGGCTATAGAACAGTACTGTTTCTAATTTTCTTGTTCTTCTCCTTCTAATCTTCTTTCTTTGTGGTGGCTGTATTTAAAATAAAATAATTTTAGCAGTTATGTTTCTAGAAAATTATTGCAGTACAAAAGAGTAGCACAACTTCTCCTGTCAAGTTTTTCATGGTCCTCAATTATGGTTCTGTCTGTATCATGATCATGTGTTTTCTAAACTCTGACCATAACAGGTTTATTGTGACAAACCCCCCACCCCACCCCACCCACACACACACACCCCACACATACACCATCTGATTACACTTTCTGGAAAATGGCTCTTTATAGTGGAACAGAAAGAATTGTGGAAAATAGAAATCTGACAGTTTCTTATAATATTTCATTGTTTATACGGCTAACCAACAATGTCCATATTTGGTTGGGCATCAAGAGCATCATTTTAGATTAAATGGAGGAGTTGCAACTCTGTGTGTTTCATATGGTATACAAGCTCCTATATCACTGACCGTTATATATTTTAACAAGAAACTTCAAGACTGACTCTTTAAAAAAGCCTGAATTTTAATCCTGAAAGTATCTTTTGAGCCTTGCTTTAAATCATTCCCTCACATATGTTCTACCCAAATCTAAAATCGTTCTTTGAATTTCAGGACTGAAATGTTTCTGTAATTTAGTGAATACATTTTTAGAGTCTTCCTGACCTCTATGACTTTGTTAGTCAAAGACCAGCATGTTCCAACATGGAGATTATGAAACAATTAATGACATGTCATTGGCCTGGTAGAAACTGCCTGAATAAAAAGACCTCAAGGTAATCTCAAGAGAAAAAAACCTCAAGGTAATCTCAAGAGGAAGGAATAAAACTAAATTAAACAAACAGTGTGATATAGCTCCCATTATGATTTTAATAGTGGTAATAGGGAAGTTGAAGCTTTTAAATTTGCCTATTGCTTTCTTCTGGTTGGGTAAAAGCGGTGACAAATGAAAATGGCTATGCAAACAGCCAGAATTAAACCTTACCTTCTATCTAGCCTCAGTGATGGGAAGTAAAGCACAGCTAGGCCCTTGCATGGAGTAACCCACTAATGCGTTTGCTAATGGAGATTTAATGATATAGTATTGACAGCTGGATGATTGTTTTTGCACAGCCATTATTATAGTAACAGGGGGCAGAAAGGGGGGACGTTGGGACCATACTTGAATTTCCCAGGGTCTCTTTCTGCAATGGAATAGTGTCTTTTACTTGAATGTGCCCGCAGCAGGCATCTTGACTCAGATTTCTTTCCAACTGATTACTCTCTTTCTGGAAAATGACTCTTCGCCGCTGTTGCAGTCAGTCCTCCAAGCAGGCCAGTCGAGTCAAACTGAATTATGCATTAACGCACTGAAGTGGCAGAGATCCCCACTACTTCTTGTTTCTTTTTCGGCAGGTATTTAAACTGTGCTTGGGGGTATTTGTATGGCAGAGAGTAACTCTGACTTTTGAATTCAGAGAGAGCTGCGAAAGTTGGTTCGCTTAGCAGCCCCTATGGAGCTGAAAATGGGAGTATTTTTTCCTGTTTGTTTGTTTATCGGAAGCTAGTGGGGGGGATTCCCTTGCCAAGGGCAGGAGGCCTTCAGTGTATATTAACAAGGTATTTAAACTCAGTCTTCAGCAATAACAGCACAAAAAAATATTTGGAGGAAAGAAAAGGTTAAGAGTCTCTAGGAGGAAGGAAGACGGTGTAAAGCATTGTTATTGACTGGTTCAGATTAAAGAGCAAAGAGGAAGATTTCAATTTGATAACGTCACAGCCCTTCCTGTTTTTCTTTGCCGCTTGTGCTGACAATTTTGTAAGGTAATTAAATTGGCTGATTGAAGTCACAGTGGTCATGGAGCGATAAAGACCATTTGGATTTAATGGAATTTAAAAACAACAGTGCGCAGCACACAACTCTTACCGAACAAGAATTTTAATGATCCATTCAGGGTGCTGACTAAATACAATGTCCTGGAACAAGTTTAATTGAAAGGGCAAGCCAGATTAGGTGTATGTAGTCTTTATGGATGGAGATAGGGAACTAACATTATCCTTTTAAAAAGACTCATTAATGCATTATTGAGATTAAAAGCAGGTTAAGCAAACTCTTTTCTCTGGGGAATCTTGGGGGGATTCCCAGGCCTTTCCCATCCACAATTTTGAGCCAAAGAAACTTGTGAGAGGATGTTCTATTGATCAGAAATATAACATTATTTTTTAATGGCTACTTTTGGTTTCTGGAAGTCATGAGGAGGTCAAGTAATGCTATCCATATGAATGTGGATAATGGGTAAAGTGCTTTATGATGCTGGACGTAGGGAATTTGGGAACCAATATATCTGTAGAATTCAGGATAGAAAGATTTTCATTTAACACTGAGACTTACTCTGCATTAGTTCTGTGCAACATTTTTTACTTGCCACAGAGAGAGCTTTGTTTTTCTTTTTAGGTTTCATTTTACTCTCCTTAAATCTGCCACTGAAATTATTGTTTGAAGGCCATCTAATGATGCAACCCCGTAAAAAACTCTGTTTCTGTTCTATTCAGTTGTCATGGCTGTGTGCAGATATGGTTCAGTCATGTAGCTGGGAATTTTAATGAAACCCCTTGAATAATATTATATAGTCATGTCATGTCACCCTATTTAGGAGATAAAAAGTCCAGCCATTCAAAAATAGGATCAATTTTCCTTTCGTAGATCTTCAACTCTCTAGTTATCTGAATATTCATAGTATCACTATGGTGGACTTGTAAGGAATTGTGAAACAGCACATTGGTATCCTAAACTGTAGCTATATAATCTAATATTCCCGGCATTATATTAGAAAAGAGACTTAGGGATCAATCCTTAGCATGTCTGCTCAGAAACCTACTCAGGTCCGTTCAAAAGTGTTTACATCCAGGAAAGTATACTTAGTGTTACAGTATTAATATAGTTGTCCCTTCACAGGCCTCTAAATCAGTTACATCATACAAGTTAACAAATGGCTTTTATCAGATTTGAAGCAGACTTCCAAGTTATACTGAACAGATTTATGGAGGAGGTCATTGGAAGGCCCCCTAGGTAGGTATTGTCTCCAACAGTGCTTTCCAGTATGCTTTATTCATAGATAGTAGCTACTGAAGTTTTGGATCTTCTGCATGAAAAGTATGCACGTTACCACTAAGCACACTCACTATTTTTGTGCAGTTGCACATCCATATGTAATAATAGTGCCAAGCCTTTATTGGCATATAAGACAGTACAGGTAAAATACAGTAAAGCAAACAAAACAAAAAAACAGATTTAAAACAATCCCCAAAGAAAATGATAGCAAAGAATCTCTTAATAACAGAGGCTGCTTCTGCATGGCCATGCTGTGTGTGTGTGTTGGCG
Source organism: Sphaerodactylus townsendi (assembly GCF_021028975.2). Taxonomy (NCBI): domain Eukaryota; kingdom Metazoa; phylum Chordata; class Lepidosauria; order Squamata; family Sphaerodactylidae; genus Sphaerodactylus; species Sphaerodactylus townsendi. The sequence goes on along the minus strand of NC_059425.1, from coordinate 127,167,935 downwards.
TATACGACGCCGACACACACCCCCCAGGACCGTTCGCATGGATGGTCCCGGTAAAGACAGGGAAGACGGCGCAGCGCTGCGCCGTCGCCTGATCAACCAGCGCTGCGCCATCGCCCGATCAACTTACCTTCCCTGCGACCTTCCGGCATGTTGCCGAGGCCAGGGGACACCCCCCCCTGCCCTGTGCAACCACTCTGGAGTCACAGGGCAGGGGGGGCGTGTCCCCAGGCCTTGGCGAAGCACCAGAAGGTCGCAAGGAAGGTAAGTTGATCGGAAAAGGGGGGATGGTGCCTTCCAGCCGCTGCCATTTGCACGGCAGCAGCTGGAAGCCGCTGTTTCCAGAAAACCTCACTCGGGGAGCGAGGTTTGGAAACAGCGGCTTTGCGCCGCTGGGAGGGAGCGAGGGTGGTGCGGCTGCGATGCAGCTGTGCCCCCCATGCGAACAGCTCCCTAGGGACAGCATTTTTGCCGTCCCTAGGGCGCTGTAAAAGGCCCGTGCGGAAAAGGCCAGAGTGACACAACAAAGTTAAAAACAGAACTATCCTTTAGAGTGCACATCCATATACAAATTCCTTTTACACCAAATCAACCTGACAGAAACATTGAGATAGTTAAAGTGCTGCCCTAAACTGAAGGCCTTTGAAAACACTGGACTTAGAAAAGAGTATATCTGCTGAGGATTGCCTTTTTGATGCATGCACCCAACTCATATTCAAAATAGTTCTGAAACAAAATTTGGTCAGATTTTAGAACTGCATTGTCAGATTGTTGTGTTTGAAGTTTTATTGAGATGGATGTTAAAAACAACAGCCTCATCTTGACTATACCTTCTCAGAAGGAAGTCCCATTTTAAAAGGAACTGCTAGAAGACCTCTAGACAGAGTTACACTCTTTTGGGCCCCTTGAAATCTTAGAAAGGTGTGACTCTGCTTAGGGTAGCATGGTAGCATCTTAACCAGGGAACTCCAACATGAAGATTTCTATGGCAGTGTTTTCCATAGAATTTCACATGAGAAGAGAAGCAGAAATGAGAGAGAACATCGAGTACTAGTTGATATAGGCATGATCATTATCCACAATCTGACTGACCCCTACCATGCGTCCTTTATGAAGAAAGTCAGGCTAAATATGTCAAAAATTGACAATTGATTTATCACACATCATTGTGTTACATTTGATAAGGCTGAATGTATTCAGTGAGTAAAACATGGAGTTGGATCTACAACATGTTTCCACCCACTCTAACTGGCAATAATCAATTTAGCCAGAGTGTTGAATTTAGTGTACAGAAATGCTTTCCCTATCCTTAGATATGTGATACCTAGCCATTCGAATCCTGAAAACTTTAATTAACCAGGAATCAGTTCTACCCATTCCTATGCAACACCCATGCATTTACTTATTTTTATTCACTTCATTTATGCCCCACTTTTCTCCCCAGTGGGGATCCAAAGCAACATACATAGTTCTCCTCTCTTCTATTTTATCCTTATCAAAACCTCCCTGGTTTTGTCCTTCTCTTCTTTTTTTTTGAGGGGTAAGAGGGCGTTGCAGACAGCATACTAATATTATCCCAAACAATGCTGGCATGGATTTTTCAAACTCAGAAAACAATCACTGTTTCAGAATGTATATGTCCCTAGGTCCCTGATCCCATCTACTCACTATAAATTTATATACTTATTCTTCCTTCTTACCATTTCTTTTCCATATTTTACTGAAACCTCTCACCTTTTTTTCCTACGCAATTAAATTTCCTGTAGTGGTTACTGAAACCAAAATATAAGTGTTCTTGCTACCTTCTGTTCTTCTATGGACATTTCCCTAAATAAGATGCAATGGCCTGGCACTGATAGGGGTAAGGCTTGAGCTTCACCTGCATACCTGCTAGGAATTGTGTGAGCAGGTCTTGGGTGTTTGGATTGGAGACAGAAATTGGCTCTAATTAGGACCTTACCCTCAAGGTCTGTGTATCGCCTATGGGCCTATGAGGCTATCCATTTTTATAAAGCTGATTTATCCTCTGAAGTTTGTTAAACAAAAGCAAATAGCCACAAGGCATTTTAATCTCAACACGAATCTTTATCCAAACAGAACATTCTGAGACCTTTTCCAGTGACAAATGAAAATGTATTAACTCATACAATTAAAAATCTTAGGAGAGAGACTGAACTGGTCAAGGTTATTGGTGAATATTTTGTTTCTTAATTATTGATTGCAAGTTTTCAAATTGTTCAGGGATTCTTACAATGCAATCCTAACAGTGCATGGCCACATACAAGTAAATTCACTGAGTCCAAGGGAATTTACACTGTAGTAAGTGTTGTTAAGATTGCAGACTTATTCTGGTCAGAATATAGACATGTTTTGTCAGGTGTAAGAGATATAGGAGAGGGTTACTGGTTGCAAGCTTAAGCATACATTTCTGAACAAAGTGATGTAAACACATTCTGTCAGATACAAGAAACCAATGACATTAATCCAGAAATATTTCCACCCATGCCAAATAATTTCCAGCATTCTGTAATGTACAGAACTCACTGTTTGAAGGGCTATAGTCATGTGTATATTTACATAGGATTGAGGTCCACTTCAAAGGAATAACAGGGTCATGATGCAAAGGCAGGCAATGGCAAACCACCCCTGAATGTACATTTTCTCAAAAACATTATAGGGTTGCCATAACTCAGCTGTGACTTAACAGCAAAAAAGCTCAGGCCCTTTCCGCAGTGCGGAAAGGGCGCTCCCCCACTGGCAGGAATTCTGCCGGTGGAGGGGTGGGGGCTGTTCGCACCACTCAGTCTCCCACTCACCTCGTCGCCTTTGTCGCCCTGCTGGCCTCCTAAGACCCGCCCACGCTGCCCTCCGACCTCCAGGGGTAAGAGGACAGCGAGGGAGGGTCTTAGGAGGCCAGCAGGGCGACGAAGGCGACGAGGTGAGTGGGAGAGGGACGGGGAAAACAGCGCATTTCCGGCGGTGCCATTTGCACCGCGCCGCTGGGAATGCGCTGTTTTCCAAAAACCTCCCTTCAGGTGGGAGGTTTTTGGAGGCGGCCTGACACCTCCCTGGGGGAGGGGGAGGGGAGCCAGGTTGGCGCTGCTGCATTTTCGCAGCGCCGCCTGTGCGAACGGCTCCCCGGGGATGGCGTTTTTGCCGTCCCCAGGGCGCCATAAATGGCCCGTGCAGAAAGGGCCTCAGTTAGTCGTATTTTACTTCTGAATAAACATGTGTAGACTTTTGCTATAGCTCCCCTTATGGTTACTAGTACTTACCTCTGAGCAAACATATAGATTGCAGCTACTTACTCCAGAAGGTTTTGATGTGAAGGTCGGTAAACACACATGCTCATGCATGCACACACACAGATCCTCTAAAGATTTCTCCCTGTGCATGAGGATTGGATCAGCAAGAAAAATGACCAGCCTACCAATTTTGTGTCCTTTCATTTCTCCAAGGAGCACAGGGTGGAATACATAGTTCTTCCCTTCTTGTTATAGGTCTACAACATCTTGTTAATAAGGTCAGCCTTGTAGCATGTAACTGTAAATGCAGGAAGTTTTACAGTTCAGTAGACTTTTGAACTCAAGTATCTCAGATATTAATGAACACACCACACTGGACATCCATACTGGGCCTTCAAATGGGCAAAGGAAGAACCCATGTGCCTATATGAGTACATTTACAGGGTTATCCTAAGCAGATCCACACATATCTAATCAGTAGGGGTCTCAGGATAGTGTTTTTAGGATTGCACAGATGGACAATTATATATAAACCATAGTGATATAAACCACTGTCTGGAATGTGTGAGTATTTAAATTGCTTGTATGCTCACACCTGCTGCTTACAAGGTACATTATCAGATGGGATTAGTATGCCTGGTTTATGACAATAACTGATATGCAACCAGGCAATTTTTATGGCATGTGAAACTGAACTTATTGCAGTAATTAACACTAAAGATTCCCAGGCATCTCTCTACAATGGAAACTTTCTATTTAAACAATAAGCTGATTCAATCAGCAGCAATTTGCTGTGCAGTGAAGGAAATTGTTATATGTAGTTTATAACCTTTTTCCATAGAAGAAAGAAAAAAAAGGAACAAATGGGAATATTGAAGTAAACCTAGACTCTTTTTCAAAAAAAAAGCTCCCTTTTAATAAATGAAAATCAAGGTGACCGAGTCTTTTGAAACTGAAGTAATTTCTACTGAAATTATTTTAGATCTACAGTTTTAGCCGCTTTGGGTGTCTTGGCTAGGGGATAGATGCTTAAACTGATATAAACATTCTGCCCATATCAGCAGTTGAAAGACAGTCATCTATTTCACCTGGAGTCCTTCAAAAATTATCAGAATATGCTCAGCTATTACATAAATAATTCATTACAGCACTTAACGAGGTCCAATATCAAGACTCAGCACCTCAGGAAAATTAATTTGCAGTTTTATTAACTTCTTTAATTTCAATATATTGTACAATATTGAGGACTTTTTCAACAGTTGCTCTTGGTCATCAGTGAAAGGAAAGTCAACCAGAACTAACTGCAATTCAAAATCTAGTGAGTGGCATGAAGTCCAGATGGAGATCCTTTGTATGTAGGGTGCCACGGCTCCATTCATTCCAGCTCAGAGAATTAATCTGAGCATGCCAAAGGATATGTGAGTCTGTCTCCTTTACTGAAATGAATGTGGACCTTCCCCCTATCTAGGCACCTTACAAGATAATATGCAAAATCTGAGGTTTTCAGTGATATAGATAAGGAATGGTATGGATCTGGCCTGTGGATTGGCTTTGTTAGTTGTGTTACCAAATCAAATAATAAACAAATAAAAATATAGCAAAACATTGCATCTTTTTCAAATCTCTCCCATTCTTCCCCTTTCCAATTCCTTGGTTCTTGTCAGTACTGTTCAAACTTTCTTACTTTAAAGGAGAAATCCTAAGCAGGTGTCAGAAATAAGTTCCATGTTATCTGGTGGATCTCACTCCCAGACAAGTGTTATTAGGACTGTAGCCTTAATTGTATTAATAGGCACCTGTTTCTTTGGGTTCAGCTCTGAAAAACTGTTTCTAGAAAAATTTTCAGGAGGAGATTTTGAGGTTCAAGTACCTGTGCTGTTTTGACAAAAATAAAACTCTGATAAACTTGATTTGCAGAGCCTATATGTACAAATCAGGTGATAATGATGCCTTAGCAAGATGGTAGTTGCAACACAAGCTTAATTGACCTGAAGGAAGAAGTGCGGGATGGATTTCCCAATACATTCCTTGAGTGAACTGGAAGACCAATGTAGAATGAAACCTGTAGAGAATTGTTCCACTAAGTATATTTCATCAGTATTCTAGTAGCTCAGAATCAGTGCTCATAACAGCGTGCATATATGTATAAAAGAACAGCAGGAGTGAGAATTATTTTTACTAGATGTATACTTTGTATTCCTAGGCACCAGCAGTTTTGTCCATTTTTTGTAGTGAACTTAACTACCCACTCATTCAGTCTGCAGAATATGCTGAGGATTAAAAAAAAACCTAGCAAAGTTTTCAAAAACCATTAAAAAGACATTAAAGGATCTGTTTAAACATCTCAAGGCGAGGGAGAAAATCACATTAAAGATCAAACTAACATTAGCTAGCCACACCAGGACATTATCTCAAGCGTTGCCCAGTTGTGACCTTTTGTTTCTAGACACTCAAGTTTTATAGTTTAATGTGAATCCCCAGGCTCTGGTGAGTTCATGCCAGTCCTGTAATTTTATTCAGAGGCTTTAGGGTTTAGGATTAAAAAAAAATCTTAAGCATTTCATATGGCTTCATTGCAGTTCATTTCTGATACCAGCATCCTTCTGACATTGTTCCCAGTGACAGGCAACCTTACAATAATAGTAAAATAATATATAACTATCTCCAGGATTTGTAATGTGAACATTGTAACATTCTATTCCCCTGGTGAGACATTGGCCATTTATGGATGCGCTACTTACTTCATAGCTTCACAGTGGGGTTTCCCCAATTTTTTTTACACAGATTCTCCCTCATGCAAAGTGTCCCAAGCTGAGCTGATCTGCCATTTTGCCTGCCCACTGTTTCCTTGTTGTTTCTATGCAAATTCCATTTGGGGAGGTTGCCTGCCACCTTGTTTCCCTGCCATCTTTGGGCTAGCATTACTTCTGTAGCCATGACAATTTGACAAAGAGTCCATCCCTGCAACAATCGATCTTCAGCATTAAAAATCATTTTGAAATGGTGGACTGAAGAATGGGAAGAACTGCTGTGGGGTGGGTGGGGAAAGTCAGGGAGGAGCGAGAAAACCCAATGAAACAGTAATGCATTGTGATCTCCTCTGCTTTGCCTGTGAAGGGAGAAAAAAGTTCACACTTTCACAGCTTTCGAAAACCACGGGGATTCTTTGATCTGAGAAAACACTGTGTTTTAAAGAGGGGCAAACATGCGCATAACTGAGGATCAAACCAGAAGGGAGTGCTCACTTAAATCAAGAGACCACAAGGGCATTAATGGCCACCTTGCCATTGACAAACCAAGACATCTTTGTTCCTTAGGCAAAGGAAGTTTAAAAGTCCTCTCTGTGAGGGTAAAAAAAATAACATACTGAATGACAGTCTGCTGGTCAAACCCTTGAATCCCCCACCGCACACATAATAGTGGGGCTGCTCCTCTTTCCATCACTTCTTTCTGCTGCTAATCGTGCTGCAGGGTGGACTCTGCCAGTTTTAATGTTGGCAATGTCAACCCTCTGCTGTGTCTGTCTGGGAGCTTTGGACCTGATGGGCAGGTCTGTGACTATAATCATGTAAGCCTCTTCTGTGATAAGTGGGCAACAATGAGTGAACTTGCTTATCCGTATATACAAGAAGTGCTGGATTTCTCAGGGTTGCCAACAGCCTAGAGGGGTGGGGGGAAATGTCCCGTCCCTATAACAGAGGCTTAATGGGATGCTATTTCCTAGGTGATGCCGTTTGCCTCCCTGCCACAAAAAGCTTCAGCTATCCATTTCCAAATGTTCAGGGTTTCTCTATAAAAGGAACAAGACAATTTTCCCTAGGACTGTTGGCAACAGCAGAATACGGCAATAACAGCAGACTTCAACAAGTTTCTAAACTTTTTTTATGTCTCTCAAAGTGGTGTTTTTAAAGCATTTATTGAGTGAAACCCTTGCTCATGAATTAAATAAATAAATAGCTTATTAAAATCAATCATTCGTTTAACAGAGACGGTCTCAGCTTGTTAACGACTAATTCTGAATATGGATTGGCTGGATTTTGATTTTTTTTTTTAAAAAAAAACCCTCATGTTAAAGACTAGTTCATTTCTGAAATGGTAGCTGTGGGAGATACATATTCACGCAGGCAATGAGTTTAATGAAACTGTCATTTATCTGTACCAGTAATTAAGTCTAATTATAGTATTCATTTCGTTAAATAATTTCCAAACATGTTGAGAAATTGCCCTATTTGTTTTAACTAGCTTTTAGATTTTTAGTTTTATTTTTTGCTAATTGCCTGACAGACAAATGAAACAGCCTTGCTTGACTAACAGGGCTGGTCCTTTTCTTGTCAGTAACAGCTGCAGGGAACCACTGGAAAGCAAATCCTCAAGCTTACTGTTATGCAGACACAAGAGAAGCAATATTCTTCTAAAGGTCACATGTAAAAGACAAGGGGGAAATTTAGATATCCTATTGGTACATAATAAAAAAATAGCTTCAAAGATGATGCTAAAGTTTGGATAATTTTTTTGGATGTGATCCTTTAAATAAATTGATTACATAGAGTTTAGAGTGTTCACTTTATGGCAACCGTCTTGATTGCTTTTCCCTTCTTTGCTAGTGCACCACCTTTTCTATGGCTGCTCTCTGTTTTTGGTTTGCAGTGATCTGGTATATGGGGTTAATTTGATATAATAATTCAGTATTGACCAGTGTCAAATGGTTCTGTTCCCAGATCTCAAACCAATAACATCATCATCTGGGTGTTGTGGGGTTTCTAGGCTGGGTGGCCATGATATGACAGTTTTTGCTGCTAATGTTTTGCCCACATCTATGGCTGGCCTTCGACAATACTGTACCATCTTCCCTAATGTTACTCCACACAACTATCTACCTCTTGAGTTCTAAATGGAAAGATGACCTAGAGAGCTCTGTGATAGTGAAGCAATCCCTAGGCCTAGGGCAGTGGTGGCGAACCTTTGGCACTCTAGATGTTATGGACTACAATTCCCATCAGCCCCTACCAGCATGGCCAATTGGCCATGCTGGCAGGGGCTGATGGGAATTGTAGTCCATAACATCTGGAGTGCCAAAGGTTCGCCACCACTGCCCTAGAGTATCTTCCCATTAAGCCCTGGAAGGGCCAATGAACTGCTAAGTTAGCAACAGGGCATGACTCTTTGATGCTCTGCGTCTGGCTTTGACAATGCCACTTAGAGCCAGAGAATTGAACTTGGTACTTTTCTGGTTACTTCCACCCTGAAAACTGACCTCCCCATATAAATGACTGAAAAAACAGGGTGCATCAAGATCACAGTGATTTGATTTTTAAATCAAAACTAACAGAGACAGAATTGATATTTCAATGTCAAATCTGGCTGACTTGACTTACAGGGTACGTCAAGACTGCAGTGTTTTGATTTTTGAATCAAAACAAAAAGAGATAGAAATGGATAATTTGATGTTAAATTTGGCTGACCTGAATTAAATGTTTTTTTAAAAGAAGGTCTGACATTTTTGGCATTTATGGGGTGGTCCTCTAAACTTGATGTCCCTGTTGTATTATTTATAATATCTATAGCGATAGGTAGAGATATATGCCCCAGGGCATTTTAGCATCCAAAAGGCAAAATCCAAATAACATTTCTACCTCTGTGGTAGACATATGAAGTTGGATTCTATGGTTGTGCTGGCAGAAAGATCTCATGAGGAGGATCTTTTTTTTATCCTCCCCCCTTCTTTACCAAGCTCTTGCATGGTCCCCCAAAAGCTCTACTAAGTCAAGGGTGGAGACTCCAGGCAAAACGTGAGAATAGGTCTCCAGAATCACCCAAAATAACTTAGATAGCATGTGGGAAGGCTAAGACCACCTCTATACTAGAGTCAAGTGCCCAAATGGGCAAAGTGGCATGTGTCATTAAAAGGTGGAATGAGGATGGGGGGCAGTGCAAATGGGTGGCCCTGATTGGACTAAAGTGGGATATAAATCTTGTCAACAAAATAAATTAAAAAATGACTTCCCTTTCTTCTGTGGAAATATCTCAAGGCCTACTTGCCTTGCTCATGGAAGAGTAAAGGAAATAATTTAACTTGATTCCTCTCCCTCTTCACTATAGACCCCCACAGAGGTGTAGATAGGAAAAATGGAGCCCAGGGCAAAATCTGAGTTTTCTGCCCCACCCCACCATGGGCCATCCCTCATCACGACCAAACAATCTATTAGCAGTGAAGCCCATTGCTGGGGAAATGCACTGTGGGCCCATGCTTCCTTGTGGGGGTGTGGGGGAGGCAGGGAGGACTTATGGGGTGTGTGGGGAAGGCAAGGAGGGCTTGCTTGGCAGGGTGCAGCATGGGGCTCTTCAGGCAGCAGTGGGGGCGGTGAGCAGAGAGCAGGGCCAGGCGGGGAGCAGGATGAGCTAAGCCTTACCTTTTTCCTCGCTTGCTTGCTCACTGCCTACCACCGAGCCAGACAGATTGTGCTGAGCACCCCAAGCCAGGGGAAAGTGGGAGGGCCACCGGGGGGGAGGAGGAGGGTGTGGGGGTGATTTTCCACCTCCATGTGACCAAATGGCAGGCATTCAGGGACATATGACCTCTCCCCCCTGGTCCCCCATGATGCATGACATTAATTTCATAACAGTCATATAGCCCTCCTCAGGAAGGAGAGAGAATGAGAAAGAGAGAATGCATGAGAAAGAGAGAAGATCCCATTGTGCAGAGAAGATCCCATTATACAAGATTTTTTACTCGTCCAATTTGACATTATCCAGTATAATGTCAGATAACTTACAACTCATTTTCTGTTAATGTGGCACAAAATGTATGGACTGAGGCAGTTGCCTAAAAGTAGGCGAATCTGTCTCTGTCTCTGTCTCTGTCTCTGTCTCTGTCTCTGTCTCTGTCTCTCTCTCTTTTGGAAACACATTTGTCTCTGCCTCTGCATGCACTGTCATGTCCTGATCAGCCTCCTCAAAGCCATGAAATTCTGTCATTTAAGTGTTTTTCTTTAAGCCAGCTCTTATTTCTTAAGTTTTGATTGGGTGTCTCAGATTTCTGTAGGTGAAATCTTTGTAATTTCCAAAAAAGTTTTTTTTAATAACTTGCCTCTGTTTTGTGCCAACGGGGGTGCCAATGGAAATTCACTCAAGTTGTGAAGGTGGCAGAAATGTTATTGCCTGGTGAGAATATTCTAGTTAGGAGTAAGCTCTTAGAAGAAGCAAGAAGCATCTAGGAGAATTCAAGAAAAGGAGCCATGGCAGACAGCCAGAACTGATGGAATGAATGAATGAAAAATGTTTCTCAGAAGCCCAGAACGACAAGAGGGAAAACAAATGCTTACATGATAACTTAGAAAACAAATCACCATAATGACGGCAATTAGACGTCCTAGGGTTTAACTGGTAAAGACAAGTCAAGAAGGTTAAAGATTGTAATTGTTCCTTTTCAAGAGTTAGCCAATGGAAACAAATATAAAATGATGCTGGAGTGTCAATTTGTCTTCTGTGTTGCAATACATGTTGGTTTTCTTTGATGTGCCAGAGCTTACTGTTGACCAGCCCCATGCTCATGGTTTGCACTGCCACACCTTTCCAAAATAATCTACACAACATACCGGGCAGATTCTTTTTTTCATAGTATCCAATCATATAATTCCTTCAAAATCAGCGGCAATTAATTTCCTACTGCTTGCAGATGGCTGTTGTATGTGATGAAAAAGAGATTAAATTGGACTTTCTGCATGGCTATGTGCACTGTCCTCTCAATACACCATGTGTTCACACAAGTCAACAACCTGTGTTATTCAGTTGCACATCCCTGAATCATTCACTTTTTGTCCACTTGCCAAATACACGCAGAACTGGATTTCATGCACAGGTTTGCAAATAGCATGACTGCCATTATCATAGCAAGTAGTGATGAAAAAATCTTTTAAAAGGTTATGCATTTTGAATCCTAAAAACTGGAATTTGTCAACGGTGTTTTTTTCTTACAGCCAGAGTTCTGTAGTGGTTAAGAGCAGGTGCTAATCTGGAGAACCGGGGTTTGATTCCCCACTCCTCTCCCTGAGTGGCAGAGACTTATCTGGTGAACCAGATGTGTTTTCGCACTCCTACATTCCTGCTGGGTGACCTAGTCACAGTTCTTGGGCTCAGCTCCACCTACCTCATAAAGTGTCTATTTGTGGGAGAAGGGAAAGGAGCTTATAAGCCACCTTGAGAAAGGTGGGGTATAAATCCAAACAACAATAACCACCACCACAACAACAACTCCTCCTCCTCCTCCTTCTTCATCACCACATGCACTCATGTAGGCAAGGAAAAACCATCAGTTGTATGTGCTAGACTCACACCTACTTTCTGGTTATATTTTGTTCACGTCTTCAGTTATGTTTAATATGTGTTAAACAACTGATCTGGGAGGAGATGTTAGGTCTAACTGTCCTAAGACTGATTCTCTCATTCACCAGTTTTTGCTTTTTGGGGCTTGCTGAAAATAAACCAGCTGCTGGAGGTTCCCTAAACAAAGGTGCTCTAACCTTCACTTAGAATGGCAGTTTTAGTTGATTGATAACCAACCCTACCTTAAAATACTAAGAACAATATTAAAATAGTTTCCCTGTCCATCTTCTATAATCCTCATTACTCTTATGCAGTCTATTTCCAATCATGTTTATTTAGAAACAAGTCTCACTTATTTAAATGTGGCTTTTTTCTAATTAGTGTACTTAGAACAATAACTTTAGTTAACAGTTGGGCCAGCTTACAAACTATTAGGCGCAATATTTCCTCTCCCTGCCTGCTGCAATTTTCAGCACCTACTGATGCTTTCTGCCTTTATAATTTTGACAACAAATTATTTCCAAGTAAGAAGGGTTAAGCAAGTATCCAGAACAGTTTGTTATCAGCAGCTACACCTGGCTGGGAGACCCTGGAACTAAATTGTGGACAATTCAGTGTTACCTGAACAGTTCTGAAGAATATTGAAAATAACAATAGTTACTCGAGCCTTGCATTACTATCTTGAAAGGGAATTATTTAGAACTCGGTTAACTAAACCTATTCCAGTAATATCTTGAGTCACAATGTGCTAAAAAGATTCCAGTATGACTAGTCACACTGGTATTTTGGACTTGAATTCTTTTATTTTTTCAGTACTATTTCCAAAAGCTTAGAAACCAGAGATTTGTTTCATATTCCAGTCAAACTTTCTCTGCCGCACTGAGCATGATTGTGTCACAAGTAAAGTGTCAGTGGTCACTGACATATCAATAGATCACTTTCATCATTTCTTCCACAGGGGAAATTTTTATTGCTCAGTATGATCCTGCAGCTGTATTATAGCTCTTGAAGGCCCCAAAGCCCAAAGGAAACTGGGCTCTGTGGTGAACAAAATAAAACAGTATGATATCCCAGTCAGCATCTTCATGGAAGGCTTTAAGGGAATATTGATGTCTTATTAAGTACACTTTAAGTTAAGAGACTTACTATAAACTTAGCAGGAACTAGAGCAATTAAAAAAGTCACATTAAATTGCCAAAATTCTTGATATGCTGCTTTCCTAAAATAAATTTCTCTGTATCTAATATGGTGGGAAATGACAAGGCAGCTATACACACACACAAATCAGTTTGCTGGTTATGGTTTCAATTTACAAACTAAAAACAAAAAATTAAAGTTAACAATGAAAACTTATGTTCTTATAGACTGAGAAGGAACACAAAGTTCACATTTATTTATGTGGGTTTTTTTCACTTCATTCATGCCTTTTCTTTCTCCCCAAAGGGACCCAAAGTACCTTATATGGTTTTCATCTCCATTTTATTCTCACAACAATTTTGTCAGGTAGATTAGGCTAAGTTTGTGTGACTGGCCTACGACCACCCAGTAAGCTTCCACTGTTGAGTGGGGATTGAAACCTGGGTCTCTCAGAACCTAGTCCTAGTCCAATACTCTAACTACACCATGTCTCCAGAATCTCCACTGGTAGCAGGGGATCCTTCACTTTGGCCCCTGGCCCAATTCAGCCAGCTAGCAGGGGAACTTTACAGTGGTAAACTTAGGCCAAGGCCTCTCGCAATGCCATTTCAACATGGCAATGCCATTTCAGGTGTGCAATGGAAGTGATGTTATTGTGTCATCATCGACTGCAGGGATGCGCTGGTATTTTGACAAAACTTTGTGATGAAAAAGCGTCTACTGTAGAGTTTTGTTAAAATACCAGAGACACCAGAATGTTCCCACAGTTGACATCACTTCCTATGAACACCAGAAATATTGTTCCTGTGTTGCAGAAAACAGAGGTCTCAACCTAAGTTTACTGCTAAGTTCCAAACCTCACCAAACCTGGGTGGTATCATCAGGAGAGTCTCCTAAAACATCCCTACAATTTTGGTGCTGCTAGTCTAAAAACTGTGCCCCCTGCAGGCCAAGAACTGAAACAACACTAAAAAATACAAAAAACACAAACAGGGGGGTGGAGCTTCGGACCTGTAATGGGGGGTTGAACCCGAGAACCCCCCTTTACCTACATCCTTGTCTCCCTTGTACAGAGATCAGTTGTAATTCTGGAAGTTGGCAACCTTAACTGAAGGGATCTATAGTTTCCTATCCTAGAGAATATCTAAAGGAAGATACTTCTCGTGAAGTGAGAGTCTAACATATTATAATTCAAAGATCCTAACATTCCCTTTAACATATGTAATCCTAATTATTCCAATGAAGGTCAAATAGTCATGTTATCATGTGATTTCTAATTATTCAAAACTCATTCAAATTCTTTATTTGAAGCAGAATGGGCCAAGTCTACTTATAAAAAATATTGAAAGGATAAATCCCCCCCTTTCCCACCACACCTACCCTCTAAGCTTCTGGTAGATCAACTGATTGTATTAAAATATGATCTTTGACTTTTTGAGTGCAGATGAGGTTTAATGTTACCTATATATTTCTTGACCATCATTCTAACTTTGGGTTCTCATCTACAGTGGGAAAGCCCTTCTACCATCTTGTATCTCCAGATACCATCTGCTACACAGACTCACACAGACTGCACACAAACACAAACACAAATGCTCATAAAATGGCTGATGTTTACACCTTGATAAACCAGGGCCACTTGAGAAAGCCTAACAATACATAACAAAATAAATACCAATCAGCAAATTTTAATTGCTTGAGCAATACATTATTTAAAACACAGAATTGAGCACCTTGCATATTTAGTATAGCCAATTAAAAATTCATTAGAATGAACACTGGGAAACGTATCAAGTGTATGGAATTAAACCATTATGATTTTTTTAAAAGCATGATCTTATAGAACAGTCCTATTGAGTTGGTTCAAATCCAGTAACTGTGATTTTACCAGATTGTCCATTCAAGGTAAATATTATAAATAATCTTCATAGTATAAATATGTGCAGCACAATTGTGCTGGGAAGACCAGATTAAATCATAAGGTCCTGTTCACAGAGGGTTCTTCTGTTCTGAGAATGAAGGATTCTTTCCATGAAGATAAATTTCCTCTACAAGATTCAGCCAGCTGAGTTCAGGCTTGACACTCATGCTCCATTTGCACCCAAATACACATACGCACACATTCACATGGAGTCCCTTGGACCCTCCTTGTATAATGTTCCATTAGAATGTATAACAATATGATCTACAAAACAAGAATGCATTAAATGTAATACTAAGTGGGTAGGATTAGAATGGCAAGGATACAGAGCAATTCAAGAAAAAAACTGATCAAACGTTTAACCCTTGAGGAATATTTTCCATTTGCCAAAGGGCTATTGACACTCTCACTGCAGGCCCATTAAGCTGCACTTTTACCTCAGAAATGTGAACTATAAAGAATGTCTAACATTGTGCCACATAGAAAAATCAGTAAAGATGCTGTTCAAAGCAACCTGCCCACCATTATACATAATCTCTTCAGGGAATCCTAATAAGTATCCTAGGATTGATCTTAGCAACCAAGGTTGAAAACTATTCCAATGAGTGGTCTGTTGACTGAATCACGTAATACTAAAGTCAAACAATTAGTAAGAACTGCTTGTTTCACAATACATTTTCTTTTTGTTGAGCTTTGCTTTTATCATCACAGATTCAGCAGTCTAAATTTTTAAATGGCAACTTGCTAGGTTTTGGTTGGAACAGTATGTGTGTCCTTTTGCCGGATTTAACTCAGCAGGACCATTTTCTCAAAGGAATTCAGAAGTGTAAAGAGCAGCAAGCTGAAAGGTCAGCACACCCAGCAAATGTCTTCCTTGAGAGACATTTGATATAACGACAAAGCAATGAGCTATATTAAAATAATATAGTGATCTGTTAAGACATTGATTCTCCACTTTACACTGTGGAATATGAAAAAGAAAACAATGTGCTCTTGACATTTCATCATCTTACAAATATTGTTGAAGGATGAAAAGGTGGGGAAAAGAGGGAGATAACCTGACTCCCAGAATCTAAACACAGTTTGTATGTTAAGTGCCGTCAAGTTGTTTCCAATTCATGACAACTCTATGGCCCCTTCCGCACACGCAAAATAATTCATTTTCAAACCACTTTCACAACTGTTTGCAAGTGGATTTTGCTATTCCTCACAGCTGCAAAGAGCACTGAAAGCAGTTTGAAAGTGCATTATTCTGCATGTGCGGAACGAGCCTATGAATGATTGTCCTCCAAAGCATCTTATTTCATTTTGGATTGTCTCATCATAGGGTTTTTAAGGTAAGGATTGATCATATGTGGTTTACTATTGCCTTCTTTGCCTTCTTCAAAGTTGTACCAGCCAGGGTTCACTGAAGTAGCACTGCTGTTGTTTACGGAAGATCCTCTGCCAATGTCCCTTTCCACCACTGCTGTTGCCCAGTAGCTATCCCTTAAAGATTCTTCCACCTCATCAACATTGGAACTGTCTGTTCTCTTCTGCTAATGTGGCCATTGATCCATGAATGGGGTGAGCACATCTTAATCTGATGTCTCAGCTGTGACCATTCCACCTTGAGTGACTCTAGTAGGAATTTAGCCTCTTAATAGAGTTTAGACCCCTTATGGTACTACTATTAGCTTTTTTGAAATACACAGTTCCCCTTACCGCATTAAGGTATGTATCTAAAAGGAAAGGCTATTTCTCATGATTCTCACAAAAAGCTATTTGACATTATTCTCGTGAAAGCCTTAAGTCTTCTAATGCATGATCTTCCCATGTATGAACTTCAGGAGCTCCTTTTGGCACACACAAGTATCAAACACATATTTTAATGTATTCATAAGTATCAAATAAATTTGAATGCTGCTACTAAAAATACAAGTATAAAATTTTGGAACACAAAAAATGTTCAAAATGTAATATGCAAAATAATCTCAAGCATCTGGCAAATCAATTCTAATTATATCAGTTTACTAAACTGTTTAGAATGTAATCTATCTCCATGTTAAGTAAATAACTCCTCTCAATAATGATCTATGATCATAATATGACCCATAATCCAGTTACCCCCAAAGTAACCATGGGAAATGTGAAAGCATAGACCTTGATACTGTGACCATAATTAGTGATTATTATCTACCATTGATATGATCCAGGTCCTACAATGCTTGCGAGAAAGAATCTTTGACTAATCCTCTGCTCCTGCCCTGCATTGCCTCTCTGGATGTCCTGTTCAATTGCTTTGAGACTTACAGGAAGAAGTGACTGGGTGTGTTTTATTCTCTTCCATGAGTAGACATGTAATACCAGAAATAGACCTGTGTCTGTACTTCTCCGGCTCCTACAAAATTCCACAGTGGAATTTTAGATGAGAGGTGTAGGCACACCTGTCATTTCCTCCCATTCTGTCACTATTCATATCCAACCTGAGCAAGCATGCTGGGACCTCTAGCACTATCAGTAGTACACTGAGCTTCCTCCTAGACACCATCAGCATCCCAGGGCAGTGGGTCGCTAGAAACTTTCAGAGAAAGATAAAGAACCAGCTACAGGTCCCACCTCCAGAGCTCAGGGCTAGAAAAATGTGAGATCCTTGTTTCAAATCCAGTTCCAAAATCAAGGGGCCCTAAACTTTTTGAGTAATAACTCTTCAGCATTTCAGGTAGAAGCCCTATTTATCAAGATGGTTTTTGAAAGGAACATATCATTTTGAAATATTTCCTTTCATCCCCACAGATTAATATCATTCTGAAATATATTAATACCTTTACCTTGCAGAAATATATCTCACCATATACAGACAAATAACGGTGGCTGTTTTATTATACTGTAGAAATGATTCTGTCAAAAGAATGACAAAAAATGACAAGACATCTTCCAGTGTTTACCAAACTTGACTAGTGAATGAACTTAATTTTCCTCAAAAACAGAGATGTTGTCACAATCAAATATTATTATGAAGCCTATAAATCAAATCAAAGCATATGGGTATGGAAAAAGACATATGGGCACTCCATATGTTATAACATATCTTCAGGAGGAAACATGTCATGCAGCTGAGAGGAAGTACAACACACTGTGCTGGTACAATTAAAGGCTTCTGACCTTCAGTTGCCATCATAATATTACTTGGAAAAAATAGTAGTTACAAAACATCGTATCAATCGAAGTTGCTGAGTTACTAAAAAACCCCCATTCAACAGCACTTTTCACAAACCTCTCCACTGGAAGTGCAGGGAGCATAGCATAAAAAAGAACATGTTTTCTCAACTCTTAAGCTGAGTGAATTCTAGGCATCAAAAATTGAAATGCCTCCAAGCCATCACTAAATAATGCAAATGGTTTGTTTTCATTGGGAAATGTGTTAGTATTTGCTAACCATTTTTGGCTTTTCTTGCTACTATCGCAGTCTTGAAACACCTAGTTGCCAACATCTCCTTGTGCATGAAATAAAACCACCTGCATAATTGATTTTACAATTAAATGAATTAACCTGCCTTATCTAAGCTGGCAGGAAAATAGCATGAATTGACAGCATGGTTATTTCAATTCATGCTGTATTTGTGGATTGTTATTTTTGAAAAGAAGCAAAACTATGCAATACAATCTCTTTTGATTCTTAGAATAAACAAATACAACACTTGGTCGAGCCTCTGGGTTTCTCAGCACAGCACAATAATTGCTGGTTTACATGGACTTGCGCAGTCTAACAGCTTGCTCATAAGACTAGAAGACAAATGTTCTGTTTTGTATTGCACATATTCTATTTCTTGGTGCTCCACTAATCAGGGCATGTTTGCATTACTATTAAGTTGAATTCATGCTTCATTGATTTGGTTGATTCTCTACTGTATCTCAGTCCATGTGCTTTTGTCCTTTTCTTTCCAGTCTACTATATTTCATTGAACAACTACGTAGGCAAATAATCCCTCATGCAATCAGTCAAACAGTTTTGCACATGCCCTAATAATTGTTTTCATACTGTAAAATGTATCATTGCAGGAATGCAATAGCCATTTCCAGTAGTTCTGTAGTTAGAGAAGAATCATGCATAGGGGGAGGGGACCGGATTAAAGTTGCAAATTAATGTCCCCCTTACATAGCTCCCACCAATATAAGCAGACACACTGGAAAATACATAGTTTCTAGTTGTGTGGCCAGACTTACATGCGCATACATTTGAATTCTATGCATTCTTACTACATATGCCTAATGAATTGCTTAGGTTCAACCAGCAGGAGAAGATGCAGCTTGTCACATTGCACATTAATTCTCAATGCTAGAATATTTGCAAAGGTTTAATGCCAGGATTATATATCAAGTTAGAATATTTAGGATAAAAGATGCACCAAGGTGGATAGATAGGTGTGTGTGTGTGTGTGTGTGTGTGTGTGTGTGTGTGTGTGTGTGTGTGTGTGTAAAATTTGTCTTCTAATAGTTTTATTACTTACCTAAAGAAGTTTATTGACACGAGTCTGCAAATCATTCTTTTGTTTTCAGGCTGATTTAAAGTTTCTAAAATAGATCAGACTAATTTCATTTAGCTGGGGAAGGATCTCAGGACTTTGGCTGATAATAAATAGGTTCATGCACTTCAAATTAATGCACTCCCCTTCATATGTTCAGATGCCCTCTTCTGCTTTCTTTGTAAACCTTGGTACAGGTACACAAACCCCATACTGTGCAAGCCAAATTTTGCCTAAAAATTCAGCATTAAACTGAGCACTGTTAGACTATGACATCTAGCATACAAAACCCATACTGTGCAAGCCAGACTTTGTCTAGAAACCCAGGATTGAAAGCCACTGTGAGACTGTGACAGTCAGCTCTGCTTTCAGACAAACTATGCTTTTATCATTTACCTACTTTGCATTTGGTTTGTCAAGAAACTGAAAGAAAGGAAGCTATCATAGGAAAAGGTGTAGGGAAGGGTAAGGGAATGTCAGAGCCTATACTGCAATCTCAGCATTACATGTCCATATGTCCCTTCATACCCTTGCTCTTTCTCCTATATGGCTTCAGATTTCTACAAAAAGAGGACATCCTGGTTTCCTTACACTGAAATAGATTTTCCCTTTGTATTGTAGATACCAGCTGAAGAACAGGCATCTTTCAACTCGCCACTGGATTAAGAAATTTTGTATTTTCTTATTAGATGCGATTATTAGCTTTTTAAATAGCACAACAGCAAAACCTATGAACAAACTGCAACCATTACCACGGAATATATATCAAACATATCTGTCTTCAGTCCTTTATGGGTGAAAGGTGGGCTAAAATATATTAAATAAAGTGTAATGTATGGTGTCACCCAATTGTGATGGTGGCTTAAACTGTGATGCCCATCCCTACATAACAGAAATCAAATGAATCTATTAAGAAAAAATACCTTGAGTGTTAAAAAGCCTCAAGGTTGTCTGTAGAAAAAAAGCAAAGCACTTCAGACAAAAAATAAGAGCACTGAAAGCTAGTTTTAGAAGTCATGATAACAGGATCCTTCGGAAGCAGTCATTTTAACACATATGGCTCCAAGGCAACCGAAGCTGTCAGAAGCAAATTCACAAAACAATAATTTGTTTTTAAAGACGATGAACCAAGTATAGACAAATATAGTTAAGCATCCAAAGCAAAAACATGATGCAATCTTAAAAACAGTACCTATAAGAAGCTCAGCTAATGCTTCATTTGAATTAGGGCAGCAATCACAGATTGCCATTAAACACTTAATTAAAGACGAAGAAGAAATTTATATTAAATTGGAAGATCATGAAATCTGATTGAGAAGGCTTAACCTTTGCCTGTGGAGTTTTTGCAAGGGAACTGAAGACTTAATTGGCTTTTTAGTAAAAGAGTTAACTGGGCTGGTTCTTGATTGTCCATGACACAATCTGACGTTAAGCTCCTGTATTATCCTCAGCAATCATGAAGAAACAGATGACATAATCATGAAATCAAAATAAGATGTACAAATATATTGTACTCAGTGGGAGGCAGAGGGTTATACCCTAGGAGGGCAAGTTAAATCATTTTCCCCCAAGATGTCTTAGGGGCTATGAACTGTGAATGAAGGCAGTCATGAAATAGGTGTCTCCTGCAGACTTTTTTTAACTGTAAGAGTTTTTTATGAGTGGAATTGGCTGCCTTGGGAGGTGGTGCACAAATGTAAGAAGATTAGTTTCCATTCTTTAGCTTTACACATTATTTTTCATAAGCTATACATTCATACCAATTGATAACAAAAAAGGTTGTCCGCATCCAAATATATATATATATATATATCCTAATGGTGACACTAGAAAAATTCCAGGCATCAACATGTTACTGCAGGTTCCCTGCATCATAAGTATATGGCCCCTTCCGCACGGTCCATTTAGAGTGGTGAAGGGCCGATAAAGCCTGTGTGGGGGAGGTGTTTACCCTGCTGACGCTGCTGGAGCACTGCTGCAGTGGCGAATACCCCCCACACCGGTGGTTTCTTGACTCGCTCAATGATGCAGCCTTCCACCCGATGCTGAGTGAATGGCACCAGGTGGAAGGTTGCATTTTCCCTGCGCCACTTTTTTTGCCTCTTACCTCCTCTCAGCTGCCATTGCTCTACAGAGACCAAGAGACATGCCTCGGCATGTCCCCTGGCCTTTGCTGAATGACAGCAGCCGAGTGGAGGTAAGAGGGGGGAAAAAAGCAGTGGGTCCTGTGCAAAGGCAGACTTGTAGGCTGCTGGGGCATCGGGTCATTGGCAGGACAACGTGCGAATGGCCCCGGGGGGTGCACTGGCTGCAAGTATGCTGGTGCACCCCCCCTCATGAGGGCTGTGTGGAAAGGGCCTATAAATGTGCTATCATGTAGCAAAAATAAAGAAATGTGGTGTTATTTTACTCAAAATATATCTAATGCTTCTCACGAACATTTCTTCCTCAAATCAAATAAAATATCTAAAGGGTAGTGTAATGTACACCAATATCTGACAGTATCTCTGATCCTATGTTTGCTTTTCTTCTAAATACCATCTTTATCAATGTTCATCTTAAAAAATTCAGTATCTTGGCCCCCCACTGACCTGGTCCCCAGCATGTGGATCAAAAAATCCACTCAATTAGATGATGTTCCTAGCGAGCTAGGTGAACCCCCAGATTTGTATAAATATGTTACATTAAAGAAAAAATGAAGTGTGGGGGAAATGGGGACGTATGAATGTAGGGACAAGGACTGTGTTTACACTATAATATGTTGCTATTACCTGCCTAAAGAAGTGTTCAGGTATGAGATTTCAAAAATAAATGGCCCTAAATCAATGTAGTTTTAATGCGTGGCCATGACCCTCTATTAAGATCTATCCAATGAATAATAACATTTGGATTCCTTATTTTCTTTCCCCGCTTCCATTTCAATCAATTTCTTTCTTCATTAATCTCCCAGTTATATCCGTCCTTTGCAATTTCAAGAAAGAGAAAATAAATCAAGGAAAAAAACCCTCTGTTAATTGACTTTATTTGCTTTAATGCTGCCAGTCCATATTATCTGCTTTCTTATTTGGGATTGCCAGCTTTGCGGGTATTACACTGCATTTTGGGTTGCTGCCAGCATATCCTCGACAAATATATTTAAATCAAGCTAAGCTGCTTAAAATATTCATGCTATGCTCTTCCTGTGGTTTTGAGAACTATGAAACCATTTAAGACATGCAAACCTGTTATACGGCAAGAAACATATTTGAATTATCAGGCATATTGTCCGAACTTGTAGTTACTGTTAACTTCACCTAATAGGAAAGAGTTTAATTGTCTCATTAGTGGCACTGGAATTAAAATATCCTATTCATTTGAAATTTGCTAGTCGCTAGCATGCTGGGAATACTTTATTTGTACGTATGTTAAATATTTTGATCAAAAGCAGTGCAAAGCGAAGCCACTTTTTAAATATTTTGCATGTAGTGAGACTAGTTCTGCATCTGTCCTATATAATGTGAGTTTAGCTCCACACGAGCTAAGCCTCATAAGCATACATAGGACTTTCCCCACTTCAGTAATAACATTGGAAAGAGAATTATGGATTTGTTTAAAAAATTAAATGCTGCAATTCCCAAGGTTTTGTTATATCAGTAAGCCATATAACAAAACCAAACAAGCCATTATAAATCCTATGAATATACAAACAACAGACTGTAGCTTACAGTTTACCTGCAGCAGTGGCGTAGTGGCTAAGAGCAGTGGCTAAGAGCAAGTGCACTCTGATCTGGAGGAACCGGGTTTGATTCCCAGCTCTGCCGCATGAGTTGTGGAGGCTTATCTGGGGAATTCAGATTAGCCTGTACACTCCCACACATGTCAGCTGGGTGACCTTGGGCCAGGGACGTAGGTATAGTTTTTTAATGGGGGGAGGTTCGGGGGTGGGGCCACACCCACACCCACACCCACCCCTAGGCCATGGCCACTCCTCCTCAAGCCCTGCCCCGGCCTAGCTCTTATAAAAGCAGCTCTCCAAGGCCGGGGACGGCAGACTCCCCCACCCTGCCCTCCCCGGTCCCCCACCAGCTGGGCAGAGGCATAGAGGGAAAATGGAGCCTGGTGCAAAATCTGAGGGAGGAAAGGCAAGGAGATTGTAAGCTCTTTTGAGTCTCCTACAGGAGAGAAAGGGAGGATATAAATCCCAACTCTTCTTCTAAACTGAGGACCTCAGATTCTCCCTTTAAATCCATGCTGAAGGGGGTGGACTTAAAAGGAGAATCTGGGGAAATTTGGGGGGTGCCTGCTGTCAGGGGTGCAATTGTTAAGCTAGCAGCACCAAACTTTTAGGGTATTTTTAGGAGCCTCTCCTAATGATACCACCCAGGTTTGGTGAAGTTTGGTTCAGGGGGTCCAAAGTTATGGATCCTCAAAGGTGTAGCCCCATCTCCTATTAGCTCCCATTGGAAACAATGGGGGATGGGGGTACCCCCTTTGGAAGTCCATAGCTTTGGACCCCCTGGACCAAACTTCACAAAACCTGGGTGGTATCAGTAAGAGACTCTCCTGATGATACCTCTCATGTTTGGTGAAATTTAGTTTAGGATGTCCAAGGTTATGGACCCTCAAGGTGTAGCCCCCATCTTCTATTAGCTCCCATTGGAAACAATGGAGGATGGATCACCCCCATAGCTTCGGAACCCCTGGATCAAACTTCACAAAACCTGGGTGGTATCAATAAGAGACTCTCCTGATGATACCTCTCAGGTTTGGTGAAATTTAGTTCAGGGTGTCCAAAGGTATGGACACTCAAGGTGTAGCCCCCATCTTCTATTAGCTCCCATTGGAAACAATGGAGGATGGGATCACCCCCTTTGGGAGTCCATAACTTTGGGCCCCCTGAACCAAACCTCACCAAACCTGGGTGGTATCATCAGGAGATTCCCCCAAACAATCCCTGAAAGTTTGGTGCTGCTAGCCCAAACAGTGCACCCCCTGCAGGCCAAAAACCCCAAAACACTAAAAATGTTTTAAAAACCCACAAACTGGTGGGTGGAGCTTCAGACATGAATGGGGGGAGGGGTTAACCCGAGAAACCCTCCTTACCTACGTCCTTGCCTTGGGCTTTTCAGAACTCTCAGCCCCACCTACCTCCCAGGGTGTTTTTTGTGAGGGGGGAGGGGCAAGGAGATTGTAAGCCCCTTTGAGTCTCCTACAGGAGAGAAAGGGGGGATATATATCCAAACTCTCTTCTTCTCCTATATGATTTTTCTATAGTGTACTAAACTGAAGTTGAAGTTAGTGGATCTTAGATGGGCAGTTCAGTCCAGATGGGGAGAGACCATATGGGCTGTAGGAGTAGCACTAGGTTGCTCCAACTTGTCCGCCCCCTCCACTGGCATAAGGGGCATTCTGCCAGTGGAGAGAGCAAAGGCACTAGCAATTGGGAGGTCCAGGGTGACAAAACCCAGAACTTTAGTTCGTTTCCTCTGGGGCTTTGGACCTGGGAGTGCCAGAGCCAGGGCTTCAGACTTATGCCACCCGAAAAGGGTGGAATGATTCTGCTAAACCCTATGGAGCGCTTCCAAGCAGCGGGTTTCTTTTTTCCTCCTGCCTCCCCATGCAACCTGGAAGCCCTCTGGAGGCAGCTACCATGCTGTCCCAGTTGTCTCAGGATGTGGATTGGGCTGCAAATTCTATATTACTGGTCCAGGTGTACAAAACACAAAAACACTGAAATGTAAAAGCTGATTTAAACAGCAAATAGATTTGTGTTCCAATTTACTTACACAAGATAAATACATCTAAAGTTCCACTTTGTTTAAAAATGCATAATGAAAAATAGTAATATTCAGTACAAGTTTCAGAAGGCACCTGAAGTATCCAATTCCATTCTTAATCAGGCCATATGTTGAGTAATGTGATTCTGGTGGAGATCTATAGCAATATAACTGTGTGAAGGTTAAAGTAATTTCCCATGTAATCCCAGCACATGGACATCGCTACCTAATGTTTTTCTATGGGAGCTGGGGTCGAGGGAATCAACAATCAGCTATTTTATTTTCTGAGAATTCAAAGTAGCCAAAATGTATGGATGTGCTTCTCAGTAAAGAGAGTTATTAACATTTTAAAGGAACTGCATGCATTCACATGGCCCTATTTTAGGGTTGTTGGGGTCTTGTTTGGAGGCCTTATCCAGTGACGTAGGTACAGATTTTTTAATGGGATGGGTTCAGTGACTGAGCTGACTTTCCAGCTGTTCCATTTCATGCATTGTTTCAAGCAAGCCGGAAATGTAGTGGGAGGGGTTTGAAACCGTGAACCCCCCCTTACCTACGTCCCTGCCTATGCCTATATGGATCTGAGAGAAGATCCAAAGATCTGAGAGAAGATGCAACTAACAGTGCCATCCTAAGGACAGTTACACCTAAGTTCATTGAATTCATGGAGGTCAAGAAGGGCATGTCTCTGCTGAGGATGGCAATGTAAACCTTTTACACCATATTCCTCCTTAGGCATATTCACGATTCTTCTCACCTTTCCTGCTGTAAGCACAGGGTAGCACTGTAGTTACTAAAGTGTTGGGTTAGGGCTGGAAAGAAACCCTCTCCCTGGTCAAGCACTTTCTGCATTTTCACTGCTACTTGGAAAAGGCAGCTGTAATGCACACTACCCCACAGCAGAAGCATAGCTGGGCCAGAGTGCACCCAGTGAGCATTCTGTGTTTTCTGCCCCCCCCCTCCGTGGCGCCCTAAGCCTGCCCCCCTCCCCCCACACTTACCTTACTTCAGCCTGGAAAAGCAGCCTGTTCCCTTCAGGCTGAAAATGGTCTGGTGGGAACTACACTTCCCATGAGACCTTGGGGCTCTCAAGGTCTCCTGGGAAATGTAATTCCCACCAGACCATTTTCAACCTGAAGGGATCAGGCTGCTTCTCCAGCCTGCACTGTTGTAATAAGATCAGTGTGGGGGAAGGGGGGTGCTGCGTGTGGGGGAAAGGGGAGTGTTGCGGGAGGGGGCGATTTCATGCGTCCCAGACATGCGCCCAGTGCAACGTGCACCCCCGGCCCCCTAGTAGCTTCACTTCTGCCCCACAGTGAAAGGAAAGAGCTAAGGTGATCAAGCAGCTTCTCTTTGCTATGCTTGGGAGGGTCAATGAATTTCACTGGTCCTTTCAGGAAAGTAAGCAGCACAAATATTTGTCTCTGTTACACTGCATCATATTTAGCATGCAATTGCATTCACTTCTTTACAGCCATATGCCCTGGAGCATCACTTGTCCTAAAGTTTGAAACTTACTTTCTGGCTTAGAATCCACATTTGTGCAGTTCTTTCCCCAGTTCATTAACAATTGTTCATATGTATCAAGAACTATGCTGTGCCAGCTAGCAGGAATCCCCATGCTGAAACTGTGCACCAGATTTCCTTGTGATTCTTTTCAGCACAAATTAGTTCAGCATAGCTCTCTCTCTCTGTCTTGATGCCTTGAAAACATACATTGTATTACTAAATTTTCTCTGATTTCTCAGAAATAATTCTATGTTCTGTTTTTTCCTAATACATTTTGTTAATCCTTTTTCATTCCCTAGGAGGTATGTCAATTATAGGATTAGGTCTGTAAGGTCCAAATCAAAGTTCTACTCTGGCTTCTTCTGTGCCTATGACAAATTATGAGAACTGTATTTTGCTTGGTAGAATGACTTTGGTAGAAGCACGCAAATTCATGCTAATAACATTTGTATATATATATCATGCAAATGTGTGTCCCTTGCACATATAGAAACCCCATGGATATGTAGGCCACTTTATAGCAGCAGTGTAGACTCTTGTTTATCTGATTTGTGAAATAACTGAAAGGCTAAGAGGACTATTTAATGAAGTTGATGCAAATCATATCTTTTTTCAGTTTGCATATTTTTAATCTCTTCTAGTTCAGGTTCTAGTGTATAAAATTATGAATAATAGTAGACGTTATGAGAAGCCGATGACTTAAACCTAATATTGCTAAACTAAGGAGCCAGAAAGAATAAAGACAGAAAAGGCTAGACGCAAACTGAGCATATGTTTGCTTTCATTAGGGCACACTTCTGTAATTTCCAGGCGTTTCTAAGGCAAATACTCTGGCAATTCCTTCAAGCTTCTTTTATGAAATTAACATGTAAATTGAACTGCAGAGCAGTTGCAAAATGTGTATTGTTCCAAATTGGATTGTAAAATAGTTCTACAGAAGCACTATGTGATAGGCAAGGTCTAAAAGCTGAAACATAAAATCAGAACATTTCAAGAAAATATACTAATATATTTATTTGATGAATGCTTTTGGTCTGATCTTAAAGTCTATTTCTTATGACTCAGCAGTTAGGGTCAAAGGCCATGTTCACTGTTATTATACAATTTATCAGTGGCTGCAGGTCTCTCGTGGCTGGGAGATGTTTCTATAAGAATCATTAAGCACATTGTCAGAAGCTGAAATTCCTTGCTTCCCTGTAATAACATGGTGCCATGTTTGTGTAAACCCAGATAGTGGGGGAGAGGGGCATTTTGTCTTTCAAATTAATAATGACCTGGGTATGGCCAAGGTGGGTGTAGTTTTGGTGTGTAGCACTTCTCCAAACTGGGATGATCTTACCTTGTTTTAAGCCAAGGAGCAGTTATATTTTTGCTTTTTCTCTTTACTGCTGCGAACTGAGCTAAACTGTGTCATGGCTATCCCAGGTGTTAATCTGCCTGAAAATACATGCTGGAGACAACTTGTAAAATTTGTCCATTGCCTTTCTCTTCTTGAGAGTGGTGAGGATGATGCAGGTTTGGCTAGCCAACAGCTCTATCAGTTCACCTTGTTCTTGGGTGGCTGCACACAAAAGTACCCTCCTCTTGCTT
Source organism: Sphaerodactylus townsendi (assembly GCF_021028975.2). Classification (NCBI taxonomy): domain Eukaryota; kingdom Metazoa; phylum Chordata; class Lepidosauria; order Squamata; family Sphaerodactylidae; genus Sphaerodactylus; species Sphaerodactylus townsendi. The sequence goes on along the minus strand of NC_059425.1, from coordinate 127,139,953 downwards.
GTGAAAGTGGGAGGAAAGAAACAGAGCTTGATTTTCTGTATCCCCTATGACAGCTCAGGTGATAGAAGAGATGTGTGTATTGGTTCTGGGTTGTCTGCTTCAGTTTCAGTGTCATGTTTGTTAAGGATGAATGACTACAGCTGCAGTAAAATATTTCCTTGCCTTCTCTTTGTTGTATATAATGTGAATGAGAGCAAGAATTCAGATATGTCAAAATATTTCAGTCTTTAACAAGATAAGAACTGTTTTTTTATTTTACAGTAAAAGTTTGATCCTGTGAGTAAACTACATGATGTTTACAATAAGCAACGAATAACGTTGGGGCAGTAATTTGTAAACATTGAGCTCCTGTTCTGCCCAGCTACAGGAGACTTGTTGTTCATCCTGTGGGACAGAACAATTACTCTTCTATTTCTTCAGGCTCATTCCGCACACGCAGAATAATGCACTTTCAAACTGCTTTCAGTGCTCTATGAAGCTGTGCGGAATAGCAAAATCCACTTGCAAACAGTTGTGAAAGTGGTTTGAAAATGCATTATTTTGCATGTGCGGAAGGGGCCTCAGATGTGCCCAGAAAGCATATTTAAATTTTGGTCTAGGAATGATATATTAGGACCTAGAATAGTCAAACTTGCCACAAGCATACTACTTCCATGTTGTCCCCACATGTATACAGTGTTCAAGGTAGAATGCACAAAGAAGAACACTTCTAAAGTGTTGGATCCTCCTAGGGGTGATGATGGCAGAAACATATAAAGAAGGGTACCTCAAATTCTGCTGCTGCCTGACTTGAATCCTCTCTGTCCCTTTTGGCTTCTTCCACATTGCTGCTACCAATAGTCTAGCAACCCAAAAAGTTGCTTGGGTCACTTAGGCAGTGAAACAACCTAAGCTGGAGGCTTTAGCCTTGCTGTAGCAGGGAGCTGAACCTTCAACTCAAATGATAATTTTAATGGCAGTACTCTGTTTCTAAAACAAGCTTTCTGGAAGGCTTTCACGGCCAGATTCAACTGGTTATTGTGGGTTTTCTGGGCTGTGTGGCTGTGGTCTAGTAGATCTTGTCCCTGGACATAGTGTGTAACAGACTTCCTTCTGTGATACACCTCTGAAGATGCCAACCACAGATGCAGGCAAAATGTTAGGAACAAGATCTACCAGACCACGGCCACACAGCCAGGAAAACCCACAACAACCATGCCCTGTGGAAGTTTGTACACTTCCAGTTTCCTCAGAAGGTGTCAAGTCAAATCTAATCAAATTCTTACTCTAGTCCAATCCTCATACACTTGTTCAACTAGCAGCAGCATTTTAGCGTGGTCTGCTTAAAAATTAGTCCATTATAACAGGTTCCAAGGTTTACCAATGGTAGCCGCCATTTCTCAGGGTTGATTTAGCCCAGTCGGCTCTGGGTGATATTATATTAGTTTTCTTATGAGTGGATCAAGATTTTGGATATGAGAGATAAGAGTTAAGGATGATACACAGGTAAGGACAATTAGTTCCTTTCTATTTGGTGGAGGATATGTCTCTCCTGTTTCCATGTTTTGTTGAATCTGTGTTCCTAAATAGCAGCTTTGATTATTTTGATTGTAAAATACATGCAAGAGCCTCTTACAGTCACTGTATTACATGGTTATATAATCACACTTTTCTGTTTTCTCATGCAGTTAATATACGGCTAGACATTTTGAGAAACTCTGGATTTCTTCCTAAGAATGTGATGAAGAATAAAAATGGAAATTGAAGTTAGAAAGAGCCAGTGGTCTTGTGTTTCAAAGCCTGTATAATTATATGACAAAGATAAATCTTTCTGCACATTTTCCATATACCAAACCCAAATAAGATTATATGAATTTATTTTAAACAAATAACATCCTTCACCACAGACCAATAGAATTTTTTACTGTTACTCTACAAGGTTATTCTATTACGTTCTATAAAAATGAATACCTACAATCTATGCCAACATATATATTTAGGCTGACAGTAATCCTGAAGAAGCATGTGATAAAAATGATGAAATCTGTGTAATAGAAATGAAAATTTTTGATCTACAAATATCAGAAGGGGAAGAAAATTGCTTCTTCTGAAGTTTAGGTTCCAATTTGTGGTGGGGCAGATGTTGAGGAGTCTAAAAATTATTGCAACAAATACCTTGTAATAGAGAAATACAACATACTCTTGCTCTGGCTGCAAAATAAGCACTATCTATCATCTGAAATGTGAAAGTGAGAATATGCATGAAAATAGAGCTTTTCCGACTGCATTCAAAGAAAAAAATGAAATCTTAACTAAACAAAATTTGCACACATAAAAATATGGTTTCTTAAAACTACCCTTCGTGCCACCATCAAAACAAAGCCTTAGATTATAGGATCTGTAGCATAACAAAGGGCAGCATTATGATAGAAACAGTGCAATCCTAATCTTAGCTAGCATCCATCAAAACAATAGAAGTCAATGGGTTTAGAAGGGTGTTCTTTTTCTTAGGATTTCATTGTAAACCAAGTTAGATTTCATTAATGCTGTTACCTCAAGTGGTAATCAGAAGGCTGCATGAGCAAGTGCAGACCCATAGATCCTATATAATAGACTTCCAATGATTTATTTCTGTCAGGAAGATTCTGGAACCAGGTGAAGTGCCCATTCAGTCAATTTGGACATGACCATGTAGATAGCACAACAGCAGTCTAACTTCAAGATCACAATAGATAACAAACATATGAATGATGGCTTTCGGATTTTTTAAATGTGCATTATCCATCAAAGAGCTGCAGGACAATCTGATAGCAAAAAATCCCTTAACAGATCCATACCTAAGCATATGAATGAATGTCTGTCTCATATACTTCAGCAAGACTTGTTTTCAAGTAACAGTTTAAGCAGTTCATTGCTACAAGATGTGGTGATAGCTATTATAATGGTTTATATGAATTTAGCTTCATGGAGGCTAGCTCTGGCCCGTTCCACACACGCAAAATAATGCGTTTTCAAACCACTTTCACAACTGTTTGCAAGTGGATTTTGCCATTCCGCACAGCTTCAAAGAGCACTGAAAGCAGTTTGAAAGTGCATTATTTTGCATGTGCGGAATGAGCCCCTGTCAATGGCTATTAGCTAAAATAGCAAAATGGAACCTCCAAGTTCTTACACAGTCTGTGGCTAAATGCCAGTTGATAGGGGCTGTGGAAGAAAGAGTAGACATGAGCTTTTCCTGACATGTTTACTTCCTGAAATTGTCTGGCTGGCCACTATGGGAAACAAAATGCTGGTCTAGACTTTTTACTGAGTCAAAAAGGGTAACTTCTTTGGTAAAACAAACATTGCTGACTACCAAAAGGAAGTATTTGTTCTCCTTAGCAATCATAATGAATTTTTAAAAAATATAATTCCTAGATTGTAGAAACGTTCCTACCTCTGTTTTGGGCATAAATCCAAATGCAATTATAAACTAAAAATGGATAATTAATGTTCTATTTCTATACTCTCTTGTATTTCTTCAATGCTTGTTTTTAATGAGAATCTTGAGGTTAAGTGGCCTGTTCCTCCCTTGGAAAATTATTCAAAACACATTATCCTTATCTGATTAAAGAAAGATACCTGAATAGTTGAAAGAATATCCTCAGTAATGATCCCTTTTGTAAGGGACAGCTTTGATTACAATTGTAAATAAAATCCGATTCTGAAAGCTGTGTTTAATGAGTCAGTTGACCATCAGTTCATCGATTAATGCTCCCAGGCCTGCTTTTTAAAGTTTAATGTCATGTAATTGAAAGGCAACTAGCTGACAAACTTGTGCATTGACATGAGAGTGATAAAATACAACCCAGTGGGTAGAACATGAGGCTTGGACCTGATAAAGTTGCGCTAAAATTATAGCTCACTCTTCAAGTCTCTAGGTAGTCTTGCCACTTGCAAATAAGAATAGCTATGACTTACATTAGTGAATTCTTTGAGAGGATCAACAAGGGCTGGTTCTCATGAGAGGCTCTGCACTCAGGTAAAAAAACACACATGACATATTAATTATTGTTCTTCATATATAGATGTAACAAGTGGGAAAGGATTGAACCCACATTTTTCTAAGTATTTTAATACTTTCCACATCCAAGATCCTTTCTAAGCTTCAACACAGGGCCACTTTCAAATGCTTATTTGAAATGAAAATTTTCAAGATTTGTATTTCCTTATAGGCAAGAAATAGAATACCATATTGCCTCAGAATCACACCTCCTATGGACACAACCAATCACTTCAGAAGAAGTCTTAGTTTTTCTCACAACTCTGAAGGAATTTGTTGGGAGACAGCTGAGACTGAGCCACCTCACACCTTCTTAATTTCTTCAGGCAGGAAACCAATCACTGTCTTGTCTTGTCAATTTTTTCCCTACCTTTTCCCCTTTAGGGACTGAAGTGCTTCAGAAAATGGTAGCATTTGGTTGAAAACACTTCCCCTCAGCCCTGTAACACACCCAGAAAGTGAAGGACTCCCCTTGATTTTCTTCCTTTCCAGGCACACCCCTCACTAAGGCATTCTCAAATAAATACTTGAGGCATATTTTAAATGTAAACAGATTAAAGATTTATTAACAGATAGAGGAGATGGGAAAGGGAGGAATAATAACTTGGATTTTGATGAGGCAAATAAAGCAGGAGGCAGGATAAAAATATGTATGCTAGCAGCAAAGCTGGGGAGATGCAATGGGCCCTAGCAAAGGGTGGAACTGGAAGCATCTCCCCAGCAATGTGCTTTAGTGGAGCTGAAGCAGCCCCCACCCCACCCTTGCTCGTGGCACGACACATAACCTGGGTGTGCGGCTGTGGCTTCAGGGTGGGAGAGATTGGAGAGTGTGGCTTGGGATAGGTAGGAAGGGGAGGATGGGGAGGGTGGAGAGGAGTGTCTTGGGGTGGTGGAAGGATTGAAATGGCAGGCTTGGGATGACCAATTGGGAGAGGGTAGAATGGGAGGCTTCAGGTGGGAGAGGTCAGAAAGGCGAGGGTTCTGGTGGGACAGGGTGGCAATGTGAGGCATGGGGGAGGGTTGAAAGGTAAGGCTTGGAGTGGAGGACTGGTAGAAGGTGTGGTTAGGAGTGAGGGGAGGGTTGGTAGGAGACTATGAGGGTGGGGATGGTTGGCAAGTTAGTATTGGGGTGGCGCAGAGTGACAAAGTTAGTCTTGGGGATGGGGCAAGGTTGGAAGGTGTGGCTAGGGATGGGGTGGGTTGGTAGGTGAGTATGAGGCTGAGGAGGGTTGGCAGGTTAGTCAGGTTCTTCTTGTACAAGACAATTGTACAAGACACATTGTACAATTGTACAGATTTATGTGAAGTCTTCTTCACATACAGGGTTCTGGTTTGGTACTTATACACAGTATCCTCACACAGCTCACACAGTAACAACCCCCCCCTCAAAATAATATATCAACTCTCTACTGTGGTAAACCAAAGTAAATCCCAATAACCAAGACCTACTGGTATACAGGAATCCTTCTCTCATTAGAAGATTTTCCTATGCTGGTTTATTATGGCCCTACACCTTGGCCCTATAAACCCTTCCACCAGCATACTTTGTGTATATATTTGCTTTCACACAGCACTCAGTAGCAGTCCCAAACTTTGAGTGACTACTTCCCTCAAAGATGTTTAGTTTTTCACACACACACAGCACTTGACAGCAGGAATGCTTAAGACCCAAAAAATCACAGATTGTTCTGACAGCAAGTTAACCTCCTCCCTCCTTTACATCACCCAGTTACTTGGCCAATCACAGTGCATGAGGCCACAGCCAATCAGGTGGCTTCCCTGTTCCTTGGTTTTTCTGCCTCACTCTGTCACTCTGACAAAACTGCACTTTAAAAAAATCATATTTCCTTGCAGACCATCACAACAGCATTTGTTATTTCTTATGTTAAATTGATCTCCTGACTCTAGCCAAATTTGGTATTCCATATTCTCAGAATTGCTGCTGGAGATATTGCTTATGTCCAGAACTGATTCTTGTGGTTTGGGGTCAGGAAAGGATGGCTTGATACCAAATATGCCCCCCACAAAATTCTTTCTTTCTTTCTTTCTTTCTTTCTTTCTTTCTTTCTTTCTTTCTTTCTTTCTTTCTTTCTTTCTTTCTTTCTTTCTTTCTTTCTTTCTTTCTTTCTTTCTTTCTTTCTTTCTTTCTTTCTTTCTAGAACAGTACATGTATGGAACCCTCATGTACCTACAACTAGATCACACCCTGTGAATATATATGCTATTCTTCAGGTTCATACCATCTTTTGATTATGCCATGGTGTGGTAACTGTGTTTTAACAGTCCTTCCCTTCTTTTGAATAGGTTCTCTATGGGATTGAAATATTTTTGAGGGGGAGTGATACATAATAAGTTAGCAAAATAACCTATGTTTGCAAGATAAAGACAGATGTCATTTAACTAGGCCATACTGAAAATAAATCAGAACGACCTTTTGATATGCCATTCTTTTTATGATGCTTGATGAACAATATGATATTAATGCTTGGTGATCATTTCATATACAGAGATAAGAGATAAGGCAACCTCCTACTGTTTGCATTTGCACTCAATATATGAACGACAGGGTGCTATCCGCCTGCAGTGAATCTTCAATTTTCACTGTTCATGCCTTAATTTTCTCCCAGAAATCATCTCTCAGAACTAATAATGGGCTCTCCACCACAAAATAAGTTTGCCTCCTTTAGATCTCAGAGGTGGCAAAATGACTTCACTCACTGACTACAAATATAAGTAGTTCTTTAAAAATGTATTCCCTAGTTGCTATTAAATCTATTATAGCTTAAGCAGGTCTAGTAGTTTACTACTACTAAAAGGGGAGGGAAGCTGGAAATAGCACAGTAGTGTCCTGTTTCTTACTTGTAATATCATTATTTCTAAATTAGATATCATGTGCTTATTTAAATCTATATACTAAATGTGAAGTTGACCAAGTTGGAGAAACTTAAATCCAATGACTGGAGCTGTGAATGGTCAAGACGAATCATTCTAAACAACTGAAAAGGGGTTTAGATTTGTAGGAAAATGTGACATCTAAAAGAAAAAGACATTGGAGTTTTGTTTTTTTAAAAAAACACACCAGACAATAATAAAATAAGTACCCATAGCTTTAACAAACAGATTCCTTCAGTGACTATTGAAGGAACTATAGTATTCAAGACTGGGTTCCTGTGGGAGAGTACAGGGTCTTTTCCAGGCCTATTTTGGCCTCTGAGAGAGAACTCATTGGGGTCAGACATGACTAGGTTGCCATCTCGAGGTTGGGAAATTCCTGGAGATTTCGTGGTACAGTCTGAGGAGGGCAGGGTTTGGGGAAAGGAGAACCTTCAGTCAAACAGAATGCCATAGAGTCATTTTCAAAGCTGTCCAAAGCAGTCATTTTGTCCAGGGGGACATCTCTTTACCATGGGGAGATCAGTTCTAATCAAAGGAGATCTCCAAACTCCACTTAAAGGCTGGCATCTTAAGCTTGGCCCCAGCCACTAGGTAACTTGATACCACCTGATTTGCATGACTCAACTAGGCCTGGCAGCTTGCTGCTGTTCAACAGCAACCACCCTATGAAAGCCAATGTGAAGGAGCAGTTAGATCTTCAAAGCAAGATCTGGGAGAACCATGCTCAAATCCCCATCTTGCTATCGATGTTTGCTGAGTGATTTTGGGTCAGTAGCATACTTACAGCCTAAGCTACCTCATAAGGTTGTTGTGAAGTTTATAAGTAGAAGGCTTTTTTCTGCATAGGACATTTAAAATGTTCTGTGAACATTTTGAAAAGAACAATTTGGGGATTTTCGTCTGCATAGCATGGAAAAATTATGTGTCTCTGATACACACACCATCTTTAAACACACACACACACAACATCTTCAAAGCTAAGAGATCTGAAGCCTTTCTGATTCAGATGTCATATCTACATAGCATTGAATATACTTCACAGAAAAAAAAGTAAAACAGAAAAAGACATGTTTGCAGGATCAGCAGACAATACCGAGTTTATTAGTACACAGAAGTGATGGAAATGGAGAGCAGCTGAAATGCTAGATTTAAAAGTTCATAATACACTTCAGCAAATGGTGGACTACACAGAGAATCACACTGAAGTGGTAGAAAATGGTGGGCAGTAAGCAGCGGAGAAACTAAAGTGAAGATTTTAAAAATTGAGTGGGAGAAATAAAATGTTTACTGATCTCTGCACAACAAGCAGGAAATTTGTTGAAACTGTTTTTTTGGGGAAAGATTACTAGTTTAGTGGATCCTAAATAAAATGTTTTGAGCTGAAATAATTAATTTTCAAAACATTTTTGGGAAAAGCTGTGCAGAGCTCTCCAAAACACTTCTATTTCCACCCTCAAGTTGTTTTATTTGTATTGTGTGGAAATGGCCGGAAAGGAAATAATGTAAGCTGTGTTGGTCTTCACTGCAAAGAATAGTGGGGTATAAAAGAGGTAAATAAATGATTAGTACTGCAGAATATGGGAGGCAGATAATAAGTAGGTTGGTGAATGGATGTGAAGGCAAGATTGATGCAGGGAAAGGGGAGAAGATGTGGGGGTTGCCAAGAGAAGGGAAAGAGGAAATAGTGTGAGGAGGAGGATACAAGGGAAAGTTAGGTACCCCGGTTTCCCTTCCACGCAAGTATTCCTTGTCCAGTGACTGACACCACACAAGTGGACCATCGTTTTCCTAGACAGAAGCTGCTATGGCAGGTGGGGGAGCAAAATCTGAAGACAAAGGGGCAGATAAATGAAGATTGGCTGTTGGGTGGCAAGTCGAGAAGGAATCAAGAAAAGGTGAGAGGCAATGGGAGCTTTCAGGATAGAGAAAGAGGAAATAATTGGGGAGGCGGAAATAAGACGTTTTCCACAATTTCTGGCAGGTTTCCATTTGTTGCTCCTTTTTGACAATGATATGCTGTTTTGTATGAGGCATACAGAAAGATGGTAAGAAATAGGCTTGATGTACATGACAAACTTGTAGGAAATTTTTGGGAAAATATCTTATGAAAAAAAAAGTAAGCTGATTACCCCTTGCATTTTTGGATATATACAAATGTATGAGTTCAGCACTCTCGATGGGACAAAATATGGGAACCGAAACATGTAACTTCTTCAAAGTCAGTAATCAAATAATGAGCTATATAGCCTAAAACAACTCTAATCAAAAGCACATAAAACATTTAAAAGTGCCATTAATTCTGATATTGGTTCCATTTCTGTCAACTGAGTGCTTTTTTTGAGGGGGGGGGGGTCACTTTCTATGTGGCATTTTGTACTAGAGTTCTTGCACCTGAGTGAGGAAATACATCCTTCACATCTAACACTTCGTGCGTATGTAGGTACAAAGCGTGGTTTTTCCCTTTCATGCGCACATGAACTACACTCCAGAAAGGAACAAAAAGCTGCTGGCATGTATTTTCAAGTAAGAGATCAGGATGTGCTCTCTTCATCTTTGATGATTTGTGATCTTAAGAACAATCACAATTGGGTGGAATAATATTATCCAGTTCTAGTGCTTGCAATTGTTCAAGTAGGTATAATCAACTGTCAAACCCCACATACAATGTGTCATCTTAAAAAAAATCCCTCAGTCCGAGTTAAATGATTTTTTTTTAAAAAAATCCAATAGACAAATGAAAAGCAAGTTTAGAAAAAATCTGTTCCTTCTTTCACTGTAAAGCTACCTGTGTCTGTTTGTGTCTGTTTGTATATGTAATATAAAATGTGTATGCAGGACATTATAGATCAGCATGAAACCCTCATTTATTCTAATGATGGTTAGTGTATGAAACCAGGCTTCAGCTTTTAAACAAGCATTCAAATCCTGGTTTGCCTCAACAACGGAGTAGCTCTGCATCTGAAATTATATCGTGAGTTTAATTAAAACATGGCCTTGTGTGAGGTCTGAACTGAGACAGAGTGTGCGGTATCTGCTGTATTCTTCAGTTCTTCCTTTTGTGAAATCAATACATTTAAAATTGGAATAACAAGGAACTCCAGCTTGCTGAAATCAGAAAGAGACCATCAGTGTGAACAATGAGTTTTAGAGAAGGATAATAGTCTGCCACCCAGATCCACAATCTAAGAATCTGAGCTGAATCTCAGGAAGTAGAATGGTGTCACATTATTAATAACTAAGCTGAAGTAGTTTTTCATCAGTAATTCTTTATGCATTCAGGCATTGTCTGTTCAAGCAGCAAAATAATGTGACCAATTTTTGATAGTTGGATTCTATAAATGTGAAGTCTGAAATTTGTAAACTAAGGCTGTATGAAAGGGAGCAGAGTCTTTGTACTGTAATGTGTTTTCCTGTTTTATATTCATTAAAGTTGCAGTTTGTGGTGAATGTAATTTTAAATGAAGTTCTTCTCATTCATTTCTCACCTTCAAAAACATTCATGGTAATGAGGCCTTTTCATCACACAGATATCATACTTAAGAACCACTAACACTTCACTATTTCTTTAGAATAAAGGTAATTGCCTGATAACCTCTGTTAAGCTTATTCACTATTCTCAAGAGTCTCACATAGATCATTTGAAAGTCTCTGTTCTCTAGTTTTTGTAAAGTTTTCCAAAAAAGAATTTGCAGTCCATAGTCTGTTTTTTATCCCACACTGTAGCAGACCTGAGTATGATTTGGAGTAAACTTGGTTAGATTTTATTTTTAGTTATACCTTTTTAGTCCCATTAAACTAGAATACAATAACTGTACTTAGGATGCCATGACACTACAAATCACATACATTGCAATCCTACGCAGAGTTATTCCAGAGTAAATGTATTGACTTTCAATGGCTTAGACTGTTGTAAGTCTATTTTAGTATGGCACTGTTGAACGTTATAGCCTGAAATTGCCTCCATGAAGTTGAATGCAGAACTAATCACATTTTTTCTTTGGCTAAGATGAGCCCTGTGGTGCAGAGTAGTAAGGTGCAGGACTGCTCAAGACTTGTCTCTGATCCTGGAACAAGTTGGTTTCAGATGACTGGCTCAAGGTTGCCTCAGCGGTCTTCCTGTGGTTGGTAAAATGAGTACCAGCTTGCTTGCAGTAAAGTGCAGATTACTGGGGAAGGCAATAGCAAAGCACCCCCTAAACAAAGTCTGCCTAGTTGTTGTGATGTGGGATCACCTTCTGGGTCAGTGATTCATTCCAAAAAAGATGATTAATTCCAAAAGAAACATTCATTCCAAAAGAAATAATATTTCATACATTAATTTTCCAGTGCTTCCCCAAATCCCCCATTTTCTATCAGAATTTAAAAAAAAACCTTAGTGGAGGGGAGGACTGGGGGGGTGGATCCCCAAATTTTTCTTTGGAGGGCTCTTTACTACTATAAGCACCACAATATTTATTTAATATAAAATTAACATTAATACAATTAATTAAAATGCTGCTTGTAGAAAAAAGCATTATGCTTATATAGTTTAGCAAACCAAGTGAAGACAAACTCTTTCCAAAGGCCCACCCACCCAGCCTCCCTCCCTCTGCATTTAATACTCAACCCCCAGAGCTAGTTCCTTTTCTCAAACATCAACCAGGCATCCTGCAACTCATGCCTCCAGCTTGTTTAACTCAGTTTCAATTTACTTTTTGCATTTTACGAAGAAAGACCAGTCAGCTCCACACACTCTTCCCCCTCTCCCACAAAGAAATAAAGCTTTACATGTTTAAAAATATTTTCTTGCACAAAGTATCTGATTATGTTGCTATAATATTTTGCCTACCTGCTTTCCATTTTGGGTGGTTTTTTTTAAAAAAACTTATCTAAAATATCTACTTAAGGTCTGGCATTTAAAAAATGGTTGTGGCTGTACAATGCAAAGCAGATGTCTTCCTAACCTTGCCTCTAATCTGAGCTTCTATTATTTATGTGCTGTAGTTTCTTGGTTCAGGAAGGATTCTGTTAAAGACATTCCTTGCTAGCTCCAAGTTTTAAAATGCATAATGACACATTGTGTGTATGTAAAGTGCTATCAAGTCACCATCAACTTATGGCGACCCCAGCAAGGGGCTTTCAAGGAAAGTGAGAACCAGAAGTGGTATGCCACTGCCTTCCCTGGAGGTCTCCCTTCCACATACTGACCTTGCTTAGCTTCCCAGATCTGACAAGAACAGGTTATACCACGCTGGCTTCCTTTCCAGTGTTGCTCCTGGGAGAGAACAGTGAATAGAATTTCAGGATAATTGGTGCTGCCGTAGGGAGAGGAAGTGAGAAAGTCACTTTCCATAAATGGAAATTCTTCCATCTGTGGATCCAAGCCGTTGTGTAATATGAGCAAGACTATCTGCAGAATTAGAGAATGCTAATGCATCTGTATACTGCAGACCAATTTAGCACTTAGACCCATGACTGGGTGCCCCATCTCCATGAAATGAGTATGCACACTTGGGTATTGCTGCTTTTCATCTTCTGATAACCTTTAAAACTAATATATATGCACTTATGTAGCATTAGATGCAGCAGTTTTGCAGTTCTTTCTCTAGTACTGACTACAATTTTGTTTGCATAGCTACATAATACAGTTTTATATGCTAACAAAGTTATAAATGATTTTATTTAATGTTTTCAGTCTTCATGTCTGAGTTTGAAACCAATTCTTGTCCCTTTTTTTTGACTGACACTATTATATCATACTAGTTCTTATTTTTTTCATTATGGCTCTTCAGTTATCCCTGTAACTTCAGTGCAGATGAATCCACACATAACCATGATACCCTTTCATGACATTAAAATGTTATGCCATCTCTCACTAAACCATTCAGATGATAAAACATCCTGTGTAGCTTCATATGAATGAGTGAAGCATGCTTTCCCCCCACCGTAGTCTTATAAGACAGACTAGGAAAATGTGCATTGAAGATGAAAGGGGGGGGTGGCTTAGGAAATTCTGAAAAGTGTAAAAAAATATTTTCCTCTGGTGTCTTTTATTTTCACTGAGTAATCTCAGAGTTGCCCTGAACAGTCCTTATTGCTCACTAGGTATTCATCACATGTAGTGCTGTAGTTTATTCACACCATGGTTCTTCCAGTTAGCAACCTGAGAAGAGAAAACAACCCATTTGCAAGGGTATGTGGCATAAAAATCCATTTAACAAGAAGAAGAAGGGGAGGGACTCCATTAAGTTCTGAAGGTAAAACCGCAGGGAAGAGAGCTAGATGATGACTTGGAACATAGTCCTTTGAAGTACTGATCATTTTGAATAAGTCTGTTTTATGTCTTAATTGTTGCTTGAGGCACAACAAAGGTGGTGTATGCATGTGGTTTTCAGTTATTAATATGAGTCAGGAAAAGCCAGTCAAGAATTACAAATAATCCTCAGGGACTTTTGGAAGGCATTCCATTTCTTTCTTCACATTTCCCTTTTCTGAAATCCCCAGTAGCCTCTTTCCTTTTCCTCTCTTCTCCCTTTATAGGGTTGCCAACCTCCACGTGTGTAAGGAATTCCATAGAGCAGAAATAAAAGGCTTTGTTGGTTGAAAGGGGGGGGGGGGCCAAGCGGCTGTGCTGAGAATCAACACCATTGAAACCTTTACACTGTGGAATCTAGAATCTCCTGGAACCACAGCAGATCTCTCAACAGATATCAGTTCCCCTTTAGGATTGCTAGCTCCAGGCTGAGAAATTCCTGGAGATTAGGGGCTTGGGAAGATGGAGTTTGGGGAAGGAAGCAAACTCAGCTGGGTATAATGCCACAGAGTCACCTTCCAAAGCAGCCATTTTCTCCAGGGCAACTGATTTTTGTTGTCTGGTGGTCAGTTGTAATTCCATGAGATCTCTGGCCCCCACCTGGAGGTTGGCAACTCTAGTTCCCTTAGAGGAATTGGCTGAGTTGGAGGGTGGAGTCTATAAAGCATTATACTCTTCTGAAGTCCCTCCCATATCAAGCTCCATCCTCCCTAAACCCCTGCCCCATTTTTAGATGCTTCCTAACGTGGAGTTGATAACCCTATCTCCTTCCCACCCAACATCAAACCTATCTTTGTTAATCCCTCTATCCAGCAGCCTAAGAAAACTGTGGCCCAGCTGTGTGGTGCTAGTCTCTCAGCCAGGCCCTCTTGCAAGGTAGGGAACCTCCTTCCTCCTCACAACCACCCCTGAGCTCTACAAGAAAGCAGGAGGAGGCAGAGGAAGAAGAAGGCAGTGGCTGAGAAGAAGGAGGGCAAAGAACAGTCAGGGAGATCTGCAAGAAATGGTCACCCGTCTGCTGACCTTTGGTAACAAACACCGTTTTGAGACAGTTAATTTTAACACAAGGAACCCTTAGACTGGTGGACAGAGAAGTCCTGAGGACTATGGCATCCCCAGCTGGTACACTCCACAAGGCCTGGGAAGAGTGTGGGACCTGGCCACCTGCCTCTCTGCACCAGCCTCAGGGACACCTCCCCAGGATGCAGGAGGTAACGCCACATGGGGAATGAATGGGCAGCCCAGTGGGAGGACAACAGCAGGACTGTTTACCCGGCCAAGCACTGGGTGGGAAGGGGAAGGTTGGTGATGGAATCCAGCCTGGACCCAGGGGTGACTGCTGCTTTTAGGTCTGCAGGGATCATTTGAACCATCCAGGCCAGAGTGTCTGGTTGATAGTGCATGCAAATTTGGATTTTTAATTTTTTTCTAACTTCCTCTCATTTCTAGCTCAAACTGAGAGAAAGCTTGTCCTTTCCATAGTAGCATGTATCCCAGAATTTCCCCCTACTTTTTTTGTTTGGGAAGAGGCTTCAATGTGAATGCAACCTAGTCATATCAATGATTAGAATGTTCACAGTTGATCACAGTCTGTCATTCTCCTGAAAAACAGAACAAATATTTTAGCATGTCTGTATGTCTTCAGGATGAGACTTGACTAGTGTTTGACATGAGACAAGCGAAAATAGAAAATGCTGCAGCAATGAAAGCATGATATGCCTATATTTAACTTTATGCTGCTCAGATGTTAGAATAAAAAGCTTCTTTTTGTCAAGCTAGAGATGCTACACATAAGGCCCTCCTTGATTCATTAAGACAACTACATCACTCTCTATTCAATTATTCAGGTACAAGGTGAAAGATGAAACAAGGGTCAGTTATTTTGGTTCAACAACTCAGTGAATAGGTCTTTAATGTGCACACATGGGCCGATTACTCATGTCGAGGTTCCCATGACTTCAAAAAGAGTTGGCTGGGGAGGCTTTGTTTTGGGGCATGTTTGCCCCAAACACCATCCTGTTTGCAGTTGGGCAGGCATCAGCTGGCTTTTTGCTGGCATCCAGGGGAAGGGGGAGAATGTTTCATGGGGCTCTATCATGCTTGCATGCTTTATTTTTTAATATGATCTTTATCTTTAATCTTATTAATATAAATATATATATAAATCTATCAATAGATAATATCAATCCAGAAACAGAAATTCTGCACTGAGACATCACAATCACTTGCTGCCAAATATAGCAGATTTTGAATTGTGTTGGCAAAGATGCCAAACTCAATTCTCATGCAGGGCGGTCAATATCACGCCACTCAAAATATTAGGAACCCCTGTACTGTTTAGCATTCATTACATCCCAGCAAACTTGCAACCATATAAAAATAGGCTCTTAACATTAATTTGCAAAGAGAATGTGCCATAAAACATGCATTTCATAGATCACAGAGGATACAGATACAGAAAAAAGATATCTTTCCCGTCTACTTACTCTGACAGTTTGCATAACCCAGTTCTCTAACAAACTCTTCAGACTGAAATTCTGTAACAGAGCTAATTGTGCCTCATAAATAATTTTCAATGCCCTTATTAATCATGATCTGGAAAAAGAAGCCGCAGCCATCCCTTCCACTGGTTATTTAGGTATTTTGGCTTATTCAGTAGATAACTGAATTAAAGGATGTAAAGCTATACTCTATCATGATAAAGATGATAGAAAATTTGTGAATTGATCCATTATTTATTGAACCATCTTTGTTCTTGAATGCTCTGCTTGGGCCCTTGTCTGTTCCCAGAAATAGTGGACCAATTCACAAATCTTGTCGTCTTTATCCTGAACAGGATATAGCAAAATGTTCTGTTGAGCAGGGGAGGGGAAGGGGTGTTTTTCTTTTGCTGTTGAGACACAGGCATAGGCTGTTACAATGTCTACATGAGCATCAGGACACTGCTTGGAAAGTGCAAGCATTTTTACAATAGTTCATACAATAGTTTAGTGTTAGCTACAGAAAGCTTGCCTTCAATCCTTCTTTCTCATCTTACTAGAATAGGCTAGATTTTCTAGACTTCAGTAAACATCAGGTTTTATTTCCCTGTGCAATTGTAGTTTTGTAGTCTATTTCTAATCTATAGCTTGGATCCAGCAATATGCAAGCAGAAAAATGAACGCACTTAGAGCAGTTCCACTTAAGTGAGATCTTGTACAACACCTAGTGCTTTCTTCCCCATATGTTCTAGCACCCAGAAACTGGTTGTATGAGATCCTGTAAGAGAAGAAACACTAGTTGGGTTACAGTGGACTCAGTACAAGCAACTTTCAAGGTCTACTTCTTGTGTTTCTACTTGCACAAGAGCTCTTTCACAAATAACTCTAGCTCTTTGCACTGGATCCAACCTTATATGTTGGAAATTTGGAGAAAGTTTGGTGGTGTTCATAAATGTTTACAAGTGCGTCCTGGACCTAAGTGTAAACTTACCTCTGAACTACACATTGGCTGTATTTTGAAGCGCAAATACAATCTTCAGATGATCAGAAACACAGTTTTGTTATAATCATTCTTAAATTTTTTAAAAATCATTTCCCTTTTCTTTTAAAAGAAACAAACCTTAATTTTTCTCTGGGGAAAAGGGCTCTCTGTGTATGCTCAGGTGCATTCAGACTAAGTTACCAGAACTGCAGACAATATTCTTGCCTACATACTACCATACAAGATGGTGAGGAGAAAAAAAAGGAAGAGGGTAAAGCAAGAGCTGAATTGGCTACTGTATATACTGGCGTATAAGACTACTTTTGAACCCTGGGAAATCATCTGTAAAGTGTGGGGTCGTCTTATACGCCGGGTACTCTTATATGGCGAGTATATCCCAAACTCTATATTTTAACTGGAAAAGTGTGTGTGTGGGGGGGTTGTCTTATACACCCAGTCGTCTTATACGCCGGTATATACGGTACTCCTGCATCAACTGGCAGCCACTGACTCCTGATTTCAAACTCAATCTCTCAGGCTAGATTGTTTGGCTTCTTTTTTTTTAAAAAAAGTCTCATTTTGCCCCCGTTGCCCCCCCTTTTATTCTTGCAATAATCCAGGAATAGCAGTGATTTCCCAAACATCCCATTTAAAACATTTTAATTTACATTGTCTTATGAGATCACCTAATGGAACTTGGTAATAATACAGCAAATTATGTACTTTTAACAGGTCGAGTGACTTTATGACATTTCTCAGGCAAAACATTTACTATGCAGTTTGACATAGGATTAAAGTTTGTAATGCTGTATTCAGTCATAAGTCACACTTGCATAAAAGCCATGTTCTCACTGAGGGCACAGTTTGAGTCAGTACATTAGAAGCATCGGTCATCATTCCTAGTGTGAAAGTTCCTACCTGCTTTGGATATGAATTGCTGATCTTTGTAGCCTGAGGTCATATATGTGTATAGTCAGTTCTGTTTCCATACAGATTACCTCAGAGGCTTCAATTTTAAAATTGTCAGCATTAATATTTTATTGCTCTGTTAAACCCAATTTGTTTGATTCATGTAGTAATCAGAAAAAATGGGTGGGTTACTAATCTGAACTCTTGTGCAAAAACTAACTGAAAGTGTGTTTCTCTACACTCAGCAAAATCAAGTATTCTCAGTTAAAAGAACTAAATATCATTTGGTTCTATGACCAATTGTTCTGTTTTGCTGCTCAGATGGAACTCAAAATATTTGCTGGAAGAACTGCATCACACAGTTATGGCCAAAATTCAAAAATGAAATTACCAACATTGTTTTTAACACACACACAGCTGAATTTTTAAAATCACACAACTAGCATATGAGAATAATGTGTGTGTTGCCATAGCAGCACCATTATCAATATTAGCAACATTGGGACAGATGAAGCATGTACCGTATTAACAGTGCCACCCTAAGAAACGGAGCCCTTGGAATAAACCCTATTAAATCAGCTTGACTAGGCTTCTAATTAGGATAGCTGTCTGCATTGTGCAAAAAACAGAGGTATCTCACATGACAATGGAAGAGCTCTGATTGCCTGGTTCATGCTATTGCTCTGATCTTTTGGCTGAGCTGACTGTGTGAGTAGTGGAATCATGTGACTGAAATGAAAGTAAACAATGATTCAAATCTGGCTAATTTTCCAAACACACACACACCATTCTAGAGGTAAATCTGTGTAGCAGTTCCCCCCCCCACCCCTTTGCATATATTTTAGGCAGCAAATAAATAGCAGTGATATATGTTGCTTCTTCCCTTCCCTTCTCTATTTACATAATGTGGCATAGCTACAACTAGCAACCTCACTTGGCAGATTTTCAGAGCTTACATAATTCATTACAGTGTTCTTTACTAATACCTGAGACTCTGTAACATTCCCAATTGACAGCACTTTGAAATGTAGGGTTTCAGTGAGTGACATGGAGGTCATAGGCATGAGTAATGTAGTGTAAAAATATGAAATGTTGCTCATATAGAGACTAGCACTAAAGCCCATTTTAAGTTAAAATAAAATGGGTTCTAGATGGGGGAGGGAGAGCAGGTGGGGGACCCCACCTCTCCCTTTTCCTCCCCCAAAGTGTTGCTCCACACCAGCCACCAACCCAGCCCCAGCTGGACTTACCTGGGGCCACTGCTCCTCATCCTTGCCACATGGGTCCTGCTTTGTGTCTGAGTTGGGAGGATGGCAACACCCCTTAGAAGCTGCTCAGTGTGGCTTCAAATGCTGCCTGGGAGGTCTTCTGCCTTTGCTCCAGCTCCATTTTCAATAGTGGAAACAGCCAGAGGAAGCCCACTTTCTCCTTTCCTTGAGCTCCATGTGTCCTAGGATCATATGACTGAGGTTGCATGGAGCTTGAGGAAGGGGCAGAATGAATTTTCCCAGACTGCTTCCTTCAACAAACGTGAAGACAGAAGCCCTTCCTTCCACATCGCAGTGCTCTAAGCTGCAGTGAGTGATAGGCAGTTTCTAAGGTGAGTCCCCCATAGTGTGACTGTGTGTTGGGTTGGGAGGCCACCAACCCAACTCATGTCACTTGATTCATATACACATTTTTAATGGGTTGAGCCAGGGTAACCCTGACCTGAGTTGTTTTCCCTGCAGCCAGCCAGACAGCAGCAGCAGCAAGGAACTAATTTTTAAAGTGTCAGAGGGACTGGGTTCAGATTCAGACTGTATTATGAGGGAAGGACTTTGGCCTCTCCTCATGTCATTTTCCTGACCTGAAAATTATTTGACCATTTTGGAACTGCATGTGCAGTATACAGAAGGAATTGGGATAATGGATACTTTCCTCCCTTCTCCAAGAGAGAGGCTTTTTGTACTCAAAACCCTTTTGGAAGGTCAGGAAGGCATTTTCAGAGCAAATGACATGCTGTTTGAAAAAGGAAATCTGTTCTACCATCTCCTTCCATGCACATTTCTTCTTGATCTAACCCAATTAAAAAAATGCATGGACTAATTATTTGCTTTCTTGTATTTTCTTTTTGGAAAATGAAATCAAACTGGAAAATGTTTTTGATAAATGTGCACAATACTATATCACATTGGCTTTGGCCAGCATTGGTGACACATAAAATTATTTAGGCACATAGATGGTGTAGAATTATGGACTTCCTGTTAATGGAATGCCTGCCAGTCACTATTGCACAAGGGCTGGCAGGACTGTTTTGAAATGTGATATTTACATTGTGAGACAACGGACAATGTAGCATCTCTTTTAGGAAAAGGGAGGGGGGACAGAAGGAAAAGCTTCACAATTCCCCAGTGAAGTAGTGACATATGATTGCCTACTAACATTAACAAGGCAACAGAAATCACAATATGTCACTTAGAAGCAGGGGAATCAATATTCCCTGGTAGCATTCTCTCTAAATCTCATGCTGGGTGTTACTCTGCCTTTACAAGTTGAGCCAGCTGGAGCAATCTGAGCACAGTTTTTTTTTTAAAAAAAACATTTTGTCCTACAGATTGGTAGCGTTCTGTCTTTGTTTTTCATCTGCAAGTGTATCATACGTAGTTTGGCACATGCATTCCCTAGACAGGTGTCTGTGTGAATATGGTTCTACTCGTCAAACAGCGCCTACAGTCACAAACCTGATCTCAGAAACCCATTGTGGAGAAATTAGCTCTTTGCCAGTGCCTCTCATTTCTGCTTTGAATTCTGGTTTGGAATTTAATGCTGGCTAAAGCTAAATGTCACTGACCAATATTGTTGCATGCTTCTTTAACTCCAATAATACTGAGCAACTCAATTCAAAGCAAAGTTCCACATGCTAACGTAATGATCTATTGACTGGGTCATAAAGTGCTATTGTGAAGTTTGCAATCCCAAATGGAATTATTGCCAGCAATCAAGTTTTTTAAAGGTAAATCATGCAAAGCATCAAGGTGGGGGAATTGGCAGATCTGGATATGAGTATGATTCCAGGCATTGAGAATATGATACATTTATTCACTCAGGTGAATGAGAAGGGAAAAATAAGTGAAAACAAGTGGAAGGGGAGAGAGAACTACTGATATCCCCAGATCTAGCAAAGAAGAAGAAGAAGAAGAAGAAGAAGAAGAAGAAGAAGAAGAAGAAGAAGAAGAAGAAGAAGAAGAAGAAGAAGAAGAAGAAGAAGAAGAAGCACACTCAACAAAGTAAATCCAGAAGGATGGGCAGTTAGTAATCCCTATAATTAGAAAGGAATACCATATTTTATGTTCTAAACATGGGTTTCAGCAGCTTTCAAGATGTGGCAAGCAGGCAAAAAGCACATTTTAGGGAAATAATCCTTCTCCAGTGGGGGCAAGCACAGAAAAAAATTGCTTTTCTTTCAGAATTAGGAAAATGAAATCAAACTGGAAAAACGGGAGTAGAGTCAGGGGCTAATTATGTGTCCAAACTTTGCAAAATGATTCTTGGGCTCAGGAGTTAGTTTAATCTATATAAAACAAGAGCGTTTAAAGATGACTGCCCCCAATTTGGTTGTAATTTCTGGGAAAGGTGATGGGCATGCTAATTTTGGTTAGGTGGCAAACAAGTGAATATGTTAAAATGACTAGACAGGTTTCCCCAAGAGATGGATGAACAAGAGAATAATGATGACAGAGAAAAAATGGGAGTGAAGCTTGGAGTGAGAGAAGGTTGCTTTGTTATTACTCGTGATATATAAACTACAGGCTGCCCATCCAAATGCATATGTAAAAAGTGAGCTTATGATGAACTGATACGATGAATTGACTTGGCACAATGTATGGAGAATAGGTCTCCCAACTTCAGCAAGAGACCTCCTCAGCCTTCTTCCTTACGGCTTGCTGGGCGAAAATAAACAGAGTAACTTCCAAAATAATACGGGAAAGCGGTGTCACATTGCTAACATAACACCAAGACGACCCTCTAGGATTCTATTTTTCACTCCTTCCACAATTTCTATTTTTTACTCCCTCCACAGTTTCTGTCTTCTGTTAGTTGAAAGGCAACTGCTCCCAATGATTCTGATTAGAGGAGGCCTCTGTGGTTCATAGGCTCAAACTTGACAAACACCAAACCAGTTGGATGTCAGTGATGCTTTCTGAAAATTTTGAATGCATGCATAAATTCCACTCAGATCATGAAAGCATCAAAGCCAGATCACTTGTAGACAGAGTGAATCTTAAAATAAGCATTTAATGTTCAGTAGTAGTAGTTTCTTGCCACAGTCTTTGAAATGTGTTTTAGCAAAAAAACAATTGAGGCAATCCAGTCAGCAACTTGCTTTGCATGCAGTCAAAGAAATAAACAAAAGTAAGTTTGCCTGGCAAATTGTATTCATATTGAGGTTTTCAGCATACCTAGTCATCAACATGTTTAAGTGAAATTTGAATTTCTAAATGAAATACATAGGAATTAAAGAAACTTTTAGTTTACTAAATATTCACTCCCACAGGAGGATTCCAGTCAGTGGGAATATTCTGAAATATGGGTGTATTGAGCTGATGAATATGGAGAAACATGAAGTGAGAAATGACTGTCAGTGTCTGGGCAAAGCCTTTGCTTTTTAACTTCCATTATGATGAATTTGCATTATTGGCAGGGTAGCAGGGTCAAAATGGGTGGGAAAATGTTTTCACACCTCAAACCACTGAAAACATAAAAGTCCTTGTATATTTTTGTAATGCATATTTGTTTCTCTCAGTTACCATTTCAATATATTTGTTTCTCTCAGTTACCATTTCAATGAATTAATTTTTTCCATTTCCAGATTTTACACAATAGAAGCTGTCCTACTGAACAATGTTCTAAAGGAAGTTTCTTTCACTTATAAGAACAAAACTTACCCAAATTATTTGTATTTTTAACCCTTAAAATTCAATCCATTGTGTTGGAAATGTCAGTGTGGTGTAGTGTTTAGAGTGTTCAGCTAGGATCTTGGAGACCAAAGGTTGAATCAGTCACAAACTTTGAACCTCATCTATTTCACCTACTTCACATAGCAGTACTTCACATCCAAACTTCACATACATGCTACAGGGGTCAGTGCTATCAGTCACAGACCAGGAAAGGGATTTAGGCATCTTAGTTGATAGTTCCATGGGAATGTCAACTCATTGCATGGCAGCTGTAAAAAAGGCAAACTCTATGCTGGGGATAATTAGGAAAGGAATTGATAATAAAACTGCAAAGATTGTCATGCCCTTATATAAAGCAGTGGTGCGACCGCACTTGGAGTACTGTGTCCAGTTCTGGTGTACGATCTCAAAAAGGATATTGGAGGAGATAAGAAAAAAGGTGCAGAGAGGGCAACCTTAAAGGGATGATTGAGGGACTGGAGCACCTTCCCTATGAGGAGAGGCTGCAGCGTTTTGGGACCTCCCTTTTAGTTTGGAGAGGAGGCGGCTGAGGGGGGATATGATTGAAGTCTATAAAATTATGCATGGGGTAGAAAATGTTGACAGAGAGAAATTTTTCTTTCTTTCTCACAATACTAGAACCAGGGAGCATTCATTGAAAATGCTGGGGGAAAGAATTAGAACTAATAAAAGGAAACACTTCTTCACACAACGTGTGATTGGTGTTTGGAATATGCTGCCACAGGAGGTGGTGATGGCCACTAACCTGGATAGCTTTAAAAGGGGCTTGGACAGATTTATGGAGGAGAAGTCGATTTATGGCTACCAATCTTGATCCTCCTTGATCTGAGATTGCAAATGCCTTAACAGACCAGGTGATCGGGAGCAACAGCCGCAGAAGGCCATTGGGTTCACATCCTACATGTGAGCTCCCAAAGGCACCTGGTGGGCCACTGCGAGTAGCAGAATGCTGGACTAGATGGACTTTGGTCTGATCCAGCTGGCTTGTTCTTATGTTCTTATGTTCAGTTGTGAGGATAAAGTGGCGGGTAGAATAATCTAAGCTGGTTTGGGACTCTGCTGGGAAAAAAGGTGAGCAAAAAGTGAAGTACATATATCACACCTTTGATTAAGTCCAAAGTTTAAATTTAAAGCATTTTTTGTGGGCAGAATTTGAACCGAATACACAGGTGTACACCCAAAGTATGGTTGGCTTCTGAAGGCAGTTTGGGGTCAGGAACATGGGCAGTTTGGGGTCAGGAACATGGGCTATTAGCATGACATACCTCTCCAGGAATCACCAGAAACTCTGGTAAAATTCCAAGGGCAATTCCAAGGCAATGTGATATCAGTTCTGGATTTTCCCAGGAAGTGACATCACATTGGCCCCCTCAGCAAATGTATGAGTTGCAGTAAAATGGGATAAAGTAACCCATTTTCACTTTCACATGCATCTGTGCAGGCAGCAATTGGAGCCCACGGAAACAATCTGGGTTGCTGTCAAACCTTCGCATGGAGACGCATCTCTTTTTTTATTTACTTCCCACTGATGCGTAGCTATGCAGGCATGCACAAATGAACCCCGCACAACCATGCTGATGTCTCATGATACGACCATCTGCACTTGTGTCGCTATGCAGAAATAAGCTGCAATTTTTAAAAAAAGGATTATGGAGAAAAATAAAGCACCTCCTGCCTGGTTGTTCACTCTTGAGCAGCTGCAACCCAGGATTTTTGAACAGAATCGCCCATAGCATGATTTGGGGTTTGGGGAAAATAACTTGGGACATCCTAGTTTTAGGGGCAGGATCTGTGCAAAGTCCCCCCCCCCCAAAAAAACAGACTTTGTACCATCTTACACCCATGTTTATTGGCCTGTGCAGAAGGGGCCGTTGCCATGTCAACAGAAATTTTAAAATTAATTTTTCTTCTGTCAGAGTGGAATCAGGAAATGGGGGTTGTCCAAGGGAGGTCATCATGATAAACCTTCACACAAATAAATAAATATGTTTAAAATCCAGTAGGTTCACTGAAACATCTATGAAGTTCTTTGGAGAAGAATTATGTTTTTATAAGATATTATTTGCCATTTCTTTTAAACAGGCATAATGCACAATTACAGATAGCTGATTGGCCATCCTTCAACAGGATAATAGTCTAACATTACATGATTTGTTCCGCTGTCCTTTCTTAAAATTCTTTGATTGCTCATTTTAAAAAATGATGCACCCATCTGCTTGAAAAATCTATATATGTGAAGGAGCAAGGTAGTTATAAGCCATGTTAATTTACAGTTTTTTAGTGCTTAATGGAGTCCTTGAGCAGACTGAATGGAGAAAGAAATAGTTTGACACCTGAGGTGTTGAATGTATCTATAAGTGGTTTGATTTGAACACAATTTATTCAGTCTATTTCTAGGCAATTCTCACTTGTTGCTGTAAGAAATAGATTTTTTTTTTCTGCAAGGAAAGTGAGAGGTTTTTTTTGGCCTATTGAACCTCTTTTCTTTGTATGTACTGTATGTGTATAACTTCGTTTTACATAGCTGAAGGCAGAAGAGAGGTAAGAGCTTACCTATAAATATATAGCCAGTTTTATTTAATTGAAACCAAGGCATGGATGCCTCACTTTAGCAAAAAGTGTTAGTGTAATTTACTGCAGGCTATAGGACCTGCAATTTATGGCAAGCTTGGGGTTTCACTAAATTGATTGCCTTGTCTAGCTTTTTTTTTTTGTGCTCCTCCTGGCATTTCAGTGTTTTGTAAAAATAATTATCCCTCCTTCTCCCTGCTCTAACTGCATTTGTTTTACAGCTACTACATCTTTGGTAGCACGGTTGGTTTTTTTTTTTTTTTTGCTGTTGATGGTTCTGCTGTTGTAGGCCTGCTGCATTAGCTTAATGTCACCCTAAGAAAAGTAAATAGGTGTTTTATGGGTTTGAAATTATTCAGTTCAGCGGAGAGTGGTTCATTCAGGCCTGCCCGTACTTGCAAAAGAAGTGGAACACTTTAATGTGATTGAGAGGAGCACTTAAGCTTCCAAAACAACAGTGCCACCATAATGGCCACTTTCTACAAAGTGGTAAGGGAGGAAGAATGAGGATTGCATTTGCCCTCTCTCCACTGCCACATCTCATGCTGAGGAGAGTTACATGCATATATCTGGCATGTTCATTACAGTGTAGAAACAGACCATGGACCTGAGTGCAAAAAAGAAGACATATTGCTACTTCACACAAAACCCAGAATCACATGGGAAAGAAGCACACTTCACTTGTGCATCCTATTTGACTGCTTCTATAGAATGTGCGTCTATTCATCTGTTACATTTCCCCCCACCCTTCCTTCAAGGAGCTTGGTGGTGTACATGGTTCCCCAATCTTTACCTCTCCTGCAAGGTGGGTTAGGCTGTGATAAAGAGAATGACTGGCCCAAGGACTCCTACTGAGCTCCAAGGCGGAGAGGATATTTGAACTCCATATTCAGACCAATCTGCTAACTACCACTAGTTTTATTTTCTACTGTTACTTTTGAAATTTTGCTTTTTCTCATTTCTTTATCAGATGTAGAATTTAAAAAGACGGAACCTCCTCTGTTAAAAAACCCTGGGTAAAACACACACACACACACACACACACACACACAATATGTGCTTAAAGGAAAGTAAGCTGGGCTCCAGGCAAGCCTCTTGGGGGAAGAGATCTCAAAGATGAGGGGCAGCCATTAAGAGAACCAGTATGGTGTAGTGGTTAAGAGCGGTGGACTTTAATCTGGAGAACTGGGTTTGATTCCCTGCTCCTCTACATGAGTGGCAGTCTCTTACCTGGTGAACTGGATTTGTTTCCTTGCCCCTACACATGATGGGTGATCTTGGGCTAGTCACAGTTCTTTTAGACTTCTTTCATCCCCAGCTCCCTCACAAGGTGTCTGTTGTGAAGAGAGAAAGGCAAAGGAGTTTGTAAGCCTCTTTGGTCGAATCCCCACTACCGTCTTAGGCAGGTTTCAGAACACAAACTAACCAGGTTTGAGGGACGACCTCCCCGGTCAAATCCCCACTACCGTCTTAGCCAGGTTTCAGAACACAAACTAACCAGGTTTGAGGTTGTTTGTGTTCTGAAACCTGCCTAAGACGGTAGTGGGGATTTGACCTTTGAGACTCCTTACAGGAGAGAACGGCAGGGTATAATGCCAAACTCTTCTTCTTCATCATCGGTTTATGGTCACTATCAACCTCCCCACTGCCAGTAAGGAGCAGGAATAACAGGATTTAGTAAAATAATATTTGCTGGTGGAAAAATGCAGTCCTTCCAGGACCCCACTCCTTAGCCATTTGGGACATTAATGGTTAGAGTAAGCACTTTGAATTGTGCTAGAGCAAAACTTCTATCTTCCAATGCCTGTAAAAAATCGAGCTTTTCTAGTAGAAATTCTGTATTTGGTTCTGGTTATTCCTGAGAGTGCATGCTTCTATGGACAACAGTTGTCAGGCAGGTACTTGCTGGGAGTCACCACTGTTAATTTTTTTTATTTTTATTTATTTATTTATTAAACTTTTATACCGCCCCATCCTCTAGGGGCTCCGGGCGGTGTACAGCATAAAACATGGTAAAACAAGTCACTAAAATCTTTAAAACAGCAGTAACAAACACTAATAGTAATCCATAAAATAGCTTAAAACTCATAAAACAGCAAAAAACCATAATACATAATAAAAGGCGTCCAGGCCTCAGATTTAAAAAACCTACTCCCCCATGAGGGATGGCATGAGACCCCTCAATATGGAGGGGACCCTGATGCTTAACTGCCCTAGGGGCAGGGCAGTAAGGGCACTCCATTATCAGCAGCTGGACACTCCAAAGCGCCCGGTGGAACAACACAGTCTTACAGGCCCTGCGGAACTCACCCAGGTAACCACGTAGATTGGTCCGGACAGCTGGAGGAAGGGTGTTCCAATTGCAGGCCGGAGATAGCCAGTGCCGTAAAGCGTCCCTGGCCCGCGTGGAGGCCAGCCGCGATATCATAGAGGGGCCGGGGGCCACCAGTAAGTTGGCCTCTGCAGAGCGCAGAGGCCGAAGTTGGGACATATGGGGTGATGCGGTCCCGAAGGTACGAGGGTCCCAGGCCGCGCAAAGCCTTAAAGGTCAAAACCCACACCTTGAAGATGATTCGGAATTCAACCGGGAGCCAATGCAGCTGTCGCAACACAGGCTGGATGTGTTCTCTGAAGGCGCCTCCTGTGAGCAGGCGTGCTGCCGCATGTTGGACCAGTTTTAACTTCCGAATTGAAAAACAGCCTAGATTGCTAGTAAGTCAAGCCACTAACCATGGCTCAAAATTGTGGTGGTAGTCATTATGAACAAAGAAAAATCGTATAGCATGGTTCTTGCTAGTATTGCAATATTTTAACACCTTAATTATATTCGTGGAGGAGCATGAACAGTTTTTTCAGTTTGTTTACAGTGTTCCCACTCAGGTAACAGCTGAGTGATTCAGTTCTATTATTAGTTTTGTGTATATGTTTTGTTCTTGTGACATTTTCAAAGGACCTTTTTTGCCCTTAGCTATGTTGAACATTATATTTATCAACCTTGGTGTAAAGAAACTATTTAAGTTCAGTGTCTTTGAGAAAAAAAAACAGTTTGGTGATCAATCATCTAACTGAAAAAGCATACCACAGTAAATTCCCCAAAAGCATACCACAGTAAATTCTATTATTTTATGGTTGTTGAGGTTCCTTTGTATTGAAAGTTAAATTAAAATTTTCACATTCATGCTTTTGGACTTTTAAAGCAAAACCAATTGTTTCACCTTTAAATGCCTTAAAACACCACCATATAGCTGGATTGGCTTGCTTTTATTTTACATCCATGCATGCAGCATATAGTTTGCCTCTATAATGGCAGATGCTGATATGAGGACAGGCACACACACATTCCAGAGATGTAAAGTGGCTTGAAAAATAGTTGCTATTCTTTAGGAAACACTTGAAAATTTACTTGGGAGTGAGATTGTTGATTGATAAGAATTTTTGTATAGGAATTGTATAGGAAAATTGTATAGGAAAGTGTGGAGCAGCAGTGACGTAGTGGTTAAGAGCAGGTGTACTCTAACCTGGAAGTGTTCTCTAACCGAGTGATTCCCTGTTCTGCCGCTTGAGCTGTGGAGGTTTATTCAGATTAGCCTGTGCACTCCCACACATACCAGCTGGGTGACCTTGAGCTAGTCACAGTTTTTCCGCGCTCTCTCAGCCCCACTTACCTCACTGGGTGTTTGTTGTGAGGGGGGAAGGGAAAGGAGATTATCAGCCCCTTTGAGTCTCCTTACAGGAGAGAAAGGGGGGATATAAATCCAAGTTCCAACTCTTCTTCTTCTTCTTCTTCTTCTTCTTCTTCTTCTTCTTCTTCTTCTTCTTCTTCTTCTTCTTCTTCTTCTTCTTCTTCTTCTTCTTCTTCTTCTTCTTCTTCTTCTTCTTCTTCAGTTCTCTCATTAAACTACAATTTTCATGATTTTTTGAGAAGACATGACAGATACATGGAAATAAAATAATATGTTTGAGTGCAGATACGCTGATTGTTTTATGAGTCATTGCTTTGGAATATGTCCTCCAGATCCTAGGCTGCTCCCTCTCTTATTGTATCTTCTTTTTCACAGAATTTATGTGTCATGGAAGGAAATCTGGGAAGGTGAGAAGTATTCACTAATAGTAGAAGACATCATTACACATGTATTTTCTCATGCATATACATACAGTCTCTACCTTGCCTTTTGCTGTCCTGGACCCAAACACTGATATTTTTGTCTTCCTAGTGAGGAACAGCATTACTGTAATTGACTGAGAACTGGCAAATTTCAGAGTTGAATGCTATTTGAAAAAAACATTTGGTTGGTTTTCTCTAAAACCTTCCCCCCAATTCAGAAAATACAGAAAGCTAGTTTTAAACATCATAATTCTTCATGAGTTATATGTAGCTCACTTCATAAGATATGCATGTGGATCATCCTGCAAAATGGGAAGAAATATTTTACCACACTTAAGTGCTTCATCTCATCTGAAGTTTAAAGAAGGATGGAAGTAGCAAAAAATTTATTCAGCAAGATGATGCTGTTACCTAGCTTAATAGTTATGAGAACTTTTTCAAAGTAGCAATGGCGAATATAACTCAGCTTGGCAGTGCAAGAGGCAGGCTAGGTGGGATATTTTAGACAGCTATACCAGAATTGGCTTTTGAAACGCCAATGCAAAAGAGACCAATGCAAAAGAGACCAAAAGAGAATGCAAAAGAGACCAAATTGTAGTTTAAATATTTTTATATAAATGTTGTTTGCAAGCAATCATACAGTGAGACGTTAAGGCACATACACACAGTTCCTAAGTATATAAACAGGGAGGAAAAGATAGGTTTTGGATGATAGAATAGGAGGGGAAGCGGGGATCATACGTTACCTAAATTAAAGCTGAAGAGGATCTAGAACAGGGGTAGGGAACCTGTGGCTCTCCAGATGTTCAGGAACTACAATTCCCATCAGCCCCTACCAGCATGGCCAATTGTAGTTCCTGAACATCTGGAGAGCCAATTGGCCATGCTGACAGAGGCTGATGGGAATTGTAGTTCCTGAACATCTGGAGAGCCGCAGGTTCCCTACCCCTGATCTAGAAGAAGGCAAGAATTTCTATGCCAGCACAGAAACCCAAGCGAAGGACGATATATCGCGTCTCACACCAATGTGACGAAGGTTCAGGCTAGTATTGAGCACTGAGGCTCTGGTTTGCAGTATTTTTATACCCCTTTGCGCAGGTAAGGCAGGAAATTCAAACTTAGGTTTCATTTCTCTGCAACTGCTTGGGGTCCCTTGCTGGACTTGCGGGGTTGAGCTAATTAGCAGTTCTATCTATTGTCTCTACTTCCCGGGACAATGGGGTCAATTGGTTCTAGATCATATCAGTGATACCTTGAATGGTTTATGCAGAGGTACTTACTAAAGTCTCTGCCTAAAGTATTCAAATTTGGCTGAGGCTTGAGTGAATCAGGAAGGGATTTTGTTGTTAGGGATATCGTCTATAGGGGTTGAAGAAATGCATGAAAGAAGCAATTGTTTGAGGAAATGGTTTCTCAAAAACACATCAGATATAACATCTAGTACCAGGGAGTTCTCGGGGATCCATTGTGTCATAACATCTTTAGCGGGGTATGGTAAGCAAGATATGCCCACAGTCAATGAGGCTTCCGGATTCTATTGCCTGGAGTAACTCATACATTGATTTAGTTTTGCAAACAGACCTTTTGCCTTTGGCCTGTTTTTAGATGGACACTCTGCTACCTAGAAATGGAGCAAGAACCAGGTAAGCCAGGGGTGGGCAATTATTTTTTCCATGGGGCCGCATAAGAAACAGAAAATATTGTGGAGGGCCGGGGCAGCCAAAAAGCATGAAGTGAGGTGGTTTGAAAGCTACATTGCGAAGCCGACAGCCAAGGCAACCCGGCTTCGCGGGGGCTTTCCAAAGCCACTTGGCACTTTAAACCAGCAGGCGAGGTGGTTTTGAAAGCCCCGCGAGAAGCCGGCCAAGGCAACCAGCTTCTGCGCCGGGGCTTTCAAAGCCCTCATTCCCCAGAAAAGACAGAAGTAGCTGAGGTGGTTTTGAAAGCCCATGAGAGCCCGGCAGCCAAGCTGCAACCCGGCTACTCGCGGGGAACTCAAGCGCCTCACTCACCCCAGCACCAAACCAGGGGCGAGGTGGTTTTGAAAGTCCATCGGGCAGAAGCCGGGCCAGCCAAGGCAACCCAGCTTCATGCGGGGCTTTCAAAAGCGCCTCGCTAAGCCCCCAGCAAGCCAGAGGCGAGGTGGTTTTGCAAAGCCCATGAGAAAGCCGGCAGCCGTAAAGGCAACCGGACTTCTGCGGAAGTGGACTTTCAAGCGTAACCCCCAGCTGCTAGCTCAGAGGCCGTAGGTGGTTTTGAAAGCTCACTTGAAGCCGACGTAGGCAACCAGCTTCATGCGGAGACTTTCAAACGCCCTTTCACTCCCCTTGCAACGAAGAAGTGTATCTATGCAAACTGGAGCCCGAGGACAAAAGGCCTGAATTTGAAAGCCCCCCCACTCCCCGGCATGGGCAGCCACCCTTCCCACCACGCGACCAAACAATGATTTTTTTGCACCACTGCACAAACCCCCCCCCACCCCCACCAAACACATACATGGCTCTCTCCCCACCAACTCTCTTTTCCTAATTCCTATCCTTACACCAACCCTGTGAGGGTAGGTTAGCCTTGAGAAACAGCTAGGGAGGTAGGCCTGAGAAACAGCTCCAAGCCAGTTCAAGGGAAAAATTAACTTTAAGCATGTAAATCTCACTCACAAATCACCCCCATCAGAAGATTTGCCAAACAAATGTCAGCAATAATATCTCACAGATCACCCCCACCCCATTAGCAAACATACATGGCTCTCTCCCCCACCAACTCTCTTTCCTAATTCTTTTGTCCTTACACCAACCCTGTGAGGTAGGCTGGCCTGAGAAACAGCTCCCAAAGCCAGTGCAAGAGGAAATTTAACTTTTAAGCATATAAATCGTCTCACAAATCAAATTCCCCATCCTGAAGGTTTCACCAAACAAATGCCAACATCATCATCCATTCTGTTGCTGCTGGGATTTAGCTCAGCTTTCCCTTCTCCTGTACCTATGCAGACCAGATCTTGCTGAGAAGGCTTGTGAGTAAGGGAGAATAAGGCACACTGGGTCAGGATGGGAGGCGGGCGGCCCCAGTCCTGCTCCTGGGGAGCACAGGTGAGGTTTCCCAGCCCCTGGACACTCCAGGCCCACCCATGTACAGCCGTGAGGGCGAGGGGGCTACAACAGAGCACTGGCAGCAGTGGCTGCCTCGGTGCCGAGCCTTGCTAAGACCTACTGAGAATCAGCTTAGCGTGCAGGGGACGCTTTTGGCTTCACCGTGGACCAAAATGGATAAGCCCGAGGGGACAAGAGGGTACTGTCCCTAGGCAAAACGCATGCTGTGCCTCCCAGCAAGTGACAGAGCCGGGTCAGAGTCATCTGGCAGGCGGGATCACATTACATGAGCTACCGTTATAATGCTCCAGAGTCTGAGGGTGTAAGCCAAGCTCCCAACAAATTACCCTTGCCTGGCAATACTGGGAAGCAACAACAAATTGTATTATATTCAGTATTACTCATATACTGGTCAGCAAACAATAAGCAAAAATCATGATAGATATCCAAGAATTATTTCCAAACATTTAGTCCATTTCTACTCGTGCGTAGTCCATTGAGAGAAAGTTCAAAAAAAAACGCGATGGGACCTCCGTCCACTCACTGCGTTACCGAAAGTAAGTGTCGATAGCATCCTATGAAGATAGTTTATTGTGAAGAAGCAGCATTGTGGGACCAGGCTGGGGGGAGCCTGGTGGGCCCACTGGGTGCCCCCCATGTGATCTAATGGGGCACCTGGGGTCAATTGACCCCATCTCCCTCTGGAAGATATGCCACTACCCTTAGCATATACTACTGGATTATGGGCCTAGCAACATATCAGGTGACATATCAGGTGCAGTTCAATGTAGCAAAATGTAAAGTGATGCACATAGGGGCAAAAAATCCAAACTTCACATACACGCTACAGGGGTCAGTGCTATCAGTCACAGACCAGGAAAGGGGATTTCTAGGGCGTCTTAGTTGATAGTTCCATGGGAATGTCAACTCAATGCATGGCAGCTGTGAAAAAGGCAAACTCTATGCTGGGGATCATTAGAAAAGGAATTGATAATAAAACTGCAAAGAGATTGTCCATGCACCTTATATAAAGCAGCAGTGCTAGATCGTGACCCGCGCCGGAGTACTATTGTCCAGTTCTGAGTAAGCTGCATCTCAAAAAAGGATATTGAGGAGATAGAAAAAGTGCAGAGAAGGACAGCAACAAGGATGATTGAGGGACTGGAGCACCTTCCCCTATGAGGAGAGGCTGCAACATTTGGGACTACTTTAGTTTGGAGAGGCTGACTGAGGGATATGATTTGAAGTCTATAAAATTATGCATGGGGTAGAAAAATGTTGACAGAGAGAAATTTTTCTCTCTCTTCTCACAATACTAGAACCAGGGGCATTCATTGAAAAAATGCTGGGGAAAGTGGGACTAATAAAAGGAAAACACTTCTTACATAGCGTGTGATTCGAGGGTGTTTACAGGAAATATGCTGCCACAGGAGGTGGTGATGGCCACTAACCTGGATAGCTTTAAAAGGGGCTTGGACAGATTTATGTAGGAGAAGTTGATTTATGGCTACCAATCTTGATCCTCTTTGATCTGAGATTGCAAATGCCTTAACAGACCAGGTGATCGGGAGCAACAGCCGCAGAAGGCCATTGCGTTCAAATCCTACATGTGAGCTCCCAAAGGCACCTGGTGGGCCACTGCGAGTAGCAGAGAGCTGGACTAGATGGACTTTGGTCTGATCCAGCTGGCTTCTTCTTATGTTCTTATGTTCTTATGACATGCTACACCCAATGAAATCATTGCCTCTAATTAGCACAACTACTGGAATGTTATCTTCATCTAATGCAGGTGCCTCCTACAAAATGGCTACTATCATGCTAAACTAGCATACAAACCTATGTAGATTTACAATTTCTTCACAAAGGGTATAACTGTTTTTTTTTTTTACTGAAGTCTTATTTAAACTCTTTTGGTTACATTGAGTCTAAATCAGAACTAATGTTTTAAGGCATGGGTCTCCAACTTTTCAAAACTCTGGGCAACTTTGGAATTCTGATACAGGTTGGTTGGTACAACTACAAAATGGCTGCCACAGGAAATGGAACTACACTCAGAGGAAGCCCAGGTGATGGGCAGAAGAGGGGTAGTTTAAGAAAGAGGAGTGAGAGAGAATAAAATCAACACTGTGTGGGCAGTTGCCAATGAAACAATATTATTTTAATCTGTCTAGACCCGTGGTGGTGAACCTTTGGCACTCCAGATGTTATGGACTACAATTCCCATCAGCCCCTGCCAGCATGGTCAATTGGCCATGCTGGCAGAACTGCAGAGCAATCCCCTTAACATCCTGAGTGCCAAAGGTATACCAAATTCCACTGGTCTGGCTAATCTCAGATCTCCAGTGGCCAATCAGAAACCATGATGGGAAAGTATTTCACCTGGCTCCACCCACTTTCTAAAAGTACTTGGTAGGCACCAGGAAAGTTGTCAGACGATACTATGATATCCAAAGGCACCGAATGGCAACCCTTGCCATAAGGTGAAAAATCTGGTGGATACAAAAGAAACGAAGAAAATCATCAATACACTGAGGGGCAGACAAAAGAAATTGCATTTTTCATGGAATACATACAGAAGAAGAGATGAAGTCTTACTTTCACTACAAGTAGAAACTATTACTCTCACATGAAGACAAAGAAATAGCAACTCTATACACTTGTTTGAAATTTTTAAAGATGTAGATTTCAAATGATGGTGTGTAACTGATTTTTCAATCAGAAATATTGCGTGTTTTAAAGGATGACCTTGACCTACTCCTCAGACTGTTCAAAATTGTACGGAGTAAAAGTCACTTGGTCAAAAAAAGGTCCAGAAGCATATTGCCCCGAGTTGAAATATTTTATCAAGGATTCTTATCTCATTAAAAATGAAAGCTACAATAAAACAGCTGCCTTGCTAGATAAGACCGAGGTCTGTCAAGTTCATGCTTCTGATTCCGTAAATGATGAGTCAAAACTGTCTGGAAGCTCAGAAGCAGAGTATGGCATGATGTTGTTCCCTTTTTGTTTTGTCTCAGTATTGTGCGCAGGGAAATATAATGCCTCTGAACATGAACGTTTTAAACTCTGACTGAAATCTGTGCACTGTGGCTGACTTGCAAGAAAGCTTGCATTGAATCTGCTTGTTAGAATGAAGTCAGATATGTATTTTGACTGTTATGGAAAGGATCATGGCATCCACTCTTCATCCTAAAAAACATATTTCCTGAAATGTAGGAAACATGTTCAGACCACTTCTATTCAGAATGAGCTTCCATTCATCTTTGTAAACTTATGCTATTCCTCTGAAATACAAGGTGATTCTGCACAGTCCAAATAGACTGGGTGTAGGATGCTATAAAAGCTGTTTTTTCTGGGGGGGACCCGCTTTGAGATGCACCCCCCCCCAAAAGCCTGCTGAAGTTTTTTTATTTTCCCCTAACCTCAGTTTTTTTTTCAAAAATATTCAAAGCTTAAACCAGCAATAGTCTTTTTGAAAAAATCCTGGAGTTCAGGAACTGCTGCCTATACTGAAACATTAAACAGGAAGGAAGGACCCTTTATTTCCATCCCTTCCACTGTGCCGTCCATGGTCAGGGAGAATCCACCTGACATTGCCCTGCTGTTGCAGGGAGGCCCATTATTCTTAAAAAAATTTTTGCAGGTTGCCTCTGCATAGCTACACAGATGCAGCCAGATGTATCATGGGGTCATTGGTATGGCATGCCTGCATAGTGTGTAGCTACGCATATGTTTCAGAAAATTTGAAAAAAGAGAAATGTATCCATGCAAAGAAGAAGAAGAGTTGGATTTATATCCCCCCTTTCTCTCCTGCAGGAGACTCAAAGGGCTTACCCTAAAGAGCTCTTCCTTTCCCTTCCCCCTCACAACAAACACCCTGTGAGAGGTGGGGACTGAGAGAGCTTCACCGATAGAGCTGTGTGTAGCCCACAGGAGTCCACTTAGCTTCGGGTGTGTGTTGGAGTGTACAGGCTAATCTGAATTCCCCAGATGAGCCTCCACAGCTCATGCGAAGGTTTGACAGCAACATGGATTGTTTCCTGCACTGCCTGCACAGTACATGTGTGAACTAGAAAACAAGTCCTTTATAACAACTGCAACCTGTTAAACATTTGCTGTGTGGAATCGACCACAATGGTACCTTGTGTTAGTTACTGTTCCTTTAAATCTTGGGCAGCTCCTCACTGAGTTCTGTTTCTTGGATATTCTTTTTGAATAAAAAAGCTGTCCAGGACAAATGTCTTTTTTTAAAACAAAAAAAGTGTTGCCGATTGTAAATTATATAGAAGACTGCAACAGTTTGAGGAAAAGTTCTGAAGAGCAAAGTGTTTGAACTTTCCCTAAAGACTACAGGACTTCATATAGGCGTTTTGTCTTCTGGGATAACTAGAAGTGGATAACAAGGCATGTTTGTATATTTTACCAAAACAAGAATGTCAAATCTTAATTCTAACAAACTGCTCTTCTAATTTCCCAAGTGAACAAGATATTACTTCTTGAAAATTATTATCTTGAGAGATTAAGACGGTCATTTTCGTACAGCAGTTTTTGTTTTTAGAGTTGACTGAAAAAGTTTATTGTGTGGGTAGGGCTAGCTCAGCCTTTGCTTGACAGATACATAGATACACCTTAGGCTTAATCATTCTGATAGTCCTTCCAAATGGATCCTTTTTTGGAACAAGGATATTGTTAACAGTGATTGGCAATAGTTGAAATTTAAATATATTGATTTTTATCAAGTCTAATTTAGGTCTGTATCTTAACATAGGTAAAAAGATAGGTTAGGGAGAAAGCAGATGCATTCTTTTCTGAACAGTTTATAGCAAATTTGGGTGTATGAAAACCATTGCAATTGATTGACATTACTTTCTGGGGAAGGTTTTAAATGGGATTGTTTTGAAATACAAAAATTGACCATAATCTTCAATTGTGGTGATTAATATTAAAGAAAAAAATGGATGTTGCCTTCCACCCCATTCCTAAACTCTTGTGGCTGCACTTTCAGAGTCTTTATGATTATGGTGGATATCTTTCCAGTTTAGAGTGAATAATATGGTAGAGAACAGTGCCATTTGCTTGAACGGGCCAGAGTAATTTCTGTGAGTTGGTTGTAAATATTAAATGTGATTGCAACCTATCTTCCTGACAAATAATCTGTCACCTTGACTGTTGTGTGTGGGTTGGTGATTCATCAGGTGATGGGAAAAGTGTGGCCTATTGAATTTCTGCCTTGTATATAACTCTGTTGAAAGCATAGAGCCCTGCAGGAAGAAAATGGTACCTGGCAATGCTAAATATGACAGAATAGATCTTTGATGTGAATGATTTAAATCACATTTGTTTATTCATTGTTTTAACAGAAATTTATGACGATAGAATTTCCTTTAGTACTTTATCACTGCAGGCATGTTAGATTAATCTTTCTTTCACTGCATGCCTAGCTAAAAATGTAAGTACACACCAGTGGCAAGTAATTTTGGCTCTTAAAATAGCCTCCTAGAGAGAAAATGAAGATGGATCTTCATACCCAGTAGTACTGGGGATGTATTTGGATTCTTGGGAAATGGGACTTCTAGTAGTTTAATGTTTCTATATTCGTTTATTATAAAATTTGGAAATCATGTGTAATGGAGCAAAATATTTGCTTCTAAGGTTCTTAAGTATGTGTTTTTCTTCCAGCCATGTTAGTTACATGATTTCTTTCATTTTTCTTGTTGTTAAAAACAGAGAGGTTTACCTTTTGGGCATGAAATATCCTGCAGTTTTTGCCAAATTTATCCTGTCTATATTTATAACTAACTTGGGATACCCCGTGCCTTCTGAGGAATTATAAAAAAATGCCCCCCCTCTCTTCCCTTTCCTCCCCTTGCATGCACCACCCCTCCACTCCCTCCCCTTCCCTTGCATGACACCCCTCACTCCTTCCCCTCCCCCTCCCTCCTCTAGGGTGGGTGGGCCATGTCCAGATGCCAGGCCCCCTCCCCTTCCCTCCCTTGCATGCCACCCCTCCCTCCCTCCCCTTCCCTTGCATGGCAAAAAAACTGAAACTTTTTTCAGTTTTGATTTACTTCCCACCATTTTTCTGTGGCACTCAAGATACCATTCATAGGCTTCAAGATACCATTCATAGGAGCAGCAGTGGCACAGGAGGTTAAGAGCTCGTGCATCTAATCTGGAGGAACCGGGTTTGATTCCCAGCTCTGCCTTGAGCTAATGATGATGTATTAGCTTATCTGAGAATTCAGATTAGTCTAGCCACGCTCCCACTGCGCTCCAGCTGGGTGACCTTGGAGCTAGTCACAGCTCACAGAGCTCTCTCAGCCCACCTACCTCACAGGAATTGTTTGTTGTGAGGAAGAAAGAGTTTGTAAAGCCCCTTTCAGTCTCCTTCAGGAGAGAAAGGGGGATATAAATCCAAACTCCTCCTCCTCCTCCTCCTCTTCTTCTTCTTCTACCTGCTTAGCTGCAGACAGCTAAGAGGCAGGCAAAAGCAAACCACCTCTGAATGTCTCTTGCTTTGAAAACCCTGCTGAATCACCATAAGTCAGCACACACAAAGGTTTATAGAAGAACTTGAATAGCTGCATGGTGCATATGAAATCAGCAATTCAGACCTGAAAATGGAGGAATCACATGTGAGATGTCCTGAAAATTGGTAGGGATGGGGATGAATCACTAAAGTAATCTGCAAATGTCTCTTTAACCAGGGCCGTTTCTGCGGCCGGCCGAAATGGCTGGAGTGGCGCATTAGCAGCGCCGACCAGAACTTCAGGATTGTCGCGGATGGTCCCGGGAAGAGCGGGGCCGGCGCGCATTGAAGCGGCCCGGCTTCCGTGTCCCTGGGCCTCGGTACGTCGCCGAGGCCTGGGGACACGCCCTGGCTGCTGGCACCGCCTGCTCCAGCAGCACAGGCCAGGGGACACTCTGTCCCCAGGCCTCGGCGACACGCCGGAGGCCCAAGACAAAAGGTAAGAGTGCGAGGCGGGGAGGCGGCGATGAAGCCGCGCTGCCGTTCAGCTCAGCAAAAGCGGCTTCACTGACGAAGCGTATTCCCTAGAATAGCGCTTCCGAGCGCTCTGGGAATACAGAATCCGGCCCCGAGGTTGGCCGGGGTGGCGCGCAGGGTGGCGCGAGCACAGCGCTGCAGCTGTGCCCACCAATAGCGAATGGCGGCCTGGAGACGGCATTTTTACCGTCTCCAGGCCGTCATTTTCTGCCCTTGCGGAAACGGCCCAGTGAAAGGTCTTTAGTTTGTGAGATTATTAATCTAGAAGGCCAGTGAGTGGGTGGCCTGGAGAGGGAATAAGAACTGTAGCAAAAAGAAGGAAATCCCTTTGCGGTTTCACCTGCAGGTACCCTGCTGGTGGCACTATGAGTAAAGAAAGGAGCCCTTCGTGAACAAGCTAAAGAATGCCTTTGTAATCTTCATTGAAACTGTACTACACAGAGAACCACAGAAGCAATGGAGAAACCTGGTTATAGTGTCACCATGTGACACTCATCTTAATGTGTAATAGAAGATTTTCTTTCTGGTTTGCTTGAAGAATGGAAGAATTCTATTCTGTGATGGAGACAACACAATGCACTATGTCCAGTGCTGGATGGAATGTAGCGTATTGCATCCTTTGTATTGTTAAGTAGGCTTGAAGAACCAGTTCTGCTGGAAATCATATGTTAATTTTTTAAAAAGAGTAACCAGTTTGGTAGGATTTCAAGAATTCATAGTATTTAAGTAAACTAATGGAAGCAAAAATCTCTTTAGTGCTATTTTGGCCCTGTCAAGACTGTGTTAAACTATGGAATATTTATCCTTTAGGCTGCTGGTCGATGGATACATATTTTATTGCTCAGCTGCAGTTTTTCATGCAATTCTTAACACTCCCCACCTTGTAACTTAATACTGATATGCTATACTCCAGATCAATTATCCAGTTATGATTGAAAATACAAATCTATATTCATCTCTTGACTACCTCGGTAGGACTAGTCAGAATCTCCTCAAACCTATTCCCAGGTTTTAGTCAGTCAGATTATCTCTTATTTCTACCATCTATTCTCTCTTAGATTTGTGTTACTCGTATTATGAGCCTCTCTGCCCTAAGTCAGAACCACTTTACGGGTGAGATTTATAGCTGCAGCTGATAGCAGCTCTTGTGTCTTCTTCCTGGTACTGTCCTTGCATGAATTATGGTCTTATTCTATTCATTGACTTCTGTTTATCAGAACATGATGGCATCTCATCATGCCACATGTTTGTAATAGCAGGAAAGCAAACAAGCAATACAGGTGTGATGTGTTTGGCAACAGTCATATCTATAATTCTGAACATAAACTGAAAGTTCCTGGGACCAGCTGATATGTTTTTCAAATGCCATTTGGTACAAGTCCCCACTGAGGTTCTGATCTTAGCATTGTGGTTATGTTGTTGACTAATGCCACTTCTGAATCATGTGCCTCCAGACTATGCTCTGGCAACAGTTGGTTTGAGATATTATGATCCATGTCACTCACTGACCATGGTAACTCAATGAATCAGTTTTTGGAGTATGGTCTGGAGGCACATAATTCAGCAGCACTGTTGCAGCTAAGCAGGTATGAGAAGCCTATGAATGGTATCTTGAGTGCCACAGAAGAATGGTGGGAAGTAAATCAAGAATCAGTGGTAAAGAGCAGGATGCCACTCAGGCTATGGTAGGAAACCCTTTGCCTAGCATCCTTATGATGGCAATGTTTTGCAAACTAGCTGGAGCCAACATGGTGAAGTGGTTAATTTGGACTCTAATCTGGAGAACCAGGTTTGATTCCTCACTCCTCATGAGTGACAGAATCTTATCTGGTGAACTGGATTTGTTTCTGCTCCTAAACATGAAGCCTGCTGGGTGACCTTGGGCTAGTTACAGTTCTGTCTAAACTCTTAATCCCACCTACCTCACAAGGTGTCTGTTGTGGGGAGAGGAAAGGAAGGAGTTTGCAAGCCATTTTGAGACTCCTTAAGGAGAGAAAAGCAGGATATAAATTCAAACTCCTCCTCCCCCTCTTCTCCTGGTGTCATGCTGCAGAAAAAGAATGTGGACTGTATAAAACAAGGTGGACAGTGGCAGTGATGAGCTGACTTATAGAACAATCTCTCTATGGGTCCTCCAAAATGGAAAAAAAACCTTTAGCTTATCATAAGTCAGCATGCTCCTTTCAAATAGTTGATTTAATGGCCAAATATACTGGCACATAGTACACTCTTGCATATGGTGAGGGGAGGCTCTTCCTACAATTGAATGCACTCATTCTGCCTACTGCAGGAAATTAGCACTGTTTGCCCTTGATTAGGCTTAATAAAAATGATTGTAGCTAAAGTGCTGGGATGAGGTTGCCATCTGCCACATGGATATGCCAATTTCAAATTAGCAGCAGTGGGGAGAAGAGTGTTGTTCATTTTCCTGTACTTTTGAAGGGCAACAAAAGAAGCTTCAAATACTGAAAAGGTGACTTGATTCCAGCATCTATGAGATTGCAAAGTCTCATTAGCATGGTACACATTCAGTGCAGAGACTACAGGTGTAAAGATACTCAGCCGTCTATACAGAGCACACGTTCTGGAGTCTGTAATTTCAAAGCTGCTGTTTCTTTGTGACAACTGTAAGTCTACTAATATAAGAACATTTTTGGCCATGGTTCTGCATTTGACATTGTATTTTTGTGAGGTGGGGGGGCATCATCTCATTGTCTTCAGAAGGGAAATGTGGTATAGCAAGGAATAATAGAACCTTTCTGAAATATACATTACAAGGAAATCTGTGTGATCCTTTGTGCTCTAAAATAACATTTGTGCATAATTATTCAGAGTTTCTGTACTGTAGGCAATGCATAGTTAATGAGTGAAGAATGAATGATTGAATGTGACCTATTCATGACCAGAATGTTTGCACTCTAGTGAAGGAGATAAGCAGGGAAAAGGCAGCTGTAACTGAAGACTTGAAGAGCTCTATTTCTCCTTGCAGTTAGTAACGTATGCTTTATCCAAATTATGTCCAAGGTTATGCCATCATTCAAAAACAAGACCTGAAATTCATGTTTGAATGGATTGTGCAGTCCTCATTTATTAGCCTACAAGCATTCCAGTCATGATTAGATCACACTTGTTTAAACATTTCTTCATTGGCCATTTGTTTTGAAGCTGTAATTTTTCATGACAATTATTTTATCCTGTTTATAAAATTTAAAAATCCTGAGGGCAGGAAGCCATATTTCAGGAAAATCAAATTTGTGAAGTAGAATGCCTGAACAATATATTGAATTAACAAAAAAAAACCCTTTATGTCTTTTATTTCAACAACTGTAGTGTCATAGGGCACACACTGTAATCTTTTGCATTTTAGGTATTATTTTCTGAGCCTCCAGAGTACCATATTTTCTGTATTTACATTCATTCCATAATATATTTATGTCCATTGTACAAATGGGAACATGAGGTTGGGAGACATTGGACTCTGCTGGTGGGATCATGTCTAAGGTAAACAGAGGGATAGTTCTACTTCCAGTCCCCACAACATCACCAGGAGGCTATAATTCCCCATCTGATGACTGTGGTGTGATAATAATTTTAATTTACTTAATTGTTTTGAGTGCTCAGGGAATCTGTCTCCTGGGCAGCAGCCCCATATGAGTTAGACTATGGGTCTATCTAGACTAGTATTATGTAGTTCAGTTGACAGAGTCTTTAGACAGAATACTTTTTTCTATCTCCATTCTGTAGATCAACCATTGTTTTACTGGTATTATATCACTGGTATTAAAATGG
The DNA here is from genome assembly GCF_021028975.2 of Sphaerodactylus townsendi. Lineage (NCBI taxonomy): Eukaryota > Metazoa > Chordata > Lepidosauria > Squamata > Sphaerodactylidae > Sphaerodactylus > Sphaerodactylus townsendi. The sequence continues at coordinate 127,096,856 of NC_059425.1, read as the reverse complement.
GGACTTCCTGCATGCAAGGTGCAACGAATACAGACACTTAGATGCATACAGGCAAGTAGAAAGCAGATCTTGAAGGGTTAAACTTAGAACTCTGTGTGATGAGCTAGAGGGAAGGGGAAGAGGAGAGTTCTTTGGCCACCACACAGGAACTGGGGGGTTGGGACTGGAGGTTCTGTAGAGTCTTTTACACTAAAAGCCCCTTGTGCCTCTATTCATTGTTAGAAAGTCTGACGGGGAAAACGTTTTGGGGATTTTTTATCATGATAATATAATCCTCTGTCCCTGCTGAGCAGTTTCTTGTTCTCTTATGTAGTTCACTCATTTTGTAAGGTGGGAAATACATATCCATTTATGCTGCCTTCATGCCAAAATACATTAGGGGCGGCTCAGTGAACCCTCACAGTGCAAGTTAAAATTTTGGCGGGAGAACTGCAATGAGCACCTTGCCAGGGCAGGACAGAGAAAGTAATCATACAAGGCATACGTTCTACTGATGCGTAATGACCCTTTATAACAATTTTAGATGGGTATGCATATTACAGAAGAAGACTGGCTGAAGGCTATCCAATGAATCCTTGGATGAGATGAGATTTTAACTAATGTGATTACAGCTTTAATATGTGATATTATATTTAAAGAAGAGTAATTAGACACTTTTAGTGTGAATTTCAAATAGGAAGCATGCCTATGAAAAAATGATTGGTATATGGTCTTCTCTTGATATCACTGGTGACTGAATTCAAGATGATTTTCCAGAAAAAAAGGCTTGACTAGACAGTTGCTTGGAGGGAATGTGGCATGGTATAGCCTTGTCCTGCCAGCTCTCAAAAACTACGCAGAGTAACTACTTGGAGGGGAGACCACCAAGGAAGACTCTGCAGAGGAATGTACCTGAAACTACCTCTGTTTCTCACTTGCCTTGAAAGCTCCTTGCTGGGGTCATTTTGTGGATAGAAATCCCTCTTTCTTCAAGTGCAGAATGAAAATAGGCAGCCAAATCCTACTTTATCCCCCATGGCTTTTAAAAACAAACAAACAAAAAACAAGCCCTAAAGCACTCTGATCACAAACATTTCACACCTCATATAGAAATGTTTGCCTCATAGAATATTGATATTAGAGTCATCAATGCTGAGGAAAGGGAAGGTCTGCTGCTGTATTCTGAGCTGTATTCCTGCCCACCGTTAGACTCCGACACACACTTTATGACCTGTGTACTGCTATTAATTTTGAAATTTTCAAGAATTTTACCATCAATGAACATGGTTAAACAGAAAAGATGACTTAAATTGCTTGCTAATGTACAAGTTCCTTTAGCGCTTGCCTTACAGGTCACCATTAATTGTTGATCTTTTACATTAATGCCATGCTAATGTCCTGCACATTTCTTGTAAGTAATCTGCCTTTATTGAGTGCATTATTAGGAATTTGTCTCGGTGTAGATTGTGATAGGTGTTTGATCTTGCTAACGGAAATATAATTGTGTTTACCCATAATTTGACCTTCATTTTTTCTTCATTATTATGGATTATTACTGTAATGCTTAATGTGCTTTAAGTGGTGTGCATTATTTCAAAATCACAGAGCTTCCTGCCCATCTGTGTTTAATCAGACAAGAGGCAAAAGGAAAAGACTTTGTCAATACTGAGTGGAAAAAAACAATACGAGTGGAATAGGAGCTATCAATATCTATTCAAAAACAATCATTTTGTAAACACAAAAGGGGGGAAAGATAGTTTTGAAAAAAGAAGTGACAAGGAGTAGAAAGAAGAATGTCAGGGAACAGAAAGTTCTGCAGTCATCATGCAGGAAGTGAGGAATACAATGGAACAACACAAGAATATGTTTAATGAGTTAATATTGAGATAATGCAAAGTGAATTCAGATAAGACAGCTTTTTCAGTTTAAGCCTCCAAGAAAAACAAAGTAAATTCATTTGTTTCGCCCAATGTTTTAATTTTTGGGATATGTTTAAACAGTTGGGTACTTTCTCTAGTATATAGAATGTGCTGCCATCTGAAATTAATTTTAAGCTTGTACAGTGTTTTATGATTTTAAGATTTTATGATGTATGATGTATTTTAGCTGATGTATTAAGTTGTACGCTGCCCAGATCCCTCCAGAGGTGGCTGGTGTGGTACATTTGGATGTTTGCTATTATGTATTGAAATGCTGTTTATTGTTGATGTTATGATTGATGATGTTTATTTTTTGATTGTTTATTGTTAAGCCACCCTGAGCCTTTCAGGGGAGGACAGGGTATAAATTGAATGAATGAATGAATGAATGAATGAATGAATGAATGAATGAATGAATGAATGAATGAATGAATGAATGAAAAGAGCATACTGAAAATGATTTCCAGTTTTTAGTTTTAGAGGAGGTTTTGGGGCAGGACCAAGGACGTAGGTAAGGGTGGTTTCTTGGGTTCACCCCCCCCCCCATTATATGTCCGAAGCTCCATCTAGTGTTTGTGGGTTTTTTGTATTTTAAAGTGTTTTTTGATTTTTGGCCTGAAGGGGGTGCAGTTTTTAAGCTAGCAGCACCAACATTTCAGGAATTTGTTTGGAGACTCTCCTAATGATGCCACCCAGGTTTGGTGAGGTTTGGTTTAGGGAGTGCCCCATACCCCATTGTTTCCAATGGAAGCTAATAGGAGATGGGGCTACATATTTGAGGGTCCATAACTTTAACCCCCATGAACCAAACTTCTCCAAACATGGGTGGTATCATCAGGAGAGTCTCCTACTGATACCACCCATGTTTTGTGAAGTTTGGTCCAGGGGGTCCAAAGATATGGACTCCCAAAAGGGGTGCCCCATCCCCCATTGTTTCCAATGGAAGCTAATAAGAGATGGGGCTACACATTTGAGGGTCAATAACTTTGGCCCCCATGAACCAAACTTCACCAAACCTGGGTGATATCATCAGAAGGGTCTCCTAAAGATACCCAGAAATTTTGGTGCTACAAGCTTAACAATTGCACCCCTGACAGCAGACACCCCCCAAATTTCCCCAGATTTTCCTTTTAAATCCACCCCCTTCGGCATGGATTTAAAGGGAGAATCTGAGGTCCCCAATTTAAACATTGAAAGTGATGCTGTTTAAGGGTGGGGGATAATTTACCCCAAAACAGCATCACTTTAAATTCTGTTTTAACTGTGGACCCCAGATTCTCCCTTTAAGGTGGATTTAAAAGGAGAATCTGGGTTAGGGTTAGGGTTAAACACCATTGAAAGTGATGCAGTTTGGGGGTGGATTCCAGCATCACAGCAGCCACCCATGGAGGGGGTGTGCAAAACTCAGATTTTGCACCGAGCTCTGTTTTCCCTAGCTACACCTCTGTCCGGAGGAGAGGGCAGAAGGGACTACCAGCTGGGAGCCCAGATGGTGGTGGGGGGGCGGGGGGCGGGGCAGGGGAGTCTGCCGTTCCTGGCCTTGGAGAGCTGCTTTATAAGTACTGAGGCCGGGGTGCGGCTTGGGGAGGCGTGGCCACACCCCTAGCCCCCCATAAAAATCTATACCTACGTCCCTGGGCGGGACGGGGTGGAGGACAGATCAGTGCACTGAGCGCTCCCCCCCCCTTGCTATGCCTCTGGTGTAGTTGTAGAGATTATTGAGGTGATGCAAGTGAATGTGATGTAGTATCATTACTATGCACTGTCTTAATCAGGATGTGGGAGAATCAGCTAGACTTACTGCAGTAATGGCATTCAGTGATGCCAGATAACACAATAATGTTACATTGAGTGTTGAGTGTATGGATTCTGAGCAGTAGGTCAGATTGATAACTTGATATTAAGGGATGAATTTGCTTTCTTGCCTTCTTGGTTCATGTAATCTTGAGCTGCTGACAGGATGGAAATCCTTCACAGCACCCTTACAGATGAAGAAAGCTAAAAGTCTGTTAGACCCATCACTTTATGTCTTCAAGGAACTGGCTAATCCCCCTTCTACCTATTGTCTATGCCACAGTCAGCAGTGAGCTACCCTTGGATATGCTGTGTTGATTCACTCAGAAATGATAGAGTGTTCTAGAATCCTTTTCTGACAGATGTCATGTGAGAGATGAATGTATTCTATCTAGTGTTAGCCACTCTTCTGCTGTCCTACCCAGTATTGAGATTTATAGAATTGAATGAACACTATAGAACTGTTGCCCAGTCTTGGAAGCTAATCAGGATTGACCATGGTTAGTGCCTGGACAACAGATTGCCAAGGAAGTTTAGGGTTCATATGAGGGAGTTCACAATGGTAAGCTACCACTATTCTTTTGTTCCTTGAAAATCTGCAGGGTTGTAGTAAGTAATCCACAATTTTGATGACACTTTCCACCAACAAACAGCTCCTGATGCTATATTGTCCCCATAACATGGTTCCATAAAAATAGAATAGTACTTCTTTTTTTTTCCCAGGGAAGATTTTGTTGTTTTAGTTACTAATAATAGAACTCAAATCTATCTGTACAGGCCAAAGTCTATTCAGTTCCTCCCTAATTCTTTCCCTTATTTTTATTGCAGCCATTACAGTCATTGCTTTGATGGTCTCACTGACAATAAGGCACTGTGGCTGAAAAAAAGCTTTCTTGTCACTCTGTTCTTTGCCTGAACACTGGTGTGCTGACTGTCAACACATTTTTGCAGACACCTTTTCTCTCTTCATAATTACAGAGCTTTGGGGCATGCTACAATATTAGCTTAGCTGGTAGCAGTGGTAGGAAGATGGTTTGGAGTCAACAGGATTGTACTTATTTTTTAGGCCTGTTTGTTTTCATAGTCTTGACTGTTACTGGCTAACTCAAGGCACAGATCGAATATATTTACACAAAGAAGCTAGTATATCCATGTGACTTTTGCAGAGCAAAGAAACCATTGTTATTTGTCATGTAACGGCAACCACAGCAAACAAAGGACTGTGGAGCTAAACTTCAGAGATCTCCAAATTCACCCAGCAAATTTTTATCTATGAGGTCAGTTTTAGCCTTCTGCTGGTGCGTGCTTACGTGTAGAAACATAAGCTACAAACTGTTGGACTACAAATATAGCATCAGTATCTATGGTTCTGGCAGTCATTTTGTTAGATTTGTAGGTTTAGCTGAGTGTTTTCTCAGGTTTTGTTGTGCCTTAATTAATGTCTTCTCTAGTGCTAGTGACATTGTTTTGCAATCTTGAAAGCACTGATTTATTTTGTAAGAAGCTTAGAAATTAGTGTCTCTTTTGGATAAGTAGAATATGTGTTCTAATTACCTTTCCCAGCTGAGGCAGTCATGGAAATTGCTGCTGCCTTAATCATGTCTATCATTTCCCCAAGTCAGGGCAGGGTCAGCTCTGTTTTTCCAGGCAAAAATTGTACTGTGAGGACAGAAAATCATCTTGTTTCCAAACACATTAAAATCCTTTCAGATGTAACCTTTATTACATTGGGCATGACGACTATTTCCTTCTCAAGAACCATCTGATGCAACAACTGTTGCCTTAGCAAAAGCTATTCTGCTTTATTTAATGTCCAATATAAATATTGGAAAGTGTAAGGCTCTCTTGGACTCGAAGCCTGTCATGTTGTTTTTCTTTGCTTTGGAATCGGTATAGCAGCCTTGCTGAAGCCAGCGCTATTCAAGGAAAGCCCACAGGAATGGATTTAATCTTTCACAATAAGACATCGCTCTTATGTTGTTCATTCTGAATCAGTATGGCGTTGCATTTATGAGGTTATTCATTGGTATCAAAAACTGTAGTTTTAGTGCATTCTTAATAGTAGCTTTTTTGTTATAACTTATCTATTAAAAAACAAGAAAATATCCAGGTACTCGAAGGTACTCTCTTACGAACAACAGAGAAAGTGAAAAGCTAGATTTGTTCATTTTTCGTGTTATGTTCATAAAGAGTACATTTTTAATTTTTTAAAGAATTTAAGTCACTTCACAAGTACACAGACTGAATTCCCTTTGGCTCCTGAAGTTCACAGATCTGGCAATTTTAGTAAAAAAGAAAAGAAAAAAGAAGCAGTAGTTTATTCAAATGTATGAATCTGGCAGTTCTAAAAGTATAATGGAGAGTGTTCAAGGAAAATGCTTTGAATCTTACTGAATAATTTAAATACATATATGTTTATCTAATGCAGAAGTCCAGTAGGACCATAGAAGCATCACTGCTGTTGTAAGTCATAAGAAAAACAATGACTTATTTGCTAGGATCTAGCTAGCATTGGGGTGATGCATTCATTTACAGATCTGGAGAAGACCAGAAGGTGCCCTCTACATAAGACAGAAAAGTTAGATGGGGAACCATATCTTTAATATGCCTCTGACTTGGAAGTGTCATCTACGTGAGTCCATGTTGCATCCAAAATGATGGTTTCAAATAAGTACATTAGAAAAAAACATTTTGCTAAAATCACTGCTACCTTGACTGGTAGGACTTTTGCATGTGGGACCTTTAATTACAGCCCAATCCAAAGGGGGAGGGCAATAGAGTGACAGCCATGGACTGTGCTATGGTGCTGCCTCCAAAGGCAAGCGGTGGCATAGGCACTGGGAGAGAAGGAGAAAAACCTTGTCTTTTTCAGGAAAGCCCATTGCTGGGAATGAGGTTTTGGTGGCGTAAGTCTGCACTGCAAAAAGGGGGTATTTTGGGGCTGAAACTGGGAAACTGCTGGCATGGGTTCCTGTGGCAGAGGGGTGCCGAAGTGTGTGGCAGTTTCTGGATTCAGACACTGAACAGCTGCACAGTATCCTGTTGCCAGCATAATAGCACCTCTTCCAAGGCTCCATGTAAAATTATGGATTGCTTTGGATTGCACTCTTATTCTACTTCTATGTGTATTTATCTTTTCATATATTTTCATAAGTCAGATTTTTGATGAGCAAAGTTATAATTTTTGCATGTAAAATGAGAAGTAGTATTTAGATATCTTTATGACAGATTTTTCTTCTTCATTTAAAGTCATGTAAGATAAGTAATATGCAGTGAATTATTTCACAAGAGTATATTTGAAAGCAAATCTTTGTCTGCCATGCTAAGTTTAAAAAGTGGCCTAAAGATGAATCATTTTTGATTACTTGAAATATGGAACAAAGGGGTCTACCTATAGCTTTTTGTTATGCTTTCACAGGGGAAATTATCAGCGCTGACATCTAACTTTTGTTTTATTAGAATAGGTCTGTAACTTTGGTAGCAGCCATGATAGCATTTATTGCTTTCAATTAGGCAGCATTGTGAAATGCCTGAAATGGAAGCAAAACAGACTGATGATTCTAGCAGTGTGAATTATCCCCCCACCCCTCAACAAAAAGTTATAATTCTGCAAGTGAGTAAAATTGTTACTCTGTAGTCCTGTCACTTTCAATATTGTGAGGAAGCTTCCACCAAAATAAATACTTTCTACTGAGAAGCCAGCGTGGAGTAGTGGTTAAGAATAGTGGACTCTAATCTAGAGAACCAGGTTCTCCACTCCTCCACATAAAGCCTGCTGGGTGACCTTGGCCAGTCACAACTGGGTGATCTTGGGCCAGTCTTGAAACTCTCTCAGCCTATTCAGAGGCAGGCAATGGTAAACCACTTCCAAATGTCTCCCACCTTGAAAACCCTACAGGGTCACAATAAATAAGTTGTCTTGACAACACACCCACACAAGCGCTCTATTTATTTTAGTGGGGAATTTCTTACAAAAGGTGCCTGAGTATGATTGAATCACACCCTTGTTATGATTACGGTTTTTTAACTAAATATAAAATTGGGCAATTGCCTTGAATCACCTTCCGATGTAATATAACCTGTATTGGGGCCTGGAGATGTCCGGGAATTACAACTGATCTCAATGCTTACAGGGATCAATTCCCTTTGAGAAAATGGTTGTTAGTAGGTTCTATAGCATTATACCCTGCTGAGGTCCCTCTCTTCTCCAAACTCTGTTTTTTTCCCAGGCTGTACCCCCTAAATATCTAGGAATCTCCCAACCAGGATTTGGCAGACCTATCTGTATTTATTTTTGGTCTGTTGAACCTAATCAATTAGCTATACATATCTGAAAAAAAGGGACATGGGGAGTTTCAGCCAAAATGTTTCCAAATTTTGATGTACAGTGTGAAATGGTAAAAACAAAACAAAACTGATTTTTGGCATTCCCCAATCCTTTCATCACAGGAATAAAGGGGGAGGGGGTATTTATTCAAGCTGTCCTTACCATAGCTCCAGTTGGTTGTTGAGTGCTTCGGCCTTCTCATCCATTTACTAACTCTTGCACTCGTTACTGCACATTCAAAGTTCCATGTGTGGACTCCCTCACGTTTTTTGTAGATTGCCAGAAGTTGCATGGACCCTGATTTATAGCCAGAGAGAAGAATAGCTGATTTGGCTGTGTGGGTGTATCAGTTAATCAGGTGTCATACAGAGAAGGGAAAAAAGATAGACAGTTTATTTTTCTAGTTTCCATACAGCATCAAAATAAGAGTTTATTGACTGGACTAAAGGCAAATACATGAAACTCTCTGGGAATACCATATTCATTTATTGAGTTTAATTTTTTGCATTGCAGTATTCTTTCAGAACTGCTCTGCAAGCATTATTAGAGACGTTTTAATTTGAATTTGCTAATTTAGGATAAATACAAGCTCCAGAATAGTGGTGCATATACAAAGATCTGCAGTATTCATAGAGTAGAACTTTTCCTCATTTGACTTCTGATGCCGCCCATTGAATCCCCTGAAATTTTGTTCTTGTGGTAAGTGAACCTTTATAAATGGTATTGTAGCAATGTGTGGATCTGCAATGTGAGGAGAAAACTGCCAGAAACCACGGCCTTCTGTTTTGAAATCATGAATACTCCTATGACTATGCAGTTGTGTAATTGGACACACTAATGGCAGGTTAGTTGTTACTGATTATTGGTTTTCAAAGTTTAAATATTTTGGAAGTGTCTCCTTTCTGTGGAATACAATGAAAGAGTTACACATAACTGTTTCTCTAATTATGAACTCTCCTTTTAAATTGTGAGAAAAAGGTGGTTTGAATGAAGCTATATGCCAGATATTTGGAGCATAATCTACTGGGAATTTATCTGATGTGAATATTGTTAAAATGACTATGATCACTCATTTGGAAAAAGCCGCCACAGAACAATATTTTAACATGCTTAAAACAAATATTAACATGCTTAAAACAAATATTGTCATGCTTAAAACAAATATTTCATAGAAATCTTCTGCTGAATGGTTTAAAGTTTGTGTGTTTTAGATAGGGAATATATATGTGTGCATGTGCATATGTAATAGAAATGACGTACTGATGGAGTTTTTTTGAAAAAATACAGTTTTGTTATATAGTCTGTCATTTCTAGCTCATTTCTTTCAAAGCTAGTGGAATACAGCTGAACTGAATTATGTGAAAAACTGCCCAGTTTCTATTTTGAAATTTGTGATGATAAAAGGTTCTGCTTCTATTAAACTTAAATAAAATTTAGTTTAGGGTAGTGACTTGGTGCCTGACTAACAGTAGCTTATCATTTGCAAGGAACTTGCCCAAGTTCATGTAGGACTTCTTCAAAGATAAATCTGCCATGGTAGGTGAGGAGAAGCATTGTGGATTTTGTTCTGCAGTTTTGATAGGCTTTCACACGGAAAAAAGTTGATCAAAGTGGAGTCTTGACATTGAGATAAAAGACTTGGTTAAAAGGGGAGTTGGATCATCAAACTGGGAACTCTTGTCAGTGTTAACTTTCAAGCTTTAAAGGAGTGTGACAGGTTCTTAGAGCAGTGGTCGGTTCATTGGTGGACTCTGTTTGCCTTTTGTGAAGTTCAGCCACCTCTGTGCAGTGTCTTTCACTGACAGACAAGCAAATGAAATAGAATGGCTCTGCTGCTTTTGAGTTTTCTGTGTGAAATGTAAAACTAAAATGCATGCTTTATCCATAGTCTCCAAAGGGATATGTGTTTGCTTCAGATGTGAGAGTCCCAAGCAGAGCTGCTGTGGCCAACCTCTACTTACATGCTTTATCCACTGTGACTGTGACTTTAGGCACAGAAACCCTGCAGGAACAAGCTTTCAGGGAGACTTATGAATAACTTCTGCAGACCCAGTATTCTTTGTAAGCATGAAACAGATTTGACTGGTTCTTTCATTATGTTTTAAAATGTACCTTTACTCTTGGTGAATTGCTCTTATGTTGAAAATAATATGCAGATGTCTTCTATAAATGAATGCTACACATTTCTGCCAGTCTATTCATTCCAGTACAGTTATTATGATGCCTGTCTAGATATGGGAGTGACTCTACACAGTGGGTGGTAACTGCACACAAGTTACAGGTTTGTATGTTCTTCCAATGATATGAACCATGTTGTGCAAAAAGTGAGGGTGTGGAACAGTATTCTATAAGAAAAGGCCTGGTCATTTTCCTGCAGATGCAGTCCTCTTTGCCTTTATGCATCTATGTATTGCTTATACAGATGAAATTTCTGTGATGACATTCTGTACATTTAGTTCATTTAAATAATCATCATAATATATAATTTAGTAAGCCCTAGGCAGATGGCAACAACTCACTCCCAGCTGATCCCAAAATAACCCCAACAATCGCTGGACACTTTTAAATATATCCTATTTTCGTAAGCCAGTTTCAGAAGAAAGGTGGTTTGGGGTATTGTAAACATAGACATAAAACTTGGATAAGAAAAACAAGAATGTTATAAGCCACGGATAATTGTGACCACTGAAAAATCTTGCAATGTTCACTATTGATTTGAACAAATCTGTCTCACTGCTACTCCCATCACCAACAGCTATGGAAGAAGAAGAGTAGTAGTAGTAGTAGTAGTAGTAGTAGTAGTAGTAGTTTGAATTTATACCCCACCTTTCTGTCCTGTAAGGAGACTCAAGGTGGCTTACAAACTCCTTTCCCTTCCTCTCCCACAATAGACATCTTGCGAGGTAGGTGGGGCTGAGAGAGTTCCGAAAAACTGTGACTAGCCCAAGGTCACCAGCAGGAGTGCAGAACATTTGGTTCACAGATAAGCCTCTGCCACTGTAGAGCCCATTGTATTGTTCAGCAATACAATTACTGAACAAAGGTGGAATCCCCATGGTCAATTAATCGCATGATACTTATGCGGAATATCAAGGTTTCAGGAAGAACTCCCTACTGCCTGATCACCGAACACAGATTCATCCTGGTTCTGGTGCTCCCTCTCCTCCCTATCACGTGTTTTTTAAGAACCTGCATGAAAGTGCACCTTTTTAAAAAACATGTGCCAAATCCAAATTGGTGGGGAGATTAGGGGTTTTAATGTAGATTTGTTTTTTCCCACAGTAGGGAATGATGTGGAGCCTTCCAGCCAATCAGAGCCCTTTTTTTTGGTTTCGCATCAGCAGAGGCTACGTGGAAATGTGGCTGCATGGAATGTAATTTCTGTGCCAACTGTACACTAAAATTATACCTTTGTGCCAGCGCAGGTGCATGGGTAAAGAGTGCCGAAGCCATTCATAAATGTAGCTTAACATGAAAAACAGCTACTGTCCTATCTACACATTGTGTGGTGACGTAGCTGCACAAAAAATGTTTTTTTAAAAAATTCCACCCCAACACAGTGCAACAGCCAATCAGGACAAGGAAGAAAAAGCCGCTGAGCAGATCGGGCATTTGATCGCGCGATTCTGGGGGGTGCTGCGCTGTTTGAAAGAGTGATAGACATCGATGTCCTCATCACACACATGCTGCAGTGGGGAGGGTGGAACCGCAATGAAAAGGTGCCTTTTCTTTTGAAACCTGGTTGTATCTGGATTTAATTTCTCAGTGGGGAAATAGCCAAAGGGACTCTCTTTTTTTTACTATGATGGCTGTTAGACTACTTTTTCAAGGTCAGTTGCAAATTTATTTGGCCTTGTCCATCTTTTTCACCCTCTCCTCCATTCCATCACTCATTAGAGCCAAGTAAACTTAGCTGAGCTACCAAACACAAAAGCAGGTTTTATTAAGCTCCTGAAAGGTTGCAGAATGTTTACTGGCAAGTAGTGTGTTACTCATTTGTTAATGATCTTGTCTTGTAAGGAATCTCATTACATTTACATACATGTCATAAAGAAATTAACTGTAACACCAGAAGAAAGAACAGTACATGTTCAAGGAACATCAGGAGATGTAACAGTAGAACTGCCTGATGAAAATACCAGTACAGGAGAGGAAATAATAATTCACCGACCAGAGATAATACCCAATGAAAACATAATGGACTGACTGAAAGACAAAAAGAACCAAGAGAAAAGATAATCAAGTATGCACCATCAAATGAGGAAAGACAACAGCTGCCAGCATTGAAAATGGTATCCAAAAAAGACCTGGCACCCATAATGAGGAACGTAAACAAGGCACTGATGATAATTGAAATAACATTCATCAAACAAACCTGTTCGCTTAAGTACAGTACAACTGCAGTGGTCACAAAAGAACTGGGCATTGAAACACCTAAACTCAAGATAAATCAAACATCAAAACCAAAGTGGAAAATTAAACTGGAACAGAAGATCAAAAAACTAAAATCAGATGCCACTAACCTGAAAAATATGAAGGAACAAAGATTAAAGAATGGCAAGATCATGAAATAACTAATTAGAAGGTACTTACTAGACACTAGAACAGTTGAACTACACTGATACGTTACAACTTTCTGGGACTCTGGGTGAGGCTCAAATTGTAATGAAAGGCCAGCAACCAGCTACTGAACTGGCAGCTGTGATACTTAACAAAATGTAACCACCACCACCACCACCACCACCACCAGCATCAGCATCTACATAAATAAAAATGTAAATGTTCGTTTGTTCAAATTCTTAAATCTCAGAAAGCTCTGCACTGATTGGTTTGAAATTTTGACACAACGTTGCATTCGAATATGTGCGTGTTTTTATATACCTACTATTATACTATGATACAGGTCTCACACCTGTGACAGGTAAAACCATCCTTTTCTTTAAAAACAGTGCCATCTGGTGGATGTTACCGCAACACACGCTATACTCACTACTTTACGATTCCATCTCAATGTTTCCCATTTACAAGCCATGTACGGTTCCCACATTTCCACTTTTACGCTTCCACTTCAATGTTTCTGATTGCACTGTTACAGTTGCGTGCGGATATGCGGAGGTTCACTCCAATAACCATTAACACCATTGTTAAATTGGAAGAGAATAGGCTGCAGCCCATTTATTAACAGTATAACATTTTATAACTGCAACCAATAAGGAAGCTGGGCGAGGCATAAAGGAGCACATCCATGGCCCCCAGGCAGCAAGCACTGACCTGGTTCATGGGGCAGCCCCCAGCTGCCCCCCGGACCCTTCGGACAGCCACTACTGTCCAGCACGTCCCCCAAGGGACTGGAACAGGAAGTTACTAGGTGTCACATGAGTGCACACTCATTATGTGACACCCCTTCCTGCTGGGCAGCGAGCTCTTGCATGGCCCCCAGGCATGCATATCGAGCTCTGTCCTGCCTCGGACCTCTTATGGAGGCCCCCAAAGCGGGAAGGTCCGGCACGCAAGCTCTGCCTTCCCACAAACGGGTGTGCTCCTAAGCCCCCATTGCCACTGAGCTGTAAACACAGCTCCCGCCCCAGCTTCCCGAGCCCGGAGTCATAGCTTATTGTGAGGCGCACAGCCACTCGGAAGAGGCTGTTCCTCCCGGCCAAGCCCCTTATATGGGGTTGCTTGGCCCCTGTCACATGCCGATTCCTGGTCACGTGACCGGGGCTTCGCCGGCCGAGAACGGCTGGGCGGTCGTTTCCCCCTCTCCTCGCCGCAACAGCACCCCAGGTTAATGCCTGGGGCGCGTCTTATTTTTCATAAATTCCGATGTTGCCTGTGCTCTGGTTGCCTGTGCTCATATTCGTTTGGGACTATATTCTAATGTGGACAGTTTTTTCAACATCTACACCTCAAAGGACCATATTACACAACTTTCTCTGACACACAGTATAATCACAGATCTTCGTTTTGAAGCCTCGCCAATGCAGACTGGGAAATCTGGCAGGGAGAGGTCAACCGGGCACAACTAATGCAAACGGGTATCAAACTCCATGGAGACCTGCAGCTTCTCGATATCTCTCGGACAATAAGCTTTTGCCCGCCTGGTCAGGAAACCCACCATCCCCACCTGTGTTTCCTTCAGGCTCCCCAAGCTGTTGCTAGGGAAATTTGGGGGGTAAAAGCACCACGGGACCCCCTTCGCATTGCCCAAGGCTCGGTTGGTTTGAACGACACAACATCCTCACTTCTTGCAAAGTTCTTTTGTGCCCGCCTTGCAATTTAGTGACGTCAACAGAGGATTCCAACGAATATCCCATTTCAATTTTACAGATTGCAATTCCCAATTTGATTGCCATTTGCAATCACCATCAGCAAAGCTCAGGGCCAATCTTTAAAATTGTGCGATTTAGATCTAGACACTGATTGCTTCTCACATGGTCAATTATATGTTGCGTGTTCCACAGTTGGCAAACCACACAATCTCTACATCTGCACAGACAATGCAACAACAAAAATATTGTATACCCATAAGCCTTGTTAAATCAAACAACTTAGAAACGTATGCTTTTGTTTTTCTTTTTTTCCCATTTCACCAGACTGGGCCACAGCAACACATGGCCAGGTATGGCTAGTAATAATATAAAAACAATTTTATAAATGCCTCTGTGTGAGGCTAATTTCTCAGGTATGTACTGCAGTTACAATTAACTTCCTGGTTTCCTTGCAACTATGGGTGCTCTGGCAATTAATGCAGTGAATGTGCATTTGCATGCTGAAGACAGTAGAAGTTTGTGTCCTTTAAAAGGGAGAAGGATGGTTAGGGTGAGAAGGATGTGACTAGGATTGTCTTACATCTGTTCATGTTCTGTATCTGCAAGGTGCTTTTTGATATGCTGTCTCATGTGTTATCCTGTCATTGGACAGATTTCTTGTATTCAATCAATGAAGGACAGTTGTCAAAATTATGGACTAGATTTATGTTTCTGATGGAATTGTGTGGAGATCAGATGGAAAGAGTATTGGTTCCTGGGTGTCCAAAATAGAACAGTGTTATAAGAACAAATCCTTTGTTATGCAGGGATGAAACCTGAAGTGCTATAACAATATGGCAATTCAATACATGCCTGTTCCCCAGGGATTGAATTGGCTACACAAGCTATCTTTGGTTTTACAGTGTTAATGTCTAATGTGACTGTAAAAAACGGAAAATATGAGGAGAGCAACAATGTTGGGTTACTTACAGTGAAAACATTATATTATAGGTATTCTGCTCCTTTGGCTAGCAGTAAGTGTGTGCCAAAAACTTCTATTCTTCCTGGCCATCAGTTTGCTATGGGCATAGCAATAAAGATACAAAGAACTGTAGCTAGTTCAGGTATTAAAAAAAACAATTCTGAACAAACAATATCCAGTCTCTTAGGTACCTGGAAAAGAAACTGTTGTAGAAGCCAGGATTGTGCAGAATAAGGAAAGGCAAAGTGCAATAAAAATTAAAAATGCCCAGTGTGGGAATTGCATTTTAAGAATGAAGCCTGCAACTCTGACACTGTCATTCACAATTTTCTGATTTTCTTCTATTTACTTGATACAGATTTTATTTAAGTCTGCTGCTTTACAAACAGAAATGGGACAAAATCCTTTTAACAAGAAGCTCAAACAGCTAAATACAATACAAGCACTAGGAACAAGCGATGATAGAGTGAAGTAACACAGATGGATTGCCTTTTTGAGCATCCTGTCCCACCTTAACATGAGCAGGAAGCAGATAGAGCTGCAGATAGGAGAAGGCTTAATTGCTGGTCAGAGTCACGGACTGGGCTTGCATATGCTTCAGGGGTAATCCCCTCGCTATTTCCTGCTGTTAGCAAAAGTGCCAAGAGCAACACGTGTAACATTTCTCTTCTGTTTAAACTGGAGCCAGAACCAAGCTCAGCTGGAAAGGGAGTAAATAATATGTGCCTAAATGTTTGTGACCAGAATGGAAAGTGGTGACTTAGGAAGGGAAACGGAGGCTTCAACAAACCAAAATATTCAGATCGTTTATTGAGGGGAATCAAGGATATAGGCAAATAGTCTGAGCAATATGTCAGTGGATTTCAGCACAATATCCTGCACATCTTGGACGTGTGTATTCAGATTTTGCTCGGATCAGGTAGGCTATACTGGAGGCAATCAAAGCCTCCCAGAATGACCCCCTGTATCTCTTAACACTGTGAATTAATTGTTGGAAATTTAATGGAGTTTGCCTGCCCATTACTTTTTAAATGTTCTCCTCATTCCCCAGGAATAGCATTTCTCTAATCCTGGAATTGATCAGGTAAGTCGCCTTGGACAATAACACAGTGTTCTTGATTGGGAGCTGTTAAATTGCAGCTGTTCATTATGCTGGCCATTTTGTGCTATGTGTGTGTTGTTCTCACTGCTCCTTGAATCCTGAGAGAGATGCCTTGCTTGGATTATACTAGACTGTGACCTATTTGATCCTTCCTAAAAACAGCTTCTTGATAGACTCGTGTGGTTGTTTCATTATTATTACTACTAGCCAGCCTCCATGGGAGAAGGTTATTAAGGGGGCACATTGGGTCGTGGGGGGAGGTTAGGCAAAGTATTTTTGTAGTTGTTTAAGTTATTTGCAGTTTAACGTTTAATTTGATCTTTGGCCTTTCCTTTTTTGTTTCTTGTTTTCTGAACTGTTTTTTTTAATTTGTTGGCATTTTAAGATACTTTCAGATAGTGGATTATCTATTTACTACCTTAATCAGTGATTTTCGGTAATGTTTCATTTTTTGTTACTTATGTTTGGGTAGATAGGCCTTTTTTCCTCTACAACGTGATCAACAGGGTGTGTGGGTGTCTCACTAGACAGACACTCTGGGAGAAGTACTTTTACTTGAAGTTACTAAGTTTGGTAAAAAAAAAACAAGGCAAAATCTGAAGAGAAACTAAAGTGTGTGTACGTATGTATATATGCAAAACCAGTGGCCAGAAAACAACTGGTAGACATCTGAAATCTTAATGAAAATAAAAATGGAACCTGATGACTCTTCACAATACAGCAACAACATTTCTGTTTACCCCAGGACTCTTCTTAATGCCATGCTTTCCTTAGTGGTTTCCTTGATGAGACTTGATGAGCCTCAGATTTAGTCACGCTGAGTGGTTAGTCCAAATAATCTTATTTGTATTCAGTGTAAATTCAGGTTGGATTCTTGCTTACATATGTGTTTTCCACTTTTCAGAACTTACTCCACTCTCCCTGTGGTTTCTGAGACTGATTTTCAGGGAAAACCCAAGGAAAAGTGAGGGGAATCAATATGTGTTTTGCTTCTTTGGTTTTTTTTTGTTCCCCTGGCTTTCCTCACCACCACAAAAGAAGTTCCTCCCTTTCAGTCAGAACAAGGAAAGGGCAAATGGCAGATCTGCTTAGCTGTGGACACTTCACAGAGAGATAATCCCATAATCCCACAAAAAACCATGGAAAAAACCCAAGTACACAGCAGCATAAAAGCTCATAGTCTTACACTCCTTTTATCAGTCCACCTCCACTTTTCCCCATAAAATCTAGAAGAATATTCCAGATCTGGCAAAGGCTGCCTGCTCATGCCTTAATAAACAGCAGGGAATGATGCCAAAAATTGAGGTGTATTCATCTTGGTAACAATCTATCAATAAAGTGTTATTTACTTCTATGGGAAAAGCTAACCTGTTGTAATGGAGGGTTGGCATAAAGAGGTACAAGCCTGCTATCTGTACATGACAACAGGTGGCTTGTTCCATGCTGACAGTGTCACTCACAGGAAGTTCAATATTCTAAACTATGCAGATGCATTGCATCATCACTGGGTCTTTGTAACGTGCAAATAAATCATAGCAACTATTTGGTATTAACTTTACTATGTATATTATTGATGATTTACAGAACTGAAACCATTAACTAGGGTAACATAAGGGTTAATCTAATGGCACCAGTTGTTTATACAAGTAAATTTGCATTATGCCAGTTCTGTTGCAGGATTCACCAGCATTTTTGCACAGCTCCTACACTGACTTTTAGATTCTAAAATGATAGCAATACTACTCCCAATTTATAGCAGGAGAAAAAATGAGCTGAGTTTAGCTGATTAAGTTGTTTTGGAAAAGACCTCAGTAGTTCAGGTTATTACATTGCTAGCATACATACAAATGCCTATTTTACAAGTACTTATTTACAATGACCTATATGTAATTGTAAACACTTGATCAGCCATTCATCTGGAAACTTCACATGTATTTTTGACTCTTGATGACTGTGATATTGAGCAGTGATCTGCATGTATAAGTAGCTATGATGGATCAGATACCAGGATGGCACTTCTATATCATCACCAAAATAATCATATTGGGTGAAGGCTCACATATTCAATTGACTGAGAAATATTTGCTGAGTAATGTATCATTTTTGGTTGCTGCGCATGCTAAATTTACATTTACAGGCCTGGTTATCAAATTTTTTTTTTAAAAAAATACAGTAAGGCCTACAATAAATATTATAATTGTAGTATAAATCTGATTATGTACACAAACTAGCCTTAAGTTTGTGCCTTATTAAATAGTGATAATTCCCTTCGGATCATGAATGCATGGTATTGTTTTCTCATTTTGGTGTGAACAATTCAGAGGACTGCCTTTATGAGTAATGTCACACCATATCAAGTTACTGCTTCAATAGACAGTTGTTCATGTTCACCTCTACGATTCTTGTTATCAGAGTAGGCTGAAATTGGCATTGAAATCTGGAAGTGAACTAATGTACAGCTAGTACAATCCGGGGGAGGGGGTGTAGTTGCACTTGCTGTGCTACAGACAGAAACCAGAAAGTGACACTGCCCCTTCTCCCATGAAAGTAGCTCTTGTAGCTCAATGGCCTGTACCACAGATTTTGCAATGACCCCTTCAGTGTCAGCACAGGCTCCTGCATGGCTCCTCAGAACCAGTATAAGTGCATCTGTGCCATGGTGGTTTGCTGGTGGTTCCCTTCTCCTCAATGATGCGACTGGCCTCCACGTGGGCCAGGGCCTTTACAGCTCTGGCCCTGGCCTGGTGGAACACTCTTCCTCCAGCTGTCCGGGCCCTGCGGGATCTTGGTGAATTCCGCAGGACCTGCAAGACTGAGTTGTTCTACCGGGCCTTTGGAGTGACCAGCCGCTGAGTATGGTGCCCTCTCTCTGCTCTCTGCTCTTTTACATCTGGGTAGCCCTCCTATGGAGGGTGTTAGCCGTTCCCCTCTTTTTTGGGAGGGTTTTAAATATGGGTTTACTGGACGCCTTTTATTGTATTAACCGCTGTTTTAATAGAATTTTAGTACATTTTAATGCCTATTTTGGATGGAGCCTATGTAATTTGTTATTGTGTATTTGTATAGTTTGCTCCCCTGTTTGGTATAGTATTGATTTTGTGTTGTACACTGCCTGTAGCCCCTAGGGGATAGAGCGGTATAAAAATCTAACAAACAAACAAACAAACAAACAAACAAATAGTGGTAAATGTCCATTATGCTGACACAAGGGACTACTGGACTAACACAGTCTCATAAGCAGTTTCACCCTCCCCCCCCCCAATTGTGCTGAGAGTACATTTTCTTTGGAAACTGAGTAGATGAAGGTGAAACAGCTTGGAGATTATGAACACTTACCTCTGACTATTGCATGTTTACTAAATTTTAAAAATTAGCCGCTGGAAAAAGTGCAACACTATCTGCTCACTTTATTCTGCTGGTTTATGCATGACTGTTGTGATTATGGGTTGTCTAGGAAAGTCTCTGTTGTGGACTGAAGATTGGAAGCATGGCTGTGGCCTTGTTTGAGCTTAGCACCATGGAAACCATCAATAGGCACAATTGAATTGTTTTGTGGAATGACTGTCTCAATAGTATGCTTAATCTTGCTGTGCAGGCATTCCTATCTTCTAGCTCCATTTCCCTATTAGCTGCTTTGCATGTTTACTGTTTGGTCTGCATCCCATAATATGTGGGGTAGAGTTGAGAGTGGCCTCAAATACCTGCTGTGAAAGACAGTGAAAAAGTTATGTATCTACATAGTATTTACATAGTACTTGACACATTACAGAACATGGCATCAGTGGCTTAATTGCAGGGTCATTGATATAACAATCCCACCCCACTGAACAAAATGGTTTTGTTTTTGTTTGGGTACTTGCCAGCAAAGTAGCATGAGCTCATATTTCTCTTTGATTCCACTGATTCCCTGGGCAATACTATTTCCCCCTTCCAATCAGATGCTTGCAAAGGAGGAGCACAGAACACTCCCAGCCAATCAACTTTGGAGTCTGCTGCTGTTCTTTTTCATTCCCTCTTGTATGGAAATTGAACCATTTGGCTCTTTGAAAGTACTATGGCTGGGGAAATAAAGAGGTGGAGGTAGACTGGTCAGGTGTCTGTAGAATTCAAACCATTGAATGGTTCACTTAAACCCCGGGAGTTCTTTAGGGGACAGGCAGCACCCATTATGCTGCAATTTTTGTATCATGTGGTTGAAAAACTGTTACTTCAGTCTCCCTAAAATGTCTCCCTAAAATCTCACAAAAAATGATGAAAGACCAACTAGAAAGGGGATGGAGTTCTGCAAAGGAAACCATTTTCATTTTGTGAAAGGAAACAGACCATAATAAGGAAGTCTGACAAATGCAAAGTTTTCAGTGGCTAGGGGAAAAAAAACACTATTATTTTCAGTCAGTCACTGTAAAAGTAGGAAAATGAAATGAATGTAGCCAAGGGTGTTTTTTTAAAATATTGTGGTCAGTCAGAACTCTCCTGCTAGGCTGTTGCTTGACTACCATTTTAGGAATCAGAGAGAAGTTCAACTATACAGAGTGTCACTTACTTGGGGGGTCTGTAAAGTTGAACCCCATTGTTCAATTTGCTTGATTTAGGGGGCATTTAGATTAGGAGGAGGACTGTGTTTTGTGCAAATTTGGTGCTATTATCTTCATAAAGAGCTGTTCAAGATCCTTGCTCCTCACTGAAATCTGGAACCAAAATACAAACAGCATTAAACCAGTCACATTCTAATCCTAAATAAGCCATCATGGTAAAAAAAAATCCCCCTCAAACCTAGATTCAAAATTATAACAGAATTTTTCTCAGCACACATCCCTATTCAAGACATTGTGAGAAAAGGAGATCCACAACCCCAAAGTAAAACAGCAGTCTTGACATTTTTAGAAGTGAGGAATGATTTGAGAAATCACTCAATGAATTTCTGGAATTAAATAGTCATGTTTCAAGGGTTTCCCTAGCAGCAAACGTGATCATATTTTCATGGGAGTTAAAGCATTAGTTGAACACTTAAAATAGTAATTGTAGGTTTGCCTGGAAGCACTTGCTGCCTCAGTGTTCTGTATTCTAACCATAAATTTGTGGAGGTTGTTCAATAGTGTGGGAAGTGTTCTGTGATCTTTGTGACTCAGCACATGAGTTCTCTCTCACACACAATATTACTCAATAAGGCTGGCCTCAACATTGATGACATTTTCAGTGTTTTACCTTAACTCTGATACTAAATAATTAAACCCTGACTTTACTAATGTATGTTGCTTAGATTATATTCTCAAAGAGTGCATATTTTTCCCTTCATAGACTTACTCATGCATACTACATGTCCTGATTATCTGCTGCTTACTGTTGTTATTTATGTGCCTTTGTATTGTTAAATATTTCCCTTCTCTATCAGCTGTCTTCTTTCACCTGCAGAAACAATAAGGGATATCTAAGCAAACTATGTTCCTTGAATGTTAAAATATTTCTTAGTAGCTATCATAAAATAGCCGAGTAAGGTATGAAATGTATACCATTCAGAGGGAAAGTACAAACAGGGTTACCATAAATCAGCTGTTTGAATTATTACAATCCAGGGTGCAAGATGCAACAGTTGTGAAACTAATTTAGGGGATCCTTCTATTCTTGATTATGTTTACCTCTGGGATTCATAAAGCTGTTTATGAACAATATGAACAGTCCAAGAATGACAGTTTGTAAAGATGGGAGCATGCATTTTATATTCTTTAATTATGCAATAACTTCGTGACACTATACCTGCTGTTAAAGGATATGTTTCCTTGTTTGTTACAATAAAAATCATGGTTTTGAAAAAGGGTACTTTTGATTTTCTCAATATGTGGCAAGCACCAGGAGAGATTATTTTCTGTCCTGGTTGTGAGCACTTGGAAACATCTATCTGCATTCTTAAGCGCAGAGAATAGGAATTGATTTTCCAATGTTAGCAGAGTCAAGTATGCCTTTATTTCATGGAACATGTGTGGCACATTTGGGCTATAATATGAGTTTTCAGGAAGGGAATAGTAAGAGTAAATACCTTTATGGAGATAGTAACCTCACAGGAACTAATCAACATTTTAAATCTGTGTTTGCCACAGTCCTGCTGAACTGTCTAAAATTGCTCAAATTACCTTGGGTATAATTTGTACAGTTTGGGTACAAACTGAGTTTGTCATGAGCTTTGTTTTGTTCATTAGAAAAGAAAACAGCATATTATGCAGGCATCTACACAACAGAGTAGGAAAAAAACTCCTTTTTAGATGAAATCAACTTTAACTAAAAGCAAGAAATGCTGTACTTGAGGACCTAGGAGAAGATCTAAAATGTTTACTCCACTAAAAGGTTAGTGGAGGTTGTTTTGTGTATGCCATATTGTATAGAGATGATATGTGTGTAACAACTATTTGTCTTTTATTTTGTAACATAACATAGATGGTTGATTTCTCATTGGCCTTTCTGTCTGGATTGTTATAATTTTTTTACTCAGCTGAAATCAGGTAACAGCATAAGCACATAGGCTGTATTCCAGTGTTTTCCCTGTTTCTCTCTCTCTCTCGATCTGTTTTGTGATCTGTGTGACTTGCTGTGCAGTTGTGGTGCCAGCCTGTTCAATGTGTATTGGCAAAGTACTGCTGAAGTATCCCAGTAGGAGGATTAGGCAAAGAAGCAGTTGGTAATATGACTGGAGATGTGCAATCATTGCAGTGCCAGTAGACTACCCTCAACAGCATCATATGTACCCACCCAGTTTCTGTAGCAGTAAGCAAGAGGGAAAGACAGGGAAGAATTAGTTGCACTGTAGAGTATACAGTTAATGTAGAGTGATTAGAATGCCATTGCAGTGAATAGTCCGTACTAAGAACATAAACTGGAACTGTTGCAAAGAACAATGTTTAGAAGGTGACAAATGTATGGTTTCCATAACAATTTTAAGGTAAAGTGTTTGAGCATCCCCAGTGCCAGAATGTTGGTGTTAATATGGAAGTTGCATCATTGCACAGGGCAGATGGATCATTCCCCCCTTTCAGCTGGCCTGCTTCCACCTGCTGCGCAGCTGTGGGTTGAGGGGCAGCCCAGTGAATTGGTGAGTGATTGCCCTCCAATACTGGGAACCTGGGATCCCTAGGTGCATTTCTAGAAATTCAAGTTCAGCCCACCAAGCAAGAGTGGCTGGTACATTAAGGCAACAGGGGCAGTGCCCCACCAAGCTCAGTTTCTTACTGCTTGACTCGACTTATGCCTGGGTGGGACATGTACTTTGCTGCTCTGGAAAGACATGGGCTTTTTGCTGTGCTGTCTGGTAAGTAATAGGGGTAAAAACACAAGGTTGTAGTTGTTGAAGATAGTCCGCAGAGTTGGTTATTTTTTGGTTTATTTGTCCTGATGAGGAAGAAAAAGATGTGGTGTGATTTTCATGGTGAAATTGAAAATCAGGGACACTGAGTTGATGCAAGCAAGGGGAGGATGTAAATTGCAAGCAATCCATGACAATCCATGTAGGTCATGTTTTTCTTTTTAAAACAAGAACACTATCCAGAAATATGGTCAGGGGAGAGTTTTTTGTTTTGTTGTTCTGCTGTAATCAAAGATGTATGTCTCCCTTCTCTCCCTTTCTTTTACTTGCTGTGCTTAGTTTATGAATAGAGAGGCTCCAGGATTCATGGAAGTTGTACCCAGTGTAAGCTGGCTATGATTCTTCAGCAGTGAGGAACTGTCAAGAAAACTCATTCATGTATATTCAGAAGCACCCATTTTCTCCTGTACTCCACTCTGGCAAAGAACTTTTAAATTTATTTTACTGAGAAGAGAATTTAGGGTTTAATGGATCCTAGTGAACCCCTTTTCCTTTTAGCCCCAGTATTTAGCCGTCCAAGTTATACCAGGGTGCCCTAACCTGGATGGTCCAAGTTAGCCAGTCTCATCAGAGGCTCAGAAACTAAGTAGCCATCATATTCTGCTGTTTTGTTGGGTTTTTACCTGCTTTGTATAAGACCCATCCCCAAACCAGGTGTGCGTGGTGACTGGCTGGAAGTGAGTTGTTGCCACCACAGCTAGCCATTTATAGATACAGATATTCTCACCCTTTGTTTCCAGCACTACTAATTGAAATATTAGATTAGTTACTTTCCAGTTTAAAACTTGCTGGGATCTAATTTGATTGTTTTATTATTCATCATACAGTACATGATTTTGTTTTCTCTAAGTTTGGCCAACTAATTTTCATTCAGCTAGGTTATCCCATTACTTGCCTTTAATTTGTCCTTAAAGAAGCATAGTTGTGACTCTCTCTAAAGCACAATGAATGAAAGATGTTTCATCCTTGAGAATGATCAAAACCATCCCCTGTGTGGTGAAAAAAGGGCCATTTGATCACACTTTAGACATCTCAAGCCCAAAGGAGCTTATTGTACTTTTTCTTCTTTTTATCTTCCAACATCTAATGTTCAAAAATCTGGGAAGATTGTATTCAAAACATTAACTAACTTAGCTTTTTCTGCTTGTTGTGGGTTTTCTGGGCTGTGGATTTATATTCCCCCTTTCTCTCCTGTAGAAGACTCAAAGGGGCTTTCAATCTCCTTGCCCTTCCCCCCTCACAACAACACCCTGTGAGGTAGATGGGGCTGAGAGAGCTCCAAGAAGCTGTGACTAGCCCAAGGTCACCCAGCTGGCGTGTGTGGGAGCGTACAGGCTAATCTGAATTCCCCAGATAAGGCTCCACAGCTCAGGCGGCAGAGCGGAGAATCAAACCCGATTAGATACATGAGCTCTTAACCTCCTACGCCACTGCTGCTCCTGGGTTCATTTCTGCAGTGGATGATAGAAGCTTCATTATCCTTGCACATGACCTTTCCCAGTTTCTGTAGTCCTCATTTCGTATCATGTTTGGATACTGTGTGCTGCAGTTTTGTCAGATTAAACATACCCTTTTGGATCTTGACATTGCACATGGATGCATATTTTGCTCTATAGCAATGCTTTCCATATCTATAGTTCACCTAGGAGGTGGCATGAGCTGCAGTCATTTGACAGGAAGAAGGGGATCACCAATTTGATTTCATTAGTGGGAACAAAGAATCCTATGCCATGAACATGGGTCAGCTGACTGGTGGGTGATGGATGGGCTGTGCCAGCTGATGGGCAGAGGGAGAAGCAAAAGTGAATTTATGTGGCTTGGGTATCTTCTGAATCTCCCTGAGTTTAAAACAGAATCCTGTATGGGTTGAGGATCACCGCCCTACACTGTGGTTATTCTTGAATAAGACACTGGTCAGGGAAAGTGGTCCTACAAGTCACCATGGAACTAAATAACTTCTTGCAGCAATTGAGTTCCATTGACTCAATCTTCCATTGAGTTTCTTAAGCACACAGAAATTGTGGTTGTAAGATAGGGAAATTATCTTGTCTTACAGTTATATGACAAACAGAAAACTGTCCATTATACCACAGCTGCCGTTTCCTGTTTTCAGTGAATAATGCTGAACATTGCTACAAATAACAGGGACTTCTTCTGATGTCTTAAAATGACTGTAGTAAATGGTGAGAGTTTACGTAGTGTTATTTTTACCATTCTGTGAATGAAGAAAAGCACAGTGAGTGCTGTAAATAGTTTGTTTGAATTATAAATGTACTTTAAAACTCTAGAAAGTCTTTTTCTCTGGACAAAGCTTAGCAACACTAACCCAGGTGTATAAATTCTCATTTTCAATAATGGAAGGGTATCCTTAAAAGGGCAAAATTTGACACGTGGTCCCAGTTTGCTCAGAGTGGGACATGACTGACTAGTGAGGTACACATGCATTCTCCATAGCTGGCTCAACATAAATGGACATGATTACAAACAATGCACAATACAGTAAATAAAATAATCCAGGAGCAATAAACCATTCAATCGAATCCTAAAACAGGGGCAGTCGAAAAACGTGCAAATTTCTTATGCATTTAATGCAATGAAATTAAGCCATAAATGAAAAACATGAATTTGGCCAGTAAAAAAATCACATAGGCTAATAACAGAAGATTACTTAGCAATAACCTATGTATTCTAACCTCACAATCATCTCTATCCCACCTATCTGAAAGCCAGACTAAGCCCTCTAAGAGCTCAGATACACCATACACTGCCGCATGTTGGGTCACAGGTGCCCAAATGGAAATATATCAGGGGAAATCACTCTAAGCCATGTTCACTCATCACTTCAAGATAATGCTGGGGGCAGGAGGGGAGAGGGAGAAGGAGAAGGAGCTTCTGGTTTCTCTCCCACCTAGTTTTTGGCAGTGGAAACAGCAGCTGGGAGTGGGAAGCTTTTTGCCCCTTTTCTCTGGTTCCACATGTTCTTCCTATATATGAGCAGCAGTGGCGTAGGAGGTTAAGAGCTCATGTATCTAATCTGGAGGAACCAGGTTTGATTCCCAGCTCTGCCGCCTGAGCTGTGGAGGCTTATCTGGGGAATTCAGATTAGCCTGTACACTCCCACACATGCCAGCTGGGTGACCTTGGGCTAGTCACAGCTTTTCGGAGCTCTCTTAGCCCCACCCACCTCAAAGGGTGTTTGTTGTGAGGGGGGAAGGGCAAGAAGATTGTAAGCCCCTTTGAGTCTCCTGCAGGAGAGAAAGGGGGGATATAAATCCAAACTCCTCCTCCTCCTCCTCCTCCTCCTCTTCTTCTTCTTCTTCTTCTTCTTCTTCTTCTTCTTCTTCTTCTTCTTCTTCTTCTTCTTCTTCTTCTTCTTTATCCTGGAGGTCCTGGATGGAATTCCTCTACTTGAGAAACCCTCAAAAATGCCTCCAAAAAGGAAGGAAGCAAACAAGGAGAGAAGGAAAGGCAGAAGCAGACCTAAAACAGTCAGTGAAATCAGAAAGAAGCAAAGTAATACTAGTGTGCAAGTAAAGGGGGGAGGTAGAATAAACTTTGAGAACTTGAGAGGAAGGGCTGACTAGTGTTTTCCAATCTTCTTGTTAACACCCTTTTTAATTGATCAGAGGCATCGTTCCCAGTTCAAGGAGATGGGACAATTTCCTCCTGCTTATTCAATCGTATTCAGAGTTCAAACATGACCATTCTTTTCCAAGCAAACTCCTTTCATTGTCCATCATTCTCATCAAAGGGGCCATCTTAATTATCTGTCCCTTCATGCATTCATGCAGCTTTGTAGAAAGCTGCTGGACTCATCATACACAGTGTTGAGGTTTTTTGTAGGTATCCTAAAGGTCTTCTCTATTTGTAAATGAAGTGGGTAAATTCAATTTTAGTTTTGTGTAATGAGATGTTTAAGGGGAGGTGACTCTCATACACTCAGGATTATTTTGTCTTCAAAGCTTGCTAGATAATCTTGAGTCATTTACTCTTGCTCTCAGCTAAATCTAGCTTGTTAATTAAATCCCCTCAAGCAGGGAGCCTTACTAAGTTGTGAGGATAAGTGAGAGTAGGAAGAAAAAACCATGGCTGTTCCACTCAGTCTTGGCAGGAAGGATTAAATTTCAGCAAATGTGTGATCTCAGTCCGATAGTGGGATAAATGGGGAATGTAGAAGACCTCAACACTTGCTGGGGAGGATTTCTGTTTGCAGTGGTTTTGCAGTGGTTTTCCCTGATATATTACTTAGAATTGCCAGCCTAGTATCTACAAATAGCAGGAGCTGCAGGTGGGCAGGCAGGTGGGGCGGGGCAGGGCATGGCGGGACAGCAGAACTCTTGAAAAACAGTGTTCTGTGCATCATGACATCACTTCTGATGAAAACCCAGTAGTGTCATTACAGCTGTCACATGATGTTCTAGTTAGTTCCCTAGATATGGAAAATCCCAGGAGTGTGTGTGGTGGCTGTGATGTCACTTCCAGTAATCTGATTATTTAAAATACCAATCCTAACAGAATCTTCTGTCCAGTTAGAAATCCTGATAACTACCTTATAACCTTTCAGTTGACACTGGAAGTTTTTAATTGTATTAAGGAGAGTGGAAGTAACTCCTTCTAGAGGCCAGTAGCATTAAAATATAATGTCAGTAGGGTCCATATTGGTAGTTGAGTTGTGTAGCATCTGTTTTACATGTAGGAGTCTCAGGTTCAGTTGTTTGCATCTGCAGTTTTCAATTACAGTTTTCATGTACATGTACATGAGAGCTGGAGAGCTATAGCCCATCAGAAGAGACCATAGTGATTGTGGCAGACCAGTTGCCTGCCAGATTATAAGACAGCCTCATGTGTTCAGTGTGTGTTTAATTCCCCAGTAAGTCAGGTCAGAAATGTCATCATAGCTACCTTAGCTGGAAATTCTACTGAAATCAGAAGGACTTTTAGTATTTTGTTAACTTACTTCCAGTCTGCATATATATAGTTGAAAGCTACTTTTGTACATAACACTAAATATGCATTTGACATTGTTTCTTATATCCTGTTTAGATTTGGTTTCCATCACAATGTACCCAAAGTAAAATAGAATTTAGCATTTTTCACATTCTTTTGGATTCAGTTGTTTTTTTAAAGTGCAGAATTACCCTGCCATGTAGAGTTTCTCTTAAGGAAATTAAAGTTTAACATATTTTTTTCCTAGTGATAAGCTACCTTGATTGTCATATTTTCCACTGCTTAGCACAAATACAAACCAATACACAATCTTTTCTTGCCATCATTTATAATTCTGCATATTTAATTCAGTATGCTACATCCTATCACAGATTGGTCACAGCTAATTGCAATGACCATAGCATGCTTAATCTCACTCTTCATTTTTGTTAACAAAATCTCTCCTGCATTGTTGACCTATATGCCTTTATAAGAAGGTTCATGATCATAAACATAAAAATATAGTACAATAAAAAGACAAACAAATATGGCTGTTGTGATGGCCCTAAGGAGCAGAGGTAGAAAAACCAGAATGTGAAGTGTTAATTTCTACAGAGCCTGATTGTGTGATTGACAGGCTAGGAATGGGTGATGTCTTAGAAGGAGCCAGGGGTTCTGACAGGATTGGAAAAAGTTCATCTCTAAGTCCCAGGGAGAACAGATGTATTTAGTGCCTGTTAAAAGACCTGTGGTTTTGATCAGAACACAGTATTGGGGAAAGAGAAACCCTACTCTAGCCTGGAATTTACTTCTAGGGAGAGAAGAATTCCTAGCCCAGGTTCTTAATGCAGAGCTAGTCCATCTTTTGGACAGAGTGGGTAGAACTGAGGAAATGGACTTTGAGTTTGTATCAGAGAGGGACCACTCTCTTGTCAAAAGGGGAAACCTGCATGTGAGAGGATTCCCATCCCTAGTTTTTCTGAAGGATTTACTTCAAATACTGTGAGGTAATCATAAAATTTGAGACTGAATGGAAAATGAATAGGGACGAATACTCCTCTCCATATAGTTTATAGGCACCAGTTAACACATGAACCTCTGGATACTAGCCTAGATATAATCTGTGAAACATCTTGAAAGTCTGTTATATTTTACAAGCATTAAGAACTGACATCTTTTTGCACCCAGATGTGCAGCGGTTTCATCTGGTGAATAACCACAGGACACATCTTGGAATTAAAATGGGCCACAGCCCTTTTATTATTAAGGCAGAAGCTGGGCAAGCAAGAGGAGCACATCAGTACTCCTGGCTGACCCCGGCAACAACCCCAATCCCTATTGGGGAGGACAGAGAGGTACTGGGCCACTGGGGCGCCCAACTGCTAGGGTGTCGGGCTCGAATTTCAGAGGCCTCCGCGGCATGCACCATGAGCCCGCCCCACCCCAAGCCTCTTATGGAGGCCCCCAACTGTGGGGAGGTCCGTCATGCAAGCTCGGCCTCCCCACAAGGATGGCTCCTCTGCCCAAACATCTTAATATTTGTAAATAAAACTGTTTCTTGTTAAAAGTATTCCTTCCTAACCTTATATCCTGCGTTTTAATAACATTCTATTTATTTGTTAAACTTTTAAAAAGTTTCTTGTGTGTATACCTTTTTGAATTAAATAAGAATAGCACATGCATCACTTTGTGTCTCATTTTGTTACATTCAAAACCCACATGTGTTTGAAAGAAAGGCAGCCACCATAGCAGTAAATAAATGTACAAGTTATTGTCAGAAATACATGTGATTTACTTGCGGCATATGACATATAGGTTTCTGAACGCTAGAGGCAAGTTATATAAAAGTGTTGAATGCTAACCTGAAACTTGTATACAAGGTCTATTCTTATTATTGTATTATTAAAACCATAATAAGCTACTCCCTTGAAAGGCAAGCTACAAATCACAGGGACCATTCTGAATTGGGGGGAGGGGAATGATTTATGATTTTATCCAGCAACGTCTCTTCACTTTGCTATGGCTTCTGATTGCAAGCAAAGAAGAGTTGTTTTATTCTACTTACCCTGGGCTAAGGATAATATCCTAGATTTCCCCCATTGCCCCTGTTTGCATACAGCCAATGAGAAGTTGACTGATGTCCATATGGCACAACGGTTTAACTGAATATATGCTTGTTTATCAATTACACATAGAAATATTCATATATCTATGCAACTATATTTCTTTGTCTGGAATGCATTTTGAATTTCCTAATTTTTTAAATTGTGTGCTTGGAAAACGTTCAATCATGATCATGTTACGGGGGGGGGGGCGGTTTGATGGCAGTAGATTAATGGTTAAACCACTGATCTACCCATGAAGATAGGAAGCTTGTGCTAAATCAGACTATTGGTCCATTTTAACTGAAAATATTGTAAGCCACCTTGAGCCACAAAGAAAGAGGGAATATACATGTTCTAACAGATATATAAATAAAAGTCAGTATTGTCTACTCAGACTGGCAGGGTTCTGCAGGGTCTTAGGCAGAGGTCTGTTCTGTCTCTTACAATCTGATCCTTTTAACTGGATATGATGGTAATTCTACTTAGGACCTTCTGCTCTACCACAGACCCCTTCCCCAAATTAGAAAATTATGCTTCCTGATTAGGAAAGCAGCAAGAGAAAAATCCCAGAGAAAGTGGAGGGGTGGGTGGATCAGTGTTGCACTGACACCATGATGATGCTTCCAGCAAGACCTAGAAGTTATGTTATCACATTGGGGTGTTACTCTGACATTCAGTGAATTCTAGAACATTGCCCAAAACCATGTCATCACTTTGGGATCCACTGAAAGTGACATTGAAAGATAAGTAATCACCACCAGCAATCTCCCAATAAGTACTGTCTTTTGGCTTGTAACCCTGTTCTTGATGGTTGGCATGGTCAACATGAATCTGCAAATAATGGTTTAATGTAAATTTTCTAGGTTTAATTACATCATGAATGTTTCTTAAGACATCTGTAGACATGTGTTTTAGATTTTTACATTGGTCTTGAGTTCAGCATAATGGCTAAGAAGATGGGCTGTGATCCAAGAAGCCCTATTTCACATAAAGCCAATAATTCACAGGGTGGACTTCCATGTTCTACAGTTTATTTATGTATTTTATTTATCAAGATATTTATATTTTGCCTTTCTTCATGGCTCAAGGCTGCGTACAGATTACAATTTAAAACAGCGGAGTTTCAAACAAAATGAAACCCCAAATAACTCCCTCCCTCCATAAAATACTTGCAATCTATAAAAGTGGTGGTAAATAAAAAAAACTCTTGCAATGCTGTCTGAAGATTTCTAGTGACATCATCTTCCCTGCCTCCTCAGGGAACCCACTCCAGGAATGGGTGCCATGACAGAAAAAGAATGGGCTTCAGTTAATACCAGCTGTGGACTACCTGAAGTGGGGGGAACAACCAGTAGGTGGCAACCTGAAGACCATAGTTCAGTGGTGGCGAACCTTTGGCACTCCAGATGTTATGGACTACAATTCCCATCAGCCCCTGCCAGCATGGCCAATTGGCCATACTGGCAGGGGCTGATGGGAATTGTAGTTCATAACATCTGGAGTGCCAAAGGTTCGCCACCACTGCATAGTTGGTGGTCAGGAACATAGGGAAATGGATAGTTGTGAGCAGAGCTTTGACTGCAGTACTGCAACTTTTCACTCTTCCTTAGCCAGAAATATAAGAAGGTGAGGATTTTTTTTTCAAAACAGTTGCTCCCTCCTCCAGTCCTGCTGAAACTACAGCTCAGAAGTGCTATAATGTGAATGCCTTCATATCTCATGCTTTCTGTATCTCTAGAACACTGTGGATCATTCTGAGAAATGCTGTGCAATATTTCTGTAATCTAAATCATCTGTGTAAATGAGGAGAAACAATAAGTTAGTATACCTCCAGAAACACTTGGTGGTTCTGTCAGGTAAATTTAAATAGGATATGGGGAAACGAGTTTTCTGTCCCATGGTGAAAGGAAAAGGTTTGTTTTGAATTGCCTGTCTTCTGAATATCACTGTTCCACTTAAAGACCTGAAATCCTATATCTGAACATTTAGTACATATCTAATTTGCTTGCTTGAAAAAGAGAATGAGAACCCTATTTCCAGTAGCATCACTGGAATGATTACTGGCATTATATTGCCTGAAACAGAGTCAGGTGCTATTTGATTTGACATGTTCATACAGGCAGTGTTTGAACCACTAGTGGCTGGTATATGTACCATACCATTACTTTCTGCTGCAAATGTGAAGAGTTTTATAGCTGATGTGTGTCAGAGCAGGTTTGGTGGTCTTGCAAGCAAATATAACAATTTTTTACAGTTATATTAAATTTGTCAGAAAAAAAGTTGTTTTACAACAGACATCAAAATACTGCTTGCAGCTATATGTACCATAGATAGCCGTACTGTACAAATATATGGCTGGAAAAGAAAGAGAAGAACCGAAGCTGTGATTTTCTTTGACACTTCAGACATTCCTTCCCATTTAAAAGTTTCTAAATTGGTTTTGGCAGAATAGTTTCCCTGAGTGGACCAAACACCCCACTTTATTCTTACATTTAAAAAGAATCGTGAAAAGAGTTCAGGTTTGGATTATATAAACAATTGTTGAAGACTGAAGCTTTCTGTTTTCTTTGGTTTTGTGAGGCCTATTTATAAAAAGTATATGAAAATATGATGCAGGTTATGTCAAAAAGTACTAGAAAGCTTATTTGCCCATTCCTTTTAAGAACAAAATATTAACCTTCAAGTTAATGGGCACCATTTTAGCAAAAGGTAGGCTTTACTTATCCACATTAAACCTGCTGCTTGACCCTGGGCCTGTAACAATTCTCTCAGAACTCTCTCAGCCCGAGTGGAGGCAGGCAATAGCAAACCATCTCCAAACATCTTTTGCCTTGAAAACCCAACAGGATTGCCATCAATTGTGATGTGATAACATACATATGCAGAGAGACTTTACTATATTCCACTAGAAAAATTAGATTGACTTGGATTTACTTACAGCTAACCTAGCAGTATATGTAACATACACCTGTGATAAGGCTGCAAATTCTGGGTTCAGAAACCCCTGCACTTTTGGAGGATGGAGCCTGGAGAGAATGAGGTTTGAGGAGGGTGGCAACCTCAGCAGGGATGTGATGTTATAATAGTGGCTGTTCTCCAAAGCAGCCACTCCACGTAAACTGATCTCTGTAGTCTGGAGATAATTGTAATCCCAGGAGATCTCCAGGCACCACCTAGAAGTTGGTAAACCTAGCACATGACAGAATCTGCAATGAGTACCCTGTGTTACAAAAAATATTTTCATACCTTTCAACATTTCTGCACATGAAAACAAGGACGTTATCACTCCAAGAGTTATTGCTGCAGAAAGATCACTACTTTCCCCTTCTCAGTGCTGAAGGAACTCCATGTACTGTGCACTGTGAAGAACCTCTTGAAACTGAAGTAGGCCTCACAAGAGGATAGTAATGGATTCCTCATAGTGAGATGCACATAACCACACAAAACAAAACTTTTGGGTGCTTTAAATCATTAAAAAGGCCAGGATGTAAACAACAACGACAGCAACAACATCACACTGTATACACACACAGTTTAGAGATTTGTCCTGCACCTTTTTCTTCTCCACAGTACACTTTCATGGTTCTACAGAAAAAGTATAACAAAAGAGGTAAGACCATTATACACAAACTACAACATTATTTCATTATGTTCAAGTAACTTATTTTGAGATTGGTGTGTTATAATTTAGACTGTGGCTGAAGAGCACGGTGTTCTAATTCACCATGGAATCTGCCCTCAATTAAGAATATAAGAAGAACCTGTGGCACTCGGTTACTCAAAGTGGTGGGGATCTGTCACTTTTAGAGGTGGGGAGTTAGTAAGAACAGGTGTCTTTCGAGAGAAGTTAGAGCAGGGGTGTCAAACTCACAGCCCTCCAGATGTTCATGAGCTACAATTCCCATCAGTCCCTCCCAACATTAGCATTGGCTATACTAGCAAGGGCTGATGGGAATTGTAGTTCATTAACATCTGGAGGGCCGCGAGTTTGATACCTGTGAGTTAGAGGAAGAAATTAAGATTAGCATTGTACTGGCAGGAACACTTGGAACGATCACATTAGCAAGTTCTTTGTCTTAGCCAGGCAGAAAGCCCAGGACTGGAGATGGGAAGTGAACTTCTGCGGCGGAAATATTGTCTTTGCTTTAATCCCTTTAGGAAGGGTGTGGCAGGCTATTTTGCAAGGCAGATATGGACAAAGGCAAGTTCAGAACAAGTTTCTGTTCTTGTGGGTACAGTAGCCAATGCAGAGACTGAACTCCCCTCTTGGTACTGCACTGCTAGGCACCCCACTGGTTGGTGGGATGGGTAGAGCCACTAGTTGTCTCCATCAAAGATGCTTGCTGTCCTTTGCCTAGCGGAGACTGTGCAATGCAGGCAGCAGTGACAGCATGAGCTGAGGTCACTGGTTAACTAACCTCTTGGCTGGCTGTTTGCCATCTCACCAGCCTCTCTCACCCTGAAGAATCATTGGCTGATGGTGCTTCATCAGATTGTTCTGGAGACCAGAAGTTGAGAGATATCTTTCCCTTCACTGATCGAGGCCCCACACAGCTGGCACTGGAAAACTGTGGTTCCTCTGTCACCTGGAAGTGTTTCCAGACTAAGGATGTGAAGGAGCATCCATTCTGATTAGCATCTGCAATCACCCCTGCAGTTGCCTTCTGTAAGGAGATAGGGACAGGCATGCTGTGCCTGGGTAACACAGGAAGAGATGGCAGAAAGGACGGAGCTGAAAGGGCAACACTTTGGGGTGCCCCTTCTTCTCTTCCTCCTGCAACACCTCTGACCTCTCATCCTGTCTACTCTTAGAAGGCCTGCTGGACTCTGGAGCAGCCAAAGATGGAGGTGGTGCACACAGGCCCTCCTCTAGATACTCCAGCATTCTCTTAATCCCTGGAGTGAGCTCCAGAGCTTCAACAATCTCCTCCCCAAAGCTCACCCCAAAAGAGAGCTCAGGCTGCTGCTGCTGGGAAGACTCATCATGAGCTGGAGAAGGGACCGCCTGAGCAGTAGACCCCTGCCTAGTGCCAGCACCTGCAGGTTCATTAATTCATAGAATAAGTATGTTAGTAGCAGTGTGATGACTCTTAACATACAAACACACATATCCTCTTATCCTTCCAGAGATTAAATGTTTAGAGATCTGGGTACAGGAACTGAAATTTGAAGAAGCCTAGCACATATATGTGCACACCTACAAAAATTTAAATGACGTTCCTAAAAGCAAAATCATGAATGATTTATTTGTGCCATGTATCAAAAATAAGGACTATACATTTTAACTTTGGTCTGTTTGAACATATGGGATCTTAAAACAATATTGTTTAAAAATAATTATTCTAATATAAATGTCTGTCTAATAACATTAAGGATTCTAGAACACTAGCATTGTTAATATGTTATATTTAATGATACATCTGTGGGATAAAAGCCAAAAGTATGCTTTTGTATGTTTTTTAATAGGTAAAATTGTTTTACAGCTCATCCCGGTCTGAACACTCATTATTTCTAATTGTTGTAAACACTCCCCCCCCCCCCGCCTTAAATGTTTAGTTTAAATGTACCGGTAATTCATTTTCATGTTTTTCTAATAAAGTTTGACAAACTAAATCAATCAAAAATAATGCAGAAGTAAACGCATGGTTAATTAACTTAGTGGTGGAGGCAACAGTGAGAAGAAGGGAATAATTAATAGAAAACATTGATGTGACTAAATCGCTATTAATGCCAATGTGTAAAAAAATTGCCTTAGAAATGACTGAATTTTTAATGTCAAATCTTGAATAAAGAGCACTATTGCTTTACATAATCAAACTGAAAAAACAAATCACGTATCTTGTTCAGATGAAGCAATGATATTCTTGTATTTCGACCCCAAATAATAGTCTTACAGTTTTGTTCCCTGCTTTAGGTTACTAGAATCTTACTACTTTCTGAGGCGAGTTACACAAGTACAGCAGGGCATGGAATTGTAGTCTTAACTGTGTTGTGTTGACCTCATTGAAAAACCGCTGAAGAGAGGTTTGTGTCCTGGAGCTGCAGTGGAGCTAATTCTACCAAAAGCGCTAAGAAATGGTTAGATGTGTGCCTGAGTAAACATGCGTTTCCAAACAGCTGGCTTTGGCCCTAACTTATGTCAAGCATTGGCACGACTCCTGATTAGAAATTAATTAGATCGATGTCAGCAGAGCACACACAGTTTCTTTCTCACAGAAGAACATGCCAAATCCATTAAGAATAAACTACTTGATGCTGTTTCCAGTCTTTCATGCTTTGTCAGTTCAGCTGCATATCTCGCCAGTGTTAATGAGATTCACTGTGTGAGTACTTTTATTGGCATAAGGGTTCAGTGTTCTAGTTTATACAGCAATCTCATTCGTTTTGGCTATAACATTTTTATTCTCTCTAAAAGAGCAATCTCAAGCTAGCAATGGATCCTGAGGTATAAAGATGAACTGAAGAAATGCATAGAAAATGACTTCATCCAAATTAATGAAAAAGAAACAGTGATCATTGTTAGCTTTTTGTTGTTGTTGCTAGATTGAAATTCTGTGGTGGTTTAAAAGTTCCACTTCATAGCAATAAGCTCCATAGGCAACATCTTGACCTCTCCTTCTCATCTGTATGGAATTTTACTGCCAGAGTGTTGATTGCAGTGGGCCAGAAGGACCATATCACTCCAGTCTTGGTCTGTCTACAGGGGTACCCAATTTGTTTCTGGGCATAACTGAGTGGAGTAGCAGGAGATGTGAGGTAAAGACATTCTGTATTAGAGAGAATTCCTGTGGCATACTTCTGTGTGTTTGGCTTGTGTTTCCTGTTTCCAACTCTGAGAATTATAGATGGGTTCCAGAGTTGCTGGTTTAGTGACAATATATTGAAACATATTTCAATAAATGAAACAAAAAATCATTAAATTTGTAATATCAATGATTTATGTCTGTTTTGAATCCTTTGTTAATTATTCCTGTTTTTTGAGTTTGAGGGTTCATAGTAATGGACAGTGACTGGGACAGCTCTACCTAGGAAATGTTAAAGGACTGGGATTTGAACCCTGGGCTAAAAGTTAAAGATCTTTCAGTACAAGTTTATGCAAGAATCCAAATCTTTTGAGTATGGGTTACTCTTGAGCAGCGGTTCTCAACCTGTGGGTCGCGACCCTTTTGGGGGTCGAATGACCCTTTCACAGGGGTGGCCTAAGACTCTCTGCATCAGTGTTCTCCATCTGTAAAATGGATAAATGTTAGGGATGGGGGTCACCACAACATGAGGAACTGTATTAAAGGGTCGCGGCATTAGGAAAATTGAGAACCACTGCTCTTGAGTATGTGTCAGGCCTGGCTTCTGCGGGCTAGAGCCAAGGTCACACCTGCACTTGCTGTTATCTGCGGCCTGAGGGCCCTTCCTGTTTCAATGACTGAGCTTGTAACTAGTGAAATATGCATACCTCCCCCTTCCTCTATTTCCTGGAGAAGGGAGTGAGCTTTATCACTGTCCTTGGGCTAAACACATAACAATACTGTCTTCACACTATCCTTTTCTTATGTAGGCTATTGTGGGAACCAGTGGGAGGGGGAAGCACCCGAATAGGCAATGTTTGAAGATATATATCTGCTACAAAAGCTTAAGTACCAGCTCTGGCTTTTTGAAACTAAGGTCCTGACACAGTTCAATAAAGCTCTTGAACCATTCCTGAGTCTCAATTATTGACTGGAGTAACAGACACTTACCAGAGCTATAGCGAGGGGAAACTGTGCCCGGGGCACGTGTGCCCTCTGCACCCCTGCCATGCCCCCACATGCTGTTGCCTTGCCCCAGGAATACTCCAGAATGCCCCCACCATGCCCCTGCACTGGTGTGCCATGCCTCCCGTCCCCTTGGCGCTACGCCACTGAACCTTACAGTATAAAATCAGGAATCATTTGATATTTCAGATTATTGTATAGATATCTAATCAACATGGATTATCAAAAAGATTATATGTATATTTACAGAGTAATACCAGCCATTCAATAGCATTACCACAGGTTGTGCAATTTTTGTAATAGTTTAATTCTGAACACAATTACAACTTGTCACCATGTTCAATACCAGTCTGAAAATAGAATTCAATGAGTTTAGAAGGGTGTAACTGTTTAGGACTGCACTGTTGGTGAATGATATTTCATTCTCTTAGACATTCTTAAACAGCATTATGACAGTTAGCTTTGGTCACAGTCTACATGAAGAAACTCATTGTTTAGCTACGTTATATATTAAACTCCCTGCAAGACTGGTTGCCAAAGAAGGGAATTAATAATAGGTTTCACCCCTGTTCAGATCCGTGAGGTACTAACCACATGACCATATACAGAAAGGAGGCAAGTAGACAAAAGGTATCAGTAGAGATTATTCATTTTATTCTTATTCCTAAATTTTCTTAAGGCTAAATGTACTTAATCAGATCACCCAAATTATGCCAGCTAGCAATTAAGTGTGTGATTCTCAGTGCACATAGACATGAATATGCAACAAGAAGTATCTTGAGACATCTCAATACAACTCGCTCTAAGTAAGTGTGCTCAAAATTGTGATGTCAATACTATGAAATGTTTCCTTAATTTTTTCTGATATTATTCACAGGATGCAAAGATTTCTTGAGTAATAGATTGTTAGTATGTTCATACTGAATACTCTTATGCTCTTAAGTGCTTTGGAATCCACATGAATGAAAGGTGATAGGTGCTAAACATGTACACTGTGTACTATTGGTAGTAAATCTAGGTCAAACACAGCAAGGGACAGGGAAACTCATCTCCGGACCACATAGACAAAGTTTTTATTTTATTTTTTCTCTACTGAAGATGGTGCTTGACTATTAAAAGGATTCTTGCTGCTATTGCAATGTCAGGCCTCCTTTTTCTACCAGACTGCGTATGGGTTATATGGTTGGTTACTCTCACATGGATAATTCATTACATGTATGCTCTGCTTAGTAAGCAGCTGGGAATTGTGTGTAGAACTGATGAGAAGGGACAGAATATGGTCATTGAATAAATGGAAAGATGTGATTTTCTGTTATCCGAAGTCTTCAGACTTTCTTTTTCTCTCTGTGGGTTTATCTGTACTGGACATATTCAGGGCTGGAGGTAGGCAGGTGCCCCAAGCAGCGGACAGAGAGATGGAGGTAGCAAGAGGTGGGGGAGGCTCAACTGCGTGGAAGAGATGGCTCATTCAGCAACATGTATGGCTGGTTTCCCCAATTAGGCTGCTGCTAGGAGATGGGGGAGGTTCAATTGCACAGAAGAGATGGCTCATTCAGCAACATGTATGGCTGGTTCCCCCAAATAGGCTGCTGCTAGGAGGAGGGGGAGGTTTAATTGCCCAGCAGAGATGGCTCACTTTGCAGCATGTGCACCTTGTTCACCTGGTGAAGCTGCTATTAGGAGGTGGGGGAGGCTCAATTGCATGGAAGAGATGACTCTACAGCACATCGCCCCCTGTACAGACTGCTACTAGGAGGTGGGGAAGGTTGAACTGCTTGGCAGAGATGGCTCATATTGCAGCACGTATGCCTCCTTCTCCTGATTAGGCTGTTGCTAGGAGGTGAGGGAAGCTCAATTGCTTAGAAGAGATGGTTCATTCTGCATTGTGTATGCTTTGTTAGGCAGCTGCTAGGAGGTGGAAGGGGATGAGATAGAGAGACCCTGGGCCTCAACAGAGAATTACAACTTTTGGCATGGTAGAACCTGTGGCTGCTAGTTGGATGAGACTAAGGAGAGCAAAGAGGAGGTGGAGCTAAAGGTTCCTGAGGGATATTCACAGATGTTCAAGTTCTGTGCAGTGGGAGACACAGACCCTCAGGTAACTTTTTTTGGCCTTGCTAATCATCATCTTCCTCTGGCTGAGGCACTCTCAGCTCTTCTATCAGCAAGGCCTTCTAATTTCTTGACTTCCCACCCATCTCCCTTTCAAACACCATTCATTTCTCGTGGCTTTGGATATGGGGCAGAATTTAGGGTACATTCTAAATTCACGGGGGGAAAGAGTTGATTGTATTGACTCACTCTGTGTAATCTGCCTTGAGTCCCAGACTATAAGTAATGTAACTAAATAGACATATGTCCTGAATGGGTAGATGGGTGGTAAATATTGTAGTGCTTCTCTCAGTTGCCATTTTGTCTGGATTTGCCATCATGCTTTTAGCAAAAACCCCAGAGTTATTGGCAGTCTGTTGAATTTTCCTGTTGTGTTTATTTATTACATTTTTTATCGTAACCTTCCTAACTAAAGCCAGGCTCAG
Source organism: Sphaerodactylus townsendi (assembly GCF_021028975.2). Taxonomy (NCBI): domain Eukaryota; kingdom Metazoa; phylum Chordata; class Lepidosauria; order Squamata; family Sphaerodactylidae; genus Sphaerodactylus; species Sphaerodactylus townsendi. Next base: position 127,055,838 of record NC_059425.1, on the reverse strand, counting down.
GGTAGCTAAAAACACAGAATTCTAATTAAAATAATAAATATCATGTAAATAATTATGACATTGTCTTTCCTTTCTATTTGTAGACTTGATTGGCTGCAATTTTTAAAACAGGGAACTGAACAGTTGTCCAGCATGGACAAACAACTGAAGTCTCTCAGAGTATCTAGCCTTTAAAATTTTCTCCTTTCTTTGCTTCCAGTTTAATTACTTCTGCCAGCTAGCTAAGCAGGGTCAGCCCTGATCAGTATTTGGATGGGATATTACAAGGAAGTCCAGAGTTGGCATGCAGAAGCAGGAAATGCCAAACTACCTCATGAAAACCCTAGAGGGTCACCTTAAATTGGCTACAATTTAATGGCACTTGCCACCACAACTAATGTTTGGCAACTGGACAGGATATTCATATGTATGAGGGGATTGAGTACTATTTTTTTACTTCTCAGCTCAAGCCACTTCCATTTTTTTAAAAAAATGTTACAATATTATCACAAAATTATTATTAAAAATAGTAGTAACTTTGGCTGTAAAATGGGGAGAAAGCAGCACTTCTCCTTCCTTCCCTAAGAAATTCTGTGGGTGGCTGTAGAGACAACCAGAAGAAAAAAGGAAAATGCCCATTTGCTGCTTGAAACTTAACTTTGAGTAAACACGTAGTAAGATATTGTTGACTGGGATCCAGTCAGACTAAACCACCCCAACCTGGCTGCAAACTGGATGTGCAAGGTCAGAAACTACAGAGTATGATTGTAGTGAAGTCAGGAGTCAAATGCATCACAGTAAGTAGTAGGCTATGAGGCAGGGGCTTTGCTGTAACTAGGCAGAGGACCCAATCCAATTATAGCAAGCAGGGTCATGTGAAATCCCAACTTCAATTCAGCTTCTAGTTGGTGGCATAAGATTAATCCTTCAGTAGCACAAACTACCCTTGTATGGATATTCCCAAACGTTGTGAAAGAATAAGTTTTCTGAATTTGTGGAAGTCTTATTTTTTTTCCTCCAGAAACTCAAACAAATAAGATCACACCCCATGTTTCATTCCATCCATAAAATTACAAGCTCTGTGCTGATAAAATTCATTTTTAATAGTGATAGTGAAACCATTGATATTAAAGAGTTAAACCTTGTATTTTCCCCTCATGGCTCTGAGGCAAATTGAAGGGGCTTAAGAAGAAAGACAATTATTTTTTCTATAGCAAAATAGTTTTTGGTTTGGTTTGTGATACAACTTTATCAAAGAATAAGCAATCTAGTACTGTGTATCAGGTTGAAGTAGAATATTTCACACCTAGTAACTTAATAGAAGCCTAACTTTTGGCTACATCTTGCAGCATACCAAAGTATAATCTCCTTTGGCCTCTATGGAATTTATTTCCAAGTAAACATGTTCAGGGTTGGGCTATTTGCCACTCGGTTGAAATAGGGCATGTTAACACAGCTGTGCCTCTTTGTTAAAAAGTGTCTGCAAATATATTGGCACAAGATGGCTTCTTGGCAGTAATTGCTGAGGATAAATCTGCAAGACTGAGAAAATTCACCTTTTTACACTTTAGAAACCAAATGAGATCAATTTGTTTTTCATTCTTAAAAGACATAAAATCTGTGTATTTAATTTCATCTTTTAATTCTCAATCACTTCTTACTGTGTGCATAATAGCAATCTCATTCTATCTAATAAAGCAGTTTTAAATGACACATTAAAATGAAGATATTTTATTGCCATTTTATTTATATAGAGGAAATGTTTGCATAGTTTCAAACTTTTTACATAACATTGCTTTTTTAAAGCTAAAATCAATACATTTTTGTTTGCATGATTGCAGTGTTAATGTCACCGTTTTTGAAGATATTTTGATCTGGCAAAATTAACACCCTTCTTTAGTTATCTAATTCCTAATGCATACTCATTTTATTTTACTCCTGTTAGACCAAAGAGTTTCAGGAAGAACAAATATAGCACCAGCTAATCAGCCATTCTAGCGGTGACAATGAATTTGTAAGCGTTTCTTTCTAGTAGTATTATCTTTGAGAGTCATTTAGATAATTTTTTTGTTAATTTAAAGAGAGAAGTCTATAAAAGGTGTTTTGCTGGATCAGATCGGTGGTCTGTCTTATTTAGCACTTTGTTTCATATAGCAGCCAGCCATTTACCCTGGAGGGACAACAAACTGGACATAGTCCTAAGCTCCTAGTACTGTTATTCAAATCCTTTCTGCTGATTTCATGTGAATGGTATATCGCAGGATGGTGGAAAGTGCGATTGAGTCAAAGCCAATTTATGGTAATCTCAGTGTTTTCAAGGCAGGGAGCTGTTTTACCACTGTCTGCTTTGCTGTAGCTATTCTGGACATTCTTGGTGGTTCCCTATCTAAGAACTAACCAAAGCTGACCCTGCTTAGCTTCTAACAAGAGAGAACTAACCTGGACCATCCAGGCTAAGACATATGGCAGATTAGGGAATGAAATTCAGTGTAGGCTAATGAGAGGGTGATCTAAATTATTTGCATAGTCATAACCTGAATTTTTGAGTAGCAATCTTTAAGAAGATTTTTAAGCATTACCAGATGAAAAATAGATTTTTAAGGGAGACGATGAAATATGGGGAAATTTAACTTTCTGATCAAAAAGTTCCATCCATGTCCAGACGGTCAGCCAGTTGGCCACGGCTCCCCCACCACTTTCAAAGGGACTTCCTGGTGGTGCAGGGAGTCTTCACAAGTGTGAAAGACTCCTTGCTGGTGAGAAGCCCCCATTGGGCTTCACAGCCTAAGCCCCCTGATGTAGCGCACCAAATGACTGAGAGGAAGCCAACCCGGCCAATCCCCCTGACTGCCCCCATTATGCCGGTGGTAGGGGCTGGGACACCGGCTCTGCATTTGGCATAACATTCCAGCGCCAGGAGAATGCTGTGGCTGTATGCCACTGGGTTCTCCCCTCTGCCAGGGCAAATCCATTGGTGCGCCACTCCCACTAGCAGATTTGGCCCCCATTTGGATGGGACTGTGAGTCACCATGTAGTTTACTACCTTCAGTCTTATGAAAGGTTTTACTCAAATTTAAGACCCTTGAAATAATTTGATTTAAATGGGAGAAATTGCATAAAAGTGTACTTGAGATTATCCCACAGCACTGGTCTTGGGATGGAGTGGCAGATTTACTTCTACACTTGAGTCTTCTGCCTTTATTTTGGTCCTACAGTCTGTGTGAGGCTTTTACTTCCAGCTTAGGTTGAAAGCTTTGTTTTGGTAACTTCTAGCAATTTTTGAGGTGTGGCGCATGGGTAGGGGGGAATGTCCCTTGTGTGGCATCATCACCTCCCTGAATTGCTCTAGGAACCTCCACCATCTCTATGGTAAAGAACATGGTGATTGGGGAAATTTTTGGAGCATCACTGGCATGAAAATTAAAAGTGATATTTCTCTGTTTGTGATGTCATTCCTTTTCCTCCCATTTTGTCCTGTGGTGAGAGTGGGGGAAATCCAGTGGGGCAAGAACCTGGTAAACCTCTGCTAACTTCCTTTGAGAGGGACTCAATATTCTATGGCTCCTTCCCTTCCACACATGCAGAATAATGCACTTTCAATCCACTTTCACAATTGTTTGCAAATGATTTTTACTATTCCGCACAGTAAAATCCAGCTGCAAAGTATATTGAAAGCGGATTGAAAGTGCATTATTCTGCATGTGGGGAAGGGGCCTATGTTTCCCATTTTTATCCCCTCAAATATTTAAAATGTTTATGCACAATTTTAACTTTTCTTCTCTGGATCCTACGACTTCATGATCACACCCACACCCACCAACATGTTACAATATGGAGTGAAGTAAGCATAGATCATGGCGTGTTTTGCCTAAAAAGTAGTTGGCATCACATCAGATAAGCAAAAATTCTGTTTCTTATTGCTTAATTTTTCTTCTTGCTTCATTTCTCTTCCTCAGGCTTGTCATCTTAATGCTCATTGTTTTCCCATTTTTTCCTCTGTGTGCACCACAGTGATTTTAAATTCAGAGCTTTATTCAACAGCCAAACAGGGGGGATTACAAGGGATTTAGGACAGTTACTCAGGCCTATTCTGTATAGTATAGTATACTTTATTTACAGTCGTAGACCAGGCAATAGTCCAAGTTAAAATTAAATCAGTTACTGTAATTTAACAACTAAAAAGATTTAAAACAAATATCACATAATTTGAAATGGGTTTTAACAAATAAGTTTAAAATTATTTTGCATGTGCAGAAGGGGCCTTAGTTTCCATTTTAAGTCTCCAAGGTGAAATGTATAGATCTTTACTTATAAGGTGTAGCAAGCCTTTTGGGAGGATCAGATACCCTCAAGCAGTGTAAAAAATCTCACAGACATATCTTGGCCTCAATTGAAATCAACCCCACATCTAATCTAATGGTAGCATTTAAAATGTATGGAGGTGCTTGAAAAATAGCGCTGATAAATTTTGATTGAACATTTTCAGCAGTCCTTTTGTTACATACCACACAGAACACCGAACCATATAGCAATTGGGCCAAGGGTTTTGCTTTGTATTATCTTAAGGGAGCCTCCGTATTGCGTGCACCCTTCCTCCAATAGTATATTTTGATTTCATCAGCACACATCTCAGCTTTAGTGGTTGCATTTGCCAAATTTAAATTATTCATGCCATTATTTTGGACAATGACCCCGAGGTACCGATATGAACAACAGGTCTATTCTGAGTGTGCCAGTGTAACCTCAGCTTGTGGGTTCTGTGGGGCAGTACTTGGAATGAGTTGCAACAACAATTTTTAAACAACAAAATGGTTTACTTTTCTTTACATATAACATATAACATCAACATTTAACGTTACAATTCAAGGTCCTGTTCAGGTTGCATTTCAAGTCCTTCTATTTACAGTCTACTGATATTGCCAAGTCCAATTTCTTCTTTGCAAGTTGGCTGGCTCCTGAAGACTCCAAGGGCTTGATGAACAGGTTGCAACATGATGAAGGTCTCCAGGAGAATTCTCACCCATTACAACCACAAAAGAAAACCCTGAAACAATAAACTCCAACATTTACAACATAGCAAAAACAACAACTACCTTCCCAGTAGTTTCCAACAATATTGCAATTACCTTAACAAGGTGTTAAGGGCTTATAGAAATCAAGGTCCGAGTCTGGTAGCCTTGTTCTTCTGCAAAAGAGCTCTTTCAGCCTCTCTGCTGCTCCGAGTCTCCACCCCCTTACTGGGTCAACCCATTCTGGGCCAATCCATTCAGGGCATGGGGGTTACACCAGGTCTGTCATGGATTGGTTGCTATTCTAGAAAATGCTTTTTTGTTCTCTATTCTGCTTATAACCTGTTCTAAAATGTTCTGTTTAATAAATCTGGGCTATAGTATTGGTAGGCTTGATGTAATATACATTTAACCCATTTGTGTTTCATATCACTCATGATTACATTTATTTAGATGGTATTTTTTACTTATGTATGTATGTGGGATTGTGGGGTTGTATGTGGGTGGGGGTGAAATTCTATATAGGGCAACTTTAAAAATGTGCTTTGATGAATCTGTTGCAAGACCTTCAAGAGGTACAAGCAAGCAAACTGTGTGGTCCAACTTCCTTCTGCCCTTGCTGTCATAAGTCTTTTTAGCAATAGCTTGAAGATGCTTTGGCCTTGCCTTGTTTGGCATCCCAAGAATGTGCCTCTTTCAAAATGGCTGCAGGTTATGTAGATCTGAGTATTTCTGCTTGGCTAAAACTGTAATTTCCATGCAGGTCTTCAAAATTGCTAATATTTGCAAATAGTTGCTGAGTTCAACATTGGTCTTTTTCTCACAAGTTGCTTAAAATCTTCCAAAAACATTTTCAGAAAAACCGTTCATCATGATGTTTGTCTACACTCTCCTCTTCCAGACGTGGCTTTTTTGTTAATTTATAGCTTGTTGCTTTGTTGATATCCAAAAACAGAACAGAACAAAAAAAGAAAATAGATAAAGTTGAAACAGCATTGGGCTTAAGAAAAGGGCTGGTTTATCTATGGCTGATTCCGCATGGGCTAAACACAGCAGTGTGAAAACGGTGTGAAAACAGTATAAACCCTTTTACACCGTTTTAAACCCTTTTACACCATTTTCACACTGCTGTTTTTGGCCCCATGCGGAATCAGCCTATGTTTTTGCATTTCTCAGCATTCCTCCTGCATTTGAATTTTGTCTTCAAGAGAACTAGCTGTGAGGAGTAGATCAGGAGTGAGGAGTAGAGGAGTGGTGAGGTAACTAAACTGAGCAAAGATGTGGAGACCTCCTGTGCCAGTCCACAGTCAGAGCTTTCAGCCATTCCTCCTTCCCTTCATGGATGGTCTTGAGCCCATTCTGTGGACCAGATCTCAGGGCTGCTTTGAAGACCTGAGCCTTGAGCCCTTGGGGCCCTTAGCCTTTCACCTATTGGTCAATAGCTCCCAATGCTCTCCTTCCTTTCCCCCTCTTTTTCTCTCTGCACTTTCTCTACTACTACTTTCATTTCTGTCCCCTTCTCTCCTCTCCTTTACATTCATTTTACATTCATGTTTCCCTTTGTTCTTCCTTTTATCCCCCACCCCCACCCCGTTCACCTCCATCCACTGGGCCAAGGCTCCCTTTTAGGCTCCTGTTGGCTCTTGGAACATTCTTCGGGTCCTACTGTCTTGAAGATTGGACTCTTGGCACAAGAGCCTTGGCACAAGAGCCTCTTTAAAGGCCTGAGATTGGGGGATTGCCTGGTTTGCTTCAGTGCCGGGCCACCCATTGGCAGGCTTGCCCAACCACAGCTGCCACGTATCTCCCCTGGGTCCACCTGCACCCATCCCCCACCAAGCCTGTCTGCCCACAGCCTCACAAGTGACATAGCCTGTGGTGACCTCCCCAGGCAATGGGGAGTTCTTCCTAAATCCTTGATATTTTTTGTGAGTATCACGCAATTAATTGACCGTGGGGAATCAGCCAAGGCGAGTGTTGTGGAGACCTCTGATCGGTGGTGGGAGCTGACTCCAGACAAATGATAAGAAGAAAAGAGGGGGGTTGTTTTGTTTTGTTTGTAAGAGGAAACAAAGAACAAAGAGGCAGTCTCCTCAGAATGAGGAGAAATCTCCTGACACTGCAACAAGGCAGGAAATAAACTCAGCTGCAAGCATCTAACTGGGGAGAACAGAGCAGGAGAAATAAAATCTTGTATATTTGACCACACAGCAAGAGAAGATGGTTTAAAAATGTTTCAGATATAAAATGGTTATAAAAGGGGTTTCAGATAAAACATTTTCAGGCTGGAAATAAAATGTTTTCGAAATCAAAGGGGGACAAATAGTGCAGAACTCAACCAAGGAAGGGTTTTATTGCCTGCCTGAAATGTTTTAAAATGTTTGTGCAGAAAGGGCTATTATGTCACCATCACTGTTCCTTTCTATGACTGCCTATAGCTTCCCTATCTTTCCCAGGTTAATCCTGTATCAATGCCTGGTAGCTGTAACATTTATGTGAAAAGCTGTTTTTCTGTAGGCATTTGGAAAAAGTTGTTACTGGAATAGTCTCTGCTGTAATGCCATAATTCTTCCTTCTTTCTATTTGATTGCTCAGGTTCTTGAACAAAAAGGCCCAACTGCAGCATTTACCAGCATTCTTTTCTTGTTGAAAGAAAAACTAGCTGCGGTCTTATAGCCAGGAAGTCCACAGATGGCAGCTAGAAATTTATTTCTGGTACTCAGCTGGGGAAAGTCAACTATGCTTCACTGCAAGATTTTTTAAAAGCCTTTGGCATTTTGGGAAAGAGAACGTGTCTCTAAAAATGGCTGCGGGTTATGTCTGGTGAAGAGAAACAGCATCACTGTCATCGCTTGGGGTTAATGGACTTCTATACCATGTCTGAGAATTCCTTCTCTATTTTAAAAAAAATCAACTCTTGCCATACAACAGATATAAGAAATACAGTTGATTTGTATTTGGAGCTAAAAGCAAGAGAACTGAGCTTTGCTGGTCCCTAGAAACGATGTTTGGATACCAAACCCAGCCCAATTTGTGAACATTCATGTATAACATTTCATTTGTTTCCAGTGCCCCAAGTTTGTGTTCAGCACTTTGAACAACAGGAGTGTTAATTTGCAGCCAGATGTGCAGATGCTTTGTAATAATCACAGGACACAGCTTGGATTAAATTGGGCCGCAGCCCTTTATTATACAGAAGCTGGGCAAGCAAGAGGAGCACATCGTTAGGATCCGGTCAGCCTCCATGGCTGCCCCCGGCAACAACCCCAATCCTTATTGGGAAGGACAGAGGGGTACTGGGCCAGGGGGCGTCCACCCGTCCTTGTGGCCCCCAAACTGCTAGGGTGTCAGGCTCGCCTGCAGAGGCCTCCGCAGCATGTGCCTTGAGCCTGCCCCACCCCAAGCCTCTTATGGAGACCCCCATACACAGGGAGGTCCAACATGCAAGCTCGCCTCCCCCCAAGGATGTGCTCCTCTGCCCAAACCACCCAGGACTGCGACAATAAAGAGAAAACAAAACCTCAACCCTTAATTCAGGTAGGGTGGGTGGGTCAGTTCGCTTCCAGGCGCCAAAAAAGGCTGGAGCACATGTGCTGCCTAATATATAGGGAGCATGCTCCACCCTAACCTTAACATTGAGTGTTTTGTAGTACGCTGAAGCTAGTGACCAGACTGAGCACCCTAATGCAAGGATGCAGGTAAGGGGTTTTTTTCTCATGTTCAAACTCCCCCATTACATGTCTGAAGTTCTGCCCCCCATTTGTGGTTTTTTTGTATTTTTAAGTGTTTTTCGAGTTTTGGCCTGCAGGGGGTGCAGTTTTTAGGCTAGCAGCACTAAAATTTCAGGGATTTGTTGGGATACTCTTCTGATGATGCCACCCAGGTTTGGTGAGGTTTGGGTCAGGGGATCCAAAGTTATGAATTTCCAAGGGGAGATGGGGCTACACCTTTAAGGGTCCGTAACTTTGGACCCCCTGAACCAAACTCTACCAAACCTGAGTGGTATCACCAGGAGAGTCTCCTAAAGATACCCTGAAAGTTTGGTGCTGCTAGCTTAACAATTGCACCCTGACAGCAGGCTCCCCCCAAATTTCCCCAGATTCTCCTTTTAAATCCACCTCCTCTGCATGGATTTAAAGGGAGAATCTGAGGTCTCCAGTTTAAAGATTGAAAGCAATGCTGTTTCAGGGTGGGGGATAATCCACCCTAAAACAGCATCACTTTCAATGTTGTTTTAACTGTGGACCCCAGATTCTCCCTTTAAGGTGTATTTAAAAGGAGAATCTGGGCTCCCTAGTTTAACCACCATTGAAAGTGATGCTGTTTGGTGGTGGATTTCAGCATCACAGTGGCTGCCCATTTGGGAGGGGGTGGCGCAAAACTCAGATTTTGCACCGGGCTCCATTTTCCCAAGCTATGTCTCTACCCAGAGGGAAGGGCAGAAGGGACTGCCATCTGCTGGCTGGGAGTCCAGCTGGGGGGGCGGGGCAGGGGAGTATTTCGTCCCTGAGCCTTGGAGAGCTGCTTTTATAAGCTCAAAACTCCTGTAGCCCATGACCTCACTGGGCAACATAACCTCCACTCTTTAGTTGCACTTGCAAACCAACTTTTGGGGTTTTCTTGGAACACCCAGAAGAGCAACCTATGGCTCCTAGATAGATTCACCTTGTTTCTAGAAATAATCAGCATAGAGTTAGTTATTAGCACAGGGATTATAAAAGTTGAACTTAAAAATCATGGGGTCACTATTTTGGATTTAAGTGAATGAGATTTCATATTGTATAGGGAGAGGATATGAAGCTCTGTTCTCAGATGTTCTGTGTTTCATTTATTTGATATCTCATAAGTATAGCGATATTTTTAAGTAAAGACAGTTTGCCTTAGGAAAGATACCTGGTGGTATCTTATACCAAGTCTTTTGTATGTAGTAGAATTAATAAATTGGCCTGACATTTGGATGGACCTTGGAAACTTGCTGTGGATGTGAAAGTATGTGTTCAGCCAGTAGAGGAGCAAGAATGGTAATCTGAGTTTCCTGTTGTGTACTAGAAAATTCTTTTTGATTTCCTTTGCAAAATTGGTTCAAAAGTTGCATGTATAAAAGATGAGAAGGTTTCAAATGATATAAGAAGTGTTTACTTTTACTGTGTTTTTTAAGTTTGCATGTTCTAATAAATTGGCAAAATGACTGCACTTTTTCTGCATTTCTACATTCTGTGCTTTAATGATGCTGTATCCATATTTCAGCAACAATGTGAAGTGCAACTGAAAACACATACAAAGGTTGGGGTTGACTTGGCTGTAGGGTTGCCAGCTCTGAGTTGGAAAATAGGTGAAGATTTTGGGGGTGGAGCCTGTGGAGGGGATGAACAAGGTATAATGCTGTAGCAGTGGCGTAGGAGGTTAAGAGCTTGTGTATCTAATCTGGAGGAACTGGGTTTGATTCCCAGCTCTGCCGCCTGAGCTGTGGAGGCTTATCTGGGGAATTCAGATTAGCCTGTACACTCCCCCACACGCCAGCTGGGTGACCTTGGGCTAGTCACAGCTTCTCGGAGCTCTCTCAGCCCCACCTACCTCACAGGGTGTTTGTTGTGAGGGGGGAAGAGCAAGAAGATTGTGAGCCCCTTTGAGTCTCCTGCAGGAGAGAAAGGGGGGATATAAATCTTCTTCTTCTTCTTCTTCTTCTTCTTCTTCTTCTTCTTCTTCTTCTTCTTCTTCTTCTTCTTCTTCTTCTTCTTCTTCTTCTTCTTCTTCTTCTTCTTCTTCTTCTTCTTCTTCTTCTTCTTCTTCTTCTTCTTCTTCTTCTTCTTCTTCTTCTTCTTCTTCTTCTTGTGTCCAAAGCAGCCATTTCTTTGGTGAAATGATCTCTGCAGTCTGGAGATCAGTTGTTGTTACTGCTTGGAGGTTGCCATTCCTACCTGGAGGGCAGGTTTGTTTAAACAATTATGGTTGGAAGCATCCCCCATTCAGTATTTTGCATCAGCGGTACATCCTACTGTGAGACCTTTCACTTTGTCAGTTCTGCCACCATATGTATGCAGGGGCCCCTCGTGTCTTTGAAAGCAATGGATACAAATAAAGGAGGAAATAAATAAATGAACAAATCTAATAACTCTGGTAAAGAAAAAGAGAAACCGAATGAACCTACAGCTGACATGTGTAGTGTGCCTTCTTCCTTCACACTACTATTGGAATAAGAAGAAATTTTAATATACAACTACAAAATGATAAAAGATATAATTAGAGCAATGAAGCAGTAATTATATTTGGTGAGGGAAACAAAGTTTGAGGCCAGTTTTAATTTCATTTGTTGCACCATTTTATCATCACTGTTACCAACACTTCAGTTAAAGCTTCATAATTAATTGCCTCCATAATTAACACTTGTGTTACTTATCCAAAAGGTAACGAAGCAGAAGGTTAGATTCAGAGAAAGTCTCCAGTGATGTGTAACTATGGGTGCAACCCAGAGTTATGCACATTTAGGCCATTTTGATTTTAATGGAAGAGATTTAAACATATGCTTAATCCTTCTATTTAATTCAGTGGAACTTGGAAGTGTTTAGCATTGACTGGAACCTCATTTTTTCCCTAAAAAATCTTCCATTTCCTTTTCAAAATTACCTTAAGTTGTCATTTTCTGGAAACAGAGCATCATGAATTGCCCTGGCTTTTATTAGGTGGATATTTACAGCTTGATTTGTGACCTAATAGGGGCAAATTTTCTATGGGATGTGAGTTTTGTGCAATGATTCCCTGGTTCAGCTTTGATGAAAACTTGGAGATAGAAAACTCGGTGTTTCTGATCACTTTAACATAGGCATTTTTAAAATATGACATTATGGAATTGGGCATTATCAGACTTTTTGATGGGGAAGAAGGGTACATTTATTTCAGGACTGTGCTAAGCATCAGCCAAAATCTAATTTCTGTGTTTCACCTAACTATTCATGAAATTTAAAGTAAAATATCTGACCTCTGAAAATGTGATAAAATACAAAAAACAGGAGGCAGGCAGGACATTCACCACAGATAATGCAATGGATGGGTCAATTTGCCCAGGCCCATTAACTTCAAATGAGGCATGGGGCAGCACTGATGCAGCTGAAAATTGGTCTGCCAATCAAGAGAGGGCAACAAGTTACTTATTAAACTATACTCTCTTACTTGCTGGCATTTTCCTGCTGCTGGAATGGGGGAGGGGGGGTTGCATCACCCATCTTTTAGTTCACCATGATATGCTGCATCTGTATATGAATGAATGGGTCCATCTTTCTAGGGAAGGGTGTGACATTACCTGCCTGATCTTCCTCAGAGCCTCTGTGATGTAGGGTAATATGGGGAAAACATGGGCGTCCGGAGGCAGTTTCCCCCCGGTGAGCACACTCCTGACCTGGAGCTGTCATCCCACTTGGCCATGCCAAGCGCACAGGATGCCCTCGTGGCCACCCATCTCCCCTGGGTGAATGTGTATTCTGGACCAACTCATGACTCTTAGTCACTCCTGGCTCGCTGTGGCTACATGCACTCACCTTTAGCAATGTTGCAACCTTTGCCTAAAGACCCTGCCCTCCCATAGTCTTGCCTTCCTGCAAATCACTTAAATAAACGGGTGTTGGGAGCTCTGATCCTCAGAACCTCACAGAGCCACTCTGCGGAGCCCTCTCTCACCCAACTGCATCTCTGTCTCCATCTCCATTCGTCTCGCAACAGGGTAACTTTGAAGGAACTTAATGCCATCTTTGTTACAATCTGTTTGTGTGTCATGCCTAATAATTTGTGTGTAGTTAAGTCCCCTTATGTTTTGGGTAATTACAGGCAGATGGTGCTAAGGTAAGTGCTAAGGTAACTTTGGTACATAATATATTTCCAATCAGTGGAGTATTGCCCATAGGGACATGTTACCGGGCGCACACCATTTGGTCACATGGGAGGGGCACCAGGCACTGGCCGGGTCCCTGTGCACGACCTCTCCCACGGCATGGTGACCCGGCTGGCACCTGGTGGCTCCCCCCATGTTGGGGCGCTGATCACTGGCAGCCAAGGCAGGGCCCAGCCAAGCGGCTAGGAAGCCTCTCTCCTGCTAGGTATCTGCCACAGCATCCTGCCCCATACCTCCCTGCAGTCCAGTTTCTGTTCTCCCCAGGGCCTTGGGAGGACAGGAGGTAACCTGTAGGGAGGCGGGGAAGGCTCAGATGGGTGCCGCAGTAGTAGGCTGGCCCAGGAGCCAAACTGCCGCTGCAGTGCCCACCTGAGTCCTGCCCCTGAGTGCGGGTGTGTGTGGGGTGGGGAGATGCCTGGAGCAGGTGTTGTCCCCAGGCACCATTTCCCCCTGATACTCCTCTGTTTCCAATACTTCTTTTTATATTAATGAAAAAACGGTACCTGGCTCCAAAAAAATACAATGGAACAGTTGGATAGTTTTGAAAGGTATAATAGCTCTTCCACTTTTAGTTTCTTTCCAGGTGCCTAATATTGCCATAACCACATTACTTAATTTGGAACATCTCTATTAACATCAGTACTCAGCGATCAGTAACTTCAGAACTGTATAGCAGGAATCTGTTCAGTGTTCCACATAGCACCAACTGGAAATTGTTCAGAGAGTTCAGAGAGGATAGCATTTTATTTTATAAATATTGTCTACTTAGTTTACCAAAATCATATACATACAGTGGAACCTCGGTTTTCATTGGTTTCGGTTTTCATTGATTTTTTCAGTGAAAAATTTGTCTCGGTTTTCATCAATTTGCCTCTGTTTTCATCGATTTGCAGTAAGGTGCAGGGGTTTGTGGAAAAAAATCACCCAGACCAAGCTGTTTGCAGGCCATGTCTGCAACTTTTTAATGACAATGTCTTGCCCCATTTCAGAAAAATCTTAAAGAGGCGTCAGAAACAGACCTCTTTGGACAGCTTTCTGGTGTGACATTGGTCTACTGGCTCTGAAGCTGGTCCTAGTGTTATTGTTTGTTACTGTTTTCAGCATTAAACACTATGTTTATTCACCAAAAATGTGTTTTTGGTATGTTTTTTGGAGTGCCTAGAACAGATTAATTGGATTTACATTGATTCCTATGGAAAAGTTTGCCTCGGTTTTCATCGGTTTCGATTTTCATCGATTCTTTTCAGACGGATTACCAACAAAAACCAAGGTTCCACTGTAAAAGCTTGATTTTCTGCTTTATATTTAATTAGGATAGTTAATCTTAACTGTCTGCCTGTCTTGTCTCTTCTTTTAGACACTTGCTGCAGTCTTCTCTTGCCTTTCATAACACTGCAGCTCACTTTTTAATGCTTCCTTATTGTTCACCTGTAGAAACATGGTTGAAACATACTAATTTCCTGTTTCCCTACTAAGTATTTTATTCATGGAGCACCTCTCTTTGTAATTTGATGCTTGAATTTGCCGTCTGTAAGAACAGACCATTACATATCCTTTCCTGATTGTTAGCTTCTCTAGTCCTGCTGCAGGAAGTTCTACAAATCCAGAAACTGGAAGAGTATTTGGAATAACACTGAGTACATCAGCATACCACTACTAGGACAGGAATACAATATACTAAGCAGTGTTACTTGCAATAAAAATGTTCAGAGGCAATTGTAGGACAATACTTCTTTTTATTAGGAACTGGTGATATAACAAGGTTAGTTTGTTCCATTAATTCTTTAGTTCATTAATCCCTCATTAACAATTTGGCATTTCAATTACATTTTAGTATCAGTTGCGACTTGCAAAAGAGATGCCAATAAAAGCTTTCATGTTCTAAATGGCCGTGTTGCATCCCATAGGGCCATACAGCTGCTTGGGATCTTTAGTGGTTCGGTTGTTAATGTTGCTCACAGAATTCTTTTGAAGTGTTCATGCAAAGTTTCAGAACTGTGCAATTTGTAGTGAATCACACAGACCAGATTGACTTATATGGAGCGAAATGATAAGGCTCTTGATATGATCACAAGCAATTCAGTGCAGTTATGGAGAAATGTCGTGAATACAGCAGATAAACCTAACAACTATTTCAAAAATAATTTTCAGCCGTCAGCTTAAATATGTCTTAAAATTTTTATTCCCCTAAAAGTTAAGTTCTGTGGCTATGTAGTCCAATAACACAGTGGCTGATAACTGTGCCAGTTATGACACCAGCAAAAGGAGGCATTCACAGGTAAATTCAATGTCTCAATCTACTTAAGGGGAATCCCTACAAATACAGCCCAGTTTGATGATATCTGAATGGGTTCTAAGAGCAGGGAACACTGAGAACAGTGATTCAGGTAAAGGGGGAAATACAGGGAATTTACAGAAATCCAGAATGCAGTATTACAAAACTTACAGAATCCTGAAAGGGGTTGGAAATAATTTCCAATTGTTTAACTCAATTGTAATTCCTCACATGTCCCTAGCTTGGTCCAAGTTATGACCAGATGGTTGATTGGTCTATCTCATTATAAGGTAAGGGGACGTTTTCTTTTTTTACTTATAGGACTGAATGAAGCATCTTGGAGAGAAGTTCCTTAGGTCTGGCTAGTGTCTAATAACCTGGAGTAGTTGATCGGTAATCTTTTTTTAATGTTTCAGAAGTAACTTTAGGGAGACAGTGGGGGGAAAACTAAAATGTGATGTGGGCTAGGAGCCCACTAGAATAAGGGAGGAGATACATCTTTTCCTTACTATATTCTAATAAGATTGAATTTACAGCTTTTTGTATTGGACTTCTGTTGCTTTAAAGAGAAATATCATATTTGGAGTCAGCTGCTTAAATGTGTATAAAAAACAAGACCTATACTATCAATTAATAAAGTGGACTAAGCACAATTTTTAAGTATTGCTCCTTCTCTCCCTCCCTCCCTTTGTGTGTGTGTGTGTGTATACACACACACACTCATATAGCAATATGTTATATAACTATAAAACATCTTGAAAATATTAATCCAACCCATACATATTTTTTTCTGTTGCAGAATCTGAAGTCTGAGGGGGAAATTATTGGTAGCTTTGAGAAACAGATAAGGCCCTTAAATATGAAGCTGGATGCTGAATTTTAAAACTAATATTGCTCACAGTCATTATAGTCATTATAGCCTCTGGGGAATTTCCTGGTTGGTCTGTGGAGTACTCCCCCACTTGGACTGATCCTGCCCATGGTAAAAAGACCATTCATGCCCTGGGCAAGTGTGCCTGCCTTGGGAAAGGTGGCCCCTTCCTGGGCAAGCCATGTGCAGAACTGGGTGCAACAGAACTGAGAGAGATGTTCAACCAAACTGGGCAAGGTGAGGGGCTAGCTAGCTCTTTCTCCCTCCTTTATGAGGGTGAGGATTGTGCTGGCTGGGGGGCAGGGTCCTTGTCCAGTACTATCTTCTCTTCCCTATATGCACCTGACTGCACTCCCTGCAAGATTCATTTATTTCTATGAACAATGGTGGGTATTGCTGCCTGTTTCATAAGGGTTTGTCCAGGAATGAAGAGTTTAATTTCTAAGAAGCTGCTCCACTACTTCCTTCATCAAGAAGATCTAATGCCTTATAATTGATGATGGAACTCAAGCTTCCTATTTGTAAGCTTCCTGATCGCAAGACTACCTAATTGTTATTCCTCTGTTGTCACTTTCCTCTGTCTCCTTTTACCAGCACTCACTGTAAACATTCAGGTACTGATCCCTGAGTCAATTCCCGGAAAGCAAATAAATCAAGTTATCCTGAAAATGTCTGTTAATTGTCATGGGTTCACTGTGCAAGCCCACATGGTGTCCGCGCATGCACACAACCCAACCATGGTAGAAGAGAAACCTTTTACATTCTAACCAGCTGACTAGAAGTGCACTTGCTCCCGCTTCCTAATGCCAAAGGAGGAAAAAACCTTCCTGCCTAAGGTCAAATGATGAGAGGGGGAGGAGTGCATTTTCCTCCAGTCCTCCTTTTGTCAGCATGGTGTTTAGAAGGATTTCTTTTTTGCTCTTCACTGACTTTCTGTTCTTTTGACTTTTCTCTTGGTTTGTTTCTCTCCTTCTTTGGGTATGTCTTAAAAGAAGGACATAGCATTATCCAAGAAGTGCTCCTCCTGTGGAGCAAAAAATGGCATGGATGGAAGCTCACCAAGAGTTCCTCCTTTGTCTTGGAAAAATCCACATTCCTGCTATCACTTCTAAAGTCCGCCAGATTAGAGACAAACAACTTGAAGACACCTGAAGTTGCTCTTGTATGAACAGGTTTGGGCCCCTGCAGAGACTTCGAAGATTTCAGCCTCAACAGCAGGAGGAAGGGTAATTTCAGTGCCTCCTTCATTGTAAGGCAGGATTGCCTCCACAAAGAATCTGCCAAAGGGCTCATCACTTCCCTCCTCTTCTGCTGCTGCTTCTCATCAGTCTGCACTGGATGTGGCTTTGGGGGTTGCCTATTCGACTTTGAGTCATGACACTTGGTTCAGAGTTCCTTGCTGGGATATTGTTGGATCCTCCCTGTTATCACCGCTGCTGCAGTTCTTTGGGGAGTCAGTGCCATTCTTTGCATCATTGTCGGTCCTTATCCAGGCACCAGTTTTCGGAGGACTGCTGTTCTGCTTCTCAGAGATGATTGTCAGAGGATTTGCATTCTGTCTCCTGTTGCCATAGGCAGTAGATCAGTGATTGTCGCTCCCCACACTTCTCTTCTTCGATGACAGCAGCTGATCTTCGGGAGCACTCCCCTGCCTCACCATTATTCCTGTCAATGTTGGCACGAGTCTTTCAGCTGCAGCTGCTCATCCTCCACTTGGCACAAGCATCAGCATGTCTCTTGCTCCGCTTCTAGCATGATTTGCCCTTTCCTTCACCTTTTATCTCTTGTGGTTCAAGGCACCAGTTATCGGTCTTAGAGCAAATCTCCATTGGTGCAGCTACTGGAGACTCCATCTGATGTTCCTCCCTCTGATGTTCCTCCAAATTGTTCAAATTGTGACAGACAATACCACTACGAAATGTCATCTGAAAAGGCAAGGGGGCACAATATCAGATTGCCTGTGCTGAGAAACCACTATGATGTGGCCCTGGGTGATCAAATATTGGTTGTATCTGTTGGCCAGTCACATTGCTGGACAAGACAACTCAATAGTGGATTTTCTGAGATGTTGCATGAACATAAGAACATAAGAACATAAGAACATAAGAACATAAGAACATAAGAACAAGCCAGCTGGATCAGACCAGAGTCCATCTAGTCCAGCTCTCTGCTACTGCATGAGTGGCTCCACCCAGGTGCCTTTGGGAGTTCATATGGTGGGATGTGAAAGCAATGGCTCTCTGTGGCTGCTGCTCCCTGAGCACCTGGACTGTTAAGGCATTTGCAATCTCAGATCAAAGAGGATCCAAGATTGCAGCCATAAATCGACTTCTCACTCCATAAAATCTGTCCAAGCTCCCTTTTAAAAGCTATCCAGGTTAGTGGTGGCCATCACACCACCTCCCTGTGGCAGCATTATTCCAAAACACCAATCACTGCGCTAGCATTGAAGAAGTGTTTCCTTTATTAGTCCCAATTCTTCCCCAGCATTTTCAATGGAATGCCCCCCTGGTTCTAGTGTATGTGAGAAAGAGAGAAAAAATTTCTCTCTGTCAACATTTTCTACCCCATGCATAATTTTATAGACTTCCCAATCATATCCCCCTCAGACGTCTCCCTCTCCAAACTAAAAAAAAAAAAAAGGAGTTCCAAAGCGCTGCAGCCTTTTCCTCATAAGGAAGATTGCAAGCAGTCCCTCAATCATCCTCACGGCCTTCTCTGCACTTTTCTATCTCTTCAATATCGCTTTTTTTTTTGAGATGTGGCGACCAGAACTGAACACAATTACTCCAGGTCGCGGTCGCACCACAGCTTTATAAGGGGCATGACAATCTTTGCAGTTTATTCTCAATTCCTTTCCTAATTATCCCCAGCATAGAGTTTGCATATTCTTTTCACAGCTGCCATACATTGAGTTGACATTCCCATGGAACTATCAACTAAAGACTTCAAATCCCTTTCCTCTGGTCTGAGATTGATAGCACTGGACCCTGTAGCGTGGCGTGAAGTTTGGATTTTTTTTGCCCTCTATGTGCATCACTTTTGCATTTTGTTACATTGAACTGTGCATTTGCCATTTCTTAGCTCCACTCACCCACTTTATCAAGGTCCGCCTTGAGCTCCTCTAATCCTTTGTGGTTCTCACCACCCTACATAATTTGGTATCATCTGCAAACTTGGCCACCACGCTACCCACCCCTACTTCCAGGTCATTTATGAATAGGTTAAAGAGCACTGGTCCCAATACGGATCCTTGGGGGACACCACTCCCTACATCTCTCCATTGTGAGAATTTCCCATTTACACCCACTCTTTGCTTCCTGTTTCTCAACCAGTTTTTAATCCATAGGAGGACTTCCCCTCTTATTCCTTCATTGCTGAGTTTTCTCAATAGTCTCTGGTGAGGAACTTTGGCATGGCCCCCATCCACAATAGCCTTTCAGCTTATTTTGTCTCAACGTGGTGTTCAAAGACTGTGGGAGACTACACATTGATCTATTTGCTTCACAGCAGAACTTGAAGTGTGTTCCCAAGTGGGGGCATTACTCTCTTACAAAACTTCATTCCTGGTGGGGGATTTACAGACTCTAAGGTGGGATCCTCTCTTTACTAAGTTCCACAAGAGCAAGGTTATCCTTTGGCCAAGTACTGACTAACTCCCAAAGGTGATCTCCATCTTCCATCAGCTAGGACATTGTGTTGCCTACCTTTTCCCCTTCCTCTTCAGCAGAGTTGCCATGTACTCTTTAGATGTCGCAGGGCACTCTTGTTCTATATTGACAGGACCACTATGTTTCCTAAAGACAAAAATTTGTTTATTTGCTTTAGTGGTCAGAAGGGTCAGAAGGTTTCCAAACAAACATTATCAAAAATGACTTAACAAGGCTATTACTAAAGCATATGGACTTGCCAAGGTCCTCTACCCCTTGGGGATCCATGCCCATTCCACTTGAGCGCAGGCTACTTCCACTGCTTGGGATGCCAGCATCAGCATTCTTCATATCTGCAAAGCCGCCACTTTCTAGTTGAAATTCATGAAGCACTATTCAATGGATATTGACTCTTTAATCTTTTCAGAAAGAACACATTTTAAGCATGATAGCGTGATCTGTGAAGAAGTTGGGTGATTTTTTCAGTTACAACTATCCCTCTCACACTAGTGCCATTTTCCCACTGTCACCCATAGACACATGCCATTTTCTCAACTTTTTGGTGCTATGTCTCCACAGGGTATTTTGTGTATAATAGTATGTATTATCACTTATTTGTTTTCATCTAAAATTTAAATTGTTCTGAATCCCTAGTTTTCAATTTAAAAAACCTGTAAAAAGAATTAAGGTGGAAGGTATGGACAATTTTGTAACAACTGCCTGTAAAGGAAAGAGAAGTGGCAAGATGTCTGGAGGAATACTATTGACTATCTGGTGCCACTTATCTCTTTCAAATATTAATAGAATTGTTTTAGCTCTTTAGCACATGTGAAGAAAAGAACAATGCATTGCCATAGTAGTTGTGACAACCATGCTTCTGAGAACCAGTGTGGAGTTGCTGCAGAATATGTTTGGAAGGGAATGTTGGGGAAAGGCACAAAAAAGTGTGCCAACATATGCTGTATGTGGAAGCTCCATTGCCAATGCACCTGGCTCGGCATTTGCAGGAGAAATTAAAGCAACACAGAAATCTCATTGTGAGAAAACAGCCAAATGGATCCAGAATTTTTCCTGAACTATACAACTTTTAAGTTGCCCAAAATAAAGTGTATGCTTGAAAGCTAAACCACAAAAACTACTCCTGACAGATTTAGAGAAGTACAAAAATATGTGCATGACTGGCCAATAAACAATAGTTTTAAATTCTTTCTTTACTCTCTGCTCCTTTTATGTGTAGATTATGCACCATACACCCTCCCCTTCTCACCAAAATCCCAAGGGGATCTAACACATAGTACTGAGATCAGATTTTTTTTCACCTTGTCTTTTTAAGAATCAGCTGAACTTGATCCAGGAATAGACAGGCTGCTGAAGATCATTAAAAACACGGTCCATTGATTTTAGTAGCCTTTTACTTAGTATCTTAGCAATACTTCATATATTCTGCTTAGTATCTATAGATCTCATTTTGTATAGACTGTTCTGGTGTTTTAGTTGTACAGAAAGATAAACACGCTCTTTTCTTAAAGTAATTCATTTTTTGACATTAAAACAATATTGATTCTTCTATTATTCTGCACATAGGATTAATAAAGCATATCAACTGGAAAGGTGATGGTGGCGGGAGTTTTGTTGAAACAAGTGCATGTTCACTAAGCCCCAGTTCTTATCACTGAAGAAGTTGTAGCTTATATTGACCCCTAAGCCTTAAATTTTCCATTTTTGTTTTGTGTTGCCTGAACAAACAGATTCATAGGACATCTCCTCGAACTGTAAAAATCATTTGCCATTTGGTAAAATTGGCTGACATTTCATTTTTTTTGCTGCACAGATTATGTTGACATTATTTTGCCTGACTCGCTGATACATCATTAACATATTGCTCAGGACTTGAAGTTGAAATGGCTTCATTCTGGAAGCGTAGTACTCCCCATTTCCTACAAGAAACGAGTGTGTGTTATATAGTGGGGAGAAAATAAATTAACAGTCCTACTATGTTTATGCGGATTTGTCTGAAGGTAAACAAGCTCTGCTTCAGTACAACAGAACACTTAAAGATGGCTTTAAAGTGTCTCACTGAAACTGTATGACACAGTAATAGAAAAAAATGGCTGTAAAATGTGATATGTTTGCTATTGGTAGCCATAAATTGTTTAGAAATGAAAAGTATTCATGAAATACTGGGTTTCAACTGAGATTGTACAAGTGTGTTAACAGTGCAGGACTTGTCCAATAATAGCATGTAACTGTCTGTTTTTGCTGCCTGAAAATGAAATGCATTCTCTGAACACAGCCTAATTTCATTCTTCTCTGACTCTGATTATTTCTTTTGAAATGAGAGTCAGCCAGACAGCTATCAACAGCATCATAAGACGTGGCTGTATGAGGTGCCAGAGAGTGCCTGCATGGCATTCAGTTAAATAAATTAGCCATGGACTGCAAATGCCTCCTATTAAGATTTTGGAAGGATCCTAGATACAGAAGTTTATAATATCTGGAAGAACTATATACACAATCCAATGGCCAGATGGAAAATGAATACTTTATATTGCTGGCAGAGTAAGCAACTCCAGGTAAATCAAGCAAGCCATAGTACATATCATAGGAAAGGTGGAAATATGACTCCTGGACTACTTATATTTTTTATTGTAGGCCTATGATAATTATCGAAGGCTGCAGAGCTATACACATTTATGAGAAGAATGTGCTACTGAAATCAGCAAGCTTGCTTCCCAGTAACTATATATAGAAAAGAACTGTCAATATTTGCAGAATTGTTTGGCTGGTGATTTTTAAAGACAATATTAAGAGTTGGGAAGAGTGACAGATTTTCTTATATCACAACAGTGGAATATAGTAGTCACAACGCAGTTTGTTATAGCTGGTAACAATGGATCTAGTTCACCTGATACGAGATTTTCTGCAAATAAGCCAGAAGATATGAAAAGCCAGTGTAGTTGCAATAGTCAGAGAGTTTGAATCCTTGCCCTTTTCAGATTACCATTCTAAACTGGATGTCATCTCTTGTTGGCCCATTTCCAAGTAAAGTGATACAGACACAGGCATTTCATACAGCGCATTTCAATCTGTCTATGAGCTGTCTCTGAAGCACTTTGGCCATTTCAAACCGCACTGCTTTTTTCCTGCCTTTTCCCATGGTGTGTTCTTTTGTTGACCTTTGAAAAAATGTTCTGAGGTTTGCACTATAGCACCATAGCAATCCAGTTCATCCCATTGCTAGTGATATAGTAATTCAGCGCTCTATCATCAGCACTGGGGTGTATTAGATTGCTATGGCACTATACTGCAAATTTCAGAATGTTAAAAAAGAACAAATTCCGGAAAGAGAACACATTCCAGAAAAAGGTAGAGAAAAGCAGTCCTTCCACAAATGCTGTAGTGATTCAGAAGTGCAACTTAAAATTGAAAATGGGACAAAAGCAGTTTTCATAAAAAACGGCTGAGCCTCAAGATGCCAACGGGACACAAGTGGTTTTGTCAGAAAAGGTTAAAATAAATCTGTTAGCAGCTGAGAGCCAAAAATACGTTAGCAAATGTCTGCTAAAATGGACTGTAACAGCAGTTTGAAAGGAGCCAGGGTGTTTTGCCACAGAAGCTTGCTGGATGAGCTTGGGCCACTCACATAGGGTGTTCGTGAGGATAAAATGGAGGAGAGAAGAATTATGTTAGCTGATTTGAATCCCTTTTGGGAGAAAGACAAGGTATAAATGAAGTAAGTGAGCAAGTAAATAAGTAAATAAGTAAATAACATAGTTTCCTAGGTCCCTGTTTATCCCTAAACTGTTACATTCTGACTTTGCTATATATTAGCATGTTCCACCATACATTTACAGTATGTGAATTATCTGTGAGCTTGTAATTTGTCAAGCATTGCTAATGTGACCTTGCATGCTAAAAATATTGTTCATGACTTAATTTTGTGATTTCGTCTGTTTATTGTTTTGTGCTGTTATGGTCACTGAATAAATCTAAAAGGCCATTTTACGAAGCGTACTCATATTTGGCTACTGTATGCAGTGACAGTACATATTGACTGAGCCGCTGATGTTACATTAGCAACTACTTATCTCCCTCTCTGCACATAGACGATTTTGTTGCCAAGGCGACATGGCTTGTTTTCGCCCCCTACAAGATTTATGATATCGAATAAACAAAGAGTACCCTGCTATGTATTTGCAGAAATTTCACTTCAGCTCTATACACATTTTTTCTCCCTCAAATCTAACAATATATGGTTCCGTTGTCTATACCAGGGATAATCCCAGATATTTCTTACAGCCTGTCCTGGTATATAACTGTTCTCATGTTGTCTGTTCTTGTCATTTGAAGATATGCTGGACAATGTATTTTTGTTCTCATTTCTGTGTAAACACATATGCTACAATCTTTCAGCTGCAGTTCTGTTCTGACAAATCAGTAAAAATTAGCAGGACAGTCCTTAGAACACTTCCTTGCCCCCCTCAGAATATATCTGTTTAGGATTGTCATGGAAGTCTTTGAGTAGATATCTCTTAATTCTATTGCATCATTTTGAACTGTGAGAATATTTTAGCATGTTTTAAAATTGTGTATGTGTATGTGTAAATTAACAGTATATTAAAATAACCGTGTTTGTGCTTTGGCTAAATCATTTTAGTTCAGATGATATTGTAGTTTAAATGATCTTAAAAGGCAGGGTCAGGAAAGAGCCTTAAACAATATTTTAATCATTTGTATGGATGGGTGCATGCATTCAAGCAATGAATAAACTGTGGACATAAAAGGACACTGCTATTTTGAAACAAATGTATACAAAAAGGCAGGTTCCTGAGGGATAGAAGTGAGTGCAGCCAACATGACAGTCTTGTGGCATAGTGCAGGCTGGCAAATTTGTTTTGGCATTTCCTGTGAATTAGAGCCTTTTTCATCTGATGCACAATGTTACAGTGACATGACAGCAATTGTATCGCTCAATGGATACCATCACAACACTTAGTAACTTCACTATGTGACCCAAGCATTTTTTCACCTTCTCCTTCTAGGGTGATATAGGTCAACATGTGGCAGCACTGATTTTTCTGCCTTTTATATTGGGCATATTGTGAAGGAGAATCTGTGTGTTATGTGCCATCTAGTCACTTGGCAATGTTTGAATTTGAATCAATGTTCTCCAAAACATCCTATCATTAACAGTGTTGCCAGGTCTTGCAAACTGAGGGCTGGGGCTTCCTTTATAGAGTCAATCTATCTCACACTGGGTCTTTCTCTTTTCCTGATGCCTTCAATCTTTCTAGCATTATTATCTTTTCTAGTGACTCCTGTCTTCTCATTTAGTGACCAAAGTACAACAGCCTCAGTTTAAGTCGTTTTAGTTCCCAGTGACTTTTAAGACTTGATTTGATCTAGAATCCACTTATTTGGTGATATTTGGGGGGTGGGGCAGTCTGTGATATCTGTAATACTCTCCTCCAACACCATATTTCAAAGGAATTAAAGCTTTCTTCAGTTCAGCTGTCACACCCACACATAGTAATGGAGAATACTATGGCATGAATTAACTTGATCTTGGTTGCCAGTGACACATCCTCACACTTAGGCTCCTTCTGCTTAGCAAATTTATAACGGGTTGCAGTAGAGATAAAGGAACCTGTTTTCCTTTTCACATGCATTCCATGCAGCCAGTGATTGGAGGCCACCGAAACAATCCGGGTTGCTATCATGCCTCTGCACAGAGACTTTTTTGTTTTTTGTTGTCCTGCAACACATGCGTAGTTACGCAGGCAGGCTGAAATGAACCCCCACAGCCATACCGATGTCCCACAATATGACTGGCTACGCCTGTGTAGTTACACAGTTGCAAGCTGCAAAATTAAGAAAAAGGAAAAACTGCCTCCCTACAGCAGCCGGGCAATGGTGGGTGGCTTCTCCCTCACTGTTCAGGATGGGGTGGAAGGGAGGGAAATAAAGTGCCTCCTGCCTGGCCGTTCACTTGGGAGTGGCTCCAACCCAGAATTTTTCAAAAGGATTGCTTGTTTAGCAATTTTTTAAAAAACCTGAGTTGGGGGAAATAAAATGGGCAGACTTGTTTCGGTGGCAGGACCTGTGCAAAGCCCCCCCCCATGAGTTCTATAGCATCCCACACCCGTGTTTCTTGGTCTGTGCGAAATGGTCTGTGCGAAATGGACCTTAAGCATCTTTTCTAGCTCCTTCATGGCTGCCTGTCCTAGTCTCAATTTCCTTCTGATTTCTTTGTTGTGGTCTCCCTTTTGGTTGATGATGGAACCAAGGAATAAAAAATCTTGAATGATTTCAATGTGCTCCTGTCCACCCTACAGCTGAGCAATCTCCAGCAGTCATTACTTTTGTTTGCTTGATGGCACTTTCTACTTTAAATTTCAGCAACAGTTGTTTCAGATCTTCACTATTCTTGTCCAGTAATGTAGTACAATCAGCCTATCACAAATTGTTGATCCTGCCCCCAATTTTTACTCTACCTTCATCTAAATCTAACCCAGCTTTTCTTGTGATATAATCTGAATGCAGACTGAAGAGATAGGGGGATAAAATACATCCTTGTCTAACACCTATTCTGTCCTAACAGTAGCCCCTTATCCATAGTACAGGTTGCACATCAAAATAAACAGATGCTATGATACACTCATTTTTTTAAACCAGCCGTAGCTTTTCATGACTCACAAGTCAACAGGTTTGCTGTAATGTATGAAACACAAGCTGATTTTCTTTTAAAATTCCCTCGAATGCTGCAGTAACGCAAGTTTGCAGTGTGATCTGTAGTACCTCTTCCTTTTCTGAATCCAGCTTGAACAACAAACATTTCTCATTTCATATAAGGTAACAATCTTTATGGTAGGATTTTGAGCCATCAGTTTATTCACATGAGAAATTAGTGCAATGGTCTAACAGTTGCTGTAGTCCCTGATGGATCCTTTTTGGGGAATGGAAATGTAAATTGACCGTTTCATGTCTGTGGGCCATTGTTTTGCTTTCCATATTTGTTGGCACATTCTTGTGAAGATTTTGATGGACTCTGCTTGTGTGGTTTGGAATAGCTCTATTGATATCTTGTCTGCTTCTGGTAATTCGTTCTTCCCAAGTCCTCTCATTGCAGCTTTCATTTACTTTCCAAAACTATAGGTTCTTCTCCAAATTACTCTTCACCACATTTCAGTTGCTACTCGGTTGTACACAATTATTAATTAGATTAGGGCCTGGTTTTTCAACATCCCAGGGTGATTCAGTTTGTCTCAGATCTGGACCCCTGGAATAAACCCCCTCTGGTAGCTCAACTGAGGTTGCATTTGGACTATTTCAGAAACAGTAGAACACATCAATAAAAGCAGCAACCCTTGTTTAAAAGATTTTTAAAGGTCCAGGCTTAATGATAAGACAAACAAATAGATGCATTATAATAATAAAATCTAACTTCCTAATATATAGGTACTTACATACATGAAGGTAGGCAGATCAACGCAAAATAAAGCATCAGATAGAAGACGCCACAAGCTGGTTTCAGACTCATTGCTGCTCCTGATGTTATCAAGGGCCACAAATTGTTACTCTTCTCTAATGTCAGATGGTCATAGACTACAGATGGTCATAGACTACTTATATGAAACTGGATCATTGACCGCCTGATTAATGTAAGTGAATCAAGGATATGATTTCAAAGCTGATTGTGGAAGATGAGCAAGTCTCCTCCCTCCCATCTGACTTAGATGATGGGAGTTCAGTTCAGATCTTCACCTGAGCTTTGGAATTGTTTGACATGGGAATTCCCTCCCCTACCTATGTTGCTCTACACACTTAGATCAGGAATCAGGATATTGCTCTGAGTTTATGACCTGACCAAATGCTTGCTTTTAAACTGTAAGATTGATTTCCACAAGCTTGACAATCTCTCGACAAGGATGAGATATTGTTCTGTCCCCCAAGCAAAGCTGTTTTTGGTGCCCTGTGCCTGGCCAGAACAGAATGGGAGAGCCACAAGCAAGGTTTAACAGTTCAAATAAAAGGTTTAATATTTAGAAGAATGGAGACCCTAATTCCTCCCAGGGTCTGCTTAAAATAAAGTACTTGCTTAACTGGACAGTAGAAGCTGTAGACTTTTGTTCTTTCTTTGACTGCTTCCAAGAAAGTCCACTTCTTTAAGTTCTTTGAGTCTTTATTTGGCTACTCTCCCTTGAGCAAGGAGTCTTTCCAGATGGGTTGAAGGAGGCGGTGGTCCGCCCGCTCTTGAAAAGACCATCCTTAGATCCTGGAGATCTGGCCAATTACCGCCCCGTCTCGAATCTTTCGTTTCTGGGGAAGGTAATTGAGAGAGTGGTGTTGGAGCAGCTTCAGGGCTTTCTGGATGACACATCGGCCTTCGATCCCTTCCAGTCCGGCTTCCGTGCTGGGCATGGGACGGAGACAGTTCTCCTCGCTGTCACAGATACGCTCCGTATGCAGCTAGACCGAGGCGGATCGGCGCTGCTGGTGTTGTTAGATCTCACCGCAGCGTTTGATATGGTCGATCACGACCTTTTGACCCACCGCCTGGCCGCTTCCGGGGTTCGGGGCACTGTCCTTCAGTGGATTGCCTCATTCCTCCAGGGGCGTAGTCAGCAAGTGTGGTGCGGGGACAAAGCTTCCCGGAGGTGCCCGCTTCATTGCGGTGTGCCTCAGGGGGCATTGCTGTCCCCACTGTTATTTAACATCTATATGCGACCACTTGCTCAGCTGGTACGGAGCTTTGGGCTGATCTGCCATCAGTACGCTGATGACACTCAGCTCATTCTGTTGATGGAGGGGGGAGCTGCCGCCGCCCCTGCAGCTCTACAGCAATGTTTGGAGGCGGTCGCTGGTTGGCTACAACAGAGCAGGTTAAAACTTAACCCATCGAAGACTGAGATCCTTTGGCTTGGTCGTGGGGGTGAGATTGGGGATTTCCAGCCGCCGGTGTGGGAGGGGGCCATATTGGCACCGACCCCCTCCGTTCACAGCCTGGGGGTCCACCTGGATTCGTCTCTTTCAATGGAGACCCAGGTGGCCCATATAACCCGGGTTGCGTTTTTCCATCTTCGACAGGCCCGTCGGCTGGCCCCCTTTCTCTCCAACACTGACCTAGCCACTGTGATCCATGCAACGGTCACCTCCAGACTGGACTATTGTAACTTGCTTTATGCGGGCCTTCCCTTGCGCCTGATTCGGAAACTGAAATTGGTCCAACATGCGGCGGCCCGGTTGCTCACAGGGGGTGCCTTTCGTGAACACATCTCCCCTGTGTTGCGCCGTCTGCATTGGTTACCTATCGAATTCCGAATCGTGTTTAAGGTGTGGGTGTTGACCTTTAAGGCCTTACGCGGCCCGGGACCCTCGTACCTTCGGGACCGCATTACCCCATATGTCCCGGCTCATCCTCTGCGATCAGCAGAGGCGAATCTACTGGAGATCCCTGGCCCCTCGATGACGCGGCTGGCCTCCACATGGGCCAGGGCCTTTACAGCCCTGGCACCGGCCTGGTGGAACACATTACCATCAGCTATTCGGGCCCTGCGGGACCTTGGAGAGTTCCGCAGGGCCTGTAAAACCGAATTATTCCACCGGGCCTTTGGAGAGTCCAGCCGCCGATAATGCCCCCCCCCTGCTAGTAGGGTCCCCTAACATCATTGGGACCCCTCCTCATTTTTGGAAGAGGGTGGTATATGGGTCTCGCGGGCCCTATTGTAGAATGTACCTGTTTTAAGATTTTTATGTTTTTTGTATGACTTTATGTTGTTCACCGCCCTGAGCCCTCCGGGGATAGGGCGGTATAACAAGTTTAATAAATAATAATAATAATAATAATAATAATAATAATAATAATAATAATAATAATAATAATAATAATAATAATAATACTCTTATCTGTAAACCTCAACTTTGTGCTCTCAGTACACCTTTGACATGGCTGCTGCTTCCTAACTGCCGCTTCCTAAAATACAGCTGCCTCCTAACTCCTTGGGCACCTGTACTGAACTGAACTGAGTTAAACAGGGGCATTGCTGGGAGATAACAGAAAGACTGCCTCTTGGGAGATTTCTTAAAGGAACAGGGGCTAACTAAAATTCCCTCCCTTTGGAGACTATACAGAGGACTAAACCCATGTTATCTATGGGAAACAACAATGAAAATAATAAAGGCTTCTGTGGGGGCATGACAGATATGATGACTTGTCTGAAGAACCTCTTGAATGTGCACTGTAATTCTAGATGTTAATACCCAAATGCAGCACAAATTCAGAGCCAAATAGATATTAAATTTTTCCTTAAGTCCTCAACCTGACATGTGTTAAGAGTTTGTACCTCACAATCCCAGACCTATATGCATCTGAGAATTGGGTTCATAACCTGTACACCCAGGCTCATGTCTCACAGAACCAGAGAAAACATAAAATTCAGTGTATTTCACACAAATCCTTAGTTACCAAGTTCCAGGTGGTGCCTGCAATTATTTCAGAATTACAGCTGATCTTCAGAGTCCAGAAATCAGTTCACCTGGAGGAAATGGCATCTTTGGAGGATATACAATAGGGATAAACACTGTGATAACTACATCACATTTTACTCTGTTTTTAGGGAACATGCAAAACATTTTTCATGTAACCATAAAGTTGTAATGTGTCCTACAACAAAGTTCATGTTTTCAAATGTAGGTGCCATGTCCAGTCCTGGCTTCCTGGAACCTCGTTGCCTGTATACGCTCAGACAACCATGAAGGACATTATATTTTTAAAACACACCTGTAAAAATGTATCTGTGTACACAGGTTAATGTATATGACTGTGCATGTGAGATAGATGTATGATTGGTTTACAGTCATGTAAACTCATGATCCATATGAGACAAAGCTGTTAGTGGCCTTGGTTCTACATATGATTTCCAACCTTCATATACCAAAGCAGTCTTACTTCAAAAAATAGTTCTTAATCAATAATAAAGATAATAGAAATGTTTGACATAACTGACACATTGCTTCTACAGAGAACTTGAACAAGATGCTATTCCCAGTCCCTTTGAATTATATCCTTTATTGGGGAGAAAAGATGGCGACAGCTACTGACTCGCTGTAACTCGCTGTAACTCATGAGCTATTTATCTTCAAATGCTGGTTTTAACTTTTTAAAGCTTTTAATCCTTAACTTTTATTTTCTCCTTAACTTTGCTAATCTCCTGTCTGTTTCGGAGAAAGGCATTTGAATTGTTTTGTTAGCCTTGAAGAGCTTGAAGAGATGCTACTACTTAGGGCTGATAGTCTCGGTTGTTGTTGTCTTTCACTTCTGCTGCCATGCAATGCAAGCGAGGAAACGCTGTCGTTCAAACACAAATTTAACTAAAAAATCCTGCAAACAAACTAGAACTGACTCACTTATTAGCAATAGAGTTTCTCTTGTGAATGGGCTCAATCTTACAAACAGATCTTCGGCCTTGGAGTGCTCTCTGATCCCTCCTCCTGAGAGTGAAAATGAGCCAGCTCCTCCTCCCTTGCTTTCTGAAGCTATTTCTTCAACAGCGGAGGGGGTTAGTGAGATTAGTGACTCTGTTATTAACTGTGGAAATCGCTTTGAGGTTTCCTCTAATATGCGCACTTTGATGGAACTTCTAGTAAATCAGGCCTTTTTAATCTCTGAAACATTTGAGGCACTGCTAGTCAATTTCACTTCCTTAACCACCAAATAGGAGGCATTCTGTTATTTCCATAGTTGGGAGAATAACTATTAACAACAGCAATAAACCTGCCTTGTGGACTTCATTCCATCATTCCCTCAGCATATTTGTTTCCGAACCTTATACATTCTCCTGTGTCTTTGATTCTCCAGAAATGCTAAGTGGCTGTAGCAATCAAGGATACTGATCTCGATTTTGGTAAATGGTCTAATTTTAAAAGAATTTGGATGTTGTCGAGAAAATTGCTGAGTTGTGATCTGAGGAAGGTCCAACTTAGGTCTCAGGTTTTCACTGGGGGACAGCACTTGGGCTGCCCAGTGTTCAGATCAGATCCCATGCTGCGCCTCACGCTTCTCTTCATCCTTTGTCAATAAAATGGTTTGGCTATGGCCAAAATTTTAACCCACAGACAAGAGTGTTGTGTCATTATTACTACTCTGAGCAGTGTTAGTCTGCCCTCGGGTGGCAATGACTGTATTCATCACGAAGCTCCCAGAATCTTAGGCCCCTTCCGCACATGCAAAATAATGCGTTTTCAAACCACTTTCACAACTGGGCTGTATGGCCGTGTTCTAGCAGCATTCTCTCCTGACGTTTCGCCTGCATCTGTGGCTGGCATCTTCAGAGGATCTTGTCGAAGGCTTTCACGGCCGGAATCACTGGGGTGCTGTGTGGTTTCCGGGCTGTATGGCCGTGTTCTAGCAGCATTCTCTCCTGACGTTTCACCTGCATCTGTGGCTGGCATCTTCAGAGGATCAATACACTTTCACAACTGTTTGCAAGTGGATTTTGGTATTCCACACAGCTTCAAAGAGCACTGAAAGCAGTTTGAAAGTGCATTATTCTGCATGTGCGGAATGAGCCTCAGATTTAGGCACTACTGAATGATGTCAGAACTCAGTCGGCCTTTCCATCATGTTGTGGAACATTTCTGGAAGGAGAAATATGTTCCATAACTCTCACTTTTGTAGATATCTTAGTGGGGTTGATGTGATCCTATTACAGGAAGTGTAGGCTAATTAGCTTGTTTTAAGGGATTTAGGTTCTTTTGCCTTTCAGCTTCTAAACTGTCTACATTCGGCCACTTTTCTGGCAGCCTTTGTTCCTTAGTCTCCTCTACGATCTATATATAGCTATATAACTCTGTAATTAAAGGAAACCTTGAGTGAAACATAGGACACCTTATCCATCTTTATTAAGGAGCTTAAGTGTAGCCACCCCTCTCTGAGATTATTTTAATGGGTGATTTTAATGCTAGAGTTGGTGCTAATTTAACTTCTCTTCTACAGCAGGATGGTTTTGATGATGAAATCTCCATCTACTTTTACTTCCTGCTCTTTGTGATTCAAAGGACTCTCAGCTTAATGCTGTGGGTAGGAAATCAATCCAACTGGGCATTAAGCATAACAAGCTATGGCTGAATGGTTTAAAATGCTATGATCACACCGAAGATTTTCCTTTTGTTTCTCCTTATAGTTGCAGTATTGTTGATTACCTCCTAATATCTACGAACTTAAGATCATCAGTTGTATCTTTTCAGATTGAAGATCTTTTGTTGGGTAACTATCTTCCCCTTGGACTTGTTTTGCTTCCTGAGGAAGGTGATAATGTGGTTCGATCATCTTCCAGTGATTATTTACCTAGATTATTCTGGTCACCAAAGTTGGCATCAGTTACTAAAAAATTTACTTAGATCTCCCAGAGTTCCTATTCTTAAATCCTCTGTTCTCACTGCAGATTTCCCTTCGGGACAATTTCTAGGTTTGAATCCCTCCTTAAGCAAATTGTGGGCACTCTTATTAAGTCCTGTGTTGAGGTACCAAGGAATAGTAGTAAGTGAACTTATTGGTTCAATAGGGAGCAAGAGTGTAACAGTCGTATCCACACCCTTTATTGGAGCTACAGGGGATCTAGATCCTTTGACCTTCTCAATTAATTAATACAATGTAGGAATAACCTCCATTTGTTAATTTAAAAAAAAAATTCGAACATGTCAACACTCAATGGGAACATCTTCACTTAGCAGTGGTAACCAAAATTCTAAGCAATTTTGGGGTGGGTTTAACAATGTTGACCAAGGGAATCTATCCACTCCTACTTCTATTTCCCCTGATATTTGGTATGACTACTTTTGTCATCTTTTTAAAGAAGACATTAAGAAATGTACCTTCCTTGATCACACCTACAGGTTTACCAAATTGACCACCTGTTTCAATACAAGTGTCTGAGTTATTAGATGACCTGAAAGGGTGCCTTTTATTGTATTGCTGCTGTTTTAAATGGGATTTTATTACTTATTTTAGTAATTTAAATTGTTGGAACCTATGTAATCTATTTTTATTGTTTGCTCCTTGTTAATAGTGTGTTGGATTTTATGTTGTAAACTGCCTGAAGCCCCTTGGGGATAGGGCGGTATAAAAAACTAAGAAATAATAAATAAAAATAAATAAAAGGAAGGAAGGAAAGCCCCTGGCCCTGATATTATCATCCCAGAGGTTCTGAAACTACATACTGTCTGGTGAGCCCCCATTTTGGCTACTCCTTTTACTCAAGTTAATAGCTCAGGTATGTTCCCTAAGTCTTGGCTGTTAGCAACTGTGGTTTCCATTTATAAAAAACCAGGTTCACTCAGATCCAGCTAATTTTCATCCCATTGGTCTTCTCTCTGTAATTGGGAAAATTTACGCTAAATTATTGCTAAGGAAATTACAGTTATGGCTGCTTCACTCTCATATAGTGGGGGCTGAATAAATAGGCTTCTGAAAAGGGAAATTTCCCTTAGACCATGCTATTGCACTTAGCCAATAAATATCCGCTTAAATATCCGTGGCTATGCCACGTTCTTTGATTTGAAGGCAGCCTTCGACTCTGTCCCCAGAGCATTGCTCTGGGCAAAACTGACTGACATAACATTGATCCCAGACTTCTCTTTTTGACAAGGCAACTACATAGTAACACAAGCTGCTGGATTGAGTGCTTGCAAGAGGGCCTTTTGTCTGATAGTATCCCCGCTTCTAAAGTGGTCAAACAAAGATGTGTTTTAGCCCCTGTCTTTTAAAACCACTTTTAAGTGACCTTCACTCTGCTTTTTTTGTAGTTAATAGCCATGCTTCAAAGCTAGGTCCATCCCATGCATCAATTCTGCTATATGCAGATGATGCTATGTTACTCTCCTAGTTCAGAGTTGGCCTCAGACAATTAATGAAGCACTGTGCAGACTACTATGAATCAAATAGTTTGGCAATCAACTATGAGAAAATCAAAGTCTTGGTCTTTTCTAAACACCAAAAGAATTGTAGTTGATTAATAAACAGCATTCAAGTTGAGCAGGTTAAATGCTTTAATTACCTTGGCCTCTTATTCTCTCTTAGGCCGTTTCCGCACGGGCAGTTCATGGCGGCCTGGAGACGGTAAAAACGCCGTCTCCAGGCCACCATTGGCACTGGGGGTGCAGCTGCAACGCAGCCGCGCTGCCCTCACGCCACCCGGCCGGCCTGAAGCTGGCGTTTCCCCAGAGCGCTTCCCAGCGCTCTTTTTGGGGAAACGCCGCCGTGAAGCCGCTGCCGAGCGAACGGCAGTGGCTTCACGCCGCCTCCCCCACCAGGCACTTACCTTGTCCCTGGGCCTCAGGCGTGTCGCCGAGGCCTGGGGACATTCCGCCCTCGCGCCACTGGAGCAGGCAGGGCCAGAGGCGTGTCCCCAGGCCTCCGGCGACAGCGCGGAGCCAATACTGAGTCGGCTGGGCGCCGGCGCTCCGTGGCGCCGGCTGCCCAGCTGTTCCCAGGACCGTCCATTCGGAGGGTCCCAGTGTCGTCAGGTCAGCGTCATAAACGCCCACCCGGCTGTTTCCACCTTCGTGCGGAAACGGCCCTAATCTATCATGAATTTCCCATAGGAAGGTTGCACTTTTGGCAACATTAATACTATTTCTGTGCTTGCAATTTTTTTATTGATATGGCCATTTCTTTATTCCTCCAGCTCTTAAGATCTTTAATTCTAAAGCTGGCTCACAGCTACTTTATGAAATCCCAATATGGATTCAGGTAGTTAATTACTACTTAAATTCCCTTCAATCTAAATTCTTTCATAAAATAACAGAACTACCCAATTGTGTACCCTTTGTAGCCCTATGTTTGGAGTTAGGCCAAAATTCCTTGGAATTAAATGCTTGGCTCAGGACCTTTAAGTTTTGGCTACATGTCCATTATTTCACAGATAACAGTTCCCTGGTTCACCTGCTGCTATCTGATATGCAAGCCAACCCCAATTTATCGGACTGTCATTGGATTTACTATGTTCCTTGTCCTATTCAGAAGTTTATAAAAGACTAAAAGGTCAATTACTGGATAGAAGTTTTCTAGTTTAGTCATTGCAGTCATGAAAACCTGTTCACCTATAGTTTTCTCAATCCCATTTGAACAGGGTCATATGGTCCATTATTTATTTTGCTTAGTTAACCCTGTTCAAAGGAGAATGCTTGCTAGGTTTAATGTTATGCCTCCTGCTTTTTTATTAGGCAGATTCAACAATATTGTAAAGTCTAACAGATTGTGCCCTTGCAATACTGGACAAGTTGAATCCTTGGCCCACCAATTATTGCACTGCTCTAGATTTAAGGGAATTAAATCTAAGTTTGTGAACCTTACTTCCTTATTCCAAATTGAACTCCCTGATCCATTTAGACTACTCTATTTGTTAGATCTATTAGTTAGACTATTATCCTTCTTTCTGTGTGAAGGTTGCAGATTTTCTTTTGGAAATAATACAGAGTTATCAGTAATTTTCCTATATATTCCATATTGCTTATCATCTTATGCACTTTATGCTCTTATTATTATACTTATTGTTATATTCTTATTATTCTTTTTTGTTATTATTATGCCAATAAAGGCTTACTGTACTGTACTGTAATTATATCCTTTATTGTTACTAAGCAGCTGGAGGTATAAATACTAAAGTTGATGTTTGTCTACATGTCAACATTTTGGAAATAGAAGATACACAATTTTTCTGTTGTGTTTATTGTTCACTAAATGTTTTCTTACCAATAACAAATTTATCATGGAATAGTCATACAACGTAGTATTTCTAGGTAACTTCAGCTTTTTCAGAAAACACTATTTATTGTCTTGTTAAAACAAATTATTAGATGCCTGCATCAGTGAGTTGTTCTGCAATTTCAGATCCATATGTAAACTTTGGCCATTTTTATTTCAGGAGATCCTTGTGTACCTCTTCTGACAGTCCATTATTTCTTCTATTTTTAGACTTCTTTGGGGGGGATTCCCCCTCCCCCCATCTTAAAAGCTTTGTTATTCCTCATAAGCAGATCATTGCCTGGTGAGATCTAAGCAGACAATGACTTTCTGAAAAGTTTGGGAGATCAGTTAGATTAGTCTCCCTCAATCATTGAGGGATTCTAGATGATTTTGAAGACCTTTCTTGCTGATTTGGCTGGTGGCTCAGTTAATACCCTCGTTGTCCTGGAAATATGAATATAGCCTTGGCAATAGATGCCATTGCTTAGAACACATTCCTTGCTTAGGAAATTTAGAATTTCTTCTATCAGTGACTAGGGTCATATCAGCTCCCTAATATTCTGGATTAGTGAGAGCAGATGGGACCACGATCAAAATTCAAGTGGAGGAGAAATAGAGTGCATTTGAGAGATTACCCTGAATACAAAGTTGAGTGCAATTGAAAGACTAGCATGTGGCAGTAATGGAGAGCAGAAAAAAAATTCTTCACCACCAACTTTACATCTAGAAAATACCTTCAATAAAAACAAAACACATTAAAAAAGCTGCTGTCTTGAAGGAGCTGCTTTTGACACATCCCTAAGGAGGGGGGGTTCCTAGGTGTGTCAAATTGCTAAGTGTCAGTTCACTGATAGAAGGACCTAGAAGAAATGGTGGAATTGACTCCTATCATTCCTGGATGTCACTGTTTTTTCTATACCTATTTTAATCTGGCTTCTGGTTTTGAATTGAAAGTGGTCATCCTTGTAAATAATCTACAGGGAGAGACAGGCCTGCTCATGCACCTTCACTTTTAGTAGCCTCCTGGGTGGCTTGATAGCCTTGATTGAAAGGTAATTGGGGCACAGGCTCCAATGTTTCTGTCTGACTGGCAGTTTTTAAAAGTTGATATTATTTATATTATCTCTCTGTTTTGTCTCCCCTGACACTTAAAATCTACTTGAATGGGGTTGTCAAGAAAATTGTGGTGAAATATCATATTATTTTTTCAATATCCAAATCCCCTCTCCAAAATAAATTCAAAAGTTTTTAACATGCCCAGCATATGTGGATAAAGTTGGCATTGGGTTGATATAATTTCTAATCAATTTCCTGGCTGCTATAGCCATTCTTATTTGTGTGATGCGGAGATACCAGCATTATCGTATTTTATTTTTTATTTACCGGCATGTAGTTGCCACTTATCTAGAGGATCTTGTGGTGACAACACTTGAAATCCTATTATAGTAGATATAAAATACTACTTTGATATATCAAATTGTCAACTATTGATTAAAAAAATCTGCCCGGGCAAAAGGCAGGACCTCTAGGAAGAAGCTTCTTCTAAAGGCTTGGCAATCAGAGTGCGGGGCTGAGCAGCTAAAGGGTTATTTTGATATTGATACATCGCCACCTATTATCGCTTCAGGTTTTAATGTTTGGTTTTAAATTGTTAAATGTGATTATTATAATGTTTTAAATCTGTATGTGTAAGTCGCCCCGAGCCTGGCTCTGTCCAGGACAGAATGGGGTATAAATATAAATAAATAAAATCTAGGGAGTTATATAGTTATCAGAAGCAACACCGCAGTCAGAATCTGAAATGTAAACTTTAAGTTTGCAAAATATTCCAGGCTTAAATCTCTGTCATTGAAAGGAGAAGGGTCTCCAGCAACTGGAGTCTTTCTTGTTTGAGATCCAAAAAGTTGCTGCCAGTCAAGAGTAAATAATCAATGTTTGGATTTGGAGTAATGACGTTTTATATATTCCTATATTTTAACCTGCTTACGTTTTGTGTTGCTTTGCTGCTGTTGTGTCCACAGTGTAGTCAATACATGTTTACTCACAAGTAAATCCAATTTTGTTCAGTGGGCTTACAATTAGCTATGCATGCATAGAATTGCTGCTTTATTCTGTATTTAATTATTCACTGTGTTGATTGAATTTGTAATTTAGCAGAAAGGGGGAATGAAGATGCTTTAAATAAATAATACTGTTCTCCATTGAAATGCAGTGAATTGAATTTATGGCAGCTGTTTTGTTTTCACTGTGAGTTGAAAACTTTATTCACTGATGACTGCTTAGTCTTCAGTGGATAAATCCATTGCTCAGGAAGAGCTTCTGCTGACCCTAATTAGTTCAGTAATTGTCTGTGTGGGAAATTGTTTTGTCTGTCTTGGCACAATAACAGAGATGGTTGTAAGGTACACAAAGTTTTAAAATAAAGAGGCTCTTCTCTTTGGCTCAACATTATGTCTTCAGCAATGCTCTGTGTTTTGATATCCTAACAGGGATTGTGAATGAAATATG
Organism: Sphaerodactylus townsendi; assembly: GCF_021028975.2. Taxonomy (NCBI): domain Eukaryota; kingdom Metazoa; phylum Chordata; class Lepidosauria; order Squamata; family Sphaerodactylidae; genus Sphaerodactylus; species Sphaerodactylus townsendi. The sequence continues at coordinate 127,016,919 of NC_059425.1, read as the reverse complement.
TACATTTTTAAGTTTGCTTTTAAAAAGCAACAACACTATTCAGCTATCTGGAACCAAAAACAAGTAAGAAACAAGTGGAATGTCTCCTGTGTGTGGGAGAGGCTTCTGATCTTATATGTTGGATCAATTGGCATGTTATTGCTAATGTATCTTCATTATAGTTAGGATTGATAGGTATAGCTACAACAATTAAGTTAATGCTGTAGTAAAATGTTGTCCAAACATTTTCTTCAGTTACTAACCAAGCTTAGTGGACTTTCATCCTCTTCAGCTCATAGTGGTTGCATGATTGCATGCATAACTTAATGGAAGAGATTCAACAAATCCCTTGTGTTGATTGACTAGGTTTTCTCTTCTGGATGAAGACTTCTCCTATTAATTTATTTACAAAAATTTACATCCCACCTTTTTGACTTTACAAGGACTACCAAGGCACCTAACAATTTGAAACACACACAATAACAAACAATATGAAACCAGAAGCAAATTGGAAGCCAGAGTAGATGGACCAAAACTGGAGTGATATGGCCCCTGTGACCTATTCCAGTTACCATCCTGGCAGCAGCATTCTGTACCAACTGAAGATTCTGAACTTCAGGGGAAAGGCCATAGAGAACACAGTGCAGTCATTGAATCTAAATGTAACCACAGTAGCCATATCTTTCTGTCCAGGAAAGGTCACAGATGACTAACCAGTCAAAGCTATAAAAAGCACTCTTGGCCACAGCTGCTGCCTGTTTATTCAGTAATAGGCCTGGGTCCAAGAGCACTCACAAACTATGAACCTATTTTAACTCTATCCAGAATGGATGACTCTTAACTCTATCCAGAATGAATGACACCTTAAATCCTAGGTGACACCTTTTCCCCCACCAGCACTTCCCATCTTGTTGGGATTAAGCTTTAGTTTATTAGCCCAATTGGCCATGCTGGCAAGGCCTGATGGGAATCATAGTCCGTGAACATCTGGACGAAAGAGTTGGATACCCCTATTCTAGGTCTAGGGTATAAGCTTTTGTGTTTCTAACAAAGTGAGTTTTGACTCAAAACAAACCTTATATCCTGGAACATTTTGTTGGTCTTTGAGATGCTGCTGGACATGAATTTTGTTCTATTACTACAGACTAGCATGGCTATCCATCTGAAGCAATAAGGATAGCAGCTGTTGTTGGGGGAATTAGGGTTTTTTTTTAGATTTGGTTTTCTTGGACTGGGAGACTACGGAAAATTGAGGTGAAAGGGGTGAGCCTTCCTGTTATTGCCAGAAGGGGCTTTTGCAACATAAAACTTTCCAAATAAAGAGAGCTTAGAAATAGGAAAGGTGTCCCTGACAGAGTCATAACATTTAGAAATTAGAAAGGCTAGAAATTAGAAAGGTATAGTGGTTAAGAGCAGATGGATTCTAATCTGGAGAACTGGGTTTGATTCCCCACTCCTCCACCTGAGCGGCAGAGGCTTATCTGGTGAATCAGATGTATTTCCACACTCCTACATTCCTACTGGGTGACCTTGGGCTAGTCACAGTTGTGGGGAGAGGAAGGGAGCTTGTAAGACTCCTTGAGTCTCCTTACAGGAGAGAAAGGTGGGATATAAATTCAAACTCTTCCTCTTCCTCTTCTGGAGCAGCAGTGGTGTAGGAGGTTAAGAGCAGGTGCACTCTGATCTGGAGGAACCGGGTTTGATTCCCAGCTCTGCTGCTTGAGTTGTGGAGGCTTATCTGGGGAATTCAGATTAGCCTGTGCACTCCCATACATGCCAACTGGGTGACCTTGAGCTAGTCACAGCTTTTCGGAGCTCTCTCAGCCCCACCCACCTCACAGGGTGTTTGTTGTGAGGGGGGAAGGGCAAGGAGATTGTAAGCCCCTTTGAGTCTCCTATAGGAGAGAAAGGGGGGATATAAATCCAAACTCCTCCTCCTCTTCTTCCTCTTCCTCTCCTCCTCCTTCTCCTCTTTCCCAAACAAGTGGGATGTTAAAATTCTACGATGCTTAAAACAAGGTAAATAAAAAGAAAATGTTGAAGCTTTGTGGCAATTGCTCTTCTGCTGCTGTGTTAACACTTCTTTATTTATTAGATTGTTAACAGCCTCCCACTTCAGGTTTGGAGAGCTCTAAGTGTTAACCAAAGCTGAGGACACTCCCTGTCTAGTTTCATCAATGTATATCACAAATACATAGCAGGCTTCTAGTATACAATCTTCCAGCATGGTTTATTGCTATGAGCAGAGGGAGAGGTTTTATGCTGCACGAAGTAAGCTAGATGTGAATTAAAACTAGCCTTGGAGTTGTGATGACAAAATTATCTGGAATAAAAAGGGATATTTCTCATAACATAATAACGAGCAGCCAGTTGGATATTTCTCTCATTGTATTTGAGGTATAATTCATCACTAGTTCAATTTGATGGCAGTGTCTAGTGGTTGAAAGATTTGTTAGTTTGGCATTGACATTGAAGAACATCACACAATATTGAATCATCAGACTGCTGTGGTGTATTGGAGGTAATGTTTGACTTGGAGCAGGGAGACTGGGATTCAAATAGCCACTGAGGAAAGAAGCTCACTGGGTATCCTTGGAGTTGTCAATATCTCTCAATTCAAGGTATTCACATAATAGTTGTGTGCATGAAAGGTATGTTTGTGTGGCGGGGGGGGGGGGGGAGGGGGGGGGTTGTAGAAAGTATATATATTTTGTGATTCCTAAAGAAAGGGCTGGCTAAAAAAGAAATAATAATGATGCAACATTTTTCTTGTTGCATGTTTGAGAATTCCCCTATATACACTGCCTGTTGAATGAAGCCTAAGCCCTCCCTTTACACACTCCAGTAACTCAGGCACATTTTGCTAAGATTGGTATTGACCTGTTGCACATAATAAAGTGCAGTTTGAAAATTCTAATCTTAGAAAATGACAATAATGCGTTAATTGAAGGATGCAAAATAACAGAAATCAGAGTAGTAAAGAGCTTGACAGCATAAAATTGCTACCTACATCAAACTTACAATTACATTCCAATTTTAAATGATTCAACAGATAAGAATGCTATTCCATAATTTATTTAATAGGCCTCAGTCTGTTTCTACATTGAGAACACAGTTTCTTCGCTTGCATTTAATCCAATATCATTCTCCTACTGACTCACACGTGTCCTTCCTTTCTTTGGCGGTGAAATGATTTGAGGCACCTTGAGAGAGATATCAAACACATGTGCAAAAGTATTTTATGCAAACCTGCCAAGTAGCTTCAATTGGGAGTGAAAATAGCAAACACATAGGATGAATAAACCATTTTAACAGTATCTTTTGTTCACCTCACTGACGAATTTTTGAACTATAAATTGCAAAACATGTTCCTCACCATGTAAAATACATTTATTTGATGTTTAAGTAGTATTACTGTTGGGGTCAATTTCTTCTGGGTTGGTATATTGGAAATGCTACCCCCCCGCCGCCCACTTTATAATCTGAATTTTGCATGTTGTTATGCAATATCAGGAGAGTGATGGGGAAAGATTCCCTTTCCTAGCCATGCTCTGAGTCTCTGAACCCTATGCTAGTATCCCATTCCCTTCTCTCTTGTAGACAGCAACAAGTGCTCCTCTCTTTACACTTTTTGCTCTCCTGGAGCAGTAAGCTGCTGAATCCCAGGACTAGGAAGAAGCATCAGGAAGCCCTTGTCCTCTGTGCTCTCTTGGTTATCTCTTAGTCTTGCCAGATGACATGCCGTTGTGGACCACCTCCAGTTAATGCTGGCTTTCCTCTGCTCTGCACACTCTCACACCAGGAGATAATGGGAGGGGGACATATTGTTATAGTTGAAACCAAATTGCTAAGAGGATGAACCAAAGATTTCCCTGATCTCTACGATTTTGCCATAGTATCATCATATTTAAATACCTTGAAATCTTCTTATGCATACATCCTTCAGGTTCTTGTTATGGGTGGGAGTTGTTATAAGTCATCATATCAACTAGTTAGATAAAAGATTATTCTTTTTCCATGGTAGCATGCTATAATAAATTAAAGGCATGATCCAGTTTAAGTTGTTAAGTACATATTGGACTTTCTCTACAAATATTACTAGAAATCTGTAATGCTTAAGTTTGGTTAGATCATGCCACAAATGTGTATTGAGGATGATTTCCCACTGTTGGCTACTGGCTGTTGGGCTGAACTGTCTACTTATAACTGTACAGATTCTAACACACACACACACACAAACACACACACCGGTTTCTTTATGTGCCACTATAAATCTTTTGCCTCATTGCTATCCTTGTGGATGAAGAAAGGCTATCATAATGGCCCTGAATGCAAACTCTTATTTAACAGTTACTCTTAACTATCACCCTTAAATATTTGCATGGCAAAACAATAGATTCATTGTTTCCTAAGAGAAACCCTGAAACCCCAGTAATGACCTCTTTGAAACTTTAACAGATTTCAGCACCTTCCAAGGAGCCGGATTACTTTCTAGCTTACTACTTAATTGAGTACAATGTGTTTTTTGGCAGTTTGCTCTCCAGTGCCACTAAGATTTTTTCAGGGATGTAGTTTTTCCTTTCTGATGAATGGAGCTGTCTGGTTCAGCATCCCTGCTACAAAGGATTTGACAGGGGAGAGCATGTTTCAAGAAACATGGCAATGTCCTCCTTTTAAAACTGGTTTAGATTGAAATGCACTTTTTGGGAGCTTTGATGGAAACAGGGTATGGGAAGAATTTTTGGGAAATATTATATGATATGGAACGATATGGTCTTGTCTATAATAGGGCCACCAAGCAGATTTCTGCAGGAATATGGGGGTGGGGGGTGGTAGGAGGGAAGCAAAACTTATATTAATGATTCATCACAGGGTTCAACTTTGGTGATATGTAATGCATTCGTGGAATATATTTTATGTGAATTCCAATATCATAATGTGGTAGACACATTCCAGCATGACTGATCCTCTTTTTATTCAGTAGAACATAATAAAAACCTTGCTTCTGTGGGAGGGCCTGTCCAACAAAGATATGCTAAACAAATTGTAACAACATAATTGGTCAACTGTATATTTAAACAAAACACCACTGAACTTCTAATTACATGGTTCATTGACTTTCTTAAAATCTATAATGAAGGCTGTTTAAGATTGTGTTGGAGGCGAACATAACTATTAAAAAGCAAGAGTATATTGGAAAAAGTATTCACTGTAACACTGCAATAAAGAGTAGAAAGACACAGAGTATGCACATTTAACCCTAGGGGAGAGAATTCTTCTTGGCCTTTATGCCATGCAAGAAAATATTATTTTGCTGATGTAATTATGCTTTTTCCCCCTGTAAGGTATAATGGGAAAATGTGGTTTGTGTATCCTACTGGATATAAAGCATGTGTATATATAAAGTGCTGTCAAGAACGAATGGATGTATGGTGACCCCAGCAAGGGGCTTTCAAGGCAATTGAGAAACAGAGGTGGTTTGCTATTGCAATACTCTGCAGAGTCTGACTTGGTGGTCTTTATTCCAAATACTGACCTTGCTTAGTTTCCAAGGTCTGTTGAGATCAGATGCCACCTTCCCTCCTAATATAAAACATGCTCATTTTGCCTCATGATGTTTTATTGCTGGGAATCAGCTTCAGTTTGTTCATTCTCATGATAGTGCACATAGGTCCATCTACTCATGCAGGGGAAAATGTGTGAAATGGCCCTCAGATGCTGATTATTCAGATTCTTCTGCCATTGTTGGACACTGTGGCCTTGATATACACTGGTAAGGAGGCCCATACATTTATTGTTGGTTCAATTTTTTTTATTCTTCTCTTCCCAATTAAGGTGGGCTCAGAGTGGCTAACATTGGATAAAACAGAGCATACAGCCAATATAGTAATAACAATAAACCTATGAGTAACAATGTCTAAAATACTTTGTACTTAAAAGATGGTGCCCTCCATTTCCATTTTAAAAAAGCGATCAGGCAGCAGCAGAAGCCTGATATAAAATATGGGAGAGCACAGTGCAAAAACATCAGGGAGCGATTCCATGAGAGGACTCAGTAGTGAGGTCAACTAATATGGAACTGTTGCTGCCCTCAACCATAGGCCTGGTGGAACATTTCTGTCTTGCAGGTCCTGTGGAACTGACCCAAGTCTTTCAGGATCCAGGTCTCATTTGACAGAGAATTTCATCAGGCTGGTTCCATGGCTGAAAAAGCCCTGGCTCTGGTTGAGGACAGCCAGATATGCCTTGGGCCAGGGATCATTAATAGATTAATTCCAGAAAAGCACAGTGCTCTTACGGGGATATATTGGGAATGACAATCCCATAGGTATGACGGTCCCAGACCTATAGCTCTTTAAAGGTCAATACCAAAATCTTGAACCTGATTTAATACTCAGTCTGGAACCAGTGCACAGGTTGAATATATGCTCTCCATGGGATCTTCATAAGAACCTGTGCTGCCTCCTACTGGACCAGTTGTAATTTTCAGAGCAGTCTCAAGAATAGCCATACACAGAGCAAGTTACAGTAGTCTATCCTGGAAGTGACTGTTGCATGGATCACTATAACTAGATCAGGACAGGGTGGATAGGAAACCAGCTGCATAATTTGGCAATGATGAAAAAATGCTCTCCTAGCAGTATCTGTGGCTTGGACCTTCATTGCTAGTCAGGTCTTTCCTGATGCTTTTGAGAACTGGAGGGTTTGTGAGGTCCCCAGAAAATAATAGTTCATAAATTTCTAAGAATTTTCGCAAGCTACTTTTTGATAAAGCATCCTGTGTTCCAAACCAATATAATTTTTTCTCAAGTTCTTGAGTGTATCACAAATGGATATGACTAACAAATTTAGAAACAATATCTGGAAGGAGATACTTCGGAAATTGCCCACAAGCTTCAACAGATCAGATCCATTTCTCACTGCCTGCCTCAAATAGGTTTTAGTCTATTCATGCAAAACAAGAGTAGAGACTGTAGATATTATTGCCGATAGGAACAATCATTTGGAGTTTCCCTTGAGCTGGAGGACATCTTGTGGGTGATTCCCACTGTCCAATCAGGGAGGCAGGAAATGAGTTCTTTTTCCTCTTCCTGTTGGAGTGGGATAGCTCCCTGTTCCACAGTTCTTTTCTTGCCTCAAGGAGAGAAGCAGCTTAGCTAGATTATTATGTACCTTTTAAAATTCTGTCTTCCTATCTCTAATGCCCTATCAGTCTATATCTATACCTACCATAACCCTTCCCCAGCTTCTATATATGATCCTTTCCTACTCCTGATCCTTGGAAATAATAGCAAAACTTGCAGCAGGCTTCAAACTGTGCTGTTGAGACCATTCCCAATCTCTCTTTCCTGCTATGGCTAGGTGAGCTGAGCCATGCACAAAGGCTCTGATTCAGAGTAGTTCCTCTCAGAGATGAGATGGACTCTCCTCTGGCAGCTGGCCCTTTCAAGCATGCTTTTAGCGGCTGCTGCTTAGGCAGCAAAGAATGCAGTGACCATTTTGACACCAGAAGCAAAAAGGAACATGAAACAGGACAGAATGGTTGCTGCAACATCAAATTGCTGTTCCCAAGGCTTTGAGAGCTCTGGCAAGCTACAACATAGTGCAACCACAGTCAGGGAGATTTTTAGACCCCTCCTCCCCATGCAAGAAGAATGAGATGGAAGCCTTGGTAATATATCCATGCCCAGTCACCCCTCCTCTCAGCTGACTTCTCCTCCTTCATTAAGGAGGCCTTGCAAGAGGAGATTAAATCCATCATACAGCAAATTATTCTAGAGCTGGATTCTAGACCTCCTAGCTGCGCCTCCACTTCTCCTCTCAGATGGGATGGGGGGGGGGGAATGTTGGCTCACCAAAGCTGCTCTCAAAAGATCTCATGCACCTCCATTAATGACTCTTCTCCCCACTTGAGAGTGAGTCTGAAAAGGATGAGGAAGAGCATTCTTTCTGAAGGTGAAGAGGAGGTGAGCCATTCTGAAGTTCCTGAACAAGATACCAGGTCTTTAAAGCAGAGGATTACAAATATCTGCTCTCTAGGTTCATGGCAGTCCTTCATCTGCAAGAACCTTCTGATCCTGAGATCAAGTCTATTCATACTGGGGATAAGGATCCCCCCATGGGTCTTTTTAAAAAGAAAGTATTCCCCTTCCACTCTTTCTTTGAGAACCAACTCAGGGCAGAATGGCATAAACCTCTGGCAAATAGGCAATTTTCCAACTCTGTTAAAAAAATTGTATGCCCCACCTAGATGTGCTGAAGAATTTTTAAAGGTATTGCTGGTGGACTCCCCAATAGCTTCACTGCAGTCCTATGGCCTAGTCTCCAAGGATGGGGTGGGGGGAGGCACATCAAGGACATCCTGGATCGCCAGTCAGACCAAGCCACCAGGAATTCCCGGGAAGACTTAGCAAGATGATCTACAGCAGGGGTCCCCAAACTACGGCCCGGGGGCCAAATGTGGCCCCCTGAAGGCATTTATCCGGCCCGCCAGGCATGGCAGCGATGGCTCCATTCATGTGCAGTGAGGGCTCGAGGGAGAGGAGGAACCGGCCCCAACGGCTGTTGATTGCAATTACATGATGGCACCCCCAAATCTCCATGAATTTTCTGACCCAGAGTTGGAAACCTTACATGTGGCAACTCCTGCTCCGCCCTTCCCTCTCGGCTACTCCATGTGTTGCTCTCAGGCTTTCTGTTCCGCCTCACTCCCATTGGCATCAGCCAGGCTGGTGAATCGCTCGCTGGCTGCTAGGGAGGAAGAACCCAGGAAGATACCTAATCCTGGGTTAGATGGAATGCTTCATTGGGAAAGTTCTGCTTTTTTTTTACAGGGGAAGGTATTCCACAGCCTCCCCAACAATATTTGGAGCCCACCCTGTACTTGAAATACTTTGGTCACTGTTCTAAAAATAGACCATGACAGAAAGGCTGAAAGGTGAAATCAAACATTTTACAATCATTTGTGCATAGGAATTTGTTCATAGTTTTTTTTAGTCCGGCCCTCCAACAGTCTGAGGGACAGTGAACTGGCCCCCTGTTTAAAAAGTTTGGGGACCCCTGATCTACAGTATCCATAGTGTGCAGAGCTGTGATTGTATAGCCTTGCTACCTGAGAATGAACACAGCTACCTGAGAATGAACACAGATTATGTGAGAGCGCAACTCACTTACTCAAGGGGTCTGCCTTTTCCATAAATGCGATACTTGACTTTTTGACCTTTTTAGCCAGAGCAATGGCTTCAGTGGCAGTGATCCACTGCATGCTGTGGTTTAGAGCATGGCTAGCGACCATTATTTGTAGAGCATCATCTCAGCATATCCCTTCCAGGGAGAAAATTTGTTTGGCAAGACCTTGGTCCAAATATTAAGCAAGACCAAGGAAAAAACTAAGACCATGCCAGAGGTCTTGACCTGTCTCAAGTCTTTCCAGTGAATCTCACCAAAAGCTCCCTCACCCCAATGCAGAGGTGGAACACTTGCCAACAAGCTTTGTATTCTTCTCCAGAAAGATTCAAAAGATCAAAGAGCTAACCAGGACCACAATTCATAGCAGATCCTTCAGTTTGATGTCCATATCATCCCTGCTATGCCCCCTGACCTCCATGATGCATGCTATCCAGTGGGGAAGATTCCACACCAAGAGTCTACTACAGTTGTTAGGTCCTTACCAAGAAGACATCATTCAAAAATGAGCCACCCAATTCAAGTCTCACACCATGTGAAGTGCAGCCTGGCATGGTGGACCAAGTCATTCAATCTTTTACAAAGGACATGCTATTGGGTCCCACAGCAAGTTCAAGTCTTCATGGACACCAGTCTCTAGGGCTGGGGAGCTGTGGTTGTAGATGTTCTGGCCAGGGTCTTTGGTCCCCCAAGAAAGTGACTCTACCAATCAACAGGCTAGAGATGAGAGTCATTTTCCTGGCTCTTTTAACTTTCAGTCAGACCCTCAAAAACTAACATGTCTTCATCAGGATGGACAATATTGCCACAAAGACTTACATCAACCACTAAGGGGTCTCCTGTTCCTTGGAACTTCACAGGGACACTTTGAAGATCCTCACTCTGGTGGAACGTTCTCTACTATCCTTACAAGCTGAAGACATGAAGGGTCTAGACAACCAATCAGGCAGGTGGGCTCAGTCATCAGGAGATACAAGAGGGAGAATGGAGTTTCAAGAAGGACATCTTCCACTGGATAACGCATCTCAGATGTTCAGATGTGGATTTTTTCACATCTCTAGATTATGCCTAGACAGCAAGGTTCTTCACTTGCTACTTTCACTTGGTTTCCTAGGACATGGATGCACTAAGTGCCCAGTGGCCAAATGCCCATTTCTATGCCTTTCTGCCTATTCTGGTCCTACCAAAACTACTACAGAAGATTGTAGCCCTCCAGGCTGAAGTGATAGTAATAACCCCCAAGTGACCAAGGATACCCTGGTACTCCCAGCCTGACCAAGCATCTTGTCCATCTTATGATTTCTACAGGGCAGTCTGGACTCAGACCTGAATTCTTCCACATTGCAGAGACAAGTGGCTGCCTTGGCTACTGTAATCCCTCTACTAGACACCTGGCGGATGAGCAGGCATCCTTAACATTGTTCATTTTCTACACAGAGCTAGGACAAACCTCTCACCTATCAGCTCCTTACCTGGAGATTAAACTCTGTGCTAAATGCTCTAACCAAGCCACTTTTCGAAGCCATTAGCCAGATTTCCCTTAAGTTCCTGAGATTGAAAACCACATTCCTTTTGGCCATAACCTCAGCATGTCAGGTGTAAGAAATACCAGACTTTTGCACCTTTCACAAGGCAAGATGGTCCTACAAAATGATCCAATGTTTGGACCTAAAATTGACACAAGGTTTCATTAAATGCAGGAGCTCTGTTTACCCTCTTTCTGCTGGAACCTCAAGCACCCCAAGAGGTACTCTGATGCACTTTAAATGTGAGGAAGGCCCTAAAAGTGTACATCATCAGAACGTAACTGATCCAGAAGACAGATTCTTTGTTTATCTCAGTAACTCCTTCCAACCGGCAAAGTTTTCTCCAGTAGCACTGTTAGCAGATACTTAAAATCATGGATCGTCGAGGCCTACTGCTCCCAAAAGTTGGAGCCCTACCCACAGGCATAACAGCACACTCTGTTAGAGGAGCCACAGTTAACATGACATTCTCAAACAATGTTTCCATAGAAGAGGTGCAGAAGGATGCTACATGGACCACAATTTCAGCCTTCATCAGGCACTGCAAAATCAATGCATATAGTTCTGCTGATTCAGCCTATAAGCACAGAGTGCTCCAATGTGTCCTTTTCATTCCTGACAATGACCCACCCTTGTAAAGGGCACAACAATGAGAGATCTCCCAAGATGCCCTCCATCTCAGGGGAGAACAACCATTGGGGTTTACTTGTGAAAGGTCCTTCACGTCTGAGCGACAGGAGGACATCTTGCCCTCCCTTACAGTTCATTGTCTCACTAACGTAGTTCTATACATATTACATTCTTATGTATCTTACTGTCTATCAGGATACTTGCATGTTCACTATTATGAATTACCTTTTCCTGTTTTTTTCTTCTTGTTCTGGTTACTATGTTGTAAGCTTTAGAAATGATTCTGATTGAAATTATTGTTGAGCTGTTGTTAGATAGTTCTTTACTGCTATTCAGAGGCAACCAAGTTGAGGAACAGGGGGCAATCCCAGTCCAACAGGAAGAGGAAAAAGAATTCATTTCCTGCCTCCCTGATTGCATGGTGGGAATCACCTACAAGATGTTCTCCCATTGCTCAGAGGAGAAGAACCTTTCATGAGTAAGTACCAACAGTTGTTCTGAAAGTGGCCATGCGTGGTTGTGCAGTGTTGCCTTACTGCTAGGCTGGTTTGCATGCTTTCTCCTGTTCTGATCAAGTGCCCTAAGTGCTTTCATGAAAAACAGACATTTGACTCTTCATTCATACTCATTGTAGGTCATTTAGGATCCAATCCTAGTCACACATTCTCCAGTCGAAACCTATTGATATGAATGATTTTAGACTGGAGTAACTCTGGATAGGATTGTGTTGCTAGTATATTTTCTCATTATTCCAGTGATGAACCCTAAAAACATTTTCATATGCTTCATTTGGTGAGCTACTAGATATTAAAACTTAAGTGTGGTCACTGGGGTTACTACACATTTGTGTCTTTTATATAGCTTTTTCAAGGCAATACTGGCTGATGATAAAGGTGGAAAAGTGGACTAGGTGGATTACTGGTTTAATTTGAACTTCAGAAAGATATTCTGAAAACTTAATCAACTGGTGAAATACTTAATGCTTTAACAGCCCAATCCAGAGGAGGGGGGCAAATGGAGCCCTGAGAGCAGTGTGGGCCTGTGCCAGTGTGTTTGCCCACTCTATCAGTGTGAGGGGCACCTACACTGGCAGAAAGAGCAAGTGCTCAGACCTGGAAGAACTTGCTGCTCTGAAGCTACACTGGCCTAGGTGAGCATGTTGGCACAGCAAAGAGCATTACTGGGTGCAGGGGCAATTTTATTTGGCTTCCACTAGGCTTCTAGCCTGGGAATACCCTCCTCCCTTGCTGCAGGGTTACGCCAATGGAAAGTGAGGCGTAAGCCTAAGGGAGTATTTGGGCAGTTGAAGGGTTTCTGAATTTCCCTCCTCCCTATGCCATCTGAAACTGCTGTGGAGATGGTGCAGCACCACCTTTGCCATATTGTCCCAGGCCGTCGTGGAGCTCCCCTTGTCTGGACAGTCCCTGTGTGTGTGTGTGTGTGTGTATCTGTCAGCTGTTCTTTTTAGCAGGCAAAAAAGGCTGGATCAACTCACAATCAAGTGCTAGATTTGTAAATTCATTACCCTCCCAGCTTACAAGAAAAAATCTGGGAAGCAGAAAACAGCAGATGTACAGTATGCATGGATGCTCTTATGTTGCATGCAACATTTAAACCAGAACCAAGGTGACTGGCTGGCTGGCTTCAAACACTGACATATTTTACAGTCATCATTATCCATTAATGATAAAATGAACTTAATTTGTAAACTTGTGGAAAAACTTTTTATTGATTTGCACAGTGGTGTGGATTTGGGAGCCTTGCCTTCGCTGGTAAAAGCAAGAGCTCTGATAATGGTTCTGACAGAGTGAAAGCATAGAGCAGTGGTGGCGAACCTTTGGCACTCCAGATGTTATGGACTACAATTCCCATCAGCCCCTGCCAGCATGGCCAATTGGGAATTGTAGTCCATAACATCTGAATATAAGTCACCACAAACACTCGAGACCTATTAAAATGATGAGACAGCAGATGCATAACCCGGGGTGAGGGCTTGAACCCCAGGTGCTCCTTGGGCAAGGGTTCTGACAGAGACTCCTCCCCACAGAATCTGGCACACCGAATCCAGCTGTGGAAGGGCTGTGAAGGCTGTGAGGAGGGGCAGAGGGTTGCTCATTTCAGTGTCCCCACCTGCCCCATGGACTCTGCTTTGCTGCCCCAGTTCAGCTTTCACAGCCCTTCTTCAGTGAAGAAGGACTGAGAAGCTGCACTGGGGTGTCAGAGTCCAAGCAGGGGATTCCTCGAGTTGACAGTTCTTCCACCCGAACTCCATGTAGCTTCCTTTAGCTTTTTCCTTGATCTGGGCAGGCATGTGGCTCCTTTTGAACCATTAACTGGAGCTTCAAATCCATTTCTTCTGTCCATTAGCTGTCTGACCAAAACATTTTATTTCTATCAGCTTTGGCTGTTTTACAAATACTACCTATTTGTCTTGTAATTATTAGGTATTTCATTGGAATTTTGACATTGTTGGAAGTATTTTATGTGGATTGCCTACTGAGCTTCTGGGTACCACATGGGTGACCTCTTGGGTTGGCAACTTTGGGTTGGGAAATTCTTGGATATTTGGAGATAGAACCTGGAAACAGTGGGCTTTGGGGAAGCAACAACCTCAGTGGATGTAATGCCACAAAATTCACCCTGTAAATGAGCTATTTTCTCCAAGGCAATTGATCTTTATCATCTGGAAATATCTCCAGGCCCTACCTGGAGGTTGGCAACTCTTCATGCTGTAAATTAAATAACAATTCAGATTTCCTTCTCCCTTATGTGGGAGGAGACAGGAAGAGGGAGAAAAAGGTAAGAATTGGTTTGATTTCTCAGAACAGTTGCTGCCAGTCTTAATGCACAAAATGTCACACTTCATTGTTTCCAGAGTGCGAGCGGCATATCAATGCTTGTTCAGAGTAGGCCTTTCTATGACTGTGACTCACTCCTGTCTGGAAATGCATTATTGGGAAGGGGAGGGGAGGGTAGCAGTAGCTGAAGAAATCGATATCCAGCATCTGAAACCTGAGTCTCTCTTAAGGGTGGCTACTAATAAGTATTGGCTTGTAACTTAAGATGACTTTGTTTAAATCTAATTTAAATTATCTCGAAAACTATAAATACCACAAAGCAATCTCACCACCCTTGAAGTGAAGCAATTGCTTTCACCTCTGTCAGTTTTAGAGCAAGCCTCCCCTCCTGCCTTATTTTTTTCCTAAGCTTGAAAAATCCATCATTGCTGTAGAGTTTTTGTATGTTGCTTTTTTATACTAAGTAGATTAAAAGCATCAGAATTAGAAGGGCAATCTTACAGAAAGTAGCATTAGAACAACAAAACAATTCTATGTTCTTTTACGGTGTTTCTAGACTCAGTTATAATTTTGTTCAAACTGTTTTGTGGCTGAATAAATTTATGACTTCTATAAAAACAAAAACATCATGGATAACAGGATTAGAACAGGTGGCTTCAGTGTTATTACAGAAGGAAAATCATGAAAAAAAGGGGAAAAGGGAGACCTAATGGAGTGCAAAAATGGAATGACTTACAAGATATATATAGGCCCCTTGTGGATAACAACTTTGATTGTGAATTATGTTTAATAGCATTGCTTGAATGCACAAAAGCAAGCTTCCCCAGGCCCTGGATTAGACAACTGTGAATAGCGGCAGCTGGACACCAGCCTCTGTCTTTGCATTTTCTCAGATACAGATGGAACACAGCAGCTCCTGGCAACTCGTAGCCTGCAAATTAGCAATATGTTTGCCCTCCCCTCCCTTCTCTTTTTTTGCTTTAGAATATTCCTCCCCTTCCCTTTCCTCCCTTTTCTGAAATATGCTTTTGCATTGTATACATGTTTGTTTATACCACCCACACCACTGTTAATGCAACAGATTGCCGTGGAGCCAAGTACTGTCTTCAGACCTTGTTGTAAACTATTACAGTTTGATGAGATATCTCAGGATGATGTTTGCCTCAAAACCAAGATTGAAACTTTGGGGTGCGTGTGTGATCTGATATCTAGTAGGAACAGACTATTATGTATTTTAATGTTACCCACCTGTCTTTGTATAAGTGGCCTGTGATCTTGCTGTGATCTTGCTGGTCAGAGCAAGACAAATATGGATGCTAATTCTGTAGTATCTTCAGTGTAGTTTGTTAATATTTGTGTGACCCAAGTTCTATTCTCTGTGTTTATATTTTCATGTACATTATTTACCCCTGAGCCTCATTCTTTTTTTTTCCTATAAGAAACTTTAGGTTTTAATAGAACTGTTCTTCAGCCATATCCATGAGTGAAAATAGGATCACTACTAAAGCTGCTGTTTCTAATGTGACGTGAAAATATACAGACATACTGGATTTACATTCACATTGTACTATTATGATATAGCTTTCTGGCTTCAGAATGATATAGCTTTCTGGCTTCAGAAGAAGTGTAAACTGTGTATACCCTCACTGCAGACAAATAGAGAGCCCAAACTGCTGACTCTTTCCTCTCTTTACAGTCAGTAGAAGAATGGATTCCAAGTGATGAATCATATCTCATTATCATATAGGAACATGCATCTTGTGTATCAGTATGTGGCATGAACATGCATCTTGCATATCAGTATGTGGCATGTGGTTATACCATATTTAAAGTCATCTGCAGCACACTAGCAAGATCTTTGTTTGCCGTGCAGGGTGTCTTTTCAACAGTTACCATCACCAAACAGCCAGGGCTAACAACAGAAGAAGAAGAGAAGAAGAGAAGAAGAAGAGTTTGGATTTACACCCCACTTTTCTCTCCTGTAAGGAGACTCAAGGTGGCTTAAAATCTCCTTTCCCTTCCCTTGCGAGGTAGGTGATCTGAGAGAGTTCAGAAGAACTGTAATTAGCCCAAGGCAGGAATGTAGGAGTGTGGAAACACATCTGGTTCACCAGATAAGTCTCCGCCACTCAGGTGGAGGAGTGGGGAATCAGACCCGATTCTCCAGATTAGAATCCACCTGCTCATATCCAGTACACCACTACACCACTACACCACACATGCTAAGAAATTAATATATATAACATTTGTCTTCTTGATATGCTTACAGTTATCACTTATACATGAAGCTGCCTTATATTGAATCAGACAATTAGATCATCAGTTGTCTAGCTGATCACTTATCTAGCTGATAACTTGCCTGTCCTCTATTGGTTATTCTTCTCAGTTCTTTGGCATGCTATACATGGCCCTTTCTGCACAGCACAAATAAAATGTCTAGCATAAAAAGAAAGAGATTTGGGGAGGAACTCTGCACAGCTTTTCCCCCAAAATGTCCTTGGGACATTTTATTTCAGCTCAACCAAGGTTTTGAAAATGTTAGAGATCTTTTTTCTGAAGTCAGCTGAAAGTCATCTCCTGCTTGCTGTATGGAGTTTAGGAGATTACTTACCGTATATACTCGAGTATAAGACGACTTGAATATAAGCCGAGTGTCAGGATGTGGTTAGTGTGTGATCTGTCCTTGGGAGCTGGCCGCTGGCTGCTTCTGGCTTTCTGCCTAGGATGGGGATTTTTGCTTGTAGGTTATCTCTACTTGCCTGTGTGAAACTATGTGAAACTATGTGTGAAACTATGGCCCTTTCCGCACTGCAGAAAGGGTGCTCCTCCACCGGCAGGAATTCTGCCGGTGGAGGGGTGGGGGCCGTTTGCATGGGAGCGTGCAAGCAGCCCCCACAGAGGCCAGCGCAGGAGAGCTTCCCCGTCCCTCTCCCATTCACCTCGTAGCCGATGGCTCTACTGTGGACTGCTGAGACCGCCTCAGCTGCCCTCCGACCTCCAGGGGTGGGAGGACAGCGGAGAAGGTCTCAACAGTCCAGTAGAAGCGACGACGAGACAGAAAACAGCGTGTTCCCAGCCCGGTGCGTTAAGCGCTTGTGGCCAGGGAATGTGCTGTTTTCCCAAAAACCTCCCTCCTGACGCCGCCCTGGGGGTGGTGAAGGGGAGCCAGGTTGGCGCTGCTGCTCCCTGGGGACGGTGCCGTATATGGACTTGCAGCTTTGCTGTTCTTTGCTGAGCCCCCTCCCCTTACTGTCAAACCTTTGCTGAGCCCCCTCCCCTTATTGTCAAGGGTAGCCCTGAAATATGCAAATACAATTCATAACAACTGAACTCTTGTGAAGTTGACTGGCTCCAACTACAGGCCTCTTAACAATTCTGAGGAAAATAATATTTATATAGCACCCATTATAACATGAAACCAAAATACAAACTAATAGTCAGTTAATATAAACACAATATCCCCTTCTCAACAATTGATACAAACATTCTCATACCTGAAATATGCAAATACAGTTCATAACAACTGAACTCTGTGAAGTTGACTGGCTCCAGGCCTCTTAACTGAACTCTGTGAAGTTGACTGGCTACAGGCCTCTTTCTGCTGAAATGGAGCCTTTTCTTCCTTATTTGGAAAATCTGAGCTCTTTATCTCCCCCTAATGGACCCTGGGTTACACAAACAGAGCTTTAGCTATAGCACATACAGTTGTATACAAATACCATATATACTTGAGTATAAAACCCGAATATAAACTGAGGGGGGATTTTTCAGCATTAAAAATGTGCTGAAAAAGTCGACTTATACATGAGTGTATACGGTATTTCTCCCATCCAATCACACAGCTCTGACTTTTGGTTTCTCTCTTCTGCGCACCCGCCATTTTCCGTCAGTTAACTTCTCAGTGCCACCGGCCATTTGCTAAGTCCTGGAATCTATGCTTTGCAGATATCGCTTTTTAGCTTATAAAGTTCATGATTCAACTCAGTGTTTCCAACTAATTCCAGTAGTATATAATTTTCTGGATTTTTAAAATTTTCAATGAGGTGTCTTCAAAAACATGAACACAGATGTGATTCTCATATTGTACATGTCTTAGAAGACATCTCATTGAAAATTTAAAAAAACTGGAAAATAGTATATTGCCAGAATTGTCAGGAAATGCAGAGTTGAATTGTGTACTTCAGTGATGGCGAACCTTTTTGAGGCCAAGTGCCCAAATTGCAACCCAAAACTCACTTATTTATCCATAAAGTGTCTGCGACGAATTTAAACTGAATACTGAGGTTTGGTTTAGAAAAAAACAGTTGACTCGAGGCATGCTTTTACTCAGGAGTAATCTTGAAATTTGGTAGTCAGTGGCTTTGCTTTGGAAGCAGCCATACAGCTCTTCAATGGGTGAATCACTGACCTAGGAGGGTTTACTCAGAAACAAGCCCCATTGCTACTTAGCAGGCTTTCTCCCAGGTAAAGGATCGTGCTTTAGTTCTTCACACGAAAATCAATGGGTTTAACAGTGCTTAACAAGGTTACCTACACTGCTTCCCCAAAACTAGGTCTTAGGGTTAATGCTAATAATCAAGCCCAGTGGCCCAAGCCAGCCTAGATGTGTGGGGGGGGGGCACTCTGTTTGCACGTGCCCACAGAGAGGGCTCTGAGTGCCACCTCTGGCACCCGTGCCATAGGTTCGCCATCACTGGTGTACTTTATAAACTAAAAAACAGCCAGCACTTATGCCCACAGAGCAAACATCCTGGTGGATCATTAGTGAATGCCATGTAGAACAGAGGAGTCAAATGACAGAAAATGGTGGATGTGAAAAAAAGAGAAACTGAAAATGGGTGGAGGGGAAAAAACCACCATCTCCTCTGATGCTGCCTGGACAAAAAATGAGGTGAAGTTTTTAAATAGGTCCCTGCCTTATTTTGGTGTGCAGAAACAGCCACTGTTACTTCCAACAGAGGGGCCTGCAATAGAGAGAGACTGGCAGCTCCATTACTTTGGTGTCCTGTCAGAACAGTGACCGGTTCCACTGGAGAAAATAGCTGTTTTAGAGTGTGGACTCTATGGCATTATACCATGCTGAGGTCCATCCCCTCCCCAAGCCTGCCTGTTCAGTTTCTACTTTTGAAACGTCCAGGTATTTCCCAATCCAGAACTGTCAACCCCTGGGTAATAGGTTTAGCCTGCCATGCTTGTCCTTTTTTTCCTTTCAAGGGTAATAATAGCAGTGTCGGCACGCACATCCAGAAGTTTGGTTCTGATCAATAGAATGCCATCGTTGATGGGGTTATATTTCTTCTTATGTTACACTATAGCCTGACTCTGAATCAGGGGTCCTAAGAACTACAATTTCTATTGAAAAATGCTGGGATTGACCTGATCAAGTGTTTTTCAGCAGCTTGTCCGGTGTGGCTCTATGTCCCGAGGCTGAGTTCAAACATATATTTCTGAACAGAAACAAGAAAGGATTTAACCCCTTGACAAAACATAAAAAAGAATAGTTTGGAATTATACTTTACGTTCCATAATTCAACAGGGGTAAAGGAAAGCTAGATCCAGGAATGTATGTTCTGATATATTAAAGTATGGCTTTTATCTGGCAATCTGGCAAAAATATAGCTATGTTTTGACATCTCAGAAAGTACAAAATATAATTTAGTCTGTGACCTTTTCTTTCTTGATAAATTTTAATAACATATTTTTATCTTATATTTGTCACAAAGAAATATTTATTGAAACTTTTATTTGTCAGCTGAGCATGAAATGCTCCAGGTATTGGAAATAAACTACCCTTTTTTAGGGGAAACAAATGCATTTAACTGCCAGGCATACAAAATGGAAGTGACTGAGGCAGAGACTTTCTCACACTAGATAAATTATGTATTAGGCACAGAGTGTATTGAGGGGATGTGATCAGTCTTGGATCACAGTTTTATCTCACTTTGGGAAAGGTTCATTCAGTGGACAGAGCAAAAATGTGAGCCTGGTAACAGAAGGATGTAACAGAAAGTCACTTGAATCATTAAGTGCTGTGTTGCTGTTTTTCTTACCAGGTATACTTTATGGAATCCTGAATTGCAAGCTCTTAGAAGTATTAATTTTGTTCATTGATGCTGGACCACTTGGACTGGGCAATGTAAACATTGAGTCCGAAAGCATTATTGGCAGTAATATTTATTGCTTTCAGTGATTCAAAAGTTCACAGAGATTGTGAATGTGGGAGTTGTATATATTACACATTTGTCTGGTGTAAATATGCAGTGCTTTGGCCTATACACTGCTCTTTTAGGATAAATAATAAGATTTCGCAGAAATAGAGGGGAACATGTTAACTTCAAGATTCTTTGATTTTACATTCCATGATTCAACATTTTAAAAGAGATAACGGGTATTTTTTTTAAAAAAATTACAGATGGGACTTGCACAAAAAGACTATTTTGAGGTCATATCTGTATATGTAATGATTTTGTCTCTGTGAAAAATGCAAAGCTCTATCCTGACTGAGAGAATGTTGAAACTCAAAGATGTGTTGTGATGGCAATGAGGAAGTGCACTTTGAGAAACAGATGGTATTTGATTGTATTTGAGTTTACACTCCGCTACAATTCTCTTTTGTCATTTGAGTGTTTCTGATTTGCTAAGAAATTTTTAAAAGGAAATAAAATCTGACTATGCTGAAGAATAAGCTCCTAATAGGTCCTGTGAACCAAATGTTCATGCAGGTACCCTGTTTCCCCGAATATAAGACATCCCCTGAAAATAAGACGTCGTAGAGGTTTTGCTGAAGTGCAAAATATAAGGCATCCCCCAAAAGTAAGATGTAGCAAAGTTTTTTGTTTGGAAGCATGCCCGACGAACAGAACACAGAAAAATAAGAAATCCCCTGAAAATAAGACATAGCACATCTTTGGGAGCAAAAATTAATATAAGACACTGTCTTATTTTCAGAGAAACACGATATAAATTACAGCCATGGTTTTTTTGTTTTGTTTTAATGAGCTACCTGTGAAATGTACCACATTGGTAGATCAATCCTCATAATTATCCAGTTGCTCTATTCCAGGGGTAGGGAACCTGCGGCTCTCCAGATGTTCAGGAACTACAATTCCCATCAGCCTCTGTCAGCATGGCCAATTGGCCATGCTGGTAAAACTGATAGGAATTACCAGATTCCTGAGCATCTGAGAGTTTCCAGGCTCCTGCAATTCTGCTCTATTCCTTTAAAAGTTAATACTGAGGGTCGGGTGACTTTCCACGATAGAACGTTATGTTGCAAGTGTGTTAGTGCCATTGACATAAATAGAAAATCCAGCTAAGAATATATGACATATTCCTTAGCTTCTCTAATTGGGATATGGATTTCTTTTTCAGCCTTGATTCAAACATTGTTCTTTTCTGTACAACCATTATGAGACGTCTTTTTAAAAAATCATCTGCTCGGCCTTTTTTTTTTTTTGGTCTGGATAGCACAGACAAGTAAACCATTTGAGGAGATGGTGGGTTTTTTATCCTGCCTGATCTGCAAGTTCTCACTTCATTTTCTCTTGTGCTCCATGTTCTGCTGCTTGAATCCTTCATGCTGCCAGCCATTTGGTAAAGTTCCCCTGGGACGTTTGTTCTGTTGGCATTATGCTGGGCACATTTTCAGTAAATAAAGTACCTGTATGGGCTCAGCTTCTCTTACTAATTACAGCAACATGTTGTTTTCCAATTTCTAAAAACATTTTTGGGAGGTGGCTTCGAAGCTACAAAGATTTGTATGAGAATCAGCATGGATTCTCATGTTGACTCTTTGTCGTTTCAAAGCTGTCTCTCCAAAAATTCATTTCCTTTATTCACTGAAAAGGTTCCCAGCCATGATGCTAGCACAGCAAATGTCTCAATGGAACTGCCCCAAATTGCAAGTGGCACGGAGGATTCAAATGGCAGAACATGGCAGGCAGGAGAAAGTGAAAGTGAGAGCTTGCAGATCTGGCAGGAAAAATAAGAGGTTTCCTACTCTCTGCACAGCAAGCAGGAAATTTCTTGTCCCCGCCTTGGGGAATAAAAATCACTAGTTTAGCTTTTTTAAAAACAAACAGGCTGAGCTGAAATAAAACTTTTTTTGAGGGAAAAAACTATATGGACTTCCTCCCCAAAATGCTTCTTTTAACATCAAGACATTTTATTTGTGTTGTACAGAATCACTATTGAGGCAATGGAAGTGGTAAAATAGCATAGTGGAGAAGTAGAACAATCCCCTCCACTCCACTGTGCAGAAAGTTTTCATTTGAATGCCCAGTTGTGACAGGTTTATTTTACCAATTGCTTGCAAATAGAAATAGACAAGACTTCTATGCAAATCACCATTTATTTATGTGAGTGGTCTAATTTACAGTGAGTCTCTCTGTGTGGTGCAGGATGAGGGGATCACCTCACTAGCCTAACCATTTGGTTTCAACATTCTCCCTCTGAATTTTGAGTTTCTGTGTTCCTTAAGAATAATCTGTAGTGCTTGTTGAGAATTAAGTAACTCTGCAAAAAAACCTGACTAGTCAAATACAGGGCTTGGATTTATCTAATCCCTACGTAGATACGGATATATTTTTTTCGTTAAGAATTTAATGGCTAGATATTTAGCAGCTGATACATAATTGTTTAGTAATGAAGACTAATATGATAATTAGTTCCTAATTACTTATCCCCTGGAGTGGGGGAGTGAAAATCTGTTTTTGGTGGAAAGCACATATGCATATCTCATATGATTTGCTTTTGAAGTCTATGTCCTTTGAAATTGTGCTATCTTCCATTAGACATGGTGTACAATTACATTGTTTTTTTAAAATCTGTGAATTGTTCAACTTCCTCACAGAGCATTTTTTTCTCATGTGGGCATCTCAGTTGGCATAAAACAACTTGATAATAGGGTATTTTGAATGACGAGAGAACAAGCATGCATTTAATATCTTGGAAGCGCTTACAAACGAGAATGAAGAAAAGGCTGCCTGACCATCTTCTGAGTATAGTTTATTAAAGTATTATTCCTTCTTCTTTCTGTATTGTTCTTGAGGTGGCTTCCAGTGGTTAATAAAAGTATCAGGAAAATTATCAATAATTAGTTGAAACACAAAATACCTGAGCAGTAAACTCTAAGATCTATAAGAGAATCTAAGGGAGGGAGAAGGGAACAACCACTCCCTGCTCAAAAAAAACCCCTATTCAATAAACAGTCTGAAGAAGAAGAAAAAAGGCTAGTCTCCTGGTGCGTAAAAATGAGATTCAAACCTATGTGGGAAGAACCTACTAGTGGTCCCTGGCCCCTCGGTGATGCGGCTGGCCTCCACACGGGCCAGGGCCTTTACGGCTCTGGCCCCAGCCTGGTGAAACACTCTTCCTCCAACTGTCCGGGCCCTTGGTGAGTTCCGCAGGGCCTGTAAGACGGAGCTGTTCCGCCAGCCTTTGGAGGAACCGGCTGCTGATGGTGCCCCCTTCCCCCCCCCCTTTCATGGCCCTCTACATCTGGGCCGTTTGTCATTCAACGGGACTTGCCATTCCTCCCTCTTGGGAAGAGGATTTTGAATATGGAACTGCTGGACACCCTTTATTTTTATGCTAGTATTTTAATATTGTATTTATGAGATCTAGCTTTTACTGTTTTATCGCTGCTTTTAAAGATTTAGCCATTTTATGTTATATTATGTTTATTGTACACCGCCCGGAGCCCCTCGGGGATAGGGCGGTATAAAAATCATCATCATCATCATCATCATCATCATCATCATCATCATCATCATCATCATCATCATCATCATCATCATCATCATCTAGGTTCCATAACAGAGAAAGCCTAGTGGATTTTTCTTAGGATGAAAGGTAAATATACAGTAGAAACTCTACAGCTGATCTTTGCTATTGGGCAGGATTGTTTGGAAATTCAGGAGAGGAACTGGAACACAGTGGTAGAGCATCTGTCCTGGCTGCATGAGATCCAGGTTTCAATCAGCAGTCTTTCAAGTTGAAAAGAATCAAGGACTAGCTAATATGAAGAATCTGTTCTTGAGAGCTGCTTGCCAGTCAGAATGCACAATACTGACCTTAATAGTTTCACTTGGTGTAAGGCAGGTTCATGTGCATTTATATGGTATAGATTGGAGAAAACCTGACTTCTGTATATTATGGAAAACACAGACAGTAATCCATACATATCATTCCCGCATGTTCTCCTTCCTGCAGATACTTACATCTTCAGATAGGGGGCATACTGACCCCCAACATGTTTTTTGGCAGACTTGAAACCCCCCTTGGGTCTGCAAAAAAAATCCAAAAAGGTTTTTTTTAATAAATAAACAAGTAAATGGGGAGTTTAAATCCTTAAAAAGTAAATAAAGTATTCTCTGCACATGTGCAGAAATTGGACCTACCTTTGTTGGCTACCAGCATCCTACACCAGCTTGATTGAGCCTGGAGCTGCTGCAGGCATCCCTGCCAGTCCAGAGCAGATGCTGTATGGTGTCAGGTGCCAGGAAAGGCTCCAGGCCTGCCTGCTGAAGTAGCAAAATGCTTAAGATAGATGAGATCAGGACCGTGGGGTGGTGGTCTCAGCAAATGAGCCTGGAACAACTCCTAGCTTGCCTGCTGATATTGGGACCATTTGTAGGAGTGTGCTGACTTCAGCAGGGTCAACAATTGGTGTGTGTGTGTGGGGGGGGAAGAGATAGGATCGTCCCACATGTTTTGTGGGCTCCCACTTGTCTATACACGAATAGTGAAGTTGGCCACATATGAGAATACTTAAATCAAGTGAATGGAGCAGTGAAAAGCAAGACACATCTTTCTACAAACCTGATAAAGGTGGCAGGCATGCAGAAAAATGTGAATTTTTTAAAAAAAATCAATGGGGGTCTAAATCCCACCCAAAATGATAAAACAAGCTTGAATTAACAGATTGTCTCAGTGGCCATTGCTAGACAGCCGCCAAATTTCATGTTTGGTTCTCTCAGCAAAAGGCAGAGTATTTTATGTTTATTTTGAGGGTTTTCTACCTGTGAGAGCTGAGTGACAGTACTGAAGTTAATGTACCAAGCCTAATAGGCCCTGTGAGAGAGAGAAGTAATCCATTAGTCAGAATACCATCTTATACAAGGAACTGAACTAACTGAACCATTTAAATAACTGTATTATCTGAAGAACATCTAAGCTTATAGAAACTACCAAACTTATTTCAGTCTGTGCCTGAAAACAAATATGCCAAAGATATCTATTGTGAATATATATTTCTGATGCATTATCCATTCCTTTCACTAAGTTATTAATCTCCCATTCCCATCCCTTATCTTGTCAAATACATATTTTGTTCTGTTCAAGTTTTATATGAAGGGGTTTGCCAAGGAAGGTTTTAAAATAATAGGCTTTTTTTACCTTCTAGTATAACAGGGCTGAGGAAAAGTACTTCTTGACATTAAACACTACAATTTCTGAAGCATCTCAGTCCCTAACAGGGAAAAGATGGAGAAATCTGACAAGCCTGGGCAGTGAGTTGTTTCCCTGTCTAATGTTAGGAAGGTATGGGGGTTCATCACACAAGTCAAATGATAGCAGGTTGCCAGGTGACCTAGGGTTGCCAACTTTTAGATAGGACTTAGAGATCTCCCATAGTTACAAGTAAACTCTAAAAGTCTGTCCCCCTAAAAATGGCTGTTTTGGAGGGTGGACTATATGGCATTATACATTGCTGAGGTCACTCTCTTCCCCAAACCCTGCTCTCCTCAAACTCTACCACAATCTGCAGGAATTTCTCATCTTAGAGCTGGCAACACTAGCCAGCCTGATCCCAATAAGTCCTTCCTCAGAGGGCAAAATAGGTCTGGAATGGATCCTGTACAGATAAAAAGAAAGAGGCTATAATAATGTAAGCTGTGTTGGTCCCCAATGTGGAGTTCTAATCAAACTGTGACTAGCCCAAGGTCATCCAGCAAGAATGTAGGAGTTGGGAAACAAATCTGATTCACCAGATAAGAGTCCACTGCTCATTTGGAGAAGAGGGGAATCAAACCGGGTTCTCCAGATAAGAGCCCACCTGCTCTTAACCACTGCCCACCTTGAACAGTGTGGGGAACAGTGGTTGTGAGGACACATGGTGTACAGAGACTCTGGCACATTCAGGCAATAGAATGTTGAGAGCCCAAAGGATTAATATAGAACACCACATGATTGGCTAGAGAGAACTGCAGAGGATTCTTGGAGCACTGAGAGTTCTGAGGGAGAACTGATTTGAACACCAGAGGGAATGGGTGGTCTGTTAGAGCTCTGTTCTATGGAGGCTAAGGGCCAGTTCTAAGTGAGTTGAGCTACTCTTATTAAATGCCAGGAAGGACAGATTTAAGTTAGGGATCTGTGCCAAGGTCCTGGAGCTAACCATAAGGCAGTAACACCGATTAATCACACTGGTGGCTTGGTTGATTTTCTCTGAGGAGAACCCACTCAGATATGAGACAGTGAAGCTCCTGAGGTTGGTTGAGTTTAAAGAAAGAATAGATTGGATTTTCTGGAGGTAAGCCACAAGTCCATTTCTGATAAGCATCTTGTGTGATAGACACTCTACAGGACAGACTATCTTAGAGTTAGTGTTTAAGGAACTGTGTAAGTTACACTTACCAGACGGTGAAAATTAAGGTTTTGTTAGCACATTAACTGGAGAGCCATACAGAAAACTGAACACACATCCTGGTGGGTCCTTAGTTTGTGGAGAATTTAAATGATCGTAACAAATTTAAGGCACTAAAGTTAGTGACCTTTGAGAACCTTGCATCAACTATTAAAAGATACTGAAAAAACTTGTAAAATTGTAACCTCTCAGAAACTGGCTTCTTGTATGTAATTTCAATTTTATCCTTTGCCAGAAAAACTTCCTGATTCATTTCTTGTAAATAGAAACTTTTTATTCTTTGTTTAAATGTTACAAGCCTCTGGTGCCAGTTTATTATTTTTTCCTGACAGAAAGAAAAGATTATTTTGGCATCCATACAGATCTGCTATTTTCCTGTCTGTGAAATGCCCCATTTGAACAACTGAGGACCATCCTTACTGTTTAATTTAATTTATAAAGTGGGAAAATGCAAAGTGTATGCACAAAATATAAATTACCACATTCATGCTACTGCATTGCATATTGACAAACAAAAGGATGACTCAGTCAAAGCCTAACTGACCATTAGAATTTTGGAGGGAAAAACAGTGGAATGGGGGAAACCCAGAAGTAGATAACTGCACAAAAAAGGGAAAAAAAGAAAACCCTCCTACAGTTTAGGCGGCATAGTAGAACCTCCAACTGAAAGCAATCTTACTGTTCCCACTTTGTATCTCAAGCATGAATTCTCCCTCCCAATGTGCAATCCCTCCTGGTTTCGTAAACATGGCTGAACCAATCAGACTTTATATATTTATTAAGTAGCCAGTAGACTGTTGTTAGCTCATTGTTGAGACTATATAGGACATGTCCAAGTATTGACACATGCTGGCATGAAAGCTTTGTTTTGTTACACTACTGAACAGAACTTCTGTATATAAACACATTATATAAGAAAGTATGCTTACAAGAAATTGTTGATCTATGTTGAATGCCCTTTCCACCTTACTGGGACAATATTTGCCATATGAAACAGATCAATGGGGAAAGTTGATATTTAGCTTAGATTTATATGTGAAATAATTGGTATTACTTCATTTCAAAAATCAAATTGATGCATTTAGGTTTAATTACAATGTTTTAAACTTTCTGTTACAGTAAGCTATTTATATAAATTGAAACTTTAAACAAGTTTGACAGGAGTAGGAATGGAAATTTCACACTGGATGGAACAGGGGCTTAGAATGCAATCATATGCTTAGCTCCTACTGTCTTAACCATGACTAATCAGAAATCCAGTAGTTTTGATGGATAGCTCAAGGTTCACAAAAGTGATTTGCTAGAGGCAGCTAGGCCTCCATCAGTTTCACAGAGAGAAGATAAGAAAGAAACCTTCTAAAACTGTGTCCTTATATCCAAGGTTACCTAGAGAGAGAGATGTAGAAAGCATAAGCTCCTTTTAAAAAACACAAAAACAAAAAACAAGACTAACTTCTTCACAGACACATGCATCTAATGCAAGCTCAAACAGGAAATATTATGCAGTACTAGTTTCTCTAATTGCATGCTTTCAAGAGATGTGTGCTGGCCAGACATACAAGACTCAAAAGACATGTGAGTGCCCGCATTTCCCCTCAAAAACTGTAACAAGAACAAGACCCATAGAGGGAGAAATTAGCATGTTCTCCAGCCAGATAAACAAGGGATCTTTCCCCATGTATATAAAGCTTTTATTCCTGCATAATATTACAAAGAAAAAAGGAACTGATTCTAAGTAAATTGGGTATTTATTAGCTAGTTCTCAGACATGCAGGTAGAAATAGACCAAAACTGCCTTTAAACATTAACACCATGAATACAAGTGTACATGTAAACCCCAAATAAAACTGCCGTCTCCTTCCCAATAAAACACACACACACACTCTCACACACAAAACACTGAACATGGGGGAAAGGAATGAGGGGGACGGAAGGAAGTGAGAGTTGAGAACTGTAAGGAGTCCATAAGGCAGAAATTCAGTAGAGAAGAGCCTGCAAAGCCATTGCAAGGGCGTTCAGGAAATGGAAGAAATCGGTCACACACATTTTATGAATCTGGGTTCCTCCTATTATGGGGGAAAATGCCATAGTTTGGCTAGGGATCTGACTTTCTCAGGCTGAGCCCAAGACATGAAGCTTTAATTTGATTGGGCAATTTGAAAGTATTTGTCCCCAAAATTCAAGAGGAAGAGTGAAAATGACAACTAATATTCCAGGGTGAGGTCATTCATGTGTATCTTTAGCATATTGACAGGGAACTAGAGGATTGCAGTAAAGGCTGATGGCTGATCCTGGGTGGATGGGCTTGAACGTGAGCTGAAGTGGAGGTGATACTTTCCTCCATTAACTGGAAACGGCCCACTCTGATGAAAACATCCCTTGAAGCATATGATGGTATTATGCATGTTGTGGAGCTGCCTGGTATGTAAATACCTGATCCTGCCTTTGTGCTAGTGTAACCTCTATCTGTGGGTTCTGTGGGCCAGAACTTGAAATGAGTTTGCAACAACAAATTTTAAAAACAAAATGGTTTACTTTCTTAACATATAACATCAAACATCAACATTTATATCACACTTCAAGGTCCTGTTCAAATTTCACTTCAAGTCCTTCTAGTTACAGTCTTCTGATATTGCCAAGTCCAATTCTTCCTGCAAGTAGGTTGGCTCCTGAAGACTCCAAGGGTTTGGTGAACAGGATTCAACATGATGAAGGTTTCCAGGAGAACTCTCACCCATTACAAACACAAAAAAACCCCTGAAACAATAAACTCCAACATTTACAACATAGCAAAAATAAACAACTACCTTCCCACTAGTTCCCAACAACATTGCAGTTACCTTAACAAGGTGTTAAGGGCTTATACAAATCAAGGTCCGAGTCTGGTAGCCTTGTCTCCTCCAAACAGGATTTTCCAGGACAGGATTTTCCAGCCACCGGTGTGGGAGGGGGTCACATTGGCACCGACCCCCTCCGTGTGCAGCCTGGGGGTCCACCTGGATTTGTCTCTCTCAATGGAGACCCAGGTGGCCCATATAACCCGGGTTTTCCACCTCTGTCAGGCCCGACGGCTGGCTCCTTTCCTCTCCCAAGCGGACCTAGCCACTGTGATCCACGCAACGGTCACCGCCAGATTAGACTATTGTAACTCGCTCTACGCGGGTCTTCCCTTGCGTTTGATCTGGAGACTAAAACTGGTCCAGCATGCAGCGGTGCGCCTACTCACAGGCAGTGCCATCTACGATCATATTCAGCCTGTGCTGCGCCAGCTGCATTTGGCTCCCAGTAGAGTTCCGGATCATCTTCAAGGTATTGGTGTTGACCTTCAAGGCCTTACGCGGCCTGGGACGCTCGTATCTTCGGGACCGCATCACCCCATATGTCCCTGCACGGCCTCTTCGTTCAGTGGAGGCCAATTTATTAGTGGTCCCTGACCCCTCAATGATGCAGCTGGACTCCACGCGGGCCAGGGCCTTTACGGCTCTGGCCCCGGCCTGGTGGAACACCCTTCCTCTGGCTGTCCAGGCCCTGCGGGACCTTAATGAGTTCCGTGGGGCCTGTAAAACGGAGTTGTTCCGCCGGGCCTTTGGAGGGACCAGCTGCTGACATGGTGCCCCCAGCTGGCCCTTTCATCTGGGTCTACTATCCAATGTGACTCGCCGCCCTCCTCCCCCTCTTTCCCGGGGAGAATTTTAAAAGTGGGGTTGACCGGACGCCTCTATTATTACTATTATTACCATTGTCATTGTTATTGCTGTTACAAATCAAGGGCTTTTTAATAATTTATTTATATTTATAATTTATGTTGTACACCGCCCAGAGCCCCTTGGGGATGGGGCGGTATAAAAGTTTAAACAATCAATTAATCAATCAATCAATCAATCAATCAATAAACTACATGAGCTCTGCAGCCTCTTGCTGCTTTTAGTCTCCACCCCTTTCTGGGTCAACCCATTTTGAGCATGGGGGTTACACTAGGATGTACTGTAGACATGGCAGTGAGAGGCACTTTCTGAAGCTTATGCCAAGAAGTTCTCCATTGTGCCCTTTAGGTTTTCCAAAGAGCGGATTGGGATCAAATTGGGGATCTCAACTGAAAAGAGGAGAGGGGACTTACAATATCACTGATACTTGGCTATAAAACCTTACTATCTTTCCTCTAATATTTTAAATTATTTCACATAGAAATATAAACTGGGTATGTGCTGGATATAAACTTGTGGTGCAGCAGATGGAACATATCATTATCCAAGAGGAAGTAAGCTGGCAGCAAGTTCTAGTTAGATTATGCTAACAAGGGGGAGTGCCTTCTTTCCTAAGGGTCTTTTCCTTGTCTGTCTGAAGAATGCTACTCTTAAGTTTTTTCTTCTCCAACTCTTTCCCTCAGCTTTTAAGGCAGCTAGGTTTATCTCTTTTCTTTCTATCCAGTTTGTTAGTTCTATAAATAAAGCTTTTGTTACTCATAATCAGTTTCACGGCCTGACTCCTGCATAGACACTCGACCAAAGCAGCCACATTTGGAATACTGCACACATTTGTTGCTACTCTAATCATATTGACTCCTAGGCATTGGTCTATTTTGATTGCCCCAGCTCTAAAAGATCATTGTCATTCTAGAGAAGGCATCCAAATGATCCAAGGATAACCTGTTTCCTTTAGGGTTTTTGTTAGTTTTTAAAAGGTGTGTGTGATCCTGGTTGTGGTATGATCCTGCTTATAAAAATTATGAATAGTGTGAGAAAAGTAGATAGACATTTATTTCTTTTAATGCTATAACTTGGGATTATCCAGCTAAAATAACTGCTGGCACATTCAGACCTGACAAAAGCATTTTGCCTCACAATATATAATTAACTTATAGGATTAGCTGTCATAAGCTGTGATGGTGGCTGCTGGTTCAGAAAACTTCAAAAATGTATTAAACAAATTCAGACAGGATCAGTCAATCAATAGCTTTTACCCATGACAACTAAATGGAACCTGCCTTTCCAAAGGCAAGTTCTGAATACCAACTACTTGAACAGGCAGAGAAGGGCTATCATCTACCTCTATGCTTCCCGGAAGCATCTGGAAAGCTACTGGTGGAAACAGGATGCTAGATTAGATAGGGCAGTGATCAAATCCACCAGGGATATTACTGAGGCCCTTTATGCACTTCTCAGTTCTCTATAGACCATGCATTGGGCAGAGAGCTATCTGGAAGGGGGAAGATTTCAGAGACCATTCAATCTTTAGTGTTAAAACCCCTCACACAAAAACACAAAACTCTTATCATCATCTTGAAATGGCTGCCCTAGATTGCTGTGTTGTGCTGTGGGTTGGGAAGGTGGGAGCAGCCAGAAAATCCTAAGCAAGCTTAATGCTTCCTGATTTCCTCCACAAAGAAAGTGAATGGGCTAGAAAAGTCATGCTTTAATAGGTTTCTAAAGCTTCTATGCTCTGGAATACAGTGAATTCAGAACTGGCTTAAAAGAGCACGTAACAAAAAAAAAATTCAAGGGAAGGTAAGCTGGCAGTGGGGCAGACCACAAATACATAATAAGCCTGAGTTTCCTTTTAAAGGGCAATTTCACAAATTCCATTTCAAGTGGACACTTACTATAGCTCCATAATGCGTACTCACTAAAAAGAATTGTTCAGTGTAGGCATACTGATTTGGGGTGATACCGAGTTTTGGGGTGATACCGAGTTTTAAAGGAGTGATTGTGACTTTCTGCCATGCACAGGCATGGTTTACATACAGTTTTAAAAAGTCATGCCATTTGAAAAGGTATACAGTACTAGTGGGGCCTGGCCATGCATTGCTGTGGCAATTGTCCTTCTCATCACAGTCCGCAACCCACACAGATGTCCATGCAGGTCCAATGATCCCCAGCATAGCCTTTTGGGGTGGTCAAAAGGAATCTCTGTTTCCCTTTTCAATTCACATTGTTATATGGTGGTGTCTTTTTTTAGTATAAGATAACCCTTTCCATTCCACAACGGAACAGTCCAGAGTGCGAATCCCGCTGTCCATGAGGCTGACATGCACAGTCCTGGCTCAGGGAAGGCAGAACTGGGGCTAGGAGGCTATCCTAGTCAGGCAACAGAGGCAGGGTGGTGAGGCGCTCAGATCGAGGTCAGCTTCCTGGGTTCTTAAAGGGCCACGTGTAAAAGAAGCGGAGCCAGTAGTGTTGGTTCGCCCCCACCCCACAGATTTTCTTAAAAGAAAAAGGCAAACTCCAGCTCACTTTTAGTAAAAGAGCTGTGGCGAATATGGGTGAGGAAGTGGGTAAGTGGTGGTTGGATGTGAGGGAGGGCAGAGTGAGGTGTGTGAGGATGAGCTGGATGTGTATGAGAGTATGTGTGTTGTGTGGTAGCAGTGGGTGAGGCACAGAGAGTGAAAGTTACCTGCGTGTGAAGAGGGGGGAATCCCACCTGACATCTCACATGGCAAAGTGTGTACGTGTTTCACTTCCACTCTTATTACCTAACAGTATTACCTATTTACTGTTTTCTCTGCTCATCTCTGGCCATCTGCTCAAACATTGTAAGGGCATACCAATGCCACAGGCCACAGACATGCTGCATGAACATTCTAAGGGTGACAGTTAAACACAACCAGTTTCATGGCCTGGTGTGCCAGGAAAAAGAAATTTTACCTGGCTCAGGTATTGAATTTCAGCAATGTGAATATCTGAAAACCTGCCCATATAGAAAAGGCACATCGAATGAAAATTTGAAAGCAATCCATCTAGTGGTTTCAGAGTTAGAGCACGACTCACAAATGGATGGTTTGCTTTAGATTGAGTGATTGTCTTGTTTGTCTTTTAAGTGTGGGAAGATATTACTCCCATTTGCGTGAATGTAAATACCACTCTGCAGCTGCATAACAAACAGCATCATTAGCATTAGAGAATCCTCAGTGGGCCTGGAAATGGATACTTCAAGAAATGGACTATCAACAAAAACATAACCAGCTACCCCTTTGCAAGCATATCAAAAACCATTATGGGTTGAAAAGAAAAGATTGCCAAGTTAAGTGGTTCAGTGGAGTCTGCTTTGAAATCCACTCTTTACCACTGATGGAGAAAAATGCTGTGCTGACTGAGAAGTCTAATGCTTAAGGGCTCCCCAATGGATCATAATGGACTGGTAATCAAAATTCTGTTTTCTGTGTAAGCATTAATGGTTTAGGCTATCCAACATCTGCAGCAAGTGCCTAGAAGTACTGTAGGCTGAGACCGAGACGGAGAAAGATCTTGGGGTCGTAGTAGATAGCTCAATGAAAGGGTCAACCCTGTGTGCTGCAGTGGTTAAAAAGGCAAATTTATGGAGATTATTAGGACAGGGTTTGAAAACAAAATGGCTGATATTATAACCCCTTTGTGAAGATCTATGGTGCAGCCTCATTTGGAATAACTGTACACAGTTCTAGTAACCATCTCAAAAAGGACATTACTGAGCTATAAGAAGTACAAGAGAGAGCAGTCAGGATGGTTAGGGGGTTGGAGCACCTTCCCTATGAGGAAAGTCTGAAGAGTCTGGGACTTC
Organism: Sphaerodactylus townsendi; assembly: GCF_021028975.2. Classification (NCBI taxonomy): domain Eukaryota; kingdom Metazoa; phylum Chordata; class Lepidosauria; order Squamata; family Sphaerodactylidae; genus Sphaerodactylus; species Sphaerodactylus townsendi. Next base: position 126,982,624 of record NC_059425.1, on the reverse strand, counting down.
TCAGTTTAGAAAAGATGCAACTAAGTGGAGAGTTGACAAAAGTGAATTCTGCACAGTATAACGGGTTGCAATAATTTTAAAGGAACCCATTTTACCTTTTCCCATTTACATGTGTGCCCTTCACCTGTCCAGGCAATGATTGGAGCCCGTGGAAACAACCTGGGTTGCTTTCGCAGCTACGCATGGAGATGCTTCTTCATTTTTTATTTCCTGCAACACATGCATATCTACGAAGCCATACAAAAATGAACTCCTGCAACTCTGCCAATCATCCCACAATATGATCAGCTGCACCTGTGTAGCTGCGCAGGTGCAACAAAAAAGAAAAGAAAAAGGGACCTCCCTGCAACAGGTGGGCAATAATGAATGTGTTACTGTAGATTGGTCATACTCACTGCCGTGGGGAGAAAACATCCCTGGGGACTTTATACTCTATCGCATGCTTACAGAATCTGCCCACATCCTGCTGGGTGACCTGCACAGAATGGCAGTTAGGCAGATTCTCCCTGACAGTGGACAGTGCAGAACTTAAAGGGAATGGGTACAAGGGAGGGAAATAAAGAGTTTCCTGCTTGTTGTGTTTGCACAGGAGCTCCTCCGACCCAGGATTGTGCAAAAGGATGGCTGGTTTACCAATCTTCAAAAATCTTGGGTTGAGGAGAATAAAGTAAGCCAAACTCATTTTGGGAACAGGATCTGTATAAAGTCCCCCCCACCCCCCACCCGCCGGCTTGTATAACATTCTACACCCGTTATATTTGGCCTATACAGAATCCACCAAAGAGAACTTTTTTTATCTCTTTTCCAAAATATTAGAACTCAAGGGAATCCTGATTCAAAGAAGCTGATGAGCAGTGGGTTCAAGTGAACAAAATAGAGGTGATGGGCTCTCCTTTGTAAATTTTTAAGCAGAGGCCATCTGACAACAGTGTTGATCTTGGGCAGCCATCTGTGTGTGTGTGTGTGTGTGTGTGTGTGTGTGTGTGTGTGTGTGTGTGTGTGTGTGTGTGTGTGTGTGTGAGAGAGAGAGAGAGAGAGAGAGAGAGAGAGAGAGAGAGAGATTTCTTGGCTACTTCCACATAATGGTTTGTCCCCACCCTGGTTTCAAAAAGGCAGTGCTTTTTTGAAATTTCGCAGTAATTGTCTTGTTGCCAGGTTTTATCTCATCACCAAATACTGCCCCTAGGGAAGAGAGGAGTCTGAGGAATGGCATGAGGAGCACCTGCAGCAGGAAAGGGGAATTGATAGAAATTGCCAGTTTTGTCTGGGTCCAACCCAGTATGCCCAATTACGCTATTTCAAGTTCTCCTAAAGAAACACTACTACACAAACATTTCTTTCTATAGTGTCTTACTGCCTCAAGTTGTTAGGTGGCACAGAAAGAATACTGTGTTGTAATATTAACAAATGAGAAAACAAATACAACTTTACCCTATATTTTTTAACTTTAATATTTGTTAAAAGGTACCGCTTCTCCGTGCCTATTGGAGAGACAATGACTGCAATCTAAGAAAGCAGGCAATTTAAGGACTATCATGAGGCATGCAGTCCAGCAAAGTGTTTTGCTCAGCCATAAAAAGCAGGAAGGAAATATGTGGGATAACCTGTTTTGCATAATGTAAATAAGTATGTGTTCCTATTTTGCTGCCTTCTGTAGTCATGGTCCATTAACATCCTGGCTGAAGGAAATGTTGAATGGTAAATAGGCAGCAACATTTACAATCTGCTCTGGCAAGTAGTAAGTTTGCTGCAGTACTCCATCAGTGTGCTGATTCACACACCCCAATCCATTTTTATTCTTTAAGTCATAGATATTAGTCTTGTTAGGATTACGAGTAATGTTCAGAAATGTTTATTGCCTAATTCCAGTTTGCCCTGAGGCCCCTTTTATATTGCTCAGAGCATGCATGGGGACTCTTAATGTGGTGAAAGCAATATTTCTTTTAAAATTATGGTTGCAATATATTTACACTGAGAAAGAGTGTAGTTTTGCCTTCCAACATTGTACTTTAATCTCCCTGACAAAATATATAGAATATATAAATCTAACTAGTGTTAGTTTTTCATTTTTTTCCTCAAGTTTTTTAATCAGTTGCAAGTGGTGACCAAAAGACATTTTATTTTGCTTCCCTCAGGGAGTAGAGGAAACCATGTCTTGAAAAGGTCTGGTGAATATATCCTTCTGTAAATGGTGTCAGTAGTTTCCTCCTTGTATACACATAGATTTCCAGAGTACCTCAACTGAGACATTTTCCAGGGTTTTTTTACTCTGAATTCAAATGGGGTGTCAGGCCACTAAATGGAGATAGAAGGAGGCAGGGATGTAGTGAGGATGAGGGCACAATTGTTGTCCTTGCACAATGATGCAACTTCTAGCATGATGTATTATACCTAGCATAAAGGTATTGACCTTTAAGGTCCTACGCGGCATGGGGCTTTCATTTCTGCGGGACCGCATCACCCCTTATGTCCCGCATAGACTGCTACGTTTGGCAGTGGTGGAACTGCTGGAAACCCCTAGCCCTGCGACAATGCGGCTGGCCTCGACCCAGGCCAGGGCCTTTATGGCTCTGATCCCTGCCTGGTGGAATGCTCTCCCTCCAGCTGTCCAGGCCCTGCAGGACCTTGGTGAGTTCCGCAGGGCCTGTAAGACAGAGCTGTTCCACTGGGCCTTTGGCGGGGCTAGCCGCTGGTCTACCGCCCCCGCACTGAGGCTGCCAGTTTTCCATCTTAGCAGGGCCTTGATTCCATCTTGGGCCCTGCCTTTCCCCTCCCAGCCTTCTTGATTGGGCGCCAGTAGTACATTGAGGTGTAACAACGTTGTACTGGAGTGATGCTCTAGCTCTCACCATAGGGTTTTGGGCTGAGTGCTAGAGTGTTGCCACAGCATGATGCCTCCACTTTCCAATCATGCTGAAAATTGTGTCATTGTGTGTGGATAACATTTCTGCCCCACCAGAGGTGTATGGGGGGGAAATGGCACCTGGAGACAAGCCTTCCCCAGGCGCCCCCCCCCTTAGCCTCCCTGAGCTTCCCCGGTGAAATGTAAGATGGATATTAATGTCCACATACATATATGGACTTAGAAGGATTTTGTTTAGTAGCTTCCATCCTGACATCAAACTTACAGATCATGTCCCTGATGCAATTCCCACCAGGTACTACAAACAAATACAAATACAATACCTTTAATGGCATATAAAAAGTGGTAAAATACAAATCACCAGGTACTAATTAAGTCCAGTGCACATATTAGGACAATTTGTATATTATAAAATATTGGACCAGAGTCCTTAATTGTTTGTGAAATCCAACAGGAGTAATTGTTCATATCTTATTAAGAATTTTGAATACACAGGAGGAAGATAATCCGGGCGTGCACAAAGAAAGCATTTAAATATTTTGGCCATGTCTGTTTTGGATAAAGGACCCACTTCACTGTGCTAGTGCCAGTTTGGATATTTAATATGAGGTCCAAAAACTGTGTTGGAAATCAGACAACTCCCACATCTGCCTCCCTCAAGCTGTTAGACAGAGATAGGCAGTGGTTTGGCTGCTTGTCTACTTCTGAATTGCAAGATTTATTACTTTTCTCTCAGCTTATCTGAGAGCATGTGTTGCATGCCTTACTTAGATTATTAATAAAGCTATCATGAATAGGCACAACAATGGCAGGCAGATCAACTGTCTAGTTTGGATGGAGCAACATGACTCATGACAGTCTTTTGGAAGGCAGCATCTGGTAGTACTATGGCTCTGGAATTCATTGCTTGTCCCCACCCCCCAGTCCATTTTATTTCGCCTGCTGATATTTTCTTCCTATCATGACTTGGATAGCCCAATCTTGTTATATCTCACACGATAAGCAGGGTTGGCCCTAGTTAGTACTTGTATGGAAGACATCAAGGTCTCCATAAGTTGGCTGCACGTGGATGGCACTTTCCACTGCCACACTCCCTTCCTTATTAGGAGAAGTAAAAACCCATGTGGTGGTGGCACTGCTTTTCACCCCACCCTCCTTTTATTAACCAAATGTAACCCCACTTTTCTCCCACCAACGCTAGTTGATGGCAGAAAGTATGGGGCCAGGGTTGGTTAATGAAAGGGGTGTGTGAAAAAGAGACAGTAATGGTTACGCCATTCAAATGAATAAAAAATTATGCTGAGCTTTTATAAATAAAAGGCAGTTAGTTTATTTGAAGACGAGCCAGGAGCAAGACAGATTGAGATCAGTGTGGGAATCCCTGATGAGCATGTTTGAAGGATTACAAGATTGGGAAGCTGAACTCTTTTACGCTGGTTCAGTTCCTTTTCCAGGTACAAATGTTCCTATTTCCTACTGTGTTGAATTGTATCTTTTTTGCACAAGGCAAGAAATGTCTCCGTAAGACCTATGGACTACAGACATCACTGCAGAAATTCTGTAGGAAACAATTAATTGGCTTTGTGGTGCTTGGCTGTAGCTTCCAATTCAAGACAGTATATAGATGTCTTAATAGTCGTGTGGCTGTATTTTGAACAGAATGAAAATCTGTGGAAAATTCTAAAGTATGGAGTGGAGAAATATTATTATCAAGCTTGCAGTGTAAATGGCCTTGGTCACCCTGAAGGATGACCTGTACTGGGAGAGGAACAGGGGGGATGCCTCTCTATTGATTCTCTTGGATTTCTCAGCAGCTTTCAATACCATCGACCATGGTATCCTCCTAAAGTGGCTCTGGGGATTGGGTCCAAGGGTCACTGTTCTTCAGTGGCTCTCCTCATTTCTCTGGGGCAGAGTTGGGAGAATGGAAGTGGGTGGTTCATGCTTCCAGCCCTGGGAGCTTCATTGTAGGGTGCCTCAGGGCTTGCTGCTATCTCCCTTGCTTAATATCTATATGAAACTGCTGGCTGCAGATATCAGGGGGGTTGGATTTGGGTGCCATCAGTATGCTGATGACACCCAACTTAATCAGGTGAGGCTCTTCGGGTGCTGGACACTTACCTGAAAGTGGGACAGGACTGGATGAGGACCAATAAACTGAAGCTGAATCTAGATAAGGCAGAAATGCTGTGGGTAGTGGGATCCTGAGTCCAGGAAATCATGGAGCACCCAGTGCTGGATGGGAAGGTATTGCCTCTGGTGGACCCGGTGCAAGATCTGGGGATGCTATTGGACCAGCCATGTCCCCAGAAATCACAGGTGACAGCGGTGGCCAAAAGTGCCTACCAGCAGCTCTGGCTGGTTCACCAGCTCCACCCATATAAAGGAGTGCCTGGCCTTGTGCCGGTGCTTGCACACCACCCCCAGTTACACCAGCATTCCAGGGCATTCCAGGGGCATTCCAGGGGGCAGGGCAGACCTTAGTCAGCCTCCAGACTCCTCTTGACCTCCAAACACTGATGAAGGTGCCAACGGAGATAATCATGGCATATCTCTATTCTTCCCTATGGGGGAGTTGGAGGTTTTTTAAAAAGCATTTTTGGACTTTCCATGCCATGGAAAAGTCCTGTGGAGTGGAAAGAGAGGTGCTCAAGTGGTGCCGTCTACATCTGCCTCAGCTCTGGATTGAACTGCTAAAGTCCTTGAAGTCTCTTGCTCGCATGTCTCTATTGTACAATTAAACCTGCTTGCATGGACACTTTTTATTTAATAACGACTAAGTGGCAAATCAGAAAATCAAAATCCCCTCTTCCAAATTGTATTGGTCAAACAGCATTTTGCTCTTCTATGTTAGGTGGTAACTATATTTATCAAGCAGATGCATTAATCTCCAGCATTCTGCTGCAAAACTATTTTTCAGTGCCTGCTGAAATCAAAATACCATCTGCTTTCATGCTGCAGCTTCATATGGTTTAATAATCTAAGGCTTGGAAACGAGCAAATACAGAGATTTTGATATTGTTAGATTCTCCAAAATATTAATATAATATAATATAATATTAATCCATAGTTAGCTTAACTATGCCTGATCTTCATATTAACATTATTCAGTCAACCAATTTCCTCATTTCCTTTTTTGTTTAATATATTACTTGGCTATTATCTAGGGACACTGCTACCTTGTTGGATGCCTGTAATTGTGTGTATCTCATGATTATCCTCCAAGCTTTCTTTCCTGCTAATTTCTAATTATATTTACATATTTGTAGCATCTTATTGTAACAATGATACTTAAATTTAGAGATCTAAATTTGTACCACAAGCTATCTATAACGGTTTATCACTTTTTCTCATGATATGTAGAGTTTCTGTTCCAAAATTATTATTGGAGCATCCATTTCCCAAGGATTGGGGTTTAACAAGCTTCACCAGCAGGAAAAAAATTATTTTCTCTCTCTAGTTGTGAGAAGATAAAATAAAGAAACAGTTTATGAAGCTAAACTCCTTCAGGGATCTGATAATATACAAATCAGGAATGGTATAAGGAACTTATGAAGTGCGCATTATTGAATGCAGGTTGTTCTGCTCAAGTTATTTACACTCTGTGAATTCCATTTGGCTCATCTCCTATACAGACAGACCTTGGCAAAAAGCAAAAGCATATCTTTGAATTGTCAGAAGGTTGCAGTACCGGTCAAATGCAACACAACAGCCAGCAGGTGTTCTGGACCTCTGGCCCACATTGATGGTGGAGAACAGGAAGAAAACTAATATGCATGCATAATAATCAAAATGATGCAAGGGGAAAGTTCCATGCCTTCTCAGCATCTCTTGGTTTGCAATTTTTAAGGTGGCAACATGCATGTGCATTCCATGTATTCTACTGAACTATACAAAGTTTTCCCCCAGAGGGGAAAATAATGCCTCCCCGGACCATTTCAGCTCAGAAAAATTGTTGGGGTGGGGGGAGTGGGAGTGAGGCCAAAGCCTCTTTTTTAAGCATGTCTGTGTCTCAATTTTAAATGGAGCCTACATGAGTGGGAATTGAGTTCCCAGTGGGGAACTTGCAAGTGCACATTTGACTGAAAATCAGAGGGAGAAATTTGGATACAACCTGTGTAAAATTGGCTCCTTGTTTGCTCTTTTTCAGGGTTCCATGGAAAAAAAGGGGATTTATCTTTCACCAGTTAGAAAGTGGGCAGGGGGTTATGAAAATGCGCCTTCCAGAAAAGTCCAAATCAATTAATTATTCTAGGATTATGTGGATTTTGCATCAAGCACTTTTAGGATCAGCATGGACCTTTGGGCCATACACACCAGAAGTGATCGATATAGGGTGGAATGTCCCTGAAATATATCAAGTGTTACATGGGTTTTCTATTATCTTTTCCAAATGTGGTACTTGTCTTGGCTATGTGGCAACCATCTAGATGCCTAGATCTTGATGCTTAGTTGTCGTGCGCCATCAGGAACATTGGTCAGCTCAGATCATGGCAACATTTTTCCCAGCTAAAAAGAGAAAGGGCTCATTTTAGGGGTGGTTTTTTTTTTTGCAAGCCCAGGATCATCTGTATACTTCTCTTCTCTTGGACTCAGAAGAGACTGTGAGCTGACCCATTCCAAAATTCCCCAGCCCATGACTTTAGGCTGCTTATGCAAGGATTATTTGTTATATTTGGGGCATTTCAGTTCACAGGATTTTGACAGCTGCAGGGCAATCCTATTGTCTGCCACAATTAATAGCAAAACTGTCCTACTATGGGGTCCTGCAATGTTTACAACTATTTTTCTCATTACAGTTTCTGACCTACATTAATCTTGGGGTCTGGTTTTTATATTTAGGTCATAATGAAAAAATAACCTAAAGGTATATATTTCAGTTACGTGTAATGTGTACTGTTGCATTATTTTTGCTGACCTTTTCCTTGTTCTTTTTTCTGTGCCTTAATTTCTTTAGGGGGTATTTTTGAATGTGTGGAATCTGGCCCAACGGGAGCAATGGGAGCAGAGGAACTAGCCTTCAGATTTGCTGTGAACACAATCAATAGAAATAGAACTCTGTTGCCAAACACTACATTAACATATGACACACAGAAGATAAACCTCTATGACAGTTTTGAAGCATCAAAAAAAGGTAAGTTTTTAAAAGTTTTCGAGAGATGTAGGTGTTTGCTGGGCTTTGGCATCAGTGTTCCCATTTAAGGGGAATAAATTTTGATCCACTGCAATGACTTTCCTCACATGAGCCCTTTCCACACACGCACGGAAACGAGCCTCCACCGGCATAATTTATGCTGTTGGAGTCTCAGTGGAGGCTCGGGAAGTGGCCCTCACTCCCCCCCAGCTGGAGAGGCGGCTACGCATGAAGCCACCTGTCGGTCAGCCCCTTCCACTGACCTTCATGTCCAGCATCGCTCTGGAGGGCTGCAGGGACCCACCCATGCTGCCTTCCGACCTCCAGGGGTTGGAGGGCAGCGTGGGCAGGTCTCTGCAGCCCTCCAGAGTGACGCTGGACATGTAGGTCAATGGAGGCAATGGGGAAAGCGGCGTCTTCCCAGCGGTGTGGTTCGCACTGTGCTGACGGGAAGACTGCGCTTTAAAGCGGCGCCTTCATGCCGCTCCCGGGCAGCCAGGATGGCATTGTTGCGATGCGTGTCTGCCATAATGTCAGTAACCTGTTTTATGTGGCATGAAAAAAAATACTTGGAGAGAGAATGGAATCATATTGTCCAGTCTCATTTTTAATTCCGGTGTTCAATGTCATTTTGTGAAGAGAGTCACCACAAAAAATTGGGTACTCAATTGCCAATTCAAAAATGTCTCAGTCTCTGTTTCTACTGTTGAGAACTCTGGGGGAAGGTGCCATTACCTGAAGGAACAAAAATATGTAGCCAACTAATCCCCACACACAAAGAACCACATCTTTTAGCCAATTTTGATCAGCAGTAATACATGATTGCTACTTTAGTAGTCCTTGATTATATGCAGTGATTATTGCTAGTACTCTTTTGAAATGCTCCCAGTTTCAAATCACTCTCTGCCCTAATGTTACATTGGTAGTTCAAGATGAAATTGACAAAGCTGATCCAATTGACCATGCTAATTTAATTTCTGCTTGAATATTAAGATGGTAAATTTTATGTGAAATTGACAAAGCTGATCCAATCAACTATTCTGGTTTGTATCTCTGCCTGAACATTAATATTGCAAGTTCTATATGAATTTGATAAAGCTGATCCAATTGACCGTGCTATTTGGTATCGCTATCTGAATGTTAAGATCACTAGTTTGATATGAAATTGAAAAGCTCATTAAATCAACCATGATAGTTTGTTTCTCTGCCTCAATGCTATATCACTAGTTTGATATGAGGAAGAGAAAAAATCATTTTGAAAATAGCGGATGGGAGGGAGGAGAAAATGGCTGAGGGGAGTTTGGGCAACAACATGGGGACACGGATAAGGGCCAGGTGTTTGGTGAGATGGAGAAATAAAGACTATTTCAACATTATTACACACTCAAGGTAAGCTGGCTCCAGAACAGTTAAAAATCATTTTGAATGTGCTTGGGAAAACAACAGACGGAAAGTTAAGGGAAATTGTTTCTTGAACCTAACGGAGGAAAAAAACATGAAGAATTAAAAGAAAAAAAGTAGCAACATATGTTGTAAACAACTCATGGAGAAAGCTGAACCAAAGGAAAACTGAACCAAATCTCTAGAAATAAGTAAATACTTCTCACTCACAAAGAAAGAAGTGGCCATTGCAAAGGAAGTCATGTATGAACCACCAGGCATAGCATTTGCACATTCCTTCTCGGTTGTATTTTTAATTTGCACTATATTATGTGCAGTAGTTATTTCGTTAATCCAGGCAACATCCCTGCAAGATAAGCTATTGCTTTTTTATCCCAGAAATGTGAAACTGACAGAGGACATTATTTTTTCCAACCCTGCCAAGAGAGGAGGGATTTTCAGCTTTTTGGAACTGGTCTAAAATTTTCTCTACTTACTTTCATGACTTTGTGGATCCTAGATGGCTGATTGCCTTTGGCAGCCATTACTGTAAGTTTCAAAAGTCATGTATGAAAGGTGAATGGCTCAGGTATAATAGTGTATTTATTGTGAAAGGAGCCTTAATGTATGTTCTCAGCCAGTGTGGTGATTCGTGATTCTTCCACTAAGAAATAAACAGATATTTATCAAAAGACCTTAGGCTACAGAAGTCCAAATACTTGGATTTCAGAATATCTAGTACCTCTGCAGGCAGCTCATGAAGTAGAGGCCTGGAGTGGGCATCTGATTTGATTTGATAAATACCCTACAGATGAAAAATTTGAAGTAAAGCTAGAACTGGTTTAAAGTACTGTTTGAATGAAGAATACTCTATATGCAACATCCCTATATACACTGTGTATAGGGCATCTCTGCAGTATATGCAAGGCCAGTTATCTATGTTTGCTGCAGCAAAAAACAAAACAGATAACAGCTAATAAAGTAACTCTAAACCATGAAAACCTGTTCTACTTAAAAAAGAGAAATGTGTTGGAAAAGAAATGTCCATCATCCAGCTATTAGTGCTATTAGAAATTCCATCTCTTAGCTTTTGTATAACTACAGTAGTGAAAAGTAGTATATCAGTGTATACTATTGGATTATTTTTCTAAATAAGGGTGAAAGTGTTCCAAGCATCATAGGGTTAATCTGCATGCCACTGAAGTAAATGGCTAAGTTCCCACTTACAGTAGTCATAATATAAGTTGCATCATTTGACTTCAGCAAATGGTACATTATTACCAACCTTTTTGTTTGGGTAATGACTATTTTGTGGTCAGTCTTTTAAAGGATCACACAGGATAAGTGACCTGCATTAAATGTGAATCTCCTTTAAGGAAAAGATAGGTACATTATGAAGAGCATAAATAAAACATAGCTAAAACAGAAGTAGGGCACATCCCATGAATTATCCACCGTAGAAAATCGTACTGAGTGCCAAACCACACATGACCCTGGGGGAACCCTGTGTGAATGTGAGCTGCATAAAGAAGCCATGGGGAATCCCAGTACATATTTGAGCTGCAATATTGCAGAAAAGGGCTTTCCCTTACCCTCCTTACACCATTTCTCTCATAGTAAATCTAGTCCCCCACCACCACCACTTTAAGCACCAAGGAAGTGAACAGTCAGCAAGATTATGGCTGGATTTTTCCTTCATAGGGCTTTAGTACATGGAGCCCCTTTACTATTGGGAAATGTTCAGGTTCAGGTGAGAATGGACAGCCCAATGCAGAGGCTGTTGCAGCCACATAGGGCTCCACTGCCATGCTGCCACTAGAGGGTTTCCAGGTGGCATAGGGAGACAGCAGGAAACAGAATTCCTGGCTGCCTGTTATGATTTTGCACTTCCAGAGTCTGCGAGACATACTCAGCTGTTCTAGGTGAGCTTAACAAACGTAGGCGCATAAAAGCACAGTCTGTGGTATGACATTAGTGGAAAATAATGTTTCAGGCAAATACAAGGTGGAATTGTTTGATGTCATGCAAGTTATTTAGTGTTTAGTGCAAGTTATTCTCTTCATTCACTATTATCAGGTTACAGATCTGTGTACAGGATACAGCATGTAGATCTGATTCCCTCTTGCTGTCTTTCTTCATTTGCTACAGTACACAGGTTGATGGGTGAGGTGTTACAAAGAAAGAAGCAGTGTAGTTTTTGTAATCTCTGCATCCATTTTTGCAAAAAAAAAAAAGCAATTTCAGTGAATTTAACATGCCCTAGGAAACTGAGACTATAGGGAAGACAGCTGAAAAGTAGTCTTTGGATTCATCTGCAATAATTGCAGTAGAATCTGTGTTTCCTTCCTAGAAAACTGTAACAGGGACTAATCACAGGGCTGTTGACATGGATAGTAAACTCCATTTTAATGCATGCGCGCGCGCACGCACGCACGCACACACACATATTCTGAAAGTGAGTCCCCTCTCCCCTGTTTACACACTGTTGATCATGCCTGTCTTGCTTTTCAGCTTGCGATCAGCTCTCTCTTGGAGTAGCAGCTATCTTTGGACCTTCACATAGCTCTTCAGCTAATGCTGTGCAATCTATCTGCAATGCCTTGGGGGTTCCACATATACAGACTCGCTGGAAGCATCAGGTTTCAGACAACAAAGACTCTTTCTATGTCAGTCTTTATCCAGATTTCTCTTCACTCAGCCGTGCCATCCTTGACCTTGTCCAATTCTTCAAGTGGAAAACTGTCACTATTGTTTATGATGATAGCACAGGTAAGCAGACCTGCAGTTAGTTCTTTATGTAAAGGTATTTGTGTTACGAAATATTTTTTGTAATATTTTAAAAAACATAATTTTTTTACATGCCACTTTAGTACTACCATTGAAATGCTATGAAATGCAGTGATACATTCCCCTTTTCATTGTGTTATAATATATATCAGTGTTGTAATATATTTTATTAATATTTTATTTTATTTTGTTTATGAGACTTTTATACTGCCCCTCCCCTTGCAGGCTTGGGGCATTTTCCAGTGTATCACATTGTACAAAACGCACTGTAACAATTGTAAAATCTAGAGTCAATAAAATAACTATTCCACAATCATATAAAAATATATTATATCTAAAATAATTTTACATGGTTTGCGTGCTGATGTGCAGAGGCTCGCTTACCAATGACCACCACTCACTGGGGGTAGCAGGTGTTATATGGTCCCTGGTAGAGACCCCAACTAGGAGCCTAGCAGCTGCAGGTTGAACAACTTTTAATTTCTGGATTAGAGTCAAGGGCAGTCCCATGTAGAGCGACTTACAAAAGTCCAATCGGGAGGTGACCATTTCATGGATCGCTGTCGCCAGGTCAGAACAGGAGAGATGGTGGCCAACTGTTGTGCATGGTGAAGATGATAAAAAACAGTCTGGGTTGTTTTGCTGACCTGAGCTTCCAAATAAATCCTAACATCCAGGATTACCCCCAGACTTCTAACCTACAAGGCCAGATGTAAAGTCTCACCATCTAGCACAGGCGAACTAAAGTCAGCTGGCCTCTCTCCCTGACCCACCCACAGAACCGCCATCTATGAGAGATTCAGTTTCAACCTGCTAGCTCTTAACCAACCAGCCACAGCTTCAAGACAACGCTGGAGAGCTTCAGGGACCAAGTGTGGCTGGCCTGCTATTGTGAGGATAAGCTGGGTGTCATCATCATATTGGTGACACCACAGCCCAAAACTCTGGACTAGCTTGGCCAAGGGGTACATATAGATGTTACAAAGCATCAGGGAAAGGATTGCCCCCGTGGCACCCCACACACAATGGGATGCCGCCTGGAACTCTCCTCCCCAGACGTCACCTGCTATCCCTGGTCCCGGAGGAACAAGTCCATCCAGTACAAGGCTGCCCCTGTACCTCTACATCAGCGAGGTGGTGGACCAAAAGCTCATGACCTACCACCGTGGTGGCAAACCTTTGGCACTCCAGATGTTATGGACTACAATTCCCATCAGCCCCTGCCAGCATGGCAAATTGTAGGGGCTGATGGGAATTGTAGTCCATAACATCTGGAGTGCCAAAGGTTCGCCACCACTGACCTACCATGTTGAATGTCACAGTGAGCATTAGCAACACCAGCAACGCCAAACTTCCTCTGTCTAACTGGCACTGGAGCTTGTCCAGAACAGCAACCAAAACCGTCTTGGTCCCATGACCAGGGCAGAAGCTGGACTGGTAGGGATCCAATACTTTAGCATCATCCAAAAATTTCTGGAGCTGATCCTCTACTGCTCTCTCCATTACCTCGCCCAGGAATGGTAAGTTTGATACTGGGCGATAATTGCCCAGATCCAATAGATCTAAGTTAAAACTTTTAAGAAGAGGGTGGACTACGTTGATGACAACCTAGTTCAAACCTCTGGATCAAGCCAGCAAGAGGGCACATATAGATATTACATAAAATTGGCAAGAGAGCTGACACTGAAATAAAATGAGAATTTCAGTTAAAAACAAAAGGTTTATCGTAGCAATTATACGAGTCAGAAATTAAGGAAAAAACTGCTGCAAATTTCATGAGAAAAATATCATTTTGTCATTTATCAAGAAAAGACAAGCTCTGTTTGCATAGCACTGTATGAATGCTGCTGTTGATTTTTTGTAACACAATTTTTAATTTTAACCCTGAAATTTCTTTGAGGTTTGAAATTCTCCCCCTGCCCCTGCTGCCGCATAAAATCTGCACATTCTAAATGTGGCAGCTTTTTTTCCAAATGTGTAAGAAGATGCTTCCCATGAATTTCAGTATTGAAACTGGTCACGAATACAAAAAATAGAATTGTTCTGATGCTGGAGTTAGTAATAGCTTGTTTAAGAACTCCATCTTCATATAGGAGTTGAGATCATGCTGTACGTTGCTTACTGCTATGGTGATGTAAATTTAGTGTGGTAAATATGATGGAAATGCTCTAACTTTACATACACATGACCAAACTGGTTTAGAGAGAGGTATGCTTAACTAAAGCTATAAAGTATTACCCATAACTATCCCTGTAGCATCTCCTAATTTACAGGGCTAATCTGAAATTTAGGAAATGCAGAACTCCCTGCATAATGTTAGTGTAACATTAAAATTTAATGTTTATGCATTTTTTGTTTCAATGAACCATGCAGCATCTTATACATAACATTTCTTGTAGAAAAATGCCTAAATTATAAAATGGCAAAATATTTATTATGTTTGATATCACAGCTTCCAGTTCTCTAGCTGGTTGTTGGCCTTTCATTACAATTCGAGCCTCACCCAGAGACCTAGAAAGTTGTAATGTATCAGTGTAGTATTTGTGCAGATGCCAGCAGGGTGTCCTGTTGAATTTGACAAAAGTTAATCTTATCAATTTGAGGATGCTTTAAGTCCTGCCCTTGTGTTTTTGAAATGGTGCCCAGGGTGCCAACTACCATTGGGACGACCTCAGCTGGTTTATGCCATAGTTGCTGAATCTCAATTTTCAAATTATGGTATTTAGTGTCATTCTCATATTCTTTTTCAATGACCCTGCTGTGTACCACTATGTCAACAATGGTTACTTTCTTGTCCTCAATTACTGTGATGTCTGGTGTATTATGTGCTAACACTTTGTTTGGATTTGAAAGTCCCACAAGATCCTGACCTTCTCATTTTCCATTACTTTCTCTGAACAGTGTTTCCAACAAATTTTAGCTGTCCTAATGTTGTAATTCTGGCATCATCATCATCATCATCATCATCATCATCATCATCGTTGTCGTCGTCGTCGTCATCATCGTTATTGTCGTCGTCATCATTGTCACTGTCATCACCATCACCATTTAGATTTCTATGCCACCCCAGTATCCATCATGGTGGCCTTCTAGTGCTCACCCAAGTTGATCTGCCTCACCAGCTTCCTCTTGTTGGGGTAAAGACTCTGCCTGTAAAAACAGAGGATCTCCTACAACACCTCATCCCTAAGCCCCCAATATCTTGAACATTTTCCATCCTGTACTTCAGGGTGGCATTTGCCTTCTAGAGTGGACTCCTCCAGTGCATCTTTGGACAAGGGCACTGGATCCTCACTGGACAACAATCTGGGCACATCTCTTGCAGATGTATCACCCTCTGATGATCTCAAGCACTACTCTGAGCACCTTATCAGAATGGCTAGTGCCCTCAACCTCATCTACTAACCACTGGCATCAGCTTCTTCCAATCCTGTCCTCAGCATCCTCTACACTCCAGACAACACCCCTGTGGCTTTTCTGGTGGCCAAAGGTTTCCTCAAAATAGCTACATCCAATTGTAATTATGCGGGCAATATCAAATTTGATACAGTAGTAAGGTGCGGAAAATAGTATTACCAGCTGTCATTTTATGCAATAGATCGAGACCAGATCGTGTGTGCTGGATATTAGTAATGACTTCTGCACCAAATGTGGAAAACAATCCACAGTCAAGTCTTACACCAGCCTTACATGTCTTTTTGTCCAGAAACACTGTAAGAAAAACTATAATCAAGCATATCTGTGGAAGCCATGATTTGTCAAATTCATACCAAGAAAGTTTATTGGATATGCCCTATGAAGGCTGGGTAACAATCATACAGCCCTTATCAGTAGTGGCAATATTGGTCCCTTCTGCACAGGCAGTACAAACAGGTTAAATGAACCCGTGTTGCCTGTTTCACCGTTTGCAAGCAGGTACAGGGGCCATCCAGTGACAGGGGCCAGTCCAGCAACAGGATGTGGGATGTTTCACACAGGAAACACTTTGTTTCCCTGTGAAACACACATTCAAGAATCCCCCCACCCAAGAATCCCTCCACCTGAGAATCCCCCACAACAGAATACTGACACAAAATAGTGACGGCCTAGAGAATCCACTCTAATGGCAGCTACCTACAGAATACACTATAATGGTGAACAGAAGGGGGTGGGGATAAACAGAATGCTTCTTGCTTGCTGTAGTCTGCACAGGCAAGCAGGAAGTGTGTGAAACCTGAGTTAAAGGGGAAAAGTTGCTAATTTAGTGACTTTCATTTAACTTGGGTTCAGCAAAATTAAATAGCCCAGAAGCATTTAGGGGGCGAGTTCTTTGGAAACTTCTCCCCCCATAACACATTTTTCACATTGCTTAACCCATTACATTTTACCTGTGTGGAATCATCCATTGATAGACAGTGATGGTCTTCCATGGCTTCATGCCACCCCTCTTACAGTGCAAAATCCATAAATGCAGTTGATGCTCATACACTTGTGGTTCTCATGCTGCAGGAAGAAGGTCTTCACATTCTTCAGTCTTCTGCTTTGGAGCAGGTAGAGATTGTCTTTAGTTACTGCATTACTCCAGCTCATGTAAACTCTTGGGAAATATTAGTTGGTAGCAGATTATAGCTATCTTGAATTTTTAAATGCACCTTTACTCCATTTTGCACTAAAATCTGGATGAAACATACTGATCTGAATCATTCATAGCTCTACAAGTAATTTCATGGGATTATGAGTGAAATTATCAGTTGACCTAACTTCAGTAAATCCATCATATCTAACTGTTTACGTGATGATGCTCCTTTCGCATACTACCAAGTTATATTTTAATTTATGTGTATATCAGGTCTGCCAGAACTGAATACAGCAATATTTCTTCAGTTGGAGGCAGGGGGTGGGGGGGTGGGAAAGTAGATGAATGAATACTTCCATCCTTTTGGAAAAATCTCCCCTTGTTTAACACAATTTACAGGTCATGTTCTAGATTAAATGTTATTTTACAAATGCTTTACAGAAAACAGTTTGTAATAAACAATTTATGATTACAAGTATGGCTTAGACCTGGACAGTTATGAAGTGCTATATATTTAAGGGTGCAATATAAAATAATGGATACATATTTGATTTACAGATGGCTTATTTCAAGCACAATATTATCAAAACTGGTAAGGGAATGATAAACTATAGTTATAAGCAAGTATTTTTATTGGTTGGACTTCATAACTATTTCATTTTTAATGAGTATAGTGGAAACATATTGTTTATCACCTCCATGAAAATGAGGTCTTAATATAAAGGGATCTCACATCTCTGTGATCTTATATCTTTGCTGAAGTGTCAGAACCACTGGTTTTGCCAAGAGGGAAGGTCTGGGGTTACTTATTCATCAGTAGATTCACAGGTGAAAAGAGAATTGTGCTGCAATTTAAAATAGGATAGAGACTTACTCAATTGCCAGTCCTGCCTCAGAGGAAGGAATTTAGCACCATCAGGATAGATGAGCTGTCTCATGACTAATCTGCTGCTTGTTGGAGATTCAAAGAGGGCAAAGCATGTGAATTTCGTTAGTAAGGAGTACTGTGATGTGAATGTGTTGTACAATCAGATTTGTTTTAAAAATCATTTTAATTTCTCCAGGATGAGAATGCTTTCAGGCAAAACCCTGGAAACCCTGGAAGCAAAAATTAAATTGTCAGCGGTGAATGTGAAGGTGATAAATACAAGCAGGCAGGGAGAGCTTTACAAAAGATCCCGAGGGTGCCCCAGAGCTTTAAATTGAGTTTAAATGCATTGCAATGAATGAAAGCTATCAAAACAAATATTGGCTTCAATCCAACACAGAGCTGAGCTTGCTTAGATCAATGAAATCAGTGTTGGATTGTAGGTGTAAATTTTTGGTTTAATTTTTGTTTGTTCAGCGTCTCATCCTTATGAGCTGTTGATGGCAAATAATAATAAATTGTGTGCTGGTTTATATAAAATTCTCTTGTCAGATCTCCAGCAGCATATATTAAATGTTTCATCCTTTCTCTAATAATTTCTCATGGTTAGACCTTTGGCAGTAAAAGCATACTCCCCCCTCTGCTGTAAGCAGTTTTCCTTTCATGTTTTGCGCTATACTCTTATAATATACGATCGAAAGAGAAACCAGAGTATATACTCTTATAATAATGATGAAGTCTCATTTCACAGATTTGTGACACGCAATTACGTTCTCTCTAAGAAGTTAACAT
This sequence comes from Sphaerodactylus townsendi, assembly GCF_021028975.2. Lineage (NCBI taxonomy): Eukaryota > Metazoa > Chordata > Lepidosauria > Squamata > Sphaerodactylidae > Sphaerodactylus > Sphaerodactylus townsendi. The sequence continues at coordinate 126,964,245 of NC_059425.1, read as the reverse complement.
GTTTGTTTTCAATGTATTTTGGAACTGGAAAAGAAAATATGGCACAGTTATCAAGCTCTCAGACCACTCTCAGATTCTGAATGAATCCTGTCCTTCAACTGCACACGATCAAATGCAAGTTGTTTTGCTAGATTTCTCTTTAGTGTTTGCTTCTAGAAACAAATTGCAGAGTGGCAACATTTTGATGAATACTGTGAATGTGAATAAATTACACTATTTACACTCTGTCTATATATACTATAGCTGTATATTTATATATACACATACATATATACATATATGTAGTATCTTAATTGAGATAAACCCCTGTCTGAATGTATTTTACCAGCAAAAGACACAGCCATAACTCTGTTCACAGCTTTCGCCATCTGTGTATTAAACTCTAAATATGTAGAAGGAAGCAAGATTGTGGTAACAGACTCCTCCAGTGTTCACATATTCAGCTGACAAACAAGACAATACATTCAATTTGCAAATGTCTTAGGGAACAAGCAAATGAAAATAATTGCAAGCCTAATTAGATACTGGTAAAGAGAAATGTCAACCTTATGGACTCACTGGTTATTGCCATTGAGAGTGCATGAGCTTGCTGTAAATGTATAATCTTTTTGAGGATGGGGTACATCCACTAGCATCTACTGTGCTGATCTAAGATGGTAATAGGCTCATCTTGGAAGAGGCAGCCCTTGCTGAGTTTTTTTTTAAAGCATTTTGTATGTTTGTGTTGCTTTGGGTGCTTTGGTAGAGAGGTGACGCATAAATCTTTTATAAAAAATACATGAGGCAGTATTTGCATCAGTTCAAACATTCAAGTCTATTCAGTGAAGGCTACATATAAAGCACGCTGGAAGACCAAATTCAAGGGACTGCAAAGGAGTATATAAGAATGGAGAGAATCCTTGTCCAGTAAAAAGGAACACTCTTCATATTAAATATATATGTTGGAACAGACTCCTGACCACAGACCCAAAGACCAGCTCTTCTGTGGGTAAAGTTTGATCTCATGAACCATAGCAACCCCCCACCAACTTTTTCATGCCTCCAGTAGCAACAACTCCATCATGTTTAGATTCCGTTTCTAATTGATTAGTCTTATATGCTTGACAGTAGCCACACAGCAATTGAATTAATGAAATGTAGACAAAAATATAATCAAAATGAGTCACCATTCTGAATCTTTGAGATACCACCAGTAGTTTTATATGGATATTCAATGCAGGTGACAGCATTACTTTTATAAATTCCACACAAGTAGCCTCTGGGAAATTGAATGTGCCTCTCCTAATGCTGTGTCCCATTGCATAAGAGTGGGATCATCGTAATGTAGCCACATCTATCTGAGCTAGCTGGTGTAGAAGAATGGAATATTCCAAAAGTAATTGAATGCTTCTAAGCCAGGGGGGTCCAACTCTGGTGCCCCAGATGTTTTTTATTTATTTATTTATTATTAGTTTTATATACCGCCCTCCCCCTGAGGGCTCAGGGTGGTTCACAACAGGTTAAAACATACATTAAAACATAATTTAAATACCAATTACATAAAAACAGAACCCATTAAAAATGTGGACGGCATCTGGCTACCCCCCTCCCCCCCTTGCGCCCACTGGAGGCCAGATGACACGGTAGATGTATTTTTAACCAGGCTGGCCAAACGCCTGGTGGAACAGGTCCGTCTTGCAGGCCCTGTGGAAACTCTGTAAGTCCCGCAGGGCCCTGATCTTTCTAGGGAGCCTGTTCCACCAGGTAGGGGCCAGGGCTGAAAAGGCCCTGCCCCTCATCGAGGCCAGCCTGATCATTTTTGGGCCAGGGATCACGAGTAGGTCCTACCGGGGCAATATGGGGAGAAGCGGTCCCTCAGGTATGCAGGGTCAATTGGCCATGCTGGCAGGGACAGATGGGAATCATAGTCCATGAACATCTGGGGCACCAGAGTTGGACACCTAAGCTATTCAAATGAGCTAATAGGGGAACTTTTCCTCTGTTACCTTATATTGTTCACCAGAGTTACCAAAACCATCTCAGTACTATAACCTGGCTGAAAACCTAATCTTAAAGTTTCAAAGTTATGCAGAATGGCTTTGGGGGCAACCCTCATCTTCAAAGCTAGCACTGGCTTGGTTACCAGACTGAAATTGTTTACATGGAACAGTGTGAAAGAGGCTTTTTGCAAGTATCCAAAATTGTCTGAGATCCTGGGAACTGAATCTTTGGCTAACATCCACCACAGCATTTTGCTGACTGTTCTGAGCAAAGTGGTCAGAACATGTGACCACAGAAACTTTCCACTAGATCCAGGCATGTGAACTTTTGCATGTAAAACTTGTATTCTGTCACTGAAATGTAGACACCCCCCCACATAAGTATTTTTTAGATTTAAAAAAATGCCATTGTTACTCTGTCACATCATTAGGCTTGTTGATATTTAGGCCCTTTCCGCACGGCGGTGGAAATGCAGCTCCACCAGCATCAGGGCTCGGGGACTGCTCGCATGACAGCGTGCGAGCAGCCCCGCAGATCTCCCGCATCGGAGAGGCGGCTCCGCACAATGCCACCTTCGGTCCGTCGCCTCCGCTGACCTGCCTGTCCAGCGTCGCTTTGGAGAACTGCAGGGTCCCGCCCATGCTGCCCTCCGACCTCTGGGGGTTGGACGGCAGTGTGGACAGGTCTCTGCAGCCCTTCAGGGCAACGCTGGACAGGCAGGTCAGTGGAGGTGACAGGAAAAGCGGCGGCAGCCCGCCGGTGTGGTTCGCACCGTGCCGGCCGGAAGATGCCGCTTTTCAAAAACCTCACTCGATGAGCGAGGTTTAAAGTGGCAGCTTCATGCTGCTCCGGGGCGGCGACGACAGTGCTGCTGCTCCTGTGTGAACGCTTTCCCCAGGGACAGTGTTTTTGCCGTCCCTGGGGCGCTCTATTCCACGCATGCAGAAAGGGCCTTAGAGAGTGTAATACTTAGAGAATGTAATACTTTCATTTGTGGCTGATGTTTTTTTAATCATCCAGAGGAAGCATATTCTGGCAAATGACCATCACCAGGGACTAAGAAGCTAATACATATCAGAAACGATCAAAAACATTTTCCTGCTTAGGTCCTTAGGATCCCAGAGGTGCTTAATAATCTGCCATGCAGCATCGATAGCTCAGTATATTTTACTCTAGGTGAATTATGTCTAACATGATTTTGTTGTGCCTCTTCTAGTTAACCAGATTTATCCCTGTTTCTGTCCCATGACTTTTGATTATTGTGTCCTCCTTGAACAGTTGATATTATTTGAAATCAAAAGATAGCAGCCCCAGTACATAAGAATATTCAAAGAAAATAATATTCTGCCCAGACAATATTTCTTTTGCTCCAGTTTTCAACCCAGTCCTCACTACTATGCAAATCACATTTAATTCTCTGACAGTTTTGAAATAAACAAGCCTAGAATTATATTGGTATGGTTTAGTGATATGATACACCAGCCTTGATACACACCTGCAAAATATCTGCAAATTTTAATTAAGTCTGTCTCTTTTATGCTAGATAAAGTAAGTGGCAAAGTTTGATCTCTCGCTGTATTCCTCCTGAGGTCTTAAAAAATCCATAGAGAACAAAATTACATGCTGCTTTTTTCCACATTTCTAAAATCCAGCTACATGAGCTAATCCTCTAAACTGGAAAAGGAGATCAGTCCCATTCTAAAAAACACTTTGTAAACTCCAAAGTTGTGAAGCAGGATTTCAAGTTGAAGTACAAAGGAACATGCTATTTCTACTTCATATTTGCATAAACTGTAACTTGCTAGTACCTTTTGGTTACATAGCTCAGTGGCATATAATGGCATATGCAAATTCATTGCTATCAGCAGAAGCTTTTTCTCCTATTAGCATTTACTGAGGTTGTAGGTGAAAGATTTAAGCACCATAGAGTCTCTTTGTAGCTCTGACTAAAGGATAAAGGGAGAAATAATAGGTTCCCCAGAAATGAATCGAATTAAGGGCCAAGCTAGATAAGATTGGTGTCCCTGAGTTTGCCCTGGCAATGTGTCACCATTTAAAAAATTCTCCCCAGGAACTCATTTAAACTGTGCTGTGCAAGCCCAGTTCTGGTTGGGACTAGAAATGTTGGGACTAGAAATGGTACCTGGGGCAGTTATTTGTCCATATGTCCTCTGGAACCATTTCAGATCAGAAAAAAAACAAGCATAAGGGGAAAGGCAGGACACTTGTCAGATCTCTTTTGGCTCTAATGCTGCAGAAACACATTCTGCAATTTAGTCCAGAATGTAGAATGAATGCATGATGAATCCATAACAGTAGAAGGGAGAAAAACTTTTTCAAAAAATATACAATTTAAATGTTTTAAAGGCAGAGGTGGGATGCAGACAGTTCTCAATGGTTTGCTAGAACCTGTAGCTAATTTTTTTTCTAGTTCACAGAACCGGTTGTTACCAGCCTGGATTCTCTGCCTCTCCCTTAAACCCAGGCTCTTAAAGGGAAAGCACCTTTCCCTTTAAGAAGACTTTTCCCCTTAACAGGACCTTTCCCTTTAAGAGTCTAAGGGAGGGGCCGAGGTCAGCCTGGAAAGTGGAGTTTACCAGGCAGGATGCCTTGGAGGTTGCCTGGGAGGTTGGGCGGTATGTCTCGGAGGTTTGTCTGGACACCTGGGAGTTTGGGCACGATGCCTGGGCTGTTGGGCGGGATCCCTGGAAGGTTTGGCGGGATGCATGGCGGAAGGAACAACCACCCACAATTGAAGATTGGTCGTTACAAGTGGCGGAGTACGTGCAGCTGAACAAGTTTTCAACCATCTTAAAAGACTTAAAAGACTTAAAAGAGGAAGACCTCCAGGCCATGCCGGCTGCCTGAAACTGAAACAGAGCCACCAAAAGGGAGTGGGAGTGGGGGGGTGGCACGACCCTGGCAGAAGCCTTCCCTCTCCCTTCAAACACCCCAAAAGGCCAGTTGGACCCTTGGGGGCCCGGCAGAAGCTTTCCCTTTTCCCCCACTCCCTCCAAAAGGCCAGTTGGCCTTCCCCCTGCCACCCCATTTCCCACACTCCTAGACTCCCCTTGCCTCCTTCCCTCACACTAGCTCAGCTGGTATTGTTCTGAGAGATGGTGATTTTGGAGTGAGTTAATGCAAAAATCATGAGAATCCGTGTGGATCTGTGTTTTCCAAGCAGGTTTTTGCACCACTGCGGTGCCACGTGGCGTGGAATGCATGATGTGCTGGTGATGTTGGGGTGACTTAGTGCAAGAATCATGTGGATCCATGAGGATCCAAGTTGTTCAAGCAGATTTTTGTGCCACTGCGGCACCGCGAAGCATGGGATGCATGATTTTTGTGTTCAGACATATGGCCAGGGGCTTTAGCTGTGATGTGCAGGTGATTTTTGGGTGACCAAGTGGAAAAATCATGGGGATCCATGTTTTTCAAGCAGATTTTTACACCACGAAGTGTGGGATGTGTGATTGTTTGTTCAGACATTTGGTTAATGGCTGGAGTTATGATGTGCTGGTGATTTTGGGTTGACCGTGCAAAAATCATGAGGATCTGTGTTTTTCAAGCAGGTTTTTTCATTAATATTTTAAAACTCTTTCTTATAACATAATCTAGTTTTGTGCACCTCTTTTTTGTTCTTATTTAAGTATTAACAATATGAAATAATGAACTACCTTTCAGTATTTTTTTTAATACTTAAAATGGTCATTAGGGCAGCAAACTGGTTGTTAAATTATTTGAATCCCACCACTGGAAGTTCAGAACTGGTTGTTGAATTATTTGAATCCCACCACTGTTTAAGGGTATTCATGCTTTGACATGAATGCTTCCCATGCCAACACCAGTGACAACATGGGACATATACTTAACCTGCATCCACATGTTTCAAGCTCGCCATCCCCAGCAGGAGGGGGTGTCACAAAATGGGTATGCGCTCAAGTGGCACCTAGTAACCCCCTGTCCCGATCCCCATGGGGGGACGGTGCCGGGTTCAGCGGTTTGCTGCCCGAAGGGCCAGGGGTCAGCCATGGGACTGACCGTGGCCAGGTTCAGCAGTACGGATGTGTCCCATTTATGCTTGCCCAGCTTCCTACAGTTATTGTTATTAATAAACAGGGCTGCGGCCATTTCTATTCCAACAAATAAGAGTTATCTTGTTATTACTGGGCAAAGCGAAGCCCGCACATTTGCACGCAACAGTACAAAAACTCTGAATGTGTAGACCTTCTCATAACTCCATCTAGAGACGGAGCTCACAGTATTTAGATTTACTTGGCCTGCCTAGTTATTATAGTGCTGTTTTCTGGAAAATAGCAAGTTGCAATTTATTCATAGGGCTGCTTTCATAAGACCACTTCACAGTGTAAAACGTGAAGGAAAATAATACTTCAGGGTGACTTAGCCATTTCAAAATATAGTAGAAATCAACCCAGAGCTGTGTGGTTACAAAGACCTGATTTATAGTTGCAGCAACTGAATATGGCAAAAAAAAAAGCATCTCATGCTACTCAACAGATGGAGTTAGTGGAAAACAATTTACACTGGTGGGAGCCAAAATGTAAATGTTAACAGTATTTTCAAAAGGTGTATACGTATGACATTTTCATTTCACAAAGAATATGAAATTTTACTTCTTTCAAATGACTTTGTTGTTCAGTAGAAGGAATGGTAAAATATGCTATTAGTAAACAACACTTTGCAGTCTATTTTGTGGGGTGTGAGAATATTGATTCAAGACAGCATTGCATTGTTCCACAACCTCTCGGTACAGAATATTTTGTATAAATGACCTATGCAATAACTCCAAGGGCAAGCACAATTAGTAATTATGTGCTAAAGCTAATTACTGCATGGCACCTTACTGTAATGGAAAGCTGTTGTTTTATTAGTTCAGTGTTGTTTAACAGTATTTGTTTCTCCCTGCTAAAAAGCAAGTGAAAATTTATACTTTAATTATTGTTCTGATGGTTTTAAAGTCTCTGCATTAAGAATCTCTCATGATTGTGAACATTAATTTGACGAATGCTTAAATACTCTGTTTTTTACCCCATAAATTATATAGGAAAACATTCTTGGCTACAAAAAGAGCCAAGACGCCTGACCTAAAACCAAAGAATGGGACTCATATTGATTCGGACTCCTTGTCTTAGAATCTAAACACAGGGAGCTCAACTCTCAAAAGCTTATACCTGGGAAATCTTGTTGTGTTTTACAGTGTTAATGGACTCAAATCTTGTTCCTCTATGTGGCTACCAACCTGAAATTGTTTGAAAAGAGGCAGTTTGTGTTTTGATAAGGCATAAAATACCAGTTTTGTTTTAATCAGACCATCTCGAGGAAGATGGATCTTAGGAGTGGTCTGAATATTGAGAAGCATTCTAAAGCCTGTCCTAGAATACAGTTGTTTGTGTAAAATCATATATAGGAGCTGATTATCAAGTTGACATTCCAATTTCACGTCTGGGTAATGATTTCTCTCTTTCATTCTCAATGGAAAACAAAAACTCTTTTTACATTAAGTCATTGAAAATTTCTAATTATGTTTTCATTTAATTCTAATAGGACTAAGAGAGGACACATCCCCAATACTAGTTACTTGCCCTCCTCTTAGTGCTGTTTGTCTCTATGTTTTAATTTAATTATTTTATCATTTTAATTGTTTTTTAATTGCTCAAATGTTTTAATGCTTTTTATGTTTTTTGCATTGTAATCTCTGATAGGGTAGAAAGTGACCATAGAATGTTTTAAATAAATGTACCCACTGCTTCAGTTCACATGGTCTTGATGATCTTGATTCACAGACCTTCTGGAGCTTTTTATTGGCATGCACCTTTTCTTAAGGCTCAGTCATATCTCCTTTTTGAGTTTGATGAAGAGCTGAATTACACTCTCCCCCACCATTTACATAAGTTCATTTCAAACTGCCAGCATTCCGCTTTTATTTGCTGTGAAATTTTCTGTCTGAAATGGAAACCACATAAATGACAAATTAGCTTCCTGCTTCATGATATAAAGTTCTACTACCAACTTCTGCTTTGCATATGCTCTGCAGCTTGTTAATCTGAAAAACAATTTTAAGCTTTAATGCTTGTTAAATAGGGGTTATAAAACCTCATAGGCCCAAAGGTTTACAACTGACATTGCCCAAGTAGAGTACAAGAAGAAATCTGATGATTATAGCAATGGACTATACGGTCTAGCATCTTGGTTTACACAGTGATCCATTAAATGCCTTGAAAAGCTAAAAAGACTACATGGCCCAGATCTTGCCCTGATGGTACCTCCTAGCACCTGGTATTCTGGTAAGATCTACTTGAACCAGTGATGTACCCATCCTCCATGATTCTAATCTTTTTAAACTGCCCACTAGGTATGAATTCCACAATTTAATTACTCATTGAGTAAAGAACTGCTTCCCTTTGTATGTTCTGAATCTGTTGCTTATCATCTTCATTGGTTATACTTTAGTTTTGTGAGAGATGGAGGAAAAGTTCTACTTACCGGTACTTTCTCCAGTCTATGCACTGTTTTATAAACCTTCATCCTTTTAGTCATTTCACCTTAGTCATCTTGGGGTTTTTTTAATTGAAAAACCTCATATTCTTGCCCTTTCCTCATAGGAAAGATGCCCTAACTTTTTAATTGTCTTTGTTGCCTTCTTCAGTACTTTTCTTCAGTACTTTTCAAGTGCTAAACAGAATGATATTACAGATTCTGTTTAGTTTGGAGATTTGCATTAAGAAATTTGGCCAGTTGCAAGTTCTTTATAAAAAGGTACCTGGTTGTTTTAAACTTCAAACTACTTATCAGAATACTGGATTGTCTGATAGTTATTGTCACCTCTTAAAAAGTGAAAGTTAGGCACTAAAGGTCTTTAGAATGGATTAACACCTTTGCTTCCCTTGACTGTTATATAAGGGGAAAGCAGCATTGTGCAGCCTTTCTTAGATTTTTAAGAATATATTTGTGGTTTGGTTTCTATATTCTATACAACCTCAGGTTTCTATATTAGTGAGGACAACAAATCCTTTTGGAAAATAGTTTGTAATTCTTTAGGGTCCACAGTGTACCAGAATAAGCTGGAAAGCCACCACACTTTTCGGAACAACATTTTAAAACTTGGTTTAATAAGTCTTCTGCTACAATGTCAGATGGTAATGTGAAGGTAAAAATTATGGCTCAGTTTCCTTGGACAAAGTTAAGCTTCTGATCAATTATCTAAAGGGGTATGGACTGGATATGATTCCACTCGCACTTTTACAAGATTGGTGGTCTTCTGTAATTGTTATCCTATTCTCTCTGATAGATCAGACATTGTTCTCAATCCAATGGTGGCAGGCAATTGCTGTTCCAATTTATGAGGAATAAGGGGAAATAAATGATCAAAATACTTATTAATCAATTAGTTTGTGCTCTATCATAGATAAGCTTTATGTTTCACATGTGTACCTTAGACACATTATCTCAAATCTTGGGCCCAGAGCAAATAGTTTATCAGAAAAGGAGTTTGACTATATCAGTGGTTCTCAACCTTCCTAATGCCGCAACCCTTCAATAAAGTTCCTCATGTTGTGGTGACCCCAACCCTAACATTTATCCATTTTACAGATGGAGAACACTGATGCAGAGAGTCTGACCCTGTGAAAGGATCATTCAACCCCCAAAGGGGTCACGACCCACAGGTTGAGAACCGCTGGACTATATTCTATACACTAGAACTGCGAGAAGTATACTCCATCTGAAAAAAGGAAAACTGCACACCACATTTATTGATCTGCAAGCAGCTTTTGATTAAGATCACATTTATGGAGGAAGTACTTTTCCAGTTCTGCATTGCTGACCAGAACTGCATTCCAAATAAGAGCACTCCATAGATCTATATAAGAGCATTACAGTCTTGCCCATTTTATTTTCAATCAGTTTTCTAATAACCCCTTTCATGGACTTTGTCTTTTTAAAAACTAGCTGAAATTTTCATTGAGCCTGTTCTCCAGACAACGGCATGCTACACTAAAATTTTCATTGAGCCATCCACTGTAACTGGAAACATTACAGGGAAACATCGAATGATAGTATACCATCAGAGCAAAAGATTTAGTCTTCTCATTTGAAGAGTCTGAGTCACTGACCTCATGATATCCTAAACATTGTTTCCCTTTGAGTGAGCTTTAGGAAGACAGGAGGAATATAGAATCTCCAAGGCAGATTTCCTGTGACCTTTGCATGTAAAACCTCCCCCAACAAAATAACTGTTCAGATATTTATGAGACTTGCCTCATGATAGTCACTTGTCTGAGCTTGTAGGATTTTTTGTTCACTGTCATTCTGGAGGAAAATGTGTAAGTTAATCTATGTTGGTATAAAACATCTCCCAGTCCCAACTTACAAATGAACAAAGGTAAATCAATCTATAGACTTTTTTTTGTACGTGTGTGTGCGTGGGAGGGGGGTGTTTTCTATGTATTGCTGTTTACTTCAGCTAGCTGCATGATAGGGTCATCTCTGCAAAGAAATAAACTAATGTACTTTTAAAAGTACCGTATGAAGAAATTTTAAAAATGCAATTTAATTAAATGTGTTCAGCATGGTACAACACAGTTCAAATTCTACCTGTTGGTTTTCATCATGCATTTAAGCAAATGTTTGACATCCAGTCAACTGTAGTCATAAATTACTTTTTAGCTTTGCTGAGACAAGATTATTTTTCTTCACACTCTGATATAAAATCTGTAAGCTAATATCTACAAACATTAATTTCTTATATTAAATCTAACAAATCACTTTGCCCTCACTTTTTCTCCCTGTCTCTCTCTCTCTACATGAATTAAGCTATTCCTCAAATGGATTGCAACCATTCTGAAGATCATTGTTTCCCCCCATCAGCTTCTATGCTTGAGAAAGTTCTCATTGGGATTCTGAACTAATTTTTGCTGCATAGCGATAAATCCTCATCCTCCATTTTGGCAGTTTAGGGAAGAGTTTTCACAACATATATTCAGTTAACAGCCCTCATATATTTCAGTGTCAAGGCTTGTTTTATTGTGGCATGTCCACAGACACATGCTGATTGAAGTTATGCATAAAATAATGGGGTTTAGAAAAATATTAAGTAATCTGTACAATGCAATCATGCAATGACATACATTCAGATTACATCTAGCATACTTTATAACATTGCTAGGAACTATTTCTGGGAGATTTATATTCCTTAGGAAATGTGTTTTCTTTTTGATTAGTTACAATGCAGTGGGATATGTAATAAATTGTTACTAAAGACTTTAACATTTGGGTGCCTTCCATGCTTAGATGAAGGAATGGCTGTAGGTGGCATAGTTTCTTTCCTTATTTTGTAAAAACAGATACAATGGTATACAGTATTATCACATATATTTAGATCTGCAGTAATACACACAGAGAAGAGTGGGGGAGGGTCAGTTTTTAACAGGAAGGATGTGTCATATTCTGTGGATCTCCCCAGTAAACAAACTTAGTGGATACAAAATCAATTTTTGATTGGATTACACTTCATAGTTATTGATTACACTTAATAGATCTTTGCCAAAACTAAAGTTTTTGCACCTAATCATTACACTAGTTCCCACATTGCACCCCTTTTTTTGCTCCATTGCTAATGAACATGTCCCTTTCATCTTCCAGTACAAGCCTGCACTTTCCCAAGGCGCACTTTTCAAGATAACGACTCAGGTGCACCCCTGCTTTAGGAAAGGCATCCCAGTTAAGTCTGCACATTCTTACATGGTTCAGAGGTAATGAACTATGGTCTTAAATGTCTCTACACTAATGCACAGAGCATGGGAAATAAACAAGACAAACTCAAACTGTTAACTGTTAAGTGGGGATCAGTGCACACAGTGAAAACCAGTACAAAATACACTGAAAAAGGCTCATGGCAGTTGCTGTCTATATTCAAATAAAGTTTGACAACACTTTTCTGAAAAAAAAATCTCTGGTGTGAGTATTGTGTGAAACATCATCAAGTACATCTTCAAATACACATTCAAAAGTAGAACAAGGTATCTGAGTTCCAGACTGAATAAAACACAGTAAGCATCGGCTAAGCTAACACATACTCGGATGTGGACCGGTCTCATATACACTTCAAGGCTAGTGGAAAAGGACATTTTGCAGTCAGAATCTCAAGAGCAGACTGCAATCCCTGATGGTTTTTAAATTGTTGCTGTCATATAAATCTTGATTTCAACCTTTTCATGGTTTGGAAGTATACCCATATGGAATTCATGTTTCAGTAGCTTTTCCTTCAAGTAGCTCAGGGCATTATCATATGCTACGTTCTTCCCAACTCTTTCAAACTGACCTTCTGTATAAACTGGGTAAATGCACAGCCTTCAGCTGGGAATATTTTTTTTTTGTTTTAAGGGACTTTATGTTGGAATGTTCCTAAGTTCTGGAGATCAATTGAGTCATGAACTTTTTTACAAGATATTAATTTCTATGATCTTCAATGGATAGCTTGTTTTTTGTCATTGTGTTTTACAGAACTGCTTCTACTATGCAGTTCTCATTCTAATCCTCTGCCTAAAATAGTAGTCCTGATTACATCTGCCAGTTTGGGCACTGAATTTTAATTTACTTGAATTGTATGGTAGTTGAAATGTTCTCAACACATGTTTAAAAGTTATTCATTCATGCATACTTGTCTTTGGCGTATTTTTCCTTTTTTTTCTCTTTCCACTTTTGTGGAAAACTCTAAAATCCATTAGATTTTCAAGTATCTACTTGGTACTGTTATACACCTTTTTTAAAAAAGAAAAGAAAAGAAATTATCTTGAAATCTTTTGGAAAACTAAACCTATTTTAATCTGGATTCAGGCCTGGATTTTGGACAGATGCCACAGGTTCTTCAGGGTTTCATTTACATTAAACTGCTGAGAGAGCTTATAAAGGGATTTGGAATAAGTTGCTGGCAATATATGGAAAACATCTTGTTCTACTTCTCTTTAACAACTGAGTTAGGTGGGTCTGTAGAAATCTTGAACAGGTAGGTGAAAATGGTAATCGGGTAGATGAGGGCCAATAAACAGAAGTTCATTCTGGACATGACTGAGGTACTTTTGGTCAATGACAAAGCTACTTGAGGACTCATCATCATCATCATCATCATCATCATCATCATCATCATCATCATCATCATCATCATCATCATCATCATATTTTTATTACAGTCAATGACCAGTTCAAATAAACAATAACCTATTTTATGGACATCTATCAGTATCAGCAGAAATACAATATATACAAAGATTAAAATAGTACCTTCAAAGAGAATACTTTTTAAAAGTACTATATAAAATTGCATCTTTCTAGTTGAAAAACTTAATATCTGTTCACTTACTATTTCCTTCTAAATTTACAAATTAATAAACAGAACCCCTGAAAAGTAGAGCTGGATGTCATCAGAGTACTGGGTACAATCAATCCTGAACTCCCTGATGACCTCTTCTGGCAGTTTCAGATTGATGTTAAACAACATAGAGGACAGCACTGAGCCCTGGGGAACCCCACAAGGGAGCTCACAGGGTACCAAGTAGCTGTCCCACACTGCCACCTACTGGAACCTGCCACTGAGATAAAAGGAGAACCACTGTAATATGATGCCTCCTGCTCCCAACCCCCGCAGCTGATCCAGGAGAATCCCTTAGTTGACAGTATCAAAAGCCATGGTTAGATCAAGAAGAACCAACAGGGACACATGGCCCCTGTCTCTCTCCCTGAGAAGGTCATCCATCAGGGTGACCAAGGCAGTCTCATTACTATGTCTGTGTTTGAAACCTGACTAATACAGGTCCATAAAATCAGTGTAATCCAGGTGCGGCTGCAGTTGAGTCACCACCACCCTCTCCAAGATCTTATCAAAAAGGGGGATGTTGGCCACTGAGCAGTAGTTTTTAGGCATCATTGGATCCAGAACTGATCTCTTCAAGAAGGGATGGAGAATGGCCTCCTTTAAGTCAATTGGCACCTTGCCCACCTCCAGAAAGGAATTAACAGCTTCCTGAATCCACTTGGCCGCCCCCTTCCAGTTAGTTTTAATCAGCCAAGATGGGTAAGGATTAAGGTGACAGGTAGTAGGGCAGACCCTGCAAGCACCTTGTCCACATCATTGGGGTGCAACAGTTAGAACTGATCCCAAACAACCTGAAAAGACTGTGTGCTGCTCACCTTCTCTAGAGTATCTCTAAACATGTAGTCCAATTCTTGGCAAATCTGGGGGATTTTATCCCGAAAATGTCTTACAAACATGTCACCACTGACTTCTGTGGGTAGTGCTGATGCCTCAATCTCTGGGACTGTCAGCCCCTTCATCACTTGAAAAAGCTCAGCCAGACAACTACTTGCAGACTCATTGATATGAAGTGTGCCTTCTTTGCTTCCGCCACTGCCATCTGGTAGGCCCGATAATGGGCTCTCACTAATATCAGGTCAGATTTGGCATGGGATTTCCTCCATCTATGCTATAGCCATTGATCTTCCTGTTTCATTGTCCTGAGCTCCTTTGAATACCAAGGGCCCTTCAGATCTCTGTGGGCTAATCAAGGGCACCTAGGAGCAATTGTGTCTCTGGCCCTCCTTACCTTACCATTTCAAAGTGAGATCAGGGACAAGACAGGAGCACTGGACATGCTAGCCAAAAAATCCCCCAGAGCCCTCAGAAATCCTTCAGATTCTATCTTCCTCCAGGGACAGACCATAAGAATAGGTCCTACACCCTGACAGCTGTGGGGTAAGATCTTCAGTCCAAAAGTCATCAGGTAATGGTCCATCTATGATAAAGGGCACACTTTGCAATCCCTTACCAACGAATCACCCCCTAACTGCTTTGTACCAAAAACCATATGGAGAGTATGTCCTGCCCTGCGTGTTGGGCACTGCACGTACTGAGACAGCCTAGTTATCATAAAAGCCATGAGGTCCAGAGATGGTCTATAAGAGGTGTCCTCCAATTGAGGTCCTCCAACATGTACTGGGGGCCTGTAATACCAACTCAGAGAGTACCTCCATCTCCTCAAACAGGGATGCTCTTGGGCTCTGAGGTGAATGGTAGAACAGCAACCCTGTCCCTTCTCTTTGGTCCTGTAACAGAAACAAGCCCGCAATTCCAGATATAGAGTGGAAAGGGCACCAGGAGATGGCAAGAACCACTTAAGGGGCTATACCCACCCCACCATCCCTCCCTTCTGACCTGGGCTGGTGCTACATGATGTACCCTGGGGAGGGGGGGCAAAGCTGTGTATGCGCCGAGCTCAGCCAAGTTGTTCAAATTATGTTGTGAAGTGTTACCTGGACAAAGCTGCATGGCTTGCTAAGTTGCACAAAATTTGTGGTTGCTACTCTTCGGTACAGATGAGTTACCGGCATGTGTCATCAGGTCATCTAATAGCTACTGTCATACCTGAAACAAGTTGGGCAAATGGCAAGATAGTGATTCAGGTTAGTCATGCAGTAGCTACTGTTGCATGATAGTAAGTTGTTCAGTGATTGCTGCTGACTCTGACGAGTCCGCCCTCCATCAGGGGACATGACAAAAGAGGGGACAGAATCCTTTCTAGGATATCTGAAGGCATTAATTTCTTAAAGCTATTGGCACTGCTTCTGTTATTTTGGAGGGTTGTAAACTCCATCTCTCTCTCTCTCTCTCTCTCTCTCTCTCTCTCTCTCTCTCTCTCTCTCTCTCTCTCTCTCTCTCTCTGTGTGTGTGTGTGTGTGTGTGTGTGTTTAAGTTTTCAGTGTTTTTGCAAATCTGGAGCTTTTTTCTGGTTTGTAGAAAAAGCTCACATCTACCTCTGGCTTTACCATGTAGATTTTTTTTAAAAAAAATTCACACTCTATGGATCAGTTCAGGATAATGTGTAATGATCATAAAATAGTCCTTTGAGAACCTTTGATATTCTGTGTTCTATTCAGGTAGCCAAGGTTTGTGAACATTTCATGAATTGTTTTCTAATATTGGACTGTAAATGATCAGGTCAGCTGGCTGATATGTGGCATGCAGTTAATACCAATTAGTGTCGAGTACAACTAGCCATTATTCTTTTTCTTACAGCTCAATATACTAAAACATTATATCCATTCATAGAAACCTAAAAAAAGTAATGAAAGTACAGCATATAATCAAGTGCCAAAATATGAGATTACTGCCTGCATTATCATTTAGATTATGCTTGTTGTCCCCTCTGAAGACTTGGTTGTTGTGGGGTCCATTTAATGTTCAGATATTTTTGGCTACATGCTGCCAGTAGGAAATAAACCTGATTTTTGTACTTTAAGGTAAACATGCCATTTGCTTTTAATATGGTCTTCTGTTCCTGTCTGAATTATTTTATTTTATTTCAGTCCTACAGTGGAGCCTCGGTTTTCGTTGGTCATCCATCCGAAAAGAATCGATGAAAACTGAAACCAATGAAAACCGAGGCAAACTTTTCCATAGGAATCAATGTAAATCCAATTAATCCATTCTAGGCACTCCAAAAAACATACCAAAACACATTTTTGGTGAATAAACATAGTGTTTAATGCTGAAAAGAGTAACAAACAATAACACTAGGACCAGCTTCAGAGCCAGTGGACCAATGTCACACCAGACAGCTGTCCAAAGAGGTCTGTTTCTGACGCCTCTTTAAGATTTGTCTAAAATGGGGCAAGACATTGTCATTAAACAAGTTGCAGACATGGCCTGCAACAGCTTTGTCCGGGTGATTTTTCTCCACAAACCCCTGCACCTTACTGCAAATCGATGAAAACCGATGCAAATTGATGAAAACTAAGACAAATTTTTCACTGAAAAAATCAATGAAAACCAAAACTGATGAAAACCGAAGGCAAGGAAAACCGGGGTTCCACTGTATTTTTCTGGTATTTCATCCCAGAATTTCAGTTGTGCACCATCTCTTTTTCTCTTCAATACAAATTCTACAAATTTCTTTCCTTGGTCAACCAATTTGTTCATGTGATTTAACATCTATATACTGATGATTCCCAATATAATATTGTTCTTTCTTTATTTCAAATTGTCTATAGCAGTGGTGGCGAATCTTTGGCATTCCAGATGTTATGGACTACAATTCCCATCAGCCCCTGCCAGCATGACCAATTGGCCCTGCTGGCAGGGGATGATGGGAGTTGTACTCCATAACATCTGGAGTGCCAAAGGTTCGCCACCACGGGCCTATAGCCCTACTGACTAGCTTCCATGGCATTGCTTTGGATTCCTCTTGATTGATTCATACAGTTGTGCTTCTCTTTTGCTTTAACTTATCTAAAAGGCATCCTTTTCTGCCATCACTCATACCAGGACTTGGGTCCACACATTTTTGTCCTACTATTGATTGATTGCTAGAATTTACAATGACATTTTCCCCCTTTTTGTCTTTTTTCATTATCTTTACTTCAGAGTGCTGCTACTTTAATTTTCTAGGCTAATGTTAAGAGAACAGCTGGCTTCGATCACATCTACATCAAATTATTCCTTTGTATATTCAAAGCTTTTCATATTTGCAATCTTTACTATATTCCCCCCCCCCCCCCAGTTATGTTTCTACTCATGTTCGGTCTTTTTCATATTCTTTGCTTTCTTATTAAACCCTGGATTTTATCTGTTGAGCCCTTATCTCTTTCTCCTAGCTGTTCCTAATTAGTGTGCACTGCTTTGTTTAAAAAAACAGCAGTTTTAAGTTTTATCTTCTGATATGCAGTGTAGCAAATACATGTGCCTTTCCTTGTTCCCTTCCCTTTTACATTTTTGATAATTTGGCAACAGGTATTATTACAATGCTGATGCCCCCCCATTTCAATATGACTTTAATGTTTATCATTTAATGCCCCCCTCCTAAATTAGTGATTTTTAAGTGTGATCATTGGCCATCTACCATGTGCCAAGGTTTAGCAAACAAAAACCACACAAAATTAAGTATGCTTTCCCCCCCAGTATGTAGCCTTGTAATTAGAAATACCATATATTCTTCAGACAGGGAAGATAACTGATCCAGAAAAAAGAAAGAGAAGTGAAGTTTAAGACTTTTACATACAGAAATAGATAGGTTTGGAATGCTGGCAGAATTTTCAGCTGTTGAGAAGTATGGAATATGCTTGTAGGGAATTAGCAGAATGATAAATAGCTAGACATCTGGCCAGGTGGCATAACAGTGGCATGTAAGGTTGCTAAACAGGAGACCTAGGTATTTGAAGCAAATCTGGGATGCTCATTTTCCAGTGCTGGTGGAAGTAGAGCATGAAGAAGGGGTAATGTGTGATTGATCTCTTTAGAATTAGCTGCCAGCTGGAGTGGTAGCTGACTGTTTTTGCTATTTCTTCTTGATAACCATTTTGTGAAAAAAGCTGTTGAGCTGTAGGGCTCCACTATGGTCTCTCTCAAAAATGAAGACCAAAGGAGTTCAGAAAAAAGAGTATGCCTGGTGGAAACCTCTGAAGGAAACAACTGTCTACTTCATGTAGCCATTCCTGTTATTTGTTTGCAGATGACATCAAATTATTTAGGGTTTAAAACAAAAACAGATTGTGAAGAGTTCCAACTGTATCTCTGCAGACTGGGGAAATCTTATTAAAATGGCAGATGAGATTCAATCGGAGTGTACACTGATGGATATTGAGGCAAAAAATTCCAACTTCATATACCCTGTTGTAATCTGTACTGGCAGCCACAGACCAAGAGCGGGATCTTGGGGTGGCAGTGGATCGCTTGATGAAAATGTCAACTGAGTTATTGTGAGAAAAGGCAAATTTCATGCTGGCCCTAATTCGACAAAGAATAGAGAATAAAATTGCTGCTACTATACAACCCTATACAAATCTGTGGTGAGACCATACTTGGAATATTGTGTTCAGTTATAGTCACCATATTTAAAAATGATGTTGAGGAGATGCAGAAAAGAATGTCCATAATGATCAGGGGGCTAGAGGAACTTCCCTATTAGAAAAAAGGTAAGGAGAGACATGATAGGGGCCTATACAATTATGCACGGTGTGCAGAGTGTGGACAGGGAGTAGTTTTTGCCCTTCTCTCATAATATGAAAATGGGGGGTCATCATGCTGAAGCTGAAGAGTGACAGATTCAAAACAGACAAAAGAAACAGTGCCTTAGTTAAATGGTGGAACTCCCTGTCAGAGGATGTGGTGATGCCTGCCAACTTGGAAGTCTTTAAGAGGGGAGTGGGCATGTTTATGGAACATAGGGCTATCCAGAGCTACTAGTCAAAATGGATACTAGTCATGAATCATACCTATTCTCTCCAGTATCATGCCTGTTATATTAGGATTTGTGGAACACAAGGAGGATAATGCCACAGAAATAGTCTTGTTTGTGGACTATCTGAAGGCACCTGGTTGGCCATTGTGTGAGTAGACTGTTGCACATGATAGGTCTTGGTCTGATACAGTGCGGCCTTCCTTATGTTCCTATTCTATAGCATTTTTCTTTTAAAAATCCAGTGGTAAGCTTTTCTCTCCCTCCCACTCTAATATAGAAACATTTATTTTTTATCTAAAACTTAAAGTGGTGTTTTACAACCTATTTTTTAGTCTTATTAAACTTTCTACTTTAATTTTTAAGGATGTTTCTCTCCAGGGTCTTAACTGTCTTTTTAGTCTGGAGATAATCTTAACTGATACTATCTTTCTTGCTAGTTTCTTTTGTGTGAAAATATATCTCACCATTTCTGTTCCTCCTCTATGATCCCAGTCCTTTAGTCTTAACTTTTGTCCAAACCATTTCAGTGAATGAAAGAGATTAGAACAGCCTTGTCCAGAACAGTGTAACAAAGAACCTGAGAGTGGTTTTAAGGAAACATCTGAGATTGAGCAAGACAAGAAGGTCAGCAGACCGTGCTATTCACCACCAAGGAACCCTTGTGAGCTTCAGCAACCAGGGAAAGGTCTTGATGGACACAGTTCATGGTAGAATCCTATGAAGCTTCAGGAAACAAGTGTTGTTTTTTTGGAGAGGTGGGAATACAAAATAGCACCTTGAATACCTTGTTCACACATGACATTTTACCAGGGCTGATTCAAGCATCAAGTGTATAGTTCTTTACAGTGCCTCTCCTCACATATCTTTATTGTTTTCTTATCTACCTGTTCACTTGGGCTTGTTTCTTTACCTGGGTGGGGAGGGGTAGCGGTTATTGCCAGTGCAGGTGGCATCCACTACCTAACTCAGTAGCTGAAATAAGCAACTTTCTGGTCTTTCCCTTCAGTGAATGAATATTGGTGGCAGCAACCTGTGATTGGCATGAAAAGGAGAGCCATTTGCATGATCTCAGTTAAAATGATCACTGCCTGTTGCTGTGCCAGATAATGATAATATCAAGCATTGTCAGCGCTAGATTTATACACAAGTAAGCTGCAGCTAGAACCCTATGTTATGAAGCACCCCTAAATACAAAAAGTTACTAAATTTCAAGTTTGAATTTTTTTTGGTAATACTATTGAGCCTCTTAAATTTGGCATAGATTAAGTTCTCTTCATAATTCATTCTTGTGAACTAGACAGGTTTACGTGCCATTTATCCATCTCTTCCAGCAATGTGGTTGTTGCAATAGTGTGCCTGGAATATGTGGTAATTTCTGGATGAATTGCCTTTTATCTTAAATACATAGGAATACTTACACCTTATTTGATGGAATTAACCTTGAGATTCTCCTTTCCTACATTACATTTCCCAGCAAAAGATGCATCCTGATTGAACTATGCCCCACTATATTTAGTACTGAGGCTGCTGTTGCCAAAAAAATTGGCCTCCTGAGCAGTGCTGGAGACCAAAACTGTAGCAGATAAAACAAATCCAGAATTTTGAGGGTATTGGGTTTTCATACTCTAGTCTAGTACCATGAAGCAGTATAGTTTAGTATTCTAAAAGAAAAAAAATAGGGCTGACTAACAGCAGATGAATCCTTCTTGGCATGTACCTGTGCTATTATTTTAGCATTGTTTTGTGCAGCTGTGGGAAGTATGAGTAGGTGCAGCTAAAAGAACTTTTACTGAGACAGGAGCTGTAGTGTTCCATATATACCAGTATGTGTCTTACATTCATCAGGAGTCTGTATGTGTATCAGGGTGGGGGGAAGGGAAGAAGAAGAAGAAGAAGAAGAAGAAGAAGAAGAAGAAGAAGAAGAAGAAGAAGAAGAGGAGGAGGAGGAGGAGGAGGAGGAGGAGGAGGAGGAGGAGTTTGGATTTATATCCCCCCTTTCTCTCCTGTAGGAGACTCAAAGGGGCTGACAATCTCCTTTCCCTTCCCCCCTCACAACAAACACCCTGTGAAGTGGGTGGGGCTGAGAGCTCTGGAAAGCTGTGACTAGCCCAAGGTCACCCAGCTGGCATGTGTGGGAGTGCGCAGGCTAATCTGAATCCCCCAGTTAAGCCTCCACAACTCAAGCGGCAGAGCTGGGAATCAAACCCGGTTCCTCCAGATCAGTGTGCACCTTCTCTTAGCCACTACACCACTGCTGTTCTCGAGAGGAGAATCATCCTGGTATTCAGCCTGTTTGGGTGCTGCTGGTGTGTGAGATTTTCAATTAATAGAGTCAGCCCAAAGTTTAAAGTGCCTTACATGCATTGTGGCAGCCAACTGGAGCTGCTGTCATGCAGAAACTGGGTTTTGGCAACAACTGTTATCACAGTAATAAATTTAGCGACTCTAATTATGTAATTAAGAACCAGTGCACATTGTTGGAGAAGTCCCATAAACTGAATCTGTATGTAAACTTGAGATTAGTCTATTATAACAAATAGCCTGATAACAAACTGCTGTTGTGGTTCTGCATTCAAGTCTTTCTTATTGTTTCTTATTATTTCTTATTGTTTGGTGGAACCGTCATATCAATTCACATTAATTCATATCTCAGAAGGTAATCTTAACTTAATTCATATTAATATTTTGATTAATATTAACAAAGGAGAATACGGGAAAAAATTCAAACAGAAAGGACAAGGAGTCTAGACATTATTCTTAAACATGAAGGTGAGTGCATTAAAGAGGAAGAGAAAATTTAAAAAATCCCTAAAATTTAAGTGCATTAAAGAGGAAGAGAAAATTTTAAAAATCCCTAAAATTTAAGTTAAGGAATCTGCTCCTACAAGGTCATATTTTAATAATTTATCTTTTGGTGTCTTTTTGTCTTTTTCTGAAAAAGGTCTCATTCGATTACAAGAGCTTATTAAGGCTCCATCACGGTACAATCTGCGTCTAAAAATCCGCCAGTTACCAGCTGACACAAAGGATGCAAAGCCCTTGCTCAAGGAGATGAAAAGAGGCAAGGAATTCCACGTCATCTTTGACTGCAGTCATGAAATGGCTGCAGGCATTCTAAAACAGGTAATGATCTCCTTTCTTTAAGTATCCTGATTTTCTCCATTTGTTAAAATCCTGTGCAGACATTGTGTTGATTTTTAGCAAACCATGGCTTGTAGAAATTGTTGGAATTAAATTTATCTGTATCAATCTTAAAATCATGTTTAAAATTAGAAAATAAAGACATAGCTAAATGCTCAGCTAAAGGAATCCTTTTTGCCAGGTTCTCCCCTCCTTTTGAACTGTTTTAGGAATATCATTGTAATGTGCAACTATAAGTATTCTATTAAGATGAATTGCTGCTTTTAAAGCTAGGGTATTCCTGGCTGGTTGCCACCCTATGGTAAATCTCCCTGTTGACCTGTTATTTCATGAATTTATTCCAACACAGACCATCAGTGTACTTGTACTTGTACTTCTTTATACTCTCACAGAGTCTTAAGCCTGATTTAGATGTCACTTGCTGATCTTTCAAGCCATGCTTAAGAGAACATAAAATGTTCTGTAGACTCATTATTTCTACCTACTACCATTATCTGTTGTTTCTCTTTTCTCTTTCTTGTTTTCTATGAAGCTAGTGTGGCATAATGGTTAAGATATTGGTTTGCTATGAAGCCAGTGTGCATAATGGTTAAGGTGTTGGATTAGGACCTGGGAAACCCAGGTTCAAATTCCTACTTGATCCATGGAAGCTTGCTGGGTGACCTTAGTCCAGTCATACACTCAGCCCCAACCCCTGGCTAGTATTTGGATGGGAGACCTCCAGGCAGTGGTGGGATTCAAATAATTTCACAACCAGTTCCAGTGGTGGGATTCAAATAATTTCACAACTGGTTGTTTACAAGCACCATTTTAACAACCGGTTCTGCCAAAGTGGTACCAACCTGCTGAATCCCACCACTGCCTCCAGGGAATCCCAGAGTCATGATACAGAGTCAGGCAATGGCAAACCATCTTGAAACATCTCTTGCTTTGAAAACCCTATGGACTCTCCATAAGACAGCTGTGACTTGATATCCCCCCTCCTGCCTCCGTAAATGAAATTCTTGGATCAGGGAAATTATGGTTGGTACTGGAGAAGGTTAAGGACCATCTGATTCTACTTGCCAGTCAGAAGCAGCCGCACAGACTGTACTCTCTGAGACCAGGGGAAAAGACAGTGAGAAAAAGGTGAACTCTATTTTTTTTTGGGGGGGGGGGGTTATCCTTAAAGCTCCATCCTTATCTGGTGTGTGTGTTTTTGAGGGCTTGTGTGTTTGTTTTTTAAGGGCTTGAGGAAGCTTTTGTCTGTGTAGGAGGTTCTTTGTTGTGGCTGTGTGTTTGCCTCAGGCCTATGGTGTGCACAGTTCTTACCAATAAGGACCCATCTTCGGGGAGATAGCAATAGTGACTAGGGTCAAAAGTCTTCAATCTTTAGGTCACGGTCAGGAACTCAGTGGGGCTGGGCTATAAAAAAACAAAGCTAACTTGGATTTTTTTGGTGGTTAAGTGTAGAACAGGACTTTTGAAAGGGAGGCCAAGAAATCTGTTCTGCAGAATTTGAAACAGCTAATGTGGATCATCAAGGAGTTTCTACTGTCACCTACAACAGCTGTGGAATGTTTGTTTTTCTGCCAGCAAGTGCAAGTTGGTTACTTTGTTAGAAGAGAAGATACAGCAGCTTGAAACACAAATATATACACTTCAGCACATTAAGAAGAACAAGACTTTCCTGGGCAGAATGGAGCAGACAGTACTGGGTGGAGAACACACTGGGGACATCTCTGAGGAGAATGGTAGCTCTCATACAGAGGAGGTGGGCAGCTGGAGAAATGTAACCCATAGAAGCAGAAGGACCAGAGAGCATGAATTACATCCTGGGAACCAGGTTGAGAGTATCTGGGTAAAAATTAAGGGGGAGGAAAACAACAGTGATCTCATTGTGGGGGTCTATTGCAGACCCCCAAGCCAGACTGAAGAGTTGGATGATGCCTTCCTGGAGCAGATGACCACACTTTCACAAAGAAGAGAAATAGTAGCAATAGGAGATTTCAATTATCCAGATATTTGCTGGGAGTCAAACTCTTCCAAGACTACCAGGTCCAACAATTTCCTCACTGGTGGGTTTCTGGTTCCGGAGCTAAGCATAAGATGGTGTTTTCTTTTCTCTCCTTCAGCTTAAATAACTTAATTGTAATTGCAGGCAATTTCATGGTCCAGAAGGTGGAAGAGGCAACAAGGGGATTGGCTATTTTAGATCTGCTCCTAAACAACAACAATAACCTGATTAATGCGATGGAAGTGGTAGGGTCCTTAGGTGGGACTGATCATGTTCTTCTGCAGTTCATTGTACAATGGAAAAGGAATGCCAAGTCTAGTTGGACATGTGTTGTAGATTTTAAGAAAGCTGATTTCAGTAAGTTTAGAAAACTACTGGGTTAAGAATACTAAAAGAGAAGGGAATACAAGATGGATGGGAGTTTCTTAAAAGTGAGACCTTGAAGGCACAATTTCAAACAGTTCCAATGAGGAGGAAAAATGGGAGGTTTCTCAGGAAACCAGGGGCCTTTCCCCACTTACCTTAAGCTTAGCTTGCCCTCCAAACTTACATAATATATCAGATTTATGACAACACAGGTACTGCAGATGACATTTTAGTCAGCTTGTTGCTTGATGAGCTAGGGCTATCTTCGGCATTTGTCTCATGTCTGCCACTATTCAGTTGAAATGATAGCTTATCTTTTCAGTGCCCCAAGTAATGTTAGTAAATGAAGAAAGCTTACCTTCCACTTCTCCCAGTCCCTTGTTTGTTCCTAACTTAATTAGTCCACACTTTAAAAGTGTGACTAAAACTGTTCATCTCAAATAATTATCCATACATTGTAAAATACTTGAATATAAAATGTTTATGTCATGTGTTAGCACCCCAGCAACCTTAACAATAAGAAAGTTCATCAATCAAACTGCAATATTTATAATGTACCTAGTAGGTGAACAGCAATTTTTTAATGGTCAGTATCTATATCAGGAAACCAGATTTATGCTATACATGGATTAAAGCCAACTAGAACTCTGACCATGGCCCTTTCCCCACTTACCGTTTGTGGTGCGCTACTCTCAGAGCACGTGATTTCTGCCGCGGGGTCATGTTCCCCACTGCCCCGTGTCGGAAGGTGCCATTTCTTCAGCGCCAGAAATGATGCACGCTGAGGGGACTTGAGAGTGGCAGAGTCGGGGCGACTGCGTTGTCGCCGCCTGGACTCGTGGGGAGCACTGCTGAACCCCGTGCTATCTGGGGAGAGTAGCATGCAGCAAACGGTAAGTGGGGAAAGGGCCCATTACTGCTTTACCTTTGTAGAAGAAAAAAATGTGTACTTTTTTTGGAGGCTGAATTATCTTTTCTACATCTTTTTTAGTAAATGAATTATTCTGTTCTGCATAATACTCCAGCTGTACAGAATGGATTCCAAAGCTACTTCTGTGTTCAAAAAGAACACTGCCTTGAAGATGCATTTATTAAACGGAGTGCTTTTTTGCATTCATACTTGTAATATTTGTAGATTTGTTCCCTTTTTTATTAAAACTTAAAATGAGGCACCCAGAATCAGTTAGTTTAATAATGCAACGCCTGTGCTTTTGAAACTTTTGCTTGAACGTCTATGAATCTATGAAAAACAGCACAGGGAACATCAGTTTCGTATTTTGAATTTCATCCACATATGCTGAATTTAAGTGTGCTGGGCTGAATATAGATGCCACAAAAAGTATGCATGATTAGAATGAGCCCAGAACTCTGGTAGTATGCTCCATTCTATTTCTGCTTCTTCATGGATGGAGGGAATTTTTTTTTTGTACAGGTTAATCACAGTTGTCATTATGTTCAAAGTGAGTGAAATGGCAAAATGTTTCCAGGTATCCTGCCTACAACCAGTATTCAAAAACCATAGACAAATCCTGATTTGGAATACTAGTTTGTTACTGATTTGGAATACTAGTTCATTAGAACTGGATGTTTTAACACCCTGCCCATTAGTACTATAAAGCCTTTAGCTTTTCAACTGTGCTGCAGCAGGGTGTGTATGTGGAGAGGGAGCAGTAAGAAGGAACATATGAGAGGAATTATTTCCTGGGTTTTTCTCACTGAGATTGTTTATGATGTCTGAATATATCTTTACAGTATATGCTATTCTTTTCAAAGGAAAAATCATGAGTATGAAAAATCTGGAAATTACTTCAGAATTATGGAATTTCTTCATGAAACAGCAACATTAATATAATCCCTGACTCATCTTCAGATGAACGTTGAACCTTGATATTAGTCTGCCCATTCCATGTCTTAAGGCCTCTGATGATAAAAGGGAGAAATGAAAACAGTTCCACCTCTCTTCACCAGAGTTCTTGGAACCTGGGGGTGATATAACTTGTGTGCTACAAGCTTTCTGTCTCGTTTGCCAAGAAAAGTGTGTGGTGTTCAAACCTCCCATCATCACAAGACAATCCAGTTTGACTTGAGCTGTGTGTCAGAGAGGTTAATGAAGTTAAGTTAGTTTCTTTGCTGCTGACTACTCCAATAAATAATTTTTAAAAATGAAAAACCTCTAAAAGGCATCACCAAAGATGGTGGGTTGTTTAGAAAGATGGGGAATAACACTTGTTAGTTAGATGGGACCCCTTGAATTAATAATGCTGACATTTGATATGCTCCATTAATGCTTAGAAATGTAGTTCCAGTGCTTAAAGCTAGTACTATATATTTCTGATTGAAGTGCTCAAAGCTGGTTTCCAGCAAATCCCCTCTTTTTATTGAATAATATGCTCACTTGAAGTAGCACTGCATTTTTCTCATTAGGGTATCTTTTCTAGTGAATACATATAATAAATACAATTAATGAAAGCATCCTCAGTTTAGTTTTTTTTTTCGGTTGGCAACTGTGATCCCATTAATATGTAAAACTGTAAGCTTCTTTCACATTTGCAGCTCTAAACAGTCTACTAATAATCTTTCTATCAGCAGATTTGGTTCATAAATTCCTTTAATAGCCTGTAATCTGCTCCTAACTGCTAAGGAATGATTTGCTTGACCCAATTTTAGTATGATTCCAGCTCTATAGTTTTACCCTGGTAGCAATCTTCTGGGAACTTTTCATTTTTTGGGGGGAGATGTGATTAAAAGCAGTGTTATGTGTAACATCCAAAATATTAAAAGCAATGTTATCTGATCCTAAAATTGTGTTTTTTGTTTTTTTTAGGCTTTAGCAATGGGAATGATGACCGAATACTATCATTACATCTTTACCACACTGGTAAGCAGCTTATAAAACTTCGAACAAAGATCTTGCTTTTCAACTAGACAAACTGAAAGTGGCCTCTCAGGAGCAGAGATGGAAGAAATACTGAATGTTTTCTCCATTTCCTTTTGATGTGTTGTAGTGGAAATTTGTGAGGATGGGTTTATTTGTGCTCAGAAATATTTTTCTGGAAAGTGGCTTGCCTTTTGCGGGGGGCGGAACTGGTTTTGTAACATTGCAGATTTGGTGGGTGGGGTTGAAAAGAGAATATGCTACGTAATTTAGAATGTATAGGGTTCTCCATCCACTTTGATTGTGCTTGTTTATTGAGAACATTGTCTGTGATGTCATATTTGAGAGTATCTGAAGCTCAAACTGCCCTTTAACACTTATTTTCTTTTCGCTGTTGCCTTGAGACCTAGAAGGTTCTGAACTCAGACATCAGACACATCTGTGCTGTGACTGGCATGAACTTGGCTGCTTTGTTGTGCTCCCGCATTGGCTTCCTCCTCCTGCTGTTCCCCTTTGCATGCGGAGGGCTGTTGAAAGTTTCCATTTTTGGAAAGCTTTCAGTCAAACTGCAGCTAGCTGTGAAGTCCAAAAGGGGAAAAGAGGATTTGGTTTGGTTCTCCCCAAAAACTGAAGTTCTAAATCATAGTTTAATTCCAAAGTCTAATTTGCTTTGGTGACTCCTAAGCATGGCAAATAAATAAATAAATAAATAAATAAATAAATAAATAAATAAATAAATAAATAAATAAATAAATAACTCTGTTCCTGTTCACCACAAAGAAATGGACATTTGTCTAAGTGTGGAGAAGATCAGATCATAAACATATTTTGCCAAACCACAGACAAAGACCTTAGGTCAGTGATTCCCAACCAGGGTTCCGTGGTACCCTGGGGTACCATGAGCACATCCCAGGGGTACCATGACAATGCTACCGCCTGCCCCCCCAGAATAAAATGAATTTTGAAGGGGGGGTTGGAAGCCTCATGGGCTCCCTTTAAACAACATTGAAAAACAGCATTGTTTTAATTAAGAACATAAGAACAAGCCAGCTGGATCAGACCAGAGTCCGTCTAGTCCAGCTCTCTGCTACTCGCAGTGGCCCACCATTGCCTAAATTTGGTGTGGATGGGGGGGGTAGATTTAAAGGGAGCTCTCCCTTTAAATCCCCCCAATCCATGCCGAATTTTTTTTTTCGGTTGGCAACTGTGATCCCATTAATATGTAAAACTGTAAGCTTCTTTCACATTTGCAGCTCTAAACAGTCTACTAATAATCTTTCTATCAGCAGATTTGGTTCATAAATTCCTTTAATAGCCTGTAATCTGCTCCTAACTGCTAAGGAATTGTTTGCCGAATTTAGGCAAACAACACAGTTGTCAATGCTGCTTTCCCTCCCCTCCCCCTGCTTGCCACTCCCCCCACCAACAGGCCAAAAATGGAAAAAACCCTAAAAAATGCAAAAAAAATCAAACAAACCTCAAGGGTACCCTGAGATATGACGAGCGAGGTCATGGGTACCGCGATGTCGAAAAGGTTGGGAAACACTGCCTTAGGTCCTTGGATGCAGGGAAAAACAGAACTGTGTTTTTGAAATCTAACTCTTGATATATGCACAGAATGGGTTGTGTACATGTAAGTAGGGCCTTCAATTCATAAACAGCAATAGGAAGGCTTTGAACAGGTGAGCATCACAGGGACAATACTGGTAGTTGCTTTGGTTAGATATTGGTACATTTTCCTGCACCCTATGTCATTGACTAAAGCCAGAGCCCTTTTGGATCTGGTCCTGGCCTGTTGGAATGTTTTCTCAACTGAGGTGCAGGACCCGTGGTACCTTCTTCAATTTCACAGGACCTGTAAGTTACAGTTATTCCATCAGATGTATAGTTGAGGGTAGCAGTAGGTTCCAACTTAACTGGGTCCCCTTCCTGCCCCCTCCTCTTCTCTTCTCTCCCTTTCCTTCCCATCCTTTATTTTGGATGCTACTTATGTATTTTATTTTCTGCTTATTTTTTCCCAATTGACTTCCACCTGTTAAAGTGCAGAAATATTGATATGTTATGGCTGATCTTATTATTATTATTAGATATGGTTGTTGTGAACTGCCCTGATCCTGTTGATGGGGAAGGAAGGCCTATAAAACAAACAGGCAAATATGTGAACCTGTGCATTTGTGAAAGACAACAATATATTTGCTTATGTTTGTCCATGGTAGAGTCCATCCATCTACTAGTGCCCCCCTTTTTCAATGCATACATGCATTGCTTGTGCAATATGGAAAGAATGAAAGGATCATAAAGGCAAATATATTGGGACACTGAGATATCCTTTTGAGGAAATCAGCTCTGGCAAACGAGAATGAATGTAAAGTAACCCAGTTGCCACAGCAGTAGGTAGCTGACAGTGATGTGCTTTGTGGTTATTTGAAGCACACTTCTGTAGAATATAAGATGAATAGTCAACAGTGCTAGTGGTAAGGTGTGTAAAAATAATTAAAGAAATAATAAAATGGGGCAGAAAAAGAGAGGTCCAATTAATAACTGTACTTCTACTATAATGAAATATTCCATTTGCTTATTAAGGCACCTTTGTTTCTGAGAAATTGAAGATAAACTTGATCTGGTGACAGCTAAGGATAATTTGGGACATGCCAGCAGATGATAGATTTTGGTGCTCAGTGGAGCCATGTAACTTGCATCACTTTTGGCTCTTCTGCTTTATTAATTACTTCTTACCTGACACAGCGAAGTCTTGTCTAATAAATTTTCCAGTCACACTGTTTAGCTGTGCTGTTTGGAAGTGTACTTTCCCATGATTGATTTGGAGCCTAATGTAATAGCTCATTAATTCTCTGAACTGTTGTGCATATTTATTATAATTTTGAGTAAACAGGAATGAGTTTAAATTACATAATTGCTTATGCAATTGTCCAAGTTGTCTGGAATCATCCCTGATTTAAAAGCAAAAGGCTTTGGTAATGTGAATGTGCTGTGATTATACATTCTTCTAAGTACTTTTACACCTAGCCAAATTGTTTAATGTTCTTTACCTGTCAGGGAATTTTGCCATCTCCTGCAGTGTTTTGCATTGTCTGTTGGATTCTGCCAGCAGGATTGTTTTGCTAATGCCTTCTTGAAATGTGTTAGACATCTTTTTCATGTGTTCTCCCTCCCTCTCTCTTGTTTTATGTGATGTGCTATAGCTGGGGTGAATTGTATTTAGTCTATATATGATGGCAATGGTGTGTGTACTTTGATGAATGTGTGTGTGTGTGTGTGTGTGTGTGTGTGTGTGTGTGTGTGAGAGAGAGAGAGAGAGAGAGAGAGAGAGAGAGAGAGAGAGAGAGAGAGCAAACTGAATAGTATTTTAAAACAAATATGGAAGGATATATTGGGTTTTTTTTAAAAGGCACCCAACACAGTGTAATATAGAGCTGGAAGAAAACATGACCTAGTCACACTGTGAAAAATGATACTATAAGCCCTAATTGGAATTTGGAATGTTAACTATCTTTGAGATTAGTTTGGGTTCTTATATTAACAATGTGCAATTAATCATATGATACTGCTGTGGAAGGGTGGTTGTGCTCTCTTTTCTGTCTATTTTTCTCTCCACCCCTCCCCAGAGAATAAGTAAAGGTACTCAGGCCAATCCCAGCCCAAGCATTACCACTTAAAAAGGCAGTCTGGCAATTGCTTTTTTAAAATACAAAACAAAAACATCATTCTAGGGATTTAGGAGGGAGGCTGTATTTATCAAAACAAAGAATGTGAAAGAACTTTGTCAGGCAAGGAGCTCTCTCTCATTGATTTGACTTTTTTTTAGGCAGTCTTTGCATACATAGGAGCTTCTTTCATATTGAGTTATCCCATGTTAACTGGTAAGAGTGCTAGAAATCACCCATGTGGATTCCCTTGCACTCTGTCCAATTAATATAGATCAAGATATTAAGCCTGTGGAAATGGATCAGCACCACATTTTCAATAGCCTATTCTAGACAAAGCATAGGTCCAGTTGTAAGAAAAGGACCCTTACCAGGTCAAATCAGAGGAGCCATCATTTGGATCTGTCCAGCATCTTTATTTTCACTGCAGCCAAACAAATACTTCCAAGAAGCCCACAAGCCAATGATTAAGCCGTCACTGCATTCCCCCATCCAGAAGCTGGCATGAAGGTGTGACTGTGTGAATGTGGAGGTTACATTTAGCAAATGATAGGCCTGGTCTCCATGAATTTAGCTAACTACACTCTACTCACCCCAAATTGCAATTATAAAATTATAAAATTATTTGATAAATTAACATTGTGGAAAAGACACTGTTGTATTTTGATAGTTAAGTTTACTCAAAGTATATCTTGTTCAGTATCCTATTTTTACACAGTGGCCAGCTAGGTGACTCTAGGGACCCCATCACTCATGCATGACGGTAAACTGAAACAAGGCATTCAGAACTAAATCATACATATATAACTTTTTTCATCTTTCTTCAGCTCATTCTGCACATGCAGAATAATGCACTTTCAAACTGCTTTCAGTGCTCTTTGAAGCTGTGCGGAATGGCAAAATCCACTTGCAAACAGTTGTTAAAGTGGTTTGAAAATGCATTATTTTGTGTGTGCGGAAGGGGCCTTTGTTTTCTTCCATTGCTTTTACTTTTTACTTCTTGCCATCTTTTTTGAAAAAGCGAAAAATGATGTAAGAAGTGATAATATTGAATTAATTTTAATCTTTCAATAAACTTTTAAAAAAGAACTAAATCAATCAATTCCAACAATATGATCATTACATGCTAGAGCAGGTTTCCAGAGCATATGGCTCACTGAAGTGACTGCATCCCATCAGAGAGCTATGGTGGTTTAACAGGAAGCTCCTGAACTTTTTGATTTTGTTGCCTTCCTCAGACGGTATGAATAAATAAAAATGGGTTTAGCGCTTGACAAGTTACAGCACATGGCTGGTGGATTGGCAAGTCACAAGTAGTTCAGTCAGAGTACTACACAAATAGGCTTTCCTTAACTTCTTCATATCAATAGTATGACTAAGGGTCAGGTTGTCAATATCTCAGTGGGTTCACTGTTCTTTGGTCTTGGAAGACTTATTGCACTAACTGGAACTCTGATAACTGTAGACACATTCAGCTCTCGTCCATGATGCTTAGAACCTCTAATATACCATCTAGATGTTTTATTTAGAGTTTTGGTCCCTATGTGTCTTATCCATGTTCTGAACCGAACATTGACATGAAGAAAAATACTGCTGGGGAAATAGGGTGACCAGAACAAAGATACTTAAACTTATGGATATTCATAGTTCTAGACAAGCTGTGCTGGTGTTGAAATACCATATTGTGAAATTTGGAATATCTGATGAATCACAGAAAACAAGTTCATTAAAGTAAAATACAACAATATCCATCTTCTAATTCACACTTACAGATAAAAAGCAAGGGATGTGGTTCAGTATCTTTTGGTGACCTTTCCTTTCCTTTTTATATTAAGTCTGTTCATTTCAAACTCTCAGTACATGTAGATACCAAGTAGCTGCATAAATTAGATTAATTTATTTTGTGGAACTATTAGCAAATTAATTCCATAAGAAAAACCATTCTGGATGAGACCAAGGCCCATCAAGTCCAGCAGTCTGTTCCCAAGGGGCCAACCAGGAAGCCACAAACAAGATGACTGCAGCAGCATTATCCTGCTTGTCTTCCACCGCACCTGAAACAATAGGCATGCTCCTTTTATACTGGAGAGGATAACTATGCATCATGACTAATATCCATTTTGACTAGTGGCCCTGAATAGCCCCATTCTCCATGAAAATGTCCACTCTCCTCTTAAAGCCTTCCAGGTTGGCAGCCATCACTTCAAGTTCAACAATTTAATTATGTGTCATGTGAGGAAATACTTCCTTTTGTCTATTTGGAATCTGTCACCCTTTGGCTTCATCAGATGACTCCACATTCTAGTATTATGAGAGAGGGAGACAGCTTCTCCCTGCCCACTATTTCCATATTCTCTTCCATATGTGTATCATTTTGAACTTGTTCACAACTCTGATTTATTGTGAAGTCTCATGCCTACATTTGAAAACTAAACCTGCAAAACATCCCTGTTTGAATGGATGAGTGAAGATTTAGAACATATGAAAGTGCTTACAAAGTCTGTCTTTTCCTTCCTTCAGGACCTTTTTGCTCTTGATGTAGAACCCTATCGATACAGTGGTGTGAACATGACTGGATTTAGAATTTTAAATATAGAAAATAGCCAGGTGGCATCAATAATCGAAAAGTGGTCCATGGAAAGATTGCAGGCACCTCCGAAACCCGATTCAGGTTTGCTGGATGGATTTATGACGGTATGGATACCAATTTATTGTTTTGTTTGTGCATACCTAACTTCATTGTTCACAATTTCAGCCTTCCATTCAGCAACATATCATTATTGCATAATTTCTCCTTAGTCGCTTTAGTGTAATCATAATGTTCCTCACTGTTAATAATTCACAAATGTGTGCGGCTTAAATCCTGCATTTCGTTGTGTAAGTACACAACGTACCTGAAATATATTTACGTGCATTTGAATAATTTTATACATCTTGCAAATAGACAAGACCTGTTTGGACTTTTTGTAGCTTGACAAATGTTGGGGCTGGTTTTAACTGCTACGCAAATCACCAGCTCACCTTTTGTTACTAATAAGTTTTATTTAATATGACATGTTATAGGTTATAAGAATGCAGCAGCTACTTGATAATGATATGGAATTATTTCTCCTTGATGTAGTAGGGGACCCTGTTATGTGGCAGAATCATTGCAATGGGGCCAACATTACACATCTATTGTTCAATTATCTTAAATCTATGAAATATTGATCTGAAACAGTCTTCATTCATTAAATATTGATACCATTTGAGTAGGTGTTGGAGAACTCTTATCATAATTATTGTTAAAAGGGGTGAACAGAGGACATTTCCTTACAATCAGTCGAAGAGCCATAACCTGATTTGTGACTGCCTTTGTGTAATAG
Organism: Sphaerodactylus townsendi; assembly: GCF_021028975.2. Taxonomy (NCBI): domain Eukaryota; kingdom Metazoa; phylum Chordata; class Lepidosauria; order Squamata; family Sphaerodactylidae; genus Sphaerodactylus; species Sphaerodactylus townsendi. The sequence continues at coordinate 126,929,611 of NC_059425.1, read as the reverse complement.
CCTTTTAGCAACAGTAGAATAATATCCCTTTCACATGTGCCCAGATTGAGTTGAGCAGTGTAAAATATGGTATTGCTGTGAAATTAGGGAATGGCGTCTGTGCAGTTATACAACCTGACTCTTTATGAAAACCTGATTAGATTCATGACCAGCATGGGAGGCATGGAAAGCACAGCTTCCAAAGAATGTACAACTAAGGAGAGAAGCTAAGGAGATACAATTGAGAGAGAAAGGAAGATGCTTTTAAAAAAAATAGAAACATTTTTGGATTTAGTTGATATGTTTGCCCTTTCTTACAAATTTTGGGTTGTGTTATACCATTTCTTTTACACCAGGGGTCTTCAAACTATGGCCCTCCAGATGTTCAGGAACTACAATTCCCATCAGCCCTATTACTTGGCCATGCTGGCAGAGGCTGATGGGAATTATAGTTCCTGAACATCTGGAGGGCCATAGTTTGAAGACCTCTGCTTTACACTAACGCTGTGAGACCAGCAGGGCTGAAAGATAAATATGTTTTGCTCAGTGGGGATGTAAGACACCAGAATTCAAGTTCAGTAAACTATCCACTTTGAAACACTTGTGCTGTGGCTATTCTGTGGGATATCACAAGATAATGTACAGAGGCAGGAAGCAGAAGAGCTGTCCTTCAGCAAGTAATTTTTATTGCAGTAAAGGATCCAATATTATTTGTTCATTCAAATTGTATCTTATTTTGTAATCAGTGTATTGATCGATTGACCAGTGTTATCATACTTGCATAAATACAAAGTTTAAATAAAGTTCTAATTTTTGCCATAATCATTTGGAAAAAACAATTTAAAATAACAATGTAAAGAGAGAAACTCAATTTATTTCCATCTCAATAGTAAAATGAACCTTGGACTATAATAGAAAGTTACACAACAAAATCCAGTAAAGAAAGATATAAGTTGTTAGTATCAAATGCCTGAATCATGAAATCAGTGAATATATTATCTATACTATTCCCAGATACAAAACAAGTACAAGGTGTGAAGGTGGGTTGTACCTATGATGTGTAAGCGTGTGCGTATATGTTCAGTCATATGCAAATCAATTGCTACCATTCTAACCCCTTTTTTGAGAATCAGTTTATTTGAGCCGGAGTAACTGTTTTTCTTTCTTTAAAGATTTGAGGAAGAAGGGTATTTTCTATTTATATTATTTCATCATTTATACTTTGCTCACCAAAAGATTCAGTAAACTTCTGGTTGCAAGATAATAAGCTATTTCCTGCACTTAGAACATCCTCATTTGCTTCATACACAAGTTTAAATTACTTGTACATCTCATGTTTCCCCACCCCCCACCCCCATTATTTAAGACTGTAGGAAGGCAGTTGGAGGCTCAGCAGAGCTCCTTGTCTCTGGCAAACAGACTTATTATTACTAGAGGTAGCATAGTAATTTGTCACTATATAAGATCCCAGAGCTTATGCTTTTCTCCCTGGCTTTATCTTCAAGCTATAGAAAGAAATAAAAAAAGAACTGAATTCATTTGCGAAGTCCCATGGCTCAGTTAACCCCTTTAATTGGTTCCTAGGAGCTATCATCTGAGTCCATCTATTCAGCTACACAGTAATGATTATTTTGTGTTTTATATGCAAGCAAGGTGATAATGGCAAACAGGAGCATTTCCAAGGTTGCATGATTAATTATAGGAAGCTTCACTCACTCAACTGCTGTCAACAGTGTGTATGGCCTGTGGTCTTTGCTAGATCAGAACTCCCCAACCTTGTGTCCAAGGGCAACATGGTGCCTGACTGCACATCCTGACTTTACATTGACCCTGACCACTATGTGTTTCTGGAATTTGGGCAGGGTCAATGTAAAGTCAGGACCTCTCAGCTGCCTTTATATAAATGAAGCAGCCATTGTCCCCTTTAGTGGCCTGCTGCTGCTGCTGCTTCTTGTTCTTGTTCTTCTTGTTCTTCTTCTTTTTCTTCTTCACTTTTTTAACAATTTCTAGGAAACTTTCTGGCGGCACAACTGTCACAAATGTTCCAAATATGTCTTCCTTAACTCTTATTTTGCATTTCAGAGCTGACAGGAAGCATTTGAGGGGGGTTGAGGTGTAATATAATCAATGGTGGTCTTACTTCATGTGGACTCTATCCCATCTAGCCTGTGGGCTAGGAGATCTAGTTGTGGTCTTCTCAGCAACTACAAAATTATATTGAAACATCCTTACAGTTAATAAATGCATCAAGTTCACTAGAAGTGATGAGAATGGTGGCCTGTCAAAAAACCTGTAGATATCAATAATGATTTCTAAGTTCTACATTGAGACTAGGCAGGGATGTAGCAAAGTTCATGAAATTCCATCTGGACTGTCAGACAATTGCATCCTTTTTTATTTGCTTTGTCACATACATGAGTAAGTGGGCAGGAAATGATGCAAAAGAGTTTCCAGCAGCTACTTCACTTGTATTCAGTAAATACCACTTATAATGTTTTTGCTTCATGAGGAGAACACAGGAACACAGGGTTGAGGAGGGTGGAACCCCATCAAAACTATTTTCCAAGGCAGTCATTTGCTGTAGGCGAACTAATTTTTGGCATCTGGAGATCATTTGTAATTCCACAAGCTCTCCAGGTCTATCTGGAGATTGGCAAATCTAATTGGTTCACATGTTGTCTTGGGGCACATTAAAAATTGTAGTCGACCCACGCGGTCAGCGTAAGAACGAGACGAGACGCGGAGATAACATCTGGTGGAGATCGCCAGCAGCGGGAGACCGGAGGTCCGGTACTCTAGCTGAAGTCTCCCCGCCTGGCCGTTCCTCCTGGCACCTTTATTGTTATCCTATTGGGGCTACGCAAGGGAGGAGACCGGGGAGTTCCGGAGAGCCGGAGGTCGGGAGATCACGTGATGCATGATCTCATCTGGCTAATGCAGGCGGAGGATGAAGCTGCCTGGAGCCTAATCCTCACCTGGGGCAAGACCATTGTCCCTGCCGTGATTGAGCTTGTGCAGTTCATGACCCGCGACTCATGGGATGAGGAGGGGCGCGGTGCTACTCCAGTAAGGCCAGAGGGTCCATTAAGGCCCCAACGTTTCTACTCACGGTGCTGCTGGGTCGGCAGTGCATTACTACATCTCCTCCTTTTTTACATTTTAGAAAAAAAGGGGGCCAAACGCCATAGCTGCATTTAGTGACGCTTATCCTCCGCCTGGTCGAGCTGACCAAGCTGCTTGTGTAACATTAGAACTTGGCCGCGGGTAAGGAAATTCGAGGGGCTTCTACACACGCTACAGGCAATATTAGACACTTCCATTGAACTAAACAAGATCCGGATAATGAGGCATGCTAATTAAACCAATGCAGAGCTGCATAATAGCACTCAACCATCCTCCCGCAGCCAGCTCCAGAGGGCTGACCACCACTGGGGCAAACATCATACTTCGATTAGATACAACTTGCAGCTCACGACTTTCATGTGGAATCAACTGGGAATTATCAGAAAGATTAAAACAACACATATGTACATTCTCACAACCTTGGTGGTGTAACAACAACAAGCAATCAATAGCTGCACGATTGTTCAGGGTCATTTGATCTAAGTTCCTGCTGCTCGAGGCCAGGGCGCCCAGAGCGTGGAGGTGGAGCTGATGGACTTCGCGAAGGGGCACAGGCCAGCCGGCCAATAGTCTTGGTGTTGGCAGGAACAAGTCCGGCTCCTACAAGGGAAGTCGCGAGGGAGACAGGCTCCACTTCTGGAGAGGGCGACTCGGCCAAGCTTCGGGATAGGAGGGATCGAAGCAGAGCTGAGCGGGCGGGCGGGCGGGGCGGCCCGGCTCCTGGGGCGGAGCCTGGGTAGCAGAGAGTCCCGCAGGGCAAACAGGCGAAATGCAGCAATAGCAATTAACATAACTCAAAAATTTAGGCATGCACAAATTCAAACAATAAAACATGGCTAAAACGACATAGGCTGATGACGACGGAAGGAAGGCAACCCGGTTGCATAATTGTTCAATGCATGGCTCTGCTGTTTGACTACCAAGGCTACAGAGCATGCATGCTAGGAGTCCATGGATTTCTCAAGACAGGGAGAGCTACCGATAGTCTTTAGCATTGTAGGTCCAGTGATCTCACGCAGCAAGGTTGTATAGAAAAGGCGCGGTTCCAACAATATTCAAGTGACTGAAGGCAGCCGGAGAGTTCCAAGGTTAACCTATCAGGGATGTTCCCGGCCAGGTTCAAACACCCAGCCAGCGGGGAGGAAAAGGAGTATGCGGTTGCAGATGAAGATCCTGCAGGGGTGACCGGACATCACCGGGTGGGGGGGTAGTTGTATGAGTAACTGCCGGGATGGCCAAACGGTGGTAGCCGCAAAGGCCGCAGCTTTGGGATTCTTTGCCTAGGAGGCGGTCGCTGCTGCGGAGTCTCCGGTTAAGCGATCTTCTGATCTTCGGTCGCTCCGGCGTTGATTGTGTGGACGGGCATCCGGGGCCTGTTCCATCTTCTGGTGTGGCCTGGCTTCGCCTGGCATCGCTCCTCGAAGCCGGTCGGACATGTCGGCTGGAATCCATAGAGGACCTGTAGGGAAAGAAGGACTGAAGCATACCCCTCCCCCAGGTTATGAGGGGGGCCGGTCCGCCAGGTTCGATCTGGGAGCTGGCTGCAGTAGACCTTTGGCGGGGGAGGGGGTCTGACTGCCTGGAAGTGTCTTCACGGGTGACCTGTTGCCCTGATGGTAGGGCGCAGCAGATTGCATGATTGATGGTGAAGAGTACTTTGAAACTGTTTGTTGTGCATGTGGCCTAAATGGGGCTACCCCCTTTCTTTAGTTTGTCTGGCTAAAATTTCTTTGAAGGCGATTTGCTCTCTCAACGATTGCTTGCCCGGGTGCTGTTGTAGGGAATTCCGTAAGCTAACATCGATTCCCAGTTGGTGCAGAACTGGAGCATGGCCGCTGAGGAATACATAGCGGCTGCTGTCCGCTTTGCCGGAGGGGCTGCCCATGACGCGTTGTTATGCATGCAAAGAGGTGCTGGATGACGGATTGGTTGCTCTCACCGAGCGTGGCCCAGACGCATTCCAGCAGGTATCTATAGTTGGCATGTAGTGGTGTCGAAGCTAGGGCAGGACCAGGGTTACGCCCATTTGCCACAAGTCATTTGCCAGGCCCCCCCTCGGTTTACCCCGGTCTGACGAGGCCAAGGCGCGGAGCATTGGAGCACAAGATTTTAACGCATGGATTGTGCCTGGTTGAGGGGATGCTACAGGATCGGCGAAGTGCTTTTGCCCCCTGGTGGAAGAAATCGCGGGTGACTGGAAGGGGTCGAGAAGAGGGTGGAGATGGGTATGCTATCTGCGCCATTGTTCCCTCGGGCTGAGGGGCCTGGGAGCGCGCGGTGGCTGCGATATGGCCTACTTAAATACTGAGAGGTTCTGGATGCCAGAAGTTCCGTGAATGTCAGGAAGAGACTCATGAGGTTTGAGTCGATTCGGGGCCACGAGGCCCGGTAGGTGGGCACGCATCACGCCTAACGTGATGGGGAATCCACCAGAAGGCTGAAGGGTTGGGAGTCTGAAAGGCCAGAATGGTCACATGGCTCGGCCCGCTGAGCGGAGGCTTGGGTATGGTAAGCCGGTCCGCTGCCATTGACCATTTTGTTGAATGCAATGGCGCCGACGTTGCTTTGCCCCGGCCGGGCGAAGATGGTGGGGCTTTGGAGTGGGGCAGAGGCCAGCCGAACGGGACAGGGGGGTGGAGTGGAGGAGAGTGAGGCGAGGGTCTGGGGAGGTGGAAAGGATCTGCCCCACTAAATTTTCTAGGCCAGCTGGAGGGGTGGAGGAAGCTGCCTAAGATGCTGGAATTCTGTTCTGTTTAGGAGGCATGACGATTTTTTCGTCCCATCCCACCATTGGCTCTCAGAGGCGCTTGACTTTGGTTACGCCGAGATCTGGCGCAGTTGGCCCTGCGGAGAGATTTTTGCAGGCACATGAGGCAGATAGAGCCATTCACCAAGAAGGTTTGTGGCGGCTGCAGGCCCTAGTACTCCGCTGGGAGAGGGGGGGTGTTCAAGAGGAAGAGGGAGAGGCTGATCCCCTGAGGGGACCCGATCCACCCATCGGCGGGCTAGGACCCTCCTTACTGCCCGGAAGGCGCCCTGTGCTTTTTTTGGGTGAGTTGATCCTGTCCCCCCGGATTTTGGCGAAAGGGAGTAGCTAAAACAGGGGCTGGAGTGAGGTGGGCAGGGCAGAAGAAGGACGACCTGCTTGAGGTTCCAGCAGCTGCAGCTGAGTGAGCCGCATGGTCTGGGATGGTATCTCTGCGCGACAGGGCGGAGTGAGGAGCGGAGGAGCTGCCCCAGACAAGAATGGCCTGCTCTTCTGCACCTCGGGAGCCGGCGTATAGGCCTGACTGTTTTAACGCGGCCGCCAGCAGCGCTACCCACCGCGGGATGGTCGAAGGGCATTTAGGATATCATCCATGTAATGGATGACTATGGCTCCGGCTGGCTAAACGGGCAGCGTGATGGAGAAGAACTGACACAAGGTGGGCTGTTGAGCACTCTGGGGCAAGACTTTCCATTGGTATTCGGCCGGGCTGCTGATGATTAAGCACCGCACCGGAAAGCCGTAAATGTACTCGTCTCGGGAGAGGGAATACAAAAGAAACAATCCTTCAGGTCACCAACCAGGACCTGGTAGTCCGAGGGGATGAGGTTGGGGTTAAACTGCGATTGAAGAGGGCCCATGGGCTGGATGGCATTTACTGCTCTGAGATCCTTGTAGCAATCGCCATCGGCCACTCTTCTTTTTTTATTACAAAGACAGGTGTGTTCCATGGCTGCAGGCTGGTCTCACTGTGGCTCCAAGGGCCAGCTGCTCCTCCACGAGCTGGTGCATGGCAGCTCACTTCTCTGGGCAGTGTGGCCACTGTCTTCTACCCATACTGGGGTCTTCGCGGGTCCATGTGAGGGGAGGGGCGGGCTTACTCTGCCTCCCGAAGCCTCCCATGGCAATGGGAGGGCGCATGAGTTGCCGCCTCCGACTCTGGGGCCTCCCGTGTGGCCTGGGTTCCCCTTCCTCCTCCCCGGTGCCCAAATGTGTCCCAGCCGCCACGATCAGGGCCGCCTGGTCACTTCGCTGATGGCCGGCCGGGCTCCCCGCACCTGGGGTTCACCTAGCCTCTGGAGCTGGGAGGGCGGCGGGACGCTCTGGGGCTGGGAGCCCGCAGCCGCGGGCTGCCCTCGTGAGGCCGCTCCCTGCGATGCCCGCCACATTGGGTGCACGCTGGCCTCGGACGAGCGAGGTCAGTGCCCCTGCAATAAGGGATAGTTCTTGTTATGGGGTGGATGAGTGGCCTGGGGATCGGCCTCCCTGAGGAGTCTTTTCCTCGGGAGACCCTCGGTGCGGGTTGTAGGCCCCCCCCTACTGGGCAGTCTGCAATCTACGGAAGTGTCCGGACTGGTGGAAATTGAACATTTGCCTCGGGCCGCTTCTAGCAATGAGAGGGCCGGGCGGTCAGGAGGTTCGCGGGTGGGCTTAAGCGACCTCGAGCATCCTGCAAGCCTTAAGCATGTCGGGCCAGTTCGGCTCTACCTAAGCCTGTGATTACGGCGCGCACTCAGCTGAGGCTTCCCTTGGCAAGACGCTTTGCCGAGTTCGCCTCTGAGCCTCCTCGCATCAACCTGCCTCTCTGAGAGCTTCCTGAGCCTGCTCACAACCTCGCATAGGTTCTGGGGTTTTGCCTGATGGCGAGAAGCCCAGTGGGCTGGCCAGAATCAGACCCTGACAAACGCCTTCTGTGTTTACTCCAGCACTGTAAGGGTGGCTTGCAGGACAATCTGATTATTGTTGGGGTTACCGGGGCTGCATCGGCCGCAGTTGTGCGGCGTGGTGTAGGGCGCCGAGGCGTTGCCTGCTAAGGCATTGCTTGGCGAACTCGCTTCCCAGATCACAAATTGCAGGGCTCCAGGAGCATGTGGAAGGTGGTCTTCCCAGTCAGTCTCGACCATATTAGGTGACTCCTCGCATCTTCCCAAGCATAGCTTACATAGGCTGGTGACTTCACGTCCCGGCATCAGCTGGCGGAGCTCGGTGAGGATATTATAGCTCAAGGGCGTACCTTGCCAACCTCAACAACTATGCCAATCCTCCCCACGGCATTCGTGAAGTGGACGGGCACAATGCAAGGATATCGGGTATCGCCTTCCGCCAGGGTTTTTTTTCTTCTGCAGATCGTAAGCACACGCTTCTGGCGAGAGTTTTGAAACTCATACACATTATGTGGCGCTTTGACGGGATGCAGCGTTTCGAAAATGAAGGCGGGTAGAGGGGCGGCTGAGCCGCTGGGAGGGTTTGAATTGGGTGAAGGGATGCGGGGGGCAGAAGGAGGACAGGCCCAATTTAGTGGATAGAGAAAATCTGGAAATTGAAGGAAAGATCGAAAAGGAGGCGGCCTACAGCAAGGAGCATTTACAGGTCTGCAGGCTGATGCATGGCCAAAACATTGTCTCCACGTCAGTAGCAGCTTACATCGGGCGCCAGCGAGGCTCTGTGCCAAGAGTGCGCCCCTTGAGCGTTTTCCCAGTCCTTAAGATTCACGTCCCCCCCCTCTGGGTACCATGGACACTGAGCTTCAATCTCAACCAATTTGGCGAGCGCTCTTTACGGGGATTCCTGCCGATTTTAACGCCAGTTCATTAACGCGGCTTTGTCATAAGCCCTGCTTTTTTGCAAGCTCCCATACTTCACCGTGTTCACTGACGAGAGAGTGTCCTAGGACGCTATGACTTTGGATGCGCCGACCTGATATTGCATGATACCGGGAACGGGTGGGTCCCTGGATGCTCGCATCCAGCTGACTTCTCGGGTATCAGCGTCTCTTCCCCAGGCGACGGTGAGCAGGGTGGGAGGTTCGGGAGGATTCTCGGCTTCGCACCAGCTTGGTAGCCTCTCCACTCCACGCCGGTCAGCGAACGCAGACGAGACGCTGAGATAACATCTGGTGGAGATCGCCAGCAGCGGAGAGACCGGAGGTCCGGTGGTTCCAGCGAAGCCCCGCCTGCCGGTTCCTGCACCTTTTATTGTTATCCCATTGGGGCGTATGTGAGGGAGGACCGGGGAGTTCCGGGAGAGCGGGAGGTCGGGAGATCATCATGTGATGCATGATCTCATCTGGCTACGTGCGGAGAGGAGCGTAAGCGTCTGAGCCTAATCCTCACCTGGGGGCAAGACCATTGTCCCTGCGCCCGGTGATTGAGCCAGGCAGTTCATGACCCGTGACTCATGGGGGGATGAGGAGTGGGGGTGCGGTGCGACCAGCAAGGCCATAGGTCCATTGGCGTCCCAACGTTCTACCACGGTGCTGCTGGGTCAGCAGTGCATTACTACAAAAAATAAACACCATCATTTATCAAAACAGAGCTCTTGCATATATTTTATGAATAAAATAACCTTACGTTTGTTGTTCAGCAGTATCAACTATAGTGATATTTGTGGGTGCATATATGTTTGAGTGTGTTTGAGAACACAGAAGAAAAAGTTAACAGTTGTTAATTTATTTTCCATAGAAAGTGTCTTCTAAACATTTTCTCCACAGCAGCTATTTTCTATTTCCTGATTACTATAAGCAATGCAGAGGTTTTATCAAGATTTTACCAGATTAGGGTTATAGGAGAATTCTTCTCAGCCACGTGTGACAAAAGGAGCAGGATTGCCATGGAGCTGAGAAACTCCAGCTGCTAGTGAGAATGAAAGGCATAGTGGAAACCAAGAAATGGCTAGCAGCTAGGGTTTTAAGCTAATTTGCTTGGGAACAAATGACTTACTTTCCATGTCTCTTATTCCCTCAACCACTGCAATAGTATACAGACACTTATTTAATTTACAATGCAGCATGTCTGAGTGATTAATTAGCCAATGTTTGTATGGTACTTCAAAAACCTAAAGAGCTGCATCATTATTAATAACGAAGTCGGAGAAATGGTCACAATTCAAACAGCATTCTTGCTGTGTAACTTTGAGTATCCAGCTTGCTGAGGGCTGATGACTGAAGAAGGCAATGACAAAATCACCCTGTGAGTTTATGAAGACTGCTTCAAGGTTTTGTTATCTATTGCCAAAACAACGCATTGATGATAAATTTCAACAAATCTAAAATCCTGGTTTTCTCCAAGTCTAGAAAACTCAATATATGGAAGGTAAACAACAGGCAGATTGAACAGGTTCAATATCTGAGAATAAACTTTCATCACTCTCTGATATGGTCACCTCACATTCACTCATCACTTAATACTACAAAAATCAAGATGCTGGCAGTATCTAGGTTCTTCCATTCCCAAGGTGGACAGTTTGTGCCTGCTGCAATTAGGGTCTTCAAATTAAAACTATTGCCTCAACTACTTTACGGAGCCCCAATTTGGGGTTACCAATCTTGATCCTCCTTGATCTGAGATTGCAAATGCCTTAACAGACCAGGTGCTCAGGAGCAACAGCCGCAGAAGGCCATTGCTTTCACATCCTGCATGTCAGATCCCAAAAGCACCTGGTGGGCCACTGCGAGTAGAAGAGAGCTGGACTAGATGGACTCTGGTCTGATCCAGCTGGCTTGTTCTTATGTTCTTAAGTTCTTATGAGTTAAAACCACTACAAATTTAGAGAGTGTTCAATCTCTTTTTCTCCATTGTCTACTGGGGCTTTCAAATTCCATAACCTACCATGTTCTCTGCCTAGAGTCTGGTGCAATTACAATTGCCTCACAGGTCTCGTTTTCCATCTACAGATACTGGTTATGCTACACTTCAGAGCATCACCGGGAAGTCTGATATACTCTTTGCTAAATGACCATTTCAATTCTACTTGGCGAATCACAATTAAAAATCAGATTAAATATACTGGAATCTCTTTCGACCAACTTCTCCCACTGGATGAAGCTAAAGCATTTAGAGTTCTGAAACTGTGAGCCCTGGACATTGAAGGTTAGATGCTGATGGCAGGTGCTAGAAGAATCTGCTCCCCAATTCACTACGGCATTCATCCACCCAAGCCAGGTTCTATACTGAAGTACATGAGCAATCTGACAATGCCTTCTCTCCGCTGATACTTTATGCTAGCCCAATTAAATGTTTTACTAACTGCCGATACTAAACGTAGATAACTAAATATCCCAAAATGTGGAAGACTTTGTTCCTGCTCAGCAGGACTTCCCGAAATGACAGAACACGTACTCCTGTTTTGTAACAACTTGGCACACATATGGTCACTTTTTATTGAAGCTATTCTAAAGAAGAGACCAGAAAAAAGAGATCATGGAACAGTAACCTATTTGCTTAGCGACCAACAGTCACATATTACAGAAATGGTCGCCAGATTTTTATTTAAGGCTTTTAGCTCTTACGAGTAATTTTACTATCTTCAGAATTTGCTTTGATTTTTCTGAATATGTTTTATTTTGTGTATTGATGCCATTAAGGGTCTTGTTATTAAAATCATCCTGTAAATATAGTCTGTCTTGATTTGACATCATCCCATGGGTTAGTAATGGCCTGATGCTTGCAAAGAGAATACTTTTATCTTTGGGAGGGAAGGTGGTATTCTATAGGTTGATCTTGTCACATCTCAGAAGCTGAGCAGAGTTTATACTTGGAAAGGCTTCACAAAGGAAGACTTTGTAAAAAAAAAAAGGCAATGTCAAACCACCTCTGATTTCACTTGCCTCGAAAGCCCTTCCTGGGAATGCCATAAGTTGGCTGTAACTTGACGGCACTTTACACACGCACACACAAACAACCTATGGCAAATTTCTGGAGAGGCATCCAGATAAATAAACAAATAAACAAATGAATAAGCAAATAAGCAAATAAGTTTGACTCTGCCTCCAATGGCAGCTATTTATGCTAGGCTTTATCTTCTGTGGAAGATTTTTTGTCCTGGCACCAAAAATTTTACCAGTGCTCTAGGCTCAAAAAGTTTGGAGACTGTGCAATGGGCACAGTTAAACAATATGATTTGTGCTTGCCATTCCTGTTTATCTGTGGAAGAAAAAGATTGTCTGGATTATATCTTGCCTGCGCCCTCCCACTCCCATCCATCAGTAAACAGTAATCATCACCTTACAATCACAGAATTTACAGATTAACTCTGATGGATGTGCATTCACTTTCCCCACTGCCCTTATGTATGCATATAAACAGATTCAGAGGGGTGATCTCAGCATGGAAATGGAAATCTGTTTCTTTATATATAATGAATCTTTTCCTCTGGCAAATGCACACTTACTGTGATTCTTGGGCTGTTTCTGCACGGCAGCAGAAGTGGCTGTCCACCGGCATAATTAATGCCAGTGGAGTCACAGGACCGTTCACATGGTCTCGTGCAGGTGACCCAAAGCTGCTGCGAATGTGGAGCTGCCTCCGGTCTGTGTATTTTGTTTACCTTGTCTTCCCTCTGAGGCTCTAGAGAACGGAAGTGACATGCCCACGCTGCCCTCTGACCCATGGAGTGAATTTTGAAAGCAGCATTTTCCCACCATTTTTTGGGGAGGAGCAAGGAACTGCTGCATTGCAGCAGCAGCAGCTGTGCGAACAGCACCCCAGGAATGGTGTTTTTACCATTCCTAGGGTGCTATTTTTGAGTCACATTTATAGACACAAAAACCAAAAACAGTAGCATTTAGAAAAGGAAACAGCATCAGTTGCAATATGTATATAATTCATATAAAGAGCATATATTTAAAAATAACCCATGCATAACCCAATATAATCAATACAAATGGTAAAAATCACTGGTTGTCACTTACAAAACGTAATCTACAGATCTGATTTTGCTTTCATCTGGAGCATACATGGGGTAATCCTTTAGGTCTTCCAGTTAAAAGCAATGCATTTTTGGAACCAATTTTGTAAATCATAGGGAATGATGCTGTATTAGGGTTGCCAAATCTGATTTAGGAAATTCATGAATATTAGGTGGTAAAGCTTGTGAAAGGTGGGGTTTGGAGCCAGAAGGGACCTCAGCAGGGCATAATGCCTTTCAGTCCACCCTCCCCCCCAGCAGCCATTTTTTCCAGGGCAACTGATAGCTATATAGAGAGATTGGTTTTATTTCTGGAAGAGTTCCAAGTGTCATGTGGAAGTTGACAGTCTGTGCAACTGTTGTGTCAGTGAAGTGGTTGATTTAATGAGTTTGAAAAAAATGCCTGCCTATTTCTTGTATATCAGCACCTAGCAATTTATTAAGGTAGTAACTCTACTAATGTCCTTGTTTTGATGGTTATCCTAAGATTATTGCTTCTTCTCCCAAGCATATTTCGGCACTTATCAAATCCATAGATATCATTTTGCCTGTGTATATTTAGTGGTGCTCTGCATTTATGTTGTAATTATATTTCCTGCAGAAATTTTGAGCTGGACAACAGGATCACACGTGCACAGAATGAAAAATGAAGAAAAATATTGATGAAATAGACAAAGTGAATGCTTAGGGTCAGCAAAACTGCTCATCTCATGGTTTATTTCTCTCTGCAGTATAAGGCAAATATCAAATATAAACTTAATTTTCTTAGGGAATACTTTTATATTGACCTTATACTTCAGCATTTACCATGCAGCAAAATGCCTCGCTCAACTAGCCATATTGAACTGCTAAAGTGAATCTTAAAGAATTGCATTAATGTTTGGAACAGGGGAAAAATCCCATTCATATCAACATAAGATGAAAGAAGATAGCTATATCAGATGATAGGCAAAAGCAATTAGCAAGGAAAACTTTATGCTAATAAGGCAGCAGAGCTTGGTAGGTCATCTTAATTATGCATACTTAGCTATGACTTGAGGCGCAGCACACCATGGAAGATTAATAAGAGAGCAAATGGAACTATTAAGCCATGTGATATTCATACTACTGTCTATAGCTTTTTGGCCTAAATTTACATATTTCAACAAATATAAATGCCAGGCACTGTATTGAATGGTTATTAATTTTTGTATTGAAAAAGTACAAGTTCTCTTTACTGTGTAGATCTATTTTGCAGTTAGTAGCACTTGAACATTGGTGTTATTTCAAATCATATAATTTTTCATAAAATACTCTATCCATATATATAAAAAGCTAACAGTGACTTTGTTAGTCATGCCCTAATGCCGAAATGGCTGGATGGATGACCCCCAAATTTTCACATGACGTTCCTCCCTGTTGCGGGCAGGTAATCAGACCTTCACATCCTGGCCACCAGGCAGTAACTGCTGAACCTAGCCTCCAGGCAACAGAGGCACTGCTCCCTGCTCTAGCGGGGCTCTCCCCTGCTCTCAGAGGCACCCTCCAGCGCTACTCGAATGGCCTGGACAATGCCTTGGGCCTTCGAGCCATCAGAAAGAGCAAGCACTTTGCTTGCTCGTCGCCTCATGAAGAGGCCGAGCTGAGCCGGCAGAGGCTTTTATAGCCAGCTCAGCTCCCTCGCCACATGATGGTTCCCCACCGTCACGTGACAACTCTGCCGGCCAAAGGGAAGGCGAGCAGCCGCTTGGTCCTCCCCTGCCATAATGGCGCCCCGGGTGATTCCGGGTGCGCTTTTTCAAAAACAGTTCCTTAAAACATTAACTTCTATACAATCCTCACCACTAGATATGTCTTGCCCAAACACTGCTTCCAAAACCAGGAATTCCAGCCATCCCTCAGGAAGCCAATTCCTCTCTTTATCTTTGTATTAAAAATCCCATACTCTCATGATCTTTATTGCTTAGTATCTGAGTCGAGTTTTCTTCAGAGTAAAGCAACCAAGCAGCCCATGTGTTTATTTGGTGTCACTGTTTTTTGTTTCATCAGGGATTCAGTACAGATCCTCCTTTAATCTGACCCTCCAGTTGCTCAGATAGAGTCAGAACAAAGCCCAATAGGCACACATCTGTACACTCTGGCATTCTGAGTAGAACTCCTTTCAAAATCTCCTCACACAGCCTTTAGAATTCTTCCTTTTGTAGCCAGCCAATCACAAGCAGTCCTGACTTAACTCTTTGTGTGCTGCCATTCACTTGCAGGAAATAAGGTTAAGTGTTGGTATTCATCAAAACCACCCTTTCATCATAGAACACTTTCATCAGATAATTCAGCTGACAGTGTCAGGTTGAGTTTCATGTGGAGTTTCACTGGTTAAAAATATTCATGGGGAGGGCAGTAACTGTGTAAACAAAGCTGTATTACATATATATTTTAATATATCACCATATGTAGAACATTTTCATCATAGAGCACTTTCAGCTGAGAATTCAGCTGAACATTCTCAGGTTGAGTTTTATATAGATACAATTTAATTGTGAGCTGGAAATTAAAGTTACTCAGGTATGTGTCTTTTTTATTTATTTTTGGTTCGGGTTTTTTAGTCCTGGAAATTTTCAAAAAAACTCAAAAAGCTGAATTTCCACATTGGCTTTTTTGAGAGGTTTATTTTTTGCAAATTTTCAGGTGTATTAAGCCCCCAAATTCCTGCTGCTTCTGAGCTCCACATGGAGCTGGGAGGCAACAGGCACAGAGTTCCATGTGGAGTTGGAAGGCAGCAGCATTGGTGGCAGGTTCGAAGCTGCATTTCAGCTCCCTTTAAATTGCTGCCATTTTTCGGTGACTACAAGGTTTTTTGGTTTGGCTTTTGCCGAATGCACACCCCTAATCATTACATAAACAAAACCAACATTTTAATTACAATAGATAATGGAGATTTAAGGAAGGAATGGCTGGCTTGACATCACAGTACCTCCTATACCTTCTATTGATGTTTGAAATTTAGTTGTGGATCCTCAGCAAACACTGATATGTCTGCATGAATCTGTTTTGGATTTAAGCCAGTACATTTGTAACTGAAGTCTGAGCAACAGTCTTCTTCTTTTGCCTTGTCTGTCTTATTCCTACACATTCTGACCTAGCTAGCAGTTTGATGTGTGTGAAAATCTCTTGCTATATATACTATCTGTGCAGAGAACCACAGCAGAGAACCACATTTGGTCCTTGATTCATAGTTCCTCTCTGTGTTCCAACAGCTGTGGCTATGGGTGTCAGAGTCCTTTTAAAAAGAATGACGTTCTAACAGCTGTTCAGAAGGGAGTCAGGATATTAGAGTGATACTAACTCTTTCCCATTCAATATCAAGGCATTTTAACTATTTTGAAAGGCTTTTTCATGTGCTACTCTGGCTATTCCACATATTTTCCTTTGAATGGAAGTGTTAATGTTTTTCTTCTATTTATTTGTTTGTTTGGTATGCATTTATAACCTTTTCTTTAGCTTTCTTTTAAAAATGATTTGGTGATTGTTGTTTCTTTAAATGATTTACTGGGGAAAATATACTGGAACTCAGTAAATTAAAAGATTAGATTTTTTTCCCCAGAATATATTTCATATCCTTATTTTTGGCATACTAATTATTTAATATCTGTAACATCAGTAATGGAAAGGTATTTTTAAGTCATTAATAAAAAGTGCAGCTGATGTGTAACTAGATTATGTCCTTGAAGCTATTTTTCCCTTTTAACACATCTGTAAGCATATAAAGTCCTTGTAAAGATTTCGAGCTGTAATAACATTGAGTTGGCTTTGTATGACCATTTTCATACTTGAGGTTTTCCCGGCAGTGCTTTAGAAATCAATGGCCGTTTCCGCACGGCCAAAAGCAGCGACGCGATGACGTCGCAAATTGCGACGCATCCCAAAAAAAGCGTTCACACAGACAGGCGGAGCTGCGGGCGTCCGCAGCCCCGCAGAAATGTGACGGTTCGCACGGAAGCGCTGCGGAAGCGGCGTCTCGCGACGTTGCGCCTGCGCACTTGCGAAGCCGTGCAGGCCCGACGCCATTTGTGACGACAGCTCCGTGGCGGCTGTTCGCACGAGTGCGGCGTCGATGCGTCACATGGGGACAAAGAGTGGTTTTAAGCGTTTTCTGAATACACCGTCTTCGCGCCGGTTTAGCGTTTTCGCGACGGCGCGACTGCGCACCTCCGCCGCTGCGCGTGCGAACGCTCTCGCTCTGACGCTTCTTTTTCCGTTGCGACGACGTCATATTTTGCCCGTGCGGAAACGGCCAATGAATGAAAATCTGTTAGTGTAGTAACTGTGTTGGCAAACAGTGGACACTGAGCTGCAGAGGCTGACAGGCAGCCTTGAATACTAAAGACTGTTCAACTTAGAAAGCATCTTTCTTGGGTTTTCTCTCCTCCATTTCACCCTTACCCCATCCCACTGTTTAGATAGAGCTTTAATTTCCAGATGGCCTTTACTGGGGTAATTTCTTTTAGAAACTGGAACCTCACACAGACTCTTCATTCCTTCTTTTTATGATAGCTGAAGTCTGAGCCAGTTTGCAGTAGAACTTGTCAATGGTAGGTCAGTTTTGTAACATGTGAATTAGAGATACCTCTGGTGGACATATGAATAGTGCTTTCATCTCATCAGCACTTGAGGATCTCATTCTGCACTTCTGTCATTGAAAGTCTTACCTTTTTAAATTGAAAGGGTTCACTTCAAGGCCATGTTGCATCTGAATAGTCAATTCTAAATTTAGAAATAGTCAGTTCTAGATTTAAAAACAAAGAAAAAATAATGTTTTAGAGCTGAGGTTTAAAGTAACACTTGTGGAAAAATTAAACTTTGTAGAAACAAATTTCTAGCATTCCAAAAAGATGTTGTAAATTCAAAATACTTCATCTGGTGTTCCTGAACTGACAGTTTATGCTATCTGCTTTATGAATTCTTTTTGTAAAATGTAAAAATCTTGTAAATGCTTGTGACTGTGGCTTGTTTATCAGCATTGTTATTCTCAGTTTTTATATCACAGAAGACATAATACGACCATAACTGTTTATGGAAACAAAATTTAATAGCATAGGTCTGGGGAAATGTTTTGTGTTTTCTGTTCTGATTTCTCCTAGCTGTGCTCCTTTTAACTTCCATGGATAGTAAATAAATTGCTTTCTTTCATCTGAGAAGATTATTTGCTTCCATGGTCTGATTTGATCATGTTTACTAATTTCACACCTATTTAAAACAGTTCATTTTTATAGACAATCGATTTAATTTTCTGGCAGGGTTGACAACAGGCTATTGCTGGTGAAATTTAGGATCCAACCTACAATGTTTAGTCAGAAGTAAATTTTAAATATTTTTCCATGGCCCACTTGAGAAACAAGTTTTATTTATTAGGTGGTGTTTATCTTCCATGAAAGATATCTCATTTAATGACAGAGAACTGCTGAATTTAATTCATTGTACTCTTCATAACATATTTGTAACACAGTGTTCTTATTTCAGGGCCTTTCCACATGGGCCAATTAAACTGGAATAAACCCCGTAAAAAACTGGGTTGGGGGGAACTTCACACAGATCACAATCCTAATGTGGATTCGCTCCGTGTTCGCCGCCCCAAACCTGGGTTTTTTTATAATTGCATTATGTGCAATTCTTTTGTTTTAACATAACTCACAGCTGCGGCCGAGCAAATGGCTGGGGCTGTGAGCCATGTTAAAATAAAAGAATCGCACATAACATGGTTCCCGAAAACATCTTCCCGGGATCCCATCTGCAGAGGGGAAATGGCCCGGGGGGGCGGGGGGGCGGTCAGTCCTGCCTACCTGCAAAGCTGCACTTTGCAGGCAGGCAGGGGGGAAAAAGGCAGGCAGGAACGTTTTTTAAAAATCACCTTTGTGTGAAGGCGCACATTCTGCCCAACACACTGGCTTTCCACAGGACAGCCAACCATGCAAAAGGGCCGGGGTGAGGGTTTGTTCATGTAACCTGCCTTCACCCTGCTTTTATTGACTCGTGTGGAAAGGGCTTCAGTTGAAGTCATTCAGAACAAGTAGTTTGAAAATCAGGCATGCTCAGGCAAATTCTGGTTTGGCTTATGATGATCACATATTGCAGTCACAAGTGGAGTATACGGTGGAGCCAGGATACATAGGCCCCTTCTGCACTGCAATGGTGCTGGGGTGCGTCGGCATAAACAATGCTGACACACACCCCTGGGACCGTTCGCATGGATGGTCCCAGGAGGGCGGCAGGCAGCGGCACAGGTTGCACCTTCGCCGAACACCTACCTTGTCTCCTGGCTTCCAGCTCGTCACAGAAGCCAGGGGACACGCCCCCGCAGCCTGGAGCGACGGCTCTGGAGTCACAGGCCAGGGAGGCATGTCCCCTGACCTCTGCGACAAGCCAGAAGCCAGGAGACAAGGTAGGCGTTCGGGAAGGGGGGGAATGGTGCCTTCCAGCCGCTGCCATTCGCACAGCAGCGGTTGGAAGCTGCTGTTTCCGAAATACCTCGCTCAGGGAGCGAGGTTCGGAAACAGCGGCTTCGCGTCGCTTGGAAGTTGCGAGGTCGCTACCGCCGCGATGCAGCGGCGGCCGTGCGAACCCCTCCCCAGGGACGCTGTTTTTAGCGTCCCTGGGTCGCTGTATTCCGCCCATGCGGAAACAGCCCTAGAATTGTGAGTTCTGGAAATCATTCTGTATCCACCTTATGGTCACCAAAATGATGTTTTCCTTCCTTCATTATGTTAGTGGTAGGCATGACAAACTGCTGTGAAATGAGAATGTATTTTTGAGCAGCTGGGGATGAAGATAATGTGAATGAAGTAAAATAAGATGGGAAGGAGAAGGAAAATCCAGCTTGTCAGTGTGTTTTATTGAAGATTCAAATCTTCCATTAAAAGTATACTGTCAGTTAAATTTACACACAAAACCAAGTTTAATGAAAGACCCTGTATAAAATGTGTGAGCATCTAAAATCATAAAAAGAGAAACCAGCAGATTGTTTGAATAGCACCAAACAAAAGGTTCTATGTTTAATTCAAGCCTCTTAATGTTACTATTTGTCTTCAAAAGTATTTATCAGAAATGCTGCCACTGTGTTGAGTCCTATAACAGGCTAGGCCTCTTTTGTTGTATTGGGAAATCCGAACATTGTCCTAGAACCCTGGTTTAAGTATTGTACTAAAAGGAAAGACTAATGAATATTTCTACATAGAAATAACAGCCTTGTTGCTAAATTGACACAGATTGAATTCAGTTTGTATTTTTAGAAGTTTGGTATAGACAGTGAGAGCACCAAATTTGAGTGCAAGAGCTATGCTTTCATCGAAACAATGACTATTAAAAACAACAACTGAACTTTATCTAGATTCTGCCTGTCTGATAACCAAGAAAGGAGTACTTTTTTGCCCTCCTGATAATGGCAACAAAATTGTTCTTCAGGGAATGCAATCCCTTTATTGTTAACTTGTCTTATTATCGAAACATCTCTTTTGTGAATTACCCAATGGATATTTTCCTTTTTGCTTACACTTCGAATGTCAGAAGCCCTTACTGATTTACATATGAGATCAAGAGACAAAGTCAGTCAATAAAACTGTGGGAAGTAAAATGCTATCAGGAAAGAATTTTAACTGTCGGGATTATAAGCATCAGGTTTATTAGAGTTTTGCTTGTACTTAACAGCTCCTTTGGGGATACAACTTGGTATCAACTGCTATGCCTGTTTTATGTGAGCTTAAACAAAGGCATCTCCTTGGTAAGGATATTACATATGGGGAGAGATCATTTAAGCAAGTTACCTGTTGTTCTGCTATGATACAGGTGATAACATGAATTACTACACTGTTTTGATTACATTTTAAGGTGTTTTTGTTTGTTTTGTGTGCTTTTTTGATATAGGTCATATTAAACAATTTAGAATGAATATTAAGTTTTGTTATTTAAAATTGTAATGCAGAGATCTGTTGTTTAGAAAATAACCAGGAGAGGGTTGGTTGGGTATTACTATTGCATAGCGAGACCTGCTTTAGAAATGTGCAAAAAGAGTGACAGTTCAATGACAATTAAAGAAGTTGAGGGAAATGGCAGAATGAACTGTACTTACCAGGGCTATATCAATGTTTTGCTGTTAAAAGATAGTACTAGATGACAGTTACAAATTAGTTTAGAATATGATACAGTATCGAGACCTGGTAAAATTAATCTAAATGTACGTATGCTTGAGAGAGTATGCAGGTAGAAGCTTGCATCTTAATTTTTGAATCAACCTACTTGCTTATATTTCTAAAATGTCTATTAATAGTGATACATATGTGAAGATTATTTAAAGAAATGCCTCAAGATTATTTGAACCTTTATGATTATGACCTGCAGACAGAGAACTGATCAAAAAGTGATTTGTCTGTAAAGAGAGGAATTTCAAAATAAGCTTTCGTGAAACTAGAACTGCATATAATCAGAAGTACAATTTAAATAAATGCTCTAAGCTGTAGCAGCAGAAAATAGTAGAAAATAAAGTAGAGAGAGGTGTAAAGTTAGAAGTCAGTGAAGTGACCTATCCAGGCCCATTACCTTTTCTAAAAAGCTTGGGCAGGAGTAGGGACCAGCTGTCTTCTGTACTTTGGGAAAACTGTTTGGAGGCTGTGTGGGTACTATCTGACCTTTTGAGATGTGCTGAAATGGCAGCCTGGCAGCAGCACGCATGTGCTTCTGAAAGGTAGCTCCTTAGATCATTGAAAGCGCTCTGTTGGATTAGATGGTAAGAATTAGTTGAGTGCTCTGCAGAGTCAGTGGGGTAATGAACTTGCTTTTTTATAAATTTGGACTGCAAGCTTTTTGATGCTTGCATTACTTCAATTCTTTTTAAAAATATTTCCTTTGAAAGCTGTGTTTCCTATTAATGATATGGAAATTAACAATGTCTCATTCCTTCCATGGGTAGTATTATTTGTTGTGAAAATTAGATGCTTTTAAATAGAATTATATGGCAGAGGTCTTCACCTCGGTTTTTCCATAGATGTAATACACTAAATACTTTGACAGTATGCTAAGTTTATCATAAAAAAAAAAACAATTTAGCACAGTTGTATTTGCAGAAGTTTAGTTGTATCTCATCTATCATCAATTGAAATGTTGTTGTGGGTAAATGGCCCAATTTAGACCTCAAAGCCAAATTTCCATCTGTATTTTTTTGACAAGGTAACCATTGTGTTATAAAATGTCATATAAGGAGGCTGTAGCTCTGATGTGTGCCACACAATGAACTTATTAAAAGATCATAGATGCCATTTTGCTATGGGAGCAGCCAGTTAATCAGCATTTATTCAACTTAGGTGCAGTTTGAAGTCAGAAGGAAGATTCCACTGTTGAATCTCTTTTCCTTCCAGTGAACAGAGGTATCTTGAAAAGTATACGGTCACTCCCAAATTTCATAATAATAAGAGAAAAATCTAGAAATTTGAAGAAATCAATGAAAGTGAATTACTTCATTATTTTCTATTTGTACATTGTAAACATTAATAACTTCTGAACCCATTACTGTTGAGAAGCTAGATATCTGGAATAGTTCATTCACTTATTGAAATCATCAATTGATATTGCAGTGATCAAGCAATGGCCATTATTGATCTATTTTAACATTGATCTTCCTCAAAGGAGGCAGGATGGCACACGTGATTCCTCCTCTACAGAAGAGTATCGAGGGGAAATGGTGCCCGGGGGCAACACCTCCTCTGGGCACTCCCCCTGGCCCTGGCACTGCCTCCCGTCCCCTACCCTCACATGCTTTAGTGCTGGAATACAGGAGAGAGATCTGCATTCTTGTTTTGTTGTAGATATTTTTGCTAAATTGGAGATTTGTAATATATTTGGTCATTGACTGTAAATAAAGTCTTCTACCCGCACACGCTTGGGGGTGGGGCTCATGGGACAGAGCCTGCCTTCACCTCTCTGCAGGCTGGCTCCTGCCATCCCCAGAGCCTGGGGAGAGCAAAAGCCAGCCTGCACGGAGGCCGGGGTGGTGACTCAGCAGTGGCGGGTGGCCCAGGCAGGTGCCACAGTCATCTGCCACCGAGCCCCACCCCCATTTCCCTGCAGGGGGAGCAGGGCTCGTTGGGGTGAAACTGGGGTGTGTGCCATTTTGTCAAATGGGAGGACACCCGGTGCCCCCATGTGACAGAAAGGCATGCGCCCGGGAATATAGGTGACCCCATGTCCCTATAGGCCATACGTCTCTGCTCCTCTGTCCTCTCAGTAATCCTGGGTTATACTGGGTTATACTGAGGAAGGTGATTGGTCCCAAGTTACTAAGTGATCTGGAGACTGACTTAAAACCATTTCTTTCTGGTCCTAGTCTGACAGTATATTAGTTTTTCAGCATATGTGTATGAATCATCCCGCTGTGTGAAGACCATATCCTTGTTCTATAGCTGAATCTGTTTGTGAACTTTCCAGGGAATAAGAATATTTCAACAATAGTGAGTGTATTACTGAAAGACTGTCAATAGCCTTTTTTGTTTTTATATTCATAACACAACTGTGATAGTTTCAATGTCTTTCTAACCATTGGATTATTTTTATAGGAAATGCAACTAAAATTCATCCTCCACTCTATCTCAAGTTGGAGCTACTTCATGATGCTAAGAATTCATTTGAACTGAAATAAGTCACAGTTATGGAGTTGTACTACTACAACTACTAGTAGTACTACTACTACTGTGTCAGCCCTGTGGCTTTATATCCAAAATGGCGCCGACGAGGGCTGCCTCAGTGGAATGCTCTCAAATGGCTTCTACATTTTCTATTATTTCCTGCAACTTACAACGAACTTCATACTCCAGAGACCATCTGCTAAGAATTAGGGAACGTTTCCTTAAGGAGTGGCTCTCTGTAACTTTACCCCTATCTGTCTTTACAACCACGGAGGAAATTTCAGCACAGGAGGCAGCCATTTCCCGGCAACAACAGATCAGCAAAAACAAGCACAGGCGGCAGAGACGAAGAGGTAAAAGGGCGGGAGGAATTTTTTAAATAGACTAAGGAATGGGGATTAAAAAACCCGGCTCCTTCAATCT
Source organism: Sphaerodactylus townsendi (assembly GCF_021028975.2). Taxonomy (NCBI): domain Eukaryota; kingdom Metazoa; phylum Chordata; class Lepidosauria; order Squamata; family Sphaerodactylidae; genus Sphaerodactylus; species Sphaerodactylus townsendi. Next base: position 126,905,773 of record NC_059425.1, on the reverse strand, counting down.
TCTTACCAATTTTGCTCACTTGCCAACCAAGATGAGATGAAATACTTCTATGCACCCCAAACAGGTGGAATTCTGAGTTTTTACAAGCGCACATCCTGCCCTATGCTTTACTGAAACCTGGCTAAATGAGAGCATTGGATGATAATAATAGCATGTAATGCATACCGGGGTTTCAGATGTTTCTGTTCAAACAGGATTGCAGAATTATCAGGGAAAGAGAAAAAGGAGGGAGGATTATGTATATATACCCATCAACAAAAGCTGAATTGTCAAGACATAACAATGAATTCAAAAAAATTATGTGATAGAAACTTCTGGAGTCCTTACTTCTAGTAATTACAAGCCCTTACATTCCTAGAGATCGAGATCTCAGTTCTGTTTTTTTTGGTTTATATTCATCCACAAGCGTCTGTACAAAAGGCATTAAGAACTCTAGCCGATCAGATTATATGGAGGCTGAAATACCGACTCACCCTGATTCACTGGATTTATTATTTTGGGAGATTTAAACAAAACAGAGCCAAGGGAAGACCTGCCAAAATACTTTCCAGCATGTCAACTGTCCCACCAGAGGGCAGAATATCTTAGACCACTGCTATACATAACGCTGAAAGATGCTTTGCTCCGGTCTTTACCGCGAAAGCAGCTGTAGGGCCATTCTGATCATTGCATGATTCACCTTGTACCTGCTTACAAACAAAGATTTGATTTAAAGCCACAAAACCAATAACTAAATCCAGTGAGAACTTGGACTGAAGAGGCAAAGTTAAAGCTGCAGACTTACCCTTGACTGTACAGACTGGAATATTTTTAAAGACACCTCTGCAGATTTTGGATGAACTCACAGATACTGTAACATCATATGTCAGCTTCTGTGAAGATCTTTGTATATATACCAACCAGGAACTTTAGTATATATAGTAACAACAAACCTTGGTTCACAGTGCTAAACTTAAGCGATTACGTCGTTCCAAAGAAGAGGCCTACAGAAAAGGTGATAGAATGCTGCTGTACAATCAGGCCAGAAATGTATTAACAGAAAGGAGATCAGGAGTAGCAAAAGAAACTACTCTGAAAAGCTAAAAAATCAGTTTTCACCAAAGCGAAACAGCAAACATGTGGAAAACTCTCCAAAGAGATATCACCGGTTACAGCAAACCACCTTCCCAAGAAGCTGAAGGAAATCAGCAATTGGCAGACTGACCTGAATGTGTCTCTACTGTAGGTTTTGAAGCAATCTACCCACAGTCACCTTTCTCTCCACAACCTCTTATTTCAGATGCACCAACAATAGCCAGAACTTCCTACAGCTGAACCCATTTCGTTGGGTTTACAGCCCTAATGAGTGATTCTCATGAAAAGGAAGTGCAAGATCTATTTTCACACACACAGAAGCCTGGAAAAGCACCAGGCCCAGACAAGACAACACCTTTCTTTTGCTTAAAAAGTCTGTGCTGTCCAATTTATTTTATCTTCACCCAAATCTTCAAGCAAATCACTTCAGAGATGTGCTATATTTCCTTCTTGCTTCAAACACTCCATTATAGGTCCAATGCGAAGAAGCCTTTCCATCAAAGAGACTGAACGGCCCCTGAATACAGACCAGTTGCTCTAACATCTGTAGTTATGAAAACTTTCGAGAGCCTAGTGATGTACCATTTGAAAACCATCCGCGGATCCACTGTTAAGACCCCTTTACGAACGTTTACGCCCACCGAGCAAATAGGATCGACATGATGCTGTTAATATGTCTTTGCACTATATCCTACAGCATCTTGAATCGCATCAAAGACCTATACAAGGGTCCTCTTTGTTGTTTTAGTTCAGCATTCAATACTATCATACGGACATTCTTCTAACCAAACTAAATCAGCAACAGTACACAGAGCATATTTGTAAAAGTGGATCACAAGCTTCCTAACAGATAGGAAACAGCAGGTGAAGCTAGGAAAAAATTACATCAGACACCTGTAAAATGGAGCACAAGGGCCCCAAGACAATGTGTGCACTTTCACTTCTCTTCTCTCTGTATACCAATGACTGCATCTCAAACGATCCATCTGTTAAAATGCACAGAAATTTGCAGATCAATACAGCATGTGATTGGTGTCTCATTGAGACAACGATGGAAACCAAGCATACAGATGGGAGGAGTTGAACAACTGGCCTAAACATATGCCACTGGAACAATCTAGAACTGAACACCGCCAAAACCGTACGAAATGGTTGGTAGATTTCAGGAGAAACCATCCCCATCCTACCTCCTCTCAATAAATACTGAACAACACAGTATCAACGGTAGAGACCTTTAAAATTTCTAGGCTCCATCATATCTCATGACCTAAAATGGTCACCTAACATCAAAAAAATGTCATCAAAAAAGCACAAACAAAGAATGTTCTTTCTCGCCAGCTCCAGGAAGCTCAAACTGCCCAAGGGAGCTGCTGATACAGTTCTACCACAGAGGAATCATTGAGTCTTTCGTCATCTGCACCTCTATAACTGTGTGGTTTTGGTTCTGCGAAAGCCCAACAAGATGATTAACAGACTTCCAGAGAATAATCAGAACTGCCAGAAAAAACAATTGCTGCTAACCTGCCTTCCATTGAGGACCTGTATGCTGCGGATCGGTCAAAAAAGGGCTGTGAAAAATATTTTTTACTGACCCCTCGGCATCCTGGACATAAACTGTTTCAGCTCTTTACTCTCTAAGCGATAAGCTACAGAGCGCTGCACACCAAGACAACTGAACATAAGAACAGTTTTCCCGAATGCCATCACTCTGCTAAACAAATAATTCCCTCGATAATGTCAAACTATTTATTATATATTTATTATATAATTACTGCACTACTTTTTCTATCATTCCCTATTACCCATCTCCTCCTTACTTTATGACTGTATGACTATAGCCTGTGCTGACATTTCATTTCATTTCTTTTATGATTTTACATTTTATGTTTTCATTACTATTGATTGTTTCCTGATTGCTTACTAGACCTATATGACAATCATTAAGTGTTGTACCTTATGATTCTTGACAAATGTATTTTTCTTTTATGTACACTGAGAGCATATGCACCGGAGACAAATTCCTTGTGTGTCCAATCACACTTGGCCAATAAAGATTCTATTCTATTCTATTCTATTCTATTCTATTCTATTCTATTCTATTCTATTCTATTCTACTAAAGTTGTTTTTCTGAGAAAGTAGCATTGTTGATATTATCGCACACCAAACTAATGGGATACCACTTTAGTTTGCTAGAAACACTTTTTTTATGTAGGTGCAAGAGAAAGAATAATATTACAATAAGCTTGAAGTTTTGAATGAAATAATTTTAGGACTACTCATGGTTAAATGGTATGAGAATATCTACAATTGAGTCATACAGGTAACAGTGTTGTAAGTATTTTAGTTGTGACAGCAATATTTGATTGTCACCAATGGTGATCCTGTGAGTCAGCAAGGGTATTTTGGAAAATGATTAGTATAGAAATTAAGAAGATATTGAAAATTGAAATAACATTAAAACTGGAATGATATTTATGAGAAATGTAAGATTTGAAGTTTATTAAAACCCAATATATGCTGTTTCAACATTTGGCAGCTGCTGCCAAATTAGTTTGGGCCAGGTATTGGAAAATGGACAAGGTACCAACTAAGCATGAATGGCAAATTAAAGTTCTAGAATTGGTTAAATTGGCTAAAATGTATTGTATGTTTGATTAGAAATTAAAACAAAATTATCAGAATAATTGGCAAATAAGTTCAATGTTTCAATATGTTCAAAAGCAACTGTTATAGAGATTTTTTAAAAAAAATTATGTAAAATATCTTCCTCTTTTTTGTATCTTATAGAAAGAGGTTTTTAGAAGTCATTTAATTTTTTATTTATATGAGTATTCTGTTTTGTAATTTTTTGTTTGTTTCTTTTAAATAATATTTTTCTTCATTTATGCATGGTACACATTAATAACTTTTTAGTTTTCTGGTATTTGCATTAAATAAAAAAGATTGTCAGGCTATCCATAAACTCTTTAAATGAGAGAGGCTTTAATACTGTTGTTTCTGGCTTCTGGGATATTTGATTGGTTTCTTCTGCTTTATGGTAGAATTTAGTTCCACGTCTAGCCTTTCTCTCAACAATGCATTAGTTTTGTTAATAGCAGTAACAAAGGATTAATTCATAGTGATTAATAGCAGTCTTTCCATTTTATGGTCATTTATCAGGGCACTCAAAGGAAACTGTGATCCTTTAGTTCCTTCAAAATCAATGGCCGTTTCCGCATGGCCCATTAATGGCGCCCTGGGGACGGGATAAACGCCGTCCCCAGGGAGCCATTCGCACAGGCGGTGCTGCTGCAACAACGCCGACATGACTCCGCTCCCTCTCCCCCAGGGCGGCGTCAAGCCGCCCTGAAAAACAACCCTTTAAAGGGTTGTTTTTCCTTCAACAGCGTGTTCCCGGCAGCGCGGTGCGAACAGAGCACCGCCGGGAACACGCTGTTTCCCTTCCCCATTCCACTCACCGTGTCCCCATCGTCGGCCTGCTGGCCGTCGAAGCCCCGCCCATGCTGTCCTCCGACCCCTGGAGGTCGGAGGGCAGCGTGGGCAGGGCTGCGACGGCCAGCAGGCCGACGACGGGTACACTGTGAGTGGGACGGGGAAGGGGGAAGAGGCACTGGCGTAATGCCCATTGGGCAAGGTGGGCAGCTGCCCAGGGCATCACCTTGTGGGGGGCATCAAAATGCTGGGTTCGTTTTTGGGTATTTTTAGTGGTTTTCCATTTTTGGCCTGCAGGGGGCGCAGTTTTTAGGCTAGCGGCACCAAAATTTCAGCGTATCACCAGGAGACTGTCCTTATGCTACCCCCCAAGTTTGGTGAGGTTTGGTTTAGGGAGTCCAAAGTTATGGACTCCCTAAGTTTAGGGAGTCCAAAGTTTCCAATGGGAGCTAATAGGAGATGGGGGCTACAGTTTTGAGGGTCCATAACTTTGGCCCCCCTGAACCAAACTGCACCAAACTTGGGGGTAATCATTAGGGCAGTTTCCTAATGAGACCCTGAAAGTTTTGAGACTGTGCCTTCAAACATGTCCCCCCCCCAGCCTGCAACCCCCATTGACAGCAATGCAGAAAACTCAATGGAGAACAAAGATTCTTGGGCAAATTTTGGGATGTTCGTGCAGGGAGGGAATTCTTGGGCCGATATCAATGCACCAAGGAAATTTCAGGGGTATCATCTGGGAGACTGTCATGATGGCACCCCAAGGTTTGCGTGCAGTTTGGTTCAGGGGTCCAAAGTTATGGATCCCTCAAAAGGGTATGCCCCATCTCCTTAGCAAAGAATGTGCCAGGATGGGGGGTACCCCTTTGATGGTCAACCATAACTTGACCCCCTAAACCAAACTGCACCAAAATCTAGCAGAAGTACCATAAGGACAGATTTCCAGATGATACCCTGCCCTTGGTGCCGATACATCTAAACGCGCCCCCTGCGAGGCACCAACAATGTCCGGGTGCAAAAAATGTTTTGAGGTTAAGGTGGGTGGAGTGGCGTAGCCCCATGGGGGGGGGCATCCAGCGCGAGGTTTTGCCCAGGGCTACAGTTTGCCCAGGGCTGCCTCGTTACGTCCCTGGGAAGAGGCGGCTCGCGTGCCGGAGCATGCGCCTCGCCGTCTGACGCTCGTCTGGGAGGCCGCCTGCATGCTTCCATGCGAACGGCCTCCGCCTCCACGCCGGCGAGAATTCTGCTGCCGAAGCGATGGAGGCGCCCTCCACGGGCCGCAAGGCTTGAAGCTTGGCCAATGTTTTTCACCTTTGTGCTCAAAAAGAGAAGTTTAATAGTGTGATATTCTCTTTGGATACATACATGTAGGGAGCTTTTAACTGTGTGGATCATAAAAAGCTATGGCAGGGAATGCTGGGAACTTGGGGAGTAGGGGGCATGAGGGTGCTTAGTCTTGTTTCTCTAGGAATTGCTGGAATCTCTGTGGTAAAACAATACAGTTTCTGGCAATTCCTAGAGTAGAGAGGCATCACTTCTGGGTTTTCCTCAGAAGTGACATACTCCACAGCACTGACATTTTTTTTTATTGTCCTATTGCCATTTGAAGCAGTAGTGACCAATGAGGCTTGCCAGTGGGAGGTCTACCACCACAGCAGATCTGGGAACCCTACTAACTGGCTACTTTGTGGCAATTTACATGGTTGGTTTGTGACCCTGAAGCTGAATGCGCCCTTCAATAAATGTCCCTAAGTTGCTTTCCAACAGCTACTAAAAAGCCAAGCAGCCCACTTTGAAGGACCTTTAGCAGAGCAAAATAGATTGTCTCATGTAGACCACTGAAGTTTTGTAAGTGACATCTCAAATGACTAGTTAACTTTTTTCCCCCTTTGAACTCCCTTGATTTTCAATCCTTCTTGTGAATAAATGGCCTTTTCTGCATTGGCTTACTATAGATTTTCCCAGTGGTCAAACTTTGTGTCTTGGAAATGTGTTCTGTGAAATCGTTCCACATACCTCAATTTCTGCCATTATTCTTCCCTTTGTCTCTTCAGTTGCATTTATTTCACATGCAATTCCTGAAAATTAGTATATTATTCATAATGTTGGTGGGATGTCATCCATGACACAGAAGAACAACTTTCTTCCTTTTTTCTTTGGTGAATGCACTAGTGTTACTGTGCAGTTACACTGAAGTGGCAATTCAAAATGTCTCAGCCTCCATTTCTGCCTTTAAAAACTAACAACCCCCCCCCCAAAAAAAAATCCCACTACTGGAGCAGGTGCCATTACATGAAGAAAAAGAAACATGTTTTCCCCTACCCCAAAAACTTGACACATTTTCCAGCCAGATTTGATCTGCAGTAATGCCTGATCATTAGTGCGGTAGGCTTTTGTCAATTTCTTCCTGCAAAAATCAACTTCCCATGTCACTTTCACTAGCTCCTAAGGTATGTGTCTTTGCCTTAATGTTATATAGCTAATTTAAGATGAAATTAACAAAGCTGGTACAATCAACCTGGTTCATGCCTATGCCCTAACATTACATCACTACTGCAAAAAAAAGAAAATAATTTTTCAAATTCCTTTCAAAAACGGAGGACAGAGGAAATGAATGAGTGAAGGGGAGGTTAGGCAACTACACAGGGGCATGGATAAGGGCCAGATGTTTGGTGGGGCAGAGAAATAAAGGCTATTATCACATGCTAAAGGAAAGCTAGCTTGGAAATGGATAAAACAATTGCAGTAAAAATGCCCAGGAAAAATACAGATGAAAAATGAAGGGAAAACATTTCTAGAACTAAACAGGAAAAAATGTGAAATTACAAGAAAAAACTATCACATTTGGCAGCAAGATATGCTGTAAACAACTCATGCTGAAAAGGCCAATGTGAGTATTATTGGTTTTGGTGGATTTTCCGGGCTGTGTGGCTGTGGTCTGGTGGATCTTGTTCTTAATGTTTTGCCTGCATCTGTGGCTGGAATCTTCAGAAGTGTATCACAGAGGCCTTTTCCGCACGGGCCAAAAACAGCACCCTAGGGACAGCAAAAACGCTGTCCCTAGGGAGCTGTTCGCATGGGGGGCGCTGCTGAATCGCAGCAGCACTGCCCTCGCTCCCCCCCCCAGCGGTGCGAAGCTGCTGTTTTCCAGAAGCAGCGGCTTGAAGGCGCCATGTCCCCCGCACCATCCCTGAAAGCTTACTTCATCTCCTGGCTTCCGGCTCATCTCAGAGGCCAGGGGACACGCCTCGCTGGTCTGCGACTCTAGAGCCGTCGCTCCAGCCTGTGGGGGCGTGTCCCCTGGCCTCTGCGACGAGCTGGAGGTCAGGGGACGAGGTAAGCTTTCAGGGACGGCGCAGCCTGTGTGAAGGCTGCGCCACCACCTGCCGCCCTCCCAGGACCGTCCATGCAAACGGCCCCGGGGGGGGGGTTGCGTTGGTATCTTTTACGTCGACGCACCCCCCCCCACTGTCGCGGTGCAGAAAGGGCCAGAGGGAAGTCAGACTTCCCTCTGTGATACACCTCTGCTGAAGATGCCAGCCACAGATGCATGCGAAATGTTAGGAACAAGATTCACCAGACCACAGCTACACAACCTGGAAAACTCACCAGAACCAGTTGAATCCAGCCGTGAAAGCCTTTGACAATACAGTGAGTATTAGTGTTTACCCTTTCTTGTTGTATTATAACTATATGACAATATAGTGTGATTAGCTGTTAGTTTGTTAGAAAAGCAGAAAGAGCTTCAGGGCATTTCTTTTGCTGGGACCCCAATTGTGTCCAACTATATGAAATTTGTGTACAATTCATATCTTCCTCAAACCATCAAGCAGCAACTCTGCAGGAACTAGCAGGGACAACTCTGTGCTGGCTAATTTGTTATGGTTATGCTTTCTACACTTGTCCCCATTAGCTGCATAGCAGAAGGAATCTGTAGCTGTTAATCCACATGTATATACTTCAGAACTAGTCAAATAGTATGTATGACCTGAAGGCCTTTCTGGCTATTAAGATTACATTATTTACCTGTTTTTGTTTTATGGCTTATAACACTGGGATAATGCTTTTTTGGAATACAAGGAAGTTGGGGTGAGGGGAATCAATCTGCTTAGCTATGATCCATCAAGTAGACCAAGATTAAATAATGAGACCTTCAACAGGCAGTAATGGAATAACATTAAGCATTTTAAGTTCAGTGGGCAGTTAGATGCATTAATGGAGACACCGTGCTGGGCGAGCAGACATTTTAGCTGGAATGTCTTATGAGGGGGTGATTACACATTATGATATGAATAGCAGCACTAAACGCAATGAAATTCCCTGCCAGAAAATGAGAAGATTAAGGTCCCTTCTACCAGATAACTGCTCACCAGAGGAATCTAATAGTGGTGAAAGAGAACCTGAAAACAGATGATTTCCCATTTAATACTCCATTGACTTTCTTCCTAAGGGCTTCACCTCTACCATGATGGCTGTGCTCTTTATTTCCTTTGCACAATCAAACTCAAGCTGTTTATATGCCATGCCAAACTATAGCAGGCTTTCTGCCTATGGTCTGACTGTTCTGTTTGTCTGTGTTGCCTGTCAGTCTGTATCTATTATTGAAAAAGGTTACTAGCATTAAAGTTTTATGTTTGCATGTTTTTTCCCCGTCAATTTGGGTTTAGTTAGAATAAGTTTTTTATTACTGTATTTTCTGGGTAGCTGCTGCATAATACATCAAGCAGTTTCATTTTTGCCTTCTTTAAATGTTACTGGAGTTTCTGTTATAAGTTGTTCTCTGTGCCTACAGAAAAAGTATCCTTAATACATTTCCTTATTGTCCATTATTTCTTGATTGTGAACAATTAACAAACTTTCACTTGTTCTCAGTTATATAAGATTTTCAGAAAATGTGGAGGACATTTTACATAGATAAATGTAATTTTTTATAAAATTGAAATACATCAACATGGTTAATTTTCAGTAGCTGTTTCATGGCTAACTTTCATCGTGGCCAAATTTGTAGATACTCAAATCTGGTGGGTGGAAAGTGGAGAAGGAAGCAGAGAAAGGTGGCCAGAAGGAGAGAAAGAGGACATAGCACGGGGAGGTGGATCCACAAAAAAAGTAAGATGCCATCAAGTACTTGCATATTCCCCACTATCCCACTAGCCTCTATTGGGGGGGGGGGTGAAAGCTGCCAGGGGTGATGAAACGGGGGGCATCTGAAGACGTTGCAGAAAGAGGTAAAGATAGGTTGGCTGCTGAGTGAAAAGGAGTGTAGGTAGCAGGAAGTGGAAAGTGTTTCAGAATTGGATTTGAAAGGCCTAGGTCTTGTCAGTGGTCCTTGTGGGGGTTGCTAGGCAACCAAAACAATATTGCCTACCTTCAGGCAGGGCTCTTTCCAGGGCTTTTTTGGCCTTTGTGAGAGTATTCATTATGGCCAGAATAATTATCAATCACTAGGTGACTTGATTCCATGTTACTTGTATGAATTACCCAGGACTGGCAGTTTGCTACTGTTCAACAACAAACATAAAATGACAAAAATAATGGTAACAGAAATAAAGAGTGCTGTTGCAGCACTCACTGAGACAAGATGATACAGTTTTAAAGGTATGTTGTTATATACCAAGGCTGGCCAACCTATGGCACTCCAGATGTTCATGGACTACAACTCCCATCAGCCCCTGCCATATGGCCAATTGGCTGATGAGAATTGCAGTCCATGAACATTCTGGAGTGCCATAGGTTGGTCACCCCTGTTATATACCAGCGATAGCAATAACAAGCAACCTCCTCTTGTAATCAGCATAGTATTGACATAAATGAGGATCTCAGCATACATAATTATTACAGGAAATGGGTATCCATCCTGTTCCAAAATACATTTTTTCTTCAGATAAATTCAGAGATGAAAACCAATAAATAAATCATCTGTATAAATGACAGAGACATTGACACCATTACATAAAGTATGCCGAAAACATTACTACCAAGAGAAGCCTCAATGTAGAGCAAAAGTCCAGAATGGGTCTCCAAACTTATTGCTGCTGCATCATCATGGGGATCTCCTAGTTCAAACCAGTGGTGGTCAAACCCCTATGTGATTGGAGTGTGAGCATTCACAGGTTCACTGAGATGCTCACTGCCAGCCAAGCTTGTAGGAACATGGTGGAGCCCATCATTACCTCCCTTATCAGCTGTCTCAGACTTTGAAGGAGAACAACCTGAGGAGCCAAGGCCAATAGCTGAGGAGGACCACAGGAGCCAGCGCTGCAGAGATGGCTGTTGACAATGGTCTAACAGTGCCAGAAATTCACCCTGCCCAAGCCTGCAAGAGATGCTTTGCCACTAGCCCACGAGACAGTTACCCAGCTTCATTTGGGCAGGAAACAAACCTGAACATGTAGTCCTTCAAGATATATTCCATCTCAACAGGAACTGCAGTGACAGAAGGTCTTTGCTGGGGTAGTATAAAGTAAGCTAAGTTCCATATTGGCTGCATGCAACTCCACTGTGATCTGTGAACAGAACACTGTTCTGAAAATCATACTTCCTTGCACAACCTCTGGAACTCCATCACTGCCAGCAGAGTAGCAGGACCCAATTACCTTTCAGCCTCATTTAGCAGAGGCTTAGGAAGACTACCGTGCTTGATCAACTGGTCCACTAGGTACAAGAATATTTCTCCCGATCACTTGGTCAACATGAGGACTCAGTATTTATGCAATGGCATCCTGATTGCAATGAGAACATAAGAACATAAGAACAAGCCAGCTGGATCAGACCAGAGTCCATCTAGTCCAGCTCTCTGCTACTCGCAGTGGCCCACCAGGTGCCTTTGGGAGTTCACATGTAGGATGTGAAAGCAATGGCCTTCTGTGGCTGTTGCTCCCGAGCACCTGGACTGTTAAGGCATTTGCAATCTCAGATCAAAGAGGATCAAGATTGGTAGCCATAAATCGACTTCTCCTCCATAAATCTGTCCAAGCCCCTTTTAAAGCTATCCAGGTTAGTGGCCATCACCACCTCCTGTGGCAGCATATTCCAAACACCAATCACACGTTGCGTGAAGAAGTGTTTCCTTTTATTAGTTCTAATTCTTCCCCCCAGCATGTTCAATGAATGCCCCCTGGTTCTAGTATTGTGAGAAAGAGAGAAAAATTTCTCTCTGTCAACATTTTCTACCCCATGCATAATTTTATAGACTTCAATCATATCCCCCCTCAGACGTCTCCTCTCCAAACTAAAGAGTCCCAAACGCTGCAGCCTTTCCTCATAAGGAAGGTGCTGCAGTCCCTCAATCATCCTCGTTGCCCTTCTCTGCACTTTTTCTATCTCTTCAATATCCTTTTTGAGATGTGGCGACCAGAACTGAACACAGTACTCCAAGTGCGGTCGCACCACAGCTTTATATAAGGGCATGACAATCTTTGCAGTTTTATTCTCAATTCCTTTCCTAATTATCCCCAGCATAGAGTTTGCCTTTTTTCACAGCTGCCATACATTGAGTTGACATTCCCATGGAACTATCAACTAAGACGCCCAAATCCCTTTCCTGGTCTGTGACTGATAGCACTGACCCCTGTAGCATGTATGTGAAGTTTGGATTTTTTGCCCCTATGTGCATCACTTTGCATTTTGCTACATTGAACTGCATTTGCCATTTCTTAGCCCACTCACCTAATTTATCAAGGTCCGCTTGGAGCTCCTCGCAATCCTTTGTGGTTCTCACCACCCTACATAATTTGGTATCATCTGCAAACTTGGCCACCACGCTACCCACCCCTACTTCCAGGTCATTTATGAATAGGTTAAACAGCACTGGTCCCAATACGGATCCTTGGGGGACACCACTCCCTACATCTCTCCATTGTGAGAATTTCCCATTTACACCCACTCTTTGCTTCCTGTTTCTCAACCAGTTTTTAATCCATAGGAGGACTTCCCCTCTTATTCCTTCATTGCTGAGTTTTCTCAATAGTCTCTGGTGAGCAACTTTGTCAAAAGCCTTTTGGAAATCCAAGTAGACAATGTCCACTGGTTCCCCCTTATCCACATGCCTGTTTACATCCTCAAAGAACTCTAGTAAGTTTGTAAGACAGGATTTGCCTCTGCAAAAGCCATGCTGACTCTTTCTCAGCAGGTCTTGCTTTTCTACATGTTTTATAATTTTATCTTTTATGACAGATTCTACTAATTTACCAGGGAAAGATGTCCAAATGACTGGCCTGTAATTTCCCGGGTCCCCCCTAGATCCTTTCTTAAAGATTGGTGTGACATTGGCCATCTTCCAGTCTTCAGGGATGGAGCCTGATTTCAAGGATAAGTTGCATATTAAAGTGAGAAGATCAGCAATTTCATGCTTGAGCTCTTTAAGAACTCTTGGGTGAATGCAATCTGGGCCAGGGGATTTGGTAACATTTAGTTTATCAATGGCTGCCAGAACTTCTTCCTTGTCTACCACTATCTTTGTTAGTTCCTCGGATTCGCCTCCTAAGAAGCTTGGTTCAGGTGCAGGAATTTTCCTCACCTCCTCTTGGGTGAAGACAGATGCAAAGAATTCATTCAGCTTTTCTGCAATCTCCCTGTCATCTTTTAGCACACCCTTTGTTCCTTTGTCATCTAACGGGCCTACCGCTTCCCTTGCTGGCTTCCTGCTTTTGATGTACTTCAAGAACTGTTTGTTGCTGGTTTTGATGTTCACAGCCATGTGTTCCTCATAATCCTTTTTTGCCTCCCTTACAGCTAACTTGCTTCTCTTTTGCCACCATTTGTGTTCTCTCTGGTATTCTTTATCAGTTAAGTTGGAGCGATTGTAGGGCCCTTCTCATCTATTGTTGTTAGCATGGCAATGGACAGAGTGCTTTCCAGTGCCATTTTTGTCTGCAGACTAGGTTCAGCTCTGATTGCTGCTTTGGAGCTGCTGCTTGCCCCAGCTCCAGAGAATACAGCGGGTGCAGTGCTGTGGCAGCTTGGCAGCCCAGAATCCTCAGGAGCCCCCATGAAGTTCCCCTCAAGGTTAGAATCTAGGACAACTGCTCTAGTTGCCCCTGTATGAGCTATTAAGAGTTCCCCACAATAACTTTGTCTTTCACACTTACAGTGAGTAGTTTTCCTGTCCTGACTTTATTTGTAGTCTTGCACCTCTTTATAAATATTGCTATCACCTTCTTTCATAGTTCTTATACTGTTTGTTAGGGACAAAACTGCCCCTCAGGTGCCTGACTTCCACTTTTGCTCCCCTGTGGGCACAGCTCTCATTCTGTCTCATGTAGGAGACCTTGAGTTATGGCTGGACTTGTTGCTGTTTGTCTTTTGTCCACAGGTTTGTTCTCCAAAGAGAGTGGCTTCCTCTTGGGTTTCTGAGACCCCCTTCACTCTCATCCCTATGGAAACTATCCCCCTGTTATTATGTTGCATATTACTTTCATTTCATTTTAACCTTTAATGGCATATAAATTATTATTAGCATATTTCCATTTAAAAGAGAAAACTTTTAAAACATTTAAATACGGGTGTTTAAAATGCTTTCCAAGAATTTAGCCACTACCAAGGTGATCAGTGGATTACAGTCACTTAGCAGAAAGCGAGTGGTCTGGAACTTGGAGTGCTCAAGTCTTGGAAGCAGCAGGGGGTGAATTAAAATCATGCGCAGGTTACTGTGAAGACAGCATTCCAGAAGAATATGAGTTATGGTTTCTATAGATCCACATCCGCAACGGCATAGTCTCTGATGTTTAGGGATCTGGAGGTATCTCCCTGAGGTTTCCGCTGATGGGAAAATATTGAGGCGTGCTAGCATGAATGCACGACGTTGGTTGATGGATAACAGAGATAAGAGATATTTAGCTCTTGCTCTGTAACTTGGTTGTATTCCGAGGGAGCGGGGAGAACATACAGCCGCCTTTGTTGGATAGAAACGATGATGTTCCAGATCCCTCAGTCTTTCGCAGATCTGATTGAAAATATGCAGTTCACTATCAGTCCCAACATTGTCCAAATCAAATCCTATGGTTCTGATTTTGTTCTCAATGACTTTGAACCAGTAGAATTGAAAGTTGTCTTTAAAAAGGTTTGAGTTTATATCACCTGCAAGTGATATAAAATGTATTTTGAGCCAATACTTTATGGTGGCAATCCAAGCTTCTGTTTCCACGTATGAGAGGCCAACTTCAAGACATAAAGTTGGATAGGTGACACTATTTGGGACTCCCAAAATCCTTCTCAGAAAATATGCTTGGATTTGTTCAACATCACGTTGGTAATCGCTTATCCAAATTGGGATGCCGTAGAGGATTTTAGGCAACAACTTTGCTTGGAAAATTTTTAATACGGCTTTTACTGATTGGTTTCCTTTTCCATAGTAAAATTGAATTATGCCAGACATGGTACGTCTGGTTGATGAGATTAAGCAGGATCTATGAAGGGACCATTTAAGATTGTATTGAAAAGTGATCCCAGTTGCATATTACTGTGACACCCAGAACCACAAAGCTGGAACTGATTGCCTGTGTTTTTTCAACTTTACCTAGCTGGGAAAGGATGACAGTATATATGGGACTGGTTCTGCCCACATGGTTTCGATGCAAGAAAATGACCTTTGTGCCTCAGAGGCAGGGGCGGAGCAAGGGGAAACAGGGCCCGGGGCGCACACGTGCCCTGAGCCCCTGCCATGTCCTTGCCGCACTGCACACCCAGGGCGTCGTGCACTCCTGCCCTGTTGGTGCTATGCCACTGCTCAAAGGTTATGCAAGTTAGAGTCCTTAAAGTATTTTTTCAGAGCTTTTCTGTTGCGAGGATGCTTGGATGATTATGTCTTGTGATGAAGGATGGATTTAGACAAGCAGGTATTCATACAGTATAGTTGTAATACTATTCTGTGGTGGAACAAGGCAGTCTGCCCTATTCAGGGTATTATGGGATGTCTGCCACTTTTTGTCAGGCTTTGTTTGCATCAAAGAGGCTGCAAAAGACATCATGAACTGAATCTGCAAAGCCTAGCTCCACTTGGATTTTACTCTCTTTTTTTTGCTGTCAAGTCATAACTGACTGATGACAACCCTGCAGAATTTTCAAATCAAGAGACATTTGGAGGTGGGTTGTCATTGCTTGCTTTCATATAACACCCCTAGTATTTCTTGCAGGTCTCCCATCCAAATATTAGCAGGGCTGAGAGTGTGTGACTGGTCAATACTCCAGGTCCAGCAAGTTTTTATGGCAGAGTGGGGATTCAAACCTGGGTTTCCCAGATCCTATCACAAAACCTTAACTTCTGCACCATGCTGGCTCTCAGGGCTGTGGTGGGAGGGGTGGGGGATTGTTAAGCACTTTTTTTGCTATCAAGTCACAGCTGACTTATGGTAACTCCATAGAGTTATTAAGACAAGAGGTTCAGAGGTGGTGTGCCATTGCCTCCCTCCAAGTCACAGCCCTGATATTCCTTGGAGGTCTCCCATCCAGACACTTTGCCAGGGTGACCTTGCTTAGTTTCTGAGATCTAACGACATGACGCTAGCCTGGGGTTATCCAGGGCAGGTCAGGATTCTGCCATATTGTACCAAAAATCACAGGGAGAAAAAGGCATGGCATGATAAAAGGACCTTTTGATGCTTATTCATATGGGTGTTTTTTTCTGTATTGCACATTATTAGAAATATCTTCCTAACAGTACTGCTGCAGGCAATAGTCCCTCCAAGCCAGTGGTTCTCAACCTGTGGGTCGTGACCCCTTTAGGGTCGAACGACCCTTTCACAGGGGTCGCCTAAGACTTTCTGCATCAGTGTTCTCCATCTGTAAAATGGATAAATATTAGGGTTGGGGATCACCACAACATGAGGAACTGTATTGAAGGGTTGCGGCATTAGGAAGGTTGAGAACCACTTCTCTAAGCATCCCCCTTTGGTGCACAGAATGGCTTGGCAGCTGCTTTTCTGTGCAACACCAGTATGTTGGCCATTTGGCCACACGGCTTACAGGGAATATTGGCTGCAGGTGTTTCCCCTGGTTGAGAACTAATATTTAGGAATGGTAAAGTTGAGTCTGCTTTTATTATAGTTCTATAGAATATAAACAGCAGTATCAAAAAGTGTGTTCCTTCCCAGGGTCCAAAACCCAGTTCTAGTATTGAAGGTTTTAAGTATGATCGCTTTGTCACATTATTAGATTTTGTTGATGGAATTACAGATGGCTTCAATAATGATTCTGAACTATCTGTTCAGGCTGAGTAATATTATTTTGTTCTTTTTTAGATGTTTCCCAGTATGCCTAGAAAACAAGAGACCAAAAAGAAAGAGATCAGGAAATTTAAGACTGTAATCTCAGTTGATACATTGGCAGCAAAGAGCAGCTGTATTCTGCTTTAGGCATTATTCAGTGTCCTGTCAGTCTTGTCAGAGTTGGTATCTGTCACCAGGGATGGGTATAGCTTGGGCTCTCACAAGAATTAAAAGGTATTGCTGCTAATCCTTCAATAATGCTTATACCCAGCTCTAGAATTTGTTAATGTTCTAATCCCACCAGAGTGATTTTCTTTAGAATAGCTTTTCAGTAGATTTTTCAACAGGCCTTCGTGTTGGTTGATTACTTCTGTGGAACATTGCAGAATGGTTAAATAAGGGATGTTTCCCCTTCTCATAAGTAGTTGTGGTATCTCGGAACATGGATTGTCTGCCAACAGTTCAGTTCAATTTACCTTAAACAAAACAGTAACAATAGATTTTCATTTCTGGAATATGTTACTGTTTCAGTCTGCATTTGTTAAAGATAAATAGTGATATAGACTTTCGCTATGAAAATAACTCTGGGTGGATGTGTCTGGAACTGCTCCAGACAATGAAGCTATTTTCTGGATGTAGACTAGGGTGACTGGATCACCACTGTTATTTTTTCTTCTTCTTTTTCTCTTGTATTGGTTTGGGTAGTTTTAGATTTAAAGATTTAATAAAAAATATTCTTTTTTTTAAAAAAAAGAAGAAGATAAATATCAGTATTAAAGAGAGTCTACCACTGTGATTTTGGAAAATATTTTATTCGGAATTCAAGAAAGATGCCTGAGAATTTTTGAATAAAAATTGCTTCCTTCTGCATCATGATATGTTCTTGAATCATAAAACGTACAGTTATGCTTGCTGAACATTTTATTTTGCCACTGTTTTAGGACTCCTAGGAAAGGTTTAGCAAAGAGAAGGACTTGACTTTGGCAGATGAAAGCATGAATCCAAAACAATGAATAATATGAAAATGTATGTTACCCTTTCCTGTACCATGGAAATGTAGAGGACATTCTTTTATATTAGCTCACTATCTTCTGAAGTAATGATCTATGTTATGGCTACCCCATGCAAGTCATCTAACTGTATTAGGTAATAACTGTTAACTTGCAGTGAGCTGTTGTGTGTGCTGTAACTGACCTTGCAGATTAGGTAGTTCTATGATAACATTGCAGGCTTTCTCATATATTTGGTAGAAATACCCCAGTCTCGATGATGAGCTGCTATTATGGGTGTTCATTCTAGAATTTACCAGCAGAAAATATGCATGAAAATTGTTGTTTTGGGTCCTTGCTTTGGTTTTCCAGAGCAGTCACATAAATCTGGGATTCTTCTGCCTTATGAAAAATACCATCCCAAAATCTTCAGGTTTTTTCATGTTCAAGTGCTTACCATCATCAGTACCAGAGACCTTGTTTTTCTTTGAATTGTCCATATTTCCCAGCAAGTGGCCCAGAGGAGGCTGTTCCTGGCTGGAGTAAGAGCAGTGCCCAGCAGAGATGTCATTTTAAGTAGCTCTGTATCTATGGAAAACAGGGCTTTGTGCAAGTATGAAAACCCTTCTTCCTCCTCTGCAGCCTGGCTGGGTCCAGCATTAAACTCCGTGCGCCACATCCAAAGTCCATGTGGAATTCAGAAGGAGTCTGCATTTCAACCATGGACCTGACCAGGCAGGCCTCAGCATTTAATTGTGTCCTTAGTCTGGCCAAGTCCAGCTTTATATTGCTGGCTCCACCTCCGAAGCCCACTTCAGAGGTAGAGCTTTGGGAGCAGAGGTACACTGTAAAACTGGACCCAGCCAGGCCAATCTCAAAGTTCGATGCTGGACCCAGCCAGGCTGAGCCTAGTGTCAAATTGCAGGCTAAGCCAGGTCCAGCTTTTAAATGCTGGCTTTGTCTCCAAAATTCATGTGACTTTGGAGGCAGAAATTCAAAGGCAGAGCCAGTAGTATAAAGCTGAACCCAGCCAGGCCAAGCCCTATAGTTCATCTGATGTATATTACCCCTCTGTACTATTTTATACCTGCATAGTGTCTATTTACTGTGTTGAGGTGGTTGCCATTTGCAGCAGCTTTTGTCTGTCTTGCTAACTAAATCATCAGTTTTACTTGGGAGACAGCAATATCCTCTGGGGCCACAGTCAGGTAATTAAATTGGCAGACTTGTATGGTAAAACACAGAATCACACAGTTGTCTCCTTTTAGTGCTTGTGCTATCTGATGCAATGTTTAAACCACTGACACTGGATAGATTTGCATTTCATGCTGTTTGCACCTGCTCAATCAGCAACATCTAGTAAAAAAAGTGGTCACAAGATCAGATTACATAATAAACAGGATTAATGACTAGATACTGAAGGCACACAGAGATGCTTAAGTGGTAGCTTGTAATAGTAAAAACATTTTAACTATGTGGCTTTTAACAGTGATGGTGAAAGCCAAGTGGTAGGTGAGCAGTTCTGAGAAAGCAGCGTGATTAAGCAAGTTGGATGTATCTAGATTCCCAAGTGATCACCAAACAATCTGTTTCCTGCTTTCAACAGGTGAAGAGACATAAGTTGAGCTGGCAGATGATTCAATATAACTAATAGCAAATCCTGGTAAGATAAGATAAAAGTTAACTGAACTTTTTGGAGGAACATGGCAGAAAAGAACTTTAACATCTCTAACATCTACATGGAGCTTAATTAGTGGAGAATATGTTTGTGGACATTTTAAAAAGTTGTGATGTAGAAATACTGTAGACATAATACAGTTCAGAGCATATTAACATTCTTATGTGGCTTCCCCTCCCCAAACTGATATAATAACTAAGAATAATGATTGAACAGTAAAACATATTGCTACTGTATAGTAAACAGGAAGGAAAAGTGGAGGACAGGAAAAGTGATGTGATAGGACTGTTCAGTCTGTTAAGTCTCAATGATCAGGCAAACAGCAAGGTAAAAACAAGGTTTATTTACATGGACAGCTTCCACAGCAATACATCAGGCAAAGCAGGCAAAAACTATGCATGCACTCACTTAAATATAAAACTCTTAACTGACATCACCCGCACAACTATAGAAACCTCAGTTGCTCAATACGCAACACAGTCCATAACTGAAAGTACAGAATGTCATCTGCAGTCAGTTGATAGGAAATGAAGTAGACTATTGGATATTTTATTTATTTATTTATTTATTTATTTATTAAACTTTTATACCGCCCCATCCTCTAGGTAGGTTAGACTACTTCTAACATTATATGGACTATTTGTATTGAAAATATTGAATGATATGTACATACATGTTCTAGGTAAGGTACCATCACTGAACAAAAAAAGATTTTTTTAATTGTTTGTATTGCTCACATACACTGATACACACCTTGAATTTGATCCGATATGTTAAGCTTTAAAGGAATTATTGAGTTGTATCTTACTATATGGTTCTATTGGCATCACAGGTTCCTTCAGCATAATGGCCTAAGAGCATATTACATCAGTGAAAGGTATTTTGCAAGAGGGGACATGTAAGCACCAACCCATTGTGTCATAACTTCATAACTTACACAGTGCAAAGGTTTTCCTGGTGAAGGAAAGGTTCTTCCATTGAACTTAGATTTTCTGTCCTGCTTCCTGTTTTAAGGTCAAAACTACACATTTCAGTAGAAACACTGGTTGCTGAAAATGGCTTTCCATGTCTTGTACCTCCTTATCCTTCTATAATGTCTTCAATGCTACATCTTATGGGGTTGCTGATAGCAGGGGATATGCAGACCTCTACCATGCTATGCATTATGGGATTACTGATTCCAGGTTAGTCGTATGAGTCTAACTATGTGATAATGGAAAAGATATTATGGCCGTTTCCGCACGGGCGAAATATGACGTCGTGGCAACGGAAAAAGAACCGCCATAGCGAGAGCGTTCGCACGCGCAGCGGCGGAGGTGCGCATTCGCGCCGTCGCGAAAACGCTAAACCGGCGCGAAGACGCCGTATTCAGAAAACGCTTTAAACCACTCTTTTTCCCCATGTGACGCATCGACGGCGCACTCGTGCGAACAGCCGCCACGGAGCCGTCCTCAAACGGCGCCTGCCAAACGATCTCCCGCAGTAGCGGCGGCCATTTTGGGAGGGGTGAACTGCTCCAGCGGCCATGATGGTGAGGTCAGCAGCCGCTTTCGCAGCGCTTCCGTGCGAACCGACATTTATCTGCGGGGCTGCGGACGCCCGCAGTTCCGCCTGTCTGTGCAAACGCTTTTTTTCGGAGGCGTCGCAATTTGCGACGTCATCGCGTCGCTGCTTTTGGCCGTGCGGAAACGGCCTATGTTTCACTAGACATTAAAAAGAAGAGGAAAGCAACACGACTCAGGAATTCCTTTGTGACAGTAGTTCTCTGTCTACTGTGACCTTTAGTTCTGTCATAAGTCTTCAGGTTTCTACATGGTGGAACAAATAAATTGGATAAAAATGTTGTTTAAACTAATAATGTTATATTAAATGTGCCAGAGCCATTCATTTTAGACATTTGTTTCTTTTCATGATTGTTAACCACTGTGCCCTGAGCCATTGGGACAAAGCCAACTTTTCTACTGATTGCTGTGTTTTAATTCTCGGGGAGATTTGAGAAATGATCCTTGTATGTTTGATAAGCCTTTACAAAAACAATATCTAAAGAAGACATCCAATCTTCATTAAATGCAGTCTTGCTTCATTGTGCCTCACTTTTAATAGGGAGCTAAGAACAACTGTGTGAAGGCAACTGTCTGTGGCTTTGAAGCAATATGCTACTGAGTTCACAGCAGTTAATGGAAACCGGTGAGAAAGAGAGTATCTAATAGAGCCAGATGCACATTTTATTTAATTCTTAAAGAGGACTAAATCGCATGATGTCCTCCTGAATTGGTTACAGTGGTCCTTTGATAATAAACAGGCCATTTCATTTGCACACACAGTCAGGTAACAAAGTATGATAGCATAAAAATATGCACATTCATAAATGATGTTCAGGACAGTCCAGAAGAGTTCCACTTGAGTAAGTGGTATTGATTTTATTAGAAGCAAAATTGCAGCACTAAGCATGTATTGCAGTAAATGTGATTACTATCCACGTGACTTACTTTTTAACAATTTTTAATTTCTAGAAAGAGAAGTACTAGAGTGAAAGTCCCTCTTGAAGCCCCTTACTTTTATTGGAAAGCTTTTTCTCCTATTCCTCGTGTGCAAGAACTTTTGTGCCCCTCCCCCTCCCACACTGCTGAGGCAGGCATGTGCAGCTTGAACTTAATTATCTATATTTCATTTGCTCATAGCATTCAGACTGTTGCCAGAGTTGGGGTGTGATGACCCCTGGCACACATTTCCTGCTTGACTAAACCTATCTAATGTAATACTTGTTCTTATGTAACCTCTCTGAAGACTACAGCAATTGTGGAAGTCCTGATTTGTATCCCCAACCTTAGGCTTGCCACATTCAGATTGGAAAACGCCTGGAGATTTGGGGATGGAGCCTGGGGCAGATAGGGACCTCAGTGGGGTACAATGCCATAGAGCCCACTGTCCAAAGTATCCATTTTCTCAAGGAAAACTGATCTATGTAGTCTGGAGATGAGCTGTACTTCGGGGGATCCCCAGGCCCTACCTGGAAGCTGGCATCCATACCTTTCGTATGGGAAATTTGTTTGCTCCTCCCAACACTTCATGCGTGCCCCGCTCTCCCACTTGTAAGAAATGACCTGAATAGATAACGTTGCTGATGGAACTGGAATGCAGTAAAATCACAGCTCTCTTTTTTTTGACAACCTTCTATTAGCAGCAAGTGATTAAATGAATTAAGAGCTGTTGTTTGTTCATGCTCTTCCTGCAACATAGAATGCTAAAAGATGTATATGGTATAATTATAGTTATCTACTCCCCTCATTGTCCTGCTCAGGAATGCAACTGTAATTCTGGCAGGCAGACGACATAGTTGGCTTGTGTTCCTTCCACTGCAGATGTCTAATTGCAGGCAACCATTTCATTTCAAATGGCCCATTAAAGTGGAAGCCATTTAGCATTGGTAACACAGATCTGTATCCATGATTATGCATTTAATTAGGGAACTTCAGATTCCTTCCTTCCTTCCTTCCTTCCTTCCTTCCTTCCTTCCTTCCTTCCTTCCTTCCTTCCTTCCTTCCTTCCTTCCTTCCTTCCTTCCTTCCTTCCTTCCTTCCTTCCTTCCTTCCTTCCCTGCTCTGCCGCCTGAGCCGTGGAGGCTTATCTGGGGAATTCAGATTAGCCTGTACACTCCCAACACACGCCACCTGGGTGACCTTGGGCAAGTCACAGTTCTTCTGAGCTTTCTCAGTTCCACCTACCTCACAGGGTGTTTGTTGTGAGGGGGGAAGGGTAAGCCCCTTTGAGTCTCCTATAGGAGAGAAAGGGGGGGATATAAATCCAACTCTTCTTCTGATTTATTTTTTCCATTTTAAATTGATTCATTCATATCAATCAAATGCAACAAAAAGTTATTTATCTTAATGCTGTGGTACCAGAGTGAAACTTGCAAATGAAATCTACATGTGGCAATATCGAAACCATCTAAGGAACCATCTAAGTCATCTATCTATGACGTTTTATCCTAATCTTTCTCCAAGTGTCATGGTGGCATTCACATAGTTGATAATTGTGCATTGTTCCCTATTTCTCCTCTCACAGCAGTTTTTTTTGACCTCAGAAATATTCATTTCAGAGATTTCAGGACCTACTGGGAGTAATAATCACATGGGTTGGAGGACTAGAGTAAAAATGGGGGAAGGGAATGAAATGGCTCCCTCCTTCCTCTTCTGCCAGTGCAGTTCTAGTGACAGAAGCAGTAGGAAGCACAATTGCATGCCCTGACTTCCATAACTATCTCTTCATGCAGTTCAAAAAGCCTGGAAACCAATAGTTCTGTGGAAGAAAGGGGCTGAGCGGGGGTGGGGTGGGGAGAGCGGGGGGTGGGGTGGGGTGGGAAGGGTATAGATCTATAACCCTTGTATGAGCAGATTGCCCATTTCCAATCTTCAAATTTATCCTGGGATGGGGGGATTCTAATATAAGTTAGGCTGAGATTGAGTGACTGGCCCAAGGTCACCTAGCCTCCCCAGTCTTAATCCAACATTCTAAAAATGCTGAAATACCAATTTTTTTAACAAATAGCAATAAGATCAAACATGATCTGGAACATGTCTGAGCCATGCTATTTTTCTGGATTATTTTGCTGCCTTCCCTGTTCAACTCTCCTGCATCAAGATCTTGTGCCATGTTTAAGAAAAAAATTCCAAACCTGTACACTACTGCAGAAAAGACCATTTCTCTAGCAGTCATGTGCCTGGTCTCTGAGGAACACTTTATGAAATCTGTAAACCAAATAAGAACAGAACCACTGGACTTCAGTGTCCACTTCTTCCGATGCAGGCAATCCGTTTACAAGGATACTTATACAATGGTACTGGAAGCTACTAAAAGGTCAAGGAAAAGTAACTAAGTAATGATAAGGAAAATAGAATATCCTGAATTATAACACACAACAAACTCTTAGCTCACACACGCACGCACACACACACACACAAATTCCTTTCGTGAGATTATATCTAGAAGTATTTTTCAAAGGGGAAAAAAATTCTCTAATGTTAATCCTTTAAGAAAAAGGCCAGGCACAACTGTCAGTTTTACTGAGCTGGATTTGTTTGAACAGTATAACAGCTCCCCTGGGTATTTTAGCATGTGGTAGAATATTTTACAATTGTGCTTTGTGGCTCAGAGAACTTTCTAGTGTTGGCTTTTCTGTTCACATTGAGTTCCCTAAGGAGTGACTACTAAAGATACGCTACCTGCTTCTTCAATTGGAGCAAAGCTACTTTGTGGAGTTTTCTTGACTTTATTTATGTTTCACTTTTGGCACAAAATCTGCAATTCCCCAATGTATTTGGATGATTATGCAGTATTGCACTGAACGTTTTTGATGATCCAGTTGCAAATTTTTCATAATTTTGATTATTTTTCTCAAACTTGGCTAATGAACAAAATTAACACTGTTTGTGTACTTGGGTATGTTTGAAAATGACATCTCTTTGTAGCCATCTACTTTCTGATGCAGAGACCTTTAAGACATTTTTCATTTTGGAAAATTACCATTGCAGCTGCAGTCTAGTGTAGTAAATCTGCCAAGGAAGACGTTTTACAGTGAATCAAAGTTTCTGGGTTGGGCTGCCCGTTTAGCGTTTGGCCAGCAGAGGTGCTGATTCAATGCCTTGTTCAGCATTCTGGCTCCACCTCCTGGGATGCGTGTGCCAGCCTTGACATTGATTAAATGTGCCTTCACTGCTTTAAAAAATAAGTGGAAGCGAAACATCTGTGAATATAGAACACAGTGGGTAGCCATGTTTGTCTGTAGCAGCAGAAAAGAACAAGAGTCCTACAGCACCTAAAAGATTAGCAAAATTCCTGGCTGGGTATGAGCTTTTATGAGTCACAGATCACTTCTTCAGGTACTTCTTCAAATACTTCGGGTATCTGAAGATGTGACAAAAGAAAATTTATACTCAACCAGAAATGTTGTTAGTTTTTAAGGTGTTACCGGACTATTGCTCTTTTCTGCATCTATGGATATAGTTTCAGAACAGAGGTACAGAACTGCACTAGTCTGTTTTTATCTTTTTCTTTTGTTGGCATTCCAAGTCTCTTTCTATTAAGTACCAATTATCCAATTAGGCAAGGTTGCTAGATTTCTAGAAACTTAAACAGTGTACAGACCAGGGATTAATAATGATGATGATGATGATGATGATGATGATGATGATGATGATGATGATGATGATGATATCCATTCAGTCGTTCTCGACCCTTGGCGACCCAATATGCAAGCTCTTTACACATTTTTCTATTAAGTACTGCTTCCTTCAGCTGGTTGATGCTCATGCCTGTATCAGCTTTTATGGTATCTAGCCATCGTGTTCTTTGGCATCCAGGTCTTCTCCCGCCATTGACAAGTTCGAGCATCATAGATTTTTCTAGCAAATTTGATCGCAATTAATACCAAACTGCAATATCCAAGTCTGGAACAGAAATGCAACCATTGTACATGGAGAAGCATCATAGATATATTCTTCACCTACAAGAAAATTAATTCAGTACCAATAAATGGCATCTTTCTCCCAAACAAAGCCCACACATGAGGGAACCCTTCTAGGAAAAATTTAAGATGGCAGATCCTGCAATAAGCAAATAAAAGCAATTTAACTTGGCCTTAGTAACCTTTGTTGATTGTCATGTACTGAGAAGTGGGCGTATAGCTTCTAATATGGTCATGATAATGGATGGTAGAGTGATACTCTGTTGTTGGTTCAATCAAAATACATCATAGGAAGAGAAACTTGTGCTTCCTTGGCAATTATCCTTGCTTGCTGAGTAAACCTTCACCCACTGTTTTAAATTCTTTGGAAGCAATTTTAAAACTGCTTATTCAGAAGCAATTCTGTCAATGTAGTATAACTTCCCTGGATAAAGTAATCTGATTATCATAAAACTATTTCAAGAACATATTTCAAAGATTTGGAAGCAGGGAAAGCAATCCTAAGCAAGTCTGCTCAAGAATAACTCCCTTTCCCTGCTCCCAGTGGGGATGACTGCTAGAGAGGATTGCAGCCTTTACAAACTAGCAGACTATTCTGTCCTCCATGAAGTACCCAGGCACAATGAAAGACCCAGCATATCTGTGCCTTCAGTTCATTGTTGATGATCTGAGCAATTTGGCTTTAAAGGTAGGGAGAAGAAGGGCTTCTCTCATTTTCCATTGTCCAAGTTACTTCTGCAGGAGCTTGTGTTAAGCTGTAGAGTGTCTGCTGCTCAGTAGAAGTTCTAGCTGCAGCTACAAAAGATACTTAGGCCCCTTCCGCACACGCAAAATAATGCATTTTCAAACCACTTTCACAACTGTTTGCAAGTGGATTTTGCCATTCAGCACAGCTTCAAAGAGCATTGAAAGCAGTTTGAAAGTGCATTATTCTGCAAGTGCGGAATGAGCCTTAGTTTGGGAATGGAAAAAGACCTATCTCTGTTTCTTAATCCAGTCTCCAAAGCTGTCTCTGCTGTACCCATGAATAAGTCTTTTCCACTTGGCATCTACTTGGGGTCGAAGGCATGAGGGAGGCCAACTCTTTACCTGTGCTTATATTGGATAAGAGGCAGCTTAGTGGGCTGGGAGTGCAGGCAAGTGAATACTGCCATGTCACCTGATGGAATGGTAGGGCTTGTGCTATCCTCTCTGTTCTTAGCCTGGCCTGATAGCACGAGCATTAAACCGCTAATCTAACATCACCCCATGCCAAATTGGAGAAGAATGAGCGCTGCTTGCCAAAATGACTGCCTGAGCACTAATATATATTCTCTACCACCACACAAGTAAAAGAATTAATTTGAAGGTATTTTCACCCTTTTTCTTTGTAATTATACACATTATTCTTTTGCATATCTTCTGTGGTGATAGCTTGAGTAAGATGAAGAGCTTCTATTTTCTTCTTTACGCTACTTCAGACTAATTTGTTTGCAGGGAAAATTTAAAATACAGCCACTAATTGGAAATTTGTATTAACAACAAAGTTAATATGATTACTAGGAGGATCAAAGCCTGTTAATTGAACATCGTAATGAAAAACCATTAGAAAGTTCCAAGGTAGCTACTGGCATTATCTCTTTTTGCAGTCCATAATGAATATCCTTCAAAAAATGGGCTAGATTTCTCACGATGACATAAAGCATTGTTTCTTCGGTGGAGCTCCTAAAGAATGTAGATTAGACACACACACCCCCCACCACCAAGGGCATACTTTATCCATTACATGATAAGGATTACAGATCTTCTGCAAGAAATGAGCTCTATGAATAAACTTTGAATCATCTCTTTAGATCTTGTTATACATAATCCCCAGAGTGGTGGATGAAAAATGCCAGTCTCACATTGATACCTCCCCCTGCCTCAAAAAAAAAAAGCATTACCCAATTACATTAGTTTTCTTGCCAACTTTCCTAGGAAGTTTTTGGCAGGAGTTTGGTTTTTTTTTTGCTTCCATGAGGCAAACAGCCTTAAACATTTCATTCTTTCTTGCAAATCTTTGGTATGTTTTGCACAGTCACTTTCTAAACTGAGGGAGGGCATGTATGGGAGGCCTCCCGTGTCTAAGGTTGCCAACAGGCTGGAAGTGAAATGTCCCATTCCTTTAGTAGATGCTTCTTGGGCGAAAATAGGCAGTTGAAGATATTTATGGCATGGAGACAAATAACACCATGTGATAAATAATGTCTTATTAATCCTTTGCTAAAGAGATATCATATTTTACTTCCATCCTTTTGGCATTTTAGTCCCAACCTGTTCCTTCAGAATTCTCAGGGAAAGAGCAAACTGCCTTCCATCAGCATTCAGAACAGTTGATGGCAAGTGATGAGTTTTCTGTGTGATCAAATACAACTCGCAAACCTTTACATTTCACTTTCTGTCGCATACCGTAGCTCACATTCTTGCCTCTGCCATGAATTTAGTAAGTATCTTTGTGCAAACGACTTTTTCTCAGTCACAGGTCCATTTGAAATAGGGTGGTGATAACACTGGTCTACCTTATAGGGCTCTTGCAAGGACTAGTAAAAAACTAATGTGCCCACAGCATTTTGATTAGTGAAAACCCTATGGCAATGCCAGATATGGTTATTACATAATCTAAAGTGTGGTGCTTTTCAATGACATCATTTGACATTTTCATATGTTGTTGGGCTTTTGTTTTTGTTTTGAAGTAAGTTAAAGAACATTCATCAATATGCAAAACAACTATTGAGCACTTGGAAATGGATACCAAAGTGTCCATTTCACGGTTAGGCCATCTAGTTTGGAGATAACATATACACATTTATTGACTACAAAAGGTTTAAAAATAAAGTGTTATACAACAAAATGCATCAGTTTGAGTAAAAAGATTGTAATTATCTGATACTTTAAACATCTGTGCTTTTGTGTAGCTCCTCAGTTCTCTACATCTGCATTTGACACAACTGGAAAGGAAGGGGGAATGCTAAGAATCAATGATTGCAATATTAATTAAAATCAGGAAGACTTTCCTGCTGCTGACAGGACATTTAGGTTGAAGGTAATTAAATGAGCTCTGCCCTATTGATTTCTTACCCAAAGCAGCTCCTAGAAGACTGTGATGAGCATTGATAATTGATAATTTTGCCTGTCCTCCATTTTCTGTTCTTTAAATGCTTCAGCCCAAGGCATACATTTTCATCTGATATGAAATGATGGACATAGCCTTAAGAGTGGCTTTGTAACCTCATCATTTATTTGACCACTGCAAATTAGAATGTATTCTCATCAAGCACAATGATTATGTGGTAATCCCTCTTTCTACACATGTGGAAAATGCACAGTGTTCCTGTTTAGATTTCATAATCCATACCTCCTCCATGTACTTTTTTCATATTTGGACAATTTTTTCCTTGGTCAGTGATTCATGTAGTTAGAATCTCTTGTACATACTATTACAGTCATAAGTATTATTGAAACAACATGCTAATAAAAAGGTGAATGTAAAGAGAAGTGTAGAAGTTGTATCACTAAAATACTATTTTATGCAATAAAAAGACTATTTTATGCAATAAAAATGAACTGTTTTACACTGCATAAGTGACTTAAGCTTAAGCTGCTTTTTATGTGGCTGGAAAGGGGAGATGTTCTAGTTAAAGGTAAATTAAATTATGTCACTATCACCTTGGGTTTGTGGGTGAGGCATGGAAGACAAACATAGTGAGTAATTATGATGGGCCTTGTCAAATTTGTCAGGAGCTGAAGGTATAACAGCTGCATGGCAAAACCCTTGATTGCCTTAATGGACTGCTGAAGGACTAACTACAGTCACCTGTTAGCAGTCAGCCAAAGGGAATGACTAAGCATGATTGCATCAGCTATATATAAGAGTCATGTGACCTTTGACTGTACTAGCCATAGGCTAATTAATGTATCATAGTGTATATAAGTAAGCTAACTCAGTTAAGCATGTTCCTTGCTGGGGACAGGACCTAAGCTGAAGGCTCTGTCCGTGTAAACTGTATATATTGTATCAATGCCAATACATCCTTTCTTTGAGTGAACTCCCTGGCTCCAGTGGTTATTGCCGCACTCTGTGTATGCTCAGTTGCGCCTACGCTGTCAACTCGTGTCAAAATTCAGATACAGTGTATTGATTCTTGTAGGAGACTGTAATACAGCTATACCTATTTGGTAACTGATTAAATGTCTCCCACTTCCACACACATACACACAAAATAGGGAAAAGGTTAAAGAAACAGTATATGGATTTTGTTTGAGTATAACTTCCTATCTGTCTGTCACATTTTTTTAATCCCATTCTTTCTCTGAGTAGGGTAGAGTAGGGTAGGGTGGTATACATGGTTTTTCACTCCATTGTATTTTAACAACCCTTTGGAAGCTTAGTCTGAGAGATAATCCCTGGTCCAAAATTCATATTTGTGTGACCCTGTGACTCCCCAATCCTTGTGTGATATTTTCATCACTATAAGGCAGTGATACTGTTACCAAATTAAATGAATCAATCCATTTGATAAATTTTCATAAATTAATGCCAATATTATCCTCATGCATTTGCACATATAAAAACCTATCTCAGAAGAAAATGTTTTTGGGAGATAGAAATGTTCACTGGTGGACAAAAACGATCTTTCAGGAGGTATTCCTTGCTACGGTTGAGAGAAGTACACACGCAACTTCTAAGTGAAATGACACTTTACCCAGGAACTGCAGTAAGAATTTTTCTGTTTATCCTTCATGAATGTTAGCTTTAGATTCTGTGTATTCTCAGAAGTTAAGGTCAAACTGCCTTTACTACTATGCTGGTGAAAACAAAAACCTACTTCCCTCCTCTGCCCTTTTTTTCAATTCCCACTGAATTCCAAAATGCAGAGTTTGGAATAGTAAAGGTAATGCAGCCTAAGAGCATTAGCCTGTAAACATATGCAATGGGCACTCTCACCTCAAGGTTATCTGATGGCCTTATGTTTTTTTTTCCTTTTCCTTTCCTGCTGAATTGCCAAAAGGACGGGTTGTGTGTGCTGGGGAAAGAAGAAGCCCTACTGTTAGGGAAACAGCCACACTAGGAAAAGGGAGACATTCTTTAGAGCGGACATGCTTGAGATTTTGAAGGAGAAACAGTACCTCAGGGTCTGAAGAGATGTGGTCAACCAGATGGAGAGAGGAGCTAATCTAATTTGATTAGAGCTAGAACAACAAACCTGAAGCAATTTTTGCCTGTTTTTTTTTAACCCCAACGAGATAAATGTAGACCTAGGGAGGTGTTATTCAAATAGGGGTACAAGTTAAAACTCATAAAGTTTGTAGTAGCCCCCTTGCATGTCTTGTCCAAACACATGTGCTTATTAAGAGATCAATGCCTGGTGTTTACCAGGGTTCCAATCTGAGCAGCACCTGGCTGTTGGGCACAGATTCGAGAAATAAGCAAGATGAAAATAGAACAATTCAAACTTCTATTAGAAAAACTTATATTAGAGGTGGTGAGGGTCACAATAAAAAAGAACATACATACACCCTGGGATAAAACTAATCAGGCTACTGACGAACAGCTTAGAAGGAGCAATGAAGCAGGTGTAAAGAAATCATATGAGCCTGATCCAGGGAGAGTTTTTACTTTTTTATCAATGGTATGCTGCATTTTTAAAGAAAAAAAGCAATCTTTTTCTGAAATTAGATTCATTTGGTCTCTGCAATCACAAGAAAACTTCATGCCTTGGCATGTGCTTATCAATGCATAAGAGAGAAGAAGAAAGCTCCTGCCTAAAGCTATTCTCAACTGAAGTTTGAAGTACTCCCTGTCCCCACCTCCATCTCAGATGAACAGAAGGAGAAGGCTTTGGTTTTCTACAGAAAGTGTGGCTGTAGATCTCAGACTGCAACTCTATTGGAATGCTGGTTGCAGTGGAGAGTAAATACTGTTTGTGAAAAAGAATGAGTTAATGAACCTGGAGTAAGGTAAGTTGGAAGACCATTGCATCACTAGGAAGCGATAAGGAATTTTCACTGACCCCATGACTGCCCTTCATTTATTCTCTTTTACTCCATGGCAGACTGTGCCCTGCCAAGATACATTCCCAGCTACTGGGCTCGGTACTGAGTGCATTTCTGAACTCAGATAAGGAATGGCCTAAATAGGCAGGCAGTCTGGTCAAGACAACTTTCCCAGATGGGTATCTGACTCATTGCCTGACTCATGGGTATCTGACTCATTCTCAGAGCATAGTTTTTAACCTGTATAAATCCTTGTACATTCACCTCTCTTAGGAGCTGAAAAGATGTTGAAAGGCCTTTCTTTGCTGGATTTTGTAACCATCACCTTGCCTGTAACATGTATGTAATCTTTAATAAACACCATTTTGAGCACACAAAATTTCTCTTTCCCTGAGCACCCTCTTTGGACCCGAGAGCAGAGGCTGGCTGATCCAGCTTCTGAAAGCAAAGCAAGTCAGCTCCTTACTATTGGCTAGTACAGGGGTCTGCAACCCGTGACTCTGGAGCTGCATGCGGCTTTTTTAGCTTCATACTGTGGCTCCGCGTGGCCTGGAGGTTGGAGGGTAGCATGGGTGTATCCCTCCAGCCCTCCAGAGCAGCGCTGGAAGGAAAGGTGAGTGGAAGGGTCGAACCGGAGTTGGCTCTGTGCATGAGGGTGTCACTTTTCATGTCCCTTCCACTCACCTCTCCTTCCAGCACTCCCCTGGAGGGCTGGAGGGACGCACCCATGCTGTCCTCCGACCCCTGGAGGTTGGAGGGTAGCGTGGCTGTGTCCCTCCAGAGGAGCCGCCATCTCCCCTCTGCCATTCCCACAGTTGCCATCCCCCCTCTGCCCCACGGAGCAGGTGAGCAGAGGGGGTTTCCCTGCCCGGCACCTCTGCCTCCTGCAGCGCGAAAGGTGGCAGCCTGCTCCATCGGGCAGAGGAAGTTTCCCTCTCGCCTGCAGCATGAAAGGAGGCAGCACCAGGCAGGCTGCAGCCACCCTCCCCCTCTGCCCCATGGAGGAGGTGGCTGCCTGCTCCGTTAGCCAGAGGGGGTTTCCCTGCCCGCCACCTCCGCCTTCCAGCTCTGGAAGGAAAGGTGAGTCGAAGGGCCAAACTGGAGGCGGCTCTGTGTGGAGCTGCCTCTCCCACTCAGTAGATCTTTGGGGCCATGGAAAATGGTCCAAATGGCTCCTTGGGTGGTAAAGGTTGCCGACCCCTGGTCTAGCAGCTTGAGACCTGTGCCAACTGTGTGAATTCCTCATTCTCCATGATTAAAAAAAATAGCCCGAGGGGTCATTTTTCCACAGATACTATTAACTGTATTTGTAAATACTTATATATTTTTAAAATAACAAGTTTAAAAGCTGTGTTGCTTGATTAATGAAAGGTCACCTTGTGTATTTGTGTAAAGTGCCATCAAGTCACACATGTCTTATAAAAACCCTTTATGGAGTTTTCAGGACAAGAGACAGAAGTGCCTTCCATAGAAACCCTGATGGTGTCCCATCCAAATACTAACCAGGGCAGCCCCTGCTTAACTTATAAGATCGAGCTAGCCTGTGCCATCAGGTCAGGAGTTGGGTCACCTTTAGTAAACAAAAAAAGTATGGGTCTATATAATTAATTGAATACATTTTAAATTTCTAGACATGTTCAAGTCTTCTATATTTAACCATGACTATTTTTCTGGAGTAAGATAATATCTGTAAAAAATTGCCCAATTGTATACTTTAATAATACCTTTATGTTTTGAGATGGAGGATGAGGAGGAGGACAAAAGGATATGTTTTAAATACAGCTACTGTTTGTGGAAAAAAGTTAAAACTTCAAGGGGGATAATGCAGAAATGTGTTTTTCAAATTAATTCTACTACTTAAGAAAATTTGACAACAGTTGAACCACTTTTCAAGCTTTAATTAGAGGTTCACATATAATTATAACTTCTTGTAAAAATAAGAGAGGAAGAGAGGACAGGGAGATATTGTTAACAGAAATAGTAAAAAAAAAATAGGGAGCTGACTAATCAGTAGTATTTTGTGAGGACCTGTAGTGAGTACATAAGTAATTCAGTCTTTGTAAAAACACACACACACACACACACACAAAACCCCAACTGATTATGGCTGCTTAAAGTTCTAGAAATTGTAGATGGGTATATTTATAGTTGGAATATATGAAAGGAATTGATTCTGATACAAAAGCCAACTAAGATCCAGAGGTGGTACAGGCGCGCTTAATGTCCAGGCCAGGTGGACTAAAATGCAAAAAAAAAAAAACTTATACTTAAGATTACTTTGGCTGGAGCTTTCTTTCAAATTAAAATGAGCCCACATTTCATTTGTAGGCAAGGAGAAGGGATGATTGGGATCCTGTACAGCCACAGAGGCCTCCCAATCATGACACAGCCATGCCACTGGCTGCAGAAAGCCATGAATCCTTTATGTCATCCTCCCTTTCAGTAGTACAGGCCCTTGCTTCTGGTACTGTACACATGGGAAAAAACTGGCTCAATTTGAATCTTATAGAAATGTGAATTATTGGAATATCAACCCTCCAGAGCTTGTTTTTTAAATGTAATATGTTCAAATAATAAAATTGTTAAGAGGCTGGTTGTAAATTGCATTAATGCCTATAAAAATGTGGTTTATTTCTCTTAATATGTTGTTGGCAGCCTGTATCACAAAGTCGTGAACTTGTTGCTAATGGTAAATTAGAAGATAAACATTCATGCACATTAGTGATTTCGATTGTGTAAGCATGGCTCCTTTGATTAACCTGCTGATTTCTTGTAGCTAAATACTTGGATTCTTTAGTTACAACAGAAACAAAAAAAGGTGAAGGTTCTTCAGTGTAGATTTGTGTGCTGATTTGCGGAGCTCCCATTGCCCCAATAACACAACACAACTTCCTTTTTGGAATAGAATTTGGCTGCAGCCCTTTTTATTAAACAACATGGAAGCTGGGCGAGCATAAGGGACACATCCTAGCTGCCAGGCAGCCTGCCTGCTGAACCCGGCACCATTCCCAATCCCTATTGGGGAATGAGACAGAAAGTTACTAGATGCCCCCTGAGCATATACCCATTAGGTGACACCCCTTTCTGCCGGGGGTAGCAAATTCTTGCAAAACCTCCGTGGCTTGCATTAGGGAGCAAGCCCCACCCCCAGGTCTCTTATGGAGGCCCCCACCTCAGGGAGGTCTAGCACGCAAGTTCGGCATCCCCAAAAGGATGTGCTCCTATGCCCATACCCACCACAGAGCTGGCCTTCCAGTTGCAGTTCCAGCTACAGCTTCCAAGCCCTTAGCCACTGCAGCAGTGTATAACATAGTGCATGCAACCAGACGTCCATACCCCAATCGGACCAGTGCACTTCGTCAGGGCGAAAATATGTGTCATGGTGATGGGAGATTTCCACCAGTGGGATAACCTCACCACCCAATTCCCATACCACTTGGGCTGCAGCCTTGTGCCACATACCTCCAAAGCCTTTAGCCAATGTAATAATGCATGCCATACTGCGTGTGATCTCACATCTGTGCGCCACTCAGACAGGTGAATGCTGTCACGGCAAAATTACTCAGCCTAATAATTTTAGCCTGCGGGATAACTCACTGCTTGACAACCATACCTCTTGGTCTTCATCCTTGCTTATCTTATACCTGGACCAATTTAAAAGTATGGACAGAGACCCAGGGCCTCCCCTGCTTAGTTTTTAGAGCTAGCAAGCTTCAGCTAAAATGCGCTCTTGTAATACCTTCCACTCTACCAGGCATATAGCATCCTGCCATGCCTGCCTCCGTGGCCGGCATGACCAAATTGCATGATCATCGTCAGCTGCTAATGTAGCCCCCCCCCAAGACTTCAGCCATTTAGCATGGCAGCACAATGTCCTTCTGAGCTGGGATGTCGTTCCTTCCCAGCTGAAGGTCTATGGTGTGCGGCAAACCAACTCAGGAAACAAGCAGCGGCAGTGCGTCCCATTCCAAACCCTGTTATCCGAGCCAGTGTAGAGCCACGATGGAGTCCAGGATGATGTTCCGTTCCCATCTGGATCGTGCTGCAAACCAACTGGCCCAATGTACAATGCTGTGTCCAACCATCCACACACTGGTCCACTGGCCTGACGAGACTAAATTGAATAAATTAGAGAAAGTGAGGTTGCCCGTGTGTTCTACCAACTAACGCATGCCAATGGCTGGCAAGCCGAATTTGCTCTGGGGTGAGCCCGCCTTGGGCCACTAATGTGATGGTCCTTATGTAAAATGAATGTGATCCCAAATCCCTAGTGTGTAACCCAAAACACCATTCAGTGTCATAGCACAGAATAAATTGCCATCTAGATAGGGTAGACCCATCTCCCAGCGACCAAAGAGAGCGCCTGCAATTGCTGGTTGCTGAGCTAGTACCACCGCAGTCTCAACGACTGTCATGAAAACCCGGGGTGTGGGTTGTGGGTAAGTATTGCCCTCAGCAAGGCTGATCTGTTTGGTACTGCCTAGCCAGA
This sequence comes from Sphaerodactylus townsendi, assembly GCF_021028975.2. Lineage (NCBI taxonomy): Eukaryota > Metazoa > Chordata > Lepidosauria > Squamata > Sphaerodactylidae > Sphaerodactylus > Sphaerodactylus townsendi. The sequence goes on along the minus strand of NC_059425.1, from coordinate 126,869,432 downwards.
TTGACAGACCACTGTCCTTACACTGACACATCGTCAAACTGACCAGCCCGGGATCCTTCACAGGTCTTGCAAGGCACTCACATTCTGTATATCAAAAGGGAACGGGTTCCCAGGAATGCCAAAGTAAAATTTTGTGAAAAACGCCACTTCACAATGGAAACACACGACATGGGTAAGGTCAATATGGTCTGTTGCAGTGCTCTGGTGATGCAGCCTAGCCCCTCCCAGTACTGAAACAAAAACAGAAAGGCTCTTATTTTAATGGTGAAATGAATAAAAAGGGTGGGGGTGGGGATGAGATAACACCATACCTTCTACCCAACTAATGCCCATTAGCTAGGCCTGCTATCCCAGGCCCAGCTATCTACCCCTTCCAGGCCTGCCCCATCTCTGTTGCTGGGCAGGAAAAGGCCAAATATGGATGGAGGGGGAGGTGGGGCGAGGAACTAACGTCAGACGCCCCCTGCTGCCTAACTGGGTGGATGCCACTGCAGCCTCTGCATCCCTTAGCCCCTTAAGGGGGGAGGGTCCAACCCTCCCAAAGCCCCCCAGTTGCTGTGCCACTTCCTTCCTAAAATGAGCTCTACGATGCTCCAGCTCACTCCGGAGCACCTTAACTGCCCCCCAAGCTCTTTCGGAGTAGCCACAGCTCGGGCCTAATGACCAATGCAGAGCACGCGGCCTCTAACAGCAGTGAGCTAGCACCTCTCTGCTTGCTCGTGGGCCTCGAAAGAGGCCAGTCCACACCGGGCACTGCCTTTTATAAGTGTGCCCACCTCCTCCCCTGTCACATGAAGGGCTTCCATCACGTGACAAAATCCAGAGCGCGTGCATGCACATTGCTTGGGGCCTGGGGCTATCCTTGCCCCGCTGCCTGCCAGAACAGCCGCCCTGGCTAATTCCGGGGCTGCGTTTTCTTTGCATTTTAATTATACAAGTGGAGAGATGTTCAAAAGTTCACTTAAATGAGATAGAATAGAATAGAATAGAATAGAATAGAATAGAATAGAATAGAATTGGGGGCGGGGGGGGTTGGGGGGGGGGGGGCGCGGGGGGGGCGAGGGGTGGGGGGGGGGGGGAGGGGGGGGGGGGGGGGGGGGGGGGGGGGGGGGTGGGGGGAGAAGGGGGTGGGGGGGGGGGGGGGGGGGGGGGGGGGGGGGTGGGGGGGGGGGGGGGTGGGGGGGGGGGGCGGTGGGGGGGGGGGGGGGGGGGGGGGGGGGGGGGGGGGGGGGGCGGGGGGGGCCGCGGGGGGGGGCGGGGGGCGGGGGGGGGGGGGGGGGGGGGGGGGGGGGGCGGGGAGGGGGGGGGGGGGGGGGGGGGGGGGGCGGGCGGGGGGGGGGGGGGGGGGGGGGGCGGGGGCGGGGGGGGGGCGGGGGCCGGGGGGGGGGGGCGGGGGGGGGGGGGGCTCCGGGGGGGGGGCGGGGCCAGCCGCATCATTGAGGGGCCAGGGACCACTAATAAATTGGCCTCCGCAGAACGAAGAGGCCGTGCCGGGACATACGGGGTGATGCGGTCTCGAAGGTACGAGGGTCCCAGGCCGCATAAGGCCTTGAAGGTCAACACCAATACCTTGAAGATGATCCGGAACTCCACCAGGAGCCAATGCAGCTGGCGCAATACAGGCTGAATATGGTCGTAAATGGCGCTGCCTGTGAGTAAGCGCGCCGCTGCATGTTGAACCAGCTTTAGTCTCCGGAGCAAACGCAAGGGAAGGCCCGCGTAGAGCGAGTTACAATAGTCTAACCTGGAGGTGATGCAGATGTATTGATATGATTATTTTTCCACTTCAGGACAATGGCTGTTTGGGCGTGCAGGACTATAATTTGGATAAATAATGCAGAAGAAAAGATTAAATAAACAACCCCTTAGATTGTCTGTTCCCTTTCATGAATTTTGGAATTGATGGGAATTGATGTCAGTTAGAAATTCCTTTGAAATTAATTGCAGTGCCCCACCTTTCAAAATCTAACAATAAATTATTCTTTTCAGGCTATACTGTTTGAGAGAGATACTTAATAGCCATTTCCTCAGCTGAAAAAGAGGTTTTCTGAAGTAGTTATGAGGTTTTGTGTGCATTTTAAAAGGTTTCTTCATCCAGGTCAGAAGCCCAGCCCAGTCAACGAAAAGAAATAAAAAGTACCCTATTGCTTGATTAAGTAACTAACTAAAATGATGATCTGGTAGTTATTCATAAAATTACTCAATTCTCCAGGTCATGATCCTTTGGCAGAAAGGTTCTTTGGAAAATAGTGCAACAGAGATCATTTATGACTTTATTCTACCTGAATGGATTACATCATGATAGGTTTTTCTCTTTAAAAATGACATTTTGTGAAAGATATTGGTTTAGGATTAATAATTCAATCTATCATTAGTCCACAATACATATTTTAAACAGGATATATACATTTTTCACAGTAGAGGAAAACAGATGAAACTCAGATAGAGACTACAGCAGTTATAAGAATCATGTATGTATTTTTATTGCTCTGAAATAAGTAGTCCTAATTAGTGTTGCCCACTCTGGTTTGGGAAATTCCTGGATATTTAAAGGTGGTTTATGAAGAGACTGGAATTTGACGAAGAAAGTGAGCTCAACTGGAATGGAATACCTGGTATATTCTGGGAAGTTGGCATTTCCGCTGGTGGAATTGTGGTCTAAAGAGATATAATTCTGGGAGAATTCTGAGCCCCACCTAGAGCACACCAAACCCTAGACCAAATTCTAATATATATCATTGCATGGAACTCAAAATTTTTTCTATTCTGTCAGCCACTGTCTTTTTAATTTTAGTTTGTGACCACCATCTCCATCAGTATATCATTGTATGTCTTATTGCAACTATTTCATTGATTATTCTCTCCCCATTTGCTAAACAGTTTCATTGTAAGCCAAAACTGATGGGCAACCCCATCCCAGCGGCAAGAGGGGGAGGGGTGGCATGCAAGGGAAGGGGAGGAAGGGAGTGAGGGGAGTGAGTGAGGGGTGGCAAGCAAGGGAGGAGAAGGAGGGGCCCGGCATCTAGACATGGCCCACCCACCCTAGCGGAGGAAGGGGGAGGGGAGGGAGGGGGAGGGGTAGCATGCAAGGGAAGGGGAGGAAGGGAGTGAGGGGTGGCATGCAAGTGGGGGGAGGGAGGGGGCCCGGCATCTGGACATGGCCCACCCACCCTAGCGTAGGGAGAGGGAAGGGAGGGAGGGGGAAGAGTGGCATGCAAAGGGAGGGAGTGAGGGGAGGGAGTGAGGGGTGGCATGCAAGGGAGGGGAGGGAGGGAAGTAGGGGAGGAGAGGGAGTGTGGGTGACATGTAAGGGAGGGAAGTAGGGGAGGGAGTGAGAGGTGGCACGCAAGGGAGGGGAGGGAGGGAAGTAGGGGAGGGGAGTGAGTGAGGGGTGGCATGCAAGGGAGGGGAGGGAGGGGGCCGGCATCTGGACATGGCCCACCCACCCTAGTGGAGGAAGGGGGAGGGGAGGGTGCACCTGTTCTATTAACCATTACACCACGCTGGCTCTCAGAAATCCCAGACTTGAGATTTCCTTACTATCACTCCACTCCAAACAACACCAGGCACTTGGGGAAGATCACCCACTCATCCTGCCTCAGCTCAGAACAGTCAACCAAATGCTGTGCTTGCAGGGAGGGAGTGAGGGAGGGGATGGGAGGGAGTGAGGGGTGGCATGCAAGGGAGGGGAGGGAGGGAGCCCGGCATATGGACATGGCCCACCCACCCTAACAAAGGGAGAGGGAGGGGAGGGAGGGGTGGCATGCAAGGGAGGGTGGAGGGGGCCCGGCATATGGACATGGCCCACCCACCCTAGTGAAGGGCGGGGAGGGGTGGCATGCAAGGGAACAGGAGGGAGGGAGGGGAAGGAGGGGTGGCATGCAACCCTCCCCTTCCCTCCCTTGCATGCCACTCCTCCCTCCCCTTCCTCTCCTTCCCTTGCATGCCACCCTCCCCCTCCCTCCCTCCCTCCCCCTGTGATTGTGGGTGGGCCAGGTCCAGATGCCGGCCCCCTCCCCTTCCCTCCCTTGCATGCCATCCTCCCCCTCCCTCCCTCCCCCTCCCTCCCTCTGCTAGGGTGGGTGGGCCAGGTCCAGATGCCGGCCCCCCTCCCCTTCCCTCCCTTGCATGCCACCCCTCCCTCCCCTTCCTCTCCCTCCCTTGCATGCCACCCTCCCCCTCCCTCCCTCTGCTAGGGTGGGTGGGCCAGGTCCAGATGCCGGCCCCCCTCCCCTTCCCTTCTTTGCATGCCACCCCTCCCTCCCCTTCCTCTCCTTCCTTTGCATGCCACCCTCCCCCTCCCTCCCTCCCTCCCTCCCCCTGCTACGGTGGGTGGGCCAGGTCCAGATGCCGGGGCCCCTCCCCTTCCCTCCCTTGCATGCCACCCTCCCCCTCCCTCCCTCCCTCCCCCTCCCTCCCTCTAACTGCACCATTCCACTATTCCCAGAGAGGCTTCCCAGTGGTGTGGGAAAGCTTGCAAAACAAAGCAGCCTCCCTGCTGCTGAGAAGCCTCTATGGATGGCTGGACTTATGTTACCAGAAAGGGTAATGCAACCCAAAAGACTAATGTTCACTCCTTCCCTAGCCCTACCAATGGCAGCCACAAGGATGCTGGTTCAGTATCATGAGCTGTGTCTCAGCACCAGGGGAGGTCAGTGGGAGCCACGCACTGGTGGTTTCACTTCTCTACCACGGTAAATGCCTTGGGAAGGGCATTTCCACCAGCGAAAGTCCATGCTGCTTTCACTGACAGATTGAGCTCTCCTGAAGGGGCTGTGAAGCAGCCAAACTATATCCATGTAGTATTCCAGAATAATTGAGGATATGCTTTCCCTACTTAGAATATGGTATTTGGACTACTCTGTTGTAACCTGTGAAAATGATCCTGAGTTACTAAATTGCCTTTGCTTCCTTTATCTTGCTAATTTTAGGCTTTCCACCATTATTTAGGGTTGCTAATTGTGGCTTGAGACATTCCTGGATTTTTTTTTTTGGGGGGGGGTGCTTGGAGAAGGAGCTCAGAGGGGTCATGGTGCCATAGAGTCAGCCATCTGAACCTGGCATTTTAACCAAGGAACAGATCTCTGTGGTCTGAAGATTAATGGTAATTCCATGAGAACCCCAAACCCTGCCTGTAGGCTGGCAACCATATCATTTCCCCTCCATAATAATTATGTTGCCTCTTCTGGGCTCAGACTTATCCTTGAGCCCAGTAGATTAAAAAAATTTCTTTCAAAACGTCTCCCTTCTTTGTTGAGGGACGTGGATACTAGAATCTGTTGTGAACATAATAATAAGTAGTTGTGCCCATGATTGAGTGTGACTTCCCCTTTCACTTGATTAGGACCACAGATTTCTTTTGGTGATGGGCATAATTCACACCTATGAAAGACTAATCAAAAGACAGTTGAAATGTAAGATACGAACCCCACTGCTAGGCAAGGCCAAATGTTTTTGCTACAATAGGCTACAAAACCTGCTTAGTAGTCACAGCTTGGCTGAATATATTCCTCTGCCAAGCTCCTATTGGCTGCCTGTAGAGCCGTTCCTCCCATTGGGCAAAGTGGGCAGCTGCCCACGGCGCCACCTTGTGGTGGGCGACAAAATTGCAGGTTCGTTTGTGGGGGATTTTGTATTTTCAGTGTTTTTTCTGTTTTTGGCCTGCAGGGGGCGCAGATTTTAAGCTAGCAGCACCAACATTTCAGGAATTTTTGGGGAGACTCTCTTGATGATATGACCCGGGTTTGGTGAGGTTTGGTTTATTGAGTTCAAAGTTATGGACTCCCAAAGGGAGTGCCCCATCCCCCATTGTTTCCAATGGGAGCTAATAGGAGATGGGGGCTACACTTTTGAGGGTCCATAACTTTGGACCCCCTGAACCAAACTTCAGCAAACCTGGGTGGTATCATCAGTAGGGTCTCATGGAGATACTCTGAAATTTTGGTGCTGCTATCTTAATAATTGCACCTCTGACAGCAGGCACCCCCTAAATTTTCCCAGATTCTCTTTTTTCCACTCTCTTCCTGCCAATTGCTTGTTTTCTTTCTTTCTTTTATTCTCTCAATGCCTAATAAAGGTGGTGGTGGTGGTGGTGGTGGTGGTTGTTGTTGTTGTTATTATTATTATTATTATTAAATCCACCCCCTTCGGCATGGATTTAAAGGGACAATCTGAGGTTTTAACATTGAAAGGGATGGTGTTTCAGGCTGGGGCTCCCTATTTAAACACCATTGAAAATGATGCTGTTTGGGGGTGGATTCCAGCATTACTTGTTTAAACTAGGGAGCCCAGATTCTCCTTTTAAATCCACCTTAAAGGGAGAATCTGGGGTCCCCAGTTTAAATAAAATTGAAAGTGATGCTGTTTCCCCCAATTGGGGCGACTGGATACAACACCATAAAATGTTTTCATAGCAGTAATAAAACATTTTGAAAGCATTTTGAAAATGTTTTCCAAAAAATATTTCTGCTGTGTGACATGGCCCATTGCTGTGTTCAGATTTGTGAGTTGGGGGATGTTCTGTAATGTGATGGTGATTTTGAAACGACCAGGTGGAAAAAATCATTGTTTGGTCACGGTGGGGGAAGGTGTCCACCCATGGGGGGGACATCAAACTCAGGTTTTTCCCAGGGCTCCAGTTTGCCTAGGTACGCCTCTGGATGCCTGAGTGGCAATTCCAAACCCTGAAGACTCTATTCAAAAATTTTAGTATATATGCTCTGTTAGCAAATTTTGGAATTGGGCGAGATACAGGACAGAGTTTATTTTTCATGAGTGAATAGAGATCCATGTTCCTGTGCCAATCCCAAATTTATGATATATTTATTATTTTATTCCTTACTTTTATATTAGAATGTATGCTGTACATTCCACAGAGCAGTGCAAGCTACCATTTTGTTTTAATTTGCTTTTGAATTACCATTTGGTGGTTCTCAATTGCAAACGGGAAACTAGCATCAGTAAATAACCAGAGATATGTTCTCTTTTTATAGCAAGCGTAATGGCATATTTTCACAAACAGACCAGGACTTAGGGTTGTAGCCTCCACAGGCAAGCAGTTTACTGAGCTATCCTGTATGGATTATACCTCTCAGGAAGCAGCATTTGAAATAAGTGAACTTGCTGTTGATGAGAAAGAGAGAGAGCACAAGATTTTTACATTATTTCTACTGTTGTCTGTGTGCTTACATAACCTAGTCCTTTGTAAAAAGTTCATTGCACAATACTTTTAGGGGAGTTTTTTTAAGTCTGTTCTTTATTGTACTTTAAATACAAGAGACTGAAAGATCTTCAGACTGTCTTTTCTAGAGGTATGGCATTCATAGCATCAGTTTCTCGACTTAACTAGTTTTCCTTGTATTAAGACTGCAATGGACCAGTTTAATCTGATTTGACCAGGAGATTATGATTTAGTATTGCTGTTTTTTAATACTGTGTGTGTGTATAGGTGAGAGTGTATAAATCTGCCCGACAACTAGTTGATCAACCTCTTATTGTTAAATTTAATATTATTTTTAAACTTGAAATTCTATACATAGAATGCTGAAGAATGTAAAATGTTAATCTTTTACTCTCTTTCTACTTCTTATTTGTTAGGGTTATCAATGTCTTTCATGTTCTCTTACTGATTTCATTCAGTATTTTTTATATTAATTTTTACTCAGAATATTTTACTAAAAGACATAAACCAATTCATTTAAACCAATAAATTCTCCTTAGGTGCCGGGGAAAGGAAAAAAGAAGCAATTTTTTACTTTGTCTTCTGTTCAAATTAAAAAAAAAACATTTGTAAGGGAAGGAATCCTAGGTGCCTTCTGATACTTCCATACAAAGACCTTTTTCACCTGTCAGTCAAATAGTAAGATTTCAAGACACGGGTTAGAAGAGGGGGTAACTTCACTTAAAGATAGTTTTAAGAAGTGGGATCTCACTCTTGTTTAAGTGTTCTATGAATTCCTTCACTATAATCTTACATAGTCAAAAGTATGAGATATTTGTTGTATTGTACATTTGCTATCATAAATAAATTTAATGTTATTGAATACGTAGAATGTCTATAAACAAAGTGAATAATGGCTGGAATAGAAAGAGAAGAAAACAGAAAACTGTAGAATAGAGGGAGCAAGAAGAGCCAGAACTTGCAGAAGAATATTACTTCTAAAATATCAGCATAGTAGTGTTGTGGTGACAATAAAGAAATTTGTTTCTTAACACTTTTAAAAATACATACAAAGTTATACTGATTCAGAACAAGGCATTCTGATTTCATCACTGGAGATTACAAAGCTGATAAGACAACATTCAGAACAGTCTTGGTTGTAGATGACTATGGGGTATTATCATCTCACTCCAGACCATTAACCAAATGCTTTCTTGGCATGGTAGTGAAAATAATCTTCTTTGGAACACTGTAAAATCCAGTTGTTTGTATTACTTTTGATGGTGGACAGCCAAATCATCTTGCTGGCAGGAAAGAGATATGTGAGTTTTAAATATAGAAGTGGTTGAGCTTTTCCTGTTTGGAGTTAGATCTGAAAGCAAGGTTCATTAACCTAGCCAATTGTGCATGTAACCATGAGCCTTTTTAACTACATGAAGCCTCTGGAGGAGGTTATCAGGAGATTTGCCAGTAATGGGCTAGGACCGTGGTGGCGAACCTTTGCACTCCAGATGTTATGGACTACAATTTCCCATCAGCCCTTGCCAGCATCGCCAATTGGCCATTCTGGCAGGGGCTGATGGGAAATGTAGCCCATAACATCTGGAGTGTCAAAGGTTCGCCACCACTGGGCTAGGATGAGGGCCAGTAAATTGAATCCAGACAAAACAGATGTGCAAGGTGTCAGTGGGTTTTTGGGTCTGTGAAGTGGGGAGACACCCTGTTATTACTGTACTGCCCTGCAAAGGACAGATGTGAAATCTGGGCGACTCTGCTATGACACTGGAAGTTCAGGTGGAGGTGGTGGCCAGGAGTTCCTACATAGGCCTCATGAGGGATAGGGATAGGACAGGGATCTGCAACCTGCGGCTCTCTAGATGTTCATGGACTACAAATCCCATCAGCCCCTGTCAGCATGGCCAATGGGATTTGTAGTCCATGAACATCTGGAGGCTGATGGGATTTGTAGTCCATGAACATCTGGAGAGCCGCAGGTTGCAGACCCCTGGGCTAGGAAGAATCAAGCCCTGGGTGCAACTTGAGAAGATCACACAGGGACACATTTGGCTGCTCCCTCCCCCTCCCCCACCCAGGAGTGAGTGAGTAAGTGTGGAGCTGGAATCTTCACCTCAAACCTGCTTGGGTTGCTTCAGCTGCCACTGTGGCCACCAGCTGCTATCAGTTGCCTGTGGCCATGCCTTCCATGCACCCTCAGTCCCCCCCACCCTGCCTTAAAGGACACCTCTACTCTTTCCCTCCCTCCCTCACCTTCTCCTAGCTGCAGCTAGGTGGCCCTCCCAACACCCTGTCTTGGGAGCCATTGACCTTCTTCTTCTCCAACACCCTTGCTGAGGGGGGGGGAGGGTGCCAGGGTTTAGGTTTGTGCTATTTTTGGCCATCATTGAATTGGAGAGAGAAAGAATATAAGATGATGCTGTATACTCAGCCAAATTTGTTTGAATAAAAGGTGTTTTTATAACCTTTCACATCATTCAGGGCTTGGCGTCTCAAATGGGTGTTTAACCCCTAAACATTAGGAAGAACTTCCTGACAGTAAGGGCTGTTCAACAGTGGAATACACAGCCTTGGAGGTGGGGAGGTGGAGTCTCCTTCTTGGGAGGATTTTAAACAGAAGCTGGACGACCTTTTATCAAGGTTGCTTTGATTGTGTGTTCCTGCATTGCAGTGGGTTGGACTGGGAAGTTCTTGTCTGAAATAGAAAGTGTGTTCTCCAATATATCACTAAAAAAATTACTTAGCACAGTCCAAATGGAAGAAGGTAGATCCATGGTGACCACAGCACTGAGTTGCCTCTAAAGCAGTAATTGGCAACATAGTAATCATGGAGGGGGGGGGGGAGAAAAACCCACTGGTTGCTATAAAGTCCTGTGTCCCAAAAAGTCCCACTGAGGGCAACCCCTTACACCGCTCTTTTGGGGAAGTGTAAGTTTGCTCCCATAAAAGATGCCATTCCCAATCTAAAAGGGCACTGGAAACTGACTAAAGTTGGCTCTGTCCGCAGGAACGCCCCCAAAACCTCCACTCACATTTGGTGCAAACTCCTCCATTGGAGGAACATCAACATTGAGTCTTCTCTGGCGCCTGTGCAGGGATTGCACAGCTTCCAATGTCGCTTTGGCCCCTCTTTCCAGATTGCAGTTAAGGGGGGGGGGAGGTTTTATAAGGAAACTGAAGTTTATCTACAGTACACATGTTAATTTACAGACAATAATATTTCTTAAGGGTTTTGCACTGGTATTGGAGGAAATTGAAACAATCTTTTTTAAAAAAAATGTGTATCATCCACCTTTCTCACAGGGATTCAAGGTGGATCACACAGTGAGTCCATAGATGGAAACTTCAGTTTTTTAAAGGTGAAAGCAACAGAAGCTAAGGTCCACATGAAGTTCTATAAAGTCCTAAAAGCCATTAGCATTCATCAAAACTTAGTGCCTGTTCACAAGCCAGGGGCAGGATATAACTTGCTCGCATTCAGTTTAATGTGACAGTCAAGGTACTACCATATAGTTCAGCATAGTTCAAGAGTCCATTCACAGGGCACCATATAGTTAATATATTAGCTTCTGTGGGGGTCAGCTTTAGATCTTTTTTCCTTCTTTCTCTTCTGAAGAAAACACAGTTAAATAGTGACTATTTTTTCAAGCATATCAAAACTCTATAAAATCTGTCTATAAAAATGATCCAAAACCATTATTCTTTTAGATGATGTTCCAGGGTATACCATTATTTTAAGAATTGAGTGCTAAGATTGGGACTAACAGTTTCAATGTGAAGAGTGCATCTTGTTTCCAAGGTAACAAGAACATTATCATTCAGTGTCTCTTTCTGGTACGTAAAACATCAGTGTATGAGCTGTAGACCTGATCTTAATAAATATTTTTTTTCAGATGATTCACTCCATTCACACAAAATGTTCCTTTTGAAATCAGTAGAGCTTGCATGAGCATGTTTAACTCATGAACCTTTTGAGAGTGTAAACCATTTAATGTAATGCAATCTGTTCTCATCCTAAAGCTGAAAATTCAAATGGAACAGAAAATATTGTAACTTTTGAGACAAACAGTCTTATCTTTTGCTTCTTTATTTGAGAATAAGTCCCTCTGAGTTAGCAGGTCTTAATTCTGGTAAATGTGCATAGAATTCTACTTAACTGATGTATTATGCATGAGTTTCCCTAAGTGGCACCCTACTTCATTACATCCTATGACAATTTAGACATTGGTGCCAGCATTATCTTCCTGATGCGGTTGTGCAGATATCATGTTCTTACATTATGGGTCAGCAAAACATAAGAAAGAGAAACATAACTTCATATATAAATGAAAGTTAACCATATTATTTAATTGTTGTGAAAAATTGTAAAGGCTCCATCACTCCTGGCCAAATCCCACCAGATGTGCCATCCCTTCTGTCCCTTTCCCAGGTGATAGTCAGCCTATCCTTGCTCCTGGTGGCTGGGGAGCAGTCATTCATGTCAGTTACAGTGGTGTATTCATAGAGGGCAGAGGAATCATGGTGCCTGGGTCACATGGAGGGAGCATTTTGGCTCCTAGCCTGCCCCCTCCCCCTTCTAGCCAGCATGGCGGGGCAGCAAGGCTGTACCTCTTCCACACTTTGTTCGTTCTGGTCCCATGCCCCTCACCTATGCTGCAGCAATGGTGGTTTGGAGCCAGGTGGCCAGCTGGAGTCTGAGTGAGGCCAGCAGCAGTGCCCTTTGCCAATTTCACTGTGCTGCTGTTGTAGTAGCTGCAAAAAAATAAACCCCTTGTCCTCCCCTGCCCCCACTGCTAGCCAGCACCTCTAAGACAGAGCACAGGAAAAGGGTTGTTTGTTTTTTGCCAGGTGGCAGCACAATGGGTGGGTGGAAGAGGCAGTTCAGTGGGGGCAAGGGGAGTTCAGCAGGGGCTGGGTGTGACAGTATGCCACTGGCCAGTTGGGCCCCAGGCTGGACATGGTTGGCTGGTAGGTCACAATGGTCAGCTGCTGACCTGAATGGGCAGCACAGTCACTGTCATTGCAGAACTTCAATTACCAGGCTAATCTGCGCCCTTTCCGCGAAGACGGGCGGAATATGGCATGCCTGGGGATTCTCCGCAAAAAAAAAAAAAAAACGCCGGCCCCCAGGCCGCCATTCGCGACAGGCGCAGCTGCCGCGCTATACGCGCCGCCTGCCTTGCTAACCCGGCGTGAAGCCGGCGTTTCCAAACCACGCTTCCCCAGCGTGGTTTTCTGGAAATGCCGGCTTGGAGCTGCTGCCGTGCGAACGGCAGCGGCTCCAAGGCGCCATCCCTCCCCCTCTCACCCAGCGACTTACTGTTCCTGTGGCCATCCAGCGCGTCACCGTGGCCTGGGGACACGCCCCCCTGCCCTGCAACGCCGGAGCTGTTGCGCAGGGCAGGGGAGGCATGTCCCCAAACCCCGCTGACGCGCCGGATGGCCGCAGGAACGGTAAGTCGACCGGGCGACGGCGCCCAGCAGCGACGGCTGCCCGGTTCTTTCTGGGACCGTTCGCGTCGGGTCAGCGTGGACTATGCCGACCCGGCCGCTTCCGCCTCCGTGCAGAAGCAGCCTAAGTCTTATTCATGCAGGCTTTTACTAGTACATAATTTATATAGTTTACACTGGTACAAATATTCTGAACTTTCTATTTTTTTTAAAAAAATGTTGGTTTTTATTTCAGTTTTATTATTTTATTTTTAAAGACTGCAAGCTATCTTTAGGATTTTTTATAATGGAAAGACAATATGTGAAGATTTTGTGTTTGTTTTAATGTGTATATAGTATAGTATTAAGGCCTTAGTATTAAGACCTCGTAACATTTGAGTGTTCAGATTTTAGACAAATGGAAGTATTGCTTTATTGGAGATTGTTCGGATCTAACAGAAACAGATGACTCAGAAAATTGGAAGATGTGCTTAATTTATGTTTTATCTTTTCCATCTTTGTGCTCCTTTGTGATACTGATTATGAAAAAACCCGCTTAATGGATTTTAGAAGAATCTTTACTAAAATGCCATTATATAATACTACTGGGTTTTTTTTCTTACTATTAACTGATTTACTATAGATGATTTTTAAGAAAAGTAACCATTGCCCCACGACGTGAAAATTAATATTCATGTGATAAATTACCCTGTTTTTAAAATAGTTAGGCTTGCCACTTCAGTCATATTTAGAAAATTAAGTGTGCATTTTTTATTGTTCAATCACTTGCTGATACTCATGTTTTGCTCCCAGTTGGGATGTGCTGCACTGATGAAAATAAAATCTCTTCCGCTTGTTTAATTGTACCCCAGGGTGGAGTTTTGAATGTGTCAAGAAGTGAGAGAACACCAGCTTTAATAAGCATACAATGCAATTTAACAGTTCATAAAACAGTAAAATTTAATCCTGGACCAGGAGATTTATTAAATCTCACTCAGCAAAATGGGGTGTGGGATGTGTGAGCCACTGACAAGTAAGTGAAATTATTTCAGGGACAATAGACTTTATTACCTTATGTAGGTAGAGGGTGACTACTTATTCAGATTGGTTTTTTCCCCTTAATTTTATGCAGTCTTTCTAATTGCCCTTGAATAAGAATGCCAGGAAAAGAAGAGATATATTATTTTGGATATTTTGTTTTATTGTTGCTCTAATTAGTAATTGTTAAAATAATGTAAATATATCAGAAAAAAATGTATGTTCTTAGGGAACAAAAATTATATTTATTACACTTTCATTTCCTGCTCAGATACTCACATATAAGTAAATGTAAGGGGATCTGTATTATGACTTCAGAATTATCCTTAACATACTGCCCCATATTTTCAGGGTACATTTACATTATACATGTAACATAAACCATAAGGGGTCTCCAATCCCTCTCACAGTCACCCATACTGTTGGGGAGTCATCTTTTAAAACTACTTGTTTATTTGGCACAAGTCTCAGCTTGCACCCTCCTAGCTGTACCATTTTGATTAGCATAATCACAGGGGACCTTTCTAGGGTTTCACATATCCTTGATCATATGCTTCCAGAATACATGGACCCCACAGAAGGGGCAAACAGGGCCCAACTCAGTTGTGTCACATTTATCATGCAGATGCACTTTCATTGTTTTGTCAGCATTCTATGCAAAGGGGTATTCTACCATGGTGAAAAGAGATCTCAGGAATAACTTGGTTCCCTCTCTGCTTTTTAAAAATGGATAAAGCACTGGAATTGGAAGAAGAATTATGGAAACTGTATCTCTTGGCTTAGGAAACCTATCTGTGGTTAACCTGAACACCCCTGTACTTACCAGAGGTGGATAGGAGAGGGCCAGCTGGAGCATCCTGTCTGGCAATGGCCTGCATACAGTAGAATTCAACCCCATCTCTGCTGGTGTACAAGGTGAGGCTGACAGCTCTCCAGGTGGCAAACCCTTGAAGCTAGGTCGGTGGCATGCCTGATGACCCAGCAAGGCTGGCTGAAGGAGGAACTACCACCATCTATGGAAACCCTGTGCCTTGATGTGCTGGTACCAGGTGGCTAGGGGAAAGAAGGACAGCCATTTAAGAGAGATGGAAGGTGAGACTGGAGGTCTGTCTGGCCTACTTGTACCTAACAACAACTCCTGCCAATCAATTCAGGAGGATGGGTGAAGCAGGAAGAGGAGGCAAAAAGAGGATGGGACAGGCATAATCCAGGGAGTGTCCCTCATAAGAGCCCAGGAGTCAGATCTTGAAGGATATGCCAGTCCTGTGGCCAACTAAAGGCCTATGGTGCTGTCATTGTCTTCCCCTCTGTAGTCTGAGACCTGTAGAGGCCCTACCATGTTTCTCCAAAAACAAGACAGTGTCTTATATTAATTTTTGCTCCCAAAGATGCGCTATGTCTTATTTTCAGGGGATGTCTTATTTTTCCGCTCCACAGCTGCATGCTCTGGTGTTCTGTTTGACAGGCATGCTTCCAAACAAAAATTTTGCTACGACTTACTTTCGGGGGATGTTTTATATTTAGCACTTCAGCAAAACCTTTACTACGTCTTATTCTCAGGGGATGTCTTATTTTTGGAGAAACAGGGTACAAGCCCCACTAACTAAAAATCTGGAACCAACTAGAAATCTGAAAACAAAACTGATTCAAAGCATAGGGATTAACATGAGAAAGCTCAGCAGGGTTTAATAGAATAGATTCTATTCTCCCAAGCAGCCATGTTCTCCAGGAGAACTGATCTTTATCTTCTGAAGATAAGGTATAATTCTGGGAGATCTCCAGGCTCCCCTTGGAGGCTGGCAGTCTGAGGCCCCTTCCGCACACGCAAAAAAATGCGTTTTCAAACCACTTTCACAACTGTTTGCAAGTGGATTTTCTCTCCTCACACATGATCACTTCCCCTAAGCCCACCCTTGTGAAACGAGCAGTCCACTGGCAGTTTTGTTCCCAGCTCTGTTGCATCTGGCTCAGTTGAGAGGCACAAAATCTGTCTGAAGAGAGAGTTGGCTCTCCACGATCACTGTTCTCCTTTAACTACTTGGCCTTAATTATGCCCCCTTGCTATACATTTAGTTAGTTATAGATCCATTTTAAATCTGAAGCTGGAGTACTGAGAACGTCAAGGAATAATGTAACATTTGTACTGGGCTTTAGGAAGTCTACCCTAGAGCCAATTACATTGGCTGTTTCTGCACGAGCAGAAAGCAACGCCTTCAGCAACACCGTTTTGGCGGGGACCCTTTGCACAGGCACCGCTGCCAAATCAATGCAGCAGTGCTCTGTTTTCGCCAAAATGGTGTTTTCAAAACTTGCTCGGGGAGCGAGTTTTTCTGCAAACGCCGGCTTCCATCTGCTGCCATACGAACGGCAGCGAGTAGAAGCTGACATATTCCCCTCCCCGCCCTGGCCCCAAATGCCTCCTTACCTCCTATTGGCTGTCGTCGCTCTGAAGAGCCCAGGGGACATGCCCCCTGGCCTCCGTAGCTGCAGCTGTCGCTCTGGCCATGGGGGCGTGTCCCCTGGCCTCCTCAGAGCGTCAGCAGAGCGACAGCTGCCAGCAGGAGGCAAGGGGGCTACGCAGCTGTGCAGAGCCTGCTCCAAAAGCTGCGCAGCCCATGGGGCTGTTTGTGCGAACGGCCCCAGAGCCTGCATCAGCATGATTAATGCCAATGCAGGCTCTCTCCCTTGGCTGTGTGGAAACAGCCTATATTTCTTCTTGAATTAGCAGCTTTATTACAGAGTGGGGCCTAGACTATATTAGCTGCACCCTAAATCTTTGACAGCCTTTTCCTTACGTTTGGTTTCCCATTTGGTTGACCAAGTAAAGTTAATCATTAGAAATATAATTGTGGAATTTTAGGCGGATAGTACCATCAACAGCTAATTTGGAGTTACTGAAATGCCAGGCTTCTCAAGGAAGGAAAAATTATTTATGGAATAAACCAAATGTTCTTTATAGTATACAGTTGACTTTCTTCATAATCCGCTTGCAGGAACAAGTTATATATACTATATAATGAAATGCCCACTAACTCAAGACAAATGGGAGGCATGGAATATATGGGGAGGGGGGGCATAACAGGATAACAACTTATGCAAGTTTCACAATTGACCTGAACTTGACACTATGAATGATGAGGACAACTAAGACATTAGAAGCACCTGTAGCTTAGTCTAGGATCTCTCCAGATCAGACACAAAGCATTAATGGTACGCTGGGTTTTGCTTTGACAGGGGAACATTTAAAAGATCTCAAAAAGGTAAAGTGGAAGCCCCAACACATGTCTCATTTGTACCATGACACTCCTACATCTTAAACAGTTGCTGAAGTCTGAGAAGGAGGAAGTTATTCACTGATAAAGAAAATAAGAAAACAAACTTTTAACTCACAACATTATATATGATTTTGTTTCATTCATAATGGTTACATCAGGAAGGGTAATTAACAAAATTAATGTATGAGAGCTTGTTGCGGCATTGATTAAGAATGTAAGTGGTGAGGCTCAAATCTTCCTTCAACCATGAATTTTGTCATGACTGCTTTGCTTCAGCAACAAGGAGATTATAACAATCTGCGACTTTACAGGATAGTTGTAAGCTTTTCTGAGAGAATGCCTTCTATGACATTAGCATTCTAAAACTCCATATAACTACCAAGCAGTCATATAATTATTATTCCTATTATGTATCTGGAACATCTGACATACATGAGAGAGTGCCTTTTTAGAGCCACTGTGGTTGAAATTGGAACGTGGATCTTTGATTTGATAAAGATATTTCTCTTCCATAAAAGTAGAAGAAGAGAAGAGTTTGGATTTATATCCCCCCTTTCTCTCCTGCAGGAGACTCAAAGGGGCTCACAATCTTCTTGCTCTTCCCCCCTTACAACAAACACCCCGTGAGGTGGGTGGGGCTGAGAGAGCTCCAAGAAGCTGTGACCATCCCAAGGTCACCCAGCTAGCGTGTGGGGGAGTGTACAGGCTAATCTGAATTCCCCAGATAAGCCTCCACAGCTCAGGCGGCAGAGCTGGGAATCAAACCCGGTTCCTCCAGATTAGATACACAAGCTCTTAACCTCCTACGCCACTGCTTTAAAAGTAAATCAGATGAAATTGATGGAAGCCATATGAATATTCAAGAGAGACCAAGATCTGCCAGTTATTTTTCCTCTCTTTTTCTCAAATTGGTTAAAATAAGTTCTCCCTAAGAAATTGAATCAAAACTGTATAATAGCTTGGATTTGAAAACTCAAACACAAAACCTAATTCAAAGTAAGATGTTAATGTGTGAGTGTTTGGGGTGGGTGCTTTTGTGGGTGATGAAGAAAATGCTTCTGTCTCATCAGACTGCATGTACAAGTAAAAAAAAACCAGGAAGTCATAAGAAAATGGAGAATAGGGGAATGACTTTTAGAATTAGCTGTTTCCATATATTTCTGTATATTTCCAAGTACAAACTATTTCTCTTGCATGAGAACAAAGGAAAGAAAAAATTAACATAACTAAATGATGGTCTAAATTAGAATTTATAAAAGATTTATTTTCCAAATGATGAACTGAGTGTGACTAATTTTTCAATCAGAAACCTTTTGGTAGTTAAATGCTGACCTTCAGCTACACCTCAGTGAAAGAATTCAAAATGAAGAGATCTGATTAAAGCAACATGCATGAATATATTGATCCATACCAGGGTCTTTTAACTGGGTTATATATTGCTTTTCTAAAGTAAGCTAAACAAGTGCCTTCATGTTTCTATAGTTCTTCCAAGGGTCTGTATCTATTTGTTTATCTATCTAATAAGATTTTAATCTGCCTTGCCTCCTTGCAGGCCGACTCCTGGGGGGTGGGGCTTGGTGGTGTGTGGCTGGGACGCACACTGTTTGGTTACCTCCGGCGCCCCCCCATGTGACTGAAAGGTGTGCTCCTGGGAACATGGGGGTCCCCATGTCCCTAGGGTGGTACGCCGCTGCAAATACCTGTCAGGCAGGTTCAAAAGTGTTCCATTCTCACCCAGAGTGCATCCTTGTACTTCTTAGGTCACAAAAACTCTCCAACACATTCTATTAGATTGTACGTTGTACCATCATGTGTGCCGACAAAGGATCTTTCCCCTATTGTTAAACCTGAGAGGAAGTGCTCTTCACTCCTGTGTCCACTTACTGCTAGAAGATAAAAGTGTCAGTGTAACCCAGCTTAGAGTTTAAGAGGGATATTATCATTAATGGAAGAAGAGTTCAAGTCTCTGACAGTGTGATTCCCACCTTGTGACCCTTGCCATTCACCAGACTTAAAATAAACTTTAAATCTGTTTCATAAACAATAATGTGCAGTACAACAATGAAATATGGCAAACTAATGCAGAAACAATAATCAACATGTAATAGTTCTAGCCTGTTGTGCAAAACAGAGTAGCAGGGTCTCAGTCCTTTGCAATTTTCTCTAGCTGTGTCCTGTGGCACTGTTCATAGACTTGCAGCTTTGCTGTTCTTTGCTGAGCCCTCTCTCCTGGTTGTCAAGGCTTCAAGGGTAGCCCTGAAATGTGCAAATATAGTTCATAACAACAGAACTCTGTGAAGTAGGTTGGCTCCAGTTACAGGCTTCAAACAGGTCTGAGGGAATCATTTATATAGTACCCATTGTAACATTTTATAACAGGAAACCAAAATACAAACTAATAGTCAATCAATATGAATCCAAAATTTCCTTCTCAATATTTAATACCTCATTTTCATACCTGAAATGTGCAAATATAGTTCATAACAACAGAACTCTGTGAAGTAGGTTGGCTCCAGTTACAGGCCTCTAACAGGTCTGAGGGAATGGAGCTCTTTTTTCCTTATATGGAAAATCTGCGCTCTTTAGCCCCCTCCCCCACATTGGACCCTGGGTTACATCAGGATTACATTGAAGATTGTAAATTTTTGGTGGAGGTATTTAGACTGAAAAACCAGAGAGCCTCAGATGTTGATTTTTTGTGCAAATATTTTTGCATTCCTAGTGCAAGTTTACAGAATTTATTTGCTGCTCGGTTATTTGACTGGCATTGTGTTTTATAATTTGTTTATGGTTATTTTATTTGTATAGATCAGTACACCACAATAAATAAATAAAATAAATAGAAAAAGATTATACAGGCTTTTTCTGTATAGCACAAATAAAATGTCGAGGGCATAAAAACAAGCATTTGGGGGAGGAACATTCCATAGCTTTTTTCCCCAAGATGTCTTCCCCAAGATGTCTTCAGCTCAACCAGATATATTTTGAAAATGCTAAATTAGTGATCTTTTCCCTCAAGACAAGTTCAAGATATTTCCTGCTTGCTGGGCAGAGCTCAGAAAACATCTTATTTTTCCCGTCTATTGCAAAGCTCTCACTTTTGTTTTCTCTGCCACTTGTGCTCGCCATTTTCTGCCACTGCAGTGATCCTCTGTGCTGCTCACTATTTGCTGAAGGTTTCCTCTGCTTGCATCACAGCTGCCCACCATTTCAGTGTTTAAAGTACATGAATAAATTTAGTTTTACCTGGCAGCTCTGTGAATGTGTCATTTTTTCCTTTTCCCCCAAGTAGCTGTCTTTGAGGCTATGAAGACCTAATATGAGGATCAGCTGCAGAAGGTTGCAAAAAAAAAGAATCATTTTCACTGATAACACTTTATTTTTCCATGCTATGTGGGGGGGAAAGTGAAAATGGTTCTTTTTATAATGTTTCCAAGGCATTTTATTTGTGCTGTACAGAAAAAGACTGTCTAAGCAGATGAAAGTCCACAAAAATAGACATCTAATGAGCACAGTGTAGGTTGACAAGCGTTAGGATTGTTAACATCTGAATTAACATAGAATGTTTGGCACATTAGTGGGTTGCCATGTCCCCTTGGTTACTGACAGGGAGGGGGAAATATGCCTTTATCCTTTCATACCTCTGATATATCAATATACAAATGTGCAAAAAGTAATAATAACAAACAGAGGTGTGTGTGCTGTGGTGCTGTTGGTGACCTCACCGATTACAACAGCACCCTTTCTTGAAAATCTTCATTTTTCTTCCATGTGTGAAAGAAAATAAACTGACTCTACAACTGTGAAAATGCAGAGAGAGGACAGAAATGTTGAAGCAGCAGTGGCGTAGGAGGTTAAGAGCTCGTGTATCTAATCTGGAGGAACCGGATTTGATTCCCAGCTCTGCCGCCTGAGCTGTGGAGGCTTATCTGGGGAATTCAGATTAGCCTGTACACTCCCACACACGCCAGATGGGTGACCTTGGGCTAGTCACAGCTTCTTGGAGCTCTCTCAGCCCCACCCACCTCACAGGGTGTTTGTTGTGAGGGGGGAAGGGCAAGGAGATTGTAAGCCCCTTTGAGTCACCTGCAGGAGAGAAAGGGGGGATATAAATCCAAACTCTTCTTCTTCTTCTTCTTGAAGAACAGCCCAAATCGATTCCAGAGCTTGTGGATCGACTGCCATGAAAACCAGGTGCAAATAGAGCATGTGGAAAAGCCCTTCATTAACTGCTGGTGTAAAGCTAATATATTCTTTGTTCTCTGGCAGTGACGTAGCTATAGATTTTTAATGGGGTGGGTTCGGGGGTGTGGCCATGCCCTGCCCACGCCTGGGGGCATGGCCATGTCTCCCCAAGCTCCGCCACCTGCCTCAGTGCCCCAAGGCAGGTGATGGCAGTCTCCCCTGCCCCCACCCCACCCAGCCGGCAGCTGGCAGTCCCTTCTTCCCTCCCCTCCAGGGAGAAGAGACTGCAGTCCCCGGCCTCGGAGACCTGCTTGTATAAGTACTAAGGCCAGGGCGTGGGGCTTGGGAGGTGTGGCTATGCCCCCAAGTTCAGGTGGGGGCATGGCCACACCTACCAAGCCCTACTCCTAGCTTCAGGGCTTATAAAAGCAACTCTCTGAGCCTGGGGACTGCAGTCTCTTCTCCCCAGAGGGGAGGGAAGAAGGGACTGTCGGCTGGGAGCCCAGCTGGTGGGTGGGTGAGGGAGAGAGGGGGCAGGTGGGGTGGGGTGGGGCAAGGTGGGCGGAGCTCCAGACATGTAATGGAGGTTGAACCTGTAACCCCTCTTACCTACATTCTTGTTTTTTGGACATCTTTGGTTCTAAGCAAGACTACAATTTTGGCTGTCTCAGTAAGGCAGCACTTACTGTCTGAACCTTGGCTTCACCACAGGCTGAAGTCAAGGCTGCTTCTATACAACAATTATTCTTTGTGTAGCCCTTTTTGCTGCTGCACACACAGAGGCAGTTGCAGTGGTATTGGAGAATCTAAGTGGCAGTTTTTCCAGTTTCCTTTCCATAGATGTACCATGGTGTCTATTTTCCCTCCCTTGCCCCCACAGAATTATTTTCATGCTTTGAAAAAAATGATAAGAAGGATCTTATCACAATCTACTAGTTTCTCAAATTACTGTCCTTCATTAAGAAAAATATTTGTAGCAATATATGGCATAAAGCTAATGGGGAATTTATCTTCTTCCCAATGACAAGGGCCAGAGACCTGATTTCCTACTTCTTCTTAATCATGTCTGTTCACATTTTTTGTGCAGCAATGAAGAATTCTTCTGCAACATCCAATAAGATCATTTTTAAATAAAAACTTGCAATTCAGAGGAACTAATGAAGTGTGGTAGTAGATTCTCATAATGGCATCGTGATTTAGTAATTATCCCTTTTTTTAAAAATCCCAAAAGCCCTCTAGTGGCTTGGCAGGGAAAATGGTATCTGTATGGGAAGAAAAATGGCAATGACGTGGGTGAGACCTTGAATAATGCATACCTTCCCATTAAAGCCCACTGATAATGTGCTTGGACTGCTATTATCCCCCCCCCCCAAGTTGGAAGGAAAAGGGTGTAACAAGTACAGGGAAAAGATGGCTGGATGACAATTAGGTAACTGCACCAATGTGAATACTCTCCCCCCTCCTTCCAAATGTAGCATCTTCCTACTGAAGATGACGGAAACCTTCTGTGAGGAAGCAATGCAAACCACTAAATTAGTGAGGAAAATGTTTTGATCCACAGAATAAAAAGTCAGTGTTTTACATTAATCTTTGTCAATACATTTTCAAAAATCATTGTATGCTTCCATAAAATTATTTTCTGTAAATTGTTTACAAATGTACACATGAAAATGCTAGAATGGCCTGATAGTTGCAAGAGTATTTATAATTTCCATTTTCCTTATTTGAATTTAGGACTAATAAATATAAACGGCTACATAAGCCTTAAAACAGTGATGGTGAACCTTTTCGAGACTGAGTGCCCAAATTGCAACCCAAAACCCACTTATTTATCGCAAAGTGCCAACACTGCAATTTAACCTGAATTCTGAGGTTTTAGTTTAGAAAACACAGTTGGCTCCAAGGCGCATGTTACTTGGGAGTAAGCTTCGTGAAGCAACTGTGCAATGCTTCGAATGGATGAATCACGACTCTAGGAGGCTTTACTCAGAAGCAAGCCCCATTGCCAGCAACCGAGCTTACTCCCAGGTAAAGGATCATGCCTAGGCCAGCCTAGGCATGTGTGTGTGGGGTGTGTGTGTGATTTTCTGCCCCCCCCCACATGATGAACTCTGTGCACGCGTTCCCACAGAAATGGCTCTGAGTGCCATGTCTGGCACCCATGCCATAGGTTCTCCACCACTGCCCTAAAATAAGTCTAATTATTAAAAATATCTGTCCAGTCGATAGCAGAGTTTAGCCACACATTCCATTTAGAAAAGCTTCCTAATGACTCTAAATATTCATCTTTTAAACAAAAATCTGTGCATCTCATGAGAGATCTTTTTTATTAAGGAAAACTCAACTAAAAAAACAAATTAATATTTTAATTAAAAAGCAGTGAGTTCTTAATCATATCTGCTTTTTCATTTTTTTAAAGCAATAAAGAGTTATTCCACATAATTCAATTACATTTTGGAATTTGTAAATTAAGGGTCAAAAGAATCTGGATTTTTTTTTCATAGTGACAATTACTGTAGAATTTTCACTCTGAAGAAGATAAATTCCTTTGAAATGTTAAATATAGATAGGAAATTAGCCTCAAATAAGCACCCATAAAGTAATGTTATGTCTGGGCTTGTGAAACATACAATAAAAATTTCAACATACAAGTTATATTTTCTGCTTCTTAAAGTTACTTATTAATTCTTAAAACCACTAGAAATGCCCTGAATTATACTACGACAAAAGCTGTATGTTCCAGAGTATGGTTTTCTTTTTTTGCCCCTTTTGCCCACTGCACTGCATCCTGCTGATGAGAGCTTTGGATGGGGCTGCCCGTTCTTTCAGGACATTTTCGCGTGCAAACATTTTCATTTGTAAACAATGTCTGCTAATACAGCTACATATGGTTCAAAATTGTGCGTCTCTAAACAGCAACACCTGAGACAGTAAACATTTTCAAAACCCTGTTGATTTTATCATTAGAGTACTTTCTTACCCCGCCCATTGTAACTTATCAGAGTAATAAATATCATGTGAATTTTTGCAAAGTAAAACTGATCCAGTAGTGTCTTATAGGCTCATTCCGCACATGCAGAATAATGCACTTTCAAACTGCTTTCAGTGCTCTTTGAAGCTGTGCGGAATAGCAAAATCCACTTGCAAACAATTGTGAAAATGGTTTGAAAACGCATTATTTTGCGTGTGCGGAAGGGGCCTGTGTTGCCTATAGCTTGGCAGAAACAGTGGACTTTCACTGGTGAACCGTTTTCTTACCACAGACAGATATGTTTCAAGTATAGGAAAATAACTCCAGTGATGATATGTTAGATGTTTTCCTTTACAGTTTAGGACAATTTAGTTCATATTGATTTTCTAATACTTTGGGTTCAAAACATAGTTTTTGTTATTTTAAGTATAAAATAAAAATAATAACCTTATAAAGTAGCAGTCTGGATGTGACAGACAGGTTATGTTCGAACACTACTTACGAGCAGCGAATGGGAGCTGGTGGCATGTTGGTAAGGGCGACAGTGGAAAAACAGCAGTTACATTGATTGGGAATGAATCTGGCTGAGTAAAGCTGTGGAGAAGAGCAGCTTAAAGCTGTCCAAAAAATAGCAGCAACCAACTCAATGGGGGCAGCCATTGCAGCTGTGGTGAGCAGAATAGGCAAAGGAAAATTGCAGGTTGCATGGTGCAAAGTGCAGAGAGGTTTGCAGGGAACTGCAATGATTGGCTCCAAGCCGTAAAGGCGGGAGGAGCAAATGGATAAAAGGTGCCACACCCTGAGCTCGGCCTTCTTGGCTTTCCGAGGTGACCCACCCACCCTCCCTAAGTTACATGTTATGTTGAAATGTCTGAGAATGTACTGCTTTACTGTATTTGTCGCAGCCCAGCGGGTTAACAACGGGAGTAGCAACATCTGGGGGAGAAGCCGAGCCAGGCGGCCGGTCTTCTCCATGGTTGTGCCCTGCGGAAGGGCCGGGGTGTGTGGCGGGCCGGTAGGCAAGCCAGTAGGCTTAGCCGGTGCCCGACACCCCAGCAGGTGGAGGGTGGGTCGGGCCAGTAGGCAAGCCGGTAGGCTTAGCCAGTGCCCGACACCCCAGCAGCAGGAAGGGTTCACCCCTGGAGCTCCCAGCTTCCTGAGGGGTCCCCACTGGAGATTGGGGACCGCTTGATGTTGCGACCCGTTTGCTGCCCAGCTTCTGGTTTGGTTATAATGTTATTAGTTAATAAATTGGACTGCGGCCCAATCCATTTTCCAACCCCTGGTTGTGGTGTGTTTATTTGCTGGAAAAGAGTCTCACCATCTGCATGCAAGAGGCTGCTGGGGCATGGTTGCCATTGGTACTATGAATTCCAGCGTGTGTGCATTGGAGTGGTTCCTTCTTCTCTCCTGTGCACATGTACAATATTTCTGTCTTGGGGGGATTTAATTCCTCCCCCATGGTTTGCAACTATTCAAGTTTTGTTTTTGCAAGTCTGGGTTGGGGGGGGGTGTCTACTGAATTGAAAGAAATATCTGTTTTCTGTCAAGATGGCTCTGATCTGCAGAATTAACTATCTGTAGAAGGGGCCACAGTTGAGTATGTAGTATTATTCGCTATGAAGATACCAAATTGTCCTTTAAAGCATTTTGAAGTTATAAATCAGTAAACTGTTTGAGATCTCTGCTGTTTTTACTGGAGTTAAAGGAAAAGTGTAAGTGTAGATGATATGGAGGTTACATGATCCTGTTTTAGCTATTTCAAACCTGAGATTTATCCCTGTTTTCATTTTTGAAATGTCACTACAGGAGACTCATTTGCATCTAAACATGTTTTCTATTAGCACCAGTTTATGGTCTGTAACAGCAGAGAGCACTTTTGCGTTTTTATGCAAAAGTGAGTGGGGATTCATTTGCATGAAAGGATCTATGGAAATTCATTCTGTATTACATTGTGTTAGGACAACTGCAATAATTTCCAGGTTTTCTATCAATAATTAACCCATTTCATAGCTGACTAATTTTATCAATGAAGAGCGACAAAAGATTCTTCTTGAGTAAGACAACATGAATGGGTCGCACAAAGGTGATATCTCTGGCTTTGATTATGGAAACTGTTTTCTTAATTGTGGAACAAAAGGTCCAGAACATACATTATACTTATCATGGGAAAGCAGGCTGAAACAGCTCTTCTTTATGGAAAGTTATCCCTACCCCACCTATGCTGTAACGAAATCTATTTTACGGTTGCTTCCTACCATCTTGTTGTGTGTTTTCTATGGCCCTGTCAGTATTTGCTAGGAGTGTGAAGTTGGGGAAAGGAGACTTGCATGATGATGGTAGCAATCCATAGCCTTGTTCACATTTTACAGTGAATGCACATATAATCTGCATGTACATGCGTATACTGATTTGTAACCTAGACCCAATATATATTTACGTTCAAATGAAACTGGAAATCATCATCTGGATAAATGTGGACTTCAAACCAAACATTCAGCTGTACATATGTTGAATGCAACTTGAGAATTAGTGTAGCTACAAAGAATAATTGTGCATTCTACGTAGATTGTGCATGTTCACTGTAACTTGTGAACAGGGCTTATAAAGTAAAATGTTCTTAAAATGGTCTGTATCCAAAGAACCATAAGTTTGTGCTGTTTAAAAGAGTTTGTTCATAACATACAGTAATAACTGTGTCCTATAGTCATTTTATGCTTATGCAAGCTATAGGAATTTATATATTTTCTTTCCTTCTGTAAAATTCTGGCACAATATGTGAAATAGTCTTTGAATGCTAACTACTGTGGTCAGACAAAGGATCACCTTTTACATGGAAGCTGCTTTCAACTCTCTGTGGTATGTTCTGAACCTCAGATTTTTGTCCAGAACAGTGATTAAAACGTGAACATTTTTTAAAAAAACCTGGTGCTGCTGTCCCTACTAATGATGTCTCTTAGAAATTAAACTTTCCATGCTCATAGTGCTCATTTTCCTCTCAAGTCAGTTTTCCATATTAATTGCTGGTATGTTTTAAAATAAGCTATGTTTTGTGTGTGCATGTTGCTTTAGCACTGCTCAGTCTTTAGTATTCATCATTGTACTATAACTGTCATCGTGTCAGACAGCTGACAAGGAGCTGTTGTTGGTACACACTCATCATGGAATGAGGCATGTGTCATAGTGTACACAGAGAATTTCATGATTGCATTGGCAATATTATGCCATTGCCAGCATACAGACCACAATTTCCTAGCTCCAGTGCAAATATTTTCAATCTACTACGATTGAGAAATTCTGAGTATACAAAGATGCCACTTGTAATTTAGGATCAGCTTACAATTTGAGCAGAGGATAATTTATTTCTATTCCATCTTTCTCCTTCTGTGGAGAATCAAAACAGCTCACAAAGTAATGCATATAACCCATACAAATGTATACAAAACCATAGTTCCCAGGAGACCCCATCAGACATAAAACAGGCGTTGAGACTTGAAGACATCTCGGATTCTTGCTGATTCTCCTGGTACGGTTCACATAGGCTACAAGATGCGAGTCATTGCTGAAAGATCCCATTGGCTCTTCTTGCCTTAGGCTTGTGCCTCTGGCAATCCTCAGCCTTTGATTTACCTTCAGCAAAGGGACAAATGCTCAGCCTATGTTTTATTCAACTGTCTCAGCTGCCTTCTGTCTAATATAGAAAATTAAATTTCATTCTTAAAACATGTATGTATTTTTAGTTTAATTTCATGTTTACTTAAGGCACAGCAGATTTTAATTTCTCAGTCAAAATACAATAATTTTCTCAAGGTTATTTTAGTCCTTGATTTGATCTCAGATGAATACAAATATATCCCTCTCTGAAAAAATTCATTAAGGAACATGTATATCAGTATTTTGTATTAATTGCCATCTTAGTCTAATCTATTGTCAGTTAAATCCCAGTATAGATTCTAATTTATCTTGATTTTAGTATTCCCTGTTCAAGTCATTTATTACCAAGTCTTTTGATATTTTTGATTCACTTAGATTTGCATCAATATCATTTTAATTGAATTCATTACATTAACATTGATTTATAACTTTACTTCTTTTCAGAGCCAAAATAATTGCACAATCCAAATATGTTTATGTTATGCCCATGTTATGCCAATTTTGGTCACTAGCATACATAACACTGGCAGACATAACAAAGCATGGTTTGTTGTAAAGGGAATGAATGAATGTTGGGATTGTTCTGCTCAAGTACCACCACCACTCCTCACTTTCACAGAGCTTCAGTATTGAAGAGTTCAACATTCCCTACTAAAAGTAGGTGAAAACTGTCAAAGGCTTTCATGGCCTGATTCAACTGGTTGTTGTGGGTTTTCCGGGCTGTGTGGCTGTGGTCTGGTAGATCTGTTCCTAACATTTCGCCTGCATCTGTGGCTGGCATCATCAGAGGAGTATCACAGAAAGAAGACTGGAGACAGTGTGTAACAGATTTCTCTCTGTGATACACCTCTGAAGATGCCAGCCACAGATGCAGGCGAAACGTTAGGAACAAGATCTACCAGACTACGGCTACACAGCCCAGAAAACCCACAACAACTAGATGAGAACTCTTTCTGAATGGACATTTTTTGTGATTATCATGGTCATATAATAAGATGCTTAAAAGGCAATTGTGTAGATTTAGGGTATTAATGAAATGCATGCTTGTGTGCATACAAAGGTGCCCTCTCTCCTCCCCATCAATTCATCTTCTCCCCAAGCCATTCTTTTTTCCAAGTGGGATATCTACCATCAAGGTGTCTCTTTAAATGGAGGATTTCCCAATTTTCTGAGTCTGGCCTCTTGCCAGGTCAGTAATTTTGCAGTCTCTTGAATCCAGTCAGAAGGTCAAGAGGACTAGAGTGCTTGCTAATTCCAAGAATTCAGTAGGTTGTAAACATGTGCTAATATTGGTCACAATGTAGGCACCTACAGTATGCCAAATTCTGTCAAGGATGTAAACACAATTGAAATACTAGAAACAAATCAGAAATTTGAGATTAGGAGGTACTCAAGGAGGTACTCAAGACAAAATTAACACTGTGAGTAGGGGTCAGTTCAGTTTTCAACAGTGGCATATCTGTCTTGGGACGGGGGTACCCTCTGTCCACGGCACCACTAATTTAGTCATGTGGGGGCGCAAAATTTCCCCCCCACATGACCAGGTAGATGGCAGGTAAAGACTTCCTGCTACCTCATCATGTTCGGGTGCCCTTGGCCCCATCCATGTTGTCATTGAAAACACTGCCCCCCCAAATCTTGCCCCCCCAGCCCTCTGGGGAGAGCAGAAGCAACTGCAAGGCTCTGTTCTCATCTCCTTTATTTTTATAAGTAAGGAGGTGGGGCTTGGGGGCAGGGCAAAGGATGGAGCCTTGCAGTTGCATCTGTTTTCCCCAGAGGGGAGAGCAGAAGGGGCTGCTGGCTGGGAGCCGGGAGCCAGGAGGTGAGCGAGGCCTGAAGGAAGGGATTGGGGGTGGGCCCCCACCCCCCTGAGCCCTGCTCCAAGGCATAGCGGGTGTGTGTGTGTGCCCAGAGAACGGCTGTCTCTGGGTGCCATTTCCCCCCCCCCATACACCTCTGGTTTTCAAGTATGTTATTTGCAAGGACCACAAATTGCAATTGATCTGAAAACATGCTTTATTTAGGCAGCAACAGACAAAAATTACACATAAATTGTTATGTCTGTCCTATAAATTGCTAAAGTAAACCAGAGAAATTAAGCTAGTAAATTGATTAAATTCATTACATTCTGTCATCAACACATATGAGAATCATCTCTATTTTTGGTGTTAACGAAACATGGGCCCTTTCCACATGGGCCATATACGGCGCACGGCAGCAGCTCGAAGCCGCCGCTTTTCCCGGTGCCCGCTGGGAAGCGAGGGTCGAGGAAAATCGGCGGCCTTCTGCGCTGCTCGGGTGGCGATGGCTGCAAAGCAGCTGCGCGCTCTGTGGCAAATGAAAGCTCCCTGGGGACGCCCCTAGGGAGCCGCCGTTTATGCAGCCACGCCACCCGAAAGCAGCTGCCGGTCAGCCGCCCGTTTTCGGACCCTCAGCTTCCCCAGCGAGGTTTTCGGAAAATGGTGGCTTCGAGCCGCTGCCGTGCGAATGGCAGTGGCTCGAAGGCACCCTCCCCCCTTTCACCCTCCACCTACCGTGTCTGTGGCCGTCCAGTGCATCGCCGAGGCCTGGGGACACATCCCCCTGCCCTGCGACGCCGGAGCACTCGCGCAGGCAGGGGGGCGTGTCCCCAGGCCTCGGCGATGTGCCAGACGGCCACAGACACAGCAGGTCAGCTGGGCGACGGCGCTCCGCGGTGCCATCTTCTCGGCTGTTTAAACGGTCCCAGGGGGGTTGGGTCGTGTGAACGGTCCCAGGGGGATTGGGTCGGCGTTGTATACGCCGACTCAACCCCAATCGTGGCTGTGCGGAAACGGCCATGATGTGGAGAGAAGTAAATTTTTTCCTTTATTTATTGTCAGAGGCTGGTAGTTTTTGTTCCAGGCCACCGCCACACAACCCAGAAAACCCACAATAGCCAACTTCTCTTATGTTGAGGTGTGTGTGTATGTTTACAGTTGAATGCTGTCAAGTCAAGTCCACCTCCTCCAAATGCCCCCCTCCCACCAACATTGGGTTATGGAGAACTTTTCCTTCAAGCAGCTCTGTGTGTGGTTTTAATCAGTCTGCATATAAATTAATAATCACAAACTCCTTCTGATGTTGTAGTTTGGTTTAAAAATGTTACAGAACTTTTCATAGATTTCCAGGGTTTGCCCAATTTGATTGTAAACTGAAATAAATATTATTAATAAATAACATAACATTATTCAGCATTTCCATATTACAGAATACATTCATTGAGTTTGCACATGGATGTGTGGATCTATGTACAGGAATTTACAGATTGTTCAATCTGCTGTGTAATCAATTACTAATGAGTTTACAGTTTGTCAGTTAAGAGTACAGCAGCAATTCTGAACAGTTACTTTTTGAATGTACATTTCAAGATGGAAAATTAAGGGAATATTTTGAGTAGAGTACAGAAACTGTTGTAGCGATATTGGACTAGGATCTAAACTATGTCTAAGAACATGGATTTCTAAAGGCTATATTACCAATGTGTTAAAAAAAGCTAGAGGGGAACAGCATTCATAGATAAGCATTCATAGATAAGAATAAGTTGCTGGCTGTAAATCTGAGTTGGGCACAACTAGGCAGGGGTGTCAAGAACAGGCCATTATAGGCCTTATGACTGGATTCAATATGAAGGTGTGCCCTTGATGATGTGCAGCATCTTTTAGATCTGGTCCAAGCCTTGTGGAACATCGGAGGAGGGGGATGAAGTGATAAACAAGCTGGTGGAAGTGCTGATTAAGTGTGGAGCCAGAGTGGATCTGTCCAGAAGTCCGACCAGGCAAATGCCTAGTTCAGCCTACCCTCAAAGTCATCAGGTTATTCAAATAAACAGTGATGTAGATCCACCATTTAATTCATTTAAATAATGTTAAATAAAAACCGGTTGAACCCACTTTCTGTTGTCTGATGTCCCAATTTGACAACAGCTCTTCCATCATTATATCTGTGGTTTCTCTTTCCTTCACCTTTCTCTGCCTGTGGTGGAAGGAACCTTTTGACAAGGTGATTGTATATCTTGTAGCCATCTCTTAGTACTACTGTTTTGTTTAATAAACTCTCTTCAGCAAGCCATATTATTCTCCCCCCTTCCCTGTCTCACAGTGAGAGGCAAGAAGGATTTGTTTCCCTCCTCATACCTGCTGTCTGTCATGCACTTTCAACCGGGCATTTTCACAGTGTTGATTACATTCTAATTTCAGACGGATGCTGCTTTAATGTATGATGCCGTTCATGTGGTGTCAGTGGCTGTCCAGCAGTTCCCACAGATGACTGTCAGTTCATTACAGTGTAATCGGCACAAGCCTTGGCGCTTTGGGACCCGCTTTATGAATCTCATTAAAGAGGTATGTCACTAACAAAATATGCTCCGGCTTGCTTTTTTTTGTATCCTCCATCTGTTGATACTCAGGTTTACAATGCCTCTTGCAATGAGACTTTCAGTCAAGATAAATATGTATGTTCACAGACAGTCCACTCTGAAATGTTGTATAAAAACAGGCACAAAAGCTGTACTAACCTAAGTCACAAATAAATAACAGGAATTTTTTTGCTAGGAGATATCATTTGTGAGTAGTCATAATGATAAATTGCATAATGCAGTTTTATTCCTCCTTTAAGTCAGAAATGCATCCGCATTCTTCCCATTTTATCAAAACTGTTCATATGCTTTGGTGAAATCTTTATTTTCTGATTTAGATTTTTCAATAATCCATAATATGTTGTTTTTAAAACAAACTTAAAGATACAGCCTTTATTTATTAAAGCTGTTTTTTAATATACAATTGTGACATTGTCACTGTGAACCTGACCCTGGGAAGCTCTACAGCTCTGCAAATTAGTTTGTTTGTTCTGGGAACTGGGGAGTGAGTTCAAGTGCCAGGTCAGTTTACTCTCTAGGTGGCCTTGGAAAGCCATTGCTATCTATTTTCAGTTTTTAATTTTTTACATAGGAATACTGAAACCCACCCCACTAGCTCTGAGGACAGCCCTTCCCCCCCAAAAAAGTTGAAAGATGTTTGGATTTATAAATGAATACTGCTGCTGTGTATAAATAAAGAGTATTTTTTTAAAGCCTGCAAAAACCCCTAGATTTGGATAGAGAAAATATAAATAGAGGGTTTAAAAATCTTAAAATCATGGAAGCAGTATTTGCTTCTTTAAGAAAACAGTGCTGTCAAGATGCTGTGAGATCTTGGTGGCCAATTTGGGGGTTGTCAGGCAGCCTTTGACCACCATTGCTGAGGATTCCAAGCCATGCTTAGTGTCACTGGGAGGAGAGAATAAAAGTCATGAAGGGAAGGTAAAGCCGGGGGGAAGAGGATCAGAAAGATAAAAACTGAAAACTGAAAATGAGGGAGGAAATTAGAAAAGTTTTGAATGTGTCAGTGACTGAGGGAGGAATACAGACTGCCAGGGAGAGAAACAGAAAAATGTGGCATGTGACTGGGAGAGAAGGAAGGGGGAGAAACTGTTCATGGAAGGAAAAGTTAACAGTGAGGAAGACAAAAAGAAGTAGACAAATCGGAAGAAGAAAAGGAGAGAGGCTGCAAGCACTGCCAGGGGACCACAGAGACAAAAAGCAAGACTGAGAGGGGAAATGAGATTTCCCCCATGAGTCCCTACATGTAAATGATTATACTTCTATTTTTCTAACCTTTTTTTAAACTGCTTTCCATTATTGGTTAACAAGTATAGAAAATTAATAGAAAAAAAATTACTCAGACATTCAGATATGCATGGAAACAGATATGCATGGGAGGTACAGATATACATGGGAAAAGCCTGTACCGCCTTCTTGTCAAGCAAAAATTATTATTAAGCAACAATGGTGATAGTACCAAAGTTTCTTTCATGGTTTGCTCAAAAATTACTTATCACACAGCTTGCTGAGCTTGCATCTGTTACAGATGAAATGCTGATTCCCTCCAAATTTATTGACTGAGCTGCTAAAATGATAATCTGCACATGTGTGGAGTCTGCTTTTAGTTTCATTTTCATAAAAGCCCTAGTAATAATTTTTGCATTTAACACTGATGCACAAAGAGAACTATATTTTTAAAAGTCTCAGATTGATGGGTTTAGGATCTGAGTTTTCTCATAAGCTGATCAGAGAGACTCAGTTTCTTTCCATCTCCTAACAGGCACCTGAAGCTTCCTCTTTTGGTTCTCTGGAGCCTGGAATGTCAGTGGTTGGGGAAGCATTCTTAGCTATATGAGCTGTGGATTGTTACATATTTTTTATTTGGTTGTTTTTTTCTCTTTTGCACCCCCCCCCCAGCCCAATTATGATTCAATTTAAAACTGTAGGAAGAAAATCTTTTTCTTGACTGTCCTCCAAGGACTCTCATAACTGCAAGAGTTTGTTCACTGCTAGTCTAGGAGGGTTTTTTGGTAACACATTTTATTTTTATGCTTTACTGTTTTCTGTTTATATTTGTGGTGAGTTAGAAGAACTTGGCAGCAATGACAAACCACCTCTGAACATCTTTTACCTTGAAAACCACACACGTTGGCTCAAAAGAAGAACTATTAGATACAATTAGTCAGATACAGCTTTAACTCTGATATACCCACAAGTGAACAATGGTTGGGCTTCTTGGTCCTCCTGGCACAGGCTAAATATGTCTTAGCAATACTGTGGTGGCCATTTGATTCTGGGGGCAAGTGTCTTTTCTCCACCTTTGCACTGGATCAGTTGCAATAGTACTAATATACTGGCCTGGCCTGGGTATTGTCAAAGTGTACTCTGTTGGAAATGCAAAATAAATGAACAAAACTCCTCTATTTCTGAAAAGCTAAGTAAGCAAGAGCTCACAGTTTGTATGGAATCAATAATGTCTTAAACATGCTACAGTACTAAAGTAAATGGTAAGATCTTTGGTGTACCTACTGTGCAAATGGAAAAGTAGCAACCTTTTTATAATAAAGAACTGATGATGCATAAAAGCATCTTCAAAGTGGTAATTCTGAGCTATCTGTCCTTTTTCCGTGCTAGTTTCCTGCCTGCTTTGCATTGATATTTTCTCCCTCTCTTGCAACTACAACAATCAACCACATTCCTACAGTAGTTTGAAATGCATATCTTTATTTTCAGTTCTCAGAAATGAGCATCACAGTTTTGCCCTTCCATCTTCAGAATTGTGTTGCATACAAGAATTAATGTTACCAAGAGATTGTGCTACCCACTGTTGTATATCACATTGGTGTGTGTTGCCACAGTGGGAACCAAAATGACTCAATTCTTCACAAAATTGAGGCTTTATTTATAAGATAGTCGAAGGCAGCAATACATTCTGACCCTCTAAAGAGAGGCAAAAGAAAAAAGAAAAAACCCTCAGCCTTTGAGCAGCCTGAGCAAGATGCATTTTGTGTGTGTGTACGTGAAGTCCAAAGCTATTAAAGAATTGTATGTTCAGATTAAAGAGAGAAGTTGGTTTAATTCATATGTGTGCATAAAGCTGAGAATCCATGAACTGAATAGAATTTTTTTGTTAATCAGCCACAAGGAAAATTATTTAAATGTAATGAATTATTAATATTTCCATTTTGGATCATGTTAATTCCTTCTTCTTTTACTTCTCACATTGCTTAAATATGATTTTTCCCTCCCTCCCCCCCCTTTATTCTTGTAGGCTCACTGGGAAGGCCTCACTGGCAGGATAACATTCAACAAAACCAACGGCTTGAGAACAGATTTTGATTTAGATGTGATTAGCCTCAAGGAGGAAGGTCTTGAAAAGGTATTAGAAATATTTTTGCCAATTTGCTCTTGGACCTATATGAAATGTTTCAAGAAGCTGCCATATTTTGAAGCCCCACTACTTTACTGCAAAAATCCATATTTCAGTTTTGTGTAATCAGACCTGTGAGACTTTTTTATGCTGTTCCTGTTTCCTTGGGTCAAAGCCAGCATGGTGTAGTGGTTAAGAGCAGTGGACTCTAATATGGAAAACTGGGTTTGATTCCTCGTTTCTACATATGAAGCCTGCTGGGTAACCTTGGGTTAGTCACAGTTCTCTCAGAACTCTCATGTGTCTGTTGTGGGCCTCTTCTTCTAAATGTATCCATTATCATCTTCTTCTAAATGCATCCACTATTTAACATTATTTATACATCAGTTACATATAAATAGTACATAGTGTATCAGGGGCATAAAAGAAACAAATACATTTGAAATACCAGAAATGAAAATGTGTTTGCAATTCAAACCAAATAGCATTTTGATTAGTTTGCATTTCTGCCTTGGAAGCATAGTGACTGACTAAATAGCTGTTTTGCTTGCTTTTTTGGAAGATGTACGTTCCACTGTCATCATGGGCAGGTCATGCACCTTTCAAGTCATCTGCATTAGAGTTACATGATTATTTTACATGGTTCATCTTTTGGCAAAAAGTATCATGCTGGAGTTTACTTAGAATACCCAAAGGTTGGGGACATGAATGAACAAGACAGATCTTTACACCTGAGAAAAGCCCCAGGTTTTCAGAAAAATTCTGCATATTAAAAAAAAATGATGTGTTGGGTGGGTTAACCTACCTCAGAAAAAATAAAAACAGCACTTGTACCTATAAGAACTGAATTTACTGTCAGTTGCTATTGTGTGAGTTGCTATTATAGGCAACCACAAAAATATTCCTGCCTTCAAACCTTGGTTTACATTGATAAAAGACAGGGAAGAAAGGGCAGGTTCTTTTCCAGGGCTGTTTTGGCTTTTAAAAGAAGACTCATGGCTGCCAGGCCCAGCAGCAACCACTGATGACATACTACTGCAAAATTTACAGGAGTCACCAGGACTGGCTGCCGGATGCTATTCAGTATCAACCACCCCATAAAAACTGCAGCAGGTTGCCCATAAGGTCTCCCAGTTTTTATGGGGTGGTTGATACTGAGAAGCTGGCTTGGAAACTGTGGCCGCTTCCGCATGGGCAATTAATGGCGGCCTGGAGATGGTAAAAACGCCGTCTCCAGGCCGCCAGCCATTCGCGACTAAGGGAGGGGCTCAGCTGTGCATTGTGAAGCTGCGCCAGCCGGGCCACGCCTGCCCGTCAGCGGTAGGCCGGCGCTTCCCAGAACGCTTTGAAGCGCTCTTTTTGGGGAAACTGCCAGCCAAGAGCCGCTTTGCTGAAGCCCGAACTGCAGCGTAAGCTTCCCAGCTGACCTCCTCCCCCACCCGGGTTTTACCTTACTGTCCATCTGGGCCTCCGGCTGCGTCGCCGAAGTTACAGGATAACCTACCCTGGGGATGCTTCTGCAAAATCTGCGCAGGAGCTAAGGGAAGAGGGGTATCGCAGGGTCAAATCCCCAGGCCTCGCTTAATAGCGACGCGCGGAGGCCCAGGAACATCACCGAGGTGGCAGGCGCGAAAGCTCTGGCGCCCGGCATGCCAGCTCGGGCCGCCTTATTTCCCAGGACCGTTACGTGCGAGACGGTCCTGTTAACATCGCCGGATCAGCTCAGAACGCCCGACCGGGCCGCTCCGCGCTACGTACGCAAGGAAATGGCCTGTGAGAGAAAAAAACATTGCAGTCAAAGTGCTTTGGAAAACAATGGAGGAAAAATGAAGAGAAAATGTTTCCCTAACCAAACAGTGGGGAAAAGTCTGATTTTTTTTAAAAGGCAAGATTTGTTGTAAACAACTCTTGCGGAAAAGGCCAATGGGAAGTTGAATGTTTTGAAAATATTTTGAGTGCCTAACACTGTTGAAGCAAACAAGCTTTAAGCTATATTACAATAAAATAATGGCTGTGATCCCAGCACATATTTTGGCTAGAGAGAATTGTTTTCCATCTTCCTGTTGAGCACGTATTATTAGAACCTATTCAGTTCATTTTAAAGCAGCTATAGAATTCAAAACATTGGTAACGAGCAAAATGACTGGCAGCAGATTTGATGCACCAAGGTTAATCTTTTACTCTAAACTTTGCAATCTTGGCAAATTTGCTTTTAGGAGCAAGCAATACTCTTATACTGCCTACTGAATTTAACAAAAGCAGTGG
Source organism: Sphaerodactylus townsendi (assembly GCF_021028975.2). NCBI lineage: Eukaryota > Metazoa > Chordata > Lepidosauria > Squamata > Sphaerodactylidae > Sphaerodactylus > Sphaerodactylus townsendi. The sequence goes on along the minus strand of NC_059425.1, from coordinate 126,831,692 downwards.
CATATTAGGATCCATGGACATAATGTGCCAGAGCTGTTGCCTTCGCATCTTTTATAAAGCACCTGAGAAGATCATGCCAAACAGTTATGTATTCTTTTGTTTAAAAAATTGTCAAACATATTTTAAAAGCTGCAATTAAATACACTAATGGAGATATTAAGTTAAAATTATTAAACACAGATTCAAAGAATGCTTCTAAAACATTTTAAAATAATAAAAATAAATAATAAAAATTAAAATAATAATTCTAGGCAAGCATGGTTGAGCAGAGCACAACATTTTACACATAAACTAATGTAATTTTTCAGTTGTTTTCAAACCACACATTGACATAATGTCTTATTTTATTGCTTACAGTGCAGCTTTCTTTATTTGTATTTAATGTGTCATCAAGACACAGCTGACTTCTGGCACCCCAGCGAAGGGCTTTCTCAAGGCAAGAGTGAGAAGTGGAGAATTGGTTTGCTATTGCCTTCCCCTCTAAAGAGTCTCTTTCTTGGTGGTGCTCTTCTTCAAGGTACTGGGACTCTGCTTTTCCAAGATCTCACAATATTAGGCTGCAACTGGGGGTCTCTGATGGAGGTGGGGAGGGGGCAGCTGCAGCCTGCACCCAGCTCAGATCCTGGCTGGGGTGCAGGCTGCAGCTGGGCTTGCTCTCCCTACCTTTATTGGAGGCCCGGCGGGGTGTCTGATGGAGGTGGGGAGGGGTGGCTGCAGCCGGGATCCAAGCTGGGTGCAGGCTGCAGCTGGGCTTGCTCTCCCCATCTTTATTGGAGGCTTTGAGGGGTCTCTCATGGAGGTAGGGAGGGGGCAGCTGCAGCCTGCGCCCAGCTTGGATCCAGCTCAGATCTGAGCTGGGCGCAGGCTGCAGCCGGATGCTGGGCTGGAAAGAGGGGCTGCCCTCAGCTCCTCTTCTCTCCCAGCAGACTGAATGCCAAAGAAACTGGTGCCCTGGCTGCTGAGCTGGGAAGAGGAGCTATAGCCTGACGTGAGTAAGCAGTGCTCTGTGGGGGATGGGGGCGCCTAGTGGTGCCATCCCCCCCGTATGCCTTTGATCCCATGCTGCCTTCCCGCCCTGTAGTGTTTTGGGGAATAAAAATTAGTAGCAGGAAGCGATGAATCTGACTCTGCAAGGAGTCATATTTTCTTTATTATTTGTTTATTTACAGAATTTGTATGCCACCTTTCTTGCCAGTTATGGCCACCAAGGCAGCTAAGTTTTGACCAAGAAATTATGAAACCATGCCATTACATTCATAAAAATAATTAAAATGAAAATGGATATTAAATGAGCATAAAACAGTTATTAAAACTGTGAAGGTCCTTCTCGTGGGTTGGTATCTTCCCAACCCGAAAGATGGAGTGCTCAAAACAGGGCCTCAAAAGAGATGAACTTAGCAGATCATTTCTTATGGGAGTAGAATGTTCTTGAGCTATGTTGATCCCTTCTCATATAGGACTTTAGAGGTCAACACTGACACATTAAATTGGGTTTGGAAATAAATCAAGAGCCAGTATAGATGGGTCAAGATTTAACCCATTTCCAGTCAACAAACTGGCTTCTCTATTTACTACCAACTGAAATTTCCAAGAACATTTTTTTAAAAGTAGACACACCACATCCTGTTTCAAGGCTATAATTTGATCTTTCATCCAGAGTATATAGATGGAGCAGAAACTTTTGGACTTGCCAGTCAACCAAATCTACTTCCTTCCATTTCTTCTTTAAACTGGTTCTTCAATTGTGAACAGGACTTCTGAATTTAGCAGCAGTACAATTTCTGATCGCTTTGTTGGTGTTTATCTGTTTCTTACACTTATCATAATCAAGATGCCAAATTTAATTAAAACACATTGTTCCGAAACAAAGCCACCCATTTCTAAAAATGGGCATGGGGTACAATGATTCTATCCACCCTGATTCTATTCAGGGTGCCCAAAGAAGCTAATGAACTACTGGACTATTTGCAACAAGCCCCCGCCGCCCACCTGTGGTGGTGTCTCCTTGTTTCAGGGCGATTCCGCACATGAGTAAAATAGGTTCGATCCAGTTCCCTGAGAAGGGTACTGACCTAGGTCGAAGCCATTGTTGTTCCCCTCTGCAACCAGCTTGATCCCAGCTCAGAGGGCGGAATCATCCCCTGTGCCTCTTAAGCTCCGTTCGACATAGCTGCATATTCTGCAGCCATGTTCCGGCCTATCCCACACCGCTATAAAAGAAACCGCACTTACAGGAAATGGAGGGACTGAAGGTGGCGCTTATGCTGATTCCAGCCAGCTGTCACGATACACAAGAACACTCAGCTGTGATTGGCTGAATGGGAGACTCCTGACACCAGAAAGATTCAGCGACTCTTACTGGAATCCAGAGCTGAGTTCGAGGCATAGTTTCCTGAAAGGTGAAGTGCAGTTCCCAACTGGAGTCAGGAAATTTGGCCGCTACATCGCGGAAGAGAGCTGGCACAAAACCATGTTGATCCCAGTGGTTTATGCGGAGCACTTAGGTTGGCAGCGAAGCAGGAGCTTGAACTTAGGGTCGACATAACGCCAAGTCGCGGAATCGACCTTCAGTCATATTAGTTCCAAGAATGGGAAGGGGAATCAAAAACATAACTTCTGTCCTATATTTAGGACAGTTCAATTTATATGGCAGGATGGAAAGTTATAAGTGTTCTTCCCTTTGTAAAGTTTTCTGAAATCCAAAGAGGAAAGAGTTTTACCGACGATCCCGAAACGCAGTCCCGAATTACCCAGGGCTGCTATTGCGCATGAACGTGAGCGGAGGCAAGCAAGAGACTGGCTGCATAGCGGCAGGACTGCCGTTAGGCTGAGTAGTCACATGACTAGGGCCCACATCCTTATGTGCCGGGGAGCTTCCTGAAGCACACCTATATAAGGGTGAAGCCTCGGCTGATCCAATGCCCCTTTCGAGACCTATCAGTGAGCAAAATGAGCGCTGCGCTCTCTCAGCTTTAAAGTTGCTATGTGTTGTTTTGCAGGCCTGTTGGAGCCTCCCACAGCTCGTCTTACTAAGCTAAGAGCGATGTGGGGGAAGCCCTGGGAAGTGCTGTTTTTCCCCATTGTTGTCGGCTCTGATGTCAGGAAAACCTCTGGGCCGAGGCAGGGCATCGAGGCTAACTAGTGTGGCAATAGCGTGGCGCTAGGCCTTTTGCCTCCAAAATGCCCCTCCCCAAGCTTCTTCAGGCTAGGCCAGGATGGCCTTTTTTACCACTTAGCCTCCCAGTTCCAGCCTTCTCCAGGTTATTGTGGGCAAAAGTGGGGATGGGGGAGGAAAAACAAAACAAAAAATTGCTGTTTTCTTACATCATGCAAGGTATTTGTGAAAGATTACATCAAGTGTTATCCTCTCCTGTTTCAGGCCTCTTTCTAAACTGAAGCGATGGGTGAATGAATTTCAGCATTATCAATGCTCTGATAGCTTTGCAAGCCCCCAGGAGGTTGTAAAGGCTCAGCTGGCACATGAAGGCCTGGGAGGGCCTGGCAGGCCTCTGGTGGCTGTAAAGGCCTTGCAGGCCCCATTGAAGCATATAAAAGGCTTTGAAGGCCCAAAAAGGCCTTGGGTCTTAGAAGGGGCCGAGTGGGTGGTGAGGAGGCCAGGTGAGAACAAGGATTCCTTACTAGATAATTGTTTATTCATGTTTAATTCATAAGTTTATCCATGTTTAATCCACCACATTAGTCTAGAAACCTCAGGAGACTATTGGATGAACACAGATTGTGCATGATCTCAGTAACTGAGAAAGCTTTAGCAGATATGAACAGATCTGCTTAGCCAGATTTAAACCAACAACAGATTAGACAAAAAAAAAGGCACATCCTTACGCTATAGTACAAGATAAAAATGGGAAGTATGGTCAGGGAGACATTTGGAATCAGAGTAGGACAAACACATTATGAACATTATGATAACACTGGCTATGACTAATTTCTAGTAACTTTGGTTATAGCATTTTGGGGCCTGACATGGATGGTTCTCATGTCAGTGCTACAGCTTTGAGGAAGTAAGCTGCTGATGCCAGCACAGGAAGAAGGTATTTTTCAGTGCTCATTATGCTAGACACGGCTGTTTTTAAATCTCTCTATAGTGGTCTACTGTTGTTTTCCCCACCTTCTTGAAATTATATATTCCCTTAATTGATTACTCTTGTTTTTATATTTTCACATTAATTGATTACTCAGCTGGATGAATCTAACCAATAATGAATTATGACAGTCATGGTAATTAATACCATAATGAGTAGAGTTATTGCAACTGATGGTAAGATAGATTTCACAGTTACTTCAAAACAATTAAAATTTAGGAACATATATATGCCTCCCAGCATTTAATAAACATTGGGAGGTTGTTGAAGCAAGTTCAGGTATGAATGAATGTTGGCACCCTGACATATTCTGTATGGGAGAGTTTGCTAACCTTACTAACAAAGTAAGAGGTTTGAAAACTATATGAATGACAAGGACATTCTGCAATACTTTCCAAAAATCCAATTACTTGGAAGGGCCCTGGCTGACATAATGCCCGGGAAGGGCTTTGAGCATAGCAAAGGGTTATGGTGAGGCTGTTATTATTATCAGCAAGGCTTAGGTGTTTTATATTTCAGCCGCCGATGCTGGGGTGTACACTTCCCCCCTCCTTTATGGGTCTACTTTGTGTATCCTTCGGGAACATTCCCAGTGTGGTTTGCAGTCTACACCTGCAACGACCTCTTTCGGGGCCATCTGGTGCCTTTGAATGTGACAACCAGGCGATGGTGCAGGCAGTTAACAGTCAATCTGGCTGTTCTGTAAGGAATATGTGGTTAGTCTGGGAGTTGATATTGCTATACCTGACTGATTTATGTTTTAAGGTTGTCTTTCTCAAGGTATCACCTGGTATTTTACTCCAGGTATTGCTGATGCTTTACCTCATGCTTTACCAAAAGCATAACTTCTGTCCTATATTTAGGACAGTTCAATTTTTATGGCAAGATGGAAAGTTATAAGTGTTTTTCCTTTGTAAAGTTTCCTGAAATCCAAAGAGAAAGATTTTTACCCCTGACATCCAGAATTACACTTATGGTTGCAGAATGTAAGTTATATATTCGTGTGTGTGTGTGTGTGTGTGTGTGTGTGTGTGTATACATATGTATGTATGTATGCATGTATGTTCCATACACCAACAGAAAGAAAGCATAGTTCAAATTAAAGTGGAGAACAGAATATACATTGCAAATGACTTTTCCTTCAGTTTTAAAGGTGGCATCAGATGTGTTTTTTCTCCCTTGGAGAATTGAAATTTAAATGGAAAATTAAATACTTAGAACTTTGCACAACATTTTAGCTCTGAAAGTAATATTTCACCAGATGTATTTTGAAGTGTGGTGAATCTTATTTTAAGCAAGTTTCCTTTAATCAAACGAAAGCAGATTTTGCAGCACAGTTAAATTATAGGTCTTCGAAAACTTTTAACTTTTTCCTTATGCTGCTCTGTCACAGTAGCAATGAACCCCCCTCCCCTTATGGACAGTAAAGTGCATATTCTGTTTTATAGATTGGAACTTGGGATCCTGCAAGTGGTCTTAACATGACTGAGAATCAGAAAGGAAAACCAGCAAACATTACTGATTCACTATCTAATCGCTCCCTCACTGTAACCACCATCTTGGTAAGTAATCATATGAGCAATCATTTTCCTTCTGTATAGCTGTTAATGAAAGTTGTGGAGAAAAGTGATGTTAATTATATGTAATGTAAGTAATGAGCCGTTATGTAAAATGCACTTTTATAGTAGTTATTTTGCAATTAGTAGATAATGAATGATCTGTTCATTTAGTTATGGGCTTTTACTGCTGACTATGAGGATGGCAGTTCATTTCAAACTCAGTTGATTCACCATCTAGTATGTTTATGATCGCTTAACTTTAAAATTTTGGCAGAAGCTGCTGTTTTAGGTTTGGGGAAACGTAAGGATCTATTTTGTAATTGAAAGAAATGAGATCATTGACTTATGTGAGAATTCAAGATACATTCATTAAGAATATTACTTTCACAAGTAATAGTTAGGGCTTCTCCTCGTAGGCAAGAAGGGTTGCTTATCTTTTGTTTTCTACACTTGAGCTGCTAAAATTCCACTTGTTTTGACAAAAAAACCTGGCACAGTATGAAGTGACCACCTGGAAAACCAGACTTTTTATTAGGGATTAGGGATGAGCAGAGTTTTGCTCCAATTTTATTCAGTTCTTTGCTGATCATTAGTTGCTCTGATTCCCTTCTATTGTTTTTGTTATTTTTGTTATTTTACTTTCTGTTCATTTGTACTGATTGGCCATTTCCTCTGTGTCTATGTTGTTAACCAACTTACAAAATACTTATATGGATGGATGTGTATTTTTTAAAGTGATGTAGGAAAATAGTAACAGGTCAGACCTACACATTGTTATAACTTTTTTATATATCACATTAGAGAATCAGAGCAACGACAGAGCCTGCTAAAAAAACATTATTAAAAACTTAGACCTAAGAGCTAGTTGTTAAAATTCCACTAAAACCTTCTCCCTTTATTTCTTTTTGAATAAGACACAATGAAATCCTTCATACTCAATTGGAAACGCTTTCTTTTATTCTCACAATCATAGCATTGTACTTCCATAGATCCCTCTTCCTCTCTTTTCCACTGTTGGCAGACACCAGACAACCTTTCTAACAACTTAATTGCAGTATTGGGCACCCAGAGATAACTTCCTTTAAATTTCTTCTCTGAAAGTCTGCACTTGAAGGCATACACAGCAGTCAAAAACAAAAGAAATCAAAAGTGGAACACAACAAGCTCTGTGAAATTCCTATAGTTAGGGCTGAGCATCAAGAAAAAAAAAATCCAACTAGAAGTAATTTAATGCAACAAAGATGATAGAAGGGCACTTTACCAAAGAGGGGATCCAAACCTTAGTGTCTACCTTTAATTTTGATTCTACTCAATTGCTTGGTGTATGCCAATGAACACTCTGTAAAGCCTCAAAATCAGTTGAGGGCTGTATGGTCAATGATATTTTACTGAATCAAAGTAGAGATTCATAAAACGTGAGGCGCCTCTTAAATTGTATTTTATAGCCTAGGGAAATAATTTTGGGTACTGGCATGGGTTCCAGGCAAATCTTGAGATAAGGTGTGGTCCCAAAAGGATCAGAAAGAACTTGGGATACAGGATAAAGCATTGATTTATCAAACATTTTCCCTAGAGTCTCAACAATTAGAAAAGCATGGAAGGTGAAGAGTTGGAGAGTATCCTTCTCAAAAACAGAGGAGTATCCTTGCCCCTCTATAGGTAAATCAGGGGATGGACTATGCATAAGCATTGCACGAGTAAGATTAGGCACTGGAGCTGAAGAATTTGCTTGTAATTCATTTTTCAATTAAAAGGGAAGATTTACCTTGTAAATGAGAAAAGTGATTGCTAGATTTAACATTATAATAAAAAGATGTCTAGCTTAGTTTGTTTATTAACAGGAAGCTTGCAGAATCAGAGGATGAACTCTTTTCCTACTCATAAAAAACCCTAGCAGCTAATTAACATTAATTTATTTAAGATTTAAATTTTTAAAACTCTAAAACCCTGGTAATTATTGGCAATTACCATAATTCATTAATCACATAAGGGAAAGGTAAATTAGTTAAGAGTACATTAATCCTTCTGTTTGGCCCAATTTTTAAAATCCAAACACCTGAAAGACTATAAAACCTTAAGAACATAAGAACATAAGAACATAAGAACATAAGAACAAGCCAGCTGGATCAGACCAAAGGAATCCATCCTAGTCCCAGCTCTCTGCTACTGCACTTGAGAGTGGCCCACCAGGAATTGCCTTTGGGGAGTTCACATGGCTTATAGGATGTGAAGCGCCAATGGCCTTCTCACGTGGCCTGTTGCTCCGATCACCTGGTCTGTTAAGGCATTTGCAATCTCAGATCAAAGAGGGGATCCAAGATTGGTAGCTGCGCCATAAATCGAGCTTCTCCATCCATAAAATCCTGTCCAGAAGCCCACTTTTAAAGCTATCCAAGGTTAGTGGCCCATCCACCACCTCCTCTGTGGCAGCATATTCCCAAACACCAATCACACGCGTTATGCATTGAAGAAGTGTTTCCTTGTTAGTAGTTCTAAATTCTTCCCCAGCATTTTTCTTGCAATGAAGTGTCCCCTAGGTTCTAGTATTGTAACAGAAAGAGAAAAAAAATGTCCTCTCTGTCAACATTTTCTACCCCATGCATAATTTTGTAGACTTCAATCATATCCCCGCCCCTCAGCGCATCCTCCTTCCAAACTCCAAAGAGTCCCAAAGCGCTGCAGCCTCTCCTCATTAGGGAAAGGTGCTCCAATTCCCTCAATCATCCTTATGTTGCCCTTTCTCTCTGCACTTTTTTTCCTCCTCAATATCAAGCCTCCCTTTTTTGAGATCGTGACCAGGGAATTGGACCTGCAATTGTGCACTCCAAGAATGCGGCCTGGCACCACTGCTTTATATAAGGGGCATGACAATCTTTGCAGTTTTATTCTCGAATTCCTTTCCCTAGTTATCCCCTACCCCAGCATAGAGTTTGCCTTTTTCACAGCTGCCATGCATTGAGTTGGCATTCCCATGGAACTTCTATCAGCTAAGACACCTAAATCCTCTTTCCTGGTCTGCTTGATAGTAGCACTGAAAACCCTGGCTTAGAAATATTATGAAGTTTGGGATTTTTTTTGCCCTATAAAAGTACCATCACTTCTTACATTTATCTACATTGAACTGCATTTTGCCATTTCTAGGGAGCCTTACTCACCTAATTTATCAAGGTCAGCGATTGGGCTCTTAGCAATCCTTTGTGGTTCCTCACCACCCTACATAATTTGGTATCATCTGCAAACTTGGCCACTTACGCTACCACCTACTTCCAGGTCATTTTATGAATAGGTTAAGAGGCACTGGTCCCAATACAGATCAGCAGGGGACACCACTCCGACTATCCTCTCCATTGCTTAGAGAACTTCCCATTTATACCCACCCTTTGTTTCCTGTTCCTCAACCAGTTTTTTAATCCATAGGAGGACTTCCCTCTTATTCCTTCATTGCTGAGTTTTCAACAGTCTCTGAGTAGGGAACTTTGTCAAAAGCCTTTTGGAAATCCAAGTGAACAATGTCCACCGGTTCACCCCTGTCCACATGCCTGTTTACACCCTCAAAGAACTCTAGTAAGTTTGTAAGACAGGATTTGCCTCTGCAAAAGCCATGCTGACTCTTTCTCAGCAGGTCTTGCTTTTCTACATGTTTTATAATTTTATCTTTAATGATAGATTCTAATAATTTACAGGAACAGATGTCAAACTGACTGGCCTGTAATTTCCCGGGTCCCCCCTAGATCCTTTCTTAAAGATTGGTGTGACATTGGCCATCTTCCAGTCTTCAGGGATGGAGCCTGATTTCAGGGATAAGTTGCATATTAAAGTGAGAAGATCAGCAATTTCATGCTTGAGCTCTTTAAGAACTCTTGGGTGAATGCAATCTGGGCCAGGGGATTTGGTAACATTTAGTTTATCAATGGCTGCCAGAACTTCTTCCTTGTCTACCACTATCTTCGCTAGTTCCTCGGATTTGCCTCCTAAGAAGCTTGGTTCAGGTGCAGGGATGTTCCTCACCTCCTCTTGGGTGAAGACAGATGCAAAGAATTCATTCAGCTTCTCTGCAATCTCCCTGCCATCTTAAAAGCTTTAAACCGCACAGGGAAAGTTAGATACCAAAATAAAATAAATAATATCCTAAACAAATCATAAAACATCAAACACATGACGTAATAAATTGCAATGCACCCAAAGGTCAAACTTCTCCCTAAACACCTTTTCCTAACTCTGTGGTGTGCTGACAGAAAAAAAATAGTTAAATTGCTCTCAAAAGGCAGTCTGATCTATTTAATCTTCAAACTGCTCCAACCACACCTGCAGGAGGAGAGGATTTTGGCCCTGAATCTGTCCCCCCTTCACAGGACTGGTGAAGCCAGGAAAAAAAAATCTTTTTGGTTGGTTCTTTGCCCTGAGCAGTAATGGATTAACTTTCTCTCATGTTTCATATTCTACACTGTTTGCAAAAATAAACAGTCAACCTAGTAACAGACTGTAATTTGATTTGCATGTATATACAATGTAATAGAATTACCAGATTTTTAGTAGTATCGCTGTGATGACCCTTCAGTACTTTCTATGCATGTCTTAACTAGTTGGAAGGTGGCAAGTTGGAATTGTTTGAAATCTGATAACAAAAAGTGTATATAGGTATTGGGGGTGGGGGTGAACGCAGCATGTGCTTTCCCCAAATTTATTCTATTAAACTATTTTTGTCTAAACATTTTAAGAAAGTAACTAAAAGGCACTATATCTCCATTGATTCATAATTCTATAGTTCTTCAATTTGGCTCAGTTGTGCCTGTAGAGTTCAACTAGAATCCTGGCACACAGAGATCTATACTGAACATATATGGAAAGTTCATCTTGCTGTAAGTCTGTCCCCAGCCTGGGACTCCTGTCAGGTGACTAGTAGGATGTCAGAGTAAGATATTGAATTGTTTTGACTAATCATGGCTATTAGATATATTTGCCTCTCTTTTCTCTCAAGTCTTAACTTTTAAATATTAAAGTCCTTTATATATTCTTTATATTTGACATAAATGTTAATTAGGTATGTCAGCTTTTTAACTCTAGTGGCCATAGTGAGCAGAATAATCTTTATTTTAAGTCAGTAAGTAGATCTGCACTTCTGTGGGGATAAGTTATAAATAAGGTTGGATACAATTGGACAGTGTGTATCAGCCTTGGTTTTGCTCTGTAGTATCATATTTTCTTCTTAAAATGGATATAAAGCGCAACTGATACCCACAATAAAAATATTTTTTGGTTCTAGGTCTCTTGTCATGTTGACAGATGATTATAATCTATCATTGGAAATCCTTAAAAAAGAGTAATCTAAATATGAACATGACATTACAGGATAAAATCAAAAAGCATTTCCAACCATGAGAAAGCCATCTACATGTTTTTAAAGTATCTAAAACTTTTTTCACACATTTGTCCTCATAGCTCACACAATTGCTAGATGGTCTGCCCTATTTATTTCCCCTATTTATGGTGTGTCATTCCCACTGAACTTCATGGTGAGTGGATTATAATGTATAAAACAGGGTAGTCAAACAGCATAAAACAACTATTGAACAATGCAGTAGGACTAGGATTGCATAATTTGAGATAAACATGAACAACAAACTACCTAAGATAAAGTATACTATCAACAATAAAGAAAGTGATGCTTAGCTATTTTCATCTGTTAGGCTTGTTCCACAGAGCAGATTTATAACAAGTTGCAATCATTATAAATGAACTCGTTTTCCCTTGTTATAAATAGACAACAAATTCATTAATAACAATTGCAACTCATTATAAATCTGCTGTGCAGAATCCATTTGGGTGTTGCCTGTCTATAATAAGGCCTGTAAGTTTCAGTGGCACCTGGAACTTCATTTCTAGCAATAATTTTAAAGGCTATATGCCTTAGGTATTGATTTTAAAACTCACAAGGTAGCAAAAATGCTGAAGACTGGGAAGACTATTGAACAGGATGAGGACTTCTTCTCTATCTGCACAGTAAGCACTTTATGAAAACACTTCATCCAGTTCAAAATTGGGGAAGAGTTTGAGGAAGACAACAAAGGTCTGGACAACAGAAAATGCAAGAATGACAAACTCATTTGTGTCCAAATGAGAGAGAAGAAAAGCAGAGGATGGTGTCACTGTGTTGAAAGAGATGAACTGTGTTTGGAACTCCAGTGTGGAGACTATGTAAACAGGCAGGTTTTCAAGAAAGCATGAAGCTAATCCCAGAGCTGTACCATGAGAAGCAATTCTACAACTTTGTGGAAGTCTGAATGTATAAGGGCTGAATTCTGAAGCAAATCAAAATAGCATTATAAGTCAAATGTCTTTTCCTATTGATCTTCAGTTCAAAGACAGTAACTGTTACTAGCACTTATTAAGACAGTAACTGTTACTAGCTTTATATCAGCCATTCTCAACCAGGGTTCCCTGGTACCCTGGGGTGCCGTGAGCATGTCCCAGGGGTACCCTGGCAACACTACCGCCTCCTTCATTTTTGTGGTGTCCACCGGCGCCAGTAAGGACATGAAGCTGGCCCATGGGGCAGGGCCTGCCACAAGGTCAGCAGCCACCACCACCCCCAGTGCTACCCTTCACCCTGGGAGGGGAAGGTGGGGTGTGTGGCAAGCAGGGGCAATGGGAGGGGAAGGTGGAGGGTGGCGGCGGGGTACCATGAGATATGAAGAGTGAGGTCAAGGGTACCCTGACTCTATAAACGCGAAATACCACTGACTGACTCACTAACTCATCAACAGAACTCAAAAACCACTGAAGCCCCACACATGAAATTTGGCACACCTGTTCCTTACGTACTCCAGGTGCTCACTAAGAAAGGATTTCCCAAAATATTCACTTCCACTCGATTTATTACCTATTTACTGTTTTAACTGCTCATCTCTGGCCATCTGTGCGAACATTCTAACGGCAAATCAATCCCTCAGTCCACAGACATGCTGCACGAACATTCTAAGGGTGACAGTTACACACCAGTAGCTTCATGTCCTTCACCAACTGCACTCTACCACTGCCCTCCACAATGCATGTGAACCTATTTGAACACAAACCCATCAGTCCACAGACAGGCTGCCAGGAAATATACTGCATGTCACCCCAAAGTTCACAAACAGGCTGCAAAAAGTATGCTGAATGTCACCCCGAAGTTAACAGACAGGCTGTGAAAAAGTACTCCTCCACCCACCCTCACGTTAACACCACTACAGCCAAATACTATCAACATAGATTACAAACCACACTATCACCTTGGACTACTAAACATTTGTCAGGTTTTGCATATGGACATCAGATTGCTTACTGTGGAGACAAGTTTATTGCTCTCGGCCTCTGATCACCCTATGCTTCATGTCGTGCTCTGAAGTGGCGGGATGAGTCCCCAGGAATGTGCTGCAATGGCGGTACAATCCAGCTCCCTGTCCTTCAACCCTACCCTGAACCTCTTCACAGCCTTCTCACTCATCAGCTTCCAATGGCAGAACACTTCCTTTCTGCATCCCAAAAATACAATGGCTGCTTCCAAATGACGTCTTTTGGAGCCCACCAGGTGAAAGAGAGCAATAACAAATTGCATTAGAAAAAGACAACTACAGGAAGCTGCTGCAAAATAATGCAAAAACAAACCCATCAGTCCACAGACAGGCTGTGAGGAAATATGCTGCATGTCACCCCAAAGTTCACAAACAGGCTGTAAAGAAGTATGTTGAATGTCACCCCGAAATTCATAGAGAGCCTGTGATGAAGTATGCGTAGCGAAGCACGGGTGTCCTGCTAGTAAGATATATGGCAATGCAGTAAAAGCTGGCATTTCTACATTAATCATTGCAGTGGACTATAATCCTATTCCATTATAAAGGTGCCTTTTGGGGCTTTTATATTCTAATACAATTCGAATCTCTTCAACATGATAGTTTTTGCACATGGAGCTGACTTTAATTGGTTTTTAAAGGACTTCCAGTCCAGGAATATCTTCTCCAGCAGCAGCAGACTTATGCCACCCAAAAGTGTGGTATAGCCCCTTGTCCTATATCCGTGGTGGCGAACCTTTGGCACTCCAGATGCTATGGACTACAATTCCCATCAGCCCTTGCCAGCACGGTCAATTGGCCATGTTGGCAGGGGTTGATGGGAATTGTAGTCCATAACATCTGGAGTGCCAAAGGTTCGCCACCACTGTCCTATATGGTGTTTTTTGGAAGGCTGTGGGTTTCTTTTTCCAGTTACCACACCACCTAAAACCCCATTGGAGGCAGCACGGTTCTGCTGTGGCAGCACCATTCCTAGCCACTGCAAATCTGCTCCACTCCCATGAATTGCACGGTGCATGGCAATTAGGAGAGTGGGACTTTTGGACAGTGGGGAATGTGTATGTGTGGCCCATTACCATTCATTCCCTGATTACAGTGACTGTATTGTGTAAAACTATTTAGACTTTATATTGCTAGGAGATTTTCAGTGCATAGCTGCACTGTGTTTAAGGTAAGCAGTTTAAGATACGGATTCCCCAAAATTCCCAAGGTCTCCACTCTTCTCAAACCCATTGTGAGCGCCATCGGATCCCCTATGTACAATTTGGCAAAATTTCTGGCTGCACAATTACAAAGCCATATTGGACTTACCACATGCTACATTAGGGATTCAGCCCATTTCATAGAAAAAAATGGCAATCTTAAACTCAACCCCAATGACAAACTAATCAGCTTTGACATGGTTTCCTTATTCACCAGGGTCCCATAGGAGACATCGTCACACTCATTAACCAGATTTTCCCTAAAGACATTACAGCCCTGTTTCAACATTGCCTCACTACAAGCTACTTCCAGTGGGATAATGAATTCTATGAATAGAGAGATGGGGTAGCCGTGGGTAGCCCTCTTAGCCTTGTAATAGCAAATTTTTACATGGAACACTTTGAAAAACAAGCCCTGGAAACAGCACCAAAAAAGCCCACTATATGGTTCCATTATGTGGATGACATATTCACAATTTGGAGCCATGGAGAAGAGCTAAACAAGTTTCTGGAGCATATTAACAATATCCACCTGAACATACAATTTACTATGGAAAAAGAAAACGGGGGAAACTACAATTTCTAGATGTCTTAGTCATCTACAAACCAAACCAACAATTGGGCCACACAGTATACAGAAAACCTACACACACCGGTAGATATCTACATAAAAACTCCAGTCATCACCCAGGACAAAAAAGGAGCACAATAAAAACTTTGATAGATCATGCAAAAAGAATCTGTGAACCCCACCTCCTTCCAGATGAACTAAATCACCTAAACTGGGCTCTATAGGCTAATGGTTTCTCTACAACAGACATCAGAAGAGCTGCAAAACCAAGAACAAGCCACAGCAATAAAGATAAACAGCCACCTAGAGGGAAAGTGTTCTTACTATACATCAAGGGAATCACTGACCATATAAGAAAACTGATGAAGAAACATAACCTACAAACAATCTACAGATCCACAAAGAAAATTAAACAACTGCTATGTTCAATGAAGGACAAGAGAGATCCTCTATCTTTTGCAGGAGTCTACCACTACCATGTAGCTGTGGACAAGACTACATAGGGACCACCAAATGCAGCTCCCAGACATGAATCAAAGAACATGAAAGGCACTGCAGATTAATTTAGCCAAAAAAATCAGCAATAGCAGAACACAAGATAAACCAAGCTGGACACAGAATATTATTTGAAAACACAGAAATTCTGGACCACTTGGACAACCACTATGTCAAACTACACAGAGAAACCATTGAAATCCACAAGCACATGGACAATTTCAACAAAAAGGAAGAAACCATGAAAATGAACAAAATTTGGCTGCCAGTCCCACCTACCTCACAGGGTGTTTGTTGTGAGGGGGGAAGGGCAAGGAGATTGTAAGCCCCTTTGAGTCTCCTACAGGAGAGAAAGGGGGGATATAAATCCAAACTTTTCTTCTTCTTCTTCAGTACTGAAAAACTCTAGAATAAAAAAGTGACTAATGAACACCACCCAGATACAGCATGTCTCCAGGCAGAAAGCAATCAAAAGGCTTGTGAACACCACCTAGGCCACCCAGAACACCTCCAGGTAGTAAGCAATCAAAAGGGATCAAAAGGCCAGGCGACTACTATGCAGATGCCCTCACTAACTGATTATTCTTTCTTCATGGTTTCCCACATGCTAAAATGGGTAGATCCCACTCAGCACATGCAAATCAAGCTTGCTAATTGCACCCTTTACACTTGTAAAAACAGGCAAATGGTTCTTTCTCCCGCCCTGGACATTTAACAGGTATATATACTCCACTTGCTTTACTACCATCAGCTCCTCTGAAGATGGCAGCCACAGATGTAGGAGAAATGTCAGGAGAAAATGCTGCTAGAACACGGCCATACAGCCTGGAAACCACACAATACCCCAGTTTAAGATAATTAGCAAAATTAATTCTACATTGTTTTAGACGGTGAGTTGCTGTTAAGCAAATTACTAGTTGCTGTAGTGTTTGCTACTCCATTATTTAATACATGAACACTGCAATCCAGGTGAGGGGGTGGGGGCTGGAGGTGGCTAGGGATGACGCCCCAAAGGCAGTGTAATGCCAACTTCTCAGGGGCTTTGGGAAGGGCAGAAAATAAATAATAAATGATTATATGCATAAAGAATTATTTTAATTTCCAAGGAGTTATGTACAAAGTCATGATAAATATATTTTGTTTAATAGCACAAACCAGATATAAAATAAGAAGTGTAAGAGATCAACTCTATATAGTATCCCTCTCAAGAGGCAATGGTGTAGAAAATATGCTGTTAGCTCTCTGGATCTGGGAGATGGTTAAAGAATTCTTACCCACTTCACAAATGTATGTGGAAAATCAAACTTAGTCCGTATAGCAAAATAATTTTTCAGTATATTTTGTCAAAAGCTTTTTCAGCATCGAGAGAATGGCAACTTGATCAGATCTCCTACAGTTTAAAACAGCCGGATCAGTAATTAGCCTATGATTATCAGAGACTCATGTAAAACCTACCTTGTCTATGTGTATCAAAGTTGTAACAACTATTTGGAGTCTGTTAACAAGAATAGCAGTTAATATTTTAGGAACATTATAGTAATAGGTCAAAAATTTGCACCCCTTGTTTTGTGACCAGAGCAGTTTAGGCATCATAAAACAGTGCAGTGAAGCAGATTAAAAAATCTTGTTATACAGTATGCTAAGTTTGGAATTAAGAAGTCCGAAAAGGATTTATACCATTCAATAGGCAAGGCCACTGGTCCAGGAAATTTGCCTTTATTTGTATTCATTATCAGTGCCTTCTTATGATCTATGTGCAAAAGTGCAGCAAGAATCAGTTGCTGAATAATATCGAAACTTGGAAGATAAATGTGAAAGAAAAAAATGTTTCCAAATCTTTTTCCCCCAAAATTATTTGCTTTTACTGGACAATTCAGAAAAAAACTTATAAAACTGAGAATTTATTTCAGTGGAGACAATTTGCTGCCATGTGTAATTAGCTTTGAGTTTTTGCCAAATGCCACAATTGGTAAAGTAATTTATTAAAGAACCTGTTTCAGATCCAACCTAAACTGCTGTAATCACTGGAGTAAGCAACAGCAAAAACAAGCAAACAAAAATTCTCAAGTAAACTGAAAGTACATTGCATCACAATAAGATTAACATCCAGTGTAAACTGATCAAATTATCTTTTGTACATTCTGTGCCATATATCCTAGAAATATATCTTAATGAGGTTTTTTTTTTCCAGGAAGAGCCATATGTGATGTTCAAGAAGTCTGACAAACCTTTGTACGGAAACGATAGATTTGAGGGATATTGCATTGACCTTCTCAGAGAATTATCAACATTCCTAGGATTTACTTATGAAATTAGACTGGTAGAAGATGGGAAATATGGAGCCCGAGATGATGCCAGTGGACAGTGGAATGGCATGGTTCGTGAACTAATTGATCACGTAAGTTGCTTTTCAGAAACGCAGATCAACACATTCTCCACATTTCAGGAGAACCTATGCAAGTTCTACAAATATTAGCTGTGCTAATTGTCTCTGTAGAGTGTTGTAGATGGTAGGTTTGCTTTCAGGTAACTACTCCATCATGAAGTTAATTAGTAGCTTTGTGTACATCACCATCTCTCAGTTTATCCTACATCATAGCATTGCTGTAAGGCCTAAGTAAGTACTTGTAAATGCATTAGTAAGCACAAGTAACAACATGGGAATAATACAGAATATGCATCACAGAAGACTAATTGATACAATGGTTATTTGTCAATACCAAGTAAATGACAGGTGACCAAGTAAATGACGCCCCCACCACGCTCCCCTCAGTGCCCCGCACTTACCATAAAGCAGCTGGCTGAAAAAGCAGTCAAGCAGCCTGGCTGTACCGCTGGCTGAACTAAAGTGAGTGGGGAGATGTGGGGCGTGGGGCCCCCCACCCCTGCTCTCCCCCACTTACCTTTGTTTGGCTGAAAAAGCAGCCTGACTGGGTCGCCTGTTGAACTAGGGTAAGTGGGGGTGGAAGTGGGGGGTGGGGGCCCCACCCCCATCGCCCCCCATTTCCACTCTCCTCCAGCCCCCACCCTCACTTACCTTATTTCAGCTGGCTACAAAGAGCAGCTGGCTGAAAAAACAGCCCTGCAGCCTGGCCCCGTCAGGCTGCTCCAGGCTGCGGGGTCTGGCTGGTGGGGCAGGGCCAGTAGGGATGCTCAGTGGCAGCCCCACCTGGCATGGTCTGGTGAACTGGCCCAGCAGCAGCTTCTGCCAGGCAGAAGCCAGGCAGAAAGATGAAGGGGGAGGGGTGTAGGGGATGATTTTCCACCCCATGTGACCTCAGTGGTGCATGCCTGGGGTGCTGCCCCCATCCCATTGTAGCTACACAACTGATATTTTGTTGTTTATATGTTTTCATCAAAATATGTTATATATTTTTTATTTTCAATGATTTTATGTTTTGGTGTTTAATATCTTGGGGATCCTATTTAGGTGGAAAGATTGCATAAAATGTTTTAAATAAATAAAATGAATTGCACTCTTCTGCAACATAAAATCCAACAGAAATAGAAGCCTCTTCAAAACTCTCGCCACTCAATCCAAAGGGTGGGGAGGCAAAAGGGTTCTAGGGAGTGGTGTGACCTTGCACTAGCACATTTGCTCTCCCTTGGGTGCTTATTCTGGTGGAGGGGGCAGATGTGCTGGTGGCCACCTATCCCATATTTGCACCACCACAGAATACAGAAGTTTGGGCTGCAGCAGGGCTGTGGTGATGTCCTGATTGGACACCAGTGTGTGGGTGTGGGTGGGTAGGGGAGCGCAGTGCACTGGCCTTCAGACTTACACAACTCGTCTGGCCTTTTCCAGGGCCGGAGCAAGGGGGAACTGGTCCTGGGGCACGGGTGTGCTCTGTTTCCCTGCCATGCCCCTCTTCCCCCCGCCATGCCCTGGAACGCCCCCACCACACCCCTGCACTGACGCGTTCCCGGTGCATCGCACACTCTTCTCTTGGCGCTACACCACTGGCCTTTTCCAAGCTCCCTGTGCTGCTGGAAAGTCCTCTTAGAGGTGGAGTGGTGCCACCACACTGGTAACATGCCCTGCCATCTCCGCATTTGTAAATATGTTAAAATACAAATTCTTCCATACACAGACCATTATTTCCAAGAATCTTTTGTTTTCATGTTGCACCAGAACCCTGAAACATTTGAGAAAAAACCAACAGGAAGTAATTTTGTTTCCTCTAGTTATTGAGCGTAACTTGAGGACTGCTTATTTCTTTATGTATATATATGAGAATAGTCACTTGTATGCTACTTTACCTGATGGCTCAAGTCCAGGAATACTTTTGCTATGTCATCTGCAGTTTGTGTAAAGTAGGTTTGATTTCCTTAAGTTAGTGAAACTGCTTCTATATGATGAACAGCTTCTGAATGATACACATCAATTTAAATGATGAGAGACAATGCATACAACCAGGGAAATAAGTGAGGGTTTCTCTCTGGGGTTAATTATTAGCATATAGTAGCTTGCCAAGTAAAACCAGAAGTGAATGACTGTACACAAAAGCTTGACGCATGGCACAGCATCCATGTGACTGCATGTAAAATGGCCACCATGTAATGGCTTGATTTTATGTACCAGCCTGAAACTTATCAGCAAAGGCCTTTGCTTAATTTGCATTTTCTTGGACACACGTTGACCTTTTTTCAAATTAAAGTGCTTAAATACATATAGTATGCACAAAAGTACTCTGTAGATGGAAAATCGGGAACAAAGTCAGAATTATCCTTAAGATAACAGTGCTGTTGCTGTGACTCAGAGGAACCTATATGTAACCTTTAAAATATGTGCCATCACCTTCTAGAAGCATATACTGAGAAGAGTCTTCCATTTAAGCTATCAGCTAGGAAGCCTTAGACAGAAAGACAAAAATATCAATGCATTGTGAAGCACCAGGGTAATTCCAATGTGAGTCAAAATAGATATCATTACTAGCAATTGTTTATAATTGAATAAGTCAGGCATCCCTTCACTTTATAGCTTTTAAAGCACACTTGCTCAGTGGGTGGTGCCAATTGAATTTGGTCTCCTCAAAATGGAGTTTAGTCTCTTTGAAAACGATCCAATTATCTCTGGTTTCTTTGTGTTGTGTCAAATTTGCATTTATTTTGGCAAGCCACTCAATAGCACGACATCTGATCAAAGCCACTTGTAATAAAACAAGTATTCTGAAAGCTGCTAACATTTAATGCAACAGAAAGGAAGATAGTTCTATCATTCACAGTTGTACTTCATTGTTAAGAAAAGTGTGTCTTAAGTAAAATCAGTTTTTAATGGTGATAGATCAGCCACAGCTTTTGAGCCTTTTTCAAAACCTTCTTGTGTTACTTGAGGCCTCTTCCTCTCATTGATCCTATCCTTCTAATCATATGTATCTTGCATTATTTAATGCAACTTTTTACTAAATATTGAAAGTCAAAAAAATTCCCATCTGTGTGAATGTTGCTCATAAACAGATGAGTGTACCCAAACACTGGTGTATTTCCTATATTAACAGAATGTCTAAAGCCTTGCACCACATAACCTGGAAAACCTAAAATAATTTATTCTGACTGTGAAAGCCTTTGACAATATGTTGTTTTAGTTTGAGAAAATTTGTATACAAGTCATGTGTCCAGATTTTCTCAAGCTAAAATAGCATCTCTCTGTTGAAGGCTTTCATGGCCAGATTTAACTGTTGGTTTTGAGTTTTCCAGGTTATGTGACTGTGGTCTAGTAGTTTTTGCTGCTAATATTTTGCCTGCATCTCTGGTTGGCATCTTCAAAGGCATGTCACAGTGTTTTAACATTTAACTGAAGATGCTAGCCATTGTTGCGGGCAAAACATTGGAGCAAAAAGTACCTGACCATGGCCACACAACCCAAACTCCCCCAAAACAGGACTGTTAAAACAGCATTGTTAACAGTTGGTTTCTATTGGTTTTGCCACAGCCTTTACGCTTTTTGTGTTTTTGTATTGTGTCTCCAGTATTATGTTCCCTCATTCTAAATGCAAGTGACATGCTACAAATCAGTGATTGAATTATGAGGCAGGAGTCTTGCTTCCTATCCATAGTGACTGCATAGCCACTGAATTGAAAAAGGGGTTGTTTAGGTTGAGTCCCCTCATATTTTCCCCCATCCTGACCAGTGTTATCAGACTTCAGAAGCTAAGCAGCATCAGACTGATAAGCATTTGGATGGGGTATCTCCAAGGAACACCAGGGTGATGATATGGAGGCAGGCAATGGCAAACTATCTTTGGACATCTCTTACCTTGAAAACCCTATGGTGTTGCCAGAGGTTAGCTGTGACTTTACAGTAAAAAAAATCCACATAATTCAAGTACTAATTACAATGATTACATCATCTGAGAAAACTGACTTTATTGTTTCAAAATGCTGTACAAGTCCATGGGGAACATCGCCCTCCCTCTCAGCATTACCAAAGTGTACTTTTTGAGCCTTACCCAGGGAAACAACTTTTAGAATTCTCTCCAAGTGGCTTGTCACACAGCTGCTGTTATAGTAAAGGAGTGAAAATGCACAGAGAAAGTAACGAGGTTTCTGTATTGTAAGCCAAATTTGTAAAGGTACAATTATTCTATTTTCCCTGTTTGCCTGTTCGTGTCATCTCCCCTTCAATGGTGCACTCTCAGTGTATACTTGCCACGTGTATTCTGTCATTTTCTTTCTGGGGCGAGAAGAGAACAATCCAAAATGGTGATCCCTTCAGATAAACTACACTGAAAAAATAGAAATGTAAAGAAAAGAGGGCATTTACCCACTAACTAAGATTGCATCGTTTGTTGTGTGCAGCCATTATGTCTCCTTTCTGTCTTGCTCAAATACACACACATTATTTTTCCTCTCTTCCATACCACCAGGAAGACAAGAAAATATAGGTTGCCTAACATGAACCTCTCTTTAGTTAAAAGATATACACAGTTCAGCTGGAAGGGCTAGACTGTACAGCCAATTTCTCACATTGGTGAGCACTTACACAAGTAATCCCATTGATTTATATCTAGCCCTCAAGTGGTTGCTTTAAGTCTTGTGGTTGATAAATGAAGATGGTAGATGGTACAGCTTTTGAGTCTCTATGTCTAAGGAACAAGCAGTCTGCTTCTGTTTGTTCATATTTCTTTTTTTCTATTATATTTTAAAAAATTGTTTCCTTGTGCCCTTTGTAGGTTATTTATTTTTATATCAGCAATGTGCTTTTCTATGTGTGCATTTACTGAAGAAATACTTAAGAATTGCAGCAGTATTACACACACATATAAACATGTACACATTGCTTGGGCTATGAAATACAAAATCAGTTTACTTGAAATGGTATTCTGTTTGCACAAATATATTGTACCACTTTAATGATTTACAAAAAATGCTTTTGTATAAACATTGAAAAACAAATATGCACATTTTTCATTGGTCATCTTGTAGAATATCATTAGAATTATTACCTCACAATCTAATAAGACCACACGAAAAGCCTGCTGGTCCATTTCATCCAGCATCCTGCTTCATCCAGTGGCCAACCAATTGCCCTGAAGGACAAATTGGGCATACAGGTCCAGGCATTCTCTTCCTGCTGCCTCTCAGCATTGGTACTCAAAAGACTGCCATCTCAGAATATGAAGGCAGCCTGGCCTCCATGAATCCTAACAATTTCATTGGATGCCTGGAGTTCTAGTGGAGAAGGTAGATAGAGATGTTTCTCCCTCTCCCATAATATTTATTTTCCACCACAGCACACAGGGCTGTCATACAGTAGGACAAGCCAGAATCAAACACTGACTATCATTACTTTCTTTAGAGTTATTATGTTTTGTCACAGCAAAGGCCAATAGCTCTTTATTTCAGGAACTTCAAACTCCAAAAGACTCTCAGATTGTTTTACACAGAGAGATACCCTCCTCCCTCTCAGTGTCATCAATATACTTCATGAATCAGAGTGTAGGGTTGCCTCAGCCAATCAGGTGGCTTCCCTGTTTCTAGATGTCTATGCCTCTCTCTAATTGTAAATAATAATGACTCGACAGATAATAATGACTTCTTCACACTACCCTTCCTGGTCTCAATCTCAATCCTTCTGATTTATTGGTAGCAGTCTCCCTTTGATTGATGATAGAGCCCAGGAGTGGAAAATTTTGACCCGTTTCACTATCCCCATTGTTAACCTTAAAGTTGAGAAATTGCTCATTAGTCATTTCTTTGACTTCTTGATATTCAGTTGTTTTCATTTTAGCAAAAATCCCCTCTTTTGTAAACAAAAATGATTATTTTGAATCTTGGGTGGAAATTTCTGTTGATGTGACTGTTAAAACTGAACAACATTTTGGTTACTGTTCCCAAATGCAACATTTACATAGTCTTCAGCCCTGGTTAGAGACAAGTTTAGAGTTGCTATACCTCTACTTGGCTATGTGACTAATAGGACCAGCACACTCATTATCTAGAAAGTTTGTTTCTGTTGCATGACTTGAGCACAAATTTGTCCAGCTAGTTTTTATCCAGGGATAAAAATGACTCACTTGATTTTCCTCATTCCTCCAGCTTTATGAAATGTCTATTACATCTGCATTGTCATTTAGCAACCTGCTTTCTGATCTTGGCTCAGAGTCTTCTAGCTTTGGCATACAGGAACCTGTACATTTCACTTTCTATGGATCCCCACCTCCCTCAGCTCTCCTTTATTGCCCAATTCTTCTTTTCATGTTCTACTCTTCTTCCATCAAAATTTTCCTAACAATTTACCACATTACTCCTTTGGGATGATTCATTCTGAAGCATAGGCTGCCTAGCTCCTGCTAGCTTTCTCCTAGAAGCTAGTTTTAAAACTGTGTTGCCCCTTTTGATATAACCAGCAACCTGACACTCTCTTGGTTTAAGTGAATCCCATCTCTTTTATACAGGTTTGGCTTGTCTCAAAAAATTCCCTAGTTCTTAACAAATTTAAAGTCTTCCTCCTAGCTCCACTTTCTCATCTCCCCTTCGAGATCTCTGATCTGTGCTGGTCTAGCTGGCCCTGCACACAGAACAAACAGTAGTTCTGAGAATGCTGCCTTTGAGGTTCTGGGCTTTAGTCTACTGCCTAGTGACCTCATTTATTCTCCAGGACCACAAGACTGCATTTCCTAATGTTACTGATAACCATGATTGTTGACTCATCATCTGTACTAGCTATCAGCTTACCTAGATAATGTCTGCACTCTTTATATAGAGCAGGCAGTTCATCCTGTGGTGAAAATTTCTGCCACAGACCTTGTTCTCTATATTCCTAATGATCGAATGTCCCATTACCAAAAGCCGATCCCTCAATCTTAGATGGGTATCCTTAGCATAAGAGGACATTGCTTTATACTGCAAAGAAGGGGCCCCTTCTAAGGGATTGTTTCAACATCTTCCAACCTCAAGTTCTAGACTCTCCATTACAATGGAGAAGGTATCTGTACAGGAGTGGAATAATTTTAACAGGTCATTAATGATAACATCCACATAGTGTTGTGTCTTTCACAACTTCTCTGAGTTGGCAGCCCTAGTTTCAAAGGAACTCACCTGTTCCCTGAGAAACAAGACCTCCATATGAGCACACACCCACAATTTCTATCCCATGAGCCAATACATGCAGTACATTCAATGCTCTTGGCGTAACAGTGGATAACCTCCACTCCATTCTAATTTCTAGTGATTAAGGTTTTGAAAAAGGTCCTTATATGGTATGTAAAATCCTGTACCTAGAAAGTTATTATAGAACAGTCAAACATTCTTGCCCAATGTTGGACTTACACAGGCACTTTATTTGTCTCTTGTTTAAAGACAATTTGCCTCTGTCCTCATCTCTTGCTCTGCCACCAAACACGCATAATTAACATCTTCTGTTAGCTGCTCTGTTTGTGTGCTGCATTGGCTTGCTTCACAAGTTGCTTTCTGGAGTCTCACCTTTGATTCAAACCTAATTCCAATAGTGATCTTTAACAGTATCATTCGTATTAGCCCCTTGTTCCCTGCAATGTTTCACTTTGTTAACTTGAATGTTTTTTCTGCTATATTTTCTCTCTCTTCATAGCACAGCATGTGTTATCTTTGTCATACCTACAAATCCTGTGAAGCCTTAAACAATGTTGTGCACATGTTGGACAACATGACAAGCATTACATTGCTAACTGTATACTCTCAGATAGGGTGGTAATTAGGTGTTCTTGCAGAAAGTTATCCTCAAGATGCCTCTGTCCTCATCTATTGCTCTGCCACCAAACACAAATAATTAACATCTTCTGTTTCGTGCTCTGTTTGTGTGCTGCATTGGCTTGTAATATTTTTTGTAATATTTATTGTAATTTAAAAACATGTGTTTGGATCGAAAACAAGAAGCAAATTAGATAACACACAATTTTCTATTTCAGGACAACTTTGATTTTAGTAGTAACACCTAACTGAAGTGATGCCTCACCAATGCATCAGCCATTTTTTGTTCTACCCATCGACAAAGTTCACATACTCATGCTTACTCTTAAATGTCAGTTCTAAATATATCTAGTCTTCCCCAGATTTTGAGTTATTTAAAATATCAGTTAGTTTTGAGTTTAAAATTCAAATATTTTATGTTATGTGTCCAATTTACCATTTTATGAGAAGGTAATTAAGTGTGCAATGATGAACCAACTCTGGGAATTCTAGATCAGAATGCTTGTTCATTTTGACACATTTTGTTCTGACTTTGAACATGGAAACTGCATTAGTAGACCTTGTATTCCTCTAAAAATAGACATGGGAAGTATGATCCTTCTGGACCTTTCAGCAGTCTTCAGTATTACCAATGATCAGTTCTAGGGTTGGAGATTCGGACAGTCCAAATCCAAATTTTTACCGAATCTGCACTGATTCGGACGGATTCGGACGAGCAGGAGCCGAATCTGAGCTGTCCGAATCCTAACAGATCCGAATCCATGGGATTCGGATTACCAGCCGAATTGCGTTTTTATTTTTTGGTGTTTTTTTCACATTTTGGCCTGCAGGGGAGACATTTTTAAACATATCAGCACCAAATTTTCAGGGTATCATCAGGAGACTGTCCTGATGATACCCTCCAAGACTAATTGCATTTTGGTTTAGGGGGGCCAAAGTTATGGACCCACAAAAGTGGTGGCCCAATCACCCATTCTTTTCAATGGGAATTAAGGAGATGAGGGCTATCCTTTTCAGGGTCCATAACTGTGGCCCCTTCTGAACAAATCTGCACCAAACTTGGAGGGTATCATCAGGACAGTCTCCTGATGATACACTGAAATATTGGTACCGATACATCTACAAATGCACCCCCTGCAGGCACCCCCAGAAATTTGCACAAGATTCTTTGTTCTGCAGTGACTTAGCTGCATTGCTGTCAATAGGGAATTTCTGAGGGGGCTGTGGAGTGCACATTTTTCATGGTAAACCCACAAAACTTTCAGGGTATCTTCAGGAGAGTCTCTGGATGACACCATCCAGGGTTGGGGAACTTTACTTCAGGGGGGAGTGGGAGATGGGCCCTACCCTTTTTGGGTCCCATAGAATTAAACCCCCTGAAGCAAAATTCCCCAAACCTGGATGGTGTCATCCAGAGACTCTCCTGAAGATACCCTGAAAGTTTTGTGACCATACCTTCAGAAATGTGCACCTCACAGCCCTCTACCAGAAATTCCCCATTGACAGCAATACAGCTAAGTCACTGCAGAACAAAGAATCTTGGGCAAATTTCTGGGGGTGCCTGCAGGGGACGCATTTTGAGATGTATCGGCACCAAATTATCAGAGTATCATCAGGTGACTGTCCTGATGTTGCCCACCAAGTTTGGTGCAGTTTGGTTCAGGTATGGACCCTCAAAAGGGGTGCAACTATCCCCATTGTTTCCAATGGGAGCTGATAGGGATGGGGGCTACACCTTTGAGGGTCCATAACTTTTGGCTCCCCCCTGAACCAAACTGCACCAAACTTTGGGGGTATCATCAGGACAGTCTCCTGATGTTACCCTGAAAGTTTGGTGTCACTAGCTTTAAAAATGCTGGTTTGCGTGTTTCACCGCTCACTCACTCCAGCAGGCTTCATGTGCAGGAGCGGTGAAACATGAAAACCGGAATTTTTAAAGCTAGTGGCACCAAATTTCAGGGTATCATCAGGAGACTGCCTGATGACACCCCCCAAGTTTGGTGCAGTTTGGTTCAGGGGGGCCAAAGTTATGGACCCTCAAAGGGGGGCCTCTATCCCCCATTGTTTCCAATGACAGCTAAGGAGATGGTGGCTACCATTTTGAGGGTCCATAACTTTGGCCCCCCTAAACCAAACTGCACCAAGCGTGGGGTGTCATCAGGACAGTCTCCTGATGATACCCTGATATTTTGGTGCTGATATGTCTAAAAATGTGCCCCTGCAGGCACCCCCAAAAATTTGCCCAAGGTTCTTTTTTCTGCAGTGACTTCTGCATTGCTGTCAATGTGGAATTTCTGGTGGAGGGCTGTGTGGTGCACATTTATCAAGGTACAGTCACAAAATGTTCAGGGTATCTTCAGGAGAGTCTCTGAATGACACCATCCAGGTTTGAGGAACTTTGCTTATGGGGGCAGTGGGAGATGGACCCTACCCATAACATTGAACCCCTTGAAGCAACGGTCACCAAACCTGGATGGTGTCATGAAGAGACTCTCCTGAAGACACCCTGAAAGTTTTGTGGGTTTACCATGAGAAATGTGCACTCCACAGCCCTCCCACAGAAATTTCCTATTGGCTGCAATGGAGCCAGCCAGCCACTACAGAGCACAGAATCTGGGGAAATTTCTTTGGGTGACTGTGAGGGGTGCAGTTTTAGAGCTACTGTCACCAAAATTTCGGGGTATCATAAATGTACTGTCCCTATGATACTCCCCAAGTTTGGTGAAGTTTGGTTCAGGGGTCCAACGTTATGGACCTTCAAAAGTGTAGCCCCCATCTCCTGTTAGCTTCCATTGGAAACAATGGGGGATGGGGCACCCCTTTTGAGTGTCAATAACTTTTCCCCCCCTGAACCAAACTGCACCAAACTTGGGGAGAATCATCAGGACAGTCTCCAGATGATATCCTGAAATTTTGGTGCCGCTAGCTTTAAAATTGCGTCCCCTGCAGGCCAAAACTTGTAAAAACACCCAAAATTCAAAAAAATAATAAAACGGACCCGAATTTTTCGGATTTACCCGAATTTTCGGGTATATCCGAATTGGCTATGATTCGGATTTGGGCATACAAATCATTTTATGCCCCAAAATACCCAAATCCGAATTTTACCGAATTTTTTTAGTATTGACCAACCCTAATCAGTTCCTCTTGAGGATTGGCAATAAGAGGCATTT
Organism: Sphaerodactylus townsendi; assembly: GCF_021028975.2. Classification (NCBI taxonomy): domain Eukaryota; kingdom Metazoa; phylum Chordata; class Lepidosauria; order Squamata; family Sphaerodactylidae; genus Sphaerodactylus; species Sphaerodactylus townsendi. The sequence goes on along the minus strand of NC_059425.1, from coordinate 126,803,091 downwards.
AATTGGTTCTTCACTACTGCTGGTCAAGATCTTCCAATTGGGTAGAGTATGGTATTCTCACTATAATGATGACTTCTGCCTGTAATTTTGTTTTCTACAAATTTGGCAGCAGTACATAGATTCCTGAATTAGTATCTGGAATTTGTAGTGGACTAGGTGAAGATTAAAGTTGAGGCTGTTAAAATGACATTTAGAGGTGTTCCTCCCATTGGGCAAAGTGGGCAGTTGCCCAGGGCACCACCTTGTGGTGGGCACCAAAAATGCAGGTTCGTTTGTGGGATTTTTTTGTATTTTCAGTATGTTTTCCTTTTTTGGCCTGCAGGGGGCACACTTTTAGGCTAGCAGCACCAAAATTTCAGGGATGTTTTGGGAGACTCTCCTGATGCTATCACCCAGGTTTGGTGAGATTTGGTCCAGGGAGTCCAAAGTTATGTACTCCCAAAGGGGGTACCCCACCCCCATTGTTTCCAATGGGAGCTAATAGGAGATGGGGCTAAATATTTGAGGGTCCATAACTTTGGACCCCCTGAACAAAACTTCACCAAACCTGGAAGGTATCATCAGGATAGTCTATTACTGATACCACCAAGGTTTTGTGAAGTTTCGTCAAGGGGGTCCAAAGCTATGGACTCCCAAAGGTGGGAGCCCAGATTCTCTTTTTAAATCCATCTTAAAGGGAGAATCTGGGCTCCCCAGTTTAAATAACTTTGAAAGTGATGCTGTTTCCCCCAATTGGGGGGACTGGATACAACACCATAAAATGTTTTCATAGCAGTAATAAAACATTTTGAAAGCATTTTGAAAATATTTTCAAAAAATATTTCTGCTGTGTGGCATGGCCCATTGCTGTGTTCAGATTTGTGAGTTGGGGCATGTTCTATAATGTGACTCTTGATTTTTAACTCTTGCTTAATTCCTGAATCAAGGCTGCTATCCATCTTATCCTTGTTCTGCTCCATGAGGCTCAGCTGTACATGATATCAAGATATTACTGGTAGGGCATTGTAGTTGATCGTAGCATAAATCTCTCCCCCAACCCTTTTGACAACAGGTCTGTCTGATATCACTTTAGTATTTACTGCTTTACTCTCCTTGAACTGATTTTCAGCTTATTGGCATAAATCTATTTCTTTACCTTCTTCAATTATTTGTTCAGGATCTTTGCAGACTCACTTGACTCAGTTTTTAGAAGGAATTGAGCTGAGTGTCATCTTATCCCTAATTTCCAAACCCTCTCTTCAAGCAATTTCATGTAGATGTTAAGTAGCATGAGAAACAGGATTAACCTTTGTTGGGACCCTATAGCATTAATGCCATGCGACTTAACTATAGTCCCATAGCAGCACTTTCTGAAAGTGGCCAACAATGTTTGAGTGAAATCACTGACACTTGATGTTGTCCACTTCCAGCTCAGATAGAGGCTTCATAAGGATGACATGGTTGATGGTACTGAACTGAAAGTTCCAGATAAGTTAGAAGGAATGCAGTACTCTGTTTCTCTCTCAGTGAAGCCTGCCAGTCGGAGTAACAAGACCATTTCCATCTTCAAATGAATCAAGTTATTGTTTTTTCAAAGACCAAGTTGCTTAATTGCCACATGTTCCAGTATCTTTTCTAGGAATGGAACATTGGTCATCAGGAAGTGGTAGTAAAGTTTGTATCATTCCGAGTACACTGGAAACAAGAAGCAGCTTTAAAAGTCCAGTACAATGGTGTTGATTATACTGGGAGGAGGCAGTCTGTAAAGATACAGCCAAAGGAATGGGCAAAGAATTTGTATAGAAGTTGCACCCCTTCAAAAGAGAAAACAATTTTTCACAGTGTAATATTGTGAACTATCCCTTCTGAGTCTTGGGAAATGCAACGTATGTAAGTAATCTTGACAGAAACTGATGGTCTCAACTTTAACATGAAGGACAGTGGGTCCAAAACTGGTTTATTTTAAATGTAGAATCTCTAACATTGTTTTGCTGGTTTCCCTGTGTAGGCATAGTTTAGAAATGACAGTTTTATTAAGATAGCTCTCTTCTGAAGTTAGTTATCAGTGAACTGCTAATGATGCTTACAAGTGTTTAGTAGGAGATTCCACTTATCCATGCAATGCTGCAATTATTTACTGCACACCACTTCTAATCACTGTCTTTTGTCAGGGGAGGTTGCTTTACAAGGCTTTTTGTATTTTTCAGAAATAATAGATAGGCATTTAGTAATCATATGTAGACAGCAAACAGCTTTGTTAACTTTACATGACACCTTCTACATAAGTAGCTATGAAAAGCCACTCTTGGTGTTGCTCATTTTAACTTTTTTCCATTAGTAATCAAATGCTGAATATGTGAAAAAAATTACACTGGCATTTTATAATTAGCAGCCCTTTCTGTGGTAGGAGAAGGAATCCCCTGGGAGCATTCTTTTTCTTTTGCATATTTAAATTTCTGCTGAAACTTTACATTTGTAATATATCGTAGTTAAATTATTTGCTTCACATATTGCACCACAGTTTGAAAGGCAGTTCCCATAACTGATTCACAAATTTATGGTCTCTTGTAGCAGCATTCATTCAGACCATCAACTCAGACCTATAAGGGCCTTGCAAGGAAATGCGAGAAGAGTTCACAAAGGCAAGAATAATTTTAGACAACAACTATTGCATTATGCCCACTGGTCAAAGTCCAGAACAATTAAGTAAACAATACAGGTGATTTTAAAGTAGAAAAGTGCAAAGTGCAGTGCCAACCTAGAAGAACAATACATGGAACAGATCAAAGCAAGCACTTGAGAGACATGAACACCACCTAATATTACTTAATTCCTGTATAGTTGTATATTGTCCATTTGAAGCTCCAGACATCAAGATGGAGGATAAATAAGCTAAGCTCACAGTTCAAGTTTATAGCTTCCTCAAAGCTATAAGTCTCTTTCCTTGGCAATCAATGCCTATCGAGAAGATCTCTATAAGGTCTAGTCTAAGTATGCAGTAAAAGGAGATGAGAAAAAGGTGGAAGAATTCTGAGGTGGGAGAGGTGATTAGGTTATTCCATGTCAGAGTGTTGATATGGAATCCCATTTCTGAATGCAAAGAAATGTAGTAAACTGTCACATTGGGGAGAAAAGTTTCAGCGTAACCTTCTGTCAGATGCATCAATTTTTTTCCAACTTCTTTTCATATTTTTTTGATTGTTATACTGAGGGGGTTACTAAAAGATAGTACCCACAGCTTTAGTGTAAGTTGGAACATCCAGAATTCAGTCTACATTCTAATTTTGCTGTGTTAATAGACCAAGCATAAAGCCTAAATATTGAGGTGGTGATCTGTATCTAACCAGTGCTAGAAGTCACTGCAAAAATTGTCATAATCCTGTACGTGGAAGTTGGGAAGTATATGATTATTATTTTTGTTCAATATCTGAAGTATTGTTATTGTATGGTAAAGTTGTGTCTGGATGTCAGAACAATACTCCCAAAACTGAGTGAAAATAATAATCGTGTCCTGAAATTAACCATGAATTTTAAGCCCACACTGTCTACTTGAAGCAACAGCAGGAGGGAATGGACCCTAGGTGGTGCATCTTCCCTTTAAACACCTTTAAAGTTTAAAGGGTCACTGTTTTAGTGGATAGTAGCCAGGTGTATATAAAATCTCAATAACATGTCAGGAGTAAGGCTTGAACTTTTTCTTTGATATCTACAGTTCATTTGGGGGGTTTTTTTGGCGGGGGGGAGGAGAGCTTGTTTTCTTATTCAGTCTACATTTGAGATACAGGTTTATTATCTCAATGTGACCTAACTTGATTTTCATAAGTCTCACAACAAACTGCCTGATGGACGTGGAAGTAATTTGTTATATAAGTACCTCAGATAGCTGAAGAACAATCTGGGGAAGTACACATTTGTGAGTTTCATTAATGATAAACCTTAAAAAGGATCATTTGTACTGGTTTGTACTGAATTTCTTGTGTTCTCAGATTTATTCATGTATTTATATCTTTTGTTTTCTTATGCTTCTTCATTCTTAGACATCACATCGTTGTTTTAATATAGCTCTTTCCTGATTTATATCTCTAGCTCTTTGATGCCCATCTGTTTAGACTGCATTTTATTTTTGGGCATGCATTTATTTAGCATCTAGATTAACCATTATTGTTTTATGCCTCAACCATTTCTCTTCAGTTCCATTAATCATTATCAATTATATTTGATTAAGCTTCTTTGGCATACCTCTAGTGCTAGGCTTTCTGAAGTGATGTTTACAAATCCCCAATGTTCAATCCGATTAGGGTTCCCCAATTCACTTTTCCCCTAATTATTCCATCTTGGTCATTGCATAGCAATTAGAGATTAGCAGATACACAGCTTTCTCTTTTACTATGTGATAAACTTTTCAATTTTTTTAATGTTTATTATTTTTATTATTTTATGTTTATTATTTCACTGTTATATTTTAATTTTTGTTCACGTTAGTATAGCACTGTATTCCTCTTCTGTTTCTCTCCTCACAGACTATTTTTTGTGAAAAGTAAGAATATGCCAATAAAGATTTTACACTGTACAGGTTAATTAGTAAGCACTGGAGCCTCTGGATTAAATTCTCTGATCTTTTATTCCCAACACTATTTGTTATAATCTAAATGAGTGTGCCAGACATGACTCTGTTATCCTGGTAACATTGTTTGTTCTGCCCCTTGCTCTTGCTTCTAGCAAGCTGAATCCATTTGATGCTTTAAAACACAGTGAGAACATAATTTGTATTTTTATATGTATTTTAACCTCTTCACCCAAGAAAAATAGTGCCCATTGTCTGAATGGCAGAGCCTAGGTTTGAGGGCCTAGAGCAGTGGTGGCGAACCTATAGCACGGGTGCCAGAGGTGGCACTCAGAGCCCTCTCTGTGGGCACTCATGCCCAGAGTTCGTCATGTGGGGGGGGGGCGGAAAATCACCCCCCCACACACACAACTAGGCTGGCCTGGGCCGCTGGGCACAACATGTAGGTAACCCTGCTAAGTGCTGTTAAACCCCACTGATTTTCATGGGAACTAAAGCGCAATCCTTACCTGGGAGTAAGCTCAGTTGCTGGCAATGGGGCTTGCTTCTAAACCTTCCTAGGGTCATGATTCACCCATTCGAAGCATTGCATGGTTGCATGATGATGACACTATCATGCTCATGCTCTCTCCCTCTCTCTAATTGCTAAATCAGGGAATTGGGATGAGAGAGAAGAAGGAGGAATGCCTTGTCCCTCCTCCCCAGCCTCCTGTTAGACATCTGTGTGACCCAGGAGGCTACCAACCCCAACAGCCCTTCCTCAGTCTGGGTCAGGATCATTTGGCCTTCAGAAAATTTGCTGGGCACGGCTGCTGTGCTGTCACAGCTACATGAAGTACTGAGGAGGCTCAGAGCTGGGGCTGTGCTGCTGACAGTTCAGCAAGGAATAGTTCCAAAGATCCCAAGTCCGTGAGAGAGTCCAACGAGATGTCAATCAGGCCAGGAGTCGAATGCCAGGAATGTATACAGCAACAAGGAGAAACCGAGAATCAAGATCAGAAGCTGGTCTGTAGTCAATAAGGGTCTGGAGACAACAGTGGGGTGTAGGCAAGATCAGGCAGAACCCACTTTGCAACCACAATTACAGTTCCAGCCAAAGGCCTTTTATTCCTTTATTGCCTTGGACTGCTCCTGCAAAGACTCTGGGTAATTCCTAACCTGTAATCTTGGTGAGCGGCATCTCTCCCTTAAGGCCAGTCTCAACCACCGTCTGCAACGTTGGCTTACATCTGGAGACCCAGAGCTGCTATCATCTTCTTTAGCTCTGCTAATTAGTTCTGAGTGAGAAGCCTGTACTTATTCAGCTGGCGTCTTTCTGCAAGGCTCAGTTAACCCTTTCTCAGACGAGCTGTCTGCTGCAGCAGGGGCTTCCTCAGAGGAGCTTCCTCAGAGTTGCAGCAGGGAGGGCCATGACATTTGCCCTCTGTGCGGAGCACAGGGCTGACTCTGCAGGGCTCAAGATGTATGTGTCAAGCCTTCCTCCACTCCTGCCCAGGATGTCAATTGCCAGAGCCCCAGCCCACCACAGGAGCCCAGTCTGAGCCTCTCACATCCCCCAATGGCCAGCATGTGCCCATGCCATTTCCATAGCAGCTGCCACCAAAGGGACATGAGCTGGGCAGCTCCATGCAAGGAAGAGTTGGCCTACCTGCTTCAGTGCTGGGGAATGTCATTTCCTCTCCTCCCCACCCCCAGTCAGGGGACCTTTCAGGAGCAGCAGTGGCATAGTGGCTAAGAGCAGGTGCACTCTGGTCTGGAGGAACCGGGTTTGATTCCCCGCTCTGCCACTTGAGTTGTGGAGGCTTATCTGGGGAATTCAGATTAGCCTGTGCATTCCCACACATGCCAGCTGGGTGACCTTGGGGTAGTCACAGCTTTTCGGAGCTCTCTCAGCCCCACCCACCTCACAGGGTGTTTGTTGGGAGGGGGAAGGGCAGGGAGATTGTGTCTCCTATAGGAGAGAAAGGGGAGATATAAATCCAAACTCCTCCTCCTCCTCCTCCTCCTCCTCCTCCTCCTCCTCCTCCTCCTCTTCTTCTTCTTCCCCCCCCCCCCCACCACCACCACCACTCACAATCTGGCCTGGCCCTGCACACACTGGCAGTGATCTGGAGCAATGCTTTTTAAGATAGGGCTGGCTGCTTTGCAAATGGTAAGGAAGTGTTAGGCATCACCTCTACATTCTCCAACTTTTCTCCCCTATGTATTAGACAACTCATGTAAATTTTACAACGATGAAAAAAAGCAGTACTTATCTCTGACACTGACTGTTTCACTATTCTTGGTAGGTGATGGTGTAATTCTTCCTATTCCACCTGTTGAGGAAAGTGTGACCAGGAACAAGGAAGTCATTCATTCTTGTGATTGTGAACTTCTTTCTTTCCAAACAATTTTCACCAAGGATCTCAGTTCCTTTTGGGGGTGGGGGGCGCTAATGTAGTGAAGTATGCCATGCTAAGCACAGTTACCATTCAAGGCTATTAACTTAGAATGGTCTAATTCTGTTTAGGATTGTACTGTTCATTTCCTTGGTAGGGAACTCTTGTCATTGTTTACCCTTTCTTTGATTATGGAAAGTGCCCTCAAGTTGCAGCCAATTTATGACATAGGGTTTTCAAGCGAACAGATGAACCGAGGTGATTTGCCATTATCTGCCTATGTGTAGTAACCATGGAGTTGCCATCCAAGTATTAATTTTGGGCCACCCTTGTTCAGCTTTTGGCATCTGACAACATTGGGCTAGCTTGCCACATAATTGGAATCTGCTCCATCAGGAGAGTATTTATGTGAGTTTCAGTGTGTGGGAAGTTTAAATTTTGTTTTTAATCCCAGTGGATGACATAATTGTTTACATTCTTTCTTTAATATAATGCTTTTTTAAAAAAACATCAAAATTCTTCTTTAACTGTTCAAAACTGGCCTTGATAGCCTCTTACTAATGCACTGACCTCTTATTAAGAATTGATAAAATTATAATAAACATTGGAAAAAATCTAAAATGATATGTTTCTTAATGTAATATATCTCACTTATTGTGATGAAATATTATTGAGACACCCAGATTTCAAGATTCAAATATATTAAGTCATTTAAAATACAATATACCGGTAATAAAGATTGTGAAAGCAGTTCCAGAACTACTGAAGTTTTACTATAACATCTTGTACAGTTCTTATCTATGCACTGTTTTGGATTTCATCTAAAACTAAAAAAAAAGTGAAATAAATGAAAGAAAAAAATATGATAAACTTCCATTGCATGTCAAATCCTTTTTTGTAAAAAAAAATTACACTAACAAAGGCCGATTAAACAAAGCCTGTTGGGCTAATATAGCTAACAGCCCAATGCAGACAGTGGAAGGAGCTTTGCAGTGGCTGGGGTTTTGGGCAGCACAGGAAGGAGGGCAATATGAAAAATCCTTCTGCTGCCTGAGTAGCTCTGTAGAGTAAACAGGCTTATGCCATAGTTTCCCATGGAATAAATCTGAAGCCCCCAAGGGGGTGTTCTCAGTCTGAAAGCTGAAGTCAGCTCCACTCTTGAAAATGCTCCTACCTTGCCCCCAGTTAATATATTCTTCGATAATATATTCCTCGGTCTCGACGCACTCTCCCCATGCAGAAAGAAAAGTCACACCTGCAGGTGGGGGTGGGAGAAAGCAATGCCAACAAAGACAACCAGCCTCCTGGGCCCCTCCATCAAGGCCTCTGCTCTGCAGCACTTCTCTGGTAAGCATCTTCTGCCCATGTTCCCTTCCCTACTTCACTGATGTCAGACCCTGGGGGGAAAGAAGTTTTAGTTTTCATGTGGTTGGAACCTCACAAAGGCTGTGACTAGTGGTGGGCATGGAGCACATGGAGAGGGGGAGGAAGAAGTGGCGAATGAATTTATACTTCTACTTTGTCCTTTTGGTGAAAAAGGGTATAGTCATGTAAATTAGTTTCTAGATTGAATTTGATTAAAATTAAAAAATTCAAAACTTTCCACATTCCTTTATAATTCTTCAGACAAACATCCACCATTTTATTTTTAAAAAACTTATTTTGTAATAAGTGTACTAGGCTGTACAACAGAGTAGTTATGTGGGAGTCCATGTAGTGTCAACTATATTAGAAGTGTCCAGTGCCATTTTTCCCCTTATTTTATTTGTCTGCATTATTTTGTTTGGTCAAATTTAGATGAGATGCTAAATTATGTACACAATTGTGCAGCAAATTATACATGCAGTAGCACCCTCATGCAGTGGGATGATTCTAAACATATTAGGACTAGTCGATAGACTTTTAAAATTATACATGACTCATTCTTGGGGATGTGAACTGACACTTGAAAAATGTGATCAAACCATTTCTGTTACATGTAGTTTCTGTCACTTGATATTAGGACAAAAGCAGCTGATCTGGATTATCTATTATTTATTTAATTGAAAATATTAGTTTAATATTAGTTAAATCCATATTAAAGAAACCAGTGACATCTAATTTAAAAATATATTTTTGTGTGTCCATCCCAGTGCTAGCTTTTCCATCCATCAATTCACTGTGGTTTTAAAAGCATGTAAAGTGGCTGCCACCAAATTGCATACTTCTGGAGCAGTGTCATTAGCTTCTGTGATAGATCTGACAGCAGAGTTATAAAAGCCAGAGTGTAAAGTTTTACAACCTCAGAGTGTCTGAGAGTGTGAGTGACTGGCTGGGAGAGGGCAGAGTTTTAGAAGCACTTAGAGCTTCAGACAGAATTTGAGAGGAGTTCAGTTCTGAGTTCCAGAAAGAGCAGAGCATTTTTAGTGTCTGGGAGAAACCTGTGGTTTTGGTGGGAAGAGAAAATATTGGGAGAGATAGAATCTCTAGCCAGCAAAGAAGTTTACTTTTAGGTAGAAAAGAATTCCTAACCCAGGATTTTGAAACAGAACTAAACAGTCTTTTGGTCAGAGTGGGAAGAACGCTGGGAATTGATAAAGGAAGTGATTGTATCAGAGAAGAACCATTTATTTTGTCAAAAGGTGAACCACACTGTATGTATGATTGAGATTTCCCATCCCTAGTTCTGTAGTAGGATTTACTTCAAATGCTGTGAGGTAACCTTAAGGGTTCGAGGTCTGAAGGGGAAAGTAAATTAGGAAATATTCCTTTCCATATAGTTAACGAGGCACCAGAGTTACCAAATGTTCCTTTGGGTGCTAAGTTGAATATATTTCGTGAAACATCTTGGAAGTCTATCATATTTTACAAGCATTAAGAACTCTGTGACAAACTGAAATCTTTTCATCATCCATGCTGAACTTTGAAAACACCTTAATATCTGAAAATAAAAACTGCCTTTTTCTATGCTGACCATTACTAATCAAATCCCCTGAAGTCATTAATAAAATTCTATGATTTATTTGCTATACTTTTAAAAAGCAGAGAGAGAGAGAGAAAGAGAGTGGAGGGGAGAACACTTTAGTTTCCTAAGCTTGTTCAGTTAAATGTTTGTTGTGAAGTGGAACAGGATGGCACAAATAAAGAGAACCCACATAAAGGTTATGTACATACACAGGAAAACTGACCAGCAGCAAAGAAAAGAAGAATTTAGGAGATGAGCGACCCAATCCAGATGCTACTTCAGCTGGAGATGGCTCCACTGCCATGCTGCCTCAAGAAAACTTTCAGGCAATGTGAAGGTGCAGCAAAAAAAGAAAAAAATCTGGCCACCTGAAAAACTTCCATAGGATTGAATGGAGTGTGTGTAATTCCAAGCTTGGTCTGCAGCATTCCCGGTGCTAAACGCCAAATGGAAGCCAACTATGATCAACTTCTCCCCTGGCAATGTTTCTGTTCTGCACCTGCTGTGCCAACAGGACTGGCTGTGGCACAGGATTGCTGACACAGTGCCCAGCACTGCATTCGTGCTTTCCAGAGCAGCGCTGCATCTGCCCGCTGACATTTTCCCCCTTTGCCAGGGAAAGTGTTCATACTGTTCCCAGGAGTCAATTTACTCCCCTTCCCCAGATTGGGCTTTTTGAGAACATTCATTGTCTCTCAGTATAAGGAATGTGGGATAATTTTCCCCTTGTGATCTCCTGCTCTTCACAGCTTCATTGTCACCATATTATGGGAAATGACTTAAAGAATTTAGTTTCTGATCAGGAATTATGAAATGGTATTTTCCCTTCTGTAGAATATGAGAGGCTTCCTGATACTAAGGTAGAGATTTCTGACAGGAATGATGCAGTGGTTTGGAGGTTTTCATTTCTCCTTTTATTTATTTATTTATTTATTGGACTTATAGGCCGCCTCACCCCCAAAGGGCTTGAGGCGGCTCACAGTACAACTGTTTCCAATAACAGCACATAAAATACATAAATAAAACTTAACCCCATTAAAACAATTTTTCCAACAGCAACAGTTATTTAAATAACAAAGTTAAGAGCAAGCAAAATTGAAGACAGGTGCCCGATCAAAAGGCCAGGAGGGGAAAGACAGGGCCCAAGATGGAATCAAGGCCCTGCTAAGATGGAAACTGGCAGCCTCAGTGGGGGGCGGTAGATTTGCAATGCCCAAGGAGACAGATTATTATTCCCAGCAACATAGTACAGCTCACTTGGATGTGCACTTAAGGTGTACCATTGTTCTTCTTAACCTTCATTGAAATTAGTTTCACTGAGATGAATGTGTACATCTTAAAACACTGTTTAAAGATACATAGCTTTGTTATTATGTGCCTGTGAACTAGTGTGAATCAGGAATTTTTCAATTATATCTGTTATGACAAAACGTTATTTGTAAAGAAAAAAAAATAGCCTAGTCCACATTATTCTTTTTTCCCCACACAGTGTGTATGATCATATGCAAACATTTGGCAGAAGGAACTGGCCCTGTGTATGCACGATGCTCATAGCTGATGCACATGGATGAACATAACTTTGAAATTCCTGTTAGGAGATATTAACTAGAAATACTATGTTTATTTTTAATTCATGTGTTTACTTAACAGAGATTTCCACTGAAATTATTGTAGTGTTATGGGTAAGTAAGTTCTGTCTTCGTCTCTCAGTAGTGCTCAGTAAAGTAAAGCAAGCATAATTCTATATTTTACATTCTTCTGTAGTACTCAGGGTTAAGTGAGGTCAAAGACCTGTCAGGAGGCAGCTGAGCTCATTTGTGTCCCTATTGTGTCTCCCTCAAGTTATTTCTAAATCATTAGTTTACATTTCTTTGTACATTTCCAATGTGAAATGTCCTCTTCTACTGCCATTCTAGCAACAAAACATCTAGATAATTCTCATTCAGTTTGTGGAAGCACATTTGTCAGCTTGCCTCTTTATGTAAAATGGAAATAAAATTGCAGGGCTGCAATTTATTTCTGTTCAGAAAATGGCATAGCAAAATGAGAGCAAAAACTACTTAGAATGCATTTCCCTGAAATATAAAACTTGCACTTTTTTATTATTTAATGCACTGATGTGGTAGATTTAAGCTGTGGTAGATTTACAGCCTGAACCGTTGTAAAAAGCAATACATGCTAAAGATGTTGCAAACAAAAGATAACAAGCCTGTTACTGCTTGTTGGAATAATTCAAGTAGGCTCAGACCATAGATAATAGAAAATACGGTAATTCTTTCTTCCGGTAAAGGGATTCCATAAGACTGGTAGTAATTTACACATTGATGTTGACCTGCTGAGATGAAAGTATCCTTCTTCAGTTCTCAAAAAAGTATAGAAGTTTATGCCATGGAAACTTGCTGGATGGGTGCCCTCCAGGAAATATCTGGGGCATGATGCAGAGGCAGGCAATGGAAACTACTTCTGAATGCATCTTGCCTTGAAAACCCTGTGGGGTGGCCATGAGTCAGCTGTGACTTGATACCAAACGACAACAAAAAAAAGCTCGTTTATTTGAGCTTCAAAAGTTTGAGCTGAATAGTTGATCAATCTTTTTTTTTTAAAAAAAACCCACAAAATAACCACCAGGTTTCAGTAACTGGTCTAAGGGTTGTCTACTTCCAGACTGATGACTTTTCCCATGGTAGCACTCAGGTTTTGGAATAATCTCCCAAAACACACTCAGATACCTGTTTTGTTTTCATTTAAGCATAGGGTTAAAATGCTTGTATTCACCATGGTCTTTAATAATATCCTTTTTCAAAACTACTGGGGATTAAAGTCCAGGCCAAGGTTCAGCCGAGCAGCTTCCATAGGAAAACTCTGGCTAGCTTGCTGGACTGCCCGCCTGGCCTTACAACCAGCGAAGTAGAGGTAGGCTGAGAGAAAGAGGCAAAGCTGGGACCGCCCTGCAAGAGGCTCGGGGGAAACTTTGCTTACTCCTCCCTGTAAGACTCAGAATGAGTCATGGGCCTCAGTCCAAGAAAGGGAGGCAGAAAAATCAGGTCTTGCCCTGGGCTCTTTGGGGGCAGGGCAGAAAACTCTGGTTTTGTGCCGGGCACCATTTTCTGCTGGTAAACCACTGTTACTGTATAGTGCTTTGACCCTGTTGAGAACAAATTTGAAATGTGGCATTTTATTTGTGGAGTAGATTAAGATTTGGGGGACATGCCCTATTTTGCTATGATATTTGTTGGGTTGTCTTGAGGTAGGCACTCAGCCTACAATTACTTTACAAGGTTGTTGTGCTAGTAAGATGAACTGAATAATAATTACCATCCTGGGCTGCGTGGAAGAAGGGTAGGAATAAAACGTACCAAGCAGATATTTGCATTGCATTAATTTTCTAATATTTATGTTTTTAATTTGTGTATATTGCCAAGGGCTACAATAAGTGCTTTATTAAATTTCTTTAAAGGTCCAAGCCTCTGTGCTAGTCTATTGATACTATGAATTTTAGAACAAGAAAACTAGCACAGCATAAGTAAAAATCTTTTCCATTTAAATGAATGGTATCACTTTATTGTTAATAATAAAAAGTTGGCAGTATATATAGCAAGTAAGTGAATATTATTTCTGAAGTAAATTAAACTCTTTATATTACATGTGATGAGAAAACCCCTAGGGGTTCTCTTGCAGTTCATCTCACAACAATACAAAATAAACAAACATTACCAAGAAATTGGCTATTAGTGCAATCATAAACAGAATTAAATCCTAATAACTGAAGTCAGTGGGCTTACATAGATTGTAACAGCATAGGATACTGATATGTTAAACTTTACTCTGTTTAAATCTGTACACTGATAGACCTCATTTAAAACACACACATACACACAAATATCTGGGGTTAGTCTCTGATATTGCAATAGAACACTCCACCATTGATTATATTTAATACAAATTGATTTGAATGCCATTGCATTGTGCATTTGCCATCAAGGCCAAATCCCCACAACAAATCTCATTGATGTGATTCATAGTCAGGTGAATTTACAAATGTGTGCGATTCATATAATGACTTGTTATGCTATGATGATATGACTAGAGGAGTGGGTATCACTGCTAGGGGTATCAATTCCCATGGTTAGTATATTTATTTAAATATTTATATATCCACCTTTTTCCTAGGCACCAGGACCCAAGACTAGTAACAACCTGTTTAATATGTAGACCAGTTCAGAGTTGTATTATAATAGTAGTAGTGGCGTTCCCAATTTCCCAGTATTGGTGGGCAATTTTCACCCTTCAGCTGGTCAGCGCAAGTAAGCGGGAGTAAGCAGGCCAGCTGGAGAGGGGGAATGATCCACATGCTGGCACAATTATATCATTTCTGGATTTACACAAAAGCAAGCACGGGCATAGTACTGGGGACGCTCTAGTCTTTCCCCCCCAAACCCACAGAGTTTTTGGAGAATGCTAGAGTATCCTAGCATGATAGGATACACTTTCAGCTAAATCCAGAAGTGACAGCATCACTCCAGGTACATGGATTGCAACACTGATTCCCATAAAGATCCCATCAGTTGCCAAGATGGACCTGGCAACCCTAACAATGCATTAAATCATATATTTTTAAAATCTAGAAGCAATTTACACCTCACTAGGTGTTCCATTTTGCTCTACAGAATAACTTTGTCTGACAGCCATGGAACATTCCAGGTTGTTGCAGGTCATGCCTTGGGTAGCGGGGATACTAATAATAGATCTTTCTGGGAAGAGGAAAGCTACCACATGGAAATGTAAAGTGAGTAAAGTATTCTTCTGAAGTGGGGGCCCCAGCTCATGAAAGGCTATCAAGATAAACACTAGCATTTTGTTTAACATGTAGACCTGTTCAGACTTCTATTAAAATAGCAGTAGTGGTATTCTCAAAATCTATTGCATGTGTATATTGCTAAGTATGACATCAGAAACTACATTTCCCAGCAGCCATACTTCTTGTACAATTCCACTATAGAGTCACACTAGGGAGATGAAGTATCATGTTCACTGTCAGGCTCATTTTGGTTCAGTGTCCAGAAAAGGCCATTTTCAAACAGGTGTTATAACAGGTGCTTTTGAAGAGTAAAAATTTAATTAAAAGTCTGTGAAAATAATTGCTTATCAAAATCATGTATGCATAATCTTTGGTATGTAAAAGCATTACTACTTTAATAAAATGCAAAAAAGCACTCTATATAAATATTCAGAAGTAGCAAAAAAGCAAAGAACTTATTGATAACCCAATAGGAATCTCAACTCCAGGGATCTAACAGAGCATACAAAATCAGGGTACAGTTAAACAAGGGTGAAAGGAACCACAGCAATGGTGGGGAGGAGTGGGAGATACCCCTCAAAGCATCTTTTTTCTTCTGATTCCAACATACCTCTGGTCTCTGCCCCCTTTCTTCTACTTCAAAAATGGGAAACAACGTATTAAACAGTTAAACAGTTAAACAGACTTGCTTCACTGAACAAGAACCAGTAATGGTAGGTCAGGGTAAATCTATACTGTGCAGAAAGGATGACCATGTCATCCATCAACTCCCAAAATGCATATTAGTAACAGGTTCCGATGGTGGTGGGATTCAAACAGTGGCGTAGCACCAATGGATCTGGGCGGGGCATGGCGGGGGCATGGCCAGGCATTCCAGGGGTGGGGCATTCCTGGGCGGGGCTGTGGCAAGGACACAGGGCGCGCGCGCCCCAGGTGCAGTTTCTCTTCTCCCCGCCTCTAGATTCAAATAATGACTGTTTAAAGTATTAAAAAAGCAATATACCAAAAGGTAGTGTATTATTTCTTTTTTATATAATTATATTGATTGATTTTAAATAATAACATAAGTAAGGAGAGAAACCAAAAACTGTTTACAATTGTTAACATATTACAAACATATCTAATTGTCTATCTCTCTCAACCCCCCCAACTAAAACATCCTATATTGCCTCCCTCCTTCCCATATTTCCCTCCCTCTCTACTTTCTACTTCCCCTTCAGATTCCTATAACTACTTTATCTATTCTACTTGAAAAAACTAACAGAGGGAGAGATCCAAAATCCTTAATCTAAAGGAGTAGTTTACTCTCTTTCCAATATAAATTTCAAGGGGAAAAAAGAAAATGAAAAATCTTTACCTAAAATACTTTCCCAACCTTTACCAATAAACAAAAAAATAGAATTACTATATATTGTATTATTTCATACAGTTCATACACATGTAGGGGGGGGTACCATGGGGGCAGGGGACCCTGGGGGGCGATTTTGCATCCTCCACTTGATGAGATTTGTTGTACCCTGGAACAGAGATTACCCCCTTGTCCCAAGTGGAATTAATCATTAATAACCGGTTCTCCGAACTGAGAAAATTTTTAGTAACTGGTTCTACCGAATAGGTTCGAATAGGCTGCATCCCACCTCTGCACCTACACAAACTTCTCTTAAGATACGTATAAAAGTACCTGATTCATCACTATAGCCAAACAGTTTTAAAGTTTATCAACTAAGGGTGAGATGATTCCCTCGTCAGTGTTGCATTGCCCTTCCTCTGCTGTGATCTTCTGTATAGTGGAGGACCTACAAGGCATGGACAGAAGGTTGACTACCTTGTTCCTTCACCTTTACATAGCTATGCTTTCTGAGCTAGGACATTTCATTTCCCTGATCTGCTGCAGATCCTTCTTAAGCAGCCCCCTCTTCCAGTACCTTCTCTGATATGTTCCTTCCCTCTGCCCCTGTACCGAAGCAGAAATGTCGTAAAGTCCTGTTTCAGCTACAGCTGCCTCCTAAGTTGCTCCCTTTCCCAGGCAGGATTTTATGATGATTATGATGATGAAAAAGAGTTTGGATTTACACCCTGCCTTTTTCTTCTATAAATTTTCTCCTATAGACTTAAAGTGGCTTACAAACTCCTACCCTTCCTCTTCCCACAACAGAAACATTATGAGGTAGGTAGGACTGAGAGAGTTCTCAATGAACTGTGATTAGCCCAAGGTCACCCAGCAGGCATTATGTGTGGGAGCAGGGAAACAAATCCAGCTCACCAGATAGAGTCCACCACTCATGTGGAGGAGTGGGGAATCAAACCATGTTCTCCAGATTAGAATCCACAGGCCTTAACCACTATGCCATGCTGATGTGATTGGTTCACCTGGCTGCCAAACTCTATTACTGAACCCAGAATTTGCAGCTCCACTCTTCCTGTTCTGGGCATGTTCTGGTTTGGCTACTGCAGCTGCCAGTTGTGTATGGCTCATCTCAGCTGAAGTGGATTGCTCCTGCAAGTCTGCCACAAGACAGAAGGATATGAATGTAACAAATTTGCATATCCAAAAGTCTATAGGTATAGCAAATGATCATCTCGTTGTGAGTTTTCTTTTTCATTTACTTAGTATGAGTCAGCTGTTTGAAAGTGGAACATATATATCAGTTGTGGGATTCAAATTAGCTACAGGTTCTAGCGAACCATTGCAAACCAGCTGAATCCAACCTCTGACCTATATATTCTTTAAAGTCAGCTGTCTATTTGGTGTCTTTTTGGAACCTTTGTGCAGAGCTTGTTATAACTTACAAACTTTGTAAAAAGAAGATTTATTAAGTCAGAATTTTGAGGCTTCAAACACTATTTCACCAAATCATTACACATCATCTAAATCTAAATCAAAATTTCAGCCAGGGTGTGATTCAAATTAACGAAATGTAAGATGCTGTCTTAACAGGAATATTTTACACCTAAGTTCAGAGGAACAATGATTCATGTTACATTTCCAATAAAAATAAAGGAGTAGAACAATTCCTGTATACCTCATCATCCTGGTTTTAATTATAAAATGGCACTTGTCAATGTTAAAATGCAAGAGCTTGTTTGGTTTTCATTTCAATTTCCAGTCACTGAAGAGAGGCCTGAAAATCTGCTGGTAGCAAACCTTCATAACTGGACACAGAGCACCTGTCCATATATGTAAAAATATGGTGAACTTAGTCATCTCCTGGTTTTTGCTGCTTGCCTTCATAAGCATAGGAATTACAAATCAACTGGCAAGCCAAAATAAATACTTGATTAGTGGATTATAAATTGTTCAGGCCTGATTTTAGAGAATTGTGTTGAGTCCTGATTACCACAGCTGTCAAAAGTCACCATGGGCTCTCAGACAAAGATGCCACCTGGGCCCACCATATGACCTTGATCCAAACCAATATCTTAACAAAACAAATTACTTTGCTTGTTGTTGTCATTAATCTGTAGTAATAAAAGAATTGCCCTGTCCATCTGTCCATTTATGGCAGGCACAACTCATCAGAGAATATAGCTAGGAGGCTCAAAATTGGTCATCAACTTCGGAATAGTTGTGGGAGTTCCAGGGCCAAAAATAAAAATCATGGGAATATCTCAACCCAGGTCACACACACATCCTATCTGCAGTGGAATCTAAAGGTATTTGGTATAACTCATCAGAAAATAATACTACATGTTTGAAAATTGGCCAACAACCCTAGAATGATGATGGAAGTGGTAGGCCCTTTCCCCACTTACCCTTTTCCGAGGGTTGCTGCGCGCAATTCCCAGCGCGCGGCATCCCTGGCGCGTGCCCGGGCGGGGTCATCAAAAGGAGCCCTTTGAAAGAGCGCCAGGAATGCCTCGCGCTGAGGGGCGCGACAGCAGCAGCGTCGGGGCGGCTGTGCTGTCGCCGCCCCTCTCAGTGGGGAGTGCCGAGGGACCCCGCGCTACTCTCCTCGAGTAGTGCGGGGCTTAAGGTAAGTGGGGAAAGGGCCGTAGTTCCAAAACTGAAGTGAATTTCAACTCTCTGAACCAGGTAATCTTCATGAAAGGCATCATGACATAAAAGAGCTTTGAAGCAGCTTTTTATGTATGTAATATGTAATATACAATGTACTATGTAATATTATGTATGGTAATACTCAGATCTCCAGTCCCCTCTGGAAGGTTGCTGGGTGACACAGTCTCAGGCAGAGCTACCTCACAAGAATAAAATAGAGGACAAGGGAACAATTTGGATCACCACTTGGGAGAAAGACTAGGAATGGAATTTGTTGTACATTTAATTTTTAATAACATTAAAAAGATTATGTCATTTGTCATATAATAAAATAGCCTTTATTAAAGGCTATTAGATCTCTTCTACGTATATTGCCATTAAAACAGATTAATGTTCCATTAACATGTATATAAAGAGTAGAGGAGGGGAAAAACCTCTTTTAACTACTTTGATAGATCATGGGGAAATATTATCCCCCCCCCCCCAAAGGTTTGCTGCTTTACTAGTATTAAGTACATTCTGTTGCCAAGCAGGACAGAGATAAGAAGGAAAAGACCAAGATTTGAAAGTCAGTTGGTATAGTGGTTAAGGTATTGGATAAAATTCTGAAAAAATCCAGGTTTGAACACCCGCTCATGCCATAGTCATTTGCTGGGTGATCTTGGCCAATCACACATTCTCTTTAACTTTCTGCGATGAGGGAGGATGGATTTAGAGTAGGGATGTACATAAAAAATTGGTAATATTCAAATTCTGGATATATATGGAGACTGAAAATTTTTGTGAGCTGCCCAAAAATCCCAAATCCCCATGCTGATATGGTTGGAAGTCAGAGGGAGAATCTAAAAAAAAAAAAAAAAAAGTCCATCATACCCTATAGGGAAACTTTCTGGGACTCTGGGGGGCCATTTTTTCAGAATAGAAGCACCAAATTTTCAGCATAGCTGCTGGTGACCATCTTTAGAGAATCTTCATGTTTGGTAAATATTGACTAAGGGGGTCCAATTTTATGCTCCAAAGGGGGTGCCATTGTTTTCTTCCATTGTTTTCTTCATTGTTTTCTTCCATTGTTTTCCATGAAAGAATATAATTGATCCTCTACTTCAGTCTTTCTCAAATTTGTGTGTTCTTGGAGAGTCACCAGCAGTTATGCTGAAAAATTAGTGCCTCTGCCTTGAAAAAGCCTCCCCCACCCCGAGATCCAGAAAGATTCTTCACAGTCCACAAAAATGATCCCAAAATGATCCAGAAAGAAGTCACTTTTTCTGACTTTTTTGTGAATTTGGATTGCCAGGTACAAGTTAAAACCTCTTTTTTTCTGACTGGTAAATACCAATAAGGTATTCTTTATCTTTTGGGGAGGGGGGGTCAGCTGTGCCAAATATACACCCCTAAATTAAGAACATAAGAACTAGCCTGCTGGATCAGACCAGAGTCCATCTAATCCATCTAGTCCATCTAGTCCAGCACTCTGCTACTCGCAGTGGCCCACCAGGTGCCTTTGGGAGCTCACATGCAGGATGTGAAAGCAACGGCCTTCTGCTGCTGCTGCTCCTGAGCACCTGGTCTGCTAAGGCCCTCAGCCTGCTAAGGCATTTGCAAGCTGAGATCAAGGAGGATCAAGGTTGGTAGCCATAGATCGACTTCTCCTCCATAAATCTGTCCAAGCCCTTTTTTAAAGCCATCCAGGTTAATGGCCATCACCACCTCCTGTGGCAGCATATTCCAAACACCAATCCCACGTTGCGTGAAGAAGTGTTTCCTTTTATTAGTCCTAATTCTTCCCCCCAGCATTTTCAATGAATGCCCCCTGGTTCTAGTATTGTGAGAAAAAGAGAAAAATTTCTCTCTGTCAACATTTTCTACCCCATGCATAATTTTATAGACTTCAGTCATATCTCCCCTCAGACGTCTCCTCTCCCAGCTAAAGAGTCCCAAACGCTGCAGCCTCTCCTCATAAGGAAGATGCTCCAATCCCTCAATCATCCTTGTTGCTCTTCTCTGCACATTTTCTATCTCTTCGATATCCTTTTTTAGATGTGGTGACCAGAACTGAACACAGTACTCCAAATGTGATCGCACCACGGCTTTATATAAGGGCATGACAATCCTTGCAGTTTTATTATCAACTCCTTTCCTAATTATCCCCAGCATAGAGTTTGCCTTTTTCACAGCTGCCATGCATTGAGTTGACCTTCCCATGGAACTATCAACTAAGACGCCCAAATTAGAACTTGTTTTTTTATCTTTGCTTTTAGCTGGATGTTTTAATAATTACTGTAAGCTGCTTTGAACCATATTAAAAGGTGGGATATAACTGTTTTAAGAAAACCAATAAAATTGGTTGTAGAATTCAGCTCTTTCAAATTGGGAAGTTAGTTCCAAATACATTTACTGCAGTAGCCCTAGCAGTAGCCAATTTTGTATGGGCATGTGTTGGTTTTAGTTACATTTTTCCTGTGGGGCTACATGGACCAGCTTCTGCATGGTAGCTGATGGGCATAGTAGAGAAGTAGGATTACTAGCTGCATATCTGGAGCAGGTAAACTCTTACCACTTATCCTAATTCCTTAACCTCAAGAAACTGAGGAGCAAGAGAAAAATGGTTGCAAAATGGCTTCCATAGCGAGGTTCTAGAAATTTGTCCATCTCTGTGGTCGTTATCATAGAGGTAAGGGGAAATTCCTGGAAGTGATATCCAAAGGTGTAGCTGGACCAGAGTGTGCCTGCTGTGCACTCTGTGTTTTCCGCCCCTCTTCCATGCAATGCCCTGCCCCCTGCCCCCCCTTTACCTTAGTTCAGCCTGGAAAAATGGCCTGTTCCCTTCAGAATGAAAATGGCCTGGTGGGAACTACACTTGCCATGACACCCTTTGGAGCTTGCAAGGTCTCCTGGGAAGTGTAATTCTCACCAGGTCATTTTAAGCCTGAAGGGAACAGGCCACTTCTCCAGCCTGCACTGTTTCAATAAGGTAAGTGTGGGGGCTGGAGGGTTCCATGGAGGAGTAGGGGAGTGGGGTGCTGCGGGGGCACGGGGGCAATTTTTCACCCCCCAGGCATGCACCTGGTGCAACACGCACCCCTGGTCCCCTGGTAGCTCCACCTCTGTTGATGTCACATCCTCCCTAAACTCCACCTTCTCCATGTACCACCCTCCAAATCCTTGACATTTTCTGAGGAAGTTCTGGCAATTCAATACAGCACCTAGCCACAAGAATTAGGATAGCATGTAGAGGTTCTAAATGTTTCTGGTAGTGCCACTTAAGTTCTCTAGGCCAGTGGTTACTTAAAGTGATACCTTATTCCAGCATAAGTTTTCACAAGTCAGATCTCACTCCATCTGATGCTTTTTTTGGTAGCTTCTTTCCTTTTCCCCTTCTTTCTGTTATGAATATAAATGTGTCAACTTAAAGGATATACACCACCTGCATCTGATGGAGTGAACTTTGACTCACAGACGTCTATGCAGCAATAAATTATATTCATGTTTAAGATGCTTCTGGACTTCTCTTTAACATTGCTAAAACTACCCCTTTAAATTACTCTGCAAGTTAATTTCACTTGAATTGAAAAGACATGAACTCTAATGGAAATAAATGTTAAATCTCAATAGATTTTACAAGTTTTGTAATAAAAAGTGTTTCTTAAAAGGTCTGCTGTAACTTTTTCATACATTACATAAGATTCTAGCATGAGTTTTAATTTTAAATTCAGACATGTAGATTCATTGTGACTTAGCTTTGTGCATACCAGATTTCAGCTTCTTGAGGACCAATTCACAATACACATTTACATATTTTATATTCAACCTTTGTTTTAAAAGTCATAATATTTTACTACATCAAATGGAGCTGAAAGAATAAGGTGGTGATTTTATTTTCTATAAAAATATAGGTGTTTACATATGAGGGCATGAGCAGCTTTATGAGTGTCAAACCTCTGTAGGTTTTATGACCTAACTTGACTTATTTTCCTTGCAATTGGAAAGAGATATGCAATAAAAATATGCAGTCAAGTTCAGAACTGAAGGTAACCAGCATTACCGTTTTATGTAATGCAGGCATTCTTTTTGGAATAGTAATTATCCTTTGAATATATGCTCCAAGTTTGTTAGACATTAGAAGCCTGCCTATTCATACTTTTTGGACATTGCTAATCTGGTTTAAAGCAGACCTACTACAGAAGCACCACAGGAAGAAACTGTGTATAGTAAAAGCGGTAAAAACAAAATAAGACTGTGATGTTGACTGCAGATTTGCCAACTGGGCCATTTTTGAATGGGCTTGACAAGGATTTTCTCCTTCTTGCAGGTTTTCAGAAAGAGGGTTTCATTTGTTCTTGTTATAATTGATGTAATGTAATATAGATCCACATCTATATGAAGCAACATGGGGCCAGTTTCCTCACTAAAGAAATACACAGAGAGGGAGACTTAAGTAAGATTTTCCGCATCCTGAAGCCAGCAGTTCTTCGATAGCAAAGTGGTTTGAGTATTTGCCTGTTGAGCTAAAGGGTTGCTGGTTCAATTCCAGCCAGGGAAAAGTTGTTTTAATGAAATGGGGAAGTGTATGCTTGTGTCTACCTTGCATTTACTGTCTTAAACGATTACAGACGAAGGCACATGGAAACGGGGCCTTGTTTTAATCACCCATTTCCACTTCCTGATACAGTTCTTCTACGCATGCTTGTGGAGACGTGGATCCATCCTTTCAAAGATTAAAAAAATTCCCGCCCCAGCACAATGCGGCAGCTGATCAGGATAGCCCCTGAGCGGATCGCGCATTTGATCCGCCGACAGTGTTTAGGAGCAAGGGGGTAGAGGTAGCAGTGGGGAGCATGAATCCTTGCTCAAAAGCTCCCAATTCTTTTCAAACCTGGTTGAATCTGGCTTCATCTTTCCAGTGAGGAATCGACCTCAGAGTCCCTTAGGACTGCCAAGCCCCTGCTAGAAGTGTAGGATCTCCTGCTGTCTATCATTTGGCTGGCACTGGCCTTACTAGCATCAGGGGGAGCCATAGCAACAACAAAATGAAACATTTCTTTTGGCATACACCAGAAGTGATATCACTTCTCTGTTGGCAGTGTAGGATGGTTTGGTATTTGGGCAAATCTCTGTGTTAAAAATGGCTTCTACCATGGAGAAATTGCCCAAATACTAGACAGCCACATACAACTGGTGATGCAGTGACATCCCTTCTAGTGCTCCACTGGAAGTGGTGATTTCGGGGACATCACTACAACACTGAATTGGGCTTTCTCCTCACTGCTGATGTCCCCCCCCACCTGATTAATGGGGGGCAATCACATCCTAAATCATCCAGTTTTTTAATGACACGCAGAAGGTGGGATTTATGGAGACCTTGTCTCTCCTTGACCTTTCCTGCTCCTTCCTCCTTCATCCATGCTCAGTTTTCAGCCACTAGCTGGTAGGACCTGCCTGTGATCAAATTGTGTCTTTTAAGACTTGCCAATGGTACTCCAGAGTCATTGGTACCAGGTTAGTGATACTAGACTAGGGGAAAAGATAACAATTTTTGACCTTAGGTTATTGCTTTCTGTGAACTGAAAATCTGGATCTGGTATCCTAAACCTATTGTGTTCTTTCTCCAATAGATCTATACTCTCTTTTGAGTGAAACAGATAATAAGGTGAAGTCTTTGAAACAGAAAGCAGTTGTTATTTAGGAGTGTGGTATTATTTTTGGAAACTGTATGCTATTTTCTCAACATCTCTGAGAATTTATGTTATCTTGAGAAGAGGGTTGACATATATTGCTAACAGTCAATGACAATTCAGAAAAGATGAAAGAAAGCAAATGTTTACACAGTGCATAATTTACTGCCACACTGGCTTATGATAGCCAGTGGTTTAGATAGTTTTAATAGGAGACTAGGCAAATGAAATATGCCTGACAATATTAGATGCTGGGACACAAATAGCTGAGTAGAGGGTTTGCATCTAGCCCTGCTTTCAGAATTCATATGGTTGGTTGGTTTAAGAAACAAGGTGCTGGACAAAATGGAGTTTAAATCAACCAGAAACACTCTCCTTATGTTTTTACAGTCTTTTTTAACCAGTTCCTAAATTTTGTATTTTGTAATCTGTAGTTTATATTCTAATCATCTTATTAAGTGTAAGTTGGAAGTAAGCAGGTCTTGTAGTCAGATCTCATGCAGCAAAGATCCTGTTACTTTTATACCAATGTTCGTTCAATTGTATGTTGAAACATTGTATACTTGAAACCAGCATAAATTAGCACTGATGTGCAATACCATCAATATATATTCTCAGTGTGGCCAAAGGCAACATAGACAAATTTTCAACATGGCCAAATCTGTGAATATTTAGAGACTGGAGCCATGAACAGACAAGGCTGAGCTTTCAACAAACCTGAAAAGAAGAGTTTGGATTTATACTCCACTTTTCTCAAGCATAAAGAATCTCCAAGTGCCCTCCCTTCCAGCCCCACAACACATACTTCGTAAGGTAGGTGGGGCTGAGAGAGTTCTGAGAGAACTATGACTAGCCCATGGTTAGCCAGCAGGATTCATATGTAGGAGTGGGGAATCAAACCTGGTATTCCAGAGTCTACCTGCTCTTAACAACTACATCACTAAACCCTCCAGATTTCCAAGAAAATGATTGTGATAGTAATGCAATCATAAAAACAAGAAAGGCCATGCTGGATCTGACCAAATGTCCAAAATCAGGCAGCTGGCTACAGCAGATAGGGAATATGGTCAGTGGATACATTCCAAAGTAAAGCACAGATAACTCCAAGTTGGAAGCATCAAAGCAGAAGAGGACAAATCCCAAAGGTGTGGTCAGGTCTAGTCTAGAAGAGTAAAGTTTGTAGATTCCAACACATATCCCAGCTACACAGGCAGGCATATGAACAACCCATTGGTCCCAGACAAGACTCTCTTCACTGGTTGTTTAAATTGGGGAATTAACTTGTTGGGACAGATAAACCAGTTGCAGTTAATTAGGTTGTTTTGGCATTCCAAAACCTTTATAATTCAACAATGCTGCTGTCAGGAATTAATCTCCACTGAGCCAGCAATCTTGCACTTCTTTGTCACTCCTGAATTTCACATCATAAATGCCTCCTTCACTGCTCTACAGGCTCTGGTGATCCCAAAGATGAGACTGCCAACTGGGTCTCAGGCATAGCTTAAGTTCCTGAACTGGAGGGCTGAGTATATGGTTTCACAACGTATATCTGTGACTGCTCCTATTACAACTTTTACCTTCTTGTTATTCTCTGTCATCAGCCCTGGCAGGGATTGACCTCCTCCATCTCTTTACAATTGCTGCAATTGGGACATCTGGGGCAGCTTGCCCCGGGCACCGCCATTGCAGTCACGTGTTGGGCCGGGAGTGTGTTGGGGGCAGGGCGGGGTGTTTCGGGGCGGGAAGTAACGTGCGGACAGTTCATGTCCCAGGCGCAGTTTTCCCTCACTTTGTCACTGAATTGCTTGCATTGAATCTCATTTGTCATTTTCATGTCCATTCCTCCAGTTTGGAGACATCTTTTTGGACATCTTCATAGTTTATTTTTGTTTTATCTGTCCTAAATAATTTGGTGTCATTTGCAATTTGGCCACCTTGCTGTTCACATCAAGACCCAGGTAATTGATGAAGAGGTTGAGAAGCACCCACTCCCAAAGCAGCTCCACTGTTCACATCCCTTCATTATGTGAACATTTATTCTCACTCTTTGGTTCCTGTTTTTTTAGCAAGCTCTCAATACATAGGAGGACTTGTCCTCTTATCCCATGATTATGAAGTTTGCTTAGCAGTCTTTGGTGGGGGACTTTGACAAAAGCCACGTACAGTGACCATAGGCTCATTCCTGTTCACATGTTTATTGACATTTTAAACAAAAAAGCCCTCTAAAAGTTTAGTAAGACAGAACCAGTGGTGGGATTCAGCAGGTTCGCACCACTTCAGCAGAACCAGTTGTTAACATGGTGCTTATAAACAACCAGTTGTTAAATTATTTGAATTCCACCACTGGACAGAATCTACCTTTGGGTTTTGTTCAGTAAGATTTGCCCTTCTACATGTTTGACAATTCTATCTTTAATAATGTTTTCCATGAATTTACTAGAAACTTACAAACACCAGGACAACTTCACAAACACCAGGACAACTTCAATAAGGAAGAAGAGACTTTGAAGATTAGCAGGGCCTGGCTCCCAGTACTTAAAAAATGGACTGATAACCCCACCCACAATACAATGCACTCAACCACACCTTTGCAAAGCAAGTTCCACCCAAACAGTTAATGATTGGTTCCCCATCCTGGGACATGGACAATATACCACACTAAACTTTCCTTTCTCACTTAGAAAACATACTTTTCTCTGTGATATACCTCTGAAAATGCCAGTCACAGATGCAGGTGAAACGTTAGGAACAAAATCCACCAGATCACAGCCACACAGCCTGGAAAACCCTCCAGAACCAGTTGAATCTGGCCGTGAAAGCCTTCGATAATACATTATTAGAAACAGATTTTACACTAACTGATCTGTAATTTCCTGTGTCTCCCTTAGAATCTTTTTATAAATGGGTGTTCCATTGGCCAGTCTTAAGTACTCTGATGCAGATGCTGATCTTAGGGACATGTTACATATCATCAAAAGAAGTTCAGCAATTTCCTGTTTGAGTTCTTGAAGAATATAATCTGAGCCATGTGACTCGGTAGTTTGCAGTTTGTTTATATGTTCTAAAGCTTCCTTCCATGTTGCCACAATTTGTCCTTATTCTCCCCTCCCTAAGACATCTATTCAGGAAACGCTATCTGCCCTATACCTTCAACTGTGAAGGCAGATGAGAAGAATTCATTTAGCTTCTCAGCAACTG
Organism: Sphaerodactylus townsendi; assembly: GCF_021028975.2. Taxonomy (NCBI): domain Eukaryota; kingdom Metazoa; phylum Chordata; class Lepidosauria; order Squamata; family Sphaerodactylidae; genus Sphaerodactylus; species Sphaerodactylus townsendi. The sequence goes on along the minus strand of NC_059425.1, from coordinate 126,775,561 downwards.
CTTTATCCTGATACATTTAGTATCTTTTTACTCCCATTGTCATCCAGTGGTCCAACTGCTTCCCTAACTGATTTCCCATTTCTAATGTACTTAAACAATTCCTTATTGTTGGTCTTTAAAATCTTTTTTTTTTTTGCATCTCCAGTTGTTTACTTGCATTTCCTTTGTGCATAAATGTGTTCCCTTTTGTTTGCCCCATTTGGGTAAGCCTTCCAGTTTCTGAAGGAAGGCTTTCCCCCCTCTCTAATAGCTTCCTTCACATTACCTGATACCTATGGTGGTCACCTCTTAGACTTTACACTACCTTTCCTGATCCGTGGTATATAATAACAACAACAAGAGCAACAACAGTTGTTATTATTACTATTCGTTAAAACTCTTCAAAATAATAAAAATGACACCTTAGCTTGAAGAAATAAATGATATTAGTGTTGTTAGCCTTAATGTGTTGGTCTCTGTCAGTGAAAAGCAAGGATGGGAGCAAGACTCTTTACAGAGCTGTTTTGGCTTCTGAGGGAGGACTCTTTGGGGCTGGTTGGCATGGGTAATCCAAGACTGGCTGCTTGCTATTGGCTCAACAGCAGCCACCACAGGAATGCCAGTGTAGTATTGTGTTTGGAGTTTCAGATCAGGATCTAAGAGATCCAGGTTTGAATTCCCAGCCTGCTATAAAAGCTCACTTGGTGACCTTGTTCCAGTCACATACTCCCAGTCTAACCAACCTCATAGTATTGTTGTGAGGATAAAATGTAGGATCAAAGAATGATATTAGTCACTTGGGTCCCCATTGCAGAGAAAGATGGGGTATAAATTAAGTAAAGTAATACAATAAATATTGCTGAAGGGGGCAGATAAAAGGTTTGTTGGTGGGTGAGAAGAACAAGAAGAAGTAAGGAAAAGCTGCAATATGGGGGCTGACAGGAGGAGGGAAAGAGGCAATAGTGTGGGGAGGGGCAAGTGTCTCAAATCCTTTCAGATTTTCTATCACCAAAATGCGCCCAGTACAACCTGGCAGCCAGAACTGTACAGTTTCTCCTGGGAGAGGCTACCAGAAGAGGGAAGCCATTGTTTCATCTGGAGACAATAATTAACTTCACTATCAATAGGACAGGGATTAAATGTATGTATACTTGGTGGGACCTCTCTAGCTATGCAAAAAAATAAAAAACCCTCAAAAACCTTAGCATGAAAATTAAAAAGCAGACACCCCTTCAAATGGCCTCATGAGAACTGATACTGTGCTTTACTAATCAGATGGCATGGAAAGTGAAGACTGCTGAGGTGTCAGTTAAAGAGAAACAGTTGAGAAAGAAAAAGCCAGCCTGCCAAGAAATACACCGTCTTGGTGTGAAAGTTTCAATTGAATCTCAGTCCTGGTTATTATAAATTTTTGAAATCTTTTCTTTGGATTGTAATTATTTTGTCCTGGTCCCCAGGAATGACATTTTGAAGAGCATTTTTGGAAGCTGAGGACAGCTGAGCATCAAAGGGTTTAAAAAATAGTGGTATAGGAAAATTGCCTGCTCAGAGTATTGTTTATTAAAGACAGGGGAAGGGGACACTCAATCATTAACCACCTTCTCTGATTTTTCATGGTTTCCCTAACTTACAGCAGCCATGTAAGTGTAACAAATCTTACCAAAAAAACCCACAAACCCCTAGTGACTTCTGTTTGCACTTTGATTCATAAAGTGCAGTAAAGTTATGAAGTCAATGAATGTCAAAACCTTTTTTCTTCAAGTGCCGAGTAAGTATGGAAGATAGGATGTTCAGCGGAGATGTGTAGAATTTCACTTGATGTTCATTTCAGCAAGAAAGTTTCAACTTTCTATCCAAAGTGACTAATATAAATTGAACTTGAGCTGAAGACTGTGAACCTGAGCATTGCTTCAGGAGTACAAAAGAGCAGATGGAGACGTTTCTTGTGGGGTTTTATTTTCATTGTAATGGTGTGGAGAATAACAGTAGTTTCTCACTTAGCTTTTCAAACTGCCTTTGAAACCTCTCTGTGTTTCAAATGTATTTCATCATGAAAAAAGTCCAAAAGCCCACAACTCCACACAGAGCTAATTGCATGGTTCCCTGTTTGATTGTGACCAGAGTGCTTAAAATATGAGCTTACTTCTCACATCATGTGGATCAGGACAGGTTTAATAAAATAGAGACCGAGGCCCCTTCCACACACGCAAAATAATGCATTTTCAAACCACTTTCACAACTGTTTGCAAGTGGATTTTGCCATTCCGCACATCTTCAAAGAGCACTGAAAGCAGTTTGAAAGTGCATTATTCGGCATGTGCGGAATGAGCCCAAGCTTTTATGCTCGACATTCATTACATTTACCTGGCTTTTTGAAAAGACACTTAAACTAACTGAGAATTAAAAAGAAAACATTTTCCAAAAAATAATTTCACAAAGCAATTTTCTGTCCTGTTTTCTTTCATATATATAATGGTGTCTGTGAATGGAGCAGTAAGCTCTTGGTTGGAAGAGTAGCAGTATAAATCAACTTCTTTACTAGAGAAGGAGGAGAAGCATAGCTTTAAATTTCCACTTAATTGGTAATGAGACAGGTTTCTCAAAGTGTAAAGTATGTGTTTTGTTTAATTTGATTGCCTGCTTCTGCCTGCTGCTTTTGACTTATGGCCTATTTTTCTTTCTCTCTCTTTCTGTCTTTTCCCCCCTTGCAAACAGAAAGCTGACCTTGCGGTTGCGCCCTTGGCTATTACGTATGTTCGAGAGACGGTCATCGACTTTTCCAAGCCCTTTATGACTCTCGGAATAAGTATTTTGTACCGCAAGCCCAATGGTACAAACCCGGGCGTCTTCTCCTTCCTGAATCCTCTGTCCCCTGATATCTGGATGTATATTCTGCTGGCTTACTTGGGTGTCAGTTGTGTGCTCTTTGTCATAGCCAGGTAACATGTCAACCTTTTGTGATGTTTTTGGCAATTGTTACCTTTTTGCTTCAAGAATAATTGTCAAAAGTCACAAATTCTTTCTTAACTTCTTATACTTGTTTTCTAATCTGTGGTGGGTAGAGAAAAAAACAGTTTTGCAAAGGGCTCTCATAATTAATTGTATTGCCCTACACCATGTGATGCTTCAAGGCTTCTAAGCATGTATGCTGTATCTCCCAAACAGTCGATAGATTGGGTATGTGCATTTCTTAGCAATAAATTGGAGGACTTGAGCTAGGGGTTAGAAATTGATATCACCTGCACATTTTTGTTTCTTTTTATAATAGTATTAGTGAAGGTTTGGATTGGTTAGAAAAGGAGGTAAGTATTTAAATTATGCACACAAGAATTTTAGGAAAGGTAATAAAATCCTTTCTCCTTTAGGGCAGCATTACTTCATAGTAAATCATCAGATCAGCAAAATGTACCAGATAATGAATGATGAAACTGCCTCTGGGTGTGTTTCTAGGCCTGGGCCTTAGTTAGTTAGGAAATACTAGATTAACCTGCCACCATATTTTCCCAGTTCTCTGTCTTGTCTTATTTCCTATTAATTTATTCGGCATTCTCCCCACAAACTTTTTTTAAAAAAAACTTTTCATCAACATTAGTCCTGGAGGATTGGGGTGAGAAATACTACTTTTTACACAAAACCAGATAGCTAAAAACATGGCTTTCCTGAGAAGACTAAAACAGATCAAGGTGAAGCTAAGAGTTCCTTCCTGGAAACTTGCATGGCACCAAGAGTCAGGCACCCAGTCCTATGAATCTTTGTACATTCTAGGCCTCCCACACATCCATGAAGCTCTCATATAAATTAGGGGTATTACATTAGTCACATGTGTAGTTGCCTTGGTTTTGCAATGGCTAGGTGCTCCTGTGCAGACAAGACGTCACCATCTGCTCAAAAGTTTCTATAGATATTTAGGCTGGACACTGAGACTAGAATTGCCAACTTCCAAGCAGGACTTGGAGATCTCCGAATTGCAGCTGATCTCCAGATGACAGAGTTCTGTCCTCCTGAAGAAAATGGCTGCTTTATGACATTATATCTGGTTAAGGCCTGTCCCTTCCCAAACCACACCCTTCCTAAACTCTATCCCAAAATCTCCAGAAATTTCCGAACTTGGAGCTGGCAACCTTAACAGAGACTGCAATCCTGAACAGTTTTAATTCCATTGATCCTGATGTTTCAGTACTCTATATGTACAAATGAACCCAAACTGTTCAGCTCACCACTATTAAAACAATACACTGAAGACTATATGATGAAGCCATTGTATATTTGTGCTTGGGACTGTCTGACTGAAGACTCTTGTTGCTTCATTGATGCCAGGCTGCTGATTTCTTGATTTCAAACTCTCCAACACCTGTTTACTCTCTTAAATTCCTTATTGTTCCATTGAAGTTTTCACTAACTACTTATGGAATGGAACCTATATTAACTGTTCTGTTTTAGTCACACATAGGGAAGCTTTGACACTTTTTGAATTAAACAAGAGAAGCCTATTATGACGGTGCTATGGGGATCCTCATTATATAATACACAGAAAAATAGAAATGATAACAAATGTGGCAGAGAAAAGGGTATCTACCTGTTTTCCTATGTGTATTTTTAAAAAGATTTCTTAACCAGTGCTCCTGGGGGTTTTTTGGTACAGGCTTTCTCAACTTTGCATGTATTGTTTTACCTTTGTATTCACAGTGAAGATGAACATAGTTCACTTTATTTATATGTGCTAAATTTCTGCTACTTTCATAATATTCCATGGGTACTACTTTCTCCTTTTGTAAGAGATGACTAAGGCCGCTTCCGCACATGCAGAATAGTGCACTTTCGATCCACTTTCAGTGCACTTTGCAGCTGTGTGGAAGAGCAAAATCCACTTGCAAACAGTTTGAAAGTGGATTGAAAGTGCATTATTCTTCATGTGTGGAAGGGGTCAGAAGCATCCTTTTAAACAGTTCTTTGGTGATATCTGCAAATATTGGGTAAATGGTCTTTAAAGTCACCACAATCATAAATAAATTTAACAGGCACAATACAAAAGGTGGGAAATTATACATCCAAAGCAGCAAAGAGTAGGAATATACAGTCAGTGTTTACAAAGGAAAGAGGTAAACAATTAAGTGAGATATGATTCCGTGATATTTATTAGTACTACTTAATATGAGTTACATTGGTGTGGAACTAACTGCCCTCCAAGAGCCCTCTCCAGCCCAAGAAGACTTCCTTCAACTTAAGTAACTCTTTCTTCAACAGAAGAGCTGCTTAAGTTGAAAGAAGGCTCTTAGATGAGAGGAAGTCTCAAACTTTAGCCAAAAGGGAAGATAGCGTATAAACATTTGAATGACTGAATTGAATGAATGAATTAACTTTGCTTAATGGAGTGGTAGGATATGAGCAAGGTCCACTCCAATGAACAGAAATTGAAGGGTTCCAAGAAAGTTAACTGGACAACAGAATGATATAGGTAGGATTCAGTGTAAAGTCCATATCATCTACACTAGGACACTAGCTAGAAGGGCTTCATAGAGATTGTGACTTCTCATAGGAAAGAAATGGGCAGACCATTGCTGAAGGGTGAACAGAAGCATGGTGATTGGGCGTGGCGCAGCCCCGCCACCTTCAAAAAAGTTTGTGGCTATGTGGCAAGCAAAAAAAGATAAACATCTTCAGCTTCCCAATGGACTGCACCGCCCTTTTTGTTGACATAAGTCTATGCCAGCAAAAAAAAGATGCTGACTAAAGTTGGTTTCATTCCCGGTTGGTCCCATCTGATTTGCATGGGCTCCTGTGCTGTAAAAGTGCTAGAGCTTCAGCAGCATTGGAACCTGGGTGTTATGTAGTCCCCTGGTGCTGGCATAAGTGCCCCAGGATGTTACCTATACCACTTTTAGTGGCATCAATGGTGACACAGAGATCACACTGCATCCAGAGCCTTCCCCCTCCCTCAAGACTGCACTGTTAAACACTTGTGTGTTAAATACTTACGTGAAGAGAGTGAAAATAAAGATGCTATTAATCAGACGCTGACACCTGTTTAGGCAATGCCCCTGCCCCCCAGGATGTTTTTCTTGGGGCAAGAATCATAGTGGCCTTGCATTCCTTTTCTATTTGTGGTAGGAAGCTGTCATGTGGACCAAGAAGTCTCCTTTTGTTTGTTGAGGTATCCCTCACCTTGTGAAAGAAAATATGTCAACTAGGTTTCATCACATTAGGTCAGCACTATCTTATGTTCAGTGAGACTCTTGCGTATGGTTGCCAACCCTCGGATGGGGCCTAGAGATCTCATGGAATTACAGATGACCTCCAGATTACAGAAATTAGTCCTCCTAGAGAAAATGGCTGTTTTTGAGGATGGGATCTATGGAATTATACCATGCCAAGGTTCCTTTCACCTGTCTTCTTCAGGCTCTCCCCCTCTCCCCAATGCTCCAGAAACTTCCTAACCTGGAGTTGGTAACCCTTCTCTCACAGTTCATTTTGGTACTTTCTCAGTATGATGAGTGCTTTAGAGAACTGAATGTATGACAGCAGAGATGATTTTATTTTGTTTGCTTTACTTGTTTATTTGCATATGCCCTGAGTAAAATTATATAACTTGAAGAGGCCCAATGAATCATATGCATGTGTCATAATTTCAGTTTGGTAGCTGTGTTGGTCTGCAGTAGGAGCAATGTTCTAGTTCAGTGGCACCTTATGATCTACAAGGTTTCCAAGATATATGCTTTTGAGAGTCAAAGCTCCCTTCATTATACAGCTGACAAAGGGAGCTTTGACTGTCAAAAACTTATACCCTAGAAATCTCATTGATATTTAAGATGCAACTTGACCCAACTCATTTATGTGTCAATCAGTCTTGTTATATTTTACATTTTTTGTTTGAACAAGGTATTATTATAATAAGCTATACTCTGTACATTGAAAGCTTCTTCAAGAGTATTGTAGAATTCAGAAATATTTTGAACGTATGAAATTACATTTCTGAAACATACTATTTCAAAATCCTGTGTTTGTATGTCATGCTTTAGCACACAAGCAAAATAATGATATAGAAGTTGTGCCATGGATTATTTGTGTTTGGAAATAGCCAACTACTTACCCTCACTGTTCTACAGAGTAATTTCTTGCATGGTGTGCAATTTTAAACAAGTTAATGGCACTCATATTATAAAGTGGTGTACTAATAAATTCACCTTCCTAAAAATGTTTTCTTGCAGAGGGAACATTTTGATCAGCATTTAAGCACTCCATCCCCCAGTTTCTCTCTAATTCTTGAAATGTTCACCTTTCCTCCCTCACTGAGCATGAAGGGATGTTGTCTGTAATCCACATATTTTAAAGGGCCATTTTGAACTTTCTCTTTTAATTTCTTGCCATGTTGTGTTAGATATTGAAAACATCTGACCTGAAAACATAATAAGCACATATTGCTGCTAGCATATGGCATTAACATCCCAATCCAGATAGGATGTGTGTGTGATTGGGCTGTGGCATCAGGCTGTGCCTATTTGTTTGCCCCCTCCATTGCACAAGGGGTACCCCCATTACTGGTGGAGAAGGCAAAGGCACCAACAACCAGGTGCCCCATAGTTCTGTGGCAGTGAAACCTAGAATGGGCACTGCTACTGAGCAACACTGGCTTCTGAATGGACACCTGCACTGGGGGTTTGGTGAACCAGGGTTTTCCCAGGGGTAAACATGACTATAATCAGCTTCCACCAGTGTTCAAGTCTAGGAATGCCGCTGTTGGAACTCTCAGACGTAAGCTTGTTTGGGCTATCAGTCAATTTGGGTGGCAGGAGAGTTTTGGAATAACTCCCCTTACCACACCACCTGAAACTCTGGATTGCACTGTAAATTACATTAAACATTAAACTATCCCATGAACTCAGATATATGTATTCTTAAAAGTTCAGCTGATTAGCTTTCATTATATAGTATTTAGTACATAAGAAAACACCCCTGAATTTTCTTTTTCCAAATGGTTAGTATGTAGTTTTTAAGAAAGAATCAGATAGTACTAATGCTATCAGCACCATCAATTACTAATGTTGTGCAAAGAAACAGATAATTGACATAACTTTATGTTCTGAGAATTATAAAATTGCACCTATTTTGGGGATGGATATAATTCTGAAACATTCTAGAGGACTGATAACAGATTTTCAACTAGACAGTGGCTGTTTCTAGTAGATTTAATTAGGTGATGGTTAGTTGTATCCTGACTTCATATAAACAGTTATGTGTCATGAAGACAGTTTCCTCCCCTTCTAAACTGCTAATTTGTCTTTAGTTTCACCAAATAAGATTTTTTACATTGTAGTTACAAGATATTGCACATTTGTGTAATTGCTAGTGTGCCTTCTATCAGATACAATATCCATGTGATAACATTGATGTGTATGCTTGAAGTGTTGTGTGATATACAATATCTTTGTGATCATGTATTCTGTAATTACTGCATTTAATGGTTTTCATTGTGCTACATTTATCTAACAAATTTGTAACTTTGGCTCATTCCGCACATGCAGAATAATGCACTTTCAAACTGCTTTCAGTGCTCTTTGAAGCTGTGCGGAATAGCAAAATCCACTTGCAAAACAGTTGTGAAAGTGATTTGAAAACACATTATTTTGCGTGTGCGGAAGGGGCCTTAGATGTTTTAATGATGAATTAGTCATAGTTGTTTTAACAAGGTTTTTAAAACTATCAAACTGAGCAGATTTTCATGCATTAACAATAGGATACAACTGTATAATAGATATGGTGCATGAGGAAATCTTTTGTGTGTGAACTGTATGTTTGGTAATGTGGCATAGACTCTCTTCGCTTAAAGGAATATTTAGAAAACATGTTAAAAGAAAGCCAGTCAAACAGAATAACACACAAGGCACTGGTTACCAAAATTCTTGGTGTAAGACTCACTTCTAAACTTACTATACCTCTTGAAACCTAAGACTGTAGTAATACCAGTGCATGTGTGACAGAATATTTATTCAATTAAGAGTGGGTTTCATGGATCATGACTTTCTCATTTCAGCCCTAGGATTCCCCCAATTCTTTGTTCATGGGAGTCAGTGAACTCCTATAAGTAGTTTAGAAAACAAAAGGGAGAGAGAGCATGGATTAGTGGTAGAGCATCTGCTTAGCATGCAGAAATCCATGTTCTATCCAGTTATAAAGATCGATAGCAGTTTATGTACAAGACCTCTACCTGAGACCCTTAAGAACTGCTACCAGTAAGACTGAACAGAACTGACATTAGTAGACCAATGGTCTGATTCAGTATAAAACAACTTCATGTGAGTATGTCTGCAGTACAATGTGGAATCAATGGAAATCACCATTTCCTCTTCCAAAGACTAGTGCCCTTAATTCTTTGGACTGTGTGATTTGATTCATGCCAGTAAGTCCAGGCTATATCCATAGTGTGGTTGATGAGCTGAAGCTCTAAAAGATATTGGTATTGAAAGAGGCGAGGATGATTTCACTGTCTGTGAGGAGGATGAACAAGATCCTAATCTTTCAGAATAGTTTCAGAATAGTTTCAGAATAAGTGACACAAGGAGATTAGATTTATTTCATGTGAAATCTTACATTTAATTTTGTGCATACCTGAATTCCATACTTAGGATGCGATAAAATGGGCAGTTACACATTAATAAGTTCTACTAAATCATACAAATTTCCACCTTTGAAAACTGCTTTCATAGTTTTTGAAAGCAAAGTTTGTCAGATTACTTTATTTAAATTTTCACTTTTTAATGTCTATTCTATTTTTGTACCAAATGTTTGTGCATAAACACATTAATTTTGAGTGAAACATATGGATTTAATCTTTTTTATTCAATATTTTATTTTAAATATAAATACCAAATTATTAATTATATATTCAGTAGGAGTGTGTTGTAATATGAACAAAATGACAGGCAAAAACATCTTATATTGATGTTGAATAGATTCAGTTCCAGATCTCTACAGTCTCTGTCATTGCCATTATCCAGTAGGCTGGCATGATCCATCCAAAGTGAAGCACTTTCCTTATTGATGGAAGAGTGAAATAATCTATATTTAACAGGGCAGTCCTATGCAGAAGTGCTCCCCACTGATTTCAGTGGGATGACACTAAAACTTTATTGGAGTATAATCAGTGAACCTTTAAAGTATGTTACCTTGGCAGAAAGAGTCTTATTGTTTATGTCTCTCTGATGACACACAATATTTATTTAAGAAAAAGTAAAAGCAATTTCCAGCAATTTTAAGTGGATGATTAATGTACCCTAGTAATCTCACTTTGTTCTGTGCCTTTATAATGAGATATCAATAGTTTTATAGGCTTAAAGCACATAAAAATTCCTAATTATCCAACTTGGCGTATAGCTTTTCCTTTCATACATCTGTTTTGTTAAGACACTTAGACCAGCTCTGTTGGAAATAAAATTGTCCCATGTTCAAATATTTATTTTATACTACTCATGGCAGGTATGATAGTCAGTATGGTAAAATCAACTGATTACTATGTCCCTTTCTGCCCAAATCCCCTAAAATGTTTCCAAAATGTTTCAATCCCTCCTTTTACAACACTGTATTTCTGCACTCGCCCCCACACAACAATTCCTGGCTGCCATTATGCGATTTTCCCTTTTAAAAAAGTTTTGTGTGGAATTGCTGCTTCAGTGCTTCACAGCCTCATGCTGCATTTTATACTCCTTGTTTAGTAGATGCTGCAAAGACTGGTCCGTTCCAAATGAAAGAACAAATAGTGAAACTATGCAAATAAACAGGTGAGGGAAACTGAGCGAGCTCAGAAAATGGTGCCAAGGAGGAAGTTCAGAGAAGCATGGGAAACATAGTAAACTGATCACATAGCAACTGAAGACATTTTCAGAACATTTCGGCCAAATAATTGTTTTAAAGGGGGATTCTTTTAAAACATTTTGAAATGAAATGTTTGGGGGTAAAAACAGTGTGGAACTATATGGAGGAAACCATTTATTTCCTCAAAGGCTTTCATGGCTGGATTCAACTAGTTCAATGTTTTGCCTGCATCTGTGGCTGGCATCTTCAGAGGTGTTTCACAGAGAGAAGTCTTTTGCTCACTGTCTCCAGTGTTAATACAACACTGGCAGGAACACTTGGGACAAACACATTAACAAGTCCTTTGTCTTTGTGGGATGGATAGCCCAGGGCTGGAGATGGAAGCAACAGCTTCCAAGGCAGAGGCATTGTGTATCCAAGATGAAAGATTTCTGTTTCTTTTCATTATTAGTGTATTCATTTATCACAACTAAGAAAATCATTTCAGAGATGTTTCATTTTTTTTATTAGTAAAGAACATTAGAAAGCTTTCACCAAACCCATAAAATAATGAAAGTTATCAGAGCAGTAAAGCTTTAGTCATTCAGGTAGATCCAACTAATTCACAAAAGGATTCTGTTCTTCTAAACTTATATTTTTCACATTAAAAAGTCATAGGGCCTGGATTTCTTGCCCCTCTGTGTTCTCTAGGCCCAATGATTACTTCCTTAAGCTCCTTGATGCTGGTCATGATGAAGCCCTGAATCATTTAAGCTACTTTTGACCAAAGGAAGGTCATCCCAAAGTGAAAGATCTGCTCTTTCTCTCTGATCATTTTTCTACTAGCTGAAAAGGAATTTGGCATACTTGACATTTATATTCTTCTATACACAAGTCAACAGGGCCCTGACATTATTCCTTGACCCCTGCTGGCACACCGCAACATTGAAGAGTGTTTAGGGAGGAGAGCTCTCATTGTTGGCAGTTTTCCCATATCCAGAAGGTTGCATATTTAGGGAGCTGCTTTTTTAAAAAGATAATGAAATATGAAACCTTAGTATATATATTCACTGCTCTGAACACGCAATTTAAATCCTGACTTGAATTCAGAGAGGTTAAAATGTCTTGATTTAAAAATAATTTTTTAAAAATAAACTTTTAACATTTTCACAATTGCATGTGACCAATCACCTGGCTAATTCATAGTGATCCTGCTGGATTATGTCTTAGAATGCATTGGTAAGGTGCTTATATGTGCTAGAAGAGGATTATAGTTGCTAAACCTCTTAGTTAATGGAAGATCAAAGTAGAAAATTTTACTTCACTAAAATCAAGGAAAATTATAAGGTCTATGTGGCGTTTCCCCTAACCTCCCGGTGCCCTCGCCTTCCCATCTCCCACGGTGTCAGCCTGTGTGTGACCCAGCGGGGCAAGTCCGGGCGCTGTGGCCGAGCCCGGACAGTCTATTACTTTGTTCTTAGATGTTTTTAGAACTTGCTGCTTCTAAATCAGAAAAAAAACCCCTACATAGCCAATGATAATTTAATTCTTGTTTTAAATGTATTTCATGTTGGAGTTATGGATTTAGTTGAAGTTGCATTCTTTCCAATAGTAAATAACAGTCCAACATTCAGCAAAGGTGGTAAGTAGAACACTATTATCATTGGAAAGCATGTTTAAATCACCTCATACTTTCATAAGTCTGGCTATTAAAATGTAGTTCAAACAAAATATATGCTTTGGAAACTGATGAAATATATACCCCAGTCAGCCTCCTGGGAAGGCAGTTTCAAAAATTTAATTGTTCTCAGATTTTGTCTTTTAAATTAACATTTATTTTTTAAAACTATATAATCAATATGGTATTTTAATTGAGAATATTATGACATTTGTAGATTTGCATTTTGCATTTGTATTAGTTAATTATTTTAAACATAAATCGTATTTTATCCTGTCACCCATCGATTGAAATTCTGCGCTTGCCAATGATTACACTAATTTAATCTTCAGAAAGATTTCCCAATAAAGATATTCTCCATTTGTATTAGCAAATGCAGATCTGGGGTGGTAATGACTGTACTTTGCAGGTGAATATTGCAGTGAATATTGCAGCAATGCACCCCTCAGTTGCTTCACAGTAGCCACATACTAACTTTTCCATGTATGGAAACTGTTTCCTGTGAAGGGATCCAGTTGGTTGGCCAAATGTCCAGCTTCATCCATTTACTTAAAAATGCTTAATTTTCCATGAGAAGAAATGCAGAAGTTTATTTTGTAAATAATTTCACAAATAAATCAGCAGTAGGGCAGTCTGCTTTGGGACTGTTTGGGTGGTAAAGTATAATGATAATCATCTGCCATCTCAAAACTGAACAGGAAAACAAATTTATATTAGCAAAAGCCAAACTTGCAGAAATTAGGACTTTTGATAAGGTACTTGTAAAAGAAGGCGCTTATATTCTGCGCTGCCACCAAAAATATAAAAACAAAGCCCACAAAAATAAAACTGATTCTAAACGGCCACCACCTTGACTGGGGAAGACACATACAGACAGAGAACAAAAATAACTGGAACGAGTTTTTAGTTGAACAAAACTCAAATTTTTTATTGCTGGCTTTAACACAGAGGCTTCTCAGGTGAACTGGAGAGGAAATAAGCGTATTGGTTGCAGAGAGTTTGATTAAGCTTAGCGGTTTCAGAGTAAGTTTGTTTCTTAAAAGCTTAATGGTTTCAGGCACTTTACTTATGTTACACAATGGACACTCACAGGTGTCGCTTTACTTAAGATGTTGTTTCACAAAAAGATGTTTCACAAAGATGTTTCTTTTGGAGGTTTCACACTCCCTCATAAAAATAAAAATACCAGTCTGCTGTACCTTCCCACAAAAATAACACACTCAGTCTACGCCCTGTGGGATTCAGGCATACAGCCTCCCTCTCCCACACTCCTAAAACTCGGCTTCTCTGCCACAGGAGCTGGGCCTCCCAAGACTGATGTTACCTTGGAGGACAGACTTACAGACTGTTAAGAGGTTTCCCTCAAAAATAAAACAAAACACCTGAGGGCGGACACACGCCTCCAATCTCAGGGTATTTGATCACTGAATAGCCTCCTCAGCTATTCCTAACACCACAGCCGTGAGAGATCTAGCGGATTCTCCTCACTCTGTCACCAAAAAGTACCCGAGGGCACACAAGCTCACACAGAGCCCAACAGTCCGAAGACTAAAAATGAAGAACCCCTCAGCACTGGCGCTGACAGAATTTATAGCCTTGGTGTTTTTCTCTGGCCAATCAGGGCTGGCCAGGGCTTAACTCTTTCAGGGGCGGGTCCACCCTGTAATCTGAATGCAGGATAAGTGCATTCGTCACAGTACTCAATACACATACATCTAAATGTCTATTGATTTCATGAAAGAAGTAAAACTTTTTCATTGGCTAAATTAGTTATAATAATAACATATAATCAGACTGGAAACTGATGCTTATAACCATATTCTTGCCATTTTTATTTAGACAGTTTCTCCACTCTGGCCTCCTGCCCCCATGGAGTATCTGGGAAAAGTGACTATAGGCAAAGTATTCAGGTGTCTTGACAGACTTTCTTAATAAGTGCAAACATGACCTGTAAGCCTTCAAATAATCTACTGATTACTGATCCGAAGACAAGAGAATCTTATCTTCCAGATGATAGCTAGAAATTGGATTTTGCTGTCATCACTCTTTGTACATGTAAATTTCTTTCTTTTCCTAGATATTCAGGTAATAAAACAGAATAATTGCCTTTTCTTAGGTATCTGTTTGACAAAATTATCTATATATGTGGTTATGCTCAGTCAGTGGAGTTAATCATGCTTATTTTTGTTATTCTTTTTTGGTCTTGAATTCTGTGTTTTCCTCACATTTTCAGAAAAGTTGAACTGTTAGAAGAAATTTATTTCTGTGCATCATTTTCTGGAACCCTAACATTTTAATGTTTGAGGTTCAAATCATGTGTTATTTTGATTATCAAAAGCAAACATGATTTGCAATTATGATAACTACAAGAATGATAGCATCTTCTGCCTATACTTTGTCTGATCTGCCACCCTGATTGAATCATCATTTTTCTCCTGCTTTTGGAACAAGATATTTATATTATTTAGCTTCACTTTGAATAATCTGTGGAGATTACTATAGTGAACTCCCATGGATAGTTTAACATTGTTGCACAAAATGGTGGTCATTTCAGGAACTAGTTTTTATGTCACATTATTCTTGTATTTCTTGAATTCATTTATTAGTTGCTAACTCTTTGTTTTTGTCACCTTTCAGAATAGCTAAGCATTACTGTATTTATCTACATACCTGTCTAAAGGTCCATTTTAGATTAGATTAGATATTTAATTTATATACCTCCTTCCCTCAAAGGGCTCAGGGCAGTGCACAACATAATAAATAACAATAATATAATAATACAGTAGGACTAAACATAAGAACAAATCCAGTACAATAGCCCCACAATAATCAATAATCCAGTAAATACTTAATAAATCAGTATCAGGTTAACAAACTAATAACAGATTTGTATTGTCGAAGGCTTTCACGGCCGGAATCACTGGGGGTGGTGTTTTGAAAGTCCTTTTGGCTACAAGAAATGATGGGATAGTACCTGTGTCTCTGCAGTGTAGCAGAAAGGTTAGAGAACACAGTAGGTATGCTTTCCTGAGCCGTAGTTTTTCCAATCTCCGTGTGTCTTGGAACAATTTCTCCCCGTAGAGATGTTAAATTAATATCAGATTAATGCACTTTCAACAACATCAGCAGAACATCAGCAGAACATTTCATAGCAATGAACACATAATAATAATATAACAATAGCATAACAGTCTCAACAACAATAGTACAATAGCAATGTCAATAACATAATATTACCAGCAATTCTCAACCTAAATCTACAATAAACATCATTGCATAACAATATCACAGGCCATCACAAAACGAACTTCCTATTATTTTCACAACCCAAAAACAACCTAAGCTACAACATCCTACCTACACTAACAAGGATCCAATTTTAGTGCAAGCCTATTAACTCAATGACCTAATACTGTACTTCCACTAAACTAAACTCTACTATGACACCCCACAAAAATACCCCAATTTTACTGCAGCTGTAACCATCATTCTACCTTGGGTAATTGAAAAAAAAATGTCCAGTGTCTACCAATGTTACAAGTAGTAGTTCCAGTGTTCTTTTGGGCTGCCGCCATGTTCTTGATGGGAGTACCCTGCTCTTCACCGGGAGGATCTCAGTTCTTTCACTACACATTTTAATTTCTGGTCTCTGGCCAGGGCAGTTAATGGAAACTGTCATAAAAAGTCCTCACCCATCCACTGCTAGTAATATTTCAACTCCTTTCTTAATGACATTTATTGAAATTTTGATTTCATGTTCAGTCTCAATCTTTTACCACTTACCAGATGTTATCGCTGTGGGAGTGTGCTGATGGCTTTTTTGTGGTACGATGGGTTACTGCTGTCAGTTCTGGAAAACAAAAACAAAACCCAGCTGCTGTACTTCTCCCAATTCCAAACAGTTTTAATGATGTGAATGCTTGCTGCTTTATTAAAGTAAATAATCAACAAATCCCGAATTGGCATTTGTGTAATCAAGAATTCCTGAAATGCCAGTGGAAGGAAAAATTAGATCCTTGTTCACTTTTCATAATAGATAGCATTTGTTATCCTTAACATAGATGTCACTTCACTGTTCTGCTACTTTTATGAATTTAAGACAGCATCCTTTGCAGACTGCTTGTAACACACAGCTTGAGGAGGGAAAGATGAAGGTGATTAACATTGACAAGAACTTGCTTGTAGATATTGGTAAATGAAAGTGTTAGAATTCTCCCTTCCTTTGCCCTGGAGACAGGACACAGGGTACTATTTCACATTTCATGCAGCAACTGTTGGAATTCTATATACTACAGTATTCTGTAATGAGATGTATGTGGAATTCATAGCAGAGTAACATCGGTGAGCCAAAACCACCATCTGGAAAGCCAAATTTTGATGTAATCTAGTCATATGGTGGTTCTACATGCGTTTTGCATCAAGGGTACATCATCTTTTCAGAGCAATATTAGGTGTCAATTTTGTTTGTGAATAAGTTTAGAAAAAGCAAGGTGTTCTCACAAAAAAAAAAGAAACCTTTACCTTGTCACTATTAAGCTAGTCTTATGTGTATTATAGGGGTCACAGCCTTAAGAGCTACAAGGATAGTTCATTCCATTTTCTCATGGTCAAACCACTCATTATATGTCCATTATGGCACTGTGCTTCAACCTTAGCAACAACAGCAGTGGCAACCTCATTCATCAGTATGCCACACTGAGCATATGTGATTGTAAAAATCAATATGTTGCCAAAAGCGTATTTTAATAAATTGCATCCTGTCAAATAGAAAGTGTTTGACAATCTCCATTATCTTTTCTTATTGCCTCAAACAATGGGCAAAGAGGCACTGTTGTTTCCAGCCATATTTTGGGTATAAAATGGAAAACAAAGTTGTCATAGAATTCTGTTAAAATTGCAGAGAGGATCATTTTAGTCCTTCAGAGAAAAAGGGGGATTGGCAGGTCATTTGGATTCAATAGCTGCTATATAAATGCAGAGGGGAAATCTTGAACAAAAGATCTTTCCCATGGCATGTCATATTAAAGACCTAGAGTGGAAAAAGGCAGCACATTAGAAGATAAAAGACTCAGTCCATAACTTTTCCTTTTTCAGTTTAGTTGCCACACTGCAGCCAGCAGTCCCAGGGAAGGAATGGGTGGTGGGTTTTACCATAGAGATTTGCAAAATGCTAGAGTATCTACCATGTCATGTCTGGTTTTTACCAGATGTGATGTAAGTGCACAAAAAACAAAAAACCATTGTAAGTGTGTATTTTGGTGCAAGGGTACTTACGCAGGTGTTGGGGAACAGCATAGCAGTGCAACATCTGAACACCAGTGCAGCCACAGCCACAGTGCTCCTCTGGTTCAGGAGCCTGCACTACTGCCGAAGGGGGCATTCCTAAGGGAAGGGCTGGATCTGGTCAGCTTTCTGAGCTTTTTAGCCCTGGGGCACTTTCACATGAGGAAGGGACAGTGTCGCTGTCAGCTTCCTGGCTGTAGCAGAACAGCTGCACTGTGGCTGTGCCATCCCTGGTGCAATTATCCTTCCCCCCCTCCCAGGATTGCACTGATAATCTTTACATCCTACCCCAAGCCATTGGAATACATTCACGCACTGTGATCTCACAATCAAGTATCTGCCTAAAATGTCACTTAGACTAAACCACAATATTCTATGAGGTCATAACAATAGTGAAGGCCTTTAGTAGTTTGTTGGAGCACAGATTAAAATAACTGCCTGTATATTTAAGTACAAGTCATCTACTATATGCTTCTGATGTCTGTGAGCAAATTAATGTCTGACAGCCTTGTCCTCCTGAATGCCTTTGCTGAAGCAAGTAAGACAAGTATTGTGGGAAAGCTGAGGAGAGAGGGGTCAGCAAACAATGTATGGTCTGTAACTGGCCTCTTTGAAGAGAGATCCCCAAACTTTCCAAAGCTTAATTAGCCTTTGTTGCTTTGTTATATTACCCATAGAAAAATCCCATCTCCTGAAACTGATAAATGGTCATGTCAACAGAGGCAAAGTTTCAGGTCTCTGTGGAGGAGGCAGAAAAATTTCAGTGGGGGAGAGGAAACATAAGTGTAAAAGACTCAATCATGAATATATTAAAAATACAGGAATTTACTTTAAGAACATTTGTTGTTATTACCTTTGATATCTTACAAGAAGAAGTAATTGCATAAGTCTGAAACTTCCCATTTTTACGTCAGGATCAAAAGACATTCTAGTTTGATCTATAACTTGCTCTTCTCAGCAACTTTTTAAGCTACAGTTGTGCCCTTACAAAGACCCAGATTAGATCAAAATCATGTGTGAAAGTGATGTAGAAGAGTGTTGATATTTTTATTCCTGCATCATTTTGCTAATCAAAACTGGTCTTGCTTTACTACTCTTTAAAGAGCAATAAGCAGGCACACATTTTACCCTCTTTCTTGCAAATGGCAATGCAGAAGCTGTTTTAATTAGTGAACCTATGCAGAAATTTAGGGAAGGGGAAAAATTCCATCTTCCTTCGGTATACCCCAGTCAAAATTGGAGCCACATATACCTATGATTTTGCTTTAAGAAACTTAGAGAATTCTGTTTTCTATTTAGATTGGTCTTCACATTCTTCAAGGGTAGCTGTTTTAAGATAATTATACATAATGGGTAGGTACTTTTACATCTTCAAGGCACTCAGCTTCTTATGCATTGTGCAGAGCCGCTTCAAAACTCTGGCTTTGGTGGTAGGTAATAGTCAAGTGGAAACCTGAAAATGCAAATATCCATTAAGGCTGTGCCGGCCATACTGGTCCTGAGTTATTTACCACTAGGTTTATAAGGCAAGAAATCAATGTGATGGACTGTGCAGAATAGATGTGTACTACTATACTAGTACATGTGTACTACTATAAAAGTATATGTTTTTTAAAATTGTGTCCTTATCTTTCACGAAGAATTCAAACCAAAGTACATTACACACACACACACACACACACACACACACACACACACACACACAGGCCCCTTCCGCACGGAGGCGGAAGGGGTTGGGTTGGCGTAAACCATGCCGACCCCATGCGGACAGTCCCAGAACCGGCTGGGACGCCAACGCTGCGGAGCGCCGTCGCCCGGCTGACCCGGCTTGTCCCTGGCCCTCCGGCACGTCGCCAAGGCCTGGAGACACGCCCCCCCAGGCCCTGCACGCCTGCTTCAGCGTCGCAGGGCAGGGGGGCGTGTCCCCAGGTCTTGGCAACACGCCGGAGGGCCGGGGACCAGGTAAATCAAGGGGGGGGGCAGCGGCTCCAAGCTGGCATTTCCTAACAACCTCGCTCCTCAAGTGAGGTTGGGAAATGCCGGCTTCGTGCCGGTCAGGTGGCGCGAGGACGGCGCGGCTGCGCAGCAGCTGCGCCCCCTGTGCGAATGGCTCCCTGGGGATGGCGTTTTTGCCGTCCCCAGGCCGCCATTTAACGCCCGTGCGGAAAGGGTCACACACACACACACACAATCCATTTATCTTCCCAATCCTGTGAGGCAGGAAGACTGAAAAAAAGAAATTTAACTACAATGTGAGGTTCTTCTCTATTTATGTTTTTTAGTTGTTTATGTTCTTTATCAGAATGTACTTTGGTGCTGTTGTGGGAATTGGTTCTATTGTTGGGATTTATGTACGTATTTCCCATTTCTACACATGTGGATTCTAAAGTAATACAGAACTGCAGAAAAACATGTTCAGGACTCACTTCTTTATTTTAGTTAGCAAAATATCAACGTTCAATTAGATTTTACAGTATAAATATATGTCTCTCAACCAGGCTGCCATCTTAAAATAGGTTATGTATGTATGTATGTATGTATGTATGTATGTATGTATGTATGTATGTATGTATGTATGTATGTATGTGTTTTCAGTTCCCACAGAGACCATTAGCAGAGGAACCATTAGTAGTAGATTTGGTTTCTAGATGGGGAGACCTAAGATATATTTGAGTATTCTCCTTACTTCCTAAATGAAACTTCTGCATTATTTACAGGCCCAGAACTATTGAGCTCACAGCAGTACTAAATAAGAAAGAGCTCAAATCTTTTAGCAGGACTTTAATGTCTGAGTCCATAGTAAACACATTTAGCTCTGCATAGCTATGAGATTAGTAACTGCTATTAGATCCCACCCATGTACACGCGTGCACACACACACACACACACACATGTTTTGGGGAACATAACAGTGTTTCTCTAGCATAGGCTCATTCCACACATGCAGAAT
The DNA here is from genome assembly GCF_021028975.2 of Sphaerodactylus townsendi. Taxonomy (NCBI): domain Eukaryota; kingdom Metazoa; phylum Chordata; class Lepidosauria; order Squamata; family Sphaerodactylidae; genus Sphaerodactylus; species Sphaerodactylus townsendi. Next base: position 126,754,886 of record NC_059425.1, on the reverse strand, counting down.
AATGCACTTTCAAACTGCTTTCAGTGCTCTTTGAAGCTGTGCGGAATAGCAAAATCCACTTTCAAACAGTTGTGAAAGTGGTTTGAAAACGCATTATTTTGCGTGTGCAAAAGGGGCCATAGTGCCATTATCTGTATATCGATAGGCAGTTTTAGCTGACAGGGACTGTGGCAATTTTGATGAGAGCCTTATTACTTTCTAGTAAAATTTTTAGTGTGAAGGGGAAATCTTCTCTATTAAATTATCAGGGTTTGGAAAGTTTCTAATAATGAGGTTCTACCAAAAGCTCTGAAAACTTTCTGGTGTTAGGTCTGACAAAAGTAAGCAATGAGACCTGTCCAGAAGAAAAATAGGAGCAGTTAACAGGATTTTCTATATTGCGTTGGTTTATTATACTTATGGAGTATGGTAAAGATAATATCAAACCCTAGAGGAAGGAAAAATCTAAAAAGAGGCTTCTAATTAGTTATATGTGTCCTGCACATAGTACTTTTCTTTCTTTCTTTTCCTCTCTTTTTCTCTGAGTAGGCCTGTTAGTGCAGAGGCTGTGGTAGTTAATCATGTCAAAATTCTGGTCAGGGTGCCCTTCATTTACTGGTAATGAGATGAATTTTCACCTTGCTTCAAATGCAGCTTTAATTAGGTGAAAGCTGTAAATGTAGATATCAAAGTTCTCTTACAGAATAAGGGGTTCTAGTATGACTTTTTCCACTACTGAAAAACTTTCAGGTCTTTTCCTTTTAATGTATTTTTTCTTAGATTTTTGCACCAGATGCAAAATGCATATATACCAAACCAGTTCTGAAGAGCCTTATATCTGAATAATTTGCTGGATATTTATAGTGGCTGAAGGATGGAACAATTGAGTGAAATACCAATCTAGGGGGGTGGAGAAGACTAACCCTTCTTGATGTGTTAGTTTTATTAGGTCAAAGAATGTATTTCCTTCCCTTTCCACAATATAGCATTCAAGCACATAATTTCCTGCCAGGAGTCTGAAGGGGTACATAGCATGTGATTCTCCTGTAGGTATAGGCTGGTTTATGCATGTAAGGACACTCTGACTTACAGCCTGTACATGACATCTTGTGTACACAGGATAAACTAATATACAAATAGTATCACTTAGTATGCATCTCAGATTGTTTTGTATGAATTTCTTATGTGAACCTCAGAACTGTTCAGAGTTCACAACTTGGACTAGAAAAAATTTAGTGAATAATACATTTCTGCAGAAACTGTCGGAACATTTCAGTGAAACAGCCTAAAAGCAAGCAAGTTTGTTTACCTTTTGAACAAACTCAGCATAATTAATAAAGCACAGTGTGAGACATGGTGGTACTGGTGGGGACCCAAATAGAATATAGGGTGCTAATGCAGGGTCAATCCATGAAATCTAAAAGAAAGTTGAATAGCTATGCATTGTTAGGTATTTGGTAATTGTAAAGTGGCTGTATGATTTTGTCACAGGGTTTCCAGTTGCAGCCTGAACCATAGTCTCCATATATGAATTGCTTGAGTTGGTCCTGAAGCTACCGCTCAGAATAAGTTCTTCTGGGATGTAGGGGAGGCTGGGAGAAAGAGGGAGAGAGAAGCATTGCATAAAAGCATAAAAGAAGTGACTTTAACTGCCATTTTGGTAAATTCTTTAGCTTCTGCCATCATTGTTCTTTTGTATGCTTGAAGGGCATTTGTCATTCACTCTTATAAAAATTATGCCATAAACACAGTCTTGTTTCAAATGTGGCCTTTTTTTTAATGAATTAGCCGGGTTATAAAGATCATGTGCAAAGTGCCTACATTAACAGCTTTTGTCTGGTTTCTGGCTATAGTGCAATAATTTTTATATTCCTGTCACTGTGATGGGTGACATTTAATGTACAGTGAAGGACAACAATGAATTATTATGCACTCTACAGTGGATAACTTGTTTTTCTGAGATGCTCCATGTTAAGCTAATCTGCTGTCAAGAATGCTGATATCACATTGAAAAGAGGCCAGTCTTTCTGAAAAATCTTATATGGATTTCCCCCATCATTACTTTACCAGTCTGTTCCAGTCCCACGTCCCTGTCCCCCCCCCCCCGATAACACAGTTATTTTAGTATTCATATTTTAATTTGGATACTAATTCAGCATCTGAAATGAAGTATTGCCTTAGTACCCTAAGCTATTTTTCCCCTGTGTACCAGGACATTAGGAGAATTACAAGTACCAAGGAACAACAGTGTGTGAAGCTATGGAACCACAGATGCCAAACACATCACTTTTTTGACTATTTAAACCAAAATTATATAGGCATATTTTGTTTGAAAACCATTTATAAATATGTTCAAAAATGATATTCAATTTATGTTCAAAGAAGAGGCTCTGCCAATAAACAGCTAAATTGGCATTCCAGTAGCATCTCAGAAACACCTCTGTTTCAGGTGTTGGATATTATTTATACAAATCACATATTATTGCATTGTTCTTAAACTATCAAACCTCGGATCTAGGAATCATGGGGACTGTAGATTTGTTCTAAAGCCTTTAATTCAGAGCGTAGGTAACATCGTAAAAGAGGAATCTGGCGATTCCCGTGCAAACCCCTTGCCTATATCCCATTGCCCCCTCCCACCGAGCCAAATGGCTTCAATTCCCCTCTACAAACTACAAAGCATTCAGTACAAAGCATTGCGATCCTGGGAACAGTTCACACCTTCCTTTGATGGGACCTGTGTCCGGAATACCCTAGGGCCCCGCAGGAAAGATGCCGGACTCTCGCCCCACATCACAGGATGGCACACCGCCTCCCCTTGCCCTACCTGCCATTTGGCACTGACAGGCTCCGACCTGACATTAACATTATATCATTCTCATATGAACAAAAGTAATTTTGTTTATCTTGAAATATAATTTGGTTTAAATTAATTTTTCCAGGGATGTATTTTAGCATTTGTGGCTCCATGTTTTACTGATGTACATCAAAGGATATCAGAAGCTCTGTTTATACATTCTTCATAGACAAAAAAGAATGCATATGTGAGGACGGGATTTTTGGAGTATGTACTATCTCAACCAATATTTGTATACTAGATTGTATGTATATGTATGGTTTTTTTCATGTGACTAAAATTATGTTTTTTCAGGGTTCCCAGTTACAGAGTGTAAACCCTATACACGTCATTGAATTCATATAGGTTGAGAAAGTGCTTGCCTCAATTCAGTTTACACAAAGAAGTCATTAGGTCTCTTGGGTATATCTACTGATCACATAAAAATTATCAGAAATTATGTCCATGTGGTAGAAACATAGCAATATCCCATGTATGCTGATAAGGTGGGTGGGTGGCTTCACTATAAAGAACAGTATACTGCATCCTTCACCTTCATCACAGAGTCTTCACCCTATGGCTAGACAAGGGTTTAAAGATATTTAATTGTGACTAATTTGTAAGTATTTCATCATGAAGTAATGTATGATTTCTACAAATGTAAAATCATTGCATCTAATTATGAACTGGTCACAAGAGTGTGGAGGTGGGGGGATCAATACTCTGCAGGAGGCCATGAGACAGTGGGTATTTATAAGTCTGGAGAAAATCCCACATTTAAATAACAAAAAATATATAATGTAAACCCCCACCAAAATAAACAATAAAAACAACAATAACAACAGCTTAGGGACTAAAAACCCTAAAATCATAAAAGCAATTGTACATTCCGCACAGCACAAAAGAGACTTCTGTGGGACTTCTTAAAAAGAGGCAATAGCCTCTTTTCACTACACAGACCCAAGGGATATCTTAAAAAGAGGAGCAAAAGTATCAGAGGGTAAAAGAGGCTGTCTCCTGCCCTACTGTTTTGCTCTCTAATCAGTTTCACCCTCAGTTTGTACCTGATATTTTGTGTGCAACTGAAGGGATTTTCCCTGCTGTCATTTGCCGAAGGTAGCCCTAAGATTCTTGCTCTGCAGGTTTTGATCCTGGATGCCTTTTCAGCCCCCAGGGTACATAGCTGTGCTAAGTTGATCCTGCCACTGCTAATTATAAAGTAAATGGGCAAAGCACTGGTGGTACAATGAGTGCTGCAGAAGGCAGCATATATCCAGGTGGAAGAAAGCACGTAGCCGTCACTCTGTATATTTAAGGTATTAAATGACAAAATTGGATTGTGATGTTAGAGCCAGAATTTCTGTCAAAAAGACATAGAACTGATGTATTCCAAAATACAGGACAAAGAGGGCAGGGAGATACAAAAGTGAATTGAAATAAGCAGTTATTAGCTTTCTTGGGAGAAAAGTTATCCATTTACATTTTCTTAACAATTATCTGAGCATGTGTTAGCTAATGGAAAACTCATTCTTGAATAACAGGATTGTGTCATTTTTCAGTGATCACATGTGTTGACATGATCATGAAACATGAATCTGGAAAAAGTGAAGACAGTTGTACCAGTCATTTATGCTTAAGTCTACTAGTTACAATAGGACTTGTCACTAGCAACAGGATGTAAGAACCTGTTTTCGGTTTTTCAGTTTCAAATTTAGTTCATTACTGTGGGAAGGTATTGCAATGAGCTATTATTTAATAAAGCCATTATATCACTGGCACTTTTCTGCCATTTGGTCCAGTATAGAAATATTTTCCAGATTTCTAATGATATGTTATGCACAAATGTAAGGTTCAACATGGTAGAAAAGGTCATTAAAATGTGTATTTATTTATTATATATTCAACATTTCCTTTTTAAACTTTTCTTCAGTATACGTTTATAGTATGACAAGAGGCTAGAGGAGAACACAGCATTCTAAGTAAGGATGTCCAAAGTCTCCACATAAGTCCAAATTGATGAATTTATGTTGAGTTTCCTCTATTAGCTTTTGAAGCAATTGTGGGGAAATAACCTTTTTTGTAGGTCTTTTTGAATGTTACTGGCATTATGACCATACCAAACCAAGGGCTGCAACTGTCATCTAAGTTGGTTCAGAATATGCACCTGAATATTTATTTATTTTAATATATTTAAATGAAAAGAATTTAGGTAAGTTTTCCCTGCTTTCCCCTTTTAATAATCCTTAATATGAAAATAAGTCTTTAGCTACCCAGTTAGGTTATACTGCATGCATTGAACTTGAAAGCTGATAATTTTGTAATCACATAGCTATAAATTACAGAGTGGTAAACAGGTAAAGATTGTATCTTGTCATCAGAGTCAATCAAAATATGAATATATACCTGGAATTTTCAGTATTCTTCAGTGTTGTAATAGATAGCCATTCTACGTTACGCAGAGGGTTCTTAGTGTAAAGATGGGGTGGGAAAGGTAACATAACAACTGAGGCAAACTTTGAAATGTTCTTTTAAAATGAGAGAAAGCATTATAGCATATTTAAACATATCACCTTTTTAAAAAAATGAAACAAAAATTGAACTTACTGATATTGCAATATTGTTATCCGTTTTCGTATTTCTCTTTATAAGTGGTTTATTTAAATAACTGTTGTTGGTGTACAGTTATGTTGCATTATGAATATTAATTCAATTTTGCAGTGAAGGTAAAATATATTCAGTAGTTATCCTAAAGCATGTCTGTACCTGTTTACCATTACTGTGTGTTTATGTGTATTTCAGTCTTCTGGTTCTTTCCCTTTTTATCTGTAATATGTCCCTTTGATATTTGCTTTTACAAATTCAGATACAAACTTTCAGCACTACATGAATTTAAGAAACTTCTATATTTATTTTGTTTGTTGTCTAAATTTGTTATTCTCTTATTCTGTCTATAATTATGTATATTAAGAAAGACCCATAAGAGTAGATTTTAAAATATTATTATTTAAATCACTTAGATCGGAACAAGATATAAAAATTGATGATGCATTGTGTGTCTTTACATTGCTCCAACTCACTGATGTTAGAACAGCAAATATGTTTACTAATTTTGCTATAATAGTGACACATTTCTAACTCCTTTTTTCATACATTAGTATTGACTTCACTATCCAGAGTTGACTGGGAGTGCTTGTATGTTCATCTTTGATATATGCGCACTACAGAATTATTGGAAGATATAGTATCAAATTTCTAGATGATCTGAGAATCTACGCTAACAAATACTTAGAATTTTTTGTATCGATAATACTTAGAATTTTTTTTGTTCCTCCCCCTCCCCCGTATACATTGGGTGTTAAAAACATTTTTTTTTTGGAGGGGGGAATAGGAAATGGACTTTAAAAATACTTCTCAAATTTAAAGCCACTCTGCCAACATCAAAATATGATTATTAATGGAAGAAATTTGTCTGTAACTGGATAGTTTCATATCTGTAGTGAAAGATTACTGTAGCTAATATAGATGAATTCTGAGATAATACTATGTGAACATTTTAAGCAGATTGTTTTAGGACAGGCAGCAGCTAACCTGAAGTAAATTAGTTTTTTAAGTTTGCAATTGGATTCTTCATTTGTCACTTAATGGAGTTTTCAAAGCAGTAGTTTGCAATTATTTTCTCTTAATCTTTTAAGGACATACACTTCAATGTAGGTTGTTCTGCACAGGACTGCAGCTGATTAATGTTAAATTAGTATGGGGTATACATTGGGTAACTATGCTGAATTCAAATTTTCCTTCAGAAAAATCCTCGTGGCAACTTTTGGAACAACATTGCTATTTTAAAAAGAAATTCCTTCTATTATTTTGGAGGATAATTTAGCAACAAAATTCTCTATTCACTATTTTATTCTTTTGCTTTTCTATATGTTTAAAACTTGGCCTTATATTTAGATAGCCAGTCTCAAATTTGTATCTAATTGTTCCTTCCCCTAATTTTCCTTCCCCTTGTCAATCTAATATACTGCAAGCATACTATACCCTAATTTAAAGTACACATTTTGTATCAATTGGATTGGATGCAAAGGTGCTCCATTATATAGAAATATGTTTTTCGCTAATGAAAGGTTCTCTTTACAACTTGCATTGCATTGCTGCACAAGAAAAATGGAACTAAATCTTTGCATGTATTTGCATTTCTGTGAGAGATTGGGCAGTCTTTTGAAGGAGCATAACAACTAGAGAAAAACCTACCTACCATATCGCTGTGTGAATTCTTGTACAAGCCCCCTTCCCCAGCAATTGTAGAACAGAATATGCTACTTGCTTCTTACTCACAGGTCTCTGGATCTAACCCAAAGATGATCAAGTTATATTTGTTGAACTCTACTGCTTATGTGCTTCTTCATTTTCCTAATAATGTTCTATTAAATGTAGCAACACAGTATAGTAACAGAATGTTGCCTGTTGAGAAAAATTATTGTACACGAGTACCACCCCCACTTAAAACAAGGCAGATGTATGGCTGGAAGTACATGAGCTATATATTTCCGGATCACAGAGTGATAGAATGGCCCTGCAGAGAGCTGGACTCATGGCACCCAGCCCCATAACTCTGAAAGCTCTTAATGCACATTCTTGCCATAAAAGGCTTATAATTTATAACTGATCCAAGCTGGAGTAACACCTGCCTTGGATGTTATGGGATGCAGCTGTTGAACACAAAGATTCATCAGCATTTTAACCATGGGATCTGTCACAATGTATCGCCTCCCCTTGAGATTTGTGCAGGAATGTGTTGCTTAGGCTGGAAAAATCTGTGGATGGTGCTACTATTATAGAGAAAAGGATAGAAATCAAGCAGTTTCTTTCTTGCTTTGCTGGTGTGACTGATGATATTCTTAGAACTGCCAAGTCATGTATTTGACTGTCCTTGAGTTATTATAAAAAACATGGTATTAATAATATATTGTGCCTTCAGCAACAGTTTTTTTGGGGGAGGAGCAGAAGTCAATATGTTTAACTCAAGACTTTTAAACCATTTAGTTCTGTAAATATTTTTAATTTAGTTTGTGTGTATGGCCTGATGGGTGGATGTTAAACCTCAAACCTCTAGCCAATACACAGACTCTGTATTGTTGATCAGTAGCATTTATTGATAAGCGTCAGAGCACCAAAGCTTGGCAAAGCCAGTTCTGACAAACCGGGCTTTTGCCACCTACTTTATTCCCTGCGAATCCCCGCTCCCAAATTCCCAAGAAATTGTGAAAAACAGTCCCTGGAGCTGAGGCATCCCAAGGTCGGTGGCAGATAGTAAGAGAAAGCCACCTGGCTTCCTGCCCCCATGAGATAACAGATATAGCTCTATTTCTCATGGTACCAGGGTGTCAGGAGAAAGCCTAGTTATCTACAAAGCATGTGAAGTCATAAAGGAAAGATTAAGGAAAGAATGCCCCAGATGGCAGTGGTAAGATATAGTAGGCTGGTTACATATATATTTTAGCAACATTGATTTGTAGTGTTAAGCAGTTCCAATGAGGTAGGAATGCATCTCAATCACCTAGATACAATCCCCCTGACAGTGGGTGGGTGAAAAGTTATTTTGTGCATGCTGCATTCTAGGTTTACACACTCAGTCTAAAGCAATCAGATGACACAGTCTTCCCTAGTTCAGGGATCAGCATAAAAGTGATGAATGGTTGAATCTGCACTTGGCATTATATGTTGTATGTCTTGCGTAGGATGCTGCTTGATTGCTGCTTGCCAAATGTATTTGCCCCTAGTTTTTTTTTTAAATGGGATTGCATTAGAGCCTGTATCCTTGAGAAATTTTTTTGGTGTCGCATCAGTCTTTAAATTATTTTTTAACATTATTTTTAACAATTGTGCTGGTGTCGCATCAGTATTAACATTATTTTTAACATTGGTCCATTGGGTTGTCTAGTTTGTCCTGGAGTTCCCTTGGAGACTTGCTGTGTAGGTAAAAGGCACTGGTGGTGAAAAGCAATGACATTGTATTGATTGTTCTTGTTTAACCTAATGCCACAGTTAATTACAGGCCTTTCTGCTTCTACATTTTTCCTCAGAATTGGCAGACAATTAGATTAGATTGGACCAATGTAAGTGACACTATGCTATTGAAATAAGTCTTGAATGTTTTAATGTACCTTAATGAAAAAAGGTGGGGGTAACTTTCAGAATTAAACATGATTGGCTGTTTGACTTGAATAGTGCTGTCGTTCTGAAGTAAGTGTACAAAATGTGGAATGATTAATTAACTTTTTTACCTTCTAACCATCACACGTTCTTTCTAAACTATTTGCTGTTATGAAAATTAGCTTGCTGATAGAGTGAAGTTTTAAAAAAATCAGTCTTTAAAAGATTCATTTACAGTTAAGTGCTCTGGAGTTACATTTTCCCTTTGTTCCCTATGAAGCCAAAATCATAGGCCAGAGGTCTCTCAGTACCTTTTGTGGTGGGCAGATACAGTGATCAGGTACTCCTTTTTTTCTGCAATTTTGCATCATGGCTACCAATTTTGCATCATGGCTAAATCTCTCAAGCACTACTCCCTTCCTGTATGAGAACAGTGTCATTCCAAATGGGATTCTAAAGACAACTAGTTTGTTTCAGTTTAATCCAGGATGCTTTTGGGATGCAGTCAGGTATTTTTATGTGAAAGATTTAACATGTATCCCATTCATAGAACAGTCTTATTTGAATAGATTTGATCTTCAGTCTATACTCCTAGGCTCCAAGTCTGCATGTACATTAAACTATCTCAAATGTCTAGATTTGTACCATAAAATAAAATAAATCTCCTTATGTAGAAAAAAAAAATTAAGCTATGCTGGTGTGTACATTGGGTGTAAAACATGAGAGAAGATGTTGTTTCATATTGTAAGCATCTAGATTTAATTATAAGCTAAGGTGAATTGGACCACATGTCATACCACCAGAGAAATCCTAACCAGAGTTCTGCCTTTACTTCAGTGGATTTTAAAAGGTGGAACTCTGCTTAGTTATTGTCCAGTTCATCAGAGCAAGGCTAGTAGCCACATAGGATTAAATACTATCAGAAAATCCCATCCAATTCTGATGCTTTGCACGTATTGAAATGGTCAATAAAAGTGTTGCAAAGAATTAAATGATTTTTCTTAACAATAGGAATATTCAAAATCCAAATTAAATTTTTCCTACCCCGCTGCATATTACAGCAAACCCAGGCTTTTGGATTAATGCAGCAGGTAAAGAATTATAATATTAACAATTTAATGGCAAAGAAAGCATAGATTCCCTCTGTCGGATTCTGCTTGGACCTGGGGAGCATGGGCCTGTGGAGCAGCAGCACACTGGTGTACATGACACAGGTGCAGGCCTGGTGCTATTCGTACACTTGCATGAAGGCATGCCACTTTTAAAAACTCACCTCCTCTTCCCTGCATAGCTCCGTTGGCCCTGGGAATGGCCTGGGGGGTTGGAGGGCAGGGGGCATGTCCCCTCATCCTCTCTGAGCTACAAAGGGAAGAGGAGAGTAAGGGTTAGGAAAAAAGGCGCCTTCTACCCGATGTCGTTCACTCGGCTGGATGCCACTGGATGCCACTGCTTTCCAAAAGACTTACTAAAGGACTCACAAAAATGTCGTTGTGGAGGGAATACGCCATTGTGGCTTTGCTCCAGCTGCGGCAGCTGTGTGAAGTTCTTCCCCACCATGGGCTTTTTACCAGCTGCACAATTCACCGCTCTTTACAGCCCATGCGGAATTAGCCTCTGAGCCAGAAAAAATCCCACTCCTAGCAAAAACCTAACTTGCTGAAATATAAATTTTAAGATGCCTTAATTGATTATTACTTTTAGCAGCTAGAGTTTCCTCCTCTTAGTTCTATTTTTCCCCCAAAAGTGAGTAACATAGTTTTACAGAATAATTTGAAGTTTATGTGTGTTTCTGGAACATGTAGCTGTACAATTGACTTGAGTAGACATGGCAAGTGGAAAGCATTAATTATATAGTTGCAGTTTTCCAAGAAAGAGGTGTGAATATGTTTGTATGTGATGAGGAATATATGAAGAAATTACAGTTTGGTGACAAATATATATTTTGTATCAACAAGGCCCAAATAACTTAGCATAGCAGAATTCTTTATAAACTTATTTTGTTTCTGGAGATCTCTGTTTTGGATTACAGACAGTGGTTAGTGAGTATTATATTTAAACCCTTATTTCTCTTCATTCAATTCTTACATGGCAGGCAACTCTGTCTGGAAATGAAAGGTTGTATCAGAGGCCTGTATCACTATTTTCCAATAAGAAGAAGATACCTATTTGGTAATTAATAGTGTGCAATGTTGTTGTTGTTTTGACCTGGCTAACCAACTTTACATGGAAAACAGCATTATCCAGAGCAAAAAAAAAAAGCAAGGACAGAAAGTATTGTCGAAGGCTTTCACGGCCGGCCTCAACTTGTTGTTGTGGGCTTTCCGGGCTGTGTGGTCGTGGTCTGGTAGATCTTATTCCCTTTCCACCAGGGTAAATGACCTTGGGAAGGCAAATCTGTCATTGTAGCTCTTCACCACTTCAAGAGGTTGCTTCACTCTCCCCCCCGCCAAATTTTTTTTTTTGGATTGCGCTGTATATTTCCTGACAGAAGGATCTCTCACTGTGAAATCAGTTATCTTAGTTTCCTGATAGGCACCTGCTTGGGTCTTCAGTCTGTGGTCAGATTCTCCTTAACTAAAACACCCTATGAATTTGACAGTTTCACAGATAAAACATTTTAATCTTGGAGAGTCAGCAGTCCCTCTATGCCCGTGGTGGTGAACCTGTGGCACTCCAGATGTTAATGGACTACAATTCCCATCAACCTCTGCCAACATGGCCAATTGGCCATGCTGGCAGGGGCTGATGGGAATTGTAGTCCATTAACATCTGGAGTGCCATAGGTTTGCTACCACTGCTCTATGCTGAAGAAGTTCCCATTAACTAGTCTCTGTGCTCTAAGCGTTAATGCAACTATATTTATTTATATTTGGACTAGTAGTAAAACCCATTTCAAACTGCAATGAAATGGGCTCTAGGCAGGGGGTGGGAGAGTGCGACTGGGGACTGAGTGGGCTGATGGCAGGTTTTCCTGGCTGCTGACCTTCTCTCTCCCCGTCCCCCGGCCAGGCTTCTCCTGTTTTTTCTGCTACCCCTCCACTCACTCCAGGGTCACTCTAACACTCTGCCACCATTTTATGTTACCATGGCCATGGTGGAAACCCAGATGTTAGGGCCCAGAAAGGAGGGCCAGGTTGATTTTGTGGGGCAGGGGAAGAATGGCTGGGTGAATGGGGAGGTGAATGGGAGGCCCAGCAGGAGGTGCCATTTCTTCACTAGGCCAGGGTTAGGTTTTGGGGTGACTGAGGGTGGCTGGGGGAATGGGAGGAGGGCAGCTTGGCACTTCTCCGTTGGGCCAGGATTGGGTTTTAGGGTGAGGGGAGAATAGTTGGAGGAATTGTGAGGTGGATGGGAGGCCTGGCAGGAGGGAAACTTGGCACCACTTTTCAAATTCGGGAGGGTGGCTGGAGAAATGGGAAGCCAGATAGGAGGCCTGAGGAGAGGGCGGCTTGGTGCCACTTCTCTTCTGAGCCTTGATTGGTTTTGAGGGCAGGAGGAGGGTGGCTGGGGGACACAGGAGAATGGTATCAGGGCTGATGGTGCAGCAGGCCACTTGGTGCTGCTGCTCCATGAGGCAGGGGTGGTTTTTTGGTGGTGGTGAGAATGGGGATTGTAGTCTGGGTCCTGGCGGATCAGCAGATGGCAAGGTAATGCTCCTCTGCCAAGCCTGGGTGGTTTGTGAAGTTGATGGGCAGGCAGGGGGAAGTGGGAGGGTAGTTGCAGGTGGGGAAACTGATGGCGGGCCTGGTGGGAAGGGCAGTGAACTGGCTGCCAGGCTGGGATTGCTGCTGGATCAAGAGAAGGCAGGCGGGTGCATGGGGGTTGCTGTAATGTGAAGGGTGACTCTCCACCAATAGGTTTGAAGGATTGAGTTCTATGTGCTGGTTGGTGCGGGGGGGAGGGTGTTTGTCATCAGAAAGCAGTGATTTGTGACCACAGGGAATTATATATGGTATATGACGGTAGCTCACTGGAACTATTGTTCACAGCCTATGCATAGACTATATATAACCAATCTTGATGGTTGTATGATTCTCTTTAGAAGTTCTTGTACAGATCTACTGACGGAAATAAAAATAATCAGAGTGCAACACTATTCCCCCCATATATTTTATTGCGTTTCTGCCATAATAAATGCTCCATAGGAATGAATTTTAAGATTATTTTGATGTTAACAAATTTAAATATTTGCCTGATTTTTTTTTTAAAAAAAGCAATTAGAATTTTTGTTTTCTTGTCCTGAGGCTCTAAGATATTAATGTAGCAAGTACTTGCTTCAGGAAAAAAGGGGTGAATAAATAACAGATTTCACTCTGTGAGATCTGAAACTGGGAATGATATGTGTTAAAAATGTCCATCCACTGGGCAAGCTTCAATTTTCATCCACAAGATTTTTATTTGCTTGTCTTTAGTAGGTGAGCAGGTGGCAATTTTGAATGCCTCATCTTTAAATGGATGCAATTATCACAAGATTATACGGTCTGCCATGTTAGGCATTCATGCATTTTAATATTTTGTTTACAGCCTTCCAGCGCTCTTCACACTTCCTCAGTGAAAACTAATGGAGAGTGTTATAGCTCAGGTCTTAGCCCATTCAATACAAAATATGTTGTTAGCTGAAAACATTTGCAAATGACAACCTGCCAAACTGTTTAATATATTGTACAAGCTTTGTTTTTACAAATAACTCAGAAATATTGTTCTATAATGACTGCATGGCAAAAATACAGATAATGCTCAAGGGTTGTATATGTTTTAAACTCTTGTTAGTAAGGAGTACATCACAGTAGAATATGTGACTGGCTGGTAACATGCTTTAAATGGACTTATGGTTTCGTTGCAAATCCATGTAATCAAACAAACTTCAAGAACATTTTGGGTAGCCAAATATCTTTTCTGCAGCTAGAGGAACTCTTTTATGCAGGCAAGATGGTATCATATCTCCTACTTCAAAGACAAAGGGGAAAAAGGGGAAAAATACACTTATATGCCACTGGTCAAAAGAACTATTGATAACTGATTGGAAAGCTACTTGAATTTTCAAGCTGTCAGAGTACTCGCAGAAATCTTTCCCACGTATCAATAATTCTGTGGGAAATACACTCTAGAAAAGACTGATCACTGTGTAAAAGAGGCCCTTTTGTTCACATGCCCTTGTGTTGATCCTGGACAGAATAACAGCTTCTCTTTGAATTGCATAGATCAAATTCATACCCTGGACGATGAATCCTTTCTGTTGAGTGGGAAGCCTTGGTTTAGTGCAGGAAAATTACTCAGTGAAGGAAGACATAGGACTAATGTCCTGAATTTTATCCTTTCACTTAATTGAGTCATTTTCTAAAGGAAAGATCCTTCCTGAGAGAATCCTGACGTCAAATGAGAGGCAGTGGATCCAAACTTCCAGTTTTAAAAAGATTTGTTCTAACAACATAACTGTGAGTACTATCTATCTACAGTGGGACATGGACTGATTTTGCACAGGCAACATGGGTTCGTGGATCCCATTTGCCTGTGCCACTGTTTGTACAGTGGCTGCAGGGGCCAGCCAGGATTGCTGAGATCCTGGAGGCAGGAGGCAATATGGTTCAAATGGAAACACTGTGTTTCCATGCGAACTGCACAGCCAAGAATCCCCCACCCAAGAATCTCCCTCGTCTCCCTGTATGGTGTGGTAGCCACCTATTAGAGTATCCAATCTAATGGCAGCTGCCTGGGGAATCCACCATTCATGGAAGGGAATGGGGATTGAATACTTCCTGCTTGCCATAGTTTGTACAGGCAAGCAGGAAGTGTTTGCAATCTGGGTGAAAGAAAAAAAAGTGCTAATTTCGCAATTTTCATTTACCCAAGGTTCTGGCCAATTAAATGTGTTAGAAGCATTTGGATAACAAATTCTGTGAGAACTCCTCCTCCCCAAAATGCTTTTTAAAAGGTCCTCAACCTGTTTCTCTGTGTGACTGTGAGAGTTCTTTGTTTGCTTCATGGTGTGTGCGGGAGCTTAAAGTTACTTAAATAGATCTGGTTAGTGTAGATTGATAAAGTCAGGTCTTAACTGAGGGAGCAGATATGAACCAGCAGATGATTTGTGGGCCAAGCGATGGTGCGTGGAGATGAAGGAATGGAGAGACACAACCACAGCTCCCCAGAGTAACCAAACAGAGACATTGGGTGGTGATAAATTGGCCACAACTATTATTTGAACAGCAGCTATCAAAACCTTGGCATAGCATGGGGCATTAAATCACCATACCAGATTGGTTGGCCCAGCAGGAGCAGGTTGGCAACCATGCTAGAAATGTCCCTCCAGTCCCAGAAGAACATTGTCCAGCCCAAAAGAAGGCCTTGGCAGCTGGAGCCACTCACAGCCTTTTCTACCTGGCCCAGTGCCATGTGGGCAGCTGCCTGTGCTTAGAATCAGCACCTCTTTTTTTCCCTCTACCCCACAGGCTTGCAAATGGGGCCCCAGGTAAGTTTAGTCCTGGGCAAGTTGTAACAGCTTCATGGCAATCATTGGGAGACAGGGACATGGGGGGCTTTGTCAACTGATTGCATGATGTCACTGTGAGAAAAACCCAGAAGTGATATATTTCTAAGCATTGGCTGAAAATCTGTGATAAAACCAAAGAGTTCTCGGTAATTCTTAGAGAACACTGTTGTCATTTTTTGCAGAAAACCTGTCTCTGGAGATAATGTCACGCTGTCAGCCAATGACTGTTCAGTGACCATTTTTTAAATTTTTATTTTTCTTCTGTTGCTGTTCTGAGTGGCAGCAGAAAACAACATTTAGAAACAAACATTTCTAAAATATGATTTTAATATTTTTAATAATAATTGTGAATCTGAAATAAGCTACTAGGCATTTACCAAAATATATTGTTCATTGTATATCATATCTTCCATTATTGAAAAGACTCAAATTTACATATACACATCTATGTCACAATATGAGGGCTAACAGGTATATTGTAGAATAAACTTGCTTGGATTAGAGTCTATTTCATAAGAATTCTTAAGAGTCATCCATTGTTAGATTTATATATAGATATAGAGCGTAGAAACTGTGAATGGTGGTGTTAAAGACAATGAAATGCAGGAGGCAGAGATAATAGTATTTTGAAGAGGATTTTTTTCCATCAAAAATTTTCTTTTTTGCATACAACCACTTTCTCCTATTTTCTTTTTCTCTTTTAGAAGAGGAGTTTTCTGGTACTTACCTATGCATCTTTTTGTGCTTTCATCCCTTGCAGTTATTAGTTTTAACAGAAGAACAGGAAGGTTTGGGAACAGATTGCCTGCCTGTGAGCATCTAAAGAGTAAAATTCTGAAATTCTGCAGAACTCTGTCTACTCCTCTCTTTGAACTTTTAATTGGTCATAATGAAATTGATTCCAAAAACACTCCAAATTCCTAAAAAAAAGAGGGAAATAAAATGGATTGTTTGATTTTAGGGAAAAACTGAGAAATTGCTTAATTAGAATCTGATAAAGTACTTAATTAGAATCAATCAAGAATTCTTAATTTCTCTGAACACAAATATAGGTGGATTCCGCATCGGCTAAAAACAGCGGTGTGAAAACAGTGTAAAATGGTTTAAAACAGTGTAAAAGGGTTTACACTGTTTTCACACCATTTTGACAGAGCTGTTTTTGATCCATGCGGAATTCGCCATTGTCTGTGACATGTACATGTAAAGTTCATCTGTTGATAACACAGGCACCATGGCAGTATTTAGTGATAATACTGCCTTCTTAGACTTCTAAACTAATTTAACACTAGCTGTATGAAGAAACCCATTATCAACATTGAAGTCAAAACAAGATCGGATTTCCTGATTGATTCTAATTAAGCAATTTAACATCACATTTACAGCAATCAGACTCAGAAATTTCTCAGGAGACTCTGCTGCTGACAAAAGAAGAAAGTTGTGGCTGGGTTTTAGTGCTGGTAGCATCTGCTTGCTATCCAGAAGGTCCCGGTTCATCTCCTGGTATCTCCAGTTAAAAGAATCAGGTAGTAGGTGATGTGAAAGACCTCTCTGTGAGACCCTGGAGAGCCATGTCAATGGTCTAATTTAGTATAAGACAGTTCCATGTGTTCAAAAAGAGTCTATAACATCAAGCTTCATTTGCAGTTATGGTTTCCTCTCATACTATAGCTGTTGAATTAGCTTAGCAA
Source organism: Sphaerodactylus townsendi (assembly GCF_021028975.2). Classification (NCBI taxonomy): domain Eukaryota; kingdom Metazoa; phylum Chordata; class Lepidosauria; order Squamata; family Sphaerodactylidae; genus Sphaerodactylus; species Sphaerodactylus townsendi. The sequence continues at coordinate 126,737,743 of NC_059425.1, read as the reverse complement.
ATGTAGAGAAACTTGTGTATTACAAATAATCACTCTTTATCTTGTATATATTTTACTTTTGCATAGAATGTCACACTTAACCTGTTGCATTCATTGACCTTTGACTGCACTGTTTGCAGTCTTTTTTCTGTGCTCATGTAAGCATATCTAATTTATGTGGTAAAGTATGCTGTGGTCCATTGGAGTTTATCAGGTAACCAACTGGGTGAAACAACACTCTGTCTTGCTATAACATAGTACTATGGCCACACCTATCTGGAAACTGAGTTTTTCCTGAAATGTTTTTGTAGCATTGCGTACTGTAAAGAGAGCTTAGACATTAGAGCGTTTGGGAGTAGAAGGAGTGCCCAATGCTCAAATTAATGATAAGAAGTCTTGGACATTGCCTGTGGTTTGTTTTATGCAGATATAAAGTGGAGTAGAGCATAAATTTTAATTCCACATGATTACAAACCGATTTGAGTAATACAATTGTAGTTGCTACTTAAAGAACAAAGTATTGGATTGTTCTAGTGTGCTGTTCAATATAAAATTAGGCTCTATAGTACAACACTTATTACAGTGACCAATAAATGAGGCAATAGGTTATGGACAATTAAGATCTGTTAAATATTTTAAAACTTCTTCCGTTCAACGTATTGTCGAAGGCTTTCACGGCCGGATACCACTGGTTGTTGCGGGTTTTCTGGACTGTGTTGCCGTGGTCTGGTAGATCTTGTTCCTCCTCATGTAAGTATTTCCACTAAACGCAGTTCAAAAAAGAACTTGTGTCTCAATATTGTTATGGAAGGAATCCTTTCCTCAGAAGGTTTTCTGGAGCTCCAGGTTCCCCTAAGTTCATGATCTGATTGGAGTGAGTAGCTGAATGTCCAGATCCTTATATAAACACACACATGCAAACACACACACAAAGAGAGAGAAAGAGAGACTTATACACTCTGGTGTTTTCCACATTGACCATATATCTTGGAATAAGGAGGTGAAACATCCCGGTTCGGCCATGATTTCCGCATGACTTCCAGGTCTAACTCGAGCTCGCCCGCAAGATTTCCCTTATCCCGTAGCTTTAAAAAACTGCTAAATTGGCAATTCTTTTTTTTAAAGCACTGATCCCACTCCCATGCAAACATTGTGGGAGACAGACCAGTTTATTTGTCCTGCCTCATCGCCTGCAGCCAATAAGAACGTTGGAAAACCGGGGCAGTTAGCACAAGCATGGCAGTGTTGGCGAGGAAAATGAAACTGAACTGGGGAGCCATTCATAATCAAATGTAGTTCTTCCCCCTGGCTTGAACGTGCTGATGGGCTGCCATGCGGAGTGAGAAACTGAGATAGAAACATCCTGGTATGTATGATTCCGGTTTTCCCCTGGGATATTATGTCCGTCCAGAAAACACCTCTGAAACTATTTATTACATCATAAAGCAATTTGGGGGAAAGCATACATAGCAGTATTACTCAAGTAAACCAATAATGGTTCAGTATATAAGTTTATATATTATATGATTAATGTAAAGGAATATATTCTTTCTGCATACCAAGCATAAGCAAAGCATTTGTGATTTTGGCGTACAACCTGGAGTAAAAGAATTTGTTAGTTTATATATCCTTTTGAGCTTATAGAAAAAAGGATAGATGTAAATTATAAGATAGTGTGCTGAACTATCCTTTTTCAGAATCATCATTGTGTATACATAGCAGTTTGTTTACCACGGACAATGGATTGGGCCCATTGCAACCATATGAAGCTGACAGAGATAAGTATGTTCTCTGTTTACCTTTCTATCAACCTATGCCCCTCTGTTAGGTATATAGGTGTATTGCCTTTATTTATGACTAGATAGAAGAAGAAGAAGAGGAGGAGGAGGAGGAGGAGGAGGAGGAGGAGGAATAGTAGTTTGGATTTATATCCCCCCTTTCTCTCCTATAGGAGACTCAAAGGGGCTTACAATCTCCTTGCCCTTCCCCCCCTCACAACAAACACCCTGTGAGGTAGGTGGGGCTGAGAGAGCTCCAGAAAGCTGTGACTAGCCCAAGGTCACCCAGCTGGCGTGTGAATTCCCCAGATAAGCCTCCACAACTCAAGCAGCAGAGCTGGGAATCAAACCTGGTTCCTCCAGATCAGAGTGCACCTGCTCTTAGCCACCACGCCACTGCTGCTCTAGATAGCATTAGAAGTGTAAGATATACTTACTGGATCACACAGTGCATGCATTGATGGCATGCTGCAGAGTACATCAGTAATCACTGGGTGCAGCTCAGAGTCCATTTATTCTTAGACAGTGAGATTTAGATTACAGCCAGTCATTAATCTTGATATTTCTAGTATCAAACTATAAAATTTCTTTTGTCTGTCTCTATTATAAATAATATGCCTATTTTGTTTTTCTTTTGATCATGAGTTTTATATATATATACCTTGATCCCACTCAAAAAGAATCACAGAAATAATATGCTGAGAGTGGTAAACATTGTAGTTTAAATTGAAAAGACTTGAATGAGCATCTTTTTCCTGTTTGCCACTCTAGGTAGCTAGATATGAAGTTGCTGCCTTGCAGCTATTCATGTGACAGGCATGCTGTAATTAGTTTACAGTACCCTGTAGCTTCAAGCACAGCAGGATGGTGGGTTTTTTTTGGGGGGGGGGCAAGCAAGGTTAGTGTAAACAAGAAGGTGGGGAGGTATCAGAGTGGCAGGCTGCTCTAATCTCAGTGTAATTCCTTTGTCATTAGAGGGGGAAAACCTTCCTCTTACACAGATTTGACTGGTTTCCTTCTCTGTTCTAGTGCAGAGATTATGCTTCCAGTTGATGTTCAGAATTCTTTATAAATTAATACAATGGCATTGATTTCAAATTCTGAGACAGGCTGCACAATCGAGGGCAGGGCAAATCCCGTCTCTGGATGCAGTGTGGGCTTCCGCCAGCATAAATGCTCTCTCTGGAGCACTTATGCCAGTGGAGGGCAAACCCACTTGTGCCCAGCTGCTGCAGCTCCCCACAATGCCTGGTCGTGATGCTTGGCCTCATGCTGGCACTTAAAGGCTTTTGAACTATTGCTTACTACTGTGTAAAATTATTTCAACTTAATAAGGGAAAACATCAAAAGTTGGCCCTGCTCCGTCAGGTGTACCTTGCATGTTCCTATCATTTGATGCATGCATTCACACTGTGCACTGTGCATGTAAGACTCTGAAGACTTATCTGAAGAAGCATGTTATTTATGGCATTGTATTTGTAGCATAGAGGATCGCATACAAAATGTTGCCTTCAAAATAGTATTTCAGAAACCTACCGCCTCAGGGGACCATTTACCCAGTGCATACTTCTACACATAGGGGAAATTAATCACTTGTAATATTTGCCAGTGTGAGGAGGAAATTGCTATGCTTCCAATTCCAGAATTTGAAAGGAAGAGCATGGAAGATTCTACTCGGGGGGGGGGGGGGAACGAAATTAATGGCATGGCCAGATGGAGTGGAAAGTGCGTAGCAAATCTCCACCTGCTAACATCTGAGTTCTAATAGAGTATCCTTAGTCTGAAGAACAATGAAGGGCATGGCCAAAGTATTCTCATACTTTTTGTTTTCTCCACTTGGAAAGGGAAAAACTGTTTTTAACGCATTAAATGAGAAAAAAATCAGACTGAAAAGAAAAACAGCTGCTGATCCCAGGCACTTAATTTTTGCTTCTTCATCCTTCCTTTGTCTCTTTTGCCATTTGTCAGATTCAGGCATAGATCCACGCCATCTTGTATATCTCAGGTCTTGTCTAGACCATATATTACCACATGGAGGTTTTTGTTTTCATTTGACGTATTTCTTAATTTATAAGAACACCACATACGTTTGACATGCTGAGTTGTTAGCTTGTCATCTCAGAAGTCCACCACAAGAATTTCGAGATTATTTCAACTGACCTCTTTAAGTTTGTGGTAGAATATTTGCATTATGCTATTAGGAATAAGGCTTTTGGAATGTATCAGCCATTGTGTTCTGATTCTAAAATGTTTGAAAGATTGGAAATGGGCAGCCCAATCCAGATTGGAGAAAGAGGGGATGGCCATTGGCTATAGTGGAGGGCTGTGACAATGCACTTGCCTCCTCCTCCTTTAGTGTAAGGACACACATGCTATGGGAAGGAACAATTCCATCGGCATCTGGCCACCCCAGAACTCTGTAGTGGGCAAACCTGGAAATAGATGTTGCCATCGAGCTACACTGGCATCTGAGTGAACACCAGCGCAGGGGGTGAGTGTACTGGGCCATTTCCGGGGTGGAGTCAACTTACTCAATTTCCACCAATATTCCAGTCTATTTGGGCTGTGGGGCAGTTTCAGTGAGAGGAGGTTTTTTCAATTGCCTTCTTTTCTGCACCATCCAAAGCTTTTGCTGCACTGTCCCCAGTTACCTCAGTGTCCCCCGGCTGAATCTGGATTACAGTTAGCCACCTGTATGTCTGTGGTGTTTCTTCTAAGCCATCTGATCCTACATTGAAAAACAGAGTTGAAGCACTGTTTGCCTCATAGAGAAAGGAACAAAGAATACACTGCATATGCTATACGTATCCAAATGCTCTAGTCAAACAGGTATTTCGATAGCATACAATTAAGGTGAATAGGTGACTACAACTCTGCTGGGTTGTATGACCTCCATGCAAAGAATAATTCCTTATTTCAGTTTATTTAATACATTTCCAAATTTAGAAAAGTGTTCATGGCAGCTTCCAAATTAATAGGATATAATATATGGAAATGTAAAGAGTTCTGTACATTTTCTTAGCTCCACTGTATTATTTATTTTAATTGGTGAACTTGTCAAGCCAAATTTCTTATGTGCCTCTTCTGACTTAAGTTGAAATCAGATAGTTACTTCTTACTCTGGTGTAATCCCCACTGAAAATTAAAGGTGGATACAACCAGGTTTCAAAAGAAACAGAATCTCATTTTTACTTAGGATGTAGATTAAATTTTATGAATATTCTGTGTATTTTAATCACTGCTTTCCACAGTATCAGCAGTGAGCAACAGAACTCCCATTGTTACCCTCTGCATTCTCTGAGTCCGAGAATGTGAGCACTGACCATTGCACACATTCTCTGACACACCCAGACACATCTATGTCACAATATGAGGGCTAACAGGTATATTGTAGAATATTGGGGGGGGGGGGGGGTTGGGGAGGGGGGGGGTGGGCGGGGGGGGGAGAGGGGGAGGGGGGGGTGGGGGGGGGGGGGGGAGGGGGGGGGGGGGGGTGGGGGGGGGGGGGGGTGGGGGGGGGGGGGGGTGGGGGGGGGGGGGGGTGGGGGGGCGTGGTCTGGGGGGGGGGGGGAGGGCGGGGGGGGGGGGGGGGGGCGTGGGGGTGGGGGGGGGGGGTGGGGGGCGGGGGGGGGGGGGGGGGCGGGGGGGGGGGGGGGAGGGGGGGTGGGGGGGGGGGGGGGGGGGGGGGGGGGGGGGTGGGGGGGCGGGGGGGGGTGGGGGGGGGTGGGGGGGGGGGGGGGGGGGGGGGGGGGGGGGGGGGGGGGGGGGGGTGGGTGGGGGGGGGGGGGGGGGGGGGGGGGGGGGGGCCTGCGGGGCCATGCAGAAACGGCCTTTGATATATGGACAACACTTTCTGTTATACTCTTTTATGTGCCTTGGAAGCCTGCAGGCCTTTGACATTCTTGGTCTTTACGGTTTAACATTAAAAAATTGGTTCATTTTTAATTTTTTAATATAATTTTCAAGATTTTTTTAAAAAATATGACTTCAATAAAATCAAATGTGCTTTGAAAATACATGTTAAAGTTAATGTAGCACTTAAACTATTTGTGTCAGTTACTTCTCTATAATGCACTATACCTAATAGACTTTTCTATTAACTGGAGTATGCAATTGTTCAGCTCATGCATGGATTCTTCTAAAATAGCTTTTGCAAGAGCCACCCACAAAAGGTTGACACATCTAAAACAGCACCCCCTTAAGCATAAGAGGCTGATACTGAGGAGTAATGGCTTTCTATCTTTGGCTGTTTCTGCACAGCTCCATAACAGCACCCTAGGGACAGTGAAAACACCATCCTGGGGCACTGTTCGCACCAGCACTGTGCTTGTGCTGCCCAAGCAGCAAGAAAAAGCCACTTTTGAATCTTGCTTGGGGAGCGAGGTTTTTCAAAAGCGGCGTCTTCCACTTGCTGCTGTACAAACGGCAGCAGGTGGAAGGTGGTGTTTTCCCCATGCTGGCCCCAAACGGCTCCTTACCTCCTCCTGGCTTCTTTCATTCTGTGGAGGCCAGAGGACACGTCTCCTGGCCTCCATTCCTGCAGCCGTCACTCTGGCCATGGGGCGTGTCCCCTGATCACCACAGAGCAATGGAAGCCAGGAGGAGGTAAGGAGCCATTTGTGGGGCTGTGCGGCTGTGCAGAGCCTGCTCTGCCAGCTGCGCAGCCAGAGGGGCTGTTTGTGCGAATGGCCCCGGGGCTTGCATCGGCATGAATCATGCCGATGCAGCCCCACTGCTCTGGCTGTTCAGAAACAGCCTTTGTGTGAGCAGAAACACTTCATTTTTGCTCTTGGGTACGTGTGTAAATACTTCCTATTAAATATAGAAGAATTTTGAATTTTTAATAAATTCGTAAATACATTTTCATGTTCTGTGGCCTAGACTTTAATTCTGATGCCCCTCCTATTAGTAATCTCTTCCAAACATTCTGGAAGTTTGTTATTTTTTTATTAGTGAATGACTTATCCTGCATTATTTGCCCCAGTACCCAGTAAAAACATGAGATGACAGTATAGGTTTAACTAGTTTGTTTATAGCAGCTGATCTACATTATTGATTAACTATAATGTTCAATTGAGAGCAGGCTGTGCTAGGCAGGCTAGCCATGGCTATCTTTAGTTTTGGCAAAACCACCCTGGCTTCAATCTTAGTTAACGGCTGCAGGCAACCTTGTTTGTCATTGCCTACACATATTGTGCAAAGAGTTGCCCAGCCCCAGCCCCTTTCCCTGATGTGATGTGAAGCCACTACCAGGTTTCCCCCCTGGTTGCTGAGCACCAAAGGCACATTTTCACATGGTCCATCCAACCATAAAGCAAGTGATGGTCTGTTCAGAACACGTCCTCCATCACGCCCAAGGTTCACAATGCTCACTGCTGCTCCTTACGTACTAATAAGCAGCCCACCCTATCCCTGTCAAACTAATTATGGCTTGAACTGTCAATGGCCAGGCCCAGTTAAACGATTAATAACCAGCCACTCTGAACATCACAAAGCAGGCAAAAAGACTTCTCCAAAAAGCCAACCAGGGAAGAAGCCCCCACAAAATTCCTGCTTAGCTCCAGTTGAAATCCAAGGGTGGATGCTTGGATCCAATAAAAGTTGGCTCATGAGGGAGAAACAGCACTAAAAGTCTCTCCCTCTGGCCTTCTAATTAAGTGGCAACCTTTGACTTGCAGTCAATCTAGCCTCATGTTTCAATTAAAATGAACCACGTTAAATTAATCCCTGATTTACAAGCCAGGAAAACTCTTATTTAAGAAATGTACAAGAAATTTATTCTGTTAAGATGGAATACATTGAATACTTGAATACAGTGGAACTTACTTCCAGGTAGGCCTGCAAGGATTTCTTGGCAACTCTTCTTCATTTCTCCCCAGATTTGTATTGTATGCTTATATAATCATTTTCCTCATTAGCCAAAAGTTCTCACTACAGTAAACCTGAACAGTGATCAATTAGATCAATTAGACAACAACTTTGAGGAAGGGAATCCCAAATGAAATCTGGAGAAGGTGAGGTCTGTATCTATCACTATAATTGCTCCCTGTTCAGGAACAAATTTTTGGGTTTGTCTGGAATCCAGCCATGAATAGGAGCCTTTTGCTTCTGTCATTGTAACATTTTATATCCTTCCTATATTTTTTCATTCTAGCAGCAATTTCTCCTAAATTTATAGCACCAGTCTTTGCCAAATGGGCAAAATCAAATACCATAAATTTGAAAGGGAGTTATTCCTCAAACCCATAACATAACTTTGTCTGTTAACAAAGTGGGTCTTCATTTTCACACTGAACGATCTGTGAAAGACTGATTTGACATTTTTAGAAGATCCAAGCAACTCACATTATTAAACCATAAAAATAGTACAACAAATATGGTCTCAGGTGAATCACCTGGAACACTTCAATGCAATTTGAAACTGGAGCAGTACTGAGGGGGTAGGGATACCAGCCAAACTATCTTGATTTTAAAAAAACCAAGGCTCAAGAATGTTTCTTCTCTGGCAAGCATACTCCTAAAATATTTCATATATCATCTGCTGTTGAGGCTCCCCACAGGTTGGACTCCCCCACCCCTGCTCAAATGTTCAGCAGGAAAAAAGAAACAGGGAGGGAAAAATGGTGTCATGCAATATCACAACATAACTTCAGACCCTAAACCCAGAAGTTCCATAGAAATCACAAGGACTAACAGTGCATCACCGCAACACACTTTTTTTTCTCCATTAGGTTTGGGGGGGGGAGGTCAGGTCAGTTGTGGCTCCATACTGCTTTCGTTTATCCCCTGATTTTCATGTGTGTTTTTGTGACTTTTGTTTTCACTTCCTAGTTTTTGTCTTCGCTCTCTTTTTACTGCCCTTTTGAGACTTGTTTCTCTGGGAATTAATTTTGAGTTTTTTTCCCCCCTGGTACATTTTTTTCTATGATTTTCTTTGTCCTACTCACCTACAGACCACTTTTCAATGATTGGACTGTTGCCATTAAACCACTGCCTCTCCAGACAAGGGATTTCAGGTGTTTTTAATGCCCCTAAAATATTACTATAAAGCTACAGTGTTATAATGATAGTTCAAGCAAATTTTCTACATTCCCAGTTTTCATTTTTAAAAATAGCACTAAGCTTCTATCCCATTTTTTTCACGGAAATATGTCTTTTCCCCTATATCTGAACATGAGAAGGGGCAGAGCTGTGAAGGTTTTAGTCTTGGTGAACACTTCTCTTGCTATATTGAATTGTTGTGTGAAAATATCATAGAACAAAACAATTTATAGTGGGAGTAGAAAGTTAGTTCATAAAGTTGAATTAGAGAGAAGTTGGTGTTCGTGTTGGAAACTTGTGGGAGCAAATATGATAATTTCCTATGAATAGGTTTCTCGGTATTATTCTTTCAACTCATATGATTACCTATAGTTAAGAGTACTGTAAATGCACTTCACAATTGCTGCTGGTGTTTCTATTCTTTGCCAAGCTGGAAGCATTTAACAGAATAATACTTTAGTTCTTGGTTTGTGAGGTAGACCATGCAATCTAATTTTTGCATGGAATACAAAAAGACCACATGGTTACACATGTTTCTTTTTACACATGTTGATGGTATTTTTCTATTTTTTTCTATTTTTAGATTTTCTTTATGAAACTTTAGCTGGTTATGTTAGAAGATGATGGGTTATTAAGTGCTGTGTTTAAATCTATAAGGCCCACAATAGATTATTAAAAGAAATGACTAATGGATTCTGTTCAGTCATTTCTAAAATTAGAAATCCATGAATATATATATATAAATCCTCCTAAATCAGTGAAACATACAAAATTGACAATGTTATATGAATACATGGATGAAATTTTCCTGAAAGCCCTGGCTTTTTAAAGTATGTCCTATAAAAGCACCATTATTTATCATGAGATAATTAAACAATATTAGAATACTTTACCATTAGATTAATATTGAGCACATAAAACTGTATTGTAGGAGCAGAGTCATGCCACTTTCACATGATTCAGCTAGTTCAGCTTGAAAACTGGGAATTGAAGTGGGGAAAAAAACCCTGTGATCTGCTTTAGGAGTATAGCTGCTGACTCTGGGTTTAAAAAGTCCTGGTTGTTTGGAGGAGGAGCCTGGGAGAGGGGCAGGTTTTGTGGAGAAGAGGGACCTCAGTAATGCCATTTCTCCATGGAAAGTGATATCTATAGTCTGGAGATCAACTGTAATTCTAGGAGATCTCCAGTTCCCACTAGGAGATTGACCACCCTTTTTAGGAGATAAATCTTTATTAAAATGATACCTTTCACAATTCATGAGAAATGGTGATCCAGAAAAAGTGGATAACACTCCCCGCCACTGAAAGCAGAATAAGCCTTGATCCCACAGTAACAGTGCTTTTTATTCTTTCCCAACCACCTTTTGCTTAAATACATGTGGAGGGTTGGGCAGACTGCTTGAGACTCTATTTTGTCTGCTTCATCAGGAGCTGGGTCAGCTTTCTCCACCTTTATTTCTCGGTGCTTTTGCTGATTCTTTTAACACAATAATCCGCAAGTTACACAGTCATGCTAAGAAAACCATTTGATTAAATTATATTTAAAATAATAATTTGTAAAAAATAGTTGACAACAATGCTCCAGCGTAAAACCAGTCCACAAAGGGAGAAGAAAGCAAGCCAGACAATAATAATGATTTTCTGGAGTGGTCTCTATAAGGAAGAGGGCAAAATTGTATTGGAAAATAAAAGTAAATCACAGTGAATTTGGGATGAGAATATGTTTTCACGTGGCAGATGGAACTCAACATGTTTACAACCAGACTTGAGTGGGAAGGGCCAAAACAAAGTACTATTCAGACACCCTAAATTGCAAATCAAAGCTTATGAATGGGTCTGAATTTTTTGCTTTGGGAGACCATGGTAAGGGTTAGACCAATATCGTAAAGCCCCTCCCAGTGCTTTTTTTTTTTAAAAAAAATCTTGTTGAAAATTGGGTCATTAGCAATACACAGGTATGGAAGTGGAAAAGACAGCTGTTTCTCACCTGGAACCTGAGCATTGTGTGTTTAGTGTTCATCCATTGCCTCTAATTCTATCTATCATCTGCCTTTCTCACAATAACTCAAGGCAGATTACCCAAAGTAAGTTAGTACAATCAACTAAATGGGTCTTTAGAAGTCTGGAACAATCAGAAAGAACTGAGGCATAGTATGTGTATTAATATGACATATTAACATGACATATTAGTGGTACAACAACAAATAATAATAATAGGATCCTACTTATAATAAACTATATGCAGCAGTATAGACCATAGTCTCGATCATTTATTCAAGGAATTTTTTGTACAATTCAGCCCTATTACCGGCACAGGAAAGTTCTCTTGAATAATTTGCAGAATGCCAGATGAGTGGAAACTTTTCTGACCCCCTCTGGCAGGCCATTCCACAAGGCAGCAGCTACAACAGAGAAAGCATGTGTACAGGCAGTAGTTGATTTTTTTCCCATTTGCACATTGTCACCTACAGATGTCCTTGTTGACATGAGCAAAGTTGTCAAGATGGAGCATAAGTAGAGAGGAGGTCCTTCAACTAAGTGGGGCCAATTCTATGAAGGACATTGTATGTGATAGCCAGTATCTTAAACTGAACCCAGTAACAGATGGATAGCAAATGGATTGTCTGCAAAATGGAAGTGATATAAATGCTCTGTCTAGCTCCTGTTAATAGCCAAGTCATGGCACTCTGGACCACCTGGGTTTTCCAAGTTGATTTTGAGGGGAAACCAATGTACAGTGCATTATAGTAGTCCAGCTTCAGTGTCACTGCAGCGTGGATCCAAGTGATCAGGTCAGCCTATCAAGATGAGGTTGCATTTTACAGGTTAGGACGACTTGGTAGAAAGCCATTTGTCCAGTTGCATTAAGTTGATTCTCCAACACTAACATTGGGTCCAGTATAAATCAGTCAGAAAGGGCCAGTTAAACTCCAGCAAAAGTGGGGAGACCAATGTCCTTTTAAGCCTCATCAATAAGCAAGCAAGCATACAATCACCGTTACCTTTCCTTTTCAGGGTTTAGTTTCAGTTTGTTCACTTTTAGCCAGTTAACCCCATGGCTAGGCAGTGATTCAGGACCTCTGCTGCACTACCAGGAGATTTGGATGAACACATAAGAATATTGTCACCATATTGATGAGAGTCAACCCTCAAATTTTGACTGATTTGTCCTAAGGGATTAAAAAGCATGGGGGATAAAATTGCACCCTGTGGAACCCCATAAGATAGGTTGCACACCAATGATAACTGGGTTCCATTAGCAACCCTTTGAGTCAGTCTATGAGGCCTAGATGTAGGCCCAGAAATTCAATGAAATAAATATAATAACCTCTTGAACTGAACAGATTATTCTCAAAACTATAGAATAATGAATAAGTGTAGGTTCCTACTCTTTGGTCTTTTCCACAAAGCCAAAAAACAGTGCCCTAGGGATGGGAAAAACCCGTCCCTGGGATGCTGTTCCCACAGCTGGTGCTGCTGCATTGCAACAGCGGCATACTCGCCCCCCCAACCAGCGCGAAAATGTCGCTTTTGAAAAAAGCCACTTTTCAAAAGCCGCATCTTCCCACCGGTGCGGTGCGCAGCGCACAGGTGTGAGAGCGTCACTTTTGGCCCCTCTGGCATTTCCGTTCACCTACCTCTCCTTCCTGTGCAGCTATGGATGGTTGGAGAGACACGCCCATGCTGCCCTCGGACTCCCGGGGGTCGGAGGGCAGCGTGGGCATGTCCCTCCAGCTTTCCAGAGCTGCGCAGGGAGGAGAGGTAGGTGAACGGGATGACCTGCAGGCAGCTCTGTGTGGACCCACCTCTGTGGGTCCCAGCAACCTCGGCACTGCCCACACAAGACCGGCATTCATTCATGCAGAAATGGCCTTTGACTTAGTGTATTTAATAAAATAGTGCATATAATAATAGTGCATTTACAGCATTTTCAAACTTATTCTCCTGACATGTCAATATAAGTGCGTGAATTGCTATAGGAATAGCCAGTCCTATTATGCTGTCATCACATTCTGTTCAGTGTGAAGACATATGTATAACTGTAAGAAATGAAGTAACTTTGAGCAATCTGTTAATCCTCTGTTCTTTGGGAAGGGCAAATATCTATCTTATTTTGATACATGTGGTAATTTTTTTTTCTTTCAGTACTCATGGAATAAAATAGGTGCTGTAATCATGGCAACACCAGATGCCCAAACATGAGCTTCTTTAAAAAATTAGTTTTTGTATAGCAAATTATGTTACCACTTTCTTACTAGAAGTCAAGTCATCTTTCCTTAAAGTTGCCCTTTGGTGCTGAGTGCCTCCTGTTTTCTGATTTTTCAAGGCACAGTTCTTGAAACAGAGGAATAAGCTTTCCTGTGTCCCCTCCTGTCTGCTCCCAATAGCATGTTTACTGAAGCCATGAATCCTTTATGAAATGTGTATACATAATTGTTGGATGCAGCTGGTGGATACTGTATGAAAACTGATGAGGTGTTACTTTTCAAGAAAAAAATTGAACAATAACATCTCCCCTTGGCATTAGAGAAAATTTTAAGGTCATAAATTATGTAAATAGGAACCTTTCTGGTGCATTCACATTCCACATGGACATTTTTTGATAAAATAAAGGGCTTGTTCTATGGAAGAGAAGGAATAAAATAATCTAAAATGTTTTGGTTTTTATCCTATGCATCTTAAACATTCAGAAAAAAGTAGAATAAGAAGTGGGAAAGAAGGGATTTACTGTTCCAGGAAGGGGAGGTGGTTTTATTGATTAAAGAAAAGAGAAGATGGAGGAAGGAAAATCATGAAAGTATATTTACTGTTATTCATTTAGTCAGAGACTGTGATTAAGAAAGACTGAAATAATGTATGATACAAAATGGCTTCACTTAATGCTGAAGTGCCTAAAATGTACTAAGAACAAAAGTTACAGTAAAATAAATGAGCAAAATTTTTGTTCCCTATATTTTTTGCCTTTTAAAGATAAAGATGCCATACTTCCTATTCTTAAATTTAACTTTTAAACAATTTACCCAATTAAACACACAATGAATTGAAAAAGATCCTTGTTGTTTAACAATAACAACAAAAGGAATAAGACTATTTTAGATTCTTCTGAATCCTGTACAAGGAATAAGGTCAGAATTTTTAATTATAGCCCAATCAACCTTTCTGAACAGCATGTCACTTCTACTTTTGAGAATTAAATGAAACATTTCTTTGTTTTTCAAGCATAGGCTTTTAAGTCAGGAGGTGTTCTATCATTGTATTAAGAGGATAAAAATGGATTGTTTGATCTTCTGAGTTTTAATGTGTTGAAGAGATTATTGGGAAGAAAATTGCATTCTCTGAAGTGACAGAAACATTATTTAGATATCTTTAATTACAAGATAGATTTTTCTTAATACATTCATAATGAGTGCATATTCCAATTTGGGTTTGTAACAGAGTGGCTTTAAAGATTTGAGAAATTATAAAAATACATTATCACTAGTTTAGTACTTAAACTCCTCTGAGATTTTAATTATTGCAATAGTTATGATCTATTGTTTTAACTGTGTTGTATATTTTTTTCTAATGTGCTGTGGGTAATAAGCATGAGATTTTCTCACTGTGTAACATTTTGAGGACTTGATTTAAAAGAAAGTAAGCATCTTAAATCCAACTCTGTGTCCAGTGTGAAAAGATTTTTCCAATGTGTTCTGTAGATAAAACTAAAAAAAAATGAGACATCACAGTGGTATTATGAGATCAAAATATACATTGTTGAGGGAATGAGCAGAGAGCCTGTACATGAAAACCCTGATCTGAAGCTCATTTAAACTGAAAATCTCAACCCAGTTTGCTTTTCTCTATGAGAAAAAACTGTAAAAAACTGTAGACATGTTTGCATGTTTTAGCCATTTGGCAAATGAGGTTTTGGACTCAAAGCTATCAGTGATGTAAATATCACACTTTATATTGTCAATATCAGTTTTGGAATAAATGAATTACCTGTTCATAGTTCCAGATAATGTTTTCCAATCCAGTGATCAGTGATCCTATTGGCTTTATCAAGATTGTTTCAGGAGGGTAGCCATATTGATCTACAGTACAAGAGCAGTAGCACCTTAGAGACCAACAAGATTGGATGAAGGAAGCTTTGATTCTTGAAAGTTGATACTCCCAAGATATTGTTGAAGACAGAGGGAGACAAAGAGAGAGAGAGAGAGAGAGAGAGAGAGAGAGATTTGGGATGATTCTCAAGTCAGCCACATTACAACCCAAAGGCAGTCCTGCTGAGTATTTTTAATTATTTTAGGTGAAGCCACATAGAACTCCCCCCCCAAATTATTGCCATAATAAGCAATTTCATTTGAATTGTAGGTGCAGTTCTAATATACTTCAACAACCATATTAACACATTTGTGTGAAAAAAAGTTGCAATCGTTATCTGATATTCTCTGTTACAAAGTCTTAATGTTAAAGCATAATGGTTTCCTTGTTAATTAATGTCTTGTAGTAGTTCCCTTTTCTGTGTATGTGTCTATATCTGTGCTGATGAACTATCAGATGTGATATTTTCTGAGGCCCTGAGCAATGCTGAGGCAATTTCAGTGAATTTTGGCAACAACTTTTGACACCACAATGTTTCTAACTATGCTGCTATGAGAATTCAATAATGAAGACCTGAGTTTCATCATTGGTGATATTATTTTTTTCTCGTAATGCTTTCTGTCATTTATATAATGCAATGACTTTGTGAAGCCTTTCTTTTTCTACTTTCTATTTAACCCTTTCCTGTTTTTTTTCTGTTTCTTTTACAGCAAATTTGCTGGATAGCCTTTCTGCTCACTGCTTGTTAAATATGTTCTTTTTTCTGTCAATTACCACAGGTTTAGTCCCTATGAGTGGTATAATCCACACCCTTGCAACCCCGACTCAGACGTGGTGGAAAACAATTTTACCTTGCTAAATAGTTTCTGGTTTGGAGTTGGAGCTCTCATGCAGCAAGGTATACGATTCAGCCTGCTCTTTCTCTTGGGCGCCATGTCCCACTTTTTGCTGGGGGTAACCATTCTCTCTTTCTCTGGCGCTAACTGCTTGCATGAGTGCCTCTGTGCATGTAACCATAAACCAGCTTTTTTACATCTAGGCATCCTTGAATCTCACTTTCAGGCAACAGAGTACCCTGGAAATCCATACAAATCTAGAAATAAACATTTGACCCACAAATGTAGGTACATAATTACATGAACACTACAGTTAACATCCTACATCTCTGTGAGACAAGAGTGGAAAATACTTCTCTCCCTCTGTCTCCACTATTGTCTCACTTTGATGTAGACCTTGTTTAGTCCTGAAATGAGATGCCATTTATTGCATGGTTGATAAATGTCACCTCAGTTTATTATAATTGTTGCAACCATGTTGTGTTTCAGATTTCCCTAAAGGACAATTGAGAAATGAGCATCTGCATACAGCAGGCCAACCATAGCTCACGTATTGCATGCTTTACAGTGCATGTAAAGAAATGTGTTATGAATCAAATTTTCTTTTTTAAAAATATGGTTGCTAAAATTATAGGAATGCCAATCAATTAATAATCAATAATAAACCAGCGAGGTTTTTTTGTTGATTATACAGTGCACTCCTCTTGTACCTGTTGCGTTTCATTCAATTTAGCCATTTTATTTCATGTACAAGATGGTCGATACAAGCAGTATTGTTCATCAATGCAATTGATGGCAAATTGTCATCAGTTTTTTTTTCACTGTAAGATAATGTTGTGTAGAAAAGGAGTGCAGTGTAATGTTTGTGATACAGTTAATAAAAATTCCTACTTGAAAACAATTTGAGCTTTTTTCATGCTACTGCTACTGTTTTTCTTTACAAGAACTTGCCCATGTTTCCATGGAATACCCAAGAAATTGTGTCCATGCTACTTCTCTTTCTTGGCCACATTTTCATCACTGAATTTAATCAAAGCTGGCAGTTTCAGGAACATATACACTTGTATACACTTAGGTGCTAAAACCAGCATTTCTCTCGGCAGAGCATTTTGGCAGCCAATAGTGTATAAGATGGACATGTATCTTTGGGTATCCTGTGGGGAAAAACATTTACTTTTAAAGAACAGCATTTCCTTTTGGAAAAAGTAATTAATGTATTTGATAGCATGTCATACCAAATATATAAGAGGATATTGATATGACTGCCCAGGAGAAGGAAGTTAAAGAAACTTTAATAAACCACTGTAGTTCTTTTAAACCAGTCTGGCTTTTTGTTTTTTTTTTGTTTTTTTTAAACAATGCAAAGAGACCCAGAATGACTAAAACAATGATGAGCACACAGTTAAGAAATATACAAGACTCACCCAGTGAAATGAATGGGACTTAAACCTAATTTTACTGTAGCTAGATTATTTAAACACAATATTTCTGTGGGGTCTACAGTCTATTCTTAAATGTTTCTATAGTTTTGGTGACAAATGTTCAGACAATGTTCAGCGTTCTATGGTTCTTAGCACGCTAATGATCCAAATACATTACACTGTAAAACAATGTCTTACTCCCTTTAATAAACTCTTGACACACAACCTCGTTCCCCCTGACACACAACCCCTCCCCCCACTTCTAGCTATAAATAGAGCCTAGTGATTACAACCTACTCAATTATTCCATCTGCAAACTATATTTTAATAACTGGTAATGGGAAAGGATGGGAGCAATTCTGTACATACACAGTTTTCATTATATTATAAGATAAAGTATCAGTTTCAATCCCATTTATTTGTATGCTGAATATTAATCATAATTTTGTAAGGCAAAGCTGAAAAGGTATAAAATGGTTTTTAAAAACCCTGTTGTCTTTTAAAACATCTTCATTTATGGAAATTGTGAGTACTTCCAGGAATAACCTTGGCATTTCTGAATAGTCTCTCAACTATTGTTCAGGAAAAAATTAACATAGCAATACATTTGGGGTTGAATCCAGAGTAAAATGAATGTGGTGAAGATTGTAGAAAAAGATTTTTCTATTTCCTCCACCTTGCTGCACTCCGCTGAGCTCTCCGGAACTCGATTTCTGTAGGCTTCCACAAATTGCCTTAGAAGTCAGCAGTTCGAAAGGGGATTTGTCAAAAATTGTTCTTTTTCCTAATGGAAGTGCCCTTCTGCTAGCGCAGGTATCCTTTTGGCTCCAGCCTACAATTTTTGTTATCCTCATGGAGGGGCAGAAATTTGATAAATGACCAACTAAAACATGAACAGGGTTGGAATTATGAAAACGTCAATGGTCCATTTACTTTTTCTACATTGCACTAGCTTTTCCCATACACTAAGGCTGTTTCCGCACGGCCACGCTCGGGTGTGCATCAGTGTATACAACGCTGACGCACCCCCCCCGGGACTGTTCGCATGAACTGTCTCGGTAGGGGCAGGGAAGACGGTGCAGCGCTGCACCGTCACCCGAACGACATACCTTCCCTCCGACCTTCTGGCGTGTCACCCACGCCAGGGGACATGCCTCCTGCCCTGCACGACACAGCAGCGGCTGGAAGCCACTGTTTCCAGAAAACCTCGCTCGGGGAGCAAGGTTTGGAAACAGCGCCTTTGTGGCGCAGGTGGGGAGCGAGGATGGGGAGTGCTGGGGGGAGCAAGCAATGCAGCAGCACCCCCCATGCGAACAGCTCCCTAGGGACAGCGTTTTTGCCGTCCCTAGGGCGCTGTTATTGGCCCGTGCGGAAAGGGCCTTAGTCTAGAATGCAAAGTTTAACTCACACAGAATTGACCAGAATTACACTTTAATCCTTACAACCAAGTCCAAAACTATTTGAACTAATCTAGAATATCTGAAATGTCAATAATATGGTTGTCAGACTTGTTCTGCTCAACAGTTCACAGTTCCTGTCATGAGCACATTTGGGCAAAAAGTCTTACAACTAGTGTAAATGTACACCAATATGTATAAAAAACTACTTTAGACATGTGTAACCAAGGTTTTTTTTTAAAAAAAATATTTCTTTGAGCAGTGGTCCTATACCATATTGAAAAATGCTTTTCAAAGTAATTACAGTTTTGATGTAGATTGTCATGTGACACTGGAAACATTATCTGTGAATGAGGAACCCAACTAACCCAGACATTAATAATTAGTTCATTACTTTATATCTTAGCCATGTTTTGGGAAAAAATATTTTCAACTCAAAAACACTTCTCTCTTAAGAGACATAATGTTGCCTGTTACTTTAAGGGGACAAAGATATAACTTCATTTAATAATCAACAGGGAAATACCTAATATTTCTATACCTTTTCTTTACACTATAGCATAGCTTACAATGTGGATTTTACAATAATTGATATGTTAAGAAAAATGGGTGTGTGCTAAATATTGGGTTTGAGCATGAGATATGGATGAAATCCCTTCTTGGCCTATGTCCATTGAATGAATCAGGGTTTAATTCTTAAATAAAGTTCCCATAAAAACTATAATAATAACTGATAACACATTAAACTTCCGTCATTACCATATTGTTCTAACACATTTTCATGAATGCTGGAGGCTACATGATAGAGGAAACTCATACATTCCTTGCCCATGGCCCTTCGCTCCCAGGAAATTGTGGGATATAGTGCTGGACATGACGTTACCTTGGGTACATGACAGTCAGCCCCTAACCAGGCTCTGTTTCACAGGCTTTGGTGGCACGCTTTTTAAATCCTTGGGTAAGATATGAACTTGTGGTAATTGGGGCAACTATGGCAAACATTTCTACTGTTCTTTACTTCCAAGTCTCTTTGACTTTCCTAAGTGTTGGTTTTTAAGAAAGCGGTAAAAGCTGTTGAGCTTATTTGGCAGTATTAGTGATAATATAGTGTCTAAGTGTCTGACTGACAGGGCCTAGGAGCAACTACATCAGAAAAGGTACTTTTCTACTTTTTTCCTTGCAGAATTCTAGGCAAAGTCTGGCGCTGGAGTTGGCTGTCATGTCCAAGTCTATCAGCTTTTTTTGTTTGAAACAGCAAGGGTAAGATGAACTGCAGTGTAAGATGGGCTGTTTTGGACTGAATAGTCCAGTTATGATACCACTTCTTTTTATTTTATTTTATTTTTCTGTTCTGTAACTGATGTTAAGTATGGCGTAAGCTCCATTCATTGGAAGATGTGTTACCTTGCTGGACCAGTTCCTTAACTGATGCAATTTTATAAACAGCATAATTAATCAGGAATAAAATAGTCCATCTTGCCTTCATTCCATTTTACCCAAGTTAAACAAAACAAAACAAAAAGTTAAAGGGGAAATTCCCCTGTTATTCGACTAAATATTCTAATACATTATATTAATGACCCTGCAGATATATAAATATTTTTCTTTAAGAAAATGTTGTTGCATAAATGACTTGCAACATTCTTCTGTGCATTGTAGAAAAATGTACATTTGTTTGCCTTGCTGCTATTAGTTAATTGAATTATTCAATTTTACATTTTCAAAAATTTCATGCATGTCGACTTTCATTTGCAAATTAAGAGAAAAAAAACCTGAAGCACGTAAGGAGCTTTTGAAGTACAAAAGGAGGTGAAGTGCTTCCAACGGTATGTTTCCTTCTAAATTTGCATTGTGGCGTATATTGCCTACCAATGTCTGGAGCCCCCTCCATTTTTGATGCCATGAGCAGGCAACTCCAGCAATGCATTTCTAGTTTGTCTCAGTCTAGTTTAGACAAAAGAATAATCTTTATTTTATTTCATTGCTGCTCTAAAAATGAAATGTATAGCTTGGTCACCCCTGTTTAAAGGGCTAAGCATAGAAACAGGATGTTTTCTTTTACCATTGCCTTTCTCCATGTGGCTTCATTGCAGTGATTTTTTAAAGGTTACCTAAGAGTCTCAGGTTTGTAGTACCCCTCTTTGTATCAGATTTTCCTGATACACATTTCCTAGTTCCTTTGTAAGCAGAGCTTGGGGTTTATTTGTTTGTTTGTGGCAACAGCTTATTTGTTATGGGAGTCAAAACATTTCGTGAGCTGCTTTATCATAAATGCTTTGAAGATTATATAAGAGCTGCTATGATTACTAACTGAGAGGCTCAGAGTTGCTGCTTATTTTTTTTTTGGCTTTTTTGGAGCAATGCTTCTCTTTAACAGCTCAATATCTGCTCTTTGTCATTTCGTTTTTCATTGTCCCTTTAAGTTAAAAATAGCATACGTTAGCCAGTTTGTGATCCAACATTAATTTGGTCTCCATTGCTATGTTTTGCATCTCATGAACTCAAGAGTTCCTAAAACCTTTTCCATTTTGAGTGTAATTTTTCTTATTAAATCTTCCATTTATATAAGCATGTAACATTTTTTTAAAAAAATTGCTTAGTGATGCTATTCTCACCATCGTGCCAAAAAGCACTGGATTCTTACAATAAGTTTAAACTGTTTTATGCACTGGATTCACCTTTTCCCCTGATTTTCGTTAGGTTCCGAGCTCATGCCCAAAGCCCTCTCCACCAGGATAGTAGGAGGCATTTGGTGGTTTTTCACACTTATCATCATTTCCTCGTACACTGCTAATCTAGCCGCCTTTCTGACAGTGGAGCGCATGGAGTCCCCCATTGATTCAGCGGATGATTTGGCAAAGCAAACAAAGATAGAATATGGAGCAGTTGAAGACGGCGCAACAATGACTTTTTTCAAGGTAGGCCCTTATGATTTAATTGGCGGGGGGAAGTCACTACTGCTGTGCAGTAGGTTAGTGGAAGTGAACATTATTCATCAAAACCAATAAAGGCAGGTTTTCAAAGGCCTTAAATTTTTGAAAAGTAAAAAAATAGCTTTCTTGGAGTTTGTAGTCTTTTGATCGCTTGTTTGGAGTAAGTCCCATTTAACTCAGGGAAATTTTGTTCTGAATAGGATCAATATGTCCATCTTTGTTGTCTTCCATGTAATGGAAAATGAGATTGTTTTCTCTCTCTCTTCCTTCCTTAACTTAAATTCTTTTTATTTATTCCTGATGTCAACTCGTTATAGGAAATTATGTTTATATTTCAGTAGAGTCCATCTGTGCTAGTCTGGCACCCATTTCGGGCACTTGATGTTTGAGTTTGTTGTGACACATCAAAATAATCCTGATACCAATTTTATTGATTACAGTATATGTACAAAGACACATTTCTAACTAGCAAAGAAATAAAATTGGCCAGGTGTTTTTGTCATGGGTATCTCATATTGCCATTATATCTGCAAATTAAGACCAAATTGCTTTCTAAATTCAGTATATATTGGCCAGCCCCCCTTTTTTTGAGAAGTTGTAGATAATGCCTCAGTCTATTGACACAGGCTGTCTGACTATACACAAGTCCTAGAAGCATGAGGAAGAAAATCCAAGTTATTTTCTCTTCTTTATACATCATTACTATAAAACAAGTAAAGTTGTATAAAATTTGTGGACATTATCCCGGAAGATAAAAGAGGGGGATACTCTAATTGTTATCTTCACTTTTTTTTCCATTGAGAATTGCTACTTTTTCCATTTCATTTTTTCCCTGCTATTAAATGTATTAGCTCTTTTTTACACTTTCACTCGCTTGTCAGGGTCATCTTGGGACTGAAGTTCCTTGACTAATACAATCTCCCTTCTCACTATAGTCTTGGTGCTACAGAAGGATAAAAGATACACAGATGAACTAATATCTTTTTATCATTTGCTCATGGATATCCCTCTAATTTTAATGGGGAGTGGTAAGAGAAACAACATGTTAAACACTTTTCTAGTAAAGATCAAATCAATCATATATGGTTCTAAAGGTGAGAAGAATGGGTCATTTGATGCTAAGCAGCCCAGCATAGAGCCCAGGCAAACCTATGGGTGCTGTTTCTACGCAGGCCTCCCTAGCCCTCCCTTACTTAGGGTTGCAGTCAGGCCTCCTCGCTTAATGCTGGCTGTCCTGTTCACCCACCCTTGTGCCTTGGTTGTCATGGGTTGAGTTTTGGGATATTTGCTTCTATTCTGATTTCTGTCACAGCTGGGATGGTTGTTTGGGTATTAGGACAAATCCCAATGGGGGGCAGGAGGGAGGGGAGGAGAGGGAGGGGTGGTATGCAAGGGAGAGGGAGGGGAGGGAGGCATGGGATGGCATGCAAAGGTAGGGGAGGGGAGGGAGTGAGGGGTGACATGCGAGGGAGGAGGAGGGGGCCTGGCATCTGGACATGGCCCACCCACCCTAGCGAAGGGAGGGGGAGGAGTGGCATATGAGGGAAGGGGAGGGAGGGGAAGGAGTAAGGGGTGGCATGCAAGGGAGAGGAAGGGGGTCCAGCATCTGGACATGGTCCACCCTCCCTAGCAAAGGGAGGGGGTGGCATGTAAGGGAAGGGGAATGAGGGGAGGGAGTGAGAGTTGGCATGCAAGGGAGGGTAGGGAGGGGGCCTGTGGGGACAAGCCTGTGAGCCTGTCTCCGCCATTTTGAGGACCACCTTACAGGATTTTATGGGGTGGAGGTATTAGGCAGTATGTGTGGACAGGGGCTTTCAGCTGGCTCTCACCACTAGGTACCAAGAGAACCACTCAGTGGCCCTTTCCCCACTTACCCTTTTCCGAGGGTTGCTGCGCGCAATCCCCAGCGCGCGGCATCCCTGGCGCGCGCCCGGGCGTCCCCACGGGGTCATCAAAAGGCGCCCTTTGAAAGAGCGCCGGGAATGCCTCGCGCTGAAGGGCGCGACAGCAGCAGCGTCAGGGCGGCTGCGCTGTCGCCACCCCTCTCAGTGGGGAGTGCCGAGGGACCCCGCGCTACTCGAGGAGAGTAGCGCGGGGCTAAAGGTAAGTGGGGAAAGGGCCAGTGGCTTCTACTTATGTGTCATCCTGTAGCTTGCCACTCCATGCTTCTCCCCTAACAGCAGACATACTAGAAGTTTGGGTTATCAGGCAGCAGGCAGGTTCCCTGATGCTGGACCCATTCCCATGCTGTGTCAGTGTTCCCGTGGCCTTCTTTTCCCCAATTGGTGCTACGTGGTGTGTTACTTCTTCCCTTGACCCACTCCCTCCCTTTCCCCTGGGTCCACAATGCTTTTAGCTTCAAGTAAGCATTAGTGTATATTCATAGTGAAATTTCAGCTTCCTCTAGAAAATTTGGACAGGTTAGTACTTAGTACTGTAGAAACTGTACCTTGTGATACAGAAGTTGTGAATAGTGCCTTTTGAAAGTTTTTTATGAGAAGAAAAGGCTAAAGAAATTTTTAGGAGTACTAATCAGTTAGAGCTGCCTTAATGGCAGGGATATTTTGAAGATGTCTCATAAAACAAATTTGGAAAAAGTTTAAAGGGTGCAATTTTTCTTTAGAAAGAGCCAATATGATTAAAGTCCCAGGACATAAAGAGATGACATAGTGCATTTATTGAGTTACCAAAGAACACTACACGGCTTTAATTTCATTTCTTGGTGTGGTAGAAAGCTTTGATCTTGTATTCTTTCTGATTGTCAGGCTCGACTGGAAAGCATTTTGAGGGGTATGTTTTTGTTCTGAGCTTCATCTAGCCCAGTTGCTAGAAGTGCTCTGTTGCTCAAATGTATTTATTGTTTTTTTTAAAAAAAATACTTATTTTCTTCTCCCAGTTTCTTTGTCTTTCTTCCATCTATTTGTTTCTTTATATTTCATTCTTATTTATTGACTCTATTTAGCATAGACCTTTTAAAACTTTTTCAATCACTGTTCCCCTTGTTGGTGACTTTCAACACAGTTTGCTCTGAATGGAAATAGCCTTCAGCGAAACAGGTGCTTATTGAAGTCTTTAGAAGAATTAAACACACATACACACACACACACCCCGCCAGTTGATTTGGAGAAGCAAAGGCCCAGGAACCATGTCTGCCACTCAGGTCTGGGAGTGGCTCAGGGGAGAGGTGAGGCCCTGCAGCCTGGGCCAGCAGCAGGCTTCTAGGGGCAGACTCAGGGATTGTGTTGATTTACAAACTGGCCTGTTCAAGGAGTTGCAGTGCAAGTATGCCCTGCTTTTCTACTATTTAGCTAGGCTACAACATGGGCTGTTCCCTCAAACTCCTGCTTTTCCACTCATCCTTTGCATTTCAGTTGGTTGGGGGTTTTTTTGGGGGGGGAGGTTAATATTGTACTTTTTAACCTTCTGTCACACCTTGGATGGTGATTTGAGCATTGGGATCGATCCATTTGTGAGGGGAGGCGGTGCCGATAAGCCCACCTCCACTGTTTCAAGGACTCCTGGGGGTGGAGTCACTCAATGGCATACCCTGCTCATGGCTTGTTGACAGGTTGTCACCACATAATGCCTTGAACTTACGCAGAATCACAGGGCTTGCCATTCAGTAGTTTCCTCATCAGCACGCATGCTGGGGGGCTGTGTTTTATTGGGTGACAGGCGGGTCTTCCAATGCTGGACATGTCCCCATTCTGTACCAAAGCTCGTGTGGTTATGTTTAATAAAGCTGTGACCTCCCCCGGTTTAGGGTTGATGTTCTCCCTCACTCTGCTCCATACCCTTGCCTCTGGGGTTGCAAACAGTCATCCATACAAGTATAACCTCTTTTGTACTATGGTATGGGATGTTCCCTCTCCTGCTTCCTCTTAATTAATAAAGTCCTGAATTGTAACACAAAAAGTCAAATTCTTGCCATTAAAGCTATTGAGCAGTTTGCCCTGGCTCAATGAGATTCAAAGAAAGTATGAACATCTTTTCGGTCACTGAAAGAGTAGCATCCAACAGGGAGGTGTGACTGTCCACACTTTATTTTAGCTGTGATTCACCTAAACAGGCTTTTGCTGCTGCTTTCTGATCCACTCACCTTCTCTTTAGTCATCATGGTAAGATTAGCTGATCATTGTTGGGGCCAAGCAGAATTTTTTTGGGTTTCTCCAGATTGGCTGCCAGGGATGCCTTTTTGCCTGCTTTGGGATGTCATGATGGATGTAGGCAGTAGCGTATTTGCCTAGGGACAGAAGGTACCCTCTGTCCCCAGAAGCCAATGATCTGGTCACATGAGGGGCACAAAACCGCCCCCCCACGTGACCAGGAAGATAGCAAGGCAGCAGGAAGTCCTGCTGCCTTGTCTTCTGGCGCCTTTGGCCCTGCCTGTGACATTATCAACATGGGCAGGGACAAGGAAGCCAGAGGTCCCTCCAAGCCTCGATCTCTCCTGGTTGTTGGCTCCCCCCAAGCCCCACCCCACTGCCGGCTCTGAGCCTGCAGCCAGCAGTCCCTTCTGCCCTCCCCTCTGGGGAGGACAAGCAACTGGAAGGCTCCACACTGGGGGCTTTGCTTTTATAAGCTCGAGAGATGCCCCACACACCTCCGCACCCCTTGCCAGGCTTGACAGAAGTTGTTGTTGTGGCCCAGAGCAGCCTGGAAGGGCCAGGCTGCAGTGCCAGGCTGGGCTGGGTGGCTGCCCAGCCAGACTGCCATGCCCCCTGTGCCGCATCCCCCACTTACCTTTGTTTAGCCGGTGGCCCAGCCAGGCTGCTTTTTCAGCCAGCTGTTTTTTGTAGCTGGCTGAACTAAGGTAAGTGAAGGGGGAGGGTGCGGGGCCTCAGGGGGGGGTGAGGCCTGGGCACCATCTTGCCCTGGGTGCCATTGGGGGCCCCTGTGTTACTGACACAGGCTATAGCACACATGGCTTGGAGGTGAGGCAACTGAATGGCTCAAGCTAATGAGTTGCACGACATATAGAACTGCTGCAATATTCTCGAACAGTACCTTACAATGTGTGCTTTTTAAAAAATGGTGCCACAAAGGTCACTACTGATTGGAACAGATATTGCCTCGCAGCTGCGCCTACCACCAACAGCTGTCTAGAGACGGTTGTATTGTTTAGCATAATGGGCTTTACGGCTACTTAATGAAGAATGTGCAGTAAGCTCAATTAATACATTTCCCCCGAAATTTTATTTTATGTTTTAATTATGATGTACACCACCCTGAGCCTATTGGGGAGGGTGGTCTAAAAATATAATAAATAAATAAATAAATAAATAAATAAATACATACATACATACATACATACATACATACATACATACATACATACATACATACCTCTATAGTAACAGGGTGTGCAGAGGAGTTTTTTTGCTTTGTTTTACCAAATTTATATCCTGCTCTGATCATTACATATCTTAAGATAAATACACAACTGAAACAATCCTTATGCAGCCCTGGACACAAGATATTTACCACCTGTATCTCCTTTCTAAATTCTATCTGGACTTGTACTTTGACAGATCTCTTTTTGGGGAACCTTTCAGAGCTATGGTACAAGCATTGATTCCAGTGCACGGCCGCCACTGTCAAGAGCTTTATTTGGCACTGGAAGTGAAACAAGACTTTCTAGTTGTTCAGTCCTATTGATTTTACTGACATTGTACAAGTCTGACAGTTTTGAATTTGTTCTTGCTTCTGTGTTTATGTCTGCGTCTCATTATAGTAAGATAAAGTAACTAACTGCCAGAACTGAGCAAATCCAGTAGCATTGTATTACAACATAATTTAAAGGCTCCAGATGGTTCCTTGATATTAAATGAAACTATGAAATCCCAGTAATAGCTATTAGCACCAACCACTGTGAGGCACAATAGTTCTTGTGATTGATGGTAATTCCCATAGTATTATTTTTTGCAAAAAGCTTATCAAAGTTATTTTTGAAACGTTACTTATGATTTTGGAATAGTTAGCATTTGTTCAGCAAGAGACTAACAATCAGATTTACATGATGACAGTGTGAACCTGTTGGATAACATATGTGTGACTATTGCCTTCTGGGGTTTCCTTCTGCGATATTTTCTGCCCAGAATATTAACAACTAAAAATCTTTATGTAATCTTGGTTTGTGGGTTTGTGTGCTCCTGCAGGCAGTAAGTGGGAAGAAAGAGTAGGCTTTTGGACCTTCACCTCGGTTTTGTCAAAATGTAGCTCTTGCTAGTTACCACCACCAGAGATGTAAGCCAGAATTCCACTGCTTTTCTCACCATGGGGTAGCAAATATCTCAGAATGTGTGTTGTTTTTCATTTGTTTCATTCTCCTTAATATAACAATAGATCTGCTTTAAAAATTAGATTAGAATACCTCACGAAGGGGTGAATAAATAAATACATGATATTCTACTTGTCCTCATTATTATTTATGAGATCTGGATCACTGTGTCAGTTTTTTCTTAATTGAAATTCTTCTTGATCATCTTCTTCCTTCCTATCACTACCATTGTATAGAACTTTCAGTTTTCATTCCTAACTACATGGTTCTGAATATGAGCAGAGATAAAACAGTCAGGTCTAAACCATATTGTGTTTTGGCATTTGTCTGTTTGATTCTTACTGGCTAGGCTGGGGTGAAATATTTTAAATATTTTAAATATTTCAGCAGTTAGTCAAAAACTCCAACAACTTTGGGACTGCAGTAGTTCTGTGACTCATACTAAGGACTAAAACATCTTAGGAAGCAGGGAAGTGAACAGAGAGCCAATAAAGAATATGGCCCAAAGACTGCAATTAGGAAATGAATCAAGAATCCCAAAGAAAATCAGTGAAGAAAAAGGAAGTTTAAAGAAAATTGCAACCAAGAATTAAAGTAAAGGGCTAACAAGAAGGAGGTAATGATCTTGCATATTAATTTGGATTAACAAACCAGTTCTTTGTAGGCAGGCTTTGTATTTGCTTAATTGGTCTTTGTTACCACAGGATACCGGAAAAATCTAATCACAATTCACGACTCGAGATTGCTAACTGTCCTTGCATATTGGTCCCTTTCTGAAAACCTTTTTTTTATGTAACACCTGTAATGACACCATTCTGTAATGTTCTGAGATGACCTGCATTATGTTGCCTCCTTAGCTTACTTAGCATTCTGTGACCATTTTCACTTACACCACAAGCTTTCACCTTAGACCTCTCAGTTTAACCCCAAAACTGGAATGGCTGAGTTATATTTGGTAGATTGAAAGAATGGTCAGCACATTGAAGTGGCTAAAAGGAGATCCTTTATTCTAAATAAGACAGATGTTTTACTTAAACAGAAATATCATGTATTAAACATAAAACAGTATAGTCCTAATTCAATCATATCCCTGTCATACCTTTGGACATATTGAACTTCCCTAGAGGCCCCATCTTTCATGGCGTACCATGCTTTAGGCAATATAAGGCCCCTGGGATACAGTGGGCTCCTTTATGTTGATTTATCTGTTAAACACAGAACTTACTGATAATAAGTACCGTGGATCCTAGGTCAGGCATCCCAGGTCTAGCAGGAAACTGCTTTAACCCAAGTAGAATTTCTAAAATCTGTTCTGAAATAGAAGTGGGGAAGAAAAACTTGGCAGCTATTTTGTAGAGTTTACAGTAAAAGAGAGAATATTAAGACACCAATTATACTTCTGAATGTTGCATGTATATCAATTGCACTAACCCTTTTCAGATGACATCTTTATGTTTACTGAATGTGTTCATGACAGAAGCAGAGTCCCTGACACTGGCCTACTCCCAATCTCCATATATTCAAATGAACAGCCTAAGTGTGCACCTGCACTTAGTACTTGCACTTGCACACAAACTATATTTATACCATTAACTAAATATGTAGCGAACATGAGTGGAAATAGTATACTCCCAGTTCATCTTCATGGGTTCACTGTGCAGTCTTGCATTGGGCCTGTGCAGGCCCGCCATGGTAGAATAGAAAGCTTCTTTCATTTCTCCTCTAGACAACCAGAAGGCACTCACTCCCTCTGCCCCTTCCTGAAGGTGGGAAACCTGTCTTCTTAAAGTCACGTGAAGGGAGGAGGAGGAGCACCTTTCTCTTAGCCCTTCTTTTGCTGTCGCAATGGGAATCCCAGTTCCTTCATATCCATGTATGTCTCCTGCAACCCCTATCCATAACAATATGTGGTGAATATTAATGGAGGAACACCCTATATTTTTTTCAAATCTTGATGACAATTTCTAGTCTCATTAGACAATTCTCAGAGAAGGGGGTGCGGTTAGTCTTTTTTCCAAGAATTTTGATTTGCTCATAGCTGCTGGTGCTTCCCCAAGCCCTCAGCCCTTCACTTGTTCACCCAATCCAGATGTGAGAAGCCAAATGGTATGTGCCAACAGCACTGGGCTTTGCCAACACATTTGCCCCCTCCACTGGCGCAAGGGATATCCCTGCCAGGGAAGAGTACGAAGACACAGTTAAATCTAAATGTGACACATTTTGTTTAATTAAATCATTGTTTTATGTGATGTCTGAACGTCTTATTTGCATTTCAAATTAATAATTTTCAGTAATACTACTGTAGGTAAGTGTTTCTATGGCAGCTTACTGTTTTTATTTTATGTGATTTATGTGTCATTTAGAAATATTTTGAATACTATATTTCGAATAGGAGTGATCTCTTTTTAAGTTTGGATTGCCATTTCATTTTGTGTTGCTTTTTATCTGGATTGAAACTTTGAGGTGTTTCATGTCATGTTATCCTGTAGCAGCAGTCATATGTAAGACATGCAGTGGGTATATAATACTTGCGTCAGCATTTCTTTCATGAAAACCCTGAAGTAAATATAATACATAGCAAGTGGTAACCTGTGATACTCACTGGGGAGAGGTGTGTGCTATCTTTTCCAGGGGTGCACCCTCAGCTGCTGATGAGAATGGCTTCAGCTGCCTCTCCTTACCCTACTCTTTCCATTTCTACCTGTGTTGGGAGAACAGTTTATTATTTATTTTATTTATTATTTCAATTTCTATACCGCCTCATCCCCAAGGGACTCTGTGTCAATAGTCTTGGGGGGGGGTGTGTGTACTGTTTTGATCTACATGGTCTCAATCTACAGATTAAATATCTGCAGATGGGGTCACAGTTGACTGACTGTAAGTGTATGATACCAACAGCACTTCCATCTATGGGCTATTTAATTGAAAATGAAGACAAAGTGGAATTATATTGATTTGCCTCAGGAAAGCACCCACATTTATTTGAATAGTTTCACAGAAATGCATGCAGGATGATAATTTCATAGGTAAACTGGGTTCATCTGTTGCCAGTTGAGCCCTTTTGCCATTGGAGGACCCCTGGCAGCCCTAGGTCTAGTCCACTTTTTGTGAGTAGTCTGATAAAATGTCTGTTCAGATTCACAAATATCTCCATCTATCTCCTATTCTATCCTACAAAGAATGTAGCTGATAATGTGTTCCATCGATGGTAAGTCAAGAGAAACAAAAATAGAAGAGCATGTTGCTAAAACTATTACATATAGTCAATTTCTTCAAATATATCAGAAATAAACCCATGTGCCTACTGTGGCATTTGTCTTGCCATCTTCTAATTGCTTGGCATTTACTAGAGTCCATTCCTTCTCTGTATTGAGGTCCCTGTGGAAGTGAGTGGAGCATTAACTTCAGTTGTTTTTATGAGATTGTAAGGCCATTTTATTTGCAAGGGCTTTTAATTTGGTACAAGCTACAGGCAGTTTCTTGGGGAGCACAATTATGGGGGTTTCATTATATTTTGTGTGTTTTAATCTTAGAATAGAAAGTTACGTTGCACTGCAAGAGCAAAGGTGAAGTATTATTATTTAAAAGTTATCAGACAGACTTCCTGGTGACTGGGTTTGGGAAAGCTCTATTGTAGAAATCAGTAACAACTCTGATTTCAGTTTTTAAAAAGAACTCTGTGTTCTTACCTACTTGCACATAATCATGGTGAAAAGGGATGCTTTTTGTAGAAGTAACTGACGTGTTCACAAGTTACAGTAAATGCATGTACACTGTACATGCGCTGGTAAAGGAAATGGACAATACCATGATCCCAAGAAATGGTACACAATTCCTTTGCCATCTCGACTACCGTTTTAGAGGTTCATCGAGAGACATTGGGAGTTGTTCATTGGGAGTTGGAGAACAACGATAGAGAAGCCCTCCACACATGCAGCGACCTTCTCGCGCAGCCTAACCAACTCCCACAACCTAGCCCTGAACAAGAAAAAACAATTTTGGGGAGGGGAGGCGAATGCCCGCCACAGCACTCTGTGAGGCCTCCTGGCTGCCAGGTCCAGGCAGCAATGGCCGAAGCATCTAATCCGCTGAAGCTCACCACTCCCCGCCATGCTGCACGCCTGAGAAATGGCCCCCTCAACTCCTCTGTACCACAATCTTTCGTTTTAGGGGAGGCAAATGCCCGCCAATGCGCTCGCTGAGGCCACATAGAAGCCAAGGCTAGGCTGCACAAAGATGGACGAGGAAGCCCACCACTCGCTGCCATGCTAAACAGCCCGTCACTCCCCAAGCTCTTTCGGCCTTCAGCCAGTCTGAGAGTGAATGTCCGCACCACACGAACTGGGGCCTCGAAAGAGGCCGGTCCCCAGCCAAGTGCTGACTTTAAAGGCTCGCCCGGCCCCTATCACATGACAGTTCCCGGCCATGTGACAGGCACCCAATTGGTCGACCGGGAGGAGAGCAGCTGCTCCTTCCTCTCCTGCTGCAATGACACCCCAGGCTGATTCCTGGGGTGCATTTTCTTACCTACTTGCACATAATCATGGTGAAAAGGAATGCTTTTTGTAGAAGTACTAGACATGTTCACAAGTTACAGTGAATACATGTACAGTGCTCTTCATTGATCTTTGTATGTTCGTTGTGTATTTCTCATGTTACATTCAATATTTATACAATTGCGCATATAATTAAAACCCTACATTTATCTGGGCCTAATCCATGGTTTCATTTGTAAAATGAATGATTGTTGACTCTTTTTACAAGCAGGTATACACATGTGCATGCAAGTTATACATGCATTCACTGTAATGTGAATACGGCTACCGTGCTTTCTTTTTCTGGCTGGAATGATACCATGACAAAATGGAATTCCCAATATACATAATGTTACTTACTTGCTCAGAGGCATAGCACAGCATTGGACTGAAAATGAAAGTAAAATCAGTTCCACGCCTTCAGCTACAATATTCTTAAAATAACAGTATACTGAATTAAAAGCTAAAGCAAGCTGGCTAGAGCTTTGTTAGAATACTGCATCTACATTAACAAATATTTATGATTTTTCCTTGTCAGTTCACATATAGCATCCAACAACATGAAAATTGTTTCTAAGAGATGTTTTCAAACCTAAGTTCTGCTTCATATCATAGATAAAAACTTGTTCTCTTGAGTTTTATACACTGATTTAACAGAATTCTTGTCTCTGTGAATCATCTCACCTTCTGAAGACGTGTATAGTGGTAATTGTACAAGCTGATTTTGACATGAATATGCTTATCAATAGATTTGGAATTCTGGTGTGTATGTGTTATGTTGAATGCATATTGCTCAATGAGGAATTCTAGGAGTGCTATCTTATCTCAGTGGCACATGAAAATGTGAATTATCATTGCTGCACAATGGCACCGGGGACGTAGGTATAGATTTTTTATGGGGGGCTTGGGGGTAGGGCCACACCCTCACCCACCCCAGGGCATGGCCACACCTCCCAAGTCCCACCCCCTGCCTCAGTGCTTATAAAAGCAGCTCTCCAAGGCTGGGGACAGCAAACTCTCCTGCCCTGCCCTCTCCCGCCCCCCCCCCACCAGCTGGGCTCCCAGCTGGCAGCCGCTTCTGCCCTCCCCTCTAGGCAGAGACTTAGCTAGGAAAAATGGAGCCTGGTGCAAAATCTGAGTTTTGCGGGGGGCCCCCAGTGGGCGGCTGCAGTGATGCTGGAATCCACCCCAAACAGCATCACTTTCAATGGTATTTGAACTAAAGAGCCCAAATTTTTCTTTTAAATCCACCTTAAAGGGAGAATCTGGGGTCCCCAATTAGAACAATTGAAAGTGATGCTTTCAATCCCTCACCCTGAAACAGCATCACTTTCAATGTTTAAACTGAGGACCTCAGATTCTCCCTTTAAATCCATGCCGAAGGGGGTGGATTTAAAAAGAGAATCTGGGGAAATTTGGGAGGTGCCTGCTGTCAGGGATGCAATTGTTAAGCTAGCAGCACCAAACTTTCAAGGTATCTTTAGGAGAATCTCCTAATGATACCACCCAGGTTTGGTGAAGTTTGGTTCAGGGGGTCCAAAGTTATGGACCCTCAAAGGTGTAGCCCCCATCTTCTATTAGCCCCCATTAGAAACAATGGGGGATCAGGCACCCCCTTTGGGAGTCCATAGCTTTGGACCCCCTGGACCAGAATTCAAAAAAAACCCAGGATGGTATCAGTAAGAGACTATCCTGATGAAACCTCCCAGGTTTGGTGAAGTTTGGTTCAGGGAATACAAAGTTATGGACCCTCAAATGTGTAGCTTCCATCTTCTATTAGCTCCCATTGAAACAATGGGGATGGGGGCACCACTTTTGGGAGTTCCTAGATTGGGACCCCCTTTACCAAACTTCACAAAACCTGGCTGGTATCAGTAAGCGACTCTCCTGATAATACCTCCCAGGTTTGGTGACGTTTGGTTGAGGGGGTCCGAAGTTATGGTTCCTCAAATATGTAGCCCCCATCTTCTATTAGCTCCCATTGGAAACAATGGAGGATGGGGCACCCCCTTTGGGAGTCCATAACTTTGGACCCCCTGAACCCTAACCCTAACCCGCACCAAACCTGGGTAGTATCATTAGGAGAGTCTCCCAACAAATCACTGAAATGTTGGTGCTGCTAGCATGAAAATTGCACCCCCTGCAGGCCAAATATCAAAAAACACTTTAAAATACAAAAAACCACAAACGGGGGCGGAGCTTTGGACATGTAATGTGGGAGTTTGAACCCGAGACACACACCCCTTACCTACGTCCTTGAATGGCACCGTACTTGATGAATTAATATACTTCTCTTTGTTTCAGTTTTGGCTAAGAAAATTACTTACTTTTTTAGGATTGTACCCATAATTTCATTTAACTTTTTAAAAAATTGTAAATGAAAATAACAAAAAATGAAAATGGAATTTTACCATCTTTACAATTCTAAAGACTGTGAGAGGAGAAAAAGTATACATATACTATTATGTAGGAATCTTAAAACAATTACCTTTATTGGATCTTTTTGATATAAATTCTAACAGTTCTAAATAAATGTATATAACGTACTGATGAATGATTAATGATTGATCGCTGTTATATGTTTATAGAGGTTTTCTTACATAACATAAAAATATAAATATAAACATAAATCATAAAAGAAGATTATAATAATCTGATTCAATATAGTGACCCATTCTTTTGTTTTCCTTTACCTTTTTCAGTATAATATGTCATATTATTTGTTTATTATTTTATTAGATTTATTAACCACTCTCCCTCATCAGATAGGCTCAGAGTAGTGTCAGAGAGACAGGCTTACATATCTTACAAATATATAAGAAAGCAAGGAGGTTATTAATAGTTTGTAGCCATCATTTCAGCAATATTTTTCTCATTTCAACATTATTCTTTTTTTGGAAGGGGGAGAATAATACGCATAATACATTTTCCATTTTGCAATGGAGCTTTGGGTAGCACAGCAGGCATCAAAGAGAAAAACCCCTCTGTCACCTGGAAAAGCTCCATGGGAACAAATGACTTGCAGAATGATATCCAGGATGATTTGCCTTTGTGTTTTAGAACTGTTAATTCTGTCAAGTCATGCAATTTTGACCAACCTCAGCAGTTATACAAGTACCCTACAGGCAACTTCTGTTTTGCCAAAAGTGCAAATGGCATCAGCAGGTTTTGAGGTTGAAAAATGACATCAAATGTGGGAAGCTAATGTTTTACTACCCCAACTCTTAAGCCTGCAGGCACCACTGAAATTTTGTGAGAAGTGATGTGTTTTACAGGAAGTAGTGAAGTGCAATACCTGCTCCCACACTTTACAAAATAATCACAGAAAGGGTATAAGAAGAAATGAAGGAAATCACAATGAGGAAGGAAAAGAGGGAGGACACTGGCACAGCAAGGGGGCATGACGGTGCATTAGAGGCAGTGGTGGGATTCAAATAATTTAACAACTGGTTGTATATAAGCACCATTTTAACAACCGGTTCTGCCGAAGTGGTGTGAACCGACTGAATCCCAACACTGATTAAAGGTGCATTGGGGGAGATGGTGCCCAGGGATAACACCTACTCCTGCCCTGCCCCCTGGCACTGCTCCCCCCACCCCCCATGCTTGGACGTGGGGCTCAGGGCCAGGGCTCAGGGCTGGGGGCATCTTGAATGGGCACTGCAGTGGCAGGCTGGCTCCTGGGCCAGCCTACTATTGTGGAGCCTGTCCAAGCCACCCCCTGGCTTCCTGTAGGCTGCCTCCTGCTCTTCCCAGGCCCAGAAGCCAGCCTACAGGGAGGCTGGAGGACAGGTTGCTGCGGTGGATGGCCCAGGAGGCAGCCTCTGCCATGGTGCCCTTCTGAGCTGCCTCTGCCCCACCTTTGAGTCCCACCCCCGAGGGTCTGGGGAGGGAAGGAGGTGGCTTGGACAGGTGTCGCATACTGCCCAAGGGGACAGGGGGGTCAAATGATCCCCGGGTCAGCAGGTCAGGAGCCCTTCATGTGCTGTTTGGAGTAGCCCATTTGCTGCTGGCCTCAGCTGACCAGGGCCAACTTTGAACTGCGGGCAGCCTGCAGTTTAAAGCTGACCTCAAGCTTCACTGAGGTCAGCAGCAAAATTACCATGAAAGGCTGACCAGCTTTAGTTTTAAACTGTTGGCTCCACTTCTCCTCTAAGCTCCACCTGACTGGAGATGGAGCTGGGGTGGGGGCAGAGCCAAAAGTATAAAGTTAGAGTTAATCAGCTCAGCTAGCTCAGTTTGCTGTTGGTCTCAACAAGGCTTAAGGTCAGCTTTAAACTTTTGGCTTTCAGTGCCTCTGGCCAGCAGCAAAAAGGCTGCTCCAAACACCACATGAAAATTAGAGCAGGCTGCCTGGCCCCACACTCACACTCCATGTGAAGTTTGGGGGTCGGGCCAGTCAGGCTGACCCCCCTGGTCAGTTGTTCTCCATGGGTGCAGTTCGAGCAGGCACAGATCCTGGGGTGAACCCAGGGTTCTGCTTCATTAAGCTACGCCCCTGAGGGAGGGAGTTTAAAATGATCCAAGGAAAGCCCAAGAAAGTAATGAAACTATGTTCTGACTAAGAAAAGCCTGAATACTTAGCAGTCCTGATCCGTAATTGGCTAGAAAACCCTTTCATTTGAATTAAAACATCCAGTAATAACAAACCATGACTTATATTGGTTTTGCACACTTTCTGAAAAATTTGGCCCATTCCTAAGGAAGTACTGTCAGGTTCCAGGGAGAGGAATCCTGAGTGAATGTCTTGGGATTTAATCAAAGACTGTTTCCACACAGCAAGAGGCAGCGGCTTCCCACTAGCATAAATGAAGCCAGTGGAGCATCGAGATCATTCGCATGGTCCCATGCGGGCAGTCCTGACGACGACGCTGCCCTTAGGGGTGGCTCTGCACTGAGCTTCCCAGGGTGTCTGCGAGGGACTTACCTTGCTTTCCTGTGCAGCTTCGGGAAGCTGGAAAGACACGCCCATGCTGCCCTCAGGGATCACAGGGCAGCATGGGTGTGTCTTTCCAGCCGCCCAGAGCTGCAGAGGCAGGCAAGGTAAATCCCTCACAGATACTGGAGGGGCCAAAAGTGACCGCCTAACGCCGGTGCAGTTTGTATCACACCAGCAGGAAGACACCGCTTTGTAAAAACCTCGCTCAGGGAGCAAGGTTTAAAAGCAACATCTTCGCACCACTTGGGCAGGCCCAGCATGGCACTGCTGCGATGTAGCAGCGCCTGCTGTGCTAACAGCGCCCCAGGGTTGATGTTTTAACCGTCCCCAGGGTGCTGTTTTCTGCCCATGCAGAAACAGCCATAGATATTCCAATATATTGT
Organism: Sphaerodactylus townsendi; assembly: GCF_021028975.2. Taxonomy (NCBI): domain Eukaryota; kingdom Metazoa; phylum Chordata; class Lepidosauria; order Squamata; family Sphaerodactylidae; genus Sphaerodactylus; species Sphaerodactylus townsendi. Next base: position 126,700,138 of record NC_059425.1, on the reverse strand, counting down.
TGACTGATAACTGGAAATCAGAACAAAGAAATCAAAGAAGGAAGGATGAACCACACTGATGTAAGGGAGTATAACATATTACAAGTGAGTATGTTTTCCATGTATTTGGCTTATGCTCCCACTAGATACTCTGCTATGCCTGTTGTATATACCTGGCACTGTCTGAATATTAACTGTTTGTATCCTGCATAATCACCTCAGAGCATCCCTTGAAACTAAAGAACAGAATCTGAGAAAAGAAACAAAGAAACTCTCATTATATAGAAGAAAGAACTAGGCTTTGATGATCTCTGCACCTATGTGGAAAGCCAGCTGACAAAATGTCTTTCCAGAGATTTATTTCCAGTTTTCAAAGCACAGAATTGTATTCTAACAATTTGAGAGACAGTGTGATGTAGTATTTAGAGTGTCATAAATCTCTCTGAGTGACTTCGCCCAGTCATTTTCTCTCTATGTAAACATTCTCACTGGGTTGTTATGAGTAAGGGATGTGGTGATCTTCACCATGAATGAGTTTGCCAGGTGAACTTACTATTATGAAAGGTGTGACCCATAGTGTGGCCAATAACCTTGCAAACCTGCAGCCAACAAGTAGTATTTGCAGTTGAAGACAACTAAATTGCTCCTTCTGTTGGAAAAGTGCAAATAAAACAAGGAATAGGTCACAAAAACCAAGTGAATAGGTCAGATAAAGTGCATGAAAGTAGATTGATCTGCAGTCCTCTTCCCTAGAGGTGAACCTCATGAAATAAAATGGGAACTTTTCCTGAGTAAATCAGATTATGACTACATTCTCACTCCCAAGGTCAAAAAGGGATTTTTTCCCAGTTCTTTTTTGGCCTCCTTAAACTGACGTTTATAAAACTGACGTCATAAAACAACTTTTATTCAATGAGCCTACTCTAAGGAATAAAGATTTCATTCTTATTCTACCACAGATATGGTATTAGATTTATCCACGTGTTTCTCTTGGGAATTGTTCTTAAGAAGGCATAAAGTCTGCAGCTTTTATAGGCAAAGTTGTGTAGCTCTATATGCAAAATGTAAAGGTAGAAAAATGAAGGGAAAGGCTAACTGGGTGGTATGATCCAGTGGGTGTGGGGTTAGGATTCTATTCCCTTCTTCCAACTAAGAATGATAAGACTGTGGCTGGGGGTGTTTCCAGAGGTGTTTCAGCCTCTGAGTCCATCTTTTAAGCAGATCTACTCAGATGAAGGACTCAGCCTCATTCTATTTGCATTGACCATACAGGACCCATTCCCCTGTTTAAGGTAATGCAACCCTGGTTTTATGGATAACTGTAACCAGTGGCGTATTTACCTAGGAGACATGGGGTACCCTATGTCCCCCAGCACCCTCCAGTGGAGGGTGCAAAAATTTCAGGTTTGTTTGTGTGTGTTTTGTATTTTTTTAGCATTTTTTCAGTTTTTGGAGAGTTTCGTGCAAACGGTCCCGGGGGGGTTGGGTCGCATCATGTACGCCAACCCAACCCCCATCATGGCCATGCAGAAGCGGCCAGTGACACAGTTGCAACTTGTGATTACAAGGTGATCAGAATTCCCATTAGTTCAACCATCCCTAGATGTGAATAGACTTAAAAATTATTATGATTTTATGATCTTATGTTATATTTTACGTTACATGTTTTATGATCTTATGTTATACAAGAATGATCTTATGTTATAAGTTATGTTATTATGATTCTGTTCTATATGATGCTCAAAGACATGGTTTCTATTGGCTTCCATTGGTTTTCAGTGCCCCCCAAACCCGGACTTTAAATTGTCTGAAAAGTTGTGGAGGTGAAATATAAAATTTTGTAAATATGGCACCTTTTATGAAACACCTAGAAATAAGCCAGCTCTCCCCTCAAATGGATTTGTATAAAGCATAAAGAGCATGGTTCTAACAGAAATTCCTACCTTTACTTTAGGTAGTACACTGTAAAATAAACTTTTGTTTTGTGCCTTTAACTTGGTCACCAATCCAGAAAAGCTTATTTGACTTTTTCTATCAAAAGGTAATTTCTTTGGACTTGATGCTAAATCCATCACTATGGAGAATGAAACTAGTACATACTATTTTGATCTGCCCATGATTTTCTTTGCTTCATCCTATTAAAAATAGAATCTCATTTGTCTTCTACCAGAAAGGCAGATGTAACCATGTCACATGAGGAAAAACTTGTCATGTTTTTAAGCTTACCAGTTCTGTTTTTGTTTTTTTTTTAAGAAAAAATTAAGTTAGGGTGACAGGTGCAATTTTGTGATATATGCATCACTAATTTGATACGGTTTGCATATTTTGTTAGAAGCATGTGGCAAACCTTATTTTTATGCACAGATTTGCATGAACAAACTTTGTATTCAAGGATACAGTTCAGTAGTTGCAGCAATCTAGTTATGGAAACCAATATTAGAATCCAACAAACTGCAGGAACTTTCAAATGGTTTCCCTATATTGTCTTTCTATAAAGATATGTTACTTTGTCAGTTTAATACACCTCATTATAAAAAAAGTTCCAGTAAAAACATAATTGAAACCACACAAAATATTAGGAATGGAAAACATTTCTTTTATTTTCTGTTCTTTTCTTCATAATCCATTTTTCTTCCTGAAACTCAAGGTGGTTCATGCAATATGAAAAAACAAGCAGGGGACCCTTGTTACTCAAGGTAGAGAGACAGTCTCTTAATATAATGGGGAATATTAGCTTAGAGCAGACTGCTTATTAATGTTGCGAGAGGCTGGGTAAGGGATCTTTTAATACCAGTGTGTACAAACATAAGCTCTTAGAGGAAAATCCACAAAGAGGAATATAGTGCAAATTTGACAATCTTTATTGTAGGGATCATTAGTACACAAGCTCTTGATTCAGTGCAATAACAGAGAGAGTTCCTAAGATACAGATAAGTTGGAAAATAGATTTGGAGTAGAAAGGGGTATGGAATGTATGGATAATACGACCTGATTGCGACGTGAAGAAGATCCAGAGTTCAGAGCCAAATGGTCAGCTTTCGATTCCATTATTAATTATTAAAACCTGTTAATGTTAAAGAGCCTATAATTTTTTGGTACATTTTGTTTTGGCTGGCTCTCATATCTTATTGTGTGTATTTAGTGTATTTTACTTTAGTGCACTTTTAATTTAATGTAAATTTCCATAGAGATCTATTAAAGGATGGAAGGGAAGTATATGAATATTCTTTGTATATTTTGTACACAGAGAAAGAGATACAAATTGTGTCAAAGAATGAGCACTAAACCATAGCATATCACTTGCTTCCAGTAATTGCTTAGAAATATTTTACTGGCGGGGAGGGGGTTAAAAATATTTCATTCAAATATGGTTGGCATAACCGTCAAACTGTCAAACATTTTAGTCATATCTTTAATCATAGCTAGGGCACCCCAGAAGTATGTTGTTGTCTTTAGGTACTTGTCTACCCCATTTTTCTGTCATCCAGACAGACAGCAAAGCTAGTGCTTTTTCTAGTGCTTTGTAAATCAGCATACATGATTGGTGGTGCTTAGAGGAGAAGGTCACAAGCTGTGTAGGTCTGTACTAAAATATTTCATTTGGGATTAATCTTTCTCTATGTAGCATCATCTCTTGAAATATTTATTTAGAAATGCATTGAACATGCATTTCTGACTGTGTTAAAAACAATCTTGAGCACTTTTTATTTCTGTATATATTCTGTATATACAAAAACAGTGCTTGGAAATATTGCTTTAGTGCTGTGCTTTAATGGCGGTTTCCCATTGATTAATATGTAATAGTAACAGCAGTGTTGTTGAATTACATGTGTCATAAGTGACTGGTTTCAGGTTCATTGGTAAAAGAAAGAGCTACAGCTCTGTGCATTTCATTATGGGTTTTTTCCCACTTGAGAGATGAAGTGATCCTTTATTCGATTAACATAAATCTAATCTGCATTAAATTTAGTCTTAATTATATATTAGCACAAAGGAATAGAAATCCCTTCTCTCTGCACATGCTTTTTTTTTGCACACTTGAGCAATGATCAGATAATCATTTCAGAAATTTGTACACAGAGGTACAGATCACGAACTATTTTATTAAGCATCCCCTGGCCTTTTGTTTGGGAAATGATGTTAGAATTATATAATGGAAATGCCTCTTCAGGCACTCTTTCTCTTATCATGCCAAGTTACAGCAACCTGTAACCAGATGTGAAGGTTAGTTGGCATCAAAGAGTAGGAGTAAAAGGCTTCCCGATGGGAAAGCAAGTGCTTCATTTCATTTTATCACTACTGCGAACATTGGTTCTATCAAGCTGTCAGAAAATTAGAATATGATGGGGTTTATTACCACAGCTCTGCCAAAGTGATTTCAATGGTTTAAAAAGTTAGAGATTCTTCTGTTGTGGGAATTGCAATAGATGATTAGGGCTTCAGTATACTTTAACTCAGATAGTGCAACTTATTTTATTGCCAAAGTGTTGCTCCAGTTGGACATCTGTGGGGCAGACATTTGCTCCCTCAGTGATCATTGATGTTCTCAACAAGTGAGCACATTGCTTTTGGAAGTGTTTTGAATAAAGAAATAAAGCTGTACCAGTGCCAGAAATGTAGAAATTAGAAGCACAATAGCTTCATTGCTCAAGAGCATTAATGTGTAAAGTCTCTTTTCTTTTTTTAAGAAAGAAAATATAATTTTTTAGGCTGGTTTTGGTCCAAAAACTGCAACTTAAGAACTGAATATTTCACTGCAGCAGTCAGAGAGTCATGATTTAGCAAGAGACCAGAATGTCTTAAAAGTAATTTAATAGAGAGATGTTGAACAGGCACATTAAGACACCAAATAATGGTTGACAATCCAGAACATTTCAGTTGTTGACATTGTTAGGCCATCTTTGGAGAGAGCTGCAGAGAAGAAGCAACTATTTAATTTTCATAAAAAAAGACTACAAGAATAAACGTAGGTCTGTTCTCCACGCCATATAGCAGATGTCCTGGGGATACTAAAAAAGTCTCCTGAAAATAGTGTCCTGCCTGGCTTTGTGGAATGCAGAGCTCAGGAGGCATTTAATTTTTCCTGCCCAACCATTTTGCTCTCTGGTCAGTTTCACCCTCAGCTTGCACCTGACATTTTGTGTGCAGCTGAAGGGATTCTTCCTGCCGCCATTTGCTGAAGGTTGTCCCAAGAAGTTTGCTCTGCAGGCTCTGATCCTAGGCGCCTCTCATCCCCAAAAGTACATAGTTGTACTCAGCTGGCCCTGCCAATTCTGGCAATATATAGTTTTCCGATTTTTTTTAAAAAAAACATTCAAAGAGATATCTCCATGGTAATGCAGACTCACATAAGAGAACCTTTGCCACTCGGAAGACAGGTCTGGCCCCCATTGAAAAGCATTGAGTAGACCTGTCCCCTGAAGATCTAATCTTGGTTAATCTTTTAGTTAGAACAATTCTTTGCAGGTAACTTCTTTCAAATTCAAGTAATTTCTGGGTACTTTTTTTCCACTGCTGTGGGCATACTGCATGGAAAAGTGATCCTTGGAGCATTTGCACACTTGAGGTTTAAATTGTCTTTGCGCCTCTTCCGCAACATGTTCGTTAATGTGTAATCATAGTTAATGCAGATTAAAAAGTAGAAGAGAGGCTTCTGTAATTCAAAGATTTTGTAATTCAAAGATACATTCACATTTGCATTCCAACCTGATTTAAGCAAAAACCTCTTTAAACTTCATGTGTGAAAAAGCTCCTTGAATAAATCAATAACAATCTTATGCGGAGGCGCCAAATGTGAGTTAAAAGCATGCTGAAATGAATCTTTCTTCATGATGCTTATGCATAATTTTGGGGAAAATGCATTTGATACAAGCTCTAAGCAGATTTATTACTCTGGTTGTCAACGTTGTAGCAATTTCTTTTAAAAACTGTTGTGGAAAACATTGATTGTTGTTGAGATTCTTACAGTGCAATCCTGGGGGCAGGGGGACAATGTCCCTCTGGAGACAATGTCCCTCTGGCTCTGGTGTAAATGCCACTTGTGCTGGCATAAGGAGATTTATGTTAGTGAAGAGGAACTTATACTGGTGCTGGGGAGCTCCGCAGCTGCATGCTGCTAAGGAACCAGCATTACCACAACATTTGTACTTGTTCAGCACAGGACTGGGGCTGAAGGGGGCATTCATGGAGGCAGAGACAGCTTCCATTGGCTTTCTGAGCCCTTTTGGCCTGGGGGTGCTGCATTTGCCAGCATAGAGTTATGCAGCAAAAAGGTAGGCACTGTCCATTGAGCTGCATGGAGGTTGTGAAGATCATTCCTGTTGGCTTGCTAGTCTCAGCACAGGAAGTCTCTTAGGAGGCAGCGTAGCTGTGCTGTCCCCAACTACATTGCAACTACCCACCTCAGTATTGTACTGTAGGTCCAACTACTACCCAGACTTGAAAGCATTTGATTTAAATAAACACGCTTGATTTATCTGGTTAAAGAAACAAATTCTTAACTATGGTCTGTTCTGTACAGCACAAAAAGAGATGTCTGTAGAATATCTTAAAAGGTGACTGCCACTTTTCGTTCTGCACACCCAACATAAGATGTCTGAGGACGTATTAAAAAGAGGTGGCTTCTTGCGTGCTTCTCTTGCTGTCAGGGAAAAACAGTCTGTTTCCATTTTGCTCTCTGGTCAGTTTCACCCGACATTTTGCATGCAGCTGAAGGCATTCTCCCTGCCGCCATTTGCTGAAGATGCATTTGCAGGATGTATCTGTTCTAACTAAAATATTAGTCTGATTCTTTTGCATGCTATTTCATGATGGGTTTTCCCCTGTATTTCCTCACAGCATTGTGGTACATTTGTGTATCTTGCTACGTTTCCAAGCTTTTTTTCTGATCTTTTTCAAAACCTGCTATGATGCAAAGTTCTGGGAAAATACAGCAAAGTTTGATTGGCTGTTGTGATGGTGGGAAAAGTCAGATTTTCCCACCCAAATAGCAGACATGGTTCTGTCCCCAGAGCAGCTGTTTCCTCACCAGGGGGCTTTTTTTAAAGCACGAGAACATTATTATATTGACATAACGTTGTAATATTTGTAACAGGTTCTCAGGTTTTCCAGCTTTTTTTTTCTTTACAAATTGAGCTTCTAGCCCCTTCCCTTGCAGGAGAAAGGTATATGTCCACAAGGAAAGAAGCTACAGGCTTACTTAAAAAAACAAAAATAACAAAAGAAAAGAAAAGAACAAAACTGGCAAAGTCAGAAAGCCTATTATGCATATTGTTATAATTTAATCTCCATGTAATGTTATTTAACATATAATATAACAATAAAGTAATCTAATATTTTAAAAATTGCAAAATATCCTGTGGCCCAGGTAAGGGGGCACTACTGAAAAACTGGAGCAAGAAACAATGATTGTCCTGCTGCTGATGCACTTTCTCACCAGCCACACCAGTAATGGGAAACCATGCAAATCTGTCCCTGTGTGAAAACCATCCTAGCCAGCTCTGCCCTGTACTTTGCACTCTTTGTCCTAACCACAGCATACTCACCTCCCTTCCTGTCTGTTACATCTTTTCCACGAAGGTCTTTATTTATTGTGGTGGGAAGTGCTGTCAAGTCACAAGTGACTTATGGCAACCTTTCTCAAGGCAAGGGACATTCAGAGCTGGTTTGTCATTGTCCGCCTCTGCATCACAACCCTGGAATTTTTTTAGAGGTCTCCCATAAAAAGACTAGACAAGGCCATCCTTGCTTAGTGTACAATATTAGATATGATCGGGCTAGCCTGGGCTCTCTGGGTCAGGGATGCTGTCTAGGTCAGGTCTTTATGATTACTTCTTTTTCCTTTGCTGGGGAAGGAAGAGTATTTGTTGACCTAGAAGCATAAGGACAAGCACCAGAAACAAAGCATGCAGATGATCAAATGTTGCTCCTTCTGCCCTGTCAGTGGTTGTAAGATTCAACTTCTACTTTTTATTTGCATGCCGTTATTAGTATAGTTTATTTAATAGTTTGCACTGGATAAAGTCATTACACTCTGTTCTATTTGCTTTGAATTGTCTAATTGAACAATCATTCCTCTTTCCTCAACATTCTGATTATTAAATTTAAATTCCATTTGGAGGTGAAAACCAAGGCCCTTTATCACTGTTAAATCTCTTCCCAAGAGGTCTCTAATAATGTGTTGAAATAAAATTTTTTGCAAGTAAATGTGTCCTTCTGAATTGGATGGGAAGGATTAGAATGGCTAGTTTTGCCCATTCTGAGTTTCAGTGGTTGATCAACAGTCAGCTACATAAAGTTAATGGAAGGCTTAAACCTCTTGAGTAAAGCTGTAAAGAAATCAGATAAAATTCAAAGGATGACAAGAAGAAAAAATGTGTGGAGGGAGATTGAACCCTTCAGTCTCACCTGATATAATATCCCATCTAGACCCAAGGTTCCTCAAATGGAGCCAGACCTATTGTAACCATATATATCACCTTATGACTTTGTGTTCCAGTGATCTAATGCAAAGTTCTTTGCATCTGATTTTGGACACAGCATTTCATGCAAGTTCTGTATTACCTGTTTTAAACTATCAGTTCTGTGGAGTCCAAATGCAGTTGGCACACACTGGTTCCCAAGAACCTGTTCACACAGCATCTCTTCCTATTTATGGTCTTTCCACTGTCCTGTCAAGTTGGATCTCATATTGTAAGGTCATACAAATCAGCCAGCATGGTACAGTAGTTCAGAGCGATGGACTCCTATGTGGAGAACTGGGGTTGACTCCTCACTCCTCCACAAGCCTACTGGGTGACCTTGGGCTAGTCACAGTTCTCTCAGAACTTTCTCAGCCCCACCTACCTCACAAGACATCTGTTATAGGGAAAGGAAGGATGGGGGTTTGCAAGCTGCTTTGAGACTCTGTATAGTTGAGAAAAGTGGGATATGAATCCAAACTCTTCTTCTATCAATGCACGTCCTACACTTCTTGTATTATAGTAGTTTCCAATCACAAAATCATGTTCAAAGAGAAATCTGAGTGTACATTATGGGCAAGCTGATCCCAAATGCATTATTGTAACAGAGACAGAAGGGTCACTTAAGCTTCTTATGCATGCTATTGATGGCACCCATCTTATATGTTTATATAATAAAATATTCTAATGGCAGAATACACACTTTTAAAAACAAAAACCTCAAAGCTCAGTAGCACACTGAGGTTTTGCTGCAGCAGTTTTGCCAGACATTTTTAACCATTGGTGGTTTTACTTGCAGGGAGCTGACTTTTAAGAAGCTGCAATTCACTATTGTCTAACAGTTTTATAGCTTATTCCTGGATGGGGTGACTATAGGCAGACAATATCAAATACTCCAAACTTTTATAGATCCATACACACAATTGCCCCCTTTACAAAGAAATGTTCTTGCTAATTATGAATGAGGATGTCTCATTCATTTTGGTAGGCATAAATTCATTCATGTGTATTATTGAAACATCTTAATTCTCTATTTGAAATGAATGGTTGGGAAAGTCATAGTGGGCAGGTACATCTGAATAGGAATCAAAGAATTCCTATCCTTATATGTAATTGCCTATGGGACAGAAGTCCAATGATGAACCTCCAAGCAGTGGACATGCAGGACTCTCAAAGTGAGTCCTGCATGCCCATGGGGGGGTGGGTGACATACCATCCTGTCCCCATCCACTTTCCTCTTACCCAGGAGTCTCCCCCCCCCCCAACAACAAACCGGCATTCTGGAGCAATGGCAGGTTGCTGCCAAGCCCTCCTTTGGCCTCCCCATTACACCCTTCCTTACCCCCAAAAAGCAATCTGGCCCTGCACAGCAGTGGTGCTTTGTCACCTTCTGCCCTGCCAAGCCTGCCCCAAGCCCACGGGCATAGCTACCATGGGGACATCGGGGACAAGTGCCCCGGGCGCCACCTTGTGGTGGGTGCAAAAATTGCAGGTTCGTTGGTTGCTTTCTGTGTTTTTTACTGTTTTTTTTTCAATTTTGGCGTGCAGGGGCCGTGGTTTTTAGGCTAGTGGCACCAAAATTTCAGGCTATTGTCAGGTGACAGTCCTGATGATACCAGCCAAGTTTGGTGAAGTTTGGTTCAGGGGGTCCAAAGTTATGGACCCCCAAAGGGGGTGCTCCATCCCCCATTGTTTCCAATGGGAGCGAATGGTAGATGGGGCTACCCTTTTGAGGGTCCATAACTTTGGACCCTCTGAATCAAACTTCACTAAACCTGGGTGGTATAATCAGGATAGTCTCCTAAAGATAGCCTAAATTTTTGGTACTGTTAGCTTAAACATTGCTCTCCTGACAGGCACCCTCAAATTTTCCCCAGGTTCTCTCTTTAAATCCACCTCCTTTGGAGTGGATTTAAAGGGAGAAACTGGGCTCCCTAGATTAAAAAAAAACCATTGAAAGTATTGTTGAAGGCTTTCCCAACCAGATTCAACTGGTTGTTGTGGTTTTACAGGCTGTATGGCCATGGTCTGGTAGATCTTGCCCTGGGTGTTTCACCTGCATCTGTGGCTGGCATCTTCAGGGGTGTATCACAGAGAGAAGTCTGTTATAAGAGAAGTCTGGACACAGTGTATAACAGACTTCTCTCTGTGATACACCTCTGAAGATACCAGCCACAGATGCAGCAGAAACATTAGGAACAAGATCTACCAGACCACAGCCACGCAGCCCAGAAAACCCACAACAACCAACATTGACAATGATGCTATTTGGGGTGGATGGGTGGGAAATCTACCCTGAAACAGCATCACTTTCAATGTTGTTTAAACTAGAGAGCCCAGAGTCTCTCTTGAAGGTGGATTTAAAAGGAGAATCTGGGTTCTCTAGTTTAAACAACATTAAAAGTGAAGCTGTTTCAGGGTGGATCCCCCCCCTTCAAAAATAGCATCACTTACAATGTTGTTTAAACTAGGGAGCCCTGGGTGTGTTCAGATTTGTGTGTCGGGGCATGTTCTATAATGTGATGGTGACTTTGAGATGACCTGGTGCAAAAAAATGTTGATTGGTGGTGGTGGGGGAGGGACGCTGCCCATATGGGGGGGGCGCAAAACTCAGATTTTGTCCCGGGCTCCATTTTCCCTAGCTACGCCACTGCCCAAGCCTTTCCATTGCACCTACTTCTTCTCCCAAAACTACCCAGGACAGCATGGCAGCACATTGCCCCACCACTTCCCACCCCACTCCAAACAAACCGCAGGACTTACCTGACAAGGACAACAAGCACTGGTCTCATGTAAGTGAGACTGGGGCTGAAGTGGAGACTAGTTTGGGACCACTGTCTGGGAGAGGGGAGAGAGAGGGTGGTCCCCACCCACCCTCCATCTAGAGTCAATTTTATTTTAATTTAAAAATGGGTTTTAGTGCTAGTAAGGAGTAATTTATTTGAAATGAAAGTGTGCCTAACTGGACATTGCAGATTATTTTTTTAAGTACAGCATAAAATGAGGAAACATTGTTATTTGCCTGTTGTTATACTTTTTTCCCCTAGAACTAACAAACTGTGCTCTGTGTTCAGTAGATCCTGCATGGGTCTCTTTGTCCTGAAAGGCAATGTGTACTGCACCCAGCGTTTGATGGAATTTATCTCGATATAGCTCATATATGCAATGGCATATGGAGTGGTATAATTTAGAGGAAACTGGGAAAGTACAAACAATAGGATAGAGATCATTGAGCTACGAGAGCTGTTTAAGTGGCAGAAAATGGTGCTGCTTTAATCAGGATTACATTTAAAATGTGTGACAAATCTATGCAAATTCTTACTCTTCTTTATCACATCTGCTTTGTCAAAGAGATACAGTAGAGTTGATTTTTCTCTCAAAGTAAGAAAACACTTAGGCATATCTGACAATGCATGAATAAAGCCCCTGATTGTTATTAGCATATTCTAGCATATTGAAAGGCACTGTAAAAAAGCCAGCACATCCACCAAGCGCAGTTCAGTGAAAAGTTGTGATTGTCATTACAGGTAGGTGTCTCATTTATTAAATATTGCAATTATAGCTAATTATGGTCTATGGACTCTATAATTCGTCAGGTCCCCTGATAGTCTCTCTCTCGTTCTACTGTGAACCTGTGATTATTTTACTGCTGAAACAAATCAATAAAGGCTACAGAATTAAGTTTTATTGTCTCTTATTGAAATTTGCACTTTATTAGCAGGCGCAAAAGGTTAGGAACAATTATTGATGCAGCTGAACAGCTTCTACATTAGAAGTACATATTTAAATAGGGCTATTTCTTCACAGTTGGCAATTACATGTAAAGATATCTTAATCATATATTATAATCTGTGGTCAGGTATTACACTAACAATAGAGTTAATGTCAAAATATTTTAACAGAGTTTTAGATTATTTCAAAATTTCTTTTGGTGACTTCTTTTAAGATGCTCATAGGTTGCCTGATAAATCTAGAACTGCATGGAAGGGAAGATGTATTAGTGCTTTTTACACCCTTAAAAGTAAGTGGCCATGGGATGGGGGGAGGGGCAAGCCCTTACTGCCTTGCAACTTTCATGTTTTCTGTGAAAGAAAATACTTTGTGGCAAAAATGAAGGTAGGATTCGATGTACATCCAAATACCGAATGAAATGTGGATGTTTTCCATTCATGCTATATTGTTCTAAATTGGGTGTCTGTTCTGTATGAACATTCTGGTGTGTACAGGGTTGGATTGCATTTTCAGAGTGCAGTGAAGCTTTATTTGCCCTTGCCACTATCTGATGACCTTGGTGATACACAATGCTGTCCTATGTAGAATTACACAGTTCTAAGCCCCTTGACTTCAGCTGATTTAAAAATATACAACTCTGTTTCCTTCCTACTCACTAGCAGGCTGGGATTATTAAGTGAAAGTCACTCAATTCAGATTTTAAAATGCCACCAAAGCAGCACCTGATCAGACATAAAAAGCATGAAAAAGAACATGAAAAAGTGGTAGAGGGTTGTATGTGTGTGTGCGCGTGCATGAATAAGCGTGCGTGCATGCTTCTTTGGGAATGTTAAAAAATGTAGGAAATGCTTATTTAGTTTAGTGATATATTATATATTGCCTTTTTAGTAAAGGAATATTCAACTTTTTGATATAGCTGGCTGGGTCTCAATCATTCTTTTTTCCCCATGATATTAAATTTATGATTGTTGTAAGCCACTTTGGATTATTTAGGAAAGGCAGAATACAAATATTTTAAAGCAAATGTAACCCAAGATCATAATATTAGGACATGCTTTCCATTGTCTTTTTTCTTCATTTTAACCTCAACATTCACAGCATCTCATTCTTTTCTGTGATCTTAAATTACTGTAGTGCTGCAGTCAGGAACAAGAGTGTGGCCAGACAAGGTGGGCAGCACATGAGGCGTAGTCAACCAGTCTAGAGTCAGGGCAGGCAGCAGGCAAAGGCAGTCTAAAGTTGCCTAGTGCGCCAGCAGACAGCCTGGCATGGCTGCTGGAGGTGGTCGCCAACTGGGCGTTGCGGTTCCTTAACCTGATAGGGTTGGGGGACTTCAACATCCATGTTGATACGGCCTCCTTTTTGGTCGCCACACACCTGGTGTCATCCATGGCTACGCTAGGCCTCTCCTTAGTGAACATTGGGACTCCCACGCATCAAGGAAGCCACACTCTTGACCTCATCTTTTCAGCAGGTGTGCATGTGGTCCTATCCTCTGTTGTTAGAGTGCCATGGTCTGACCACTACATCCTAAGGGCCCAGAGTGATGCTGCCATGCCCCCCCCCCCATCTAGGTGACAGGCTTATTTGGGCCCATCCGCAGAGGCTTATGGATCCTGTGGGACTCCTGAATATTCTTCAGGATGCTCCTCCCACTGGCTCCTCTGTTGATGAGCTGGTAGAAGGCTGGGATTCCAGGCTGTCTGAAGCCATCGAGAAGGTTGCCCCAAGACGGGCCTTCCCTTGCGTTTGATTCGGAAACTAAAGCTGGTCCAAAATGCAGCTGCGCGCCTGCTCACAGGAGGCGCCTTTAGAGAGCATATCCAGCCTGTGTTGCGCCAGCTGCATCGGCTCCCGTTTGAATTCTGAATCATCTTCAAGGTGTGGATTCTGACCTTCAAGGCATTACGCGGTCTGGGACCCTCGTACCTTCAGGACCGCATCACCCCATATGTCCCTACTTGGCCTCTGCGTTCAGCAGAGGCCAATTTGCTGGTGGTCCCCGGCCCCTCAATGATGCGGCTGGCCTCCACACGGGCCAGGACTTTCACAGCACTGGCCCCGGCCTGGTGGAACACCCTCCCACCAACTGTCCGGGCCCTGCGGGACCTTGGTGAGTTCCGCAGGGCCTGTAAGACTGTGTTGTTCCACCGGGCCTTTGGAGTGTCCAGCCGCTGATATGGTGCCCCCCCACTGCTCCTGCTTTGGCACTGGTACAACAGAGCTCCTCATATTGAGGGGCCTGCCGTCCCCCACTTCTTGGGGTGGGTTTTTAAATTGAGCCTGGACGCCTCTTGTTTAATTTGCTAATTGTTAGCCGCTGTTTTTATGTATTTTAAGATGTTTTATTGACGGAGCCTATGTTTGTATTTTACTGGATTTGCTCCTTTTTATTGTTTATATATTATGTTGTTCACCGCCCGGAGCCCTTTGGGGATCGGGCGGTATAGAAATTGAATAAATAATAATTTAAATGGTCTTCCTCCCTTTGATTACCCTGGAAAGTTCACGTTTAGATCTGCACGTGGAGTGAGTGTGATCGATTATGTAATAATATCGCCTGAACTAACAAACCACATTGACCACTTTGCAATTATGGCTCGAACGGAAAGCGAGCACTCTCCCCTTCTTCTTAGACTAATAAACAAATCCCTTCGAAGCAAATCAACCCAGGAAGAAGGGTCTTCCTGTTATGCCCGGCTTCGCTGGACGCAAGAAACTGAACTAAACGTCGCTCATTCTATTTCTGATGATCGGATGGCTAACTTTCTTCAACAGTTAACTGCTGCAAGGACAGCAGAGGAGGTTTGTCAAATCTATAATGAACTGGTTTCCTATCTAACCACTCAGGGTTCCAGTAATCAATCACATCATAAACTTTCACATTCAGTGAATCCTTCCACCTGGTTTGATGGAGAATGTATGAGCAGCAAGTCCCAACTCCGGAAGTTATTTCATCATTGTGAACTTAGAGGAAAAGTGTCGCTATCAAAAGAGTACCTCGCAGCTAGAAAGTCCTATCATGATCTTTTAAAGACCAAAAAGAAATTACATCTTACAAAGATTTGGAACAATCTCCATCAAGCCTTTAACTCCAGAGACAGCAAAAGCTTTTGGCGCATAATTAATTCAAGTGCCGGTGAGCCCTATACAGCCATCAGTTCTCAGATTTCAGTGGAAGCATGGAGGACACATTTTACAGCCATTTTCTGCAATCCAGAACTTTTGGATATTCCATGTGCAACTGGAGCAGCAAAGCATTTACCAGAATGGCCTCCTGTCAGCTGCGATGAGGTGGTCACCCTTATATCTAACCTAAAACAAGGGAAAGTGCCAGGCCCTGATGGCCTGCCACCTGAACTCTTTAGAAGATTCCCGGAGTTCTGGGCCCCTATTTTGGCTACCCTGTTTACCAAAATTAATAACAGTGGCTGTATCCCTAAGTATTGGACTGAAGCTATCATTGTACCTCTACATAAAAAAGGTGATCCATCAAATCCATCTAACTATCGCCCGATAAGCTTGCTTTCAGTGGCTAGTAAGCTTTACGCAAGGTACCTTATGATACGTCTCACTGCCTGGTCCTCTTCAGTGCTAGGCCCGGAACAGATAGGATATGCCACAGGTAAATCCACCCTTGACCATTGTCTGGTTTTAAATCATTTGGCGGAGAAATATTGCCACCCCAAGGGTGGGAAACTCCTTGTGGCTTTCCTAGATCTGAAATGCGCATTTGACTCTATCCCCAGGAATCAGCTGTGGGAAAAATTGACAGCGTTGGGAATAGACCAGAGATTACTGTTTCTTATTAAGCCAGTTGTATTCCTCAACTACCTGTCAAGTTCGTTGTGATCGTGCTGGCCGCCCTAACTTCACCTATAGTTTCTAACAAGGGAGTCAAGCAGGGTTGTATTCTTGCTCCTCTCCTGTTCAATCTTTATTTAAACGACCTTGCTCCTCATTTATCTCAGACTGAAAGTCACGCACCCATTTTGGGACAAAGACCCACATGTGCACTGCTCTATGCAGACGACACTGTGTTACTGTCTCGGTCCAAGGTGGGCCTGCAAAGACTACTTCAAGCCTTTGCGACGTACTGCACAAACAGTGCCCTGTCGATTAATTACAACAAATCCAAAGTGCTGATTTTTTCGAAGTCAAAAAAACTCAGCACGTGGAAAATAAACGGTACATTGATTGAACAGGTCCATTCATACAGATATTTAGGAATCACCTTCCACCATTCCTTAACCTGGACCTCTCATATCCACCAGACTCTCAATACAAGTAAAACCAAAGTGTTGGCAATATCCAGATTCTTCACACCAGAGGCGGTCACTTTTTTCCTGCCGCAAAGGAAGTTTTCAGTTAAAACTACTGCCACAATTACTTTCACGGAGCTCCAATCTGGGGAGCAAAACCGCTGAGAAATTAGAGAGTGTTCAATCTTTGTTTTTACGTCGTTTATTGGGTCTTCCCAACTCAGTCACGTACCAAGTTCTTTGTTTAGAAACCGGAGCCAAGACGATTTTTTCCCGGGTTTGGCTTTCTTTGTTTAAATACTGGCTTCGCCTTCATTTTAGAGCCCTCCCGGGCAGTCTGACATATCTCCTGTTAAGCGACCACTTCCACTCCACCTGGCACACCAAAATTATCAATCAAATAAACAACATAGGTGTATCTTTTGACCAACTCCTACTGATGGACGAAAGACAGGCTTTCGGAGTTTTGAAACAACGTACTCTTGACATTGAAGGGCAGCTTCTCACAGCTGGAGCCTGCAGATCTTGTTCTCCCACATTTTATGGCATTTCACCACCATTGCCGGGTTTTATGGCTAAATATCTGAGTAATTTAATCAATCCACATCTCCGTAGATATTTTATGCTTGCTCGGCTTAATGTGCTACCGACTGCCCAAACAAGAGGCAGATATCATGGCATCCCACAGGAGAACAGGACTTGTTCCTGCGCAGCGGGCCTACCCGAAACAACTGAACACGTGCTCCTTCATTGTAAAGATTTGGGTTGCTTTTTCTCGAGGCCATCTTGAAGAAATTTTCAGTGAGATCAGACAAGGAAATAGTTTCATACTTGCTTAGTGACCATCATCCCAACACTACTGAATCAGTTGCCAGGTTTTTAACAAAGGCACTTGGATCAAGGGTGAAACCTTTGTGTAAATTTTAGTCAATTGGTTTTAACATAATTTGCATTTTACCACTTTTTATATGCCATTAAAGGTATTGTATTTGTATTTGTATTTGAATAAATAATAATAATAATAATAATAATAATAAAAAGACTTCCTCTCTGTACCCATCCCAAATCGGCTCCCTGTATACCAAGGAGCTGAGGAGGATGAAACAGTATCTGAGATGACTTGAGCGAGTGTGGCAGCGGGTTCGTGATGAGGAATCAAGACGCTCATACTGGACGCTTATGAATTCCTACAAGAGAGCTACGAAAGAGGCAAAGAAATATTTCTTTGCCTCCTCCATCGCAGCTGCTAGCTCACGCCCACCACAACTGTTTCATGTGATTCAGACATTGACGATCGCATCTGTTGGTCCTAAACATAACAAATTGGCATTTAGCTGTGAGGCATTTCTGAGCTTGTTTGGAGACAAGATCTTGTCTCTCTGCCAGGCTCTGCCGGCCATGATACAATAAGGAAACTGGAAGCGCCTTGCCTGTCTTTTGGTCCTAGTTTTGACCATTTCAACTTGTTTACTCCCTGTGAGATGGACAGGTTTCTGTTAGCTGTAAGATCTACCACTTGTCCTTTTTACCCATGCCCTTCCTGTTTAATAAAAACTTGCAGGGAGGGGTTACTGAGCCACTTGTTGGATATCATCAATAGCTCTCTTGAGCAAGGAGCTTTCCCAGGTTGGCTTAAGGAGACAGTGGCCTGCCTCCTCTTCAAAAGACCAAGTTTAAATCTTTGGGATCTGGTCAATTACCGCCCAGTTTCAAACCTTCCGTTCCTGGGTAAGGTGAGAGAGTGGTGGCAGCTCAGCTTCAGGAATTCCTGAAAGATACCAAAGTGTTGGACCCTTTCCAGTCCAACTTCTGCCCTGGTCATGGGACCGAGACAGTCTTGGTCGCCATTGTTGACAAAATCTGGTGCCAGTTAGACAGAGGCGGTTTGGCGCCACTGGTGCTGTTGGATCTCACCGCAGCGTTCAACACAGTAGATCATGACCTTTTGGTTCACCTCTTCACTGAGATCGGAGTACAGGGGACAGCCTTGAGCTGGATGAACTCATTTTTCCGAGACCGGGGACAGCGGGTGATGTCGGGGGAGGAGAGTTCCAGGCAATACCCCATTGATTGTGGGGTGCTGCAGGAGGCGATCCTTTCCCTGATGCTTTTTAACATCTTTATGGATCCCCTGGCCAAGCTGGCCCAGAGTTTTGGGCTGCAGTGTCATCAATATGCGGATGACACTCAGCTCTTCCTTACAATGATGGGCTGACCAAATTCGGCCCCTGAGGCTGTCCAGCTGTGTTTTGAGGCTGTGGCTGGTTGGTTGAGAACTAGCAGGTTGAAACGGAATCTAGCAAAGATGGAGGTCCTGTGGGTAGGCAACAGTGAGATGCCGACCAATTTTGTTTTGCCTGTGCTGGACAACAAGGCCCTACACCTGGCCTCATTAGTGATTAGTCTGGGGGTGATTCTGGACTCCAGGATTTCTCTGGAGGCCCAGATCACCAGGATGGCCCAGGCTGCGTTTTACCATCTTTGCCATACAAGACAGTTGGCCCTGTATCTCTCCCATGCTGATCTAGCCACAGTGATCCATTCAACGGTCACTTCCAGGTTAGATTATTGTAACTCACTCTATGCTGGCCTGCCCTTGAACCTAATCTGGAAATTAAAACTCATGCAGCATGCGGCAGTGAGACTCCTGGTAGGGGCCTCAAGTAGGGATCATAGTACACCGGTTCTCTTCCACCTACATTGGTTGCCCATTGAGTATCAGGTTATCTTCAAGGTTTTGGTTTTGACCTTTAAGGCCTTGAGCGGTCTTGGACCGGCGTACCTTAGGGACCATCTCTCCCCATATTGCCCAATTAGGCCCCTCCACTCTTCAGAGGGAAATCTTCTGGAAGTTCCTGGCCCAAAAACCATCCAGCTGACCTCAACAAGGGCCAGGACCTTTTCAGTCCTGGCCCCTACCTGGTGGAACATACTCCCATCTGAGGTTAGGGCCCTAAGCTGCTTCTGCAGGGCCTGTAAGACGGAGCTGTTCCTCCGGGCTTTTTTGTAGGCCGGCTGGTTTTTACCATCGGTTCATTCATTTATCAACTGTTCTGGCTTCCCGGGGGGAGAGGATAAAGTAAGTTAAAGTCACCATCTATTGTTAAGCTTTAATACTGTTTTGAATTATTTATTAAGATTGTCTCTGTTTTATTGTAATAGCTTTATTGTTGTTGCCACCCTGAGCCCTTCAGGGGTAAGGTGGGGTATAGATCTCAGTAACAAACAAACAACCACACAAACAAACAAACAAAAACACAGGCAGGAGATCAGGCAGGCAGGCTGACAGATAGAGGGAGATCAGGCATATGGAGCTTACCAGAAAGTACACTTGTTGCACCCAGGCAGAGCCAAGTTCAAAGCAGAATTTATATAGAAAGTCCTGGCTAATGAGACTGAGATCCTGCAAGAGATAAATCCTCCTCAGATACAGTTTCATCCATGTAGCAGAGCCTTCTGCTATACCTTGCAACAATTCAAGCACTTCTCCTTTGACTTTGCAGCTGTAGTCTCTACCTTTGCCTCCGTTGAACAGCTGGCTCATTTCATGGCTCTTCTGAGATTCCTGAAGACTCTCTCAGCTCTATGACATCAGGTTCTGCCTGAGCTTGCAAGGAAGGGCTTGGAAGTGGCGCTGCTGCCTGCATTTCCTTGCAAGGAGCCAGCTCTGAATGCATAGTGTCTTCAGGTTCTACATCAGAGTCCTCAGTGCCCAGGTCAGTGCTTAGGTGCTGGCGCATGTTCTCATTCCGTGTCCATGTTTTACAAGCAAACTCGTAAATATTTTAGAAAATTAAAATACTTCAAGACCTTTGGTTAACACAGAAAATATGTTGAGCTTTTTCAGGTCTTTTGGTGTGTTATTATATGTGTATTTTTGGACATGCTGGAAGGACAAAGGTTTAGGAACAAATAAACCATCTCTTCTCATCACCCCCACCACCTCCAGCTACAGTGAACTGGATCCAAGCACATGCAAATGGAACACATTTAAAAAGCAAGTCATTTCCACTTTCCCCAAGCAGGTCCCCCCCCTCCCTCCCTCCCCACCCACCCACCCACACACACAAAGCTGCTGTGGAGAGTAAGGAATGTTCCTGCCATTTATTCTGTGCTGCATTGGAAGCTGCTAGAAGAAAGTGGAGATGATCTTCTTTGATAAACTCCTTCCATTCAAGCAAGTTTGCATCCAGTACATAATTCCCCTCAGTTGTCTGGAAATCAATTGGTCTTTTGGATAGACAAAGGTATGAGTTAATAGACTACAGTTACATGAAAATAGTTATCAGATGACAAATATGTATAAAACATATTTCCTTTATTTCTTCATCTTAAATTGATGGAAGGAAAAAAAACATACCATGTATGCGGCAAATAACATCATAGTATTAATCTAAAATAATTAGCAAGTTGTAAACTATAGGTGATTATTGTCAGTGCTGGTTTTAATTTCATTTTAAAGTAGTAAGCATGTTTGGATGATCTAACCTAGATATTTGAGGAATACTATCTTGAAATCGAAGCAATCTTGGAGTTAAAAAACACATACTGTTTGGCACCACTTTTTTAAACTTCGTTTTTAATACTGAACATTTATTAAAGTTAAAAGTAGGCCCATGGGGTAGGATTGACTTTTTCAGACAATTAAAATGAAAAGTATTGGTTGAAACCTGCCCTATTAAGTCCATCAAGTCTTGGCCCCGAGAGACATTTTTAATGAACAAGGTATTAAGACCTGGATTAAAATTTTTACAATAGGCTGGTGATTCTAAAATACCAACATTGTTTTCAGGTATCAGCTTGATCACTGACATAAACCAAGTACTGGCTGCTTAATTTGTTATGGCTTTTTCACTTTTTTCCCTAACTTGGCCAGTTAAAAGTGTTGAGATGAAAAGCAGTGAAAGATTAAAATGTTTTCTGACAGATTGTTTTGTTTATGAGTTAGGAAAAGAAATATGTAATGTTCTATGGAACTGGATTAAAAAACAGTACCATACTTATTTTAAAGCAAGATATTGTGATGCAATCCAGAAACATTAAGATGACTAGAAAAGTTGCTAAATGATGCAGCCAGCACTATTTATTTATTTATCTGTTTCGATTTATACTCCACCCTATACAGAGGTCTCAGGGCAGCTTATTTGACCTTGAATAATTATTGTAATATATTGAGAATCAGCTTACAAAAGATTGAGGGACATTTTGTATTGGATGCAAATAGAGGCGTATAACGATCTTGGTCCATTACACACAGCCTAAACAAGATGTCCTGGTGATGCTTAAAAAGGCATCCTGGGAAGGCACTCCACACAGCTTTCTTCCCAAAATGTTTCCAGGATGCCTTATTTTTAGCTCAAGATGTCTTTTTTGGAGGACGTTTTAAAGTGTGCCTTTTTCTCCTAAGCTGCCTGCAAGATATCTCCTGCCTGGCTGTGCACAATTCAGAGCTCAGTAGGTGTCTTATTTGTCCCACCTGACCAATTGTTCTCTGGTAGTTTTATCCTCAGCTTGAGCCCAACGCTTTGTGTGTAGCTGAAGGGATTCTCACTGCCACCATTTGTTGAAGGACATTTGCTCTGCAGGCTCCAATCCTGGGCATACTGTTTGGGCTGAAAAGGTGTCCAGGATTGGAGCCGGCAAAGCAAATGCCCTGGGACAACCTTCAGCAAATGGCAGCCGTGAGAATTTGCACACAAAATGTTGGGCGCAAGCTGAGGTTGAAACAGACCAGAGATCAAAACAGTTGGGCAGGAAACAGCCTTGTTTCCTCTCTGATGTCTTTGCTGTCTGGAAAACACACCAGAAGCTGCCGCTTTTTAAGATGTCCCCTGGATGTCTTATTTTGGGTGTGTAGAGTGAAAATACATCTTTTTTGTGCTGTGCAGAATGGACCCTTGATCTGTTTGCTTTGCTCATGCAATGGGTGTCATATCTTGTTCTCTTTTTGTTATAAGCTTGGTTTCAAAGTAGAGAGTTTACTACCAAAGCTTAGAGAGTTTAGTACCAAAGCTAAAGAATTCAATTTTTTTTGACATTAAAAATACTGCCAACAAGTTTTTACAATTAAATAAAAAAGTAGTAGAGTAAATTACTGGTTGAAAGAAAACTATTGGCAGCTTTAATTTGTACTCTGTCCATTACTATAGGGTTTTAACACAGTAATTAGTCAAGTATTCATGTTAAATGGGTAATTGCCACAGAACATCTGTAGTATGTCTCATCCTACCTATACCCCATTAATTCTGTGGAAGGAAAATCTGTAATTTTCCTTTTTATTCCATATTTAGCACATCCTAAAATCCTGAATTACCTATTTGGGATATGGAGAGTGTGCTGATTTGAAGACTGGCATGTCACATTAAAATATCATGGCAGGGTTTGAAACATCGGTACCATTTAATAAAAACACCAATAGATTCTTTTTTTAAAAAAAAAAAGATATTTGTGTAGCATGTTATAAAACGAACATTCTTGCTCTGTGAATTTTCACACCGAAACTTCACAAAAATTAAATTGGATTTCTCCACATTTCTCTCCAACTTAAATTCAAAAAAGGATTCAAAGATTCTTCTCATATTAAATGAGGAATGTAATGGAAAGCAAAGAAATTGAAAGGTTTGACTACTCTAGCTATTTTTGTGACATACCTTCATGAACTTTTCCCTACCAATCTTTTTCTTCTCATATCTTGAAGGCACTCTGCGTGCATGTCTGTTAATACTTCAGGAATGTTGTACACTAATATATTGGACATGTGTGATTTATTGCCACATTGACTCAATATAATTGTTCTGCATTAAGGGTACCAACCAAAACTTTGAGTACAAAAATACTGTTGATTTTTTTTTTCGGGGGGTGGGCAGGGGACATTACCATGTACCCATACTGGCTTGCATCCAATTCAAATTTTGCACTTGCACTAGAGCTGTTTCACAAATGGAAATGCAGAAAAAAAGACTGCAGTAGCTTGTTGTGCCAAGTCACATTTATTGTATTTTCCACTTGCATTTCTATTTGTGCAACATATTGTGCAACCAATTTCTGGGACTACAATATACAAGGAAGGAAGCACTAGGTGTTATACAAGGTCTTTTTTCCTCTTTTGCACCACTGGATGCAAGCCACTTTATTTTCCCTATTCTTGAAAGGATCAACCTCCTGTTCATAGAAAAGCATCTTGGTATGAAAGCAATGTTTTGTGCTTGCTGTTGTGCAAGACAGAGAATAATATTTATTCAGAGGCCTATTTGCCATTATTTCCTTTTCCCTCACACATGTTGTGAAAACTAGTAAGAAATAGTATGCTTATCAAGTTATAAGTAATCCCACATAGGTTACTATACCCACTGCATGATAGCAAACCCAAGACTGCCATTGAGTGTACACTGGGCAAGGGGTTGCCAACCTCCAAGTGGCACATACTGATCTCCCATTATTACAATTGATCTCCTGATGACCAAGATAAGTTCTTCTGGAGAAAATGGCTGCTTTGAAGGGTAGACTTTGTGACATTAAACCCTGCTAAGGTCCGTCCTGCCTCCAAACTGTACCCTTTCTAGGCTGCACCTCCAAAATCTCTAGATATTTCCCATCCCAGAGCTAGCTAGCCCAACGTGGAAGTATTGGTAATTCCGAAGTATTGGAAGGGTGTAGCTGTACGAACAAGACTGATTCACGTGCACTCAACAATTTTAAATGTACATCTTAAAATGTAATTTGTGAAAAGATCCTAATTACTAAACCATTATTAGACGTAATAATTTTGAAATATTGGAAGGCATTGTGTCTTAAATTTAGATCCTAAACTTAAAAAGCCATTTAGTCTTTCAGCAAATATGATGGTTTTCATGCCCATCAGTATTTTTTTTTAATATACTCTTCTTTTTTTCCATAGTTATCGTTTAGGAATACATTTCCCCACCTGTCATATTTAGTAGCTAAGAAGAAGTGCTAATAGGAACAACAGAATTTATATTGTATAATATAATACTGAACTGAGTAAAATAGCATGGGAGTATGGGGCAGGGGGTAAATCACTGCTTGATGCCAGAAATGTAGTTTCATGGCAGGGTCTTGCACTCTGTCTTTATTTGTGATCTGTATTCTATAAAAACTACTATATCTGGACATGAAAACTATTTCAGGAAAAATAAAAGAAGCTCTGAAGGTCATTATTTGAAGATACAAACTTCAGATAAGCTTATGTATAAAATATATATGCATGTGTAAAATAAAAGCCCATAAATGAAGATGGATTGGATAATTAAAAAGTAATTATCGTGGAAAATGCTCTGAGGGAAAAACATGTCTTTTCCGTAGCATCCTCCCTCCTTTTCTCATGGAAGAGAAGTGCAGAATATATAGTAGCCTAATTTTCTCTGCTCGAGGTGATTTTCATAACATATGGGGGCTCATCACTTGCTATGTCTCACTTCAGGCTCTGTATCAGACATTTTGGTGCATGTGCTACTTTCTGTCCAAATATTGTTTCCCAGTAGGCTTGGTAACCTACTTTGCATTTCTTGCTGTATTTAGAATCACTTAACCAGCTGAGGGAGCCCTTTGTCTGTTTCAATAATAGATATTTCCAGAGTCAGAACTTGGAATGGTCACAGGTAAACGTCAGAGTAGAAGCGATTCCTGATTCATATCTGTTTGACACCACTAACTGAACTGCAAAGATGAACAAGAGCAAGGTTTTTGAAATTAAATAGTACAATTTGACTGTCTCTGTTTCACATTTATTGACCAAAAGTCCAAGTAACTACCCAGTTTAAAACCGTATCAGTCTCAGATCTGTAACCACATGATAGTTATAGGTGGCCCAACTAAAATGCTTGAAAAATGAAATCAGTGTGAGAATATTTAAATTGTGCCACAAATATGCCAGACACATGGTGGTCTGACTGCTGTAGGGGGGAATCAGCAGACATTCTTCCTCTTGTGTATGAATAGAAATGTGACTTACATGACTGGAAGAGTAAAAAATGCAGTCTTTCATGGGTTTATTAGAGTGACATTTTTAACCTTTACTATCTTAGTTTCCTTCTTCCAAAACCAATTTACAGAGTGAGCTTGAGAGGTGAAATATGGATTTTAGTTCTTATTTCTAGCATAGTTGCTCCTAGGCCCTCAGTAGTCCTTTGTGTAGAGGTAGAAATGTCAGTAGCTGAAGCCAGAGGAAAATCAGATAAATACAAGAGTTCCTATATAGTTAAAACAACAGGGCTCTGTTATGTTCAGAAGGAGTTTCTTCTAGATTAGTTTCTAAAATTTGACCAAGTCTTTGTTATCATTTAAAGAGCAAAATGAAAAGGAGGCTAAGAGTATGCAAAATTTGACTGTGTTTCTTATTGCTTCTTCTCAGGATGAAAAATAATTCTGTCTTAATTTAATACAATGACTGTATTTGCTTTTTTTGTCTTTACCATCCAACAATACCATTTTTACTGGAATGGGCTTGCTTTGCCTAGCAGGTCATATTCCACCCTGGGCCTCTCCTAGGGATTGCCACCTTTTACTGGAAAGGACTTGCTTTCTCTCTCTGGGTAAACTGCTGTCACCACCTGACTGCTTGAGGAACTGCCTGCTGGGGAGGGTCAGGGCTCCCCAGCTTCCTTTCCAACTCTGAGGCCTAGCCTCCGTTTCCCCTGGTTCTCTTCTCCTGGGTTCCACAGGGCAGATTGAAGACCCTTGAGGAACAGTTGCTTGCCAACTGCCTCCCTTCCTCCTGGTCCCCTCCTATTCCATTAGTGCATCCACAACGGCAGAGGCCTAGGCGGTACAGAGAACTGTTCCCACATCTAAGGTTCAAAAGTATTTATTAAAAATAAAATGGTTACAAGTAGGTTTTAGCACTGTACCAGATCGAGCAAAGGTTTCCAAAACAAATGAGATATAAATGCAATTCCTCTATTTCTTTCTCTAAACATATCCCAGCAGTTGTTACAAGAGGGTAGGCTCTAAAGCTTAGAAGGTTACAATTCTCACAGAGTTCCCATTACCTGGAAGATTGGGTCAGTTCCCCGGGTAAGTACATGAGCACAGGCAAGAGCTCTCCAGAGCCCAGGCAAGAGCTCTGCTCCCTTCAGTAGCCCAGCAAAAAGAGACCTCGCCTCTCTGTTCCCAGCAATTTTATCAGTTCCCAGGCCCCACCAAGCCTGTTTTGCCACACCATTGATATGTGCTTTTGCTGCTTTTGGATTTCCCAGTATTCAAGGCCAGTTTCATAGCTTGAGAGCCCACCTCTTGCACTTTTAGCCCTTATCTGGCAGGATCTGACTGTCTCTGATCTCTGAGGGACAGTGAGGTGTAGCATGGAACAATATCTGGCTATTGCCTATCCTTCTGTATTGTAGAGCAGGTATGCCAGACCAGTTCTCCTTTGCTGAGA
The DNA here is from genome assembly GCF_021028975.2 of Sphaerodactylus townsendi. NCBI lineage: Eukaryota > Metazoa > Chordata > Lepidosauria > Squamata > Sphaerodactylidae > Sphaerodactylus > Sphaerodactylus townsendi. Next base: position 126,673,310 of record NC_059425.1, on the reverse strand, counting down.
CCACTGCTTTCAGCTTTGCTGCTGACAAGAGAAGTGCAGTCCTTATAGTTACATCTACATACAAAATGTGTGCTTTAGGTCGGCCATGGCCAAAGTTCTCAGACTGAAGTGTCCAGAGTTTGTGTGTGGGGGTTAATAGAGCATATACAGATTTAGATCAGAGATTGTTTTTTTTTTCTGGGCTACATTTATTTTGTGTACTGTAGATCTGTATTATATTTGTTTTTGCATTTTCTATTTCTTCCCATGTTGTCCTCTTTTCTGTGTTCAAGACGCACAGCGTAGTAAGTCAATTTGTATCATATCTGTTATTTTCTAGAATTATGTTTATAGTTCCTCTTAAAATAATACTATTTTTGCCCTTTCAAGTTTTTAGAGCAGCGGCCCCCAATGTGATGCCTGAAGATGCCATGGTGCCTGCCAAAATCTTTTCTGGCACTGTGAAGATGTTGTTCCAATTCCAGTATCAAGCAGATTCACACTAGCCTGACAAGAACCTTTGATCTCCGGATAGGAAGCTTAAATGCTTTGAATAAATTACACAAAGGAAGCTAGTGGCCAAACGGTGGTAGATCAGAGAGGTTGATCTACAGGGGGTGGGGGCAGGAAGCAAAGTTTCGCTGGGAACCAAGGGGAGAGAACAAAGGGGATTATGACCCAAGGCGGGCAGGAGAAACCAACTCCTGATCCCGGGTCTGCAACAAAGCAGGTTTGGAATTGTGCTGTAGCTGAAAAATCTATGTATTAGAACTTTTTCTTATTTTCTGTTTTTCAATAAAATCTTAGAAAAACTCAGTGGTTTTTGAGTATCTGGGGAAAAAGAATCCAGGATTTACAATTCAGGCGTGCAACCCCACACTCCTGGTCTTTTGACAGGCACCTACCAAGTGTTTCTTAGGCCCTTTCCGCACGGGCGCTGAGAGAGGGTGCACCGGCATAGTTTATGCTGGCACACCCCCGCGGAACCATTTGCTCTGGCTGGGGGGGGGGCGTTTGCATGGACGGTCCCACTGGAAGCAGCGCCGGTGGCACAGTCTTCACACAGGCTGTGCCGCTTCCAAAGGCTGCTTACCTCCCGTCACCTTCTGTCACATTGTGGAGGCCAGGCAACGCGCCCCCCCCCCCAGCCAGAGCGACAGCCCTGGAGGCCAGGGGGCATGTCTCCTGGCCTGCATAACGCCACAGAAGGCGACGGGAGGTAAGCAGCATTTGGGAGGGCCGGGGGAGAAATGCCGGTTTCCACCCGGTGCTGTTCACATGGCACCCAATGGAAGCCGGTGTTTGCAAAAAACCTCGCTCCCCATGTGAGGTTAAAAAACACTGTTTTGGCAGAAACCGAGCGCCGCTGAAGCGATTTGGCAGCGGCAGCTGTGCGAACGGTCCCCGACGCTGCCGCTTTTGGCCCATGGGTGAGCCAGTTAGAATTTTGCTCAGAAAAGCTTCCAATTGATTACTGGAGGTTTGATTGGTTGAAAAAAAAATTCAGGAAAAAAGTTTATTAGTATACTATACTATATAAATAGAAACTATTTTTACAATAAATATTTCCTTTTTTGAAATTGTGACATATATTCTTTCTTTAAATTTGTCAGTTTGATCAGGAGAAATATTTCCTTACATTTTAGAATCCAATCATTAACTGTAAGACTTAAATCTGATTTCCAGTATCTTTCAAATAGTAGTCTAGTAGCTGTCAACAGATGTGCAATTAAATTTTGTTTGTCTTTTGAAAAAAAAACTGCAGTGTAACTCAGTAGCATGACCTCAGTAGAAAAGGGAAAATCTATACCAAAGTATATTTTAGATAAGTTATAATAGAAGACCAGTAGGTTGTGCTGTACAACATGTCAACCACATGTGCAGATAATCTGTATTTGGTAATTTACAGAACCAATCCACATAACCCCATACATTTTATTTAAGTGGTGACAATTGCCATTGATATAACAATGGCTGTACAAATATTTTAAAATGTTGCTTTGGCAGGAACTGCCACCAGAGGACAATGTGTTTCTGAAGTTAAACTGTGGCAATCCTTTTGTGGTTGGTCCTCCCTCATGAGGCAGCCATTTTGCGGCAGCCATTTTGTTGCTGCACCATCCTCCCCAATTTTGTATCAAAATTCCAAATGTGCCCATGGACTCAAAAAGGTTGGAGACCCTGATCAAAAGACCCTATGTTTCAAATCAGCACTCACATGTGTGAAATCCTAAACACAGTTTTTCTTTGAAATTCAGGTACTGTGGAATTCAGATCTTACGGAATTCAGGTACTGTAGACAACTTGTGACTGAAAACTCCAACCACTGCTTTTCTGCTTTTAATGCCAGTTTTCTATCCTCTCTCTGACTAACCTTATTACAGAAAGGATGCCCCTGCATCTTAGTCTGAATGTACTACAAAGTTCACCAGTGTTCTGGATAGCAGTAGAGGAAAGATGGTATGGGTTTGTGTATGACTGTCTGGTGAGTGTGCCAAAATAGATTATGTACAAAAGACAATCCAGTAGGGTTACTTCCACAGCTTTCCTCATCTGAATTCCTCTTAGGAGTTTGAAATTGTTCACTTAAAATTGAACTAAACTTAGGAATCGCCTGTGGTTTTGTTTGGTTTGTTTCCACTTTCATACAGATTTCTGGGCATGTGTACCTCCTTAAATACATCAATATGTGTATGAATACCTTAATAAAACACAGTAAGGGGGGAAAAAGCATTATTGATATGATTTTTTTAAATCTGAGATTGCAAATGCCTTAGCAGACCAGGTGTTCGGGAGCAGCAGCAGCAGAAGGCCATTGCTTTCACATCCTGCATGTGAGCTCCCAAAGGCACCTGGTAGGCCACTGCGAGTAGCAGAGTGCTGGTCTAGATGGACTCTGGTCTGATCCAGCAGGCTCTTTCTTATGTTCTTATGTTCTTATGATTGTAAATTTGATTGCATTAGGGTGTGTTTTGGTTTGGTATTATACTGAAGGAGAAAACATGTGCATTGATAAAATCCCAGCAAAATCCCAGCAAAAACTATATTAATGCAGCCTTACACATGATCATGTCAAGGTTGCCTTTTTGAATTGCATTATCAGTATACATAGTAATATAGAGATGGGAAAGTTAGAGGGAAATGAAAGCTGTAACAAATTGCACATGCTTCAGTACTACAGTTTTCAGAAATTGTCTTGGTAAAGAAAACATGGAATGCAGCCCTGGACAACTTCTGGAACAATGAAGGAGCAGAATGGAGCAAATCTGCACACCCCTACTAGAAAGGGCTCCTGTGGAAACACAGAAAAATGAAGTTGTGTGCAAGATGAAACATAGTGTCTTAGAATTGCTCAGTGAGTTCTGTTTAGTAGACCTTAATAAATACTCATTTGTCTTGTAGCCCCAAACATTGTTTGCCCTGCACAATTATAGTCTCATATTAGCAAGAGGTTCACATATGTGAAGGTGATAAATTGCTTCCTGCCAGGCGTTTGATTTTGCAGGAGGATGAGACAATATCTTTAATTAATGTTTGGGATGGGGGCACTGGCTGTAATAGGGTTACTTATTTACCACTCTATCGCTGCCTTCAGCTTCTTTTGTGATGAACATCTTAGTGGGGTCAGGATTTTTATGGATGCCTTTCACACAGCCCACATATAAGAGTGAATGATCTTTACCACACATTATACCACATTGCAAACACACCAGTGAAGTACCTTCATAGCCTGCTTTTACAGATAAGAGATAAAGGACTCCCTAATTATGTACTTATCTAATAGCCTGTAATCAGAGATGACTGAGTAATTAGCTGTTAAAACACATATTATTTAAACAATAGTTCAGGACCTCTTTAAGTGCAATCACAGACTATGAAATAAATATGCAATTTGGGCATTCTAAAGAGAGTACGTATTCACTTTCAGTAACTCCACAAGGCATGTGGCTCTGCATCTGCTAACATGCTGATTTTTTGGAATTCCTTAACTGAAGTTGGATAGAAATGGCATAAGCAACATTGGCATGAACTCAGAAGCATGTAGGCTGCTGAGAATAGGAAGAAGTACTGTTTTAGAGTCATGACGGTAGGGAGCATTTGACAATATTAGTTCTGGCGCTGAGCAACTGCTGTTTGTTGTTTTGGCTATATAAGCCAACAGCCCTTGAGTAATAGTGCAAACAGATTTAGACATTCCAGTGGCTTCTGATGCTACCGTTATCTCCCAGATGTATTGATGGAAGTATGTCTACATTAGAAGCCCTTTGGTGAGATCTCTGTTATTTTGCTCTGTCCTTAATCTTGTGCAACCTCTTGAGCATTGGTAATTCAAACATGTACAGACTAGCACAATAATAACAGAAGGTGACATGAAATAGATGTGTACTTTTTTGTACTTTTGTACTTTTTTTTACATACTTGAGAGTTGTCTTGTGGGGACCACTGCATGAAATGCATTAGTCATAAGCAAATCCTGCCTGAGCTCAACCTGAAAAACACTCTGCACGCTCTTGCACTTGCAAACCTGCCTCCCTTTCTTGCTTGTCTTCCTCTTCACAAGCAACAGGGATTATTTTTTGTGATAAGGAAGGCATAATCAGCAGTAGGAGAACATTCATAAAATGCTTGCAGTTTACATCTTTCCATCCATCATTTCCTGCTGGTGCTAAGGAGAACTGTAGCTTCTGTAGCATTACGAATTGAATTGGTTGGCTGTAAAAATCAGAATTCCTATCAAACTCAATAAGAAGTGACGATTATGGAGCTTAGAATTCAAATTGCAGTACAGTGTTTAATGAACCTTCTTTGAGGCTCGTTATTGACCCACTACTTTTCAGATTTAATGTTTATTGCTTGAAAATGGGCTCAATAGTGGTGGATACATGTGGCAAAATTCAAAGGGCCTGGTCTGGCCTGAAAAAGTGGTCAGGCTGGGGTTGATAACCTCTAGGTGGGGCTGGGATATCTCCTGGAGTTATAAAATGTGTTACTTTGGATAATGGACTCTACAGCATTGCACCCTCCTCTTCCTAGGCTCCACTCCCAAGTCCCCAGGAATTTTCAAATCTAAAGTTGGCATCCCTACGTCAGGCTAGTGGGGGAGTGGTTACATCATGGATCCTCCAACACAATGTTTGCTGGTGTGACTTCTACCTGTCTGGATCCTATAGGGAAAACACAAGAACAGAACTTGTAAGACAAGTTAAAAAAATAAATATTTGACTCAAAACTCTTCAACGAACAGAGCAATAAAATGAAGTTTATAGATATTTCAGTGAACGGTAACACTATATTGCCAGCCATCTGCCAGAAACCACTGGAAGCTTTTGGAGGTGATGAATGGTTACATCATAGTGCATAGTGCCACAGCATCTCCTATGTAGCTGAAAGTGACATAGTGGCACCGCTGCAGAATTTTCTCCATGGTAAAAACCACAAATATCTGGAAATTTTCTGAAGTGCCACCACAACACCTTGACATCACTTCTGGATATGCAAATGGAAGTAATGTTGCAGTTTTGTGGAGATGCTGCTTTTCCTTTCAGTTTGCTCCGGCTGCCCCACGAGCAGCAGTGAGCTCCCAAACTCCAGGAGCAAAAACATTTCCAATATAGTGGGAGATTTGCCAGGCTAGACTAGCATATTATCTATATGAATTCAGTTAAGTAAGTAAGATCTTGCTGCTAATTTAACTGTTGGGAGCCAACTCCAATTTCTCCAGTCCATCAAAGCTCTGGGTTCTTCTTTGCAAGAGTGCTCTCATCTTGCAAAAGGGAACAAAAGGGACATCACAGAAACCAGGCTTCAGTATTGAGCCTAAAAAATACAGCCCTGCAATAACAAAATGACCCAATTATAATATCATTCAATACATTTAACACACACAAACCTTTCAGCAATTAATTTTCCTTTTGAACAGTTTTTAGTTACCTTCAGGTCAAGTCCAGTGAGTGATAGGAGCCCAAGAAACCACACTGACCTCACTAGCAAAGAGAATCTTTCTGCTACTTTCATGGAGTCCACCTCTCCTGGATTAAACTGAGAAATTACTGGGAGGGAATGTACACCAGCATCACTGATTTCTTATTCTTTAATAGTTCTCCTTTTCTGGGGTGAGGTGGAAGAAAACAAGCCACACTAGCTGCTGTGCCTCAAGGCTTCATGAAGCTGGAGGGAGGGAGCACAGTGGAGCTGGCACTTGTCTGCTGTTTCTCCCTCTCTCCTCTTAGTCCAGGACTAAGGAATGCAGGCATCTTGATCCTCCAAGAAGCAGGAGGGAAGGAGACTCTTCTCTGCACAGTGGGCGTGCAGTGGAGTTATAAGATTTTTTTTCCTGTTTACACATTTTTCTGTTTACACATGAGGAGGCATACCCTCCTGGGTTCACAGTTGTTCTGCAGACAACTCTTCTGACCTGGCTGGTTCTATTAACTCCACCTATCAACTTATTCTTAAAGGCACAGATCTCTTTACACTTGGTCATCAAGCTTGCTGTCTTAGTCTTTAAACTGCATTTTTATCAATATTAACCCCCCCCCCAATGGAAGAGCAAAGCAGTTGCCTGGACCACATGCTTTCAAAGAAGGGGACATTGTATAATAGACAAATTTTTCCACCCCACCCCCCACTTCCTGCTACCCCTGCCATAGGATAGAGGCTTGTTATTTCCAAGCATTCTTTGTCAGTATCTCCATATATCAATAGAATCCAGAGGTTGGTGTGTTTTAGCTAAGCCCATGTGAGTGAGCTTCTTTTCTTTCACTTGAAGGAGTTGGCAACATGGAGAGGGGGAAGGCGTAGATGGCAGTGGAAGTTGGCTGTGGGTGGAGGGAAGATGTCCAGGGCAAAACTGTGCTCACTGGCAAATCTACCTGCTCTAGAAGTGAAGCAGAATTAAAACTGTGTCATGTGTGGTCTCACTTGCTGCAGAGAGAATGAAAAGTGAAAGTGGGGCTTGAAGATACATGGCCGTACAAGAAATCTTGCTGTGACAGACATTTGCCCCCACCATGCAGCAAACATGTTGTGCATTATCGGCCAGATTGGTATTGAAAAGCTTTTCTTGCTGTGTTGTGATCCAATGAAGTGCAGAGTGTGGTTTCCTTAGCTCTCTTCCTCTCCACACCAAACCAAAGTCGATTTTGGGTTGCAATGTCGAAATCCCACTCGGCTGGTAGAAGTTCTTGCACCCACAACATTTCATTGGATCTAGCCCAGGAGGTTCTTCAAACTTTCCATTGCATCTGCTTGCACTGCTGAAGTGGGAAACTGCTTCTTAGTTTACATTTTAAAGCCAAAACTGATTTTTAAGCATGTGTGGGAAACTTTAAAAAACATTTAGTTCTTTAGCAATTTTTCCTGTTTTACTTGTGGCTTAAGGAAAAGGAATTGAATCCAATGGCATAAACATTAAGTCTACAGACTTCTCTGTGACTCACATGCCAGACTACTCTATTCAGAGGGCCTCACCTTTTGACCTCACAGTATATATACTCCACTGCTTTCCATTCCTACCATCAGATCGTCTGAAGATGCCAGCCACAGATGCAGGCGAAACGTCAGGAGAGAATGCTACTAGAACACGGCCATGCAGCCCGGAAACCACACAGCACCCCAATAATCACTCACTTTACAGATGAAACTGGGGATCAGTGCCTGGAGAAATATACAGTTTGAATCACACATTCAATTGTACATGTATCAGATATAACTTGAGAATTACTCAATGTATGTATAAACAAAAATCAAGTGGACTGCGCGAATTGGATGTGCATTACTTGTGAACAGGGCTTTGATTTTTCTTTACATGGTATTATTCTCATGTTATTCTCAACACATGAACAGATGAGCACGTGATTTGAACTCCACATTTAACATGTATTGGTCCCTGGTTTCAATTGAAAAGTGATAGTATGTTGTTGACCCTTCCTTAAGAACAGATTATTCACGTTGCTGTCTCATGGCTCCCTGTCATATACTGCCTGCTGTGGAGATAGTTCAGGGTAGAAAGGAACCATTATTTCCCATTGCCATATGAAAAGAAAACATAACGTGTCTGTCAAAATACTTCATTGCATTCAAACACTCATATAGTCAAACCAAGAACCTTCCTTTTAACAGAATCCTATACAAATATTTTCAACTTACAAATGTATGGTCTTGTTAAATTTTAATGTATTTCAAAAATAGAACTATATTAGTCATTTGTCATAAACGTCTCAAATATAAATTAAAGTGTGTAAGGGGCTGTGCAAATTTTCAGTCATGATGATTTCAGTTAGATCATGAAATTATTGCTGCTTGCCAGCATTTGAGAGTTTTCCCCATCTCCCAAGATTAATAGAGAATGCTATTTAACTTCACTCATGCATATTCCCAAAGATCTACTGAATTATGAATTAACGTGCGGGAGGTTTGAATGTTGCTTTCAGTTAGGAACTTTAGACTTCCATGAAGTGGGTTTCAGGGTGAGCTGCTACATCTGAGAATTTTTTTCTTAAATAGTGCAGTAAGACATCATAGGTACTTTGAGGTAAAGAAGAGTGAAAGGGAACTTAATCAAGAAAGCTGACTCGTGTGTGTGTGTGTGTGTGTCTGTGTGCGTGCATGTGTGTATAATATTTGATAACTTAGATTCATTATGAAAAGGAGATACACGTCTCTGCCACTTTATGACTTCTTTTTTAAGAATGACATTTTGTGTACAAAAAAAGGCAGATTGAAGAATTTCAGAGGCCTGTTCGCCTGTCATTCATCAACTGCCAGGTAAGCATCTTCATGGTATCATTTAATTCTGATTGACAGGTGCTGGATGTTCCCCCTCATCTCATTTTTCTTTTAGAAAATTGCTCTCTTTCAGCTTATTATCTCTCCACTATCTTTGTGTTGTAGCCTTTAAGCAATCTGGCAGTCTCTGACAGAAGGAAGTTGGGAAAATGGGCAGCCCGTTTAGTGCAGCATCTTCATTGTGAACCTTTCTGCTGTTCTGGCTGGTTGGTGCTGGCACTGCTGTTATTGCTCAAGGCTTTGATATTAAAACATTCTGTCATCAGAGTTTGCCCACAGTTAACTAATCAATACCTGATTAGATAAAAGGTATCTCTCCCTAAATTGTATATGAATGCGGGCCGTTCTTCCTCTTAAATGTGTGCTTCTGCAGACCTATGCCTCCCCATTACTGCTGAGCCTACTTAATTTGATAATATATATTGCATCTGAATTATCCCACAGAGCAGAGAAATTGGTTTTTAGAAAGCTTTTTTTTAGTCACTTCTAGTTTTCCAGATCCTTATAGCTACCTTTTGTGGCAATCGCTTTCATATTACAAAGTACAGGCATTTGATTATATACGTATATATAGTATGGAGAAAAAACAGAATAAATAATTTTACATCCACATGAAACTGAAGGTGCCTCCTCATAAAACTGCATGTTTTATCTATACACTGTTGTGAAAAAGGATACTATAACAGCAAGCTGTTAGGTCCAGCTAGGGAAAAGGGAAAGGGCTAATGTGATGGACTGTGATCTTTCCATTTAGGACTGAAGATGCTGCATGAATAAAGGCTGCAGGGAGGGTCCTGCTATCACAAGGTGAATGGGCATGAAGTAGGTGGGAGCCACCAGCACCACAACTTGGCAGCCTCCAAAATGTGTGTGCGTGTGTGTGTGTGTGGGGGGGGGTTGCAGCTTAAACCACAAGCCAGTGGCAGCTGCCTCACTTTGACTAGAAGAAAGAAAGGATCTTTTTAAGCCCTGTGTGTAAGTGCTGTCTTGTAGCTCCTGACTCATAGCAACTCTGTGAATCAACGTCCTCCCAAATGTCCTGTCATATTAATAGCCTCGCTCAGGTCTTGCAAACTGAAGGCTGTAGCTTCCTTTTTTTCGAGTCAATACATCTCTTCTTGGGTGCTGCTTTTTTTACTGCCTTCAACTTTTCCTAGCATTATTGACTTTTCCAATGACTGTTGTCTTTCCATAATGGGATCACAGTATGATAGCCTCAGTTTAGTTATTTTACCTTCTTGGGACAATCCACACTTGATTTGATGTAGAACCCACTTATTTGTCTTTTTGATGGTCCATGGTATCAGTAAAACTCCTCCCCGTCACATTTAAAAGAAATCTACCTTCTTCTGTCAACTTTCTTCACTGACCAATATTCACACCCATACATAGTAATAGGGAATACTACAGCATGAATTAACTTGATCTTGGTTGCCAGTGACACACTTGTTAATTTACAAGGTAGATTTTATCATGCTTTCTTCTAGTTTGCCATAGGAAGAGAGACCAAAACAATAGAGAAAACCAATCTTGCTGTGGGTAATAATCCACAGCTCTGTAAAGTTTAAAAAATCTTTGCATAAAGGATTCCATTTTAAGAAGGTATTTTAACTCTGACAAGTAGACATTGAAAAGCAAGTATCCAGTTAACATAACACCAATATAGAAAGATCATTTTGAGTTTTGGAGAAAAAAAGAACTCAGGGAGGAACAAACCTGGCACCTAGAAAATTAAAAGCTAAGAAGAACCAAAAATTCACAACTTCATGTATCCCTGCTGCACAGAGGTGTATCTAGGTAAACTGGAGCTCGAGGACAAAACCTGAGTTTGGCACTCCCTACCCCACCCCCCACCCCTGGTATGGGCAGCCACCCTCCCCCACCACAACCAAACAATGATTTTTTGCACCAGCTCAAAAAACAACCCGTCATCTAAACTGAAAGACTCACTAAACTCACTATCTTCAGAGCTCATAGTCTTCAATTTTATTTAATTAATGAACATATGGAACAATTATTGCTTTTTACAACTTTGACCAGATTGCCCTTTCAGTTTTGTTTATTTGCTGTCAGCAAGTACATGAGACTTACAAGCTCACAGATTGAACAAGTACATGTTTCTGGTCAAGGCAATTTCTTTTACAAACGTCAAGAAATATGAATTAGTCCCTAACATCTGTACATTCAAGGTTTGTTTTTTACCATCAAGTGTACATTCTGTACAATGTTTATTTGTTCTTTGAAGGACCAGAATGATTCTTAGTTTAAATTCCTGTCAAAAAGAATTTGTAACAAAAGTGGAGTAGGCAGACAGGTTTTTCAAGAATAAGATATTCTGTTGCACCTTAAGCTGTCACATTTTTGAGGGGTAGAGTTAATAGTATATAGTCCACTATTTCAGCTTGCCTTGTCCAAAACTGTGAAACCAGCCAGTATGATAGGGTACGGCAAGCTAGGGTGTGTGCCCTGGGGGCTACTTGACTGGGGGCACCACTGACCATCCCTTTAGAAGACAGGCACCATGCTTCTTCCTCATGTCTTGCCAGCCTTGCCTCCTGCTGCTGGCTGGACTATGGTGTTGCTGCCATCGCCTCTCCTATTTAGTAATTGGGAGGAAAATAATTGTTGTGTTTACTTATTTGTTTAATCTAATTCTGGCCCTCGAAAACAACTAATATCTGGCTGGTTCTCTTGGTTCTACTGACATCTCCAGAACATTGGTGAAGAGGTGTTCAGGAATCAAAGGCTGTGATCCTCAAAGCACTTTTCTTGGTGTAAGCCCACCTTAATGAAACAGGAGTTACTAATAAGTTGATCAGCCCTCAAAGTCTCCTACAGTGCACCTCTTGGCTTTTTCTAAATCCACTGAAATCCATGGCTTTAGAAAGGCAGAGTTTCATTTAAGAATACTGCCCTAATTTTTATTTTAAAAAGCAAAATGGTTCCAATTAATATTTCAGTGTCTTAAAGGATACTTGATGGATTTTTGGAAAGTTGTAAAAAGAAAAAGTTGTGAGCATCTCCTGACGGGCTTTCAGGCTGCAAACTATAAAGCATGTGAAGGGTGATTCTTGCTCAGCAGTAAACCCAACTTGATTTAATGGGATTTACAATTTGGTGGCTTGTTTTATGACTCTGGTCATCATTGTGTGGTCTGTGACTGCCCTCATCTGGCTGGCAACCCTATAAGATAGGCCACTATCTTCCCTATTGGGGGTGGGAGCACAGAGGCCAAATCTGGCCACATTCATGGCAGAGGCAGGCAGAGGCGTAACTGGGCCAAACTGCGCCTAGTGTGTTTTTTCTGCCCACCCATGCCCCCCCCGCGGCGCCCTACCCACGTCACTCCCTTTCCCCTTCCCACACTTACCTTAGTTCCTTTTCTTTTTCTAGAACTTTTTCAGGCTGAAAAAAGTGGCCTCTTCACAGTTCAGGCTAAAAACTGCCTGAGGAACTATACTTCCCAGGAGACCTTGTGAGCTCAAAGGTCTCCTGGGAACTGTAGTTCCTCAGACCGTTTTTGAGCCTGAACTGTAAATAGGCAGTTTTTTTCAGCCTGAAAAAGCACTAGAAAAAGAAAAGGAACTAAGGTAAATGTGGGAAGGGGGCAGGGGGCTGCACGGGGGCGCAAGAAAAAGGGTGAGGGGCCGGTGGCAGTTTTCCACCCCTCAGGCATGCGCCCATGCGCAACGCACACACACCCCGCCCTCTTGCCGCTTCGCCACTTGAGGCAGGATTTGAACACAGAGAGGTCATGTTAATTTCTCTAGTAAGGCTGTAGGAAGTGTGCCCACTGCTATTTCAAACCCAACTCTTGTGAGGGAGGGTAAAATGTTTTGGAGGGCGTGCAATTTCAGTTCTTGCCCTGGGCACCATTTTCTGTAGATATGCCCCTGCATCCAGAGTGTCCTAGCTGGCTATAGTAGAGGGCTTGGTTATCTTGCGGTGGGGGGGGGGGGGTTGATAGCATGACATCCAGGTCTCCCACTGCATCTGTGGTTGCAATCTGGTGGTTGCAATGGCAATCATTGTCTTTAGTTTATTTGAGAAATATGAGAGTATTAAGGCAGACTAACTGCTGGCCAAATGTATCACATGTAGTGTAACGGTGATTAAATGGTACTTAACAGGATGAAAATAATTCTTGCCACTTTAAAGCTGGCAAATGTTTTGTGCTCTTGTGCATGTTCTTTTCTCAGACATGTTGGTATATGCAACTGCCAGTTTTTCAGTCATGAAAGAGTTCAGATGGTATTTGTGATTAAACAGATAGCTAGATTTGCAAGTAGCTGTGGGCCTTCTGTAGTCTAGTTATTTCTGGAAGTTAGGAATTATCCATTTTAATGAGACAATCTCCTGATCGTCATTGGTTAATCAATACAGTGCTATTAGAAATGTTCAACAAGTCACAGAAGCATCCTCAGAGGAAGCTGTAAAAATAACTTCCTTACTTTGTTCTTTAGTCAGCTACACTTTTCACAATGCAGAAGCCAGATATTGGCCTTTCCGCACAATCCCCTAAAACTTTCTAAAACATTTTCAACCCCCCCTCCCCCCCCCACACACACTTTACAATTATGTATGTCTATGCTCACTCCCTTGAAAAGATTTCTAGCTGCCATCATGTGATTTTTCCTTTTGTTGTTGTTTGTGTTGTTCTGTGTTGAATCAATGCTTCACATCCTCGTGCTGCATTCTATACTCCTTGTATACTTGATGCTTTGAAGATCCCCCCCCCCCGCCCCAAATAAAAGAACAGAGAAATGCTGCAAATAAAGAGATGGGGGAACTGAATGACCTCAGATAATGGTGCTAAGGAGGAGGTTCAGCGAAGCAGAGAAGTGTGAGAAACATAGTAAATAGATCACAAAACAACTGAAGACATTTTCAAAACATTTTCAGCCAGAGAGTTGTTTTAAAAGGGAATTAACTGTACTAATAGGCCTTGGAGACCAATTTGAATCAGATACTAAATGGGAAAGCTCTCTCTATATAGGTGCATCTTTTCTGTTCACTTCCTACTGCAACTCCCTGTTGCTGAGGTCTTTTCACGATATAGCCAAATTTAAGCAGTCCAGGCTGCCATGATTTATGGAAAGATAAGTGAAAACACCCAAGTGCTAAGATGTTTGAATAAGCCAAAAACCATTTACAAAGGTCAGATACCATTAAATATGTTTGCAGGCTGAATGACACAATGAATGACACATGGGAGACATTTCTCACAGTTGCCTCATATTTAAAGATTTTTTTATTAGAAGTAAGCCTTGGATTACTGTCATCCTAAACCAGACCTTTGCTTCTGCTGTTATATGGCTTGTGTTACACCTGCCTTCAATATTTCTCTCTTTTTTGCCAAGAAATTATTGTGACTGTGTGTGTGTGTGCGTTTCTTTTCCACAATGGCATTCTTGTCTTCTTTCTGTGATTAACAATACCGGGATGACTATAAGGTGCACCATATCGTGTGGTTTTTTTAAAAAAATGCTAGGCAGTTACTGAGCCAAACTGAATTTATAGCTTCCTCTGTTCCATGAAGCATGCAGGATGATCTCTGCCCATGAGAATTTCATCCAAATCCTTTACATTTCTTCTACGCTGACCAGCTTCATGAGATTAATGTGGTACATAAACTGATGGGCAATCAACCCACAAAATTTGCAGTGCTATGCAAAAAAAACCCCATTAGTTATGTCTAAAATGTTTGAGAAGTGCATGAGAAACGTTTGAATAGCATATTTTGTGGTGGTTCAGATGAGTGCTATTACATGCTAAAGTCTGCAGTGTTTAAGAGCAGAACTAGATTGAAAGCTGGGCATGTGTCTGTTAAACCCTCCCTGTAGTGTTTATTTTCCACTCTCTATCCCTGTATAAATTACCTTTTGGAAATTAGGGATATTGGTAAATCTTAGGCGATTTCCGCACGGGCTGAAAGCAACGACTTCAGCCCGGCAAAACACCGTTTGGGCGGGGACCCTTCGCACAGGCGCCGCTGCCAAATTGATGCAGCAGCGCTCAGTGCCTGCCCAAACGGTGTTTTCAAAACTCGCTCAGGGAGTGAGTTTTCCTGCAAACGCCGGCTTCCATCCGCTGCCATGCGAATGGCAGTGGGTGGAAGCTGGCGTATTCCCCTCCCCAACCCCAAATGCCTCCTTACCTCCTGCTGGCAGCCATTGCTCTGCTGTCGCTCCAAGGAGGCCAGGAGACACGCCCCCTGGCCTCCATAGCTGCAGCCGTTGCTCTGGCCTTGGGGGCGTGTCCCCTGGCCTCCTCAGAGTGACAGCAGAGCGACGCCGGCTATCAGGCAGGAAGGTGAGAAGGTATTTGTGATGCGAGGGAGGGAATACATAACTATCGCGCGGAGCCTGCTCCAACAGCTGCGCATCCCATGGGCCACGTTCGAGAGTCTGACAGGCTGTGCGGAAACAGCCTTTGACTTAGGGATTGAGGTGCCATCCTGTGGCTACCATTGCTTTGAGTTCTACCTTCAGTGATGTATGTGAATGCAGTAGCAGTGCCAGACAATCACTTTGTCAGGATGGACCCCTTGGCTCATCCCCCCTCCCCCTTCTAGCCTTCCAGGAAACAAAAGCTAAAATGCAGCCACAGCTCTCCAAAGTGTGGCCAAGCCCTGCCTTTTGTAATGTTAACTTTGTATCTGAATGTTGGTATTCTTTCCTTTGTTATTTTACTGTAACTGCGGCTCTTGGGCTCGGCTAGGGGGTGGGCCAAGGGCAGCAGGGATTTAAGGTTTTGTTCTTCCTCAGAATTCGTCTATCCCTCGCATGCTTCATCTCTCAATAAAGTCTTACATTTTTTAAAGAAAAACTACAGGCTGCTTTATTTTGGGACTGCAGTCTCACACACTTACCACTGTGTTTCTTTCTCACTAAGGAACAATGTACATATAATTATCTATTCCTCAACCTGTTCTGTCATTGAACTATTAAAAACCACAGCCTTAAGAGTAATAGCTTACATTTAAAGAAAAAAAAACTACAGGTAGAACTTGATAACATCAGGTTCATGTTTGAGACAGCCTTCAAGCTGACCTAGAATTAGTTATGTTATTTCACATATAGACGAAAACTGTGGTGGTGTATGTATGTAACCATGTAAGGGATCCTGATAGTCCATCACTATTCATAAAGTAAATAGTTAGCAATGATGTCTCCTTGGTAATGATCTCAAAAATGCCTTGAGAGCAGTAAAAGCATTAGTACCTTGATTGAAAGCATATGCAGTTCTTTGTGAATTATTCCAAAGAGCTCTCAGTAAATGAAGGTGCTAGGGAAACAAATGAGTTGACTGAGGGAGGATATCATGGAAATTTAAATGGCTGTGCACAGTGAATTTCAGAACTTTCCTATCTGGCAGAGAATTGATCTTTTTTTATATAGTGTTAACAGGGAGTGCATTTTTGGAAGTATTGTTTATAGAGAAAACTCTCAAAGGCTCTGCAATTGAGATGTGGGTGAAGCATTGGATGGCATTTGGGGTGATCTAGAACAGGGGTCCCAATCTTTTTGAGGTTAGGGGCACCTTTGAAATTCTGGTACAGGCTGATGGGTGCAACTACCAAAATGACTTCCACAGGAAGTGGCGTTAACCACAAAATGATTTCTACCCAAAGCAGTGCTGTTAGGTACAAAACAGGGTTTGAGCATTTCTTGAAACTGTCCTGCTTTGCAGGGATGGCCTACAGTGGGCAGATCCACTAGGTAACACTGTACCCAAGAGGAATTCTCTTTTAGAGGCCAAATTATATAATGCCTTTGTCGGACAGGGCAGGATCAGACCCCTCTTGGAGAGCACCAATATCATACACTGTTAGGAAATTCTCATGATTCCCTTTCACTCTCAGATTCACAGGAGCAAGTTCTCTGTTAAGCACAGTTTATTTAGCAAGAGAAAGGCCGCTTTTGTTTTTAAAACTTACCCCATCTTCCTCATTAAACGTCCCTGGTCAGGACACAGGGGACTGCCACTTCCATGGGTCCCTGGCAATGCACCCTGAGGGAGCTTGAGAGACAGGAGGCGTGTCCCCTTGTCCCCATGACCGATGCAGGAAGAGGGAAAAATTTTAATAACAAAAGCAGAGGGCCCCAAAACAGTGTTTTCTACCCAGTGCCATTCTCTCAGCACCGGGTAGAAGCAGCTGTTTTTTAAAAGCCTTGCTTATTGAACAAGGCAGCAAAACACTGTTGGGGGAGGGGGGGAGAGAAGCACTGCCTCGATTTGGAGGTGGCAGCCGTGTGTAGTTCTCTCTGCCAAACAATGTTTTTACCAGGCTAACCCCTGTGATTTTGGCCTGTGCAGAAATGGGCAGAGAGACAAGGTATACCTGACAGCATGCCATTATGCCCCAGAGTATGATGACAGGCTGGCAGAATCTCATCTACAAGAGAGTTGGCCCTGTTCTGCTTCAAAGAGCACTTTTTAATAGAATGTTCAAACTAACATCCCATTTTGACTGCATTACATCACCCTGTATTATATCACCCTGAAAGACGCCTGTGAATCACCACAAGGCACAGTTGCTGCTCCGAGGGTGGGAGAGAAAGCGGAGGAAGCGGAAAGCCAAAGCTTTCAGAAGAAGGGCTAAGCGTCACCAGGAAAAAAGGAGGCCTGAAGGCTCGAGAGACTTTAAAGAGGCTCGCTCTCCTTTGTCCGGGCCATGTGCTCGCCTGCTGACAATTTGGTCACCCGTCTCTCCCTATTTTCCCTGTTAATGCATGCTTATTTTGTCATAGCCTAGTTCTTGGCGGTTGGCGCATGGGTATGGCTCTGGAAGGGCAAGGGGAAGGGAACTAGGGAGCTATGCCTTCCCCTCGGGAATGGCAACAACGACCACCCCTGCCGAACTGGGCCGAAGGGGAACATCTCTGGCCAGGAGTGTCTGCCCGGCAGAGCTCCACAATAGAACGAAGCTCGGGATGGGCCACCCGCCCTGCTGAGCTGTAGAACGTACCCATATGACCATATCCAGACCCATGCTTAGCCTCACGCTTCTGCTCAATAAAATGGCTATGGCCAATTTATTACCCCAGCAAGTGAATAGTATGTATTATTGGTAAGGGGCCTCGCACAAAAGAGATCCACCCTCAGACAGCAACATACGTAATCCCATGCATGACTACATCTTCTGTTCGTGTTGCAGCTATCCTAGTGCATAGAACTGGGCAGACCCTTTTAGGGTTTTATCTGGACCTTGCGCACATCGGGTAGGTCTCTGATGGCCTTGTTCTTCTGTAACAAACAATTGAGGGAAATAAGTCACTCCTGTTGAGGGAAATAAGCCACTCCTCTAGCTGAAACAGTGACACACTTGTTTCTGGAAGAGACAGGCAGTCTCCATGCTTCTCGAAAACTCAGAAAGGCCTGGATGCTTCTAAGAAGGCTGCATTTAGGTCAATAACATTTTGATGACTTTTTATGCCTGATACAGAAAATGCATCAGAAACTGCAAGGAAATGGCTCAACAATCATGGTTGACCAGTCTGTTGTATATTTTCTGGGTTGTTTGGCCATGGTCTGGTAGTTTTTGCTCCTAACGTTTCGCCCTCATCTATGGCTGGCATCTTCAGAGGTATGACACCGTGAAACCCCATTAAGTTCATGATCCTGCCATCTCTGATTGAGGAACTATATAAGTTTTTCCATCTTCGCCAGGCCCGGCGGTTGGCTCCCTTCCTCTCCCAGGCGGATCTGGCCACTGTGATCCATGCAACGGTCACCTCCAGGCTGGACTATTGTAACTCGCTGTACGCCGGCCTTCCCTTGCGTTTGATTCGGAAGTTAAAACTGGTCCAACATGCGGCAGCACGCCTGCTCACAGGAGGCGCCTTCAGAGAACACATCCAGCCTGTGTTGCGACAGCTGCATTGGCTCCCGGTTGAATTCCGAATCATCTTCAAGGTGTGGGTTTTGACCTTTAAGGCTTTGCGCGGCCTGGGACCTTCGTACCTTCGGGACCGCATCACCCCATATGTCCCAACTCGGCCTCTGCGCTCTGCAGAGGCCAACTTACTGGTGGCCCCCGGCCCCTCTATGATGCGGCTGGCCTCCACGCGGGCCAGGACCTTTACGGCACTGGCCCCGGCCTGGTGGAACACCCTTCCTCCAGCTGTCCGGGCCCTGCGGGACCTGTAAGGGCCTGTAAGACTGTGTTGTTCCACCGGGCCTTTGGAGTGTCCAGCTGCTGACATGGTGCCCCCTTACTGCCCTGCCCCTAGGGCAGTTACATCAGGGTCCCCTCATATTGAGGGGTCCTGCCATCCCCCCTCATGGGGGGTAGGTTTTAAATTGGGGTCGGACGCCTTTTATTATGTATTATGGTTTTTTGCTGTTTTATGAGTTTTAAGCTATTTTATGGATTACTATTAATGTTTGTTACCGCTGTTTTAAAGATTTTAGTGACTTGTTTTACCATGTTTTATGCTGTACACCGCCCAGAGCCCCTGGAGGATGGGGCGGCATAAAAGTTTAATAAATAAATAAAAATAAAAAAATAAAATAAGTTGACCTTTAAAAGAGAATTCCTCTTGAGTACAGTGTTAATTGGTGTATCTGCCAGCTGTACGCCATCCCTACAGTTGGTTTTCATGTCTGCCAGTGCCAACCACAAAATGTCAGGAAGTGATGTCATGTATAATTCTAAAGGTCACACAGTGAAGATCCCTGTGCCATGGTGACAGCAGCTGCTGAAGCAACTTTTTAAAACTGAAAAGATCACCAGTGACAAATCAGAAGATCTGCTGGGAAAAGCCCCACTTGATCTGTCCCACTTGGGTGGTCCCAGGGAAGGTGTCAGCAGGTCCCATGGCACCCATTAGTGACCCCAATCTAGAAATCCTATTTTCACTTTTTTTATCATGCTTCCAACTTGTGCTTTTTCTTTCTGCAAATCTATGTCCCAAATTGCCCATATCTTCCTTCCATTCCATCTATCACCTACTAAAAAAAATCTCATAAAAATGTGATAAACAAAATCACGATTTAAATTAAGTAAGGTACTTTTATTAGACGTTTTTTTCCAGGGCAGTGGCAAAACTAGTTTATGGATAGACAAGTAGAAAACAGGCAACAAAATTGCTTTAGCAGGCAGCAAAATCATTTAATCGGTTTTGTTTTTGTTTTTCAATTTGGTTCTAATCAGAAATATAGCAAGGTGCTTTTGTGTGATTCACCATCAGCTGTGGCAGAAAAAAAAATCAAAAGCTAGTTTGAAGATACTTCTGAAATTCATTGCCATTCACCCCATTAAGATCATGATAAGAAATAAAAGCCTGAAAGCTGCCAAAATGGATATATTTCACTCAAGTTGTTGTTGTTTTTTAAATCAGAGAGATGGGGAGGAAGAAAAGGCTGTGAGAGGAATGAAAATAACATATTTATATTCTCAGTTTCTTTCCCTCTGACATTTCTCTGTTGCCTTTAATTAATTCTTCTTGCTGGGTATCAAACATTTTCTAATACAATTACTCTTTGCTGGAAGGAAGGGACAAAAACAAAAAGAATAAGACATTTCATTCTCTTTGGTATACACACATTGTATTGTGAAGAAAGGACAGTTGCTTATGAACTACATGGAGTTGCACATGGGGGGGGACTATATACACATGGAAAAGAAATTAACACGCTCACACATATTCACAGGGCCATTTTTGCTTAGCATTTTTACCATGGCTGCTCATAGTGCCAAGTGAGGCAAGCCACACATTTTACACACCTCTGCTTGACTCTGTGGTAGTGTTGTGCCAACAACAAGAAGCTCAACTTTTTGTTTGAGGTAAGGTTCTTCAAATTTTGTGAGTGTCTGTTTTGGATACTGGGTGGATCACAACCAAGTGTTTTCCTTGGAAACAACTTCCCTCTACCCCTGCAGCCCCAAATCTCCCCCGAATCCTGGGAAATTGTGTGGCCACCAGGAAAAGCATTTGGGGGCATGTTTCAGGCTATAGAGAGAGGAGGAAGGTATGAAAGTTGCATTTCAAGTCTTTCTGTCCATGGAAAATTGTCAGTGTGATCCACCACACTGACTGCTTGTGGAAAGAGAGTTTATGCTTATGTACAATTTCTGTATGTTGATTTCACCAAAAGTGTGTCTATAGAAGTTCTTATTTTGCTGTATCATATATCTAGGAAGCCTCTACTGAATGTAGAGAAACCCACCCACCACCCACCTTCAGGTCCTGTTGCCCACTGCTGCTAGAAACAGCAACCGGAGATAAATTAGCAAAATAAGACCACTTCTATGAAGTTGGCCCGCGGGGGTCGCAAGGAAGAGGCGAGACGCGGTGATATCATCCGGTGGAGAGAGCCAGCAGCAGGAAGCATGATCCATGGATCTGGCAACTTGCCGTGTGCTAGTCCCTGGCACCTTTTATTAGGGTTTACAATAGGGGCGTGTATGGGAGGCGGGAGAGCGGGAGAATATCATATGATACATGACATCATGGGGTTGCCTACGTGCGGGAGGAAACGCTCGCGTCTGGGTCTAATCCATACCTGGGGGCAAGCGCCCCTTTGTCCCTTTGTCTGGGACATCTGGTGACCGTGAGTCAGGTAGTTCATGACCTGTGACTCACGGGGGGTCTGGGGGATGGGTGAGCGTGTGCGCCCAGAAGGACACAGATGGCACAGGCATTCCATGCGCTCTTTCTGAGGCTCTGCTGGGTTCACAGGGCTCACCCCTACACTTCTACTTAGAGGAAGTTCTTACCATAATGTTCCTGGCAATTCATAATGCTACCTGAAGTGAAAAGGGGAGCCTGGGGAATCGTCAGATACTCTATGGTAAGAACTGTTGGTTTTACTGTAGAATTTCTGGTGAATTATAGATATACCCTTTTTACTTCTCAGTAGCTCTAGGAATCTCCAGGAACTCTGTAGTTAGAGTTTTCTTTAAGTAGATTAAGCCTTATTTTTTCCTTTTTTAATCTTTCTCCCAGGATGTTTTCCAGTAGTGGAATTCAGCAGGTTCGCACCACTTCTGCGGAACCAGCTTTTAAAATGGTGCTTGTAAACAACCAGCTGTTAAATTATTTGAATCCTACCACCGGAACCGGTTGTTACATTATTTGAATCCCACCACTGATGTTTTCCCTTCCACAGCCCTCCCACTGGTTGCCAGGTGCTGCTTGACAATCCTACATTTGTAGTACCTTTTCATTCTATATCCACAAAGTGAATGAAGAGAAGCATTCCACTGAACATACTGAAGGCGCTGTTCCTACCACAGATAAAATGGAGTCAAAGCCTTTGCACACAGATTCAGAGGCAGAGATTTTTGTTCAGAAAGCATAAACCAAAGCCACAGGCCTTTGCTTACTTTTCATAAGAAAACAAATGATATTCCTTTGGCATGAGGTTCATTCAGATGCCTATGGTTACTTTATATGAAAATAAAATATTTATTTTATTCATTTAATGTATGTAAAATATTTCTGCTACCCACAGAGTTCTCAAGGCAGCTTGCAAACACTAATTAAGAATACAGCATAAGCAATAAAATAGCTAACACAAAAATAAAAACAAATGAAATCATCAACAAAATCAATTGTGCTCAAATCAGCTCAACAGAAAGTAGCAAAATAATCTTAAATCCTATTAAAGCCTACAAAAATGTTTGGTATATAAAGTATTCTTTGGGCACCTGAAGTTCAGTAACATAGGGTTTTAGCAGGTGGGAGGAAGGTCTCTTTCTCAACCTGCTCCCATCTATATGAATCATTGGGGGGCGGGGGGGAATGTCTTCATGATTCTGATGAGCTTTTGTGAACTCTTGTAAGTTGCCCTAAGCCCGGCTTCGGCTGAGATGGGTGGGGTAGAAATATAGTAAAATAAAAATAAAACATAAGGAGATTAGACAGTAACACAAATACGTTCATCTTATCATTATTTTTGTATTTTTACTGTTACTTTCTTCCATGTGTCTCACATAATTTTCCTAGGGAGATTTATCCCTCAAGCTTCTTGGGGATCTTAGCTCATAATGTGCATAATATTGTAGACTCACTGTTATACATGAAATCTTTCTAGCACTTTGACATTGAAATATGTAGTTCAGAAATGCCTTTTCCTTATTCTCCAAAGCAATGAGATGCATGTCTACTCTCTCTGTTTGACTGTTTTATTCTTCAAGCTTTTTAAATAACCCAGCTTTGCTGCCTGCTACTGCTCAGTGTTGTATCAGGCCAAGGACGTAGGTAAGGGGGGGGGTTCTCGGGTTCAACCCCCCCATTGCATGTCCAAAGTTCCGCCCCCCGTTTGTGGGTTTATTTGTATTTTTAGTGATTTTTTGTTTTTGGACTGCAGGGGGCACAGTTTTTAAGTTAGCAGCACCACAATTTCAGGGACTTTTTGGGAGACTCTCCTGATGATTCTACCCAGGTTTGGTGAGGTTTGGTTCAGGGGGTCCAAAGTTATGGGTGCCCCCATTGTTTCCAATGGGAGCTAAGAGAAGATGGGGGCTACCTGTGAGGGACCATAACTTTGGCCCCCATGAACCAAAATTCACAAAACCTGGGTGGAATCGTCAGGAGAGTCTCTTACTGATACCAACCAGGTTTTGTGAAGTTTGGTTCAGGGGAGTACAAAGCTATGGACTCCTAAAGGGGGTGCCCCATCCCCCATTGTTTCCAATGGGAGCTAATAGAAGATGGGGGCTACACCTTTGAGGGTCCATAACTTTGGCCCCCATGAACCAAACTTCACCAAACCTGGGTGGTATCATCAGGAGAGTCTCTTACTGATACCACCCAGGTTTTGTAAAGTTTGGTCCAGGGGGTCCAAAGCTATGGACTCCCAAAAGGGGTGTCCCATCCCCCATTGCTTCCAATGGGAGCTAATAGAAGATGGGGGCTACACTTTTGAGGGTCCATAACTTTGAACCACCTGAACCAAACATAACTTTGGCAGCAGGCACACCCCAAATTTTCCCAGATTCTCCTTTTAAATCCACCCCCTTTGGCATGGATTTAAAGGGAGAATCTGAGGTCCCCAGTTTAAACATTAAAAGTCATGCTGTTTCAGGGTGGGGGATAATCCACTCCTTTTAAGGCCGCATTTAAAAGGAGAATCTGGGTTCCCTAGTTTAAACACCACTGAAAGTGATGCTGTTTGAGGTAGATTCCAGCATCACAGTGGCTGCCCATGGGGGGGGGGGGGGAGGGTGCGCGCAAAACTCAGATTCTGCACCGGGATTTCCCTAGCTATGCCACTGCCCACAGGGGAGGATAGAAGGGGCTGCCGGCTGCGAGCCCAGTTAGTGGGGGTGCAGGGGAGGGCAGGGCAGGGGAGTCTGCCGTCCCCGGCCTCAGGAGAGCTGCTTTTATAAACACTGAGGCTGAGGACGGGGCTTGGGGAGGCATGGACATGTTTCCAGGGTCGGGGGACATGGCCCCGCCCCCAAGCCCCCCCATAAAAATCTATACCTACATCCCTGTATCAGGCATTGTGAAATATGTATTACATGCAATTTTCAGTATTAATATAGCATTATAATTAACATTAGCCTATTATGGAAAACACTGAATGACTGAAAAATTAATGGAAAACAAAATCAAGTATAGTGTGTTGGTTGTTTTGAAGAAATAGTTCTATGAGTGGTTCACCAATAGGGTCACATTTGCTTTAGAGCAAGACACCTGGCAGTTTTAGTACACCCTAGATCGATTTGCTCTTTGATAAAATATATTACATTAAATCAATTTTGTCTGTTTAAAAATAAGTAATAGTATTAATTATTGGGGCTGAAAAATAAGTAAGTAGTTATTAGGGCTGGTAAAAAAAGATGTTCATTTTGTGAAAACTTTTTCATTATTGAAAGAGGATATTACTATAAAATTCTTTGTTTGATAATGATGTCATGTGGATCCTAAGGTCACTCATGTGACTAGTATAGGATGCATTTTATTTCAATTTCCCCTTTGTCATATCAGTACATATTCAAAACTGATTGACATGGTGTCATACTCTCCAATATGGGATCCCTGATTGGCTTGTATCTGTCAAACACATGGAAACAGAGTGGGGGGATAATGCCAAAGCAGTAGCTGAGGGGAGAAAATGTGGTTACAAACAGCTGCAAGAGTTCTTGGGAAAGGTGAGAGGATGATGGCTTCTGAACTGTAGTATTGGGGCAAAAACTGAAGCAGAAGATTTAATTCAGTCATAGACATGTTTAAATAAATCCCCATTTTGATTTGGGTTTTCAGGCATGTATAACAAAAATCCTCAGGAGGGCAGGTCAAGAAAACTTCCTGGAGAGACTTTTTCCCTTTCTTCAGAGCATTACTGCACAAGTTTCTCTGATTCATCTTCCATTTCGGCATAAGTTCCTTCCCTTTGTTATTAGTAATAGCCTTTTACAGACTCTCACCATTGCTGTACATTATCTCCTGGCAGGAGTTCAAGCAGGCAGAGTCCAGCAATCTGTCAGCCACTTTGAAGCAATAAGGCTTCAGCTAAATTCTGTATAGTGCCTGCTCTTTAACAGTCCAAAATGCATTTCATGGAACAAAGCACATCCGTTTGCTTGGGACAAACACCCTATGACTAACTGTGTCTAGCTAATCTCTCTTTGAAGCAGGGCTGGATATATTCTTACAGAGTACAGGATGTGTATTGTTCTCTTCTTGGGCGTTAGTACTGCCTTACCCTAAAATCTTCCAATGCCCGTCATTATTTTTCTATATGCAGTGATTTTAATTTTTTTTGTCTTTAGAGAAGTCTTTGCACATCAACTTCTCTAGTGAGGTTCCCTGGGTTTCTACCACAGAACTTTTAGACACACCACAGAGGATTCTGGAGAATGTTTCAATGCATACACACACAAAAACAGGCTTTCCTGTTTCCCTACCTGAACTGCAAAGGCACTCTAGAATTTTTCCTATGCTTCCCCTGTGGCTGCACTTTGCAGGACAAGAGTAGTAATAATAAGTAAGCTGTCTTTGGGGAAGCTTATTCACCGTTATGGCTCTCCTTGAAGAACCTTTTGATACGCTCTTGAGGAATCCAATAGTTTACCAGAGGACAATTTGAAAGCTGTTGCTATAGCATTAAGTACAGTGCTGGTATGGATAGAATTTCCATACTTGACTTCTTCCAGAATGAAATATGTGTGGTGACATTTTACTTTCTGCTCAGTTTTCCCAGGAGGAGATGTTGGAGATTGACAATATTAACTCCAGCAAGATAGAATCTGGGAAATGTAAATTGTACGATTGAATCATGCATGGTGCATATGAATATAGAAGTGGCTTTTTTATTAGTGGTTATTTCTTCGATATCTTATGAAACCCAGTGAAAGGAAAACACAAGATAGGAATGCTTTCAAAAGCTGAATTGCAGAACAGAAAAATGCCAAGGATATTAAAAAGTTGCTGATTTTGTGCCAGAGAAAAACATTTTGTTACAATAGAAAGCATTTTTCACTTTATGATTTCCAGTTTTTCCATCTTTATGAGTTTCTTGTAGAGCTTGCTCATCATTACTGCTCAGGTGCCAATCAGCTGTTGCTTTTTGTGTGGAAAAACTCAAGGCATTAAAGGTTCAGTGAAATATTTTGAGTATAAAATGCATCTTTTGCCAATGTTTCCCATCAGTGCATACAAGTGAAAAACATTTACTTGGAAACTGTTAGCAATTCTTCTAGTTTAAATAATCACCAGTGAACAGGTTCTAACTGGAATCCAGGATTCAGTTCAAATATCCCAGGAGTAAGTTTTGAGAATGACTGAACAAAATAGTTACATTTGTATATATCTACTGAAACCATTCAAAAATTATTCTCCTCCACACCCTCTTAATTATGCAAGACCAAGAGACACCATCAAGTGTCACTGCTGAAAGGGTCCTTCTCCCAACAATCTTCCTTGGCTGTGGGAAGGAACCCCCAAGGAAAGGGGAAGGCTCCTTCCTCATGGGCCGATAAACCCAGGCTACATAAGAACATAAGAACAAGCCAGCTGGATCAGACCAGAGTCCATCTAGTCCAGCTCTTTGCTACTCACAGTGGCCCACCAGGTGCCTTTGGGATCTCACGTGCAGGAGGAGAAAGCAATGGCCTTCTGCGGCTGTTGCTCCCGAGCACCTGGTCTGTTAAGGCATTTGCAATCTCAGATCAAGGAGGATCAAGATTGATAGCCATAAATCGACTTCTCCATAAATCTGTCCAAGCCCCTTTTAAAGCTATCCAGGTTAGTGGCCATCACCACCTCCTGTGGCAGCATATTCCAAACACCAATCACACGTTACATGAAGAAGTGTTTCCTTTTATTAGTCCTTATTCTCCCACCCAGCATTTTCAATGAATGCCCCCTGGTTCTAGTATTGTGAGAAAGAGAGAAAAAGTTCTCTCTGTCAACATTTTCTACCCCATGCATAATTTTACAGACTTCAATCATATCCCCCCTCAGACGTCTCCTCTCCAAACTAAAGAGCCCCAAATGCTGCAGCCTCTCCTCATAAGGAAGGTGCTCCAATCCCTCAATCATCCTCGTTGCTCTTCTCCGCACTTTTTCTATCGCTTGGGCGACGGGGGGGGGGGGACTTCACACGGATCTCGAGGCTCCCCCTGTTAAGTCCCCCATACTGGTTTTTTTTAAAGACTTACACTATCTGCAATTTTTTTTAAAAAAACCCTCAAGTTGCAGCCACTTGTGAGCAAACAGATGGCCAAGAGGCGCTTTAATCGGCCATGCTTTCCTTTCGTTTTCATTTTCCACCTCACAATTGCGTAGCCATGCAGGGTTACAGGGAAGTCTCATGGCATTGTGAGACATCAGCATGGCTGTGGAGGTCCATTTGTGCCTGCCCGCGTAGCTATGCAGTGGAGGTGAATAAAAAAAAAGAAAAGCGCCTCCATGCGAAGATGTGACAGCAACCCGCATTGTTTCTGCAGGCTCCATTTGCTGCCTGACAGATGCATGCAAATATGGAAACTGGAGAGCAGGTTACTTTATTCTGACTGCGACCTGCTCCACCTGTGATGTGTGGAAGGGGCTGGAGGGGTTTAACTTGGGAACCTCACTTGCATCTAAAGGGGGGACTCTCTTTTTCCTTTTCCCCAGTCATATTCAGTGGGGCTTGCTTCACCCAGCTGGATCTCTGTCCCTCCATTGCTCAGAAAGTGGCACTGAACGAAGTTGGCAGCAGCAGCTGATAAGGCAAAAAAGACAGCAGCTGGCCAACATATGAGGCAGACTGAAAGATGTACTCTTTTCAATCCAGCCTATTGCTCCCTCCCTCTCTTCCTGGCGAATCAGATGCTGCTTTGGCAACACTTCTCGTATTGTGGGTAAATGTACCTAAGAAATCTGATCTTATAGTCAGGAACCTTTGGAAACTACATTTTCCAGTTAGTTAAACAAAAAATTGCTATCCATGTCTACTTGTTTTGGATGGATGTTGTAATACATGTTGATTATTTTTAAATAGAAAGGCAGTATGTAAATATTATAATGAATAAATAAAATAAATTTTGGGTGAACAAGATGGAAGAAGGGAGGGAGAAAATCTCTTCCTATTCTTTAATTGTCTGGTTGTCTAGTTGGCCAGACATATGTTGTCTTCTATAATGTCCCACCAACATCTAGGTAAATAGGTTTTGGGGTAGGTTAGAGTGTATAGGGGTGTGACAATCAAAGGCATGACCCTCCCCTGGGAATTTCTTAACAACCGATCACCACTGATCAGTGAGCCAGCCCATCAGGAGAGTGTCGGGGAAATGGACAAAAGAACTAAACCATTAAGTTGCCATATAAAGCTGGGTAAAAAGAAAGACCAAGATTGAGTTATGAAATCAGGGTCTATTTCAGAGTCCTGAGGAAGGAATTAGAGGGACTTTTGTTTGGAGATGGGAAACTTATAAACTCTTTCTAATAAGTGTCAACATTAAGTAAGAGATAATTCAGTTGAAAGCCAGATTTGAAGACAACAGTTACTGAATGGTTAAATGAAATATTGTATCCCAACTTGTATTGTACAGTTCCGAGTCCAGTGTTGGTGAACCACTAAGACTTTTACTCCCTTTGAGTAAACCAAAATAAAACTTCAGGAATAAGTCATATCCTAAGCTATGTACAATATACTGAGTTCAGGGAATCCTCAGATACAAAAAGGCCCTTTCTGCACTGCTAATAATGACCCGGTTGCAGCTGGGATGAACACACTCGGAATAGCCCCAGTCTATTCACATATTATAGGGAAATAATTCAGTTTTTCCAGCACAATTCTGATCAGGTGGGGTTCACAATCCAATGATAATATGGACATTTTCATGGAGCCATTGTGAGTAGGGTACTCTATCTGTATTATTTTGTTTTTATTTAAATTCTATTTAAAACAATTGCATATGCAGCGTCTTCTCTAAAGTTCAGGCTAGCTAGGAATCATTGCTAAAATAACATCTGTCATATAAAAACACAATGTTTAAACATGCAATTAATAATTGTCAAAAAAACTTCTTCACTCACCACAATTGTGGAAAAAAATTACAACAAAATTGTGCAAACAGCAAAACAGAAAAAAATGAATGACAAATGTCACCAAAGCCCCCCAGGGATAGTGGCTTAATAGGCAGTTTCAGGCAAAGTATTCCACAGAGACAGTGTGGAAAGGTCCAGCCCTTAGGAGGCAAGTGATGCAAACTGAAGGAACAGCCAAGAGGAAATTTTGGGCAGACCTATGGGGGCATATACCTATTGTCCCCAACATGTTGCTTTGAGCACAATGCAGAGGTGTAGCTAGGGAAAATGGAGCCCTGTGCAAAATCTGAGTTTTGTGTCCCCCCCACCCCCCGCCTGGACAGCTGCTGTGATGCTGGAATCCACTCCCAAACAGCATCACTTTCAATGGTGTTTAAACTAGGGAACCCAGATTCTCCTTTTAAATCCACTTTAAAGGGAGAATCTGGGGTCCCCAGTTAAAACAACATTGAAAGTGATGCTGTTTTGGGGTGGATTATCCCCCACCCTGAAACAGCATCTCTTTCAATGTTTAAACTGGGGACCCCAGATTCTCCCTTTAAGGTGGATTTAAAAGGGAAATTTGGGGGGTGCCTGCTGTCAGGGGTTCAATTGGTAAGCTAGCAGCACCAAAATTTCAGGGTAGCTTTAGGAGGTTCTCCTTCTGATACCACCAGGTTTGGTGAAGTTTGGTTCAGGGGGTCCAAAGTTATGGACCCTCAAAAGTGTAGCCCCATCTTCTCTTAGCTCCCATTGGAAACAATGGGGGAGGGACACCCCTTTGGGTGTCCATAACTTCGGACCCCCTGAGCCAAACCTCACAAAAAATCTCTGAAATTTTGGTGCTGCTAGCCTGAAAGCTTCCCCCTTCCCCGCAGGCCAAAAATGGAAAAACACTAAAAAATAAAAAAAAAATCACAACTGAGCCTGAGTTTTTGCGTGCCCCCTCCCCCATGCGCGCACACGGTGCAACGCACACCCCCTGGCCCCCTGGAAGCTATGCCTCTGGTACATTGGCACAATGACACCTCTTCTGGCATTCACCACATGTTTTTAGAAAGTGGGTGAGGCCAAATAGGGTTTTTGCCCAGCAAGATTTCTGATTGACTATTAGAGATTTGATTGGTTGTATGGATTTTTTAATGTTGCATTGTAGCAGCTATGAACAACAGATAAGAAAAAAAAACACTCATACAGTAGATTACATTAACGTGTATATAGGAATCAGAAGAAACAATGAATCCAGAACAAAAGCACAACAGAAAACAAAAGCAATGTGATAACAGCACAGAGACCACAAAACAAAATGAACTGAAATGCACAAAAATCTGCAGGAGATTAGGTAAATCCAGTAAATCCAGATGAGCAACATTGCAGGGTGAGTGTGCAAAAGTAAGAGATTCTCGCTTATATTTTATTATGGCTTACATTGCATGGTGCCTTGAGTTCCTGTAAGCTAGAAAGACAACTAATAAATGTTTTAAATAAAAATAAAAACACATTCAGAAACAGGATGATAAGAATGGAGCTGGT
Source organism: Sphaerodactylus townsendi (assembly GCF_021028975.2). Lineage (NCBI taxonomy): Eukaryota > Metazoa > Chordata > Lepidosauria > Squamata > Sphaerodactylidae > Sphaerodactylus > Sphaerodactylus townsendi. The sequence continues at coordinate 126,642,540 of NC_059425.1, read as the reverse complement.
CCATCATTGGTATCACATGTTCATATGAGCTTATACCTGTCAACAAATTTGCAGCCATATTTTGGACTAATTGAACCCTTTGTCTTTCTCTTCAAGTTTAATGATAAAAATGATACATGAGCCTGTCCTTAGTGAGAATTTAACTTTAAGACAATTTGTCTTTTTATCTCTAATAAAGCCCTTATTTTATAGGTTATAAATGCAAGCTCAACCTGGTTACAAAATTAACTTACCAATAGGTGTATCAAACTAATAAGTTCAAAATATAACTGGGTAAATGTTTATCAAATCTGAAAAAAAAATAAGCATCCAGCCAATATGGGAAAAGCATTCAAAAAGGCATAATAAATCACTACTGTAGCAAAATGCATTTTGTATTATAATAAAGCGGAATCATTTTATGAAATATAAGGAGCTATATTGACATATAGGTTATGTGACAGCATTTTTAACAACTTGCATTGGATTATCAGTAAAATAGATTGCCTATAAAAGTAGTACATAAACAATAAAAATAATCTAATAGGGAAACTGCTGAACTGGAAAGGATACAAAAGTTCAGCTGCAGTTTTACAGTGTGTTGTGTGGATTTTGGGAGGTTTGTTGTTTCACTGCAGCCATTGTCCCAGTTGTACAGTTGTAAGTTCTATTTATTCCACTGATTACAAGATGGGGGTGGACTACATATGGCCCTTCCGCACTTGCAGAATATAGCACTTTCAATCCACTTTCACAACTGTTTGCAAATGGATTTTGCTCTTCTGCTGCAAAGTGCATTGAAAGTAGATTGAAGTGCCTTATTCTGCATGTGAGGAAGGGACATCCCTGAAAAAATATATATAGTACATGATCTGCACCATGGCTATAGCTCATAGGACTATTTACCAAACAGACGCTCACCATGCTGTCCAGAGTCTTCAAGTACTTGCTATGTGACGCTGATTTAAAAAAATGAGATTTCCAAAGTGATAGCATCTTTATATGTAGAAATTTGTTCTAACCATATTGTAGAGTTTTCATGTGCCTGGGCAAGATATTTTTGATTGTGTTCCCATGATATGTGTATCCAAATAGGACTTTAAAAAAAAAAACCCTCAAGAATTCATAGGGTACAATCCTAAGGACACTTGCCTGTGAGGAAAAAAACAACAGTGGACTATAACAGGACACTTCTGAGGCGAAACTTGAACTCATAGGCCTTTTTCTCATGAGTTGTTTATAACAAATCTTTCTGCCAAACGCTAGCCTCAGTGCTTATAAAAGAAGGTCTCCGAGGTCGGGACTGCAGTCTCTTCTGGCCTGCCCAGAGGGGAGGTCAGAAGAGACTGCAGGCTGCCAGCTGGGAGCCCAGCCGGCAGGAGGGGAAGGAAGGGAGTGGGGAGTCCAGGGTGAGGTTGAGGGCACTTGGAGGCAGCAGGAAGTCCTGCTGTCTCATCATTTTTGCATGCCTCAGACGGGGTCGAGGCATGCAAAAACGAGGCAGCAGAACTTCTTAGTCACGGGGGGGGGGGCGATTTTGCACCCCCCACGTGACCAGAAGAGTGGCGCCCGGGCAGATACGCCACTGCCTTCTGGCTACTTTTATCTTTTTCTCTATTTCCCATGGCTTGTTGATCAAGAAGGCAGCAAAAAGTTGAAAGAAGGTTTCATCAATTTAAGTGAATCATCTAGTTTGTCTATATCAGTAACTATAAGATCCTGGTAATATCATAAATTGCATCATGCTATACCTTTTCTCACCAAAAGATAGAAGCTGTATTGTGATCAAATACCACTCTTCTTCTGTGGAACGCTCTGCTGTGGGTGTGGCTCTTCAGGAGCAGACCTACAAGTGGAGCATTCCACAGGAAGAAGTGGGGTATTTGGTCACAACTGAGCTTCTATCTTGTGGTGAGACAAGGTATGATGTCTACATTGATTAATTTAGATGTCACATTGTTAGGGTTCAAGACTTGAAAATCTTTTGCTTGTGCCAGGATCTGTTTGGCTTTGTCTTACTTTTAAATTAATCACTTCTCTGATCACAGTCTGCTAATATTATTTTAATTTTTTCTTTGACTTTCATTTTGATTTTCTTACATTATAGAGGAAGATTGATTGCTTTCATATCTTGGAATGACAAACCAGTTTGTGCCCCTATTTATAGATTCCGGGCTCACAGCCAGTTACCTTGGAAACTGTTTGAAGCACATCATCATGAAGAGTTGTTCTATCAGAATCATCCAACTGCCCTTCAGTCCTCTTTTGCCTATTGCTCAGCAGCTAGCAAACTGGCACTGGCACTTGCACCTAGTCAAGGGCAATTTGTTAACTAGAATGAAGGACTGTAGCAGGGGAAAAACTCCTGCAAGTTTCAGGGTCCCAGACCATTAAGGGCTTTAAAAGTTAAAACAAGTACCTTGAACCTGATTGGGAAGCAAATCGGCAACCAGTGCAGCTAATGGAGAATGGGTTGGACAGAAACTCTCCAAGGGGTCCTTGTTAGGACACTTGCAGCTGCATTCTGTACCAATTGAAGCTTCTGGAGAAGTCTTGGGTGCAGCCCTATGTAGAGCGAGTTATAGTGATCCAGCCTGAAGGCAACCTTGTAGATCACTGTGCCCAAGTCAAAACAAGACAGGTAAGGGACTAATTGTCAAATAAGGCAAATATTATAAAAGGCTATTCTGGCAGCAGTCTAGAACTGCTGTTCAGTGATCAGTCATGCATCCAGGACAACACCCAGGTTCCTGAAGAATCTTGAAAAAGAGTTGTATTGTGTTCTATCAGTCTAAGATAATTCATGCGTCCCAGCTCAGTCACAGAATTACCTTATCTTGAAAAGCTGACATAGACAATCATAAAGAAAAGTACCTAGGGAAGTAATTCACAAAAATTTAGAAAAAAAATTGCAGAGAGCAACATTGCAGTTTTCAAACTTCTGGCATAATTTTATCCTGGTATGGGGTATGGCATCCAACATTCTGGTTCTATATTCAGTTCACTTATACAACCTTGGAAAAAATAATCAATGTAGAGAATAACGGTTGTCAAAAACTTCTATACAGAAGAGTTAACATTCCAAGTTGATCAAATGATTTTGGATTTTTTTGAAAAAAAAGTTCAACATTTTTCTAATAATTCGAAGGACTAACATTAGTGGCAGTAACTTTTGAACGTCAACCCAGACATGGTATAAGAGCTCTGTGATGAAAATATGTCACATTTATAAAGCTAAGTAGCAGCCCTATGAAGCCACTTGGAAGATGAGGGGGGAGTTCCTGAGGTTGGACATTTAACCCTTTTCTCTTTTACTTCTTCAGTGATTTAAATCACCACTTTGCATCTGAAAGGCACTCTCTCATGGAGATAACTGCAGCTTCAGAGGACCAATTTAAATTCTTATGACACATATGATGTTAAAACAGTAACCTTTTCCTCATCTTCAGAGCAGAGGAGTAGAATGATCAGTCTCTTCTAAAAAACTATAATACATTATGATTATTAATCCCTCACATCATGTTGTTATATGTCTTAATTTAGTTTTCCAAGAGCTAGGAATTTCACTACTGAAGTAGAATAGTTTTTGCAAGAAAGAAGAATATATTTCCAGCAGACAGCAAGATCTTGTGCACTTGATGCAGGAGCAGACTTAAAGTGGGAAAAGTAGGAAAGGAACCAGAGAAGGTTTTATGGGAGGATGGAGAAAGGGGGGGGGGGACCAAGAAGGAAAGCTAGCTTGTGAAAACCCAGTTTTCAAGTTTCACCATTGGTTTGGCATCTTGCAATTACAATAATTAAAGGCATTGTGTCATTGTTTGTGCTAAAGTGGTCAAATGCTTAAAATTAGTTGTGTGCTACTGAAATCAAAACTGTTACTTCTATTTAAGTACATTTAAAACTATGACAGTTTTCTCCCATTGTTTTTAATTTTGTTTTCTCCTGTCTTTAGGATTGTTTCCGCATAGCAAAATCATACCTGTGTACCACTGGTTTTTTAAATCTAAGTCTATTTTACCCTGGGGTGTCCATTCACATGGCTGCCCATTTTTGAAGGAATCCAGTGAAGTCCAGGAGGAAATATTCCAGTTTATTTTGCAAGAGCCTGGGACTTCGGAACAGCAAACATATCTGAGCTTGCCCGGTGTCACGTGTTCTGATTGGCTGTTGTTTTTGAGTGGCAGCTTGAATGAACGTTGGGGGGGGGGAGATCAGGCAGCTAGGCGGGAAAAATAAATTGGTCCTGCTCCCAGCTGGTGTTTGCACCATAGCAGGTTCTAGCAAGTTCACCCTGGGATTTTTTAAAAGAACCACCAATTAGGCATTTTTTTAATACCCTGGGATGAGGGAAATATCACGGGGCAAACCCGCTTTAGGATCAGGAACCATTCAGAATTGTACAGAACGGGGCATTTCTGTTGCTCAACCCAGGATATTTTGACCATGCGGAAACAGCCTATGCTTATTTAGTTGGTCACTAAACTAGTTCAAATTAGTGATGGTGTCAAATTCTGAAGTGTGTTTTGTGAGTTTGAGGAATGGATTCCTCTAATTTGAAATTTCCATCCACATTTTGAGATAAGTCTAAATGTTTTCTGAAGATCAGGTCCAACTCACATCAAGCACACTACCAGCTACTATCCTGGTTATATGTAAAGCTATTTTTCTAGGAGAAGGTTGTACTGACCGTGGGGAGGGCTGGCTTCCTGCAGATTCCTTGCAGGCATCATTAAGACACAGGTCTTTCTGAGCATCCTCAGAAGCATGTATAAATTATGTGAATGAGGAGGTGGACGAACTACTCATTTAATTTGCAGATAACACCAAATTGGGAAAAGCAGCGAACACATCAGAAGGTACAGAGGGAATTCAAATGAGATCTGAACACACTGGAAAAGTGGGCAGATGGGAACAAGATGCAATTCAACAAGGACAAGTGCAAAGTTCTACATCTGGGTAACAAAGATGAAAAACATGCTTACTGGAAAGGGGATATACTTCTGGTTGTGTGTGAACAAGATCTTGGGGTATGGGTGGACTGTAAGCTAAACATGAGCAGCCAGTGTGATGCCATGGCAAAAAAGGCTAATGCAATCTTGGGATTTATCAATAGTGGCATAACATCTCCAGATGTCATCTGTATTTGTAACATATATACACAAGTATATATGTAAGCATGTAAGTATTCCTGCTGGCCACTCATAAGCATTTTACAGTATATTAAATATGCTGCATTTTTAAGCAGTATGCATGCATTTTGTGCTCAGATATTTTTATCAGTCTATGAAATGTCTGATTCTAATTGATTCTGGGCTGCCACAAGCATAAGGAAGAGTAAGATATAAATAAATGACTATCACATAAGAAGTGTCCTAGAGTTGTAAATGCAGCTTTAATTGTTTTGTTCTCAAGCTTTGCTTTACTAAATCAAATCAAATAAGTCCTTTATTGGCATAAGCAAAGAATATACATAACTTTATTAAGCAAATCTTGGGAATAATATAAATTTGTGCTGGAGAGAACTGAAGTATCTTGTTTGCAGCCTTACCTCTATCTTTGAGTACGTGTCGAAGCATCCATTTATTATGCTGAAAGCTGTGTCAGGAATTTGAATGTAAAAATGGATTTAGTATGTGAAAGATGTCATTAAAAAAAACATAGGGAGAAGGAGCCAGGAGATTTTATGTTTTAAAATATTTAAAAACCTGACAAATTTGTCATGCTATAGGAAGTGGACTGGATTGTTGTCAGAAATTGTTGTCCCATAATTTACAGAATAGTTTTTCAGAGCAAAGAGAATACATATTGACTATAAATGTATAAAGTTTCTGCAGTACCCTTCTTCTCTGAGATGTCCATAGCCTCTCCCTTTTTTGTTTTCTTCTCTTCTTCCTACCTATCAGCCAACTTACTTTATCTGTATTCCTGTGAGAACTTGTAGGGGTAATTCACTTGCCCCTGTATCTCATCCTCACGCTATTTCCTCTTTTCCTTTTACTGGAAGTTCCCCTAGCCTCACCATTCCTTGGTCCTTTCTCTCCTTCCTACCCACACATCATCCTACCTTTTCACTGTCCCTTTCAGCTGTGTTTAATATTTATTTTCTTCATTTATATCCTGCCTTTCTCCACAGTGTGGACCCAAAGCATTTTACATTATCCTCCACTCCTCCATTTTGTCTTCACAATGACCTTGTGAAGTAGAATAGGTTAAAATTAAATAACTGGCCCAGAGTATCCTAATGAGCTTCCACAGCAGAATAGGAATTAAAAGGAGGATCTCCCAAGTCCTAGTCTCTTTCTGCATTGGCAGAATAGAGCGCTTCAGGGACGGCAAAAACGCTGTCCCTGGGGAGGGGTTTGCACAGCCAGCGCTGCTGCATCGCAGCAGCACCGGTCTTGCCACCCCTGAGCGGCGCGAAGATGCTGCTTCTGAGGTTTTTCGGAAGCACCGTCTTCCAACCACTGCCATGCGAACTGCAGTGGCTGGAAGGTGCCATTTCCCCCCCCCCCACCATCTCTGAGTGCTGTACCTTGTCTCCTGGCTTCTGGTGTGTTGCAGAGGCCAGGGGACACACCCCCTGGCCTGCGACTCCAGAGCTGCCGCTCCAGCCTGCGCGGGGGGGGGGTGTCCCCTGGCTTCTGCGATGTGCCGGAAGCCAGGAGACGAGGGACGGCGCAGAGATGGCGCAGCCTGTGCGAAGGCTGCACTGCCACCTGCACCCCTACCGGGACTGTTCGTGCAAACGGTTCTGGGGGGGGTGCATCGGCATTGTTTATGCCAACGCACCCCCGCTCACGCCCATGTGGAAAGGGCCTAAGTCTGAAACTCTAACCAGTATGCTACACTGAGTTTTGTAGGATGGCAGGTATTGAACATTAATAAGCAGCTGTATCTGAATGAGTCATGTAAGTCATGTAACCGCAAATTGTCTTGGTGGTTTTTACATGGCCTGGCTCCAATGAGTCCTCTCTCAAAGGACAAAACAACCCTGGAAAGAGTTCTGCCCCTCCCCCTGCCTTTTCCTGACAGAAATGGAAGTTTGAAGACTGACAATTGTGGTGTGGTTGCCAAGTTATGCCAGTGACAGCATCTGTTCCTAAATCTACAGGCACTCCTTTTGTAAGTTGGGAAGATTTATTACTATTTCAGATTTTTCACCAAATCTCGAGCATTCCTTGGGTTTGCAGGAAGTTCTGTCTTGCCTCTCCATGTCCCCAGTCTCCATATTTAAATATCCACAGAGGGGGCCATGTTGAGAATTGGATGGATTAATTTTAGAACTTAATTGTGTAATCTGAAACCCCCATGTTGTGAAGCAGATTTGCATCACTTTAAGGAGAATTAGGCAGTTTCCCCACTTTTAAATGACGTCCGTTTCGTCTGGTCCAGGACCTTTTTAGCCCGAGGGTTGTGTTCCCCGGGCTTCCCCACTGCCCTGCGCCCTGCGCGGGGTCATCAAAAGGCACTGTTTTGAGCAGTGCCAGAATGAGGAGCCTTTGCCAAGGAGCACAGTTTTGGAAATGCCCGTCCACTCTGCTCAGGCATCGCAAAAAGCTGAGGGGGCACAAGAGCAGCAGAGTCGAGGAGGCTGTGTTGTAGCCGCCCCTGTAGTGGGGAGTGCAGTTGGACCCCGCGCTACCCGGCGAGAGTAGCGCGCAGCAAACAGTGAGTGGGGAAAGGGCCTTATTCAACTAAATCACCTTAAAGTTCCAGAAAGTACATGACTAAACGGTGACAAGAGTATTTTGCATTGCTGGTTTCTTCCCCCGCTCCCCCTTCCCTTTTGCTGCTTCACAAAGCTTCCAACTTTTCTGAAAAGGGAAAATGAGTAGGGAAATAGACATCAGTATTTTGTTATATACTTATCTAGCTATCCAAGTTCTGGCTGTGCAATTGTATATGCATATATGAAGGCAGAGTTAATGAAGCTTTCCTGCCATACAGGAACAGCACACAAGTTTCACTGTCTGAGAATTCACTCATGTGTGTAAAGGCTCTCTTTAATAGCTTTAAGAGGTTTTTTTTGTTAAGCTTTATTCAGATGGAAGTTAAACTGTTTCTGCCAGTGATGTTGAAACTTTTAGGGTCAGGATCAGTGAGAAAGAAAAGATTAGAATCTGGCCACCCGGATTGCTCTTTGTTGTGATGTACTACATAGCATATAGTGCTATCAGTGTAAAACATAATCTCTCCCCTTCACCTGGGCCTGATGAATGTCCTTTATTTATTCAGTGGGACTCATGTTATTAACAGGTTCCTGTTCTCACAATTCATTTTTAAAACAATGGGATTAGAAGGGTATAATTCTGTTTTGGATGACTTTGTCATCCTCATATAGAGAACAAGTCTCTGATAAGACTTCTGCTATCATTCTCTTGCCCCACATAAGGGTTTAGTATTGTTTGATGTCTGAGAGCAACATGGCTACTTTCTGAAACTTTGCACATGCACAACATCTCATTTAAACTGGGCCTTCAGACCCAGCACATGTAACATAATGGAACCATAAAGCAGGAAGGCATTGCAATTTTGCATTTAAAGTCGGTCTAGGTTCTCAGTATAGGCAGGTGAAGATGGCAGAAAAATCTTGCAAATAAGTGTTAAAATGAGAATAGAGGAACAAAATGATTAAATCATATGTTGACATAGTCCAAAAACTGACAAGTATGCTTTAGTTAGTGTTTCCAAGTTTTCTAAACATATTTAAAAATACATCTGGGCCAGGTTTTATAATTAGATATCTGATCATGAGTGTATATTGGCTCCTTGGTAATCTTGAAGGTTCAGACATGACTCAACAATCATTACCCAGAACCCTTCTTTTAAGGATTAGAATTACAGAGTTGGTTTTTAGTATTGTTTTCATTAAAGTTAATCTATTTTAAATTCTGAAGTTTCACAGTTGGGCAGGTTATATGATTATCTTTCTCACTCTCCCATGTATTGAAGAAATTAATGTCTGGCCATTGCTTTCACATGCTGCACGTGAGCTCCCAAAGGCACCTGGTGGGCCACTGCGAGTAGCAGAGTGCTGGACTAGATGGACTCTGGTCTGATCCAGCAGGCTAGTTCTTATGTTCTTATGTTATGGCAATTAGATTGTCTGCCTGTAGATGGCACTAGTAGTGTCAGTGCAAGTCCTGCTGGGATAGCCAGGCATTGCTGAAAGCAAAGATTCAGTCAGTTTCAGCTACAGTCATGAAGTTGTTCCTATTTGCATTTGCTGCTCTCTTGCCTGAGGCTAATTACAGATTATTCTTTTTGACATCCAAATGGACATAATGACATAATTTAAAATATTTTTAAAAGACCAGAGAGAGAGACAGTTTTTGTGCTCTCTTCTTCAGATAACTCATACCTAAGTTTACCAGTAAATAGGAATTGCAAAGCAGTTTTTCATGGGCACTTCACATAAACATGTTACCCAAAATGGTGGGACGCAACGACCCTTTTGGTTGGGGAAATTAGCTGCAGAGCGCAATATATATATATTGCCTATGTATACGGGTTTCAGCTCACTATAAGAAACCAGCAGAGAAAATAAATTCTTTTCAGTGGCTTTATTGGGAAAATAACAAATGGAATAAAATAAAATCTCACTTACAATCACTCAATTACTGGAGTAAAAACACACACACACAAGGTTCCCTAGGATGTAATTTAGAGGTGAAAGACAGGTTTTGGATATATAGAGAGAGAAGGGATGGGGCATCAAAGAATATATTTACCAGTCTTGTAGTGGATGTCCAGGAGACAGAAACCTAATGGCAGACTCTGGATGATCAGTGCTATTGGAACAATATTATCGAGCACCATGATGTGATAATATTGAACACCTGACTGGGGTGGATTGGGCTTTTATAGGGCAAAACATATCTTGGGGCAGGGGAAATCCTTTAACAAAGGATGTTTCCTACTGTTCCAGGATGAGGTAATAGTCAGAGTGTCAGAACATTGACCTGATGGCTGACCCATTATCTTGATGGGTTTTGCCAGCTGTTGGACAATACAGGTAATGACCCTTAATGGGTGTTACAACATATATGGTCACAAGAAGGATGAGTCAGAGGAAGACTCTTAAGTAGATTAAGAGAGGTAGACAAAATAACTGTGTTTGCCCAGGTGTGCTATTGTCCATATTCAAATGCTGTTTCCTGAGTATGAGCTAGGCATGAGGTGAGTGTATGTGTCCTTCTTTGTTCGCAAGTTCAGACACAGTCTCCAAATGAAGTTTCTGAATCCAAACAGACTTCTGCTTTCAGGGCACTGTTCTGCCAGGTCTGACAGGGCAGCATTCCGGGAGAAAGACTATTCTATCTCCCTCCACACTACCCAGATCAGGTTGGCTACAAGCAGGACATAAATAAATCCTGAACTTTTTAGAAAGATATGAGTTCAATTTTGGAAACACTGTAGTCTTCACAGGGGTGTATCTATGGAAAATGGTGCCCAAGACAAGCTCTCGAATGGCACCCACCCCCGCTGCTCTGGGTGCCATGCTCTGCCCAGATGCCCCAGGTCAAACTCCTCTCCCAAAACACACACACTGTCTATTTCCCTGCGCTAAGTTATACTCCAGCCCTATTGTAATTCTTCTGCCTTATCCTGTTTGAAGGAGCATTTGGAGCAATCTCTCTGTTCCATGGATCACTAGGATTTTCATTCATTCCCTTTTTTCCCAACAGGAACTCAATGTAGCTCCACACCAGGGACCTGAAATGGGGAGGGGGCCTAGTAGGGGGCTCAGCATCTGGTCAGTGCCCAACCATCCAGGGAGGAGGAGGTAAAAAAACAGTTTTGTTGCGGTACGTTGTTGGAGAGTCCCAGGGTCGTGGCAGTGGCTTGCTGCTTCCCTGTTCTCTCTAGCCCATAGGAAGTGGTGAGCAAAGCAACAAGTAATTGAGGTGAGTTTGGGCACTGGGTAATCCCTGCTCGCCGTTTGAGTTGACTGGGCTCTCCCTGCTAGAGTGGTGAGCTGCTCTGTCAGTTTTGGACTTCCACATGGTTGCATCTTTGTACTGCTTGTCCATTCTTCTTTCCCTTTCACTGTGGTGTAGCAAAAGAAAGAAGCAGTGGCATATCTGCCTAGGGATAAGGGGGTCAAATGTCCCCGGGCGCCCCCTTCTGGGGGGCGCAAAAATGCTGGTTCGTTTGTGTGTGTTTTGAATTTTTTACTTTTTTTCAGGGTTTTGCCTGCAGGGGGCTCTGTTTTTTGGCTAGCAGCACCACAATTTCAGGGATTTTACAGCAGACTCTCTGATGATACCACCCAAATCTGGTGAGCTCTGGTTCAGGGGGTCCAAAGTTATGGGCTCCCAAAGGGGGTGCCCCCATATCTCATTGTTTCCAATGGGAGCTAATAGAATATGGGGGCTACACCTTTGAGGGTCCATAACTTTGGATCCCCTGAACCAAACTTCACCAAACCTGGGTGGTGTCATCAGGAGAGTCTCCTAAAAATATCCTTAAATTTTGGTGCTGCTAGCTTAACAATTGCACCTTTGACAGCAGGCACCACCCACATTTCTCCAGATTCTCCTTTTAAATCCTATGCTGGGGATAATTAGGAAAGGAATTGATAATAAAACTTCAAAGATTGTCATGCCCTTATATAAAGCAGTGGTGCAACCACACTGTGTTCAGCTCTGGTCGCCACATCTCACAAAGGATATTGAAGAGAGAAAAAGTGCAGAGAAGGGCAACGAGGATGATTGAGGGACTGGAGCACCTTCCTTATGAGGAGAGGTTGCAGCGTTTGGGACTCTTTAGTTTGGAGAGGAGACGTCTGATAGGGGATATGATTGGAGTCTATAAAATTACGCATGAGGTAGAAAATGTTGACAGAGAGAAATTTTTCTCTTTCTCACAATACTAAAACCAGGGGGCATACATTGAAAATGCTGGGGGGAAGAATTAGGACTAATAAAAGGAAACATTTATTCACACAACGTGTGATTGTTGTTTGGAGTATGCTGCCACAGGAGGTGGTGATGTTCACTAACCTGAACAGCTTTTAAAAGGACTTGGTCAGATTTATGGAGGAGAAGTCGATCTATGGCTACCAATCTTGATCCTCCTTGATCTGAGATTGCAAATGCCTTAGCAAACCAGGTGCTCAGGAGCAGCAGCAGCAAAAGGCCATTGCTTTCACATCATGCGTGTGAGCTCCCAAAGGCACCTGGTGGGCCACTGTGAGTAGCAGAGTGCTGGACTAGATGGACTCCGGTCTGATCTAGCAGGCTCTTTATTATGTTCTTATGTTGTTTGGTAAATGTTTTGCTGGGGGTGATTTGTGAGAGATTTATATGCTTAATATCCACTTGTACTGGCTTTGAGCTGTTTTTCAGGCTAACAGCCTACCTCATAGGGTTGGTGGGAGGACAAAACTAGGAAAGAGTTGGTGGGGAGAGAGCCATGTATGTTTTGCTGGGGATGGGAGGTGTTTTGTGAGCTGTTGCATTGTTTGATCATGGTTGGGGAGGGTGGCTGCCCATATGGGGGGGGTGCCATTTCAGGTTTTGTCCCCAAGCTCCAATTTGACTAGATACGCCTCTGGAAAGAAGCAGAGGAAAAGGAAAAGAGGAGTGGGCAAAGAAGCAGTCATTTGAAAGTCCAGAACAACAGAGCAGCCTGCTGCCCACCAGGCCCAAAACAACAGAGCAGCCTGCTGCCCAGCTGACTTGAGTGGCTGACCAGAGATTGCCCAGTGCCCTAACTTGTGCACTGGTTTTTAGCTTGCCACCTCTCCTGCGGACTGGTGGAGGCAGGGAATCAATGGGTTGCCACCACAAGCCAGCAGTGACTCTCTGATTTTTTAAGGTACTATACCAGGGGTAGGGAACCTGCGGCTCTCCAGATGTTCAGGAACTACAATTCCCATCAGCCCCTACCAGCATGGCCAATTGGCCATGCTGACAGAGGCTGAAGGGAATTGTAGTTCCTGAACATCTGGAGAGCCGCAGGTTCCCTACCCCTGTACTATACCAAAATGTGTTTTTTGGCAGGGGCTGGGGAGGGGGACTGACCCAATGGTGCCCCCCATGTGATGCCTTCAAGTGACGCCTGGGTTATCTGTCCCCTCTTCCCCCACACCCAAATCTGCTACTGAGTCTTCAGCATGTTCCAAACATTATTTTGTGGAGCTTTGTTAAAACATGTACCATGATACCATTCCATACATATATATAATCATATAAGCCATAGAAAAATATAAATGGCAAAAAAGTAATTTCAGAAATAAATGTTCCTTAGAGGAGGGGAAATGATGGAAAACCAGGAGGGATTTTGGGGCATCTCAATGCTTTGCTGACACACCTCATGCATCTGGCAGCTATGTAAGTGCATTGCTGAGGGTTGCTGGGAACATTTGGGCAATTGGGGAAATCTCTATGGTTACATGGGCAAGGGTACCACCCAAAAATAAATCTTCTGGTGAGACCTGGCAATTTCAGAAAGCATTGATTTTTTTTTATTTTTACAACTGTAAGTCTTATTTTAATGGCACAATCACACTCTTTCCATATTCTACAGAAGGTCTGGGTTCAGCCAGCAACTTCAGACTGTTTCTTGTTCTACTGTAGCACTTTACTTTGGTTCTGATAAGTCTTACAATAGTCACCTCATAAATGGCCACATCAGTACAGGGAAATAAAAGTTTCTATAAATATCAAATATTATTTATGATTTAGCTTCACCTTTTCTCCTCATGGTAAGGCTGGACTGGCTGGACCCACTGGATCTCTGGGGCCCAATAAGGTCTCTCCTCTTTCCCCAGACTTGTATCCTGGTTGGTTTGCAGTTTTTGTTTAATGTATATGTGGTTTGCTTTGTGTTATATCTGTTAATTAAAGTGATTTACTAGCATACTTATCTTCCAACACCTTACTAAATATGCCAATTCAAAGAAGATATGAAAGAGAAGAAATAAAAGTAATTAGCATATACTGGTTAAATGTGCCTGAGACAATTGTATAGTTTGTTTTGACAGAGGTGAAGCAATTAACCCCAAAGAAGGATGATTTTTGGATGATCTAATATTAACGCCTTTGCTGTCAGTTGATCTCTTCCAACCAACTGATATGTGTTAGGTTATGGGGGAGAGTTCACATGACAGCACCCTGCCTCCGCAAAAAAATGGAAAGCTGAAGTATTACCAAATTACTTCAGATTTTTTTTTAGATAAATCATGTGGAATATGTGGAATATGTGTGTAGGTGGAAAAGTGAGATTGTTGTCAGACACTTTTTCTGACTTAGCTTCATAGCATTTTAAAACGACTCCAAGTGGGGTGAAAAAAGCAAAGCCGAAGAATAATATGGTAAAAGAAAATGTTTAGTGGAAATATTAATCATACTTGATGTGGATAGATAAGGAAAATGAGAAATCTTTTGATTGAAATTGGAGACAGGTTCAGGTGGGTTTTCCAGGCTGTGTGGCCGTGGTCTGGTGGATTTTGTTCCTAATGTTTCACCTGCATCTGTGGCTGGCATCTTCAGAGGTGTATTACAGAGAAAAGTTTGTTTCTCAATGTGTCTAAGTGAGAAGGGAAAGTTTAGTGTGGTATATTGTCCATGTCCCAGGGTGGGGAACCAATAATTAAGTGTTTGGGTGGAACTTGCTATGCAAAGGTGTGGTTGAGTGCATTGTATTGCGGTGGGGTTATCAGTCCATTTTTTAAGTACTGGGAGCCAGAATTTGCTAATTTTTAACGTCTCTTCTTTCTTATTGAAGTTGTCCTGGTGTTTGTGAATTTCAATGGCCTCCCTGTGCAGTCTGACATAGTAAGCTTCTGAATTGTCCAGAAGTTCAGTGTTCTCAAATAAAATATTATGTCCAGTTTTGTTTAACACATGTTCTGCAACTGCAGATTTTTCAGGATGGTTAAGCCAACAGTGTATTTCGTGTTCCTTAATACGGGTGTGAATGCTGCGTTTTGTGGTTCCTATGTAGACCTTTGTTACCACAAAACGTTACCACTTTCCCTTCTCACTTAGACACAGTGAGAAACAGACTTTTCTCTGTGATACACCTCTGAAGATGCCAGCCACAGATGCAGGCGAAACATTAGGAACAAAATCCACCAGACCACGGCCACACAGCCCGGAAAACCCACCAGAACCAGTTGAATTCGGCCGTGAAAGCCTTCGACAATAAATTGGAGACAAATCACATCCTACATGCACACCCCAGCTAAACTAGTGATTTCGAACAAAATGAAACCTTTACAGCAAAACAAAGTTCATGAGAGCAGAATCTGATTGTGGATGCCCAGTGAGCAAATATTGAAGACTTCTCATTTGATCTTTCAAGACACAGGTCAGGACTCTAGATAAACCACGGGGAGTTTTTGTTTGCATCAGTGGTGAGGGGCGACAGAGTTTGGGGAAACACCAAGCATAGGAGAGCTTGTTTTGAAAGATGAAGTGACATTTCCTGAGGCTTTATATAATATTCATATGTCTTATATGAAGCTAAAAGAACAGTGCTCACAAATACATGCAGGAATATGGGGAAGCATATGAACTATATTTCTTACATTACCAGTGCACTGGATACACATACATTGTTGTTGTGTAAAGTGTGTAGTTTTGGAATCTGAAGTCCTGGGTTGACACAAACATTGTCCACTTTCTTTAGAAGAGTATGGCACTATTTTAGGTTATCCTAGACCCCTGAGTTACAATCTAAAATTGATTGACAAGTGAACATAACTTATAACTAGCATTGTATTTGAAGGCACTTCAGGGCTACAAGTTTCTAGAACAACCCTAGGTGGGTTCCAGCAATCACACTGACTAGTGGCTAAGAATGACAACCATTATAATAGGTAAGGTAAACAGAGAAAGTTCATCCAGTAAAAGGTGAGAAATTATAACTGGCAGGAGCAAACTGGGAAGTGACAATGGCCCTAGAGCAAATCAAACTGAGCAGCTCCTGCTGTGTTACACTACAGAAGCACTACAGAGCCACTCAGTTGACAATGAGCATTAGTTCTCTCGCTGCATCAGTGTAGGAGAATAGGCAATTTGTGAGCTTACACCAACTACCATGACTGATGAGGGATTTGGGCAATTTAGCACATTTTTATTTATTTATTTTTCAACTTCTGTCCTGCTGCTTCCTGACTGCCATCAGGCTTGGGGGGGCTAACAACCAGAAATACAATTCCAATGTCATACGCTTGAGGCCTGGGCAGAATTGCTGGAGGTTGGCTGTGCTTCCTGCAGGTCCCCAGTGGCACACTAAAACAGTGACCCACTAGGAAATTTCACAGTAAGTTAAATGGCTAATCTGCCCCTGATAGTCTATACATATTTAACTAGGTTTTCATGACTTCCAGTTACATAGTAGGATTGCATGGGGTTTCAGTCCTTCTGTTAATTTTAATCTAAGGCCATTAATGCATGTAGTGCTTACCTCATGGCTGTATGCTTTGCAGTGGGATTTTCCCACATATTTAGCAGGAAAAACCTACTGTGAAGCATCCACAGCTGAGCTGATCTGCCATTTGACCTGCCCTCTACTTCCTTGTTCAATCTGTGCAGGAGAGACTGCTCTTCTGTGGGTGGAGAAAGCTGGGAGGAGCAATAAAACTGGAAGAAAGGGGAACACATATTTATTTTCTTCGTTTTCCCTGAAAAGTCACACTTTGAAACCTTTCGGAAACCATGGACATTCTCAGATCTGAGAGTGCTGTGTGTTCCTGAGAGGTGAGTAACTGAAAATCCAACCTGAAGGAAATGTATACCACCATCTGGATGAAAAAAAAATCCCAGAATGAATCATAAAGTGTCATAAAGCACAAGGTTGAATGAGTGATGATATCACTGGAATGCCTAGGTGCTTTCTGATTTTACAATTGTTCAGAGATGCAATTACTCAAGGGAAATTATGAGACGGTCCCATGTACCTTCAGAGCCACAGCTTTAGCAAATTTAACAAGTGTCAGTGAAAATATGTCAAAAATAACACCTATCAACTATTTCATGATGTGACTTCTCTCAGTACATGTTAATGTATTTGTTTACATATGCACATGCACACACACCCAGCTACAAATGGCATCCTTACTGCTGCCATCTTTTATTATTTCTATCAGTATAGCACATATGGAAGGGCAACTATAGTCAGGATTGGGCTTAGATATAAAATTTAATAGTCAGCAGCCATTTTGGAATTCAATGGGGAAAATATTCAGAGGTGAAAAACTGGATTTTGAGCTACTACCAAGGCTGTCTGATAGGCAATACAGAACATCAGAATAATGGGCTACAGGGTAAAGTTCTCAGTCAAACACTTTAGTTTAGATCCCTCTGAAGTATTTCCACAGGTGGAAGAATATATACTAACTAGTACAGTTTCCTTACTGTCCCCAGTCTGTGACAATTGGAAATGCTTACCAAAATTCTGTCTCTGAGGTTCTCTGTCCCCAGGAACAAGGCTTCAGGAAACATTGCAGGCTGCAATGGGAGAGCTATATCCTTCCACTTATGGAAATGCTCGAGGGGATCTAAGCCATTGTCTCAGTAAAAAAATAATATTGTGTGTGTTTTTTCTGTGATTAAACCCTTTGGTTTTAATGATTTTTTTTCAAGGAAATTATTATGTTCTAAACTGTCAGAAGCTAAAATGTGTGATTATATTTATTTTAATAAGTGGCTGAAGTAACTAAGCAGAGGCACATAGAGACTTAAACATTCTCCCTCCTGCATCTCTCCTCTCAGGCTTGCTTTGTCCACTTGTCATTGCCTTGCATGTGTTATACTTACATCTTGCCTTACCATCTTTCTTTCTTCTGTTTCAAAGCTTTTACAATGCATTTTTCCCATTCAATTCAAAGATCTTTCATGCCTCATTCTTTGAGCAAGGGAGAAAGAAAGAAAATCCAGTACACCGGACAATTGTAGAATACAGTGAAAAAGACTTGTCAGCATTTGTAACAGTAGTTTAGCAGGTGCACTTCCTTAATCTGTACTATAGAATTTCACATCCCTGTTGATTTGACGCAGAACTTCTTCTTCTTCTTCTTCTTCTTCTTCTTCTTCTTCTTCTTCTTCTTCTTCTTCTTCTTCTTCTTCTTCTTCTTCTTCTTCTTCTTCTTCTCCTCTTCCTTAAGCAATTCAATCATCCCACAAGCTTTTGTTTTTGCTCCGTTATCCATTTCCTTACCTTGAATTTTCCCCATTACATTTATTCTAAAGCTTTCAAATCAAAGCTCCATTAATCTGTTACCAAGTGTGCCTTTAATTGACAGCCCAGAAGTAGAAAATAGAGTCCATCCTAAAAGTACCCAGATGGGTGGGACAAAGATTGCCTTTTTAAAGAAGTACTCTAACCCCTGCCTCTTTCAGAATACAGAGCTCTTGTCTTGTCATCATATATGTGTACACCCCTAAATTATTACGGTTAGACAAAGATTCAGCCAAAAAGTACAGAGAATCAGTGAATGTGAACTGGCACATATCCCTCCAAGTATTTCATAGCTTCCTCAGGTGAAGACCAAGAAGGCCATATAAAAATGCAATTTTAGAATATTTCTTCACCGTTTCCCCAGGATAGTCCTTCAGATGTGCTCTGTGCTGTGTTTTTTTAACTTAATTTTTCTTTTGATAGTGCTTGTTATTGCCCTTTCTTCACACCATGGTAACTCATTTATTCACGAAGACAGTCTAGTTCTAATTGTGTCAACTAGCTGTTCTAGATACTGTGTCAACTCCCTGTTCTAGATACTGATCAGTAATACACAGCAGAACTTGTATGTTAGATATAGTGAATATATTTTGCCATGAGACCATTGAAAAGGTGAAGGCTGTGATGGTATTACAATCAGATTTATTGTAAGAATTTCATGTAGTTAAGCCTAGCAGAGTGTTTGCAGTTCCTTTAGTGCATTCTGCAGACATTTCAGAACACACAATCATGCTGCAAAGATTACCCAATGATCTGTTGTCAGTAGCTGTTAGCTGATAACCAGAAATGAAGGAATACAGTTATTTATTCTAAGACACGTCAATTTAGTAACTAACCATAGGTCACTGTGATGCCAGCCATGGTTACATCTAGATTCGATTCTTGCATTGCACTGTTCATGGGACTGCCCTTGAGAATTGTTTGGAAAATTCAATTGGTACAGAATGCTGCTCCCAGGATGTTGTGGTAAGGACCATATCACTCCACTCTTGGGCCCATCTATACTAGGTACCAATGTGTTCATCATCATGTTTTCAGTGCAGTCCTACATGGGGACTCGGACTGTTCAGGCACAGACCAACTGCAAAGAATTAATTAGAAGCCTTCTAGAAGCTTCAGAGCACTTGTAGTGCTCTCCCCCTCCTATCTGGAGCTGAAAGTAGGCTGGTTTCCCACCCAGACAGTCACATGATAGAGGCAGGGAGAGAACTCCTGCCTCAGTTCTTTCTTGCCACCCAGGACAAAGGACAATGTTTGGCTGAGCTCTTCAACTTTTACCTCAGGATGCTTCTTCTTTGTCGAAATGCTGTTGCTCAAATAATGATAGAAGTGTGGAATGAAGATGGCTTAAAACGATGAGCATGAAGATTGTCTTTTTTGTCTCAGTGTTACTCATGTCTCTAAGACTAGCCCATCTTACTCCCTTTCTGTTCCAAAAGCCAGACATAAATGGGCTTCAAAACTTAAGGTCACTTTGTAAGAAGTCTCTTGTTTTGATGGATACTACCGCAGGAAAATCTTCCAAGAGGGCTCATAAACCTTTGAACACTTCAGTCCCTGTGATCCTGTCTGGACTGACTCCTTACTCAACTTTAGTGGCCAACAGGCTGCTTTAAATTACCCAATTAAGAAGGCCAAAAATAAGGTTAAAATACTTCTCAGTCCAAGCTGCTGTCTACTTTGTACTGAAACTTGTTGCCAACACATTCACAGTTGAATTCCCTGGTTTGTCCACCAGAGATCTCCCCTCAACGTCAAACTTCATAGTTTTCAGGACACCAAGCCTCATTGCTGCTGCATCCCAAACCTGATTCTCTGGTTCATTACTTGAAGGTCTCCTGTCAATGTTTATCACCATCATCTTCTTGATGCCAAGTGTAACCTCAGCTTGTGGGTTCTGTGGGGCAGTACTTGGAATGAGTTGCAACAACAATTTTTAAACAACAAAATGGTTTACTTTTCTTTACAATTAACACTTTTAAAACATCAACATTTAACGTTACAATTCAAGGTCCTGTTCAGGTTGCATTTCAAGTCCTTCTATTTACAGTCTACTGATATTGCCAAGTCCAAATTCTTCTTTGGTAAGTTTGGCTGGCTCACAGAAGACCTCAAAGGCTTGATGAACAGGTTGCAACTTATGATGAAGGTCCCCAGGACAACTCTCACCCATTACAAGCAACCACAAAAGAAAACCTCCTGAAACAATAGAAAACTTCAACATTTACAACATAGCAAAACAACTACCTTCCCAGTAGTTCCCAATAATATGTTGCAATTACCTTAACAAGGTGTTAAGGGCTTATAGAAATCAAGGTCCTGAGTCTGGTACCCCTTTGTCTTCTGCAAAGAGCTCTTTCAGGCACTTTCTGCTGCTCTGAGTCTCCACCCCCTTACTGGGTCAACCCATTCTGGGCCAATCCATTCAGGGCATGGGGCTTACATTCTCCCCCCACTAAAAAATTCTGTCGTCCCGACAGTAATTACAATGCAACTCTTGAAATCATTGCACAATGATTTCCCCAGAGATTCCTGGTACTTGGAGGAACCACATTTGGTGCATCTGAATGCAGAACATTGTCTTTCCCTTTTTAGGATTTTAACTGTTCCAAACTTAAGCTGCAATCTAGAAGTTTGCAAAAACTTTCCAGCAAATGTTGCTATTCAGCCAATTAGTTTTGGCAGAAGGGATGGGGGGGTTGCAACTGGAATCCCTCCTTCATGCAACTGCCAAACAGAATCATGTGCTTCAAATTCACATAGCAACATCTCTTTGAACTTACATCACATAACAAAACAATTGTATGGGGATCAAAGCCCCAACTTGCTGCACGCTTCTTTTGCAAGCAATTTATATGTTGCAATCTCACTTCCAAGCCCCTACGCTGAGGTTGGGCGCCATTTGTAACCCTCAGCTTGTGGGTTCTGTGGGGCAGTACTTGGAATGAGTTGCAACAACAGTTTTTAAACAACAAAATGGTTTACTTTTCTTTACAATTAACACTTTTAAAACAACATTTAACGTTACAATTCAAGGTCCTGTTTAGGTTGCATTTCAAGTCCTTCTATTTACAGTCTACTGATATTGCCAAGTCCAAGTTCTTCTTTGCAAGTTGGCTGGCTCCTGAAGACTCCAAGGGCTTGATGAACAGGTTGCAACATGATGAAGGTCTCCAGGAGAACTCTCACCCATTACAACCACAAAAGAAAACCCTGAAACAATAAACTTCAACATTTACAACATAGCAAAAACAACTACCTTCCCAGTAGTTCCCAATAATATTGCAGTTACCTTAACAAGGTGTTAAGGGCTTATAGAAATCAAGGTCCGAGTCTGGTACCCTTGTCTTCTGCAAAGAGCTCTTTCAGCCTTTCTGCTGCTCTGAGTCTCCACCCCCTTACTGGGTCAACCCATTCTGGGCCAATCCATTCAGGGCATGGGGGTTACACAAGCTTCTCTGGTTCAGTCTCATACATTTCCATTGAATTCTCCTCCTTCTCATATCCATGTGTTGAATCTTTACCAGAGGACAACATGACTCTGGGCAAAGTGTTGTTTGCTGCCTGACATCTGGCTGACAGTGTCAGAAGAGCCATGACATCTGAAGTAAGTCTAAGAAAGCATGCTTGCCTGAGGGTTTCCTCATTACCTCCTAACCCCAGAGCCAGGATTGAAGATCTCTCTTTTGGGGGAAAAACTCTTTTCAGTGAGGAAACTGATAATAACCTGGAGAGAATTAGGAAAAGTCAGATGATAGTGAAGTTCATGGGTATTATCTCCCAGGGTGCTGTGGATTTAAAACAAAGATACTTCCTTCATCATTCAAGTAAGAATTTCTCTACTGAGTCATATTACTACCAGCAATCTTGAATTATGTCTCCATTTGTTCCTTAGCAACAAGGGAGACATTCCCAATGCAGGCAAAAGAAGAAAACAGGGGAACCATCTGACAGCGACCTGCCCTCCAGGGGCAAACAAGTGGTAGGATTACAGAATGCAATTTTCTTGATGTTTTCATTGTTCTACAACCAATAGTTCACTCAAGATCTCTGAATAATAAAGTTTTGCTACTATTTGTGCTATTTGATCTTTTAGATCTAACTATTTGATCTAACCTTCCCTGTTTTTTCTCCATCACCTCCTTCCCAGTTCTTTTTAACTGCAGCCGAGATTTTGATGCTGCTACAGAAGGGTGTCATCAGTCAACTCACTCCACCTTTTTCTGGAAAAAAAAAGGATTTTATTTCAGATATTTTCTTGAGAATGGTGGTGGAAAGACACCTATCCTGGATCTCAGATGTTTTAATAAAGATTTAAACATACCCAAATTTAGGATGGAATTCCTTTCCGGCATCCACCCATTACTTAGGGACATCTCGTTTGTAGTTCTAGATTTAAATGTTGCCTATGTTAATGAATCCATTCACCAATTCTATAGAAAGTTACTAAGATTTGAGTTTGGGGGTAGCCTCTATGAAGATAATGTGCTCCCTTTTGGATTTGCTACAGCCTCACTTATTTTAACTAAATGCATGTTGGTTATCATTGCTTTCTTAACATGGAAGGATTAAAATCCAACTTAGATGACTGGGTGTTTGTCACCTCTTCCTACCAATCTTTGGGATGTGATCTAACTTGCACTTCCCAAACATTAACTCACCTGGGTGTGGTGATCAATACAGAAAAATCCTGTTTAGACCCTACACCAACCATAATGTTTGTCGGGGCAGTTTTGGGTTCTATGCACAATTTTTTTTATCAAATTCTTGATTCAAGGCTATTCAGTCCTTGGTCACTGTTTTTTCTGCTATCAGATTTTCCAAAGACAATCTCTATCCAAAAATCCCTGGCATTCATGGATCCCACTAGTTCTTTAATTCCGCATGCCAGGTTGAATATGAGATGTTTACAAAACTGGTTCCTTAGGAAATTCACACTTAAGTAGATTCCCAATGTTGTAAACTGTCCATACTCAGTGGAGTTCTCAAGTCTCTTCATTGGTGGGTTTCTCAAGATAATTTATTTAAACGTTTTCACCTAGGCACATTCCGTCATGATTTATGCAGATGACTTTTTATTGGTTTGGGAAGCTTCCTGCAAGTCCTTGCTAGTTTGGGGTAATTTGTCAGAAAGTGAGTCCAACATATGTATCAATCTTTTAGAAATCAGGGTGGTCAGATACACTCATGCATCCGTTTCAGCCACAGACACAGGAAAATGGCTTCTCATTGCTATAGATAGTACAGCTGTAATATTTTGCATTAACAAACAAGGAGGATTGGGTTCCATGTCCTTCTGTGCCGAGGCCTCCCAATTGTGGCAATTGGCCATTCAACACAGTGTTTCCCTCAGAGGCGTAGCTAGGGGAAATGGAGCCCAGTGCAAAATCAGAGTTTTGCTGCCCCCCAATGTTCGTTTTGTGGTTTTTTTGTATTTTTTAGTTTTTTTCAGTTTTCTGCCTGCAGGGGACGTAGTTTTTAGTTTCAGGGTATCTTTAGGAGACTCTCCTGATGATACATCCCAGGTTTGGTTAAGTTTGGTTAAGGGTGTCCAAAGTTATGGACCCTTGAAAGGGTAGCCCCATCTACTATTAGCTCCCATTGGAAACAATGGAAGATGGGGCATCCCTTTGGGGGTCCATAACTTTGAACCCCCCAAACCAAACTTCACCAAACTTGGATGGTATCAGCAGGAGACTATCCTGATGATACCACCTAAGTTTAGTGAAGTTTGGTTCCGGGGGTCCAAAGTTATGGACCTTCAGAAGGTAGCCCCATCTACTATTAGCTCCCATTGAAAACAATGGGGGATGGGTCACCTTCTTTGGGGGTCCATAACTTTGGATCCCCTGAACCAAATTTCACCAAACTTGGCTGGTATCAGCAGGAGCGTCGCTGGACAATATCCTAAACTTTTGGTGTCGCTATCCTAAAAACTGCGTCCCCTATTGGCTGACAAAGTAAAAACACTAAAAATATCAAAAATACATTTTTGCTGCCCCCCCCTCCAGGAGCATGCCCGGTGTGACACGCATCCCCCTTCCCCATGGTAGCTAAGCCACTGTTTTCCTGTTGGCCATCCATGTGTAGCAGAGAGCAACAACAGTACAGATTTCCTGAGCAGGTGGACATTGTCCAATCATAAATGGTCCCTCAACCCTCAGTATTCAGTTTCCATTTTCAGAAAATGGGAATTCCTTCATGTGGATCTTTTCGCTACCACAAGTAATGCAAAGTGCCCTCTTTTCTGCTCCAGGATGGGATTGGGCAGCAGATCATTGGGGAATATTTTTCCACTGCACTAGTCAGGCTGCCTCTTTTATGCTTTCCTTCCTTACCTTCTCATTTACCAGACCATAGCAAAGATTGTCTATGATTGTGTCAAAGACCTATCCAAGCCTTTGGGGTGGCAGCAACACCAAGCCCTGGGTTCTGAACTAGTAGTCAAAACACAAAGTGAATTTTTTATATTTTTATTTACAAGAAAAGTTGTAAAATAATAGTTTTTAAAAACTTGCTGTGAATAAAAAAAGGTGTATTTTCAGATACACCACCAAACAATAAAGTGTGCTTACTAAAGCCCTTTACACACAGGCCAATGAATCTGGGTGAGAGGTTGGTTACATGAACCCATCCATGCCCCAGGCTGTTCATATGGCTGGCTATCCACAGGAATGGGAATGGGGTGTTCACCTTCTCATGGAGGCGCATGTTGTCTTGGGTCCCTGCCACCCTCCAAAGCGCAGCTTCGCAGGGAGGCAGGACCGCCCCCAGGGCCATGTTATGGCCCATTCCTCCCTGCATTACTGTGCAGGTGGAAGCCAGGGGCTGCAATTCTCTAGTTTGATCACAGCCCCTGAATGTCCCTTTCAGCCGTGGCTGTTCGCTCGGCTGCAGCTGTGAGGCATGTTAAAATAAAAGAATTGCTGAAAATGCGATTGTCAGAAAACACACCCTGCAGCCAATAGCGTGGTTAACCCTGTGTTAGGGGTGGGAACCATGCAAAGTTCCCACCCAACATGGATTTTATCCTGCCCTTCACCTGCGTTTATTGGCTTGTGCAGAAAGGGCCTTACTAAAAGAAATACTGGCTAGAAAATATAATGGAAGTCCACAGCACATGAACAAAGTTTTTCAAGCATGTAGAGGCAACTAGACAAAGGAAAGATCGGTTCTAACTCTGATGAGATTAATTTATGGCATAAGTGGGCCACACCAAATAAGTACCAAATAATCAATCAGGGATCAAGTTAGTGAGAATTCTCTGGAAGGTGAGCAAGTTACGCCATTTTTTTAACTCTTTCAATTAGGGATTTAGCTGACTGGTTGTATCCAGCTGAAAATAATTGGAGATGATTCCATGCCCATAATGAGGAATCTGACCTTGGTAGTGGACAGCCTATTTCTATCTACAAACACCTGCTTCTAATCTATGTGGAAAAGAAGAGAGCTAGAAAACAAGATTTTTGTAAGCTTTTCCAACAAGTAAAATGGAGTCTCTTTGATCATAGCAATATATAAGCAAAAGAGAGAATGCTGCTAGAACACGGCCATACAGCCCGGAAACCACACAGCACCCAAATATAAGCAAAATGGTTATTCTCTTCACAGGTTGGTCATTTGGAATCCTTATAGTGACTTTTTGGGCAGAGGGTTTCTGGTTTCCTACACTGTTCAGGATCTGTCAAGGGAATTTCAGGACCCTTCCATTAGAGGAAGACTTCCTCATGATAGGGACCACTCTTCACCACAGCATCCTGTTCCTGTACCTGTCAGCATAGCTAATCCAGCCCTAGCTCCAGATTTATATAAAGTTGCAGAGGTGTTACTAACATCACACAAACCTTCCACACAGAGGTCCAAGTGAACACATTTTGTCCACTGAGCACAATCTCAGGCTCTGTGATTTAATACCTGTCCTTTATCTGACTCTTCAATATTTGTTGCACTTAAAAGATACTGGTTTAGCCACTTATTCACTTATATCAAGGTTTACTTTGTTGCAGTTTCTGCAATCCACATTCCTGTTGGCCCTTATTTTGTATTCTCAGCCCCTGATTCCAAAAGATTTTTGAGAGGCCTGACTAAGCTTTTCCCTGTATTTAAAGCTGCTCTCCCTGTTTGCAGTTTTTCTTTTTGGTTTTATCCAAACTAGACATAAATATTTTGAGCCACAAGCAAAGTCTTACTTACTTTAATCTTGTAAGATTGCCTTTCTTGTCACTATCACCTTGGCCAGGAAAGTAGGAAAGTTAGTGGCTCTCAGGGTTGACTTACTATTCACCAGGTTCCATCCTGATAAAGTCCTGCATCCTGAATTAGAATTTAGACCTAAAGTGGTATTCCAGTTCCATATGTCTCAGGATTTTATGTTGCATTTTTCTCAAATCCCCAGTCCCCGGGTGATTAATCACTCCACCCACCTGATATCCAAAGGGTATTCCTTTTTTTTAAAAAAAATTAAGTCATATAAATTCATTTCAGTGAGACAAGAATTTATTTATTTGCTTTAGGCAAAGCTGCATTCCCCCAAACTATTTCTAAACTATTTCTGCCATTAGACTAGCATATACCACTGCTAAGGTGGATTTTTTTCTTCAAGTTAAGATGTATTTCACTATGACGCAAGCCTGCTTTTCTTTCCTGTATGACATCTGTAAAGTGGCAACCTGGTCTGCTCCATCCACATTTCTCTGGCATTATTCCATCGATGTGGATTCCAGGAGAGTTGCAGTTGTTGGGACAGCAGTATTACAGTCGGGTTATTTCATCTCCATGTGGGACTGCATTGAAGACACAGCAGTGAAAACAGTGGTACTTACCTGTAACTGTTGTTCATTGAGTGTCTTCTGTGCAGTCACACATTCTTCTCTCCTTTTCCTGCTGTGGACTTCCATTTGCTTTCTTGGTACTCCTCCCATGGCAGCAAAGGGAAAACTAAGGAAAGAGTGTTCTCCTTGCCTCCTTCATGTGACCGTTTGGTGGGAAACCAGCTTGCTCTCAGCTCCAGATTTGGAGGGTGAGGGGGAGCAGGCCAAATGTTTGAATACATTTAACACTGATTTGTAGTCTGTAATTAGAAGCTTCTAGAAGCCTTCTAATCAGTTCTCCACAGCCAGTTACAGGTAAGTGCAACTTTGTTTTTCTGGACAAAGATGTTGGTCTTAACCTTCAAAGCCCTATATAGGTCGAAAACAATATACTTGAATGATTGCTTACTCCCTTATGAACCTGCCTAGCCATTACGGTCATCTTTGGAGGCCATGCTCTAGGTTCTTCACCTTCAGAGATTAGGTGGATGGCATCATGGGAGAGGGCCTTCTTGGTCAAAGCACCAAAGTTCTGGAACATTCTTCATAAGAAGATTTGTCTCTTCACTTCTGTTGATCTCCTCTTCCAGCCAGTGAAGTCTTTTTTGTTTGTTTCATTTGACATTCTGTCAGCTATTAGTCTTTATGTCTTGTATGTATTTTAACAGTGTTTTAAATTGTTTTGATTATGTGTTTGTGGGACTGATTTAATCTTTTAAAATGTGATTGTATTATATAGATTTTAAATTGGTAGTTAGAGCCCTTTGTAAGGGCAAAAATGTAGGATATATTTGTAAATAAATACATAATACATTTTACATTTAAACAAAAAGATCCTCTTCACTCACAGTGATTACAGACTACAAATCAGTGTTAGATGTATTCAAAAATTTCAAGGAGACAGCAAGTTGTCTACTGGAATTTAATTCAAAGGCTATGCATGTTACTGTTACCAACAGTGTTTTGTTGCATATTTAATAGACATGAAGGCAACAAGTAACGAAACTATGTTGAAAACACATGGTATGTCATTGGTGTTGTAAGTATAGGTAGTGGAATGAAATGTCAAGGTAGTAGGATCCTGTACTTTTTAAGCTAACAAAATGCACCAATTTAGATCTAACCTCCCAGCCACTCAGGCTGTCACTCAGAACCTTGATTCATCATTAGCAAGATGTCAGATCAACAGCCCAGTGACTTTTTGACATCCAACTGATAAACTTGTTGACTGACTGTTTAACAACTGAATGCAGCAACTGCTGTCTTCAAGTGCATAACATTTCCCTGCAAGAAATGTTTGTTGTCATTGCTTGTGAAATGCTATTCTATAGAATTATGACAGCATTCTAAGAGCCACCATACTGCAGAGTGGCATCTGACACACTTATCTGAGGTAGTACAACATATTGACTCAGTTAATTGTGGGAGCATCCTTAACTAGTTAGTTTATCATCCTACTTAATTGTATTTACTCATAGAACTTCTAAGCTGTGTCTGTATTTTACTAATTAAATGGTAAGTTATCAGTACCAAAGCAGAGGATAGCAGAGTGAATTTCCAAATTTACCCAGCTAGCAAGGGTTTGAACATATGCATTTGATTACAGTTTGTCTTATTGCACATATCAGACTAGCAGTCAGTGTAAAAACCCAGCCTAAACCTTTTTAGTGTGCTTAGCCTGGAGTTAACTTTGCATAAGTTTACACTGTAAATCAGTTTAAATCTAAATTATCCCAAATAGTTTGTGAGTAAAACCCAATGCTGTAAAATCTAATCTAATGCTGTAAAACAATTCTAGCCCATATTTCCCTTTGCCACATTTTATTTGAATTGTAATATATTTTTGCATCAAATGTCTACCCTACCTTCTAAAATATTAGATTTGTATACTGACAATGATAACATGTCTTAATGATAACTCCTACTGATTCCATTATTTTTTAAAATTTCAAGTAATTTGCTTAGAGTAACAGTTTTAATTATTTACCAGCATTTATATTAAAACAAAATAGAATATTAAATGAGGTTCATAATGTTTTTCAGACAGCCAAATCTACAAACTAGTTTAGTTGGACTTCCAAGTCCATGTAAACTAATTTATATATACTGAAATAATAGAGATTGAAAGGACAAACCTAAAAAATTATTTAACTGACTTTGAGGGTTGCCCAACAAGTCTTTCATAAATGGGCAGGTAAATCATTTAGATATAATTGCTGGATAAGTTACTTGGGCATTATGATGTCTGCAAGGACTTGCTGAAGGCACCTCATTTCCCCCTTCACTATTTCTTCTTTCCCTTTACTGAAAGTCCCCATGGCTTCTCTCATTTTCCTGCTTCCTCATTTTCCTTTAGGGTTGGGGCTTGGAGATCACATGGAATCACAACAAATCTGCCAACTACAGAGATCAGTTCCCGCTTAGGATGCCAGGAATTCCTGGAGATTTGTTAATGGAGCTTGGGGAGGCAAGTGCCCTCGGCAGGGTATAATGCCATAGAGTCTGCACTGTAAAACAGCACTCTAAAGACAGATGATCTCTCTCCGCCCCCCAACTGCTGCCCCTCCTTTGCTCCCAGAGCCCACAGTCCCTTCTGCCTTCCCCTCCAGGGAGGCAGAGGAGACAGCCGACTATTGGGGGTGGGGTTTAGGGGGCATTGGCACACCCCACCTCACCCTGGGGTGTGTGGCCACACCTCCCCAAGCCCTGGGGTGCGTGGCCACACCTCTCCAAGGCTACACCTCCCCAGCCTCTCCAGGTTGCCTCCCCCTTTGCTCCCAGCTCCCAGACAGCCGGCAGCCAGCAGTCCATTCTGCCCTCCCCTCCGGGGATGCAGAAAAGATTGTCATCTATCGGCCTCTGGCACTTACTTTTACAGCACTGAGGCTGGGGGCAGAGCTTGGGGAGGGTGTGGACACACCCACACATCACCCTGTGGGTGTGGCCATGTCCCCTAAGCCCCCCCCCCGGCCTCAGTGCTATAAAAGCAAGTGCCAGATGCTGGTAGATGGCAGTCTTTTCTGCCTCCCCAGAGGGGAGGGCAGCAGGGGCTGCTGGCTGCCAAGAGCAAGGGGAGCAGCAGGAGGGGCGCCCTGGACCCTGCCCATGTTAATGATGACATGGGCGGGGTCAAGGGTGCCGGAAGACAATGGGGCAGCAGGACCTCCTGCTGCCTTGCAGTCTTCTTCCTGGTCACGTGAGGGGCCAATTTTGTGCCCCCCACGTGACCAGGTTAGTGGTGCCCGGGGCAGAGGGTACCCCACATCCCCGGGTAGATACGCCACTGCCTGGAGAGCAGTTGTAATTGCAGTTAATTTCCAGCCCCCCACTGGGAGGTTGGCAACCTTATTTCCCATGGAAGAAATGACTTCTTTAGAGAGTGAAATCTATGACATGATACCTTTCTGAAGTTTCTCCCCTCCTCAAACCCCACCCCATCCAGTCTCCACCCATCAAATTTACCGGTATTTCCTAACCCAGAGTTGATCACTCTATCTCCATCCCATCCAACACCCCGTCTACCTGCATCTGCCACTCTGTCTTAATCTTTCTCCCTTCACTTCGGCAGCCTCATCCTTGGAAAATGGAGGCCCAGTAGTATGGTGCTGGCCACTGGACCAGACCCACATGCATAGTAGGAAATTCTCAAGAACTTTGGGGGGAGCACCTCACTTTCCCCTCTATCCCCACTCATTTTATCTTTTTCTCCTCCTGGCAACTCTCATTCCCTTTCCTTCATCATTCTCTCCTTTTCAGCCATTCAATGTGCCTTTTATCTGCCTGCCATATTTAGTGATAGTTATTATTATTATTTTTATCTCTACCTTTTTCCATAGTGAGGACAAAAACACTGTACATTATTCTACTCTCTTCCTTTTTTTCTCCTCTTAACCCTGTGAAGTAGGTTAGGCTGAATGCCTGGTCCAAAATCTACCAGTGAGCTTTCATGGCAAGATGGGGATTTGCACTTGAGTCTCCCAGATCCTACTTTGAAGCTCTTAACACTACACCACACTGGTTTTTAAAGAATTCCTCCTGTTAAACAGCAGCAATCATTCAGATCTAGTTGAATCATGCAAGTTGAGTGGTATTAAGTTGCTTCCAGGCAAGGACATAGGTGAGGGGGGGTTGGGTTCAAACCCCCATTACATGTCCAAAGCTCCGCCCACCCATTTGTGGTTTTTTGTATTTTTTAATTTTTTTCAGTTTTTGCCCTGCAGGGGGTGTAGTGTTTAGCTAGCAGCACCAACGTTTCAGGGATTTGTTGGGAGACTCTCCTGATGATACCACCCAGGTTTGGTGAGGTTTGGTTCAGGAGGTCCAAAGTTATGGACTCCCAAAGGGGGTGCCCCATCCTCATTATTTCCAATGGGAACGAATAGTCGATGGGGCTACCCTTTTGAGTGTCCATAACTTTGGACCCCCCTGAACCAAACTTCATTAAACCTAGGTGGTATCATCGGAATAGTCTCCTGCTGATACCACCCAGGTTTGGTGAAGTTTGGTTCAGGGGTGCTCCCATCCTCTTTATTTCTAATGGGAGCGAATAGTAGATGGGCATCCATAACTTTGGACCCCCCTGCACCAAACTTCACCAAACCTGGGTGGTATCAGAAGGAGAGTATCCTGAAGATACCCTGAAAGTTTGGTGCTGCTAGCTTAACAATTGCCCCCCTGACAGCAGGCATCCCCCAA
This sequence comes from Sphaerodactylus townsendi, assembly GCF_021028975.2. NCBI lineage: Eukaryota > Metazoa > Chordata > Lepidosauria > Squamata > Sphaerodactylidae > Sphaerodactylus > Sphaerodactylus townsendi. Next base: position 126,610,864 of record NC_059425.1, on the reverse strand, counting down.
ATTTCCCCAGATTCTCCTTTTAAATCCACCCTCCTCGGCATGGATTTATAGGGAGAATCTGAGGTCCTGTCAGAATCCCAAAAACTGAGACAAACTCTTGTGTTGAACAGTAGTTTAATCAGCCTGTGGATCTTCCCTGGACATAGCCAGAACTGACTTTGCCCGTTCAAAATCCAGTAATTAACGCAGCTCGCACCCCCCATCCTGGGAAAATGTGCCCAAAAGTAACTGTAAGACAAATAACAAGGAAGATGCCCAGCCACTGACCTTGGGCAGCACCTGGGAAGTGAAATCTCATACATGAAACAGTCAAAAGGCAGACAGTATTGCAGTTAACCCATTCCACCACCACTCCATCTTACAGAAAGCAGCATAAGCAAATACCCAATTCTAACAGGCCTTCTGACAGGTCCAGAGGTGGGATCCAGCAGGTTCTCACCAGTTCCCGAGAGTGGGTTACTAATTATTTGTGTGTGCCGAGAGGGGGTTACTAATTGTGTCTGCATTTCCCTTGCAGGCCACCCCATGCCACACGCCTCCCTCTCCTTCCCTTGCATGCCACCCCATGCCACACGCCTCCTCCTCCCTCCACTAGGGTGGGTGGGCCATGTCCAGATGCTGGGCCCCCTTCCTCCCCAACCTTGCATGCCACCCCTCACTCCCTTTCCTCCCTCACTCCCCTTCCCTTGCATGCCACCCCATGCCACACTCCTCCCTCCCCTTCCCCTCCCTCTGCTAGGGTGGATGGGTCATGTCCAGATGCTGGGCCCCCTCCCTCCTCTCCCTTGCATGGCACCATAAGAGTGGCACTGTGGAATACCCATATAACATTGGCTTTTATCAAGCACTTAGGCCGCACAGCTTCAAAGAGCACTGAAAGGAGTTTGAAAGTGCATTATTCTGCATGTGCGGAATAAGCCAAAGATACCAGCTAGAAATTAGGAACTTTTTTAAAACAGTAAGAGTTTTTTACAGTAACAGAGACATTATTAATGCCCCGCCCCCGGAATGCCTGACCATGCCCCCGTTGTGCCCCTCCCAGCCCCATTGGCGCTACACCACTGTTCGAATCCCACCACCATGGGAACCTGTTACTAAAATTTTTGGATCCCACCACTGGACAGGTCCCCAGTTTAAACATTGAAAGCGATGCTGTTTCAGGGTGGGGGATAATTCACCCCAAAACAGCATCACTTTCAATGTTGTTTTAACTGGGGACCCCAGATTCTCCCTTTAAGGTGGATTTAAAAGGAGAATCTGGGCTCCCTAGTTTAAACACAATTGAAAGTGATGCTGTTTGGGGGTGGATTCCAGCATCACAGTGGCCGCCCATGGGGAGGGGATGAAACTCAGATTTTTCACCAGGCACCATTTTCCCTAGCTACGCCTCTGCCCGGAGGGGAGAGCAGAAGGGACTGCTGGCTGCTGGCTGGGAGCCCAACTGGTGGGGGGTGGCCGGGGCAGGAGAGTCTGCCATCCCTGGCCTCAGAGAGCTGCTTTTATAAGCACTGAGGCTGAGGCGGGGCTTGGGGAGGCGTGGCCACACCCTCAGGGGTGGGGTTGGTGGTTGGAACATAAGGACTGAAGCAGGAAAGTGATGCTATTTCGTAGCCCCTTCTTGGTTGTTCTTCCTATCTTGAAATCTTTCCTCTAACTGGTTTGGAGACTATAAAAAGTTCCCAGGAATATAACAAATGCACCATAAAGGCCTCCAGCTTTTTATGTTCCGCTGTCCTGTCATCCTATATCACTTGTAGAAGGTGATGATGTAAAGGAGCATACAAATGTATAGGCCAATAAATGCATCTATCTCCACTTGTTAGTTCTCTTTCATTCAGTTGCCTGTCTCTTTCACCTTCTGTCTTTTCAAATATCAATTGTTTGTCATTTGTCTAAACTAACTGTGACTGCTTGAATGGTGTTATAGACCCTTAAAGGGAAGATGTGACCTACTGTTCTTGGCAATTCTCTTAGTTAAGTTTCGGATGCTCTCTTGACTCAACAATTTATGCTTATTACTGGAGTGTCACAATGTTCTGTTCTCAAACATATGCACTTGCCACAGGGTAAGGCTGGGTAGCAATAAATTGCTGCACTGGGTGAGGTAAGGACATACCAGCTTGACTCCTAGTCTCTTTGTCTTCTTTTAGCGAGCTTGGTTCAGTGTTGTTATTACCTTGTTACAGCCACAGTATACATAATGCTAAAGTATAGGCGGCATCAGCTTCAGTGGATATAGGGCAATTGCATGAAACATTTTCTCCACACAATGTATGTCCATCAGTATATGTTCAGTCATGCAAAGATCATCATGGCATATGAGTGCACATTTCTTCTGCACTATATTCATCGTATTTATTGCTGGACAGTCCTCTGGTTTGAATAATAAAGTATACCCCGTTTAGGATAAAGATGACAGGAAATGTGTGAATTCATCCAACGTTTCCTGGTCCATCTTTGTTTTAGAGTGCTCCACATGAGTCCTAGTGTCTTAGAGACAGAACTAGGTAGGCAGTAGGACTCAAGCGAAGCATTATGGAACAAAGACAGTCCAGAAAATGAATCCACAAATGAATCCACAAGTCCCTCAACACAGCACTCTGAAATGCACCTTTGAGGCACTGCAAAACTGTGCCTTCCAACCCCAGCCTCAAAAGGTGGTCCAGAACAATACCATGATAGATGGTTTCAAAAGCTGCTAAAAAGTCCAGGAAAATTAACAGAGTCACATTCCATCATCCATCTTCCAGAGCAGGCCATCCACCATGGTAAACAAGGTCATTTCAGCCCTGAAACTAGATTGGAAATGTTCAAAACAATATGCTTCACTCAAAAATCTCTAAAGCTACCTGGCAACCACTCATCCAGTCTCCTTGTTCATTTGATATTGGACAGTAATTATTCCATCCTACTGGGTCCATAGTGGGTTTCTTTAGGAGTGGGTGCACCACTTCCCTCTTCAAGGAAGAGGCTACCACCACCTTTCTCAAAGATTTATTTATTGTTTCTCAAACCCTGGCTGCCAGTTGCCTCTCAGTTGAACCCCACAAGCAGAATTTAGCTGCCAGGATGTACAGGGATCATGCAAGGGGATGGTAGGTCTCAAACTATCAAAAATCATGTCTACAACTTCAGACTGAACAAGCTAAAAGGTATCCTATACAACTGGAAAAGTCAGTCCCCTGAGACTATCTGATCCTGCCACTGTACAGTTCAAGTCAAAATGGATGTGAGAAGTGTTAGCCACAAAGCGTTGAACAAAATGTTTGCAGGGAGCTACAAAGCAGTCAACTCCTTCTTTTAGGCCAGAACCCAATAGGTTTTTGACCACCAAAAAAGTTCCTGAGGTCTCTGCTGAGGATGCAGTGGTGGCAGAGAAATGTTGTTTTTTTGCTACCATTACCACCATGAAGTAGGCTTAAATTGAGCGGTAATCCATGCCTTATTGGTTTTATTGTTACCGCTGTTTCTCGGGTAACAATAAGTGATTTCAGCTCAGCAACGTATTGGGGCACAGGAAGCTGATGTTTCTTCAAGGCAAAGCATTTTATTTGGAAGTGGTGGTGACAGCTCGGGCAAGAGAATCGCGCTCTTGTAACCAAGCGCAAGAACTTTTATACACATACATCAAAGGGGCAAAGGGGCAGGTAACGGGGGCAGGTGAGGGGGCAAGTCCCTTACCGAACACAGATAAAGAAACATCAATACAAAAGCAAGATACAATTACAACTTTTGTGAATGGGATCATGAAATCCCGCTGTCAAGCATCTTCCCACGAGACTTCGCAATGGGGCTGAAAGGAGAGTGGAAAAGGTCCATTCAGAGAATCTGGGTGGGCTCGCTACCGCACCCAGTTATCTGCGTTATCAGATGGCTGTTTCCTTCTGTTATGACCTGAGGCTCCCGTGCCTCAGCTCCGCAACAAAGGAGAGCTCAAAACTGTCCAATGGTGGTCCCGACACATTTTCCAATGGCTGGAACCCCTGGGTGCTGCTATCAGATTTAATTTGCAAAACCAAAGGGGGTCTTTGTCTTCGCTAAGGAGTTGGCAGGGTGTTGGTCTAAGCTGCATTCCAGGGCTAACTTCATTGTCCCTTAATATCAGCTTTTACAGGCTACTGCTTTTACTAACAAACACAAATATCAAGAATAACATTTCTAAACTCAAATATTAGGGAAAACAATACAGTACAAGCACATACGAATCTCCTAAATTAACAATAACAAAACCTTAAACTAACTGGAGAACCTAGTCAAACTATAATCCTAAACAGCGGGGAAATCATAAATTCAACTCTAAAGGGGCTTTCATTATATCTTAAAAGGGCAGAGGCAAGAGGGAAGCCATATAACATGGGCACAATCACATGTTTACGTCCTTTGCAAGCCTTATGGAGGCTTCTGAACCACACAGGTCTCTGCGTCTTGACATGGAGCCAGTGTAGTCGTGTAACTTGACTCAAGAAAATATTTTAACCATTTTCTTGGGCAGTAACATTATCATGAGTCTTTCTCCACTGTTACTCTAGCCATCTCCCTTGCCTTTTCATCATCCGCAGGTCCTCAGTAAAACAAAGCACTGTCTAAGCTCTTAGAATTAAGAGAGGCAATCTAGAAGCAAATATGTCAATTGGTTAGGTTATTTCTTCTTTCCAGAGATCAATAGAGCATTGTCAGGAACACCAAAAAATATCAGCAGGAAAATCCTCTAAAGCTATCCAAAACCTGTCAGATCCAGGTTGTGGAGACAGATCATCTTAATTACCCACTTCTGTAGAGTCTTAGTATTTTCATAAGTCTGATCCTCTATAAATAATGATCTGTTCATGATGCCTTCAGATCAGGTACTAAATATTAAGTATTAGAGAATAAAGAGAATTGGGTAAGTTTGCAAAACTTACCCAATTTTCTTTAAAAAAAACTTTTAACTCTCAGGTTTGTCAAGCATCATTAAAAGTTGTCAATAATAATAATAAATCTTTTAAAATTTGGAAGCACTCTTTTGAAGTAAATTCTACATTGACCCTATTGTTCTTTAATTCTATATATTGGTGCTTCGTTATACAAATGCAGAAATCAATTTTTAAAATAAACTTGCTTTCAGTTATTTTGCATTACTATAAAAGCATGCTGAAAGCATATTTAGGTGTGGAGTAAAATTTCAGTACATTCAGAAACAAATCTATGATTGTTTTTGAATACAGATACATCACTACCAAGATACTTGCTTTGCAGTGACACAGGAGAATGGTAGCCTGTACTGAAAAATTTGGAATGATAAAACTATGACTGTTTCACAGCAAGTATAGATATAGTTCGCATAAATTTAGTCAACATAAATTTCTGTCGGTTGGATGAATTCAGGCTTACTGAGTAACAAGTATCTCAATAAATGTAGGGAGTGGAGAAACAAAGCAGCTTAAAATATCTCCTCTTTCATTTTATCCTCACATTAAAAACCCTGTGAGAGAGCAGTTAGTCCAACAAGCTTCCCTTGCTAAGTTCATTTTCTGCAGGTTCTAGTCTGACACTGTAACTACTACACTATGCTGGCAGTTTGTTTAATTCAGCATAATGGTGGACATTGTGGAAACAACATTCCATACGTTTTGGGGGGGGGGTGCAGTGAGGCAGGGGTCTCATGCAAAATAAAACCTTCCTTTTTGTGCTGTAAGAGACCTTGCTCTGCTGAATTTTATTTACAAGCAAATGTCAGAAGGGGACAATTTTGCCCAGTTCTAGTAACAGCTGATCACGCTACATAACATTTTATCTAGGATTTCTTGTACTCTTAGAATTGAACTGAATGCTTTGAGGTGGCTTTTAGGGGTTCCTGAGGAAAGGAAGCAGCAGGGAATACCCACCTCTCTTATTTATTGCTGTTTGCTAAAAGAGATGGTGGTCTGATACTGGCCCCAAATGAAATTCAACATCATCACCAATGTTGGTCATTATCAGGAATGAGCTATTTATGGGCAAACAGCTCTTGACCTTGATTGTCATTTTTCTAATCCTATAAAATTGCCTCTCCTTTTGTTTTATTAGGAAAACACCTCCTTATGTCTTGCCTTGTCTGCAAATCTACATACAGTAAAATATGTCCCTCACTATACGGGAGAGGACAGATGCCCAAGATAAAACTGTGTATTTAGTTCAAAGCCAAAACTTTTAGCAAACATCACCACATTTTATCAGATCACAATGCTAGACACATTGTGCTACTTTTATACAAGCTATGAAACAAGTTTCTTTTTTTACTACATAGTTTAGTTCAGTTTTCTACTGACTATGGTCCATTAATAGACTCAATTGTTCGAGTTGAGACCATCACACATTGTTCAGTATTGCTGGCAATTTATTTATGGTCAAGAAAAATCCTGGGTTAAAACTCCTTTTTTTCTCCCAAAAGACCTCTAAAGGAGGCATCTTTCAGATTTGGTTGCAGGAAAGACAGGTTCTTTTGGGAAAAAAATGTTCACCATTATTTTTTGACCTCTCTTACAATGCTGATTAATTAGCCACAGGCCTTAGGAAGTACACATAACTGGCAGAAACTGATGATGTAAAATATTTTAGAGGTGCTATTAGACTATTTGTCTTAATTTGAGGAGTAACTGAAAATGAAGGCTGAATTTCCTGATGCTCAAGGACAAAGTGCTTAACTTACAAAGACCAGTAATTTCTCTTTTCTCGCCCAGTGTAATGAGAAAAAGCAGAAGAAAATGTTTACTGCAAACAAAATGGGTTGAATTCAAACCATCGAGTTGGATCCAAAGATGCCCTTTCCTTCATAAAGATTACTTGTCTCAGCAGAAAAACATTCTGAATCTGGATGGTCTGCAACACCTTATGAAAGGCTTTTGAGAGAAGGATGGGAATAAGTGGTAGTGAAAGGGTTCTGTTCTGAAAATGCTTGCAGAATTGGTAAAGGAGAAATTGGGAGGAATTGGGAGGAAATCTCTGTAGATTTATAAAGTCTGGAGTTTTTGACAGTTTCTCAGCTACCAGGTATAAGTAAGCTTTATTTTAAGTTCATGCTTTCAGATTTAATTTGTAGTCCAAGTTTCTTGGTGTGAAACAAAAACAACATAAGATTCATCTCTCCACCATATGGGGTGATACTGCTTTTAAACCTAATAATAGAGGCTAAGTGTTCTCATGCAGCGTTCTAAATTATAATTTGTATTTGACAGCAGGCAGAATGAGCAGAGGTGAAGATTCCATTTGCCTTTCGAAAGCAATCTGGAAACCAAGTATTCTTTACAGGCAGGTGACATTGTGCAGCCATGATAGTAAGACAAAAGTCTGAGTCAATGCACATAAGCGGCACCATAGATTTATCTTCCTTGCTATCATTTTGTAGGTTGGGTAGCCATAATCTAACAAGGACATGTAGAGATACAAGAAAAGGAAAAGTTCTACATTTCTGTAATTCATTTGCAAGTATATTATTTTCAAGGATGCATAACCCAGTGAGATTTGGTCCTTGGGTAGGGCGGTTCACTTGTTTCCAAAGATCCTCTACTTCATCTCTCTCTGTTATTCAAGGAAAATTATATTAATCGGGAGATTCTTCTATTCTGGCTTTATGTTGTTCTAATGTTGGTTTTGTGCTGTTTTGGTTTCCATCTCTGTGGCATAAACAGCTGTAGGTAGTATGTGGGTCCATGGTAGAAGCTGAATCAAAAGCTTTGAAATACCTTTTGCGGACAGATGTGCAGATGCTACCCCAGTGAATAAACACAGGACACGCTCTGGATTGAAATGGGCCACAGCCCTTTTTATTGAATGCTGAAGCTGAGCGAACAGGAGAAGCTCATCTTAGCAGCCGGACAGCATCACAACTGTCCCGGTACCAACCCCAATCATTATTCCCCTGGCCCAGATTGCATTCACCCAAGAGTTCTTAAAGAGCTCAAGCATGAAATTGCTGATCTTCTCACTTTAATATGCAACTTATCCCTGAAATCAGGCTCCATCCCTGAAGACTGGAAGATGGCCAATGTCACACCAATCTTTAAGAAAGGATCTAGGGGGGACCCAGGAAATTACAGGCCAGTCAGTTTGACATCTGTTCCTGGTAAATTAGTAGAATCTATCATTAAAGATAAAATTATAAAACATGTAGAAAAGCAAGACCTGCTGAGAAAGAGTCAGCATGGCTTTTGCAGAGGCAAATCCTGTCTTACAAACTTACTAGAGTTCTTTGAGGGTGTAAACAGGCATGTGGACAGGGGTGAACCGGTGGACATTGTCTACTTAGATTTCCAAAAGGCTTTTGACAAAGTTCCTCACCAGAGACTGTTGAGAAAACTCAGCAATGAAGGAATAAGAGGGGAAGTCCTCCTATGGATTAAAAACTGGTTGAGAAACAGGAAGCAAAGAGTGGGTATAAATGGGAAGTTCTCACAATGGAGAGATGTAGGGAGTGGTATCCCCCAAGGATCCGTTTTGGGACCAGTGCTCTTTAACCTATTCATAAATGACCTGAAAGTAGGGGTGGGTAGCGTGGTGGCCAAGTTTGCAGATGATACCAAATTATGTAGGGTGGTGAGAACCACAAAGGATTGCGAAGAGCTCCAAGCGGACCTTGATAAATTAGGTGAGTGGGCTCAGAAATGGCAAATGCAGCTCAATGTAGCAAAATGTAAAGTGATGCACATAGGGGCAAAAAATGCAAACTTCACATACACGCTACAGGGGTCAGTGCTATCAGTCACAGACCAGGAAAGCGATTTAGGCGTCTTAGTTGATAGTTCCATGGGAATGTCAACTCAATGCATGGCAGCTGTGAAAAAGGCAAACTCTATGCTGGGGATCATTAGAAAAGGAATTGATAATAAAACTGCAAAGATTGTCATGCCCTTATATAAAGCAGTGGTGCGACCGCACTTGGAGTACTGTGTCCAGTTCTGGTCGCCACATCTCAAAAAGGATATTGAGGAGATAGAAAAAGTGCAGAGAAGGGCAACAAGGATGATTGAGGGACTGGAGCACCTTCCCTATGAGGAGAGGCTGCAGCGTTTGGGACTCTTTAGTTTGGAGAGGAGGCGGCTGAGGGGGGATATGATTGAAGTCTACAAAATTATGCATGGGGTAGAAAATGTTGACAGAGAGACATTTTTCTCTCTTTCTCACAATACTAGAACTAGGGGGCATTCATTGAAAATGCTGGGGGGAAGAATTAGGACTAATAAAAGGAAACACTTCTTCACGCAACGTGTGATTGGTGTTTGGAATATGCTGCCACAGGAGGTGGTGATGGCCACTAACCTGGATAGCTTTAAAAGGGGCTTGGACAGATTTATGGAGGAGAAGTCGATTTATGGCTACCAATCTTGATCCTCTTTGATCTGAGATTGCAAATGCCTTAACAGACCAGGTGATCGGGAGCAACAGCCACAGAAGGCCATTGCGTTCACATCCTACATGTGAGCTCCCAAAGGCACCTGGTGGGCCACTGCGAGTAGCAGAGAGCTGGACTAGATGGACTTTGGTCTGATCCAGCTGGCTTGTTCTTATGTTCTTATGTTCTTATTATTGGGGTGATCCTACAGATCCCGGGCCGCCGGGTGCTCATCCCCTTGCAGCTCCTAACTGGTGGGTCATCGGGCTCCACTGCAGAGGCCTTCCCGGCATGCTCCCTGAGCCCGACCCATCCCAAGTCTCATTCAGAGGCCTTGAACCGCAGGGAGGTCCGTCGTGTGATTTCAACCTCCCCATAAGGATGCACTCCCCTGCCGAAGCCGCCAGGGCTGTGATGTGAGTAGTAGCACATCTAACGACCCCGTCCCATAAGGGGAGGGAGGGTGGGTCAGTTTGTCAAAGGCACCAAAAGAAGCTGAAGCCACCACGCGCTGCCTATTATATAGGGAGCATGTTCCACCCCTTGCCCTGTGCGTCATGCACAACATTGCCAGGTGGAAAGGCTCTGCTGCACAGCTGCCCAGAGCCACGCACACTCCGTGCATGGAGTTTGCGTAACCCTGCCCCCTGTCGCAATTACGGGCCTTGTTGACTCAAGTGCCATCATTTATTAAGACAAACCAAAGCATGAGAATACAGGCCATTGAGCTCACAAAGGGAAGATCTTGCAGGGCATGATCTCTCAGATCTGTTGGAAGCAATCCTGAATCAGTCTACTCAGAAGTAACTGCCATTTTATTCACTGAGCCTTGTGTTCTTCAAATTGCAGCCTTTGCTCCTTGGGTAGTCTCATGTTGCACCTGTACCATTCTACAAAAAAACCCCCACCAAATAAATGCCTTGCTGTGCATTTTACAAATTTTATGTGATTTTGCTTGGTCTTAGTAAAATGAAAATTACAAAAATTAAAGTTAATCTCTCCTTTCTGAACCAGTGAGGCTTGAAGGATTTTTTCCTTGACAGTTGCTGTCAATAGAGATGATTGCAAACTGTGTTTTTGTTCTCCGCTAAGTATGAATGTTTGCATCCTTTTTTTCCCAAGAAATCAATTACAAAAGATTTTGAATTAATAAATGTGACCTGATTAAATTAACCATGATGACTTGACTTTATTTTAATCAGCACAACTTTGTGCTAATCATTCTTCACACGCACAGGCATCCATCTTTCCCACCATTCAGTTAGGTGGGTTACCTCTTCCCAGTTCTGAAAATTTCACAGAACCATCAGGGCCTATTTCGGATAAATTAGCACCCAATGTTAAGCAGCCATTCAGAGCCATTAACCTAACAAATATATAGCCAGCCAGTTGAAGAATGGTAGAGGAACTAGGTGCTTAATTTTATCCTGGTTTTTCTATTTTGCATAGTTTTCTCCATGGGCAGAGAAGCAGTGGGCAGTGGTTTTGAACAGAAACCACTTCTTCCAATTTAAATTTCTTATCCTCCAGAGGAAAGTCATTCAATCATGTATGCAGACTCTTCTCCAGCAGAATTTATTTTGCTCTAGGTGTGTTAAGGACAGTCAAGACAATCTGCTTCCAATTTATGGTACCCCTATGAATAATAATATCCAGAATGTCCTATTGTTAACAGCCTTGCTCAGCTCTTGCAAACAGGGTTGTGTGGCTTCCTTGACTGAGTTAATACACTTCCTATTGGGGCTTCCTCTTTTCCTGCTGCTTTAAGTTTTTCATAGCATTAGTGTTAGTTTGCAAGACCTGTTATCGATAGGATGTTTTGGAGGAAATTGATTCATAGGGTTACCATGAGCTGGAAGTGACTTGACAGCACTTAACACATATGTATTATTTCTTTTCCAGGGACTCTTACTCTAGCTACACTTTAGGGAAAAACTGGCTTGCCTGGCAAATCAAAATATTTTTGTGGACACTTCAAAGATTAACCAATGCAGGCATCTGGGAAGAGGAGAAGGACAAGGAAGAAACTGGTGATATGGGATCAAAGGGGCAGGTTACGAAGAAGGGGTTGGTGGGCACCATTAACCCACCAACAGTTTTCTAGAGCCCGCTGTATTTGTTTGTACAATGAGCTTTACTGCTAGTTCTAAATATTTTTATTAGCAACTGATATTACAGTGGACAAAAGAGAATTCTTTTCTTACATGTGAAATGGTAGTCTGCCATTGATGTTATTCCGTATTCCACTGATATGGGACAGGAACCTACGAGCCATATGTGAATTAGACAAGATATGGAGTGTTTCATTGCCCAGTTCACATGATACAGAAATCACACTTTTTAAACACATGCCTGGTGAGTTCCTTCTCACATGAATGAAATGCAACACAACAATTACAGAGGATTGATTAGATGAAAAATTGACCAAGAGACAAAAGGTGATTCAATGTCACAGAATTATTTTTGTGTTCTTTCTCTTCTTTCAGCATTTCTGCAAAATGAGATCAAGGGAAGTGGTCAGAAACCTGTCCTTCTGTCTCAATATAATCAGCATTCATGATTAGGATTGGAGGATGTGTAGACATGATTACTGATAACTGGACTTTTTAAATATGTCTGATTCAGTGGACTGTTTCTTATGATTCTTATAGTCATTATTAGTTGCAGGAATCAGCAGAATAACCAACAGGATAACCAAACAGAATTTGCTGAGGCAGCAAATCAGATGACCAAGTGGGCAACTACTGTCCTGTATCATTTTGCTCAGCAAAAGCAATGACTTTATTAGGTAAGGGTAGAGAAAAAGATGTGGGTATGTCAAGACACTCAGGAAGTGACCACACAGAACACAGAACATTCTCTTGTATCTATAAGTCTTCCTTGTGTTATTATTGTTACTATATTAGGTTTTTAAAATCTCTGTAGATTTATTAATTCTTTATTAAAACATTTATATCCCACTTTTCCTCTTGGTTCTCTGCAGAGCAGCACAAACAAATGACATGTCTCTGAATCAAGAAATTTATGGCATATAGTTAGCAAAAAAAAGGCTAACAAAAACTGAACAAATCCTATATGTACTTTGCTTGTATGCGCTTTATGTACTTTGTTGCAGTAGGCAGTTATGCTTTAGGTGTTATGCCAAAAGCTTCAGGGAAAAGGTAGGTTTTAGCCTGGGATTCCTGAAGAAATAGTTAGGTATGGCATTCAGTTATGTGTATTCTTCTGCTATTTTTTAAAAAAAAACTGAAATCAGCCTGAAGATGTTCCAAAATTGAATGGAGAAAATGCTAGGGAGTATTCCTTATTCACATTTCCTATTTCCTTATTTGTGAATCTGTCTAAAAATACTGAAGATAATTGCACAAACTGGAAACCGACTTCAGCCACCTCAGCTCATTATTGTTGTTAACTACCATCCCTTGTCCAGTTTCACCCTTTGCCCTTTATTTTGGACAGACTTCCTTTGGGCTTTTCCCACAGAATCTTATCCTGGTTAGGCCTTCCAGGCTGCCCTGTTTCACTGGGAGAAGCCTGAAGGCTGCTCCTGTAACAGCCACCTCCTTGGGAAGGGTGAAGAGGGATGGGTATGGGTAAGGTGACCAGATTTTTACTCCTGTAACACAGGGCACGCGCGCGCACCTGCGCGGCCGCAGGAGAACACTGCCTTTTGCGGCGCTCCCCGGTCAGGAAACAGGGAAGCGCCCCAGAAGGCAGTGCGGCAGCGCAGGAGGCGCACGTGGCCACAGGAGCACACTGCCTAATCGGGACAATTTTAAAACCCCGCAGAACGCGGGACACATTGCGGAAAAGCGTGAGTGTCCTGCCAAAAGCGGGACGGCTGGTCACCTTAGGTATGGGGAAAGGCTGTCATCATAGCAGGAGAGAAAGAGATTGCTGGGGCTATTTCCCCACTTTAGTCTGGAGCCACCAGAAAGAACTGAAGCACAGCATAAGTATAAACATAACAAGTTAAGCCATTCCAAAATTAAATAATAGGATCCTGCTGAACAATAAGCTATATAGAATCATAAAGACCACAAACTCTATCAGAATGTGTAAAGAGAAGTTTCTATTTTTACTCCTTCCTCTGAGTAAGAAACCCAAAAGCATCTAGTTTGTGTTTGCTGTGTTCCAGAGGGCAGTCTTCATAGGAATTAAATTGCACCTGGATGCACAATGGGAGCAATATTAGTCTTGTGGAAAACTTCCCTGAGGTAGTGTAATAACTGAAAATTAACTATCAATTCATTTGTTATATGTTATATCTATTTTGGATATTTAATCTAATTATTTGGGGCTTCTTAAAGAGAAACATTATTCCCTTCCTCCTTTTGCAGGACAATAGGACACAGGATAGAATTTATTTTGCTCAGTGATACATTTTTCTTTTATGTAGTTGAATTGTTGGCAAGAACACCTTTCCTACCTTTTCTTCATTTGTGGTCTATGGACCATGAAAACTCGCATTTCAATGTAAAAGAACACTGTATGGACTTTTTAAAAAAAAATCAGTTTGTGCTGATGCAACAAATTTGGCTGCTTCACTTAAAGCTTTACAGGCCTCAGCATTCTGATTAAAAAAAAACCACGAGGACACAGAATGGAAGAGGCCAGTTGTATAAAATGAAAAGGCATCTTTCATCTTTGATTCCTTTCCTTGAAGACTGAAGGCAAACTACGCTGCCGTAGTTCTGGGTGGCATGAAAAACAATTTCAAACTAAAAAGAATGGTTACTTTTAACCTTAAAATTTTAATAAAGATAGTTTGTCTTCAGCCATCAAGGGCTAGAAATTCAACTTTAGTTGCACATTGAGTTTTCGATGACTTTTTTTACCCATTAGATTTATAGTCAGCAGATGAAAGATTGAGTTGAATGTCTGAGACAAAATTACTAATGCACTAGAATGGTATAGTAAAGACATAATATTATGTCAGCCTTGCAAACAGAGATTGGAGCCTATTCATTAGGAATCATTGTACAATTTAGTTGTTCCTGGTTACCTAGCCTTTTGCTTTGAATTTGTAGAATTTATGTGTTTTTTAAAAAAAAGTTTCATTACCAAGTCAGTATTTTAAATAAGACAGTTACAGGTTACAATCTGGAAAACCCATTTTAGCTTATGAGAAAGATGATCACGTGATGCCCGCCTGGCAACTTTGATTGTAAGAGGGTTTTGAAATATCCGGGATTGGAGGAGGAGAGGGGTTTAGCCAAGGAACCTTCAGAGTCTCCAGTGTATGCACAGATGTATCCTTTTTTTGATTTCTGAGAGTGTTTGGTATAGTTGTTGCTTAACAGGCAATACATAATGACTGTAGAAGTGTCATTGTTCACATCCATATATACCATCTTTCATACATAAAATATTTTTGTTATATGAGTAATGGAACTTCCCTTGAATTCCGCAGTGTTTTATTGAGGCTTTTCTGGGTACTTGCAGTTATTTGAGGAGTGAATCTTTTTTTAACAGAATCTTTAAGACACTCAGCAAACCATCAAAAGTCATTTTTGTCGTACAGTCAAATCCACCTAATTGTGGTTTGATGGTAGTTTTCTCCCCTCCTCCCTTTGAAGCTGTTTTGGGAAGATATGACAGGAAGTAGAAAAGCAGGGAGGGAGTCACTTAATCCTTCCCTATCCAAATACATTCCCCTACCAAGCAATCTCTGCAAAGTTTCAACTGTGTCTTTTCACTTGCAAATGTACTTTGAGACTCCCATGGGAGAAGGGCACTAGGGAAGCAATTTAGAGTAGGGAAATGGAAAGTACTGAAGCTATTGAGTGTTTCTTTCCAATGTCTCTTTAAATCATCCCCAACAATGGGGTGTGGTTACATACATTTTCACAAAAAATTAGAGTGCTAAAAAGAACTATATCATGTTTTATATATGCTTTCTGTGGGAGACTTCATTTTTCTGTGTTATTTGTAGATCCTTGTTTAACTGGCATGAAATTCTTAAAGTCAAGATTCTAAGACTGCTAATCAGTCTATTTCAAACTTTCTAACTCCTCCCATTTTTATCTGAGCTGCAGAAGCATATTGTTACACAAGTGGAAACATCCCTTTGTTACATGTTTATTTTTTTAGGATGACAAAAGAAATATATTAGGTTAGTTTCTGTGAATTCATTCCACTAATGTAGACCTTTCTTCAATGCAAGGAGTCTTGTTGTGATGCCAGAAATAAGTTTCTGCCATCTGTAAACCAGACTGATATGGTCCAACACAGTTCCGGTTCTGGCAACTGAGCAGACCAGACGAATATGAACACTCTCCCACAATTTTAAGCTAAGATATGGTCCAACCCATTGTGTTCTTCCACATAAAAAAGTGACAGCCATTTTGTTCAACATTATAGATTGCAAGTCCAACCTGCATGAAATATTTTTCACAATCTTCCATCTCCTCAGTGTATCAAATGAAGAATGCAGTTAGGTGGGGGATATGGTAGCTTACAACTTTTATAGGATGTATTGTGAAAAAGTGATGCATGAGCAATAGTAAAGCAATAGTAAAGAAAAAAAGTTTGTTTTCCAGGCAGAGCTAAATGGGAAAATTCTTCTAAGGTTACAAGTCAGTAATCATTCTCTTGATTTAGGATTTCTTTTCAAAAAATCAAAGCAAGCCAACTAGAAACTCAGAGCTAAACATATTTCCTGGGAACTAAGGCCTAATTAATATGTTTATTTTTCAGAAGTTGGATATGTATCTTATTATCCTTCAGGGAAACTATGTGAATTAGCATCTCTCTGATGTTGTAGCTTTTGAGTTTGTTTATATATATAAAGGAACTGCATCATGCAAATTCCTGTCCACATGAAAATTATTAGGAGGTTGTAAAGAGTAGCAATAAGTATTCAACTGGAAAAATTCAACCACTTCCTATTATTCTATGATATCATCAGTAACACAAGGCATACTTAATGTGGTTTACTGCCTTACCAATGAGCTATAATTCATTCCCTAATCTGTGCCTGAGATCACACTATAGCCTCAAATCCAGATAGATTCCATCAAATGTTGTGCAAAGAAATTTACAGATAGTATGACATTTACTCATTGTTACCTGTAAACATCTGTACCACTTAGATTGAGGTAAAAGTCAAAACTAGCAAAGAGGCATACATGGTTGCCGTTAGGTAACACTGACAGTCTATCACTGGAACAATAGACCAGTGAAACCTACATGAAATCTACATGGTCTAGGTGGCGCACACACACACGTGCGCATGGCAGCAGAGAGCAACCTCCTCAGCTAAAGATTGCACAGGGAAAATAGGTCTGTAAAATGATGGCTTGGCTCAGCTACGGATAATTTGCAGCTGGGGATACTTTGTGTCCTGTTTAAACAACAACAACAAGAACAAAAACATGGGAAAAGCCCGCTGTGAAGCTGACAGCCATGGGATAAGCACTGCATGCATAAAGGGCCTATGTTTCATTTGTTAAAATGTATTTAAATTATATTAGTATTTTTGTAAGACACTTAGTTCTGCCCTGGGAGACAGAAGTGGGATAAAAATATGCTAAAAATATGCTAAAATAAATAAGCAAATTCATAAAGGTTGGAATTGCGACATTCTAACTTTGGCCCTTTCCGCACGGGCGGTTAATGGTGCCCTGGGAACGGCAAAAACGTCATCCCCAGGGAGCCATTCGCACAGGGGGCGCAGCTGCTTCGCAGCCGCACCTCCCTCGCGCCACCCGATTGGCGCGAAGCTGCCGTTTTCCGACCTCGCTCGGGGAGCGAGGTTTCCAGAAAACAGCAGCTTGGAGCCGCTGCCGTGCGAACGAAAGCAGCTCCAAGGCACCCTCCCCCCTCCCACCCTTCACTTACCTTGTCTCCAGCCGTGCAGCGCGGCGCCAAGGCCTGGGGACATGGCCCCCTGCCCTGCGACTCTGGAGCAGTCGCGCAGGGCCGGGGGGGCGTGTCTCCAGGCCTCGGCGATGTGCCAGACGGCCAGAGACACGCCGGGTCGGCCGGGTGACGGCACTCCACGGCGCCGTCGTACCGGCTGTTTCTGGGACCGTTCGTGCGAACGGTCCCAGGGGGGTTGGGTCGGCGTGGGATGCGCCGTGCGGAAACGGCTTTTGTTAATTTCTGTTTTCTATTGTCTATTGACACATTTTGGCAATCATGTGCAATTCCTTTCTTTTAGTCTGATTTTTGCCTTTTCTCCTATAGCGTACAATGCTGCAAATGCTTTCTTGGTCTCTAAATTGTGCATGTAGTTAGACTTTATAATTTCTGTAAATAGCAATAACAGAGCTGTTTTAAAGATGTTCCCTTTATATTATTCCAAAATGCACACTGCAATTGCAGAACTTGGTTCTTTCACTGTTTACATTCACAATCTGACACATTGTTATCATCCAGTGATCTTTAATTTATGAGAGCTGAGTTAGCTAGAAAGTAGTCTCTCCTCTGCATGTCATTGTGATATCTGCCATCTTGAAGCACCAGGTACTGGAACTCTTTGATTTGCCATAACCTCTAATTGTCTTGCTAGCCAGGATGGGCTTCAGGGTTTCAGAGTCATTATTGTTTCATTTTTTCCCCAAGAAATGTCACAAGTCATAAGTATCTCACTTTACAGCTTTGCATTATCTCCTGCATTACAGCAGCAAAAATAAGCTTAATAAATTATGCCATCAGAAGTATTCCCTTCCAGATATTATTCCAAGTGGGGCAGACTGTTTGCTGCTAGGTCAGATACTGAGGAAAATAAAATAACACACTTCATCACAGAAACCATTAAATCAATTGATCGGCTTCCCTGACAATAAGGAAGATAGAAATACAATGTAAATTTTAATATCATCCTGCATCAATATCAGCCTTGAGGTGGTAATGGTTGGCAGCTCTGCCTAGATTTCAGAATGTCACATTCCTTATTTCAGTGTTGCAGCTACCTCTTCTATTACTGTGGTCCCTTTATTCATGACAAGCCTACTTGACACAGCTCCAGGTCTAGGGTGGGTTGCTACAATGAAAAACAGATGAACGTGACCTTTGATATTTCTTTGTTTTTGTATACTCCCATTATGAAGGTTTTTGTCCACCCATTTGTGTACCCATTAAGTATAGTCCTTTTATGCATTTTTTTCTGCAGTTTTATTTATGTGTATACACATCCTATATGCCAGAGGTCCCCAATGTGATGCCCATGGATATCATGGTGCCCACCTTTTCCGTGGTGCCTGCCAAATGTTGTTAGAAAGTAAGCAGGAGGGTCTTTTGCCCAGCAAAACTTGATTGCCCACAGGAGATCAGATGGATTTACAGATGTTTGAAATCATTGCTTTGGCAACAGCTGCCACTACAGCAGCACATGACTAAAAGTGAGCTATGTGTGAACAAGAGAATATCTTTAAATAATATGTTGAATCAAAAAGATGCCCTACCAAACAGACCTTCTGCCTGAAATGTTGAAGAATTACTGTTAAGCATACCCTCACTCCCTGGTATTTTGTGGTTGACTCCATTTCCATTTTGCAGTTGTGCCCACCATCCTGTGTCAAAGATGTCCACCTGCTCAGAAACATTGGGAATCAGTGCATCATATGTGCATGATATATAATGCTTGCTTTCCGGTGTAGATATTACACTGAAGAATATCTGTCTGTCTGCCTATCTATAGAAGAATATATCTTTTCTAGAAAATATTCAGCAAATGATATAAAAAATAAGGGCCCATGCTTTAGTTTCATATGGTGAACAACCAAAATGGGGATTTTTGAACTGAATCTGCAAGCTTGTACAAATTGATAATTAAAATCCCCCAATCTAAACAAAGACCATAGGAACTGAAGTGCTAGTTGCCAGTAAAGGCAAATTACTATTCATGAACTGAAGCCTTTTGTTTCATTGTTCTAATGATGATTATCATCACCATTGAAGAATGAAATGCCTGCAGAGCGTATTCAGTATTCTTTCCTGCAGTGTCATTTAAGCTGTTTTCAATTCAAGGGTGATTTTGTACGGCAATTGACCACTGCCCATGTTAGTATTACAAGATTTGACCAGTGGACTTCTACTGATAAACTAATCGTGATAGTTGAGAAACTAATCCTAAACCAAATTACGCTCTTCAAAACCCACGGACTGTGTTTAGGATTGCACTGAAAATACCTATAGTTTAGTGTTATCTCCTGGGAGACAATGAACACAGGTCCATGTGTAGGGATTTTTTTTCTATTTCTGTGGAAAGAATATGTCATTTCTTCTCTGTGAAACCATGGAGAATGGAAGATACATAGCTGAATTCCTGTTACAGAGATTGCTCACACACATTTTATTAAAATAGAAAGCCTGGATAGAAATGTTCTAATAAATAATAAAAATAAGATGTTAATATTTGTGCTATTGTGTGTTAAGTGAACAACAGTGCTATAGTCTGAAGCCTATTGTTCTGTGTTGCATTAGATTGTTAAGATTTTAGAGACTGTCATACCTTTTCAAAAGTAATAAAGACTTCTTTCCCAACTGATTAAATGTTTGGAAAAGCTGCTTGCTTGTCACAGTGACTGCCACAGTGGGAGATATTCTGATTGTAGGCAAAACTCATCTCTATAAAATGAGGGCTGGAAATTCACAAATAACAGATAGATACAAGACTCCCCTGTTGGCATGGTAGGTTGCCGATTGAGCACCATGGTGGTTGTTTTCAGATGCAAGCACTGAGCCCCTTCTGTTGTTCAACATCCTCTAAAATGTTTCAGTTGATTTGCTGTCTCTATCATGTTACAGTGGTAATACATATTGTTCAGGAGAGACAAAAACTTATCCTGTGCACTTGGGATAGCATTTAAACAGAAAAGACAATTGGATACCAAGGTTTTCCAGTTATTTGAAAACACTGGTTGTCTGTTCTGAATGACAGAATCATTTTGAGTCCCATGGCATTTGTAGATTTTTAGATCTAGCCTATCAAGCCTATCTTAAATAGCAAAATTGATATAAAATGAATTCAAGCATAATTTGTTTCTGGAGCTGTGTGATCCCCTTTCATTTTATTAAGCTTTTCCCCCCATTTTATCATTGGAATGCCCCTGCTTTAAATAGTATGTCATAGGTTGGCATCATCTCAGTGAGTTCTTGCAGATGGTTATGAGATCCTGTTTTTATTACTGTTAGTAGACATGTTTGAATGATAAATGTGCAAAAGTCTCTTGGCAAATTGAAATGAGGCCTGGATTGTATCTCAGCAGGAATACTAAGTTATCCTTATCAGAACAGTTGTTCCCTTCTGTGATGGACAGAAGGCTGTCCCACTCCTGAAGTGATAATCAGCTATTCATATTAGCCTTTAGGAGTGTTGTTGCAGCATCCAATCTCTTTTGAAAAGGGGAATGACTGGTTGGAGGAACACAGAGGAAAAAGAGAGTTGAGTTCTGCGTCAGGGACAGAGCAGTGACAGCTCAGGTCTGGCTCAGGAAAAAGTACAGGCATAGCAAATGGTAGATCTGCCTGGTAGTATAGCAGAGAAGTTTCGTTCTATCTCTGAAAGACAAGAGAGTGCAATTGTTCAGCCTGTCTCTGGTGACAAACAGACCTTGTGTCATTTAGTCTGATTCTAGGGCCCTTTCTGCACTGCGGAAAGGGCGCTCCTCCACCGGCAGGAATTTTGCCAGTGGAGGGGTGGGGGCCATTCGCACAGGAGTGTGCGAGCGGCCCCCGCAGAGGCCAGTGCAGGAGAGGCGGCTCCGCACGGAGCTGCCTCTTCCCCATCCCTCTCCCACTCACCTCGTCACCTTCGTCACCCTGCTGGACTCCTAAGACCCACCCACGCTGCCCTCCGACCTCCAGGGGTCGGAGGACAGCGAGGGAGGGTCTCAGCAGTCCAGTAGAGCGATGAAGGCGACGAGGTGAGTGGGAGAGGGACGGGAACGCACTGTTTTCAAAAAACCTCCCTCCAGGAGGGAGGTTTTTGGAGGCGGCCTGACGCTGCCCTGGGGGTGAAGGAGGGGAGCCAGGTCGGTGCTGCTGCGTTTTAGCAGCGCCGCCTGTGCGAACGGCTCCCTGGGGACGGCGTTTTTGCCGTCCCCAGGGCGCCTTAAATGGCCTGTGCAGAAAGGGCCTAGGAAAAGGAGTGGCTTTGTGTGTGAGAGCTAGTCAGAAAATGTGTTAGTGGTTCAAGGGAACTACTAGGGAGTTCAAGGGAACTACTAGGGTGGTTCAAGGGAGCTAGTGGTTCAAGGGAACCACTGATCGCATAGGAAAACTGATGAAGAAGCACAACCTACAAACAATCTACAGACCCACTAAGAAAATTCAACAGATGCTACGTTCAGCAAAGGATAAGAGGGATCCTTTAGCTACTGCAGGAGTCTATCGCATACCATGCAGCTGTGGACAAGTCTACATAGGAACCACCAAATGCAGCGCACAGACACGTATCAAAGAACACAAAAGGCACTGCAGACTATTTCAGCCAGAAAAATCAGCAATAGCAGAACACATGATAAACCAACCTGGACATAGAATATTATTTGAAAAAACAGAAATTCTGGACCACTCTGAAAGCCACTACGTCAGACTACACAGAGAAGCAATTGAAATCCATAAGCACATGGACAATTTTAACAGGAAGGAAGAAACTATGAAAATGAACAGAACTTGGCTGCCAGTGTTGAAAAAATACTAGGGTCAAGACTGTGTCAAACCAGCTCCACACAAACACAGGATGACCATAGACAAAAGAAACAAAGGCCAGGATACTTCTATTCAGATGCTCCCACCAGTGACCTTGCTATCTACAGGGTTACTCCCAGGCTATAGTCTTCATTGTTACTCATACTTCTATTCAGATGCCCTCAACTATTGACCTGGTTGCCGCCTTTGTTACTCACAGACAAGGTTTCCCCACCCACCCTGGACACTCCAACAGATATATACTCCACTTGCTTTCCCAACATCAGATCCTCTGAAGATGCCAGCCACAGACGCAGGCGAAACGTCAGGAGAGAATGCTGCTAGAACACGGCCATACAGCCCGGAAACCACACAGCACCCAAGTGATTCCGGCCGTGAAAGCCTTCGACAATACAGAAAATGTGTGTTTGTACCTGGAAGCATTGTAGAAAAGTCTAGCTATTCTCTGAAGTCATGACTAGTTAAAATTTTTGACCCTCATCCAAGTTTCTCCTTTGTCTACCTGGAGACCTTTTTTGCTAGTTTGCTCCTTTAAAACCAATAAATAAATCTTAGTTGTTTATATATAAATTCATCCTCTGAGATCTTAATAATCTCCTTGTGCACCACAAAATTTACCTCACAGCAGCAAACCTAGAGCCAGTGCCTTTGCTGCCTGTAAAACACCTGGAAACTGAAAGGAAGGTTTATAGTTCAAAACAAACCTAGACCCCAAAAATCTTTGCAGACTACATGCATCCCCTTAGTAGGGAAAAAAGAGAGGCTTGTCACACCTTTTTGATCCATATATACTACTAATCCTCCTTGGGGGCAGAAACTACAGATGTCAGTCTACTCAACTTCAAAATGGTCCATAATGTCAGTCATGTGCTCAATTCCTTTCCTAGAGCTAAAGTTATAATTATATTTAATGTATCATTAGTACACTAGAAAATACTCCCTATTTTTGTATAGATTTCTGGAGTGATACGATCATGCATATGTTCAGGTCACGTTCTCCTGTTTGTTTTTAAAGATACCTTTGCAGAATGGTAAACTCACCTACAACTGCAGCCCTTGTCATTTTCAGCTGGCTCTTGCCAAATCTTTCCATTTACAGTTAGTCAAAACAGCCAGAGTCAATTTTTGTCTCTAAAGGGACAATACCAAAAAATGTATTATGTCCTTAATAATCTTTTGCAATATTTTTCTCATTGTCTGGGAGTGACATCAGCAATGCTGTATCATTTGGATTTTCTGCAACTATTAGAGCACCATCTAAACATCCTTCAGCAATGCAATGATGACACTTCCAGGTGCATGGGTAGTGATTTCAGAACATTAGGATGCTGCTGACATCCCTTTAGCTTTGTACCATCCCCCCCCCCAATCCAGTTTAGTGATGCTGCAGAGTACTGCTGGCAGGAGGGGATCATCTAATTGATTATCAAGATTATTTTATGTATTCTCTGCTGGTATTCCTTTTTCCTTTCAGTACCCTGAAACCTGACATTCAGCTTTCTTTATCACTACAGTTAAGCGGATTCCGCATGGGCCAAAAACAGTGATGTGAAAACAGTGTAAACCCTTTTACACCATTTTAAACCATTTTCACACTGTTTTCACTCCGCTGTTTTTGACGCATGCAGAATCCGCCAAAGAGTCAAACTTATTCCATAACATGTATCTTTTCACCTTTTCTTTTCCCAGTTGGTCCCTTCTCCCCTTTCTTTTCCTTCTTAACATTCTTATCATTGATTACTCTGGAGCCTGCATGCAGAGCTTATATTATTTTGATGATTTTCAGTCCTTTATAAATAATAAAATCAAGAAAAACAAGATTATGTGTGCACTAGCCCTGAGCACTGCAAACTCTCAGAAAGACTTCAAGTATAATCTCTGCACTTCAAAAATAAGCCTGGCAATTAGGCAGCATTAGGCAGCATTCTAGTTTGGTAAAAGGACTTACTGTTCACTACAGTTTGGATACAGTCATCACAGACATAAATGTCTTTTACAGTATTGAACTGTGAGAGATAACATTAAGGCTCATTGCAGAAAGAAAAACGGTTTATTGTTATCTGTCTTGCAATATATCTGCTTATTAACTTACCGTATATACTCACGTATAAGCCGACCCGTGTATAAGCCGAGGCACCTAATTTTACTGCCCAAACCTGGGAAAACTTATTGACTCTGGTATAAGCCAAGGGTGGGAAGGCTTTGTCAAACCCATACAGCAGGCAGAGGGAGCTCCTTATTTGGGCAGTGACTCCCCCTAATGTCACTGCCCAAATAAGGAGCTCCCTCTGCCTCCTGGTTTGAGGAAGCCCAGCCAGCCAGGGTGCCTCCAGCTTCCCCCCTCACCCTGGAGGAGGGCAGCAACAAGGGGCTTCTGGCAGCAGGGAAGTTGTCCTGGCCCGCCCTCAGCCTGCTTGCCATTGATAGAAAATGGTGACTCGCCTATAAGCCGAGGGGGCTTTTCTCAGCCTTTAAACAGGGCTGAAAAACTCAGCTTATACACGAGGATATATGGTAGGTTAACCACAAGGATTGACCTTGTGGATGGATTTAGAAGGGAAAATAATCTGATTACCTCCTTGGCAAAAAGCAATTGTTTTTTTCATGATTACTGTACTGGACTTCATTTGAACAGACATGTTTTATACATTATAGTTGCAACTGTGTTAACAGACTTTTATTTGATATTTTAGCCATGTCAGTTATTTTAGGCAGAGGCTTTTGTGCCCAGTGAGTCATCCAGTTCAATAGATGCCTGATGAAGTTGCCTGTTAGCTGGCTTGCCTTTCCCTTTCCCTTTTTAGATTTCTGGATTAATTGAAGGCAAGAAGTTCTCTATCTGTTCTGACTCACCTGGCTTGTTCCTAACCCAAGCTACCTTCCCAGCCAGTTGTGAAGCCCAATAGCCCAGAGCCTTGCTGTCCCTTTCTTTCTTGACTCATCTTTTCCATGCAGTGTTTAATATGCTCTCTTGCTTGTGAGGGCAGCTGGATTTCAAAATGCTGGCAAGAGAGCAAGAGAGAATAACCATTTAAGATGATGGTGCAAATATGTTCTTAGAAGGTCAAACAAAGCATGTTATCCATTACTTTGAAAGGAACTTTGTTCTTGAATTAGTGGCAAGCAGTGCTGTCAGACATTTTCACCATATTCTAGTGATTTTAGCCAGACTGTTACACTTTGAAAATTTACCAGCAATAATTGCAAGCACCAGCATCTGCAGTTAAAAATCCCAGATGTCCAAAGCTGGGAAAGATCTTTGCCTAAAATTCTAGAGAGTTGCCTCTAATTTGAATCAATGGAACTTTACTAGATGGACCAGTATGAAGCAACTCTACTGTATGTCAGATATGCACTGTATATGTTTGCAGAGACAAAACAAGGAGAAACTGTGCCCAGGGCGCATGCGCTCCCTGCACTCCTGCCGCAGCATTGTCCACCCCAGAATGCCCCCCACGACCCCTCCTGCTGCAGCTGTGCCTGGGGCATCACGCCCCCCTACTCCACTGTATGTTTGTAATTGAATTATCATTGAGTCCCAGCATTTCTTCCTTCTTCATGTTGGAGAGCTCCAGATTTCACCTTCCTTTTTTATGTTTTATAGCCATTAAACTGCTACTGATATTTGTTCTAAATCCTCAAACCTGATGATGAACCTGTAATAGAAAAGCTTGTGTCAACCATTCTAATAATTAGAACAATGTTTTCACTGTTTATTCCTCAAGGAATCTGGAAAATGTAGTCCTGTGAAGGAGTTAGTGACCTATAACAAATGAGCTTCAGCTTCTCAGATGTGAAATAGCTGGGGAGCTTTGATCAGAGCCATGCTAACTAAAACAGTTCAATGTTCTATGAAACATTAAATCACAATGCAGATGTTGTCTACCTCTTCCAGTAAAAGATTGCACTGCCTGTTACTCTATGATAAAAAGTGTCTCAAAAATTTTTTTATTCAAGTCATGCTTCGTCATGATATCATAGGCCAATTGACCTTATTAACATCACATTTTTTGTTTCAGAAATCAAAAATCGCCACATATGAAAAAATGTGGGCCTTTATGAATAGCAGGAGGCAGTCGGTGCTTGTCAAAAGTAATGAAGAAGGTATCCAGCGTGTCCTCACCTCTGATTATTCTTTCCTAATGGAGTCGACTACCATTGAGTTTGTAACACAGCGGAACTGCAACCTGACTCAGATTGGTGGCCTGATAGACTCAAAAGGTTATGGTGTCGGAACTCCTATGGGTAAGTTGTATGCCCGTTTGTTCAATATTCATGAAATCTTACTAGTGGTAATATCACAAGCAATCAAAAAGTGTTTGGCATTAATTCAGTGTACCAGCAGCTGTTTCCTATTATTCTGAATAGGTTAATGCCTTTACTGAATTAATATATGGGAAGCATGATCACTCACAAAATATATAAATAAAATAATTACTACTACTACAGCTGAACAAGCATAACTTTGTGCTAATAAAAATGTGTAATATAATTGAGCAATGTTTGAGTGAGTTTAAATGGGGAGGCCCTACCATGTGCTTTTGGAGCACATCATGGGTTTCAAGCGAAGAAAATAGTTGGCTTTCAAAGAAACATGATGTTATGAAAAATATTAAAGTGACTGACTGTGCAGCTGTAGCATTGGCAAGACCAATGGAGAGTGAAAAGGGCAATTCTTAGTGATTGTTCTACAGTTATAGTGTACCAAGTTGCTGCTAGCATTCCTAAGGTTTTGTCTGAACATTTTCCCAGATCTTACAAAACCTCTTCTCTGAGCTGCATTTTGGAGGACATGGTTAAATTATTACATGTACTCCAATCTGTAGGAATGAAGTGGGAAAGAAATTTAAATAAGTGAATGAATGAGCAGATAAAGACTGTTTGGTTAGAAGCAAGTCACTTCGGGGGAATTAGTACTTAACATTTGGAACATTATTTTCTCCTAAAACTGGCATAAGGTTATCTGTTTTCTGTCAGACATGGACTTGGTGTTTTGTTTCCTTTTATAATGCTTTGCTTGGTACACTGCAGTCTAAAGGTGTTTATTCCAGCGCATTTGCTTGCCCTTATTGCAGTAGGCCCTGAGAAGAAGACTGTTGACTTGCTTATATGCATGTTCATTGTTGTATTCTGCCTCTTTTACACATGAACTAAATATAAGATTGCCAGCCTCCAAGTGAGACCTAGAGAACTTCCAGAATTGAAATTATTTCCAGACTGCAGAGATTACTAACCATGGGGGCAATGGCTGAATTCCATGTCATTGTGTCCCAGTGAGGTCCTTGGCATCCCCAACCCTACCCTTCCCATGTTCCACCCCAAAATCTCTAGTAAATTCCCAGCCTGGAGTTAACAACTCTGATCAGAGCTTTCTTGTGTAGAAGCAATAAACTTCTGAAAACTAATGCAAGGATTCAACACCAGGGGACAATTTGGCCTGCATGCCTTATTTGTTGGCCTTCCATCAACTAGGAATCCAGGAGGACACCTCTTATGTTATCTAGCCTTTCACACAGACAGTTGTGGTCATGTATCTGGAGGTTGATTCTCAAATGCTTACTGAACACTGAGTATCTTGTCAGTTAATGACTTAGGACCCAGCTAAAATCTGATAAAAAGTAAAGATTACATCTGACCATCATTGGGATAAATGGTTTGTACTAATAATGATTAGCCTAATCTTTTGGATATGACATGGAACTGACCAATCTAAAACAGTGTTTCTCAAACTTGAGCAATATTTTGCTCAAAATGTTATTTTAACACTTTTGAGGACCCAAAGCTATTCCTTCCTTCCTTACCAATTCTGACAAGCCACCTTAAATTATGCAACATCCTCTAGTGTCTTCAACCTGCAAGTCCTAACCAGACCTAACCCAAATCCTAACCAGTCTCACGCCCTTAATTGGAAGGGACCTTCATACTGATGACAGCTAGAGCATCCTAGTTGGTGAATCTTCTAGTCATCCATTAGCCAAACAGGGAAGGAGTTTTGAATTTTTTTTCAGACTTGCTCATAGATATATTATCAAACAAAACATGAGCTTCCAGTGTTCTATTGAAAACTGCCATTTGCTACTATTGTCTATAGGTGGAAAGTCATGAATTTCTGTTTCAATGGAGAAATCCTTTGTGCTGAAAAATAGAGTGAAGACCAGTTCAGCTTTATACTTGAAGTTGTTGGTGATTATACAAGATGCTACTTTCTTTAGTGCCACTCAGCTGATTAGATTTATTTCCTCCCTCCCTCCCTCCCTCCCTTCCTTCCTTCCTTCCTTCCTTCCTTCCTTCATTTATTTATCCATAAAGTCACAGATGACTTATGGTGGCTCCAGATGGTTTTCAAGACAAGAGACATTTAGAGGTTTGTCATTACTTGCCTCTGAGTAGCAATCCTGGTATTCCTTGATCGTCTCCCATCTAGATATTGACCAGGGCTGACCCTGCTTGGATTCCAAAATCTGATGAGATTGTGTTGATTTATTCATAGCATTTCTGGCCAGTGCTCTGAGGTGGTAGTAGCTGTGGCCAGCAGTAGCTCTATAATCTCCCTTCCTCTCAAAGAATAATGAAATGATTCAATCCACTGTTCCTAAAGCAGAGAACCTCTGCTCCTGTTCCTAAAAACCTGAGAATTTTCTACCTTCACTTTAGCTGAATGAATGTGAAAAGGGCTCTCCCTTGGTCCTTACAAAGGACTTGTGAGTCACTTGGAGTAGCATCATGGGCCCTCAGGATTTCTTATGTCCCAGTTTGAACACTCATCTAAAACTCAAAATTGAAATAAATAAATACATATGTAGAGTAAATTTCAATTCTTCATTCATCTCATTATAAAAAACACAATAACAGTGGCAGTTATATACTCTTGGTTGTCCACTGTTCTGGCAGGTTACAACAATGGTATGTAACAATATGCCAAAAATAAATATAAATTCATGTACTGCCAACAGTTATGTAAACTTGCTAGCTGAATCTGGGGAAAAGATTATTTTGAACTATGTGGAACGTGCTGTTAAACAGTGGGGTTGTAATTGAATGGAATTCTGTTTAAGGTGGATTTTGAACTCCCTATAGAAAAGCAACTGTCAATCAACCAGAACATGTTACCTGTAATACAATATAAAAAGATAAATTTCAGTCTACTCAAAATAACTACTGGTCACAGTTCATGTTGTTTGAAATTATGTTTATCTTTAATGCTAGAAAAAGATCATTTGAGTGGTGATCTAAAGGCTCAGGAGCCTTGGATTTATGAATGAAACATTAAATATATTATTAAATGTATTTGAATAATAAGTGCTATGATTGTTCTTGTCATGTGAGTCTTTTCAAAAACAGCGTTTTGAACCCTGTGCCGAGCGAACGGCACTGGGTCAGAGATGCCTATTTTAGGTGCCTCCATTTTGTCTGTAAACTTACCTTCTCTTCCCTGAGCAGCTCCGCAGGGATGAGGGGACACACCTCCTGCCTTCCAAACCCCAAGGCATTGCCATTGTCATAGGGGCATATCCTCTCGTCCCTGCAGAGCTGCGCAGGGAAGAGAAGGAAAGTTTACAAAAAGAATGGAGGCGCCTCCGTGTGAAGGTGCCTCTGTGGGCTGTGGCAGTTCTTGGACTGCCTGCATAGGAGCATGCGAACGGTCCCAGGGCTCCACTGGCATCATATATGCCAATGTGCTGCCGCTTCACAGGCCCGTGTACAACGGAACAAAGTGAGATATCCTACTAAGCAAATAAAAGGTATTTAATTTGTGAAGTATAATAGTTGATGTGGAGGGGCATGGCTTGAGTACTCCCGGAAGTGAATTTCTCTAATTTCCAACTGCAGGATGTTTTGAAGTAAATAAGAAATTGGTATGCCTACAGGACAATGCTCAGCCTCAATTCTTACATGGTGTAAAATGACCAAGATTTGTTTTTGCAAAGAAATATTGAATCTCTTGGTTCAACATGCAGCAATTCCAGGAAAATGTTTAAAGTTTATTTGGCCTCTGAAAGGCTTCTCCGTGTCTGCCTTTCATGACAAAGCATTTGTTTTTTTCATAAAAGTTAAGAAAAATGAAAACTAGCCATTAGGCAATTCAAATTACAAAGGTGCATGGAATTAACAGTATTGAGAACTGTATAGATTTTTTAAAAAGAGTTTAGAAATAGTGAGCAGGATTCTATGCAGTGACAGATAACATGATTGTAGAGGGAGGCTTCTTCTTTCACTTCCTCTGGGGACCTGTGTTGATGGACATACATTATGGTCAGCTACACCAAGGAGGTAGAATTGTCCCTGAAGGGCTCACTAACAAAAGGGATGGAGACGGTTAATTTGTCTGCTTTGCTGTTCTCAGTGCAATTACCAATTGAAACTCACATTTCATCCACATGTGTTCCCAAATTTCAGTAGTACCTTTTTGATGCCTCGGGAGCCAGTTTATGAAGGGGAGAGCAACTTCACCATTGCATTGTGCTGGTGCTGCAGACTCTGTCTTGTTCCAGTTCTTTTCTTCATTTGATGACAGAGTATATCCCTTAATGATATTTTAGCATTTCTGGTTGTTCCTGTTTAAACAATAACATATAGTAGATGTAGGAACAGAAGTGTCCATAGGCACAATATAATTTCTAACATGCTTTACTAAAATATACAGAACTGTAAAATAAGTGTTTACCTTTGCAGTGGTGGTGGGGAGTTATCATTGATGAGTATAAAATGGTACAAATTGGTGGTAAATTATGGCGCTGTGAATTAATACAAACATAAACATTTAGATGCAACTGAGTATAAATCAAACACCCATGATAGTGAATAATTGGGCCTCTTGGGGAATGGGGCAACAAAATATGCAGAACACATTTATTAAAGAAAATTGAAGAAGAATCAAAGAACCAACCCTGAGAGAAAGAAATGACTAAAGAAAGCAAGTGTGACTAGAACGGTAAAATCTATTCTGTATGTTGCATGTTCAGAAAACTACTTTTTAAAAACTTAACTAAAGATAATACAGGTTATAGTCCACAGAGTCATATATGCACAGGTTGCTCGATGGATGTTTAGGGGTAGTTAACCTGTACAACCACTGAAAAGACAGTCTCACTGAATATTTACATCATTGTAACCTAGTCTTAAACAAATAACACTGCTCCCTGGCCCATGTGAGGATGGAGAGAAGGAAGAAGGAAAAGGGGAAAGGCTATGGGGGCTTTCAGGAAAAAGAAAGAGGAAATAGTGGTGGAGAAGAAAATGAGATGCCTCCCACAAGTCCTTGTGGATTCATTTATACTTAATGATTAGCCCAGATTCTACCCTTCAGCCTACTTGTATCACCCAATATGAAGATCTCCTGAAATGTTATTGACATGGTTGAAGTTTTGATGTTTATCATTAAAGATAAAATTATTAAACATGTAGAAAAGCAAGACCTGCTGAGGAAGAGTCAGCATGGCTTTTGCAGAGGCAAATCCTGTCTTACAAACTTACTAGAGTTCTTTGAGGGTGTAAACAGGCATGTGGATAAGGGGGAACCAGTGGACATTGTCTACTTGGATTTTCAAAAGGCTTTTGACAAAGTTCCTCACCAGAGACTATTGAGAAAACTCAGCAATGAAGGAATAAGAGGGGAAGTCCTCCTATGGATTAAAAACTGGTTGAGAAACAGGAAGCAAAGAGTGGGTGTAAATGGGAAATTCTCACAATGGAGAGATGTAAGGAGTGGTATCCCCCAAGGATCCGTTTTGGGACCAGTGCTCTTTAACCTATTCATAAATGACCTGGAAGTAGGGGTGGGTAGCGTGGTGGCCAAGTTGCAGATGATACCAAATTATGTAGGGTGGTGAGAACCACAAAGGATTGCGAAGAGCTCCAAGTGGACCTTTAAAAATTAGGTGAGTGGGCTAAGAAATGGCAAATGCAGTTCAATGTAGCAAAATGCAAAGTGATGCACATAGGGGCAAAAAATCCAAACTTCACATACACGCTACAAGGGTCAGTGCTATCAGTCACAGACCAGGAAAGGGATTTAGGCGTCTTAGTTGATAGTTCCATGGGAATGTCAACTCAATGCATGGCAGCTGTGAAAAAGGCAAACTCTATGCTGGGGATAATTAGGAAAGGAGTTGATAAACTGCAAGGATTGTCATGCCCTTATATAAAGCCGTGGTGCGACTGCACTTGGAGTACTGTGTTCAGTTCTGGTCGCCACATCTCAAAAAGGATATTGAAGAGATAGAAAAAGTGCAGAGAAGGGCAATGAGGATGATTGAAGGATTGGAGCACCTTCCTTATAAGGAGAGGCTGCAGCATTTGGGACTCTTTAGTTTGGAGAGGAGACGTCTGAGGGGGGATATGATTGAAGTCTATAAAATTATGCATGGGGTAGAAAATGTTGACAGAGAGAAATTTTTCTCTCTTTCTCACAATACTAGAACCAGGGGGCATTCATTGAAAATGCTGGGGGGGGGGGGGGAGAATTAGGACTAATAAAAGGAAACACTTCTTCACGCAACATGTGATTGGTGTTTGGAATATGCTGCCACAGGGGGTGATGATAGCCACTAACCTGGATAGCTTTAAAAGGGGCTTGGACAGATTTATGGAGGAGAAGTCGATCTATGCCTACCAATCTTGATCCTCCTTGATCTCAGATTGCAAATGCCTTAGCAGGCCAGGTGCTCAGGAGCATCAGCAGCAGAAAGCCATTGCTTTCACATCCCACATGTGAGCTCCTAAAGGCACCTGGTGGGCCACTGCGAGTAGCAGAGAGCTGGACTAGATGGACTCTGGTCTGATCCAGCAGGCTAGTTCTTATGTTCTTATGTTTGCAGTGAAGCCATCTTTATAACAAGCTACCATATAGTTTCACCCTACCAACAAGTGGATAATAGTATCCTTATTTCCTAGACTTTATAAGTGGAGAGCACTGTTTTATTCACCACATACACTAGGAGCTTCTAAGAATCTTCCAAATATCGGTAGTTTGATCCTCCTCTAGAACTTTAGAAAAACAGCCCAAGTTTATAGGACTCTGCCCTGATAGTTTCCAAAGTGGTAACAATGTATAATCCTCCAGTTCAATAGCACCCATGAAATTCAACAGACTCTGATGTTCCTTAATATCAGGGTTAGATTCCAAGCCAGTGGGTAGACTGGCTAAAGATGGAAAGCAAATGTTTTCTTCATCAATATTAGCAGATTAAAACAGAAGCCTTTAAAACAGAAGCCTTTCCTCTCTCTTCCCTTTCTTGTGAATAAGGCATTAGTCTTGTCAAAAATGTGGCTTATATCTCATAACATGTACCACTATGAGAAGAGTTGTCAGGACTTTTTAAAAGTTGTGTGGTGTATGTCAAAGGATGGGGATAAAACACACTGCCTTCCAGCAGAGATACAGTGGTCATGAACTTCTAAAATCAGGATACTCATAAAAGTTCATAAGTTTGAACTAAAACTCTGAGGCTTTCATACTGCATGTGCCTAGGAATTCCATTTTATTGAATTCTCAAATGTTTTCTGGTATTCTGTGGGCAAGGAAAGACCATCATTGCATGCCACTCTTTAAAAAAAATTGCTATGTCTTCTTCAAGAGTAACTCTCATTAATTTGTCAAAAAAGTTATACACTTTGTTGGATAGTAGCTTGTATGCATATGGCACGTGACTTAGATTAGCTTCTTACTTGCAGGCATCCTAACTTTTATTCAGACATTATTACTACTGTTGTTTGAGGACATTTCTTTCTTTAAAAAAAATCCAGTCAGCTGAAAAGTACAGGATTAAAATGCTTCATGGCATAAACTTATTTTGAAGATAGTCATGTTCATATTATTTCATCAGTCGTGGGATCTAGAAAGAGGTATTTCATGCTCTTCTCCCTTAAATTAAAGACTTCACTGCAGAAAAGGGGTTTCAGGCAATAATTTATGATCTGCTCCTTCCTACCTCTGCAAGGAATATGACTTCATGAATTATTTATATTTATCTAAGCCATTAATGAGTGCATTACAATGCTGCTAGTTCTACCTTAGTGTGAAGAGCCCTGCTTCATGGAGGCTTTAAATCCACAGAGCAAGGCAGTCCAATACTTAATTGCTACTCAGCGGCCAATAATAAACTGTTTAGGCTACCTAGTGTTCATTTCCTGTGATTTTACCTCTGGGGAGTGATTTGAAACCTTATGATTTTATGATTGGGCTTTTTACAATGCTAACTTTGCCTTTTTTAAAAGAGTTCTACTTATTTATCAAGAAAACTAGCTTTAATTATTGATTGTCTATTCTTTCTTTCTTAAATAGAAATGACCAGCCAAAGAGAACTCTCTTTATTGTTTTGGAAAGTCACCTGAGATAATTTTAAAAAGTAGACTTTAACACTGAGAATGACTTATAACTGCCCACAGCCTGAGGTTGTGAAGTGTTGCAGCCACTTTTGGACACAACAAAAATTTCCAAAGTCCAAAACCCCAAAAAGCTATAAATAAGTTATAAATAAAAGATTTACACTGCAGGAAGGAATAAAAAGAATATTTTGCTAGTTTCTGGAAGTTGGAAGCAATTTACAGAAGTGAGATGCAGACATTTATACAAAATCACAAGTTGTAAGAGGTGCATCACAGAGACCTCATGTCTACCTCATTGATGACATTATTTTTGTCCACAAGACCACAACTCTGTATTTGTTATTAAAAGACTCATTGTCAGAGTTATGGCCCAAGAGCAAAAGAACATCTATCATTAATTTCCTCTAAAAATCTATCAGCCCTGTGATGTTATGAGTTGCATTCTCTCATTCATGCAATCCACATCTCAAAACTAACTCAGTTTTGAAATATAAAACCACAAAAGTGATCTTTATTACATTTCAGTCATCAAAGTAGAACAAGATATATTCTTTCATAGTTAAATAGCTGTTTCATTGCTGGTGTAAATAAACATTCTAGTGACCTTTCTGGATTGCTTATATCCGAGTGTTCTAAAACAAATAACATTTATATAGTTAGAAAACAGATAACAGATAACTTTTAATGGCATAATACAAAGAATTAAAATAAAAGACAAAAATTAAAAGACAAAAGAGAAAGCAAAATTAAGATCGTTTGTTTATGACTGTGCATAAAAACCTGGCTGTCTGCTCTAGAGCGTCGCTGGATTGGTTGTTTAACAGATAAACGGTGTTCTGCTAGTCTGTCCAGTACTCTAAGCCCATCAATAAGGTTGAGAGGAACTTTGTTCTGACCCGGCTATGACGGGGGCAATAATACAGAACATGGTGTACAGTTTCTGCAGTTTTCAGTATGAAGATGCAAAAACGCGTGCTATGGGGTGTTTTGGAGCCTCTTCCATCTCTCAAAGCAGAAGAAATCTGGCCATCGGTGCTCTGGATCGGAAACAGTGAACAATATCTGGCCACACCTAGGCAGCCGTATGGATGCCAGGGAGAAGGGAGAGCAGAACTTTTTTTGCATGAGCCATCAATTCCTGATATTCTAATTCAAAAAGTCTAGATTTTATAGTGGAGAACATCTCATTGGGAGGTAGCTTTGGCCATTTCCGCACAGCCACGATGGGGGTTGGGTTGGTGTACATGATGCCAACCCAACCCCCCCAGGACCATTCGCACGAACGGTTGCCAACCCAACCCCCCCAGGACCATTCGCACGAACGGTTGCAGTGGAGAAGACGGCGCCGCGGAGCGCCATCGCCTGGTCAACCTACTGTCTCTGCGGCCATCCGACATGTTGCCGAAGCCAGGGGACACGCCCTCCTGCCCTGCGCGACCGCTCCGGCATCACAGGGCAGGGGGGCATGTCCCCAGGCCTCGGTGACGCTCCGGATGGCTGCAGAGATGGTAGGTCGACTGGTCACAGGGGGAGGGATGGCGCCTTCCGGCCGCTGCGATTCGCACAGCAGCGGCTGGAAGCCGCTGTTTTCCGTAAACCTCGCTCGGGGAGCAAGGTCGGAAAATGGCGGCTTCGCGCCGCTCGGGAGGTGCAAGCGCAGCGTGGCTGCGCAGCAGCTGTGCCCCCCATGTCAACAGCTCCCCGGGGACGGCGTTTTTGCCATCCCCAGGGCGCTGTTTATGGCCTGTGCGGAAAGGGCCATGGTTATACATCGGGAGACAGGCCAAAGGCAAGGAGCTTCGCTTCTATACGGGCCCACCATGCAGAAAACTTAAAGCCTGTGCAATGAAGCTCATGTCCTCATGCCTGAAGCAAAGTTGAAACTAGTGCTTGAACATTATGCACCAAGCCCTGTTCTCCAGAAGATGTTGTCCAGCTTCTAGGCACAAGGAAGCATAGGGAACAGAGTGTGTCAGTCCAAATATTTTATACAAAGAGGCAGATTGGAGCCACTCAATATTTCTATTCTAGGATTGGATCCATAAAGAAACACCATATAAAGTTGCGGGCAGACTTTTGCATTAAATGCTTTAAGGGCTGCAGGAAGAAATTGGTGACCATTTCTGTAAAAGAAACGCAAGATAGATTCTTCTTCTTTTTTTGTATTTTTACTGGCAACTATTTTGTTCCTGTGTGAGGACCATCCTGCTCTATAAGGAAAATTTAAGCCTACGTATTTAAAGATATTAGCCTGCACAAGTGCTTCCCCATTCAGCATCCAGTTAGAAGGGCACCACAAGCTTGCAAAAACCACGATTTTTGATTTGGAATAATTAATTTCAAGTATTCAATTAATTTCAATTAATTACAGTATTCAGTACATCTGGCTAATAGTAGCTTTAACCCTACTTTGGTCCTGATAACAAAATGGCATCATCTGCATAAAGCAGCAGAGATATCCTTGATTTACCAAGATAGGGGCTGTGCGGATCATAATATTTATATAACACAATATTTATATAACAAAAGAACATTCTGTTTTGTATCTTCTAAAGCAGCTTCAACAAGAAAAACTTGTCAGCTTTCTATAGCAAGGAGAAATGTTATATGAAAGAATAAATGCTTCAATCCTTTTAATAACTTAACAAAACTTTTTTATTTTATAGTATAAAACTAAATACTAGTTTTGGCCCTACAAAGGGAAATAAAAACAGGTTTAAAACATGTGTTAGAAAAGTAGTTATAATCTCATTTAAAACTGCTATAAAGGAATAGACCTAACCATTGTCACCCATTTAATTTCAGCAGGCCCACATATGTATGCAACTACTTTTTGAGTACCTAACAGGCTTTTGCACTTCTGTTTCTCCCAAAAGGCTACTCCTTTACCACATGCAAGCTCAAATGCGAATGAAATCTTTTATTTATTGATAGAGAATCTATAGAGTTGTACACTGGATTAGGATTATTGCCCAGTCTGAATTCAGGCAGGAAAACTCGAACAGAAAATACAGCAGCCCTGCTCCCCAGGTTCAATTAACCAGCAGAGTTTCTTGCAAGTGGGTACAACCATGCATTTACCCCATGAGAGCAGATCACCATACTCTCAGAAGATACAGTGGTAAGATCATTCTGAAACAGTCAGGCCAGCCAAAGCAGTGAGATAGCAAAGCAAACAATCAGGCTAAAAAACAGGCAGAGCGTCAGAGCAATCTCAGATGACACAACCCTTGATCCCACCTGAAGAATGATGGCAAGACAAAACACTCAAACATTTATTCACCTATTTAAATCTATAATTTGATTAAAGAGCAATATGTTTGTGTGGCATGGATGACAGAGTTGTCAAGATGTGTGAGACAGCATTCATGGGCAAAAGATTGGTGCGTGCATACTATTTTCGTAGGCGCACAGCTTTTCACTGAACATGTCAGTGAGCAGTCAATTCAATCACCTATAAATCAGTGTCATAATTACAACTGATGATAAGAATATGGTAGAAACTAAAATAGATCCATGGAAGTTTAGCTGTGATTAGTCTAAATAATCTGTTGTCATCTCCAAACTTCGCTGCTTTCCTGTATTTTGCTGAACAAACAAAAATTAACTAGCTCTGCCCTCATCACAAATACTTGGAGCATTCCCACACTATGGAGGTTGCAAATTTTCCTCCCCTGCAATTCTTGATGTTAACTAGCTTCCAAGCACAGGCCATTTATACATGCATTACCTATCCAGAAACTGTTTGTTTTGCAGTAGGTTTTCCCACAGTTTTTTTTTGTTTTCACAGGGATTCTTCCTCTGTGAAGTATCTCTAGCCGAGCCACTCCATCCTTTTGTCTACAAGCTGCATCCTTGTTCTTTCCATGCAACTTCCACTTGGAAAGGTTGCCTGTCACCTTTTGTGTGTGTGTATGTGTGCACCATCTTTAGTCTAGAGTTACTTTTCTAGACCATGTAACTTTCATAAACACAAAAAAGTTGTGTGCACACTGGCAACAATAACAATGTATGTATTATTTCTATTAACTGTACAGTGTATAAAATATGTATGTGTAAACATACAGTCCTGTGATGTTGTAATACACAACTTTACATGATACACACTTGTTTGTGTTTATTAATAATAAATCTGTATTGTTTGAATATCAGTATATTATACAATATACTGGCAATATACTGACAACTGTGCTGCAAAGGGGCTTATTGGCATCTTTTTTAATTTTAAAGATGCAAGGTAATAAAAAATTTGCTATACGTATTTGCTATACGTTTGCTGTATGATATATTTGGGAGTTTGTAAGCACTTTTATCTACCACATTACAAGTGTTTTGTATCATATATCTACTTCTTTGAAGTGGTGTCCAAAAGAAATTTGTGTTGATTATCATTTAAGATATATTGTGTAATATGCAAGAAGCTATATCAGCGCATATGTAAATGTTAACATGTATGTTTTTAGTTAAGGCTGGTGTACCTACTTATAATTTTAATCAATCAATAGAGATTGAGCCCTTCGGGGGAGGGCGGTTTAGAAATATAATAAATAAATAAATAAATATAAATAAATAAATTTGTTATTAATAAACACAAAACAAGTGTATATCATTTAAAGTTGTTTATTACACCATAATAGAACTATATTTACACATACATATGTTTTATACATTGTACAACTGATTAATAAAAATAATACATACATTGTAATTGTTGCAAGTGTTCACATGGTTTTTATGTATTTGTGCTTTTCTCCTATCCTTGGTACCTTTTTGTTGTTGTCATGTCAATTACATGTCAGTTTCAAGGATCTATCACTCCAATGACAGATCTTGAGGATTAATTTATTAAAAGTCTTCTGATTGTTTTGAAATGGTTGCCTGAGGAGTGTGAGAAACTGCAGTTGTGGGAGTGAGGGAAAGTGGGGAAGGACAGTGATCTCCACTTTCCCTGCAAAGTGAGAGAAAAGGCCAGACTTTCGCTGGTTTCAGAAACTGCATGGATTTTTTGATGTGAGAGTGGAGAGTTGATGTGAGAGTGGAGAGTTGATGTGAGAGTGGAGAGTTCTGAAAACATGTGTGTAACCGAGAATCAAACCCAAAGGAAATGTACAATCATTGCAAAGACCACAAATGGCCACTAATTGACACATGGTATACATGTGGCAGGCATTTAAGATTTTGGGAAATATGTGGTCCTGGAGTTCCCCTTCAGGAAACTCAATTTCGCGTCAATTCAGATTAACACAATGGTGACACTAAGAAGAGATTTCACTCTCCTACTTACATCAAATTCCCATCTTAAAATGGCATAGACAGCCATCAGCATACATACGTTTCCTTGGTGGAAAAATAGTGACTCCCTTGGTATCATTTAGGGTCAAGATATGGGGAGGAAGTCTGAAGCTCTTTGTCCTCCTGCACTCTGCCTGGATCAAAATTGGGCCCATAGGGAACTGCGTCCTCTATGTTGGCTATGCAGAGTTTGTGATACATAGTGTGTGAATTGGCTCTAAGTGTGAAAGGTATACGATGTTCTCTCTCAGTTGTTAAATTTTGCCAGAGTTTCTTTTTCCCCTCCCTTTCCACTTTGATAAAGAGGAATTTTCTTTAGAGTTGGGGGGTGGGGGATAGTCCTTTGTTACGTTGATGATTCAGGATGTTGGCTGATCTTTCTTTAGTAGCTATAAGTTGTTGGAAGCATAGAAGGCCTTATCTCAAACACTGGGGGAATGTTGCTTACAAAGAATAGTAAATTAAAATAAGAGCTTGCTTGTGTGCCTCACTCTGAGGCTAAAGACAGATGAATGTTATATAAATATAACAGCTAGCCATGGTCCCCTGAAAGATACTCTTAAATAGATAAACTCTGCAAACAATGTTGTCTTAAACTCAACAATGGGAACAGAAGTTTCCAGCAGAGCACAAATTAACCAAAGAATGGCCTTTCTTTCTTGGAGACATACATACAATGGATAGCATGTCAGGATTATTCTGAAAGATTTACCACATATTGCATTATGTACTTCCCCTACCCACTTATAAAGTTTTCAGCTTTTTCAAATACAGGGATTAAGTATTTCTCAGCTCTTTTCCTCTCTCCCACTCTATTATCCAGTTCTGCTTTCTTCATATCTCTTACATACAGCAACTTTTCTGTGTTTTGAACATTTCTCTGGCAGTTTCCGCACGGCCACGGTAGGGGTTGGGTCGGCATACATGACGCCGACCCAACCCCTCTGGGACCGTTTGCATGAATGGTCCCAGAACTCACTGGGACGACGGCGCTGCGCTGCGCCGTCGTCCGCTCGACCTACCTGCTCTGCGGCACTCCGGCACGTCGCCGAGGCCAGGGGACACGCCCCCTGCCCTGCGCGCCCGCTCCGGAGTCGCAGGGCAGAGGGGGGGTGTCCCCAGGCCTCGGCGACACACCGGAGGACCGCAGAGCAGGTAGGTTGACCGGACATGGGGGGAGGGAAGGTGCCTTCGAGCTGCTGCCGTTTGCACGGCAGCGGCTCGAAGCCGCCGTTTTCCGTAAACCTTACTCGGGGAGCAAGGTAGGAAAACGGAGCCTTCGCGCCGCTGCAAAGCAGCGGCGCCCCCTGTGAGAACGGGGCTGCCGTATTAGGCCCGTGCAGAAAGGGCCTCAGTTACTTCTATTACTATATCTACGACCAATGATAATACAATAGAAGCTGCATTATCCCACACTGTTATATTTGTCTGTTTACATACAAGGAGGCATTCACTGCCTACTCTTCAGCTTGCTTGCTGAAGTCTCAATGGCTTCTGCCTTTCCTGGTTTTGTTAACTTCACCCATCAACTCCCTCTTCATGGCACAGATCTTATCAAACCTGTTATATCAATATATCTGTGATTGCTGTTACATCAATATTGTAGTCCCTTTCCAACCCCCCCCCCCCCAAGAAAGAGGCAAAGTAATTCCCTGGACCACACTCTGCTGAAGAAGAGGACCATTTCCTAGAAATGATATTTCTCCCCTACCCCCTACACACACACACACACACACACAAACACACACATACACACACACTTCCTGTTGTTGCTGCAGAAAGAGACAGAAGCTTGTTACTAAATGGCTAGCCCACCATTTGTAATTCATCCTACAGACATCCCTCTCCCCCTCCCCACCCTAACCTGTTGTTAGCTGCAATAGTTCTGAAAGTGACAGTACAAGGGAAATGGCTGATTTGCCATTTGGAGGTTTGCAAAGACAGTGATTTCGCCATGATTCTCTGTTTAGATCAATGTAATAAATTACAAAAATCAAAGTAATAACAAATCTGAAAAGGGAGAAGGGGAAAGGTGTGCCCAGGAGTGCAAGGGGCTGGTGGTGAGGAGAGGGAATATGTCCAGGGCAAAGCTGTGCTCACAGGCAAATCTCCCCTGCTCTAATGGCAAAGAAAATTAAAGTTTCGTTTAAGATGCTTAGTATGGAAAGAATAGAAATTGAAATTGGGGCTTGGGAAAATACATTCGTACAAGAAATCTTGCTGTGACGGACATTTGTCCCTGCTGTGCGGCAGAAACCTTGTGCATAATGGACATTAGTCATTGGAGGAAGGTGGGAAGCATGCTTATTGCCTTGCAGGCTCACTACTGCTGATTGTTCCATCACTCAGTACTGAAGATTCCACAGAAGGTAAGCACTGAGCTGGGCTTTTGCTAGTAGTATGATTTGTGTGGCAAGGGTAGCTGCAAAACTAGAGTCCTTCAAGTTTACCGGAGAACACAGTGGGGACCGCAGGTAGCAGCTGAGCTAGCCCAAATTGAGCTATGAGCTTGGTTTTCTGGGCAAGATATCTCTTTCCTCCCCCATTTTATGAGTTTAATAGAGAGATCCTGAAAAGAGAAAAGGAGACCCAGATTTCCTTTGCCAGTACCTTCCCATTAATGTGCAAAAGCATACACTCTTCACAGAAATGCTTTGACACTGGAGTGAGGAGGGCGGCAAACACAGAGGTTCCAAGCACAAAGTACAATACAGTCTGCTGCTTAAACTACAAATGAAATGAAGGGGACTGGTACTCAAAGCAGCCTCTACATCAAACCTGTCATGCCAGAACTTCCCATACACAGGAAAAAACCTGAACAGGAGTCCAGAGATAAAAGTTGTTGTACACACTTTTTGCAGCTTGATAATTTAACCAGCAAGTAACTTTGTTACCCTAAGCAAGACACAGACCAGAAAATTAGTATGAAAAGCAAGATAGAAACCAATAAAAACTATTCACGATGTGTCTCGATTCCATTAGTGAATGTTGATTAAAGTCACTTTTTTACTGCAAAGTGTGTTCCTCCCACTTGATTAGTCTAAAGAAAATGAACCCGGAGAGAGGAGATAGGTGCAGGCTTGCTTTCCTGGATTTATGGTTGTAGCATCTAAATAAACCTGAGTAATTACTTATGGCAAAGGATGTGAGAAGCTCATGAGGTTTGAATGTTTCCCCAAGAAACAAGGCTGTTTCTGCTGGGAATACATTAAACACTACGCAGTGGCGTAGGAGGTTAAGAGCTCATGTATCTAATCTGGAGGAACCGGGTTTGATTCCCAGCTCTGCCGCCTGAGCTGTGGAGGCTTATCTGGGGAATTCAGATTAGCCTGTACACTCCCACATACGCCAGCTGGGTGACCTTGGGCTAGTCACAGCTTCTCGGAGCTCTCTCTGCCCCACCTACCTCACAGGGTGTTTGTTGTGAGGGGGGAAGGGCAAGGATATTGTCAGCCCCTTTGAGTCTCCTACAGGAGAGAAAGGGGGGATATAAATCCAAACTCTT
Source organism: Sphaerodactylus townsendi (assembly GCF_021028975.2). Lineage (NCBI taxonomy): Eukaryota > Metazoa > Chordata > Lepidosauria > Squamata > Sphaerodactylidae > Sphaerodactylus > Sphaerodactylus townsendi. The sequence goes on along the minus strand of NC_059425.1, from coordinate 126,567,734 downwards.
CTTCTTCTTCTTCTTCTTCTTCTTCTTCTTCTTCTTCTTCTTCTTCTTCTTCTTCTTCTTCTTCTTCTTCTTCTTCTTCTTCTTCTTCTTCTTCTTCTTCTTCTTCTTCTTCTTCTTCTTCTTCTTCTTCTTCTTCTTCTTCTTTAATATCCCAATAGATATTTTCTCCCTCATTTAAGCAAACTTAAGTCCAAATGTTTTTAGAGTATACTTTTCCCTCAACTTTGGCATCAGAAGGCCAGAGGATCATGGGAGTCTCTACTGGAGTTGACAAGCCACATGATAAAACGCAAGAAGGTAGAAGAAAAGAAACCTTCCTGGTGACTTCCGATTCACACATTATAGAGAACATAAGTTGGATTCAGAGTGTTCAACTTGTGTCCTGGGGGATAGCTATAAATGAGTTGGAAGTTCCTCAGTTCCTTAATGTGCCATGCTCAGTTTGGATTGTGGCTGTAGCATGCATGGAAAGGGAGCTTCAGCATTCCCCCATACCATGGAAGCCACCAATTTCTTTCACAGGGTGAATATCTGAGAACCATTCTGTTTCAATAAATAACAGATAGCTTTTTGATGTAAGAAAATATGTACACCTTATTTTTGTGTCTTGGAACAGATAGTTTATACCCTTTTTGAAGATGATAAATATGAGACTGTATTGAAGATATGTGCCAAAATAGTATATGAGAACAAATTGCTGCAAAATTTAGTAGCCTAAATATAAAGTAAGGGGATCAATATTATCAGTATATTGCTGCTAAGGAAGTAATTATTACCCATGAATTTGGTATTATGGAGGATAAGATGATTGGAGATCAGCTTATTGAGAAAAAAACTACTCTTCACATAAAGTGTGCTTGCTTCTAGAATCAGAAACACAGATAATGAGGTTCGGTACAGAAGGCACATTTCACTGTGTGAATCTACTGTAGAAGAGTGTGTTGAAATGCAGACAAATGCTTACAAGTGAAAACCAAAGGCAAAGCAAATTTGAAGTACAGGAAAAAACATGGTTCCATTATGGATCTGCTTAGCATCTTGCAAACTACACATGTCCTGCAAAGGCAACTGCATATAATTTCTGTAGAACAAATGGACATTTTGCTGAAGTCTACCATAGCTGTCAGTCCAAAAAGTGCATGCAATTATTGTGCCAGATGTTACTGTTTTGAACACGGACCTAATCAGTTTTACATACACTGCAAAAATAATTTCTACTACTAATGATTTTGCAAGAGCCCTAGCAAAGTCACAGGCTGTTGGACCCAGGTGAATATTATCTAATTTAATCCCCTTTACTTTGACACTGTACTGCTTATTCAAATAAACTTTTGCTTGTGTACGGTTTAATAAACTGAAGTCCTATGAATGGCTGTTTTGTACTCTAAGTAGGCAGTCTCCACTTTATTTGGAAGGGGGGGGGGAGATTCGCTTGAGATAGAGGCCAAGAGGGGTTACTGGGATCCATAACCTATTTATACAAGGATAGTGCTGAGTGAAAAGTGTCAAATGAGCAGGCAGTTGTATAATTAAGAAATGGTTTTAAAGGTGGTCCCCTGTGCCAGCACCAAGTCATTACTAACCCATGGTGTGTCATCACATTATGATGGCAGATTCTGTTTATGGGGAGGATTTTTTAAAAAATTAAAGGGTAATAATAGTAAAACAAGAAAATATTTTAAGCAATGAACTCACTAAGAGAAAGTGAAGAAGTTGTATAGGGTTTCAGGGATGGGTGATAGTTATCAGTCTTGAAGGGTCATCCAAGGAAAGCAGTGCTGAAGCGGAAAATGACCAGTAGCAAAAGAAAGAGCCAACAAGCAAGGAGGGGAAAGCATGTATGCATGGATCCAGAATACACACATCCAAACTATGAATGGCCGAAGGATCGATATTTTGTACTCCAAAAAGGGTCCTGAGGTAATATGAAATAAGCTGGCAATCAATTTTTTGTCCCTGGCTTTCCTGATTGCTTTTCTAAGGTTCCAGCAATAAGATAGGAAAGACTTGATGAGTCATCAGGACCCAATTCTCTTGAATTCCAATTGATTGCTGGGATGGGTGCAGAGAGGATAAGTAATGGTCTGTTCACAGTGCTGATTAAATCTCCCTAGCAGAGGTGGAGCAAGAGGGAAATGCACCCGGGGCATGCACGTGCCCTGCGCCCCTGCCACAGTGCCATCTGCCCCCGCCCCAGAATGCCACACCATGCCCCTTCTGCAGCCTGGCTACACTTCCGCCTCTGTTGCTGCTCTGCCCGGGGCGTTGCACCCCACCTGGTCCCATTGGTGCTACGCCACTGCTCCTTAGGAATGCATAATGGCAATTAGCAGTTTAACCTTTTGGGCTGTCAGCATTATACTTGCCTGAATGTGCCCGTCTGTATTTGTCACACGTGTCTTCCTTCCCTTGAAAAAAATACACAGCCACCAAAAAGGGTACTCATCCCCTTGTCTCCTGCCCTTCTGTCAGGTTACCTGAGCAATATGTTCATTTCCCAGTCTATTCAGTTTGATTTCTGTAGAAACCAGTGAGATTCTGAATATCCAGAATTATAGAATGTGGATAAGGAAATATTCAGTGAATTATGTCAATTTCTTAATCGTACATCCCTGGTGTTTCTATTGATGCCATCTATTTTGTTTGCACAGCACAATTTACAGCACAATGTCCCTGCAACTCTCTCTCATGGGAGCCTAAAATAGGGAGGCATTTCAGGCTTCTGCAGGAGGTGCAGGTAAATCATGCTGAACAAATGGAAGGCCTTGCCCCCACAGAAACTCTATTTGGGATCTAACTCCTTATTTTTGCATTTCTTTGATAGATTTCAGTTCTCAAATTGTGTCACCATTTGTAAATCCTTGATTTCTGCTTGTCATCCTTGTATCTTAGAATAACAAAGTGGCTGGCAAATGCAGCAAATTTATATCAATTCAAATAGTTAACAGCTGGTAAATCATTGGGGATAGGAGCAGCTTCACCAAAGCCCCTCCTAATAAATTCTTTTGATATATTTATAGTAAATAAATGAATATGGAAGGTGTAAAATTGCCCTAGCAGAAAAATCTGGAATCAATTTTGGTTGCATTTATAAACACTTTTGTAGACATTGAAACAGTTTGCCTTGCTATTCACTGAAGAGTATTCATTCTGCTGGGTCTGCTTTTCCCTCAAAGAGCGGATATGAAGCAACCTAGCAGATACTTCTTTTTTTCCCATTTATGAAAATATAAATGTAGTGGCTGCATTACATCCCAACCAGCCGGCCTGGTCTTTATATGGCAGACATAACAATACCTTGGCTTGCAGATTGTGAACTGAAATAAAAATGATACAGATGTTCAGCTAATCTGTTTCCAAATACAGTAAAACTGTGCTCCCAGATGTTTGGTTTACATATTTCCACGCAGCTCCAGTGTTCCCAACAGTTTAAGTAATAGTATTACTGGAATTACATTTTATTTCTGTAGCTTACGAAGTGGTTTTGTATCTGCTTATAACAGTCCTCCAAGAACTGAAAAGAAATGGGATGGAAGTGCAAGCAAATATGAATTGGGGTTGTGCAAGGACTTTAAAATGTTTATATTATGCACCATTTATAAAGACTTGTACATTCCCATAAGCCAATTCCCTTGGCCTGAAATTCATAATAAGGATAAGAGGTATTACAAATGTGCTCTTTGGTCTCCCCCAAGAGCCTGCTTCTAGTCTCCAACCACCTTAATTAAATCTAGGATAGCACACATGGTTGAAATCTCTGTGGGGAACTTTGCTGTTTTATAATTAAGAACTAATACATATTTAATGGTTATATTGTGTTTATATATAATATTATAGTAATGACCTACAGTGTAAAATATATAGTGGTGAGAAAGGATAGTTCTACTGATCCAGGAAATCATGCATGTATACACAAACTAATAACGTGAACTGTTCGTCTACCACAAGAAACTGAGGGACAATTTGGGATAGAAACATAAATGGTGTTTAACTGGCTTCTTTGTTTTTGAATCCCTCCACCTTATTATCTCCTTTCAACTAGTAGATGTTCTAGATCTATGGGGATAAATTAATCCTCTGCTTTTCCTTTCAATCTTCTGCTGTTTTATCCCTAAATTGCCCCTGGATGGCAGCCAGCTTTCCATTTGTACTCCACAATCACCCTCTTCATTTAGTCCCATTCCTGCAACTGTCTGTTGTTTCTACCTGGATTTTTTAATTACTCTTTTATTAAGACTCCTCTCACAGAATGCTGTTGATATCCCCTGTCAAACCTAAATCTAAGCTTTATATCTTTCCTTTGTTCCCCGTATTCACTTTGCTGAGAAATCCTGAGAAATCACATTGGATCAGCTCGTACCACATTGTGAAAATACAGTTCTTCCTGATTCACATTTTAGTCATCTGCTATCTGGACCTCTGCAGTTTTTCCTCTGGCCTACTCTTTGATCTCTATCACCAAAATAATTCTATCACTTTGTCACCAAAATCATTCACCCCTCTGATTTGTCTGATAACATAATACCCTTCCTTAAAATCCTGCATTGTACCTCCTCTGTAGGGCTGAAATACAGCACAGACTAATTGTTCTTACTTTTAAATGCCTGTATAGCTCCCCTCATTACTCTGCTGTAATATTTACATGTATTTATTTTCAAGATTTATACTCCACATTTATGCACTTATCAGGGCTACTAAGATTACTTCTATGTCATCCTTTTACAATCTCCTTTGTCCATCTTCATCATCTTCAGTTCCTTGGAGGCCTCCTGGTTTCAAACTTGTTAACCTGCGATGTATAGGCCTGGAATAATCTTCTACATTTAAACTTCCTCTGTTTCATCAAATTTTTCATCCAAACCTATATTTTCTGTGAAACCCTTCAACACCCCTCACTCCTAAATATAATAAATGCAATGGAATCATATTATTCTGTGGGAACACCTGTGCCATTCATCCTTCTTTCTCTTATAGCTTCCCTTGGGTCAAATTTTGGAAGTTCGTGGGCAGGAATCCATTGTATTGCTGCACTGTAAACTGTAGGGTTGCCATCTGTAGGTGAATACATAGGAGAATTTGGGAGCAGGTCCAAACTGTTGTCTTGTCAATGAACAATATTACTGTGAAAGTGGAAGTGATGCCATTGCATCAGCATGAAGCTCTAGGATTAACCATATCATTTTGGGTGAATTCTAGGGCATTGCCCTGACACAACAACTGTTCACTCCAGTTTCATGTCATCAGTGATTCTTTGTACTAGTGTGATGCAGAATCACTAACAGTTCCCCTCTGCTGTCTGTCAAGCAGCAGTTGGGAATGGGATAGAGGAGACTGTAGTTAAATCTGGGCTCCATTAATATATAATTATTTGGCCTAAATAATCTTAATTTCCTTTCCTGCCTGATCAATAACATATACATTCAGATCCTGAAACCTCTGCTTGATAGTCAGTGCTCCTGAAATCTAAGGCTTTTGCTTACTATGGATTGAATTCAGTGGACAAAAGGGCAGTGATTTTTGCCAATTCCCATTCCCTCCACAGACCTCCAGATCCATGTATGTTGTCCCAGAGGAATCTTTCCCCAGGGACAGAATTTTGGGACAGTATTTGTATCTACAAGATGAAGTAAGCATAAAACCACTCCATGGAGAGAAATCCCCAGTGGCATAAAATTGTTTTGTATGGAAAAGGGGAGCTATCTTGGGTCTCCACATAGCAGCAAAGTTGGGCAAAAAATAAGTAAATACATTTGCACAAAAGTAATCATCTTCATCATAATCCTTTATCACCAAGAGAATCAAAGCGCATGAGATTTTATGTCCTACCAGAATCTCTACTTTTCTGTTGGACCCCACAATGCATTTTTTAGGATTTCAGATTGTTCTGAAACTTGGGTATCCCCAGTTTGCTGATTAATCTGTTTGCGTGAGGAGGTGTGGATACTCGCTGCATTAATACAGACAACTAATTGTTTGTTGGAAATAAAATCGCCCGAAGCCCAAATTTATTTTAACAATATAACAACCATGAAGCTGGGCGAGCATAACCGAGCACATCCTGGCCCCCAGGCAGCAATGCTGAACCTGGTTATAGGGCATCTCCAGCCAACTCCTCAGGCTCTTCAGACAGATAACACTGTCCAGCACACACACCCAGGAACAGGAAGTTACTAGATGCCACTTGGACGCAAACCCAAATTGTGACACCCCTTCCTGCTGGGTAGCGAGCTCTTGGCGCAGCCCCAAGGCTTGCCCTATCAAGCTCTACCACTACCTCGGACCTCCTAAGGAGGCCCCCCTGATGCGGGAAGGTCCAGCATGTAAGCTACTGCCTTCCCCAATAGGATGTGCTCTTATGCCCAAGGCCCCAGCGAACTGCGACAAAACATAATGAAACATGAAAACTTAACTTAAACCATGACCCAGGGAGGGTGGGAGGGTCGTTTTGCTTCCCTGCCTTGCAAAGAGGACGTCCCCCAGCGGGCTCAGCCTTCTAAAGGCTTGCCTGGCCCCTGTCATGTGCCGGTACCCGGCCATGTGACAGGTCCCCGCCGGCATACGAGGGAGGAGGCATTTCGCTCCTACCTCCCCTGTCGCAACGGCACCACTAGGGCGATACCTGGGGCACGTTTTATCATTTGTGCAACCTGGATCTGCAGATTTAGATATCTAAAAGTGGAGACCACATGTTGTTCAAACTGTCGAGATCCGTTTCCCTGGAAAAAAGAGCAACCTGACTATGAGTACCGAAGAAAGTATTTTTAATTCTTTCCATTTAAATAATTATTTCCCTTTTATTCACCCAATTATTATAAGGTCAATTTTGTATAGGAATATTCATATTATTACAGGCAATCTTGTGGTTTGGATTTTAAAGGTGACTAGCAGAAAATTAGATGGGAGACCAGGGTTATCCAGGGTTGCTATGCAGAGGCAGACAATGGCAAACTACCTGTATGTGCCTCTTGTTCTGAAAACCCTATGGTCACTTTCCATTACCAGTAGAAAATAACAGTAGGCTATCAAGGCAAGCCACAGTGTAAGGACATCTATTGATGTACATGCATAAAGATTCTAGTTTTATGCGATGATATGTTTATTTAATTTTATGCTTATTGCCTTCTTTCAAGGCCCATGCATTAAAGACTGAACTACTGCATCACCTTTGTGTGCAGTAAAAAACATAATTGTGAATATTTATAAGAATATTTTGGATTCCTTATTTTCTATACTGTTATTAGTAATACTGAAGTAAATAAGGACTACAGAAATTAATAAAATAAATAAATAAATAAATATCCACCTCAAAGAATTGGGCTAAAGAGACTGATACTGATTGAAAAAACACCCTTTATCAGTAGCAGCGGAAAGCGGTATACTTGCGGCAATTTCCTGACTATACAATGAGAATAAGGTTTAGCTGGGTCATCAGTTCCTTTACTTTCTTGCCAGATCTGTTCTGGTTCAGCTGCAGGCTACATCTAGCTCCTAGGAGGTAATTTTACTTACTGAACATTTAGAAGAAATGAAAGTATATACATTAAATTATTTTGCATTTCAATAGCCCCAATCAAATTTAAAATTCAGTTCCATCCCAGATTACACAATTGATCATAAAGAATGCAGCTGCTTCTGAAATCTTGGTCATCTCACAGTGAGATATCTTTTTCTTATACTCAGAAAACAGGGTCTTAAAGAAAAATCAAGCCAAAGATCTAAAGGTTTTTTTTCTATTGAAATTATGTTTTACTGTAAAAAGTTCAGAAAAAGTAAGTTTTACTGTAAAAAGTACAGCTGCAATGAGCTCCTGGCACTCAAGGAACGTGTGCGTTCTCTTGAAGCCAAGGTGGCAGACCTGGAGAAGCTGAAAGAGGTAGAGAGGGTGACAGGCAAGGCTTTCAGGGACCTAACAGCTGGATCCCACTCCCAAGGTGACGTCCATTCAGATGTCATGGAGAATGAAGGTCTTGGGGACGGAGGGTGCCAGTCTGAGGTGGGGGAAGATGCTCCCTTAGATGGGACCCCTTCCTTAGCTGGTGATCAGATTTCCTCTCGCACTGAGGATACCCCTCAGGGAGGTGGGGGGCTTCTCGTAGTGGGTGATTCGATCATTAGAAATATAGAGAGTTGGGTTTGCGAGAGGCGTGATGACCGCATGGTGACTTGCCTGCCTGGTGCGAAGGTTGCAGATGTCACGCTTCGTCTAGATAGGCTTTTAGACAGTGCTGGGGTGGAGTCAGCAGTTGTAGTCCACACTGGCACCAACAACATTGGGAAATTTAGCCGGGAGGTTCTGGAAACTACATTTAGCCTGCTAGGTAACAGGTTGAAGTCCAGGACCCCAAGGTGGCATTTTCAGAAATACTACCTGTTCCACGTGCAGGCCGAGCTAGGCAAGCGGAGATACAGGGTCTCAATGCGTGGATGAAAAGGTGGTGTAAGGCAGAGGGTTTCAGATTTGTCAGGAACTGGGGAACCTCTTGGGACAAGGCAGGCCTGTACAAAAGGGAGGAGCTTCATCTTAACCAAAGAGGAACCAGGCTGCTGGCGCTCAACGTTAAAAAGGTGGCAGAACAGCTTTTAAACTGATCCCTGGGGGAAAGCCGACAGGAGCTGAGGTGACTTCGGGTCGGAATACAGTATCTATGGGGATGCAGACAGAGAGGAGGTTTTCTAAATCAACCACATGCAAGCGAGAACATAGCAATGTGCATGTGACAAAGGGATATAGATGTCTACAAAAAGACTTGAGGGTAAAGCACATAAATCCCAGGTTAAGGACAAGGAGACAGAGGTTTATACAGGTGTCTCTATGCTAATAGTAGAAGCCTTAGAGCCTAAAATGGGGGGAGCTGGAGTACAGAGTTTTGAAGGAGGACTTTGATATAGAGTGGGCATTACAGAGAGCATGGTGGAATATGAGGAGGAACCAGTGGGATATGCTGTTATACCCAGGCTACAGGCTCTATAGGAAAAGGATAGGACAGGGCATTGGGGGTGGAGTTGCCCTTTACATAAAAGAGAGCATAGTGTCACATAAAATAGACAATGAAAGGGGAGCTGGTTCCCCTACAGAATCACTGTGGATATCAATGCACCAGGTGTGAGAAAAGGACAGTTTAATATTAGAGAGATATATTATCGGTCCCCCCTGACCAAAAGTGATTACACAAGAGGAGGATTCTAGAGATAGAAAAAAAAAAAGAAATTAGAGAGGCCAACAAGAGAAACACAAAAATGTAGTGGTAATGGGTGATTTTAACTATCCCCATATATAAACTGGAAAAATGCATGTTCAGGTCATAGTAAGGAGAGAGCATTCCTGGATATGCTAAATGACTGTGGCTTAGAGCGGAGATGGTTTGTGGAACCCAACCAGGGGGAGAGGAAGTGATCCTAGATCTAGGGATTCTATGTGGGACCCAGGATCTGGTGCAGGAGAGTCCAGTGTTGTTGAGCCGATGAGGGAACAAGCGACCACAATGCTGTCAGATTCAGTATCTCTGCATGCAGTGAACAAGAGTGACAAACTTCTACTAATGTAGTTACATTCGCCCTTCAAGAAAGGGAAATTTCTCCAAAGATGAGAAGGGGATAGTGCTTGTAGGAAGCTGAAAGGAGAAAATCAAGAGAGTCAAAACTGTCCAGGATGCTTGGAGGTTATTTAAAAACACAGTCATAAAAGCTCAGCTGGAGATGTGTTCCGCCAGGTTAGGGAAAAGGCAGCGCCCAGTCCAAAAGAAAGCCACCATGGTGGTTAACAAGAGAGGTTGAGGAAATTATCAGAAAAAAAGAAAATGTATTTTTAGAAAATGTAGAAGTCCAGTTTGACTGATGAAGAGAATATGAGAGAGGAACACAAAATGAGTGGCCAAAAGAGAAGTAAGATTACTTGCTAGCTATAAAGGGAGGCAAAAAAAAGGATTATGAGGGAACAGCTTATGGCTGTGAACATCAAAACCAGCAACAAACAGTTCTTCAAGTACATCAAAAAGCAGGGAAGCCAGCAAAGGGAAAGCGGTAGGCCCGTTAGATGACAAAGGAACAAAGGGGTGTAATGCTAAAAGATGCTTGAGAGGAGATTGCAGAGAAGCTGAATGAATTCTTTGCATCTGTCTTCACCCAAAGAGGAGGTGAGTGAAAAATTCCTGCACCTAGAACCAAGCTTCTTAGGGAGGCGATTCTGAGGGAACTAGCATGATGATAGTGGTAGACAAAGGGAAGAAGTTCTGGCAGCCATGTGATAAACTAAATGCTGCACCAAATCCCCTATGGCCCCAGATTGCATTCACCCAAAGAGTTCTTAAAAGAGCTCAAGCATGAAATTGCTGATCTTCTCACTTTAATATGCAACTTATCCCTGAAATCAGGCTCCATCCCTGAAGACTGGAAGATGGCCAATGTCACACCAATCTTTAAGAAAGGATCTAGGGGGGGACCCGGGAAATTACAGGCCAGTCAGTTTGACATCTGTTCCTGGCAAATTAGTAGAATCTATCAGTAAAGATAAAATTATTAAACATGTAGAAAAGCAAGACCTGCTGAGAAAGAAGAGTCAAGCATGGCTTTTGCAGAGAGCAAATCCTGTCTTACAAACTTACTGGGAGTTCTTTGAGAGAGGGTGTAAACAGGCATGTGGATAAGGGGGAACCAGTGGACATTGTCTACTTGGATTTTTCAAAAGGCTTTTGACAAAAGTTCCTCACCAGAGACTATTGAGAAAACTCAGCAATGAAGGGAAGGAAAGGAATAAGAGGGGAAGTCCTCCCTATGGATTAAAAACTGGTTGAGAAACAGGGAAGCAAGAGTGGGTGTAAATGGGAAATTCTCACAATGGAGAGAGATGTAAGGAGTGGTGTCCCCTAAAGGATCCGTTTTGGGACCAGTGCTCTTTAACCTATTATTCATAAATGACCTGGAAGTAGGGGTGGGTAAGCATGGTGTAGAAGGATTTGCAGATGATACCAAATTATAATTAGTGTGGTGAGAACCGCACTTGGAAGGATTGCTAGAAGAGCTCCAAGCTGGACCTTGATAGAATTAACAGTGTGAGCTGGGCTAGACAATGGCAAATGCAGTTTCAATGTAGCAAAATGTAGAAGTTGAGAATGCACATAGGGGCAAATCAGATCCAAACTTCACATACACGCTACAGGGGTCACTGCTATCAGTCACAGACCAGGAAAGGGATTTAGGCGTCTTAGTTGATAGTTCCTTGGGAATGTCCAACTCAATGCATGGCAGCTGTGAAAAACAGAGCAAACTCTATGTTAGAGGGATAATTAGGAAAGGAATTGAGAATAAAGAACTGCAAGAAGATTGTCATGCCCATATATATAAAGCCGTTGTAGTGTGACGCCGCACTTGGAGGTACTGTATGTTCAGTTCTGAGGTAGCCACATCACTCAAAAAGGATATTGAAGAGAGATAGAAAAAAGTGCAGAGAAGGGACAAGCGAGGATGATTGAGGGACTGGAGCACCTTCCTTATGAGGAGAGGCTGCAGCATTTGGGACTCTTTAGCTGGGAGAGGAGACGTCTGAGGGGGGATATGATTGAAGTCTATAAAATTATGCATGGGGTAGAAAATGTTGACAGAGAGAAATTTTTCTCTCTTTCTCACAATACTAGAACCAGGGGGCATACATTGAAAATGCTGGGGGGAAGAATTAGAACTAATAAAGGAAACACTTCTTCATAGCTTTGATGTGATTGGTGTTTGGAATATATGCTGCTGCCACAGAGGAGGTGAGTGATGGCCACTAACCTGGATAGCTTTAAAAAGAAGGGCTTGGACGGATTTATGGAGGAGAAGTCGATTTATGGCTACCAATCTTGATCCTCTTGATCTGAGATTGCAAATGCCTTAGCAGACCAGGTGATCGGGAGCAACAGCCGCAGAAGGCCATTGCTCTCACATCCTGCATGTGAGCTCCCAAAGGCACCTGGTGGGCCACTGCGAGTAGCAGAAAGCTGGACTAGATGGACTCTGGTCTGATCCAGCTGGCTTGTTCTTATGTTCTTATGTTCTTATTTGCTCATTTTTCTTACTTATTTTCTAAACCAGCTATGATATTGTTGACAGTTACATATGTATTGTTTCTGTTGATTGATTCTGATGTATTGTTTCTGTTGATTCTGATTCTGTTGCTGATGTATTGTTTCCTATGTGTCCTTCATATTGTTCATGGGAAACATGACACTTACAAAAAATATCTTCCAATAGGCTACAAGTAAGGTTTTCAGATTCCTAGAGCTACCCTTAGTCACTTCCACTCTGTGTAGCGGTGAGCGCCAGCTCTAGCAGATGGCCTGACAAGCTTATGACTAGTATACATCATAACACAAACTCCATTGAAGTAGATTTTGTGTCCCCATCAGGAGGTAAATAACAAAGAAACCAAAATCATGATCAACTAAATGAACTAAATGGCACCTGGGGCAAGAACAAAAATGGCACCCCTCTCCCGTGGGCCCAGCCAAGACGCCCTGCCCGCTTGCCCACCTCCTCACCGGGCAAAGCAACAGGAATGACGGCGAGACCTCTCCGGTGGCTGCTGAGGCAGCAAGGAGGTGGCGGGCCACTGCCAATGGAGATTGAGGCGGGACCAGGAGGCAGCAGCCGGTGGACCCACAGCAGGATTGCTGAGACCCACTGGCTACTGCCGCCCCGGCTCTGTCTCAACCTCCATCGGCAGCGGCCCGCCACCTCCATTGCCTCCCTGCCTCATCTTCCCTGATGGGCCTCTTCCTCTTGCAGGGCGGCCAGGCAGACCCATGGGGGGTGGTGAGAGGCACCCAGCAGGCCTGCCCAGGTGCCCTGCAAGAGGAAGAGGCCCAGCAGAGAAGACAAGGCAGGGAGGCTGCAGATGGTCACCAAATGGAGGTGGAGCTGGGGCCGGGGGTGGTAGCAGCTGGCAAGGCATGGTGAGGCTGCCGTGGGCCCATGGCTGCCACCACCACCCCAGTTCAACCTCCATCAGCGGTGGCCCACTGCTTCTGCCGCCTTCCTGCTTTGTCTTCCCTGCTGGGTCTTTTCCTCTTGCAAGGTGCTCGGGCTGAGGAGTGCCTCACAGGCCTGCAACCGGCTTTGTTGTGTGGGGAGTGATTTTGCGGGGGGCCCTCATGGGTGGCACCCTCTGGCAGGAATGCCTCAGATCATGGTAAAAGTGTAGAATAGATGACAATAATGCAGTAGACAATGTAGTGAGTTAACTTGTCTGAAACATTTTGTACATAAATCTAGGCATTTGTTATGCATAGAAACATATCAATCTGACCTTGCACAGTTGTATAGTTGTATAGTCCATACCTCCCCATGCCGCCTTTGGTCAGTGGAGATGTGTCCATGTCTGATTTCTAGTATGTCAAATCTAATGTGGGAAATGATTTTCTTCAGAGTGGGCTCCAGAATGAAGTGAGGCTTCGGGCTCAGTAGTTTGGGGGGGGGGGAGGTACATGGCAGTCTCCACTAACAGCCTTGTCATACCTTGCTCATTGCTGCCTTGTTTTCTCTGCCTCCTCTTTTACCCTTGCCCTTGAGCCACTGACGTGTCCTTTCTTCTTATTCCCCCAGGCATCTTTAAATGTAATCTAGAAATCTGCACATGCTAGTGTTGCCAGCTTTTTATTGAAAATTTTCTGGAGATTTGGGAATGGAGCCTGTGGGAAAAAGGGTTTGGGGAGAGAAGGAACCTCGTCAGACTATAATGCCATGCTTTCCTCCAAAGCAGCCATTTGCTCCTGAAAAATTGATGATCTAGAGATCAGTTGCTATTCCAGAAATTGTCCCTTAATATACAACTATGCAACTGTATCAAAAGTGACAGTACCAATTTTAATGAATTATTAGAATGATGATATATTGAAGTATATGCATATATCTCGGCATAGGTATGTTCAAACCAAACTAGTTTTCTCCAGGTTACATCTGAAAAAAGGAATGGAAATGAGCACTGCCTATGAATATGCACTAGTTAAAAGTCTTCCTCAGTATGCCTTATTTGAAACAGACATCATCTGAAGAAGGCTGCTGTATATAGGACAGTTCCATAGCAATCCACAGCAATAAACATATAGATTGTTCCCTTCTATCATTCACATGAGTTGTATGATATAAGGTTGAAATTAAATTTTCATCCATGTCTCATTTCATTAGTGCATCTTCTTGTGTATACATTTCCTTTCATTATTAATATAAACTATTATGCCATTTAAATAATATTCTATCCATCAACTCTACCCATTAATATTTCACATCACTGGTGATAGATTCCAGGACTTTGCTGAGTGTAACCAGGACAAAGGTTCAGCTTCTGATTGGCCAGCAGCTAGACAGTCAGATTGTCAGTCAGAGGGTCGGTCGGAGGTAGGGAAAGCTGGGAGGCAGTTGTGGAGTGAACTGCTTTGATCTCTGAGTGAAAAAGCTTTCTCTTTGTGAGGGGACCAATCAGGCAGACAGGGTGATATGTTCTGAGATCCCAGTAAAATAGTATAACACTGAAAACACACTGGTTACTGTATATCTCTGTGGAATACACTAGAGGAAAATAAGTAATAGGACTTATTGGTCAGTTGTAGTCACAGAGGAGAGAGTGGATTTATTCTGAAAGGAATCAGAAAAGAGAAATCTTAGTCAAATTTAAGTGTGAGAAGGGACACATCTGAGGACAGATTGCCCTGAGTCAATGTAAAATAAAATCTGCAAAAAATATATTTTACCTCAGAGAACTCTCTTCAGAGTTGGGAAGAAAAAAATGTTCGGTAACAACATTTATAAGTCTTTAAAATCCTGAGTGATATTAAAGTATCATAAGAAAGAAAAAACATCTCTGGGAAAACTGAAGTAATAAGAAGCTTGAAATTTCTTCCATAAGACTGAACAACTGAACTAACTTGAAGCAGTGTGAAAGATACCAACAACATCTCAAAAAAGTGCCGTATAAACTTACCTGTTTTGAGTTCCTTTGCCAAAAAATCTTTATTGTTTTAAAGTAAATTTCATCTAGTTTATTTTTCTATCTTTTAAAAAACCTCCTGTGCCTAATGTATTTCTGTGACGAGGAAAGGTGGTTTAAGCAAGTGATGCTGCTGCTTTCTGCGTGGTGACTGGAATTCTGAGCAAGAAGCCCACCTTCAGCTATCATAATTTTAAAAGCCTGCAGTCACTTGATTTGGTTTGGGATTGTGGCATGGGGAAAGATGTCCCTGCCTCCCCCTGCAGCATTAAAAACATAATGTGTAGTTTTGCCCCAAGACACTTGCAGAATTAGATTTTTCCAGCTTCCCCTTTTCCCAGCAGTTGATAATGTGCTTCAAAAATACATACCAAGGGCTTGAGAAACCCATATGGTAAAAAAAGCAACACAACCTGGGTGACTGTACTGATGAGGGCAAAGTGAACCATGGACTTCCCCTCTTCTATAGAAACCTGTGCTGTGTGGCTTTTCATCCTGGCAGCCCCCACCTGTCTAAGTTTTGGCATCACATTTTAGAGGCTCACAGATGGCGGGTGGGGAAGGGGGAGAAGGGAAAATCCATTTCTGCTTTTAGTTTTAGCTGGTATGGCATAAAACGCAGCCCATTGAGCTTGCTGTATGGCCAAAGGCTACCAGTGACCACCTTTCTGTACAATTTAATTCACAGCACAGTAAGCTTTTAAGCTTCTATTATGGTTTTCATCCGAGTCTCAACATGAAAAGCACTTATGTCAGTGATTTACTCCCTGCTAAAAATAAAACTGTTCTATGCTTACATTATTAATTCATATCGTTTGTAAAGTGTTCCGTCTCTGGGCACTACCCCCTCCAAGCCCGCAACAACAATATCTCATTAAAATTAAGAGCAAAACCCTCTACATAATACATGGCCTTTCAAAAGTAATCATATTTGGAGAAAAGATTGGCATTTATCATGGGAAAAGAGAATGCACAGCAAACTCAACAGCTGATCTAATATACAAAATCCCAGATCACTTTTCAAAAAACACCACTGCAAGTGGCTAGGGATGCAGGGACATGCACTTGAGCTTTCTGTACCCAAGCAGCTTTTCATAGTTCCAGTGTGGTCTTCGTCATTCTGGAATCATGGGCAAAATTCAAAGATGGGTTGTCCTAAGCCTCCCTTGTTCCATCCAACTGCTGTGCAGGTGCAGGAGAAAGGCACAACCCAGGGCGCACACACTGACACTAGTGATGGAGGACCAGGGCTTCCATCCTTCCCTGTGCCCATCTTTATCCCTCAGTCCCCCATCTAGCTGATTACCTTGCCTCACCACCTTGCCTGTTCCTCTGCAGCCAGCTTCCTTGCAGGGATGCTGTGGAGGATGGTCAAAGCTCCCTACCCCCAATGAATTGCTTGCTTGTCCCTGGCATCACCAGCTACCTCACAGTGATGCTCTGAAGGGCACCCAGAGGCCTCCCACCACTGCTGATCTGGCCCCCTCCCCAGCATCACAGGAAACAAACATCATCAAGCATGGGGAGGGCATTGCCCACTGTTTGCAGCCCAAGGGCTGGGGGGATGCAATGGAGTGTCATGGTGAAAAGGTGAAGTTGCACTGGAGCATGGTGGCTAAGAAAGCAGGTGGCAGGCAGTAACCCCTGTACCCAACTCAGCCCTCCAATTTGGAACTCAGGGTGGCTGCCTCAGTTGTCCCACACTTAAGACTGCCCCTGCTTATTGCATTTGCTGAAAGGTGATGAAGAAATTGCCCTGAATCATCATCAGTGGTCTGTTCTGCAGTGGTTCAGGACACAACTCAATGCATGGCAGCTGTGAAAAAGGCAAACTGTATGCTAAGGATAATTAGGAAAGGAATTGATAATAAAACTGCAAAGATTGTCATCCCCTTATATAAAGCAGTGGTGCAACCACACTTGGGCTGATTCTGCATGGGCCAAAAACAGCAGTGTGAAAACTGTGTGAAAATGGTGTAAAAGGGTTTAAAACGGTGTAAAAGGGTTTATACTGTTTTCACACCGTTTTCACACTGCTGTTTTTGGCTCATGCAGAATCAGCCCAAGTGTGGTTGGCCCATGCGGAATCAGCCTCGGAGTACTGTGTTCAGTTCTGGTCACCACATCTCAGAAAGGATATCGAAGAGATGGAAAAGGGCAACGAGGATGATTGAGGGATTGGAGCACCTTCCTTATGAGGAGTAGGGATGGCGGTTCGGCTTGGCCTGACCCTTGGATCAGGCCAAGCTGAGCCTGTTCGGAGGGTCTCAGAGGGTCAAGGGCCCGACCCCTCCGAACTATGCCCGTTCCGAATGCCATGCGTTTGGAACAGGCCTTCCCCGAGCAGCGGACTGGCACCGCTGTAATCTCCCTGCTGACCCTCAGCTCTGTCTTCATCCCCAAAGGGGAGGGGGGCCGGGTGGAGGTCAGGGGAGTATTGGGACGCTCGGCGCCGGGTGCCAATGGAGCCCATTCCGCCGCCGGCCTCTGCAGAGGCTCGCATAGCGGCACTGTGGATCTCACCAGTGCCCAGGAGAAGGGCCCGTCAGGCGCAGAACAGCCCACAGATGCGGCACATGGCGGCGGCAGTGCCCGCAGGGGCTTGCCCGGCACCAAACTTCCCAATGCTCCCCTGGCCTCCTCTCCCCGCCCCCTCCCCTTCGGGGGCTGCCGCTGCCGTGCACCGCATCCGTGGACTCTGCTGTGCCCGACATGCCCTTCTCCTGGGCTGGGCACTGGTGAGATCCACAGTGCCGCTAGGCGAGCCTCTGCGGAGGCTGGCGGCAGAATGGGCTCCATTGGCATGCGCACCCTTCCTGCAAGCTGCTGGCACTCCCCTCAGGCTGCTGCGGCTCTTTGGCGTTACTCCTTGGGCCCGTGGGCAGGCTCCTCCATCCGCGAGGTCTTCTTCACGCTCTTCCCGTGCGCTGCTGCCATCTTGCCGAGCTTGGGCACTGTTGCGCTCGGCCAGCTGAAGGTTGGTTGCAAAGGAGGAGGTCGCCATGGAGGAAGGGAGGGGAGAAGAACCTTGTGGTGGGGAGTTGTTGGATGCTGGGGAGGAGAGGAGGGTTGAATGCAAGGTGGAGGGGGGAGGACAGAAGATGAAAAGAGGAAAACACACACAAAAAGTATCCGAGAATCTCGGATGTTAATGAAAATCGGAGATATCCGAGCCTGGTAGGCTCGGAGCACGGGGGATCCAAGCTCATACATCTGCACTGGGCCCGATCCTGAACAGGGCCCGAATTTTTTTGGGATCTACCAACCTTAATGAGGAGAGGCTGCAGCGTTTGGAACTCTTTAGTTTGGAGGGGAGACATCTGAGGGGGGATATGATTGAAGTCTATAAAATCATGCATTTTTCTCTCTTTCCCACAATACTAAAACCAGGGGGCATACATTGAAAATTCTGGGGGAAAGAATTAGGACTAATAAAAGGAAACATTTCTTCACAATGCGTGATTGGTGTTTGGAATATGCTGCCACCGGAGGTGGTGATGGCTGCTAACCTGGATAGCTTGAAAAGGGGCTTGGACAGATTTATGGAGGAGAAGTTGATCTGTGGCTACCAATCTAGATCATTCTTGATCTGAGATTGCAAATGCCTTAGCAGACCAGGCAAGTGCAGATTAGGGATTCCTCCAAATAGACTGGTGTCTCCCCTCAACCTTGGCCAGGCCAGCTCTGTTACACAAGGACTGATCCCAGCCTTCAAAAGCTCTGTTCAAGGCTGAGGAGATGGTGTCCAATCTGCCTGAGGTGAAACAAGAGATATGAAGTTCAGTTTATTAGAGACCAGCATGAGGCAAGATGGGGGAGTCAGATAGTGATTGGCTTGCTCCAGGCAAGGCATCAGGTAATGGCACCTTTCATGGGCCCAGCCCCATGAAAGATAAGGTAAGATAGTGGCACTTTACCTGGCCCACAGATGGTGACATCCAGCTCAGCCAAGCCTGTACAAAGCTAAGCAAACAACTCAGCTTGGCCAGGCCCCACACAAAGCAAGACAGATAACAGTGCCTGGTCCACCACTTGCAAGATTAGATAGATGGTGGTGCTCAGTTGGTGGCATCCAACTCAACCAAGCTCTTCATGAAACAAGGCAAACAGTGGCTCCCAACTCAGCTTGGCCAAGTCCTACATGAGGGAGATGGCAGCCCTTGGGCAAGCTGACCAGTGCCAGGCCTGCACTGGATGATGGAGGCAATTTGCAGCCTGCCTAAGGCATGTCCAAGGTGAAGAAATCAGTATATATTCAACTGGTTGGGTGGGCTGTCTTTCCCTCCATCAGGGAGGGGGAGGCTGGTCCATCTGAGAAAGGTGCCTTTGCCATGCTTTTTTACTCCCAGTCTGGGTTAGTCATACTGCTCACAGGTTGTTCCCATTGTGGGGAAAGATAGCCTTTAAATCAAATGAATAATAATTATAGTTGAAGATGGGGCAACAATTAAAAGTTGGTTTGGTGAGTGGTTGGGAAGAAGAGAAGGAAGCAGAGAAGGATGAGGACAGGGAGATAGCCAGGCAGAAAGAAAGATGACATAGGGTGGAGAAGGTGAGATAGGGAAAATGGGGTTTCCTTGCAAGACCTTGCCTCTTGTTCAACCTGGGCCTGTCTTGGCAACCAGCACTGTGCAATTGACCCATAGGTTCCTGAGGTAGAGGGTGCTAGTGGCAGAGAAGGGTGGAAACTTGAAGATAAGGAGGGATAAAGGTAGATGACTGGTGAGTGGGAAGGAAAGAAGAGGCAGAAAAGGAGGAGAGGCTATGGAGGCTTTCAAGGAAGAGAAGGAGGAAATAACAGGGGAGAGGAAATGAGGTCCACCCTGCAAATTCTTCCAGGTTCCTACATATGTGAGTGTGTGTTTTATTGTAAATTTCCTTGAACGTCTTAACAAAATAAAATAAATATTCTAATAATAATATTTTAATGAACACTGACAGTAAGCTGAAGAATTATACAAAATGCATACAATGTTGACTGACACATGTGTGCATATTCACATGACTTTTCATCTAGCATGAAAAAGAATTTTGCGGGTTTGCATCTTTAACTTGGATTTTGAAAATGTATTCTGAGGGACAAAACTACAAATGCTTGATAAGCTTAGACAGAATAATAAGCTGAAATTGTCAATGATGCCTGTTACTCAGGTCATCATATTAATTATGTACTGGCTGATAACTCTTTTGACATGCCTATGACTCAGAATTTGGCTAATGCTTACTCAGAGTTTGTTTGCTTGAAGTTTTTAATATATAAATAGAAGATAAGTGCTGCTGGCTACATGAAAGGAAGTAGTTCATTCAGAAACATGGAAGTGTTGCATTTGATGGGGCATGTATATTTTTTCTCCAAAGGATTTAATCACTGATTATGTGGCACAACATAGAGATGAAGCAATTGGTAAAGTGCTCAACACAGAACGGAGAATCATTTAACAGACATAAAACAAGTCTAAAACAATTGATTAAAATTTGGTAGAACAGTCAAAACAGCCAAACTCATTTTTTTTGGCAAAAATAACCTGAAGGTTTCTCAAACAGTGAATATTAAATTACTGTGATGCCCTTAAAGATTGTCCAGAAACTACAGTCTGCAGCCAGATTGCTTACTGAAGTGGGTTATAGGAATTGTATCACTGCAATCTTGTTCCATCTACACTGTCTCTCAGCTGATTCAAGCCTTTGAGGCTAGCATACCTATTCCCCTATTAATCTGCCAGAACACTAAAATCATCTTAATATGGTCCTACCATCTGAGGCTAGAAGGATGGTGACTTGAGAAAGGGTCGTCACAGTTATGGTGCTAAATTTTTGAACCCCTCTAGGGTTGCCAGGCAGTGCTCACAGGAAGAAGAGGGCAGTATCCTGGGCAAAACATTAAAAAGAAAAATAATTCAGCTTTTTACATTACATTCCTACCATATAGGTCCTGGAGACTCCTAGAGCTTCCCAGTGGTGACAACAGTTAGCTCTAGGAATCAACAGGATATGATAAATCTGAAAATTATTGGTTCTGGTGGGTTTTCCGGGTTGTGTGGCCGTGGTCTGGTGGATCTTGTTCCTAACGTTTTGCCTGCATCTGTGGCTGTGTTATGTAACAGACTTCTGTGTTATGTAACATCTGTGTTATGTAACAGACTTCCCTCTGTGATATACGTCTGAAGATGCCAGCCACAGATGCAGGTGAAACGTTAGGAACAAGATCCACCAGACCATGGCCACACAGCCTGGAAAACCCACCAGAACCAGTTGAATCTGGCCGTGAAAGCCTTTGACAGTACACTGAAAATTATTGTTTTGTTCAGCATTCTTCTGTAATCATAATTGGTCTTCCTCCCTGGATGTGTTGTTATATGTGTTTGCATATTTATAAGTTTTACTGTTTTTTTAAAAAAATATTTCACATACTTTCATATTTTAAATGTTTTGATTCTGGCTTCCTTGGGGACTCTTATTTGAATGGAAAAGCAGCACATAAATATTTTAAATAAATAAATTTTAAATAAATAAATAATAAAGTACCTTCCTCCAAAGAAATAAAAGCTAAGCATAATCACCCAAGTGTTTATTCATATTTATGATGTTAAGATATCTATCAATGCATTCATGGCCAGCACTTGATACTTTTAAAAAGCTCAGTATAAAAAAAGTCTCTATTTGTCTTCAAAAACCTGACTTTAATATTTTGGAAAGACTAGAAGACTCTCATTGAGGTAGGTATAAAATAGCCAAAAGACACTATTCAGTCCTTTGAGAACATTTTTTGTAACTTTTGCATTTCCTTGTTTCTTCGGCAGGGTCTCCATATAGAGACAAGATAACTATAGCAATTCTTCACTTGCAAGAGGAAGGCAAGCTGCATATGATGAAGGAGAAATGGTGGCGAGGAAACGGTTGTCCAGAGGAAGAAAGCAAAGATGCCAGTGCCCTGGGAGTACAGAATATTGGTGGAATCTTCATAGTGCTAGCAGCGGGATTGGTACTTTCCGTCTTTGTGGCAGTAGGAGAATTTTTGTACAAATCCAAAAAAAATGCTCAATTGGAAAAGGTAAATATTGTCCTTTCTGCATTTAATTTTGCAGTTATAATCTTAACTTATTGGGGAACTATCCGAAAAGCCATTCTGATGTGTAGCTCAAGTGTAGCTCAAGTGTAGCTCAAGTCATTAGTTCATAGTGAATGAGCACTAGAACATTCGTCTTTACAACTTTTAATTTGTTTCTAATATTTTTAATTGTAGCCAGCTTTCAGGACAAGTGACTATTTCTCTTCTTATTCAAGCTTGAAAAAAGATACCTTTTTACTCCTGGAAGTTCACTGCAGTTAATGTTATGGATGAAGAAGAAAACAAATATGTATTGGGAAACAAAATTAACTTTCTACAGATAAATCTGGGGTTTTAAGTGGCAGAAGTTTGTATCAGTCCAGAATCAGAAGTCTAGAAAACATCTTTCTAACATGACCTTTCTAGAAGATGTTTACTCTTCAGGCATAGGGTGGTAGCGTCTGGAAAAGCATTAGATCAATATATTATGGATTTACTACTGATTACGATTTTATCTCTTGTAAACTGGACCCATTTCAGTTTTAAAATTTAGAAGGTAGAACTCAGTCTGTACCAGAATAACAAGCGGATAATCACTTTTTCCAGCACAGTCTTAAGCCTATATTTTATTTAAATAATATTGATGTGTGTATATGTAATATATAAAGCTGAGCTATATTGTGTCATCTATTTCTATGTCATACTTTGAATTTATATTTTAAACATTAAGATAACATATGTCTTATGCAAAACTGAGGAGCTTGTGACCTTACATTCACATTTTTAATATTTTACCTGTATTAAAATTGGTAGTAAATCCAAGAAGCATATGCATGTAGAGTTTTCTTTTTCAGATGCTATGGTTAATATTTCAATACATCTAAGTTATTTTGGGACTCCTGAATATGCACTGATATAAATTCATTTGTTACCTTAGAGCCCATTTACTTGGAACTTAATCCCATATTTTTCATTGGGACATGGAAATGTGCTTGGGATTGCAGTCTAGTTGTCTTTCATCAGCAGCACATACTTTTTAATAATGTACTTTTCATGGAAATTTTGATACGAATCAGTAAGACTGGATGAGGTCACAAGTTCCTTATTGATTAATTGAACATGTCTATCTGTCTTTACATTGTGCAATAACAAAGAACAAGTCAAAAATTCTGTTCCTCTCTCCAATTATGTAAGATGATTAAATTCTGTCATGCTAATTTTGGAATGTTTTTCATCACTTAAATGATTTTTTTAATTTTAGAAAATGACTGTTGATTTTAAATATCACAATGGCTTTAGCAGTTTTGAAATTATTTGTTAGATTCAAATGTCAGTGTGTTTTGTATCAAATGGTCATATATCTATCTATATTCATATATATAGATAGATATAGATATATAGCAAACCACTCCATAAACATAGCCTGCCTGGTAAACGATGTGATGTGACATCCCCCCCTCCCCCCAAGGTCTACAGTGACCTGGTGCTTGCACAGCAGATTGCCTTTACCTTTATGTATCTGTGTGAAGTTGGACCATTTTCATTGTGACTTTTGTACTCCAAATAAGATTCCATTTTAAAAGGCTCAGATGTATCTTTTCTTACATTTTGAAATATGAAGTGAACAGCATGGCTTTTCTGTATAGTGTACATCTGAAAAGGGTGCAGGAAGATGAAAAGGCAACTATTTAGAATGTGCTAATATTAAAAATCAGTTCGTGCATTGTACAAAACAATCCCATGAATTGTTCAAGTATATCTGGCATGAAGAACCTTGTGCAGTCATGTTTTGCAAACAATGATTGGCATGTATGGGCTAATCTGTAAAAAGGTTAATGATGGAAGCATAGGGGAGTCTGCCATTAAACTGGGGGTTGAGCAATATACTGTCCAGTTTCTTCAAATCGTATTATGCTATGTTACATTTTTTATCTTCGTTTTTTTAGAATGTAAGGTTACTTTTGAGCAAATAATTAGCTTTTAGCTAATGACTGCTTCTTACATACAATGGCCACATGAAAGTGACTGGGACTTGTTTTTGTTTTGGCTGTACAGTGTGCAACTTAGTGTGTGTCATCATGCCACGTAGATTAAACACCCAACACGTCCGTTTTCCCCCCACGGCCCTGTATTTTACTGTGAGGATCTTTTAGTAGAGGCATGGAAGTAAACAGTATGATGGGAATTGATCCCACTTCCATGTACAGTAGCCATTACTGGGGAGAAACCATATGTATTTTTGCACTTTTACCTTGGTAACTTAAGTATAGTATTATTTGACTTCATTCCTATGTGATGACTTTATGACTTCAGAAACTGAATTCATAAATTAGCCTTAGTTACAAAAATAGTAAATCATATTTAGAGCTAGCAATGGCCCTAGCTGTAGTGCATGTTTCTGCCACCAATACAAAGTTGCTATTAGGAAAAAACTGGATCCCTGCAGCTACCTATGATAACTAAGGAAAGAGGGAAAGTTATAGCGGGCCCATTTCTCTCAGTGTAGGTGCAGCCATTTTGCACCTTTACAGATACCTAGGGCAGTCTGTCTATGATGATATCAGTTCATAGAATCATAAGCCACTACAGGTTTTTGCTCAAATGGCTGCCTTTGCACTAGACAAACCAAGCCATGTCATCCATTCGTGCCAGTGCAGGTCATCAAGTTATCTGCTGAAAGGCAGAATGGCATTCTACTGCTTGCTTGCTTGTCATTACTTAGCCAAGAATCTCATCAGGTAGTCAAGAATTGCACAACAGAGGACCATATAGGTTGCTAACTGCCAATTAGTTAATTTTTATTGTTTGTGCATTGTTTCATTGAAAATAAACATTGTAACAGTTATGCCAGTCTGTTTTTGCTACACGCAACATCAAATGCAGATCCACAACCAAAGCATGTAACTGGCCCTACAAAATACATTTCATGAGTTTATATTTTTGGTTCAGTGCTTGTGTTGTTTGTATGTGTATATTAGAATTCTAATGTATGTGTATATTAGAATTCTAATGTATATTAGAATTCTCACAGTCCATTAGAATTCTATTCTGCCTTTAGGTTTTTTGGGAGGCCTATTTGTCTGATTCTATCATGGACTTTGCCAATACATAAGTATATAGTAGTGGTGTATCACTGCAAAATATAGTAGTGGTGTATCACTGCAAAATATAAAATGTGGACAGTTCATTATGGAGAAATTACAAGTTCAAATGCAAGGACTGAGAAATAAACAAAATAAGCTCCAAATTAGCATCCGAGAAATGAGGACATTTTGAGTAATGTATCATGTTTAAAACAGTGCTGTTTCAGACATTGCACACTACCAGATTTTCTGAAAGGAAAAAAACAAGTATACACATATCCAGGGAGCAGTCAAACATCAATGCAAGCAATGCATGTTTATGCATTTTGATGACATCTTTCTTTAGTATATCTTTTGAATGCCTTTTGTTCAAAAAGAGAAGCATCACTAGGAAATCAATACAGATACCTAGTTCTAAAGCTGTCAAATAGTTTGTAAATGTAATTCTAGCATGCTAGCATGATGGCCTCCTCCTATCTAGCAAATGGTAAGTGAAAGAGAATGTTGCATAGATGGAGGGGAAGGTGTATAGTGGCTCTGCATCTCGTACTTCTGGGATGTATTTGAAATTATCACTATAACATTAAGACTTATAAGTCCAGCAGTGTGCTCCACGATGTATTCTAGCTATGCTGTTCATCTGGTTGGGGAGCAGGAAGCACGGCCCACTGTATTTGTAGAGATCTGGATCTGCCATACCATGTAATGGTACCCTAGCAAAAGTTACATGGACAATTTTTAAAAGTATTTCAAACATATTGGGGTTCCAGTGGCACAACGGGCATGTATACATTGCTTTATTCTATTACCACAAGAGGCTGATAGACTGCAGATGTGTGTATGTCCAACACTGATAACCTCTTATATTCCTTATCTGCCATCTGAGGTAACAACTGCTCCTTTTTATCGTAAGGAGCCACCACTCTTGCACACGCACTGGTCACAAACGTTCCCCAGTTCAGAAAATATAATAATGTTTTTTTGCTAAAGGTGCTAAGCTAAATGTTGATGTATGTAGTTTTACAGCTGTATAATATCCTAGGTAGCTTTAATCTGTGTTCTCAAACGTCCTTGAAGTGATCATTCACTTGATTCTAAAAATTTCAGGGCTGGCTACTCCTAATTAGCCAGAGTAATCTATAGTTTGAAGTATGACAAGCGAGAAGGTTTGAAATGAATATAGACTGTATGAATGAAACATCATTTGTGGATTCCTGAGTTGGACATTTCGTTTCCAACCATTCATGGTTATAATGGGTTGGATCTGAAGCCCTGGATCATGTTACAATCTCCAGATTCTTTAGAACAAGTTTTGCAGGGTTGTTGGGCTGCCATTTGAGAGCTAGAGGGACCAGAAAAGCCCTATGCTTAAGTGGCGGGGTTTTCTATTGCTGGCTGAGGAGCATTGCTGAATTCAATCCAATGTGTTAAAAGTGCTTTTTTCCTCTCTCTCTCTCTCTGATTTTTTTTAAACACTCACCATTTTGTGTTCTTGCCTTGTCATTTATAATGCAAACACATAATTATGTCATCTTCTTGGAGACATGTTATTAAGCAGACATTTGTTTTCTAAGGCAATCTTGGCAATAAGTGCACATCCATTTGCATTTTATAATTGCTTCTGTTAGCAAACGACCTGCTCCTTGGTCGTAACATTATGTTGGCACTTAGAGGTCATTCACTAAGCATTTTCAGAAACCAAAACCATGTTAAACAATTATCAGTCTGTTTGTTGTTGATTTAGCTGATTTGAGGTGTTACAGGCTTAACTCACTTGCATGGATGCACACACTGTATATATGAAAAGAAGCAATTACTATATGCCAATGATAAAGAATTTTCAGATAGTGCCACAGGGTTTACAAGTCTTTTAAATAATTCCACAAAATCTGCTAGCCCATGGAAATGTTTTACAAGCCTACCTGTTCATACATGCCTATGTTATATTGTTTCTGGCACAGTGACAACTAGAATCATGCACACACAAAACCCTCTCTAGTTTTTTTTTTAATCTGCATGCTTATTTTGAAACAATGATTTGTTGCTTTGCAAGGTTAAATAAATGGCAATTTACAACCCAGATGTATTCAAACCTTGTCTACTTGGCAGGCACCAGTTTGTAATTGGCCACTGCATCACTCATCTGTTAGGGTAAGCAGTACCTTTCTCCCTAGAACACTGTTATACTTAACTTGAAGAGCCCAACCTAGTTCTTTCAGCTGTGCCCCAGAACTCCATCTACATTTTGTTTTTCTGATAGCAAAATGAGGCCACAATCTAGAAAGCTTGATTAAGTTACCTTGGAGAACAGTATATGCCTATGGACCTTTTTCTGTTGAACGTCAGGATACTTTGACACATTGTATAGTATATACATATACATATATACACACACACACATATATATACACATATACACATATACATATATACATATATACATATATACACACACACACACACACATATATATACATACATATATATACATATATATGAAAATGATCCTAGTTTAAGAGCTGAGCTGAGTGCTGAATAAGCACATACAGTGGATAGTTTCTTGTGAATGTGATGTTTATAACTACCTAGCCCATTATCGTGACTTGAATGTACAGAGAACAATAACATTTGATACAAAAAATCCTGATATTCTTAAGAATCGTACTTTTTCTAAAATAATATGCTTCCCTTTTATGTTATCAATTAAATTTGACTAGTAGATTTTCATTTGGCCAAATATGTGGGTATAATTAAAATATCTGCAGAATGAATAAGTCTCCTCAATAGTGCTTTACCAAAAAAGCTTCCCAAAATCGTAATAGCTCTTAAATGCAATCATGGTGGCATAACCAATCACACATTCCAGATTTAAAAGGCTAGAACAAATCAGTGTTTGGAGAGGAAAATTTTATGGCCTCAAGGTTCTTTTATACACATTACAAGTGTTACTTGTTGCTGTCGTGGAAATGCTAGCTTTTGTTTTGAGCAATTTTTTAGCCTTCTTTACAGAAGGATGTTTCAGAATGGAATAGCAAACACTGGTATGAGAACTAACTCTCATGAGTCCCATGTATAAAAGAAATAAAGAGTCTACCAAAGAAAATCACACTGTATTTGACAAATATAGCAGTTAACAGCATGCACCATGAGTCCAAAGTTGCTGATTAAGATCTTAGAGTCTCAAACCTGAATTTACATATTAGTCCTGAGGAAACTGTTATTTTTCAGCCATCCATTGATATCATGGATTATTGAACAAGCCTATTGGTTATGTAAATGCCAATAATAATAATAATTTCAGTTTAACTGTCCATATTCAACAGCTTGGTTTATTTTTAGCTAGCCTGTTAAATAACCTGATCTGGATAGCACAGGGAAGCCTGATCTCATCAGTTCTCAGTAGCTAAGCATGGTCAACCCTGGCATGTATTCAGATGAGAGCCTTCCAAGCAATATCAGGGTTGTGGGACTCCAGAGGTGGTGGGCAAATGGCTGGCCATCTCCTGAACTCTTTCTGTCTTTGAAAACCCTCACTGTAGTGAGTCATAAGTCAGGTATGACTTGATGGCAAACCCTCCCCCCAAAAAACAAAACAAAAGATTGACAAATAAAGCCCACTTTACACCTGTAGCTGAATGAAATGTTGCTAAGTGGTAGAATGCTATTTCAGACTACAGGTGAGGGGTTACATTTCTAAACATTTCCCTAGATTAATACTTCTTATAAATAACAATCAAATATAGTATGTGAAGAATTAGGCTTAAACCTTTGTCCCTGGAGTACTTTTTAAAAATGCATAAAGTTCTTACATAGAGAATATTAAGCATGTGCCCTTGCTCCCTCAAGAATTGTAGGTGTACAATCTATTCTATCATGCCAGAAATCTACCATCCCATTCTGCTTCATATGTAGACTAGGCAACACCAAACTGTATTCTAAAATGCTTCTCTTCCTTTTCTCAGTTACTGATAAAGAGAAATTTAATTATGTTATTTGTGGATGCAAAGAAAATAATGTTTACTGTTGTGCAGAACATGATTGGGTGGGGGCAAACCTATTGGTTATGTAAATGCCAATAATAATAATAATTTCAGTTTAACTGTCCATATTCAACAGCTTGGTTTATTTTTAGCTAGCCTGTTAAATAACCTGATCTGGATAGCACAGGGAAGCCTGATCTCATCAGTTCTCAGTAGCTAAGCATGGTCAACCCTGGCATGTATTCAGATGAGAGCCTTCCAAGCAATATCAGGGTTGTGACCCAGAGGTAGGCAATGGCTAGCCATCTCCGAACTTTTCTTGCCTTGAAAACCTCACCAGGAGGAGTCATAAGTCAGGTATGACTTGATGGCAAACCCTCCCCCCAAAAAACAAAACAAAAGATTGACAAATAAAGCCCACTTTACACCTGTAGCTGAATGAAATGTTGCTAAGTGGTAGAATGCTATTTCAGACTACAGGTGAGGGGTTACATTTCTAAACATTTCCCTAGATTAATACTTCTTATAAATAACAATCAAATATAGTATGTGAAGAATTAGGCTTAAACCTTTGTCCCTGGAGTACTTTTTAAAAATGCATAAAGTTCTTACATAGAGAATATTAAGCATGTGCCCTTGCTCCCTCAAGAATTGTAGGTGTACAATCTATTCTATCATGCCAGAAATCTACCATCCCATTCTGCTTCATATGTAGACTAGGCAACACCAAACTGTATTCTAAAATGCTTCTCTTCCTTTTCTCAGTTACTGATAAAGAGAAATTTAATTATGTTATTTGTGGATGCAAAGAAAATAATGTTTACTGTTGTGCAGAACATGATTGGGTGGGGGCAAACCTATTGAACCCATGCCTCCCCCATAAAAGACCTATACCTACATCCCTGGTCATCTTTAGGTAGTTTTGTCCTGTTACAATAAGACAGATAGCAAGGAACAGTGCAGCAATGGAGAGGTAGACAGAAGTACATACTAATCAGGTATATGGTCTGCCTGTCTCTGAGAGGTACTGCAGGTACCTAAAAATCAGAGTTATAAATAACTAAAAGTCTTGATTTTAAATAACAGTGAAAAAGATGTGGTGTAGATGAGCCAGTTTCATATTGTAGAAATGGGGAATGGGGTTATTAAGGGTATAGAATCCTGTGTGGAGGATACAGGAAGCATTGTTTCAAAATACAGTCTTACAAGTTACCATTTACAGATGCTGATGCAGAGATATTTAATGATAGATGTAGTGTAGCAATTTCTTGCTGGAACAGAATTTCAAAATGAGCACTAAACTATGATGCAAGATTTTTGTTCCTTTTTTTAATATTGAAAAAGGCTTCATCCTTTAGGCCTGCCAACCAAAAGATGGTGGCTGGAGATCTCCCACTATTATAACCGATCTCTAAGTGACAGAAAACTATTCACTTGGAGCAAATGGCCACTTTGGAAGGTAGACATTACACCCCAGGGCCTGATCTCCTCAGACTCCACTCCTAAAATCTCTAGGTATTTCCCATCCCAGAGCTGGCAACCCTGCCATGCATTCTGAATTATGTGTGCAAAAGTTGCCACATCTTTCGAAATGAATAACAAGCTCCTTTATGAAGATAAAAGTCTCATAGAAAAGCTTCATAACTAGTTTTCCTAATGAAATTGTATAAATACTCTGACCACAGACTTCAAAATCTCAAAGGAGATGTCTTTACATTCCATAAAACTTTATGCATTCCAACAATATCTAAGAATAGGAAGAGTCGTTGGAATAAAAATCTTACCACCAACAATAACTTAAGTGGCATCTACAAAAGAATAAACTGACACAATAAGTACAACACCAGCCTAATATCCATCTTTTCTGATACTCCTTCGTGTGTGGCCCTGGAAATATTAGTGAGCTCACTGCTCTTCTTTGAGAAAAAGAAAAAGAAAAAAATGGGCTGTGTGTCTTCTGTCCCTTGATGCACCACAGCCCAAACTGTTTCATTATCTTCCCCCAGTGGCCTCACATACATGTTGAAAGGAGGGATGACAGAATGAAACCTTGTGGAATCCCGCATGAAAGAGAGCCCACGGGGCAGATGAGCAATTGCCCCATATCATCCTCTGAGATCTCTTTGAGAGGGAAGAATGGAACCACACAAGTGCAGTCCCACCATCCGCAACCTAGACCCACAGGTGAGTCAGCTCAAAGGTCTTTGGTTGCTCTGAAATTACCCATCAGTGCCAAATCTATGTGCATCATTTAGTAACAGGATCTGATCCACTAGTAGCACCAACGTTTCCATAGCATGGCCTAATGGTAATACTGGAACACTTACAAAATCTCTATTCTATTCTTATCACATTCAGATCTGGTAATAAAATAAGGTTCCATGCTGCAAATCAGGTGGCCAGAAAGTTGATGTAGATTGCTAGACAATGGTCTAATACATCCTATTTGAAAAAAGGTGGTACCTTATTTTTTCTGCATACAAATACTAGTAGTCTTTACAAAAATAGCTCCCTAATCTATGCTTTCCAGGGATAGGCTAATGTTCTTCAAAGTCATGAAACAGATATCCAAGAAACATTAGAAATGCAACTAGTCAGGGATAAAATTTTCCTTAGTGTAGACCTGATACAGATATCTTTGCAGTGCCTCCAGAATGGCAGCCATGTACAGACTTGAACATCTAAGGATTGCAGACTAAATGCTTTAATCTTCTCTTAATAGCACACAGATCCTGAAGATCTAAATTTAGGTTTCTTTGTTACAAAGCACAGTCACAGGATTTTTTTAATTAGCTGAAGTTGCTGTGTATGGAAATGTTTAGGTGCATTATATGTCTGAGAATTATTACATGTCTGAAAACTCTTGAAGCAGAAAACAGATTCACAAATTATGTCATTGATTGTTTTGAAATTTAGGCTCGGTATCCTAGCCCAAGGCATTTTAGGAGGACTCTATGTGCTCTTTCAGTGCTTTCAATGCCTTTAATTGGCAATATGTGTCACTTTCGGTGGCAATTTTTAAAAGGCTCACAAGACCTTTAAAAGTTGGCTGTCATGGAAATATGCATCAGCTGGTGCCATTCTAAAGCATGAATGCATGCACTCAGATATAGTGATTGTTAACCCTGAAGGAAAACAAAATGAATCGTTTCCATACTCTCTAAATTTGCTTTTCACAATCCATTCTCCATTTTCACATCGCTAGGAGTGTATTTTCTATATAAATATGCCCTAGGTCCTGAATTTCTGCCTTTGGCTTTCTAGACTGACAGCTCCTAACTATCTCTCACAGTTAAACAATCCCTAGGGAAGTCACATATGCTGATTAAAAAGGAAGTGAGGAGTGGCAATGTGGCTCCATTC
Organism: Sphaerodactylus townsendi; assembly: GCF_021028975.2. Lineage (NCBI taxonomy): Eukaryota > Metazoa > Chordata > Lepidosauria > Squamata > Sphaerodactylidae > Sphaerodactylus > Sphaerodactylus townsendi. The sequence goes on along the minus strand of NC_059425.1, from coordinate 126,535,304 downwards.
TCAGGCAACTTCAAAAAAGATGAAGAGCATTTTGATTGACAAGTTGAGGTAGATGTTAGAACACTGACCCATAACATCAGATATAAGCAGCAGGATTACTGTCATTACTGCTTTACGAAATTTTAACAAGGCTTCAAATAATATCTGACATGCAAGGCTGAAGGTAATGAACTTCTGAGTAAATCCTGTAGAATTATACTGGATTTTGACAGTCAATTTGATGGCAAATACCATCAAATTTAAAGAGGAGAAAGATGTTAAAAAGACAAACCAATTGAAATATATTTCTCTTCAGAAAACCTGGGGATGGGGGGAGGGATAAAAGACCAAGTAAGAATAAAATAAAGACGTTTATATTTCTTGCTGGTTTCTTCACCCATGTTCCCCTCCCCATTTTATATAATATTTTGTGCGTTGGATGGATGTTCTGTTAATTTCTTTTTGTGTGTGTACTTCAGTATTGCTGTTTTTAATTAAAGGAAAGTTCCAATTGGATTGCAAAGCTTGCTATTTCCCACTGCAAGTAATTGTTCCTTTTAATATTATAAAATGCATAGGGTTATGTATATTTAAAGATGATAAACAGTAATAAGAATTCTCTTATGCAGAGGTTATGCAGCAGTGTCAAATTTCAGTACCAATATTGATATGCCTGGTAGTTAGCACTTGTGGGTATGCAAAAGCTTAATTTTTAAGACTAGCAACATATCAAACAGGCTGTGTGAATTTTAAAAATCCACATGGTAGTACACAGGCCTATGGTAGATATTTGTGAAAAGCTGGGTGAAAGTCCTGGTTTGTGGAAAAGTACAAAGAGGGGTTCAAAAAGCATTGGGGATCGCTTCCCCCCTCCCATCATGACATCTATATATACATTAACGAAAAGAGCTCTTTATGATGCCTTTTGGGTTACTAGTACAGTGGTGCCTGACAATGGAAGGAAGTAAATTAAATAAAAGCAGAAGTGAGGAGAAGAGGTGAAAAGAAAAATGGTGGAGGCAGCGTATAAGACAGAGATCAAAGCTAGTAAGGGTAGGAGATGAGCTGCATGGGAGCTGCGTTAAGCTATAGACAGTGGGTTTGAGGAAGCATGGACAGATAAGGCAGGCAGGATGGTCGGGAGGGGAGAGCTAACAGAGGAAGGAAGGAAAACTGGAGATGGAGCATTTACCCTGTAAATTGGGTAGTCATGTCTGCCAGTTTTGTGTGTACCGCTCAGCACATACAGAGGCTCTGGATTAATTTCACTGGGCACAGAAAATACTGTAAAGAGATGAAAACTGAACTTGCCCATATTAATAGCTTGCTCTCTCAACTGACTAAATGTAAGAGCATGGTATTTGGACTTACAGAGCAGACAAAGGCCCATTATGCATGGAACACTTACTTCAGGGCTTTTAGCTGTGATATGGGGCTGTAGTGTGATCTCCTAGGTCCCTTCTGCACACGCAAAATAATGCATTTTCAAGCCACTTTCACAACTGTTTGCAAGTGGATTTTGCCATTCCGCACAGCTTTAAAGAGCACTGAAAGCAGTTTGAAAGTGCATTATTCTGCATGTGCAGAATGAGCCTTAGCATTTGTCTGTTCACACACAAGGAGGCATTCACTGCCTGCTCCACAGCTTGCTTGCTGAAGTCCCAATGAAGTATACTGGCTGAAATCTACTTTTTCTGGTTCTCTTAACTCTCATCACACTTGGTAGTTGCAAGATGAAACGCTTTGTTAAAGCCTTTTAAATTGCAGTTATATTGATATACTAGTGATTGCAGTTATATCAATATTTTAGTCCCTTTCTAAAAGTAACCCTCCAAAAGAAAGAGGCAAAGCAATTTCCTGGACCACATGCTCCTGAAGGGGACCATGTCCTAGAACTGATATCTCCTTGCCTCTTCCACACACACATGTACTTCCTGCTGCTGCTGCCACAGGAGGAGAGAGAGGCTTATTATTAAATGCTCAGCCCACCAGCAATGGCTCTGGAAGTGAGAGCACAAGGAAAATAGCTGATTCACCATTTGGAGGTTTTCAAATACAATAAAAGAAAGCAATTTTGCAGTGATTCTCTGATTATATCGATATATCAATATATCAATCTAATAAACAACTAAAATGAAAGTAATAACAAATCTGAAAGGGAGGAATAGAAGAGGTGTCCATGGGAGTGTGAGGGAGTAGGAGAAGATGGTGGTAGGTGTGGTGGTAGGTGGAGGGGAAATGTGCAAGGCAAAGCTGTGCTCACTGGCAAATCTCTCCAGCAAAGAAAATTAGTTACATTTACAGTGGTGTTGCTTGGAGTGGGGAGAATGGAAATTGAAAGCAGGGCTTGGAGAAATACATCCATACAAGAAACCATGCTGTGACGGATATTCGCCCCTGCCATGCAGCAGACACCTTGTGTATAATGGGCCAAAGATAGGAAATAAGTCACTGACAAAATGCCTAACAAACAAACTCATGTACATCTGTGTCTGATTTATGGTCCTATTCCATTCTCTGTTCAAGCAGTTTTGTAGCTGCTACTGAATTTTTGCTGTAAGCCCATGCCTAAAACACAATCTGTAATCATGCCAACCTTTGCTTTTATAAATCAGTGTTCCATAGAGAAAGTCTTTGCTATGAGTGGAGCTGCCTGCATTGAGAGAGATGTTAAAGAACTGCAGATGAAAGCATATGCTCTTTAAAAAGTGTTTCTATGAAAACCAAGCATGGACAGCAACTCTATTTATGGTCCAATAAGCCCGTGAGATCACCGTATCTGTCACATACCAGGAGATGCTTAAAGTTGGCTATGAGGGCCTTCTTCACTCTACTGGCTTTGATTGGAAGTTATTTCTGTAAATTCCTTCTCCACTATAGAATCCCATTTGTGTGAGCTCCACTCTTGCAAACTAGGATCTGAGCTTTGTACTGACTCCTTCTGAACATGTATTGTACTTTTAGTGGCTGCCTGATAGTTAGACAACTTCCCATGCCCATCTGACCTAGTCCAAACCTTGAATGCCATTTGAAACCATGGTAATGCTGGGTTATTGACCTTTGTTTTTAAGTGGCTGGTATAATTAATGTAGGCTTCAAGTTATTGTATTTGGCTGAAATTCTTGTGTTAGCCTTCAGGATAGAGAGCATTACAAATTTCAGTATTATACAGGAAAATATAAAAATCGCACTACTTGTATCCCAGCTATCTCTATTTAAAATGGCCTCAGGTTTCAGAGCTGGCAAAGCTCTCTGCCACAGGCCAAAGTTACATTTTATAGATAAGATGATGCTGCCACTGAAATAGGCAACCTCGAGTTAAGACTTCCACTTACTGAGGCCCATAAAGTACAATTCAACTTGTCTTACTGCTATTATTTTTCATAGGAACAAAGAATGTGAAAGTAGTCATTTTGAGAGCCATGATCCATTTAGTCCAGCATCCTGTTTAGAATAATGGCCTGTCAAACACTGGGAAGGAGCACACATCCAGAGACCATAGACAACAGCTCTCATCTGCTTTCTGTTATTTTGCGAAAGAACAGAGGCTCCATTTGGCTGTTATAGCTGACAGCCAGTGAGAGAACGATTGCTTCCATAAATCTGCCCAGCCCCCTTTTAAATCCTTCTAAGCTGGTGGCAGTCACTACTACTCATGGCAGTAATTTCCTCAAGTCAGTGACCCATTGTATGAACTAGTACTTACTTTTCGCTGTCTTGAATCTATTGCCAGTCAGTTTGGTAAGGTGACTCTGGGTTCTAGCCTTACAGGAGAGGAAGAAAAATCTTACTCTGTCCACTTTGCCTGGACTATGCATAATATGTCCCCCCCCCTTCCCCCCATCCTCCAACAGTCACAATGAGTGCTGTAGAATGGATTCTCTTGTTGTCAGGGCATAAGGTAGATTTGGGGTTGTCAACTCCATGTTTGGAATTTGAGGGTGGAACTTTACAGAGTGGAATGTAGGTAGGGAAGAACCTTGATAGGGTATAATGACATGTAGTTCACCTTCCAAAGCAGCCATTATCTCCATAAGGGGAATAAATGGTTTCTGTAGTCTAGAGATCAGTTCTAATTCCGGAGCTCTCTCGTCCCCACTTGGAGATTGGCAACCGTAGGTAAATAGAAGAACCTGTAATAAATTGAGTGGGGAGAATAATTTTGTGTGGGATTTCCTTTGTCAGCAGCAGTTCCATATTAATTGTGATAGGTACATTCTTTTCTTTCAAAGGATGCAAATGCTATGGCTGAAATGTAAAAGGGAGAGCTTTGGGACAGGGGCTGTTTCTTTTCTTTCTTTCTTTACCCAGTTTTCCTGTTGAAACAGCTACATTTAAGCTTTTTCAACACAGATAAAAACAGCTGAAGGGGGGTAATTTTAAGTAGGAAAATAGCCAAAGGGCAAACGGTTAAGAAGCTCCTTCCCCCACAGGCCTCTTCTATAAAGCTCAGCCCTTACAGCAGCATTCTGAAAAGGAAAGAAATGTCAAAATAATCACAGAATGTCTAGTTTCACCAGTAATAAGAGTTAGAAGCGTTATCTGCTAGGCAGTACCCAAGAATGGGGGTGGGCATGGGAGAGAGAATGAATATAAATTATTTCATTTTTTCTCTTTTTATTTTATAATCCATGTGATTCGGATTTGATAGGACACCAATGAATGTATCAGTCCCTTGATATTGGGCCCAGAAAAATACCTGGGCTTTACAGCCTGGGCTAAATTGCCAGTTCAGCACTACTCTTTATTATTTATGTATTTATTTATTATTTCGATTTTTATACCTATCCCCAATGTTCTATAAAACTATGCTTAGCAGAATCTTGATTCATGGCCATATTTATTTATTTACTTCATTTAATCTCACTTCTCTCCCTAGTGGGGACCCAAAGTGGCCTGAAACATTCTTCCCTCCTCCATTTTATCCTCATAGCAATACTATGAGACAGGTTAGGCTGAGAGTGTGCTACTGGCCCCAGGTCACCCAGCAAGCTTCCATGTTAGGGTAGGGTTTCAACCTGGGTCTCCTAGATCCTGGTTCAACACTCTAACCATTATACCATGATGGCTACATTCATATACAGAGGAAGGGAGATCTAAAATCAGATTGATTGACAAGTTTAGCTGCCTGGTCATCGTTTCGTATCCTCCTGGATTGGTTTTGAAACAGTGATGATATTAAGAGCATTCCTACATTTTTCTTAATTATTGTATCATTTCAAGACTGAGAAGCAAATGTCGTGATTCTTTGTAGCTCCATTTCAAAGTCCATGCATTGAAATTCAGCAAGCACCAAGGAAAGTCACAACTGCCCCATGAGTCCTGTAGAGCAGCCTGTTTACAAGTAGGATAGGGGCCCCAAGGCTGAAAGAAAACAGGGCACAGTGAATGAGTTCTGATGGCCTGTTGCTAATCACATGCCATCAGAGCCTGGTAAAGAGAAATGCTGACAGCAGTTACAGGCTGTCTTTTATTATACTTCTCCCCATGGTTTCTAATCTGGCTGCCTTAGTAGCCTCATGGGATTGTTTGAGGAAAGAAAAGGACAAAGAACAGGCTAGGTTTGAACTTTATGGTTTATCCTAATTCACATTCTTCATAATGTGTCTGGGTACAAAGAGTGAGTTTTCTTCACACATGGCTGCCATCTATATTGTAAACTGTACAAGGTAGATTAGAACAATATAGATATGTGTTACCATCAATCTCGACCCAGAGGGCCAATTTACACATTACATTTTTAGATGATTTTTAAGAGTACATTAAATGGGTAATAAGTGTGTATATTTGTCAGGAGCTATGATTAGCTTCACCTTAATTGTGAGTTGACATGCTCTAGAAAAGTCACGGTTGTTTCTGCATTGGCTTTTAGAGAGGTCTTGACTATAATGGAAATACCTCATGTGCAAGGACATAGGTAAGGGGGGGTTTCTTGGATTCAACCCCCCCCATTACAAGTCTGAAACTCCGCCTCCCATCTGTGTTTTTTTGTATTTTAAAGTGTTTTTTTCAATTTTTGGCCTGCAGGGGGCACAGTTTTTCGACTAGCAATACCAAAATTTCAGGGATTTGTTGGGAGACACTCCTGATGATACCACCCAGGTTTGGTTCAGGGGGTCCAAAGTTATGGACTCCCAAAGGGGGTGCCCTCATTCCCCATTGTTTCCAATGGGAGCTAATAGATGGAGGCTACACATTTGAGGGTTCATAACTTTGACCCCCCTGAACCAAACTTCACCAAACCTGGGAGGTATAATCAAGAGAGTCTCCTACTGATACCATTCAGGTTTTGTGAAGTTTGGTCTAGAGGGTCCAAAGAATCCACCCCAAAACAATGTCACTTTCAATGTTGTTTTAAGTGGGGACCCCAGATTTTCCCTTTAAGGTGGATTTAAAAGAAGAATCTAGGGCCCCTAGTTTAAAGACCATTGAAAGTGATGCTGTTTGCGGGTGGATTCCACTGGAGGTGTTTTGTGAGAGATGATGCTGACATTTGTTTAGTAAATGTTTTGCTGGGGGTGATTTGTGAAAGATTTACATGCTTAATACCCACTTGCACTGGCTTGGAGCTGTTTCTCAGGCTAACAACCTACCTCATAGGGTTGGTGTGAGGACAAAATTAGGAAAGAGAGTTGGTGGGGAGAGAGCCATGTATGTTTTGCTGGTGGTGGGAGGTGTTTTGTGAGCTGGTGCAAAAAAATCATTGTTTGGTCATGGTGGGGGAGAGTTTGTGTGTTTGGCCCATGGGGGGTGCCAAACTCAGGTTTTGTCACCAGGCTCCAGTTTGCCTAGATACGCCTCTGCTTGTTGATCCCTTTTTTGACCAACACAAAATCTGCCTGTTACTAAATAACAAGTCTTGCATTGTAACTGAAAAGGTCCCAAGATTCTTGTGTTTTGCTATGAAACAACATTCACAATTAAATACAAGAGCCTGATGTGTATACTCACTGAACAACTGACTCACTCATTCTTAGTTCAAACCATGCTGAGATAATATTGTATTTTAGATTATATAATTCTATTAGTTTGTTACTATATTATGTATTGTAAAATACGTTTTTTACAATGCCAATAAATGGTATTTGGAATTGGAATGCACTTCCAGAAGATACAGCTAGGGATATGATTGATACATAGGAAAGAGTGTTATTCATGGAGCTGGAAGACCTCATCAAGGTATGGACAGTTCTGGTAACTTAATGCCTCTTCTAAGCATACAAGCTTAGTTTATTTAAAAAATAATAATTAATTTTCCAAATAGAGACAGAGAGACAGATACTGTTCCCAATAATGTATATTTACAAACAAGAAAAAGTATCCTGAACATGTGCACATTTGAAACTTGATATGGAAATATGAATTAACATGTGATATGGAAATATAACAACAATAATAATAATAAGTTCTTCTTTTCTTCATCTCTTCTTTTTTATTATTTGGAAAACTTCCCCCATAGAGGTCCTTCTGTAGTGCCATGGTAGAGGAGCTGAGAATGTCTCTGAAATGTCAGCGTCGGTTAAAACACAAGCCACAAGCTCCCGTTATTGTGAAAACAGAAGAGGTTATCAACATGCACACGTTTAATGACAGAAGGTTGCCAGGTAAAGAAACCATGGCATAGAGCTGGGAGGCCAATCAACCCCAAGCACAAACTGTTGTCTTTTTTTTGTTTTTATTTTCCCAAAAGAACTTTTGCGAGAGTGTTTCCTGTGGAAATATGCAACCTGTACAAAATAAAATGAGTTACCTCATGCCACTGTGTCTATGAACTAGAGACTCTGTGATCTAAGCAGTTGCAAAGGCCAGACTCGAATCACAACCATCACGGATCAACTAAGTTTATAAGGGGTGGGAGGGGTGGGAGTGGGCACATTCCACCATTTGTCATGGTTCCACCATTCCTTAATGAATGAAAAGTTCTATGTGAGTTTTATGGCTGGTTGCAAATACAGACTCAGTGAGAAATGGCAGGTTCCTCTTCTGAAATTCAGCTGTTTTAAGGGGTTCTAAAAGCAATGTGCAACTTTGAAATGCAGTGACTGGGGGAGTCATTGAAATTAAAAGGCTGAAACTCTAGTGTGTGTGAGGGCAAGAGACTGAGTTCCATATTCCCAGACCTAGAAGACCTTGTGTTTGCTGGCCAAATGCTACATGCTATATTCAGCATTTGATATGAGCTTATTCAATGGGAGATGCCAGACAATGAAAATTGAGCCCCATGAAATAGAAGAATGAACCCAAAAACATATTCCTTCTTTTTTTCCGCCTCTGTTGCTGACCTGAATAAAAACAAAACCCTCAGTAAGACAGAAAATTACACAGTTCACCTGCAATGGAAATGCAATGTCACAGAATCAAAAGAAGGTGGGTTGTATTTTAGATGATGCAAAAAGTTTCCCTCAGTGAAAAAATGATGTAGCTTATGTTTACCTCTAAACAACTACTTCAGTGTTTAACTGTGAAGCAAGTGGTTTATCTCATGCAATGGAGGCTTGTAGTTTTTTGCCCTTAGAGGGTTTTAGAAACATTCATTCCTGCTTTGAATTGAACTCGTTGGAATTGTTGTTACTAGGGGAAGTGGGGTGGGTCACCAAAAAAGGAGGGAATGTGGAAAACTTTAAAATGGACTGCATTTCTCAATGCAGTCACCATGTTTAAATGCGCAAATTCTTGAGCAGTTTTTTTCCTCCCCCAGATAAAGAAAAAAAAATGTTCAGGTTTATTTCTGGAAACACAACATTTCTATGAAAATAATTTTTGTATGGACATTTTTTGTAATACTTTTTAAATCAACCAACTCAAGAACCTGCATTCTGGTCAGGGGTGTGGTGCAAGGAGCGGCTGGTAGTGCTTGTGCACCACCAACGTTTGGTGAAAACTATTTTTATCATGGAAAAAAGGGGACTATTAGAAGAGAAATATTTTCAAATTAGTTAATATAAAATCTAGGTGCACTACCAAAACTGCTTACCATACCACACCCCTGGTTTCCACTGGCTTGATAACATATTGTAATGAACAGTTTGTGTGTAAATGATGAAAGACACAGACCTCTTGACCACATTGTGATAACAGTTAAAGTGCACACAGTTTGCTGTTTGAATCCAATGCACAACATAAAAAAAAAAATCACACACTCACACATTTTTTAAAAATTGTCAGTTTTAATTGTTCTCTGGAATGGGTGGGGTGGGGTTGCTGTGTGATTTCAGCCATGTGTGTGCAGTCCGGTCTGAACTGGTACCTGCAGTCATCTTGTAATAGGATCATGTTCTGCAGATCCTTACTATTCATCCTGAAGATGGCAAGTATGTTCAAGTTGCTACTTGAAGACAGCATATGAAAAATGTTTTCAGGTTACTACAAATCAAATTTGCCACTATTCGTTTAATGAGCGTTTCAAGAAACAGAGTGCAATCGGCCAGAAGCATCTTCTGTATGACCTCTAGGAACGAATGCCAGTTGCACAAATATTTCCGTGCACAACTTCCATTAATTTCCACAGGATGCATACAGAAGAAGTATCTGATAATTGTACCTGTAGCCCTTTCTTGGAGGCAGCAGGGTGGGGGGGTCTGTCCTTGTAATATTCAAAACAGATGTTTTAACTGCCCTTTTGGTGCTCAAACAGATGTGATACCATCCTAATAATTTTAACTTAGTCTTACTGTAAATTTGTATCCTGAAAATAAAATGTATAACAGTGTGATATGTAGGGACATGCCTACACACACAGTTTATAAATATAGCTTTTTATTCCAGGAAAAAAACGTTTTATTTCTTTTTTTTAAATAAACAGAATACAAACACTATTTTGTATAAACAATGAGTCATCTGTGGATAATGGAAATATTTGTCTTTTCAGGGCACTGCTGACTGTTATAATTAACATATAGCAAAACACAACAGCAACCACCATATCAAGGCTGCTTACACAAATATAAAAGGTAACAGTGAAAGTGTTTTAATAAATAAAGTGCAAAATAGTGCCAAAAATGCAAAGTGAAATAAGGTATACCTAGACAAAGTGAAATAGCAGCTGTGTCTGTATAACAGCAACAGGCTGTCAACCAGTAATGTACTACACATCAAAATCCACTTATTTTAAGTCCTGTAATGGATATATATCCTGAGTAGTTCAAAAAAATATCCAACCTTCCGATGCCATATAAACTTGCTATGTAGGGGTTTCCACATGTTCTTTCTTGTAAGTGGAGGACGACTGAAGAATCCAACCTTCAAGTTTAAAGAAGGTCTGTAGAGAAATTACTGGCAACTACATAAAGAAACCGCATAAAAGGTCTGCAGAGAAATTATTCTCCCAGCCTGTTGGCAATCACATGAAGGAACCACATGAAGAACACAATTCGCAATAAGTCAGCGTTTTCATAATCTTCAGTTCAATTTGTAAAGATAGACTCATGTATGGGGGTTTAATACAGATTTAACTAGAATATCCCCCTATCAGCCTTAGATTCACATGTACACCATATCCATTGGTGCTGGTTATTTTATAGCTCATAATTAAGATATAGCCATGTTAAAGCTCTTCTACATTGCCGGTGCAAAGTGTAGCACACAGTCATCAAATACCTTGAAATGCCTGAATGTGGCCTTTCCATTCTGACTGTTCCACTTGGGTGTCTACAGGTCTCTAATGCCCTAAAAGGCTTTCTTATTCACCTTAGTAGAAATGAGGCTGTTTGAGTTGTTTGTTCTATTGAAGTGAATGGCTGCTTCATAAATCATTGGGGTTATGGTCTTTGACTGTATTTTTAAGCTTACTTTATTAGACTCATTAGTTCATTGAAGCTTGATTCACAGATTATTTAAAGTATAAGTTGATGCTTACAGAATACTCCTTGCTATCAACGTGCGTAGCTTCAAAAGAACCAGTATAGCCATGTCAACCTGCATATTAAGTTCCTTTAAAAAAAATTATTGGTATATTTGGACCAGTTTCTTACAAACATATTACAAACTTTATATTTCATCCATGTTCCCCATTTTCCCCTCCCTCTTCAGGAATTTCTTCATTTCTTAGGTGCATATTAAGTTCCATTTCCTGTTATCTGTTCCTAAAGACTCCAAAAGATTTTCATGTGCCCTGCTCTCTCCATTATGTATGTTTCATGAAAACTAATTGTGTGAAGTTGATTTGGTACAGTTGATCTGATCAAAACAAATACAAATGAAATCATGTTAGGCACAAATGTAATTCTGTCATCCCCTCTCCAGTCCAAAGAAAGACAGCTGTGCTTAAATCTCATTCAAATATGACTAACCCCCATAGTGATTTCAATAGGATTCAAGTGCAATTGCTCTGAATTTGGTCCTATTGATATAACCATCTCAGTAGTAACTGGGAAGATTTTATGGACATGTATAGGGAAATCACCACCCTCTTCCCTATCTTCTGTCTATCCAGTGTTTGCCATGCTATTGTTTGCATTATGCTGCTGTACTTTCTTCAGTAGCTGTAAAGACATTTCAACTGGTCAGATGTTTCAACTGCAATCCAGTTGAAATGGTTGGTAGATCATATTATTAATAGTTAAAAGTGAACTTTTTTGTCAACTAGTGTTCTTCCCAATAGTATTACCACGTACTGAAGTTTGCAGATCAACATCCTGTTTAAGGTACAGGTAAAGGTGCTTTAAAAAGTTTTAGAAGGTAGCCCGTGCATTGGTAATGTAACCTCAGCTTGGGGGTTCTGTGGGGCAGTACTTGGAATGAGTTGCAACAACAATTTTTAAACAACAAAATGGTTTACTTTTCTTTACAATTTACACTTTTAAAACATCAACATTTAACGTTACAATTCAAGGTCCTGTTCAGGTTGCATTTCAAGTCCTTCTATTTACAGTCTACTGATATTGCCAAGTCCAAATTCTCCTTCTTGCAAGTTATTGGCTCCTGAAGACTCCAAGGGCTTGATGAACAGGTTGCAACATGATGAAGGTCTCCAGGAGAACTCTCACCCATTACAACCACAAAAGAAAACCCTTAACAAGGTGTTAAGGGCTTATAGAAATCAAGGTCCGAGTCTGGTAGCCTTGTCTTCTGCAAAGAGCTCTTGCAGCCTTTCTGCTGCTCTGAGTCTCCACCCGCTTACTGGGTCAACCCATTCTGGGCATGGGGGTTACAGTAACAACCCTGTTTATTAAATGATATATGATATATTATGTTATAGTACTGCCAAAGAATAGTCATCCATACTGAAAGTCTATGAGGACTGACTGCACAATATTTCAAGCATGATAAGAAGACTAAAAAAATTTTTTAAAGGTGTCTCCCGAATACAAGAAATTGCCTTATTATTCCGAGTCAAACAATATACTCACCTAGCTGACCCTTACTGACTCTGACTAGCAGTTGCCTTCCAAGGCCTCAAGTCTCTCCCAGTCCCTGTTCCTGATCTTTGAGCTCAGGCTTAAACTTGAGAATAGCATGGAAAGTATGTGCCCTCCTAAGCAGCAATTCTCCAGGAATGTTGTCTTTCATAACCCCTGATCCTGAAATCTTTTAACTGGGGATGGAGGTTCAACCTTGTTCTTTCTGCTTGAGAAGCTTATTCTCCAGAACTGAGCCACAGTTTGTTACTTGTAGTCTTTTCTATAGTATTCTCTCTTGGTAAAGTACATAAAACATTATTTCCAATTCAGAATTGCTGAGATCTAATCAATGGCAATCTAAGTGATACCATAGCTTCCTCCTGGGTACAGTGAGCTGATTAAAAAATCACATCTCTGTCCCAAACTGCATTTTTAAGATACTTGAGAAATGAAGTTATACAGGTGGGAACTCCTAGTTTTCCCTCTTGTCACTTTATAATCAGTATCTCTCCACCTGTGAGTAATTTAATTTTTATGTGACTTCAAAGAAAGAATCATATTTGATCAAATTCCCTAATTCATTTATCTCAATGAATTTTAATTTCTATCCAATGAACCAAGGTGTTGAAAAAATGATTGTTACATGAACCAATAATGCCAAAATTTTGCTAAGTTATAAACTTATAAAGAGGTATTATAATCAAATTAATATTTTTAACATGCAAGATGAAGAAATCATTGCTCGCTCATTATGTTGCCTGGGTGATGATCATAGGTAATCATAATACACATTAATAGAGCTATCACCATGAAAAAGTAACGTTGTAAGCTATTTTTTAAAAAAAATCATAAAAAGAATACATTCTGAAAGTAATGTAAAAATACATCACAGTGGAAAAAAGTAACTACTTTGAAACCTATAAAACAGTAATTGGAGTTTTTTTGAGGATACAACTCATTAATGGAATGTTTTTCTTTAGTACCCTTTATCTGTCTGTTGCAATTTCATGCTTAGTTTTTAAATTATCCTTTCTCTGAATAAGGAAACCCTGCTATATATATTCTGTCATTTCTGTTTATCTATTTACAAATAATAAAGTTTGAACACCCCTCTCCTCAAGAAAATAGAAACAGAAACAGTTAACTCTGACGAAATGTTTGCTCCACAACAGAATCAGTGAAGGATTCAGAGATATACAACCCAAAATACCTTAGGGTATGGTCAGGGACAAAGATTCTGCTTATCTCTTCTTACAAGTGAAAAAAGACCATCTGAAACACAATGTTAAAAAAATAGTGATTGTGGGAATAAACAGGCTATCATACAATGAACTGTAAATTGTAAATGACATTATAAATAATTCATTAATTTAATATTGTGGCCTTCCCACTGTGCCCAGAAACAACTACTGGTAAGTTATTTGATATAACAAAAGATCTAGGATAAGCCATCTTATTTTGTACCAGGATAGTCTGCTAAATCTAGGGATCAATTTTTATACCTTTTTTGTGATCTTTAAGTTACTTAAGTCCTATAATGCAAATGGGTTCAAATTAAATATAGCTACAAAACAAACAGCATAGATATTTTACTTCCAACCTGGAGGAACACTGTTTTGCCAAAAAAAAAAAAATTTCCTGCCAATCCTATATATGTCTACTTAGACGTATAGAACAAATGTAGCAGAACAGCTAACAGACTGAGTTATGCCTCAGGACATCTGGGACTGAAATTTTACCTCTGCAATGAACTTACTAGGTATCCATGGGTATCACACTCTTAGCCTCAGTGCTTCTAATCTAAAGTACAGCAATAATATTGACCTATGTTACCTAATCAGTGAAAGGATTACAAGAAAATGTCAATGTTCTAAATATGTTAAAAATATTACATATTTATTATTATAAACATTGGGATTTACTTCCAAATAAGTGTACATGGGACTGTAGACTTAGCCTTCCAATACAAAATATCTTTTTAATATTCTTGCAAATGTTCAAAGCAGGCCTTTAAAAATGGAACAAAAAGGTAAACTATATCAGGCTTCATACATAGGAAGGTCAACGTCAACACTGACAAATAATATTGGATCCTAATTCTTCTTCACTCTTGTGATAGTTTTGCTAATAAAGGTTCCTGGCAATTGCCATTTTTCCATTACCCATATACCCTGAATTTTATGCTGTTCCTGAGGGTCCATGCTATGTCTAGTAATAGTGAGAATGGATTGCCAAATCCCTTCCAGGGATGACGGATCCCTCACTTTTGGTCCCCTCTCCCCAATCCACCCAGCAGACCTACAAGGGTCTTACCAAGCTTACAATAAGGATTAGGTCTCACCATTGTTGGCATAATGGCGTCACTTCCAGAAGTGAAGTGATCACGCAGGTGATGCCAGGGGAGGCACTCTAGCATTTGGGCAGAACTATGTGGTAAAAAAAGAGCTTCTACGATAGAGGTTTTTTGGCCCAAATGCCAGAGTGTCTCCCTCATTGTCATCAACATAACATCACTTCTGGAAATCATTATTCAGGCAATGTCAAGAGCTAACCTCATCTTAAGCCTCATCTTAAGATCTAACCTCTTAAAAGCTGACCTCATCTTAAGATCCCCCTCCCTCCTCTGTTGATGGCTAGGAGAAACTTATAACCCAAGGTAAGGATGAGGCTCAGCCTGAAGCTTAACTAGTTTATTCTCACCCCAAACATTCAAAAACAGAGAACAGTAACTCCCACTTACTTCTGTCACTCCCATCAAACTATAGTGACTGAAGAGGTCCAAATAGTTCCAACCAAATGCACAATGCGATCCTGACTGTTTTAGCCAACATAGTCCTTCTTCCAACAAGGTACTCTTTCACATGTCTTGTGGCTCTGCTTCAAGGTGTTTGTTCTACTCCAGGGCAGGAGTACAATGCAGTTTCTGTGGGCAGGAGTACAATGGCAATTCCAGCATGTGATGGCTGTTGCTATTGAGCAGGGGGCATACCAGTAGGAAAAATAACCTTGGATTTCTCTACAGTTGGTGGCTCCAAGGATTCTACTATTCTCTCTCCACTTGACAATGACCACCTTCTCAACTGATCTACACAGACCATCTGCACAGTGAACCTTGTATGACCTCAATGAAGGTGGTCTAGGTCCAAAGTTTCTTGCTTAGAACAGTTCCTGAGAGACGAATGAAGGGAAGGCACTGATAGAGCAGTATTCACCCCCAAAGGGCTCTGAACAGTGTACAACAGAAACAACATGCATAAAGTAACAAGTATATAACTCTCATAATATCAAATCTAAATATAGTATATAGACTCTATAGCATTAAAATAATTAAAACCAGTTAAAATACAGCATACCAAATATAGCATCCAGACAATTTAAAAACCCTCTCGAGAGGGGGACAGGGCAGCCCATAGATGTAGTAAGGGCCGCAGAAGTTAAAAGAGGGAGGAAATGGGCGCCATCAGCAGCCAGCTTCTCCCAAGGCCCAGTGGAACAGCTCGGTCTTACAGGCCCTGCAGAACTCACCAAGATCCTGCAGGGCCTGGATAGTTGGAGGGAGAGCGTTCCACCAGGCAGGGGGCAGGGCTATAAAGGCCCTGGCCCTAGTGGAGGCCAGCCGCATCATTGAGGGGCTGGGAACCACCAGAAGATTGGCCTATGCCGAGCGCAGAGGTCGGATTGGGACATATGGGGTCAGACGGTCCCGAAGGTATAAGGGTCCCAGGCTGTGTAAGGCCTTAAAGGTTAGTATCAACACCTTGAAGATGATTCGGAACTCAACTGGGAGTCAATGCAGGTGACGAAACACTGGCAAAATATGATCTCTAGCAGCACAACCACTGAGCAATTGAGCCACCGCATTTTGAACCAGCTTCAGCTTCTGAATCAGACGCAAGGGCAGGCCTGCGTAGAGAGAGATACAATAGTGTAACCTGGAGATGACGTTGCATGGATCACAGTGGCTAGGTCTGCTTGGGAGAGGTAGGGGGGCAGTCTACGGGCCTGACGCAGATGGAAAAACGCAACCCGGGTTACATAGCCCATCTGGGCCTCCACTGAAAGAGACGAATCCAGGAGGAGCCCCAGGCTGCAGACAGAGGAGGTCGGTGCCAATTGGGCCCCTCCCACACCGGTGGCTAGAAATCCCCAACCCCCCGCTTCACAGCCCAGCCATCTGTCTTCGATGGATTCAGTTTTCAGTTATGCCTTCTGCCTTGTTACGTGGCAGATTTAACAAGCATGAAGACTCTAAAAGATTATGCCCATGTAATGCTGGCTCAGTTGAATCTCTGGCCCACCAATTATTACACTGTCCCAGATTTAAGGAAATCAGATCCAAGTATGTGAATCTTACTCCTTTACACTTACCCGATCTCCCCAATTTATTTAGATTACACTACTTGCTGGACAATCCTGATCCTTCTATCTGTATAATAGTGGCAGACTTCCTCTTGGAAATTATTAAATGCCAGTAGATTTCCTTTCACTTAACATTTATTTCCAGTATTGTATATTTATGTTTTTTTAAAAAAAAAATCAGTCCTTTACTATTGCTGTATTGTTGTCTATGCCAATGAAGGCTTGCTGCTAAATACTCAATGAGGAACATTATATTTTATTTATTTATTTATTTATTTATTATTAAATTTATACACCGCCCTCCCCCTAAGGGCTCATGTTATACACCGCCCTCCCCCTAAGGGCTCATGTTTATTCAATGCAACATTTCCAGAACAGGCAAACACTTTTATTCCCTTTCGAAGTAATCCCTGCAGAATGACCAAAAGTCAAGGCATATTTTAATATTTGCAGAAAAATCACAGTCTCATATACTCACATCTTTTGGCTCAATTCTGTCTAAAATGGGGAGTTGGAATAACGACATTATACAGAACAAAACTTATTTGTGGCAAGAGTTATTAAAATGAAATCTTGTATACCTTTTGTAGAAAATACAAAGCCCTGGAATTAAGGCATGAATTGTCAGACTTTATTAAACTATAAATGTGCACTGATATGACTAGGAAAAGCTGAACACGCTGGATCTCATTTCCTGTCTCTACAGCTGCAGGCTATTTCTGATGTTCAAGTGTCCTTTGTGACTTTCTGTAAATAAGACTGCCCACTTTTCTTTTAATCCTTTGTTACCTATGCTAACTGTGTAATAATGCTTGGATATATAAATATTGATTTATATTCTATTAAGTACATTCATTAATATAGGGAGTTGCATTAGCTATCCTGGAATGAGACTGCTTTTTGTCTGCCAGTGAACATCATTTTAATCCCATTTCCAAAATGACATCAGTCTTACTTTGAATTAGCAGAAAGTGACTGATAAGAGATTTCATCATTTAATTGCCTTACGTTTTCTTTTCAGTAATCCTCCCTATTCATAATTACAACTGCCCCCTTTATGTATGTTGCTTTAATTACAGCATCCTTGCCTTGCACCATCTCAGCATCCTTGAGACTATTTCTCAGACAGTCATATTAAGTGCAATTGTGTTACAGTTTTCAAATAATTGATCAAAATTGTAGATAATGTTGGCCACAGGATTAAAATAATAGATCATTGTCCTTTTCCATGGAAGAATATTCATACGGCGCTTCTTAAAAATAACCATTAAACAAGGAGTTGGACTAGATAGCCTAGATAGAAGATCTCTTCCAACTCTAGGCCTAGATAGTATTACAGTGGAACCTCTGTTTTCATTGGTAATCCATCCGAAAAGAATCGATGAAAACCGAAACCGATGAAAACTGAGGCAAACTTTTCCATAGGAATCAATGTAAATCCAATTAATCTGTTCTAGGCACTCCAAAAAACATACCAAAAACACATTTTTGGTGAATAACCATAGCGCTTAATTGCTGAAAACAGTAACAAGCAATAACACTAGGACCAGCTTCAGAGCCAGTGGACCAATGTCACACCAGAAAGCTGTCCAAAGAGGTCTGTTTCTGATGCCTCTTTAAGATTTGTCTGAAATGGGGCAAGACATTGTCATTAAACAAGTTGCAGACACAGCCTGCAACAGTTTTGTCCGGGTGATTTTTCTCCACAAACCCCTGCACCTTACTGCAAATCATTGAAAACCGAGGCAAATCGAAAACCGAGACAAATTTTTCACTGAAAAAATTGATGAAAACTGAAACCGATGAAAACCAAAGGGGACCACTTTCTTTGAACATTTATAAAGGCTTCCGAAATATGAATTCTTTGAGCACTATTCTGGGTGTTCTCATCTGATGCAAGAACTTGAAAACCCTGCTTGGTAACTAGAAATGGAAAGGCTGAGAAGGGGGGTGGGGAGCACTGTTCTGAGCAAAGAGGTACATTAAAAAAGAAAATATAACTAAAGGGGAAATGTCACAGGCCTTGTAGGGGTTCATGGGGATTTGCCTGGAGTTCATTTTCTTTTCCATCTTCCCTTCTTCAGGAAATACTTTATGTATCACTCAGGCTGTCCAGGAATTCTCTGTGAGTTAAAGACTATGCTTTGATATGCTTATGTGCTCTCTCAGATCATCAGGGGGAACTGGTGATATCAGTTGGGCAACATTACTAGTAGTAACCTTGAGCTGAGAAGCCACTCTAGTATGTATTTAATGTTCTCCTTTTGCTGTGTGGTCAGGGTCAGATCTGCTTGAGACGACTGCCTCAGTAGTTGGTTTGGGGGTCATGACAGCAATCTCTTGATTTTTCCTTCAACTCCCTCCTTTACCTCTGCAGTCTTTATCTCACTCCTCCCCTGTCATTGTTTCCCTTGTTTACACCTTAATCCTCATTGCACTTTCTTCCTCAGGGCCATTTAAAACAGCACAGCAAGCCATGTGTGTACAACATGGCTTCCCAAACTCTAGCAAAATTCCCTCTATTTATGAAATTTCAGCCATAATTTTAGTTGATTCAACAATCCTGGGAACTGGCAATATTACCAGGACAACCCATATGATGGCAAAACTCTTATAAGAGGAAGGAATCTCACAATTATTATGCTAATTTTAAAGAACATTGGAAGAGGGGAGTGGAGGCCAGGGTACATGGCCCCTAGACCATGAAATATTTTGAGTCAGAACTGGTAATGGCAACAATGTTCAGAGAACCAAGTCTATCATTTCTTTCCATTTCCATCTTTGTCAAAGAGGACAAATTGCTTATTTTGAGATCATAGCGATTTAGCTGTGGAAAACTCTGAAATGTCATTTCATTGCATACAGAAATTCCACCAAAACAAATATTTCCTTTAAATAGAAATGATTTTTTGTTTGAAATCCCTTTTTCTGTCATCAAAATAGATTAAAGAATATTTATGATAGTAAGCATGGTGAAGCATTGGAAGAACACTGTTTTAAAAGTATTGGCACACAGTAAAAGATGATCTGTAATTCACTCTCGACATTTCGGCTACATACACCACACTTGTGCAGCCTGGGGGCCCACTAAAGCTATCACTATGTATATGTAAAGCTATCACTATGTATCACTAAGCATGGCCCCATGAGAGGCTTGATAAATCTCCAGTTTTTGTTGCCTGCCTGAGATTGCAAGAGCAGGGGATTGTTTAGGAACATACCCAGCCACAATGCCCAGTTGGTGGTTCACATTTGACTTAGTGACCACACATTGTGCAGGACTGGATGACTTACATGCTCAGTAAAACCTATTCTAGTTCTGATAACCACAGCTTAAAAGATGAGCTTCACTTGTAACATGGACACTCCCTCAACTGTGTCAGTTGTGTCTGATGTACAGTGATGTATTGCCAAAGGCTTTCATGGATGGAATCAACTGTCTGTTGTGGTTTTCTAGGCTGTGTGTCCAATGGCTAGTAGTTTTAGCTTATATCACCCACATCTCTGGCTGGCATCATGGTAACACTTGTTTCCATGGCCACACAGCTTGGAAAACCCACAATAGACAGTTCAGTGAGTTGCTATACTATAGAAGATACAACAGTTATGCAAAAAAGAACAACTCAGAGAAGGGTACTACGAAAGAATGTGCTAAAGACTATTTGATATTTACATCAGCAAAATACAGTGCTACTGAGGAATTTTGTGTGTGTGATTAGACTAATCCACTGAGTAGGTCATTAAAATATTGTTGTGATAAAGGAATCCGCAATACCATGCAATAGCATTTTTCAGCAGAGACCATGATACTCATCTCATATACGAAGTAACATTATGAATGCTGCATATACATTCAGCTCTATGTTGCATAGTGCCTTGTAGAAGGCTTTGTTGTAAAAACAGTTAAATAAGGCACATATAGGAATTGTTGTCAATAACTGATTTATCAGACTTTGGACGTGTTTGTACCTTCTGTTTTGACGGTGCCCAAGTAACTAGTAATCACTGTCAAACATCTGATTGACAAACTAGGGTCAAGTGTTTGTGTTATATAATAATGCTAAGATATTTTCAGAAGGAAGCCATGTTGGTTTGCAGCAGAACAGCTAGATTCAAATGGAGTAGCATCTTAGAGACCAACACTATTTTGGGATTATAACTATGAGAATCATAGTTTCTTTTGCATATCTGACAAAGTGAGCTTTGACTCTTGAAGGTTTATATCCCAAAAAACTTGTTGGTCTCTAGGATGCTACTGGACTTAGAACTAGCAATGCCAACACAAAATAGCCACTGGTTTTAGCTATCTGTAACAAACAGAGTCTTTGGAACTAGGTCTGGACCATATGGTGACTAACTACTTGGTGATGAGCAGCAGCTTAGTTGGAGACCAGGGCAATATTATACTCAAAACTTCCACAATCAGTATTTGCATAAACTATTTATATCATGAAAATTGGCATTGAAACCTGACTTGACTTACCATTTAAAGCAAGAAAGGTGGAATTAAAAAGCTTTAATAAATGGTAAGCAGGAAAAAAGTGGCAAGGATACAGACCACGAAGGTGAAAAAAGGGAAAAAATCACAAAGGGAAAAAATCTCCCACCCCCCAACATCAAAAAACAATTAATGTTCCCTAATTCTCCTAAGCTCTTCTTTTCTTCACTGTTGGTCAGCTTTTCTATGAATACATATGTAACTTGGAGGGGGAGGGGGGCTCTTCAGTTGTATCACATTGATCCTTTTCAAAATAAATGTTTACTTGAACCGGCTTAGGGAACTGAGGCGATTCCCTCTCCCTTCACTCTCTCTCTATGTGTTTTACTTCAGATAACCACGCAAAAGGCTTTTTTTTCAAATTCAACAAACAAATAGTAGAATTTTATTAAAATCTTCAGGGAAATAGGCAAGGAGGGTATGTTGTCAAAAAG
Organism: Sphaerodactylus townsendi; assembly: GCF_021028975.2. Taxonomy (NCBI): domain Eukaryota; kingdom Metazoa; phylum Chordata; class Lepidosauria; order Squamata; family Sphaerodactylidae; genus Sphaerodactylus; species Sphaerodactylus townsendi. Next base: position 126,513,696 of record NC_059425.1, on the reverse strand, counting down.
GAAATAAGCTATTTTATTTATAAAGAGACATTTTCAAAATTCAGCACAGATGGTCATTGGTTTTTGAAAAAATGTCAGTTTTTAATGCTTTTAAAATATGATAGACTTTCAAGATGTTTCACAGATTATATCCAAATTAGAACACAGAGGTTCATGTGTTAACTCTGGTGCCTATAAACTATATGGAAAGGAGTATGTCCACAATTCACTTTTCCCTACAGACTTCTCAGACTTTAGGATTACCACATAGTGTTTGATGTAAAGCCTTCTAACAAACTAGGGATGGGAAATCTCCCACACAGTGTAATTTCCCCTTATGGAACCAGCAATTAAGGGAGGGAGGAAAGAATGGGGAGGCAGAGCCGCAATAACACAGAGTAACCAAACACCTCAGATGGAGAGAAATGGCCACAACTTTATCAAAATAGCAGCTGTCAGAGCATTGGCACAGAATGGGACATGGATCTAGTTATTGGGCAACAACTTGTTGGCTAATATCTCCCTCTGCCCTGCACCAGTCAGTCATATGGGTCAGGATGAAGGACATCCAGAATGGCAATTAGATAGGTTCCACATGGGCTCTGGCCACTCAGTGGTCCCCTCAAGGTGAGAATGCTCGTGACAGCCCCCAAGCTTGGCACGTCCACCAAACACTCCCACTGATATCCCTTAAGTGGATTCCCAAAGCAAGGAAAAGGGGCAAACAAGCTACTTTCCTCCCAAAAGAATCCAGCTCCATGCTACTACTGCCAATATGGTTGTGACAAAGGAAGACAAAATGAACAAATCACACAAACATAATGTTTCAAAAGTGCAACAGAAAGGGCGGGCTGGGTGGTAGAAAACATGTGGCCACAAGAAGTCGAGGAAGAGCAGAAGCACTTGAAACAGGCAAGGAGGGGGTAGTGCAAGGACCCCAGTTCTGCCCCTGCAGCACCAGATTGGCCAGCTGGGTAGAAGGACATGAACAGCCATGCTGGAAAGTTCCCCAACCAGGAAGAAGATCCTCTGCCTGGAGAAAGGGCCAGAAGCCAGCTAGTGCTCTCTCCACCCAGCAGAATGCCAGCCCTTGCACTGGAAAAGCATACTCCCCTCCTCCTCCCCCCCCCAGTGGGCTTGGAAATGGGGCTCCAGGTAAGTCTGCGGCCCCAGGCTTCTGGCAAAAGAATGGTCCCTTTCTGACACAAACTTGCTAAGTCAGTTATCTCAGTTCTACCTATGCTGTACACACACACACACACACAAACCCCCTAGCTCTGCTCTAGGCTAGGAATTCTTCACTCCCTAGAAGTAAATTCCCTTCATGGCAAGAGTAGGGTTTCTTTTCCCCACCACTGTCTTCCCTCCAAAACCCCAGGTATTTCACAGATACTAAACCCATCGACAGTCTCTAGATCTCAGAGTGGAACTTCTTCCAATCTAGTCTGAAGCTCTAACTCATCTTAAAATTCTCAGTTTGTCACTCAAATGCCCATTCTGCACAGGCCAAAAAACACAGGTAGAGGACATTATACAACCATTTAAAAGAGAGGAACTTCACACAGTTCCAACCCCCAAAACAAGTCTTCTCCATTTTATTTTTCCCAACATGTTTTTTTTAATCGGTAAACAAACAATCCTTTTGAAAAATCCCAGGTTGGAGCTGCTCCCAAGCAAATGGCAATGTAGAAGGTGCTTTATTTTCCTCCGTTCCACCTGTCCTCCAGGAAGAAGTCACCCACCATTGCCCAGCCATTTCAGGGAAGGCCCCTTTCCCTTTTTTATTTTGTGACTTGCAGCTGCATAGCTACACAGGTGCAGCCGGTCATATCATGGGACATTGGTATGGCTGTGGGGGTTCATTTCAGCCTGCATGTGTAGCTGCACATGTGTTGCAGGGCAATAATAATAAAAAAGAGCAGCATATCTGTGCAAAGGCACAACAGCAACCCGGATTGTTTCTGTGACCTCTATTCACTGCCTGCACAGAATGCATGTGAACGGGAAAACAGGAAAACGGGTACCTTTATCACAACTGCAACCCATTATATATTTGCTGTGCAGAAGGGGCCATACTCTCAGATTTGTGAGGGATTAATGCTTTACAATCTGGCTTTTCTGCCGCTTCCTGCTGCTTAGGTTCATCACAGCATCCTTCATTTAATTAACCCGGGGCTTTGAGACATGCTGATGTGCTACACAAAGTGCAGGCTCTCTCTTGTAGTAGTCAAATATTTCATAGGGGAAATGGACACCAATGATAAATAGTGAATGCAGCCTGATCACCACAGCCTACTGGAATGTTATTTGCAGTCACACATCTTGCAGGTGGCAGGATTAATATTAGATTATTCATCATGGATCTTGCAAAGTATATGCGGAGAATTCTATAAAGGACAAATGAGTTTAAGACAAACACATAATTTTAAGGTAATGATCCTGCTTTGTGACTATCCATCTCTGCACTTGTTTCTGTATGAAGACTCCCTGTTTTCCCTTCTAAGGTATTATTAACCCAGAGCTCCTAGAACATGAACCAAGAGCTAAGAACTCAGCTAAACATTTCTGGTTGAAAAACTGATAGATGCCTGGATCTATATTTGAAGGCTGGCCAAAGCCATTCCTACTTTGTCTGGAGCCCTTTATACTTCCTGTACTTTGAAGACACAATGGCCATGGCACATTTATCTATTGTCCTGAAGAGTAGCATAATTGCCAAAGGGTATTAAACTGTTAGAAGAGGGAAGGATGTGAAGTAATAAATAAGCATACTACTATCACAGGCCTGTCCTATTACAGGGTGAATGAAGGAATGGAAAAGTAGCTAATGAGTTTTCCCCCACTGCTGCACTCTCATATGTGGTATGGTTCCCAGTTTAGTCTACAAAAACATCTCTTGTAGGGTGTAGCATGCTATTGCAGGGCTGGAGAAGATTAGACCTATAAAAAGATGACAAAAAGAAAACAGAAATAGACTGACACTAATCACAAATCCTTCAAATGTAGTGTTAAACAGAATCAATGTTTTGGAACATGGTAACACCTTGAACATTGTTAGGAGAAATTATCTTAATTATCTTAAGTATGTACTTATGTATGTCTACATACATAAAACTTACTCTTATCGTAATCCACCTTTAACACCAATCTCAAACTTTTGATTGTAAACTCCTTGGGATAGGGGCCTGCCTCTTTTGTTTAGATCATGAAGTGTCAGAGAAACTGACAGCAGAGGTGGAGTGATGAGGAACTGCGCCTGAGGTGCACACGCATCCCTGCTGCGGCACCATTTGCCCCTGCCCTTAAATGTATCCGGAATGCCACGCCCCCACCATGCCCCCTCCATGGCCCGGCCATGCCTCCTCCACTGCACCGCCTGGACATCACACCTCATCCAGCCGCACTGGCACTATGCCACTGACTGACAGTGCAGCATAAAATGTATACTTCATAACATGCCACACTGTTGTCTAACTGCCTCTATCTCAACAGGGAGATTCACTAAAACCCCTTACCGCCAAAGGCTATGCATATGCAACGGGAATTGTGTTGACTCTATTGACCATATTTTACTTTATTGTCCACTTTACACAGGACCTAGAGTCAAATACTTGTCACCTCTGCTACTCAAAAAAGAGTATGCATCTGACTTGCAAAAGATTACCTTTCTGTTGGACAGCTCCAGTAGTGATGCAAACGATGCAGTCACCAAATTTTTGGATTTGTATATAAAACAGCGCTTTAGGAGCAAATCCTGAACATCAGCCTTCTCTACCTGTACATTTATTTTAGTTTCCCTCTACTTGGTTAAGTGAATCTGTGTATATAATGTTGTTATGCCAATAAAGGTTCTTTGTTGTTGTTGCCTCTATCTCTTAAAATAACTTTGCTGTCACAGTGGAAGAGACAATATCATAATCTAGGCAAGGGGAGCCCTTGCGGGGAAGATGGCATATAAATAGAAATAAATAAATAAGAACCAGAAGGCAAGAGACTATATTTGGGAAGCCAGTAATTTTCCCCTTGAAAAGGGAAGTTCTCCCCAGTTCCCTGAAAGAACTGCATTTGGTAATAGCTCTGCCTTCATTTGCTTAATGAAGGCATCCATGCCTTGTGACAGATGTTGATATAGCCATTATATCAATCCCCTTGACCATCTCAGACCTATTTACAACATCCAGAACATTATGGAATGAAGCAAAGACTACTATGATTGCTTCAGAGACCTGGAAATTAGGTTCAAGTAGGAATGTGACTATGCAGGGATGAATAGCATATGAATAGCTGCTGTCTGGAGCTCAATTGAGTCACAGTACCCAAGTGTGGGTTGCAGAATTTTCATGTCATCTTATTAACATGGCCACAGGGATGGACAACAGTTGAACATAATAAGACAGACACAGCTAAAATCAGTGAAACAAAGAAACGGAAAGAAACAAGAATCCCAGTTGTCAGAAAGGGGGAAGAAGCAGGATTAAAGAGAAGAAATGAGGGAAAGCCAGCTGGAAAAGGGACTTGGGGCCTGGCAGACTACAGTCATTTTATGGCCAGTTTCCCACATGAACTGTTGAGCCAGGACTCCTTCCTGGCCCAGGTTAGTCATGTTTTAAAGACAGAAAGAAAATTTCCGAAGACGTAGGTTTTAAAGAGAGTATTTTTACTGCTCTGATTTAGTCTCTATACAGGGTACTCTATACTAGAGTCACAATTTATCAGACACAGATTTCAGTTCTTATACTTTCAAAATACGTATGTCATGATTTTCTTACATACATACCCTCCACCATAAAATCAAATTTTGCTAGTCTAACAGTTTAACACAAACACAAATTTCACTATGCTAGTTCGTTTGCCCCTTCCATAGGTCAGGCAATAAAACTATTTTCAACTTTTCAATCAAATTAACCACTTTCCAACATTCCTGAAGAGGGCTACTGTCCAGAGTAACCTCTTCCAGGATTAAATGATTTCACATGCATCTTATTCACTAAAAACAGTTAAAATGATTATAGCCATTCTTATAATCTGTGATTCAAATAGAATACATGTTATATATACTTTTCATATATTTCACTATCATTTCAGAGTTCATTAAAATATAGAAAAACACATTTTAATTATCTGATTAGATTTTACCAGTCTTCTAACCTTTAAACATTTGTATTTGACATTTGTATTTATTAACTAAGTTTCTCTATCTAGCTGAAGACGTATTTTGGACTCTGAGAGATGCTGTTTTTAGTCCTTAGTCCTCTTCCAGGATGTTATAAATTCCTTAGTGATATGATAAGATCTTCCTCCTTTGTACCTTTGCTGACTTACTTACTTTTTACTTCTGAGAGAGAGACTCCTTGATTTTCAGTTCATATAGATCTCATATTCTTTTATATCACATTTAACATTCAGACTATTTTTCGTTCCTATAGCATCTCCATTGCTTGATAGGCAACTTCTTGATAATCATTCACACTCTCAAAGACAAGAAACACCATCCTTACCAGTCTCCATCCTTTTAGAAAGAAAACAAACATGGTGGTTTTTTCTTGAATATAGCAATGAATGATGCTTCTGGATGTTAGACAAAGAGCTAAGTTTCTAAAAAGCTCTGGAGCACCATAATCAGAAAATAATTCCTGTTTTTAAAGGTGTAAGTATTTGTATAGCACATCAGGATGCTGGACAAATTCTTAGTAATTTTACAACACACATTTTAAAATAGAATCATATTACTTCAACATTGCAAATGAGGATATGAAAAGAGAATCTTGACTAAGGTCACCTACTGAGTTCCAGGCAGAAGAAAAATGTTCTTGGGAAATTGTTTTTCACTGCTAGATCTTTTAGTCCCAGCACACTGGTGAGTTGAAAGGACTACCTCATTGGGCTGCAGAGAATTTTTTTCCCAGAGAATTATCATAATCAAATGTTGTGTTGATATTGCAGTGTAAAGTGCCTAACCAGGCTTAATAATAGTTTCCCATTTTATAAGCAATTTGGTTGCACTTTTTAAAAGTAGAATCATTTCAGAACCGCCATGTCCTGCTGCTGGTCATCAAAAATAATTTCTGATCATCCAATGTTGTGTTGAAATTGCACTGTAAAGTGCCTGTAGCTCATTTGCAAGGCCAAGGATTTTTTTAAAAAACGTTCTCCTCTCGGTGTAAGCTTTGATTTTTTTGAAATCCTTCACTATATCTTCTCATTAGAGATAAAAGGTTTCAGAATATGCTCCTGGAGCTTAATCTTTTTGAAGAAGAGATATTCTTTCCATAGAGGTTTTCTGAAGTTTAGAGTGTCCAAGGAAGTCGTAACAAGAATTATAAGAAGTATCCAATGAAACCAGTGCACTGCACTTATGCAGAGTGCATGAATTGGAACTGATGTGGCATGCTTTTTGGGCAGGGCGGGGGAATCTAAAATGTGTTCAGATTTAGCTACAGGAAAATGTAAACTGCCTAGCAAACACAAGACATTTGCATGTCCAAGTCTCTGTCTATAGTGGGAGGCTTTCTGCTCTTTGCCCACCAATGCACAAATGGTCAGTGGATGGAAGCTGACCAGCAGAAGTTCATGGATTTTTGGGAAGAGAAAGCTAGAGAGTCCCCAGGCACGATGCCAGTGTTTCTTCAACAACCAACTGCTGCTTGGTGGAGTTCAGCTGTAAGTATTTTGTGTGAATCCAGGTTCACTCTGGAAATGATGCTGCACTGTTGGTATGATGCCACTTTTATTGCCTCCCCTCCTCCAGCATCTCCCACCAAGTGCCAGTGCTTGTAGGATTCCCAGTAATGGTGGGCAATCATCCACCAATTCATCAGGCTGCTCACCAACCCACAGATGGTCAGTGGCTGGAAGCAGGCCAGTTGAGAAGCCATGGATTTTTGGGAAGAGAAAGAGAGTCCCCAGGCACAATTTCAGCACCTCAACAACCCAGAAGGGATGTTACCATGCTGGGCATGCAGATTGTCATCCCCAACCCAGCCCCATGAAGCTCTTGCCAGTTGCTGGGAGGGGTCCTAGCTGCTCAGTGCTCTCTGACATACAACTTGTGGCTCTTCTATGCACTGTTATAACATGTGCCACCTTACCTTATGATTCAGGAAAGTGGGCTAGGCAGGGGCGTAACAAGGCAGCCCTGGGCAAACTGTAGCCCTGGGCAAAACCTGAGTTGGATCCCCCCCCCCCATGGGCGGCCACTCCACCATGACCAAATTTCTTTTTGCACCAGGACATTGGTGCCTGCAGGGGGTGCATTTTTAGACATATCAGCACCACAATTTCAGCATATCATTAGGAGACTGTCCTTATGCTACTCCCCAAGTTTGGTGAGGTTTGGTTCAAGGAGTCCAAAGTTATGGACTCCCAAAGGGGGTGCCCCATCCCCCATTGTTTCCAATGGGAGCTAATAGGAGATGGGGGCTACAGTTTTGAGGGTCCATAACTTTGCCCCCCCTGAACCAAACTGCACCAAACTGGGGGGGGGGGTGCCATCATCTTCAGATGATACCCTGAAATGTTGGTGCCAATACATCCAAAAATGCACCCCCTGCAGGAACATCCTAGAAATTTGCCCAAGAATCTTTGTTCTCCATTGAGTTTTCTGCATTGCTGTCAATGGGGGTTGCAGGCTGTGGGAGGCACATTTCTGAAGGCACAAAGCTTTTTGGGGTCTCATCAGGAGACTGCCCTAATAAAACCCCCCAAGTTTGGTGAAGTTTGGTTCAGGGGGGCCAAAGTTATGGACCCTCAAAACTGTAGCCCCCATCTCCTATTAGCTCCCATTGGAAACAATGGGGGATAGGGGCACCCCCTTTGGGAGTCCATAACTTTGGACTCCCTGAACCAAACCTCACCAAACTTGGAGGGTAGCATAAGGACAGTCTCCTGATGATACGCTGAAATTTTGGTGCCGCTAGCCTAAAAACTGCGCCCCTTGCAGGCCAGAAATGGAAAACCACTAAAATACCCAAAAACAAACCCAGCATTTTGATGCCCCCCACAAGGTGATGCCCTGGGCAGCTGCCCACTTTGCCCAATGGGCATTACGCCAGTGGGGCTAGGCCCCTTTCCCAGTGAGGCATGTAGCGGACAGTTCTCAAAACTACAGGCCTCATTCCAGAATTGGAAGTAAATGTGGCTCTTTTGGTTGATGTATTGCAAATATGGTTCAATACACCTGCTGAGAAAGTAATACTGATAATACTAACTGGTGGTGAATTCCTAAACCATATACTCTCTTTCAGTAGGACCATCCAGCAGAGTTCTAAATGGCCACTCTACTGTTACAGTTGCTTAATCACCATTGCTTGGTTAAACATGTTGCTGGTTTGTTCCAGTCAAAAGCAGATTGACCATTTCTTTTCCTGGAAAAAAATCCAGTGGAACTCTTCCCTAATACCCCATCACCACCATAGTAGGGTCAGCAAGGAGGAGAACAGACACAGGGGCACCCTGCCTTGAGTAAAAGGATACTGTACAGATTGCTCTTTGGGAGTATAATACAGGGTATGTGCTTAGAGGGATGCATTTTATCACAATTCTCCAATACTCTTCTTCAAAAGAAACTAAATCCAATAGCTTTGTCCCTGGAACTTCTTCTCATGGCTTGGAAGTAGGAAGCAAGTAACACTATATTTTGACAGCTAGGATTCCTCCCAAGTGTGGAACTCCATTTTATACCTACCTTTATATACTGACAAGTGACAACATTATGGCAGTGAATGATACCCTCTGGCAGAGGGGAAAGAGCAGGGCAGCAAAGAACAGGAGTACAATTTGACTGGTCAAAAAGCTTCAGAAAAGGAATAAAAAAGTACCAGGATAATGACAGAAAGTCTCAGAGGAAAAAAAGAGCCTTACACAATTCACCAGGTTATAGACTGTTAAGCAAGTGCCTGGCTGTAAAGCCTCTGGAGTTACAGAGAACAATCCTCAGGCAAAAATTCTCCCCTCTCCACACAAAATTCCTTCTTGCTCTGTTTGAAGATTAAATTACTTCTCCCCACTTTATGGGTCAGTTAGTCGCTCTGGATAGTTGGTTGTCTACTCTGACAAGATAAAGCAATGACTCCTGTCTCTCCCCATATCCCTTGCCACTTCCCCACAACTGAGTTTAGCAAATGGATGACCTCATTGTTGTTCCTTATGGCTAGAGTCAGATTTAACATAGCAGAAGTAAAAACTTTTCTTCACTCCATAGCCCAGTAACGGTGGTGGCAAATTATCTTTAATTTTAATGACTTAAACATTATGACTTCTAATAGGGCAAAGTCGACCACTGGGCAATTTGACTGCGCTCTCTCCATTTCAGTCTGAACTAAGGTATTTTCCAGTTTTGGCAGCTGTAAATGTCAGATAAAAAGAGTTCAGTTTTATGCCAAGTGTTCAATTTACTGGAAATCTACAATTGATTTTGAAGCTGGCTTGGTAAAAAAAAAAAATCCCCAGAAGAATCCCTGACATAGCAAACAATTAATTTTTTCCGTTACAGTCCTAGACTTGAGACCACCAAGTACCAAAGTCTTGATGTGAGAGACTGCATTGACAACAGTGACTCAACCTGTGAGGTATTTTACAAAGAAAGACAAAAAGGCCCTCAGTGAAGCAGAAAACTGCACAAGTTTGTCAGTGCTTAAAAAATAGCCTTGAGAAATAGCCAGCGATCCTGCCAAAGTTCAAGTTTTCTAGAATGCAAACATGGTGGGGGAAATTTCATATTAAACAAGTATTGGCAGTAATGTGCAAGATCATCACTATTATTTATTTTTGGCAGGGTGCTTCAGTGATAGAATGGAATGTGATATACGCTAGCATAGTTCTACTTTGTTAACTGCAATTGGGAGCCATAAATGCTGGTCAATGTCACTAATTTTTTTCATTTTTTTTCTAATTGATGCATACAGTTGAATACGTTCTTTCCACTTTAATCTGAAGATGGGGGTGGAACAGAGGGGAACAGGGAGCCAACTGTTCACTAAACAAGTGGATTTTGCAGTTGAGGAGTACACCAGTGTAGGGCTCCAAAAAAGAACTGGTGCTTCAGATGCATCACAGGGAACTACCCCAGGTTTACTGGTGTACATGTCATGGCTCAGGTGAGTGGTGTAGGTATCTCTGAATGTCCTCCAGACCCAAGGGCCAGCTATAATAAGACAGACACATGATAGCCACGAGGAGTCCACCCAGATGCCACTACATGTCTCCAAGCAACATCTAGATCCTGGCTATCCCTCTCTTCATGCACTGCTTCATCATCTATGCTGCCTCATGTGTGCCTCCTGCTGGTACAGAGCTACCATGACAACCACAAAGAAAGCTCCAATGGGAAGAAGCCACTCGGAGGACTGGTCTACCTCCCACTAAGAAGCTGGTAGACCAGCTCTCTGAAGGGCTGGCCTACCCATGATTTAAAGTAATGGACAGTCTACCCATTGCTTCTTTATGGGAGGTAGAGCAGCTCTCTGTATGGCTGCAATTCTCATATTGTGATGTCGTAGCTTCACAGACATCTCCCTCAAAACAAAAACAAAAAATATCTATGTGAGATCACCAATCAAAACAAACTTTATTCATATACTTTTTACAGTGAAATTGCATGTAGATGAGCTGCTAGCACGGGAGCCTTCCTTAGGAAACCTAAGGATGGAAAATCTCTGCAGCAGCACAAAATGGCAGGCACAAGCAGCAAAAATGAAAATAAGTGGTTTAAATTATTGGGTGGGAAAAATAATATGTTTCCTACTCACCTGCTTTCTGCCTAGCAAGTAGGAAATGACTTGACCTCATCTTGGGGAAAAGAAACACTTGTTTAGTAATTTTTGAAAAATCCAGGTTGGGAGAAAAAACCTAACCTGAAGACATCTTGGGGAAGAAAGCTGTGCAGAATTCCTCCCCAAAACATTTTTTATATTGTTCTCAAGATATTATATTTTTGCTGTGCAGAATCAGCCGGAGGAAAATCAATCACATCACAGGGCCCAAAGTTTCTTTAAGGCTCAATCAAGTAACAGGTAACCACTCTTTTCTGGTATGTCTGCACCAAGTCTAAATCTCCCTGTTTTTAAAATCAAGTATAATTAGGTCTTTGTGACAAACTAAATACTTTCACACCAAATTAACCACGCTGTGAGACAAAGTTGGCTTGGGTCTTGTGGAAGTTCACAGATCTTGAAAATTGTTCCAGGAATTCACCCATACACATTTCTGACCCTGAGACACTATCTTCTCTGTCAACTTGATCACAAATTAAAGCTTTGTAATTAAGCAAGGAACTTGACATAATATGTGTTAGGGTCCTCATTCTCTTTCTCCCAGACAATGACAAAAAAACAGATGCATTATGACATTTTGCTTTATTTATAAATGTATAGGTAAAACACAGATGAAGACGAAGAGGCATTCCAACAAAGCAGCATATCTGCTACCCTCTATCGGATCCCCAAAGAGAGATATAATGAATCCCCCAGGAGATTTCTACCAGCTCACAGCAGCAATTCTCTGTTTTTCTCTGTTTATTCCAGCATCAAAACTAAACTGTGTTTTTTTTTCACAGTGACTTGAATCTCCCCTCAGTGGAGTCTTCTGACAGGTGCTTGGACAAAGTCAACTTCTAATACTTAATTCTGATCAAGCAGTCATTATGACATACTGCTATTCCATTTGCCACATAGGATAAACACAGTAATGAGAGTCTACCTCATAAGAATATAATTAAGACTCATCCTCAGAAATGGAGATAGATTTTGCCTGGTTCAATCATACTACGGAAGTTGTCTTCATTTGTGAAATGTTTATAAATCAAACTTTGATCTTTTGACAACTTCCAAAATAGACAATTATCAGTGTTCCCTAATAAAACTAAAGTCTCCCATAAATTCTAGAGTTTATCCAAAGCCACATCTTTGTTACCTAGGTTAACAGTTATGAATATATTTTTCAAAGTAGCAACGGGGAAATAACTTGGCTTGGCAGTGTGAGAGGCAGGCTAGGTGGGATCTTTTAGACAACTATACCAGAATTGGCTTTTGAAACATTCTACAGAGAATGCAAAAGAGACCAAATTGTAGTTTTAAATATTTTTATATAAATTTTGGTTGCAAACAATCACACAGTAAGACATGGAGAAACATACACATAGTTCCTAAGTGATATAAGCAGGGAGGAAAAAGATAGGTTTGGATGATAGGTAGGGAAGGGGAGCAGGGGACTTATATGTTACCTAAATTCAGCTGAAGAAGTTCTGGAAGAAGGCAGTGATTCCTATGCCAGCATGGAGAGTGGAGGCCTGCAGCAGCTGGAGCCAGCAGCAGCTGGAGCCAGCCTGGAGAGCCAGTCTGAAGAGCTTAAGCCAGCATGGAGAGCATGGAGAGCTTGGATAGCCAGCTTATACAGCTGGCACTGAGAACCAGCACTGAGAACTTGAGTCAGCAGCAGCTGGAGCCAGCATTAAAAACCTGAGCCAGCACTGCTGGAGTCAGCATTAAGAACGTGGAACTTGGGGTGCACTGTATTTTTATACCTCTGTGAGCAGTTTGAGGCGGGAGCTAGTAAGTTTCTATTCCTGTAAATTTCTATTCCTGGATTTTCTGGGTTTCCATGCTGGGATTGCAGGCTTGAGTTAATTAGTAGCTCTATCTATTGTTTCTAAGTGTTGGGATAGTAGAGTCAATTGTATTTTGATTACATCAAGGAAGCTCTGAATGGCTTTATGCAGAGTATCTTAAAGGACTCTGCCCAGGTATTCAAATTTGGCTGAGGTCTTGATTGGATCAGGAAGGGATTGATTGTTAAGGAGATTCTACCTAAAGGCAGAGGAAATGCAAAATCCTTGTGACAGGGAGTAGCCTGGAGTCATTGTGTTCCAGCAGCTTTGGTGGGGTGTGGTAATCAAGATGCATGTCCATGGTTCATGAGGCTTCCAGCTTCTATTGACTGGAGTAACTCATTCACCGATCTAATCTTGCAAACAGACCTATTGCCTTAGGTCTGCTTTTAGGTTTGGGGCACTCTGCTACTCACACATGCACACAAATATGACAGTTGGCTTTTTCCAGTACATATTGTAGAAAAATAATATGGAATCCATTATTCCATAATCCAGGGTATGAAGGGCAGGGTAACATCTTCTAGTATTTAATTTTCTCACTGTATGTACCATCTGCTGGGATTGTGAACCCAATCCAGAGTTGGGAGGGAAATCTCTCACTGGATGCAGTGCAAGCTCTCACTGATGGGGGTTCCCGTCCCATTGGCATAAGAAGGACCCCTGCAGTGATGAGAGAACCCATGCCTCCAGGGGTGCTATGAAGCTCTGTGGTGCCCATACCTGGAAGTACCTGTTGGAGAATTGTGTGCCGATAGGGGAGGGGGCGTTTGACCCATCCAGTCTGGAATGGGCTCACAGCACACACACATTTTCCCAAAGTAACATTTCAATACAAAAATATGGAAACAAACTAACAAACAAACAAACAAACAAACAAACAAAAAGCAACCAAACCCTAAATTACTGAAGTGTCATTTTTGATGAGTCATCAAGCATCGAACCAAGAACAGAATTAGATGCACTTTAGCACAATGACTACAGGGCACTTAGATATGCCTAACTCTTTGGTGTGTTATAGTTTTGAGGCTTTGTGGATGAGTTAAATATAACATGATTAAATGAACTAGAAATCTTGCTGTATACATGGATATGGAGGACCCAACAAGCAAAAGTAATAAAACCTAATACTAAAGCATAATGAGATAGTCAAACAATTGAAACAATTTTAGACTCACTAAGTAGGAAAGAAATTGACCAGTAATTCTGTGAATACAGCATGAAATAGTTACACTATGTGTTGAAAAAGTAACTACAGTGAATGTAATGCAGTCCCCACTAGTTTATAGCTTGGAGTGAAGGAAGACCTGAGGATGGTGAATTACAGCAGAACAAATTTTGGAAGTATGCAGGAAATGATGGGTGAAATTGAATGAGCTTGAGTAATGGAGAGAAATTTAAAGTGTTCCAAGATAAATTTCTGTATGCCCAGAGATTATGCATGCCATCTACCAATAAATAGGGGGAAAGTGAAAGAGAAAACCAATGAAGATGAACAGGGAAGTGGAAAAAATAACTACAGGGAAGAAAGATGAAACTGCTATGCAACTGAATGATCCAGGAGAATATATAAAAAGAGTTAAAATGCCCAAGTTACTTTAAAATAAATAAGGAGGAAGGAAAAACAGGCAAGCATTTAGCTCCACTCCTTTTTCATGTGACCACTTAGGCAGCATCAATCTGATTCATCATAGTCTAGCCGATGTTAAACATAGGGTATGTGTTTTTTTTAAAATCAACACTAGTTAGACCACACATGGGGGAAAAATCACCAATTTGAACGTAGCAACAATCACTTATGTCATAGACCAATTTTTATATGAGCCCATGAACAGTGCTGACTCTGTTTTCAACTACATACAAATAATGTAACCTCTCCAGAGAACATGCTTGACCAAGCTTATAAAGTAAAACAGTTAACACATAAGATGACATAAATGCTGTTAATAATTTTAAAAGCATTACAAATCCAGTTAGAATATAAAAAACAACACAAATGTTGAACAGCTTAGAGTCTCAAAACTATTTGGACTAGCAGCAAACTATTTAAAAGATGGGAAGTGCTCAACCATGATCACTAAAAGCTTAGGTAAAAAGGAAAAACATGGCCTGGCACATAAAAGATAAGGTAGACACTGTGTGAGACTGAAGCGAAATGGTCTTCTATAGGTGAGATTCCAATGCTGAAAAAGCCTTACTGGTCACTTTCTGCCTCACCTCTGAAAGCCAGGAAATAGAGGGTGTAGTTTATGAGGAAGATTTTAGCTGGAAGGCTAAACAGTATAGGAGGAGTCAATTCTTAAAATACCTTGGCCCCCAGAGTCCTAAAGCCAAGAACCAACACTTTGAATTGTGCTCAGAAACAGCTAGTGTAGATATTTAAGAAAAGTATTGATATGATCCCTGTATCCTGCACTGACATTATAATATCTGCTGTGTTTTGAACCAGCTTCAAAAGCATCCCCATATAGGTCGAATCCCCACTACCGTCTTAGCCAGGTTTCAGAACATAAACTAACCAGGTTTGAGGGACGACCTCCCCGGTCGAATCCCCACTACCGTCTTAGCCAGGTTTCAGAACACAAACTAACCAGGTTTGAGGTCGTTTGTGTTCCGAAACCTGGCTAAGATGGTAGTGGGGATTCGACCGGGGAGGTCGTCCCTCAAACCTGGTTAGTTTGTGTTCTGAAACCTGGCTAAGATGGTAGTGGGGATTCAACCATAGTTAACCTATGTACCCACACTGTAAATTTGCATGGGGACTTTTGCAATTTCTCAAACTTAGCAATGTGAAAGATAATATCACAGAAAATTACTGTACCTTATGCACCTTGAGGACAAAAAACATTTCCACACAACTCATATGTTTCTGCTTAAAAACTGAGAATAGGCCCAAACAAGGTATTGCTGTTTCACTGAGGTATGAAACTAATATAGTGAGTAGGAAGTTAGGCTTCAGCAAAGAAGTTAAGAGGAAAATATATTTCATGCAAATATAATTTTCTAAGGCAATTAGATAAGGAGTTATAATGAAATTACCCAAAACTCCCCTGGAATTTTCCTGCTGTTTAGACCTCTGTAGAACCAATGATCAGTTTTATTACACATTTTTAGTAAGACCTAGATATCTATAATATAGACTTTATAGGCTGGTTAGATACAACTTTCACACAGTATTTCAAGGTTTATAGAATCTCTTAGGCCTCATTTACTACCAGCTCTTTTTGAGATAATGGATTTTTTGTTTATTTGCTTTTAAAAATAATTTTATATTGGTTTTGGTTCTCAAGGAGCAAGAAGAAACAGAACTCTGAAATAATATATTTAAATTGAAATCAGATGCCTAGATTTGTCTCTAGTCAAACCCAGACAGTTGCTTTATTTAATACAAATTTTGCTTTGTGCCTATCTGTTTTGACAGATTTCAACAGCCAAGGCAGTATGCTACCCATAATCAGCTATACCAAGATGTGATACAATATCCTCTGTCTTATTACTTGGCTTATCTCAGTATTGCTTGTCTAGACATCGTAGCGTTCTTCTTGCATTGGAACAGAAAAATAGAAACAGAATCTCTACCTAGCCAATGGCTATCTGACTTTATTCCTGACATTTAATTAACAGGATGTATTTAATTCTGACATGTATGTCAGAATGACAACTTGCATCAAATCCTATTTTCCAAATACAGATGGTCACAATTTGAACATTTATCAGACTGTTCATGAAATTATCCAGTAAAATTCACATTAATTTAATGCATGGTGAATTTTTAAAAAATGGTAAAGGGTGGTACTATGAATCTATGTAAAAAGAGCACATACTAGTCCCTTTATACATAACATTATGTATGATGAACTCCACATGCTTAGGGGAAAGCTGAAATAAGCACATATACTATCACTGGTTCATGAACATAGAGTTAGGGATGGTTAAAAAAGCAACATTCCTGTTCCCAGGGTTGAAGCCTATGCATGTACAGTTTCTGTGTATGTAGGGTCTATGCTCACAAGCCAGTGGGTATGTGTAACCAGGGGGTGGGGTGAGGCCAGCTCCTCATGCCCACCCCATCCTGCTTTCTCTTTACATTGATTTCAGGTAGCACACTGACCTCTCACAATCATACTTTTTTGCCCCGTACCTGCTATGCACAATACCTACGTTTGTACCAGCTGAATACATGCAGAATCTGTTTCCTTGACCAAGAATGTTGACCTTTCCCCAGTTCCAGTTTGCATGAATGTCAGTGCTAAATCCACACAATGCAAATATAGATGCTGTAGGCTAGCATGCTCAGTAGCAAATTGGGTTTAGGTATCAACACACTAACTCCCACATCTGGTACCCTTCTATTACACTGCATGTGAGCAGGGCTTTTGCCCCTTCCCCTTTTCACAGGCTGACCCAGCATTTATACTAGCTGAGGAATAATTCATGTGACTGATTAATGGGTTGTAGTCCACAAAATCTCCTGTCATATAATTAACCTCTTAGATTTTAAGTACATCTGTTTGTTTTTGCTGTAGTAGAATAAGGTTGCAATCTTAGGCACACTTACATAAGAGTAGACTCCATTGACTCAGTGGTGCTTACTTCTGAATAAGCTGGCAGGAAGTCAGCCGTCACTGCTACACCCTTAAAATGTCACTGTTATTCTATTAGAACTTCTATCTTCTACTTAATTCTAACAAGTAGCATTAATTATCTGCACAGATCAAATTAAATATTAGGATCATTTGGTTAACATAAACTTGTTCTTGTGTAGCTGTTTACCAGGTAAGGGTATTTGTTGAACTGAATTGTGGAGATTAGCTGTTGTATGTTACCTGTGGCATTCCTATAGTGGCATAATGGTGTGCCCTTTTCCATCATAAACTTTCCATATTGCCATGGTTTTATGTTCCCTTTTCAGTGGAAGCATTTTTTAAAGTCTTTGCTCCTTTGCTGCCAGCTACCATTCTACATTTATGGTCAACAGGATCACAACTTGACCGATCAAATCCCGCCTGCATTGCATATGTAATTTCTATTTCACTTCTTGCTTTTAAAATACCCAGTTGGTTTTCTAAACTGGTGAGTTGGGTGAGTTGTCCCCATTACAGTCCTTAACTCAAGATACTTTCAGCCATATCCCAAACTGTTTAACAGTGTATGATTGCACATTTTATATAAATATGGGAGGAACTTTGTGTATTCACAGTAACACATTTATGCAGAAGCCATTATGACTAGATGATATATAAAAGTTTTAAACACATATGATGCTGACATAACCAAGCAGCATGTAATTTAATCCCTGCAGGTACTATTGATTCTTCTTGGCAACTAATGGCTACGTGCTAATCAATGTTAATTTTGTTAGTATGCTGGTGTGGCTGACAAAATGGAAAAGTGCTGTCTTATGAGACACAGATATGTTCCCCATAAGGAAAGATGCTAGGCTTTACATTTGTCATAGGCCAAGAAGGGGAAAGAAACTATGAATTGCTTTACCCGAGGGAAATTGTAGATCTTGGTTAGCCTGTTTTCTTTATCAGGTTTGTCTGTCATTAAGGACAAGCAAGCATATCCAGAAACACAGCAACCACAAAATGTTCTCAGATACAGGTTGAGGAATGTATCCCAATTCAACAGCAGAAATGCATGTAGAATATAGAAACTGAACTTAATTTCCTTGCGCTGAACTCAAAGCTAGGTAGATCAAATTCCATTCATACTACGAGTCATCTGGGGTATAAAGGTATGAGGATTAAACCCACCATGCCCTACCACCTCCTTCCTAGGAACATAATCTGACCACGCATTCCCCTTCTGTGTTTGTGGATTGTGCCTAACCTCTGAGGGTCTATATGGCCTAGGGCT
This sequence comes from Sphaerodactylus townsendi, assembly GCF_021028975.2. Lineage (NCBI taxonomy): Eukaryota > Metazoa > Chordata > Lepidosauria > Squamata > Sphaerodactylidae > Sphaerodactylus > Sphaerodactylus townsendi. The sequence goes on along the minus strand of NC_059425.1, from coordinate 126,495,254 downwards.
GTCAGGCCCTCCTGGCCAATGGCTGGGGATTGGAGCATAGGGTTGCCAGATCCAGGTTGTGAAACTCCTGGAGATTTGGAAGCAATGCCTGGGGAGGACAGGAACCTCAGTGGGATAAAACGCCACAGAGTCCAAAGCATCCATTTTCTCCAGGAGAACTGATCTCTATAGTCTGCAGGTAAGCTGTAATTTTGGGAGATCTCCAGGCCCTACCTGGAAGCTGGCATCCTTAATATGGGTTCTATTACATTTTACATTAATACTTTTTTATTGTATGAACAGACAAATGTTATGCACTGATATTTAGGAAGACTCTACATAATACTTTCAAAACGTTGACTTAATTCAATACTTTAAATATTTAAGTATTGTTTTTTTAGCAATTAAGCAGGGCTCCCATGAACAGTTATGCCCTTTTATGTCCATTCTAAACTCAGTTGGTTTGGAATGATGCAACTTTTGAGAATACATTGTTACTAACCTTGATTTAAATACTAGTCCTATTTGAGTTACAAGTGTGAAGCTAGCTTTCACCCCAATTTATAAATATTTTCCAGTGGCATCCAAACTTTTTATCTTAAATTTGGAAAACTTCGTCTCTTATCTTGAAAAATTACCTGGATTCAACCATGCTTGAAGCAGAACAAGTTGCTTTAAAATAATTATACCTATGATTATTTTGCCTATTGCTTCAAATATCTATTTTAAGATAGAGATCACGCTTGACTGCAGATTTTAAAAATAATGTGCTCCATATATTCAGTGCCTGCAAACTTCTAGTGGAAAGGATAGGCATCTAATAGAGAGGAACAGCCCAGTAAATGTAAAGAAAAATTTTTTTGGTTTCGCTCCGATTATTTTTTACAATGAATGGTTATGACAGCTGACTGAAGTTTGTCACATTTTTCTTTCTGACTGATTGTATGAGGATTAGTAATAACCACAATGAACCACCCTCAATTTAAAAAGCCCTGAGGTTTGATTGTTATCTGATTCAAACATTTATCCTGATGTATATAGCTGGATAAATAGGCCAAATGGGATTTTTAAAAAAACCATTTATCGAATTGTTAATTTAAACTGCAATTATGCACATTTACCTGTTAGGATGTTCCACTGAATGCAGCAGAATTTACTTTCCAAAAGAGCTGAGTTCATACAACCAGGGCATTAACAGTTCTACAAAATGCTTTGAGGAATGGATGTGTTCCATTAAGCTGTGTTAAAGAGGCTCACAGCTTCTCTCTGTGTATCACAGGACATATACAGGGCAAATCTCTTTATGTCTCCTCCTACCCCCAGGCCACTTTGGAAAAGGGCAGGGAAAAGACCAATAGGACCCTTTTCCTCCTGTACCGTGGTCCTGATACTAATAGGACTCACCCTGTGGTTCTTGGGAAATTTGTTCCCACAGCTGACACCTGAATGATGGGAATGAAAGTTTGGTCAGAGAACCAAGGCACAACTCAGGGAAAACATAATTAGTCTGGTCCCAACCTAATTAAGAAAAGCTCAATTAAATTCAATAGATTTCAGCCACCCTCTTTAAATACCAGATGTGGTACTGGACTGTGCAACTTCAGGCTTCCCAATTACACAGTTTTTATGGGTTGGGCTTGCGGGGGGGGGGGCATATATAATCATCACATTTTACTTCTGACCAATGCATATATAGTCATCACATTTTACTTCTGGCCAATGTACATTTCAAGAATGCACACCTGCTTTATGTCTGCGACTGTACAAAAATTAACAATGCTCCCCTTCTACCCGGTTGGAGGCATCAATCAATTTTGCTCTATCAAAATATATGTGTGTGGTATAGAATGAAAGCAAGGATGTACTTAAGGGGGGTTCCCAGGTTCAACCCCCCTATTACATGTCCAAAGCTCCACACCCTCCCCGTTTGTGGGTTTTTTTACTTTTTAGGGGTTTTTTTTAGATTTTAGGCTAGCAGCACCAAAATTTCAGGGATTTTTTGGCTCTCCTGATGATACCACCCAGGTTTCATGAAGTTTGGTTCTGGGGGTCCAAAGTGATGGACTCCCAAAAGGGGTGCCCCATCCCCCATTGTTTCCAATGGGAGCTAATAGAAGATGGGGCTACACCTTTGATGGTCCATAATTTTGGACCCCCTGAGTCAAACTTCACCAAACCTGAATGGTATCATCAGGAGAGTCTTCTAAAGATACTCTGAAAGTTTGGTGCTGCTAGCTTAACAATTGCATCCTTGACAGCAGGCACCCCCTGAATTTCCCCAGATTCTCCTTTTAAATCCACCCTCTTTGGCATGGATGTAAAGGGAGAATCTGAGATCCCCAGTTTTAACATTGCAAGTGATTCTGTTTCAGGGTGGGGGATAATCCAACCCAAAACAGCATCACTTTCAATGTTATTTTAACTGGGGACCCCAGGTTCTCCCGTTAAGGTGGATTTAAAGGAGAATCTGGGCTCCCTAGTTTAAACACCATTGAAAGTGATGATGTTTGAGCGTGGATTCTAGCATCACAGTGGCCACCCATGTGGGGGTCCTCAAAATGCAGATTTTGCACTGGGCTCCATTTTCCCTAGCTACGCCTCTGCCCAGAGGGAAGGGCAGAAGGGACTGCTGGCTGGGAGCCCAGCCAGTAGGGCAGGGCAGGGCAGGGGAGTCTGCCATCCCTGGCCTTGGAGAGCTGCTTTTATAAGCACTGAGGCTGGGGGAGGGGCTTGGGTAAGTGTTACCATGCCCCCAGGAGCAGGTGGGGGTATGCCCCCCAGACCCACCCCATAAAAAATCTATACCTACGGCACTGCCTCTTTGATGTGAGAAAACACTGAGATATACTGAAAATCAACACCGAAATATTGTTTATTGCTTCCTTGTTTTTAAAGAGCTGAAAAACATTGGAACTTTTGTGGGGGTTTTGATGTCAGGTCACAGCTGACTTCTGGTGACCCATAGGGTTTTCAAGGAAAGAGACATTTGTCATTGCCTGCCTCCAGGCAGAGGTGGAACCGGTTGTTAATTTTTTTTCTCTTTTCTCAGTTAGCAGAACCTGTTGTTAATGATTAACTCCATAAGGGACAAGGGGGCAATCCCTGTCCCTGGGTGCAACAAAACTCATCAAGTGGGGGATACAAAATCACCCCCAGGGCCCCCTGCCCCCCATGGCACCCCAACCCCACCCTGCAGTGCCCACCCCCACACACTTACTTTTGTTTCAGAATGAGATAGGAATTTGCAGATGATCCCTAACTTAAGTCTCTTTTCTGCAGCCTGCTGCCTGGTTGTCTCTCTTCAGCCTCCGCTCTGTTCCTCCCCTGCCCACAGAGCGTGGGCAGGGGAGCTGAGCAAAGCAGAGGGGAGAAGCAGCTGGCTGCCAGGGGAGAGGAGTCCAGGAGCGCCAGCCAGCAGCAGCAGGGTTAGAGGAGAGGCAGGCAGAGGGGCAGGCTGGAAACTGCTGAAGGGTAAGCAGAACAGCGCCAGAGGACCTACCCCAGAGGAGGAGGTGGAGGAGGATGGGCACGGTGGCCTCTGAGTCCAATCAGCACCTAGAAGGAAGCACCCCCCCCCCATCGGGGCTGGGGCTCTGCTTGCTGCTCATGCACAGCCAGGCAGGGCAGGCTTGGATCCCATAGGGCACACACAGCGAACTGCCATTGCAACCTCCAGTTTACTTTCAGTTTGTGAATTTGTCCTCTCCAGATTTTCAAAGGTATGGCAAAACCTGGAGCAGATCACAGATCTGGCACATCAGCTCTTTCATTTGGGAGCAACAATACAGGGAAATCCGTGTTCCAGGATTGCAAATAACCCATTTGGGAAAGTGGGCCCAGAAGCCAGGAGTGGGAATCATTTTTCCTTTCTCCCAGATTTTTGCAAAGCAACACTCTGTCTATTACGTTAAAAAGGTACATCGTTTTAATAAAAGCCATCGCTTGTTGGAAGTTCTGGAAGGAGATCTCAGTGCACCCCCCCTTTCAACTGAAGTTGCTATTCTGCAGATGGGTGGGATTACTACTGAATTATGCTGAAGCAAGACATTTCTTTATTTTAAAAGTTTGGGGGAGGACACCATTTTATTTCTACTAAGGGGGAAGGGAAGTTTCTGCATAGCACGCCCAGATGCTGATTCAAAACGAAGGATACAAATATAATACATAGAGGTATTATTTATTACTACTGTTTATATTCTAATATTTTAGCCCTATGTGGAAGTTTAATTTTTGTTGGCCATGCCTCTTGTCCATTAATTGAGTTGTTAAAAATATAATTAAACTTCATATCTTAAATAAACTTAAATATAATTAAACTTCATATCTAATCATTAATTATGAATATGAGGAAGTTATGGGATTAGCAAAGGGCAGCCTTTCATGTTCATGAATTATAAATAGATTGGTTGTTGAGGGTTTTCCAGGCTGTTTGGCCGTGGTCTGGTAGATCTTGTTCTAAATGTTTCGCCTGCATCTGCGGCTGGCATCTTCAGAGGTGTATCACAACACACTTCTCTATGGGATACACTCCGAAGATGCCAGCTGCAGATGCACGCAAAACATTAGGAACAAGATCTACCAGACCACGGTCACACAGCCCAGAAAATCCACAACAACCAATTGAATCTGGCCGTGAAAACCTTTGACAATTCAGCTGAAGTTCTTTGCAAATGAATGCCAGTGAACTTTAGCTTTGCTATTTGTACACAATGGAAAGAAATATATATAAACAGCATTTTCTTCCCTAGCATGACCATAACAGTCTATTTTCCTTAAGGCTGGTACAAGAGTCCCATCTTAAATAGAAGAGCAGAGAACTATGTGTTGTGGAGAGATTTATTTTTCTCCTGTTACTGTTACTGTGAGGTACAGTTTGGGAAATGTTTCCTTGGGGTGGGGTTGTAACAGACCTGTGCCCAGCTGTTCCTGCACACTTGAATATTATAGCAAATAGCAGCCAAGTGCAGGCTGCATTACCTTTGTATTAAAAACAGGGTCCACCTTTGACCCAGTTGAGAAGGAATTATTCTGTTACAATTATAAGCCAAAATGTATTAAGTTTAGACTTTTAATGAATTTAAGATGGATGTTTTTAGTTCATCTGTGTTTTAAATATTATTTAATGTGATGACTTTATTGTTTATTATATACTGGAAACTTCCCTGAGCATGGGAGGGGAAGGGTGGCATGTAAACTGTATAAAATAAATGCAGTAAACTGGAATTACGTAGACATTACTACCAGGAAAGCCAGTATGATGAAGTGGTTAGGATCTGGGAGACCCAAGTCTGAATTCCCCCTCTGCTATGGAAACTGGGCCAGGGCACTGTCAGAAGGGGATAATGTTGTAAGCTACTTTGGGTCTCCCAGATCCTAACCAAAAGCTTGCACTGCATATGACCTGACAGACTCTATAAGCTCTTTGAAAAATTTAGTGTTTTGGCTATCTGCGCCTTCATGTTTCTGCTTGTTCCTTGATTGTATGCCAAGCAAGATTGGCTTGATAGTCTTTGCAACGGACCACAAAGAATCATGTCTTTACGCAATGTGTGTGATGAGGTATGCCTTGAAGAGTATCAGTTGATGGGCAGAGTTAAGGTAGAACTGGGAAAAGCTGTTAGAGCCTGGAACTGGGAGAGTTAAGACTAAGAGCATTGTCAGTATTAAAATCCAATGTGTGCAACTACTGTGAAAAACATGACTTGAAATTTGTCCCTGTCCTCCCTCCCTCCCTCCCTGGCTCTGTGCTGTGTTTCCAATGCTGAGGGGGGGGAGGCAATTGGGGGTGTTGGATATAATTCCACAAAACGTTTTCACAACAGTAATAAAACATTTTGAAAGCATTTTGAAAATATTGTCAACAAATTTTATTTCTGCTGTGTGGCGCAGCCCCATTGCTGTGTTCAGATTTGTGAGTTGGGGCATGTTCTATAATGTGATTGTGACTTTGATATGACCTGGGGCAAAAAAAAATCATTGTTCCGTCATGGTGGGGGAGGGCAGCCACCCATGGGGGTGGGGGCGCAAAACTCAGATTTTTGTCCCCAGGCTCCATTTTCCCTAGATACGTCTCTGTTAAAAGAAAATATGACCTTCTACTTTCAGTTTTGTAGATGCTAAGAGGCTCATGCGGGAAGGCGCTGGGCTTGAAAACTGGCGAAAGTACCAACAGTACTCGAGGGGAGGTGCAGAAAAGTCTAGAGGCGGAGTGAGGGGGAACTGCATCTGGGGTGCACAGACCCTGCACCCCTGCCGCAGCACTGCCCACCCTGCTCCGGAACACCCTGCCCCCGGAACGCCCAGGCCACGCCCCCACCACATCACTCCCCTCCTGGTCCTGTTGGCCCCACCACCATTGGAACCTGTTGTTAAAATTTTTGAATCCCACCACTGCCTCCAGGGTATTCCTTGATATTCCTTGGAGACCTCACATCCAAATACTTACAATAGTGAGGGCTGAGAGTGTGTGACTGGCCCAATGACACCCAGCAAGCTTCCATGGTGTGAGTGGAATTTGGACCTGTCCTAGTCCAGCATCTTAATCACTACACCATGCTGCCTCTCACACACTGTAACATTATTGAAACTTTAAAGTACAAGCATAGAAGAAAAGGGCAAATTTCAGCCATGGCTTGAGAGATTGAGGGCAGAGTCACTTGTAGGCTGGAGGTCCCATTTTCCCTTGGCATAGAACTAAATGAGCTGATAAAACTTACTCCAGGTATTTGAAATTAAATTAGTACCACTGAAGTACACTTTATCTTTTTGTGTGTGTGCAGTGAAAATTCTGTTTTCTTGCTTCTTGTAGCCATTGTGATCATAGGATTTCTGTAATTACCCATTTGAAATGGAAAAGTTGATACAGGAATTATTGTTCCACAAACATCTCACAACCCAATGGCACGTGGATCTGACCAATGTACTGGTTTCTTTATTTTAACAATTAAATCAGCTACACACATTTAAGCACATGTTGTTCTTAGACTGTAGATTAGATTAGACTAGCGCAGTGAGAGTAAGACACCAAAAGAATTTCTATTCTAAGTGTTTTAATCAAAGATCCAGGACTCTGACATCTATATACACATCAATTCTAATGTTATTTACTAAGGAGCAATTACTATTGGTTTCACTAGTACTTATGTCCAAGTAAATTTGAAAAGCACTGTAGCTAAACTGCAAAATTTTGTGCATTTCATATACTGCTGTCTCAACCAAAAATCCCCCCAAAGCCATTCACAGCATAGTATACTAAAATGCAAAATATCAGAAGTTTGTGAGCTCAGGAAAAATTAATCATGTAATGCTATCAGAAATAAATATGGTTTTATGTATTTAAAAAATGGCTGAACATCAGCCTAAGGACTTTTTTCTCATGATACAATTCTACAGTGCAGGTGACACCAGAGAAACAGGATGGGTTTGTTCCCTCATCCAAGAATGCTTGAACCCAATGATTTATCTGCATATTTAAGACAAGCCTTTACAATTCTTCAGATATTTCCTTGGTCATTGTCCACCTCTTGGCTCTCCATGAACAGCAAAAAAACTGAGGTGAAAATGGATGCTTTGGAGGATGGACTCTACAGCTTTATACCCCAGGCTCCATCCCCCAAATCTCCAGAAGTTTCCCAGCCTGGACATTTAATGCTCCTACAGCCAGATAGTGACTAGGCTGGGGATACCTGGCAATTCTAAATGAACAACACTTTTTAATGAATAATCCTTCTCTCTTTTGGTATTTTAATTGATTTATTCAGTTCGTGAAAACTTTAATTACTTTATACAGTTATAGCAGCTGAAGATACAACTATGGCACCTCTGGGGATGCCACAACCATTTTATTTCAGGAATTTTCCAGTTTTTAAATGCTACAGGACCAGAGGCATAGCTGGGCCAAACTACGCCCAGTTCACATTCTATACTTTCCGCCCCCCATGGCCCTTCTGCAGCGCCCCCCTGTGGCACCCTCCCTTCCCCCCTTCCCACACTTACCTTAGTTCCTTTCCTTTTTCTAGAACTTTTTCAGGCTGTAAAAGAAGAAGAAGAAGAAGAGTTTGGATTTATATCTCCCCTTTCTCTCCCGTAGGAGACTCAGAGGGGCTTATAATCTCCTTGCCTTTCCCCCCTCACAACAAACACCCTGTGAGGTAGGTGGGGCTGAGAGAGCTCCAAAAACTGTGACTAGCCCAAGGTCACCCAGCTGGCATGTGTGGGAATGCACAGGCTAATCTGAATTCCCCAGATAAGCCTCCACAGCTCAAGCAGCAGAGCAGGGAATCAAACCCAGTTCCTCCAGATTAGAATGCACCTGCTCTTAACCACTGTGCCACTGCTGCTCCTGATGGGAACTATATTTGTGAGCACCAAGGTCTCCTGGGACCAGTAGTTCCTCAGGCCGTTTTTAATGCGAATAGGCCTTTTGCACCCTGAAAAAGTTCAAGAAAAAGGAAAGGAACTAAGGTAAGTGTGCAAAGGGGGGCAGGGGGACAACATGGGGAAAGAGGGGCTCCATGGAGGGGAAAGGGGAAGGGGTCTGTGGGCTGTTACCTAGCTTAACAGTTTATGAATATATTTTTATAGTAGCAATGGGGAAACAACTCAGCTTGGCAGTGCGAGAGGTAGGCTAGGTGGGATCTTTTAGACAACTATACCAGAATTGACTTTGAAACATTCTACAGAGAAGGCAAAAAAGACCAAATTGTAGTTTAAATATTTTTATATAAATTTTGGTTGCAAGCAGTCATACAGTGAGACGTTAAGGCTCATACACACAGTTCCTAAGTATATAAACAGGGAGGAAAAGATAGGTTTTGGATGATAGAATAGGAGGGGAGGCAGGGGACTTGTACATTACCTAGAATCTGCAGAGAAGGCAAGGATCTCTATGCCAGCATAGGGATCCAAGCGAAGGACGATATATCGTGTCTCAAACCAACGTGACCAAGAGAGGTTCAGGCCAGTATTGAGCACTGAGGCTCTGGTGTGCAGTATTTTTACACCCCTTGGTGCAGGTAAGGCGGGAAATTCAAACTTAGGTTTCGTTTCTCTGCATCTGCTTGGGGTTTCCTTGCTGGACTTGCAGAGTTGAGCTAATTAGCAGCTCTATCTATTGTCTCTACTTCCCGGGACAATGGGGTCAATTGGTCCTAGATTATATCAGTGAAACCTTGAATGGTTTATGCAGAGATGCTTCCTAAAGTCTCTGCCTAGAGTATTCAAATTTGACTGAGGCTTGAGTGAATCAGGAAGGGATTGATTGTTAGGGAGATCATATCTAGAGGTTGAAGAAATGCATGGGAGAAGCAATTGTTGAGGAAATGGTTTCTCAAATGCAGATTAAATATAACATCCAGTATCTGGGAGTTCTCTGGAATCTATTGAGTCACAACATCTTTAGTGGGGTGTGGTAATCAAGATATGTCCATGGTTCATGAGACTTCCAGATTCTATTGCCTGGAGTAACTCATGCATTGATTTAATTTTGCAAGCAGACCTTTTGCCTTTGGCCTGTTTTTAGATGGACACTCTGCTACCTACACATACAAACATGGAACCTGGCATTTTATAGCACACAGTGTAAGAGATAATATGAAAATCCAATATGACATAAGGCAGGGGATAAAGGCCATGCGAACAGGGTGATTTTCTGCACCCCCCAGCGTTCGCCCAGTGCACGGTGCACCCCCCGTCCCCTTGTAGCTTCACCACTGTACAGGACCCAATGCTGCTTGGGACCATGACACATGAGGAGGTGTCGTTCAATTGTGGTTCTCAGGATCCAACCCGCATTTTCCTAAGCTACAAAGCTATACATAGGAAACTGTGCAGTTTCATGGCTGAACAAATTAGCAGTCCACTAGGAAGTTGCTATTTCAAATTTGCCTTTTTCTGTGAATACACAAGTTGACCTTAGACAAAACATGATTTAGTCCTACTCTATTGGCAAAATGGCAATAACAATAACAAATGGATATAGCAATTCTGGTCTATTTCATACTTTTTGGTAAGGATAACTGAAATAGATGATTACAAAGCATTTGTATACTCAAAAAATCCTGTTAGAAATTCAGTATTATTATAAAGGTGAGCTTAATTGAACAAGGGACACCTGGTTTTCTAGGGACACCTTGGAAACTAGTTTTAAACATTCTGCTATTTCCTGCTATTTTCCAGTGAAGACTCTAATCAGCAGCAAAATACAAAAAATAATTCAAGGCTTTGTTTATCTAGAAACTAAATGAAGAACTTGACCATTTTTGGTCCACCTCTCCTCCAAACCTCAACACAGTTCTGTAACTGTAAGAAATATCCTCTGGCATTTTGAGAACCTGTGAATACGAGGAGTTTTAGGAGTTACTAATATTACCTGCTAGATTGTATTCATACTAAGAACCATTGTATTTCATTTTTTCTCCTTACATGAAAGAAAAACTGCTCAAAGCTAAGAATGAGATTTTATTTGATTCAGCGATCAGAAGAGAATGAAAACAAGGATGCAGAAGAAGTGAGTTGCTGAGTTTGCATTTTCTAGGTTTGTGAATATCCTACAGGCATGCTAATAATTTATTTGGCCATTTTATAAATAACTTTCCACCAGTTGCTGGGTAAACAGCTGTCTCTGCAAATGATTTTCATAGGACAGGCAGGCTTTTACCTAGAGGTGCATTGCAACCTTAGTCCACCACACACTGAGCCAAGCACATCCTCTATAAGCCCTGAAAATGAATTCTGACATAACACACACACACCAATTAAACTTCTGTATCTTTCTAGGTTTTAAAAATTGAGAATTCTTCTTCCATGCATACTTGAGATTTTTAGTTTTATTTCAACTATGATATAGTTTCCTCCATCACCACAAACTGCAAGATTCAATTGGGCATACTTTACCCCCTTTATTTAAGTATTCTGCCCACTCATGGGCTCAACAATGCATTTGGCAAGTAGATTCACTACAGTCACTGCCCAGGGCTATTGCAGATTTTAACTTTAAATCACTGTTAAGGATGCTTTGACATTTTAGTCCTGAGAGCTTGCTTTTAAGTTCTTGCATAAATCTGCAAGCATGCATTTTTACTGTTCTAGGTAATTTACAGATTTAGCCATGAAAGATAACTTATGAATAAATGGTGGTATTCCCAGCATTAATGCAAGTACATATGGAACAGGTGTTGCAGCAGTTATTCTTCATGATGCTTAGAGTGCACAAATTAGAAAATTTAGTGAAGTGATGTAGGCAGCAGTTTCTATGCAAGATAGCCAAACCCTATACAAGTTAGACACACTCTAGCCACAGATCTGAAATTTAGTGAAACATACTTCACCTATTTATTTTTATTTTTTTGCAAACCTCTGGGTAAGAATCTTTGAATTTAAACTTTTTTTTAAAAAAAGTAAACATAGGTAAAATAGGAATGAGATGTATGGTTATACAGGATTGATTTCCATGGCGCATGCCAGTGTCCTGGACATCTGTTCATATTTAGTTGAATCTGAGTTAGAGTGATTAGATTCTTCTAAAATAGAAGTTTTAATTAATAGAGTGACTTGGCTAGGAAATAACGCCCTTTTTGGGAATGGGTGGCCTAGAAATCCAAAATAAATAAATAAGAAAAATAAATAGAGAGTTTCACTTGGAACCTGCAAAAAAAACAAAAAAACCCAAACCTCAAAGTCTTCTTTGGAGTTTGAGGACTGTGACTTGCAAAGACTAAACAGGAGGATTCAGTCTCCAAGCTGCACAATGATTTAATGGTTAATGTGCTGCTTTAATTCAGTCAAATTCAGTCTCCCTATGGCTGTTTAAAGTAATGCTCCCTCACAGGTGGGTCCTAGTGACTATTACAGGACAACATTATAACGGATATGATTTGTATTGCTTCTTGTATTGCTTCTATATATATATAGAAGCAGTGTGTTGTCTGTTGTTATTTTTGCAGCTCTTTTCATGAGGAAGTCAAAACCCACAAGAATCCAAATAGCTAGAAGAAGAATCTTCATAGATACTTAAAACTAGGAAATTATCTTCAGGTCTGTCAACCCCCACTGGACTCCTTACATTCCTTGATCCCAAACTGTTTTTACACCATCAATCACTTTTCCAGGCATGCCAGAGAACTGGCAAAAAGGTTATGATTGAGTGAATTTAAAAATCCATTTCCTAGCAGAGTTAGTGTGTACAAATAAGGCACTGTTTCACTGTTCTCATTTTATTTCTGCCTTAAATTGTACCCAGGAATCAGCTACAACTACTCAGTCAAAACTATATTAACCTCCATGTTCCCTTACCTTCTGAAGTAATGCTGTGTCTTTAGAGATGGGGATCCCACAGTTTCCAAACTGGTGTTATATTCAGTCTGTAGAAGGGCATGCTTCATGATATATAGAGGAAGAGAATTTAAGAAATTACTTTTTTTCTGAGGATAGTTAAGCTTGCACAATCACAGTGATATAAAATCAGGCATGCTGAGAACCTTGACACAAATATGACCGCTGAGTGGACTTTTGCTCATGAACCTTCTCATTTACACACTAGTTATACTTAAGACTTAATTGCTATAACATTTTTTTTGTCAAAATACGTCCCAAGAATCATCCTGAGAAGCTTTGAGCATGTGCATTATAATCTGATCCTGTTGTTACCCAGTTTCTCCCTTGGATTTCAAGGAAAAGGAAAGGAACTAAGATAAGTGTGGGAAGGGGGAGGGGGCGCCACGGGGGGCCATGGGGGGCGAAAAATATAGACTGCGCACCGGGTGCAGTTTGGCCCAGCTACACCTCTGCAGCAGACAACACAGATCTTTCTACAAATACAAGAAAGCCTCAGATTTTCAATAGAATCTGAAATCGGAAGAATAACTACACTAACCCTCAGTAATAGACCTCTGAAACCTTAGTGCCAGCCTTCAAAACTTGGGCCGTTTCTGCATGGCCAGAGCAAAGAGGGTGCATCAGCATGGTTCATTTTGATGCAGGCCCCAGGGCTGTCACACGAATGGCCCCGCTGGCTGTTCAGCTGGCAGAGCAAGCTCCACATGGTTGCACAACCCCCCAAACACCTCCTTACCTCTTCCTGGCTTCTGTTGCTCTGTGGAGGCCAGGGGACACGCCTCCATGGTCAAAGTGGGAATGGAGGCCAGGAGGTGTGTCCCCTGGCCTCCACAGAGCAACAGAAGCCAAAAGGAGGTAAGGAGGTGTTTGGGGCCGGTGCAGGGAATACGCCAGCTTTCACCTGGTGCCATTCGCTTGGCACCAGATAGAAGCTGGAGTATTCCAAAAACCTCGCTTCCCAAGCAAGGTTTGAATACATCATTTGTGTGTGTGGGGGGGTGGGGGAGAGAGAGCGGCACTGCATAATTTTTGCAGCACCGCCTGTGTGAAGGATCCCCCCAACGATGTTTTGCTGGGCGGGAATAGTTGATTCCGGCCTGTGCAGAAAGGGTCTTGGTTTTTATCACTAAAAATCAGGAACAGGGTTCTCTACAAAGGTATTTTGGCCTCCCAGTTAATCTAGTTTCCTCCCTCTTGCCCTGCAGGAAAGACTTATCAGAGTCAGGTCAACATGCAATCATCAGGCATCATATAAATCACCCGAGTTATGTGAAATTTTTGCAACTTGGCCAGATTTATCCCAGGGACAGGTTGCCAAGAGGATGGAATTAAAATGTAAAAAGTCAGTGTAGCATGCTGCTTAGTGTCAAACTATGATCAGAGAGATCCAGGTTCAAATCCCCATTCTGCCATGGAAGCTTGCTGGGTGGCCTTGAGCCTTTCCTGAAGCTGAAGTCTGGGACAGAAGGAAAGACTGGTTGGTAAGTGGGATGGTTAGAAGTAAGCAGGCAAATGGGAGGAGATATGGGAGCTGTCAGGAGGAGGAAAATGCAATAGTGTGGAATACAAGGGGTAATGAAGTGATCCTGAAAGTCCTTGCAAGTTCTCCACTTTTATAATCCTTTAAAAGATACACCAAACTTTTTTTTTAATTACTGAAGACATTTTTATATCATTAATTTCATTTTGGCTATGACATAAACCTAGGTTACATTCGTAGAACCCTGAAGCCTGATAAAAATGACAGCTTCTTTGAAATACTGTTTTCCTTTCTATGCCCAGGTACTACTGAGAGTACATTTGGTTTTGAAGAATATGCTCTCTGTGCTTTTGCTTTAGGCATAGGCTACATCAGAAGGATGGAGCACAGAGAATCCTTTGTTGCCTTTTTAAAAAACAAAATATAATTTTTACCATTATACCTTTCCACCTCTTCTTCAAAGTAAAAGGTAGGTAGACTGAATAGTGGAAGACAAATCTTTGTTTCTCACCAATAATCACTCTTTGGCCCTTTATAGGGACAAAAAATATTACACACTTTTTCAAAATGACTGGTCCATTTATTCCAGTGTTATACCCATTATCCTAAATTTATACAGGAACTAGATCTTAAATTGAAAAGACCAGGACCACAGTTAAATACAGGTGGTTAAGCTGCTCTCTATATGGCATAATCAGAACACTTTCTAACACTTCAGACTTATTAAAGAGCTTTCAGCCACTTCTTTGCAATGACTGTCACAAATTTCTGATAGGGCCCCTGAGAAGGCACAACTAATGTGGAAAGTGTCTAGTTGAAAACATGTTCCTAAATAGGTTTGGTTAATACCACACTTCTTTAGCCCACATATAAACCAAGTTATCTGAGTCATATCTCAAAGCTGAAGGAATAAACTCAGCTGAGAAAGAGATGTTACCTATCATTAGGCCATCAAAGGCTAGAAATGCCTGCAATATAGCAGGATCACTGAAACATGTCACAACAACACTCCCCTATGGATCAGCTTTATAATTCATGTATTCAGGTGTACAACTCATAAGTCTCTCTAAGGCCTTTTCCGCACGAAGGCGGAAACGGCTGGGTCGGCGTTTCTGACGCCGACCCGACGATGCTGGGACCGTCCGCATGGACGGTCCTGGGAACAGCTGGGCAGCCGGCGCCACGGAGCGCCGGCGCCCGGCCGACCCGGCATGCCCGGCCGACCCGGCCTGCTCCAGCGGCGCAGGGCAGGGGGGTGCGTCCCCAGGCCTCGGCGACGCGCCGGAGGCCCGGGGACAAGGTAAGTGCCGGGTGGGGGAGGCGCCGTGAAGCTGCTGCCGTTCACTCGGCAGCGGCTTCATGGCGGCGTTTCCCCAAAAAGAGCGCTGGGAAGCGCTCTGGGGAAACGCTGGCTTCAGGCCGGGCGGGCGGCACGAGGGCGGCGCGGCTGCGTTGCAGCTGCGCCCCCCGTGTGAATGGTGGCCTGGAGACGGCGTTTTTACCGTCTCCAGGCTGCCATTTAATGCCCATGCGGAAACGGCCTAACAGTTTTGAGTAGCATTTTGCAAATAAAAAAATAACCCTGAGACTTAAAGCCCATCCCAAACAGGATAGGATTTATCTTTCCAAATGGTGCTCAGGCTAAAACACCATCACTCTTTGTGTTCTTGTGGTTGGAAACTGACTCTTTAGATTGTAGATAGACAGTATCACAAGTGATACATTGAGTCACTGATCATATGATCTCTATGAAGAATGAACGCTTTGCATTAGAATCTCCACATCCATATTGCACCTTTTTGATAGCAGCTATGTGCTGACATGAGATCCCATGGAAAAGCATAATTTATATGGAAAGTGACTTTTCCACATCACAACTTCAACACACTGTTGCACAACACAGAAGCATTGTGAGTATTTTCATGTGTTTTTTAATCATGTCATAAAAATTAAGATTATGGTGATCAGGAACCTCTAGAAATCATGTATCATTGCTATCATCTGTCATGCCAGAAAATAAGCATTTGGAAGGGTTGAAAGAACCAGTATCATCAGTATGATCAGAATTAGTACTACTGGAAGAGCAGTCGCTGGAAACCTTCTCATTAAAATTGTGTAGAAGGCACAGTTTTTTCTATGGTTGTTTCTGCACGATCCAAATATTCCACATTGAGGAAGGGAAATATCCTAGTTTGGCCATGAAGTTCGCACAGTCCTAAAGCAGGTTTGTGTCAGGGTGATGTTAATGTATATGTATTGTCCTTGGCTTTTTCCTGCCTGTTTACTCTGGCTGTGTGCCTAGGCTGGGGGATTCCGGCTGGGTATTATCTCTGCTTGCCTGTGTGAAACTATTCTTTGTTTATCTTTTCTGTGGTGGGAAAGAGGTTTGCTATTCCGCACATGCAGAATAATGCACTTTCAAACTGCTTTCAATGCTCTTTGAAGCTGTGCGGAATAGCAAAATCCACTTGCAAACAGTTGTGAAAGTGGTTTGAAAACTCATTATTCTGCATGTGCAGAATAATGAAAGCTTCAGAACTCACATTGCTTGTTTTCGACTATGACTGCTAGTACAATAAAGAACTGTTAAAAGGTTACTTTTGCCTGGACTTTTCAAGTTCATTATAGTTTGTCCTGCAATATTTTTTTCATCCTGGGATTCTCAGAAATCACCAATTTGGTGATTCTTTTCAACAATCCCACATACTGATGACATTCAGCTCATTCTGTTGATGGAGGGAGGGCTGGCATCTGCCCCTGCAGCTCTACAGCACTGTTTGGAGGTGGTTGCTGGATGGTTGAAGCAAAGAAGGTTAAAACTGAATCCAGCTAAGATCCTGTGGGTGGGTTGTGATGGAAGGGGGATGGGTTTCAGCCACCATTGCTCGAGGAGGTCTCTCTGCCATTGCTCTTTCTGTTCGTACCTTGGGGGTTCACCTGGAGTCCTTCCTATCTATGGACACCCAAGTGGCCCACACAACCCAGGCAGTGTTCTTCCATCTCCACCAGGTACGGCAGCTGGCCCCTTACCTCTCCCAGACCAATCTGGCCACTGTGATCCATGCTACAGTGACCTCCAGGCTAGATTATTGCAACTCGCTCAACACAGGCTTTTCATTATGGCTGATGTGGAGGTTGAAGTTGGTCCAGCATGTAGTGGCGCGGCTTCTTGCAGGCAGCTCTATACGGGACCATATCTTCCTGTGGCAGCTGCACTGGCTCCCAATGGAACACCATATCATCTTAAAGGTATTGGTGTTAACCTTCAAGGCACTCTGCAGCCTGGGACCCTCATACTTAAGGGACCGTCTGTCCCCTTATGTCCCCCTGTACAATGGGCCTAATGAAGGACAGGAGATAAACATATAAGGAAGATATATTAACAATTTGCTGTGAGAACATGACAATTTTCCAGGTCAACTGAACTACTTCTCTCCAGAAGATGTTACTATGGAAGGAACATTACCTTGGTAAACTGTTTACAGAGAGATTATTAATCGGATCTATGAAATAAAAGCCAATTTGTGGGAAAATGTAAAAGGCAATCAATTTGCTTAATGCTGAATAAAATGGTTTTAGATATTCACCCATAATAAACTGCTACAGATATGTGAAAATCTTCTTATAAAGTTATTGAGCTGAAGCATATTAATAAGATGATGTATAGACTCTGAAAGTTAAGGTTGATTAAAGCCATTTTACCCATAAAATAATTTTATCACATTAATAGGATTTTAGAAAAAAAGGAATAGTTAGATTATATGCTTTTGATATTATTGGTAATTATAGTGCTGAACAGTTACTCATTTAGTTATACTGAGATAAAACACTTCATTAGTTTGCTTAAAGTTAGTGTGAAATAATGTGTCCCATGGAACATTCTACAGTTTCCCCCTAAATACTTGCAATCTAAGAAAAGAAAAGATGGGAAAGAAATAGGTTTTGTTAGTTCATTCCGTTTAAGCAAGATGCTTCTATTTTTACAAGTTCTTATCAGCCTGGAGGGGACATGACTGTCAATGGGAAGATACAAACTCTAAAGTGGAAGGCATTTATTGGAAGGCATTACTACATAATACATTATACAACCAACTGCAAATGGAAAATTGAATCAGATGCAAGATACAGGAATGCATACAGCAAAAACATGGATAAACCACTAGGCACTAACATTTTGAAACATGACAGCAAAATTAATTCACATTAGCCAATCTAAATTTAAATGCTTAATCATTCATTGTCACCCTACCACCATTCAATCCTTCTAGTTTTAGCTTAGTTTTCTAGCAAGCAAGCTGATGCTATTTCATGGCATTGATACAAAGATCCAGAAGGCTGAAAAGGTTTATACTTACACATTCAAGTTTAGAGAAGGAGGTCAATGGTTAAGTTTAGCTGTGTTAATGAATATCTTTAATTTGTTCTGTACTGTTTCATATTGTTTCTGTTGTATTGGAACTTAAGTCCGGGTTTTAACCCTGTTTGATAGATTGGTGTTGATATTGTAAGTTTATTATTTTATGTGTTTATGCTTGTATTAACAGAAGTTTGAAATAACGTTTTTTTCTTTAATAAAAAATAGCTATATCCTTAAAGAACATTGGATTCATTTTAACTGTTGATTTAACTGAAGGACTTTATAATGTTCTTTGGTTGATGCAAATAAAAACAAACTGAACTTCACTAAAAGAGAATAGTGATGCAATAATGACATCTAATAGTGCTAATGCTGGAAGAGTTCAGTATGGGTGGCCTCAGGAAACTAGTCCAAGAAGAAAAGTTGGTCACATCTTTTTCCCCTTCCTTCAGAGTCATCCTGCTTCTACTATTTTCACAGAACTGGATTTTATTTTAAATAGCAGCAAATCAAGATTCAGCAATAACTGGAATTGATCACTAGACTCATAACGGTGTTGTATTTTCCCTCAGCTAACTGGTCAAAGAGCTCACCTGTCATTCTAATACTACTACTGGTATGTAATTATTTAATAGATAACAAAGATCTGAGCTGCTTTTCACTCTGCAAACCACCCTCTGATACCTTCCCTAATGTTTATAATAAAAAGAGTGCCAGTGAATAGTCTCCCATGTAAGAGAAACTTGTTTCCATTCCTCTTAAAAAAATCCATATAAAACTATGACATATATAATGTAGCAGCCAAGGGATTCTTTTGCAGGTATTGCCAATACACCACCCTGCAATTCTTTTAGGAGGTTTAATAGACATTAAATCACTTAGGCCCCTTCCACACACGCAAAATAATGCGTTTTCAAACCACTTTCACAACTGTTTGCAAGTGGATTTAGCCATTCCGCACAGCTTCAAAGAGCACTGAAAGCAGTTTGAAAGTGCATTATTTTGCATGTGCGGAATGAGCCTTAAATAGCTTAGGATGCAATATCAATGGATGTACTATATCCCTAAAAGAACATGGGATTGAAGCTGGTGCAGGTAACTGCTAGCCTCCAGAAACCTGCAATTTATTGTATTTGATGTTATCATTTTATTTCATACAACAAAAAAGAGTATTGCAAATGGCAAAACCATATCTTTCTCATCTATCTATGAAGTGCTTGAAATCCACGGATGCCAGTGTGCAAGTGGAGGCATCAAAGAATAACATAACTGTCCCTCTATGACAATTTTTAGAAAAAGTTTTTCTTGCGTCCTATAATTTATCATCTTCATATAGTTGGATCACACACATAGAGAGAAAGAAAAAGAGACAGTCACAGAAAAATGCATAGTTTTTTTAAATAACATTACACAAACAGGTGTTATTTTATATTGCACAGGGTAGTCAAGGACTATAGCAACTTGAACCTTATTTCCCTTTCCAGTGCCTAGTTCCTCCTAGCTACTTACATTAATTTTTAACAAGGTCTCCTGTAGCTAACAAGAAGACAACAGAGCCAGAAAATAGGGGCTGTAAACGGAGAGAGGGAGCATGAAAAATTGGGGGGAACTATTTGCAAACCTCATTTGCAAACCTTTCCTTCAAGCTCCTAGGGTCTTGACTTCAGCAATTTCTTTTTCCTCTCTGTCTTCTTTTTTGACTATCACTCAACTGCTCTCAATATTATGATTTTCATGGAACATGTTCAGTTCTCATCAGGTTGCATTGCATTATTTTTGGGAGATTAATTTACAAAGTCATATTTTGCTCACATTCGGGAATTCTTTCAAATAGGTTCAGATCTCTGCCTTGTCTGTGGGTTGTCCAGTTCCATTGCTTTCATCATTCATGTGAGGATCAGTCAGTTGACCGTTATAGTGCTTCCTGAATTGAATAGTCCAAGGTAGCCCAATCTCCTCAGGTCTCAGAAGTTAAGCAGGGTTGACCCTAGCAAGGATTTGAATAGGAAATCTCCTCAGAAAAATCAGGGTTGCAACACACAGGCAGGCAATGGCAATCACCTCCAAACACTTCTTACCTTAAAAATCCCACCAGGGTTTTCCATAAGTCAAATGTGACTTGGTGACAAAAACACACACACATAAAACATATAATAGCTGCTGAGCTATAACACTTTTAACAGACACACACTTACCCCCTTTAAAAATTGTTTACAGCTGCAGTTCTCTCATGAATGTTGTGATTTCCTGCATAACTACCGGTATGTGGGGAAAAAAAATCAGGCAAGTGGTTTTATTTCCTATAATCTATCAGTCCTCTGCATATATTAAGTGTAGTTTGAAGATGCTTTCCACTGCAGCAAAAGAAAAAAAATCCATGTGCAAGTTATTAGTAATTACAGTTATTAGAGTATAATAATTAGAGAAAGAGATCAGGACCCTTTGGTGATTTTTCTGACTCAGCTAGTGAGCAATTTGACTGTGGATAAAAACATTTTTAAAAGATATGATTAATATTTAAATTGTTAATTTACAAAGAAAAGACCAATTGCTGGTCTGAGACTACTAATTTCAAAGTAACAATGCAAACATTGTGTTCTGTTAACTTTAGTTGAAAAGTTTTGCTCTGCGCTTCCTACGCATTTTGCTAATAGCACACAGTTGAGACAAAGATCACAGTCTTGGTCAGTCTATACAGTGCAATTGTAGGCTCAATAAGCCCCAGGGCTGTGCAGGAAATGGAATTCAATTTTCATGCAGTTTCTCTATATAAAACCAACTCTCTCTGATTTGCTGTTGTTATAAAGGAAAGATGTGGGTTTAATGGCATACAAATTGGTCTTATAGTTCAAGTCCCTTATACTGATTTTAATTCAAGCAAAAGAATAAACTTCCAATAAAGTCAAAATTGGAGTATGAGTTTATGGAGTGGATTGTACAGTTCTTTTGTGTACTTAGACTGCAGTTGGATGCTTGTTGAGGTAATCCAATGAAACATTGCAGAATCCTTCACCATTAAATAGACCATAATGTGGCTTAGATAACAGAACAGCAACATTTAAATTTCAAGAAACTTAGGCCGTTTCCGCGCGGCCATGCTGGGGGTTGGGTTGGAGTACATGATGCTGACCCAACCCCCTGGGACCGTTCTCACAAACAGTCCCAGTTGCGGTGGGGAAGATGGAGCAGCCTCCGTGCAGGCTGCGCCGTCCCCTAAACGCCTTACCGTGTCCTCCGGCCTCCGGTGCGTTGCACAGGCCAGGGGACACGCCCCCCTGCCCTGCGCAACAGCTCAGAAGTCGCAGGGCAGGGGGGCTTGTCCCCTGGCCTGTGCGACGTGCTGGAGGGTGGAGGACACTGTAAGGCATTTGGGAAAGAGGGGGGAATGGCGCCTTCCAGCCGCTGCCATTCGCACGGCAGCGGTTGGAAGCCGCTGTTTCCCAAAAACCTCACTCGGGGAGCGAGGTTGGGAAACAGCGGCTTCGCGCCGCTGTGGGGGGAGCGAGGGTGGCGCGGCTGTGATGCAGCTGCGCCCCCCATGCGAACAGCTCCCTAGGTATGGCGTTTTTGCCGTACCTAGGGCGCTGTTATTGGCCCGTGCAGAAAGGGCTTTAGGGTCAAATGGGTCATTATTTCTGACATGGATCAGGCCAGAATTCCCTGAGGTTTGTCACAGGCCAGAAGTATAGGGGAACAATTTCTGGTAAAAGGTAGAGGTAGTCTCCTGTGCAAGCACCAGGTCATTACTTACCCATGTGATGATGCCACATCACAACATTTGCTAGGCATACTTTGTTATGAGTGGTTTGCCATCACCCTCCCCAGTCATCTACACTTTATCCCCAGCAAGCTGGATATTCATTTTACTGTCCTTGGAAGGATGGAAGGCTGAATCACCCTTGAGCCAGCTACCTGAAACCAATTCCCGTTGGTATAAACTGAGGTCGTGAGCAGAGTAGCACTATCACTTACCACTCTGCCATGACAGTAGCTGTGGGCTGAGTAGTACTGCAACTTACCATTCTGGCATGACCAAAAAGATCATAGAGAATGTTAGAATCATAGTATAATAGAGTTGGAATGTGTCATATAGGCTATCTGGTCTAACCCCATGATCAATGCAGGATGAACCTAGTCCAGTAGTGGCGAACCTTTGGCACTCCAGATGTTATGGACTACAATTCCCATCAGCCCCTGCCAGCACGGCCAGTTGGCCATCTAGCAGGGGCTGATGGGAATTGTAGTCCATAACATCTGGAGTGCCAAAGGTTCGCCACCACGGACCTAGTCCTAAAGCATTTCTGACAACTGTTAATTCAAGCACCGCTTAAAGACTGCCAGCAAGGGAGAGTTCACCCCTCCCTAGGCAGTTAATTTCACTGCTGAACAAATCTTACTGTTTTCCTCTCCCCCACCCCCGGCAATATCCAGCAGGTATCCTTTTGCCCATAATTTAAACCCATTAATGAGAGTTCTATCCTCTGTTGCCAATAGGAACTGCTCCCAGGTCCTAGCCCTGTTGGGGAATACATAGTCAGAACAAACCTGACCTGTTAGAGAAGCACACCAAGAAAGGAATCTAGAGACCCAGATAAAATTGGCTTGAAGGGTCGCAAGAAGAGGACAGGGAGGCAACAATTATTTGGGATTGTGTAGATCAGAAACTGACTCACCTATTATCAACTCATTCAATTTGTTGAAGCCAAGGTGCAGAAACATCTGAGAATTACAAGAATGTTCAACTTTGTAGAAGTGAAAATATTATTCCAAGATGGGAGTATTGGTTGAGGGCCAAACGATATTCATATAAATGAGAAATTTGTAGTCACTATTTTGAAACAGGCTTTGTTAAAGTAAAAAGTTGCAAAAAATAGACTAATTTCTTTTATTAAAATATATCTTTTAAAAATAACATCATATAGTGTTTGAAGTTATGAGTTTGCCAAGAATGTGACCCTTATTAAGGAGGCAGTTAGCTTGTATCAGGAGATGATGCTAAAATGTTACAAATATGGGAAGATGTACTGATTGAGAGCTTCTTCTCAAAAGGAGCTCCTGACCTGTGACCTGCTTACATTTGGGGCCAGAAATTCTTATGAACTCATTGCAAGATCTCCAGTGGTGGGATTCAGCCAGTTCACCCTGGTTCAGGTGAACTGGTTGTTAAAAGCCCCCTCGCTCCCCTTCCCCTGGGAGAGGGAGCAACAGGGCTTTTAGTGCCTCGGAGCCCAGAGATTATCAAATTGTATTTACCTGTGTATTATACTTGTTTATACTTTATATATACTTATACTATAGAAACATAGAGAGCTAGAATCTTGTTACAGGCCACTGAGATATACCTCTGGCTAGGAGTTAAATAATTTGGTATAGGAAAGCTAACTAAATTCCTTGAGTTTCTTAAGTGCACACCTCTACCTGAATCAGACCTGAATCAGGTCATCCAGAACAGGTAGTCAATGCACGTATCATAGGACAAATGACCTTTCATGGCTGGTTTGTCTTGGGGAAATGTCACAAGAGGGATTTCTGAAACCCCATATCTCCCCACACTGGTTTCCTCAACCAAATTGGATTCTGGCACAGTAGCCTTAAAAAAATATTTGACTTTTACAATAACCCTATTCATATGAGAGGTAACATCTAGTTTGGTTCATAGTAACCTCTAGTAGGTATGATGACTTGAGATATAGCATAAATATATACTCAGGAGGACATGGCTACTCACAATGTATATGGAGCGGACTCATAAAGTTCCTAGCTATCATTGTTTCTTTCCACCCTTCTGATAATGAGCTTGGGGCAGCAGGCATCACTCTCATCTCCTTTTTAGCCTCACAACAACTCTTTGAATAGAAATAACACTATTGAACATTAAGACTGGAAGGTGGTTTGTGCATTTACCACATCATTTCCACTTTAGATGGGAATAATGATTTAATCCCTTTTCAAGGAAGATTCTTCACAATGCTATCCCAGGGCCTGGTTGTCATCATCACCTTCTTCATATGTGGGAAGGTGGCAATTTGATGCTGGGTAAAATTCTGATCTTGTAGGCAGTATTCTCTCATTCTCAACATAAGAAAGAATGCAGTAGGTGCTTCCTTCCTTCTTCCAGATCAGTAAAACTGACTGAATGTAACAAGCCAAAAACAAGCGCAGTCCTATCTTCAGCTGTGCCTACCTCATAAAGTTCAGTTAATAGAATCTGAGGCAACCTTTACTCTGCTAATAGTCTGAATGAGATTGACTTATAGATATACTTCCTATTTTAACAGAACGCCGTATAGTTTTTCTATAGAATTAAGAAGGTTTGCTCAAAGGAAAATATTGAGTTATCTGGGTTGTGTAGTCATTTTAGTAAAACAGGGGATAATCTTGCCAGAGTTAACACTTTCAGCTCCCACTGAGTCATGTGGGGAAGTACGCATACATCTTTCTGACTTCAGTGTGAACGGAGCTTAGAAGTACCTAACTTTCTCAGGACAAGGATCATTTTCTTTCCCTTTCCACAACAGAAACAAATATAAACCTTCCTTCACTTAAAGCAATTGACTAGACATCAAGCCAAAAATAATTAATTCTAGCTCTGTGTTCTTGCATGTTTATCATTCTATGACAAAACAGATATATTTAATAGAATAAATCACTACAAAATAGCTGCTGGCTTTTTAAAAAACAAATCTAGAAATAATTATAAAAATCATTCCAACATTTAGTCCTAAACAGAGATGGTATCTGCTTTTTTTAAAGCTACATCATAGAGGTACACAGCATGTATTTGCATAAAGCATGCCTGTCAGATTGTTTGTTTCTAGTTCAAGGAGATTATATTAATTGCAAAATGCCATGTAGGGAATTTGTTCCTACTGCATCTATAGGGGCAGGCATTTCAAGTACTAGTATTTTTGTTAAAAGGGCAAATCTTAAATTAATGCATGTACTTTCCATTAGGGTTAAGCACATAGGCACTTCTCTGTGGGATATTAATTGCCTCTGTTTGGTAACACTTCTACTAATAAGGATTCACTGGAAGGGGGTATACAGTTAGCACAGTATGCTAAGAATTAGTTATTCAGCACCTGGTTGATACCAAAGCAGGATTCCTCACAGGATATTTTGTGTACCACTTTCTTTTCCACTAAAATAATTTTTGTGATAATCCAATGCTGCACTGAAGACATAAAAACGCCCAATCCATTTCTCTGTTTCTGTGACCAAGAGATCCAGTAATCCATGTATTTTTCACTGTGTCATGGAGTAAAGAAAATTGACTTCAGTATTCCATTTATTTATAATGTGTACTCCAGCATTCAGCACAAACAATCCTTAAGGCAGCTTACAAAATGAAACACGATTTGCATAAAACTATAAACATTAACAATTAAATTAAAGCACTCAGACAAAAATAATAGAGAACAGAATTTAAAGCACAGAATATCAGCAAATACATCAATCCGGCATAGCAGCTAACATAAAATTTGCTCTAGTCCTGGAGCAAATAATTGATTCATGGTTAAATAACACCTTCCTACTATTTTGACCATTCTGGTCATCATCAAGTTGACATATATCAAATAAAGTGCAAGGAAAACAGAGATCTACATATTTCGAGAATGAAACCAGCTCAGTCAGAAATTCCACAATTCATACACCCAAGCCAAAATATCTCAACTAAGTTTAGTTAATCCAATAAAGTTGCAGAAACAATAGGTCTTAATTTCGTTCTTGCTGGAGCACATAGAACAAGACTTAAATGAGTCCCGCCCCATATAGAACTTGAGAGGAAAAACAATTACGGTAGACCTGCCCTCTGTGAAAGCCAGGTCTACTCAATGCTTCTTAACAGGAGGTAGACCAATCCTCTGAGCAGCTGCTATTTTAATATAAGATCTGCAAAGCTTTGAATATTGCAAATTTGGAACAAATTTTAAAAAAGAAAAAACCAAATTTGTGCAGGATTACCAAGAAAACAAGCTTTATCTATTTTTGATGTGAAATGCCCACCAGATGAGTTGCAAGAAGAGTGAACTGCTGGGAAGAGTCTTAAAATGGCCACGGCAGTACAGAGGCTCCTGAAGGGGGAAAAAATGGTGGGTGCTACCGCTACTATACAAAAAAGGCAACTCTTGCTAATAGTCTTCCAGTGAACTATAAATGCTCTCTTATTGAACTTTGATTCAATTTTTTACAGTGCACAGAATAATGGTTTTGACAACAGCAGCAGCATTTAAAAGAGATTCTTTAATGCTTTTTGAGAATCAGAAGGGGGGTGGTGGATTAGGTAGGCACTAAAACCATAGCAGAGCATTCCACCACAAAGAGGGTTCAGGAAGAAGTGGTAGATTAGTTCAAAAATCTTCTGTGATCTTCTGATGAGACAGAGTATACTAGTTTTTACTAATTCCACACCTTGCACTGCAGACACCTTTTTGTTTTGTTCCTGAAGGTTCACTGACATACAGGAATGAAATTTGGGAGGGTTCAGTAGATAAAGTGGGAGGTGGAAAAAATTGCTGCCTGCTGTTAAGGATTGATTATACACTGCTGCTCTACTGGGCAGTGAGGGAGCATTTCCTTTGCAACAGGAATTTCTACACAGATGAACTTACACTTACAGCACTGCTGATCCGGGAAGCCTCCCAGTTAGCAAGAGTGAGGAAACCCCAATGTTTCCTCACACTTTGCGGTTTCGATCGTTCACTCCCCCATCCAAGTCAAGAATGAAAACTGCTTTTTTATCCCTTTAAATATAGTATCAATATTCGTTATATCGATATCATGCAGGCCACTACCATGCTTTTTGTTTTTTTAAGGGAAATGCCAGTTGTCAATCCCAGCAAGCGGGGAAGGAGACAGCCTTCCCCTGACTCTGGGGAGAAATTTCTCATGGGTAAGGGCTGATTAGACACTGTTGCTCTACTGCAGTGGTGGCGAACCTATGGCACGGGTGCCAGAGGTGGCACTCAGAACTCTCTCTGTAGGCACGCACAAACAGAGTGCCCCCCCCCCCCACATATAGCCTGGCCTGGGCCCCTGGGCTCGATTATTAGCATTAAACCTAAGAACTAGTTTTGGGGAAGCAGTGTAGGTAACCCTATTAAGCGCTGTTAAACCCCACTGATTTTCATGGGAAGAACTAAAGCGCAATCCTTTACCTGGGAGTAAGCTCAGTTGCTGGCAATGGGGCTTGCTTCTGAGTAAACCCTCCTTGGGTCATAATTCACCCGTTGGAAGAGTTGCACAGTTACTTCAAGGCAAAGCCACCGACTACCACCAAGCTTACTCCTGAGTAATGCACGCCTTGGAATGAACCGTTTTTCTTAAACTAAAACCTCAGTATTCAGGTTAAATTGCCATGTTGGCACTTTGCACTAAATAATGGGTTTTGGGTTGCAATTTGGGCACTCGGTCTCGAAAAGGTTTGTTTAGGTTGATGTGCTGCTTCATGAGGCTGTTTTTGTAAGGTGAAATGTGCATTGACATGATCTTTACTGTGCTTTGTTAGCCCACATTACATATGCAAAGGAGGGCAACTGAACTGGCCTTGAGTATCTCTCAGAATGACTGTAAGGATTTTTCATTCTGACTGGATTTTAAATTGCTGTTGAGCTAAGATTGGGATTTCAATCTATTGTCATTTCATGTTATTTTTTTTTCTCTTTTATGTTTGCTTCAATATTGTAATTCATATGAATGTTCACAGAAGGGTGGGCTAAATCTAAATGACAGCAATATTTTTTATCTTGTCATGGAAATAGTTTTACACAAATTATTGTACAATTATTCTGACATTTGAACTCTACAAAACAACTATTTCCTTCCCAAAGTTTAGTTCTGAAAATGCCATTCCTTTACCAGCCCTATGACTTATTTGCAAGGCTAATCCTTTTGAGGCCTAAATTCATATATTACTGCACCTCAAACCTAGCCAAACTTAATTTGAGTTTGGGTGACTTTCAGAAATACCATTTCCTATTAACAGAAAGTTTCAGACTATTCGTGTTAGAAATAAGTGGGAATTTATTCAAGAAAAGCTACTTCCAAGTAAATGTGCATAAGATCAGGGCCTCAAAATTATTAAATGCTGAAGAGCACAAGGGGCAAATTTTCCATTTAGCATACACTCATTCTTCAGGGGAGCTATGTGACTTGAAGAACAATCCCACCTAGGGTGTAACTTCTACTTCCCAAACCACTATCATTTATAAATATACCCAGGGAACCCATTTATTGTATCTTTGATGGCTGCCCACTTGGCAGTCTTTTTTATTGCACTGCCCTTGATGACTCCTAAGTCTTCCTCCTCCTCACTTAGGTGATTCAAGCTGAAACAGTCATAAGACTAGAAATCTGGCTGTAATTGTAGGCTGCCAGCTGGCCTTCCAAAACTTATTGGACTTGACTGTAAAGGTGCCCTTTTTCTTGTAGTATTTCCAAAGCTAGTAATGACACAGTTATACAATTTATAGAATATAACATATGGTTTTAAATCCAGAGCTGCCAATAATTAAAGGCCATGAGTAATTCCGAAACTGGTTAAACTTTGTATAAGAATGGCAAAGGGTTATTTATTAGAAGAGAAAGCCACCCTCATCTCAAATCTCTACCTGCTTTTAGTTATTCATTGAAGAGTGTAATAACATAGCTGAAGTTTAAGAGCTCTTACAACCTGTACCAAGAAATACTACTTTGATAGATTGTACCATGACAGGGCTGGCTATTATATTTTTTATAACAGGGCTGGCTATTATATTTTTATTTGACCTTTTCCCCAAGAATCTCAGGGAAGCACATACTCTTCTCTGTCCCTTCCCTCATTTTATTTCTAGAACAGTCCTTTGGGGTAAGTTAGGCAGAAAGACATTGATTAGACCAAGGTTACTCAAACAGCTTCAAGTCTAAGCAGAAATTAAAACCCAGGACTCCTAGATACTATTCCAATATTCTTATCACTACAATCGGTGTCAGAAGATATGGTCATCTGGCTCATAGCCTTGTCAGGAAACTATATCCTGTATTGTCAATTATCACGAATCATGTCCTATATGACTAACTTTTTAACCTACTATTCTGTTGCTGTCCTGAGAAATATGAGCAAGTGGACATTGTTATATGCATACTTCTGAGAGGTTTGTGGGACAGTATATTTCATCCACATGGGTGTGAAAATGCCATACGATAATGAAAAGAGTAGTGCAGGAAAAAAGTGAAAAGTGCAGAGCAGGGGGATAAATGACAAATTTTGTGGAAGGGGGGAACTAAGATCAGTTACAAAGGACAAAGGCTTTCATGGTACAAAAGGGAAAAAACCTAGTCTCCAGGGTACTAACAAAGAGTACAACCCCCCCCCCCCAACCAATTAATTCGTATTTGGTTGATAAAACGTGGTACTACTTTGCATAGAAGCACCAACTAGGAGAATCCTGTTCATTTGGAATACTGGCACATACTTTTGGTTGGATGATATCTCTGCCAAGCATACTTATGACCCTATCCAGAGAGGAGAGGAGTGGATCATCACTCCCTGGGTCTATGGCCCAGGCCTCAGAGTTAAACACTTGAAAAGGTGGCATAAGTACATTCAGCCCTATGAAGGGTACAACACACTCCACTCCCTGACAGAGACAGAGGCCTAGCAGCAGGGAGTGTGAAGGACTCAGTTGATAGCTGCTGATAGCTCAGACACCCCCCCGCCACTCTCTCACACACAAGCCCTTTAGGCAAAATCCTGTCAGGAAACATATGCTGCCACCTTTTTGGAGGGAAAATGGAGCCTTTTTAACAGTAAAACAAACTAGAATTTATATACAGGCTTTTCCCCCCTCAAGTTGATAGTACAGGGAGGTTTTTAAGCATTTCTTGTTCTTTAAGAAGATATTGCTTCAATGTTACGAATAAAATGCTGTTTCAGTTAATGGCTGTTTCAGTTTCAAGTTATAGCTTCATCCACACACAGTTGTCTCTTTTTAGGATAAACCTTTCCTACAGGGTCCTGAACACTTTTCTAAAACACCCACCCGTAAGTCCTCAGGGTTTCACACTGGCTCGGGACAGATCAAACTTTGGAGTTTCTCTAAACCCTCACTTTGCCAGTTAAGCTAACACACCCTCAGGAACTCTCCAGTCCCAATATCTAGGTACAGTCCTCTTCTGAAACGTTAGCCAAGCCTCTGTGTGGTTTTAGGAGTGTCCCGATGAAATACGTTTCCCCCTTGTCTTCCACCAACACCTGGCCACCAACCCCCTGGTGAAAACAAGGATCTGTCTCACTCTCAGTCTCTGAGATCTCTCTGAAAACACTGGCTGACCACCGTTTCTCTCTCTCTCTCTGTCTCTCTTTATTAATCAATCAATCAATCAATCAATCAATCAATCAATCAATCAATCAATCAATCAATCAATCAATCAATCAATCAATTAACTAATTAATTGGATTTTTATACCGCCCAATCCCCGAGGGGCTCTGGGCGGTGTACAACATAAAATACAATTAAAACACAAGTTAAAACAATTTAAGGCAGCGATAATAACAAGAGGCGTCCAGCAACCCCACTTTTAAAAATCCTCCCTAGGAGGGAGGGACGGCGAGTCCCATTTGTTGGAGCGGGGGGGGCGCCATCAGCGGCTGGTCCCTCCAAAGGCCCGGCAGAACAACTCCATCTTACAGGCCCTGCGGAACTCACCAAGATCCCGCAGGGCCCGGACAGTTGGAGGAAGAGTGTTCCACCAGGACAGGGCCAGAGCCATAAAGGCCCTGGCCCACGTGGAGGCCAGCCGTATCATCGAGGGGCCAGGGACCACCAACAGATTGGCCTCCGCCGAATGGAGAGGCCGCGTAGGGACGTATGGGGTGATGCGGTTTTGAAGGTACAAGGGTCCCAGGCCGCGTAAGGCCTTAACGGTCAACACCAGCACCTTGAAAATGATTCGGAACTCCACCGGGAGCCAGTGCAGCTGGCGTAGCACAGGCTGGATATGGTCCCAACTGGCGCTGCCCGTGAGCAAACGCGCTGCTGCATACTGGACCAGTTTGAGTCTCCAGATCAAGCGCAAGGGAAGGCCCGCGTAGAGCGAGTTACAATAGTCCAATCTGGAGGTAACTGTTGCATGGATCACAGTGGCTAGGTCCACTTGGAAGAGGAAGGGAGCCAGCCGCCGGGCCTGGCAAAGATGGAAAAAAGCAACCCGGGTTACATGGGCCACCTGGGTCTCCATCGAGAGAGACAAATCCAGTGGACCCCCAGGTTGTGCATGGAAGGGGTCGGCGCCAATTTGACCCCTTCCCACACCGGCGGCTGGAAAATCCCGCCCCCTCCTTCGCGGCCAAGCCAGAGGATCTCTGTCTTCGATGGATTCAGTTTTAACCTGTTCTGCCGCAACCAACCAGCGACCGCCTCCAAACAGTGCTGCAGAGCCGCAGGGGCGGCGACCGCTCCCCCCTCCATCAACAGAATGAGCTGCGTGTCATCCGCATATTGGTGGCACGCCAGCCCAAAACTCCGTACCAGCTGAGCAAGGGGTCGCAAATAGATATTAAATAACAGTGGGGATAACAACGCCCCCTGGGGTACGCCGCAATAAAGCGGGCACTTCCGGGAGGCTTGATCCCCACACCTCACTTGCTGACTCCGGCCCTGGAAGAACGAGACAATCCATTGAAGGACAGTGCCCCGCACTCCGGAGGCGGCCAGGCGGTGGGTCAAAAGGTCGTGGTCGACCACATCAAATGCTGCGGTAAGATCTAACAATACCAGCAGCGCCGATCCGCCTCAGTCAAGCTGAATACGGAGCGTATCTGTGACGGCGATGAGAACAGTCTCCGTCCCATGCCCAGCACAGAAGCCGGACTGGAAGGGATCAAAGGCCGATGCGTCATCCAGGAAACCTTGAAGGTGCTCCAACACCACTCTCTCAATTACCTTCCCCAGGAACGAAAGATTCGAAACGGGGCAGTAATTGGCCAGATCACTTGGATCTAACGGTGGTCTTTTTAAGAGTGGGTGGACCACTGCCTCCCTCAACCCATCCGGGAAGACTCCTTGCTCAAGGGAGCCATTGATGATACTCAACAGATGGGGTTGTAGCTCCACCCTGCAAGTTTTTACAAGCCAGGAGGGGCACAGATCCAGAGGACAGGTAGTAGGTCTAACAGCAGCTAAGGTCCTGTCAACAGCGGCCTCAGAGAGCTGGGAAAACTGGGCCAAACAAGGGCCTGAAGACGGCAAGGGAGCCTCCAGTTCAGTAATTGTAGCCAATGTGGAGGGAAGATCCTGGCGGAGCGACGCGACCTTGTCCGCAAAAAAGCTTATGAAAGCCTCACAGCTGATACTCAATTGAGGATTTGAAGACCTCTCTGATAGGGAGGTTAGGACCGAATTATACGAAATAATTGCGCTGGGCGGGAGCTAGCGGATGCGAGAGAGGAGAAGAAGAAAGCTCTCTTCGCCTCCTTCGTCGCCACCTCATAGGCTTTCATAAACGTCCTATAAGATGTTCGCGCAGCTTCGTCACGAGATTTCCTCCACACTCGCTCTAGACGTCTAAGCACCCGCTTCATACGGCGCAGCTCCTCCGTGTACCAAGGAGCGCGCCGAGAACGAGGGCGTAGAGGACGCCGGGGGGCAACTACCTCGATGGCATCGGAGAGCCAGGAGTTCCAATCCTCCACCTGCTCATCAAGTGTGCCGGCGGGTTCAGGGTCCCGCAGAGCATTCAGGAAACCAAGTGGATCCATAAGTCTCCGCGGGCGGGCATAAATCAGCCCGTCGCCTAGACAGGGGTGGTGCGGCAAGTCCATCCGGACCTTCTTTGCCTTTAGAGATGATTTCAAACTAACTGGATCTGTGGACTGACATGATCTGTGTCTGACTCTTGACTGTGACAGGCTCAATCTCTATCTGCCTCTGACAGACTTCCTCTGCTTATATATATTGAGCATACCCTCTCTGTGACTCCTGGCTACTGCACTTCAGCCGACCAATCAGGTGGAGCTCTGGTCAACTCTTTGTGCTCCTGTCTTGAGTGAATTGCACCTTTTTAAATTAACAATTTTTACTGTAATTTGTCACAGAGGGCTTTCAGGCAGCCTGTTTTTCCCCCCTTTTGGCTGTGCCACCTGAAAGCCCTCAGGAGGTGGTGCAGAGGTATGGTGGTGCAGTGTCAGAGCCATCCCCAGCTGTATCAGCCTCTGGTTTGGGCTGTAAGTCATTCCCTTTCCTCTTCCCATCCCGCATCTTAAATGTCTGAAAAATGGTTGGTTTGAGCACTTTTGACCATTAGCAAATGGCAGAAAATATTCAGTTAATTATTTAAATATATGTGATAATTTATTTGAAATCTTCATTATGTATTTGTATTTCCCTAATGTTGATCAGATGTGATTTTATTACAAATCGTATTGTGTTCAGATAAAAGTAACGCACTAGCAGATTCATTGTTAACATCATAAATATGTGTTCTTATTTGGAAGAGAAGAAGAGTTTGGATTTATACCCCATCTTTCTCTCCTGTAAGGCTTACAAGCTCCTTTCCCTTCTCTTCCCACAACAGACACCTTGTGAGGTAGGTGGGGCTGAGAGAATTCCAAAGAACTGTGATTATCCCAAGGTCATCCAGTAGAATGTAGGAGTGAGGAAACACATCTGGTCCACCAGATTAGCCTCTGCCACTCAGGTGGAGTGGGGAGTCAAACTTGGTTCTCCAGATTAGAATCCACCTGCTCTTAACTACTAAATCACGCTGGCTCTCCAGTGATAGTCCAATGATACAATCAGTGCCAGAAACCTGGTGAACATGGACTATTACTGATAATTCTATTTACATAAAAGGCTAGCCATGATGACAGACTAACTTCCAGCTCATCACCACACACTCACAGCTTGGGATGGTGTTGTACATCATTTGGCCATCCTTTCCTTTCCCCTGCTCAGCCCAGAGGCGTATCAACAGAAAATGGCACCTGGGACAAGACCCTCCTCCCATGGGGCAAGACCAGAGTTTTCTACCCCTTATAGAGTGTAGGGCAAGACTTGATTTTTATGTTCCCCCACACATACACCCTGCCCCACCCCACTTATGCCCTCCCTGTCAGCCGTGGGGGCTGTCCTTGGGCCTGCTGGCTCGCCTGGACCAGAGTAACTTGTTTCTGGGCCCATCGGGGGGGATATAGACACAGAAGGCAGAAGGTATAGACACAGGCAGATGGGGCAAGGGAAGGAGGATTTAAGGCTTGTTAAGATGGGCAGAGCACTGGACTGTGACCCAACCAAGATACCATTCCAGGCAACGTGCCAGCCATTTGCTGGTTGAGGCAAGGCTGTTGAGTGGCTCATTGGCCTTCATCCCGGCTGCTGCTACTGGAGGTGGCGGCTGAGCCTGCATATCTCTCTGTGCTGTGGGGTGGGGGTGGGGGTGGGGGTGGGTGGCACTGTGCTTCCAATCAATCTGGCCCTGGCTGCTATGGCTCTGCAAATGAGGCAACTGCAGGGACTGTCAGCTACAATTAAGCAGCAGAAGCAGTGATTTTCCAACCCCCCTCCCATGATTAAATTCCCTGCACCTGGGGACATTTGCTCCTATATGTCCCTCTGGCAGGTACGTATCTGGCCCAGCCATCCATCCAAAACCTGGTTCCGTGCTGGTGGTGGCAAGCCTTGAAAAGGAGGAAAAGTGCAGAAGAAAGCCATAATCTCCTCCTCCCATCCCCCACAATGTACTTTATCCTGGCAGCAACAAGCCATGAAAAGAGGAAAAGTGCAGGAGAAAACCATACTCCCTTCCTATCCCTACTATGCATTTCTCTCTTCCAGTGTTAGACCCCTGTGGTGAACTTTGAAGAACTCTCTACCTAGGAACATGGGGCAAACTTTGTCAAGCTGCAGCTGAGCTGGATAAGCCTGTTTGAAAAGTTAAGGAAGTCTGTGTGTGTGTGTGTGTGTGCGCATGCATGCATACATGCGTGCGTGTGTGTGTAGAGGAAATCTGAGAAAGGTAAGTCCACTTGCAAAGTGAGGGAAGCCTTGTCGAAGGCTTTCATAGTTGGAATCATGAGAATGTTGTGGGTTTTCCAGGTTGTATGGCGTGTTCCAGTAGTATTTTCTCCTGATATTCCTCTGCATCTATGGCCGGCATCTTCAGCCAGATCCTCTGAAGATGCCAGCCGCAGATGCCAGCAAAACATTGGGAGAAAATACTACTGAAATACAGCCACACAACCTGAAAAACTCACAACATTTTTGGGAAGCTTGTTTCTATGTGTGTGTAGGCGGGGGAAAATATATAAGTAACCTTTTTTTCATTGAATAATTAGGGAAGGTTTTTGTTATGTGTGGTAAATTGCAAGGCAAAATGGAAAGGAAAGGCAAGGAAGAGTTAGCCCCTTTGGTGAGTGCTGTTAATCCACCCATAGTTTTCTAAAGCACATTGCATTTGTTAGAACAATGGGCTTTTCTTCTAGTTCTTAATAAGCTAAAGTTTGATAGGTAAGGTTGGAGAAGTAAGGGAATGTTCAAGTTCCTTTCCTAATCCTACCTGCGCTTCTCATCTGAAGAGGCTAGCTACCTCTGTCCCTCTTTCTATACCCTACAATAACTACAGTCCAGGTGATGAGTAACATCCTGAACAGGTGGAAGTGGGAAGTTCCTCCACCCACTTACCTATCTATCACTGAGGCCATTGCTGTCAAAACACAAGAATTTCAAGGAACCTCCACCAAATTATCCTCTTTTATTTCCATTGCCAGTATTTAGCAGGTAAATATTAATATCTTACAATGCAGGTTCAAACTGGAAAGAACCTATTCTGGGTTTTCCCCCCAGAATTTCTTGAAAAATATTAGCATTACATTGAAAACAATCACAAAAACAAAGTTATCTGACAGAATATTGCAATAAAAATACTTCTCTGATACCATGACCTCGTGAGATTTACTCAATAACTTTGGTCTGCCCTTATCTTCATCTTCTCTGACTAGTTTTTTTTACTGAAGAGCCATGTTATATGCCATATTTAAAAATTTGCAGTTTCCTTTCTATCAATTTTTCATGATTTTCTGAACAATGTTTCATAATAGAGAGGTATCCAAAGGAGGAGTTGTGGGACTATTTAGAAAAAAAATAAAAAGGAACAAATAACTGGCTCCAGATGATTAGAACTCAAATAGTCATTAAAAACCTCAAAAATAAAATATTTGTTCTAAAAATATGTAAGGAGTCCTTAATGTCAGCCTCTGAGTCAGAAGATTGGAAAATAGCCAGCATCACACTAACTATTTAGAAGGGATCCAGGAGGACCTGTTAGCTTAGCATCTGTTCTGGGTAGATTTGTAGAAGATAATTTTAAAGACAAAGTAATTAAAGTGAAGATTACTGAGGAGTAATAAACACAGTCTCTGTAAAGGGAGACCTACCCAAGTCACCACCCTTTTAGAACCAAGAGTGTTGTCAAACATCCAGGCCCTTTCTGCCCCTCCCCCCATGGGCCTCGCTCCTGCCCTACCTCATCTGCGCCCCCGCACCCCCGCTTACCTTAGTTCTCAGTTTCATGCTTAGTTTCAGGCTGAAAAGTGACCTGTTCAGTTCAGGGTGAAAAAAAGCCCCAGGTGGGAACTACACTACCCAGGAATCCATGGGGCTCGCAAGGTCTCCTGAGTAGTGTTATTCCCAAAAGGGCCCATTTCAACATGAACGGAACAGGCTGCTTTTCAGCCTGAAACTAAACCTGAAACAAAGAACTAAGGTAAGAGGGGGCATGTGGGGGGCATGAAGGGGGTCGGGGTAGGGGTTAGGGGTGAATTTCTGCCCCCCAGGCATGCGTCTAGTGCGAGACGCACCCTCGCCCCCTTGTATCTTCGCCTATGGATATAGGCAATCTCCTACAGTACCAGATTTTGAGGGGGACCAACAAAGCAAGAACAGCCTCCTCTGTTGGCTTGAAGGGAAGCTTGATGTTAACAGGCTTCTTTAATCTCCAGATCTGTTGAGTCTGGTCCATAGATGCCATGATGAAACATAAAGGACTTTTGACTAGGTTATCTATTTAATTTAATTTTTCATTGTTAATTTTGAATGCCCTATAATTGGTTGTTGTCTTCCTCCTTTTCTCTATATTGAATAAACTATGCCAAAGTCACAAGTCACCCCGGGCACCAAAAACCTTTGGGTCATCCTGTATATCTTAGACAATGTCCACCTTGGAGCAATTTAGCTACAGAAACTCTATGCAGACCAAACATGCCCTTGTTCCTTTAATGACAAAGAGATCTCGTGTGCACTGTGAGTAAAAAATAAAAGTGGAATCACAAGATTATAGCTACCCTAGGAATCAAAATAAATCCATAAAATTCCAGAATATTTTTAGAATGCCAAACATGACAGCAGTAATGTTCAGCTGTCACATTTTTGCTGTCAGTCATTGCAGGGTGGAGGGAGCTTTAAGGAGTTTTTTACCACATCTATTTTTCATCTATTGTTTTTAAAGTATGCAGTTTTCTGCACAACCAATTTAACACCCCAGTGTTCATTTATCACCGTAGGGCAACATGGACAGCTGCAGAATAAAGATTCAACTGGATATTGGCAAGCTCTTCTCACTGAAATGTAATGTTGCTTCAGGATACAGTTACAGTCTTAATTTTGCCTAATGAGCAAATGCACCAGAACTTGGGTGTTTGTTCTTTGATTGTTCTTGTTGATCTTTCAAGTAATACTATGCAAATCCTGTATTTGACACCATAATTTGCTTTTTACATTGGTTTTTTTTAGTTTTAATCTAGATCTCAGAAACTTGGAAAATGCTATTTGCATTTTTTTTAAAGTTTCATACTGTTCTTACTTGGTGAAAGTCAGGTAAGCTGTACACATTTATAATTGCTGCAGGTCTGAGAATTCATACACTAATCAAAATTCCCAGGCACATGTTTATGGGAGTTAAAAGGAATTCAATTAACAAATAATGATAATAAACATGAATATTTCATCCACAGTCATACTGGCATTTCTCAGAGCAATAATAATGTTTGGATTATAAGTGTTGAAGCATAGGTCCATCAGAAAAAGAATGCAGAATACAATGTTCTTATCAGGCTTTTCAATTATAGAGTTGCCAACCAATTAAAGAAAGCTCAGTTTTCCTGAGCTTTGTGTGTGTTCATATGTGTATATGTTTTGCCTTAGGATCTGTTAGCAAAGCCAGGTTCTCTCCCCCTGTCCACTCCAGCATGGTATAGTGGTTAGAGTGGTGAACTCTAATCTGGCTAACTGGGTTTTATTCCCCAGTCTCCCTCATGAGCAATGGACTTTAATCTGGTAAACTGGATTTGTCTCCCCACTCCTACACATAAAGTTTGATGGGTGATCTTGTGCTAGTCACAGTTCTCTCAGAACTCTCTCAGTCTTACCTGTCTCTCAAGATGTCTGTTGTGAGTATAGGAAGTGAAGAAGTTTTTAAGCAGCTTTGGAACTCCTTACAGGAAAGAAAGGTGGATTATAAATTCAAACTCGTTTTCTATTCTTAACATACATCATAAAATGTGCTATATAGTATTTGATAAACTCAAAAGTGACATTAAACAATATTGTAAGATAAGTGTGAGGGTGATCTGGCTGTGAAATCTATCACCCCTTTGATTACCAGGGTTGATATGACTGATCTGGCAGGGTGGGTTTTCCCTGCGTCCCTCACAGCTACATGAGCGTCCCTCTGAAGCTGTATGTTTGGTGGAAGAGGACAACCATCACTAATCGGAATGTACCTTTTTCGGTCAAGAGAATACAATAGCCCCATTCCCCTGCTAGAACCTCCAAACAAGCTCAAGGTCCATCTTTTCAATACAGTGTATATATATCTCATCAATCCACAGTCCAAAGCAGACAAAACTGCTTAGTAATATAGTTTAATATTAGGTACTGCTAGTTTTCCTCTCTTCTTCCCATCTTGTAAAAATTTGAATCTTGGCTTTTTATCATTCAATATGAACATATTTATATGTTTCTGCCATTCCTTCAAGATTTTTAATGTATACAGATTGGTAACATGAAATAAAAACAAATAATTTTGGTAATACATCCATTTTTAATGTGTAGATTCTTCCTAGCCATACTTTTTTTTTCATTTAGAGCATCTCTGGAGGTCTTCTTGCATCTTCAGCCATATTGCTTTATAATTATCTTTAAATAATGTATTATTTTGTCTGGCCAGGTTTATTTCCAAATATTTAACTGAATTTGATGTTACTACACATCCAGTAATTTTTCTAATATCTTCCTCTTCCTGCTTCATTAAAAGAATTCAAATTATTTTTGCCCTTTTCCTATTAATTTGATAACCTATCAAAAATTCCTTTCCCCCCCAGTTTGATCCATTATATATTGCATCATCAAGTGGTCTCTCTAAGGTATTAGACATTTATCTCAACAGTTAGCAACTCTATTTCAATGTCAGAGTTCAAATAAGCCTAGAGCATGTAGCTTTCACAACTTGGAGGGTGGGTATTATAAATAAACTACAGTTCTCATGAAGAAATGCAGGAACATGCATGAATTGATCCAGATCTAAGCATTCCATTCACTTTTCCATTTGTCTGATGTCTTCATTTTTCTTCTGTAGTGTGTTCTACCTCTTCTCTAGCCTTTTCCTACCTACAAGCTTCTGGCTCCCCATCATCCTCATTTTTTCTTCTTCTGAGATGTTTCTTTACATTTAAAATATGGGATTTTATTTCAAGAGTAATTATAATGCTGTTTTGTAAACAATACACGGTATTCTAATTTGTTTTAAATATGCATTGGGGGAGAGGGAGGAAGAGGGAGAAGGAGAGGAACTGTTTTGAGTTACATACAGACTCACACCAGGAGAGGCAAATGGAAATCTTGATCAACTATGAGAGCCAAACTACATTTCATCTGCTGTGGGCAGATGCTGAGGCTTGGATCAGCACCCAGGTACCACTGTTGCCACTGTTAGGCTCCAAGGTTGAGCCTGGAACTCCAGGCAAACCTGGGGATCTTTTCTATTTAGCTTCCATGGCAACAGCACCAAATATGAATTAGAGCAAATCTCCTTCAGATAAGCAACTGCTTACCAGTGTTATTAGGATTTTGTGAGTCACCATAAAAAAGACATCTGTAATCCATTTCTATATAGGTTATTTTCAACTTATTCGTTCAAGGTTGTCAGAACTGACAAGATTACAATTTTTTCACTCCCTAATTTGCCTTTCCTGGTGTGAGTCTGTATGTAACTCAAAA
Organism: Sphaerodactylus townsendi; assembly: GCF_021028975.2. Classification (NCBI taxonomy): domain Eukaryota; kingdom Metazoa; phylum Chordata; class Lepidosauria; order Squamata; family Sphaerodactylidae; genus Sphaerodactylus; species Sphaerodactylus townsendi. The sequence continues at coordinate 126,454,858 of NC_059425.1, read as the reverse complement.
CAATTCCTCTCCTTCTCCCTCTTCCTCCCCCTCTCTCCCAATGAATATTTAAAACAAATTAGAATACCATGTATTGTTTACAAAACAGCATTATAATTACTCTTGAAATAAAATCCCATATTTTAAATGTAAAGCAACATCTCAGAAGAAAAAAAAATAGAGGATGATGGGGAGCCAGAAGCTTGTAAGTAGGAAAAGGCTAGAGAAGAGGTGGAACACACTACAGAAAATGTCAAAAAAAGACCTTAAAATAAATGAAGCAAAGCAATTCAGTTCCATCCACCATAACATAGCAGGAACTATGTTGTTCTTACTTACAAAGGCTTAATAGAACAAAAATGTCACCCCAGTACCTTCTGTCCTGACAGCACTTATCGTTTGCTCTCATTTACCAACTATAAAAGTAGTCATGAGCAATAACTTGTTTCTTCTTTCAACTATCAAAAAATTCATATGTAATTCTTCTGACATGAAAAATAATAATAATTTTTTAAAACCCATAAGACTAGCCATGCTGGATCAATCAATGGTCCATTTAGTCTAGTATCCTACTTCTAACACTGACTAGCTTGATGCCACAGGGAAGTCAACAAGCAGGGTTTACAGACAGCAGCCTCAGCTACTGAGTATTCCCTAGCATCTGACCATTGGAGACATCCTGCCTCTTAACCTGGAGGCCCAGTTCACCTGTCATGATTAAAAGCCAGCAATAAACCACCATAAATCTGTCCAATCTCCTTTAACATCCATCAAAGCCAGTTACCATCACCGCATCTTATGGCAGTGAGCTCTTCAGGTCAACTAGCTGTTGTATGAAATAGTACTTTCTTTTGCCTTTGAATATATTGCCAATCAGTGTCACAAATTGTGCATGAATTTTAGTGTTATGAAAGAGGTAGTTCCACAATCTCTACAGAATAAATTACTTTGTGGACCTCTGTCATGTCATCCCTTGCCTTTTTTCTAAACTAAAAAAAGTCCCAGATGCTTTCTAGGAAAGGTGCTCCAACCTTATGATCATTTTCTTAATCCTTTCTATATTTTTTCTAGCTCTTCATAATTTTTTTAAAAATATGTGGTGGTCTAAATAACACCCAGTATTCCAAATATAGCTAAATCAGGGACTTGTATAAAGACTTTACAATATTTATGGATGAGCACTCAGATACTCCTGATCTGATGGCATCCCAAATTGGGAAATAACCCAAACTCAAGCAAGGGACTGGTTGAATTTCAGAATTCCCAAAAATTATTTCCTAAAATGTGGGGATTATTTCTGGTTGTTGAAGCACTGTTTTCAATGTGCAGTAGAATTGGATGCCAAGTCTACCATCTATTGAAAAATAGTGGAACTAGACCTGGCATTACAGAAGCCAGACCTTCTTCCATGATTTTCAGCACGCAGAAGATTTGATGTCTAGACTCAAATGCTAAGTCTACCATTCAAAACAGGGCCAAATAACCCTAAACAATCCCAAAATGCTTGGACATAAAAATCCCTGACGCAGGATTTTGAAGGTGCACTTGAGAGTGTTAGTCGAAATCCACAGAATTCCAGACAACACCCCTTTTGTTTTCAACATTTTGAATAATTTGGTGTCATCCACAAGCTGTTCACTCTCAGTTTCAAATCTTTTATGAAAACATTTAATAGCTCTAGTCCCACTAATTCCTGTGGGAACACATTTCCCTCCATGGTGATAACAATTTATTTCCACTATATCCTTCCTCTTGAAAGGACACATTTGCTTATCTTTTCAGTGATGCAACTTATCTATTGTCCAAATATTCAGCATCTACCAGATCTTTTCTGTCTGAGGCCTTTTCCTCTGGCGGGAGTGCATTGGCATAGTATATGCCGATGCACCCCCTTGGGACCATTTGTACGATGGTCCTCCTGGGTGCACCGCCCGTGGTGCAGCCTTTGCATAGGCTGCACCGCTCCAAACGTCGCTTACCTCCTGTCATCTGCCATTGCGTTGTGGAGGCCAGGGGACACGCCCCCCTTGCCAGAGTGATGACACTGTAATTGGAGGCCAGGAAGCATGTCCCCTGGCCTTCACAACATGACAGAAAGTGACAGGAGGTAAGCGACGTTTGAGAGGGCCAGGGGGGAAACGTCGGCTTTCACCCGATGCCGTTTGCTCGGCACTGAATGGGAGCTGGCATTTGCAAAAACTCACCCCCTCGAAATGCTGTAGGTTTGAAAAAAACATCAATTCAGGCGAAACTTCGCTGCCAGTACCTGATTTGGCAGCAGCACCTGTGCAAAGGCTCCCCTCCAAAACAGTGTTTTGTCGGGCCGAAATCAACAGAAAACGCAGAGTCCACAGAGTTTGGCCTAGCTACGCCTCTGCCTATATCTGCCTAGTGGTTAGGTCATCTCTAAAAATATGGATATCTTTAGGATAATTTTCAGTTTTAGTTTGTCATTTCCATTGAGATAGCTCTATATGCAATTTCTGGTCAGGTTTCTGAAATACAGAATCCTGACACAGAAAGCAAAGAAAATAATGTGCCCAGTACAAGCTCTGCTCAAGAATCAGTCAAAACAATACTAACAAACATAAGTGATAGATATAGTTCAAGAGGGAATTTATTATTCAGTTATCTAGATTAATACTGGCTATATTCTTGAACAGGGAATCGAATAGCAGAGTCTGTATGTGGGTCTATGGCCTTTTAAGATCTAAACTGTAAAATAGGCTACATAAATGGAGTCAGGAAAAGAAATACACAGAGGAATAGGAAGTTTGAAATGATTAAAAAGCCATTTTAATATTTCCCTTCCACTCATAAAACATGACTTTATTAATTTACACTTGTTTTACTGTACACGTCCATAGATTATCAAGCCATATGTTGTAGATTGTAAAGACCTATGGCTGTATACAAAAATTGTGTGAAAATGGGCATTGTCAGTTGGCATGGTAGTTTTACTGTACAAATTCATAAACTATCAAGGCCATTCTTTCGAAAATGGGATAGATGGGCATTGTTAGTTGCAGTACATTCACCTGCCTCGTTCTCATACAATATTAAAAATAAACAGATATGAAGTGGTTGTCTTGAGCTGTAAGGCGGGTTAGGAAGTGAATATTATTAGATGTCAAGAATTAGTAGTGGTTAAAAAAGATTAATTATAGAGAATTGCATGAGTAAGGAGCAGCAATAGACTTGAAAGGATCACTGTAAGATTTGTATGAAAAATGAGTTTCTAGCATTGAACTTGTGATGCACAAGTGAACCAGAAGACATTCCACTCTATTTGGTACCAGAAGCTACCAGAAGACATTCCACTCTATTTGGTACCAAATAATTATGCTTGTCTACTATGGCACAAATAAATAATTTTGCAACCCACCAAATAAAATTTTAATTTTTTTGGTGGGTTGCAAAATTATTTATTTGTGCCATAGTAGACAAGCATAATTAGGTATGACAATGATAAGGTCAACAAATTTTTAAAATATATTTACATCACAGATAAACACAGTGAACTATTTGATTTTTCACTAGCAAAGACAGAGACTGTCTAAAGTAGGTTAATCATACCTGTCTGTAATACATGATTGCTCATATATTGTATTTTACTCTGATGTTCACCACAAGGAGGTGGCTCTTGTAATACACATCTTTTTTTCAGTTTGGATTCAGTAAGAACTACTTCCACTTGAAAATGTTCAAAGAAAAAGAAGTTTCCATGAGAACTATGAAGAATGGTAGCACATCAAGGCCAGGTGGCAAACCTGTAGAGATTTACATAAGACTGGTTGCAGAACTCTTGTTGAGTATCTGAGCAAGCTGTTACCACTAATATAGAGAGAAATGAGATTGTTCTGCAGGACCCAGTGGATACAAGATTTTTAAGATACTTAAGTCAAAGGGAAGGAACCATGACAGAAAAAATTAACAGAGTATCTCAGCTCTACTTTCAGCTGACAAGATCTTGATGGATTTTTCTCAAATGCCTGCTCTCATTCGTGATGGTGAGGCAATTCCCATCTTCTCACTTTCACTTCAGTGCTATCTGAAATACTGTATGTAGTGTTTATTGCTCAAAAAGAGTCTGAAAACCAGAAGAGCTAGCATGAAGGCAAAGTTGTGAAATTATAATGAAATTTTTTCTTCAGCTTCCTAACAAAATCTTAGAAATGTGGCCAATCCATGACTGACTGCCAGCTAAACACAGTCAGTAAAAATATTAGGGGATGATAATTATTTCCTTGCTAAGGATCTGCAACTTTTTATTAAAAAAGGTATTTTTCAGATCTAGATTTCAGGGAGCTGAAAATATATATATAAGTATTTCCAGTTTCCTGGTTCCAAATATTGATTTCTCCACTCACCAGGATTCCATTTTTTTGGCTTCATTATTCCCTATGGGGAATACCTCTGGAGGGCTGGAGAAGCTGTTTTTAAAGCTATTGGCACCAAAATTACAGCGGAGCCACTGGTGCCGATACTTCAAATAACCTCCACATCCCAAGAGTTCCAGCTTGATGGGCCTATCAACAAGGTGTCCCCAGCCATCCTCCAGTGAATCCTTTTAAAATATTTTAAAATGTTTTAAAAATATAAACCCTGAGAATTGTTGCCAATATAAACCCAAGAATTGCCCAAGCCAAACTGATGAGCACCACTGTTGCAAATCTAGCAAAAGTAAAACTAGAGAATCCAGCCAAGTAAAATTTAAGAATCTACAGCAACTTAAGATTCCAACACAAAAAGCAAATCTGACACAAAGCAACTTGAGCAAAGAACACAACTTTGCGAAGTCAATGAAAAAAAATAAAAACTGCATAATCTAAGACCAATCAACTGGCAAGATGATTTCAAGGATGATACTGACAGGCAAGGTGGGGGGGGGGGGTCAAGTTCTAGGAACCTTCAAACACTTCCTTTCTTACTCCCAGCTAATCTCAAATATTTTGGGGATTTTTTGGGACCCATTTACTAGAATCCTGGAATAGCCCAGATACCATTTGGAGACTTGAATATATCTGGAAAAAAAAACACAATAAGGTATTTTTGCTATATATTTGGTTCAGGTACATCCAAATACACATCCCTATTGCTTGTTAAAGACAACTAAGCCAACACTGATTAAAAGAAAGGTATTAATATAAAAAGAAAGGCTTTTTTGGGGAGGGGTATTTTTTTGTTGGTACTCACCAGCACTAAATCCCATTATCTTTTTTCAGGGCTGTCTTGAAAAATTCTAGGGGAACTGGTGAAAATTGGTGCACCTTTATATATGACTTGATAATTTTTTCAAAAAACTCACTACAGATATAGTACTGGAGCCAGCATGGTGGACTCTCATCTGGAGAACCAGGTTTGGGCTAGTCACAGTCCCTCAACCTGGGTTTTTTGAAAATTGCTGAACAAGTGAGTCTTTTCAAAAATCCCAGGTTGCAGCCACTTGCAAGTGAACAGCCGGGCAGGAAGTGCTTTGTTTTCCTCCCTTTTCCTTTAAATTTTTTTCCAGCTTGCATCTGCATAGCTACGCAGGTGCAGATGGTCTATTGTGGGACATTGGCATGGTGGTGGGGGTTCATTTGTGCATGCCTGTGTAGCTATACATGTGTGGGAAGTGATAAAAAAATAGATGCATCTCTGTGCAAAGGCACAACAGCAATCCAGATTGTTTCTGTGGGCTCCAATTGCTGCCTGCACGGTTGCATGTAAATGCGAAAACAGGAAAATGGGTTCCTTTATCCTGCAACCCATTATAATTCTTTAAGTGACTATTGCTGCGTGGAAGGAGCCAAGGTGTCTGTTGAAGGGAGGGAAAGAGGAGTTAGTAAGCTGCTTTGAGATTCTTTACAGCTGAAAAAAGTAAGGTATAAATCCAAACTCTTTTTCTTCTCCTCTTCCAAAGAATGTGCTTTGAAGTATAAACGAACTCAAGAAGCCAGTGGTGTGTTAAAGGCAGTCACACATTACAATTGCTGTGAAAAACACAGGAAGTTTTTTTACAGCAAAGATGCAGATTGCAGACATCTTACATCTGTATAGTTGCTGGTAAGAAACCTAAATGGGCCAGGTTTCCCAGGAATCTTCAAGGCGTCACCAGACTAAGGAATTATAGAGACTAAATAGAAACAGGAAGCAAAGGGTGGGTGTAAATGGGAAGTTCTCACAATGGAAAGATGTAGGGAGTGGTGTCCCCCAAGGATCCATTTTGGGACCAGTGCTTCATAAATGACCTGGAAGTAGGGGTGGGCAGCGTGGTGGCGAAGTTTGCAGATGATACCAAATTATGTAGGGTGGTGAGAACAACAAAGGATTGTGAAGAGCTCCAAGCAGACCTTTATAAATTAGGTGAGTGGGCTAAGAAATGGCAAATGTAGTTCAATGTAGCAAAATGTAAAGTGATGCGCATAGGGGCAAAAAATCCAAATGTCACATACACACTACAGTACTATCAGTCACTGACCAGGAAAGGGATTTGGGTGTTTTGGTTGATAGTTCCATGGGAATGTCAACTCAATGCATGGAAGCTGCAAAAAAAAAGGCAAACTCTATGCTGGGGATAATTAGGAAAGGAACTGATAATAAAACTGCAAATATTGTAATAAAGCAGTGGTGTGACTGCACTTGGAGTACTGTGTTCAGTTCTGGTCACCACATCTCAAAAAGGATATCGAAGAGATAGAAAAAGTGCAGAGAAGGGCAACAAGGATGATTGAGGAACTGGAGCACCTTCCTTATGAGGAGAGGCTGCAGCGTTTGGGACTCTTTGGAGAGAAGATGTCTGTGGGGAGATATGACTGAAGTCTATAAAATTATGCATGGGGTAGAAAATGTCTACAGAGATATATTTTTCTCTTTCTCACAATACTGGAGCCAGGGGGAATACATTGAAAATGCTGGGGGGGAAATTAGGAATAATAAAAGGAAACATTTCTTCACGCAACGTGTGATGGGTGTTTGGAATATGCTGCCACAGGAGGTTCTGATGATCATTAACCTGGATAACTTTAAAAGGGGCTTGGACAGATTTATGGGGGAGAAGTCGAGCTATCGCTACCAATCTTGATCCTCCTTGATCTGAGATTGCAAATGCCTTAGCAGCAGCAGCAAAAGGCCATTACTTTCACATCCTGCTCCCAAAGGCATCTGGTGGGCCACTGCGAGTAGCAGAGTGCTGGACTAGATGGACTCTGGTCTGATTCAGCAGGCTCTTTCTTATGTTCTTATGTAAAATACACTCTTTCAATATTTCTGCCAGTATATTGAAGTCAGTAGTGACAGAATCAGAGATCCTGGTATTCAGAGAGGCTTTTCTAGATAAAATCTGTGCCTGGAGAAACATCCTGTCAGTTCTGTAACCAATAATTCTTGAAGTGATTGTTGCCTCACTATTACACTTTTACAATGTTTTACTTGTCAGCCAAAATAGGATTTTTGACCCTTCTGCAGAGGAGACAGTGAACTCATTATTGTGTTAAAATAAAGTGTCTGCATGAGTAAAAAACATAGGGGGAAGAATAAATCACCCCTGAAAACTTGACTTGCCATCTATGGGCCTGCTCAGCGATTTCACCAAGTTAGCCAGCTTTTTTGAGATTGATATTTAGCTTTCTTGACTATTTGCCCACACCCATTTATTGTATGCTACTTTCTGCTAACCAGCCATTGAGGGTTGAGATGAGTGGAGAGGATAATCTAGAACCCTTTCCATCACAGCTCTTCCTTTTGCCATTGACAATATCTGCATGCCCATGTGAATTAAATTACAAGCATGGAACTCCCGGACAATGTATGGTCAACAGGACCAGGATAGACTTAGGCCCCTTCCGCACACACAAAATAATGTGTTTTCAAACCACTTTCACAACTGTTCGCAAGTGGATTTTGCTCTTCCGCACAGCTTCAAAGAGCACTGAAAGCAGTTTGAAAGTGCATTATTCTGCATGTGCGGAATGAGCCTCAGAATGGAAAGAGACAGGGACGTCATAATGTATAAACTGTTCTCAGAGAGAAGAATAGACATACAGCATAGGGGAGGGAGAATCATGCGACCTGGCTGTATAATTTGAATTGAAGATGGCACTGCAGGGCTCCCATATTCCATGTGGAGATCTTCCAGAATTACTACTTTGGAGGATAGACTCTGTAGCATTATACCATGGTCCCTCCCTTTTCCCAACCCTGTCTTCCTTTGGGTCTACCCCCAAATCCCCAGGAATTCCCCAATGTGGAGCTGATAAGCCTAGGACTCAGGTTTTCTGCCACTATGAAACCTTTGTGTAAACAAAATAACAGCTTGTCAAGGAGAAAGCTTCTCGCCTAATTCTTCCATGACATCCCAATCATGCTTATTAAAAATTTTAAATGGCCAAATGGCTGCTTCTGCTTCTCCTTCCCAGTTTCATATTATGCTTTGTGTTTCTTCCAACACCTTGACAGCACAGTCTTTATAAACAATTGCTGGGCCAGAGGCATTCCTTTTCTCCCCTCCAGAAATCACCCAGTAGCCAAGAATGATGCTAAGTTCAACACGCTGCTCTAAATAGTTATTTTTCTGCTCTTTCTCCATACACAAAATTAAAGTTTGGTTTGAATCATCAGACTGCTTCACTTTTGTAAATACTGTTGAAAATGTTCCATAATTTACATTAACAAAAAACAACTCAGCCCTCCCCTCGCCCCAGAGAAATCCTGTTTGAAATAAGAGGGATTTGATAGTTCTCATATCTACATGCAGGCAAATATGATCCAGCAGGCATGGCAGCATCGCACTATGCAAACACTGTGTGAAATTATAATTGCAACTAATAAGTAGAAAAGAAAGGCAAATTTCTCTTTGTTCCAGCCAAGCTTATTTGCCTCATGATTATATTCAGCAGATCAACACATGGCTTCTCCCTGTTATGCCAGAAGGTTGGTTTTACCAGTGTAAAATTCAAAGAGCAAACAAGTTGGGCAATAAACCTTGTCGTATCCACTCTTTTGTTTTCTATATTTGGCTTGGCTTGGTATGGAAATTCTGCCACAACCATTCGTCACCATAGCTTTGCTGCTGCAAAGTTAAGTACAATCTAATGAGGCTCTGGCTGAAGCAATACACATTGGAATGGCATCCACTCATGGGCAAATGTAACAAGCTCCATGGGTCTGAGGAATAGTTTGCTTATTTTTCTATCAATGCTGGATTTTTGTCATGAAACTCATTATCTTTAGCATATCATTGTTCATTTTAAGAAATGGGGTTTGATAACAGTATTGATACTGTTACTGATAACAGTATTGATACTTTGTTCCTCCTGTTGCAGAAACCCAAACATGGGCATGGACAGAAGAATGAACCTTTTGGAAAAAACTTTTGATCCTTTTTTCATACCTTGTGGCTAATGGACAATATTACGTGACACCCACTGGGCTCTGGCAAGGCAATTTTATAAACATATAAATTCAGAAGTTATTCTGTAAATACAGTGCAACAGCACTAATAAACCACGTATGGCAATGGTGGCGAGCCTTTGGCACTCCAGATGTTATGGACTACAATACCCATCAGCCCCTGCCAGCACAGCCAATTCGCCATGCTGGCAGGGGCTGATGGGAATTGTAGTCCATAACATCTGGAATGCCAAAGGTTCGCCACCACGGACGTATGCAATCAAGAATAAAGGCAATGAAAAGCAACAAATAATATTTTCACAGTTGAAACACCTGGTAAATGATACTCCGTAACTGGAGTGTAATGGCCAGTAGAATTCAGTTCATTCACATGTATATGTTCATTAATAAGTTCATTCATGAGAACAATTCATGACAAGTAATGTCCATTCCAAAGCAGAAACTCTTGCTGGGAAGACTTCCAAAAGTAATCAGTTTTAAACAAAATAAACCCTTTCTTGGGTAGCCTCCAGCACTGTGGAGCAAAAAGGAAAGATTTTTAAAACTTGACAGAACTCTTATCTGAAGGACTGTGCTGCGTGGGTGAGCCCATGCAGACATATATCCATCATCAATGAAGCTCTGTTCTGAACGTCTCGTACATAATTGCTCCAGAATGTTCCCTGTGTCTATAGTTTTCCTGCTCATTTATTTATTTCAGTTATTGAAATAATATTGGCATGGTCAAAAGCTGTTTGAAGTCTAGGGTTGCCAACTTCCTGGTAGGACCTAAAATTCCTGGAATTACAACCGGTCCCCAGACTATGAAGATTAGTTTCCATGGAGGAAATGGTAGCTTCCAAAGGTATACACCTTTGTGCCCTGGGTGCTGCTCTACAAGGCGCCTCAGCCTCTGAGAGTGACTGAGAGCTGTCTCTGAGGCCCTTTCTGTAAAACACTGTTTGAAGGGAGGGACGGTTTGCACTGGCAGGACTGCCAAAATTATGACGCACCGCTCTTCACCCCCCCCCCACACCGATGTATTCCAACCTCACTCGGGGAGCAAGGTTTTTGGAATACGGCAGCTTCCATCCTGTGCAGAGTATTCCCTGCGCCGACCCCGAACACCTCCTTACCTCCTCCTGGCTTCCGTCACTCTGTGTAGGCCAGGGGACACTCCTCCTGGCCTCCATCCCTGCAGTCATCGCTCTGGCCATGGGGGCATGTCCCCTGGCCTCCACAAGGTGACAGAAGCCGGGAGGAGGTAAGGAGGCATTTTGGGGGGCTGCGGGGCTGTAAGGAGCCTGCCCTGCCAGCTGCGCAACCAGCGAGGCCATTCGTGAGAACTGCCCTGGGGCTTGCATCGGCATGAACCGTGCCAATGCAGCCCTTCTGCTCTGGCCATGCAGAAACAGCCTGAGAGTTACTGTCCTCTGCCCTGAAACTCCACAATGAGTTTGGGTGCACGCACACAGTTTAACACTGAACCCAACCAGCATCCCACTGATCTCACCCTGTCTATGCTGGACTCAGCTTAGCTGGGTCTAACTTTAAACTTCAGGCCTCAAGCTGCTGTTTAAAGCTTGACCCAACCAGGCTGAACCCAGCACCAAACTGAACACTCGGTCTGACCAGCTCCAACATTATACTGCTGGGTCTGCCCCCAAGCACCACCTTTACACCATATTGACTCCCTCAGTGTTGAAAGAAAAGCACACATTTTGCTTCCACGTTTGATGTCTTTGCTGCATAAAACTGGTGCTTTCTACTATAACGGAAGTGTGTGGTGCTATCAAAGATAATCAAAGGGTGAGGTTGCCTCACACATTTACTTTAGCAAGTACTCATGGGGGGCGGGGATGTGTACACTTTAAAGCTGCTGCTTTTAGGAAGAGAAGAAAGTTGACTTTCTGATAAACATGCACTAGTGATGAAAAAGAGCCCGTTGGACATTTTCTGTTAGCCTAATAGAAGATTTACAGTGTACTTGATATTAATATAGTTTCATTTGAAATGTAAAATATCCACAGCTGCATCACTGACATTGCTCAGGATTCTAAGAAAAGTGGGAAATAATGTCAGACTATCCACCTTTGTTTAACCTATAGGATTTGCACATTAATGTGCTTATGACCACTTTCTACATTATTTTATCCTTGGAACATGTGCAGAGGTGTAGATGTGCAGAGTTAACCAGAGACACACAGTCATGCAGTGCATAAAATGTGAAAGCTTCCTGACCTGGATTTCCTCAGCCCAATTCTGTGTATGCATCATTGGAAGTAACTTTCAGTGAGCCAATGTTGGGTCATGGGCCTGTTCTGCATGGGTCATAAAAACCAGCAGGAGGCGGTAAAGATGCAGTTGTGGGGGAGGACTTCGCACCGCTGCATTCACCCCACAACAGCAGTTTTCAGACTGGAAAATGCCAGCGTCTTTCCAGTGCTGAGCAAACGGCACCAGGTGGATGCCGCCATTTTCCCTGTGCCAATGCAGATCTCCTCTTACCTTGTCTCCTGGTTGCCATCACTCTGGAGAGGCCAGGGGACATGCCTCCTGGCCTCCAGACCTGGAGGTATTGCCATGGCCATGGCCATGGGGGCATGTCCCCTGGCCTCTCCAGTGTGACGGCAGCCAGGAGACAAGATAAGAGGGGATCTGCATCGGCGGCCCCATGCGAACGTGGCCCCACGGGCCACTGGGGCACCGGAACTTTGAGGAGCCTTTAATTATTTAATGTATTTAGTCTTCTAGCACACTAGCAATTGTTTTATTGTGTATAAGTGTGCCCTGCTACGGGCTGGGAGTTATGGCTCCAGTCTGGAAAGATATTTCATCAAAGGATAAAACAGTTCGTGGATTTTACCATGTCAGATCACAGGGATGGCATAATTTTTTCTCATGGAAAGCAAAACCTTGTGAATAGAAAACAATCATGTTGTTTAAGTTTAGGAACTTCTGTCTTATAGTTTTCTATATAGTTTTCTATATACCAGGAAATCTTTGTTTTTGTATGTTGTAATTATGTTGTAATTATGAGCGCTTCTATCTTTCCTGTTTTCTTTGCTGGTTTTCCACTTTATTATCTTCTTTTAGGGCACATTATGGCTGTTTCCGCATGGGCAGAATACAGCGTCCCAGGGATGCTAAAAACAGCATCCCTGGGGAGGGGTTCGCATGGCCGCTGCTCGCAACCCCTGAGTGGCGCGAAGCCGCTGTTTCTGAACCTCGCTCCCTGAGCGAGGTTTTTTGGAAACAGCGACTTCCAACCGCTGCCATACGAACGGCAGCAGCTAGAAGGCACCATTTCCCCCCTTTCCCAAATGCCTTACCATCCCTCCGACCTTCTGGCGCGTTGCTGTCACGCAGGGCAGGGGGGCTGTCACGCAGAGCAGGGGGGCATGTCCCCTGGCCTGGGCGATGCGCTGGAAGGTCGAAGGGATGGTAAGGCATCGGGCAACAGTGCAGCCTCTGTGCAGGCTGCCCCGTCTTCCCTGCCCCTACCAGGACCGTTTGTGCGAACGACCCCATGGGAGTGCATCGGCGTCATATACGCCGGCGCACCCCCGAGCGTGGCCTTGTGGAAATGGCCTATGACAAAGGCACAAAAATAATGCTACAATAGTATGCAGTTTTCATGCAAAAATTCAGCAGGAGCAAACAGAACAGGGTACAAAAACAAATACACAAAAACACTGGTTTGATTTGCACTTGACAGTCTGTTATGGTCCTTCCTAGTAGTAGCGTTTTCAAATTTCTGTTAAAGTTCAAAATGTTGTTGGTATAATGGCTACTAGGGGAGCTGATATTCAGCCACAGAAAAGTTCTGAATATGAAAAGAATACAAGTAAGAGAATCTTTTATTTGACCACAGTGAAAAACAGAGTCCTGTTGATAGTATTTTAAGAAATCATGTTTCAAGGAAACCTTGGGCCCTTTTCAGATTCAAAGAAATGAAGACTGCCCATCTGTGGCCATAACAAAGGCAATTGTACATAGACCTCAGCTAGAATGATGTAGAAAAGCAATTAAGTTGATTTTATGAAGAATTTATTGACACAAGTGATGGCTGCTAGTTTGGATGTCTTTTAAAAGGCTCTTTCTGTACAAATTTCTGAAATGTTTGTAAAACGTTTTCAATCCCCTCCTGTACTATGTCTACAATCACCCATCCTGGCCAGCATTTTGTGATTTCTCCCCTTTTTTATTACATTGTCCAAATGATTGCTTCTATGTGTCACAGCTTTGTGCTGTGACTCTCTGAACCTTCTATAGTCCAATCTTCAATCATTAGTCACCCCAAAATAAAGAATCCTACTGGAAAACCAGGAAAAAACCAGTCAAAAAATATGTGAGGGGCAAGGAGTGAACAGAAGAAGCGCAGGGAAGGCAGAGAGGTGTGGGAAATTACTTAAAGGGACAGCACAGGCAAATAAAGCTGTCTTGAAAATGTTTCAACAAAAAAACCCTTTTTAAAGTGTCTATGCAGAAAGGCCAAAGTGTTCTGCGTGAGTGGTAAAACTTGGACATCCATCTTATGAGTCACTTGCTGAGGATGAATATTAGAGGATAACTGCCTCTATGACATCATGCCTGTGAACCTCTCAGACATATCTGGTATCTGGATGGCAATGGATGGGAAATTGCTGGGTTAGATGGATTTTTGGTTCAATCCCACAAGGACATTTTTATGTTCTTACAGTTTGCAAGTAGATCCTGTATACAACATTCTCATAATAGTGGTTGGCTTTGATAGATGCCATAGTTTTACTCAGCAAATTATGTACATGTAGTTAATTGGTTAGTATGAAAAGGTGTTATTTATCTTAAAAGCTTGCCTTCCAAAAGTCACAATAGGAAGCAGTTCCACAGATCACAGTGTGACTTTGGGGGAGAAAGAGATGTATCAACAAGTGTACCAGAGGAGTGCTTGTTGTGCTGTTGTTTTTTTGAGTAAAAGTGATTTATCTGAGAACCTGAATACTTCTTCCACCAGCACTCAACTATGGCCAGACCTCTCTGCGCATTTTCCCCAGTGTGGTACTCTTTTTTTTTGCACTATACCCACATTTTTCCCCTCAGTTTAACTAGCAACCATTTACTCCCATACTCAAATGTGGATCTATCACCATCTTGAATGTGCCTTTTGGCACCACTTGAACAGTCACAAAACATGGCATATGGTTCTAAATTCAGTAGAATCACTGCCCAATGACATAACAAATCCAGTGGTGCCAGTTAGCATTTCAGGACTGCTAGATTTACTGGCCATCTGGGAATGGGGACAATTTAAGGTCAACACATATGAATAATGATAAAAGCTGGAACTCCTTTTCAACTGTAGCTGTTTTACTGCCAAATTTTTTTAGTGAAGTACAGAATCCTAGTATTGTCCTTTCTAGTGGTATTAATTCACATTTCAATTGTTATATCATATTACTGTTGTAACAAGTGTGTGGCTGCAATAGAATTCTTTAAAAAAGGACATCATTGCAGGCCAGTGCTTTAATGCATGAAGAATTTATAGGTGTGGTACTTTGGCACCAAATGTTTCACTTAACATAAAAGTTCTCTATTGGAATTGAATATATGTGTATTTTTTGTATTACACTCCTGTAGAACACTTGTGACTGCTGGCTCACCTTTGGGAAAGGAATGTCATGTAGCAATTGGGCATGCTTTTAATTGCTAATGTCAAGGAATGGGAGAAGTCGTGAGATAAGCCTACGGGAGCCACTGGGAATGAGTAAGTTCTGAAACCAGCTTCAGTACCAAATACTAGACTTGAACAAAGTATCTCTTCCTCCACTTCTTCCTTTCACAGGATGCATTACCACCACCAGCAGATAAATTATGAGAGGTTTGCCCAGTCCAAGACCAGGATCAGGGCTCTTCTTTTGAGTCTCTCTTTCCAGATTGCTACAGAGGAGACCAAGTTCTTTTATGTGAGCTCTCTAGGTCAGTAGGGTTTACTGTGTACATGGTGCATAGACAAACACAACTAGACAAGGGTATAGGTAAGGGGGGTTCCCAGGTTCAACCCTCATTACATGTCTGAAGCTCCGCCCCATTTGTGTTTTTTTGTATTTTTAAATGTTTTTTCTGTTTTTGGCCTTAAGGGGGCTCAATTTTTAGGCTAGCTGCACCAAAACTTCAGGGATGTTTTGGGGGACTCTCCTGATTATACCACTCAGGATTGGTGAGGTTTGGGTCAGGGGGTCCAAAGTTATGGACTCCCAAAGGGGATGCCCCATCCTCCATTGTTTCGAATGGGAGCTAATAGAAGATGGGAGCTACACCTTTGAGGGTCCATAATTTTGGACCCACTGAACCAAACTTCACCAAACCTGGGTGGTATCATCAGGAGAGTCTCCTAAAGATACCCTGAAAGTTTGGTGCTGATAGCTTAACAATTGCACCCCTGACAGCAGGCACCCCCAAATTCCCCCAGATTCTCCTTTTAAATCCACCCTCTTCAGCATGGATTTAAAGGGAGAATCTGAAGTCCCCAGTTAAACATTAAAAGTGATGCTGTTTCAGGATGGGGGATAATCCACCCCAAAAGCAGCATCACTTTCAATGTTGTTTTAACTGGGGACCCCAGATTCTCCCTTTAAGGTGCATTTAAAAGGAGAATCTGGGCTTCCTAGTTTAATCACCATTGAAAGTGATGCTGTTTGGGGGTGGATTCCAGCATCACAGTGGCCGCCTATGCCCCCCGCAAAATCAGATTTTGCACAGGGCTCCATTTTCCCTAGCTATGCCTCTGTCAAGAGGAGAGGGCAGAAGGGACTGCCGGCTGTTGGCTAGGAGCCCAGCCGGTGGGGGAGCAGGGCGGGGCAGGGGAGCCTGCCATCCCTGGCCTCGGAGAGCTGCTTTTATAAGCACTGAGCCTGGGGACGGGGCTTGGGGAGGTGTGGCCACACACCCAGGGGCGGGTGGAGGCGTGGCCCTGCCCCCCGAACCCACCCCATTAAAAATCTATACCTACATCACTGCTGGACAAGCAAGGATAAAAGAAGTTGGAATGAATGTACATCCTGTTTTCTTGGCACAACAGTTACCTCTTCAGATGGAGGTAAGAGTGAGGCTATCTGAATCTCTGTTTCATTCATTTTGGCTCATCTATTATCTTGGTATCAGTATTTGGGGAATATCCTTTGCTTTCTCAGGAACATGAAGTCATGGCTGTTCTCATGAGCTGAGTCTTCTTGCTGAAGGTGTGGGTAAATATGGCTTTATTCCTTAACCAGGTACACAATTTTCTTTCCCATCTTACCCAACCCACACACACTCACAGCATGCTACTGAATGCAGAAAGATCTTGTCTTACCTGGCCTACCTGAGGCTTGAGAGAACTTCATTATCCCCTTCTCTATTTTTTTCACAACAATCACCCTGGGAGGTAGGTGTGACTCAGGCTTGCCCATTGTCTTTTCTGCCAAGTCATCTGTATTTATATGAAACTGAATGGCTCTGCATTCAGAGGTGACTCATGTCTAATTGTTTGTCAACTTTCTTCCTTATTAACCAGCAAGGGACACTCTATAGCCTCTTTGCCTGCACAGAAGATAAACATAGCAATCATCTTGTGGGGCTGTAAACTTTGATATTAGATTATTCATTTGCATGTGTTTGTTTCTATCCCATTTTTCTTCCCATAGTTGGGACTCAAAGCTGCTTCAGAACACTGTTCTCTCACAATAACAACCCTGTCAGGTAAGCCAGGCTGATTGATCCAAGGTCACTCAGCAAGCTTCCATGGTAGAAGTGAGGATTCAAACTCAGGTTGCCTAGGGTCCCAGTCTGCTACTCTATCTACTACACCACACTGACTCTTGGAGTAGAAAGCATGTCACCACAGGAACCCTAAGCCATTGCCTTGGTAGAGATTTTCAGGAAATCACCATGCTACTCTTCTGTGAATTGGAGAAAGAGCTATAATGTAAATTTGGAGATTATCAGAAATTTTTGGAATTTTTTTCATGTGAATGGCTAACCCTAACCCTGTAATCTCTGAAAGGAAAGGGCAAATAAATGTAATTATAATCCATAAGAGATGGGCCGTTTCCGCACGGCCTCCCTGTCGCCTCCACGCTGGCAAGAATTCCGCCGGCGTGGAGGCGAAGGCCGTTTGCATGCACGCATGCGGGCGGCCTCAGTAGAGGCCGGCAAACGGCCGAGGCGGCTTGTCCTCGCGATCGAGCCGCCTCTTCCTGTCCCGATCCCACTACACCTTGTCCCCGTAAGAGTAGCCTGCTTTGGCCGTCGAAGCCCATTTCACGCTGCCCTCCAGAGCCTCCCAGGGTCGGAGGACAGCGCGGCGGGGCTTCACGGCCAGCAGGCAACTGATGGGGACAAGGTGAGTGGGGAACGGGTAGGGGACAGCGCGACCCGGTAAGATGTCTGCATCACTGGAAAAAACGCTTCAACAACAACCCTTTAAAGTGGTTGCGGTTTAGGCCCAGGCTTGTGACGCCCGCCTCTGGGGGAGGGGGAGCGCATGATCAGGTTAGCTTGCATGCTCGCGTTGCAGCAAAGCGCCAGCCAGGTTGAAACCTGCCAGTGGCCTGGGGGCGGCGTTTTTACCGCCCCCAGGCCATCGTTTTTGGCCCATGCGGAAAGGGCCATGGTGCTCTGAGGATGAGCACAAGGCAATTTAGTATGCATTCATTCATTACTGCATTTTGGCAGCACCTCAATCAGAGAACGTAGTCAATATATTAGATGAATATGATTAATAAACAGATTGTGAAGTAAAGAGTGTGCTCTTTATGGGGCACAACACAATGATATCTTCTGTTGGATGTTCTTCAGTCTTCCCAGGTGTCCCACTAAATATATTGTCCTATAATAGGCAATAGCACCACTTATTTGATGTACTTCTGGGACTGAGAAAGTATTGGTAAAATGAATATTGAATTTAAATTATTCCAAGCTCTTGAACACCAAGCATAGGTGTAAACCTGTGCCCTAAAGTTAGTTAAATGGTGATAGCCATTCTACATTTTTTCCCAAAATAAAGTAATTTGTGCAGGAATCATCCTATCCCTTATTCTAAACGAGGACCATGGGTCGCAGGTCCATGAATCCACTCATTGGGGTGAGACAGAGGGTAAAGAAACGTTTGTACAAACCTGGGTCTGGTCCTAAGTTGCCCCTTCCTAAGTCTTGAGTTAACAAAATGGAAATGGAGTGGCTGACTCAACTATGTAAGTAGCATTAGTGCCAGAGGGGAAGAGCAAGATTCCAGTGGGCAGGTGGAGTTTGAGAAAGATGAGACACCACTTTCCACAGACCACTGCATGAGTTAGTCACAGAGAAGAGACTGTGCTGTGGGTGGGGGAGGGGAACACCGAGAGCTATGACTCACTGCCATTTCAGACTGTCAGGTGGTGTCAGTGTGGAGGAGGCAGTACCACCACATGAACTACATAGGCAGAGGAAGCAGTGTTGAAGGTGGACAAGCTGACCAGCAAATGAACAGCCCAGCCTGGGAACAAAACAGATAAAGGCAGGGTGAGTGAGAGAGAAGGAGAGAGGCTGCAAGGTTTTCCAGGATGGGGAAAGTTAAAAGAGAAGGGAGCAAGAAAGAAGACACATGATACCTCACCTCCTCACACACACACCAGTGAGCCCATGAAGGTCTGCACATCCTGAAGTTGTTCACAAATGGAACCATGACCCTTCTAACCCTTCTAACACCCACTGTCTTCTTTTTTCTTGAATGAGTTACACACTGTCGTGTACTGACAGTCTTGTTGCTGTCTAACCATTTAACTTATATATTTTCTAATAGGGCAATAATAGAGAACTCACCAATGTAGAAAATATAGCTGAAAGTGGAACATAAGGATTACACTGTAATATAAAGGACAGCAGCAATAAAAAAACAGAGTTTGCTTTTAATGATTTTTAAAAGCACCTTTCTGTGCAATCCTGTGCAGAATTACTCCATTCCAAGCTAACTGAATTCAATGAGGATTGACTGGCAACATTTTCCATAGGATTGCATTGTTAGAGAAACAATGTGAATCAATAAACATCTCAACAACCTGAGTTGTGTTACTTACTGTTAGAATAGAGGTGCTATTATTGAAGAAAGGTATGCCATCAATGCAGTTTTGGAAGATCAGATTGTGCACTCAGTATCCTTTCCCCAGGATTTTTTGTCTGGTGTATATTCTCAGTGCACAACAAGTGTGACCAGATGCCTTCCTCTAAAGTAGATCCAGAAAACTGATCCATATAGTGATTTTCACATTACATGTAAGGATATGTGTAACGTAAAAGGGGGACACCACCCTGACTGGGGAACACAGACACAGACAGAAAGAAACACTGGAACAGATTTTAAATGAACAAAACTGAGAATGTTTATTTATGGCTTGAAAGAGGCTTCTCAGGTGATTTGAGAGGTTTCAAAAGCTTGTCGGTTACAGAATAAGTTTGTCTTAAGCTTAGCGGTTGCAGAAGGAAAAACTTATTTCTTGAGATGTTACCTCACAGACACTAGATGGTCTCTGTTCCACACACTCCTTTCTCGTTCATATATCCCAAGTCTAAGTCTGGTAGGACTGGCACACACTAGCCACTCTACCCTATCAGTCCCTCACTACTCGGGCCTAAAAATGCCCCTTTTTTGGACTGGACTTCTGGTGACTGGGTTTAGAACAGGGGACGGACAGACTATGTCTGGGCAGGCTAGCTGCCAGGCACCTGAGCGGCGGTTCACACTCCACCAAGACCCAGGGCCTTCCACACACACTCCCTCGAAGCTTCCTCAGCTTGAGTCAGAATCCTTCTCTTGTCAGAGCTGACAGACTGCCCAACTCTGCTCTGCTCTCTGACAGCCTCTGATTAGAACTGAACTCCACTCTCCGTGCTGTAAGCCCACTGGCTCCCCCTAGCTTTTTCCAAACGTTACTGGACCTTTTTCAACCAATCAGGTTGGTTCTCTACTTGTGGAGCCTTTTTCTCTTTTTCTGGCTGTTGCTAAGGCCTTCTCCCTTTGGCCTGCTGTACGCCAGCCCTTCAGGGTGGGGCAAGTTCGTTATATGATGCATCTAAACCCCCTCAGTTCTTTCAGCTCTGAATATTAGGGAGCTGAAAAAATACTGGTATTCCTGGATCTGGGCTGTGGGGGTGGGGAGGTTCTGATATTTTTCAGCTTCAATGTTCCCTATGGGGAATCTTTCTAGAGGACTGGAGGGGCTGTTTTTAAAGCTACTTGCACAAAAATGGCAGCAAAACTGATGGTGCCTGTCCTTTAAATAACACCAAGCCTTTCTCCATTGATTCCTATTGGGAAAAAAGTTTAAAAATATAAAACCTGAGAATCACCAGCAATATACAATATATGATTCACCCAAGTCAAACTGGATAGGGGTGCTGTTGCAAGACTGGCAAATGTAAATTCACAGAATCAGCCAATGTACAGTCTGAGAATCTATACCAATGTAAAATCCAAGAATCACTGTCAAACTTGAGAAGCTATAGCAGGGGTAGGGAACCTGAAACCTACAGATGTTCAGGGCTGCGTTCCATAAGCCTCTGTCAGGCATGGCCAATTGTAGCTGATAGAACAGTTCTAATTTTATCGGAAAACATGAGTTCCCCAAGCTATGCTTGAGGTAGAACCTAGGCTCTCAGGATGTTCAGGAACTACAGTTACATCAGCCTCTGTCAGCATGGCCAATTGGCCATGCTGGAAAAATGAGCTGGAAAACATGAGTTCCTGAGCTATAGAAATGTAAAACCCAAGAATCACTGTCAAACATGAGAATCACTACTAATGTACAGTCAAAGAATCTAAACCAGGAATCCACTGCAAAAATCAACCCTGTCTTGAAGCAACTCAAGAAAAGAACACAACTTTGCAAAGTCAGCAAAAGCAATTTAAAAGGGTGTAACCTAACACAAATCAACCTGACAAGCCAATACCAATCCAGAAAAGACACAGACATTCTAGAAAAAAAGAAGAGAGTCCTAGGAGCCTTCAAATGCTGGCTTCCCATACTACCAGTTAATCCTAAATACTTCTGGGATTTTTAAGAACAATTTACCAATATCCTGAATATGATTTGGAGACCAAAATATATCTTTAAAAAATACCAGTGAGGTATTTTCCAGACATATAGCCAGCTCAGTTACATCTGAGCACACACTCCTACTTACCTCTCTAAAACTGCCATCTTTGTCCGTCAGGTTTATGTATGCCAGAGTGACTCTTTGATGTTATGTCAGATAGCCAGGCTAATACATGATATTTTCAATGAACAAGTAATTCTAATGTATCCTGGTTCCATCAGCCAAAGCTTAAACATCCACGATGTCCCCTCCCTTCTGTATTTTGACACCTCTGCACTATCAGTCAATGTTGCACTGCCCTCCCAGACTTTTCAGTAAGAAAACGTGGTAGTTTTGCATTTCCTCTGGTCCCTACTCTGTTGTTTCTAAACAATATTTTCCACACAAAATCATTTGCCTCAGCTCTTTTTCTCTTTTCACAAGAAGAGCTTGAGTTCTGAGTTTGAACTTATGTTGAACTTTGGAATTCAGGCCAGCTCACAGGGGTTACAAATTAGTCAAATGAGCCGAAACACCTTCTATGTCCTTCAGAAGAAACTGACAAGAAGATAGAAAGAGCAATGTTTTTTACAGTCGCTGTCTCTGCTTCTCTCTGAAGAGGCCCAGACAGCACTGATAGTGATGAATGATGATATTGTTTTGGGGATGAGGCTCAGTGTTAATCCACATTAAGTCAAAATGTTCTACAGTATATATGCAATGCCTTTGGCAGCTGGTGTTTCTCGACCCTTTTCCTTGCTCTGGTCCCTTCCCTACATCCATGGGGAATTCCCATATACAGGAACAAATGAGGGATACTCAAATCTCACAATCTATGTTCTGTTTCAGGAACATGAAAAAGATGTTATTTTAGTACTCCAGCAAGCATGCTATATTAATCTGCTCAGAAAATTATTAGATTAGATTGATTAAATTTATATCCCACCTCCCAAAAAGTCTTAGGCAGTTACAAAGAGAAAAAGAACATCATACAATAAGCATTGCAGCAATTGGTACAAAATGAGTTTACCCCTGTATTTGAGACTGCAATATAACCTGACAGGGACATATAGAGGACATTCCAAGAATTCTTCCAGGTGCCATAGATCAGCAACTACAGCACCAAACAGGAATTCATTATACCAGAGATGTCCAACTGTTCTCTTAGAGGTTTGGAACTATTTTTGTTGGTTCTGAGCAATTATTTTATTCCCTATCTCTTATTATCACCAGTGTTGCTAGGTCATGTATGTGCTAGTGGTGATCAGCAAATAACAACTGTGCAGGATGTCTGGCTGACATTGGTAAATCAGCATGATAGTCATCTACAAAAGCAGGCAGAAAAGTCAAGTGATTTATAGACTGCCCCACAAATATGAAATTCTTATCCCTGTAAATTAACCTAAACAGTGTTTTTTTAAAGTGCAACCCTTTTTGTGTGCACAAGAATGTGTCTGTCCTAGAGAAGCCAAAAGTGTCCTTGCAAAATCATACAGAGAATAGTGCTTGCACAGTTTTTCCAAAGGATAGACAGAATTTCAGAAATTCAAGAAGTCACAAATCCAGGATCATTTCTAAGGAAACAGGGTGAGGCATGAAAAATAAACATATATTCATTGGAGGAGTGGGATCTAATCTAATCAAGTTAGGAATCAAAGGTACTGGTTTTGTAAGCTTCATATTGGGCTTCTTGTACAGACATCTGGCAGGCAAAATGAAAGGGAATATTGAATCACCTTAACATCTTTATTGCTGCACAAATTTTGTGATTTAGAACTCCCTTAGCTGCAGGAAGAGGAAAATTCTGGGGAAATACAGTAATTCTACAAAACTTAGGCCCCTTCCACACACTCAAAATAATGCATTTTCAAACCACTTTCACAACTGTTTGCAAGTGGATTTTGCTATTCCGCACAGCTTCAAAGAGCACTGAAAGTGGTTTGAAAGTGCATTATTCTGCATGTGCAGAATGAACCTAGGTTACTGAGGAAAAGGTATTTATAAGGAATAAGATTCTGACTTCACTCCCTGGAATTTCTCAGTTCAAGAAATGCTAAGCAATACCGATACTAGCTCTGGATCTATTTATTTTAAATATAATCTAAAACTACTTTTGTCACAAAATTTATTTATTTATTGGATTTATATGCCACCCTTCTCCACTGGACTGGAGAGGGTGGCTTATAACAATAAAACAATATTAAAACTCACTATACAATATTAATATCCTAGTGCTTCAAACTTAAAGAGTAACAGATCAGATGGAGTGAGGGAATGAATTTACTATCATGAGAAAAGTATGAAATAAAAAAAAAATTAAAAAGAAAGGGAAGGTAGAAAGACTAGCTGAGTTGGATACTGATGCTGTCCTCAATCATAGGTTTGGAAGAAAAGTTTCATTTGGAAGTCCCTGCAAAACTATACCACAGGACCCAGTCCTCATTTGAAAGAGTGTTCCACCAGGCCAAAGTCAGGGATGAGAAAGCTCTGAGTCTAGCTAAAGACAATTGGACATTTTCATTCAGGCCAGAGATCACCAGTAAGTTGTAATTTGCAGATCAAGGTACCCTTTGGGGGATGTATTGAGAGAGGCAGTGCCATAGATACAAAATCTCAGACCGCTTAGGGCTTTAAAGGTCAGTACCAAAACCTTCAACCTGATCCGGTACTCCACTTTGAGCCATACAGCTGAGAGAAAACCAGTTGAATATGTGCTCACCATGGCAGCACAATGCAAGTTACAGTAGTTATAAAATTCCTTTTGTTGTGGAACTGAACTTATGTTAATACAGTTTTAAACTATCGTGCAATAGAAGCTTTGTCTGGATGTGTAAAAAGTGGAAATGTTTAAATTGAATTTAGAAGCACCAGAATGACATTAAAAGCTTTTCATGCCAATTGCCAGAGCATGAAGCACATTCATATATTCCCCCATGTTAAATTTCATGACTTTATTTTATGTTGTTCTTTATTACAGTGTCTAATTTGTGCTCATTTCCACTAATGTGGAATAATATTTGTGATTTTCCTATCAAATCATGTGAATAGTTACCTCTCCATCCCTATTTCCTTCTTCAAACACTGGTCCCATCCACAGACATGATTATGTAACTGTAGCTTGTACCTGCATAGTGTTTGGGTACATTGTGTATTGGATCATTTTAGCAAAGACTACTGGAATGCTGACATTTTAAAAAGAAAAAAAAGTAAAATGGCACAGAATTTACAGTGAAGCCAATATATGTTAACTCAGAGGTAAGTTCCACTTTATTCAATGGAATTTACTCTCACTGTATGTTCTTCTGTTAAGTTTCTTGACTACCCTGAAGATGAAAGTTTCTTGATTACTGCTATAGATATTTAAGCACTGGACTGGTTTGGTTCATGTCTCACTCATCTGCCACAAGCAAGGAGCCAGTTGTTTGGTGCACAGTTTGGGTGCTCATGAACAGTTCGAGCTAGATTACTTGCTATATTTTCTGTAATTTTAATCTGCTCTAAATAAAGTAGTTTTATATCAACTATTTTGTGCTGTGAGAAAACAACTGTCAAATGTATAATACCTATCCAAAGTTGATTGGTTCCTGTGAGGAGTGTCAAACTTGAGGTCCCTGCCCAGAGCAAGACCCCCACCAGAGCCCCCAATAAAATCTCCAGCACAGTGCAATTTAAAACACAACAGCAAGACCTCCATGTAAATCTATGATGGGAAAAAGTAACTACTTTCCCCCATACACATTCAAGTCTATGGTGGAAAATTTTCCCACCATAGATAGTTGCTGGAGCCTGCCAGATTCTTTGGTCTTGACTTGACGCCAGTGTATCTAATGGGGGAGTTATAAAAGTATCTGTAGGGTGGCTTTGGGAAATTCTCCTGATGAGAGCACCCAATTTTGGTGATGTTTGGTTCAGGGGACAACCGGGGATGGGGGCTACCCCTTTGAGGACCCATAGCACAGGCTCCCCTGAGCCAAACCTCATTGCTCTTCCATGAAGATTCCTGAAAGTTTGGTGCCTTTATCTTGAAAACATGTGCTCCCTGTATACACTCCCAGAAATTGCCATTGGCTACAATGGAGCCAAAGCCAAGTCAGTTCAATGGGGGAATCTGGGGAATTTCTGGATATGACTACAGAGGGGTACATTGTTCAAGATGGAGACACCAAACTTTCAGGGTGGTTTCAGGAGATTTTCCTGATATCAGCATTCAAGTTTGGTGAAATTTGGTTCAGGGGGACCAATGTTATAGGTCATTGAAGGGGTAGTTCCCAACTCCAGTAGAAACCATTGGAAACAATGGGAGATGGGGGCACCCCCTTTGGTGGTCCATACAATTGGACCCCCTGAACCAAACTTGGGTGGCCTCACTGGAGGTTCTCCCAAAGCCATCCTGCAAGTTTGGTGCTGCTATCTTAAAGTGCAACCCTTACAGGTGGAAAATGAAAAACACACCAAAAATTCCTCCTAAGCTTTAACAGACCAGATTTTTTAACGTTTCCTGAATCACATATTCATTTTTTTTCAGAAAGAAAAAACAAAATCTGAATTTTACACTTTTTCTCAAGTCTATGTAGAATGCTAATCTTAGGGAACACTTCCCTTTTCCTGCTTTTGTACCTTCTCTCCCTACACTCTCATTTTTTTTTCTCCATGGCTGTTTTTGCACAGTCAAAATATCCTGGGGTGAGCATGAAAAATATCCCTGTGCAGCCAGGAATTCCGCATGGTTCCCAAAGCTGCACAGGGTCAGCCCTGGAGTTGCCCCACAATATTTACTTTAGCCCAGGATTTAAAAAAATCGCCAGTTTGGAGGTTCTTTTAAAAAGTCCCGGTGTGACCCTGCTTGTACCTGTACTGTGCAAAAACCAGTCAGGAACAGGGCCAGTTTATTTTTCCCATCCAGCCGCCTGATCTTCCCACCTGATGCTCATTCAAGCTGCCCCTCAAAAGCAACAGCCAATCAGAACAATCATTTGGTCTATTTTCCTCAGTACAAGCTTTACTTTAAATCAATTAGCAGACCTATTCACTAGTATTCTCCCTCTGACAGCAAAATCTTATTTTGAGCCATTAAAAACACAGATCAACTTCTTCTAATCCTACAGCACATACACAAAAACACCAATCAGGAGCAGACCAAGTTTATTGTTCCAAACAGCTGCCTGATCTCCCCGCTTGACGTATATTCAAGTTGCCACTCAAAACAACAGCCAATCAAAACACGGTACACTGGGCATACTCAGACATGCTTCCGAAGTAAATACAGAAGTATCTGTATTTTGTGGATTAAACTGGGGCATTTCCTTCAGGTCCTAGATCTGCTCCTGGCAGAAGCAGGGAGCTGTGCATAAGCAGAAACTGGTATAAAATAGCCCCGGTATATATGATCCCCGCTCAACCCTGGTGTAATTGTGCCATCCCAAAACAGCTCATCTTGGCATCATGAATGTGGATCCCACATTTCTATCCATGCTATGCAGCTAGAATAGACTAGGAACCTATCTCTACCTTGTCCTAGCCAGAAAAGAATTCCTTACGATAAAGGGTTCATGTCAGTTTGCAAAGATAAAAGATGCTTCGCGTATGAGTTTGTTCTTAGAACGGCACACAGACCATTTGTGCTTTGCTGTGTAAATTGCCTTTGTGCACTGTGCTAAAAATGGGAATCCAGACATTCCACCAGTTGATGAAGGAGAGAGAAGGCTACGATAGCAATGGCTTGCTGAAGATTATTTCATAAAAATATGGCTGAAGTGAGATGCTGACTGGTGGTCTTCTTGGTTCATAACGCAATTGCTTAGCCACGATGTTTTCAGTTGCTATGTATCCAATTAAAGAAAAGTAATTGCCATTTCAAGCCTTTATGCTTAGTTTCTTCTCTCTGTGTTGAACTCTTACTGTACTTATACGAACTACAATGAGTGTTAGCATTACATATTTTCTGTGCCTCTCTGAGAGACCTCATTTATCTTGTCACTCATGGAAGCTTCCCAGATTTTTTTTCATGATTTGGACTTGGAAATGCAACTTGCAGCATTTCCTATAATCAATACCCCCTTTTTACACCATCTAAAAGACGGCTTCCTTCCTGGCATAAGTGGCTCTGAAAACATATCTGTCTTTACATCTTCGGCTGTCACCAGCTAAATAATCATGAAGGGTAAATGAAGGTGAACAAGAAAAATGCAGGAACTTATGCTTCTGACAAAGATGAGCATGCTAACTTTTTCTTCTGTGATATAAAACTTCACATGAAAATGAGATACAACCTCAGAGAAATTTCCTTTCATTATGAGCAAGAAAAAGGGGAGTCACTTCTGAAAGGAAACCTGTCATCCATGGGTTTAAATACTTTTAAATGAATATGCTAAAACTAAAATTTCTGCCTGATTAAGCAGGACACATTTTTAATTGATCAAAATATTTTCAGTTGATAGATTTTATGGCACAATACTGGAGTGGGAAGTATTCAGAGATCAACTAACAACTATTCTGGCACACCATATAATATATGATGGTGTAGTACTTGCTCAGAGTTGCATCATGTTGCCTGTGAGGTAGCAGCATGGGGCACTACTAGTGCAAATTGCTGTGCTGGCAGGGAAAGGGGCAAGCCCAGGGGTACAGCAAGAGTTAGTCAGCTCTTTAAGCTGTCCCAATCTGGAAATGCCAAAACTTGTGGAAGGCTATTTCCACAAAAACCACATCCTAGCTCAAAGACACTTGTACAATGGAAAAGGTAAAATGTCCTTGCTACAGGAATGTCCTCCACCCACAAGCCCTACTGTTGCACATATACCAATTATAGTTTCAGTCAATCATCCCCTTCTCCAGTGCCTGCCAGCCCCTGCCCCCTGCATCCAATTACATCACCCCCATCAACTCTAGCCAAGATAGCCCATAGTTTAGATGGTGGAACACACAGCATGGGACTCTGTGTGCACAGCATTGGATTTTGATAGTGGGAGAAGCAAAGAGAGTGCACTTAGAACCACTAAGACAGCACTGAGCACAAGCCCCCAAGGGAAAACAGGCCATACTTTGTGGCTAACATGTCTAGTTTCAGAACTCTTAGAGGTCCCACACTCCAGAAACTCAAACAAATGATGAACCATGCCCTGACAGGGGTGGGGATCTAGCAGACTTGGTCAAAGAGTCCACCCTTGCCTCCCCTTCTCCATTTGGGTTCAGTCTGTAAAAGATCTTGAAAGTCTACCATACTTTAAAGCATTATGAACTCTGTGACCAACAGGAATCTTAACAATCAACCAAAAACCATCTGTGCTGAACTTTTCATACCTGTATATGGAACTGCTTCTTTCCTTGTAACCAATATTCCTTCATATCCTATTCCCATGAAGTGCTTAATAAAATTATTTGTTGAACTTTATAAAGTTTCTTGCATAGTGATCTGAGGTAAATCGAAGATGAGAGAAGGAATGGGGGGAACACTTCAATTCCCTAAGCTGGTTCAGGTATACATTTATTTTAAAGAGGTATAGGGTGAGACAACTAATGAGAACCCCAAAAGGTTTAACACACACACAAATACATACAGAGAGAGGAGAGACGGAGATTTGTTATGGACTCGCATGTGCTTGCCATGCTGTCTGAGACTCACTTATGGATGCATGTTGTTCTTTCCTTCTGTAGAATGTCCGTAGGGAAGAGAGCAGCAGTTTCTCTTTTATGTTGATGGCTGGCTGCCAACACCACAGCAACTCTCAGGATTGGACTGTCGATGCTGCTGCACAAGTTAAACCAAATAATTTGTATTGCTATAGATTATTTGGCCAATAGTGAGCATATTTTCATCATTTTGGGTCAATTCAAATCTGAAACAAGGACGAAGAAACCTACTTCAGGCATGCCTAGAATGACTTAGGTCCTAAGTTCACTATCACATTGAACAAAATTAGTGGCATCTTAAAGACCTGTATTTTCCCCCAGGGTATAAGTTTTTCAGTCAAAGCTTCATTCATCAGATACCATGGATAACATAGAATCAGCCAGTAGCAGACTAACCTACTGTACAAGATTGTTTTGAGAAAAAATAATGGGATAGCCTTAGCAACACAACATGAGCCCCTTGAAGAAAGGGTTGGATATCAATGTGGGGAATGAAATGATTGGCATCTTGGAAATCACAGCTTTCCCTCATTAGGCATGTGTGTAGGTCTTTATATTATGGACACTGTAACTAAACTGGATTAAATCCTAATACATATCTGGTTGAAGATTTGTCTTGAAATTAATTTCCTACTCAAGATTTATTCAGAAAGTCACTGATCTTTACTACAATTGCATGGTTGTCTCATGGTTAGTGTGAATTGAGTTAGTGGCATTCTAATAAGAGGAAATATTTAACCTGGGAAATGTCAAGCTGATTTTTCCTTCCCAATAAATTACACCAGCCATGTTTTCCTTGTTCAATGTTAACCCTGTTGTCAGCTTATTGTAATGACATCTTATCAGATCTCTTTAAACCCTCCTACTCAGTTTTCCAGAAATGAATACAGTCACAATCCTCCTGGTGTCATACAGCTGGCATCTGCCTACCATGACATGAGATCAGAACTATTTTCCCCCTATTGAGATTGGAAGGAAAGTTACCCAGTTTAGTGAGCAAAATATAGCAGCTATTAACTTTTTGACACTTCTTATTTGGTGCTCTTATTGGTTTCGACTTCAGATCTGAGTATGATCTCACACATGGCCTGTTGGTACATGGCCTTAAAACCTTTGGAATAGTGCAGTCTGTTTTTAGCAGGTCAAGCTGATCTAAGCCCTTGCTTTTATAAGTTCATGAAAGTTCAGCTAAACCATTTGTGCATTTTGCAATCCCATTTCAGTGCAAATAATACTGTGGGGATTGTTTTGGCATATATGAGAAAATATGGTTGGCTACAAATTACCCATATAATCAACATCTGAAACACATTTTTGATTGTTGTAGATATTGTGGATATTTTCAGGGGCACTTGTAATTTTCAGTTACCAAGTCATTTTTAATGAGCAGCAGAGGCATAGTGGTTAAGAGCAGGTATACTCTAATCTGAAGAACCAGGTTTGATTACCCGCTCAGCCAGGGTTGTAGGGTAGACAATGGTGCCCAGGGCACATCCCCCTCCCCTCCCCACCCCACCCCATCCCACCCACCCCCACAGATGCACATCAAAGGAAAGTGGGTGGGGTGGGGCAATTTTTATGCACCCCCCCAGGCTCACACCCAGTGCAATGTGCCACCTCCTTGTAGCTATACCACTGCGTTCAGCCACTTCAGCTGTGGAGACTTATCTGAGGAACTAGATTAGCCTATGCACTCCAACACATACCAGCTGGGTGGCCTTGGGCTAGTCACAGCTCTTGAAATAGATTCATGAATAAAATTGTAGAATATGCAGAAGTAGTGGGATGTAGTGGTTACAGTATAGGACTAGGGTTAGGACATGGGAAACCAGGTTTGAATCTCCAGTTTTCCATGGAAGTAGAGAAGTCTGGAGCTGGTCATATACCTTCAGTCTAATTTCCTCACAAAGTTGAGGTGAGGATGAAATGAAAGAGAAAGGAATGATGTAAGCCACTTCGGGTTCCCATTTGGGGAGGAAGATGAGGTATAAATGAAGTAAAATTAATATAAGTTGTTCTGACATGTTGTACCTCCATGGCATTATTATCTACTGGCATGGGTTCATGACATTTATTCTGCAAGCATGATGGAAAACAAGTAGCCATTAAACATGCATAGATGTGATGATTATATTGCCAGCCTAGAAGAATACATTGTAGGTTTGTAAATGATTTTGTTATATTTGTTAACTATGATTTGGCATTCACAGGTTTCTTATGCTCCCTATCCTATAAATCAAACTATCATATAGTGAAAGACAGAGCACATGTAAATGTCCCAATATGTGAATATTTGGGGGGACTTAGTGTCTTTGTACTTCAAAGTCAAAGCAAGTGTCTTCACCTCAGAGAGAATAAATGTTAGCTTCTGCTACTGACACCAGGACAGTGAAATGCTGTCTTTAATTTCTTTTCTCTCATGTCCACTTAATTCCAGGGCAAAAGAGTAAAAGAAAACTACCATCCAAAAGGGAGTTTTCATGACCACTAAACCTGTTTTACATTGTCTCTTTGAAAATAATTATTGCCAAAAGAAGTGTTCCAGAAGAAAAAAATATTCTGGCTTGGATCTACCAGAGTGTTTCTGTGACTGGAAGGATTTCTTACCATCATCCACTCCATGTCACTGCAGCTCAAAGTACCTCCTGAAATTCTACCTCTGGGAGACAGGTGGCTTAAAAGAACAGTATTTGGAATGTAGTTTGGACTTCAGAGAGAGGAAGAAGTTGAGATTTTGGCTCTGTGGGCAGAAATCCTTCTGTCTACAGAAACATGACTCCAACCTAATACTACTTTGTTGATATAGCATTTTAAGTTCCATGTGCTGTAAGATACTGCACTATTCTATTCATTTTCCTCTTAGATCTGCATGTCTGGAGAGTAAAATACAGCAGGAAATTGGTAAATTGGCACAGTTAGGGTTGAACAATACCCACAATATTTGGTAAAATTCAGATTTGGGCATAAAGGTATCTATATGCTTGATTAAGCCTGAATGCCATATTCTGTGTACCCGAATATATTCAGCTATCGAATCCGAATATATTCAGTCCATCTGAATTTTTTTGGTATTTTTTGCTATTTTTTTTCACGTGTCGGCCTGCAGCGGATGCAGTTTTAAAGCTAGTGGCATCAAAATTTCAAAGACTCTCCAAATGATACCACCCAAGTTTGGTGAAGTTTGGTTTAGGGGGCCCAAAGTTATGGACCCCCAAAGGGGGTGCCCCATTCCCCATTGTTTCCAATGGGAGCTAACAGGAGATGGGGGCTATCCCTTTGAGGGTCCATAACTTTTGACCCCTGAACCAAAGGCCGCTAAATTTAAAAATGCACCCATGGCAGGCATCACAAGAAATTTCTCCAGATTCTGTGATCTGAAGTGCCTTGGCTCCACTGTAGCCAATGGGGAATTTCTGAGTATGTGAGCTGGCTGCACATTTGTCAAGGTAGAGGCACAAAGCTTTCAGGGTACCTTCAGGAGAATCTCCTGATGACCCCGCTCAGGTTTGGTGGCCTTTGCTTCTGGGGGTTACAGTTTATGGGCCCCCAAAAGAGTAGGGCTCATCTCCCACCACCCCCTGAAGCAAAGTTCACCAGATTTGGGTGGTGTCATGAGGATCTATGCTTTTTTAACCACATTTATGTGCTACTGCGGGGCCATGGAACATAGGATGTATGATTGTTGAGGGGGGTGGCAAGCAGGGGCACTGGAATTTGAAAGTAGGGGTGGATAGCAGAGGCACTGGGAGAAGAAAGGGTGGATAGCAACAGCAAGAGGTGTTGGACTCTCTTCAGTTGGACAGAGGGTCTAGTCCACCCTCTCCTTCTTCCCCCACCAAGTGCCTGCAAGCCTGGAATCTTTGAAGGGGCTCTTGATAGCAGGCACTTGGCAGAGGAGGGAGGGGTGGACTCTCTGTCAAACTGAAGAGAGTCCAGCCCCGCTTCCCCTCACCACTGCCTGTCAGCCGGAGTCATTTTAAAGTTTCCTGGCTTGCAGGTGGCTGGAGGAAGCAGGGCTGGACTCTCTTCAGTTTGACAGAGAGTCCATCCCTCCCCATTTCCCCACCAAGTTCCTGCAAGCCTGGAATCTTTTAAGAGACTCTGTCTAGCAGTCTCTTGCTGGGGGAAGGGGGAAAGCAGCAGCATTCGAGGATCGTTTAAATGATCCCCAAATGCTGCTGAATACATACAAGCCGATCCGAATACTTTCTATTCGGATTGGCTTGTATTCGAGCAAAATGTATTTGGGCTGAATATAGCCTGAATATGCCCGAATTGGTCACAATTAGGCCATTTTTGGTGATTCAGATATCTGAGTCACCAAGCCTAGGCACAATATCCAAGGACATGGAGATCCATTTTGAGATTTATTTCCCCATCCTGTGATGTTCCAAGACAGGATGGAAAGTTTTATTGAGGCCTGGTGTCACTGTGTATGGTCCATAGTTGAAATTTCAGGAGAGTCGTGCAGGACACGTTGCCCTGTACCCTGGACAAGGCAGGCGATAAAACATGTATCTCCAGAACCGTGGAAAGACAGTCAGTTGGAGTATCTTTGGTGGTACTTGGCTGGATTGGGGGAGATCCATTTTTAGAGTGTTATTCTATGAAATTAGATTCTTCCAAACCAATGATGAAGACATGACTTCAACAGACTTCAGTGTTGTCCTAAGCAGAGTTGCACCATTCTAACCATGAATTTTACCAATTCTAGCACTTTTATATTGCAGGCTAGTTCAAAAACATAAGAATAAAATAAATTGAAATATAACAAAATTATGTTACACACTTGACATCGTTTCATGTTTCAAGTAGTTATTTATTTTAGGCATCAAATTTATACTCCTCTCCTTTGAAAAGCAGGGCTCACCCTGGCTTACATCAAAGTAAACAGTCTTCAAAGTAATAAAAATAATATTCAATATGTAACTCAATTTAGAACCAATTATATAAATCTTCCATTGAACATGGCTTCATCCATCAACTAAATAGCAAAAGGTTCCAGCTTCTTCTAAAAATTTCATGTCCAATAACATAAATTTGAAAAATACTGGGGAGAAAATGGTGCACACTCCTATTACTTTTTGTGTACATAAAAAAGTGCAGTATAATCAGCAGCATTTCATGCATGCCTGTTCTCACATAGCCCAGTGGGAGTCCTAGCTTCTCCTCACAGGGCTATGTTCACTTTACTGTGGGGAGGAATTGTTTAAACAAAGAGTAAGCAACCCAGTCAGCCAGTGATTATAAATTAACCCCTTTTAAAACCCCATTTAAAGCTCATTCAAGTCCGTGTTATTGAAGTTATTTCAAACATATGTGTTTTTGCACTGCTTTATGGTGGTCCTAATTCCACAATCAAGTATTTAATTACCTGAACCAACCATTTACTACCTTGTGGAGAATTGATTTCATCTACTGGAAGGAAACAAAAGGAAATGAAACTCCATTACTACAGATACTGAGTGTCCACAAAGCTGTGCAACAGTTGCTGGAACTGGATGTTGGCAAAGTGAGGACATCAAAGATTCATACCACCTTGCAACTCTTGAAAAATGATGTGCTTGCTGAAGATACTGGGAATGAAATTTTCAGTATCTTTAGCTACACCCAGGAACTCATTGTCCACACCTCTTTCTCCTTTATGTTTTAACATCTAAAATCCCGTGGTACTTCATGATTGTGCTTCGGGATTTCTTGTCCCCACAAGTAGTGACCTTATGAAGTGGAGGAAAGAATATTAGCATATCAACATGTTATGGAGGAAAGAGGAAGAATATTATCATATCAACATTACCCACATTAACAGCCTGTGTTTTCCTGGTAACATTGTGTCTGCCTACCCTTAGAATTTAGCAATACATGCTTTCAGCTCATCATAATATCTGAAAGCTGCAGTACCCAGTAAAATTGTTTGAATGAAAACCTGACAAGGCAGAATTAGATTGACCAATTTAATATGTAAGTTTAATAAAGCTCTTCTGTTTCTGCTATACTGTATATGTATAACCATGAATGAAATGGGAAATTGCATATAGGAATTGCTAACTCCAAGACGCCATTAGTGAGCACATGACATTTCACTGAAAGCAAGTCCCATTGTTTCCTATAGAATGTGCTTTCAAGTTTGTCTGCTTGGGATCCAAGTATAAGATGTGCTTGATTTGCTTTTGATTTCCACAATGTTCTTCAGTTTTGAAAGAGCATTTTTCTCTCCCCCCCCCCTGCAGCTTTCAAATTATGCTAGTTGCACCAGAGAGCTTTCCATTTGTAAATGCTAGTGGGTATTTTTTTCTACAATGCTCCAGTAAATACACTTGGAGCCATTTTCAGGGACATGTGGAAGGCTGTGGACTGCTCAGTAATTTTTATCACTTTTAAGAAAGCAAACAGCCTAAGAGCATTGTAAAATACAATGTTTAGTCTTCTTTGAACTTCAAAGTGTCTGCAAAGTGGCATAATTCTCCACAATATGTTCCCTCTCTTTACCGTCACTAGACTTTGGAACAGAACAGCACAGCATTTGCTAAATTAAATGGGGAAAGCATTCTAAGGTGAGTGCTATTTTATGTTCCTAAACTTGGTTGGGTTTTTAAATTCTTGAGAATATATGTTTACTGCTGCTATGTCAGTAGATTGACATTCTCTCACATGATGTGCAAACTAAAAAAAGTACAGGATTGTAAGCAAAATGGACAACATTTTATCTTTAAAATAGATCCAGCGTTCAGATTCATTAATAAACTCTGGTATTTCAAAGAAAGTCCATGTTGGCTTTCTTTTTGCTAATCGAAATAAGAAAAATCTCAGGCACATCTACAATATGATTAACATTTTTAAGTTAAACAAGTTTTACATTGTGTTATCAGCAGACCTGCTTCCAGATCCCTGGGTTCTATAGGAATGAGTGAATTGCTTTCTATCTTCTCACAAAATAACAGTTATTTTTAGTATTTTTGTTTAGAATTCGTAGTGCTTTACAGAGTAGCATCACCAAAGACAAAATTTGCAATATAAATGAACAGCAGAGAGATGAGAGGCAGAAACAGAGGTAATAATAAAAAAGCAATTAGTCCATGAACGGGATCAGAACTAAGGAATTTGAATCCAACAATTAGGAGTGAAATTAAAACCAGTTCACTATTGGTGTATTGATCTAACTTCTTAGTTTTGATATTTTAAATATAACTTATTATACTTTAGTGTGAGTATTCCAGTCAAGGCCCTGTTTTCATGTTCTTTGGTAGAACAGGACAATAAATTGTAGACCTCCTTGTAATTTAGATTTTAAAAACAGAAAAGAAAATTAAAGCGTTTCAGGATTATCCCCCAAAGTACAAAGCTGCTAATGTTTTAAAATTTAGTGGTATATTAAACATGAAAAGCAAAGTTTAACAGTAAGTAAATCATAAGATGGATCCTTCAAACTGGCAGTGGACGATACTGGTGGTCTGGGATGTTCTCCACATTTCATTCCTTCCTGAGTTGTTTATGATCCATGTTACCATACCAACTCATAGTGAGTGGGAAGACCTGTTTTCTACCCACCTGCCCAATCTTTGGGTGCCTGGCATGCAGTGCCAAGATGGAAAGCACATTCCTGCATGACCTGAGTTACCCACAAGGACAAAATATTTTATCTGGTGTTCTTTTCACCTGCATCTGTCATGCAGATAACATGCCTCTCCTTTTAACAAGGGATTAAGGTAAACAATACTTGCAGCCAGGAAACAGCTGCTCCATCTTCAGCCCTGGATAGGGTACTCCAGAGATGCAAAAGCCACACTAAGGAGAGTGCTTCAAGGTGTTCCAAACAGCACAAAATCTAACCTGATTCCTTCCTCTGACTAATCTCGCTAAAGACCACCTTATTTACATTCTTAATGTTTTACAGCTGTAATTTTCTCAGCTACCTTCCTCCCCTCTGGGGGCATTCCCAGTTTAGCCACTTAAGCCAAGTGCTCACCCATTGACTAATGCCCCAATACTTATATTTTATGTTTCTGCCTTGTCTCTCCCCAGAAAGGCAAAACTCTCTTTCATCCAGGAAGATTAAGCTCTCTTAGCATGGCTAGAGGGTCCTATCTCCTCTATAAAATAGGCCCTCATCCACCAGTCAGTGTTCAGTGTGTCTGGACTGCCAGTCTGGCCACACTGTACCTTCCAGTACTTCTGACCATACAATTGGGTTAAGTTGTGCTGTGTGCCATCTGCTTTCTACCCTGCTTCCTTGGAGCCAAGTGCAGGTTACTGGACTCTGCTTGACAGACCCAAAGCTACTTCAGGATCTGAAGTATGAATTCCCCCAATTCCTCTGCTATTCCCAACCTATCCTCTCAACACTGCTTGTATCCCAGGACCAGTGGCATACAGGGCCTACATGGCACCCAGGGTCATGACTGTCTCCCTACGCTACTCCCACCTGGCTCCCTGTGCGCCACCCCCCTGCCTGGCTCCCCATGTCCCACTTACGGCAGCCAGCAGGAAGGCCAGGGGAGGTTGGGGCTCGGGGTGAAGGGAAGAAGCCAGTCTGCAGGGAGCCCGGGAGGGTACGTTTTGTCATGTGCGGGGTGCCCGGTGTCCCCCTGTGATGAAATGTTATGTGCCTGGGGACATGGGATACCCGATAAATGATACACCACTGCCTAGGGCTGTGTTTGTGCTCTGCCACTTTGTCATGTGCTTGTGTACCCCTATTATCCCTAAATAAATTTGTTAAACTTTATTTTGCTCTCCCGCAGATTTCTGGCAAAAGCTGATCTTGATATACATAGGTAACAGAGATATCGAGGTTACCTGACTTTTTGATAAGCAAAGAGTCTGCTCTCACTAATTCCTCACTCTAAAGGGGATAGAATCCCACCATTTTCAGTAACACAAGAAAAGTTTATTACTAGGTCTGGGCATTCAGTAAATACAAAATGCCAACCCCCACAAGCTTTTTGGCTTTTTCTGGGGGATTTTGTCTGGGGGCGGGGGAAACCTGTGGTGAAAAAGGGAGTTGAATATCTGACAACCAAAATAGCCAAATATAGATTCAGCTTTCACCGACTTATCAGCTAATTCCATGGTTCTTTTGCTGAAAGTTGGTAAAAGATCACTCAAAAATTTAAGCCCAATTATGAAGCTGGAGATTGGGCAACAAATATTAATCTCACCTTTTAATTTACATTGACTGGGTTTCTGTGAGGTTCCCAGGTAAGCTTTGAAGGCTGCCAAAAATCCCCTCCCCCTGAGAGATTTAAAAGTTAGAACACTAGTAGAGTCCTCCTTCTTTCTTCCTGACCTGCACTGTGGTTTGCTGGGCAACAGGGAGTTATTCTGAATGACAAATGAGAGAGCTCGCTAGAACTTCTTCCTGGCTGCCATTCAGTTTGCAATTGCATGTCAGCCTAGACTACTTCAACAGGCCCACATCCTCTGGATGTGGTGAGGGTGTGATTGCTAGAAGACAGAGTGGCCTGACAAATGAGGTTTCAGGATAGGGACAACACTGATCTTTGATCAATCATTGCCCCCAAGGCAATGAATATCAAATATTAAACATTAATTTGCTTTGCTCTCAATGTTTATTTTATCTCCAGTCAAATACCCTACTTATTTCTAAGGAATCTCCACCAGCTGCTAAGAGTGTAACAGCACACCAGTCAAATACCCTACTTATTTCTAAGGAATCTCCACCAGCTGCTAAGAGTGTAACAGTAACATTGCTTTTAAAGAAGCAATGGGGAAAATAACTAGGCTTGGCAATGTGAGAGGCAGGCTTTTAAGACTATGTATACCAGAAACGGCTTGAAACATATCTGCAGAGAATTCACAAAAGAACAAATTGCAGTTTTAAATATTTTTATATAAATTTTGTTTGCAAGCAATCATACAGTAAGAAGTAAAGGCACATACACACAGTTCCTAAGTATATAGATAGGGAGGAAAAGACAGGTGGGATGATAGAGTAGGAGTTTTGGGGAGGCAGGGGACTTATACTTTACCTAAATCAGATGAAGAAAGTCTAGAAGAAGGCAAGGATTCAAATGACCAGCATCTGAATCCAGGCAAAGGATGAATTCATGTCTCACACCAACAAGACCAAGGGAGGTTCAAGTTAGCAATGAGCACTGGAGTTGGGGTGCACAAAGTGTCCAGCACTCACAGCGCTTTATATAAGGGCATGACAATCTTTTGCAGTTTTTATTCTCAGTTCCTTTCCCCACTCATCCCCCATAGAGTTTGCCTTTTTCATTGTTACATATACATTGAGTTGACATTCCACGGGAACTATCAACTAAGACGCCTAAATCCCTTTCCTGGTCTGTGACCGATAGCACTGACCCCCTGTAGCATGTATGTGGAAGTTTGGATTTTTGCCCCTATGTGTACCACTTTGCATTTTGCTACATTGAACTGCATTTGCCATTTCTTAGCCCACTCACCTAATTTATCAAGGTCCGCTTGAGCTCCTAAATCCTTTGTGGTTCTCACCAATTCTACATAATTTGGGTATCATCTGCAAACTTGGCCACCACTCCACCCCTACTTCCAGGTCATTTATGAATAGGTTAAAGAGCACTGGTCCCACACGATCCCTTGGGGACACCACCCCCCTACATCTCTCCATTGTGAGAATTTCCCATTTACACCCACTCTTGCTTCCTGTTTCAACCAGTTTAATCCATAGGAGGACTTCCTCTCATTCCTTCATTGCTGAGTTTTCTCAATAGTCTCTGGTGAGGAACCTTTGTCAAAGCCTCTTTGGAAATCCAAGTAGACAAATGTCCGCCTGTTCCCCTTATCCACATGCCTGTTTACATCCCTCAAAGAACTCCCAAAAGTTTGTAAGACAGATTTTAGCCTCTGCAAAAGCCATTTGACTCTTTCTCAGCAGGTCTTGCTTTTCACATGTTTTATAATTTTATCTTTAATGACAGATTCTACTAATTTACCAGGAACAGATGTCAAACTGGACTGGCTTCCTGTAATTTCCCGGTCCCCCCCTAGGATCCTTTCTTAAAGATTGGTGGTGACATTGGCCATCTTCCAGTCTTCAGGATGGTGCTCCTGATTTCTATGATGTTGCATATTAAAAGTGAGAAGATCAGCAATTTCATGCTTGAGCCTTTTAAGAACTCTTTGGGTGAATGCAATCTGGGCCAGGGGATTTGGTAACATTTAGTTTATCAATGGCTGCCAGAACTTCTTCCTTGTCTACCACTATCTTTGTTAGTTCCTCGGATTCGCCTCCTAAGAAGCTTGGTTCAGGTGCAGGAATCTTCTCACCTCCTCTTTGGGCAAAGACAGATGCAAAGAATTCATTCTGCAATCTCCCTGTCATCTTTTAGCACACCCTTTGTTCCTTTGTCATCTAACGGGCCTACCGCTTCCCTTGCTGGCTTCCTGCTTTTGATGTACTTGAAGAACTTGAAGAACTGTTTGTTGCACAGTATTTTTAAAACC
The DNA here is from genome assembly GCF_021028975.2 of Sphaerodactylus townsendi. NCBI lineage: Eukaryota > Metazoa > Chordata > Lepidosauria > Squamata > Sphaerodactylidae > Sphaerodactylus > Sphaerodactylus townsendi. The sequence goes on along the minus strand of NC_059425.1, from coordinate 126,414,358 downwards.
TTCTGCGTGGGTAGGGGCGGGGACAGGTAAGTTTAAGTTTCATTTTCCTAAATTCTCTGGAATTTTCCATGCTGGGCTTGCTGGCTTGAGCTAATCAAAAGCTCATCTATTGTTCTAAGTACCCAGGACAATTGAGTCAATTGCTCTTAGATTAAATCAGGAAGCACAGAATGGCTTTATGCAGAGTAACTCTTTGGAGCCTCCACTCAGGTTAGTCAAATTTGGCTGAGGTTTGTGATTAGGAAGGGAGTGATTAATTTAGGGAGATTGTATCAATAGGTTGACAAAATGCAGGGAAGAGGCAACTGTTGAGGAAATGGTTTCTCAAAAGCACATCAGATATAACATGTAGTACCAGGGAGTTCTCTGGGATCCATTGTATCACAACAGCTTAGCGGGGTGTGGTGTTCAGGAGATGTGCAGATTCCATTATGTCAATGGAGTACTATGGTGGGGTAAGATAATCAAAGATGCATGTCCTTGTTATGAGACGTCCAGATAATTGCCTGGAGTAACTCATAGATTAACTTTTTGCAAACAGGCTGTTTTGCCTTAGGCTTGCTCTTGGCTGGGACATTCTGGTATCCACCCATACAAACATGGAAGCTGGCATTTTGCAGCACATAGCATGAGAAATAATATGAACTTCAATATTTTATAAGGCAGAGGATGAAGGCCAGGGTTACAGTCTCCACTTCTAACTTCTAGCTTTCTTTTAAAATCTGCTATTTCTTTGGTAGGGATGCTCCTCTTCAAAATTTGTGAAGATGAGATCTGATCTTTTAACCGAAGCTGTATAAATATCTCTTTCCAAACTGTTCAGCTTCTTGGCTGGAGGGAGAATACTCTACAGTGGTAATAAAGCAAGAAAAAAGAGCAAGGCTAAAATACTGAAGAAAGAAGCCACAAAGCACAAGTCCCTCCCAAGTTTGAGTAAAAGAAAGTGCCACTTAAGTTAAAAACTTTTCTTGCAGATAGAGAGGGGGAACATCTATGTCTAAGTAATTTGAAAATGCATGTATGCAAATAAATAGTTCCTGAATGGTTCCAAAATCACTCATGGAAAACTCTTAAAAATACAAGCCACACAGGTTCTAGGCAAGTTTAAAGCACTTTTTCTGTAAGTAATTCAAAACATTTTTGTTTTCAATGTTCTCTAGATTTCTCAGGGCCATTGTATTTGTTTTCCTAGGCCCAGGCCCTTCTACATGCCATGCGTTTCTCTAGGATTTATTAGCTTAGCTGATGGTTATAAAATCCTTTGGATAGTCTCACATGATGTCAAGCATCTGTTAGTAATTCAGTTCATGGTATGTTCAGGACAGCTGAAATAAGACATTCTGAGGATGGAAAAAAAGGACTCCTAGGAAGGCATTCTACACAGCCCTTTCCCCGAAACATCCCTAAAACACCTTATTTCTGCTCAAGATGTTTGCTCTGCAGGCTGGGCCCATTTTCAGCCCCAAAAGTACATACAATATTTATCTGGTCCTGCCAATTACAGCAATATATAGTTTTTAATTTTTTTAGAGGAGCTATTGTTGCAGCTATGCAGACACATAGAAGATAACCTTAGCTGCTCAGAAGATGAATCTGCCACCCATTGAAAAGTATTGGGTTGACCTGTCCTCTGCATCTTTTCCTTACCACACAGAAAAACTGTCAGTCCATGGAGGGCAGGTCAACCGAATGCTTTTCAATGGCAGGTCAATCTTTCAAGCAGCTAAGATTCTCTTCTGTGTGTCTGTGTAGCTACAAAGATAACTCCTTGAACATAAAAAAGAGGAAAACTATATATTTCTGGAATTGGTAGGATCAGCTGAGTACAACTATGTACATTTTGGTCTGAAAGGGCACCCAGATCAGAACCTGAAGAGCAAACATTCTTGGTCAACCTTCAGCAAATGGAAGCAGGAAGAATCTTTACAGCTGCACACAAAATGTTGGGTGCAAACTGAGGGTGAAACTGACCAGAGAGCAAAACGGGTCAGCAGGAAACAGCTTCTTTTACCCTCTGACACCTTTGCTGTCTGGAAAGCACCCAAAAGTAGCTTCTTTTTAAGACATCTCCTGAATAGCTCATTTTGGGTGTGCAGTGTGAAAAGAGGAAGAGGCCCCACAGAAGTCTTTTTTGGGCTGTTTGGAATGAACCTATCACTGTCAGATGTACCCACATAATCAAATCCCTTAGGCCATTATTAAGATTTGAAAGCAACCTGGGACATTTTTTTGCTCAGTTCATAAAAACAACAATTAGAGCAACAATCCTTAACATACTGAGATTTAACTAGTCTCCAGTTTCATAAATGATGCCACATGAAAAAATGTTCATCAAAGTAGCTAGAACAGAATCTTGTGTGAAGCAAGTCAGTGGCAGTGATCCCTTCTACTGGGCCGGTTGTCAAATGTAATGTCATTCTATCACTCAGTTACTCAATTTAGGGATGCAGGTTCATACCAGCTCTGCTGTGGGCCTGTAATGAGGTCCCAAATGTCTTTCACATGGTGCTCAGCCATCTGTCCCCAGTTCATCTGCATTAATTACAGAACAGGGTAAGAAATTTTAAACTATCTATTTGCCAATAGAGACTCTATGTGGCATGTTAGTGGTAACGTAGTGCTTATTCTGTGCTAGTGGTTACTTGGATATTTTGGATATCTTTACAATTTACCCAGGATGCACTGTTAGTTGTGATTTCTCCATTAAGAAAGTAAGGCCCATATTCAGAAGAGATTTTCCCTTTAATTCCTTTATCCAAATAAAGTTCTAACACAATTCCGGGACTAAGTCTTTATAAGTATTCCCTCAAATAAAGTACTGCTCAGATCATTTCACCACAACTGTTTGTGGTGCTGGAAAAATTACAAGGTCTCATTAACTGTGGCCTTATACCTTATTTTAACTCCTGTGTTTTGTTTTTTTGGCCTATTGGATGTTTTTTAAAGGTCATCAGCCATGTGTTCTCTTGAGGTAAACTAAATGCAGAAAATCAATCATTTTTCTAAAATACACATGATTTTTTCTCATAGGATATAGTGATTGAAATTTATGATGCCTTTCTGATTGCCCTGAAAGGCTGACTATCCATATGGTAGAATATTGTTGAAGTCTATAATTAGATTCCAGTTTGTCTTTATAGGCTTTATATTTCTTTTCAGAAGTTGACTTTCCATTCTCCAATGGATTACATATCTGAGGGCTGTTTCACGATCAATACCTAACCCAAAACTGCCACATACAAACATTACTCAGAAACCCTAATGGTCTGAACTGGGGAGTATAATGATATTCTGGGAACTATGCAGGTTTAAATTAGTGTGTTTATTTTTAATAAATTATGAAGTCATCTAGTTACAACTATGACTTTCTCCTTCCCTTTGGAAGTTCTCAGCTGAGCCTGGACATTCACCAAACTTCAACAAATACTGTAAATCACTAAAGATTAAATCCTACTTAGGTTGCAAAATACCTCTTAAAGTACCTCGCAAATTTAGAAGAGCTCCTACTAAATGTTCCTGCCATCAAAAATTCAGAATAAAGGAAACAACAAAGGAAGGGAGGGGAGGTTGAGGTATATAGAAACAGGGCAAGGATATGGCTTTGTTTAACCATAATATGAGACCATGCTTTGTTGTAATTATGGTGAGTTTCTGAAATGTGGATTTGGCTTGCAGATGATGGCTGATTATATACTAGTGTTCCGCCTCACAGTGAGGATACATTTCCCTTGGGGCAGAATTTTCATTGCAAACATGCTCAGACTTATGGCGTGTAAGATTCTGGAAGCCCCACAGTTCTTGAAAGTTGGCAACCCCCAATGTTCTCTCTGGATTTGGGGTCTGACACACATCTGCTTTGTCACAAAGCCACTACAGCACTAGAAGAAGTAGTGAGAGATAAAAAAGCTAGATATAAAGTTGAAATCCTGGTATTAGTAAAGAGCAATACACATGGCAAAGATATAAAAAGGGCACCTTTCCCTTGTCTTCAATTTTCAACCTCACCATGGCTGAAATATTCTTTCTGTCTTTGCCATCTTATATTTGTATTTTTTTATTTTGGATCCCAAAAGATATAAAAGTGGGGAATTGTATTCGATAGATTGGACACAAATACTGTTTTCCGTCTGAGTTGCCTGGCTAGGAAAGCAAAGTGAATATTAACAATATATTTTTACCAGCTTTTAAGTCCCCCAGAGCAGAAACTTTTCTCTGTATGTTTATGTGAGGAAAAGAACAGCAGAGAAATAGAATGAAACCCCAGCAAATGGGAGCAGCCGAGTTTGATTAATATTTGTTTGAGTTCATTTAACTTGCCCAAACCTTTTTTCAATCTCTTCAACGAGAAACATTTTTGAAAATGTTGCTTGATTCTGTAATCTCTCCCCATTCCTTTAGGTTGCCTGGAAATATTTACAGACGAGCATGCTATTAAACTGAAGTCATAAACTCTTCCTGTACCGTGTCAATTCCCAAGATTCATGTCTTATGCATTAGCAATCCAATTTTTCACAGTTCAACTTGCTGGTTACTCTATTCTACCATGAACAAATTCAACAGCTTTATAGTTTGGTCCTCCTGTCTGGGTCATTTTGTGTGAATCAGCAATAAAATAGGGCTTGGCTCAGATATTGTTCCCTCAGACACCCATGTAACAGTTTCTCCAACTGGAATTTGTAAGGTTGCTTCCAGTCCTGTCTGAGATATGTGTGTTTAGCACTCTATTTTTGTAACTTTTTTTGGTTATTGATATCAGGAATTAAATTTAAGCCCCAATGTGTTCAAACACACATATGTTTATTACAAGTGGGAATGGACACTATTCACAGGAGGCTACCAGCCAACCACACCATCATCTGCTACTGCTGGGGACACCATGACCCCTGCTCACCACCATCTCAGGTTCTGCCATTGGGCCTGGCACAGCTCCTTGTTTCTATTTCAAAACCACTATGACTTCTTCCGACCCCTGCCCTCCATCACCACTGCTGGTGCTAGGACTGCTGCAGCTCCTGACCATCCTGCTGGAGTGGCTATAGTTGTTCTATATGTTGCCATTCATTCTTCTCCATTGGCAAACTCCCGGCCTCCCCTTGAGCATGGCGTAGTGGTTAAGAGCAGGTGGATTCTAATCAGGAGAGCTGGGTTTGATTCCCCACTCCTCTATATGAGTGGCAAATTCTTATTTGGTGAACTAGATTTGTTTTCCTACTCCTAAATTCAGGCTAGTCACAGTTCTTCAGAACACTCTCAGCCCCACCTACTTCACAAGGTGTCTGCTGTGGGCAGAGGAAGGAAAAGGAGCTTGTAAGTCACCTTGAATCTCCTTATAGGAGAGAAAGGTGAGATATAAATCCAAACCACCTCCTCCTCCTCCTCCTCCTCCTCCTCCTCCTCCTCCTCTTCTTCTGCAGAAATTCTCTGGTTTGATTTTGGTTATGTTTGGCTTGGCACATTGGTCTGTGGCTCTGCTGTGATTACTAGTGTAACGAACGAGATAAGCTTACTGCCTACTCTTAACAAAGAAACGTGGGTTAGGATTTTGTAAGAGTGCGCGCATAAATGCATAAACACAAAAACTTTTTTGGAAAAATATATTTTAAAGTTTATTGAGCTCCTGCTCAATAAACAACTCAGCTGAAACTGCATATGCAAAATATAATTATAGCAGTTTAAAATATTCAGTAACTTTTCTTACAGTCAATGCAAGCAGAGAATGACAATAACTATTACTGATAAGACTAACTGGGAACAATTAACAAGTTGAAAGTACTTCAGATAACAGACAGTATATCAAAACAGCGTAACAGCAGTGAAAACAAAGAAAGACAAAAAGATAGATAGCCTCTAATGGGAGCATTGAAAGGTAGTTGTACACAGACTACCCGTCAGGTGGTATGAACAGACCAATAACGTTCTCAGGTTAATTTGCTGAGTCAGCTTGACCAACAGTCATAATTGCTAACAGATGTAATTACTTACTAAGATGATTAGGGTCCTATTCAGAAAGAACATAGTTTTCAGCTGGGTATGACTTTTAGCTGACAGAGCTACAGATTGGAAAAATTAAAGTGATGTGACCAATTTCTCCACAACTGGTTTTTGTGTTAGTTCTGTTGAGCTTGTTGTGTTGGCTCTTCCATGGGAAAAAGGCAACAGTGAAAAGGCAAAGGAGCAAACCTTCCCCCACCCCCCACTTTTCTGAGTCACGCTTTGTTCGTCTACAGTATCCAACTCTCTGTATGGAGGCTGATATCTGATCCTCTTCAAATATGCAGTTGAATCAAATTTTTTTTTACTGTGTGTTGTAATTAAAACTCATTTCAAAATAGTATAATTGCATTGCATTTAGTATGAATTGTTTTCTCCAGCTTTTCTTGTTTTCTAGATCACTGAAGTCCAAATAAGTTTAAGGAATTCTTCATTTCAGGCTTTGTAATACTGATGATAGTTCAGATTTGCATTTTTATTCTCTTCACCTTTGATCTGCAGTATAAGCATTCTGTTTAGTATTTCTCAGCTGCTCTGTGAGGGAAGAAGAATCCAAATTGTAAGGAAGAATGGATTCTGTTAAAAAAATTGCAGTATGCCAGAACAGTTCTTATATGTGTGTTAAAAAGCGACCACACAACAAACAAAATAATCCCTAATAAAACTTCATCTGAAAAAGGGGTGGATACTGTAGATGGACAAAGTGTCCATCCATTAGAAATGAGTGTTGTTGTTCCCTTCTCACTGTTGCCTTTTCACCTCATGGATTGTTGCTGCTGAGAATGAGGGAATCTTTGAAATGCAGAACTACAAGTAGAAGAGGGAGGAGAAGAAATTACCCACTCAGATCTCTCCTGCAAAAACTCTCCCATAACTCATCAAAAGTTGGTATGGCAATTTTTTCCCGCCCCCCCCCCCCCCAGATTTCAGTTTTCCTCATACCACATCCAAAGCCATCTCAGAGACTCCTTCCTGTAAACTTGTTCCATTTGCAATGACCAGCATATCTAACCCAGAGAAATTTACTGTTATTTAGTACACAGCATATTTCTATCCAGAAAGTATATAATTCATTCATTCATTCATTCATTCATTCATTCATTCATTCATTCATTCATTCATTCATTCATTCATTCATTCAAAACATTTGCATTACACTCTTTTGGTCAAGTTTGTTGATGTGGCTATAGTTTATTACCCAAAAATCTAATCTATAAATGGAATTTTAGAAAAGTTATGTTTTGTTCCTCTATTTTTTTTCCAGCAGATCTTTCTCAATTATCATGGATTTTTCAGGTCAGATTTTATCTTCTCTGCTTGTCAAAAAATACAATGTACCAGTTTTTAAAAATAGATTATTAAAAAGTCCTGCATTATTTTTAGGCCTCTGGGAAATGGCTTGATTTGAAACTCCTCTGGGTATAAATGAGGAGGGAGAATTATTATTCAGAGGTTTGGGATTGAAAATTATTCAGTCAGGACATAGACTTCAGGCTCTTTGAATTCAAAGAAACCAGAGATATGATCTTTTCCTATCTTAATTATGGTTCTGCATCTATTCATAGGATGCTTATAGCTATTTGTAGCCCAAGACCATACACACCTCACATACTATTTTCCAAGCAGTCCATTCCTTTCCCTGTGCCCCATGCTCAGAATCCTCATGCTGTTAGCGGTAATAGCCTGTGTGCTGAAGATCTGTATAGTATTTCTGTTTAGAGAGGCCACTGGACGACTATGAAGAATAGAGGAATTAAATAGAATGGCTGGGTATACTGAGGTGCAACTGTACCAGCAGTTGTATATTTGGCAGGGGACCATTATCTGAATGGTAAGGGCTTAACTGAATTTTGTCAATGTAGAGATACTCAGAATCAGAATTAGAAGCCTGCCCTTGTTTTGTCTTTCGTGCCTTTGAAGTACAGCTACACCATGGTATATTAAGCTTGTGCTTCTACAGAAAAAATATCAATGTTTGAAAAAATGTAGCTTATTTTGTTTGCAATGCCTGTTTGCTATTTCATCTAGCTCCACAGATAGCCTCAATAATCTGTTCCCGATTCAAAATGAGTATTGCTTTGAGTAGTTTTATGTCTGCAGAGTGATGGCATTCAGTTTGACTATGTAGCCACTGTTAACAAATACTCTTGCAAGTTGCTTGTTCATTTGGATTGTGTCAGTCAGATCTATTGGACAGAAGAGATCATTTAAAATCACTTGAATTGGAATATATGTACTGTTTTTGTGCCTGCACAGTTGATGGCATTCATCAGTCAGCACTGTTCATGATGCTGGTGCATGCTTAAAACTTACTAGATCAAACTACTTTTTTTAGGAGCAGCACAATAACATGCAAATGTGATCCAATTTAACACAAATCAATAATCTGCACTGAATTGACAAACAAAACAGAGAAGGCTCAAATAACTCCATCAGAATCAGAGCACACATTTTTATTTTACTGTCTTTTCTAACATGTAGTAAAGATGATGGATGAAGGACAGGAAAGGGGATAGCAGTATGGAAATTGCATGTGCAGAGAGTTTGTGATCATTAAAAAGGATTTTTTAAAAATTGTTCATGAGTACTGGTCATATATTGTTAGTAAATTGGTTTTGTTATGCAAATATTCAAAATTGTACTAAAATATGGTTATGTTATTCAAGACATATGTGTGACCATATATACATTTGACATAACCAGGTATAGGCAATTTAAGCATGTTCAGTCAACTATCACCATAGAACATCTGTGTTCACACTGTAGACACACTGCCTGCTCTTCCAGGACGCCTTATAACAGTGACAGAGCCTATGAAGTCATTAGGTTGGATGGATATAGGTGGAAGCTAAGGCATGATACTGATAACCTCACCTGTGCACATTGATGTACTTGAATATGTTGTATATACTAGGCTAGAACAATTTTTTAGTCACCATAATTCCTTAGTAAACAACACTTACTAATACCAAATAGTAAAAATACATATAAATAAGTAAATACACCACCCAATTTCAGTAATAATATGTGTTCACTGAGAATGTTGAGGTTATTCCCAAGCTTCAGAAGTGATAAAAATATTTGGATTTGAATATTGCTTGTGTTGTCCTATTCTTTGCTTTCATATGAAACATCTTTCTCCTTGGTGTTGTTGTTGCCATAGCAGTGCTATTTAAGGATTATTGTGCACTGCATATCTTTGATGAGGCCAAAGCATAAGTTAAGGATGCCTTTGGGCAAGTATAAGGCACACATGAAACAGGCTGTTTATCATCCTTCTTTGTTGTCAGCAAGCAGCACACTTAAAATGCTGAACCACAAAATATTGTTTGTTTGCTGTCTGTTACAGAAATATTCTTGCCACAGCATAATGGGAAATCAAAAGCATACTCCCCACACTCATCTTTCAAAATGTGTTAGGAATAGATATCTAGGTAATCTACATATAAACAGATCCTCATCTGATAACTACTAAGAAGTTCAGCCAACTTCAGATTTCTGTTCTGCGGACTTTGTCAAGCTGTAACTCTCCTTGCTCAAGTGCAAAAAATGGGTATTTAATTAAAAGGACTTTAAACTCCAGTTATGGCTGATGTGTGTACCATTTTTCTTTAGGAAATTGCAATAGTGTTGTTTCTGTACCATCATTATTCTAAGACCCATTAAACATGAAGCAATTCCTATTCTACTTCTCAGCCTGCAGTGCCTTTGCAGTCAAGTCTCCTTCTTGTGTTCCCTTCTTTATATGAAAGGAGGTGCCCCACTGCCCGCTGCAGTCTTGTGCGACTTACTTGAATCCACTTCTGGGTCAGTCCCCCATCCAAGTCAGGAATTAAGATTTGCTCTTTTTCGGGTGGGGAGGGGGAGTAGCTCCTTAAATGTAATTTTGATATTCTTTATATCAATATTGTGCAAGCTGCTACCATTCTTTTTTTGGGGGGTGGGGGAATACCGGTCATCAATCTCTGCAAGGAGTCTCTCCTCGCCCACAAATTTTTTCAGGGATCGATGACCAGCATGTCCCTCAAACCTTACCCCAAAAGAATGGTAGCAATAAGTAATATCAATATTACATGTAAAGAGCTAACTCCCTGCCCCCACCAAACAGCAATCGTAATTTTTGGCTTGGATGGGGGAACAACCCAGAACAACAAGAGGAAACTCTCACTAACGGTGGGCCTTCTGGGATCAGCAAGCTACAAGTATAAGCACATCTGTACAGAAATATCTGCCATGAAAGAAATGTTCCCTCACTGCCCAGCTGCCCAGCTGCCCAGCAGTATATAATTGGCAAAAATTTTGCTGCACCCTGGATCCTAAACTAAATATTTGAATTCTTATTTTTTAAAGTCTGAGCCTAAGAACAGATGCTGTGTTCATTTAGTTCTTTCCTATTGTGCCTGTAAGAAAGAGTAGTTATGAAGATGCATAACATGGCTTTCATTTTCCAGATGATTAAGTCTGCCAGAGGCACCCAGACAAAACATTTTATAATATCCTGTATTCCTGCATATGTATGAATTTGTTGGAAAAGCAAAGATGTTTCATTTGTAACATTAAGCTTTTACAAAGGACTTACAATTTTGCTACCTCACTTTCTTTTATTTCTTTCCTCCTATTTTGTGGTTCTGCTGTCAGATTGCCAACTCTGACTTCTTCCAGTGTGCTGATTGACTGCTTACGCCAACCAATCTGTGTCTGACTACAGGCATCCTATCCTCAATTTTCTTGGGATTCAAGCAGCCCCATCATATGCATATCTGAAAAGAAATCTATTTTATTTCCACAATGTTCATTTAAGAAGAAGAAGAGTTTGGATTTATGTCCCCCCTTTCTCTCTTGTAGGAGACTCAAAGGGGCTTACAATCTCCTTTCCCTTCCCCCCTTACAACAAACACCCTGTGAGGTAGGTGAGGCTGAGAGAGCTCCGAAAAGCTGTGACTAGCCCAAGGTCACCCAGCTGGCATGTGTGGGAGTGCACAGGCTAATCTGAATTCCCCAGATAAGCCTACAGAACTCAAGTGACAGAGCTGGGAATCAAACCCGGTTCCTCCAGATCAGAGTGCACCTGCTCTTAGCCACTACGCCACTGCATATCTGAAAAGAAATCTATTTTATTTCCACAATGTTAATTTAACATAACTGTATTCTGAACAGTGACATAAATGTATTCTGAACAGATTTTTTATAGGGTGGGTTTGGGGGGTGGGGCCATGCCCCCATCGCACATCCCCAAGCCCTACCCCCAACCTCAATGGTTATAAAAACAGCTCTCAGAGGCAAGGGATGGCAGACTCCTCTGCCCCCATCCCCCCATTGGCTGGGCTCCCAGCCAGCAGCTGGCAGTCCTTTTTGCCCTCCCCTCCGGGCAGAGGCGTAGCTAGGAAAAATGGAGCCCTGTGCAAAATCTGAGTTTTGTGGGAGGGGGGCATGGGCGGCCACTGTGATGCTGGAATCCACCCCCATGGGCGGCCACTGTGATGCTGGAATCCACCCCCAAACAGCATCACTTTCAATGGTGTTTAAACTAGGGAGCCCAGATTCTCCTTTTAAACCCACCTGAAAGGGAGAATCTGGGGTCCCCAGTTAAAACAACATTGAAAGTGATGCTGGTTTGGGGTGGATTCTCCCCCACCCTGAAACAGCATCACTTTTAATGTTTAACTGGGGACCTCAGATTCTCCCTTTAAATCCCCGCCAAGGGGAAATTTGGGGGGTGCCTGCTGTCAGGGGTGCAATTGTTATGCTATCAGCACCAAACTTTCAGGGTATCTTTAGGAGACTTTCCTGATGATATCACCCAGGTTTGGTGAATTTTGGTTCAGGGGGTCCAAAGTTATGGACCCTGAAAGATGTAGCCCCATCTTCTATTAGCTCCCATTGGAAACAATGGGGGATGGGGCACTCCCTTTGGGAGTCCATAACTGTGGACCCCCTGAACCAAACCTCACCCAACCTGGATGGTATCATCAGGAGAGTCTCCCAGAAAATCTCTGAAATTTTGGTGCAGCTAGCCTAAACACTGCATTCTCTGCAGGCCAAAAATTGAAAAAACACTTTAAAATACAAAACACCTCAAAGGGGCGGGGGAAGCTTTGGACATGTAATGGGGGGGGGGTTGAACCTGGGAACTCCCCTTACCTACATCCTATGCTACTTGCAAGAGGAGCTGAGTCCATGGGAATGAAAAGAAGTGGAGCCAGAAGTGGAGGTGTGGCAATCTATGATGGTGCTGCCCTGACAAGTGACCTCTTTTGACTCTTACTGTACAGTCCTTCTCTAGAAAGGATGATGGGAGATGCAATGGATGGGAGGTTCTCCTGGGAGAGGCCCTCTGGGGTGGGGCTGATGGCAGGGCAGTCATAGTGAGTTGATGGCCCAGAGACCCTTGAGCGGGAAGCACCGACCCACCAGCGGTGGGGAAGTACAGTCTCCTGACCTATGCCTTATCTTTCTGGTCATCTTTTTATATGGCTCTGCAGTCTGAGTGGTTTCAGAGGTGGACAGGTTGTCATCCCTGGGCTGTTTTGCCTGACCAGCCTCTAGTTATAGGGAAGCCTCACAGAGGGCTGCATTAACCTGAGCAGCCCTCTGAATGCACACCTTGCCCATGAACTGAGTGCAGGTCTTGCAGGAGGAGGTCTTGTGAGCCTCCTCAGGGCAGACAAAAGATTCTGCATGGTCGCTTTTGGTCACTACGCCCAAGTCACAAGCACGGCACTTCTTTGTGTGTGCCATTGTGCCTGAGTATGAGGTGGCACAGCTTACAAGAAAACTGTCTAGCCCACAGAAAACCAAAACCAAAACTATACTAACTTGTATTGAAACTGTTGAAAGAAAGAACGATAAAACAACTAGTCAACCAGTAGTCCTAGAACCACCAGTGTAGGCCTCGACCAGCTCTGCTATCAGAGGAGACAAAGAAACATCTCTGCTCCTTGGAGCAGCAAAGAAAAATCTGGAGAGAAGGGTGTGTCCCTCCTTCCCAGTCACGTGAAAACACGCCCCAGGAATTAACCTGTAGCACCGTTGCAGCAGGAGAGGGATGAGCGGCTGCCCTCCTCTCTGCTGATCTAACTTGGGTCCTGTCATGTGACCAGGAACCGGTACATGACAGGAGCCAGACAAGCCTTTAAAAAGGCTGCCTGGCTGAAATCGGCTTCTTTCAAGGCCACAAATTGAGAGGAGCAGACGTCTCTTTCTTGCTCTGCAGGCTGTTGCAAAAGAGCTCTAGGAAAGCGGGGGTGCTAGTAGGGGCTGACAGGCATGACAGTGGCTGCCAGCTGGCAGTTTGCCTTCAGCCTCGTGGGCGCGACAGTGGCTTCGGCTTGCCTCCTGGCTGGTTGGTGGTTCACATGATGTAAGATTACAGGCCATATTTGCCTCCTTTCCTTACCTCACTCGGCTCGTTAGTGGAGCTTAGAGCGGGAAATCAACACCCGGCGATGGGAGGATCCTGCGTGCAGGGTTTCCCGTTGTCTGCTTGCCAACCTTTCTTTGACAAATTAAAAACTGCTGCTACTGCTGATCTGCTAGGTAATTGTTTCCTATTGTTTCTAATGGGACATAGGCACTCCCTTTGAGGTTCCATAGAATTTGACACACACCCCAAACCAAACTTGGGTGCTGTTCTTGGAAGTTTCTCCCAAAGGTACCCTGGAAGGTTGATGCTCCAACCTTGAAAAATATCCCCCCCATGGATGGACACCCCCTCCCACAAATTCCCCATGGGCTAAGATGGAACTGAATATTTTCAAACAATATTTGAGTTTACTGATACAAGTATTCAGCTTTTTTGGTTTTATCAATAATTTTAAAGCTGAAAAACTTCCAAATTGGAATTTTACTGATTTTGGGTGAGGTTTTGTTAAAGTCTAGTGTGCATGTACAATTCAATTTAAAACAGTTGAAAACCAACATGAGCGTGCAAGTGAAAAAAATAAAGCCAAATAGCATACCTTTTTATTTTTTAACAGGACTGGAAATCATGTGGAATAACTGGGGAAACTATCCAAAGCCCTTAGGAATTCTTCCCCTTTGCTGTTCAGTGTGGGTTGAATAGGGCTGGGGGAAAATTATGCACCTTTTCTTGGACAGGGCCTTTGTCCATATATAATTTTTAATAGCATTCAAGCACAATAAATAAATAAATAAACTGCACACAAGCTATAATTCTCAAGAACATTCAGGCACAAATATTTGTAATCTGGTTTAGAACACTAGTGATTCTAGTGGGATTCTGTCTCATTCCTGTCGGGGAAAGCCGACAGGAGCTGAGGTGACTTAGGTTCGGAATACAGTATCTATGGGGATGCAGACAGAGAGGGAGGTTTTTCTAAATCAACCACATGCAAGCAAGGAACATAGCAATGTGCCTGTGACAAGGGACAGTGTCTACAAAAGACTTGAGGGTAAAGCACATAAATCCCAGGTTAAGGACAAAGACAGGGTATACAGGTGTCTCTATGCTAATAGTAGAAGCCTTCGACCTAAAATGGGGGAGCTGGAGTACAGAGTTTTGAAGGAGGACTTTGATATAGTGGGCATTACAGAGACATGGTGGAATGAGGAGAACCAGTGGGATGCTGTTATACCAGTGGCTACAGGCTCTATAGGGAAGCTGGACAGGACAGGGCGACATTGGGGTGGAGTTGTCTTTACATCAAAGAGAGCATAGTGTCACATGCTAAAATAGACAATGGTAGGGGAGTTGGTTCCCCTACAGAATCACTTGTGGATATCAATACTCAGGTGTGAAGGACAGTTTAATATTAGGAATATATTATCGCCCCTGACCAAAGTGCACAAGAGGATTCTGAGGATGGAAAAAAGAAATTAGAGAGGCCAACAAAACAAAAAAAAATGTAGTGGTAATGGGTGGGATTTTTAACTATCCCCATATAAACTGGAAAAATGCATGTTCCAGGTCATAGTAAGGAGAGAGCATTCCTGGATATGCTAAATGACTGTGGCTTAGGAGCAGATGTAAGTGTGGAACCAACCAGGGGAGAGGTGATCCTAGATCTAATTCTCATGTGGGGACCCAGTGACCTGGGTGCAGGAAGTCAGTGTTGTTGAGCCGATAGGGGAACAGCGACTACAATGCTGTCAGTTTTCAGTATCTTTGAATGCTTAACAATCAAGGACAAATCCAACTACTAATGTAGTTACATCTTCGCCTTCAGAAAGGGAAATTTCCCAAATAGAAGGGAGATAGTGCGCAGGAAGCTGAAAGGGAAAATCAAGAGCGCAAAAACTGTCCGGGATGCTTGAGGTTATTTAAAAAACACAGTAATAAAAGCTCAGCTGGAAATGTGGTTCCGCAGGTTAGGAAAGGCAGCACCCAGTCCAAAAGAAAGCCACCATGGTTAACAAGAGAGGTTGAGGAAAATTATCAGAAAAGAAAATGTCTTTTAGAAAATGGAAGTCCAGTTTGGATCTGATGTGAAGAATATGGAGAGGGAACACAAATAGTGGCAAAAAGAGAAGCCAAGTTAGCTGGTAAGGGGAGGCAAAAAGATTATGAGGAACGATGGCTGCTTTTGAACATCAAAAAACCAAAGCAACAAACAGCAAGTTCCTTCTAAGTATATCAAAAGCAGGAAGCCAGCAAGGGAAGCAGTAGGCCCTGTTAGATGACAAAGGAACAAAGGGTGTGCTAAAAAGATGATTGGTGAGAGATTTGCAGAGAAGCTGAATGAATTCTTTTGCATCTGTTCACTCCAAGAGGAGGTGGAGGAAAATTCCTGCACCTGAACCAAGCTTCTTAGGAGGCTTAATCCGAGGAACTAGCTGGGTTAGTGGTAGTCAAGGAAGAAGTTCTGGCAGCCATTGATAAACTAAATGCTACCAAATCCCCTGGCCGAGATTGCATTCACCTAACGAGTTCTTAAAGAGCCTTAAGCTACGAAATTGGGTAGATCTTCTCACCTTTTAATATGCAACTTTATCCCTGAAATCAGGCTCCATCCCTGAAGACTGAAGTATGGGCCAAATGTCACACCCAATCTTTAAGAAAGGATCTAGGGGGACCCAGGAAATTAATTACAGGCCAGTCCAGTTTGACATCTGTTCCTGGCAAATTAGTAGAATCTATATCATTAAAGATAAAATTATAAACATGTAGAAAAGCAAGACCTGCTGAGAAAGAGAGTCAGCATTTTGGCTTCTTTGCAGAGGCAAATCCTGTCTTACAAACTTACTATCCTTTGAGGGTGTAAACAGGCATGTGGATAAGGGGGAACCAGTGGACATTGTCTACTTGGATTTCCAAAAGGTTTTGACAAAGTTCCCTCACCAGAGACTATTGAGAAAACTCCAGCAATCAAGGAATAAGAGAGGGAAGTCCTCCTAAGGGATTAAAAACTGGTTGAGAAACAGTGAAGCTAAAGAGTGGGTGTAAAATGGGTGGGAAATTCTCACAATGGAGAGATGTAAGGAGTGGTGTCCCCAAGAATCCGCTACTTTGGGACCAGTGCTCTTTAACCCATTCATATAACGACCTGGAAGTAGGGGCTGGTGAAATGTGGTGGCCAAGTTTGCAGATGATACCCAAATTATGTAGTGTGGTGGAGAACCGCAGTTGATTGGCGTAAGAGCTCCAAGCCGGACCTTGATAAATTAGGTGAGTGGGCTAAGAAATGGCAAAATGCAGTTCAATGTAGCTAAATGTAAAGTGATGCACATAGGGGCAAAAAATCCAAACTTCACATACACGCTACAGGGGTCAGTGCTACTGGGTCACAGACCAGGAAAGGGGATTTGGGTATCTTAGTTGATAGTTCCATGGGAATGGCAACTCAATGCATGGCAGCTGTGAAAAGGCAAACCTCTATGTTGGGGATAATTAGGAAAGGAAATCTGAGAATAAAACTGCAAAGACGGTCATGCTCCTTATATAGTGGTGCCACCCACACTCCTGGAGTACTTGTGTTAGTTCAGTCTGCCCTGGTCGCCACATCTCAAAAAGGATATTGAAGAGATAGAAAAAGTGCAGAGAAGGGGCAACGAGTGGATGATTGGAGGGATCTGGAGCACCTTTCCATGAGGGAGAGGGCTGCAGAGCTTTGGGACTCTTTAGCTTGGAGAGTGAGAGCATCTGAGGGGAGATATGATTGAAGTCTATAAAATTATGCATGGGGTAGAAAATGTTGACAGAGAGAAATTTTTTTCTCTTTCTCACAATACTAGAACCAGGGGGCATACATTGAAAATGCTGGGGGGAAGAATTAGGACTAATAAAAGGAAACACTTCTTCACGCAACGTGTGATTGGTGTTTGGAATATGCTGCCATAGGAGGTGGTGATGGCCACTAACCTGGATAGCTTTAAAAGGGGCTTGGACAGATTAATGGAGGAGAAGTCGATTTATGGCTACCAATCTTGATCCTCTTTGATCTGAGATTGCAAATGCCTTAACAGTCCAGGTGCTCGGGAGCAACAGCCGCAGAAGGCCATTGCTTTCACATCCTGCATGTGAGATCCCAAAGGCACCTGGTGGGCCACTGCGAGTAGCAGAGAACTGGACTAGATGGACTCTGGTCTGATCCAGCTGCCTTGTTCTTATGTTCTTATGTTCTTATGTTCTTATTTGTCCTCTGTTATTTTCTGCTCTTCAGTGATGCATGGAAGTGTAAAAATAACAGAAATGGAAGTGAAAGATAAAAACCTGCTATCACCATTCTTCACCCCAGCTTAATACAATGTTCTTCTTCAAGATCTATATTTGCGTAAGCTACTGAAAACAACTGTTGGGTTATTTTCACATTAAGAAAGCTCTGCATTACATGGAACAGGATACAGCTCCTGAAGTTAGAATAAACAGCATGTGATAAAATAATAGTGTAAATATAATATCATGTAACCCCAAATATGGTCATTTGGAAATGAAAAAAAAATCCCCTGAAAGTTCTTTAGAAAGGCCTTTAGAAAGACCTAATAGTGTCATTTCCTTTTGAAAAGTTTCTGCTCAGTTAAAAGCTGGCAAAAAGATGAAAAGAAACAAGAAGAAGCCTTCAGGTGCCAGCCTTGCTTACTGACCCCATACAAAGTCACTTGTCAAATTGACAAAGGCTATGGCATATGGAGGGGGGATGACATGTTTAATGACTGAAGAATACATATGGCTGTCATATAGATGCTGACTCATATAGATTGGTCTAAAAAATCTGCCATTCTATTCCCAAGTTCACATAGGACTTTAGCTGCTGATAGAGAGAGGTGAGGGGTAAGGAACTTTCACATGCCACTGTGACCTGGAAGTCTCTCAATGAAATAATCTTGTTGGAGTTTTGAACTGTGTTTATATTCATGATGAACTCTTTGTGATTTTTCTTGCTGAGCAGGTCATCTGCCTTTAATAATAGTGGTTTCAGTGCAATGAAGTAATTAGCTCCAATATGTCTTTAGTTCCTTGCAATCAACATGTTTAAGCATTTCCATTTCAGATTCCATTATTCAGAAATATCTATATTATGGGAGGGATGCTGTGGAAATTTTCCAACAATGAGGACACTTTCCTCTGGTGCAAGGGTTCTATCAGGCACAATTTGGAAGAAAGTATGGTGTCATATTGTATCTATGTTTATTCAGAAGTTGCATAAAGTTCAGTGGTACTCATTTCCAGTTAGATGTGAATAATGATTACCAGAGTGAAATGTATGTTCCAGTGGTTATGGTGCAGTGGAAAGAGTATTAGACTATGGTCTGGAAGAGCAGATTTGAATCCCCACTCTGCCATGGAAGCTTCTTAGATAACCTTGAGTCCATCACACACTGTCAACCTATCTCATAGGGTTCTTATAATAATAAAATGGAGGAGTGGAAAGCAATATAAGTCATCTTTGGTTTCTATAATGGAGAAAAGCAGAGTACAAATGAAGTTAATTATAAAAAATAGGCCACAGCATTGAAAACTCAATTAGCTATTCCAGTATCCTCCTGGTTTGGTATTAAATAGTACACTTCCTGAATCCCCCTTGCCCCAGAAAAAATAACAAACAAAACAAGACATGCTTTCCTCTTATAGGTAATCACGGCTTCCTGTAATTTATTCCACATACAGGTTATGTTTTGGGGTGCAAGTTTAAAAGGTAGCAGTTAAATCTTAGTACAAGGAAACATTCCCTTGTACTGTTAGATCAATATCTTCAGTCTTTCTGTATACATTATAAATGAGGTTAAATGAACTCTTCTTTGATGTGAAGACTGTAAAATCAAACTCACAGGTAAATGACATAAAGGATTTTACTGGACAGTGTGCAGGTTATAATAGATAACTCCTTAAAGCATGACATCCAATTTGAAATCTCCTCTAATTGCTCTGTAAGTGCTACTTACATGCTACTGTAAGTGGTCATCCATAAAATCTAATATGGCTCATCAGACAGGTTAACTTGGCATAGTTCATGCATAATAAACCAGAGAACACTAATAAGCTATTGTTCACCAAACAATTGAATAATTCTAATGTTCTAAAAATCTATGTGCCAACAGAATTAGCCACTGTGATATATTGGTTAAAAGTGGTGGACTTCAACCTGGAAAACTAGGTTTGATTCCCCACTTCTCCACATCAAGTCTGCTGGGTATGATTGTCAACCTCCAGGTGGTGACTATAGATCTCCTGGAAATACAACTGATATCCAGACTATTTAAAACTCTTGTCCTGTTGAAAAATAGCTGCTTTGGAAGGTGGACTGCCAAAGTCTCACCACACCCTAAAACCAATTCTCTGGGTTCTACCCTTAAATCTCCAGCAAGTTTTCAAACCAGAGTTGACAACTCTATTGCTTGTGTCCTTGGGCCAGTTACATTGTTCTCAGAACCCTCTCAGCTCCACCTACCTCACAAGGTACCTATTAAGGAGAGAGGGATTGTGATTATAAGCCACTTTGAGACTCCTTATAGTAGAGAAAAGTGAGGTATAAAAACCTACTCTTCTTCTTTGTTGCAGGGTGTGTCAAGGACACGAAGGATTTGGGCATTATTTTTTGCCATTGGAGTCAATGAATGCAGTTCTGCCCCAATACAACTTTGGAATAAAGACATTTCAGGACAAAAGAATAAAAACAGACCCTGCTGTTTCATTTTCCAGATAATGCAGTTTGCTACTTTAACCAATTTGCCGGTGTTACTGTTTGTGTTGCAGAACTGGACAATAAGTCAGTATCGTGAAGAACAGAATATAGCCTGTGATCTGTTCCTCTAGCGATCTAATATCAGGTGCCTTGTAGTTGGCCAGAACAGAATGGCCATTTCCCCACTGAGAAATTAAAGCCATATAAAACCAGGTTTCACAAGAAACAGCACCTTGAGTGCAGATGGTGTAGACCCTTCCCCGGCAAATAACACAACAAACCAGAGTTTGGAAATGGATTGGGCCGCAGCCCAATTTATTAACTGGTAAAATATCAAAAACACTTAAGAAGCTGGGCAGACAAACGGGTCGCAACATCATGCTGTCCCCAATCTCCATTGGGGCATTGCGCAGGAAGCTGGGAGCCACCAGGTGGTTACCTCTTGGCTTCAACCCTTCCTGCTGGGGTAGCGGGCACTGGCTTGCCTACCGGCCCGCCCCACCCCCACCTGCTGGGGTGGCGGGCACTGGCTAAGCCTACCGGCTTGCCTACCGGCCCACCCCACCCCCCCAGCCCTTTGCTAAGAGCACAACCATGGAGAAGACTGGCTGCCCAGCTCGGCTTCTCCCCCCAGATGTTGCGATTCCTGTTGCCAATCCGCTGGGCTGCGACAAAGTACAGTTATGTGATAAACATTATAACAAGTCAACCATTAACCATTGAAACTAGGGAGGGTAGGTGCGTCCCGTTGCTCTTGAACCTCGGCAAGCCAAGAAGGCCGAGGCTCTGGGCGTGGCGCTTTTATGCGTCCTGCTGCTGCCACCTTTTTCAGCTTGGGCCAATCATTGCAGCTCCCTGCAATTACACCCTTTGAGCTGAAAGTCCCCTTCCTCCTTGCCTCTGGTTGCTCATCTCTGCCGAAATGGCTGCCACCGGTGAATCGATGGCTGCTATTTTTATCCCGGTTTCTCCCTCCCCACTGCAGCACGTGTCTAGTGATGACCTCGATGTCTATCATGGATTCAAGCAATGTAACACTCTCCACAAACACACAATCTGCTTGGTGGGTCTGTTCTTCCTCATCCTGATGGGCTGTTGTGTTGTGTTAGGGTGGGAACTTTAAAAAAAATTAAAGTTTTTTTTAAAAGCAGGAGCGGGGAAACAAAATAAGCCTTTGGGGAGCCCATAAAATTGAACCCCAGAAGCAAAGTTCACCAAGCCTGGATGCTATTACCAGGAGGGCCTCCTGGAGCCACCTTGAAAGTCTGGTGCCTCTATCTTTGAAAATGTGCAGCCTGCTTGCACACTCAGAAATTCCCCACTGGCTAAAATGGAGCCAAGGCACCGCCAAGCAGAGAATCTGGGCAAATTTCTTGGGGTGCCTGTCAGGGGTGCAGCCACCCCCCATTCTCCCCCCACTTACCTTAGTTCAGCCTGGCTGGGCTGCTGTCCAGCCCCACAGCCTGGCCCTGCCAGGCTGTTCCAGGCCACGGTGGGGCGGAGCCAGACAGGAGCACCCAGCAGTCACCTTCTCCAGGCCAGGTCAGGCCTTGTGAGCCAGAGCGAGAGGCAAAGAAGGAAGGTTGTGGGGGCAATTTTCCACCACACATGACCCCAATGGCACGCACCCGTGGTGCAGAGCCCCCCACCCCGCCCCATGTGACTGGCTCTCCCCCTTTTTTTAGAAATTCCCTTAGCCAGGGCAGCCAAATACCTGAGTCAATTAATCTTATCCAACCAACAAAGAGCTTTCTTTTTGACAAGGTGCATGGTGCTTTCTTTGGCTGAAGCAACAGGAAGACATTTAAGAATTTCCTACCAGGACAGCATTTGCAATTGTGGCATTAAGCAGACTTAATCTGTAATTCATGCTGCTGTAATGTATGCTTCTACATTACCCATTTTATAAGACAATCAGGTCCAACTTGTTGACCGCTCTACTCATTAATAAAGAAGATCTACCAGACCAACAAAAATTTTTTCTAATCTATTAAACAATTCTTGTGCTATCTCTGAAATGATGACTAAGTACTTGTGTTGTCATTAAATTGCAACCGTGATTGTATTATTCTGCGACCACTATTAATCTGTTGTTTATTATGCCAATGAATTTTTTAAAATTTATATAGTTTTATAAAGATATTTTAATATGGAGTGCTATATAGTTTGTAAATAGATAATTTTATATACAAAATCTTCAGATTACTTTAAAAGGATATGAGAGTTAAGGCGCATTCTCTAATTGATTGGTATGTAACAGAAAGAAACAAATCTGGGTGCAGCAGTCTCAGATTTGCTATGGAATACCAAAACAGATCACTTGCTTCTATAGGTAAACATTTGCCTGCTGTAGGGAGAGAGACAATGGCCATTTGCATGCTTGCATCTGTTGCCTATTTCTCTATTGCCTCTTTCTTCAAGGACTCTCCTTTCCAGATTCTGCTCTTCTGCTGCAGTGGGTCAGGCTGTCTCTTTTGTGTTGGGCTAAGAGGCAGAAGCCATTCTACAGAGAAGAATCAATTCACCAACCACATGGCATTCATAACATATACCCTTGCATCAGTTACACAACCCTCCAGGTAGATTCTCTTTGCCAAATTTCAGTCTTATGTTACTAATAAATATGTCGGGTTTATACTGGTTAGCATTGATTTTATGACTACTAGAATTTTCAAGAAATTGTAACAGAATATTGAGAACTGGAATACATTGTTAAAAGTCATGGCTTAAGGTGCAAAATGATAACATACAATATCCATTCTAGAACTGATGTATTACTTTTAACAAGTTGATATAAGAAGCAAAATCTTTGTAATCTGATGAAGGAACTTTATCTTACTTTTAGAAGGAATATTGTAGGAAAAAAGAAGGGCAGAGTCAGATGTGCTACGCACTGAGTCTACCTCGTTCACATAATAATTATGTGAGAAAAATACATCATATGGTTTTTTTCCACACAGCACAAATATAATTTCTTCAGGACATTTTAAAAAGACCCATTTTTCTTTCTTTCTTTTTCTTTTTGCTTGTTTGGTGCCTTTCATAATGTTCTGTAAGCATTTTAAGCTGCTGAAAAGAATTTCTGTCATTTTGATTCTTTCACACAGAAAATAGTTATTTTCAATATTTTTTTTCCACCCCACATGCATAGCTTCAAAGCCACAGAGACAGGAATCTTCACAGCCATGCCAATTTTCGAGCGATCTGATTGACTTATTTGCTGCCCACACTCTGATTGGATATATTCGTTGCTGTCTTTCCTCTTGCTTCTATTGGTTCCTGCTCTCAGATGAGAGAAAACTTCTGACTGGTGGAGATTTTCTACAGCAGACCTGAGTTGCCCAACCAATACTTTTCTCTCCCTTCTCTCCAGTACAGTACAACATTTTAACAATGAAAAGAATTTCCCACTCCCTATTCTTCTTTAAATAATTGATACAATCAATAAAAATATGATGGTAATAAGCACAAGAACCTTCCCTGCCCCCTCACAAACCCTGCATTGTCGCCACCCTCATATGCAACTTCGTAACTTTGCATTTTAAAGAGGCAAATTTTTAAAAAGAAGAAAAGGGTACTTTAATGCTGGACAGCAGTGCTGCTGGGTGGGGGGGACATGCTAAGTGAACTTCACAAAATAGTGGGCAGGCAGTAAGTTAGCCTAAATGGTGGGCAGTCATAAAATTGTAAGTAGAAGAGCAAACGAGGGGGCAGGAAGCTTCACAATCAGGCAGAAAAAAATGCATGGGAGAAATAAGACATTTCTTGAATGATTTGTCCTCATGGGGCAAGCAGGAAATGTCTTCAACCCAACTTGGAGAAAAAAGATTGCTATCTTAGCAATTTTTGGAAAATAGGGGTTGAGAAAAATAAAATGACATGAATACATTTGGAGAGAGGGTGAGAGCAATGCAGAGTTCCACCCCCCCCCAAAACACTTCTTATAATGTCCTGAAGTCGTAATATTTGTGCTGTACAGAGAAGGCCATTAACTACTTCCATGTTAAACCCACCGTATTCTCTCCAAGCAGGAATGATGGGTGGCACACTTTCTTACGTAGACTGGAATTTTTTTTTAAAACATCCCAGTAAATCTTATAGAATTTGTTCCCTCCTTTATCATTTCCAGTTGGCTCTCAGAGAGGTTAACCCAGACTTGCCTTTCCCCTTTAGACCTTGATTTTCAGCTTGTTTCCTAGCTTTAATAGAGCAGTTCTACTGCTTTACTATAACAAACTGTTGTCAGTTCAGTTCATTTATTGATGCACAAGCCACAGGCCATGACATAAGAGAACTGATGCCATTTGTCTAAGAGAACAATACAAATCAAGGCTGGTGATGCTCTCTGTTTGGCCAGTCTTTTCTGGTGAGATAGTATGCATGCGTTTGAGTTACGGAGAATTAATCCAGTTTTGTAAAAAAAAAAAAAAGGCTTTCTCCCAGATATGGCTTCCCATGACAATCAAAGTGACAGGATTAGTATCTGAAGCATATTATCATCATCTGCTAAGTATTTTCATATGTAGTAAGGCATTTTACTGGTTTAAACACCCAACACTTGTGAACAATTTAATGTCTCTGCTATTGAAAAGAAATACCTTAGGCCTTGAGCAGTTAAATATTCTCATTTTCTCCCTAGTATTACTGAAAAATATAAATTGTATTATGGACTTCAGAAACTTTTGAAAAACTGAGGATCAGAATAAGCCCAGAATAAACATCTTTCAGCTGGTTGTTTTGACAAAAAGTCACACCAAACTGTTTCAAATAACTCAATTTTTAAGAAGATAAATTCAACTATATTGGACCTTCTTTTTCCTCAAGACATGGTCCCTTACTGTGCAAAACACTGTACTCTCTATTTAGTTTGTGACATTTTCCAGAGTCATCAGGATATTCTAATATGATATTAACTTTTCATATGCCCTCTTGCACTTCCAAATATATTGTTTCAACTTAATTAGTTTTCATAATCACTCAAGAATAACGATATGAGCTTAAACATTGGTTTGTGGTTTCAACTAATGGTTGCTTTAGGTAAACAGAACTTACTTCTGCTTTAGGTAAACAGAACTTACTTCTGGCCAACTTGTCCTACCTGTGACTATAGAATTGTGCTAGTCACATCAGAAATTTAAAAAGTTAACAGATGCTATGCATAATAAATAACAAGAACGTCAACATGTTTCTTTAAAATGTACAGTATCAGTTCTATAGAGCAAGATGGCAGAGTTAAAATTCTAATAAGAAAAAAATAACAAAATATAATTATAATTACAGAGGGAAAGGAGCAGGGAGGGGAGGAGGCAGAGGAGGCAAGGAAGTATTCCAATCTTAATGTGGAAGCTCACTTGGTGATTTTGGACCAGTCACATGCTTCCAGTCTCACTTATCTCTCAAAGCTGTTGTGCAGATAGAAAGGATGACAGAATAATGCAAGATGCTTTGGTCCCCACTGTGGAGCAAGGTGGGGTATAAATTAAGTAAATAAATAATTAATATAGCTGAAAGTGGGGGATATATAAAAGATAGGTTGGTGCATGGCTAAGAAGAATATAATGAGGCAGGGAAAGAAGAGATATTATGGGGATTGCCGGGAGTAGGGAATGAAGAAATAGAATGAAGGGAGAAAGTGAGGTATCACCCACCTATCCTTGAGGGGTCCTATCATTACAAAAGGACCTGGCAAGTGGCCAGCATCATATAACTGAGCCACAGTTTCCCAAGGTAGAGGCTGCAGCTTAAGGTACAGGGGAAAATAAAGATAGATTGGCTATTGAGTGGGAAGGAGATAGGGTTGCTATAACAGTACAAACACAGTGAAACACAGGTCCAGCAGGAAGGGATATGTGCTGTACCAAGGGTGGGTGAATTGATAGCAGTTTTTGGTCTCTGCACTCCCCAACTCACGCACACACACACACATACAGGCCTTTAACCAAAAATACACCTTTTAAAATTAACAATTATAAAGCCCAATCCATCACAGTTATCAACTCCAGGTTAGGAAGTTCTGAGATATTTGTGGCGTGGAGCCTGGGAAGGGTGGAGTTTGAGGAGAGGAGGGACCTTAGAGGGGTATACTGTCATAGACTCCGCCCTCCAAAGCAGCCATTTCCTCCAAGAAAGCTAGTGTTGCCAACTTCCAGATGGAGTCTAAGGCGGATTCCATATGGGCCAAAAACAGTGCTGTGAAAATGGTATGAAAACGGTATAAACCCTTTTACACCATTTTCACACTGTTTTCACACCACTGTTTTTGGCCCATGCAGAATCTGCCTTAGGGAAACATTCAGGGAGTGCAACCAAATGTATATATGCTATATTGGTAAGGTGAGAGTTTGGCACATGTTTTAACAACCAATTTTGATTCATCAAATCAATTGATATAATGAAATTTGTTAAAGTAAGTAACACATTTTTACAGTTCTGTCAGAATAGACATACATTTCATCATGAATCTAAATATGCTTTGTGTTGCCCTTGTAAATATATCTTTGTGTGCAGCATTTATTGACTTGCGGGTAGCATTCAACTCTGTTTCTAGGACAAGACTCTGCAATAGACTTCAGGCCACCTCTATTGATAAGAGACTACTGACACTTATCCAAATCCGACATAATAACACTTCTTTAAGAGTCATATGTGGTCTGAATGGCTTCCTGTCAGATTCTGTCAAAACCTATAAGGGGATGATACAGAGGTGTCTATTGGCCCCCATGTTGTTTATTTTCTATCTGAATAACTTGGTGGAGTTTTTGAATAATCCCAAGTTGCATCCTCCCAAAGTAGCGAACCTGCACACCTCTGTACTATTGTATGCAGAAAATGCAGTTCTACTATCTAGAACTGTGGTTGGTCTGAGGAGAGCCTTAAATAAGTTGAAACATTTCTGTAATCAGGAACAATTGGAAATTACCGAAAGACCAAGATGTTGTCATTTGAGAACTGGCCCAAGACAAGAGGGTGGCAACTACAGGGAAATGAGATTGAACAAGTCGATAGTTTACAGGTCACAGGTGCTAAAGCTCTACAATGCCATGGCCACTGGTGGGGAAAGTTCTGTGCACAGTATCCTAAAATTCTGCAAAACTCAAGCAGGGTCCTTTCTCCTGGCAGACCTTAAACGTTTTAAAGGTGAATCAGGTTCACAGTTAACATGTGGGACCTTTTCGGGACCCCCATCTTCTTCATTTAGATCTTTGAAAAAGGTGCAGTCCAAATTTCTTCAGTCCTTAATGTGGGTGCCAAAGAATGTTTTCAATGCATGGAATAGGTTGAAAACAGGAATGCTTAGGATGGAGTCTGAAAAGTATATAAATTCAATCTGTAAATGGCTTACTGGTTACCTTAACCCTCAAGGGTTCCTACCACTGCTTTCCCAAGATAACTTCAAATCTAGCTGGCAAAAAACTGTGTTAAGCATGCTTCAAAATACGGGGTTTTCTCCCCCAACTCTTTTTGATCTGAGTCAGGCAGGAACATTAGTTATGCAGAGAGTCCGGGTATAGAGAGACAAACAGATCTAGCTATCACTCCAGGATACCTTTATCCAGATAACCTAAGATACAAAGTTGCCCAGGCAGCATACCTATACTTCTTGGGAATGGGCAACGTGAGGAGAGTGTTCACACTAACAAAAAGTAACTCCATCCCCTAATTAGTTCTGGAAGGCAGGTACAAGAAAATCCCATATGACCAGATGATATGTTCCTGTCCACTGAAGGAAATTGATACAACGATCCATAGTGAAACTATAAGCCCTTTGGTAGCTAGATTGCCTGGAAGGAATAACAATCACTGGCATACCTGCCTAGGGACAGGGGGTACCCACCGGCTTCCCCATTTATCACGTGGGGGGCACCCACCATTTAAGGGTCGCTCAGGTGTTTTAACATTTTTAGGGTTTTTACAAAGCTTGGCCTGCAGGGGGCTTTTTGCAGGGGACCATCCAGAGACTGTCCTGATGATACCACCCAAGTATTGTAATTGCAGGGGACCATCCAGAGACTGTCCTGATGATACCAATTCAAGTATTATCAGCTTGGTTCAGGGGAAGCAGTTATGGACCCCCTTACCAACGGGGTGCCCCAATCCCCATTGTTTTCAATGGGAGCTAACAGGGAGATGGGTTACTTCTCCATTTGAGGGACCATAACTTTGGTCCCCCCTTGGAAACCTAACTTCTCTACCCAAATCTGGGTGGAATTCATAAGAATAGTTAGCACAGATGATACTTGAGTAGTAAATTTCCTTTTGGTGCTCACTTAGCTTTTAAAAATACACTCCCTTCTCAGGCAACCTCCAAGAAAGTTGCTCCAAGATTCTTTCAGTTTTCCTTAGTGACTTTGCTCCATTGTAAGCCAATGGGGGGAAATTCTCTTGGAGTGTGTAGGCAGTCTGCATATTTTTGAAGAGTATAGAGGCACCAGACTTTCAAGGTGGCTCCAGGAAGCCCTCCTGGTAATAGTGTATCCAGGTTTGGAGACCTTTTGCTTCTGGGGGTTCAATTTTAAGTGGGCCCCCCCTAAAAGGCTTATATTTTGTTTCCTTGCTTCTGCACACATGAAAGCTCAAGCAGCCTGAGTTCTCTCAGAACTCCTCTCAACTCTCCCCTCTCCCTCCAGAATCAACAAAGCTCTCACCAAGCTTCTGGATGCTATTACTACCTAAGACCCTCCTTGGAGCCACCTTGAAAGTCTGGTGCCTCTAT
This sequence comes from Sphaerodactylus townsendi, assembly GCF_021028975.2. Classification (NCBI taxonomy): domain Eukaryota; kingdom Metazoa; phylum Chordata; class Lepidosauria; order Squamata; family Sphaerodactylidae; genus Sphaerodactylus; species Sphaerodactylus townsendi. The sequence goes on along the minus strand of NC_059425.1, from coordinate 126,385,576 downwards.
CTTCAAAAAAATGTGCAGCCTTGCCTCCCCAGTGAAATTCTCTATTGGCTACAATGGAGCAAAAGTCACTGCAAAACAACAAAGAATCTTGGCAAATTTTCTTGGGGTGCTCTGAGTGGTGTATTTTGTAAAAGTTAGTGGACACTCAAAAAATTTCAGGGTATCATCTGGTAACTATTCTTATAGATGTGCCACCCAAGTTTCAGTGGAGTTAGGTTCAGGGAGGGACCAGAGTTATGGTCCCTCAAAATGGGCAGCCCCTCTATCTCCTGTTAGCTCCCCATTGAAAAACAATGGGGATGGGCATTCCCATTTGGGTAACATCCATAACTTTGCTTCCCCTGAACCAAACATCACTCAAACTTGGGTTGTATCAATCAGGGCAGTCTCTTTGGATGATGTCCTGGAAATCATGGTGCTGCTTAGCTTTAAAAATGCCCTCCCTGCAGGCCGACGAAAAAAAACAATTCCAAAATACTCCCCCCAAAAGCTCCAAAATAATTCCTTTGCATTCGCAGATTTGTTCATATTTGGGCATGTGACATAATTGGACACTCCTTTTTTGTCCAAATGTGCTCAAATTTGCTCCAGATATTCCTGGACCATTGAATCTGGTATTTGTTTCTATCTGGAGTCTCCAACCCTCAAAAAAAGTGATGCTGTTTCAGGAGAAGGGACTACATTCCCCAAACAGCATCACTTTCTAATTTTAGGCTTAATCTGGGGACCCCAGATTCTCCCTTCTTTAAGGTGTGATTTAAAAGAAGAATCTGAGCTCCTCTGAAGGCTTTAAGCACCTATTGAAAGTGATGCTGTTTGGGGGGGTGGATTCCACTGAGGTGTTTCTTTGTGAGTAGATGATGTGCTGACATTTGTTTGGTAAAATGTTTTGCTGGGGTGATTTGTGAGGGATTTTACATATGCTTAATACCCACTTGCAGTAACTGGCTTGGAGTTGTTTCAGGCTAACAACTCACCTACCCTATAGGGCTGTTGTGATTAGGAAATTAAGAAAAGAGTTGGTGGGGAGAGAGCCATGTATGTTTTGCTGGGAGTGGGAGGTGTTTTGTGAGCTGGTGCAAAAAATCATTGTTTGTTCATGGTGGGGGAGGGTGGCAGCCCATTCGCAGGGGGGGGGGGCGCCAAACTCAGGTTTTGTCCCCAGGCTCCAGTTTGCCTAGGAACACCCCTGATAACAACTATAAATTTGTTTATAGCCTGCTCCTACGTGGGAACCTGCTCCTACGTGGGAACCACTATATTGCAGGTACTGTTGTTCCATTTTGTCTTCTTCTAGGAAAGATCGGAAGGCAGCTGGGTCATAGAAGGTCCCCACTAATCACATAGTTCTCTAAGTGATAACATATGGTCTAGTCTGAAAATATGCATGTGTATTTGCCTGTATATTTGTACCTTAGTACGCAGCTAAACCAGGGTAGGATATGTATAACATATCAGATATAATACAGCAGTATTTTTATGTTTTAATTTTATTATTTTACTTATATTTCGCCCTCCCCCGTAGGGCTCAGGACAGTGAACTACAATCAGAAACAACAAAACATCAAAAATAATATCACCATATTGGTTTTTAAGTCAATGGCTCTTTTATACTAGTGATCTTGTTTTGTATATTAAGCTTGCAGTTGATCATTAAAATAAATAAATTCATTAATTCATTGTAAATGTTACCTTTCTGCTTGTTTTCTGTCTGAACAGGGCTAGTTTCTCCTCGTTTTGCTCAATGGCTTGTAAGCTATGCTTATTTTCCTCTAACTTATGTTTCCAAATTAGTTGATCTTGTTTGCAATGAATGCTTATGATCTTCAATCTTAATACTTAGTTTGAAATTTCCATACCTTGTAACATGTAATCTAATCTGGGAACCAGTTATGTAGAGATATAAAGGTCTTCTTAATACTATTGTTCCTCAGTTTTGGAAGTTAACAGCTCTCCAGAAAACCAAGATCAGTTGCCCTGGAGAAAATGCTGTTTTGGAGCGTGGATTCTACGGCATTGTACCCTACTGAGGCCACTTTCCTCCTCAGACTTTGCCCTTCCAATGATCCACTTTCAAAAATTCAACAATTTCCTAAACTGAAGCTGGGAAACCTAAGAGGATCTCTGTCATTGGGATTCCAGATTTCTAGACCCCACCTTGAGGTTGGCAACCCTAGGAGGGTAGAAGGAAACAAGAAATGGAAGAGGCTATGGGGGCTTTCAGGAAAGGGAAGAGGAAACAGTGGGGAGGGGAAATGATATGCCTCCTACAAGTCCCTGTCAATTCTCTCTGGTATTTCCCTAATAGTGTAATCCTAAGGATACTTTGTTCTGAGCTGGATATCAGATCTCAGAAGCTAAGAAAGGTCAGTCCTGGCAAGTACTTGGATGGGAGATGATCAAGGAATACCAGCATCATTATGCAGAGGAAGGCAATGGCAAACCACTTTTGTTAGTCTCTTGTCTTGAACATCCTAGGCCCCTTCCGCACACGCAAAATAATGCGTTTTCAAACCACTTTCACAACTGTTTGCAAGTGGATTTTACCATTTCGCACAGCTTCAAAGAGCATTGAAAGCAGTTTGAAAGTGCATTATTCTGCATGTGCGGAATGAGCCCTACATCCTACTGAGTTGCCATAATCCGGCTGTGACCTGTGACACTTCAGACACACAAAATAATGCTTTCCTGGGAAGAGACCCTCAATAGGATTCCAATATGACCTGCTCAATTTTGCTTCCTCAGACCAAGAAGGGAAATCTTGGTTGAGAAACAGAATTATTAATAAGTCTTAATCCCTACAAAAATGTAGAGAACTGGGGTAAATAGACACATTCAGTGGCTTCATAATGCTTAAAATTTCACTGAATATTTCAGCTCCAATTGTTGGCAGAATCACTATGGACATCAAATGTGTCATTTAGTAGTCTTCCCTTCTCCTCTATTGAGTAAGTTTGTCACTTTCACGTTAGGAAATTCTTGGAAATTTGGAGGTAGAGCCTAGAGAATAGTGATGATGGAGTTAAGGAAGAGAGAGACCTCAGTGGAATATAATAGCATATAGTCTGCTCTCCAAAACCTCCATTTTCTCCAGAGTGCTGATCTCTGTTGTCTAGAGAGCAGCTGTAGTTCCAGGAGCATTCTTCCTGGAGGTTAGCAGCCCTACAATTAAGTAATACACTATACAAGTGGAGAACATGCAAGCACTTGCAGGGGTCACTTCATTTTCTCTTTCTTTCCTCTTCACAGATCTTTTATCTACCCCTGATCTTCAACTTTATGTACTAATTTACTTCATCTATACCTCACCATTATCTCCAATGAGGACCCCAAACAGCTTACATCATTCTCCTCTCCTCCACTTATTTTCTCAGTTGTGAGATAAAGTTGAGACAGAATGAGTCACCCAAAATCAGCTAGCAAGCTTCCATGACTGAGATAGGATTTAAACCTCTGTTTCCCAGATAATAGTCTTAACTTTTCTTCCCCTTCCCTCTCTTTTGAATCCTCTCTCTGAGAAAATTCTGGCTTAGTTTCAAAAGTTGTTCAAGCCACTCAGGTGAGCTGTGAGGAAGCCACTGTTGGGCCTGACCAAGTCTTATAAGTTGTATGGAGGCCTCAGGTGGACCCATGATTGTGGTATTAAATCATAGCCAATGCTGCACCTAGATGTTATAAAAACTGCATGGTACCAAGTTGCCCAGTGGTTGCTGCTGGATATGCCCCTCCAGGATGAGAGAAAGGTGAGCAGAGGAGGAAAAAGGCATTTCCTCTGTCTTTCCCTGCAGAAACAAAGTTTTTAAAACTGACAATATTTTTGTTGTTGTTTTTGTTGCCCAGAACGACCACTGAGATCTCAAATTTCTTAAAGGTAAGAACACTATTTCTATTATTTCAGGAGATTTAACACACTGTGTTCATTTGTTAAAGTTTCAGATTTTCCTGCAAACCTGGATTTGTAGAATGATTTGTCTTGTTTATTCATTGCCCTAGCCTCCAGATTGCTATGTTCCCACAAACAGGACTACATCAGGAATACTGATAAGCACCTTAAAAGTATGTAATTCTAGTTAGGATGGTACTATAAGAGAAGCAGGATTTCATTTTGTCTTCTATGCTTTTTAAAATCCACATGTGATTGCTGGGAGAAATCATAAGGGAATTTGGAGTAAGTTTCCACCAATATATAGAAGACATCCTGTTCTACAGCTGAATCAGGTGGGTCTGTGGATATCTTGAACAGCTGGCAGGAGATAATGTGGTAGATGATGGCCAATAAACTAAAGTCCTATCCAGACAAGACAGAGGTACTGCTGATCAGTGACAAAGCTGCTTGAAGACTGAGAAGTCAGCCTGTCCTGGACTGGGTTGCACTCCCCTTGAAGTACAGGATTGTAACTTGAGTGTACAGTTGGAGGCCCAGAATGATGTTTAGCATGGTGAACTCTAATTTGGAGTATTGGGTTTGATTCCTCATTCCTCCACATGAGATGTTAACTCTAATCTAGTGAACCAGATTGTTTTCCCCAGTCCTACACCTGAAGCCTGTTGGGTGACCTTGGGATAGTTTTTTCAGAACTCTCTCAACCCCACCTACCTTACAAGGTGTCTGCTGTAGAGAGAGGAAGGAAATGATTTAATAAGATGCTTTGAGACTCCTCAGGATTGAGAAAAGTAGGGTATAAATCCAAACTTCTCTTTTCCTTCTGTACCATGCAGTGTATTTTATAAGCTTTGGCTGATATACCAGCTATAGCTGTTCGTCTAAAAGCATAATCTGGCCATGATGATCCATGCTCAGATTACATCCAAGTTAAAATACTGTAATGCACCTTATGACCCTTTCTATACAAATCACCTAAAACCGTGGTTGCGAACCTTTGGCACTCCAGATATTATGGACTACAATTCCCATCAGCCCCTGCCAGCATGGCCAATTGTAGGGGCTGATGGGAGTTGTAGTCCATAACATCTGGAGTGCCAAAGGTTCGCCATCACTGACCTAAAACATTTCTAAACTGTTTTCAATCCCTCACTCCCCCCCCCCCGCTTTTACTATGATGTATGTCCATACTAACCCCTTCAAAATTATTCATGGCTGATGTTACATGATTTTTCCCTTTTTTGAGTTTGATGCTGAATAGGTGTTTCAGTGTTTTACAGTCCAAGAACCTAATGAGAAATTTGACCTTGGTGAATGGTATGGTCTATCAGTTAATCGGAAAAACCTGCTTCTAAGCTAAAAATGTTTTTCGTAAGTTTTTCCAGCAATCAAAATGGAGTTTCTTTGAACATAGCAATATACAAGCAAAATGGTTATTCTCTTCACAGTCATATGTATCTTCAGCCTCTTCTATTAAAAACTGAGGGGGTATTGGGAACAGGAGGAATAGCCCACCTGAAAGTGCAGGAATTTATGGCCATAAAGTATTCTACTTAGTCCCAAAAGTTGGTCCTTCAGGCAAAGGGAGAGGTAGTAGTGGAGAGAACAGGGTCACACTGTGTGTATTCAACTGTTAGTGGTGGGAGAAGGAAACCCTTGTTTCTCAGATCCATAAAAACTTGCTTCTAGATGTTGAAAAGACAGAGAATTGGTGGATGAGACTGTGCCAAATAGAGAGAGCAAGACTAGGGTTTTCCGAGAAGCGAGAATAGTTATATCATTCATAATAACAACATAAGAAGACAAGTGGCCCCTTGTAGTCTCATAACCTGTCACAAACATCTCCCTGTTCAGGATATTTTAAGAGAAGCATATAGTAGCCTGGGGAAACAAACAGATAGCTTGATTTTCTGTGTTTATTTACAGCTTCAAGCAGAGCAGCAATGTTCTAGTTGAGATTCTGTGTTCTAGATCATTTTGCTAGTATTATGAGTCAATTGCTTGTATAGAAAGTGTTATTGGCACAGAATTCACCATGGCATTTGATTCCAGTGAATGAACATGAAAACAGAACATTTGTTTCATACTTTTTCAAATTAAAATTGACGATAAAAGATGAGCGGAATATATATTTTTATTTTCTATACAATCAGTGGATTCAGATAATGCTTGCTGGGGTACATAAAGAACATTTAAAAAACTATAGAAATAAATAAGAACCCCATGTATAAATACAACTGACATTATACAAAGCAAAACATGTTCCCTATAAGTATTCTTTAGAGGATGAAAATACAGATAATTAAATACAATAATGTAGGAATGTTCCACCCACATAATGACCTGCTTCTTTAAAAAGACATCTCAATAAACAACAATTTAAACAGTTTCTATCAATTTTTAACATGTGGAGTGGTCAATGTCTGACCTATATATGTTGGGTCATCTCCTCAGGATTAAAGGTATAAAGGTATGTATAAAGAAGGTATGTATAAATAAGGCCAGATAGACAGAAGCTGATGTCCTCTTCTGGAACTCAATTCTATTTCTGCAGCAGTTCCTACTAAAGATCTAATCAGTAATAACATTATTTTATGCAAATGGAAAAAAAAATTCAGCCATGTGTTTATTTCTTGTATTTTTTATTTTGCTTCTCTGTGCTATCAGTTTTCCATTTCATATATGCTTATAAAATACAAGCTCATTAATAATCCAGCAGGCATTATGATTATAGACTGCAGAAGCAAGGAAAAGTAAGAAAATAATTCTACAAATGTGGTCTGAAAAACACTTATTAGTGTGTGTACATATTTGAGAATTCACCAGTTTAAATAGGAGTATTAAGAATGATCCCCCTCTAGTGATGGAATAGAGCAATTGCAGACTGTCACGTTATTTACTGCTGCTGTATTTTGTTGTCTCTTGTTCAGTTTAGTTTTTCTTGCAACTGTTTCCAATCTTTTTCCATCTGAACATCCATGAATTCAAAACTTTTCTGCACTTTGAGATATAAGAAGCTAAACTGGTCCATCTTAGCACAAGGTCATCTCAAAACAGAAGTTAGTCTCCAAGATTTGAAGTACTGATCTTTCATAGAAGTCCTTTTAACTCCAGATGCCAGGCATTAAACTTGACGGTGAATAAACTATGGCCCCCTGCAATACAGCTGTACATTTTAGAACAAGGACATATCAAGCATTTAAAACCAGTGCTTACACCAATCTACAGCTTAGCTATTGAACCAGTTTTGAATGCCTTTTCCAATTCTGTTATATATGAACTGATTAGAACATTGAGAGTTTGCCTGAGCACAATCCAGATAAGTTTCTGACTCACGAAAAAATGTAACCAATCTGGAATTAAGTGTTTTGAGCTCCCAGGACACACAGTAAGGACCAGCTTCACTGTTGTTAATGAGGATTAGTTGGTGCAGTCCCCTCCCCCCAGAAAATTCAGATTTCGGATCTAACGGAAGCTTGTTTTTTGAGGAATCCTAGATATTTCTGAACCCCTCACAACAGTGGAGCTCTGTACTCACCATGGTCTCCTACATGGTACCTGGAGGCTGCGTCAGCACTAGTAGGTAAGTGAGAGGAGGTGTGCGGGAGAAAGGATTCCTTAAAGAAATTGAAACAGGGACAAAGCAGGATCCAGGATCTTTAAACTGCCACCTCTTCTGGGTATATTTGGGGTGTTTGTCCTGGTTCAGCTTTGCCGAAAGCACACCTCTTAGGGATCAGGCCTGAATGTTTCCCTTTAAACTCTGTTTCTTTCTTGTGAGAAATAAACCCGTCAAACTCTGTCTGCAACATTTTTATCCCAACCATCCTCCAGGATTCTCAGGGTAGCATATATAGTTCTCCCTGCCTCTATCTTCACAACTACCCTGCATAGTAGGTTAGGTTGAATGAAAGGGTGACTGTCTCAGGGCTACCTACCAAGTTCAGTGGCCAGACGGAAATTTGAACATGAGTTTTCCAAATCTTTATTTATGCTACACTGACTCCCTTTATTTTCCTATCAGTGGAAATGTTCTTTTTGAAGTTAACATATCTTTCAACATTATTTTGTATCATTTACATATACATTGTATAGAAATTATGTATAACAGATGGCATTTGAATATAAATGGATTACAAATTGTATAAAACAAAATAATAATCAGGGATGTCAACTCAAATTAGGCAAACAAGAATAGCATATGAAATCAAAAAGAAGCATAAAATGGCCACATTACTTCATCCCTCGTTTTCAATAGTTATTGATCGGAATGTCATCCCTACTAAGTTTTGAAAGTGTCTTCAAGTATGTAATACTTTTAAGTATGCAATACTTTCTACATCCTAATCTTAAATTCACTCTTCCCCACTAAAATTACGCCTTCCAATCTTTATCCCTTCATAAATGATTGGGATTTGGTAAATAAACTCAGTCATTAACATAAGTAAATACTAAATTAATAATAATAGTACTAAATAATTTACAGTTTATAGAAGCTGCTAAGAAATGCTTTGGATGATACAAGTCAGTGTTACAAAAATGTTTGAGGCACACATAAATACTAGATGGTGTGGTCAATTAGGGAAGGACATTACCCATCATGTCCTCTTGGACAGCATCCTGAACCATGTGCAGATGGGATATCAGAGTATACTGACAAATGGAGGGATCCAGCAGGGCAATTATTGTATTCTTATTATCTTACATTTAATCATTATCACTACTAATTTGGTACTAGAGCGCAACATACTGCTGTATTGCTCAACCTTCCTCAGTAATGCCTAGAGGAAGTTTGGTAATGAAGTATTATGACTAATACAATTGGCCTAAAAGCTAATTTTATTTACCCATTACATCTAAAATGTTCTGTCCTGCCTTGGAACCAAATTAGGACCAAATAATAAAAAAGGTATTAAAAACCAACATAAGAACATGCTGTTACTGTGATTCCCAGCGGAGTAAACACAAATGCAGAATTCTGAAGTACTACAAAAACACCACTTGAAAAAATCCATGCTTTGTGTGTGTGTGCGTGTGTGTTTCGGTACTTATTGTAGGAAGCAGCCACAGTAGTACCAGACCCTCATATATACTTTTACATTGAAAAAAATGGTCCCAAAATTTTGGGCACTCCCCCTCCCCATCAAAGATTTGAATCCTCAACATATAATGTTCTAAAAGGAAACACTTCTTCACGCAACGTGTGATTGGTGTTTGGAATATGCTGCCACAGGAGGTGGTGATGGCCACTAACCTGGATAGCTTTAAAAGGGGCTTGGACAGATTTATGGCTACCAATCTTGATCCTCCTTGATCTGAGATTGCAAATGCCTTAACAGTCCAGGTGCTTGGGAGCAATAGCCGCAGAAGGCCATTGCTTTTACATCCTGCATGTGAGCTCCCAAAGGCACCTGGTGGGCCACTGCTAGTAGCAGAGAGCTGGACTAGATGGACTTTGGTCTGATCCAGCTGGCTTGTTCTTATGTTCTTATGTTCTTATCTGAAAAAAAAGACAGAAAAAATAGTAAAAGTGTTCTCTCCTTGATCTGAAATCAGAACAAAATTGTTGTTGGGGCACACCATGAATGCACGCATGCACACACGTATGCGCGTACGTATGTGCACACATAAGAACATAAGAAAGAACCTGCTGGATAAGACCAGAGTCCACCTAGTCCAGCAATCCGCTACTCGCAGTGGCCCACCAGGTGCCTTTGGGAGCTCACGTGCAGGATGTGAAAGCAATGGCTTTCTGCTGTTGCTGCTCCCCAGCACCTGGTCTGCTAAGGCATCTGCAATCTCAGATCAAACAGGATCAAGATTGGTAGCCATCGACCGACTTCTCCTCCATAAATCTGTCCAAGCCCTTTTTAAAGCTATCCAGGTTAATGGCCATCACCACCTCCTATGGCAGCATATTCCAAACACCAATCACTCGTTTCTTTTTATTAGTCCTAATTTCTTTTTATTAGTCCTAATTCTTCCCCCCAGCATTTTCAATGAATGCCCCCTGGTTCCAGTATTGTGAGAAAGAGAGAAAAATTTCTCTCTGTCAACATTTTCTACCCCATGCATAATTTTATAGACTTCAATCATATCCCCCCTCAGACGTCTCCTCTCTAAACTAAAGAGTCCCAAACGCTGCAGCCTCTCCTTATAAGGAAGGTGCTCCAATCCTTCAATCATCCTCGATGCCCTTCTCTGCACTTTTTCTATCTCTTCAATATCCTTTTTGAGATGTGGCGACCAGAACTGAACACAGTACTCCAAGTGAGGTCACACCACGGCTTTATATAAGGGCATGACAATCCTTGCAGTTTTATTATCAACTCCTTTCCTAATTATCCCCAGCATAGAGTTTGCCTTTTTTACAGCTGCCATGCATTGAGTTGACATTCCCATGGAACTATCAACTACGAATCCCTTTCCTGGTCTGTGACTGATAGCACTGACCCCTGTAGCGTGTATGTGAAGTTTGGATTTTTTGCCCCTATGTGCATCACTTTACATTTTGCTACATTGAACTGCATTTGCCATTTCTTAGCCCACTCACCTAATTTATCAAGGTCTGCTTGGAGCTCTTCACAATCCTTTGTGGTTCTCACCACCCTACATAATTTGGTATCATCTGCAAACTTGGCCACCACGCTACCCACCCCTACTTCCAGGTCATTTATGAATAGGTTAAAGAGCACTGGTCCCAAAACAGATCCTTGGGGGAAACTACTTCCTACATTTCTCCATTGTGAGAACTTCCCATTTACACCCACTCTTTGCTTCTCAACCAGTTTTTAATCCATAGGAGGACTTCCGCTCTTATTCCTTGATTGCTGAGTTTTCTCAATAGTCTCTGGTGAGGAACTTTGTCAAAAGTCTTTTGGAAATCCAAGTAGACAATGTCCACTTGTTTTACCTTATCCACATGCCTGTTTACACCCTCAAAGAACTCTAGTAAATTTGTAAGGCAGGACTTGCCTCTATAAAGGCCATGCTGACTCTTCCCCAGCAAGTTTTGCTTTTCTACATGTTTTATAATTTTATCTTTAATGATAGATTCTACTAATTTATCAGGAACAGATGTCAAACTTACTGGCTTGTAATTTCTTGGATCCCCCTTAGATCCTTTCTTAAAGATTGGTGTGACATTGGCCATCTTCCATTCTTCAGGGATGGAGGCTGATTTCAGGGATAAGTTGTATATTAAAGTGAGAAGATCAGCAATTTCATGCTTGAGCTCCTTAAAAACTCTTAGGCGAATGCAATCTGGGCCAGGGGATTTGGTAGCATTTAGTTTATCAATGGCTGCCAGAACTTCTTCCTTGTCTACCACTAACTTCGCTAGTTCCTCGGATTCGCCTCCTAAGAAGCTTGATTCAGGTGCATGAATTTTCCTCACTTCCTCTTGGGTGAAGACAGATACAAAGAATTGATTCAGCTTCTCTGCAATCTCCCTGTCTTCCTTTAGTACACCTTTTGTTCCTTCATCATCTAACAGGCCTACCGCTTCCCTAGCTGGCTTCGTACTTTTGATGTGCTTGAAGAACTGTTTGTTGTTGGTCTTGATGTTCACAGTCATACATTCCTCATAATCCTTTTTTGTGTCCCTTACAGCTAACTTGCTTCTCTTTTGCCACCATTTGCGTTCCTTCTCATATTTTTCATCAGTCAAGCTGAACTTCCATTTTCTAAAATACATCTTTTTTCTGATAGTTTCCTCAACCTCCATTGTTAACCATGGTGGCTTTCTTTTGGACTGGGTGCTGCCTTTCCTAACCTGCGGAACACATTCCAGCTGAGCATTTATTACTGTGTTTTTAAATAACCTCCAAGCATCTTGGACAGTTTTGACTCTCTTGATTTTCCCTTTCAGCTTCCTGCACACTATCCCCCTCATCTTTGAGAAATTTCTCCTTCTGAAGGTGAATGTAACTACATTAGTAGTTGTCACCTGCTCACATGCAGAGATAGTGAATCTGACAGTATTGTGATCGCTGTTCCCTATCGGCTCAACAGCACTTATTTCCCGTACCAGGTCCTGGGTCCCACACAGAATTAGACATAGGATCACCTGTCCCCTGGTTGGTTCCACAACCATCTGCTCTAAGCCACAGTCATTTAGCATATCCAGGAATGCTCTCTCCTTACTATGACCTGAATATGCATTTTTCCAGTTTATGTGGGGATAGTTGAAATCACCCATTGCCACTACATTTTTAATTTTGTTGGCCTCTCTAATTTTTTTTCCATCTCAGAATCCTCCTGTGTGCTTTGGTCAGGGGGATGATAATATATTCCTAATGTTAGACTATCCTTCATACCTTGTATTGATATCCATAGTGCTTCTGTAGGGGAATCAGCTCTCCTTTCATTTTTCTATTTTATGTGACACTATGCTCTCTTTGATATAGAGGGCAACACCACCCCCATATGCCCTGTCCTATCCTTTCTGTAGAGCTTGTAACCTGGGATAACAGCATCCCACTGATTCTCCTCATTCCACCATGTCTCTGTGATGCCCACTATATCAATGTCCTCCTTCAAAACTCTGTACTACAGATCACCCATTTTAGGTCGAAGGCTTCTACTCTTAGCATAGAGATACTTATGTACCCTGTCTCTGTCCCTAACTTGGGATTTATGTGCTTTGCCCTCTAGCCCTTTGTAGACACATTGCTATGTTCCATGCTTGCATGTGGTTAATTTAGAAAAACCTCCCTCTCTGCCTGTATCCCCATAGATACTGTATTCCAATCCGAAGTCACCTCAGTTCCTGTTGGCTTTCCCCAAGGGATCAGTTTAAAAACTTTTCTGCCACCTTTTTAATGTTGAACAGCCTGGTTCTTTTTTGGTTAAGATGAAGCCTGTCCCTTCACACAAACACAATATGCATAGGAAGGAGGACCAATAAGAAAATTCCAATGAAACTAAAAATTCTTTCCCCTCTGACTAAAAGTAATGATCCAGCAGAACAGTTGAATATCCCTAAAGTGTGGCCATTTTCCTTTATTGTCACAACTAAGAAGGCCTTTTCTTGGGTTATCACCTAGCTAGCCATAAATGCAGAGGGGACCTATGACTACTGTAATGATTACATAGGTTCATATGGGAGCAGCCAAGTCCATCAGATATGCTTGTCTTGAGATTTATAGATCATTAAAGGTCAATGCCAACACTTTGAATTGGCCCTGAAGTAATAAGAAGCCAGTGTACATGGAACAAGACTGGAGGGATGTAGTCCCTATGAGCTACTCCAGTCAGCATTTCTGCTATATACAGCATTCTGTAGCAATTGTAACTTCTGGACACATACAGTGCATTGCAGTAATCTAATCTAGATGTTACCAGAGCATGTACCACATGGCAAAAATATCCAGGACTTTCAGAGGAAGTCTGAACAGAACTATCAAATGATGGAAGACAACAATAGGTCTATTATTTCCTACTGCTGAGATTCCGCAGATCATTTGGTTGATTATTGCTGGGTACAGTGTGTTGGTTCACTAGGTAATAGTTCAGAACTGGAAGATAATTGAAATGTTTTTTTCTGTCCTTACTTTGCAATGTAAATATTAACAAATATTCTCTAGTTCTGACTCTGCTTGTTGACAGTGTTGGGTAAGCTTGTTCTTTCTTGTTTTCCATCAGTCATACAAAAGAATTGAAAATGTGTACTCTTGCTGTATACACTCACTATACTGTTTACATTGTAGTTCAGTTCTAATGCCTGTTGTATTAATCACACCACATTTATACCACTACATCTAATCTACAACAAATGCTACTTATACTGGATTCATTTCTTACAGCTCAATCCAGAGCTGTCAGACAGGTGGGGATGATGCCACTTTAGTACTACTCAGCCCACTCTAACGGGCTTTCCTGCAGTGTGGAAAGCCCAAAAATGTTTTTTTAAAAACACTTCACCTTCAAATCCTTCACAGGTAAGAATGGTGAATCTCTGCCAGGAAATCTGTTGGCACATGGGGGCCAAGTGAGCTCTGAAGGCTGACTAAGGTCACCCCAGCCCCACTGAATTGCCCCCACCATGTTGACACATCTGGGCACAGTGTAAAAGTGTTAGCAGAGAGCTGGGTGCAACAGTCAGGTGTCTAGGGCCCCAAAGAGGATGGGTGCTGGCACATTTATCCCTCTACCAGTGCCCTGGGGAGGGCAACTCCACTGGTGTACACCTGCACCACCTCCAGAGGGGGATTCCCCCCCAGATTGGGCTGCCAATCTTCTCAATATTTTCTTGCTACTTGTAGTAAATTCTAACGCCTATATATTTTAAATAATTATTGCTTTCCTCATTGTTGTTTTATTGTTCAGGTCAATTGCAACATCTGATCATGGACTTTACAATTTAGCTTTAGAACTTCAAATTGTAGATTTCGTCTGAACATTTAACAAGATAATTTTAGCTCAGAAAAATTCCTCCAACATGGGCAAGATTCCTTAATATATTGTAACAGAATGAGAAAATAAAAAATTGTCAAAGGATCAGTCTTTATTCAAGAAATCAGGACATGTTTCACCAATTTTTGCAAGATGGACTAGCCCACACTATTAAGATTAAGCTTCATATGTAATTAATTACTGCAGCTGAAATAGTATTACTGTTGCTCTTTATCTCTAGGCTGGATTCCAACACCTCCATAGTAATTCATTTCAGACTAATATACAAAATATCTAATATCAAGGCAGACAAATTTCATACTGGGTTCTCTTGAAACAATTAATCAAGATATACTGACTAGAATTACAGCATGCATTTTTCCCCTCACAGAAGGTGGTAAAATGCTAAAACTTTTTTACCCAGTATCTCTGTTCTGTGATAAATGAAATATATTGCTAAAACTATATATATGGCCTTTGAAATGAGTAAGTAATCTTTGTAAGGGCTATTGGTCACTACATAGACTACAAAACTTCGTAGAATTTTATGAAATATCATGCATCCATCTCCATGCAACACTGTCCCAGTAAAAATAGAAGATAAAGCCTTTAATCATCTTAAATCCAAATGACTTAACTTCATTAGATTGTGGTTTGGCTTATTGTTCTGCAGTACAGTTGAAATTTATAGCAATAAAGGTAATCAGAAAGCAGTTCTACATTAAATTTTGTGCGGTGTTGAAAAAACCAGTAAAGGAACAATCCTTGCTAATTAACTTTGTATATAAATATTGTATGAATACCTGAGTGTATCCACACACTCCTGATTCCCCTCATCATTTTCCAGAGGATTCACCTAAAGGGGGATTTAGATTGTTGTTTCTAAAGTAGATTTTAAGCAATATCAAGTGGAACCTCAGGTGTGTAATCCATCTGTAAAATATTTTAAGATTTACTTTTTTAAAAAAATTGTTTATTTAAGTTTTGTGTACATGCAGGAAAGTTAAACATTATACAAAGAAAAGAAGTACAAGTGCCATGCCCTCTTCCCCCCGTTCCTAGTAAAATACATACATTTTGTCTTGAAACATAAATTTGCTTAAATTCTCAGCTTTTCTTACAGTCTGGTGTGAAGGGAGGCAACACCATGATTTAAGTATAGTTTCTAAAGAAAGGGTAATTTAGAAGGGTAATAAAGGGTAATTTAGAAATAAATAAACCCTAAGAAAGGGTAATTTAGAAATAAGATAAGAGGGATAAAGAAAAAAGAGAAAAAGATTTAATAAAGAAGAGAGAACCCTTATCCCAACCCCAGTGTGATGGGACTTCTCCTTGAACTAAAATGTCAACGTTATGTTGTTTATGTTGTTTATATCGTTAAATTAGTAAGTTACATATCATATGCTTATCCCTGTGATACAATTTTCTTCATTGTAATGTTCATTTGTCAGCAGGACACTACTCACTCGAGTATCAGTAATTCTATAGAATTCTCCTAACATTTTACCCGCATAAATAAAATATTTCAGTGTATATATCTCTTTCTTACAACTTATATCTATTCGTAACATACAGTTTCCATAATTCCCATTTTGAATCACTGTTATTAGGTACTTTAAATTTTCCTGGTGACATTTTAATTGCTGTGAAATACTGTCTGCAGTGTAGTACTCCTGCACTTTGTGAATCCATTCCTCTAATGTTGGAATATCCGGCGTTTTCCACTTTGAAGCTAGAAGCAATCTTGCGACTGAAGATAAATAAAGAAAGAGGTGTAAGTTATGGGTGGTAAGTTGTAAGTTTGTAAATATCGGACTTAATAGATAAATTTCTTTAGGCATTTTAAATTGAAAACTTAGAATTTTTTGCATTTGTTTATGAATAGTTTTCCAAAATTTCTTAATTTTTTTTGCAGGACCACCATACATGTATATAGGATCCCACCTCCTTTCCACATTTCCAGCAGATTGGTGAGTAATTCTCGTATATTTTACCTAGCTTTTGCGGTGTGAGATGCCATCTATAAAACATCTTTATATTATTTTCTCTGAGTGATGTACATGGAGTGAAGGAATATATGTCTTCACAATATTTTGTCCAAGTGTCTAATTGTATATTATGTCCGATATTATTTGCCCATTTAAACATTACTGGTTTTATTGTTTCTTGTTCTGTTTTCTGTTCTAACAATATTCTGTAAATTTTGCTAATTTGTTTTCCCTCTTCATTCAGGAGTATTTTATCTAGTTCATTTTCTTTCCAGTTAAATCCCCAATTTTTGTTATCTGTCTTTATATAACCGTTTGTAAGTGTACCAGTTGCAAGTCTTCAAATTTAAATTGAGATGTTCTCTGGTTTTGAATCTTATTTCGTCATTATGTTTAAGCAGGGAATCTTTATAATTGGGCCATTTTTGTCAAAACTGGTGTCATGAATTTGTAGGGATTCTACTCTTGAGACCCATAATTGCAATTTGTTATAAAATAGTTTTTGGTATTTGCTCCAAGTTTTTAATAGTGTTTTTCTAATATAATGTTTTTTTATTACTGTTGTTCTAGGTATTTTTGTCTTTTTGTCTGGCCAAAGTTGGCCATGCCAGCCAGTTGGGCAGCCATAGCTCTCTAAATCTAGTAGATTAACGTTTTTAAGTTTCATCCATTCGCTTATCCAAATTAAGGCGTTCGCATTATGGTATGATATAAGGTCAGGTACAGCTAGTCCTCCTTTTGTTCTCTCTTCCACCATATTTATATATTTGATGCGAGGTTTTTCCCCATTCCATATAAATTTTTTGATCTCATTATTCCAGTTTGTTAGTGGCTTTTCGGTCTCTATCAATGGAATGTTCTGAAATAAGTACATCAGTTTTGGTAGCACATTCATTTTAATTAGGGCTATTCTCCCTAATAGTGACAGATTAATTTTCCCCCATTTAATTAGGTCTGTTTTAATCTTGCTCCATATAGTAGAATAATTATTTTGGAATAGATGTTGGTTATTTCCTGTTATTTGAATACCTAAATATTTAATCTTTTTTTCCGTTTGTAATCCAGTCCTTTGTTCCAGTATTTTATTGTTTTTTTCCGTTAAATTTTTTGTCAGTATTTTTGTCTTATTCTTGTTGATTTTAAATCCTGCCAATTCTCCAAATGTTTTGATTTTTTCTAATAATAATGGTGTATTATCTATTGGGTCCTTAACAAAGAATACCATATCATCGACATAAGCCCTTGATTTGTATTTTTTCCCTTTATGCTCTATACCTTTAATAATATCATCCTCCCTTATGTTTTTAGTAGAACCTCTGCTACTACAATGAAGAGTAGAGGTGATAATGGACACCCCTGTCGGGTTCCTTTATGAATTTTAATCGGATGAGATGTATTATTATTAAATATTATTTTAGCTGTTTGGTCCAAATATATTGTTGATATCGCATTATTAAAGGCGCCTATAATCTCCATAACGAAATACCTCAAAGAGAATCCACCTGTGAAAATCTCCCTAGAAATACAACAAAAGCTAAATCAAAAAATATCCCAGGAGGAAATTAGCAATGCTATAGCAAAAATGCAAAATAATAAAGCTCCTGGGACAGACGGTCTAACAGCTATTTATTATAAAATATTTGAACAATTAACCCCCTATTTACAAACTATATTTAATAATATATTAGAAGGAGAGAAGATGCCCAAAACCTGGCAAGAAGCCAACATCATACTAATACCAAAATCTAAAGAAAACATACTAACAAAGGAAGAATTTAGACCAATCTCGTTATTAAACGTAGATTATAAGATCTTTGCATCAATACTAGCTAACTGCCTAAAAATTATTCTTAATGAAATAATTAGTGAAGAACAAGCAGGGTTCCTCCCAAAAAGAAATACAACTCAAAATATCAGAATGGTATTGAACATAATTGAACTTTTAGACCACAAACCAGATATCCCAGCAGCACTTTTATTTTTGGATGCCCAAAAAGCCTTCGATCAAGTTAATTGGTCCTTTTTGAAAGAAAATATTTTAAGATTTACCAATACTCTTCATCTTGCAAAATTTCTCAGATGGCCCTCCTAAATAGGACCTTTCAAATCAATTCTGAATTTGGCTTTTTTGGGGTCAACTGTAGGGCATAATTTTACTCAAACCTTGTGAGGAGTCAAACTGGGGCTACAAATGAGCAGAGGCGTAGCTGGTCCAAACCGCGTATGTGCGCACTCTGTGTTTTCCACACACACCCCACGGTGCCCTGCCTGCCTTGCCCTGCACACACTTACCTTAGTGAAAAAGTGCAGCCTGTTCCCTTCAGGCTGAAAATGGCCTGGTGGGAACCACACTTCCCATGAGACCTTGGGGCTTGCAAGTGTAGTTCCCACTAGGCCGTTTTCAGCCTGAATGGAATAGGCCGCTTCTCCAGCCTGCACTGTTTCATTTATCACAGAACTAAGGTAAATGATGGGGGAGGGGGCACTTCAAGGGTGCCATGGGGGTGATTTTCCAACCCCCAGGCATGCGCCCGATGCAATGCCCCCCTCCCCCTAGTAGCTCTGCCTCTGCAAATGAGAGGCCACAAACCTGAATTTTCCTCCATCTAAAAACAAAAAGAAAAGCTGAGGTCACATAGAAAGCAAGTATGTCAAGGAGAGGGAAAAGCTAGGACACTTTTTGTAGATACTTCATCTGTGTACAGGTTGTTTTTTTCAAAAAAGGAGAAACATTTGACCATTTGAGTTCCCATGTGCAGTCCTAAGTGAAATATCTATTTGTAAGAATGATATACCACACAAATGATATACCATTTGTAATAATTAGCATCCCAGCATCACCTGGGGAATGCCATTGCGGGGGTAGGGAGGAAATGGAGCAATTCACTCCAGGGAGGGTGGTTTGTAGCGCCGGCGCATGAGTGGCGAGGCCGTTTGGCAGGTCACATGCCGGTGATTGTGGGAGGAGCTGTTGGTAGGAGAGTTCAGGTGGTCAGAGCCTCATTATCGACAGGAGTCAGCCTGAGAAAGGAAAAACCACCCTACCCACCCTCTGTTGCTCTGTTTCAGTTGCTTTGTTATATTCAATGGTTGCTGTTTTGTATTGTTTGTGCATGCTTTTCGTCGCAGCTCATTGGCGGGGTCAGGCAGGGGAGGAGGAGAAGCTGTGCCTGTGTGCTGGAACTCTCCAGGGTTGGGGGCCCCTGTAAGGGGCTTGGGGTGGGGCGGGGTGCTTGGCACAAGCCGTAGAGGCTTTGCAACCAAGCCCTGCTACCCCAGCAGGGAGGGGGGGACGAATGGGTTTTGCATCCTGGTGGCTCCCATTCTCCTTGTCCCAGGCCCCAATATGGATTGGGGATGGTTTGGGGGCCCATCCAGGGTGCTGGCCTGATGGTCTGCTGTGATCTCCCTGCCTACCTAGCTTCTCAAGTCAAGTTGCTCCAATTCTTGGGTGTGAGTGTAATTGCATAGGACACCTCTCCACATCCCTCCACAATGATGTAGCATTAGAACTGTCGGTCTTCTACCGTGTTTCCCCGAATATAAGGCATACCCATGAAATAAGACATAGTAGAGGTTTTGCTGAAGTGATCAATATAAGGCACCCCCCGAAAATAAGGCGTAGCAAAGTTTTTGTTTGCCCGCCACGGAACAGAACACCAGAGCAGGAAGCTGTGGAGCGGCCCCTGGAGGAAGTGCACCAGCAACAGCAACGTTTGGCTTTTTACCCCGCCTTTCTTTCCCATAGAAAGAAACCTCGGGCCACCGAGGAAAGAGCAGCTTCTTTGTGCACGTTGGGAAAGGTCGTCGTGCCTCTTTTCTCCCTCTCGCCTTCTACTTGAAAGCCACCTTGAGTCTCCTTACAGGAGAGAAAGGTGGTTTATTAATCCAAACTCCTCCTCTTCTTCTAGTAAGTTAAAAAAAACCCTTCTAATATTTTGAGACGTTGCTGCCCGCCCCCAGAGCTAGCTGGCCGAGCAGCAAGTGGGCATTTAAACCTGCGCCCGAGGGCCAGTCCAGCCTCTGTTTCTGGCTGGTGGGGCTCGCCGGCGGCAGCGATGGCAGCGTCCAGGCACAGGAGCAAGTGGGCTGCTGCTGCCTTCCTCTCCCCCTCCCCACGCCTGCAAGGCTCGGGCTCACCTTGGGGCCTCGGCCGCTGCCCCCTCCGCCACCCTTGCTGCCTCTCCCGCCGCTGCTCCTGCCCCTATCTCCCCAGGAGGGATGATGACAGGGACGCCTGTTGTGCTGAGGGAGGTCGTCGAAGCGGTGGTCAGGAGCTTCACCAAGCACACGCAGGGCTCCTTCTTCCTCCTCTTGTTTACCACCCCGCTTCTCCACCACCTCCTCCTCCTTCCCCCACACCCTGCAAGTTTGCAAGCTTCAGCTTGCAAAAAGACCCCAAAGTTGCAGCCTTTCCCTGCACCCCCCACAACGGCCCGGGGGTTGCAACTTGCAAGCATCGCCCTGCGGTTTGCAAGCAGCGCTGGAAGGATCGTGGGTATTGCTCCCTCCCATTTTTTTTGCAAGGGATGCCTGGAGATGCAAAACTGCGAACTTGCCCCCGGGCCTGGGCACATTTGGGTTGGTTGGAAAGACTGGCCCAGGCCGGGGTTTGTTTTGGCAATGGGTCCCGCGGCTTGCAAGGCGCACCGGGTCGGTTTCTGCATGCACGGCTGAAGTGGGGAAGGGGGACCAAACAGCTCCCTAGCGGTGCTGGATTCTGCAGCGCTTTTGCACCGCTGCTTAGGCCAGTAGGGAGAATTAGCGTACTTTTAGGCCCCGTTGGAAGAAGCAAAGAGTGACTTTTGAGGTTTAGGGTGTGGTTGTTCATGCAGGAGATGGAAAGGGGCGGACGGGATTCCCCTCTCAGGACTTAGCAGCCCTAACCTGCAGCTCACTTCAGAGCCCAGCAACAGCTCAGCCCAAGCCCCTCGAGTCTTCCAAGAGGGGGAGGAAGCGTCACTGGGCTGTCAAGAAAGCGGGCGGGATGAGACGAGGAGGCTGGCGGCGTGCAGCCAGTCCGGCCGGAGGGGACAGCTTGGGGGCAAGCAGGAGGCGCTGGGGTGGAGGAAGGAGAGTGAACGGAGCAGGGAGAAAGTCAGAAGGAAAGAGAAAGAGAAAGGAGCAGAGAGGGAGCCAAAACAGAAGAGAGAAATGCAAGGGGGGAGAGAGAGAAGACGAAGCAAGACAGGGAGAGAACAGAGAGAAACTGCAAGAAAGGGCTACCAGGAAGGGAAGGGGGAATTGGAAGCCCTGAGAGTCAGAAGGAGGGGAAAAGAGGAGGGTATCTAGGGAAGAGGCAAACCCTGGGTGGTGCCTCTTCAACAACTCCGGGACATCCTGCAGTCTGGAAGACGGGTGGGACAGCAATCACTCTGTGGCTAACAGCCTTATTGAATGACAGACTCCCTAAAACCGGGGTCTCAGACAGGGACAAGACCACCCCAGATAGGGAAGGAGGGAAGGCACAAATTCTTGATAGGATTCACATTTTGTCTAGTTATGCTGGTTTGTGATTACAACTACTGTACAGTATATAATAAATGTTCATTTTTTTGTTCAACAATAAATGTGAATTCTTCTTCATGGAAAAATAAGACATCCCCTGAAAATAAGACATAGCGCATCTTTGTGAGCAAAAATTAATATAAGACACTGTCTTATATTCGGGGAAACAGGGTAGTGACACTTTGGTCAGAGGTGGGATTCAGCCGGTTCGAGACGGTTCGGTAGAACCGGTTGTTAAAATTTTCTCAGTTCGCAGAACCTGTTGTTAATGATTAACTCCATAAGGGACAAGGGGGCAATCTCTGTCTCTGGGTGCAACAAAACTCATCAAGTGGGGGATGCAAAATCACCCCCAGAGGCCCCCTGCCCTCCATGGCACCCCCCTGCCCTCCATGGCACCCCAATCCCACCCCAACCCCTCACACACTTACTTTCGTTTCAGAACGAGATAGGAATTTGCAGACGATCCCTAACTTAAGTCTCTTTTCTGCAGCCTGCTGCCTGGCTGTCTCTCTTCAGCCTCCGTCCCTCCCCCGCCCACAGCTAAGCTGAGCAAAGCAGAGGGGAGAAGCAGCTGACTGCCAGGGGAGAGGAGTCCAGATACGCAGGGTTAGAGGAGAAGCAGGCAGAGAGGCAGGCTGGAAACTGCTGAAGGGTAAGCAGAGCAGCGCCAGAGGACCTACCCCAGAGGAGGAGGTAGAGGAGGATGGGCACGGTGGCCTCTGAGTCCAAGCAGCACCTAGAAGGAAGCACCCCACCCACCCACATCGCGGCTTGGGCTCTGCTTGCTGCTCATGCACAGCCAGGCAGGGCAGGCTTGGATCCCATAGGGCACACGCAGCGAGCTGGTGTGTGTGTGTGTGTGTGTGGGGGGGAAGTTAGGGTTAGGTTTTTTAAACATATAGCCTTAAGTAAGCCTTTTCCTCTCCTCAGCCTTTTCCCCCACTTATCCTTAGTTCCAAAGATGCTGCAGTCACAGAAGTCCTTTTCTGGCTTTCTATGCATTGCAACCTCCAGTTTACTTTCAGTTTTTGAATTTGTCCTCTCCAGATTTTCAAAGGTAGGGCAAAACCTGGAGCAGATCACAGATCTGGCACATCAGGTCTTCCATTTGGGAGCAACAATGCAGGGAAATCCGTGTTCCAGGATTGCAAAATACCTGTTTGGGGAAGTGGGCGCAGAAGGCAGGAGTGGGGATCATTTTTCCTTTCTCCCAGATTTTTGCAAAGCAACACTCTGTCTATTACCTTATGTTTAAATAAAAGCCATCACTTGTTGGAAGTTCTGGAAGGAGATCTCAGTGCACACACACCCTTTCCTTTTAATGTTAATAAATTAAAGGGAGGTAACCAGAGTTCTAAAACGATCTCAGAAGTCTCATTCTAAAAGTGTATTAAAGACTGGAGTTGCTAATCTGCAGATGGGTGGAATTACTACTGTATTATGCTAAAGCAAGACTTTTTTTATTTTAAAAGTTTGGGGGAGAACCCTTTTTTTTTGCTACTGGGGGGGGGGAAGGGAAGTTTCTGCATAGCATGCCCAGATGCTGATTCAAAACAAAGGATACAAATATAATACATAGAGGTATTATTTATTACTACTGTTTATATTCTAATATTTTAGCCCTATGTGGAAGTTTAATTTTTGTTGGCCATGCGTCTTGTCCTTTAAATGAGTTGTTAAAAATATAATTAAACTTCATATCTTAAATAAACTTAAATATAATTAAACTTCATATCTAATCATTAATTATGAAT
Source organism: Sphaerodactylus townsendi (assembly GCF_021028975.2). Lineage (NCBI taxonomy): Eukaryota > Metazoa > Chordata > Lepidosauria > Squamata > Sphaerodactylidae > Sphaerodactylus > Sphaerodactylus townsendi. Next base: position 126,362,045 of record NC_059425.1, on the reverse strand, counting down.
ATGAGGAAGTTATGGGATTAGCAAAGGGCAGCCTTTCCTGTTCATGAATTATAAATAGATTGGTTGTTGTGGTTTTTCCGGGCTGTTTGGCCGTGGTCTGGTAGATCTTGTTCTAAATCAGTGATGGCGAACCTTTTTAAGACCGAGTGCCCAAATTGCAACCCAAACCCCACTTATTTATCGCAAAGTGCCAACTCGGTTTTAGTTTAGGAGAAAACTATTGGCTCCCTCTTCCTCCGCCCCACCCGCTCGAGCAGGGGCCAGCCTGCTCTAGCCTCCAGCAAGTCCCGCACACACCTCTGTGCACCTCTCTAGCATCTCTGCCTCCTCTGCGCCCCCCTCCCCCCCAGGCAGCAGCCACCCAAAGCACAGGCACCAGGCCCGCCAGCCGAGTCCTCCCTGCTCACCGCGGTGCACGCACAGAGGCCCCGGCCAGCCTAGATGTGTGTGTGGAAGGGTGATTTTCTGCCCCCCACATAACGAACTCTGTGTGCGCGTGCCTACAGAGAGGGCTCCGAGTGCCACCTCTGGCACCCGTGCCATAGGTTCGCCATCACTGTTCTAAATGTTTCACCTGCATCTGCAGCTGGCATCTTCAGAGGTGTATCACAACACACTTCTCTATGGGATACACTTTGAAGATGCCAGCTGCAGATGCACGCAAAATGTTAGGAACAGGATCTACTAGACCACGGTCACACAGTTCAGAAAACCCACAGCAACCAGTTGAATCTGGCCATGAAAGCCTTCGACAATTTAGCTGAAGTTCTTTGCAAATGAATGCCAGTGAACTTTAGCTTTGCTATTTGTGCACAATGGAAAGAAATATAAACAACATGTTCTTCCCTAGCATGACCATAACAGTCTATTTTCCCTAAGGCTGGTACAAGAGTCCCATCTTAAATAGAAGAGCAGAGAACTATGTGTTGTAGAGAGATTTATTTTTCTCCTGTTACCATCCTGTTACCGTTGCTGTGAGGTACAGTTTGGGAAATGTTTTGCTGGGGGTGGGGTTGTAACAGATCTGCGCCCAGCTGTTCCTGCACACTTGAATATTATAGCACAGAGCAGCCAAATGCAGGCTGCATTACCTTTGTATTAAAAACAGGGTCCACCTTTGACCCAGTTGAGAAGGAATTATTCTGTTACAGTGATAAGCCAAAATGTATTAAGTTTAGACTTTTAATGAATTTAAGATGGATGTTTTTAGTTCATCTATGGTTCAAATACTATTTAATGTGATGATTTTATTGTTTATTATACACTGGAAACTTCCCCTGAGCCTGGGAGGCGAAGACCGTCTTACCCCATATGTCCCAAATAGGTCCCTCATGCTCAGCAGAGGCCAATTTACTGGTGATCCCTTTAGCCTCGATGATACGGCTGGCCTCCACCCGGGCCAGAGCCTTTACAGCTCTGGCCCCTGCCTGGTGGAACGCTCTTCCATCAGCTGTCCGGGCCCTGCGGGATCTTGCTGAGTTCCGCAGGGCCTGCAAGACTGAGCTGTTCCACCAGGCCTTTGGGGAGACCAGCCGTTGATAAGGGGTCCTCCTTTTCCTCTCCCTCCTTTATGACATCGGAGATCCTGCCACCCCTTCCGTTTTGGGGTTTATGGGAATTGATAGCAGGCGCCATCTTTAGTTAATAAATGCTGCATTTTAAATGGGGTAGGGTTTATTTTTATTAGAGCTGTTTTAATCTATATTTATTGTATTTTTGATGTTGTGCTCTATCTATGTTGTACACCGCCCTGAGCCCTTCGGGGGAGGGCGGTTTATAAACCCAAATAATAAAATAAATAAATAAATAAATAAATAAATAAATAAATAAAATGCATTAAATAAAGTAGACTGGAATTGCGTAGGCATTACTACCAGGAAAGCCAGTATGATGAAGTGGTTAGGATCTGGGAGACCCAAGTCTGAATTCCCACTCTGATATGGAAACTGGGCCAGGCACTGTCAGAAGGGGATAATGTCGTAAGCTACTTTGGGTATCCCAGATCCTAACCAAAAGCTTGCACTGCATATCACCTCTATAAGCTCTTTGAAAAATTTAGTGTTTTGTCTATCTTCGCATTCATGTTTCTGCTTGTTCCTTGATTGTATGCCAAGCAAGATTGTAGTCTTTGCAACGGACCACAAAGAATCATGTTTTTACGCAATGTGTGTGATGAGGTATGCCTTGAAGAGTGTCAGTTGATGGGCAGAGTTAAGGTAGAACTAGGAAAAGCAGTTAGAGCCTGGGACTGGGAAAGTTGAGACTAAGAGCATTGTCAGTATTAAAATTCAGTGAGTGCAACTACTGTGAAAAACATGACTTGAGATTTGTCCCTGTCCTCCCTCCCTCCCTTGCTCTGTGCTGTGTTTCCAATGTTGGGGGGGAGGCAATTGGGGGTGTTGGATATAATTCCATAAAACGTTTTCACGGCAGTAATAAAACATTTTGAAAGCATTTTGAAAATGTTGTCAACAAATTTTATTTCTTCTGTGTGGCACGGCCCCATTGCTGTGTTCAGATTTGTGAGTTGGGGCATGTTCTATAATGTGATTGTGACTTTGGTATGACCTGGGGCAAAAAAAATTCATTGTTTTGTCATGGTGGGAGAGGGCAGCCACCCATGGGGGTGGGGACGCAAAACTCAGATTTTGTCCCCGGGCTCCATTTTCCCTAGATACATCTCTGTTAAAAGAAAATATGACCTTCCACTTTCAGTTTTGTAGAGGCTAAGTTCTGCCTCATGAGGGAGGGCACTGGGCTTGAAAACTGGTGAAAGTACCAACAACAGTACTGGAGGGGAGGTACAGAAAAATCCAGAGGCGGAGTGAGGGGGAACTGCACCTGGGGCGCGCAGACCCTGCACCCCTGCCGCAGCACTGCCCACCCTGCTCTGGAATGCCCCGCCCCCAGAACGCCCAGGCCACGCCCCCACCGTGTCACTCCCCTCCTGGTCCCGTTGGCCCCACCACCATCGGAACCTGTTGTTAAAATTTTTGAATCCCACCACTGACTTTGATCCCTACAACACTGATGTAGCTTCAGGGACTAATATTTTACTAACAGTGATGTGAATCAAGACTGTACAGGTATCACTATGTCTTAGTATTGGGCTATTGTACTTTTGTGCATACAGGCATATTAAGTAATCCAACATGCATGTTTGTGTGCATAAGTGACATACTGTTCCAATATGCCATCATAAACATCATTCTGCCTTCAGTGCCAAAGAAAGATAGTTTGAAAACACATGTAGAATTCTATTGCCTTGTCCTCAGACTTTTCTCCACAGACATATGCTCTCCATTTTATACTGGATTATAGTAATGCAAAAAATATGTAGATTTTTTTTCCTTAATGGGATCTTTTACAACAAGAATGAGCTTTTAAAGAGCATATATTATTTGTACAGTCTTTTTTCATGGGAAGCTTTTCATTTGCTTTATCATGCCAATATTAAAATGTCATTAATAATGTATTTGGGGGCCATTCATGCCCCCTACTCTGCCAAGACTTTTGAGAAGCAATGGAGGAAAGAAGGGAGATTTTGGACTTCAGTTCTACATACATCCTACATGAAGACTCTTCATGACTCCATACTCTTGGACAAAGTTTTCCTTGATGAGGTTACTGATTATCCTGGTACTGACTTTATAGTAGAAATTACTGACTTTATAGTAGAAACTGTGGTATGCAAAACTTACTCACAGGTAAGTGAGGTCCAGATAGTTTAGCTTCAATTGAATATAGGTTTTTCTTTTTTGTATTGTCGAGGGCTTTCACAGCTGGAATCACTGGGGTGCTGTGTGGTTTCCGGGCTGTATGGCCGTGTTCTAGCAGCATTCTCTCCTGACGTTTCGCCTGCATCTGTGGCTGGCATCTTCAGAGGATCTGATGGTAGGAATGGAAAGCAAGTGGAGTATATATACTGTGAGGTCAAAAGGTGAGACCATCTGAATAGAGTAGCCTGGCATGTGGGTCACAGAGAAGTCTGTAGCATGGGAGTAACAATGAAGATAGCAAGGTCAATAGGTGAATGGATCTGAATAGAAGTATCCTGGTCTTTGTTCCCTTTGTTTGCTATAGTCTATAGTTGTCCAGACTTCTCTTATAACACACTTCTCTCTGTGATACACCTCTGAAGATGCCAGCCATAGAAGCAGGTGAAACGTCAGACTACACAGAGAAGCCATTGAAATTCACAAGCACATGGACAATTTCAACAGGAAAGAAGAAACCATGAAAATGAACAGCCAAATGAATGGCTGCCAGTGACTGATCAGCTCCACACAAACACAGGACAACTATTACTCTCATGCTACAGACTTCTCTGTGACTCACATGCCAGGCTACTCTATTCAGATGGCCTCACCTTTTGATCTCACAGTATATATACTCCACTTGCTTTCCATTCCTACCATTTTTCTTTTTTGTTAATGGTCAAACTTTATATTAATCAAATATGGTGTAAGTTTTTTGTTCCAGAAAGGCTGACTGTTTCATGTGCTGTGATCCAATGAAGAAGTGTTTACAGTGGCCTAGTGTCCAAAGGATGTGCCCAGTTCACCACTCCACTGTGAATTTAAAAACAGCCTTCGACATTATCTTTCATTTTCCACAACATATTTGCAATATAGGTGTAGCAATATAGACAGGTTTACAGAAGGATTTCCAAGATAATGTTTGCTAATTCTCATAAAGTGCTCTCTAAATGCTAAACGTTAACAGCTATGATTTTGATAGGATTTATTACCAAATAAACATGTTTAGGCCTGAGCTGTAAAGGATATACTTTTTCATTTGAGAAACAAAAAAACACTTTGACAAAGAGAACAGTTTTATTTTAAAGAGATCAGTACAGAACTTGCTAACTTAATTTAACTTGTGTGGGAAGGCAGGCTAAAAACAGACTTTATAAAATGGTGTGCCTGCAGAGTTCTAATCTGACACATTCTATTTCTAAACTTGAAGATATTAGAAAGGGAACCATATTCTAGCAAATATGCCAGGATTGGCTACCTTGTATGTGCCTGTTTTAAGAAAACTGGACTAGTCAGTGGTCCAGACTGCACAGCAAACAGACCATTAATGCAAAACTAGTGAGGCACATCCCAGTGAATAATAGCATTCATATTGCAAGGTTGTAAAAATGTGGAGGAAAATTATTGACCCCCTACCCAGCTGCATTTTAAAAGCTGGCAGCTTGAGAGCATAAATAGTTTGCATTTGAACTGTAGGCTTTAATCACATGGTGATATGCAGAAGTTCACATTTTGATGGAAAGGGTTTTGAAGCAGACAAGGCAGGAAGCTCATTTTGATCCCTTGTCATTTATTCTTTACCCTTGTAATTCAACCTCAGCCTGCAAAGTTACCTATTTTCTGTGATCTTCACTTCACAGTCACAATCATTAAGGGGCAAAGAGTTTCATCCTTCTGCCAATTTCAAATAACTGAAAAAATCCCTCTAAGCTATTGCCTTCCAGACAGAATTCTTGTACTTTCAGTCCATTCATGTGCTATTCATCATCTGCTTAAACTATGTTCTAATTCAAGCTATGCTCATGAGGGATGAGATTACCATTCTTCGAAGCCATCTAAAGTGGCCTGCTGTGATTTGACATCGTTCTCAAGCATTCTAGATGTAGAAAGTCATCCTTGTTAGTATTTTACAATGAAAATTTAAACCTGAATTTTTGCTTTTTGTAGGAAAATCTCTTTTAAGAGATCATACTTTGTGAAATCATTGTTTTCAAAGAGACAAAAGTGAATGGAAATAGGAGAATCCAGAATATTATTGTTTTAGTTCTACAAAATATGTTCATAAAACACATTGTCTTTATAAAGATAGTTAGTTACAAACTGTTTTTGAAGAACCTCTACAGGAGACTTTCTACTATCATATACAAGAACCAGGTTCACCTCTATAGTTCTTTCATTTATGAATTCTGATCCAGACATTTGTATTGCCATCAGCTATGTGCTTAATGGAACTACTTATAAGCCACAAATGCAGAATGCTTATAAAGTCCTAAACCTTTTCTTCATTTTTTGCACTAAACCACTTACTAATTTTGCTTACAATGTTTTCACCTTTTTGATCTCAACTCATATTAATTACAATTGTCATTAACACATACGAAAACACTCCTATATAAGACTGAAACTTTAATATTACAAAAAACTGGCCTTCCTCTGTCCCATCCCCTTTCTTCCATAATATTATAAATGATAAGAGTATGTATGATATAGATAGTAGGAGATGGGTAGCATCATCTGCAGTGAAGACAGCAGGCCATGGCACCAATGTGGAGTGGCCCTGCCAGAGGCACCATTTCATAGTGACAAAATGCTATGAAATGTTCTTAAATCCTTGGTAGATTAGCAGAAGGGGTAATCATTATAATAAACCATAAACATAAATAGAATTAAAGCATAGCATTTTGATTTTAAAAATATGTGTATTTGACAAAGCTTGACAATAGATCTGATGTGGTATTACTAGGGATAATGTACCTGATAGCATGTAACTAATCATTGTGGGGATGTAGGGACTCTGCCATTACCGCTATTTTAAATGTGGTAACAGCATGTACTTCAGATTAAATGGCACAACCTTGGGTACCACCAGAGCCCTACAATTTGATAAGATTTTCATGGCTGTTTTACAGCAATGTTTCTTAAGCTCTTTCCCATTCATGTCTTTCCTGTCTTTGAGATTTATCAATTATGTTTGCATCATACAGCAACATGAGAAAGAAACTCTCAACACAATCTAATAGGACTTCAACAATTTTCACCACACCATCAAATTTAGCATACACCAGTCCACTCAACAGTTATATTTTAGGAATATCACTGTACAGGAACATGATGGACACAAACACAACACCTAATACTGGAAACTTTCTGACTGCCATTCCTATCTGCACCCTTTCAGCTACTATTCAGAGCATGCCAAAGAATGTAATCACTATATTACAACTGGATTTGCTCCAGACAGTCAATCCCTGAGGATTTATTTCAAAGAGCACAAGGCATTATTGGGATTACAATACTTATCCAACAAAGTAAAGTAACAAACTAACAAAGCCAGAATGGTACTCAGAAACAGGCTACTTCAAAACAGGCTACTGTCCAAAAATCCACAGGTTGTTGCATGTCCCAACTCAAACCAGTCCATCACCTTCTAAATAATAGGGATGTGTACTATTTTTTCCTGATTTTTGGGGGTTCAGGTTTAGAAGACCCTTCAATTGTTAGAAAAGTCAAAAAAAAGCTAATATGCTTTTGTTCCTGTCTTTTCTTTTTTCTTTTTGAAAATGTTCAGGTCTATTAAAAATTCTAAGCTGGCTCCAAAGTCCATATGAACTTCTGAGGCAGCTAAGGTAAGAGCCCTCGCTGGGGCTCTTACCTTAGCAGAGAGGCAAATCTGATGATGCCTAGCCTTGTGTTGGTGCTCTTGCCGCCCCCAACTGCATTGGTGCAGTGCGAAATGCTGGGGGCAGCTGGGTTGATTCCAGGGTTGAGGTATCTGCCACCTGCCAGTTCCAAGCCCCTGTGGACTGTGACAGCAGCAGTCACCAAGTAGGTGAGGAGGAGAAGGAAGGGGACTGGGGTCTCCCGAATCTTTTTAAAAATGGTGATGGGGTCGAAGAGGCCTGAAAAATGCTGGAAAAAAAATCAATTTTCTTCAGGTTCCGCTTTTTGGCTTTCTTATACTGCTGCCAGATTTTTGGGACCCCCAAAAAATACATTTTCCAGGGGTGCTCAGTTCAACTTATCTGAATGCCTCAACTTAATTACTTATAGTCTATCCTGGATCATGATTTTTCTATTTCACCAGCTTTGGTTAGTAGGTCTTTCCTTGCTGGCAGACTGTCCCCAAGATGAAACAACTACTCACCAATATCAATGGACCACACAAAATCAGAAAACAAATCCTTAGAAGCTAATTTTGCCCTGACATGTACTCAACCAACAAAATCACAGCACCTAAAATATATATGGACCATTTTTTGCATGCCCATCAATATAATATACGCCATTAGGCATTCAACAGTGACCTCCTCTTCATTGAGTGGACTGACCAGCATCCATGCAAAAGAACAAATGTACACATGTATGACTGGCCAATCCAAGAGGGGGGGTTCCTTCTGGAGGTGGTGCAGGCCTACACCAACAGAAATTCCCTCCCTGGGGCTCTTACCTTAGCAGAGAGGCAAATCTGATGATGCCTAGCCTTGTGTTGGTGCTCTTGCCGCCCACAACTGCATCGGTGTGGTGGGGGCATGGAAGGGACATTCCCAGGAGTGGAGCTTACCTTAGTCAACTTCTACCCTGGGTCTGGCACTAGTTGTGTATACTTTGTAACTCCATAGGGCTCTACTGTAAATCCATAGGGCTCCATTGGGGGAGTCCCCATGGTGGGAAGAGTTTTTGAGTTTCTCCCCTCCCTGTGCCACTGGGAAAGCCCACAGGGCATGGTGTGGTGCCATCCCTAGCACATCAGCCCACCTGCGCCAGGAGCCAAGATTGGGCTGGAAAATCACAATAATCAGCATTCTAATTCTGTTCTAAAAGTCTCTATTATCTCTCATAACAGAGCACTCAACAACTGGGAATAATTTTCACCAGTGCTGAATGATTAATTACTCTTTTGATTGGATATTGTTTTACACTGGATTAAGTTTGTAACTTTTTTGTGTCTTCATCTTTTAGTAGAAATATATGTGCATTTTTCTGACGTATTTATTCTTTAAAAAATTCTTCCCCTTTTTTCTTTCCTTTCCCTCCCTTTCCCTTTTCTGCCTGATCCCTTTTGTAGGGGTCCCACCCAAACGAAATGATTTTGAATGGTAGAGGGTGCAGAGTTACACTCAGGCATTAAGTGATCCAAGATCTGTGGTAGTATGTCACTTATAGTTTAAATTTTAATATATTTTATCGGATGAGTTTTAAAGTATTTATTATGATATTGTGCTGTTTTATCAGAGGCTGGAAATCATCCTCAACATCCCAGGGAAAAGTGGTGAAAAAATCCAATAAACAACTTAAAAAATAAATAGTTGAACACTTCATGTGTCTGACTAAGTGAATATATGAATGTTTATGCTGAAATAAATATTGGAAATCGTTAAGATGAACTTTTCTGTTTAAAAAGTAGAAATTAATTCAGACATTTGGAAATTGATATGTTTATTTTTTCTGGGATGTGTAAAAGAATTGGTGATAATGATTACAAATTTGATTCCAAAAGGAATGACTCTTAGGAGAAGTAGAATTATTGATAAGAAACTTGGAATCTTTTCTGTCAACATGAATTTCCATTAAAGCCCATAAACAGCATCCATTTAATTTAGTTTTCTGAAAAAAATATGTCAATAGATAGAAAAAGTTCAGGAACTGTGAAATTATGACACTTTTGAAAGTGGCCAATAATTTCATCGATTAAAAAAGAACAACATACTGGTACCAGACAAACCCATGGTGGGTGTGTGGGTGGGGGGCTCTGCTTTCAAAGTTGTGCTTTTACCCATCCGACCAACATTGTAGGGTGGCCAAGTAATGCAATGCCAAGATGGATGCCATCCTCTGCATTACCTCAATGTCACCCATGAGGACAGAAAAACCTTCCTTGACTTGTCCTTGTCTACATCAGCCTTGTAAAATAACTTGCCTCACCCCTTCCTAAAGAGATTAGGAAGAGACAATACTGTCAGCAGACAAAGTAATTCTAGCCCTGGCTCCAAGCCTCTGTGAGACAAATATGCTTACAAGGATTTCATGAAGAGTTCCTGCCAAAAATACTAACCTCATCTTCTAGTTTCTGACTAACCTCTCTCAAGGCCACCTTCATTTACATTTGACATTGTTTCATTCTAAAAAGCTAACTATCTCCGGGCACTCCCAGGCTTAGAGAATTAAGTTTAACTATCCACCACTTAAGTGTCCAACAGTTAAGTTAAGCATCCCACTCTTGTCTTTCCTCCAGAAGGCGAGAGCCTCTTTTGTCCTGGGAGATTAGGGCCACTTAGCATACCTGAGGGTCCATTTCTCCCTATAACTAGCCCCTTGTCCATCACTCAGTGTTCACTATTTTCCTGGACATCTCTCTGTCTAGCTAATACTGTCCTTGGTGTGTTGCCTTTTTACTTCTAACAGAGTTCAGCTTAGGACACTGAACTCCACTCATCAGACCAATCCTCTTCTAGATCAGATAATTATCACCCTTATTCCCCCAATCCCTTGTTTTTCCAGACAAATCCTGTCAAAACTATATATACCTATACCTAGGAATGTGTGAATTCTCTACTGCTTTAATTTGTGCGCATGTACATTTATTATTTGGCCATTTTAATAAAAATTGTTAAACATTTACTCTCATTTTCTATGGATTTCTTGCAGAAACCCATCTTTATTAATTTGGTTACAAAGATCTTAAGTTTACCCAATCTCTCGTTAAAGCACAATCTGCCCTTTGCTAATTCCTCACTCTAAAAGGAGCAGACCCCAACATTTTGGGTAATGATAGAACTTCCCAAACATTCTTTGACTTCAGTCAGTTTGCTAGCTAGAGTTATTTTGAACTGTTTGTTGTTTTAGTACACTTATGTCAATCACAGAGTCGAAATCAGCCTTTCTTTTCAAGATCCTTCTAACAAGATTTTTAATGTGCGTAATTAAAACATTATAACTAAAACTACATAAGTAAAACATAAGTTAAAATTATATAATTTGAACTCAATTAATTCATGTAACATCTTAAAGTCATCTCCAAAGTTAATGCAGTGTCTGATAAGAGTTTTGTTAGTGTCTCATGAGAATAGAATTAAGTTCTTGCTAGCAGAAAAATGTAATGAACATTTCTTGTTATTTGTGTTTTCTGTGTAATTTTATGGCCTCTTGCTCATAAAAGTGTCAATGAATACCATTTCTTTCGTGTCTGACATCTACAGCACAATGTAGCAAACTTCAACATGGAATGATGTCCTGCAGCTTATTCCTTTTCTTATTTTTTTAAAAAAATAATCTAACATTCAGCCTGGTTGGCTCTATTTTCTTTCCATATTTAAAATAAAAATACATATTAAACATTCAAACATTCATTAGGAAACAGGGGTCATTGAAGGAATATCAAATCAAACAAAAAAGTCTTCATCTAGTGGTGGAAGATGGCAACACAAGAGAACAGGCAAATTTCCTTGGAAGACAGTTCCAGAGCTTTGAGAAGGTCCTTTCCTGGTTTGCCACCTGCCTATTCTCAGAAGGAGGAGGAACCTGGTCTCTGAAGATAGCAGTTGGGCAGATTCATAAGGGATTAGGAAGTCTTTCAGGTATATTGTTCTCAATCTATATTGTTGCCAGGCAAGCCTATAGCATAACAGGGGGACTTGTTCTTGGGCAGTTTCCTGCCCATCAGCTCTAAAGGTGTCGTAGACAGTTCAGAACACAATGGATGCTGGGATGTGATCCATCAGACTGATGTCTGTGTCATAGCTTGACAATGGCAGAAGAGCCTTGCCAGGACAAGTCTTCTGTTTTCACATCAATACTCATAGAAGCCTGCTAAGCCTTTATTGTAGCCTCAAGAATTGCCATGTGAATCACCACCATCCTTGAAAGTGGCCACAGCCCTGGAAGAGGCAGACTTGTAGTCTAGACCACAAACAATATGCTAATGCTAGCAAGTCTTAACCCAATCAGCTTTCCTGAGTCCTGTTCTTCCCTAAATAATCCCATCATGCCCTTCCTGCCCCACTACTAGAAGGCCATCAAATGTACTCTGAATTGCTCTTTCCACAATGATCTCTACTATTCCAAACATATCATTCATCTCTACCTATGTCCCAGGCTGTGTAAACCTTTTATTATTTTGTTTTTCCAACATAATTGTTAATCTTTTAATTCTGGGCTCCCGTGGTTTTTTAAGGAGAAAGATTCCCATAAACTTTGGTGGAAGATTCCACTGCCTGAGCCTCTTGTGTAGCTGGGTTTGGCCCAAACAAAAGGGAACAAATCCCAGACCAATTCAAATAACAAAATAGGGCTTTGAATTGCAAGACCAACACCTTAAATTGTTCCTGGAAACAAATTGGGAATGTGTGGATAAATCAAGACTGGAATGATGTGGTCCATACAATCCACTCTAGCCAACATCCTGGTTGCACACTAATTGAAGTTTCCATACCGCTTGAAGTTTCCATACCACTTGAAGTTTCCAAACACTCTTCAAGAGCAACATTACAAAGGGCCCATTGCAGTAATCTTATCTTGATATAACTAGGGAATGCACCATAGTGGCCAGGATCTTTATTGCTTTAGAAAAGCCGTGGCTGGTTAGCCCATCAAAACTGGTAAAACACACTCTAGGCCACAGCTGCCACTTGCTAAATTAAAGGATGACCTGGGTCCAAGTATACCTCCAGATGACTGACCTGTTTTTCCAAGGGGAGTGCAACCCCATCCATAACACATAACACCTTAAATCCTAGGTAAGATGGTCCACTCAACAGTAGGATTTCCATCTTGTTGGAATTAAGCTTCATTTTATTAGCCTACATCCACTCCAAAACTGTCTACAGGTCCAAGTTCAGAATGCCTACAACTTTCCTTTGGAGATTTACAGGCCAACATTATGCCAAGTAATTTACAAACAGTGTTGCTCTATCAGCACAACAGTGAGATAGGGATGTGCAGTTAGATATAGCTGACCTGATGGCATGACTAGTATTTGGCAATATCCAGTCCTGTTCCTGCTGTTGATACAATTCAGAATTCTTGAATCACCATTCCTGATAAAATCTGAAGTGGCAATCCTGAAAGAGAAGCAGAAGGCTAGGGAAGGCCTGGCTGCCTTTGGGCAAGAGTTGCTCACCCTTTCCCTCAGTGGCCTCATTCTGACACTGCTCGCTGCTGGAATGCATCTTCCTGTTGCATCCTACTGCCTCTATGCTCCCACTGCCACTGTTGGTTGTGCTGGTGCTGCCTGCCTTCCCTACCTGCAGGCAGGCCGCATTGCTGGCCATCCTTTGCTACTGAAGCCCCTCATTGCCCCATTGTGGAGGTTCAAGGCCCAAGTTCCCAGGGTTGACTGGAGAGGATGAGAAGGGCCAGCAGGGGTTGACAGGCTCTAGACAGTACTTTTTGAGAAAAGCCAAAGAAAATAAGTGAAACTTAAATAAGCCATGGCTAGACTATGTCTTTATTTCTGTGAGATTATATGAGGGAAAAACAATTTCAGTTTTTATAAATGCAGGTGGAGAGATACTTGGAAGGCATAAAAGTGTTTCATTATCTACTCAAAGTTTCCGCTTAGATATTCAGTGGAGGCTACAGCAGCACACTGCTTCTCTATTGATGTCAATGTGATAAAAGATTTATGTTACAAAATGTGTGTATAAAGCATAGTCTCTAGTGAGAATGAAAACCAGAATGATTTATTTCTTGGCATAATTTTAAACGTCATCGTTTAGGTTTATGGGATGAATTTGCCAATAGATATTAACTCCTACATTCTTTACAATACCAACAAGAATTTTTTATATTATTTGGGTGATATGGGAAGGCAAAGGAAAGTAGCAAACTTAATTCCTGTAGGAGAATTTAAAGTTATAGGGGAAGGCAGGGAGGAACAGATGAAAAACATTCTTTAAATTGTTTTAGTCATAATGTAAAATATTGATGGTGCTGACTAATGTGCATTCTTTAAATCAGAAATGACATTGATTCCCAACTGGCTTATGTTGAGGTTTTAGTAGCTTTTAACTTTTAACATCATCTGTCAACTTCTGTTACCAGCTTAGAATTGACTGTAGGATTGTCCAGCGTTAATGTAGATTCCAAACATGCAACCACAGAGCAATAGTTGCTGTTGTGTTTATTTTATTTATTTATTATTATTTTATGTTCTGTTCACAAATGGTGATCGAAAACAGAAAATTATCGTAAAAGGGCCCACCTCAGTTTTTTTCCAGAAATTCATTTCATTTAAGAAAGTCCTAGGCTTGCGAAGCCAATGATACAATATGTCATGACACAGATCAAAATAATCTTTCTTCCCCTGTAAGAATTTTGTCAAATGTTACAAATCTATCACAGAAAATGATAAATTGATTTTTTTGGTATCAGTTGTATATTTTAGTTAATGCTGGTTTGCATTAACTATCCTTAATGCATACAGATGCATACAGAATGAAAATACTTCAGTGTTCAGCTCATCATGATCCAAATGGTTCTGGAGGATTTCAGCTTTGTTGTTCCTTAACAGCAAGCCTCCCCTGGTGTATGGCAAATAAAAATTGGCAAACATCTCCATGCTAGATGCAGAACTGCTAGGATTGTTTAAACACACACACACATACACAAATCGAAAGTTTGCTGGGCACCTGTGCTTGAAATGAACTTGCCAAGGTTATGGTGCTTTCTGCGCAACACAAATAACATGTTTTGAGGATATGCAAAGAAGCATTTTGGAGAGGAAGTTTGCACAGCTTTTTGCCCAAGGCATTTTCAGGACATTTTATTTTTGCTCAACTCAGGGGATTTTTTAAAATGCCAAACTAGCAATGTGGAGGTACAGCTGGACTAGCCATCTTCCAGTGTGGGTCATGATTTGGGTTGCACACAAACACTCAGGGCCAAAAATGAGTAAAATATCTTTTAAGGTTTATTGAGTAACAGTTCAGGCTCAATAATTGACATGACAACTGCAATAGCCACACAGTCAGTTGAAATAAAGCCAATAACATCAAGTTAATTGCAGAAATTAAAATAATGATATAAAAGTAATCCACGGTAGAAATCCACGGTATAGCATAGCCTTGATTTCTAAGGCGCATGCAAGGGGAAAAAGTAAAAAAATTGCTACTATGCACTAGCTAACAAAGATTGCAGCATCGTGATATCTGAGGTAGCAGGAGGGAAAAAGTTGTTCATTTGAATATTGAAAGTACAGTTATAGAGAACTCTCGGATAAGGTGGATCAAGTAAACCAATCACATTTTAGTGCCAATTAAGAGTAATGGTTAGTAAAAATCATTATCACTATCAGGTGTGGATACTTGAAAGGGCCTGTTGGCATCCAGCCATTAGGAAAACATCTTGAAGATGGGCTGCGGCCTTTAGCTTCAGCAAGCTGGAGAGGGCCAGAAAAGATAGGATTATTTTGAGAACCACATTTGACTAACAAACCTATTTCAAAGTGGCTACAGTTTAGCTAATACGTACAATTTCTCCACAAGCAATTTGTTGAGTTGAGTTGAAGACATTTCCTGCTGTGCAGAAAGCAGGAAATTTCTCATCTTTCCTGCTTGAGTTCAAAGCTCTCACTTTTGGTTTATCCATGAGCATAGATTCCAGTCCTGAGTGGTATCATTCCACTGTGGGGGTTTTTTTGCGGGAGGGGGGGACTATTAAACTCCAAGAGCCACTTACCTGGGTCTAAGAACCATAATTCCATTCTGGGAAGTCATCCTCATCCCAAATCATTGATTCCACTCCCTGGGCCATAATTCTACTCTGGGGCTTATCATTACAGTCCATTATCATTACATTATCATTTCATCCAGGCTCCAGGACTTTCATTCTACTCCTAGGGGGTGTTCCATGTTGACGACTGTCATCCCAGATCCAGAGCAGTCTTATCATAATCCATTCTACATTTTCATTACAACTTTTGTGTGCTATGACATATTTCAATGAGGTTTATGCAAGCCCATTGGCAATCATAGCTTCCATTCTATTCAATGGGACTTTCGGCATCTCCCATTGTTGCCAGTAACATTCCTGTCATTCATTTCAGCTCATCCACCATTATGACCCATGGAGAACTGGAGTACCCCACAATTGCAGTTGAGTGCTGACTATCTATGAAAAAACCAAGCTGCAAATAAATTGGACTGAGAACAAATTCCATGGCCCCCTGAACAAGTTGCTTTAGGTCTCTATTTATTAAGCCATAGAAGAACAAAAAAACCTCTGCCCCCTCACAATCCTTGCAAGGATCCAATTGGAAGAGAGAAATGTCACTGTTCAAGAAATCAGTGGAATCAAAGGAAAACACCATCAAATGCTGATTTGAAAACAATACAGAATTCTTCTGGGAGGCCAGTTTCATTTCACTGGATTCCTAATACCATTCCTGATAATCGTGGTACTGACCTGAAACAGCATGGCCAGGACCTGAAAGGACTATGACATATTCCATTATGAATATAAAAAACAGTGGTTAATCAAATGTCTCCCACATTAAGAATATACAAGTCGTTCAAAAGATAATCAAAGGTTTATGGCAACAAGAAGGGACTCTCCCTGAAGTCCTGCTTGTACATCTGATTTCATGATAAACATCTATCCAAGCACATTTTTACAACTATCCAAGCACATTTATCATATGTTTAAACATAAACCTATACTGTAAAACCAGGTCTGGAAATTCTCATGTTCCCTGCTGGGATTCCATACAATTGGGAGCCTGGAGATTGTCTCTGGAGAAAGAGACTATTTTTTTTCTCCAAGAATACTTACATATTTGCTATGGCAGATTAGCAGCACCAATTTTGCCATTACCTATTGTTAGATATAGACTGGCAGAGCTTTTGTCTGAAGCATCTTAAATAGCCAGAACATAAAAATGAGAGGTATCTAATCTGCAAATTAGCTGTCTTGAAGTGTCCCAAGCCACCTGATTTCTCAGAACTTTCTCAGAGGCCTGAAGTCCACTCTTAACACAGAAATTGGGTATTGCAATGGCTAGAATTTTACTAATCTTAGAAATTATGTCCATGGATACACTGTGCTTTTCAGTGGAGGTCAGAATTCATCACAGTGCTGTCAGTTCTGCTTTCTTGTCCTTCACTAACATAGAACTTCCTTTCAGTTGCTATTTATTGGCTTGGTCTTTACAATTAACTTTGCCGGCGGAGCTGTCTCCCAGAGAACTAATTTACATTGTCAGGATGGTCTGGACTTGTGTAATTCCCAAATGATATTCACTAGATAAACTTGTTTTGTTGGTGCTTGGAACTATAAAGAAAAGATAGCTATTGATTTTTTAAAAAGTGTGAACATTTCTTTGTTGGTCTGTGCTAATAAACAAACCTCAAATAAGGGTAACAAATTTTGTTTTTAAATAAGACTTGTTAAGGAGGCTGCAAAAAGCAGCTTGCAATAGAACAATACTTCAATTTAGTTCCTAACAACTCAGTTTATCAGCTTATCACAAGAACAAAAAGTTTTAAATTTACATTTGTAAAATTAGTATCGATATCTGTTTAAGTTTATTTAAACAGGCAACAACCTAGCAACATTGCTCTGAAAAGCAAGCACTTTCATATTTAACTTGCTCATTTAGTATACTGTAAATTACTTTCTGTTGTCTTGAAAAACAAAACCCTGCAGCAGTAAAATTCAAAGAGAACGAAGTTAAGTTTGTCACTTCTGGATCTTTTGAAGACACACGTATTTGGACAATAAGCATGGCCTGCTGACCAGCAAAAATCTCTGTATGCAGTGCAATCTGATCTTATGCTTGTTTATTATGGAAAGTCTCTTGGAAGTCAGTAAGGCTGACCCCCGAGTAAGTGTGCAGGATTGCAACTTTAGCTGACCAGAGAAAAATATGGCTTCATGGCCGAAGAGGAATGCTATGCAATAATTAAACAGAATTTTAATTGCTCCCAACAATGCATTTTCCACATTATTTTGTGAGGATGAGGCAACATTTTTAAAAAACAAATTATTTTATCTTTTGGCTTACAGATCCCATGGATTTTTTTTGTTTGCCCTTTTAAACTATGAATTCTAGAAAATAAGTATTCTAAGAAGCACAAATGGCTTTTAATATAAGGGGAATGGATTTAGAAGAAAGAACATCCATGAATGCCAGGCATCCTATCCATTGGTTCGACAGATGACTCTTTGACAGACCCAGAGGCATCTGCAAATGAAGCCTGCCAAAGAGGCAGATGCTGTTGATACTTAAGTAGTTTCTATAGCTTGTCATTTGGGGCCCGTCATTTGAATGCCAAAGGAGAAAAGCTGTGTGTTGCAATAAATAAAGCACTAATAGCTTAGTAGTTCCCTGTTTTCTTTTTAAATAGTAGTATATTTTATAGTAAGAAGATGTCAATAATGTCAATAATGACAACTTGGCATGGGATACAAATATTAGATTCTTTTTTTAAAATGGACATTTTACAGTTAAAAATATATTTGCTAGAATTATACCAGGATTGTAAGTAGAATGATAATTTTTATTAGCCTACTAAAAAAATCTAATCACTGTTATTTTTCAGATGACATTGCTGCCATCCTGTTGAAACTGAATGACAGTATAAATATCAAGTCTTATAAACGTAGAAAGAAAGAGGAGAAAGAGAACAAGTAAACCTGGGTTAGAACTTTTCCAGGCTCTGGTATACTGGAATAACTAATGACTGGTCATCTAAAATGTACACTGTCCAGAGATGGGGCTGCCACCCAGCACCAGGGAGCCTGTTCCATCCCTCTCCTTGTCACAGACACCCCCCCCCCCAGGGGCCCTGGAGCACCCTGCAGCTGGCAGCCTTGCCCTTGACTTACCACCAGCAGCAGGGACCTCCAGGAAGCCAGAAGCTGGGAGAACCTGAAGGGAAATAACAGGAGGGCCTGGGTAGCAAGAGTAGGCTTCAGCAGTTCCAGGGGAAAGGTTAGACATAGTACAAGTAGCAGTGAGCAGCCCACTGGAACTTTAAAGAATGTGGTGGGGTTGACACAGCTCCAACCAGGCTGCAATCAAGAAGGCGGCCAAGAAAGCTGAAAAGCCAGTCCCAGACTGGCAGAATGAGACAGACAGCTCGCCAGGCACTAGGAAGCTAGAGCAGAAAGCTCCCAGGAGGAGAGGACCTCCTAAGAAAGATAAATAGGAGTAATGAAAGAGTGAAGTTGGTTTGTGCGATGCAGGGATCAAGCTTACAGGAGTGCTGTCAACTACTTGATGAAAATAAAGCACTTACGAACAAAAGCCAGAGTTGCATCTTGCTCATTCCAAAAATGTAGCTGAGCTCCTACATGGCCAAGGTGGCCAGTCCTGCAGGAATGACTGGCAGAGAGCATGCTTACATACGTGTACCACTCCAGTACTACAACATAGTTGCTCCAGGAAGGTCTTCCATCTCCTCACATAACTGCTGCCTGCCAGAAACAATCACTAAAAGTTTTAAACCTATCAGTGATCACTCCAAGGCTTCTGTGTTGTACCAGTAATTTTTTAAAATTGTTTTTGCTTGCTCCATCCCTTTTGGCAGATATTGCCAACCCATTTTCTACCAGTCTATTTTACATTTCTCCTGTATTTCTTTGTATATAAATGCACTGAAAAATATTTGTTGAGGTTACAGATGTTTACTATTTTTGCCTGAAACCATGAGAGTTGGAAACACTGGAAAAAAATAAGACTCCCAGGTTTGCAATAAATATTTTGCTACCACCTATGTATCTTTCAATCATTGATCTGGAGTTAATTCTATTTGAGGTCTGTATTCCAGTAACAATTAATAACTTTCATTCCTTTTGATGAGTAAGGTAGACAGCAGGCTGTCCTGCCCTTGAAGGGAAAAACAGCCACTCAGCTAAGACTACGGGAATGCTGCTGTAGCACTCAGTCACTTTTCTAAGGGTGGATACAATGTTGGAGGAGAAGGAACCCAGATCTGCCACTTAGAAAGTGTGGTGATTATTTTTAGATTTGCTGCAGTAAAAGAACACACAGAGGGGTAGCCCTGCTTGGTAGTGTGGCAGAGGGGTTCCGTTTAACTCTTGTGTATTACTTTCAAATTTCTATTGCAGAACATTGACTTTCAGAACTCCAAAGTATGTCCAAGAAGATTAAAGCATTTGTACACTGATTTTTGAGTACTGCATTTTGCTCTTGATAAAAAAATGTGAATTTTTAGTTTTGATTATTCCCTTTCAATAAGGCAGTCATAAGGAAAAAAAAAATCTCTTTTTAGGTTATCCTAGGTAAGACACTGAAGACTGCAGCACTGCAGTTTAATAGTAAGACCTGCTATGTTGAAAAGAGGAGCGGTAGTCACTGCTGTGCTAGTGAAATGTCACAGCCTATTGCTCTGTAAAGGATCTGTAAGCTAACCTAGCAGGAAGTTACACTACTCAGGGGGCAGATTTAGCATTGCTATGCTGTGATCAGATGCTATCAGCAGATGTGTTGTCACACCAAGCTGTTAGGCAGCACAGATGTGAAAAAAAGAGAAAACATGGCAAGAGCAATGGAAGAACAGAGCGAGAAAGGGTAGGTTATGGTATGTACCACCCAGCACAGGAACTCCAGTCTCTACAGGAGCAGCAGTGGCATAGGAGGTTAAGAGCTCGTGTATCTAATCTGGAGGAACCGGGTTTGATTCCCAGCTCTGCCTCCTGAGCTGTGGAGGCTTATCTGGGGAATTCAGATTAGCCTGTACACTCCCACAAACGCCAGCTGGGTGACCTTGGGCTAGTCACAGCTTCTTGGAGCTCTCTCAGCCCCACCTACCTCACAGGGTGTTTGTTGTGAGTGGGGAAGGGCAAGGAGATTGTAAGCCCCTTTGAGTCTCCTACAGGAGAGAAAGGGGGGATATAAATCCAACTCTTCTTCTTCTTCTTCTTCTTCTTCTTCTTCTTCTTCTTCTTCTTCTTCTTCTTCTTCTTCTTCTTCTTCTTCTTCTTCTTCTTCTTCTTCTTCTTCTTCTTCTTCTTCTTCTTCTTCTTCTACAACATAAAATTCAAGTTGTCACAAAATTTCAAGCCAATATATACCCAAGATATAATGGGAAGATATTAAAACAGCACTGAAATCAAGTTGACCAATGCCCACTTGTAGTGCTGATATATGCATTTCACTTCTAACCCATCAAACCCAAACCTTACTAGTATAATGGGGATTTATCTATAAGGAAGCAACAACTGGACCATAACTATGGCTGATTCCACATGGGCCAAAAACAGCGGTGTGAAAACGGTGTGAAAACAGTATAAACCCTTTTACACCATTTTAAACACTTTTATACCATTTTCACACCGTTTTCACACTGCTGTTTTTGGCCCATGTGGAATCAGCCTCTGCAGGAGGAGAATCCTGGGTGTAAACAAAAACCCATGGAAAAACCCCACTGCAAAGCAGACAGTCACAAGGTAAGTAGTACATGCATAAATGGCCTTATATAGAATCACTATTTGGCTAAGAATGTGCAATGGTAGTTCTACCTGCTTCCCCCCCCCCCCAAAAAAAAAAGACATTTTGTCTGTGATATCTGTTAAGACACTAATTAATAGTTTTGATGGTCTTGCTGTGAATTTTTTGGCAAAAGAACCCATACTCAGCAATATTTTTATCATGTGAAAGCCATTGCCATTATTATTTCAGAGCTGTCAGATTAAATTCTGTGCAGTGGCTGGAAGAAACTATACATTGAAAATAATGTTTATCATTATCTGGCCACCACAAATTGCTATTTTTCTCACTGGGTCAGTAGAAACTTTAGGTTACTTAATTAATTAGCTATATCCCAGAAGACTGCTTTTGAGGGCATTGGGTTTTACCCACATTTAAATTAATCAGATGCCTTCAAAGTTATTTTATCCAAAAGAGGGAGAGGCGGAAAAACTGCATCCATCTAACTATTAGGTTAACAGAAAGGTATAAAGTTTCACTGCTTTAATTGGCAGCAATAGATAGAAGTCAATTTTAATTGGTGAGACTAAGAACTAAGGACAAACCTTATTTTTCCCCAATCCATATTAATAAAGTTACACTTCAAAAAGACATAAAAAGTGAATGAAGCAAAAAAAATTGTCTCAATAGTAATCTAATTATTTTAGTACTCTGTGGATTTGCATCTGAGAAAAACCCACAAATTTTCCTGCAATAATTTTCAGAAAAGTGATGTGAATGAACTTGAAGTAATCTAAATATACAAAGGTTCTGAATCATAGGTTGATTCCGCATGGGCCAAAAACAGCAGTGTGAAAACGGTGTGAAAACGGTGTAAAAGGGTTTAAAATGGTGTAGAAGGGTTTATACTGTTTTCACACCGTTTTCACACCGCTGTTTTGGGCCCATGCGGAATCAGTCCCTGATACTCCAGATATTATAATAACAATAATTTTGATTTGATTTTAATTTTAATTTTCATACCCCTCCCCCAAAGGGCTCAGGGTGGTGAACAACATCAAAATATAATACATCATAACATAATACAGTACATAACACTATAATGCAATAAGAATACTAATTATCCCAACAACAGTAAACTATTTCAGTAGACCCATTAACAGTATCAATAAAATTAACAAAATCAAATTAACAGTATATAACATTCCCATCAAGTTAATCCAACATAACACCATTTGCATAGGAAAACACGATAACAGCTACATAATAACAATTTCAAAGGGAGCAATATCACAGGACAAAATATCATAGCATTGCAACATCTATAATGATAACAGCAGCATAACATGTTCATCTAAGAGCAATCAAAATATTATAACAAAAACATAGTAACAATGATAAAACATAATTTCAAATGAATAACACAAATAAACATAGATGGCTACTTAATCAACTACCCCCAAAACCTAGGATTAGCAATTTCCACTACAGTGATAGTCTAATACATTATACTAAAGCTAGTAACTAATCAGTCCCTTCCTGCCCTTACCTAACACTACCTATAATTACTTGCAATAAACAAATTTCCTGACTAACACTGACTAAATACCAACACTACCTAAAAACATCTACAGCTATCTGCATTAACCAAGAAACAATGTCCACAACCTCTGGAGATGACTCTCTTTGAAAATTCCTTCAGGATCCGCTACTATCGTCGCCTCCATTGCCATGTTCTCGCTGGGCACACCCAGCCTTGGCTGTTGAGGGAAAGTCCCTTGGGCACTGTATGGGAACCCCTGCTACAGGTCCCCATCATTGTCCGGGAGTCTCTGTCTTCAAAGCAGGGACACCCCACATCAGCACTCTCACTATCAACACCAAGGCTCCATCTATACGCCTGCCTTTCTACTTGGGGAACAGAACCTGCAACTCAGATCTGCCCAGCTGATCGTTGTCTGACAGTTCAAACTTTCATTGTTCGAAAGTCAGTTCAGCCAAGCGTTGGTGTTGTTGGGGGGGTCACTGCCACTGACCCCCTATGCCCTCCATGACCCTCAAAAGCATTTTTCAACTCCACTCTCAGTTTGGGAGGCTCATGGAGTCTGCTGGAACAATGCTTGCCTGAATGAAGTTGCAAGTCAGTCACCAACGGGCTCAAACACAGACCAAGTAAGTCCATGTTTTTTCTGAATGGCTCAATTTCGTACAAATTTCGAATATTACAAGGACTTGTAATATTATAGTGTTAATAGTGCTAATAAATGCTAATAACTCTTCCGAGTAGTAAAAAAATATCTTCCTAGTAGCTAAATTATACTAAGTCACCAGAGCTCTGAGCTAGTAAACTGCTTCAGGCGCCATCTTGTGGATTTGTGACCTAGCCCGATAATGTTTGACACCATAGCACAATCCAGATAGGAAATAGGTTACACTAAAGATGACTTGCTTTTTCAAAATAAGGCACTGTCTGCTTGTTTGCAGGGCTTGTTTTTCATAGAGCGAAGCGAAGCACTTCAGAAGATCAGCTTGAAGATCAGCAAATCAAAACCAACAGCAATTTGAGAACATTTGCTCTTTTTTAAGTAGTGAAATTCAGTATGGCAACTGACAGAGCAACCCCAGCAAATGCACGTTCACAATCACAATTGCCTTGAATGCTTCATCATAGGCAGATCATGCATAATATACAATCAGTCACATCATTTGCTGTTTCTGAGCCTGCTCAGTAGGTGTAAAGGGACCACTGACAAAGGCAATAAAATTCTGTAAAGGGACCACTGACAAAGGCAATAAAATGGACACTACACCTATCCCATCACTCCAGTGAGCAAAGTTCATTTATGTAAGTATTTATTTATTAAAATGTTTTTAACCTTCTGTTCCTTTTATTTTAA
The DNA here is from genome assembly GCF_021028975.2 of Sphaerodactylus townsendi. Lineage (NCBI taxonomy): Eukaryota > Metazoa > Chordata > Lepidosauria > Squamata > Sphaerodactylidae > Sphaerodactylus > Sphaerodactylus townsendi. The sequence continues at coordinate 126,338,004 of NC_059425.1, read as the reverse complement.
GTCTGAAAGTCTGAAATCTTCTTTCAAACTAAGCAGTTTTCATCCAATGTTAGTGGCTGTTCCACTGGAAGAAAAATCCACTTGATCTGAAAAGGGCCGTCTGGAGGAACATTGGATCCATCCCACTATACTGAAATACATTTGGCTCTATAGGTTTTTTTTTTTGTCTTTTGTAGTTGACAATGGGAATGTTCAGCAGGTTATAGATATGCTATGTATGTATGTATGTATGTATGTATTTATTATTTGTTCGTTCGTGAAAGGACATTTAATTTGTTTAGATTGTATTGATTCCAAAGGACTGTCTTCATGTTTTTTATATACATTCACTAAGTGATACCAATTATGCTGGTGCATGCTTAGAACACATTGCTCAAACTACATCTCTAGGTAGCAGCGTAAGGACTCACCCAATCAACTATGTGATGCTTTTGAGTACATGTGATGATTTTACTCTTGCACAGTGCGTGATATGTCCTGTGCTGACTATCATTCAGAAAATACAGAAGGCAGCGCCTATGGGATCATCATAAATTGGATTTGATTTGATGGTAAAGTACAAATACACACACACAGTGTGGTAAAGCACAAACACACACACACATACACAAACCTGAACATTGATTCAGCCAACTGAAATGATCAGATGTTGAAGAAAGTATTTTGAGGATAGAGAGATGAGCCATGCATATCTGCTTCCACCAGGTGGACTAATTTATTATAATTCAAATTACAAATTTTATAATATTTTGATTTATTTTCAGTATTTAGCAGGACACTGGAAATCTCTGTCCCTACATAATTTCTCATTTCAAAAATCATGGCAGACATAAATGAGGAACAATGGTTTGGAGTGACTTGCCAACCAGGATTTTTTGCAAACCTTAGTTCAGCCTAATGTCTAAATCGACAAATTGTAGTTATAGCAGATGATTAACCTCTGTTGGAAGAAAACTCCTTAAGAGGGAGAAAGGTCTGCTAGTTCAGAGGGAAAGTCTTTGAAGGATGACTGGATCCGACCCATGGTTATAGTTTGGGTAACATTTTAACTGAGATAATGTTTTCTTGTGGCTTCTTTATTTCCTGTGGTACCTCAGCTATCTTTAGAATCAACATTCTAAAATATATATACACTATTTATATTTAGTATATATACACTAAATATATACACACTATATATACACTATTTATAAATATATATACACTACACAATGGATAAAATGGCATTGGTTCATGGCTGATTCAGCAATTGAATTAATATTTTTTTCTGCTTCCAATTCTGTAATAATGCTAAAGCTACTTTGTACATTTATGGAATGCCTTGACAGGGAGTTGAATCATAATTCAGCAGCAATATAATAGATATTTTTAAATCAGTGGAACACTGTTGACCAGGATGTTGTGTTGAACGTGTACATGTTGCAATCTGTGAACCTGCATTTCCTAGGCCCCTTCCGCACACGCAAAATAATGCATTTTTAAACCACTTTCACAACTGTTTGCAAGTGGATTTTGCTATTCCACACAGCTTGAAAGAGCACTGAAAGCAGTTTGAAAGTGCATTATTCTGTGTGTGTGGAATGAGCCCTAATCACTTAAATTTCAAATGTGAAATGAAAAAAAGTTTCATATGTTTCAATGATGCTGTTAAGTTTTAGAGCCAGTGTGGTGTAGTGGTTAAGGGCAGGGGGACTTTAATCTGGAGAATCTGGTTTGATTCCCCACTCCTCCACATGACTCTTATCTGGTGAATGAGATTTGTTTCCCCACTCTACATTCCTGCTGGGTGACCTTGGGCTAGTCACAGTTCATTCAGAACTTTCTCCGACCCACCTACCTCACAATGTGTCTGTTGGGGGGAGAAGAAGGGAAGGAGTTTGTAAGTCCCTTTGAGTCTCCTTAAAGGAGAGAAAAGGTGGTATAAATCCAAATTCTTCTTCTTCTACTACTTGACAATTATTTTAATGCTTGAATTCTGCTGCTGAACAGTTTTTACCTTTCCTTTTCTCACAGTGGGGAGAAAAGGAAAGGTAAAAACTGTTCAACAGCAGAATTCAAGCATTAAAATAATTGTCTTCTCCATGCTTCTCCATAATCTTCTCCATGCTTCTCCATGCTTCACTCTGCTGCTCGTATCAGGAGAAATATATTAATTTTACTGGTAGTTCATTTAATTTCTTCCTTACTTCCTCGTAATTTATTTAAGTCTGACATTTGGTTGTTAGATACACTTCTTATTCATAAATAATAGGTGGACTGGTTGCACTTTAACTGGGTCTAATGGTTTACAAGGTTGTGCTTCATTAACTCTGTCCTTTTTTAATTACAGAAAGTGATTTGAATACTTACTTGTAAAATAGCAATATTATGCTAATAAAAACACTGAAATATACCTTGTGGTTGTAGCAAACATTTATGTAATCTAATAATTTCCTCTGCATCATAGTTTTAGGTACTCACTGAAAGTTAAGAAATATAAGAATGAAATGGAGTGTACACTAAAGCATTCAAAACATAGTCTGGTTGTATCTGGTAACAGTATTGTTTTAGTGTTAAAGCAACATATATACAGAATTCCTGATTTATAATGGGATTGAACTGCATGGAGGGGAGACTTCATATTGGTCCCAACTGAAATTATGGTTGCAGGCACCTGCCACTTAAAACATATGCACACAACACTCATTCATGCCTACTTTATACAAGTAGGGGCCCACAATTTTGGGGGAAGGATCTAATTTTTTCTTCCACAACTATTTTTCCTTTCCTGAAAGAACTGTAGAGTCTTCTTCCTGCTTCCTTCTCTCCTTCCCACCAACCAGCCAATCTACTTTTAGCTTGTTTCCAGCTTTCTCTCTTTCCTTTCTCCCAGCAGCCTCTCCTTAGAAAAAATCTGGCCCAGTGCTGGTCACAGTGTCATTTTGTGCAGTTGGAAACCCGCAAGAACAGGTGGGGGCAACTCACTGTTCCTGTACTACTCTTCCCTCCCCTCTATTTTCTCTTTAGCTCCCCTGGCAGCTCCCATATCCTTTCCCCTTTTTCTTCATTCCTCTGCTCTTCCCACACATCAACTAACAAACATTTATTTGCTCCCCAACTTCAGCTACAAATATTATTCATTCACTTCATTTATACCCATCTTTCTCCAAAACTGAGATCCAAAGCAACTGAACTAATTCTTTTCTCCTCATTGTTAGGTAGGTTAGGTAGGTTTATCACATTGTTAGGTAGGTTAGGCTGATAGAGGAAGATTGTCCAAGGTCACCCAATGAGATTTCATGAGAAGTGGGGATTCAAACCTCAATTTCCCAGATCCTAGTCTGAAACTCTAACCACTACATCATACTGGCTGCTGTCAAACAGTAACAAACAGCTGGAACTGGACAAATCATGCAAATCTTGTGATTGTGAGTCACCTGGTGGCTGCTGACCCAATGAGGCCAACATATCCCCCCTCTTACTCTGTTTACTGACAACAGTTTACTGACTTCAAGGTTGACAATACAAAACTGATTGCCTAGCAATGATGGCTGAGAGTGTATTTTATTTTTTTAAGTCACAAATATTTATTTTATTATTTGAGAGATATTTAACCTCCCAGTGCTTTTGTTTGTTTTTGATATTTGTTTTCAGATTTTTCTGCAAATCTTTTCCAGGGTATGTAGAAAGATCTGTCAGGTTTATTCATGTCCCCTGTCTCCAGATTTAAGTATCTATAGATGAGGACACATTGAGAATTAAATACACTTATTTGGAACTCATAAACGCTAATAAATGTTTAAATTGTGTGTGTGATACGGAACTCCCAGAATGATTTTCAGATAAGAATTACTCCTTGTCTAAAGCCAGCATGTTGTAGTGGTTAAGCGCAATGGACCTTCCTCACAAGGTGTCTGTTGTGGGGAGAAAAAGTGAAAGGAGTTTGTAAGCTGCTTTGAGAAAAGCATGATAGCGCTGAGTGTGATCCAAATTCTGCAAACCATATCTTCAGATGAGCTCTCCCAGCAGCTCCAGAAATGGACTTTCATGCTGCTTTAATCTGCCATAGGAATCATACTAGCTGTGGTTATGAAATGGCAATGGTTTTCAAGCAAAGTCATGGATTGCTGAATATAGGTTTCTTTTCAGTTTTTTAAATAGACAGTGAAGTGCTCCTGGGGAAGAAAACCTGACCTTGATCTTGCATCTAGCCCCATGATCATTAGGGTTCAGGACTGTCAAATGTTGAGATGGTTGTCAAGATTGAAAAATCCCAAGGGATTGCTGTGACACAGAGAGAATGCTCTTAGCTATCAATCAGCTAGCAGGCAAAAATGAGAGTGCAGGAGCCTTTCTTGTAAAGTTTTTGATAGCACTTTATTCTGCATTACCTAGAAATAGCATGAGGACAGTATCCCCTGCAGTGGTTCAATATTTTTGAATCCATGCCAGCAGCATGCTTAGCTGTACTAGGAGACACAGCTGACCCCATCAAGCTGTCAAGTCTATCTTGGATACAACATTCTTAACATTGATTTACCATAGTGCAGGCTGATAAATGAACAAAAGTAGCAACAGGCATCTAATCTAATCTTTAAAAGGTTTGTGAACACTTTCCTCCCCCTTCAGCCCAGGCTTTATTTTATTTCAAGCCACTTTGCTCTGCACATTGTAGACCCAAAGCAGCCTATATACTTTTAAAAATAATAATAATGATGATGATGATGATGATGATGATGATGATGATAGGCTGAAACTGTTTAAATGACTTTAAGTTGAAGATCCAAGTGATCAGAAGGGCATGTAAACAAATAATCCAGAAGAAACCACATGAGCGATTCAAAGAGTTATTCAGAAACCTCTAAACCTTTCTTTATTTTGTCCCTTCAAATTCAATATTGCAATATTGCACAGCTTGTTGATGTAGCCATTCAACTATGAAATAACATTTTGCTGTCAATATGAAGTAATACCAGTTTGGATGTCAAACATGAACACTGAAATTTGTCAAATTTTGAACTTGGATGACATCTGGTCAGTTACTAATAGATCGTTGCTTAAATATGACACTCATTAAATAGGGTCCAATCTACCATTTACAGCCCCATCCAAAGGGGATGCTGAAAGAGCTCTTGGAAGTGGCATGATCTTGTGCTGGTGCATCTTACCCTGGCAGAGGGGGCAGACATGCAGGCAGTCATGCATTCTGCAGCCCCACCGCCACAAAACCTGGAGGTTTTGGCTGCGGTGGAGCTGTGATGGCATCCTGCTCAGATCAGAGACATAGCTGGGTCATACTGCACCCGGTGCGCACTCTGCATTTTCCGCCCCCCTGCCCGCAGCATCCCCCCCCCACACACACTTACCTTAGTTCAGCCTGAAAGTGCAGGCTGGAAAAAGCGACTTGTTCATCCTAGACACAGTGTTTCTCTCTGTGATACACCTCTGAAAATGCCAGCCACAGATGCAGGCGAAACATTAGGAACAAGATCTACCAGACCACAGCCACACAGCCCAGAAAACCCACCACAACCAGTTTTTACTGTTTGTTTGAACAACAGTACTACTTAGCAATGAAAGAACAGCTGGAAGTGGGAACCATAAGTAGCTAAAAGTCTATACAAAATGTAAAATTCCTGTCTACAAATCAAAATATGCTGAGCAAATAAATACTTCTCCCCCAGCATATTTTTTTAAAATTAATGTTGTTATAAGAGAAGATATTTCACACTATTGAGAACAGTATTGCTGACTTTTTGGGATGCAGTAATAGCTCTGTTGAAGTTAAAATCGTTTTAGTGACCTCAATAGATACATAAAGCTGAAGCTCAATCTTGAATGCCAATATTTGCATTTCCAGAAATTAGATGAGCAGAAATATGCTGGCTGGCATTTGGAAAGAGATTCTAAATTGTTGGGTGACCAATATTTCTTGGCAGCAACATATGCTGTCTTGTTTTAATGGAAAGCAAAACTGTGATCCATATTTGAAAACAAAACAAAATCCCTTATCTTAATTTGCAGGATGATCAAAAGATGGTTTGTGGACACTGGAAAAAGGTCCTTGAGATTTCTCTTTTAGTGATACCTTCTTGGATATTAAGACAAAGATTCTAAGAAATCAAAGAGTATATAACACTGTCACTCATGACACTCATCTCTTCCTTTGTGTTCACCTTGATTCACATCAATTTTAGACTCAGCTTAAATCAGCTAGGGGTGCCAAGTCTCTGCTGAATTTGATATGTCCCAGCATGACACATCACACTGGACTCATCTCTACCTCTTTGCTTCTCTCATTTCATTGGAAGTGAAATTATAAAGTGACACATGTTTTGAAATATGTGTTTTCTGGCAAAATTTATGGTGGGGATTAAAGAGAGGAGTAGACAGAGAAATGGAATGTCTGCACACATATAATCAGGAAAAAATCCTTCCTTTCTACACTTCATTCTTCTTTGAGCAAGCTTGAAAATAGCCCCAGATTATTGTTTTTAAGATGTGATGAAAAAGAAACCACAAATTTAAACACCCACAAAATGGCTCATTTCTACTTTCCGTCCACAGTGAAATGTAAATAAAATTATCTCTTTTGAAATAGGTAGTTTTAGTTTTCATAAGCAATTGGATCAGTAGTGTTTTCTCAATCATAGATATTGAAAAGGCCATTGGTGGGGTGATTCAACTTTTCTAATGTATAGTTTTCCAAACGGAAAAAGCTATTCTTGGTCAAACAAGCATTGCTTTCACTTTGCTTGTCAAGACACACCAACCCCCACAATGATATCAATCTCAATGAACTATCTTAAATTAGAAGAGAGGTTTACTTTTGATGGGCAGTGAATCATTAATGCCTACTCAAGTAAGGGGAATACTTGTTCAGGAATACATTATTTTATTTAATAATTAATGAAATTTGCTGGTAATTCTCTAGGGTTAAATTATCAAAGAATCTTCGAAAATAATACTTTAATCTTTCTAAAAGACTTTTTCACGATGTAGGTTCCCAAGATTTTTAACTTAAAATATATATTCTAAATGGACTGTATTTGGACATGTATGTATGTATGTATGTATGTATGTATGTATGTATGTATGTATGTATGTATGTATGTATGTATGTATGTATGTATGTATGTATGTATGTATGTATGTAGGGGTGTGTGTGTTGTGGCTTTTTTTTGTTCTGTGAGTGCATTTTTCTTGATTACAATAGTTGCCCTGATGAAGTCACAGGCAAAATTCATAGGTATCAGGAAATAACAATTAAAAAAATAGAAAATTATTCAACACCTTGATTCTTTTCTTAGGCTTGCTGTTGCTCATGAAGACCATTGGAGTCCAATCATGATAGTCACATGACCTTTGGACATCTCAGGTCCCATAAACTGATCATGGCAGATCTCCCTCAACATTCCAAGGTTCCTGAGTCCACCAAATCATGGGGTACCCTGTTCTGGATGGGGTTGCATTGGCCCAGAATAACTGGGTGCGACATTTGGAGGTGCTCCTGCATTAATCACTGTCCTTTAAGATTCAGGTGACGGTAGTCGCCATGAGGGCCTTCTAGAAGCTCCATCTGGTTTGCCAGTTCTGCCCATTTTTTGAAAAATAAGACCTGGCCACAGTGTTACATACTTTGGTTACCTCTCCGTTTGATTACTATAATGTGTTCTACACAGGGCTGCCCTTGAAGATGATCCAGAAGCTGGAGTTGGTGGAGTATGCAGCAGCTATACTGTTAGCTGACTCATCTGGCTGGATGTACACCATGCCAATCCTTAAGGAACTACACTGGTTTCCAATTCGCTCCTGGGCCCAAATCAAGGTGTTGATGTTAATATAGAAAGTCCTACCAGCTTCCTTCTATAACAGACTGGTACACCAAACTATGGACATATATGGATTTAGATCTACTGACTGGGACTTTGCAAGTTAAAGATACACCTGAAGATTGGATATTATTGAAAGAATTTTTTGAGACAACATTTCATGTATTGTAAGATAAATGTAAGATTAACGTTTACAAATGATTTCGGTTCACTCATCTGTTTTGGTTTTCTCAAAAAGTATGTTGATGAAAGACAGTACATTAAGTTAAGTTCAAAACTACAGGAGTTGAGAAGCTAGCAATTGTTATCATAGTTAAATCTGAAGTATAACAGCGATGATTGGTTGAAGTCTTACTGTTGAATAAATGTGTTATTATAATAAGACATACCCTGGAAAGGGATATGATTTGTAATATTATTTAACTTTTTAAAATGTTGCTAGATGGTTATTTGTATGTATTATACATTTTGAAATATAATAAATATAATTTTTAAAAAAGAAAGTCCTAAACAGCTTAGGTCCTGTGTAATGGACTTGCCCCATCCTCAAGGGCTGGTGTGTGTAAAAGGCCTAATGAAAAGGCCTTAGTAACAGCCAGAGTTAAGGCAGCAGGCTCCACTATACTAAGACCCCATTTGATTGGTCGAGCAAAGGCACAGTTGCCTATGGCCAGGGATAGGGGAAGCCAGAGTGCTGCCAGTATAAATGGACAGAGCAGAGCCTGTCAGGATATACACTCTCTCTGAAGAGATTCTGATACAGAGATCAGAAGAAGACAAGATTGGGAGAGAGATTCAGGAAGAGCCAGAGTTTGACAGAGAGCGGTCTGTCAGGTCTGAAGCTGAAGGATTCTGTCTCAGCAGTGTTAGCTGACAGAAGTCCAGTCACTCTACACGCTGAGGAGGCTTGTCAGAGAAAGGAGGCCCTGAGTTTGGTGCAAAGTGATGCGCCAGTCAGTGGCTTGACAGTGAATACTGTCCAGACCTAGAGTCTGCCCTACCCCTGTGTAACACCAGTCTGGGAAAAGCCCGATCCAGAGGCAGTGAGGCCAGTTTGGGATTAGTGTGAAAGAGGGAGGCTTTGTATGCCAGAATCTCACAGGGCATATACTGTATGTGTGTGTATATTCAGTGGGTTGTGGATCAGAAAGTACTAGTGTCTGTCTGTGAAAAAAATTAGTAGATCTAAAGCAAAATCATTCCTGAAGAGACACCTGCGTGTGTCTGTGTGTGTGTGAAACCAAAGTTATATCTGAAGCTCTGTAACTTTTAAGTGAAAAGAACCTGTCTGAAACCATCAAGCTTTAGTACCTCTCTGAGCCAGTTTAAGAAGCCGTTCTTTTGTTTTCAAAATAAATTTCATTAGTTGTGTTCAAGTTACCCTCGTGCCAGCCTGTGTTTGTGTGCGAGAGGTTGAAGAGTGCCTGTCTGTGTGGCTAGAATCCCAGTCAAGTCTGAGTTCCCTCCATTTTTGTATATGGGACTCTGAAGGACATTCCCCTCAAACCAAGAGCGAATGTGAGGTGGGATCCTTTATTATATTTGGCAGCCAGCAGCAGTTTTGGGATTCCTAGTTCCTTCTCTTTAATGGTAGCAGCAGAGTAAAAAGAAGATCCCTGAACACTAGCCTGGGATATTTTGGGTGGCAAAGGAAACCCCGCTGGTCAGTTTAGTGGGAACCTTGATTGTAGGCCACACACCCTGTTACAAATTGGTGGCTAGTGGTGGGATAATGTCTCTCCCTCGCCAGAAACATAGGCACTCTGTTACATCCTGCTTACCTGAAGAAGTATGTGCATCTGTACATACCTGCCCAGGCACTGAGATCACAGGGGGAAGTACTCCTGGTGGCACCTCCCCGTGCTGAGGTGCAGGGAGCAGGTGCACATGGGAAGGCATTCTCCATCATTGCCTCCATGCTCTGCAATACTCATTGCCTTCATCTCTGCAATACACTACCCTCAGAGATTCACCATGGCTTTATGGGTTCAGGCACATGGCGAAAACGTTACTCTTCACCTAGGCCTTTGGTTAGCCTCCCTGGAAACCCCCTCAGCAGCTGCTGGTCTAGGGGATGGGGTGGGGAGTCAGAATTGGGGTTATTTTAAGGCTATTTTATTGTAGTTTTGTTATATTTTATTTATGATTTTTTATTGTAGTTTTTTATTGTTTTTATTTTATGTAAGCTGCCCAGAGTTAGGGATGAACAGCAAGGTGGCCAAATTTGTTGATGATGCCAAGGTATTTTGGGGTGGGTTAAGACAAAAATGGATTTCTAAGAGCTCCAGAAGAATTTCTTCATTAAGTGGGCATTAAGATGGGATTCAGTGTGAAGCATGGTGTAGCTAATGGGGGCTCAAAGGAAACGCCTGCTCCCCTTGAACACATTTTTAAAAAGTGGTATCTTTTCAAAATTCCCCTCCCCCCATTTTCAGCCTAAGTCCCAGGCTAGGTTCTTGCTCCCCCGGCTCTGGCCCACTCTGCTACTTGCTATGTGTCTTGGTGTCTTTTCAAAATCTCTCTCCCCCCCACTTTCAGTCCATGGGTTGGGCTCTTCCTCCCCAGGTTCTGGCCTGCACTTCTAAGCAGCATGGGTCATGGCATATTTTTTAATGTGCTCACCCCTTCTAACTTTAGAACCTGGCTATGTCCTTGATATGAGTAAGTGTAAAGTGATGCATGTTGGGGGAAATAATCCACATATGCACGGATAGGATTTCAGCTGGTAGCAACAGACCAAGAAAGGGATCTTGGATGGTAGTGGACAGCTCAATGAAAATATTGATTCAGTTGTGTAGCTATTGTAAAAAGGCAAATTCTATGCGGACATAATTAGAAAAGGAACTGAGAATCAAAATGCCTCTATTTTACTGCCCTTATGGTGAGAACACACTTGAAAAAGTGTATGCAGTTCTGGTTGCTTCACTTAAAAAAAGTTATTGTAGGACTTGAGAAGGTGCAGAAAAAAGCAACCAAATTTATAAACGAAAAGGAAGGAAGGAAGGAAGGAAGGAAGGAAGGAAGGAAGGAAGGAAGGAAGGAAGGAAGGAAGGAAGGAAGGAAGGAAGGAAGGAAGGAAGGAAGGAAGGAAGGAAGGAAGGAAGGAAGGAAGGAAGGAAGGAAAAAAAAGAAAGAAAAAAAGTGAAAGCATAGAAAACTGCAGGAGTTCTAAAGATTCTATGCAGATACAGCCAGAGTATGTTGTAAGTGCTATTGATTTATTTCAGACCTCTGCTGTTACTGAATGCCAGTATTAAACCAAAATGTAAAGCAAGGTTTAAAGTGAATTTGTTTATAGCGGCTAGTTTCCAAACAACTATCCTTTCCCTTTCCATGGTTCAGTTTCACACATAACATAAGAACATAAGAAAGAGTCTGCTGGATCAGACCAGAGTCCATCTAGTCCAGCACTCTGCTACTTGCAGTGACCCACCAGATGCCTTTGGGAGCTCACATGCAGGATGTGAAAGCAATGGTTTTCTGCTGCTACTGCTCCCCAGCACCTGGTCTGCTAAGGCATTTGCAATCTCAGATCAAGGAGGATAAAGATTGGTAACTATAGATCGACTTCTCTTCCGTAAATCTGTCCAAACCCCTTATAAAGCTATCCAGGTTAGTGGCCATCACCACCTCCTTTGGCAGCATATTTCAAACATCAAAACATTACGTTACGTGAAGAAATGTTTTCTTTTATTAGTCCTAATTCTCTCCCCCTCCCCCAGCATTTTCAATGTATGCCCCCTGGTTCTAGTGTTGTGAGAAAGAGAGAAAAATTTCTGTCAACATATTCTATCCCATACATAATTTTGTGGACTTCAATCATATCCCCTCTCAGACATCTCCTCTCCAAACTACAGTCCCAAACATGCAGCCTCTCCTCATAAGGAAGGGGCTCCAGTCCCTCAATTATCCTTGTTGCCCTTCTCTGCACTTTTTAAAATCTCTTCGATATCCTTTTTGACATAATGTCAAACAGGTGGACACTGCAGGCCAAACAGGTGGAAACTTGTGTAGTGTTTCCTATTTTTCATTGTAAAGGTTGCAGAAATTCCCAGTTCTTGGCCTACTAGTCCATTTATCCTCCTATCTTGTAGAGATGTAATACAGTTGGCTTCTGTTTTTAAATAAGAAAAACATATTTCTTAACAAATGTTAAAAAGAACCACTGCCAATTCAAAACAGATGGGGGGAAGTAGCTAAATATAGCTAGGAGGTAAGTAAATTGGCAGCATGTACATGGACAAAAATATTATTCTTGCCAACAACCAAGTTCCAAAATTATATCTTGTAAACTTTCAGTTTAACAATACTCTTTACTCAACTTACATGTAAACCAAACGGAAGTACTTCCTATGTTATTGGGAATGGTTGGAGTCTACATTTAACATAAAGCATTCCGAACCCTCTCCCATTCCCCATGCAGCTATTAAAGATGCCCAAAGGGCATCCATGATAATGAACACAGATGGAAACAGTGTATATATGTGTGGAAAACTGGTAATATGATGTATTGCACATAATCCACTAATACCTACTATCAGCCCCAAGATTCACATTCCATGAATCAAGTTCCTGGTTTCTAGTTCATCTTCCACTTTCAGCCTGGACTCAGGTTTTGCCCATGTATTCTTGAAGAAAGGTTTTGTGAGCTGAATATATATACAAAAAATGATTCAGAATCATAACTCATTTACTTTTAATTTTAATAATTACAATCAGATTCTTCAGCATAGACTAATTTAAGTGAATAATATTAATCAATCAAACTTTGGAAAAGCAAAATTTTCTTGGCGTAAACCTCCACCTCTAATTGAGATTAAAATCTCAGGCACAAGAAGGCATGAATTGCCATGAGTGAGTTTTCTCCTCATTTTCAGCAGTCCTCAAGTGGGGTATGTGTGTTTATGTTTTTTACAAATACAGTGCATGGGAAAGGGGAGCTAAAACAGCTCCCTTCTGCACTCCACATTATATCATGTTTTCTCAGTCACTTCTTCCATTCCAGCTACTATATTATTTTCTCTTGGCTAGGATAGAATCTGCTTCAGACATTGGAGTGCAGTGAGACTCTGTTATGGAAGAAGAGGTACACATGTGTACATGCACACTTGATCTGTACATGGGATCTTTGATTCTATGGTTGCTACAGAGAGGTTTTGTGCCCCAAACTACAGGTTTTTTAAACTAGCTTCTGCAGAACACCACACAATTGTCCAGGTATCTCACCTGCCTCACAGCTTTCTCAAATCTGCTTTGGTACAATTTTTTTCTGGTAAAACCATACTGAAGGCAAGTGTGGTTACTGTGTGGACTAGAAGCTACTTGTTCACATGTGGCACCATGTTCTCTTATTTTCCTTTGCACAAACCAGTCTTAGTAACAATGGCGGAGTATTGAAATTCAAACCTTCCCCCCGCAAAGCATCTGTTAGTGTCAGGCCTGTGCCTTTGAGGTTGATGGGTGGTGGGCATTTGCAAAGGGGAATTGTATTGCTGTGTGTTGCTTTGTACTCTGAAGGTATCCAGCGCTCTCCCTCCCTCCTTCTGCAGGCGGCCTTGGCAGCCCCAGAAGAACTGATCTTATCATCTGGGAAGTGTGAACTGTTCCCAGGCTAGTAGTGCTGAATAGTGGGAATTGCACGAGCCGTTTGGCTATGGCAGTCAGGGAGCTTTGGGGGATATAGGCAGTATATTTGAGTGGGAACCTCAGATTCATCTTTTCTTCATATTGTCCTTTCAAATAAAAATTATGTTTTGCAGCTGCTTTAGCCCACTGTAATATGTACTGCTGGTCCTGTTTGTGTGGCCAGGCCAAGTATGTGCCAAGTATTGCAACCCCTTCCCCAGTGCTATCAGCCATACCCCATATCTGACAAAATATGTTTTGCACAAGACGTTAGCATGAAATGATTGTATGATTACAATCATACTGTTAAGATTAACATTTACGGAATACTGTTTCTATCTAAGATTAATTGAAAATAAAATTCAGCCTTCACACATTTTCTATTTTTTACTGCAAGTGTATTATTTTCAAATAAGTCCCAGCTCATAATGCTCTAGCAATAATCTCTCAAAGCATTTCCAGGTGGTAGGTAATATTGGTCTGATAATATCAGATTCTCATATATTAAAAGCAATGACATTTTTAGTGCATGCTCCAGTAGTACAAAGAGCGCCCATTATATAATAAACACCTCTGATTTTATTGTAAGTTTGGGAGCCATTTCTCCATTGTAACGTAATAAATAGAGCTTTTATTGTTATCATGCCAAATAAATGAAGTGAAGCAACAAAGAAGTATTCTAAATTATGTGTATAAGAGGGATAAAGCACACAGAAGATTAAATGAGAAGGCAATTTTGAATTCAGACAGCTTGGCACTTTTGTGTGAAGTCAGTGCATTATGAAGAAAGTCAGGAACTAAAAAGGCTTGTCAAGTGCCTGCATTACAAAAAACAACAACCCCATCTTCTTCATGTAGTATACATTCCTAAATAGGTAAAAAAGGTAAAGTTTCCCCTTCAGTCATATCCGACCCTGGGGTACCACTGCAAGCAGTGATTTTATAGGCAAGCCGTTTTTGTGGGGTAGTTTAACATTGCTTTCCCCGGCTGTTCTTTACCCCCTAGCTATGTGCTAGGTACTCATTTACCGACCAAGGAATGGACGGATGGCTGAGTTAACCATGAACCAGCTGCCAGGATATCTGACCCACAGGGGGCTCAAACTCCTGACCATGTGAGTGGCAGTGCAAGCACTTAACCACTACACCATATGCCTCCTTCCTAAATAAGTATTGCAGATTAACTAATCTGGAACTCAATTCAGCTAAAAATTTATGGTGCAAAGGGATTTATTTGTGTAACAGGCTCAAAGGAAGGAAGGAAGGAAGGAAGGAAGGAAGGAAGGAAGGAAGGAAGGAAGGAAGGAAGGAAGGAAGGAAGGAAGGAAGGAAGGAAGGAAGGAAGGAAGGAAGGAAGGAAGGAGGGAAGGAGGGAGGGAGGGAGGGAGGGAAATAACTTTATTTTAACTGAATTAGGGAGAGGGCAGATACCCATAGTATGCTATTAATGTGTGGGACCACCGCCATATTAAATTGATACAAAGTCAGGAATACTATGGAAAATCAATATGCAAGTAATACTAGAGAGTACATACAGCTTTTAGATAAAACTCCACATACACATCTTTGTTTTTTTATGTAATTATATCTGACTTTTAACCTAACTCAAGGGGGAGGGAATCCAGTAATCAGCACAATGGGGCCAGATACATTTTCAAAGCTGCAGAATAATTCCAAATGTTTTAAATGGAGGAGGGACTTAAATTGCCTTCTGCCAATAGAGGGGTATTGTCTGACATAATATAGGAAAAAAGTTTTTGCTATGCCTTGAATACTAAATTTGGGGTGGTATAGTAAACCCAATACCTATTGCTAGGGAGGAGTGAAGGAGCTTGACAGTAGTTTTGACTGGAGGTAACCAGAGTGTAGGAGAAGAGACAGAGTGGGAAATGAGAGAGAGTGGGCAAGCAGTGGGGCAGGGAAAAAGTAAATGGTGGTAGCAGCCACCATTGCAGGGAAAAGTGAAGGGAAAAAACTGAGTGGGAAAGCAACAAGATGGCAGTGTCAAAGAGGTGGAGATAGCAATATTGCTTTCTAATGCCTTCACCAGCTGCCACAACTGCCAGGGAGAGAAGCGAGACAGGTAACAAGGAGGCCAAGGTAGCTCCTCTCAGGCCCACTCCACACAGGCCTTAAGAGCAGCAGTGCACCAGCATACTTGATGACGGTGTACCTCCAAGGCCGTTCACACGCTTTCGTGCATGCAGCCCCAGAGCCACTGCAGCCCACAGAGGCGCCGCCATCCAGCTTCTTTTTTTACTTACCTCCTCTTCCCTACGTAGCTCTGCAGAGACAAGGACACAAACCCCTGTGGCCATGGAGATGCCTCAGGGGTCGGGGGCCAGGAGGTGTGTCCCCTCACCTCCATGGAGCTACTCAGGGAAGAAGAGGTAAGTGGTGAAAAAGCAGTGTGCCAAAAAAAGTGCCCTCTACCCAGTGCCATTTGCTTGGCACCTGGTGGACGCCACTGTTTTTTAAAAGACTTGCTTGTTTAGCGAGTCACTAAAACACCATTGTGGGGAAAATGGGTTATTGCGGCTTTGCTCCAGCAGCGGCAGCTGGGCGAAGTCCTCCCCCACAATGCCATTTTCACTGACTGCACACCACTGTATACGGCCCGTGCAGAATCCACCTAAGTGGTGTAGCTATGGAAAATGGAGCCTGGGTCAAAATCTGAGTTTTTCACACCCCCAGTATGGGCGGCCACCCTCCCCCACCATGACCAAACAATGATTTTTTTGCACCAGGTCATCTCAAAGTCACCATCGCATTATAGAACATGCCCCAACTCACTAATCTGAACATAGAAATAGTCCATGCCACACAGCAGAATTTTTTTTGACATTTTCAAAATACTTTCAAAATGTTTAACAACTATTATAACACTTTAAAGAGTTTCAAGTGTCATATGACTTAAAATGCTTTCAAAATGTTTTATTACTGCTGTGAAAATGTTTTATGGTGTTATATCCAGCATCCCCCCCACAAAAATATATCACAATTTCAATTATTTTTATACCAAAAATTAGATGCTGGGTGATCTGTGAGGTTGCCCATTAGGTTTCCATCCGGCCTGAAGGAAAATGTGGGCAGTTAATGCTTTTGATGGCGCAGCATCTGCCATCTTTGGTCTTGACTGCTCTGGCTTTGCAACACAGGGAGGGAATCATAGAATTTGAAGAGACCTCAAGGGCCATCAAGTCCAACCCCCTGCAATACAGGGATACACAATCAAAGCACTCCTGACAGATGGCCATTCAGCCTTTTTACAGCACAGTTAAGTATTTTAATCTCATTTAAAAGCTACTGCACCTTTTTCAGCAGTAGCTAGGGAAAAAAACATTTCCCAAAGTAGGTAAAGTAGGCATATTAAGTAGGATAGGAAGCACACTCAAGGACATGTATCTGGGACCTATACTAAGCTGTACCTGTTTGATGCATATGAAATACACTGTCAGGATGTCTCTGCTTGCTCAATGATCTCTCTCTCTCTCTCTCTCTCTCTCTCTCTCTCTCTCTCTCTCTCTCTCTGAGCAGACACCCTTTTTCCCACAAGAATCTCCCTTTCATTTTCTGTTGATTGTTTAACTTAGTATATTTAGCAAAGCAGCATAAAAAAGACTAATACACAGTTGCTGGTTTTATATAAATGAGTTTACTAACTATTAGGGAAGGGTACATGGAAGAAAAACAAAGAACAACTTTCTATTCTAGCACTAAGTTGGTTACATAGTTCTGTACCATGTGGTCCCACATGGTGCCTGTCTAGCAAAACAAAAGGTTTGTACCTCGTGTGTAATGCAATGTGTTCAAAGACTTTACTTTTATAACTTTCTGTCTACGTGACTAGTCCCACATAGGCAATGCCGGGGCTATCTGACCAATAGCTTAATCAATGGACTGGCAATAAAAATCTGACCTCAGTAGCTAGTAAGCATGCAGACAGTTAACCGTGTCTGAATTGTGACAGATACTTGCAAATACCAACATTTTCTTCATCTCTGAGCAGACTGCCTTTTCTTTGTATGGGTCTCTCTTTCATTTTCTCCCTCTCTGGGCAGACCCCCTTTTCCCTGTATGGGTCTCACTGTCAATTTCCCCTGTTAGCAACTTTAGTTCATGAGGAGCACCTCTGGCACCTTTGGCACCTTTGGACCCTGTATTATGGGGCCCTGAGCCATAGGCCAGAAGCCTAGCCACTGGGCGCCCAACAGGAGCCTAAAGAGGGAGTAAACCTGGGGACTCACAGTAAGCCTCATCACCTCCATAAACCAGCTGGTGGGAAACCACTGTCTCAAACATAGCTGCAAAGGTCATAAGCTCAGGAAGTCCTGCTGATGCCTGTAGAGGGCAGAGGGAGGGGGGACCCACCCCCAAGCTCCAATGCCCCCAATAAACCCAGCGTGCACAAATGCCATGGGGGAAAATTGAGAGGGGCATTAATAAATTTTGGGGATAGTCCAAACAAGCCCCCCGTTCCCCCTGAGTCAGTAAGATCCTTGACTCAGGGATAACTGCACCCCCTTAAACCTGCAACCAGGTTAACACCTTGCCCACCCACCAGTCCCCCACATGCCCTGAAGGCCATTGTGGGTCGGGATAAATTCCCAGGTCCCCCCTGTTAATTGAGACCCCTGCGGGCGAGGGCCGATATAAGGGCAAGCATCCCACAAACAGCAAATCGGGACACCTGCGGTATGCATACGTCCTGGGTTCGGGACTGTACAAGAGCCAAAGCCCTGACTGGAAGAAGTCGCCCCTGCATATGGTCCATCTGCGTCTAGGCCAAGGGACCACCAAAATCCCTCGACTATGGATTGCTCGCAAGGTTCTGCAGCTGCCCTGGGCAAATCACCAGGCACACGCCCACTGGGACCTGGGTCCAGAAGCAATCCACCTGGGCAAGACAAAGCATCAAGAGTGTTAATTTGTGCCCTGGAGAAAAACAGCAATTGACGATGTCACCCTCACTAAGGCAACCAATGCCCCCTCCAACCATCCAACCTGGCCCCAGTAACCGCATTGCCAGCTATGTTCTGGCGCCAGAACCTGCCCAAACTGGGGTGGAGAGAGGGGTAAGAAAGACACTGCTCTCCGGGAGATAGGCAACGCAATGCCGACAAGTACCGTGACCTGAGAGCCCCTGCTCCCACCCGGTAGATAATGGTCACACATCCCATGTTGTGAACCGAAGCCCCACCCCCATCCATGTCACTTGAAATCCCTGCAAGAGGATGGGATGGGGGAGTCAAAGCAAAGGTACCAGCCTGGCGAAGCCATTTCCTCTTCCCACCGAAAGCCAGCTTGCTTACAGGATGCAAGGAGGAAGGAGAAACAAATGGGAGGGGGGGGTGCAGGTGAAGGCAAACAAATACTTGAGCTAAACAACCCATCTGAGGAAACAAGCTGAGCAAATCAGCACCCCAAACCCCGACCTTGTTGCTTATCAGTTGAAGGTTCCCCTTGATGTTTTTTTTTAAATGAAGGAAAAGAAAAAGGGGAGGTAACAAGCACAACCCTTAAGCTGGTAGACTACTCTTTCTGAGAAAATTGGGGGGAAGGGGGAGAGAGGGGGAGGGAGAGGCCCTCTGGACTCCTGTGCACTCAACACCATATACAGGTAGTAAAATCCCTGGTTGCCAATTAACAACTAACAGGCATGGCCTCCAAATCAGTGAAAATGAGCCACCAGTCACCCCGCAAACAGGGGCGGTGGCCCAAGAAACACTCCCCATCAAACTGCCCGGTAAGGGAAGGTTAACTGAAGCCCCCCGCCCAGCCAAAACTGTTGCGAAAGCTCACAGATCCCCAAAATGCTCCACCTGGCGGAACCAGCATGAAGCTCAGGGAATGAAAGAAAATATCCCCTAACTAAAAAAACTCCTGCTTCGAGGCCTTTTTCATGGCAATGCAATTGCAAATAAGCTAACCCTAACCCAAGGAAATCAACTGTCAATACATTAGGGCCAAGGGCCAAGTCCATTATATCAACCGAGACCCTGTGAATCCCGCCGTGAAGTCCCGCCGCATGACCAGCGGCACAGTCTGTGGTGCCCCGTACACTAATGAGACAAGAGTCAGAGAGAGGAGGGGACAGCAAGCCAGCCATTGTAACCCCAGGAACAACATGTCACAAATGGGAGAGATGGGGCACCCCCCCCTCCACGCAACCCCTGTGGAGAAGACAGCCTACAAACTCACAGCCTTGCCCGATCCACTGCAAAACGCCAATAACCCAAGTAGCTTTCCCAACAGACCAAAGTTACAGGCACAGAAGAACTACCAGCCAGTCCACAACTACTATCCTCTTAGGCTCACGCACCCCAGGGGGGATGGGAGATGGCCTGGCCTGTAACCTGCGCAACCTGCTTGTAGGCACTCTGACCAAAGAGCCTGACCCCTTCTATAGCAGGAACCCCAACCCAGATTAAGGGCATCTCACTCATGCACCAATCGTTGGCCAAAAAATTCACCGAGAGGGGGCGAATTGGGAGACCAGCGACTTGCACCAATATACAAGATCCGCCTGGATCTCGCTCCTTTGGCTGACAAGATAGCTCCGCTGACAGAGCCGACGCCTGAATTTCCCACCCAGGAGCTGGCATTCCCACTTGGGGTTTTGCCCCGAGAAGGCTGGCAGCCACTTCAGTCTGGCTAAGCTGCGTCTTTGCCAATACAGGACCAGCAAGGCCTTGAGACATGTGTTCTGAAAACAGGACCTCTGAAACCCCAGGTGTTGCCGTATCGTCTTCTGAAGCCCCGGTCCAGGGTATAAAATAAGAGAAAAGGCCACTCAACCATTCAGGTTGGCTCCCAGAGGCCAGGTCCAAATCCATTGCAGACTGCACCATGCCTGCAGATGTCCCACTGCCTGGCCCCATTGTCACCAACAGTGAGGCCGCTGAACTGGAAGGCAATGGCGCCATGACTAGCGGGGGAGAAGAAGGACCTCCTGGTGGGGATCTCTCACTGGGTTCCCGGCCCTCCGAATCCTGAGCTACCTCCCCGTAAAAAGTGGAGGAGGGGTCCAGGGCTGGAGTAACCCCTTACCCTGTAAACCACTTTCCAAGCCGAGAGCAGAATCTCCCCCCTGGCCGTGTGGCCAAGGCTCCTCTCTTAGTTCCTGCCAAAGCTAGCTCACACACCACCTGGTGTACTAAGTGGCCCCTGTTGCAAGTTCCTGCTACCATCGTGAGCAAACCGCTCCCATCGTATAAGTTAAAGCGGGAGGGAAGGGGAAGCGAATACCGACGCAACGCCCGCTTCTTTGAAACCAGGCCAAACAAAGGGGGAGGGAGGGGGAGGGGTTAACCCAAACCCCTAAGTAGCAACCACTACCAACTCAAAACCTCAACCCCTTCTTAGCCTAGCTCCCTGCCTAGCAACCAGCACACAGTCAGTTTGCTCTAGGCGTCGAAGAAGGATGGACCAACCACTTTATGCCTAATATATAGGGAGCGTGCTCCACCCCAACACTTGTGTACATCACATGATTGGGCCAGGTGTGGCTCAGCCACACAGCCAACCCAGGGTATGCATGCTTGTTGCTCCGGAGCTCACCATGTGCCCTTCCCCCTGTCGCAATTACAGCCCAGTTGATTCTGGGGCCTTTATTTATTATGGAAACATGGATGACAATTCTACTGCAGAATCTAATGTTTCTCACAGATTCTCTCTGAAATCTAATGCTTGTTAATAGTTCTAGTGGGGTACCTGCAGATGTCCATTATGATCAAATCAATAGAGTCTTGTGATACTTTAAAGACTGAACAAGAAAAGACAAAAATATTGTATTAGTCTTGTCAACCTGTATGCATTTTGCATATGCTTTTTCAGAAAGATTCCCACTCGAATTCTCTTACTTTGCAGAACGCTCCCCTTCCCCTGTGATATGCCCAGTAACATTTGGCCCAGGATGCTCATCTACCTAGCTACATGCTCCAAGCAATCAGCAAATGTACAGAAAAGAAAATGGGGACATTTTTGGGACTTTGCTCCCCATTAATTCCCAATTAATCCAGGCGAAATGGCACTTGGTTGATACCATGAGCAGAAAAATGTACTTGGGGAATTGTTTCAGGAAGGGTAGGCAGCCATGGTGGTTGGTGGCTTAGCAGAGATTAAACTGACATGATGTCAGGTGGGGAGATCAAGGGAGATCAGGTAATTGGGCAGGGAGATCAGGCAGCGGGGCAGGAAAAATAAACCATTTTTGCTCCTGTGGTGTTTGCATGGAAGCAGACTCAACATGGAATTTTGAAAAAAGATCACGATTTTTGCAGTTTTTGAAAAAACTGGGATAAGGGAAATATCAAGGGACAAACCAGCTTTAGGACCCGGAACTGTGCAAACTTCTTATCCAAACCGGGATGTTTCCCTGGCTCAACCTGAAATATTTGGACCGTGCGGAATCAACCTTAAAGGTGTCACTGGACACAAACTTTTTTTCTGCTGCTTCAAATCATTATGGCTACCACACTTGAATCTACCTTCATTAGATTAACTAAAATATTATACAATGGTCAGCAAGTTTTCAAATGTTTCTGAACTTTTCAAGGTACTGTATACAGAATCCTGGAGCTTAAAGACCCAATCATACTCCATGATGTTTAGTAGGTTCTAATGCAAGTATTACCCATCGTTCCTTTTTTCTAGCATGGCTATTTGCAATTTCTCATTTTAGAAAGTCTTTCTTTCTCCAAAGTTTTATCCTGACAGAAAAAGAACTGCACACATTTATAATTCTGTGAATGCATTGGAACTTCTGTCCTTGACAAAGTTCACATTAATAGATCATGAGTCACAGTGTATTATTTTTTCTCATCACACTGTTTACTTTTTACATTATACTAGGCTGAATTCCAAGGAGATATTTAGAGGCAGGTATTAAAACTGAAAAATTATTAGGTAGTCCAGCCTAATAAACTCAGACACATTCATTCTTGTCATTCTACTAAGTAAGTAGCACTAGGCCAGTGGACACTAATGAGCTATTTTGTAGATTTATAAAAATCATTTATGCAGGTGCAAGGTTTTCACCTCATGAGTGGAGATACATGGCATTATACATTCATGTCCTGAGTCTCATTTTCACATGAAGTGATGTCTAAACTTTGAATTTTTGAACTCCTTCATAATTAATGGATATGCTAAATCAAAGTATAACATCCTAAGAAATTGGGAATAAGAAATACTATAGTATCAAATGATCCCAGGCAAGTCCACTGATAATTTCAGTGTCTTTTTGAATAATTCCTTTGGCAAATAATATTTAACAATTGCTAGCATTTATATCACATATTACGTTTTTAAAGTATTTCACAGAGTTTTCTCAGTTATCCTTGCAGCAGCCTTGTAAGGTAGACCTTTTTTCATCACATTACATGTGTGGAGGCGGGAAGGGTGAGGAAATTTAAATTGTCATAATGCATTCTCTTAAAATCACTTCACATGTTCTATTTTTCTTTATTTACATTATAGTCTGCTTTTCTCAAGGGACTCAAGGTGAATTGTATGTAGTTAATCAGTACAATCAACAAAATGGGACATTCAAAAACTAATGTATAAGGATTTTAAAAGTCTGGAATTACCAGAAACAATAGCATCACTATGCACATAACACATTAAGTGATATAGAAATTGCAATAGGATTGTAGTTACAATTGTCTTTATACAGTGGTATAGACAACATCCCTGATCATTTATCCAAATAAGTTTGTGAACCATTTTGTACCCTATTACTGAATCCTATTATTGGCATAGAAAAGCCTTCTTGAATAGTTCAGTTTTGCATAGTTTGCCAAAATCCAGGAGCATGGGAGCTTTCCTGACATCTTTGGGCAGGGCTTTCTTCAAGATGGGAAGCACAATTGAAAGCATATGATGGAGCATAGGGAGACTGGTAGTGTCGCAAATATGAGGGGCCAAGACTATGAAAGGTTCTGTATGTAATGAGCAATATCTTAAATTGAACCCAGTATTAGAGGAGCAACTAATAGACCAGTGATGGCGAACCTATGACATGGGTGCCAGAGGTGGCACTCGGAGCCCTCTCTATGGGCATGCGCGCACAGAGTTCGTCATGTGTGGGGCAGAAATCACCCCCTCCCACACACACACATCTAAGCTGGCTTGGGCCACTGAGCATGATGTGCGCGCACCGCAGTGAGCAGGGAAAACTCAGCTGGTGGGCCTGGTGCCTGTGCTCCGGGTGGCTGCTGCCCGAGGGGCGGGTACAGAGGAGGCAGAGATGCTAGAGAGGCACAGAGTGGTGCGCACGGGACTTGCTGGAGGCTAGAGCAGGCTGGCCCCTGCTCGAGCGGGTGGGGCGGAGGAAGAGGGAGCCAACCGGTTTTTTCTAAACTAAAACCTCAGCATTCAGGTTAAATTGCCAGGCTGGCACTTTGCGATAAATAAGTGGGGTTTGGGTTGCAATTTGGGCACTCAGTCTCAAAAAGGTTCACAATCACTGTAATAGACTGTCTGCAGAATGGGACTGTGTCAGGTCTAGGATTGGGGTGCTGTGTGGTTTCTGGGCTGTATGGCTGTGTTCTAGCAGCATTCTCTCCTGACGTTTCGCTTGCATCTCAGATGCAGGCGAAACGTCAGGAGAGAATGCTGCTAGAACACAGCCATACAGCCCAGAAACCACACAGCACCCCAGTCATTCCGGCTGTGAAAGCCTTCAACAATACAGGTCTAGGATTCATCCAATGACAGACACCGGGATTTATCATGCAGTAGCCTTTATTGAAAAGAACACTAAACCCCTGGTTTTGCAAAGCCAGTTTTAAAGCACCCTCCAAATGCCGATAGCTTTATTACCTCTGTAGTTAACTCCCTTCCCTGCCCCCAGTGACGTAAAAGAAAAGTGGGAAAAGTGAGAGTAAAAGCGAAAGTCCTTTCCTGGGGTCAGGTAAAGACATGGAGCCATCTGGTTACCCCTCCCTTTGCTGCGAAGGCCAGAGATGCCTCTGATATCTACTGTTGCAAGCAAGGGAGTACAAAGAAATAAATAAAGATGCAGAAACCCAAAGAGACCCCAGACATTAAGCATACACAGACAGACTGATTTGCATGTCCTGTCTACCTCTTGTTGATAGCTGAACCATAGCATTCTGGACCATCTGGACTTTCCGAGTTGATTTTGTGAGAATGTACAGTGCATTTAGTAGTCTATTCTCAGGGTTGCTGTGGTGTAGGTGCAGTCTATCAATGTAAGGGGGCATTTTATGGGATAGGCTGAATTGGTAGAAAGTCTTTTTTCAGCTACATTAACTTTCTTTGCAGCACTAACACTGGGTCCAGTATAACACCAAGCCTCTTATCTGAGTCATCAAGAGTCCCTACTCCATCCAAAGTAGGGTCAATAACATCTTCAAGAACTTCTTCCCAACTAACATTACCTATGTCTTATCAAGATTTAGTTTCAATTTGTTCACTTTTAGCCAGTTAATCACCATGGTGAGGTAGTTATTCAGGAGCTCTATTATATCACCAGGAGATATGGATGAAGATACAAACAGCTGAGTATGATTTGCAGAAGTACTAATGCCTTGTCCTAAGGGCTTAACATAAATACTAAAAAGTATGGGCGATAGAATTGTGTCCACAAGATACCATACCAATGACAGCTGGTTTCCAGTGGCAGTCCTTTGAGTCTAATCCATGATGAATTATTTGAGCTAGTTCAACACACATCTCCTGATGGAAATATCCATGACTGTTTATCTACATGGGAACTATGAACTTGACAAATGTTTCAGGTTTGATCTCTGGCACCTCCAGTTAAAAGGCTCTGGCAGTAGGTGATGTGAAAAGCCTCTGCATGAGACCCCAGAAAGCTGCTACCAGTCTGAGTAGACAATACTGGCCTTCAACTAACGTTACCTTTTCCTTTTGGAGAAGAAAAACCATTTTGTTGTACTTCGCAGAAATGTAAAAAGCATGAAAAGGCATGGCTCTGACATTTCCATAACAACTTGAAAAATTCCACAGTGAAATGTTTCCATAACAGCAAAAAGACTTTTCCAGATGTGTGGCTTTTGAAATGGCTTATGATTAGCAAACAGATATACTGGAAAAACACAACATTTGCTAAACTGAACTTCTATGTAAACAAAAATCAGTGGTTGAATCAGGGTAGATTGAGTAGTCTATATCTATCATAGTTATTAGATCTTCACCTTCATGCGTTCTAGATCCATAATAAAAGCTTTTTTAAACGCTTCAATTAGCTATTTTTATTCTGTTGCTCTATTTTCATTTTTAAAGATGTTGCCTGTGCCACCAAAGCTTTAGGCCAGATAGCAAATGTCACCTCGAAAATCTTTTTTAGTTTAATTGAAATTCTTATCTTCCCCCTTTTCAAGTTTTGTTCCCTCTCCTGGGTATTCAGTTTTCGAAGTTTAATTGGAGCTTTAGTGGAGGAATGTCTCCTTATTCTGTTTTAAAAGTTCATCCCAGTCACTTCACAAAAAACAGCACCTTATTATTCAACTTATCTGTTCCCCATGTGTCTTTGAGTTATAGCTGCTTATTTCACTGAGGGAAGCAATTTTTTACAACTGTTCACAGGAAAGTATAATTCAATTTGTAACCCAAATCCTTCACATAAGATTGTGCATCAATTTAATGAAGAAAAGAAGGAGCAGAATAAAGCCATTTTGTTCAGTGGGCTGACTCTTCACCTGTTCACTGTAATGTCCCACATAGAGCAGTTGCCTTTGGCTGTCTCTGGTGTGACTGTTTAGATTTTTTCCATCTCTTCTCTCCTTATACATTGTATTTATCTGTTCTGCAATCTGTCAACCATACCCTTTTCCAACTTCTTTCAGTAATTCCTTTAAGTTTTAACCCCTTTTTGTAATAAACTTGCTCTTCTTTGTTCCCCTCATTGAGGACTGTATTCCTGCATCTTTAAAAAAATACCCTAATTAGTTGGGGCGGAATCATTCACTAGGAGCCCATTTTTCTCCCAATGAAAACTCTATCTAGAGATTTTCAGGACCAGGTTATCAGGTGCCATCTTAAAAGTAAAGAAAAGAAAAGAAATCTTTCATACTGCAACAGAAATCCCATCTCCATAAATACATTGGTCTAATTCCTCCTTCTCTCACATTCAAATCCAAAGGGGAATAAACCATGAGAGAGAATAAATCTGTAGATATTTAATACAGGGATTTTTTTGGAAAAAAAATTAACTCTATTCTCTTACCTCATAAAAATGATTAGATATGCATGCATATGTAACAGATTTTGAATGTAATTGACGTACAAATGGTGACAAATTGTCAAAATGTACAAGATGTTATTAGAATGGGTTGCATAAGATGAGGTGGTTAAATCTATTATGATAGCCATGATATTCAGTGGGGGAGACTGAAAGAATGGATTAAAATTTACAACATGTTATAATCTGGAAGAGAATTATTAGAAAATGATGTACAAATGATACTTAACACCAAAAAATAGGCAAAGATGTATAAAGGTGTGACTAACAGATGCTGGAAATGTCAGCAGCAAAAGGGGTCTTTCTTTCATATTCAGTTGGATGTGTAAAGCAGTTAACACTTTTTGGGATATGATACTTAAAGAAGTACAAAAGATTTTGAGGATAACACGTCTGAAAAAAACCCCTCTGAGACCTTTTTGTTGGGAATCTTGGGAGAGGATTTTCCTAAGCAATATAGATCTCTAATTATGTATTTTATGACTGCAGCAAGGATTTTATATGTGCAAAAATGGATAGACAATAAGATACCAACAAAAGAGGACTAGATTCTGAAAGTTGCAGAATATTCAGAAATGGCAAAGTTGACAACAAAGAGCACCCACGAATCACCAGGGCAGCCATAGCCGGCTGGGAAAGGGCACAGCTAAGAAACCCCATTGTGCCTGCCCTTAGAAGGGCGGAAGGCAGGCAGCAGCCATGCCCACTATGGGCAGTGGTGTCATGATGCCAGTGTGGTGTCATGATGGCAGCAAGCTGGGTGGTCAGGAGCATTATAAAGCTTTGACCCGGCACTTGGCCTTTCCTCTGGAGCTGAGTGATGAGTTTCCCAACCAGCTCTCCCCTTTGGACAATGTTTATGCATGTGTTTGCTATCATAGGCAAGCAGTCAGTTGGCACAAGGGAACTGATCTGATGGTGAGGGGAGATGCAGAGCTAACCTTCTTGGCAGAACCTCCTGAAGAGGTTTGGGGTGGAGCAAGCCGTGGCTCAGGATGCCCAGCTGGGGGCTACTGAGGCTTGTGCCCCTTAGTGCCCCATGTTGAGGAACCATTTTACCACTAAGGTTACAGGGTTTTGCCTTAACCCTTTCCCTTGTCTTAAACTTAACACTAACTTATTATTATTTAATTTATTCAGCAATAAATTGTTCCCAAAATTGTAACAAAAACCAAAAACATGAAACAGACCATAGCCCTATTCTCGGACTGAGCCCTAGAATTCAATGTATCACTAAGGCCAGCCCTTACGCTTACCCTGGCCTTAACCCTAATCCTAACTCATTATTTTTATTTAATTTATTTTTTGTTACAATTTTGGGAACAAAAATTAAATAAAAATTAAATAATAAGTTAGGGTTAGGGTTAGTGCTTGGCATGGGCTCGGCCTTGCCTTAGTGTTACATTGAGATCTAGGACGCAGTTCGAGAATAGGGCTATGGCCAGTTTCAGGTTTCAAGGTTTTGCCTTAACACCTGCCCTTGCCTTAACCCTAACCCTATCTTGTTATTCTTATTTCATTTATTCAGTCATAAATTCTTCAAAAAATTGTAATAAATTGTAATTGTTCCCAAAATAGTAAGAAAAACCCAAAACCTGAAAATGACCATAGCCCTATTCTCGGCAGCCTCTCAAATTGGCTCTCTAGGAAATCATTGGATTTGAGGGAACAGTATCGGGTCTGCAGTGGTGGTGGTGGAGATTTGCGAAATAGAAATATATTTAGCCGGTCAAAAACATGATTAGGATCCAAGTCTCTGGAGTAAGGTTTTATGCCGAGAAAAAGTTCATTTCAGGTAGGATATTACTGGTTTGGGATTCAAATTCATGTGTTTTTTGAGTGGCTTTGCAATTTTGGGACTATTATTTTCAGTGGGGAACCAGTTTGAGGGTGTCAGGCAGCTGGGTTTTTTAAAAACATGGAAACAAACTTGCAGTAACCACAAAACTCCCTAACTTTCAAACATAATAGACAGAGAAATTTGTTTTTGCAGACCCCCAAAGCAGGTGCCTTTCAATACATGTGCACTTTTATCCAATGGTTCTTATGAGAGGGGCCTGGTGCTGGCAAATATTCTTGTCTACATTTACTTTTCACATAATGTTACAATGATTGACTGACAATGTATGTTTTGTAAGATTGATTTTGTAAGATTGATTGTTTTTTGTTTGTGGTGCTGATTTTTGACTGTAATAAAATTGATTTAATTTGACTAACAATAAAAAAATTACCTTTCTGCTGAAAACTCTGTATTTTTTATTGTTCCTTGATGTGGTCCACTATTCCGTTTGAAAAGTAAGGAAATCTTCCTTTAAAGAAAATGTCACTGTCCTCCCCATCCCACAATCTTTGAAAACAGTTCATTTATTAAAAAGTAAAACGTGTGTGTGTGTGTGTGTGTGTGTGTGTGTGTGTGTGTGTGTGTGTGTGTGTGTGTTTTGCCAGGATGTATCAGTCATCCAGTTGCTATGAAAAATATATTTTTATGCTGGACTTCCAATGTAGGAGTATCTTAATAAGTAATTAATTGCTGCTACCATTTAAGGAATTCCTGGAGGAGCAGCAGCAGGAGGCAGCAGTAAAGTGCTGGGGCATGGGATCTTAGCTGCATGGTATGTGTTTGTTTATATGCTGTCTCCACTGTTCACTATGGAGGTATCCCCCCCCCCCGGATTGTAAAGAGTCCCCAATGGGAAGTTGTTCACATACTTTTGGAGATACCCAGCATTCACAGCTTGACACGAACTCCTCCATAGAGATTCCTTCTCTGGGACTTGTCTCCAAAGATCATTGGCTGGAGCACTCACCTTATGTTCCCTTGCAGAGATCAGATTGGAAAGGAAAATGTCATTAACTGGAAAATCAGGAAAATCAAAGAAAAACAAGTTTCCATTTTTCCTAGCTACACCTCTGGTTACCATTGCCAAAAGCTGTGTTAATTACCCCTAATAGGATTTTTGTGTGTGTTCACTTTCTACTCAGGAATTGTGTAGTGCACACCTCTACTTTGATGTGCATCTGACCATTCATAGATTCAACAGGTTGGGAATGTTCCATTTTCCTCTCCAGTTGCACCGATGAATACCACCAATTTTGTTCCTGAGGCCAACAGAATTTCAGGAACATCATAAGTGTAAAGCAGAGGTCTTCAGTGGGTGTGTGAAAAATCAGTGGAAATTTCCTCTGCATGATTGGACACATGATACTGACTGTGAATTTTTTTTTTGGAAAATATTTCCCTCTCAATTGTATGTATTGAAGCACTGTATGATTAAGGGGAAAAAATTACCGATTTTAGTGAACTGAGAGAATGTCCACTCCATTCTTCACACCAATGTCCAGTCGCTTCCAATATAGAATTACATGAGTCCAGGAATTAGACAAATGATGAACAGTGTAGTTTATTTGGAGATGCTGTGCTTCTATGTACAATTTCTTTTTACAAGCATATGTTTGAAGGCTAATACTGCTACTGGATTTGATATCTTTTGCATCCTGCAGCTCAAACCCAGGCTATACATTAAACTCATATCATAAACAGGCTTGCACAAGCTGTCTAGTAAATATCTTTGAATTATTGAGGAAAGTGAAGCAGCTCCTTCCCAGATTCATCTATACCTTTTACTCATCACTGAAGAGTGATGTATCTATTTTTTCTTATAAAACTGGATTTCATAGAATATTAATTATTCACTGCAATTTGATGCTGTTTGACTAGGAGATCCATCCATTCTGCACTAACAGGTAAACCTTCTAGGTTCTTCACAAGGTTCATTTTCTTTTTCACCTTGAAAGTAAATAAGACAGTTCTCCAGTATCTCCAAGGTAGTTGAAAACTATTACATGTTTATTCTGAACTTGTTACAACAATAGGGTTGTATTCTGTGCATCTCTAGCCTTTAAGCAATGTTTTTAAGCAAGATTTAAGCAATGTTATTAAGCATCATAGTGAAATAGGGAATTTTACATCTAGTCCCTCCCCCCCCCCATTCCATAAAATGATTTGCTGGGAGAATAATAAAATAAAACACGGTATAATTACATAATTACAGTCTAATTATATAGCCCATCCAACAATTCACTATAATAAGGCCCACCTTTATCAACAGGATGAGGTCTACCTCTCTAGAACGGTGTGACACCCATCTGGCTGATTTGCCAAGGCCTGATCCACAGGCGGGCAAGCAATGTTAAACTATGCTAGCGCTCCTTGTTTGACAGGAACAGGGCAGGTTTCCCATGAATAAGTAGGGATAATTGGCAAACACCTTGAGGCATCGGCATGATGGAGGGTCATGTCCAAAAATGTCTCACAATGTGCCATATTTCCATCATACAGAATGAAGTACCTTGGTGCTGAGCAACATCATTCTATTCCATGTATTGTTCCACACCTGAAAGTGGCTTTACAATGCACAGTGGGAAGGGGATAAGGCTTGGCCTCAGTTGATATATTGAATGTGCAGGTGAGATAAACACTAGTGGGTGTGGGGTCAGAATACAACTGCCTAACAAAAGCAGCCAATTAACTGATTGCCTATCATAGCCCAATCTTAAAATATATTAGCACATTTAAATAAATTATAACATAGACCAGCCATTTAAAAACTTATTAAAGCCCCCCTGTTTTCTCATGTACTTATTTGCAGTGTGCCTAGGCAAAATGAACTAGAAGGAGATATATGTTTTTATTCCATGCAATAACTGAATGAATCTTAAACGGTATAAAAAGAGCTCTCATGGTGTGCGATAAACTGAGAACAAGAACAAATAAAATGATCCATACTTGGAAGTCCCTAGTATGGTAAACTTCTTAACTAAGATATTGATCTCAACTTTCAAAGGTAAATCTATGTCAAGTTATGTTTATAGCCATGATGGTTCAAAAGAAAAATCAAAAAGCCAAGAACACAATCTATGTAACACCTTTCATAAGAACCAATGCAATCACATAGAGTCAGGGCATTTCCCCTGCATTATTGGGTAAAGAAATGCTAAATGGAAGACTGTTGTAACAGCCAGCAGACTCCAAAAAAGCCTGGAATCATCTATATGGAAGTGTGAAACTAAGCAGAATCACTGCTGAGTTGCATAAAGAAATTAAAACTACTGGAATGACTTGGGGGTAAGCAAGACATAAACTCTTTGGAGTGACAGAGAAGCAAAAGGTGTAAAAGAACAGGAAATCAGTGCTCCAGCAAGGAGCTGGCGGGGTGGGGGGAGGGAATTGAGGTAGCCAAGCACAAAAATTTTAAGTGGAACTAGATGAGTCATTGTGTTAAAAATAGAGTAACAAGGACAAATCTAATAATTGATTTGGTTCTGGAAAATATCAGGAAAAAATGGTCAAAGGCACATCACCTGACTTGTTCTGATTTAAATACAAGTTGAACTAAATATTTTAAATTGATTTTAATGCTGTTCCTCCTTATTTTCCTGTTACCCAACTAGCAAGATATTAATATCAAATATTCATGTGTTTCACTTAATTAACTTGCGGACTTGTAAAAGAATATCTGTGTTATAAAGATGTTCTGTGGTAGTTTGGTCCTTTTATTTTCCATATATCTGCAGCTTCAGTTATGATGTATGCCTATTTAGCATGATATGTGGATGTTTTCTTTTAAAAGTTACTCAGGTGTAGAGATTCCATCACAATATTTCTTCATCCTATTTTATTTATTATTCTTGACGCGTATATTGCTAATCTTAAATCAGACATATTGCATGAATTGGGAAGACATTGTGCATAAAATGCATCTATTACCCTGGGTTGTAAATTGTAGAAGGCTGAAAATTCTGCAGTGGCATGCAACAAACATCAATACAAAAGACAAAAATCTGTCATTGACATGTAAACAGGAACATAGCTTTTTGAGCCTAATCTTAAGAGAAAGCCCCACCGAATGGATCAGAGTAGGCTTATGAGAAGATCTGAGGTTAAGCAGTGATTCAATTTTTAAAATATTTTATGACATTTTGCATTGTTGATATCTTATACATATTTGCATTCCATTTAAACACAGTTAAAAAATCTTTCTACACAATACATACAAATTAAAAAACAGCAGGTGGAATTGTTAAATGATATTTCTATTTACTTTCATTAATATTATCAGGTAAAATATATGCCTGTGGCTTTGCCAGATGCAGGAAGAATCCATGTCAGAACATGTGTTGTCATGTCAATCCATGGCAAGATGGGGGGGGGGAGCAATTTCTGAGATGGGTCCTACCAGTCATTTCTCTATTTGTGTCATAGATAGTTCAGACTAATGGATGGCAAATCTTAATTCTTGTCTTTGATACTGATGGGGTGGGGGGCCTCTACTTGCTGCTTTTCTCTCCTCCCCACTCTCTTATCAAGTATGCATAGCAGTGAACAACACAATCTGGATAACAAAAAGCCACAGTCTTGGGGAAACCCCTACTAACAAATTATACTAATCTGGGTATCATATGAAGTTTCTAAAACAAAACTGTTCATGAAAGTAGTACCCCTATTAAAAATGCATAATTTCCCCTGCATGGTACCTTGGCTCCAGCAACAGATGGGAAGGGTATTGTATCAGGGAAACAGCACAACTGCTTTTATAGTACATTAAAAATACACAGTATCTGAAACCTACTTTCTGTCAGTGGTCCTATTTCATTGTCTGTGAGTTAAAGGTTGTCTGATCTTCAAGACCACATAGAAATTAGCTTTACTTCAGATATGTGTTACAGCACAACCCTATGCATAGTTATTCCAGTCTAAGCCTATTAAAATGAATGCACTTAGACTAGAGCAATAGTAGCCAGCCTAAACTTTTCTCCAAAGAAAGTCTTAGGAGAAAAATGCCTTGGTTTCTTTTCACAAACGCATACACACACACACACACACACACACACCCTAGTTGTAATGCTATGCAAACTGTCCTTACAGCTTGTTTTTACGGCTCTCTGGTGAGTTAGAAAAAAAACAACAGTAACATGCTTACTGGATCCCCACAGCGGCCCCAGCTCCAACCGCCATCTTGGAATTACCATATATCCTTGAGTATAAGCCAAGGGGGGCTCTTTCAGCATAAAAATGTACTGAAAAAGTTGGCTTATACTCGAGCATATACGGTATATCCGAATATGTTATTTGTCTTATTCTGTCATACAGATAATTTTATGCCCAAATAAATCCAAATCTGAATTTTACCAAATTTCTAGGGTATTGACCAAGCCTAAGCTGTCTGCAGAGAGCTCATAGCCGTGATCTCCCATTTATTATCTGTGGGGGTGGAAATTGTTTTAGCAGTCATTCTTCAGGGAGCTGATCCTGCTCACTACTCATAGATGGTGAGCAGCCAATCCAGCTGACCTTCGTTGGTCAGCTAGGTCCAGGCATAATTTTTGGCAATGCTGTTCTAAAGGGGGAAGTAAGCTGGGGTGGCCAGAGGCGTTCCTCCCATTGGGCAAAGTGGGCAGCTGCCCAGGACACCACCTTGTGGTGGGCGACAAAATTGCAGGTTCATTTGTGGGGGATTTTGTATTTTCAGTGTTTCTTCCGTTTTTGCCCTGCAGGGGCGCAGATTTTAGGCTAGCTGATGATATGACCCAGGTTTGGTGAGGTTTGGTTTAGGGAGTCAAACGTTATGGACTCCCAAGGGGAGTGCCCCCATCCTCCATTGTTTCTAATGGGAGCTAATAGGAGATGGGGGCTACACCTTTGAGGGTCCATAACTTTGGACCCCCTGAACCAAACTTCACCAAAACTGGGTGGTATCATCAGTAGGGTCTCACAAAGACACTCTGAAACCTTGGTGCTGCTATCTTAATAATTGCACCCCTGACAACAGGCACCTCCTAAATTTCCCGATTCACTTTTAAAATCCACTCCCTTCCTGCCAATGCTTGTTTTCTTTCTTTCTTTTATTCTCTCAATGCCTAATAAAGGTTGTTGTTGTTGTTGTTGTTGTTGTTGTTGTTGCTGTTGCTGTTGTTGTTATTAAATCCACCCCCTTCGGCATGGATTTAAAAGGAGAATCTGAGGTCCCCAGTTTTAACATTGAAAGGGATGTTTCAGGGTGGGGGAGAATCCATCCCAAAATAGCATCACTTTCAATGTTGTTTAAACTGGGGACCCCAGATTCTCTCTTTAAGGTGGATTTAAAAGGAGAATCTGGGCTCCCTAGTTTAAACCCAATTGAAAATAATGCTGTTTGGGGGTGGATTCCAGCATCACTTGTTTAAACTAGGGAGCCCAGATTCTCCTTTTAAATCCCCCTTAAAGGGAGAATCTGGGGTCCCCAGTTTAAATAACATTGAAAGTGATGCTGTTTCCTAATTGGGGGGGGGACTGGATACAACACCATAAAATGTTTTCATAGCAGTAATAAAACATTTTGAAAGCATTTTGAAAATGTTTTCCAAAAATTATTTCTGCTGTGTGGCATGGCCCATTGCTGTGTTCATATTTGTGAGTTTGGGGATGTTCTATAATGTGATGGTGACTTTGAAACGACCTGGTGGGAAAAATCATTGTTTAGTCACGGTGGGAGAGGGTGGCCACCCATGGGGGGGGGCATCAAACTCAGGTTTTGCCCAGGGCTCCAGTTTGCCTAGGTACGCCTCTGGGGGGGGGTGGCTGCTTGCTTGGAGTACTGGGGGTGGACTCTGAGAATGTCCTGGATTGTCAGAGGGCCAAGCAGATGGTTCTGGCACAGGATTGTCAATGTGGTGTGATGTTTCCAGGTTGAACAGCTGTTCTTGATCTGCCTCTTCTTCTTCAGGGCAGTCTGATGCTGACCTGCTGATAGCTCATTCACCAAGCTTCTTAGGAGGTAAATCCGAGGAACTAGCGAAGATAGTGGTAGACAAGGAAGAAGTTCTGGCAGCCATTGATAAACTAAATGCTACCAAATCCCCTGGCCCAGATTGCATTCATCCAAGAGTTCTTAAAGAGCTCAAGCATGAAATTGCTGATGTTCTCACATTAATATGCAACTTATCCCTGAAATCAGGCTCCATCCCTGAAGACTGGAAGATGGCCAATGTCACACCAATCTTTAAGAAAGGGTCTAGGGGGACCCAGGAAATTACAGGCCAGTCAGTTTGACATCTGTTCGTGGTAAATTAGTAGAATCTATCATTAAAGATAAAATTATTAAACATGTAGAAAAGCAAGACCTGCTGAGGAAGAGTTAGCATGGCTTTTGTAGAGGCAAGTCCTGTCTTACAAACTTACTAGAGTTCTTTGAGGGTGTAAACAGACATGTGGATAAGGGGGAACCAGTGGACATTGTCTACTTGGATTTCCAAAAGGCTTTTGACAAAGTTCCTCACCAGAGACTGTTGAGAAAACTGAACAATGAAGGAATAAGAGGGGAAGTCCTCCTATGGATTAAAAACTGGTTGAGGAACAGGAAACAGGGTGGGTATAAATGGGAAGTTCTCACAGTGGAGAGATGTAAGGAGTGGTGTCCCCCAAGGATCCGTTTTGGGACCAGTGCTCTTTAACTTATTCATAAATGACCTGTAAGTAGGGGTGGGTAGTGTGGTGGCTAAGTTTGCAGATGATACCAAATTATGTAGGGTGGTAAGAACCACAAAGGATTGCGAAGAGCTCCAAGTAGACCTTGATAAATTAGGTGAGTGGGCTCAGAAATGGCAAATGCAGTTCAATGTAGCAAAATGTAAAGTGATTCACATAGGGGCAAAAAATCCAAACTTCACATACACGCTACAGGGGTCAGTGCTATCAGTCACAGACCAGAAAGGGATTTGGGCATCTTAGTTGATAGTTCCATGGGAATGTCAACTCAATGCATGCCAGCTGTGAAAAAGGCAAACTCTATGCTGGGGATCATTAGGAAAGGAGTTGATAATAAAACTGCAAGGATTGTCATGCCCTTATATAAAGCAGTGGTGCGATCACATTTGGAGTACTGTGTTCAGTTCTGGTCACCACATCTCAAAAAGGATATCGAAGAGATAGAAAAAGTGCAGAGAAGGGCAACAAGGATGATTGAAGGATTGGAGCACCTTCCTTATGAGGAGAGGCTGCAGCGTTTGGGACTCTATAGGTTGGAGAGGAGACGTCTGAGGGGGGATATGATTGAAGTCTATAAAATTATGCATGGGGTAGAAAATGTTGACAGAGAGAATTTTTTCTCTCTTTCTCACAATACTAGAACCAGGGGGCATTCATTGAAAATGCTGGGGGGAAGAATTAGGACGAATAAAAGGAAACACTTCTTCACGCAACGTGTGATTGGTGTTTGGAATATGCTGCCACAGGAGGTGGTGATGGCCGCTAACCTGGATAGCTTTAAAAAGGGCTTGGACAGATTTATGGAGGAGAAGTCAATTTATGGCTACCAATCTTGATCCTCCTTGATCTCAGATTGCAAATGCCTTAGCAGACCAGGTGCTCAGGAGCAGCAGCAGCAGCAGCAGGCCATTGCTTTCACCTCCTGCATGCGAGCTCCCAAAGGCACCTGGTGGGCCACTGCGAGTTGCAGAATGCTGGACTAGATGGACTCTGGTCTGATCCAGCAGGCTAGTTCTTATGTTCTTATGTTCTTATGTTCTTATCTTTCTCTGAAGTACAGCTGCTATCATCCCTCAAGCCACAGAACATTTCTTCATTGCCAGTGAAGATTGAGAGGAAGGTATGGGGGGCTGCTTTCGTTCTCTGACAAGGACAGAGAGCTAGCAATGACACCACATCCCTGAAAGGATGTTAAACATCTGCATCTTTGTGTACATATTTATGTTGGATTTTGTTTTTCTGAATATATTTGTTATTGTCAGGAAACAGTGCAATCCTAAGAACACATTCCTGTGAATTACTTGAGCAAACCTAAGTATGATACATGAAGATCTGCTTAGGTTTGCTCTGAAATGCTTCCACTCAACAGAGAAATCTGTTACTGTTATTATTTTCACGGACTTTGTTTATAGCTCACTTTTTTCTGTCTTGCATCACAATATAATGCTTTGATTACTCTAAGAATAGAACAAATCCTATCTAGGGCTATCAAGCATATCAATATCAATTGTGCTAGATGGCCTGTAGCATTTTATGCATGCAGCATTTACCCTTTAATTTTAATTGAGTTAGCCTTCACTCCATTGTTTACAGCTAAAGTGCTAAATTGCTTCCCACAGGATATTTGTAGAAAACTTACATAAATCAAGATGGGGGAATACTTCAGTGTGTTCATGTCTCATTATTACATTTCAACCTTAAGCCCACATTCCTACTGTCTGCTTCAATTAGTTTTTACCCTATTGGCTGAAAAGTTAGCCTGTTCCATAGATGATTTGCTTTAGGCCTGACCATAATTAATATGCTGTTATATTATTACAAGTACTAACATGCTGCCATATCACATTAAAAATCGTGGTATATTGTCAGAGAAATGCCACTACTGGCTGGTTCACACGTCACACTTCCTTTCACAGAAATCACTGTAAGCTTTAGAAAAGAAATACTTTACTGCCAATATTCTGTTTTCTGCAAAGGATGTGATCTCCATGTAGATAACAGTATGTGTAGCAGTCTTAAGCAAGGCTTAAATAAATCACATCAGCAGTTCAGGTTCCCCATGACCACCAGTTGGGAATGGGGGTAGGCAGAGGCATATCGAGGGGAAAAGGCCCCATTCCCTAGTCTCCGTGCAAACTGAGCCCTGCCTCCTGGCCTCCATGCAGACTGGAAGAGCCTGGGGAGGGCAAAAGCTGACCTGCATGGAGGCTGGGGGTGGGGCTCAGGGCCTGGGCCACTCACTGCCAAGC
This sequence comes from Sphaerodactylus townsendi, assembly GCF_021028975.2. Taxonomy (NCBI): domain Eukaryota; kingdom Metazoa; phylum Chordata; class Lepidosauria; order Squamata; family Sphaerodactylidae; genus Sphaerodactylus; species Sphaerodactylus townsendi. The sequence continues at coordinate 126,299,565 of NC_059425.1, read as the reverse complement.
CCCACTCTAGACCTCCATGCCCTGCCTCCTGCCCCCAACCCCTGCCCCCCGCCCCTGGCCCCCATGCAGGTCGGCTCCTGAGCTGGCCTGTAGGGAGGTAGGGCTCAATGTCATGAGCCCGGGGACATGAGTGACCCCATGTCCCTATAGGCCGTAAGCCTCTAGGGGTAGGGTTGTCATATCTTGTTTGGGAAACTCCTGGAAAGTGGGTGTTGAAGCCTGGGGAGGACAGAGACTTCAGTGGGTAGAATACTATAAGTCCCTCCAAAGGATCCTTTTTCTCCAGAGGAACTGATCTCTGTAGGGAATCCCCTGATCCCAGGCTAGTTCAGTCCATCAAGGTCAGGGCCATGAAAGATTTATGATAGCTAAGCACAATGCTGAGTTAGCTCCCATTGGAAACAATGGGGGATGGGGCACCCACTATGGAGGTTTGTACTTTGCCTCCTCTGAACCAAACTTTACCAAACTCATAGGGAATTATCAGGACAGCCCTGAATCATAACCTGAAATTTGGTGCCACTAGCTTTACAAATGCACCTCCACTGCAGGCCAAAACACAAAAAAATTCAAAAAATACAAAAAATTCAAATGGACCTGAATTTTTTGGATATACCCGAATATGTTATATTTTATTCAGGCTTGCAGATAATTTTATACATATCCGAATTTGTTAGTTGTCTTATTCAGGCTTACAGATAATTTTATGCCTGAATAAATCCGAATCTGAATTTTACCAAATTTTTAGGGTATTTACCAACCCTATGTGACCCAAGTTTGGTTCAGGGGTGGTGGGAGATGGGCCCTACCCTTTTGGGAGCCCATAAAATTGAACCTTCAGAAGCAATGGTCACCAAACCTGGGTGGTGTCATCAGGAAAGTCTCCTGAAGATATCCTGAAAGTTTTGTTCCTCTACTTTGAAAAATGTGAAGCCTGCTTACACACCCAGAAATTTCCCATTGGCTGCAATGGTGCCCAGGCACTTCAGAGCACAGTCTGGGGAAATTTCCTGGGGTGCCTCTCAGGGGTGCATGTTTAACTCTAGCAACAGCAAAATTTCAGAGTACCCTCCAGAGATGCTCCTGATGATACCACCCAAGTTTGGTGAAGTTTGGTTCAGGGTGTCCAATGTTATGGACCCTCAAAAAGTTAGCCCCATCTCCTATTAGCTCCCATTGGAAACAATGAGGGATGGGGTCCCAAGCAACATGATGACATCACTTCTGATGTGTGCCAGAAGTGACTTTACCACATTGCCAGCAACAGAGACCTAGGTCTCAATTTGCTGCTAAGTCCCCCCAGTACCATTCAGTTTAACAGTACCAGAGGAAGGGTTTCCAAAGCAGAGAAGTTCCCAGTAGACTCTGGGAACTTTAGCTATCAGAAGTCATGTTTCCATAGAGGAAGTATCTATGATCAAAGAAAACTTAGAAGAGAAGAATCATAGGATCCAACTCAGTACTTTGAAGGTGGTTGCTGTTTGTTACCATTTACAATTATAATGTTCCACCCTACTTTGAGTCCCATATAAGTGAAAGATGGGCTAGAAATGTTTCAAATATACTACATGAAGGTATACTACATAAGTGACAGAAATTCACCAACATCTCATTTTCTTTGATTAGGTTCAAAATTATCATGGTATGCTGGTTTCGTCATATATTTGTATGGACTCTGTTAACAGGTTATGAATGTATTTTTAAGAAATCTCCACCAGCTGTTAAGAGTGTAACAGCACACGAATATCTTTTAAATAGTGATGGGGAAAGTAACTCGGCTTGGCAATTCTTTGGGGAAATAGATCACTTGGCGATGCGAGAGGCAGACTGGGAGGGGATCTTTTAGACTTTGTATACGGGGAAATATAGCATGGAGCATTCCGCAGAGTAATACAAGGAGTCCAAATTGAGTTTAAAATGTTTATATAAATTTGGTTTCAAACACACATACAGGAAGATATGGAGGCACATACACACAAGTTCCTAGAGATATAAAAAGGTGAGAAAAATAGGTTTGGATGATAGAGAGGGAATTGGGAGGCAGCAGGGTGATACATTACCTAATGGTTCCAATGCAGCAGACAAAGTCGAAGGCAGGGACTCTATGCCAGCACAGAGATCCTGTAGAAGGACGATATCGTGTCTCACACCAACTTGACCAAGGGAGGTTCAGGTTAGAAATGAGCAACTAGCTTAAGGTGAGCAGGGATTTTATAGGGTGGATCACTAGTTTGGCGGGAAAAGAGACCCTTTGCATTAGGTTTTGTTTCCTACAGCTGTGCTGGGTTGCAGGGGCTGAGCTAATCAGCAGCTCTATCTATTGTCCTAACCCCAGGGGTTGGTAGCCAATTGTTTCCTTGATTACATTAACAACACCTTGAATAGGTGGTCGGAAGAACGAGTCTCTGGCAATTGTAATTTGGCTGAGGCAGCGAGATTAAATCAGGGATGGGAGCACTTAGGAGCTTTTAGGAACAGCTGAAGGGAAGGAAGGGTGCAGCATCTCAATTCAAGGGATAGTTCACATTTACAATTCTATTGACTGTAGCTCTGGCTTGGGTGTGGACATCAAGGAGCAAATGAGTAGATTTATTTTCTACTGACTGTTTGCTATTCCTTAGGCTTGCTGTTAGCCCATTTTATCCTGCACCACACCATATATATCTGTTAGCCTTAATATAACTCTAATATATCTAATATATCTCACATATATATTCCATTTATAAATATCCCGGCTTGGATGCGTGGTTTAAAATGTGGGGTAGAAGGGGTACATAACAACTCATATAGTGAACATCTTTCCTTTCATACTATCAGCCATATGGTATTGTGTTGAAACTTCTGTTGTATCACCAGCTGGGCATAATCTTTTTTTAAAAAAATTCTCTAGTCATTAGAGTGGTTCTGTTTATCAATAAGTCACAGTACATTTCTTTTCAAACATATGGCTATTTCCTCAAGTCAGAAGGTTAAGAGGTACTCCTAGTGGGATATTATCTGTATGATTTTTTTAAAGGTAGTTTGCTTAGCTTACCTCCTGTGTTGCTGTGATCAGCTTTCTCCTCTGAAAGATGTCTGTTCAGAATAAGAATGGAAAATGTGATTTGGAAGATGTATGCCTCATTTAGAGGAAAAGAACACACTTGAATCAAGTACATTTAATTGCTAGTATCATTGGAGATTCCACAAAATAGCAAAAATTATGAAGTACTTTACAGTTGAACAAAAAATGCAGCCATATCAAATGAAATTCTATTACAAGGTTTCTAGCTATTCCTTTTCCCTTCTAAAAATAGTCTTGGCTGTATTTTCTCTCCTGTTTGAACAGCTTCTTGTTATAATTTGGAATGCTGATTCAAGAAAGAAACAACATGTCAAAGCTTGTCAAATGATGTTGGAAGTTTGCAGGAAAATGTCTTATTTATTTAAAAAAAGGATTTTGCAAAACACCCCCATTTTGGTTCTGTATATTGTGATTATATACTTTATGAAAAGAAGCTCTTGTCAGTTTTACTGGTAGAGTAAGCAGGCATTTCTTTGCAGGACCTAGAGAATAGACTTGTGAAAATAGAGCTGAATCAGTTCCATAAAATAGTGAAAATAGTGAATATTTCCACTGTAAATACATTCCACTGTGAGGTTTCAAATTCCACTGTATGGTTCTGTCAGAAAAGCTGTACCATGAGGCCTGATATACTAAGAAAGTTACCGACAAATATTCATACAATGTCAAATATGTTAAGCAATTTATGTCAGCAATTCATTAAGAAGTGACTCCAGAAACCAATATTCTTTTAGTTATAGCTTTGTTTATAGTCAAAAGGAAAAATTCTTCTTGCTGGCTAATCAAGTAATTCCTGTGATCTTGAAAGAAGAGGCTCATGGTAGAGAGTGTGCTTTTTTGATCAAGATGCTGTTTTGTTCTTCAGCTCATGCATGATCAAAAGTCACAGTAGAAATCCACTATATTCTAACCATGTACTAATCATGTTCACTATCTAAGACAAGTTTTATTTGGGGAAAAGTAAACAGGTAGAGAGGGAACATTATTTAAAAAGATGACAAGCTACGTCCAAGGTCTGTCCTTCCAGGAAATCTTGTCTTTCCATGACATCCTGCTGGGGTTCATGGGAATTATAGTTTTTTCAGTTTTCAAAATTGAATCAGAAAGTTGTTAAACACTAATCTAAGAATGTATATTAACCCCAATGATACATTAGACGGAGTATGCATTAGTGGTAGAGAAGCAAATAAACTCCAAGTATTAGTTATTTTAAATTACAAATGAATGATAAATGGGAGCATATGGAGTACTTGAGAGAAAATAAACATTGTGACAGCAGGCTGAAGTTGGTTTTTGAACATGTTATTTGGGAAGATTATTGCGTCACTGTGAAAAATGGTAAGAGCAGCAGTAGCTGTACAACCTTTTGACATGCGCAATAATTTTCTGGACTGTGTTGATAATGCTTTTATAGTTCAAGACATTTATCATAATGATGAAACCAGTGAAGAACAAGGGATAAAACCTGTACTATTCTTTGTTAGTAGCAAGAACATTTTAATATTTATAGAATGTAAAATATGTAGAAGTATATTTAGATGCACATACTTTCAAATAGTAGGGCAAAAACAGTTGATTCGTTTTGCATAGATCATGCAAAAGAGCTGAAATATGAGTGTAACCTCTACATAACATTTTAACTCATAATAAATTATTTTAATGTGTTCTGAACTAACAGTGACAAAGGTAACTTCTCCTGATTAATTGTACAGACAATTACATAAATGGTTCCTCTTTCCTAACCAATGTTCTATGCTTTGTGTTCCAACTATTTTACAAGTATTTCAAATCTGTTTTTAACTCTTTTAAAAGTTGTTTTAATGAGGTATGTTTGGGAGAGGGGTATATTTAAATGGTTTTATAGTGTATTTTATCATGCATGTTTTAGATTGTTAGCTACCTTGGTAGCTCTTGTGAGAGGAGAAAAGCAGGATATTGAGTTTGTAAACAAATAAACAATAAACAAGTGTGATTGTTTATAATTTTATCTAATCACTGTTGTTTCAGCACTTGCAATGGACCCAGCCATATGTTTTTGTACAGTGAGTGATTGGGCTTTTTGCACACAAAGAAAACGCTTGTGAATCTAACAATTTGCCATTTGGTTCATTGGAAAAATGTCATATATGAGATTCAGATTTTCTGAAAGTATTCCAGATTATTTGTGTTCCCAGCCTGTGCAATCCAAGATCCTGCAGTCTCCCAATTGGATCTGATTGAAAAACAGAAATGCCACTGGCTGGGTAATTAGGTGAATCAAAGAAAAACAAGATGCCTGCTGATGATGATAGTAAGCATCCAAACATGAAAAACTATACTGATCCCTTGAGCAATGCTTCTAGTCATGCCTAGGAATCCTGGATTTGTTTAACTATTACAGAAAATCATGATAAAAACACAAAACAGTTATTTTCATGGATAGTTTCATCTTGGGAATTCCAGAATGCATACCCATAATTCATACAATACTATGCAAAATTACAGCATTAAGCAATGATCCTAAGTTTCCTTGCCTGGAGCTATGCACCGCTGATATACAATAATTTTTTTCTGAGTAAAGATGTTTGGATTAAGATGTTATTTTACAAAGCACCATGGTTTTATTTACTCTTTGAAGTAAAATTTCAAATAATAATTTAGAGATGTATATCTGTGCACAGGATTATAGTGTTAGCTGACTGACAGCCCTGGAAATAAATATTTGTACAATATAATTATACCAGCCACCATGTAACAACATCTAAAGCATAACTAAATGCTGTAGCATAACTAAATAATGGAGGAAGAAGTCATTTAATTTGCTGAGGATTAATCCAGGAACAGTTGCTAACAGCTGGTCTTGGGTCAGTTACAGCAGAATGAGACAGGCAATATGAACGGAATGTGGAGCAGGCTATTACGTTGCTCAACAAATCAACAATCTGGATTTGGATTGCAGCTCTTTAGGGAGATGGGAAACAAACAAGCTTGATGGACAAGTACCGTTTTAAAGTATTGATAATTTCCATGTAAATTAAAATGATATAGCAGAAAGAGGAATAACAGCCCTGAAGGGATGTTTGGCAGGCTGCCTGCTTATTACAACAATGTAGTCACCAAGCAAGGGTATCAAAGCTATTTAGAATTACAGCTGTAACTTATCCTTGATGCTGAGTAGTTGGGGAATAACGTATCCCTCCTAAGGGATAGACATGTGACTCATTGATCTTGTGGAGTTTTTTTTCAAAGATATTGGCTGAGCTCAAGTACTTTCATATATAGTTTTCTGGCGATTGAAGCAATATACCCTATGACAAAGAAAAGTGTCACTACATGCTAATGTATGGCTGTGTGCTGGTATCTGGAATAGAACAGACTGTTACCATCTCCAGCTGAAAATGATTTCTGGAACAAAGGAGGGGGTACTAAAAGAGCTCTGAAAATGCTGTGAAATTGACTTCAGGACACTAGCAGAGTCTGCATGGGCCAAAAACAGTGATATGAAAACAATGTAAAATGGTTTAAAGTGGTGTAAAAGGGTTTACACTGTTTTCACGCCGCTGTTTTTGGCCTATGTGGAATCCACCTGTGAGGTATCTTTGTAGGAAATCAAACTATAATTCTTGTCTCAGTTGAAGGTCTTTCCAAACAGTATATATCAGCAAATACACACAGTACATAGTTGTGACTTGCAAACCTGCTGCTTTGATAATGGCATGTTTCATATTTTTAAACATGAATTCAACTAGTTTATTTATTTAACTGTATTCAGCTTTAGAAAATGGCTGATGTACATTACAACATATTTCAATAAGCTGATGTTTCTGAGGGCAGCCTGTTAGGACTGCCTTCTGGACTGATGCACCCCAGCGTCAAACTCAGCCAGCATTTTCACCAGCCTTGCTTATTGCCACCTGCACATCTCTCTGTGCAGAATGATGCCTGTCTTGTGCTGCAAGGTTCAAAAGATTTTACTTAGCACCAAGGGTACTGCTTCCCAGCACAGCCATCTGCAGACACACTCTCTATCATGTAGATGTCTCAGGGTACTTATGGATTAACCCAATCTTTTTTCTATTCCTGCCAGTTAGTTGTAGCCTAACCAGTTACTAAAACTAAGTCAGTTTAACTGGGGAAACCCATCCACAGAAATAGCACAGAGTAGATAAAAAGGTGTTCCCAGCACAATTTCCAGAAACCCCCATAAATTCTTGCTTGACCTCACAGAGCCACCAGCTTGTCTTGTGCTACCACAAGGGAAAGCTGGTAGGTCAGTTGCAGTGTGAAGATTGAACAGTGAGCAGGAGCAACATGGCCACCTGCCTTCATCTAATTGACTACTCTGCTCTGCAACCTCACACCTCATTTGAAACAAGTTGAGGACTGGGGCAAATCAAGCTGCAGCATATTTGCTGTGAATCTTACATTTTCTTGTATAGTGGTGGTGATGTACAGTGTGAAAAAGGCTTGGTATCCCAAGTGTCTTATATGTACACAATTGCTCAGTGATCTAAAATCTGAATGTTTTGAATTTTTTTTTGCATCATTAAAACTTAAGCTTTAATGTAACCACTTGCAATTTCCATTAAAGTCAACAAAGTTTCCCCCTTTGCACATGTCTGTATTGGTCTTATTGCATTATTGAACATTTACTGAAGTATGGGAAACCATGCATGCTTTCATTCCATTTGTGCCCAAAATTCTAGTTCATCTCTGCCACAGCTCATATTTTGTTAGCAGAGATTCTGTGAGGAATCGAGGGAAATGACTCTGACAAATGTGTCCAGAACCATTTATCCTTGATATTAAGTGTTGTGGCTCAGTGGTGGAGTATCTGTATTACCCAACATCCTGGTCTCTGCTCTTTTTAGAGTGGGGAATTAGCAAAAAGCAGACCATGCTCCAATGAGAGGTCAGGTAAGGTTGAGATCTTTGTTGCCAACATTTACTGAAATGGATCTCTTCAGAAAAATGGAGTAAAAGTTTAACAATTTTTATTAGAAGTAAAATAATAAAAATACAAGCACCCAATAATCAAGTCACAGAGAGAGTTTACGCAGTCCTAGGATGTATATAGCGTTGAGGGGATAGGTTTGGAAAAGTGAGGGTTTTAGGGGAACACAGGCAAGAATAACCTGGTCTAGAAGTAGAATGGTCTGACAAGAGGAGTCCAGCAACCTGCCCTGAACTCTGGTAGAATAATAAAGACAATGTATTGGGGATAGCATTAATCATACAAAGAGATGTCCACAAAAATACTGAACACTGAGTGCTGGTTGAGGGATGTAGTTGTAGGGAGAAATGCTAAGTAACTCTCACCTCTAAGTAACTTTAATCTCCCCAGACAAAGAAAACTCTTGCCTTTCAGAGGGAAGACAAGAGAGGAACTCTTAACTTAAGTGTTGGACACTTAAGTGAAGTGGAGATAGCTAAAATTGATGACTGGACACTTGGCTTAATGTTCTAAGCCTGGGAGTGCTCAAAAATGGGGGGGGAAGCTGACTCAATCACAGTTTTAGACAATGCCAAATGTAAAAGGAGGTGGACTTGAGAGAGGTTATACCCTTTCTCATGGGCAGATGCCAGGAGATGTGTGGATTAATGTACCACATCTTCCTGGATTTTCCTACTGTTGCAATGCTCTGCAGGATCCTAGTGCCTGTCTTCTCCCCTAGTGCCTGTGTCCACCACCATCCAATTCTCCTTTTAAATTAAGGAATAGTATTCAAGTACCAGCTTTGTCAAAAACATCCTCATTATAGCACTTTGATAAAAGAGCATTTATATTGATCTGGATGGCTATCAGCAACACTTTCTTCAGTGTACAGTTATGTCCATCATTTAGTAATACAGCAGCATAGAGCCTACAGAATTGTGGGTGCAACTTTATAAAAAAGGAAAGTGTTACTATACTGATAGCCATCTTGAGCAATATAAATGCTCTTTTATCAAAGGGCTATGTTTAACAATGCCAGTGCTTAAATACCTTAAATACCTTAAATACTATTCTTTCATCTAAAAAGAGAATCTGGACTTCTATGACAAACAGTCACATGCACATTCGACCTGCCAAACGATGCATGACCACACTGTCATCTTTTGTTGAGAAAGGGTATAGTCAAAATTTAGAAGATAAGATTGGTATTTCTAGAAAAATGGCTGGCAGGAACACCTTGATGAAGTCATATTATTGTACTCTTTGTTCCACAGAAGTATGTAGACCAGAGCTGGAGATGAGAATTAGCATTACCAATTCAGAATATTGTCTCTTTTCTTAATCCCTTTAGGCAGAGGCCTTTATGATGTGCCCCCCACAGGTGGAAAACCACAACCCCTCCCAATTCCACATAGTCTCAAATGGAGCCAAATGTTTTCAAAAGTGTCAGGTTTCCTCATAACTTGGAAGCCTGATGCCGAAACCCAAACGTTACCAAATTTGTTCAAGTTTGCTCAAGCCTAGTTTATGTTTGAAAGTATCTTTTAAAACAGCATTATGCTAGTAGATGTGCAACCTGAACTGGGATTCTTTGGACTTTAGTAAAATATGTTCGCATTTCTCTGCAAGCTTGAGCCCTGCATGCATAACAAAGAGTGCTTGCCAGAAGGCGCAAGATACATGATCATTCTATACATTTTGCTTTCAATATTTTAGGTTCAAAATGTGAATTCAAATTTTGCTTTGGAATTTCATATTTAAAAGATGAATGCAGAAATGAGAAAATGCATTGGGCTTTAAGCTTTAATTGTGCTGAAGGAAATATTTTATAATAGAGCTTAATATTATATAAAAGTTCAGTGACTTTCCCAAAATATTTCCCAAACTGTAGCTATGAATTTCTGTAAAGATCTATATATTTTTTCAACTTCGTGTGAATCCTTAGTAATTCTCAGAGCTTGCATTCCACTGTGTACTTAATAATGCAACCATCTGTCAGTTATTCCATGTACAAAGGGTGAGCAAAAGTGACAAGAGAGACAGTCACATTATATACTGTCTGTAACTGTGTCAAGATTTCCACTGAATTATTACATAGTCTCCAGAGAACTGAATATTTATTATTTTGGTCTGAGTTCTATGCTTCATACTAGAATGGCACATTTATTTATGACTTTAAAGCAAAGTATAGGGCCATTAAGTCAAAAGAAATGTTCCAACAAATGTATCACATAATCTTGAAGAGGTTAGTTTTGAAACATGTAATCTGAATCTGAGATGTCTGATCACCCTTCTGATTGGATTGCTATTTGATCTTGAACTGTAAGCCCTGTCTCGGATTTCAAAGAAATGTTTCATTGCTTTTGAAATTCAAAATTGGATCACAAATACTTTGCACATGCACATTCTCACATTACTTTCCTTATTCATTATCCATCCTCTCAGCTTTTTCATTTTGCCCAGCTGACCCAATTTTACTTAAACTAACCCTCCACTCTGAATCTCAAATATTTTATACTCATGCACTTTGGCTCTGTTACCATGGCAAGTGCCTTCTCTCTCCTTGCTTCCCCTACCCAACTTCCTAAACTACAAAATGTACAATTATAATTCAATCAACCTTATTTTGCAGAGATACAGATACCTTATATCTCCATATTTCTAACTTTTGTATTTTGTGTGTCATACTACCAAATCTAGCTTTGTCCTGTGATCCTGTTGGATAAATATCCAGGTGCCCCTTTAACCAGCTTCAGCCAGTAAGCCAGCATGGCTATTTATGGGCAGAAAAGATCTTGTTATGTGATTCATGCCCTGGAAACATCAAGTTTAGGTAACTACAGAGCACTGTATGTGGGCCTGCCCTTGAAGAATGTCTAGAAGTTACAGTTGGAATAAAATGATGTGGCCAGAATTTTGACTGGAGTGGGTTGTAGAGACCATTCAATTCCAGTCTGGTTCCATTTAAATTGGCTCCCAGGCCCCGTTCATTGTGATGGTATTGTCCTTTAAAATCTTACATTGCTTGGCGACAGCATATCTTAAGGACTGCCTACTCCCATATGAATCTACCTGTCTACTTCAGTCATTAATAAATAAATGCATAAGTACATACCTACACCTGAGTCTGTATTGACATTATGAATGCCACCAACAGTGCCAACTGCAAAAACAACAGATATATTGTAAGTTAGTTAAGTCCAAATTCTAAGGCTTGATATCAATAATAAACATGAGTTAACAGTGGCCACCTGATTATCACCATGCTGAATGGTATTGAATAGAAAACAGGCAATATGAGTTAAGCAGAATTGCTTTTAAACACCTGTTTTGTGAATACTGAATCATTCTTAGTGTAAACATGCGGTGATAGACATATTGATTTGAATAAAAGTGCTCTTTAGCCAATGCGATTTAATCTAAAAAATTATTTTAGGGGTGCTTCATATATCACAGTCAGATGGACCTTGTTTCTTCTTCATTTTGATTTCATGATTAATTATCAAATTGTTTATTATATAGGCTTTGTATAGCGTTTCCCTGTTTCAAAGCTCTTAGTACATCATGTTGTTGTAATCCTTACAGCAACCCTGTAAGTAGCTTACGTGCAACACTATCAGAAAGCTTGTTATGTGGGACTAAGTTTGTGTCTATGGATCATTACATCTGAACCAAAAGTCCCTTCAATGAAAAAAAAAATCAGAAGTAGAGGTACCTGGTGGTAGTGCCTCGTTGAAATATAATAATCTCCTCTTGTTTTCTATCACTGTTGGTTGAATTCTTACACCAAATCCAAATCCAAAACCTTTATTAGGCATAAAACCATGTGTGTCATGAATTCCAAATACAATAAAAAGATCATTATTGCACAACTTGCAGTACACAGAGTAAAAATGTAGCAACAGCTTCAGAGATTTCAGCATTAGAGTTATTTAGAAGCTTAGCCATTTTTAACTTATCAGAAAGGAGCATAAATCCTGTTGGTAATACAGTTCTCAAATCAGTTCTGATGTTGTTGTATTTTGGACAGTGAAGCAAAATATGAGAAAGTGAATCAGTTGTATCAGGACAGAATCGATAGCAATGCTCATTTTGTGGGATATTAGAGAAGCGACCTTGAAGATGTACTGACGGAAAAGAGTTACACCTTGCTCTAGTCATGACCCATCTGCAATTGTAATTAACAAGATGTTCCAGGTATATAGCAGGGCTAGATTTCTGAGGGATAATCCCAAAGAATATTGGAGAGCAAGAGCTTTGCGCTTTGCTCAGAAGAAATTGATATTCTTGATCAAATATTTATTTGTATTGTCGAAGGCTTTCACGGCCGGAATCACTTGGGTGCTGTGTGGTTTCCGGGCTGTATGGCCGTGTTCTAGCAGCATTCTCTCCTGACGTTTCGCCTGCATCTGTGGCTGGTCCTCTGAAGATGCCAGCCACAGATGCAGGTGAAACGTCAGGAGAGAATGCTGCTAAATGCGGCTATACAACCCGGAAACCCCAACAGGCTCCTGGCAAATATTTATTGTTATTTATTGTTTTAGGCTTCTATACGCCCCATCCCCAAGGGGGCTCTGGGCAGTGTTACCAACATAAAGTAAATATAAATAAAGAAAAAAAAATTACTAAAATCTTTAAAACAGCGATAACAGTAACAATGATAATAATAATAGTAATAGAGGCGTCCGAGCAACCCTACTTTTTAAAAAATTCTCCCCAGGAAGGAAAGGGGGGGAGGGCGGCGAGACACATTGGATAGTGGCCTAGATGAAAAGGCCGGTTGAGGGGCACCATTTTCAGCGGCTGGTCCCTCCAAAGGCCCGGCAGAACAGCTCCATTTTACAGGCCCTGCGGAACTCGTTAATCTAGACTTTAAGTGATGGTAAATCTCCGGAGCAGTGAGCATTTGTAGGGCCTCCCAAGAGAAGCCCAAGGAAAAGATCTTTTTTTCCAATATGTAGCCACCATTTCGAAAGCTGAAACTCTCTCATTTCTAACTGGGACAAACTGTTAGGGTCAGTGCAGAAACAAAGACGCAGCCAAAACAAAAGATATTTGAACAATTTAACTTGCTCGATGTCAGGACCTTGAATAGACCATCTTGAAGTACTAAAAACATTGGAAAAAACCCACAATTTTAGACTTAATTAGGTTAATGACCAACCTGTTATTTGAACAGTATTCACCACACTTAGTCAGCATGTTTCTGAGACCTGATCTTGTTCTTGATAATAAAACTGCATCATCGGCATAAAGGAGGATAGACAGAGGCACACCGTTCAGATAGGGGCAATGAAAGTTGAAACAATTCAATGTGGGGGCAAGATCATGCAAAAAAAGATTAAATAGCATGGGTGCTAATACACACCCCTGTTTTACCCCCTGATAGAAAATTCTTACACACCTCCCACTGTTATTTTCATAGGTTGGAGAACAGGACTCCTTCGGAAAGGCACTGTTATTTAGGAATTATTATTCTGTTCATCAGATATATTGAGTCTTTCAAATTTAGTGGAAGAATCTTCCTTGGCTTAAAAAAAATTCAGTAACAAGAAAATTGCAAATACTGTTTTGTTGGAAAATGCCTTTCAGTTCTTGAAAGCTGTTACTTCATCTGCATACTGAAATAATATGGTTACAATTTTTCAGCTGCAAATCAGTTGTCCAGCTGACAAAGTAATAGTCCCTTAATTCAAAATGGTATTCTTTAACTTTCAGTTATCACAGATAGAATATGAAACATTACATTTAAAGTATTGCTTTTGGATTATGCTGTATTTTTACATCTAGCTGCCAAACCAAAATAATTGACATGTCTCCGTTAGACTGAAACCACCAAACTACCACCGAACACTTCATAAGGGTGTATTCATATGATCGATTCTGCTTGTAAGGTAATCCAAGTAAACTAAAACAAATTCTTAAGGAACACAAGGATTTTTTTATTTAAAAAATGCTTCTCTAACGTGTTTTGGCCCTGGTCAAAAAATGCTAAAGAAAGCCTTTTTGAACAATATATGATTGTGGCAAGTGAAAATTGCTAACATCCTAAGATGTTTTCCTGAGAGTAAGCCTAAACAAAGGTAACCATGTTTCCACTGGAAGAAGGAAAGAAACAAAAAAGAATGAAAGCTATTGAAAAAGTAAACAAAGAGGAAAAGCAAGGGGCACTTTCAGCCCATAGGAGGCACAATTAAAAAGAATATGATAAAATGTCAAATAACAGGACCACAAAGTTTACTTTGGAGGAATTAAAACAATTTTAAGAAAAAAAATTCACAATAATAGAAAAATACTACTTGTGAAATAGTAAGTAATAAGGAAGGATAAGACAGTTTTAGAAAATGAAGCCATTCTTGAGACCTGGAGATCATACAGAGCTATGTGGGATATGATGTTTGGCATGTGGAGTATTTGAAGGGAACTGGTAGAAATTGGGCAAATTTTTTTTTGCACTGATAAAAGTATTCTTCAGCATGTACAAAGAACGCTTTTCCCTGTGTCATTAAATCATTATAGTGAACACTTCCATCTACTGTCATTAGCAGTAAACAGTATAACACTGCCAAGGCATGAGGTACATTTTTACAGATTATGGAAGTTGAGGGAGGATCGTCTCATGGTACTCGTGTTTTTAGTGGCAGCTCCATCCTCCTCCTCCTCCTTTTTTGAATGCATTTTTTATTTTTACTTCAAAATCAAAGTCTAGAACATAAAAAAACAGAAATTATAAAGCATTTTTAATATAAACTTCCCATTTCTTCTACATCAAATATTAACCCTAAAATCCTATATTTTCAACACTTGGCCATTATTTATTTATTTATGTATTTATTTATTTTTCAGATTTTTAGACCGCCCCATCCCCTAGGGGCTCTGGGCGGTGTACAACACGATAACCATTGTATACAGATAAAAACAGTTAAAACCTTTAAAAGCAGCAGTAAATGAAGGACTAAAAAAAATAATTACATTAATTTGTAAGATGGCGTCCGACAATCTAATTTCACCCTCTTTCAGAGAGGGAAGGGCAGCACCTCCCGAGATGGCAAAGGCACAGATGTAAAGGCCACGGGAGGGGGGGGCACCATCAACGGCTGGTACCTCCAAACGCCCGGCGGAACAGCTCCGTCTTACAGGCCCTGCGGAATTCTGTAAGGTCCTGCAGGGCCCGGACCAGCTTGGTGGAAGAAGCGTTCCACCAGGTTGGGGCCAGGAGCTGTAAAGGCCCTGTGGCCTGCGTGGAATGGCCAACCATTATCATTCGAGGGGCCAGGGACCACCAGATAGAATTGGCCTCTGCTGAGACGAAGAGGCCCGTGTGGGACATGTGGGGTGATGCAGTCCCGAAGATACGAAGGTCCCAGGCCGCGTAAGGCCTTAAAGGTCAACACCAGCACCTTGAAGATGATTCGGAACTCCACTGGGAGCCAGTGCAGCTGGCGTAGCACAGGTTGGATATGATCCCAGGTGGCATTACCTGAGAGCAGACGCGCAGCTGCATTTTGGACCAGCTTTAACTTCCGAATCAAGCGCAAGGGAAGGCCCGTGTAGAGCGAGTTACAATAGTCTAATCTGGAGATGACCGTTGCATGGATCACTGTGGCCAGGTCGGTCTGGGAGGCATCATAATGAATATTCAACATCATTATTAACAAAAAGTCTCACTTTTCTCTATTGGATCTTAATTTAACAATCATTAACATTTACAATCATCAATTTTTCCCTATTTTATCTAGATAGTCTATTGAAAGTTTCCAATTTTCCATGAAATTAAGTTATTTTCTTAAACTAATGAATTAACTTGACTATCTCAGCTAACTCACCCACTATTCTTCAATTGTAGGAATAGTTGAAATTTTCCTCTTCTATGCATATAGTATTCTTGCTGCTGCTGTCACACATAAAAACAAAGTTTCATGTTTTCTTTCCAGAGATCTGTCTTTAAGTCTCAACAGGTAAGCTTCAGGTTTCATTTTTACATTAATATTTAAAATCTTTTAAATGATAATATGTACTGACCTCCAATTTTTTTTAGCTTTTCCACAAGTTATAAATGATAAAAAGTCCCATCATGATGTTTACATTTCCAACCATTATTTGAAACATTTTTGTACATCTTTGCCAGTTTTCTGGTTTTATATACTGATGCATCATTTTATAAAAATTCTCTTTCAAATTAGAACTTTAATGTCTATTTAAGTCCCTTTGGCCAATATTCTCCTATTGTTCAAAATGGATATTATATCAAAAATTAGTACCCCATTTTATCATGTATTCTTTAACCTGTGACCTTTCTGTTTCTAGTTTCAACAAAAGTTTGCACATCTTAGCAGTAACATGTGCATCATTTGTACACAATTCCCTTTCAAATTCTGTCTGAGAACCCAATCCAGATCATGGAGGCAGCTGGGGACACCATTGCTACTGTGTCACTCAGCTACCTCCAGAGGGCCTTCCAGAGGTGCAGGGAGGAAGAAAAATAATCTCCATGTCTGGATTTACAGCACCCAAAAGTGTTGCATAAGTCCAAGGCTGGGGCTGCAGTCCAACTGGCTGCAAACCCCGGGTGGAAGCTGTCTGCTCCTGGGAGCTCACTGGCCCACCCACCCCCACCCGCATGACAGCATTCATTTTGGACACCAGTGCAGCCCTGCCCTGTCTGGGACTTCCAGATTTTGCAATGATGGAGCTGAGGAGTGGCCAGCCGCCTGTGCAACAGGGTCTCCACCAGCACATTTGTTCCTGGCACCAGCAGGGTGGGCACCCTCACTGATGCAAGGCTGTGCCAGCTCCACAGGTCAGTCTCCCCCCTGTGTATTGGGCTGCCTGTTTCCTTAAAACCATACAATTTTTAATTGAGTTTGAATCTCTCCTGCAGTGGCATAGCATCCACGAGGTGGGAGGTGCAACACCCCAGGCACCCCCGGCGCTGGGACAATGAGGGGGCATGGCATTCTAGGATGGGGCAGGCGGAGCCACGGCAGGGGTGCAGGGCGCTCATGTGCCCCAGGAGCAGTTCCCCCTCACTCTGCCCCTGCTCTCCTGTAATTGCACATAAGAGAACCAATTTTGAAGATCCCATTCTTGTTGTTCCAATAGTTGTTTGTAGGGTTGGTAAATGGGAAAAAAATTCGGCCCCGGTTTGGATTCAGGTCCAGTTCGGATGTATGGGGTTGGATCTTCCCATATCCGAGCCTGCCAGGCTCGGATACACCCGAATTTTCGAGATTCTTGTGTTCGTTTTTATTTTTTTGCTGTTTTCCCCTGTTTTGGCCTGCAGGGGGCGCATTTTTGAAGGTATTGGCATGAAAATTTCAGGGTATCTGTAGAATACTGTTTTGATTATGCACCCCAAGTTTGGTGCAGTTTGGTTCAGGGGGGCCCAAGTTATGGACCCTCAAAGATAGCCCCCATATTCCATTGTCAATGGGAGCCAATGGAATATAGGGGCTATCTTTAAGGGTGCATAACATGGGCCAAACTGCACCAAACTTGGGGTGCATGATCAGAAAAGTATTCTGAAGATACCCTACAATTTTCATGCTGATACCTTCAAAAATGCGCCCCCTGCAGGCACCCCAGGATTTTTGCCTAAGATTCTGTGGTTTGCATTGAATTTTTTCAATGGGGGAATTCCTGGGGTGCCTGCAGAGGGCTCATTTTTAAAGGTATCGTCACCAAACTTTCAGGGTGGTGTCTCCAGAAGACACTATTCTGATCATGCACCCCATGTTTGGCAGTGCAAGTTTGGTTCAGGGGGGCCCAAAGTTATGGACCCTCAAAGGCAGATGGTCCATTATCACCCGGCGGACAATGGACCACCTGATGGGGTCCCACCTTGGCAGCCCCCATGGAACAAACTGCACCAAACATGGGATCTGTAATCCAGAATTCAGTGTCTTGAAAGCACCAGTTTCTGAAAAGTTCAGTGATGTTCCCCACAAAATGTTTTTCTCCTACCTCTTCACATGGAGGATTTCTCACTACCAAAGAAATTGCCAAAAAAAGGGTTTTTCCAGCTGGTGACACCAAACTTTTCCAGGGTGCCTATGAGGACACTGTTCTGATCATACACACCATGTTTGGTGCAGGATTTAATTCAAGGGGGGCAAGTTATGGACCCCGCAAACAGGTGGTCCATTGCTTCACCCCAGTAATGTCGAGGAGGAGGATGAAAAGCATATAAAGCGATTTTTTTAAAGCTAGTGACACCAAAATTTCAGGGTATCATCTGGAGACTTTCATGATCCATACCCCCCCTAAGGTTTTAGTGCAGTTTGGTTGAGAGCCAAAAGGATCATACCGAGGAACCTTGCTTTTTAAACAGATTTTTGTGCTACTGTGTGATGTGTGTGACTGCTTTGTGCAGACATGTGTCTAAGGACTTGTGCCATGATGTGGCGGTGATTTTGGGGTGACCAAGAGAAAAAAAATCATTCGGATCCGTGAGGATCCATGCTTTTTGAGCATGTTTGGGGGGCACTGTTGGGTCATAGGCGTGGGATGTGTAGAGCTGCTTTGTTGCAGACATGTATCTAAGGACTTGTGCCATGATGTGGGTGGTGATTTTTGGGGGGTGACCAGGTGAAAAAACCATCTGCTGGCGGATCTTTGAGGGATCCATGCTTTTATTTTTAACCATGTTTTTGCGGCATGGTGGTAAGAAACTCCCAGGCAGGTGGAATTCACACATAAATTTATTAAAGTTTTTAGTTAGTTGTTCAATTAAAGTAGTTGATTTTTTTCAGTTAAAGTGTTGTTTTGCCACATTTCTAACATTGGGGATGTGGATTCTCTGCTTTGTTTCTTTTTTTTTTTCAGCACTTTGCAGCACATCAGCTTCCAGCCTACGTGTACTGACTGCCTTCCACTGGAGTGGAGAAGCCTCATGGACAGTGACACTGTGGGTAAGTGGGGTCTCTTTGGGTGGGAAACTTTGTGGGGACCATTCTGTGGGTTTTTTATTTTTGTAGTTTGAAGCCCCACTCGTCCCACCACACCACCTTGCTCAGGAGCCGACATGGGGAGTCATGAGGGAATCTTGGAGTTTTCTACTTGGGCTGGGTGGGAAATGAGGCTGGAGTGGGGGGTGGGTGCTTAGCCTGGGGACTTGCGTGGGAGTGGGAGGGGATGGGGCCGAGAAACTGCGCGGTGGAGTAGGGTTTGTTTTTGTTTTTTTACTTGGAAGCCCCACTCGTCCGAGCCGCTTGCCAGGAGTGGCATGGGAGTGTGGGGTCTTGGGTTTTTGTGCGGGCTGGGTGGGAAATGAAGCTGGGTGGGGGTGGGTGCTTGTAGGACTTGCGGGAGTGGGGTGGGGGAGCAGTGCTTGTGGCGGAGTAGGGTTTCTTTTTGTTTTTTTACTTGGAAGCTCCACTCGTCCCGAGCTGTTTGCCAGGAGCGGCTGGGCCGGAAGGAGCTAGAATGTATTTTCCCCAGGCTGGCTCAGAGAAGCTGCCACTCGGGGGAAGGGCTAATCTGAACAAGTAGTGTTCGGATTGCGCTTAGTGAGGAGGGGGCAGGCTCGGCCCCTTGGCCCTCCGACCCCCTCCGAACTGGCTGATCTCGGCCTGAATTGCCGTTCAGAAGGGGCCGAACCGCCAATCCTAATGAAGAGTTGTATATCAGAGTTATATATAGTGCATATAAAGTATCCAAGGGTCCTACCTCATAATAATAGGTAAAAGTTTTTGAGTTAGTGTTTATTCATAGAATAGCAATTTGTATTCCCTTAGAACCTTTAGGGTTTTTCTTGTAAAATCTTTGGCATGCTACCTCAAGTTCATATTTCTGTGAGATAACTAAAATTGCCATACCATAATTTGGCAGAATGATACCTTTCTCCTGGATGGATAGAGCATCAAAATCCCATTCTAGTGAATTCAGAATGTTTGTACTCTACTTTCTGCAACTGCTAAGGCCTGTTGGTGAAACTGTCACCTCACTATCTGCTCATATGTATGCTGTGTTATGAAATAGCTTCATAAAACTAACATGAATTGAACAAGAATGATTGAATATTCCAGAGGCAATTTATATTCTTCCAAAATCTTTAGGTGTTTTATAGAATCTTCAGCATGGAGCTTTAAGTTCTTATAATTTTGATAACTTTAAGTAGTATATCAAATTGGAATTAACTTGAGAAATGTAACTCACACATGCTATCATCCATGAAAATCACAACATTACTGGTTATTTTATAAGAACAATCATAGCGGAATGATTATGTTTGCAAGCCAAGTATAATGGGATAAATAAATTATACCCCGGCAAAATGTGATGCATTGAAGTGCTTGCATTACACACTATTTTGAGCTAGAACTGAGCAAGTAGGAATATGGCATAAATTATTAAACAGACTCACTGTATCCTTTATGAAGCAAACTGAATTTAGTTTATTTCCAAATGGCTGGTAATTAACCAGCAAAAATAGGCATCTAAAACATGGCTGCAATGATTTCTGTAATAATCAGGGCAGAAATTTTGTTTAAAGATTCAGGCCTGTGTCCCAAAAGCTTTTGTTCTGCAATAGAATTGGTGAGCTCAAACCATTTCACAAAGGCCAGCAAGTGCAAGTATTTTAAAATGTACTTTTTTGCTAGAGTTTTAGATTTATAAAGGCCATTACTTGATTGCTGCAAGTAAAAATAAAGCTATGTTCCTTACTATGGTTTGAAATGAAAATCTTGTTTCACTCCTTCATCAAGTATTCAAATGTGCAGCACTCAAATGACAGTAACATTACCTGACAATAGGAAAGGGACCTTTAATAATATTGTCAGTGTCAAAAACAATTAGATTTGCCAAAGCCCTGTGTGTTCCAGAGTGTCCCTTCACGCATGAGCAGTGATGCTCAGCTATGTTAATAATTTGGATTTAATTATAATGAGGACATGGAATAGGCAAACAATTTTATTACTTTTATTTTTTTTAAAGAGAAGGAACTCTATGTAGTTATTAGAGTACAATATACTTTCTATAATGTTTATTGGGATGGTAGCAACTAAACGGGAGGATTATAATGAAAGGCTAATTTTATTCCTATATTTATACCTAAGAAGGAATCAGGTGCCTTTGAAATTAATGCATTCGTTGGAAGTAAATGTTATGGATGCCATTTCCTTTATGTGATGTAATCACATTTTCTCACGGTAGTCATGTGTACTCTGAGTACATGAATTTGAAGCAGGATTTTGTGTACTGCTGATGTTGCTAACCTTGACTCCTTTAACCGAAGATCTGTGCCTACATAGTACAATTGTATAAATCACCTTGTATTTTTCTAGTCATCGGCCCTTTCCGCATGGGCAAATAACAACGCCCTGGGGACGGCAAAAACGCTTGTTGGCAGCAGCTCCTGGAGAGAGGTTTTTGGCACAACAGCACATTCCCAGCGGCGCAGTGTGAATGACACCGCCAGAAAAGCGCGGCCACGCCTTACCGCGGCCGCCATTGCGGGGGTGGGGCCTGACGGGAGGCTGCTGCCGGCCGCCCGATGCGGCCGGTTCCAGGAAGGTGGTTTCCGCGCATGCGCGCCGGATCGGGCGCATGCGCGGTCGTCGGCAGCGTCGTCGGCTGGCCCGTTGGGAGGGCCAGCCGAGAGGACGTCGCTGCGGTGGGCGGCTCTCGCCTCAGGCGAGAGCGCGTCATTTAGGGGGCAGGGCAGGGCCTTTAAAAGGCCCTGCCTCGTGGCCAGGCCCCATTCGGAGCCTGGCTTAGGAGACGGTTTTGAAGCTTCGCAGCAGGTGGGGCAAGGTGACGAGCCCGGCCTTGCTGCAGGCAGCGGCGGGGTCTCGGAAGGGCCTAAAAAAGAACCGACGGAGGCTGTGCGGTATTTGTAGAAACGAGAGCACAAACACTGGGCCACGCTCCCTTCCACACACGGCACCTCTTGGAAGGGTCCTTAGCGGCTAGATGCCGCTCATAGGAACCCCCCCCACTACATTCTGAAGGGTTGTTGGGAAGGGGAGGAAAGGGTGCAATTTACCCCCCCCCCCACACACACATGGCTTTAGTCGGGGAAATGTCTTCAAGGCTCCATGGTTTAGGCAAGGAAGCATCTTTACTGAGCCAGCGCGGCTCAGTGATTAAGGTGTGGGATTTGACCTGGAAAGCCAGATTCAATTCCCCAAGTGGGCCTTGAGAGAATGTGGGGAGATCTTGGGCCATGTTAAACATCACCTATGATTCTGGGAAACGTGTGGGGAACTCCCCCCCTTTTTTCCATGGCTTCAAACCGGTTTGGACCAATCATAGCTCTCTCAGAACTCCTTGGGGCTACCCACAGACTTCTCAGAATGGGTTAGCCCCGTCAGGCTAGGTTTAAAAGGATCTGCGCAATTTATTTATAGCCACATGAGGGCGCTTATGATCCTAAGTCCCAGAAGGGAGGGAGTGTATTAATACTTATGCACCCCTTTTCTTTGGCCACTCGGTGGCAGCAGGGAGCAGCTAAAGAAATAATTACGTAACCATGTAGTTTTAATTTGGCCAGAGGGTGGCATCAAGGAGCAACAAATATGCAGCTTGGCTAGTGGGGCGAAAGAAAGCCTAAGCAAAGCACGGCGTTTAAGGAAGAGAATGTGATCAATTGGTTTGCTTTAGCAGGGCTTTCCGAAATATACTGACCTTTTGTTTTCACGACCCCCCCTCCCCTCTTCTATTCCTGTTCAGCTGGCCGAGTTGGTGAATAACACCCATTTAGCAAGACATACACTACTGGGTCAACATGGCATCCAGGAAGGGAATTAAGAGGAAGGCGGGTAGCCAAGCAAACAAAGGGCCTAAGAAGAACGCCAAGTCCTCAGGGAAAAAAAGAGCAAGGCCATCAAAACCTGTGTCTTCTAAGAGGCCCTCAGAGACACGGGGACCGGATAGGCTGACCTTACCACCCCCACCAGCACTACAAAACACGGGGGAGGTCCGGATAGGTCAACTTGGGGTTTCCACTCGCTCCCGCCCAGCGGGCAGCGGGGGGAACACACAAGGCACCTTGGCACCCATGGGACACGCTTTAGTTCCCTCTACATCTCAGGTGGCAGTCAGGTCAGCCCCTCCTGCAGGCATTTCCGAGTTGAGTGCCCAGATCTTTAATGATTTAGCAAACACTTTTACTAGATTGGCCAACAGCTCTGTGGCCAGCGGGGCGGCCGCCTCCTTTGCGGCCACAGCCACACCCTCTGTGCAGCCAGCTAGGGAGCAGGAGGAAGAGGTTCCTTCACAGGAGGAAGATGAGGATGAGGAATCCAGTTCTTCAGCGACCGAGGAAGCGAGGGAGACTAGCGACACCCGAGGCAAGAAGAAAAAGCGTAAGGGATCTCGGCGGCACTCTACTAAGCATGGCTCAAAGACCCGGCATCGATCATCCAGACACCGTTCCTCCTCCTCCTCTTCATCTAGTGAGTATTCATCGGATGAGGATTCCCCTAGGGGGGAGGGCACGTTCTGGGAAGATACAACAGCTATCCCTGCACTCCCACCTGGTTTGAGCGAGCGTAGGGATCGCAGCCTGGGTTTTCCACAAGGGAAGACGCCCCCACCACTTCTTATTAGTGGGGCCAAGGTTACCAAACACCCTCCAGGCAGGCATCTTACCCGAAAATTAAAAGACAGGGCCCTCAACGAGTATTTTGTTGACGTTTTCAAGTTTGTCCGACCTGGGTCATCAAAAGCAGTCACAGGGTCCTCATCAACCACAAAGACCAAGAAGGTCGAAAGGAGTTTCGACAATTGGCTCCTGGGCTTTGGAGAGTATATGACCCTGATCATGGCAGCTTACCCCCTTAGGGCTTGGCACATGGCGACTCATCATTGCAATGTGTTGAGAGCTCGCCTGATAGCCGGGGATTCAGCAGCCATCGGCTATGATGAGGAGTTCCGCAGGAACGCTTCTAGCTGCAGCGAGACCAGGTGGGACAAACTGAACCAAGAGGCATGGACCATGTTTGTACAGCCCTTCGCTCGGTCCCAAACAACGTTGTTTAAGAAAAGACCCAATTATCGGGGCGATGGAGCCCGCTTAGTTTGTTGGGAATTTAATATGGGGAGATGTAATAGGCCAAAATGTCGATTTGAACATGCGTGCGAGATTTGTTTCGGTACCCATGCCAAGACAGCGTGCGCCAGGGGCAAGAAGTCAATGCCCTTTCGAGGAGCCCGACCCACAGGGAATTCATCGTCCAGAGGCGGAGGGTCGGGCGCTGCCACTCCAGCTGCCGCCTCCTAAGGTAGGAAACCTTAACAGTTGGAATACATTAGCCTGCTCTCCCATTAATAATCAGGCTCTACAAGTTTTGTTGAAGACTTACCCTAATCGGCCCGCAGCCAAACTGCTTTGGGAAGGATTTGCCCAAGGTTTCCGCATCCCCTACACTGGCCCCCGAGTGGCGACGGATTGCAGAAACCTTAAGTCCGCCCGGGATATGCCCCTGGTGGTTGAGGCAAAACTCGCAAAGGAGGTGGCGGCTGGCCGCATGGCCGGCCCCTTTGTTACCCCACCCTTTGCCAACCTTAGGGTCTCACCCCTAGGGGTAGTGCCAAAGAAAGTACAAGGTGAGTTTCGCCTAATACACCATTTATCCCATCCGGTGGGCTCTTCCGTCAATGATGGCATCGACCGTGAGCTCTGCTCTGTTCGATATGCGTCATTTGATCAAGCCGTTAACTTAATCAAGTCATGTGGGCCCGGGGCACTTTTAGCCAAGTGTGACATCCAGTCCGCTTTCAGGCTACTCCCTATACATCCCGAAGATTTTTGTTTACTGGGCATTAAGTTTAAAGGGCAATGGTTTGTTGATAAAGCCATGCCCATGGGATGCTCCATTGCATGTGCCGTCTTTGAGGCGTTTAGCACATTCTTAGAATGGGCAGCTAAGGGTCGGTCAGCCAGCCCCCACATAACTCATTATTTAGATGACTTTCTGTTCGTGGGTCAAACCGGCACACGGCAATGCGAGCATAGGTTAAAATGCTTCCAGACTTTAGCCTCAGAACTGGGGGTCCCTCTGGCTCCAGAAAAGACCGAAGGACCGTCACGGTCTTTGACCTACCTGGGGATATTGTTAGACACCAATAAAGGCACATCTAGCCTACCACTAGACAAACTGTCAGCAATTAGAGTTTTAATCTCTACCTTAGCTGAAAAAAACAAATGTAAGCTGAAAGAGATCCAGAAGCTGCTGGGGCATTTAAATTTCGCCTGTCGGGTCGTTTCCCCCGGCAGACCATTTTGCGCTCGCTTGGCACAGGCCACCCGGGGAGTTTCCGCCTCCCACCACCACATCAGGCTGACCCGGGGCATCAAGGAGGACCTGGGGGTATGGCAGGAATT
This sequence comes from Sphaerodactylus townsendi, assembly GCF_021028975.2. Taxonomy (NCBI): domain Eukaryota; kingdom Metazoa; phylum Chordata; class Lepidosauria; order Squamata; family Sphaerodactylidae; genus Sphaerodactylus; species Sphaerodactylus townsendi. The sequence continues at coordinate 126,274,257 of NC_059425.1, read as the reverse complement.
ACTAAGGAACTTTAATGGGACTTCCCTTTGGCAGGAACGTATAACACCTGAGGCTGCTCTACAGGTCCACTCTGATGCCTCGGGAAGTTTAGGTTTTGGGGTCTTTTTTAAAGGACAGTGGTGTGCCCAGCTCTGGCCCCAGGATTGGGTGGACAGCGGTCTGGGCAGAGACTTGACCTTCTTAGAGTTCTTTCCGATATTAGTGGCTTTACACCTTTGGCGGAAGCAGTTCTCTAACTGCAAGGTGGTCTTTTGGTGCGACAATCAAGCGGTGGTCAGAGTAATTAATCGTCAATCTTCTCGCTCTGAGCGGGTCATGCGGTTGGTCAGACGATTTGTAACGATATCTTTGGTCAATAACATCTCTTTCTTGGCTCAGCACATCCCAGGCGTGGACAACGTCATCGCGGACACCCTCTCCAGGATGCAGATGGAGAGGTTTCGGCAACTGGCACCTACAGCATCCTTGGTTCCGGAACCTTTTCCACAGGAGCTTTGGGCCCTTGGGAGAATGCAGTCGCGGAAGCAGTGCTAGGATCGCTGGCACCAACAACTCGGCGGGCTTATCAGGGAGCCCTCCAGGCTTTCTTTGGATTTCAGGAGGCTCAGAAGGGCCAGGCGGGCCCTACAGTCAGTGAACCTTCCCTTTTGGCTTATCTTGCCCATCTGCGTGAAATGGGGCATTCCCCCACAACCATGCGTTCTCATTTGGCAGCAATATCTTTTTATTGCAAAGCCTCTGGCATCCCAGACACTACAGGGACCTTTTTGGTCCGACAGGCCATAAAAGGGTGGGTGCGGATGACCCCTAAGGTTAAGGACACGCGCCTGCCTATTTCCTTGAAACTGCTCGCAAACATCTTTACGACCCTCCCTCACATTTGCTCGTCTCCCTTTGAGATCAGTCTGTTTAGGGCGGCGTTTAGCTTGGCCTTTTTTGGGGCCTTCCGCAGCGGAGAGATTGTCTCTCCTTCACGGGTTGACTTTGGTGACAGGCCCCTACAGGTGGGTGATGTCCAGGTTTGCGGCCAGACCCTACTGGTCAGGTTACGGCGTTCCAAAACGGATCAGCTAGCAAAGGGCACGTGCATTTCCATGCAGGCCTCCGCAACCCCAGGCCCTTGTCCAGTTAAGGATATGGCTGCCTATTCGAACATTCGCCCACGTAAACAAGGTCCCTTCTTCTTACACGCGGACGGCTCTTGCCTCTCGCGTTATCAATTGGCAGCAATTTTACGGCTTTGCCTCTCAGCCCTACATCTACCGGCGGCATCCTATGGCTTGCATTCATTTAGAATCGGGGTGGCTTCCACAGTATCGGGCCTAGGGGCCCCAGTCAGCAGGGTGATGGAAGTTGGCAGATGGCGTTCTAAGGCCTACAGAACCTATATTAGGCCATTCCCCCAACATTAAGGCAAGTTTTCAAGTTGGTAATTTTGTTTGTCGTTAGTTCTTACAGGTTCTCGGAGAGTGGTTTGGCTTATGGGCCACAGCATCGTGTTTTGGGCCGGCAGGCATGCAGCAGCTTCCAGTTGGGGCTGGAATTTGGGCCTACATCAGCAGCTGAGGCTACTCTGGCTAGGGAAACGAGGCATGCGTTGGCACGACCTTTTACCCACCCTACGGAGCAAGTTGAAGTCCTTTGACCCTCCTCACGCGTTGGTGATCCAGCTGGGAGAAAATGACATCCCCGCTATGAAGAGTGTAGAGCTGCTGCAAGCCATATTAGCGGACTTGGACTCCATTCACCGTCTGTTACCTGGCACGACGTTATTCTGGTCGCATCTGTTACAGAGACGCGTTTGGTATGGAGCAACGGATCCTCGTCGGGTGAATGGAGCCAGATCAAGAATCTGCCGGACTGCATTTCGTTTTGTTCGCGGTTTTGGGGGACTGGGAGTTCCGCATTGGGACATTTCTAGTAAAGTAGTGGATTTGTACAGGCAAGACGGGGTGCATTTGTCACCAAAAGGTACGGATTTATGGCTGCATAGCTTAAGCACAGCGCTGTGTGATTGGCTGAAGGCTTAGGAAGTGATGGCGGGAGCAGGGGAAGGGTTTCCTTCCGTCCTTGCTCTGTGGCGGATTGCGCATGGGGGATGATCTGATGAAAGGGGAGCTGGGGGAGCTCCTCTGTTTTGGTACACCTCCTTAAGAGGTGGGGGTGGAGCAAGCTCAAGGAAGGGACGCCCCGCGGGGGGCTGAGAAGCTTGCGCCCTTAGCGTAAGTTGGATGGGGCCTCCAGTCATGGGCATTTCGCCGGACTGGACATTGTCTCACTCCAATCTTTCGCCTGCTTTATTCCTCCAGCACCGGGCTGAGGAATCAATTTGCCCTGGGGTCAGCCCTAGTGCTGCCCTAAGGCTTGGATCACCCCCCATGCTGCGCCATCTATATTTCCTATGCTTTCTGTTAATAAAGTTCTTTGGCTATGGCCATTTACTTATCCACTTTAAAATTGTGTCGGTAGTTTCTTTGGGGAAGCATGACCGAGCGGGAGGGCCACCAATCCTCCCGCAATGCGCTGTTGTTCCCATCCCTCTCCCACTCACCTCGTCGCCTCCGTCACCCTGCTGGCCTCCGAAGGCCCTCCCTCGCTGTCCTCCAACCCCTGGAGGTCGGAGGGCAGCGTGGGCAGGTCTACGGAGGCCAGCAGGGCAACGGAGGCGACGAGGAAGAGGCGGGTCGGCCGGGCAACGGCGCTCCGCGGCGCCATCGTCCCAGCCGGTTCTGGGACTGTCCATGCGGTCAGCGTAATCTACGTCGACCCAACCCCTTCCGCCTCTGTGCGGAAGGGGCCATCATGTGGAAGGAGCTTCCATTTATACATCTTACACCCCACTTACATCAAGTTGTTTGCATTTATTTAGCATTCGCTGCAATGTGGAGATGTCAGGAACATTGACGGTGGACACCTGTGATTTTCTTTCAGGACTGCTATGGATTGAAATTGGAACCTTTAGTATATTCTGCTTCTGAGCAATAAGTCTTCCCTTTGATCTAATTCATCCATCTGAACATATGATGGTGACTTATACTAAATTATACAACTGGCTCATTTAGATCTGTGCTATCTGGCAGCAGTTCTTTAGGATCTCGTGCCTGGCTTTCTAAAATCCTGAGATGAGAAAGACTGAATCTGGTATCTTCTACATGTACTCTACTCCTTATTCTATGCCTCCAGAGACTGTTTGCCTGTTTCCGCACAGCCAGAGCAGTGGGGCTGCATTAGCATGGTTCATGCAAATGACCCTGCTGGCTGCGCAGCTAGTGGAGCAGGCTCCGCATGACAGTGCAGTCCCCAAAACACCTCCTTACCGCCTCCTGGCTTCCATCACTCTGTGGAGGCCAGGGCATATGCCCCCATGGTCAGAGCAATGACTGCAGGGACAGAGGCCAGGAGGTGCTCCACTGAGCAACGGAACTCAGGCAGAGGTAAGGAAGCATTTGGGATCGGCACAGGGACAATGCAGTCTGGACACTGTCCCTGCAGTTTGCATGGCAGCAGGTGGAAAACTCTCATTTTGAAAAACCTCGCTCCCCAAGTGAAGTTCAAAAGCGGCATTTTTGTGCCACTTGGGCGGCACCAACATGGTGCTGCTGCGATGGTGTTTTTACCATCCCCAGGGTGCTGTTATTGGGCTGTGTGGAAACAGCCTCTACCACAAATAAAAAAATCCTCTATCATCTTCTTGCCCCACTCTAGCTCTTCTTATTTTGATCCATTTGTATAGGAGTGCCTCAACTTCTTTTTAAAAAAAATACTTTCCTTGCCTCTGATCCAAAAGGTTTGGTATTTCTATTTTAGCTGCTGCCAACAAGCTAAGCCCCTATTTTTACCCCACTTTTGCTCCCCAGTGTTGGTGTATGTGTGCATGTGAGAGAAAGGGGGGGGGGATATCCTTCTATCCCTTAGCCCGACCTGTCAAAGTACTCATTTGTGGGAAGTGACTAACTGTGTAGGTGGGAAATAAAAGCATTCATACTACATCAAGGATCTTTATAAATGAATACATTTAATCAGTAAACATAAACCTTCATAAACCAAAACACAGACATATGGAATTAATCAGAACACAGTTAAATGGATTACTATATACCTTTATGTCTTAGGGCACTTTCGCACATGTAGAATAATGCATTTTCAATCCACTTTCACAATTGTTTGCAAGTGGATTTTGTGATTTTGCACAGTAAAATCCAGCTGCAAAGTGCATTGAAAGTAGATTGAAAATGCATTATTCTGCCTGTGTGAAAGTGCCCTTAGAAATGGGTGCACAACTGGCCTTGGCTAAACAGTTTGTTCCAAACAGCTGCTGATAAATTACCTCAGTGCTCGAATAAGATTTTTTTAAGGACATCTGACCTGGAATTTACCAACAATCCATCTTTTGACAATTTTGCCCAAATAGCAGTGTAGAGCTGCCTGGTTTATCCTTCCTCCCAGCATATCCTTCATCCTAAAGCTGTCTTCCTCTCCTTCAGTGGGGAAACTTGAAAATTTGCTAAATTACCACATCTCACAAACAGAGTTGTGTTATTTCAAGTCTAATTTTCTCTGTATTCTCTACACAGTCACCCACCCTCATTGTTTGTCTTCTGTGGAGCTAGTAAAGATCGCCCTATTCAGGAAGGCCTTTGAAGAAGATTGAATTCCTACCATTTTAATGGCAGGACTTTTGTGTGTGATTCTTCACCTTTTTTTCCCTACTTCACTATGAATTGGTGTTTTAAGGGGATATTATTATTGTTCTGAGATTTTGAATGGGTTTTTAATTTTAATTTTTCCAGTTGGCTACCATTTTAATGTTTGATATATAGTTGCAGCTGTGGTCACAACATTACAGATTTATTAATAGTAAATGGCTGGGTGCAGAACTGCTTTTAAAATAGCCAAAAGGGGTTAGAAAACAGAAACACAAATGCCCCCTATTGTTTTAGTTATATTAGAATGTGTGAATTTGGGATTGGTTTATTTGTATCAAACAACTTGTCAACCCTACTGCTTCTTTACTCATTATGCCTTCTATTTAAGCAGCCTAGAGGCTCAACAAAGCATCAAGATGTTTAATCTTGAGATTGTCAGAGCAGTCCAGTTACAGAGAAAATATATTAGTTTGGGAGAATGTATGCCATTTATAGGAAATAGTATCATTACAATGGAAAGGCATTCAGTGCATGAACAGAAGACTTTCATTTTCGTGTCACTCAGCAATACAGTTTAAATTGTTACCCCTTGTGGTAATTTTTAAACCAGTTTCGCAGCTTGAGAGTGCAGCTTGACGCAGCAGAAAACCAAGTAGCTTCTGTGATTTGAGTTTTCCCAGGTTTGACAGTTGGATCAACTATGTCTTTTCCTGGTTCAGTCATATCTAGCCACAGCAATCCATGCCACAGTTACATCTAGACTGGGATACTGAAGTGTGCTTTACTTGAGGCTATCCTTGAAGAATGTTCAGAAGCTACAGCTCGTGCACAATGCTTCAGCTAGACTGATGTTTAAGGCTAGCTATCAGGAACTTGTGACCCCTATACTATAGCAATTACACTGGCTACTGATCTGCCTCCAAGCTGAATTCAAAGTGTTGGTTTTGTCCTTTAAAGTAATACATGGCTTAGAACTTGTATTACCCAATGAATAGGCTCTGGGATCAGCACTTAAGTACACAGCTGGCATGCTTTCACTGATCCCCCAGAAGGGCTATGCATCCTTTTTAAATTTAATTTCTTAATTCGGCCTCTACCAAATGTTGAAATACGAAATTGGAATGTATTTCTCTAATCTGAGGCAGAAGGGAAACACTGCATTTCAAATCACACCCATTCAAAGAGGGACGGTAATGATTTTACCTCCATTCTTAGGAAAAGACAAAGGCAAGCTAGTTCAGCCTCCCCACCCGCATTCAAAGGTAATGGCAGTGTCTCAGGTAATTGCATTCATTATCCCATAAACACTAGAATCTGTCCATCAAATAGGAATGACATATTAATTAATAACTTTCCAGAACTATTTATTTCCTTTGCTATATTCTTCTCCCCTTTTTTTCACACCCAGAAGTCAATCCAAACAAATGGTGACCATTTTTGGCTTTTGGAGAGGCTGGCCGCGGATTGGCTGCCCCCTGGTGAGGCCCCTGTTGTATGTTGTCATCATTAGCAATGCCTCATATTGGTTCCATCTCTTGGCATTGCCACCCCTCCCGGCCTTGGGCCCGGGCGCCATCCATATAGAATTAAGCTGCTTCTGTTTTAGAATGTTTGTATGCTGCTATTGATTTTAAGGGTTGTAATAATGTTTTAATAGTTGTTAGATATTACGTGTTGTAAACCGCCTAGAGCCCTTCAGGGATGAGGCAGTCTACGAAATCTAAATAATAAATAATAAATAATAAATAATAAATAATAAATAATAAATAATAAATAATAAATAATAAATAATAAATAATAAATAACGACAATGATGAAGACGACAATGATGATGATGTGATTAAAATGAGGACTGAAAGCTGGCACAACAAAGCACTGCATGGCCAATTTCTGGAGAAAATCAGACAAGGTGGATAACAAAAAGACCTGGCTGTGGTTAACAACTGGAACTCTGAAAAAGGAAACTGAATCCCTGATTTTAGCGGCCCAAGAGCAAGCCATCAGAACAAATTTGATCAAGGTCAAAATTGAAAAATCCTCAGATGATGCAAAATGCAGATTGTGCAAAGAAGCTGATGAAACTATAGATCATGTCCTCAGCTGCTGCAAAAAGATTGCCCAGACTGAGTACAAACAGAGACACAACTCAGTGGCCAAGATGATCCACTGGAATTTATGCAAGAATTACAACATAAGCACAGCTAAAAACTGGTGGGAACATTGTCCAGAGAAAGTAATGGAAAATGAGAAGGTCAAGATCCTGTGGGACTTTCAAATCCAAACGGACAAAGTGTTGAAACACAATACACCAGACATCACCGTGATCGAGGACAAGAAAGTGACCATCATCGACATAGCAGTCCCCGGTGACAGCAGGGTCATTGAAAAAGAACACGAGAAGGTCACTAGATATCGCGATTTGAAAATCGAACTTCAGCATCTATGGTGCAAACCAGCTGAGGTCGTCCCAGTGGTAATCGGCATGCTGGGCACCATTCCAAAAACACTAGGGCAGCACTTGAAACATCTTCAAATTGACAAAATTAACATCTGTCAAATTCAGAAGGTAGCCCTGTTGGGATCCGCACGAATACTATGCCGATACATTACAACTTCCTAGGCTTCTAGGTGAGGCTCGAATTGTAATGAAGGCCAACAACCAGCTAAAGATCTGGCAGCTGTGAAATCTACAACAATAACAATAATATAACGTACGCTTGTTATTTCATTTAGGCCATAAGCACCATCACAGAAGTAACCAATATGGTGAAACTAGGAACAAAATCCACCAGACCACAGCCACACAGCCCGGAAAACCCACCAGAACCAAATAAACTAAACTATCCCTCTCCTTGTTATCTTACTGATATACTAATGATATTTGAAACTTTTTATTCCAACCCAAGCTGCTTAGAGAAGCATCTTATTTTCTGCTCTATCTTTTGGGGGATAAAGTTAATGGCATTAATTCCAGCATTTGTGTTCTAGATGTTTGGTCAGCAGTGGACTTCAGCTAGTGGGTCCAAACTCCAGGATGAAAACAATGAGGATGCCCCCAAAACACCTGGAGAACATTTGAGCAAGACCTGAAGGCATTGAATATTGCATGGGAAGAGGCTGAAACACTTGCCCAAGACCAGAAATGCTGGAGAGCACTTGTTGCCTGTTATGCTACTTAGCATGATAAATTTGATGATGATGATGATGAAGAAGAAGAAGAAGAAGAAGAAGAAGAAGAAGAAGAAGAAGAAGAAGAAGAAGAAGAAGAAGAAGAAGAGGAAGAAGAAGAAGAAGAAGAAGAAATTTTGTCATCAGATGATAAATGCAGTTTTCAAATCTATAGCAAATATTCTCCAACTCTATTGATTTTTTTGTGGGGGGGGGGAGATAAGTAAACTGGTACAATTATAAATTTACCATATTTAAATTCCAAACTAATACTGAATGCAAACTGGACACAATCTTGTAGTCTGGTCACTTTCACATTTAAAGCTGAGGAGAGGAAAATAGATAGACCCCCTGGTGTGATGATTCCATTTCTGTACCAACATTCAAACACAACTTTTTCCTAGGGCAATTGCCTTTATGCAGGCAATATTCTCACTTTTTTTTGAAAAAAAACCTTCTGTGTCCCATTTCCCCTAAAATGAAGATGCAATACTGTGTTTTTGGTTTAAACTAAGATCAGCTATTATATTTCTGCTCTCCAGCACCAAATCCTAGTTAAAGAATATTTTCCTATTGTCGAAGGCTTTCACGGCCGGAATCACTTGGGTGCTGTGTGGTTTCCGGGCTGTATGGCCGTGTTCTAGCAGCATTCTCTCCTGACGTTTCGCCTGCATCTGTGGCTTCAGATCCTCTGAAGATGCCAGCCACAGATGCAGGCGAAACGTCAGGAGAGAATGCTGCTAGAACACGGCCATACAGCCTGGAAACCACACAGCACCCAAATATTTTCCTAATTTTCAGCAGTAAGAGGAATCAACTTGCATGACTGGTTGGTCTCAAAATTCTGTGATGCTACCTGGACCCAAGCAATTGTCCCTTTATCTGGCAAACCTTACAAGTTTGGTTTGACAAATCATCTTTTAACTCTTGGATGCCTTTATTATCAAATATGAACCACTATATTTTTCATGCTTCCACATATGAAACCCTATATTTTAAAAATCTATATCCTGCAATATTCCTGCCGACAAAGATACTTCTTCATAACTTAACCAGCCAGATTAAGAAACAGACTGTTTGATTATACCTACCTATAAGGAGGCAACAATAATCACTATTTAACTCAAGGGCAAACATTCAAAAAAAATTCTGCTTGGGGTCATAGCAACCAACTGGTCACAGTATTGTGCAACAGCAGGAATGGCAAATAAAATCAAATCTGCAGCTCATTTGTTATCAAGTTCAGAAGTGAACTTTAGCCTTAGAATTTCACTCAATACAGGTGAGCTATGTTGCTAAACCTATCTTTGGAATTTTGACATAAAAAGTAACTGTGTAGAAAACAGGACATTCAACCAGTCCTAACAACTGATTTGCTCTGTGCTCCCCCACCAGGCCACACTCTTTCTTCCTCTTTCAGTGATAATATTAACGAGCCAATGTCATGTGAGATCCTCCTACATCAGTTTTAACTGCTGTTCTACAATGGATCATAACTGTATTCTTGACAGCTTCACCTGCCTTTGTGCTTTATTTGGGGTCTAATGCACTGCAGCCAGCCAGTTCTGATTAAGTTCAGCCAGGCAGAAAGTTTTAAGTATTTTGATTTGGTACAGTTTAGTTGAGTTAAAGAGTATGTAGCTCAATAGAGTGCATTGAACTGAATGAAAGTGATATTGGTCCTGGGTACGCAACCTCTCAGACTTCTACTTATTTGTAAAGATTCTTATTTCTTTCAATAATTCTAAATGGGGCAGGGAAAACTTAGCATTTGATTTAGTGAAAAACTGGAGCAAATCACAAAAATCACAGAAAAACAAAATCTCAATTATCTAGCTAAGGGATGCTTAATCCTGCTACTTAATTTCTCTTCATGTGAGTTCACATATGGCTTGTGTGAACAAACCATATAATATGAGAGCCAGGAAGTAAAAATCTGGCATACTTTCAGAAATTCCTAATATTAGAGGCAGCTGCCATCAAAGTTAGAAACTAGCCTATTTTCCATTAACATGACCAGTTTTTTCCTCTCCTAGTCATTGCGAAATTAGGATTTTTCATACAATGGCAGAAATAGTAGAATAGTTGGTTTTTAATTCTTTCTGTCACTGGATGGTAGGGGGAAGTGTAGGCAATAGAGAGGACATGCATAGTCAGGGGGAAATGGTGGATGTAACATAATGCAGGTGCTTCAACATCCAACTCAAATGGTAGAGGTTTTTGTAGATACTTGGCCCATTGAGAACAGCAATTTACAAAATGATAAGGAGTTCCAGTTGTAGATATGCTGAAGACTGATATAACAAGCTATGTCATGGGTGGGGAAAGGGAAGCGAGAAAGGAAATTACTTTAGGACTTCAGGACTTATTCAACTTTTTCTTCAAATAAAACTCCAGAACTGATTGCATAATGTCTCTACCAATGAATCAACTAACATATCAGTTGATTAATCAGCTGAAAAAAACAGGTGTTTACAGTTCTTCTGTGAGTACTAGCCTTGGATTGACAGAAATTTTTTTTGCTTGAAATGTTAAAGCAGCAGACCATCTCTTCTTCTCAGTACAAGCTCACCTGCAATTCCAATGATTATTTCTTGGCCTACTTAAAATTGTCAATATTCATTCTCAGCTTCCCAGGCATGCATTGACGAAGTTTGAAAAGTAGAATAGAGGTAGGATTCATATCAAGAATTCATTTTTGGTACAGTCATAAAGGGTACTTTTTCAAGGATAAAGAAGAAAGGACTTATTCATTTATCATTTTATATTAGTTAATGTCCTTTCTTTCCCCATGAAGAGCAAAATTGTACTGTCTTTCTCCCCATGCCCTGCTCAAACCAAGTTCATATTCATAATTTCCAAATGTGGAATGTGGTTATTATTTTTGGCATTGTCATCAAAAATATTATCTATCAGCATGACACCCTTCACTTGTGTGAAAGGTCATAAATAATCATGACTCTTAGACCCTGAATCATCAATAATTCAACAGGCCTAATTTTTAACATTTTAGCACATTGTAAGTGCCCAGAGCCCATTTAGGTTATTCTGCACTCTCATTCACAGAGGTAGAAAATTGCATGCCTAAGTAGCATGTGGCATTTATTTCAAATAATACATTTTTTACTGTGTACTTTTTAACATTTTTATTCAAGGTCCCTAGCCAAAAAGCAAATGCTAATTTTTTTTTCCTGTCAAGATATATAGACAGCAGACAACTTTGGCTTATGGATTTTTGCAAAGCTTGATCTCAAACATTAACTATGGTTTAATGTATGTTGTGCTCAGCTTCGCAGTGGTTTGGTCCTGTTTATTTTAACAGGATTATGCTATTATCAGCATTATCTGTTTATGATATTATTTTGATCTGCTTCAGTTTTTCCTCATGATAATCTTCTGAGATAGGTTAGGCTGAGAGAAAGAGTGACTGAACATATTTAAATCCCTGGCTGTATCATGCCTCAGGACTTGAAACGTTACCTGCAACTATCTATATGAGTCATCTCTACAGATAACCTATAAGTAGTTTAACCTTGACAATACAAACTTTGTGAGTACCCCTTGATAGCAGAGAAGAGAGAAGTTTCAAGAAATGAAATAATGTGATTCTGTTTAAAAGACTTTGCTGATATATATTGTTGATCTTTGACCATTAGGAAAAGTTTTTTTTTTAAAGACAATTAAATCAGGCAAAATTACCTTTCACTTCTTGCTGCCAGATGACTACATGAAGAAAATACTGAGCCTGTAATGTTATTTCAGACATCTTTACCAAACAACAAAGTAAGTGGCGTAGGAGGTTAAGAGCTCGTGTATCTAATCTGGAGGAACCGGGTTTGATTCCCAGCTCTGCCACCTGAGCTGTGGAGGTTTATCTGGGGAATTCAGATTGGCCTGTACACTCCCACACACGCCAGCTGGGTGACCTTGGGCTAGTCACAGCTTCTCAGAGCTCTCTCAGCCCCACTTACCTCACAGGGTGTTTGTTGTGAGGGGGGAAGGGCAAGGAGATTGTAAGCCCCTTTGAGTCTCCTGCAGGAGAGAAAGGGGGGATATAAATCCAAACTCTTCTTCTTCTTCTTCTAATGCTTTACATCTGAATCTGGTATATTCTCTGTGGGCACATTCTCTGACTTGGCAGAAGTGCTCTCATATGTGATGCCGGAAATTCCTAAACTGATTTTTTGGGGTGACTTTGGCATTCATGATGAATGACTTGCATCAGGCCCAATCTTGGATTCAGCTGCTCTGGGCCACTCTCAAATAATTACATATGTCATCAATATGTGGATGGCACCCAGCTTTATTCAATTAGCCAGGTGATGAAGAAGAGATCTGCTGTGGTTAAACAGCTGAGTCAGTTAACAGCCTATGGATCATGCTGGTTATAACCTTTGTGCTCTAGAAAAAGTTAACGCAGCTGCAAAAATAACTTTCTTCTAACTTTTGATAATCACTTTTGCCATTACTTTTTAGACCATTACTTTCTAGAGAACTTGCAGAGCCTTGTCCATCGTCTTCTGGATAGCAATTTGGGGTAAGGATGGGCTTTAAGTTTTATAAGGCAGTCAGTGGTGGATTCCGCATGGATGGTATACAGTGGCATGGGGCTGGTAAAAATGCTTCGCACCACTGCCACTGCTGGAGCACAGAGGCTTATTCCCCCCAAAATTGGCATTTTTCCGACTTTAGTGAGTCTTTTGGAAAATGCTGGCATCCACCCGGTGCCGAGCGAATGGCACCGGTGGAAGATGGCATTTTCCCCACACCACTGTAGTTTCTCTCTTACCTCCTCCTAGCTGCCATTCCTCTGCAGAGGCCAGGGACACGCCTCCTGGCTTCTGACTCCGGAGGCATCACCATGGCCATGAAGGGGGGGGGGTGTCACCATGGCTCTGCAGCTGAGAGGAGGTAAGAGGGAAACTACAGTGGTGGGCCCTGTGAAAAGGTGGCTCTGTGGGCCTCTGGGACACTGGGCCCATTTGCAGGACAGTGTTTGCAGAACAGGAAAATTAGGGAGGGGAGGGAGGGGTAACATTCAAGGAAGGGAAGGGAGGGGGGAGGGGGCCCAGCATCTGGACATGGCCCACCCACCCTAGCAGAGGGAGGGGGAGGGGTGGCATGCATCTGGGGAGGGAGGGGCCCTGGCATCTGGACATGGCCCACCCACCCTAACAGAGGGAGAGGGAGGGAAAGGAGGGGGAGGGGTGGCATGCAAGGGAGGGAGTTCACTGTATGCCGGTGCACAGCTGCTCATGAGGCCCATGCAAAATCCGTCAGTGTGATGCAGTGGCAAAAAAGGCTAGTGTCATGTTTGGGTGTATCGCAGAGACAGAACATTCAAATCACAAAATGTCATTTTCCCCCTGTACAATGCATTCATCAGGCAGTATTTGGAGTACTGTGTGCAGTTCTGAGGACCTCGCTTCAAAAAGGATATGGACAGAATGGAGCAGGTACAGCATGACATGGCTGATCAGAGACCCTGTGAAGAAAGGCTGAAAGACTTGGGCATGCTCAGTCTGGAAAAGTTGAGGTTTATGGCAGACAAGATCATTCTCTTTAAGTATTTGAAGGGCTGACATTCGGAGGAGTCTGAAAAAAATACACACTTGCACAGGCATTAGGTTTGCCAGCTCCAGGGTGGAAAGTTTCTTGAGATTTGGGGATGGAGTTTGGGGAGGGCACACTTTGAAGAGCCAGAACCTCAGCGAGGCACAATGTTTTAGAGTTACCATCTGAAGCAGCCATTTTGGAAAACTGATATATGCAACTGTAATTCTGGGAGATCTCCAGGCCCCATCTGGAGATTGGCAACCCTAATAAACATCAACTTGGTAGTATGTATTCAAACTCATCTAGATTTTAGACAGTTTTTTCCCTTAATCTGCAATCATTGCAAACGTTAAATAAACATTCTTCAAATCATAATGAGGTCAGGAAGAGTTAATTGCTGTGGGCTAATTAGAAGCAGGATCTGACACATAGCAAAAATAGAAAATCTCCATGTAGATAGGAGTACTTTATAGTACTACTTTCAACCTCTGTAAAGATTTGATTGTTTATTAATTGCCTGGCAACTTCATATGGAAGAAGTTTATTCAAAGTTTTCCTTTGAATAGCCACAACTTCAGTAAATATATATAAATGGAAGCATAGCATGCATATGTTTCAAACAGGTAAATAAAATCACATACAATCAAAATATGCTCTCAAAGGAATATGCTTTTCTCTTGTCAGGGAAACTGCAAGAAACTGATTTTATGGATGGGAAAATCTGACTAATGCCATTTCTGAGTATGATGCACATTGCAACTCATGAGCTCAATACAACTCAATCCTAAGCAGAGGTATTATCCTTGTAAGTGTATTAAAATCAATATGCTCAGAAAGGTGTGATTCTGGTGGATTTAGGCACAGCGTAAATATAACATATTTAGGACATTATGAAAAGCATTTTGGGGAAGAACATTGTACAGTTCCCTTCCCCCAGACGAGTTTAGCTTATTTTGTTCTTATCAACTTGTTTTTTTTTAATTGCTAAACTAGCAAATCTTTTCCCCCCAATTTGGGTTGAAGAAGACTTTTGCCTGCTGAGCAAACACAATCAGGAAGAAAATGCTTTATTTCTCCCATCCCAATGTTTTTCTTTCGTTCCACCACTTGCGCCCACCATTTTGTGGGCTATAGCAGATTGTCTGTGAAGATTCCTCATGGAGGTTCTCTCTGCTTGTAGCTCATCTATGTGCGATTTCACTGTGAAAAGTAAATGAATAAAACTTGTGCATGTGACACTTTTTTGATGGGGGTGTCTGTGAAGCTATAGTGACATAAATATATACATATTGCAGCTTCTCTAATCATGTTGCTGTAACTTCACAGACATCCCCCTCAAAACAAAACAAAAAGTAAAAATGACATGTGCATGGGATCGCTAGTCAAAACAAACTTCATTCATCTACTTTTTACAGTGAAATTGTGTGCAGATGAGCTGCAAGCGGAGGAAACCTCCAGGGAGATTCTTCAGGGAGAATTAACTAGCACACAAAACGGCAGGCACAACTGTGAAACTGACAAGAGTGCCATGCAGTAGGTGGGAAAAAAGATCCTTTTTGGCAGGCAACACTTGTGTTCTCCTGCATTGTGGGAAAACAAAATCTCAAAACGGATCTTTTTATAATGTTCTACAGATGTAATATTTATGCTGTGTGGAATCCACTTCTTCGTGAGATGGTATTGTTACTTGCTGGTTTATTTTTTATTATTCAGAAGGTTTATTCCAGCAGAGCTTTTTATCCCACTAACAGCCCAATCCAGATCCTGGGGTGGACAGAGACGGAGCTGTTGCTGCACTGCCACACTGCCTGTAGAAGGCTTCCAGGTAGCATGAGAGGCAGCAAAAAACTGAAAAAAAACCAGCTTCCTGAAAGCCCTCTACAATGCTTAATGTACTTACACCACCCCACAGAGTGGTGTAAGTCTGTCAACAGTCTCACCAGCATTCCCAGAGTCAAAGTTCAGCTCCACCTCCAGAAACATCTCTGAAATGCCCGCCACCCACTTTGTGAGCCGCCACGTTAGACTTGGCAGTTGTGGAAATGGTAGCCACAAGCACATCGGGCTCCACAGAGCTTCATGGAACCCACCCATCTCTCTATTTGCCCTCCCAGCCAACCTAAGGCCAAACATGTCAGCACAAGTCCACACCACCTTCTGTGGCCATTCCATGCCCCCTCCATCTGGATTGGGCTGTAATTCTCATTTACTGCAGTTTATTATGCTGTGTTATGATTAGCTAACAACTTTCTTCGCAGTTACAACCACTCAAATCCTATCATGCTAAAAAACATATGACACATCTAGCATCAACAAAGTTGAAATGTAACAAAAATACAAATAAACATGTATTGCTTTGCTGATTTTCTTTTGATGGGAATTGGCCAAGCTGGCAGGGGGTGATGGGAATTGTAGTCCACGAACATATGGAGAGTCACAGGTTGCTTCAGCCTCTTTTGGAGCCTTTAGCAAACTGACCCACCCTTCCTCCCTCTTTAGGGATGGAGTTTCAACGGTGCTGCTATTCAGTTGCAATCCTGGTGGCTTGCGCAGAGGAGCGCATCCTTGTGGGGAGGCCAAAATCACATGACGGACCTCCCCGTGGTTGGGGGCCTCCAACTGAGGCTTGGGGTGGGTCAGGCTGATGGAGCATGCTGCGGGGGCCTCTGCAGGCGATCCCGACACCCCAGCAGTTCAGGGGCCACAAGGGGGCAAATGTCCGGTGGCCTGGTACCTCTCTGTCCTCCCCAATAGGGATTGGGGTTGTTGCCGGATCAGCTGGAATGCTGTCCAGCTGTAAGATGCACTCATCTAGCTCACCCAGGTTCAGCATTAATAAAGGGTTGTGGCCCAATTTAATCCAGAATGTGTCCTGTGGTTATTCACTTAGGAAAGATCTGCACATCTGCCCACAAATAGTACTGAAAAAGAGGCAATCCAGACACAGCCCTGTGTTTAAAGAAACACTTTGAGAGCAAAGCTGGGCAACCTTAGGGATCCCTGGCAATCCTCAGAACCACATACCATTAGTGCAACTGAACTGAGTTGAATGCCTAACTTCTGTGGAAATCACTTCCATGGGGCCAGGACACTGCCACCTTGGTACACTAGCAGCCCCATTCAGGTAGTATATCTCAAACACATTATATTGGTACATCATGCATCTGTCCCTGCAGTGCCTGTCAAATCCTAAAATTTTCCTAGTTTTCCTTAACCCATAGCCATCACCCTAGCAGCTAGCACAGCTAATCATCTTCCAGTTAAGCTAACCACTAACCCAATCTATCTCAACAAATAGAAATTGCAGGATATTCCTACAGGGTCCAGGTATGCTTTAAGTCAAGACTATCCCTGACCTCAAAACCTCTTTACATTGCCTTGCAAAGGCATCTGTCATGCCATGAGACAATGTGTCAATCAGTGCCCCTGCCATTCAGTTGCTGTGATTGTAAATCAGAACTGTGTTCCTGAATCACTGTAATGTCACTGACCATATCAAGAAACAATAACTATTTATTAGTAATCACCTGAGATAGACAACACTAAACATTCCAAGTGGAATCAGACATGTGCCTACGCCAGCCCTACCAGATGTGATGACTAAAACTACTGCATGTGCCTGAGTAACCTTCCTTCTAACAGAAAGCTCCTGCCACAAGGCTTAAAGTTCACAAAAAGAACTGCAATTCTGCTACTTTTTAAACTTCATGCCATAGCCTAAAGGCCATGCCTTTCACTGATGAGGGTTACTGTGATACTAGACACAAACTCTAGAATATCTACAATCTATTTCAACTTTACAATATTACAAGTCAAGATAATTGTGGCATCTAACTGGATAGAAGCATTCATAGTCTGTTAGAATTACTGGAGAAAAAGGAAATGCAAAATTTAAATAGAGCTTTAAAAACATAAATATTAAAGTCTGAATTCTGATAATTATGATGTATTTCTTTGTGTAATGTGAAGATTTTTCTTTTAAAAATGCTGATTCTTCCATTCCTGTAACTAAAATTTAATTCTCAAATGTAATGTATTTGCTGTAACAAGTGCACCATTCAATGTATCAGCCTGAATTTCTCCATAAGTTTTCTAGCACTACTAGTTTGGGAGCAACTCATAATGTGCTAGGAATTGATAACACAAACTATTTTTTTTCTTTTTTAAATGATAGAGTGTGTTTTTGGAAGCAATCCAAGTCTTTTGACAGTGATGGCATTTCAAGCTGTAGTAAGCTGTAGTAAGCATCATGAGAGGCATTTGTTGGCTGACAACTTAGACATTCTCAGATGGAAATGCTAAGGTCACGTAATAGCTCATTCTAGTCTTGCTTGTAGGGTAGATTGCCAATGACAGTAGGTAACTGAAGCAACAGTTGGCTTGTTATATGTTTTGATAAACATGAATCAATAATACAAACCCTTCTCAATTGTGTGTATATATCTATTTCTATATCTATTTGTGATCTTTTGAAGGCATGAAGAATGACAAGAGGTGTATCCTTAGCTGCCAGAAATTATTAGGAAACTGACTAAAACATTTGCTGACTACCACTAATGTTAGTGTTACATGTATGTCTAAAGAAATTCTCATTGACATCAACAAGTGCTCTCAAACATGAATAGAATCATAGAATCATAGAGTTGGAAGAGACCACAAGGGCCATCAAGTCCAACCCACTGCAATGCAGGAACAGGCTGATACACTGAATGGTGCACTTGGTAAGATATTTAGTCTATAAAGATTCTATCTCACCTCCTTACTTGGTGGGTGAGCACACAATGCACATAAAAACACAGGAAGGACTTGCTGGATCAGACTAGTGGTCTGTCTTGTCTAGCATCCTGCTTACACAGTATCCAAACAGTTGCCCTATAGGGCAAACAAGGTTGAGATCCTCCCCTACTGCTACATCCCAGTACTAGTAGACATAGATTTGAGTCACCATGGTTGGCAGTCATTCATGGACTTATGAGTAACAGGGAGAATGGCAAGTAGTCTGACAGTGAAAAAACCAATAATGCCTAAGACTGGGTTTATGGCAACGATTATCATAATCTAAAATGAGTAAAAACATTCCTACAGCATTCCTTACAACTCTACAATGGAATGAATTCAGATGAGATCATTTGGAAACCCCCAGATCAAAGAGAATTGTGTGTGTGTGTGTGTGTGTGTGTGTGTGTGTATCTTTGTAAAACATTGAGGCAATTGTTATTCAGCCAATACATGTAGAGTCTCTCCATAAGACAGGGAAAGGAAAAGGGCTCAGAGCTGCAATAACATCATTGGAATGCTAAATTCATTGAAATTCAAGTTCATTCTATATATGGAATGCTATTAGTTACTTAAGCATCCTGGCACATTTGTAGTGGTTGGTGCTTTCCCTTTGGAATATCTTTTACCATGAGGCTCACCTTGTATCTACCTTTACTTTCTTCTGGCCAAAACTGAGCCAAAATTGGCACTGAGCCAAAATATTTTTACCCATGGTTTAAATTAAGGGGATCCATTTTCTAAGTTTTGTCATGGTCTGCTCTAAACCTACTCTACCAATATTGTTTTAGTTGTGGTATGCTTGGTTGCTGATACATTTATGCCCTTTTTAATCAGTTTTATTCAATATCGTTGTATTGTTTTACTTGTGAGCAATCTCAGGCTTGTTCTTGAAAGGCATTATACAAATATTCTAAATAAAATAACAAGCTACTACTTAGTTATCACTCTTGCAGCCCAATCCATGGGGAGAGCTAAGCAGCTTTAAGAGCCAGCATGGGGATGCATTGGCGCATTTGTCCACCCTGCCATCATAAGTGGCACCTAAGTCAGTGGGGAGGGCAAATAGGCCTGCTGCATGAATTGCTACCACCTGAAGAGCAATGCTGGTGGTGGGCTAGGTAGGGGTGTTCCTTGGTGTGGAGTTGACTTTAGTCAGCTTCCACTGGGCTTTTTGAGCTGGCAATGCCCCTGTACAAGCCTTGGACTTACACCACCCAAAAGAGTTGCATAAGTCCATTTTGGCCTATAGAGAGCTCTCAGGTGGCCAGGGAGTTTCTGTTGTTTGGTGCCTTTCCATGCCACCTGGAGACAGTGTGGTGACATGGCAGTGGCACTGTCCCCAATCACTGGAGTTTCCTACATTGGGCTGTTATTCCTTAGTGCAGTGGTGGCGAACCTTTGGCACTCCAGATGTTATGGACTACAATTCCCATCAGCCCCTGCCAGCATGGCCACTTGGCCATGCTGGCAGGGGCTTATGGGAATTGTAGTCCATAACATCTGGAGTGCCAAAGGTTCGCCACCACGGCCTAAGTACAATTTAAGTTTTCATATTTTTATACACTATTCTTTGCATAAATATTGGTTTGATTATGTCAGTGAGGGAATCCTTTATACCATGGGTAGGGAACCTGCGGCTCGAGAGCCACATGCGGCTCTTCTGCCCTTGCACTGCGGCTCCATGAGCCGAGCCACTGGCCCCATCCTTGCCCGCCCTGCAGGCAGCAGGGGGGGGTGCACCAACTGCCCATGGCCGGTTGGGCCATGCCACGGGCTTCCCCTCTCACCTGCCCCGTTGGAGCGGAGCGGGTGCTTTCCCGGCGGCCGGCAAGGCCGAGCTGCTGGCCCCATCCTTGCCCGCCCTGCAGGCAGCAGGGCGGACGCATCCATGCACTTCTCAGAATGAGCAGAGTAAAAGGTTAAAAAACCCAATATATACAGTGTTATCTTTATTTTAAATGTCAAAAATTATTTGCGGCTCCAAGTGTTTCTTTTCCCATGGAAAACGGGTCCAAATGGCTCTTTGAGTGTTAAAGGTTCCCTACCCCTGCTTTATACTGACCCTTTCTGCTGGGTATACTATAGGCACATTTTTCAGGTCCGTAGATATTATTTTCCCTTGTTTGGTCATTAAAAAAACATTTTCGTGCGGAGACCTGGAAAGAAGTATGAGTCTTGCTATTTTGTAGTGCAAATTGGTTTTATGGTGCTTGATATATATGATCTACTGGGCAAGGATTCTCGGTCTGCTGCTGCTACTTCTCCTACTTTATGATATGTGTAAGTATCCTTAAAACAGGTGGGAAAAGGTTTATAGTAAGCTTATTTTGATAGCATAGGTCTGAAATGGGCAGTTGTTCTATTTCCTGAGGAGGTCTCTCTAGATTCATGTACTTCAGTTTTGGGGATTTATTTGTTTTGTTTTTCTTTTAGCTTTTCAACAGAATTCTAGTTTAACTTCTCTTTTTTACCCTTTGGAGAATACCTGGGGAAATCCATCTGAAATCCCGGTGTAGAAACTTGACATTTAAAAAAGCTGGTTAATCCTACAAAGAGAGATATGCAATGCACCCAGAAAAATGGAAGTGGGAAGATGCTCAGATAGTCAAACTTGAGGCCCCTACAGGAACTATAAGGTATTTTTATATGAATGATTAAGCAGCAATACATCAGTATAAACCAACAATATATCAATATGAAGACTTCTCTCACTCACACAGCAACACTGTAATGAAAGCAAAGCAGAACACTCCTATTCTGCATGTGTACCATACTTTTGCTGGGTCAGCCACTAAGGATATACACTGAGAAAAAGATATCACTTTGTTATTGGAATCAACCAACTGGGACCAGGATATAAGACTTGGTGTTGTAGGTGTTGTTGCAAAATGCCAATAACAGCACTGAATGTGAACAATTTCAAAGCTTATTCATGATCAGGAATAAGGCCAACTGTCTTCAGCAAATTCGAAGGTAGAAGGCAAAGGGTTGTTTGCAGGCATCTGTTTTCATGCAATTCAGACAGTTTAAACTTAGCCTCCAGATGTCTACTGGGGCAGCACAAGTTACATCACAGTACATTTTTCTCTTATACCTACTACATACCTCTTCATACATTGCATGTTCAGAAAATGGCTGAAAATGATTAAAGAGATGTGTATTTTAGCATTATGAGGGACTTCTTGATCTTTTATTATTAGTAAATGTTGTGGTGTAGTGTCACTGGTAAGCCACAAGCATCTATTTCCCTGTTAAATGTACTGGCTAACTCTATTTGCAGACTCACTTAAATCCCTATTTCCTGTTTTTCTTTCTGTACTACACCCCTACTTGAAAAAGCTGTTTCCTCTTGCAAAGACAGAAAGAACAAGCAAAATTACTTAGGCCGTTTCCGCACGGCCTCCCTGTCGCCTCCATGCCGGCGAGAATTCCGCCGGCGTGGAGGCGAAGGCCGTTCGCATGCACGCATGCGGACGGCCTCAGCAGAGGCCAGCAAACGGCAGGCGGCTCCGCACGGAGCCGCCTCTTCCCCCTGCCCCGTCCCACTCACCTTGTCCCCGTCGTCGCCTGCTGGCCGTCGAAGCCCCGCCCACGCTGCCCTCCGACCTCCAGGGGTCGGAGGACAGCGTGGGCGGGGCTTCGACGGCCAGCAGGCGACGACGGGGACAAGGTGAGTGGGACGGGGCAGGGAGACAGCGTGTTCCCGGCGGCGCGGTGCAAGACGCTTTCCCCCCAACAACAACCCTTTAAAGGGTTGTTGTTTAGGGCAGCCTGACGCCGCCCTGGGGGAGGGGGAGGGCAGTTGCAGCAGCGCTGCCTGTGCGAACGGCGGCCTGGGGGCGGCGTTTTTACCGCCCCCAGGCCGTCATTTTTGGCCCATGCGGAAAGGGCCTTAGTAATTTCTATATTCCTGGTTGGCTAAAGGTTTATTTTTTGCTTATTTTTTAATAAGACATCACCACCAAATCTGTATGGTTCCAGAGTTTAGGATCTTTATTTTCATTAGGGAATGTTCACAAGGGTCTGGGACAGCTGTTTAGAAAGATAACACCTCCAGATTTGCACAAATGATACTTCTTTCTCTAATCTAAAGTCCCCTTCCCCAGTTTCAAGTGAATTGGATAAAGGAGGGCAATTTCACAGACTCCTGAAATGGATGCCTCTCAGCATGGACTCAGTTGTATCAATCCCTACAATGGTGGTCAAAGCAGAATTGCTCTTGCCAGCCATGCCATTAAAAATAGGGAAACCCTGCCGGCATTTTCCTACTGTTACATTAACTGATTGACAATAAACATTTCTTACTGTCATCTAAAATCCCTGCATTTGCCACACTTACTTGTTGTGGCCTGTTTTTTTTTCCACAAAGTACAATTGGCTTCATTTGCAAACTACTTCATCTCTTTCTGACAGTTTGTGGTTATGGGGATGTACTAAAATGAATGAGGAGGAGGGCTACTGGGAACAATGGCAGATGCTAGAAGGCCAGTTGGATGTAATGGGACCCCAAATTACTAACGGACTTGCATAGGCTCCATTGAAACATATCACAACATTAAAAAATTGCAAATAAATTCTGAATTGCAAAGACACTAGCCCTGGGCTAGAGTCCAAAGTGGAATTAGTGTTGCTTGGCCCAGACAGACTGCTCTGGGCTCAAAATGGAAGTCCCAAGTGTGCAGTGACAATCCTTGAGACTGGACCAGATGCTCTGGGACTGGAATGATACCCCACACAATGGAACGATGGTCTCTGGGACTGTAAAGACAGAACACTTTTGCTATTCAAGGGCCATTGTTCCACTCTGCGATTTGTCATTCCAGTTCCAGAATATTTATGCTACCACAAAGGGACAGGGAAGTCCTTCAGCCCATATCACTCAGGTGCATTCAGTGTCACTGCAGCAGCACTCCTATGGCATAGGAGCCCACATAAGTACCAATGGGAGTATTCCTGGGGGTGGGGCCAACTTTAGTCAGCTTCCTCAGGCCTTCCTGCCCAGGAGCATCCCCTTTTGCTGGTAGTGATTTAGCCAATAAAAATGCAGGTACATTCAACTGGCTGGATAGAACTCTTGCTGCACTGCTGAGAACCTCCGCGGAGATGTCATGCCTGTGCTGTCCCTGTTCGCCACCCATCTAACCACCACCACTACCCCTCCCCCCCATGGAATGGGCTGCCAAAATACTATTCCAGAAAGACAGAATAAAGATGTGAAACAGTAATTTCCATGAATATATTTGGCTTGGGTATTTCATGATTCTCATCCCTATCAAACAATCTGTTCTCCATCCTCCATGTAATCAACTGCAATTTATTATGCATGTTGCTTACATAGATACACATGATCAGCGGTTGGAAATATATGTTGCATTATTTAATATCTATTACAGTCTGTTCATCTACAATAATATGGATGCTTATTCAATGCGTATCCACCCCTCCCCCAAATAAATCTCCCCAAATCCAGCAAGCAGCATAAGAAAATACATTAAAAGAATATGCATCATTTGGATAAAATTATTATCTGAAAAGAATTTTGGAACAAAGCTTGATGCTCAAGCATAGCCTATTAAATGATTTTTAAAAGGATTATAGGTCACAGAACCCTGGTTTATATACACTCTTCTCACATTCCCCCTGTTATAATCTCTGTTTCAGTGACATAAACATAGCATTTCATATATATCCTATGAGAAGCATAAAATCATAACCTTTTTATTTAGAGTCTGTGCAACCTATGATATATGTATGGGTCTCCCTTATCTATATGTAGGAATGTGTCCAGAATCTTTCAGTGTTTTTTTAAAAAATCTGCCAAAAGGTCAGCTTTGAGACAGTATTAGCATGTTCTCTAGGTAAATAGTTGATTTTTGAAATTCTGCTGATATTTGATATACTGCTGATATTCATGACAAAGAAAGGACTATACTATCAGAAATACATAAAAAATAATGTATACAGTCAAACTGGTGGCGTCCCAGATGAATAAATTTCTGTAATGTCTGGATGATCATAACACTTTGTCACAGGCACAGTTCATAAGTGCATTTAGGTAAATAAAACTTCCCAAGACAGTTTATAAGTTAAGAAGAGAAGGACAGGAATAAAGCATTCTTTTCCATAACAATTAGAAAAGCACTGTGCATGTTTTTATTTTTTCCAAAGCCCAAGGAGAGTTGTATTTGTTTTTCTCCACAGACTTGTCACAGCTGTGCACCACTCCACAACTAAATAAAGAATGACCAAAGCAGTTTTTCCAGAAATAACATTTTTAAAAACCCTTTCAATTTGATGTTCATTTAAGTAGAGGTGTGTATTCACATATATTGCATTGGAAAAATCTGAAAAATAAAGGGCACAATTTCACTGGAACCAAAAAGGCAAAATTATTGGCTTTTTAGGGTCCATTTTACCTTATAGGAAATCATTGTGGGGCTCTGGTGTGTGAATGTTTAAGGTAGAGGGACCAAATTTACAGAACACCTGCAGGTGACTCTTCTTAGAAGATGTCTGGTAAAGGTTAGGGGGTTAGGAAGTCCAATTTTATGGGATCCCAAATGCAGAAAACATGCTCCTTACAGATGAAAAACTACTGCATGCAGCAGACAGGACAATTCTGTGCAGTGGCTATATAGAAAAGCTGTCAGTCATTGGTTGTTTCAATAATTTTTATGCAAAGGAATTTTGTGATTTTATTTATTTTATTCCTTCTTGACCTTTTTTATAGTGTTATTTATACTGATCTATGACTGCACCAATAAAATGACTCTAAACCTGAGGGTTCTTGTAAGGAAAGTCACCAGCAGCTACACTGCAAATTTTGTGCCTCTACAATCCTTGGGTTTTTCACCTGGGGTGGAATCTTCCCAGTTAATCACACAAAGCAATGGAAAAGCAAGTGGTTTTATTTTCTGCAAAAAAAATAAAATAGCACTGACACAAAGGGAATAAGCTCCAAAGCTTGTGTGTCTAATACAATTGGACGTTCTATATATATTCTTCCCAAAGGGAGTGGCAGGCTCCATCTGCTGACATCTTTTCTGATGTTCCTCTGTTGACCCTTTCTCTGACATTGGCAGCTGGCCTCCATGGATTACAAAATGTGGAATGTTTGGTTATCTTTAAGGAACACTGCATTCTTATCATTCTGTATTATCATAAATCTTGCAATGTAGGATAACTTGTTTTTAAAATAAATGAGGAATGAACCATTTCATTCTTTATAATTTTAATATCTCTTCCTTAGCTTTCCTAGAGAGGGGTTAATTTCCTAGGGTCACACTCTAAAACCTCAAAGAACAATTCCACAGATTCCCCCAAAGACTTCCCATAGAGTGTAATATTGCTGAAAATATTTCCCACCGTGGTGAGAATAGTGGGGAAAAATTTTTTTCAGCTGGATTCTCTGGTCTAAAATTGATTGATTGCACTTTTTGAGGGGGGAGTCTTTCTGGGGTTCTGGAGGGCATTTTTAAAATATAGGCACCAAATTTGCAGTGTAACTGCTGGTGACTCTTCTTTAAAAAAACCCTGAGTTTTGTGAAGATTGTTCAGGAGATCCAATTTTATTGGCTCCAATTTTTCTCTGAGTTTTTTCCATTTTTCTCCATTTGAAGGTCTCCTGACTCAATCTTCATGAAAACTTGGGGTTTTATCATGACTAACTATTGACTAACATGGGATTAAGTATTGACTAACTCTGGCTCATTTTGCATGGGCTATTTAGTCCGGCATGGGGCCAGTAAAAACAGTATTGTCGGGGAGAAGATTGCACAGCTGCCACTGCTGCAGCTGTGCTTCCATCTGGTGCCGAGCGAACGTGGAACGTGTGGAAATCGGCGTTTTCCCCATGCTGCTCTCGGTCCCCTTTTACTTCTTTTTACCTTCTCTTTTTGAAAATGCCGGCTTCCATCTGGTGCCAAGTGAATGACATTATGTGGAAGCTGGCATTTCCCCCAAGCTGCTCCTAGTTCCCTTTTACCTCCTGCTGGCTCCAGACATGCCTCCCGGCCTCCAACCCCAGAGGCATCACTATGGCTGCAGGAGCATGTTGCACTAGCTAGGGCAGGCCTCCCGGCAGCTCCTGCGGGGGGCTGGCTGGCCACCAATCAGGCTCATGCTTTGCCATCGTCCTGGGTTGCTGCAGCCATATCCCTGTTATTAAAGAAAAAGGCACCAAACAAGCCCCAAGTGAGCAACATGCTCCTGGGCAGCAGCAGCAGCAGCAGGGAGATGATGGGGCAGATGGCAGGCCAGGGAGAAAGGCCAGCTAGCCATGCCACCTCATGGACAGGTAAGAAATGCCAGCTAGCCATGCCACCTCATGGGCACCGTGTTTGCAACCCCTCCCCCATTTGACTGAGGTTCAGAATTGCATGCGGAGGCTGTGGCACTCCAGCTTCTTTGGGCAAGGTTTGTTTGGTCTGCACTCAGGGCGCACACCAGCTCTGGGCTATGGCACTCTGGCACTTACCTGACAGATTTTTGATGTTGGGCGGGGGGGGGGGGGCTGAGGGAAGGCAATTAGATTAGGGTAGGCCTCCCAGCGGGCAGGCCTCCCAGCCTCCTGGCCAGCTGCCAATTGAGCCCGCGCTTTGCCATCACTCTGGGTTGCTGCAGCCACATCTTTTTAATAACGGGGGAAAGGCACACACCAAACAAGCCCCAAGGGGGAAAAGGCACACACCAAACAAGCACACTCAGGAGGAGTCAGAACAGCAGCAGCAGCAGCAGAATGATGATGGGGCAGCCGGCAGGCCAGGGAGGAAGGCCAGCCAGCCACGTCACCCCACAGGCAGGTAAGCGCTGCGTTTGCCCCCCCTTGTTTGGCTGAGGTTTTGAATGGCAGGCAGAGGCTGTGGCACTCAAGCTCCTTTGGGCAAGGTTTGTTTGGTCTGTGTTCTGGGCTTGGGGGCAGCTCTGGACTGCCTCCCACCACGACTGCCACTGGGTAGGGACTTGCAAACTTTTTTTCTTCTTGCATCAGCACCGCTGTTTTGTCAGTGCCTGCAATTTCCTGCAGTGCCGAGGGAAGAAGAAAGGATAGTGGCATTGTTTAGGACAGTTCACTCCTTCAGAGAAAGGCAGATAAGAATGAACATTTAAGCTCTATTGACTAGTTACATGCAAGCAGGGGGAGGCCTCCTTAGCCTCAGGTAATGATAATGGAAGAGCCATTTGTGACCCTGGTGTGGACATGCGAGCTGCCAGGCCGAGCATGGCGTGTCTGACAGGTGGGTCCACTCGCTCGCTGGCCGTGGAAAGAGGCCAAGTTGGCCAGGCGCTGCCTTATATAGGAGAGCCCAGATTCCCTTTTCACGTGACGGTCCCCCATCACGTGACTTCACTATCGAATGGCTCCTGGGGAGGAGTGCTGTAACTCACTTCTCCCCTGCCACAACGGCACCCTTGTTAAGTCCAGAGGCACGTTTTCTGATCATTTTTCTGTTGTAAAGCATGGGACATCTTCCAAGGACTGTTGTTAACAAGAAGATTCAGAATTCTTTCTGTCAACTTGCACTATTAGAGAATGAGATATGAAGGGTCAGGTGCATAAAACTGAAATGTTTTAATATTTTGTGTTAATGTTTTAATATTGGCGATCCTGGAAACTCTACAGGTAGCATAAATTTGTTTTAAATAAAATAAACTGGGAGGACTGAGTGAGTAGAGAGGGTGCTGCAAAGGAAGAAGAAAATAAACAGGTAAATTAATAATTAGAAAAACACATGGTGAAAATGTAAGTAGACTTGGGTGATGGCCTTCACCATCTAAATGCAACTGTAACTCTCTATTTTCTTTTGTGGATTCAAGTCATACACTAGATAAGAAAAGCTACACATTTTGTGTCTAAATTTAGATGGTTTTATGTTTTGTGTCACTTTGTAGTACAAAATGAAATTGTGGTACTTGAAAATTCCAATTTTCCCTTCACATGGACATTAGTAAAGGAGATGTGTTAAAAAAAAAAAAGCAAAATGTACCAAAGGAATGACCAGCTCTTGTACAGTGCTTTATGTACAACTTGGAGACAAAAGATCAAACAATGGAAAATTCCTAATGATTCCATCTCAAAAAGAAGATTAAAATAAGGAGAATTTTGGATTGTGCCTTGAAATCTTGCTTGGGTGGTCGTGGGTAAGTCAGTCTCTCTCAGCTGAAGTTGCCCTACAGGAGTGTTGTTATAAGCATAAAATGAAGAAGGGCAGAATAATGCTGTAAATATTATTTAGGGTCTTCATTAGGGAGAAAAGAAGGGCACCAGCAGCTAAATAAATTAACTAAACAAAATAAATTCTGGTAAAGAGAAGGCACAGGGATATCTTTTCTGATAGTGTATGTATTTGTTACAGCCCTTTATAAGTACTAATGGAAAACTCTTGCATGTGGGAGTATTCTGCATGGAATGCTTATGCTTTTAAATGTACCGGTGTTTAACAACCTAATAAATGGTTTTAATGACTTGATGGCTTATGTTTTAGGCAGAGATACATTTCTTTCTGTGCTTTTAATACAGAAGTTATTTAATCACTTACAATAATAATCAATACCAAATGTGGTATTTTTATTTTATGTAATTCTCCATGCTAGGATTTAGTAGTGGCAAAGCTAAGACACCAGGGCAACAGGTGACATACGAGGTAAGGCACATTTAAAGATCAGTTCTATCACATGGAAGTGCTCACTTGAGATTGCTTGACTTGGAAAAGATTTGTACGGTCTGAAGAGAAACCAGAGTATTGTTTGGTTGCCTGAATCTGGATGGATTTTGTAATTGTAAGGACTGTTTGAGAACAATTCTGCCCCTCAAATCTCCATGGGCATGGAAATAGTTTCAGGCCAAGCAAGAGATCTACCAGATACATTCTGAGAGTGAGGTTCTATAATTGAATGCCTGGCTATACCAAGTGCCTTTCTAAACATTGGAATCGGCTCTCAGAATGTCTTGGATTTATCTAGGATTTATGAAATTGTAATCCTATTTCTTAAAATAGGAAACATAAATCACTGTCACTTTGGGTTGTTTCTGTAGCTCAGGTTTATTACTCATATCTCAAAAGTCTCTTTCTTTAACTTGTCTTCCTGCAGTGTATAATCAGAGTGAAGAGCTGACTGCTGATCAGGGGAGTTTATAATAGCAAGAGATTAACCAGTTTTATGTTTAGGTCCCAACATTCTTAATCCAATAACTAGTTTTGAGTTAAATTCATAATTTCTTTGATGTCAGATTTTCTTGCTTAGACTCAGTCTGCTGGCAGGAGCTGTTACTTTTATAGTTTCTCCACTGACTTTTTGGTTTATCCAGCTGTCAAGCTACAGTAAATCTTATACAAGTTCTTTATATCCTTGTATGGAAGGAAATACACTCTTAAAGCAGGGAAGGCAATAAAAGTAAAAAATATACCACCTAGTGTTATGATGGAACTCATATCCTTAAATATTAAAAAATTGCAAAAGATGTTTCTAGTTTGTATATGTTTCACACTTATTTATTTGTTTTTTATTTTGTTTTATAGTTTAACTCTAAAAAAAGTTCAAGGTGGTTTACCAAAAAATACAATCCAGCTACTCCGAACCCTTAACACACACATATCTTGCAGTAGAACAGCCATTAAATACAGTTCAGTTTAATTCAGTTTGTTTATAGCATCTCAAAATGATAATCTACAGAAAGAATATAAAGATCATAAAACTGCAGGAGAATGTAATGCTCACACAATGTAAATGGCCATGAAGATGTTTAGTATGTGTGACCTAACACTAGATACAAAGAAAACAGTTTTAATTACCTTGTTGCAATTAAACACAATGAAAAGCAGCAATTAGCTATTGGAATAATGTATCACACATTAATCAACTAAGGAGTTATAAAAGTTTAGCTGTCTGACCAAATTATTTCAGAATCTCAAGCCCATAGCAAGAAATTCCTGCTTTTTAAATAATTTTGTAAATCAGAGGAAAAGTCATTTTACACATTCATTTTATTGCATCTTGGATGTTAAACTATATTCCATGTGTCCTTCTGACATAATCACACATTTAAGCATTTTAAAGTTGTATATTGAATTATTATGTTCCTTCCTATTCTTCTGGCAATCATCATATTTTAGCTCCTAGCCAATAAAGCTGGCATTCTGCTTTGGGCCACGCCAATTTAAAATGATAAAATGAGAACATGACTTGTTGCTTCATGCAGATTAGCCTATCCAACAGAACAGTGGAGCCTTTAACTGCCCCCCCCCTTAGTATCAGGTCTTGCTGAAAACTTGCCCACCAACCCACCAACCCACCTATACATGGTATTACCCACATTATATGGTGAGCAGGATGTAGAGGGCTACCTTAAAACTAGTCATGGGAGGATTGCCTGCAGTTCATTATCTTAGTTAGCTGTCGTTTTTGTCATTAGTTAGAGTTAGTTGTCATTAGTTAGAGTTAGGGCAAACTGGCAAGCACCCAAAACCATCTGAGGGTAGGGAAGCTGTTCCTGTGTCAGGCCTGGCTCCCGCCCCTCCTGGCACCAGTTGGTGACACAAAGGTCACACCTGTACTTGCTGTTACCCCCCTTCCACTTTACCAAGAAATGTGAGAAAGAGTTAGTTTGGAGCTAAGGCATCCCAAGGTCAACAACAGATAGAGAGCCACCTGACATCCTGCACCCATGAGATAGTGGAAGCAATCCTGGTTCTTATTAGACCAGAGGAAAGCCTAGTTATCTACTCAGGGTGTGAAGCCATAAAGTAAAGATCAAGGAAAGAATACCCCAGAATGGCAATGGTAAAACGCAGCTATGGAATTAGTCAAGGCTGCCATTTGCAGCTGGTAGCAGGGCTAAAATAGCCCCAGGTCCTGAGTAATGCGCCCGCACGCGCTTGGGATCTTGTCACGTGACAGGGCCCCGTCACGTGATAAGGGAAGGGGGCCAGGCGTGCCTATAAAAGGCATCACCCAGTGTGCTCTGGCCTCTTTTGAGGCTGATGAGCAAACAGACCCTCCCTCCCTCCCTATGGTTAGAATGAGTTGGTTTGGTTCATCTTGTGTTAATTGCTTTTCATCACAGCCTTTGGCGGGCATGGGCATAGGAGCACATCCTTTTGGGGGAGGCCAAGCTTGCGTACCAGACCTCCCCATAGTTGGGGGCCTTAATAGGAGATCTGGGGGTGGGGCGTGCTCCCTAATGCAAGCTGTGGAGGCTTTGCACAGAGTTCGCTACCCCCAGCAGGAAGGGGTGTCACCTAATGGGCAAGTGCTCAAGTGGCATCTAGTAACTTTCGGTCTCTATTCCTCAATAGGGATTGGGGATGGTGCCGGGTTCAGCAGGCAGGCTGCCTGGTGGCTAGATGTGCCCCTTATGCTCACCCAGCTTCCGTGTTGTTTAATAAAGAGGGCTGCAGTCAAGTTCTATTTCCAAAAAGGAAGTTGTGTTGTATTATTGGGGCAATGGGGAGCTCCACAAATCAGCATGCAACATATATTATTGGAGTCAATTAGGGTTTTTTCTACTTTCATACATTGTTTAATATCCTCAAAATGCACTCAAGTAAACTCATGTATTTCATAATGGGCAGCCCCATCTTAGAGCTAGATGCCAGGCCATGGTGCTGTGGCTGTCCCTGGCTGCCACCTTCAAAGAGGCTTCCTGGTAGCATGGGGAGGTTCAAAAAGTGAAAGAGGATTCCCGCCACCAAGAAGTTTCTATGGGGCTCAATAGAGGGTGGCATAAGTCTGAATTCCTGGCTGTGAATGGCCAGGAGGGACCCAAAGTTGGCTCCTCCCGGGCCATGGCCCTGGCCCGTCCCAACTACAACAGCAGCTGAAGGGGTGCTGAGATACTGACGCATCATCCAGCACTGCATCCCAGTGCTGGGGGAAGGCAGCAGCAGCCTCATGCCAGCAGAATTACTCCTCCATTCGGGTAAATGCCCCAGGGAGGGCAAATTTACAGGCGTGGCATCACACCACTACCACCATCGAATTTCCCCTTGGCACTGAAGGATGGGGCTCTTGTGATTTTCCCTGAACGAAGATCTAGCTACAAAGATAAAGGAGGTCAGCAGGGTCAAAATCATTTGACAAAGGAAAGAAAAAAAGGTATATTCATTTAAGGATATAAATATTCTTCTCAGCTAGACTTTAATGGAATGCAGCTTTTTAAATTTTCCTGAAATTTTCTTCTTTTTATATGTACTTTACCACCCATGAGATATCCATGAGGTATTTCATCAGCCACTTGGCTTCACTATTTCTTGCAGGTTTCCTCTGTTCACATCTCCTGCATGTCTTGTGTGGATTTAACACTTCTATTATGACACAGGACTTCATTTGTTTCAATCCTTTGGAATTCTGTCCTACAGTTGACTTAGAATTATTTGCTAATTAAACTGAAATGTGTCTTTATTCTGAAACACAACAAAGGACTTCACAAAATGTTCAGTCCATGCTGTAAATTTTATGGTTTCTTCTGAGATTCTTGGTTCTGTGGGAAACTGAAGCTTACAATATGGTAATATTTCATACTGGAAAAGAAAAGGAATTCAGCTGTGGCACCTTGAAGATCTGGCAGTATGCAGCCTCTTAAGTAGCATGCAATTTATTGAAATAGTTATTACTATATCCAAAGGTAATGGGATTACTGTAACTATGTTAAATATAAGAAATTGCAGAAGAAGACATAACTGAAATTGTACCTGTAATGTGCTGTGGCAGGAAGTGAAGGAGTCAAACTCAGAACTGTCCTGCATCTGGCATGTGTAATATTAAAAGAAAAAGTAGTACATGCCAGTTGCTACTTTGAGAAGAGAGAATACCCTGGCTGCTTTGGAGCCAAATAAAGACTTCTGGTGCCAGGTCAAGACAATGTAAGGAACACTATTTATTTGTTTGAGAAACTACCTAACCTTACTGATTTCAGTAGTCTTCAAGTAAGTAGCATTATAGGAAAGTACTGTTAGACTGCAGTTAACACAGTGAATAAATAAGTGATCTTGTTGAAAATTCCATCTTGGTTAGCTACCAAGAACTGCAGTTCTGTGTGCAAGGAGTACCTTGAGTACTGAACTGAGCAACATTGGGGATCCCTGGTCATACTGAAGTCCCTGGGATCTTCATGCCCAAACTGATCAGACTTGGACTTGTTAATGTGATGCCCCAAAATGCCTCAGTGAAGTCAGAAAACTGGATGTCACCATACTGCAGCACCAGCAGCCTCATCCAGGATAGTGTAAATGG
Organism: Sphaerodactylus townsendi; assembly: GCF_021028975.2. Classification (NCBI taxonomy): domain Eukaryota; kingdom Metazoa; phylum Chordata; class Lepidosauria; order Squamata; family Sphaerodactylidae; genus Sphaerodactylus; species Sphaerodactylus townsendi. The sequence goes on along the minus strand of NC_059425.1, from coordinate 126,240,876 downwards.
GTGACTAAATTATGCCACACTGGTACATTTGTACCAATTCCTTTGATGTTGATGGATTCCCAGTCTCCCAAGTTTTCCTTGAAGCAACAGCACAAGCCTTAAGGACTAGGGCAGCTAACCAACTTCTAGAACCCATCAACCAGCTACTCTACTATCAACCCAAATTAAAAAAAAACACCCTTGAATATCCTCAGTGGCAGGTGCCAAAATTATTCTTAAACTTCAACTGACCCCCCAAAACTCACTTTGCCTTCCATGGACAACTTTCATGCCTAGAATCAATGCCACTATCAGTGCCCACTGAGCTTCAATCTCTGATTTATATTCCCAAATTGTCACCAAAGCCACAGTAATATCAAGCTGTATCAAGAAAGCTCAACCATACATTAGTATTTACTTTAATTTACCTGGCTGTATTCCTGTTCCGAGCATCACTAACTTTTTTACTGGAATAGCCAAAGAAAAATACCCCCACATGGTGAATGACTCAGCATGTGAAACTTAGTTGCCTCAAACTGCTATCTCTACCTGACAGTCATCTTTCTAATTCACAACTCTTGCCATAAGGTTTTACCTTTGCACTTAAAATGAACCTACAATCATGACTGCTTTTCTTTTCTTTTTTCATTTTGTTTCCCTTTTTTTGTTTACAACCACACCTTTCCCAACACACTACAAACTTCAGCTATCAACTGGTGTTAATAGGGATCACTAAACTTTCCCTACAACCTTCAGCCAAGTAATACTATACCTTGCCATTAGGGTACCTGTACAGCAACCCAAAAACAGCAGTCTAAGCTCCTCATGACCGGGAGCCTCTACAGGTCTTCAATCTGTGCTTCATCTCCAGCCATCTGTGAAGTTACTATCCTACAGCTACTTGGGGATTTTGAGCTCTGCCATAGAGAACAGCTTTCCTGTCCACCGCATATTCAGTTAGATAGGCACTAGGACCCAACTGGAGCATTCTAAAACAAAGCCAGTCCAGCAAGTGGCTGATACGTAGCTTTTTGTTGTTGTTGAAAAAGGTATAAAAAGAGTCTAAAATTTAAACAGTACTGCCTTTCTTACCATCTTTACTTCTTAGATATGAGGATTGAGGAAGTGACTATTTCCAAGCCTTTGAAAAACCTTTCCTGTCTCCCATATCCAGTGGTGGGATTCAAATAATTTGGCAACCGGTTCCGGTGGTGGGATTCAAATAATTTAATAATTGATTGTTTACAAGCACCATCTTAACAACTGGTTCAGCCAAAGTGGTGCGAACCTGCTGAATCCCGCCTCTGCCCAAATCATAATTGGGGAATTTACTGAGTGTTGTTAATTTGGAAATTAAAAATGCTGTTTTAAATTGTCCTGTAACTTTTAAGTCAGCTAAAATCTAGGTGTGGATCTAGGTCAAACTGCCTCCACAGCAAACACTTCAAGTCCAAATATAGATATAGGGTGACCGGGGCATGATCAACTTAAAAAATATTTCAATACTAGAGAAGATAATTAATACGTAATTATTACTTGCTATCAAAAGCATATGGAATGAGACCCATGAACAGGTTTTTAAAAAGCATAATCCCTCATTTTTTGGATTTTAACCTTTCAATAGTCAACTAAGTTGAAAATTTAAATGCTTTAATTAAATGTTGAGGTGAAATATTACTTTAGACTCTATGGTGATGGGCAATTATCACCCAGTAGCCAACGTCCCATTTTTGGGCAAGGTACTGGAGACAGTGGTGGTAGCTCAACTGCAGGCTTACTTGGAAGAAAGTGATTTTCTGGACCCATGTCAATCTGGTTTCAGGCATGGTTACAATACAGAAATTGCCTTGGTTGCAACTGCTTTTATTAGGAGACAGGGAAAATACTAACCTGCTGATTTTTTCTTGATCTCAGTGTTGTTTGATACCATGGGCAATGGTGTTTTGCTGGACCAACTCTGGGGTTAGGGGGGCACTATGTTACAGTGGTTCTCCTTCTACCTTTGTCAGTTCCAGAAGATAGCATTGGGGGACTTGTGCTCACAGTCCTGGGAGCTCTCTTGTAGAGTTCCCCAGGGCTTGGTCCTGTTCCTTACATTGTTCATCATGCATCTGAAGCTGCTGAATGAGGTCATCAGAATATTTGGAGTCAAGTGCTATCAATATGGAGATGACACCCAGCTCTATCTCTCCATTTCATCAAACTCAGGGAGGTGTTGTGTGTGTAAGCAATTATAGGCTGGCCAAGCACCAACAAACTGAGGCTGTAACCAGACAAGATGAGGTTCTCTGTGTTCTGGGCTCCTGAGTCCATGAGATCACATGGCACCCAGTTTTAGATGGGGATATTTTCCCCCAAAAGTTTAGTTTACCAGCTCCACCTATTTATTTGACAAAGTGGACCTGGTCCCAGTGTTACATGCTCTGGTAACCTCCCTATGGATTATTGTAATGCATTCTATGTGGGGTTGCCTTTGAAGATGGTCTGGAAGCTGGAGTTGATTCAGTATGCAGCAGCTAGACCAGGGGTAGGGAACCTGCGGCTCGAGAGCCACATGTGGCTCTTCTACCCTTGCACTGCGGCTCCACGAGCCGAGCCGCTGGCTTCATCCTTGCCCGCCCTGCAGGCAGCAGGGCGGGTGCACCAATTGCCCGCAGCCGGCTGGGCTGCGCTGCGGGCTTCCCCTCTCGCCTGCCTCGTTGGAGTGGGGTGGGTACTTTCCCGGCGGCCGGTGAGGCCGAGCCGCTGGCTTCATCCTTGCCCGCCCTGCAGGCAGCAGGGCGGGCGCACCAATTGCCTGCGACTGGCTGGGCAGCGCAGCAGGTTTCCCCTCTCACCCGCCTTGTTTGAGCGGGGCAGGCGCTTTCCCGACGGCCAGCAAGGCTGAGCCGCTGGCCCCATCCTTGCTTGCATCCATGCACTTCTCAGAATGAGTTAGTAAAAGGTAAAAAAACCCAATATATACAGTGTTATCTTTATTGTAAATGTCAAAAATTATTTGCGGCTCCAAGTGTTTTCTTTTCCTGTGGAAAACGGGTCCAAATGGCTCTTTGAGTGTTAAAGGTTCCCTACCCCTGAGCTAGACTGTTAGCCAGTACATCTCGCCTGACACACATCACACCAGTCCTTAAGAAACTGCATTGGCTCCTACTTCACAACCAGGTCCAATTCAAGGCATTGATGTGCAAAACCCTCAATGGCTTGGGCCCTTCCTACCAAAGGAGTGCCTGGGTCAGTATGTACCTGCCTGGGCACTGAGATCACAGGGGAAGGCATTCCTGGTGGTGCCTCTCCTCACTAAGATGTGGGATCTGGGGCACATGGGAGGGCTTTTTCTGTTATTGTCCCCAGACTCTGGAGCAGTCTCCCATCACAGATTCAGCATGTACCTACCCTTTATGGGTTTAGGTGCATGGCAAAGATGTTCCTCTCTACTCAGGCATGTAGTTAGATTCCCTGGAAACCCCCTATATAGCTGCTGTTTTGGGAGGGGAGGTTGGGGTAATTTTAATGTGATTTTTCTTGCTATTTTAGTTGTTATATTTTATTCATGATATTTTTATTGTGGTTTTGTTCAACCTTTGTAAGCCACCTGGAGATACTACAATGAGGCAGAGAATAACTATAAAAAATAAATAAATACAAAGATTCCCACTGCTAAGGTCTTCTTCTGATGTAAACTTATTTAGCTGAAGAAAGTCTTGACGTCCAGTTTACTGTGTAATGGCTTTTAGGAGTTTTATGTTTTCTAGAAGGCTTTAGTCCTCAGATAGGACAGGATACACACCTGAATAAATGCAAGCATCACTGCTGAATTCATTATTTTTTATGTAGATCATCTGATTATTATTTTCACTTGCACATTTTTAACATTTAAACTGAATTTAAATTCTGTTATCACACGGTATCTGAGTACTAACAGGAAATATGGTAGCTTTCTAATAATTGCTATGGTGTTTTTTCCCTTCAGATTAAGAAACTAGTGGTGAATTCATTACCATTTATGAAACTCCACTGGTTAAATATTTTCTTGCAACTGGGCTAAATTCTATTGGCTTACAAGAAGCCTCCAGTGGCACGAAGATATTTCCTAAGGTCATTTTACTTCTGTGGCCACAATAGTGTACATGTGCATTTCTGTGCCTTTGGCTTTAACCTGCTTATGGGATATTGCCCTTTGCTTGCAGCAACCTCATTTCCAACCCAAGTCACAGTTCTACTGTAGTAAGGAGGATTATCCATGATCCATATGTATTTAATCTGCCAATCACTGGTAGAAGGGTCTCTTTGCCCTGGAGACTCTCTCTCGCAGGATTTGTGTACTCCTGTAAAATGAATAGAAAGAACTATAGTAGAAAAAGCTAGTTGACAACCAGACCTGAATATCTGCACAGCTTATCAACAAAAATACTCAGTCTATTTTCCCTCCTCTACTGGAGTGCAATTTACACACATACAAACACACACAGCTTGTATGCAAAGACCCCTCAAGTACTTCAAGGATTGTTTTCACACTGTAGTAGTTATTATATCTGGCTACCTGTGCTAGTTAAACTTCTGGGTCATGTTGCTTGATTTTTTTATTTGATTACTAGACAAGGCTAGAAACTGAATATGTGCACTCCATAGAGTGCATTACGTTTCAGATACTTGGATGGCATGAGTTACTCGCATTGCTGGATTACTGAAGGGTGAACAATAAAGACCAAATCTCAATCCCTGACCCCACCCACAACTATATTTCCGGGTCTCTTTCTCTTCCTGGAAGGCAGCAAAGGTTGTTTTATTGATACTACACACAACCCCTTCTCCCACACAGAGAGAGGTTAGGCACTCTCCTTTCCTAGGTATCCTTCTATTTTTGATCTGGTGTATATGTGTGAGTCTGTTTGTGTATATATGTTTGTGATTAGTGGTGGGATTCAAATAATTTAACAACTGGTTCCAGTGGTGGGATTCAAATAATTTAACAGCTGTTTGTTTATAAGAACCATTTTAACAACCGGTTCTGCTGAAGTGGCATGAAGTGGAATTACCACACTGTGTGTGGTAATTCTGCCTGTCATGACAGTGCATGGCTCTTACAGTGGTAAGTGCTTGATGTTATTTACCCTTCTGCCAAAGCTAATGATTTCCTAATAATCTAGGAGTTGCTCTTCTTGAACTCTTTCTCTTTTCTTGGGCAACACTAGTGGTAGGAGTGTGCCTTTCAAAACCATCTATCACCACTGGCCTGAAAAAGATGAGGGGCTGAATAAGTGGGCCAGCAAGCCACACCTGTGAATAGGATTTTTGCCATTAACATTTTGGCAAATGGGTCAATGAGTAAACAGCAGTGCTCATTTACCTGCTTCCTCTCTTTTTTCTGTCTGGGCAGTGGCAGTTGATAACCACTTTAGGGGGGGGCAATCTACAAATAAAAAAGGTGCAAGAGCAGCAGAGTTGCAACCATTCTCGAAAGCATTGATCACCTCATCTGTGCTTGCTTGTTCTTTGTGGCAAAAGGGAAGTGAAAAGGTGAGAAGGGGATCAAGGTACCAACAAATATCTGATGGGCACAAAGAAATTTCTTTTCTCACCCCCCCCCCCTTCTCTATTTTTAATTCATTAGGGGAATGAGGAAGGGCCCAAGGAAAGTCCACTTACTTTGCTTTCCTACTATCAGATGCTCTGAAGATGCCAGCTAAACATCAGGAGAGAATGCTGCTAGAACACAGCCATACAGCCCGGAAACTACACAGCACCCCATTAAATTATTTAATTTTCTACTTTTTTCTTGTCAACTTACTCTAGCTTTCACATCAACTTTTGTCTAGCTTTCACATAAATAATGTGCTAATAGGAATATTATGGTATGAATTAACTTTATCTTGTTTCCCAGTGTCACGCTTAAGATTTTTTCTAGTTCTTTCAGGCTGTCCTTCCTAGTTTCAGTCTCCTGATTTCTTGGTTGCAGTCTCCTTTTTGGTTGATAATGGAGCAAAGGAATGGAAAGACTTCAACAATTTCAATTTCCTCATTGTCAACTCTAGAGGTGAATACTTCTCAAGTAGTCATTAATTTTGTCTTCTTGATATTCAGCTGTAGTTCTGGTTTGGCATTTTCTCCTTTAACTTTCAGCAGTAGTCATTTCAAGTCTTTGCTTTTTCTGCAGTAATATAGTGTCATTAGCATAATGTCCCTCTCCCCTCAATTTTCATTCTACCTTCATATAAGTCTAATCCAGCTTTTCTTATGATACATCTTGCATAAAGACTGAAGAGAAAGGGAAATAAAATAAATCCTTTCCTAACACCTTTGCCAATTGGGAGTCATTGTGTTGTCAAGACCCTATTAAGACCTGTTAAAAGTTTCAGCTCTTCCCTGTTTCTTGCCATGAGATTGTGAAATGAATTGGGAACAGGTGGCAACGTGGAAACCCCTGGCTTGTTTTCTTTTGCTTTGGGCATGTAGTTACTTTCTCATCCTTTGGGCTGGCCAGCATCTGGCCTTATCTCTGGTTTGACATCGGAGACTTTGCACTACTTGAGAATGCTTGTAGTGATTTCACCCTGCTGCAATCCTGAGGATAGGAGCTGGAATAATGTTTGGAAAAGAGAAATTAACCAAGAAATGTAGTGGAACTCAGTTCCAGCAAACCTTGCTTGTGGACTGTTTGTAATATCCTATCAAGAAACCATTTTCTGAACTCAAGGGTCTGGTTGTTGTATGGTTGACAAATCCTGATGTGTTTCTCCATATTCTGTCCTAATAGTAGCCACATCAAAACAATCAGATCCTAGGAAAGTGAGAGTTCTTATAAATAATGATGCTGATTATTTAATTTCATTTTGATGCTTAATGACCAAGTGCTGAAAGTGAAGGGTTTAAGGATTAATTTTTGGTGTAGAAGAAACTGAAAGTCTATATGAAATAAGTACTTTATAATGTTGTGAATTTATGTTTTTGTCAATAGTTTGGACTTTGATTTTGAAATATAAATTTTAAAAAATTACGGAGGCCCCCAACCACAGGGAGGTCTGGCACACAAGCTTGGCCTCCCCATAGGATGCACTCCTCTGCCCAAACCGCCACAGAGCTGACCCTTCAGCTTCCACCACAGCTTCCCAAGCCTCACAGCCAATCCAAGAGTGCCAGCTGTATGGCACACAGCCAAATGTCTATGTCCTGTTTGGACAGGTGCACACCATCTGAACAAAAGAGTGCATGCTCCTGGGTGGTTATATCAGGGTGAGGGATAACGCTACCACCAAGCTCCCAGACCACCCGCGCTGTCACTTTACACACTTTGTGACCTGCCAAGTCCACTTTCCTCAGCTCTCTGGCATCCTTCCACAGGAGCCTTGGGAAGAGGTGGGACCAAAACAATTTAACATCCAGTATCAGCACCAGGACCTTCCAGAGGCTGGCCACCATCCACAAGGACAGTTCCAGGTCTTTCAAAGCTGGGCGATCATTCTCACCCAATTAGATGATGACTAGTACGACCCTGTTCTGCAGTAAAATCAATTTTGGGGGCACTGTTGGGCCATGAAGCTTGGGATGTGTGATTGCTTTGTGCAGACATGTGTCTAAGGACTTGTGCCATGATGTGGTGGTGATTTTGGGGTGACCAAGTGAAAAATGCGCCCCCTGCAGGCACCCCTAGAAATTTGCCCAAGATTCTTTGTTCTGCAGTGACAAGATTCTTAGCTGCATTGCAGTCAATGGGGAATTTCTGGTAGAGGGCTGTGAGGTGCACATTTCTGAAGGCACTTTCAGGGTATCTTCAGGAGAGTCTCTGGATGACACCATCCAGGTTTGGGGAACTTTGGTTCAGGGGGTTCAATTCTATGGGACCCCAAAAGGGTAGGGCCCATCTCCCACTGCCCCCTGAAGCAAAGTTCCCCAAACCTTGATGGTGTCATCCAGACACTCTCCTGAAGATACCCTGAAAATTTTGTAGGTTTACCATGAGAAATGTGCACTCCATAGCCCTCTATCAGAAATTCCCCATTGACAGCAATGCAGCTAAGTCACTGCAGAACAAAGAATCTTGGGCACATTTCTGGGGGTGCCTGCAAGGGGTGGATTTTTAGATGTATCGGTAGCAAAATTTCAGAGTATCATCAGGACAGTCTCCTGATGATAGTCCCCAGTTTTGGTGCAGTTTGATTCAGGGGGACCAAAGTTATGGACTCTCAAAAGGGTAGCCCCTATCTCCTTAGCTCCCATTGGAAAGAATGGGGGATAAGAGCACGCCTTTTGGGGGTCCATAATTTTGCCCCCCCTGAACCAAACTGTACCAAACGGGGGAGGTATCATCAGAACAGTCTCCTGCAGATTCGGTCAAAATCCAGATTCGGACAGTCCAAATCTCCAACCCTACGGCTGCTTCCATTCATCGTGTGCCATAGTGTCTGTGTGTGGCAGGGTGTCAGGGGTGTAACCAGGGATATAATCTGTTAGATGTAACATTCTGTTAATGGAACATTCCTACTTATTCTTACTTTCACTCTTCTCACGTCTGATATCCAAACAAGGCATATCCCTGACACCTTCTATTCCCATGAGAAATTGAGCATTTCTGTTGCTCTGTGGGGGCAGATATCTAGGTGGCATTATCTCTGTCATTGACCTTGAGGCCTCTCAGGCTCTGATGTAACTCTTTCTTACATTCTTTGGGAAAACGGGAGAGGGGGATTTCATTTCTAATAAATAGAATGGAAAAGCCAGGTCTGGCAAAGCTGGCTTCTTGCAAGTTGGGTGCTATGTTATCTTTTCAATAAAAACTTCTGATCAACAATCCAGAGTCTGCTTATTGTGTCAAGGATCGAGACCTAACACAGGGTGAGGGGGAGAGATTGACCACATGTATATTTACAGGACCTGGGAAATATGCTTGGTTGAGCAAAGGAGGTCAGCAGATCTCCATATGTTCACTCTAAGGTTAGACAATTAGCATCCTCAGCTATTTTGCTTATTTTAATTTAGGGCAGTCTCTGCACTCATATGCATCCATCATGTCTGTCCCTTGGAATTCTGGGGTGCTCAGGAAAAAAAGGCAAGATTATTTAAAATGTATGAATATATCACAACCATTGAATTGCATCCTTGACAAACAGTTAACAAACATTCAGGACAATCTAAAAGGATAATGTGTAACCTGGGGAAGCTGTTCAAATAATTATGTGGTTGCTCTGATGTGTGATCACACCTCTTCTTCCTCTCTATGTTTCTAACTCAGATCAACAATCAATTCTTTGTCTCTGGATTACAAGTCAGTTTATATTATACTGCTTCAGAACTCATTTTAGGGTATAAAAAGGGTTCCCACGGCCATTTGTGTGTGTGTGTGTGTGTGTGCATGTGTGTACGTGTATGTATATTTGAATTTGAGCCACACACCCCCCACTCGCATGCGGTCTTTTGCTAGGAGAAATGTGGGCCATTTCCCTCTCTCCTCTCCATTCACTGCTGCCTTTGTTGAACTTCTTTGCTGCAAGAGTGGTAAATATTACCCATTCTTGAAATCTCTATCCGACATGCTCCCTTTTCTTTTAGTGGTTTTTGTATGGCTTATGCATGTTTACTTGATTAAATATAATTTCCATTATTTTCGTTAATAAAACTCAACTATTAATTATACAACTGCCTGGTCATTTTCACCCAGATTATCCCCATATGCATAGGTTATAGATCTCAGTTATCCCCTTTTGCAGTGGTGGGATTCAAATATTTTAACAACAGGTTCCGATGGTGGTGGGATTCAAATAATGACTGTCAAAAGGTATTAAAATATTTTTAATATCACTTTTTATTTTAAGTATTAAAAATATTAATACTTAATAAAAATATTGTAAGTTTTAAAAAAGTGAAAAAGAAAATTTTAACAACAGGTTCTACAGAACCTTCGGAACTCCCTGAATCCCACCTCTGCCCTTTTGGTCTCTTGCTCTGTCTCCAAATCTAATTTTCCCAAATGAAGTGGAGACAGCCTATTTAGGGTAACATTAGTACATGCAAACCAAGAACATTTCATCTAACTGATAGGTCAGTTAAACCATTTAATCAAAAAGTCCCTTACTCTTAGTCGTTGAAGCCAATCTTTTTTAAAAAATATCCAACTAAATTAAATTTAAAACTAAGTTTTAAAGCATTTCACAATTCACAAAAGTACCACTAGGAAACTCTATCAGTGCAATCCTAAACTTTGTTCAACCCTTCTAAATCCATTGAAATCAATTGGCTTTGAAAGGTGTAATGCTTTTAGAATTGCACTGTACATCTGTGAAAATGCTAGCTATGTTTATACAATACCTTGCAGAAACTGTGACTGATTATACTTTTATTTGTGCATTCTAGGAAAGACTGTTGCTGAAACTATATATTGTATGAAGTAATGAATTACGGGAATCAGAAAACATTGGTTCCTTTGTGAGCAGGCTTGAGACAAATGTTTAAAATACAAAACATATGCCAGATGTTTTTAGAGTCACTATGTCAGTATTAGGTAAAGATACATTGGATATAGTTTTGTTAAAATGAAGAAGACAATACACTGCACTTTTCCAAGATCCCTAGGGGAAATTATCATAATTTTTGGTATTCCCATAAAATGAAAACATTTGTCTCTTTTCAGATCATATTGCTAGTAAGTAACAAAATAAAAGTGTAAATTGCACTTTGCATATTGCAGGAAATAAATGAGCATAGACATTGCACAAGTTTTTTATTAATAATCTACAGGTAGCCACTTACTTCAGAAACTATATATAAGTCTCCATTAATTCAGTGGAAGGATTTAGGAATTTCAAAGTAAAGATCTAGTTCATCTACATAATGTCATATGTTGGAGGAACAGATAACACCTTTAATCTCCAACATGTAAATAATATAAAACATAAGGCAGTAAACAAAAATATAAATATGGGTGCTTTTGTACAAGTAACTATGACTATTAAAATATTTTGTGAAAGGGAGATATATCACAAATCAGTCACAAGTGTGCCCTTTCTGCGCAACACAAATAAAATGTCTTCCAGTCATAGAATCATTGTGACTTTCTTTTGTCCACAAACAGTGGACAAAAAAAAGGATTTCAAGGGAAAGTGTTCCTTTTCCTGACCCCCCCCCCACACACTCTTACTTTCAGTTTCCGCTAAAACAGCTCATTCCCACCATTTTCTACCCTCTTTAGGAAGCTCTGTGCAGCCATCATTTGCAGAATGTTCTCATGGAGTTTCTTCTGCTTTCAAGTCATCCACACATAATTTCAGTGTATAAAGTTCATTAATAAATTTAGTTTTTCCTGACGAGCCTGCACACATCCCTTTTTTGTTTTAAATGAGATATCTTGGAAGTTATGACGTCACAGTATGAGAATCAACTGCAATTCTCATATTATGACGTTGTATCTTTGAAGATATCTCATTTAAAACAAAAAAGGGAAATGACATGTGCATGGGATCACCAGGAAAACCTAACTTTATTAATAAATATAAACTTTATTAATAAATGTTGTACACTAAAGTGACAGGTGGATGACCTTCCTTCAGCAATGAAGGAATAAGAGGGGAAGTCCTCCTATGGATTGAAAACTGATTGAGGAACAGGAAGCAAAGGGTGGGTGTGAATGGGAAGTTCTCACAATGGAGAGATGTAGGGAGTGGTGTCCCCCAAGGATCCATTTTGGGACCAGTGCTGTTTAACCTATTCATAAATGACCTGGAAGTAGGGATGGGTAGCATGGTGGCCAAGTTTGCGGATGATACCAAATTAGGTAGTGTGGTGAGAAACACAAAGGCTTGTGAAGAGCTCCAAGCGGACCTTGATAAATTAGGTGAGTGGGCTAAGAAATGGCAAATGCAGTTCAATGTAGCAAAATGTAAAGTGATGCACATAGGGGCAAAAAATCCAAACTTCACATACACGCTACAAGGGTCAGTGCTATCAGTCACAGACCAGAAAGGGATTTGGGCGTCTTAGTTGATAGTTCCATGGGAATGTCGACTCAATGCATGGCAGCTATGAAAAAGGCAAACTCTACGCTGGGGATCATTAGGAAAGGAGTTGATAATAAAACTGCAAGGATTGTCATGCCCTTATATAAAGCAGTGGTGCGACCGCACTTGGAGTACTGTGTTCAGTTCTGGTCACCACATCTCAAAAAGGATATCGAAGAGATAGAAAACGTGCAGAGAAGGGCAACAAGGATGATTGAGGGATTGGAGCACCTTCCCTATGAGGAGAGGCTGCAGCGTTTGGGACTCTTTAGTTTGGAGAGGAGACATCTGAAGGGGGATATGATTGAAGTCTATAAAATTATGCATGGGATAGAAAATGTTGACAAAGAGAAATTTTTCTCTCTTTCTCACAATACTAGAACCAGGGGGCATTCATTGAAAATGCTGAGGGAAAGAATTAGGACTAATAAAAGGAAACATTTTTTCACACAACGTGTAATTGGTGTTTGGAATATGCTGCCACAGGAGGTGGTGATGGCCACTAACCTGGATAGCTTTAAAAAGGGCTTGGACAGATTTATGGAGGAGAAGTCGATCTATGGCTACCAATCTTGATCCTCCTTGATCTGAGATTGCAAATGCCTTAGCAGACCAGATGCTTGGGAGCAGCAGCAGCAGCAGGCCATTGCTTTCACATCCTGCATGTGAGCTCCCAAAGGCACCTGGTGGGCCACTGTGAGTAGCAGAGTGCTGGACTAGATGGACTCTGGTCTGATCCAGCAGGCTTGTTCTTATGTTTCTTATGAAACTTTGTAAGAACATTCTGCCAATGATGGCAACACAGAGTCTCCTGAAGAGAGCCTCATGCAGAAAATGATGAGTATGAGCTGCTCAGTGGAAACTGAAGGTAATAGCTGATAGGGGGAGGCCAGAAAAATAAAACATCTCAAATGTATAAGTTTCACTTTTAAAACAAATCAAAATAATTACTGGACTGATTTCATTAATGTGAGGACTTTTCATATATATATGAGCTAATTCCTAATACTTTTTTTTTGGGGGGGGGAGTCCACTTGAACAAACTATTCCTCCTAAGAATCCTCATATAGGTATGACCATTTGGTCCTTTAGAATCACCATTTCTAAGTTGATTTCAGGAAAGAAAAGACAGTATCATCTGTTGGTCTCCTCCAATCTTTTTGTAATGTGTTCCTGCACTTTACTACTACTTCGACAGAAGACTAATTGATTCTAGCAGTATCAAAAGTAAATGCAACTTTTTTCTTTAAAACAACCCAGGTACCAAGGAGGACATTGTTCTCTCTCTCTCCTGGCCATTCTCTTTCGTTTGCACCCAGATGTGCAGAGGTTCCATCTGGTAAATAACTACAGGACATGTCTTGGAATTAAAATGGGCCGCAGCCCTTTTTATTGAGGCAGAAGCTGGGCAAGCAAGAGGAGCAAATCCAGCAGCCAGTCAGCACCCCTGGCTGATCCCGGCACCAACCCCAATCCATATTGGGAAGGACAGATAGGTACTGGGCCACCAGGGCACCCACCCTTGGTGGCCCCCGCCAAGGCTGCGACAAAGGAAGCATCAAAAAACCCTGCCCTAATTGGGAGGGTGGGTGGGTCAGTTTTCTCCAGGCATCTAAGAAGGAGAGAGCAACCACATGCTGCCTAATATATGCTGCCTTAAACTACAAGCTGCCTTAAACTTGCGTGCATCACGTGATCAGGCCGGGTGTGGAGCTCACTGCTCTGGAGCTCACCATGTGCCCTGCCCCCTGTCGCAATTATGGCCTAGCTGATTCTAGTGCCGTTATTTCTGGGGAGACCATTAAGGCTTCCATTATCCTGTATGAAAATTTGATGGTGGAGAGATGAACTTACAGTGCTGAAACTTCCCTTTTACCTAACCAGCAAAAGTTTATTTCTCTGAAGTTGTAGGTGTATTTTCTTGTTTATCTTTTTCCCTTGTTGTTTGTTCATGTTATGATTCAAGTTGAACCAGGCCTTCTCTCTCTCTTTCATCCATTTTCCCCATTTGTTCTCTCATCTTCTTTTTTATTATTGTTGATGTTTCACCATCTGCTTTAGACTCTGATATAGTGATGTCTGGGCTAGCAAAGCAGCTGCACAAATCTGTCCACTGGGTGTTGAGTTCTCCTTTGACAGGAGGAAGCAACTGGATTCTCACAAAAAGGAAAAACCAGAAAGACTCACAGAAGAATAGGAAATAGGTTTCTTGCTTAAGGATTTGAAGGGAAATAGTTATTCTAAAATGGCAGAACTGGACATGATAAAAATTGTCTTTTCAAATAGGTAACACTGATTTGGCAGAAATCCAACAAGTGTCTCACACAATCTTCCACTTTTCCTTTGTGTTTTTTTTAGTTTAATGGCAGTATTGATTAGGGATGTATATTGGTTTGTCAACTAATGAAAAAGGGGAAACAAAAAGCCCAATTATTGTCATTAGTATAATGAAAGCAAACAGGAAACTTAATATTAACTTTTTAAATGTTTCCTGTTTGCTTTCATTATACTAATATTTCTTATTGTAGTCCTTAGCCATCTGGCCTACAAAGTTGAAGAAGCGTTCAGATGCAGAAAGAGGGGGACAGAGAGGTGGAACAATTAGCACTCAAGTTGTCATACTCCTTCACTTACTGAGATGTGGCAGTCAGAATTTGAATTGCTGCCACTGCTGCTATTGCTATAGGAATAGGCAAATTCTGGTGTTCAAAAAAGAAGAGAAGAAGACCCTGCAGGAGGCAGGAAGAAGACAGATAGGATAGTGAAGCCAGCACCTTCTGTCCTGTTAAATGTCTTGTCTTGTCTCAGTCCAGATTTTTACTCTTAGGACAATATCCCTCTTCTCAGAAGTTCTCTTGCCCTCTCTCTCATCTAGTCACATAGTTATGATGCTGTCTCTCTCACTTCTCTTTACTATCAAATATGTTAGTTCTTGAATAAAACCTGTATCTAATCAGGTTGTACACCTTCGTTGGGTTAATTATTCTCCTAACTGTTGCTGTTGCCACCACCCAGACCAGGCAGGAGATTGAAAGACCAGTGCAAGAGAGTGGAGAAAATCCATCCACCCAGTGGTGGGATTCAAATAATTTAAAAACTGGTTGTTTACAAGCACCATTTTAACAACCGGTTCTGCCGAAGTGGTGTAAACCTGCTGAATCTCACCCCTGCATCCATCCCATTTCCTCTAGTGCCTCAAGGACTCTGTTCAACATCTCCAAGGCACTAAGGTACAATGCCAGGGGAAGGTAGCTATTAAAATTAAGGTTCTCTGAGTTGAAGCACATTTTATTTAGGACTCTCAAAACCCTGCAAGTTTGGCTCACATTCTCTTCACTAGTTCCAAACAGAGAGCTGAATTTTCATTGATCATTTGGTTGTTTATCAGCAGTCTGAGCTTGTTCATTGGTTTACTTCTGATGTCTTCAAACAGGACAGGTTAGTACAGTGCAGTCACCAGTGTTTCATGCCTGGATGTTTTGACAGAGCTGGATGAGAGTTCTTGTTTTCCATTTCTCCCACAGACCTGTTATTAATGCACATCACTCAGCAGCCTATCATATAAATAAATATTGAGCAAATCAACTAGTTAGCCAGTTATGGTAAATAACTATCATTAAAAAAAACGTTTTACACTTTAGTATATTGTGAAGCACAGTTTTCATGCCTCTCATGCCTCATGGGAGGCACAGTCTCCCACATCATTTAATTACCTGTCCCACCACAGGTTAAAAAATGAAACACCACCACCACAGCTATTATACAGCTGTAAAGTTGTTTAGTAACTATCTTAGAGCCAAATTGCATGTAATTTTTTTAAAAAAAGAATGAAATACGGTGTTATTGGCAAGCAAGCCCTGCAAATGCTAAACTGTGGCTGGGCCCCTCCCATAGCCTGGTGGTATATCAATATGACTGGAATGGAAATCAAGTGCCACCAAGCAGGGCAGGATACGATCTGGCTGACGAACCAGCAAGTTTAAAACCAGTGGCTGAAACAGCAGGGAGAGGATGGATAAAGTGACAAGGGGGTACATAGATGTGGCTGAAATCTTAGTTGAGACTGGCAAGCCCACAGAAGGCTTTCAGGACAGGGAAGAGCCAGGAATCATGGCAGAGGCCCAGGTAAGTCTGGTGGTGGCACTGAGGAACAGAAAAGACTGGAGGGAATGTTCATGCCAGGTTGGACAGTGAGTGGCTGCTGGGGGAGGATAAGGTCCCTTTGAAGTGGGGAACAACAGCCCAGTCAAAAACCCAGGGGAGAAACCAGCAGCCAGACCAACTGGATAGGAGAGGGCCACCCCTGTGCATGTCCACAGAAAGTCTGGTCTGAGGCCACACCAGGATTTCCTGAACTAACCATATAGCCACTCAGCTGGGGTGGGTAGTATCTACTTAAAAATAATAGAGAGACCAGCTGAGCTGGGAATTACAATGTGATGGGAAGTTGGGACTCTTGCCCTCCATTTTGTGCCTGTTCCCTAACAGTCCTGGAGGGGGATTACTCTCCTGTGGCTGCTCAACATACAATATTGTTCAGTTTGGAAGGAAGGGGGATACTGCAAATAGAGCTGCCAAAAAGGAGAAGCTGAAGGAGCACTTCTGCTCTCTTCCTTTTTGCGTATGTTTGTATTTTTAATCAAGAGCTGCAAATGATACTTCTCATTTATGCTTTGCAAAAGACCTTGATTTTGCCACCTTTGTTCCATTATGACCAGACTTGTCAGGTGTTCTTTTCTCCATCTTAGCTATCTGAGCAGCTGCTGCATCCTTGCTAAAATTATGTTGCATGAATTGGCCAATCAGGTTTGAGAGACACAAAAGAAAGATATCTCTTCATAGAAAAGATAGAATTGCAGTGATTCTGTATTTGTCAAAACAGATTGTGTTTGAACGGCCATCTGTTTGGAAAATTTAAAAAGTTTTTTTTAAAAGAAGAAGCATAAAATAAGAATAATTGAAGACAATTATTATGAGGTTTAATTTCATTTCTTTTAAAAATGCCAACTTCACTTTATTTTAATTAGGGCCAGTTGTTCGCTTGCATAACCAGCTTGGGGTTCATTTCTGCTCTATGTGTACATTTTTTATGTTCCTCACCATTCTGACTGAATATGGCTGCAGACAGATGTTAAGATCTCCTCCAAGTTATATGACACAGGTGTTTTCATTTCTAAAAGGGTTTACAGAAAGAACAGAAATTCATTCCCCATGATCTCAAGGTGATCTCAGAAAGTTTCAATATATCCCAATATCAAGGAGAATCTGAGCATTCATTGTGATAGTGATAGACAGGCTCATGCAATGCCAACAACTGAAAGTGTTATGAAGACTGAAAAATGCAAAAAATGTGACCAGAGACATCTTTGTGTTGTGCTCCTTGCTCTTTCTCATGATGAAAGTCTTAACCTCTTAAACCTGTTAGTGAACAAAGAAAGTAAATACTGAGAAGCACACTGGAGGTCCAAAGTGCACACAACTATTCTGTGTTTGTTCATACCCAGAGGTCCCAAATCAGCTCTAGTTAGCCCCCAAAATTCAATCCTTTCTGTGTTTACTTGGAAGTAAGTTCCACTGTGTTCAACAGTGCTTAATCCTTGAGATTCAATCCCACTGAACCAAGTAGGAATACTTAAATATACTTAATGTTGAATTGTAAGATACCTTGAAAACAATAGTAAATTAGATAGGCCTAACTTGCTGCATGTATTCAAATTTGACAAATTGCAGTTAATCACATCAGAAGTGGTGGCAGAGAATGCATCTTCAGTTCATACATATTGTTATATTCTCTGTATACAACTGCCATCCTCAACAGAGACCCTTTAAGATCATTCGGTCTTTTGATATCAGGGGTATGGGGAAAATCTCTCTCTCTCTCTTTTGTCTTAAGGGGCTTTAAGGAAGGGGGAAAGCATCTAGTGTGACATTTAAAATGAGTTCCTTTTATTAAACTGCTTAAAGTACTCCCAACAGTGAACAGAGCATTTTCTCAATACTCTGGGAAAACACTTATAATACTCCTTTGAACTTCCAAAGTGTCCTACACCTTTTTGCCATAAATACTAAGAATTGCAGAATAGTAAGTACTGGTAAGCTCTTAAATTTCCTTCCATAAACACAATTCTGAGATGATACAAATATAAACCAGAAAGGATGCCAATTTCCTAGCTACTAGTAGCACATCTATGTCAAAAGCACCATCTTTTCTAAATCAATCAGCCTCCATCAAATCTTTTTTTAATGTGTGTTTATTCAGATGCCCCTTTTAGCATAGGTTGGCTCACCTATCCTATCACACCCTGATCCTGTATTGCACCAATAGGAACCTAAATCCTAAAAAGGCACTGTGAGGCACCTCCCTCATGGACTGTATCTGGAACTCTTCATTGTCATTTCAACTTTCCACTTTCCACTTGAAAACCTTCACAGAACTCAAAATGGGTCTTATGCCCTAGCTGACTTTTTCTCTTTGTGGGAATTATTCAGTCCTTTTCGTCACTGGCCTCTGGGTAAAGTTCCCTCTTCAAAGGACTATATCTCCACTCCTTTTTCTCCCTCCCCTAACACCTAATAATTTAAAGAAGTTCCACCTGTTCCACCTCCTTCCTTTCCCATGACTCCAGCCGCTAACCAGGCAGTCTGGAAGGTGGCCTTCCTATCTGCTTCTCCCGCAATATTTACCACGCCTGACCTTGAGGGTGTTGAGCTGGCTCCTGTGACACTTTCCTTACCACTTTTGCTACCACAAGACAAAATAGCTGCCATGCCTCCCCAAGCCCCACCCCTGGCCTAGCACTTATAAAAGCAGCTCTCCGAGGCTGGGAATGGCAGACTCCCCTGCCCTGCCCTCGCCTGCCACCCACCAGCTGCTGTTCCTTCTGCCCTCTCCTCTGGGCAGAGGCATAGCGGGAAAATGGAGCCCGGTGCAAAATCTGAGTTTTGCACCCGCCCCCTGGCAGCCGCTGTAATGCTGTAATCCACCCCCAAACAGCATCACTTTCAATGGTGTTTAAACTAGAGAGCCCAAATTTTCCTTTTAAATCCACCGTAAAGGGAGGATCTGGGGTCCCTAGTTAAACAACATTGAAAGTGATGCTGTTTTGGGATGGATTATCCCCCACCCTGAAACAGCATCACTTTCAATGTGGCGTAGTGGTTAAAAGCAGGTTCGTTCTAATCTGGAGGAACCAGGTTTGATTCCCTGCTCTGCCACTTGAGCTGTGGAGGCTTATCTGGGGAATTCAGATTAGCCTGTGCACTCCCACACATGCCAGCTGGGTGACCTTGGGCTAGTCACAGCTTTTTGGAGCTCTCTCAGCCCCACCCACCACACAGGGTGTTTGTTGTGAGGGAGGAAGGGCAAGGAGATTGTAAGCTCCTTTGAGTCTCCTACAGTGGGGATATAAATCCAAACTCTTCTTCTTCTAAACTGAGGACATCAGATTCTCCCTTTAAATCCATGCTGAAGGGGGTGGATTTAAAAGGAGAATCTGGGGAAATTGGGGGGGTGCCTGCTGTCAGGGGTGCAATTGTTAAGCTAGAAGCACCAAACTTTCAGGGTATCTTTAGGAGACTCTCCTAATGATATCACTCAGGTTTGGTGAAATTTGGTTCAGGGGGTCCAAAGTTATGGACCCTCAAAGGTGGAGCCCCCATCTTCTATTAGCTCCCATTGGAAACAATGGAGGATGGGGGCACCCCCTTTGGGAGTCCATAACTTTGGACCCCCTAAACCAAACCTCACCAAACCCAGGTAGTATTAGCTCCCATTGGAAACAATGGAGGATGGGGGCACCCCCTTTGGGAGCCCATAGCCTTGGACCCCCTGGACCAAACTTCACAAAGCCTGGGTGGTATCAGTAAGAGACTCTCCTGATGATTCCTACCAGGTTTGGTGAAGTTTGGTTCAGGGGGTCCAAAGTTATGGACCCTCAAAGGTGGAGCCCCCATCTTCTATTAGCTCCCATTGGAAACAATGGAGGATGGGGGCACCCCCTTTGGGAGTCCATAACTTTGGACCCTCTGAACCAAACCTCACCAAACCCAGGTAGTATCATCAAGACAATCCCCCAAACAATCCCGGAAAGTTTGGTGCTGCTAGCCCAAACAATGCGCCCCCTGCAGGCCAAAACCAAAAAAACACTAAAATGCTTTAAAAACCCACAAACGGAGGGGCAGAGCTCCGAACATGAATGGGGGGGTTGAACCCGAGAACCACCCCCTTACCCACGTCCTTGTTGGGGACCCTTATTGCAGTGTTTCCTGTGTGCTTGCATGGTCACACTAGCTGCTGTCCTTTTTATGCAGCACTGTTTCTCTCCCTTCACTGCGAACCCCTTGGGCCAGCCAGTTGGTACTAGTTTATTTATTTTTTATTTATTTATTAGATTTTTATACCGCCCTATCCCCGAGGGGCTCCGGGCGGTGTACAACAATAAACATAATATAACATAAAATGGCTAAATCTTTAAAAGCAGCGATAAAACAGTAAAAGCTAAATCTTATAAATACAATACAATAAAATACAATAAAAATACAATAATAAATATAAACGGTGTCCAGCAGCGCCGTATTCAAAATCCTCTCCCCAAGAGGGAGGAATGGCAGGTCCCAGATGTAGAGGGCCATGAGGCAGAGGGCCATGAAAGGGGGGGTACCATCAGCAGCCGGTTCCTCCAAAGGCCCGGCGGAATAGCTCCATCTTACAGGCCCTGCGGAACTCACCAAGGTCCTGCAGGGCCCGGACAGTTGGAGGAAGAGCGTTCCACCAGGCTGGGGCCAGAGCCGTGAAGGCCCTGGCCTGTGTGGAGGCCAGCCGCATCACTGAGGGGCCAGGGACCACTAGTAGGTTTGCCTCAACTGATCGAAGAGGCCATAAGCAGGGACATATGGGGTGATGCGGTCTCGAAGATAATTGATGGTCCCAGGCCAGCTGTAAGGCCTTAAAGGTCAACCACCAACACCTTTGAAGATGATCCGGGAACTCTACTGCACAGGAGCCAATGCAGCTGAGACAGCACACAGGCTGGATGTGTTCCCAGGTGGTGCTTTTGCCTGTGAGCAAGCAGCGCCGCCAAAGCATGCTGCACCAGTTTTAGTCTCTGGATCAAACGCGAAGGGAAGGGGTCCGCCATGAAGCGAAGTTACAATGAGTCTAATCTGGAGATGACCGCTGCAATGGGATCACTGTGGCTAGATCCGGCTTTGGGAGAGGTGAAGGGGCCAGCCGCCCGGGCCTGGCTTAAGAAATGGAAAAAAGGCAACCCGGGTTATATGGGCCACCTGGGTCTCCATTGAATGAGACGAATCCAGGTGGGATTCCCAAGGCTGCGACGGAGGGGGGGGTTCCGGCGCCAATATGGCCCCCCCTCCCACACCCGGGCTGGCTGAAAAGTCCTTAACACCTCTCCCCTTCATGGGCCAAGCCAGTGAGGATTCTCCGCCTCTCTCGATGGGATTCAGTTTTAACCTCCTCTGTTGCAACCAACCAGCAATCGCCTCCATACAATGCTGTAGAGCCGCAGGGGCAGCGGCTGCTCCCCCCTCCATCAACAGAATGAGCTGAGTGTCATCTGCATATTGATGACAGATCAGCCCAAAACTCCGTACCAGATGAGCAAGGGGTCGCATGTTAATGTTAAATAACAGCGGGGATAATAATGCCCCCTGGGGTACACCGCACTGAAGCGGGCACTTCTGGGAGGCCTGATCCCCGCACCTCACTTGCTGATTCCGACCCTGGAGAAACGAGACAATCCACTGAAGGACAGTGCCCCGTACTCCGGAGGCGGCCAGGCGGTGGGTCAAAAGGTCATGGTCGACCACATCAAATGCTGCGGTAAGGTCTAGCAATACCAGCAGCGCCGCTCCACCTTGGTCAAGCTGAATACAGAGTGTGTCTGTGACAGCGACGAGAACAGTCTCCGTCCCATGCCCAGCACGGAAGCCGGACTGGAAGGGGTCGAAGTTCACTCTTATGGGGGTGACCTAAGGTTTTCTCTTATCCTTCTCTGATACTGGCCACTTTAGCCTTGTTCTAGTCATGATTGGGGGGTGAGGTGGGCGGTGAGGTGACCTATGAGAGTCGAGGGTTTGGCAACAAACCCAAAAAGGCACATCAATCACAATATGATCAAAGGTTCATCAATGGGAAGTTGGGAACAAGGCTTTGACTCAATGTTATCAAAGACTTTGATTGTGTACCAAACTAAGCCAGCAACTGATTACCTCCAGTGGTGCTCAGTAAATCCAAGTGCATAAGAAGGTTATCAAAGCTCAATATTTTTGTGGCTGACTCATCGTCACCATTCTCTCTCAATTTGAACAGGAAATCACCAGAATATTTCTCATCAAGACACCATACCCTTCCTTATGGCTTTGTTTCCTAAAATAGCCCAGTTATCTTTTACCTTTTTATTAGCTTATATACTTCTCTCCTGGATTGGTTTGCCTTTTCACCTGACTTTCAACATTGTGGCTTGTTTAGGAAATTCCTCCTTTCTACCCTAAGTTTCCCCCCCCCCCAGCTATTCTGCTGCACAATCTGGGCAACCCCTCTGTTATCTCTAGGTTGGTTTGCTCTGCACTAGCACAGTGTGAAGAACACATTTTGGAGTATGGGTTCTTCACTAAAAAAAATTAGAAGCACATTATGATTGTTTGAAGTGAAAGGTTTTTAATTGGTTTGTTTTGTGATTTGTCATACTTTTTTCCTGATTCTAGTCTGGTTAGGGTTGTGAAATTATTTGCTGGGTTACCTGCCACCCTTCCAATATTTTCTTTATTGTACCAAGCAGCAATGTTATTGTACCATGTTATTGTACCAAGCAGCAATTCATATACATTAGACTAAAAGACCCCATTTTACCCTTGGACTTGTCTAGGGGCACTCTCATGTGACTTTGCTGAAGTGTGAAATATAAGGCATCCCCAAATATAAGGCATCCCCCAAAAGTAAGACATAGCAAAGTTTTTGTTTGGAAGCATGCCCGACGAACAGAACACAGCAAAAATAAGACATCCCCTGAAAATAAGACATAGCACATCTTTGGGAGCAAAAATTAATATAAGACACTGTCTTATTTTTTGGGGAAACGCGGTAACAAATAACTACACTGAAGTTGAGAACCAGGGCAACTAGGATCTTGCAAAAGTCCAGTTCCCCTAACATTAAATTACCAACACATTCCTCCACATTGCAATGCTAGTAACACTTAAAAAAATAAAAGTTAATATATCGGAATTCATTTTAGCTTCACTTTAAAGAACTGATCAAACAGTCAACACCTATTAAGATCTATGTTACCGACTGATGCGTTTTGCTGCTCACAAAAACTTAGTAGCATAGTTCAGTATGTCCTCTACCCAGCATTAAACTGAAAACCTGAAATGTTTGGGGAACAACATTCAACAAATTCTTTGATATTTATCTTAAATTATTTCACTTGAAGTTGATTTGCCAGTAACAATGCTTCTTTGTATTTGGGACACTATTGCTGCAATGCTAAACTGGAATAACCTCACTGGAACAAATGGGATTACAGTGGTGAGGAGCACAGTCTGAGTTGCCAGGCTGGTAGTGCAATCCTTCCTAATTACAATTGCTTGGCAGTCCCCTTGATCTTAAAACAAATTTTATGAGTGCATTTGAAATTTGAACACATGATTGTGATATATTGCTCAGACAAAATAAAGCACTTCCTTCTCTAAAATCAATATAAGAATGGGGTGAGTGAACTGGCGCATATGGGATTGGGTCAAAGGGCTGATGTCCGCATTATGCTATGAAGTGGTATAATGTACTCCCCCCCCCCCGATTGTGCTATAGAAATTGTTTCTTCTAAATATGATTAATTAATTTCATTTTAAAGCAGAAGTGTAAAAGTTTTCAGAGTGCAAGCTGGAAGATACATTTATTGCTACAAGGATGCTGTTGAAAATAGCAAGTTATACCCATTCTGACAGTAATATTTGCTATAACTTATGTGGCAGAACCACATTACATTTAAAGTCTATACAACTGTTCATCTTACCATCACCATTTTCTGGAATGTGAATACTCATAACATGATAAATGTGAGATACAAGGTAATTTAAACATTAGCCAGAATGTGAATTATTCAGTGGGGAGTATGTTTTAGAGGTAGTCACATGCCTGTAGGAAAAAAAAATGTGTGTTTCACTCAATAGCATTTCAAATACAGATACAGGTGGCAGATTTAAGTTTCACACTGATATAAGTGATGATGCTGATGTGAGCTACTGAACCTCTTGTAACCAGTATCCCATCTATCACACAGTGCTTCTGAAAATATTAAATGCAGATGATTGTCAAACAGGATAAGTGGGGTAGGAAGAGCCATGTTTATGCAGAACATGATAATGCAGAGCACAAGCTGAACCAGTGGGTATTTAAGCATACTATCCCCACCCCCCCTTTTTTTGGTTCAGTGGTTCTTTGTTTTTATTCTAATCTTAGCCACTTGGAGTCACCATCAGGGAGAAAAAGCAAGGCACAAATGTTTTAACAAATACATATGAAAATAAACATTTTTCACTGTAGCAGTCATTCTCTGTCATTCGAAACTTCTTTCTCCTCTAGATGGTACCAACACAAAAGCATTGATGGAGGGGGAAAACACAAAATGACTTGAAGTCACAGCAAACAACACATTGTAAAATCACAGCATAAACAGAAATAAATGTGTGCAAAATTCAACTCCACTAGTACTGTAAAGACCAGCAAGAATTCCAAAATATAAGCCTTTGAAAGTGAAAGCTCCCTGCATCAGGTAGAAGTAGGACTTTTATTGAGCTCCAATTCCTATACTGGTGGCAGCATTAAGATATCAAAACTAATGGGACCTTTAGTCTCTGCATCTCACACATTGGGAGGGAGCCTATGAGTCTAACAATTAACTAGGTTTTTGCACATTGCTAGCAAACTGATATTTTTTTCCTGACACTTGAACAGACCTTCAAGTAAGTTCATAGTAGAACTGAGATTTAAATCAGGATGTGTTGTACGCATGGCTTGGCCATTATAAGGCTGCATATCTCCATCTGAGGTTAAAATTAAGCCTTTCATCTCTTTTAATTCAAAATTTTCCTATTAATATACAAAGCCCAATCCAGATCCCAATCCAGGTCATCCCAAGAGATCTTTCAGGCAGCACAGGGAGGCAGATAAAAGAAAAGAACCCAGCTGCCTGAAAGCCCTCCATAGGCCATTTCTGCCTGGTGGAAGAAACAGCTCTCCACTGGCATAATTAATGCCAGTAGACGCACAAGTCTGTTCAGACGGCCTCGTGCAGGTAGTGCCAAGGCTGCTGCGACCTGCAGAGGTGACTCCACATGGAGCCGCCCACAGGCCATCTTGTTCACCTGTCTCTCCTCCTTGCACAGCTCTGGATAGCTGGAGGGACACGCTGTCCTCCAACCTCTACGTGTCAATGGGCAGTGTGAGCATGTATCTCCAGCTGTCCAGAGCTGTGCAGGGGAGAGAGATAGGTGAACTGGAACACTGGAGGGACCAAAAGTGGCTACCTCACACCGGTGCGCTTCGCACCACACCAGTGAGCAAGTTTCAAAAGCAGTGTCTTTGCTCCGCTGGGGGGGCAGGGTCAGCTGTGCAAACAGTGCTCCAGGGATGGTGTTTTTACCATCCCTAGGGTGCTGTTTTCCACCCATGTGGAAACAGCCATAGGGTGAACAGAGTTACACCACTCAAAAGCCATGATGACTTCAGCCTTAAAGCCCAGACAGAAGCTGACTAAGGTTGAGTCCACCCCCAGGAATGCCCTGTTGTGTCCCCTCCTGTACTGGCATCTGATTGGATGCCAGAATTTCTATGTGGCAGAGCCCACTTCCAGATTTTGCTGCCATGGAGCTGAGAGGTGCTAAGTTGCTGCCACCTTTGCCCTCTCCACTGGCAGGGTCTTGCATTGATGGAGGGAGAAAACACATCAGCCCAGACTGGCACTACATCAACAGCCCAATCTTGTCCCCACAAAAAATCTGGATTAAGTTGCCCATTTAAAATGTTATCTAGTACAGTGTCAGATCTCTATTTTCTCATACAGCAAGCTTGAACGACTGGAAATCAGTTTAATTCTATGTTGACAGGAAAATTCTTGAAGGCACAAAGTAGTCACTCTAGGAAATAATATCAGTACATTACTCCCCTTAGATTCTGTTTCAGTATGATTGCTGTTTAATTTATTTTTTAAATTATTATTTTTATTATTTTTCAACACTTCTTAAACATACAAGAGAAAGAAAAAAGAAAAGGAAAGGAAATAATAAAAAATGGACATGATTACATCAAAAAAGAAAGATTTACCCCTCATTATATTAAGTACATATTACATAATGGATTCCAATATAACATTTTCTAATTGTTAGAGAGACTTTATAAAGTTTTAAAATCTTTATCATTTATACACTTCTAAGTATTTTTACTAATCCACTAATTATATCTTAAACATGCCAGACTTCAAGATATTTTGTTTTTACATGGTCAGGTCAGGTTGATAGGAAAAATAAGGACTTTATTTCTCCTCAAATGCCATGGTTACAGCTTCAGTACTGTTAAGTCACTCAAAGAGATCAATTTCAACACTTCCTTAATTAGATTCTGGGGAACTAAGGTTTTATGAAGATAAGATCTAAGCCAAGGCATGGTTACGATGCTGTCAGTCACCATGCAACAATTCCTGAAGTATTTTCAAAACATCACAGAAAGCAATGCTTAAAACAAAATTGCATGTCATATAGATCCTAAACATCAAATGTGGATATGTTATTGGATTACAGTTATAAATATTGTTATTAGGTCAATGGAATAGTTAAATAATTTTATCTTGTTTTGCTGTCTAAGAATAATATCTTCTGGTGGAATAATATCTTCTAGTGGATAACCCGGCCATATCCCAGCCATATGTATATGTTTCAATTACTTACAATAGAAAGGTGTTGTATTTTGGACTTGGAAACCAAAATATCAAAACAAAAAAGTTTGATAGCGATTTGACCTTATGGTCCAAACTGTAGTCCTGCCATAATGCTAGTGATTTAATGAAGTGGAGTCAAAGACTATTTGCAGCCCATTATGAATTGGTTTTGAGTAGAGTACCCTTACTCTTTTTAAAAAGTCAACATTACTTATTGGAGAGTGGAGATCTAAATGCTGACCTGGATGACCCAGGCTAGCCTAATCTCATTAGATTTCAGAAACTAAGCAGAGTTAGTTTGATTAGTATTTGGATGGGAGACCATCAAGGAATTACAGGGTTGCTATGCAGAGGAAGGCATTGGCTAACCACCATTGTTAGTCTCTTGCCTTGAAAACCCCATAAGTCAGCTGTAACTTTATATACTCACATGTGGTGTCACTGCTGTGTCCAATGGGTGCTCTTCCTCTGGTGGATCTTCTAAGTTTTTGTATTTACAGAATACTAGAAGTAATATTCTGCAGAATGGGTAGAATATGATTACTAAGGTTATTTGTCTTCGTGATACTTCTTGTTGGACTGTGCTTTGAATCTCACAGTTTTCTACATATCTGTGAAAACTGGCCTCTTTCCAGCAGGCAGAATTGCATTACGCCAGTGTAACACGAAGTTAATAGCTAAGCTAAGTTAATAGCTAATAGTTAATATTGACAGGACTCAAGTACACAGAAATCAAAACCAGTCACAGAAAATAAAATTGGCATCCAACATTTGTACCCTTATACATTTCAGGTAGGTTGGAGGCTGGAACATGAGTCTATTGTGGCAGAGTGAAAGCAGATTTTATTTATTTATTTATTTATTTATTTATTTATTTATTTATTTATTTATTTATTTATTTATTTATTTATTTATTGTTTCGGCTTTTATACCGCCCCATCCCCAAGGGGCTCTGGGCGGTGTACAGCACAAGCATAAATAAAATGAATTACTAAAATCTTTAAAAACAGCTTATACAAAACATAATGATAATAATAGTAGAGGCGTCCGACCAACCCCACTTTAGAATTCTCCCCAGGAAAAAAGGGGGGAGGAGAGTGGCGAGTCATATTAGGTGGTGGCCTAGATGGTGGCCTAGATGGAGAGGCCAACTGGGGGGACCAAAAGATGAATATATTTCATAAATTATATGCTAAGGAGTATGTCAGTAATAACAGAAATAAATCCTAAATGATTAGAATAGCTCCAAAGTTTAAGTAATTTCTCAGATAATTGCTTACTTTTGGCTATGTGAATGAAGTTTAAGTCACTTGAAATGATTTGCACAACAGTACACTTGTGATGTTGTCTAAACTGGATTCTAGGGATCACAAAATTATGGTAGCCAAATTATGGTGTACTAATCTATGCAAGATTGCAGTCTGAGTTAAGAAACCAATATACTTAAATCTCAGAAAGAGATTTACACAGGATGTTCGTTTGTTTATCCAATTATTTATGTAAATAAGAAGATTCGATTAAAGTTTCTTTTTAAAGCCCTTACTCTGAGAAGTACTAAATTAATTCAGGTCAGGCACCAGCGTTGAAATTCTGTCAGTGCCAACTGCAAGAAAAGTGATTGGAGTTTAAATTACTAAGATGCTTTACTAAATAATTTAACTTTTAAATGACATTATATCAACCTACATATAATTACATACTATGAACTTGCAATAGCAAACCAGATAAAGGAAATAAAAATCATCATGCCTAGTTTCCTATCAGTGATATGGGTAAAATATGCTACCAAACTGGTGCTAATATCTGAGAAAGCAGGGAACTTCTATGGGAAAAAATTATGAAAATGGGCATAGATGGCAGGCTGCTTGCCCTTGTTAAAGCCTTGTATACTAATACCACTTTCCAAGTGAGATGTGATCCATCTGGAAAATTAACACCAAAAATTCAATCTTCCAAGGCGTCAAACAAAGCTGCGGGTTGGTCCCTCTTCTATTTAATTTGTTTATTAATGATTTGTCCCTCGACCTGAGATTGGTCAATGCACCTTGCCCCAGCTTTGGTAATGTGACCCTACCATTGCTCTTATTTGCAGACGATGCACTATTACCTCTCGAGGGGAATGAAGTCGGGACCTAAATACCTGGGGCCAGCTTGCTGTCTTAATGCAACAACTATTGTACACGGAATTCATTACTTATTAACCCTGCCAAATCTAAAGTGATTGTGTTTGCTAACATCTATAAACCCAGCAGATGGATGTTCAATGGTGCGTCTGTCGAACAAGTCAAATCCTGTAAATACTTGGGAGTTGTTTTTCTCCACAAAGCCCATTGGTCCAAACATAGAGACCTAGCTATGAAAGCTTGTAGAGCTACTGTGGCGTGGAGTGTGCAGGAATTTCTTTTTTACAAAAGGTAACAGGTTTATTCCTGCCGTCAAGCAGTGAAAGTTTTCAACATGGAAAGTTATTCCCTCCATTGTTGTATGGGGATCCCCTTGTTGGGATCAACAATGCTTGGAATCATAAAGTTGAGAGGATTCCAGTCAGCTTTTCTATATAAAATATTTGGAGTGCCACATTGTGTATCTCCGTGATGCAACGCGACTCTGTCTGGAAGCCGAGACAACATCTCCTGGCTACTGTGAGAAGCCTGGCTGGTTACCTTGGAAGTTTTGGGTCCACCACATTGTGCCTTTAACTTTCGACACTGACAGTCTTATCTATCTTATCCACCCCCCAGCTTCATGAATCTAAGTGGTGGCGGGCAGTGGAATACTTTCTGGAATACTACTAAAATACTTTCCCTGGGATTTTCCTAAAGGAAGCCTTTGCAAATGTGCTGCCTGCTTCTGGAAATCTTCTCTCAATTAAAAAAGGCTGACTGTTAGATCAAGAGCGCCTAAGTCTCTGAAGGACAAGACGAGAAGCAATTGCTCCCCCCCCATCTTATTTAACATCAAATTTAAAATCAATCATATGGCAGATTACTTGAGTTTCACTTCAGGAGCCCAAAGCATAGATGGATAATTACTAGGGCTCGCGGTAACTCCCTTCCCCTTGCTCTATGTTACAAGGAGGTTCCTAGAAAAGCCGACCTGCAAGAGCTTTGCCGGAAATGTCCCCATTGTATCACAGCCATTCAAAACAATACGGGACATATATTGCCCGACTGCCCCAAATACTTCAGAGGATCTTAGGACCAGTGACTTTTGCTTTTTTTGGTCTGTAGAGCTTAATGAATACTCATTCGCTGTGGGGAAGATTTCATGCGTTTCTACTACTAAACAATTCCGCCTCTGAGATTTTTTTAACTTCTTTGTAGCTAAGTCTCCTTATAGAAACTTTGGAATGATTACCTGTGATGGTTCTCATGTATGGGATACTTTGTTCGGATTAACGTTGACTGTTATATGGATTCTATGCCTAATAAAGGTTTATATTATTATATTATTATTATAGAAAGCTGTCAGTCAAGTGTGCATCAGAAAGCTGTGGCACTTTTTCATCATGTTGAAATTCAGCCTATCCATGTAATTTGGCACAAAACAAACTGAATAATGTCAAATTGGAATGAAAAGTTGCTAAAGGTATTTTCCATTGTACTTTGCGCATTCAGATTTTATTCCTAGCTCATAGATCCTGTATGGTAGTTGGAAAGATTTGCAACAGGACAAGATTAACTGTAGAAAGGATGAAATCACTTCACCTCCCATGCTATTCTTCCAAAGACCATTAATTTACATATATTATATGAAGCTATTTTGTATTTACTAGTTTGACCATTGGTTCATCTATCCAAATATTGCCCACTTTGACCTGCAGCAGCTTTCAAGGGTCTCAGGTAGTGGATTTAAGTAGTCATGCTAAATCATTTCTTTTCTCTAGAGCAGGGGTCTGCAACCTGCGGATCTCCAGATGTTCATGGACTACCTGAGACCTTTGAAAGCTGCTGCAGGTCAAAGTGGGCAATTGGCCATGCTGGCAGGGGCTGATGGGAATTGTAGTCCATGAACATCTGGAGAGCCAAAGAGGCTTGCAGTGATCCCTCGCTCTAGACACACACCAGGGTAATAAAATATATTTTAAACTAAGGCCCTTTCCGCATGGCAGTGGAAACGAACTTCCACCAGCATAAATTATGCCGGTGGAGGCTCTGGAAGACTGTTCGCGACCAGCTGCCAGCAAGCAGTCCCCAACTTCCTCCCCAGCCAGAGAGGCGGACTCCGCACATTGGTGAGCTGCTTCTCTTCCTTCCTCGTCCTCTGACCTGACTTCCAGTGTGTCAGCTCTGGAGGGTTACTGTGCCGGGCTCTGCCCACGCTAAGCCTCCAACCCTCCAGGGGTCGGAGGGCAGCGTATGGTTCTCTGCAGCACTCCAGAGCGACACTGGAAGAAGAGGTCATTGCAGGGGATGGGAAAAGTGGCGTCTTCCCAGCGGTGTGGTTCGCATCACGCCGACGGGAAGATGCTGCTTTGCAAAAACCTCACTCAATGAGCCAGGTTTACAACAGCGGCTTCATGCCACTCTGGGGTGGCCAGGATAGTGCTGCTACAATGCAGCAGTGCCTCCTGTGCGAACAGCAGGCCAGAGATGACATTTTTGCCATGCCTGGGTCGCTGTATTTTGCCCGTGCAGAAAGGGCCTAAGTTTCACTTAGATTATCCCTGTTTGAAGACCCTTTTATGCTTGCTCCATCACTGTGGATCACTATAATTTAAATATACTTGTTTATAAAACTTGTTAGAGGGCACAACTAATCGGCAGTGCAACTAGGGTGGGTTGATGAACAAGAATGGTGTCATGGTTAAGAGTTGTGGACTCCAATCTGAGGCACCAGGTTTGATTCCCTACTTCTCCAAATGAAGCCTGCTGCTGGGTAACCTTAGCCAGACCAGACTCCAGTTTTCTCAGACCTCTCTCAGACCACATGGAGGCAGACACCGCGTGCTTCACTATTTATTTATTTATTTATTTATTTATTTATTTATTTATTTATTTTGTTGTTTTGACTTTTATACCGCCCCATCCCCAAGGGGCTCTGGGCGGTGTACAGCACAAGCATAAATAAAATGAATTACTAAAATCTTTAAAACAGCGATACAAACATAATGATAATAATAGTAGAGGCGTCCGACCAACCCCACTTTAGAATTCTCCCCAGGAAAAAAGGGGGGAGGAGAGTGGCGAGTCATATTAGGTGGTGGCCTAGATGGTGGCCTAGATGGAGAGGCCAACTGGGGGGACCAAAAGATGAATATATTTCATAAATTATATGCTAAGGAGTATGTCAGTAATAACAGAAATAAATCCTAAATGATTAGAATATCTCCAAAGTTTAAGTAATTTCTCAGATAATTGCTTACTTTTGGCTATGTGAATGAAGTTTAAGTCACTTGAAATGATTTGCACAACAGTACACTTGTGATGTTGTCTAAACTGATTCTAGGATCACAAAATTATGGTAGCCAAATTATGGTGTACTAATCTATGCAAGATTGCAGTCTGAGTTAAGAAACCAATATACTTAAATCTCAGAAAGAGATTTACACAGGATGTTCGTTTGTTTATCCAATTATTTATGTAAATAAGAAGATTCGATTAAAGTTTCTTTTTAAAGCCCTTACTCTGAGAAGTACTGAATTAATTCAGGTCAGGCACCAGCGTTGAGAAATTCAAATTGCCAGCACATGCAAGAAAAGTGATTGGAGTTTAAATTACTAAGATGCTTTACTAAATAATTTAACTTTTAAATGACATTATATCAACCTACATATAATTACATACTATGAACTTGCAATAGCAAACCAGATAAAGGAAATAAAAATCATCATGCCTAGTTTCCTATCAGTGATATGGGTAAAATAGCACAAACTGGATATCTAGAAAGCAGGGAACTTCTATGGGAAAAAATTATGAAAATGGGCATAGATGGCAGGCTGCTTGCCCTTGTTAAAGCCTTGTATACTAATACCACTTTCCAAGTGAGATGTGATCCATCTGGAAAATTAACACCAAAAATTCAATCTTCCAAGGCGTCAAACAAAGCTGCGTGTTGGTCCCTCTTCTATTTAATTTGTTTATTAATGATTTGTCCCTCGACCTGAGATTGGTCAATGCACCTTGCCCCAGCTTTGG
Organism: Sphaerodactylus townsendi; assembly: GCF_021028975.2. Taxonomy (NCBI): domain Eukaryota; kingdom Metazoa; phylum Chordata; class Lepidosauria; order Squamata; family Sphaerodactylidae; genus Sphaerodactylus; species Sphaerodactylus townsendi. The sequence goes on along the minus strand of NC_059425.1, from coordinate 126,207,822 downwards.
TAATGTGACCCTACCATTGCTCTTATTTGCAGACGATGCACTATTACTCTCGAGAATGAAGTCGGGCCTAAATAGCTTGCTGTCTTAATGCAACAACTATTGTACACGGAATTCATTACTTATTAACCCTGCCAAATCTAAAGTGATTGTGTTTGCTAACATCTATAAACCCAGCAGATGGATGTTCAATGGTGCGTCTGTCGAACAAGTCAAATCCTGTAAATACTTGGGAGTTGTTTTTCTCCACAAAGCCCATTGGTCCAAACATAGAGACCTAGCTATGAAAGCTTGTAGAGCTACTGTGGCGGGTGTGCAGAATTTCTTTTTTACAAAAGGTAACAGGTTTATTCCTGCCGCAGTGAAAGTTTTCAACATGAAAGTTATTCCTCCATTGTTGTATGGGATCCCCTTGTGGATCAATGCTTGGAATCATAAAGTTGAGAGGATTCAGTCAGCTTTTCTATATAAAATATTTGGAGTGCCACATTGTATTCCGTATACCGCACTCTGTCTGGAAGCGGGACAACATCTCCTGGTTACGAAAGCCTGGCTGGTTACCTTGAAGTTTTGGGTCCACCTGTGCTTTAACTCGGACACTGACAGTCTTATCTATCTTATCCACCCCCCAGCTTCATGAATCTAAGTGGTGGCGGGCAGTGGAATACTTTCTGGAATACTACTAAAATACTTTCCCTGGGATTTTCCTGGGAAGCCTTGCAAATGCTGCCTGCTTCTGAAATCTTCTCTCAATTAAAAAGGCGACTGTTAGATCAAGAGTTTCAAGTTCTGAAGGACAAGACGAGAAGCAATTGCTCCCCCCCATCTTATTTAACATCAAATTTAAAATCAATCATATGGCAGATTACTTGAGTTCACTTCAGGAGCCCAAGCATAGATGGATAATTACTAGGGCTCGTTGTAACTCCTTCCCTTGCTCTATGTTACAAGGAGGTTCCGAAAAACCGACCTGCAAGAGCGGAAATGTCCTCATTGTATCACAGCGATTCAAACAATGGGACATATATTGCTCGACTGCCCCAAATACGAGGGATCTAGGACCAGACTTTTTGCTTTTTGTCCTGTAGAGCTTAATGAATACTCCGCTGTGGGGAAGATTATGTTTCTACTAAACAATTCCGCCTCTGAGATTTTAACTTTTGTAGCTAAGTTCCTTATAGAAACTTTGGAATGATTACCTGTGATGGTTCTCATGTATGGGATACTTGTTCGGACAATGTTGACTGTTATATGGATTCTATGCCTAATAAAGGTTTATATTATTATATTATTATTATAGAAAGCTGTCAGTCAAGTGTGCATCAGAAAGCTGTGGCACTTTTTCATCATGTTGAAATTCAGCCTATCCATGTAATTTGGCACAAAACAAACTGAATAATGTCAAATTGGAATGAAAAGTTGCTAAAGGTATTTTCCATTGTACTTTGCGCATTCAGATTTTATTCCTAGCTCATAGATCCTGTATGGTAGTTGGAAAGATTTGCAACAGGACAAGATTAACTGTAGAAAGGATGAAATCACTTCACCTCCCATGCTATTCTTCCAAAGACCATTAATTTACATATATTATATGAAGCTATTTTGTATTTACTAGTTTGACCATTGGTTCATCTATCCAAATATTGCCCACTTTGACCTGCAGCAGCTTTCAAGGGTCTCAGGTAGTGGATTTAAGTAGTCATGCTAAATCATTTCTTTTCTCTAGAGCAGGGGTCTGCAACCTGCGGATCTCCAGATGTTCATGGACTACCTGAGACCTTTGAAAGCTGCTGCAGGTCAAAGTGGGCAATTGGCCATGCTGGCAGGGGCTGATGGGAATTGTAGTCCATGAACATCTGGAGAGCCGCAGGTTGCAGATCCCTGCTCTAGACACACCAGGGTAATAAAATATATTTTAAACTAAGGCCCTTTCCGCATGGCAGTGGAAACGAACTTCCACCAGCATAAATTATGCCGGTGGAGGCTCTGGGGCTGTTCGCACCATAGCGTGCAAGCAGTCCCAACTTCCTCCCCAGCCAGAGAGGCGGCTCCGCACAGAGCTGCTTCTCCTCCGGTCCCCTCCACTGACCTCTTCTTCCAGTGTCGCTCTGGAGGGTTGCCGGGGCCTGCCCACGTTGCCCTCCAACCTCCAGGGGTCGGAGGGCAGTGTGGGCGGGTCTCTGCAGCACTCCAGAGCGACACTGGAAGAAGAGGTCATTGCAGGGGATGGGAAAAGTGGCGTCTTCCCAGCGGTGTGGTTCGCATCACGCCGACGGGAAGATGCTGCTTTGCAAAAACCTCACTCAATGAGCGAGGTTTACAACAGCGGCTTCATGCCACTCTGGGGTGGCCAGGATAGTGCTGCTACAATGCAGCAGCGCCTCCTGTGCGAACAGCAGGCCAGAGATGACATTTTTGCCATGCCTGGGTCGCTGTATTTTGCCCGTGCAGAAAGGGCCTAAGTTTCACTTAGATTATCCCTGTTTGAAGACCCTTTTATGCTTGCTCCATCACTGTGGATCACTATAATTTAAATATACTTGTTTATAAAACTTGTTAGGGCACAACTAATTTGGCAGTAATAGGGTGGGTTGATGAACAAGAATGGTGTCATGGTTAAGAGTTGTGGACTCCAATCTGAGGCACCAGGTTTGATTCCCTACTTCTCCAAATGAAGCCTGCTGCTGGGTAACCTTAGACCAGACTCAGTTTTCTCAGACCTCTCTCAGACCACATGGAGGCAGACAATGGCAAGCCACTTTTGAACAGCTCTTGACTTGAAAACCCTATAGGGTCATGATAACTTAGCTGTGAGTTGACAGCAATTTCCACCACTACCAGGCGGGTTGCTCAGGATAGGGTGGGTCAATTGACAAGTACCTGATGATATCTGTATGATGTGGGAAGTGTCCAAAACAGGCCACCACATGCCTTGTGGTTGGGTGCCCTGTGAAGGAGTGCCACTCGTGCATCTTTGGAACCTGCTAGGGATCAGGCTTGGCTCCACTTTGCACATTCTGCTGTGCAAGTAGGCAAGATTCATGGAAGCACTAGCTGAGTTTGAAGTTGAGGTGGATCTATCCAAAAGACGTACCCAGTGAATGCCTAGTTCAGCCTACCCTCAACATTGTCAGCTTATTGGAATGAGAAGTGAAGGAGAGAAGCCCTTTAATTAACTCAAATAATTATTTATTTTTAAAAAGAAACTAGTGGAACCCATACTTATTTCATGCTGTCATTTGGGGGTGGGGTGCCACAGCAAGTTCTTCCCAGTATAGCCCCTGTAGATTAAAAGAAAAAGTAGCTAAAAGATTTTTCTTTCAGATAGCTATCTAGGATCAACCCTGCCATGAATCTTATATTATGAAATCGAGATGATTGCTCTTGATTAGAATTGTCAATGTTTTTACAGGTGCTTTTGAACTGGTAATTGCTTTCCTTTTTATAGTGACAGCCAATCACTTCACCCACCCTTCTGTCTCCTCCCCCTCTTCCAGGCTTCAAGTCGCTGATTGAAAATATTTTTATATTAACAAACATTCTACAGTCCCTTCCCCCATACATTCTTGTAAATGATGAATGCACAGAAGCGACACTTTATTTGAAGTCACACCTCATCACATTTGATTCATGTCTTTTCCTAGCCATGAATCTTGATGCCTTTTGATGTTTTCTTCCCTATTGGAAAAAAAGTGATGTGAGCTGTCATACATACTTCCAATTAATACCTATCAGTTACAGTCTAACAGCCGGAACAAATGCAAAACTACCAAACAGTTCTTCAACTTTGCCTATCCAGGTGTTGTCATGGTATCTGGCTAGGTAGGAAAAAGGAAATATGGTCTGCTTTTTGACAAGAGTATTGACAAAGATTTGTAGGCCATGTACAAATAGCAATAAGAAATAGATTCCAATTAGCATATCATGATTGCTCCCATTTACTTAAAAGGATCAACTTTATACTGATCATATATGAACATTGTGTGTGCACAAGGACAGGGATCATCCTTGCTACTTGGCAGAGAAATTCTATGCAATTAACTGTGCATAGGATTTTACTGAAAGAAAGCCAATACAAATCATTCCCCTATTATTAACTTCTAGGAAAATTTGCATTTTCACCCCACAACTGGTGTGATTGTTACTATAAAATTTCATGTTAGGAAAAATTTAAAGAAAAATGTTCATGACCCTGCTCATGGAAAACATGTGAGTAATTCCAAGAATTAGGAAAAATTGTTTCAGGAGATTAGCAATATTTTTCAGACAAATTCCACATATCTCTAGGCTGAACAGTTACAATTCAGTATGTGCTTGAATTTCATGGATTTATAGTTCAGGTCTGAATGAGTCCAATTGTACCTATGCATATGTTTTGAATTGCTGATTATAGCCTTATCTTGTCCATGTTTATTTAGAAATTCCACTGAATGAAATGGAACACATTTCAAAGTAAGGGGTACATCAGAGATCCTTGACCAGATATCTTAATGTGAAATTTAGCCTCAAAGCTGCTATGAGGAAGCTCCATGTAGATCAGGGGCAGGCCAGTGTGCTGGTAATTTGTGCTTCCTACCCCAAACCCCAGCTTTCCTACTACTGTTTGTCTCCATTTAGTCCTAATGAGAACCTTAGTGAGCTCAGGATTTCTGTTGGCACAAGCCACAAACAAATAGATTCCTGTGAGACTAGAGAATATCCTCATTATTTTCATTTAACAGAGTAGGTGTGGGGAACACAGCCTATCCTTTGTATTGTGGAAAACATAGCCTGTCATTAAGGGAGTGAGGCAGTCCTTTCTTGCTTGGTTTCGTTGCCATGAATCAGTGGCGTACTGTTTCCTTCCCGATTCTCAGAGAACTTGGGACACTTACACCTAAACGTCTAAACCTTTCCTGAATCTTATTTGGCTCATGAAGTCATTGATGTCTTGAAATAATGAGCTTCTTGGCTAAATTATGTATCAGAATGGGAAGGCATTACCTTTCATCAGTTTTATTTTGGATTCTTTCAACTCCGTTGATCATGTCATCTTTGGAATAAATATGGGCACCTGACTAGCTTATCCTAAAATAATTCTTTTTGTTCCTAATCACCTCCTATTTTATCTGTCTTTTCATTTTCATAATAATTACTCACTGTATCTGTAAATGCTTGTATGATTTTATCAGTAATTCCCTAATCTCATCCCTGACATCAGTGCCATTCTGCCTTTATTGCTCTGACTAAAGCAGGAAACTTGTATCCCAATCCAGGTCAACATTGTACCTGTTTATAAAAACAAAACAGTCCCACATATTGTTGTAGGTTTTCTGGGCTGTATGGCCGTGATCTGATAGATCTTGTTCCTAAAGTTTCACCTGCATCTGCATCTGGCATCTACAGAGGTGTAGTTTAGTGGCACTTATTTCCACAACAGCATGTGCCAGATTGCTGTTACAAATGTTTAAATAGAACACATCCTATCATACAGTTAGTAGTTCTGCTGTTCTTGCTACTGTCTTGTATAATTTATAAAATGCCAAGGTTATATATATTTCCCAGTGTATAATAGTTGAAGTGATTGACACTTTATACATGATAAAGACCATGTCTCAGTGGTAGATCATCTGCTTTGGATGAAAAAAGTCCCAGGTTCAATGCTTTGCATTCCTAGCTAAAAACTACATCAGGCAATATGTGATGTGAAAGATCTTGGAGAGTTGCTGCCAGTCATAAAAGACAATACTGATCTTAATCAACTAATATTATGACTCCGTACATGGTGGCTTCATAGCATACATATTCTCATGATCTTACATGCCAGTAAGTGAACAGTAGAGAGCACACTGCCCCACCTAAATGTATTTGGCAGGAAATCATGAAGGTGCTGTATGCCTATGCAGTGAATGCAAATCTGCCCCCACTCCCCCAGTGAGCCATTCTCTGAGCCCAGAGGAAGGCAAGAAAACTGCAGGATCCCTGGCAATCTGGCCTGGAGGAAAATTCCTTCCTGACCCCAAAGTTGTGATCAGCATTACCCTGGGTATGTAAGAAAGGTACATGAGAGCCAGTCACTGATTCATCCCTTCCTGCCTTCCCTCTACCCATCTCCCTAAGTTCAGAAAAATAACATTGTTCTCAGATGGCAATTTAGCCTCTGCTTAAAAATCTCCAAAGAAGGAAAGCCCACCACCTCTCAAGATAGCCTGTTCCACTGAGGAACCACTAGGAAGAAAACCTAATGTTTAGGTGAAAATTATTTTTGATAATTATTGATAATTTCAACCTAATGATTGTGGTCTGACCTTCTGGGGCAATAGAAAACAATTCTACTCCATCCTTTATATGACAGCTCTTTAAGTACTTGAAGATATATATCATATCACATCTCAGGTTTTTCCAGTGTGGTTAAGAGCAGGTAGACTTTGATCTGGAGAATTGGGTAGAGTCTCCACTCGTACATGCCTGTTGGGTGACCTTGAACTAGTCACTAGTCACAGTCTCTCGGCTCCATCTATCTGTTCTGGGGAGAGGAATGGAAAGGAGCTTGTAAACCATCTTGAGCTTCCTTACAGGAGAGAAAAGTGGGGTGTAAATCCAAACTCCTCTTGTTTCTATCCAGGTTAAAAATACTTAACCCCTTCAGTATTTCCTTATAACACTTGGTCTCTGCATCCCTCACCATTTTGTTGCCATCCTCTTGACACGTTCCAGCTTGTCAATATTCTTCTTAAACTGTAGTGCACAAAAGTGAACACAATACTTCAAATGAGGTCTAGCCAGAGCAGAGCAAAGTGATTCCATCACTTCATACGTTCTGGATAGTATACTTTTGTTGATGCAGTCCAAAGTTACATTTGTCTTTGTTTTTAGTTATCACATCACACTGCCAACTTATGTTCAGTGTACAGCCTATCTACTAAGATTCCTAGGTTCTTTTCACATTTACTGCTGTTAGGACAAATCTCCCCTATCCTACAATTATGCATTTGATTTTTCCTACCTAAATGCAGAACTTTACATTTATCTCTTTTGAAATGTATGTTGTTAGTTTAAAAGAAACTATAATTAATTGGTATATTCTATTTTTTTGGCACTTCAACAAATTGCAGTTTGCTTTATTTTTATTTATAGTCCTGTAAAAGAATCTGCAATGTCTTAATCTGTAATAAAGTAGGAATGACGTGAATTTCAGTACAGACACATTTGGCAGCTGAATGTATGGTTTTGATGCTCATGACCAGACTATGAGATGATTTAGTTCATCTGTCATTTACACTTAAAGAGCCATTGAATAGATTTGCATTTGCCCTGTTGTCTGTAAACTGTCTCTCAGTGGACTGGAGCATGAGCTGGGAGTCAACTTCTGACCTCCAGCCTAGAAGATTTTGTAGTGTTCACTTGCAGAGGTTCAACAGCGCAACCTAGGGCCAAATTAAGCCTCTCCACAGGGAAATCAGAAGCTTCTGATTCCGAGCCCCAATCCCTAAAAAAATATTCCATAGGCATGAAAATGTCAATGGACTATTTTATTACTTGTGACGTATTTATATCTGATTTCAACTGGGTAACTAGATGTCAGGACATCTTAAATCAAAGAAAACTGGAAAAGGGGAGAAATCCAAAATAAAACATTTTAAACCCTGGGATTTGAATCCACAAAAGTCAGCCCTTTGTCCAACAGAAGAAGAGCTTGGTTTTATACCTTGCCCTTCTATCCTGTAAGGCATCTTAAAGTGGCTTTCAAATGCCTTTCCTTTCTCTCCCCACAATGGACACCTTGTGAGGTAGGTAGGGCTAAGAGAATTCTGAAAAAAAAGTCACTAGCCCAAGGTCACCCAGCAGGCTTCATGTTTAGGAGTGGGGAAACAAATCCAGTTCACCACATAAGAGTCTGTGGCTCATGTGGAGGAGTGGGGACTCAAATCCAGATTAGAGTCCACTGCTTTAACTGCTGGCTCTACACTTCAGGCAGAAGCCAAAGGGCAAGCTTTCAACCTTCCTGGGAGTACAAATAAAAAACTTACCCCTGTGGGGTAGATCACCTGCAAAGTGAATTCACCAAATATTTAACCTGGTAGTGTGCAACCACTGGGTCTAGGACGTGATTTAGATTGAATCCAAAAACACATCAAAATATGAATGTGACCTTAAGGGTCAGGATGAGATAGCAAGGTAGGATTTATTCTACAGCCACAATTCCCACCCTGCATCATAATGACAGAGCAATAATTCTATCAGTTTATTTACTTGGAATGTGGAATGCTGACTTTGACAGCCTAAGAAGTGAAACTAGAGACCATATATTACTTCCAACATCTGGCTCCTTATCAATTTCTAAAGGTCAGAGCTCTGTTATTTAGTTTGCAGACATGCAGCACAGTTGAATTCCACTCTACATTATTTTATAGAAGGCCTTCAGATGGAATGAGTATTTGGGAACAAGAAACTGTATAGTGGAACTCAATTCCTTGACACTGAACTTGAGTTGAGAAGGCTAGTGTCCAAGCATCCTATAATAAATTGCAGTTCAGCTGAATGCCAGGAAGTCTTCAGTCTCAGCTCCATGTGACAGAGAAGGAGGAGGATGAAGTAGAAGTACCGAAGTCCAAAAATAAATCAGGTGTGTTCTCATTCTGAAAAACTGGAGCTTGTTTAATGACATTTAGTCTTATCATTATGTCATTTTGTAGCTGAGAGAATAGTTATCCGTGAACTAGAGGAAAGAGCGTAGAGATTTATTAATATATAAATAATTTTAAAAGGACTTTTGAAGGAAATAGCTGTTTGTCAGACAATGTTACATTCCGATTAAACATCTGATTGCTTCCTTACATTGGTGGTAGGCTAGTTGAGCTCCAGAATGGCTATAGGAAGGATAAGAAGATCTCTGAGCTAAGATGCCAAGCAGTATAGAAGAGAAGATTTTGACAGAAATGGAAGGAGTGGTCTTATATTCTTTGCACAAGGGAGTGAGACATCACAGGAAAGGCAGATAGAAAAAGGAGAAAATAGGCATAACAAAAGAACTGATGCACTATCCTAGATTGCAGAACAAATGGATTTCCATGAAAAACATGACCGCTAATGGCTGTTGTTGTTGGCTTCCAATTATGCATTGATTCATATCCCCTTGTGAAAGTCTCAGTTTTGGTTTTATTTGTTTATTAATTTTGCACATGCATTCACAGTCACCTTCCCTTACGATTCTGTTTGCCAACTGATTAAAAGGCTGTGAACAAAAGCAGAACACAACGAACATTATGCAATAATGTGATATTAAAAGAACAAGTTTGCATTCCTGAACAATCACTTCCATGCGATAAACCTTTGATTAATAAGATAAACAGCAAAAAGAACTGAAGTACAGCAGAGGATGTTTGATCCATTTTTTCTTTTCATTTACAGCTAAATTAGATGATGAGGCTGTGGAAGTGAAGAGGTTTGCAAGGAGTCTGTGAAGTGCAGAATCTAATCAAAATGTTGAAGGAAGATTTTGCTGCAGTTTGAAACAAGGTTAGAATTATAAATGAATCATATTAGGCATCTTTTTTTCCCTGGCAGTTTCTGGGTTGCTGAAAACTATGAGAGATTTCTCCTGTGTTAGAAAATCCTCAAATTCCCACAAACCCCTTTGTTTTTATATCCTGGATAAGGCAGGATTTTGAAGGAATGAAAAAAAATACATTTTCCATTCATTAAACAGAAAAAAGTTCATTTTTTTTAAAAAAGGTAACAAGCTTTCAACAGCCCTACATTTCAACAATCCTTTATTTTTTTACTAGCTTAGATTGTGCTATTTGCTAGGTTTTTAAGCTTAGAGATTTTACAGTGAAGCCCATTTCAGCTCTATCCTCTTGCCTGGCCTCATGTGCTCCCCAAAAGCTGGTCAAAGATGTTCAAAGTTAATGCTTATCAAAGTTCCTAAACTTTACAAAATGAATGATTGATCTTGGCACATCAAAATATTCAGCCTCTGTCCAAGAAAGTTTTGATTACAACACAAATGGAGGCAAATAAAAACAATCTCCCCAACCCTTTATTTTCTTGGAGTTAGCATTCTGAGGCACTGTCATACTGTTTGGTACCCCCATGAATGACATTTTCAAGGATAGTGCCGCAAAGGACTGCATTTAGAGACTGCTTTCATACACTAGATTACACTGAGTTGTCCGTATCACAAATGGAGATAAAAGGCAATGCTGGGGATGGCAGTGCCAACTGACAAACCAAAGAACAGTTGCAGCATGGAGACAATTTTATCTGGCTGTTTCCACACGGGCGGAATACAGTGTCCCAGGGACGCTAAAATCAGCATCCCTGGGGAGGGGTTTGCACTGCCCCCGAGCGGCGCGAAGCCGCTGTTTCCGAACCTCGCTCCCTGAGTGAGGTTTTTCAGAAACAGCGGCTTCCAACCACTGCTGTGCGAACGGCAGCAGTTGGAAGGCGCCATTTCCCCCCTTTCTCGAACACCTTACCGTCCCTCCGACCTTCTGGCGTGTCACCCAAGCCAGGGGACACGCCCCCTGCCCTGCAACTCCAGAGCTGTCGCACAGGACAGGGGGGCATGTCCCCTGGCCTGGGTGACGCGTTGGAAGGTCGGAGGGTTGGTAAGGCATTCAGGCGACGGCACAGCCTCTGCGCAGGCTGCGCCATCTTCCCGCCCCTTCTGGGACCATTCGTGCGAATGGTCCCATGGGGGTACGTCAGCGTCATATACGCCGATGCACCCCCTGAGCATGGCCATGCAGAAACAGCCTTAGACTCCTAGCAACCCTTATAATTATGGTAAAAAAATGACCCATCATTTCATTTGCAAGGAAAAGGGTAACATATCAGAAAGTTCCTAGAAAACCCAGGCATTCTATAAATCTCTCTGATTTTGTATGTAAATTGTATGTAATATGTAGGTGCATATATTTGTATGTAACACTTGCATCCTATAACTGGGTAACCTTTACTGCTAGATGGTATTAACTTTTTTGCCCAGCTACTAGTTTGTATGGCCATATATTATCTTCCATCCTTTAGACCTCTATCTGAAGAGTAGAGTGGTCCTAAGTGTTGGAAGATCCACACCTGGTGCGTGTGTATCCCTTGAAAATTAGCAGAGCGGCACAGAGGCTTAACACAGGGAAGCTTACCTGGGTACAAACACGTGGTTGAGCTTGCTAGAGAGAACTTCAGACACAAAAGAAAATCAGAGTCATTTGTAGTTTCTTATCTAATAAAAAGAGTATTTATTAGTGAACTCCATTCTGGATAGAAAGGTGGAGAGATAGGTTCACTATCTAGTCTAATCTAGCTGGATGGAGGCGGATGCGTAGGAGACACATCCTCTCCCTAGGCATGGTGAAAGTAAGGGTAAAATGGAGAGGGTCTCCGAGAAGAAGGCGGAAGCAAGGGAGGAAGTCCCTAAGAGTATCAGTATACATCAAAGGGATAGACACAGCATGATAGAGTAAAGGTGACAAATTCCTAAGTCCCTATCTAGCCACTAGCTCGCTAGTAAAAACCCCCTCTGCAGGATGAGGCAGGAAACAGCGTATAGTCCCTTTCTTCCAACACTAAGAAATACTAAAACTGCCCATCTCTGGGCCACATTATCTACATGATCCAAGAAGTCTCCTGAGCCCACTTATGAAAAAGGGCAGCCTGTATGCAAACAAACAAATTCAATGTACTTAGAAGGGCATGACACTGCTATTTTTTAAATTATTATTAGTTAATTGCACAAACACTTGTCACTCCAACTCCAGGGATGAACTGACCATAGGGGTCTTCTTTGGACCTAGAAACTGAAGACTGTTGACTGGGGCTACTGACAAAACTATAAAAGAGTTTAATGAAAGCAAGCAGATGGCTGGCAAGTTAATCAAGATCAATAGGATACTACAGGTCAAGAACAAAATAGATGGCATTTTGGCAACTTGACACTTGTTGTGGTTCACAATGTGTATGCCACAAAACAGATACTGTAAATATTCAAGAAATAGCCTTAGAAAAATGACAATTTTTTGTGATCTGAAGGAATGTGTTAAATAATGCTGTTGTAAGAAGGCATTTCTTATGAACACGTATTTCAACAGACTTCCAGATGAATACTGCTTAGAAAAGAAACACATTATATCTTCTCTTGGGTTCATATCACTTAGAAACTATGTTGGGTGTGCTATTTTCCAAAACCCAAACACCGTGACATGCAAAAAATATGGATAGTTCATACTAATATGGATGGTTCATCACACTAATAAAGGGAATTAGAAACAGACTTAAATATTTCCTGTCAAGCCAGTGGGGTTTTTATTGGCTATTGCTCATTTTGTTAATTTATTATGACTCCTGGAATTAAGTGTCTTAATTGCTGAGCAACACTTGCATTCTACAACTGAGAATGGGTTTCACTGTAAAACACAAAACCAACCCCACCCCCAAATATGGTTAAGAAAAGGAGAAAATACATGCAATGATATATAATGTTAGTCTTTAGAACAATATCAACAGCACTGTGTATGAACAACAGTCCATTTCAGGCATGACAGCTTTAGTTAGGATGAAGTCCCAAAGCAGATGTTTTGTTATTTTTTCTCTTTGTTTCAAGGGGAAGCTTCCATCCTCCCCAGATGCCATACTTTAATTTCAATTAGTTAAATGCTTTAATGGAAAAAAAATTATTCATGCAAATGTTTTGCCAATATTTAAACACAGAGCAAAATCATTCCCTCTAATAGCTAACTTCATGGTTGACTGTTTGTCTTGAAGACAGTAAAAAAGAACCATCCAAAACCAAGACTGTTGCTTATGTGTACTGATGAGTCTCCCCCCCAATAATGCTGACTATTATAAGTATTAATAATACTAATAATAATACTAATTATTATTATGTCACTAAAAGATTAAGAATCCTCGAGGGTCAGTTAAGGGGACCAGGAGCAGAAGGAGAGTGGACATTGATCAGCTCATGCTCCTATAAGTTTGTCATATCCTGCGGTGAAAGATTTGGTTGGTGGGGATTTCCTAGCAGTTTGCCCCAGCACATAGTTTATACATTATATTTTGCAGTAATTTATGTCTATGACTGAACATTTTTTAGCTTTTTTTCAAATTGAGGATTCTTTCTATTTTTAAACTAATAAAATGACTGAAATATTTCTGGATGGTGAATTGAAAAAAAACCATTGTATTATGTATGTTGCATTATTGACACATACATCAATATTGACACCATAGTTTTTCATATTGTTGGCATACTGTTGAAAATATTAGAAGTTAAAATGACTATTATACTTTTCTTATGAAAGCCTTGTGTAATCATTGTTATCAAAATACTTCAACACATTATTGCTTTCTTTGATTTTAAAATAGCACTGAGACTTTTTACAGGTTTTTTAGGAAGGACATTGCCACCCTCAAGCAGTTGAACCAAAGCTGGAATAGATTGAAACCGCTGTGTAGCAGACATTCCTTCTTTAGCCAAGCTGGTTCTATTGGCTCTCCCCTGCAGAGATGTCAATCTTTTTTTTCCATTCCCAAGCTCTTAACCCACACCACATTGAACACTGCAGTAGCGCAACATGCTAAAATTAAGAGCTAAATGAACTGTAGATAAACCCTACAGTGATTACCTTCATATGACATTGTCAAGAGAATACAGTACTTGAGGGAGTCTTGCAGAAAAGGCAACCATGTCAAGGCCTTCAATATAATGACCTAGGACTGACCCTATTAAGCAAGATGAAAGTCTTCCTCAGATAGCAGATTTTGAAACACAGATAAAAGTCAATGACATGCCAATTATTACATTTTTACCACTACAGGGGCTGCTATCTGAATTTTCTTCCTACCTTACTAGGAAAACAACAGTTAACAATGTAGAATGACCCACTGACATTACTGCTGCATACTTACATCTTAGGTACAATGCAAATGTTTAGGGTAACAGTATGGGGTAGCCATCAGGCAGCATACGGGTAGATGGCTGGTATGAAATAGATTAGGGAAAATACTTTTTCTTGCAACAAAAACACAAAACCAACCCCAACCCCAAATATAGATAAGAAAAGGAGAAAATACATGCAATGATATATGATGTTCTTCTAAGCTTCTAAGCATCTGCAGAATATTTTGTCCTCAACACTAAGGGCAAAACTAGATGCAATGGCCTTTTATGCAGTTGTGCCCAGCCTTGCATTAAGCATACCTTCCCTTCAGATTGGGTTCTCAATGATGCACTCTGGATTCTCAGTTATGCACTCATTTTGGCTTCTTTGGAAGTCATCACACTCTCAGATCAGAGAACTTGTGCAGTTTCCCAAACCAGGCAAAGTACTAGTTTCATAATTCAAAGACTGCTTAGAACACATGGATAACCTGGGCAAGAAACCTCAATAAGACCATACAAATGGAGACTTGGGAAAGACTCTGGAAAAACAACAACAAGCTGATGCTCTCTGCTGAAATCAAAGAGAATAATATAAAAATGTTCTACAGATGGTACCTAACACCATCTAGACTATCGAAGATGTACCCAAATTGCTCACCACTCTGCTGGAAATGTGCAGACAGCCATGGCACCTTCTTTCACTGTTGGTGGACTTGCAGGAAAATTGGACAGTATTGGAACACAATACATAGCGTTATAGAAGATGTGGTAAATTGCAGATTTGAGAAGCATCCAGAGTTATATCTTCTATCACTCTGGGATCCTAGTGACATCACTCTACAAAAACATAAAACACTGCTTTATCACTTAACAACAGCAGCAAGTGTGATGGCAGCCAGATACTGGAAAGCACAAGATCTACCACAGGAGATGAATGGCTACAAAAAGTCCAGGACTTTAGAATGGCGTACAAGCTGACAACACTTATTCATTAAAAATGTCTTGACTCTTATTACAGAATTTGGGATCCTTTACTAAAATACTTGTACAACTCTGATCCCCAGAATAGATTTCTTATACTAGCTACATAGCCTATGTTTATTAGTGTATAGTTATATCTGGAATTCTTTTAATTGTTTAGCAACCCTATATCTTTGAATTGAATCATATGGCACAAATGTTGTCTCACCCATACATTAATTTGTGTATATACATATAAACATATATGTTTATTGACACTGAACATATTAACATGTTTAAAATAGATATTTCCAAAGTAATAAATAGCCAAGTATATAATTTTATATGCATTATCATAAATTAGATTGTTCCTATTTTTCCTAACATCATAATCAATCTGCTCAAAAAAGATATGGCTTTTTTCTGTATGTCAATGTTTATATGTTATTTACATATTTTTATTTTCAAATAGTAGTATGTTGAACTCTTCCAATAGTATTATTGCACATACTTATTGTTTATATTGTTTATAATTACATTGCTTATATTTGAGGGTTACGATCAGTTACAAAGGGGGGGGAGATATAGAATTTCATTATATGTACATGAATATAAGTCATTTACAAAATACAATAAAATATGTTTTTTAAAAGAACACATAGATACAGGCCTTAACATGTATAAAGCTGGTGTTCAAAAATGCTCCTGGCTGGGAGTATGATCATAACTGCTGTTTTTCATATCCACAAAGCACAACAAAACAAAACCCTGGTATTTTTAAGCTTCCTGTAATCCATGCAGACCTTCAACATTTCTGATAAAACCACTCGACCTCTGGACTTAAGAACTTCTGATCCCATTTGGTGCCTGCTGTTAAAAGATGAAACTCATAGAGATACTTATTAGTTCACCCAGCAGGAGACAATTGAGATTATAGGCTATTACATGAGACCTACACAAGATGAAAGGACCTTCAGCAAGGCCAAATTGTCATTAAAGAGATCACATGTTGATGGTGCTGAAATATTTTCTCCTCCTGGTAATGAACATATGGGGATTCTCAGTAACTAAGCAATCCAGGGTGGAAAGTGTCTTATTTAAATGTGTTTTCAAACATCATCTTTATTCAAAATGAGCAATATGGGAAAATAATACCTAAAGGCAACAAAATCCATCTGGTACCCAATATAATCACCTGTTCATAGATATTAGAAAATTAGACCTCCCTTAGAATGCATTAAAATCAAACTGTGTCATTCCAGATACTTGCTTTGGGATAGGCCATTTAATTTAGCCAGATTGCAGTAAAGTAGTATAGGGCAAAACACAGACACCTCTATTGTGCTTTTCATGGGCTTGCTAAATATTTTACAAGAAGATTAATTAAGTGGATTGAACTGAAGTTTCATAGGATACCTTTATTGCAGGGGAGGGGGGAATAAGTGCTATTTTGGGAGATGCAGAGTTTTCTCCTGAAGAGTTGTACTTTCCCATTCCCACCACACACACACGCGTGCGCACACACGCACACATACACAAACACCCCTTTTGCTGTAAAAATAAAATTCTTCATCCTTTCTTGTCCAAGTGAGCTTCCTCCCAAGCAGCCTGTGCCCTCTGGTAGAACTGATCAGGCCTTCTGCAGTCAGTCATACTGGAATGTTTAACTGCATAGGGCATTGTATGTTGCCACACCCCTACAGGAGGAAGATGCATGTCTTATATGATTTCCAGATTAAGCAAAGGGGGAAGATAACTACTCATTATGCTGATTCAATCTGGCAAGAGTCCAGGTAGAACAATCTATGTGGGAGAGAAAAAAAATATTGTAGAACACTTGTTAGTCCTAGCATTCAGTTGCAGGAGGGAAAGAAAAGGAATGGAAAGAAAAGGAGATTTATTTAATACAGAACGTGACACAAAAATACAGAAACAATATCAAGTATAAATCCAATGGATCTCCTTATTCATGCCAAATGGGGTCAATATACCAAGAGTATTAATCCAGAAAACTTATCTGGTCTTCAATCTTTGACGCAGGTTTACACTGGCAGCTGAAATCTTCTCCACCATCCAAAAGTGTGGGTAAGTTTGCCATCTCAATCACTTTGACCAAGAATGGCAAATCAGAGTAAGAGCAATAGTTGGCTGTATCATTTTTCTATAAAGATTTTTTTTAAGTAGCAGACAGATAACCATCTCCTTGAGTGGCAAAGTGAAGGTGCCTTGAGTTGTGATTGATTTATAATAGATACTAAGAACTTGCTGATGTGATCTTTACATGATTTCAGAAGCCAGGTTAGGCAAGTATCCAGTGCATAATTAGTGGTCTTCACTGATCCCAGGAACTTGTCAAAATCCATCATGGATACTGGGTCAAAGTAGTCCATAAAAAGAACAAATGGTGTATTAGCAATTTCTTCCAGTGGAATTATGTTACAATCAACATGTAAATCAGAATGTGTTCTTGACATTTTATCAGGGAAAAAAATCGCAAAGGTCTCACAATTAATTGTCTGTTCCTGATACAATGAAAAGTTCAACTTTAGCAGTCAGCAGATGTTGTACTCCCTTGAACAAATGAGATGGTCATGAACTAGTAGGTGCAATAGTAGCTGAGAAGTAACATTTCTTTGTTGTCATCACCACTGCTTCATACTTCTTAAAGTGAGGTCCCTAAGACGATCTGTTCTCCACCAGCACCATTCTAGACATCTCCAAACCCTTTTCTGATTTCCGAGTTCTGTGGTATGCAAGGGGGTTGAATTTCACCGTAAAGGTCTGTTACCTAGCTTAACAGTTATGAATATATTTTTCAAAGTAGCAATGGGGAAAATAACTCAGCTTGGCAGTGCGAGAGGCAGGCTAGGTGGGATCTTTTAGACAGCTATACCAGAATTGGCTTTTGAAATGTTCTACAGAGAATGCAAAAGAGACCAAATTGTAGTTTAAATATTTTAATATAAATTTTGGTTGCAATCACACAGTAAGACATGGAGAAGCATACACACAGTTCCTAAGTGATATAAGCAGGGAGGAAAAAGATAGGTTTGGATGATAGGTTGGGAGAGGGAGCAGGGGACTTATACATTACCTAAATTCAGCGGAAGAAGTTCTGGAAGAAGGCAGGGATTGCTATGCCAGCATGGAGAGTGGGGGCCAGCAGCAGCTGGAGCCAGCAGCAGCTGAAGCCAGCCTAGAGGGCTTGAGCCAGCATTGAGAACCAGCATTGAGAACTTGAGCCAGCAGCAGGAGCTGGCTAGCTAGCCAGCTAGCGCTAGAGTAGAGTTAGCCTCAGCAGCATGGAACTTGGGGTGTGCTGTATTTTTATACCCCTGTGAGCAGTTTGAGACGGGAGCTGGTAAGTTTCTATTCCTGTATTTTAAAGTAAGTTTCTATTCCTGGATTTTCTGGGTTTCCATGCTGGGATTGCAGGGCTGAGCTAATTAAGGCTCGTCTATTGTTTCTAAGTCCTGGGATAATAGAGTCAATTCGTCCTTGATTATATCAGGAAAACCTTGATGGGCTTTTGAATAGAGAGTCTTCTAAAGGACTCTGCCCAGGTATTCAATTTGGCTGAGGCTTTGATTGGATCAGGAAGGGATCGATTGTTAGGGTGATTGTATCTGAAAGGTGGAGGAAATGCAGGGAAGAAGCAATTGTTGAGAAAATGGTTCTTCCAGGGTTGATTAAATGCAACATCTAGTATAAGGGAGTTCTCTGGGATCCATTGTGTCACAACAGCTTAGCGGGGTGTGGTAATCAAGATATGTCCATGGTCCATGAGGCTTCCAGATTCTATTGACTGGAGTAACTCATTCACTGATTTAATCTTGTAAACAGACCTTTTGCCTTAGGCTTGCTTTCAGCTTGGACACTCTGCTATCCACCCATACAAACATGGAAACTGGCATTTTGTAGCACACAGTGTAAGAAATAATATGAAAATCCAATATTTCATAAGGCAGGGGATGAAGGGCAGGGTTACAGGTGGAACTACTGAACTATTGAGGTTTAGAATTTGTTTGTTTTACTTCATTTATGTTTCACCTTTCTCCACTATGGGGATGTAAATCAACTGCATTCTCATCTTCTATTCCATTTATCCTCACAGTAACTCTGTGAGATAAGTTAGGCTGAGAATTTGTGATTGGCCCAGAGTCACCCTATTTCCAAGGCAAAATGGAGATTTGAACCTGAGTTTCCTAAATCCTAGTCCAGCACTGAGCACTACATCCCGCTGATTCTCTAAAGTGAACAAGAAACTACTTAAACACATCTATGCCTAGAGCTTAGCTGTTCTGTACTATGAATATGAGGCTTCTCTCCCTTTGTAATTTGTCACAGGTTCCCAACTAATTCTACTTACTATTATTTAAAAGAACTAAAGGTTTTCTATGCCATATTCTTTTGCATTCAACATTCTCTACTGAAATCAAGGTCCTATTCTTATGAAAACATAATCAACCTCTGTTGCATCCATGCAGATTATTCAGAGAAGGTTTGTTGTGTTTTGTTTAGTTTAATATGTCATCAATTTACATATGATTTAATTAACATAATTTATAGTCTGCCTTTCTCACTCAGATTCAAGGTAAATTATATAAACTATGTCAAAATAGTTGACAGGATGGGTATACAGTAAATAATACAGTAGGAATAGAGCAGTAGAAACAATCAGAGCTCTAGAAACAGAATTGAAGCAAAGTATAAGCCTTAACATGACACATTAAATTATACAAAAATTACAAGAAGGATCCTAGTTTCGGTAATCTAAATACAGTAGTATATACCATGGCTCCTAATAGTTAATCTAAATAACTTGGAGAATCATTTAGTACAATGCAAATTTATTGCTTGTGCAAAAAAAAAATCTCCCTTGAATAATTCAGTGTGCATAGTTTGTGGAAAGCCAGGAGGGTAGGAGCCTTCCTGATCTCCTCAGACACGCCATTCCATGAAGTAGAGACCGCAATGGGGAAGGCATATATATGCATAGTTGCTGAGTTTGCCCATTTGCAGGTTGGTACCTGCAGAAAGCCCCGATCAGTTAAGTGAAGCTGTCATGGAGGTGCGTAGAAGGAGAGGTGGTTTTGAAGATATGAAGGTCCACGGCCTTGAAGGGCTTTGTATGTAATAGTCAATATATAGAATTGAGCCTGATAATAATGAGTAGGTTGAGACCACAATACAAAGAATGGTGCAGTTAACATTAGAAAGATTGCATCCCTATAGCAGAAACTGTGGTGTAGAAAGTGTGTGGTATGTTGAATGTGGTATGTTGAATGTATCTGATATGTTACCGCAACCTCTGCCATCAAGTAGGATTGATACTGAAATAGTTGTTTTCAAAAATAACATTTCAGTCCCTTTTTCTTTTTTCTTTTGATGTGTTGCCACCTTTTGTGACTGATAGGGCTCCTATACCTTTAATAGACACTACCAGAGGGTTTAGGCCATTGCAAAAGATCCTTATTACTTTATTTGATGAATGCACAGCTGGACTTTATTGCCTTTTCTCTACTATGACTGTGACTGTTCCCTTGTGTCCTTCTCTTATGTGACCTTGCATTGTTGGAGTGTTGAATGTCTGCCTGTATTCTTCATGGAACACATATTTTGACAAGCCTAGTGATATTAATTGGTCTCTCAGGAGCTTTCTGTAATAAATCTGTCTTACTGGCAGTCACAAGTACTTATGAACTCTGGGTCCTTATCTTCACTATTCAGTGGAGGCCACACAAGAGAAAAAAATGTGAGGAGATATGACAAAGCTGCCCCCAAAAACACCTCTTCCCACCTTTAGTAGTAATAACACATCATGGAAGAAAAAAAACTATTTATTTTTAAAAACTGCCTCTTAATCTTAGAAACAGGGGTACCAAAATTATAAACTGGTACAGAAATTATCAGAACCAGCACTTTCCCATCTATTTTATAAGTGTGGCTGTTCTGTTTTGTATCCTTTCTGACAGCCACAAGTGTAATCAGTCGTAGCATTTATATTCCACGTCCTCTGTTTAATGCCCCAGAGCAGCTACTCAATACCTGGAAGCCTCTAAACCTCAGCATATTATGATGGAATGCAGCATGTTAGAGGGAAGGTAAGTGTAGCCCGATCCTGTCAGATCTTGGAAGCTAGGCAGGGTTGACATTTGAATGGGAGACTGCCAAGGAAGGCAGCACAGACAAAGGCAATGACAAACCACCTCTGCTTATCACTTGTCTTGAAAGTGACCCCATTGCTGGGGTCACCATCAGGGATGAAAATTTATATCCCCCCCCCCAAAAAAAAACTTTTATTGGTATTCTTATATATATGCAGGTCCCCGGATGGTAGCTGGAATTTTCTGAAATACCAGTAAATGGGTCCTGAAACATTCCAGAAATATTTGTATTAAACAGGAATATTAGGAACCAGCATCTGAAGGCCCTCAAAGTTGTAATTTTTTTTTTACATTCCTGCCTCCTCCCATCGCAATAGGAATTAATGAAAGATGGCTGGGGGATGATCTGCCCTGTGCCTGGAAAGGCAGATCCTGGAGTGTAATGATGGTCCCTGTAGATAGACTGCTCTAGTACTAGGATGACAGCCTCCACAGTGGAATTGATGGTCTCTAAGGTAAGCATAAGAGCTCTACAACTGGAATGACAGCCTCTGGAGTGAAATGACAGCTCCTGGGACAGGAATCAGCAGTCTGGAAATGGAATGAAAGCTCCAGGGGACATGATACCACTCTGGGAGTTGTCATTCCAATCCCAGAAGATTTAATCTGGATCCAGAGGATAGTGATTGTCTACCATGGTAACTTTATACTTAAATTATAATTCTATTTGCATTGCTTCTGTTTTGTGAGCATGATTTTTCTCAGTTCAATCGTTTTCACGTGTTCAATAATGAAAATTGAATTATTATATCTCATTATTGTGTGTGTGAATGAACTTTTGTTTGCTCTCTCATGATTGAACCTAAAAAGCAGTGACTCTTAGCAGAATTCCATACTAGTATTGCTTGTTGGTGAAAATAGCAAGCCAGATATAGAAGTGGGAATATGAATTATCAGTAAATATTTTAATGGTGCATAATGCTTTCTCCCCTAGCTCCTGCTTTATTTTCCCCTGCCCATTTGGGTTTATCCTTAACATGACCTAAACACTTGCATTTCATGGTTTTTACTGTATTTCTAACAAGCATAGAATTATGTCTAAAACTTATCTAACTGGCTTTAATAAAGTTTATATAGGTCTATTATTTTTTTAATGGGAAATACATAGTTGATGTATTGTTGAAAGAATATTAGCCCGCACTCCTCTCCCCTTTAATAATCTGGTCTGCTTCCCAACCGTCTAATAGAGGGAGACAATTGATAGCATGGCATAGGTGCCATCAAGCATGTATTTTTTAACTCCAATTTTCATGTCCCAACAAATTATTTAAGCTATTTTGTGGATGGGGATGTTATGAAAGAGACTTGGTGGGAATGTAAGTTCCTGTTTTATAAGATACTAAGTGCAATGGTCCACAGACTTGAAATGGTCAATTTACATTCCAGTGTCAAAAAGGAGATGTCAAAGACTGCAGCAACTATTGGACCATAGCATTAATTTCTCATACGAGTAAACAATGCTCAAACCCCCACAACAAAGGTTGTTACCATATATGGAAAGAGAAATGCCTAATGTTCAAGTTGGATTCAGTAAAGAAAGTTACTAGCAATCACAGTGCAAATTTACATTATTTACTGTAGCACACAAGAGAATTTCAGAAAAAAGATCAGTTTGTGTTTCACAGATTAGACCAAAGGTTTTTACTATGTGGATCATGAAAAGCTATGGCTGGTTTTAAAGGAAATGGATGTGCCACAGCATCTGATTGTTTTGATGGGTAATCTGTTAGGACAGAATATAGAGAACAGATATGGCAAAGGGATCAGGAAAGGATCTATTTTATCTCATATCTTCATTTTGCTTGCAGAGCTTAACATAAGGAAACCTGGATTAGATTTAGATGAAGGTGGAGTAAAAATTGGGAAAAGGAATGATCTCACATTTCTGGCAGAAAACAGTGAAAACTCAGAATGACTATTGGTGAAAGTCGAAGTGGAACATGCCAAAGGGTTATAGCTGAACATTAAGAAGACAAAAGTAATGACTACTGGATAATTACTCAGCTTTAAGATTGCCAATGAGGAAATTGAAATTGTTCAAGACTTCCTTGGCTCCATTATCAACCAAAAGGAAGACTGCAACTAAGGTGTATCAGAAGCAGACTAAGACTGGGAAGGGCAACCATGAAAGAGCTAGAAAAGATTCTTAAGTGTAAAGATGCATCACAGGCAACCAAGATCAAGTTGATTCCCTACTACAATTAGGCTTGGAGAGTCGGATGCAACAAACACCAGATTTGGCCTGAATCTGGGCAAATTCAGACATATTCAGGCAAAAATCGGCCGAGCATGCCTTGTCGGAATATGAACAAATCCAATGCAAGGTATTCTGGCTTTTTTTGGTATTTGTTGGTGTTGTTTCACGTTTTGGCCTGCAGAGGGTGCGTTTTTAAAGCTAGCAGCACCTAAATTTCAGAGTATCGTCCAAAGACTGTCCTCATCACACCTCCAAAGTTTGGTAAGGATTGGTTCAGGGGACCAAAGTTATGGACCCCCAAAGGGGGTGCCCCCATTCCCCATTGTTTCCAATGGAAGCTAACAGGTGTTGGGGCTGCCCTTTTGAGGATCCATAACTTTGGATCCCCTGAACCAAACTGAACCAAACTCAGGTGGTATCATCAGGACAGTCTCTGGATGATATCCTGACATTTTGGTGCCACTAACTTTAAAACTGCACCCCTGGCAGGCACCCCAGGAAATTTGCCCAGATTCTCTGCTTTGGCTCCATTGTAGCCAATGAGGAATTTCTGAGTGTTTAAGCAGGCTGCACATTTTTGAAGATAGAGGCACCAGACTTTCAAGGTGGCTCCAGGAGGCCCTCCTGGTAATAACATCCAGGCTTGGTGAACTTTTCTTCTGGGATTCAATTTTATGGGCCCCCAAAAGGCTTATTTTGTTTCCCTGCTCCTGCACATGAAGCCTGCTGAGTTCTCTGTGAACTCTCTCAACCCGCCTCCACCCCAACCTCCAGAAGCAAAGTTCACCAAGCCTGGATTCTTGTTCACCTCTATCTTCAGAAATGTGCAGCCATAACCCAAAGTTATGGGGTTCATAATTTTGGCCCCCCCTGAACCAAACTTCACCAAACTAGGGTGGTATCATCAGGACAGTCTCTGGACCATACCCTGGTGTTGCTGACATTAAAAATGGGCCACCTGCATGCCCAAACGTGAAAAAACACCCCAAAATACAAAAAAAAAATTCTAACAAACCCAAATTTGTTGAATTTACCTGAATATTCGGGTTTATCCATATGTTATTTATCTTATTCAGGCATACAGATAATTGTATGCCCAAATTAATCCGAATCCAAATTTTACTGAATTTTTAGGGTATTTACCAACCCTAACTACTATTATGGCTGTGAAAGGTGGACAGTGAAAAAAGCTGATCGGAAGAAAAGAGATTCATTTGAAATGTGGTGTTGGAGGTAAGTTTTGCGGATACCAGGGATCACCAAAAAGACAAATAAGTGAGTCTTAGTTCGCTTAAAAACAGAACTGTTCCTATAAACTAAAATGATTGAACTGAGGCTAACAGACTTTGGTTACATTATAAGAAGAGAAAAGTCACTGAAAGAGACAACAATTCTAGGAAAAGTCATAAGCAGCAAGAAAACAGGAAGGCCTGAAATAAGATGAATTGCCTCTATAAAGGAATTCAGAGCCCTCAGTTTGCAAGACTTGAACAAGGCTGTTAATGATAGGACATTTTGGAAAACATTGCTTCATAGGGTCACCATGAGTCAAAAACAACTTGACAGCACTTCACAGAAAACAATGTTCATGTTAAAGAATCTGTAGTTCTAATTAGTGCAATATATAATGAAAATTATTTGGTTCTGCATGAAAATTATTTGGTCCAGTAGGCTGTGCCAATAGGTACATGATTCCTGATTGCATAATGAGATTGTATTCTAAGACAGTGTTCATTTGCAATAGAACCCAAGGTGCTCAACCATGAGCAGGGCTTTGGTGGCCTACCTTTCTGGGGTTTCCAAGAAGCAAGTAAAATAACAGTTGTCTTGAGCTCAGGGAAGGATTTGCATTTCTTATCAGATACCTGCATCAGCTCCCAGTTACAGCATGCCTGCCTGCAAGTGTGATACACTGGTGGTAGCCTAATGAGCCTAGGGGATAATAGGTGAGCATTATCAGGCAGAATGTGGGAGACTGGACTGGCTAACTCCATGTTTTGGTCAAAAGTCATGTCACAGACATGGAGCACATGGCACCATACAGAAGCAGTTAGAGGATAGGCAAGGTTGTCACCACCATTAGGGCAGTGGTGAGGATTGTGGGCCTTACTTGAAATTACTTCATGGCCCACTTTCTTCATCTTTTATAGAATTTGAAACGTGTGTGTGTGTGTGTGGGGGGGGGAGTAGAGAAAGGACTAGGGTCCCTAATATTTTGGTGCCATTTGCTTTAAAAATAGCCACTTCAGAATTTCAAATCAATTCCCTCATTGTAATTCCAGAATTTGAAAATAGTCCATGCAATGGAATCTCAAGCTAGTACTAATTCTTCCAAATGTTCAAGATAAGAAAAACTATACCTTCCTTGGAATATTGAAAATAAATTATTAAGTTTGTTAAGTGTGCACCTTTACTATTGGGTGCCCAAATTAATGGGTTGTTAAAAGTTTGTTTGCCAGATGAAGTTGAGCTGATGAATTATTAAATTTAGTTCAAGTTTGACATCTGTGTTTCTTTTACAGTGTTGTGTGAGCAAAAGCTTTTATAACAGGACAATCTTGAGTAGAGGCTGAAATTGCTCAGGAGGCAGAGTGACCCCATGTTAGCCTACCCCTCATACCCCGCTCTACTGAAATATGGATCTCATATTATTTTTCTGTAAAACTATATTGGCAGAAGCCAATTTTCATATTTGTGTGTGTGTGTGTGTGTGTGTGTGTGTGTGTGTGTGTGTGTGTGTGTAGCAGAGTGTCCACCTAAAAACAGGCCAAGGGCAAAAGGTCTGCTTGCTAGATTAAATCAGTGAATGAGTTACTCCAGTCAATAGAAGCTGGAAGCCTCATGAACCATGGACATACATCTTGATTACCACATCCTGCTAAGCTGTTGTGACACAATGGATTCTGGAGAACTCCCTGATACCAGGCTGCACATTTACTCTGCTTTGTAGAAACCATTTTTTCAACAATCACTCCTTCCCTGCATTTCCTCTACCTTCAGATACAATCTCCTTAACAATCAATCCCTTCCTGATTCATTCAAAACCTCTGCTAAATTTGAATACCTGGGCAGTAACTCCAAGGAGTTACTCTGCATAAAGCCATTCAGAGCTTCCTTGATATAATCAAGAGACAATTGACTCTTATTTTCCCAACACTTAGAAATAGTAGATGAGCCTTTGATTGGCTCAAGCCAGCAATCCCAGCATGGGAAATCCCAACAGATGCAGGAAAATGAAAATGAAACTCACTTGGTTCCCATTCTAACTGCGCTAAGGGGTATAAAAGTACTGTGCACCCTAGCCTCAGCGCTCTTTACTGGCTAATTCTCTCTTGGTCTAGTTGGTTTGAGACACGATATAGTCCGTCGCCTGGGTCCCCATGCTGGCATAGGGATCCTTGCCTTCTTCAGGAACTTCTCTGCAGAATTTAGATAACGTAAAATTCCCCTGCACCCCTCCTACTCTATCATCCAAACCTATCTTTTCCTCCCTGCTTTTATTTATTTATTTATTTATTTATTTATTGTTTCGATTTATAAACCGCCCCATCCCCTGGGGGCTCTGGGCGGTGAACAACATTCACATATACAATTAATTAAATGGATAACAACAATATAATACTAAAAACCATTAAAAGCTACTTAAAAACAGCGGTTAGCATCATAATAGGTGCCCTATTATGGCCAATTCAATTTAGATCACCCCAGTAAAAGAAAAGGGAGGGGTCAGGTTCCTCTCTGGGAGGATAATAGGTGGTAAAGTGCAACAGATGGTATGTGCAAGAAGATGCAGTGGGGGAAGGAGAGGGGGAGGGGGAAGGGGGCGCCACTCAGCGACTGGACACTCCAAAGGCCCGGTGGAACAACTCGGTCTTACAGGCCCTGCGGAACTCATCAAGGTCCCGCAGGGCCCGGACAGCTGGAGGAAGAGTGTTCCACCAGGCTGGGGCCAGGGCCGTAAAGGTCCTGGCCCGTGTGGAGGCCAGCCGCATCATCGAGGGGCCAGGAACCGCCAACAAATTGGCCTCTGCTGATCGCTTAGGAGCTGTGTGTATGCTTCTCAACATCTCACTGTATGATTGTTTGCAACCAAAATTTATATAAAAATATTTAAACTACAATTTGGTCTCTTTTGCATTCTCTGTAGAATGTTTCAAAAGCCAATTCTGGCACAGTTGTCTAAAAGATTCCACCTAGCCTGCCTCTTGCACTGCCAAGCTGAGTTATTTCCCCCATTGCTACTTGAGAAAAATATTCATACTGTTAAGCTAGGTAACACCCATCACCACCTTAAATGCTGCTTGCAGTGGCATAAGAAGCATTTACGTAAGTACAGAGGCACTTATGCTGGTGCTGGGGAACTGCTGGCAGCATGATGCCCAGACACCAGTGCAGCCATAGCATTTGCACTCTTCTGGTGCAGGACCCCATGTCAGGGCAGAAAAGGTATCCTCAGGGTGCCAGCATTAGTCAGCTTCCTGAACCCTTGCAGCCTGGGAACTCCCCTATTTGCTGGTGGAGGCAAAATCAGCATCCCAGTCCATTGTGCAGTCTAGGCCACTTTCATGGTGGATGGGGCAGGGTCACTTTTAACTTGCTGTCCATGGTGCAGCAAGTCTGTTTGGAGGTGTCACAGCTGCACTGTGGTTGTGCCATCCCCAGCCATGGAGCAACTACCCACTCTCCTCAGGATTGCACTGCTTGTCAATTTGATCTCAATGGGAGAGATTTAAGCATTTGGTTAATTTTCCAGCTGAATTCAGTGGCGTTCAAAAACACTTCACTAGGTTGTTTCTCTAGGATTTTTTTTTAAAAAAAAACGAGACATGAAATCTTGCTGGTAACGTGAATGTGGATTTCTGAGAGATGGCTTCAGATCCAAGAGCTGAATGTAAAATACATTATGTCAGTAGGAACAAAACCAGGAATTAAGAGTTTCAAATCCTCTTTTGTGCTTCTGTAACTAAAAGGTGGCTTTTCAACTGCTCTTTTCAATGTAAAAATCTACTAATGCTATTTTTGTTACAAAAGTTCTATACTGCAAATGTGTTGAAATATTATCTCACTGAAATACACATCAATTGATGAATTCAGTTTGCACATTTTTTTCCTAACTGCATAAAGATTAAAAGCTTTATTTCAGTTTCCCTGGTACACATTCTGTGCACTAGCAAGTTAGGTGATAGACAGCAGGTTGTGCTATCTTTTGTGTCTTCTCTGTTACTACATAATACATAAAATTAAACACATGAATTTAAATAGAAGCACTAAACTCAATGATGAGTGGCAACAGCCAATCTGTTGGGGATGGAGGTTATGGGGTGGTGGACGGTATGGGGTGGGTGAACATGGTTGAGGCCTCGTGTTACCAGCCAGACCTGACATGGGGGGGGTGGGGTGTTTTTAGGAAGCAGTGTCTCTACCTTCCAAACCTCCTCTATTGGATGCCCTAGCAATGCAGGCTAAAGATGGATGCCATCTCCTGTGCCGGCTCAGTGGTACCAATAGGAAGGAATCTGCCTGAGCAAATCTCCCTGTCAGTCATTGAAATGCACAGCAGCCATCCTCACCATTCCTTAAGTAATTAGAAAAGACAAAGCCCATGCCCAGGACTGCTTCAGGATTGCATTGGATCTGCCTCTGGTTCAACAAAGCATTAGTGAACTAATATCATCAAGTTTTTATTTCACTTATTTTTCAACACACTAATCCTATCATTCTTTTTCCTAACACCTGGGAAAGACCACCTTCACTTGAACAGAAAATGCCCCAGAATTGTGATTGTATCAGTTTCACCCCAAATCTAATCATTTCTGGATGTTCCCCAGGCTCAAGTCATCAAGTCAAATGCCCACCTTTTGTTCTGCTCTGGAAAACATGGGTTTCTATGGAGAAAAATCTACCATAATGAAAGGTGGTAAAAATCTCATGGTTGCCCCCTCTTGAAAAGCACTGTAAAGCACTCTAATTCCCCACTCTAAAAGGGACAAACCCCAGAGTTTTGGGTAACTTTTGTGGGCAGCAGTTCATTGGTTTTTTGTTCATAAAATGATTGGGTGTTCAAGCATTTCTACCATGAACTGTGTAGGTGGAAAAACAGCATATACACTCAATTCTGGTTAATTGTAGAACTTAATTCTAAAAAAAAATCTTAAAATGCATCAGAAACATGAAACAAACAATTATTAGAGGATGGGAAAACTAGGTCAATTGAATCTTTCCATCAATGTTCGTTATGCATTATGCTGGACAGATATGTACTCCTGAAATGAGGGATTAAGTTCAGTGGATAATTGATGATGCACCAATTATCAAGTACCCAGCTCCAGGTCCAAAAGAATCCAGAAAATTAAATCCTTTCCCAAATAAACTGGTTGAAAACAATATTAAAGCTAGAATTACACTAGCAGCAGTGGCGTAGGAGGTTAAGAGCTCGTGTATCTAATCTGGAGGAACCAGGTTTGATTCTCCGCTCAGCCACCTGAGCTGTGGAGGCTTATCTAGGGAATTCAGATTAGCCTGTACACTCCCACACATGCCAGCTGGGTGACCTTGGGCTAGTCACAGCCTCTTGGAGCTCTCTCAGCCCCACCTACCTCACAGGATGTTTGTTGTGAGGGGGGAAGGGCAAGGAGATTGTAAGCCCCTTTGAGTCTCCTACAGGAGAGAAAAGGGGGATATAAATCCAAACTCTTCTTCTTCTTCTTACATAGGAAAGTCAGCATAAACTTCTGCAAATAATGATTTTCAATTAAAAAACTACCAATCTGAGTTTTCTTACTAGCAATACAGCCCACATATGCTGCTGTGAACTCTAGTACATCACAGTGTGCCACAGTAAATCATATCACTCACCTTTTCTTTGTTGCAGTAAGTTCTAATGTGCCCCATCTATCTATATATATAAAAAGCTAACAGTGACTTTGTTAGTCACTCCCTAACACCGAAATGGCTGGACGGATCGCCCCCAAATTTGCACATGACGTCCCTCCCTGTTGAAGGTAATCGCACCTTCAAATTGCCGAAAGTCCATATCTGAGCCAGGTAAAACATCTTTTTCCTGGTGCACCAGGCCATGAAGCTGTTTGTGTTTAACTGTTACCCTTAGAGTGTTCGTGCAGCATGTCTGTGGCCTGAGGGGTTGGTATGTTCGCACAGATGGCCAGAGATGAACATTGAAAATAGTAAATAGGTAATACTGTTAGGTAATACAAGTGGAATCCCTTTTCTTTCCCAACTTCACTTACCCTCAACTTGCTCTAACACTGGTGTTCTATTAGATGCTTATCTATTAGTTCTAAGGGATTAGCAGTCTGTGCTTTCCAACTATAAATCCAGCAGCCATGCTTCTTTCTCACATCCTGGCGGCTAAGGTACTTTTACTGTGAACTCTGTGCATGACAGGGGATAAGTAATTTTCTGAATCTCATGCTATAAATAATGACTTCAATCCAAATGATCAGTTGGTCAGATCCTCATTTGAGGTAAACTGATGTGTTACTGTTGACCTAAGAAAACTTACAGTGATATGCCTTGTTATGTAAGATGACATATTTTCTATTAAATATGTTTGATGGATTGAGATATTTACCATAATGCACAAACATTTCAAAATCTCATGCTGGGTTCCAAAGGAAGAGTTTGCAAATGAGTATGGATCAGCATGGTTTTATTTGGCACAGATGTTCATAAAATTAATGTAATTTTTGTAATTGCACATATAATTTGGATATTCACAGAAGGATACTTGTTTTAATTACAAAGCTTATATGCATACTGATGAAATTGTGGTGTGATTACTATATAATATTGGCCAGCCAACTCTGTAGTATTACAAATCTTGTTTATTTCATTCAGCTAATATTTGGATACAGGAGAAGAAACATGCAAAAAAGTACCGAACATTTATGCAAAAACAGCTAAAATGCAACAGAATATCAAATAAGGAGATATTGGTATATCCTTGAAGATATGCCAGGCTAGATATCAGACTTCAGTGGTTTAAGCAAAAGCCAAAATTAGTAGGACAAGGGGGTGCTCTAGCTGCTCTGGACAGTGGGCAGAGGGGGCACCACCATGGTAACTAGGCCATTTGGTGAGCTTCCATGAGAGAGCAAGAATTCAAACCTAGGTCTCCCAGATCCTAGTCAGGCACTCTAAACACTCTGGAAATAAACCATTATACCCTCCAGGGGATTGTTGATTACCCCAAGGCAGAGGCATAGTG
This sequence comes from Sphaerodactylus townsendi, assembly GCF_021028975.2. NCBI lineage: Eukaryota > Metazoa > Chordata > Lepidosauria > Squamata > Sphaerodactylidae > Sphaerodactylus > Sphaerodactylus townsendi. Next base: position 126,176,410 of record NC_059425.1, on the reverse strand, counting down.
CCAAGGGGGCGGGGGTGTGGCGATGGCATTCCAGGGCATGGCAGGGGCGTTCTGGGGAGGGACAAGAGCGGAGGACACACCACAGCACCGGGCACTTTCCCCCCTTGCTACGCCTCTGCCCCAGGGGCAGAGCTAAGCAATTTTGCTTCTGAAGTTTTTTTTTTAAAAATAACCCACATCCCTGGTGTAGGTGCCGAGACTGGAAAAATAGCTTTGTCCACACCTTAATGTATTTTTCTGGTTTCGTTTTATTGAACACTTATCTCTACATTATATTGTATGTTGTTGAAACAGGTGTTTTTTAACTATTTAGCAGCTGTTGGCAGGTGGGTGAAAGTTGAATGCAGGGCTTAAGAACAGGTTACAAAGTGATTTGGGAAGTGGAAGAACAATGGCTTACATCATTCTCCTCACTTACAGCTTGTGGATTTGAACCCAGGTCACCAGAAGCTAGTTTGAGCACTCTTAGTGCACTGGTTGTTTGGCTTTAATTGGGGATGTTTAAATTACTATTGTAAGGTCACTTGAACCAAGAAGAAATGAGGCATATAAATGTTTTAATCAATAAATAGGTCCATGGGAAAGAAATAAAAGGCCATTACCTTCCCCCGCCTTCAAACACACTATCTGCTTAATGTGGGTATCTCTGTAGGATGGGTCAAAAATGTGCCAGAAAATACCTAGCTTGTTTTGGAAAGAGAGGTTTCGGGGGTGGGGTGGGGTTAAAATTGTTTTCTGGGTTGGGGCAGAGGAAGTACCCATGTTTTAATATGACTCATTTGTTAAAAAGGAGAGACTGGTCCTTGCGATGTACATTTGATGTGTTGTGTTTGAATAGATCACTATATATACAACTTCCATACTATTTCCAGCATCATGCTTTGGGGGGGGGCGGGGGGGGAGAGGTAGCGTCACAGACTGCATTGTTTTAGAGTGTTAGCAGGAAAATGCTTTTATTATTAAATTATTTATTTATGTTAAAAATGTACAAATAACAAGTTAGCATGTCAGAACAAGCTCAACCCATCTGGTGAGGTGCTTGCTTTTAAAAAGAATTACTAATTTTTCTCAATGTAAAAACCCACTCAAAAGATGAAATAAGATACAACAAACCAATTAAAAACACACATTAGCTAATTTTCAAAAAGTATAAACCTATATAAAGAAATAACAGATCGAATGGATCTTATTTTTTACAAGATTTATGAATTTATATCTGATATAAATTAACTTTTCTCTCATATATACTTTGTTTGCTTCCCAAATCATTATACTTGACATTCATTCAGTTCTATTATTTTTTAAAAAATATATTCTTCCAGGTCTTCCCATTTCTTTATTTCTTATTTTTACTGCAAAAAATGTCATCCAGTCTCGTTGCTTGCCAGAGTGGGGACCCACTAGGAATGGATACAATTTATTATGGCCCCAGTAGCAAACGACTCTTTAATTCTGGGCCTGTCTTAGTTAGCTAGACATGGCCCTGAAATCAAGTGGAGCCAAGCTACCATACATTCAGCTCCCCACTGTGTGCAAAACACTCTTGGTAGACTGGATGGCTGGGAGAGATACACACCAAAGCTGAAAGCAGGGATGGCTGAGTTCGAGCTGGCGGGTTTGACTCAGGAGGAGTTGGCATCCATTCCTAAGCAGTATAGCGACTTGCAGGAGATATTTGAAGAAAAAGAATGTGATTGTCTACCTCCCCATGGTACAGCTGACTGTTGGGTTGAGTTGGTAGAGGGAGATAATTACCAAAACGGAAAATCTATTCCATGAACACCCAAGAGTTGGATGCACTACAAGAGTTCATAGACAAGAACTTGAAAAGAGGATTTATTGAGCCCTCCACTTCTGCCATGGGGGCACCTGCTCCCTTCAGGAAGAAAAAATATGGGGGCTTGAGACTATATACAGATTACAGGGGATTAATTGCCATTTCAACTACCAATCAGTAGTTGAAAAAGACCTGTTGGTCTGCTTGACTGAGGGGAGAATTTTCACTAAATTGGACTTGAGAGAAGCTTATTTCCAAGTAAGAATAAGGGCAGGAGATGAATGGAAAGCCATATTCAATTGCCCATTAGGGGCATATAGATATGATGCCTCAGTCATGCCCCAGAGGTATTTATGAACTTAATACATTAAGTATGACATGACCATCTTTATAAGGGAGTAGTGGTCTACTTGGATTACTGGTGGCCAGGATGTGTCCCGTTATGCTCACCCAGTTACTATTATTGTTAGTAAACCGGGCTGCGGCCATTTCTGTTCCAACTAACAAGAGTTCTCTTTGTCGTTACTGGGCAAACGTGAAGTCCACACATCTGCACGCAAAAAAACCAAACAAATCAGATCTTGAAACAGTATTTGAGATGTTACATTAATTTCCATCAAGATGATTAAGTGGATCTTTTGCCCTTTGCTGAGTACACTTACAATAATTCAGTGCATCAAAGTCTTGCTGCCCAAAAATGAAGGGGAATGTGGAAATGACGTATCTATGTATTCAGTTCTGACAATAAAAGGTCATCAGCTTTTCTATGCTTGTAATCAATAAATAAGAATTCTACTTTCAAAGTACTGATTCATTTTGTGGACAAGTCTGGGTTGTGTTACTAGGTGGCCTTGGGCTATTCGCAGGTCTTTCAGAACTCTCAGTCCATGTACCTTACATGAAGTCTGTTTTGGGTAGAGGAAGGGAAAAGAGTTTGAGAGTCCTTCTAAGAGAGAAAAATGGGGAATAAGTCCAAACTCTTCACCTTTTTGTAAGAATATGTGAAAACCATAAATAGGCTACAGATCAATGGTGCAGCACTCTGACTCTAGAATAAGAATTGTTCCATTCCAGTGCTTAAATCTCTTGGTTTATAGTGTTCTCCCACACTCCAGCAAAATTAGATAAAGGGAGGAACCCTTCACATCAGAGAAGATCCTGGAAAAGGTATCTTGCACAAAGATATCTCTGGGAACATTTATTATTGAACAAGAACAGGAACCAATTACAATTGGTTGATGAGGATAGCATAAAAGAGGCAAAGAAAGAGCAGTGAAGGGTCAAACACCAGCCCTATAAAAGTGGGGGAAGGGGACCAAGACAGAACAAGGAAGAACTCTACCTGCCACCATCAATGGAGTACTTCTGCTTAAGTAGACTGTGCTACTAGGCCTGGGCAACCTAACCTTGTGGCAAGAGTGGAGTATGAATGAGGTTAGCCTAGGATGCATAAGTAATTTCAATAAATCTTTGTTTTATTTAAATGGATCCTTGCCTGTTCAGTGTTGCATACAAGCTCACAGATCCCAGCCTGGCCTTAGAATCTGATCAGCCCTGAAGTAAGTAGAAAGGGAGCCACTGGTGCAGTTTTGTACTTGACACTCTATTCTTAGACTCAGGGAATATAGGAGATTGGCTGCTGACCCCTGAGTGAAGCTGCTGCTACTGCAACTCTGATGGTGGTGTGCCAGGGTAGTAGTGGAATAGAGGCAGTGGATTGCAAAGAGTTGTCTAGTGCAGGGATCTGAGCAGCTGATCTGGATACCCCATCTCTAAAAACACCTCTGGTCCCAGAGGGCCCTTTGAAGGTCAAGAAACAGGACATAGAGGCCAAGGCCTTACCCTGATTTGATATTCAACTTATTCTATGCATCTTAGCAATGTTAATTTTTTTAACCATCTCTCCTACTTCCCATACAGTCCCTTTCTTACAGTTGCTGTTCTGTTATCTCATAAGCCAAATTGTGTGAGACTGGTGCTATGCTTAATTAATTAATTAATTAATTGTCGAAGGCTTTCACGGCCGGAATCACTTGGGTGCTGTGTGGTTTCCGGACTGTATGGCCGTGTTCTAGCAGCATTCTCTCCTGACGTTTCGCCTGCATCTGTGGCTGGCATCTTCAGAGGATCTGATGTTGGGAAAGCAAGTGGAGTATATATATCTGTTGGAGTGTCCAGGGTGTGTGTGAAGAAACATTGTGAGTAACAAAGAAGGCAACCAGGTCAATAGTTGAGGGCATCTGAATAGAAGTATGAGTAACAATGAAGTCTATAGCATTGGAGTAACAATGGAGATAGTAAGGTCACTGGTGGGAGCATCTGAATAGACGTATCCTGGCCTTTGTTTCCTTTGTCTATGGTCATCCTGTGTTTGTGTGGAGCTGGTTAGACACTGTCTTGACTCTAGTATTTTTCAACACTGGAAGCCAAGTTCTGTTCATTTTCATAGTTTCTTCCTTCCTGCACCTGGACAATTTTAACAGCATTGGGGGCATTTTTCCTGCCTCGCTGCTCTGGCCCAGCCCACCAAACAAAAGAATCCTCACATTCCTATCTCTCCCCTCATGAATGAGGAGTTTGCAGGGGGGAAGCCTGTGATTCTTTCACACACGCGAGGAGTTTGCGTGCAAGAGAATCCCTGCTGGCAAACTCCCCCGCTCGTGTGAGAGAATTACCGGCTTTTAAAAATAAAAATATTTTTTTAAAAAAATAAAATAAAATACTGACAGTGAGTGGGGCGAATGGGGCAAGATCAGAATGCAGGCAATGGAGCAAGATTCAGCCAATCAGAATGCAGGAAACAGAGCAAGAATCAGCCAATCAGAATGCAGGAAATGGAGGCTGCCTGCACATGCGTGGAAGAGATCCTGGAAGAGCTCACGGTGCTTATGACAAAGCCCCAGGCTGGTACAAAACCAACTGGGGCTTCCCGCACAGGCCCTGACTCGAGTCAGGGAAAGAACCAGGCAGCCGTGGGGTGTTAGGAGCAGGGTGAGGAGCCCCGCAGCAGGTATGCTCCTGGACGTACCAAGGGACATTTCTTCAGTGCAAAGCCGGCCTTGGATTGAACTTCATTACACAAGATGAGTTCCTGATTTGATTGCCTTGATGCTTTGCACACATCTCCTACAAATAAATACCAAGAGACACCCTTGCATTGATCAAACTAGTATTTTATTAAATGTCCGATCCACATCATCACAATTTTTTTTCTGTAAACTGGTTACAACTGAGGTGGTAGCCCATAGCTTTGTTAAACTCTACCCTGGCTCCAAATGTAGCTGTAACTGTGCTGAAGAATGTTAATTATTTTTCTCTTCCCAATGTACCACAAAGACAACTAAAGGTTTTATTGATTCTGCTACAAGTCAAGAGTGTTCCTTCCTCAACCAATGCCAACATAGAATTCACAATAGGCTTTTTTGTGAATGGCCGTTCATCCTTTGATATTTCAGGGTGCACCTTATCTGTCTTGAGAATGCCATTCTTACTCATGGTCCCCAGATCAGGCCAATTTATTCCATAGCTGCCAAGAACATCATTCTTCCAAACTTCTAGAAAGTTTTATGTAGTGTGCCCTTAGAAAAAAGTTGTTCATGTAGAAGAATGTTTTCAGAAGCATAGGGCATTTATGAAATCTGTATGTCTATTAAACAGAGCAAACAGACAACTGGCTCTGCTGATCACATTTGGAAATCAAATATTAGATGTGGGGCTCATTTAAAATGTAAATATTGTCTCTTTTCATTTTTTCCTATATTCTTTGAAGAATGAATGTTTTTTCACACCAAACTATAATAGGCTGAATGCATGTGGAAATGACCTGGATATCAGATGTAGATCTGTAAAATCTTATTGTTCAAACTCTTGTGTGCTTCTGATTTTCAGTTCATAGTACAAAAACACAGACTGGTTAATTTGTTCTGTAGGATCCAGTAATACTCACGTTATACACCGTCCCACAGAAAGATCTCAGGAGATTTGTGAATTAATCTGACATTTTCTGGACAATCCTTGTTCTAGAATGTTCTGCTTGGGCCTTATTGCCTTGGGGATAGAACTAGGTAAGTAAAGTCCTATGAGATTTTAATCATAATGTAGGTTAAATGTATGAATACCATTTCATGTGCAAGCAAAATATTTGCCAGTAATTAGTCTAAGGATATCACACTTTAATATTATCTCTAAGGAGAATAATTCCTAAAAATCCAGAAACTCACCATTCAGTGCTGATAAGGAAAGATGCTGATATGGAAAGCTGAATGAGAGTGGCAAAAGTCTGGATGAGAAGAAGGGTTACACTTTACCCAGTATTTCTCAAGGGGGGCGGGGTTTGAATTTCAGTTAAATGTTGCAGTGTCTTGGGAATCTGTTAGAGAGAAAAGCTGTAATAATATCCTTCCTAGGATCTAGGTACATTTCATACAAACTTGTTGTCTTTATAATTGACTAAATATCACATATGACAGTTTCTTGGGAACCAGTACTGAAGGAAAACACTGCACCAGCAGTAGCAAGGACTGGTCTGAAAATCCATTTCAACATATTTCTAACTAATTGTTTAACCGGGTTTTACTTAGTGTTCATTGTATTAAATTGTTTATTTTGCCAAATAATGTATATCAAACAGTCATGACTTTTGAAATAGTCTGGCCTTCTAGCACTGTATATAAAAAAGAGAGAGATTGCTGGAAGAGTCTTGCAGTACCAGAGCCCAAATGGGACCTGTAAGCTTTTAAGATAAAGCTTTTTAAATTTAGCTCAAAGCTCTGTGGGATTTCTGCAAGGGGTGTTCAGTTTTATACTATCATGTATAAAAACAGCTGTAGTAAATTGTCAAATTCTGCCTTTGTGAAATAGCATGAAGTTATTAATTTTGAAGCAGGAATGGTTAATTTAGGGACCCTTCCCAAATCAGCTATGCAGCATATTTTCAAAGATAAATTGAATATGGGAAGTTTAATTTTTTTTATCACTAAATTTTAAGCAACACTAATTTCCATAGCACTGCATAGAATTTTATCAATGGGCTCATTGGACTTTACGTGGATGAAGTCCAACTGTAATGCAGTAGACTAAATAATTATGATGCTATGCTTCTATTTTTTAAAATTATCATCTTCCTTCAACTTCCCACTCTGTGCCAAAACACAAAACAGTTTAGGCAAGGCTTTTCCAATATAAACCTGGTATTAATTTCAAAAAGAGCCGCTGTGAGTCAGTGTGGCTGCCATTGCCAGCCGGGAAAGGGCACAGCAAAGAGGCCCCACTGTGCCTGATCTTAGAAGGGCAGAAGGTAGACAGTGGCCATGCCCATTATGGACAACAGCGTCCTGATGCCGGCATGGCGTTACGATGTCAACAGGAGGGGCAGGTGGGAGCATTTATAAGGCTTCAACCCAGCCCTGGGCCCCTCCTCCAGAACAGTGGCAAGTTGGTTTGACTATGACCAAACTTTTAACCCACAGACAAGAATGTTGTGTTGTTAATTTTGGTTGGGGAGTCTGAGCAGTACTGGTCCCACCCTCAGGTGGCAAGAGGTAACTTTGTGAAAGGTGCCATATGCTAAGCAATACACTGTATTACTGTCATTTATTTTAATGGAGTGTGTATGGAAGTGCACTAATAGATTGCACTTAGATAATGCCATATTTTAACCCCTGTATGAGTCATACATGATCAGATATTTCAAGTGATCAGAGATACCTATCAACCAGGAGCCTAAATGTGGAGACTCATCTCTCACAAGGCGACAGAAGCCAATTGTTCGACCAGTGAGCAAGCTGCTGTAAATACTGCCCCTATTTCCATAGGTTATGGTGTAATGAGAGAAAGAAACATACCTTAGAAAAGAAGCACATACAAATCAATAACATGAGCAGTAAAATCCCTTACACTGTTTTAAGTAAAAGAGGAGAAAGCAAATGGTGACAGATGACCTGTTGTCAAGGATGGTCAAGAAGCATCTAAACTTTTGAGTTGATTGGCCAAGGAAAGGCTTGAAGGGAAACTGTGAAGCTGCCTATCCATAATTCGATTATGCTAAGATTATCTCAGACCTCAAGAGAATCCATAAAATTGTCAGTGTGGAATTGGAGTTTTATGTTCAAAAACTGGAATCCCTTGTGTTCAAGGATTGTGTTGGATAGCCCAACTCTTGCTCCCATTCTGAGGACTGGAATACTGAGCTTATTCTCTTTGTAAATGGAGAATTTAGCTAGCACCACATCTTTCAATTCTTTGAACTAGTGTTCTGCCTTTAGTAAATTGCTATTTGCATTTTATAACCCTTGATTTTTATGAAGACTATTTGTTCATATGAGCAGTACTTGAAGATGACCATTGTGTGTGTGTGTGTACATCTCCCTCTGTCTCTGTCTCTCCCTCCCTCCCTCCCCAATACTTCATTGTGGGGTGCCTCAGGGAGTGCTATTGTCCCCATTGTTATTTAATATCTATATGCGACCCCTTGCTCAGCTGGTACGGAGCTTTGGGCTGATCTGTCATCAGTACGCTGATGATACTCAGCTCATTCTGTTGATGGAGGGGGGAGCGGTCGTCGCCCCTGCAGCTCTACAGCATTGTTTGGAGGCGGTAGCCAGTTGGTTACAACAGAGCAGGTTAAAACTCAATCCATCGAAGATGGAGATTCTCTGGCTTGGTCGGGGGGGGGGAGGTTGGGAACTTTCAGCCACCAGTATGGGAGGGGGTCTCATTGGCGCCGGCCTCCTCCGTCCGCAGCCTGGGGGTCCACCTGGATTCGTCTCTTTCAATGGAGACCCAGGTGGCCCATATAACCCGGGTTGCGTTTTTCCATCTTTGTCAGGCCCGGTGGCTGGCTCCCTTCCTCTCCCATGCAGACCTGGCCACAGTGATCCATGCAACGGTCACCTCCAGGCTGGACTATTGTAACTCGCTCTATGCGGGCCTACCCTTACGGCTGATCTGGAGGTTGCAACTGGTCCAAAATGCAGTGGCCCGTCTGCTCACGGGGGGCACATTCTGTGACCATATTCAACCAATATTGTGTCGTCTGCATTGGCTCCTGGTTGAGTTCCGAATCATCTTCAAGGTATGGGTGCTCACCTTTAAGGCCTTATGCAGCCTGGGACCCTCATACCTTCGGGACCACGTTACCCCATATGTCCCCACTAGACCTCTGCGCTCAGCAGAGGCCAATTTACTGGTAGTCCCTGGCCCCTCAATGATGTGGCTGGCCTCCACTTGGGCCAGGACCTTTACAGCCCTGGCCCCTGCCTGGTGGAACACTCTTCCTCCAGCTGTCCGGGCCTTGCGGGATCTTGGTGATTTCTGCAGGGCCTGTAAGATGGAGTTGTTCCACTGGGCTTTTGGAGTGCCCAGCCACTGAAAGTGCCCCCCTCCTCCCTTCCATCTCCATGGAAATTTGGGTTCATTATCATCTATGGAACCCACCCTTTCTTCTCTCCTCTCGTGGGGGTTTAAGAAGGATTTTAACGGGCATTGCTATATATTAATTGCTGCATTTTAATTTATATTATTGAGAGATTATTGTATTTGATTTTATGTTTATTTGTATTTGAATTTTATGTTGTTCACCGCCCAGAGCCCTTCGGGGATTGGGCATTATATAAGTTTGAAAAATAAAAAATATATATATATCTCAAAGCGTAGGCAAGAGCTATGTGAGACATCAAGTGCACCAGGTTTCCCTTTAGATAACCTGCCATCCACTTCTCCCAGAAAATCACAGCTTTGTTAGTTATTAAACTTTTGATAAGACAGAAATCATGTTACATCAAAAGGTACAGTTTTGCTAATATAACCACACTTATGCTACTAAAACAGCATTTTTTTGCTGATACCACATACTGATTGCAGATCCCCAGTTTACTCCTAAGTGGAACTCAGGGTTAATCATGTGCTTAGCATATACTCTTCTGCTATGGGAACCAACAAGTCTTTAAAGTTATTAACTTTGGCTAGATTAACTTGTTTGAGATGTCTGTCTACTTTCACAATAATCCCTTGAGTTTTCAGTGTTCACAATTTCTAAATATAGAGTTGTAACTTCTTTAGAAAGATTATGTTTAATTGATTAGATCTTAGAATTTTTGAGAGGTAATGTTCTTTTCATAAACTCTATCAGCAGTTCAGTATCAGTTTCTTCACAGAGTAAGACTTAAGTATTCTCAATAATGACTGAAATTCTATTTAGTACTGTGCCTCAGCCCTTTAAAACAATCCCTTTATTGAGCTTTTGGTAAGTGAAAACAATGTTTATACCTTTGTTGTAGGTATAATGACCTCAGCTCTTATGCCAGATGCAGCACAGACCACAAAAGCAAATTCATTACCCATCTGTATGTATGTGAGTCAAATCACTTTTGTCTCATGAAGGTGCTGTGAATTAATAATTTCCAAAACATCCTGTCATTACCAGATTTGCTCATGTTTTACATACCATCTCTAGGTTCCTAGTTTTAATCCCTTTCCTTCAAACTTGTCAGAAATGAACTTCACTGAGCAAGTTCCATAGCCATTCAGTGAGCATAAAAAGTCGGCCATTTATTTGGATCAAGTTAAGTATATATATTAGCCAATCATCTGGTGATAAATTAACATCAACTACTGTAATACTATGGGGAAGCTTTGCTGTTTTCATTAAGGGGAGTAATTACAAATCACCTCTGCTTATTGCAATTTATGATGACTCACCATCTTTTAATACATTGCCGTCATTCAATGACACTAACACAACTGTTTTAAAAAACAGAGGATCAGTTTATATTTTCAGAAGTCCATTGACTTTTTAAAGCTCCTTATTTTCATGTGATGAGGATCCTTCTGTACTTTGGTTCTCTTCATATTTTGTAAAATCCATTCACCATCATTTTAAAGGAAAATTACTTAATTTCACATATCCATCAGCACTTTAATGCTGTTTTCTTGTGTGGAATAAGACTTAAATACCCTCCAAAAAATAAGTGAAATTCTATTTAGTACTCAGCTGTTTAGTAATTCAGTTCTTTGAAACAACCCCAATAGCAACGTTTTGGTAAGTGAAAACAATATTTATGTCTTTGTTATTGTTTTTATGATATTTGTATACATAATATGTGTGAGAGAGTATTGCAAGAAAGTTAGACCTACTTAAGTGTTTTGAACTTAATGGATTTAATTTCCATACACAATTCTGTGTTGACTTGTGTTTATTAGTTCATGACATGAATTGAAGTTATTTGAATGCACCATCTGTAATAGCCAAAAATACATATTGTGTATGTGGACTTTATTTAAAGCATTAATATTTTGTATTCTACATTCCAGAATCAACACACACACACACACATGCCTGTGTGGAAAGATTAGGATTGCTAGATCCCCACTGCCAATGGGTGATCCTCCGCTTTGGTGTCTCATCTCACCATTCCACCAACCAGTGGGGGAAGTCCCTGGCAGTAAACTTAGGCTGAAGCCTTTGGGGTCAGATTATGGTGATTTCATTTTTGACCGTGCACCAGAAGTGACGTTATTACATCACCGACAGTCATGGGCACAGTCTAATACTTGTGCAAAACTCCATGGCCTCTAGCATAGAGTTTTGCCCCAAATACCAGAGTGTCCCTGTGGTCATCAGTGATGTGCACACTGGAAATGTCATCAAGTAGGAAGCCTTGGCTGAAGTTTACTGCTATTGAATCCCCCCCCCCTCTCTCCCCTGTCAACCCAAAGGGAGATAAATATGGAATTCTCAATGTGCAGCTCAAAATCTATGCAAATAACTTTCCATCAAAGCAATTTCAGCTCAGTGTATGTGAGGGGAAATACAGGCACCTAATCTAAACACACACACACACACACCCACTACCTGGGTCAAATTGGGCTCCTGCAGGCTTTAAAAGTTACATTCCCAGCAGATCCTGTGTGACTGCAGAGAAAGCAGGTCAGGCCTGGGAAGACTGGTGCCAGCACATTAAGGAATGTATTATGTAGTTTGGCCCTCAGTTCTGTGGGGAGATGTGTCTGTCTGGCCAATGAATGTGAATCAGCCAATCAGCTGTGACAGCCTGAGATTATTATAATGTTGCTTTAACATCCAGTTATCCCTGAGACTGGGAGTGAATATTGTTGGTACAGAAGAATATGCTGACTTTAGAGAAGGTCGGTCTACCAATAGTGCTTAGTACTCCAACATTTAACTGAAAAATACTCCTCCCACAAGCCAATTTCCATTTATGCGGCCTTTATAGACTGTAAACCAGTTTTTTTTATTTCATGCGTTGAGCCAAATTACGGGAAAAATTGGAGGCTTCCTCACAAACTGCATAAAGGGCTCTCACTCAGAGTTTGATGCAACCCTCAGGGCTATCTTTCCAGTGCTATCGAAACTGGGAAAGATGTTAAACAAGAGTAGCTGTTGTCCCTACTCTTATTTAACTTTTGTGTTAATATTATGACAGGCCATCTTCATAACATAAATTTTCACCCCCCCCCCCAAAAAAAACTTGTTGGAAGAGATATTTCAGTCACTGTATGCAGTAATCCTTTCAAGAAAACCTATTGGCCTTAAAAGAGCACTAAAAGCACAAGTAATGTATTGGAAGGAGGACAAATTAGAACTTAATTACTAGAAAACCAAAATTATGGCATTTGTCAAAAGGCCCAAGTATCACTCATGAAGGATTGATGGACATAAGACTGAACAGGTTCCCTGCTTCAAATATTTGGAAGTCATCCTCCATTCCTTTGGTTGCAGAAAGCTCATGAGGACTATGCTGCTGAATATGTCTAGAAAAGCTTGACCACCATCCTGAAATTCCTCAAGACAAAAGGTTGCCATTATATTTCCACATCACTTAAATTGTTTGAAGCCAAGTCCATTGCACAACTCCTGCATGGTGCCCAGTTAGGCTGTTTTCTAATGTGTTTCTAATGGTACTTTGCGTTTAGAAGCAGGCTCATGAGGCTGGAGGCTAGGGCATGGGTAGCTATATTTAATTATTGGCTCAGACTATTTGTTTGCCCCATTGACTCTGAATGATGACTTTCAATCTAAATGAAGGCATACAGTGGTAACCAAAATCTTAAAATTGAACTTTGTTCACAACTTTTATTCAGCATGGGCCATGAACACACCCAAGGAGCAATTAAACAGCACAACAATGTTATATTTCCATATTGCTTACAAACACCAAACCTGATATAACTTAAAGTGTGGTCAAGTTCTGTGTAGCACATCGCAGAGTGGTCTGTGCTACACAGTAAGTTCAGTGACCTGATAGCTATAACCTTCAATTTAACAGTTTTAGTGTCTTCTATGGCTATTCTCCTTTACGTTTTTACCCCTTTCAGTACTTATGCTTACTGTTTTAATATGTTTTACCCTTTGTGTACTATCCTTTATTCCATTTTTCTTTCACTGGTCTATGGCTATAATAAAGATTTGATTGATTGATTGATATTGTGGGTAGTGCAGCACATGACAGTTCCAGGTTAGCCTCAGGAACAGACCAGATATGACAGATTTAATGATGCCTCAAGAGGACTACACAGTAGAATTTATCTCTGCCTCAGGAGAAAGGCAAAGTAACAGTTTAGGCCTGTTTTTAGTAATCAGCATTTCAGTGACTGCTGAGTTATGTCTCCTGGGGAGAGAGAAAATTGTTTAGAACCCTGTGTGTGAAAGGTCTAATCTGGTATTTAGTTTGAGCAAGGTTGACTTGTTTCCAGGGAATGGCCTCAAGTGATAAAAAGCTGAATAAATATCATTCAGACATGGTTTAGATAAGATTGCCAGCTTTTTGTTAAGGTTGCCAACTGGCAATTAGTTGGAGGAGTTGGGGCTGAGATAAGTGAGAATGATCTCTCACAATTTTTCAGTACCACTTGTGACTGTGTAACTGTAAATGACATCACCACAACAATCTAGATTTTCCCTAAAACTCTACAGAAGAAATCATAGAGTCTGGAGAAAATTACTAGAATGTCACACCATGCAGAAACATCACTTAGAGGTTCCACTCTGGAGGTGACATAGTGGCATCATTTATTTATTTTATAAATGTCTATACCTCCCCTCTCCTTTCAGACTCAGGGTGGGTCATATGACACCATCCCACCATTTCCCTCCTGCTTGTCCACTGAGCATTAGTCAGGGTGGGGTGGGGGGCAACAGGGAATTCCAGAGGGGGCCAGCACTAGCCATCATACAACAAAAAGGTTAAGAGCTGAAAATCTCAGTGATTCTAAGTTAGATGTACTTCAAACTTTACCAAAGCAGTAATTACAGCATAAGCAAATAAGTGTCCTGGCAAAGCTGTTTCTTGTCTGTTTTGAATCCTGTGCTTTCTGTAAAGTTTAAATAATTCTTGTAAGTGAAATGATTTTACTTTAGCCCCGGCATCCTCTGAGTTCTGCTATAATTCAAAATTATCTCACAATAAAAACTCTATATTAAACATTCATCCCAAATAAGAATGTTATGTACTCTTCCATAGGGAAAGATGTGTGCAGAATACTTATCTAAAATCTAATTCTCCCAAACCCCCAAATTATAGGAGGCTGCCTGAAAGAGCTGACAAAGGAGAACCTTGAGACTGTGGTGGATAGGTCAATTAAAGTGTCAACCCAGTATGCCATAGCAGCAAAAAAGACAAATTTTACATCATGGGAAAGGATTAAAAATAAGGAAAGGGGGTAGAAATAAAATGGTCAATATTATAATCATCCTGCAACAAAATATGGTATGGTCTCATCTGTAATAGTATGCATAATTCTGGTAACTGTATCACAAAAAGGACATTGCAGAGCTGGAAAAAGCACTGAAGAGGGCAACCAAAATGATTAAGGGGGTGGGTCACCTTTCCAATGAAGAGGGACAAGCATCTGAAACTTTTCAGTTTAGAAAAAGATAACTAAATTGTAACATGCTAGACTTTATAAAATCAGGCATTAGGCAGAGATTTTTTCCCACTCTCCTAAAATACTAGCACATACGAGTATCAAATGGAGTTGATGGGTATTAGATTCAGGAAAGAAAAAGGAATACTTCTTCATTTAAAGAATGATTAAAATGTGAAATTTGCAATCAGATGATAGCTTAGACGTATTTATGGGGACTAGATCTATCAGTGGCTACTAGCCATAGTGATTAAAGGGAACTTCCACATTTGGAGGCAGTAAACCTTTGAATACCAATGCCAGGAGGCAACATCAAAGGAAAGCCTTGTCCTCTGTGCCCTATTATTGACCCTGTAGAGTAACTGGTTGGCTACCTTGTGAGAAAGAATGTTGAAATAGATGAACCAGTAGCCTGATCCAGCACGAGTCTTCTTATGTTCTTAAAAAACTCTTTTCCTTCCTCCATGCACTGATTATCCCTGTAATTTGGTCATCTGTGCAGGGCTATTGTTAGGGCTTTTTAAACTCTGAAGCTCAGAGGAAGATCAAAGGAGCTTAAAAGCAAATGAGTAGCACTATGAAAACCTATAGTAAGTCTGAGACCCCATGTTTCCAATAAAGATACTGCAGGATGTAAGAAATCCATTGTCTAGCCATTATTTATAGCATTTTCATGGAAAGCTAAATTTAACTGATCTATTTCCAAAACTTCTGCATTTACAAACTACTCTTATTGAATGGATATTATCAAAGGGACTCTTGAGAATTACATATGAATGCAGTTGTTGTTCTACTTTGCTTTTACTGATAAGGAGCCTTGGTGTCTTGAAGTAAAATTCAAAAGCAGCCCCCTTAAAAATGACAAGAAACAATCTGAATCCCTTTTGAAGTTTGATTTGAAGTAGTTCTCTCAAAGAAACCTTGCCATTTTTATCTCTCTTCTTCCCTTTCTCATCTCGTAGATGTTTAGACATTTCAATGACTGCTGGAAAAAAATATGTATGGGTGGGGGTGGGTATCTGACTAAAATTTGTTTCAAAATGTACCAGTATTATTAAGAGATCTCTTTAAGCTGTTTTTGCAATATATCTCTGTGATTGCTTCTGATTCACAAAGCACTTTTGTTCAGAATAAAAGACCATTGTAATTAAAGTCAATAAATGGCAGTTCCATTAATGCTGACTGTGATACATACATAGGTGCTTTGTTTTTGTTTTGTTTTTTTGGTGCCAAGTTACGGTTATGGTGATCCCATAGAGTTTTCAAGGCAAGAAAAGTTCAGAGATAATTTGCCATTACCTGCTTCTGCATAGCAGCTTCAGAGTTCCTTGGTGATCTCACTAGCTTCCATGATGATGAGATGAGACCAGGGTAGTCTGAGCTTTCCTGGCCACGGCATGTAGATGCAAGGTGCTACACTATGTGGAATTTTGCGTGAGGGAAATTCTGAAGACCAGATGCCTGGCATTTCTCACACTCATCTGGGTTAACCGACAAAGGGGGCATCCTTAAAAGGTATAATGTCTTGTAATGTTTTAAGGAACATAAACACTGTATACTGCTCACATAAATGAAAGGAGAAAATGTTGGTTGGTTAATGACTTTCGAGTCCCAACTGTGGTTATTTCTAATGTTTTATTTTATTGAAAAGCAATCTTTATGTCATAAACATGTGATGAAGTCATTGGAATAAAAGGAAGCAGTAAAACAGAAAAAAATTCAATTTAAAGGGATAAACATTCCATGCAGTTTGATAATGATTAGCTTTATTACAAGTTTGCTGTGCAGGTTTTTAAGAAAAAAACATGTTCTTATCTGCATTTGTAGCACAGCTAATTAACTGTCAATAAATCAAACTTTTTCCTTCTTTATGGTAAGATCACAGGGTGTCACTTAAAACATCAAAAATAATGGCAACATCTGTGTTCAGCTACAAAAGGAAAGAGACTGATCAAAGAATACTTTTAAGTGTTGGTGTTTATTTATTTTTTTAACCTGGTGCTGAATCTTATTGCAACAATACACCAGATAAATTCTTGCATGGAGGTCACAGTGAAGTTTTCAGTACTGAAGTTGTGGAAAGGGGAGATATTGTGCCTTAGAGTTACTTGAAGATACTCAATAAATGTCCTGCAACAAACCTAGTGACATGGGACCAAGTTAGTTGACAGACTGGGGAGGAGTTTTATGGATGATATTCTCCCACCTATTCTTACAGTAGCACTTCTTAAATTTCTAGACACACAATCCTTTAGGCAACTAAAAATGGACCTCTAAGTACATCTATGGCATCACCTTGCTAGAAGACCAATGACCTGAGCATGTCCTGTTGGTGCAGTAGACAAGACTGTTATCTGAAATGGTAGGGTCTGTCCCTTTTTAGAATGGGGAATTAGCAAGGAACAGGCGTTACATTGTGAGAGCGGGTAACTGAAATATTTGCCACCTAAGTTTATGGGAATCTTTCTCCTTAGAAAACCACAGGAGGCCAGAAATAAAGTTTAACAATTTTTATTAGACAAATAAAATAATACATTTACATACACACATATATATTGGTAAAAATACCAGCATACAGAATATGTCGGAGATGCTTAGGATTTAGAAAAAGGGGAGGGCATAGTTTTGAAAAATAGATCATTGTGAGGAGAGTGATAGCTACCAGTTTTGAAGAGGATCAGGTCCAAAAGGGCAGATTCCAACACCTACTCTGAATTCCAAGAAGAGAAAAATGTCTGGTATCCAGTATAACTGGATCCAAGGCAGTCCAGAAAACTGGGTACTTACTGTTGTGTGGGCAGCCTAGATGTAGGAAAAATTGACCCAATCCAATCCAATCCAATCCAAAAACCTTTATTAGGCATAAAAAAATTGACCCTCTAATTATGTTAAGAGAGCTAATCTTCCTAAAGAAAAAAGAGTTCCTGTTCTCCAAGGAGAACAATGTGGTGGATGATGGCTTGATGAATGAAAGCCAGGAAGCAGATTAGATTTTAGTTGGAGTTGATGAAATCACAACTCCAGGCTATTCCAATTTGAAATGACGTTGAGTGGATCCCAGGTAATAGGGCAGAAAGAATGTGATAGGATTAGCCAAGTAAGAGTAGCTAGCAAGAAAACTGATTGTATTAAGTAGCACTTAAGATATCTTTTGTGAACTGGAGAGCAGGTGTGCTGGTTTCTGGGCAGTTTCCATTTCCCATGGCATTGGCTATTGTATTCCAAAAAGCACAATTGATGCTACAGGAAAAGTGTCACTGGAAGGTATGCATACTAATGAGAGGCTGAGGGACTTGCCCAGACAGATCCTTCCTATTGGCACCAAAGCCAAGACCCAGGATATCGCATCCATCTTGGCCTGTACTGACCATTGCATCTTTAGAGGAGATCCTGTCCTATCTCATGTCTGTCTGATAACAAGACAGTTGAGAAGAGAGTGTTTAATAAAATCTCCCAGTCCTTTGATTTCCTCATAATATACAATCCTGAAATCAAATCTATCTGTGAACTGCTGAAAAAGATGTACTGAACAGGAAGAATCCTGAATGGCTATATCAAATGGCACGAGTTGGGAGCTCCTACTGACTAGAACCTTTGAAATATGCTAAACTGGTGCAACATGAAACTGAATGAAGCTATATAGGAAGCTACCAGGTAAATTCCAGTAAGTTGAATCTAGGAAGAAGAAGAAGAAGAAGAAGAGTTTGGATTTATATCCCCCCTTTCTCTCCTGCAGGAGACTCAAAGGGGCTTACAATCTCCTTGCCCTTACCCCCCACAACAAACACCCTGTGAGGTGGGTGGGGCTGAGAGAGCTTGAAAAGCTGTGACTAGCCCAAGGTCACCCTGGGAGGGTTCAGGCTAATCTGAATTCCTCAGATAAGCCTCCACAGCTCAGGCGGCAAAGCTGGGAATCAAACCTGGTTCCTCCAGATTAGATACATGAGCTCTTAACCTCCTATGCCACTGCTGCTCCTATGCCACTGCTGAATCTAGAGATAAAAATGAGCTTATTTTGTCTCGTTTTATTTATTTAAAGTATTCTGTGTTATCCATCCACATAAATAGGGTCCCCAAATGATAAATATCATTAGAACATTAAAAGACATTTGGAAAAAAGTATATATTCATTAAAATATGTAAAGGGACATGTGACAGACAGCTGCATAAGGATTAGTTGTCCTGGTCATAAAACTTTGGGTGACAAGAGGGTCAAACAGAAAATAAACCCTGGTAATTCTACAAGAGGCAGTAGAGAGAGACCATTAAAAGAACATGACAGTTGATAACTGACTGTGGAAGCTAACAGTGGAGGCTGGCAACTGAAACAAGAGTAACACATTTGGTTAGGACCAAGTAGGATCCTGTGTGTGTGAGTGTGTGTGTGTGTGTGTGTGTGTTTAAGGGGAGTGATTTGAGTGTCCTTCCCTAAAAGAAATAGCTTTAAAGTAGAATGATTCCTAACCAGTTTTAAGGATTATCTGGGGAAAACTGTGTGTTTGAGGTGCTGTGTGGGTTCCGGGCTGTGTTCTAGCAGCATTCTCTCCTGATGTTTCACCTGCATCTGTGGCTGGCATCTTCAGAGGATCAGCCAGCCACAGATGCAGGCGAAACGTCAGGAAAGAATGCTGCTAGAATATGGCCATACAGCCTGGAAACCACAGCACCCCAGTGATTTCGGCTGTGAAAGTCTTCGAGAATAAACTGTATGTTTGTTCCTAACTCCTCCAACTGAAGAACTATTATGTTAAGAAGTTTCTATTTATTAAAAGAAGCAGAGACTGTCAAGTGAACTATATCTCAGCACTTATCCAAAAGATAAATTCCCATCTGTGAAATACAAGATACCTCCTGATTACAAAATATCTACTGTTTACAAACTTTCTAAGTTTTCTCCTTCCTTTGTTTATTTTTGAAATTTAGTTTCTGAAACCTTCTTGCTAATCTGACTCTTCCATTTCCCCCAAAAGATAATGCCATTCTGAGTTATTATTTCATTGAGCTTCTCTTGTGCCATATATTTCTGATGTATTTAAACAGAGGGGCTTTTTGGTGGACCCCCCATTCTCAAGAGTTAGATGGAAAAACAAGAGACAAGTCATAAGTCTTAGGAGTGATAATGGTCATTCATGAGGAGTCCATGTGGTCTTAAAGCCAGCAAACACAGAGCTAAATGCTGGGCTCAACCTGACTTTGATCTGAAGCCAGTGAAGCCACTGGATGAATATGTTTTCTCCATGGAGCCCCCATAAAGATCCACGCCATTGCATTCTGGAGAAGCTGTAGATTCTGAAGCAACCTCAAGGGTAGCCCCATGTAGACAATAGTCAAGTATGGAGGTGACTCTTCCTTGGCTGTGTTGTGTTTGTAAGCTTGCCTAATTTTTATCAAATTGTATAAATATTTAAAATGATGGTGTAATGTTCGCTTCCCCAGAAACCCAATTTGGGTGAAAATGTGGCACAGAATTTTTTTTTTAAAAAAATAAATTAGGAAAACATAATATGAAAACTTTTTTTTTTCATTTCTGTCATATGTGCTGTTGCAATTAGGTCTTTCCTCCAACTATGAACAGGCTACTATAGTGTGAGGTCATGGTTAACCTAACAACATCTGGCAAACCTGTAGATGAATTGAGAAATCACTTGGAGATTGTAGTTCATAACACTCCATTTAACACAATTCACTAGACTGTTCTTGAAAATTCATACTGTTCGGCATTAGAATGTGATTTTACAAAAGACAGTATTTTATACTTACACTTCCTTTCAGCATGAGGTCATATAACTTGACTATTTTGTGAAAAAACCACCAGTCACTGATTTATGTGCAAGATTCACCCCACCTTGATGTTAATATAAATTCCTGAATGATATTTTGCTTTTCTTGACATGTAGAAGCCTGCTTTACAGAGCAACATACATCAATCAGTCTAATCTAAGACATGGGGATGGATTTTGGTCTGTTCAAGGAGACATTCTTTAGGTTGAGATTCCTATTACATCTTAAAACAAGTGAAAGGTCTAAAAATGTGCTGCCTCCCAGAGTTAAACCAAATCAATAGTAGTTTATACAGCCAGGCAACTATAAATAAAAAGTAGATTTCCAACCTAATCCTATGTATGCTTACTTAGAAATAAATTGCCTTAAGTTTGATGGGGCTTATATTCCAGTATTAGAATTTTAGCGTGTATCTTAGGTATATTGGAACATTTTTGGCATATTTCTAAAAACAAAGCATTTGAAGGGCTGGAATGATAACCTCCATATCTTCCTTATCATCAGAGACAGGGATATTGGGAACATACTTTGTTTTAGAGTAGTACATTTTGAATAGTTATGACTGAACAGGATTTATAAACATTTTGTGAATAAATTTGATATTTTGTACATTAAAGATAAAAAAATGTCGGTTGCCACTAGGGTTGGTAGAGGGGAAAAAAATTCGGCCCCAGTTTGGGTTCGGGCCCAGTTTGGGTGTATGGGGTCGGATCCCCCCAGTTCCGAGCCTACCAGGCTCGGATACACCCGAACTTGCATTGACATCCAAGATTCTCGGATGCGTTTTTATTTTTTTGCTGGTTTTTTGCATTTCAGCCTGCAGAGGGCGCATTTTTAAGGTATCGGCACTAAACTTTTAGGGTATCTTTGGAAGACTGTTCTGGTCATGCCCCCCAAGTTTGGTGCAGTTTGGTTCAGGGGGGGCCAAGTTATGGACCCTCAAAGGGGGTGCCCCTATCCCCCATTGTTTCCAATGGGAGATAATAGAAGATAGGGGCACCATCTTTGAGGGTCCATAACTTGCCCCCCCGAACCAAACTGCACCAAACTTGGGGGGGTATAACCAGGACAGGCTTCCAAAGATACCCTGAAAGTTTGGTGCCGGTCCCTTTAAATATGTGCCCTGTGCAGGCACATTTGCCCAAGATTCTTTGGGTTTTTTTTGCTTTTCAGCATTTTTTTCAGCAGCAGCAGGCAGCCGCAGCATACGGCCTGGCCTGCTACTGATCAGTAGTCTGTGTCAGAAGCAGCAGCGAGTGAGTAAGTGGGGTCAATTTTTCAGGGGGGGTATTGGAGGGGGGGTGGAGTGGGGTGCCGGAGGGGTGTGTGTGTGTGTGTGTACGCGCGCCCCTTCGCAATTCTTGCCGGCTTGGTGGGATGAGCTGGGGGCGGGGTTTCCCTTTTTTCCCTGTTCGTTTTTTTTATGAATGAATGGAGTTTGCAGGGGGGGTCGAGGGGTTGGGGGTTGAAGTGGTGCACCGCAAGGGGTGTGTGTGTGTGTGTGTGTGTGTGTGTGTGTGTGTGTGTGTGCACATGCTGGGTGGGTGCTTGCTTGAACTTGTGAGTGCAGGTCGGGGCTTGGACGCGGCGGCGGCGAGTTGTGGGGTGGGAAAGAGGGTGGCGAGCGTGGCGAAGGAGGCTGGGTGGGTGCTTGCTTGAACTTGTGAGTGCAGGTCGGGGCTTGGACGCGGCGGCGGCGAGTTGTGGGGTGGGAAAGAGGGTGGCGAGCGTGGCGAGGGAGGCTGGGTGGGTGCTTGCTTGAACTTGTGAGTGCAGGTCGGGGCTTGGAAGCGGCGGCGGCGAGTTGTGGGGTGGGAAAGAGGGTGGCGAGCGTGGCGAAGGAGGATGGGTGGGTGCTTGCTTTAACTTGTGAGTGCAGGTCGGGGCTTGGATGCGGCGGCGGCGAGTTGTGGGGTGGGAAAGAGGGTGGCGAGCGTGGCGAGGGAGGCTGGGTGGGTGCTTGCTTGAACTTGTGAGTGCAGGTCGGGGCTTGGACGTGGCGGCGGCGAGTTGTGGGGTGGGAAAGAGGGTGGCGAGCGTGGCGAGGGAGGCTGGGTGGGTGCTTGCTTGAACTTGTGAGTGCAGGTCGGGGCTTGGACGCGGCGGCGGCGAGTTGTGGGGTGGGAAAGAGGTTTTTTTTCCTCCCAGCAGCCAGCAAGGATCGCATGGCTCTGCTGGGGTTTTCCTCCCCCCCCTTTTTTAACTTTCAGCTTGGACTGGGGGTAGTTCAAGCTGAAAGTTAGAAAAAGGGGAGGAGGGAAACCCCAGCAGAGCCACGTGATCCTTGCTGGCTGCTGGGAGGTTTTGTTTTTTTTAACAGGCTCGGACGAGCTGCTGCTCGGACAAGCCGCCAGTCCGAACTCATGGAGTTCGGAGGGACTGGTTTTTGGACTGCTCTGCTAGGACGAGTGGTGTCCAAGCCTGCCCAAACCTCGCGCAGCTCAGTCCGAATTGCAGTTCGGACCGAGCCGAACCACCAACTCTAGTTGCCACTCAGCCTAAACAGTATTTCCATCTTTCTTGTGTGTGTTGGCAGTATAATACATCTACCTTTGATGATAAACCATCCAGTAAAAGTCAATTAAAACTCAGAACCAAGCAGCATGCATTTTTGTCATCATAATCTTAAAATCTGACAACTTCCAAGGAATGGGACATTTAATTTTTCTCTACTACCCCCGTGGGGGGCGGGGGGACACAAAGACCTGAGTTCTCCACAGCAGCTAGTTTTTTCCCTATAGACACTTCATAGTTCAATTGAAAAAAAATCATTACATCATTACCAGATGTGTTACATCTCTTCAGTTTAAATCATAATTGACTTGCCAGTTAAGAAAAGCATATGTAAAAGTTAACAAGTTTATTGTGAGTTCCAGACCTTATAAATATTTTCTAAATACGTGTCCTCACGTTATCTGTAAAGGGTGTCTTGGCAATCAATATTGAGTATGCTGAGAAAGTCAGTGCATGTACTATGGAATTGTTTGATGCTCCCTTTCTTTAAGCACATTTCATCAGATACAGCACCATGTCCCATGACTAGCTATTTAGATACACTAATATTTTAAATAAATATTTGCCAGCATGGATTTCCTGATGCAAAGAAGAGGTGACACCAGCACAGGTTCTGGGGATGAAAATTGGTTGTCTATTGCTGACATTTGAGTGCCCTTTCCAGACCTCCAACTTGGGTGGCACAGCATCTAGATTCTCATGAGCTTCTGGCTGGCTGCCTTGAGTGATAAATTTGACAGCAAAGGCATGAACATGTCCCATAAACTTACGATATATCTCATTTTAAATTCCAAATGGCAAAATGATGCAATAAAGTGTTGAAATCACATAAAATGTGCATTTGTGGCATCATTATAAATCACAGGAAAAATCAGACAGGCTGTTGTTGGTTTTCTAGGCTGTGTGGCCGTGGTCTAGTTGTTGTCATATTGGGCCATGAAGAGAAACACATCTTACTGTTCTATGCCTCTGAAGATGCTAGCCACAGATGCAGGTAAAATGTTAGGTGCCAAAACCATCAGACCATGGTCACACAGCCTGGAAAAACAAAAACAGCTGGTTGATTCTGGCCATGAAAACCTTCAACAATAAAAAAAATCAGACCCCATGTGACTGTGACAAGGCACTTGGTTATCAGTCACATGAGCTGGGATTCTTCCTGAAATGTTTTTCTGTTAGTCTGAGAGGGGATTTGACTGAAGTCTATAAAATTATGCATGGGGTAGAAAATGTTGACAGAGAGAATTTTTTTTCTTTTTCTCACAATACTAAAACCAGGGGGCCTACATTGAAAATGCTGGGGAGAAGAATTAGGACTAAAAAAAGGAAAAAATTATTCATGCAACGTATGATTGGTATTTGGAATATGCTGCCACAGGAGGTGGCGACAGCCACTAGCCTGGATAGCTTTAAAAGGGCTTGGACAGATTTATGAAAAATTCGAACTATGGCTACCAATCTTGCTCCTCTGAGATTGCAAATGCCTTAGCAGACCAGGTGCTCGGGAGCAGCAGCAGCAGCAGATTGCCATTGCTTTCACATTCTGCATGTGAGCTCCCAAAAGTATTTGGTGGGCCACTGCGAGTAGCAGAGTGCTGGACTAGATGGACTCTGGTCTGATCCAGCAGGCTCTTTTTTATATTCTTATGTTCTGTTCAGTGGCTGTGCTTCTACTAAGTCCTTCTATATTACCTCAGGAATTACATGGATTCTTTGCTTCAATGCTTGAGAATTTCAACAGCTATGCTCAGTGGAAATAACTTATCCAAGGACTCCACTGCTCCCAGAGCCTTAAAAATGGATTCTTGGATATGTTTGTGCAGATTCCTTGAATGTGTGGTTTTGCATGAACAGTGCTTCTCATTTTTATATGGTATGCATAGATGTTCAACTAAAGTTGGCCTTCTTGTTGGGGAAAAAAACAAAAACAAATTTTACCATGAACATCAAAACTCATGAAAATTCAGCTCAGGTCTTCAGAGAATTCTCCTGGTAGTGGTAAAGGGTGGGGGAGAATAGAAAAGCTAAATCAATAGATTGCTGAGTATAACATGCAGGGGTTCTTCAACTTCTTCCACAAATGGAAAACACTCTGTATGCGCAGCCACTTCCAACTGAGTCTGCAGCTTGATTCCTTATATAGAGTCCGTGTACCCAGTCAAAACAGCTAGATCTTAGCTAACACATATATACAGTTCTTCATGGTTACTGTTTACATTTTAATTTTTAGATGATTCAAACGAGTACTTCTTCGGGCTGCTTTGTGGCAATGGCAGGGTTTGCAAAAGAAACAGCCCATTTTTTATTTCTTTTATTTCCTGTATTTGTTTCATTCTCTAAGAACTATCAAGACATGCCAAAAAAGAAAAGGGAAGACAAACTATGTTTCAGAATCACTGTTCCTGAAATATATTTGTTCTTAGACCTAAGACAAAGATATGAAACACTGGAATATGGGTTAAACTGCATTTATTTTGTGGTTGATTGTGCCATTAATAAAACATGTTCTAAATTTTTGTACAAGTTACTTGTATTGTGCAGCCTGTGTGGGATACAATCTTTTGGGGATTTCAACCTTGTACATCCCAGTTTGCACAGAAAACTGTGCTGAGAAGGCTAGACATATTCTCTCCTTCAATGTTCCTTTTAAACAACAGTTTCGATGCTATTTCACAGTACCAAGGGAGTCCTCCTCTTCATCCTCCCAGTCACTCAAGTCTATGAAGGATTTGCTTGGGAAACCTCTTCTAGTTTTTGGATACCTCCAGCTTGTCAATTAGCCCAACCTAACTACTAGCAATCCCTACTATTCCTGTCACCCTTAATTCAGACATGGTGGATATATGGGTCAGCAGCTGCACTTGAAATATCTTAGTTTACATTGCTTGCCCATATAATCTTACTACAGACTGTGCTGCTTGAAACACTCAAGACTAGCCCTTTACTTACTGAGAGCCTAGTGTTCCATTCTGCTAGAGGCCATTGCCTAAAATAACCACTGCTCCAAGGGAAAGGATTCTTAATCTCCAAAATCTATGAAGAACTTGGGTAAAATACAGAAATGGGCACGATCAAAGGTTCAAAGGAGAGCACTTTCCTAACACATGATAGATACTTGAGTTTATTAAACAGATGACTGGGGAAGATAATGATAGAGATTTAAAAGTCATGTATTTATAAAGTGGATAGAGATACTTTCATTCTCTTATAAAAGAATGTGGATTCACTCAACTAAATTCAGAACTGCAAAATAAAGTGCTTTGTTAGGAAATTGATGGTGATTAACTTGTGAAATTCACAGCTACAAGATAAGGTGATGGCTACTAGTTCTGATGGTTTCAAAAGCTGATCATACAAATTTGTGGATGATGTATTCATCCATGGCTCATATGTGTAACAAATGGGGACTTACATGGAACTATGAGCCATGGATGGATCAATTCTCCACAAAATTATATGATCAGTCTTGAGGGAGCATTCTATAACCTCCAATTTTCCTTCCTCACCTTTCCCATGCCCACCTCAATCATCATAGTTGTACCCTTACTTTGTTTTCTCTTACCCCCACCAGCTTGGTGTAGTGGTTAAGAGCAAGTAGACTCTAATCTGGAGAACCAGGTTTGATTTCTCACTCCTCCACATGAGCAGCAGACTCTTATCTGGTGAACTAGACTTCTTTCCCCACTCCCACATTCCTACTGGGTTACCTTGTTAGTAAACATTAGCTAGAGTCATGAAAGAGTTAACGATTCTTTTGTTAGTAAACGTTAGCTATATTATCATAGCCAATAGGGCATTAAATAAGCATAAGCATAAGCATTTTATTGTCATTGTGCACGCACAACGAAATTTACAGCAGCATTCCTCGATGCACACAATTTCAGACTCATACATCATCCTCACTTTCTCCTTCCTCCACCCATCCCTAAACAGCCCCAAATACATCAATATGAAGCAGCGGAGTTTAGCATAGCCACAGCTCTAGAGTAGAAGCTGTCTCTAAGCCTCTTTGTCCTAGTTCTGAGGGCCCTGTATCGTCTGCCAGATGGTAACAGTTTAAAAAGAGAGTGTGCTGGGATGAGATCGGTCCCTCAGAATATTTTTTGGGTTTTATTTAGGCTTCGGGAATTATAGATTTCTTCCATAGGAGGGATAAGAGGGCGTTCTGATAATCCTCTTGTGCAGTAACGTGATTTCCACTCCTTTGGAGCTGCCTTCCTCCCTACTGTGCAAACTGGAGAAACCATACACATGATGCAGTAGGTTAGGACACTCTCTATAGCACAGCTGCAAAGGGACACCAGAAGTTTTCCATCTGAGTTGTTAAGTTTCCTTCAAAAGTCTCAGAAAGTACAGTCTTTGCTGGGCTTTCTTAACCACCGGCAGTCTGTACCCCCCAGGTCAAGTCCTCTTGCATCATAACGCTTCTAGAAATTTAAAACTAGCTTTCACCCGCTTCCACTTGATCTCCATTTATAGTCAAGGGCTGAATTTCTGAAAGCTATTCCTTCTATAGTCCACTATGAGCTTCCTTTGTTCCGGAGAGTGTTAAGAAACCAGGTTATTTTCCCTGCACCATAGAGAGTTAGTCGGTCCACTTCATTCCGAGTAGGGCAAGACTCATCCCTCCAGTATATGAGCCCCCCACCCACCGTTGTGTCATCAGCAAATTTGATACCGGCAGCATGGTGTTACTATGATAGATACAGGAGTACAGCTCATATGTATAAAGCGGTGAACAGTAAAGCTGACTCAACACACAGGCCCTGTGGCTGCTCCCATATTTAGAGTAAGTTAACTGAGGACAACCCCATTTCCCAGTCTAACCTCTCTGGGAAATTACGTTGAGACAAGAGAAGTCCCTAATCCACGTTAACAGATTGAATGTGAGAGTCCAAGATCCACGAAGTTTCGTCACAATTAAATTTGTGGCATGTAAGATTGTATTACAATGCGGAACTAAAGTCCGCAGTTGAGCATTCGCACATAATTCCCCTGATGTTCCAGATGCGTCAAAGCAGTGTGGAGGCTAATGGCAATGGCGTCCTCCGTAGATCTATTAGTCCGATATGCGAACTGATGTTTATCAAATGTATCTGGAAGGCAAGAACTAATATGCCTATGGACCAGTTTTTCAAAACACTTCATGATGATGGGGGTGAGTGCCACTGGTCTATAATAATAAGGTATTTGCATTAATTAAGTAATCCATAGGTGACGTGTTCCTAGGCTTTGAGAAAAAGGTGTAAACTCCTTTGTTCTAAGTTCAGTTGAAGTCTTACCTTCCTACAATGCACTAGCAACATGTAGCTCAGATTAGAGAATTATTTTGTTCTGTTTCTACCATGTTACCCTTCCCTATTTTCTTAGTAAAGTTATTTAAGATAAGCATGAGCATTTCTGTTTATTCAGTAAACCACACTATATTTTTACACCAACGTGTTCCCTAATTATTCTTTCTGACAATGTTTTGAAAACGTTTTCACTTACTGTGAAACCTCTTTAAGAAGTTTCCCACATCTCCTGGACTTCCTTGTTGGTATCATTTTCTGAGCTCACACTGGCTGTAAGGTACTTTATTTTCATCAGGTTTTTTTTTTGGGGGGGGGTGTTGTCTTCATAACTACAAAGACATGAATAGAGAACTACAGCACAAGGCTATGAAGCTTTGTAGCATCAGATCCATGAAGTTTAAAAAAAGAAATAGAACAACCACAAAATGGCAGCCAGAAATCAGTTTGAGGGGGTAAGTGTAGACTAACTGGGCTTTTGAAAATGTTTGCAAAATATTTTCAGGGGCTAGTGTGGAATGGACCATTGACTTTCATCTGAATCAAACTCACTTTCTGAGCAGAGCTTTGACTGTCGTACTGCAATTTTTTATTTTGGTAGTTTGTTTATGAAATGTCTAAATAGTACATAGAAACAAACAACAGTGAAACAATTGCTATACTTTATGAAAAGAACCTTTATTTTCTTTTGGAGAAGCTAAAATAAACCCACAAGCAACAATGTCAAACATAGAATGAAGTTATTAGCCTATAGTGGATATCGACCTTTCACGCTTGACCTATGTGTAAACCTGAGGATGACATATATAAAGGGCTGACTTGTATTATAAATTCAAAGAGTAGCTTACTCATAGTTACCCTTGGGCAAATTATTGTTTTGTATTTATTTTAGCAAGAAGGAAAATGGATTGATTACTTGGCCTTTTCATCTGTTGCTTTTTATGATAATTGGGAAGGCTGAGTTCTTTTGTGCACTGAACACATAACAGGTTAGTTGCTTTGAGTAACTTTCAGGAGCTTATTTTCTATACATAGAAACAATGGCTTTTCAGGATAGAACATCAACATAATCGGGATAGGTTGTGAAAATTATATACACACTACTGAAAAATAAAAGAATAGAAAGTAGGTGATGAATATACACCCCAAAGCTCTGGAAGGAAGGAAGCTCCATGAACTATAACCCTTTCATAAAAGAACATTTGGCA
This sequence comes from Sphaerodactylus townsendi, assembly GCF_021028975.2. Classification (NCBI taxonomy): domain Eukaryota; kingdom Metazoa; phylum Chordata; class Lepidosauria; order Squamata; family Sphaerodactylidae; genus Sphaerodactylus; species Sphaerodactylus townsendi. The sequence goes on along the minus strand of NC_059425.1, from coordinate 126,146,957 downwards.
ATATGAAGCCCACAAAATAACAAAAAAAGGCCGATTAGATATTCTAAGCACTTATTTATTTAACAAAAACTTTTGGAATTTATCTGCTAATTGACCAATTTAATTAATATCAATAATACATATAATAATAATACATACAATAATACATATATATTAGTAAACATTATTAATACAGAATAATCTTGAGAGGGGCAATTGAGTTAAATTATCTGTGTTCTGTTTCCCAAGTGAACTAATATCAGCTGTCATGCACTTGGCAAAACAGAATGTAAGACCCACAGACAAATGAATAACCGTTCAAAAACGGTTTAATGGTATTGAAAGTTTAGGACTCTGACTCCTCCCATGAAATCTAACTCATAATGAATACTTGTGATGCTGGAAACAATTGGAGATCATTTTAAGAGCTTGCAGGCACCAACTCTTCATTAACTGATTCTAAGAAAGTCTGATTCACTTGCACTTCTCAGTTTTCCTGGTGTCCTCTATCTCGACTCTTTTTTTCTCTTGCGATTCTGTTGAAACTTGATTACTCAAAATACTATGGATCTCTAACACCTTATACGTCTTTGATATTGCTGTCTCTAGCCTTCCACAGACACCTGAAACTAAACAAAACTGTAAAACAAAGGGACTGCTAGCTAATAAAGAATGGTAGTGCTCTTGCCTCTAGAGGGCTTCTTAAAGGGGCAGGGTCTAACTAAGGTTCCCTCCTAAGGAATGCTATACAAAACCAGTTAAGTCCATTCTACCTAAGGGCATAACTGAGACCTAAACAAAGAAAATAGTGAAAGAATCTCTAGGGGCATGACAATCTGTAAATAATGCTGATGAATAGGAGAAGAAAACAATTTTTGTGGATACTTGCACATATAAGGGAAGAAAGGAATATTTCCATGGCACTGACATGGAAAACTGAGAATATTTGGAATGGATCTATGGTTATGGATTTATAATTTATTTCATGTGCATTTGTTTCATTCAAAAGTCTAGTGTTTATGGCAGATGAATGGCCACACAAAAGTAGTCTCTTGCACACAAAGTAATCCTTATCGATGTCATTTTTGGTTCTATGGGAAAATCAGATATGTGTAAGAAATAAAACTTTCTGTGTAAGTTTTATATATAAGGTTATATGTATGCTTTGATTAATTAGTGTCATCAAAGTGAAAATTCAGCTAACAAGTTTATTTAATTGACAAACATTTCTGATTTTGCATTTCCTTGATTTAGAAGAGAATTGTCACAATGTATAGCAGTTCAATCTAACCTTCAATTATTGAAATTTAGACCCACATTTTACCAGATGTGGATAGGACATGGTAAGAGCACATATTAGAGTTAAAGCTGAATTATAACTAATTCTCTCTGACCTGCAAACGTTCCTGCTTTGTGCTAGCCTTGGGTGAATATTTTTGAAATTGGTGAATAAAATTGAATCAGCTATCCAGTCTTAGGTGAGCATGAAATAAATTATCTCTTTCCTAAATTTTCCAGTCAATTTATGCAGCAATTCAGGCAGAAAACTCAGCAACCAGATATAGAAAGAGTGATGTTCATTAGTGGTTTCAGGGGGGAAAGTAACATTTGAGAATGTGACGTAATATGATTAACATATTGTTACTTTGTTAAGTTACAAGTTAAATGAGTGGTAAGTACTGTGAAAAAGTAGGTCATCTTGAGGATTTGGGACATGGTAAAAATGTAGAAGGTAAGAAAAGTCAAAGATTTAAATAGGCCTAGTTCCAAAATTGGTGAGTTCCTGAGTTGCAGGAATATATGGATTAATGTGAGATAGGCAGGGAAAATGTGGTGAGCTTCCTGAGGCATCAATTGATGAAGGAAGATCAGATGAGTCAGCTAATTATCAAATATATTGGCTGTGGTTTGTAAGGAGGTGGCTCCCTTGGTGCTAAGCAGCATCAACTGATTCCTGGCTTCTGTACAGTATCTGGGGCATGCTTGTGGAGTTCTGTACTACTTGCCAACTCTGATTGGGAAATTCCTGGTGATTTGGTGAGGAGAGGGGGGGTTTGAAGGAAAATAGTTTAACCAGTATTGGAGTCCACCAGTCTACATAATCGGATAGCACTTCACCAGGGATCCCATCAACGGCTGGAGCCTTCTTTTTCTTGAAATGGCGGATAATGGCCAATATTTCATTGGCATCTGGAGGGGCCCATAATGGGAGATCCTTTGTTAGTGATTGGTCCCAAGCTTTCATCGAAAGTGCTGCCGCGCACGGTAAAGAGCACAATGCTTGATCCACGCTGTTTCTTTATTTCGAAGCTATGGGAATTAATCTGTTGGAAGCGATGCATAATGGAACTGAATTTTCTGTATCTGTTGGAACTTTAGTGCACCGCCAGCGCAAACCAAATCAATTGATCATGCTTTTTCTTCTCCTTAATGGCATTAGCTGATGCATTTCCTTACACAGCCTGTAGGTATTCTTACGCGATGGGTTGGGTTAAGCATATATTTTTTTAAGTCTTCCTGAAAACGTCTTCTAGATTGAGTACATTCATCATCGAACCAGCCGGTTTCGGCCTTCATGTGGCCAGGTTGGGCCAGCATAAATAGCTCAGAAGTTATTTTAGTAAAGTGTTCCATCACTGAAAAGTTGTCCTCATTGATTATCGATTCTCTCAGCATCTCACTAATCACTTCTCATGCAGCATGAGAAACTGGCATCTGCTGCATGAGAAACAAGCACTGACAGGCATACCAGGGCACAACCTGCTCAGTGGCAAAGCCATGCTTTTGCATTTGGTGGAGCAGAAAAAAGCCCTTCACCACCTTGTTCCAAGAGACCAAGGCAGTGCTGACAGAGAGAGCCAGCTCAACCAAGTGCTTGACTATCTTTCAGACAATGAAGGACCTAAGGTCCTTTAAGGACTTCACGATGTTGCTTTTATCTGAAACAGCAACATTGGCTCTGGTCATTCCCATGATCTAGATAACTAGTGACAACCTGGCCACACTTGTAGAGGCTGCCAAAAAACCGTGCTGACCTCCCTCCAGCAATTCGTGCGCTGGTGCAAAGGCTGTAAGATGGGGTAGCATCCTGTCATGAGCCTCTTGTCCAGCAGAAGGTCCACATGCTGGTGAGTGTATGTGACCCACACATCAAAGGCAGTGTCACCTAGAAACCTGGGGAGCTTGTGCACTGGAGAGAGGTTCTCATCTGGCACATTGAGCAAATACAAGCCTAAAGGGGCACATTGCCAGGAGAGCGGGATTCAGGAACCGAAAGCAGCTCTGCTTTTGTTCCTCCAGGCAGCATCCCCTCACCCCTAGGGCAACAATCATGATGACTTTGGAGATGAAGCTCAACAGGTGGGCAGTCAGCCCCTCTGGAAGCACATGACACATGAAAGAGGAGACAGTGGCTACCATAGTGAGAGTATATCTTGCAGAGGCCTCTGAGTTGCAGTCATTGGATCCACTGAACTACTGGACCCTGAGACACTGTCACACTGTTGGGGGAAAGGGGGGCAGTTATGAAAGATGGCACCAGCATCAAAAATACAGCCTGTCTGAGGCTGTAATGATGAGGCACTGCTGAGAGTGGAAGATCAGGATGGACAATGAGATCTTTTCCCTCTAACCTTCTCCTTCCCAGACGAAGTTCCTGCAGTTCCCAGCCCTTCCTGCAGTTCCCAGCCCGAATGCATCATAGGCTACAATGGATCCAAATATTTTTGGTTAATTCAGATATTTGGGTTACTTGAATGTTACCACATTTTATCCCTGATCATGAATAATTAAAACGATTGTTAAGTATTGTGAGCACAGCAAACAGGGGCACATATCTATAGAAGCTGGTATGATTGCGTAAAAGAAGCAAGAGCAATTTCCCTCGCTTTTTCCAGACAAGTTGTGCCTGCCTGCCAAAAATGCCCTTCATTTGCACAGCTTGTGCCTCTCAGCATTATTTTCTGTAGTTATGTGCCTAATTTGGTAATTACACACACTTACATATGTCTACCAATATAGGATATAATTCTTACATCTGATGAAGTGGGTTCTAGTGGGAGAGAGCCCTTCACACATATGTATGCACATAAGTTGTACATATATAGTCTGGCAAATGTGTGTCAGGGTTAGGGTTAGCTTGCCTTGTTAGTGCTGCTCCTGTCATTATACAGACAGTGTCCCAATGAGCTTTCATGTTGTATCTGTCCAGCTTCTTCACTTAAACTTTCACCCTAATCCCCCCATTTACTACAGCCCTTATTCCAAAATGGCTTTTCTACATGCATGAGCATGGATCTCCAGTATAGGCTTGCTGGTAGTCAAAAGGTAGATGACAGGCTACCCTTGGTCATCAAGCAAAAAGCTGCTTGGATCCCCTCCTTGATATTTAAGGACATTTCACCAGGTTTTTCCCCTGCACAAACACACACACAAAGGAAACCTTGGTTCTCTCATTTTTTAATGGACCAGATGCCTACCAGCCATGTTCAAAGAGTTTATTGCACCCTGAAGCAGACACTTTATTGCAATGTGACAAAGTTTGCTAGGGAAGTCAAGCAGCAGTAGGAAGATTCCTTGTTTTGTTAAAATGAACAAACAAATGAAGCTGAAATAGCTCTTCAGGGAAATGTTAGTTTTAATGTGATGAAAGAAAAGCACAGACTCCAGCTTGAGTAGTTAATTGTAAGAAAGTACTGTGAAGAAGCTTTCAAGAAAAAGATTTTTGTGACATTTGCCACTGAAGATTTATCTCTTCCATGGAAACCTGGCAAGTAGTTATATAAGGATTTAATAAATGTGTTTAAAAAGCATTATGTATGAAAAATGGATTTTGTAGCTGAAAGATATGCTTCAGCAAAGAAACCTAATGTCTGAAGAAAATATCCATGATTTCTTAGCTGGTCTATAAAAGCTTTCTCCCACCTGTCATTTTGGTAAATTTCTATAAACAGTAACTTTGCTTTCTTGAATAAAAAGAATTTGGTTGAAAGCCTTTATTGCATTGTGGGAACAACTTAGAAACAAAGAATTTCTGTACCTGGTTAGAAACTGTTTATTTACAATATCTATCTTGATGATCCAGGAGCAAACTAATTGCAAAACCTGTTTCCTGTTGCTTATTAGGCTTCTTGTGCTGATATGAAAACATAACCAAAAGCATAAACACATACAAAAGCAGGAACTTGTAAAAAAAACACTTGTTGGAGGTATATCATTTCTCCTGACTCCCACTATTTACTCTGCCTCACAGCCTCTCACCTTTTCCTGCTTTCTTCTCTCCTTCCCATCCAACAACCAACCTACCTTATGGATTCTTTGCTTATAAAGTCTTTATTAAACTTGGAGGTTATTATAAGGAGAGTTACGAGCAACTATGCTGCAGATTCCGTTGTTTCTACTTTCAGAAACATCTTTCCAGAATTCTGGACAGATACTTCAATTCCTTTAGGAGTAAAAACATGAAAATTACTCTTCTTTAAGGGTGATTCATTTTCACAAAATAGTGTTTTTTAAAATCTAACATCTTGTTTGCAATTATTTTGCTCTTGAATAGAGCATAGAGCAGAATTGATACATGGGATGTACCCAGTTTTGGGGCATGGCTGTTCGCTGCTGAGAGAGCAGAGGGGAGGTCACTAAAAAAAATTGAAAAGAGTGGGGGCCAGGACGCAGCCCTGTTTGACCCCTTTGGAAATTGAAATACTGTCTGTCAAAAGGCCTTCATGGGAACACTTGATTCAGCAACTGATATTTGTGTGCAGTTGCCTAATTAAGAACAGGAGTCTGGCATCAATGTTGAGGGCAGCCAGTTTTGCCCAGAGAAGTACTCTCGGCACAGAGTCAAAGGCAGCCTTTAAATCAATAAAGGCAGCATAGAGTTTGTTATCTACATTGATTGAGTATTTACTGGCTACGTGTAATAGCACCAAGGTGTGGTCCAGAGGAGATTTCCCCTTACGAAAGCCTATTTGTTCAGCCCCAACTGCACCAGAATGGGAAACCCACAGCTGAAGTTTCTTCAGTAACAATTTAGCATAAATCTTCCCTATCACTGAGAGTAGGCTGGTGGGGCGGAAGTTGGCGGGTTCTGAATGACTTCCTTTTTTATGAATGGGAAACACAGTCACAGACAGCCAAGTCTTGGGTATCATACCTGAGCTGTTTACTCGGGTAAAAAGAGTGGCCAGGATGGGGGTCCACCAGTCAGTATGAAATTTCAGAATCTCTGGAAGTATAGAATCAGGGCCAGGGGCTTTCCTTCCTTTGAGGTCCTCTAACAGCTCAACTACTTCTTGAGATGGGACAGGAGGCTAACTTGGCAAATCTAAAGGGGTAGGTGAAGGAGATCCATTGCTTAAAAAAAATATCATCATTAAAAGTTTGCATAAAATAGTCAGTGCCAAATATCAGGGTAATACTAGGTAGGGGTAGGAGGCTTGCCTTGGTTAAAATTATTCAGCACATGTTTCCAGGAGTAGCTTGGAGTTGTTAGAAGTTACTGCAGAGTGTAGATGTTCCCTTTGAGTGATGACATGTTCCATTTGGTTCTTCCTGATTAACTGGCAAAAGTTGTTCCTACAATTTATTAGTAGGACGAGGAGGTCCTGGTCTCCTGAAGCCCTAAAGTTCCGATATAAGGAGCGAATTTGGCTATTGAGCTCCATACACTCTCTATCAAACCAAGGTGTTCTCTTTCTGTTTTTCTGGGTTTCCCCACAGTGGACGTCAAAAGACCAGCCACAATTTGTTTAAGAAGATCTTCGAACCTGGTAATAGTCTCCTGGGTGGAATTTGCAGTGAGTACAGATGATTTAAGGCTGGCTAAGCTAGGGGAAATGAGTAAGTTTTGAGTAGCTAAGGCCAGCTTGAGTGTCCAAACTAGTCTGGGGGGGTGGTTCAATAGGTGGTGAGGAAGCAGCTTGTCTGGCCTCTTGATGTGATAAAAAAAGTCTAAGAAAAAGATGATCACTCAGCAGAAGATCTCCAATCTGGAAGGATAAAACAGATGAGCTCAACTCTGGGGAAGTGAGGAGATGGCCAATGACACTGAAGCCATGAGAAGAAACAAAGGTATAATCTTGAGCGTGGGCATAGCACTTTAAGCCGTTAAACCAAAGTTTGTTGTGCTTGATGGCCAAGTGAATGAGTTTCTTACCAGCAGCATTGGAGTGAGTATCCTTGGAGTCACGAAGGGCAGGAAGTGTGTTGCCGCAACAAAGCAGGGAATCTGGATCAACTAATGGGCCAAATATCCATTTGGTGACATGCCAAGATTTTGAAGAAAACCTACCCAACTAGGCTATCTGGCAACACTGTGGACCATTTTGCCTCCATGCCAAAGCTGAGTATCTTCAGTTGCTTCAATTGAATTTCATATAAGTATTTTTGCACTGCTTCCTGGGTACCATTGTTTGATGCAGTAAATTTGGGTTATGTGCTAGCACAAAGAATGCTGCAGATTGCTGAATGCCATTAACTTCACAGACCCAAAGGCAGTGATTAACCTTAACAGATCAGCCAGTGTGGGATTGTGGTTAGGAGTAGTGGACTCTGATCTGGAGAACTGTGTTTGATTTTCCACTCCTGCAAATAAGTGGAGGCCCTTATTTAGTCAACTGGATTTGTTTCCCTGCTTCTACACATAATGCCTGCTGGGTGATCTTGGGGTAGTCAGAAATATTCAGAACATTCTCGACCCCACCTACTTAACAAGATAGCTGTTGTGGAAAGAGAAAGAGAAAGTAGTCTGTAAGCCACCTTGAGTCTCCTTATTGTCATGCCCCCACAGAGCCTTTGTTTATTTCCCCTTTAGTTTCCCCACAGTTAGTATGGGTTTAGCTATGTTTTGTACAGTATTCAGTGGGAGGGAACCGAATTTAGTTCTGTCCCTTTAAGAAGCCCTAGGGCTGGTGTTCTACGGCAGTTATTACCCAGCAACCTGTCTGATTTGGCAGTTAGGGGCCAACGGAAGCTGGGTGACAGCAGCAGTGTTAGGTGCTAACGGAAGCTGGGGTGACAGCAACAAGTTAGACACAGTCAAAGATGTTATAGGCTCAACAGTGCATTTAAGGCTTGCCAAAACAAGTCAAAGATGCTTTAGACTCCTCAGTATTTAACAACAGTTATAGATGTTATAGTCTCACAGCATTTACAATAAATTCCAGACTCCAGAAAAGTTTTCTGCAACAAAGCAACCTTTTATTTAGTAAGACCCGGGAGGAGTAAGGGTCTGTCAACATTGTTACAATTAAAAGCTTTTAAGTATTGAACTGTTAACTCGGAGCTCTCAAGAGTCTTTACATTCTGCTTTGGCCGGGTGCAGGCACCTAAATAACCACCTGGGGAGCAGAACAGTCTAACTTGCAGTCTAACTTGAATGTTTCCAGTTTCCAAAAGGCTGAATTGAAAGTTTCAGTCGGGTGAGAAGCAAGGCAGGGAGCCTTTGCAGTAAAGGAACAAAGAAAGTCTGCCTCAAGCAACAGTAAGAGATTGGTTCCTATAAGCCCCAAAGAAGCTGGGCATAGGAAAGTGCTGAAGTCTTTGCTAGGAGCACTGGCAGAAGAGAGAGATTGGTTCCTCATAAGCCCTAAAGAAGCTGGGCATAGGAAAGTTGGAAGTCTTTGCTAGGAGCACTGGCAGAAGAGAGAGATTGGTTCCTATAAGCCCTAAAAGTGGCTGGGCATAGCTAGAAAATTGAAGTCTTCTTTGCTAGGAGCACCGGCAGAGAAGAGAGAGATTGGTTCCTACAAGCCCCAAAAGTAGCTGGGCATAGGAAAATTGAAGTCTTCTTTGCTAGGAGCACCCGCAATGCAAGAAAGAGAAGAAACTCACTCAGAGCCAACAAGCCTCTATTTCTACAAAGCAATGCTAGAAATAGTAAAAAAGCCCACTACCAAAAATGTTAGCATCTTTGCAAAAGATCAGGTGAATGTATTGCAGCTCAAATGCTCTAAGGCGTGGCAAGACCTCCTAGCAATTCTATCAATCTGAAAATGCCTTTGGTACAAGGAGAAGAAATATTAAGTTGTAAGGAGATCTTACAACAACAGTACCTTTTATGGAAAGGTCAGCTAAGCGATACGATTTCCTTCCTAGAGCATATGAATACGTCAGAAGCCTTGAATATCAAGACAAAGATGGAGAAGGATCAGAGAGAAAAAAGGCAAACTTCTTTTAACAACATTATGTGTGGTTTATCCAGCAAGGCGTTGCAGGGGTTGCAAGCAAGTCAACAATCAGAGATCCAGCACGCCAAGCAAGAAGAACAACAGATCCACCAAAACAACTGTAGACACACTGCATCCCTCTAACGCAGAGGGAATAGGAAGAGGAATGTCACCTCACATTCCCAAGAAAGGTTACACCTGAAGTGCTAAGCAAGTGTGGCAGTAAATCTGCAAACTAAAAACCTCGCTCTTCCCACACACACATCTCCACAGAACAAGCAAGCACTAAGTCAGGCTCAAATTATAGCAGTGCTCTCTTGGTCGCTCCCAAAGATTGGCTATGGAAATGAAGATCTTGGAAGCCAAGCTGATGAAGCGTGGGCGGTTATGCAAAACAAGTAGATTTCTTAAAACGAAAAAGAAGAAATCATTGAAGAACAAGCTGCCTCGTCAGGCACACAGCGTTAAAGCCTGCAGGAAGCAGCCCATCAGGCACATCAAGCCCAGTTGAAAGCCCAGGAAGCAGCCCATCAGGCACATCAAGCCCAGTTGAAAGCTCAGGAAGAGGCTCGACAAGCAAAAGTAGAAGCAGCCTTGTCAACACTAAAAAACAAAGAGCAAAGGCAGAAAAGCTATGATAACCCAGAGCTCAAGTTTTGGGAGCAAGGCCTTAAAGAGAGTTTATTTACCTTCCGCTCTGAGGAAATAGAGGAAGAAGACCCTATGATGAAGGTATCTTCCTATTTAATCCAACAGTCATCCAACTTTGGAGAAGTGACTGCTGATTCGGAAGAATTCAGCGTGACAGAACAGCTGGCAGCCGCAGAATCAGCAGAACTAGTGTTCCAGATGTCCAAAGTGCAGCAACCAGATACATCGACATTTCAGATGCCTAAAGTGCAGCAACCCGTGTTGGTGTTCCAGATGCCCAAAGAGCAGCAACCTGTGCCGATGTTCCGGAGGCCAGAAGTGCAACACCAAGCAACTTACTTTCAAACACAGCCTAGTGTGGTGATACCATGAGGTAGAACATCCGACAGGCAGATCTGGTCAGGGAAACAGTCTGCCCTCAAGCCAAAGAGAAGCAAGATTGGCCAACAAACTCAATAACAGCTGTGACAAGGTCGTAAACATACACCACCCAGCCGTGCAGCACATACTTTTAAATCCTGGCAGTTCCCTGACAGGGGACCAGAATTGCCTAAGATGACAACTGTTCCTGCAGTATCATCCACTCCACAGCAGGCTTTTACCCAGCCAAGAAGCAAGTTGCCAAACAACCACGTTGTGGCATTACAGCACCTGAAAGTTCCGGAGAGTGAACTAGGAGAAAGGTGTGATGAGAGGTTTGATGTACCCTTGCATAGTACTGCTATGTCAGTGTATGAAGATGAAAAAACCCAGTATTTAGAGCATGCATGAATCCATCAGTAATTCATCAGATAACAGTGGACCTGATGCTCCTGTGACCATCAGCAGGGCAGAAAACAAAGTCATGTACAGAAAAGCAAAAAAATCAGCTCGTCAAGCAAAAATCAAGGCAAGTGAGAAGAGATGGTACTCGAATCAGAACCTGAGATAGATGATTTGATGCATAAGTTGATTGTTACATCCTCTGTGCAGCAAGAGGAGAGATGCATCAGTAGAAAGTGAGATAGAAAAACATCACAGATCCAGAAGATGATCTCCTAGTAAACAGTTGGCACTCCGAGAGGCGCTCCAGACATGTCACAGAATCAATGTTGTTCTGGACAAGTTCGAGAAAAATAACAGGTCAACACAAACAGGAAGTAAAAATGAAAAAATATCCTCTCTAAGAAACACAAAAGAATTTCTAAAGCAGGGAGTCTGCAAATGGCTTTTCAATCCACTCACATGTGTCCCATATGTGGGAGGAGCATGGGAGAGAGTGATAGGGTTAATAAAAAGACTCCTGATGCTATGCCTCTTTGAATGTTAAAAGCAATCTTTCACTAACGAAGTTTCTAGTTACATTGATGGCAGAGGTAGGCTCTATAGTCAATAGTCAGCCTTTTAACGCCAATTTCATCGGACCCAGAAAAAAAATCTCAAGCATTTTAACACCAGCAAATTTTGTTAACTTTAAAACTCCAGAGTGGACTGATATAACTATAGCCTCAGGATTTTAAAAAAGGAATAATAACTACAAACAATGGCAACAGGTGTCGCCTTTGGCTAATGCATTCTGGAAGAGATGGAAGAGAGAATAATATTTGCCATTGTTACAAAAAGAAGCAAAATGGGAAGTTAACCCCAACCAGAGATTCTTCTAAGTAGGAGGACGTGGTCTTGATGAAGGAAAAAAGAATCTTCACGGAGGTTCTGGCCTATTGGCCATTGTGATAGAAGTGACTTCCAGGAGAGGACCACAGAGAGCGAAGGGTTAAAATAAAGACAACTAACGCTTAAACAGGAAGGAAGAGACTTGCTGAAATTGATAAGCCACAGTTCAGCTTTCCAGGAGCAAGACGGAGATGGCTGCCTTCCTTTACATGATGCTACAGCTCAACCTCAAACAAACATATTCTAGAAATAACTCTTGAAAGCTTCAGACCCCACAGTGTGGCAACAGACAAACATGAAAGGAGAGACTTCTCTTTGTAGCGGTGGATAAAATGTCTTGTGGAAAATGTCCATTTTCTGCTACTTAATTACTTTTAACCCTGATTTTAAGAATGAAGATGGAGATTCTTTCTTTATTCAGAGTTCCTGGAACGTTGAACTTCAGTGAACCATACAAGCAGTTTGAATTCTGCAACTCAAGATTGTTAGTTTATAGTTAGCATAGAAGTTTATAGTTATAGTTAGCATAGAAGTTTACAGTTAGCATACAGTTGATATTATGTATTACTAGGGATAGATAGTTATTAAGAGTAGTACAGTAAGCAATAGTTAAGTATAGTTAATGGAAGTTGATAAAGGTAAAACTTCCAGAGTGAAAGTTTTAGGCGGAGTGTCATGTCCCCCACAGTGAGGCCTTTGTGGTTCATTTCCCCTTTAGACTTTCCCCACAGTTAGTATGGGTTTAGCTATGTTTTGGTACAGTATCTACAGTGGGAGAGAACCTAATTTAGATTCTTGTAGCCCTTTAAGAAGCCCTAGGGCTGGTGTTCTACGGCAGTTATTACCCAGCAACCTGTCTGATTTGGCAGTTAGGTGCCAACGGAAGCTGGGTGACTGCAGCAGTTAGGTGCCAACGGAAGCTGGGTGACAGCAACAAGTTAGACAGTCCAAGATGTTATAGGCTCACAGTATTTAAGTTAAACAGTCAAAGATGTTTTAGACTCTCAGTATTTAACAGTTATAGATGTTATAGTCTCACAGTATTTACAATAAATTCCAGACTCCAGAAAGTTTCTGCAACAAAGTAACCTTTATTTAGTTAGACCCGGGAGGAGTCAGGGTCTGTCAACATTGTTACAATTAAAGCTTTAAGTATTGAACTGTTAACTGAGTCAGTGAGTCTTACATTCTGCTTTGGCCGGGTGCAGGCACCTAAATAACCACCTGGGGAGCAGAACACTTACAGAAGAGAAAGATGGAGTATAAATCCAAAGTCCTCATCTTTTTCATATGCCCTTAAATGTAGGAGCTATTTAAAGCTTTCTGTTTCATTCTGGCAAGCCTATTGCAGGCAAAGATTATTTGCCCTGCCTTGATGTATGGCTATCAAGCACAACAAACTTTGGCTTAACGGCTTAAAGTGCTATGCTCATGCTCAAGATTATACCTTTGTTTCTCCTCATGGCTGCAGTGTCATTGACTATCTCCTCACTTCCCCAAAGTTGAGATTATCTGTTTTATCCTTCCAGATTGGAGATCTTCTGCTGGGTGATCATCTTCCTCTTAGACTTGTTTTATCACATCAAGAGGCCAGATGCTGAGTGTCGGTCTGATATGTTAATCTTGAGTTTTGCAGCCAGTTTTGTAATTATTTGTTCAGAGAATCTCTTAGGCTCAATATTACTTGTTTGGAACAATTTGAGATGTTTGCTATAATACAGTCTTACGGTGCCATCATGAGAAAATGCCTTCTAGGCCAGGGGTAGGGAACCTGTGGCTCTCCAGATGTTCAGGAACTACAATTCCCATCAGCCTCTGTCAGCATGGCCAATTGGCCATGCTGGTAGGGGCTGATGGGAATTGTAGTTCCTGAACATCTGGAGAGCCGCAGGTTCCCTACCCCTGTTCTAGGCTCATGTAACGCCTTCTAAGCCCATTGCCTTCAATGAACTAGGAAGATTAAAACTCTATGGTCACACTACATTGGCAGCATGGATATTGGTGAGACCCACTGAAATCAATGGGCAGTAGGTGTGCACAGAGCAGCAGATGGAGTCTTACTTCAGCAGACTACTATGAAGAATTCTGTTTCTGGCAAGTATAAAAGCTACAAGCTAAAAGGGTGGTGTTTACTATTTCACAATCAAAGGTGCAAAATGTGGGAGAAAAGAAACCAAGAACATCTGACATGGGATCCTGTACTTGTACATTAACTGAAGAGATACAGATCCATGTATCACCAGAATAGAAAAAAACACAGGCACAGGGCACAATGTCTTGCTCCATTCATCTTCCTTTCAGGTAATTTTTTGTTATTGTCTCTGAAGAGAGCCTGTGCAATTTTTGGTATGAACAAATGATCCAGTGAAATAGGTTTTTGAGTACTTTCTTTTTGTGAAAGGTGAAAGATTTATACAACCTGAGGAGAAACCAGAGTACTTTTTTTATGACGGTAAACAGGAAAAGATGTAACAACTGATATATAACATAACAATGTGTTTGGTTTACATAATGATGTCTACAATATGCAAATTAGATAACTCAGTTCTGGGGAATATGAATTTGGCAACCCTGAAAATAGGCAAGGTTGGGGTCCTAGAAGGACAAGTCATACTGTTCCCACCTACTCCTACAGGATTTAAACAACCAAGAAAAGTAACTCATTTGTAAGTTTTTTCCTGTCAGGAAATATAATGTTACTTTTAGTAGAGGTGGGAGGTGGGAGAAGCTAAATAATGAAAGAGGTTTTACATGTACAACTGTTTCCTTTTAAAACTACTCTCTCCTGTACCTTTTATTGAAGATACATTTAGCAGGAGAAGATTTTCTTGACATTGAAAATGCAAATATGATGGGGAAAGTTTCAACTGCTTAATTTCTCCATATCAGATTGTGGAGATTGCTATTGAAGTTATAGAAGAAGTAAAGAAAAATGTTTTTGCTAATTTTTTCTATGACTTCATTAAAAAAAACCAAGTTGAATGCTGTTCTAGCCTGTTTACATTTTATCAGAAAGAGATGCAACTGCAAAAGCAGTAGATAATGATTAATCACATACATTGAAAATACACAAAGCATGGATAAGCATATTGGTATTAACTCGGATTTTAATACAACTATTAAAGCAGAGCTGAAAAGATTGTGTGTGTGTATTATGTGTTACATTATAGGTTTGTGGTTAAAACTTATTGAATAATATCTTTCCAGTTCTTTCTTTGCGGGGGGGGGGGAGGGGGGTATATTGTTTGGTTTTATAGTGTTGCATAAGGGATTGGTAACATTTACTTGACCTCTAATTTTTCATAACCATTGTGGCAGAACAGGTCTGCTTTGATCTGCAGGCCCTATTCCACCCAGCCCTCTACCAAAGGTTCCCAGCTACTCCTGGAAGGGGCTTTCTCTCTCTGTTCAATCTTAACAACCTAAATAGCATCCTGGAGATTCTAAAAAGGCATCCTGGGAAGGCACTTCACACAGTTTTTTTCCCCAAGATGTCCTCAGAACACCTTATTCTAGCTCCAGATGTCTTTTTTGGAGAATGCTTCAAAGTGCACTTTCCCTCCTAAGCCGCCTGCAAGATGTCTCCTACCTGACAGTAAGGAATGCAGAGCTCGGGAGGCATCTTGTTTTTCCTCTCCAACCATTTTGACCTCTAGTCAGTTTCACCCTCAGCTAACACATGACATTTTGTGTGCAGCTGGAGGGATTCTGTCTACTGCCATTTGCTGAAGATTGGCCCAGGTCATTTGCTCTGCAGGATCAGATCCTGGGTACCTTTTCAGCTCAAAAAGTACAATATTAGAATATTAGAATATTGCTGATCTTACAAAATTTGCATAACCTGGAGCCCTGGGCAAGCACATGGTCAAAATGGCTGCCGCTTTCAGAACTCTAGGCGTGAGCTCTGTCTCCTTTGGTCTCAGCCAGAAGAGAGGTTCCCTCTCTGCTTCCATGAATTTTATCAGTTCCCAGTCTCCACCCCTTGACCTGGTCAATCTGGATCAAGGAATCTTTTCCTTCTGGATCCAGGTATCCCCTTCCTGATGTCCTTGTATCATTTTAAGTCCTCCAAATATGTGATACCTGATTCAATAAGGTGGGGGGGGGGGCCTTAACGCTCCCATTGTCTCTTACCACCTGTGTTAGCATCTCTAAAATGTTGCTGGGTGGGGCTGGCAGTCTGTTCAGAGAAAAGAATCTTGATGTGGGTGAAGCCATTTTTTCATGACCACATTTAGTGGTACTTTTGTTTTGTGCCTTAAAAGGGAAGGGAGGATAATGTGTTCAGACAGTACTTACTGGCAGTTCTGGAGATCCAGTTATGCCTGCAACCTATCCAGTGGTAAACTTAATAGACTTTGGTTGCTATTATCTCCTCCATTTCAGAGCTTAAATAAGCTCCTATAGCTTGAAAAGCATGGCAGCCTCAGCTTTTTCCTCTGAAGGATGACACTTTTGTTCCTTAGGGATTGTGAGGCAAGGCTGTCTAGTCCATTGGGCATTTAGTTGTGATAACCCATTTTCACAAGCTCAGGAAATCATTTTCAGGGTTAGGTAGACACAAATAAGTAGGACAACAGGTTGGCCTGGTTTAATGCTCTGTAATACATGTTGCCTGGAATAAACTATCTGAGGGAGCTATCTGTGATACATAATATTACTAACCAAATGATTACAGGCTGATTATACAGAGCATAAATAAAACATCCTGGTATGTCTTAAAAACGACATTTGGTACTTACCCATGGAGAGTCCTTATCCCTTCAGCGAAAGAGGACATCTGGGTAATTCCCATCCTCCAATTAGGAAAGATAGGAAACATTTCAAAACTTGAACTTTCTGGTCAGCCAGGATCCCCCCTCTCCTTCTCCAGTTCTGCTACTCTGAACAGCAGTTTCAAAACTTGACCTGGAGTTGAACCGAATTTCTCTTCCTGGAAAAACACTCAACCTTTAACTATAACAAGAACGGGAACAACATTGCAACTTGGAACACAGAATGAAATGGGCCAACAAAGACAGCAGACTGCCTAGATGATCCACTTGGAAGCTCAAATCTCACGAAACTCTCTTGTATGTTTCATTCACTGCTAGTGCCTTTGTGAACTTCCTCCCCAAGATGGCTTTTTCCCATCCTCAGGACATCTTATTTGTGCTGTGCAGAACTGGCACATTTTCGTTTCTTTAAAACCAGCTCAAGTTTTGATATCTGTCAAGTCTAATTAAGACATAAATTTTATGGGGTAAATAAGTGGGTAGCACAGCAGTAGTATACTTATAATTAAAAGTTGTTTTCTTTTAGTTAACATTTTCTTGATGAAAGTCTTAGTATTAGCGCCTTCTCTTCCAGCAGGAGTTCTATGCACAACAGCCGAAGTACTATCGTAAAAACTTTGTCTAAAGAAGGTTCTCCTGCTGAATTTCATCTTGCAGATGTTAGAAGCAGTAATTAAAGATGAACAAATCCATTTGCTCCTAATCAAATTTACTTCTGATCAGGGAACGTCTTTTCTAGACATCCACTGTCATCTCATTTGATGCTGAGTCCCCTTGGTTTCCGAACATATTACTTTAGGCCCCCAAACATCCCCCCAACTTTTGCACATGACTACTGAACAGATTAGTTGGCATTCACATGACATTGTAGAGGATTGGGCACTTGTGATGCAGCATACTTGTTAGAGTCATGGCCTCTGAGTTACAAAAAGGATGGCTGAAATTGGGAGCAGCAGTGTTTGGAGTAGCATTGGCAATAGGAGCCTTTATCTGTTCTCATTTATTTAAAACATTTGTTTATTGCTTCTTCCAAGACAAATCAATTGACAAAGAAAAAAAACAAAACAATTAAACATTCCAAGCTCAGACTGTTTCCATACTTTGTCTAGTTCAAGATCTTGTTGCCCTGTGATAGGGTCAGAATAGAGGTCATTTGGGGTTCACTTTTCCAGTTTATAGGCACTATGCATTTGACAGGTGCAAACCTAGGCCGTTTCCGCACGGGCGGAATATGGTGGCCTGGGGACGGCAAAAACAAACAAATACAAATACAAATACAATACCTTTAATGGCATATAAAAAGTGGTAAAATGCAAATTATGTAGGACGGCAAAAACGCTGCCCCAGGCCACCATTCGCACAGGGGGCGCAGCTGCATCGCAGCCGCGCCATCCTTGCGCCGTCCTTGTGCCGCCCTTGTGCCGCCCTTGCGCCGCCCTTGCGCCGCGAAGCCGGCGTTTCCCCAGAGCACTCGGAAGCGCTCTTGTTGGGGAAACGCCCCCTCGAAGCCACTGCCGAGCGAATGGCAGCAGCTTCGAGACACCTCCCCCCCTCCTCGCTCCCGGCACTTACCTTGTCCCTGGGCCTCCGGCGCGTCTCCGAGGCCTGAGGACACACACCCCTGCCCTGTGCCACTGGAGCAGGCACGCAGGGCCAGGGGGCGTGTCCCCAGGCCTCAGGGACACGCCGGAGGCTTGGGGACACGCCGGGTCGGCCAAGCGCCGGCGCTCCATGGCGCCGGCTGCCTGGCTCTTTCTAGGACCGTCTGTGCGGACGGTCCTAGTGTCGTCGGGTTGGCGTCAAGTACGCCAACCCGGCCGCTTCCGCATTCGTGCAGAAACGGCCTTAGATAGACTTACGCCCTTCTAGATGCATTGAAGTCAATGCACTTAGAAGGGCATTAACTTTGTGTAGAATTGCACTGTCAATAAGAAGTTACTGTTTTGCTGTTCCTTTTTATTAATTATTGGGAGAGAAGGTGAGGTGCAAATATGGCACAGACTGAATAGTGAAGTGAGCTGCTTCTGGAAGGAGCTGGTTAGTTGTGGGTATGTGTTTCAACTAAAAGACTAATATTGAAGAAGTTGTAGATTCTGGAAGTTGCATGTATGAAGATATAGGTACAGATTTATTGTATCTATGCTTTTTTACATCCTGTATTTTCCAAAGACAGCTAGCAAACTATCAATAAATTCAAGAACCAATAAAACATTACTGTAATTATGAAAAACGCTCGTATTTCACACACAGACACAAACAAACCAATAAAAATATCTCAAATTCTTTCATAAACCTACCATAAAATATACTTTACTATCCTTCTCACTGATTAATAGTTAAATGAAAAAAGAGGAACTGATAACTTCTATGGAGCCTTAACAGAGACTTTGCTGCTCTTTCTGCTGTTGGGGGTGGGGAGCAATTCCATAATGCAGGTGACATTGCTGAAAGATGCCTGCTTGTTGTTTTCACTTGTTCTCACTTGATGGAACCTGTTGCCTCGGTCTCAGTGGGGTCATGTACCGAGAACTGGTCCTTCAGGTATGTAGATACCAGACCATGAAGATCAACCACTGTCACCTAGCAGAGGTTTTGAACTATACAGGGCTGTTCCTTGGCATTTTGCTTTTCTTGCCCATTTAATTCAACATAAACATTTTTTAAATATTGTTTTCTCATTCAGTTTTTTTTTCATTTTCACTCCTTTTTTAATTCCTCCATTTTTTGGGAGGAGAACCCAATAAAAATAAATAATTGGAACTATAGAAATCTTATTTTAATGTACTCAGCTAACCACATTTACAGGGAATGATTCCCACAAGTCATTTTGATGTTCGCATTCACAACAATATCGGTGCACAGCTGGTGCCTGAGTTGTACTGACATGCAGCCGCTGTGGAGCTGTGCCAGCACCCAAGAGTGATACAGTGATACTGAGGTCCTGCACCAGTGTAAAGTGGTCCTTATGTTGAAAACTGCATCTTCATGATACACTGGTGTAAGGATTGGTTGTCTCCCTAATCCTATTTGCTCCCACCCCTTAGCTGTCAATGTTCCTAGTAATGTTCCTAACAATGTTCCTAATAATCAACTTCAGGAATGTTGACCTTCCATTTTCTTGTACAAGCTTTGGCATTTGCTGGACATTTGTTACTGTTCCCTTCATATTCTAATATTAGGCATGATAGTACAATATAGATAACATTATGTGTCAGGAGTGTTCTTTCCCCAGGTTAGTAACTTAGGCTAACACTTTGCCATAATTCTTATCAAAATGCATGTAGCAAGTACGTTTAAGGGAAAGACATTCCCAACAGTAATAATTTTGATGTGATTAATTAACAGTTTTCAGAATTATGCTACTTGGCACAGCTTTCATAACCCATTGTGATCTACCGAGCATAAGCTTGTGATTGAAAAGAGCTGAATAACATCACTGAAGCATTACCTTATGTTGTGCCTTTATTAATTTATAGTCCCATCAGGTTCCCAGTTTGTCCCTTTAGCACTTTTAACTGGTTTTTTGGTCATAGTATTACAATGTAATAAGTGCAGAAAAATTCATATCTGATGACAAATTCCATTAAAAAGAATTCAAGAGTAATGGCAGTGAGGATCACAGAAAGAATACTTAGTTTAGGTGAATTTTAAAAGGGCTTTTCCCCCCCACTGAACTGATTGCATTTATGTAGAGGCTGATGTAACCTGACAATAATATACTTGCTTCAGCATGACACAGCTTGCAATTACAGTGATGTTTGCTATCATTGTCTTTGGAAAGCATCTACCAACCTAATTGGTCTATAGCAATCTAGAATGGGGCTATAGTAGGTAATTAGATGGAAGGTTTTTTTCCCCCAATATTATACTTTATTCAGGATCCCTGAAATGATGTGTTATCCTAAGGGGCAAATTTGAAGTTCAGGTAAAGTCTTTGGTCTTGGGTTCTGTCTGTCTGTTAAATATCTAAAAGCAAACTGAGTGCTTTGGAAAGAAACAGTGACGGGTACAGAAAATGCCTGCATTTCTCTTCAAAATCTATCCCTGAGCTGTCTTTCTCCCATCCTGAATTCCTGATGTGTTTACTACATCATGGGGATCAACAGAAAAAAGAACAAAATTGAAGGGATAAGTAGGATACAGGGGAAGGCTTTGGTACTTATCTGTATGGAGTGTCCCCTGCTTCTTTATACAAATTCAGTAAACACGATAGTTTCAGACCCATAACTCTGCCACATCCAGGTTGATCTCAAAGCTGGAATTTCCACTTTTTTACTTTTTTGTAACTGTGCGGAGGAGGGAATGCAGATCTTGGAAGTTAAGCAGGATCAGTACTTGAAAGGTGGACTAATAAGGAAGACTCTAAAGAGGAATGCACTGGCAGTTGCCATAAGTTGGCAGTGACTTTATGGCACTTTATATAGACATACACACACACAACCATGTTGTCCTGGGAACTTCATCTTTAGTTCTGTCTTGTGATAACTTTGAAGGCAGGCTTTCCAGGCCTCAGAATGGGAGGGGAGGTTTCTTTACCTCCCTGTTGGACACAACCCATCCTTAACTGCTGGGATAGCCAACAACTTCCTCCTTTTTATTTCTTCCACGCCACTTTCTTTCCTGGCTCCCACCTATCCCCAACCTCTCTTGCAGGATAACCCAGGCATCCTTCATACAATTCCACTTCCCTTTTGGTTTTGCAAGCCCAGAGACACACTGCCACCCACTGACTACCTCTCACTGCCTGGGTTGTTGGCTGAGTGCTGGTTGGGTGGGGGTCTGCCACCTGTCCCGATCCAAGTCTCAGGAATCCTCCAAGCTACAGGGGGCTTCTCCAGGCAAGCACTGCTCCCGTGGCACTGACTGATGACATTTGTTGGGTTGGTTACACTGAGGTTGTGGTTGCTTCAGGATTGGTTCCTGCCTCTCTGCTGAAATTTCCTCCTCCCAGGCCAGGGACAATGGGTCTGGCAGGTGGGTCTCTGCCTCCTATACTGGCTGCAGCAATATCTGGGTGGAGCCCAGGGGTGACTTATCTGGCCAAAGATCGAAAGTCAAAGCTCCTGAAGAATGAGAACTCCATACTGGCTCCATAACTCCATAACACTCTTATGACTCCAATCCCAGTATCCACTTTGTAGTCGTTTTAATGTGATTCTTAACTTCTTAAAACCATGTAGATATTTCTTCAGTTAAACATGCAAATTCTGCCCTTGCAAGCAACCAATCTGCAAAAAAATGTACCTACTGACAAGGATTAAAAGAATAGGTTTTTTATTGTTCTGTGGTTAGAAAAAATTATGATACAGAGTTTTGTAAATGTAAGGCAAGAGAAAGACTAATTCTTGACAATAGTAAATATTTTCCAAAGTTTGGGGGGACTAGGGGAGCAAACTGATGGACAGAACAATCATTTATGTTTCCATATTTCATCTTTATTTCATGGATATCAGGGCAGGATAAATAGAGTTACTCCTAGGTTTTATTCTAAGAACTCCATGACATATGTCAGATTGAGTGGGAGTTTTATCCAAGCATGCTCTTCCCCATTTATTTCACCCCTCTGAATTTTCTAAAGATGGGCAAAAACACAGAAAAGCAAGGGAAGTTGCTCCACCAGATCCTCTCCCACTACATCAGGCTGATAAAGGAGGGCTGGAATGTACTATCTATGTATGCTAATCAGGAGGTAAAGAGTTGAAAGGTCAATAAATCATTTTTTTTGGCTGATCATGACAGGCACAAAAATTTGGAGTGAAGAGCAGCTGATGCTTCTATAAACCTCTCTATTACTCTAGTTTTATGTCTCCCAGTGTTTATGTTAAAATAATTGACAATATCAGATATGCCTGGAGCATAGCATAGCAGTATGTTGGACATTTATTTTTCTTGTCTGTTAATTAAACCCTGTAGAAAACAGACGGTGTTGCTTATGTTTATAAGAACAGTAGATAGTAATTAACAACCGATATTAACAATTGGCCACTGTTAGTTTTCATTTCGTTATGAATATGTGAAGAACTCTCATTAATTGGATTAAACACCCACTGGACATTACTTGGAAGCATTCTATTACTAAGGCGTGATTTTTTTTTCTTTTCATAATGAATTACAAATGACAGATTATCAAAATTCAGCTTCCCAAATGAGCATTTCTTAATCAGCCTGAACAACTGGGAAACACTGCCACTCAGAGAAAATGCTGACAACTTTCTGGATGAAATTATAATTGTTTGCTTTGAACAAATTCTGGATGAAATTATAATTGTTTGCTTTGAACAAATTCAGAGGCAAGCAGATCATTTTATCCTAGCAATCAGACCATTTCCAACCAAATTTGGACAAGCACACAATTGGATACTTCTTCATACAAAAAAAATTCTCTGCATATAGAAAAAATCAGTATGTCAATGCAATAGTTAGGCTAGAACCCTTCTTGATTAGAGTTGCTTCAGGTGAAAGAGCGTTCATGTGATCTCTTGTCATATGGGTAGTACTCAGTTGAAGGTTGCTA
This sequence comes from Sphaerodactylus townsendi, assembly GCF_021028975.2. Lineage (NCBI taxonomy): Eukaryota > Metazoa > Chordata > Lepidosauria > Squamata > Sphaerodactylidae > Sphaerodactylus > Sphaerodactylus townsendi. The sequence continues at coordinate 126,124,218 of NC_059425.1, read as the reverse complement.
ATTTAGTGATAACTAGTCATACAATCCTGAATAAATCTGTTCAGAATACTACCAACGCCTCCATGGGACCCACTTTCAGGACAGTCTTTTTTAGGATTGGACAATAGTTACCTAATCTGTACTTGTAGAACACCTAAACAAATTTTCCGATGTTTTTCAAAGTACTTTCACAATGCTTTATAACTGCTGTGAAAAAATATAAAAATACCTTCCTTTATTATGCTTTCTCTCTCTTCCTTATACTTCACAAGAAGTATACTTCTTGTACTTATACTTCACAAGGTGGTCTCTCACTGATCAACAGCATTTATCGTAGCCCCTTATGGCCAAAGAAGTTTTGGTTTCCCACTCTCCTCAGGATATCTCAGGGGAATTTCAGGGATTCTTCCAATAGAGGACAACCTTCACATGATAGGAGCTATTCACCACCACAACATCCCTTCCCTGAATTTGATGGAGTGGCTAGTCCAGTCCAAATGCCAGATTTAGACAGGCTTGCACAGGTGTTGATAGTATCACAAAAACCTTCCACATGAAAGTCCTATGCCTCCAAGTGGACATGATTTGTCCACTGGTCACAGTCCCAAATCTGGGGCCTGAAACCTGTCCTTTATCTAACCTTTTAAGATATTAATTGTACAAGGTTGGCCACTCCTATCAAAGTTTCAGCAGCAGCAGCAAGCCTTTATTGGCATAGACAACAGCACAACAATAATAAAAACGGATTAAAAGCATATACAGTACAGGAAATAAATGTTAAGTCGAAGGAAATCTACTGGCATTTAGTAATTTCCAGGAGAAAGTCTGCCACTATCATACAGAGAGAAGGATCAGGATTGTCCAACAAGTAGTGTAATCTAAATAAATCTGGGAGATCGGGTAAATGTAAAGGAGTAAGATTCACATACTTGGATCTGATTTCCATGAATCTGAGACAGTATAGTAATTGGTGGGCCAGAGATTCAACTGAGCCATCATTACACGGGCACAATCTTTTAGCCTTTTCTTGCTTGTTAAATCTGCCATGTAGCAAGGCATCAGGCATAACATTAAACCTGGCGAGCATTATGGCTCTCCTTTGAGCAGGGTTTATTAAGCAATACAGGTAGTGTGCCAAGTGGCCCTGTTTAAATGGGAGAGAAAAATACAGGGGGGGCACGTTTTCTTGGCTGTGGTGATTAGGGTAGAGAACTCTCTATCCAATAGTTGACCTTTTAATTTTCTATAAGCTTCTGAATAGGACAAAGGGCAAAGTGAATCCACTGACAGTCCAATAGAAGCCATTTTTTCTTCAATTATGAAAAACCAGGGGTTGGAATGGGTGTCAGAGAGCTGACGGTGGACCAGAAAATTACAGTCCGAGAGAAAATGAATTCACAGTCAGAATCGAAAAGCCCTCAGCCAAGCGGCTGATTCCAAGGAGTTTTGACCTAACTCCAGATAAAGGGCTGCATAGGGCATGCAATTTGGGAGTCCAGTTATGAAAAAATTGGATTGAAGAGAATTCAAGGAGTGGTTAATAGCTTGAATCCAAATTGGGACTACGAAGTTCCTATCAAAGTTCACCTTTCTGCAGTTTCTGCATTCCACATATCTGTTGGCTCTTGTTCTGTATTCTCAGCACCTGAGAAGCCGAACTAACCTCTACCCTATGTTTAGATCTCATCTCCCTGTTTGAGTTTGTCTTTGCTTTTGTTACATATTATACCCAAACCTTTTGAGCCACCAACTTGTTTTTATTTTATAAAGTTGCCCTTCTGGTTGCTATCACCTTGGCCAGGAGAGTAGAAGAGTTATTTGTTGTCCAAATAGAGTCTCCATTTTCCACATTTTATCCTAATAAAGGGCTCCTGCATCCTAGCTTAGAATGTAAGTGTCCCAGTACCAGACGCGTAGCACCCGGGGGGGCGTCTTGCCCTGGGGGCGCTGGTGTGGGGGCGCGGCAGGGGAATGGCTGGAATGTTCTGGGGCATTCTGGGGTGGGGCAGGAGCATGGCGGGAGCATGATGGGGCACAGGATACATGCATGCCCTGAGCGCAGTCCCCTCACTCTGGCCCTGCCCAGTACCATGTGTCCCAGGACATTACCCTACCAACATTTTTCATGAATCCTCAGTCCCCAAGTGAACAATCACTTCACGTACACTCTATGTTTATGTATGTATGTATGTATGTATGTATGTATGTATGTATGTATGTATGTATGTATGTATGTATGTATCATTCATTCATTCATTCATTCATTCATTCATTCATTCATTTTCATATTTATATACCGCCCCATCCCCTGAGGGCTCTGGGCAGTGAACAACAAATTAATATAACATAAACAATAAATAATTAATATAAATAACATCATTAAAACATAAAATTACAGCGTTCTACAAAAACCACTTGGCGTCCAGTATTAAAACTATCAATAAAACCCTTCCAGATAACATTCTTTTTTATTTAAGTCACAGAAATAATTTTGTTTGACAAGCCAAGAATTCATCTATCTGCTTTAAGGGTCCCAAAAAAGGCAAAACTTCTTCCCAAACTATTTCTAGATGGGTGGTTCTGCCATTAGGTTATCCTAAGAACCATCGTGGTATAGTGGTTGAAAGCAGGTGGACTCTAATCTGGAGAACAGGATTTGATTTGCCACTCCTCCACATGAGTAGTGGACATTATTTGGTGAACTGGATTTGTTTCCCCACTCCTACAATTGAGGTCTGATGGATGACCTTAGGCTAGTCACAGTTCTTCAAAACATTCTCAGCTCCACCTTCCTTACAAAGTATCTATTGTGAAAAGAGGAAGAGAAAGGAATTTGTAAGCCCCTTTGAGTTTCCTTACAGAAGAGAAAGAGGATATAAATCCAAACTCCTCCTATTCTTCTAAATCAATGCTAAGGTGGATTGCCCATTTCAAGTTGGGCTTATTTCACCAGGACTCAAGGTAAGATTTTGCAATCTCTTCAGGCTGTCTAGTTCAGAGTAAAGATACTCTTTTCCTTTGGTCTAGATGAAATATTAAGGTGTATGACTACTGTCATTGAAACTGTTATGATTTCATTGTTGTGCTTTTAATGTACATTGTATATACTAGTCATGTTGATTATATTATCATAAGGAAAGATAGCATAGAAATCCTCATAATAATTGCAAAGCAGATTTTTCTGCATGCACAGGTATTTGTGCAAAGTGGTACCTACTTTCCACTGAAGTGAGTTGTGAAGCCTAAATAAGCAAGTGTTCTATGTATGTACCAGAATGTGTGCTGAAGTCAGGCAGGGAGAAGCCTTGCAAAGGTTCACAGCTCCTTCCTTTCAAAGGCCACAAAAACAGCAGAAAGTAGGGCCAGCAACTAACCCCAGGCAGACTTTCACCACTCAGCAACAAACTAGACAAAGGAACACAGAGAACAGCAATCAGAAACTGCTCTACAGCAGGCTTCCAGCAGGCTTTTTCACACTCACACTATCCTCTCAACCTCAGCTAATCCTCCCCAGCAGTTTGGGAATAGTGAAACAAAGGCCGTTTCCGCACAGAGGCGGAAGGGGTCAGGTCGGCATATTCCACGCCGACCCGACCCCTCTGGGACCGTTCACATGAACAGTCCCAGAACTGGCTGGGACGACAGCGCAGAGCTGCGCTGTCGGCAGGGCGACCTTCCTGTCCTGTGGCCCTCCGGCATATCGCCGAGGCCAGGGGACATGCCCCCCTGCCCTGCGCGACTGCTCCTGAGTCGCAGGGCAGAGGGGGCGTGTCCCCAGGCCTCGGTGATGCGCCGGAGGGCCACAGGACAGGTAGGTAGAGGGCGGAAGGGGAGACGGCGCCTTGGAGCCGCTGCTGTTCGCACGGCAGTGGCTCCAAGCTGCCGTTTTCTGAAAACCTCGCTTCTCAAGCGAGGTCGGAAAACGGCTCTTCGCACCGGTCGGGCGGAGCGAGGGCGACGCGACTGCAAAGCAGCTGCACCCCCCGTGCGAATGGCTCCCTGGGGACGGCGTTTTTGCCGTCCCCAGGGTGCCATATTCCACCCGTGCGGAAGGGACCAAACACTTATCTCAGTCGCAGTTCTGTCCTCATCTCTTTCTCCTACCACAGCTAACTGAATTCTGCCTTTGGAAGGGCAGAGCCATATAATTCAAAGACTCACAGCCCCAGCCTCTCAACAGCTACAGTAAAGCAGAAGATGGGGCCAGCAATCAGTGCTGCCAAACAGACCTTCCTCACTCAGCAACAAACTCAGCAGCAGTTCACTCCTCAGCTCAGTCTACCCAATCCAACCAAGCTGACTCAATTCCATTTCTGGCAGGGACAAGTCTTTCCATTTAATTCTCTAAAACTTATAATGTGATTATAATGTAACTTGAACAGGAATGAGTGAACCCCCAGATACATTTTATAAGTCTTATCAAAACTTTTGTTGGCTTTCCTTTAAATTTATCACATGCTTTGCCTGGGGAAAAATCCCAGTATTTGCTTTGAAGTTTGCTTTGTGTAAAATTTCAGTGATTACAAAATACAGGATAAGTAAAGCTATGATTGTGCCTGGTGTACATGGAAACTCTCCACTTCTATCAGTCTACCTCTGCCTTTCACATGATTTTTATATTTGGTCATTGACTGTAAGTAAAGTCTTCTTCTTCACATGATTTTCACTATCCTTTAAAATTCATGAAACAGAGAGTTGTTGGCAAGCTCTTGTGAGCAGACCTAGACGATGTTTTTTCTCTTTTGACAAAAAGTTGTATGCTTTTCAGTTCTGAATGATGTGTGAGATTGCAACTGTCAGATTTTTTTTTATTTGCAATATGCATCATCCTCTATTGTAATCAATATCAGCAGGGGACCAGGAGTATGAGGGAAATGTAGCCTTTTTGTCTTGATATGTAGTCATTTAACTTCACACCCCAAAGCTACTTCAAGATGTCATTCAACAAAGTGTGCTACATACTTGCACTTCGCAATTAATCTCTCTTTCATTTTGATGGTCTTCAAGTACTCTAAAGTAACATATTCTTGTCAGAGTAATGGAAGCTAAAAACCTAATGACCTGCTCTTGCCAGTAATCCTTTAATATCTCTGTTTTGACTCTGAATGAAAGGAAAGAAAAATGTTACCTAATAGCACTGGCATTAGGGAATGATCTCAACACTACTGGTTCTACTAACAGCAAACTGGATGAACTGTACCTTTCAAAATGAAAAGGAAATGGGACTACCCACTAAATAGGGATTTCTGAATATGTGGATACTGCCCAATTATAGAGGACAATGTTATTTTTTTAATTGAAAGGGATCAAATTAGCAACTTCCTGTTCACATAACCCTGAACCTCAAAAATCTGTATTTATAGGACAACTGTGTAATAGCACTGAATTGTTGAATTTCACAATGAGGTGACCAGGAACTCATCAATTATCAAAGCTCAGCAATCTCATGTTATTATCCTTTGGCGTGTTTTCCACAGTTCCTCACACTTCCCACCATATAAATGCTACTATTGACTTCCTTGAGTCTGAAGGGACTAAATGTGGCTCAAAAGCAGATTAGAAGCTTTGCATGCAGATGATATCAGTTAATTATCTCTGGTTTTTCCTGTTAACAGGATCTTGGGATGGTGGGTTCTTACGAGCTCACCTGAGTATGTAAATTGCCTCTACAATCCAATCTAAAGAAGCAATGTATTTAATTCATTTCCAAACGACAAACATATCTATATAACAATATTTACAAGAGTACTTGTGAGATTCTTGTGTCAGATTGAACAGTACTTAGCTAGATGGACCAATAGTATGAGTACATAAAGTAATTTCATATCTTATTAAGTAACTAAAGTCTTTTATGTAGAAATGCTCTAATGACTCATTTCTTTGACCCTTTCTCTGGAAAGGGAGATAGAAATGAAGGAAATAATTTTCACTGATAAGTACTTGGTTTTGTCTCTAAACTGGAATTACTCCATCAGGAATTTAAATGATCTTGATGCAGTCATATATAAAAACATCAGGAGTGACAGATTTGGTTTGTAATGCTGTACCTATGTACATGAGCATATCGGTAATATGCTGCGGGGAGGATTGCAAAGGAACAAAAAATATCAGCAACTTATGCTATTCCAGATCTAATTTTTTAAAATGTACCCATAGAAACAAGAATTCTGGAGAAGTGGATCACAAGGCATAGCAAATCCACACCACTATAAAAGAACAAAATGAGGAAAATTCACTGATCATTATTTAAAATCAATTGTACATCCAACACTAGAGTCACATCTATAGAATCATATGCTTTATTCCTTTCTGATTTCTCTGCAGCGGCATCCTTGTCACTGCGTTATGAAGCATTCATGCTCCGTTCACAGTTCCCTCAGTCAGAACATCATTCTTTTCTTTAAAAGAAAAAAAAGATTCATACAACTTTTAAAATTGTGAATAGAGAACAAAGTAATTCAAAATCTGAAGAGAAATTTGGATCACAAGAATTTAGGAAATGTGAGGTCTAGAAAGTCTACCCCTTATCAGTGTGGTGGCAGGGATAAAACAGCAGTAACGTGGCAGCTTGGCCACAGTACATAGTGGAATGCATTTTGGCTTGCTGGGTCACTAGGGTTGCCAAACCATTGCAATCTGGTGGCAGCAAAAAAAATGTAGTGGGTGTGGGTGTGACATCACTTCTGCGTTTCACCCAGAAATTTCATCATGATATTGGCCATGCTGTCTTTTTTTTGCCACTTCCACATTGGACCAGCCTGGCAATCAGCAAATCATCATGGATTGTGGCCTGGCTGGACAAGAAAGCATGCCTGCATTTGCTGCAAGTCTAAAAGTCTCACCAGACATCTGGTGCAATGATCTTCATATGCTGTAGCCTGAATCTTGGTATGCTTGGTAGGTCACAGATGGGGCGGGCCAGCTTTGAAATAATTCCTGATAGAAAAGAGTTTTCATTAGTCCTTTGAATCACATATTGCACAAATTCTACTTCTGAATTCATATCAAACATCCAACAAGGACACAAAATTATAATTTACTGAATATTGTTTTTTTTTCCAAAATGTTCAGGAGGTCAATTAGTTAGCTCTCATAATTCTCTACAAAAGTTCTCTGGTCTTACACTCATTAAAATCTGTTTTTCTACTGCTTTATTGACTAACCGCCCCACATACCTCTCAACTATAAAAATATTTGAGATTAAAGAAGTGCTGCCTTTCCATCTTCTTAACAGCAGGATGATCCATTTTATATTTTTAAATCGATGCAATAAAAGAATCAACTTGAAATACATACATTCATTCATAGGTCAAGGAACATATTTCAGCATCTTCTGTTAACAGCCTTGCCTCATATATCTAATTTTGAGGATAACACTTATATCCAAGAACTACATATTAAATTGACATTTGCTCTTTAAAATTATGTTTAACACAAGAACTGTTTGCTTAAAAGGAAAAATAATGAATACTTTCATAAATAGTTCTGCTGTAGCGTTTGGTAAGTAAAAAACATTGCTGTGGATTTCCATCAACTTTAACTCAAAGCAGAATCAATGCAAGTCTGGAGAGACCTGCTTAAAAGAAAGATCTGTAGCTATTATATTGTCATGCTCAGATATTCTGCTGCCTTCTTAATTCCTAGGCAGAGACAAACCAGCTCTGTACTTTTTCTGAGAAATATAACACAGTAGGGACTGGGGTTTACAATGTTCAGTCTTAGGACATAGCTCTCCTGTTTGAGGCTAAAGTTTTAAAATAGATTGTTCATTTGTAGGAGTGTTTGAATTATTACAATCATATATATCGTGACAATGTTTTAGGGGCTGCCAGTGTGTTTGGGTATGTCAGTGGACTTTTCCTGGGTAGCAAGTTCCTCCAGCACCTCATTTTACAGGACACTGAGACCTCTGCCTGGACAGAGGAGATGGTTATGTAGCACTAATCATTTTCCTCTTGTTGCCCAGCTTCTCTCTTTAAGTTACAGGAGAGGAGACCTGTATGCCTTCCTTTGTCAGAGACCGAACTTTTTGTGAACTACTGTTGAAGTGGCAAAGGTCCAGAGGGATTTTCTGCAAAGGCATCTCCTTGCATGAAAATCTGGGGCTCGTTAAAGCTACCCTATTGCCAGGACGAACCCCCCCCCCCCATGCCTGAGCTATCCAGCCTCACAGCTGGTTGGCACACTGGTTGCCCAGACAAAATGCATCTTTCTAGCTTCTGGTGGGAGGCAAAGCCTCGTTGGAAGTCAAAAAAGGTGGGGCCCACCTAGTTTTCCAAATTGGAAAAGATATTATGATGAACCTAAGGAAAACAGCATATAAGAACTCCTTCCATTTAATGCTACTTTAAAGCTTGAAGCATGCAGAGGCAGAAAAATCTGAGTGAAGGTTTAATTCTTCACAGAGGTTGTGTGTAAGAGTAACATGCTGAGAGTGGGTAGAGATTAGAAGTTAGAGCTACTGACAGAATTTTAGTATCTGTATGTAGACCTATGGTATTGACAGGGAAAGAGTGTCTGGGAAAAAGAATCCTACTCTAGTCAAAGAGGGGAATAAGCTTCTAAGGAAAATGAATTCCTTGAGCTTCTACCTGTCTTTTTGTCTCTTCTGTGAGCTTAATGGTACTCAGCCAGCAATGCTGCTTGCCTCTGCGGGGCCTGCTCAGGACTGCAGAAGGACAGGGAGCTGGCAGTGCACCAGTGGGGAAAGTTTGACACCAAGCAATGCCACCTGACCAGAGACAGACAGAGAAGCTAAAGGGGAAGTGCTGGTGAAGCCCTCCCAGCCTCGGGCAGCTAGTGTGTGCTCCGCGCTCCAGCAGGATAGCCTCTTTAATGGGCCAAGAAGGAATGCCTGGAGGCTGGCCATGGAGAACAGGTGGGTGGCTGGGAGTGAAGGAGGATCCAGATGAAGGCAGGGTGCAGCAGAGAGCTCGGCAATTGCCACAGACCTGAGCAGTTGGGTGGGGGTATAGGGTGCTTCTGAGCTCAGGGAAGAGCAGGACTGTGGGTGGTCAGCAGAGACAGGCAGCAGCAGCCTGAGGTAGCAGAGGCTGGTGGGTGGGGTGCAGAAGGAGGAGATGCCATGGCAGGCAGTCCAATGCAACTCCTCACTGCTGGGGAGAGAGGTTGGGAGGCTGAATATGTACCCCCATGTGATATGTGAAAGATATCACCCCTCTGCTCCCTCCAACATTTGAGAGGCTCAGAGAGCCTACAACTGGGATTCAGTTTAACAAAGTTTGTTTTAAATAGACAGGCAAATGAGGTAAGAGAAAGAGAAAAGGCCAAAGCTAAATTAAAAAACACAGTTTCTAACTTAATCAAAACTTGCAAGAATCCTCTGGTCTTCATACCTCTCTTGCGAGATGGTGCACAGAGTCGAAGGTTTGCAGAGGTATCTTTGCAGAGGTGTCCTCCATGGTGGTCCTTCCTTATTTATTGAATTCCTTGTGAAGGGCGGACCTTCACATGTGACCATTCGGGGAAAGGAAGCTTACTCAAATCTTCCATGGGGAAAAAAATCCAACCAATGACCTATTTCCCTACGATTATGTGGGTTTTGCACTTAATACTTTGGGAGTTATGTGCAAAATTTTGAGTAACATTTGCTTCCACCTGGGAATGTTTCCCTGCATGGAATTCAAGATACCGCACATTTTTTGGAAGCTTCCACTTAACAGTATACTATTCAAGTATGATTCCTAGAGCTTCTGCAATGTCTTTTTAAGTCAGAACAAAATGAAACCTTGTTTGCCTCAGCTACAGAATACAGGGTGGGCTGTGGGTAGATGCTCCACATGCAGCCCATCTAGAGAGGAAGGATAGAGCTAATCTGCACATTCCTATCATTGCAACGCTTTAACCAGCTTTTTTTTTTCAGTTCAGAGCTGGACTGCAGTTACCTTTTAAATGTGACACAGCTATGAAAGGAGAAATGGGATTGCCATGCCACAGGTAGTCCATTGTGGAACAGCAACAAATTCCATGAGAACATTGTATGCAGACTCCATCCGTGTATACCTTCACCATACTCACTGCTGTTTCTGAAGAAAGGGTTGCTTTTCCAGCTCCCTTGTGGAAGCATCCTTGATCTCAATTCATTATATCAGGAATCATCTACAAGGAGAAGCAGTAGATAGAGAAAGTTCCAAAGGCCATCAGTGGGCCCTAAGGAGTTGGTGGCTTTGTGAAGTGTCTGATGGTGTCAAATCACTGGCATCAGGAGGTATCAATGTGAAATTGTTTCCACCTGAAGTACATGACAATGGCTGTTTCCGCACGAAGGCGGAAACGGCCGGGTCGGCGTTTCCGACGCCTACCCAATGACGCTGGGACCTTCCGCACAGACGGTCCTGGGAACAGCCGGGCAGCCGGCGCCACAGAGCGCCGGCGCCCGGCCGCTCCAGCGCAGAACCTGGCGGGCGCTCGAGTATCGCGTCACCGGTGGGCCTGGGGACACGCCCCTGGCTCCTGCATTGCCTGCTCCAGCGGGCGCCAGGGCAGAACGTGTCCCTGCAGGCCTACCGGCGACGCGCTGGAGCAGTCCGGGGACAAGATAAGTGCCGGTGGGGAGTTTCGCCATGAAGCTGCTGCCGCTAAAGGGCTTGGCAGCGGCTGGCCACCGCTGGGCGTTTCAAAAAAGAGCCTGGGAAGCGCTCTGGGAAACGCCGAGCTTCAGGCGAAGGCGGCACGATATGGGCGGCGCCGCTGCATTGCAGCGGCGCTCGGCAGAATCGGTCGGCCTGGAGACGGCGCTACCGCCTCCAGGCCAGCCATTACCTTCAATGTGCCCGTATGGCGGAAACGGCCAATACTTCCCCATTTTTTTTCAGTTCTTAACAACATTTGTTTCCCTCAGTATTCTGAAAAATATTTTTACTCACCATGGACCTTTAAATCTACCCCATGATGGATTAATGTGTGTGACAGGAAAATGAACCATATGTAAAATATGAATGTGAGTTCTTGGGTTATTTCATTGTCTCTTAAAAAAAAGGTAAAATACACCCTATGACAATAGCAAAAATGTCATAGAAATTCCTCTTTCTGTGAATGCAAGTTTTCTTTAGTGCATGATTGTACTGAGAATGTCATCGGTTTTAGAAAAAGAATGTGTATGCTGATAAACTCATTGTTTTTATGTTTCAGAGTTTATTTTAGTGGTCAAATTAAAGACCACAACTTGGTGGTCTGATTACTGTCTGGGTCCCCAAACCACCATACAATCTGACACAAATGTGACAGCTTCTGCTCAAGGGAGACAAAGGTAGATGGAACTAAAACAGCAGTTATGCTATAAGTCAGAAGCAAAATGTCTTTGTAATGGTGTAAGAATTAGGTGAAGCATAGAAACTGTCAGCCCTGTGCCTTGAACAAGCTAGGACAATAAATCTCTCATTTTCATTAGCACAAACATCTCCCCAGCCCCCAAAGTGAGTAAAATGCAGGTTTGTGCTTGTGAGTGTGAAAATGTAAAACTTTGGTTTCTCTCTGCATAAATATATTTTAATTCTACGCAACTATGGCCTTTTTTGCACGCACAGCTTACCATAGATTTTCCCAGTAGTAAAACCTTGTGTCTTGGGAATGTTTTCTGTTAAATCATTCTGCAAACCACCTTTCACCCTCTTGTTTTGATTTTTTCCCTCTTGTATTTACTACACATGCTATTTCTGAAAATATATTATTGCTGATAGTGGTGGGATGTCATCTGTGATGCATAAGAACAACTCTCTCTCCCCCTCTTTTTTTCTTTTGTGCAGTAACGTTGTGCAGTAACATCATGTAGTAACATTTTGAAGCTGCAATTAAAAAAATGTATCAGCCTCCATTTCTACTATTGAGAGCTGCCAACCCAAAATAGAAGGCAAAACGACTACTAAAGCAGGTGCCATTACCTGAAGGAACATAAATCTGTACCCCAATGAACATTTTCCTGCCAAATTTGATCAGCAGTAATGCACAATGATTACTGCTGCAGTTCCTAGTTTTATGCAGCGATTACTCCTAGTACTCTCAATCAACCCCAGCTCCAAATGCTCTCTGCCCTAGAATTACACCAGTATGATATGAAATTGACTAAGTTGATCAAATGAACCTTGCTAGTTAGTCAGTCAGTAAGACTTTATTATGGTCAAAGACCAGTAAAAGTTATAACCATAAAACCAAACTTTGTACATCAGCAATACAACATAATATGGTGGGCTATAAAGTTGCATTTTGGGTTATATGAACATTTTAAAATCCTATTTAATATATGCTAAAATAGTGTATGTTAATTAATTATTTAAAATGTATCTTCTATATAATATAATTATTTAGTATAATATAATTATAAGTATAATATAATTTAAAATTGTTTATACAAAGTATAATATAATTTATACAAAGTTTATACAACGTATAATATAATTTAAAATTGTTTATACAAAGTCATATTATTATCTGCATTTTAGCAACCTTTAAGCATAAATAGATTTTAAAAATTACAGTACACAATCAACATAAAACCTCAATAGAAGAATTTAAGAAAGGAATATTCCATCCACTTTTAAAACACTCAAATAAAGGAGTCAGTATCATAGCACTAAATAGCAGAAAAGGTCCTTTATCCAACTACCCCCCTCATTTTCTTAATTTGTTGATCAAAAGGCAGAAGTGTGCTACAGATCTTGAGACCCATTGGTCCTTTCCCAAAAGTAAATGGTGCATTTTCTATTTGTTATCTTTCTCCGCCAGCTGGCCAGTATAAATCCTAATATTTAGTTTCTGAATTTGTTGTATATAGAACTGGGTTGTCCCCAGCCTTGTAGTTTTATACAAAGGCAATCAGTAATTCCAGATCACACTGGGAAAAGCCCACTGGTCTTGATGCTTGGGTTTACAGCATCAGGAGATGGATGATCATGGACCTGGGAAGCTTAGCAAATGGCAGTTCACATTGTCCTTTTGCGGTTTTGCAGTTTGCATGTCACCATTACACCCCATTCACTTCCCACCATATTCAAGACTTTTATTTAATAGTTCACCTTTTTATGTCAATATATTGACCTGTTGATAGATTAATATATCAATATATTGATTAGATTGAAGATAAAAATTAAAGATTATATAAAAAAATTAAAGCTTGCAAACCCAATAGAGAAACCACGAAACATCGCACACATACCCCAGATGCAAGCAAAAAGCCAGCTAATGGGTAGGGCGCGCCCAAACGCAAACAGAGTGGTAAGTAATAATGCTGAATATGCCCCAAAACAAAAACTCCCCAGCCAATTCTTTTTGAAGTTGCGGGAACCTCACCATGCATAATTGACCAGTGTATTAATTACCTTAATGTTGCATGACTAAGATAAAATGAAATTGACAATGCTGATGGAATCAACTTGGTTGGTGTCTGTGACCTAACATAACATAACATTGCTAATATATGACAAAGCGAAAAAAAATTCTTTCAAAATCAGAATACAAGGAGGAGGAGAAAATGGCTGAAGGGGAGCTGGGCAACTACACAGAGACAGGTGTTTTGTGGGATGGAGAAATCAGGGACGTAGGTATAGATTTTTTATGGAGGGGTGGGGCCATGCCCCCACCCAATCCTGGGGGTGTGGCCACACCTCCTCAAGCCCCGCCCCTTAGCCTCAGTGCTTATAAAAGCAGCTTTCCGAGGCCAGGGGCAGCAGACTCCCCTCCCCCATCCCCCCCACTGGCTGGGCTCCCAGCCAGCAGTCCTTTCTGCCCTTCACTCCTGGCAGAGGCACAGCTAGGGAAAATGGAGCTTGGTGCAAAATCTGAGTTTTGCCCCCCCCCCCCCCGCCAATGGGCAGCTGCGATGCTGGAATCCACCCCCAAACAGCATCACTTTCAATGTTGTTTAAACTAGGGAGCTGTTACCCAATTTAACAGTAGAAGAAATTATTTTTAAGAAATTTTAACCAGCTGCTAAGAGTGTAATAGCACACAAATACCTTTAAAATGGCGATGGGGAAAATAACTCGGCTTGGCAATGCTTTGGTGAAATAGCTCACTTGGCAATGCTTTGGGGAAATGGCTCACTTGGCAATGCGAGAGGCAGACTGGGAGGGGATCTTTTAGACTTTGTATACGGGGAAATATAGCATGGATCGTTCCGCAGAGTAACACAAGGAGTCAAAATTGAGTTTAAAATGTTTATATGAATTTGATTTCAAGCACACATACAGGAAGATATGGAGGCACATACACACAAGTTCCTAGAGATATAAAAAGGTGAGAAAAATAGGTTTGGATGATAGAGAGGGAATTGGGAAGGCAGCAGGGTGATAAGTTACTTAATGGTTCCAATGCAGCAGACGAAATAGAAGGCAGGGACTCTATGCCAGCACAGAGATCCCGGAGAAGGACGATATTGTGTCTCATACCAACTTAACCAAGGGAGGTCCAAGTTAGAAATGAGCAATGAGCTTAAGGTGAGCAAGGCTTTTATAGGGTGGATCTCTAGTTTGGCGGGAAAAGAGACCCTTTGCATTAGGTTTCATTTCTTACAGCTGTGCTGGCTTGCAGGGGCTGAGCTAATCAATAGCTCTATCTATTGACCTAAACCCACGGGTTGGTAGCCAATTGTTTCCTTGATTACATTAACAACACCTTGAATAGGTGGTCAGAAGAGCGAGTCTCTGGCTATTGTAATTTAGCTGAGGCAGCAAGATTAAATCAGGGATGGGAGCACTTAGGAGCTTCTATGAACAGCTGAATGCTGCAGCCTCTCCTCATAAGGATATCCTTTTTGAGATGTGGTGACCAGCCCTTGGATCAAGCTCTAAGCTGGACCCAAACCTCACTAAGGCCAGGCTCAAATGGTTCCTTGCTGCTCCTGACCTCCACGTAGAGATGGGGGATGGGACTAGCACCACTCCTGATCTTCACATGGAAGATCTTCACCTTCTTATATTTGCCCTCTGAAACTACTGAGTGTAGCTCAACTAAAAGCTGTGAATTTCCAATATGAAACATAGGCTGTTGGGGCCAGAAGATATCAGGATTTAGTTGGCAACATGAAGGCAATTGGTTTATTCATGAAGGCTGTGGAGAAATTGTTTTTACTTTTCTCCCAATGTGTTTGTAGCTGCTTTAGCTGAAGGTCATGACCCAGCTGTGGATTATTTCCTTAATAGTTAGGAATTCAACAACCTCTTTCAAGTATTTACACCTGATAGAACAATGACTTTGCACCAAACTGACTTTGTTCATTAGTGTTAGAGTGTGATTGGTCTACTTATGTCACCTGATCAGTAGTTTTGTATAATTGCCCTTCAATATTCAAAGAAACACTCTCATTCTCATTATTCTCTCTCAACTTATCTGAGTTTAACCTTTTTTCCCCCCAGTCTGGTATCTTAGGCATTTTGAAGCTTTTAAACTCTGCCAGTCAGTGCTTATCAGCAACACTTTTTGTCTCTCACTTTGCTTGCTGTTTCCTTTGAAAGCCACACTACCAATGTTTTATGTTGTTATTTTAATCTTTAGCTAATTTTCTGATGTTGCTTGCCCTCATGCAACTATCTCTATGTGGGTATTGCAAAAGTATCTTGTTTATTGAGCGTGTGTTTTAAGGTCAATAAACCTTAAAAATATTTTACTCTATTTTTTTAGCCTCTGAGTCTTTTGTGCTGCCCAAATCCTGACCCATGTTTGAGAGGTGGCTAGTCAGCACATTCTCTACAAAGGCCTTAAGAACATATATATAAAGAAAAATCACAAAACAGATAATCACAAAAAAACACATTGAAAAGAGAAAAAAAATCAAAAACATATAGTGCAATCCACAGGGAGGGGATGAAAGTGCTGTGGAAGCAACATGACCCTGCCACTTATCAGTGCCAGTCCAGACAGTGTAATTTGCACCTACTCTATCTAGACGGACACTAATGCTGGTGGAGGTGAGTCATATGGTTTCATGGCACCTAGGCACAAATGGTGTCACTGCACCAACACTCCTCCACCTCAGGATCCCATGCTGGTTCTTATGGGGCATTACAGAGGTATTACAGAAATAACTTTAATCAGCTTCCTGTGGGCTTTCAGTCTGTAATGAGGGGGAGGGGAACCAAAAACTCATCTGCAGCCTGAAACGTACTGTGGTGTGTTAATGGACTACATCTGCATTTTTGTAGGAGTAAGTCACTGGCAGCTGTGGATGAGTTTTTGTTTTCCCTCCCCTCATTTCTGCACCTTCACATTCTTCTTTGGCTATCCTGTCCCCAGTTGCTGCAAAACTACCCCCTGCCATGGATTGGGCTGTTTAAAAAGGGACTCCCATTTTCTTCTGCACCAAATATAGACATATTTTAAATTTTACTATTTGCTTTCTAATTACAGTTATAGAATTAATTTTAATTATTTTTTCTAATAAGGTTCACATTTTTCTTTATTGTATCTGTTTACTTATTGTATCTGCTCTTCAAAACCTCAAACCATCAGTTCATTCCTGGGCATTTTGATAATCCCTAAAAGCTGTGAGACAAAAGCTGAAATATGATTTGCTTTTCAAACAATTACTACAAAATGATTAAGCAATGCTATGAATTTTGATAATATTAGCATTAACATTCACAGTAATTTTAGGGTTAAATTATTCATGCCTGTATTTTTTTCTGTCTTGCTCAATAAAAAGAATATATATTTTTCTCAACAAAACACAGTGTTTTGTCTGGTTTGCTGGTTAATAGTTCAGAGAACTGAAACGTACCCCTTGATCTATTGTATTTTCAGAATTAAAGATTGTAGATCACCTTGAATTTAAAAATCCTGGAGAACTTTGTTGCTATACAGTTTTGCCCAGGTGAAGCCTTTAAAATTGTTTAGTACAGATCCTTTAATAGGATGCAGGAGGGAATGTCTCGTTATCAATGCATACTATTGTTTTGCTCATATCTCCACTCTTGAAATGGACTTGACAGATAAGACTAAATAAGACAAAATAGTAGATTTGTTTGTGTAAAGATTATTTTAAGCTGGCTGGAAGCAGTGGAAAATTCTCAGGAGAGGAAACACAAAGCAAGTAGGCAATCTCAGTGTTTCTCATCTCTCTGCAACTCCTAGAGGTTGCACATGAGAAGATTAAGAAACAACACACAGACACATTTGAAATGCTTCCTAATGAAAATGAATTTTTGCTGTGTTTGATGGTTAGTACCTGTCATCATTTTTTGACAGCAACATAATGGGAAAAGACAGTTTAATGCAATAAAATGATTGCCGCTTATAAGAAGACATTTGGTATGTATTGTCTTACAAACAAAGCATCACAAATTTCAGAATCAAATGACATTGGAATAACCTAAACATGTGGATTCACAGAAGGCAAATGTTGATGTATGTCTACACTTTTGTCAGTTATTTGATTCACACAGAATGAAAATCTTTGAGAATAAAATTGTTCTGATCCTCTGACCAATAACTCTGTCATTAGGTGCAGACATTCTTCCATTGATATTCAGATAAACTATGAACTTCATGCAGACCATGTTTAACGAAGACAGGCATAAATGCGTCAGAAATTTAGGACCCTGTTTACAATTTCTCTGGTATGAACAGCAGTGTGTGTGTGTGTGTGTGTGTGTGTGTGTGTGTGTGTGTGTGTGTGTGTGTGTGTGTGTGTGTGTGTGTGTATTTAAATGAACAGGTTTATATGCTCACCCATACACACACACACACACACATTGGGCATTATCCAACAGGCTTCCATAATGAGCAGGAGATGTGAAGTTTATATACTTCCTTTGTTTATATTAGGGTTGATAAAAAACTAAACTATTCTTGAACTTGGAGTGCTTAATTCTGTTGTTTTAAGGTTAAGTTTTTCCTCCTTTTCTGTTTGCTTCCATTTAAAAAAACTAGTCAATATATGTCTATTAGTTCCATTCTTACTTTCTCTCAGCTGCCATCACTGTGCAGAGGCCAGGGGACATGCCTCCTGGCCTCTTACCCCGGAGGAATCACTATGGCCATGGGGGCGTGTCCCCATGGCTTTTTAGAGTTATGGAAGCCAAAAGGAGGTAAGAGGGGAACTACAGTGGCAGGCCCTGTGCGAAGGCAGCCCCGCGGGCCACTGGGGCACCAGGGCCGTTAGCAGGACAGTGTGCGAATGGCCCCGGGGGAATGCACTGGCAACAAGTATGCTGGTGCACCACTGCTCGTGAGGCCCATGCAAAATCCACCCAAGCCAAGGAGCCATGTGGATATATTTTAGGGAAACCACACTCATACCTACCTGTAGTACAACTTTGTGTATATGCTGGGGAAGCGTAATGTAAAAGTTTGGGAGAGATAGACCAAACTGTTAGGCCCCTTCTGCACACGCAAAATAATGCGTTTTCAAACCACTTTCACAACTGTTTGCAAGTGAATTTTGCCATTCCGCACAGCTTCAAAGAGCACTGAAAGCAGTTTGAAAGTGCATTATTCTGCATGTGCGGAATGAGCCTTAGTTCTTGAAAGGAGGGTGGGGGAGGTGGTCAAGTTATTAACATTCTAAATAGAGTTATACCTTCCAAACCTTTGAGTTTAATGGGTCTCTGAAGGGTGTAACTCTGTTTAGTTTGAGCAGTCTGTTCTGTCATTAAGCACTTTACCCAAAATCTGAGTTCAGTTGTTTCATCAAATATTATTTGACTATTTGCCTGTTTTATTACTCTTATATCAGCATTTAGCACTTTCCCAATTAATTGTACAGTCTATTGATATGTAAATTGTGGCAGCACTTGCGTAATTAATATAATTAATATCTAAATTATTTGGAAAAAATGTGTGTAAAAATCCCAAACTTGTTTTTAAGTTAAATGAATCCCCTTCATTCCTATGGTTTTTACCTTTTACCTTTCAACAACTGGATCACTACCACAACACAAGAATGATCAGCCAGAAAAAGTACTGGTTGGGGATGGCATAAACTACTTTTCATCTGCATGCTAGTTAACTGTTCAAGGAAGAGTTCAAAATAAGAAGAGTTGTTTTTATATCCCCCTTTTCTCAACTTTCAAGGAGTCTCAAAGCAGGCTTCCTTTCTTCCCAG
Organism: Sphaerodactylus townsendi; assembly: GCF_021028975.2. Taxonomy (NCBI): domain Eukaryota; kingdom Metazoa; phylum Chordata; class Lepidosauria; order Squamata; family Sphaerodactylidae; genus Sphaerodactylus; species Sphaerodactylus townsendi. The sequence goes on along the minus strand of NC_059425.1, from coordinate 126,105,185 downwards.
AAAAGACACCTTGTAGGAGAGTTTTGAGAGAACTGTGAGTAGCCCAAAATCACTCAGCATGCTTCATGAGGGAAAGGCAGAAAACAAACCTGGTTCACCAGATGACAGTCCACCATTCATGTGGAGGAGTGAGAATCAAATCCAGTTCTCCAGATTAGCAATGATGCCACACCACTATGGATGTAAAGAATTATGTAAATAATTCCATTTATCAAAATGCATCTCAAAAATAGAAATTGTGGGGTAAGATTCAGTTGAAACAACAAAGTACCCAACTTTGCAAAATATCAGATTATTGAGCAAATATAGATGCTGGCCTGACTGCAAAGACTTTTCGTCTAGAAAAAGTGCACCCGGACTCACCCGGGCCCCATTGCAGCAGAGGAGGATCAAGTGGCTGCTCTCCTTCCCCTTATGCCTCAGAGGGTGGTCACGTGACAGTTGGAACCGTCACACGACAAGGGAGCCGGGCAGGCTATATAAGCCAGTGCCCAGCTCAGCTCAGCCTCTTCATGAGGCTGCGAGCAAGCAGACCCACCCTCCCTCCCTAAGTGATGTGGCAGTGTTATGTATGTTATTTAATGTTATGCATTTTGTTGCAGCCTGGGCAGTTTTTTGGGGCATAGGGGCCTATCCTTATCGGGTAGGCAGGCTTGCATGCCAGACGTTCCTGTGGCGGGGGCCTCAATAAGAGGTCTGGGGGTAGTGGAGGGCTTGTTGGTGCAGGCATGGAGATCCTGTTTTGAGCTCGCCACCCCCGACAGGAGGGGGTGTCACAAAATGGGTATGCGTCCAAGTGGCACCTAGTAACCTCCTGTCCTGATCCCCATGGGGGACAGTGCTGGGTTTAGCTGTTTGCTGCCCGAAGGGCCAGAGGTCAGCCATGGGGCTGACCAAGGCCAGGTTCAGCAGTATGCTGCCTGGTGACCAAGATGTGTCCCATTTATGCTTGCCCAGCTTCCTACAGTTATTGTTATTGTTAATAAACCGGGCTGCGACCATTTCAATTCCATCAAATAAGAGTTATCTTGTCATTACTGGACAAAGCAAAGTCTGCACATCTGCATGCAATGAACATTTTCAAACTGTTGAATCGTCTCTTATTTCATTTATTTATTGATTGATTTTTTTTTACCCCACTCATCTTGGAAGGACTGGGGACAGTACACAGAACAATAAAATCACAGTTAAAATCAACAATAAAATCCTAAAACAGTATAAAAACAGAACTACAATTTTAACAATAGTATGAAAACAAACTAGATAGCGACTTAACTCAACTATCCCCTGGGAGGCCAATAAAGAAGATATCAGCCCGGCTGGCCTCCAGGAAAAGCCTGGTGGTATAGCTCCATCTTGCATGCCCTGCAGAAATTACTCAAGTCCCTCAGGGGCCTGATCCCATTTGAAAGCATATTCTACCAGGTAGGGGCCAGGACAGAGTATGCACTGGTCCTGGTCGATGCCAGCTGGATATGTTTAGGGATTACCAGGAGATTATCCGAGGACAGAGGGACCTAGTTGGGCAATATGGGAAAAGGTGGTCCCTAAGGTATACAGATCCAAACCCACTAACAGCCTTATAGGTGAACACCAAAACCTTGAAAATGACCTGGAACTCAATAGGCAGCCAATGCTGATGGTATAGGACAGGTGTTATATAGTCCCTGCTAGGCACTCCAGCTAGGAGCCTAGCAGCCTGTTTTGCCAAAGGCAAAAGGTCCTTTTTGGATCCAGAGATAATAAGCACACAAGTGGTTATGAATCAAGAAGAAAATTTATTGAAGCAGGCATAGGTGAAAATATCATATGCAAGAGATACAATATTGAGCAAGTTTCCTCAATCAATTGTGGGAACCCCAGGAACAGCAACCAGGAAGACCCCAACTGGCCAGCACATGTAGCACATAACCAATCTTGTCTGAATCGAGGTTCAGATCTTGGTGAAATACAAGACTTCTTATACCTTTCTAAGACAAAGTGCTGTGTGATGCCCAGCACTATCATTAATCTTCCACAGGTCTTTTCACTGAGCCTAAGTCAGCTTGTACTCCTGAAAACATCCTCCCTCATTCCAAACCTATGGTCACTCAGCCTTGAAGATACGCAGGGGCAAGGCAAAGAAAACAAGTGAAGGAAAATAACCCTTTCCTGGTTCAGTGGGGTTCTTGAAAAGTTAGGAATATAAATGGAACAACTGTGCACACCACTAAACTCCTCGATAGAATAGCCCTTGCAGATCATTCAGCATTTTCAGCATGACAACAAATGATCAGCCAGCAGAGATGTATCTTAGGACAGGCCATATTTAGCACTTATCTATCCATCCATTTATCCATCCTACTCAGGCCTAACTGGGGTGGAAAGTATTTTCAGTCCCATTTTCCAAATCCCAATTACAAAAACAACTAGTCATTTTCAGGGATCGGGACAGTTTCTTTGAGACTATGTTAGAGATTAAAGTAATAAAAATGTAACCGGGAATGAAAGATTTCTCAGTTGATTAATCTGATTAAAGCCAATTCTCCAAACACAAAAACAGCATAAGAGTTTGAAAAAAAACCCCATGTTGTTCTAAGTTTCAAACAGAAAGAAATAGTATTGACTTGGAATAATAATAAAAATCAAGAACAGGATAAATTTATATTATTTTTGAAATCTGTTGCACCGCTTTTTATTCTATGCCCTACAATATGCTCTCCATAAATAAAGTCATCAGGACAGCTAACAGTAAAGCAGGCAAGTGTATTATTTGCCTACGTTTAAAACTACTGAGCAATGTGTTATAGGTAAGAAAGCCGTTCGACTTGCTATTGGACTCTGGCAATTTCTCATGAACCCAAAGAAAGCAATCCAGTAGATCATAAATATTTTTAAAATCTAAAAAAATAGAGAAGTGCAACCTAAAATTTTACATTGAAACCTGTAAATCTAGTGACCCTATCCATCTTACGATGTCCAAGTAAACTTTTTTATTCCTACAGTGTTTTTTTTTTATTAATTCATGATTGCGAAGAATATTACTACTCTGCATTTGTAAATGCTGTAAATATCCCTAGGTATTTTAAAAAATAAAATGTTGTTCTTAAAGTGGATTTTTAAGAATAAAATACCTCTGGATTTATCCCTTTGTTCTGTGTCTTACTGAAAAACACTGGGCAGTGTTTTCAATAGCTGCCTTAAACAATAAAGCTCCACCATCTTGTATGGGAACAGTAGAGGCCCCATTGCTTTCTCCCTTTCATGTTACAATAAGCATTGTAAGAGTGATCATTATAGATGTTCTTTCATTCCGGAAATCCTTTGGTATTTTCCCTTTTCTACTATGTTAACACTAAGCCTGTCACACTGAGAAGAATGCAGAAAGCAGGAAACACAACAGGAATCTATATAAGAGTGGGATAGATTAATTCAATAATAATTATTGGTCAAGGTTGGTTGTACTCTTAGAACATACATTTCAAATGACTCCTAAAGAAGTTAGGTGCCCATTTTATCTCATAGTGACAACCTGCCTTCAAATGTTCCTCACTATAGCTATTGGACACTATGCCAAGGGAACAAAAAAGAAATGTATTATTTATTGCCACAAGTTATTGATTACAACTTTTAACTCATAAGTGAATGAAAAAGAAAACCATGTGTGAGCTAGTAAATGTCATTCATACTGAATCAAAATAAATAATGTATCTTTAGCCTATCTATTGAGCAGTCAGTTTATGCAAGATCACATCTTACATTTGAGACATTATTTTCCCTCCCTGACGTTTTGCTGAGTTAGTTATTTCATCTTTGACATCAAGAGCTTCAAGATGAGAATTTTTCATATCTATACGTGTGTGTATCTATATGTAGGAGTCTTCCTTGCATTATATCCCATCATGCATATTGCATCATATCCCATATCTCTTCAAATCTGATTAATACTGCATAGGACAGCATTCTTTATTGTCAATGCTGATATTGACAATGTTACTTATGTTACTCTTAAACTGTGATTCATTAAGTGATTAAGTAGAAACAGAACAACTCCATGTTTTGCTGAATAACACATCTCCCTTTGACCCTTCTCAATCTGAATAATGACCTGGTTTGAGGACAGATTTAGTTGCTGCGATGAATGGCTTTCATCTGCTATGGGATAGGGACAATGCCTCTTGGTTGATCTGGCAAGATCAGCATTTGGGAAATAAAGTGGGTGTGAAGAGAGCTATGCTCAGCTGGATTGGTTACAGAGATGTACAACTCAGGAAAGGCCTGAAGCTGTCTTAGGCTTAGGAATTCTTCTGAGGGGAATGTGCTTCTGTGCCCTGCATCCCTGTAAACAATGGCTAGAAATATGTCATGCTTGGTTTGCAAAGCACAACCTCTAGTCTAGTCCTTACTGCATCATGGGGTTGTGGAGAACTAGAACTCCTTAATTTACTGGTGGTTCTGAAGCATCATCAGTCAAAGAATGAGAAAAGTGAAATTAGAAAACAGAGGATATATGCATACTTCCTCAGTGAAAATACTGAGGGGATGGAAGCTTTTGAAAGTGGTTCAGATCACAAGTCTGAATTCTCCATGAATCCTCACTCTGATGAGAGTGTAGAATCTTGGGGTGTGATTTATATAATTCTAACATTCCAGTTATATAGAAAAAAATGGAGATAATATTGGTAAGATTATTGGATGCGAGAGAATAGAGATTTGTCAGAAAAAGTGGGTGACCTTGGATTATCTATACACATACACTTCTGGATCATGGTGAACTTATTTGGGATTGTTTATCAGTGTAAAGTTAATCTAAACAACATTTAAGTACTTTGTCCTACAATATATTGATCCTGGTTCAAATTTGATGAGTATGTCCCAATGAAACCAATGGAATAAGACATTCACAGCTATCTAATATTGATAAATGGAATATATAACCCAGTTCCATATTTGTTTACTCAGAAGTAAATCCCACTATTTTAGTGGAGTTTACTTCCAAATAAAGGTGAACAGGACCTCAAATCTAATGACAAATTATTCAATGAAAGCTTTTTCCCCCAAAGGGATCCCATGTGGGTTACAAAACATCCAAATTACAAATCTATTTAAACACATTTGGCCTGGTCCTGCCCACTAGAGGTTACAGGCCAGTAGCCATGGATTAAGATCCAAGGGCCAAGAATCTGTGAGTTCATGCCTCTGGCCCTGGCTGAACTATATACCTAAAAGAAAATAACAAACACATTCCAGATGTAATTTAGGTGTTGCTATCTTCCTGTTATGAAGCCAGTAACAATAGTTTTGCATTAGAGGGGGTTGGACTTGATGGCTCCTGGGGTCTCTTTTAACTTTATGATTCTAGGGTTCTTTTAAACCTGTAAGGTATTAGAGGAAAAGAGGAAGATTTTTTTCCCTTCCTACTGTGATGTCCACTAAATGGCATCCAGCTTAATTACTTAAAACTGTGAGGAACCAATTAATACCTAGTTGATATTCTGATGACAATGAATAGCTGTGACACGTAGCTAGATTTTTGTAGAAATATAATCACCCTCTGCTTTTTAATCTCAGAATTCTCTTACTTGTTTTCTGGTCCTCCAGTCCTTTTACATGGTAGTGTAGGATTTAGCACCTTTCAGCACATTTGGGTGTATGGGATATAAGGATGTCCATATTAATGCTCTGATCTTGGATCCAGGGTGGAATTGCTCAGTGCTAACAGTGTATTGGAGTAGCCCCTTAGGGAACCCATGTTGAGAACAGCAAGGAGATTAGTTGCAGTTCTAATCTTTAAAATGTTTAATCAACCATATCCAATCCATATTTAATCCAATATGAGATATTTGGTATCTTGCTTTTTATGAAGTGGGAGAAAATAATTGACTGGCTGGAAGAGCATAACTTCAGGGTTTCTTCAGGATGACTTGAGTCCTTGACTTCAGAATTGACTTAGCTGGTTGGTAAAGAGTTAGTATAGCTGGTTTTCAACATTTTTGAACAACTGTACCCATGCTTTGGGGCGATAATGTGGGGGTAACTCCATATTACATTCTCTTCCCACATGGTTATTTATGTTCCTATAAGGAATGAGCTGCCTCTCAAGATACACAATTGACCTTGCCTAGACATTTTCATTCTCATTCTGCCACTTTTGGATCACAGCTCAATCTAAAGTGAATAAAGGCATTTAAGGAACTCTAGGTTCAGATTTACTCAGAGTCCAGAAATTCATACTTTTGAACTAGGAGATGGGCTCTAAGACCAGACCTGGACACTTATAGAACCTTGCCTGAGTGTCTGGATCACTTTAACATCCCATAAATGTACCTGTAGAGAAGGTTCTCTGCAATCTAAATCAGAGTTATACCTACCTGAGTTCAATAAAGTTAATTGGGTATAAAATCTGTAACTTTATTCAGGTCAATACCATTGATGTCAGAGTTAAATGTGTAAAGTGATTCAGCAATCTCAGAAATGATCCAGTCACTTAGGCAAGAGTGCCTAAATCCAGATGCCAGAAAATTAGACTCAAAGAAGTGAACCTGGAACTTTTAGAAGCATCTCTGAAGGGCAGAATCAGATTTTTTGGTATTTTTTGGAACTGCTCTCACAGTTCTCCAGACTCTGCAGAGAAAAAGGGGTGGACAAGGATTCTGCTCCTCAAAATTTAGTAGCTTCAATGAAAAAATGTTCAATCCCAAGAAATGGAGAAGGATGACGGCAACAGAACTAGGGAATCATTCCAACCGTAAATAAATACTGATCTAACTAAACCTCAATGGATTTTAGTACTACTGCATATCACTGTATGTCAATGGTCTCTAAGCATTTTGAGCCTGCAAGCACATTTGGAATTCTGACATGGTGGGCACAGCAACAAAATGGCTGCCACAGCTTAGCATTAAAAAAAATCTGTGCAGGCAATACAATTTCCAATAGTTGAAGCTTTGCTGAGCTACCAGGTACCACTCACTTCCTAAAAATGTTTGGCAGGAACCAGAAAAATGTTGACAGGCACCCCATTGAGGATTCTTTTTGTACTGGCGACAACTCAGTGGTGGATGAAGTAGTTCTGATCCATCCTCTCTCTATGTTGACCCAGAATGTTGATTAAAGTTAATAAGATAATCAACCCATTCTCATGTACTATATCTTGTAGTTAGCTTCTGTAAAGAAAGCAGTGGAGTTGTGATTGTTGTGGCTCAGATGCATTTAGAGCTAGATGTCCTTTTTTAGCTTAAAGATAGTACAGGTTGTGTGAGACTTGATGTATTGCTTCTGTTCAATGGCTTGGCCTTGGGGCATTCCACGGTCTGGGCTGTATGCCCAGGGTGGCTGCTGGAGTTAACCTTGCTGTCTGTCTAGCTTATCATATATGTTTTAGAGCTTGTCTTTTTCTAGTATTAGAGGAATTGTATTGGGGGGGTTGAGGGGAGGAGCCGTTTTACCCATTAAAAGAGGCATACAGATTCGGGGAAGGTCAGAATCTGCATTCCGTGTATTGTGACTCCTGAAGTTTATGAAATAAAGAACTATTCAAAGTTGCTTAATTTCGGGTCCTTCGAGGTTCCTTACAGATAGTAAAAGAAACTATTGACTCTAAGGGCTAGAGCTAACAGTATTTACCTGACTTTCCACCAAAGGTATAAGGAGCAGTAGGAGGACTGAGGTGAAAAGGGACTACCTGATGTCTTCCTGGCATGCTTCTCCCCACTGTGCAAGGATTCTGCATCAATGTTTTTAGAGCAAAATATACTAAGCTTTTTTTCAAACTGCTCTTGTTGAAGAACAGAAGAGTAACTTCTAAAGAATTGCACATCAGTCTGAAGTGTGGGCTACACACCTGAGATTTTGAAAAAATAAAAAAAATTATGCCACGCTTCTTTTTATTAAAATACCATTTTCAGTCTATTTCCCTTGATGTTTTCTGTGCTGCACAGACTGAAGCTCAAAATAAATTGTCTGACAGTTCAGTTTTTGAACATTTATGCCGTTATTCTTCTATACATTTAAATGTAAATGGCCAATATGGATTTTAATAGACCATTGCTAAAACGGGTACAGATGCAGTGGATCATTATTTGTTTTGTTTTTAACCAATGCAAAAGAAAGCACAGTCAGGCTATATATCTCTCTAGTGGATGCACAGAGTATAAACAATTTGAAGTAAAACAAACCTACTGTGCTTAGGATATAAAAAGTGGAAACTGGAAGCAAAAGATACAGTAATCCAATATGCCCCCCTCGCCTAGAGGCAATGGTCTTTTTTGGCACAGAAAAATCAATAACATCTCACAGCTCTCCAGCTATAACAAGGCTTTAACTACCGGAGAATGTAGAGGTATTTCAAGATGGAATTGCTTCAAAGATACATCATTCCTGGAGGTGTACTTGCATTTTACTCATTAAGGGCCAGATTTTGCAGACTTCATCACAGCTATGTGAGCCACTCTTGTGAAAACAAGCTTCAGAAAGTAGAAATTGGGACCTTTTCCTGTATTTTAACCTCTGGTGGTACAAATAAGATATGCAATTCCTTTGTTTGTCTAAAGGGAAAAGCCTGTTAAGTGATATGACTTTATTTGATCATTAGAAACTTTAGGTTCAAAAAAACAACAACACCTACAACATACATTCCTACTTCCAGCAAAGCAAAAGGTCACTGTTTTCACCATTCCTGATTGTACTTGAAGCCACTATGCCAGGCAGAAAGATTGACCCTAATCACAACCTGGCTTTTCCAAAAATATTTAACACCCATCTTTTCTCTTGACTCAAAGAAGGATATACATTTTTTTTTCAGAACTGACTGGAACAATCATAATTGCCTGTTGAAAATGTTTTTGCCTTAAGTCAGCACCCAGGATTCTAGCTGTGACAGCAGCTAGGGCAGAATCTGCGTTAGAATTTTACTCATTTGAAAAGGGAGACCTACACAGATAAGGCTGACTGCTTGCTTGTTAGAGCTGTCATTTATTTCATTAAGATTTTCCATATGCCTGCTGGGGGCAAGCAATCTCTTGCCCCCTGCACCTGTTACCCACTGGCATGAACATTTAAAAAAAACACACACACCACTGTTTGCATTAGAAATAAATTGTGGGAGTGTTGAGAATAAAAGAAAAGGTAATCAGACTTTCCTCATGAAACCTGAATGGATTTAGCACAGAGTTCTTTTTATCGAGCTTTAGGTTTACCGAGAGAGAAATGAACCAGAGACCCAGCGTTCAGGACAGCAAAGCTTCAGCTTTATTGAAGCTTTATTGATGCGTTGCAGATCACTTCCCCAAGATATATACTCATGTGCCCTGAAGTTTGCCATGCTTGGGAATAGAATGCTGACCAGTCAGGGAAAAAATTATTGAAGGTGTTTTCTGCCCCTCTTCTTGGAGGCTGTGACCTTTTCCTGGGGAACTGTCTGGACATCAGTGTTCCATGGGCAGTCCTAGGACTTGTGACATGTATTCATGGGATGATCTCAGCTCCCATCCTTAGCATACTTAGCAATGTTTCTCCTTGTGAACAGTGCTGACACTCAGATTCCTATGTCCAACTTCTCTCTCTTTCCATGTCTTCTTCTGCCTCTGGCATGTTTTCATTCCTGAGCTGAGCCCCCTTTTCAGTTTGCAGCTGCCACTTTCTCTTATTCTCACCATTTCTGGTCCCTGTGTCCCATATAAAAACTCTTTTCCCAAACAGGGTTTTCTCTTGACAAGGTGATTGACTGCTTTATCAGTTACAATTTTGCTAAACAGCTGCAATTGTTTGTGACACATCTTTCATTGTCATAATTTGGCATGAGTCCCAGATCTTATTGTTAGCCTTCCCCTGACAAACCTGTCTGTTGCTCTTACTTCTCAGGGGGCACATCAATTTGAATTCATTCATGTATTGCTTTACATTGATACATGGGCGATTTTGCACGCCAAAATTGCCCCTCTGTTGGCATGGGGAATGCCCCGATGCAATTGGGAGTTTTGCACTGCCCCTGGTACTGCAGTGTGGCTGCCATGTTTCTGCCCCAGAGCCACCCCAGAGCATTGGCTTTGCTCCATGAATTTCCTGAGCCACAAAGGTTGAGGTTCTTTTGAAATGCTCCTTTGTTGCTCCGAAGGCTTCCACCGCCATGCAAAACTCCTCCGTAGCAGAAACGGGGCCACTTTTCCCACCTTGCCGCTCTGGCGCACCCCCCAATGGACAGGCACTGAGAAGCGGCACCCTCCCCCCTTGCAGAGAAAAAAACCCTTGGTTTTTAGAAAGGAGGGAGAAACCTTGGGCAGAAAATGTGCAGGCACCACGAATGGGAGGAATGTGATTCTCTCGCACATGCGAGGATTTTAGATTTATATTTTAGATGGGGGGTGGAGGACAGTGATCTGGTCACAGATGCAAGGATTTTAGATGGGGATGAGGGTGCTGATTCTCAGTGCTTGTGTTCAAAGTCATTTAGAACTAAAAGAGTGAAAGTGAGTGGCGGAAGTGGGGCAATCAGAATGCAGGAAACAGAGGCTGCCTGCACATGCATGAAAGAAACTATGGAAGAGCTCGCAGTGCTTAAGCAGTGCTTATGGGAAAGCCCCAGGCTTGTGGGGAACCATTCGGGGCTTTCTGCACTGGCCCTAACTCGAGCGAAGGAAAGAACTGGGCAGCAGTGGGGAACTACAAGCAGGGTGAGAAGCCCCACAGAAGGTATGCTTCCCAGAAAAATCATGGAGCATTTAGAAAGTGCAAAATCAGCCCATGATTCATGAGATTAAATACCTTTTATCTAAATCACAATGAAAAGGGAGCCCCTAGATAGATTTCTTGCTTATCATTGTTGATTTCAGTCCTTTCTAGGAATCACCAGATTTCCGGAAATGATATCACTTCTGGGGATGGTTGTTCCCTTGTCAGGGTCCCCCTCCAGAGTACCGCGGGGGAGCCCTGATGCCTTTGGAACTTTTAGAAGCATCTCTGAAGGGCAGAATCAGATTTTTTGGTATTTTTTGGAACTGCTCTCACAGTTCTCCAGACTCTGCAGAGAAAAAGGGGTGGACAAGGATTCTGCTCCTCAAAATTTAGTAGCTTCAATGAAAAAATGTTCAATCCCAAGAAATGGAGAAGGATGACTGCAACAGAACTAAGGAATCATTCCAACCGTAAATAAATACTGATCTAACTAAACCTCAATGGATTTTAGTACTACTGCATATCACTGTATGTCAATGGTCTCTAAGCATTTTGAGCCTGCAAGCACATTTGGAATTCTGACATGGTGGGCACAGCAACAAAATGGCTGCCACAGCTTAGCATTAAAAAAATCTGTGCAGGCAATAAAATTTCCAATAGTTGAAGCTTTGCTGAGCTACCAGGTACCACTCACTTCCTAAAAATGTTTGGCAGGAACCAGAAAAATGTTGACAGGCACCCCATTGAGGATTCTTTTTGTACTGGCGACAACTCAGTGGTGGATGAAGTAGTTCTGATCCATCCTCTCTCTATGTTGACCCAGAATGTTGATTAAAGTTAATAAGATAATCAACCCATTCTCATGTACTATATCTTGTAGTTAGCTTCTGTAAAGAAAGCAGTGGAGTTGTGATTGTTGTGGCTCAGACGCATTTAGAGCTAGATGTCCTTTTTTAACCCAAGATAGTGTAAGGTTGTGGTTTGATGTGTGCTTCTGTTCAGCCAGCTTGGCCTTGGAACATTCCACGGTCTGGGCTGTATGCCCAGGGTGGCTGCTGGAGTTAACCTTGTTGTCTGCGCTTATCATATATGTTTGAAGCTTGTCTTTTTCTATTGTGGGAATTGTATTGGGGAGTTCGGGGAGGAGCCGTTTTGCCCGTAAAAGAGGCCGCCTGATTCGGGGAAGGTCAGAATCTGCATTCCGTGTATTGTGACTCCTGAAGTTTATGAAATTAAAGAACTATTCAAAGCTGTTTAATTCCTCGGGTCCTTCGAGGTTCCTTACAGATAGTAAAAGAAACTATTGACTCTAAGGGCTAGAGCTAACAGTATTTACCTGACTTCCCACCAAAGGTATAAGGAGCAGTAGGAGGACTGAGGTGAAAAGGGACTACCTGATGTCTTCCTGGCATGCTTCTCCCCACTGTGCAAGGATTCTGCATCAATGTTTTTAGAGCAAAATATACTAAGCTTTTTTTCAAACTGCTCTTGTTGAAGAACAGAAGAGTAACTTCTAAAGAATTGCACATCAGTCTGAAGTGTGGGCTACACACCTGAGATTTTGAAAAAATAAAAAAAATTATGCCACGCTTCTTTTTATTAAAATACCATTTTCAGTCTATTTCCCTTGATGTTTTCTGTGCTGCACAGACTGAAGCTCAAAATAAATTGTCTGACAGTTCAGTTTTTGAACATTTATGCCGTTATTCTTCTATACATTTAAATGTAAATGGCCAATATGGATTTTAATAGACCATTGCTAAAACGGGTACAGATGCAGTGGATCATTATTTGTTTTGTTTTTAACCAATGCAAAAGAAAGCACAGTCAGGCTATATATCTCTCTAGTGGATGCACAGAGTATAAACAATTTGAAGTAAAACAAACCTACTGTGCTTAGGATATAAAAAGTGGAAACTGGAAGCAAAAGATACAGTAATCCAATATGCCCCCCTCGCCTAGAGGCAATGGTCTTTTTTGGCACAGAAAAATCAATAACATCTCACAGCTCTCCAGCTATAACAAGGCTTTAACTACCGGAGAATGTAGAGGTATTTCAAGATGGAATTGCTTCAAAGATACATCATTCCTGGAGGTGTACTTGCATTTTACTCATTAAGGGCCAGATTTTGCAGACTTCATCACAGCTATGTGAGCCACTCTTGTGAAAACAAGCTTCAGAAAGTAGAAATTGGGACCTTTTCCTGTATTTTAACCTCTGGTGGTACAAATAAGATATGCAATTCCTTTGTTTGTCTAAAGGGAAAAGCCTGTTAAGTGATATGACTTTATTTGATCATTAGAAACTTTAGGTTCAAAAAAACAACAACACCTACAACATGCATTCCTACTTCCAGCAAAGCAAAAGGTCACTGTTTTCACCATTCCTGATTGTACTTGAAGCCACTATGCCAGGCAGAAAGATTGACCCTAATCACAACCTGGCTTTTCCAAAAATATTTAACACCCATCTTTTCTCTTGACTCAAAGAAGGATATACATTTTTTTTCAGAACTGACTGGAACAATCATAATTGCCTGTTGAAAATGTTTTTGCCTTAAGTCAGCACCCAGGATTCTAGCTGTGACAGCAGCTAGGGCAGAATCTGCATTAGAATTTTACTCATTTGAAAAGGGAGACCTACACAGATAAGGCTGACTGCTTGCTTGTTAGAGCTGTCATTTATTTCATTAAGATTTTCCATATGCCTGCTGGGGGCAAGCAATCTCTTGCCCCCTGCACCTGTTACCCACTGGCATGAACATTTAAAAAAACACACACACACCACTGTTTGCATTAGAAATAAATTGTGGGAGTGTTGAGAATAAAAGAAAAGGTAATCAGACTTTCCTCATGAAACCTGAATGGATTTAGCACAGAGTTCTTTTTATCGAGAGCTTTAGGTTTACCAAGAGAGAAATGAACCAGAGACCCAGCGTTCAGGACAGCAAAGCTTCAGCTTTATTGAAGCTTTATTGATGCGTTGCAGATCACTTCCCCAAGATATATACTCATGTGCCCTGAAGTTTGCCATGCTTGGGAATAGAATGCTGACCAGTCAGGGAAAAAATTATTGAAGGTGTTTTCTGCCCCTCTTCTTGGAGGCTGTGACCTTTTCCTGGGGAACTGTCTGGACATCAGTGTTCCATGGGCAGTCCTAGGACTTGTGACATGTATTCATGGGATGATCTCAGCTCCCATCCTTAGCATACATAGCAATATTTCTCCTTGTGAACAGTGCTGACACTCAGATTCCTATGTCCAACTTCCCTCTCTTTCCATGTCTTCTTCTGCCTCTGGCGTGTTTTCATTCCTGAGCTGAGCCCCCTTTTCAGTTTGCAGCTGCCACTTTCTCTTATTCTCACCATTTCTGGTCCCTGTGTCCCATATAAAAACTCTTTTCCCAAACAGGGTTTTCTCTTGACAAGGTGATTGACTGCTTTATCAGTTACAATTTTGCTAAACAGCTGCAATTGTTTGTGACACATCTTTCATTGTCATAATTTGGCATGAGTCCCAGATCTTATTGTTAGCCTTCCCCTGACAAACCTGTCTGTTGCTCTTACTTCTCAGGGGGCACATCAATTTGAATTCATTCATGTATTGCTTTACATTGATACATGGGCGATTTTGCACGCCAAAATTGCCCCTCTGTTGGCATGGGGAATGCCCCGATGCAATTGGGAGTTTTGCACTGCCCCTGGTACTGCAGTGTGGCTGCCATGTTTCTGCCCCAGAGCCACCCCAGAGCATTGGCTTTGCTCCATGAATTTCCTGAACCACAAAGGTTGAGGTTCTTTTGAAATGCTCCTTTGTTGCTCCGAAGGCTTCCACCGCCATGCAAAACTCCTCCGTAGCAGAAACGGGGCCACTTTTCCCACCTTGCCGCTCTGGCGCACCCCCCAATGGACAGGCACTGAGAAGCGGCACCCTCCCCCCTTGCAGTGAAAAACCCTTGGTTTTTAGAAAGGAGGGAGAAACCTTGGGCAGAAAATGTGCAGGCACCACGAATGGGAGGAATGTGATTCTCTCGCACATGCAAGGATTTTAGATTTATATTTTAGATGGGGGGTGGAGGACAGTGATCTGGTCACAGATGCAAGGATTTTAGACGGGGGTGAGGGTGCTGATTCTCAGTGCTTGTGTTCAAAGTCATTTAGAACTAAAAGAGTGAAAGTGAGTGGGGGGAATGGGGCAATCAGAATGCAGGAAACAGAGGCTGCCTGCACATGCATGAAAGAAACTATGGAAGAGCTCGCAGTGGTTAAGCAGTGCTTATGGGAAAGCCCCAGGCTTGTGGGGAACCATTCGGGGCTTTCTGCACTGGCCCTAACTCGAGCGAAGGAAAGAACTGGGCAGCAGTGGGGAACTACAAGCAGGGTGAGAAGCCCTACAGCAGGTGGCCTCCAGAAAAATCATGGACGCATTTAGAAAGAGATTAAAATCAGCCCATGAACTTCATGAGGTTATCTGAATACCTTTTATCTAAATCACAATGAAAAGGGAGACTAGATAGATGATTTCTTTGCTTATCATCATTTTGTTGATTCCGAGTCCTTTCTAGGAATCACCACAGGCGAAATGACTTGATTTCGGGAGGAAATGATATCACTTCTGGGGATGGTTGTTCCCTCTTGAATCACTGGAATCTATATGGTTTTACCCTAGTTGAATTACTGGAAAGTAGGCAAATTAAGAAGGCCTAGTCACTACTTTTTCTGATAAGTCCACAGGTTAAGTAGGCAGGTTAAGGAGGCCTAGTCACTACTTTTTCTGATAAGTTAATGTTTTAGTAGGTACCCTAACCTCTTGAACATTGTTTTTTGTTAATTTTGGGCTTCCAGGCACCACAGGACAGGAAGGCAGAGCAGGGAAGTGGTTTTGTTAATATGTTGACAATCATAAGTTATTAAATTTTATTTTGTTAATTGGCCTCTAAGAAAATAACACAGTAATGCCGAATAGTGCATGGACCACAGTAACAGACTGCCATTAACAATGTAAGCATTAGCACGCAAAGCTTGTGCTAGGCACCATCCAATTGAAGCTCTAAAAGAAGTGAGGGGTGGGCAAAAGGGCAGATCCACATGGCTCGGGGTGGGGGGTGCACTTCACAGCAAGATAATTTCATTTGCTAAGAAACCAGTGGAAAAAAAAACTTACTATGAAGCACACAGCCACATAGAAAGTTATACATGTACAAAAGACCTCAAATGACCAAGGAAAATATGGGTTAGTAAAAGAAGATCAAGAGATGGCAGAGAAGCTAAATGGATTCTTTGCATCTGTGTTTACTTGTGAAAGTGTGGGGCATGTAACCACTATTTTCAGGAAGAGAGTCTGAAGAACTGAGTCAAATTGTAAGAGTGTGTGCCAAGAAAAATCATTATAATTTTGGAAAACACAATTGCTTGTTTTTGAGTAAGTTGTTGTCAGTTCCGATTTCAAACCCATGTTTTGTTTTGTTGTGTTTTATTTTTTTCCCCTGGATTCTGTATTTTCAGGATTATTTCCAGCAGGGAACTAATTTGAATTTCTGGGACAACTGTTTTGAAAGATAAGGGCATGGAATTTGAACGTCACATAGTGCTCCCTCTAATCTAAAGACCATCAAGTTTCAAGGGAATTGGACCAAGGGATCTAATTTATGGATCCCTGAACAAGGTGGCCATGCCTCCTAACTGCAGAGCTGCAGTCTGGGAGCAAAAAAGGAATCATGGACAAAGGCTGTATCCCCTGCAAAGGAAAGAGAGAAGGAAATGGAGTGAGACAGAATAATAGCTATGTACTATTGGGAACTATTTCAGGGTGGATGGTATGACTATGTTTTCAACCAAATGACGCCAGCATTTTAGGAGTGCTAGACCCCTCCTCCAAATTTTAAGCAAATTGGACCAAAAGCTTCCTGAAGAAGGTGCCCCCCAACATCCAACTTGCAGAGAGAAAAAGGGCTCTTCTCCCACAAAATAAAGAGGGAAGGAGAAGGAGCAAGATGAAGCCACAACTCTGCCAGGCCCTGAGCCTGGCTTGCACCAGGTGGAAACCTCTTTTCCCAGGCCACAGCTAGAGAAATTCAGAAAAACAAAGAACAAGACACCTCCTGCTGATGGTAAGCACGAACACAATACAACTACAAGGATTCTTTTGCAGGGGGTTTCATAATACCTATAAATGCAATCCAAAGGGAGTGAGCAATTGGAGCCCTGAAAGGGGTATAGGGTTGTGCCAGTGCAGGTGCCCACTCCATCAGTGGTAAGGGGTGAGTACACTAGCACTAGCACAGGGGCTGTTATGTCAGTGGCTGGGCACAGCATAACCACACAGTGTCCAAACCAGAAACTCGAATCTTATTCCTCGTTCCATAAACTCATGTGTGTATGATTTTTGTGTGAACCAGGGTTTTAAAACTATCTGTTCTGATTCAGATTATACTGAACTTCCACTTCTGCAAGGCAAACAATTGCAAAGATATGTATTTTTTTCATAAAACAAAACTTCATAATTTAGATTAACAGATTACTGATAAATAACTATTAGTTGTAGAAGTTCATAAGGGAATGTCTATTCATTGAAATGTTTATTTCCTTGTAGCTGGAATAGGGCTTAAAAGTGATTAAAGGTGACATTTCATAAACTGCACCTTAAAAATCATGGTTTCAATGACAACAACATGTAGATACATTCACTAGATTATTGTTCCCAGGTCTAATCTCAATAATCAGCAGTCAAGAAATTTATGTGCAGAATACATTGTTGCTGATGAGAGCTTTTAAATTGTTTGGATTTTGCTGCAGGTTACATGTGTCTTTGAGCACTTGGAACTGATTGAATAGTAGATTAGAGAAGAATAATTTATTTCAGAACATTTATGACATTGCAGTACATGCTCTTCCAAAACCGTTCAGCTGCTCGAGTAAGATGCATATTCTACTTCTACTTTAATTTTTAATGTTAACATTTCATGTTAATGGGCTGATTTGTCTTTTCTGTACTTTTGTTTAGTATTATTGCTGCAGCATTATGTTTTAACATTCTTTTGGGTATTTATTGTTTTATAGATACTTTCCCATTTCATTTTCAAATATGATTGCCTTTGAGATATTGTCAGGAAATCCATTTAGAGTGACACCAGTGTTTCCTTTCCTTTCACTAATTTGGCTTTGATATATGATCTCATAGCTATATCTGATTGATCTATGATGATGGCATCTGATTGATTCAATCAGTGCCTATCAGCTTACTGGTGGACACTGGCCCAAAAGCTGTCTGACTGTCCTCAACCAGGACTGGGGTTGTGGGGCTCTGCCCCCAGTCTGGTGGAATAATCTGTCAAATTAGACCAAGGCTTTGTGGGACTTATTACAAGTTCACAAGGCCTGCAAGGTGGAGTTGTTCCATCAGGTTTATGATAGAGGGATGAAGTAGTTTCCAACTAGTTGACCTTCCTTTCTCCCTCCCCTTTCTATGTCCTCATTTCTCTTTTCTTCTCCTTTCCCTTTCCCCTTTCCTTTTTCATCCCCTTTCTCCTTTCTGCTTTCCCTTTTCTTCTCCTTTCTCCTTTCCCCTTTCTGCTTTCCTGTTTCCCTTTTCTTCCCCTTTCCCCTTCCCTATCTCATTTCCCTGTTCCCTTTTTTTCCATTTTACTTTCCTCTTCCCACCTCCATTTTCTGAAAGTTATGGGTGTTTAATTTGTTGGGGGTTCCTTGAAAATGTTCCATCCCCCTCGGGATGATTAAATGCACTGATGTATTTACAGAATGCATTACAGTTCATTTGAATGTTTATAAAATAGACTGTTGTGAACTACCCTGAACCCATATGGGGAACAATGGCCTAGATAATAATATAATATAATATAATATAATATAATATAATATAATATAATATAATATAATATAATATAATATAATATAATATAATATAATATAATATGATATGATATGATATGATATGATATGATATGATATCTTTATGTTGCCTACATGGTCTTGGTTTGGCTAGGACTGCCTTAGAACATATCTCTCCCTTTTATACTGTGATTGGAGAAATAATCAGCTGTAAACAAAAGATAAAAGGATAAGCAAAAGATTTTCTTTGACATTTTCTATCAAAACCAGGCCTTTCTTTCACTGTTTAAATTTGATACTTTGTTTTGGGAAATTTTTCATAATTTAAAATTGTTTTATATTAAACATTAAAAAAATATTTGCCAAAGTGAATTTTCCTAGGTTTTCCCAGATATAACTCAAATGTTATAAAGCACTTTATCTACTTCATATTTCAAATATGGTTCAGTAATTTCAATTTATTATAGCATCACACTGGTAACACTGTAGCTATGGTTCAGGAGGCACTTCTATTATAAGCTTTTGTTTTTATACACTTAAGTTTCCAAGGGCTTGGAAAGGAAGGACTTGCCCTTTGAGCTGACATGTCTTATAGATACTCCCAGGCTCAAGATGGAATGAAATCTGTTTAGATTTCACATTTTGAGATCTTAAATTTCTCCAGCGTAGTAAATGATTTGTTTATTTTTGACTTTTTAAATTAACTATAGTATATTAAAACACCTTTCATAGATCCTTTCAAACTAATATAAATATATTTAGCAGGGCACCCATGCTTCGCTACAGAGATTATAAAAAATGCCCCCTCCTCTTCTCTCCCCTCCCCTGCATGCCGCCCCTCACTCCCTCCCCTTTCCTTGCATGACTTCTCCCTTGGACAGAGGGGGAAATGGGGGCGACAACCTGCTTGGGCCGCCTGCTCTCGCGGTGCCGGAGCCAGCAATGCCGAGCAGCCAACCCCCTCTGCCCGAGGGAGAAGGTGGCTGCCTTCTCCCTCAAGCAGAGGGGGAATGGCATTGCCAACCTGCTCGGTGGTCTCCAACACTCCAGCCTGGGCATTTTTTAAAGCCGAGAATGGGATCCAAACAAATGCAGAGGCTGGAGGTCTCCTCTCTCTCTGAGAGGAAGGGCTGGAGCCCACTTCTCTCTGAGAGGCTACCTCTCAAAGAGAGAGTGGCGCTCCAGTCTCCTTTGATCCATCCCCACACCCATCAAGCTTTCCCTGCCATGAATCACAGGGTCCATGGGCAGTGACAGCTTTCCCATCCACCCCCCCATCCCCATCAAGCTTTCTCTGCCCATGGATCACAGGGTCCATGGCCTGCATCTGTGTCTGTCATCTTCAGAGGTGTATCACAGAGGGAAGTCACAGAGTGTATCACAGTGTGTAACAGACTTCCCTCTGTGATACACCTCTGAAGATGCAAGCCACAGATGCAGGTGAAACATTAGGAGTAAGATCCATCAGACCACGGCCACAGAGCCTGGAAAACCCACCAGAACCTGTAAAATCTCAGTATTCAGGTTAAATTGCCATATTGGCACTTTGCTATAAATAAGTGGGTTTTGAGTTGCAGTTTGGGCACTCGGTCTCAAAAAGGTTCGCCATCACTGGTATAGGAGGAGTCCAAGATCATGCAGGGTTTTGTGATAGCTAGTATCTTGGATGGCCCTGGTAACAGATAGGCAGTCAGTTGAGTGGCTACAGAATGGGTGTAATATGAATGTTCCACCTATTTCCTAATAATAATGGAGCTGCAGCATTTTGTATCAGCTGGAATTGTCCAATGTATTACAGTAGTCTAGTCTGGATGTTCCTGTGGCATGAAGCTAGGTATATCATGGGCAACTTCCAAGCTAAATAAAATGGAAGAGAACATTTTTGCAGCTGCATTAATATTTATGTATTTTATTTATTTATTTTTGGATTTTTATACCGCCCTCCCAATTGGCCATGCTGGCAGGGGCTGATGGAATTTGTAGTCCATGAACATCTGGAGAGCCTCAGGTTGCGACCCCTGGACTAGCCCAAGGTCACTGTGACTAGCCGAAGGTTACCCAGCTGGCATGTGTTGGAGTGCACAAGCTAATCTGGTTCATTTGATAAGCCTCCATAGGCAGAGCGGGGAATCAAACCCAGTTCTCCAGATTCTAGTGCGCCTGCTCTTAACCACTACACCATGCTAATATAAAGATGGCTGTCATCAACATATTGATGATATCCAATTCCAAAACTATGAATGTATCTCCTAAGAATTTTGTATAGAGATTTAATAATTAAGGGAATAGGATTATGCCCTCTCAAACCTCATATGACAAATCTCATATTGATGATAGTTGGCCTTCAATAGCAACCTTTCAAGGCCTGTCTGTAAGGGTCAATTTAAACTACTGCAAAGTGCATCCCTTGATGCCTACTTCTGTCTCTAAATGTCTCAGTGTGATGACCAATGAATCAAAGCCTGCATGTAAATCTAGGTTAAGGCTGCCTGTTCCCTGTTTCCACTCTGAGAGGAGATGGAAGATTTTTTTTAAAAAAAGATGACAATATCACATGTGGTGCTGTATCACTTCTGGTAAAAATCCAGAAGTGGCATAGACTAAAACAATAGAGTTTTGGGCAATTCCTACAGCTACCCCATGTAACATCCAAGTTTTGATTGAAAGTAACATACTGCTACAGCTGGCATCACTGCCCTATCCCCCAAAATTCCCTTTCACAAATGCCCTACTGGTTGTTAGGCAGTACCTGGCAACCCTGATTTCAGAAGAAGTGACAAAGAAGCATGGCTTGGTTTCTGTTCATATGGAGATCATCAACTAGGCCACCAGCATCAATCTGTGTCCTATAGGCTGGGTGGAAACCAGACTGTTTAGTGCAAATGAGTTATCCATTATAATTCTACTATAAACTGGCATATTAACAGCCAATACACACATGCACTTGGAGCTCATAGAGGGTCAGGTCAAGCTGCTACAGTTGTTGCAAGGCTCCTCAGCTATCACTGAGCGCTGCGCTTACCAAGCAATGCCCTGAGGACTTAGGAGGAACAAGTAAGAGGTAAGCAGTTCAGCTGTATGATGCTTCTTGGATTTTGCAACTGCATACTGCCTAATGGCCCAAGAAATCCATATACAACATGCCTGGACCCTGCCTGCTTTCTTCCCTTTCTGACAAATACAAAGCCCCAATTATTTGTCCTTCATGAACAGTGCATGTTAGGATGGCACTGTACCCACTATCTGTAAGATATCAAACAAAGATTCATATTATACTTCAGATAATCAAATTTCTACCAACAATGAAAACTTCAATGTATAGGGAAATGTAGGCCCGGATCAAATCTATCAAACAAGCCCACAAATACCATTTAATTTTGGGATCCTGCAAGTGCTACCATTTCTGAAATATAGCAAATTGCATTATTTGTGGCACCAAAAGGAATCTGATTATACAAAATAGAAAAATGCTATTATAAAAACATATTGTTATTGATTAGTCAATCTCACTTAATTACATTCTGCCAATGTTTGTTTCTGTACTTTCTGCACCAGCACACTTAATACTTTTCAAAATTTTGAGCCATTTTTCAGAAGACAAATTTATTAACCTCTTATGTATGTTTCATTTCTGCCTTGAGGCTATTTCAATGCCATTAATTCATCAAATGGATGTAAACAGAATCGCTAATTGTACATTACTTTTTAGCCTGATTATCATCTAGAAAATTATGATTACTATATCTGGAATGCGTGTGATACGTATTAATTAAAGACAAACTAGTTCAGCCAAATTGAGTTCATGGAAGCATAACTCCATGCAGCCCTATGGAGGGTTTTCAGGTGCCTGGGATTTTTTTCTTTTTTGTTGCACTTCTGCACTGCCTGAAATCCCTCTGGAGGTTGTTTGGCAGCATGGTGGTGGAGACATCCCTGGCCACACTGGCCTCTGAATTAAGCTGCCCATCTTCTGCCTGTCCCATGGATCTCCTGGTGCATCTCAGCAGCTGCTTCATATTGGCCATAGCAAGACATTCAGTAACAGATTTGGCCTGCAGGTGGGCACAGCAATTGAGAACTGCATTCTTGCCTGCTGAACCTGCCTGCCTCAAGACTGGTGGCATCTCTGGTAAACACAGACAAGGCAAACTATGTTGGTACTTTCTTATGCAGAAAACCATTTGTTTGAATTGATCTCATTGATCCAGAGTCTTCTAGCCATAACAGCATAACATTCTTGTGAGGGGTCAGTAGTATCGGTGAAATTAGTATGAACTAGGTGTATACCTTTCCTTTCTTGCCTAAGACAACAAATTGGAATGAGTGAAGGGAGAGAGAAAAGGAAGAGAAATTGTGTGACAGGTAGGTTAGGTTCCATCTTCTTCCTAAGAGCAGACAATGAGAGCAGACTTAAGGCTTGAATTCCCAGTCTATGGAAGGTACTATGTTATTTTAGGAATATAGAGAGAAATAAGTGTATTAATAAAGCAGGAAAGGCAAGGCAAGGAAAATTAAGTTGGAAAAGTTACAGTCTAAGTAAACATATAAGGAGTGCTGTTGTGATGAACTATTTTCTAACTATTATTCTAAAATTAGAATTGCAATTGATAGTATCTGTAATTATTAATATCTATAACAGCTGCATGTGTGACTGGAACACTAATGAAGCTTTATTTCAAAAAATTCTCATTTGGCTGGAGTCACAGTTTCCTTAAACAGTTAATTGTAGTTTTTGTAATTATGAAATGTTGTAATTATGTAATTATGAAAACATTGTATGCAGATGTTAAGGGTAGCGTACAGTACTTAAACCAGTAGCTTTTAGAGTGGTTTGTTAGTAGTATTTATCAGCAGTGTAATGCCTCCTGTTACCTATTTGACCATGTGGGTTCTAATATGTAGTGATGTTCAGTCTACTGTAAACAGCAGAATCATTATAAGACTGTGACTTAGAAGAGGCTCAGACATGAATTGGTTGTTACTTTTACTTTCAGTTACTTGGTGTTCTCTTTTCCATGACATCTCCATTCTTCGAAGAAAGAAAACACAGAGCCATTTCAGTGGAAAATAAAATACCTGATGGTTGTTGAACACTTTTGTGCCACATGTCAAAGAAAGATGGATGTATTGCCACTTTGTCTAAGAAGAAATAAAAGCAAAGAGCTGGAAGAAATCTGTGTCTTTGAGACTAAGAGCTAGCTATTTGTTTCCATCTTAGAAAAACCTTCACATAAAATATGCCTTTTTGTCTCATATGATATTATGTATTTTGCTAAGAGTAGTTCTCCTAAAAGAATAGTCTGCAGGCCTAGCCTTCTTTGCTTGCATTAATCTGAAAGACATTTACTGTATGACAGAATTTTGTACCAAGGAGGTGAAAACAAGATATGAATTTGATTTGAATCTTTGCTGTAAAAATCTAGACCTTCTTCTAAATGCACTGAATGACAAATGCATGCAGAAACAGTGAATCAAGGGCATGAGTTCATGTCCTCTTAGTACAAAACATGCAGCAGCAGCTTTTGCATTTTGGAAACTCATTTAATTCCCCCCCCCCCTTCCTGCCTTGACTTAGATGTATCTAAGGAGTAGAAAACTGGGAGGCAAGTGATTATGGTGGAGGTGTATCGGGAAAGGAGTCATAATTTTGTGGTCGCACATTATAGGTAGAAGTCTTAGCCTGCCCCAGTGACTATTGCTCCACAACTCAGCCAGAAGGATAAAAGAAGACAAAGCTGGGGGTGGGGGGGGGAGAATAAAGATTAATTGGTGTATGGAAAGGAAAGAAGAAAGGAGGCAAAGGGGAGATTACTATGGGTTTTTTTTTCAGGGAAGGGAATAGGAAAAAATAGAGGAAGGGAAAATGAGACACCCTCCCCCAAAAAACTTTGCAGGTCCACACTTATCTGTTTCTAAAACCAGTATCAATGCAACAAACAGTGTGTACATGGAATAATTGTGCTAAATAAATCAGATGAAATGTTTTCTTGTGGCGGCGGTGGGGGGGGGGGATCAATGTGACTTTTTCATTCTACAATATTAACAACTTGCATTCTATTCCAGATAATGTTTTCATTTCTAAGTCATGCATTTTCTATTTAGATTAGGCAGAAGAAAAATTAGGAATGGAAAAAGCATAATTGACTTAATTTGGTTTAATTAACTGCAGTAGAAAGAAGACAATTAGTTAACATGTCTTAATGAATTATATTAGGAAATATGTGGCTCCCTGTGGGAACAAATGATCCTTGTAATGGGAAAAATGGGGTGGAATATATACTGAAATCATACTGCTGCTGTTGATGTAGTCAACATTTCGAGTTGTTCAAGGTGGCTGGAGTATTCTAGACCAGGAAAGGGCATTCCTGAGTTAATTGTTGAAAATCTGAGCCAAGTAATTACTGTTTTTCTATCTCAGATGTGCAAGTATCCCCCCCCCAAAGATTTCTAATGACATTAGGTCCCAAATTTAGTAGATCATTTCTGACTTTAAAAAATTCTGTTGATTCTTCTGTGTTTAGAACTTTTCTTGCTTTCTTTTTGCATTTCCCTATGTTGTGTTTAAATTTCTATTTCACAAAACAGTGAAATAGAAACCACATAGTATAATTCCAGTTTATGCCACACAGAACCAGTCCAGATTAGATTTCTGTGTACAGCATTTCCCCCAACCACATACCAGCTCACTGGCTTGAAGTAGGACTCTGCCTGTTCATCCCTAGGCCAAATCCACTGGAGGTTTTTCAGGACAATATACTTATTATTTGTAAAGATGTAATTCAAGAATTGATATGATTTGAGATTCAAAAGACTTGGCCTCTAAGGTTACTAAAGTACAGGTTTTACCAAAGACTTTTTCAGATCACAACCCAGTGAGTTTGAAACACACAAAGAAACCAAGTATATTTATATGGAGACTGAATGAAATTGTGTCACAAAAAAAGTGGTAATTCAAGATTGTAAGAAGAAAGGGAGATAATTTTTTGAAATCAATTTGAATGAGGGTACTGATTTAAGACTGGTGTGGGATGCAAATAAAGCTTTTGGGAAAGGGCATTTGATACAACATGGCCGATGATCCACAAGATGTCTGCTGTGCGATGGTGGCAAATCTGCATCATCACAAGATTTCTTGTAAGGACATATTTCCTCAAGCTTCACTTTCACCTTTTATTCTCCCTATGGTGAGCAAGTCCACTTTAGCATTAATTTAATTTAATTTTTTTTTTTGCAGCCAGAGTGGGCAGATTTGAAAATGAGCACAGCTTTGCCGTGGACCTCTTTGCTCTGTCAACAGCCAGCATAGTCTCACCCCTCATTCCCTTAAACTGCGTTGCAAGCTTCCCATTTGCCCTCCTCCCTGTTTCCAACTCCTTCCTGCTTCCCTAAATGATTGGATCAATATATCAATATAATAATAACATAGTAATATAGTAATAACTGTATGCAGGCCCTCAAAATGGTGGGAAGATGCCATTTTCAAAGCTCTTTTTTATACTTTTTTAGTTTTTTTCAAAAGCAGTGTCTTCCTGCCCGTGCAGTGCGAACCAGTGCGAACTTTTGGCCACTCCGGTGTTTGCGAGGCACTTACCTTTCCTTCCTGTGCAGCTCTGGATGGCTGGAAAGACATGCCCACGCTTCCCTCCAACCCCAGACAGCTAGCAGGATTGAGCTAGAATGCACTCTTGTAATAGCCTCCTCTATATTAGGGCTGCCATGCCCACCTATGTGAGAGGCATAACCAATTATTCTGGCAAATTATTGGTGGAGCCTCTCAAGAACTGGACAGACTTCAAGCCAGATTTATAAGAGCAATCCTCAAAGAACCCAATTTAGGATTATATAATAGGTTGCAAAATTTCTGGTAGAGGTTTTCAGAATTAAAAACCAGAGATTTCCAGCAGCCATTCCCTGTTGTAATATTTTGTTCCCAAGTTATGTAACCTTACCCTTTCTATTCCTTTAATCTTTGGATTTGGTTGTTATTGTTGATCAGATTTTGTTTTCTATTGTATGTATGTTTACACATCAATTGACCACAACAATTGGTGCACAACAACTTATATATATATAAGAAAGATCATTTTAACATTGATGGTGGACTTGTGAAAATTGACTTATTGACCTTGATATCTTCATTGTTACTCACATGCTACATACTTCACTGTTACTCACATGCCAGGCTACTTCTATTCAGATGCCCTCACCTATTGACCTTGCTATCTTCATTGTTACTCATGGGTATATATACTCCATTTGCTTTACTTTCCTACTATCAGATCCTCTGAAGATGCCAGCCACAGATGCAGGTGAAATGTCAGGAGAGAATGCTGTTAGAACATGGCCATACAGCCTGGAAACCACACAGCACCCCAATGATTCCGGCCGTGAAAGCCTTCGACAATACATTCACTTGTGAAAAGCTAACGTGTTTTGTAAGTCGATATATTCAATAATTGAAAAGACTTTAAAATTGAATACACAATTGAAACCAGAAGCTTTCTTGTGGGGACTTATGTACAGATTTGTGTTTAAAAAATGGAACTTTGTTTTTATACATGACATCAGCTGAAAGACTTCTTTATGCACTAAAATGGAAAACATCAGATATCCCTGTGATAGAAGAATAGCGGGTGAAGTTTTTGGAGTTGGCAGAAATGGCTGAACTCACTTCATTACTTAAATAAGAGTTTAGTACATTTTTTGGACAATTGGAAACTGTTGATGGATTACTTGGGTAAAACAGAAAAAAGGTAAAATGATTAGTTGATTGTAAAATGGTTTTGAAATTAGTTGATTGTTACAAGACTTAAAGAAAAGTATTAGGGTTAATTTTAATTTTTTCTAAGCCCTCTGGATTTTAATTCTTCTAAGGCTTCTGGACCTTAATTTTTCTAAGCCCTCTGGATCCTTGATCTGTAAGGCAGGTAAGTGAAATTAGGTAGGAGTGGAATATGTGCATGTTAAGTGCCATCAAGCCATTTCCTATTTATGATGACCCTATTAGTTAATATTCCCCACACTAATGTGAAAAAAAGCAGGCTCAGCTTCAAGTAATGCTTGGGTATGGAAATACTCCCCATCTGTATCTATACATCCCAACTGCCATAGAATCCCTGTAGAGAGAGAAAAATGCCACCATACCTTTGTGTGCCACAAGAGGTAATTTTAATTAACTATAAAATGTGGACTCATTCTCCACTTTTGGGGCAGTTTTGAAAAAAACCCCCACAATTTATTTGGATGATGGCAACTAGTCCCATGTAATTTCAGAAAATAACAAAAATGTTGAAACATTTCACCACAAGGCTGGGATTGTGTATATACAAAAGATGCAAATGATTTATGGTCCTTTTAGGAGGTTCATCATTCACATGTTAAATGTATGTTAAGTTTTGATACATTTGAGGGAGTAATGCAGGAGCGACATCAAGAACAGATGAACACAGTTACAGTACCCCTTCCTTATTAATTGAAGGGGCTTTTTTCATGTAATTTGAATCAGCACTATGAAGAAATATATTTCCTGCCTAGATCCTTTCTGGATGTTTAAAGGTGTACAGACTTGACTAGCAAAATGATATTGAAAAAATATATTAATCTGCCCATCCTCTATTAACTGCATAATTTTACTCTCTAATATTTTTAAAAAATATATTTTTAAAATGAGTCCACCCAATGAAGGCATTCCTCTAGAAGGAAGAAAAAACTTCCAAAATTACAACCAGCTTTCATTTCTACTGATGGCCCATAATATGAAGAAAAACTCTCTGAACTAGTTACTATAAAACTAAGAAATTCAAACTTCTGCAAATTCTACTTTTAACTGCCAGGCACAACATGTTTGTAACAGAATTCCAGTAGCTCAGATAATTGAATTCTTCTATTGCACTGGATGCTCACACCATTTGTGAGTACTTCACTGAAAACATATCAGTATTCACCATGTTTCAAGGACACATCATTGACAGACAGACAGCAAATATGACATGGTTATATTCCCAGATGTATTCAGAATCATTAACTCTACTCATGCACCTATTGTTTTAGTTCTAGACAATGAGAAAATGTTTTGAAACAGTAACAGTTTCTACCGCATGAATATGCAAATAAATGTTATAACAATTACAGCTGCAAATTGCCAGGGTCATAATAGAAACACTTTCATTACAACATGCTACAAGGGAGGTATATTCACAATTACCAGCTATTGTAAAAGACTTTGTTTGATACCTTGGCATGTTAAGAAATTCATAAAAGTTTTTTTTTAACTAGCAAAGTTGTAAACATTTGTAGTAAGAAAACAGAAAGTAGCTTCACAGGTAAATGAATGGAAAAGTCTGATACTTTTCTGACTTTAGCACAATACAGAATATATTAACAAATGACTGTGGAATTACTATGTATGGTTATAGCGAGTTAGAATAGGGAAGTATAGAAAGATGATAAGGAAGCAGTTGGAAAAGAGTCAGAAGCAAGAGGGCATGAGTAAAAGGGACAAAAGGGTTCAAGAAGACAAAAAGTAGGAAAGGAAAAATGTTAGAAGTTTTATATAAATACATGATAGAAGATCAAGAATTTATGGTAAGAGCTGTAATGGAAAAATGGTAATAAGATGGAGTAAAAGACATAGATTCTATAAAACAAATAATAGACAATATAAATAAGATAAAAATAGTGAAATATGCAGAATTGGAGAAGAAACTAATATTAAAATGGTATAGAACACCGAAACAGTTGACATATATGATAAATTGACTCAGCCCGAAATGCTGGCACTGTGGGGATAAAAATGCAATTTACACCCATATGTGGTTAGAATGTCCAGAGGTAAAACACCTATGGGAAAATGTTACAATGTATATGGAAAAATATGTGAATGTAAAAATAACGATAAATATAGATCTATTATTTATAGGCATACTGGATTATACTATAATAGAACAAAGAAAGAGAATGCTATTTAAACTTATGATCAGAGCGGCCCATGCAGTAATAGCATTAGGGTGGAAGGACAAAAGAATCTGGACAATACAGAAATGGTTGGAATATTTATGAGAACAAATACAATTAGAAATTTTTGACATAATGTCAAGAAACCAAATATGGCAAGAAAAACAAAAAGATATGAAGTGGATCTGGACTGAATTCAAAGACTGGTTAAACAAAATTGGAATCACAGAAGAAAACTGGAAAAGAAGACTAGAAAGAATGGACCTGCTGCTGCACATTTAAAGAAAAGAAGAAGAAGGGGGGAGGGGGAAAAGGGGATAAAAGGATATGGAGGATGAAACATAGAGATGTATAATATAAATCTGTAACAATTCAAAATATCAATTAAAATGTATTTAAAAAAGAAGACAAAAAGTGAGAGGGAGCATGAGTGAAAGGGAACAAGGGGTGGAGGGAGCCAGAAAGTAGGGCATGAGTGGGGATGGGGGATGGGGGAGAGCAGAGGAAGTACAGGCAGGGTGAATGGGATGCCCTCTCCCTGCAAGTTCATTGCAGGTCTGCATTTGTACCTCCTCAATCACAGACTCATTGAATAAGGCCATTGGCATTTTACAGGAGCCAGGAGGTTTGGAGTCCATCATAACTCAAATTTCCAATTTTATAACTGTTTTGATATTTTCATCTTTGGTACATGCAGAGAATGGGGGACAGAAAACACAGAATGTAAAGCCAATATTTGTGGTGACTTATATTATCCCTTTGTTCTTTGTTTCAAGGCATTGAGCAGAACAATCCAATCCAATTAAACCTAACATAGATATAGTCAAGCTTAAACTAGCTAATTAGTAGGAGAAAAGTGAATGCTTTACACTTTATTAAGCCACTGATTCTCCCCACAATCTTGCACTCCTCCCATTTATTTTTGCCACACAACCCACCATGGCTATGTTGCAAGACTGGAAATAATGCTTGCTAAAAAGAGAATGGAATGGAGTGAGTGTATTTTGGAGAAGAATTTGTGTGTGGGGGTAAAGGTTAATCACCTGTTGATTTTCTCATGGGAATTTTCCTTGCTCCTGTGTAACTACTGCACAGAAAATAAGCATTTCACCTGAAAAGTGAACCAATAAATGTGAATGCAAAGTCTGTCCATAAAATATTATGCATTGGTCACAACACACTAATGTTCTATATGTAAGCTTCTTATGAATGTACCATATTATAGTTGCTTGGGGAAATTACCACAAAATTGAATTATTTCTGTGAATGGTAAAAACAGATGTACCAATGGAAATGTATTAAAATACAAAAGGTGGAAGTATTTTATGTATTTGTTTGTTGGTTTATTGCATTTTTATACCTCCCCTCCCCTTGCAAACTTGGGATGGTTAACAACATAACATCATATATGATGATAGATATATAATCTAAAAGCAGTTCTACTTTCCACTAGTTTATAGAAACCTAAACCAACTTGGCAATATAACTTATACATTTACCCTAAAATAACACCATCATACTTTCCCATAGCAGGGAATTGGGTTTGGGTGGAAACCATACCTATCTAGTTCTATCAACAGAGTTCAGATTACTCCAAATATCACACTTTCCCATGAGAAACCATAATTAGTAATTGACTCTCAGTTATTCTCACTGGATGTTTTAGATGTCAAGTTTCATACAGTTTGATTCATATGGACACACTGTGAAGTAGAAGAATCACAATCTGAAGATACATTATACATTACTACTCCTTAAAAATACTTGTCTAGATATGTAAGATCTCTGAATGAGAAAGTGAATTATATTACACTACTTGGAGAACTCTGGAAGAAGAGCAAAGAACAGAATGATACAATAATACTTTTGCAAACCAGAATCCAAAGTGGAAATAGGACTCTCTTCTATATTTACACTGCACATATGTAAGTCATTCTGTTTGTTTTGAGAATATGACCATACAATGTACAGAACTAGAAAGGAGGTACTTTCTGTGTCCTAGTCAACCATATGGGTTCTGACTAGCAGAGGGAGAGAAGCTGAATCTGTTTAGAGACAGAATATAAGCCAATGAAGAAATAATAGGTCTTCAATAAGAAGGTTATTAGCCCTGTTTACAAGACATTTTCAACAGACATTTTCAACAGGTGCTCAGGAGCAGCAGCAGCAGAAGGCCATTGCTTTCACATCCTGCATGTGAGCTCCCAAAGGCACCTGGTGGGCCACTGCGAGTAGCAGAGTGCTGGACTAGATGGACTCTGGTCTGATACAGCAGGCTAGTTCTTATGTTCTTGTGTTCTTAACAACAGAACTAGTTAGGATTGGAACTTCATCCACCACATTCAAGACCATCTTTGTTTTACAATGCCCCACTTGGGTCCTAGTATTTACCTAGTTCTGTTACATAGGCACTAGGATGCAAGCAGACCATTCCAAATCAAAGACGGTCTAGCACATGGCAGATGAAGTTACAATTCTACTTAGTTCTTTTTGTTGAAAAGGTATCGAATACACCTTTATTTAACCAAGAATAATCTCCACACAGCTTTTCTCTCTTGGTGGCTCCCAATAAAAAGTAAATTCCACAAATACAAGAACTCATAACAGATGATAAAAAATGAATAAAATTACAACTTCATCTAAAATATATAGTAGCATAAACCTGAGACTGAACACTTTTAAAAGCACGGCCGCGCCTCACACGCTGCCGCCATTGCAGGAGGGGAGGCCCGGCAGAGAGGCCGTCTGCTCGGCCCCGAGTTGAAGGGCCGACATTGCGGCCATTTCTGCGCATGTGTGCCCATTCTGGCGCATGTACAGTCGGCCACCATGAAGTCATCTTGCCCAGAGAAGGGCAAGATTGACGTGAATTGGGGTTGGCGTGCTCTCGCGAGGCACGAGAGCACGCCGTTGGAATGGGGGCTGGGCCAGGGCTTATTTAAAGCCCTGCTTTGTGGACCGGCCCCATTTGGAGCTGAAGCGACACTTTCAAACCAATACTGCTAACAGCAAATCTTAAGGAAATGGCTAGAAATGCTGGAAAAATTCAACCAGAAACTATACTGAGCTAATGTAGACGTACACAGTCTGCAAAATCTGATCAGAGAAGATAATATTTAAACCCTTTCTGGAATATTGTTTCAAAGCTTAGAAGCTTTGTACTTATATAAGAAGTATGACCTTCACAGAATGTGCTGGGATGACCTCAGATGCAAGGCAGGAACAGTCTTCGTAGCCAGTTCTCATACTGAGTTTTCATAGCTTTGAGGACATTTCATTGACAACAACAAACAGGAAAAATGACACATGTGCGGAATAGGCCATGAAAGCTAACTTTATTTATGTACATTACAAATGGAAATGGTGGGCAGATGAGCTGCAAGCGAAGCAAACATCTGTAGGAAACTTCTGCAATTGGCAGGCAGCATGGAGAAGATGAAAGCAGCAGAAAATGGCATGCACACGCAGCATAAACCAAAAGTGAGAGCTTTCACAAGTCAGACTGCAAAAATAAAATCATATGTCCTACCTTATGATCCTGCTATTATGTGTCATGGGACTGGGGTATGTAAAAGCCTCATCCTGCTGGAATGTGCTCTGGTCACAGCTGTCAGATACACATTCTGAACATATGATAAGATATCCCCATTGCACCTTTAGGTCCTCCAAAAAGCGCACCAAGAGGATATCAAAGCTGGAAATGTTTCAACTGTGGAGAGGACAGGGGCCTTCAGTACATTTGTTATTGATTAAATTTTGAGTAGTCTGAAATCAGACACAGATCCCAAAATCAGTTTTAAAACAGGTTGGTACTAATTTCTCTTAATTTGCTGCCAGAGCTCTTGACTTTGTGAAGCTATACCATAGTATATAGTAAGGGAAGGGACAGGAAGATGCAGCAAGAACAGATCAGGAAAATCCCTTACAATCCAATGTGAATCCTCCATTCTTGGAACAACTAACACAAAGGAGAATTCTTGAACTCTTGGTAGGTTCATTACTGTTCCCATCACCAGTCTTGATTATGTAGCTGATTTGTTAATGATCAGATCAAGTCTTTGCTGATCTGTTTCTGGATGTTCAATGGGCAGCTTAGAACAGCTTAGCTTAGAACAGTAGGGCAGAACAGCTGGAGAGTGCACACATGTGCACTTTGTTACACAGCCTGAGGTCATGAATATCACATCAAACATACTGCTCTGTTAAGTAACACACACAGTGAAAAAGTTATGAAGGGTTCAATTTTAAAAAGGGAATATTACCTTTCATATACCCATGAATCCCATGAATTAGGCAGTGGCAGCTCAAGCAGAGAGCTTTCACATTCTTGGCACTTACTCTGAAAGTCTCTCCCCAGGGAGAACCATCTATTCCCTTATTTAGGGGGTGATTTTTTTCGTCATTTCCTCAGTGATTTTTCTTCCTGCCCCATATTTTTATGTTTGTGTATGCATAGTTCAGTTCTGACTTTGATTGTTCTATTTTTTTAATTTTAAGATGTGAAAAGCTAGCTTAGAATTTTTCTCCAAGACCTCTATCTTTCTGTGTGCAGAGTATACTACACACACAGAGAGAATCACACACACCAATCTATAAGTCACCTCGGTGGTCATTATGAGAGATGAAAGGTGGGGAATACATTTTGCAAATAAAGAAAACAACTAAATCTCTCACTGCACAACCACAACTCAGTTTGTAAGTAGTTCAGAATGTTTGGTGCACAACTGAGCAAATAGGGGATTGACACACCAGAACTACTACCAGAATGGCTGGAAAATTAATTCATAGTATTCCTAACTAGGATTTGCATGGGACCCCTCAGGGGGAAAAAAGAATGTAGAAATAATCCTTTCTGCTTGAGTGGTTAGGATTCAAGCCACAAAAAAGGAAAAGCTAACTTAGAATTCTTCTCTAAGATTTCTACATTTCTGTGTGCAGAGGATACTATTGTATGGAAGAAAATTCAATCATGTGAGTCTGCACCTGCAGTGTAAAGTACTACTGCTCAGTTACAAGTTCATCACCTCAGTGAGAATTAGGATTCTGAATGATATGATAAAGCACTCATATCTGGAGAGCATGTAAACTATAAGAAAGATTCAAGTGGCTTCCTTATTTCCAGAGATACAGAACAACCTTACCAGCCACTGTACAGTTTTTGCGTGCAGATGGCGTAGACCCTTCCCCGGCAAATAAAACACAACAAGGGCTTGGAAATAGATTGGGCTGCAGCCCAATTTATAATTTAATAACATAACATCAAGAAGCTGGGAGACAAATGGATTGCAACATCAGCAGGTCAGCACCGTTGCTGACCCGATCATGCTGTCCCCAATCCCTACTGGGGCATTGGCAGGAAGCCGGGAGCCACCAGGGTGGATACCCTTGGTATCAACCCTTCCTGCTGGGGTGGTGGGCACCAGCTAAGCCTACCGGCTTGCTTACCGGCCCACCCCACCCCCAGTGGTGGCAGGCACCAGCTAAGCCTCCTGGCTTGCCTACTGGCCCGCCCCACCCCCAGGCCCTTCCTTAAGGGCACCAACCATGGAGAAGACCAGCCGCCTGGCTCGGCTTCTCCTCACAGATGTTGCGATTCTGTTGCTAACCCGCCGGGCAGCGACAAAAGTACAAGTATAACAATAAAATCATTTATAACATGGCAACCATTAACAATTGTAACTAGGGAGGGTGGGTGGGTCACGTTGCTCTTGAGCCTCGGCTAGCCAAGAAGGCTGAGGCTCAGAGCGTGGTGCTTATAAACGCTCTGCTGTTCCCGCCTTTGCAGCTCGGGCCAATCATTGCAGCTCCCTGCACCCTCAGAGCTGGCTGCACCATCCCCTTTTGCCTCGTTCTGCTCACCTCTGCCGCAATGGCTGCCACTGGTGACTCGATGGCTGCTATTTTCTGTATTGCTGGAATTTCCTTTTGTGTTTGAATGCAATCACAGTTGATGAAGGTAATTAACCAATATATCTGTGTTCACGATGTATTTTAGGTCACTGAAAAATATAGCAAACATAAGAAAGTACTTGAAAATGTGACTGAATTGCTGGTTTGAGAAATCATAATTGCTAAAACAGAACTCTGTGAGTTCATGGACAGCCCAACAATACACAGTAGGGTACATCTTATTACTGATGCTTATTATAAATCAAATTCATGAACTGACTCACTGAAATAACAGATGCAAAAAATGGAGGAAAGGCAAGTGTTGGTGGGAACAGGACCAAAAACCAAAGGAAAAAAAATCTACCCAACAAAGGCTATTGCAACAAACAAACCTGTAATAAAAGAATAAGAGTCAAGGAGAACAACATATGTCAATAGCACACAATAATGAGATAGCACACATCAAGCAAAGAAACATACAAAACACAACTCTGCAGACTGAAAAACCTGGTAAGTCCAAATGCGATACAGTTCAATTACAGATAAGTGCAATGAATGAGAAAAGGTTCTTTATTATGAGTGAATTCTTCAAACATGAATATAAAGATGGGATGATCTGGGTCTTCTTCCCATTTCCCAGTTCCAAGACTGCTTCATGATCAGTGCAATTATTTAAGCCTGCCTATTTTTAGCCACTAGAAAAATGAATTAAATGTATTTAACCATATTATATGTATTTAACAATTATATGTATATAATTATATGTATTTAACAATATGCTAAAAATTACTTAGAATTTTTTTAAAAAACTATAATATAAATACAAAATAAAAGTCATATAACAAATTACAATAGATATCACATATAAAGTTACAATAATCATACTTACATTTATAAATGGCTTAAAAGAATCCCAATTAATTGAGGCTAGGCACTCAATAAGTCTGCGAAAAGTATGCTCTGTGCAATGAATGCGGTATGACCTTCATTATATAGCAGTGTTACTTAACAATTAAGAATTGATGTGTTGAAAGCAACAACATTTAAGAAGTGAATAGAAGACTAACTCTATGTTCTTGTGTTCTAATTTAATACCAGAGAACCTGAGGTGGACTTGGAACACTCAATAATGGCTGAGAAAAATACCATGAAGCAGATGACTTTACTGCATTCAGGGTTTGTTTGTTTGTTTGTTTAAAAAATCTACAACTGTAAGCATACTTACTGAAATTAACTCAGTAAGAGTTACTTCCAAGGAAGCAGACATACAGACTTGAAGGTGAGAGTAATCTGAAATGTTGCTATGTCATCTCAGAAGCAAGAGGTTGGGGATGATTTGTTGCTATCAGACTAAAGATGCTCAAAAGGTAAAGACTTATAAATCTCCTAGAACAGACCTCAGGGGGATTAACCCCTCTTCCATTTTGAAGCTTTTCTAAACACCAGTCTGTTGCAAGCTTACTATGTAGAACACCCTGCATCTATTCTATATATATACAAGCCTTGCCTTGACCTGGTGCAACAGGATGTCTGATGCAACTAGCAAGAAGTAAGCTTCTCTTGAATTCTGGACTATTTAGATGTACCTGATGTAAATAGTACAATTACAGAAGAATTATAACAGAAATAGAAGAGAACATAAGAAGAGTTCTGTTGAATCTGATGAAATGTCCATTTAGCCTCATATCTTCTGTTTCTCATAATGACCAACCAGATGTCCCACTGTCAAGAAGAGCAGAGAAAAAATGGATTTCTCCCACTGTTGAGCACTGAAACTAGTATTTAGTGGCATGCGGTTTTGTTTTTGTTTTAATATAGAAGGTCAGTGTAGACTTCATGACAATTAGCTGTTGCTAGATAAATTCCATAAATGTGTCTTCTCAAAATCACTTTTAAGAAATGAAAAATCCAATGAAGCATCCAATCAGATGCCAGCACAAAGGGGGGTGGGGCTGGCCAGGGTATTCCTGGAACCAACATTAGCCATCTTCCATCAGACTTTAGGGCCGGGAACACAGCAACCAACCTTAGGCTTAGCAAACCGAAAGGGTAATGTGTCTCCATTTAGTCCTGTGTAGAGCTTTCAGGTAAGTGTTTTTTAAATTAAAGCTGTTTCCCTGTTCTTCCTGAAAGCCCACTAGGGGCAGTGGAGCAGGGCAGCATGGCAGCAGTGCTATCTCCAGATGCCTGGGTATTTGAATCAGAGGCATAGCTAGGGAAAATGGAGCCCAGGGCAAAATCTGAGTTTTGCCCCCCCGCCCCGCTATATGGGCAGCCAATGTTTTTTGCACCAGGTCATCTCAAAGTCATCATCACATTATAGAACATGCTCACACACACTGGTGTAATGCCCATTGGGCAAGGTGGGCAGCTGCCCAGGGCATCACCTTGTAGGGGGCATCAAAATGCTGGGTTCGTTTTTGGGTATTTTTAATGGTTTTCCATTGTTGGCCTGCAGGGGGCGCAGTTTTTAGGCTAGCGGCACCAAAATTTCAGCGTATCATCAGGAGATTGTCCTTATGATACCCCCCAGGTTTGGTGAGGTTTGGTTCAGGGAGTCCAAAGTTATAGACTCCCAAAGGGGGTGCCCCATCCCCCATTGTTTCCAATGGGAGTTAATAGGAGATGGGGGCTACAGTTTTGAGGGTCCATAACTTTGGCCCCCCTGAACCAAACTGCACCAAACTTGGGGGGGGTATCATTAGGGCAGTCTCCTGATGAGACCCTGAAAGCTTTGAGACTGCCTTCAGAAATGTGCCCCCCCCAACAGCCTGCAAGCCCCATTGACAGCAATGCAGAAAACTCAATGCAGAACAAAGATTCTTGGGCAAATTTCAGGATGTTCTTGCAGGGAGGGCATTCTTGGATGTATCAGCACCAAAATTTCAGGGTATCATCTGGAGACTGTCATGATGGCACCCCCCAATGGAGGCTTCTGCGTGCCCAGTTTGAGATTCAGGGGTCCAAAGTTATGGACCCTCAAAAGGGTAGCCCCCATCTCCTTAGCAAAGAATGGGGGATGGGGCACCCCTTTGAGGGTACATAACTTTGGACCCCCTAAACCAAACTGGACCAAACTTTGGGGGTACCATAAGAACAGTTTCCAGATGATACCCTGAAATTTTGGTGCCGATACATCCAAAAATGCACCCCCTGCAGGCACCAATGTCCTGGTGCAAAAAAAATTTGGTCGTGGTGGAGTGGCCGCCCAAGGGGGCGGGGGGCATCCAACTCAGGTTTTGCCCAGGGCTACAGTTTGCCCAGGGCTGCCTCGTTACGCCCCTGCCCACACACAAACCTGAACACACTTAGGGCTCCCTAGTTTAAACACCATTGAAAGTGATGCTATTTTTGAAGAGGGGGGGGAATCCACCCTGAAACAGCATCACTTTCAATGGTGTTTAAACTAGGGAGCCCAGATTTTCCTTTTATGTCCACCTTAAAGGGAGACTCTGGGCTCCCTAGTTTGAACAACACTAAAAGAGATGCTGTTCCGGGGGCGGGGGGGATCCACCCTGGAACTGCATAATTTTCAATGTTGTTTAAACTAGGGAGCCTAGATTCTCCTTTTAAATCCCCCTTAAAGGTACGGAGTTTTGGGCTGATTTGCCATCAGTACGCTGATGACACACAGCTCATTCTGTTGATGGAGGGGGGAGCAGCCACTTCGTGGCTCTCCAGCATTGCTTGAGGCGTAAGCTGGTTGCTGCGCAGAGCAGGTTAAACTGAACCCCTCTAAGACGGGAGATCCCCTTCTGGCTTGGTCGTGGAGGGGGGGGGGGGAGGGACTTTCCAGCCGGGCCGTGTGGGAGGGGGGTCACATTGACACCGACCTCCTCCGGCCCGCAGCCTGGGGTCCACCTGGATTTAATATTCCCTACAATGGAGACCCAGGTGGCCTATACAACCTCGGCTGCCTTCCACCTCCGCCAGGTCTCGGGCGGCTGGCTCTTCCTTCCAGAGCTTATTCCCAGCCTCGAAAGCGCATCCATGCAACGTCATTTCCAGACTTGACTATTGTAACTCGCTTCTACGCTGGCCTTCGCGCCTGATCCGGGCGCTTAAAACTGGTTCACATGCAGC
Organism: Sphaerodactylus townsendi; assembly: GCF_021028975.2. NCBI lineage: Eukaryota > Metazoa > Chordata > Lepidosauria > Squamata > Sphaerodactylidae > Sphaerodactylus > Sphaerodactylus townsendi. Next base: position 126,065,763 of record NC_059425.1, on the reverse strand, counting down.
AGCACGCTCAGCTTACAGGCAGCACCCTTCGAACACATCCAGCCTGCCAAGCGCAGCTGCATTGGCTTCCAGAGTTCCCGGATCACCTCAAGGTGTTGGTGTTGACCTTGAGGCCATTCTTCCACGCCTGGGACCATCGTGATCTCGAGACCGCATCACCCCATATGTCCCTAGGCGCCTCCGACGGGCGAGGCCAACTTATTGGTGGTCCTCCTGGCTCGGCGATGCTGGCTCCACTGGCCAGGATTCTTACAGCCCTGGCCTGCCTGGTGGAACGCCTCCCTCCAGCTGTCCGGCCCCCCGCGGGATCTTAAGGAGTTCAAGGGCCTGTAAGATCGAGCTGTTCCGCTGGCCTTTGGAGGACCCAGCCGCTTAATAGTGCCCTCCGCCTGTGGCCCTTAACACCCGGCCACGACTCCATCACTGTGACTTGGCGCCTCCCTTCATCGGGGAGGAGGATTTTATACTGTTGTTCTGGATCGCCACCCATCTTTGGATTTTAATTTAATTTAATTTATATCTAAACTTGGATCGCTGCTTTTAAATGTTATTAATTATACTATTTTTAAATGTTGTACACCGCCCAGAGCCCTCCGGGGATGGGGCGGTATAAAAATCTAATAAAATAAATAAATAAATAAATAAATAAAGGGAGAATCTTCCCCCAAACAGGATCACTTTCAATATTGTTTAAACTAGGGAACACAGATTCACCTTAAAGGGAGACTCTAGTTTAAGTTTAAACAACATTGAAAGTGATGCTGTTTCAGGGTAGATTCCCCACCCACGCCCCAACAGCATCACTTTCAATGTTGGTTGTTGTGGGTTTTCCAGGCTGCATGGCCCTGGTCTGGTAGATCTTGTTCCTAATGTTTACCTGCATCTGTGGTTGGCATCTTCAGAGAGGTATCACAGAGAGAAGTCTGTTATAAAAGAAGTCTGGACACAATGTATAATAGACTTTTCTCTGTGATATACCTCTGAAGATGTCAACCACTGATGTATGTGAAACATTAGGAACAAGATCTACCAGACCAGGGCCACACAGCCTGTAAAACTGACAACAACCAGTTGAATCTGGTTGTGAAAGCCTTCAACAATACTTTCAATGTTTTTTTAATCTAGGGAGACCAGGTTCTCCCTTTAAATCCACTCCAAAGGGGATGGATTTAAAGAGAGAACCTGGGGGAAATTTGAGGGTGCCTGTCAGGGGAGCAATGTTTAAGCTAACAGTACCAAAATTTTAGGCTATCTTCAAGACACTCTCTTGATGATACCACCCAGGTTTAGTGAAGTTTGGTTCGGGGGTCCAAAGTTATGGACCCTCAAAAGGGTAGCCCCATCTACCATTAGCTCCCATTGGAAACAATAGGGATGGGCACCCCCTTTGGAGGTCTATACCTTTGGACCCCCTGAACCAGCCTTCACCAGAACTGGCTGGTATCATCAGGAGTGTCACCTGACAATAGCCTGAAATTGTGGTGCTGCTAGCCTGAAACCTGCGCCCCCTGCTGGCCAACAAAGTAAAAACACTAAAAATAGAAATGAGCTCAAATTTTTCTGGTGGGCGCCCAGGACATTTGTCACCAGATGACCCCATTGTAGCTTTGCCTCTGATTTGAATGGGGCTAGATAACAGGAGAACAGACTAATAACTCAATAGGAAAAGGTTTGGTAATACCATTCTGCAAAAGTTGCAAAACTTCAAAGGATATTAACCATTTAATACAAAGAACTGATTATAAATCATCACACAAATCAATAAAAATTTCATCCTCTTTCTGTTAAATTATTCTCAGATGAAAACCTCATCTTGCAAACAATAGCTATCTGAAATCTTTATTCACCTGTGTTTACATTATGAACTCTCACATCAAAAGGGAATCTCTGAATATCAAATATTTTGATTTTTCCCTGGCTATTCATAGACAGATAATTATACTATTTATGAAACAGTGATTTAAGAATTGGGAAAAATCCCTGGAAACCTATGCAGGAGTTTTTTCCCCTTTTGTCATTATGTGTGTGTGCTACATTACAAGTATCATTTTTTTTACAAACCAGTATATTTAAATATGAGTTGCAGAGGGTGGCATAATCCTATAAAGTGACTATATTTCTGTTTGATAAACGTATATTACATGTTTATATCAGATGGAACTGACTTCGTCAAACTTATTTCAGTTAGATTTTTAACTATTTTTTAAAATGAAACGTCATTGCCTGACTTTTTAAATAAGGGCACCAATCAACTCCACAGGAAAAACTAGATGTTGATTCAGTTCTTTCCGTTTTCCAACTGAAGTAAATATCAGCCTGAAATGATCTATTCTGGTGGCATATTATGCTGGCAATTTTCCTTGAGAAGCTGTTGACAGGTGCCAATCAAATCTACAAATTGTTGTTTTTGTTTAGCCACCCATCATCCTCTCTCTTGGGAATTCACAAGAACCTCAGAGAAGGCTATTTTTGGCACATCAAGTTAACGCTGTCTAAAACCAAAGTCAAAAAGTGCTTCAAAAAGCTGTGTTGCAGGTAGTTAAACATTCTTCAATTAATTATAAGGAAATGGCCAATTTACATTATAGACATTTGGCAAGGTTGGTCTGTTGAAGCTTTGGAGGAAGGAAAATGGTATAAGCATTTGTAAAGAAATCCCATCATTTAAATACTTCTTGACAGCTGCAACAGCACATTTAGGGACAGCACTTTCTTTACCCAAAACAGGGGGGAAAGCCATTAAGCATGCACAAAAACATAAAGATGCCTTTACTAATTATGAAAAATAAATTTAGAAACAATTTTGGACTTTTTTGCTGGAATTCTTTTTAGGGTGTGTCCATATATATTTATGATGTCCATATATATAATATTTGATGGAGACTTCACTGGGTCTGTCTTACCAGTACATGTACTGCTCCTGACTAATTGAACTGACTCAAATGATTCCTCATGGACAGACCCAAGAATTGCCATTGAAGACTAATTATCATCACTGTGTAACCTATTCTTTGAAGTCCTACAAGGCACGATCCTATCCCACATACTTTTCAATTTTTATATAAAGTCCTTAGGTCAAATCATTGGTAGTTTGGGAGTATGCTGTCATCAATATGTAGATCTCTCTCTCTCTCTCTCTCTCTCTCTCTCTCTCTCTCTCTCTCTCTGTCTGTCTGTCTGTCTGTCTCTCTCTCTCTCTCTCTCTCTCACACACACACACACACACACACACACACACACACACACACACACACACACACACACACACACACACACACACACACCCCTCCTGGCAACTGATAATTCTCTGGCTGCTGCACCGTAATTCCTACATCCCTTTGAGGACCCAGGAACGAACTGTGTGAAGTTCTACTTCAGATTTTTAATTCAAACCTTTTGTTTCCTTTTTAGTGTTCTCTCCAGTCAATGTTCTATTTCTAGGACAGGTCAAACAGGTCAGAACTTGTTGACGTGCTGGGGGGCTGGAGTAGATTGGGATTTTTTCATTACTCAGAAGTAGCTCTTCAGAAAACATTGGAAAGTCCTGCTCTAGGATATAGTTGGGTAGCATGCTAGTGGTGCAGGAAAAGAGGACTAGGGTACATTTTAAAAAAATGAGATGTGAACCCCTCCATGCTTTACTTTCTGTGTCTCATGCATTTGTTAAATATAAACACAAGTGTTTCCTGTCATTTTCAGTAGTGAGACCCAGATGTCATATAGATATTCGGTGATTTAACTATTCATTTATACTTATACATGAACCAACAGACAGTTTATTGAAATACTGCCAATTTGCTGCCCAAATTCACTAGCTGGATGATCTGCAAAGCAAACAAAGATGATTAAAATATGGATAAAATTACTGAAACTCCAAAATTATTTGGTGATGCTCATAATCTAATTAGACTTGACTACTCAATATGATTTACATGGAACGGCCCTTGAAGATGATGGGAGTTTCAACTAGTACAAAATGTAGTAGCCCATCCCCAGAGGCAGAGCAAGAGGAAACTGCGCCTGGGGCACGCACATGCCCTGCGCCCCTGCCGCAGCATCACCCACCCCCATCATGTCCCACAATGCCCCCAACACGCCCCCTTGATGGCCTGGACATGCCACCTCTGCTGCTTCGCCTGGGGCGTTGCACCCCCCGTCCTATGGGCACTACGCCACCACCCATCCCTTGCTTCCAGCAGAATCACAACACAACAGCTTATATAGTTACCAATATGCTTCAGAAGTTCAACTCAAAATGCTGGCATTAACCTTTCAAGTCTTCATAGTCTGAGATCTAGATAGTGCATCTTTCCAAATCAACCCACCTGACTATTGAGATCTAATCAGCAGTTATTGGTGGCTTCTTGTCATCACACGATTAAAACCATGATTGCAATAAGTCCCAAAAAGTCCCGCAAAAGGCTTGCCCCCCCTCCAATTCCAGAACTAGGATTTAATCATTACAGAAAAAATACTATAATTTTATTTCTATCCTAAATGTAGAATTATCCATATTCAAACTATTTTAATGAATTTTCCCATGATTTAATCCATAATCTTATTCTAAAATGTTATCTAATCTAGAGATAACAACATTGAAAGTAAAATTTATGGAGATAGACAAAGAACATGATGTATCAGTGTACTTACCATTCATGAAAGGGAGCCATCTGACAAGGCAGCAGATGGATTAGTGGGAAAAGGCTGCATTTTCCAAAAAAGAAGAAGCTTATACTTAGGAAATGGTTTCTTTTCTCATCCAAATGGAATGACTGGCACAACCTCAAGTATGTGAACAAGATCCATTAGTGAAGCAAGGGCAAAGTGCCTCAGACAAAATTACAACAGATGCAGAAGATGAACAGTATGGATCATATCCTGGCCTGCACAGGAAAGTAAGGCATAACATTATGAATTCCTCGTAAGACTATGTATTTTCAAAATATTTGTTAGATCATGTTTGCAGGATCATTAATAACTAGTAAAATTTTCATCATGTTTAGCATAGATTCTGCTTAAAATCACAGATATTTTTATAACAAGTTTATAAAATAACATACACACAAACTCACAATATAGTGAGTATGAAAAATAATCTTTTCCCCTAGCAGGAGTTTTAAGTTACTGCCTCTTCTGACACTGTTAAAAGCAGGGTTGCACACACCATCAGCATACTTGCTCCTGCATCTCAGATTGCTTCTCCCAGCAGTTTCATACAACACTTTAAACAGCAGGTCATTGCTGAATGACAGCTAACCATTTCTGAATGACAACTCCCCAAGTCTGGTGAGAAAGTAGTGGATTCATGTTCAGCAAAAATACAGTACTCATAGAGTTATCACAAAACTGAAATCTTAGACTAAGATCCCATGCAATGTTAAGCGTGCTGCCTTTACTGGCTGAAATAAGGGAGATGTCAGAAGACAATGCCATTAAAAATCTGGGATGCATTGTTTTTGTTTAATCCATTTGCATGCAGATGTGCGGATGTTCGCTTTATTGACCAGAGACACATTCTTGGTTGGAATAGAAATTCGGCCGCAGCTCATTTATTGATAAACACATAGGAAGCTGGGCGAGCATAAGGGGCACATCCTGGTTGCTGCGCAGCAACCACTGAATCTGGCATTCGGGCAGCAACCCTGACCCCTGGCCCTTCGGGCAACAGCCATGCTAAGCCCGGCTCTGTCCTCCATGGGGACTGGGACAGAAAGTTACTAGGTGCCACTTTGTGACACCCTTCCTGCTGGGGTAGTGAAACAGAGCCTCCGTGAGCTCGAGAGCTCGAAACAGAGCCTCTGTGGTCTGCGCCATCAAGTCCTCCACTACCCTCAGATAGTTTTTTACAGGGAGATATCCTCCTCCCTTTGTACACCATCAAGTGTTTTAATTAGAGTGCAAGTTTTTAAATCAATCAATCAATCAATCAGGTGGCCTCTTCCATTCTTAAAGCCTTCTATTAATCATTCTGAATGTAAACAATAATGACTCTGATAGAAATGGATTTTTAAATTAATTTTTCCTCTGCAGTCTGTTACAAAGAGACTTACAGTGCAATCCTGTTCCTGGAGATGGTTGGGGATGATGTTGCAGCCACACCATTCCACCACCTCCAAAGGGCTTTTCTGGCAGGATGGGGAAAAGAAAAAATCCAAGAAGTCTACCTACCACCTGATAACTCCCTGTAGGAATGGTGGAAGTCCAGGACCCAGGCCATCAGCTCTATCCCCAGAAATGTCCAGCCCTACACACACACACACACACTAGCATTCGAGCCGATACCAGCATTGCTCCACTATAGTCAGTACCTCTGGCTTTTGCCATGGCAGAGCTGAGGAGTGGCCAGCTGGGATGTTTCTTTCTCCAACCGAGGGGGCAAATATGCTGGTGTGGCCCTCCTTCACTTCCTGGGCCCAAATGCCCCCCCTCAAATCTGGATTGGGCTGAAGTCACCAAATAGATCCAAATGAATGATCACCAAAATGTTTTCCTCATATACTAACCTAGTGCCTAATACAATACTTCAGTAATGGAGGAACCTGATCCACATCCTTTTTTCCCCCTTGAATAATGTCACATCCCCCAAAAGAGAGGGAACAACGTAATTGCATTGTTATAAGATGTTTTGTCATTTCCCCCCGAAATAGTGAAAAAATTAATAACAATTACAAAGGAGAGTTCTGAAAATGTAAAGAAGCAGATGGCCCTTTTCACCATACAGAAAAGTCATGCAGAAAAAGGGGAAAATAAAAAGATGTACATGTAGAAATGCAAAAGATTTTTTTAAAATCAAATTTATCATGGACGCTAATGCTATTAGGCATACTATCAGAAAGCATATTAGGAAACTCGAAAGAACTGTTCAGATACTTAATGACAGTGGCTAGAGTGGTAGTTTCAATAAAATGGAAGGTGGAAGAATGACTTGGCCTTGAGAAATGGGAAAATAATCAAAGGAATATGTAACTATGGCAAAATTTCAAACTCTGTGAAGAAGAAACTGAACCAGGAATGCAAAGATAAATGGAAATGTATTTTTCATATTACTCTCAAAAATAAGATTAACAGTGGAGAAAGGTTAAAGAGATGTATTTAAATTATATAAATATATAGTATAGTTTTAATATATCATAAGTGGTGATAAAAATGGGTTAAGAAAAAAGAAGAGGGAGGAAATTGTATGAACAATTAAAATAAGTTTTTGAAAAGACAATTTGATGTTCTTATACACAATTGAGTAATAACTGGAATGTGAGTTGAGGACTCAGTTCCAACCAATGGACACACTGGACTTATGAAGTGAGTCCTGAGCACCGATTGGTTGGAACTGAGTTCACAACTCACTTCCAACCCCTCCCCCACCCTCCTCCCCCCGATCCAGGAGCCCCCATAGACAAGCCAGTGGTGCTGGGAGGGTAACGGCAGCTTGTTGCTCACTGCCTTGATGAGTCAAGCACCACCACCCTCCTTCCACTGCCCAAAGACAAGTTGGCTGAGTGTGGATAAGTCAGCAAGCCACACTACCTGTCAGCCTCACAATCCCCTTTCTCCTTCCCTCCCCCACCCTCCCCCCACTCCAAACAATAACATGGGCCTGCAGAAAGTGCTTCCACTTCCCTTTGCCCTCTCCCAGTTGTAACGACCCAAAGGACCCCCAGAATAATATTAGTAAATATATTTTGCTTTAAAATCATATTGGCAAAAGCCAGTTGCCAAAAGCACTCCTCTGGGTGTAGGTAGCCGCATGATCACTTGACCACAGGCTAAAAGTCAAAACTACTTTAACAAAAGCTAAGTTAAGATAATGAATCACTCCTGGCAACCTGGAGGTCTCATTTGAGTTAATGGCATGCTTGATTACCACACCTTGCTATAGAAACTGTTAAAGACAAAGGATATGGAAAGTCACCCTGTCAGCAGATACTGTATTCTTTATCTCATTTGGAAACACAGGTCAGCAGCAAATACTTACTGCTCTGCATTTCCCCCTCCTTTTGTAATGGTTCTCCTAAAAGCCCCTTACCTCTCCCAGGTCCAAAGGTCTCAGCCAAAATCTGAATATCTTGGGCAGTGACCCTACAGGGTTAATCTGCATGGGAGCATTGCAGCCCTCCCTCATTTAGCTTAACAATGTAATCCTGGCCCTATTGTCACGGGGTTAGCAGTAGGTGAGCTGACTCATCAAGGTCAGCACCCCAAATCCAGCACAGATGTTGCAGACATGAAACTTACTCTGATTGGTTCCCTTTCCCGCCAAAGAACGATCTACCTTATAAAGGTTTAGTTCACCTGGAGCACTTTGCTCATTACTAGCCTGTTCCTCCCTTGGTCTGGTCAGTTTGAGACACGATATCATCCTTCATTGGGTTTCTGTGCTGGCGTGGAATCCCTGCCTTCTACTTCGTCTACTCTCAAGAATCGTTAGGTAACGTATTACCCTGCAAAACCCCATTCCCTCTCTATCCTCCTATCTATCTTTCAAACCTTTTTATATACTAGAACTTGAATGTATGTGCTCTTGTTCCTTACTGTATGTGTGTATTTTTGAACTAAATTCATATAAAACATTTAAACTCAATTGGACTCTTGCGTTCCTCTGTGGAATATTCTTTGCCAGAATCCCTTCCTCATATTCTACAGTCCCAAAGATCCCCTCGGCCAACCTCTCTCTTCCAACGTGAGTTTTTATTCCCCTGTGCTACTTAAGAATTTAAATGTGTGCTGCTACACTCTTAGAAGCTGGTGGAGAATCCCTTTCCAAAAACCCCTTCCCTTGTTAAGGCTGTAACACAGTGGTGTAGCTACCATGGGTTGGGGCAGGATTGCGACAGGCGCCATGAGCAAATGCCATTGGGGTCACATGTGGGGCAGAAAATTGCCCCCCACACCTCCTTCCCCCTCTCCCCACCCCACCAGGCCCAGCAGAGATTGTTGCTGGGCCAGCCTCGCCTGGCCAGTCCTAGCAGAGGCTGCTGCATGCAACCCTGCCCCGCCCATCCCTACCCTACCATGTCCCACCTCTGGCTAAGGTAAGTGGAGCATGGAGGGTAGTGTGGAGGGCAGTGTGGGGGGCCCATGCGGGGACAGAAAACTCAGTTTGCCATGGGCTCCATTTTCCCTAGCTACACTCCTGCCTTCTGCTCAATCTCCAATCAAGCCAGACCTGGCAGAACAAAGTTGCCAACCTGCCTTACCTGCTGGCCCTGGCAAAAGCCTACCCATTTTCTGACCATCCTCCTCCCACCCCAAACAGTAACCCAAGTCCAGCAGGAAAGCGGCTACAAACCACTCTCCTGCAAGCTCTGGCACCCACCTCTCCAATCCCCACCAACATCTTCCCAACCCAAACACGTGGTGAGGTTGTGAGGGCTCTACCATTGGGGTTGTTTACAATATTGAAACTCCTTTAGGAATTGTGGTGACAGAAGCAGTCCCTCCAATGAGAGGTTACCTCTTTCACTAATTTGTCCCATTTCAAATGTCACCACCCCTGGAAATACGGGAACTGGGCCATCAGCAAGCAATTGCATTCACGTATACAGGAACTGAAAATGTAGGGACAGCAATGGCTGTGGGCCAGTGACTTCAGGAAGACCCACTGTCTTCCTGCAGAGGTCCCTGTTCCAGAACTGCCATCCTGGCAAGCAAATCAGAAAACTTTTGCTACCTTTGTGGGCTGATATGCACTACCTGTCCTTTTGCCCATGGAACTGTAGCAGTTGTAGCCTTCCTCAAGCATTTCTATTCTAGCCATGCTCTGCAGTCAATCCCCATTCCCAGTTAGCTCACAGCTGATTTACTATGACCCCTTAGGGTTTTCAAGGAAAGACATTTCTAGATGTGGTTTGCCATTACTTGCCTCTGCGTAGCAAATCTGGCATTCTTTGGTGGTATCTCATTCCAATACTAACCAGGGCTGACTCTACTTAGTTTCTGAAATCTCATGTGATCAGGCCAGCCTGGGCTATCCAGGTCAGGGTGGTCACTAGAATATTGCTAATCAGGCAGCAGTGGAATGAGCACCTACGGAAAGACGTGCTTTCAAACTTCCACAATGTCAAGTTGTTTTTGTCTCTTTCTTTGCTTGGACCACCACAAACAAACTGCAAGAAACAAAAACCATGGTCCATTTCCCTTTGCCCCACTTGGCCTGGCAATCTAACAATGCAGCCCAACAAAGCTCAACATTGAGATAATACTAGATAACTACCCAGTAACTCTGATGAATAACTATAAAGCTCCAATCAGCAGATCAGCTCAGTTTAATTGCAAGACAAAGCCCCTTGCATGTCACCAACTGTCCTCGCAATTTAACAACTTGAAATCCCACCAGGTCTGCTTGTTGTATAGTTTAAAATGCAGAAAATCTTGCAAACCCTGGCAACAACATCACTTCTGGTTATTAGCTGGCTTGCAATACAAAATATTTACAAAAATCTTGCAAAACCATCTCTTCTGCTTACTGACTCTTTCAATCCAGAACCCTGACAAAATCCTTGCAATGCTACCACTTCTGCTTATTACCCTGTTTGTAGTGCACAGTCCTTGCAAAGTCCTTGCAACAACACCAATTCTTTTTATTGCCTGGATCAGCAATGAAAAGGCATTGTAAAAGCTCTGCAAAAGCAACATTCCTGCTTCTTGCCCACTTTACAATACAAAATCCTTGAAAACACCTTGCAATGCCACTAATACTGATTATTGCCATATATGATATTAGCAAATCTTCCTGAAGACCTGGGTTGATTTTTACAATGGTCAAGGAATCACAGAAACACATGCTCATAGACAATAATCCCTCCCTCCTTGTTTGTATCATAATAAACCTAATGTTCATACTCCCCATGAACACCAACTCACAGTCACAGGTTATGGAAGTATACACTCCAAAATCTGCCAGTATCACTGATTTTTGTTGATACTAGATTGAATCCTGAAACAGCAGCCTAATTTCTATGGCTTGTGTTCTGTTCCAATCATTTCCCCAAAATGTGTTCTAAGACATTTGCAATACTACCTACTTAAAATGCCTACAGCACAATAGACACCCGCATAAGAAAGAAAAGTGATATTAGACAAAATGTTAAGTAACTGAATAATTTTCTTATGTTAATTTTTTTTCCTGAGGCAACCAGAAGAATGACACCACTAGAATACTGCAACATAAGATAAAGAGTGCTTTGATGAAATGGTGTTCCTTCAGTGTCTCAATCATATTTTGAAATAACACAGTCTTTCTCTGTGTGAAACTTGTTTATACAGCTTATAGAAAAAGTATTATATTTAGTTTTGCAATACTGTGGCTTCTTTCACTCACTTGATTTCCAACTGAGAAGCAACAATTTTTGTGTGGGAACACTCCACAGGAAACTCAACAAAATTTTGCTGACCAGCCTCTCTCTCTCTCTCTCTCTCTCTCTGTGTGTGTGTGTGTGTGTGTGTGTGTGTGTGTGTGTGTGTGTGTGTGTGTGTGTGTCCCTCTCTGGGATGATTTCATTTTTTTGGAAGCAAACTGAGTTTAGAAAAAAATGACAATAGGAAATTAGGATGCTTGTGAACCCTATCGTCCATTTAGCTGTCCACAGGATGCTTGATCTTTAGTGAATTCAAATAGATTAGTAGAGCTAAAACTGTTTCCAATTCTGGTTTGTGATTGAGAAGCCAGGAACCACTCAGGTTCATAATTTCTATGAAAACATTACTGAAAGTTAGAATTCTTGTCATAATAGAGAAGTGCTAGGCTTTCCTTCAAAGGCTTGAATAGTTTTATGAAAGACACCTAGACTATATGTTTGCCCTATTCATTAGGTGCTCCTATGGTATCAACTAGTGTGTCAGAGCTGAAAGGGCATGAAATGGCCATGGATAGGTCAGCTGCACTGTATGGGCCCAGGCCAGTGTTCCCATGCTGGGTGCTGGGTGCAACCTTTCCAGGCAGTACCTTGTGTTCCCTGGGCTGAATGCAGTGTGGGCACAAAGTGTGCTGCTTTTTCTTGGCAGCTCAAAACTCACCTACCCAGTGCTTTGCCTTCCTCCAAACTGGGCATAATGTAGTTGAGCATGATGTGGGTGAGCAGCATACAACCTTTCCACAGGCCAGATTTAATATGCCCAGGGAACATACTGCCTTTTTCTGATTGGGAGACTCACCCAGACAGAGCCCTGCCTTCTCTTGGGCCAGGTGTGATGCAGCTATACTGTGTTTCGCAGAAAGAACCAAGTGCAGTCAGTGGTGGAACAGCAGAAGTGTGTGCTTCTGCAGTAGAAAGTAGTCCCCAAAACAATGAGCAGACAAGCAACCAAGTGAGCAGTGAATTGGAGGAAAGCAAGTGGGCCTCACTTGGTGCTTGAGGCAGGGGGAGGGGGTCTTTCCCTTACCTGCCATCACTTCTCACAGTCTCCCATTGCCGCTTCTCTTACTCTCTCACCACCATTTCTCTTCTTCTTCTTCTTCTTCTTCTTCTTCTTCTTCTTCTTCTTCTTCTTCTTCTTCTTCTTCTTCTTCTTCTTCTTCTTCTTCTTCTTCTTCTTCTTCTTCTTCTTCTTCTTGATATTATTATTTATTAATTTTATAGATATTTATATTCACTTCTCTTGCTTTCCTGCTGCCACTTCTTTCAGTCTCCCTCCACCATTCTTCTTGCTTTCATACTACTGCTTCTCTTGATAGAACTGCTGCTGCTTCTCTCGCTCTCTCTTCACTGCTTCTCTCGCTCTCCTGCCATTCTCTCGCTTTCTCACTGCCACTTCTCTCTATCTCCTGCCACCGCTTTTCTCCTTCTCCCACTGTCACTTCTCTTACTCTCCCATGACAAAGTGGTCTTCAGTACAGTCCAACATATACATAGTCAACTCTGTCAGAAAACAGAACAATTAGAATAAATCAGAACTAACCCACACTCACATGTGTAATGGTAACCCTTTCCACACAGAACATTTAAAACTTCTTGCAAACATTCTGAAAAGAACAATTTTGGCTTTTTTTTTGTCTACATACCATGGAAGAATTAAGCATTTCAGGCAAAAAACAGTTCTTTCACTTTTTTAAAAAAAACCCATTGTATTTCAAAGCTATGTAGACTCAGAATCTATGCAGCCTTCCCTATTCTTGTAGCATGTCTACATAGCTTCACAGAAACCTCATACAAAAAGGATAGCTTCAAAGTTACCTCATTAAAATGAAAAACAACAACATGTTTGCGTAATTGGCAGGGAATATTGAGTTTATTCGTACACAAGAATGATGGAAATGGCAGGCAGCTGCGATGCTAGATGACAAAAAAAAATTCCATAAAATACTGCATGAAGTGGGAGACAGCATGTAGAATCAAACTGAAGAAGCAGAAAATGGCGGGCGGAAAGTGGTGGAGAAACAAAATTAAGAGCTTCAAAAATTGGGCGGTTGAAATAAAACATTTCCTGATCTCAACACATCAAGCAGAAAACGTTTTGAAAATACTTCAGAAAAAAAGATGGCTAGTTTAGCATTTTCAAATACACACATGGGGCTGAAATAAAATGTTTCCAAGGCATTTGGTCAGGCGTGAGCAAAAAAAAATCAGTAAAATGTGGATTCAGGTTTTTCAGGCTTCCAAATTATTGGGACCTCCCTTCTTCCAAAATGAAAATCTGACTTAGGAAATATTCGGTTTTTTGAAAAAAAATTCAGGTCCTCTGACTATGTTGGCACTTTAACCACAGCAAGAGTAATAGTTGCATCTCATTGGAAAACCAATAAAGATCTTAATACAGAACTTTGGGAAGATAAAATTAAAGAATATGCTACAATGGCTAAACTTTGTAAACAAATGGTCAAAACATGAATTTGAAGAGAAATAACATTCTTATTTGAGGTTGAATTGATTATGTAAAAATAATAATAGCAGGAAGAATATTAATTTGTTAATGATCAAGATACAAGAAAGTATTTAGTAATGATGCTGTAGAGCCAGTGGACAGAAGGTAGTGAATTTCAAAACTGTGTAATGTTCTGTCTGATAATATTAGTTTTGTAATCTCAAGATCCAATATGTTAGAGCTAATATTTATACAGTTTTGGGGTAGGTGTATCATCTTTTTATGTTTTGTCTTTGTCTTTTTTCTTTTTTCTGTTGGTCAGCTATGCTGAGAAAATTAATAAAAATATTATTTAAAAAGAAAGAAAAACCAAGCCCATTTAAGTTTATTGGGAATTTGTTGGCATTTGTGTGGTTTTCCGTCTATATTGGATACAAGTAGTAGCACCAAGCTTGCAGGGCGGCTTTGGGAGGGTCTCCTGAGACCACGCAAGTTTGGTAAAGTTTAGTTGAGGGATTTCAATGTTATGGGCCCTAAAGAGGTGCCCCCATCTCTCATTGTCTCTAGTGGTTTCTAATAGGAAATGTGGGCTACCCTTTTGATTACCTATAGCAGCCCCGTAAATCAAACTTTACCAAACCTAGATTCTATTATAAGGAAGGTCTTCTGAAGCCAACCCTGAAAGTCCCAGTCTTGAAAAATGCACCCCCCTATGGACACTTTCAGAAACCCCTGATTCTCCTATTAAACTGACCTGACTCCATTGTAGCCAACGGGGAATTTCTGGGTGTGTATGCAAGGAGCACATTTTTCAAGATAGAGGCAGCAAACTTTCAGAGTGGCTTCAGGAGACCTTCCTGGTGTGAGAACCCAGGTTTTGTGTTGTTTGGTTCGGGGGAAGTGCTATGGGTCCTCAAAGGGGTAGCCCCCATCTAGAAACAACAACATAAGCAAGAGTGCCACGTACAAACGTGTGAAATGACAACGCATTGCACCCAGGCTGAAGCAATGAAAGTAAAGTCCCAAATTAATCATAGGATCTGAATCCTTATATATATTTTAAGTAGTGCCATAAGCAGTAATTCACATATATTTCCCATCAATATTAAACTATGCATGTTTAATCAGGCTCAAAATCAATATGTAATATGTAATACTCTTCCATTTGCTCTCTTGTAGAGTTGATCCACCCTCAAGGCTGTTTACCATTTCTAAGTGAAAACCTGTGCTACATAAAACCCTGATGGGTTTCAGCTGTGAATTCCCAGACTGTAATTTAAAGTAATAGCAATCTCTATAGGTGACAGGAAGAAATCCAAACCTCTATTTAATCCATAAACATGACTTTTGAACTTAAAAATGATTCTATTTTCAGTTTGTAAAAGTAGTTTATGTAAATCCATATGTCTGCACAACAATGGAACTCACAGAGCCTACGTGAAACGGGCGTGATATTGGAACTTTCATTAGTTAATATCTATAATGTATTATGTAAACCTTTATTAGTTATCTTGAATGTATTTCTTGGCATGAATTACTGCTTATGATACTACTTAAAATATATTTTAGGATTCAGATACTATGATTAATTTGGGACTTTACTTTCATTGCCTCAGTCTGGGGGTGTCACAGTGTAGCCCCCATCCCCAATTGCCCCATGAACCAAACTTCATCAAAATTGGGTGCTCTTATCAGGAAAATTTCCCAAAGCCACCTTGCAAGTTTGGTTCCTCTACCTTAAAAATGCACCCTGTACAGACACCCCCAGAAATTCCCTGTTGGCTACAATGGAATACAAATGTTACATATCTCCTTCAGTGACCCTTCAGATTTGTTGCAGCACCCCAATCTAGCACCATTCCTTTGAAGGAAGTTCTCAGAAGGTGAGAGGGAGGGGATTTCACTGTTCAGTGTGCACCCTGATCCTCCTTTCTCAGCAATCTTGCACACCATTATAGCCTCACAGGTTGTGCCTTAGATAGAGAGGCTGCCTTTCATCAATGCCCCCCCTTTCCCCAAGTGTATTATGTATGTATGTATGTATGTATGTATGTATGTATGTATGTATGTATGTATGTATGTATTTATTTATTTATTTATTTGACTTTTATACTGCCCACCCCCGGGCTCTGATGGGATGTCAGATTCTGGGTCCAGGCATCTAAAAATGAAGAGGGGGAAAGACAGAACACAATTACAACAATTGTTAATACAATTTTTCCACTTAGTACATGAATTCCTATTTCTATTTCAAGAGTAGGAGATTAAAAGATGTACATACCTCATTGAAGGCCAGGGAAGAATTTCTGAGGAGGAGTGCTGTGCTACTCAAGTTTGCTGCATTTTTCTACATATTTCCTGTAAAATCAAACATCACAATGATGTCATTAACTTTTCAACTTAACATTTAAACTTTTATATTTAAACTTTTACTGTAAAACTAATCCTTGAATAAAGTAGGAAAATATTTTTCAAACATACCTGATGATTTGCAGTCCTTCTCTTCAGTGTTCTTCAGCCATTCTAGGCATTGTCCTGTTCTCCTGTACAAAACTCAAAACAAACACAGTTAGGGCCCAGGAACAGTTGCTGATGGAAGGCTTTAAAGCTTGTGGCACTCTCCTGGGTTCAGCTTCCCAGGTTAATGTTTTAAATTGTGTTCTAACCTACTGGGTCATTTTGTCTCCAGTGAGATTAGGATGAGAATCATTTAGATGTAGCTGCCACTGTTAGCTTACAGTTTGTCTTTGGGTCACGGGGAGGGTGAGCCCGGAATCACCTCCAACATCTCCCTCCATCACACACCTGCCAGGGTTCAGTGGAGACTTCTAGACTGAGGTGATGATGGAGATGAAAAACTGAAATCAATACACATAATTCAGTTTAAGATCTGTCAAGAGAGAAGCCACTTTAGAAAAAATTCCGGTTAAAACTCTTATATTCTGGCACACTGACTGCTTGGAGGTGTCAGCCAAACCCCCACCCGCAAGCTTGCAGTTACTTGCCAAGGTCATCATGAGAGCCTATTAATTAGTTCACACAATTCAGCTCTGAATCTGATATGGGAGGAGGACCTTGCTGTTACTCCATAAAGTTTCATGGAGACAGCCGTGTGATTGGTTGGAAAAGTCGGAAGATTATAGTCAGAAATGTCTATATTACAGACTATTTCAGAAAAAACATCCTCCTGCTCATTTCTTTCCTCCACCTGCCATCCTTGTAACCCAAAGAAACTCTGTGTAAGGACTCAAACATCATTATTCACTTGAAAGATCCAGAGTTCTTTCTATCATGATTCACCTCTAAACCCCTAACTAACATGGTTAAGAGCAGTGGATTCTAATTTGGAGGAATGGGCTTGATTCCCTACTCCTCATCATGAGTGGTAGACTCGGATGAACTGGGTTTGTGTCCTCATTCTACACATGAAGCCTGCTGAGCGACTTTGGGCTAGTCACAGTTTTTTCAGAACTTTCTCACAGGGTGTCTGTTGTGGGGAGAGGAAGGGAAGGAGTTTGTAAGCCGCTTTGAGACTCCTTACTGTTGAGAAAGATGAGATATAAATCCAAACTCCTCTTCTTCTATTCTAGAAGGACAAATAAGAACAGCTAGCATTTTAAAATTTCATGTGCATTAAAACTCTACTGAACTGTACACTTTGCTTTTAATAATTTTTCTTCAGTTCCTTTAATAACATGGATCTCCCCTGGTTTCTGATTTTAACACTAAAACTGTAATGATCGAAAGAGGTTTTTGCTCCAGGCATTAATTCAAAGAAGACAAGAGGCAACTGCTCGGGTTTAACTAGTTTATTAATTACACTGTTCTATGTCATTTAAATGTGCTAACATATTTAAATGGGCAGGCTATGCTAAAGCAGCTTGCTCATGGCTGTCTTTCTGGCAGACCAAGCCTTGACTCCTAACACAGCCAGCACCTTCTGCCAGTTTTGTTTATCATTGCCTGCACACAATGTGCTGAGAAATACCCAGTTCTTTTGCTGCACAGCCATCACCAGGGTCAGAAAGATATTGGTTAGCACCAAGGACCACTGCTTCACGGCTGCATCCCACTGTACAGCAGTAATGCACCATTCTGGACATGCCCTCCACCACTTCAGATGTCTCTAGGTGATTGCCGATCATTCCTACCTAATGTGAACAACCTCCTCAAACCCTGCTGAAACCAGTTATGGACTACACAGCCAATGACCAGGCCCATTTAAATAACTCCCACCCTGACATCATGAAACAGGTAAAAAAGCACCGTCAAAGCCAACGGGGGGGGGGGGGCAAACATTTCTGCTTGATTCCATAGGCTAATTCAGTGATGACTGAAGAGAGGGCAAATCCAAAATTCACATATACGCTACATGGATCAGTGCTATCTGTCACAGACCAGGAAAGGGATTTGGGGATCTTAATTGATAGTTTCATGGGAATTTCAACTCAGCTGTGAAAAAGGCAAACTCTATGCTGGGGATAATTCGGAAAGGAATTGATAATAAAACTGCAAAGATTGTCCTGCCCTTGTATAAAGCAGTGGTGTGACCACACTTGGAGTATTGTGTTCAGTTCTGGTCACTACATCTCAAAAAGGATATCGAACAGATAGAAAAAGTGCAGAGAAGGGCAACGAGGATGATTGAGGATTGGAGCACCTTCCTTATGAGGAGAGGCTGCAGCGTTTGGGGCTCTTTAGTTTGGAGAGGAGGCGGCTGAGGGGGGATATGATTGAAGTCTATAAAATTATGCATGGATAGAAAATGTTGACAGAGAGAAATTTATCTCTTTCTCACAATATTAAAACCAGGGGGGATACATTGAAAATGCTGGGGGGAAGAATTAGGACTAACAAAGGAAACATTTCTTCATGCAACACATGATTGGTGTTTGGAATATGCTGCCACAGGAGGTGGTGATGGCCAGTAACCTGGATAGCTTTAAAAGGGGCTTGAACAGATTTATGGAGGACAAGGCTATGGCTACCAATCTTGATCCTCCTTGATCTGAGATTGCAAACCAGGTGCTCGGGAGCAGCAGCAGGCCATTGCTTTCACATGCTGCATGTGAGCTCCCAAAAATATCTGGTGGGCCACTGCAAGTGGCAGAGTGCTGGACTAGTTAGACTCTGGTCTGATCCAGGAGGCTCTTTCTTATGTTCTTAAGTGGGCAGCCACCAACAGAAAATCCTACTTTATGTATAAGTTGACCAGTTACACCTCTTTATTAGCTGCCAGTGCTTTAGGCATCCAATGAGGTTTTGTGCTCTTTCAAATTTCAGTGGATTAGGGCAAATTGCTCCCTGGCAATAATGCGGAAATTCTATGTATTGGAACAGATGGCAATTTTTGTTCCTGTTATTATGAGAACATTAAAACTTTAAAAGTGGGAGAACATTAAAAAGGGGGGTTGTGTCTTTCCCAACATGAAAGACCACCTAAGTAATACCTTTGATGTAGACCACTTCAACAAATCAGTTAAGCCTATGTATATTTCATTTGTGCCACTTCGGGGAGATAATGCAGGGAATAAGCAAGATTAAAGTGTGATTATTAGCTTTATTTTTTCAAAAAGCTATATTTTCTCCTCATGGCCTCCTGAATATTTTGTCTCGTCATTGTTGGTTCAAAAATGACTTCTGAAAGTTGAAATTAGATATAATACATCTGGTCAGGCAAAAAATGACCATTGAGTTCAACAATCTGTTCTTCATAGTAGCCAGCCAGGTGTTTCTGGGAAGAATCATAAAATAGGCTAAGAAGACAATACCTCTTCCTTTTTATTTGTACCCCAGGTTTAGCAAATAGTAATAGCTGCTGCTACCTGCTTTCTTTCTATATGTTGCAGCTGCAGAACTGTAACCTCCCAGGAAGATTGGGTTCTCTCAGAGCCCATTTTGTATCAGGAAGTGCACAATGCTGAACCACCAACAGACAGAACAACATCTTCTTTCTTTCATATGGGAAATTGTATTTTTCTCTTCAGGATAGATGCGCATCACCTCTGATGATCACTCCCTCTCACACTTGCTAAGCCATTACCAATGACAGCTAGAAGGTGTACCATGACTAATTAACCTATTCTTCAGGGACAGGCAGCTATTTACTTCCTCTCTGAATCTATTACCAGGATTGAGGTCCTAACTACAGGCCAATCAAATTCTGGGCGATGACACCATGAGTGATTGAGTTGTACCAATGAATGCTAGGAGGAGCCACATCTTTTTCCTGCCTCCTGTTCATTTATTTCTTACACACTTGAACAGCCATGAATAGTATTTCAGAGATTTAAAAAGTTTTACATATAAAACCAGTGGAAAGCGGTGACCTTCTTGAAATTAGCCAGACAAATTTGATTATAGACGTCTGTAATCAACATTAATCTACCAATCACTCCATGTACTTTTTAGCCTCTTTATAGTAGCATTCTATATTGTTATTGTCATTGACATTTCCTCTCAATGGAGCAATAAGCATCCTCTAAGCCACATAATTTCTATATTAAACACAGAACTTCATGTGGCCATTTTAGGAGGTTCATTCATTGATTCAGTATTGAGTAGAGATATCAATAGTATCTTCAATACTATATGGAAATAATATGCTTGTTTGCTGGTAATATCAGATGCCCTCCTAATACATTACCAGATTCATTATACTCACAATTTCAGTGAAGCCTGAGACAGATGCTTTTAGTTATCATGTATTTCCAACACATTAACTAGGAAGGATTTTACCTATCTATGATATACAACAAGAACTGCAGGGAAGATTATTTTTAATTTTTTAAATTTTTAAACAGATTTATAATAATCAATTTGGCAGTGATGTCCATTCCTCCTAGTGGTGCCACTAGAAACTGCCCACCTACAAGGTGGAGCTGAGCTGAACACAGACCCAATGTCAGGCTGTGGCAACAAGCCAGTTGGTTAACCTTTGTCACAACCCAAGGATCAAAAACCCCAATCTCAAAAGGTGCTGTACGTTGGCCTCACCTGACCAACGAGAGAAATATCCAAGGGCTAGTGATTCAAGGGCAGAATTGGCCAAAGAAGTTAGCCCACCCGAATCCACACTGAAACCAATTCGAATAGCTATGCTCAACATTGGAACACTAACTGGACGTAGCTGCAAGCTCGTGGAAAACTTAAACAATGCCTGAAAGAAACAAAATGGAAGGGACAGAAGTCACACAACAGTTCCAAAGGTGTGCACAGGCTCAAAAAGCTTTGGCCGCCTGATGTGCCTAATTGTACAATACAGTAGGTTTGCTTTTCTTGCTTGGGGTTCAAAACAGAAAATGTGTTTCATTTACCCTGACAAGGGTTGACAGCCTCTATGTGGCCTGGAACTCTCCTGGAATTACAGCTGATTTCCACATCACTAAGATCAGTTTCCGTGGAGAAAATGGCTGCTTTGGAAGTTGAACTGTATGGCGTTAAATCCTGCTAAGCTCCTTCCCCAAACCCATTCCTTCCTCTCAGTTCTATCCCAGATCTCCTGAAATTTTCAGTTAGAAACATCTGGATGTTGCAAAAAGTATACTGATGGGTAGCTTCTGGTTATTCTATTCCCATCTCCATATTCTACTCCCATCTGCATAGACAGCAGTCTGGAGGGGAATAAGCTAAGGAACTTTGTAGTTCAACAGTGCAGCATATGCTTTGCATACAGAAGAAGCTGCATTCAAATCGGGGTGTTTTGACTAGCAGTGTTAGGAAAAACTGACATCTGAATAAGAGGTGACATGATAGTAATGTTTAGGTATTTGAAGAGATGTCATGTTGGTGAGGGAGCAAGCTTGTTTTCTGCTGCTCCAGAGACTAGTACCAGGAGTAATGGGTTCAGGTGAAGGAAAAGAGATTCCACCTAAACCAAAAAAAACCTTCCTGACAATAAGGCCTGTATGATAGAGGAATGCACTACCGGAGTGTGGTGGAGTCTCCTTCTTGGAGGTTTTTAAACAGAGGCTGGATGGCCATCTGATAGGAGTGCTTTGATTATGTGTTCCTGCATTGCAAGGTGTTGGGCTTGATGGTCCTTGTGGTCTCTTTCAACTCTATGATTTTATGACACTGGTGATGGGTTCAAACTGATCTACAATGGCACAATGAATCAGAAAGGCATTGCCTTAGTCAGCCAAAACTTGTGTGATTGTGGGGCTGAAGTGAATTTCTACTCTGACCACCTCATGTCTGCTGCCATAGACATTGACACCTGCTGATAGTGAGTCTTCTCTGCATATGCCCTGCAGACAGGAGATGCACAATGGAGGAAAACAATGTTGCCCTACCCTTCATACCCTGCCTTATTAAAATATGGATTTAATATGATTTTCCTGCAACATGTACTGATAAATGCCAGCAACCATGTGTGCCTAGCAGAATGTCCAGATATTAATACAGGCCAAATGTGCAAAAAGGTGTGTTAGCAAAATTAAATCACTGAATGAGTTATTAAAGTTGGCAGAGACTGGAAGCCTCATGGACATGTATCTTGATTACCACACCCCGCTAAGGTTACTGTAACACAAAGAAACTGGGATACACCTTATCACAAGATTTCTATCTAAACGCCTTTAGCAACCATCAACATTTAAAATCGTTCCCTCCCTGATCTACTCAAAGCCTCAACCAAATTTAAATAATATATCTGGACAGAGACTTCTAAAAGAAACTCTGACCAAGCCATTCAAGGCTATTCCCTGAATAATCACAAGACAATTGGTCCTACGGTCCCAACATTTGAAAGACAATAGATGAGCTATTAATTAGCTCAACCCAGCAATCCCAGCATGGAAATCCAGGAACTCCAGCAAGAGAGCTCCTAGCTCCTGCCCCAAACTATGCTATGGGGTGTAAAAGCACAGCGCACCCCAAGTTCCATGCTCGTACGCTGGCTGGCTTACAGGCTGGCAGGCTTACAGGCTTGCAAGATCACAGGCTCGCTGGAGCTCACTTGCACTCTGAATCCTTGCCTTCTCCAAGAACTTCTCAGCTGAACCTAAGTAACATATAAGTCCCCGCTACCCCCATCCTAATCGATCATCCATACCTACTTTCCACCCTTTTTATATCTCTTAGGAACTGTGTGTAAGCTTCTCCACATCTCACTGTATGAATGTGTTGAACCAAAAACTTATAAAAGAATTTAAATTCAATTTGGTCTCTTTTGTATTATCTGTGGAATGTTTTAAGCCATTTTCTGGTATAGTTGTTCTAAAGATCCCACTGCTAGCCTACCTCTAACTGCAAAGCCAAGTTATTCCCCATCGCAATTTTTAAAACTTTTTAACTGTTAAACTAGCGTAACAAAGAGCAGTTCTGGCAGGAGCTACATGACCTCGTTGCCTTGTGCCCTGTAGAAGATTTGCTCATAAACTGTGGTGACCTGAGTGGCCATGTCAGTTGGATCAAAGATGGATACAACTGCCATGGTGGCCTTGGTTATGGTACATGTAATAATGATGGCCACTGAATCCTTGACTTTGTAGAAGCCAATGACCTCGTAATTTGCAACAGATTTTTTAAGAAGCACACGAGCCATTTGATCACCTACAGCAGTGGTAACTATCACAGCCAGATTGACTTTTTGTTGACACAATGATGCAACTTCACTGCTAGTGCTACTGACACAAAAGTTATTCCATCTGACTGCTTGGCCCCCAACATAAGCTAGTAGTCATGGACATGAAGATCGCCATACAATCTCATGATGGCCATGTAAGAGGACTAGCGACCATTAAGTGGTGGAAACTACACCACCACGCACCGACCATAGACAGCAGCATTATCTTCCCCAAAGTAGATGCAACCTTCATACCTTCGGGACCGTCTTACCCCATATGTCCCTCTGCGGTCTCTGCGTTCGGCAGAGGCCAACTTGCTGGTTGTCCCTAGCCCCTCGATGATGCGGTTGGCCTCTACCCGGGCCAGGGCCTTTACAGCCCTGGCCCCTGCTTGGTGGAACACTTTACCACCAGCTATCCGGGCCCTGCGGGATCTTGGAGAGTTCCGCAGGGCCTGTAAGACCGAATTGTTCCACCGGGCGTTTGGAGGGGCCGACCGCTGAA
The DNA here is from genome assembly GCF_021028975.2 of Sphaerodactylus townsendi. Taxonomy (NCBI): domain Eukaryota; kingdom Metazoa; phylum Chordata; class Lepidosauria; order Squamata; family Sphaerodactylidae; genus Sphaerodactylus; species Sphaerodactylus townsendi. The sequence continues at coordinate 126,041,893 of NC_059425.1, read as the reverse complement.
GTGTGCCCTCCCCCCTCCTCCCTTCCTTCTTTACGCTCTGGGCCCTTAATTTCTATGGGGCCCCTCAGCTTTTTGGGTCTGCTTCCAGGGTGGGTGTATTACGTTTTATGATATTTTGTCGGATGCCGCTGTAATTTTATTTAATTCGCTGTTTTAACTGGGATTTTAATGCTATTACTGTTATGATTATGTTGTTCACCGCCCAGAGCCCTTCGGGGGAGGGGCGGTATATAAAATTGATTATAAATAAATAAATAAATAAACCTCAATCAATGTCATGTAGGATACTTGGTGTTCTTTGTGATAAGAAAATGCTTATACACCTGAAGTCAAAATCTACAAGACCATGGTGTAGAGTGCTGGCCCATAACGAAAGCGGCTGAACGATGACTCCAAGTAAGAAGGAGATCCAGCAACAGCCTCAGAGGCTCCAGAAGGGGCCTGCCCAAGGCCCAACCCAGCAGTAGGCCATGAGCTGTGAGCAGCCTTAAGAGGAAGGTCAGGACAAAGTGCAGTCTTTTACTGCCAGACAGCCAGCTCTCCAAATAGGGCTTCCAGGAGCCATGAACAGGCCCAGCAGGTCCCAGGAAGAAGGCCAGCCTGACCCTGGTGCTACCAAGGAGGAGGGGCAGCATTGGGCAGCCTTGGTAGACTTGGTAGACTTTGAAGGAAGAACTAGGGAAGCTGTGCCTGAGATAAAAGGGCCATGTACACATTTTCTCTGTGCATGGGATAAAAGGGATGAGCTTTGGATGGCCAAGAAGAAGAGTCCCAGTAGCCCAAGCCCGGTATGGGACCTGTCAGCAGCTGGGAAGGTCTCTTCTGAGAACAGGAATCAGTGGAACCTAGTCTGAGACTGGAGGAAGGTCACCTCAGGTGCTAGGGAGACAAATTGTGGCAGGTAATAGGGTCCAGGAGCACCGCAATGCTCAGGTGAGGATACTTGTGTTTGTCACAGTGCAGTCCTATGCAGTTACACTCTTTTAAGCTCGTTGATTTAGAACAGTATAAATCTGTTTAGGATTGCACTGTTAATATTATTCTACCACTATTGTCTTGATTTTTTTTGTATTTTGGTATCCCATGGGAAAACCATCACTGTAATATTTCTTGTAAATGTATACAAATTGGTGCAATGGGACCTTTTCCAGCAAATTTCTCCATTGGCGTTTAATCTGAATGAATTTGCTGTTGAAGCTAATTTGTAGTTTGTCCTAGCACATCTGGACTGTAATATAAAATAAGAGGTACATAATGAAAAAGTGATGCTATTATTTATTCTGAAAGATGTAGAGGAACTCTGCAGTCATTTATCATTAATGATGTGGTGCTTCCCTCCCACCTTGCCAGATTGCTTAGAGAATTTTTCTCAATTGAGGATTTAAATAAATATTCAAAGCTAGTGTTAAGGAGGCAATGGAGTTTAGGCAACCTGTACACACTTCAGGATTTTCTGGAAAGCAGATTAAGCTAGATGTTTAATGTAAAAATCTTTTCTACCCAGTCTAATCATCCTATAATCTCATCATTGTCTGAATCTGCATGGATAACTGCCAGCTATCATTTGGCATATGGGATTACTACAGCAGTCCATATGTTTTGTAACAGTTGGTGTTCAAATGGAAATTTGCAAAGTCAAATATCAATGTGGCCAAGGCAACAAAGCCTAATTGCTAGCAGCTATAACAGACTGCATCCTTTCATTCAAAATATTTTCTCATCAGTTTTTGAACCTGATCTTTTAATTATTTTGTAACTTTAAAATGCGTCAACAGAAATTACTTCTGTGTAAAGCAATCATCCTGAACTCTGCAGAGACTCACATACAGTACTTCCATTTGCACCTGAATTTTCCTCCATGTTTTTCTTTCAGGCATTTCCTTCTGTGAATTACCAAATCACTTTTAATATCATTTTGGATTTGTAGTTAGAGGTATTCATAGATTGTCTCTTCAAAGCCCCATGAAATTCTGCTCCTGGGGGACAGTTGACCCTTATGGACAGTGTGAGAGGAGAATAAAATGTCTGTGGTTGAAAATGGCTTCCCTCTACAGAAATTCTTCAGCACATCAACATAGTGCCTTATATATATTGTCGAAGGCTTTCACGGCTGGAATCACTGGAGTGCTGTGTGGTTTCCGGGCTGTATGGCCATGTTCTAGCAGCATTCTCTCCTGACGTTTCGCCTGCATCTGTGGCTGGCATCGTCAGAGGATCTGATAGTAGGAAAGGAAAGCAAGTTGAGTGTATGTATACCTGGGAGTAAAGGTCAATAGGTGAGGGCATCTGAATAGGAGTGGCCTGGCAAGTGAGTAACAATGGAGATAGCAAGGTCAATAGGTGAGGCATCTGAATAGAAGTAGTTTGGCCTTTGTTCCCTTTGAAAGAGAACAAAGGCCAGACTACTTCTATTCAGATGCCTCACCTATTGACCTTGCTATCTCCATTGTTACGCACTTGCCAGGCCACTCCTATTCAGATGCTCTCACCTATTGATCTTTACTCACAGGTATACATACACTCAACTTGCTTTCCTTTCCTACTATCAGATCCTCTGAAGATGCCAGCCACAGATGCAGGTGAAACATCAGGAGAGAATGCTGCTAGAACACAGCCATACAGCCCAGAAACCACACAGCACCATAGTGCCTTATATCCAGTCATCAATGCACAGAGTTTCCCTATGTTACTTTTCATTCCTACAGACCTTGCTGACCTCCTGGAACATCATTGCCAGCATAATAGGATCTACATACAGAAACAGCTATGTGAGTTTGGGGAAACAGCATGAGAAAGAACAAGAGGATGAAATCATAACCTCTGTTCACCAGAACTGCACTTGCAGAAGTCTTAAGAAGGAGCAATAGCATTCCTTTGTCCCTCCTCACTCCAGCCTCATAGCCCAATTGGATATTATTCCATGCAAGCCCTGCAGCCCAGGAAATTGTCTTTCCAAGGGTCAGAAAAGGCCTAAAGGAACAGAGAGAAACAAGGAAAAAAATCTGTATTCCACGCATACATCATACAGGTCATCAGTAATAGGTAGATTCCCTTTGATAAAATCCTATTGGGAATGCAAATTATGAACTTCTTTTCCATGTGATTAAAATGATGTCATGTATGTGAAGTTCTCAATTAACACTGTATTAGAGATGGACAAGAATACCCTGGTTTTGTTTGGATTAAAATTTGACCCATGTGAGCTCTTGTCTGATAAATCATTAATAAATTAACAGGAGTGATATAGAAATACAACTTACCCAGCCACACAGGAGCAGAGCACCAACTAATTACTAGAAGCTGAGTGCTGAGAAGCAGTACTGGGAATAACTGTTGTAGTCCTTACCCCACTTTTCTCTCCAATAAGGACCTAAATAGGCCTTTCTCCATGTTATCCTCATGATAACAACTCTGTGAGATAAGATGAGGTGAGAAAGAGTGATATGTCCAAGGATAGCTGAGTGATGAGAGTTAGAAGGAGCTACTCTGAGAGGATAGGAATGAAGGCCAGTGTATAAAGATTTTTCATCAAGTCTATTTATACTGCCTGGAACCTGGGTAATTGAATTGCCTCAGGATTTTCTATTTGAATTATTTCCTTTTCTATTTTCCCTTTATTTCATACATAATAATAAATACAAAATAAGGAGCTATTTACACCAGGAAGACCAAAGCAATGAATACTGGAGAATTACACAGCTTGAAGATTGACAATGAAGAAATTGAAGTTGGTCAAGATTTTCTATTCCCTGATTCCATCATCATTCTTGGTTGGGACTACAACCAAGAAATCAGAAGGAGACTGAGACTGGAAAGGGCAGCTATGAAGAGCTGGAGAAGATTCTTACATGTAAGAATGCGCCACCTGTGAATGAAAGTTGGACAATGAAGAAAGCTGAAGTGAAGAAAGTTGATACTTTTCAGATGTAGTGCTGGAGGAAAGTTTTATGGATACTGTGAACCACCAAAAATACAAATCTGTGGGGTCCAGATCAAATGAAAAATGACTCAACTGAGGCTACTGTACTTGGCCACATTGTAAGAAGGCAGGAGTCACTAGAAAAGGCAATAATGCTAGCAGTCCAATCCAGACCCTAGGGCTGCTGGGGATGGCACTGCTGCCATGGTGTTGTAGATCCTCCAGAGGGCTTCCAGGTAGCACAAGGAGGCAGTGAAAAGCTGAAAAAAGAAGAGTTTGGATTTATACCCCACCTTTGTATGGAGGCTCAAGGCAGCTTACAAACTCCTTTCCTTTCCTCTCCCCACAACAGACACCTTGTGAGGTAGATGGGGCTGAGAGAGCAAACTGTGAGTAGCCCAAGGTCACCTAGCCAGAATGTTGGAGTGGAGAAACAAATCTTGTTCACCAGATATGAGTACACCACTCGTGGCAAAGAGGGGAATCAAGCCAGATTAGAATCCACCTTCTCCTAACCATTACACCTGTTAGCCTGAAATATCTCCAGCAAAAGGGTGACATAAGTCCCACTGATGTTCCTGGGGCTAAAGCCTTTGGAAGATGACTAGCATTGGCTCCGCCTCTGGGAATGTCTCTAAGATGCCCCTAGCATTAGGCTGGCACAGCTGTGGAAGCGGCAGTCACAAGTGGGTCAGGAGCTCATCTCCTTATTTGCCCTCCTGGCCAGGGTAAATGCCATTTACACCATCCAGGAAGGCAAATGCATTAACACAATCTCCTACCACCACCTGTGGCCATTCCACCCCCTTCCCATCTGAATTAGGTTGTAGTAAAAGTTGAGGGCAGCAGAAAAAGAAGGCCCAACATGAGATGGGTTGACTCTATAAAGGAAGGCATGACTGTCAGTCTGCAAGATCAGATCAAAGTTGTTAATGAGAGGAAGTTTCAGGGTTCATGAATTCACAGAGTTGTCATAGATCAGAAATGATGGCACTTAACACACATACATAGGTCAGTTTTCCTATACTATAGTGATCCAAGGCAGGTTACAATTAAAGCAACAGAGTGATTCATTATGATCTTCCTGAACTACACTTTTAATTTAAAGTTACAGTCAATAACAATCAGCCCAGTATATTTGACAATCCCATTCCCAGAAGCTTTAATGCCTTACCAAAATTATTAGTTGAGTGTTAATTTAGACAGTGCCATTATTTTTGTGGATTTTTTAAAGGTTTTGCCTTTTAATGTTCCATATTTTCATAAAAATAATGGCAGTGGCAAAAACTCAAGAGCAGGATGTAGCCATATTGGGCTAACTCAACATATAAATAAATATGATCTTTATTTTATAATTAGATGTGAAACAATGTCTGGCAATCTGTCTTCTCCTCAGCAGGGTCAAAGCTTGAAGGTTCCCATTCATATAAAGAAGTATGACTTCTAAAAGTTGTCATATATTAAAAATTGAGCTCCACATCATGAAATATTCAGGAACCACGCAGGAACAGAATCAACACATATGTTTTAAATTATGAACACACATTTCCTAGAAGTATCATGGCTACCCAAAAGGCAGGCAGTCACCATGGGAGAAAAGTATCTAAAACTTTATATATAGTAAGCCAATGACAGCACAAAAATGTGGCCTAGGGACATGTAAATATTGCCACATGTCACTTTTCTCTGTGACTGTAGAAGACTTCAGAGGACATGACAGCACCAGACAGCTGCAGTTGTGTCAGTGGCTTTCTGACAGAAATCAAACATGGCAATGTACACATTTCCTCTGTGTATCTGTGCTGTCAAAAGTCTAGTGTGTCACACTGCAGTGATAGAAGGAAGCAAAATTCTGAATTAGGGCCATAACGGGCAGTGTGTGCAAGTCCTTTGGAAAGGATTTAGTTTTCAAATTTTTAAGTGCAAAACAAAAAAAACCTTTTTAAACAGTTCTTATTTAGATATTATTTATTTGTCTTGTAGGGAAAAGGTTATTTTACAACATCATATTCTTAGAGACTTCCTCATTTGGACAATGCTGTTATGGCAGTAGATTATTCTTTAGGACTGATGCTTTGCAGGACCAATACTAATTCTCAAGTAACCAAGTGTTCCTTTGGCTATACATTCTACAAGTTTTCATTCCTCAATTAACAATATTTACTAGCATATCACTGGACACTGTGAAAATAGGTATTGTGGGATTTATCAATTTAAGGGATGGATATTACAAACAGAAAGTTTATTAGTTCTCATCAATTATGAAATGTTAGCAAGCATGTACAAGATATACTGTATTTTTATAATTTCTTTTTCTATAACTTGTAGTTGAATTGACTTTTTAGATGTCAATATCCCTGAACATACAATGAACAGGATAGAATGTGAAACCTCCTGCCTCTTGTAAATATAGTTGAATCCTGCTAATTTAATGCTAGAAAACTTTATAACATGACTTAGATAAAATGTCTTCTTTTTGAGAAGGACATACTTGACCATAACAGAAAAGGGTCCTTGATTTCATAAGATTTCCACCATTCAGTTGCTCACTACCATACTGCATGCAATTGTCATTTAGTTGGAAAAGTTAAAAGAGACTGTAAAAAGAAAGTAGTTGCAGGAAAGTCTCTTTCCATACATGGAAATCACACTCACAATGATTAGCATCTAATCTCATCTGCATATGGTAACTCTTACAGTTCTCTGGTTTGAATAAATATGCCAAGGAAAGATGCTTTGTGTTAAGCAATAGGTTTCAGAAAAAGGAATTCCAGCCAGACCAACTGAATCTGATCTGCATCAGTGTGAACCACAAATCAACAGAAAATAATTAGTACCAACAGTAAACTATATCATCTAGAAATGGGACAGACACACATGCAACCCTGCAAATATGCAAGTGTTGACACAGTGTTCTCCCAAAAGAAAAAAAGGGGGAGTGGAGAAGGAGAGCTTCTAATGAACAAGATAATAAATTTATTACCAAACAAATGGTAATGGTAGGGGGAAATGGCAATCATTAATCTACAGCAATCAATAATCTAGACTTCTGGTTTGGCCATTGTTCCAAGAAGACACAATCAGCTAACAGTGCTGAAGAATCCTCCAGACACTGTGTTAATCTGAAGTGTTTTGATTAACTTTCGTCCCCACAAAAGTGGGGGAGAACACAAAGGAAAGGTGGAGGTGTTTAGTTTCCCAACACAAGCTGTGCTAAACTGCCAAGGAACAGCTCTCCACACTCGACTGCAGAGGATTAAGGAAGTCAGGAACATGTGCCAGACCATATTAAACTATGAAAACGAATGTGAAATTAGTAATAACCCCATCTATCCTGAAAAAAGCAACCAGTTCAGATGGACTCCTCATTGCTTTTTGGCTCAACAGGCTGACGTGATAGATGGAGAGGATCGCTGATGGGATCCTCCTGTAGAGAAGGAAGGGCAGTGTGAGGCAGTGAGTGCTTAGGATAAGACGAACGGATGACTGTAGATAATCATGACTGAGATGTAGCGTTTAATAGAACTTAATAAGCAAGCACTGGGAAAAGACCCTATGTCCCCTTTGAAACTAGCAAAAAGCTGCAAGGTTGTGGCAAGGACTATGGAGAACTGATTGCTTTTGGGTAATTCTGGAGCATAGAGTTGTGCTTAAATTAATACAAGATGGGCTATATGACAAGCTGCAGAAAGTTTAATGGAAGATAAACAGGAAAGCCCAGTAGAAGAACAAGTCTCAAAGGAGAACTATCTCAACTTTGCCAATCGGGTAATACCATAAGAGGCCAATAACAGTACTGGGAAGATATATACCAATGGGAGACAGCAGCTATAATTTAAAGGGATGGTAAGAACTTCAACTCTTCAACTTTTAATAGAACTTAAAAACTGTGCTGGTGAGTGGAAACAGCTAATAAAATGTGATGATGACAACTAGGAATAAAACCAATTCCATTTCAATGGTGAAAGCCAATAGCTCTGTAGAAAGTAAAACTCCAGAAAGAGCAGTGGATTTTGGCCAACGATTGGAGTAACTATTTGAGTTAACCCAAGAACAATTTTAAAAAATGGAAAAGATGGAACAAGATCTCCAGGAAGTTAAGAAAGATACTTCCCAGATAAGACAGATGGAGACCTTAATGAAACAACTTAATGCAACAGTAAAAGATAACAGTGAGAGAATAGCAATTAATGAAGACAAAATGGATGGACTATATAAATTCTATGAAGATCAAGCTGACCAACTAGCAATTTTAAAAGAAAAAGAAAAAGAAAACATGCTGAGAATTAGAAGTGTAAAAGAAACCCCTAAAGAAAATATAATTGAGACAATCTTACTAATCCTAGCAGAGGCATGGGAGATAGCACAGGATGTTGCCCTGAAAGAGATTGACCGGCTATATAGAGTGAACTCTCGTTAAACAAAGGGGGGGGGAAAGAACCAAGGCCCAAAAAAGATCCGGCTGGCCTCAACAAGGGCCAGGGGTTTTACTGCCCTAGCCCCTACCTGGTGGAACAGGCTCCCTAAGGAGACCAGGGCCCTTCTTGAGGACAACCTTCAGAGTTTCCTTGCAAGAGGCCTGTAAAAGCAGGACCTTGTTCCACCAGGCTTTTGGCCAGCCGGGATGACCATCTAACCCCCATACCATCTTGGTCTCCTGTGGGCGGGAATGGTGTTGGGATAAGTCACCATCTGTAAATTGTAAATTTTAAATTATTTAAATTCTATTAATTTAAAATTGTTATAGATTGTTTTATATTTGTATTATGATGTTGATGTACACTGCCCTGAGCCCTTCGGGGGAGGGCGGTTTAAAAATGAAATTAAATAATTAATAAATAAATAAATAAATAAATAAATAAATAAATAAATAAATAAATAAATGAATGAGACTAAAATGAAAATGTTGACTAAAAACTTAACACAAAACAAGATTAATAACTTCAAAACATTTCAAAATTTCTTTCTTCTTAGAACATGGTATAAATACCAAAGGATACTTTATAACAAACTTCCGGGCTGGGTCTCTAGATTGGAATCTCTTCAATTGGAATCCTAGTGAAGGGAGGGGTGGCAAACAAGGGAAGGGGAGGGGGAGCGGGCCCAGCATGTGGACATGGCCCACCCACCATAGCGAAGGGAAGAGGAGGAGCGGCAAACAAGAGAAGGGGGAGGTGACCCAGCATATGGACATGGTCCACCCACCCTAGCGAAGGGAAGGGGAGGGGTGGTAAACAAGGGAAGGGGGAAGAGTTTCATTACAGTTTCATTGAAACTGTAAATTAATGTAAATATGCAATGTAATTAAGAACAATTCACTGTTAAAATTCGAACACCCAAAATAAAGCAAATCAGACTTTAAAGTTTCCTGAGGTCCTCAGTGAGTCTTAGAATTTCAATTATACATTTTTTAAAAAAAGATGTTCAACAACATTACTTCATTATTATTTCCATGACTAGGAACATTTCAAACTTTTTGGCTATTTTCCTAGAGCTTTCAGCACATTTATATGGAACAGTGGATTTGGAGAGTTAATACTCTCCTGAGTTTTGATAAGCTTCCAACTGATATTTAGCTTTCACAGTCAACATCTCTTTTAAAAATCTAATCTTAAACACTTTAAGCTTGAACTGGCTTTGTAAAGGACAAGGTTTATATTAGTGATAAGATGGCAAAAGACCAGAGATATTTAGCAGTTGAAGAAAAAACACTTCTTTGCATAAACCCAGTGCACATTTTAGCAGCTTTTATGTTAAACCAAGAGGGAATTCTGTTCATGACCAATTTGGCCTCTGATTGTGAAGAAAAGATACTCAGGACATCCGAGCTAAAGTCACAGTACAAAGAGCTGCAAAGCCATGCCAATTTGCCATTTATGATTGAATTGAATAAAGAAGCTGAGAAAATTATAATTCTTATAATCCCTGGACAAAAATTATACTTGGGGAAGAATGGAATTACAATTGCAAGAGGAATTCTCTTTCAGGGCTTCTTCTGAACTAATGATCATTTCCGCACTGTCGATGAATCTTTGTCTTTTGCAGTAATACGATATTGTTGTCAGGAATGAAGAGAAACTAGCATTAAATTTAGTAGCACTGCAATGAATGTCAACCTCATTTCAAGTGAGGCCAAAATGTGAATGGATTCAGAACAAAATGGGTAACGAGATTAGGTTTTTTTTCCAAGTTGAGGTTTGCTGAATAAGCCCCCAAACTTGTTCTTCATCACCATCATTAACCATTTTTGAAACTAGGGCCCTTAAAATGGCTATTTCTAAAAATGAATTCACAAAAAAATCCCCTCTTCATGATACTACTTCTGAGTTGATATCGTAGGATTGTGCTGCATGCTGTTTAATAAAGCCACGTGCTGAAAAGCAGTCTACAAAGACAAGGTGTCACTATAACAAGGGTGGAGGGCATCCTTGGCTTTTGCCCAAGGCTCCAGAATCACCACAACCCTTCCTGTTAGAATGTAAGAAGTGGAAGCATCTGGCAGCTTATTCAAAGAGATATATAGTTAAGAGTTATCAGCCTATTCAAAATAGTTACTTTAAAACCTACTCTACAGTTGACCCTACTTCTATTTCTATTTGCATTTTAATTAAATTTTCTATTTATCCTTCAACTTTCTTTTGCAACAACATTGGCTTTGTTAGGTATTTCCTACTTTTTCCTTGTTATTGCTGTTATTATTGACTAGCAGGGTCTGGCCACGTGTTGCTGTGGCAATTGTCCTTCTCATCACAGTCTGCAACCCACACAGATGTCCATGCAGGTCCAATGATCCGCAGCATAGCCTTTTGGGGTGGTCAAATGGAATCCCTCTTTGCCTTTTCAATGCACATCGTTATATGGTGCTGTCTTGGTTTTCTAGTATAATGTAACCCTTTCCATTCCACAACGGAACTGTCCAGAGTGCAAATCCCGCTGTCCATAAGGCTGGTTGACATGCACAGTCCTGGCTTGGGTAAGGCAGAACTGGGGCAAGGAGGCTATCCCAGTCAGGCAGCAGAGGCAGGGTGGTGAGGTGCTCAGATCGAGGCCAGCTCCCTGAGTTCTTAAAGGGCCATGTGCAAAAGAAGCGGAGCCAGTAGTGTTGGTTCACCCCCACCCCACAGATTTTCTTAGACAAAAAAGACAAACTCCAGCTCGCTTTTAGTAAAAGAGAGCTGTGGTGAATATGGGTGAGGAAATGGGTAAGTGGTGGTTGGATGTGAGGGAGGGCAGAGTGAGGTGTGTGGGGATGAGCTGGATGTGTATGAAAGTATGTGTGTTGTGTGGTAGCAGTGGATGAGGCACAGAGAGTGAAAGTTACCTGTGAGTGAGGGAGGGGAACCCCACCTGACGTCTCACATGGCAAAGTATGTATGTGTTTCACTTCTACTCGTATTACCTAACAGTATTACCTATTTACTGTTTATCCATCCATCCATCCATCCATCCATCCATCCATCCATCCATCCATCCATCCATCCATCCATCCATCCATCCATCCATCCATCCATCCATCCATCCATCCATCCATCCATCCATCCATCCATCCATCCATCCATCCATCTATCTATCTATCTATCTATCTATCTATCTATCTATCTATCTATCTATCTATCTATCTATCTATCTATCTATCTATCTATCTATCTATCTATCTATCTATCTATCTATCTATCTATCTATCTATCTATCTATCTAATCATACTTATAGACTGCCCTCCCCAAAGTGCTCAGGGCGGTGAACAACAATAAAAATGCAAGTCCCAATTTTTAAAATCAAATAATAAAACCAATTAACATACATGTGACATTAAAGTGAACTTCCTGAAGCTAAAAACCATAAAATAGATGGCGGCATACCCCTTCTCCTCCTCCCATCCCTGTGCCCACAGGAGCCCTAGATGGAATTGGGGTATTATTATTTTCAACCCTGCTGGCCAAATGCCTGGCAGAACAGGTGCATCTTGCAAATCCTGGGGAAACTTTGCAAATCCCACAGGGCCCTGGTCTCCTTTGGGAGCCTGTTCCACGAAGTAGGAGCCAGGGCCATAAAGGCCCTGGCCTTCATAAAGGCCAGCCGTATTTCTCTTGGGCCAGCGATCCTGAGCAGGTTCTCCTCCAAAAAGATGAGAGGCCTGATGGGACAGCTTGGGGAGATGTGGTCCCTCAGATATGCAGGCCCAAGGCCTTAGTTTATCTTCTTAAAGGAAGGCTTACCACCACAACTATAGTCTCTGGTGGATGATCCCAAATTTCTATAAATTTGCTAACATCTACTGAAGTTCAGGTCACACTTTTAACTAACACTTAAAAAGAATCCTAAGTTCCTGTGTGGAACTTTAAAAGATACCTAAGTTCCTGTGTAGGTATCAAATTGACTCAGATTAAATGTTACATACAAATTTAGTCTAAATAAAATGTAAAAGAGTAACCGTGGAGTCCCAATCAGAGTTATACCCTTCAAAGTTCATTAACTTCATAGGACTTAAAAGAGTAGGATTGATCTGTGAAAATATATATGCAATCCACACAATCCATGATTTTTCATTGAATAATGACATTGACAGACAGCATCATCATGTCACTATGATTCTTTTAGATATTATACAGGCGTTGACTGATATTAATAAAGAAAGAAATAGAAGAGGAAAGAAAACCAGTAGTACTTGATCCATGGCAAATAGATGCTAAAAACCCAAGCTACAGAAACGATTAAAAATATTTGTCATAGGAGTGCTGAGAGCCCATATTTATGTTCTGTTCTGTTAGATGTGCCAAAGGGTTGTAAGTAAAAGGTTATGAACTTAGATAGTATGTTGAAAAGGAGCTCTGGAATTGCACAATAAATGGAAGACAAAGATAACCGACTGGATTAATTTTCCTACCAATGAAAGTTTCAGAGAACAACAATTAAATGTCACTGAGAGAAAAATAAAATGCATCATCATTAATAAATGATGGTTTACTCACAAAATGTTTCTGGACAATGATTGAGTACTGAATGAAAAATTTGACAGATGTGACTGAGGGCACAGATCCAAATCTCAGTAACTCTAGTCTGTGACATGAAAGAAAACAATTTGTGGCCATGAAAGTAGTTACAACAAAGCCTGAGAAACCATTCATTAAATCCAAATGAAACATTCTTAATTATTCTACTTGTTTCAAGGTTGCTACAAAAAAATTAATAAGGTTATTATAAGAATTGTTGAACTTAATTAGAGTGTAGTTAAGTAAAAAGAGAGAGAGAAAAAGCGACACAGGCTGTTTCCGCACGGGCGGAATACAGCGACCCAGGGACGCTAAAAACAGCATCCCTGGGGAGGGGTTTGCACAGCCACCGCCGCATTGCAGCAGCAGCGCCTTTGCAACCCCCGAGTGGTGCGAAGCCGCTATTTCTGAACCTCGCTCCCTGAGCGAGGTATTTCGGAAACAGCGGCTTCCAACCGCTGCAGTGCGAATGGCAGCAGCTGGAAGGCACCATTTCCCCCCCCTTTCCCAAACACCTACCTTATCTCCTGGCTTCCAGCTTGTCGCAGAGGCCAGGGGACACGCCCCCCCTGGCCTGCGACTCCAGAGCCATCGCTCCAGGCTGTGGAGGCGTGTCCCCTGGCTTCTGCGACAAGCTGGAAGCCAGGAGACAAGGTAGGCGTTTGGCAATGGCACAGTCTGTGCGAAGGCTGTGCCGCCACCTGCCGCCCTCTGGGACCATCCATGCGAATGGTCCCGGGGGTGTGTGTGTGTTGGCATTGTTTATGCCAATGCACCCCTGCACTGTTGCAGTGTGGAAAGGGCCACTGAGAGACAGAGAGGCAGAAAGAGACTACATTTGGAGACCAGTTCTAGATAGACCATCCATTCTCAGTGAGAAATCAACCTGGTTCCTACTAAAGATTTTACAGCTGCCACCAAATCTGCAACCCATGTCAAACCCTAAGTAGACAGATGTCCTGTACCCATTCAGTGAACTTTATCAGAAAAAAAAGATGTTTGGGCCTCAAGAACTTTGACCACTGCACTGCACTGGTAACCTCCACCCTGGCCAAAAACTACCTTATTTGGGCAACTTGCCTCATGCCAGGAGTGCCTTTCCAACATGTTGGACCAAAAGACCTGAGTTCCGGGGAATTAGGATCACAAAAATGATGCCAGCTTTTGACCCATTATGCTGCATTAAAGCCCTTGAGAGCTTGGAGGTCTTTTTCACTCAGTTGTATGACCAAGTCAAGAAGAAGACAGGGACCCATAAAAGTGCACATGATGAGCACAAACAAGTCCGAAAACCTCAGTCAAGTGGATCCAGATGATGGTAATAGTGCTTCTAGTTCCAGTTGCCAGCCCCAGCCCAATGGACAATGCTGTGTCAGTAGGGCTGTGAATTTGGATATGTTGAACCAAAAAAGGCACCATTCAACTGGAGCCCCCCCAAAAAGTATTTTTCAAAAAACCTGTTTTTGCTTTCACAGCTTTTTTGGCTGTCATCAAAAGGCTCCTTTACATTTTAAAGAGCTTCCAAACTTGTTGCTTCCTGATTTGCACTGGGTGGTGAGCTTGGCAGCTCTTTAGGGCTCCATTGAAGCCTATGGGGAATCTTTGTGGGGGCCTCTTTTTTTAAGGTGGAGACATCAAATTTGCAGCATCACTGTTGCTGACTCACACAAGAACTTGGTAGAGATTGGATTGGTGGGTCCAATGTTATTGGCCCTATCAAAGCACACCCCAATCCACTCTCCATTGTTTTCAGTGGAGAACAGGACTTACAATAATGAGTATAAATTACAAGGGGAGAGGTACTGGGTGGATATTAGGCATTTTTTTGAAATCCTAGGGAGTTTGTGAGTACCCCCTCACTGGCAGTCTTCAAGCAGTAGCTGGATGAACACTTGTTAGGGATGTTTTAAGCTGCAGGGGATTAGATGAGCAGAGGATTGGATGATCTGTATGACCTGTTCCATCTCTATGATTCTGTTATTCTATGCATATGTGTGAAATAATGTAACAGTAAACTAGGGCAGAAGAAAGAGCTAAGAGAGAGACCGAGAGAGAGAGTCAGTGACAGAGGTTGTTGAGCGAGGGAAAATAAGAGAAAAGTTGACACAACACTGGCTCTCATGTTGTGATCTGACATGGAATTATGAACTGGTAAGCTTTAAGTGGATAACCATTTTGGTCTACAGCAAGAAAACAAGATTCAAGTCCAATAGCCCCTTAAAAACCAACAAGATTTCCATGGTTTAAGCTTTGAGGAGTCTTCCTTTGCCAGATCTGATGAAGGGAGCTTTGAATCTCAAAAGCTTATACTTGGAAATCTTGTTGGTCCTTAAGGGGCTACTTGGACAATCTTGTTCTTGAACTTGTAAAGAAAACTGCCAAAACTTGGAATAATGAAACCCAAATCCAAAATTAATATTTTTAAATGCACAGCCCCAATAAATTGAAGATGTGGTAAAATATCAAGTACTTTTTCTGTTTGTTAAGAATTGAATTTCATAAGAAATCACACTGAAGGGACTTCGGTACTGTTAATATAGATATAGAAAATATGTGGCATAGTGTTTGTAAGTCATCTTCCCTTCTCACATGGAATCACATTACTTAGAAGGGAGATTCTTGTTCAGAAACAGGATTTTGTATATACAACTGGTATAGAAGTACATGCTCCTTTGCATTCTGATGTTAAACAAGGTCCCATTAAAATGCTTGATTTTTTTTTTCTTTTTGGTACAAGAATGGATGCATACATCTTCATCCAGGGCAACAAATATCACCCAAGTCCTGAGACATGGTCCACATCAAACATTGGGTTACTTTTTGATCTGGGCAGAGATTGACCTTGAATTCACAGAATTAACTGTTACTTTGACTAGTAACTATATTAGCTACATGAGACAGTCCATGATTAATTCTCACATGCTTACCCTATTAGAGTTGGTGCAGCTCCTGACCTAATAGTTTAGTTTTTCTAGAAATGATAACACAAAGAAAGCACTGTGTGTCTCATCATAAAACTGGTGTGTGTAAATTTAGGATAATTATGCTATTTCTTGGGATTATACTGTTGGCAGTAAGACCACAAATCCAGAGCCAAACATTGGCAGTTTGTAATTCCTTCTTTGTTGTATGATTGGATGAAAAAGCAAAGTTATTGTTTCTGTTAGTAGCTTCCTGGAATCAAAGGCAACAACTGCTGAAAGGGGGTACTGATAGTTACGGTACCTTGTGGAACAAATCTACTTAAGGAGCAAAAGGTGTGGCTTTTTGCCTGGTTTTGGAACCATTTACCTGGCATGTAAATTGGCTGAAATTCCAAACCATTTAACATTTTGAAAGCTATTGTTCACTGACAATGAAACACATGTTTATTGATATCTAAATGTAAAACAGAAAATGTTTGTTTAGTTGTGGGAAAATGTACATTTTGAATTTTTAATATTTCAAGAGTTTAAATTCTGAGAAAGCAAAATCACTCATGTGGTTTATATTACTATGGACTCTTGTTCATCTATATATATAAAAGTCTAAACGTGCATTTGTCCCTGATGCTCTCCCTCAGAAACTGCTGGGCAAACTCCTCCCAAACTTCCCAGGCACAGCGCTCCGCCAAACGAGCGTGTTTTGCAACATTTACGTGACTCTGGCACCCCTCCTGAGCCATCAAATCCTCTTCTTCGCAGCTCCCCTTGCCACGCCCCAAACTCCTCCCAGATGCCGTGCCCACTTGAACTTCCTTGCCCCATTTTTCCACCCCACCTTCCTCCGACCAACACCTTCTGTGCATGCCTCAAACTCCCCAAACATCCCTCGCTGCTGCAAACTGCCCTGCAACTTCTAGCAGACACGCCGTCCACTCCCCTCCACCAGCAGCGCATGCGCTCCCCTCCAAAAGGACAAATACTCCCGCCCACGCCTACCTGACACTCCAGCATGCCAAAAACCCCTCCCCTCACTACTCCCATGCTTACTTTCCCTCTCACTCCATGCCCACACAGGGTCAGTTGCTTGGCAGGACGCCGCCCCACCCACTGTGACAAACTTTCCCTCCCTCAGTACCCTGCACTCCGCCTGTTCCAACATCTGAGTTTCTCTGCGCGCTGCTCTCACCATTGGCCTCTACAAGCCAGCTCCACAGCTCCGTCGCGCCACCAGTTCCTATTCAGACTGCCCACTCACCAACCGCCCACTCCATACAGCCAAACATGTTTCACCTTAAACTGAGCAGGGAGGTCCCCCCCCTCACGCAGGTACCCTTCAGTCTCTGTCTCAGCCATTACTACCACGCACTCTCCACCACACACAACTCTTTGTCAGACACTTCACTCTACTCTCCCTCACATACAACCACTCAAACACATCCATCTCATCCTCACACAGATCACTCTGCCCTGTCTCACATTCAACCCCACACAACTACGTTGTCACCCACACCCTGCACCCACTTACTCCTTCCTTGCAGGTCTCCTTCACCCTCTTTCTCACCTATTACTACAACACAACAGAACACCTCTCACACACCTCCACCTCCACCTCACCCACACACACATAACTCTGCCCTCCCACACATTCAACCACTTAAACACGACCACCTCATTCTCACACACTCATCTCTGCCCTCCCTCACAGCCACACATTACACAGCCATAGCCTCATCCATCCTCTCCACAACTCTCTCCCTGCACTAACTCACTTTTTGCCCCTAATCCTTCAATCCCTGCCTCACCCAGGATTACCATACAAAGCACATCCTGTCAGACACATCCACCTCACCCACACACGCTTCGATCTCCCCTCCCACACATTCACCCATTCACACATACACAACTCATCACCACACACCACACTCAGCCCTCCCTCACACTCAAACATCACATTTCCACTTCCTCAGCCATCTTCACCACAGCTCTCTGCCTTCACTTACTCACTTCTCACACCCAGCAGCAAATGACCTGGTCCTCACACACATAAAACTCTCCACCAACCCCATCATCTCCTCACTGCCTTGGCACATAACTGGCCTGCAGAAGTTCACCTACTAGTTTCCTTCAAACATCTCATCCTTGCCCTATGGCACTCTGGACAAACATCTTTGACTGCTTGAATGAGGACCCCCCCCCCCCATTGCTTTTCTCATTCTCAGAAACCATTTCTCCACCACTTCACATACAACTCACCCACTCTTCCACCACACATACACCTTCTCAGCCCCCTCAATACAACTTACCACACACTCCACCACCACATCCACCCACCATCACACACAGCATTCCCTGCCCACTTCATCCACCATCTTCCGCACAGCTCTGCACCTTCTTATTCATTCCAACCTTGAACCACCCCCTTCACTCACTGCACCACAAAACAAACTCACTGCAACATCACCTCCTCTGCTCATCATTCAATAACACATGCCACACTTCCACCACTTCTCCTTTCTACTTCTATCATACTCCTCTTCCTTGTTGTACGTCACTGCTAGCAAACGTTTTCAAGACCAACTGTCCACACTGCAAACCAACACCACCTTATTTGTCACAAACTTCCCACATGACATTTTAACCTGAATACTGCAGTTACTGTTTGGAAAACCCACCTGCCTCTGAGGTGTACCTTCCTCATGGATTTGCCTGGTGAAGCATCTGCACAACACTTACACTGTGTGAAACACACACCTCCAACGACTCAATCAAAAGCCCAAACCATTTTCCAACAACCACACTTACTCCCACACACAGGCCTATGCCCAGCCAAACCTTGGTGTGTGTGTGTGTGTGTGTGTGTGTGTGTGTGTGTGTGTGTGTGTGTGTGTGTGTGTGTGTGTGTGTGTGTGTGTGGAGGCCTAATGTTAACCAACCCCACCCCCCACTCGCAACAACAACCTCTGTGTGAACGTGCCCACGCACAAATCTCCAACAACCAGCTGTGCCATAGGTAAACCACCACTACTCAAAGGAGTCCAGCAGCCAAATTAGTCCACACACTACAACTACACTTCTCTAAATATACTACCCAGCAACATTGCCCACTATGGGATCTTACACATCATCACCTCCTCCCTGCAACACCCTGCAACCCAAAACACACCCATTAACTGAACAATTGCAACCCACAGACCATCCTCTGCCTCCTTCTGCTACGGGGAGTACAACCACAGTGTCCCACCTCACAAGGCTGCAATAACCTTCAATGACATGTACTGGCTCAACCACAAACATTGCACACATCACGCATCCCTGCACAGACTAACACTAGGCATACCACCACTCCTACTCCCTCATGCCCTATAAGGCGTCCCCATACGTCACCCTGACCCCCCCTGGCAGACTCACATTACATCACACCTCACACTCTCCCTGATGCCCACCTTCCCCTATGGTACCCCCAGTCTATATATATAAAAAGCTAACAGTGTATTTGTTACTGATGCTCTAACGCCTAAACGCCTGGACTGATTGCTTTGAAATTTTCACACGTCGCATTCGCATGCGGCCAGGTTTTCACACTGTTTCCACACCTCCTGTTGTTTACATGTCACAACTGTGCCAGTTATTGTGTACATGCCACATGTGACAGTTGGAACCACAGTTCTGTTCTGCAACAGTGCCATCTGCTGGCCATCAAAGCAACACCCTCTGATAAAAGGGAAACAACCATGCTGCCTTTGAAAACCCCTGCCACCTGGAGTGAAAGGGACAGGTTCTGCCATTTGGACATGGCCCACCCACCCTAGTGGAGGAAGGGGAAGGTGAGGGAGGGGGTTTGTTGGACCAAACGCTCTGAAATTTGAACACAATGTAGCTCATGCCTCCCAGCATGTTTTAAGCTACTTACCTAGCTCGTGTACCACACCTGTCCCAGGTAAACCATGATAACAAGCTACATTCCGCCCAGTTCTCCCCCCCCACATAGGAACAAAAAGTCAAGTAGAAACAGATACCCTTTCATACACACATCTCTTAGGGGTGCATTTCAGCCTAATTGTGTACATGCCACACCTGTGGCAGTTGGAACCATGGTTTTGTTCTGCAACAGCGCCATATGGTGGATGTCAACAGCAACACACTTTGTCTGCAAGGGAAGGGAGTGAAAGGGATGGTTTCTGCCATCTGGACATGGGCCACCCACCCTAGCAGAGGAAGGGGAATATGAGGGAGGAAGGGGGCGGGGTGCCATGCAAGGGAGTGGGAGAGAGGGAGGGGAGTGGGGGGCACCTTGCCCCTCCCCTCCTTTGCAAGCATTGTGCAATGACACATGTTAGAACCGTTCGCTTTCTCTTTTCTTTCTTTTCCACTTCACCAACTGAGCCACAGCAACGCGTGGCTGGGTACGCTAGTTTATCATAAAAAGTATGCTTGTTTTCCAGTGACAAATATTGGTATGTTACTACGTACATTTATAAGAAGAGCTCTGCTTGATCAGAACAATATTTGATTTGTTAAATTCCCTTTTAAAGGCATATAACCTTTAGAATAGTTACAATCTAAATAAATCATCTGCTCATCAGTCTTCCCTTCAAAACTTTTCCTAGGTTCTTCTCAATAGTTTCTATATGGAATTCTTCCTAAGTATTTCCTGTCATAATAAGAAGACTTTCCCATGTAGCTGAAAACCTAAATTTAGGGGAATTGTCAGTTATGTAATGCTACACTTCTTTGCATTATAGGTAGAAATGCACATTTATTTCTTGGTAGGCTCTTGAATGTTCAAAGATACTGGTTTCATGTTTTTTTGAGTCCCTTTCCAAAAGCATAAATTTAGATAACTCTTTTTATACTAGAATGACATTCGTTTTACATTTATTTTAATTTTAACCATCTGGTACAAGACATCTGCTCTTTAATTAATTCACTTGTTTCTCTTTAGATAAACTACTAAAAATACTTTCTATTTCCAAAACATATTGGTAGCCTGGCAATATTCTCTCTCTTTTGATGTCCCTATGTCAATGTAGAAGAAGGAAATTTGATCTCTTGTTTAGAAATCAATAAATCATTCATTTTCTCTAGTCCAGCAGCAAGTTGATATTATTGTAATCATTGCTGGTGTTTGCAAACATTAATTCAATCCATTTCTTGTTATGCACTGGAAGTTGTTAATTGGTTAAAATGATCTGATTCTTTGTTTTAACCAGCAGTCCAAGCTGTCGAGTTTTTTAAAAAATGTTGTCCATAAAAAATGGCTGTGAATCACCATGGGCCGCAGCTGCCGTTTGGGGTGGGCAGGGCAGGGTCTGACTCTGACCTCAGCGAGGGTGGACATGGATGAGTGGCCATGCTGGATCAGGTCATACGATGACACGGCTGCCTGCTGGCCATGTCAAGGAAGAGGAGGGTTAACCCAAGCCTTTAAAGGGCCAAGCCCTCATTTGTGCCGGCCATGTGCTTGGGCCGACTAATGATTTTCCCACCCACCTCTCCCTATTTTGCAAGACGTTGTTAATGCATGCTACCTTGTCATAGCCATTGGCAGTTTTGGCACATGGGTATTGATCTGGAAGGGCCAGGGGAGGGGAGCTAGCTGCTTCCAAGCAAAAGCTATGCTTCTAAACAGTTATCAATTGGTCAAATGTCTCCCATGAAAGAAGTAACATAACAAGCCAAATAGAACCACTGCAGAATCTAGTAATCCTAGTAAAACCACAAACCAATGTGCCTAGACAAATGGAACAAAAAAAAGTCAAATCAGAGAATCTCTGCAGCAGAAAGGGGGTCCTTCAGGATGGAGCTATGCAATTTTTTTTTTACCTGAGGAACGCCGAAAGAAACTACATATACAGAAGAAGAAAAATTATCTTGTAACTCCTAGGCTAAAGAAACTGCTGGCTAGGTTCCATAGTAGATTTAAGAAATGCCCCCAAACTGAGTAGAGCTCAAGGGTCTATAAGAAATCTTTGAAGTGGTAAAACAAGCATGAAAAGAATAAGGTGAATCTATGTAGAGTGAATACAAAATTAAATTTATACAAAAGAAAGTTTATTATTTAGATACAAATAAATGGGGACTTTACCCCTGCTTTTGCTTCTTCCCTGTCCTCCAAGACTTCTCTCTCTCTCTCTCTCTCTCTCTCTCTCTCTCTCTCTGTTACCAGACAGACCCATGATGGGAGGGGGCCCTTGCTCTTGAAGCAGTGCTCCTTCCTATTCTGCCAACCTTGAAGGAATGCAGTGCCAGGGATGGAATGCCATTCTCTGCATTGGCTCAGTGTCACCCATGAGCACAGAAAAACCTGCCTGGACTAGCCCTCTCCAACATCAGCCTTGCAAAATAACTTGGCTCACTTTTTCCTAAAGGAATTAGAAAAAGACAGTGCTTTCAGCCTAAAATGCCAGTTCCCAACTCAAACCCTGACTCATACACCGATGTGACAAAGGATATGCTAACAAGGATTTCATCAAGAGTTCCTGCCAAAATAATAATATCATTTTCTAGTGTCTAACTCCTCCAAAGACCACCCTCATTTGCATTTGGCATTGTCCCAAAGATGTTATTTAATCAGCTTCACCTTAAAAGGCTAACTGATTCTGGGCACTCCCTGACTTAGAAAACTAAGCCAAATGTCAAACTATTAACTATACACTTTCTCTTGTCTCCCCAGCTCCCCTGGAAGGTGATAGCCTCCTTTGTCCTGGGAGATTACAGCCACTTAGCATGACCTGAGGGCCCATTTCTCCCTATTTCTAGCCTCCTCATCCAGCACTTAGTGTTCAATACTTCCCTGAACATCTCTCTGTCTGGTTAATACTGTACAAAAAGGTAGACCACCATATCAAAACTACTTATACAAATATCTCAAAATTTGTGAGAAAGTGTTTTAATAAATAATAAATAAGTGCCAAAATAACAAAGAACAGCAACACATATATGTCTATATTACTATGACAACAAAAATCCATCCCGCAAATTGTAGCAGACAGAACAATCCATGCATAGTACTGCATCCCAGAGTCCACTTATTATAAGTCCTGCAGCAAGTCAAAAAGGATATCATACTCACTGCCAGTAGCGTACCTTGTCCCTGGGCGCCACTCTTCTGGTCACGTGGGGGGCGCAAAATCAGCCTCCCATGATAGACCAGGAAGTCCTGCTGTCTCATCATTTTCCTGGACCCCGAGGCACACAAAAACGACGAGACAGCAGGACTTCCTGCTGCCTCCAAGTGCCCTCCCCCCTGCCCTGGACTCCCCCCTCCCTTCCTTCCCCCCCTGGGCTGGGAGCCCAGCCGGCAGCCTGCAGTCTCTTCTGACCTCCCCTCTGGGCAGGCCAGAAGAGACTGCAGTCCCGGCCTCGGAGACCTTCTTTTATAAGCACTGAGGCTGGGGGTGGGGCTTGGGGACATGGGTGGGGTGACATGGGTGGGGTCGAGGGCAGTGGGGGGCAGAGCCTGGGGGCAGAGCCTGGGGGTGGGGTGGGGTGGGGTGCGGCAGGGGGGCAGAGCCTGGGGGGCATCCTGGAGACAATTTGTCTCTGGGCGCCATTTACCCCAGGTACACCTCTGCTCACTGCAAAAGATATCTAAACCTCTAGAGCAATATGAGACTTATTACGCAGGTACTTTCAATAGCTCTTTCTTAGAAGTGGAAATCAGCGGAAGAAATCAATCTCCTGGTTTGTAGATATTCCAGTAAGAAGCAAATCTTCCAGGTAGATGGCAATCACAGGAAGAATACAATCCACAGTAACCCAGTGTTTTTGTGAAATCTTCTTCAGGTCTAATGTAAAGCTAGCCTCATTATATAGGGGGTTTGGTACAGAATCAACTGGAGTATGCCCTCCTAACCTGCTCTCTAGAGGGCTGGTCTACCCATGGTTTAAAGTAATGGGGAGACCTGGTCTTTCTGTAGGCCAGATTTACTCATTGCTTCTTAATGGGAGATAGACCAGCCCTCCAAGTGGCTACCATTTTCATATTGTGTCATCATAGCTGCAAAGACAGCTCCCATAAAAGTAAAATGATACATGCGCAGGATCACCAGGGAAAACTAGGGCTCATTCCGCACATGCAGAATAATGCACTTTCAAACTGCTTTCAGTGCTCTTTGAAGCTGTGCGGAATAGCAAAATCCACTTACAAACAGTTGTGAAAGTGGTTTGAAAACGCATTATTTTGCATGTGCGGAAGGGGCCTAACTTTATTCATGAACTTTTTGAATGGAAATAGCAAGCAAATATGTTGCTAGGAGAAGAAACTGCTATGGGAAATCTTCAGCTATTTATTTATTTATCTATCTATCTATCTATCTATCTATCTATCTATCTATCTATCTATCTATCTATCTATCTATCTATCTATCTATCTATCTATCTATCTATCTATCTATCTATCTATCTATCTATCTATCTATCTATCTATCTATCTATCTATCTATCTATCTATCTATCTATCTATCTATCTATCTATCTATCTATCTATCTATCTATTTATTTATTTATTTATTTATTTCGTTGGACTTCATAGACCGCCTCATCCCCAGAGGGCTCTAGACGGTTCACAACATAGACAATACAACAACCAATAAAATCCTAAAAGCATTAACCTAGCCACCGTGATCCATGCAACGGTCACCTCCAGGCTAGACTATTGTAACTAGACTATTGTAACTCGCTCTACGCGGGCCTTCCCTTGCGTTTGATTCAGAAACTAAAGCTGGTCCAAAATGCAGCTGCGCACCTGCTCACAAGAGGCGCCTTTAGAGAGCATATCCAGCCTGTGTTGCGCCAGCTGCATTGGCTCCCGTTTGAATTCTGAATCATCTTCAAGGTGTGGATTCTGACCTTCAAGGCATTACACGGTCTGGGACCCTCGTACCTTCGGACCGGTGATCACCCCATATGTCCCTACTTGGCTCCCTCATGCTCAGTAGGGCCAGCCAATTTGCTGGTGGTCCTCAGCCCTCAATGATGCGGCTGGCCTCCAGCCATCGGCCAGGACTTTCACAGCGCTGGCCCCAGCCTGGTGGAACACCCTCTCCCACCACCTGTCCCGACCTCCCCAAGGGACCCTTGGTGAGTTCCTTGCAGGGCCTGTAAGATCAGGTGTTGTTCCACCGGGCCTTTGGAGTGTCCAGCCGCCTCCTGCTTTGGCACTGGCACACAACAGAGCTCCTCATATTGAGGGGCCTGCCGTCCCCCCCTTCTTGGGGTGGGTTTTTAAATTGAGCCTGGACGCCTCTTGTTTAATTTGCTAATTGTTAGCCGCTGTTTTTATGTATTTTAAGATGTTTTATTGACGGAGCCTATGTTTGTATTGTACCGGATTTGCTCCTGCTTATTGTTTATATATTATGTTGTTCACCGCCCGGAGCCCTTTGGGGATCGGGCGGTATAGAAATTGAATAAATAATAATAATAATAATAATAAAATAATAATTAAGATCAATATGCAGGATAACAAGCATCGATATGCAGCATAACAAGCATAACAATATGCAGCATAATGAAGGCAGGCATGGAATATTTCTGTAGCAACACACAGAATGGTGGGTGAAAGTGGCAAAAATGATAGTAAGACCTGTTTGAACTTGAGTGGGAAACATAAAACATTTTCTGCTTTCTGCATAGCAGGCAGGAAACATTTTGATGTCTTAGGGGGAAGAAACACTAGTTAGCATTTCGATATAAATATTTTGAGGCTGGAAGAATGAGTTTTCAAAATGTTTTTGGCCAAGAGCTGTGCAGAGTTCCCGCCCAAAACATTTTATATTTGAGCCTCAAAACATTGTGTTGTGAGGAATTGACCATATTACTATCCCTATGATCAGCAATGTTTGAAAAGCGAAGATCATGCTGAAGATCATGCACACTTTCTCCTCACAGGTGCACCATTTAGGTGAGTCAGTAATTGTACAGAAACAAGCCAGGGTCTATGAGCTCATGCTCACTGTTGGGTCTTCTCTTTCTCTGAGAGTGAGTCAACATGTAGTCATTTCATACATGGACAGCCACAGTATTTTAGATATACTTATTCTGCAGTTCAAGACAGAAATGCATCAGTCAAAATTGTTTGGCTTAGAGGAATATATGTTTGTTCAGGATTGTACTGTCAGTCACTCAACACCATTCTGACTGTCCTTTTTTCCCTGGGTGATAGACCAAAAAATTGACACACTGATAGTACACCCTTCTAAATCCACTGACTATACTGTTAAGATGCAATCCTGAATCGATTTACTAAGGGAGTGTCATTTAACTCAGTGGTATTCACATAAATGCTTAGGATTGTAGTTCAAGGGAGCATTGACTGAATAGTTCAGATTATGTGGGATAGCAAACAGTTGCTGGTTCTTGCTAAATATATGGTAATTTTCTGAGCACCATCATTAAATCTTCTCAATACAATATTTAAATACCCAATACTGATTAGAATTAATCAGGTTCACTTGTCAATCTTGGAGATTTATTGAAAAAGTCTCCAACTGGTTCATTCTATTGAACATGATCTCACCTATCTATTAATTCTGTAAAATTAAATGTCATTCTTAACCCAAAGCTGTAATTCTGAGATTGTCATTTTCTGAAAGACACAATTATCTGTGAAAAGAACTCAAATAAAAATAAAAAAGTACACATTTAAGTAGTTTTGTATTAAGGTTGACTGGGTAATTAATTAAATTAATTAATTAACATAATTCTGATGCAGAAATGATACAAATTTTAAGTGAATGTGAAGCAATCTAAAACTACAAAGAATATTGACCCCAGATCATCTGGTGCATTTCATGGCAGAGTGGGGATCGGAACTCAGATTTGCCCTTATCCTAGTGTGAACTCTTGACATTTATACCATACTAACCTGACAAGCTC
The DNA here is from genome assembly GCF_021028975.2 of Sphaerodactylus townsendi. Lineage (NCBI taxonomy): Eukaryota > Metazoa > Chordata > Lepidosauria > Squamata > Sphaerodactylidae > Sphaerodactylus > Sphaerodactylus townsendi. The sequence continues at coordinate 126,015,181 of NC_059425.1, read as the reverse complement.
CAACATCTGTGCCAGATTCAAATATACCTCCTAGCTGAGAACTTTGAGGAGGCATAACAACATTTAGAACAAGTTAATTGTCTAGAACAAAGGAGAGAGTTCAGTTCTAATTTAGCTCACATCTGTATCACCTCAAGTAAGCTTATTGGCTCATTTTTCCTCATAGATCTTTCCTGATGAAAACCATATATAAATAATTAAGGTAAATAAATACATTCAGCCCATAAGTGTGATTAGGCATTCTTTCAAGGCTGAATGTTAGTGTCTGGTTTTGATGGAAATGAAAAAAATAGAACAGGGCCTTTCAACAATCACTGTATTCAAAAAAAAATCTTTCCCTATAGCTGCACAGGAATATTGATCAACACAGATAATAACATGGAACCTTCAGTACTCCTTAAGACCAAGGAATAGATCTTTAGTGCTACCATCTAGCAGCATTATGTCTCTACCAAGCAGTACTGAAGGAAATTATAGTATATTGTGTCAAAAGACACTGAAAAACCCAGAAGAATGAACAAAGTTACAGCTATCCTGGCTCAATGAAAATTGTCAATTGGATAAACCAAAGAAGTGTATGTTATAAACCTGTCCTACATCTAAATAGTATGAGTTCAAAAACTCCATTTTCTGTTGAACTGTAAAAATGTATGAAGTTCATTTTTAAGCATTTTTCCCCCAGGAGCTGACCCACTGTTGCCCACTTGAGAGAGGCAGAACTTCCACGGGAACATATGGGGACATATGCCCCAAACAGGGCACCATTTGGTCACGAGGAGCATGGAAAAACATCCCACACTCCTCCTTCTCCCCTCAGCCCCACCAGGCTGTCTGGGACCACTGCTGCCTAAGGTAAGTGGGGCATGGGGGTGCATGGCCCTGACCCATGGGTGCCCAGCAGAGACCTTCCTGCCTCCCCCACCCAGCAACCTCCCCTGGCCCAGGAATCCAAATATCTCTAGGCAAATGAGCCCTCCTGCCCTCTCCCCACCCCAGCAACCCTCCCTGGCCCAGGGATCCAAAGATCTTTGGGTATTTTGAAAATGTTGTCAAGAATTGTATTTCCGCTGTGTGGCATGGACCATTGATATGTTCAGATTTGTGAGTTGGAGTATGTTCTATAATGTGATGGTGATTTTGAGATGACCTGGTGCAATAAATTATTCTTTGGTTGTGGTGGGGGAAGCAACCGTCCATACGGGAGATGGGGGGTGCAGAAAACTTAGATTTTGCCCCGGGCTTCATTTTTTCTAGCTACACCTCTGGAGTGGAATCATGCTAGAGAGTGAGGAACTCTCTCCTTCTCCATCTCACTGCAGCTTTCTTTGCCCACAATCATGTTCCTTTAGGTTGGTGAACCCAAAGGAATAGTGTGGGGGCATCTTAAAAGTCTGCAGCAGTCAAGAAAAATCAGCAAAAACCTCTCTCTGCTCCTTTGCAAACAGAAAATCTGTTCCATTCAGCTGTGCTGAAAAATGTAACAGACAATTTAAACAATTCTGGCAATCGGTTCTGGTGGGTTTTCTGGGCTTTGTGGCCATGGTCAGTTGAATCTGGTCATGACAGCATTCAACAATTCTGGCAATACCCACCAATCACGATGCCCTGCTGACATTCTGGTGAGTGGCTTACATAGGCCCAGCTAACGACCAACAAGGTCACTGACCCCTGATGGCACCCCACCCATTCTCCCAGATCAAACATCAGAAGATGGAAAGGAGAGAGCCAGCAATGCTACAACCCCCACAAAGTCAGCATACTTGAGATAGAAGGCACACTAGAGTCAGCATACTTGAGACAGAAGGCACAGTCTTTATCTGTAGCTGTGTGTCCTTTTGATGGATGAAGGCAGGAGACAGACATTGGGGCAGCAAGAAGCAAACAGCGACAGGAGATAGACATTGGGGCAGCAAGAAGCAAACTCATGCAAAAGGTTTTTTTTTTAATTCCTTCCCATAGCTAAGCTAGGTAACAAACAGTAGGCAAGAGTCCAGTCTACAGGAAGTGGAATGAGCTCCAAAGACAGTCTAATTTTTACTCAGTAATGATTGACTGCAAAACACAAGGCAGAGGCTGAGCTTAAACTCATGTATCCCATGTGCAGGATCAATACTGTATATACTCGTGTATAAGCCGACCCGTGTATAAACCGAGGCACCTAATTTTATCACCAAAACCTGGGAAAACTTATTGACTTGCATATAAACCAAGGGTGGGAAGCTGGGGTTTGAGGAAGCCCAGCCAGCTGGCAGGCAGAGGGAGCTCCTTATTTGGGCAGTGACATCAGGGGGAGTCACTGCCCAAATAAGGAGCTCCCTTTGCCTCCCGGCTGGCTGGGCTTCCTCTAACCCAGGAGCTCCCTCTGTCTCCCAGCTGGGTTTTAGGAAGCCCAGCCAGCCGGGGTGCCTCAGGGTTCCCCCTTTAAGTGCTTGTGATTGCTGGTAAGTGGTGACTCATGTATAAGCCGAGGGGGCATTTTTCAGCCTTAAAACTGGGCTGAAAAACTCGGCTTATACACGAGTATATATAATAACTGAGTCAACCAGGTGAAAACAAAAGGGAAACAAAATAAGTTTTTAGATATCCCCAACAGTCCTGAAATCATCACCACTCCTATGAAACTGAGCTATGAAAATACAAAGACTGACATGGGCCTATGAAAAGGCACAGGGTACAATTACCAGTTTGCTTCCCACATTGGGAGAACAATGAGGTGGGCCAGCTGCACATCTCACATTACCACCACCACCACTCCATACACAGCACACCTTCTATGACAAGTATCCCTAGCACCTCCTTTTTCCTTTATTTCTGTTCTTTATACTCATGGACTTACAGGGCATAAGCAAAACAAATTAAACAAGTTTGGTGATTCAGAAATAGCCAAATGTACAGGAATACAAAATCTAAAATATACAGTTATAAAGAAGTATCATTAAAAGTCGTAGATAAAATTTGCCATGCCGAGGCTTACACTTTGGTCAGTATCAGCCTATAGCTTTGAAACTATATCTTGCTTTAGGGCGAGCCCCCATTTCTGGATGTATACTATGATCCATTTATCTCTGCCAAGATCATACTTTTACAATCAATTTAAAACACCAAACATCAACTAGTACCATGCAGCTGTGGACACTTGTATGTATACTTATATAGAGAGAAGACAAAACACAACATTCCAACAAGAATAAAAGAACATGAAAGGCACTGCAGACTAAACGAACTTGAGAAATCATCATTAATTGAACATGCTCCAATCTAAGTCAGACACAAAATCTTACTGAATGACAGAAATTCTTGATCATTCCAACAGCTACTATGTTGGACTACACACAGGGAAGCCACTAAATCCACAAACACCACAAGGCTGTTGTTGTGTCATCAGTGAAGACAAAATATCTTTATATATAAAATAAATTATCTTCTACCAGTAAAGAAGTGGAGGGTGGCTGTATTTAAAGCAAAGTTTTAATTCCATGTGGCCATGAGCTGTTGTTTGTCCTTCAAGCTTCCTAATTCTCAATCTAGAGTGAGTCACAAAAACCTCATTTTTCACATTTTGTTAAGGAAGAGATCTTCTTCTCCTAAACATTCTTTATCCAGAGTGGTAATTCAGCTGGTGATTTATACCTACTAGCCAGTATTCTAGCTGCAAGGATCCTCTGTAGTTCACAGAAGCCATAAATCCCACCACCAGAAGCCTCAGTATTTTTGTATATATTAATCTAGCTCTTGTTGATGGTCTAGCTTCCCAGCAAAAGGCAATATTAGTTCTACATGTAGTATTAAGTGATCAATACCCATGGATTCACCCACCCTAAACCTGGAACAATAAGGGAAGAGATTTGAAGTAGCCAGACAAAATCAACTGCACTCAATTCCTTTTCATTAATTCTTGTGAATTCTCGTAAGTTAAGTCCCCCAAAGCACTATCACCATTAAAAATATTGAATGCTAACTTGGGGGAAAGATTGAAAAAACCCTCCCTGCCTCCCCCCCTCCCAGATTTATCTTAGAATCTTTAGAGGTTTTATCTGAAATCACAAGATCTAAAACATCAACCTTCACTCCATGCAGGGAGGAGAGTACAGATTCATTAAAGCTTTCTGCATGGGTGTTCATATCACCGTTTTGGTTTTTTTTAAAAAAGCATTAGGGTAGTTTTGTAAAAAAGAAAACATCATGTTGTCTGTGTCCTGCTATAAAGCTGAATTTTCACTAACAGTCAAGCATGGGTATACATAGAAAGGAAGTAAAATCTATTCTTGATTCTCCAAGCCAAGTTTAGTAACTAAAAGATAATTTAAAACTAAAATAAACTCTAAACTGTGACATCTGAGCAAAGGCAGAGTGAGGGGAAACTGTGTGTGCCCTGCACCCCTGCTGCAACGTCACCCACTCCCACCAGCCCCAGAAAGCTCCCGCCACGCCCCCTCGACAGCCTGACCACGTCTCTGCCACTGCTCCACCCAGGGTATTGTGACCCCCCATCCCATGTGTGCTATGCCACTGCATTTGAGATATGAGGAAATGCAACAAGCAAGATCACAAATGGGCCTACCATCAAAGCTAAAGACAGCTAAACTAACAAAATCAGAAAAAAGTTATGTGTTCTTCATACTAAATTTCTTAAAGTAGAACAATATGGTGAATACTGATAAACTCTTAAGTTTCAGGAGAGGAAACCTGGGAAAACCAGCCAGATGGGTTTCAAGAAAGGATTTCTAAAAATGGTCCATTTTGGTCAAGACTAGCATGCTGCAGATCAGTTGTAATATTTGATACTGGAGATATTGTCACCCAGTTCGGCTGAGATTTCTTTTCTGCAATAGAATTCTTGTTTACAATAATTCTGGAATCCTTTTCAACTCTTATAATGTCAGCTTGAGAAGAGATACAAATGACAGAGGGATTCTTAGAAACAACAGCAGGTATGAGGTCATCTTGCAGCATGTTATCATACATTATGCCAGGAGATTCTTTACTTCCATGAACATTTCTTACATCTCTCATATTCTGCTTCTCTAGAATATTTGTTAACATTGTTCGATCCTGTTTCTTCTTGCATTTGTATGTCTCTGCCCAAGTATTCTAAATTTAGATTACATTTTTTCTACATTGAACTTTGGTTTGTGTCATATGAGAAACTATATTATTTGATTTCCTGCAATGCACTCAAGAACTCAACCTTGTATTGTAGTCTCTTGCCTCACCTTAACTGCGGGAGTATTTCTCATTGAAATGCAAGGAGACAATTTCACTTTCCTTATTAAACTTCCATCAACAATTCTTCCATTTACTGGAGAAGGAATAGAATTAAGTTTTGTCAGTTCTTTTTTTAGTTCTGTTAATTAAATCCTGAGATGATTTTGAAATCTTAGCAGTAACTTTTTTTAGCAAAAATTCCTCCCAGTCTTTTAGCAGTAATTACTCCCAGTTCGTGGTCACTAAACATCCTATCACTATCATTTAATTAAAGTGGATGAATAACTTTATCAACAAAAACAAACTCTTGTAGCAGAGATTTCAAACAGTGGGATAAATTCACACATTTTTATTACCATCTTAGAAATAGTAGGTTGGTTCAAAGAAAAAGGAGCAATCTCACTCCTGGCAGAATATTCACAAATCTTTCCACTTAAACCACATCAACATGGCTCAGTTCTCAAAAGTTGACTGATGAAGTTTAACATTACATTAATTTTGCCAATGACCATGGCTTAAGCATTCTCAGCAGTACATACTACTATCTGGTTATTTTGCAATCGGCAGGTTATTCCATGATTAAATTCCAACCTGGTTGCTCTCTCATTTGCAAGCTATACTACAAACTGTAGTGTTTGGGCTTCATTCTTTCCCAAATTGCTTGAAGTCTTAATTTGTCAACCATTTAGTCTGTTTAAAGGAACATAATTCATAGCCTCATCAGTAAAGGCTCTGAAGTCATGACCAAACTATTTAAACTGAGCACAAATGTGATTTAATTGCTGGAAAATCTCAATAGCTGTTTTTGAAGTGAGGAAGCTATGATCTCCAACAAACTTCAGTAAAAAGACCTTCCAAGTGATTTATACTCATATCACATCTACATTTTATACTGTCACAAGGTTGTGTTGGCTCATCTACCCCAAATAAATTGAGAGGCGTCCCAAGAGCGCTTATCTACCAGAAATTGGGACTCTAAATCTCATGCTGTTACTAAATCTTGTTCCATCTCTGAATCATGTTTTATTTTAATTACCTCAAATCTATTTGAAGAGTAGAAAGCCGATAAACCACATACAATGATGAGTGAAGTCCATGACTAACTGCATAGTGGTCAAAATAAGTAGCATCATGGGTCTGCTGTTTCTCCTTCCAGGAAGAAAGAGGTTTCCAAATGCTGAGTGTCCCTCCATGCACTTGGCTTGTCAATCCAAATAACACTTACCATCCTCTGTGTGGACTGGCTCTGAAACTGTGTCTGCTTGGGCTTCATGGGGATCTGATCCTGCAAGGTAATAGATGGAATAGGTGTTTGGCCAGAAGTATCACAGAGCAGAGTTGGATGGCTGCTGGTCACTACAAACCACAGTCATCCTCCAAGTAACCCCACTTGCAGGGGAGAGGGCACCCTGACAGGGTAAGCTGTTGAAAGCCCAGTACCAGGCTGCCAGCAGTTTAAGCAGCCCTTCCCTGCAGCACCATACAAGGCAATCTTAGGGGGTATGCTTTTTTTGCAAGACCTGTGCCCAAATGCATGTCCTGCTAGCCATAGATATGGGAGTATGCATTACCTGAGAGGCAGTTAGGATGTGTGTTCTAGAGAGCAAGACTCTTAGTTGGGGGCTGCTGGTTTCCCATCCCTGTTTACCGGTTTGGAATGTCTCTATTGGGGTTATGTGGTGGGTGTTTCCAGAATTGAAGTATGTGTAATGGTTCTGTATTCTCTTCCCTGGACATTAGTGCCAAATTCTCCCTCTGTGGTACTAAGTGCTTCTTTGTGCCTTTCCCATAAACATAGTACTACAGCATGCAATGGTGTAGATTAAAACCTATGAGGTGGGAGGGCACGATTCCCCAGGAGGAGCCACAGTGGAGGCATGGCCAGGCCATGGAGGGGGCATTCAAGGGGCATTCAGGGACATTTCAGGGCATTCCAAGGGGTGGGGGCAGGCAGCGCTGCTGCAGGGGTTTGGGTGCACGCGTGCCCTGGGCGCAGTTTCCCCTCATTCCGCCTCTGACAGCATGTACCCTAAGTGTTTACAATGGAGGTCTGAGAGCCAGAGTCCCATGCTGGGCTCCCTATCATTTCAGCTATGGGTGTCCTGCTGGGGAGTGAAGTGCTTGTTGAGGCTGTGATTTGAGTGCAAGTGCAAGGGTTTGTGCCCAGCCAATGTGGAGGGATGAGATATGCTGCCATGACAGTCAGAATCCTAAGCTATGTGAAAGCTTGAGGCAGGACTAAACATGGAGGAGGACTTGCCCTTTGCATAGATGTCAGTAGACAAAGTCATAGTTTTGCTGCAATAGCTTTTTGCTGATTTGGAGAGTGATTCTAGGACAAGAGCATTTTAAAAGAAGTCTAACTTCATCTCTATCCACAGCATGTCCCAGCTCTAATTTTTTCTATGCTGGTGTGATACGTATGCCAGCATATATGTGGCACTCCATAGTGACTTCCCAGAGCCATATCTCTGCTACACTGAAGTATATTAAAGGTACATCAGTGCAACTCTGAGGTAGGCAGTATAACATGCTGTGAGTGAATTCTTCCTCTAAGTTTCATTCTATGCAAACTAGTGAAAATATATTGTGTGCATTTTTTCTGAACAAATCCAGATAGGGGTGGGACTTCACATGACCACCAATGGTGCAGGGGAGGCTGCACTGCCTCCAATGGAGTTCCAGATGATGCAGCAAGCAGCAAGAAAAAAAAACCTCACTGCCACCCAGGAAAGCTCCATTGCACAAAATGACTTGTGCCATATGTGTCCATGGTGTAAGTTAAGTGCCGTACCAGGGCATTCCCAGGCTAAAATCTCAATGGAAGCTGACTAAAAGTCAGCTTCATCCTTGGGAATGCATCCAGCCTGCCTCTCCCTACCTGGCGTCCACTCAGATACTAGCATAGCAGCCTGGCTGGGCCCACTTCTGGGTTTGGTTGACATGGAGCTGTGTGGCACCCACACAGCTGTGTTTTTGCTGTCCACACTGGCATAGGTGCCCTTTATACCCAAGAGGGCAAATGCACTGGTGTAGGCTCTGCTGCCCCCAAAATCAAATTTGTTCTCCCATTTGGATTGGGCCATAAGTTCTTTACAGCAGTTCTGTAATAATGAGCTGAGAAATTAATTTGCCCAAGTCTTCCCAGGCATTTTGGAAATAAGTTTCCCTGGTCAAAACCCAACATATTACACACTTTCTACCCCATGTCTCAAAGTGATTTTCTAATTCACCATATGGGAGCTGAGTTGCAATCAGTTTCTGATGTCAAAGCTAAAGGTGATTTTAGTACTGAAAAGAAATAAATTCTACTGTTAGATAATGAAGCAGCAAAAACAAAAGTAAATTTTTCAGAGGAACTGATTATCAGTTAAACTACTGTTATAAAGTAGTTTGAACTGTGTTTTGCATTCCATGTGTATATGATGATACTTCTTAAACAGAAGCTCTTCCATAGTTGGAGCTTTTAATAATTCTTAAGTGTTTTAAAGGGAGACCCTCTAGGATTTATTATTATTTTATCTACATTTTTTCAGTATCTATTAAATTTCAACATGATCCATCATGCCAGACAAATCTGTTGCCATGGAATAGTTCCCGATGGAGGGATTTCTAATGTAATCTTAAAAAATAATGATCTGATAAAAAAATTCATTCAGTTGGATAAGGAAGAAATTGGTTGCTGGAGAAATCTATAGGAAATAGATAAGACACTGTTCTAGACAAAGAATATCATTACACAAATTCAGTGCAGCATGATGTTGCCGAAATCAAATGAATGCACATGTGTTAACTAGCTCTGGGTACTTTTATATAACAAAATCTGCCTGGTATAATAAAGAAAAAGAGGATACAGGTTATTTCTGGTAACTGGCAGAAGAGATCAGGTCTTCTGCACTGCCTGTGAACCTGAAAATACATGGACCCTTGGATTGTTTTAGTTTGATTTATGGTAATATTGTTCCTATTACAAACAGTAAAATGCAGTAGAAAATAGAATAAGGAAGAGAGGGAGCAAGGGGGGGGGGAGTATTGAGTAGGAATAATTTTTAGAAGTACTTCCAAATCTGAAATTGGCTTGGGAAAGGGCTGTTTGCTTTTTTCTTTCTTTCTTTCTTTCTTTCTTTCTTTCTTTCTTTCTTTCTTTCTTTCTTTCTTTCTTTCTTTCTTTCTTTCTTTCTTTCTTTCTTTCTTTTTATGTAAGCAGAAATGTTACATGGAACCCAACTAAATGGCTGGTGCCTGTCATCAAACATATTGTCACATTTTGCACCAGCTGAAACTGAGTTGTCTTTAAGGGCAGCCTCTCACAGAACTTGGTACAATAAGCTAATCTATATGTTATCAAATCAGGATCAACTTTAAAGACAGAGCAGTTTCCAAATAAGAATGAGATAGAAAATATATAGTCGCAGATGCTGTTCCAGCCTACTTTAACTTCAGCAACTGGACCAAGAGCACCCACAGACTTTTCACTTGATCAACTAAAGATAGCCAAACTTGATCTATACTTGATAAGTCTGTACCATCTGGCAAAAAGCACTGGCTATTTGCAAAGTTGCTTCTGCAAAGCTAGCTTTTCCATGCCTGCCTTTTATGACACCTTGTCTTTAACTACTCTTCAGCTTGGGCAGACTCAGCATTCTGTATGTGCCGTTTCTGGGCTTCCAACCTTGCATTGCATATTTTAACCTATAGCTCCCTTCAGCAAGATATCTGATGTTTCCAAACTGGTCCAGGTAAGCTGGGTGGGCTATTGGTTCTATGGTTTGCAGCTGGAATTGGATCAAGGGATGAGGGGCTTCTACAGGAACTCTGAACTTCTTCTCCCAACTTGTCAGTGGGTCAACTTCTTTCTGCTAAACTTAGTCTCTCTCCTGCTGAGGCTCTGGTTGAATTAGGAATTCATCTGACTGGAGCTTTGGTGAAGCTGGGTCCCCTTGACAATACTCTGCCTCCAATGATTCTTCACTGGCTTAGACCAGACCCATGACACCACTAGAGACACCCAACACACCTGCCTTCATGATTTATATTTCCATACTTTTTTTTCAAGTACGCTTGGCTTTAAAAATCAGTTTCTGGAGAAATCATTGGATTTCCAGTAGATTTGTAAAGCTGCCTCTGCATACTGCCCACAGACATTTGCTGGCTACCTGCATATATTCCACTCAAGAAGGTACATAACAAAGCATATGGGAAAGGGGCAATAGAATAATCTTGTTGTCTTCCCTTTCTAATGGATAGGAAGTTCACAAGAACAAATGTAGGGTTTTTTTCATTATGGCAGCTAGAAACTTGGTTCCTCCACATTTCTGCTGGTGGTAAATGTTCCTTGGTTTGATTAAGGACAATTATTTAGATTCTAAATTAGTTTCTTCTGCTTCCCCCTTTTGTTTTGACAAAATGATCTGAAAACAACCAGATGTATAGCAAATAGCTCATCCTTTTGAGAAACACTGTATGTGTCATGCATACTTACAAAGAAATAATTGGCTTTTTTTAGGGCTAGTCTTCTTCCCTGGGCCCACTTTATTTAAATAACAAGCCTGAGGGGCTTACTAAAAATGCCTTCCTTCACAGACCCTGTTGCTTAACTGTAGTCCTAAAACTTCATCTCAGTCCTGGAGAGTGTCTAACTGGTCTCTTCACATTTTTTCCTTCAGTTCTGTGAGCTGTGACCATTTAATGTTCCCAGGGGTTCCCATTTTGCTTTGAGAAAAGGATCAGCACCTTCAGCTAAAGGTGGCAAATCCTTCTGCCAAGGCTAACTTTTTCAATTGTTCATCTAATAGTTCAAGGTTTCATGACAATAACACTGAATAAATCCATTTTAAAAGGCATGAATAATATCTTTATATTATCACCAATATTCTGTGGCACATCATATGTATCAAGAAAGAAAGGTATATATGAATGGGGAATTAAGTAGACAGTAACAAAGCCCGGTATTGAAATAGTTAAAAACCGGTAATTGATGATCATTTCCCCTTACCTTTTTGGAGGCTACTTCAAATTCAGGAAAAACAAAAAAGCAGACACAAATAACTGACATAAGCTTATTTGTTTTTAAATGATTGTTCAGTGAATTAAAAAATATATAATATATTAATACATTAGGTTTTAAAACTCAATAAAACTGGAGGGTAGCTGAACTGAACTGGTACCTCATCAAACATTCTTAATTTTCTCACTCTACATAAAATGTGTTGTAGCTTACTTTGCTGCCCGAGGGAAGTAACGGACCACCCTCAAACTATGAAACCCAATTAAGATACCAGACATATTTGTGTGGTAAAAAAATTGGCCATAGCTTATTAATTTTATTGGTTCAAGGTTAACAGATGCGTAAGGTGCAGCATGAGGGTCTGATCTACGTGCTGGGCAGCTCAAATGCTGCCCCCCAGCACCTAATTTTCTTCAAGCCCATCTGCTGAGGAAAAAAAACACAACACACTGGAGCAGCAATGGGAGATTCCAGATGGGCAGTGGGCCACTGCCTGAAGAGTCCGTTTGCTGCTAGGTGTGCAAACCATAGAAGTCCATGTCTGGGCACCCTACCTGTTGGCATGCTCCACCCCAAATCTTTTAGGGAGGTTCCATTAAAGCAGGTAGCTTCCCCCTCCCCCACACCAGTAGATCAGGCCCCCATGTGCAACCCACCAAAGAACAGGGTGAAATCCAGCTCCCACCAAACGCTTCCCAAACACTTCTCAAACCCTGAGCCAATCACACAGTTCATCCCGTAGGCAACCAAAGATCCATTCCCCAGGAAGACAAATGTACCCCATCAGCCCGGTAGTGAGGCTCTAGCCTATGGGCAATGTCCCAATATGTAGTACACCTCCCCCCATGTTCGTTAATAAAACGCAAAGGAGCCCGGCTTACTTTGCTCCTGGCTAAGTCCATTTGTTTGAGCGAAACAGCCCCATGCCAGCAGCGCATCTCCAACAGCTTAGAACAAAAAATTGTAGTCCAGATAACATACAGCAAATGTAATCCAAGTCTGACAGAATCATCTGGATTAACTCGATCCACTTGCATGCTGGTAAGTCATTCTCCTTGAGGTGGATGATGAGGGTGTGTGAGGGGAGGAAGCCCGACCCTTAGCTGCTCATTCCAGAAAGCCCGGAATCTCTCACCCTGCAAATGGGAAAGCTCATCTGCTATGCTGTTGTCCTCCTCAGCACATGTTTTGCTGAAAAAGAGATGGTATGTAATAAGCAAAAGGAAACAAACCTCCTCACCAAACGCATGACCTGCTCAGAGGGAGAAGACAGCTTGTTAATGACCCTCACCACAGCTGCACTGTCACACCAGAAAAGAACTTTGTGGTTCTTGAACTGCTGCCTCCAAATGTGGACTGCGACTAGAATGGGAAAAAATTCTAAGAAAGTCAGGTGCCACAAAATCCTAGTAGCAGCCCATTCCAGTGACCAATGCTGAGCACACCAATAACCCTTGAAATAGATTCCGAAACTCCTAACCCAAGCTCCCAGAGACATCTGAGTAAACCTGCAAATTGGAATTGGGAGAAAGCCCGGACTGCCACAATGAAATGCTGTTGAAGTGCGTTCCACCCAGACTGACAGGTCAGACTTTATGCCTCTAGTTAACCTAATATAGTGGTGAGGGGCAGACATACCCCTGGTGGCCTGAGCAAGGCATGCACAAAAGGGGCGGCCAGGAGAAACTACCCTGCAAGCAAAGTTCATGTGACCCCAAACCACTTGCATTGCTTTGGGAGTGCACTTGTTGCAGTGCAGTAAAACCTTTATGAGGGACAAAAGCTTATCCAGTTTATCCAGTGGAAGGCTGGAAGTACCTCATACAGTATCTAGTAGAATGCCCAAGAAAACAAGGGATGAGGTAGGGCCCTCAGCTTTTTCTTCTGCCAGGGGAATGCCCAGATCAGCAGCTAGGCCTTGAAATGCATGCATCCTGCTGTGACACTCGTTAGTGCTGGCCCTACTGGCCCCATGTGTGCAGGGCTTTGCCAAATATGAAGCCCCAGCTATCCGGATTGTAAACAATCCCACCTAAGACATCCCACTGGCTCCCTGAGGGGAGATGCCAGGAGAGAAAAATGGTACCATCTGCATGTCCAGTGGATGCTTGCACTGAGCCATGCCCCCCCCCGAAGAATGACTGATCTTCCCAAGCACTTCCCTCTGTTCAAGTGCTCCAGCCTTCCTTTGGTATGTCTGCGTGCTGTGAAATGCACACACCCCCGGCACTCCCAGCACCCTCACTGGCTCGAGGATAAAAAAGGGATGGGGAGAAACTGCTACAGTATCATGGTCATTAGTAGCCAGGCACCCTCACTGGCTCAAGGATAAAAAGGGCTGGGGGGAGAAACTGCCGTGGAATTGTGTAGCCAGACCATTCCCAGACCCCTCCTTTCCCCTCTTAACCTACCTCCAAGACCACGTGATCAGACGCCTCACGATCCACCAACAATCCTCCAATGTGGCTGGCTCCAAGAGACAGGCCTTGGTGAAGCCAGGCCCAGCCTTATAAAGGCCCAAGCGGCCCGCCCCCTCTGATGTCAGGGAGACCCCCCAACATCAGCAAAAAAGTGCCATGGTTGACCCACACATGCTCAGAGAGCCAGCCAGGTCTCATGGGCCTGACTGAGGGCTGTGAGACCTGGGAAGGGGAGCAACGTGCACTCATGCTGCCCTGTCCCCAGCAGCAATGGCAGCTGTGGTAAGTTGCAGCCACTTCTTTTTGTTCTGTATATCTGGATTTTTCTTCTTTTTATCCTATCTAAATTCTCACTGAGTCTTGTTTCCATATAACAATGCATAGGTTTGCAGCCAAAGACTATACACAGTTACTTGGGAATGAGACCCATTGAATTCAGAGGGTTTTATAGCTGAGAAAACTTGCATAGGACTGGGCTGCAAGTCTTCCTAATGAACCAAAGTGGCATTTGACCTTCCTTAATGTATTTTATATCACAAAAGTTTATGAAATAAATGTGTTAGGAAAACAAATCTTATTCGTTTTTCTTGACATTCATATGTGTACCAACTTTTTCTTTTCATTCCAAATTCCTACTTGGTTTTTTTTATTTATTTCCAGCTCCAACCTACTATACACTCTCCGTACATGGATTATACTTGACATAATTTTATTTGCATGCATCAAACTGTAAAGAAGTAACCTCCCCCTTTTTATCACAGCCATTTTCTTTGATTCCTGATTTAATTCCCAATAAGGTTCTAATTGATTCTGAAGAAGTTACACATTTATGGCTGGTGAATGGAGTCAATTTACTAATTCCCAACAGACTGTAATTTATTTCAAGACTGACAAAAGAGATGACCTGAGTGAGAACAAGTGTAGTTTATTGTCACATAACCAACAAATGTCAAGCAGTAGCATAGCTGTAAAGAAATTCCCAAAGCAATAGAAATTATAATTACAGACACAGTAAATCAAAGACAAGCAGCAAGCAGCAGATAAAAAACACTGTCCAAAACATAAGCAAAATATGACACATCTTAGTACAATGGAAATCGTCAACAATCAGCCAAAGCAGCTTTCTAGGAAAGAAATAATTCAATATTCATTTTCTGCCATGATATTAATCTTATTGTTGTAGTCAAAAATATTGACCTTGGTCCACTAGGAGGTTTTCACAGATGGAAGAGATTTCAGACAGTGAAGTGAGACTCTCTTGCCTATCCCAGCCCTCTTAGGTTCAAATGGCTCCTGAAACACATTTTTGGGGGAATTGCTGGATAGTTTGAGGTGGGAGTCATAGGCTGATTTTCCACAGTAAAAATGCCCTAGAGTCCAGTGCAGCCAGGAGTTCTCCACAGCACCCGGTGCTGCAGCATGTCTGCCATGTTGTTGCCCCGGTGCCACCCTGCAGCATTGGCTGTGCTCCATGAATTTCCAGAACCATCAAATTTGAGGTTCTTTTGAAATGCCTTCCGCTACTGTGGAAAACTCCACAAAGCAGAACCAGTAAATTTTTCCTGCCTTGCTGCTCTGTCCCGCCCCACCAGTCGATAGGCACTGAGAATCAGCACCCTCCCCCACCCTTTGCAGTGGAAAAAAATGGAGGGAGAAACCTTGGGTTTCAGACAGAAAAGCAGTGTGTGCAGGAGCCGTGAATGATTCTGTCACGCATGCAAGGATTTTTGATTTAAATTTTAAACAGAGGGAGGGGGGAGGATGGCGATTTCCTCACACATGCAAGAATTTTAGACCGGTGGGTGGAGGGGTGAGGTCGCCGATTCTCAGTGCCTGTTTTGTTTTCAGTCGTGTAAAATTAAAATAATGAAAGAATGCGGGGAACAGGGGAGATTCAGCCAATCAGACCACAGGAAACGGAGGATGTCCACGCATGTGTGGAAGACATTTCAGAAGAGCTTGTGGTGCAAATGGAGAAGCACCGGGCTCATGGAGAAACAGTTGGAGCATAACACACTGGCCCTGCCTCGAATCCAAGGAAGAACCGGGGAGCAGTGGAGAATCAAAATCAGGCCAAATAGCACCACAGCAAGAACACTCCTGGATATACCACAGGGCATTTTGACTGTGGAAAATCTGCCATAGATCTGCTGCAGGGAATCATAGATATGCCTTAGCAAAACACACTTCACCTACATGTGCAGAAATTCTATAGTGGATGTTCTAAGCTACTTAAATGGAATAGATTCACAAATAGGTGGATGATAGCCCAGTCTGTTGATCACATCAGATCTGGTAGACAGCTAGACTTTAAAAAAAAATCAGATGAACTAAACTTAACTCTTGCCCAACTTCTGGAAAGTTGTGTATGGTTATCCCGACCAACTCACTTTCCCTCATTTTAAAAACCTCATTCTAAATATCAAAGGGAGCCACTTTCTGTTTGGAACTGCATATGAGAGGAAGAAAGGTTCTTACCTCCTACCTCCATTTTCAGATGCTGGAACAGACAGAGCAGGGAGTTATTCACACAGCTCCAAAGTTGCAGTTATGTAACCAAGTTCCTGTCCAAACTATGTCAACTTCAGACAATGGCATTGGGAAAGGGGGGTTGGAAGCTGACCTTCCTCCCCATCTTTTTCAGTAGAAAACTATTGACAGCGACTTCGGAAAACCAGAGGAAAACCACACAAAACTTGCCAAAAACAGTTATTATATGTTCAGCCCATAGTCTCCATGTTCTCAAACAATTAATTCAAATATTCTGAACTAATTTAACAATGTGATACTAATGCTAATAGTAATTGTCTATATAATTCAAACCACATCACATATATCACATGAAAACATCTATTTTAAAACTGCTTTGCTAGTCCAAACAGAAAGTATTCCACCGGTATTTATTTTTCAGAAACACAAAAAAAGTGTATTAAATTTCACCATCTTATTGAGAGGCTTCTCCTCTTGTTGGAAGGAGATTTTTTTAGCATCTGCTGATAGGACTGCACTTTCTGGAATTTTGTGTTTCCCAACCATTCAATAAAGCTATGTAATTTGGGTTCTGTTGGCTCTTTTCCTTAGGGGATTACCCACAATTGATCTGCAGCTTTGTTTATATAAAAACTGCCACATTTTTATTTTTGCTATTGTTAAGTACACAAAAAACATGTATTACACACAAGGTCATCCACTCCAACCCCCTCCCATACCATCAAAGCACTGATTAAACACATGTAACTAGATGAGCACACATAGAACAAACACACACACGCTAATTGTCAATGTGATATTGAGATCAAGAGACTCCATTTTAAGTTTCCAGCTAAAGCAGTCCCATAGAAATAATAAGGATGAATTCCAACTTGAGAGTTTTATAGTTTTCTGCAGCTGGTATGCTAGATTAAAGGAGATTGTTTGGTGGTCAAGGACAATATTGTGTCTTCTTAATTAGGATGGTACCTAGCTCTCTACACTTGGCATTGTAGATAAAAGCTTAATTATAGCATTACCATATAGGGAGTTATATAGCTAGGTATGGCATGTTGAGTGTCTTACACTAACAAGCAAACAGATGTTTAATGGCAAAGAAAAAATAAATTGTAATAATTGTGGGACACCAATTAGAGTATAAAATTATACCAGAGGAAGTGGTTGTATAATCTATAAGAACCGATCGAAGAAATGATGACTTCATGTATAACCAATCAGAAAGATGTATGTGTGTACACATACACACACACACTTATACATATGTAAAAGAAAGCCTTATATTTTGTATTTTGGAATGCTGGCCTTTGTACCTAATTCCCTTGCTTAAGCAATAAAGCTGTGCTACACCTCTAATCTTGGTCTCACCCATGGTTTCTTGATTGAGTGTGGATCCATGGGGTACACCTGTACAACACTGTCTTATAGGATAGACATCTGCATTACTCTTATAGGATAGAGAGACATCTGCATAAAACTGCTGGGTTTTATAATTGCAAGGGGAAAGTTTTTGTTTGTTTGTTTTGGTTTGCTTCTGTGTCCAAGTAGCTTGTGGTGAGACATGAAATCTGTTTTTCATTCAAATCATCCTATTATAAAAAAAAAACTATTATAAAAAAAAGGTTAGCCATGATGGCAATGATTCATTTCCAGTCAATTGCCACACACAACTCACTTCTAGCCAATTGCCACGCACACAATGCTAAAGGCAGGGTTTACAACGAACTGCTAACAAAACGAACACAAACAAACAGTGGAATGTGGTAGCAGGAGATGTCTTGCAGGTGGCTTAGGATTTTAAAAAATGCACTTTTAAAGCCTAACAGATGGTGACCAGTAACACAAAGAAAAGAGGAAGTCCAAAGTATTAACTTAAGCAAGTGCAAAACCTTCTTCTCCTATATACTCTTCAACGGCTGCTGCTGATACTACTTTATTTCTCTGGCCTCAGTCTGTAAAGAAATTAGCAGCTCCCTTAACCAAGCTCTAGTCTAGATCTTGTCTCTCCTTTTGCAGCACAAACTGACTGAGGGGAGGGGCTTTTGCAGTTAGTAATACAGGAGCAGACTTGGTTCCCTGGACATTAAATGTGAAACTTTTAAATAGAAAAATAACATGTTAAAGAGAAAGTGATTTGGGTTGCACACAGATGAAGAGAGGACCACCTAGTAAGCTTATGGTGAAGGTGAAATTTCCTGACTGTTAGCCACTATGCCACACTAGATGTCTTGTGTTCTTGAGTAATCTTTTATGAATACTCACCAGTGCATTCCCAGCATCCACATGCAGATGATTTTACACCAGACCCATAGGAAAAATACTGAGTTGTCTAGTTCAAAACTGGCAACCATACCAGCACCATGGATCCTCAGGCCTGCAACAGTGTGGATCCATGAGAAAAATGGCCTGTTGCCTCCCACAAACTAAACTCTTATGAAGGAACAGGGATTCAGAGTGAAGAAAGAAAGGGAGAGAGAATGTAGTCACTCCTCTCGCTTCCCACTTATCCCCAGTAGGTGATTCCAGAATTTCCTCTCCCAGCTCATCTGTAAAACAGCAATGACCCATTATTGGGACAAAAACAACAGAATAAGAATTATTACTATAAATTGTTCACAAAATCTGTGTAAAACAGAATGATATTGTGTATACGTAGTTGGCTATATATAGATGGTTGGCTTCATTAAAACCCAGATGGTGAGCTATCCTCAATCACTACTATAATTATTTTTGATCTTACATTTCTTGAAGAGAGGCAGTTGTTTTAAATTAGGGGAAATGCAGGCCCCCAGTTATAATTTAGGGGAGACCCCAGTTTCCCAAGAATGAAAGCATTTCCTCGTCAGGCTAAAGGGCAAACTGGAGGCTGTTTTAGCAGAAGCAATAAACACATATCCTACAAGGGTACAGTGATATGAAACTTCAGCTAAATGACTGGAAGTTATCCTGTCTCAGGGATGAGACTAGATCAGAGACAGACAATAGAGGAAAACTGTTGATTGTCAAATAAATCTCCTTAGTGTTAAGCCCAAAAGCTTCTTTCAAAAGTAATTCATGGCATTCAAAGAAGGACAATGCAACCCTAAGAATTCTTTATTGTCAATAAGCCCCACTGAGTAGACTTCAGTGGGTTTTCGAGGCTGATTTTGCACTTTCTAAATGCTCCATGGCTTAGCTGGGGAGGGTACCTGCTGTGGGGCTTCTCACCCTCCTTGTAGTTCCCCATTGCTGCTCAGCTCTTTCCTTCATTTGAGTCAGAGCCGGTGCAGGAAGCCCTGAATGATTCCACACAAGCCTGGAGTATTTCCCTAAGCACTGCTTAAGCACTGTGAGCTCATCCATAGTCTCTTTCACGCAGAGGGGTAGCTGGGCCAAACTGTGCCCAGTGCGCAGTGTGTTTTTTCCGCCCCCCATGGCCCCCCATGGCGCCCTCTGCAGCACCCCCCCGCAGCACACACACCCGCCCCCTTCCCACACTTACCTACGTTCCTTTTCTATTTCTAGTACTTTATGAGGCTGAAAAAAGCGGCCTCTTCACAATTCAGAGGAAAAAACTGCCTGACGAACTATACTTCCCAGGAGACCTTGTGAGCCCCAAGGTCTCCTGGGAACTGTAGTTCCTCAGGCAGTTTTTAGCCTGAACTGTATATAGGCCATTTTTTTCAGCCTCAAAAAGTACTAAAAAAAGAGAAAAGGAACATAGGTAAGTGTGGGAAGGGGGACTGTGTGTGTGTGCCACGGGGGGGCGCAGGGGGCTGTGGGGGCATGGGGAAAAGGGGGAGGCATGACGCACCCCCCCTTGGTGCTCTACCACTGCTTTCACGCATGTGTGGGCAGCCTTCATTTCCTGTATTCAGATTGGCTGAATCTTGCCCCATTCCCCCCACTCACTTTCACTATTTTGGTTTTAAATGACTCTGAACACAAAGCAGGCACTAAGAATTGGTGCCTTTGCACCCCCCCCATCTAAAATCCTTGTGTGTGCAATGGGAAACTCCATCCTCCACCCCCCTCCATCTAAAATCTAAATCTAAAATGCTTGCATGTGCAAGAGAATTCCCACCCTCCCATTTGCGGCGCCTGCACATGCAGCTTTTCTGCCCAAGGTTTCTCCCTTCTTTTTAAAAACTAAGGTTTCTCCCTCCAGTTTTTTTACTGCAAGGAGGGAGGGCGCCGCTTCTCAGCACCTGTTGATTGGTGGGGCGGGCCAGAGTGGCGAGGCGGGAAAACTGGCCCTGTTTCTGCTATGGAGGAGTTTTTCATGGCAGTGGAGGCCTCTGGAGCAACAAAGGGGCATTTCAAAAGAACCTCAACCTTTGTGGTTCAGGAAATTCATGGAGCAAAACCAATGCCGCAGGGTGGCTCCAGGGCAGAAACATGGCAGCCATGCTGCAGCACTGGGGGCAGTGCAAAACTCTCAATTGCAGCAGAGCATTCTCCATGCCAACAAAGGGGCAAAATCAGCTTGCAAAATCGGCCTGAGAAGACTTGCTTAAGATTTGCACTGAGTCTTAAGTACTTCCCTTGTGTCTGGTTGTTAGGGAGGGGATGCTGGAGGAAGATAATTCCCCAGTCGGAAGGAGGCCCCTGAGGTAGAGCATTTCACAGCTTTGTAGCTATTCCTCAGATTACTAACTGAAGTTGTGCCCGCAGGGTCGCAAGGAAGAGGCGAGACGCGGTGATATCATCCGGTGGAGAGAGCCAGCAGCAGGAAGCGCGGGATCCTTGGATCTGGCAACTCTCCCGTGTGCTAGTCCCTGGCACCTTTTATTAGGGTTTCTCTGGGGGCGTGTAAAGGGGTCGGATAGGCGGGAAAGCGGGAGAGCAGGAGATCATCATGTGATGCATGATCTCATTGGGCTGCTACGTGCAGGAGGAAGCGTCCGCGTCTGGGTCTAATCCATACCTGGGGGCAAGAGCCCTTTTGTCCCTTTGTCTGGGACACCTTGTGACCGTGAGTCAGGTAGTTCATGACCTGTGACTCACAGGGGAACGGGGGGTGGGGGAGCGTGTGCGCCCAGAAGGCCGTAGCTGGCACCGGCATTCCAAGCGCTCTTTCTACGGTTCTGCTGGGTTCGCGGGCTCACCCCTACATCAACACAAAAGGAACACTTTAATCTATGAGGTACTATGAGACAAAATCAGATGTTTCTTAGTATTCAGCATTTCTCACTTGTGAATTTAGTTATCTGCAAATCCAACTTATGTTTGCAAAAGATTTAAATTTTGTTAATTTACAGAAGAGAAGGAATAGAGATGATTAATGTAAGCTGATTTTGAAATAAAACAGGAATAGATTGAGGCTTCATTTCAGCTACTCTCTCTCTCTCTCTCTCTCTCTCTCTGCCAGTATGTCGTACCCAGCAATGCTTTAATCAGTCAGGCCATCACCCTCTCTAGAAGAGGAAGTCAATAGGCCTATACCAACTGTGTTTTCCTGCAGTGCTATCCTTAGGTGTGCAGAAAAACTGCAATTAAATCAAATGGTTTGACACAAAGTCCCCATGAAGGGAGTTTAAGAACAAGAGTAGGAATTCCTGGGAATGAAAGCAGATCGTTAGATAACTCTGAAAAGTTTGATTTAATCAGAATTAATAAAAGCTTCTCAATGGGTTTCTGGCTGCCTTTTGTACAAAGTTTTAGAAGTTCTTTTTGACTAGAACTTTTATATTGATAAGCTTGCTAGTTATAATAAAGAACAGTAATTCCAAAAAGAAGAGTTGTCAAAAGTCATGGCAACTTTATTCCTTTTAAAAATATCAACACCTACAGAACAGCAACTATTTGGGGGGAAGAAAAACTCAGAGCTTTTGGAAGCAGCCAGTACAGACGCTAACAGTAAAGAGGTCATCAAACAGTCTGTACTACAGATAGGAGGGAACTCTACTACAGATAGAAGGGAAGCTGCCTTAAGCCTAATCTTATTTATCAAACTTATCTGGTGAGAAATGGAACCTTACCTTAGTGGCAAATTATCTGAACCTCAGTGAGACAAATCAAAGAACCAATATTATTAAGGCATCTTGTGGGTATTTATGCCCATTTATCAAATATATTCTAATAGCCAAGAGAGATACTTAAACTTAGATATGCATGAACAGACCTATAAACTGGAAAAATACTCCAGGTTTGTAATAAAATTGGAAATCTTAAAAAAAATCATAAAAGGAGTACCTGTAGCATTTTAAAAAATCATCCTTGACTGTTTTTTTGGCAGCTATACAGGCTTGGTTGCTCCTACAGATGGACCTTGAGCTTGTTTGGAGGTTCTAGCAGGGCAATACAACTATCATATACCATTGACTGAAGAATGGTACACTTCTTCTATCTGGGATGGTTGTCCTCTTCGACTGAGCATGCAGCTCCTTGAGGGAAGCACATGGAGATATGAGGGAAGTAGGGGATGCCCGTTTAGATAGCCAGATCAGTTAGATCAATCCAGGCAATCAAAGGGGTGACAGATGTCACAGCAAGATCACCTTCATATCCCAAACTGGTTTTCAGTCAGTGTAAGGCAGGGGCATGCAGACTGCCTTTTCCTATCCTCCCAGACAATTACATAATCTAGCATGTCATGTTTAAATGCTTATCCTTTGTTTCAAGTTTATTTTAGCAATTTCAGATTTCTGCTTGTTTTCAGATTTGTGCAATTCAAACCTTATGACACTACTTATTGAATGTTCCATCGCATTGATTGTATTTGATTTACACTATGTGATTTGTCTCAGTGAAAATGACAGCCTATAAATTACTTAACTAAAATAAATAAATTATGTAACTAAAATAAATAAAATAGAATTCTGATGCGTCAGTTATAATGTTGGAAGCTTAACAAAATAGTATATGGTAGCAGATGTCAGCAATGCCCTTATATTTGTTACATTGGATGAACAGGTCAGATCCTATGCAAAAGAATAAATGGACATTAGAGGTGTGCAAAAACATTTGGGAAAATTTCCACAATTTTGAAAGCAGTATTGGTATTTTTTTCTTTTTTTCTTTTTTTTTACTTTTTTTTGGGGGGGGAGGGATAATCCCATTTTTTTGGCTCTGTTATCATCTACCTGCAGTTTAAAGTTGGACCTGGCCAAACTGAGCCCAGCTTCTAACAGGTGCGTTCCACCTCCAAACTCCACATGGAGTTTAGGGACAGGGAGAGCCCAGTTGATACTGACAGTGTTCAGCATTCAACTGTACATCTCTTCCTGGTGCAGGGCAGGGTGCAGTTGCTCCCAGAACCTGGGGGGATGTGCTGGTGCCCCTTGAAGAGCATCACCCAGGGCACATGCCCAGCCTTGCCTCACCCTAGAAACACCTCATAGGCCCTTTCTGCACAGTGGAAAGGGCGCCCCTGCACCAGCAGGAATTCTGCCAGTGGAGGGGTGGGGGCCGTTCGCACAGCAGCATGTGAGCGGCCCCTGGTGAGGCTGGTGTGGGAGAGGTGGCTCCACATGGAGCCGCCTCTTCCCCATCCCTCTCCCACTCACCTTGTCGCCTTCGTCGCCCTGCCAGACTCCTAAGACCCGCCCACGCTGCCCTCCGACCTCCAGGGGTTGGAGGACAGTGAGGGAGGGTCTCAGCAGTCCTGTAGAGCGATGAAGGCGACGAGGTGAGTGGGAGAGAGACGGGGAAAACAGCGTGTTCCTGGTGGTGCCGTTCACACCGCGCCACTGGGAATGCGCTGTTTTCCAAAAACCTCCCTCCAGGAGGGAGGTTTTTGGAGGCGGCCTGACGCCACCCTGGGGGTGGTGGAGGGGAGCTAGGTCGGTGCTGCTGCGTTTTAGCAGCACAGCCTGTGCAAATGGCTCCCTGGGGACGGTGTTTTTGCCGTCGCCAGGGCGCCATAAATGGCCCGTGCGGAAAGGGCCTAAGTTACAACCATTCAAATACTTAAAGAGCAATCATGTCCCCTCTCAACCTTCCCTTCTTCAGATTGAACATTCCTTAGTCCCTTAGTCTTTTCTTGCAGGGCTTGGTCTCCAGGTCCCTGATCATTTTCATTGCTCTCTTCTACTTCCACTCCATTTTGTCTATATCCTTTTTGAAGTGAGAACTACACATAGTACTCCAGGTGTGGCCTCACCAGTGCAGTGTAGAGTGGGACAATGAAATCTGGTGATCTGGATGTTATGTCTGTCTCTCCATGACATATAAACTATCTAAATCCAATCAAAACAGGAAAGCTCATATTTTCAAATTATCAAAACAAATCACACAGATAAGTTATAACATTTAAAAGAATTATAATTCCTTAAGAAATGTGTGCCTTGGGAGGGATAGTGTGAATAATAGTTTCCACTACAGTCTCAATGGCTTAATGTAGCATAAACTTTTTACTCCCCCTAGCAACTTCATGAGATCTATGCAGTAGACTGAGAAGTTTCTAGATAACTGGTGTTGGAATGCTAATAGATGTTAAACTAAGCAAAATGATAACAAAAGAAAGACCCACACAAAATATTATTAATAATAGTGAGGCAATAATCAAGTGGTGTGGGATGTTCTTCTGAACTTTCAGGAACTAAGAGAATGAGCTCTCTCTAACAGAATGCAGTTTATCTAGTGACAGAAAGACAGTGAAAAATAGCCTGGAACCATAAGAACAATTTTCTGGAACAGTTCATCTTACTGGCGAAAACAAAACTTCCTTCAAAATCTGCGTTCTTCGTATTTCTCCCCTAGTTATTTTAGAGAACTGTTTCACAAGTTAGTAACTAGTAGAAAAAGTTTGAATTTAATAGCTGAATGAGAAGAGGTTTAAGGAAGTAGGGTAACAAAGGATAGAAATCCACATCATATGGCGCATTATAAAAAAACACAAGGCTCCTAATAAATATATGAGTTGTGACCCCCTATTTTTGCCTTATTTCCATTTTTTAAAATCCTCTAATTTAGTCTTGTCTTTATTTCCTTTGGTATTCATACTTACCTTTCTTTATATCTTCTGTTCTGTCCTTCCCTCCTCCCCTTTCCAGCCAGCATTATTGTGGTGCTGACTGAGATTGTTTCTGCTCCCCATCTTTATGGTGTGGAGGAGACAGGGGCTAGCTAGCATCTGAACTTTCTCATCCTTGACGTAGGGCTACATTAGATATTTATCTGAAGTCCCTTCCACAAGGCAAATACACAAGGATGTAGGACACTAAATGACCTGTTTTGAGGGGGAACTTTGCACAGATCCCATACCCAAAATCAGTGTGCCCTTTGTTATTTCCCCCAACCTGTTTTTTTTAAATCACTAAACAAGTGAGTGCTTTAAAAAATACTGGGTTGCAGCCACTCATGAGCTGGCCAAAAGGTGCTTTATTTGCCTCCCTTTTCCTTTTTTTATTTTGTGGCTTGCATCTGCATAGCTACGCAGGTGCAGCTGGTCATATCGTGGGACATCAACATGGCTGTGTGTGTGAGAGGGGGTTCATTGCTGCATGCCTGCATAGCTACGCATGTGTGGGAAGTAATTTTTAAAAATAGACACGTCTCCATGAGAAGGCATGACAGCAACCCAGATTGTTTCTGTGGGCTCTAATCACTGCTTGCACGGATGCATGTGAATGTGAAAACAGAAAAATCAGTTACTTTATTCCAACTGCAGCCTGTTAATACATTTGGTGCAGGAGGGACCTGTGTTTCACTGACCCAACTCATGCTCCCTGAATTCACACCACAGCTTCACAGAAGGCCATTTCAGCTTCTTAAAAAGTCATGGGGGCAAAGATAGGGTCTAAACACAAAAAGGATCTCTTTAATGTTTAAAATGATACTCTTTGCAGTGGCTGTGTGGTCACAGAAAACACAAGGTGGGTCAGAGAAACCTTGGCGCAGCTTGCCAAAATAGTAAAGTCTAGTCTGACCCTCTTGATACAGCCTAAAAAATGTGAGAGGCTTTAGGGCAAGACAGTAAAGGAACAAATTTTATTTTCCCCATTTTTGTTATTCGCAAAAATAAATAAAAATTGGAAGTGTTATTATTTCTCCCTCCTGGGGGGTGGGGGAAGGAGGACAAATGCACATTCCTCCCCAATGGCAGCATTATGTCAATATTTCCCATCTGTAATTTGAGTCCTTTACCACATGTCTTGATATTGTTATATTTATTGTTTCTGCATCCTTGTCAGAAAAGCTAGTGATATGTATCAGGGTGGAGAAAATATGTAGTAATGAAATCAGGACATGAATTAAATTAGAGCTAAATCATGTTGCAGTGGGTGGGGGTGAGGAGGGAGGGAGATTCATTTCTATGGAAGGATCAAACTTGATATATGAGAAATAATAATTTAAAAAAACCCAAAATAGTTTTGAAATGTTCGTTTTCCTCACCACTGAGAAAGCTGAACCAGCTTTGACATATTTGGATTTAAAAATAAGGAATTTCAGATTTGAAATCAATCATTGCACATTGTAGAAATTAATCAATCTCAAGGTGTTGAAAGACCTACATCTAATATCACACAAGAACCAAGAAAGCCTGAATAAAAGAAAGGATGTAATGGTGAGGATGATATTATGAGAGATATCTAACATGAATTCAAAAAGAAGGATGACACTGAGAACCGTGATCCACCCAATTCAGCGTTCAGGAGTAAAAACTAATGAATCCCACTATGCATTGTTTCACACTGAATAAATAAGAAGGACCATTACTTACTTGTGGCTGTAAATAATCCAACTTCTTAAACTGATTAGATATCAGTGACAAGAAAGCACATTTGTGCTTATTTAAGAACAACCATGATTTATGCTTCATTACACATGTTAGAACAGGGATTTATATTAGCACTTCCAACAATGTTTTTACACACTCTGTCATCAATTACAAACATTAATTCTCACTTGCTCCTTGTTTAGTTAGATAAAGTTAAAAAGTATTCCTCTGCAAATCAAACTTTGAGTTAAAAGGTCAGACTTTCTGGGGTTTTTTCTTATGGAATGATCCCAGTAGTTTGTTTATAGACTTTCTATGTTCAATCCATATGTAATAATGTTGTGCATTCCTCCCTTCTTGAGTGGGAAATGTCTGGGAGCAGCTATCAGGCTGTGTTTCAGCTGAATGAAGGAGCACTTGATGTTTATTGTTATCATTTATTTGTGCATATGGACACTTTTTAAAAAAGGTTAAAAATAAAGCTTCAGTGGAGATACTTCTACGAGGCAACAGAACAACTATCCCATGTAGGATGAACCCAATATAGTGCCCTCAGCTTATCTTTCACAGAATGCCCCAGTGCAGTGATGGCGAACCTTTTCGAGGCCGAGTGCCCAAATTGCAACCCAAAACTCACTTATTTATCGCAAAGTGCCAACATGGCAATTTAACCTGAATATTGAGGTTTTCGTTTAGAAAAACGGTTGGCTCCGAGGTGTGCGTTACTCAGGAGTAAGCTTGGTGGTAATCGATGGCTTTGCTTTGAAGCAACCGTGCAACTCTTCCAACGACCCTAGGAGGGTTTACTCAGAAGCAAGCCCCATTGCCAGCAAACGAGCTTACTCCCAGGTAAAGGATTGCGCTTTAGTTCTTTGCATGAAAATCAGTGGGGTTTAACAGCGCTTAACAGGGTTACCTACACTAGGTCTTAGGTTTAATGCTAATAATTGAGCCCAGTGGCCCAGGCCAGCCTAGATGTGGGGGAGGGGGCACTGTTTGCATGTGCCCACAGAGAGGGCTCTGAGTGCCACTTCTGACAACCGTGCCATGGGTTCGCCCCACCACTGCCCCACAAAACTAACACTTACTAGATAAACCAGAAAGTACTGTTGCTTTTGTTTGGTTATCATGCTGCCATTCCTTTAGTTTGACTGACCTCAGTTCTAAACAGTCAGCCTAAAATGAACCAGAAACTTCTCCAGCACATGTTGGGTTAATCTTATTTAAGTACGGGAGTAGCACTTAAATTGGCTTAAAGATGCAATGAAATTAATCAAATCAATACGGCGGAGTTATCATGAATGGATCTTTGATAGGTAAGTGAGGTAACACCAAACAGATTTAAAGCTGAGGAACACTTAATGTACCAGCTTTGGTTTTTTTAGATGTGATTCTATTCATGTTTTAAGTATTCTAACCCAAAGGTGTGAATGCATCAGGTATGTATTTACAGATGTGTTATACAATTATACTCATAAAAGAACTGTGACAGTTTTTGTCATGTATTCTTAGAGAAATGCATCTGAAAAGTCTTTCTGGTCTATGCAATGATTCCAAACGTCTTAAATACCACATGATGCTAGATTTAATTTCTTTCTATATGTTTGAAACAAGAACTGCTCTAATACTAAGTATGCTTAATAATCGGTATTGACCACAGCAATCAGAACTGAACATTCTACATGGTGTTCAGATTGTCTGTTCAGGTAGGATATATTTAAGTGCAACATGGTACACAAACGATTAAATACTTCTTTGCTGAAGCTGACTGAAGCTGAAGACAGGAAGCCAGCAGGGGGATGGGGGCTTTCCAGTGTTTTGCACTGAGTGTCACATGTATGACTATCTGCCACTAGGACAGAAGTCGTGAGTGTGCTCTTGCTGCAGTGAGCTCCAGGAACTCAAGGAATGTGTGCGTTCTCTTGAAGCCAAGGTGGCAGACCTGGAGAAGCTGAAAGAGGTAGAGAGGGTGACAGACGAGTCTTTCAAGGACCTAACAGCCGGATCCCAAGGTGACATCTCTTCAGATGTCATGGAGAATAAAGGTCTTGGGGATGGAGGGTGCCAGTCTGAGGTGGGGGAAGATGGTCCCTTAGATGGGACCCCTTCCTTAGCTGGTGATCAGATATCCTCTCGCACTGAGGATACCCCTCAGGGAGGTGGGGGGCTCCTCATAGTGGGTGATTCGACCATTAGAAATGTAGAGAGTTGGGTTTGTGAGAGCGACAACGTGATGGACTTCACACTTGCCTGCCTGATGCAAAGGTTGTGGATGTCATGCTTCGTCTAGATAGGCTTTTTGTGACAGCAAGCAGTGGAGGAGTCAGCAGTTGTGGTCCGACATTTTACCCAACGACATTGAGAAATGTCGCCGGGAGGTTCTGGAAGTTATACTTAGGCTGCAAGCAGTAACAGGTTGAAGTCCAGGACCCCCAAGGTGGCATTCTCAGAAATGCTACCTGTTCCATGCGCAGGGCTTTGTGCCTAGGCAAGCTGGAGATACAGGGTCTCAAATGCGTGGATGAGAAGGTGGTATAAGGCAGAGGGTTTCATAGATTTGTCAGGAACTGGGGAACCTTTTGGGACAAGGCAGAACCTGTACAAAAGGGATGGGCTTCATCCAACTAAAAGAGGGAACTAGGTTGCTGGCGCTCAACATTAAAAGGGTGGTGAACATCAGGCTTTTAAACTGTGGGAGCCCTGGGGGAAAGCCGACAGGAGCTGAGGTGGACTTCTGTCCGGAATACAGCATCTATGGGGATGCAGGACAGAGAGGGAGTAGTTTTTTTCTAAATCAACCACATACAAGCAAGGAAACATAGCAAATGTGTATGTGGGTAAGGGATAGTGGCCTACAAAGGACTTTGAGGGTGTGCTACTACAAACTTGGTGGTTAAGGACAGAGGCAGGGGTGCATACAGGTGTCTCTATGCCAATAGTGGTGGTGCTTCCTTTGACCTAAAATGGGGGAGCTGGAGTACAGAGTTTTGAAGTGAGGACCTTGATATAGTGGGCAGAGACATGGTGGGAATGAGGAGCAGAACCAGTGGGATGTTGCTATACCAGGCTAAGCAGGCTCTATAGGAAGGATAGGGCAGGGCGCATTGGGGGTGGAGCTGTCCTTTACATAAAAAGACAGCATAGTGCCACATAAAATAGACAATGCAAGGGGAGCTGGTTCCCTGCTGTAATCACTGTGGATATCACTACCAGGTGTGAAGGACAGTTTAATATTAGGAATATGGCTATTGTCCCCCTGACCAAAGTGCACAAGAGGATTCTGAGATGGAAAAAGAAATTAGAGAGGCTAACAAAAAAACAAAAAAATGTAGTGGTACTGCGTGATTTTAACTATCCCCATATAAACTGGAAAAAATGTAATGTCTGTGGTCATAGTAAGGAGAGAGTATCTCTGGATATGCTAAATGACTGTGGTTTAGAGCAGATGGTTGTGGAACCAACCAGGGGAGAGGTGATCCTAGATCTAATTCTCTATGGGGACCCAGGGACCTGGTGTGGGGGGGAAGTCAGTGTTGTTTAGCCGATAGGGGAACAGCCACCACAATGTTGTTAGATTCAGTATCTCTGCATGCTAACAAGTGACAACTACTAATGTAGTTACATTCACCTTCAGAGAAAGGGAAATTTCTCAAAGATGAGGGGCATAGTGTGCAGGAAGTTTAAAGGGAAAAATCAAGAGAGTCAAAACTGTCCAGGGATGCTTGGAGGTTATTTAAAAACACAGTAATAAAAGCTCAGCTGGAATAAATACCGTGTTCCGTAGGTTAGGAAAGGCAGCACCCAGTCCAAAAGAAAGTCACCATGGTTAACACAAGAGAGGTTGAGGAAATTATCAGAAAAAAGAAAATGTCTTTAGAAAATGGAAGTCCAGTTTGGATCGATGAAGAATATGAGAGGGAAATACAAATAGTGGCAAAAGAGAAGAAAGTTAGTGTAAGGGAAGCAAAAAAGGATTATGAGGGAACACAGAGCTATGCGAATATCAAGATCAGCAAATAAAACAATTCCTCTTCAAGTAAGCACTCAAAAGCAGGAAGCCAACAAGGGAAGCTGTAGTCCCGTTCAAGAGATGACAAAGGAACAAAGGGTGTGCTAAAAGATGACACAGGAGATTGCAGAGAAGCTGAATGAATTCTGTAATGTGTTCCTCACTCCAAGAGGAGGTGAGGGTACCCTGCAATCCTGAACCAAGTTTCTTAGGAGGCTAACCCAAGGAACCAGTGAAGATAGTGGTAGACAAGGAAGAAGTTCTGGCAGCCATTGATAAACTAAATGCTACCAAATCCCCTGGCCCAGATTGCATTCACCCAAGAGTTCTTAAAGAACTCAAGCATGAAATTGCTGATCTTCTCACTTTAATATGCAACTTATCCCTGAAATCTGCCTCCATCCCTGAAGACTGGAAGATGGCCAATGTCACACCAATCTTTAAGAAAGGATCTAGGGGGGACCCGGGAAATTACAGGCCAGTCAGTTTGACATCTAGTAGATTAGTAGAATCTATCATTAAAGATAAAATTATAGTAAATTAGTAGAATCTATCATTAAAGATAAAATTATAAAACATATAGAAAAGCAAGACCTGCAGAGAAAGAGTCAGCATGGCTTTTGCAGAGGCAAATCCTGTCTTACAAACTTACTAGAGTTCTTTGAGGGTGTAAACAGGCATGTGGATAAGGGGGAACCAGTGGACATTGAGAATAAAACTGCAAAGATTGTCATGCCCTTATATAAAGGTGTGGTGCGACCGCACTTGGAGTACTGTGTTCAATTCTGGTCGCCACATCTCAAAAAGGATATCGAAGAGATAGAAAAAGTGCAGAGAAGGGCAACGAGGATGATTGAGGGACTAGAGCGCCTTCCTTATGAGGAGGGGCTGCAGCGTTTGGGACTCTTTAGTTTGGAGAGGAGACGTCTGAGGGGGGGATAAGGATTGGCTCCGCAAAATTATGCATGGGGTAGAAAATGTTGACAGAGAGAAATTTTTTTCTCTTTCTCACAACACTAGAACCAGGGGGGGGGCATACATTGAAAAATGCTGGGGGGAAGAATTAGGACTAATAAAAGGAAACACTTCTTCATGCAACGTGTGATTGGTGTTTGGAATATGCTGCCACAGGAGGTGGTGATGGCCACTAACTTGGATAACTTTAAAAGGGGCTTGGATAGATTTATGGAGGAGAAGTCGATTTATGGCTACCAATCTTGATCCTCTTTGATCTGAGATTGCAAATGCCTTAACAGTCCAGGTGATCGGGAGCAACAGCCGCAGAAGGCCATTGCTTTCACATCCTGCATGTGAGCTCCCAAAGGCACCTGGTGGGCCACTGCAAGTAGCAGAGAGCTGGACTAGATGGACTCTGGTCTGATCCAGCTGGCTTATTCTTATGTTCTTATGTTCTTATGACTCTCCCCTGCATCTACCATTGCTTCAAAGTATTGCCAGGTATGACTTTTAAAAGGAAAAACTATTACTCACTCTGAAGTGAGACTTATTATTTAGATGTCTTTTAATACCATAATAATTGTATTAGCTTGCTTATTGTATAGTGTTAGATTAGGATTAGTTAAATAGTGGCGAGCTGAGTCCACCTACGGTGGAGAGTTTTGCCGGGGTTGAGTTAGGAGGGGACAGCGGGGATGGGGGCACATTCCTTGGGGTTGGGGATCCCGGTGTTGATGGGACGGGGCAGGTATGGCGGTAGGCGGCGGCCACATGAGAGAAGGTGGATGAGATACGGTTATGCTCGCTTACCTTCTGACCTCCGACCTATCCCAAGGGATGAAGGAGGTTGGGTTCAGAGACACCTTGCTTCGTCTTTGGTGTTGATAAATGCCAGGTCCATAAATAACAAGACCGGGCTGTTCTCCCGAGAGTTCCTTGGAGTCTCAGCAGATGGGACCTGATCTCCAGTGTCACCAAAACCTGCGCTGTGAAGTTGCTTAGGACCAGTTGGCCTTTAGGCAGGTCAAGCCAGCCACCAGGTTTCGTGTGTCTCCACCAATCGCAAACACTGGGCCGGGGTGGTGGTGGTGGTGTGGTGATGTTAGTCTGAGATTCCATCCCTTTTAGGGCTATCCCTGTCCCTGAGATCATTGGTATGGAGTGTGTCGGCCTAGAGTGGTTGGCATTGGAGAGGTTGGCTGTTCTCCTGGTGTACCGGTCGCCTAGTGCCCCAGGAGATGGCCTGCCACGGCTGCTGGAGGTGGTAGCGGACTGGGCGTTGCGGTACCCCAGACTTATTGTTCTGGGGAATTTTAATGTCCATGTCGACGCTGCCTCATGTACGGTGGCCACGGACCTGGTGTCATCCATGGCGACGCTGGGCCTCTCTCTGGTAAATTCTGGCCCCACTCACGAGGCCGGTCACACACTGGATTTGATCTTTGGGTCAGGTGTTGATGTGGTCATATCCTTTATTGACAGAGTGCCATGGTCTTACCACTATGCCCTGAAGGCTTGGATGAGCATGCCACAACACCCCTGTCTAGGCAACAAGCGAATTTATGCTTGCCCGCAAAGACTTATGGATCCTGTGGGATTCCTGAATGCTCTGCGGGATCCTGAACCCGCCAGCACCCTCGATGGTCTAGTAGCAGACTGGAATGTCTGCCTTTCAAATGCCATCGAGGTTATTGCCTCTCCCCTAATTTCTCTACAACCCTCCTACTCTCGGCTGGCTCCGCTGCGGTACACCTCGAGGAGCTATGTTGTCATTTGAAAAGGGGCCTTAGACGGCTAGAGTGAGTGTGGAGGAAGTCTCATGATGAGGCTGTGCGAACATCTTATAGGATGCTTATGAAGGCCTATGAGATGGCGATGAAGGAGGCGAAGAGCGTGTTCTTCTCCTCCTCTCTCTGCTAGCCTGCATAATCTCTGTGCACAACTGTTTCGCATCATTCAATCTCTTACCTCATTATCAGAGGGTTCAAAAAATGATCAATTGGCTATTAGCTGTGAGGCATTTATGAGCTATTTCGCAGATAAAATCGCGTCGCTCCGCCAGAACCTCCCTGCCACTTTGGAGACAATTAGCGAACTGGAGGCTCCCTTGCTGTCTTTTGGCCCTTGTTTGGCCCAGTTTTCCCTGCTCTCCGAAGACGATGTTGACAGAGTCCTAGCTGCTGTTAGACCTACTACTTGTCCTCTGGATCTGTGCCCCTCCTGGCTTATTAAAGCATGCCGGGAGGAGCTACGACCCCACCTGTTGACTATCATCAATTGCTCCCTTGAGCAAGGAGTTTGTCCGGGTGGGTTGAAGGAGGCAGTGGTCCGCCCACTCTTAAAAAGACCATCTCTAGATCCTAGTGATCCGGCCAATTACCGCCCCGTCTCAAATCTTTCGTTTCTGGGGAAGGTAATTGAGAGAGTGGTGTTGGAGCAGCTTCAGGGTTTTCTGGAGGGCGCATCGGCCTTCGCTCCCTTCCAGACCAGCTTCCGTGCTGGGCATGGGACAGAGACTGTTCTTGTAGCCATCACAGATACGCTCCGTATGCAGCTTGACCGAGGTGGATCGGCGCTGCTGGTGTTGTTGGATTTTACCGCAGCGTATGATGTGGTCAATCACTATCTTTTGACCCACCGCCTGGCCATTTCCGGGGTGTGGGGTATTGTCCTTCAATGGATTGCCTCGTTTCTCCGGGACCGGAGTCAGCAAGTGTGGCGCGGGGACCAAGCTTCCCGGAGGTGCCCGCTTCATTGCAGTGTGCCTCAGGGAGCGCTGTTGTCCCCGCTGTTATTTAACATCGATATGCGACCCCTTGCTCAGCTGGTACGGAGCTTTGGGCTGGTGTGCCACACATGCTGGATGATACCCAGCCTTAATCTCTGTCGATGGAGCGGGGAGCAGACATCACTCTCGCAGCTCTATGGCATTGTTTGGAGGCAGTTGCTGGTTGGTTGATGCAGAGTAGGTTAAAACTGGAATCCAGCAAAGACGGAGATCCCTACTAGTCACGCAAGGGGGGCGGGGGGCTTTCAGCCACCGTGTGTGGGAGGGGGGGTCTCACGGGCACCGGCCCCCTCGGTTCATTAGGCCTGGGGGTCCACCTGGATTCGTCCCTTTCTATGGAGACCCAGGTGGCCCATGTAACCTGGCTGGCAAGCCCATCTTCGCCAGGACCGGGCGGGCTGGCCCCCTTCCTCTCCCAGGGCTGATCTGGCTACAGTGATTCATGCAACGGCCACTTTCTGATTAGACTATTGCAACCTCATTTATCGTGGGCTTCCAATTCTCTTGAGGCTGATCCGGAAACTGGAAACTGGGTCCAGCATGCGGCGTAGTTCGCTTTGCTTCCAATGGAGGTGCTACCATAGAGATCAAGCATCATCACTCAGGTTAAAATCTCGCTTGCACTGGCTCCCAGTTGGAATCTCAATCGCCTTCTGCATTGGTGTTAACCTTTAAGGCCTTACTGGGTCTGGGACCCTCAATCTCAGGGACCCTCTGGCCCCATATGTCCTAATCGGTCTCTGCACTCAGCAGAGGCCAATTTACTGAGAGATCCCCGCCCCCTCTATGATGCAGCTGGCCTCCACTAGGACCAGGGCTTTTATGGCCCTGGCCCCTGCCTGGTGAAATGCTCTTCCTCCAGCTGTCCGGGCCCTGTGGGACCTAAACAAGTTCCGCAGGGCCTGTAAGACTGAGTTATTCCGCCGGGCTTTTGGGGAGGCCAGCTGCTGATAGGTGCCCATTAACAACTGAGATCCGCTGTTCCCCTCTTAGAGGAGTTAGAGGAGTTAATGGTTGAACGCCATCTGTTTGAAGTGATTATGAATTTTGAGCGCTGCATTTTAACTGGTACTAATTTTTAGTATTTTATCTTGTTTATTCACTTGTTATATTTATGTTGTAAACCGCCCTGAGCCCTCCGGGGGAGGGCGGTATAAAAGTGGAATGAATGAATGAATGAATGAATGAATGAATGAATGAATGAATGAATGAATGAATGAATGAATGAATGAATGAATGAATGAATAAATAAATAAATAAATCCTAAGCAGATGTACACCCTCTAAACCCATTGATTTTAATGAAAAAAAGATGCAAGTCTGTTTAGGATAGTACTACCTGTTTATCTTATGGCAGTGTCATTCAGTGTCCAACAATGACTGCCAAACTGCCCATATCAATTCAAAAATGCATGTTTTTACATTACTTCAAGGTTATTGTAGTTTTTCCCTTACTCCTCCATCTACCAAAGTACTTGCTCCAAAGCATTAATCCTGGCACATATCACTCACATTGAAAACTAAAAAAAAAGGTGATTAAATTGTGCTCATATATACTCGTATATAAGAACCAGCTTGTATAAAAGAGAACATTGAATCCACCTCAGGCAATTTAAAGGATACATCCAACTGTGAACGTGCAAAAACTGGGTGAGCATAAGAAAAATAAGTTAGAACTGCAATTTACAAAAGCACAACTGGGCCATGATCCTGGAGCACAAGTTGTGACTGCACATTTGCTAAACTGCTTGAGACACTGATTCAATTTGAACATTGAAAAACAAAGTTGAGGTGATCTGGTGAATGGGATCAACTTACATGCAAACAAGGGATGAAGGTAAATTCAGCTGGCAATTGCATTTAAATTGAAGTTCTTAGCATCACTGACGACTGCCCATAGAAACAATCAGATATATTTAAACACACAAACACCAGCAGTTTTAACAGCCTAACCCATGAATAATGCACCTGTTGGGCAATGTTACATTTCATCTAAGTCACAGAGAAAAAAATATATCTAGCAATATTTCCTGCCTGTTCAACAGAAAACCAATGTGTTGACTAATACCAGTTTGTCAGAACTCAGTAGAACTTCTGACTGCTGCACTGCTTCTTGAATTGTACAATTAAGTGAGGGGCATAAAAGATGGATAGCAATTTGTGTCCTGAACAAACTAATAAAATAAAAGGAGGGGCACATACCTTTTAAATTGTTTGGAACAGAACCTTTTAATGGAAGAATTTAGACCCAAAGAAGGACGTGTATAGACTGTGGATTTGAGAGTTATACAAGATATCCCTGTTTGTTAATGGAGAAGGATATTTTAACCTAGATGTTGTGAAAGTAAATGACATCTAAAACAGAAAAAAAATTATTTCTAAATTTAGGTGCATTGAGTTCTATAAGCAGAAGAGTTCTATAAGCAGAAACAAACTTTGCATGCATTGCCATTACAGATGTTCACCTCTGTGCAGTATATCCTGACCCACTTCACAAAGCTGAGCCAAATTTTATTAAATGTTATAATAAGTCTATGATAACTGAGCAGTGGCAGCAACTGCACTGGTCATGCTTCCAGGTTTTCCTATTGAATCACCACCTGAAGAAATACCAAACAGAAATGTATGCAATGATGATAAACAGGACAGACGCCTGGCTTGCTACAGCCATACCTGTGGAGTGACAGCAGGTTTCACACCCATACTGGGGCTTCAGTACAAGGTGCATGTGGTAGGTACCTAAATAATATGTATTGAACCCATAAAGAACTGATCTGCAATTGCAGCTGCTCCATTTGCTGCTACTGCAGAGGACTCCAGTCTGGCATTTTTACTTGGCCAGCTGATACACAGAGGGAAACTATTACTTCTTCCTCCAAAGTGTAATACTGTGTGCTCTTAAGTGTGCACATGCAAGACCTATAAGAACAAATCCCATACTGTGCACCCTGCCTACTGACCCATGGAGAACTGGAAGGGTTTATGTAGGGCTGGGTGAGCTGTGATTGGGTGCAGGGGAGGAGGTTTGGCCACCACTGAGGGGGTGATTGGCTGCAGCTGTAGTTGGAATAATGTACTACAACAGGGCTTTTGGGAGAGGACATGCCTGTGGAGAGAAGCAGTTTGTCTCTTTTGTTTTATGTGCACTTGTGCCCTATGCTACTGGTGTAGTTTTGCTTTGTTTTGCTGTTGTAACTTTCCATCAGTTATGGGAGGCATTCCCAGACAGGGGTAGCTTTGAGAACAAACTAATTCTTGCAATACCCATGAACCTGCACCTTTCCCTGCTGACATTCATCTGTGCCATTACCACATCAATAGCCAGCTGCGGTGCAGCAGCACCAGGGCACTCTGCCAGTCCATCCTGGAGATACACTGGTGTACCATTTTATTCCAAATGAGCAATCCACTTCCTCTTTGCCTCTTATTTGGAAAGATCAGGTAAAGAGCATCCCATTGGCATGGACAGCAAATGCACCAGTGTCCAACTACCCCTCAGCTCCACGGCAATGAAACCCAAAAGTCAAGGTCAACTCATTCATTAATTTCAATGTCATTTAGTCTAGTTCAGGGTAGGGAACCTGCGGCTCTCCAGATGTTCAGGAACTACAATTCCCATCAGCCTCTGTCAGCATGGCCAATTGGCCATGCTGGTAGGGGCTGATGGGAATTGTAGTTCCTGAACATCTGGAGAGCCGCAGGTTCCCTACCCCTGGTCTAGTTTATCCATGGCTTCAAGGCCCCCATCTATTGCATGGTCATCATGACTTTAATGAGCTCTTATTGTGCCTGCAGCTGTCTTATGGTGGAATCTGGAGGGGGATAAGAGCTGGATTTCCTCAGCCAATCATCTCCAGTTGTCATGTCTTTGTGGCTGCATGGGTGCTGCCTGGTTCTGCCTAGAAGCCAAGCAAAAGGTGTGCATCCTTCAGATGGTGACTGAAGTTTTCCTGATATTGCAGTTGATTTCCAGATGACAAAGTTCAGATCACCTAGAGAAAATGGCTCTGTCCTGCAAGGCAATAGAGATCGTAGCATTTGATCATCAGAAGATCAGAGTAGAGAGTAGTCATTTCAGTGGGTAGTTCTTTCTCTGTCACCACTTGCAGTGCAGTGGATAACACCAGCCTAGAATTGTGCTGCCAGCATAATGATGCAATATCAGCATTTATGTATTTATTTAAAATATTAATACCCTGACTTATCTCTGCAAAGTCAAGGGGGCTAACTACCTGCTCCCCCTTTCTGCACTTACATACTTTGTGCTAGCAACAATTGTGGGAGGCAAAGCTGTTGAAGCTATACCCAAGTTAGGTACATGAGAGGAGGATAAACAATTGCAAAAGGCATGGTTTTAACTCTCCCTGTCTTATTTGTCTGTGTTGGTACACTTTTCTTACACTACCATTTGGAGAGCAGAGTTTCCTCTTTATTGCTTGTGTGATACGAGAGAGTACTTGTAAAGGCTATGATCACTGCAGTGTTAGACAGATACTACCTTATATTAGTATTGTTGCTGCTGATGTTGTTGTTGTTATCATTATTATTTTGTTCTCTGCCTTGGGACCATTGTACCTCCAGAATCTTGGGTGACACATCGGTCTAGCACCCATTCCAATTCGGCTTCTGTCCCAACTATGAGATGGAGACAATGATGGTCACCACTATGGATGAGCTCCATTGACAGCTGGATCAAGAAAGGTCAGTACTTCTGGTGCCTTTAGATCTCTCTACAGGATTTGACACAGTCGACTATGATCTCCTGACCCACTGGCTTATTGTTGCCAGAATGTGGGGAACAGCTTTATACTGGTAGCATTGGGAGAAGGAGTGTTCCAGTGGTGGAGGCGTATCGGGGGGAAATGGTGCCCATGGGAAATTCCTGCTCCTGGTGCCCATGGCCCACCCCCGCCCATGTGCCCCCTGCCTCCCCTCACACCCCACTTGAGTCTGGGGGGCTGCAGCAGCTGGGGGCAGCATTCAGCAGGTCCGCGGCTTGCTGCAAACAACCGCCTGCTGCCACCACCTCTCAACCGTCATTGGGGGTGGCCCTGCTGCCTCAACTTTGGAGGCAGCAGGCCCACTTATCACAAAGGTTGAGACAGGGGCAGCAGCAGCAGGCAGCAGGCCTACAGCTTGCCGTGACCCACTGGCTGCTGTCGCCCCCCTCCATTTGGAGTGGCCCTGCTGCCTTGTCTTTGGTGTATTGCAGGGTGCCCAGCAGGCCTGTGGGAGGTTTCAGTCTGTGGGGGGCCATTTGCACCCTCCATGTGACCAGATAGGTGGTGCCCAGGGACATGGGTTACCCCATGTTCCTTTGGCAAGTACGCCCCTGCCCAGCAGTATCTTTGCAGATGGTTGAATTAAGGTAAGGGGATGGGGAGCGGTGTGCCCCACACATCCCTCCCCCTACCCCCTTGCCCACCCCACCAAGCCCGGCATAAGCTTTTCAGCCAGATGAACTAAGGTATGTGGGTGAGGGCAGGGGGCGGGGTGCCAACACATCCCTCCCCCTCCACCCTCACTCCACCCAACCAGGCCTGGCAGAAGCTTTTCAGCCAGCTGAACTAAGGTATGTGGGCAGGGGGTGGGGCGCAGTGGGGAAGCAGGGTGCTATGGGGGGTGGGGCCCTGGCAGCATTCCCCCCTATGCCTCTGGGCTTCCCCATGGCATGATGAGGCTCCCTGTCACCTGGCAGAAGCCCTAGCTGGCTGCAGTAAATTGACGACATGCCTAACGTGTGCTATTGGCTTAAATCTGGGCTGTAGCCTGCTGTTGTAATGCCAGCAAAATCCAAGAGGGAGTCGATTAACATCAGCTCCTCCCCCAACTCTGTCCCCAGCGCACTGCTGCTATGCTGGCAGCAACAGGGGTGCTGGGACACTGGAACAATGTTTGGTGCCATGTTCAAATGCCCGGGGGTGGGGGGGGTGGGGGGTGGCAGCATGCCAACAGGATCACCCCTTTGCCAGGATAAGTGCCCTGGGGAGGGCAAATCTGTCAGCACAGCCAGCATGCCCCTCCCAGAAGCAGATTCACACCCCCCCTTTTGGATGGGGCTCTTAGTCTCCACTGTAAGCCACTGTCTAGAGTTTGGGATTGTGCCATAAGGCTCAAAGTGATGTCATGTACAATAAACTACATGTGTCTCACATTGCATGATTTATTCATGCATCCTGACCACTGCAAAGAGCAGAAGAGGAATTGTTGCATGTGATGAGGAATATGCACATGAACAATTATGTTTTAGACAGTATTGCTAATGTATTCCTTTTGACAATCAAATATCCTTTTGACAACAAATCTGGAATATGAAAGATATTAATGTAATTTGACATTATTTTCTTGTATTTGAGTAATGTATTGGGTCATACTAGCACCTGAGTTTAAGTCACAACTCTACCATGAAAACAGCTGGATGGTCTTGTGTTAGGTGCTATCTCTATATCACCTTAATCTGAGTTGTTATGCGTTCCTTGGATAAACAGTGGGATAAAATAGAAGAAGAGTGTGGATTTATACCCTACCTTTCTCTCCTTTAACAAGTTTCAAAGTGGCTTACAAACTCCTTCCCTTCCTCTCCCTACAACAGATACCTTGTGAGAGTTCTGAGAGAGCTGTGACTAGCCAAGATCACCCGGCAGGCTTCATGTGGAAGAGTGGGGAAACAAATCCAGTTCACCAGATAAGAAACTGTTGCTCATGTGGAGGAGTAAGGAATCAAACTCAGTTCTCCACTGCTCTTAGACACTGCACCAAGCTGACTCACATAACAAATATGTTGTATGGATATATCACACACCCCAATGAAACAAAAGTTTGACTCCTGTAATTTTAATACAAAAAGTATGAACATATGTGTTCCAATAAGTTACTATTTATATTGTTCGGTGTTTTGGGACTGAGCTTCATGTTTAGAGCCTAAGAAGTATTTTTCTCAAATGTTTTGAGTGTGTTCTAAAAGCGTCCCTCAGCTGGTTACAGTTACATTGAGATGAATTGATTGTTTTATAATTATATACAGTTACTGGAGTTTTCTGCCATGATTGGCATTTTTTGTTTTTTTTTGATATTCAAAAGTCATAGCTTTCCACCATGTTATTAGAATTCTGACGCCCTTACATATGATGATATACTGTAAGAGGAAGAGGATTTTTATTTTCAACTGTAATTATTTTAGAAACCTATGAACTCCATTTCAAAAATATACTTTTATTATACTAAATAATTTGAAAACCTCTTGAAAAGATGGGACTATTATTTGGTTTGAGTATAGTGCAGACTACTTGTACAAACACAGATGTGTACACACACAAACTCAGAATGTGCCTTGTCATTCAGCCATCATTTGAAGATATTTCTGCATGAGTGAATATGGAAATTGCAGTGTACTTACCTACCCAATTGCCTTTTTCAAAAGCTTCCATTGTCATAAATACTTCAAAATGGCCATGCAAGTCATAAATTATGAAATGCATTATTCATGATTTTTTTCCAGAGCTCACATAGGCTGAACAGTATAGTACATATTTTACTGTCCTCATCAATGTCTGTTTGAATGTTATAATCATGATAGCTCTTTAAGCTTTATTAAAGAAAACAAATTTTGTTATGCTTAGATCCCTGGCTAGTTTTAAATATGAATGGTCTCAGGAAGGCATAGGAGCCATAATTGAAAAAGAGGAAGCGGGTAATAAGCAAAAGGGCGAAGTCATGAGTATTATAGTCTGGTACACAAGAACAACAGCTTTTAGTTTATACTGACTTTTCAAAATTTCATAGTTGGTCCAGGAATTAAAAAGGATTTCACATATTGACTGATTTGACTCAAATTTTGATAGTTTGAGTAGGAATGGTTGATTTAAGAATGTAAAAATGAAAGGTTTAAAGGAAAGCATAACCGGAACTTCAAACTTTTCTATCTTTGTCTGATCTCCAAAATGTATTATAACATGATTTAACTGAATCTTGTTCCACAGTTACTGTTTTCTTGATGTTTTTCATATGGACACTTTTGGTTTCAATATCTACTAATATTTTAGGATTTTTTGAACAGCTGGCAATCATATAAAGAATAGCTTTTTTAACCTGTTCACTGACATTGCCTTTGTTATGCTGATGACTGAATAATGATCAGCCAGTGTTTACTCATTTTTGTACATTAAATGATGTGAATGCTAGGCAATAGAAAAAGAAGGAATTAATTCCACAATTTGAAAATATTAATGTCCAGGGCTGGTGTGCAGACACCACCTGGCTTGTGGGACAACCCTGGCCCCAAACGGCCTCCAGGCCCAGCTGACGCTTGAAGCAAGGGCACAGTAGCCAACCCCCTGCACCCCAGCTCACCTGATGACACGCTCGGCTTCAGCACAGAGCCCTGGCACAGACAGAGCCAGGGGATGAGGCAGAGGAGGCCAGCTCAGAGGCAGCTGGCTTGCAATGCACCAATGCAGAAGGGGGCAGTCAGGACCTGGGGGCCTGGGAGCCATTCACCCGATCACTGGGAACAAGTGCCTCACTCAAGATGCCAGATAGCGGCCCCGCCTCAGCCAGATGAGTGAGGCATGCCCTAAGAGGAAGAGGCATGACCCAGGAGATCCTGGGAAATGGCCCACAGCAGCCACACTGATTGGCTGCAGGGTCTGGGGAGGGATAAAAGGGGATGGACCAGGAGGGAGGAGGAGGAAGTAGGAGGAGAGGAGAGAGGGATGAGGAGAGAGGGAAGGAACAAGATGAGGAGGGAAGGAAAGAAAACTGAAGAGACAAGGGAGGCCAGAGGTCGGAAGCAACTGGAGGCAGAGGGACCCAGCCCACAAGGAGGGACAGGGCAGGCATTGCACTCCAAGGAAGAGGGGGCAAGAAGGGTTATAGCCTGAGGGAAATTCAGACCCCTCGCCACCTGTGGCTGCAATGCCTACAAACATTGAGAAAAACCGCTCCCATCAAGGGAGAGGACGGGCCTGACACCACCATGGACGGGTTAGGAGGGACAGACCAGGGACCCCCAGAGGGGACAGGGAAGGCAAGACACCACAGTTAACTTTAAAGGAAAGCACCAGGCTGCCTTATTCATGGCCAAGGTGGCCAAGGATGGTGCTGCTGCTGCACCACCTCCTCCAGAGTGCTTTCTGGAGGTTCAGGGAGGGAGGAAAAACATAAAAGAACACCACTGGAAAGCCCTCCATATGGCTCAATAGTCTCCCACTGCAGTGAAACCCAGAAATTAGGGGGAGGGCGGTTTATAAACCTAATAAATAATAATAATAATAATAATAATAATAATAATAATAATAATAATAATAATAATAATAATAATAATAATAATAATAATAATAATAATTTGGATTCTTTACAAGCAGCTATCCAACAAGAGTGAGGCCAGGAAGGATTGCATTTCCAGAACAGTGTCAACCATCTTCTGAGATTGCAACTT
This sequence comes from Sphaerodactylus townsendi, assembly GCF_021028975.2. Taxonomy (NCBI): domain Eukaryota; kingdom Metazoa; phylum Chordata; class Lepidosauria; order Squamata; family Sphaerodactylidae; genus Sphaerodactylus; species Sphaerodactylus townsendi. Next base: position 125,971,231 of record NC_059425.1, on the reverse strand, counting down.
GACTGATAGATGAAGTGACCAGTATGTAGTTCAGCTCTTGGGTGGCTAACGTTCTTGTTCCAGTGTAAACCTTGCATCATTTCAAGACACATGACAGACAGATGTGAAACCAGAAAGTTGACCCTTTTGTCTGCATGCAGTGATAGGAATAGCTCTATCATAGGATAGTTTATAGGATAGCCTTTTATGGAAACTTTATTTATTTATCTATCAATTTTGATATACCGCCCCATTTTTAAGACTGGACTGTAACCTGGTTACCTGGACATAAAAACAGCAGTGCTTGAATTTATTCTAATCTGAATATCCATTAGAAATACTCATCAGAGTAGGGAAGTTATTTCTCTATGTGTCATTAGGACTAGTATATTAATCACTGAATATGATCCTTTTTACAAATTACAGCATGTCTTAGTGGGCTTAAATGTGGCATGGAGAAAAATGAATGACCCATGCATTTAAAGTTACAGGCCTCCATTTCCCAAGTTCTGCGAGGTAATAATTATTAATAGAGCAAGAAATGTTACATTTAAAAATTATCATGCAGAATTTGAAGCCTGTTTATGCACTGAATTTAAAGCAAATGGCTTCATCCTACAGGTAAGTTCTATGCACACAACTAGTATTTTCCTTTAGTAATACAAAATAAAAACATCGAAATCTTCACTTTCCCATTATCAGGGATGAGAATTCTGTGGTATTTGTCATCTGAATTATTATAACAATTCAAAGACAAATATATGCATTATATTCCCAGTTCTGATTAAGGAAACAGAACTCTACAGATTTCTATATCAAGTTATTGTTGTACCACTCCTCAAAGGAGCTCAGGCTGATTCACTTCATTTGACCAAAGAGCAAAACAGGTGGGAAAAAATAAGATGCATCCTGAGTTTTTCATTCTGCACAGCCAGGAAGGAGATGTCTTACAGGAAGCTATGGGAGAAAAGCTTCACTTTGAAGAGTTCTCCAAAAAGATGTCTTGGGCTAAAATAAGGTATCTTGAGGGTGTGTTGGAAAGAAAGCTGTGTGAAGTGCCTTCCAAGGATGCCTTTTTAAGAGTCCCCAGGATGTCTTATTTAGGCTGTGTGGAATGGGCCATTGTTCTCCCAACTTTTGATGAAGTTCAACTGATCTTTGACGATCATACTGGATCTAACTTTATTAGTGGAGAAGCAAGCTAAAGCATCTGCAAGAAAGGCTTTCAACTAAATCAGCCTAGCCTGTAATAAGGCCCTATAGTTTTATAGGCATGATCTGGCTACCTGGAACCATGCCACAATAACATTGAGATAAGGCCACTGTAATGCACTGTACATTGCTCTTCCCTCAAAATCAACTCAGGAGCTCCAACTGGTCCAGAATGGCATGGCACAGCTATTAACAAGAGTTAGACAGAACTTGCATGTAAGGAAATTCAATCACTGTCAGAACTTTGGTCAAGTTGCTCAGGCTGTGAAAGGGAACCAATTTAAAACAGACCTGTGCATTTTTCGTCTTCTTTAATTGGAAGACCCTGATTAGATTCTGTTTTACCTGTTTGATGTTGTGAGAATGAGCAGGGAGTATTAGCTACTCATCTCAGTGTCTCAAAACATTAAAGAGTTGTTGTGATTATCTGTGCCAGGCTGGCCCAAGTCACTGATTGGTTGATATGTAAATATGACCAGATCCCTCCGGGGGTGAGCCGTTATAAAAATCTAATAATAAAATAAAATAAACTTGGCTCTGGAAAGTTCCATTCAAATTTGGCTCTAAATGGTTGAATTAGATTCACCTGACCATGATTGATGAATCCTTTTTTTAAAAAAAAACTTACTGTGGGGCTAAAGTTACTATTCTATTCTGAACCTACCTGAAATGTTGTAACTTTTCATTGATTTATGCTTGCTGGAAGAAACGAAGGCCAACACTAAGTGGATTTCAAGGACTATGCTAATATTTGAACATTTGTGAGTGCCTTATCCTGTCTTAGGTTTCAGCTAAACTTCTGCTATTTATGCAGATTATTCATGCTGAAGGACTTTTTATGCTGACTTGTTGTTGTTGTTGTTGTTATTGTTGTTGTTGTTGTTGTTGTTGTTGTTAAATCCACCCCCTTTGGGATAGATTTAAAGGGAGAATCTGAGGTACCCAGTTTTAATATTGAAAGGGATGCTGTTTCAGGGTGGGGGATAATCCACCCCAAAACAGCATCACTTTCAATGTTGTTTAAACTGGGGACCCCAGATTCTCCCTTCAAGGTGGATTTAAAAGGAGAATCTGGGCTCCATAGTTTAAACACCATTGAAAATAATGCTGTTTGGGGGTGGATTCCAGCATCACTTGTTTAAACTAGGGAGCCCAGATTCTCTTTTTAAATCCACCTTAAAGGGAGAATCTGGGGTCCCCAGTTTAAATAACAGTGATGCTGTTTCCCCCAATTGGGAGGACTGGATACAACACCATAAAATGTTTTCATAGCAGTAATAAAACATTTTGAAAGCATTTTGAAAATGTTTTCAAAAATATTTCTGCTGTGCGGCATGGCCCATTGCTGTGTTCAGATTTGTAAGTTGGGTCATGTTCATAATGTGATGGTGACTTTGAAATGACCTGGTGGAAAAATCATTGTTTGGTCAAGGTGGGAGAGGATGGCTGCCAATGGGGGGGGGGGGGCATCAAACTCAGGTTTTGCCCAGAGCTCCAGTTTGCCTAGGTACACCACTGGTATGCATAAGAGATTCTATTACAGGCAGAAATATTATCCAACTTTCCTTCCACTCATTTAGTTTTCAGGTGTTCACATGTATCCCAGCTGCATTTCAAGGAGAAGAACAAAAACAGGGATTCAGACCACAGTACATTTGAGAATGATTTGCTTGTTATGCTTGGTTGAAGTCACATTTTAAAGACTTCTGATTTTAAACTGTTATATTGGATCTCCTTTGATGTGAGAAATTGGAAAACGTTTTTGACACTTCAATTTTGTAACATTTTTTTAGACAAGAATATTGATAGACTTTGACCAGGCAAAGACCAGAATGTCACCTGTGTTATCATAAGAAAATAATAAAGATGCACCAGTAGAGTTTCTACTGTCAAGTAGCCCTACTGTAAGACCAAGCTAAAGACAGCCTGAAACACTTTTCATCATCACATAAGAATAGAAAATATAACCTAGTATTCTATTGTATTGGAACTCCTAATTTTCTGTTGTTAGGGGAAAATAAATTGAAGGCAGTAGGCTTGGGAAGCTTTATAAACTTGTGGTCAGGAAAAGTGCTGGGTACTGGTAGCTTAAAATTTTTAACTTCTACATCTCTAGAGAAGATATTTTCCTTGAGAGGGGGTGGAAAGGAGACTTGCAAGGATTACCTGAATTGCAAAATACTTCCCTTTCCCCTATTAGGCAGCTGCTTTTTAAGGGATAAAAAATTCCCATTCATGTCACTAGAAGCTTTGTGAAGTTTAGTGCAATCAAAGTGGATGTTCTGACATCAGAACTTTCTAGAAGCACTCCTATTAATAGCGAGGAGCAACCAGCCAGAAAGACCAGACATCTCCAAACTTTTTTTCTGAATTTTTGGGGCCAAAACCAAGTTTCTCCCTAACTTTTCAACTTATTTATTTATTCCACCTTCCTTGTGAAATGAAATTGGCACATCAGTCTTCCACTGCTGTTAGATTTTCTTGTTTATCAGTTTTGTACAGAACACTGCAAATGTGCCCTGTGCCATAGCTTTCTTATCATTCAGCTCATTTGAATCTTTCCCTGCCCCTATAAATAGCCACATGTGCATACTGATAAAACCCGGCAAAGGGAAAATCATCATGTGATTGTACGTATGATTTTATTATGACTTTTTTTGTGTGCAATTGCAATACACAGAGGACAATTAAATTTTCACAGTGTGCTGTCAATGTGCATGTATCTATCAGTAATTGGTGACAAGGATGCAAATGAGCAGAAGGAACCAAAGCCAATCCATGCTCCAATTATAAAATTGATTGTATCCATTCACACTTTTTAATTTGGAAATATGTGGAAGTGGAATTCCAGAATAAAAGCAAAAAAGATTGTAAAAATATTTGCATAATTATGTTTAGATTCTTCCAGACATACTGCATACATGAACAATCTATTTAAATAAAGCTTCCCAAGATACAAATTCCTATTGCACTCATGAGACTGAGTATCAGAGCCGCATACATGGTACTGACATAGTATTTTCCCTTTACTATTTCCATGCTATACATTAGTAACCTTTTCAGAAGCCAAAGTCAGTTAACATTATTGATTTTACATTAGAGATTGGGTACTGAACTGGATACATGACTAGGGCAATCTAGTTCAAAGTTATTTGAATCAGAGACTTCAGTTTGTAACTCTAAACCTCTACAGTGTATTTGTTTATGTGCTAGTTCATTTCTCATGTATGAAGACTGGATTTAAGTGGAATGATTGCACTAGTGTATTCATTGTAAAAACATGTGTTTTTTTTCCTGGCCATGCCTCTAGGTTGGGTCAACAAAAATGATCTAGAAATTCCCAGGCATCTGTGGATCCAACTGAGACTGGGAGCACAAATCACAGGTAGAGAAGCTTGTCTCCTCTCCCTGGTGCTATTTGGCTGACCTGAAACATCTCTAGGGAGTCACTAATTGAGTTAGTATCCTAACTCAAGAATTATGAACTGGCCTGCATGGAAATGTAGTGTAGTCAGAGGTTGTTGCTCTTATGACAATTATCAATTTCAGTTTTCGAAGAAGCAATTATCTTAATGATCAAACATTTATTCAAGCTCTTATGCTTCACATGCTGCACTATAAATATGCTTAACCCGAATTATAAAAAGTTGTAAAAGATTAGCCTGACAAAGAATATGCAATGGCTACTTGCAAAGCTTGTCTATAAATATTTTTAACACCACAATTAACTGCTAAATGTTTTTCCCCCCACAGCTTAGAGTTACTAGTTCCCCAGAGGAGTATTCCCACCCCTGCCTCTTTTTTCCCACCACTGCTCAGGGGGGTAGCAAGAGAACTTTTTTTATAAAACAAAGTTGAGTCAATGATATGAAGTTCCTTCCATAGAAGACCCAGAAGTAACATCGTACTTCTCTAGAAATCACCTCTATGGTTTTACCAGAGTGGTTCCAGTGACTCATAGAGAGGTGTGACATCATTTCCAGGCTTTTTCTGGAAGTGACATCATGCCATTGACAATAGCCAGTACCCATGTCACCTCCCCACTGAACCCCTGCTGGTTGCCAGGCAAGGTCTGGGCTTGGTAACCCTACATTTTTGTAATTAAGGCAATCACAGGGAAAATTTTTCTAAATTTTATTTTAAACAATAAAACAGGAGAGGCAACTTTCAGTCTTCAGTGAGCCTGAAACTATGGCTTTTCCCACTTGCATGACTTCCCCCCACCCCCCTCCTTTGTTTGTTGAACAGAATGTGCACATAAGAAATGTTACTGATGGCACTGTACAGTATTTTAGTTAATCTGCAGAAGGGGCTTGGACAGCTTGTGAACATCCAAAGAATCAGACAAAAATGGGTTCCTCACCATGTGAACAGAATGTTCATGGAATGTTCAGATGTGAATGGAATGTTCAGAATGTGAATGGAATAGGCAAGTGTTGCAAGCATTCCTTGAAGTTAAAGAGGCTGATCACACACTTGAACCACCTATATATGTAACCAAATTGAACTAAATGGGCTATTAGAGACACAGAGGTGGAATCCCCACTGAGAAATTAAATCTAGATACAACCAAGTTTCAAAAGAAATGGCACCTTTTCATCGAGGTTTCACCCTCCCCACTGCAGAATGTTTCTAGTGAAGTCATCTATGTCTATCATGGATTCAAACAATGTTACACTCCCCATGAACACACGATCGGCTCGGCGGGTCTATCCTGCTTGGCTGTCATGCTGTGTTGGGGTGGGAACTTTTTTTAAAAAAAAATTGGTGTGAAAATACGTGGTTACGTAATCATGTATGTGGATAATCACAGTCTCCCCACACAACTTCTCCTCCTTGTGCCCACGGTTCAACAATTTCTGCTCCTTGTGCCCACGTTTAAACATTGCTATGTAGCCTCTGTTGGCAAGGGAAAAAAAGGACTGCGAATGCATCGCACAAAGCCCGTCACGCTCTGATTGGCTGAAAGGCTCTGCATCACTCCCTACGGTGGTAAAAACAAATCTACATTCAAACCCCGATCCTCCCCACCAATCTGAATTGGACACATGTTTTTTTTAAAAGGTGCACTTCATTGCAGGTTTTGAAAAAACACATGATGTTATGCCCCTAGAGAAGCTTTTATTATTTTCTTATTCAGCAACAGTTTCCCTATAGTTATAATGGGTTTAGTTCCTTGTATAGTCTTCTAAGGGGGGGGGGAGTTTTAGCAGACCCTGTACCTTTAAGAAATTTGACTAGAGGCAGTCTTCCTGTTATTACCCAGTAATCCCCCTGGTCAGTCAGTCAGTCTAAGGTGTCTAGGGTCGTTGGAAGGCTGCAATATATGTTACGTCCAAAGTGTATAGAGATATCATAAAGTTAAGGTGTACAGAAAGTAGAATGCAGATAAAGGACACTCAAGGAACCCAGAAGAAACACAAAGTGGACTTTATTGGAAGCAGTCAAAGAGGACAAAAGTCTCAAGCTTCAAACTGTTCCAGTTAAGCAAGTACTTTATTTTAGTCAGACCCTGGGAGGATTTAGGCTCTCAGTTCTTCTAAGCAATAAACCTTGTGCTGTGTGGTTTCCGGGCTGTATGGCTGTGTTCTAGCAGCATTCTCTCCTGACGTTTCGCCTGCATCTGTGGCTGGCATCTTCAGAGGATCCTCTGAAGATGCCAGCCACTACCCCAGTGATTCCGGCCGTGAAAGCGTTCGACAATACAATAAACCTTGTTTTTGAACTGTTATACCATGCTTGTTTGTCTCCCACACTGTTCCACCCAAGAATAGGGCACCTTTAGATTGTTTTACTTGGGGGACAGAACATGTGATAAGGGGGAGAATGAGTGCCAGAACCAAGATGAAAGGGAAAGGGACAGGGAAAGAAAAGGAAGGCTCCACTATTTTGGCCTTCAGGAGACTTTGCAAGTCTGAGTTTTTAGAGGGACACAGATAACTTATTTGGTTCCTCGGGCTGTATTTTCATGACTGTTGTTTTTAAATTTTATTGCAAATTACTTCAAGCCCTGGGTAGGTGGGTGGGTGAACATAACATAAACATCTTTTCTGGCAAATTCCTTTACATTTGTAAAATTCACTCAAAAGTGAATTGTACAGCCCAGTGTGTCATGATACATGGAATATGAATGGCAACAAAGGTCCAGTCAGAATGATGAATTTTTCAGAGTCCATTGTGTACTGAGAAACTTCAGAGAAAGTTCTTTGCATATTTTCCATTCACTAAAACTTACTACAGATGTCTACAGCAGTGTTCAAAGCAAAAATACTCATGTTGTCTTTGTTAGAATATAGGTCATCACGGGCAACTCTCTGATAGAACTGGGTAAAGCTTTACACATCTTTAAAGTTTGCTATTATTAATTAGTTTTGAATCTAAATAAGATATAGGAGTCATCCATAAACACTGTCAGCATATTTGAAAATATGAAAAATAAGTCTCTATTAATATCACTTTTAAAGAACAACTGACATTGTCTTCGGCATAAATAATGACCTCCTTTGAGTAGTGTGACTTTTTCTCCCTTAGCTCATTTTAAAATAGGTTGAGCAAAAACTGAACTTTTAAAACTAGGAGATAAACATAAGAGAAGACCAGAACTTAAATACATTAATTAACCAGTAGATTCAGGGATTGTTACTGTAAGAGATTCCTGTATTCCTAGAGCCTATGAAGCCAGATGTACAAGTGGATTTCACCTTGATCAAACCAGAGAATCATGCAAGCAATTAATCTCAATAAAATGTTGTCTCACAGGGAGGCCTTGTGACTTTGGGGCCTTCTTACACTAGACCAGTCTGAATCTCTAGCAATTGTGAAACAATACCTTGATTTTCCATTTGGCTCAAAGAACGTCCCTTTATATATGCTTGCTTGATAAACTAATTCAGAGTCAGAGTGCAGACCACAGCACCCTGCTCAACTCCTCACCTCCAGCCAGAGGTGCAAACCTAAGCCAGCCACCAGGGCTCCCAATCCTGCCTTCCGTGGCTGGAGAGAGCAGAACTGGGAGGCCCTGCCTCCCTGACAGGCACCCTGGTGGGGGAGAGGCCTTGTGCATCACAGGAGGCCTCTTACCCGCTTATGGGGCCCAGTGGGGGGAGGAGTCTGATGGGCAGAAGTAGGGGGAGTCTTGCCTCCCCAGTCCTGCCTTCCATAGCTGGGAATGGAAGAACTGGGTGCCCCTGAAGCCCCAGTGGCTGGGCACATGGCCTGTAACTGAGCTGGGCACATGGCCTATAACTGAGCTGGGGACATGGCCTGTAATTGGCTCCCAGTTCCTAGGAGCTGGCTGCAGACCACAGCATCCTGCTCAGCTCCTTGCCTCCAGCCAGAGGTGCAAAGCTAAGCTGGCCACCAGAGCTCCCAGTCCTGCCTTCCTCAACTGAAGAGGGAAAGACTGGGAGCTCCTGCAGCCCTGGCAGCCAGCTCAGCTTCTCGCCTCCGGCCAGAGGTGAAAACCTGAGTCAGCCACCAGGGTCCCCAATTCTGCCTTCCCTCGCTGGGGAAGGCAGAATTGGGAGCCCCTGCCTCCCTGACAGGCGCGCTGGTGGGGGAGAGGCCTTGCGCATCACAGAAGGCCTCTTTCCTGCTTGTGCACCTGGTGGGGGGGGTCTGATGGGCAGAAGTAGGGGGAGTCTTGCCAGCTGGGGAGGGAATGACTGGATGCCCCTGAAGCCCCAGTGGCTGGAGCTGGAGGCAAGAAGCTGAGCCAGCCACCTGAGCGCCCACCAAGTCCTGTCTTCCCCAGCTGGAGAGGGAAGGACTTCACAAGCCGGTCTCCATCTCTCCTGTGCCAGAGCAGGTCAGTAGTCTCTTGCATTGCTTTCTTCCCTGTGGTCATTCATTCGAGGAGTGGAAATGCAGCCCTAATCCTTTCCTCCTCATGTTGCAAATGGGCTTGCAAGTTTGAAGTTTCCATGGCTGGAAGATTCCCTGTGCACGCCCCGTGGTTATTCATTTAAGGAGGGGAAGATTCCCTGCACATGTGCCCATGCAATTCCCTGGGAGAGGCCGGGCATGCTGCAGGGGGGAGGAGGTTCGCACCACTTTGGCAGACTAGTGATAAAATGGTGCTTGTAAACAACTAGTTGTTAGTTGGTTGTGGTGGGTTTTCTGGGCTGTGTGGCCATGATCTGGTGGATCACCAAACCTACCACAACCAGTTGAATCTGGCCATGAAAGCCTTCAACAAACCAGTTGTTAAATTATTTGAATCCCACCATCAGAACCAGTTGTTAAATTATTTTAATCCCACCACTGGTCACAACTCTTTGGAAGACAACAGAACGGTGGAGTGTGGAGCTTTGGAGGACACTGTACCCTTTGACCAATCCCAGGAGCTTAACCTTCCTAAAATCTTTGACTGACTGGAATTATTGAGAGACTAGTGAGCAGATGACTTCAGTTTCCCTGTAGCCTCCATTCTGCAAATCAAGCAGCTCTCCTACTGTGAGAAATGAGAATGGAGTATAGCAATGATCTTCCTTCCAAGCGGTAAACATGCCCCTTTCCCTTACAGATTCCTGCAGGTGCAAATAACATCAAGTAAATCTTTTTCATCTTTCTGTAAAGGAGCCTGGGTGTGCTGACATTACCCTCTCTTGATTTAGTTTTGCTTCCCTGTGGCAAACTGGACTCTCGGTTTCTACTTGCATTCTATACTTTTGTAGTCTCAGTACCAATTTTTTTTATCATGACAGCTTTCTATAACCTTACACATAGAATGAATACTTACTTCTTTCTTTTCTTCTCAGACATCAACCCATGCCTTGTTAGAAATCAATTCAGTGGAATTCACAGAAGTTCTTGTTGGCAATATGTTTGTTGAAAATATGGAACTTGCTGTATGAAACTATTGTCTCTGTGTTGAACAATACTATTGAGTAGACTGGTTTCAAAACACTACTACAGACCACAAAGGGAGATCTAGTCTGATTCCCTGGAACCCGTGTTTTGTCAGCAGGTATATTTGTCTTTCATCAAGAATGTGAATTGTAAAATGACAGTTCATCAAATGATGCAGCAGCCTTCTTTTTTCTAAGGCATTTGAAAGATTAAAAAATATATCCAGAAAATATATGTTCAGAAAATAACAATGTTTTATTTATTTTATTTACAAAATTTATTTCCTGTTTTTCTGCCCAATCAGCCACCAGGGCTGCTAACAATTATAAACAGAGCATTATAAATGTAGGTCATCAAAATATTTAAAACCATTATATATATATATATAATATTATATATTATATATATATTATATTATATATTATTTTATATATATATATATATATATATATATATATATATATATATATATATATATATATATATATATATATATATATAATATATATAATACAAAGATGGCAATTAAAATATTAGGTAGGAAATGCCAGATGAAACAAAAAAAGAAGCTTCATCCAAGTGTGAGGGCCTTTTAAAATAGCAAAATACGGAACATCAGAGATCTAAAGCAGCTGGACTGACATAGTGGTTAAGAAGGAAGACTAGGACCTTGGACAACCATGTTCAGTTACTCACTGTGCCATGGAAGCTTGTCACTAGATCTTGGGTCCATCAAAATCTCTCAGTTTAAACTACCTAATAGAGTTTTGTTGTGAAGATATACAGGAGCAGAACAATATGATAAGCTGCTTTAGTGGGACATAAATTAACAGAAATGCAGATGCCTGATCCTCGATCAGATTTTGATCAGAAGCTAAATATATTAGTTCATCTGATCACCTAAAAGAACCCATTCTGAATAGCAATGGGTCATTGATCTAATGGGTTGAGGCATCAGCTTGATGTTGCAAGCTTGGAAGTGCCTCTAAGGAGGAAGTCAGCTGATGAAATTACACCTGTAGAGCAATGATAATGCAAATGAGATGGTTGTTAAAGGTGTTAGTCAGAGGAAGAAGCATTGGGTTAGTATAACATTTGCAGGTAGGCACATAAACACATTCATTGTCTTCACTGGGGTGTATGATCCATGGCTGGAGATGGGAACTCTTTTCAGGGCAAGGGTATTGTGTTCAGAAAGGGTATGAGAGAGACATTATGTGAGACTGATTTGGAGGGGGACAAGTCTAGACATAGCTCCTTTTCCTTGTGGGTACACCGAGTCAATACAAAGAATGGGTTCCCCATTTTGGTATTGCATTGCTAGGCACCCCAAGGGTTGGCTGAGGTGGGTGATGACACCACTGTCCTCCAAACAGGGTTCCCTTAGCCCACCATAGATTGGTTTGGCAACATCACATCCCCAGATTCAGCCCTCCCCAGTTCTGCCCCCAAATATCCAGGAAGTTCCAACCCAGAGCTGACAACCCAAGCAGAAATGGTTGGATCCTCTTCAAATTGAATAGGGCCTTGTTTCATATGTGGGGGTGGGGGGACGTTATGTAAGTTAGGCCATGGTGGTGGTTACTATAACATTTGCATTTAAAGATGAAAGACTATTCCTAAAACAGCCCATAATCATCATGAACAGCCAGGTGAACTGGGGTGGAAACTCTTTACCATTAATCAAGCTATCTTTTGAACACCTTCCTGAGATTAAATCCCATTGAATAAAATGAGACTTATTTCTGAGCAGACCTGCTTAAGATTGCTCATGAAGCTGCTTGTAGGATGGAGGTGAACCTTGGAACCTCTCGATACAATATGATGTACAGGATGGTACAGTAACTCTGGCCAATTTGCAGCATTGGTAGAAGCACTTGGAAATGCTGGTAGTGAAAAGGCTGTTATATATAATCCACACAAGATGTTGATGGTACAGATCAAAGAAAAGTCAGATCCAGTCCAATCAATTTGTACTACTCTGTGGGAAGAAATGTTATTTGGATTGATTGTCCTTCATAAGCTAGTGAAAGTGAGTTATATGACTAGATATTAATTACTATCTACAGGTTTATCCCTAATTTAAGGCAGCAATACATTCTAATTTATTTATAAATTGCATTTAGAGTTTATTTGTTGCATTATGTTATAATTAAAGCCATTTTAATATAGATATTTTAGCAAAATGTAGCTGATGCTGTCATGTGCATTAAATACCTTGCAGATAAATTTTCTAAAGGAGATAGTGCCATGGAACAAGTTTCTGTTTGATTTAAAATCCTGTTGAATAATATTATTTCAGTAATGGATTGCAAATATAAACTATCTGTGGAAAATCTGAAGACAAGACAGCTAATAGTCTTTTAGAATTGCTCTATTAGATTACTTCTTGTTAACTAAACAAAATCAGGAAAAAAATAGGATGGTAATCATTCCAAATGTAAATTAGAACTTTCCTTTTAATATTCTTTAGTATTATGGGATGCCCTCATTTTTATATAAGTTCAGTTGATATTAGCTTTAGAATAGAATACTAAAGTTATTCATGTTTAAAACCAGAAGGCATTTATTGAAATGAAGGGAAAAATCTCTTTGATTTCAAACACAAAAGGATCCTCATGATTACTTGGCTCAAGAACTATACATCCCCAAATTTGCTTTTTTCAAATCATTTAAAAGTTTCTTAGATATCTCCAGTGGTGGGATTCAAATAATTTAACAACTGGTTCTGGTGGTGGGATTCAAATAATTTAACAGCTGGTTGTTTACAAGCACCATTTTAACAACCGGTTCTGCCGAAGTGGTGCAAACCTGCTGAATCCCACCAATGGATATCTCCCTTTCACCACATACTTCCACAGGATATGAAAAATTTATTGGAGGAAAAGTTATAACTTCTCAGTGCTTTTATACAAAGTTACAACATTTTAAGAGAGCTCACTTCATGAATCAGCTATACTTTCTCATGTAAAGACATCGCATCTGATCCTTCTTATTAATGATCTTCCACATCTCATCTAGTATGGGTTTGTTCAGGTATGTTTTCTGGTGGGAGGGTTAAGTCTTATGATCCGCCTGTGACTGTCACTGGAACTTCATTTAGAGTATGGCCTATATGTACACTAAAAAACTGCCAGAGGATATAAGTAGTTATCTGACCTTCTGTAGACATTAACAACACCTTCCTCTCTACACACCTTTCATATTCTCACCACCTGACAAAACAATAGTTTAGGAATCTAGTCTTATGGATATATCATTATAATAATAACAACAGTACTTTAACTTAAATGGCCACTGTTAGATAACCACAACATTCCAGGTTTCTCTGAATAAAAGGGAGGGGGGAAGGTTATTTTCAGGGATATATTAGCATTTGAGGGAGGACTAATCAGAGCCAGGCCTGACAGCAACCACTAGGGAACCATCCAACTTGAATGACTCACCTAAGCCTAGCTGCTTACTACTGTTCAACAGCAGCCACCCTATGAAAGTCAGTGTGGTGTAGAGGTTAGAATTTCTGATTAGGGTCTGGGAGACCCAGGTCCATATCATCAGTCTTCCATGGCAACTGACTAGGTGAAGTTGGACCAGTCAACCTAACTTATCTTACAAAATTGTTGTGAAGATAACAAGGAAAGAAAAATGATGTAAACTTTTTGGTCTTTGTGGAGAAACACAGGTATGAACAAAATATTAAAGAGTTGCTGAAGTTGGAAGACAGATAAGGAGAAGGAGAGAATGAGGCAGGGGAAGGTGAGAGGACATGAAGACTGCCAGGACAGAAAGAAAAAAATCGTGTGGGGAGAAGGATAGAAGGGAAAGTGAGTGCTACTCCACAAGACCTTGAGGGTTCCCTCCCATGCAAATGGTTCTGACCCAGTAGTAAACACCGCACAACTGGGTTATAGTTTTCCTAGGCAAAAACCACTGGCAAAGCTAAAGGCAGAGGGGCAGATAAACATAGTTGGCCGATGGATGGGAAAGAGAGAAGAAAGCAGGGGTCGATAGGATTGAGCAATACTGAAAATATTCAGTAAAATTCAGATTCATGTTTATTCAGGCATAAAATTATCTGTATACCCGAATAAGATGAATATCATATTTGGTATAACTGAATATATTTGGGTATCCCGAATAATTTGGGTGCGTCTGATTTTTTTGGTATTTTTTTCATTTTGTCGGATTTTGGCCTGTAGGGGGTGCATTTTTAAAGGTAGCAGCACATAAATGTTAGGAGATCTTCCAGAGACTCTCCTAATGATAACACCCAAGTTTGGTTATGTTTGGTTCAGGGGGTTCAAAATTATAGACCCCCAAAAGGGGTGCCCCCATTCCCCATTGTTTCAATGGGAGCTAACAGGAAAAGGGGCTACTCCTTTGAGGGTCAATAACTTTGGACTCCCTAAACCAAACATCACTGAACTTGGGTGGTATCATCAGGGAAGTGTCCATAAGACACCCTGAAATTTTGGTGCAGCTAGCTTTAATAATGTGCTCCCCACAGACTCCCCCAGAAATTCCCCATTGGCTACAATGGAGCTACTTCAGAGCACAGAATCTCCCAGATCTTCAGCAAGTTCTATGGTGGGAAAAGTTAATTGTTTTTTCCCACCATAGACATCAATGGGTCTTGCTGTTATGCCAAGCTGGCTCTGTGCTAGAGATTTTATTGTGGGTTTTGGTGGAGGTCTTGCTGTGGGTAGGGGCACCTATTTCCCACAGGGATGCTGATGAGTCTCCTGAAAGGAACCAGCCAACTTTGCTGAAGTTTGGATGGTGGGGCACTTGTTCTGTGGGCAGTGGGCACCACCAGCTTCTCCTTAGATTGGGTGCCCCTCCCAAGAAAACTTCAGCAAAGTTGGCTGGTTCCTTTCAGGAGACTCACAAGGAGTCCTGTGGGAAATAAGACCCAACCAGAGCCCCTCCCCATTGAAATCTGTATCACAGAGCCAGCTGGGCATAACAGTTAGACTCACCCCCATCCCACACCTCCCACTGCTTTTAATTGAGGTGGGATATCGGCATTTTTTTCCCTCCGGAAGATCAGCAGTGGTACATGCTCTCCCTTCCCTAATGTCTTCTACAAAACCTCCACCTATTAAAATGAAGCCACTGTACAATAACAACACCTAATGAACTATGCACATCAAGCCAGGGGGCATGTTTGCCAGCCCTTAGTCTCCTACCAAACTTTCCACAGCACTACACCGCAGTAACAGAAACACAGCCCCCCAAAACCCCATCTAAACAGCAAGACCAACCAGGAAAACAAACGGAAAGAAACTACAAACAGAAAAAACCACTTCTAAGGTAAATGAACTCCTGCATTCCTGCTGGGTGACCTTAGACTAGTCACAGTTGTTTCAGAACTCTCTCAACCCAACCTAGCTTGCAAAATGTTTGTTGTGGGTAGAGGAAGAGAAGAAATTTGAAAGCTGCTTTGAGATTCCTGAAAAGTCAAGAAAAACAGGGTATAAATCCAAACTCCTCTTCTGTAAACAGTTTGAAATTAGAGCAATTTAACAACAGTTACAGTAACAATGGGAAAAATCAATCTTTTTTGCTCCAGGGGCCAACCCCCCCCCCCCCAAATCCAGACACCTGAAGTGAAACACTGAAAATGCTGCTAGCAATAGCATCCATTTTACCACAGTAGAACAATTCAACACATCACAAGTTACACTCCAAGAACCCTGGGCCTTTGTGGCCTTAACCCCCCCCCCCCCAAGCACCACCACCCCCAATTCCACGTAGCAACAAGAAAGCTATACACTTTCAACTGTTAGTAAAACGAAATGGTTTTTTAAAGTAACACTTGGTTGGTTAGTTTAGTTAAACTAAACTAAAATCAAACCATTCTTCTTCTTCAAGTGTCTTCTTCTCTCCAGGCAGGTCTCCTCTGCAGGACTGGTGTGTCTTATGAAGGCAGGCTCCAATGACCAGTCATCAGATAGAGGCAGGACAAGTTCAAGCTATTCTTGAACAATGTGTCTACTTATCTCGAGTCTCTGGCACAGAATGGGTTGGGTGCAACCAGCACCCCTGCAATTTATATGTTTGGGCCATGGAATAAAAACCTTCCCTGATTGGCCAAGGAGCAGTGTTGAGTGGTTATTTTCACACTTTAATGGCCAGTTTAAACTTTTCCCCTCCTCCTGTTTTCTCTGTCCTGGCAACAAATTTTAAAAAACAACATATGGACTGAGACCGAAGCCAGCTCAATAGAACAAGCAGATTTTGGATTCACACCTCCCCCACCCCTTTCTCTCTTGTAAGGACTCAAGAGGAGAATCAAGGTGCCTTAAAGCTCCTTTCTCATCCTCCTCCGCACCTTTTCTGCTTCAGGCTGGTTCTGAAGCGCACCAGAGAGCCCCCAACACAGACAGCAATGCAAGGTAAGTATTGGAGGAGATTCTCGAGGAGGGGGTAACCCAAGGTGGTAAGGAAAGAGAATGCCGGTGGGGATTCTCTGTTTTTGTGTGTTGTTGTTTAAACAAAGCCCTTTGTGCCAAAACCTGTGGGGGTGGGGGTGTCTCTGTTTTTTGGGGGGTTGGGGTGGTTTAAACAAAGCCGCTTGCAACCAAATTGGGGAGGGGTGGGATGGGTGATTCTCCAGTTTTTGTTTTCTTTTGTTTTTTTACAGCTGTGTGTTGCTCAACCGTACTGCTGAATCCTTCCACAGCAGGGGAGACTCTTGGGGGGGGGGGGTTTAGCTTTAAAGCCATGTGCCATCAAATCTAGTGGTGGGAGGAGCAATTATCTGTTTTTTTCTCTTTTTAAAGTCACGTCCGCCGAATTCCAAATATATACAAGTCGATCTGAATACTTTGCATTCAGATTGGCTCATACTCGGGCATATTGTATTCAGGCCGAAGATGGTCCAAATATTCCCGAATATGTCAAGATTCAGAAATTTTTGGCAAATTGAGATACCCGAATTGCCAAGCCTAATGGTTGACTCTGCACAGGGCAAAAATATCAGATGTGGGATGTTATATGACCCATTTTGAGGGGAGAGGACTTTACACAGGTCCTGTCCCCAAAACAAGTCTACCCCATTTTATTTCCTTTAACCTGGGATTTTTGAAAATTGCTAAACCAGTGATTCTTTGAAGAATCTGGAGTTGAAGCCACTCCTGCACGAATGGTCAGGAAGGAGGTGCTTTATTTCCTTCCCTTCCACCACACCATCCATGATCAGGGAGAATCCACCTGCTATTGCCTTGGTTTTGCTGGGAGGCCCTCTTTTTCTTTATATTTTGTGCGTTGCATCTGTGTAGCTACACTGGTGCAGCTGATTATATTGTGGGATGATCAGCATGGCTGTGGGGGTTCATTTCTGCATGCCTACATGTGTTGCAGAATATAAAAAAAGAAGTGTCTCCATGTTAAGGCGCAAAAGCAACCCAGCTTGATTCCATGGGCTCCAATCGGTTCCTGCACAACATGCATGTGAACACGAAAAATGAAAATGGGTTTATTAATAATAACTGCAACCCATTATTCATTTGCCATGCAGAATTGACTGTGGAAAGATTTATGAGTGCTATCATGGAAGGGTAAGATGAATTAATAGGGTGGGGGAAAATGAGATGCCCCAGCCTTAAGTCTGTATGGGTTCCTGCTTGTAGAATCAGGAAGTCCACTCACAGTCAGTAAGATGTAATGATTGGCAGAAAAGGGAAATGTCAGAGAGGATGATCCTGTTCCAAATATACCAGTCATGCATAGTCATTGTTGCTGAGTTATTCTTTCCTCTTGTTGTCCAGCAATGACTTCACAGGAAAAGATGCCAGACAACCATCTGACTGGAAGTTTTCCATTTGCCCCTATATCTAGCAAACTTTACCTTTTTTGTGAGTACCCAAGGCTATATAGATTTATAAATCTCTGAGTATCTCAGGCATAAATAAATAATATAGAAAAGTGGGGTGCTGTGTGGTTTCCAGGCTGCATGGCCATGTTCTAGCAGCATATAGAAAAAGCTGAACGGAAAATGATAAACGATTCCCTATTCTTGGAAAGAATCCAGGGATCACTTCAGCCTCTCTCCAGCTGTGCCTGGAAATCTTCCAGTATTACAAATGATCTCCTGATGACAGTTTCCCTGGAGAAAATGGCTGCTTTGGAGGCTAGACTCTACTTATATCCTGCTGAAGTCGCTTCCCTCAGCAGATCTTTCCCTTTCCAGGCTCAACCCCAAAGTCTCCAGGAATTTCCCAGATCAGAGTTAGCAACTTTCAATTATACGTTCTTCACTTGGGAAGTTGTAATCCTTTCTTTTGGCTGCTAATCAAATTCCCTATATCCCTATGAAGGGCTCAGTTCTTTCCATATATCCACAGAATGGTTCAATCCTTTCCATTTTCTTCCTTGTTCAATACAGAATTCTGCCCAAATGTAGAACAATGCACATCAACTGTGTGCTTGTGCAATGTTTCATTTATATAAATGTATATAATAAAAAATGGTATTTTCTTGGCACTACTGTTATTTGTGAAGATTTCAAAAATATAATCTGTAAGAATTCTGAATTCATCTTTTAAATGTCTAAGGCATGCAGCATTAAATTCACTTTATTAGTTCTATATTTTAATATACAAATTGAATCAATTTGATACTTTAAGGTCAATCTGTTACATTTGAAAGTCATCTTTTTTTCCCTTTAAAAAGACCATCACTGAGTCCAATAAAATGCCATTTGAATACTGTAAATGACATTTTAATATTTGATTTTACATATATTTAATTTCAAAATCTTTGTTACAAGTTCATGATGAGTGATTTCTGTCATGCCTTGCAAGATAAGAGACACAACAAGAATAGGCTTAATAGAAAATTAATGTAGGTGAATTCATTTCTATAGGGCAATTAAAATGTAATAACACTTCCAAGATTTAGCTGGACTATTGATAACCTTTCTGAAATGTAAATTGAGCAACTCAAATTGCTTCTTTGATTTTTCATTAGCGATGTCCTTGTTCATTGTTCAATATACCAAAGTTGTTCAACAGTCCATAGAAGTAGAAATATATCTTCAATTGTTTTTCTTAGGCCAATTGAATTATGTAAAAAAATGAAAGATCAGAACACTTCATCAAGTAGCCAAGCAACATATATCAAGGACAATTTAAGGGTAACTTCCACTAATTGTTTGACACATGAATGCTACAAATAGTAGACAAGAACTGTGAAACAGATGTGGAAAGGATGTAGTTATTCCACTTCACAGTTCTCCACATACAGCAGTGGACTATGTATGTTTTGTTGTACCTAATTAGTAGTACCTCTGTAGTTCACCTCTGCTTTGCCTTTGCAACAGGTTTACCTACAAATCATATTATTGTTAGACAAAAATCAAGGGCAAAAGAAAAGGATGTAACCTTACCTTTTGCCTGTTGAACAGATGGTTGAGCTTTAGCGACACATTTTGGTTAAGTGATACATAAACTGACTCTCTGTATCTCAACAGTTGACTGTTGGTTCCAAAGCTTACCATCAAACCATCTGTGTGCATGTTATAGTGTGACAATCAGGTAGGACACTTTTTTAATGCTAGGTTTCTAGTAGTTTTCTTTTAAAAATATTTTATGCTGTTTTATATTTTCATTCTGTTTTATACTGTAAATCACCTTGAGTAGATTCTTTGAAGGAGTGGCATACTTTTTTTTGAATGAATGAATAAGGATCCAGAGCCATACCACTGAAATCAACATGCCCAAAAGACTGTAGTTCTATCTAGTTGGTACTGTACAACTACAGTAGTGGCAACTGGCAAGGGGGTGAAGTGGTGGTTAGGCACTTAATAGAAGCAAACTGAAGCATAGGCCTCTGGCATCAGCAATTCAGCAACATTACTTCTGGCATGCATTGGTATAAATCAGAAGTGATATCTGGTAACATCTCTGGTAACAGAGAATTATACCCAAGTTTGCTGCTGGTAAGTTCCCCTGCTGACAGGCTGAATGGTGCCAGGGAGAGGAAATCCAAAGTGTGGGGTGGGGGATGATCCTCAGCTGGTGGTGGGGTTCTGGTTACCCTAAACTGCAACTACAAATCAAATATATCATTACACTGCAAGTCATGTGTGATGGTATATTTATTTTTTCCTCCTTTTAGGAAACAGTAATTATTAGTTGTAGTGAGAAGATAAGACTCACTGGAAAACCCCCCAATAATGTTAGGAAAATCTGAAGACAACAGAAAAAGAGGAAGACCCAGCATGAGATGGATTGACTCAATCAAGGAAGCCACACCTTTCAGTTTGCAGGAAAGCCTGTTAATTATAGGAAGTTTTCAGTTCATTAATTCATAGGGTTACCATAAGCTGGAAATATCAAACAGCACACACACAAATATTGGTGCATTCCTAAGCAGAGTGACATCCTTCTATACCCATTAATTCTGATAGACGCAAATATAAATCTGCTCAAAATTACATAAAAAATAGTATACTATTACTATGCATGAATGTTAAAAATATATTGCAGAAATGTCTGAGGCCATATAATATAAATAATCAATAACCAGACAGAATTGGCAACAAAAAACATCAAAGACCAATACATGCATGAGGTCATTACAGAAAGTTCAGAAACAATATTTTCTAATTACCCAGAGTGCAAAATAGACCCTTTATATTACTTTCAGAATCTTTTAAAAATATTTATGCATGTACAAATGACAAAAAGATAGAATGTCATCTCTAAGGGAAATGGTGGAGAATTACTGATTGTTCTTCAAGCAACAATGAATTTCCCTGATGTATGAGGTACTAATTTTATTCAATAAAATGAATTGAAAATCAAATTATGTGTGTACATATCATCCTGAATCTACCACAAAATGAAACAGTCAAAGACTATTCCAGAGCTGCTGCTGCTTCTTCAAGGGAAATAACAATCTATTATGAACATTTAATATTAAAAAGCATATGTAAATAAATATGATTAGAAACAAAGACTAGGGAAAAATAAAGAAATTATAGTTGATATCTAACCAAATTATAAGCAATAAAAATTTGTTTGCCGTTTTGCATATAAAGCATGAGAGCAATTATGTTTTCCAAAAATTGTATAACATGCCGGACATGGTGATAACTTACAGGAATTTCATAAATTAATAAAGTGTAATAAAGGTGTACCTATAAAACATTAAAAGTAAGAATTATATTCAAAATTTCCACCATCAATTTAGTACAATATTGTATTTGGATTTTTTTCTAAAGTTTGATGTTATGATTGCCAGGTACCAATCGAAAGAAAACATTACACAACTATTTAGGTGTTACTAGATTATTTTGTAAATTAAACTGATTTGTACAAATATTTTAAATATCCCACATAATTAAATGGGTAGGCTGTGCTAAGACAGCATATTCGAGGCTGTCTTTTCAAACAAACCCACCCTGACTCCAAACAAAGCCAACATCCTCACTTGTTGTTTCACATAGCCATGTCCAGGTTTGGAAAAATGTTGATTGCCACCAATACTGCTCTTTCCAAGCTGCACCCCGCCACAAAGTCAATGACACTCCTCCAATCCCGTTTCATGGAAACATGGAAAACTAAAGAAACTTCTTTAGTTTTTTTAATATTGTAGCTTGTCGATATCACTTCTGGAACTATTTAAAAGGTAGAGACTCTAAAAAATCTGTCATGTGCCACTTACCCTGCTTTGATAAACATATTATTTAATTAGCCTTTTAAATAGTTCTAGAAGTAACATTAAGCATACACGTATTGTATTTATATTGCTCCTGTATTGGGTTTAGTGTTTTCTATTTTTGGCTCAACCTTCTTGTCCAATGAGGCTTCACACCTTCTTTGAACCAAATTGGGTCTGGGCAAACTGCTCCCTAGAAATAATGCTGGCAATTACACTTGTCAGTGAAGTAATAAAATTTAAAATGGCTGCAGTTTTATAAACAGTTGGTGCGACTCATCAATGAAGCATTGGGAAAATCTAAATTGCATAGTGACTTCTGGTCTGACTATGCCAGCATCCAATAGCCTCCTGAGCAACTCATGAGGACGCTTGAAGGTCAAATGCAAAAAAGTGGTGGAGAGTCCTTTAGAAGCCTCAAAAATGAACCTGCAAACATAAGTGGTCCCCAGAAGTGGGGCTGCCCAAGAGAAAGGGACCTTCCAACAGACCGAAAGAAGGACAGGGAAGATGCTGACCAGTCAACCCATCGCCCGTCAAAACCAAAAGAAAGAAAGAAAGAAAGAAAGAAAGAAAGAAAGAAAGAAAGAAAGAAAGAAAGAAAGAAAGAAAGAAAGAAAGAAAGAAAGAAAGAAAGAAATGTAATACCAATGGTTAAATGAAGTGGGGAAAAGAAAGAAAACTTTCTCTTATTTGATGAAAGAAAAGGCTAATATAATTTGTTTCTAAGAAATGCACATAAAACAGGGAGATGAAAGATATCTTTTTTGTAAGAAATTAGGACAATTATTTATGTCATCACACAAAAACAAAAGAGGGATTGCCTTATACATAAATGAAAAATATAAACCAATCCAAAACTTCAGTGATTCAAAAGCAAGATATTTTGGGGTGGAAATAATGAACAATGGAGATAAAATTTTGATAGTGGGGATTTATACACCCAATGATGATAAGGATGTTTTCTTTCAGGAATTAACAGAAATGATTATAGAACTACCTTACAATTCAATAATAATGCTTGGGGATTTTAATGGTGTGGTCTATACAGAGATAGATAGGAAAATAAACATAAAGAAAGGGGGAAAGGGTAATGAGAACTCAGTGGGAAAACTGCCTAAATCCTTTTTTTAAGATGGTAGAACTTCTACAAATAAAGAATGTGTGGAGATCAAATCTACAAATAAAAGATGCGTGGAAATCGCAGCCCAAGAACTTGGGAATTAAATCCTATTAATATCAATAGAACCATGGTCCTATAGATTTTTTACTTCAGGTGCATAGGCATTTTTTATTGCAAAGAACACCAGTGACTCCTTTCCATCTCAGCCATGTCGCATTAACTCTCACCCATATTTCATCATTAATTCTACTATCGCTCTGTAAGATCGAGCCAAGGTACCGATATGCATCTGTTTTCTTCAGATTGCCACCACTGACTTGGATCAAGCCCATACCAGGAATTGTTTCCAGATATTCTGTCTTTGCAGTGTTAAGGCACAGGCCAAATTGACTAAGATGATTGTTCCATGCCTGCACCTGGAACCACTCAGGTAGTGGTTATGATCATGATGTTGTCAGTGTAGAGCAACGACCAGGGTACAGCACTTTGCAAATCCTGAGTGATGGTGTCCATGATGAGAATGAACAGCAATGATGACAGTGCTGATCCCTGGTGGACAGCAACATTCACTGGGAAGCTGTTGGACGTTCCAGCTGCGCACCACATTCAACTGTTGATGTTCATGTAAAGAAGTTTAACCAGTTGATAAGTTCTTCAGGCATAATGTGATCACACAGGACATACCAAATAAGCTGATGGGGTACGCGGTCAAAGGCTTCTCCAATTCTAGGAAAGCGGTGGATAGTGGTTTGTTTTTCTCATGATGCTCTTCCATTAACTGTCAGGCTGCGAAGATTGCGTCAGTTGTTCCAGAGTCTTTCACAAAGCTGCACTAGTTAATGTTAAGGTGGATGATTTCGTGTAGGCTGGAGGCATTCCCAGGGGTGGAGCTGTCCACTTCTACCTGGCTTTTAGGGCCTGGAATGTTGCAGCTTTCAGGTGGCATAACTCAATTAAGCCCAATGTAGGGCATTCAGGTGGCCAGAAGTGTTTTTTTCTTTGACTGCACCCCTGTGCTTTCTGAAAGCCCTCTGGTATGATGTGAAAACAGAGCCATCTCCAGCCATGGCGGCCTCTGGATTGGACTGCCCACCATTTTTCTTTGTCCAGTGTTTTCTCAAGGTTCCATGTCTGTACAATAATAGGCAAATGTGACAAAAGGGTACAATTGCTTCCTTAAACTTTTGTTGGATTTCCAGAAAAGACATAATACTATGTTCTGCACATAAACTCCTTATTCTGGACAGCCCTATTTATATGCTACTTGCTATCAGTCAAGACTGCCAACCTTAACAAAGGTAGTATACTGGACTGAGTACAAAATGCAGTTCCAACAGTGCATTCTAATTAGTTACATCATTCTTAGTCCACTGAGCTTAGAACAGTTAAGTCTGTAAAGTTGCACAACTGGTTCTTAGCATTTCTATCCTAATAGTTTTAGCCCTTCCCCACAAGCAGCTTCAGAAAATATCAGAACAGTTTCTGGTGCATGCATTTTAACAGGGATGAAAATCAACCAATATTAAATGCTGTTTATTAATTGAAGGATGTCATGCTCCAAAGCATATGAAATTAATTTGCTTCATTTGAAACAAATTTGTGATAAGTGGATTTGTGATAAGGAATGAGTAATTTGCAGAGAGTTGCCAACAGGAACAACTTAAGCATATTTATCATTAATAGCAGAGCTTACCCATCTAAATAGACAGTGAAAGAGGTTGTCGGGGGTATCATAATTCTTAAGACTTCAGGCTAGACTGGAAAATATATTGCAGTTCTTCCCAACATGTGCCTATGCACCATTCCAGCCATTAATACGAAAGATCTTGAGGTAGGGTATTCATACCCTGCCTAATTTTCCTGATTGCAATCCCAAATAATTCATTCCAGCAGCAAAGAGAACCCCCTAAAACAAAAGATGCACACAAGATGTATGTTGGGAAGGGTCACTTGGGAGCAACAACTAATGAATGTTCACTTAGAGCAGCTGAATACCATGGTCAGACATGGTTGATAGCTTGGCTTAACTTGAAGTAGAGATGCTTAAAAAAAATCTAATCTATATTTCCATAGTTTTGGGCATTCTGAATTGCCTTATTTTTTAAATGGAACAACATTATAGTGGAGGTTCTTCATAAGACCAACAATCCAAACCTTTTAATGGAGATATCAGGAGTTGAACTATTGAAATCAGATGCTCTGATCCAGCACTGCTCCAGAATAAATCTACTGTCAGCTAGCTCAAAGAAAATAGGATGCATGTACCACAAATATATCTGGTTGGTTATTCATTTTCCAAGCCTCACGGGCCTATTTCTAACCAAATACTTTCAAAATTCAGATGAGATGTACAACACTGAGATGTTGAGATGTACAACACTGAGTTTTGTTAAGTCTACTTTCAATAATGTGCCAAGAAAATATCAAAACAAAATATTTTAAAAGGAAAATAGCAATTCTAATGCCACACAACTGAGTAAATGTGCTTGCCTTCCCAAGTTCTTGCTTTGTTTTTTCTATAGGGAGGTCAGAGATGTCAAGAAAACTAATTAGTGAGAGTTTATTACAGGTTACTGTAAAAATAGTTTTGTTTTAATCTTCTAGAAATACTCAGAATGCAGTCAGAGATCTCAGCCTGTTAAATGCATAAAAGAATGCAAGTGACCAAAAGTGACTAAACGGAAGGCTACCTTCCAGTTCTGTCTGTTTGGTGTTTTAAGCTAATTGGTGTGATGATGGCAAACCTTACTGGTTTTATTTTCCTAATTGTGTCACTGTTCATATCACTGCTGTATTTGAAAATTAATGTAAAAATAGGTAATTTGAAATGTGAAAGACATTCATTAAGAATGATTTCACCAAAATGTAATTGAGATAGAATTTAACTGTGTAAGCTTTCATCAGAGATGTATTATTAGAACTTGCAAATTACTAGCTGGTTCTTCTTATTTCCAAAGGTGAAAGCTATTAAATGCCTCCCAGAAAGGTGAAAGGCTTGATCAGATAGCCTGAACTCCAGAAGCAGTTTTAAAAGTATTTCTCACAGCTGAAATACATCAAAGATTTTTTGTTCGAGTACCTTACTTTTTTTTGAGAAACTGATTTGCCTTTCTTAAACTTACAAAGGCATCACACAGATGTTTATACAGTTGTTCTGGGTAATCTTTTTTTGGTATTTTAGGTGATAACGATCACTTACATTAGTGTAGTCCTCATGGACTTTGTAATGGTCATTGTAATTTCACTTTCAAAATTGTAAACAGGTGTACAAAATATTTTACATGTGTTTCAGTCAGAGCATTTTTGTGCTGGTTCTTGATTGTAGCCATTTTATATGTTTATTTTCTTATTTATTCACACCCATTGGTTTCTCTGAAACACATTTCTACTTGTAAACCCTCAGAAAAAGTACTCCTCAGTAAAAAGGTTCTTTTGAGGTTTAATGGATGTCCTATTGCTCTACTAGAGCCCTGGTGGAATTCTGTTTACCAGGTGATGTTATTTACTTCAAAGCAGGGGAAGATTGTTCATTATGACCACCAAGACTTTCCCAGGTGGCCTGGGCCATCCCAATGGTGAGGAATGGGGCCCTTGGCCAAGCTATAAAAAGAGTGGGGCTGCTTGGGCAGCAGCTAGTTCTTTTTCCTTCCCTTGTTTGGGAGGCCATGGAACTCTAAGGGACAAGCCACATTTCCAGAGCTGCTTTATCCCCTCCCAGTCCACCATGCCTCCATGCTATAAACATTTTCTACTTCTCATTTCCACCTAAACAACCACCACACAATTTTACTGGTAGCAGCTTGAAAATATCTTTTCCAATCTCACACAGCCTTTTAAGTAGCAATACAAAGATTTCACCCAAGGCATTCTGTAAGCAAACTGTGTGCTTACTACTGAGATATGACATTACCAATTGAACATCTATATGACCCATGAGATATGAAATACCAGTGCTGTATTCAGTCATGGCAATAAGTTAAATGAGACATGGAGCAAAGGAACAGAAAAGTTAAACTACAGATACATCACCTGAAACACAAGGAGGTAACATGTGAAGAATCTTTCCTTTTGACCTGTAACTTTGGTCAGCTAGACAAAGGAAACTGGGCTACTAATCTGAAACTTCTCCTCTGTAATATATAAAGGTAGCCATTTCAAAGAGCTGGATAAATCAAGTGGCATATATTCAATAATTCTGGAGGTATGATGGTGCCAGGAACAAGGATTTCTCATTCTGACACCCATCTGCATTTTGCATTACCTTTAACAACAAGAGCTTTGACCTGTCAGATCAAAGGAACTGAGGCATATGAAAGAGTAAGGTTTAGTGAAAGTGAAATTGTTTACATAGCTCTTATGTTTCTTGTCAGTTTGCATTCTGCCTTGTCATTTCACTAAACAAGTGGATAAACAAGTTTCCTTTTTCCTCATGCATCATGAACCAAAGTTTGCTCTGTACACTCCAGTGGGTTTCACTAAGTCTGCCAAGACAGATGTTTGAATTCATAATACAAATATTGGACAAGGAATACAGATGTACCCAAATCATAATTAAAATGTGAAAGCAAAATTATCTCTAATCTGGAATGTGCAAATTTATGTTTGGAGTTCAAAGGCTGTAGTATTTAGGAACTTTAATAATAGTGGAGAAATAAAGTGACCAACAATCTATGCTCATAGACACACATAATCTTACCTTCTTGGAAGACAGGTCTACCACCTCTTCAAAAGCTTTGGGTTGACCTGCCCTCCATGAACTGAGTTCTTTTTTGCTGTACAGGAAAACAAGTTGGTCTGCAAACGGAAGGTCAATCCAAGAATGCTGTATAGTGTTCTTTGAAGAAGAGTTGTAAAAATGATCCTTATTTTGTGTCCTTCTACTAATGCCACCAAATTAGCCAATGCCTCAGATAAGGATGCTATATTCAAGATCTCAAAATCCAGGCAATCTAATTTGCATATAGCAAAAATCACTAATTAAACAAATCAAGAGAATTAATATTGTATAATGGAACATTTGCTTTACAGAGTCTCCTATTAACTACCATAGAAAAGAGAAAACATATCTTAGCCTGGCACTTTGCTCAAGCTATGATTTATCTGACTCTCCTGAGATAACAAGTTTGGGGAGGGTGGGAATAGATCAAGGCATTATGTGACCTCTGGCTTTGTTGCTTTAGCTGTACATGGCTCTGTGTCTGTTCAATGACTGTGCAGGTAGAAGTTCATGTGTAGAAAGTTCTTGTTTGCTATTGAAACCTTGATAGATAAATGCTAACAAACACACAACATACTTTTTGTAGTTCACTTTTGAAGAAATGGAATATACTTCAGTGTGAAATAAAATTTGGGCTGCTATTCAGTGCATACCTTTTTCCTATTTATTTCACATAGGTTTCATTGGTTTCTATGAAACCTATTGTCAATGATAGGTAAATAGGACATCAGCCTTAAAATCAATCCTTAAATTTTGGTTTTCAGGAGCAATCAAGAGCCAACAACCCAAAAGCTCTGAGAAGAAGAGGTAGGAACAAAACAAAATAGAAACCTTTGAGGCAAGAGTGTAAGCACCCAAAAGGAATGAGTATGGCACAATGTAATTGTTTGGAGAAACACTTAACCATTGTACTATAGGCAGGGTAGACTGGAAAGCTGATGGTGGAGAGAGGGAGCTGCCTCAAGAGCTCTCCTCTATATAGAAGGAGAATGGGCTGATGCAATCTGCCCATGATGGATGTCCACATGGCCCCTTGCCCCACCCAGTTGGCACCCTGGTGAAGTGGCCAAGGATCTTGCCTTTGTGCCAGTGCCTCCAACTACTGTGAACCAGATCAGCTCCTCGCCATGCCCCTCCCACCACCCCGTGTTGCAAACACAACACCCAGGTGAGTCAGGGCCAGGGTTGCTGCTAAAAAAAGAATGAAGCACTGTGCTCAAGTATGAAGCAAGCAAAAGTTATGTTTAAAAGATGCTGCTTCTGACAAGTAATTTTGGACCTCTTTATCCACCTTCTTGATATGTCTTCCAGGGAACTCAATGGTGTAGACTTTAAGGGACGTCCTTTGTTTAAGTGAGTTGGCCTCATAAAATTGTCTCTTTTAAAGGGTTGAAATGTTTCAGGTAGTGAATTTAGTTTTAAATACTATTCCCACCACCCAGCCTAGGTTTAGTTGGTCTTGTATGACCACCTGTATAATCCTATGGTCTTGAATGGTCTTATTTCTCCTGAAGACTTTCAAGTAGATGGGCACATAGATACCCCTAGTTTTAATTATGTCAGTTAATCTGGGGGTGGGGTTGTATATCATTGTGGGTTAGATGTGTTTTATATTATCTATAATTGTATTTCTTCAATTGCCTAGTTAGACCTAAATATGTCATGAATTTCTCAGCAAACCACTTGAACTTACCTTGGTTGACACTTCCAATCAGACAGCAAGTCAGCTGGGATAAGATTTCATTAAGTTGGGTTTTGAATCTACCCTCTCAGAAAAATAACTATACTTTATGAATGATAGAGGAATAAGCTCATTTTACTACACACTCCTTGAACTGTGGGCAAGAACAAAAAACAAGGCTTTTGATCTTTGCATTGCAAAAGGGAGAAAGAGAGTCTCTTTCTCTTCTCTCCCCTTCAAGCTGAATGAGGACAGAAATAATAAGGTGGGAGCTTCAAGGGAAAAACTGTATCTTAGTTTCAGGGAGGACACATTTATTGTTTATTCTCTAATTTTGAGTAGGATCTTAATTCAGGATTCAGCTATTTCAAGTTCTGGAATTTGGGGACTGTTATTTTCAATGGAACAGCCAATTCCAGGGACTGGTGAAACTTTTTTTAAAAAAAGATTATAGCACCAAATTTGTACAGAGCATATCCCTTCCTCTATCCTAAATACCCTCTCTGTTTCAAACAGGGAGTTGATTTTACAGACCTTATAGAAAGTGCTTTTTGGCACACTTATCTCCAATATTGCCTGTGGGGTGGATGGCAGCAGCACAGCAGGAAGGTGCTGGTCTGCAGCATTAAAAAATCTTTGCTTTATCTTGTTTCTTTATATATCGTACAATGACTGACAATATGTATATTTTAACTTTTCTCTTGAAAACTCTCCAACTGTGTATCCTGCTTCATTGTGATCTATTTTCTCATTTCACAAAGTAAAGGAATCTTCACCTGCCCCCCACAGCAATCTTTGAAAATACTTTGATTTTTTTCAAAGGAACAGAACAGGTGTGTATGTGACTATGTGTGATGAATCAATCATCCAATTGCTATGAAACATGTCTTCATGCTGGGCATCTACTCTGGGAGCACTTTAATTACTACTACTATTTAAGGAGTTCCTGGTGGGCGGGATCTCTTATTCTTCTGTAAACATAGTTTTTCCCAGAGCAGCAGCTGATAGCCTTAAATAATTCCTTCTCTAGGACTTATCTCCAATGGTGTTTAGCTAGAAGCCTCCTAATACATTGCAAGTATCCAGATAAATGTTGCCTAGGAAATCAGGATGATTTTTTTTCCAAAAAGACTTCTGCTGCTTTTGGCAATGGTAAGCACCTGAATTTGAAAAACAATGTGGAATTGGACAAAGTGGCTTTTGTAATATCTAAGAGTCCTTACATTGTGTCTGCTGTTGTAGAAATCATGTTAATGATCTGAAACAGCATTTTTGTGTATATTTTCTGTTCAGGAATTTTGGGATGGATATCCCTAGAAGTGATGTGTCCGAGTGCCCCACTGCAAAATGAACAAGGGAAAGATTTTTTTGTTCCCATTTCTCTGCAACTCAAGTCAACGTAATGGGTTGAGGAGAAAAGGAAGTCAGCTAGATTTCTGATCAACCCTGCCCCGTTCAAAAATTGCAGTGTGGTAGGCAACTCGCTTTCTAGGATGAAATAGAGAAATGGACCCACAACTGATTAGCTAAAAAGGTGGATCTTAAATCCCACCCCCTGCTGGAAACAGAACAATATTCCCCCTTCAGGAGATTACAGGCCAGAGCTGATCCATCATCAGCTGGGTATTGGTTACTGATGGATGCAACTGGTCTATTCCTGCAAATGCACACAAACAGGTTGCAAAAAAGTTAAACAGCCCACTGAATAATTGACTGCCTGGTCACCACTGCTGAATGGGAACTGAACCTGAATCATTGTTGATTCTTGCCTGGGTTATCATTGAGTTATTGGCCCACAGTTATATTGCCCTACCCTTTTTACCCCGCTTTATTGGACAATGGATTCAAAGCAGTTGTTATGCAATATGTATTGGCAGATGCCAACAACCATGTGTGTGTGTCCAGACCAAAGACAGGCCAAGCAAGCAGAAAGGCCTGTCAACAAGTTCAAACCTCTGAAAGGGTTAATCCAGTCAGCAGGACATCTGGAAGCCCCATGGACATGTCCGTGAGCACCACACCCTGCCAAAGGTGATGCAGCACAAAGGATCTAGGAAACACCCTGCCACAGCTCTGCATTTCCTTTCCTTTCCTATAAATCTATCATCTCCTTTGAGACAACTGTTCTTTTTTTGTACCCCCATGCCTCAGCCAAATCTGCACACCACATCTGGGCTCCTTCCGCACATGCAGAATAATGTACTTTCAAACTGCTTTCAGTGCTCTTTGAAGCTGTGGGGAATAGCAAAATCCACTTGTAAACTATTGTGAAAGTGGTTTGAAAACGCATTATTTTGTGTGTGCGGAAGGGGCCCTGGACAGAGACTCTTAAAAGAAAATCTGCCCAAGCCCTGATTTAATCATAGACAATTGGTTCTAATATCCCGGTACTTAGAAATCAATAGATAAACTGTTAATCAGTTCAACCCAGCTATTCCAGCATGGAAATCCAAGAAATTGAGGAAGGGAGTTCCCTGCTCCTGCTGTAGACTATGTTCCCGGGTATAAAAGTACAGTTCACCCCAAGCTCAGGACTCTCCCTTGTGTCCAGATAGTTTTGAAACAAGATATATCATCCTTCTTTTGGATTCACATGCTGGCCATCTGAATCCTTGCCTCCTTCGGGAACTTCTCATCTGAACCTAGGTAACGGATAAGTCCCCGCTACTCCCCTCCTAATCTTTCATCCAAACCTATCATTCCCCCCTGCTTATATCTCATAGGAACCGCTCTGTAAGCCTCTTTACATCTTACTGTATGTATGTTTCTACCAAACCTATAAAAACATTTAATTTTACTTTGGTTTCCTTGTATTCTCTGTAGAACATTTCAAAGCCATTTTCTGGTAGAGTTGTTAAAGATCCCCTCGCTAGCCTACCTCTCGCTGCCAAGCTGAATCATTCCCCATTGCTATTTTAGAATGTTCTTACTGTTGAGATAGCGTAACAGTTAGGATATATGGGCCCAGGATGACCACCCCACTGTGGCTTATGTCTTAATGAGACTGGCTAATTTTTGACACCAACCAAGAGTGATGTTAGGAGAGGTGAAATTCTCAAGATCCCTTAAATGGCAGTGTGTTTGGGCTTTGTATCTATGGTAACTGCTGTAGTAATTTGTCAGGGTGAACAGAGGGCAGAGGACAGTATGTGACATTTCACAATAATGATAATACAGAAATGTGCATGACTTGGGTCTTGTGTGAACAAGTGATTGCTAAGAAAAGACACACTGGTTGTTGACTGCAGCACTAGGATAGAGCAATACAGAGAAGGTACCAGTTTGTGCTGTAATTCAGCAATGGTCTTTGTGTGTCTACTCTTTCAAGACTGGAATAACCTTGATTGCTGAGATTTTGGGATGACAACACAGCATATTTAAAAAGTAGTTGGCTGTGCTTGTTCTAATTTTATATTGACTCTCCTAGTCCTTTTTTTGGCTGAAGTGACATTAATTAGTAATGTACAGTATTTGTCAGTGGCATAGCTATAACAGGGCTGGGTGGGGACAAACACCCTGAACAGGCCACCTTGGGTCACTGGGGGGGGTGAAAAATCACCCCACATCCCTCCTCCTTCCCCCCACACCCCAGCCCCACCTGACTGCTCCTTCATCTGGTTCCACTGGCTGAAGGAGCAGTTGGGTGGGGCCGAGAGAAGAAGGAGGGCCTGCCCTGCCAGTCTGCCCAAGACTACTACCGTGCCATAAAGGTAAGTGGGGTGCAGGGGTGGGGGCATGGCCTGGGCCCACAGGGCCAAGCAGAGGCCTTCCCTCCCCGCTTCCACTCAAAAAAGCCAGCCGGACCTGCAGGGGCCCTGCAGAGGACTTCCCTTCCCTCACCACCCCTTCCCATTTTCCCACTCCTTACCATCTCTTGACACCTTCCCCCACCTCTAACCACCCCTTGCCACCCTCCCCACCCCTAGAGACCCCTTGCCACCCTCCTCCACCCCTAGCTACCCTCCTCAACCTCTAGTCATCCCTTGCCACCCTCAGCTACCCCTTGTTACCCTTTCCCACCCCTTGCTACCCTCCCCAACCCCTAGCATCCCCCTTCCCACCCTCACCCCACCCCTTGCCATCCCTTCCCATCTCCCCCACCCCTAGCCATTCCTTGCCACCTTCTCCAATCCCTACCCAACCCTTCCCCCCTCCCCACACCCCTAGCTCAGCTGGCATTGTTCTGAGAGGTGGTGATTTTGGGGTGACAATGCAAAAATCATGAGGATCCATGAGAATCCATGATTTCCAAGCAGGTTTTTGTGCCACTGTGGTGCCACGGAGCATGGGATGTGTGATTGTTGTGTTCAGATATGTGGCTGGGGCCTGGGATATGATTTGATGCTGACTTGGGGGGAACTTAGTGCGAAAATCATAAGGATCCATGAGGATCCGTGTTTTCCAAGCAGGTTTTTGCGCCATAGAGTGATACGGAGCATGGGATTTGTGATTGGTGTGTTCAGACATGTTTCCAGGGGCATGAGCTGTGATGTGCTGGTGATTTTGGGGTGACCAAGTGCAAAAATCAGGAGGATCCATGAGGATCTGTGTGTTTTAACCACATTTTTGTGCCATGTGGTGCCACAAAGCATGGGTTACAGGATTATTGTATTCAGACATGTGTCTAGGGGTATGAGCTGTGATGTGCAGGTGATTTTTGGGTGACCAAGTGGAAAAATCATGAGGATCCAGTAGGATCCATGCTTTCCAGGCAGGTTTTTGTGCCACTGTGGCACCAGGAAGCATGGGATGAACTTTTAAAATGAACTTTTTAATTAAGGCTAAATTTGTTAAAGCTATTTTGTCATTCTGCTATAAGACTGAAACACATTCAAAGCCACATTAGAATCAATGGTATAGTTCTGTTTTGAAAGCTACCAACATCTTTATGATAATTGAAGCTAAATCATGAATGAATGAAGGAAAATAATTTTGTGGGTGAGAATTATCTTGTGATGTTGGATGAAATATTAGTATAGCTATGATAAAATGGATACAATACTGAATGTGTTACAAAGAAATGTCAAATATTGAGAGAATCTTTTGTCTTTTTGAGTGTTTTGTTATCTCAGTGGACCCATCAAATTGTCAAAAAAGCCAAACGTGAAGCAGTTTTTCAGGATGTGCTGCTGAATAAGAGCAGGTTGATCATAAAGCTGTACAAGTGATTTTTTTTGTTTTTTCGGGTTTTTTGGCACTCAGTACATTTTGATTGTCCACAGAGCGACAGAAACAATTTGCATTTCCATAAAAATAAGCAGTTTTCAGCTTCTCAAACTGTGAAAAGTATTCCCATGGCAACATGTAGAAGGCCACTTGTTAAAGTCATATTCATAGTAGCATGATGACCTTCAGTGCTGCTGTATATTTCAAATGTATTCTGATTTCTATGATGAGTTACCTAAGTGCAGAGATACACTGCATTTTTTAAAGGAGCTTGGTCTATTTATTAAAAAAAAATTGTCTTTCTCGGTCCATATCTTGGAGGTTCAGTTTACCCTTACCTTGCTATTACAAATACATTTTTGTGCTTTTGTCTGAAAGATGATGAGTGGGCACAATATCTTATAAGGTTCTGTGATAGACTGCACAGAAAAATAGAGGTTTAAAGGTGCATATCAGTCAGTGGAATAAGGTGTTATCACAACAGAGTGGAGAAAAACTTCATTGGAATGGAAAACCTGATTGGGTAAGCTGACCTGCCCGCTGGTTGGTGGAGAAACCAGCTGACTCAGAGAGAGAGGAGGTATCTCTCTAAGAGGGAAGGTTTTGAAAGCTTTTGGATTTAGATGTCTGTGAGTTAACATCAAATACCTCAACTGTGCATGTTAAAAATAGTCATGAATTGATCTGTGAGTGAATTTCAGTCAGGGAATGATCTGACTTGAAATATACTGAGTTCAGAATGTGCTGAGAGTAAAAAAATACACAGACAGGATAACTGGGAGTTTTATTTAGTGATCAAAGCTGAAAGTGGAATAGTAGCAAGATTTTCTACAGGTGACCAGAAATGAAGGGGATATATCTTCTGAACAATGAATTTCTAATCCAGTTTGTACAGGAATTATACACACTGGTGGATTCCCAATCTGGTGTATTAGTGTTCTGCTAAAGTTAACTCAGGAGGGAGATTTATGTGAAGTGGGTATGTGACAGTGTCAAGGTTGCATGTGTACTATGTGAAAGAGTAGGAACAGTATCAAAAACCTACAACACCCTAGCTACTGGCAGGGGCATATCTGCCAGAGGGACATGGGATATCAAATGTCCCTGGGTGCATGCCATCTAATCATGTGGGGAGACAGTAGACCTGGGCGCCTCGACAGCTCCAGCCAGTAGACCTGGACACCGGCAGCCGTTCCGGGCAGTAGTCCTGGGTGCCAGTGGGGGGGGGGGAGAGAAAACTAAGTCCCCCCCCCCAGGCTCAATTTTCCCTAGATACCCTTCTGGCTACTGGTTCTACAAACTCCTACTACTTAAATAACAAAACATGCCAAATTAGTGTACCAGCAAAGTGCAAACATGAAACAATGACACCTAACATATAAAGCAAGAAGACAAGGAAACAACAAATATATATGTTAGCCAACTGGCAAACACACAACAGTTCTAATGTGAGAGGTACACAACAAGTCATGGTACTGAAAGTCTCGAAGAAGGTCAAGTCAAGTTATTCATGACATATCTGTTTGGGTCCTACATGTGAGAACATTTGACTTGGCCTGCTTTGAGATTCTCCTTGATAATCTGGACTATGTGTACACTCCTCCCCCACCATTTGTCTTTCATCTTTATTCTGTTTCAATTTCAAATAGAGGGTTGACCTTTGGAATAATTTGGGGAAAGCTGTATTCAAAGTGTGGTGAAAACAATTTTTAAGAAGTCCCACATGAAATTCTTTAGCATGTGTGAGGTAATAGGTCTGCAACCATCTGGGTGTCTCAGAACAAGGCACACTTAGCAAGAAACAGTATCAGGGATATTATTTGCAGCCAATCAAGGATTATGCAGTGTATCTAAGAGTGCTGTGAAACTATGTTAGACAATAAGATCTGTGCATGTACTTTTTTCACTGAGAGTAAACAAAGATAATTTAGAGTGAAGATACCATCTCCAAGATCGTTATATGATTGATCATATTGATCAGGAAAGTTATTTTGGTCAGTACTTCTGACTTGTTGAAAGTTATTGTTCCTTCCATAGAAAATTGAAGTGCAGGACTTATCCAATGCTACCATGCATGCCTGGGAAGCAGGGAGGTTGAGGGCTGCCATCTGTGCTGACTACATGGCACCCAGAGGATAAGGCCAGCAAAGGCAGGCTGGCACAGATCAATAAGATGGACCAAGAATAGGGCCTGAGCACTCTGGGCCATATATAGTGGGGGAGGTAGCACTGGTCATATGGCTCCCCCTGCTTTGTCAGTCGTTGGAGAGTCTCTGAGGAGAGCAGATGAGATAGGGCTGTGCTACCCAGGCATCAATACCTGTATCCTATGCTGCACCTCTGCTACCTTCACCAGTATTCAATAAAACAAGATGTGGCCAGTTTTATTACCACAAAAAGGTTTATAGCATATTTATTTTGTGGACTGATGGCCACCCTCCCCTCCTCACGTGGCAAACTCCTCAAAATCACAGGAAGTGTGTGAACCTTCCCATACGGATGCAGGGGTTCCCAGGTGCAAAATTTAACACACAAGTTGTGGCCAGTATGGTTTTTCCTATCTTCTATGCATCACTACCCTTCCTTCCTTGAACCTGAAGTTATATTTGTTTGCTGTCCGTGACAAAATCACCTGCAAAGATTTTATAGTTCAATGTCGTTTCATGGCACTATCAGATATACTACATAATCCTTGATTTGCAGCAGATGTGTGGTAAAGGAAGAAATCTAAATTGCAACAAAGCATCATTACTTTTTTCCATGAAATATTTCAGCTAGAGGTTTTGAAGAAGTTTGTACATTTGTCAATTTGAATTGAACTTTGATAGTTTTAGTTGGTCCATATAAACTCAGGGACAAAATCATGGCTGCTAAGTAAATTTGATTTTACAGATTATATTTGACCTAGAAACAAATATTAATACTGATACTTGTTTTCAAATCAAGTGAACTTGAAGAATTTTTTTTACCTCCAGCACCTTAATACCCTGGGACAGACATGCAGAGCTATTTGTGTATTGCTGTGAAAGTGCTGCAGATTGTTCCTCTTCTTTCATTCTTGGTTTTGGCTTAGTATGAGGTGGTGTACACTTCTTCCTCTTTCATCTTTGCTCTGTTTCAATTTCAAATGGAGGCTTCATCTTTGGAACAACTTGAGAGGCCATTCAGAGGGAGGCCAACTACGTATGCTCATTTCGTGCCTTGAAAACCCAATGAAGAGTCTCCATGAAACACATGTGATTAATGGCATACTTTAACTTTTTAATATGTCTGCATTTTTAAGATATTAAGCATTATTAGTCTTTGAGAGAATAATCAAATTCATTGTACATGAAAGGTTGATTTGCTGTTATCTGAAAGTTTGAAACAGAGAATAGTGTGATAGAGAGGTCAACAGGAAATTATACAAGGTAGCTTGAATGACTTAGGGTCAGCCATGATTAATGCCACTGGGAGAGCCAAAATCAAATGTAATTATGACTAACAATATTCTAAAAGTGAAAAGCTGATTGCTGCCAGTTTTAACCACCATGCAAAAACTGAGGATCCAGCTAGAATTTACTGAAACATGTTATCAGTGAGGTGAGTATTAATTTGAAAAGCAGTAACGCATTTCCAAACATTCTAGGCTCTAAACTATAGAATTTTATTTTATAGAAATTTTCTATTTGTAAACATTTCTACAAAATGTTTAATGAGATAGAATTGCTATGATATAGTAAATATAGTTCTTTTATAATGAGTATATTGTAAGAAATATCTGATACGTTAAAATGTTAATTATAGTTTAGCATGAAATTAAAAAAGAAATTTAAAAAAGAAGTCTTTAAACAACCAGTCAATTGTGTGGAATATCACATGGTGATATCTGTGTGGAGAGGGGGAAATTTGCACATTCTCATTTGATAAAATGTATCAAATGAGAAGTAAAAATATTTATGGCTTGTCTGTCAATAAACCTGTTGTATAAATAAAGACTCAGCACTAAAATTCTAATGACATGACCCCACTGCATTTATCCCATACTGGAATCAAGACATTATTATATGTAAATAATTTTATGCAATATTATTCACAATATATTATTCACAAAAGCAAGAATACATCTCCATTAATTTTCTTCAAAATAAATAATATAACCAGTACTGAGCAAGAAAAGGTAAATAACTGCCTAATCCTTTCACCAACACACAAATACTCTATTCAATATCTGAATTCCTTTCTGGACCTTAACTGATTTTTTATGTGATGATCTTAAGAGAAATAAGTCTTGTGTCAATAAGGGCACAGACACACATAGTCTCTCAGCAACTAAATACTTGCTTGAAGATGAAATCAAACTGGCTTTAATATCAACTAGGATAATAAATATTTTTATTGTAAAGATAAAAAACAACCTTCTAGTTTTATAACAAGAACCTGCCATCCATTCTGCTAGGACTAGTTAAAAAAACTTTTTGTCAGTATAAGGCTTGTGCTTCAGCAAGGCTTGTGCTTCAGCAATATTTCCAACAGCAAAAACAAGCAAAGAAAGCTTATCCTTATCCTAGGATAAGTGATCAACAGCCTGTTTCTAGATAAAATGCATTTGCTGGAGTAAAATTTCTCCTGGGATCTTGTTACATTTTGTGAAGCTATGAAAGCTTCCAATCCAGAGCAGAAGCTAGTGTTCCGTTAATCAATAAGGACTTTGAGAAATCCAAAGGAAAGAACAATTCTAGGCAACAAGAGTTGTAAAGGAAATACTGGAATATTTCAGCTATTTCTGTTTTGGATTGGTTTTAAGTGTTAGATCCTAACATCAAAAAGTATCTGAAACTTTAGCTACAGCTTCATATCAGTTTTATTGTATTCTGAAATGCATTTGAATAAGGAACATAGTAGGACTAATATGAAACTGTAACTAAAGTCTGAAATATTTTGTTGGCTTTAGCATTCTAGAATGGGATATTAGTATTACCATCTCCAGCTATATGGCATGTAATCAAGGAAGCTAACCAAGCAGCAAGTTGCAAAATCATGATTTTATTGTGTGTTGTATTGTGTTTTTACTGCCATGATTTTAATATTGCATGTTTTATTGTAACCCACCCTGAAACTGAGGTATAGGGCAGGTAATAAACGTAAACAAAAATGAATAATAACAATACAGCAGCCCATCAACAAGATTAATGACACTATGTTAAAAACACATCAGGTTGGGATTTCTGGTCTAGAAGGTCATTCTTGAACTTGCTCCAAGATCTAAAGCTCTGAATGAGAGTCATGCCTTTTAAGATTAAGGGGAGAGCAATAGAAAACCACCTAGACTCGTAAGACTGCGCCCACTGTAATGGCGGCCAAGATTGCCAAGGAGGTAGCTGCAGGCAGGATAGTGGACCCCTTTGAGTCTCCTCCACTACCAAACTTGAAGGTTTCCCTACTGGGGGTGGTGCCAAAAAAGGCTCCAGGCAAATATCACTTCATACATCACCTTTCCTACCCCAAGGGCTCCTTGTTAAACAACTTTATTGGCCCGGACCTCTGTTCCATACGATACACATCCCTGGACCATGCCGCAGCATTGATTCTCTCATGTGGCCTAGGGTCTTAATGGTGAAATATCATTGACATAGCATTACCCGGTGACAGCAGGATCATTGAAAAAGAACACGAGAAGGTCACATGATACCACGATTTGAAAATCGAGCTTTAGCGTCTATGGCACAAACCAGCTGAGGTCATGCCAGTGGTAATCGGCATGCTGGGCGCCATTCCGAAAACACAAGGGCAGCACTTGAAGCATCTTCAAATTGACAAAATTAACATCTGTCAAATTCAGAAGGCAGCCCTGCTGGGATCCGCACGAATACTACGCCGATACATTACAACTTCCTAGGCCTCTGGGTGAGGCTCGAATTGTAATGAAAGCCAACAGCCAGCTAAAGATCTGGCAGCTGTGAAATTTGCAACAACAACAACAACAATAATAATATTGGGCTCAGCTAAACAACCAATTTAGCTTCAGTTTATTGTTCTTGAAATATACCGCATATACTCACGTACAAGTCGACCCGCATATAAGTCGAGGCACCTAATTTTACCTTGAAGAACTGGAAAACCTTATTGACTCGAGTATAAGTCGAGGGTGGGGAAGGTCCATGCAGAGGTGGGGCGCTGAGCCAGCAAAAAAGCCACAGTTGGGGGAAAGGAGCGCCCCAGAAGCCTTTGGGAGGCTTTTTAAGGAGGGGCGAGGCCAGTGCATGTGGGTCCAGGGAAAGGGAAGAAGCTGAGGGCCGTGGAGGGTGAATGGGACAGGAGATGGTGGAGGAGGAGAAGGCAGAGGAGAATGAAGCAGAGAAAGTGGCTGAAAGGGGGGTAGCAGAGAAGAAGACAGGAGAGCGAAGCAGAGAACGCAGTGGCTCATCCCCCACACTAACTCACCCTTTCTTTCCTTTCTCCACAGGCTCTGAGGCTTGGCTTCAGGGAAGCTGCTGCTCAGGCAGCCTGTCTCTATGGTTTTCTTGAAAGAGCAATGCTCCAAAGATTGCTTAAGCACTCTTTGGAGCATTGCCCTTTCAAGAAAACCATAGAGACAAGCTGCCCGAGAGAGGAAAGGAAAGAAAGGGTGAGTTAGTGAGGGGGCCCGCCAGCTGGCAGGAGAGAGCGAAGCAGAAAACTAGGCACAGAAAGCGGCTGAAAGGAGGG
This sequence comes from Sphaerodactylus townsendi, assembly GCF_021028975.2. Taxonomy (NCBI): domain Eukaryota; kingdom Metazoa; phylum Chordata; class Lepidosauria; order Squamata; family Sphaerodactylidae; genus Sphaerodactylus; species Sphaerodactylus townsendi. Next base: position 125,930,149 of record NC_059425.1, on the reverse strand, counting down.
CAGGCAGAGAAGAAGGCAGGACAGAGTGAAGATGAGACAGGGGGAATGCCACACAAGAATTACCGGTAAGTGGGACCCGCATATGAGTCAAGGGGGACATTTTTCAGCCTATAAAAAGGACTGAAAAACTCAACTTATATGCGAGTATATATGTAATTGTGGCTTAGATCAGATTGTCGTATGCACGAGCCAGAAGTATGTGTCCATATTCTCAGGGAATACAAGATTTCTTGTAAGTGGAAGCTTCTCATATCACTACAGATGTCATTCTAGAGGGCCCTCAGTTTGCACATGACTCCCATTGTGCATCGAGTCTTTGCAGCTCTCCCTTCCAAGCAAATGCTTTGTGTAATGTTTTGGAACCTGTTAGAGTTTGTTGTGTTTTTGACAGCACCCTTGAAATATTTGCTATTTTCTCTCCAAGTCATGGGCAACAGTTCTTTTATTATCTATGTCAGGGAAAGGAGAGTTCCCCTGAGCTCTATAAAGCAGACTTTGGGACTTCCATCACAACTCCCTATGAGTACTGCTTTGTGTCCAGAATGGATAAAAAATACTGTATGTTTGAGTACCTATTTAAAATATTCTCTGGAGAGTTGGAAGTTTATGGCACACAAAGTAAAACAGTAATAAAAGAGATAGAAAATGACATTTTTAAAAGGTAGGATTGAAGAGCTAAAATTGTATCATAGGCTTCACATATAGAAACAGTTGAATATGTTCTAAAAAAGATTTGAGGTTGGGTGGGTCCTTTTTAGAATAAAAAAGGGTGCTAAATAATCAATTTCTGTTCAGTTTGTTTTTCTCATTGTGGGACTAGTATAAATAATTTAATTACATTCAACAGTATTTTTAAAACTCTGGAAACTAGAAAAAATTGCTCCTGACTCACATAATTATGTAATGCCTGATCATAGGACCAAAATGGATGTTAGAGGCATATATATATACACACATACATATAGGTATCCAAATATAGGTACCCATATGATGCTTGTACTTTCCTCCTCTAGGAGGACTGGCATTTTTGCACATGCAGAATAATGCACTTTCACTCCACTTTCACAAGTGGATTTGTGAAATTTGCAAGTGGATTTTCCTATTTCACACATCCAGCTGCAAAGTGCATTGTAACTGGATTGAAAGTGCATTATTCTGCATGTGTGAAAGTGCCTTAACAGAAGCACTAGGGATACAAAAACGAGACAGCAATGAGCAGATACAGAAATTAGACCATCACATTTCCAGTCCAGTGAGATGCTCCATTCCTCTGCTTTGCAATAAATAAAACAAAATTAGAAAAATCAGCTCTGAATTTTCTATTCCATGCAGCTTTTTCCCAGAGTCATAAGTTAATATCTAGTCAGTGTGGTATAATGTATATAGTTCATGAAAATCCTGGTTATACATGGAACACCATGGATGATCTTGAACAGGGAAATCACGTATATTATCTTGAATGCATCTAAGAAGATCATAGCTATGTACATAGCTTAATGCTGTTAGGTTATGTATAAACATCTGTTTATTTCCTTGTATAATAGTTCAACTTATTTTTCAGTAAGGATTCCACTTCAACAACTTAGCTAATGCATTTTTTTTTTTACAAATCAAACTTCCAAGCAATCTAAGAAAGTAACATTCTGGTGCCCAAATGAAATTTTGGAGTGGATCCAAGCTAATAAATTAAAGCTTAATACTAACAAGACATAGATGCAACTGATGGGCAGAAAGTCTGTCCTAAAATTTAAGGTGTCACCCATTCTGGATGGGGTCACACTCCTCTTCCAGGAACAGGCCTTAATGTATTACTAAAGGCTTTCACTGTCAGAATCAATTGGGTATTGTGGGTTTTCTGGGCTGTGTGGTCTGCTAGTTTTTGTTTTTAATGTTTCACCTTCATCTATGGCATCTTCAGAGGCAAGTCACAGTAAGATGTTTTTCTCTCCATGGCACAGTGTGGAGTGATTTTATGGTGGGTTATCTGTTTTGTTCACATCATTGTTGTGTGTGACAGAGTGAGGCACATTTGTATGTGTCCTACAAACCAGAGATACTCTTGGATCTTTTTCTTCTACTGGGAAAGCAGGTGACAGATGTAGTCAAAAGGGCCTTTTATCAGTTTCAATTGGTAGGCAGCTGTGGCTTTTTAAGGGTACATGAAGTTTACTGGGTGACCTTGGACCAGCCACAGTTCCCTCAGAAATCTCTCAGCCCACACATAGGCAGGAAATAGCAGACCATCTCTGAATGTCTCTTGCCTTGAAATGCATACAGGATCACTATGACAGCATACATGTCTATTTTAAAAGAAAACTGGAATGCAATGGCAAGGGAGCTAACCCTTCTTCCTCCACTTTATTGCATTATGTTCCATTGTTTAAAGCACATTTTCACTGGTCAGACTTATCAGCAGGGTTGCCAGGAAGATGCTGAATGACAGTGTGTGCCATAAAGCTGGGTATAGATGAATGCAGGAGTTAGCTCCTTCATATACTTAATTTTTGTAAACACAAAACAAAGCAAAAATGAACCAAAAAACCTCCATACCCACCTTGCTTGAGAATCTCTGGAAAGAAGAAAAAACATTAACTGAACCCTGCCTTTGCCCACTAAGCAAATGAAAATTACATTAGTTCTAAAGTGAGGAAGTTTTCCTATATCTGCCTGAAATGTGGAATCATATAGCCCTTGAGAATGTCATCCTACTTGGTAAGCAGAAAATTACACCCAGAGATCAACTGGCTGTAAATCCAAGGAGATTATTGGACTGATTTTCTAATATGTTCAGTAATAACTTAGCTTTTAAAGTCAAGCTGTTTGTGTCTATTTGTCCAGGGGAGGCAATATAATTTGCATTCACACCAATAAAGGGTTATAGTTATTTTGTCTAATCAGTTTGTCAGTGCATATTTGGCTGTCATAAAAATATAAAACAAAATACCTCTAATTCTACCCCCATGCATATTTTTCATTATTTGAGAGGTAAGGAATTCCACTAATGTATCATTGACTGTTATTTTGTATGAGCAGTTGGACAGAACCTCTGAGTAGGGTTTGAATTCTGTTCACATCTTGGGGTAACTGACCTGACTTTGGTGAACTCACCCAACACTAAACTTGCTGCTGTGAGATGGATTGGGGACAGGAACTTTGTGTATATTATAAGATGTGCTGAGGAGAGGAAACAGTGTGGATAAACATGCATTTCCATAAAACCTAAAAATGGCATTTAATGACTGAGGTAAAATAGGCCTTCTCAGTAGACAAGAGTGCTTCAGTTTTCCTGTAGAATTATTTTTTTACAACAAACATTCATAGATGGCTGCAAATAGACTTGAGGAAAAGGAAGAGGGCATTCTTTGACAGTATCAGTGAAGTGGAAGTATGTGCTAGCAGCAGGTGATTGACTTCTTCAAAAAAAGGTGTAACGATGGTAGCAAGAGCCAATCATCTAAGATAATTGTCACCATTTCAGAACGCTGTTCTAAAAGTTGCCATTGGTTTAAGGAAAAAAGCTCTTAAATGCCCAGACTCACAGAGAATATAAATAACAGATGCTTTTTGCAAAGCAATTTTTATTGTGGATTATAGAGTACCTAGCTGTTGTTACATATGGCATGGAGTGAAGGTTATATAAATAAAAATGGAAACAATTAAGACCATTAATATGAAAGTAAGCACAGCTCCCATACTCACTGAGGACAGAAAATACATATTTATTGTGAAGTATTACAGCCTTATATGATCAAAATAAATGCTATCTTCTTACAGAACAAGAATATGATCCTCTTTTAACAAAAACCAAACAAACTAGAGCTCTGTGGCTTTGACTGAATATTTGTATTTGCTCTGCACTGCACCATTTTAGAACACAGTTATATCTTACTACAATAGAAGCTCAAAACATTGTTTCTTTTTTAAAGGTTAGTTTTATATCTAAAGTAAAGTCTTTGAAAACAACTCTGTTTTGTTCAGTCAATATATATATATAAATATGAGCAAAAGCTTCATTTTCAACCTGCATTGCAGTTCTTTTCCTCTGCACTGCAGTTCTTTGTTTGTTGTAGATTCTTTGAACTTGTAGAAGGATTTTTAAAAAATAGCCAATACAGGTAACATGTTGTCAAAGCAAGCCAGAGGTGAGAATTGTTTTCACAGTGCAACGAATGAAAATGAAACCATTTTTCCCTCTAAAAATAACATATCTTGCAATATTTTACAAAAAAAGAGACATTTGGGATCTCACTAAACTGTTTCCTTAGAATGTGTATCATGGATTACTGAAGGGATAGAGGACAGGTAATTTCAGATATTTGAGAAAGACATATAATTGGCATATATTTTATAAACAAACATTCCTAATATGCATTATTAAAAACACTGAACATACAAAAATATATTAAATTCCTTGACTCAGAAGAGTTAGTTTACTTCTATCTGTTCTAACTGGCAGCAGCTTCCCAGGGTCTTGGGCATAAAGATCCATCTTTGTATTATTTTAGTGTTGGTTTTCAAACTGGTAGTAAGGATGACAAGGCCAGTTTGTGGTATAATTAGGGATCTTGGACAGACTTGGATTAAACTTCTTTTTTGTTTGTTTCTTTTGCTGAAAATTTGATGCTGGTGCCTAAACTGAAGTAAAGTATCAATTTATTCAACAAGGTTTAGTCCCAAGAAGACATTCTTAGAATTGCAACCTTAATCTTGGCAGACTGACTTTATGACTAAGCAGAGATTTAACATAAGAGCTATTTCATCCTAAATCAAGCTGTTGCTTCACCTAGCCTGGCAAGTCTAGTCTGAGACTTAGAAGCTCTCCTGAGTCTTGCATAGAGAAAGGTCTATAAGTGAATGGTCTTGCTAAGACAAAATACCTTTTGATAGTTAACTAGTTTGAGTTCAGTTTATTGCCTTCATGGAGGAATAATAGCTGTGTTATTAAATTATGCTTTAAGCAATGAACTTGACTGTTCTTCCACTGTTTTGGCATTTTGAAGTTGTACAGATAGTATCATATAACAGATAACATAACATAAATTCATTTTACATTAATATAGGAAAAATCTTCTGTATTTGATAGGAAAGCCAAAGTAAAGACCTGCTCTGGAATAACTCTGACAGAAATACTGAATGCTGTTTAAATGATAAAAGTAAAATGGCACTTACAATGCAATCCTTAACCTATAATGTCATGTATAATGCCCTTTTAAGCCACTGACTGCAGGGAATTTAGAATGGTACCAATTCTGCCAAGGATTGCACTGTTAGTCTCTAGTGTTTTGCTTGATGAAATCAAAGGAAGCAATTGGTCATTAAGTGGGCACCAAATGCAAATGTATAATTTCCCAAATGTATAATTCCCCAGTTTCCTGGCAGGTTTTGTGAACCATACTGAATGCATGTAGATTCATCATTCATAATGAACAGGTCATGATTTTTTTTTTTTTTTGCCATGCTTAAACCATGCATGTGAATGCAAGGAAGTGAATTAACTGGAATTATTTGCTTGAAAAGCACAAGTCATCATTATAATTGCTGAAAAGTTTTTCAATTATTTACAAACTGCACATTATCTTCCATGCTGCAGTGCACAATTTTCCTAGTGCCTTTCCAAATTCTGCTCCTCAGATTTTAGTACTGTTTTCTCTCCTGAGTATTGTGTAAAGGTCAATAGACCCAATTTAGAACTAAAAAGAAAAGTACGTAGTAAAGATTTAGGCAATTCATAGTATTCATATGATTTTGTAACAAACACCGATAAATTATTACCATGAGGAACACTTTTAAGCTGGTTCACCATGTAACTGATCCCATTCACAAGTCATATCATTCCGAGTCACTCTGGTCAGGCCTGATGCAGGTACAAGCATTCGCTTAAGGAACCCTGGCAACTTTCCTTTACTCTTTGACAGAGATGCTACAGGTTTGTTCTAGGAAGAGTACTATTAGAAAGTTTCTGCTTCCATTCTAAATGTGATTATTAAAGCATGATTATTATATTTTTAACATAGACTAAATCAACAAAGCACTATACCATCCTGTTAAAGTCCTGACCTGGTCTTTGGGGTTGTAGCAACACTGAACAGTGAGCTCTAAATCAGAATTCCAGTCAACAAAATATATTTTAAAAATATTAAAGAAGTAAAACATAGGTTTAAAACATACTGGTGAACACAAAAATTTAGGTGCAATACAGTTACACAAATAAAACACCAAAAACTAAAGTCTACATGCCAAAAGGAAACACTGGCAGGCAAAAGGTATTAGATACCTTCAATACATGTGCAAAGTTCTAACAGCATTTCAGGCAGAGTGGAAAGCAAAGCACAGAACAAAGAAAAGGAAAGTAAGTGCTAATAATGATAAAATTAATTTATAGTTTGGTCCAGTCACATCAAGCGATCATTGATTAACTAATCAGAGTATCGGTTGATCAGAATGTTCTGGATGAAGAGCAGACCTACCCTGCTCAGAATCATCTAAAATAAAACCTTTCCAGTTAGTCACTAACTGACCAGTTCCAGCTAGTTAGAATTAATGAAGATGATTCCATGCCTCTTAACAGGCATTAAGATCTTGGGGAGATAGTTCAGTTATTTCCAATTAAAGACAACTGCTTTCTGAACCCTCTGAGCTCATGAAAAAGGCAAAAAGGATTTTACTAGGCCTTCTAGCAAACAAGTGAATTCTCTCTTGACACATCTGTTGATCCTTGTTACACAGAAAATTAAAGCAGAGCAATTACATAAGTCCATACGATTTTATTATCCCCAAAACAAGCACCTCATAGGGAAAAAGTCCCTTCTGAGAAGAAACTTTCAATCAATTCATCATCTATAGTTACAGGATTTAAAAGTCATCTCCTAGTTAAAAGCTGTCTCCCTTGATAAGGGTGAACATTATTGGTCAACTCCTGATCTTACAATTTCAGGCACCATTCAAGGTTATTTATATTTAAATGATTTCATAGAATATATATAAATGTTAGTTAATTTTTGCTATTCTCTATCCTAGCAGAGTCTATTTTAAAATAATGTAAGTTTTTCACACATATGAATACTTTTGGCCCGCAATGCATACTCTCCTCTTTTTATCATACCTTCACTTCTGAGAAGTTGGACAATCTTGCAATTCTCAGATGCTTCTATACCTGGGCACCAACAAATTGTACTATTGATAATGAGTTAGATGGCTTCTAACATACACAATGCCATATTATTATTACTTCTTTATCTTCTTATCCTCAAAACTATTGTATTCTTTGTTTCTAGATTCCCTTCTTCGCACACTTCCCTGAGTGGCTAAATTTGTTCAATTATGGGTGCTGCAATATTCTCTATGAACTTTTTGGTCAAGTTCAGCAACTGTTCCTCTATATTTCTAGCAAAATCTGTGACACATAATTCATATAATGCATTTTGCCATGGCAAGAGTATAAAAAAAATTAAACTAACAGTGCAATCAAGATTTTGGGGCACTCTGTGTCATGAAGGCAGTGCCACATCACCTTCAGTGAAGCTCCAGACAGAACAGCAAGCAATGGGGCAACCCACCCTCCCCCCCCCCCCGCTGCTGCTGCTGCTGCTGCTGCTGCTTTGAACACTTCATGGGAAATAATGACTTAAAAACTATTTTATTGAATGAATATGCAACAGTTTTTCTAGTATTATAGATGTCTGTATGTATTTTAAAGTATTTATGTGCTATATATGTTCCAAGGCTCTTTAACAGAACTGTAAGGGATTATTTACAGAGCAATCTTAAGAACACTTAATTCCACTGAAGATAGTGGATTTAGAAAGGTTAGCAGCTCAATCCAGATGAGAGATGTGAAACAGGTTGTGGTAGTGGTGGGCGTTTGTGCTAGTGTAAGGGCATCCCTGCCAGTGGAGAGAGCAAATATGGCAGCAGGCAGGTGCTGCACAACTCTGCGGCACCCAAAACTGGAAGGCCTCAGTGCCCTGAAGCTATGCTAGCATAGGAGAGGAGAGGACACCAGTACAGTTGGGGGGGGGGGCAGGCTGGAGTCCTTTCCAGGGTGAAGCCAACTTTCGTCAGCTTCCACTGGAGTTTTAGTCTGGGAATGCCCCTTTACCCAACTGCAGACTTATGCCCATGGGAAATGTAGTATAAGCCCTTTTCTCCAATGGGCCTATTTGGGTGGTGGGAGACTTCTCAGTTTTGTCTCCTTTTCTGAACTGCCAGAAACCCCTTTGTGGTGTGGTGCCATCTTCACCACTCTGTGCCTAGACAGTAGACACCACAGAGCTTCCACCATCTGACTTGGTCTGTCCATGCTTAAGGATGTGAGTGTGATCTCATCAGGCCTTGAAAGACTAGCAGGGTGGACCTTGGAAGAACACTAAAGAAATCCAAGGTTGCTACAAAGAAGCTGTGCTGGCTGGCCAGGGGTGGTGTGCTGCCACAGCAACATGCAGTACTCAGGAGGCTCAGGGCTGGGCTGCTGACAGTTCAACAAGGAATGAAGTCCAAGTCCAGGGGTGAATCCAAAGAGAAATCAATCAGGCCAAGAGTCAATTGCCAAGAATACATACAATAATCAGGAGAATCCAGGAATCAAGGTCAGAAGCCGGTCCACAGTTAGTCAATCCATGGTAAACAGCAGCAGTGTGCAGACAAGGTCTGGTAGAATCCATTTTGCAACCACAACTGCAGTACCTGCCAAAGGCCTTTTATTCCCCAGAGCTACTTGCCTGGGGCTGCTTTTGCAAAGACTCTGGGCAATACCTAGCCTGCAGTCTTGCTGAGTGGTGCCTCTCCTTTAATGCCACTCTCAATCTCTGTCTGCAATGCTGACTTACACCTGGAGACCCAGTGCTGCTAGAATCTCCCTTAGCCCTGCTAATTAGCTCGGAGCCAAAAGCCTGTACTGGTTCAGGTTCTGCTGATTCAGCTGACCTCTCTCTGCCAGGCTCAGTTAACTCTTCCTTGGATGAGCAGTCAGCTACAGCAGAAGGGGCCATGACACTAGCAGGGAAACTGCCTCTGAACATCTCTTGCCCTGAGAATCCTGTTTCCATTGATTGGCTGCAACTTTATGGGACTTTCCACCAGAAGCTTAAAATTGCAGTTAGTCTGTCAAGAATGTTTGGTTTGTAAACATGACATTGAAGAACAAGGACTCCCCCATCCCCAAAACAGTGCACATATCCAATTTTCTGCAGTATTTATAAAGAGGACATTTTCTTTTCTTCCTACTGCTGAAGGCCATTTAACCTCCTTAAATCTTGTTCTTGTAGATCAACAAAATCTCAAGATCAGCTTGGGGCAAAGTAAAGATCGGCAGAGGGAAGGCAGAAACAACTTCCTTCTCTTCTGAAAAGATAAATTCTGTTTCACCAAAATTGCAGCATAACTGGATACATACCAGTGATTTGGATCCCCCTGTTTCATTCCTTATACTAGGTGGATTTTACTGAGCATTTTGCATCATCAGAATGTATCTTATGTTGGAAGAATGCACAAGCACCTATGGAAAAAATAACAAAATTAATCATTATTTTGCATGTGGAAGCATTTTGTGATCTGGGGATTTTTCTGTGATGTGTACATTTTCTCTCAGTAAATTAGTCCTATCAGAGTAGTGTAAATGGATTTATGGATTGGTAAACATATTGTTTTAAATGTTCTGATTTATTGTAAATCTTTTGACTGTCCATGTATTGATTTGTCATATGTTAATATATTGTTAGTGTTATTGTATTATTGTCAACATATTGATTTGCTGTATTGCTATGGTAGGGATTTCATATTGATGTCTGATGTATTGTTTTAGTGCTGCTGTTGCTATGTTTAAGTCGCCATCTGAGTATTTTGGTCTTCTTTCTAGTTCTTAATGCATTATTATTGTTATTATTGGTTATTCTATTATATTGTATGATTTTATCATGTTGTTAGCCGCCCTGAGCCCTTCGGGGATAGGGCAGGGTATAAATTAAAATTGAATTGAAATGAAAAAGGTTATTTAATTATTTAAAATATTTACAATTTGCCTTTCTATAGTCATATTCAAGGTGGTTTACAAAATACAATATAATACAATAACATATACAATAACATATACAATCAATAACATTACAATAAAATCTCGCTGTACCATAAAAAAATCAAGTCTACAATAAAATACACCAGTTTAATCTATATTGCTGCTTGCTAAAATCTAGATGTTAAAAGCTATTCAAAATAAAAACAAGGCAGCAACACAACAGGCTTCAACAGGAAGAGTGTTCCGAAGTCTGGGTGCCACCACCAAGAAAAAGGAGAAAACAAGGAGGAGGAGCAGTTTGGATTTATACCCCTTTCTCTCCTGTTAGAAAACTCAAGGCGGCTTCCAAACTTCTTCCCTTTGTCTCCCCAAATAGACATCTTGCGAGTTAGGTGGGGCTGAGAGAGTTCTGAACAAACTGTAAGTTGCCCAAGGTAATCCAGCAGAAATTTCTAAGTGAGGAAACAAATCTAGTTCACCAGATAAGCATCTCCTGGTCAAGTGAAGGAGTGGGAAATCAAACCTTCTTCACCAGATTAGCCCCTACCTGTTCTTAACCACTATGCCAGATAGATCAACTACCATCAACTTCCATAGCTACAGACAGTATATGGGAGATGTTGCTCCTTAAAAATACACCAGACCATCTCTCTAAATAGCAAAATTGGACTAGTGCTTTTGATCCTTAAATAGAGAGATAATCTATTTGTGTTGTTTATATTCAGTAATAGGACAAGTGAACAAGTAATGCAGCATATATTTGTGGTAATTTCTCACCACAAATACAATGATGTGAACATAATCCTTTAATTCTACTGAAGCACTTTTTGTGGCCCTAGTAATATGTCAATATGTTTCATATGGGAAATCTAGTCAACACAATCAAATATTTCTTATAGCCATTCAGAAGCTTGATCCATAACTCCTGGGGAACCCTCATTGTATCCATGTGTGAAAGTTCCCAGTGGATAAACGTGATTCAGCTTTAGCAACCAACGTTATGTGTACAATGTCTGTACATAGTATAAAAAGTATTTTAATAGGAGTGTCAGACTTACTACTTTGAATCATTTATTGATGCATTAGATTTACTGTAAATCTTATTATTTGTTCTATATTTGTTTATCTTCTTGATCTAAGAAGCAAAATATAGAATGTGGCTCACCATGTGGCTAATTAACACCCAACAGTTCACATTAAAAGGTTAATCCGATTGTATTAGCAATGTTTTGTGAAAAAACTTTAAAGGAGAAAAATAACTTCATTATTTTACTTCCTCTCTGCTTCAATAAGAAAATAGAAACGAGTAATGGCTCCTCTTCATAAGAAAATAAACTGATTGATTTAGCAATGCATTTTGAGAAATTCTGAACACAGACCTGAATTATCTTTACAATAAAAGAATAAATAACCTTCAGCAACTTTGAAACTGCTGTCTTCAATGAGATTTAATTTACACCTGTTGTACCTATCATGTCATTCGGTCCTATGAAAGATTTATTTAATCTGATTCCACTGTAACCTTCTTTGTCAATTATTTTAGTATATCTCTCCAGCAATGAAAGTCTCATTTTTTAGAAATAGAACTAACTTCAGGAAAAAAATGTTCAGATTTTATTAATCTCATATTTCAGCACTACGCATATGCAGTACAGCATGATTTATCTGAAATCATAAGAAAAAATTCTCATTTTTTGCAAAATATTGAATATTACTAACATGTTAGAAAATATACAGATGTGCTTAATACACTGTTCCTATGGGACATGCTTAAAGTATTTTAACATTTTATTTAGAGAAGATTTGTAAATTATGGGTTGCATGCACCAAAAACATTTACTAGCCTACAATATGGCTTCTATCTAATAATATGAGCGAGCAGTATTGTGGGTCAGTAGATTTATTTGTAAGGTATTTAAAAACTAATAAGATTTTCATCAGCATAGCTGATAACCTATTCAGGAGGCAGAACAGAGAAACGAAGGGAGAGAAAGCACTAAAAACATTTTGAAAAGCTCACATTGTTCTCATAGAAATAAGTCATACATGGTGTATTCTGAATCATTTTTCCTTCTGGTGCACAACATATTATGTTTGCTGATATAACATATTGCTGATAATCTCCTCTCCCCACAAATGCTTTTTTTTTAACATGGCGCTTGTTCGGAACTATATAAATGCTCATTAATAAATATTCTTACTGAGTAACTCCTGATGAAAACAGTAAGGTAACTATTGCAAAAGTTTAAAAAGGCTGTCTATCTAGCTTGTGCACCTCTGGATGAAACCCAATCCAAACAGTTTTATTGCTGTGCATACAATATAGCCTGCTGGGTGGGAATCTTTTAAATTATCCACATATCTACCATTTGCTTATGAAGTTGTACAAAACTAAAAACAGACATACAAACATACAGAAGTTGAGAGATAGAATAATCAGGAATACTTGTTGAAATTCCTTTGCTTATTGTGGATATTTATTTATCACTTGTCAATACATTCTTGGGAAAACATACAATAAGAATCAATAAACATTAAACATTTATATAAATTAAATAGGTAAAGCCCATAGCAGCAGTTAATGCAAAAATGAAGCTGCAGCTGTATGTAATGTTTCAGAAAGTGATTGTTTTTACATCATGAGCAGCAGTTCTTCCATTAGTTTCTGAAACATGATTCTATATTATAACATACATTATACTGTATGCAAGATTTTCAGATCTTTTTTCCTGCTTCCACTTGCTGTTTTGCAGGAACTAAATTTTCCATCGTTGATTGATTTTGAGTTATTAGTGCTTATTATTTTTGCATTGTTATTAACTGATTATGATAGCTGTCAAAGTTATACATTATAATTGTGACATTTTTAAATCTGGAACATGATGTCCAAAATGTAACACCATAATTAAGAAACCATTTAATGGAAGGTAGTGATGCTAAAATTAGTTATCCCCCACATATGTATAGGGAAGAGAAAAACAAGTAACCTCACGTGACTACTTAGCATACATCATGATTAAATGATTCAGCAAAATGGCCATTGCAGGAGGCTATTATTATCCTCCCCACTCTCCCACCACTTGGAACACAAATGGCAATCAGCTGGCTGATGGCAAGAGGTTAAAGTGTATTCAAGGTAGATAAGGAACTGGTATAATCAGATGATTGAAAAATGGTAGTTTGAAAACTTTTAGACTGATTTTTAGTCTAATGATTAGCTGCAACTCAGGGGACCAAAAATATAGAAGGGCCCTGCACAAGTTTGCTCACCCACCTCGCAAAAGCTTATCTCTGTGACCCAGAATTAATATTGTGCATGTCTGACTGTTTGCTGCTAAACGGGGAAGGCTATTTCTAGCCATATATGGCAATAGGGCTATATAGAATTTCAAGGACTATTTACACTGTATTACTATTTATCACTATTAACACTATGATTAATGAATTAAAAAAGGAGTTGTCAAAAATTACAAGTGATTTATACAATAAATTTAAAATGCACATTGTAACCAAAAGTATTTTAATAGATATATCCTATGATTTTGCATCACTGTATTTAAACCCAGAAGTGGATAAGAATTGTCAGTGAATTAGAAACACAGTTTCTATTCTTGAATTAAAAACGCAAGAAATCCAGTCCAACATAATTTTTGCAATGGGACAAATATACTATGAAAAGATACCATCCAAACAAATCTTGCAGTACCACAATATAATCAGAAAGTGGTGACAATAGTATTATTCTGTAATGCAATTTAAAATACAACAGATATAGGTAAAATATTGACAGCACACATATCAAAATCTATCCAGTGTGCGACTACAGACATCAAAATCTGTAATCCACCAGAGGAATTAAATTGAACAATTTCATCAGTACATCTAAAATATCTCTAAACATTCTGAATAAAACCTGACTGATTCATGTATCCATCTGGAACAAACTTTGTTCAGAAATGTCATTTCTTCCCAGCATGAGAAGAAACATCAAGAAAATACTTTAACAACCACAACATGGCAGTAATAAGATGCAGTGAAAATAGAAGATCTAGAATATCAGCAGATCTAGTATTGAGTTATGTTGATAGGAATGTTGAATACACACTGATGAGCTCAGCTTATCAAGCAAAGATAAAAACTACGATCTTTTATCTTGTAAATCATGCATCAAGACCAAAACTTCTCAATAAATACATCGATATCTCTGCTGGTAGGGTTTTAAAAGTCAGGTTGAAGAAAGTTTTGTACGATGGTTTGCTTTCTACCCATCCAGTGATACTATAACCTGTCTTTCATTGAGAATAAGGGACATATGAAATCCCTCTAAAATTTCTCCAGTATTACTGAACTCTTGGTTTCTCCAGACTTTTTTAGAGTTTTGACAGCGAAGAAATTTTCAGGTATACTTTACATTTCATTCTGGACATTTGGACGTACACTGAGAGTTTAGGGATGTATGTGAGAAAATGTTGCTAGCCATCAGAACCCATTTAACATCTCACACATTGCTGTTATGGTAATTCTGAAAAGCTATTAGCAACATTACTAGGATTAGCAGCATTTCTAGGATTATGTGCACTTTATGTATAAAATATTATGTCCCACTTTCAGAAAAATCTAAAAGAAAATGTTATGTTTAATGTAAGACCAAGAGTAAATATTAGAACAACAAGAAGGAAATGGCATTTATAATGTATGAGGGGGGAAATAGACTATCAAATATGAACAGAGCTGTGGTTGAGTTGAAGCTTGTTTGGTTCTGGAGAGGCTTTTAAAGATAGTTTTGAGGATGAATTCAAAGAAGCAAAAGGGGATCTAATCCCCTTTGCATTGCAGAAACTACTGCAGGAACTCAGGATGAAGCTGGAAAAAGAACTCAAATGTGACTAATGGGAGAAGATGGATGTTCATCTTTATTACACCAAAGAAGTCAAATAAAAAAACAATGTTGCTTACTGTGACTGTTGTTCATCTAGTGGCCCGCTGTATAGGTACATGTGGAACTGCACTTACACAAGGTCAACTATGGAGCATTTTAGATAGCATATTGAGAGCTTCTGCTGAATGGTGAGTGTTCCCCTCCGCCAGCTACTTTCCCCACCCAATTTATGTGATAAGGGAGGAGCGGCACACCCATTCCCTCTAAATCTCCCTTTGCTGCCACAAGGAGTCACCACCCAGACAAGATGACAGCCCACAATGGAGAAGGTGGGAGGGACTTGTGCTTGTGCACAGGACCACTTAATGAACAACAGTTATGGTAAACAACACTGCTTTTTACCATTGTGATTTCTGTACAGACCCATGTGGGAGAATAGCAAGCTTACTAACTGTGGAGGAGGGCGTGCCTGTTTAAGGAACCACAGATTGCAATGCAGCTTGGCCTACATTCATCTCAACCAGAGCATTGAAGTCCACAGCATAATGTATGATGAAAGTCAAAGGAGTAGACCACATGGGTCCTCTACATGCATCATTAAGGTCCAGTCTATTCTTAAAAGCCATAGAAGTGGCTAGGGCCCTTGAAGAGTGTGTTGTAATGGCAATTGTGCAAGGAACCTGAGCCTTGCTGTAAGCCAATCTAATTGTAGACTTCACCCAACATGATAAAGTAGGGACAGATACTTGGAAGTCCTTCTTGGGGCCTCTGAAACATATGAACAATGCAGAGTCCTTCCAAAAGGACATAGTTCTATAAATGTAGAATGGGGAATGTGTAGCCCTATCCCGCGCAGACTGAGGGTCTGGAAAAAATGCAGCCAGGACAACATCATGGGAAATGTGAAACCTTGACACCACTTTAGGTAAGTGTTCAAGGCTAGGCCTCAGTACTACCTTGTCAGGAAGAAAAACCCTGTATGAATGGAGGGTCACAGTGTTGTTGTGACCCAGGGACGTAGGTATAGATTTTTTATGGGGGGGTTCGGGGTGGGGCCACACACCCCCACCCCAGGGCATGGCCACGCCTCCCCAAGCCCCGCCCCTGGCCTAGTGCTTATAAAAGCAGTTCTCCGAGGTCGGGGATGGCAGACTCCCCTGCCCTGCCCTCCCCTGCCCTTCCTCTCTGGGCTGAGGCATAGAGGGAAAATGAAGCCTGGTGCAAAATCTGAGTTTTGCCCCCCCCCCCCCGGCAGCCACTGTGATGCTGGAATCCACCCCCAAACAGCATCACTTTCAATGGTGTTTAAACTAGATCCACCTTAAAGGTAAAATCTGGGGTCCCTAGTTAAACAACATTGAAAGTGATGCTGCTTGGGGGTGGATTATCCCCCACCCTGAAACAGTATCACTTTCAATGTGGCCGTGAGTGATGGTTAAAACGGAGCAGGTGCATTCCTAATCTGGAGAGGAACCGGGTTTGATTCCCTGCTCTGCCATTTGAGCTGTGGAGGCTTATCTGGGGAATTCAGATTAGCCTGTGCACTCCCACACATGCCAGCTGGGTGTCCTTGGGCTAGTCACAGCTTTTTTTGGGAGCTCTCTCCAGCCCCACCCACCTCACAGGGTGTTTGTTGTGAGAGGAGCAAGGGGCAAGGAAGATTGTAAGCCCCTTTGGAGTCTCCTACAGGAGATAAAGTATAAATCCAAACTCTTTATTCTTCTTGCTTCCTAAACTGAGGGACTCAGATTCTCCCTTTAAATCCATGCAGAAGGGGGTGGATTTAAAAGGAGAATCTGGGGAAATTTGGGGGGTGCCTGCTGTCAGGGGTGCAATGGTTAAGCTAGAAGCACACCAAACTTTCAGGGTATCTTTAGGAGTCTCTCCTAATGATACACCCAGGTTTGGTGAAGTTTGGTTCAGGGGGTCCAAAGTTATGGACCCTCAAAGGTGTAGCCCCATCTCCTAAGCTCCCATTGGAAACAATGGGGGATGGGGAACCCCCTTTGGGAGTCCATAGCTTTGGACTCCCCGGACCAAACTTCACAAAAACTGGGTGGTATCTATAAGAGACTCTCCCAATGACCCCTCCCACGTTTGGTGAAGTTTGGTTCAGGATGTCCAAAGTTATGGACCCTCAAAGATGTAGCCTTCATCTTCTATTAGCTCCTATTGAAAACAATGGAGGATGGGGCACTCCCTTTGGAAGTCCATAGCTTTGGACCCCCTGGACCAAACTTCACAAAGCCTGGGTGGTATCAATAAGAGACTCTCCTGATAATGCATCCCAGGTTTGGTGAAGTTTGGTTCAGGGGGTCCAAAGTTATGGACCCTCAAAGGTGTAGTCCCCATCTTCTATTAGTTCCCATTGGAAACAATGGAGGATGGGGGCACCCCCTTTGGGAGTCCATAACTTTGGACCCTCTGAACCAAACCTCACCAAACCCGGGTAGTATCATCAGGAGAGTCCCCCAAACAGTCCCTGAAAGTTTGGTGCTGCTAGCCCAAACGATGCGCCCCCTGCAGGCCAAAACCCAAAAAAGCACTAAAACGTTTAAAAAACCCACAAACGGGTGGGCGGAGCTTCGGACGTGAATGGGGGGGTTCAAACCCGAGAATCCCCCCTTACCTACGTGCATGTTGTGACCTGAAGTCACTGACTCTGTGTACTAAAGTGATGGCCACCAGGAAGGCCATCCTATAAGACAAAAGTCTTAATGGACACAAAGCCAAGGGCTCAAAGGGAGCTCTCGTGAGATGAGTCAGCACTAAGGTAAGGCTCTATCTGGGACAGGAAGTTTAACAGTTACATGTTATTAAGCCCCTTAAGAAACCTCTTAGAAAGAGGCAGGGGAAACAATGAGTGAGAGTCAACATCATCATGAAAAGCAAATATAGCTGCCAGATGGACTTTAACTGGCGAGTAAGCCAACTCAAACATAGCATGCTTCAAAGACACTATCAACAGGACAGGAGAAAGAATCTAGCCTTTTAGATTTGGTCCATGCCATGAATCTAGTCCACTTAGCAGAGTAAGACCTGCTAGTGGAAGGTTTCCTGTTGCTACCAGCACTTTTAAAACTTCATCTGACCACCCCATCAGAATGTAACGAGCCAGACTGTGAGGTGCAGGGATGCCACATCATGATGGTGAACCTGACCTATGTTCAGAAGATCAGCTGCCTGAGGCAAGCAAACATGCCTCCATTGGGATAGGATCCAAAGGATCAAACCATGGCCTTCAGAGTCAGAGTTAGGCAAGCTTTATCTGGTTTCACCTGAGCAATTACACTGGAAATTGGTAGCATGGGCAGAAAGGTATACATTGGAGGCCCCACTCAGCTGATCTGGGAAACATCCCTATGGAGTTCTGACCCCACTCCTGATGCAATACTGGGGACACTTGGCACTTATTTCTGCAGCAACCAAATCTATCTCTAGTTCCTCCCATAGGTGGAACACCTGCTGAATGTACTTCCCTGATATCTCCCATTTGTGCTGGGTATTGCCAGTGCTGCTCAGGTCATCTGCCCATATGTTGTATGATCCAGTCACATGGATTGCTGAGAGCTGAAAGTCATGCAAGGTGGTCCATTCCTAGGTCTTGCTCTCCCCCTTGCACAGTGACAGGGAGCCAGTGCCACCATGCTTGTTGATGTAATACTTCACCACCACATTGTCTTTGGTGATGAGAACCACTCTGCCATAAAGCAGAGCTTTAAAAGAAACCAGAGCATGTCTGATGGCTCCGAGTTCAAGCAGGTTAATGTGCAATGGAGTCTCTTGCTGAGACTAAAGTCCCTGTACTGCATAATCTTGACAGTATGCACTCTACCTTGATAGGAAGACATCAGAGGTTACTAAAATACAAGGGGCTATTGTTTCCAAGGACATGCCTTCCACAAGAATCTTGTCCTTCTGCTACTAGTTAAGCAACTTGAAAACATAGTGTGGAATAGTCAACTTCCATCACTGTGAGTTTACATTAATTCTGAACACACTAACAAACCAGTTTTGCAGAGAGCGAATGTGAAGCTTTACAAACCAAACCATGGAGGCTGCAGATGTCATTAGATTAGGCCTAAAAAACTTCTGGATGGCAATGACTTTTTCTTAATGATGCCTTTGGAATCTGTCTGCCCAGACTTGGATAACTCAAACCCTTTGTATGGGGAGGAGAACTGTTCCCACATCTGAATCTAGACTGTGCCTATGAAGTATGTCCTGTAAGTAGCAGTTTGGACTTGGCCAAATTGACCAGAAGCCCCAGGGCCTGGAAAACATGAAGAGCAGTTACCAGCTGGCACTGAAGATCACCGGCTGACTTGGAGGCAAAGAGCCAGTCATCTAAGTGGGGAAGTATAGTACACCCTTGCAGGGATATGTATTCCACCACTGCCACTACCTCCTGGTGAATTCCCATGGGGAAGATAACAAGCCAAATAGCAGCACACAACATTCATACATTGAGTCTCCCACTGCAAATGTCAGATATTTGTGATGCTGTTCATAGATGGCCACATGAAAATAAGCATCCTTCAAGTCAATGACTGCAAACCAATCACCCTTATCCAGTAAGGGCATAATATCTGACAGAGACAGCAGGCAGAACTTTCTGGGCTTAATAAACTTGTTTAGGGCCCTCAGATCCAGGAGACAACACTGCCCTCCATCCTTCTTACTCTCTAGAAAGAACTGCAAATAAAAACCTTTCCATAGGGAGGAGGGAGGCACAGGCCTCATTGCACCCATGCCCAGTAGTGCTGAGATCTCTGATTCTTGGGCAGTAGATATTGGGGAAATCTAGTGAACCTCTATGGAAAAAAGGAGGCAAGGGGGAAAGGAACTCCGGTGAGAAACCAATGCTTATTCAAGACAGAACCTAAACATCAGATAAATCAACAACCAACTGTGACTGAAGCACAATAAATGATTGCCAAAAATCAATTCAGGTGCAGGCTGTTGGGGAACTACCACTAGACATGCTACAGACTTCTTTCCTGTCAAGGCAGACCTGTCAGAGGAATTGTTGCCCTTCTTGCCTTTGTCCCTGGGGTGGTAATTGGGCCTGCCTTGAACTGCAGCCCCTATTGAGGGTAGCCATTATGGGGATAAAGACCCACCCTTTATCTGGGGTAATGCTTAGAAATGGTGCCACACCTGTTACAGGAGGAAGCAGCACCTGACTGGCTGAACTGCAAGATCCCCATGGACTTAGCAGTTTGTTTGTCCATCCTGAATCCATGAAGAACATGATCCTCATGGAAGTGTCCCTTTTTGAAGAAAGAGAGATTCTCCACCTGGGATTTAATGTCCTGTGTCATGGAGGAGGATTGCAGCTATGCATGGTGGCACATTACTAGGCTCGATGCCACTGACCTCACTGAGTTGTCCACTACATGCTTAGCCCTGTTAATTTAGGTTGTAGTGAGCTGAAGGCCCTCTGCACATGCTCCAACGGCTCTCCCTGGAGAGTATTTATTATGAGCTCCAAATGCTGCCACAGGTAGTTCTGCTATTCCCATTATGGCCTGGTAGCTGGATGCCCTATCATAGCTTCCCCCCCCCCAATAAATGTGGCAGCCCAGACCATCCCATTTCCTCTCCTCCTTGTCTAGGGAGTCATCACTGACCCAGCATTGGACTTGGCCTGGATTACTTTAGCTACCAAGGAGGGAGGGGTGGCATGCAAGGGAGGGGAGGGAGGGAGAGGGGTCCAGCATTTGGACATGGCCCATTCACCCTAGTAGAGGGAGAGGGAGGGCAGGGAGGGATGTCATGCAAGGGAAGGGGAGTGAGGGGAGTGAGTGAGGGTTGGCATTCAAGGGAAGGGATGGGAGGGGGTAGAAAAATCACCATCAGGGACTGGCATTTTGTACAAATGTTCTATTTTGTGAGCAGAAGCTGACCCAGAGACCAGCTTTTCCCAAATGTCCTCTGTAATCCTCATGATGCCTTCAAGGACAACAACTTGACTTGCAAAGTGCCTACCACCTCAACAATGTCCAAGGCAGGGTCCAATGCTCACTGTTCTTCATGGACATATTCAAAACTGAGTACTTTGGCCATGTGCACCAGCTGATCCACATAGGGAGAGACAGTGTTAATCTTTTTTCTCACCCACTATTTTCTTGATCATTTCACCTCAAACTCCTATTAATCCTACAGATGAAAAATACAGCTCTTAGTATTGTTGCTGAGAGCAAACCAAAGGACATCCTATCTGCATTTCATTTTTTTTTACAAAATAAAAGATCAATTGCTCTGTTATTGTGGATCTTGTTTGCCATGTCATTCAGTTTTAGGAAAAAATATGGCTCTTGATCTTTAACATGAATTTAGGAGCAACAAACATGTTCTTAAAGGTAAACCAACCTTCAAGCACTTTGTTGAGGACAATATTAAACACTCATCATTTTAATCTTCTTCTGCTGGAATATGTACAGTAACCTCATACCATCTAAACAGCAGCTGTTTGCTAATGAAATAAATCTGAATATTTTATACAGCATAGATTACATAATGAAGAACCATGCACTTGGTTCTGAAAATGTTGCAGTTTTCCTTAAAATTTTTTAGATGTTTTATGCCTGTAGAGGACTGTTGATTTAATAGTATAAAACTCCAGAAATTGTGACAGGTCACTGTGTGTGCCAGGCATTCTGCCAATTTGTAGATGTGTGTATTCAGTCTATCCAGATAAACAGCTCTTCAACCCACTCAGTGCTTTCTTTCTAACATCTCTCGAACTTAGCCATCTGCTACTGTTAAATGGGAAAAAAAGAGTCCCAGAATTCCTAATCTAATCACTATTTGGGCCTGGAGAGTGAGGGGATGGTTTTGTTCCCAAGATAATTTTAACTCTGAGTGAACTTTTGCCAGTATTGCATGCAATTTGGCCAGAAACAGGGTAACTAAATAAATTCCTGATGAATAATACAACAATATACATTTTACATACCTGCAGTAATAACAAGACATTTGTACTGTGGACTTTAATGATCGGGTGCCCCTTTCCCTCCTCTCTGGATTTATTGATTTTTGTATTCTAGCAAGGTCAGCACTGAACCATTTCTTTTTCTGCAAATTGAACAGAAGTTGATATTCAGCTAAATACTTATTATTATTCCCATGCCATTAGGAAATGAATTATGGGTTACATTAACAACCTCGCTAGCACTAGCCGTTGATTTTCACTTTTGATTTTAAAAAATCCTCAATGCCAGGTCAGGAAGCAGGATAACAGTTTTGAAGGAGTCAAAGGTGATAGATGTGTTGCTTCCAGATGCTGGATTCCTTCAGTTACTTGAAAAGCTTTTAAGTTGATTGATCAAAAAGCTTTTTCGACAAAAAAAACTGCATTACATAAAAATTTCTACAAAATATTTCAATTTAAAACAGGCTTTAAAAAGTTTGTCTTCAAATGCAGCCTCATACAGAGCAAGATACAGCAGTATAGCCTTGAGACAACCATTGGAAGAATCACTGTGGGTAGATTGGTCTGTTCTAAAAATGAAGATAATCTCCATTCCAATTAAAGTTGAAACAAGGCATTGTTGGCCATTATGACGTTTTTCTGGTGGACTGGATCCAGCAACACTCCAAAGTTCTTTACCAAGTCTGCTTCAGAAAGCCTCACCCATCTTATGTCAAATAGCATCACCTCCAATGTTTCTGGATTAAGTTTAGGGTAATTGTTCTTCAGCTTGTTCTTTGGTTCTTTGGTACAACATTATTTGAAAAGATTTGGCATTTGTTGTAGCTTGCCTATCTGCTGAGGCACCAATCACTAGTGAAACCCTGACCTGGATACAGGGGACAGCTCAAGTTACAAGATTTTTGTGTTCTTTTTGATTCAACAGATCATAGAGTAGACAATTATTGAAATTTAAAAAAAAGTTTTGTCAAATGAATACCTGTTTCTCCTTCAGCTCTTAAAACATTAACAAAAAGCTCTGAAAACATTAACGATCTCTCACATCAGAAGAAAATATAGCTGAAAAGCATCATGCTGCTGTCCCCAAGTCCCTCTGAAATAGGCTTTGAATTACATGACTACATTTTCAAATGAAAGCATGAGGTCAAGCAAATTGAAAAGAACATTTGGGACCTCGCATCCAGGGAAGAAAGACAAAGTCTTAGATTTCTTCAAAAACCTTCTAGATAATTTCAAGAGAAGATCATAGATTGAACATATGCTTACTCAAATGGTCAGAAATTAGAAAAGGATCTTGCTGCATCATACAAAATTAGTAAACTGATTTCTAAAACTGGAAATGCTCACAACATCAGTGTATCCCATATTCTGATTTCAGTGTCATAGTAATATCTGATGTCATGAATTTGAGTGTCAAAGAATCAATTCGGCAATTCTTTTGAGTAACTCCACTGTTGACAGAAGAATCAATGACATGGCACACTGAAGAGGGATTGGTCAGTTCAGTCCAACCCAAAATATTATCTTTACAAATGGTCGTAACTGCTTTATAAAATAACAACACTCTTCTCATGGCTTATGTGAAATTCTGGAAAAGCAATGAACTGATGGAAGAGATGTTGTTTCCCATATGGATTAAAATGGATACTAAGGGTCTGTCTATTTTTGAAAAACATCAAAGGTTCCTTAAGTAAGAACAGTATTCTTGGTGCCACTTCTGAGTTTGATCAATATAGAAGATTCATTACCCAGTCTTTACTATTCATTGTGTTATACAGGGAGCACTCAGTAGTTGGAAACTCAGCAGGACATCTCAGTGTTTCACTTTCAGTTGTCTCACGCCAGAGGGCAGGAGAGCAGGTGAGTCCACCGTGCGCCGGCGCCCAGTGGCGCCGTCTTCCCGGTTCTTTCTGGCCGGTGTCGTTGGGTCGGCGTCAGTAACGCCGACCCAAACCCTTCCGCCTCCATGCGGAAAGGGCCTAAGTTGATTGGCACAATAGAGAACATTGGGAATTTTACCATTTCCAAACCTGAAAACAATCAGAGGCACTGAAAGTTGATGACCTTACTGTTTATGTGAAGAATCTCAGGCAGATACACAAAGATATGCAAGAAAGATTTAATGACTGGTTAAACCTCATTATTCTAAATAATAGAACCCACCCAAGTAGTAGCAGAAATTCAAGAGAGCTTGATTAATCTTCAGAGGGATATAATTGCATATCATCAGTTCAGTCAGTTTCAAAAAGATTTTTGGATCAAAAATGATCTGCCAAATAAATTTCTGACACTGGGGGGAAAAAGCTCAAAGATTTTTTAAATTGACTTTCCCTCAACACATTTGGTTGAGTGCAGATTCAGCAGGGTAGTTGCTGTGTCAAAATCCAGGAACAGAATTGATATCCTGAAAAGAGGTGACCTCCAGCTGTCATTGTTTAATTTGAAGCTTAATATCATGAAACAGAAAATCACCAAGCTCAATGATCGCATTAGGCCTGATAGATGTTTAAACTTTAGTTTCATACATTCTTTTTAAAAGTTTTTTTTCACTATGTCTAAGTGTTAAAGTTCTTGGTGTTCTATAATAAATTATTTGCTACTCATCTGTTCATGTTGTATCCTTGTCTAGCAGGGGGCCCTGGAAACCAAGAAGACCTTCTAAAAGGGCCATGGCCACAGTCTTGACCTCAGCAAGTATTTGAATGGAAGATCTCTAAAGAATACCAGAGGCATGACACAAAGGCAGGCATCAGCAAACCACCTCTGAATGTTCTTGCCTTGAAAACTTTATGGGGTTGCCATAGTCAGCTGTGACTTGATGGCAAAAATGCTTTACAATGTTATAAAGTATTCCATAGTACTGGCTGCTATGGGCCATGGTCTGAAGATGCTATCCACAGATGCAGGTGAAATGTTAGGAGCAGAAACAACTATACAGACACACAGCTCAGCAGGGGCATACTGCCCACTGGGATATATGGGGTCATATGTCCCCAGGCGGCCACCATTTGGTCATGGGGAGGACAGAAAATTGCCCCACACTAAACTGGGCTGCACCTGCCACAGTGCGTGCAGGCAGCTGGCCCCCTCAGCCGGTCTGGTGGGCATAGCATGCTGCTGCCTGAGGCAGATGGGGTGCACTGTGTTGGCGTTAGAGTCAGAGGAGCAGGAAGCAGAACGGCTGCAGCTGCAGTTGCTGTACCAGCCAGCCATGCATGAGGCACTCCAGGCAGTGCACTACACCCCTGGCAGCCCACAAGGCACAGCGCCCATCCATGCCACCACCCTGCGAGCCCTCCGCACCATCCTCCAGGATCCATCCATGAGCAGGTACATGTGCCTCCACACTGGATTGTGCCAACCCTGGGGTGGGGGGACTGTTACCAAAAGTCCTCCCAGTACCTAAATGAGCAGGCCATGGCGGAGTACGGCAGATCTCCTGCGACTGCGGCCGACCCAAAGGCGCTGAGCATGGAGAAGTATTCTTGGCGGGTTTATTCATGGCTGTGGGACTTGTACTGTGGCTGGCAGAGCAGCCTGGCTGCACTCATGGCAGGGGCCACTGTGGCAACTGCCTACTACTACAGCCAGGATACAACCTCCTCGCCACCCCTCCACTCGCTGCTGCAGCCACTGAGGCCAGCAGCAGTGCCTTCTGTGGGCCTCTCACTTGGCAGCAGCCGATCACCAGAGGTGCCCTTGGGCCCCCAAGCTGGAGCCCCCTTCCAGCTCCCTGTGGGACCCACGCTCGCCAGCAGGTAGGTAACGTAGAGGCATATCTTGGAAAAATGGAGCCCGGGGCAAAATATAGGTGAAATTGAGCTGAGGGTGTATGTGTGGAAAACTCAGATTTTGCCCTGGGCTCCATTTTCCTGAGATATGCCTATGCAGCTCAGAAAACCCACAATAACCTGTTGATTCCAGCTGTGAAAGCCTTCGACAATATATTCCATAGCACACATTCTGTAACATCTGTAACATCAGTGGATCCTGCCGCTCCCCCTCCTTCTGGTTTTTTAGGGGATTGTTAGTAGGCACCATCTATTATGTTGATTTTAGTATGCTGCGTTTTAATGGGGTGGGGTTATTTTATTTATATAGAGCCAATTTAATTAATATTTATCAGATTTTAGTCTTTGGTTTATGTGCTCTATTTTGTTTTGTTGTTCACCACCCTGAGCCCTCCGGGGGAGGACGGTATATAAGTTTAACCAATAAATAAATAAAATAAATAAATTCCAGATTACACACTGCATCCAGTTTTCGTCAGTACCTAGGGATGAAAGCTTCAGCCTCTATTTTTTTTTTAAAAAAAAATACAAGTCTATACTACATACATGTCACCTCTAGAAATTGATCCATCTGTTATCTATTTGTGGTCCATAGCCAACTATATATTTTTCTGCTTGATTATGTACAGGCCAAAGGACGAAACAGATTTAAAAGTGACACTTTAAAAGTGTTATGTAGAGCTGATCTTCATGAACATCATTTATAAAAATGTAAATAATGTTTCTATATTAGCCCAATTCAGTGTATCTGGCATAATTGCAGATCATTCAATACATGTACAATACAGGTACAGCAATAATAAGTTCCACTGCTGAAAAATATTATGTTTTCACTGCAAATTGAGAGTTTTTACAAATACTGAAGAGACCAAGGCAGTCCCTGTTCACATAAGCTGGGGTGATGAGTGACTACAGTGTGTCTGCACACAGGCCAACACACACAGTTAAAGATTTGGTTTTAAGGTTAATCCCCCCAAACTTTTTGCTCTCTGTTCAGCTGCCTTCTGCTCCCTTTCACTGCCTCCCAGAATCATTAAAATTCTCCCTGGCAAAGTATCATAGGCTGAAACTAGTTTCCTTTATATGTTCTCTTTTGGCTAGGTTGAGCTGAAAGGGCAGTAGGTCGCAACACAGCCTTGCACCAGCAAGTTTGCCATCCTTAGGGTTCTTACCCCAGTGGAGGGGGCAGATGTACTGGTGGCCACATGTCCTGCAGCTCTGCCGCCACAAAACCCAGAAATTCTGGCCATGGCAAGGCTGCCCTAGGGGAGGTGGGCTGGAATGTTCTTGGGAGTGAAGCTGACATTAGTTGTTTATGTGCCCAGACTGCATCATTTCTGATTTTACCTGCAAATGAATTGGTCCCAGCAAAGGTGCCTCTCCTTGCACTTTTTAAATTCTTACTGGCATTGTACTTGCTTTTGGATTTTTTTAATCCCTCCCCTATAGTATTTTGTCTCCACCCCTCCCCCCCCACACCGCACACACTAAGGGAACTGGTGACTGACACAAAGGGCCAAATCCTTTGCCTATCCAACACAGCAGGGGCCCATAAAATTGTACCCTTTTCTCTCAATTCCATTCAGACAAAGAGATATTTAAGAGAAGGAGCGAGAGATAGGAGGTAGTTCCCTGCAAATCTGGTGGTGCCATTTGCTCTAAAAACAGCACTCTATTTCCCTGGAAAGATCCTCTATTCCACCTTTATTACCATTATTTGTTTTTACCATAATTTTGGAAATATACATACTTTTGTTCTGTAAATACACAGAATGACCTGAAAAGGCATTTGGGGATATATATTTTTGTTCGGGAATTTTAGGATGGGAGCTGTGTGGTTTCCGGGCTGTATTTTAGGATGCTCACCTGGTATACCCATTCAGGAGTGTGCTTGCTTCATGCATTATTTGTGCAAGTGTGGTCCACACTGAGTTACAAACAATAAAACTAGGAAGAATCAGGAGACATGGGAAAATGATAGTTTACCTTAGATATATTAATAAGGCAAATTGTCTTTACACTTTTAAAAATAACAAAAAAGACAGCACATGAAAGGAGTTATGCATCTGTAATATGTTATGGCTGTTATCTATCACAGAACTGATAATGGATACATATATTTCTAAGAAGAAATTATTTCAAAAGATGTAAAGTGGTCATGATACAATTGGAGTCACTGAAACAACTATTACACTTTTGAGAGCTAAGTGCTGCTTTTTAAAATGGCATATTCTATGAAAAATCTGTATGTGATGATAATGGACATTACTGCCCACAATTATTACTTATTTTCCATTTTCAGCTAAAATTTGATAGTTATTTTTTTTTATCTACAGGCAAATTACTTTGGCATTAGCAAATTTCAGGGTAAGCTTAAATTTGTTCCTGTATGCAAGGCAAACAATAGACTTTTTCATATATATTTTTTGCTGGATTAGATTGATATTCTCTATACTCTGAAACTTTTGGAAACTATCTTATAACAGTGCTTTAGTTGTCATGATTTATGTCATCATACTATGTATTGAGATAATATTGTCCTTATTACATGGTATTTTTTCAAAGTTATAGTCTTTTAAAAATACCAGTGGACTTTACTAAAGTGAATCTATCATCTATCTTATTGATAAAAAGAGTTACAATATTTCCCTGTTTTGCACTCATCCTAGTTCCATTACAGTGTCTGCAGCTCCATCCTGTGTTCATTTTCCATTTCTCCATATTGCAAGTATGTTTCTGTTTCCTGGGGTGGCTAAGGATAGCAGAGGGCAACAAAGGGGCAGCATACATTCTCCTGCAGATACACTGTCCAAGCAGAACATTTTCAGTTCTATTCATGCAGCACCTTTACTTGGTGTTTATGTTGACTTTGTTTTCCCAATCACACTGCTAGCTTATTGGCTTGAGAAGACTCTTCTTCTTCTGTATAAATGTACAACCAGAGGTGTAGCTGGGCCAGAGTGCATCCAGTGCGCACTCTGTGTTTTCTGCCCCCCATCGTGGCATCCTGCCCCCCACCCTTTACCTTAGTGCAGACTGGAGAACGGCCTGTTCTGTTCAGGCTGAAAATAACCTTGTGGGAACTATACTTCCCATGAGACTCTGGGGCTCATAAAGGTCTCATGGGAAGTGTAGTTCCCACCAAGCCATTTTCAGCCTGAAGGGAACAGGCTGTTTCTCCAGCCTACACTGTTTGACAAAGGTAAAGGTGTGGGGGTGCCACAGGGGGGCTCTGCGGGGGGGGAGGGGGAGGGGGATTTTTCACCCCCAGGCATGCGCCTGGTGCAACGTGCACCCCCGGCCCCCTGGTAGCTCCACCTCTGTGTATAACCATATACAATCTTTGCATGATGGTAGTAGGAGAGAAATGTCTTGCTTGGGGCCAGTGGCAGCAGCATGGGGAAAGAAAGACCAAGGTGGTGGTCAAGCAGAAGTTTATTACTTAAGCCTAATTCCTGTCCTTGGAAACTTGATGCACTTGGGGGAAAGAAACCAACTATTTATATTCTCCATAAGATAGGGAATGCTGCTTATAACGTTGGGGGTTAACCAAAGAATGTGAGGGTGTTCTTGCTGTTTTATTCTCTTGCACTTCCAGTAATAGGCACACTTCTTGCTTTGCAAAGCAGAGTTTATTGGGCTTCCATCCTTAAAAGATAAAAATAAAGGATGCTCACATATTTGGTGAGATGAAAGAAGGACCAGATTTCTCTCATCATCTAAATGAAGTCCTTTGGCAACTTCAATCTGTATGAGTTCAACTTTCACATATAGAGTAAAGCATTTTGTTTTTCTCTAAGCAAGCCTCACAAATCCTTGATGGATAGTGAGGTGTAAGTTAAACAGAGACTAAAGAACAATGTTTAAATTGATTAAGCTGTGGGCTACACGTGAGTGTGTGTGTGTGGGGGGGTGCGTGCATGTGTGCGTGCACAAGTTTTAACACCCTTTACCCTTTCTGTTTAAAAACAAGCCCCCACTTCCTTACCCAAATCCCAGGAACAAGAAAGGTAAGAGAATAAAATAAATCCCCAAACTGTGTATTATCAGCCAACATGCAGGTTGCTCAATCACAGTTCCTTCCTTATGATATGTCATTGCTCCTGCAATTATCCTTAATAAAAGCTGTACCCATTTCTTGACAACTTAGTGGGGTCTTAGGTCTTATTAATTTGCCCACCATCCTCACTCACTCCTTGTCTTCTTGACCTCAAGTACTACGCAACCTGGCAAAAACAGAACATATGACAAAGAAAGGGAGTTACATCTTAGGAGGCATGGGGATGGTACAGAAACATCTAATTTAAATATAAACAGGTCCCCAGGACCACATGAATGTCATCCAAGGCTATTATTACCTGATGTAATTTCAGAACATCTATCCATTATTTTTTAGAATTCTTGGAAAACAGATGACGTATCAGAATATTGTAAGTGAGCAAATATTGTTCGCATCTGCAAGAATGGGAGAAAGGAAGATCCAGATAACTACTGACCTGTCAGTTTGATGTCCATACTTAGTAAGTTTTTAGAACAAATAATCAAACAGGCAGTCCTTCAGTTTTTAGAAAGGGTTGTTGTGATTACTAAAAGCTGGAATGGTTTCCTCAAGAACCAGTTATATCACACCAACCGTATCTCCTTTTTTAAGAGTTACTACTTTGCTGGATCAGATGAATGCTATGGACACAGTTTATCTTGATTTCCTGTCTTAGAATAGTATCACAACTGAGTTCACATGGATTAGGTACCAGCAACTCCTTGAATAGCTTTATTAAAGTTACTTAATAAGATGCTAAAACATTCATACAGTTCAATGGCAGCAGAATGCAATACAAATAACAAAGGTCACTTGCTGTCCTGCTTACTAGCATTTCAGTACCATGCACATAGTTCTTAAAGCTAAGAATTCCCAGAGTACAGTGCATGCGTCTTCCTGAGGTGAGAAGAAGAGATGAAAGGCAAGGGATAATGCTTTCTAACTGTTCTTATAGGAAAAACTGACCACAACTTCCTGATCAAATTAACCAATCATGGAGCAGTGTTGATGAAATCTTCCAGGGAGGGAGCAATTTCTTCCCTCCCAGATTCACAGCTGAAACATGTAAGTTAACTAACCATCCTTAGAAATGATGCTTCAAGAGTAACAGCTGTGTGGGAGGCTGAGCTGACATCTGCAAAGCCTTTTTTTAAAACACCCTAAGCTAGATGATAAAAAGTTTATGTCTCTTGACAGGTTCTACTTGATATTCTTGCTGGCAAGTTAGTAAAATGTGGTTTGATCCTACTACTGTTAGATGGATTTGTAACTGGTTGACAGATCAGATCCAAAGAGTGTTTTTTCTGCAACTTCTCAGAGAGGCATAACAAGTGGAGTGCCTCAGGAATCTCTTTTGGGCCCTGAGTTGGATGAAGGAATACAGGAGATGCTCATTACATTTGTAGATGATATTTAATTGGGAGGGACAGCAAATACAGTAGAAGACAGAATTAAGATTCAGGATCATCTTGACATGCTGGAAAAGTGGACTAAAATGAACAAAATTAATTATGACAGAGCTAAATATAGAGTTCTGCATTAATAATTATAGGATGGTGAAGTCTTGTTAGTAGCACATGCAAAAAAGGATCTAGGCATCTTAGTAGATCATACATTGAACATAAGTTAGCAGTGTGATGTGGTAGCTAAAAAGGCAAGTGCAATTTTGGGCTGCATCAACAAAAATATGGTGTCCAGATCATGCAAAGTGATGGTATCAGTTTGATCTGCTTTCAGTAGACCTCACTTGGAATACTGTATTCAGTTTTGTGTACCCCAGTTAAGAAGATCAACAAAGATAGTGAGGGGTTTGGAGACCAAGTTGTTTAAGGAATGTTTGAAGGAACTGGGTATGTTTTGCTCAGAAAAGAGACAATTAGGAGGTGATGTAATTGTCATCTTCAAATATTTGAAAGGCTGCCATGCAGAAGATGATCCAGAGTTGTTTTTGGTTGCCCAGACAGGCAGACTAAAATTAACAGGTAGAAATTAAATCAAAAGAGATTTTGGCTAAACACTGGGAAGAACTTCCTGAGAGAAAGAACTTCCTAAGTGAAACAGGCTTCCTCTGGTGGTTGATGGGCTCTCCTTTGAAGATTTTCCCCAGTGTAGCCTTCCACTACAAAGTACTGGTTTAAAGAGTTCTGGAGGAAGTAAATGTATGCCAGGGGCCTTCCCATTCTTCATTTGAGAGATTAGAAAACTAATTTCACCACTTGCTCCAGGTAATTCAGCTGAATTTCAAGTACTCTGATAATCATAGTTACTACACGAGCTAGCTCCTCCCAATTATGTGAGGAAATAGGGGATGACAGTGGACTCCTAAAATGTAAAACAGAACTAACCAACTTCAAAAATGTACTCATGTTTCTATTATTTCTGACAGCTCTGATTAGCTTTTGCCAATTATTAAAGCAAGCTTCTTCTTTATTCCTCCATATAGCTTGTTTATATTTTTTTCCAAAAAAGGAAAGCTGATAGTGTGATTGAAGAGCTAGCACACCTGCATTTTATAAGTGTCTGATAGCAAACTTTTAAAAACACTTTCACTCAAGGTTAAAGCATTTGTTTTTTGTATGTGTCAAGGACATCTCTTAATAGATCAGTTTAGAATAAGTAAGCAAGTAAAAGTGAAAGTAAATTTGCTATAACTTACAACAGCACAAGATCCTTAAGTAATTTTTTAGGATCTCAACATTTATCTGAGAATATCAGAGTTCTATATAAGAAACAGTTTTCAGATCTCT
Organism: Sphaerodactylus townsendi; assembly: GCF_021028975.2. Lineage (NCBI taxonomy): Eukaryota > Metazoa > Chordata > Lepidosauria > Squamata > Sphaerodactylidae > Sphaerodactylus > Sphaerodactylus townsendi. Next base: position 125,897,747 of record NC_059425.1, on the reverse strand, counting down.
ATTTTACTAATCTCAATTTGTATCTAACTTGATAAATGGACATCAGACAACTATTTTGGGCACAAATGTTATTAGGCAAACTTATTAGAATCATAGAATTATAGAGTTGGAAGAGACCACAAGGGCCATAAAGTCCAACTGCCTGCCATGCAGGAATGTGCAATAAAAGCATTCCTGACAGATAGCCATCCAGCCTCTGATTAAAAATCTCCAAAAAAAGAGACTCTACCACACTCTGAGGAAGTATATTTCACTGTTGAATTAAGATAATTAAGGGCTACCCCAATGGTTTCCCCCATTTCAAGATGATTACCAAATAAATGAGATCAGTGAAAAAAAAAACGAGAACACTTGCTCCAAAGTTGCTCAAAGAGGTAAAGTCTCCATTATCTACTCTCTCAAGGCTATTTAAAATAATAAATTTTCTGCTATCTATTTATATGGCCACTAGTTTGCCAGATAAATTGATCTTATTATCCTTAGGTGATCTACAGGGATGATCAAAATAGCTTGTTTCCTCTATTAATATTCACAGGGACAGAAAACAAACAAACAAAAACCCCTTATAAGGCAGTCCCAGTACATGCATTGTTCACAAGTCAAATATTGTAAATAGTTGTCACACTGATTTCAAAGAGTAGACGTTGGCTTCTTCTCTGCTGTGGAAACATTTATTAAGATCGGTGTTAAATAGCCTGTCTTAACAAGGACTGCAGTTGCCTGAGGGGGGAAATTAGGAAGTGGAAAGCTTTTAAAACATAATGACAATGATATCAAGCTAAGAGATGTCCTGAGGACTTTCCTTCACCACTGGATTGAATAGCAATAAGTGAACAATCATGAAATCCAGAAACCAAGATTTTCTTTAGAGCCCAAGTCTCTTGCAGGAAAACAAAGTCATTCTATGTCAACAATTCCTTAATTTCGGTGGAGGAGCTTTTAACATTTTATCCAGCAATACTCCAGGAAAACCTTTTCTAAGACTTGTTCTTTGGTGCATTTGATACATTATCCAGTCATTGATTGGCATGGGTTTGTTGGAAGGAGTCATTACAAGATTTTAATTTTTCCTGTTGCAAAAGTAGGTTGTTTAACAATTATCCTAGGCTGAAGTAGAATAAAAGGATTCTGTTTAGAGCCAAAAAAGACCACATGGTTCTGTTGAACATCTATCTAAGGCTGATTCCGCATGGGCCAAAAACAGCAGTGTGAAAACAGTATAAACCCTTTTACAGCGTTTTAAACACTTTTACACCATTTTCACACTGCTGTTTTTGGCCCATGCGGAATCAGCCCTAGTGCCTGTAGAGCCAGATAAAACATATGTAGTAGCCTGGCAGCTCTGCAGAATTTGAAATCTCTGGTTTATCAGTGCGTTTTTAGGAGCCTCCAGCATTACTAATCTGACTAATAGGACACTGGGCTAACTCAAAAGAATTAACAACTACTCTAGGGAAAGTATTTTTTTTCCCAAGGTAGCCTGAAGAGTTTTCAATTTATTAATCAGGTGGGTTTGCTCACCAAAAAATAAAACCCCAAAGGATTCAACGAAATTTGTTGCAGTCAATTCAAAGGGAAATCCCATAGCTCACTTTGCAGTCTCATCTTTTGGGGAGTTTATCTGATGACTGATAAAGAGTCTGGAGGGCACAGTCTCTTGCTGGGAAGGTGGCACAAGATTAATGAGCATAGGGTCATTGTGAAACTTTTTTTTTCTTTCCAGTCTTTGGCCAGATATAAAAGACTTACTGGTCAGAGGGACTAGCCTCTGTGAATTGAAAGCTCCAACAGGGTATATATTGTATCATCTATAATGCTTTAGAGCATTTTAAGGATTGCCATCTTGAAATAAAGGGCTATACTATTCCCACAAATCAAACCTCCATTCCACATATTGCAAGGCAATTGAACTAAAATGCTTGTTCAGAAGAAAGGCTAAATGCCACTTGCTTCTCATTTGTTGTTCCAAGATAAGGAAATATATTTAAAACTTCTTTTTTATATGCGTCCCTGAATTCACAAAATTAGCAGAAAATGGTTTCTTTGACTTTGAATTTGTAACGACAGAAGTTGATTCTTGCCAAGTACTACATATTGAAGTTGCCAGCGACCCATCTGATTTCTCATGTAACTACTTAAACTTCTGGAAGTTTTTAAGCAAAGACTTGATGGCCATCTAACCACAATGCTGAGTCTATGATTCATTATAAATTTAAGCAGATGCTGTAAGGGAGGGCATGAAGGAATGAGTCAGTGCTTAACTCTTGTGGGCTTTTCTTAAATGCCAATTCTGGGTAATGCCAATTGCCATTTTGGGGGCAAGAATGGATTTTCTTCCAGGCTAGGTTGATTCAGGGGTTCTACAAGTTTTTATCTTACTCTGAGCATAGAGCAGGGGCCACTGGGAGGAAGTGGGGGGAGGTACCTTTGCTCTCCCCTTTGGGTGTTAGTGCTAAATGCTACCTCACTGATGCTAAATATCTCTGTGCTTCCCTGCCACCAAAGTATAATGCGGTATGTTCTAAGTGTGAACAGTTGTCCTGTGAAAGAGAGTCCTGTGCTAGGGCTGGCCATTCAATAAAGCTGAATCAGAAAAAAACAGCCAAATAGCCTGGGTGACCAGATCCCTGCAGGTACCCCTTCCCGCTAGTTCCAGCTTTACAGGCAGCAATGTGGCCAGCATGGCTGCATGAGGAGAGTGGAATTCCTGATCCCCTTGTTGGAAATCAAAATCTCCAAACAAATGACTGGTTTAATGAAATCAAACTTTATATTTGCAAACATAAAACTTGGGGAAAACACACACAGACGTGCCCCCAGAGTAAAATAAAGTTACTTTATAATGCCTCATACTGCCTCTCCTTCTGCATTATAACAGTAGTAGATTTTGATTGGCAGTTTATAATTTAGGCAAATAGTAGACATTTGATTGGACTGTCTTAACACAAAGAACTCAACAGAACCTGTTTTGGCTAGCAAGCTTGCTCCACTCTTTGTAAAACCAAGAGCGACAGTACCCCATTTATCTTTGTCTCTTGGAACATACACTTGCTGTAACTCTTCTGTATCCATGACCTATGAATTCTGCCTCTGCTGGCTCACAACAAATTCCTTTGGCTTTTAATACAGACTATTATATTAACTAGCTTTTACAAGTTAAATCAAACAGATATTACTGGTTCTGGAGGGATTTCCGGGCTGTGTGGCCATGGGTTAGGGTTGGAAGTGGTGAACTCTAATCTGAAAAATCAGGTTTGATTCCCCACCACATTAAACCTGCTGGGTGACCTTGTGCTAGGGGTTCACCATCTGTGGTTGTTTTTAAATATTTTTAACCATTATTTTACTGGCTGTTTTATCTATGTTAAATTTACTGGCTGTTTTATCTATGTTAAATTTACTGGCTGTTTTATCTATGTTAAATTGGGGGCTACAGTTTTGAGGGTCCATAACTTTGGCCCACCCTGAGCCCTTCTTGGGAAGGCCGGGATACAAACAAACAAACAAATAAATTTCCCCTTTTCTCGTTAAACCGTTTTCCCAATTCAAATTGTCCAGTGAAGCTTCTTGGTGTGGTTAGAAGTTCTCTCAGAACTCTATCAGCCCTACCTGCTTCACAAGGTGCTGTTGTGGAGAGAGGAGGGGAAGGCAACTGGAAATTCCTCCTCCTTCTTTTTCACTTTGTAAGGGAAGAAGGTGGACAGATGCCTCTATTTTCCCCATGGAAGGACCAGCAGCCTTTGTATGAGTTGAGGATCTTTGACTGTAAAAATATAATTTCCTGAACTAGTAGGATTTCATTTTTTTTAAATACTGGATTAATCATTGATTAATCATTGATCTGGGTTGACATAAAGTTTAGAACTTATTAATATTATAAAACAAAATTTTAAAGAGCTATCAATCTACATTTTTAAAGGAAACTTCTGTGTACTAAACAGTGTAATAATTATTTTTTATATATTGGTTTCTTGAGGTTGGCACTAACATAGTGTAGTTAATTAATAGCTCCATTAACTGGAGCATCAATGGACTTGCAGAGAGAAAAAGATTTATGAAACAGTAATGCAGGCCATGGATCTGAAATGACCAAAACACATGTTACTATTCAACTAATAACAGGCAGCAAGACACCATCTATGAATTACTGTCAATTTGCAACTGGATGACCTGAAGTCTAGCCAAAGACTATTAATCCAACATAACCATTTAATACACATTGCAACTTGAATGTAAAGATTATCCTAAAGGGTAATGTCCTGGAACTATTTACAAATTTCAACACATTTAACGTATACCATTTGTGACAAGTGTAGTGGATTGCAAGATAGAGACCATGACTTTCTATGCTGCTAAGCACCACTAATAGTTTTCACCTGGCGGATGAAGAGTTTTCCTGCTGTGTAGACAGCCAATAACTGGAAGATACCTCACATACATTACTCCTAGGTTGTAATGATCTGTCAAATATCAATCATTTATACCTTGTCTTGGAAGAAAGATCTAAATGACAGCAAGAATGAGATCCCTATGGCCTCGCTAATATCTTTCTGATGTGCATAAAGAGTTCAGAGGTTATTGTAATCTTGTCCTCACATGTTATACTAATGGTTTGGAGAGAGTTACAAAATGAAACTTGTTTTAAATTGGGTTAATTGTCATTGTTTCCTGATAAATGCATACAGTAAGGGTGCTAAAATTGTTTATTATATCTCATTAGTACCCCTTCCTTGATTTTCTTTAAGGTACTCTGTAGCATTTAACTAGTTAAGTCATTTTCATCATAGCTTATAAAAGCTAGAATGGGTGCTACAGTTTTTTTCTTATGTGGGAACCCCCAGAATATCATGGTCCAATACTTGCCACCCTACAACCAAGTCAAAACTTGGATAAGGAATTAATAGCTCAGAGGTTACAGCTTTTCAACTGAAAAAGAGGCCTACAGGCTTAAAAGAAGATATAAGAAGTTGTGATTAAACTAGAAAGAAATAGTTAATAACAGACCCTCTCATAAGTATCTGGAGGCTAGAGATACATGAAGCAATTTTTGGTAAAACTAGCAAGTGTTCAGAAGTTCATGGGGGGGGGGGTCCCCTCTAAATGGATGTTTAAAAACTGAAGAATAGTTTACATCAAGTGAAATTCAGAACAGAAACTGCTGCTTGAAACAACCTGCAAAGTTTGACAGGAAAGAAGGTAGAACAGAAGCGTGTAGGAACTGCTAAAAATGGTCTTCTAGTCACATGTGCATGAGAAAGCAAAGTTGTCTTGAACAAGTGTGATCAAATTACATCTAGAAAAGGCTGTTCATTGAAACCATTAGAAACATTTTTTTTCTGTTAAAATGCACAATGGGAATTCAAAGCTTGGTTTTGTGCTTTCCAATTCGGCAGGAGTAAAGCTAGGCATGACCAAAGGTCTCTAGTCATTCCTTGAAATAGTTGGGAAAACCAAAGAATCTACCACTGAACTGAGTAGCCAGCAACCATGTAGCATGCAGCTGTTGCCACCCGAGAATGGGACCACCCTTCCCGGAGCCCTTTGACCCAAATAACCATGCTACACAACTGGCTGGGGTAAATTACTTGGCCATAGCCAATCATTTATTGCACAGTAAGAAGTGTGAGGTGCAGCATGGGATTTTGATCTGATTTGTAACACTGGGCAGCCTCTACTCAAGGGTGTCTCCCAGGCAACCTGTTCTTCCTGCCGCCTTGGTGGCTGAGCAGATGCCGTTGCCGCTGCTGTGGAGTTCCAGCAGGTGGTCGACCTCTTACTGGAGCTTTGCTGTGATGCTCAGCCGGGAAGTCGGCCTCTTGCTCTAGCATTCCATACCACACTGGGGAAGGGGTAGTTCTCTAGATTCCCTCCCTCGGCCTTTCAGATCAATTCCCATGCGCCAAACTGCCAAATGGCTATGACAAAGCAGCATGCATTAACACATCATCAAAAGTACAAAGGGGAGAGATGGGCGGGCAAGTTGCTGGCTGGCCAGAGCGCATGGCTCACACAAAGGCCTTCCTAGCTTTTTATAAGCTCTGGCTGGCCTCCCTCAGGTGATGACATGCTTGCCCTTAAAGGGCATGGTGGGGAGACTCCCCCCCATCCACCCTTACTAGGGCGGATGCCAGGGGTTTCCTCTTGCCCTTTCTGGGCAGCCTGAGGCCATGTTGATTCCCAGCCACTCTTTTACCACTGTGAGTGAAGTAATATAATGGCTTAGATCCTGTGAACTATCTGATGATCCAGAATCATTTCCATTTTCCTCTCCCCTGGAACCATTTCAGATACATGGAAAGTTTTTCTCTGAGCTGAGGGATTTGTTGTGCTGCTTAAGAGAATAGTGGGAAAGGAAGAGGGAATGAGACTGTCCTTTCTACCTCTTCGACGAGCACAGCTCCACTCCCAGAAGAGAAAGAAAGGAGCCTTTTGCTGTCTTTCCCCTTGCCCACTGTGGCTGCTTGGCCTGCATGGCTGTTAGTACACTTGAGTTTCTCAGTCCTAGGAATAGGTTTTCCTAGGCCGTTTCTGCACGGTCCAAATATCCCAGGTTAAGCAAAAGAAATATCCCAATTTGGCCAAGAAGTTCGCATGGTTCTCAATCCTAAAGAGGGTTTGTCCCTCGATATTTCCCTCATCCCAGGTTTTTCAAAAAATGTTAAAATGTTGATCTTTTCCCATTAAATTGCTTCCATGCGAAGGCCATGGGAACAAAACCAATTTCTTTTTCCCACCCAATGCCTGATCTCTCTGCCTGACATCATGCTCACTCTGTTCCAGTTCACTCTCACCAAGCACCGCTCACTAGCCGAGTCGCAGCCACCCAGCAGCTCCCGGCTCACATTCCCAATCCTGGGAGGGGAGGAATCCTGGGAGTGGAGGGGTGGGGAAGCACCTGCCTGGAAAGATTATCTCATTCCATGACAGCCCCAAAGACCAGTCAAATGGGGGTGGGAGTGAGTGTCTCATGCTGTGATTTCCTGCACACCTTTACATGTGGATGGGACTAAGTGCTCTGCCCAGTATTGGTCAAAAGTTTTTACTGTGCATAGCAAAATGTGCTTGCCATTTTGTTCACTGCACTGGCTCCTTTCCAAAGCTAGAGAAAAGGTGTGTGTGTATCTTGCTTGGTTTCCTGCAGTTGCTGTGGATCCATTAATCAGAAGTATTGCCTTTGGGAAGGGGGGGAAGAGCCAATCAGAATGCAGCACACCAGGATGGAGTATTTCCTCCCAGTCTTAACCTGATTCCTTCACAGAAATGGGCGCCCATGAAAAGGGAGAAACTGGGATAAAATAGACACAGATTATAAGATATCAATTGTAACCCGGTATAAATGTGCCATGTGGAAACAGCCCTAGAATCAGAAATTTCTCCAGCCTTTGGGGGAGAGGAAGGTGAGGAATATCTTGTGGTCCTCAAGCCAATATATTGCAGGATTTAGCCCAATGTGTTTTATATACTTTTCCTTGATTACTTATTATTATTAGAAGAATGGGTTACTGAGTTTAATACACTCTATTGATTCTTAGCAGTTGTGTATGTTGCTGGTAATTATTTCACTAGAATCCAGAAGAGAACCTGGGCACCAATTCTGCATAGCAGAGTCCAGTGTAACAATGTTTTGGTAGTCAATAATTTTATAGTAACTGAAAAATACATTGCTGCTATTCAGTCTCACTAAGTTAATGGACCAACTTCCTATGGACCAACTTACTTCGTAGTACAAAGGAAGATTGTAATACAATCAGAAAAATGATACCAGTTGGCACAATCCAGTTTGATGAATCATTTTAAAGTCCCTATTGATTTCACTGTGAGAGTTAAACATGTGCTTAGCCATCTTCTGTTGAAATAAATGGGGCTTATAAATGCTTAACTTGGGCTGGATTGTTCTCAATGGGTTCACAAGAGATTAGTGTAGCAATTAAAAGAAGAGAACAAATGATGTTGTAATAGTCAATAGTATAAGCAACTAATGAGGCTGCCCTTCACATTATTTTCAGGGGGAACAAAAATGAACATCCTTATGGTTCTGTGAACGACATTTTTAAAGTACACAAATATGTAATAAAATACTTAAATTCCAAAACAGATTAATAAAACAATCATCAGAGTGCTTAGTATATGAACAATAAAAACATAAATACAGATAAATTCAATTCAAAGGAGAGCAGACCATGTCAAAGAAGGAGGCAGGAAAAAAACTAACATGGGATGAGGCCAATTTAAGTTCTTTCAAAGAATGACGGGAAAGTAAATATTGCTGGGAGGAATGGCATTTTCACATAGCATGACTAACCTGGGGCATAGTGAGGTGGTGAATGGGGCTCTTTCCCTGCATACCAGGTGCTTGGGGGTACCCTGGCCGCCACCCTACCCCCGCTGCCCTTGCAAAAAAACCCTTATTTGTGCTTTTTAAAATCATATTTTCATTCAAGTCAAGCGCTGTGTCAGTGAGACAAAGAACCTGAAGTGTATTTGCTGCTTAGCTTCAGATGTACTGAAACAAATGACAGCTTTCCCATTAGGAACAATGGGAAGGACTTGAAGACCTATTAGATATAATGGAAGCCAGAAATGCCAATTGACTTTAAAAGGCTCTATTTAAATACATTACAGCACAATGAATGAAGGTCTCCAAGCCCAAATAGACTGTTTTGGGACTGAAATTACAGCCTCCAGAGTGATATGATGACCCTTGAGAATAGCAGAAGTATTTTGGATCTAGGAGGATTGGTCCTAGTGTAATGATGGCACCTGAGAATAGTATGAGTTTTCTGGGTCCAGAAAGAGAGTTCCAGAGTGGAATGACAGTCCCTAGGAATAGTACAGGTGTTCTGGGCCTGGAATGACAGTAAACACAGTGGAATGACAGCTCCTGGGAATAGCATGAGAATTCTGGGCAGAAATGACAGCCCTCAGAGTGAAATATCAATCTCTATCAATAGAATCAGTGATCTGGGATTGGATTGCCTCCGCCACCCCCCACTGCCACGGCCCACATGGTGAAATGACAAACTCTAGGAATGATGGCCCCACAAAGTGAAATCACAGCCCTTTGGAGCAGCAAATATGTTCTGGTACTAAATTGACAACCCCTGGAATAGAATGATGATCCCAGGGAGTCACTGAAGTGTTCTGGGCTCAGAATCACAAACTCTGAGAATATCAGAAGTGTTTTGGGCTTTGAATGATAGGCCCTAGAGTAAAATTTCAACACCTAGGAGTAGCAGAAAACTCTAATTACAGCTCCAAGAATGGAAGGATATCCCATAGGAATAGAAAAGGAAAACAGATGCTAGCTAACAGGTAACAGCTTTATTGTTTTTTAAAGCCAGCATGCATTTTGCTAAATGAGTAGGGTTGCCAATCTCTATTGGCTAGCTTGAAATCTCTTGGGGTTGCAACTGTTCTCCAGGTGACAGAGATTGAATGCCCCTAGAGAAAATCGCCACTTTGGAAGTTGGAATCTATAGCATTATAATCCACTGATGTCCCTCCTATCCCCAAACCCCAACCTTCTCAGACTCCACTTGCAAAATCTCCAAATATTTCCAATCTGTAGCTGACAAACTTATATAAGCTTCATCAGATAGATTTATTTAAAAATATAATTTTATAATAAATATTACTAGTTAAAGAACCACACATTAAAATTTAGAAAATTTGAAATTAATAATATAAAAGATAGGATTCCACCCATGCAATTGGTCTGACTGGCTGCCTGGAATACCCATTGGCCCAGCTGCAAACTACCCGAAACCATGCTCGAAATGCTGAGCATGCAACGCACCCCTGAACCAAGCCAGCTGGCGGATTCCAGTGGCAGGTGGCGTGGCCCGATGCCCACGCCCTAAAACAACACACACTGAACAATCCCTGTTGCATAACCCCCACTTGAAAAACTGTGGCTCCGCTTTCCACTAAGGAACCTCCTCTTTATGGGGGGAGGGAAGGGGAACCAAAACTCATGCACCCATGGTGCCCACTCAGCAATCCCATACAAAAATCAGCCCCGAAGACATACTGGCCAGTGCTGGTGCTCAAAGAACTGCCCAAAGCTTGGCAATCAGGGAGCAATCCCCATGACCACAGAGGCAAAGGAAACAGCCCACCGCCCCATAAACCTGATGTGGCCCTATGGAGGCATCCCCAAGTAACCCAAGTAACCAAAACCCCAAAACAAATTCCCTGAATTTACCAGGGAGGGAAGGGCTGGGAGACCATCCCTCAGTGGCAACCTATCTGGGTGAGAGTCGTACACCCCAACCATGCCCTTTTGGCCAACAAGATTACCCCTCTGCTGGAGTTGCTGCCGAACTCTTCCACCCGGGAGCCGGCATTCCTGCTTGGGACCACGCCCCTGCGAGGCTGGGGATCAAGGCCTCTACTGGTCTGCCCTGGCCCTATTGCCTGAATTCAGGCAAAGGGGCCTCCATGATCTCAGGAAATAACCCAGAGTACACCTCCTCCCAAGTCTCTGCCAGGCTCTCCCGCCTGGGAGGCAGTGTTCCCGCTCCGAACCACGCCCCTGCAGATCTGCGGGACAAGTCCTCCACCGAACTGCCCTGGCTACGTTGCTGAGATTAAGAACATAAGAACATAAGAACAAGCCTGCTAGATCAGACCAAAGTCCATCTAGTCCAGCTCTCTGCTACTCGCAGTGGCCCACCAGGTGCCTTTGGGAGCTCACATGTAGGATGTGAATGCAATGGCCTTCTGCGGCTGTTGCTCCCGATCACCTGGTCTGTTAAGGCATTTGCAATCTCAGATCAAGGAGGATCAAGATTGGTAGCCATAAATCGACTTCTCCTCCATAAATCTGTCCATTCAGCTGGAGTGGCCACCGAGCCCTCAGAGAATGTCCCCATACAAGCTCTGGCCCCAGACCCTTGTAGAAAGTCCAGAAAAATTCACTTGACCCGGCCGGCTGCCCCGTGAAAATGGATCCCAAGCTAGTTGAGGACCATACCGCATCAGCTGGTGTGCTACCTTCCAGCCAAGTCACCGCCAAAAGCGGGACCATAAAAATAGGGGGCAATAACTCCTGGACTGGGGGATTGGAAGAGGAAACCTCAGCAAGGAGCATTTCCTTCGATTCCCCCTCTTCCTCCTCCATGGCCCATGTCCCAAAAACCACAGATGAGGGACCTGTGGCCAGCTGGGACCCATGCTCAGAAAAATGCCACACAAGCCAGGACCATGAGATCCCACCAGGCTGTGTGGACAACCTCCTGCTCACACCCATCATGGCTAGCTTGCTTACAACCTGGTTCAGCGAGCATCCCCTGCTGTACTTCCTCGCCGCCATGTTGAGCAAAAACACTCGAGGCTACCTAGGACTTTCTCCCCAACCGTAATAGCGAATTAAGTAAAACAAGGGGGGGGGGGGTAACGCATATCCCGACACTCCAGTAAAGCAATCCTAGCCTAGCTCCATTTAGCAAAGAGCACACTATCAATTTTGCTCCAGGCTTTGAAGAGGCCAGAGCAACAGCGTGCTGTCTAATATATAGGGGGTGTGCTCCACTCTTCCAGCTCATGCGTATCACACGATCAGGGCTGTGTGTGGCTCAGCCACCCAGCTGGCCCAGGGCACACATGCTTACCCAACGGAGATCACCATGTGCCCTGCCCCCTGTTGCAATTATGGTCTAGATCATGCATGTAGGTAAGGGGGGGGGTTCTCAGGTTTGAAACCCCCCCCCATTCATTTCCAAAGCTTTGCCCCTCCGTTTGTGGGTTTTTAAAACATCTTTAGTGTTTTTCGGTTTTTGGCCTGCAGGGGGCGCATTGTTTGGGCTAGCAGCACCAAACGTTCAGGGAATGTTTGGGGGACTCTCCTGATGATACTACCTGGGTTTGGTGAGGTTTGATTCAGGGGGTCCAAAGTTATGGACTCCCAAAGGGGGTGCCCCATCCTCCATTGTTTCCAATGGGAGCTAATAGAAGATGGGGGCTACACCTTTGAGGGTCCATAACTTTGGACCCCTTGAACCAAACTTCACCAAACCTGGGATGTATTATCAGATGAGTCTCTTATTGACACCACCCAGGTTTTGTGAAGTTTGGTCCAGGGGGTCCAAAGTTATGGACTCCCAAAAGGAGTGCCCCATCCTCCATTGTTTTCAATAGGAGCTAATAGAAGATGAAGGCTACATCTTTGAGGGTCCATAACTTTGGACATCCTGAACCAAACTTCACCAAGCCTGGGATGTACTATAAGGAGAGTCTCTTATTGATACCACCCAGGTTTTGTGAAGTTTGGTCCAGGGAGTCCAAAGCTATGGACTCCCAAAGGGGGTGCCCCCATCCCCCATTGTTTCCAATGGGAGCTAATAGGAGGTGGGGACTACACCTTTGAGGGTCCATAACTTTGGACCCCCTGAACCAAACCTCACCAAACCTGTCTGGTATCATTAGGAGAGTCTCCTAAAAAGATACTCCTGAAAGTTTGGTGCTTCTAGCTTAACAACTGCACCCCTGACAGCAGGCACCCCCCACCAAATTTCCCCAGATTCTCCTTTTAAATCCACCCCCTTCCGCATGGATTTAAAGGGAGAATCTGAGGTTCTCAGTTTAGAAGAAGAAGAAGCAGAGTTTGGATTTATATCCCCCCTTTCTCTCCTGTAGGAGACTCAAAGGGGCTTACAATCTCCTTGCCCTTGCTCCCTCCCAACAAACACCCTGTGAGGTGGGTGGGGCTGAGAGAGCTCTGAAAAGCTGTGACTAGCCCAAGGACACCCAGCTGGCCTGTGTGGGAGTGCACAGGCTAATCTGAATTCCCCAGATAAGCCTCCACAGCTCCCCGGGGAGGGGGCAAAACTCAGATTTTGCACGAGGCTCCATTTTCCCTCTATGCCTCTGCCCAGAGGGGAGGGGCAGGGCAGGGCAGGGCAGGGCAGGGCAGGGGAGTCTGCTATCCCCGACCTCGGAGAGCTGCTTTTATAAGCGCTAGGTGAGGGGTGGGGCTTGGGGAGGCATGGCCATGCCCTAGGGGCAGGTGGGGGTGTGGCCCCACCCCCGAACCCCCCATAAAAAATCTATACCTACGTCCCTGGTCTAGATGATTTTAGGGCAGTTATTTAATGTTAATAAATTAAAGGGAGGGAACCAGACTTCTAAAACCATCTCAGAAATCTCATTCTACAGTGCATTAAAGCCCAGAGTTGCTATTCTGCAGCTGGGTGGGATTACTACTGCATTATGCTAAAGCAAGACATTTCTTTATGTTAAAAGTTGTGGGGGGGAGGAGACACACTATTTTATTTCTACTGGGGGGAAAAGTTTCTGCGTAGCATGCCCAGATGCTGATTCAAAACAAAGGTTATAAATATAATGCATAGAAATATTATTATTATTTATTACTACTGTTTATATTCTAATAGTTTAGCCCTATGTGGGAAGTTTAATTTTTGTTGGCCATGCCTCTTGTCCCTTAAATGAGTTGTTAAAAATATAATTAAACTTCATATCTTAAATAAACTTAAATATAATTAAACTTCATATCTAATCATTAATTATGAACAACAGGAAGTTATGGGATTAGCAAAGGGCAGCCTTTCATGTTTATAAATTATAAATAGATTGGTTGTTGTGCTTTTTCCGGGCTGTGTGGCCATGGTCTGGTAGATCTTGTTCCAAACATTTCACCTGCATCTGCAGCTGACATCTTCAGAGGTGTATCACAGAGAAAAGTGTTTAACACATGTCTTTGTGTGATACACCTCTGAAGATGCCAGCCCCAGTTGCAGGCAAAACATTAGGAACAAGATCTACCAGACCATAGTCACACAGCCTGGAAAACCCACAACAATCAGTTGAATCCTGCTGTGAAAGCCTTCAACAATACATATAGATTATAAATTAAAAGCAATGAAATTGCTGATGAGAAATATAGAGAACATCTTATTTACTTTCTCAGAAGAACAATGAAGTTCTCCCCATCTCAAAACAAACTGTAGAGTGATGGAGTTGATAAACCTTTGGAACAGGGGTTTAAAAACCAATTCAGCCATGGATTCAGGTGAAGTTCTTTGCAAGTAGATGCCAGTGGATTTTAGCTTTGCTTTTTGTGCACAATGGAAAGAAACTTATATAAACAAGATTTTCTTCCCTAGCATGACCATAACGGTCTATTTTCTCTAAGGCTGGTACAAGAGTCCCATCTTAAGTATAAGAGCAGAGATGAGTTGTAGAGAGATTTATTTATCTCCTGTTACTATCCTGTTACCGTTACTGTGAGGTAGTCAACTGCCACTTGCCACCTCCCAAACGGGTCATGTGCCTCTGCAGCCTGGAATTCCTCTAATCCTTTCCTTTTTTCCCCCCTTCTCTACTTTCATGTGGTGTCTTCATACATATTCAATTTTGTTTTTGTGATATGATGGATGTAGTTTCTATGCATTCAGATACCCATCCTCATACTGGGCAAGCAATACTTTAATCATTACATGTTTCTTGTTTTTTTGGAAGAGCACTTGTTATTGAAAATAATTAGACATACTGTCCCATACAGGTCACTCTGTAGGCATATTTACCATGATTATATTATTCCCCAAGGAGAAGGGAGAGAAATTGATTTCAGACTTCGAATATATCTGATTAAAAATCAGTGAACATAATCTAATTATAGAGAACATTTTGTAATTAGCAAATTATACTGCTTCTGCATGCTGCTTGCTTTATTAATTATGATAAGTGATTTGAGGAAGATTTACATTAAATCATATGTTAAGTCATGAACATATGAGCAATCTCAGCTAAAGTTAACAATACCATCAACAAAGCATGAGGTAAAGGGACTAGAATTCCTTGGAGAAATGAATCCATCAACGATTTTATTTACCCACAAAAGCTGAGGTTTCCAGCTTTGTATTAGCATAGATTTGTTTATTTATATTTGATTTATTTCTAATTTTGTCACCTACAATTACATCAAAGTTTTAAGAGACTTACATCATAATCCTCAGCAAAGTCACACCATTCTTTGTTGAGAAAGAAAATATTTTTGTTGCTTGTTCAGCTTGGCTTGGCTTTGCTAGCTCCTTAGGTTGGCTCCTGCCTTCCCTCTCCTACCCAACAGTGGTTCTTCCCACTCTCACCAAGCAAAGTGATCCAAAGAGTTTTCTTTTTTTCCCCAAAAACAACAAAAAGTGGTAGACAACAAAAGAAGCAGGGGGTAAGGGAAATCGTGGTTGGCTCAGCTGGGAAAGTTTCACAGCAGGAAAATCCCAGTTAGTATTGAAAACCACAGGAAAAGCCTACTGCGAAGAAAAGAACTGTGGGATAAGCCCTGCATGCACAATAAGCTCATAAAGCATGGCCACACCTACAGAAGTGTTAACTACTCTTCAAGAAAGAATCCACTACCTCCCCCATATTCCAAGCACAAGTAAAATGAGGACTGTGACAAATTCTACCACTTAGATGCATATAGAAGAAGAAAAATGAAGAAGAGTTAGAGTTATATTCCCCTTTCTCTCATGCAAGGAGACTCAAAGGGGCTTACAAAAGCCTTTCCCTTCCCCCCTCACAACAAACACCCTGTGAGGTAGGTGGGGCTGAGAGAGCTCAGAAGAACTGTGACTAGCTGGCTTGTCACCCAGCTGGCATGTGTTGGAGTGTACAGGCTAATCTGAATTCCCCAGATAAGCCTCCACAGCTCAAGGAGCAGGGAATCAAACCCTGTTCCTTCAGATTAGAGAACTGCTCTTAACCACTACAGCACTGCTGCAGAAGGAATGTACAGAGCACAAGGGGTTAATAGAGAACTCTGTATGACTGGCTGGCTTGAACTGAGGAGAGAATCAGTTGATGAGAGAGCTGAGTGAAGGAGTTTTTGTTGAGTCAGAGCAGGTGAATGAGTGGGTGTGTAAATATCTCCATTCTCTGGTAGTGGCCAGAAGGCTCTGAGAGAGGGACGGAATGGACAGATGAGAAAAATCTGTACAGAGTCCCTGGTACAAACAATACACTCACACTAAGCTAACATAGGGGTTGATAACTGAACTTTCTCTCAGAGATATACTCACTCAGGAGAATAAGTGAGGGTGCTTATGAGTGTTGTGATATTTTTACAAAAAAAGGAGAGGATTTTTATTTTCTTCAAAGGTGTCAGAAGTAGGAGAAAAATCCATGCAAGGAAGTCTGAAATTGTATCCACTAAGGAGGGCTGAACTCAAGTGAATGAACCATTTTGTATCTAATACAGCTGTGAGTTACAGCACCAACTTAACCAGTATTAACTCCTGATTCAATTTTCCTGTTATGTTTTTACCTTGACACTTATTGTTCTTATAAATTCTTTAAAAGATGAACAAATTAAAAGAACCCAAGTCTCTGAAGACTTAAATTTATGTTTCTGTCAACAAAAGAAAGGATTTTGTAAAAATTTTTTTTAAAAAAACATATTACAGTCTTTTGTACATACTTAGCAGAAAATTATCCCTTTTTCTGGGTGTTTACTGATAAAAAGTGGGGAAAACATATTTACCCTGCCTCATTATTAAAATCAGTGGTGGCTGCACAGTGGCTGGAGGGAAAAGTTTCCTCAGGGCAGTCGTGGGCAGGGGGGGAAACTGTTGAAAGGACATTCGGAATATACATATAATGAATACATTAATTATCACTTTGATATCTAGATTATGCACCATTTTGTTTCAAAATTAGCCCAGAAACCAGACTGTGATAAATTAATAATAGTTGCAGCTATGTCAGTGCATTTTTGGACACCTCTGAAGCTATGTATAGCTATGTATTGGATCAGCATATAGTATCTATAGGCTCAGCATTTTAAAGCAATTTTAGTTATACTGCATTTAATGCTTCGTCATAATACACCAAAGTATTTCTAGGAACTCAGTAGAATGTATGATGTTGCATAAAATATTTTACCATTTTCACTTATGTTATGCATTTCAGTATGTATTGGAGTTTACTGATTAAACCTTTCATATTAATTAACAGTAATGCCCCCCTCCTAACATTATGATTACTTCATGCCTTTTACCTTTCCTACCCCACTTTGTTAATTAAGTTTATAATCCAAGTTTCAATAAGTTGTGAAATCTGTCATTAAGGCCACTGTATTTTTTAAAATTTATAAATTAGTCATTTATTGAAAGCATATATTGAGAGGTTTAATCCCCCCCAAAGAATTATGAGTATATTAAAATAGCTATGAGAAATAATTCACCTGCCCTGAAGTAAAACCCATGGATGTAGTTCATTCTGAAAATCATTAGCAACCTATACTGGATTATAATTACTCTTTCTGTACTTCTGTCTATCATGTCAATATTTACCAGTGGTAATCTCTAATTCATGAATTTTTGACCCCAATAATCAACAGCAGCTATTTAATGGCTGTTACATTTTATTCTATCACTGTCTTCTCACTGCATCAAAAGTATATTCACCTGTGAACTAACAGATGACAAGAACAGCATTTTAGCTATTATTTTATAGCTGAATTTCTCACTAGGGAATTCTCATCTGGTTTATCGTTGCTGCAGGCACATAAAACTGCCCAGTTACTTCATTCAATTAGCTGAAGATGAAAGTGTGTTATTATTTTTGAATACTTCAGCATGCTCTAAATTGTTAAGCATGTGCTAGAGTCATATGTTGCCTAAAATATAATATTCTATTAATAATCTGATTATGCATAAGTAGAGAAAATAAAAGTTTGATCTGAAAGCCACTTTATACTTGTCAGATTTATGTAGCTATTATGCAACCAAATGATATTTTTAATTTTCCATTATATGAATTTTTTCATCTGCATATTGGCAATGTTAAAGGAAGAATCATTTCCCCCCTATACCACTATACCTCCAAATTTGGGAGGCTGCCTACAAAATCTCACTTATATAGAAATTTTGTTTACATTTGAGCATTTCAGAGAACTTCACATGAAACAACATGTGCATTTGATGTTGGACATAGAGTTTATCCACTTTTTATGCCCTTGTAAAACTCTATTCTCACATTTACAAGTAATTTATTTGAAAGAAAAGGGAGAATGCTCTGTGTTCTCTATTTATATACCCAAGGATTGGGAGAAATTAACTGGTTTTCACATATGTATTTGTGCAACATAGCTATCTGGAATATTTCATCGAGGCATCAGGTAGATTTGATCTTTCATACACAGGCTTTTCTCAATTTTTTCCATTTTAGTCACATTCTTATTTTGTTTCCATGTGCCTCCAGCCTCCATTCCTGCACAAGTTGTGAACACCTTATTTCCACTAAAAGTCTTCTTTAAAAAATCAAAAACAAAAGCATTTTTCCTGGTAGGGCATTGTTAGGACAATCTTTCCATGTTGCCTTGAATGGAAGGTGTGCTTTAAATTAGATTTGCTTAGATTTATTTATTTACAGTAATAGACCAATAATAAAGCATGAAATAAAACAAGTTCCAGAATAATAAAATGGAGGATATTCCAAGGCAACTATAACATTGTTTGTTTGTTGATGTGCAGAGGGCTTACTCAATTCAACAACACACCAAACTCGGTTTCATTGGAATGAACATGGCCGCAGCTCTGTTTATTAAGTATAACGCAGGAAGCTGGGCGAGCATAAGAGGCATATCCTAGGTGCTGGGCAGCAAGCCTGCTGAACCCGGCACGGTCCCTAATCCCAGTGTTGGGGAATTCGAACGGCAAGTTACTAAGTACCACCTGAGTGCAGGCCCATTAGATGACACCCCTTCCTGCCAGGGGTAGTGGTCTCCCTAGAAGATCCTCTGCGGCTTGTGTTACCAAGTCCACCCCATCCCTAGAACTCTTATTGAGGCCCCCAGCTGAGGGGAGGTCCAGCGTGCAAGCTCTGCCTCCTGAAAAGGATGTGCCCCATGCCCATACCCACAAAGGCTGTGCAAAAACAAAATTAACTGATAAAACCCCAACTAGCCCCAATCCCAGAATGGGAGGGTGGGTTCTGCTTGCCTGCTTGCCTTGGAAGGAGACAGAGGTCCTTTGAGCTCTGCCTTTTATAGGCACGCCTCCTGCACCCTCGTCATGTGTTAGTGCTAATACTATATTACAACAAATCTGTTAGCATGTTTTTTCTTCTGTTTCCTTGATTAATATTTGAAAAGTTCCTGAAATATTCTCTTCCCTTCTCCCAAGCAGTTGGAAGTCAATTGGATTACCAATTTCTTCCAATAATTAATATTATCAAAGGATTCAAGTATTGTGTTGTCATAGAGCAGTGCTAAACAAATGTGCAGGATTTGTTTAAAGTAGTGTATTGCATTATTCTTGAGCAATGTTACATATGCACCAAAAAAGCAAGTGGTCATAGAATATGACAGCAGAATAGAGTGTGTGGATGCAATTTGCAACTGGTGTACAATGGAATTCATAGCTAACAAGGGTGCAAAACTGGATCATCCTTTGCTATTGAGAATCTCTACAGCATGTTTGAATTGAGTAATGACCACACTAACACCATGGCCCCCATCGGGGGTACGGGTGGGGTAGCACTAATTTATTTGATGTAAGTCCAACCTTATATTTTCCATGATTTTTTCCATTTTCTCCTAGGTTGGCATCAAATGAAATGTGGCAAAGCAGATTCAAAGCCATGTTTTATGATTATTTACATTATTATTATATGATTATGTTATTATCAACAATTTTCTATTGCTGAAGTCTTATATAATATTTATTTATTTATTTATTTTTATATTTATACCCTGCCTTAACCCCAAGGGCTCATGGTGGCTTACAATGGCATAAACAATGGCATATTAACATTATTATCAACAATTTCCTATCCATTCAGGGAAAGCTAATCTATATTCTGTGAGTTAATTCTCATCTCACTAAGCTGGTATATATTTTTATTTATTTATTTATTTATTAAATTTCTATACCGCCCGATCCCCGAAGGGTACAACATAAAATTCAAACAGTACTGGACAAGGAGCAAATCGTACAACACAATAAACAATTACATAGGCTCCATCCAATAACTAACCAATAAAACATCCTAAAACATCATATAAAACAGTGGTTAGTAATTAATAGATAAATAAACAAGAGATGTCCAAAAAACCCCATTTAAAACCTACCCCAAGAAGGAGGGACGGCAGGCCCCTCAATATGAGGGGCACCCTGGTGTAATAGCGCAAAAGCAGAGAGCAGAGAGGGGACACACCACATCAGCGACTGGACACTCCAAAGGCCTGGTGGAACAACAGTCTTACAGGCCCTGCAGAATTCACCAAGATCCCACAGGGCCTGGACAGCTGGAGGAAGTGTGTTCCACCAGGCTGGGGCCAGAGCTGTAAAGGTCCTGGCCCGCGTGGAGGCCAGCTGCATCATTGAGGGGCCGGGGACCACCAGCAGATTGGCCTCTGCTGAATGCAGGGCCTGAGTAGGGACATATGGGGTAATACGGTCCCGAAGGTACGAGGGTCCCAGGCCGCGTAACGCCTTAAAGGTCAAAACCCACACCTTGAAAATGATTCGGAATTCAACCGGAAACCAATGCAGCTGGCGCAACACAGGTTGAATATGCTCTCAGAAGGCGCCCCCTGTGAGCAAGCATGCTGCCGCATGTTGGACCAGTTTTAATTTCTGGATCAAGTGCAAAGGAAGGTCTGCGTAGAGCGAGTTACAATAGTCTAGCCTGGAGGTGACCGTTGCATGAATCACAGTGGCCAGGTCTGTTTGGGAGAGGAAGGGGGCCAGCCGCCGGGCCTGACGAAGATGGAAAAATGCAGTCTGGGTTGTAAGGGCCAACTGGTTCTCCATCGAAAGAGACGAATCCAGGTGGACCCCCAGACTGCAGACGGAGGAGGTCGGCACCAATGAGACCCCCTCCCACACTGGTGGCTGGAAATCCCCAGTCTCTCCCTCACGGCCTAGCCACAGGATCTCCATCTTCGATAGATTCAGTTTCAACCTGCTCTGCTGTAACCAACCAGCTACCACCTCCAAACAATGCTGGAGAGCCGCAGGGGCGGTAACTGCTCCCCCCTCCATCAACAGAATGAGCTGAGTGTCATCAGCATATTGATGACAAATCAGCCCAAAACTCCGTACCAGCTGAGCAAGTGGTCACATATAGATGTTAAATAACAGCGGAGATAATAATGCCCCCTGGGGTACACCGCAATGAAGCGGGCACTTCCAGGAGGCTTGATCCCCGCACCACACTTGCTGACTCCAGTCCCGGAGAAACAAGGCAATCCACTGAAGGACAGTGCCCCGCACCCCGGACGCGGCCAGGCAGTGGGTGAAAATGTTGTGGTCGACCATGTCAAACACTGTGGTAAGATCTAACAAACCAGCAGCGCCGATCCGCCTCAGTCAAGCTGCATACGGAGCGTATCTGTGACGGCGACAAGAACAATCTCCGTCCCATGCCCAGCACGGAAACCGGACTGGAAGGGATCGAAAGGCGATATGTCATCCAGGAAACCCTGAAGCTGCTCCAACACCACTCTCTCAATTACCTTCCCCAGAAACAAAAGATTCGAGATGGGGCAGTAATTGGCCAGATCTCCCGGATCTAATGATGGTCTTTTCAAGAGTGGGCGGACCACTGCCTCCTTCAACCCATTCCGAAAGACTCCTTGCTCAAGGGAGCCATTGATGATATTCAACAGATGGGGTCGTAGCTCTGCCCGGCAAGTTTTTATAAGCCAGGAGAGGCACGGATCCAGAGGGCAAGTAGTAGGTCTAACAGCAGCCAAGGCCGTATCTACAGCAGCTTTGGAGAGCAGGGAGAACTGGGCCAAACAGTTCACTAATTGTAGACAACGTGGCAGGAAGATCCTGGCGAAGCAATGTGACTTTATCTGAAAAGAAGCTCATAAATGCCTCACATGATTTGTAGAACCTTCCGATAAGGAGGTCAAAGACCGAATTATGTGAAACAATTGTGCCGGGCGAGAGCTAGCAGATGCAAGAGAGGAGGAGAAAGAGAAGCCCTCTTCGCCATCGCCCGTCGCCATCTCGTAGAGCTTTCATAAAACGTCCTACTCTAAAGATGTTACTTGGCAAGCAGCTTCGTCACGAGATTTCCTCCACACTCGCTCTAATCGTCTAAGCACCCGTTTCATATGGCGTAGTTCCTCGGTATACCAAGGAGCCTGCCGAACACGGGGGCGAAGAGGACGCCGGGGGGCAACAATCTCGATGGCATCAGAGAGTCGGGAGTTCCAGTCCTCTACCTGCTCATTGAGTGTGCCGGTGGGTTCAGAGTCCCGCAGAGCATTCAGGAAACCAGGTGGATCCATAAGTCTCCACGGGAGGGCATAAATCTGCCCCTCGCCTAGACGGGGGTGGCGCAGCAAGTCCATCCGAACCTTCAGGGCATAATGATCGGACCATGGTACTCTATCAATAGAGGATAGGGCCATATCAACCCCTAACCCAAAGACCAAATCCAGCGTGTGACCGGCCTCATGAGTGGGGCCAGAACTTACCAAGGAGAGGCCCAGTGCCGCCATGGATGACACCAGGTCTGCAGCCGCGGTACATGAGGCGGCGTCAACATGGACATTAAAGTCACCCAGAACAATACATCTGGGGAACCGCAATGCCCAGTCCACTACCACCTCCAGCAGCCGCAGCAGGCCGTCCCCTGGTGCGCTAGGCGACCGGTACACCAAAAGGACCACCAACCTCTCCGAGGCCAACCACTCCAGGCCGACACATTCCATGCCGGTGATCTCCAGGACGGGGGCAGCCCTAAAGGGGATGGAATCACAGATGAACATCGCCACACCGCCCCCCCGGCCCTGTGTTCGTGACTGGTGGAGACACTCGAAACCTGGTGGTGCAACCTCGCCCAAGGCGACTGTCTTGCCCTCACGCACCCAGGTTTCAGTGACACAAGCCAAGTCCATCTGCTGAGTTCCGAGATAATCCCGGAGTACAGCGGTTTTATTATTAATAGACCTGGCATTGATCAACACCAGAGACGAAGCAGAGTAACCTTGAACCCTGGGATAGGTCGGAGGTCAGAAGGCGAATGGGCATAGCCATATCTCGTTCGCCTTCTATCATATGGCCACCGCCTACCGCTATATCTACCCCATCCCATCAACACCAGGATCCCCTGCCCCAAAGCAGGTGCCCCCATTGCTCAACCGTCCTCCCTAAGCCCTATAGCCTCACTAACTACCTCACTATAGCCCCACTAACAGGCTAAGAAAACTACTAACACCCAGCTATACCTAAACCAATACTATAAACCAAGCCAACCCCCACTAATCCTAACATTAACACAATTCTATAACAATTAAAACTAAATGCCATAGACAAAATAACCAGCCATCAAACGGATAGGTCTCAAAGCCCAAACAGCACTACCAAATACTATCTTCCGGCAGCACTGCAGGGTATTTCCATGTTTTCAGTAATTGGCTGACATTCACTAGTGGAGACAGAAGAGGGTGCCAGCTAGCAGGTAAAAAACTGCTACCGCCAGATCAACACACTTGGTGAGGAAATATAGTGATGCACTTATAGGTACCAGTGCCATTCACATGCATATTTGATATGTTTCACTGTCCACCCTCCTTCAGTACTATGTACCTTTTGCCTTTCGTTAGGTTATATATAGACTCCATTTTTAAAAAAGTGTTTAAGCACCAAATCTTTTCATGATTTGCTATGTGAATGGTTAGTTTCACTTTCTTATTTAATTGCTGCTACATTAAGTTATATATTTATTTATATTTGGGACTTCAGCTTGTTCATCCAGTTGCCACTTTCTTTCAGTACAATCTTGTTCATCCAGTTTCGACATTTTTGCAGATCCAGTTAATCCAGTCATGCTAGTTGAAGAATTCATGACAAGCTTCCATTTTGTCTAGTTGCTTATCAATAACAATATACATCTGATTTTTAGCTCAGGAAGCAGAAAATCTCCAATATTAACATTTTCCATAGCATTTATCCTGCAGAAATGCATTTTTCCTGTCCCTGTTTTTTTCACATGAGGCATGGAGTATGATAGGCAGGATTAGTAAATATCTGGGCAATGGGAACGATTTATAAACAAGTTCTGTCTGCATGCTGCTGACCTGTCCACCTTCCTGTGGGATATCACATGATTAGCCAATTGTTTTGGAGCTGAACAGGAATTCTTGGGTTCCTCCATGATTGGCATGATGGGAATACCATATTTTCCATTTGCTTCATTTTGTTTAATTAGGCTCGGTCTTTGACTGATTAAATCATAACTAGTTTGTCAAAGATAGGGCAAGCTGTTCAGGAAAGGTAGAGATAATTAGCAGACACACTGAGGCCTAATATGTGATGGAGAGCTGTTCTTGTAACAGCCTATCATTCATTCTATGGCAGGGGCTTGAGATGGAATATACGTATTGCTCAGCAAGATAGGCTGGCAGGAAATGCCCTTGGTGCAAGGTGAATGCTATGGCTGCTAATATTTAAATCGCTTGTCAGGGGAACAAGATCAAGGTTGGCACCTCTTGTCACATTCTGTAGCAGGTAATGATAAATAAAGCTGGTGGAACCAATGGACAAGTTTGACCAGTGCTAAGTTGCCCAAATGATGGTAGCCACTGGAAGGCAGCCTGAGTAGTCCACCCTGATCTATCTTAGTAAATTACAATGTAGAATAGCCATTTAAATAAATTAGTTTTTATATGGTATATTGTGTCTTCATCTGATGGGTGATAAAAAAGACAATTGCTATTTCTATTACTATTTCCCTATTTTAATATATCTATCTACTACAAATTCCAAAAGTTAATTGTTCCCAAATTTGTCTAATGTTTGAACCAATGCACAGTGCCCTGAAGTACAGTAATATTTTTAGCTTTTAAAGCTATTCCCATCAGTCAGTAGCAGATAACTTAAATTACACCTGGCCTCTTTTCATTTTCCCTACCAATCCATTTCAGGGGGATAATATAGCAACAAAATGCCCATCCTGCCCTACAGTTGCATAGACTAACTCAGAGATATTCAGTCACAATATCTCTGAATATCTCTGAATATCCCCCTTCGGGGGAGGGCGGTATATAAATTCGATAAAATAAATAAATATCTGAATAATTCATCAACAAATTAATATATTTATCAACTATTACATAATACATTACCTAAATTCTGCAGAGAAACTCCAGAAGAAGGCAAGGATTTCTATGCCAGCCCAAAAACCCAATGCGAAGGACGATATCGTGTCTCACACCAACGTGACCAAGAGAGGTTCAGGCTAGTATTGAGCACTAAGGCTTTGGTATCCAGTATTTTTATACCCCTTTGCGCAGCTAATGCGGGAAATTCAAACTTAGGTTAAGTTTCTCTGCAACTGGTTAGGGTTTCTTTGCTGGACTTGCGAGGTTGAGCTAATTAGCAACGCTATCTATTGTCTCTACTTCCCAGGACAATGGGGTCAATTGGTCCTAGATTACATCAGTGAAACCTTGAATGGTTTATGCAGAAGTGCTTCCTAAAGTCTCTGCCTAGAGTATTCAAATTTGGCTGAGGCTTGAGTAAATCAGGAAGGGATCGATTGTTAAGGAGATCATATCTAAAGGTTAAGGAAATGCATGGAAGAAGCAATTGTTTCTCAAAAGCACATCAGATATAATGAAATGGTTTCTCAAAAGCACATCAGATATAACGTCTAGTACCAGGGAGTTCTCTGGGATCCATTGTATCACAACAGCTTAGCGAGGCGTGGTAATCAAGATATGCCCATGGTCAATGAGGCTTCCAGATTCTATTGCCTGGAGTAACTCATGCATTGATTTAATTTTGCAAACAGACCTTTTGCCTTTGGCTTGTTTTTAGATGGACGCTCTGGTACCTACACATACAAACATGGAAACTGGCATTTTGTAGCACACAGTGTAAGGAATAACATTAAAATCCAATATTTCATAAGGCAGGGGATGAAGGCCATGCTAACAAGGCAAATGTCCACCATGGCAAGATTTCTTGTGCAGACATTTTTCTGTAATCCTGCTTTCACTTTCTATTCTTTCTGCACCAAGCAAAACCACTTGTAGTACAATTTTAATTTTGCTTCGCCCCAAAAAAGGGATAGCTTTGCTATTAATCTTTGTTATATTTCATTTTTATCCTGCATTCTTCTAAGGAATTTAAGGTGACATACAACATTTAGTCATCCTCCACTTTATTCTCCCAGGAGGTGGCCCAAGGTCATTTTCAAGTTTCCTCAGTAAAGTGGGGATTTGATCCTGTGTCACCTATATTCCAGTCTTAGGTCATAACCAAGCTTGATGATTCGGGTATCCCGAATCACCAAAAATGGCCGAATCGCAGCCTATTTGGGCCTATTAGGCCATATTCGACCTGAATGCAATATGCTTGAATATGAACCGATCTGAATTCAAAGTATTCAGGTTGTATATATTCAGGATTCAGCAGCACACAGATTTACAGAGCAACACACACACACACACCCCAGGGAAAACCCAGCAGGTTTTCAATGCAGTTATTTCAGGTCAATACCCAATATATTTTCACTGGCTTTGAATACTATCAGCAAGTATAAATTCATAATCTTAGAAAATAATTTAGATTACAGATCTCTCTCAGACAGATTCTCTCCCTCACACAAACACTTACATTAAGTCTGACTATAAATGTCTTGTCCACTGAGAGTGGACACACTTGATTATTATTGATTAGGACTGACCAGAAAGAAAATTTAGTAAAATCTCCCAAAGAACAGATCCAGTTGATGATGACAGGCTCAGTGCTTTGAAAACAGTGAAAGTTATTTGCTGTTTTTTACACACAGCATCAAAATGAGAAAATATGCTCTAGAGAAAAACTCTATAAAAACTCCATAAAGTTGAACAGCTTTTTCTCTGAAAAGAATAAATTTCCCAAGCTGTAGGGCAGGCTATACCAATTTGGCAACAAGGGAATCTGTAATTAATCTTCTTTGAATTACTGAGAGCCATAGGTTGGCAAAAAAGCTATTGTATATCATGGAAAATACAATTGCACTGGAAAAAAGGATCATTCTTCTCTATTGCATTCCTGCGGTTTACTGCAGCTGTGCAGTTTACTGCACAGTTACCATGTAAAGGAAGATTTGTTTGCTTGAAGGCCACTGATCGTTTTACTGAAATGGAATATATGCAGATTTTTAGCAAACCAGCATCTTTTAGACATGCACACATATACAATGTATATTTTACAACAAGGTCATTTCTTATGATCACTTGCTACCTTAGAAAAGGAGAAAAATACAAAAAAAAATCATAAATACTCTTGGTATTTCATATCTGGTTCTCTCCCATCATCCCCCTTCCCCTTCATTCAGTTTACAAGAATGATTCATTTTATCATAATATTTCATTATAGATACAGGCGTAGAACACTGATACGTCTGTGTAATGCTAAATGATTACCTCTCCTAGTACATCTTTAAAAAGGAAGTAAAATGTCTCTTTCCAGAAAAGAAGGAGCACTCATTTATAGTACAAATCTATGAGTTATGAACTTACCATATGTTCTTCTTCAGAAATTCACTCTATGTATTAGTGAGCTCTTGAAGGCCTTTCACATTTTCCATTCATTTAAAAGGAAGGAAAAAGTGCTGTGTGTGTATATTCCTTTAGCAAGGAAGCGCTACTCCTTCCACTGAAATGGTTAAAGGATTAAAGGAAGGGAATCTCTATGTCAGCATATCAAATTTTATCAAACCATGGAAAATGGAAGTAGTTGTCCATGTGTGCCCATTTAATACATGTCGAATTTACATCAAGGAGATGGATTCAATTTTTTTAAATTTCTCTGGTGATCCATAACTAACCCTAGCAATTTCTGTAATCTCCGAACTGGTGACAGATTGTACTGAACAGTGTGGTAAAACAAACATACTTCTTCATCCACAAACATGCATACATTAATGGCAAGGAATGTCACTGAAATTCAAATATTCAGAATTGTTGTATTGTGATTACAGCTAGAAA
This sequence comes from Sphaerodactylus townsendi, assembly GCF_021028975.2. Taxonomy (NCBI): domain Eukaryota; kingdom Metazoa; phylum Chordata; class Lepidosauria; order Squamata; family Sphaerodactylidae; genus Sphaerodactylus; species Sphaerodactylus townsendi. The sequence goes on along the minus strand of NC_059425.1, from coordinate 125,869,789 downwards.
TCTACTTTTTCAAATATTCTGATATGTATGAAGAAATATGTTCTACTAAGAGTTGAATCTTTTGATTTCAGTACATTTCAGACCCCTAAGAAGCATGCATTAGAGAGGGAGATTTCCTTACTATCATACTGATTTTGAAGACTATGTGATACATTCTTCTATATGAATGAGCAGAACTAAGGTTAGAAGTAGGTGCCCCACAGAAAGTAGTACTGCCAGTTTCAGGCTGGGAAATTTCTGGAGATTTGGAGGTGGAGCCTGGGGATGGGCCTCAGCAGGATATGTCATAACAATCCACCCAAACAATCCAAAACATTCATTTTCTCCAGGGGATGTGATATCTGAGGTCTGAAGATCAGCTGCAATACTGGGAGATTTCCAGGAGTTAACTGGAGATTTGCAACCATAACTGCAAGTAGCAGGAAGGAAGGGAAAAAAAGAGTGTAAATATGTCTCTCTCTAGTAGATTCCACACAGCATAAATATAATGTCCTGAGGACATTAGAAAAAGTGTTTGGGGGAAGAACTTTGCACAACTCTCTCCCTCCAAATGACTTCAGCCCGTTTTATTTCTTTCAACTAGCAACCTTTTCCCCTCAACCTAAACTGAAGATGTGTCCTGCTTGCTGAATAAACACAAGGAGAAAGGAAATACTTAATTTCTCCTAGCCAAACTTTTTAACTTTCATTTTTGCTGTTCACAGCAACCATTTTGTGTGGTGCAGCAGATTCTCCATGAAGATTCTGCATGTAGGTTTCCACTGCTTGCAGCTCATACTTTATCTGCTTGCAGCTCATAGCTTTATCTGTAAAAAGTAGATAAAATTTGTTTTGCCTAGCAATCATTTACACCAGGGGTAGGGAACCTGCGGCTCTCCAGATGTTCAGGAACTACAATTCCCATCAGCCTCTGTCAGCATGGCCAATTGGCCATGCTGGTAGAGAATGATAGAATATGGTCTGAACATCCTAATTACACTTACCATTTTTCTTTTTTTGTTGTTTTGAGGGTGATGTCCACAAAGTTACAGTGACATGATTAGAGAAGCTGCAATATGGTTGATTCCCCACTTGCGGAATCGACCTAGGTTCAACCTGGTCCATGAAAGTACTGACCTAGGCTGATTCCATAGTCACTCCCCTCAGCAACCAAGCTTGTCTTGCTGGAGCAGTTCTTAGAGGGTGGGATCGCCTCAGCGCCTCTTCTCCTCTTCGTTCCTGATTGGCTGCTGTCTGCTCTACTCAGCTATCAGATCAAAATGGCATCTATCCCTCAGAATGACAAATGCTCTTAACATACCACCAGAAAGGAGAGAGGGAGTGTAATTGATTGGCCGTTATATGTCTAGGCATGAAAAATGTTGCAACTTCATTGCTATCAGTAGTGTGTAAATGTGCACCATTTATATGTATGGCCGTTGCTTTGTATACAAGAAGGATTTTTTTTAGGTGTACTTTTTCCCGCCGTGAGTCACCCATACTTCGCATGCCCCAAACACTTACCTTTGATTGGCTGAACAGGAGAATCACAGCGAAGAAGATTCCCCACTTTACCAGCTTTGGCCTGAGTTCGACCTAGGTTGGCAGAAAAAACTGTACCTCCCTGGTGGTGTCAGAAATTTAATGGTAAGAAGGGGCAGAAATTTAATGGTAAGAAGGGGCAGAGCTGGAAAGGATCCGAGTTGAACTCAGCGGATATGGGGAGTTCCTAGGTCATACCTAGGTCTATCCTAGGACAATTCCGCAAGTGGGGAATCAACCTATGTGCATTTTTGTGTTGCTGTAGCATCACAGACATCTCCCATAAAACAAAACAAAAAAGGAAAAATGATACTTGCGCAGGATCGCTACGCAAAACAAACATTATTCATCTACTTTTTACAGTGAAATCATGCACAATCAGAATGAACCTCCATGGAAAAACTTCACCAAATGGCAGAAGCATGGAGAATCTTTATGGTGACACACAAAATGGCAGATGCAACTGTGAAACTGACAAGTGCTCCGTGTAGCAGGGAGGGGAAAAGTTGTGTGTTGGCTGGCAACATTTGATTTCTCCTGTGCTGTTTGGAGAAACACCAAAATGCATCTTTAAAAACCATCTGCAGGACATTATATTTCTGTTGTGCAAATGCCACCTCTTTCTCCCACCTGCAGCTGGTATTTCAAATTTAACATGTTAAATCACATTGATACTATTTCAACACACTAAGATTTTCAGTGTTCCCATAAACAGCTACCAGTGAAACAAGAGTGGTCAGGGACACTCTCTTTCTGTTGAGCTCAATTCATTTGTTTTGTATTATGAAGCATTACCGAGAGAGAAGGAGAGAGAGGGATGGTGGTTATGGGCACTGTTTTTGCTGCCATCTAGTTTAGTTTTGGTCCAAACTGAAAATATGCCTCTAATGACAATGACCTTGCCAGAGAAAGTGACAGTAGTGTGATCCTTAGACCAATTGCTTGATATCATGCAAGACAACTTCATGTATTCATAATACTGGCTTTCACAATGCATAAGAGAGCAAGTATAAATTGCCAAAGCAAGTACATAAGTGGTTCCCGTGCCATGCTCAAAAGTAAGGTATTCATAACATACTTGAATATGGATGGAAATATTAGAGCCTTGCTAACTTTTAAAATATGTAGGAAGAATATTGCACCTGATGGGACTACTTAATATCATAGTTATCATCTTTCACCTTGGTATTTCATGTACCTCAGATGATTTTGTAAAGAAGATTATTTGCATAGTCATCAAACCTGCTAAATGTCATCATTGTTTAACAATCTAAGGTGAGATATTTTAATAACATCCTGTTTACACAGAATAATACATTTTACAGAGATTATGCTTACAATTGGTATTCATTTACAAAGTGAGTGAGACAGAAAATTTGAAAGGATTAAAAAAATAAGTTGACGTATTTTAGTTTTACAAATCCTCCCAAAGTAATTAAGTTCAAATGAAAAGTTCTGACCTATATGTTCATGCTAGTTGTGATGTACTGACATTAAAAAAATCTATCTGCAATGTGAACTCTATCTTCTTTTTTCCATTTAGTAGAGATCCCCAAAGTTTGCAAACCTAGGAAAAACTTAATTACCTTCAATGGTATATCTCAAAGGGGAAAAAATAATTAGGAACTGAAGTGTTCGAATCTTAATGATAGCAGTTAATATTATCCTGAGACAGATTTCTCCAACTCATTTTTATTTAATGTATAGTCACTCCTATTGTTCCTAATAGTTTTTCCTAGCAAACAATCATTGATGGAACTTTTTCTAGAACAGTAAGCACTATGGAAAAGATTGCTGTGGCATGTAAGAGATGGGAATAGGTTATTGTAAAGCACCATATATACTTGAGTATAAGCTGACCCGAATATAAGCCAAGGCACCTAATTTTACCACAAAAAACTGGGAAAACTTATTGACTCAAGTATAAGCCTAGGAAGTTTGAAATGCAGAAGCTACTGGTAAATTTCAAAAATAAAAATAGATAGCAATAAAATTACATTAATTGAGGCATCAGTAGGTAAAATGTTTTTGAATATTTATTTCAAAGAAAAACAGTAAACTAGCTCTGTAAGTGGAAAAGAGGGTCAACAAAAAACAATATGGTATCAACAATAACTTTAAAAGTACAAAAATCTTAGCTCAATCAGCAACCAAGCTGATTTAACAAGAGTTAAAATCCTTCAAAACTGGATTCCTCTTCATCATCTGTATGCCCAAATGTAACCCAACTTAGATTTTAAGTGGGATATTATCAAAAATGGAAAAGGAGTTCAAGTCTTTGACAGTGTGATCCCACCTTGTGACCCTTAACATTCACCAGACTTACAACAAAAGAAACTTTAAATCTGTTTTCTGTTTCATAAACAATAGTGTGCAGTATAACAATGAAATATGGCAAACCAATACAGAAACAATAATCAACATATAATAGTTCTGGCCTGCTATGCAAAACAGACTAGCAGAGTCTCAGTCCTTTACAGTTCTCTCTAGCTGTGTCCTGTGGCACTGTTGATGGACTTGCAGCTTTGCTGTTCTTTGCTGAGCCCTCTCTCCTTATTGTCAAGCCTTCAAGGGTAGCCCTGAGCTATGCAAATACAATTCATAACAACTGAACTCTGTGAAGTTGACTGGCTCCAGTTACAGGCCTCTTAACAATTCTGAGGAAATTAATAGTTATATAGCACCCATTATAACATTTTATAACAGGAAACCAAAATACAAACTAATAGTCAATCAATATAAACACAATATCCCCTTCTCAACAATGAATACAAACATTCTCGTACCTGAAATATGCAAATACAGTCCAGTCCAGCAAATACAGTCATGCTACAGGCCTCTTAATAATTCTGAGGAAATGGAGCCTTTTCTTCCTTATATGGAAAATCTGAGTTCTTTAACTCCCCCTAATGGACCCTGGGTTACACAAACAGAGCTTCAGCTATAGCTGGTGTGAGGTTATCAGCACAGACTAGGGCACATACAGTTGTATATAAATACCGTATCTACTTGAGCGTAAGACCCGAGTATAAGCCGAGGGGGGCTTTTTCAGCATAAAAATGTGCTGAAAAAGTCGGCTTATACATGAGTATATATGGTACGCTTTTATTATGCATAAAGTGGACTGAGAAAATGTAAGACATAAGGTAAGGTACACTGGAAGACAACCCAATTTAACAAGATGAAATGAAAACTATTAGGAATATAAAAATATCCTCCTTACAACAACTTATGTAAGTTATATCCTATTTCATCCTGCATAATTTGGTATTAGCATTATAAGAATTTTTTCTGGTTTTCGACTCTTTCTAAACTTTGCAAAAGTTTTTTTCCCTTTGAGTGAGAGCATCCACATTTGTTTTAAACTGCGTTTTCTGCAAATTGTAGTAATAACTGTATTCTACTACATTGTAAGCCTTTTTAAAATGTTCTACATCGTGCCTGGATGCCTTTTCCTTGCGCACCATTCACATGTTGTAAGTATATCTTAATTAATAGCAATGTTCTATAAACAACATGATAATAGAATATTTGTGAGATATTATTTTAGAAATTCTGCAGATATACATAATCTGACAGTCTAGAAGATCTTCACCTGTGACCTTCACAAAATATAGGTATGTAGAATAAGCCGTATCATGCAGCTGAGTGCCTTTTAGATTTAGAGCACAGTGAACCAATCCATCTGTTTATAGATTTCTTTTTGTCCCAAGACAACACTTCATTAAAAGGCACATGCTTTGTCCTTCAGGATAAATTTCCTTTCACTTCTTAATGTTGTAAGTGATAAAAACCCAAGAGCAAATCAGTCTATGCATTAAAATTTAGGACCTTAGACTTTAGTTTTATTTAATGATTACATGGGTTTCAAGAGGCTTACAGGCTACAATTCACAATCCATTTGCTTCAGAACTGTTCTATGAAAACGTATGGGATGGCTTCAGAGGAAGTCGGTTATGAATTTCAGCCATAGAGTCAGAAAAAGTGATTGATCTCATATTTCAAACCTCAGTTTTGCAGGTGAGACAATATGCAGTTTTGAGTATTACAGTTGACCTATGAACAATTTTCTAAAGGAGCATATCAATATAGGAGGTGTACCTAAAATTCACCAGTGTTAATTTCTATAATGGGAAGGGAACCAACTCTTAAAGTAAGTAAGTGTGTGTGTGTGTGTGTGTGTGTGTGTGTGTGTGTGTGTGTGTGTGTGTGTGTGTGTGTGTGTGTGTGTGTGTGTGTGTGTGTGTGTGTGTACCACCGTTAATCATATTCAGCAACATTGTTTGCAGTAGCGGCTGCTTTTATTCTGAATTGTGGATGCATTTTTTTCTCCCCATCAAAACTCGCCACCTATACAACAAAGTTTGTTGCTTTCTGTGACTCCCATGAAAGCTGGTTTTGCTGCTGCTCCATCATAGGCTTTTTTGATGGTCACCCAAGCTTCTAGAAGAGTATCTTAGATACAATGAGGCAGACTCTTTCTTTGCTATATTATTATTATTATGGTTCAGGTGTTACTTAACTGTATTATAGTTGGCCAGGACTTGAGGGAGAGCCTTTTTTAAGTGCCATTTTGTTATCTTTTTTTTATTTTATGGGTTTTTAAATTTAAATTACTTAATTTTGTTACCTACTTATTTTGTTACCTACTTAAAATGCAGTTCGTTTCCAAGATAGGTAGTACTATACATATTATAAGTTAATATAGTATATATGCACTGACCTGGATGGCCCAGGTTAGCCCGTTCTCAACAGATTATAGAAGCTGAACAGAGATGGCCCTGGTTAGTACTTAGATGAGAGACCACCAAAGAAGTCTAAGGTTGCTACACAGAGGCAGACAATTCATCTCTTACCTTGAAAAGGTGTGTGTGTGGCATATAATTGTGATAATTAGCATGGCCATCAAGTTACTGATGACTAATGGCAGCCCAATGCACTCAACCACACTTTTGCATAGCAAGTTCCACCCAAACACTTACTGATTGGTTCCCCACCCTGGGGCATGGACAATATACCCCACTAAACTTTCCCCTTCTCACTAGACACAATGTGTAACAGACTTTCCTCTGTGATACACCTCTGAAGATGCCAGCCACAAATACAGGTGAAATGTTAGGAACAAGATCCATCAGACCACAGCCAAATAGCCCGGAATACCCACCACAACCTGTTGAATCCGCCAGTGAAAGCCTTCACCTATGTGTGTTTAACGATAAAGTCTAAACTGAAAAGCCATTTTACTGAAACTGCTTGTATTTTTATAACATCTAAGAAGTTCCTGCCTAATGTAAAGCATACATGCCTCTCTTAAACAACAACCAGAGAAGGGAAATTTGTTAAACAAAATCCAGTTTTGTGTTTAAGCTTTCAAAACCCTCTCTTTAAGTTCCAGTTATTTTAGTTCAGTTTCTGGTGGCAGCATATTTATATCTTAGTGTCCCCTGACAGCATTTCTGTTTAAAAGGCCTGTGTGTGCGTGAGTCACGGGCCAACAAACAGCTATCCAAATAACCACCCTCAGCAACCCTTTTGGGGGTCTGCCTTCCCTCAGTGAGTGAGTACTGTTACAATATGCCTTTAAGAATTCTAAGTTGATGGATGAAGTTAAGAGACCCAGGAAAAGCAGTTAGGACTGAGACCTAGGCCCTTCCACACATGCAAAATAATGCATTTTCAAACCACTTTCACAACTGTTTGCAAGTGGATTTTGCTATTCTGCACAGCTTCAAAGAGCACTGAAAGCAGTTTGAAAGTGCATTATTCTGCATGTGCGGAATGAGCCCTAGAGAAGTCTAGACATAGAGCTTCTGCTAGCTCAACCAGTAACTAAATTGTTAACTTCAATAAACCTGTTTGAATCCACTACAGTTGTCCTGCATCCAACTAAACATGGTGTCAGAAATTTGAACTTCCTAGCATTTCCAGACCTGTTTTCAAAGGTCTGCAGTTTTTCCTTTGAGGTTTGAGAGAGGGAGAAGGGAACTGAAGCAGCAGAAAATGGCATGATTTTCACCACCTTTGACTTCAATAAGTCTGCTGGATGGTCTGCCTGGAAACAACACTTTTCCAGTTACAGAACTGACAATAAATTGCATGAGGAAGAAGGAGAGATACAGGTATGCTCCTTAATTTATGCTATGGACTCTCAAGCAGAGCCGATTTTCCTTTGTCTTTGCAGCAGAAGGAGATAGGAATAGCTTTGACCTAATCTGAGAAAATATGAAGAGCATTTTGTGCCCAAGCACAACCTTATTCATGACGGAGTTTGTTGCAGCCCAAGGAGCAAAGAAAAAGGGTGAGGGCTACAATGAGACACAAGATAAGCCTTTTCATGGAAAGAAATTGGCCACAACCTGTATATTGTAAAGCTGGCTAAGGAAGCAATGACACAGCCTAGGGAATGGATCTAACCACTGGTCAGCAACTAGATGCTTGGGAAGTGTTGTTATTGTTAATATTTCAACGTGGGTTTTACAAAAATCACTAAACCAGCAATCTTTTTTTTTTTTGCAAAATCCCACATTTTATACACTTCTCCTTGCTTATTTGAACTACAGCGGCAGGAAGCATCCAATTCCCCCTCTTCCATTTACCATTTGAGTGGATTCTCAATTGAGTCCACTCAAATTGCAGCTGCTGTTCAGACAGTGGGAGATTCTCAGTTGCGGGGGGGAGACACTCTCAGTTGTGGGGTGGAGGGGGGGAATCTCTTGATATCCACCATTCAAAAGTCCCAAGTGGGAGTGGGGAAGATACTTTTTTTCTTTTATTCTTTTCTTTTCTGAGTACTGTATGGCCACAGAGATCCTCTAGAAATCTCCATAGCTACACATGCATCCTGGGAAGAAAATAAAAGCAACCCAGTGTGAAGGAGATGCAGCATTTGTTGCTGCTTCCTCAATGGGTAAACTTCTCATGTGCGAAAAGGAGAGAGGGAAATGGGTTCATTCATAACAAGTTACACTCTAACCTTTTCTAGCACCATAAAATTGTTCACCTGTGATCATGGAATTATACAAAAAAGGTCAATTACATGTGCATTTTCATACTGCTTTTCCACCTGTCTATTGCTGCCTTCTTGCCTGCTGTTTGCCACATCCTTTGAGTACACAAAACACTAACATTTCATAGTGAGTGACTTAACAGATGTGAGGTGTCTCCCTGTGGTTCATAGCTTCCTGACTAAATGTTTCTAAATGGCAAATGCAAGTGAACTGTCTAGCTGTGGAACAATTCATATGCCTGTTTTTTTCACGGAATTTGTAGTAGTAAGCATTTAACATGATGAATGTCATCTAGTGTGGAGATACAAGAGCAACACATAAATTGTAGGTCATTTAAATAATGAATGTTTGTTGCACTGGTGTAAAGGTGAGGTGACCTGTGAATAATTTGCACTCATAATGTAAACCATTTTAGTGACCTGGCCATGACCCTGGAAAAAGCATGTCTTCACTGGAGATTGAGAGAATTCTGTTGTTGTTTTTGACTAGGCAAATGAAAAAAAATCTGTTTTCAGATTATTATTTTTTTGCAAATTTTTAGCATCCTTAATAACATGTTTGTGATCCTACTCAGTCAGGCATCAACAGTATATGTTATGTTATAAAGCAAAGTGGCCAAAGTAGAGGAGATTAAAGGACAATGTCATTAGCAGCAAATGAACTTGACTGAAAGTAAGAGCAAGGTATGAGAACATTCTTGCAAGGAATGCCTCCACCCAAAAATGTCAGCAAGAAGAGGTGTTTTCATCATAGCTAAATTAATCTTCATGAAAACTTGTGTTAGTGTGCTTTACCTTTTTAAGCTCATAATGGCACCTTATAAGACACCAACAGACTTTTTCATGAGCAGCACAGCTGTACTGTGCAACCAAGTAAATTAGAATAAGGCACAGAAACATTTGGTCATGAATTTCACCTGAAATTCATGGGGAAAAATGCATAGTTGACCATGAATTACATATGGCAGAGGCAGGAAGAATTAATGGTTGACAAACTGTCACATCAACTGTTGGAACTCAGAAATGTGTCAAAGCTTTGTACAATGTTCCCTTATGGAAAGTACATGTGAGAGGAACAAAGAATATATTTTGTCACACTACTATCATCCGCATTGCAGCAGTGAAAGTAGTATGGAGGACTGTGAGAGTTCACTAGTTAAATTTGCTTAGTATGGGGCAACAAAATGGAGAAAATTCATCCTTTCCCCCTCAATCTGAACAACTTCCAATGTGTCTTCTAGTGCTTGTAATGTATCTTCTAGATGGAGGAGAGAATTATGGTGTATGTGTGTGTGTTTATAGTTGATGCTCTCATTCAAAAAGGGGTTGAAAATACTCAGGTTTTTGGTCTAATCTATGAAGGGTCAAAATTTAACTCAAACTTTTATTTTACAAGACAGTCTACAGAACTGTTCTCCATAAACTGCATTTCAGTTAAGCTGGACTGTTTGTCTCCTTCTGATCTGTTTCAATATTAGTTACTGAAGTAATTGCCTGGGTCAAGTTAATAATTTAATGACTTGGTGTAGAGAAATGTTTGACAAATTAAAGTCTTTCAAATGTGAAAAATGCATAGGTGTCAGCATGTGGACTAAATAAATAAATGAAATGACAATTATGTTTAGAACAGATAATGTAATCTTGTTGTGGATTATGATACTATTAATAATAGAATTTTATGCTGAGTGAGCATTACTGTTACCCACTGTGGGCCAAAATTATTCTTTCTTTTCTTTTTTAAAAAAGGAGGACAAGTCAGTGTACACTCAGTAAAAACTATTTTACTAAGGACGGTGACACTTGATGGCATTTTCAGTCTCTGAGGCAAAGTTAAGTTTGGGCCCTATCCACACACCCAGGAAACAGGCCAGGGAGATAGGAAACCACTATCCTAGATGTGCATCTGTCCCACTGAAGAACACAATACTAACTTAATTGTATTAAATTTCTTCAAGGTATTGGAAAGTACTAATGCCAGCTTATACTTGAAACTTCTTAATAACGCTTTTCCCCATCTCCCCATCCATTTTGGAATGCACAAAGTTTTATTTATCATGCACCTCGGTCACCTGTGGGTAGAATTGTTAGCCAAGGGTCCTAGCTTAGACCTTTTAGAGTAAGGTGAAGCAGCAGGAGAAACTGAAGGTAGTGCCATTGTGTACCTCTATGATATTTCTGCTCATGTAAACAGAAGTGGTGTCACACATTGGTCAGAAGCTCTAGAACTGCTAGAACATCCAAGCAATGTATGACACCGCTTCTAGTTGCACAATGAAAATGACATTGTGGTGTTGCCATAATAGCACTTCCCCATATTTTACCATTGCTCCACCAGATTGAAGAAGGCAGCCAGATATGGAGGGAGGTCTCCAGCTTTGTGTTGAGACTTTGTCCCCCATCTGTGAGTTGTTTGCTGATGCAGTGATTGTGGGCAGCAGGCAACATGCAGTGCTAGGACATCAGTAGTGTAGGTGAAAAGGTGGAGCATGTGATGCACTCATACTTGCTTGCTATCTTCTTCCAGCTCATATGCTTAAGCATATATAATTAGGGAATCATAAACCTGGAACTTGATGAAAACATGGTCAGGCCTGAGTTGATGGGAATTTCAATTTTTCAGCCAAAGACTGATAATTCTCAGTTCCCATCAAGTTCAGCAGGGTGGCTGCCAAGGAGCTGCCTATGTCATAAAGAATGACACAAAGTTCTCAGAATCAATTACACTTAAAATACTGCTAATTTTAAGCAGACACAAATCAGCAGTGCCAACATATGGGATGCTCAACTTGAGATAGAACAAACATTGTGAGCAGGGCAATCTTGATTTTTGAACATGTTATTTTCAAGATTTGTCATATCATTAGTTGCAGCAGCTAAGGAAAATACTTCCAACAGCTGGAGCAACTGCTCCATTAATCTTATACTTGGGGAAGCCAGGTATGTAGATGGATTCTGGAAAGTCACGAGACCCACTCTAGTAGTCAAGAACACAACCTGTAGTATAATGGCAAAATTTGTAGAAAAAGATGAGAAGTTATACCTTTTAACTCAGCAAACCTACTGAAAATGAGCACTGCATTAGTATGAGTTTATCTTGTAAGACTTTTTATAATGCTCTTGCAGGGAACTTGAGAAGCCAAGGGGGAGGGGGGATCTTATGGAAAAGAAGAAAAATCACCAAAACTGCTATAAGACACAGTGAGTATGGAGCATAGATTGCTGGTGATCGAATGGACCAAGCAACAACTGAGATTATTTCAGAATGCGCATTTGTATTTAACATTTCATTTAAGGATAAAATGCGAGGCTTCTAAGAATGGTTTGCCAGATAGTACTATTCTATTTCTAGTTTATTGATTGTGGATTCTCACAGCATAGTTAGAGCTATCTCTATCAGTGCTTGTAATGAAAAATGCCTTCTTAAAGATGATAAGCATGTCGCTTTCTTGAAAATTAATTTTAAAACTTCCAGAGATATCCTCATTTACCTTCTTTCTTGCTTTTGATGATGAGGTAAAGAATGCAATGCTAATGAGGAGCACAAATATTCTGACTTGCAGAATAAAAACCATCAAAATCCCACTCATATTATTGTAACTCCTAAGTGTGCAGAAATTTCTATTCCTCGATTTTATCACTGTAGAAACCTCTTATAATATTTTAGTCGAAGCATGCATTCATTATATTGTCATTCTGTTGATCTTGTTTCAATAGCTTTACTCTGGACAACTGGCAAATAACAGGCTTGAAACAGGATTTCAAAAACTGAAGAAATATAATTGTTTTTGCTCATATTACATTTCAGTACCATACTGACTTTTTTCCAGATTCTCAAATAATGTTTTGCTAAAATCAGCTAAATAGTTAATTGTGGAATAATTTAACCATCAAAACATGGAAAGAATTTATTTACAGAGATGATCAGGTTTTCAAAAGACATAAATATTTAAAAAATTGTGAAATAATTATCTTGGACAGTTAGGTTACCTTCGTATCCTGCCTTTTGTAAAAAGGGATTGGTAACATCAGACAACCAGTCACTCTGTTCCACAGAGCACCATAATACATAGATCTGCTCGTTTTCTAAGAATTTGCCTTACAACTATAACTAAAATAGACATGAGATGAGTAGCACATGTCAAACATGGCTAGATTTTCAAAAGCAACCATATTTCCCCAACATCGCAAGTGTGACTTGTGAATTAGGTTAATGCTTATTGAGATGCTTATTGAGATGACAGTTAATAAGAACATAGAAAGAGGTGTGCAAAATCACATTGTGCAGGAAAAAAGTCTCTCAATCCAGTCACACACCATTACGTTTCTCCCCATCGTTCATAAACGTTCAAATCTCTACATTTTTTTGAGATGGGGCAAAAGTACAAAATGGTGCCCCCATATATTATACATTATATACATCCTTCAAGTTACATCCTATAATAATAACACCTCCCCCCATGTAGAAAGCAAGCAATATGGAGGAGAAGTCGATTTATGGCTACCAATCTTGATCCTCCTTGATCTGAGATTGCAAATGCCTTAACAGATCAGGTGATCGGGAGCAACAGCCGCAGAAGGCCATTGCTTTCACATCCTACATGTGAGCTCCCAAAGGCACCTGGTGGGCCACTGCGAGTAGCAGAGAGCTGGACTAGATGGACTTTGGTCTGATCCAGCTGGCTTGTTCTTATGTTCTTATCCCATCAAGTCAGTTGGGCTAGAACCTTGTTCTGACGTGCTAACTTTTTATTTGCAATTTTTAAAAAACAAATAACTTTAAAAAAAATCAAGTCATCTTCCTGCTGACACTCTAAAGCAATGTAGTCTGTGACCCTCACCCCCCCCCCAAAAAGCATGATGCTCAAAATAGTGTGAGAGTTGTATATGCAGTGATCCATTCAGACACAACACATCAAATATGGATCATAAGGACCAGTCCCTTCTTTCCAAATAAGTCATATTAGAACAAGGATGCTTGCTTCCTCTACCCCATCCCAGAAAACACTTTTCCCCATCCAAAATAAACTAGGTGCTTTCTTGCAAGTTTTTGACTCATCCTACAGAGATAGTATGCACCTCACCTATGAAGGCTAAAAAAAGGTGTAAAGGCCTCCTTTTTCTCTCTATTTATTGATTAAAACATTACTATCCCACCTTTCCTCTTGACTTCCAATAGTAATTAAAATGTTCCCAACTAAAACAAAACAGTCAGTAAAGCCAGATGTAATTATTAAGAGAGGTTGAACTAGCATCTGGGAGACTGAGGTTTGAATCCCCACATGTGACATGGAAGCTTGCTCAAAACCTTGGGCCAGTCACACACTTTCAGCCTCACCTGGAAGTGCGGATAATGATGTAAGCCACCTTGAGTCCCCACTGGGAAGAAAGGCAGATATGCATGCATTAAATGAATAAATAAAATGGCAAGCTCAAAATCCCTCTCTCCCAATATATTTTTCTTCTGCCTCCCCAACCATTTTGCAACCTGTTCTTAAGTGCTGGTTCTGTATCCAAATTTCACCCACCTACTGAAAACTGCAATATGTATATATATTAAAACTGATTTAAAATGTAATGTAGCTTAGGCTTGACAGGAAGGAGAATATTGGATATATTTCAATACAATTTCAACCCCCATGCACCTTATTAACATATCCTGCAAACTAACATTCATGGTAGGAAAAGTTGACAGCAGCAGGAAAAGGGGAAGCAACTTGAGATGGATTAACTCAGTCAAGGAAACCACAACCCTCAGTTTGCAAAAGCTGTTAACATTAGGACAAACCAGAGCTCACCTAGCACTTTCTGTTCCACTCCTCTTTTCCACTGCTAATCTTCTCCACTGCTTCCAGAGACAGAGCAACGGAGCTAATAGCAAGCCCTACCTCTCAGCAAGTCTCACCTCTCGGAAGCCTAGCACTTTCTGTCCACTCCTCCACTGCAACTCCTCTCTGCTGCTTCCATTGTTGGAAAATGATAATCCCTGTGCACAATTAATGCTGCTTTGTCACAGCTGCTATGTGTATGTAGTTCCCTTCTCCAGTTATAAAAACATACCTTGTTAAAAGGAAGGAGGGAGACATTTTGAGAAATGTGCTACTCTCCATGACTTACAGCAGCTGTACTGTCAGGATCACTCTTCCATTCAATTTTTTGAATTTTAATACACATAGAGTGCAGTCCTAAAATTATTCTTCTGGGAGTAAACCCCATAGAATAGTTCTTTAAACCAAGGTTCATGGTCAGTCCATATGCATTAATTTCTCATTAAAAACAACAACTTAAAAATGTAAAATATGTTAGGAATCTTGCTTCTGCTCTTCCTTAGTTGCTCCATCAAATGTTAAATAACAGTATTATGCTTATTTTTTATGAATTGTTTTACACCTCTGAATTTCATTTTTTGGCAATTATCCAATTGCTTGTAAGATTTCTTGATGTGTAAATAACAGCACCTGTAACATAATAAATTATTTATTCCTTTTTAAAAACAATAATAAAATAAAAAATAACCGCAAAATATTTTTTCTTTAAGCTTAGTTTTTTTCCAGTCTTTTGAAAGTAACAGAGCTGTTATCTACTCCCCAGTTTAGAATCACTGGCTGAATATTGACCAAACATTCTGAGACCTCAGAATAGCAAACCAATAGGTGCAGAGGTTAAACATGCAGGAATAAAAGTTAAAAAGCTTTAAAAAATGCATACCCACTGATTGTTCAAAAAATTGTACCAGAATAGAAAAGCCCAAATTTTTCATTGTCAAATGCTCACCAGAAAATTGCAGTGTAAGATTCAGATAAAACCTAGGTAGCAAAGTTTGAAAATAGTAAATTATTTAGAAAGTGGAAAACCCGCTGCTGGCTGCAACATGTCCAAACAACAGAGTGTAGTCTGGAGCTTTTAATCTATTTCCTAATGTTCAATCATAGACTAAATGTTGGTCATCCATTCTGAATCATCTACAAAAGAATGATCATCAGCTAGCATGGTTGCAGGTTAGGAGGCGAAGAAAAGAGAAAGCTACTTAAATTCCCAAAACTTGAAAAACAGATATTGGAACCGATGTCTTATTTTTTTTCCTACTGAAGTTCATCTGTAAATTTAACATGTTCAGCATCCAAAACTTTATCCTTCAGTTTATAGCAACCTACTAGAATTACACAGTTCAAAATTAATCAGCAAATGTGACAAATTCTTTCACATTGCTACCAAAGTTTTGTTTCCTCAGATGTAACATTAAGAAGCAGTCTTTTAGGGCACAGATGGTTCTATAGTAAAACTGAGCAAAGAGCATGAGAATCACTCTTCAGTCATAACCTCCTCAGATTACCTTAGATCAGGGGTCGGGAACCTTTTCCCCTCAAAGAGCCATTTGGCTCACCCGCCCCTCACCCCCCCACCCACTCGCTCGCTCCCCGTCCACTCCCCCGCCGACTTGCTCGCTCGCTCGCCCTCCCCCCCGCCCACTCACCTTCTCCCCCCCGCGCCTGCAGGGCAGGTGAGGATGGGGCCGGCGGCCCCGCAACCAGCAAAGTCGGCGGGAGGTAAAGCCCGCGGCGCGGCCTGGCCGGCCGCGGGCGAGAGATGTGCCCGCCCTGCTGCCTGCAGGGCGGGCAAAGATGGGCCCTGCGGCTCGGCCTTGCCGGCCGCCGGGAGAGTGCCCGCCCCACAACCAGCGGGGCGGGCAGGAGGTAAAGCCCACGGCACGGCCTGGCCGGCCGCGGGCAAGAGATGCGCCCGCCCTGCTTCCTGCAGGGCGGGCGAAGATGGGCCCGGTGGCTCAGCCTTGCCGGCCGCCGGGAGAGCGCCTGCCCTGCAACCAGCGGGGCGGGCAGGAGGTAAAGCCCACGGCACGGCCTGGCCGGCCGCGGGCAAGAGATGCGCCCACCCTGCTTCCTGCAGGGCGGGCGAAGATGGGCCCAGCGGCTCAGCCTTGCCGGCCGCCGGGAGAGCGCCCACCCCGCAACCAGCGGGGCAGGCAGGAGGTAAAGCCCACGGCACGGCCTGGCCGGCCGCAGGCGAGAGATGCGCCCGCCCTGCTTCCTGTAGGGCGGGCGAAGATGGGTTCGGCCGTCATCTGGTCGTCAGTGGGAGGGCAGGAGGCAAATCCCGTGGCACGGCCTGGCCGGCCACGGGCGAGAGATGTGCCTGCCCTGCTTCCTGCAGGGTGGGCGAAGATGGGTCCAGCGGCTCAGCCTGGCCAGCCGCCGGGAGAGCGCCCGCCCCACAAGCAGCGGGGCGGGCAGGAGGCAAATCCCGTGGCGCGGCCTGGCCGGCTGCGGGCGAGGGATGCGCCCGCCCTGCTGCCTGCAGGGCAGGCGAAGATGGGGCTGGTGGCTCCGCTCATGGAGCCACAGAACAGCGGCGGAAGAGCCGCATGCGGCTCACGAGCCGCAGGTTCCCAACCCCTGCCTTAGATAAACTGCTATTCTCCCTGCTTTAGCCAAGCCCACCTTCATAGCATTATGGAATCATGCTGGTGTTCCCAACAAAATAGTTATAAATAGTAATGAAATAATATATGTGAATATATGAACTGTACAAGATAAATATGAAATGAAAAAGATTGTGGTATTGTTTAATCCAACATGGGAAGAAGGCAACATTTTAGAATTAAGCACTGGAGGCTTCATTACAAGCTCTTCCTTGAAAAAGGTTAAGCATAACCCATGAAGAGGTTGCTATGTGTAGTTTTCTCCCACTTTCCTTCAACTTGCCAAGGAGTCCAGAAGGAAGAAGCGTGCTGGCTTCAAGATCCTTTTCAAAAAGCATCCGGTCACTCTGCCCTCTTTCCAAATAACTGTTATCATCCAATCCAAGAAGAACCAAAACAAAAAAAGGAAAAAAATGCATTGAAGTGTCACATCCTAATGTGTCACATTAAAAATATAAAGGCTCAAAAACTAGTCAGTGTCACCCTTGTTAATCTGCATTCAAATGATTTTTGAACAATTTGGCCCATCTTTAATTATCTCCATGCTTGAATAAGACCAGTGACAAAACTCGCAGATATCTGGTGCAAGAATGAATTATAGATGGATTATTTCATTGGCATTAAAACATTTGTCTTTATTCAGCAGCAATAAAAGCATCAATGTATCATGATGAACAGTTTCTTTTGAGTGATTATAATTTCATAAATCTCATGTAATAGGCTATTACATTTCTTGCAAAAAATAAAGAGGATTTGTGCTTTATACCATCTTCCCAGTTTTACATGGATACAATATTTTAAAGCAAGTAAGAAATATTCTCTAATGTTTTTCTGCGAATAATATTGCCCCATTGTTAGATGGAAAAGTAAATGTATCAAGGGAAATGTAAGGATTTTGCAGATTGTCTTGGAAAACATTGAAAGTCAGCTAGAGAGGGTATCAGGCTGAGCTAACCATAGAAAACAGGCAGAGATTCAAAGTAGGAACCTTTTTTTTGAGGCCATAGCAGATGTGACAGAAGTCTGTTGCTGCAGATGGTGAGACCCTTCTTCGCTCAAATAAAGACACAACAACAACAGGCTGGAAAAGGAATGGGCCGCAGCCCAGTTTATTAATATATAATAATCAATAACATAATCAAAACTTCAACTATATACAAATGAAGCTGGGCGGCAAACGGGTCGCACATCAACATCCCAATCTCCATTGGGAAATGCCGGGAAGGGAAGCCCCAGAGATATCACTCCGGCTTCCACCTCTTCCTCGCCTTTGCTGAGGAGGACGGGCACCGGCTAAGCCGCCCATGGCCGCCCATCGGCCCGCCTCCTTCCCTCCTTGCTTGCTTGTTGCGTGTCGAAGCCAATCCGGCTAAGCCTCAGCGGCCACTTCATCGGCCCGAGCCCAACCCCGCACCTCCTTCTGGGGTGTCGGGCAGCGGCCCGGCCTGCTGGCCTGCCAGCCTACCCGCCCCACCCCCAGCCCTTCCACAGGGCACAAGCCTGGGAGAACCTGCCGGAAGCCTCGTTTTCTCCCCAGATGTGCAACTCCCGTTGCAAACCTGCCACGAGCTGCCCCTCTGCAGCTCCCCGCCCAAGCTTCTCAAGCCTGAGCCTGTCCGGTCCTCACCAATCGGAGGAGGGTGTAGTGCACCGATTGCAGCCAAAGGTCCAGGCCCCACCGGGACAGGTGGACACCATCTGGCTGGAAGAGTTCTTTAATGTCCTGCAAGATCTCCACATGGTCCACCACCGCCCCCCCCAAGGGAGAGCACCACTTTGGCGGCCGCCTTGTTGACCTTCCGGCGGGCCCTGTCCACAGCCGCGGGGTCCATCGCACCCTTCCAGTGCGCCCGTTGGAGGAGATCGGACCACACTAAAGTCATGCCCGGCCGGTGCTTTGCTAAGCTCCTTAGCATGGTGGCCACCGCCCATCTCAGTTCGAGGCCCGACCTGGCAGGGAGGTCCTCCTCCCCCAGGTGGACGACTAGAATGTCCGGTGTGGCCAATTGGAAGATGTATTCGATCAGCTTGCATTCAAGCTCGGGGTCTCCATAACATGTGCCTCTTGCCCCAACCAGGTGATTCTCACGTGGAGCCGCGAGTCCAAGATGCCGCCCCAATGTCCAGGATGAGCAGGCTTAGTCCCCGGCTTGATCGATGATGCTGTGCCCCACGACCCTACATCTGTCGGAAAAACAGTTCATGCAAGGTCCTTGGAGGCACTGTCAGGAAGAAAATTTCAACAACAGGATAAGTGGGGCGGATGTTAGGCCCGAATGCGTCTGAGCGCCACCTGCACCTGCCCAAGGTGCGGATTTCATCGTGGGCCCTGCGTCCTCCTGTGCCGCGAAGTTGTGGTGGCCCCCTATCCTGAAGGAGTGCAGACCGAATTCAGCTGCTGGCAACCCAGCTCTGGAGCCAGGCAGGCTCTCAGCACCACCAGCATCTGGAACCTGGTGAGGGGGGGACCCATCCCTGCGTGGCACCAGGAGCATCCCGCCTTGCCGTGGCCTCGTGGGCGGAGCCAGGTGTGGTTAGAGAGCGCAAGGGGGCGAGATCACATCACCCGGCAAGACCGGCATCGCGGGACTCCAGGCATCCGTGGCCCTCCTGGTCAGGTTTTGGAATGAGCAAGTCCAGAAGCATAGACCATGTCTCCGGACAGAGACCAGATGCTGCCGCTGCAGCACTGTGCCTGGAAGCCGGTCCCTGGTGGGGGCCACCAGCTCCCCCGGCCTGAAAGCCCCGTGATGCGCCAGGTGGAAAGCAGCTGCAAAGAGCAGGCGCTCGTAGCGTGAGGCGCACACCTGCCGCAACTCCCCCGTGACGGCCCGGAGCACCTCCCTGGTGATGGGGCGCCTTAGATCCCCGTGGCTGGGGCCTGCACGCCGCCAGCCAGCCACCAGCCGGCGGACTACAAATGCTTTTGTTACATCCGGGAAACCGGAGATCCTGCAGTAAAATGCAATCCCAGCCAGCTGCACCCCCATGGATCGTGGATGCATTCCCCGCCCATGGAGGTGGACTAAGTACTCGAGTAGGAGGCCCGTGTCCACCCCACTGCGAACCGAACACCCTGTCGTCACGGCGTAGCTCTGGAAGTCGCACACGGCTCTGTCGTACTGCCTACACGTGGCCCACAGTACAGCCAACGAAGTCTCAAAACACCTGTGATGACGGTTCACGCCTGCACAAGGTTCCACAGGGACGCCCGGGCACTGTCGCCGGGAACAGCTCTTGCCCTGGGGGCCAGGCGCCTGAAGCGATCCACCTGCTGGCGCAGAGTTGAAAGCCGTCAGCGATCTCATTCTGCAAACCTGGAACGAAAGCAGCTTTCAAAGGAAATGTTATGGTATTTCAAGCAGGTAAGAACAAGATCGGCGCAAGACCAGCCCGCGATAACCCGTGGCAGATTTGCTGGATTGCCTGTTCACCTCGCGCTGTAAGACAACAGCCTGGTTGTCGCATCCAGAAGAAGCACCCTCTTATTATGCCAACAGTCGTGCCAGATGTGCACCGCCACCAGGATGGGAAACAGTTCAAGAAAGGTGAGGTCCCTGGTGATTCCCAGCGCGTGCTAGGATGCGGGCCAGAGGCCCTGTGCCCAGTGACCCTGGAAGTAAACACCGAAACCAAAGGCCCCAGATGCATCAGAATGCACCTGTAGTTCCAGGCCAGGTTCAAGAGACGTCTGCCACAAGGAAATGCCATTAAAGCCCTGGAGAAAGGATTGCCAAACCTTGAGGTCCTCTTTGAGTCCCTTTGTAACCCTAACGTGATGGTCGGGGGGACCTGTAGCCGGACAAAGCACCTCGCCAACCGGGAAGCAGAATGCCCTGCCTGGTGCCACCACCCTGCAGGCAAAATTGAGATGACTCCAGTAAGGACTGGACCATGGGGCTAATTCCCTGCATTTTTTTGCAGGGGGAAGATGGACTGGATTAGAGCTGGCCAGAGCAATCAGCTTGGCTCTCTAGGGGAGTGAGGACGTGCCTCTTGGACCGCAGGGTCCAGCTGGAATACCCAAGCAGCTGAGGGCAGGGGCAGGAGGGCCCTCCATGGCCTTGTTAGAGAGCCAGGGGGACCCCTAATCTCGGCTGCCAGCATTTCCGGAAGGCCCCCCAGTGCGACCTTGGCACTCCCGGGTGCCCTGCCTGCCGATGAACAAGAAATACGTCCCGAAAGTGAGTGCTGAATCACTAACCCGGAGGGCACCCTCTGCCTGAAGGCCCATTCGAGAGAAAGGTACTGGAAGGCTCCTCGGTCTGGCGGCACAAGCTATAGAGGCATTCCCTATGGGCATTGCCTTGTCCACGTACTTCCAGTCCGCCGCTATTGAAAGTGGGATGCCCAGAAGCTCGAAATCGAGGGGATAAATGGGCAGGAGCCAAAAAGGCAGACTGGATGTCAGCATTTTGCCAGCAGTGCCCCCGGGCCAGCTTGCCTGATAAAGGCTGATGGCCTCGCCTAGGAGTGGCATACCGCGACTGTGCGTGCATGTACCTCGGGGTCTATGTGGATCGCTTCACTGAGTTGCCCCGGGGATGGGAGAGAGGTGTTGTAGTATCAGGTGCAGAAGAGCTCCCCTTGTGGGCCTTCTTGGGCACCACGCCTATGGAGGAGACCCTGAGGTTGGGTAGCAGAGGCTGGCTGTAGGGACCGGCAATCCCTTACTTCCTTATGCAGCTTGTCTGCCGCCATGTCGGGGCGATCCAGGACCGATTTTAGGTTGGTCGCCTGGTTGGCTTTCCTGCACCCCTGGTAAGGGATTCTGAACCCCGCTGTGAAGCCATCTCCCAAAAGGCATGCTGCACTTTTGTCAGGGTAATGCTGCAGCCAATCTAACAGCACCCCCAGCCGGATGGGTGTGGGGGCCAAGGTCTGCAGCGAGGCTGGAGTTTCAGTGCTTCTGGGAGGTGGCAGCGCCGCCCTGGTCCGGCCCGGGCGTCCTTGAGGGAGGCGGGCCCGGCCAGGGGTAACAGCCTAGAAGGGACGGCACGACTGGCTTTGTGCAGCCCACCCTGCTGTGGTTTTCCAGGAACAGTTGGAGCAAACATGATCATACTTGCATTTTTTAGGACGCTGGCAAGCGCCTCTGTTGTAATCCCAGCAAGTCCCTTTACGCCACCCCCCCCGCCCCAGAGTAGCCTCTAGGGGCCTGTGTCACGGGTGGCCGGGGCTCTGTTGCTCCCTTTCATGGCAGGCTGAACCACGCACCAATCCATGTTTGGTCATGGGATGAGGTCCCAGCGAAGCGGCTCCCGTGGACAGCTGTTCTTGGCGTGATAGCCTCAGCCATTAAGTAGGCTATGGCCGCTGGTTCGCCGACCTAAGGACCGGCCCGTAGCATGTGCGCCTATATGGGCCGTCAGCAGGTGCCAGGCACGCAGGGGGTAGTGGCAGCCGCTTATCAGGGCCAAGTATTCGGTAAAGCCCTGCAACCAGTTGTTGAAAATCCGCACCGGCTCCAGCAGGTCGGCGGGATCCTTCCTTTTCTTATCGGCCTTGCCCCCAGACAAGCCCTGCTCCCCCTCCCGCCGCAGGCATCTGAATATATCCACGTAATACCCATCGAGAGCCCGCTCCCGGAGCTTCCGGGGGAGGTGGGACCCGGGAGGGTTCCCGCTGTCGTCGGGGAGCTCTTTGCGCCCGCAGATGGGTTTCTCCAACCCCTCGCTTCAAGAAGCGCTTACGCAGCTAGCCAAGGAGGGAGAGCGGGCACCTTCTCCCCCTGAAACCAAAACTCCCCGCTAGCCTGCATTTTGTCATCCAAGGTTGACTCACCCGATGAGGAGGAGCTGGGCAACCGCCTGGAGGACCGGGAGTGTCACGACGACTGCTTCTTCCTCCGGCCCTCCCGCTCGGAGGGGCCCACGGACGCATCCACCGATGTGGATGTACTCACAGGAGGAGACAGCTGGAGTTCTTCTGCCGGCCCGCCCGCCGGGCCCGCTCCCACCGCGCCAGCGGCTGCCGGCGCGGACGGCTCCGGGTCCCCCGATCCGCCGGGGGTCCCAGGAATCCCAGACGGTCCCTCGAGGGCTTGGGAGAGGTGAAGCAGCGTGTCTGCTAAATTCCGGACCAGGGCGGGATCGGGAGTTGTGCCGCCTGTAGGCACGGAGGAGGCGGAAGCCATGCCAGGGCCCTGGTGTGCCCCGGTAATCGCTTCGGCAGATGAAGGAGGCTGCACCGCCAAGCCCGCCAACCTGCCCCTGCCTGTGGTGGATAGGCCCAAAGCCGCCGCGGCTGCCGCCCGCGCGGCCGCGCCGATCCGCCCGTCCACGGGGCTTTCCCCCACTGCCCCGGGCCCCATTTGGGCACGCACCCTGTTAAAGAGTGCCTGGGCCCTGCCTGAAGGTGGGACCTCCTGGGAGGGCTCCTTGCCCTTCGCCCGCTTTGGACCCATGGGAGCGAAGCTGAGACCCAGCCGGCGGCCAAGGGAGAAAATGAAGGAGAAGTGAAGGGGAGGAAAAGAACGAAGAGAAAGTAAGCACAGGTGAAGTCAGACTAAGAAGGAGAAGCTGAGGAGAGGTAAGGAGTAGACTAAGCCAAAGAGGGGAGAATGGCCGCAGAACCAGGCTCGCCTTCCAGGCCTTACATACCGACTCAGATCTTGCACACCACGCCTTTCTGAGTCTCGCCGCCGGGAAGGGCAAGATCTGGGTGAGGCGTTCTTATATACCCTTGGCTCCTCCCGCCTTTACCGGCTGGGAGCCAATCAATGCACCCCGCTTCTGCAGCATGCCGCCAAGCCATGCTTGCAACTTATTCTTGCTCCTTGGCTCACCCCGGCAGCAATGGCTGCCCCCGGTTATTCGGTTGCAGCTTATTTCTCGAAAGATGTTATTAGGCTGCCAATGCCCTTACCCACGAAGACAGCAGCCACTATATGAGGCAAGGCAGCTACGAATGCCTCTTGCCTCGCAAACAAGTCCTCCATGCCTTGTAGTCTACCAAATGTAGCAAACCATAGTTAGTTTTTACAGATATCATTCCCTGCTACCTACCATATGCAAGCATTGTTTCCTTGGCACTAAGTGTTGTAAGATCAGTGGCACAACTCTGCATTGCCTGCTCTTTAAGATGTGTCATGGAGTCCAGTTGCTGTTTTTAAACAATAGGAACAATAAGACTGACAAGGCCCAATGGTAATTTCCTTTAACATATCTACTTAGAAAAATGTACTGTGTTCTATGCTTAGATATGTTGCCAGACTGACCTATGGTGGACCAAGGAGCCCTGTTTTTAATAAAAGACAGCACCTCTACCACCTCAGCCAAACCTTGGGTGCTTGCCAGCACAGTGCTTTGAGTGCTCACTAGGGACTAAATAGTGTGAGGGCTGTAGTTCTGAATCAAATGCTTCGCACCCAAAGGAATAAAGAATATTCTTTATTTATTTAAAAAAGGAAGAATTCAATGGCACTAATAACTGCAGAAAGGACTAGGAACAGGACAGCCACCTGATTGGCTTTGGCCTCCTGCACTCTGATCGGGCAAGTAACTGCATGATACAGAGAGGGAGGAGGTTAAACTTCTTATCAGTAGATTCTGTGAAGCTTTTGGTCTGAAACATTGCTGATGATAACTGCTGTCTGCCTTAACTGTGTGATAAACTAAGCTCTGAGGGAAGTAGATCAGCCAAAGAAAATCACTGATTCTACTGGTTATCAACCTGAGTGCTGTGAGAAAACAGTCATACACAGACACCATATGCTTGTGGGGCTAGGTTTATTGGAGAGCCAAGTTGAAGGCCCTATAAACCAAGATAAGAACTGCTTCTGAACATAGGAGAGTTCTAGTGTACCAGTGAGTCTGGGGTATAGGGATCTGCTTTAAATTTATCTCAGTAGAGAGTTTTTGTTTTGTTTTTGAGGGTCTTACCTAAATGTGAGGGTTGTGTGAGGGTATAGTGAAAAATTACCAAGCCAGTGTTAGGACCTTGCATGTGAATAGCCATAAGCTGGAACATCTAAGCAAAGGAACTGTACAAACTGTGAACCATCTATGAAACTAACATATAAGCAAAACTGAACTAAGTAATCTTATGGACTATGCTGAAGAAACCAAAATCTATATGTGTGAATAGTCTTGTGAATATATATTTATCCTGCCTAGTTTAACTCATTCATCTCCAAGTTGTTATTCTTCCTTTATCATCTCCTGTCTGTTTAATAAATATATTATTCTATTTCTATTTAAATCTACCTCAAGTAATTGTGCCTTTGTGGGGGGAGTGCCTGTGCAAAAGAGAAATAACAGTCAAGCTGCTAAATTTGCAGAAATGTATGTGCTCATTCAATTTCTTCTTTTTTTCTCTTCTTGTTTTCTTTTTCTCACCTTTTTAACAGTCAGCAAGCATCCTCTGCCTTCTGGGTGTGAACAGGACTGAGGGAAAGTGCTTTCTACCTTACAGTATCATTATTAGAGGCACTTCAGTCCCTGAAGAGAAAAAGGTGGGAAAATCTGACAATCCAGGTCTGTGAGTGGATTCCCTGCCTGAAGAAATATAGAAAGTGAAGGGAATGCTCATTGCAGCCACCTTTTCCATGATGAATCTCCTCTTTCCCCTATATGGGAATCTTGAAGGCTTTTCCTCCCTTTTTGCTTTTTGGGCTTCCCACACTGTGGGGAAGTTCTTTGGAAAGGGCAGAACAGCACCAGAGCAGCACTATACCTGCCCACCAGCCCACTTTGGATTGGGCTGTCAAACCGTTACTTTTAAAAGTAGGTTTCTCATCCTATCCCCCCATTGCCACAGGGAAATAAAGAAATTAAAATAGGAAGGCACATAATTTTTGAAACGTCCATTGCCATAAGTGGACAGAGAAGGATGTTTAGGAATGCCCTGATAATCTTTTTTCGATATGGTTAAATAAGTGCAATGAACAGTGAAACATTTATTTGTGCTACCTCTAAATTGCTATATATTTGGTGTCCTTTAATGAGAATTGCAAATATGGAGTCAGATGGGTGTAGTGTTTAAGAATGGCAAACTCTAACCTGGAGAATCAGGAGTGAATCTCCTCCTTCACATGAAGCCTATTGGGCTAGTCATTTCTTTCAGAGCACTCTCAGGCCCTTTCCACACAGGCCAAATACAGCGCCCTGGGGATGGCAAAAACGCCGTCCCCAGGGAGCTGTTCGCATGGAGGGCACAGCTGCTTCACAGCCGTGGCTCGAAACCACTGTTTCCCACTGTTTCCCACTGTTTGGGAAACAGCGGCTTTCAACTACTGCCGTGCAAATGGCAGCGGCTGGAAGGCGCCATCCCTACCCTCTTTCCCAATCAACTTACCTTCCCTGCGACCTTCCAGTGCGTCGCCGAGGCCTGGGGACACGGCCCGCTGCCCTGCGACTCCGGAGCGGTTGCGCGGGGCAGGGGGGCATTTCCCCTGGCCTTGGTGATGCGCCGGACGGTCGCAGGGAAGGTAAGTGGATCGGGCAATGGTGCGGCGCAGCGCCGTCATCCCAGTAGTTTCCGTGGCCGTGCGGAAATGGCCTCAGTCCCACCTGCCTCACAATGGGGGAAGGGAAGGCAATTGTAACCTGTTTTGAGATTCTTTTCTCTTTTTCTTCTTATTGAAGAGAAATATCCCAGCAGGCCTGTTAATCCACAAGCTGCACTGGCTGATTAAAATAGTTAATCAGGTCATATCAACTAATTAAAAACCTTTGATGCATCCATGGGAATAATGGTCATCCCAGAATAAAAGCATGTTGGATTGAAATGAGTTTATTTCTGAATGAGTTAATTTATTTTAGAAAGAAAAAAATGGCCTCCAAGCATACATTCTATTTTGGGAAAGGGAGACGCAGTTTACAATAATATTCACTGACAGCTAAACTAGATTAAAAATAGTATCATTTTAATCTCCTTTGATTTATGTAGGATAGGTTCACATTCCTTTTTCTACTTTGCCATATTTATTCATGCCAACATTTATATGCCACTTTCTTCCACTGGGGACTAAAATTAGCTTAAAGAGACAGGGGAAAATGTTTTTTTTAAACAAAAATGAGGCGATGATTTAAGGAAAAACAAAACAAAAATATGCAACACAAACTCCAAGTAGTCCCTGGATTACTGGACCACCTGAATCAGGGCCACATGCAGCAGGCCACCATAGAAGCTCTTGGTTCATCAAAAAAAGCTTGCATCTCTGAATATGCACAGGCTTTAAGTACCAGCAAACAGGAAGAGCAATCCCCCCCGTCACTATCTTTGATGCTTTGCATGTGGCAGAAATGTTTCCAAACCAAACTGTCACATAGTAGGTGATGTCCTTATATTTTGGCATCAGACAGGATATGAAATTGTGTTTTGTAATTTCCTTGTTTTCTCTGTACAGAGCTTGTCATTTGGACAGGAGTATTATCTTTTGCCAAGTAAGTTCATTTCCATCAATATATATCAGTCACCTAGACAGAGAGCTAGCACAGACCGGGGGGTAGGTGGGGGAATGGGGGTGGGGGGAGGGAAATAACAAAATGGTACAGTGTTCATGAATTCTTCTAGAAGCTCCTTCCCACATCACAGCTGCCTTGCCCTCAGTCAGATCTCACTCCAACCACAGTGAGTCTTTCCTCTGTCTTTTCTGCCCTCTTTAACTCTTAGGGAGGAGGAATGGAGGCAGTTCACCAGCACCAGCATCACATCTCTTCTGGCCCATCTCTCTTTACATTTGGATATACCAACTGAGATGCAATACCTTTACATGATATATTTATTTATATGGCAACTGATCTCTCATACACAAACCAGTGAAGGATTTTCCCACCATAGAATTTGCTGAAGAGCCTGACAGATTCTATGCTCTGAAGTGGCTTCATTGCAGCAAATGGGGAATTTCTGGGGAGTACAAAGAACAGTCCAAAAATGTGTGTAACGTATAGATATGTGAAAACCAAGGTTCGCATCACACACTAAGGCGGAAACTAAATTAACACAAAACCAATAATTCTCTGAAGTTACTACTATAATTCATAAAGTGTTGTATAACATACAAACAGACCACAATCATGATTCAAATTCATCAAGATAATTGTCTTCAGTCTCTGTAAATATCTAGAGTCTCTCATTCAAACAGTGTGACATTATATGCAAAAGGCCAAAATAATGGCTCAAAGAATGTCAAAATAAATATCTCCAGTCTTATAAATCCTTTAAAGTCTCTCTCTCAAACGCCTCACGCGTTTCAAAAAGCGTTTTCGTGGATGTCTTCCTCAGGAGAAGAAATTCATAAATTCTCTTTTTCACATTTCTTAATTGCCATATGGATTTTCTACAAATAATAATAATAATAATAATAATCAATAATAATCATGTGTCTGTGGGGTGCACATTTTTCAAGGTAGAGACACAAAGCTTTCAGGGTATAGACCCCATCTCCTGTTAGTTCCCATTGGAAACAATGGGGGATGCCTTTTGGGGATCCATAACATTGGACCCCCTGAACCAAACTTCACCAATCTTGGTTGGTGTCATCAGTAGAGTTCACAGATGATACCCTGAAATTTTGGTGCCTCTAGCAGGTGCCCCCTGCAGGCCAAAACACAAAAAACCACCAAAAATACAAAAACATTCAGACAGACCCGAATAAATTCGGATAGCTGAATATATTTGGGTATACCGAATATGGTATTCAGGCTTATTCAGGCATACAGATACTTTTATAAGCCCGAATCCGAATTTTACTGAATATTTTCGATATTGCTCAACCCTATTTAGGACTGCTGAAAATGTTTGTGAAACACCATGCACTCTGTTTCTGCTTAGGCCTAATTATTTTCACAGTCTTGCAAACACTTTTTGTTGGAAACTCAGAGCGGAAGTTGCTGCAACTCCAACAAAAACAGTTGTCCTGTGTCAATATAAGGACTACAAAATACAAACAATAGTAATAAAAACACAAGGTGACTAAGCAAGTAAGAGATAAAAATAAAAGCAGATTAGAGGTGACATTTTTGACTATGAGGTTTGCCTTGGGCTAGAGAACTTAAGTGTTAGATGGAACAAAAGCAACAGAAAAACCATGCACAAAGATGAAAGAGGAGGGGAAATACAATATATATTATCTGAATAAAAAAACATTATTAGTTGGTGAGATTGCTAGAATGCCTGCAGAGGAAGGAGAAAGAGAAAGTTATGAGAGGGCAAAAAATATTGCTCAGATGATCAAAAGATAGATTTTAAAAGTAGGGAGTGATTAAAATGAGACAGCCAGAGACTATTAAAATAGCAAGGTGATAATTAGAATAGGCTTTTCATTTTCCCTTATTAATTCACATACCAGTGCTATTCTCATTTGCAAGTTTATGAATTTTTAGACTTTTAACCCAGATTTTGCACAGCCTATTTGCTCACATTTCAGCTTGGAGTCATCTCAAAGCCTTTCAGTCACAAGAACTGAGTGTCTGCTGTATCTTATTACTTTTATGTTTTGAAGAGGTTCCAGTTTTTCATCTTTTTTAGGTTCATGACATTATTGAGTTAGACATACAGCACAGAAGTGCATTTATCTAAATAATGAAAGAATGTATTGCTGCTGACAGTAAATTAGGGTCCTTTCATTGTAGCTGGGCAAGCTATCATGATAGTCTACATAGATTTTCATCTACAAAGCTGAAAAGAAATTTGCTTTTGCTATTCACTACTCCTTCGAACACAATTCAAGAACTTTTTTTTCTCATCAAGCAATGTGGTTACATATTTTTGTACATGCACTGGCATTCCTCTAAGAATTTGCAACGTTTGCTCGCTTTTTATATATGATTATTTTTTTATTTGTTCACTGTGTTCCTTGGTATTGCATAGATGCCTGTGGTACTGATTATTGTGCCATCTCTATCAATCAGTGAGTGCTGTGTTATTGGGATATATTGAAATCATTCACTGTACATTAAAAGCCAAGTGATGGGAGCCTCTGAGAAGATAGGTGAAGCCAGTAAGTTAAAGGAAACAGAGACTCAGGATTATATTTTAGCCATTTTCTTCTGAGAATAATTATAAAATTATACAGTGGGTGAATGGATTCAAACATCACAATCAGAACAAATAATTGCTAATGGAGATTTAGTGAACTCATTTGAGATACAGAATGGAACAAGACAACATTGCCTATTATTTCCTCTTCTGTTTATCTTAGTTCTTCAAGTATTGAATAGAAACTAAGACTTGATGAGACAATTGGGGGTATAGAAATTAAGAAAGAGTTCTACAAATTAAGAGCATTTCCTGGTGGTGATTTTAGAAAATCCTTTAAAAGGAGCTGAATTTTTAATGTTGAAATGGAAAGAATTTGGTACATTTGCAAGATTTAAGATTAATAAACAGAAAAAGAGGTTTTAACAAATAATATGATAATGATAATGATAAATAATTACAATGGAGTTAATGAGTAAAACAGGTTTTACCGAATATCTGGGTATTAGGTTGACAAATATGGATTGTATGTTATTTCAAAATAATTATGTTAAAGCATAGAATGAAGCTAAAGAAGATCTGTCAAGGGGGGCTATTTTAGCCTTTCTATTAAGGGCTTCAAGCCCCAACTTGGAACATGTAGCTGTGCTTTACATCTGTTCACAGTCTACAACTGCTTTACTGATCTTGGGGGGAGGACACAGACAAAACAGAATGGCTCCAGGATACTTTTTGTGGTCATCCAGGATATTTAACTCTGGGTGTGGCGTACCTAGGCAAACTGGAGCCCTGGGCAAAACCTGAGTTTGATGCCCCCCCATGGGCAGCCACCCTCTCCCACTGTGACCAAACAATGATTTTTTCGACCAGGTTGTTTCAAAGTCACCATCATATTATGAACATTCCCCAACTCACAAATCTGAACACAGCAATGGGCCATGCCACACAGCAGAAAATATTTTTGAAAACATTTTCAAAATGCTTTCAAAATGTTTTATTACTGCTATGAAAACATTTTATGGTGTTGTATCCAGTCCCCCCAATTGGGGGAAACAGCATCACTTTCAATGTTGTTTAAACTGGGGACCCCAGATTCTCCCTTTAAGGTGGATTTATGCTGGAATCCACCCCCAAACAGCATTGTTTTCAATGGTGTTTAAACTAGGGAGCCCAGATTCTCCTTTTAAATCCACCTTAAAGGGAAAATTTGGGGTGACCAGTTTAAACAACATTGAAAGTGATGCTGTTTTGGGGTGGATTATCCCCCACCCTGGAACAGCATCACTTTCAATGTTTAAACTGGTCACCTCAGATTCTCCCTTTAAATCCATGCCGAAGGGGGTGGATTTAACAATAATAATAACAATATAATGATAATGATAATGATGATGATGACGATGACAATGACAATAATAACAATAACAATAAAACCTTTATTAGGCATTGAGAGAATAAAAGAAAGAAAGAAAACAAGCATTGGATAGAAGGGGGTGGATTTAAAAGGAAAATCTGGGGAAATTTCGGGGGTGCCTGCTGTCAGGGGTGCAATTATTAATATAGCAGCACCAAAATTTCAGAGTATCTTCATGAGACCATACTGATGATACCACCCAGGTTTGGTGAAGTTTGGTTCAGGGGGTCCAAAGTTATGGACTCTCAAATGTGTAATCTCCTATTAGCTCCCATTGGAAACAATGGGGGATGCAGGCACTCCCTTTGGGAGTGCATAACTTTGGACTCCCCAAACCAAACCTTACCAAACCTGGGTGGTAGCATCAGGATAGTCTCATGAAGAAGCCCTGAAATGTTGGTGTTGCTAGCCTAAAAACTGCACCCTCTGCAGGCCAAAAACATAAAAACACTGAAAATACAAAAAATCCCACAAACGAACCTGCAGTTTTTGCACACACACCACCCACAAGGTGGCGCCCTGGGCAACTGCTCACTTTACCCAATGAGGGGAATGCCTCTGCTGGGCAAGAGAAAGAAAACAATTTATCAAAGTACTTTTTAAGACAACATGAAAAGATCACTGAATCAAGCACAGAGGCAAGATATGGGAAGCAATGTCCCTCAACTCTTAGAGTTATTTTGTAATCTGTTTCCTTTCCCCAGTGTGGCAAATATTGATGCATTTGTTTGTACTTCTACTAGATTAAAAAATTACAGAGGCACAAAAAATGTGTTCAGACTTGCCCGAATGTACTGGGAAGAGCATGATTACATTGTTCTGTTACTATTCATGTAATTCTAATACAACATCTAATTTTCAGGCAATGCAAGAGAGGAAAAGTAGCCTCAGAAGAGCTAGAATACAGTTCAGCAGCACTTTAGAGACCAACAAGATTTTTGGGGTACAAGCTTTGAAGAGTCAAAGCTCTTTTCATCAGAAAAAAAAGAAAGATACCATCATAGTGGCTTATTGCACTCATGTTGTTTCCATTATACAATTTTGAAGGGAAAAGTGATATTAAAGAACAATTCTGTATAAACTGACTTAAAGCTTAATCCAAAGAGGGAAGGGGCAGGCAAATCCTCTTCAGGGAGCAGAACACCAGCTGTGTCAGGAGCTGAAGGTATAACAGCTGCATGGCGAAACCCTTGATTGCCTTAATTGCCTGCTGAAGGACTAACTACAGTAACCAGTTGGCAGTCAGCCAAAGGGAATGACTAAGCATGATTGCATCAGCTATATATAAGAGTCATGTGACCTTTGACTGTACTAGCCATAGGCTAATTAATGTATTATAGTGTATATAAGTAAGCTAACTCAGTTAAGCATGTTCCTTGCTGGGGACAGGACCTAAGCCGAAGGCTCTGTCCGTTTAAACTGTATATATTGTATCAATGCCAATACATTCTTTCTTTGCGTGAACTCCCTGGCTCCAGTGGTTATTGCCGCACTCTGTATATGCTCAGTTGCGCCTACGCTGTCAACTCGTGTCAGGTTATGGGCCCAGTTGCCGCTAGGCGTCGTACAACCCACTGGTGAGTAACATTGCCTAGTGGGTGGAGCGAAGAGTGTGGCGTAGTCATGACGGGTCCTACTCATGGGCTGCTGTTTGAAAGGCTCAATGAGTCCAATTACGTCTCATGGGCGGAGAAAATGAAATGCTTCCTCATCCGGGAAGGACTCTGGAAAGCTGCTCAGAAAGCTCCAGATATGGACGATGATGATGAGGTGGAGGCTGATGAGAAAGCCAGAGCAGCCATTGTTCTAGCAGTGGAAAACAGCCAATTGGTGTTCCTGCGAGATAAAACAACAGCTTTGGGGTGTTGGACTGCCCTGAAAGAGTTGTACCAGAGGACAAACAGCGGGCTCCAAGCTGATTCTGGTGCGTAGACTCTTTAATCTCAAGTTGCATGAAGGCAATGTGATTTCCCATCTGCAACAAATGAGAGCACTCTTTGCTGATTTGTCAGATAGAGGTTTGGCTTTTGATAATAATCTGCAAGCTTTGATTTTGCTCTCTTCTCTTGGCACACAATGGGACCCATTAGTGGATGGTTTACAAAGTGTGCCAGAGGATGATTTAACTTTGGACTACGTGTCCGGGAGGCTTTTGGAATGGAAGGGGCAAAGGGATTTACGTGCCTACCCTCAGCCTCCAGTGAACAGCATCAGCAAGGACCGAGGTGACAAATTGGCAGAGGCGAATGCTGTTCGCAGATGTTACACCTGTGGAGCAACCAACCACCTAGCGAGGAATTGCCAGCGAGGGCGACAGCGACCTAGACGTCAGCAACAGGCTGTGCAGAGGACCGGAAAGGAAGCGCCTTTCTGGTGCAACGCACCCAAGCACCAAAATTCACGGGCTTTTGGACACCGGGTCTAAAGAACATATAGTAGCAAGGGCAAGTTCGCTGCAGAAGAAGAGGACACCGGATATTGGAGAGGTGACTCTTGCTGACAGCTCTGCAGCTGTTGTACAGTCCCAAGGAGAAGTGTTTTTACAAGCTATGGGGATTACCCTGCAGAACGTGTTACACATACCAAGTATGGCGCTAATCTATTAAGCGTGTCCAGGTTCGCACTGGATGGGTATGTATGTACTTTTACTGGGACAGGGTGCTCCATAGCCAGGGATGGGGACATTGTGGCACAGGGTGTATTAAGTAACAGACTTTATAAATTGACTGTGGACAGTAACACCCCTGTGACATGTGATGTTCCAACTACTGTGTGTGGGGTAAATGACCCACTGCACCCAGCTAATTGTGTGCACAACTTCCACAGGAAATGTGGGCATGTGAGCTTCAAAGTACTCAAACAAACAGCACAAATGTGTGGTGTGCAATTTTCCAAATGTGATTGTTTTCTAGAGTGCAAAGTGTGTTTGAGTGGGAAAGTGAAAAACGCGATCCAGTGGCAAGACAAAGCCCAAGGGTAACTAAGGACCCTTTCGCTTTGGTGCACTGCGATATAGCACAATCGTATGGTGTTTCCATCGGGGTGCCAAATATGTGTTTGTAATTGTGGACTGATGCCACACGCTTCACTTTCTCCTATTTCTTAAAAAAGAAGAGTGAAGCCTTCCATGTATTTAAATTATGGCATACAAGGATCTGTAAACAATTTGGATGTGATGTGAAAACAATCCAGATTGATGGTGCCGGAGAATTTCTAAATAACCAATTTACTGAGTGGCTAAACAAACGAGGAATAGATAGACGAGTGTCTAATGCCTATGTGCATTCTGAAAATGGTTTAGCAGAGAGAAAGATTGGTGTACTGAAACAAATGGTGCGCTGTGCCATGCTAGACACAAATGCAAAGGATAGTCTCTGGGCGGAGGCATGGGCTTACTGTAATGTGATGTCATGAACAGATTATTCAGCGAAGCACTCAGTGACATTCCATATAGGAAGCTGTATGGTAAGGCACCTAAGTTAGATCACCTCCATACTTTTGGTTCATATGCCAATGTTCTGTTGCCACCACAGAAAAGAAAACGAAAGGTGCACTCACAAAGGCTTCAGTTTGTGGGTGTCCAAGTGGGTATGAAGGCTTTCAGGTTCCTATTACCAAATGGTCAGGTACTATTTTCCAGAAGTGCTGAGTCTGAGAAGCATTCTGGTTGGTCCCGGCTG
Organism: Sphaerodactylus townsendi; assembly: GCF_021028975.2. Taxonomy (NCBI): domain Eukaryota; kingdom Metazoa; phylum Chordata; class Lepidosauria; order Squamata; family Sphaerodactylidae; genus Sphaerodactylus; species Sphaerodactylus townsendi. Next base: position 125,834,813 of record NC_059425.1, on the reverse strand, counting down.
CATAGCAATTTAGACTCCCTGCTTTCTAAGCAAGAAAGTCCATCTGTCATTCTGCCATATGCTGATAAACATATTGAGAGAAGGAGACAAAGAACTGAAAGTGAAAGTTCTTCTGAGGTAGAGTGTGAAAGACACAAGTCTAGTGTTCCTGTTAAAGCTGAATCAGACTCAGAAAGTGATAAGGAGAAAGAACCAATTCCCAAAAGGTCTGCACGTGTGACTAAAGGAAAACCACCCCAGAGGTTTGGGTATGACACACAACACAAAATGAAAACAGAGAATGGAGCGGTGAATGTTTTACAAACAAATACTGATGAATGGTCTGAACCAAACAATTATCAAGAGGTTTTGCACAGGGATGAAGTTGAGCAAAAGCGATGGTTTGAGGCTATGAACTCAGAGTTCAAATCTTTAATCGACCTAGATGTTTTCACTGAGGTTGATATGCCAAAGGAAAAACTCTGTTGGACTCCAGATGGGTCTATAAAAGAAAGCTTTTAGCGAATGGTGAAAGCGCTTTTAAAGCCAGATTAGTAGCTAGAGGTTTCAAACAAAATTTTCCTGAGGACTTTACTGAAACCTATGCTGCTACAGCTAGGTATGAATCCATCAGGTTGTGTTTGGCTATTGCTGAACAAAGGGGGTATGTCTCCAAGCAATTAGATGTGTGTACCGCCTACCTGAATGCAAAGGTGGATGAGGAGATATATATGAGACCACCACCTGGTTACAGGTGTAAAACAAATAAGGTTTGGTTACTGAAACGTGCTCTTTATGGTTTAAAACAATCAGCACATATGTGGAGAAACCATTTAGATGACCTGTTGGTGAAAGAGGGTTTTCAAAGTTGTGCCACTGATTCCTGTCTATAAAACAGGGAAACCAGGTCCTGAAACGTTCCTAGTAGTGTGGGTCGATGACATCATAATCCTAACAGAAACCGAAAAGGAACTGAACAAAGTGTTTCAGACTTTAAGTAAACACATTAAAGTGCGCGATCTAGGTGAAATAAAATCTTACCTAAGTATGGAATTCGTACAAACTGCTGAGGTTTATTACTGCACCAAGAGGGTAAAATAAAAGAGCTCTTGGAGAGAACACAAATGGTTAACTCACTCAGCAAGCAAACTCCCATGGTAGTAGAACTAGACAGGACACAAGAATGTGATGACTCCGGTCTCTACAGAAGTGTAATCGGGTCTTTGCAGTATATTGCTTCCATTAGCAGACCAGATATTTCACATGCTGTCAACGTACTCAGTAGACGATGCCAACAACCAACTGAAACAGACTGGACTGGGGTAAAAAGGGTACTGAAATACCTTAATGCAACTATGTCTAAAGGTTTACTGCTGTGTCCAGACCAAACTACCAACATTGCTGGATATGCAGATAGCAGTTTTGCGAATGAAGAGAACAATATGTCTTGTACCGGGTATGTGATAACCTACGCAGGTGTACCCATTTTATGGGCATCATTTAAGCAATAACTAGTAGCACAAAGCAGCTGTGAGGCCGAATACAGCGCTGTGAATAGTTGTGCTTTAGACATGCAATGGGTGTCTGAATTAGCTAAAGACTTAGGTCTCAAGGTACCAAAACCAAGCATATTATTCAATGACTCACAAAGTTGTATACAGTCTCTTAAAGGCGAATCTGTTAAGACCAGAACAAAGTATATAGGAGTACGCTATCAAAACATCAGACAAATGATTCAAACAGGACTCATAGAGGCAAGCTTCCTACCTTCACAGGACAATAAGGCAGACATCCTGACCAAGCCATTAACCTCTATAAAACATGAAAGAGGCGCAGAGTTGTTGGGTATAACTGATGCATCTCTGAAATAAGTCAGCCATGTTATGGAATGTAAGGCATACACTGAATTGATATATGTGTAAATGTAATGTGATGTAGGTTTTGCCAAGCATCTGGGAAGGGGTGTCAGGAGCTGAAGGTATAACAGCTGCATGGCGAAACCCTTGATTGCCTTAATTGCCTGCTGAAGGACTAACTACAGTAACCAGTTGGCAGTCAGCCAAAGGGAATGACTAAGCATGATTGCATCAGCTATATATAAGAGTCATGTGACCTTTGACTGTACTAGCCATAGGCTAATTAATGTATTATAGTGTATATAAGTAAGCTAACTCAGTTAAGCATGTTCCTTGCTGGGGACAGGACCTAAGCCGAAGGCTCTGTCCGTTTAAACTGTATATATTGTATCAATGCCAATACATTCTTTCTTTGCGTGAACTCCCTGGCTCCAGTGGTTATTGCCGCACTCTGTATATGCTCAGTTGCGCCTACGCTGTCAACTCGTGTCAAGCTGCACCAGCCGATTTGCCCTCCCCAGCGAAGTGTCAATCCCATTGGCTTGCAGCAGCTGCTGCTTAACCCCCCCGAGTTACCAGACCCACCCATGGGGGGGGTGGCTCTCTGTAAAGACAATAGTGTCTCTACCCACCCTGCCAACCCTTGGGATGCCTAACAGTGCCTTGCCAAAATGGAGAGCTCAATCTCTGCATTGGCTAGTGTTAAGCAAGGTCTGCCCTTTGCTAATTCCCCACACTAAAATAGGCAGACCCCAGGATTTTGGGTAACACCTGCACTGGATGTGGCACTGAGCGCTGCGCCAGCATCCTGCTTCACCAGCAGTGGAAGAGGTGACATTTGGCTTTTCAACCACCCCATGCTGCCAGGAAGCCTTTTTGGAGGTGGCAGCTGGGTGCAGCTGCAGAGTGCCTGGCTCATGGATGGAGCTGTAAATCACGATTTCTGGAGCTGTACAATGTATAACATGATGGATATGCCAATATACATTTTCATGAGACAGAACATAAATACATAACAGTCCTACTAGATCAGACCAATTTTTCATCTGTAAGGGAACCCATCTTCTTATCCCATGACTTTTCAGTTTACTCAGGAGCCTTTGGTGACATACTTTCTCAACAATGGATTCAACTCATCTGTTATGAGTTTGATGCATGTACCTAGGAACTGAATGGCCTTAGACATGCACTTCCCAAATCCTGAGAAAAGGGACCCTAATCCTTGCATAGATAGGCACCATTTTAGATGAAATCTTGGGGGAATTGTGCAAAGATAGGTAAAAAGAAAGCACGGCCACGCCTTACCGTGGCCGCCGTTGCGGGGGTGGGGCCCGGGAAGGGAGGCTGTAGCCCGGCTGCCAATGCGGCCGGTCGATGGAAAGGCTTCTGCGCATGCGCGCTGGGTCGGGCGCATGTGTGGTCGGCGGCAGCGACGTCGGCTGGCCCGTTGGGAGGGCCAGCCGAGTGGGCGTCGCTGCAACTGGCGGCTCTCGCATCAGGCGAGAGCGCGTCAGTCAAGGGGGCAGGGCAGGGCCAGGCCCCATTCGGAACCTGGCAAGAAGACGGTTTTCCCTCCCACCCGGTCCCTGCTTTGTTGGGTTATAGTTTACTTGTTGTTTTGTCATAGCCATTGGCGGGTTGCGCATGGGGGATGATCTGATGGAAAGGGGAGCTGGGGGAGCTCCCCTGTTTTGGCACACCTCCTTAAGAGGTGGGGGTGGAGCAAGCTCAAGAAAGGGATGCCCCGTGCAGGGCTGAGAAGCTTGCGCCCTTAGCGTGAGTTGGATGGGGCCTCCAGTCATGGGCATTTCGCTGGACTGGACATTGTCTCACTCCAATCTTTCGCCTGCTTTATTCCTCCAGCACCTGGGCTGAGGAATCGGTTTGCCCTGGGGTCAGCACTCGTGCTGCCCTAAGGCTTGGATCACCCCCCATGCTGCACCATCTATATTTCCTATGCTTTCTGTTAATAAAGTTCTTTGGCTATGGCCAATTACTTATCCACTTTAAAATTGTGTCAGTAGTTTCTTTGGGGGAAGCATGACCGAGCGGGAGGGCCACCAATCCACCCGCAATGAAGCCATTTGTAGTGAACTAGTTATTAGATATATAAAACATATAAGGGATAATGTAATGGAAAACAACACAACTTCAGAGGTAATACAGTAAGAATAACTAGTTGAATCCCCTCCGGGGATGGGGTGGTATAGAAATTGAATGAATGAATGAATGAATGAATGAATGAATGAATGAATGAATTATTGAATGAAAATCTGCATTTATTCAAATGGAATCTAATTTCAGTTTTAATAACTACAGTGATGGATTTCCTAGCTTGAAATTTGTTTAACTATCATTAGTAGTCACAATATTGTATCTTGTGAATATACAGAGAGAAAAAAGTTGAGCAACTCTACTCAGAAGTAAATTTCACTATGTTCAGTGGTACTAACTCCCAGGTATGTGTGCACGACTTTTACCCACAGATATTTTCTACTATATTACTATATCAACTGTACTATATCAACTGTAAACCACAACCATATTAGCTTCTTTCTGTTACCTAGCTGTATATAATCAAGGTAAATTATAATAATTGAACATACAATTAATTTTCTAGTTCTTCTCCATGTTCACGTTAAAGATTGTGTTATTCATGCTGTTTTTAAAGTGCCATTTGAAATAGAGCAGTGATTTGGAACAAATTTTCATTTGAATCAAATGGATGCAACTAATTTGGATTTACCTTTATTGGGTCCTACCAAGGGCTTAAAACGTTAAATTTGAGATGGGAGCCAAGATGGTAACTGACTGAAAGCACATTTTAACTTGCTTTCATGCTTCTCCTACAGCATGCATTAGAGTCCTTCTAATATTATTAGAAGTGGGTCTAATTTGCCCAACAAAAACTAACTGCCATCTGCTGTTTCTCCTCTTAGTATTATATTTATTTTCTTTTTTTAAGTAGAGAGAACAGAAAAAAATGCCATTTTAATCTTATCAGCTGTCATCTATATTATAGATTTTGGGCTTTAAAATATTTTTAATAAGAAAAATTATCTTACAGCTTATATCTTAGAGATTTAGACATGGTCATTCCTTTGATAGAGAGAACCTTCACAAAATGCAATCGAGGAAAACATCCATAGATACCATGAAAAAAGTAAATTCTTTTCCTTGGCTGATACAGTGTTTTGAGCTTTATCAAGGATACTTAAACTCTTGTTAGTCTTTTCTCAAGAGACAGATTATTTTCCATTATTTATTTCCTTGCAGGGATAGAACACAGATAAAAAAAAAAGACAATCCATCTCTTGTGAAAGGAATATCAGGAGTAAAATACCCATGATAAAGAATAATCCACTGATAATATACTGGCTAAATCAATACAAAAAACTATACCTTTACAGTCCTGTGAGAAGCTTCTATTCTGTTAATTTTAATAAAGGAAACAACCATAAAACCATGACATTGAAATGGAAACATTTCATGCACAACCCACTGCATTTTCATTGGATGGAAGCCTCCACATCACTACTAGCAGTGGAAAAAATGAATCTGGATTCACCCCCCCCCCAACTTCCCCACCAATCCAGATTGCCCACACATTTTTGAAAAGACCTACTTTCTTGCAGGTTCTAAAATAACACGTGCTTGGGGGAGGGGCGCCAGAAACAGGATGAAAGCGTGTTCGGCACTGGTGCAGTGGGGAGTTCTGCTGGAAACCTGGATATTTTGTGTGACGGGCACGCATCTAATCCTCAGTGGGGAATCGACCTGTCCCCAACACAAGTGACTCCATCACCCAATTTAGTCAGTGGCTGAAGAACAGGTACCAAACAGAAGCTGTTACTTCCCAAAGTTCTTGATGAGTCTCCATTCTGCAGGAACTAGCAAGAAATTTGGAGGTGAACATCAAAAGCTATTTCTCAGCTGATATCAGCTGAACATCACTGTCTGTTTTCCATCCCACCACAAAAGATTTTCTTCCTTTCCCATTAAAGCTGGAACACAGGGAAGTACTTGTGGTAGGTAGAACATGAGGGGGTGGCTTCTTTTCCCCACTATCTCAAACTGCCATCTTGGCTTGCAGAAGCAGATCATTCCTTTTGGCTGAACTTAGGTTGTCTGTTTTAAGTGGAGAGGAAAGAATGATTTTTCTTTTCTCCTCACCCAAGTGCTATATTGAGTGCAGGTAAAACTGATAATTTGAGGTGGGAAGGAAAGAATGGGAATGAGCAGGGCAACTGATTCCTCCTTCCCATGCAACCAATAGAGGCCCTTTCCAGTGCTCCATAGGACAATGGAGTTTATTCAAAAATGAGAAAAAAGGCTACCCTTATGAGATTTGGGACAATCAAGCAGTATGTTCTTCTGCACAAACCTCATTAACATACATAAAACTGCCCACGAATATAGTTGTGCTTTTGAATTGCTCTATATATTTAATTGGGACATATATAAGGCAACTTTCTACTGGGATGTGTTGCCGAATGGTAGATGTGACTATCAGTACACACCTCACAGTGAGCTGCCTTCAGAATTCTATTTATGAAATGTATGAAACACCACAGTTAGAAAACTGGGAAAGAAGTAGGCCTAATATAATGGCCATAGACAAACTTACATGGAAATTGAGAGGACACCCTGAGAAGTTTTATAAAACATGGAATCTATTTGTAAATTATTTAAACAAATGAGCCATACAGTAGTGAAAATGTTTATAGGATGTTTTGAAGTTTATATTCTGGTTTATTGGATTTTGTTTATCTGTAATAATTATATTTATGAAAGAATTGTTAAATTGAGAAAGTTTTAAAAATGTAATTGAGTATTACATTGTTATTTATTAATTGTTATTTAAGTCTGATATTTACTGTTATTTGATATGTTTCAAAATTAACAAATAAAGTTATATATATATTTTAAAAATAATTCTATTTATAACATCCCATTATGATGGATTTTTATTTCTTTTCCCCGCTTTCTGCTTAACTAAGTGCCAAGAGATTAACAGTCAACGTACTTCCTAGACACCAAATGCTCTTGAAATGAATAGAGCTGGCTTCCAATCAAATTGGGTTAGGTTATTCAAGGCTCTAATGACATTGCATTTCCATCTTTGTTACTTACGATCTCAATTCTTATAATCATTTGTTCATTATTTTATTTAAAACATGTCTATGCCAATTTTCCATTCATTTCAGGGTACCCAAAATGGCTAACATGAAAACATCTCAAACATTAAAACAGCATCTCTCTCTCTCTCTCTCTCTCTCTCTGTCTCTCACTCACTCAATTAGAACAGTGGAATAAAACATACAAAGGCCCCTTCCACACACGCAAAATAATGTGTTTTCAAACCACTTTCACAACTGTTTGCAAGTGGATTTTGCTATTCTGCACAGCTTTAAAGAGCACTGAAAGCAGTTTGAAATTGCATTATTCTGCATGTGTGGAATGAGCCAAAGATAAACACAGAGACAAAGAATAGGGCTAATAAGAATTCGTGAGAGAATACCAAACAAAACACCGAAATTCCTTACCTGCTGGCAGAAGACAATTATAGAGGTGGACAGACAAGTCCCTCTGGGGAGGAAATTTCCAGCATCAATATCAATATTAGCCAATTCTTCAGTAGCTTTCCTTAGTCAAAAAGTATATTTGCATTTTCAAATGAAAGGTTAATCCATTCTAAGTGCTTTCCTTCCAGTTAAACTGATTTGGTGAGAGCATGGCAGTATTAATCTTATGTTGTCTAGTTTGCCTTGGAATAATTGGTTATAATTATTATAAAGTTATGCATTAATTTGCACAAACACACCATTTTCAAATGAAATTCTGTATTTCCTCCAAGAGGACCCCCAGAATCTATCTTCTTTCCTCTCCATTTCCTCCAATTGCACCTTCCAATTCCTAAAAGCTTCTTTTGCTGATATTCCTCTCTTTGTTTTTCTTTCTTTCAGTTGCAAACCTCCTCCTACCCCCTGCTTCTACAGTTTCATGTGTCTGACCACTTTCCCACCAGTCCCTAGGTTGTGATAGAAGTGATGAAGCCAGCTGAGATCATTAGCATACAGGCAGCCAGCAGTGGCATCTGTTGAAGATCAATTTTACTAGTGACCTATCTTCTGCTCCAGATGTTATTTCCTTCTCTGCTAATTTTCTCTCTCTCCCCCCTATTCCTTTCCACACTTGTTTTTGGCATGATGGCACCCATATGCGTATTGTCTTTCCTCTAAATTTTAATCTTGTTTGTTGCCTTCCACCCTCCCTGACTTCCTGCTCCTGCTTCCTAGAGTTGTTTCAATCTTTAGGAATGTTCAGGACTTCTCATACACGTTCATCATCTAAGCAGGCCTTATTTACCTGCTGTGACCTTTTACAAGTTAAGCCATGTATTTAGCCATTTTGCCACCTGTATCAAGCACATGCTACTCAGCTTTCGGACTGCACAGTGGAATAAAAAGTTGATTGAGAAAGCAAGAAAAGAGATTATTTAAAAATTTAAAATTAAGGAATGTTTTTTTAAAAAATTAAAAAATTAAAAAGGGTATATTGTGTGATCAGTACTTGCATTCTATGATGTCCCACTCACCGACTAACATATCCAATCACACATGTATAGTCTTATGAAACGTGTTTCCAAAAGTAAATAAAGTGAGTCAGAGTCTTGGTGTAGATGGGTCATAACAGGAGAAGTGAACATGACCGGGGACAAAGAGACTGGAAATGTGTTTTGGGTGAGGAATGCCAGAGACCAAGAAAAGAGAGAGGTGTGAGGACAGTGAGGGGAAAAAATGGAAGGTCTTAGCATGAGTGAGATGTCCAAGTGTAATGGGGCACTAATGTAGGACAGCATGAGACAAACAGTGCAAGGGGGGGGAAGTATCTCATTAAGAATGATTTGGGGAGCTAATTTTACAGTGCTGGACTCTATATATCTAGTTCTGAAGTTGGTCCTGTGGCTGCAGACATTTCAATCCACAGTTAGTGGGGACATTTTCCCCCACCAAAGGGTGGGGTGCTTACAAGGGAAACTAAATAAGAATGCTTGTAACTTTCACTTTCATTAATTTTAACTGTAATATAATGAACAAACTAAATGATGAATAAATGTAAGTGATCAGCAGTGTTTTTAAAAAGTCTTTCAATTTGGTCTTTGTGATTTTTGCTTATTTGGTTGATTTCTCTGATATAAACCATCTGGCATGCCAGATGCTTTGCTCTTTTTTCCCCTAGCATGGCTAGCAATGGTGGGAAGCTTCCAAATTCCCAGATACTATTATCCTCTTTTGTTTATCATCATCATCACTATCATCATGTTCGTTCTTGCATTTTAATGTATAATACTACTTCTGGCATTTGTGTACTATAATATGTATTATTGTGGTATGCTACATTAATCTTTTTCTATTAAAATATCAGTTGGATTTTAGTGGACAAGAAATCTGGAACATAGCTTATTGGGGTTTGTTTTTTCATACACTCCAACTTTACAGAGTGCCCATTCCCTCTTATACTAAATGTTGACTTAATTTTATTACAATATTTGTCAACCTGTCTTCGTTCAACAACTTTTATTTTCTCAATATAAAACAATTCAAATTCTGGAAAGCCTGGTAAAGTATTTTAAAGGTTAATAATATTTTATGTTTAGACATTTCCTGAAATTTTCTTAGTGTCACCATCAAATGAAAAGCAAATACAAAACTCTGGCTTTTCACAGTCAAGTTACAGTTATATATGCCTTTGTATAGCATACTCACATTGTTACCCAAAATTATATTCACATCAACCAGATAGTGAGCCACGAAAGGGACAGACCACAAAAATCTCCCAAATTATGCATATAGTCTGTGGACTGGAATTTTGGAACTTGACAATTTTGGAAGCCCTTTACACAGGGAGAAAGCTTGGAGTCCATTTGGATATGGAGCTCTTTCGCTGGGCAGCCAATTCCAACAGGCCTCCTACCTGGTCTCTGTTATCAAGCATACAAGACAGAGGCCCGTTTCTGTCTGAATAGGTGGTGGTCTAACTACATTGCTTGGTTTTTTAAGAACCAGTTTTTGGATTTTCAGCCTTTAGTGATCCCAGTAATGAGTTCAGGGGAGGCTACTGCCAATAATTGGCCTTTCCACTTTTCCCAGTAAAGGACAGATTGGCTATAGGGAAATCTCTTTTTGCCTGCTTTGCAAGGTCTCAGAGGGAGGGATGTTTCAGTGAATAGGCCTAGTCTCAGACTGGTGAGGCCACAACTTATTTTAAGGAATAGGGTGAATATCTCAAAAGAGGTAGGGATAACTAGTGAACACCCTAAGGCAATGGGTATGAAGGAGGGTGTGTCCAGAATAGGTCATCACATCCTTCATAAGAAAGTGTGCTGGGAAGATGCACTCTTGGTGCTGAACAGCATTGTTCCAAACCTGGTAAGGGCCTTATGGTATATTAAAGGAGTGGGATGAGGTTCGGTATATCTTGGCACACAGCATAGACATAAAGAAATCCAGTGGAAGCATTAGCCAAAATTAGAGCCAGGGTGGACCTTCCCATAAAAGGCAATCACTGTCAGGCACATATATGTGTGTACACATGTAAGGTTAACTGGTAAGTATATATCCACAATGCCATATTTTAAGTGCCTTTTGAAATATTGAGACTGGATAATAGAATCAATACAAATCATATTGCTTTTTATCTTTTATAATGGTCAGTTGTTTTCTTGTTAAGAAACTTGTTGTGGACCAGCCCCTGGGGACTGAGGAGTTTTCAGAAGACCAGTTCAGTCCAGATAGAAAACCAACAGGGGATGAGCCCAGAAGAGCCCAAGCCCTTGAAGGATGAACAGCAGGCTAGCTAGGGTTCAGAGCCCAAAATGCCTGCAGAAGCAGACTGTTCACCCAGTCCCATGGACGGAGCAAGGGGGGGAAGTGCCTGGTGCACTGGTGCATCCTCTGTCTCTGCCACACTAACCTCCACCCCGTCCCACCCCAGAATGCCCCCGTTCTGCCCTGTTCTTCCCCACCATGCCCTCGCCACACTTCTGCAGGGGTGTGCACCTGGTGCGCTGTGCACCCCCTGCCTCTGCCCAGCCCTGCCCCAGCTGAGGTGCCTCAGGTAAGTAGCTCACTTGAGCCTGTTCACCAAAGGAGACAGAACTATTGAGAACTGCTACAAGCTAAAAGACAAACCACATGATTGCTGGCTCAGATAAGGCACCTCCTTCAGCAGGAAGGATCAGATTTCTCACAGGATAAATGCTAGGCTCCTGGAAGGACCTATAATAGGGAGGTTTGTGGAACCTTCCAGCCTGGATGCAACAAAGCAACTTAATGGCCGAATCACATTTTCTCACTATGCTGAACTCTGTGGACTCTGATCCCTGGACAGAACCCCTTTGGAATCTGAACTTGCATGATGGACTCTTGGCTTGGTGTACTGATAATCCCATTGTTGACCCTAGAACTCTTGACTTGGCTTTCTCAGGTTGTGGACTTTTGTTATTGGCTCTTGGTTCCCTGCTTCTCTTCAGACACAGCTCCATGCTGTAACCTGAAACCCCTGGCCAGCAGCCCAAGTCAGAACAGCAGTGTTCTATCTAACTGGCTTTCATTGTATACTTGTAATTCATACTCCAGGAAACATGTGGGGGATCCTCATGGCAGTTATCAGAAATGATTGGACCTCTGAAAGATGAGAACTTACTCAGTTAATTTCCTGTTTTCCTATATACTCAACTGAGCAGACATTAAAGTTTAATCACAACAACCTCAGCTAACTCTCTGTAGGTTAAACTTATGATCTTCTTGCTTTGCTCCAACGAACACGACTCCAAAGTCCATGTCATTTTAAGTGCTTTAATAGAAATGACTGAAATAACATTTGTAATAGACAAGCTGGTTTTTTTTTGCTGTGACTGTGTAATTGGGAATGCAGAAGGAAATGATGATGACAAAATTTGCCCATCTCAAGAGGTTTAAATTTCAGATTACCCACTGAATATTGTCTACATGCTATTAATAAGTTAGACATTGGAAATTTCAATGGCAGGCTTGTAGCTTGTCCTCTTAAAGAAACTGACACTAATAATTAATGATGATAAAATGCTAGCATTTCTGAGGGGATGTTTGAGGTAAAAATCATGAATCATCTGTCCTTTTAAATACTGCCAGTGTGTTAGTTTGCAATGGGAAACCCTAAAAGGTATCTCTTTTTTTATGAAAGCAAGTTGGTTAAAAATTAATGATAGCATTTTCACAATTGCTAAGAAGTTCCCTGAACAGTCACAATAATGGAAAAAAAATGGAACATTTTTTTCAAAAAGGAATGACCTTTCTACTCATTTATACTGACAAGAATGACTAGAGTTTGGTTTACAGCACTTCTCTACTGTCATGTTAATATAAAGCTCCCTTTAATGAAAGGCCTAGGCTGTGACATAATGGATTTATGTTTTCTATAGATGGATGCCCAAAAGCTTTTAAAGTTTAAAAACAATTTATTACTGGAAAAAAGCAGATACATGCTATTACCTGAGCAGAAGGGGAAAAAAAACATAAGCTTACCAATTATTCACAAGTAAACAACCTTGAAGGATAACCTCAGGTTTGCATTATTCTTGTCTGAAATGTTAAGGTTAAAAGATCACAAGTAGCAGGAAAATATATTGCTATACCTGAGATCCTAAACTAAAGAGTCTCAGCCAGTCAAAGTTGACAATCTTCAGCTATATAGAGCAATGCTGAGTACAAGGTACTTTCATTACCATTGTTCAACAACCATTTTTAAGTTTCACTGTAATCACAACTCAGAATGTGTTCAGTGCATGTGCATATTTTTCAATGCACCTTCAAACAAGCTACATTCAGGAACGGGGACTGGATATCCAACAGCCTACGTCCTGCTTTCCAATTAGACATCTTTTATGCTATGACTGGGTCTGCACAAGCACAACCTTATCTCTTGGATGGCTTACTAGCCCTGAGAAATGTTCAGCAAACTATATGTGCAGCTGCTATATGTGTATACTATGATCACTTGTAGTCTCTTTCACATTGCGCATACATTCACTTCAGGTTTGATTCTCAGTTACACTCACATTTTTCCCTCTTCAGAACTCACCATGCTCTCAGATCAGAGAATCCCTGCAGTTTCTGAAACCTGTTAAAATACAACTTTTCCTTCTCCTTGCGCATGCAAAAGTGGAGATTACTGTGTGTTAACTTTTCTTTGTCCCCTCACAGAGAGAAAGCTCTTTCAGTCTGAGATCAGAGCACTTCACTCCACAACTGCCTCTCAGCTTTCCCTGCCCTCACAACTCTGATTGAAACCTGACTCTCTTGGCTGCAACCCAATCAGTAGCTGCTGAAGTTAACTCCTTGTTTGTAGTAGCCTTTTCTCTGGTTACACTCAGCAAAGTCCTGGAATCAGTCACAAGAATTTCAAATATTTCAATCTATTTGCTTCTATAGTGTGTTTGTCTTAGTCATATATTATTTTATCTGTTGCTATCTGCCCTGAGTCTCTTCAATCAGGAAAAAGCATGGTAAAAATCAAATATCTAAATAAGAAAATAAACACACTTTTTCCTGCTATACATGGCCCTTACCCCTTTATCCTCTGACTACTTTCCTCCTTTCAAGACACAAATATTCCACTGACTTCTAAATACAAAGATTCCACTCATTTTTATTTCTGTTAAAGTTCTTTTTTTATGGCAATTTTTAGCTGAAGCTAATATTCTCTGTCTCCTTCACTAAGAGCATGGCACTCAGCATTTATTCTCAAGAAGATAATTTTCTCTGTCTCTAATCAGTCATTAATAAATCGTTGTTTTCTGCCCAAAGTGGATTTTCAAGATTACATAAAACTTATACATGCTAGTTTCTGTATTTATGATGCCGTGCAACTCAGAGCTGTTCATCTGTAACAGAAGCATAAGGAAAACAAAAGGCCAGACACAGAAGAAGATCACACTGGGTATTACACCTGGAAGGAAATGGTGTAGAAAAAGAAATACTCAATAAATAATTATTTTCTTACTTTTGATGTGGCAGGATCTCAAAAAGAAAACTTTGAGGTGGGAGAAGAAAATAATATCAGTAGGCTCTGTGATAAAATGGAAAATAAAAAGAATCCTGATACAGCAAAAAATCCTGGACAGATCAAATAACATTTCTCTGACATAGTTCCAATATCTAGAAATCTGTAATTTAATTGGTGTCTTTAAAATGGGGCAAAATGATAAAAGACTTACTAGCTTTGAACTACTGGCAACTCAAAAGCAAGTACAAGCAAAATGTACTAAACTAGTGCTACCTACTATGAATGTTCTCCAAGACTTTTTACTGTGATTGCTGTTTTGGGGTAGAACATTCTTTTTCAGGATTCAAATTTGGGTGGTTTTTCAGGTCCTGGAGTTTAAGGACCATTATTTTTAACAGTGAAAATATGGAGGCCTGGGGCAACTTTTTTAAAATATAATGTCACCAAATTTGTCCACAATATAGTCACCCCTCTAACCTCAAGACTCTACAAGTTTCAAGGGTAGACACGGGATATAGGTGCTTCTTGGTACACTTCTTTCCACTGATTCTGATGGGGTGGTGGTGGGGGGGGATGTTGCTAGTCACCAGCATTAAACAGACAAGCCTGACAGCATTTATTTCCTTTTCTTATTCTTACTATGGCAGACTGACAATAAATGTTAGCTTTCTGTTGACAACTCTGCATTTCTCCTCCTTTGTTGTGCTCTGTTTGTTTCCTTTTACAGAGTGAGGAAGAAGTAGTGAGCTAGAACAGCAGTTCTGCTATTATTGCCTAGGCACTTTTCAGTGAGACTGGAGAGACTATGTTTTAACCCTATGACACCAAAATTTCAGGGGAACTAGTGCTGCGTGTCCAGTAAAGACTACACTAGATAAAATCCATCATATCTGAATCCACAGTATTCTATAACATGATGCAAAAAATAATTTTTTAAAAAAATCTACAACTTTGTGGTCATGTAAAAAGCTGCAAAGTTTCCCTGACAGTACAGTATTGAACCAGAGAGACTTGCCTGTCCCCTTGTGTTGTCATCTTCCCCCACCATTTTATTTTGTTTTGTTTTGCTTTCCCTCAAAAATCTCTGCTTATTACCTTATGTTTTAATTGTTGTTTTTATGTCATTCCTGGGATAGGTTCCCTGTTTTGCAGTAACTGCATTTGGAGAAAGGGTATTTGAAGTTATATCAGGAGAAAAGAGGCAGGAATTATTCTACTCTGCAGTCTGCGAAAATCTCAGGTCAATCAAATCCTTTATCTTTTCTCTATCTAAACTGAAGATGTTTCGATTTTTAAAAAAAGTTTTAAAAGCCTAATAGAGCATGAAAATTCAGGTAAATTAAATAAGTTTGATAACTTAAATGATAATACTTAAAATGGTATTAGGCATGTGCAAATCAACAGCTTATTTAATATTCTTATGCTAGTCACAAATTTGTGCAGATTGATTGCAGACCTCTCGTCCATTTCTTCAAATTTGCTCTTCTGAATAAATTGATTGGGTGCTATTAGTGCATTCTAATATATTCCACTTGCTGCTCCATCTATATTCTAAAATCTTCTTTCAGAAAATGTAAATTGGTACATTTTTTTTCATTTGGAAAAATAACCTTTTTAGAATGAAACATTTATATAGTACTCTGAACAGTTAAACAATTTAATATACAAAACTTGACTGTTCAGTAAATATATTGTACAATGGTAGATGTCCTCTAAAAAAGAGGAAACAGCTCTGGAATTAGTTATACATTAGAAAACTATAATCAATAATTTATGGTCTTACTCCTGGTTCTCAGAGTATTCCCTTCCTCACTATCTATATATCTAAATCCCAAGTCTGCCCTGTGCCTGCAGATATTTCAAATCTCAGGTAGGGGGAGACTGACCTCAAACAGAATTTTCTGCAGACTCAGGGAACCCCCTGGGTCTACAGAAAATATGAAACTTAAATAAAACCTAGGGGGATTAAATTCCTCCAAAACTAAAGAAAACACATCTCATTGGTGACTGCCATGAAGTCAGGGTTGCTGCCTGGGCTGGCGAGCCCACATTGGGCTCACGAGCCAAAATCAGGACTGGGAGGCCAACCTCACCAGACTCAGCAATGGTGAGGAGAGTTTCCCCCTGCACAGCCTCCCCCTCCCCCCTTGTCATTCTTATTCTTCATTATTTAGTATTTGTATGTGAGAAGTGTAGCTCAGGTCTGGTTTGAAAATAAAATAGTACTGATTACATCAGTAGGAAATTTCCTTTCAAAGCTACACTACAAGCAGCCATCCCTGCTGCTATCATCAGTGCTTTCAGCAGCCTTTGATACAACATCTTTGGAATACGATGGAATATGGATTTGGTGTTAGAGGAGTAGACTTTCAGTCATTTCAATCTTTTATGTCTGATCAGATAGAGTTTCCATCAGAGGAACAGAATTGGCTAGATGGATCCTATCTTGTGGATTGTCTTGGGGTTCTATTTTGTCACCCATACTCTTCAATATTTATATGAGGCAGCTGAATGAGATCCTCCTAAACTGTACAGTTTATACAATCAATATGTAGACAACAACAAGCTCTATATTTTATTATCAAAGCTTCCAGGTGCATCCATCCTGGTACTGAACCAGTGTTTTTAGGGCATAATCAGGATGTCAAAGCAGAGTAAGCAGAAGGTGAATCCAAACAAGATTGTACATAATGCAGAGGCATATCTAGGGAAAATGTAGCCTGGTGCAAAATCTGAGTTTTCTGCCCCCCATCCCCTGTGTGGGCGGCCACCCTCCCCCACCATGATCAAACAAAGGTTTTTTTGCACCAGGTCATCTCAAAATCATAATCACAGGAGAAGTGTGGGGGTGATTTTCCATGCCCCACATGACTAAATGGCCACAGCCCAGGGACATTTGACCCTATATGTCCCACTGGACATAATGTCCCCCATGGCCCTTACATAATGGTAATAAGAAAGTGTAATATTTTCAAGGAGCTGACTTTGCTTGTGGCTGAAAGTGCCTTCACATTGTGTTTCTGGGCCTGGACAAATCATTCAGGTCTTAAACAGCTGATCTGCAATAGATCTGGTACTCTGACATACTTTGAGATCAGTATGTTATGAGAACTTTTCACTGGGGCCTTCTCTTTAAAATATTCTCCATCTAATATTATGGATAAGCTTTTCTTTAGAGGCCATTTTGGTCCTCACTGATTTTTTTTACTTTGAAAGACCTTTCTTTAGTTAAATTTTGTAACATGTTTGATGGCTACTATCATCAAATTTTTACTGTTCTGTGTGGATTTTTTCCTCAAACTATTTCATAATCAAAATATAGGAATCTTACAAATAACAGAGAGGCTTGTATAACAGAGATATAAATACTTTTAAATAGTAATATAATATGTAAATGTCTGATCTGTGGAAACTGAAACAATTTAAGTATTGTATTGTTGAAAGGTTTCATGACCAGAATCCCTGGGGTGTTGTGAAGTTTCTGGGCTGTATGGCCATGCTCTAGTAACATTTTCTCCTGATCTTTTGCCTGCATCTTTGGCTGACAACTTCAGAGGATCTACCCCAATTTAAGTACTCTCCCATCCATTGTATCTTAAATCTGTTCATAAGAGAATGTGCCTTCCAGTTGAAACTCTCCAATAGCCAGTAAAAGCCAGTGTTCTGTAGTTATTAGAGTTTCAGATTTGAATCTGAGAGATCCAGATTCAAATCTTCACTCTGCCATGGAAACTCTCTGGGTGACCTTGAACCAGTGGTGGGATTCAGCAGGTTCGCACCACTTTGGTAGAACCAGTTGTTGGAGAACCTGTTTAGGAGCAGCAGTAGCATAGAAGGTTAAGAGCTTGTGTATCTAATCTGGAGGAACAGGGTTTGATTCCCAGCTCTGCCGCCTGAGCTGTGGAGGCTTATCTAGGGAATTCAGATTAGCCTGTACACTCCCACGCATTCCAGCTGGGTGACCTTGGGCTAGTCACAGCTTCTTGGAGCTCTCTCAGCCCCACCTACCTCACAGGATGTTTGTTGTGAGGGGGGAAGGGCAAGGAGATTGTAAGCCCCTTTGAGTCTCCTACAGGAGAGAAAGGGGGGATATAAATCCAAACTCTTCTTCTTCTTCTTCTTCTTCTTTTACAAAGATCCAGTCATTACTGAGTACACCATCATAGGTATGGTCACAAGTAAAATTATACTATTTTAATACTAGCTATGCTAGTCAGCTTTAGCTATTCTAACAAACTCTGGTAAATGAAGTTTGCTCAAAGCTTAAAAGATGCTTCCATTTCCAAGTAGTTTATTTTATGGTTGGATTCTATCACATTCTATAAGACTTTTTTGACCCTGACCTCCAGATATCTAGTAGACTGAGAATTCCATGATATGCCTTATAGAATTCTTTAGCATTTGCTGCAGAGGTGATATTCTGTTGCTGTCCTCTTAAAGTAAAAAGGAGTCTTTTCAATTTAAGTCATGTAAATCTTATATGATTATTCCTTAGCATCCACTAGAAAAGAATAGGGTTTTTTATTTCTGCAAAACTCTAATCATGATAATGTCTGTATCCTCGATTTAAAACATTGATTTTCTATGCGCCTCTATAATTTAATCAACATAGTCTTTTCCATAGAAGAAAATAACAAGATCTCTACATAGTTCCTGAGATTTTGGATTTTTTGAGTTTACATTGTACACTTTTTCAACCTTTGAAGCCATCTCTTCCTCTTTCATGTTCATATATTTGACCAAAGATGAGAACATTTTCTTTTTTAAGATTCTCTTTGGAAGGATCTTGGTCCTCTGCTACTTGCCTCAGTCTTAAGGCCTTCTCTCTGATCTGGTATTCAAGTCAGAGAATAGCTTGATCATGTGCTTGGAATTCCATTTGTACTAATTCTTTTCTTCAAGTCTTTTATATCTTCCTTTACTGTTTTCATGTCCTCTTCTAGTTGAACATTTTTTTTAGAAAGATCAGACTTAATTTTCTTGAATCTTCAGTAATTCAGAAATCATTGCTGGGATATTTTTCAATATTTTTTATAAAGTTCATACAGACATTGCTTTCATATTGTTTGCTAGGTCCACAATTGAACCTTTTCTTGGTGTGACCATTGCATTTCAATTGGCTACTAGATGACACTATACAACAGGCAACAGGCACCTAAACCAGCAAAAAACTCTTTCACAGGAATCATTCCTGCCCTTCTTATCCCATTCTTTAGCTGTTTCCACACAGGTGGAAAACAGCGCCCTTGGGATGGTAAAAACACTGTCCCTGGAGCACTGTTTGCACAACTGGTGCTGCTGCATCACAGCAGTGCCGTGCTCAGCCCACTCAAGCAGTGCAAAAACACCGCTTTTGAACCTTGCTTGGGGAGCAAGGTTTTTCAAAAGTCACGTCTTCAACCCGCTGCCATGCAAATGGCAGCGGGTGAATGGCAGCATTTTCCCTGAGCCAGCCAAATGCCTCCTTACCTCCTCCTGGCTTCTGTCGCTCTGTGGAGGCCAGGGGACATGCTCTTGGCCTCTGTCTCTGCAGTCGTTGCTCTGGCCATGGGGGCATGTCCCCTGGCCTCCACAGAGTGACGGAGGCCAGGAGGAGGTAAGGAGGTGTTTGGGGTGCTGCACAGCCATGCAGAACCTGCTCTGCCAGCTGTGCAGCCAGCGGAGCCATTCATGTGGACAACCCCAGGGCTTGCATTGGCATCAACCATGCCAATGCAGCACTGCTGCTCTGGCTGTGCAGAAATGACCTTTGCTTTGGTCTCAGTCTGACATTCCACCAACTGGTTTGGAAGTGCTAGATATAAGACATTTTGACCCTCTGGCTGTGTTGACCCTCAAAATAGAATCCTATTGTTATCTGCATAGCTTAAGACTATTATTAACCTATTTATTATTATTTTGTATCTATCTATCTATGTGTGTGTGTGTGTGTATTTTGCACTATATTTATGTACTAGAATCTTAAACCACTTTTTCTTATGTAACTATCACAAGAACACAAGAACACAAGAACTAGCCTGCTGGATCAGACCAGAGTCCATCTAGTCCAGCTCTCTGCTACTCGCAGTGGCCCACCAGGTGCCTTTGGGAGCTCACGTGCAGGATGTGAAAGCAATGGCCTTCTGCGGCTGTTGCTCCCGAGCACCTGGACTGTTAAGGCATTTGCAATCTGAGATCAAGGAGGATCAAGATTGGTAGCCATAGATCGACTTCTCCTCCATAAATCTGTCCAAGCCCTTTTTAAAGCTATCCAGGTTAGTGGCCATCACCGCCTCCTGTGGCAGCATATTCCAAACACCAATCACATGTTGTGTGAAGAAGTGTTTCCTTTTCTTCCCCCCAGCATTTTCAATGTATGCCCCCTGGTTTTAGTATTGTGAGAAAGAGAGAAAAATTTCTCTCTGTCAACATTTTCTACCCCAGGCATAATTTTATAGACTTCAATCCTATCCCCCCTCAGACGCCTCCTCTCCAAACAAAAGAGTCCCAAACGCTGCAGCCTCTCCTCATAGGGAAGGTGGTCCAGTCCCTCAATCATCCTTGTTGCCCTTCTCTGCACTTTTTCTATCTCTTCAATATCCTTTTTGAGATGTGACCCATAGCACTAGCCCCCCGAACCAAAATTCACTAAACATGGATGCTGTTATCATGAGGGTCACCCGAAGCCACCCTGAAAATGCGAAGATTGACTCTCTTTTTTTGTTTAAATCTTTTTTAAATTAGTTTATCATTTAGGAATGCATATTAATTGCAAATGTTATATCACTTGCAAATGTTAAGTATATTGTTTATAATTTATGTGGTAGTTCATATTCTGCTATTACTGGAACCACTTTAAGTCAGATTGTCTCCCAATTAATATGCATTCCTAAATGATAAACTAATTTAAAAAAGATTTAAACAAAAAAAGAGAGTCAATCTTCGCATTTTCAGGGTGGCTTCGGGTGACCCTCATGATAACAGCATCCATGTTAGTGAATTTTGGTTCGGGAGGCTAGTGCTATGGGTCATGAAAAGGGTAATCCCCATCTCCCATAAGAGACCCACTGGAAAAAACAGATGGGACACCCCCATCCCATCAGAAGAATCTTCCAAAGGCACTCTGAATGTTTGGTGGCACTTCTTTATAAATGCACCCTCAACAGGTGGAAAACCAAAAATCCTCACCAAAAATCCCAATTTTTTTAATGGACCTGATTGGGGGGGGGGGAAGGTATTTTCAGGAAATCTGAATATTTTTGGGTTTCCTAAATCAGATATCTCAAATTCAGTCCATTTCAATCAGATTATCTGACTTCTATGAAAGTTTTATTTAAAAAAATCTAGTATATTTAAACGACAATGTATTACCACTTGCTCCTCATCTGAGACATAAAAATGCCTCTGTACAATTATATACATTAATAGACTTTCCATCACATGTCAAATATATACATTATATGTCTTTCCATCACATGTCAAATATAATGATAAAATAAATCTTTATGAAAGCAATTTTCCCAAAGATGTGTGAAATAAAGTTAAAAAGCAGCTGCTCTGAGGCACCATCTTCATCTTCGAAAAGCCCCAGTGCTGATGCTGGGTACAAGGGAAGAGAAGCAGTACTGGGCTTCATTAAGAAACATCACATGTATGCCAAAAAAAAAAGTCCACTGTGCAGTGTTAGCTAACAGAAGCAATAACTGGATTCTGCCTACTGACTTTGCTTTTTTATTATTTGATCATGTTTAGTTTTCTTTAGTTATTAACTGGAGTTTCATGCCCTGTTTTGCCCAAGGCAAAAGGAACTATTGATACTGAGCAATGGATGGTAGGAAGTGTTTCTTATTAGTTTCCAAACTGCTTTCAGAAATATAGCCTGAGGCTTTAAATACTAGTGAGAGTCCTTGGTGTGTAGCTGTCTTCCCTGCAAAATTGTTCATGCTTCTCTATGAATGCTGGATAATATTCAGCAGCATTGCACAAGACTGGGCATTTTTTTGAAAGTGATAATAGAAGGTGAAAAGAAAAGGATTGCTTACTGATTTTAACCCTACATGAAGACTCTGGGAGCTGTCTAGTTCCTGTAATACTGACTTCTGTTTACACTTGCAATTTGTAGTAAGCCTATTAGGGAATCTTAATAGCTTTGCTAACCAATTCCCTGTACTTTCTTCTGAAGAAAAAAAATTGCAGATATGCTGTAGCAAAACTTTCTATGGGAAGTTTCCCAATAAAGGATTCAGCTGCATTTATGAGAAAGAACCCAATTTGCTAAGAGCCATAGCTAGTATCATGGCTATAGTGAAGTAGGGATGTTGTGATTTTCAGCACAAATTAGTTCGAGCAAACTTATCACATTCAATGGGAATCACTATAGTGAGCCAATCCCAGGAATTCTTCACTAGGCTGGCAAACATCACAAATACTTCACAAACTAATGAGAGGCTATGCAGTAGTTCTCCCCTTTCTCCTGACTGCATTATTTGTTTGATCTCCAGGCACAACTAACAGAAAGAGAAACCACAAACTGAGTCCAGTATTAGGAACAGTATTAGATATTTAACTACAGGAAGGGCAGAAAAATGTAGTCTTTGTACTTCATGGCTACTTTTAAGTTTTTTCCATCAGTCACACAGGGTTCTGGCAAGTTTACTTAGTTGGGATGCTCAGGAAATTTTCCTGGGTGCATAACCAGCACAAAGGAAAGAGAAAAGAGAGGGAGAAAAATTTAATCATCACCCCTCGTTCACATTAATCACTGGGAGGCAAGTGAGGAGAGGGTTCCAAATTCAGTGACTTCAGGGGTACATAAACTGTAGACTACAGTTTCCTGTGCCTTCCTGTATTTTAAATGCTCCAGCAAGTCAGAGAGATTTTCAATTGGGGGGAGGAAGGGAGAATGGTAAAAAGCCAAGTGAGTGATATGTATGACCTGAGTCTCCATGGAGAGAATCATACAAAGACTCAGTAGCATAACTGGAGGGGGGGGGAGCGATAGATAGATGCCCTAGGCACCACTTTAAAGTGTCATGTGAGAGTGCATTCAGCTCCCTCCCCAGGAGAAAGTAACTGTATTGGGCTGCAAAAGCCCAAAGGGGGAGTAGGCAGCAGGTGGGAGATTTCAGAGGTATGCCACTGACCTCACCACTGAAGTTTGTGGCAGGCTGCAGAAATCCAGCTTGCTGTTGTGCCCCACCTTTTCCTGTGTCCCCCACCCACCAGCCTCACCCCTGCCCACTCCACTAGCCCACTAGCCCACTCACTCACTATTTGCCCACCCACCGTGCTTACCTTGTTTGCCTACCCCACTCGCCTCGCCTCGCTCACTAACCCGCCCTGCTATTGTTACCCGCTGTTAGGGCAACCTTAATAGTGATTTCAGTGATTTCAGCAAAGAACGGAGGCAGAGGTGGGATTTCTGAATGGAGATACTTTTACTGGCAGACCAAAGAATCTCTGATGCAAGGCTCCTTCCAGCAAGTCACCCTGAGCGGAGCTCATGCAGAGGTTTTTATACATTACAGACAAAAGGGGCTAAGGGAGTGGGAATACAAAATACAATACAGAAACTTAACCTCGAATAAAAACACTTAAAACATACTACAAGGTCTTCAGAGCTTTTGTGAATGGGTCTTGCAAACTCTTTCCTTGGGTGTCTGAGATGATGGAAGAGGAAGGGAGCAGGGAATAGTTCTCTGCCCAAGGCTCCCGCTAGGAAGCTGGATGTTGTAAAGGTCCATGCCAAACAAAAGGAACAGGGTTGGGTTTCCAGTTCCGAAGATATTCTCTTTGTAATGTCCCAATAAAGAATCTTGCACCCTCTTTCTGGTTCTTTGTGATGCTTCATTGGCAAGTCCAAAGTTATTGTCAGCATGATGGGTTTACTCTTTGGGAATGTTGTCAGAGGATGTTGGTCACTTCCTGGGAGCTTCCTGGGACCATCCTTAAAGCATGAAGCAAAAACTGTCTGACAACAATGTTCCAGCCATAATCAAATGTTCCAATGTTCCACCCATAATCAAATAATGATTCCCCTTTATTCTATATGACCAAAACTGGAATTGATTCATATTGATGGAAAGAAGCTAGCAGATCCTGAAGATGAAATTTTATTCAGTAGTTGGGGCAGGGAGGATAAAAACACAAATAATATGGATCTAATCTATCTATCTATCTAGGGGCATTAAGAAGGCAACCAATAAATCTATAACACAGTATTAAAATAAAACAAAGAAAATAAAGAATTTTTATTATTTCTGTGTTTCACTGGTTGCACTATCTGGTTGCTTGCCCACCAGCCTCCCACAATTTTTGGGGAGAGTGCAATGTGGGACATGCAATTTCAGTGCTTGACTCCAGGCACCATTTCCTGTAGGTTCACCACTGCTGAGAATCTTGATGGTCAGTACTGGGGTTAGCTGCACCCAGTGGTGGGATTAAAATAATTTAACAACCAGTTCTGGTGGTGGGATTAAAATAATTTAGCAACTGGTTGTTTACAAGCACCATTTTAACAACTGGTTCTGCAGAAGTGGTACAAACCTGCTGAATCCCACCACAGGCTGCACCCCATCAAGAGTCAACAGCAATCTCCCCAATCTAACCACAGGACAGCTGTCTTAGATGGATTCAACTTCAATCAGCTCTTTTTCAACCATCACACATGGCCTCCAGACAGTGAGCCAGAAACCCTGGGGTGATACTCAGATGGCCATCCATCAGCAGATATAGCTGGGTGTCATGCCCTTCCTCCCATTGTCGAAATTTAAATTGTAAGCTCCAAAGGGTTGTTTTATACTTGTTTTATACCTTGTTTTATACTTTCTGTGCCATCTTTTAAACTGCAAAGCCCTGTCTATTGAGGGTACATTCTGTGGACTTGACTCTGATTTGTGATTTTATGATAATTCCAGAATAATCCCATCTAAAAATCACGAAGAGCCACTGAAAATCATCTGTAGCATCATAAATAAAATTCATCATTTTTGATCATGCGGAAAGAATTCTAGCATGTCCAGTGCTCCAAGCTGATTTTGTCACAGCAGTTAGTATTCAGGTGAAAAACCTGAACCCATCACAGCCTTTAATTAGTATTCAGGAGACTAGTCCAGGCATTCTCTTGCATCCTGATGACTCATCAAGTTTCACCTATCTTTTGTCCAAACCTCAGAAAAGGAATACATTCTTTGTCTCTGACATTTTTGTCAGCTTACCTCATACTGCCTTAGGACTCATTTCTGACTATAAACATTACTCCTGTGGCCATAGCATGTATGTGTGTTTTGGATCACTGTGCACACCCTCCCTTTCATGTGGGTTACTTTTCCCTTTCAACTGCTGCTTTTGTTGGACTCCTTATTCATCAATCCCTGAATCTCTATCCCATTTCCTCCCTTTTCTTATAGTTAGTTTGGTATGCCTTGTGTGTATATATTCAATGCTTGAAAATATATTCCTTGTTCTTCATTATTCTATCAATAAATTATAATTGTTAATTTTACAATGGTCTGTTCATTTAAGAGATTCCACTTGGACGATCCTCATAGTCACAGGTTACAGACCTCAGTTATTCCTCTTGCTAAACTCTGTCCCCAAAGTTAATTCCCCTGAGTTACAGTGGAGACAGCCTACTTTGGGTGACAGAAGCATTGTATAGGATAAAATCCCCTGACTCTTTCTTCTTTTAGGTTTTTTTTCACTGCCATATATTTAAAAATACAATTCTTTTCATAACTATAGTCCTCTCAGGAATCTTCTCCATTTTACTATACATGGCTAAATTTTACTGGCAGTACTCAACACCCCAATGTCATTCCCAAAATGACTTCTCTAGTAAAAAGGACTTCTGTAGCACCCTTCTCTAGCAATCCTCTCTTACTCCCTTTCTACCTTTACCCCTTGTATGTCAATCAGCCCCTCTTATTCCAGCCTTTTTCAATATCCCAATTTCTCTCCTCAGTCTGTCTTTCTCTTTCTCTCCCATATGTTTCTCTCCCCAATCTCCCCCTTCTTGTTTTCCACTCTTCTTTCTGTTTTCTTTCCCCAAAACCAATCTTTCCTCTTTCTCTCCCCCAAACCTATCCCCCCCTACTTTCTCTTTTTTACTACCACAAGTCAATCTCTACTTCTTTCTCTTTCTCCCCCAAGCCAATGCTTTTTAATCATTATTTCTTCCCCATGTCAATCCCGCTCTTACTCCATCCCTCCAGCAAATCCCTTTTCTTTCTGTCTCCTCCCATGTCCTGAAACACAGATTTAGATATCCACAGACACTTTGGAAATAGTATATAGTTAAGAACTCTGTACACTTTAGCTGAACAAGGATGTGAGCATTGATACCCTTTTGCTCATACCATCCACACATTCACTAGAGGTTCTCAACATCTTGTGGCTAATTTCCCTAATTTACTGATTATTTCCATTTTGCTTTACATCTACTATAAGATTAATTGAGTTGAAAAAATATTTTCTGTACATATATCTGCAGGCAGTGAGAATACTTTGAGAATTTTAAGGTCAAATATGTTTTTTTAAGTATATATTTTTAAAAGTATATATTTTAAAAAGTAAAGTTGCCTAACGGATAGAGATACTTGGTGCACTTTTGTGAAATCAAGGACTTGTAAGATGGGCATGTGTGCAGCTGTAAAAAAAGTAATTCCAAGCTCAGTAGGCTACCACAGTGTATTTTCAGAAGTTTCTAATTGAAGGTATGCTTCATTTGCTTTGGTTGTAAGAGAAATCACATTTGAACATGATTATGTCGGCAAATGACCTCATAAAAAGTAGAGTTGCAAAAAAAAATCCAGTTTCACAGGTTATTCAGGAAGCATTTTGTAAATGTTTGTGTTTCTGTTTTCCAAGCCAGCTTTTCAACGATCTTCCAAAGAGTTAGGGCAGTTAAAGTCCATTAGCTTCACTGCAGGTCTAACAACACTTATGGTATCTGAAGTTATTTGCAAGGCACGTACATGAGAAACCTACAGTCATGTTCCTTTCTCCAGATAAGAGCCAAATAAACTGATTTTTCACTTTTGAAATGCCCTGTGGAATATCTGGGAGCATACCTGCTGCATGGCTTCCCACCCTGCTTGTAGTTTCCCATGGCTGCCCGGCTCTTTTCTTCACTCGAGTCAGGGCCGGTGCAGGAAGCCCCAGCTGGTTCCCCACAAGCCTGGGGCTTTCCTGGGGTTTTTCCATAAGCACAGTGAGCTCTTCTGCAGTCTCTTCCAGGCATGCATGGGCAACCTCCGTTTCCTGCATTCAAATTGGCTGAATCTTGCCCCATTCCCCCCACTCACTTTCAGTCTTTTTTTTAAAAAAATTGAAACAGAACACAGGCAGGCGCTGAGAATTGGCACCCATCTAAAATCCTTGCTGGTGCCTCAAGGTTTAGAGAATCACTGGCTTCCCCCTCAAACTCCTTGCAGGTGCGAAAGAAACACTGGTTCCCCCCTTTAACCTTCTCATGCATGCAAGAGAATCGCCTTTCCCCCCTGCAAACTCCTTGCATGTGTGGGGGAGGGTACAGATTCTCTTGTGTTGGTGGGGCGGGCCAGAGCAGCAAGGCGGGAAAATGGCCCTGGTGCTGCTGCCAAGGAGTTCTTCATGACAGGGAAGACCCCTGAGCAACACAGGGGCATTCAAAAATAACCTCCATTTTGGCGGTTCTGGAAAGCCACGGAGCAAAACCAATGCTCCAGGGTGGTGCCGGGACGACAGCATGGCAGACACGCTGCAGCAATGGGGGAGTGAAAAACTCTTCATTGCACAGGGTCATTTCCCATGCTAACAGAGGAGCAATTTCGCCATGAAAAACCGGCCATAGATTCTTGAGGCCATGTGTGTTTTCTACCTTCTGAGACCTTGGACCTAAAGTCCTAAAGTACTCTGCAAGACAAGTTCAGACTGTTCAAAATGTTTTATGCCAAGTAAAAATGAATGTTTAGCAACTACACTGACCTTTCATTATTTCATTTTATTTATTTTAATCAGGTAAATTTTCCCTTTAAAATGTGTGTGTGCGTATGTGTGTGTGTGTGTGTTTTCCCATGGTGCAGCTACTAGGAAAAGTGAAAAGTGCAATAACCTCATAATAAAGGTAAACATAATAAAGACAAAAGTTTAGATCCACCAGAGGGTCTCCACAGATGGGATAGCAATTTGCACTGATTCTCCCTTCCTGATGCCCCTATCTCTAAGAAATATCATTTGTGAGATAGGAGTTCCAGTTTATGCTAAACCAGGAAGGGGGAGGTATGAAAGTTGTGCTCCCTGGCAGAAATCTCTTCTGTCAACAATAATTGTCTGATAAATGCAAGCCAAGTGCTAAAAAACATTTACAAAGATGTAAAAATAATAAAACAGTGCATAGTAAAATGGTGTGAAAAGG
This sequence comes from Sphaerodactylus townsendi, assembly GCF_021028975.2. Lineage (NCBI taxonomy): Eukaryota > Metazoa > Chordata > Lepidosauria > Squamata > Sphaerodactylidae > Sphaerodactylus > Sphaerodactylus townsendi. The sequence continues at coordinate 125,806,556 of NC_059425.1, read as the reverse complement.
TCAGGGAAAAAAGACAGCCAGAGAAGCCAGTATCTTTATTAAAAGCTTGAACAAATAGTACTTTTCTCTTATGCTTTTACATCTAACTAAAGGTGTATATTCCATAATCATGACCTCACGACTGATAAAAACCTTCACCCGCTTCTACCTGGCTCATGGCAGGAATATCTAGGAAAAGACAAGCGGAGAACCCATACATTCCATTCTCCACACTGCCTCTTCTGTCTCTTTCCACTCTTTTATCCTTCTTGCTCCATTTCTCATCCCCCCTTTTCTTCCCCTTCTCTTGCTTAACTGTTCTATTTCCCCATCTGGCTTTTTCATTCCATTCCATTTGTTTAGTTTTTTTAAAAAAATCCAATTTTCATTCTCATTCTTTTAAGACTTTTTTCCCCTCACCAACCTAGTTTTCACTCCCCTCCATTTATCACATTTTCTTACTCTGATTTTTCAATCCTCCACGTCAATTCTTCTTCCTCTGTTTCTCCAAACTACACTTAGGTTGGAGCTTCCTAGGCCCTGGATCTAATACCTCTGTTGCTCTTAACAATCAAAATTGATCACTATGTGAAACAAGATGGTGGGCCACTGTGCTAGTCCAGCAGGGCTCTTCTTATGTTCTTAATGCCAAAGTTCAAACTATGGTCTCAAGAGATCTCAGTCAGCATCCCTCATTTGGGAAAATTCTAATCCTCTTTTTGTTATTGTTTTAATTTTTGTATTTTCCTCAAAATGTTGGGGCTTCCCCAGGTCTACAGAAAAAAATCTTTTCTGTACATGGCTTCATTTTCCAGAATATTTGAGCTTGCTTTCTAGTGTCATATGCAGAATTAGGATGAAACTACTTGGTATGTACAGCACATGCTAGGTCATGGGTGTGCAACTAGAATTGCTGATAGACAGATATCAGAAAAACTCAACATAAAAAAAATGTTTGCTCAGTACTGTGAGGGAGCACTGGCCAATTATGCACAAGGTGTCTGTGTGCAATGGAGACAAATGTCTGTCGTGGCAAGATTTCTTGTACAGATGTATTTCCTTGAGTGCCACTTTCAGTTTCCATTTTCTCCATGGCACGAGAGACTGCTTCTAGTGTGACTTTTAATTTGCTTTACTTTCAGAGCAGGCAGATTTGCCAGTGAGTGCAGCTTAGACCTAGTCACGTTCCCTCTACCCCCAGCCAGCCAACCTAGCTCCACCTTTCCCACTGCCTTGCACTGCCATCCAAGCCTCCCCCCTCACCACACTTCCATGTTGAGGGCTCTTTCCTGCTTCTCTAAATGCTCATATTGAGATACTGATATTTCAATATAATAATAACAGAAAGGGCTTTTCCAAGGAACAGTACAAGCAGAGTTTCTTTTTGGCTCCATCCCACCTTCTCTACTTTACTTCTTCCCTTAATTATGTCTGAGAGTGGGGTTTTTTAAGTTTATTTCAAACACACATTTGTTTTAAAAGAAACCTCTCTTGCAGCAGCAGCTGTGGCAGAAAGTGGGGGGAGGGGAGGAGGAGTCTTCTTCAGCAGCTTGTAGTCCATGGAATTGCTTTGCCTTTTTCATTTGGCGGGGTTATTTTTTGGAAAGGGGCTACAATAGCTATATAACTGCAATCACTATATTGATATAACTACAATTTAAAAGGCTTTAACAAATCCCTTTATCTTGTAGCTATCAGGTGTGATGAGATCTGTGCAGAGTTAATGGGCAGAGTTAAGAGAACCAGGAGAAGCAGAGGCCCAGGAGAGTTCTCTGCAGAAAAACTGCATGGCAGGAGTGAGTAGCTCTTCGCATTTAAACAGAAAGGTGAGAAGACCACACTACAAGCCCACTGCCCAGTGAAAAGCCCCAAGGCAACCATTCCATATGCAATGGGCCACTATGAGGGGGAAGAAAGAGCTCCCATGTCCCACCACTCTTTTGCCAGCTTCCTTCTCTCCTTTCCACTCACTACTATGCTTTCTTTTAATGGACCTCCCCATTCATCATCTTTATTTATTTACATCATTTATGCCTAACTTTTCTTCCCAGTGAGATCTCAAAAATAGTTTACATTATTCTCTTCTCCATTACCAGTATATCCTCAAAACAACACTTTGAAGTAGATTAGATTGAGATAGTCACCCAGCAAGCTTCCACATAAATGGGGATACGAACCTGGGTCTTCTAATCTAGATCCTAATTTGACACTCAAACCACTACACTACACTGACTTGAAGTTTTTCTTTTTTTCCCCTCCCCAGCAGCCTCACCTGGGAAGAAGTGTGGCCAAATTGCATAAAGTTGTGTAATAGCGAGTTACATAATAGCCACTGCCAGACCCAGATAAATTATATACATTGTGTGGGGGCTGCCACTGGGCCCAGGCCAGGTATCTGATAACAAATTGTCCTGTACCAACTATTACACCTAGGTGAGTGGCACATGTTGTTTGGGGATTGCTGCTGAGCCTGAGGAGCCTCCTTTCAGGGCAAGAGGGAAGGGAGCAGTGGTAAATTAGGAGGCCAAAATATTCCAGGTCAGGGCACTCTCTCCTGGTTTTAACTGAAAAACTTTGAAGGATGTAAATATTGTTTTGGTTGCTTAACAACTCTGACAACAGCCACTCAGCTCTCAAAGGCATCTGCTTCTTAAATGTTATATTTTCTTTTCCTTGCAAATAGCTAACAGGGTATTCTGCTGTTAGGTTCCCAGAGTAGAATGAAGTGAGTTCAAAACAATGTCCATTTATTACAGAGATTGGAGCAACTGGTTTCTGAGAAAAGGAGCTCATGCAGTCTAATATGCAGAACTAACAAGCATGTAGTCCACCCCACAAGACTAAAAACACCCACAAATATCAGAAAGGGGAGCAGACTGGTCCATTACATATACAATGCATGATGGTGGTGGAAAGTGCCATCAAATTGTAGTTGGCATGTCAACCTCATAGTATTTTCAAGGCAAGAGATATTCAGAGGTGGTTTGCCATTGTCTGGTCTCCCATCCAATTACTAACCATGGTCAACCCTGCTCAGCTTCTGAGATCTGAGAAGACCAGGCTAGCCTATGCTATATAATAAATATTAAAAGTACAGATGCTACTTCTATTATTTGGTTTTACCCCCAATTTTTGTTTGCTTATTTATTTTCTATTTTATTTCAGATTTGTCTGCAGACATAGAGTTGAAACTCCAACCCCTGACAGTGTTGGAACACACTATCAAAGCACTCCTGACAGATGACTATCCTCTGTTTAAAAACCTCCAAAGAAGAAGACTCCTCCACACTCCGAGATAGTGCATTCCACTGTCAAACAGCCCTTACTGTCAGGATTTTTTCCTCATGTTTAGGTAGACTCTCTTTTCCTTCACCTTGAACCCATTACTCCTGGTCCTAGTCTCTGGAGCAGCAGAAAACAAGCTTGTTCCCTCACCAACATAACATCCCTTCAAATATCTAAACTTGGCTATAATGTCACCTCTTAACCTCCTCTTCACCAAACTAAACATACGCAGCTCCCTAAGTCTATCCTCGTAGGGCATGGATTCCAGACCTTTTACCATTTTGGTTGCCCTCCTCTGGACCAGTTCCAGCTTGTCGATGTCCTTCTTGAATTGTGGTGGCCAGAAATCATCTTATATCATCAGTTAATTATACTAATACTTTAATTGAGGATGGCTGAGCTAGGCAGTCTATCAATGGCTAGCTTTTTCTGGCAATTTCACCCTAGATCATAGTGAGGAGCCTATTGTGTATTCCACCAATCAAAGAAGCTTGTCTGGTTTAGGCCTGTACCAGAAGGCCTTTTTGATGACAAACCCACAATTATGGAACAGTCTTTCCAGGGAGGTTACCTGACCCTCTGATGTTCAGTTTTGAGGAAGCAGTTGAATTCAGTTTTATTAAGGACTGCATTCAAATAGGTCAGTTTTTATTTATTGGCAATCCCAATTGAAATTATATTACTTTGTGTGTATTTTTTTATAATAGCTGTTTTATTAGCATTGTAAGCTGCCTTGAATTCTGCAAGGTAGACAGGCAGCTAATAAATGATTATTTAAAAGTAAATGGCTTGGGTATCTGAAAGACCATTTCCTTCTATACTATCCAGCCCACCAAAGTAAAATCTCTCAAGCCCAGCTCTCTGTGTCACTGCCTTTGAAGGGGCAGTTTGTGGGGACTAGAGATAGGGCATTAATTGAGGATGGCTAAGCTAGGGGACTAGAAATAGGGCATTTTCTGTGGTGACACCTTATCTCTGGAATGCCCTGCCCTTTGAGGCTTTCCAAACAGCTATTTTAGACATCAGGCAAAACAAATCTTTTTACCCAGATTTTCTTTTAATAGCTTTTTAAATTGTTTCTGTTTGATGGATTGTTTTAATGCTACTGATATCCAATGGCTTATTTTTAATTGATAGTTTTTTATATTGTTATCGTGTTTTGTGGGCAGTTATACCACAGGTTTTGCAGGCAGTTGCACCGTGGGTTTGCAGGCAGTTGTGCCATGAGTTTGCGGGCAGTTGTACTGCAGCCCAGGACTTGGACTTCTACCACTCTTTGGGAAGTTGTAAGTCAAATAAGCCCTACCAAGTGCTTTCTGGCAGCAGGATTTTTTTGGTGTTTTCTGTCTGGAGTCTGGAGTTGGTGGGGCAGCACCACAGTGGCACCATCACCGGCTGCCTCAGGCTGAGGATTGGGCTGTCCATCATTAAGAGTTCTGTTGGCTTTTAAAAATTATTTTTAGACAGTCACAGCCTTTCTGCACTTTCAAAAATTCTATAGGAACAGGGCTATCAACAAATCTATATGTGTGAATATAGTTAAAAATATTCCATTCTTCGTTGTCCAGAAATGCTATTTATTATTTAAATACTTTCTGCAGTGTTAATGAAAGGAAGCATTCCACTCAAACTAAGCCCTGAAAACCCACTGCAACAATCTGGTGCTTATATTTGGAAAATGTCCGTAACTTCTAAACACAACACTAGAAGATCATAAATGGGTAAAAGCATGGGAAGTATTTCTAAATTGGTCAGCTCCACTGCCTGCAATAGTGATTGAAAGTTCTTACTCTGAGAAGTTTATAGTTACTTTCCTATACTTATTCAACTAGAGTTGTCTACCAACCCAACATATGCATTTTAATGGTGCAATTTGCAGATGTGACAAAAAGTAGAATTCCTGCTGGAAAGCTGAAGGGTGCACACCTCTTTTCTGCTGCTATTAGTTCATATAATGGCTTCCAAGATGAGACAACATAGCAAGTAGTACAAACAACGCACTAGTGGTGCATGACTTCCACCAACTGCTTGAGAAATGGAAGCAGATGTGGACGGTAGGAGGTTGCTTAACTCTATATGGAGTTTTAGTAATTGGAAGGAAAATAACATTAACCACTGGGGAAGCAATAAAGAGAAGATGCCTGGAGGTTTCATGTTTTGATTTTAAATTGCCCCACTATTAGGAAGTTACAAATTGTCAATCAAAATATAATTTTGACAGTATGAAGGAAGCTCCAAGCAATGCATCATCATTTGCAGTGACATATTTGCTTAAAAACTTAGTATAGTGGAACATTGTACACAAGAAGAAGTGACAAAACTCTTTCAGTTAAAACTCTTTTAGTTTAGTCAGACCCTTCTGAGACTTGATTTGTTCATTGTTACATTGGCAAGAGAACAGTTTTTCCATGGTATGGATTCATATCACTCTGACAATCTCTACAGAGAGGAGTCATACAGTCTATTGAATTCCCATTGCCTATTTTCGGGCATAGAATTACTAATTTATTGGCTCAAACTATGTGATATCTCTCTATTGATGCAACCAGGATAATGTGGGTATGAATCATGGAAAAGGATCTTTCATATCATCTGTAAGGGATGCACTTGCACTATTAATCTGCTAAATTGCTATGAATTATACAACTAGTGGTTGATCGTTGATTACAACTAAATTCTTGTGTAATTTTTTCAAGGTGGTAAAATAGTTATAACATGATTATTTCATGGTCACAGTGAAGGCTTCTGAATGTGCTAAACATGGTGATTTATTTCATTCATATCAGATTTTATAGGGTGCATTCAAAAATTTGTTATGCTACAACCATCTCCCCATGTTCATTAGGTATGATTGAACACCCAGCAGTTTTGCTGCCTCATGTGCTGTCAGCAAGTATCAGCTAAGTAGCAGGTAGCAAGCAAAGGTGTAGTCAGCCAGTCCATAGTCAAGGCAGGTGATAAGCAAAGACATAGTCAGGCAGTCCAGAGTCAATACCAGCAGCAAGTCCAGTCTGGCAGACTGAGAGGCAGAGTTCTGGGAGACCAAATGCATAAAGCTTCCCAGTAAAGCACACTTGTTATACCCAGGCACAGGCACAGCCAAGACCGAGGCAGGGCTTAAGTAAGGCACTCCTACTAATGGGGCCAGGATCCTGCGGAGATTTAGTCTTCCTCCAATGCGGATGTCTCTTAACTCAGAGAGCCTTCTAGCATACTGAGCAGCAATACAAATGTTTCTCCCCTTTCTCTATGGCTGCAACCTTTGGCTTTGCATCCTTTATGCAGCTGGCTTAAATTCTGATTTCTAGTGGATTTCTAAGGGGGGGAGGGTAAAGCGTCTATAGACACTGATGGAAATGATCCCGTCCCGGTCTCTTCCACTGTAAAGTCTATTCCCACTAATTTCCCCAAACTAAAAGGGACAGACCAGACTATTTGGGGTAATTGGGACTACCTTTACCTTTTCCTACTATAGTTATAGACAGACCACTGTACTACACTAAATTGAGAATGAATAATTTGATTGATCTATCAACTAATAGCCTAGACTAGATTTGATTGATCTATCAGCTAATAGTCTGATTGTAAGGTAGGGGGTTGATGTGTGTTTCTGTTCAGGCATTCTGGCCTTGGCATATTCCAGGATCTGGGCTGTGTGCCCAGAGTGGCTGCGAAGTTAACCTTGCTTTTGTGTGTGAAGCTTGCTTTTCTTGCTTCGTGGGAATTGGGTTGGGGAGGCCTGGGAGGAGCTCCATTACCCGTAAAAGAAGCCGCCTATTCCCGGGAAGGTCAGAATCTGCATTCCGTGTAGTGTGATCATTGAAGTTTATGAAATAAAGAACTATTCTAAGTTATTTGTTTCGAGTCCTTCGAGGTTCCTTACATTATGCAGATTCTCACAACTTTATTTTCGGATTGATCGTGGCCAAGCACCATCCTCATCCGTTCTGTGGATCTCCGATGTCTTCCAACATGCGGAGATTGACTTTTAAGGGTCCGTTGAACTCAGAATATGAAGAGACTGTGGTAGCCCCAAAGAGGGCTCCCTCTCTTCCCTCCACACAACGGTCCCTGTGGAGGAGCCAGCGGAATCAATCTCCCTGGTGACCCTCTCCAAGCCTCAGCTCAGCCGGAGCTTAGCCTTCCTCCAACTGCACGAGCAAGTGGAAGAAGTCCCCCTGATGGCTCGGCGCACTGTCTCGGCTGAACGTCTTGAAGTGCGTCAGGAACTCTACGATTCTGGTGGCGGGATGTCGATGGATCGTGCCCCCAAGAGCGGCATGTCACCACCCGTCAACATATGGATTACAAACCGGTGATGCGAACGGTGATGGAGGAAATCGGAGTATCGACCATCCATGGGGACACCCAGGAATCTCTGTATCAATACCTCGAGGAGCCTTCTCCCGAACACTACTGGCAGAGCACAGGAGTGCGCCCGAAGGGCTCGTGCCCATCAGCACCCCGAGACTCCATGGAGGGTGTTCTGGATTTACAAAAAGGGTCCCGGGTCAGACTTACTTTTGCAGAGGATGCCCGCGCCCGGGATCCTCCAGACCTACGGGAACTCGAGGGAGCGACTGCCATGCCGGCTGTGGACTTGAATCGCCACCCTGTTCTGGAGCCGGTTCATTGGACTGGGCAGCTCGAAGCCCTCGAGATGGCCAAACGTGATTGGGAGCAAGAACGTGAAGCCCTCGAAAGGGAGCTTGAAGCCCTTGAACTGGAACGTGAACAGGAGCGTGAAGCCCTCGAAAGGGAACGGCTGGCCCTGGAACTGGAATGTGAACAGCAATGCCAGGACCTAGAATTGGAACTGGTAAGGGAGAAAGATGTCCTTAGACACCAATATCTCCAAGACGTCACAGTCCATGATCGAGTCCTGGAACAATCCAGGCTTGAACTCCAGCGTCAGCGTGAGTGTTTGAAAGCACTTGAAACCCAAGGAGAGGTCGAGTCCGCAATGCAAAAGAGGGAGTGCGACAGGCTGCAGCAGGACCGAGAAACTCTCACACGACATGAGAGGGAACTGGCTGCAAGAGACGTGTTGATCCAGAGAGACGGCGCGGCTCGATCGCGCTCGCCCGCCGCCCCAGTTCACACGGCTTCTCGGATAGAGGCCCCCCTGCCGCAGCGTAGGGCAGTTCCCCCAGTGCAGCCCCTGCCACCACCAATCCCAGTTGCACAACCACCACCTGGACGGGTCCCGGCCCCTGCCCCGGTGCCACCAGTAGCACCGGTGGCCGGTCGGGGCTACCCTCGACCCCACATCCCGGCGCGCTTTGATGGAACCGCTTCCAAATTACCATATTTCATTCTACAGCTGGATGCACACATGCTTGAGTTTGATGATCTTTATCGCTCGGAAGCGGAAAAAGTTCGAGACATCGGATCTGTGCTAGATGGGGATGCTGCAGAATGGTTTGTGGAATTACACGAAATGGGGGGGGGGGCTGAACTTCAAACCGTGGCTGCCTTACTCCAGGGACTTAGACTGCGGTTTCAAGATCCGGAAGAGGTGAACAAGGCTATTAAGACTATTAAAACCATCAAGCAGGGTACCAAATCCTTTGCTGAATTCGCTCGAGAGTTTCAGCTGGCAGCTAGCAAACTACCGGACTGGCCTGAACGCATGAAATGCGAATATTTCCACGATGCGGTAGACCCTGACATTTGCACCTGGGCAGTTATGGTGCGTGAGCCACGCACCATCGCAGAGTGGATTGAAGTGGGCAACATCATCGCAGCCCGCCTTACCCGTTCCAAAATGGGAAAACCTGCAGCTACCAAACCTACCGCCAAACCTGCCGCCGCTGCGCCGCTGAAGAAAACAGGTGGGGGGCCATCAGTCACTGAGTCCACCTCGGATCGACGCCGACGCCTCGGATTATGTCTATATTGCGGAGGACCGGGCCACATGGTAGCCAACTGCCCAAAGAAGCAGAAAGCCCCCATTCCCGCTCCTCGCAAGTCGACAGCACGGACCCCACGCAAGCCAGGGCTTAAAGGACCCCAAGGGGCTACGCAAGCCGTATTTGATGACGAACCAGGAGAGATCAATGACACTGAGCCTGATGGGGTGAGCCTCTGGTCAGCCCCTGCGGAAGAGAACCCAGCTCCAGATGCGGTGAGTGATGGGGGTGCCCCCATAACTATTATGACCTCTTTGGCCAACACATCCAAGCATACGTGCATATTAGCACGCGCACTAGTGGATTCAGGTTGCTCCCACTGCCTTATGAGACCTCAAGTGGCGGAGCAATTAGGGCTTGAACGTATAGCATTGGCCAAAACCATTCCCTTCACTCAAATGGATGGCAGTCCATTAGGCACTGATGGCCAGGCCCGTTTTCGAACCCAACCAGTGCTCCTACGTTGCGCAGAGCACTGAGAGAAACGTAGCTTTATCCTGGCTCCAGTCGCCAAACATCCCATCATATTAGGGATGCCCTGGCTACTCTCCCATGAACCCACCATTTTCTGGGGGCAACGCATCGTTCGGTTCACGGATCCTCCTTGTGGGGATCACATGCATGAGGGGGAGCCACCGGAAGAATCTACTGAACTTTCCGATGAACCCCAACCAATGGCTCTCGATGTCACCCCAAGTCCAGGGTTGATCGAAATCCCCAAAATCTACTGAGATTTGGCCAAGGTCCTTGAAGAACAAGAGTGCGACCAACTACCCCCCCATCGGGACACAGACTGTAAAATCCTCTTGGTCCCAGGGACACAACTTCCTAAGGGTAGAATATACCGGATGAGCCCAACCGAGGAGAAAGAGCTTCGGGCTTTCCTAGATAAAAACCTGGCTCGCGGTTTCATTCGTCGGGCCACCAAGAGCACCCATGCAGCCCCTGTTCTGTTTGTAAAAAAGAAAGATGGGACTCTACGACTCTGCACCAATTATCGAGGTTTAAACGCTGTCTCTATCTCAAATAAATACCCCTTGCCCCTAATCAAGGACCTCCTCAATGCATTGGGGAAGGGGCGTATTTTTACAAAGCTGGATTTGCGAGAAGCCTACTACCGAGTGCGGATCGCTGAAGGGTTTGAACATTTAACAGCCTTTAATACGAAATTTGGTCAATATGAATACCGTGTAATGCCCTTCGGATTATCCGGAGCCCCAGGGGTTTTCATGTCGCTTATCAATGATGTCCTGCAGGATTTTCTGTTTAAGGGGGTGGTGGTATATTTAGACGATGTCCTTATATACTCCCAATCGGAGGAAGAGCATGTGCGTCTGGTCAGAGCTGTATTGCAACGTCTACTCGATAATTCCCTATTTGTAAAACTGTCTAAATGTGCCTTCCATCAGACCTCCATGGATTATTTAGGTTATCGGATCTCTCCGGAGGGCTTAGAAATGGATCCGGCAAAAGTGGCTGCTGTTGTAAATTGGCCTGTCCCCACAACTTGCAAGGAACTTCAGTCCTTTTTAGGTTTTGCCAATTTCTACTGGGACTATATTCCCCAGTTTGCCAAAATTGCCCTGCCCCTCACAGATTTGCTTCGTACCAAGGGGAAAGGTCCTCATGCGTCTAAACCCAGGGCTTCCCTTTCCTGGTCCCCAGACTGTCAGGATTCTTTCCAAGCTCTTAAAACCGCTTTTACTACAGAACTGATTTTGAAACACCCGGATCCCTCCTTGCCCTTCGTCGTACATGTAGATGCTTTGGACAAGGCCTTAGGAGCAGCCCTCTTGCAGAAAAATAAAAACAATAAACTTGTTCCGTGTGCTTATTTATCGAAAAAACTATCTGGTCCTGAACTTAACTGGACTGTTGGAGACAAAGAGATGGCTGCCATCAAGGAGGCTCTTAGTACTTGGCGGCACTGGCTGGAAGGAGCTGCTCGTCCCTTCCAGGTCTGGTCTGACCACAAAAATCTGGCGGCTCTGTCTACACCACTCAAAATGTCGGCTAAACAGTTGAGATGGGCTGATTTCTTCTCCAGATTCACATTCACAGTCCATTTCCTTTTCCAGGCAATAGCAACAAGTTGGCTGATGCCTTGTCCGCCTTGCCCGCACCTAAGGGACCAACACCTCCCACGCGGCGTATACCTCGTACCATCCTCTACACCCTCACCAATGGTGGGATTAAGCGGGTAACCCGATCCCAAATGGCCAAGCGACTCCCCGAGCGCCTCCCCACCACTTGAACATCCCCGGACGTTGTCTCCCACTGTTTCTCACGCCACTTCTGGATGGAGGCGGGGCAGCAGGACATCCCGAAGCGAAGGGAATCTGACCACCCTCTTGCAATTGAAAGGGGGTGTGTGGAGGAGGGGTGATCTGTTGATACGATCCCGGCACCGACCCTACGTAAGCAGAGATTCTTCTGGCCCGGGCCACGACGCACTAGACAAGCGGGACATTTCGGATTTTTTAAAAAGCGCTTCCACTTATTAAGGCTTAAAATTCAATGGTGGGCGCTAATTCATGCGCAAAGCGACATTGAAGCGTGCATTAAGAGTTTGTCCATTACATGTTGCTGAGGGGCTAAATCTACCATCCCCAGCAAGCCCCATTACGGATTGTTACATCCCATTCCCTCCAGCTGCCAAACCGTGGGCAAGTGATATCCATGGATTTCATGCCACGGATCTCCCCGAGAGCCATGGGAATAATGGGTCTTGTGGGTGGTGGTGGATCTCTTTCGGAAACAGGCACACTTTGTTTCCGGTGGTCCCACTATCCCCTCGGGTGCCCAAAGTTAGCCAAATTGTTTTATTCAACATGTTCTACACTGCTTGCACTTTCTGTCAGCCGAGAGGAGAGTGATCTCCGACCAGCTGCCCCCAATTCATAATCTAAGTTTTGGAAAGCGTTCCTCTGGAGACCTTCTGGGAACCAAGGATCTGTCACGCTGTCGCTGCCCCGTACTCACGTGCAAAGTGACAGCCAGACCGAACGGACCAACAGAACACTGGAACAGTACTTACGCTTTAACTACACCAACTACTGCATCAAGCACAACTGGGTTGAGAGCTTCTACCGCTTTGCGCTGAGTACGCCTATAATAATAATCACGGCGTGTTCATAGTAGCACCAACAAAACCCCTTTTGAGGGTGGTTGTCTGGTCGTTTCTTTTTCCACCCCTGCCTCAACTCCCCGGACCAGGCGTTGCAGCCCCCTAGACTTTGGCGCTTAAAACTGGATCCAGTCTTTGGCTGAAGGCTGGAAGACCGTGTCTTCCTCGCTGGCACAAAGCGCAGGAAGCGCAAAAAACTGCCAGAAGGCGGACAAACATTAGAACTGACTTTCCTTCCCACTACAAATTGGGACATGGGTTTATTTGTCCACCAGAAACCTTAGAGACGTGTACACAAGAACCTCTCAAAGCTAGGGCAAAAGAAATTCATAGAGTCCGTTTCGGATCAGTTCCAGGTGATCAATGATGTGAGTGCTTTCGTTTAGAATTGCCAAATTCGTTACAAAAGTAATATTCATCCTGCAATGTTTCCATTCTAGCTTAAAAAAAAAACTGCCAAGGCTGGCTCCAGATTCCGATGCCTGGCACGACTCCAACGGAGGTTCCCCACCCATGATTATTGATGGCCTACAAGCATTATGAAATCGATGCTATTCTTGGACTTCTCGCTATTTCCGCCAGAACGGCTTTGCAATACCCTGTAGTTTTCTTGGGTGGGGTTTCCCTCATGCCATAATCAGTTGGTTTTTGCAGAGAATATTGACTCGCCCGTTGATCTCCGCTTTTCATAAGTCTTTCCCACACAAGCCGGGTGGGGAGGGAGCTTTCTTAGGAGAAGCGGAATGTAAGGTAGGGGGTTGATGTGTGTTTCTGTTCAGGCATTCTGGCCTTGGCATATTCCAGGATCTGGGCTGTGTGCCCAGGAGTGAGCTCGCGAAGTTAACCTTGCTTAGCACTTGCGCTAATCATATGTGTGTGTGAAGCTTGCTTTTCTTGCATCGTGGGAATTGGGTTGGGGAGGCCTGGGAGGAGCTCCATTACCCGTAAAAGAAGCCGCCTATTCCCGGGAAGGTCAGAATCTGCATTCCGTGTAGTGTGATCATTGAAGTTTATGAAATAAAGAACTATTCTAAGTTACTTGTTTCGAGTCCTTCGAGGTTACTTACACTGATCTTATTAGAGCCTGGAAGCTGAAAGCAGGGTCAATATTTGGATGGGAGACCTCCAATTATGACTGAGAGTTGTTACACTAAGGAAGGCAATGGCAGACCAACTCGGCTCATCTTTTGTCATGAGGTGAACTTTCATGAAGTCACTAAAACTAATGTAGTATCAATCTTCTGCAATTAAAAAAGAAACAGAAGAAAATATTACCTCTGGAAATTGTCTCCCTCTTCCCCAAAATTAAGCTATCATTTATATTAGATTTGAAATGATTCTTTCAGAGAACTTCCTTTTATTTTATTTAAGAATTTGATGTCCCCCAGTGTACTGATTTCCATCAAAATCTTACAATACATTCTTTATGCTCAGAAGAAAGCCCTGCAGAAATCAAACAAGCTTATCTCTCTCTTTATGGCTTAGGCACTTATCTTCATCACACAGAATATGTGAAATGCCCTTGACTCCAGCTTCTGCCTGTGTGAATTATAAACAGTTCTTTACACTTGTGATAGCTGTATTAAATCAAAAGGTTCCAATTATGCAGGAAGTTGCATTTACACAACTCACATGTGGACACTTGAGCTCCATTTTTCCTGTATTATTTTAAATACCAAAATATGTAAATATGACATTGCTCCCTCTGCCAATCTGCATGAGTCTACTCTCAAAATCTATTCTTCCACACCTTGAAAGAAAAATACTTAAAGTTATGCATGGTTTAAATCAAGAATTGTTTAATTTTTAAAAGCTGTAATGAAACTAGTTAACTTATTCCCACCTATTTCATGTTGACTTCCTAAAAGACTACTAAAAGTCCTCTTTTGATTACTGGTCTTTTACATGTGTGATTCTCTTTCTGGTTTGATTCTTGTTTATGCACATGTTTTCCACATTTCGGCAGTTACCTTGCCCTCAGATCATAGAATCCCCACAGTTTTTGAAACCTTTGAAAGTGTGAACTTTATTTTCCCTTAGCAGAGAAAGTGAAATAGTTCTTTCCCACCATTTCAGAAAAATCTGAAGGTCTTTCACTGGAATGATGGACCAGTGTGAAATTAACATAATCTAGCAGCATTACTTCACTTGGTCAAAGATGTCTGGAAAAAAGTGTCAACAACCTCCCCAAGTTGAGGTTGCATGGAAACAAGGTGAAGGGCAGGCAAAATGGCAGATCGGCTGAAGGTTACTCAGCTACCACAAACTCATGGCTCCCACTGGGAAAGCAGGTGACACTTGCATCAGGGCTAGCCTGATGCTTATTCCCTTGGTCTAGGGTTGCTCCTGCTGGCCTGTGTGGCTATTGAGAGCTTGGGAAGTCTGGTTGGCTGAGTCTGAAGCCACTGTCCACCTGTTTTGGACTTTTCATACGGTATGCTGATTGAGTATAGTAAACTAAGATAAGTTAAAAATATATGAGTTAAGAAGCTAGCAATTGATATTTCTGAATTAAAGATGGAGTATAATAATGATGATTGTTTGAAGTCTAAGTAGTCTTGAATATATATGTCAGTATAATAAGACAATCCCCGCTGAGGGGTATGTAATATGTAAATGTACAATTGTTTATTTTAAATGATATCTGAGGGTTATTTGTGTGTATTATGTTACTAGAATCTCAATAAAAATTTTGGAAAAAAATGAAGCCACTGTCTACACAATGAGAGACCAAAATCCTGGCTGAGTAAGCAATGGGGTCCAGACAAAGGGTCAAACAAAAATGTACATAGAGTTTCCATCCATCAACATTATTTCACCCACACTGTTCAATGACATCTAGGTTCTTCCAATGGTGAGAAAGTCATTTCCCCAAACCCTTGACCTAATTCACTGCTAGTTGTGAAATGGCACAATACTAAAAACAAAAAGATAATGACATAATTGCCTTTTATAGCTAATAAAGACTGTGTAGATGGCTCTGCTTAGCTGGATCACAGCGCATGTGTTTAAGGATTTGACTTTTTTGGTCATAGTAATGTTCTCTTATTAGATAACCTTTGTTCTGAATTACACTAAAATCACAAATTGCATAATATGCACTATGAACAAGGTACTGTGGTGTAGGTTGAAGACTCTTTGTTCCTTGATATGTGATTTGAACAGTTTTACTTTGGAATATCTATAGGATCATTTAAACTTCTTCAAAAAAAGCAGAGCTTTCTCTTGCATTGACGTAAAATAGAAATGTTTCTATCCCACATATTAACATCTTGAGGGTTTTTTTTACAAAATTGTGATTTATAAACTAATAAAAATATTAAATAAAATATACAATATTTCTTCTTGTGTCCAATTTAATATACATTGTATATAATCAATATAAAATATCTGTACATGAATTCTACCATGATGTAGTTTAAAAATTTCATTCAAAGTGCCAGCTAGATACTGGGGAAGACAAATATTAAAGCAGTATGCTGAACTTCTTTTTATATTAGTGATATAAATATCTGGTGAACCAGGTTTATTTCCACACTCCTAAGCGTGAAGCCTGCTGGGTGACTTGCTGGGCTAGTCACAGTCCTATTAGAACTCTATTGGCTCCATCTATCATATACAGTATCTGTTGTGGGAGAGAAAAGGAAGTTCGTAAGCAACTCTGAGACTCCTTACAGTTGAGAAAAGCAGGTATAAATCCAAACCCTTATTATTCTTCCTGACATGCATACTATTGTGAAGGAGATATTTTATTTACATTATTTGTAGTTTGCCTGTCTCACTCAGACTTAAGGCAGGTTACACAGACCCCTTATGCACAGCAAATGTATAACAGGTTGCAGTCAAGATAAAAGAAACCCGTTTTCCTGTTTTTGCGTTCACATGCATCTGTGTAGGCAGTGATTGGAACTCACAGAAACAATCCATGATCCTTCACATGGAGAAGCATCTATTTTTAAAATTTACTTCCCACCAATACATAGCTACTTAGGCATGCACAAATGAACCCCCACAGCTCTGCTGATGTCTCATGATACGACTATCTGCACCTGTGTAGCTACACAGATGTAAGCTGCAATTTTTATAAAAAGAAAAGAAAAACAGAGCCGAATCAACCGTCTCCTGCTCAGTCGTGACTGCAACCTGGGATTTTTGAAAAGACTCAGCAGTAGCGCAATTCTCAAAAAACCCGGTTTGGGAAAGATAACACAGGGCAGTCTCATTTTAGGGATAGGATCTGTGCAAAGTCCCCCCCCCCTCCAATTTTTTTTATCATCCTAAACCCATGTTTATTGGATCATGTGGAATGGGCTTAAGTCAATACAATCAGCAAAACGGGACATTCAGTAAACAATAAAAAAGGGTTTGGGTTGTAGAACCAACCAGAAGTCTAAAAAAACCAGAACTGAAGCAAAACATAAGTGTTAACATGGCACAGTATGATCTAACTCACATCAAACTGTACACAGTAGTACAGACCATGTCTGCAATAATGTATCCAAGTAATTTTGTGAAGCCTTTTGTATAGTGCTATCCTAATGCCTGCATACGAAATCTCTCCTGAATAACTCAGTTTTTCAGAGTTTGCTTAATGCCAGGAGAGTGGGGCCCTCCTTCTCCTCCTCAGGCACTTTGCTTCACAAGGTGGAAATCACAATGGAGAAGGCATATGCGTGGACACTTGTTGATTTTGCCCAATTGCAGGTTTGCATCTGCGGAAGGAACTGCTTGGATAAGCAAAGCTTTCACGGCAGAGCATGAGAAAAGAGCCATAGTAGCAGATATGAGGGTCCAAACCCATGAAGGGCTTTGTATGCATAGGCGTAGCTATAATGGGAGATCTGGGGACAACTGCCCTGGGCGGCCTCCGTTTAGTCACGGGGCCCCCAGAAAATCATGCCCCACACTTCTGCCAGCCAGGTACAGTGTGGAGAAGAGCCAGGCACCGCCCAGGTAGGCCTTGGCCAGATCAACTACTGCCTGAGTGGTGGGCCGAGGTGAGCCAAAGCAGGCCTTCACTTTTTTCCCCCTGCTACCAACCAAGGTAAGTGGGGTGCAGGTTTTGCGGGGCAAGATAAGTGGGACGTGGGTTTGGGGGCATGGAGGGGGTGGCGTGGCAGTGTAAAGGCCCATGGGGGCAGAAAACTGGGAGCCGGCCCCAGGCTCCATTTCCCCTAGCTACGCCACTGTTCACATGTGATAGCTGATACTTTAAATTGAGCCCATTAACTGAAGAAAGCCAGTGGAGTGGCTTTAGAAGTAATCTGCATGTTCCATCTAGCTCCCAAAACTAGTTAAGCTGGGGTGTTCTGTGCTAATCTCTCCCCACTTGAGCATCTTTCATAGGATAGCTGAAAAGATAAAGAACAGCCCAAGCTACCTAATAATTTTTATTTATTTATTTATTTATGTTTCAATTTATTATACAGCCCCATCCCCGGAGGGCTCTGGGCGGTGTACAGCACAATACCTATCATATACAAGTAAAATAACTAAAACCATTAAAAGCAGCAATAGAAAAGACTAAGTATAAAGACTAAAATTACCTTGCAATGGCGTCCAACAATTCCATTTCCAAACCCTCTTTCAGGGAGGGAAGATCAGCAAATCCCAGATGGCAGAAGGCACAGATGTAAAAGGCCATGGGGCCTGAAAACATTTATATGGAATGATTCCAATTGATTTCACAGGAGGCTATTCCCCCCAAAAAAGAGGTGGGAATAACATGTCCGCATGTGCACAGTATGGGCATTTTCGTATGAACATTCTGTTATATCAGGACTTAGCCATATACTATTTCATTCAAAATGTATTTAACCCCATAATATATGCCTTCTATGACAGAAAGCTACTATCAGTTTCTCCATTATACCACTCTGGAGTTACCATCAGGCTAAGCATCTGTGTCACTGTCATTTGAGACGTAACACAGTTTCTCCATTATAGTAGGCTGCCTATTTACTTTTTCATAAGTTGTAGTCCACAATACTATAATTTGGCACATTTTTACAGGCTCCAAAACATGTTTTCTGAGTACATCACTCAATTAAATCCTCTAGAATGAAAATGTCATCAGTCATAAATGACTTATCTCCACCCCTCATAGGGCTTTCAAGGAAAGGGAAGGAGTGGTGTGCCATTGTCTTCCTCTGCGTAGCAAACCTGGTCATTTTTTGTGGTCTTTCATCTAAGTACTCTCACTGAATACTTGATTGATCCTGATTAGTGTGGACTGTTTAGCATTCTCTCTCTCAAATATGATAGGTAGGTAGGTCGGTCGGTCGGTCGGTCGGTCGGTCGGTAGGTACTTTCTGCATAGTTCAAGATATCCCCATAATGAACATGTTATTCCCACCTCTAACACAGAAGATTGAAGGACAATTTTTAACAACCTCTCTGTGCATTTATACTCACTGGAATATATCATAACATTGTTGTGCTTAAAACTCTTGCTTCCTTTGCTGGCTAACATTCATGTAGTATTTTTCATATAAATGTCTGATGAGTCAATCTACTTTATAAGTACCAAAATTTAAACTTCCACTGTTCATAATGTATGTTCCCCACAACATGATCTTCATTAATCTAATTATTGATATAGCCACAATTTATTATTGATATAGCCACAATTTAAAAGCATTTCTAGTCCATGTGTTGTTTTTGTTGTCAGTGATATTCATTATTCATCATCTCATGTCCAAAAAGCTGAGATATATTTTCAGCATAAGCTCAAAATTTGCTGGATTGCTGTGAAAGTTATGTATGCCACAAGGGCAAGAACTCCAGAAAACTGGTAACAAGAATCAGTGATAACAAGCAGGGAAACTGCAGGGATGCTCTAGGACCCACCTGGAGGTCAGCAATCCTCACTATCATCAATGTGTGATGATTATTATTTCTGCTCTAAGCATGTCTGCAGAAGTTAAGTTGTTTCTCATCAAAGCATTTGCCTTTGTTTACCTTGCTGAAATTTTCATTCATAGTAGAGGTTGTTGCAAGTATATTCTGAGAAGTAGCTGAAATTATTAACTCTAGTGGTCTCAATGTGAACGTATTATTAGTTCAAAAGGAATAATAGATTCTTGACTACAGTAGATCTTTATTAATTATGAAATGGAGACACAGGGCTCCCCAGTTGCATTATTGCTGTGAAGGGAATGAACAACCTTTCTTCAGCATTATTAAACTTCTGCAAAATTCATATTGGAGTTGTTCTGTCTTTAAATACCCATCTGATGTTAAACCCATAAATGTGATGCTTCTCAGTCTCTCTGCAATTTGCTGCAGAAAGGCTCTAGACATTAGGCTTTATAACACTAATAAGTGCAGCCAGCAATATTGCTTCATGGTAAGAATACCTTATCTATAGCATGGATTTTGTTGTTGTTGTGATAATAAATTGAAGAGAATACAGCCATCCTTGAAAGAAATAAGGAAATTCAGTAGGTTAGAAGTACACAGTGGGAAGCTAGGTATGTGGTAATATTTTAATAGTAATAACAGCATACCACTTTCTATTTCTATCAGTATTAATACAATATCTTTTTTCTCATTTCTATAGTATTAGAGACTCTGGAGAGTCTTCCTTAGTGGTCCCTCTTGCAAGTCCCAACCCTCTTTAACTTCTGAGATCTGACAATATCAGGCTATATACCATGCTGCCTTCGTCATAGTTAAACACTCTTTAAACTCTGTTTCTAATATAAAGAAATGCAGGCAATTGCTTAACATTCCCAGTGAAATTAGTAACAGCTAGGAATAGTTCACTTTGGCTGTATCCATAATAGCACCAACTAAATGAAAATAAATTGGCAAGAATACGTAAGATTAAAAACACAGGGTATAGCATGAGAAGATTCAGTTTCACAAGTGCAGGGAGAAGGCAGATATGCATGTCAACTGATCCACGTTGGAGTCCCCATCTTGCTGTGGAAGCTCACTGGCTTCATTTAGAACAGCCTGTACTAAATGTTTCTCCTATGTCATTTAACATATATATGAACCCTCTTGTCTGTTAGGAGGTTTAGAGTAGGGGTGTCAAACATGTGGCCTAGGGGCCAGATCCTGCCCCTTGAGGGGGCTTATCAGGCTTGCATGCCAGCTGAGGCAAACCCCCCTCCCTTTGCAGAATTTATTCACTGATAGCTCCAAAAGCTGTTTACAGATACCATCAAGTCTTAGAAGGGACTCTCCAGATAACTTCTCAGTCTTTCTCAACCAAATGAGCTCCATCTTGGGTAGATTCAACTTCAGCCAGTTCCTCTTTCACCATTGGTCTGCCTCATCTGGGCTCTGGGATAGTGCCAAGAGCCCAACCACAGGCTGCTTCTCCAGCAGGAAGAACTGAGTACATTTAGAATATTGATGGCCCCAGAGGCTTATCGGGGAAAATAGTGCCCAGGGACAACACTTGCTCCAAGTGCCCCCTCTGTGGTTGGGGCCAGGTCTCTGGGGTGGGGAGCATGGCACTGTGAAGGGTGGCCCAGGAGCTGGCATGCTGCCATGGTGCCCATCTGAGCTGACCTCATGGCCCTGGGGAGGGAAGGAGGTGACTTGGACAGGTGCCAAAGTAGCAGGCCAGCTCCTGGCAGCAGGTTGGCTCTGTATTTAGGCACCTCCCCGATGCTGACCCAGCTCTTCCAAGGTGTCTCGGCATGGGGGAGGAGGGGGTGGGGACGATTTTGCAGGGGCCCCCTGTGGTTGCACCCAGAGTCATTTGACTCGCCTCCCCATGTGCGCCCAGGGTCATTTGACTCCCCTCCAAATCTCCTGACAATTTTGGCACGACTGTTCATATACATGTTAAATAACATATGAGAGACATTTAGTGCAGATTGTTCTAACACAGGGGTAGGGAACCTGCGGCTCTCCAGATGTTCAGGAACTACAATTCCCATCAGCCCCTGCCAGCCCCTGCCAATTGGCCATGCTGACTGGGGCTGATGGGAATTGTAGTTCCTGAACATCTGAAGAGACGCAGGTTCCCTACCCCTGTTCTAACATGAACCAAGTAAGCAGCCACAGCAAGATGGGGATTTTAGCCTGGATTGGTTGGCATGCAGACCCAAACCAAGACAGGGAGGCCATTTTCTAAATTGCCCTATCAGTCATGTTTTAGTATCATAGACAGTCCAGATTTGGAGGGAGACCTATCTTAATTCATGGACTTTGATACTAAGAGGGGTTTTGTCTGACTTATGCTTTCTCCCTCTCAGTCAAGCAGAGGCACAGCTACCATGGGGCAGGGAATGCACGTTGCACCAGGTGCACGCTTTGGGGGGTAGAAAATCACCCCCTCCCCTCTGTAGCACCCCCCCACACACACACACACTTACCTTAGTGAAACAGTGCAGGCTGGAGAAGTGGCCTGTTCCATTCAGGCAGAAAATGGCCTGGTGGGCACTACATCTCCCAGGAGACCTTGCAAGCCCCAAGGTCTCATCGAAAGTATAGTTCCCACCAGGCCATTTTCAGCCTTAAGGGAACAGGCCAATTCTCCAGCCTGCACTGGTTCACTAAGGTAAGTGGGGGCGGGGTGGGGGGCACCACAGAAGGAGGGTGCCACGCAGGGGGGCGGAAAACACAGAGTGTGCACCAGGCGCAGTATGGCCCAGCTCTGCCTCTGCAATCAAGTATGCATAGCAGCAAAGGCCTTCCCTGAAGGTTCTGTCTCCAATCTGGATAACAACAGCACAGACTTGAGTAGGCACACCTGCCCTTAACTTCACAAAGATCATGCAAATACCTCACACCCTGATTCTAGCTAATTCATCCCGAATCCTTTTCTAGCTAGTTCATCCTGAAGCCTCTCTTATCTTTGCCGGAGCACTAACTTTTCTTAGCACTTCCACTCCCACCCAAAAAATCCTTGGCTTTTTGTACTTGGATGCCCTCTTTGTGCCTATCAGCAGTGCTGGCTGCTGTCTCTTGTTCTCCTTGGATCTCTTCACTTCCAGAATGGTAAATGTCATCCTCCTCTCCATGCTCTCTTCTATCCTCTTCTTTCAACTCTCTCTATATATTAGGCATGCCAAAGCTCTTTCTGTGGGTTTGCAGCTTCCATGTACATTTGTATTCTTTTTAATCCTTAATAAAATTGTAAACATTCTCCTAAATTCTAGTTTTTGTGTGGATTTTTAAGGGGATCTGTGGATTTTTAAGGGGCTCCTGGCCTAGCCTCTTGTATTGCAAGGTCTGTTCCGCATTAATTCTCCAAACTAAAAGGGAACAGACCAGAATAATTCAGGGACAGATAGGAGGAATATAGTCTCATTCAGATGCCTAATTATTATTTTCACAAGTTTGTCAGTGATGATGGAAAACAGTGATTCTATGTGACAAGAGACTGAACTCTAAAATATCTTGAACTGAAAATATTTTGTCACTTTGCCAAAACATTCCTATGGGCTTAAAGCTATTGTTGTTGATAATAGCTCATCATCGGCAGGAGGCTGAAGCACTGAATTTGTCAATTATCAGCTTGTTTCAGGCTGTAAAAAATGTGATTACTTATAAATCCAACTAGAAGTGAAATGCTACACAGCTTCATAGACTGATGTGTTATGCAAGTTCAGCCTCTACTCAGCATTACTCCGAAACTATGTGGCTTTGTTATCAGTTCATATCAGGTCACATTAGAGATGAAATTTATGTAATTCTATTGTAAACATTCTTTTCTTTATGACTCATTTCAAAGTCTGGCTGCTGTCACTGATGGACTCCATCTTGATGACTGTTCTAAATGACACTGCAGTGCAGAAATACCAGTAATAACCCTTCTCTCTGAGTCAATTGACCTATCTCAACATGTTCTAATAATCTAGAGTTTCTTGTGTCTGTCTGCAGCTATCTGCTATGTGCCATTCTTTGTGTCTCTTGCGAAAGGGTTTGAGGAAGAAAGACACAGGCAGTGAAGCAGCATATCTAGTTGAGTTGCTATGGTAATTTAATAAGATATAAAATTAGTAATAATGCAGAATTTAAACAGCCTGAGGTTGAAGTCCTTTTCACTTAGTTTATAGCCAGTAAGGCCTGTTTTATCACAATAGTTTCAACTTCAGTAATTACTGGAATACGGTTATAAAATTAAATCAGCAATGTGCCCTTAAAACATCAGGAAGTGGGGATTAGAACTTTCATTATATTTACCAAAAGTGTTCTTTTGGAAGTGGTACAATACATATATATATATTCTATTTCAAGCAATGCACAAGAAGACTCTGGGAGGTTTAATATATGTTGTCCTAGATTTCAAATCAAGGCACAAATTGGTCTAAACAAAAAGGCTGCAGCAGCCAAACGGCAAGAATATGAATGAGTTATTAACTATCAAAAGCAGTTGAATAGAGCAATTTAGCAAAAGTAAGCAGAAAATATCTCAAAGGTTATGAATAAGATGTTAAAGGGAAAATCAAATATGATCTAAAAATACACTATTATGTATTTCCTGTAACTTTTATGTCGCCCTGGGCTCCTTGGAAAAAGTGAGGAATGAAAATTGATATCTATCTTTCAGGATGGCACAAATGTTTTCCTTTCACCATTTTTTATCTCATAACAACTCTGTGTGGTAGGTGGGGCTAAGAGAACCAGACTGGTTGAAAGTCACTCAGTGAGCTTCATGGCTGAGTGGGAATTGAGCCAATAGGTCAATAGGTCTTACTCCAGTTCTCACAGCAGCACGCCACATTGGCTATCAGCAAAGTTTTAGATTTAGCCACAAGCAGTGCTTCCTAAACAGATCTGTTCAGAACTCTACTCTAGTCTTTCACTGGGGCTTACTTCCAGGAAAGTATCCTTAGGATTACATTACTATATAGAAGGAGGAGGAGGAGTTTGGATTTATACTCCCCCCCCCTTTTCTCTGCTATGAAGAGTCTCAAAGTAGCTTGTAAACTCCTTCCTTTTTTCTCCCCACAACAGACACCTTGCAAGGTAGGTGGGGCTATGAGAGTCCTTAGAGAATTGGGACTAGCCATGGTCATCCAGCAGGCTTCATGTGTAGGAGTGAGGTAACAAATCCAGTTCACCATATATGAGTCTGCTACTCAGGTGGAGAAGTGGGGAATCCCTCTCAGTTCTCCAGATTAGAGTCCATTGCTCTTAACCACTACACCACACTGGTTCTCACTACTATCAAGCTCAAAACTATCGAAACTATCATATCACAGCTATCAAACTGTGCTGTTCTCATTTTTTTAAAATATCGAATGGGATGTTGTCCCATTTAATCATCCTTATCAATATGTTAGTTACTATGAAGTTTTCTACCTCAAACTATTTTGGGAGCGCTGTAGTTTTATTTTTATTTTGTTATGATTTGATAGTTAAAAGAAACTGCATATTGACAATGAGTGATCACACTGTAGCAATTTTTTTCAGGTATTGCTTTGAAGGTATTTCCAAATATCAATATAAGGGTTTTTCTTAATTATTACTTTTTGAGGTGAATGTGTTTCCTAGGATGGAACTCGAAACTAATTCTGGGAATACTCCTAAAAGGCCTCAAAGAGGATTTTCAAAAGAAATTGGTATTTTACTGGAAACTAATTCTGAAATAGTATCAAGACTGGGAATACTCCTAAAAGTCCTCAAAGAGGATTTTCAATTGAAATTGGTATTTAAATTTTGCCACTGAAATGTGGATTTATCAATGATGATTTTTTCCAGAGTGAACTTCTGCTGAGAATGATCTTCTGATCCCACTTCACCTCCCTGGAAAAACTGCAATACAAAGAAACGGGGGCTTAAAAGTCATGCTTGTGATCTTCATCTCTGCTGAATCTCAGCAGCAATTGCATAGTGGTTAAGAGCAGGTGCACTCTAA
Organism: Sphaerodactylus townsendi; assembly: GCF_021028975.2. NCBI lineage: Eukaryota > Metazoa > Chordata > Lepidosauria > Squamata > Sphaerodactylidae > Sphaerodactylus > Sphaerodactylus townsendi. Next base: position 125,781,427 of record NC_059425.1, on the reverse strand, counting down.
TCAGGTTTGATTCCATGCTCTGTGGAGGCTTATCTGGGGAACTAGATTAGCCTATGCACTCCAACACATGCCAGCTGGGTGACCTTGGGCTAGTCACAGCTCTTCAGAGCTCTTTCAGTCCCACCCACCTCACAGGGGCTGATTCCCCATGGTCAATTAATTGCATGATACACGAAATATCAAGGATTCATGAAGAACGGGATTGACGAACGGGATTGCCTGATTGACGAACAAGGATTCATGCCAGTTTTGGCGCTCATTCTCCCCCTTATCCTGCGTCTTTGCCAAACCTGCTTAAAAGTACTACTTTTTTAAAGAAAAACACACATATTCAATCCAATTTGGAGGGGAGGATCGGGGGTCTGATCCTGGTTCCAATCCTGGAAGTGTGACACAAATGCCATACAACCAATCAATGTGCACGGTGCTATTCTCTCGAGAGCACAAGAGAACGATAACCAACCAGAAACTTAGGCGGGGGAGACATGCTGACATGCTGACATCATAATGTGAGCACGTTTTTGTGGGAGAAAAAAAGGTCCCGCCCCCAACATGGCATGACAGCCAATCAGGAGAGACCCAACAAGCCGATTGCTTGGTAGTGGGGATTGTTACATTTCTTGAATCCAAGATAGGCCGAGATGTCTTCACTGGAAACATGCTATGGTGGGGAAGTTGAAACCTTGATGAAAAGGTGCAGTTTATTTTCAAACTTGGTTTGATCTAGATTGAATTTCCCATTAGGGATTTGGCCAGGGTATTTGTTGTGAGGGTGAAAGGGAAAGGAGATTGTAAGCCCCTTTGAGTCTCCTTACAGGAGAGAACGCGGTGGGAGTGGGGGTTATAAATTCAAACTCTTCTTATTCTTTTTAGGAATGCAACTTTTTTTAACTTGGGGCGAGGGGATCAGATACTCATTCTCAGCTGAGTAGCATCTGATTTACTCCAGTCTACTTCCCTTAAAAAATTGCTGCACCTATCAAGGGTGAACACAGTGCAGTTGAACACTAGAAACACTTTTTTTCTGATATCCAACTTTGATTGTAGCAGTTTATTTCCTGATGGATTAGAATCTCACTTTCAACTGGAAGTGAGCTTCAGATCTACCCCTCCAAACATTTTTTTAAAATGTTGTCCCCTAAGTCTAGAAGGCTGCAGTAAGTTAGTGATGGGGACAACAAATCAATAGAGGTGCACAGTACTTGCTGTAAGCTTCTTGCTGCCTCCCAGTCTTAGAATGACACAGTGAAATATTGTCTTCATGCAAGCCTAAAGCAAAACTATGTTATAGTCCAGTCCGTTTTCACTGTGGTGTTTTCCGGACAGACATAATATTCCGGGGGGAAACCAAGATCATACATACCAGTATGTTTGTATCTCGGTTTCTCCCTCTGCACGGCAGCCAGTCAGCACGTTCCGGCCGGGAGGAAGAACTCCAGGTGATTATGCATGATTTAATTTCATTTTCCTCGCCAACGTTGCCGCGCATGTGTGAACTGTCCGTCTTTCTGTCGCTCTGACTGGCTGCAGGCGGCAAGGTGAGAAAAATAAACCAGTCTGTCTCCTGAAGTGTTTGCAAGGGAGCAGGAGGGGCACGGTTTTTTAAAAAGAGTCACCAATTCATTTTTTGAATGCTGCAGGATAAGGGGAATCTCTGTATTAGACCTGGAAGCTATGCAGAAGTCTTGGCCAAACCAGGATGTTTCACCTCCTTATCCCAGAATATATGGTCTGTGTGGAAAACCACTGTAATACCTTTTAAACTGTGATCATGTTAATTTAAGTGCAAAGACACAATGATGAAAAATAACTTCAAAAAGATGTCTGAAAGTTAGTGAGTCAAATTTATGGTATTTCGTTGTTTGAAATGAGGTAAAATAAGTCAAAAAAGAAATTAAACTATAACATTTTACAAAAAAAAGAAGTCAACTTTGCATACAAGATACACTTTGGGTACAAACCCAACACCAGTCTGCTCTTTCTGTGTACCACACTGTGACTTTCTGTTCAGAGAATGTCATACTATCTATGTACAGCAATGACAAATTCTGTAATATTCTGAAACCTACTGTTGCTTCTGGCAGACAGTTCATCCATTTCTTTGCTAGCTGATCTGAGTAGGTACATAAAACAGTCTGCGCATTCTGCCTGTCTGCACCTATTCTGAACTGAAAGCTTACAAAGAGTGACACTTGAATCCTGATCACAGTGTGATTTGTGATGAAACCAGTGAAACGAGATCAGAATAGAAAGCAACAGCATATTCACTTGAACTCTCTAAAGCAGAGACAGTGTTGCTTCATATTGAGACATCACCCATAAAAACTGTCCATCATGATAGCTGTTTCTGTACTATGCATATTTGAAAGACAAATTGTGCTGTGATGAGAACTGTGTCAAATGTTCTCCCATTTGCTTTTCAGGTTTTGGTGGGTAAAATATTTCCATAAAATCCTTTTAACTGGGAGAATATTCAACCAGGCTTCTGTGTTTTCTCATGTTTGCTGTTGCTTCATTGTCATTTTTATCATGTTTTGTTGTCTTAAATCATAAGAAAACCTAGCCAATAAAGGTTCATGGGATGAATCGCATAATATCTCAGCATTATATTGCCCATCATGTTTATTGACAAGCATCCAAGAAGGAACACAATATCAGTTCAGAACATGTCCAATTTACTTCAATTTTAGCACACTTTTTTTTTTTTTGCTGAAAGCCAGTGCGGTATAGTGATTAAGAGTGGTGGACTCTAATCCCGAGAACCACTCCTGCACATGAAGCATGTTTGTTCTCTCAGAACTCTTTTTGTTGTGGGAAAAGGAAGTGCAGATGATTATAAGCTGCTTTGAAACTCCTTAAGGTAGAGGAAAAATAGGATATAAGACTGAGATTCATTGCATGTAAATAGTTTAGAAGCAATCACTGAATAGGTGCTAAAATAGTACAAGGACCATGTCAGAAATATTAAATAAAACCAATGGCAACTTCCCACACAGCCTAATGAGTTTTCAATATATTGCCCAGTACCAGAAGAATCTAGGAGCCCTCTGGTACAGAGTGATATGCAGCAATACTCCAATCAAAAGTCCACCTATGAGCTGAATTTGATCCTTCTGGAAGTTCAGGTATCCGGATCAAGGTGATTTCAACCTCTCATCTGAAGAACCAGGTTTGATTCCCCACACACACATATGAGTGGTGGATTCTTATCTGGTGTACTGGGTTTGTTTCCCCACACCTGCACATAAATCCTGCTGGCTGACGTTGGGCTAGACATGGTTCTCTCAGAACTCTCTCAGCCCCCCCAGCCTCACAAGAGACCATTCCGCTCAGCACAAAAAAAATGTCTGTGCAACTGCCTCTTTTCACTCCACATGCTCAAAATAAGACATCCAGGGGACGTCTGAAAAAGAGATGGTTTCCTGGTCTGACTATTTTGCTCTCTGATCAGTTTCACCCCCAGCTTGTGCCTGACATTTTGTGTGCAGCTGAAAGGATTCCCCCTGTTACCATTTGTTGAAGGTAGCCCCAGGACTTTTGCTCTGCTGGCTCCAATCCTCAGCGCCTTTTCAGCCCAAAAAGTGCATAGCTGTATTCAACTGCTATATAATTTTCTAGCAATATATAGTTTTTCCTATTTTTTAAAGGATTTTTTAAAGAGCAGACACATATAAGAAAATTTTAACTGCTTGGAAGATGGGTCAAAAGCATTGAGTTGAAAAGCATTGAGTTGACTTGCCCTCCACTGGCTTAGTTCTTTTATAAACTAAGTGCCACAAAACAGTCCACGGGCATGGCTTGTTGACATTCCAGCAGCCATCAAATTTGAAGCCAAGCAGGCAAAAATTCCCAGGGTGATTGACTAATAGATGGAAGGCTGACTGTTTGTTGTACTAGGCTCTAAGGTGTAGGAGCCGTGAAGATGCAGGAACTAGCTATGTACGCTATATGGTCAAAAGGAAGTGTATTGCAAAATTCTAGCAATCACCTAGTTAATTTAACACCCCTTGGGGCATGAAAGGTAATGTATTGTCCTGAACTTTCCAGGGAACTTTTTGGGCACCATCCCCAGGCAAAACCCTAAGTCAGAAATGAGAGGAAAACTGAAAGGGCCAGATAATCTTTCTCCTGTGTACTCTTTGGCAATCTCTGGGCAACAACAGTATGCCTCTTCCAGAAAGACTTGAGATTACCACAGTCTGTGGAAACACAGAGGACTGTGAAAGGGATATGAAAATCTTTGCTGAAGTAATCCTTAAGGTATCTGGTGGCATCTCTATTGGGATAATTGGCCAGTAAATGAATAAGGGCATGGCAATAGATTGGAGTCCAATTCTCAGAACTGAACTCTGGCTATGGGGCTATTGTGTTGTGGCAGAGACTTGCCAGTAGAGATGTCTAATCCTCCATCTGCTATACTGCTCAAGTTAGTGAATGCTTGAGGAAACAGTGATAAGGATAGCCTGATCACAAAGATGGGGGAGGGGTTGCCTTCAGCTGCTGCAGCACACCACATGCTCCAAGAATGCTGATGAGCCAAAGTCTGATTGAAGGGCAAAAAAGATTCAGCCCTTACCATGTTTTTGTCTTCTTTTTTAAGTGGTTCCTGGGTTGCCCACCTTGCAAGCATCCTTATGTTATATGCTTAGCAGGCCACAGGCCACTGTAGCCAGACATGAGGAATCTGCAGCCACTGAAGACCCTCATTGCTTTGTGCCACCAGTGGGGGCCCCTGCACAAGCTGACACAAGAAGAAGCTGCTGGGTTTGAAGCCTCTGCATCTTCTCCACCACTGAAAAGAAGTCACCAGAAATCTGCTGCTGTTGTCGTGTCTCATGCTGCTACAGGAACACCACCACACCAAGTCATTGCTGCGACATGAAGAATGCTGCTGGGATGCAAGGATCTCTGCTGAAATACAAAGCCAGCGAGCAATGAAACCCAGCCACCACAGCTGAAGAAGCTGCTGCTCAAAAGCACATGGCAGCTGCTGAAGAAAGTGAGGTGGAGTGAACAGCCATTGACCAGCCATTCCATCTCTGTGGGCAGAGGTTCAACTGAGGGTGAGCCCCTTGCAGCAACCCAGCCAAATTGAGAATGGATAAACCCAGTGTGAAGTCTCTGAAATCCTGGTCCACCTGGAGCTCTGTCCCTCCCAGGTTGGCCTACATAGGAATAATTGACCAACTAGGGTTTCTACAGGAGAACCATTCACCTGGCTCCTTGGTGCCAGCTTAGAGATGATGAGACAATCTCTCTCGATTTGCAGCTACTTCAGATAAAACTAAACAAAACAATTAAGTCAAAGCAGCATTAATCACTGGCAGAGAACAGACACAAAAATATTTTGAAGGAGTGCAAAATTTGATTTTATATACCTTCCTAGACCCTTAGAAATGAAAGTGTCCACAATGAAAAATCAATTCTATGACAATTCAGCACAGAACTATTGAAAAACACACCTGATTCTATACTTTTTGATATTGAAAAATATCAAGGTCATTGCTCTTTGAATAAAGTGGAATGATGACACATACAGTTACAATTGGCTTCTTTGAACTGCCTGAATTACTAGCATTAGGTATGCAAAGCTTCTACAAAGGTCCTCAAATCAGAGAAGTAGCTAATGGGTGAAAATGTTCTGCTGAATGTTTAACTAACCTTGGACTCAGTATATTTGACTTAATGAAGTTCTATGAGCCAATTTCTGTTCTCAGTTTAATCAGCCCAAACCCTTTTAAAGATTAAGTTTGTGCTTTCTAGCAGAAAGAAGAATCATCTAGCCTTAAATCTCTGACAGAGCTATCTGGGGAGGGAGGGAGTTGTGCCATGGCCACGTACAGTTCAGCATCACCACAACTGATCCAGCTGCTAAGTGGTTTGGTAAACCATGGCCAACCCTGAGACAACACTGAAAAGAGACTGGCTGAGGAAAAAAGCATGGTGGTGCATGAGCACCAGCGGGGAGTGGGCATGGTAGGAGCCATGAGTGAGAGGCTGACCTACAGTTGGTAGGGGGATGGAGGAACGGGAGAAGAGAGAAGTGCCAAAGTCAACACAGGGATGGGGAGGGGGCAGGATATGGTAAAGGAGGTGGTAAGGAGGGGTTGCTCCCCAAAAGGTCAGCAGAGTGGTGGGGAGAGGGAAACCCCAAGGTAGAGGAATGGACCCAAAGGAGTGGACTGCAGAGGTATTCAGGGGGATGGGAGAATATCTGTTTTAACTCGACAGCTTAGACCAGCCAGGAGGGTGGGATATGCCACCACAGGCTGTCAACACCGCCTCCCAGTAATGGGATAGTGCGTGCCCACAGACAGGTCTAATCAAGTGGCAGCTATGCCATCAGCAGCTTTCCATCTTTGACCTGTGAATTAGGTCTCACTTGAAGAGGGGAAGGACCAACAATATATTTTGAGGTTGGAACACTCACAACCATAGTGAGTGACTTCCCCTCCCCCTACTCATGCAGGCCTTACCTTCCATCCAGAGGTTCGAAGCTCAGACCATGCTGTAATGGCCATGCCTAGTATGGTCCAAGATGATGAATGTATTGTGAGACTACCCTCAGATACTATGGTTCCCCCACATCCTGCTGCGTGGGAGACAGACAGCACTGTGTCCCCACCTTCTGCCCCCCCCCTTTGCATCCTTCTACAGCATCATGGCACATCTGAAGGTGGCAGCACCCATATATAGATTTTTATGAGTGTCTCTGGGAGTTTCAGAGAGGGGTTCCCAGGGATAGAGCTCCATGCCTGAAGGGGGGAGCCCTGCCCCCATGCTTAGGAGATGAGGATGCAGCCTCAGTTGCTTCTGTTCTCCCCAGAGGGGAAAGCTGAAGGGACTGCCAGCTGGGAACCAGGAGGGGGCAGGACTTGGGTGGGGCTCGGGGGCCAACCCCCCAAGCCCCACCCCCTGAGCATAGGGGAGGCACCCGAAGAACAGCTGTCTCGGGGGAATCATTTTCCCACCATACGGCTCTGGCTCCCAACCCTGGTGGAGGGACTGAGTGGATTGGAGGATAGTTTTGGATTGGCCATCTTACCTGTACTGTGCATTGGCCATCTTACCTGTACTAGCGCAGCTCACCCTATCAGGTCTTGACTGTGCAGCTGAGATCAGCCACAGAATGTGTAGACTTTGCTCTCCCATTTTTTCCCAAAATGTGAGCTCTTTGGGTCAGTGTGGTCTCCAGATGTGTAGCGGGGGGAAATGGCACCCAGAGACAACCCCTTCTCCAGGAGATTCCCATGCCCCACCACCCCTGTGCTCAGGGATGGGGTTTGGAGGGCAGGACTGCCTGCCACTGAGCCCCCCTGGCTCCGTGCAGGCTGGTAGGCCATGGTGAGGGCCTGGGGAGCCCTGCACAGAACCCAGGGGCGGGAGTCAGTGGCGGTAGGTGACCCAGGCGGGTGCTGTGGCTGTGCCCATATCTGAGTCCCACCCTCCCCCTGCCTCCCTGCAGGCCAGCTCCTGAGCCCCCTGAGCCCCCATGTGACCAAGGAGATGGCAAGGCAGCAGGAAGTCCTGCTGCCTTGTCATCTTCAGGCACCCTTGGTCCTGCCCATGTCATAATCAACATTGGCAGGGCCAAGAAAACCCAAGGACACTGCGTTCCTGAGCATTGTCCCCCCCAGCTCCTTGCTCCCAGCTCCCAGCAGGCAACCAGCAGTCCCTTCTGCCCTCCCTTCTGGGAAGAGCAGAAGCAACTGAGACTCCATCCTTGTCTCCTTTGTTTTTATAAGCACAGCATCAGGGTTGCGGGGGGCAAGGCCCCACCCCTGAGGGACTGTTTTAAGAAAAAAAGCACTCAGAACAGTTACCACCACTAAAAGTGTCCAGTAATGAAAGAATAGCAATAAAGTCCAAACTATTAATCAAGCAGGGGTTATTTCTCCCATCTGGCCTTCTGCATCTGATGTAGCTGCTGCAGGTCTTCCCTCAATTTGGGCCTGTAAACATGAGATAAGCTTCATGGCCCCTCAATTAAGGATTTTCGTAGGGCCCCTTTTTCTTCTTCCCACTCTTGCAGGCCAGATCAATTGAGGAGGGTGGGGCTCTTGCAGTTGGTAATAAGTAAGCAAGCTTACCAACTGCACATGCTCAGTGAGCTTTTATCCCCTGGGCCCTAAGATCCAAACAAAACAAAAAGACTAAAATGGCATGGGTTACAACTGCTCTAGGCAGACTCCTTTTGGAGCCAGGCATCACCAGTATGCTGTTGTTTACACAGTGCAAAGCTTTTCTTCAGCTGTCCTTTACTGCTGTGAAGGAGCTTGAGATGTGTTTGGCGTTTCCCATGTCAAAATTATGTATGTTGCATTTTTAAAAAATATGAGAAAAGGCTAGGCTGAAAAACATTCTCCTTGGAATGGGTTTTTATGTAAGCAGATGGTTGAGGGAATATTCAAACATTATAGGTAGATAAAATAATGTAAAATGTAATTATTCATTAGCAGTTCGCACAGGCCAACATAATTTAGTCTATCATTTAAAAGATTGCTGATTGTATATGTTAATTATAAATGTATATGTAAAGGAAAGTGTACATAATATATGAAGAGTTTCATTTTGTACTTTTGCCCCCTCCCTCTAAAAAATATGCAGATCCAGCTCTGTAACAGAGGATCCTATTGCAACCATGATAAAAATTGAACAAAGGGCATTGTGTATCTAAAGACACCCTATATCGATGTCATAAAATTTTAGTTGCTTTAAATGAGATGGACTCCCACAGGAAGTAAAGGCTTCAGGTCTGAAGGAAGAGACCTAAGAACATTTCACCATGCACAGCTTTCAAAATATTCTCTGTTGTTAAGCACACTCAGATATTTGAAATGATCTGTAGGTCATTAGGGTATTTTACTTTCCCAGACAGTAGTACAAGGGGTACAGGGCATGTTTCTTATCAAAGCTTGAACTAAGTACAAAGACTTTCCTAAAGCTTCAAGAAAGCTCTCAAAAGGGTATAGCAAAGTGGTTCACACACAGATATTTCTAACTTTCCCTGCCATGAACAGACAAAAGCTGTTCATTGTGCAAGATAAATCATGTGTAAGAACTACCAAGGAAAATAAATGAAAATTGCATTCCATAATTTAAAACCATGTATGTTGTGGCTCACAAGATATTGCTCTCTGTGGTAAGACAACATGAAAAGCATGAAGAGTCAAGGTAGATTATCCGACTTGTGATTGTTGACTTTCCATAGAGAAAGATCAAAGATATGTCCCAAGGCGAAATTTATAAAAAAATAGTTATCCATTGTTTTAACCAAAATCATTGACTAATCCAGTTCAGAAGAAAATTCAGTTCTTCAAGAAATAACTTAGTTTGTGTTTTGTTCACTTCTAGACTATAGACAGGCTCCTTTCGCACATGCAGAATAATGCATTTTCAGACTGCTTTCAATGCTCTTTGAAGCTGTGCGAAATAGCAAAATCCACTTGCAAACAGTTGTGAAAGTGGTTTGAAAACGCATTATTCTGCGTGTGCAGAAGGGGCCACAGACATTAATTATGTAGTCCAGTCTATTTCACACCTAATGGCCATAACCAGGGGTGGGATTCAAATAATTTAACAACAGGTTCCGGTGGTGGGATTCAAATAATTTAACAACTGGTTGTTTACAAGCACCATTTTAACAACTGGTTCTACTGAAGTGGTGCGAACCTGCTGAATCCCACCACTGGCCATAACCAAATATGATGGAACTCATCTTGTTTTTGTTTTTGTTTTGCTTCTCTCGCACACCAACCCTCACTATCTCTGTAAAAACTTATAACTTGTTATGACACCTGTCAGGTCCCACAGCCCCATCCTCGCCCCCTGGAGCTAAAGCCAATCGTCTAGTCCCTGCACAGGCATTGGTCTACACCGCCCCTCGGCTCTCAAGCAGAGAGGAGTGGCTGGGTCCAGGGTATCTGGCGCGAGCTAAGGAGGGCGAGGCCCCTGCCTCCAAAATGGCTGTCCCTATGCCTGGCCCTCCTCGACTCTTCTGACAGTCTGCTTCCCACTGCGCTGGCCCTTCCTAGCCCCACACCTCTGCACCACCCCGCCCCTCATCTGTCTTTTGCACTTTCTCCTTCCTATCTCTTTCTCCCTCCTCTTTCCTCTCTCCTCTCTCACAAACACCACCCCACCTTCTGCCTCCCTTCCCCCTTTATCTCCCTCCCCCTCCCTGATATGTCCTTCCCCCATCCCTGTTCTGCCTCCCTGGCCTTGCTCTGGGCCCATCCCCACCAGGCACCAGCTGTTTGCTCTGGCACTCTGCCCCTGGGGAGTGCCGGGCCAGGCCTGCAGTGGCCCTCTGGCTGCTCAACCATCAATGGGGGCTCTTCCTCAAGTGCCATCCAGGGCCCATCCAGGCTGGCTCTCTCCCCGGTGGGTGGTCCAGTGAGCTCCTGCCACTGGGTCAGACTCTGAGGCACATCGCAGCTGGCAGCCACCTGTGCAGTGTGGGCCATGTGCTCTGTGGCTGGAGGGGTTGGCTGCTCGCTGTCCCCTCAATTGGTGCTGTGTACTCTGCAGCTGGGGGTAGCGGCTGCTCCCCGTCCCCTCCACCAGTTCCCCTGTCTCTCCCCCCACAGTCGCCCTAGCAGGAGGCGGCTTGGGCCAGGCAGGTGGCTGGGGAGGCTCCAGACACACCATTGCCACTAGTTATGATGGATCCCTTATTTTCTATAAAATATCAGAAATACAATACAATACAATAACCTTTATTAGGCACAAATTAAGACGTTGTTTATGATCTGAGGCTTTTTGAAGTACTTTAAAATGACCAGGGAACACTTTTTTCACCAAAGCTAGTCAAACTCCTAGGGTCACCACTCTAGAGCTACTTCCCTAGATAACTAGTTAGGGATCTTTTCTAATCCAAAAGTCAAATGTGTTCCTTTTCACTGCAGAGGAGACTCCTCCATCAGACATTCTGAATCTCACATTGCTATCTCCAAGCTCTGTCTATTAACTGCTCTGTCAACTGTTAGTGCTCAACTCTCTTACTGTCATTCTCAGAATTCTATCTGAACAGCCTCATAATCAAGGGGTTCTATGACTAAGAAACTCCTTGGAAGGAAGCTGTCCATCATACCAAGTGTTAGATAATATCCACTTACCTTGTTAGCACTATGTACCAATGATGGGAATAAATTGTATAGATTTCAGGGTCAGATCAGTCACCAGTAGATACTGTTCATAGACTTTGCCAGCCTGTATTTTTGAGATTACAGTCTTAGGGTGACTAACCTAAGGTGTACATGCCATGAATGGCACACTGCGTGAGAATTTGAGAGCACATAACAATAGCAGGAGAAACCCTAGCAAAGACAAAATCAGGTCTTCACTCCTGCCTATTTCTCATATTCCTGATGAATTGTACTGTGGTGTTTTTGTTTTTTTCAAATTATTTAAGTATTAGATTTACAATATTTCTCTTCTCAACTTTCCAAAGGGCTGAGAACCATATATAATTATACAGAAATATTTCTATTTAAATATGTGAACAGCAGGTCTATGTATAAGTTTCTATGAAATGTTTTCAAATATCTGAAAATATGTCCATATACAACTGTCATCTACATGCCATGAATTCAAATACTGATAGTTTTAAGGTCCCCAATCTATGGATTTACCAGAGGTGGACATTTATCTTCCCAATGCTTGACCAACATTAACTTTCCAGTGTTGACCATTGCTTCAACTCTAATAGATGGGTAGATAGTTTAAAAGTACATAAGCATTCTCAAAAATCAATGAACATTCTAATACAGAACTGACATGAGTAATAACTTCTCCACTCCAAAACAAACAAAAAAGATTGGACACACCCAAAATCTATGCTCAAGGGATGTGCCCTGTGAGTTACAATGCCAACACTTAGACACTTTACTCAATCCTTTGCTCAAGAATTATATATCTCAAGCAATATTTTTTGCTGAATAAGTCCATGGAGAAAAGCAGGTTTAAACTTTATGGCCATTTCACATTTTTTTTGGCAAAATAGGGTGATCTAGCTCCTTATTCCTCTCATTCCTGAGACTTCATATCATACTTATTAATCAACATCAATTATTTGTAGACAAATATTGTACATTTTGTTGTCTATCTTGATTCAATTGCAGCTTCCAGGAGCAAAGGGGACTCTGAGAAACAATGTCATAGGGCCATTTTTAGATACCAACAACAACAAAAACAAATGATTTTAATGGCATAAAAGAGGAACATTTAAGAATGGTAACAAACAAAAGGATTGCAGTGTACATTAATCTCCTTCATACAGCCACATATGCTAAAAACAAATCACTTTCCTTGTAATTTCAGGGTTCTTATTTGATAGGATGGACTGGATTTTCCTTTCATCTGACTAATACATTCTTTGTAAGTGTGAAAATTTGTTGGATACACCTACCAATATATCTTGCACAATATAATAATATGTGTTCAATGGTTTCAGATACCCTTAATTGGCATGGATATATTCTATATGTGGAAATGGTCTATATCTGCCAGTTGTCATTGCAGAGAAAAATACTCACTCTGGCCTACATAAAGACTCCTTGGTGAACTGGAATTGTTTAAGCTGTAAAATAGAGAGTCATTAAGATATCAACAAATGTTACCACTGTGCATATTGCCATTCTATATAAAGTGACCTCTACTCAGAAAATGAAAAAAATAATAATCATAACCTAAACATTGATCCAATATAAAAAGTTCCAATAATACAATAATACAATGTTTAGAACAAGATTAGCCCATAATGTTAATTTAGGATGTGAATATGAATCAAATTGGTATCACTATAACATTATGAACTGTTGTTCTCTAGCTGTAGAACTTGCAGAAGGAATGGGATCCATTTTTAGGATAAGAAGATCCCAATGTTTTTCACTTAGAGCGGGGCATCAGAAAAGTAACCTCCAAACAGTGGGAGGGGGGAGAAAAGTGGCCCCTGGGGCCACCCTCCCACTGTGCTTGGGGGTGGGGCTTGCGGGCTGGGCAGCCCACCACCAAGCCCCTCAGACTCTTTGCAGGCTGAGCCCTGCTGACATCCTCCAAGAGAGGGAATGTTGGGGGTGGAGAAACAATCCCCTAAAAGTCCAGGAAGTGCACCTGGAAAATGACATTTTGCAAAACCTGGCCCACGTTCCCCAGGACACAGGCCGCCAAGAGTAAGTAGTGCCTGCATAAAGGCACTACCAAGAACAACTTTTCACCTTCAAGGGAGGAGGAGGGGATGGGCTAATCATTCAGTTGCCAACAGAAGAAAGCCAGGGTTGAGGGAAGCAGGTCTCCAGCTCCACAGGCTGCCTCCTGACCCAAGCCTCCTGCTTCCTCTTCTGAGTAGCAATGCCCAGCTTGGTTGCACCTGTAAACTCTATTTGCCTGAAAAGGATGACTCACTAGGAATGGGCAAGAAGAGGGTCTTCTCCCCTCCCTTCCTTTTCCTTCCAAACGAAAGTCTCTTTCTCTCTTCCAGGACAGTAGGAACAGAGGACGTTAGGAGGCACCGAACCCTCTGAATATATGTGAAACTGCGTTGTGGGCATGCAGAGACCGAGCTTTCTATTTGCTGGGAACTTAAAACTGAACACTCATTTTGGCAATGTTTGGGAGAGGTTTTAAGTCCAAGTACACACTTCTAATGGTTGATAGCAGCTGTGTCTCCCAGGGGAATAGAAGACACCAAGCTACCCTTCCTCCTCACTGAGAGAGAGAGAGAGCAAGGCCTGCCCAGCCAGAAGTGTGGTGGGTAGATCAGTGTGTGGGATAATTTTCTGCAACCCATGTGACTCACCAGGGGACACCCAGGGCGTTTGTCACCAGATGTCCCCATTATAGCTATGCCATTGCCTCCAAAAGAGTTCAAAATGGATACTCCAAATGCAAGGAACAAAATATATAATTAGTACAAGTCAAAAAATATGCCAGATGACATAAACGAAGATCAGGGAAAACAAATCCTCCTTCACTGAATACAATTTGCATCATCCTTAAACAATTGTGAGGCTGTAAGGAACTTTATGAATGGAAACGTGCGTCTCAAAGAGCGTGTCAAAAAACGGACCGGAAAAATTATACAAGACACACGTATGCTGCTAAAGTGGCATTCAATGTATTACCCTCTTATATTTCTAATCATACATAAAATACAAGTGCAACAATGCTTATTTGTAATTCTATTCCAAGTAGACTTCCTTGGAAGGAGCGCAGGGATTTTCTCACGCGTGCTGAAACAGTTCACTCTCAGTTTAGTGCACACTCAAAACAGTCCAACGTATTAGTCCTGCTCTTCATATATTTGTATCCAAAACCATAGTCATAGGATATTATCCTGACATTTACAAAGTTCTTATTCTTCAAGAGTATGTTGTTATTCTGGATAATGGCTGAAATCTTACGCGGATCTCCCCCCCCTAAGCTGGAGTCCATTTAAAGGAGCCTTGTTGCAATGCGGAGAAAAATTCAGCAAGCAAAAAGTTCAGCAAGCAGAAGCTAGTCGCGTAACTAAAGCTTTTCGATGCCTTCTTCAGTGCTCCGTATTTGCCATTATCCTTGTCATTCTAAATCTTGTTACTCTCTTAATGGATGTCCAATAAACAGGCTGTAAGGAACCCCACATAAATTTTTGAAACAAAGTATTAATTTTATGAATATATCTACAAGGTACATAGGAAGGAATTGCACATAAAATATAAATAGTCCTATGTGTAATATTCATTTTGAGTGTATTTACTTTGTCTCCTAAAGAAAAGTTAAAAGTTGCTCATATGTCCAAACTCAAAGATATAACAGCAATTAGCTTGTTAAAATTTAGCAGAATCATATATTTATAATATATTTAGGAATCAATATTCCAAGATAAGTAATGATATGTGACCATCTGTTGTTATATTTTGTCTCTATTTTATCCATATCTATTTTTTCTGTTCAGTTGCTATATTTTGAATGTTTACTTTGTTCTTTATATTTTTTAAAAGCATATTTTCTCTTTTGAGAATATTTTTCCCCAAAAATTTCCACTAACAAAAACTTGATACAGACACATGACAATCCATCTGCATGATAACGGAATGATATATCTTGACATAAAACTATAACTCCACAGCAGAGTAATAGGTAGCAGGAATTAATCACAGATTATCCTATCACTTCAATATTTGCTTAGTTCTGGCTGACATGTTTCTGATTTCTCTATATATCATTCGTTTATGTGTTATTTATTTCTGGAAATATGAGAAACTACAAGCTTTATTATCCCTTCTTTATGCTCCCTGTGAGAAATGTGATGTGTTTTAATTTTCACAAAAACCTATTAGTATATACTTTTCCTTCCAAGCTCTCTGCCTTTGTTAGTCACAGTAAAGGATTACTTACTGAAGTGGAAAACTAAAGCAATCTGGATTTGTTTTATAATAAGTTATATTAGATTGTGCCCAGAGGCCTAGGCAGGAAAAGTTTGTTCAATAATAAGGTCAGTTCACTAACCATTAGAGCATTTTGTTCACTTCCATTTTTCTAATGTGCGATTGCGAGTGGAAATGATGTTATAGTATATGTGTGTGTATGTGTCTTGCTTTTCTAGTACGAAGTGAATCTTCATCCAGGAACCACAATGAAGGCTTACCAGAACAAGCAAGGAATGTTTCTTCACTTTCTGCATTCAAGAAGACATGTAAAATTGTTTTATTGAAAAAAATCCTTTGTCAAGGTAAGTTAGAATAAGGGATTCGGAGCAATTAGAAATGTTTCGAAAAAAATATTAAAAATGGCTGATATACTACCGAGACTTGTAATTGTCAGAAAGAAGAAAGGAAAAATAAAATATATAGGTAAAATTGTTAACATATAGGGTGATATGATGCCTAAATCTAATTCTGTATAAGTTAATAAACAGTGATGGGGTAACTTTCATAAGGATGTGGGGGGGATAAAGAAATAGCTGGTTTAAGAGCAAAAAGTACTTTTAAAAGTAATATGATACACAAAGTAGCAGCAAGATGGGAAGTCAGTTTTTCTTTGCTGTTTTTTCTTTACTTTTTTATTCTGATGTTTATATATATCCTTTAAATGTCACTATGTGGGTTAATGGTAATTCTATGGGGATAAAGGCTGACATTACATATCTTCTGATTTCCTTTCTGCGTAAGGTGGCTGTTCAATCATGTTTGTGGTTGTATGTAGTTGTTTTGGCCTAAAAACGGGGAAAAAAGATCTCTTGTTTTGGCATAGCTAACTTTGTGTTGTTTTTTTATCTTGTTGATTGACTGTTTAATTGTTTTAAGGATTTGAAAATTTTGCTTTGTTAGTTGCCTATAGTCTAAGACCAGACTGTATTCTAAAAGCATCCTGAGATTGAACCAGTCTGATTCTGGTGACATGGTAGTTTTTAGACTACTTTATCTACAAATCCAATTGCAAAGGACTCATATAAACATACATGTCATTCATATTCTACATAAGCTGACTTTTAGAAGCAATGTTAGATTTCAAAGTTTCTTACCCCTGATTTCTCTGAATTTCAAATCTAAGTGATTCAGAGGTTACAGGGTGTGGCCAATTTATACAGAAGCTCTTACATAGGCCTACACATCACTTCACTAAATCATCTGATTTATTTCATCTAAAAGCAGAATGTAATACACCTTTAAACATCCCAATAAGCAATTGCTGCACACATTTCCATCTGTCCTTAGATTCATACAAAGCATAAAATTCATAAGTTATACATAAGGACGGAAAACTGTAAGTTAGCTAGAGAGGGGGAGTGGAATGTTGTTTGCAGATGAACATGAGACCCCAAGAGCAAACTCTCAGGCCTACTATGTCAAAACATCCAAAAAAAGTGTTTTAACATCTGCAAAATCACAAAGAACAACAAGAGAAGCTGATTTGATTGTCAGTCCCCCACATCAAACAAGCAAATTTGAGGAAGGAAATGAAAAGTGGCAACATTTTTTCCAGATCTATAAATGTTCTTTTATACTGAAGGATTGTCAACACTAACTAAATCAAAAGGAGAAATGCATTCTTTGGTAAAGCAAGATTTCTGCTTCCACTGGAAGCATGCCCCTAAGCCAAGTTAGACCCTTCTAATGCCATGGACTTCAACAAATTTAACAAAGGTGTAATCCAAAATGACACTTTAAATGATCAACATGAGTACTTATAATGACACTGGTTCAGCCAAAGCTAAACTCTTTCAAGTTTCATTAATTACAAGGGAGGATATTTAAGTATAGGACTTATTAAATTACTTGAGATTTAGAAGTGCTCACCTTTGGCTGAATTGTACCTATTACCAATCATATAGTGATGCTTCTTTCTTACAAGAAGGGAAGTAATCACCAGTTCTTTATAACTAGACTAAAAGATGCAATGTTTTTGTATACATTAAACTGGATCGCACATGTGAGTATATACAAAGACTGGTATACAAAGACATATACAATTGTCCGTCCGTCCTTCCTTCCTTCCTTCCTTCTTCCTTCCTTCCTTCCTTCCTTCCTTCCTTCCTTCCTTCCTTCCTTCCTCCTGTGGGTGGGTTATAACAAATCCTGTGGGGTTACCATGTCAGCTGTGACATGATGGCACATTTCACTATATAATTCCACTAACTCTTCTTTTGTCATTTGGTGCAGTCTTTACAAAATTGTTATACTTCTTAACCAACAACCTTGGCAGAAGGAAGTCCACTTGGTCCTCTTCATGACTACAATTCCCATCATCCCCTACCAGCATGGCCAATTGGCCATGCTGACAGAGGCTGATGGGAATTGTAGTTCCTGAACATCTGGAGAGCCGCAGGTTCCCTACCCCTGGCTTAGAGGGCTTGGCTACTGAGGATGTTGTTACCAAAAGGGTAAAGACAGTACACACTTATCACTTTTTACTAGTCAATTCAAAAGGTTCCCCTGCCCCTCACTCACCTTATCTCTGGCGCGACTTAAACTGTCCTTGCCTACAGCAGAAATAAGGCTGTCAAACTGTGTTTTCAAATTTATCAGTTAAAAACTTCTCTCTTTTTTCAGGGCACCTAAAAGTTATCTATATTGAGTTACGGTAATTACCTGAACATATAGATCTTACCTTTATCTACATTCACTGAGAATACAGCTGAAATTGTGTCTTTTTGACCTGATTCACCACCATTGTTCTCGAAAAGGAGAAACTGACTCTCTCCATTTTTCTTTTTCTACCAGAACAGTTTGTTTGCTTGTAAAATATTAGTTCTTTTGAAACTCGTTATTAAAGTTGACAAGGGAAAAAGAGATTTTTAAAAGACATTCAAACACTTTTCAAAGAAGAAAAGAGACTTTTAAAAATAATAATGGAAGAAGATAATAATATTAAGAAATATTAAGAAATCTGGTGTCTATGAATGACCTTGTGTTTCATGTTAAGTCCTTTAATTATAATTATTTAAATATATTTACACAAGTTGTTTCAAATCCCAGGACATTTATACAAAATTTGGATCCTTCAAAAAATGTCCTTGTTTGAATTTCTCCCTAGGTTTTAAAGTTTTAGATTACTTACTCTTGAAATTTTTTATTTGGAATTACAGTTGAACACACATGCCGTCTACTGAGTCAGATCATTTATCTATCAAGGTCAGTGTTATCTATGTGATGGCAGAGACTTCCTGGGATCTCACACAGAGATCTTTTGTATCACTGTGGCCCTTTCTGCAGGGGTGAAATAGAGCGCCCCAGGGACGGCAAAAATGCTGTCCCTGGGAAAGCGTTCACACAGGAGGTGCTGCTGCTTTGCAGCAGCGCCATCCTGGCCACCCCAGAGTGGTGTGAAGCTGCCACTTTAAACCTCACTCTTCGACTGAGGTTTTTGAAAAGTGGCAGCATCCCGCCGGTGCCGTGCGAACCGCAGGATGCCATCACTTTTCTCATCACCTCCACTCACCTCTTCTTCCAGTGTCGCTCTAGAAGGCAGGAGGGAAATGCCCACGCTGCCCTCCAACCCCTGGAGGTCGGAGGGTAGCGTGGGCGTGTCCCTCCAGCCCTCCAGAGTGAAGTTGGAAGAAGAGGTGAGTGGAGAGGACCAAAGGAGAGGCAGCTGCATGCGGAGCCACCTCTCCAGCTGGGGAAAAAGTTGGGGCTGCTCGCACGCTATGGTGCAAACAATCCCCGAGCCTCCACCGGCATAATTCATGCTGGTGGAGGTTCGTTTCGTAAGGCAGAAACAGCCTTACTATCCCATGCTTTTAAACTGAAGATACTGGAGATTGATTCTGAGTCCTTCTGTGTGCAAATCAGATGCTGTACCACTAATTCATACCCACCCCTAGAATCCTTCACTCCACCCTCCTCTTCATTAGCAATGTACATGAGATGGAACTTTCTAAAACCCTGAAAAGGGCCCCACATTTGCAGAAAATCTTAAATATTTTTTTAAAATGTTGAAGATTTTTTAAAAAATAAAATGATATAAGTAGTAGAAGAAGAAGAGCTGGAGACTCAAGGGGACTTACAAACTCCTTTCCCTTCCCCCCTCACAACAAACACCCTGTGAGGTAGATGGGGCTGAGAGAGCTCCAAAGAGCTATGACTAGCCCAAGGTCACCCAGCTGGCTCTTGTTGGAGTGCACAGGCTAATCTGAATTCCCCAGATAAGCCTCCACAACTCAAGTGGCAAAGAGGGGAATCAAATCTGGTTTCTCCAGATTAGAATACATCTGCTCTTAGCCACTATGCCACTGCTTCTCCTATGTAGCATTTATAGTTTCAAGCAACAGATTCCCTCAGTGGCTTTTGCTAGAAAGCTACAAATTCCAGGCATCAGTTTCCGCCAGTAAATGAATGGGGGGATGGGAGGAGAGAGACTTTGAAGACCTATTAATGCTTTTGAAGGGCCAGACCAGGAAGTGTTGTTGGCTCAAGTTTGGGAAATTCCTGGCAGTTCCTGGGAAAGGCTTTACCACTAAATTTCCCAACCTGGAGTTGGCATCACTAAGGGTAACTGATCTCTATAGTTATGAGATCCGTTGTGTTTCTGGAAGAACTGTTCCTGCCATTACTGCTGTGGGAAGGAGCAAGTGAGTGGCTGGTGTGTTGCCACCACTACTGTGGAGAGTAAAGTGACTGGGAGGCGAGAAGAGTGGTGGGGGCAGAGAGAGTGATGAAGTGAGACGCACAAAGAAAGAGAAATTGAAAGGCATCTCGGAGAAAGAGAGAGTAAGAAAAGGGTAGTAGGAGGGGGAAAATGGGAGACTGAGGGGACACTGGGAAGAAGCAAAAGTGGGAGAAATGAGATAGCAGCTCTGGCAAGTTTCTTGTGGATTCCCCTTGTGTTTGTATAACACTGAAAAAATTGATTGGAATGTGCATATATCTATATTAAAATTCTTTTTGTTTAGTGTTTACCTGCACAAAGCAACCCACATATTATTAGTAAACCTACAGAAAAAAGTCTTGGTACCATGATCACATTAATGTTGATTCCTCCAGTGTTTTATCAATGTGCACGTCTTGGTTAATAATTAGGGGTGAAATAAGAAAATAAAGTGCATTGAAAGTGGCAGGGAACTGCAAGCTCCAGACTTAGAACTAGTTTTAGACATTTTCCTTGTTGAAAAATTAATTAATAATGGAGCACAGAGTTAGATCTGGACTAAATCCGCAGTTTCTGCTTGTCATGCCCCCACAGAGGCTTTTGTTATTTCCCCATTAAGATTCAGTTTCCCCATAGTTTTAGTTCATTGTTTTTTAAGGGAGGGTATTTTAGTTAGCCCCTATCCCTTTAAGATATTTCCCAACAGGCAGTCTTCCTTTTTTACCCAGCAATCCTCTGTTTTAGTTCTAGCCAGTCAGTCAGAGCGAGGTGCCAAGGGTAGCTGGAGACTGGAATATTTGTGAAGTATATGGTGATATATAGAGCACAAGTTAAGGTTGACAGCGATTGGAACCAGACAAAGACTGAGAGAACTCAAAGGAAGCAAGACACAATGGACTTTCTTGAAAGCAACCAAGAGAAGACACAGTCTACCGCTTCAAATCTGCTCAAGACAACCAAGTACTCTGATTTAGATAGACCCAAGGGAGGAGTTAGGATCTTGATTATCTTAAGTAATAAACTTATGTATTTATTTATTTATTTATTTATATTTATATACCCCCCTCCCCAAAGGCTCAGGGCGGTGTCCATCAACACTAAAACAATTTAAAACATCAAATACATAATTTACAATAAAATAATATATAAAATACTAAAACTACAGATGGCTTATTGTTGAACTGTTGAACCTAGCTTGTGTCTCCTCCACTCTGTCTTAGCCAAGTACATGGCACCAAAAACAGATTCACTTGGGGGGCAGAACACCACTGATTTTCCTGCCATTTTAGACCCCCTCAGGGTTTTCTGTTCCTCAAGAGCAGCATTTTGTAGAAATCAGTAGGCTGCAGTAGGAGGGAAAGGACAGGAAATTTCCATTTTGCTCATTAAAAATATAATCTAAATAAAATAAAATTCTAGACTAATAAATAAACAGAATGGGAGAAAATTTCTCATGCTCTGTTGGAATGGATGGCAGGATAACTGCAGTGGTTTAAAACAGGTTTGTTTGCCACTAACCATATGAACTATTGGAACAGTTTAACAACAAACCTGAAGCTCTTGCTCTTAACTCTCTCAAATCTCAGTTCCAGCTGATTTTCTTGGGTTTCTTAACTCTACCATCAAACACTTAAAGACACACATCACCACATGCCCTAAGTACTAGTCCTGAAAAAACCCTCCAAAGAAGATTATGAAAGGTTTTCATCAAACACCCTACATTTTTCTGCTTGACAAAAAAAAAGAAAAATGGAAAAATGGAAAAAAGAGGTAATTACTGAGGCCTTTCTCTTTGTTCCCCATAGGTGACTGGCAATGATAGAAGGAACCTTTACTACACTAGCTCTTTGTTTATGGAATGTCCTATTTGGACATGCCAATTGCTCAGTTTCTGGAGTCAGATCAAATCATTATTTCCTGAGGCAAATGATTGATTAAGTTATGTTATTAGTTGAGGTTTTCTTTTGCTGATGGTTTTCCTCTTGAGTAACTGTATAAATTTTGGTCCTATTTTACCAGTTTTTTTTGAGGGAGGGTATGATATGTTTTTTAATTGCTTTGATACTTTTGTAGTTTATTATTAGATTGAGAATTTGCTTTTCACTGCCACAGAAACCGTGGTTGAGGGGGAACATATAAATCTTTTAAATGAACTGACCAACACATAAAAAAATAACTTAATCGAAGGAAAAAGAGAGAAAAATCTGAAGCAAAGAATCTCTGCAGTTAATGTGTGTACATATGTGTGGTGTCTTATGGCTTCGTCTTTATGTACACAATCTATACAGCAAAAATAGGAATACCGTTTTTATACAGACTTTTCTGCATGAATTAATATACATTTGTAAACAACCTTTTTAGATATTCTGGTTTCACTAGCTGTCCTGTAATAGGTCTTTGGAGATTTGGTATCTGCAAGTTCCAGCTTTGTATTACAGTCCATCAAGAAATGCAATCATTCATTGTCTGTGGGGATCAGTTCCCCTGAAACAGTCTTGTTCTTTTTTCTGCCACAAGATGTCTGAAGGTTGCTTTTAAGACTAACATTTTGGATTTTCACACTTCATCAACTAAATGCTGGAATACTCCTGTGGAAACGTAACACATGGAATAGTGTTTTCGCTTTACTGTGTAATCAAATTCCTTCAGTAATTAGTTTGCTTATTTCTCAGCTTTCCTACATGCTCAATGAACAAAAAAAACAACAAAACATTTCCCAGCCAAGGACTAGAAATACAGAACTGTTCTGTTTAGCTCAGAATTTAAACCAAATGTGCATAACATCTTTTGGAACGTCCATTTCTAACATTAGCAGTAAAAACATGATACAGCATCATGTAATGGTTGGAGGAGCTCCTTTTCTACTCCAAGTAAAGTAAAATATTATAATAATATCAAAGGAAAGAAGAAAGATATCTTAATGATTAATTTCGAATCCATTTCTTTTTCTCATTTCTTTCATTTTGTCATGGGATTGAATACATTTAGTTTTTCCTCTGTTTTCATTTCTTGATATTCTTAAAATCACCAAGATAATAGATTAATTCTGGGGCTATATATTTTTTTTCTTTTTTATTACAGAACTATCATTTATTAATGAAATTTATTTTCATGTACCTTATTGCATTATATTTTTAATTGCCCTGAAATATATTTTAACACAAGGGGAGAAGGAGAACAAATGATTCTATTCACATGAGTTTTGAAGAGAATACTGTGTAGTCCCAGACTACTGATGGTTCACATAATGGGAAGACAAGAGTCACTGGAAAAGACAATAATGCTGGGAAATGTTGAAGGGGAAGAAAAGGGGAAGACTCAACATGACATGGATTGATTCCATCAGGATAACCATGCCCCCCACATTGCAAGATCTGAGCAAGGCAGTTCATAATAGGATGCTCTGGACATCATTAATTTGTAGGGTCATCATTAGTTGAAGCAACTTGACAACACTTAATAAATCAGTGCTGCTGTCATTAAAGGGTAGGGTGGTACTGAGGTCCACATCTGCTGTGGAATAATTGTGTGTTTTTTCCTTCTCACACTGCAAACTTCACACCTCTGTACAGTGGAGAATGGTAAATTTGTTTCTTCATGCTGATGGATTCTATGCTGTCATCAAGGTGCCAATGTATTATTTATTCATTCTGTTCATGAACATTATCCCTTCTTTTATTAGCAGCATGTCAATGGACATCATTAAGGGTTTTTTGGAGGGGGGGTGAAATTTCTGCATGTCACAGATATGACAGAAAAAGTTCTTGCATGCATTGTGTTGGACAAGGTAACAGAAAAGTACAGATTGTTAGTGTCAAATATTTTAAGCTGATACCATAACAGTTTTGCCAAAGAAGTGCAAGCAATTGTTTTTGAAAAAAGTCCTCAGGTTTTCTTTGTCCCCACAACTGGATCTTGTGTTGGTGCCTGCTACATACTGTACTAGCAAGGCAAATAAATGTTATGTAATATTTCATTGCATTTATTTGTTTCTTTTTTTTCTGGAGCAACAAAATGCTGAGAGATGGTCTTATGGCATTTGCCAAACCTGACACTGAAAACTATGTTGTAAACATGCTGCATGTTAGAGTAGATGCTGGTTTCACTGCAGTCAACACAATTAGTTGATACATTAGAGGTGTTTTTTTTCCATAGGACAAGTCTTGATTATTGTGGGTATGTGCAGGCAAAATATATATATATAGACAATTATGACTGTCAAGGTAAGAAATGGTTAAAAATAATAAACAGCTAAAGTACTTACATATAAAACCAACAAAGATTTTGAATTTGATATTTGTCAGAGGATTAAATCAAAGATGTAAATGTTGGTTTGAAAAACAGAATGATGCAACTCTCAAATATTAAAAATATGTTCATCCTTTGTATTAGCTTTACCTTTTTTAATCCTGTGCTGAGTGATAAAATTCCCTTCTGTCTTTCAGTTGGTTCCAAATGGCAAACTTCAGTATGTTAGGCTTGTTCAGCAGCTTAAGCATCATGGATTTTTGCCCCAGGGAGACAGCACACCTCTCAATACATCTTGTCAGGCCTGCAAATTGCTGCTTCTGCCCCCTTAGCAGAGAGTCCCCTACCACCACCACACGTCTCCTCTGGGGTTTTGCAGGTGACATTTCATGGGTTGAACCTTTTGTCACTTGAGCATTCTTTGAGAGCTGAATCCATTCCTCCTCTGCCTGTTCCTTAACCTCATCAGGAAGGGAGATAACCTCAAAATGATTCTGTTGTTTCAAATTCTCAGAATACTCCCTGCTCGTTTTGCTTCTTTGGGTTACATTTCTCCAGTTGGCCACCTCCTCTGTTTGAGAGCAGCCATCCTCCTCAGGGATTTCCTTGCTGTGTTCTGCACTCAGTACCATCTGCTCCATTCGGTCCAGGAAAGTCTTGTTCTTTATGTGCTGAAATGTAGATACTTGTGTTTCAAGCTGCTGCACCTTCTCTTCTAACAAAGTAACCAACTTGCACCTGCTGCAGGTGTAGCTATCCATAACTTCTGGTAGAAAAACAAACATTCCATAGATGTTGCAGGTGACAGCAGCAGCAACTACCCAAAGGCATGTTCAGTACTGGGCACTGGGTGCTGGGAGAGGGCCTATTTTATAGGGAGAAATGGACTCTGTGTTGATGCTAAGAGAACCTTAATCTTCCTGGGAAAAAGAGATTCTTACCTTCCAGGGGAAAGATAAGAAAGAGACATAAAACGTAAGTATTAAGTGGCTAATCTAATGGTTTGAGTACTTGATTTCAGTGACTAAATTGAGAGTGCCCCAAAGGGGAAAGGTAGCTGATTAAATTACAGCTGTAAAACAATGACAATGTAAATAAGGTGGTCTTTCGAGTGAGATTAGTCAAAGGAAGACTTTTGGGCAAATATATTAGCAAGTATTTTGTCTAAGTAGTGCAGGTAGTCCAGGATATGAGATGAGAATGCTTTTCAAGGCAGAGACATTGTTTTCTCTTAATCCCTTTAGAAAAAATGTGAGGCAGGTATTTTGTAAGGTGGATATGGGCAAGGGCAAGTCCAGACAAGGTTTTACTGTCCTTGTGGGTACACTAGCCAATGCAGAGAATGGGCTCCCTATTTTGGCATGGCACTGTTAGGTGCCCAAGGTTTGGCAGGATGGGTAGAAACACTATTGTTTAAAATCAGAGCCCCCACCCACTCATCATGGGTTGGTAAGGGAACAGGTATGTTTTGGCTAAGCCTGTGTGGTTGAGCTTCTTTTCTTTGACTTCTACTTGCTGGTTATTCAAAGATCCTGGCAGGAGAGTAGGTAACAGGAAGGAGCCAGCAACATGGAAGGGGGGAAGGCATGGATGGCAGGGTAAAGCTAGGTAGGCTGGCCATGGGCAGAGGGAAGATGATGGGGCAAAGCTGTGCTGACTGGCAAATCTGCCATGCTCCAGTGGTGAAGCAAATTACAGTCATGCTTGAAGTGGTGTTGCTTTTTGCAGAGATAATGGAAAGTGAAAGTGGGGCTCAAGGAAATACATCCATACAAGAAATTTTGCTGTGACAGACATTTGCCCTCATTATCCAGCAAACACCTTGTGCATAATTGGCCAAAGTCTTCTGATTTAATGTGGTTCATTCTTCTCCCTCCTTAGTGGTAAATCGCCTGTCTTTCCTGTTCTTTCATTTTCACATCTCTGTAATTGAGATGTGTTTGTCACTATCATCTTTGTTTTCACCTATTTTAAATAATCTGCATATTTAAAAGATTGGAGAAGACAAGACTTACTGGAAAACACCATAATGCTAGGAAACCTTCTTTTCTAACAAAGTGATCCATGCAACGGTCATCTCCAGGCTAGACTATTGTAACTCGCGGGCCTCCCCTTGCTGTTGATCCGGAAATTGAAACTGGTCCAGAATGCGGCGTCATGGCTCTTGGTGGGTGGTTATTTTCAAGAGTATATCACCCCCATGTTGCACCGCCTACACTGACTCCTAGTGGAATTCTGGGTCACTTTCAAGGTGTTGGTGTTAACCTTTAAGGCCCTTCACGGCTTGGGACCCTCATACCTTCGTGACCGTCTCACCTCATATGTCCCAGGTAGGCATCTGCAGTCGGCAGAGTTCAATTTACTGGTCTCACCCCATATGTCCCTGGCCCCTCCATGATGCAGCTGGCCTCTACCTGGGCCAGGGCTTTTATGGCCAGGGCTTTTAAGTACCCTTCCATCAAATGTGCAGGCCCTGTGGGACCTTGGCAAATTCCACAGTGCCTGTAAAACAGTTTTGTTCCACCGGGCTTTTGGTGAAGCCGGCCGCAGATTCCCCCTCCAGGATGCTCCTGTGTTGCATGCCATTCCATCATTGGCATGCCTACTATAACATCTAATTTACACTGCTGCCCTGCCTGGCCTTGGGATCAGGCGCCATACTTCTATAATCTTGTTGTACTGTATTGTACTGTATTGATGCTGCTAGGTTTTATGAATTTTGTACATTGTTTTTAACTTAATTTCATTTATTTTGTTGTGTGTAATGTTGTTTTTGGCCTATTGTGTGTAATACTGTTTTTGGTCTGGTGTATACCGCCCAGAGCCCTTTTGGGGTGGGCGGTTTAAAATTTTAATAAATAAATAAATGCCAAACTCAGGTTTTGTCGCTAGGCTCCAGTTTGCATAGATACGCCACTGATCTAGACATAGGTCTACCATCAGTAATTGGTGTTTCTACTTAACGGATCTTGAAGTAAGAGACAAGGATTTTAAGTGCCACCTGCCAAGGAATCTCTCTTTGAAATGCTCAGTTTTGAGAAGAGATTTGGCAGCCTACAAACAGAGAATGCTGAATGGGGAGGTTGTTACGCATTCAGTGCTCCACTTCTACAAATAAGTGCATCAAAGAATGAAACCTGAGGGGTTTTCCCTCTATTTTCATAGTGATGTTGGCTTTGAGAAGGTTATGGGGAAACTGTTAGGTGAATCAGGATGGGTGACATAAATTGGAACAGTGGTAGCTTTGAGAAGAATCAGCCACAGACTGCTTGCAGATATATCTTTTCCATCCTGAACAGGATTGGCTATTTCAGCTTTAGGATATGTGAATGGGTCTCAGCTTATTAGTTTCCTTCCTTGTCTCAACTGATTAGTTTCCTTCCTTCCCATTGCACATATTCAATCCTAGACAATATTATGCCATGCATGTTGAATCTGTCCTCCCCACACAGAGGCCATTTCTGCACAGGGGGCGCAGCTGCTTTGCAGCCGCGCCGCCCGCCTGGCGCCGAGCCGGCGTTTCCAAACCACGCTTCCCCAGCGTGGTTTTTTGGAAACGCCAGCTGGAAACCACTGCCATGCGAACGGCAGCAGCTTCCCGGCGCTTCCCCCCCCCCCACACACACACTCCTTCCCTGCACTTACCTTGTCCCCGGCCCTCCGGCACGTCGCCGAGGCCTGGGGACACGCCCCTGCTCCAGCTTAATGCTGGAGCAGCTCGCAAGCAAGAGGCCTGGGAGCAGGCGTGTCTCCAGGCCTCGGTGACGCAGGCCGGAGGGCCGGGACCCAGCGCTTCAGGGTCAGCTTCGGCTGCGCACGGCAGCCTCCCGTGGGCGCCCGCTATCCCAGCCGGTCCATGCGGACGGTCCCAGCGTCGTCGGGTCGGCGCAAAATGCACCGACCCAGCCACTTCTGCCTCTGTGCGGAAATGGTCAGAGTGAAATATTGCCACGCCATTTTTTCTGTTTAAACAAATCTACCAAATTCAATTCACTACTGGGTGGTACTTTCCTGTTTCCATTATACTGGCAAAAACAAAAGTATTTGGTGTTATGAGTTAGTGTTATGAAATAATAGCATAGAATAAAATAGGGTAAATATTTTTCAGAACACAGGAGAAATTTGATCTGTGTCACTGAACTATAGGAATTTTTGACTTGGTGAGTCAAAGACAGGCAAGTTCATTCATCTTTCCCCAAGGAATTTGACTCTAGAATGATAGCTCTAAAAGCAAAGCATGATAATTTATGTTTCAAAAGAGGGTAAAGGAATGTAAAAGCATACCTAGACATTCAGAAAATTATAAAATAGAAAATCCATCTTTAATGAGATAACATTAAAATAGGCAATTGTATAGCAATTAAACACATTAGGCAGTTGACTTAAAAGAATGAATTCAAAACAATTAAGTTCAAAAACAATTAGCACATACGGGGGT
Organism: Sphaerodactylus townsendi; assembly: GCF_021028975.2. Classification (NCBI taxonomy): domain Eukaryota; kingdom Metazoa; phylum Chordata; class Lepidosauria; order Squamata; family Sphaerodactylidae; genus Sphaerodactylus; species Sphaerodactylus townsendi. The sequence goes on along the minus strand of NC_059425.1, from coordinate 125,752,671 downwards.
TTCTGTTTAATCCTTTGTAGATATTATGCAAATAATTATAGTTGTACATGTTGTATAAGGGGGCTATCACTGGAAAATAATGGGAGGGAGATCAAGACTTTTGACTAATAAGAATAAAATGTAGTTCAATTTTTTATTTGGAAAACAAATGTCCGTCCATCAATCCATTCGTCTGTCCGTCTGTCTATCAATCACCAGATTGACAGTAATTAATGTTGTAAAAATAATTGTATATATCTATAAAGACTATTTCTTCACAGAAGATTTAGCTATCACCGGTATTTCCTTTTGAGACTTCTTTGCTTTAGATTTATTTTGTTGCTCAAGATAATTTTACTAGTGAGTCATGTTGGTCTATGTTCTGAATTAATCCAAATGTTGTTTTCATACAGCTTGAATTGCAAACTATTTCAAAAGGTTCACAATTTAGAATGCATACAGGAAGAGTTACTGCCCTCTCATCTGTGCCAGCAGCACAAATGCACACGAGGCTTCATTGCCTTGATGTACTTACGCAAATCCCATCAACATTAATGATACTGTGTATGTACCTTGGCAGGAGAATAAGCTTCATATGACAGAGTGATCATTTAGTCAGAAAATTGTGTGTTTGCAACTTTCCATAAAATATATATTCAGTATATTCAATGATGGTCTTAAAATATGTAGATGCCTCAATTTAACTGTTGGTATCTCATCCTGTACATATATAGAACAATATTATTTCCTTTCAAAGTGTTGATGTGTTAGTAATTGCAGATGTTTTCATCAAAACTACCACAAATATTTGATGGAAACAATCTGACAGTTATCATCTGACAATCTGACATTAACTAGAAAAGCCACACTATGTTCAGGCCAGAATCATTATCATTGGTGAAGAAGAAGCATAGTGTGCAGAGTCTCAGGGGAGAGGCTCAGACTGCACACAGGACCCAATGAACTAAATGCTCAATTCCAGCATAAATTCCCCTCTTTTTTATCAGTCTACACTTTAAGAAATTAGGCATGACATTTTGGCAAGGATGGGAATTTAGCCAAATATGGGCCTTTTCTGCCTGAACAGCTTACCACAGATTTTCCCAGTGGTCAGATCTTATGTCTTGAAAATGTTTTCCATGAAATAATTCCACATATTTCCTTCCTCCCCTTCCCAGTCATTTGGGTTTGTTTTTCTTCTTTGTCTCCTCAGTTGCATTTATGCCCCTTACAGCCTAGCACTTCTTAATTGAGTTGAGTCACTAAAGTAATCTGTTTTGACCAAAGATTAAAATTACTGTAAACAATGAGAAGGGCACAGAGAACAATAAAGCAATCAATGGATAACCCATGGGGAAAAAACCCATGGGGAGATAACTTACTACTTCTCAATGATAAAAACTATCACACAGGTAAATACCAAAGTCAGTACACTCTTCAACAGCCAGACTCACAACTACCCCTTCTTATTAATCCTTCTTGCTAACAGATAAGGATAATTTTCTTTTACTCCCTGAGAATGCTCCATACTCCCACAGGCTACAGTAAAAGAAGAAACAGTCATAAAGGCTTCAACCTCCAGCCTTCCCATTGGATGGTAGCTTTTGACTTGTAGTCAGTCTGGCTTTTTGTTTTATTCAAATTGGATTGGATCAAATCAATTCCCAGTTTAACAGTCAGGAATGCATCTTGTAGCACTCCAACACATGCCAACTGGATGACCTTGGGCTAGTCACAGTTCTTCTGAGCTCTCTCAACCCCATTTACCTCACAGGGTGTTTGTTGTGAGGGGGGAAGGGATAGGAGTTTGTAAGCCCCTTTGAGTCTCCTTACAGGAAAGAAAGGGGGATATAACTCCAACTCTTCTTCTTCAAATTATTTCAGTGGACAGCATGGTGTTGTGTCTGGTTGGCTAGCTTTGCAATATATTGACAGGTTAATTAGAAAGGGTGAATTAAATGGCTGAATTAAATTTCTATCAAAAACATTCTTTAGTACTTCTCAATGATAAAAACCCTCAAGTAATCCCTCAAGTGTCTGAAGTAAACATATCATATCAAGTGGCTTCCCTGAAAAAATGGTAAAAAGAAATCAGGGTATCATATGAGAGCATAACTACAAAGTAAGATATTCCATTGTTTACAGTATTCCTTTTTAAGTGACTCAGTTGGGTTCATTCCTTATAAGATTTCTGAGTTATTTCACACTTGCACTGGAGAATGTGTGTGTGTGTGTGGTACAGCGCTGAAGCAAATGAAGTATTATTGGCAACAGCAAAAAAGAAGGGTTAGGTGCCACACTGGAATAATTCTTTCCACCATTTCCAAATTCAAGGAATGACAGCTAGGAAGATGCTGACAGCAAAGCTCACCCTTGAGGGTATTTAGAAGAAAATCCATCATTTATAAACTGGAGTGATAAAAGCCATTAGCTGTAAGGGATGCACTCCTTGTCAATTTTCCAAAAGAGAAAATGCTTTTACTGAAAAGATAAACTGTAACTGTCAAGCAAAGACGACAGTCTTATCACTGACAAGATTAATCACTAAAGGATAGTGCACTGTTACAGTCTGCAAGACCACTAGGTGTGCTTGTCAAACATTGTGTTGGGAAATAGGTTCTTTATTTCCCATAAATATGAAATCTATAGAGATTTCCAGGAACTCATGGAAGATTAAGAAGAATATACATAACAGTGTGGTGCAGCGCTTAGCCATGTGAACAAGAACTGCGGAGAGTTTGGTTCAAATTTCTACTTAGCCATGATTTTGCTGGATGATATTGGATATGGCACACTCTCTCAGTTTAACCAAATTCACAAGGAGATTTGAAGGCTAGATAGATAGAGCCTTTAAAATGCTTAACATGAAAAAAACCAATTATATGCATTAATTCTAACATCAAATTCTGTTTTTTAAAAAAAAATAGAGATGTATAAAATACGTGGGAATTTATATTAGTCATAACTGCTAGCATAAATAACTTTTAAAGGGGATTAGACACATTCATGAAGGATACGATCATTAATGTCTACTAGCCATAGTGACTAAAGGGAACCTTCATGTTTAGAGGCACTTAACAATATTTAGAGCTGGTAAACCACTTGGAGGAAACATCAGTGTAAGGTCTTGACCTATTGGACCTGTTTGCTTCCCTGTTTGTTTGGCCCTCTAGACCAACTGCTTGCCACAGTATAAAGCATGGTTCTGGACTACATGAGCTACAACTAATATCCAGCAGGACTCTTCCTCCATTCTTAATATGTGATAAGCAACATTTTCCAAAACATTCTGGCCAAAAATTATTATTAATGGGAACTTTGGCATATTGGGTATCATGCTCTAGAAACCAGGAAGCAAGATAACTTCTTCAAGAAATCACATAAAACATGTGAGTGTGTGTGTGGTGTGTATGTGTATTAACTGCCATTAAGTCATTTCTGTCTTATGGTCACCCTATGGATTAATATGTTCCAAAATGTCCTATTATTAACACCCTTGCTCAGATCTTGCACACTGACAGCTGCAGCAAGGAGTTTATATACAAAAATACAGAGATAATAAGATACCAACAAAATATTACTGGATTCTGAAAGTTCCAGAATATTCAGAAATGGCAAAGCTGACGACACTAAGGAATAACAGTTCAGACATTTTTTTTTTACAAAACTGGACACCTTTTACAAAATATTTTTGGAAAACTGATTCCAATAAAGAAGTAGTGGCAGTGTCTGAAATCTAAAGAAAACAGCAGATTTTAAACACTAGTATACATGTAAAAATAATTTTGCACTAATGTTTTGATTATATGAATGAACCTAGAATTAACTTTTAATCAAAGATGAGATAGCTGGAAATTGATCTATATGATGCATAATGGATTGTGCTTTGTTTTAGTGTTTTTTAAAAACAAATGTTTGTGTGCATGATTTGTCTTATGTTTGAGAAAAAAAAATTATTAAAAATAGTAGAAATGGAGACAGACATTTTTGCATTGCTGCTTTAAAATGAAATTGTGCAGTAATGCTACCGCATCTGAGCAAAAGAAAAAAAGGGGAGGGTTTTTCTTCTGCATCACAGATGACATCCCACCCCCATTAGAAACAATACATTTTCTGTGGTAGCGTGTGGAATAAATACAACTGAAGAGACAAGGGGGAACCCCAATATGACATGTGGAAAGAAGGTGTGTGGAATTATTTCACAGAAAATGTTTCCAAGACGCAAGGTTTGACCACTGGGAGAATAATTGGTTAGCTGTGCATGTGGAAAAGGCTTATCATGCCAGTCAAACAGCATATCCCCAGAAAAAGTCAGTTTCCAAAGGAACTCATTATTATTTGGAAGTCACAAACCATAGAAAATAGTACAGGTCAAACACTGTCTCCCTTTTATGTTTTGTAGTGAAGGACGATTTAGAGCATTCATGTAACTGTTGTACAACATCATAATTTTTGTTAATAATTTGGTATCCAAAACTATCTCAAATATATCCACGGTTGTTTTATTTGATATATGAGGTAGTCTTTTTTTTCTTGCAGTCCATCTGCTCTTTGTCTTGTACATTTCCTTTCATCAGTCAAGGTGAAGTTAAAGCTGAAGTGTTTATAGGTGGGGTGCTAAATATGAGCTATTTCTAGAGTTACGTCACTACTTCTGCCTATGAATTTGGCTTCAAAATGTAGTAATCAATTTAATTATATTCCCATAGGCAGATTTGTGGAGGATTAGTCCATTAGTGGCTGCACACCTTGATGAATACAGGGAAACGCCACATTTAGACACAGTAAACCTCAAATCTTTATTTATTAAAAATATTTTCCACCCAATTTAGGGTCCCAGAAGCACTGAACATGAAACCATTAAAACACAACATTAAAACATTTCAGACATTAGAAAGCATTGCACACAAACATACACACACATATATATAGTTAAATGAAATATAGCACAAACCTATAAGACATAAAATCACAAAGCAGGGCTAATAAGATGGAAGGCTAAATGAAACAAAAAACAGTCTTCACCTGCTGGTAGAAGACAACAGCAGAAGGAAACAGATGAATCTCCCAGAGTGGGGAGCTCCTTTTTCTTTTCAAACCCCTTGTTCATACACCAAAGTCTTGAACAGTAAAATTATAAAACTTACATAAGATTCGCATCTAAGGAACACCTTCCTTAGAACCTTTCCACACTTGCAAAAAATGTAAAGCAGATGTGGATTAATGCTATGTGGAGCAGCAACCAAAACTTTTTGTTGCAAATTTTTTCTTACACACTTCAAAGACATTCCATGGAAGGTATCCGGTCCTGCGTCTGATTCAAGAAAGCTGACATTTCCACACTACTACAAATTTTAATTGTCCTCGATGTCCTGATTGACTGTCGTGCACTGCTGGGGCGGGCACTTTTCGAACACGTTGCCATGTGACGTGGCAATGAGAAGATGACACTCTTGTCTTCCTATTGGCTACCATTATCTTGTGCTTTCTCGCGGGGGTATAACGAGATCTCGGAAACCTTCCTTCCAATTTGCTATCGTGTGCTTGTGCTTCGCATTCCCACATATTAAGCCTTGATTTTTTTTGTTGTAAAAAAAGGCATTTTCCAGCAGATCTGCTGGCAACCCAAAAGCATGTAGAGAGTTCTTTTTAATTTACAATGGAGTGGCTCTCCACAACTGAGCACAAGACATTCATCACAAACAATGTGTTTTTACTAGCAGCTTTGGCAGGATGTGTGTTTGTGTGTGTACGTGCTTACTGACCATCAGCACAAAGCAAAGAAAACCTAAACAGCCTTGCTGTACAAACCCACATCCTACAAGCTCTGACCCACAAACCTGGGTAAGCCAGGATCCCACCAGGATCCCAGCAAAGGATGTCCAGTTTCTTCCACACCCAAGCAGCTCCTTCTCAGCAGTGCTGGCACCAATATAAGGTTGAACATGAGCAATTTGAGTAACAGATCTTGCTTTTACAGCATCATTCAGCCCCCACTGTACATCGTCCTCTCTAAGTTGACTAAAGGGTTCTCCCAGAGCATGTGCAGAGTACCTCATGGGTGTCGACCTTCTGCCAGTTCCAGCACATTCAGGATTAGAGGCGGAGCTGTCAGAAGCATTTGAGCTTCATTTTTAATCAAATTAAGTACTCGCCCATCAGCCCGGCCCTTTATGCAATGATCTGTGCTAAGCATCCAGGCAGGGGGGTGCAATGATTCCCTTCTGCAGCATCCAATCCTGCCCCCCTTCCCACGCTGCTCCCCCCAAAACTAATGAAACAGGTGTCGCCCTCCCCAGCACAGAAGCCAGCCTCGCCGCCGCCTCCTTGCCGAGCAGCCAACCCTGCATAACAGCAGGGCACCCAGCAACCAGCCAGCCAGCCAGCCCGGCCCATGGCAGCCCACGTACCCGGCCAGTGCTGTGACTTCTTGGGGTTCACAGTGGAGCAGGGGTGTTCCCCGCAGCACCCACCAGCGCCCACATTCTCTTCCCGCACCAGTGACCATGGCCATGTGCTTCTTCCACCAGCCCAGGAACCAGGCAAGAGGGGCAAAGACTGCTGTGAAGCCGCCAGAGGCCTCTGACTGAGGCGCCGAAAAATAAATCCCAGGCATGGAAAGAAGGAAGGGTGGAGGGGAGGCGAAGGAGGGTGGCTGCACAAAGCCCCTCAATGAGCTCCGGAGGTGGCCACTGATGGCTTGGGGCAGGGGAAATTCTCCGCCCAGTCACCCACACATGCGAGCCCAGCCCTGCCTCACCTGCCTTCCCCAGCACTCTTGGCCGTCCGCAGCTCTGCAACGTGTGCCATGGCTGTGCAGCGTGGACGAGCCTCTCCCTGACCCCCCCTCCGGTTCCCCAGCCGGACCCCAAACGAAGCCCCATCCAGAAGCCAGCAGGCGAGGGGAGGGGAGGAGGGTGCGGTAGATTATTTTAAAGAAGGAAAGTGCCAATAGTATTTAGATAGCTCCCCACTTCTCCACTGTAGCAGAGAATCCCCTTCCTTCTACAAGAGTATCTCCGAAGTACACGCTGGTTGCGTCCAAAGGGGGGTTCTCTGCCTCTTATGGACAGCCTCCCCTGATTAAACAGTATAACAATGAGCCATGTTCCCTTCCTGCCAATCCAACAAGTGCTCGAGATCTCTTGCTCTCGCTACGCAGAGATAATGGGAAGCATGACTGACTACGAGGAGCAGTAAAAGGAGAGTGAGAGCAAATCAAAACCTGAAAATCTGCACGCACAACTCCAATTCAGTAGTGGCTTCCGATTGGCTAGGTCGAATTGCGTCACTGATTAGGTGGGCATGTTGAAAGTGGAGCAGTCGCAAGGTACAACACACTATCCTGGCACATTCGGAGTAGAACCTTGTCTTTTGAAAAAAGTGTACATACATCCAGGAGCAGGAAAAAAGTGAGGTAAACGGTCAGATGTGGAGCAAATCAGAATGTGAGCAAAACTGATCCGTGCTACGGGGCTCGAAAGTGTGGAAAACTTGTAGAATATGGAGCAGCCTCAAATAATTATTCTAGAACAAACCTGTAGTGTGGAAAGGGCCTTAGACTCTTCGGAACTCTCTCAGCCCCACCTACCTCACAAGGTGTCACTCGTGTGGAGAGGAGGGGAAAGGAGCTGGTAAGCCACCTTGAATCTCTTTACAGGAGAGAAAGGTGGGGTATAAATCCAAACTCCTCTTCTTCAGACTTAAGGGCCAAGTTCAAAATGATATATACTGATACATTTTAGAGGCTGCTTTTGTTTGAAAGATTCCACTAGCAGCAATCTTTGCATTCCATGTTTTTAATCAATATCAAAATCAACTTTTGGAGCTCATTTTTTTCTGCAACTGAAGATCTCCTAGCTCATGGAATTCTTCAACTCCAATAATTTTCTCAAGCCATAATAAAGATCTCCCCTTCCAAACTATCTTCATACCAGTATTTCAGGTTCAGTGAAAGTAGTATTTTGAGCTATTGCCTGTGTATCACCAATTTGTGTTTTTTTTATTCTTCTATACTTGGACAGATGAAGAATTTTCTATTCACTGTTGTTATCACATGGGCCGATTCCCCACAGTCAATTAATCACGTGATACTCACACAAAATATCAAGGATTCAGGAAGAATTCCCCATTGCCTGATCGATGAACAAGGATTCATCGGGGTTGTGGCTCTCATTCTCCCCCTTATCCCACGTCTTTGCCGAACCTGCTTGAAAGTACTACTTTTTCAAAAAAACACATCTTCAAACCAGTTTGGAGGGAAGGATTGGGGGTCTAATCCTGGTTTCAATTTCCCGCTGTGGAGCGTGACGCAAATGCCTTACAACCAATCAGTGTGTGTGGTGCTGTTCTCGCAAGAGCATGAGAGAACAGTCGATTTCCCACTTCAAAAACGAAACTAGATACAAACTGGTTTGGTAAGAGTGGGGACCTTTTGAGCATGGTTTCATGGTTCCCACTGCAGCTTCTACCCCCTTGTTCCCAGAAACGCAGCAGCCATGCAGGAGTCCCCACTGTCGGCATATCAAACGCACGATCCGCTCAGGGGATATCCTGATTGGCTGCTGCATTGTGCTGGGGCTGGAATTTTTTAAATTTTCAAACTGACAGATCCATGTTTCTACGAGCATGCGCAGAATGACCCTATGCAGAAATGAAGAAACAGGCAATTAAAGCAAAGCCCTGTTTCCGCGTGCCTTCATATAGTCAGATCCACATGGATACGACATGTAGCACTGCTTTGTATTGCCTTCTACTCAGTCAATCAGTCAAAAACGGCCCCTTGTTGCTTCGTATCCACGTGGATCTCCAGTTCATGAAATAATGTTCTCATTGGATGGGAGACTCCATGTCACTCGCAAGGGCGGGTAGTTCAAATCTGGATTCATCCCCCCCCCCCAACTTCCCCACTGCTCCAGATTGCCCACATGGTTTTTTTGAAAAGGTCTACTTTCTTCCAGGTTCTAAAATCACATGCTAGGGGGGGGGGCACCAGAAACAGGATGAATGCGAGTTTGGTGCTTTGCCCACTGGCAAATGTACCTGCAATCTAGGTTTTCAGTTGCAAATTTTCAGTTGCACTCTTTTTATATATATCTTAAATTGGAAGCAATATATTTGTTGCCTTTCCTTCTCCTAAGCTATGATACTTTATATGGTATGGCAAAGATTTCTGCAGTCTGATCCTTCTAAATGTACTACATTTGTCTATTTGAAAGGAAGTATACTTGCGTGCTGCATCAGTATACTGTTCCACCAGAATACCTGCACTTAATTCTGAACTGGTATCTCCTGGCATCACCTGCACAATGGAAAATATAGATTTGACAAAGCACAGATGTTCTGAAAGTAAATTAAATCAACAAAGGGTTAAGTTAGGACTGCCTCTGTAGACCCCCAGTACGCACACATTAAAACCTGTTTATAAACACACACATCCATAAATATACAAACCCATAGACATGTGCATGTGTATAAATGACTCATATCCTCTGAGAGTCAGGGGAAAAAATAATGGGGTATATTTTGCCAGCTGCACAACTCACCTGTGCATTAGTTTTCATCTTATCAGCACATGTATGAGCTGGCCATGAACAGAGGCTTGTTGAGCAGAAGGTCGAAGTTCTGGGGGAACATCTCACTAGTTGCACAACATCTCAGCTATGTGTTTGCCTCCTTCTGCAGTAGGTAAGTTGACCTTGGCAAAAGCATGAGCCAAAGGGCAAGAGTCAAAGAGTTCTTGGCTCTTAGTCCATGGGTCACAGCAGGGATGCTTACAATAATCCATTAATGGATCAGGACCCACCATTTCATTGCTTGATTTGTTCTGGAAATCTTTATAAAAAACTGTGTTCCTTGGGGTACTTTTTGATAAAGCCATTTGACCCATTTGGGGGAGTGGCATTCTTCCCCTACTATACCCACCAAGACCATCTCACATTCACTATCAGTCTGTTGGCTTGACCTCTCATTACCTCATTCAATAACCAGATCAGCTAATGTTATCTATCTTCTCCAGTTGAACTGAAATACAGTTTGGCACACCATATTTCAAGATACTTGGGGGACAAATTTCAAATACTTGGGGAAATGGAATATTCGCTGATTTGTCCATTGGTTGAGGCAACGATCTGAGGCGGAATCCCCTCCTGGGTTGCCACTGGAGGAACAAGTTAGCACATTTCTTTAAGCCGTCTTCACACAAAAAGAGGTGGGGGAGTTTTCAGGAAAACAACAAGGCTTACAGGGGGGAATATCAGGGGGATTGTATCTAGGTAATTGACATGCATTCCTACCTCATTTTAACTGCTTAATGCTACAAATCAATGCTGCTAAAAGATATGTGTAACCAGTTTCCTATATGTTGCATGCAGATGTGTGGAGGTTCCCTCCATTAACCACTGACACATCATTCAGTTGGAATAGGAAACTGGCCGCAGCCTGTTTATTGATAACAATATAGGAAGCTGGACAAGCATAAGGGACACATCCTGGCGAGAATAAGGGGCACTCCCTTGCACATCCAGGCAGCAAACGCTGAACCTAGTATACAGGGCAATCCCAGACCCCCAGGCACTTCCAGTAGCAACTACTGCCCAGCAACATCCCCCCAACTGGCAATTCCACAGCAATAGTCTTCTGGTCTGGTTTTCTCAGCTGTGCTACAGCAACTCCTCCAACTACAGCATCTCAGCCTATTCAAACCCCATCCCCACAGTAGCTGCTCCTTTTATCTAAACTTCAGCCAATCTCAGTTTTCCTGCCAGGTGTTTCACGTTTATTGAGCAAATTAACTTTTTTCTTAGAACTTGATTGTTTTCAGCTGACTCTTCACCTTTATTTTTACAAGAATTTTTTTACAGATTTTACAAGTTTTTGCCCTCAAGAAGATAAATCTTCTTGACAAGGAGTACTTTAGATAAAAAGAAAAGGACCCTTTTAAAATGCAATAGCAGAGGCAAAAAGTTTCTGCTCCTCTATTATCTGTATGATTTAGTTTGGTTCTTCTGCGTGGAACTCTTGGTTTCAGTGTCTAGTTCTCTGGTAGCTAATGATGTAAGGTGATGGTTAAGAGGTCCCTTCCTTGTAAATAAAAGCTGTTATGGACCAACTTGTCTCTACTGAACGGACCTGAGACCTGACTACTCCAGCCCAATCTCTTGTAGGAAATTCATTGCTGGGAGGTGGTACAGTCTATGGGCCAATGCTCCAGCTACCCACTGCCCCTCAACGGTGCCCAGAGATGCCTGACAAGCATGTTTTTGCTGCTCTTCTCTGCCCCCTGCCTATTTGCATCCAATAGCTATAGACCCTCTATGCCTATCAAAGGTTAATAAAGATAAAGAAAGATGCTATAGACCCAAGCACTCAACACCCAGCAGGAAGCTGAACAGTGGACTGGAGTGGAGCATGTGGATCTATGGCATGCAAGTGAAGTGGGCAAGCAGGGAGAATGTTGGTGTGGGCCACATGCAAATGGACAGGGGGGCATAGAGAGAGAGAGAGTGGAGAGAGAGCAAGCCTTGGGGGGACCAGCCAAGGTTGCCTTCCTTGAATGGGACACTTCCAAGGCTGCCCATTCAATGCAGGGCTTTGGAGAGGACTGGAGGCAATCCAGCTCAAACTTAAGGCATCAGGCGTTGAAGTGAAAGTAATCATTGATTGGGTGACTTGGGGGGAACAGAACACCCTATAGCACCTCTGGCACAGCAGCTGTAGGTGGATCACCATTCTTCTCCCCTTGGCCTGGGCAGACAAGTAAAAGGGTTCAGTCTCAGAGTAGTCTGTGGAAGAACTATCCATCTACACTGCAGCAGCTCTTAGCAGGTGTGGAGTGGCCAAGGTGGGAAAATATAGGTACCTTTTTGCCTCATAATTTTCTAAAGGCATTCATTGAGCATGTGTGTGTGCACAGATGTTTAAACAAGTGATGCTGGAATCCACCCCCAAACAGCATTATTTTCAATGGTGTTTAAACTAGGGAGCCCATATTTTCCTTTTAAATCCACCTTAAAGGGAGAATCTGGGGTCCCCAGTTTAAACAACATTGAAAGTGATGCTGTTTTGGGGCGATTATCCCCTACCCTGAAACAGCATCACTTTCAATGTTTAAACTGGGGACTTCAGATTCTCCCTTTAAATCCATGCCGAAGGGGGTGGATTTAACAACAACAACTACAACAACTACAACAACAACCTTTATTAGGCATTGAGAGAATAAAAGAAAGAAAGAAAACAAGCATTGGCAGGAAGGGGGTGGATTTAAAAGTAAAATCTGGGGAAATTTCAGGGGTGCCTGCTGTCAGGGGTGCAATTATTAAGATAGCAGCACCAAAATTTCAGAGTATCTTCATGAGACCATACTGATGATACCACCCAAATTTGGTGAAGTTTGGTTCAGGGGGTCCAAAGTTATGGACCCTCAAAGGTGTAAGCCCCATCTCCTATTAGTTCCCATTGGAAACAATGGGGGATGCAGGCACTCCCTTTGGTAGTCCATAACTTTGGACTCCCTAAACCAAACCTGGGTGATAGCATCAGGAGAATCTCCCAAAAAAGCCCTGAAATTTTGGTGCTAGCCTAAAAACTGCACCCTCTGCAGGCCAAAAACGGAAAAACACTGAAAATACAAAAAAATCCCACAAGCGAACCTGCAGTTTTTGCGCCTCCATAAGGTGGCGCCCTGGGCAACTGCCCACTTTGCCCAATGGGAGGAACACCTCTGTACCAAAATGGCCAGGCCTGGAGTATTCCCCTGCAGCAGCCATCCACAGTTGTTCATTGTATGTGCATTCATAGGCAATGCTTTTTTATTTTGTGGTAAATGTAACATCCCCAGTGTATTTTGTTTGTGATTAAGATTTTCTACAATCATTCCCTTCTCATTGGACACAGTGTTTAACACACTTCTCTCTGTGATATACCTCTGAAGATGCCAGCCACAGATGCAGGCAAAACGTTAAGAACAAGATCTACCAGACCATGGCCACACAGCCAGGAAAGCCCACAACAACCAGTTGAGTCTGGCCATGAAACCTTCAACAATACATTGGAGGCAATCTGTTTAGCATTGGTGTGGTCCTGATCCATGGATTTAGATATTCACAGACAGGGGCCACTTGTCATTATTAGATGTATAGATTCTGTAAAACTTGGTTAGATAAGCTACATAACAATTATCCGGTTCTACTTCAGTTTGCTTTCTCCTGAAAAAAAAATCTCCTGCTGTTTTATTGTAGTTAATAAAATCTAATCCATTAGGCTATGTGATAGAACCTTAATGTAATATAGACTGAATCTGTGCCCCCCTTAGGTTCCAAAAGCAATTTATATGTAGATGACACCCATTTTATATCTTTTAGTATAATTTAGTTTTCCTTTTTTGAAAGTACAAATGAATGCTTCCTCTTAGAGAATAACTAGCAAGTTCACAAACCACCTTCAACACACCGTGCATTTTAAAAGACAAGTTTTTCATTTCTTTGGGGTTAAAAGAGGAATTATTCATAGTTGACTCAGACACTAAAATTCTGAAGAAATCTGAAAAGAACATTAGTTGGCAGTTGGCCCTTCTACACATAACAAATCAGCCGTGCAATCCTATGGAGTTACTTTAGTCTAAGACCATTGATTTCAAATAAAATTGCTCCCTCCTCCTTTTTCCATCAGCAGAGTGCTGTTCACAGAAAATGTTGGAGGAAATAATAGCTATGCACATGTGTTGACAGAAGCATCAGAAAAGATGACTTTGTCCACCTTCACTGCTGCCCACTGTCCCACATGGCTATTACTTCCGCCCGGAGTCCTCATGATCTCAAGAATTAGCACCAAGACTAGACATATCTACTTTGAAGGCGGGGGGAGCCAGAAAAAAATGATAGCCGGTAGTTGCCTCCATTAGTTGAACACATGATCTAGTTCTCTGGGACATAATTAAACATACATAGGGTTGGAATGTACAGCTGTAATGCTCAGCATGTTTCCTAAGTAGATCCCACTGAATCCAGCATAGTATCAGGTTATCAAAATTCTGAAATTAAAAACAGCCACAGTTTTTCTCAACAGTGTATTTATGTTTGGCTACAATTTTCAAAAGTGCATTTTCCGTCTTCTGTGTAGCTTCCACAATTATGCTTGACAAATACCGTATATACCGGCGTACAAGACGACTGGGGGTATAAGACGACCCCCCCACTTTTCCAGTTAAAATATAGATTTCGGCACATACTCGCCATATAAGACTACCCCATGGCAGAGGCAGCGGCGACACCCAATATGACCTCGGCCTCAGGAGAACGGAAGCCCGATCATACTTGGTAGGGACAAGAACAGCTGGCCCGGCGCAGGTGGCCTTCCTTGGCCTCGGTGGAGGCCAGCCCGGTGTTAGCGAGGGGACAGGACGCGGAAGACACCGCGGGAGGCTGCCTGGCTGGCTGGGGAAGAGGGGAGATGTCCCCTCTTCCCCATCCAGCCAGGCAGCCTCCACATGAAAATGAGGGGTGCCCCAGCCTGCAATCCTTGTATGAAAGCTGCTAGCTGGAGCTCCTCTCTTGCCTGAGAGGCTGCCTGGCTGGCTGCCAGGGAAGAGGGGAGATCTCATACCAGTCTCTTCCAGGCTCTGAATTTCTTAAAGGGGGCAATTCCCGGGAGATTGCTTAAAGGGGAAACTTTCCCCTTTAAGCGGTCTTTGAGGAATTACCCTTTTAACAAAATCGCAGGCTCGAAGGCTCAGGCTGACTGCCTGAAAGGAAGGGCAACCTGGAATAGCCTGGGCCGAGGGGGATATGGCGGGGCGGTAAGCGGCGTGAGCAAGAAGGCGAGGCAAAAGAACGCTTTACACCAAGCAGGAAAGAGCCTTGGGCTAGGCGGTGGCAAGTCCGAGCAGGGGGTGGGGGGTGCCCGGCCTATAAGACGACCCCCGGCTTTTGTTAAGATTTTCCTGCGTTAAAAAGTCGTCTTATAGGCCTGTATATACGGTAGCTTTATTTGCTTTCCTGGTCAGAAAATAAACAAAGGATATATTTTCTTCTTCTTTAGATTTGAAATAAAAGTGATTTGGAGATGATGCTTATATTGTAGTGGTAAAAACAGGGCACCATATAAATGCTACAGTCTGATTATATTGCAGCTGTTGCTTTGTTAACACTGCTGTATTGGATGATAAAGTGCAGTTTCCCTGGTTTATTTTAATTAGAGCTGTATTCTTTTATGCTGCAGATTTTTTTATTTTGTTTGTAGAGGGGGAGTCAATCTGGAAAACAAAAAGAAATGTCATGTTTGATTAAATGTTTATCAGATCTCTATTTTGGTTGTTAAAGACCATGTGTCCCATTACAACCCATTGTCCTATCCCCTACAAAGTACAAACCCTCTTCACAAATTAGAATGAATGCACATACAATTTGTTTACAGTGTACACTTCCTTTGTACATGTGTTTAGTACATGTTACGTGTACTTTGTACTTATTAAATTCAATGCATGCATAACTGAAACTGCATATTTATCCAGGTGCTGGTCCCTAGTTTTCATCTGAAATTGAACAACCAATCAATAGTTTATTTATGTTGATGAGTCCCACCCCTCAAAATAGATATGCATCATAATAGATATACATCACTACCACAGTAACACAGTGAACATTCATTGGCTCTTCTTACAAAATGGTATGTGTGTAATCCAACTTAAATTCCAAATCATTCCCCATTGAAAACTAAAAGAGTTCACTCTCTTTTGACAGTGTGATCCCACCTTGTGATACTAAACACTTACAAAAAATACAGTAAACAATTTTTCAACTTGTTCTTTCTTTTCTTTTTTTCTTTCATAAAAAATAACATACATAATAGCAGTCAAATATAAAAAATAATTAACACATAATAGTTCAGGCCTATTGGGCTCAAACAGACTAGCAGAGGATCAGTCTTTTCTGGCTTTTGTAGAAGAATAGGCTTGCAGCTTTGCTTTTGCTTTTGCTGAACCATCTATTCTTCTCTTCAAGGTGTTCCAATCTAGCCCTGGTATATCAATATATAGTTCATAACAAACTTGGAGTCCTACTGAGATGCACTTGCTACACCTTCAGGCTCTCCAGCAAATCTAGGTGAATTTATATAAATCCATTGCAACATTCATAACAGAAAACCAAAACACAAACTATTAGTCAACCAATATAAACACAATCCCGCCCTTTCAGCAGTCTAATGCAAATAATATCATACTTGGAATATCAATATATACTTTGTAACAAACTTGGAATCCTTCTAAGGTGAACTACCTACAGATTCAGGCTCTTCAACAAATCTGGGAAACTGCACCTTTCTTCTTATATGGGAATATCCCAACTCTTTAGCTCTCCTGGTGGACTCTGGGTTGTATTTGCATATGCACTCTTATTCTGAATCATCCAGTTTTAGTTTTGTATATTTTTTTGCAGTTTTCTAGTAAAGAATTGTTTATTTTAAACATAATCCAGGACAGCCCTATCAGAGTTGGCTCCCTTGGAGGAGAAAGTGTTAGAGAGTTATGACTTTTTTGTAACATTTATTTTATATACAAATGTAGAGTGCAGCTGGTGGTAAAAGAGGCATTTTCACAGCAAATTTAGTATCCACTTTGAGGAGACAGGGAGGGAGGGAGACTGGTTCAGGTGCTTCAGCTCACAGCAGAACTATTATTACAGATAGCAGCTATATGGGGTTGTCTTCTTAAACAGAGCTGTTGAAAAACCATTTTCCAACAATTAAGACCCATTAACAAAACATCTGGAATCATTAAGGAAAATAATATTTTTTTTCTTAAGCCCTGGCTCCTACCTGGTATTTCATTTCAGGTCAAGCTCATTAACATGGAACAGACAGCGTTTACCTTAAAACATATTTTTAAACCATGCACAATAGTGCAAAACATAAGATCAGTAACAACAATACAAACCCTTTATGAAGCAACTCTTTCTACTTCTGGTTAACATGAAGCCACCTGGATTTCATATGACAGCCCATTCCAAAGAAAGCAGGCCCCTACAAAAAAAAGGTATTGTATAGTTCGTAGTTCTTTTTGTTTCCTCGGAGAGGAGACAACAGACATTGCTGAGAGAAACAGAGTTCCTCAGCAGGTCCACCCAGGAAAATACAGTTTTTCAGAGGAAGACAGACAAAAGAGGTGTGGTCTGATTGGACAAGAGGTTCAGTTGGGTAAATGCGGTGGACAAGGAATTATTTTCTAGAATACTATGGCTCAGTTTAGACATAACACAAAATCATGGCTACTTCTCTGCTCATTGTTAACTAGAATCCATGAAACCAGGATTTGAAGCCATGGTTTGAAATTGGTTTATGAAGCATAGTTAAGACTAAGCATGATTTCAAGTGATATATGAACATACTGGCTGAATCTTACACAGTCTCCCAGTAGCACCGTCATTCATTCCCTGGCTACAGACATATCTGCCTAGAGTAAAGGGGTGTAACAGGCATTTGCCTGGACAAGTTGAATTTTGGTTTCACAAACCATGTTTTCATTTTGTCTGAATGACGCCCATTATATGTTCCTCGGACGGAATATATGGAGAAAGGTAAAAGGTAGGTAAGAATGAGAGACAGACAAGTGAGAGTCTATAGATGAAGGAAAACTGGATTTAGAAATGAAGACATTTGTGATTACTACCAATAAAAATCCAACACTTAAAAAAAACCCCAACCACATAAAAGCCATCTTTATCTCTGGCAATGTTGATGGCTATGGATGCTAATTGATTGAAAATGAGCTCAACCATCTTAACCTGTCCACCTGGCATCTGAATTTTCAGTGTCTTACTGACATTTGGGCCAGTGAGCATAGGCCCAGTTTTATGATTTACAGATTACACAGATCAGAAATACATGATGCACAGGTTGTCAGTCAGCTATGGAAGTTGCAGTTATTGACTTCCTATGTGTTGTTCTTGAAGGCAACGCTTTGTGACGTAAAAAAAAAATTACTCATTAGCTTGTATTTACTTTCATGAGTTTTCATGTTGAATGCTCAGCCAGGGGAAATGTTTAAGTGTCCTTGGCATTCTCAGCTCCCCCCTTCCCATGCAAAAGTATCTTACTTTTTGAGTGGTGAGGTAATCAGCAATGGGGGAGGCTAAAAAATTGTATGCTCATCAGCCTCTTAAATGTAAATGATTATCCAAAGCATTAGGAGTATACTTCTTGCTGAGAAGCATGATATTATATTCTCCTTAACTGAATTAGAATAATTTTAAAAATAACAATCCTATTCTCTCCAGCCATAATTTCCCTACTTCTGGAAGCATATTATATCATCAGCATTTTTATCTGGAAATTTGGACACTAGCTAATCTTGTCATAGCTCTAGCTTTGATTCCCTTCATAATCAGCTGTTACATCAGATTGAAAACTCGATAAAAATTTTTTAGCAGGGTAAAAATGTATATGGGAAAATGGTTTAACGGTAACACTAAATTTTGAAAATACAAACTGCAAAAGAAATGATAATGGGAGCAGTGTTCATAAACTGCTTAAATAATTTGTGTTCTGCTTTAGTTCTGCTTAGGGCATTTGCTCTTCATTTTATTCTTTGATCTCCCCAGGAAACCATTCAGTTAACTGGCTTTTGAATGAGATTCCCTCTTTGCTATTTTTTTTTAAAAAAAGAAACTATCAAAACCATAGCCAATCAGAACTAATACTTCAGTATAGTGAACAGCTGTCTAAGTAACATTTCAGAATGGAATAAAAACTTCAAAAAAGTAAGCCACAGGCCTTTCCTAAAATTAAGCAACAGGCACTTGATTGTGACACGAGTTGACAGCGTAGGCGCAACTGAGCATACACAGAGTGCGGCAATAACCACTGGAGCCAGGGAGTTCACTCAAAGAAAGGATGTATTGGCATTGATACAATATATACAGTTTAAACGGACAGAGCCTTCGGCTTAGGTCCTGTCCCCAGCAAGGAACACGCTTAACTGAGTTAGCTTACTTATATACACTATAATACATTAATTAGCCTATGGCTAGTACAGTCAAAGGTCACATGACTCTTATATATAGCTGATGCAATCATGCTTAGTCATTCCCTTTGGCTGACTGCTAACAGGTGAATGCTGTTAGTCCTTCAGCAGTCCATTAAGGCAATCAAGGGGTTTTGCCATGCAGCTGTTATACTTTCAGCTCCTGACAGATTGATCCACAAGAAAAGAGAGATTTGGGTATATTGAACAACCAGTATGACTGCTAATCCCATTCTATATAATTATGAGAAAAACTGTTCATCCTGCTTTTCTTTCTTCAGAAACCTTCTTACAGTGTGCATTTCTTCTGTACATTTACTAAACATACATACATGGGAGCAGGATCACGCCTATCGGTCCACCCCAGAAATCTGGACGTTGAGCAAAAGATCTGCAGTGAACATATAGTTATATACATTTATGCTCATCCACATGATCAGAACCTTGAGTTCTTGAGTGTATGAAGCAGCTTATGCCCTCACAATTGTCCACATTCTAGACCAGTCCACTCAGTGTGTGTTAGGAGCAGCTGACAACGCAGTCCTAACTATGAACATTCAGTGAACATGTGGACAAACATCTAAAGATGGCTCATTTGCTGAAAAGGAAAGACATAAAGGAACTGATTTTATCTCGGCGCCGTGTTCACTTTCCTCACCATGCACCCCAGTTCAATAGTGGTGATAATTACCAAATCATGTTCCACATAGCTATTAGAAGGCCAGAACTCCTGTATTTTTTTTCAGTGGAGACCACTTCAGTGGAGACCACTAGGAAACTCAAAAGACATTGACAAAGTCTGATTTTTTCATTCAGCCTAAGGAAACTTACTACTACAGAAGCAGGTCTTGCTCTCAGAGGAATCCTTTCAGAAGAATGTTCCTTATGTTGGATCTTTGAACTTTGCTAATCGTAGCAGTAGGATACAAACCAGTGATGTTAAAAGATGCCTGCTAGGAATAGGACTGAAGAATATTCAAAGAGGAATTGTGCTCCTAGCACAATGGACACAGTAGGATGTCAGAAGCCTTGCTCTCTCAAGAGCCAACACTAGCATTGCTGGAATAGCTTCTGAGGAAAAAATGAGTCTTCAGTTTACTTGTATATGAGTGTACCTAGCCATTCTTGGACATAATGTCTGAAAAGCTGATATACACCATTTACTTCAGCCAGGATATTCTTGTATTCAAACTTTATCAATATGTAGACTGCAAAGGACAAGGAAGTTGAACTAATTGTTCTATGCCTTTATTAAGGCTGCAATCTAATAAATAATTACTTGCTATAAATAATTTTGCTATTGTTCTGCAAGTCTGCCTTTCTGTCACATCCTTTTGGACAGTTTTTGGGGCATCGGCAAGCAGAATGTTTTGAGGAAGGACTATTAATGGAACAATACAAGATAGATAGACCCTCAATGCCCCTCCCTAACTTTAGGCGGCTATTCGTATAATTGTGTTTTTGCAACAAATGCATTTTTGCAAAACAAGCAAACAAAAGCACCAGTACACATGGTTTGGGAATAGGAAATATGAGACGGGAATAGGGAATGGGAGATAGAATTGAGATAGCTCTGAGATAACTCAGAGATGTAGGACAAAGACATGGAGAATCATCACAACATTTATTTTATATGAGTTCATAACTGGGACGATCCTCACTTCTGAGTCCTTGAATGAAGCAGCACTGGCTTAATCTCAAAACACTAGCTTGCTGACTTAAAGTTCTCCAAAACTGCTATAGAGTTCCCATGAGGCATGTTATAAAAATGCAATAAGACATAACACATCAATCAGTGAATAGATCTGAGGGCAACCTTCACCAAATGGCAGCAGGGAGAATCCCATCAGCTACACCTAAAATGTTGTACACAAGCTGAAAGTGAAACTGACAAGAGAGCATAATGGTGGGGTGGGAAACATCCTCTTTCCCCCTCTGACATCTTTGGTGTCTGGAAAGCAGACCAGAAGCCTCCTCTTTTTAAGGTGTCCTTAGATATCTTATTTTGGATGTGCATAGTAAAAAGAGGCAGTCATCTTTTTTTAAGTCGTCCCACAGATGTCTTTTTTGTGCTGTGAGGAACAGACCATTGATTTCAATGGAATTTGGTTCCCAGTAGTTCATCTTAATGGTGAACCATTTTAAAAAGTAATTGTTGGTGAAGTGAACCATTTTAAAATGTCATTGTTGTTTATACAGTGAAAGTACTGTGCAAAATGAATCCAGGATGTTTTTTCCTTCGTGTTTACTTCATGTAGATAAAAGACTAAGAATAAGGTGAAAATTTTCTAGCAGAAAGTTCCTAATGAATATTTTAATTAACTGTAATTAAAAATAATGCAATTCAATTAAATGTAATTAAATTAAAAGCCCCCATTACTCCTTAGAATATGTAATCAGGACAATTCTTGTAAACAAGCTTTTGTTTTAACAAAGAAGCCAAAATAAATATAAGGAAAGATACTTTGTCAAAACTCCAGCAACAGTGCAGGAAAGAAAAAAGTCTATTCCATCAAACAAATGATTCACTATTATGGAAAAGAAATAATTGGACACATAAAATAAAATTTGAGATTAAATTGAATAAAATGAAGAGATTAAATAAAAAACATGAGAAAAATCAAACTTTTTTAACAATTGAAAATCAATTAGGACATGGTGTTGAGCTTCTACTATGAGGAGCTATCTACTTCTTAATATAGTTTACACACTTCGTAAACATCAACACACCCGCAGAAAGAACACCAAAGAAGGAGCTCCAAGAAGAACACATTCCATCTGAAAAAAAGAACTTTTAGTGATACATAATTCTTAGGCAGAAATATTATCTTAATTGCCACCAAGTGGGTAAATAAAATGACATCTAGTACCCCATAAGCATGTCTGGCATTTGCAACATATTGTCTGACTGCACACAGTGAACACAGTGACTATAGACAGATGAAATGAAACTGCAATAACACCAATATCAATATAACAGAAATTTAAAGGGGTTTAACAAAGTCAACAATCTTGTGACTGTGTGCCTTTAAGAGTGAGTTGAAGAGCAGAATTAATATAACCACAGAAAAGCAGAGTCCTGGGAGAGTTCAGCAGGCAATTTGTGCAGTAGGCAGTGGAGTCCCTCCTTGCATGGAACGCTTACTTTGGGGCTTTTTGCTGCACAGTGGAACTGCAGTTGGGTCTCCTTGCATGTAAATGGAGAAATGCAAGGAGACCCAATTGCAGTTCCACTGTGCAGCAAATAGCCTTTCATGAAATAAGCATATTCCATACATATCGTTTTACTCTCATTAATGATTACTGAAAGTTTGAATGTGGTCATGTGTAGCATACCATGTGATCACATGCTTCTTATCAATGTAGTAAACATCATTCTCATTTATGGGTACAGCTTTTTTTTCAAAGAGCCTTTGAAGCATGAATACAAATGGCAACATTGGGGGTAGGTTAGCTCTGTATGCTGCAGCAAATAGTTCAAATTTGCAAAGTGCCACCTCCTCTTAAAAAACACAAGGTTGGATTCAGGCCATGTTGTTTTTTGGTAAGTGTATGATACCTTAACTAAAGAAAGCAAGAAGCAAAACTTCTGTCAGTAATAGTAGCAGGAATACTGTGTGTTTCACGCAGAAAGAATCTCAATCTTATTCATTCATAATTTTCCCACAGACAATGTGTTTCATTTCTCAAACCAGAGAACTTCCTTGTGAATCAGATGGAACTGTGTTAATAGGAGTTGTTGAACTATAGGTCCTATAGGTAACATTTTTTTTAAAAAAAATGACTTCTAGGGAAATAAAGAACAAATGTCAGATTTATGAAAGCAGCAGCAGTGCAGAGTAGTCTTTACTGCCAGATCTGGGGCCTGACAACAGTTAGAAAAAAAGAACTGAAACATACTCAAGGTTTGTGCAGGACCTGTGGGCACAGGAATGGATCCAGACAGATCAGAGAGTCCCTAATGAAAACGTCTTTCCAGAGCTGACAGGGACGTAGGTATAGATTTTTATGGGGGGGGGGTTCGAGGGTGGGGCCACACCCCACCCGCCCCTAGGGCATGGCCACGCCTACCCAAGCCCTGCCCCTGGCCTAGCGCTTATAAAAGCAGCTCTCCGAGGTCGGGGATGGCAGACTTCCCTGCCCTGCCCCTCCCCTCTGGGCAGAGGCATAGAGGGAAAATGGAGCCTCGTGCAAAATCTGAGTTTTGCCCCCCCCCCCCAGGCAGCCGCTGTGATGCTGGAATCCACCCCAAAACAGCATCACTTTCAATGGTGTTTAAACTAGAGAGCCCAAATTCTCTTTTTTAATCCACCCTAAAGGGAGAATCTGGGTCCCCTAGTTAAACAACATTGAAAGTGATGCTGTTTTGGGGTGGATTTTCCCCCACCCTGAAACAGCATCACTTTCAATGTGGCGTAGTGGTTAAGAGCAGGTGCATTCTAATCTGGAGGAACAGGGTTTCCCTGCTCTGCCACTTGAACTGTGAAGACTTATCTGGGGAATTCAGATTAGCCTGTGCACTCCCACACATGCCAGCTGGGTGACCTTGGGCTAGTCACAGCTTTTCAGAGCTCTCTCAGCCCCACCCAACTCACAGAGTGTTTGTTGTGAGGGAGCAAGGGCAAGGAGATCGTAAGCCCCTTTGACTCTCCTACAGGAGAGAAAGGGAGGATATAAATCCAAACTCTTCTTCTTCTTCTAAACTGAGGACCTCAGATTCTCCCTTTAAATCCATGCCAAAGGGGGTGGATTTAAAAGGAGAATCTGGGGAAATTTGGGGGGTGCCTGCTGTCAGGGGTGCAATTGTTAAGCTAGAAGCACCAAACTTTCAGGGTGTCTTTAGGAGTCTCTCCTAATGATACCACCCAGGTTTGGTGAAGTTTGGTTCAGGGGGTCCAAAGTTATGGACCCTCAAATGTGTAGCCCCCATCTTCTATTAGCTCCCATTGAAAACAATGGAGGATGGGGCACTTCCATAGCTTTGGACCCCCTGGACCAAACTTCACAAAACCTGGGTGGTTTGGTTTCCCAGGTTTGGTGAAGTTTGGTTCAGGGGGTCCAAGGTTATAGACCCTCAAAGATGTAGCCCCCATCTTCTATTAGCTCCCATTGGAAACAATGGAGGATGGGGGCACCCCCTTTGGGAGTCCATAACTTTGGACCCCCTGAACCAAACCTCACCAAACCTGGGTGGTTATCATCAGGAGAGTCCCCCAAACAATCCCTGAAAGTTTGCCGCTGCTAGCCAAAACAATGCGCCCCCTGCAGGCCAAAAACCGAAAAAGCACTAACATGTTTTTAAAACCCACAAACGGGTGGACATGAATGGGGGGCTTCAAACCCGAGAACCCCCCCCCCCTTACCTACGTGCATGAGAGCTGAGCAAAATTTATAAATGATACAGTAAATTTTTTTGATGTTCCTATAATGGTACTTTGAATCCAAGAGACTATACTTTATATATTTAATATATTTTAAAATATTTTAGTATCAATGGCAAATAGTGCATAAAAGCCACTGAATATGGATACACAATTCAAGTGAGTCCACAAAGCAAACAACAATGGACAAAATCCATGACAGAAAACTGAAAACTAATAAAATGGATATGGAAAATTCTCTCATACATTTCCAACAGATCACACATGCAGTGGTTTCTCTTTTTTGTTACCCTCTTGCGTCCTCCTCAAACTTAGCAGTTTGCACCTTTATCCCTCTCCTTGAATTATTTGACATGTTCTCCTAATAACCTGTTCATCAATATCCCTAGTTCATTCTCTTTATTATTACTATTCATCTTATCCAGTTGAATAGCTCTACATGGGAACAAAAATGCTGTCCGTGATAAATTCACCCACTTCTCCTCCTCCTCTGCTATTGTCTTAGTGAAGCAGCATTACTACACTTCCTTCATTTATACCAAACCTAAGGGAGCAGCAGTGGCATAGTGGCTAAGAGCAGTGGCTAAGAGCAGGTTAACTCTGATCTGGAGGAACCGGGTTACATTCCCAGCTCTGCCACTTGAGTTGTGGAGGATTATCTGGGGAATTCAGCTGGGTGACCTTGGGCTAGTCACAGCTTCTCGGAGCTCTCTCAGCCCCACCCACCTCACAGGGTGTTTGTTGTGAGGGGGGAAGGGCAAGGAGATTGTAAGCCCCTTTGAGTCTCCTACAGGAGAGAAAGGGGGGATATAAATCCAAACTCTTCTCTTCTTCTTCATTTATACCAAACCTAAGAATCCTCTGCTCCTAAGCACTATGGCATTCTCATGTAGTTGTTCAGCTTAACCCTACTGTAACACCTACTGAGGAAGTAGAATAATTTTTGTCAGTAAGAACAAAAAATTAGCCCTCTTTTTTATTCCCTAAATAAATGCAAAAATACAGTTTTGGGCGCACGCACACATTTCTAATTAGCAAGCTACTATGTGACTTCATAACCTGGTTATTCCAAGAATGGGGGAGTCAATTAATGTAAATTATTGTCAACATAATCCTTAGTCTCTAGATACAAAGACAAGTCAATAGGTTTCAAGTGTATACTTCAGGGTTGATTAAAACAAGCTTGCATGGTATGGGATGAATTAGCTAATCAAGTCACAGGGAATATTAATTTAAGTAAGGAAACAAAATTAAATCTTGTGACTACTGTCATGAAGCATTTCAGATAAAAGATTTGTGGCTCTTGGTATGTAGGTTTATGTTGTCAAATCTCAACTAACTTACAGTAACCTCAGCAAGAGACTTCCAAGACAAATGAGAATCAGAGGTGGTTTGTCATTGCCTCCCTCTGCACAGTCTTCCTTGATAGTCTCCCATCCAAGTACTGACCCTACTGAGCTTTCAAGATATGACACGACTGGACTATATCTTGTCTACAAAAACATTTTATATGACATTTATGAATTTGTTGCATCCTCCATCAGTGGCGTACTTCAGCAAACTGGAGCCCTGGGCAAAACCTGAGTTTGATGCCCCCCCCCCCCCATGGGCAGCCAACCTCTCCCACTGTGACCAAACAATAATTTTTCCACCAGGTCGTTTCAAAGTCACCATCACATTATGAACATGCCACAACTCACAGATCTGAACACAGCAATGGGCCATGCCGCACAGCAGAAATATTTTTTTGAAAAAATTTTCAAAATGCTTTCAAAATGTTTTATTACTGCTATGAAAACATTTTATGGTGTTGTATCCAGTCCCCCCAATTGGGGGAAACAGCATCACTTTCAATGTTATTTAAACTGGGGACCCCAGATTCTCCTTTTAAGGTGGATTTAAAAGGAGAATCTGGGCTCCCTAGTTTAAACAAGTGATGCTGGAATCCACACCCAAACAGCATCACTTTCAATGGTGTTAAAATTAGGGAGCCCAGATTCTCCTTTTAAATCCACTTTATAGGGAGAATCTGGGGTCCCCAGTTTAAACAACATTGAAAGTGATGCTGTCTTGGGGTGGATTATCCCCCACCCTGGAACAGCATCACTTTCAATGTTTAAACTGGTCACCTCAGATTCTCCCTTTAAATCCATGCCAAAGGGGGTGGATTTAATAATAACAACAACAACAACAACAACAACAACAATAACAACAACAACAACAACAACAACAACAACAACAACAACAACAACAACAACAACAACAATAATAATAATAATAATAATAATAATAATAATAATAATAATAATAATAATAATAATAATAATAATCCTTTATTAGGCATTGAGATAATAAAAGAAAGAAAGAAAACAAGCACTGGCAGGAAGGGGGTGGATTTAAAAGGAAAATCTGGCGAAATTTCGGGGTTGCCTGCTGTCAGAGGTGTAATTATAAAGATATCAGGATCAAAATTTCAGAGTATCTTTGTGAGACCATACTGATGATACCACCCAGGTTTGGTGAAGTTTGGTTCAAGGATCAAAAGTTATGGACTCTCAAAGGTGTAATCCCCATCTCCTATTAGCTCCCATTGGAAACAATGGAGGATGCGGGCACTCCCTTTGGGAGTGCATAACTTTAGACTCCACAAACCAAACCTCACCAAACCTGGGTGATAGCATCAGGAGAGTCTCCCAAAAAAGCCCTGAAATTTTGGTGCTGCTAGCCTGAAAACTGCATCCTCTTCAGGCCAAAAACGGAAAAACACTGAAAATACAAAAATATCCCACAAACGATCCTGCAGTATTTGCGCCCCCCACAAGGAGGCGCCCTGGGCAACTGCCCACTTTGCTCAATGGGAGGAATGCCTCTGTTCTCCATTGCATCTGCTAGCTCACATCCAGCCAATTGTTTAGGATAGTTTCGTCTCTTACATCCTTCTTTCAGGGATCTAAATTATCAATGGTTCAAGATTTCGATGTGAGGCTTTTGGGAGCTTTTTTGCAAAAAAATTATTTTGTTGCTTGCCAGGACATTCCCATTTATTTGATATAGTAAGTGAGCTGGAGGCCCCTTGGCCACTGAGATGGACAGGACCCTAGTAGCTGTGAAGCCAACTCCTTACCTCCTGGATCCATGCTTCTCATGGCTAGTCAAAGCCAGTGGTGATGGGGTGCAACAATTCTCAGTGGAAATTATCAACCTGTTCTCAGAGATGGGGACTTTTCCAGAGGGACTGAAGGAGGTAATGGTGAAATGTTGTGGAAATCATCTTTAGATCTCTTAGAACTAACTACTGCCCAGTTTCAAAATTTCTGAGGAAAGTCATTGAAAGAGCAATGGCAACACAACTATAGTTGTTTTCTGATGAGACTTTGGGATTGGATCCATTTCAATCTTGCTTCCTCCCTGGCCATGGGTTGGAGACCATACCGGTCACTCTCACTGATGACCTCCAGTGCCACTTGGGTAGAGGTGGATTGATGCTACTGTTGTTGCTTAATGACATAGCAGCATTTAATATGGTCGATTTTGACCTTTTGGCGTATTGCTTCACTGCTTCCAGGGCTGGGGGAAAGCCAATGTTATTTAACATCTGTATGTAACCCCCCTCTCACAGCTGGTTTGGAATTTTGAACCAGGTTGTCATCAGTGCACAAGGGTACCTTGTCCCTAGGCAAATATGCCACTGCAACCCAGTTTGCATAAACAGCAAAACTGGCTTTTTTCCATCATCACAAGTAAGGCATCTAGCTCCCTACTTGCACCGATCTAGTCACAATGATCGATGCAATGGTCACCTCCAGACTGGATTACTGTAATTCACTCTGTGCTGGGCTTCCCTTGAAGTTGCTCTGGAAATTACAGCTGGAAATCCAGAATGCAGTGACAATCCAGAATGCAGGGTGTCCAATAAGATTGTATATATCCCCAGGGCTTTCCCAGCTGCATTGGTTGCCAGTTGAGTTTCAGATCAGGTTCAAGGTGTTGATGCTGACCTTTAAAGCCCTGAGCAGTTTGGGGCCTTCATATCTATGGGGCTGCATCTCCCAATACCACCTCCAGAGGACAGGAGGACCTTGCAATCCTCCAGAAGTAACCTGCTGGAAATCCTGAGGCCAAATTATATTCAGCTGGCCTCAACCAAACCCAGGGAATTTTTGGCCTTGGCCCCAGCCTGATGGAACTCTCTGACATCTGAATTTAAGGCCCTATGGGATGTGGTACAGTTCTGCAGGGCTCTGAAAACCAAGATGGCACATGGTTGAGTCAGCCATGGCCTATCATCTAGTGTGGTCTCCCCCATCAATCCCCTTCCTTTTTCCCCTCCCCATTTGTGTTTTCCTAATACTTTGTTATATTAAAGGAAAACATTGTTATGATTATGATGGGTGGATTGGATATCATTTTAGTGGTTGACCCCCAGGAGGACCCCTGAGAAGACATATTTTTTCCTAAACTGCTGGGAAGTTCTATGACACAAATTTGTTGACTGTTCTAATATTAGGGGTTATATATTAATACTGTTTTGAATTGAATTAAGGTAGGATGGATTGTTCGATTGGATTTTATTATATTGATTACATTATATGATATTACTATGGTTCACTGCCCTGAACCCAGCTTTTCCAGGGTAAGGTGGGATAGACATCTAAAGCAAAGTATGTGTTCCATTGTCACAATCTTCTCTATTGAGGAGACTTGGTAGTTCAGAATCTTAACTGTGCTGATTGTCCACTTACTTTAAACAAACCAGCTTGTCTCCATCTAACAGTGGAAGGATTCTTTAGAAGTTAATCAATGGAAAATGAAGTGGAAAATAGACTCCAAGCCAATGTGTTCCTTTTCTATAAAACTTATTAAAGATGAAAAGCAGGTTAATTGGCAAGCATGAATATAAATTAAAGCAGTATCTTTCAAGGCATGATTCCTTTCTGTGGTCACAGTAATTCACAGTGTTTTAAAGCAACCCTGCTTATTTAGGTAAACAGTCTCCACTTCAGGGTAATCAGTAATAGGCAGACCACACTTGCAAGTAGGCACAGGTAGCTGGTTCCAACAGGATGAACAAATAAGAATAAAGTTAATGGGCTGGCTAATTCATAGTCCAACTGAATAAGTGTGTCAGAGTACACAAATTTCTTAAGACATAAGGACTGATTGTGACCACAAAACCATGTCTGCCACCATACCATCACACAGGAATATGCAGATGGATATTCTGGCAGGTCCCTTTGATTTAAGAATCCTCTTCCTTGGAGATTTACCAAAGTTCACATTAATTATTTTGTTCAATTGTTCTTGATTCTCCTGTCCTAATTGTTCAAAGAAGGATGATCACATAATTGATGGTGTCAATCAATGCAATGTACCCATTTATTAGCTTTGTATGTACGTTGTCAGACTGACCTGTGGTAGACCAAGGACTTCTATTTTAAGACAGGACCCCTACCATCCCAGCCAAACCTTGAGTGTTTTCCAGTACAGTGCCTCAAAATGGGGGACCCTATTTTGGGCATTGGCTCAATGTACCTATGAGGAAAAAGAACTCGATCTTGACTGGTCTCCCTCCAAAGCAACTTGCATAATGTCCTGTCACACCCTTCCTGACAAGATTAAGTCTACACAAAATAACTTATGTGGAGAGAGTTCCCATCTCCAGCCCTGGAGCATACACACTGGAGAAGACAAAGGATGTATTAATGTCTTTATCCGCACTGTATTGTAATAACCAATGTTTCCTCCTCTGAGTAACACTTTAATGACCACCGTACTTTACATTATCATTGTTTCACAGCCTAATCTCTTCAGCTAACTTCCCTGGGCATATCAGGCTGATGTCTCAACCCATTAGCTGATTTCCCACCATTAAAGTTGATGTCTGTTTCTTGTCTTTCCCAAAAAGGGCAGGAAATCCCTTTCATCTAGGAAGAATTAGAATCACCCTGCTTAACCATGAGGGTCCATTTTTCCCTACAAGAAGCCCACCATCCTAATAGACAGTTTTCAGTATCTCCACACAACTCTCTATCTGCGATACTGTTAACTTTGATCCACTCCCCTGCATGCTGCTATATAAAAGCTGACTCTTTTATAAATAGGCATTCAAGACCCTATGTTGCCCAGCCTTTTGCAAAGCCAAGAGTCTGCTCCAGCTAATTTCCCCACACTAAAAGGGAGAGACTTCTCACCACTTCGGGTAACATGTAAACATGAGTAAATTGTATCTGTTATTATTTTTACTTTTAGTCTCTTTTACGTGCTTTGGAAAATATAAGTAAAAGCTTAGTTCTTCAGGTCAAGGCTATTGTTGGTCCTTCGCCTTTTCGTCTAGAGGAGAGATATAAAGTAGGTTGGTAGTACTCTAATTGGGAGCAAAAGGGAGTTACATAGTGCTAAAGTCACAGATGGAGAGGGCAGTAGGTCTCTATCACCATTTAAAAGGGAAGTAATAAAACTATTTAATTATGTTCCCTCAAAGTCTGTCTTTTCTCTTCAACCCAGTCAAGTTTTTAATCTTAAACTGAGTTTTCTAGCATTTCTAAGGGCTTGCTTCTTTACAGATTCCGGAAATACAAGCCATATTAAACTGCAGACTGATACCAGTTGGAGTTTTGGCACTGAGCACAAGGAATAATTGCCATGTTAATTAAACTGAATAAAATTTGTTTATATTTTGACTTGCTGTGTTAATGGAAAGGAAAAAAATGTGATAGTGGGGATATCAGGATAGATAGATAGAACGAAGGAGAATATAATATGATCAGCATTGGATGATCAGAGTTATGTATAGAAGCATAGATTTGCTTTTGAACTAGTACATGTAGAAAAATAGCAATAGCTTATTGCAGAAGAAAAGTGTTGTCACTGAAGTATGATTGTTTATTACACAAGGAACTCCATTTGTATGCATATAAAATCCTTGCTGCAGTGTTCTACATTGTTCTACATTGATCAGGAATACTTTCCCCCATCAAGCCCAACAGAAATACCTAAGGTTTTTTAATTGTTATTTTCAAAATCTTATGTATTTTTAAAAATTATATTGCAAAACATTTTTGCCTGTTTACATGTCCACCACATATGAAAAAAGAGCCAGTCTGTTGTTGACATTTCTAGCATTTGTTTTATTTTCTTATACAATTTAGACAAGTTTTGGTGTTAAATACCATCTATACATCATTTTATAATAATTTTCTTTCAAATTATAGTAAGCTGTAAATTTCAAATCTTTTTTCTATAATCTTTCCCATTGTACCATTTGTATGCTTCTCCCCACATTTTAGCCCATTTTACCATCATTGATTTTACTCCCTCTTTCTCAATATCCCACTTTAATAACATCTTGTACATTTTAGTAATCAATTTATTATTTGAGGTGCTGTGTAGTTTCTGGGCTGTATGGCCGTGTTCTAGCGGCATTCTCTCCTGACCTTTCGCCTGCATCTGTGGCTGGCATCTTCAGAGGATCATTTATTATTTATACATAGGTTACTTTCAAAACCTGTCATCTGTGTAGCAAAACCTGTATTTTTGTTGCCCACTTTGAATGTTTCTAGTAATTGATAATAATGAAACCAATTTTAACTATACCTTTTTATTTATCCAGTGGTTTAAGATCCCATTTCTTATTCTGGTATGACAACAGTTCTCTGTAAGTAAGCCATTTCTCCTGCATATTCACTTCTATTCTTGAAAATGCTTCAGTTGGGGACAACCATAAGGGAGTTACACTTGCAATGAATTTTTTTATATCTCTACCATACCCAGAACAGACTCCTTTTAACATAGTGATTTGTAAATTCTTTATGAGTTTTTGCTTTATTGTACCACAAGTAACCATGCCACCCAAATCTTCTATCAAACCCCACCAGGTCCAACAGTCTAGTATTCTTCAACATCACCCATTCTCTGATCCACACCAATACAGTTGCATCAAAATACAATTTTAGATTTGGCAGAGCTAAACCTCCTCTCTCTTTTGCATCTTTAAATTCTTATATTTTGAAAATTCTTATATTTTGTTCTTGGTTTCTTGTCTTGCCAAATAAAATTGCTGATATCTTTTCGCCATTGTGTAAAACATGTTATGGTATTAATTATTGGCAACACCTGCAAGAGAAATAACATTCTTGGAAGCACATTCATCTTTATCACAGATACTCTCCCCAACAAAGAATGGTTCTTTCACAATGAATAACCCCAACATCCTGTTTTAACAAAGCCTTTAGTGAAAGGAAAGAAAGGTAAGCTGTGGGCACTACTTATAATCATTGGTAGCCTTACAGCAAAATTATTTAATCAAGGTTTCATCACAATTATGATAAAAGATAATGAATTCTACCATTTTTCACTCATATGACTGCAGTAGTTGATCCAGATGTCTCATTAAATAACAAATGCTGCCTTTTACTTCAAGTCATTCCATTTTAAACCTGTGGCCAGATTGCATTTTCCCAGTATTCTCATAATTAAGATTATTTCCCCCTTTGTATTCATAATTCTTTTGTAGCCTACCATATTGCTTTTAAAAAAAGTTTGCCCTAGTGTAAAAGCATTTAATTTTAGTGTTTTCAAGACAAAAGGCAGAAGGGAATTTCTGTGTGTCTTTGCTTAATTAAAACCTAGATTTCTTTGCATCAGGTGTTGGCTTGCCATTTAGAATTAATTATTGACACTAAAATTGTAGAAAATGTTCAATTTAGAAAATAGGCTCCCCATTAGGTCTCAGTTGAAATCTCAATAATTATATCAAGTAGTTTGCTTAGTTTTGCTATTTTGTAACCTAAACAACAGAGAAAACCAAACAACAGCACAGTCACTGATGTCTGACTTTTTTGTTATTTTCATAAATATTTATACATAATTGCATTTTCCTTGTAAACAGGATTTTTCCTGCCCAAAGGGATGAAAAACAATTTGTGTGTTAATTTTTATCTCACTGGTTTTGTTCAACTTCACTAGTTTTGTATATAAAAGGAGTGATTAGCTAAAAAAAGGAAGACATGCAACCTGAGTTTGATAATATGAAAAATTATAATTAGGCAGAACTGCTAATTTTGCAGCAATTCAGGCCCATCATCGCAACCTACCCACCTGCAGGTAAAATGCACAGTTCTATTCTCCCATATTGGACAACTTGCCTCTTTGTTTAATTTGGTTTCTGCTGCCCCCTACAGAATAACTGAAAGTACAAAAGAATCTGAAACAAAAGGCTCCTACTGTCTTGTGATTTTTTCAGACTTTTGAAATACAGTCCTGTTTTAATTGGAGATACTTTGTGATACTTTGTTATTGTTTGTGACAGAAGTAGGTGTACTGCTTCACATTCTGAAGGTAGATGATTTAACATGCAGCATTATGGATTTAACGTATCTCCAGCTTCTGTTTTATTGGGTTGCTGCATTGCTGCCAGAGGACATCAGTGTTCGAGACTGGTGGCGGGTCCTAGCTTCAACCTGTGAGGAGCCTGGTGCCAATGGCCTGGTGGGGACAATGGCAGGAGTCCCCCTGGTGAACTGCATGGCAAGAAGCTGGTGGCGGGGGCTCCTTTGAAACAGTGGGTGCAGCATTTGCCAGGAGCAGATAGCGATGGTCCCCTCGGCGGGTTGAATGTGGGGGTCAGTGGCAGAGAGTGCGGTGCTCACCACAGTAGCAGGTAGCGGGGCTCACCACAGTGGCAGGTAGCCCTCCTGCATGTCCATGTCCTGCAGATTATGTTTGCCCAGCACAACATTAACATTATGAGAAAACTGAACTCTGGGAATACCAATGTTTTCTTCCCAGAGTCTAATTTGGCCCTCAGATACAAGATAGACTTATGAAAGGAGAACTAGACTGGTGATCATAGAAAGGAGGAGGAGTTAGTGGTAGTGATTTTTACATTCTGCTTTTCTTTACCTTTTAAGGAGTCACAAAGTGGCATACACTCACCTTCCCTTCCTCACAACAGATACTTTGTGAGGTAGGTGGGCCTGAGAAACATCTGAGAGAACTGGAGTTGTCCCAAGGTCACCCAAAGTGCTTCATGGGGAGGAGTGGGGAATCAGACCCAGTTCACCAGATTCGAGTTGGCTGATCATGTGGAAAAGTGGGGAATCAAACCTGGTTCTCCAGATTAGTGTTCACTGCTCTTAACCACTATACCACACAAGCTCCCTTTTTTAAACCAGAGGCCAGTTTTTTTTTAAAAAAACCCACTTTTAGTCATGGTGCAAGAAGCTGAATAATGTATTTGGAAGACTGTATTGTCGAAGGCTTTCACAGCTGGATTCAACCGGTTGTTGTGGGTTTTCCGGGCTGCATGGTCATGGGCTGGTAGATCTTGTTCTTAACGTTTCGCCTGCATCTGTGGCTGGCATCTTCAGAGGTGTATCACACAGAGAAGTCTGTTACCTTTGATGATGCCTCTGATGATGCCGCCCACAGAAGTCTCTGATGATGCCACCCACAGATGCAAGCGAAATGTTAGGAACAAGATCTACCAGACCATGGCCACACAGCCCAGAAAACTGACAACAACCAGCTGTTTGGAAGAGGTTTGAGGCAGAATTTTAGTTGACATGTTAGGATATGAATTTCTAGAGAGAGGAGGAGTGCATCCCTTTAGTAAAGATATATACCAGTGATAGTAGTAGCTTGGAAAATTCATATGACTCTTTAGCATGCCACCAGAGCAGTGGCTATGGCTCAGAAAAACCTCTCCTTTGCATCCATAAGGACCGAGGTTCAATCCTTAACCTGTCCAAAGAGACAGGATATATGAAAGACCACTGCTTGAGACCCTGGGAAGATGCTACCAGTCTGAGCAGACAATACTCACACTAATAGACCACTTTCCAAAGCAGCTGTTTTCTCCAGGGAAACTGCTCTCTGTAGTCTCAAGATAACTTTAACTCCATGAGATCTCCAGGCTCCACCTGAAAGTAGACAGCCCTACTCCCTACTGATTGTTTGCCATTGCTCCTTACCTCTTTAAGGGAACAATTAATGCCTGAATAATTTAATTTTCATTTCCCCTTGTAACATATACAGATACTCAGGCACATTCAGGCAGTACAATGTTGAGAGCCCAAAGGGTTAATATGGAACTCCACATGATTGGCTAGAAGAACTGCTGTGAGTTTTGAGGGGAGAACTGTATTGAATGCCAGAGGGAATGAAAGTTCTGTTAGAGCTCCGTTCTATGGAGGCTGAGAGCCAGTTCCAAGTGAGCTGAGCTAATCTGATTAAGTGCGAGAAAGGACAGATTTAAAACAGGGAATCCATGCCAAGGTCCTTGAGGTAACTGCAACACAGTGACACTGATTAATCACACCCATGGTTTAATTTATCCAAGGAGAACCCACCCAAATATGGAGGAGTGAAGCTCCTGAAGGTGGTTTAGTTGGTAAATAGCAAAGGATTGGGTTTCCTGGAGGAAAGTCGCAAGTCCTTCTCTGCTAATCATCATGTGAGATAGACACTCCACAGGATAGACCCGTGGTGGTGAACCTTTGGCACTCCAGATGTTATGGACTACAATTCCCATCAGCCCCTGCCAATTGGCATGCTGGCAGGGGCTGATGGGAATTTTAGTCCTTAACATCTGGAGTGCCAAAGGTTCGCCACCACTGGGATAGACTGTCTCAGGGTTAGTGTTTGAGGAATTGTGTAGGTAGGTTATACATACCTGAGGGTAGAAAGTAAGATTTTGTTAGCACATTCACTACAGAGTCAAATAGAAAACTATACCTATACTGATGGCTCCTTAATTTTTGGAGAATTTAAGTGACTAACAACTTGAAGAATGGAACAACTTGATAGTGAACTGTGTGAATCTTGTATCAACTGTAAAAAGATACTGAAACATTTTTTTAAATAGTGACGTCTCAGAAACCAGCTTCTTGTATGTTATTTCAATTTTATCCTTTTCCAGTAAAAATTCCTGATTTACTTATTGTAAATAAAAACTTTTGATTCTTTGTTTAAATTTTACAAGCTTCTGGTTCCAGATGTTTTTTTCTGACAGAAAGGAAAATATTGTTTTGCTGTCCTTAGGTAGCTGCTAATCCTATCTGTGAAGTGCCCTGGTTAAACAACTGAAGATAATTCTTACTGTTTAAATTAATTTATAAAAGTGGGAAAATGCGAAGTGCATTTACAAAGTCTAAATTACCACATTCACACTACTACATTGCATATTAACTAACGGGTGGCTCCGTCAAAGTATAATTTACTGTTAGAATTTTAGAGGGGAAAATCTCCTCCAGGTACAAGTTAGTGTGAAGGCTTCAGGCACCAACAACCACCCGCCCCCCATCCACCATACAAGTCAGTGTGAAGGCTTCAGGCACCAACAACACCCCCCATCACCTTCCATGGGGAGGGGAGCTGGTGCCAGCCATGCCTCTTAGCCTACTTATGTATATTGCTGGGTGAGTGAAAGCCTGGTGTACTGTTGCTGGTGGACAGAACAAAGAAAGAAACAGAACAAAGGCAGAGAATGAAGGAAGAAAAGGAGGAAGATTGAGAGACTGTGGGTGGCACAGGGATCTATTGGTGCAGGGAAGAGAAAGAGGAATAACTAGGAGGGCAATGGAAGACATGATCTCTATCTGGATGCAAACAGAAGAAAGAGGCAGGAGAAGAGCAACGGTGGGGTGGGGTGCAGGGGTGCAGGGGAGAAGAGATTGACAGAAAACAAACATGAAGTGCAAATTCTGGGTCTCCACAAGAGCAAAAAGTGTTTAAAAATTCTGCCTACAAATGGAAGCCAGAATAACTGATGAACCTATGCAGTTCTCTCAAGTAGATTGCAATGTCAGATCAGAGAAAGTGAGATCCTGATTACTGGGCTTGTGCATGCAATGACAAACACCCCTCTTTTTAGGGTGCAACCAGTGTGGTTTGCTCCAGCTCCAGACTAGGGCTGATGGATGGAGGGGTCGGGGCTGGCAAAAGAGGGTCAACTGTGCAGTGGCAGCAGTCATGAGGAGGCAGAGCTGGCAATGCCTGCAGCCAGGCATGACTGCTGCCTTCTTTTTCTATGTGGAGGGATTGAGGTGGGGGGCAAAAAGCTGACTCCATGCCACGAGCCCACCAGAACTGTTGGAGTGGCCTTGGGGTGACACCCCCGCCTGCACTGAAGACTTACCTTGATACAATGGCCTTTGCTCAGTAGGAGCAGCTGGGAGGCACCTGGGTTGCAACTTTCTACATGGCACTCCAAGTTGTGAGGGTGGAACTCTCCAACTCCCTCCTGAGGTTCCAAGCCTGCCACCCTGGCCCACCTTCATACTGACTCACCTCACACCACCAGCAGGCCTCAACTAGGGTAATGCAGCTTGTGAAACTTGATTTTTTTTTTTGTGAGAGGTGCAACAGGAAGAATTCAGCAGAGAGGGACAGCAGGGTGGCAGGGAAGTTCGGCTGGGTGTTAGGTGCCTGGAGCAGCAAGGGGGTGGGTGGCCATAATGTATTCCCCACATTATCCAGATGAATGGTGCCTTGGTCATCTGCCTCCTCACGCTCCCCCCAGTTATGCCATTGGACTGAACCTAATTGCTTAAGTCAATCTAGATACACTTTCTTTCCTATTTGAAACCTTGCTTCACACCTGCTGCAGCTCCTTTCTCCTGTCTCAGGAGAGAAAATAAAGTTATGACTGCAGTTAGACATAAAATGAACCCTATGCTGTGGCTTGATTGTACAAAACAATCTTATATTGAGTCATATTATTGGTCTATCAAGCTCAGTGTTGTGTACCTTTATGGTCTGCACCGATTCAGGCCCTTAAGTAGAGGTCTGTCACATCACCTTCTACCCGATTCTTGTAACTGAAGATGTTGGGAATTGAAGAAGGAGGAGGAAGAGGAGGAGTTTGGATTTATATCCTCCCTTTCTCTCCAGTAAGGAGATTAAAAGGGGCTTACAATCTCCTTACTCTTTCCCCCCTCACAACAAACACCCTGTGAGGTCGGTGGGACTGAGAGCACTGGAAAGATAGCAAATATGGTGCCAAAAAAGTTATTGTGGGGGGGGGGGATACTGTAGCTGGTGCATAATTTCAGAACAATTCCTGATTCTAGTGGATCCCAGTCTAACTTTCAAAAATGGGGGTAGTAAGGTCTAAATTACATGGTCTCATAAATCCAAAGTTATGTGACTAACTTTGCACTTAGTGTTTTTAGGCATAGGCAAGAGGCTGAGGAAGGTGATCAGGAGCTCCATCCTCCAAGCATGCTACCTGGGGCTGGAAAAATCTTCTGAGGCTTTTAATGTGACAGTTGATGTGTGACTTTGATCAGAGTGGTGAACCCAGAGACAACTAATAAACAAACATATGTAACTTAGCCTTTTAAGAGTCTGATGAAAATGATCACTGGCAGGCTCATATTATAAGAGATTGAAGTCTTGCATATAAGCTCATTCCAGACCACTCAAGGCATTAAACTTTAAATTGTGCCCACAAAACATACTTGAAGCCAGTGCATATATAAAGTATTTCTGTACATTAAACAGTGCACTTACTGCTTACCATGTGGCTGATAAGCAGTTGATCCTCAATCTTTCCCTTGTGGTGAGGTTTTCCTGTTTGCCCAATCCTTCCCCTCCTCAAGTTTTTGTGGTTTATCTGGAACTGGTTTTGAACCCCAAAGTGTCTTTCTCTAGGTCAATCTACCATTTTCCCCTGCTTGCCTGATTTGTCCATCTGCTAGATGGGAAGCTACCAGTCTTTTTAAAACCTACTGGTTTTTCAATAATTTATTGACCAGGTTTGGGGGGGTGGGGCAGAAGGTCTGGTTTTCTGCATTCTGTGATTGTGGTGGGCATGGTGATGGTGGTGGCTGGCAGAAACAGCAGGAAGATCCCAGTATGATTGGACTTGGATTCAATTTAAAAGGCTTCAACTTCCCCCTCTTGCCCCTTCAATGTGTTTTTCAATGAAACCTGGAGATCCAGAGGTTCTGATGCAGTGGTAAGATTCAGCCTATTCACACCAGTTTGGTAGAACCAGTAGCTAATTTTTTTATCTAGTTCAGAGAACCGGTTGTTAAATTATTTGAATCCCACCACTGCTCTGATGTAATATCACAACTAGCTGAGCCTTGTCAATTTCCATGGGTTTATTGTACCATTGATTGACTGCAGTGAATTTTTAAAAAAGAAATTCCACTATGTGAACCTCCCAGCCTTGCCAATCTTCACAACATGGAGGATATATGGGAGGGAAGTGTGCAGTTGTGTAGGCGGGGGAAGGGGGGAAATGCTGGGGAAATCTTTATATTCACTGATCTCCTTTGCTTTCCCTTCAAATAAAAAAAAAAAGCAGATCTGGGTGAGGGCTAGTCCAGGCAAGATTTTATTGTTCCCTTGTGGGTACACTAGCCAATGCAGAGAATGGGCTCCCAATTTTGGCATGGCACTACTAGGCATCCCAAGAGTTGGCAGGATGGGTAGAGACACTGTTCTTAAGCAGAGCCTCCCCCCCACACCTACCCACTGTGGTAATACCATCTTGACTCAGAGTCTGTTCACCACAAATGTTTGACATTCATACATTTTATAAACAAGCTTCTGTTTATCTTCATACATTAGACAGCATTATGTTGGTGAGACTAAATGTCTTCCTCCCCTATGTCTTATCAGGAAGATTTGCAGGCATTCTCTCGCACAAGTAATTTTGCCCTTGTGAAGCAAACACCTCCACCTCAGCTTGTCACATAATTTTGGAATGCTGTTTAATTAATCATCTTCATTAACCTCTTCTCAATCTAATAAACATTAAGGGGAAGAACTATTTGAGCAACTCCATGCCGATTCAACTTCACAAAAGACCAAGACCCTCATTTTACTATAGTGGTAGCAACTCTCTCGGTGAAAATTTTAAGAGAGAAGATCAACTGAAATTTGAATATGCTTGCTTTATTACTTCCTTTTCTTGTTATGTCTTTTTATTCATACATTTTAATGTAATTGAATGGATGCCATTAAAAGTCATTTGAATTTGCATTTTGATTTTTTTTAAAATCAGGTATGTATTTTCCTGTTGTTAAAACAGTTATTTTTTTAAAAAAAAATCTTCACAGGAGCCTACCAGTGCCTTGGATAGAGTAGCCCATCTGCTGACATACTGGCTATGATTCAGAAATAAACCAGAGTGTTAGTAACTGTTAGGCCTTTCAAGTCTGTGTTCCCTAATCAGACTGTAAGAATGTACAGTGGAAGATACACTCATCCTTTTACCGTATTTCTGTTTACATCAAGGCCAATTTGTGTTATCGGGTTCAGTTAACTGACATAATGTGAAGGATCTCAGGGAAATGACTGGGAAATTATTTAATTTGACCTGAAAGTAAACTGAAAGTTTATGACATCATAAACTTTAGGAAGCTCTATTCTCTCCAAAATTCACACTCATCAAACTGCACCATATGCAGGAATTTCCAAATCCAAGTGGTAAAAGGACACAAACTCCCTAGACTACACTTTTCCTGGATTACAGTCTTCCTGGAATCAAATGAGAATGTCCCAGTTTTCATTCAACAAGATGATCAATCAAGGGCCTAAAACTGAAGGATTCAGCAGGGGGAAAAATCTTTACAGCTTTGTGTATCTGATATTTGCTAGAAAGTCCTCGTTTATTAATAAACATTCTAATCCTATTGCATTTCGCATTGAACAGCTTCATATGATTAAACCTCATTTACAACCAACTGAAACAGTATGGGGTTCAATGTGCAAGTTTTGAACAGTAGAATGTTATGTAAACTGTTACGTAGACAGTAGCTGTTAAGTTAGTTTGATCCAGAAATCTCATATTCAATAGGAGCCCTATTGAATATGACTATGCTGACTATTAGTCTCAAAGAAACTGCCATCCTGTACTCTGTAGCCCTTTTTTACAAAGTAGGAGATTGTGACTGAAACTGCTCTCTCACTGCACACCAACACATAAACCAGCACTAAAAAGTGTAAATGTTTTGTGAAACAAAGGAAACAAGATCTACATTACAAAAAACCGCTCTGCAGCTCTTTAAAATTTCTTAACAAAATTTCAACAGCTTGCTGAAGAGAAGGGGAAACATTTTCAAAAATAGAACAAACACATTAATGTGCACATCACATGTCTTCTTCCATTTTATCTTTTTTAAAAATCCAGCCCTTAATATAAGAGCTGTCCATTCGCTTAAATCACATGTTTATCTTTGATGCACAACAGCTGCATGCATTTGGGTGCTGTGTGGTTTCCGGGCTGTATGGCCGTGTTCTAGCAGCATTCTCTCCTGACGTTTCGCCTGCATCTGTGGCTGGCATCTTCAGAGGATCTGATGATCCTCTGAAGATGCTAGCCACAGATGCAGGCGAAACGTCAGGAGAGAATGATGCTAGGTGACTCCCTACAGCCCGACCAGGCCACAGCACACTGCGATTATTCGGCCGTGAAAACCTTCGACAATACAGCTGCATGCATGTTCTGTACATCATAGAAACGATAATTTAACATACAGTACACTGCATTAAAGCTAAAATCTCCAGGGATAAATCACAATCCTGACATTCTGCTACAGCATTTACTTTTCAAGGCAGAAGGGAGGATTTGAGTAACGTAATAACTTTTGTATGTGGGATAAAATGTTTCAAATAGTGGCATGAATAGATTTCATAGGTTTGAATCTGCACACTGCAAGAAAATCTCTGTTTCTGTTTCATTATAAACCAGCAAGAACATAACTAATATTTTTTCCATGTGATCATACTCAATCTATTAATTAACCCTATTGCATCCTTTCAAAAACAGTAGTGATTCTGTTCTCATTTTAAGGTACTGATGTACATGGAAGATGGGCATGGATTAGTCCACACAGAAGGAAGATTTCAAACTAGAAAGTATAAAGTATTACAGATGTATATCAAGATGACAATCGTAATGACAACTGAGGAATTACACAACTTTAAGGTTAATGATGAAGAAAGTGTAATTGTTGAAGATCTTCTATTTTTTGGATCAATTACCAACTAAATTAAAAATTGTAATCAAGACTGAGAAGGGGATTTAGTCTGGGAAAGGAATCCATGGAGGAACTGGAAAAAGATTCTAAGGGTAAAGATGTGTCATTGATGACCAAGATCAAGGTAATTCGTACTATAGTATTCTTTATTATTCTGTATAGGTGTGAAAGCTGGACAGTGAACAAAGCTGGCAGGAACTAAGTTGATTCATTTGAAACATGGTGTTGGAAGAGAATGTTATGGATACCATCAACTGCTAAAAAGAGAAATAAGTAGGTTCAAGATCAAATCAAGCCTGAACTCTCCCTGGAAAATAAAATGATTAAACTGAGGTTATTGTACCTAAGTCATATTATGAGAAGACAAGAATCACCAGAAAAGGCAATAATGGCAGACAATAATTTTCCTAATAAAGGAAAATTTGAAAGCAGAAGAAGAGGAAGACCCAACATGAGATGGATTGACTTAATCAAGAAAGCCACAGGACATTTTGGAGATCTTTAATTCACAGGGCTGCCATAGGCCAGAAGCAATTTTACAGCACTTAGCACACAGAGAGAGAGCACAATCCAGAGCAGCTATCCTGACAATCTTTGCTCCTTTCTTAATGGTTATGGATATGCTTGCCTGAGTGTAAAGTAACCTAGCATGGTCATTCTCCTGTCTTTCCCATGCTATTTCTGCTAAGAGTGATGAGGAAGTGATGTGGGAATTTAGAGAAGAGCCAGTGACAGGTCACTATCTGAAAAAAATAGCACATTGAAGATACTATTGAATGGCCATGTGAGGTTACAGCATGGATTCAGGCAAATCAGGAGGTGGTGGAAACCACCAAGCACCGCCTAGTGCTTCATGGGGAACATGATTTTTTAGTATTAGAAAAATCTCAGATTTAGAACAAACTTCACATTAAAATGGGAATCTATGATCAGATATCCTGATGTATGTGAAAAAAATAAAAGGTATCCATTTAGGGGTCAGTTTTGATTGCACCACAGCACTCAGCAGGATGGCTTATCTATTTCCCAATCTTCTGCTATTTCAACAATAGAAATTAATTACTGTATCCCTGAAGTGTTAGTTCCAGTAAGGAAAAGACAGGTACCCATATTTCTTCCATTCTATTGCTGATAGAGGGGAAGGAATACTTTCTATCAGGAAAATGGTACTGGGGCAGGATGTGAATCTTCCCTTGCCACCATGACCCTAGTCCAAACTGCTACAGTAAACTATCCTCAACAGCTGATTTTAAGGTTAAAGTTGGTGCTGAAGAGCTGTATTTTTTGTTTTGAGGTGCAGATAATATTAAATAAAATGTATTCACTATTGCTTGAATTTAATTTAAAAGTTGGGGAGGAGGACTATTTGCAGACCACTTTGAAATATGAAAAGAAACTTGGATAACACTTTTATTTTTACCACCACTAGTCTTT
This sequence comes from Sphaerodactylus townsendi, assembly GCF_021028975.2. Lineage (NCBI taxonomy): Eukaryota > Metazoa > Chordata > Lepidosauria > Squamata > Sphaerodactylidae > Sphaerodactylus > Sphaerodactylus townsendi. Next base: position 125,708,869 of record NC_059425.1, on the reverse strand, counting down.
TGTAGCAATACATTTTAAATTTGGACCATATTTGGACCATTAAATTTGGACCCCTCCCCCTCCCTTGCATGCCACCCCTCCCCCTCCCTCCTCCTCCCTCCGTTAGGAATTGGGTGGAGTCATGCGTCCAGATGTGGAGTCCCCTCCCCTCCCGCGCATGCCACCCCTCCCCCTCCCTCCTCCTCCCTCTGTTAGTGGAGATTGGAGCTGGGTCATGTCCAGATGCTGGTCCAAATTTAAAATGTATTTTTATGGTGGCAGCATATGAATGAAGTAGTGTTTGAGTCCCCAACCCCATTAGTTCTATGCAGTGTTTGAGTGAGGGATGATTACTGAAGGGGACTGGGCTTCCCTGCCTGTTAGTAAGAGAGAGGACCTGGTTATGACAGACAGTGGTGGGATTCAAACATTTTAACAACATGTTCCGACGGTGGTGGGATTCAAATAATGACTGTTAAAATGTATTAAAATATTTTAATATCCCTTTTGTATTTTAAGTATTAAAAATATTAACACCTCTAATAAAAATATTTTAAAAATTATTAAAAAAAGTGATATTTTAAATTTTAACAACAGGTTCTACAGAACCTTCGGAACCCGCTGAATCCCACCTCTGACAGTCTACCTTTTTAAAAAGAGGTAAGACAGGTGGTGAACTGTGACTTCCTTACTTACCTGTAACCATGAACCTATGGGATAGAGGTTGTGAATGGTTTTTAAACTCTCTGAGTGAGAGAGATTGTCAGAAATCTTCAGTTGAACTAAGCAAGCATTCCACTCCGGCCCAGAAGATTCACCTCCCACTAAGTGATGTACTTATTTATATAAAGTTGCCAATCTTCACATAGTGCTTGTGGTTCCCTCAAAATTAGAAACGCTCTTCACAGATCAGTTCTCCCTGAAGGGTAGACTCTGTGGCACTGCATATGTCTATGGCAACATACTCCCACTCTTCCCCCTCATATACTCCGCCCACTCCAGATACATCCTTCAAATTCTAGGAATTTCCAAAGCCAGCTGCCAATCCTATTTCTTACACCTTCTCATTATGTGGCTCTCTTCCAAACTATCCCTACCTGAAAGCTGACCTGCAGAAACTAGACTATCCATCACTTTCTATACATAAAGCCACTTGTCACCCTGAGCATCAGCACATTCAACCCTCACCCCACATTCTCACAATCATACGTCAATGCAATAAATTGGTTTCCAAAATACAGTCTCTCACAAATTCCAGCAAGGCTATTTTCTGCCACCAAAGTAATACTCCTTCATTTCATGCACCATTTCTGCATACTCCTTTAATGGCTGTCAATATTTCTCTTGAGTAGTTAACTTATACAGAACACTGTGGATCAGTTTGAAACAGTGAGTGAAAGATAATGGAAGTTGCTATTACTTGTCTGCATCTGAAGAGTCTGAAGTATTTTTTCTGATTATATCTTGAAACAAGTTTCTGCTTACAGCACATATTCCCCAATGCTTGTTATAAAGCCAATGAAACCAGATACTCAATAAAGACCCACAACAATATTTAGTGCCTGAATAAAAGGCATTCTCATTGGAAGTGCATTACTGTATGTCAAGCTAGCATACTAAATTGGCATTTATATGAATGTTATGAAGAATATTAGAATATACATTTTTGTAGTGATGAATGCAAACTATGTCTTCAGTATAGGTTCATCAAACTATAAGGGCACAAGTAGCTAATATGTAAAAATGACACAATTTGTGCATGCACAAAATACCCCACCTTTTAACATTGTGGAAAAAAATAGATAAGAGGTTCATTATTTTTTCTAACGGAAATCCTATATCAGTCAGGGTCTGTACAAAGAATATTTTTCCCATTAGGATTAATCCTTACTTTTTTTTTTCTCTACCCACCTTCAATTTTATTTCATTCTGTCTGTCTTCAATACTTCCATGTCATTTTCTTTGCGCTGAAGCATTTCAGCAACTCAGTCCTTTGCTGTCTCATCATTTCTCTTCAGATTCATGCTCAATGTCACCCTGAAATGCAAACAAAAATGATTTCTTCTATTGTAAAACAAATGTGGCAAAACAATAGGTGTCTATGGCTCTGAATTCAGAACTATGTCATATGATATTGTACACAGAAGTCCTTTTGAGTTGAGATACTGCCAAATTAATCCTTTACATAAACAAAACAAAGAGAAGGGAATGAAACAAAAGGAAGAAGGAAAGGCATAAGGAAATAAGCAAAAATAATTATAGACTTTGGGTATTTTCTTGTATGACAGGATGCTTTGTGTTTTTAAAATCATCTATATTTAGGTGAACATACCCTCCTAAACAGCATATAAACAGTGGAAATTTGGACAATGCACTCAGCCTCAGATAGGACCCACAGACTCAAAATAAGCAACTTCCAGCTACTACTACTATTAATCACTATATCCATTTTAAATATTGCCACCATTTTATAATATTAAGAATGTGAGGTAAATAAATGCAAAAGGGCTACTGTATAGAAATAAACATGCTACAACCCTTTCAAGGATGTGACCATGTCCCAAGTCCTAGCAACCTGAATCCAAACTCTATTGCCACTTCTGGTGACTGCCATTCAGCTGTCATTTAAACAGGTAAAGATACAGACCAGGACATAGAGACCTTTAAACATGAACAGAAGTCTTTGTACATTCCTCTAGAAAGGAAAATATAAGCCAGTTTTCAGTAGAAAGTGTTAGTAAACATAGAATCTGCAAATATATTAAGGTACACAGCCAAAGTGGTTAAGAGCAATAGACTCTTACCTGGAGAACAAATTTTGTTTTCCCACTCCTATACTTGAACCCTGTTGGGTGTCACAGTTCTCTTTAAACTCCCTCAGCCACACCTACATCACAAGGTGTCTGCTGTGGGGAGAGGAGGAGGAGGAGGAGGAGGAGGAGAAGAAGAAGAAGAGTTTGAATTTATACCCCCACTTTTGTCTCCTGTAGGAGACTCGAAAGGGTTTACAATCTCCTTTCCCTCCCCCCTCCCCCCACAACAAACACCCTGTGAGGTGGGTGGAGCTGAGAGAGCTCTGAAGAACTGGGACTAGCCCAAGGCCATCCAGCTGGCATGTGTGGGAGTGCACAAGCTAACCTGGTTCCCCGGATAAGCCTCCACAGCTCAAGTGGCAGAGCAGGGAATCGAACCCGGGTTCCTCCAAATTAGAATGCACCTGCTCTTAACCACTACACCACTGCTGCGAAGTGGCTAACCACTACGCCACTGAGAGGAAGGGAAGGTGATTGTAACTTACTTTGCGAGTCCTTGAAGATATAGAAAGATGGGGTGTAAAAACTCTGCTTCTTCTATCTTGGTCACATGTCAGAAATATGTATCTTATCCATATTTGGCCTGGTTGCTGATGGTAGCTGGTCTAAAACTAGTTTGTATCAAAAATACTTGACCACCTACTAGTTCTTTTCAGTAAAACATTTGACAGCTATTCATCTGTATCTGAATACCAAAAATGCATTCAATTAAGTAAAAAAAGATGACTGTTCAAATAAGACTGCATGCTGCTTTGCCCCACCAGCATCCTTCCTCCCTTTGAGCCATTACATCCCCACTTTCTCCAAGATTTAAAACCAAAATAAAAATAACATACTTTTGAGCAGAAACATGCTTACTACCCTGGCCATGCATCTGTGCCCATATTTAACTCAGTATTCAACAGTAAAGACAAGTAGGCATGTGAATTTTTGTAAAAAATTGATAACATTTGGATTCAGGTATTTTGAACTCGAATGTTTTTGGGATTCTCAAAAAATTCTGAATTTCCTTGCTAATATGGTTTCTTTTTAAGGATTTGGGGCCCAATTGAGAAAAATGGGGACTCATAAAATTGGACCCTCTAATTCAATCTTTATCAAACTTGAGGTTCTTCTCAGAAAAGTTACCAGCAGCTATGCAAGTACCAAATCTTATTATGTCTGTCTTGAAAAAAAATGACCTCTCCCAGAGCACTGGAATAAATCCCCATAGACTACAATGGAGCTGTGCTATTTAACCTTTAGAGAGCTACTGTTGAACCCACCACCCAGCATGAATCAGGCAGGGGGTTTGGCAGCACTTTAAAATTTACATAGCTTAGTTCCGTAGTCTATGGGGAACTTTTCCAATTGGAACTTTTCCAATTGGAATTTTTTTCAGTGGTGACTTTTTATCAAGGTATAGACACCAAATTTACAGCATAACTGCTGGTGGCTGTCTTTAGCAGAACCAGGAGCAGCAGTGGCGTAGTGGCTAAGAGCAGTAGCTAAGAGCAGGTGCATTCTGATCTGGGAGGAACGGGTTCTGATTCCCCTGCTCTGCCGCCCTGAGCTGTGGAGGCTTATCTGGGGAATTCAGATTAGCCTGTACACTCCCACACCCACATCCAGCTGGGTGGGACCTTGGGCTGAGTCCACAGCTTCTCAGAGCTCTTCCCAGCCCTGCACCTACCTCAGCAGATTGTTTGTTGTGAGGAGGGATGGGGCAAAGGAGAGTGTAAAACCCACTTTGAATCTCCTACAGGGAAAGGGGGGATATAAGAATCCAAACTCTTCTTCTTCTTCTTTCTCTTCTTTGTTCTTTACAACTGCTTGTGGGACGGTCATCCCTAGCCAGCTATGCTGCAAAGCCAAGAATAAGGTCTGCTCCTTTAAAATACTCACCCCTCCCACACACATACTAGCCCTGGAAAGATTCAAAGTACAACACTGAAGAGGGTGGGACTTAAACACATGTGGAAGTGGGTTTTTTCTCATTTCAGCAGATGTAGCCTTTGATCATAAGAACATAAGAACATAAGAACAAAGTCAAGCTGGATCAGACCAGAGTCCATCTAGTCCAGCTCTCTGCTACTGCTATGCAGTGGCTCCAATGCCAGGTTGCCTTTGGGAGCTTCGTGATGCAAGAGATGTGAGAAAGCAATGGCCTTCTAGGCTGTTGCTCCCGGGCACCCTGGTCTGTTAAGGCATTTGCAATCTCAGATCCAAAGAGGGATTCAAGATTGGTGCAGCTCATAGGAGTGATGACTTCTCACTCCATGCGTCTATCCAAGCCCCCCTCTTAAAAGCTATCCAGGTTAGTAAGGCCCATCACCACCTCCTGTGGCAGCATATTCCAAACACCAATCACACTATTAGCATTGAAGGGCAGTGTTTCCCTTTTATTAGTCCTAATTCTTCCCCAAGCATTTTCTTAATGGATGCCCCCTGGTTTCTAGTATTGTGAGAAAGAGAGAAAAAATTCTCTCTGTCAGCATTTTCTACTCCCCATGCATGCACTTTCATTTTATAGACTTCCCAATCATATCCCCCCTCAGCCGCCTCCTCTCCAAACTAAAAAAAAAAAGGAGTCCCAAACAGCTGCAGCCCAGCCTCTCTCCTCATGAGGGAGGATTAGCTCCAGTCCCTCCAGTCCTCAAATCATCCTTGTTGTCCCCTTTCTCTGCACTTTTTTCTATCTCCTCAATATCCCTTTTTTGAGATGTGGCGGACCAAGAGAACTGGACACAATTACTCAAGTCGCGATTCGCTTTCACTGCTTCTATATAAGGGCATGACAATCTTTGCAGTTTTATTTTATCAATTCCTTTCCTAATGATCCCCAGCATAGAGTTTGCCTTTTTCACAGCTGCCATGCATTGAGTTGACATCTCCAATGGAACTATTTCTCAACTAAGGCAGCTTGGCCAAAACTAAACATCTGTTCCTGAGTAAATTAGTAGAATCTATCATTAAAGATAAAATTATTAGAAACATGTAGAAAAGCAAGCAAGACCTGCTGAGGAAGAGAGTCCCGCACCATTTTGTGTTCCCCTCTCATATTCTTCTACTTCAGTCAAACTGGACTTCCATTTTTCTAAAGGGCGTTTGCTTTTTCTTTTCACAGTGTTTCCTCAACCTCTCTTGTTAACCTATGAGAATTTGGCTTTCTTTTGGACTGGGTGCTGCCTTTCCTAACCACATGTGGAACACATTCCCAGCTGAGCTTTTAAGACTGTGTTTTTTAAATAACCTCAAGCATCTTGGACCGGTTTGACTCTCTTTGATTTTCTCCCTTTCAGCTTCCCTGCACACTATACCCCTCATCTTGGAGAGAAATTTCCCTTTCTGAAGAGAGGCCGAGATGTAGCTTCACGTTAGTAGTTGTCACTTGTTCGCATGCAGAGATACTGAATCTGACAGCATTGTGGTTTCACTGTTCCCTATCGGCTCCAACAACTTACTGACTTCCTGCACCAGGTCCTGGGTCCCATATAGAATTAGATCTAGGATCACTCTCTCCCTGGTTGGTTCCAGACAACCATCTGTTCCTAAAACCACAGTCATTTTAGCATATCCAGGAATGCTCTCTCTCCTTACTATGACCTTGAGCGTTGCATTTTTCCAGTTTATATGGGGATAGTTTAAAATCACCCATTACCACTACATTTTTGTGTTCCTTTTGTTGGCCTCTCTAATTTCTTTTTCCATCTCAGAATCCTCTTGTGTACTTTGGTCAGGGAATGATAATATATTCCCTAATATTAAACTGTCAACCCTTCACACCTGGTAATTGAGTATCCACAGTGATTCTGTGGGTGGGGAAACCAGCTCCCTTCATTTCATTGGCTCCTATATTTTATGTGACACTATGCTCTCTTTGATGTAAAAGGGAGACGCTCCACTCCCCAATGAAAGCCCTGTCCTATCCCCTTCCTATAGAGACTGTAGCCTGGGTATAACAGCATCCCACTGGTTCTCCCTTTACCTCATCTCCACCATATCTCTGTAATGCCTACAATATCAAAGTCCTCCTCTTCAAAACTCTGTACTCCAGCTCCCCATTTTTTAGGTTGAAGGCTTCTACTATTCAGCATAGAGACACTCTGTATACCCTGCCTCTGTCCTTAACCTCAGTTTTATGTGCTTTCTACCCTCAAGTCTTTTGTAAGACACTATCCCTAGTCACAGGCACATTGCTATGTTCCTTGCTTGTATGTATGGTTGATTTAGAAAAAACCTCCCTCTCTGTCTGCATCCCCATGAGATACTGTTATTCCAGACCAGTCACGGAAATTAGCCCCTGCTCCTAGCTCTGGGCTTCTCTTTCCCCAGGGATCAGTTTAGAAACTGTTCTGCCACACCTTTTTAATGTTGATCCTGAAGTGATCCTGAAAAGGAGTAGGGTTTTGTTTGTTTTGCTTTGCTTTTTTCGATTGCCAGCTATGGGTTAAAACCACTTTTTTTGGGGAGACAAAGTTAATCAAAATTCAATCATCTATTTTTCAGCTTTTTTCTGTTTGACTTTTGTGGAATGCACACCTCTAATAGCAAAGTTCTCTGGATCACAAAAAAAGGATACATTTGCACATATTCATTCTTTCCTGCCTCTAATTGGAATTAAAGCTCCCCTTAACATGCATTTGCAAAAAAATCGCATTGTTTTCAGACTTTTTGAAGCTATAAAGGTGAGTTTTTTGGAAGGGTTTTTCAGTCACTTTTGAAGTTTTTCTTACATGCGAGTGCTTGCACTGAAAACTAAGAATTGTAAAGGTAGCCAGAGTATCCCAATCAAGGATATATTAGGTGTGTGTGTAGATTCTTACATGCTATGGGACATTTATACAGTGTACCTTACTGTACAGCTAAAAGAGGAGTGAACTTTCACCCGCGAACGATTCACAGGCTGGAGAAATAATGACCCTGATTGTGACCTTGGGACAGCAGTGATGGTTTCTTTGTAGTGTTGAAAAAAATTAGTTTACTGATCTCAATCTGTGATGGAGTAACTTACAAACAAGGCTCACAAGCGACCCTTCAATGCAAGTAACTTCTACTTGGAAGAACAAAGTTGCTCAGGGATGACATGCAATCAAACTTTAAACATTAAGGCAATTCAATCAGAGACTGCAATCCAATCCAATCAGGGGCCTGGCTGCATGAAAATGAGTTAAAATATAATTGTAATACATCTGTCTTAAATTTCTCCAGCATCATGAGTGTACACCCAGCAGTCATGTTGCTGCATAATGTGTACTATTTTACCCTTTTGTTTTGGCTGCTTCCAGTTTACTTCATCCAGTGTTTGGCAAAGCGAGTCTACATCCTTTTACCAGCTAGTATTCCCCTCTATATCTTTGGTTCCTGACAGTGTGTGTATCATTCCCAGTCCTTATGTAAGTTTCCCGCCTATGCAGGCACTATTTCACAAGGTTCAAGCTTCTGCCTTCACATACAGCAACTTCTTTGATTTGGCCATTAGCCTCGTGGCCCCGATAGTCTTCATTGCTTTCCACGCATCCAGCAAACAAAGCGCCAGATTACCTCATTACCACTAAGGGTTTATCTATATCTACAATTAATGTCCCTAAAATAATTACAATAGTGGAGTTTCTGTTGTCATTGAAATAAATGACAAAACAAGAATTTTAAAATTATGGAATAAAATGGTGACAGATAGTTGTGATTTACAGTTTGTGTCATAATGTCATTAATGTTTAGACATTCAGATGCCCACAGTGATGGGTGAATGTAGAACATTCTTCAGCTGTAAATATGTATTTTTTCTAGCTAAGCTGCACAATCTGTGTTTCCATACCTATTTTTTTTATGGAAGGTTGGCCTGGAAATGACTGACTGAGTCTAATGATGAAAACTGTAAAATATATTAAATAGAATGGAGTAGCTGAACCTAGCCAGGAGGGAGAGAAAAAAAAAAGTTCAAAGAGTTTGTGCAAGGTTAGAAACACTAGCAGAGAAGGCCCAAATTCAGCTTCAAAGTGAGCGAGAATATGGAATGTATGTTCTATGAGGGGAAAAAGTGTTCAAAGTTGCTTGAACAAATGATACTCATAGATATGACTGAATAGCAAATTAGGATTTAATCTCCTCCCCAAGAAATGTTTGACACTACTTAGGTCTTATGACTTCTAAGAGAAAATGCAATTAGAGGTGAGCTTTCAAAAGGTTTTATGCCATGAAATTCAGATCCCTATCATTTACAGTCTTCAGTTCACTTACAGACTCGTGAAAAAAAAACATTATCAGAGAATCATCACGAACTGATAAATTAAAGGAAAATTTTCATTCCTTCATGATAATCTTGTTAGGTTTGCAAATTTCAAAGATTTATTTGCCCTCATCTAGCCCATGACAGCCTCCAGGCATTGGTCCAGCACTGACAATTCCTCATAATTTTGATTTCCCCAAGAATGCACCTATCCACATTATCCCATCTTTCTGTTCCGGTGGAATGACAGCAGCTTCTGGGGTTGGGCACTGCAGAGCCACACAATTACCATGCACACATCTCTCCCACGCATTTGCCTCGCTTTGAAACAGGTGGGCATCCATGATGTGCGGAACTGCATCATCCCTATGATAGAGTCCTTCCCTCCTCTGGATTGTGCCAATCAATCTGCTAATATTGTATCAGTTTTAATGTTTGCTGTGTAATTTTGTACTCCAGTTTGGTTGTAGAGCGGTGGTTGATGGCTTATGAAAGTTGTGGTGAATATTTTTAATCACATTTGCTGTCATGTGTTTTAATGGTTGAAGATGTAACAATGTTATACTTTTTTATTGCATTTTATTGTAAAATAAATAGAAGTTTGCTTCCCCTTTTAATGGGATAATGAATTCCCGTTATGTTCTACATATATTTGTAGTGATATCTTTCTCTAGAGGTCGATGATTTGGTCTGGCAGATTGCCCAGTTTTAATCGCTCAACTCAGAAATAGCTTCATCTTTAATTATTCAAAATATAATTTTATAAATCCTATATAAAACATTTGAAATCTGATGAAGGGATTATCGTTTTAAGCGTTTTGAAGGGACCGAAGACAAGAAGCACACATGAAGCAACCTTATACTTAATCAGACAATTGAAGGCTCTACAAGGTCAGGTACTGGGGCTGGCAGCAGTTATCTGGTGTCTTGACGAGGTCTTTTGCATTACCTATTTTTTTTTTGTTTTAAACTTTTTTTCTTTTTTTTAGCTTCAGAGATGCCAGGGATTTTTCTTAATGGATTGAGCAGTCAAATTTTCTCCTCCTTTTCCCTCAATTATCAGCTTCAGAAAAAAGTTGAACTATTTCCTATATTATATTTAGTTCTTGTTAAGTTTAATATTTAAGATGGTAGCTTTACATGGAAATGATTTTTGTTGTTTTGAGCAGAGGGATCATAAGGTTATTCTGGGAAACAGACACCAACAGAAAGAAACTTCTAGGAGCAAGAAAAAATGCCCTTTTAAAAGTCAGCTTCTCAGAGTAAAGAGAATGTAGGGATTCAGTCACTGGTTGGTGAACATAAGGAGACTATAAGAACATAAGAACTAGCCTGCTGGATCAGACCAGAGTCCATCTAGTCCAGCATTCCTGCTACTCGCAGTGGCCCACCAGGTGCCTATGGGGAGCTCACATGCAGGATATGAAAGCAAGTGGCCTTCTGCTGCTGCTGCTCACAGGCACCTGGTCTGCTAAGGCATTAACAATCTGAGATCAAGGAGGGATCAAGATTGGTAGCCATGGAATTGACTTCTCCTCCATAAATCTGGTCAAGCCCTTTTTTTAAAGCTATCCAGGTTGGTGGCCATCACCACCTCCTGTGGCGGCATATTCAAACACACCAATCCACCGCGTTCATTGAAGAGTGTTTCCTTTTATTAGTCCTAATTCTTCCCCAGCATTTTCAATGAATGCCCCTGGTTCTGAATATTGTGAAGAAAAATTTCTCTCTGTCCAGCATTTCTACCCATGCATAATTTTATAGACTTCAATCCTTATCCCCCCCCTCAGGCGATCTCCTCTGAAACTAAAGGTCCCCAAACGCTGCAGCCTCTCCTCATGGAAGGTGCTCCAATCCTTCAATCATCCTCGTTGCCCTTCTCTGCACTTTTCTATCTCTTGATATCCTTTTTTGAGATGTGGCGTCAGGGCTTCAGACCTGCAATTACTCAAGTCTGCGGTGCACCCGCGATATTTATATAAGGGGCATGACAATCTTTACCAGTTTATTCTCAATTCCTTTTCCTAATTATCCCCAGCATGAGGTTTGCCTTTTCACGCTGCCATGCATTGAGGTTGACATTCCCATGGAACTATCAGCTAAGGCATGGAAATCCCCTTTCCTGGTCTGTGACTGATAGCACGCTGACCTGTGGTGATATTATGTGAAGTTTGGATTTTTTTGCTACGTGCATCGCACATTTCGCTACATTGAACTGCATTTGCCATTTCTTAGCCACTCACCCCCCTAATTTATCAAGGTCGGCTTGGAGCTCTTAGCAATCCTTTGTGGTTCTTTACCACCTACATGAATTTGGTATCATCTGCAAACTTGTACCACACTACCACCCTACTTCCAGGTCATTTTATGAATAGGTTAAGAGCACTGGTCCCAAAACGGATCCTTGGGGACACCCTCCCTACATCTCTCCATTGAGAACTTCCCATTTATACCACCTTTGTTTCTGTTCCTCAACCAGTTTTTTTTAATCCATGGGAGGACTTCCCTCTCTTATTCCTTCATTGCTGAGTTTCTCAACGGTCTCTGGTGAGGAACTTTAATCCAAAGCCTTTGGAAATCAAGTGAACCAATGTCCTGGTTCCCCTTATCCACATGTCTGTTTTACACCCTCAAAGGAACTCTAGTAAGTTTGGCAAGACAGGACTTGCCTCTACAAAGCCATGCTGACTCTTCCTCAGCAGGTCTTGCTTTTCTACATGTTTAATAATTTTATCTTTAATGATGAGATTCTGCTAATTTACCAGGAACAGATGTCAAACTGACTGGCCTGTAATTTCGGGTCCCCCTAGACCCTTTCTTAAAGATTGGTGTGACATTGGCCGTCTTCCAGTCTTCAGGGATGGAGCCTGATTTCGAGGGATAAGTTGCATATTAATGTGTGGGAGACATCAGCAATTTCGTAGCAGGCTCTTCAAGAACTCTTGGATGAATGCAATCCTAGACTGGCCAGGGGATTTGGTAGCATTTGGATTTCTCAATGGCTGCCAGAACTTTCCTTCCTTGTCTGCTACCACTAACTTTAAGCTAGTTCTCAGATTCACCTCCTAAGAAGCTTGGTTCAGGTGCAGGAATTTTCCCTCCACCTCCTCTTAGGTGAAGACAGATGCAAAGAATTCATTCAGCTTCTCTGCAATCTCCCTGTCACCTTTTAGCACACCTTTTGTTCCTTCATCATCTAACGGACCTACAGCATTTCCCTAGCTGGCTTTCCTCTGCTTTTGATGTTACTTGAAGAACTTGTTTGTTGCTAGATCTTGATGTTCGCAATATGTCGTTCCTCATAAATCCTTTTTTTTGCTTCCCTTACAGCTAACTTGCTTCTCTTTGCCAAATTCACGTTTATTGTTCTCCTCTCTGGTATTCTTCATCCAGTTAAGTTGGACTTCCATTTTCTAAAAAAGACATCTTTTTTACTAATAATTACCTCTTTCAACCTCCCTTATTAACCAAAAGCGGGTGGCTTTCTTTTTTTGGACTGAAGCTGCCTTTCCTAACCTAAGGAACACATTCCAGCTGAGCTTTTAAAGACTGTGCTTTTTAAATAACCTCCAAGCACCTTGGACATTTTTGACTCTCTTTGATTTTTCCCTTTCAGCTTCCCAAGCACTATCCCCCCTCATCTTTGAGGAATTTCCTTTCTGAGAGGCAAATGTAGCTACATTAGTAGTTGTCACTTGTTAGCATGCAGAGATGCAAGAATCTGACAACATTGTGGTCGCTGTTCTCTCATCGGCTCCAACAACACTGACTTCCCTTTCCAGGTCCTGGGTCCCACATAGAATTAGATCTAGGATCACATCTCCCCTGGTTGGTTCTACAACCATCTGCTCCTAAATACAGTCATTTAACATATCCAGGGATAATGTTCTCTCCTTACTATGACCTGAATATTGCATTTTCCAGTTTATGTGGGGATAGTTAAAATCGCCCATTACCAATGGTACATTTTGCTTTGTTGGCCTCTGTAATTTCTTTTTCCATCTCACAATCCTCTTGTGCACTTTGGTCAGGACTGATAATATATTCCTAATATTTAAGCTTTGCTTCACCCACAGGTATTGCTGATATCCCACCAGTGCTTCTGTAGAGGAATCAGCTCCCTGCATTGTCTGGCCCCATGTGACACTATGCTCTCTTTGATGTAGAGGGCCACCCCACCCCAATACTCTGTCCCTGTCCTATCCTTCCTGTAGAGCTCTGTAACCTGGGATAACAGCATCCCACTGGTTCTCCTCTATTCCACCAATAATACTGTGATTGCCCACTATATATCAATGTCCCTCCTTCAAAACTCTGTACTCCAGCTCCCCATTTTTTAGATTCGAATGCGCTTCTACTTCATTAGCATAGAGACACTTGTATGCCTCTGTCTCTGTGTCCTTAACCTGGGATTTATGTGTTTTGCTCCTCTAGCCTTTTGTAGACATCTATCACTTATCACGTGCTATGCTCCTAAGCAGCGCCTTGGTTGGATTTAGAAAAACCTCTCTGTCTCTGCATCCCCATGGACTCTGTATTTGGGCAACCTAAGTCACCTCCTAGCTCACATGGCTTTTCCCCAAGGATCAGTTTAAAAGCTGTTCTGCCACCTTTTTTTTTAACGTTGGCGCCAGCAACCCTGGTTCCCTCTTTGGTTAAGATGAAGCCCGTCCCTTTGCACAGAGCCTGCCTTGTATCCCAAAAGGTTCCCCAGTTCCTGAAACAAGCTGGAAACCCTCTGCCTTTACACCACCTTTCTCATCCACGCATTGAGACCCTGTATCTCCGGCTTGCCTAGCTCTCCTACTTGGCGCTGGAATCAGGTAGCATTTCTCGGAGAAATGCCACCTTGGGGAGTCCTGGTTTTAACCTTTTTCCTAGCAGCCTAGAATTTCGCCTTCCAGAACCCTCCCGGCTACATTTCCCAAAATGTCATTGGGTACCAATGTGGGACCACAACTGAAGATTTGGCAAGAGAACCAGATCTATGCTATGTAATCCAAGAATAAAATGGGAGGCCAAGGAGGAGGGATGGGATAAGGACAATAGAGCACTATAGACCAATGAACTGGAAGAAAAATTTGGAGAACTCTACGCTGCAAGCAGATAAGGAACCGGACCTTGGAGAAAAGGGAACCACAAGGCAAGTGAATGCATTCTCTGTTATCTACCAAGATAAGAAGAGTCTACTTACGTTTACTTGTATATTCATTCCCTTGCTATTTTATGTATTCCAATTGCTTGTTTTATTTTTTTTTGTATATACTCGCTTTAATGATTGAAGGCAGAAGAGAAAATAGACTTCTACCTGATGGAAGCAATAAAGGGAAGACAAGATGTTACAAAAGAGCCACTAAAGCTGCTTTGATTTGTGTTCCCTCTGTCCAGAGGGGTATCTAAAATCCCCCTAGGGAGCCCAGGGCAAAGATCTGAGGTTCCCCACCACACCCCAGACTCCATTTCTCCTAGATACAGGAGTGCGAGGGAGAGAGATCCCGAGGCCATATGCACAGTCTCACAGAGGGGCGCCAGGTTAGCAACAACAGCACTCCAAGTCTTCTGCCCAAGCAGCGAGGCATGGGTACTGCCAGAGCTGGCAATGGAGCCCAGGTCTACCAACTTGAAGCTGGTGACAACACCCAGGCTCATGGAACTGTCGAGAGCGTTGCCTGGACTCCAGCACCCCCCATGTGATTAGATGGGGTGTGCCTGGGGACATGTGATGCCACATGTCCCCATGGGGCAGTATGCCCTGCCTCTGCTTCACATGGAAATCGAGTCTCTCGGGAACCAGCAGAGAGGAGGAATTGCAGCAGAAGAGACTTGGCCAGGAAGAGCAGAGTGGACCTTGCTGGTGTTCTACCATTTTGGAGGGCTTTTCCTCAAAGCTTCACAGCTTTTAAAACAAAGTGTTATTTTTAACAGGGGTTATCTCTTTTTCTCCTTGTAAGGCTGCTGAGATCTGGAAGGTGGGGCTTAACAGGGGTTAACAGAGTTCATCTCTCTGTTCCTCTTTGTCCTTAAGAGGTGGGCTTCTCTTGTCCCTGAGAGGTGGGGCTTTTAATTCAGTCTCTGGAACCACAGCAGAGGAGTAGCAAGCAGAAGAAACTTTGGCCAGGAAGAGCAGAGTGACCTGCTGGTGTTCATTTTGGAGTTCTTTTCTCAAAGCCACAGCTTTTAAAACAGTGTTATTTTAACAGGGGTTATCTCTTTTTCTCCTTGTAAGGCTGCTGAATCTGGAGAGATTGGGAACTTAACAGGGGTTAACAGAGTTCCAACAATTTTAATCTTAATATTTTTTGTTTTTTTGGAATTAATAGGGACATATTTGACAGGATAGTATGCGTGCAGATAGCTCCAGGGGGGCACTGACTAAAAAGCTTAATTTTAAATATCTAAAACAAATCAGATATGAAGGCAGAAAGCCAGCAGGGGAGGGGGGCTTTCCAGTGTTTCTGTCTCTGGAGTGTCACATGTATGATTTATCTGCCACTGGGACAGAAGTCATTGGGTGTGCCCTAAGCTGGGTAATGAGCGCCTCCTGGCACTCCAAGGAACATTAGTGCGTTCTCTTGGAAAGCCAAGGTGGCAGACCTGGAGAAGCTGAGAAAGAGGCAGAGAGGGTGACAGAGATCGCAGGGCTTTCAGGGACCCTAACAGCCGAGGTCCCACTCCCTTAAGGTGACATCTCTTCAGATGTCATGGAGAATGAAGGCAGCAGGGATGGATTTTGCAAGTCTGAGTGTGGGGGAAGATGCTCCCCTTAGGATGGGATGCCCCCTTAACTGGTGACCAGCTATCCTCTAGCACTCGAGGATACCACCCTGTGAGGTGGGGGAGCTCCCTTGTAGTGGGTGATCTGATCATTAGAAATAATGTAGAGAGTTGGGGTTGTGAGGAGGCATTGATGACCGCGATGGGTGACTCTGCTCCTGCCTGGTAAAGCGAGTTAAGGTTGCGGATGTCACGCTTAAATACAGATAGGCTTTTTAGACAGTGCTGGGGTGGAGTCAGCAGTTGTAGTCAGGAATCCACATTGGCACCAAACGACATATTAGGAAATGTAGCCGGAGGTTCCTGGAAGCTAAATTTAGGCTGCTAGGAAACAGGTTGAAGTCCAGGACTCTCCAAGGTGGCATTCTTCTCCAGAAATGCTACTCCGCTCCACGCCGCAGGCGAACTAGAAGCAGGGTGCAGTGAGATACAGGGATGCTCAATGCGTGGATGAGAGAAGGTGGTATAAGGCAGAGGGTCTTCAGATTTGTCAGAACTGGGGAACTCTTTTGGGACAAGGTAGGCCCTGTGCAAGCCGTGGACGGGCTTCATCTTTAACCAAAGAGGAACCAGGCTGCTGAGCTCAACATTAAAAAAAAAAAGGTGGCAGAACAACTTTTAAGCTGAGCCCCTGGGGAAAAGCCGACCAGTGAGCTGGGAGGTGACTTAGGGTTCAGGAATATGCAGTATCTTATGGGGATGGCGAGACAGAGAGGGAGGTTTTTCTAAATCAACCACACATACAAAGCTGAGGGGAACATAGCAATGCATGCATGTGACAACGTGATAGTTTCTACAAAAGACTTGGAGGGTAAAGCACATACAAATCCCAGGTTAAAAAAAAGGGACAGGAGACAGGGTATACAGGTGTCTCTATGCTAATAGTAGAAACATATCGGACCGAAAAAAATGGGGGAGCTAGAGTACAGAGTTTTGAAGGAGGACTTTGATATAGTGGGCATTACAGAGACATAGTGGAATGAGGAGAACCAGTGGGATGCTGGCAGTTATACCAGGCTACAGTCTCTATAGGGAAGGATAGGACAGGGCGCATTAGGGGTGGAGTTGCCCTTTACATCAAAGAGAGCATAGTATCACATAAAATAGACAATGCAAAGTAGAGCTTGGTTCCCCTACAGAATCACTCATGGATATCAATACCAGGTGTGGAAGGACAGGTTTAATAATGGGAGAAAATATGTGCCGTCCCCTGACCACAAAGTGCACAAGAGGGATTCTAAGGATGGAAAAGAAATTAGAGAGGCCAACAAAAGAAACAAAAAAATGTAGGTGGTAATGGGTGATTTTAACTATCCCCATATAAACTGGAAAATGCATATTCAAGGTCATAGTAAGGAGAGGAAGCATTCCTGGATATGCTAAATGACTGTGGCTTAGGAGCAGATGGTTGTGGAACCAACTCAGGGAGAGGAGTGATCCCTAGATCCTAATTCTATGTGGGACCCAGGACCCTGGGTGCAGGAAAGTCAGTGTTGTTGAGCCACGATAGGGGAACAACGCACTCACAATGCTGTCAGGATTCAGTATCTCAGCATGCGGAACAAGTGGCAACTGCTAATGTAGTTAAATTAGGCCTTCAGAAAGCGAAATTCTCTCAAAGATGAGGGGGGGATAGTGCATGGGAAGCTGAAAAGGGAAAATCAAGAGAGTCAAAACTGTCCAGGATGCTTGGAGGTTATTTAAAAACACAGTAATAAAAGCTTTCAAGCTGGAATGTGGTTCCCTGGGTTAGAAAAAAGGCAGCACCCAGTCCAAAAAGAAAGCCACCACTGAACAACAAGAGAAGGTTGAGGAAATTATCAGAAAAAAAGAAAAAATGTCTTTTTTAGAAAAAATGGAAGTCCAGTTTGGCTGATAGAAAGAATATGAGAGGGGAACACAAATGGTAAGCAAAAAGAGAAGCAAAGTTAGCTGTAGAAGTGGGAGGTGCAAAAAAGGATTATGAGGAACGCATGGCTAGCGAACATCAAGACCAGCAACAAACAGTACTTCAAGTACACATCAAAAAAGCAGGAAGCCAGCAAAGAGGCGGTAGGCCCGTTAGGATGACAAAGGAACAAAGGGTGTGCTAAAGAGATGGCAGGGAGATTGCATCTGTCTTCACCCAAGAGGAGGTGTGAGGGAACATTCCTGCACCTGAACCAAGCTTCTTGGGAGGCTTAAATGAGAAGTCCAGAACTAAGCGAAGATAGTGGTAGACAGGAAGAAGTTCTGGCAGCCATTGATAAACTAAATCTTTACTCAAATCCCCTGGCCCAGATTGCCGTATTCACCCAAGAGTTCTTGAAAGAGTCTCGCTAATGTGAAATTGTTGATCTTCTCACTTTTAATATGCAACTTATCCCACAAAATCTGCCTCTCCATCCCTGAAGAAGACTGGAAGATGGGCCAAATGTCACGCCAATCTTTAAGAAAGGGTCTAGGGGGGGACCCGAAATTACAGGCCAGTCAGTTTGACATCTGTTCCTGGTAAATTAGTAGAATCTATCATTAAAGATAAAAATTATAAAACATGTAGAAAAGCAAGACTCTGCTGGAGGAAGAGTCAGCATGGCTTTTGTAGAAGAGGGGCAAGTTCTGTCACCCTGGAAACTTACTAGAGTTCTTTAGAGGGTGTAAACAGACATGTGGATAAGGGGGAACCAGTGGACATTGTCTACTTGGTTTTCCAAAGGCTTTTGATAAAGTTCCCTCACCAGAGACTGTTGAGAGAAAACTTTCAGCAATGAAGGAATAAGAGGGGAAGTCCTCCCTATGGATTAAAAAAAACTGGTTGAGAAACAGGAAACAAAGGGTGGGTATAAATGGAAGGTTCTCACAATGGAGAGATGTAGGGAGTGGTGTCCCCAAGGATCCATTTTGGGACCAGTGCTACTTTAACTTATTCATAAAATGACCTGGAGAGTAGAGGGTGGGTAGGCGTGAGTGGCCAAGTTTGCAGATGATACCAAATTATGTAAGGTGGTAAGAACCACAAGGATTGGCGAAGAGCTCCAAAGTGGACCTTGATAAATTAGGTGAGTGGAGCTAAGAAATGGCAGAATGCAGTTCAATGTAGCTAAATGTAAAGTGATGAAGTACACATGGGGCAAAAAATCCAAACTTCACGCCACATCGCTACAGGTGGTCCAGTGCTATCAGTCACAGACCAGGAAGAGGGATTTGGAAAAGGTCTTAGTTGATAGTTCCATGGGAATGTCAACTCAATGCATGGCAGCTGTTGAAAAGAGGCAAACTCTATAGCTGGGGATAGTGGGAAAGGAGTTGATAATAAAACTGCAAGAGTTGTCATGCTCTTATATAAAGCAGTGAATTAGGCAAGCGACTTGAATTACTGTGTTCAGTTCTGGTAAGCCCACATCTCAAAAAAGGATATGAGAGAGATAGAAAAAAAAGAAGTGCAGAGAAGGAGGCAGCGAAGGGATGATTGAAGGATTGGAGCACCTTCCTTATGAGGCAGGCTGGGCTGCAGCGTTTGGGACTCTTTAGTTTTGGAGAGGAGATGTCTGAGGGGATATGATTAGAGAGTCTATAAAATTATGCATGGGGTAAGAATTTGAAAATGTTGACAGAAGAGAAATTTTTCTCTCTTTCTCACAATACTAGAACCAGGGGCATTCATTGAAAATGCTGGGGGAAAATTAGGTGAGGACTAATAAAAAGGAAACACTTCTTCCATGGCAATGTGTGACATTTGGTGTTTGGAATATGCTGCCACAGGGTGATGATGAGCCAAGCCCACTAACCTAGCTAGCTTTAAAAAAGGGCTTGAGACCGATTTATGGAGGAGAAGTCCAATCTATGGCTATCAATCTTGAAGTCCTCCTTGATCTAGAGATCAGTACCAAATGCCTTTAGGCAGACCAAGGTGTGCCAGGAGCAGTGGCCGTGCAGCAGCAGAAGGCCATTGCTTTCACATCCCTGCATGTGAGCTCCCAAAGGCACCTGGTGGGCCACTGCGAGTAGCAGAATGCTGGACTAGATGGACTCTGGTCTGATCCAGCAGGCTAGTTCTTATATTCTTATGTTCTTATGACCACTTGCTGAGCTGGTACGGAGCTTTGGGCTGATTTGTCACCAGTATGCTAATGACACTCAGCTCATTCTGTTTATGGAGGGGGGAGCTGTCACGGCCCCTGCAGCTCTACAGCACTGTTTAGAAGTGATTGGCTCGGTTGGATTACAGCAGAGCAGGCTGGAAACTGAACCCATCGTAAAACGGGAGATCCTTTGGCTTGGCTGCAGGGGGGGCCCGGGGGATTTCCAGTTGCCGGGAGTGGGAGGGGGGGCCATTTTGGCGCCCGGCCCCCTCTGTCCGGGTAGTCTGGGGAGGGTCCACCCTGGATTTGTGTCTCTTTCTAATGGAGAACCCAAGTGGCCCTTTAGTAACCCGGACTCGTGCTTTTCCATCCTCAGCAAGGTCTCAGTGACTGGCCCCCTTCCTCTTCTCCTTCAGTCAGACTCCTGGCCACTCGTGATACAGCCTGGCAGTCGTCAGACTCCAGGACTCTGACTGTTGTAGAACTTCGCTCTACAGGGCCTTCCCTTTCGGCGCCTGGTCCGGAAACTGAAACTGGTCCAACGTGCAACAGTGGGGGTCGTCCTGCTCACAGGGGAGCACCTTCTGATGCATCACATTCCACCTGTAAGTTGGCAGCCAGCTACATTAGCTCCCAGTGGAATTCAGAATCATGCTTCAAGGTTGTGGGTTTTGACCTTTAAGGCCTTATGCCCAGCCCTGGGACCCCTCATTATCCCTGAGAGACCGCGATTACCCCCCATATGCCCCTACTAGAGCCTCTGGGCGCCTCAGCAGAGGACCCAGCACTCTTGTTGGTGTGGTTCCCTGGCCCCTCAATGATGCTGCTAGCCTCCCACCATCGGGCCTCAGTGGAACACTCTTCCTCCAGCTGTCCAGGGTCCCTCGCAGGACCTTGGTGAGTCTCCACTTGTGAGGGCCTTGAAGCACCCAGTTGTTCAGACCTCTGGAGTTGAGTCCAGTGCAGCTGAGTGGCGCCCCTTCCCCTGCACCTCATGCCGTTCTGCACTTTACTCATCTTTTGGTGCATCTCTTTTACCACCCTTTTACCACCCTCCTAGAGAGGAGCCTGGCCTCTCCCTTTTCTTTTTGTTGGGGTGATCTTAACGAATTGGACTATAGGACGCCTGTCACTGTTATATTAACCGCTATTTTAAGTAGATTTTAATGGATTTTAGTATTATATTGATTGTTACTGAATTTTTAATTAATTTTTAATTAATTAAAATTAATTTTAATTAATTAATTTTAATTAAAAATAAGTTGCATATTAATGTGAGAACATCAGCAATTTCATGCTTGAGCTCTTTAAGAACTGTTGGATGAATGCAATCTGGGCCAGGGGATTTGGTAGCATTTAGTTTATCAATGGCTGCCAGAACTTCTTCCTTGTCTACCACTAACTTCGCTAGTTCCTCGGATTCACCTCCTAAGAAGCTTGGTTCAGGTGCAGGAATTTTCCTTACCTCCTCTTGGGTGAAGTCGCATATAGATGTTAAATAATAGTTGTTGGTAGAATGGTGGGGCTTTCTCTCACACACACACGTGTGTGCAGTCACACATACACACAAGTGGGGGACCTGGAAAGACCTAGGGGAGGCATCTCATTTTCCCTACTATTTCCCCTTCCCCTTTCCTACAGTGTTACTAGTCTGTGCATGGAAACTAGAGGATGGGTAGGGGCCAGGAATGCAGGAGGCTGATATTGTCCAGTGCACTACAGTACTATGGTCCTACATCACTTCACAGGAAAATTCAGAGGAAATGGAATAGGGTAGCAGATTACGAATGTGAAGTCCTGTAGGATCATCTTGCCTTTTTTTCTGAGAAGTCTAGCATGGCCTCACCATTTTCTCCCAACTACCTTCTATATCTTCCTCACCCAACAGCTAACCTTGTTTCTTATCTGACTTTTGTTCCCTCCTTCCCTCCTTTTTTGTGGAAAGCATTTTTTTTTTTTCAGGAGCTGTCTTGATCCAGCTATGCAGTGCCAACTGCTGGGCTAGGATAAATTGCATGGTGCCAGCTGGGCTAGGCTAGGATTGCCAGCTCCATCTTTTGAAATCCCTGGAGATTTGGGGGTGGTGCCTGGGGAGGATGGAATTTGGGAAAGAAGGGGAGCTCAATGGGGATGTGATGCATAGATTGAATTGGAAGTTTTTCCATGGCAACTGAACATCCAGATATCAACTGTAATTCCAAGACAACTCCAGGGACACCTGGATGTTGACAACCCTAGGCCGGGCCCAGTTACATAATGGAGAATTTTCAAGAACTTACAGGGGCATCTCACTTTCCTCTATATCCCCCATACCATTCTATTTCTTCTTTCTATTTTCCTGGTTGCCCTCCTTGCCCATATTCACAATTTCCTTCTCTTTTCCCCACACACAAGCCAACCTATCAGGACCTGCTTCCCATCTTCAGCTTTTCTTCCTTCCCCCTGGCAGTCTTTCCCTAGGAAAAATCTGGCCAAATTGTGTGGTGCTGGTCAGAAAGGACCCAGTTACATGGTGGGGTATCTGCAAAAACTTGTAGGGGCACCTCACTTAACCCTGTATCTCCTTGGCCACACAGGTTTCTTTTTCTCTCTTCCTGGCAGCCGCTATATCATTAACTTTCCTTCTTCTCTCCTTCCCATTCATAAACTAACCTACCTTTTATTTGCCCACCATCTTCAGTTATATTTATTATTTATTTCATTTATAACCCACCTTTCTTCACAAAGGGGACTCGAAGCAATTTACATCATTTACACCCCTGCCACCCGATTCCATGTTATTCTCTCAACATCCCTGGCAGGCAGATTATGCTATGTGTGACTGGCCTGAGGTGAACCAGTGAGCTTCTATGGTAGAGAATGGATTCAAACATGGGTCTTCAATAGCCTAGTCTGAAATTCTAACAGCTACACACAGTAGCTTTCTTAGGGTGACTATTGTTGTGCAGTAGCAAGCAGCTGAACTTGGATGAATCATGCAAGTTGGATGATATCAAGTCACCTAGTCCCTAAGAATCCTCCTTCAAAGGACAAAACCATCCTGGAAGGGGCCCTGCTCCCTGTACCTTCTTTTCACTGACAGAAAGCCAGGATTAAAGACTGGCTATACTGTTGCCTAGCAAATGCTAAATACAGCATTTGTTCCTTCAAGATACAGGTGTCCCTTCTGTTATTTTGGGAGTTTTGTAAAAGATTGGGAGATTGGAAAAAATATTTCAGGTTTCTTCTTTTTTTCCTTATTTGTTAATGGTTCCAGACTCCAAATTTAAGTACCCACAGATTGAGAAATAGATATATTGATAATTAGATATACTGATAAAGCGCGGCCGCGATTTAAATGCGGCCGCCATTGCGGGAGGGAATAGGGGGCCCGGCGAGGCTTGTCGAGACTCCGAGCTCGCGTCTGCTGTGCCGACCTCAGCACTGCAGACGCTGCAGGGGCCGGGCTGGCTCTAAGGCATGATCTGCGCTGTCTTGCGCTGAGGGCCGAGCTGGTGCCAAGGCCCGGGATCCTTCGTCGCGGCAGCAGAGGGCCAAGGTGAATGGGGACGTGCTCTCGCGATGTGCGAGAGCACGTCATCAGAGTGGGCCGGAGGCCGGGCCTTTAAAAGGCCATGCCTCGTGGTGCAGGGCCCACTCTGCTTCCGGACGCCGAGGGATCTTCCCACCCACCCGTTCCCTGTATTTTTGGAAATGTTAACTTGCTATTCCTTTGTCATAGCCGTTCACGGGTTGCGCATGGGGGGTGGTCTGCTGGCAAGGGGAGCTGGGCGAGCTCCCCTGTTTATTACACCTCCTTATGAGGCAAAGGTGGAGCAAGCCCACCAAGCTGGAATGTTCCTGCACGGGGCCAAGGAGCTTGCCCCACCTAGCGGGGTTGGAGAGG
The DNA here is from genome assembly GCF_021028975.2 of Sphaerodactylus townsendi. Taxonomy (NCBI): domain Eukaryota; kingdom Metazoa; phylum Chordata; class Lepidosauria; order Squamata; family Sphaerodactylidae; genus Sphaerodactylus; species Sphaerodactylus townsendi. The sequence continues at coordinate 125,685,148 of NC_059425.1, read as the reverse complement.
GGATGCCAGTCATGAGCACATCACCGGTCTGGAATGTCTCACTCCAATCTTCCGCTTGGTTTCATTCCTCCAGCAGGCGGGCTGGAGGAACTGGTTATCTTCTGGGGACAGCACTCGGGCTGCCCAGATGCTTGGATCACCCCCCCCATGCTGCATAATTTATGCCTTCCCTGTGCTTCTCTGTTAATAAATTCTTTAGCTAAGTGGCCTGTTTTTCTTTTAAGGCCACACTACATATCTTGTCTGGCGTGTTATTTTGCGTATTAGGTTACCGAGTAGAAGGGCCACACCTCTACCCGCAATGACTAAATTTCAGACATTTGTAAATTAATATACACATAATATTGTCTGTGTATAAGTCAAACTGGTATAGAAATAAAAAGTTTTGTGAACTGCTACAATTCAATTTAGTAAAACTTTCTTATTTTGTAATGAGCTGAGCATCTACACTTCCATCTGTCCATGCTGAATTGTCTAAAGGCAATCTTAATTTCTGTAAATATGAAAGCTTGTCTTCAGTAAAACGATTTTGCTTTGTTGTTTTCTTATGCAGAAAGTAATTGTCTGAAATTATAAACCCTTTAGGTGATTTTTTTTAGCAAGCAAGAGAGATGGAAGATGGATCTGTAATAGCTATAGGGATAATCCTTGTTGAAGCCCAAAGGAATAGGAAACAAATAGAGGAGTTAGATGATAAACATAGACATGAGTAAGTGCAATGCTGAAGCCCTCCAGTCTACTTATCTATACCACATCTTTCTGGTTTCTTTTATGTCTCATTCATTATTCCCATCGTCTCAATGCTACATTCTCCAGGGCCCGTTGATGCATTTAATTGGTTTGAGAACCCCTGGGATGAATATTTTGTCACTCAGTCTTTTTTGGGGAGGAGGGGTGACACTTTGCTAACAATTTTGTGTTTGATCTGATAATACATTTGGTTTTCTTTGCTATCAATAGCTTCATAAGGAGTACTTTAACTACAATTTTCATGCTTTTGATACTTTAAACTTATAGTTTCACAGGGTTTGAGGAGTAATTATAGATACCAATTCAAAACTGGATAGTTTGGGCCAATTTCCTTCCCTTTGTCTCATGCCTTTATGTGCAAGCAGAACTGGCAGAATATTGACAGAAATAGTCCTTCTCATAATTATGTTCTCAAAATATGTGTATTTTTCCAGCACAGATAATGATAGAGAGTGTACCATCTTGGTTTGCTACCTATATCCAGGTATTTGTAAGACAGTACTTCTGAAAAAAGAAAACATGGCAGTCTTAACTATTGAAAATTATGGTAAAATTAAAATAACAAAAAGGAGGCATTTTAGAGAAAATTTGAAAAAAATGAAAATCTCCTCCTCATTTATCCTCAGTCAGTCAGTTAACCTTTATTAGGCATGTTGAGAAGAATATAAGAACAATCACTTTTCTAAAACTGACACCAAAAAATTCACAACACTTTTCCTAATCATAAAATTTGAGTCATTTATGAATTCTAGGATCACTTAAAAATCAGAATCACTATGGCTTTAGTCCAGATTTTAGCCACTCTCCTAGTTTTATCAAAAAGATTGAAAAGGGTGGCCAGTGGAACTCAGGGTCACTCAGTGAAATTGATGTATGAGAGATTAAGTAATAACAAAGAAGTTATTTTATTTATTTATTTATTTATTTTAATGTGTATTAAATAATAATTACTACTGCAACAACTCAAATAATGAAATATTGATATCCCATCTTTGCTTATGGATCAAGGTACCTCTTCATAGTACTGCAAGATCAAGTGAGGACCATTGGCAGAAGACTTCCACATATTCAAAAGTTGAATGATGAATGTATATAGATAGCAGTGTTACCTAAATCAGTCATGTCAGGCCTGTCATATGAAGAATGTAAAATCTAAAAATACTGGATATATTCTATTCTGACACCCCCGGCACCACTGTTTTTCCATTACTGGAAAGTGTTCTGGACATCCCCATAGCCATATAGGAAAAGCCTGCCACTATTACAGTGACTTTTCAATGGAAGCAGTTCAGGGTTTGCTATCACAATCTCATGCCTTTTCTATGTGTGATATTTATAAGTGTAAAGAGAGTTTTAGAATATTTTTTAAAGTATACATAATTATAGGAAAGAAAATCCTTTTCACAAACTCTTCCTACCAAGAACAAAAGTGATTGTGCTCACTTTTTTGTGATCAGCTGTTAGAAATGAACGTTAAATAATAACAGAACAAAAGGTGTCTTGTATTAGCTTAGCTAGCTCAGCTGTGCATGCAAAACCACGCCCCCTGCCCCCCACTTTCCAAGTTCTCTTGGAAAGCACTGGCGGGGCAGTTCTCTTCTCTTCCTGCCACTGGAGGGGAAAATAATTGAAAAAAAAATCAGGTTTGGGTTTTTTAAAATTCCCAATACTTTTAGAAATAGTCAAATGAAGACAATGAATATTGGCTTTATTCAGCTTTACTGAAAACTTCCGGGTTAAAAAAAAACCCCGTACCTGAAATGTACCGATATTTAGTACCGGTGCTGAAGCCTTAATAGGATTTCCATTTATTCAGTGTAACACATTGATAGGATGTTTCTGTAAAGTGATTTGATGATAAGTCCAGTTGAACTCAGAGGGGCTTGCTTCTGACAGTGAGCATTATTGTACCTCTTCCACAGGACACTGTACACACATGTAACATATCCACTGTCATTAAATTTTTAAAATATGTGTTTCACAGTTTAGAATGCAATTCTAATTTTGTGGCTAGAAAATCACAGAAACACAGTAACATAACCTTAAAAATACTTTTTTTTTTATAAATCTCAGGTTCACAGTGAAACTGAAAGTCAGGTTCCCCAGAGTTTCCTGGGCTTTAATGATGACTAATTTAGGTAGTTATCTCACTTGTGCTCAAAGCAGCCATGTTCTATCAGAAAAGGGTCAACCTGAAATGGCAATTTTCGCTTTCATCTATCAATGCCATGTACCGTAACTGGTGCTGAATGACATTTAAACTTGGCTCACTTGTCTGCACAGTGAGAGTCAGGTATGCCAGATTCGTTGCTAGGTCTTCTATTAAAAACAAAAAGCAATGATAGATAGAAATGGAATTCCACGCAACAGTGATTTTTATAACATTTCAAGCAACTTATTTTCCAGTATAAATTCAAATCCTTCTGAGATTTCATGCCACTTATAAGGACATATGTGAAAGTGTGCTTAATGTCCATATATTCCACACAGTTAAGAAGCTCAGTAAATTAATTACACAATAGATTGGAAAGCAAAAGCTTATTGTAAGGTGAGAATGACCATGATCTAGCAATTACCAGAGAACAGTCATGCCCTAGATCAGTGGTGGCGAACCTTTGGCACTCCAGATGTTATGGACTACAATTCCCATCAGCCCCGTCCAGCATGGGAATTGTAGTCCATAACATCCAAAGGTTCGCCACCACTGCCTTAGATCTTGTCGATCACCTGTTCTCACATATTCCACTTGATTGATTAACATTTATTAAGCCATTTCTATGCTGATTTTCTCCTTACTGACAAAAAGCATCATACAGAAATTTCCAGACACTTAAACAACAAAAATATCAAAATGATCAAATAAAAACAAAAATATCCCGGGTGAGTTTTGGATATGCAAACCACTAATGTAGTCTGATTATCATAGCCTCCCTGGGTATAATTCATGGGTCAAGGGCACTCTGGCTCGTGAAACTAGAGATATATATATAAAACAATCAAGAAAATTTGGATTCAGTTATACGTGACCAAAATTTGGGGGGGATTCCCCAATATTTCCAGTTTCCCATACAGTGGCACCCATGGGACAGGGGGCACGACACCCCAGGTGAAACAGTGGCGGAGGCATGGCCAGGCCATCAAGAGGGTGGGGTGGGGCAGGGCATTCCAGGAGTGGGGCGGGGTGGGGCAGGCGATGCTGTGTGTAAGTTGTGATGAAGATCAGTTAAGTTCATAGTGTGTTGTTTAATGTTTTCATTAGGGGGTAGTGCTAATGACAAATTATTCTGAGGGATTCGTACAGAAGGGACTATTGTATTATACAGATCATGGCTTTGTGAAATAAGGGTTGACTCTTAATGGGATATTATAGGTTTTCTGGGCAGTGTGGCTGTGGAAAACCCACAACAACCAGTTGATTCTGGCTGTGAAACCCTTTAGCTATAGACTTTTAACTTTCTAGGAAGCCCTTAAAATAAGGCCAATCTTGCAATATAATTCATTGGTTTGGACCAAACTCCTGCAAATCCTAGTCCTCTTTACCCCTTTTGCTGAAAGTTGGGGGATATGATTAATATGTTTGGTGCAATTAAACAACATTGCTCCTACTCAGACTTGTATAAACAGAGAAGTGAATACATGTATACAAGCTAACTAAAAGCACCAGGCCCAGACAAGACAACACCTTCTTGCTTAAAAGTCTGTGCTGTCCAATTGGCTCCCATCTTCACCCAAATCTTCAACAAATCACTAGAGATGTGCTATGTTCCTTCCTGCTTCAAACACTCCACTATCGTCCCAGTGCCGAAGAAGCCTTCCATCAAGGAACTGAATGACTACAGACCAGTTGCTCTAACATCTGTAGTTATGAAAACTTTTGAAAGGCTAGTGATGTACCATTTGAAAACCATCACGGATCCACTGTTGGACCCCTTGCAATTTGCATACCGAGCAAATAGATCGAAAGATGATGCTGTTAATATGGCTTTGCACTATATCCTACAGCATCTTGAATCGCCAAAGACCTATGCAAGGGGTCCTCTTTGTTGACTTTAGTTCAGCATTCAATACTATCAGACCGGACATTCTTCTAACCAAACTAAATCAGCTAGCAGTACCTGAGCATATTTGTAAGTGGATTACAAGCTTCCTAACAGATAGGAAACAGCAGGTGAAGCTAGGAAAAATTACATCAGACACCTGTAAAATGAGCACAGGGCCCCAAAGGCTGTAATACTTTCACCACTTCTCTCTCTCTGTATACCAATGACTGCATCTCAAACGATCCATCTGTTAAAATACTGAAATTTGCAGATGATACAACAGTGATTGGTCTCATTTGGAAGACAACGATGAAACTACATACAGGCGGGAGGTTGAACAACTAGCCTGATGGTGCCACTGGAACAATCTAGAGAACTGAACACACTTAAAACTCATTAGAAATGGTGGTAGATTTCAGGAGAAACCCTCCCATCCCACCCTCCTCTCACAATGCTAGACAACACAGTATCAGCAGTAGAGACCTTTTAAATTTCTAGGCTCCATCATATCTCATGACCTAAAATGGTCACTAATATCAAGAATGTCATCAAAAAGCACAACAAAGAATGTTTTTTTCTAAGCCAACTCAGAAGCTCAAACTGCCCGAGGAGCTGCTGATACAGTTCTACAGAGGAATCATTGGAGTCTGTCATCTGCACCTCTATAACTGTGTGGTTTGGTTCTGCAACCCAACAAGATAGACACAGAATCCCGAGAATAAACAGAACTACCCGGAAAAACAATTGCTGCTAACCTGCCTTCCATTGAGGACCTGTATACTGTGGGCCAAAAGGGCTGTGAAATATTTACCGACCCTAGCATCCCTGGTCATAAACTGTTTCAACTCTGCCCACCCTCTAAGCGTCGCTACAGAGCACTGCACACCAAGACAACTAGACATAGAACAGTTTTCCCAAATGCCATCACTCTGTTAAACAAATAATTCCCTCTGATAATGTCAAACTATTTATTATATATTTATTATATAATTACTGCACTACTTTTTCATCATTCCTATTATCCATCTCCTCCCACTTATGACTGTATGACTATAGCCTGTGCTGACATTTATTTTATTATATGATTTTACATTTTATGTTTTCATTACTACTGATTGTTTCCTGATTGCTTACTCTAGACTATATATGACAATCATTAAGTGCTGTACCTTATGATTCTTGACAAATGTATTTTTCTTTTATGTACACTGAGAGCATATGCACCGGAGACAAATTCCTTGTGTGTCCAATCACACTTGGCCAATAAAGATTCTATTCTATTCTATTCTATTCTATTCTATTCTATTCTATTCTATTCTATTCTATTCTATTCTATGCATGGATCCTTGGCATTCATTTGGGCAAGTACAATTAGGGGGAGAGAGAGTTGTTTCAATTTCAAACAGGGACAGGATCAGAACATTCACTTGTGATTCACATTAAGTATTTGAAAGACTATCAGAGGAGGCCTGGGAGTTGTTCCTGTGAGTAGAAAGGAATCAATAGGACATATTTTTTTAAAAAAATATATAGTTAGAATAGTTCAGCAGTAGAAGTGGCTGCCTAGGGAGCTGGTGAATTCTCCCCTCACTGACTGTCTTCAAGCAGTGGGTGGATGAATACTTGTCAGGGGTGCTCTAGGCTGATCCTGCATTGAACTGGGGTTTGGATGCCACAGCCTGTATGGCCCTTTCCATTTGTATGATTCTATGATACAGCCTGACCACAACTGTTGTGTGTACAATGTTTTACTCTTTTGCATATTAACAAAAACACCATGAGTTCAGACTGCTAAATTCCTTTAAGACTAGTTGGAAAGTTGACACAGAAGATGACATATCTCCCATCATGTACCTAAATTTCATATAATAATAGGCATTGAAGTCTCAGAGAAACAAGGACTGTGGTAATGGTGAGACATAAACTTAAGCTCATGTGCTATCTTGACTGTATTCTGATAAATGAAATGGTAGTATGGTAGTATGGCAGATTTATGAGAGTTTCAATTTAATTATAATTTTATATTAATATCTACCCTGTACATTTGGGCTCTCTTGAGACTTTCATGGAATTTTATTTTTCTTCGGAAGCAATTCTATTATGCTAATGCCTTCTAATCCAGATGAATAGAGCCTCATCTGTGATTTGGAGGCTAATTATACAACATTGCATCACACTTAACAACATCAAATATTTTTTTCTGTTAACAGCCCTTGGTATATAACCATAAATAATGGTTTTGTTGGTGTTATTGCAAAGGAAGCTGAAGATTTTATGGCATTTTTATTTTTGAAGTAAAGTAATTCTGTTATATAAATATCTAATCATCCATATTGTCCAAGGTTTCCTGTAATAGTCTTTGGCCATGCTGCAGTTGTGGTCCTGGTTAAATATTGGTGGCTGTATATGCATTGCCCCTTGTATACATGTATTCATTTCCCCTGAGTCCTGGATAATAATTTGTGGCACCAGACATAGATACACAAATTCCTATACATTGTCTCTAAATACTTGTGGAGAAACTTACAGTTTGGATGAGTGTCAAATTCACATCCACATGGACAATAAGATCTGAAGGATATTTATGCTTGCAGATTTATTTTACTGAAGCAAGACATCTTTATATACAAAGCTAATGGTGGTTGATTACAGAAAGGAAGAAACTTGAGTTTCAGAAGGACTTTAATTCAGTCATATTGGAATTTTTCCATAAGAGACTTCACATATATTCAAGTTATTTTTACAATATGGATCACTACTTCTCAACTTCTATTTGCCCAGTGGAAAGAAAATACAAGTGACCTCAAGGTCACTGTTTTTTTTTTCATTTCTGGGGTTAAAATAATTTATGGGAGGCGTTGAATTCAAATTGTGAAAACAGTGTTTGAAGGGAAGATGATTAAATCCTACCTCTCAAATTGAAGTGAACACTGAATCCCAGGCAGATTTTTTTTAAATCAAGCACAAGGGCACTTACAAAAATGACCCAAACCACAGAGTCCCCACCATCAAGAACTCATACAGTATTACAAAACACATACACGCTAGCCCTGTTCACAACTTTCAGTGAAAGAATGCACACTGAACACTTTATTTTCTTCACACATGTGCTAATTTCCATATTATGTTAAATGCATGGAAAGATGAGCATGTGGTATAAATGACGGCTTTATCCAGGTACTGGACCCTGTTGTCATTTGTAAAGTGAGCATGCATTGTCTTTTTCCTACAAATTGATATACACACATGCACGGACATACAAGATGTATATGTATTTACTGTAACTTGAGAACAGAACTACTATATCTCCTTTTCTTTGACTGTCTACATACTCTAGTAGTTGTTTCTGGTAGGTGTCTGTTTCTTCTCTGCTAGCTTGCCTTTGACCTTCTATTGACATTGTATGAGGAGGGAAACCAGAGCTGATTACTACTTACTTGATAGCTGCTTCTTCCTTCTTCAGTGTTTACTAAGCCTCTGTGCTTCTTTGGTCTGCAAGGCCTCTTTAAAAATAGTACAGCAAGCCAAACATGCCAGTCCCCAAAATCCTATCAGACTCCTTCTCATCATGTAGGATTTCCAGGCTGTAGTTGAGAACATTTAAGTGGTAGGGACTGGTGTGCCAGTATCACACCTCCCATGGAAACTGAAAGTGATGTCATAGGGTGATCTAGGATTTGCAGAACTTTATAGTAAAACTATAGCATTTTTGTAAATCCCAGAATAACCCATACTGTAACTTCCAGTTTTCACAGAAAGTGATGAATGCTAAACAGTGCAATGCTGGTATGTGCCCCCCACCCCGCCCCAATTTCTCCCAGTAACACTTCAGGTGCCAATGGGAAACAAATTAGGGTGCTACTATTTTCATGAGAGTTCATCTACCATTTTAGTTGCTCCAGCAAAAGAAAACCCAAATAGTGAGCAAATGTTCCCAAGTGGAAGGACTTTCATAAACGTTTGGGAATTTGTATGGGAGGCTTGCCATACTATTTTTATAGAAGATGCAGGGAAATTTGGGTTTTGTTATTTTATTTTTGCTTTTAAACTGAACATGTTTTTATTGTAACCTACCTTGAACCACAAGGAAAGGTAGGATATGTTTAATAGATAAAATATGATGAAGCAGAGAAAAGGTCAAGAAAAAGAGAAAGGACAGAGATATTAAGACGGTAAAATGAATAGTAAACCACTTGCTAGGGAAAGGCCAGCCATGTTAATGTCAAAACTGAACCTGGCGACCAGCCTTGAACCTTAAAATCCAATCTGGAATTCCAAATTCAGACAGCTGGCAACCTTGGCAATGTCCCACTATCATAAATAATTTCTTAGTATCACTTAAGTTTCCTCCTCTCTCTTTAGCATCATGAATGTTAATTTTGCCTAGACTTTTCACAACAGGAATGCAAAATGAATTCAAGAGAATTAGCAGCAGAAGGATTACTTGTCACTGGTTTTTCTATGCACATTTATTAGAGAGATTCAAAGCAGATAAAAGATCTCCTGCTTTTGATTATTCTAAGATTGAATTTGAAGAACTTTGTATGAATGACAATCATGTTATTGCCAAAATGTACAAGCTTCTGTTGAGATTTGAAACAAAGGAAAAACAAGTAAAAGATTGTATGATCAAATGGGTCATTATCTTTGGCATAATATACAAATGGAGCAACGGGAGGATATGTGGTGAATGTGTCTTAAATTGAGAATTAATTCTATAATAGTGATCAGGGAACTAATGGTAAAATTTGTGTTTATATTTGGTGCAGAGAAAATTGGGATCCCTCCTTTTTTCCCTTTTGTAATGTGAGTTTTGATATGTGTTTTTGGTTACTGGTTTTAATAAAACTAATAAAATTATACCAAAAATGAATATTAATTTTGTTTGAGGGGTCCCAGGGTTTCAGAGACTGTTTTGAAAAAAAAATCTGACAATAGCAACAGTAGACTAAAGATAGACACTGGCATATGCAGCCTTCAAGCTCTACGTAGTTTCAACTTGGATCTCCAGAGCTGTTTCATAATGGAAGCAATTACTTTGGGTAGTGGTTTTCTAGCTCTAGATAAGACTTTCAAAAATCAAATTGCTGTCAATCATGATGTGGTTGGTATAAATTGAATTGAACAAAGAAAATTTAAAACCAAACATTTGTTGAAAATGTAAAGGAAGGTGTTAGAAAATTGTTCTCAAATGCTTAGGGGTGTGGTCATTATACAGTTGTTGCACACCTTCTCTAAACAAGTAGTAAAGGAACTATTAAAAATACAAACACAACAGAGAGGTCAAATGGAGAACAGGGGAATGATATAAGCTGCTTTTGGGTCTTCACTGAGGAGAAATGGAATTAATGGAATTAAATCAGTCCTATTCACTCATCCCTAGGAGTTTGGGCTCTATGGGTTGAATTGTGTATTCTCCCAGTGGAGAGGACTGATGATTATCATGAATCTTTTTCTTATTCCCTTACTCTTCAGCAGTCTCTTCTGATCCTGGGAGACTTTAGCTGATTTTGCCCGCCAAAATTGCCCCTCTGTTGGCATGGGGAATGCTCTGATACATTCAGGACTTCTGCACAGTCCCCGGCCCTGCTGTGTGTTGGTTTTGTAGACTATCTTCATCCTTTTTGGGGGTGGGGGGGCATTAAACTAACACATTACCATTTAGCTAGATTCAACAGGCATATAATTTTTCAAAGTTTTATCCACATTACAAATATCTAAGGGGGAGCGGGGATTACTACTTGCCATACTAACAGGGAAAAAACACCTGCATTTGGTCTGGATTTTATTACATACTATGACACAATATTCTATGAATAACTCAATATTCCTATACCACAGATATGGAAGTTTGACGCCTATTTAACCTATTGAGTTTTCCAATGTAACATAAATACAGGAGTGCCTGTACTGAATAGTTTTTACTTGATCCACTCTGAAACTGTGTAGAGTTCAATAGCCCTGAAAATTCCTCATTTCTTACTAATGCCTCATTTCTTACCTGTGGAGACTGGAGAGTTGCAGCAGCAGCACTTGTATGTAGGAACACTGATACCAGACATGTGTTAAAATTGTTATACTGGCAGATAAGACAATAGCTTTCAGGTTTAGTGGAAAGGCATATCAGGAGCTTAGGATCTTCCGTGTATTCTGTGGGGTTCTACTGCCCTCAAAAAAGCCAGGTTTGCAGCTTAGGAATGCGACTTGGCACAGCAGACACTTTAAAAAATCTGGTGGCTCTAATGGCCCCCTTGCGATTTCACCTCAACTATGAACTATCAATGGAGTGTGGAGCAGAACTGAAGTTGAATGCCAGCACCCCTAAATTCGCCCTGCTCCTAAACTCCATGTGGAGCTAGGGAGGGGGGCCAGGCAGACTCATCCCACCCTTGATCTCCACATAGAATTCTGAGGAGGGACAGGGTGCACCCCTTTGATGCTGGCTTCAGTGTGCCTGGTGCTTGCAGTTTAAAGCTTGATCCAATCCTCACTAAGGCCAAGATCAGAATGAGCACCAGGGGCTTACTGGCTCTAGCTTTATGCTGTTGGCTCTGCCCACAAGCTCCAGCAAGCCCCCAGTTCTCAATTTGATCCTCAAAGCCTACTGTTTAAAGCTGGACTTAGGTGAGCTGAGACCAGCATCAGCCAAGCCTGCCCTGCCCTCTATCTCCATGTGGATTTGGAAAGGCAAGCCAGCTGACAAGCCAGCTGAGAGAGTCTCGCCTCTCGGGAAACAGGTTTTGACCTTGGGAGCTCTCGTGAGCGGTGAGACTTTCTTTCTACAGCCAGCTGGCTTGCATCTTGCAAGTGTGCGTTGCCAGCTGCCTGTGCGGGTCGCTTCCCTTAGTTCTGCTGTGTGCCCCCCCCCCGTGCACTGGCCTCTCATTCGGAGTGGGAGGGACTGACGCCTTTGCAGCGCCGCCACCACTGCCGCCACTTGGCTGCCCAGGCCCAGTGGGAGGTACAGCTGGGGTGGGAGGGGCACACAGCTGGGGTGCAGGAGCGCCTCCCCCCACTGGACATGTAATGTGGGGTTAAACCCATGAACCCCCCTGACCTATGTCCCTGCCTATCCTGCACACATTGAACATGTTTTTGCAGAGATGGAATGGGAGAAAAGAAGCAAGGAAGCTAGATATTTGGGATTTTAGCTAAAGTAATTTCCATTTGGTGGTCAGAGCCTTTCTCTGCACTCAGTCCACCTGTTGTAGTAGATGCTCCTATGTTTGTTGCTTTAGTTTCTATTGCTGGCAAAAATGCCAGGCCACTTCTGCCTCCATTAAACAACCACCATGAACCATAATTAAGCCTTCTTGTCTCCTTATCTCAAAGTCCCACAACTAGTGACCAAAAGCTCAGAACATTAATCTCAAACTGCCATGAGGTGCAACTGGCCCAGCATCCCTATCAACTCCCCACCATAGGTGCAAGAGATATTCCTGTTCAATGTCCATTAGCTGAATTTAGTGGTGATAAGCCCCACTAAATAGACTTGAGAAGAATTCTGAATAGATTTGCTTAGGATTGTTCTCTTAATCATAGCTCTATGAAAAGAAACTGAAGCCATACGAGCTGCATTTAATGCTGGTGATTTCCCCCTCGCTCAACACAATTATTTTGGGCTCTGATTTATACTCTAGTTATGAGAATGGCTGATAACTAGTGATGATGATAGTCTAAAAATATGAACAATCATTTAATCTCCATTTTCTCTGCATACACTTGGAACATCAGGTGAAAAAATAGCCAACAATTTTATGCCCCAAAGCAAAAAAAAAATTGCATACTAGTCCAAATAGATACAGAAAAAGCAAGTGTGAGTCATTCCAACAATTTGTCTCACTTTTTGCCTTTGAGAGACAAATGGAAATGTCAGAATAATCTTCCTTCCAGAATGGTAACTTATTAACCCATCATTCCATGTAAAGACCAGTAAAAGCAAATGTTATAATAATATACTCTGCACTGCTTTGTTTCCCATGAACAGGTACAGTGGGAATTTACAATAACTATTCTGATGTATAGTTATGTTTTTTTCAATTTCAGAAATTCATTTTCAGCACATATATTCACTGTGATTTTTTTAAAAAAAAATGGGTTAAAGAATTCAGAGGGTGCAGATTTAAGCAATAATTCAGAATTCAAGCTATAATTGTTGACAAGTTACCCAAACTGGTCCTGTCTCAGGGTGTGCCTGTAAGTGTCCTCTATATGTACAAAACTAAATACAGATTCTCACATTTTGAATCAAGTGTATACATAGTTCCCAGATTGGCTCTGGAAAGTAAAGAGGAAAAAAAAAGAAGACAAATACAAGAAAGAACATCATTGACCTAATCCAGAATAGCAAAAGGAAGTCCAAAACAAACCGTGAGAGCATGTGTGAAGTATTCAATAGCAACACTACCACAGAAATTTCCTTACAGTAATCCAATAAATTCATTTCCTTTTGCACAATCTTAGTGTTCACATTATTTTAAACTAATTCCAAATTACAGTTACTTGATTTTATTTTTTTATTTTACTTTTAATTTGTATACCACCCTCCCCAGAAGGACTTGGATTTGAATGGTGTCCCTTCCAGATGGGTATACTAGAGAAACCAAATGGAAAAAAAGAGACAGGCATAGGGGTTTCCCAAATTTGAAATAAAAGATGGGAAAAGCTGAATGGGAAAATGTTTTCTGCATAGAAAGTGATAGAATTCCTAGACAGATTGACATGCTATTTATGTATGTATGTATGTATGTATGTATGTATGTATGTATGTATGTATGTATGTATGTATGTATGTATTTATTTATTTATTTATTTATTTATTTATTTATTTATTTATTTATTTATTTATTTATTTATTATACTTGATGTACCGCCCTATCCCCGAAGGATACATAAAGCATAAATTTTTTTAAAACAAATATATTCTAAAATGGGGCCCACGAGACCCATATACCACCCTCTTCCAGAAAAAATGAGGATGGGTCCCAATGATGTTAGGGGACCCTGCCAGCAGGGGGGGAGGACAGGGGCAGGGGAGGATGGGGGCATTATCGGCGGCTGGACTCTCCAAAGGCCCGGTGGAACAATTCGGTCTTACAGGGCCTGTGGAACTCTTCAAGGTCCCGCAGGGCCCGGATAGCTGGTGATAGTGTGTTCCACCAGGCCGGTGCCAGAGCCGTAAAGGCCCTGGCCCGTGTGGAGGCCAGCCACGTCATTGAGGGGCCAGGGATCTCCAGTAAATTCGCCTCTGCTGAGCGCAGAGGACGAACCGGGACATATGGGGTAATGCGGTCCCGAAGGTACGACGGTCCGGGGCCGCGTAAGGCCTTAAAGGTCAACACCCACACCTTGAACATGATTTGGAATTCAATAGGTAACCAATGCAGGCAGCGCAGCACAGGGGAGATATGTTCACGAAAGGCGCCCCTTGTGAGCAACCGAACCGCCGCATGTTGGCCCAATTTCAGTTTCCGGATCAGGCGCAAGGGAAGGCCCGCGTAGAGCGAGTTACAATAGTCTAACCTGGAGGTGACCGTTGCATGGATCACAGTGGCTAGGTCGGTGTTGGAGAGAAAGGGGGCCAGCCTACGGGCCTGGCGAAGATGGAAAAACGCAACCCGGGTTATATGGGCCACCTGAGTCTCCATTGAAAGAGACAAATCCAGGTGGACCCCCAGGCTGCGAACGGAGGGGGTCGGCGCCAATGTGGCCCCCTCCCACACCGGCGGCTGGAAATCCCCAATCTCTCCCCCACGACCAAGCCAAAGGATCTCCGTCTTCGATGGATTAAGTTTTAACCTGCTCTGTTGTAACCAACCAGCGACCGCCTCCAAACATTGCTGTAGAGCTGCAGGGGCGGCGGCAGCTCCCCCCTCCATCAACAGAATGAGCTGAGAGTGTCATCCAAGCATTACTGATAGTAGAATCAGCCCAAAGCTCCGTACCAGCTGAGCAAGGGGTCACATATAGATGTTAAATAACAGTGGGCATGAAGCGGGCACCTCCGGGAAGCTTTGTCCCCACACCACACTTGCTGACTCCGCCCCCGAAGGAACGAGGCAATCCATTGAAGGACAATTCCCCGGACCCCGGAAGCAGCCAGGCGGTGGGTCAAAAGGTCATGATCGACCATATCAAACGCTGTGGTGAGATCTAACAACACCAGCAGCGCCGATCCGCCTCGGTCTAGCTGCATACGGAGCGTGTCTGTGACAGCGACGAGAACTGTCTCCGTCCCATGCCCAGCACGGAAGCCGGACTGGAAGGGATCAAAAGCCGATGTGTCATCCAGGAAGCCCTGAAGCTGCTCCAACACCACTCTCTCAATTACCTTCCCCAGAAATGAAAGATTCGAGATGGGGCAGTAATTGGCCAGATCTCCAGGATCTAAAGATGGTCTTTTCAAGAGCGGGCGGACCACTGCCTCCTTCAACCCATCTGGAAAGACTCCTTGCTCAAGGCAGTCATTAATGATCTTCAACAGATGGGGTCATAGCTCCTCTTGGCATGGTTAAATCAGCCAGGAAGGGCACGGATCCAGAGTACAGGTAGTAGGTCTAACAGCAGCCAGGGCCCTGTCAACAGCGGCTTCAGAGAGCAGGGAAAACTGGGCCAAACAAGGGCCTGAAGACGGCAAGGGAGCCTCCAGTTCGCTAATTGTAGTTAAGGTGGCCAGAAGGTCCTGGCGGAGCGACGCAACTTTATCTGCAAAAAAGCTCATAAAGAAACCTCACAGCTAATAGCCAATCCATGATTTGTAGAGCCCTCTGATAGAGAGGTCAGGGATCGAATTATCCAAAATAATTGTGCAGGGCGAGAGCTAGCAGATGTGAGAGAGGAGGAGAAGAAAGCCCTCTTCGCCTCGCCCGTGCGCCATCATCATAGGCTTTCATAAGCGTCCACTATAGGATGTTGGCGCAGCTTCATGCCATGCAGACTTCCTCCACACTCGCTCCTAGGCGTCTGAGCGCCCGTTTCATATGGCCGAAGCTTTTCATTCAGCCTACCACGGAGACCTGCCTTGAGCGAGCGCGCCAGAGGGCGCCTCAGGGGCAACAGGTCTCCGAAATGGCATCGAGGAGAGAATTCAGGAGTTCAATCCTCCACCTGCTCATCGAGTGTGCCGGCAGGTTCAGGGTCCCGCAGAGCATTCAGGAAACCAATTGGATCCATAAGTCTCCGTGGGCGGGCAAAAATCAGCCCGTTGCCTAGACAGGGGTAGCGCGGCGTGTCCAGCCGCAACTTCAGGGCATAGTGGTCGGACCATGGCACTCTATCTGTAGAGGATACGACCAGATTAACCCCCGACCCAAAGACCAAATCCAGCGTGTGACCGGCCTCATGAGTGGGGCCAGAATTTATTAAGGAGGGAAAATACAGCTATGAGAAAATACAGCTGACTGTAGGGCTCACCAGCCAAGATTTGGAAAGGGAAAAACTAAGAAATGAAAGCAGGCAAAAGGATAAACTTGAGGAAGGGAAGCAGGATAGGAGAAAGTCCAGTGTTTTCAATCTGCAGTGATGGCTTGGGAGTAGAGCCAGCTACAAAAAAAAATAGAGAACTTTACAAGCCTCCCCCCACCCCACCCCGTCAATCAGGTCTTGGATAGGGGAATCAGTTCCACTGGCCATAACTGGTGCAGAAGTGATGTCATTGGGCAAAACTGCAGTATTCAGCTGTGCACTGGCAAAACTGAGGCTGCACTGTGATTGGTGGAACTTTAGAATACAGCCATGAAACAATAAAATGTGTAATACGTATAAAATGTAGCCAGCATTATCTTTTCATGAAGTGTCAAGAGATCCCATATCACCTCAGCTTGTAAAAAGTTATAAATAAAAAAAAGTCAACTTGTAATTATCAGTCTATTTTTGAAAAGTCACCAGTGTTATAAACTGTTAAGTTGAAGCTTAAGCTGCCTAATATATAATGATAATATATTTATGTAATAAATTTGTAGAAATTTATTTTCATAGGATTAAAAAGAATGTACTGTGAAGATTATCAGTACCTTCTTCTTTGGTTGGGGAGTACTTAGCTGTGGATTTACTTGTTATATTCAAAGGTTACATATAGGCTTCATGCTTAAGTAGAAATCTATTTTCTTAGATAACAAAGCCTCATTACTAATTTTATTTAATTAAAAGTCATTTCTGTAATTTCAAGAGTCCTGCCCCCCTTCTGCAAGAAAAGAGCGGGAAAGAGCAGGGAAAGCAGGCTCCTAAATATCTGTGCACCTTATTTCTCGGCAGCTTGTTTGAAAGCTTGAACTGGGCTGGCCCTGGTGGGCCAGTGGTAATGGTGAGGGAGAGGGGACAGTGATTCTGAAGGCCGATATGAGACTTTTGTCCAGAGACCCATAAATACGTTTATGCTTGGTTTCTCTACCGAGCATTATTTTTTTGTATTTTTTAAAAAGGACAAAACAATTCCATCTTTGAAATTCATAAAAAGGCAATTAAGATTTTAACATCTTTTTTGTGTACTAGTTTTTTCCTCATAAGCCTATTTTGTTCATAATAATTATCTGTTCCTGGTAAATCCAATCCACGGGATCCGCTAACTCTATTTAAGACTGCACTGTTGGTCATTTCCCTAACTCAGCTTCTAAAAAATGTTTTCTGTTATAAATTCTCTGCTAATATTTGTAGTTTATACATTGATTCAGATTTTCTTCTTCAAGAATCAAAATATCTTTGAATATTTATGTACTATCTTTTATTATTTCATAAGAAGCAATATACTATGAGAAAAGTGCATCCAAGAAGAGTGACACCCACAACAAAGCAGCTCACCTCTGGTAGTTTTGCACATCTACAAGATCAATATGAGTTGCAATGGATGATTTACAAGAAAATAATAACATTAAATGGAGAAGGAAAACAGATGGCATGCTGTGTTGTCATGTAAGCAATATATCATAGATGATGGTGTATCAATATATGATGCATCCATACATATTGTATTGACTTTCCTTTCCTAAGACACTATTTCAATATATCAAGACTGATTACACCATGATAAAATATTCAGCTCCACCATCATTTCAGTAAACTTCCTTCTAATTTTATTTTATTTTACTCTTCAAGGGCATGATCCAGCAAAGCTATTTATCTTTCTATGATTAAATATGAGTGTTAAGATTATACTTAACTGGAACAGAATACAAACTCATTTATATTCATCTTCCCAGATGCTACACTGTTCATTTGCCTAATTCAACTGCACTGCTATTGCCAGTTCCTTCATGATGTTTCCAGACTATTATTGCATATCAGTATCATTGTCTTCTAAATGGAACCCTTTAATCCTTATCACTGTATGGTGTCTGGATTTGAGGGAAAGATGAAGGAGTTGTGAAACAGACCATAAATTCATGGAAAAAATAAAAACCTAGAATTGGGGAATTTATTTTTAAGTCTTAATATTTTAAAGCTGAACACTCAAGGAAGAAACCTGAAATAGTTCAACATCTTGTGATTCTTCCTCCTCCTTCCTAGGTAAGATAATAGAGTGGTGGCAGAATAACTCCATTTCTTTCTGGATTACACACCTGCTGTACATTTCTTTTATTCTTCATTTAGGACAGTGTCACTAAGGGCCCCCTGGATGGACTGTCTGCCCCAGCTCTATCGGGACTAAACTTGCACCTTGGCAGTCATTTCAGGAGCTGTCAGTTCTTCACTTTGGAAAAGATGAGATAATGGCTTTCCTTAGCCCATACTAAAGAGTGGCTGATTCACTGATGGAAAATCTACATGTCTACCAATTACCCTGAGAACACACAAAGTCTTGATCTACCAGTGTAATTTCCTCACCAAATGTGGGTCTTCCTAATTGCAAAGATATCTGGTAGCAGTGATTTCTTTAACTCCGCCTGAATTTACTAACTCCACTCATTCTAGATAGCCCCAGGAATGGGCGATGCCTCAGCATTTCCAAGCCCTTTTATTCACCATGGATATTCTCTCACCTGGATACAATCTCCTCTTATTTTCCGCCTGCAGTGGCCATATACACACGTGTGGTCTCCTTCACTTTGACCATGCGTTCCATTTAGGTTTGATTTGTGTTTATGCACACATTTCCCCCTCTTTGGCACTCATCCCGGTTTCAGATTTGAAAATTTGAAATCAGATGTCTCAGATGCTCTAAAAAGTCAACTTTTTTTCTCCCTTTGCAGGGGATATGAAGCAGATCCCCATTCTTTAAGATTCATTAAGATTTCCTCAGGTTTTCTTGCTTCTCATGTCTTTTCCCAACCATAACAGAGCAGTTCTTCTCACTCCATTGTCTACCTGCTTCATTTCTGGACAATGGGAAATTTGAGGATATTCCCTTGGTGGATCCTCCCCCTTAAAAAAAAACTTTTCATGGCTTAATCAATGATGTCATGATCACCCTGCCCCCCAAAGGAATTTTAGGGTAATTCCCTCAATTGTTTTTTTTAAAGATCATGTTAAAATTCTATCACTTTAGTGGTGAACTTGGTGAAATTAATCATTTGTGTCATTATCAGCAGTGTCAGAGCACCCCCTTATTTAAAAAACAGCCAATTAAAAAAACTAAAATCACTTCTGGGGAAGCGAGTGGTTTAACAGTACAGCAGCACAATAATTGAAAAGCGGGCTGGAGTTATGTGGGACAAAGAGAACTGATAGAAACATGCACTAGAAAAATGTCAAATCATCACCTTGTAGAAAAACATCAGAGTAAAACTAGTATCAAAAAACCGGGGGGGGGGGGATAAATATGGAGGGTGGGAGTGGAGGATGGAACAACAACCAAAAATGAAAGTGAAAACAAAAGGCAGGAGAAAATCCATGTGGACATCAAGGGATAAACTGAAGCAATGTGGAGCCAGAACCAATGGGGGAAAATCTATCTGTTATAGAAAAGAGCCAGGAAATCCACATGGTCATCGTGGACTTATCCCAAATGCCTGTATTTTACAATAAGGACCAGTACTAAATGTACGGTATTTGTTTATTTATTTACCTGTTTATTTTATTTACCTGTTGTGAACCGCCCTGAGCCCTCCGGGGGAAGGGCGGTATACCAGTTTAATAATCAATCAATCAATCAATCAATCAATCAATCAATCAATTAATTAATTTTTAAAATATTCGTTTGTGCTGGATTCTATGTTTGTCACTGTTCCACTAGCCAAAGTGGTGGTAGTCACTTTGTTTCCATTTGAACAGAGATCACTAACTCTGCTTTTTTGTCTTTGTGACACCAGGATGTTTCCTCATTACATAGGAGAGTCCCTTCACATCCTTACCTTCTAACTTTTTTTATCAAAACCCTGGGAAGCTTTGCCTTAAGTCCCCGACTCTCTACTACTGGATCATAAAATTGTACAATGTACTTACCCAGCTCAGCAGACTAAAGATAGGTAAACTCCTTCTTTTTCATGAGAACTGAACTTGCTATTCCTTTTTTCTTAAAGCTCTCCTGTAGTGTTTCATATGTATTTGACTGAATGAACACTGCAGCCACACATTGTTCTCTTGAGGCAGTATGTCTGGGTAAAGAATTGTTGGGTGGGGAAAGTGGAAGTCCTCTGAGATTAGCTGCTGTTTCCTAAAAGGCAAAACCCACAGGTTCAATTCTTCCCACTCTGCCATGAGGTTCACTGGGTGGGTGACTTTGGGCTAGTCATGGCTCTTTAAGATTAATCTACTTCATAGGGTTCTTGTGTAAATAAATAATGAGGGAGAAGAGTAATAAATACTGCCAGAGGGTCTTTGGAAGAAGAAGTTAGGTAGTCAGACAAGCAAACTTATTTACATTTTGACTGTTACCCAAACTGGACTCAAAGAGGAAATTAACGTTAAAACTGTTCCAGAAAGGAATAACAACAGATCTTGTAACTTCTCTGTATAACAAAGTATACCTTGGTAGGGGTACCACAAAACCTATGAAGAAAATGGGGAGGAGCAATTGAAAACACAAATAACTTCACTGTATACAAAATAAAATAAAAAGAATACAAATGTAAAAAGCCTACACTAATCACCTCATAACTTATTCCCTATGTATTCACACACACACACACACACACACACACACACACACACACACACACACACACACACACACACACACACACACACACACACACACACACACACACACACACACACACACACACACACACACACACACACACACACATACCAGCAAGAGGATACACTTTTAAAAGATAGAAGGCAGAAAATTACGAAGTTGTAGGGAAGAAACATACATTAAATCTGGTGGAGGTGGACAGAGGTTGACAGAGGTGGAGCGAGGGAAAATTGTGCCCAGGGTGCTTGAGCGCCCTGTGCCCCTGCCGCAGTGCCACCCACCCCTGCCCCAGAATGCCCCCGGAACATCCCCACCATGCCCCCTCAATGGCCTGGTCATGCCTCAGCCGCAGCTTCGGCTTTGGCTGGGGCACCATGCCCCCCTCCCCATTGGCACTACACCACTGGGGCTTGAAATCTGGAGAGATCTGGTGATAGATACAGAGGAGATCTAAGGAGCAGAGCGAAGATACAGCAAAGCAGGGAGAAACGTCTGAAGAGTGCAGCAGGGATTCTTAGAAGGAAACCAGAGTTCTGACCAGCAGAGATCTGGACTAGAGGGCTGATGAACCATTTGCTGTGGTTTTGGGATCTTCTTTTATGAATAGAAAGCCTTGTGTCCCAGTAGGAGTTTGGCTTCCCTGATTTGGGACTGAGTTAGAAACAAAGGTGTAACCTTACTGGCAGGTTTAAAGTTAATTGTTGTCATAGTTTGACTTAAAAAAACTGGAGAAATTACTATGATTAGGCTATTGTGAGCTCAGTCTGCATAGGTACAAAGATCTGGCTGAGGCAAAGATGACTAATGAAATTAAATGTGAAGAGCAACTTAATATCTTAAGCATCCTGACTCAAATAAGTTACTGACATGGAGCTGGGCAAACACCTCTGAGTTTGTGTGGATATTGGGTAATGTCCCTAGTGTTGAAAGGTCTTTTACCCTTGATAAAGATATGTCTCTGAGTTTGGGGAAGATTATACTTAATCAGTTTTAGTTCCAGTCATACCCTTCCTCTTTCCTGGAATTCTCCAATAGGAGTGTGCATCATTTTTTTCCAGTAGTTTTTGGTTTAGGTTTAATGTTTGAAAAACCAGAAAAAAAGTTGAATCCCTATAACAATTTTTGGGGGTTTAATTTTTTTTCTTTATTAAACTCAAGCCTGAAAAATTCCAGCCCAGCTTGGCCCAGCATTCAGCTCTGTGCTGCCTGTTGCCTCCGAGCCCACATAGAGTTCAGAGGGAACAGTAGTGCAGAGGAGAAAAAAAATCAGCATTATTTGGGATTTGCTTGTTGACTCCCTTAAACCACCACTATTTTTTTCTGCATAAAAACCCCTGGAAAACCCCAATAAGGTATTTTTCAGGGGCCCCTTCCGCACACGCAAAATAGTGCATTTTCAAACCACTTTCACAACTGTTTGCAAGTGGATTTTGCTATTCTTCACAGCTTCAAAGGTCAAATCCCCACTTGAAATTTTCATGCAGATCCAAACCTGTTCATTGTGAAACCGTGTCCTCTTCATTGGAGTTTCTCCCTCCCCACCACAGCGAGCACACAGCAGACACACCCGGTTGCAGAACTCTTAGCAATCCCCACTACCAGGCAAGCTTGCTTCGCCAGTTTCCCCTGATTGGCTGGCGTGCCTTGATGGGGCGGGACCTTTTCCCACTGCAGAAATGTACATTGTAGGGGCGTGATCAAAAAACCCAAAATGTAAAAGTTTAACATTTAACTGTGCAAACAGTTAATCATTACCTGTGTAAACCATTAACAATTCAAAGTTATACATTTGACTGTTTAACGTTTGCATCCCCTTCTGCTGGCCGATCGCAAAAGTGGAAACAAAACCAAGGAAAGGCTGCATGCGCATCGCAGCGCTGATTGGTTGCCCGAATTTTGCATCACACTCCAGGGCGGGAAACGAGTCAGGGTTTCAACCCTCATCCCTCCCCTCGGATCAGCTCTGAACCGTGTTAATGGGGTCTATGCCACTTGCAACCAGGTCCTGCTGGAACGTGGATTAACGGGGAGAACGAGTGCCAGAAACGAAATCTGCCATGCAAGAAATGGGGAGGTCGTCCCTCAAACTTGGTTAGTTTGTGTTCTGAAACCTGGCTAAGACAATAGTGGGGATTCGACCAAAGAGCACTGAAAGCAGTTTGAAAGTGCATTATTCTGCATGTGCGGAAAGAGCCAGGGTTTCTTTTTCAGTTTGACTTTGCTGAATTCTCAGCCCTATTCTCCAATGTCATGGCGGAACCGAATGCCTTTGTGAGACTTTATGAGACTTACCCCCTAAAAGGGGGCGCTTATTAAAGTAAAATAAATGAAGGAATCCTAATGTCTAAGGGCTTTCAGCTGGAGGAGGCGTCAGAGCTCTTGCATGCCATTCAAATGAGAAAATGAACATGTAGAAGTATCCTTATTAAATGGTCATTTTGTGTGTACCCAAACAACGGAAGCACAATCAAATACAGTTGTGTTCATCTCTGCTTGATGCCAGTGAGTGCAGAATTCATATTTAGTGGAGAAATTTGGTGGCTTATTTTCCTTTGGGTGAAAAAACCCCCCATATTGGGTGCTGTGTGGTTTCCGGACTGTATGGCCGTGTTCTAGCAGCATTCTCTCCTGACGTTTCGCCTGCATCTGTGGCTGGCATCTTCAGAGGATCTGATGTTGGGAAAGCAAGTGGAGTATATATCTGTTGGAGTGTCCAGGGTGGGTGGAGAAACCTTGTCTGTGAGTAACAAAGAAGGCAACCAGGTCAATAGTTGAGGGCATCTGAATAGAAGTATGAGTAACAATGAAGACTATAGCATGGGAGTAACACTGGAGATAGCAAGGTCACTGGTGGGAGCATCTAAATAGAAGTATCCTGGCCTATGTTTCTTTTCTCTATGGTCATCCTGTGTTTGTGTGGAGCTGGTCAGACACTGTCTTGACTCTAGTATTTTTCAACACTGGCAGCCAAGTTCTGTTCATTTTCATAGTTTCTTCCTTCCTGTTAAAATTGTCCATGTGCTTATGGATTTCAATTGCTTCTCTGTGTAGTCTGATGTAGTGGCTTTCAGACGTAGTGGCTTTCTATTCAGATGCTTTCTATTCAGATACTCATACTTCTATTCAGATGCCCTCAACTATTGACCTGGTTGCCTTCTTTGTTACTCAAAGACAAGGTTTCTCCACCCACCCTGGACATTCCAACAGATATATACTCCACTTGCTTTCCCAACATCAGATCCTCTGAAGATGCCAGCCACAGATGCAGGCGAAACATCAGGAGAGAATGCTGCTAGAACACGGCCATACAGCCCAGAAACCACACAGCACCCAAGTGATTCCGGCCGTGAAAGCCTTCGACAATAAACCCCCCATAGTTTAGGTTCACCTGTGTCTGTTAGACCAGGGTAACATGTAGGAAATGTGATGTAGTGCTACTGGCATTCTCTAAGAATTTGCTTATTTCTGAAAGCCTCTAACTGCAAAGAATATCAATACAGCAAGAACAAGTTTCAAACAAATATTCTTCCACTGTGAGCCATATATGAAGTCTGCCCATGTTTTTCAGCTGGCATTTTAATTAGGGACAGGTTGCAGTTTTACCCTTGACATGAGGTCTTGCTGCTGAAGAACCCACCTGGTCTCACTTCATTCCAAGACACTATTATGTAATGCCAGCTGATCCTCTGACTTGAGACAGTCATACTACTGGAGAGGAGAGATCATTAATGGAACTCACTGCATAAGCACTGGAAAGATAGCTATATTTCTAACTAGAGAGACTGTCCAGAAAGGGGAATCTGTCGCAAAATACAATATTGATCTATGTTCATACTAGTGATACATTCTACAAGTTTTTTTTAGATCAAGAAGTAGTTTGTAGGTTTTATTTTACTTTAATGTTATTATAGTACAGAGTAGCTACTATTCAGTCTACATAGTGTGGTATTAAAACAATAATGTGGGTGTGTAAAATAAATTGGTTAGCAACATTTCTACTAATAGAACATTTCTGGAAAAGAATCAATGTTTCTTCTTGCAAGTCTTTTTTCTCTTCTTTTGTTTGAGTTTTAATTTCCCCAGCGTATTTGAGAGAGAGAGATTCTTTGTCTTACACTGTTGGAACAAATTTGATTTCTTGAACTCAAAATTATTAGTGTGAGCTAATTCTGATGGAGATATTCCAGCCACAAGAGAGCCTTGGCAGGGAGAGTGAGGTAAAAGTTAAATAAATAAGTAAATAAATACATTTTGCCTCCAAAGAACCCAGTATGTTTCCCAGCCTGCAGCCAGGTAATCATGTTTACAGGTAACCTATGTACAGAATTAGTCTTTTAACTTCTGCTAATACTGTTCATTTTAAAATTATTTTTGAAGGTAAAAAAAATCTTTGCTGTAGATGTTCCAAAGTCTAACAGAGAATGCACTGCCCCAAGGTTGGAGACAAAAGCACAGCATTTTCCTGAGCTACTTTGTACCTGCACACTAACTACAGGTCATGAAGGTGAAAAGTGCTGTCAAGTAACAGCTGGCTTATGGTGACCCTGAAGGGTTTTCAATGCAAGAGATGAGCAGAAGTGGATTGTCATTGCCTCTGTGTATCAATCCTGGACTTCCTTGGTGGTCTTCTAACTAGGGTCAACTCTGCTTAGCTTGTAAGATCTGATAAAATCAGAATAGTCTGAACCACAGATGAAAACATTACACTACCTTACAATGAATCAGCGTCAGTCCATAAGTACTAGTTCAGTACTTACCTCTGTGATAGGCAGTAGATCTTCAGAGTCCCAGTGAGACTTATTTCTGAACATCTACTGCCAGAGATCCTTTAATAGACAATAAGAGAAACTGATACTGGGACTCTTATAGTCTATTGACATTTTTCTAGGAGAAAGCCTATTTGAATAGACTTGAATAGGATTCTCAGTAGACTTGCTTAAGATTGTTCTCTTGGTTTGTCAATACATCCTTCTCTCAAATATGTGGCTTCTTCCTTCTTTAACGTTGAGCAGGTATATGAGGTTTTTCTTACCTTAGAGATCATCAGCATAGTGTCTATGGGCATCATGTCACCCACTGATGGGTTTCTTGGTGCCCATTTATGCATTTATCAAAAAATTCCTTCCCCGAAGCAAGAAGCCAATCCTTGCTTTTCGCCTCCTTGTAGATCAGAAGGCACTTCAGAAGAACACTGAAGATATTTTTTGTGACAAGGAACACCCATTCACAAACAGCTGTTTCTATCTTAGAAGGATGCTTTGCTTGCAAACCTCACAATATTTTTGATTGGTCCCAGCACTATACAGAAACAACATTTTAATTCCTGCTATGATGCCCTTTTTGTGGTGGTGCCCATACCCTATTCTCAAAATTTCAAAAGTATTAACAAGTGGACATTCTACAGGCATAGGTAGCTGCCTCTCCTTTTCTACAGGAAACATTTTCCATTCTGCTTAAGGAATCTTTGACACCTTACTGACCCTCTGCTGTCTGAAAAGCTCTTCCAGTTGTATTATATAGAAGCATAAACATTATGATTATACTGTCAACGCAGATTTAGCTTTCATGGGAGTACCCTATTTATGTCCTATCTGTTAGGTTCATTGTACACATAACCATTAACAACTGGTTGTAAAAGTATGGGCACATTACTTTGCAGAAGAAAGAAACATTCAATTTCTTGCTTAGGTTTTTGCCCATGAAAGTTCATGACAAAATAAATTGGTTATACTCTAGTCAGTGTCACTCTCTCAAGATCACCTCCTTGTAAGCCATTTTAATTAATCTGGCAACGCTGCATTGATTATATCTTGATGTGCTCAAATTCACTATTATCCTTCACTTTGCATTGAAAAGATTATAAAACCCACATTTCCATGAACACCATTCCCCTTCCCTCCTCCATGTGGCTGCCTCCTTGCACTATCCTCCTCATTCTGCCTTGATCACTTCCTCCACACACACACACACACACACACACACACACCCTTCACCAACTGTTTCTGACCCAGACAGGCAGCATTTGGACATAGAAAGATTATTGTTAGTGCTGTGCTGTCTGCTTGGACATGCAGGAGAGTAAAGAGTTTGTGTTAAATAGAACATATCACCAGCATCATGGCCTGTAGGGAAAAGGGAGAATTGGGGATCAGGAGAGTGTGCAAAAGGCAGATCAGTGGGCAAAGAGTAGGCAAATAATCTTTTCAGTTTTGTTATTACATCAATATTTGTTACTTAGTATAGCTCAATATCTGTATTTTTATATAAACAGAGAATCATTGCAAAATTGCTGTAATTTATTGTATTTGAAAACATGATGTTTGGCTCCAAATGGCAGATTTCATTTCCATCAGCCATTGCAGTTATCAGCAGACTAGGAGGAGATGTCTGTAGGATGAATTACAAATGGCAGCCTACAGTGGGAATGTGACAGTGTCCTCCCAGTATTGTGACAAAGGCTTCATCCTAACTTTTAAAAAGCACCAATGTTATTGTAAGGGGATTTCTCCTGCTGTGGTCACATAAGTACTTGCATTGGAGTCCACTACCCACTGATGAAAAGAATGCTCCATTCTGTAATCTCAATAGCATAATTGCTGCATGAATAGTGATATACCCAGCTGCATAGGATGAGGGTTTGTTTTTTGCAGGGAGGAAGGAGGAAGGGAGGGAATATTCAATCGCATTCAATGGGAACATGTATGTGGCTAGGTGGGGCTGTCAATCCAACATGATGCCATACAGCCCTGCAAAAAGAAATGTACCAACCCCCAGAGTAAAGGATAATGTCTGCCCTGCTGCAGACAGTGTGAGAAGTGTGGGGAAACAGAGCAATGGGTAATAACAGCAAATATGTCCCAAAACAAATACTTTGTGTTGAATGTTCCTTCTGGTCATGATAAGTTCCCCATGCACAATGGGCCTTTAACTAAAGGTTCTTATATTTTGAGAGTGGTATAGTTGTTAATTCCTCAAGAGGAATTCCCTACAAACAAATGAGCAAATCTGAAAAGAACAAGACTTTATGTCAAAAATTATGCTAACCTTGAAGATAGTATTGGAAGAGAAGGTAATATGGAAGAGAAGGTAGTATTGTATGATTTTGTCCCCTTTTCTCTGTTATAAAAGCCATGGCATAGCAGCAACCATGCTTGGTCTCTAATTTCAGACTTCCTTTCCCAATAGCTGGAGCAACATGGCTGCCAGCTCATCTGTGGTTGCTCCTACATTGCCCCTGGAAATGTATAAATAAATTCTTGCCACATGATTGGGTTCCCCAGGATATTTACAAAACATGCAAGTGATGTGTTGCCAAAGGACAGGGAAGAATAGACAACATAAGAATTGGGAATGGTTGTGAATATGTCAGCATAGATAATTTATGTCAATGTGTAACTAATTGGCTTTATAGAGAATGCTGCATATATTCTGTTAGGAGCTAAAATAACTTTAGTGTTGCAGTTTTAAGAAAAAAACTGATTTATGTTGAAACAACCCTTCCATAGCAACATAGCAGTTAAGTTCTTTTGCCATTTCATCAGAACATATTCAATTTTCATGCTTTATTACAAAATACATTGTGGTGGTGGGGGGTACAACTTTGGGCACAGGTCAGCTTGAGAATGAGCACCACAGAAATGCAGCATCTTCTATTCCTAACTCCACAATGTTTGGCTTAGGGCACTTTTTAAAATTCTTCCATGCTGTTATTCTACAGCTTGCTAAATTTTATAATGTGTGTGATTAAATTGAATGGCTTGTAATATCTATAATCATCTGTCTTCTAACAAATATAGCAGCTTCTTTGAACAGGCTTTAGATTAGTATAGGCTTCAATAGCATCTTCTGTTGATAAGCTTTTTAAAAAACATAATCATTCAATACCATACCAGAAATTGACATAAGGGGGGAAAGACCAAACGTTGTTGATCAAAATCTCCATTGCTCTTCAAATATTTACCAATTAAGTTAGCAGTCTGATCTTTTAATAATGATACATGCAACCATGTTTCAGTCCCCCACTCCCAAAAGGAAGACACAGATGTTAAGATTTGATAAAACTAGGGCTTTATTCATTTTATTCAGAAACTGCAATAGGTCGGAATCTTTTCCCACAAAGCTGACTTGATGGACTCCCTAGCATTTGGGCTACCCCCTGGCTCCGAACAAAATCATGCATCTCACCACCCTCTGCTTATTTCAGTCTTCAGAAAAGACGGCTTCAGTTGGAAGTTCATTTTATTCACTGTTTAAATTCAGTGGAACCCTTGCTTTGAGTCAGAACTCGGATTTATCTGCCTTCATCGAATTAGCATTGTTTCTGAGTTATTGGCTCAGCTGTCAGTCTTTCAGTCCTCTGCCTATTTAATTAAGCCCAATATCAGAGGCTACAAGGATTTTGGCAGGCAATGAAATAGGAAGAAGCAACACTATCCTAATATGGTTATGTTATTTTAATTTTCCATTTGGAATTTAAATGTTTGGTTGTAGTGTATGTTATTTGCATCACTCTCATGCTGTTTATTTCAGTGTATTTGAGGCAACTGAATGGATGTTGAACAATTGCCACAGGATTTTAAAGGGCACTTTCAGCATATAAGTGTATAACTGTGGCACTATAGAATTGTAGGGGATATTTAAATTAGGATTGCACTTAGTATTTTGCTAATTATTTTTAGAATGATGATTTACCTCAAGCCTAAGAAAATTAATTTCTGAAACAAGATACTATCCAGAAACTTGACGCTTGGAGGGCACTTTAAATGTTGTTTTCCTTGTTAAAGCAAGTTGCACTAATCATTGTAATATTGGATATTTGTAAATATTTTTGTTACCGAACTTATATCTTCCATTTGTTATATGGTTTGTCAACAACATAGGATGATTGTATTTTGCTGAGTTCTGTTTCTTTAATCTCAGGCATGTGTAGCACGATTTTCCTTTTGTGTTGACAGTTGCTTGGTTGATAAGGAACTATTCAGAACTTGCACTGATAAGGAACTATTCAGAACTTGACCTATCCCCTCCCTGCTGGCCTGTAGATCGGGCGCTTTGATCTTTGATATTTGATGTTTTAACTGATAGGTAATTGAAACTGTTTTAAGTTTTAAAGTTTTAAGTTAAGTTTTAATGAATTAAGCTGCACTCTTGTAATTGATATGTTCTGTTGATTGTCGTTGAATGTGCAGCCATTCTGTGAGCCGCCTCGAGCCCTTTGGGGGTGAGGCGGCTTATAAATCTCATCATAAATAAATAAATAAATAAATAATAGTCCTTACACACAGTTAGCTTTTAAGAACATCTGTTGTCTCTTACATCCTCATGTCACTATTGTATGGACATAATTATTTTCTCTGTAACCATGTTTAAATCTATCTTCCAAGATAGGTGTCTTAAAAATAAATGAGTTTTAAAGTATATTTTACCTTTTTTTTCCACATTAATGAACTCTGAATCTAGACAGTCTGCCTGGTTTGACTGCTTAGATATTTGCAGAAGAGCTCAACATAGAAGTTACAATTACACAAAAACCAGGCATGGATTTGGGAGAATAAGAGAATTGATGTGAATAGAATGAGGCTAGGAGGGCAATCTGGGGAGAGAGATTTTTGAGGCAGCTGGGGATGTTGCCACCAAAGTGCAGCAGGCCACCTCCAAAGAGAATTGGAGAGGCACTAAGAAGACAGAAAGTCCATAACCCCCAACTCAATGTTATTTTTCTGTGCTTTATTCTACTGTAAACATGCACTAAGTTATTAGCAGGCATAGGGGGAATTCCCAGGCTGAAAGTCCTGTGGAAGCTGACGAAAAGTCAGCTCCATTCCTGGGTTACCAGCTGGACCTGTGGTAGGACAAGGAAGCCTGTTTTTTAGGAAGCAGCACCCTCCCATCCCACCCCCAAAGGTGCCTTCGCAATACAGGTTAAGATAGATGTCATATGCTGACTCTGTACAGTGATGTCTATAGGAAAGGAACCTATCTGGTCAAGTCCTCCAGTCTTACATTGAAAGCGTAACTGACAACTACTCTCTGAATCCTTGAGTATTGCTATCTGGATGATAGTGGCCATTGCCTGGGAAAATGACCACAGCCACTTAAAGCTGCACACCAGCTCTCTTGTTCACAAAAGATAAGCTAAATGCCAGCCTAATACAATCTAGTTTCCTGTCAGCTATTCTTACCTCACTAATTCTTTCACACCCTTCCTGCCCAACTCTTGGGAACTTCTTTATTTTACATTGAACTGGAATACCCCGGAATTGATTTAATCAATTCCAACCTAAATCTAATCAACCACTAGATGTTCCCTGGCTTTGAACTATCAACCCATCATCCACAAAACTGTCCTTTCCTGGAGGACAGGAACTTCCTTTGTTCAGGAAGATTTGCTCTTTTAATTTCCTGGAGGACAGGAACTTCCTTTGTTCAGGAAGATTTGCTCTTTTTCCTATAATTAGACCGCCCACACTGTAGACTTTGCCCAGTGTGTCTGGATAACCTTTTGGTATAATTGCACAGTATACCACTGTTCTATCCCTCTTCTTGGAATTCAGTGTGGGAATTGAACTCCAGACCCTACTCCTCTACAAGAGAGGTAGCTATTCCCCCCACTCCCCTGCAACAATCTAGTCTATTCAAATCCTATTTTCCTCTCTTTCTTAAATCCTAGCCTCTCAAATCCTCTGTGTGACTGTATTTTTGTCATTTGTGTGTATGTCTAAGTTTATTATTTTATTTTCTCAATAAAAATGGTTAAACTTTATATTCTGGACTCCTGCGG
Source organism: Sphaerodactylus townsendi (assembly GCF_021028975.2). Lineage (NCBI taxonomy): Eukaryota > Metazoa > Chordata > Lepidosauria > Squamata > Sphaerodactylidae > Sphaerodactylus > Sphaerodactylus townsendi. The sequence goes on along the minus strand of NC_059425.1, from coordinate 125,653,506 downwards.
TTTTCTGATGGAGAAAGACTGTCATAAACCCAGGTGGAAAAAAACTTGGTTACCCCCTCTTGCAAATCAAAATCTGACCCTACTGATTCTCCATCTAAAAGGGGACAGACCCTATCATTTTGGGTAACACCCGAGAATGCCCCTGGAACACCCCCACTTCTGTGTTCTGGTGCCACAGAGCTGCACAGCACTGTGCCACTGTCATATTTCTTGGCACGCCGTTCTGCCATATTCATGATTCATTTACACACAAACACACACCCATGGTATTTCTTCTGCATAGATATTCTGAAAGGTGTTCTGGAAAGATCACCCCATCCACAATCTGATCTTTGCTTGGAAGAAAGGAACAGGTCACCAGTCCTCCAGCCATAACAAACTTATGGAGGGGGCGGGATGAATACGTTTTATATGGCCTCTGCAGGTAGAGGGGCAATCCTTTCGCCTGGGAGTAAGGTCACTGAATAAAAGAGGTGTTGCAACTGTATGGAAGAGTTTAGGGATTTTTCTGGGAGGCCAAATCAGTTCTGGAAAGGCATTCAGATCCAATCACAGGGACTGTAATTCTAGTCCAGGTATTGTCATTTCACAATGCAGTCTTAAAAATGTTTACTCAGAAATGAGGCCTATTTTATTCAATGAGATGTCTTCCTGAGAAAGAAGATTGCAGCTCCTTCAACTTTACAGCACTTTTTAACCAATTTCTTTTCTTTTGGGTGCTGTGTGGTTTCCGGGCTGTATGGCCGTGTTCTAGCAGCATTTTCTCCTGACGTTTTGCCTGCATCTGTGGCTGGCATCTTCAGAGGATCTGATGTTGGGAAAGCAAGTGGAGTATATATATTTGTTGGAGTGTCCAGGGTGGGTGAAGAAACATGTGTTCTGCTATTGCTGATTTTTCTGGCTGAAATAGTCTGCAGTCTGATAAACCAACCTGGACATAGAATATTATTTGAAAAAACAGACATTCTGGACCACTCTGAAAGCCACTACGTCAGACTACACAGAGAAGCCGTTGGAATCCATAAGCACATGGACAATTTTAACAGAAAGGAAGAAACTATGAAAATGAACAGAACTTGGCTGCCAGTGTTGAAAAATACTAGAGTCAAGACAGTTTCTAACCAGCTCCACACAAACACAGGATGACTATAGACAAAGGAAACAAAGGGCAGGATACTTCTATTCAGATGCTCCCACCAGTGACCTTGCTATCTCCATTGTTACTCCCATGCTATAGACTTCATTGTTACTCATAGTTCTATTCAGATGCCCTCAACTATTGACCTGGTTGTCTTCTTTGTTACTCACAGACAATGTTTCTTCACCCACCCTGGACACTCCAACAGAAACCACACAGCACCCAAGTGATTCTGGCCGTGAAAGCCTTCAATAATACATTCTTTTCTTTTCTTTGTGATCCTTGTCTTGGTTTATTTGGTCTTGGTCAATTATCTTCAGCTGGAAGTATGGCTTGCTGGAACAAGTTTGTAAGGCGATTGGGCTATTTATAAGGATATTAGGCTGCATTAGTGAATTCCTTTTGAGTGTGGTGCGCAAGATTTGATATCCTCTATTATAGGAAATTTACCTGATGAATTTATTTATGGTGATGATTGTAGCATCTGTAGTCAAAATGAGGATTCAGATTGCTAGCCAGCACTGAGAGGCCCTTGCCAGTTCAAAATATCTGATTTGGTTACTTTTCCCTGTCCTAGTATGCCATGGGGGTGCTTATCAATATAATTAATATATCAATTAATCTGCACTAAACCTGCCCCCAAGACCCTTGCTAGTTGCCTTGACTAGGACTATATAAATATTAAACAATTTATATAGCTTTGTAGTCAGGATACATTCATCCCTTATTTTTGTAGGCCACTTTTTGTCACCAACTTGCATTGAAGTTAGGGCTACTTATTTGAAAAGAAAAATGTAAACCCTTGTGTCTTTAAAATAATGATGTAGGCAAGAAACAGGACTTCCAACTCTAGATTAAGAAATTCCTGGAGATTTGGTGGTGGAGTCTGTGGAAAGGAGAGTTTGGGGAGGTCATGTCATGCAGTCAACCCACTACAGTAGCCATTTTATCCAGAATAACTGATTTCTGTCATCTTCAGATCACTTATAATCCCAAGAGATTTCCAGGACCCACCTGAAAATTGACAACTCTAGGCAACAGGCTATTTTTACCGTCAGCAACAGGCGGTTTGGTCAGATTACAAAAGACAGTTCTTTTTTTTTCAACATAATTGATAATATGATTTTCAAAATTAATAGATGACTGAAAGACATTTAATTATTTTTAGTGTGAACTGTGTAACATACCGAACTCATAACCACTGTACAAAAGAAAGATCAGCTTCTCTCCCTCATACATTATATATTGAGTTGCCAACTTCCAGGTAGTACTGGAGATCTCCCACTATTACATCTGACCTCTAGGCAAAAGAGATCAATTCATCTGGTGAATTTGGAAGGTGGACACTATGGTGTTATACCTCATTGAAGTTATTCACTCTCTAAACCCAGCCCTTTTCAGGTTCTACCCCTAAAATTTTCGGGTATTTCCCCACTTGGAGCTGGCAATCTTAATGATAAAGTAGGCAATCTTTTTTTAAAAATACATATCTCAAATCCCCCTAAATTCCTGCTTGTCCTCAAAACAATCAGCTAATCCCACACTGTATCTAAATGATAGCTTGGGACCGGCTGTGGCAGCAAAAGGCTGGTGCCAGACGACAGACTGTCCTGCTGTACTTCTAGTTCACTGGGAAGCAACAGACTGTCCACAGCTCCCTCTATGAAGTGGCACCTTTCCTTTTGAAAATAGGGAAGGAATCAAAAATCATTCTCTCAAGAGACAGTGTTTTTATTCTAAACTTCCTTGATCTGTGGTTGCCACTCACAGTTAGAAGTATATGTGGAACAGATGATTAGGTATTAGGGGGAATAACGTACATTCCTTCCAAAAATGTAAGGAAGGAAAGAAGAGCATGTGGCAATTCATTTGTGATCTGGGCTGGCTGCTTTATCAAGAGTCTGGGATTGACCACTGTTTTGAAAATGCTTTTCAAAGATAAACATTGTTTAGCTCACTAAAAACAAACTCAGATGGTGGTTGAAAAATAAAGTCGCAGTCCTCTGAAGCCTAAATTCAGAAAAGAGGTTTCCAACCTTGCATAGGAGGGGGTGTCATGTTTACAAATATAAGCATGTCAGTTGGGAAGCCAGCCATTTTTAAATAAAGGTGTGTGTAAGCAAGAGCTGAAGAAATGTAATTTTATGCCAATTTACCTGGTAATGAAGTTTATTTAGCCAAGTGAAACTTATTTTCAAGGAATCTGGAACAGAATCCTGCTAAAAAGCCTTATTTTTTCATGAGAACACATATTTGGATGCATTTAGTTAATTGGCATGAAATTCAGGAAGCAGACATTTTTTCATTCAAATTATAGCACTTTGAATTTAAATTGGATTTGGTGGGTGAATGTTACTGTGCTCCTATGAATAAAAGTGAGCTCAAAGTTACATCAACAGTCACCATCAGCTTTCTTCTCCCTTGACAAATATTATCTTGCTCTTCTTTGTCAAGATGAAAAATAATCATTTGGTGCATCTATCTAAAAACCCCAATATGTGGACATACATGAGCTTGATGTGGATGGTGAGCAAAGGCATACGGGGGTAAATGGCGGCCAGAGACAAAATTAAGTGTTGACCTGGGAAAATGACCTTGAAAGATGACGAATAACTGAACAACAACCTGCACCTATGAACCACTTTGTTGGTTAGTGCTGGAAAGTTCTCCTAAGATGGATACCTTCTTGACATTAATAATTAAGATATGAAAATATTGCAGGTAAAACCTGATATTACATCAATTGTGTTACTTCAGTAGCTGGAGAGAAATGCAAGCAGCAATAATCACCACCACCCTTGGAGCTTAAAAGCGCACAATACAAAAAAGGCTAATTCAAAAGAAAAGCTGTTAGCAAAACATCTAAATGGGTCATATTATTCCTGTTGAGTCACAAATAAAAACATTGGATTCAGGTAGAAACAGAGAACCTTGTACTAAGTGTAGAGGACAATCTACTGTAAGACGGTCTCTATAGAAGAATTTAATTGATGGTTCTCATGTGGCACACGTGGTGATAGAAACACAAAATGCATAAGCTTTTAAGAACCAGCAGCTTGATGTCAGCCTAGAAACAAATTAATAACTGTAACTGGTAAAGCATATGTGATGAGCCAATTCCCCTTATCAAGTTCACCTCCTTGTTCTGCCTCCTGCCTTTTCTGTGCCCCTCTTGCCCCTACCTTTCCTAGCTCTGAATTCAGTGTGAGCTTTAAACTTCTTATAACAATCTCTCAGAAAATAAGGAGTTAATGACATACCAGAACTGTGGGTTTGCTGTTTCGAAGAAACCCTAGATAATTACATATTTTAAAATGACATTTAAAGGACTATTATTTCGGTTGTTAAGTCAAACCACTTAAAATTTAAAAATGGCTAATAAATTTGCAGTTGCCTCTGCAACCTTAATTTGCCCTGCTAGTGCTTTTGCATTGATGTTGTTTTTAACTACATAAACACATAATTATTTGTGCCTTATGTGCCTTACAGGTTAGACAAGCAAGTGTGTCTAAGGTTTTACTATCATGTGTAAATTTCACATTTCAAATCTTCAACAAGATAATTATCATATATTGCAGCACTTAAGCACATAATTAACATTTACAGATTTGTTTGTCCCATATTAATGTGATAATACAGCTGAATGTTGCTGTAGGTTCTTCAAAAATAGTTTAACAATTAGTCTTAACATCCAGTAAATAATAAAAGCTTAAAAAGAGGAAAAAATGGTCTGTGAACTACTTCTTTAAATTAATCAAAGTTTACTCTGACTTTCACCTTGTCAACATGAGGCAGACAGAGTATAAGTACCCATAAACCCATCATATTGCAGTCAAATGATAACCATGACAATTTGTATCAAACAGAAACATACATTCACACAAACACACACAAAACTATGAACCAATCAGAATCTAACACAATGCTGAGACTTTGACATCACAGAGCACCATGGTGTCTCAGGTCATTGTAATTTCTGGTCGGCTCTTCGTTGCTTTTTTATGGCTTCCAGAAGGATTTTACTCTTTCATCTCTTTTGGTATAAATGCATTCAAGTTTTGAAGAAATATGATTTAAAATGGTATGTCAAACAACAGGTCAGAAAGAGCAGTGACCTGGAATTAATCCAGTTCCCCTTTCCTTTGTTTCCTTCCCTCTTCCCTAACGCTTGCCTGTCAAGCTTACCCCTCTTTCTCTTTGGCCCTTTCCGCATGGGCCATAAACAGCCCCCTGGGGACGGCAAAAATGCCATCCCCAGGGAGCCGTTCGCACAGGCGGCGCTGTGGAAACGCAGCAGCGCCAACCTGGCTCCCTTCCCCCTCCCCCAGGGTGGCATCAGGCCACCTCCAAAAACCTCCCTCCTGGAGGGAGGTTTTTGGAACAACAGCGCATTCCCGGCGGCGCGGTGCGAACGGCACCGCTGGGAATGCGCTGTTTTCCCCGTCCCTCTCCCACTCACCTCATCGCCTCTGTCACCCTGCTGGCCTCCGTAGACCCTCCCTCTCTGTCCTCCGACCCCTGGAGGTCGGAGGGCAGCGTGGGTGGGTCTATGGAGGCCAGCAGGACGATGGAGGCGATGAGATGAGTGGGAGAGGGATGGGGAAGAGGCGGCTCCGTGTGGAGCCACCTCTCTTGCACCCCCCTCTTTGGGGGCCGCTCACACGCTCTCGTGCGAATGGCCCCCACTTCCCCACCGGCAGAATTCCTCTTACCACTTCTCTCTCACTCTTCACCATTTCCCTCACTCATCAGGCTGCTCCTACAAATCAGGCTTTAATTCCTCTTCCCTCCATCCACCTTCAGTGCTGCTGACTCAGCATCTGGTGAACAGTAACAATTCCCACATTATCCTCTTTGTCCACCTCCAGTTTTACTGCCTTGACAGGACCCAGAAGGAACAGCAACACCACCTCAAAAGCAGGGATGGCTTTGAGATCCCACTCCTTTTCCCCTGCTCACCTCTAGTTTGGGTGTCTTAGAGTGGGGAGTTATTGCCATAGCAGCAGCAATGGATGCTTGTTTGTCCCATACCTTCTCTCTACTTCTCTCCAATTTTGCCAACTTAGTGGCTGAAGGGGCTAGGGAGCAATGAATTTTGCTCACCCCCACCCTTTTCCTTCTCATGCACCTCCTGCCTCCGAAGAACAGTTGTGTGCACGTGCACAGAAAATTGCTTTCAATTTAGCTTTTTTTAAGCCTTACTTTTTTTCTTCCAGGTTTTTTCTGCAAGCCTCAGACTCCTCCCAGATTTATAGAAATATCTCTTTTGCATCTACATGGCTCCTTTCTGGAGATTTAAGTATCAGTACATGCAGCCATGTTGAGAATTAGATTGATTAGATTGACAAGTTTATCTAGTCCATCATCCTGTATGTCACAGTGACCAGGATACAATAAATGGCAAAAGGCCAAGGCTTCCCCTGTGTTATCCAAAAGTTATCCATAAGTATACTGCTTCTGAATGTCAAAGTGTCCTTTAGCCTTCATGGCTAATATGCATTGATGGACCTATTATCTATGAATCTTATCAATTTCCAATTTCTAGAATTATGGGAGATAGAGAAAATGTTCCCCCTTTTTTCCATTCCACGTATGATTTAATTAACCTATATCATGCTCCCCCATACTCTTAACCTTTCTTCACAGGGAAGGTGCTGTAACCCCTTGATTATTTTGATTAACCTCTTCTGCACATTTTCCAGCTGTGTAGTATCTTTTTTGGCATACATCAACCAGAATAGTGTACAGTGTTTTAAATAAGACCACATTTCAGGCTTATGAAATAGCATTGCAGTATGGACATTTTACTTTAAATTGCACTGCAGTATGGACATTTTACTTCATAACATTTTTATTGAACTACCCACACCAACATACCTTTGCTTCTCAGTTACGGTCAGTTCAGACTCCATCACCATATATTCAAGGTTAGGATTTTTTTATACAGTTGGTTGGGTCCAGTGCAGAGACTGAGTGGACTGTGCAAGAATTTCAAATCTTCTCAGTTCTTTCCCCAAGCAGCCATTTCTAATCCCCGGAAAGTTCATTCCCAGGAGTGTGGGATCTCTGTGCAGTAGTAGCTATGGGGGTCAGGAAATGACAGTGGGGAGAGGGACGGCATAAAAATGAGTTTCATTGGTTGTAACTCTCAGTTTGCATGGCTGTTACTTCATGTGGTATCTTACTGCTGAAAATAGCTACTGCAGGAAAGCTTGGAAGTCTGATGACTAGAAGTGCCATGGAGGAATTGTACAAAAACTCATCTATGGTGAACTCAGTTTGCCATGTTGTTGCCCACCCACATAATTTGTAGAGCTGCTCATGACTGTCTTTACTATCTACTTTTAATTTAGTTTGAAGACTGAGCCACTTCACCCCAATTCTAGATACTTTATGAAATGAATAACAGAAGAACACAGAAAGCAGAAAGTGTTCGGAGGCAAAATCTGTTATAATGAACAAGAAAGGGAAAACAACAGTTGTAATTAAGTTATCCACCAGAGACAGACTGCAGAGTCTACCTAGGTTCGATCCGGTTCCTTTAACTTGGGAGTGACCCTCGTCACTCCCCACAGCAACCAAGTTCAACTCAGTTCGTCCATCTTGAACCGAGCTCAGAGGGTGGGATCATCTGTGGAACCACTTTCGCTCCTCATTTCTGATTGGCTCACATTTTACGGTGGGATACGTGAGCATGTGTCTTTTTTTTAGTTTTTATACATCGTAGCTACAAAGAATTCGCACCAAAATGTAGATAAACACACCTCTTGATAGGCTGAACGAGGAGTTATGTGATCACATCATTGTAGTATTGACAATAATAGCAGTTTTTTAAAAAGGCGTGCTTTTCACCGCTGCGACTCTCCCGTTCTGCACATGCCCAAAACACATATCTTGATTGGCTGAACAGGAGAGTTGCCCCTGATGATTCCCCACTGTCTATCTTACAACTGAGTTCAACCTAGTTTCAGGGGAAAACTGTAGTTCATAACTGGAATCAGAAATTCCAGTTCTGAGGGGGCTGGAACTGAAACGAAACCAGGTCGAACTCAGTGACAGTGGGGAGTTGCTGTGACAAACCTAGGTAGAACCTAGGTCAACTCTGCCAGTGGGGAATCACCCTATGAAATGAATAACAGAAGGACACAGAAAGCAGAAAGTGTTAGGAGGCAAAATCTGTTATAATGAACAAGAAAGGGAAAACAACAGTTGTGATTAAGTTATCCACCAGAGACAGGCCAGACTATAAGAACTTCAGGCATTGCTGGAGAAGACACAGGAAATGTTAGTTCTACTAGTCTCATTTCATGGATTCCAACTGGTATTTAAATTCACTTTTTAACTACCTTCCTTTCAGTGTAATTTCTATAAAGGCTGACTGAATTCACATTTCATGGCTTCCAACTGGTGTTTAAATCCACTTTTTCATTTCATGGTTCCTAACTGGTGTTTAGATCCACTTTTTAAACTACCTTCATTGCAGTGTAATTTCTTAAAAGGCTGACTGGATTCACATACCTGAGTTTTGATTGAGTTCACTATGCATTCAAGTGTATAGATTTGGGTTCTGTTATGGCCCTGATCACCCCCCCCCCATATTATTGCAACAACATTTTCTTCAAAAATCATATTGGCAAAAGCCAGTTGTCACACACTTCTCTGTGTAGGTAGCAGCATGTCCACTTGGCAGCAACCCAAAGCTCAAAGGTTTGCTTTACAAAATCTAATCAAGGGGATGAGTTACTCCAGCATAACCTGGAGGTCTCATTTTGTTTGTGTTAAGCTAGGTAACAGTTCAGATCTATAACTTTTGGGTTCAGGTTCTGAGAGGCTCTGCTCAGGCAGAAGAATCACTGCCTGATGATTCAGTTAAGGACTCTGTTCTTTCCATACCCCAAGTCTCATTCCTATACATGTGCTTGGTGGTATGCTGGAGACCACTGCCCATCCCTCCCTTTTATGCATACTGATACCTTCACAGTGAAAGTCTGGCCGGTTAACACAGTATGACTATTACTAATTTTGTTATCTAACTGCATGGCATGGAAGTTTCCCAGTCAACAGAATTACATTGACTATTCTGTGTACTGATACAGCTGATTTTTCAAAGCTTGCCTAGTCTTATGAGTATTACTGGCTTTCACTTTTAGAGAGGTTTTGGATTTATATGCACAGTTCCCTTGCTCACTTGAGTCATTCTGTTATCCAAAGTGGTGGGAGTCTCTTTCTTTTAGATTGTGGAATTAGTGAAAGCAAACTCTTTACTTTTTAAAAGATTGGGCAAGCTTGAGACCTTGATTGCCTATTTATATTGAAGGCAGCTTTAGGAAGAAACTCACAAGAGAGTGAATAAAGTTTAACAATTTTATTTATGGATAAAGGGGTACACAAGCACCCAGTGAAATCAGTTCAGCAGAACACATACACAGTCCTCAGATATAAGCAGTTGTGAGGGGATAGATCTGGAATACATGAGGGAGTTGGGGAAGTAAGGGTTATAGCCACCTGATCTTCGAGCAAAATTGTCTGATGAGCAGAGCTGAGCAACCCGCACTTGCTAAGTACCTCAAGGTATGGCTGAGATGGGTAGAGACACCACTGTCCTTTAAACAGGGTCCCTTAGTCCACCATAGGTTGGTCCGGCAACAATTCTGGGACCTATTGTGCTTACATTTTGGTTTATATCCTGGACCACAGGCAGCAATGTTGGATGCAGGGGAAAACAGATGTGAATGGTGTTTTGCTGTTCACTCCCAGATCATAGTAAGTGCTGAGGACTGGTATTAAAGAGAGTGCACATTGCTGTCAGTTAACATAAAACTGTAAGAATGATTCTTTGGCAGGTGTAAAACTTTCTGTGAAATTTGTGATGGAAAAGCAGGCTGGGAATAAAATCTCTTCCCCACTCCATTCTCCCACTTGAACGTATGGTGTTGATTCATGGAAGCAAATGTAGCAAGTAGTTCAGTAGAATTTTTCTCTTAAGAAAATAAAAACAACATCACAGAGCAAGCAGAAGTGTTGGGTAGTAGGAATGCAAGACATCTCCAGAACACCGTGTGACAATTATATAAGGAACTATGTTCCTGCTAAAGATGGTGCCTAATGATATTTTATTCATTATTTTTGTACCACTTATTCTCCCTGTACATAATCAGCAGAACAGTCATAATCCTATTTTTTTCCTTTTCCAAATATATCCTTCTTCTTACTTTTGTCAATAAAATTGGATGCCAATATAACATTATTGATTGCTGTTTTAATGGGGTTTTATTGTAACTATTGTTTTATTGTGTTGTTCACCGCCCAGAGCCCTTCTGGGGAGGGGCGGTATATAAAACCAATTATAAATAAATAAATAAAATAAACACTGTTTCTTGTGCTTGATGTTTGACAGGCAGGATACCATAGGCAAGGAGTATAAGCCTTGAGAATTTAATTTCAATTGGAATGGGTAATGGAGTTAGACGTGTAAATGAAAATGTAATAGTTAAAATAAATGTTATAACCCAGGACAATAAGAGTAAATTAATATTTAAAAATTAAAAATAAGAAAAGAAACAATTTTAAAATTGCCCATTAGTACTTGTAGCTGTGAACTTGTGTCACAAAGTAAAGCATGGGGTGTTAAAGACAGCATGAGACATTTAATTTAACACAAAGTATTTTTCTTTTAGGTTTACAATATTTCTTCATACTTTCTCCCGTTGCAATAATATGGTTAAGCATGCCATCAATCAGAAAATCATCACAGGAGGACCTCAGGGAAATCACTCTGTAGAGGTGACCAATGATCTGACAGATTCATTAACATTAGCACCTGCTGTCAAAATGGAGATCCCTTTTTTAAACGGATATAATTTAAAGCAGATGCAATTGCTATAATCTATTAAAATGATTGCATTATGTTTTTGAAACCAAATACAGAGATCATTTTATAAGCATATTTTATGGAAATGGTGAAAAACTTTGATATCTGATCATGTTTCAGATGTTATGTGTTTAAGAAAAATATATCTAAATTAGATTGCTGCAGATGGTGAGACTTTACTTCGCTCAATAATCACACAACAACGACAGGCTGGAAAGGAATGGGCCGCAGCCCAGTTTATTATATTATTCAATAACATAATCAACATGAACTATGTACAAAAGAGATGGGCGGCAAACGGGTCACACATCACATCCCAATCTCCATTGGGAAACTGACGGGAAGGGAAGCCCCAGAGATAACACTCCGGCTTCACCCTTCCCGCCCCTGCTGAGGAGATGGGCACCGGCTAAGCCCATGGCTGCCTATCGGCCCGCCCTCCTCTCCTTGCTTGCTGGGGTGTCGGGCACCGGCTAAGCCCTCGGCCGCCTATCGGCCTGACCCAACCCCACTCCCTGGGATGTTGGGCAGCGGCCCAGCCTGCCGGCATGCCAGCCTGCCCACCCCACCCCCCGGCCCTTCCACAGGGCACAAGCCTGGGAGACCCAGCCGGAAGGCTCGTTTTCTCCCCTGATATGCGACACCCGTTGCAAACCCACCAGGACTGTGACAGTAATGACCACAACCCCCCAACCCCTAAAACCATAGGGAGGGTGGGTGGGCCACGCCTTGCTGGGTCTCGCCGCTGGGAAGGTCGCGGACTGGGAGAGGCGTCCTTATATATCCTGGCTCCTCCCACCTTTACGGCTGGGAGCCAATCATTGCACCCGGTTCTGCAGCATGCCGCCAAGCCATGCATGCCCCTTTATTTTGCTACGTTGCTCGCCAATTCCTCGGCAGCGTAATACACCCCCCGGTTATTCGGGTGCATCTAATTTGCTGCAGATGGTGAGACTTTACTTCGCTCAATAATCACACAACAACGACAGGCTGGAAAGGAATGGGCCGCAGCCCAGTTTATTATATTATTCAATAACATAATCAACATGAACTATGTACAAAAGAGCTGGGCGGCAAACGGGTCGCACATCACATCCCAATTTCCATTGGGAAACTGACTGGAAGGGAAGCCCCAGAGATAACACTCCGGCTTCACCCTTCCCGCCCCTGCTGAGGAGACGGGCACCGTTGGCTAAGCCACATGGCCAGCCATGTCGGCCCGCCCTCCTCCCCTTGCTTGCTGGGGTTTCCAGGCACCCGTGCTAAGCCTCAGGCTGCCCTGCTCGGCCCAACCCAACCCCACTCCCTGGGGTAGTCCGGGCAGCGGCCCGGCCTGCCCGACCTGCCAGCCTGCCCGTCCCACCCCCCGGCCCTTCCACAGGGCACAAGCCTGGGGAGACCAAGCCAGAAGGCTCCGTTTTCTCCCCAGATGTGCGCGACACCCATTGCAAACCCGCCACGAAGCTGCCCCCTCCTGCAAGCTCCCTGCCCAAGCTCCTCAAGCCTGAGCCTGTCTGGACCAGACCCAGCGGAGGAGGGTGTACCGGACCGATTGAAGCCACAAGTCCATGCCCCAGCGGGACAGGCGGACGCCATCTGGCTCAAAAAGTTCTTTGTTGTCCCGGGGGATCTCAGCATGGTCCACCACCGCTCCCCCGAGGGAGAGCACCACCTTGACGGCTGCCTTGTTGACTTTTCTGCAAGCCCTGTCCACGGCAGTGGGGTCCACAGCTCCCCTCCAGTGGACCCGCTGCAGCAGCTCGGACCAGACTACAGGTATCATGCCGGGCCGATGCCTGGCAAGGCTCCGCAGCGTGGTGGCCACCGCCCAACGGAGTTCCAGACCCGACCTGGCCGGGAGATCTTCCTCCCCCAGGTGGATAACTAGGAGATCCGGTGTGGCCAACTGGAAAATGTACTCGATGAGCTTGGGCTCAAGTACATGCCAAAGCATGTGCCCCTGCCCCAGCCAGGTAATCCTTACGTGAGCCCCGAGTCCGAGATGCTGGCCCCAGTCGGATGAGCAGGCGTAGTCCCCGGCTCTGTTGACAAGGCTGTGCCCCATGGCCCACACCTGTCGAAAAACAGTCTGCGACGTCCCTGGAGGCACTGTGAAGAGAATCAACAAGTCAGATGGGGGAGAATGTAAGCCCGAAAGGCCCCCGACCGCCACCTCCCCAAGGTGCGGATGTCCTCCTGGGCCCTGCCCTCCTGCGCCGCGGTTGTGGCGGCCCCTATTCGGAAGGAGTGCAAGCCGAATTCGGCGGTTGGCAGCCCGGCCTGGGCCAAGCATGCCCGAAACACCGCCAGCATCTGGAACCTGGTGAGGGGGGAACCGTCCTCGTGTACCAGGAGCATGCCGCCCATCCGAGGCCTGTGCCGAAGCCAAGAGATGAGGGAGGCGAGGGGGCAGGTGACATCGCCCAGCAGGACCGGCATGGTGACCCAGGTACCGCGGCCTTCCTGGTCGTTTTTGGAATGGGCAAGCCACGCATAGACCATGTCCCCCGACAGGACGAGGTGCTCCCTTTGCAGCGCGGTGCTGGACGGCCGGTCCCTAGTGGGGGCAACTAGTTCCCCGGGCCTGAAAGCCCCATGATGCGCCAGGTGAAAGGCGGCTGCAAAAAGTAAACGCTCATAGCGTGAAGCGCACACCTGCCGCTGCTCCCCGGTGACCGCCCTTAACACCTCCTTGGTGACTGGGTGCCGGAGGTACCTCTGTCTGGGGCCCACCCGCTGCCAGCCCGCCACCAGCCAGTGAACTACAAATGCCTTGGTCACATCTGGGAAGCCCGAAACCCTGCAGTAAAAGGTGATGCCCGCCAGTTGCACCCCCATGGAGCGTGGGTGCATCCCCCGCCCATGGAGTTGTACCAAATACTCCAGTAGGAGGCCTGTGTCCACCCTGCCACAGACGGGGTGCCCCTTGGACGCTGCGGAGCTCCGGAAGTCGCGCACGGCTCTGTCGTACATCCTGCGCGTGGCCGGTTCCAATGAGTTCAAAACACCTGTGATGACGGTTCGCTGCCAAGGTTCCACAGGGATGCCGGCACTGTTGCCGGGAACAGCTCCGCCCCAGGGGCCAGGCGCCGGAATCGATCCACCTGCTGGCAAGATAAAGCATCAGCGATCTCATTTTGCAAACCTGGAACGAAAGCAGCTTTAAAAGAAATGTTATAGATGAGGCAGGTGAGAACAAGATTGCGAACCAAACGCATGACCCGTGCAGATTTGCTTGACTGCCTGTTCACCACACGCACCACCGCCTGGTTATTGCACCAGAAAAAGCACCCTTTTATTGGAGCCAGAGATCGTGGCCAAATGTGCACCGGGCCACCAAGATGGGGAACAGTTCTAGAAAAGTGAGGTCCCTGGTGATGCCCTGTGTGTGCCAAGCTGGAGGCCAGAGGCCCTGTGCCCACTGACCCTGGAAATACACACCAAAACCGTGAGCCCCAGAGGCAACAGAGTGCACCTGCAACTCCAGGCCAGGCTCCAGAGGTGTCTGCCACAAGGAGATGCCGTTGGAAGCCTCTGGATGAAGCGACAGCCAGACCTGCAGATCGCCTTTTAGGCCCCGGGAGACCCCAAGGATGTGGTGGTCAGGGGACTTGCAGCCAGACAACGACCTACCGCCAGCTGGGAGCAGAAAGCCCCTGCCTGATGCCACCACCCTGCAGGCGTAAATTGAGGTGGCTCCGAGGTAAGGACTGCACCAGAGGCAGCACCCTGCATTTGGCGCAGGGGGAGGAACGGACTGAAGCAGGCTGGTTAAGGCCAGGGAGTTTGCCTCCACGAGGGAGTGGGATGACGTGCCTAGGACCGGTGATCCAGGTGGGATGCCCAGGTAGCTGAGAGGGCGGGGGTGGGGCCCTCCCGTCTTGTTGGGGCCAGGGGGACCCCCAGTTCGGGCAGCCATTGTCTGGAAGCCTGCAGGGCAACCTGCGCACTCTCCTGGTGCCCTGCTTGCCAATGAACAGGGAAATCATCTAGAGTAATGGGTCACTCAGCCCGGGAGGGCACCCGCTGCCTGAAGGCTCCATTCGAGGAAGGTGCTAAGCAAAGCCTTGAAAGCGGCACAGGCAAAGGAGCAGCCCATGGGCATGGCCTTGTCCCACGCACTCACATGCCCACTGGAAGTGGATGCCCAGAGAGCTTCGAAATCCAGTGGGGAAATGGGCAGGAGCCGGAAGGCCGACTGGATGCGTCAGCATTTTGCCAAGGAGGCACCTGTTGCCCGGCCTGCCTGATGAGTATCACTGATGGCCTCGTCCAGGGTGGTGTACCAGACTGTGCAAAGCTCAGGGTTGATGTAATCGTTTACTGGAGTAAGCCCGGGGTAGGAGAGGTGCTGAATTAAAACAACGAACTCCCCCGGGGCCTTCTTGGGCACTACCTGATGGGGGAGACCCGGAGGTTGGGGAGAGGCGGGTGGCTGTAGGGAGGGCCAGTGATGCGACCGGCCCTGATTTCTTTTATCAAGCTTATCGCCACCACGCCAGGGCAGGATCGCTTGAACCAGATTTTAAGTTGTTCGGCCTGGTAGGCCTTCCTGAGGCCGCAATAGGGGAGATCCTGAAACCTGTCGAAAAACCATCACCCAGCATGCGCGCGCGCCCTTGTCCAGAGATAATGCTGCAGCCAGTCCAGGCAGCACCCCCACCCGGACGGGTGTGGGGCCAAAGACTGCAGCTGGGCGGTAGGAGTTCAGTGCAGTTCTGGGCGAAGCGTGATGAAGCGCCTGCCCTGGCCACAATCGGCTTCTTTGGAGAGGGCCCGGCGCCAGGGGACCGGACTTGCGTGAAAAGAGGGGCCCGGCTCAAGCTGGCTTAGGGCAGAGCCACCCTGCTGTGATTTCCCAGAACGAGTTGGAGCAAACGTAAGCTCATGTATACCTGCACTTGGGCCGCTGGCAAGCGCCTCTATTGAATTCCCAACAGAGCTCCCTTGGCCCCCACCCGCCTCTGGGTAAGCCCTGGTGGACTTGTCCGGAAAGGCCCCTTTCATGGCAGGCTGGACCACGCACTCATCCGCATGTTTGGTCGTGGGATGAGATCCCGGCGGAAACAGCTCTTATGGGGAAGCTGCTCTTATGCGATCGCTGCTTGCCGTAGGCTATGGCCGCGGGTTCGCCGGCCAGCGCCCGGGCCCGCAGCACATGGGCCATATGGGCTGCCAAGTGCCAAGCCCACAGGGGGTAGGCAGCCCCGGGCAGCGCCCGGGCCCGCAGCACATGGGCCATATGGGCCGCCAAGTGCCAAGCCCGCAGGGGGTAGGCGGCCCCAATGAGGGCTAGGTATTCGGTGAAACCCTGCAGCCAGTTATTGAAATTCTGCTTGGCCGCCACTGGGTCCCTCTGTTTTTTGTCAGCCTTCCCGCCAGACAAGCCATGTTCCCCCTCCTGCCGAGGAAACCTGAAAATATCCACGCAGCGGTACCCGCCGAAAGCACCTCGCCTCCCAGAGCATTTCCTGGGGAGATGGGACCCGGGAGGGTTAAGCCGCTGTCGTCAGGGGCCGTGGCCAGGAGACGGCAGCCTCCATCCCCTGCCGCCTCCGCTTATCTGCGAGCCAAGGGGGGAGAGTGGGCACCTTCTCTCCCCCCTAAGGAACCAAAACTCCCCGCTTAGCCTGCAAGTCATCGCCCTCCAGTAGACTCACCCGACAAATGGGCCGAAGAGCTGGGAGACCGTCTAGAGGAGCGCGAACGCCTCGACAACCGCTTCTTCCTCCGGCCCTCTCCAGCACCGGAGGGGACCGACGGACTTGCCCAGCTGGGTCCACCCGCATGTGGGACGCCAGCTGACCCGGGTGGGAGAGCTGGAGGTCCTCCCGGCCATTCCACTTGCGTGTGTCTCGCTCAAGCGACCGCTGGCGCCAGCCGCCCGCCCGGCGCTTGGGGTTTCGGATTCCCCTGCGCCGCAGAGGGGTTCCAGATTCCCTGGCCACTCCGCCGAGGGCCTGGGAGGCAGGTGCAACAGTGTGTCCGCCAGGTTCCGGACCAGGGGTGGGAATCCGGGGCCTGGCTCGCTGGCAGGCCCGGGCCGGGGGACCCGATCCGAAGCGCCACCAGAAGTCACAGGGAGAGCCTCTCCCAGCCGGGGAGTGACTGCTCCCCAGTCCCACCGCCGCCTGCCCCTCCTGGTCGGGGACAGGCTCCATGTCGGGCGGGCGGTGGCCGCCCACACGGCCCAGCTCGTCCGACACGCACTCCACCCACACGGGCCTCGCCCTGAAGTCTCCTGGGCCGGCTGCTGAGCCCGGACCCTGTTGAGGAAGGGCCTCGGGCTCTTCCTCGGCGGTGCCGGGCCCCAGCGGGAGCTCCTTGCTCTTGGCTCCGGGCTTTGGCCCCATTCCAAACTGCGAGGTAGACCGGCCAATCGACCAGAGGAAAGCAAAGAGAATGGAGAGAAAACGAAGGAAGGTGAGTAGAAATGGAAGCAAGAGAGAAGGAGAGTGAGAAAAGGCCGCAACCAGTCTCCTTCCGGGCCTTACACGAGACACCAACCAGCACTACCACGCCTTGCTGGGTCTCGCCGCAGGGAAGGGCGCGGACTGGGAGAGGCGTCCTTATATATCGTGGCTCCTCCCACCTTTACGGCTGGGAGCCAATCATTGCACCCGGTTCTGCAGCATGCCGCCAAGCCATGCATGCCCCTTTATTTTGCTACGTTGCTCACCCCGGCAGCAATGGCTGCCCCCGGTTATTTGGATGCATCCAATTTACTGCAATTGCACTCTAAGTGGGCCCTGCCCATTAAAGTGTTCCAAACCTAAATTGGTGCAGAATGCTGAAGACAGGATGTTGACCAGAGTAGGTTGTAGGAAACCTATTAACTCTGTCCTGACTCATTTACTCTGGTTTCTAGTTTGTTTGGGGCACAATTTAAAGTGCTCATGCTGACATTTAAAAGTCTTGTAAGGTTTGGGACCAACGTGCCTGAAGAATTTGCCTATGCTGTGACCTGTGCCTTGTGCCCCACTGACATGGAGGACAACAGTAGTGATGGAGAGCAATCCTTTTGAGAGTGACATGGAAAAGGAAGTGTGAACTGTCAGGGAGGACAGAACAATATGTTCATATCCACCAACAGACATCAGTCATTCCACACGTGCACCACAGATAGACCCAGAAATGTAAGATAGCAAAGAGCAGCCCATCCTGGGACAATTTGGCTTGGCTTGCAGTGATCCCAGACCAGCTCAGAAGATTCTGCCAGTGCCAGGGGCTTGCAGCCCCCCAACCATACCTTCTCATCTGGAATAGAGGTGTCAGCAGCTCTGCTCAGATCTTGCAGAGTACAGAAAGCACCAGATCAGCTGCTTGTTGCCTGAAAGTTGCCTGCAGGATCAGTGCCCATTGACTTTGCAGACTGATATAATACTCCCACAGTGAAGCACAAGAAGCAACTGCTAACAGCTTCTTTTTCACAAAAGCAAACAGGGTCATCCACTCTTACTTCTCACCCTCACAGTGGGGGTTTTTTGCCTACACCCACCTTGGAAGGAATGAGCAGCCCAAGGCATCCTGGGCAACAGGGCCATTAAGCCCCAGTTTTACCTGATCAGAGGAAGTCTTTGAACATACAGCCAGGTTTTTACTTTACCTTCCCACACATCTTTGAAATGACTGGAAGATTAGATGATAAACTGGGGTCCAAGCAGGATTTTATGGGAAGGAGGAGTCCCATCAAAGTCACCCTCTTACCAGCTTAAACGGACAATTGAGTTCTTATAGGATTGGATTCTTACCATTACAGATGGATGATTAAGTTTACATGAAATGATTCAAAAAGACACTTGAGCGATTGATTGGTTGAAATGAAAACTCCACTATTTGGTTTGAATATTACATGGAATGTTCCAATTTATTCTGTAGGGGTGTTGATAACCTGTTAACTGTATCTTTAAGACACTTATAGTATATATGTAGTATCTATTACTTTTGAAGAGCTATACTAAAAATTATTTGGTGTTTTCAAGTGACAGCCTGAACGCGGTGTGTGATTGATTGATTGGATATTGCTGACGTCGCGTTCATTGAGATTTGGGTATGTACAAGTTGCACATAAATGACACTGTAACGATTTAAATTTTGTATGTGTGTTTCTTTAACATGAGAGGTAAGTTGTAGAAGGAAGTGGGGTGAAAAGGGAGATGAGAGTGTGAGGTGGTTGGGTTACTGGAGGGAATCTGTGAAGGGTTTTGTATGAAAGGAGAGTCAGTGTGTGCTAAACTGGGAAAGAAGTAAACTGTATACAGTGTGATGTTGACAGTATAGAAAGTAGATTTCTGACTGGAGTCCTTTCAGTGTTATATGAAGTGCAGAACTGCCCAAAGAATAGGTAGAAAACATTGGGAGACTAGAAATGCAGTCAAATTCTGATATGGTTCCAGAGATGTAAAGGAGTGAGAGGGTAGATTGATGTGAAGTGAAAGTCACTGCAGCAGAAGTTATTGCTTCAGATTGTTTTATTCTTTGTAAATTATTTCTTGTAACTGTTAAGCTAAACAAATTATATACATAAAAATTTAATGTGTTCAATTTAACCTGGAATCCTACATTAATAACTTTCTCAGAACCACATAGCCCTTCAAAACTGCTTTAAAGCTCAGGTACACTACTTTAGGAGAAATTTAAAAAGGCTTTGGAATTGAATTCCTGGTGCCAATGATATATACCTATGGAAAGAGGGGACTAAATAAACAGTGTTTTGCACATGTCATGTTTGCTTGCAAACAGGAAGAGATTGAACATTGCAGGCACGTATATAAATTGTATAAAAATTGCAAACAATAACAAATACCATCAAATTAAACTGAGTGGGCAAATTTTTTTAAAAAAAATGTTTTCAAAAACATATGCATTCATCCTTAGCTGTTTGACAGAGCAGTCCTACGCAAAGTTACACTCACTGACATGAATGACTTTCTCAAGGTTGACATTATGAGTATTTTAAATTGGATCTCAAAAGTACTTTGTATATTCTTGTATGAGTACCTGGGTACTGTATTTTTGTCCTGTACGTTCTGAACAAGTCCAAAATGAGAAATGCTATCACCCTAGCAGGCACACAACTAGCACATGAGCTTGAAATGTAGATAGTCTTCCCATGATAATGCTGGGTGTATGAAATCCCAGCAAGTCAGTAAATGAACCAACTGTAGCTTAACAGCTGTCTGCCTAGTTACTATGCCAATAGATGGGCAAACATAAAACTACTTGAACACAATTAATTGAATGTGGCTAGAAGTGGGCACTGCAAGTAGTACAATATACATTTTCAAACAGTTTTATTTGCAAAGATCTCCAGTTTGGTAGAAGTGCGGAACAGCTCTATTCTTTTCAGAAACCAATATTCTATAGAGCTGTTAGAAACATACTGATAAACCCGAAGGCTCTCAGCCGAGACAATAATTATATTTAATGAAATGGAAATAAAGTATTCTGCTGTAACCTTGTCACATGGTATCTAAACATGGCAAATAAGTCATGTGTGAATAGCTAAGTTGTGGAACACATCTACCAGGTGTCAGGTACATATGACATTAATGCTTCAAACTAACAATCTTTTAAATATAGATTCTAGGGCATTTTGCTCTAGTTGTTATGCAAGTTTTCATACTTTTTGTGAGAAAGACATAGGCTGAAGATACTGAAATGAAGAGGGAATAGCAATAAATCAACACTGATCTTAAATATTGTTTCAGTAGTCTTTTTCATCCTCCACAGTGATTCAAGGAGAATAAAGTACAAAAGTATACTTGGGAAGAAGTGTGACCGCAAAATCTAACAAAATCATAATCCTTGATT
The DNA here is from genome assembly GCF_021028975.2 of Sphaerodactylus townsendi. Lineage (NCBI taxonomy): Eukaryota > Metazoa > Chordata > Lepidosauria > Squamata > Sphaerodactylidae > Sphaerodactylus > Sphaerodactylus townsendi. The sequence continues at coordinate 125,632,684 of NC_059425.1, read as the reverse complement.
TTGATTAAAACAATGAAGTTTCTTTCCATTTCTACTTTTTAATTTTGAGGTGCAACTTGAAGCACTATACTTTCTGGCTTTGCATTTTTGCCTTTCCCCATTACCTGAGACTCATGGTGATGTCACAATACTTGTAAAATATTTCTTGTATGTCATGGTGAACTTCACTCTAGTTCAGAAAAACTTTGAAGTTTCACAGGGTTCTTTTGTTGTTGCTGCACACTTTAATAGACAATATAGCTACTTCTCTGGAATTTTTCAAAATAATTAAATGTTTGTTAACCTCTGATCCCAAAGCATGCAGTTGTCAATAGGGAACACCTACATATCTATTCCTTACTTTGGACTTCCCCCAAAGTTCAAGGTAATGCACATAGTAGAATTAAAATGGGCTTCTAAGGAAAGCCTAAAATATTTCCAAGCATGACTAAAAGGAAACAGCCTGAATAGGTTTACTGAAAGGTGTTCAAGTCAGTAGCTTCCCTACTCAAAAATTTAGGCAACATTTCAATGACTGGCTAAGATAACACATCTGTAATGCACTGAAGAACTGAGTTGGCAATCATTCTTATCTGGTACCCATCATTTCCTCTAGGAGTAATCATCCGCTTACTCCCTAGTTTTTGCCCGCCCTCTGGACTAGCAAGTAACTAGTTCTGTTCAATCATTTGCCCCCTGACTTAGGTATGTCATTTTCAAGCCTTTTGGCTCAGATTAAATGCTGGCTAAAGAACCCACTGACTACTCACCATCCACTTTTACAGTATAAATATACCTCCTCAAACCCTATTGCTTTGCAGTAGTTTTTTTGGACTATTCACTTGATACCCTATTCCATAGGAAATAAAATCCATAGAGATATTGAGCTGGACTTAGTCTCTGCCATGCTTTTCTTTCTTCATGCTTATCTGTGGAAATTCTGGAGAGTTGAGGTTGTAAAAAGCATAAAGAAGGAAAAGGGCAGAGACTGAGGGCAGTTGAAGGTCTCTTGGTTGGGTTCTAAAGTTAGGGGGAGTGAGTACATAAAAATGGTGCCATGACACGTATCAAGTAGCAGCTTGGGCCAGAGCCTGGGGAGGAAGAGCCCAGCCCTGGGGGCTGGAAGTGGGGAGATTTGGGCTGGAAGTGAGGAGATTTAGAAAAGACTGGAAGTGGGGAGATTTAGAAAAGGCACCACTTTTCAAAAATGTGCTCAAGGGAAGCAGTTGCCAACCTGTTTAATTTGGGTTTTCCATATGTACCTATGCATGAGCCTACAGGTCTCCATGTGCCTCCTGCTTATCTTGTTCTGTTTTTCCAAATATAGATTTAAGTTTGGAATCTATTTTCTGCCAAGGGAAATCTCCTTATTCCCCCAGTGAAGCACTTCTACCAAATACTGGGTCTTCGTATACAAAGGGCAAAGGTCTCTTAATATTATTTTGTTCTGGACTACATATATGTGTGCTGTTAACATGCAAGGTGGACACTCCAAGCATTGACATTAATGCATGTGCAGGTTGTTTGTATGACACCATCTTCGCTCAGTTTTGAAAACCAAAGTGTAATTATAAGAATATAAGAACTTTCTTTTGTAATGTGACGAAAGGTCCAGTTTCTATCTCCAAAAATGGTCATCAAGTTGCTAGAGATGTAAACCTCCAAGAGAGTCCTGGAGATCACCCTGGAATTACAATTGGTCTCTAGTCAATAGAGATCAATTCCTCTTTTAAAAATGGTGGCTTTGGACAGTGTATGACATTATACTCTGCTGTCCTTTAGCTCCAACCCCAACCCCCTGGAATTTCCAAACTCAGGAATTTTGCAACCCTATAGTTGCCCTTGGGAAGCTAATCAAACTTGACCTCTATACCATCAGCCTTGCCTCTCCAGGAACAGCTGCAAATTGTGTGCCAGAGAAAATTGAATAAGTTTCTACGTATCCAACGTGCCCTAAACCTCCTTAGGAAGTCAAGGCTCTAAAACTATCACTATTGTGAAAATGCAGCCAAATCAAACAGGTTGGCAACCATTAAGGACTAAGATGAACACCAAACAACAGGCTGTTCCCTCTTCTTCTTGTTTGTGCATTATTAAAACAACACAGCATTTATTTATCAGTCAGTCATATTTATGACTGTTTTAATTGTTTGTTTAAACAAATGCCTGCTGAACGAAGCAGCCCTGAAGCAAGTCTGGGGGAAGGTGAATTCTGTTGTGCTGTGTGAAAGCACATGCTTGAAAAACTGATTATGTTGCCTTCTGTTAGGAAGAAATATGTTAAATATGTTGGGTCACAAAACAAATAAATGCTCCATCACAAAACTGACTGCCTCATTACAAATGGCAAACAGGGCATAAGCCGAACTGGCAGATATTTAAGCATCCATATTATTGATCGGTGGCATCTCAGTCTATTTGAATTGAACTTCTGTTCATTAGCCTTAATGCAGTCTATGGCTGCCAACAAGCAGCACAATATTCACTGTCTTCTTGATTTAGGCTCCAAATTCAAATTCCTGGGAAACTTTCCTAGCAGTTTCATGCAGATTTAAATCAGAAGGGAAGACAGAATGGAATCCTGCAAGACTATGTAACTTAGATGGACTACATAACTTAGTCCAGTGACTGTTCCACAGCACCATTTTCTGGTTCTGATCAAGATCAGAATGGAGTCACTAGAATGCAGTGCCTATAATCATAAATCTGCTTTCTGGTTTAGTAGGATACCATGATAGTATCAAAAACACATAGAGGTCCTTCTCCTGGTGAAGGACATCAATAAAGGGAAAAAAGGCAATTTTAGTTTCAAAGCTAGGTCTGAAGCGAGATTGAAATGGATCTGGATACTGTCACTCAAAAGAACTGACCAGCAATCACCTGGTCAAGTCCCCAGAGAACCATATTTGCTTCTATTTGATAGTTATTATGATCATTTCAGACTTGAAATGTCTTCATGTTTTCATGACAGCCTCCTTACAAGTAGCCAGCTCAATTTCCTTTTTACTAGAGCATTTACTATTTCCTTAATTCACCTGATTAATTTTCTCCAGAGTGGCATAATAGGCTATGATAACAAGAATCTAGAATAGATGTAATAGATCATTCATTCATTTAGCCTTTATTTGGCATAAACAGTATAAAAAGTATAAAATCACATCTAAATCGCATCAAAATACAAACTTGCAACATATAACAAATTAAGTTGATTCATACATACTGTTGCTTGTGGGATATTTCCAGCAGAAAGTTCACAGCCATTTCACAGAATGTAGCATCAGAATTATTTAATAAGAACAATAGTCTCCTTAGTTCATCCAGCTCGCTAGGTATCATAGAAAGCAACCTGGAGTATTTGACTCTAATACTTGCCGATTTAGGACAACGGAATAATTGGTGAGTTAATGTTTCTAATTGATTTGCACCATTACGAACACACCCTTTTGCACATTTCCTTAGGTTGTTATATCTACCTCAGAGTATGGCAGAAGGGAAAAACATTGAAGCGAAAGGAAAGTGAAAACTCTTTTCTCTGATCTGGATTGGTCAGATGATACAGATAGGAGGCCATTCTGTTATGTTGCAAGGGGATCGATAGATGCAAAGGTGAACAAGTCTTCCTCGCTGCCAGAGTTAAACAGTTCCATTCTCTCACCAACAACTTTTGTTTCAATAATCTATACGACTCTGAACAAGTTAAAGTTAGAAGGGAGTCAAGGGGTACACCAATTGACTCGATCTTCCTCTCTATCAGCGAGAACCATGAATTACTCTGGGAATCTGATAGTATTAGGTGAACCAGAGAGTGCCCATTATGTGTATAAGTAATAGATCAGACCTCTGTAAACAACTTGCCCACCACCTCAGGCAGCAAGCATAACATTTGTTATACAATTGCAGTTAGATAGCATTTTAATGGTAATCTCAGACTATACTTGTGCAATCTAAAACATGGTAGATGCTACCAGAGACAGAGTGAAAAAACACACTGATGTCTCAGCCCAACTGAAGGGATGTGGAGAGAATAACCATTTTGCTTGTATATTGCTATGTCCAAAAAGACTCCATCTTGTTTTTGGAAGAGTTTATAATAAATCTTGTTTTCTGTCTCTCATGTCTTTCACATAATCTAGTTGCAGATGTTTGTAGAGATACAGATCACCATCACCAAGGTCAGATTTCTCATTATGCATATGGAGTCACCTCCAATTATTTTCAGCTGGATTCAACTAGTCAGCAAGAGCCCTAATTGAAATTTTCAAAAGGGCGGAGTGACTTGCTTATCTTGCAGGGAGTTCTCACCAACCTGATATTTGACTGGTTAATTGGTAATTGTTTGGTGTGGCCAGTTTATGCCATAAATTAATCTCATCTGTGTTAGCAGCCATCTTTCTTTTGTCTTTGACCTTTTTTGCCTCTACTTTGCTTTTACTCTAATCTGTCTACGCACTAAGGATTTCTGTTACATTTTCTAGACAGTATTTCTTTTAGTACGGTAAGTTTACTTTGTTGTTTTATTGTATATGCAATCTATGATTTTCTATTTACTTCTTATTCCTTAAAACTATTATTTTACAGCCTTTCTTTTAAATAAAAAATATTCAAAAAAACCATTGTTTTGTGTTTTCAGTACTGGTTCAGAACCCAGGGTTTGGCGTTGCTACCACCCCAACAGCCTGGATGGGTCTTTGACAATGGCTATGTGCAGATGCAATGCTGATGGAGAATTGGACTCACTGTACTGACAAATATTTATTATGGCATATTTTATACACGTTTTCTCCTCAAAGGGACCTAAAGGCACCTTATGGATATTTCCTAGATAGCAATTTCAATGCTATAATTTAAAGAAACAAGAAAAAGGAACACAAACAAATCTTGCAAAGGTCCTCATTCTGGGCTGCCTAGTGGACCTCAGACTGGAAAAAAAAGAGCCAACAGCCCTTTGAGAGAATATAAGCTCAGATGGTACTCAGCAAGCTAAAAGGTTTTTCACAACATCATCCCCTACTATAACCACTGTAGAATAGTCAATAAAGTGGACTGTAACCTGTGTTGGTCAGATCTGTACTGATATTTCTTCCATTTGTTCCCTAGTCATCTGCTAGAATAATCATGCACTGCTATGATATAATAATACAATTATGTCACTAGAGACCTGTGTAGTACTGACTAATGCTCCCACCCACCCACTCGTGTACACATTAGCCAGTCTCAAAGCATACAGCATCGTTGGAGACCTATTTCTTGAAGTAATACTATTATGGCACTAGCAGAATGGTACGTACAGTATGAGAGAGAATGGGGCAGCATCAGGGATGTGGTAGGGGAAGAGATGGTGTTATGGTAGAATCCTAAGCAAACTTATCCTCTATCTCCATTGAAGGTAATGGGTTTCAAAGGATATAACTCTGTTCAGGATTGCACTGTTAATACCTCTTCTGGAGGATTGCTGGCAATGCAACAGTGTAGGCACTCAGGTGTCACATGGCCAGGTAGTTCCCTGGTGCAAGTGCTTCTGCTCTGACCTGGATGCCACTTATGCTATGGTGAGTGACATTTACATTGGTACAGGGGTCATGCCACATCCAGAATCCTTCTACGCCCACTCAAAATTGCCCTGTTCATCTGATACTGAATTCCAAGTATAACAGCTATCTTTTTAAATACATGCAATGATGACATAGATAGAGGTAGTCATCAGTTTTTTAAGATAAAAAAGTATACATTTCTCCACGAGCAGGTATACTCTGCTTCCTCTGTCTTCTTTACCTTTTACTAATGCACAACCATTACAAAAACTAAAAACAAAAGTGAATTGTCCAAGGTCAAGCTGAAAGTCCAGTTAGAGCCAAAAAATTAGTCAAGAGATCTCTTGCCTTCAGCTAATACTATAACTTCTTTTTCAATGTTTCTCACATATTTATGCTCTTGGGATAGCAAGCAATAAGAAGCTGCCCACCACTTCATTCTGGCTTGGCATACATACTTTCCCTCATGAAGAGGCCATAATAAGTTCTAACTGTGAAAAGTTCACATGGAGGTGAGGGTGGTTATCCTTTGGTCTCAATTTCCATTGCTTTAACATGCTTTTTTTTCATTTGATCATACTTTTTGACAACTGTTCAAAATTGGATGAGATGCTAAACCTCATGCTGTTACAGCAACTGACCTCAGAGCAAAAGCAACAAAGGTCCTAGCAGTGATCAGCCTTTTAAACATGAGAACTTCATTTTATATGCGGTTGCCACAATCCCAGATCAAAAGGCAAGAGAATGTAAAAAAGAAACAAAAACATTGCTTTTCAAACATTTGGCAAAAATTTAAAAGTCTATTCATCACATGGACAAGTTTGCCTTAGTCTCAGAACAGAAATCATGATAGTTTATTCCAAGGGTGAGTTGACAAGTGAACAGATGAAACAATTCTACTGTGGCCTATTCAGCTGTCTGCCATTTTGAAAAATGGGGGTTATGAACAAACACAAATTAAAATATGATTATCACTTAGGAAACATTCAGGAAAGAAGAAATGCCTTTTTATGGGGAACTGGAGTGTTGGCATCTACCCAGTATTCTGCCTCCAATTGTACAGTCCCAGCTGAGCCCTCAGGACTGGCAAAAGGCCTCAGAAGCTGAGAGGGAAGGGTTTTGACACATCTTTGTTCCTGCTCCAACTTACCAAGCCTCTTCTCTGTAGTATGGAGAGAACCTGGAGCCTAATCACTGGCTTGCTGTTTGGCCCCTAATATTGGCCATATTTAATCATGTGTGATCCCAGGAGCCTGCCCCTCCCTCCCTGTCCCTTTTTTGCCTGATAACTGGCCATAGCATCCAGCAATTGCCTCTTGAAGGGGTCACTCAGTGGTGCAATACTTCATCCATTCAGTTGGTGGTGGCCTGTGAGGAGCCAGGTCAGTCACCTGGGGAGTTGGCAGCACACGGATTGTAGCTAGTGGCATGTCTGCCCATTAAGGCTACGGCCAGCTCAAAAGTAATATGATGGCTGAGAGAAGATGTGATATCAGACATGTTCCCTTTACTGCAAGTATTAAATGGAAATTCTTTCAGCATGGAGTTAAAATGCAAGTATTCACTTCAATTGACAGTGAAACTATTGACCATACAAAGCATAATATATACCAGTATGCAAGTATCAATCATCAATTAAGAGACCATAGCTATATCTGATTTCCTTATGATTGTCTGCTAAGATTAAACTTTCAGATAGGAATCTGGTACTGAAATATTGTATTATTTGTCAGATAGAAGTTTTTAAATGTATAAAATGATAAATCTATTCTCAACAAAAAGGCATGCTTAGCCTGTTAATTTTGCATGTATGTAGTATATATCATAGGCAAACTCCAACCACAGGCACTCAATGCCATTTCAGAAGAAAATTTAGGCCGTTTCCGCACGGCCTCCTTGCGCCCCCACGCCGCCAAGAGTGCGGGCGGCGTGGGGGCGCAAGCCCGTTCGCATGAACGGGCGAAGCGGAGGCCGGCAGACAGCAGGCGGCTCCGCGTGGAGCCGCCGCTTCCCCCTTCCCCACCCCACTCACGGTGTCACCCGTCATCGCCATGCTGGGCGTCGCCAGCCCTGCTCATGCGCTGCCCTCCGACCCCTGGGACAGTGTCGGCGGACAGTGTGGCGGGGCCTAAGGCAAATCTACCGAGCAATCGGGGCACCGTGTCGTGACAGAGACAGCGATTCTTCCCAGCGGCGCCGTTCACACCGCAGCCGCGAAGACGCTTCCTCCCCAACAACAACCCTTTAAAGGGTTGTTGTTTAGGGCGGCCTGAGGCCGCCCTGGGGGGAGGGAAGCGCATCCAGGCCTGTGCGAACGGTGGCCTGGGGGCGGCGTTTTTACCGCCCCCAGGCCGTCGTTAATTGGCCGTGCGGAAACGGCCTTAGCCATTTAAAAATTGTTGTGAGGCTCGCTCAGGATCTTGTTCATCTCCTTTCAATTGATCTTATTCCTTTCTTGTTGCCTTTCAATGTGTTGGAACAGCAACAACCCCTCAACAGTGGTTGAAGAAGAAAATGAAGAGGAAGAGCAAGAATTTGGATTTATACCCCCTTCTCTCCTGTAAGGAGATTCAAGCTGATTTACAAACCTTTCCCTTTTCCACAGCAGCCCCACAACAGACACTTTCTGATGTGGGGTGGGGGCTGAGTGAGTTCTGAACTAACTGGGGCTCACTCTGCACAGCAAATGTGCAGTCGGTTGCAGTCGGGATAAACTAACCCGTTTTCCTGTCTTTGCATTTGCATGCATCCGTGCAGGCATCGATTGGAACTCATGGAAACAATGCAGCTTGCTGTCGCACCTTCACATGAAGGCGTGTCAATTTTTTATTATTTACCTCCCGCCAATGCGTAGCTATGCAGCCATGCACAAATGAACCCCCACAGTCACACTGATGTCTCATAATACCACAATACGACCATCTGCACCTGCGAGGCTATGCATATGTAAACCATGGTTTTTTTAAAAAAAGGAAAACGGAGGCGAATAAAGTGCCTCCTGGCCAGCCATTTGCTCACAAGCAGCTGCAACTCGAGATTTTTCAAAAGACACATAAATAGTGTGATTGTCAAAAACCCAGTTTGAAGGAAATAACACGGGGCAGACTTGTTTTAGGGGTGGGATCTGTGCGAAATTCCCCCCAAAAAACATTTTAACTGTTCTAAACCCATGTTTGTTTTCCTGTGTGGAGTGGGCCTGTGACTAGCCCAAGGTCATTCAGCAAGAACATAGGAGCATGGAAACAAATCTGGTTCACCAGATAAGAGTCCATCATTCTTAATCACTATCAGACATAGGTATAGATTTTTAATGGGGTGGACTTGGGGGTAGGCCCACGCCTCCTCAAGCCCCGTCCCAGTCTCAGTGCTTATAGTCTCCCCTGCCCTGCCCTGCCCTGCCCTGCCCTGCCCTGCCCACCCCACCCCCACCCCCAGAATAGCCAGCAGTCCATTCTGCCCTCCCCTCTGGGCAGAGGCATAGCTAAAGAAAATGGAGCCTGGTGCAAAATATGAGTTTTGCGCACCCCCCCACCCATTGGTGGCTGCTGTGATGGTGGAATCCAACCCCAAACAGCATCACTTTCAATGGTGTTTAAACTAGGGAGCCCAGATTCTCCTTTTAAATCCACCTTAAAGGAATAATCTGGTGTCCCCAGTTTAAACAACATTGAAAGTGATGCTGTTTGGGGGTGGATTCTCCCCCACCCTGAAACAGCATCACTTTCAATGTTGTTTTAACTGGGGACACCAGATTCTCCCTTTAAATCCATGCTGAAGGGGGTGGAATTAAAAGGAGAATTTGGAAAAATTTGGGGAGTGCCTGCTGTTAGGGGCACAATTGTTAAGCCAGCAGCACCAAACTTTCAGGGTATCTTTAGGATACTCTCCTGATGATACCACCCATGTTTGGTGAAGTTTGGTTCAGAAGATCCAAAGTTATGGACCTTCAAAGGTGGAACCCCCATCTCCTATTAACTCCCATTGGAAACAATGGGGGATGGGGCACCCCCTTTCAGAGTCCATAAATTTGGACCCCCTGAACCAAACACCACTAAATATGGGTGGTATCATCAGGAGCATCTCCCAAAAAATCTCTGAAATTTTGATGCTGATAGCCTAAAAGCTACCCCCTTACAGGCCCAAAACTGAAAAAATACAAAAAAATTAAAAAAAACCCACAAAAGGGGCGGAGGTTCAGAAATATGGGGCTGGAACCCGAGAACCCCACCCTTACCTACATCCTTGATCACTATACCATGTTGGTATAGCACTTGAAAAGGCATGGGGGAGTCAGATCACTGGATTGGACCCTCGTGGCAATTTTTAAAGGGCTAACTTTTTCTCTGAAATATCATTGGCATCCACAGGCTGTGTCTTAACATGTAGTTTGGCCCTTGCTAGTATACTCTCCAGTGTTTTCCTGATCTCAGCTCTGCACTGGATCTGTCTTCATATCTGTATTCAAAGGTAAAATCTGCCCACATGGGGTGGGATACATTTCAGTTACAGCTGGGTCTTTGGCGCCGGCCCCCTCCGTCCACAGTCTGGGGGTCCACCTGGATTCGTCTCTTTCGATGGAGACCCAGGTGGCCCTTACAACCCGGACTGCGTTTTTCCATCTCCGTCAGGCCCGGCGGCTGGCTGGCCCCCTTCCTCTCCCAAGCGGACCTAGCCACTGTGATCCATGCAACAGTCACCTCCAGGCTTGACTATTGTAACTCGCTCTACGCGGGCCTTCCCTTGCGCTTGATTCGGAAATTGAAACTGGTCCAAAATGCAGCAGCGCGCCTGCTCACAGAGGGCACCTTTCGTGATCACATCCAGCCTGTGTTGCGCCAGTTGCATTGGTTTCCAGTGGAATTCCGAATCATTTCCAAGGTGTGGGTTTTGACCTTTAAGGCCTTACGTGGCCTGGGGACCCGCAGTGCATCTTAGGAGACCGAAAAAGATTACCCCCCATATGCCCCTACTCGGCCTCCTCCAGCTCAGCAGAGGCCAATTTGCTGGTGGTTCCTGGCCCCTCATCGATGTGGCTGGCCTCCACACGGGCCAGGACTTTCACAGCCCTTGGCCCCGCCCTGGTGGAACACTCTCTTCCTCCAGTTGTCCGGAACCTGGGCAAGGGACCTTTGGTGAGTTCCTGCCAGCAGAGGCCTGTAAGACTGAGTTGTTCCCACCGGGTCCAGTCAGCTTTGAAATGTGCTCTCTCTCTATATTCGGACACTACTCATATTCTCTACCCTCTTAGAGGGGAGTCCGGCCGTTCCCTTTCCTTAGGAGGGCCTCTAATTAAATTGGGTTTTGAGGTGCCTGATATCTTTGTATTGACCGCTGCTTTTAATAGATTTTAATAGATTTTATTGGTTTAATAATTTTACTGATTGTAATGAATATTGTTGTGCACCGCCCAGAGCCCCCCGGGGATGGGGCGGTCTACAAATTCAAGAAATAAATAAATAAATAAATAAAATTTATTATAGGGAGATAATAAATCAATATGCTTCTGTGCAGTGGTGAGATCCAAAAATTTTAGTAACAGGTTCCCATGGTGGTGGGATTCAAACAGTGGCGTAGAGCCAATGGGGCTGGGCGGGGCATGATGGGGGCGTGGCTGGGCATTCCGGGGGTGGGACATTAATAATTTCTCTTTTACTGTAAAAAACTCATTAAAGGTATTCGAAATCGAAATCGAACTCATACTGTAAAAAAAAAAGTTCCTAATTTCCAGCTGGTATCTTTCTGTCCATAATTTAAACTCATTATAGCAAATCCTATCGTCTACTGCCAACAGAAACAACTACTTCTCCTCTAATTGACTGCCTGTCAAATACTTAATACTTTCAAATACTTAATTTTGTTTCTAGAAATCAAAAGAAAAATACTTTCCTTAAACAAGGAACTTTACCATATTTCTAAAACATGTTTTTAAAACAGCCCAACAGGAAGAATTATCCCGTTTTCTACCTTCACTAACCAGCCACATAAGAAACAACAGGAGTTTATGATTTTTGGACCTAATGGAATTTCTAACGGAAAAGCAGACCCAATTAGCAACCCCCTCTCGGCACACACAAATAATTAGTAACCCACTCTCGGGAACTGGTGAGAACCTGCTGGATCCCACATCTGCTTCTGTGCCTACCTGCCACTAAGTCACAGACAACAGTCATCTAGTGGGAATTCAGGGAGGGGACACTTGGTGTACCATCAGGCAATGACATGATGCCAACTTTTGAGGAAGACATGGAAGTGATACCACACCTCTCTAGCTCTAGGAAACATAGGGTTTCCAGCTGTTTCTTGAGGTAGACTAATATCAGTTCTGTGTTTTACCTGGAGGTAACACTGTGTTGTTGCCAGTTTTTTTAAAAACTGTTTTTCTCCTGCCAGCTGCAGGAGCTGTTGGAAATGTGATCCAGGAGTGGAGGATCTTTCAATCCTGGTGGGAAAGTAGCAAGCCTGTTTGGCTAGTTGGTTGGGAACAAAGTGTAATAAAGTCCATTTTGTAACTGAAAAGGGTATTATTAATCAAATAAATGCAGGATGCAGGCATTTCAGGCCACTAAAGCCAAGTAATCTTTTTTTAAAAGCAATTTAACCAGTAGGAACTTAAAATACAAACAACCTATTTCCTACCAACTAATCCACTTAGAGGCATTTCCCATGAAACTACTCAAGGAAACAAAATACCTGAGTGCATGTTCTCCCACTGCTAATACTAATGTGGTTTTTATTATTCTGAACCTACAACATCAAAGCTTCTTAAATAAATGGATTCCCTGCTATCTAAATCCTTTTTGTGCAAATAGCTTTATTAATCTAGATTTATTTTAATGAATATGGCTGTGCATCCAAAGGGATGTAGAAACATTTTGATTATTAATTATTGAAATATTATTTCATAAGGATAGCCTTTTTCTAAAGCTGCTTTCAAACATCCCACTTACTCTAAGTTGAAATAGTAAATTTTTCATTTTTTATGGCTGCTGCACAGACTTTTTTGCTTTATAAAATGAGTTTTAAATGTGCATGGAGGTAAGACTTCCCTTCTTCTTACTTACAAGGCCCTTCTAAGCAGGTACATCATTCTAAATGAATGGACAACTGAAATCAAAGGATGAAACTTTGCTCAAAAGTTGGAGTATCAGAAAATCAAAACCAAAGGGTGGTATGAGAAAAGCACATTAATCTCAAGATTGATATCATTTTGTTCATACATATCTACATCTTTGATTCATTCAGTTAAGTGCACTTCAAAACCACTGAATGTTTGAACTGAAGTTTACCAGATGAATTTACCTTGAGCGCATTTCCTTGACTACTTGTGAAATAAGCTCCTGATCATTTCACCTTACTTTTTCCAAAAGCCATCTTGAACATTATGATGGGCATCTTTGTACATGTGCAATAACCCCTAATACTACAGGAACATGTATATTTTTATTTATTAAAACATTTATAGCCAGCATTTCCTCTTGGTTCTCTTGATTGAGCCATGTAATTGGTGACAAATAAGTTGCAGGTTGCAGTCATTTTTGTACTAGCAGAATCTGCAAATGAAATGTTCTCTGTAACCAGGAAAAGGTGAATTAAATAAAAAATCTATTTATCCTCCAGAGTCATGACTGGCTTATTAAAGTTACTAACTTGTCAAGCGCAATCACTGTCATCATCATTAAACCACTCCCTCTTCCATCACAGACAAATGATTTCATTTTCTTAAAAAGTGCTTAAAATAGTGATATAAAGCTGCAGTTTTTCAATGAAAGGCCCCTTCTGCACACGCAAAATAATGCATTTTCAAACCACTTTCACAACTGTTTGCTAGTGGATTTTGCTATTCTGCACAGCCTCAAAGAGCACTGAAAGCAGTTTGAAAGTGCATTATTCTGCATGTGCGGAATGAGCCATAGTTTAAGCAGTCATTTTAAATACCCAGCTTTCTTTAAAAAAAAAAAAGAGAGAGGTAAGACTCTAGCCTGTTGCCTCACAGAAATATGCTTTTCTTTATCTTATGTTGATGCAAGCTGGGAATTCAGAGGACCTGGTTGCACTATCCTTGAAACACGCCAGCATTATATCACTATATTAAAGCCATTTTTAAAGGGGGTGCTCTGATATTGCTGATAACACCACTGATGACAACAGCACACTACCTTGAAAGTTCTCATTATTTCAGCCATGTGCAGAAGAAAATGAAAGAATTCAACAACTGGGAAAATGCTTAGGGGTGCAAATGTGTGGAACAACCCTGCCCAAATCAATTCCAATGGTTATGGGTTGGCTCCTAAGAAAATCAAGAATAATTCCAGTGTGCAGAAAAGTTTTTTGTCTTCTCTATGGCCCTTTCCACACAGGCAGAATACAGTGCCACAGAGACAGCAAAAACGCCATCCCTGGGGAAGCATTCCCTGGCTGCCCCAGAGCAGCGTCCCTGGTTGCCCCGGGGTGGTGTGAAGCCACCGCTTTAAACCTCACTCATCAAGCAAGGTTTTTGAAAAGTGGCGTCTTACCGCCGGTGCAATGCGAACTGCACCAGCGGGAAGCCGCCGCTTTTCCCGTCGCCTCCACTGACCTGCCTGTCCAGTGCTGCTCTGGAGGGCTGCAGAGACCCGCCCACATTGCCCTCCAACCCCTTGAGGTAGGAGGGCAGCATGGGCAGGTCCCTGCAGCCTGCCAGAGCGATGCTGGACAGGCAAGTCAGTGGAGGCGACAGACCAGAGGCTCCGTGCAGAGCTTCCTCTCTGGTGTGGTGGATCTGCAGGGTTGCTCACACGCTGCCATATGAGCAGTCCCTGAACCTCCACTGGCATAATTTATGCCAGTGGAGGTCCATTTCAGTTGCCATGTTGAAAGGGCCATTAACTCAGGAATGCCCCTAGAACACCCCCAGCCACACCGGTAGCCAGGTTTAGGTCAGCAAGGCTTGGTGGGGTATGGGATCTTCCAGTTTAGGGTACCGCTGAACTCTGTAGCATCTGCCCCCCTCCCAGTTTGCCCTCTCTGCTGGCACATGTGTCACACTGGGGGTGGTGGGTGCCATTTTCTTCCTATATATGACAACCCAAGTATTCCTTGGTGGATTCCCATCCAATTACCAGCCAGGGTCAAACCTGCTTAATTTCTGAGATCTGACAAGATCAGGCTTGCCTGGGCCATCCAGTTCAGGGCACATTTATAACATATATGTCCACATAGTAAACTCTTATATACAAATCTGATTAAAAGTGCAGGCAGTTTAAAAACCAGTGCATTCATTTCTGTTATTTCTTTTTTTCATTCCATCCAATTAGAAGTTAATCTCCACTTTGCTGCAGGCTGGTAAATGTTGCATTTCAGTGTAAACTATGTGGGCACTTTCATTTCTTGTAATTACAAGACATAATTACTTTGGCACTTTCTTAGACCTTTTTTCTTATTAAAGGAGCTTTTGAAATTCATAGTTTTTATTTTTCATAAACTAAGCACTATTTTTATGTTCAAATAAAGACATCTCATAAGAGGCAGGGAACTTGGAGCCTTAAAGCCTTCATAGTGTTTCTGAAAAATAAAACCTGCCTACTTGCTAAGGGTTGTGTCATCACATTTTGATGTCAGGGTACTTATCAGCGTGGTCATTGTTTTACCAAATGTGCTGTAAGTCATCTCCAGAATATGAAGTAATGCTACTGCATGGTATTGGTACATGTGTGGCATCCTAAAACCTAAAAATAGTTTTTGTCCCATTCAGATAATATAAACAACACAGCAGGATGAGGCAGATAGATTCTCTTATGTTCACAGGGACTCCTGTAGTCATGTGGATATGCACATACTACTCGTGGGTCTTATGCCATGGTAACCATTCATAGGCTAATGATAACCATTCATGGGCTAAAAAAGTGATTTTAACCTTTTCAGGTCCTTTAGCATCTTTCATATACTCTGAATCCTCTTTCAATGCAACCCAGTGATTGTTTGCCAGAAGATTTTGCTATTTTACAGTTGTAAAGTGCATTGAAAGTGAACTGAAAGTGCATTATTCAGTTTTTGTAAAAGTGTCAGTTGCAAGAACATGACAGGAAGTCATAAAACACCAGAGTTACATGATATTAGAAAAGGGAGCCAGAATAATTACAATTTGTTAATGTTAAGACAGAGCTTAAGCAGCAAACCAACTGTGTAGGGGAGGGAAAACACAAACCAAGCAACATGAAGTATTCTGCAGTAAGGAACAAGCCAGTGTTCAGAGCTATGGAGGAATCCTCTCTACCACTGAGTGTATTTGCTTCACAATCATGCTACTCAATATATATGCAAGAAAAGGCATGAAAGATGAGGTCTCTGCTCTCTACCCATGCTCAGCAGCAGGTTCTTCCAAAAGGAAGGAAAATGGTGAAAGGAAGATAATGAGAATGAGAAAAATAACTTTTCATTAACTGCCTCTATAACCCTAGGCTAGCTTTCTGGGTTCTCCTAGCAGGTTTCCCCGATCTCCGAATGGATTGTTTCACCTGATTTTTTTTCTATACAGAACAGTAGCTTTACACAGACTTAAAGCTCTGCCCATTTTCCTGCCTTCCTACAGGAGCTCACTTTTAAAGGAGCCTCCTGGCTCCATCCTGTTTTTTAATCCCTGCCAGTCCCTATCTTCCCAGCTACACCTAGCCTGATTGTTCTCAATCTTCCACCGAATGGCTGTTAGCAGTTCCTCATTCTTAAACTCCCCCCACCATTGCTTGTGCCCAGAGGCTGGCTGGGATAGATCATAGGCCCTCCAAGCCAACTTCTCCTTTCTCTGAGCATGCTCTTCCCCAGGCCTCAGTATTTGCACTGCTGTTTGGTGAGCCTCATGGTGATGTTGGCCTTTATGGAGTTTGAATTGATGGACAGATTCAAGAAAATCAGTTGTAGCTGAGACTTAGAATAGTCCAGACTGAGAACTTCTGTGTAGCTGTTTATAGTCCTAACTAGTCTTACTGTTAGCTGTAAATAAACCTGTGTTAAACCCACAAATGCCATTCTGTCATCCCTCACAACATGGTGTCAGAAGTTTGAGCTCCAAGCCATCTCCAGAGTTGTTTGCAAAAGTCTGCAGTTTTTTCTCTTTGAAACTTGAGAGAAAGCGAGAGAAGGGAACTGAAGCAGCACAAAATGGCAAAGTTTTCCCCATCAGAAGCCTTTGACTTCTATCAGCCTGCTAGATGGTCTGCCTGGAAACAGCACTTCTCCAGGTACAGAGTTGCTACTCAATTGCAGGAGAAGGCAGGAGAGATCCAGGTATGCTCCTTGATTTATGCAATGGGTCCCCAAGCAAAGCAGATTTTCAACTCGTTCATCTTTGCAACAGAAGGGGATGAGAATAGCTTTGACCTAGTCCTGACAAATTTGATGAATATTTTATGCCCAAATGCAATCTAATCCATGAGAGAGCTTGTTTCCACCAGAGCAAACAAAAGCCTGGTGAGTCTGCAGAAGCTTTTATAAAATGGCTGCATCAGCAAGCAGACATTTGTGCCTTTGGGGGCTAGTAAAAGTAAAAATATCAGAGACCAATTAGTCATGGGTATTTCAGACACAGAACTTTCTCTGAAGCTGCAACTTAAAAGTGACCTTACTTTGGATGTCGAAATGCAACTAATTAGAAACTATGAACTGATTAAAGCATAAGTCTATGAACAAAGTTCTACAAAAGGATGTTAAAAGGTTTCTAGGGCTACAAAGTTTTGCGTGCAGATGGTGAGACCCTTCTCCGGCAAATAATACACCACCAACGACAGGCTTGGAAAATGAATTGGGCCGCAGCCCAATTTATTAATTATTAACACAACTATATACATAGAAGCTGGGCAGCAAACGGGTTGCAACATCAAGCAATTCCCCAATCTCCATTGGGGCCACATGCAGGAAGCTGGGAGCCCCAGGGGCGAACCCCCGGCTTCAACCTTTCCTGCTGCTGAGGACGCGGGCACCAGCTAAGCCTACTGACTTGCCTACCGGCCCACTGTCTTCCCTTGCTTGCTGGGGTGGATCCTCTCACTAAAACTACGCAACGTAAACATATTTTAAGCATGGTGCACTATCTAGGCAGGTTCTTGCCAAACTTGGCAGAAATCCTACATCCTTTGAATGACCTGCTGAAGTCTGATGTAGCCTGGCATTGAGGTTCACATCAAGTAGAGTCATTTGCAAAAGTAAAATAACTGTTAATGCACGTATACTAGCATACTATGATGTCAGTCATTCTACTGTTGCTTGTGCTGATGCAAGTAGCTATGGCTTCAGTGGAGTATTTCTTGAAGAGCATGTTGGTGAAATGAAACCAGTTGCATTTTATTTCAGACCCCTTGCTGATGCAGAAATTCTGTATGCTCAGACTGAGAAAAAAATATGTTTAGCAGCAGTTTGGACTTCTGAACAGTTTTCCAAACATCTCTTTGTCTTCCTTTCAGCTCTTCACTGGCCACAGACTTCCAATACCACTGATAAACTGCAAAAATTTGGACAAAGTTCTAATGAGATCCCAAAGTCTCCTTCTACAGTTGAGGAAGTACAATCCTCAAGCAGAGTATCATCTAGGTAAAATTCTGGTTATTGCTGATACACTGTCACAGCATCTCCTGAAGACTATTGATGCTGACTCTATCACACTTAACAAAGAAACTGAATGCAATGAGGCCACTTAGTGAGACCTAAGCCCAATTTCAAAGTCTCTCCTTTATCAGCTACAAACCCTCACTTCTTCTGATGCAGAATTGCAGAAAGCCATGAACTATGTATCCAAAGGATGGCCAAAACATGCACACTGTCTACAAAGGGAAGTTGGTCCTTATTTCACAGAGCGTGAGCTCATTTTCCATGGTGAGTGTATTGTTATTCCCACTGAGAAAAGGCAGTACATGTTATATGAGCTTCACACTGGACATCAAGGCATTACCAAATGCAGAGAACATGCACTACTTTTCATGTGGTGGCTACAAATTAGCCAAGATCTTACCTCTTTCATTCAGAACTGTGAATTTTGCTAGAAACCCAAACCTTCCCAAAAGAAAGAACCTTTGTAGCTATTCCATTACCTTGAAAACCCTGGGAAAGGGTTAGTGCAGATGTGTATATATGCTGTAAGGTCAAAATTATATGGTAGTTACTGATTATTTTTCTAGGTTTATAGAAATTGTTTCCATGACAAACATGCTAACACCCACAATCATCACTTGTCTGAAAAACATATTTGTCCAATGAGGTTGTCCAGATGTGCTGGTTTCTGAGAATGTGCCTCAGGTCACAGGAAGAGAGTTTGAAGACATACCAGTTTGAACACATCACAGCCAATCTGCACTTTCCACAGCCAAATGGGAAAGCAGAAAGATCAATGCAAACTACAAAGAAAATCCTAAAGCAAAAAGATCATTCCTAACTTTACAGACTTACTGTACTACAATTACAGCTACAGGATATAATCCTGCACAGCTAATAATGTGCCACCAAATCCAAACACCACTTCCTAACCCAAGGACAGCCTTGTACCTTCAATGGTCAAATCTGAAGACTGTTCGAATTATGACCAGAACTAAAGCAGGATACAAAAGACGTTATGACCAGCATCATGGAGTTCACATATTACCATCACTGCCAAGAGGATCACAAGTAAAAATAAAACTGGATGATGATAAAGAATGGCTCAGCCCTGTGGTAGTCATGGAACAATGCCAGACATCATGATCGTACCTTATTAAGACCAACACTGGAACTATTCAAAGAAATAGAATACACCTCCAGTTAGTTCCAGAACCAAAGACTCCAGAATTAGACTCCAGAACCAGATTCTGCAATCAGCATTGAATCTCCTATACCAGATCCGGCATAAGCTCAGCCTTCACTAATAACCACTTCCTCTCTTTTGCCAAGTACAGAAACAGTAACTGGAAGAAGCAGAGTGACCAGAAGACCTGCATGACATAAAGACTGATAGTAACAGCAATCTATCAGGGGGCAGAATAATCCCCAGATGCTATTCACGTGCTATTTCAACACTCTTCAGCATGTTATGTGACTGGCTGTAGCTTGGTGTAGTAAGTTTTGTTTGTGTTATAGCTGGTGTGATGATGTCATTTCTGGAAGGAACATCATCACACAGTTAATGATAGGGGAGATGTTCCAGTATTTGGACAAAACTCTATAGTAGAAACAACCTCTACCATAGATTTTCCCCCCTAAATATCAGAGTGTCTATCATTGTTGTTAATGAGATAATGTCACTTTTAGGAGAGCTATCATCATGCCAGTGACATCTAGACCTCATTTTAAGCCAGGTAAGATCACCTTCCCCTCCTTTCCTACCAATGACTGGTGGGGTAGGGGGGGAAAGACTAGCAATTTTAAGTTTGGGACATTCTTAGAAATGTTATCATTACATACCAGTTATGGGCAGTCTCATGAGCATGATGCTCTGATATGAAGAAATTTTTTTGTGTGTGAATGAAGGGCCCCTAAGAATGAATAAGCTGGGTGAAAAATACCACTGTAATTCAGCTGTAACCAATTGGCTCAAGCCACCTCTATTTAACAGGAGTGGAGTGGCTTCAAACTTTTGGTATTATTTGTGGTTGCTGTTCTATTATTATCTATGCCCCTGGTAAATTCAAGCAACAACTCTGAACTAATAAATTAGCAGTACAGACATATGCACATTTGTTCCAGTTTAGATCCATTGACTGAAATAAGCATTGACAGAAATAACTCTGCACAGTACTTCACTCACTGCTGAAGTAATAAGTATCTTCTTTTACTGTATTTTTTGTAAAATGCAAGTATCTTTTGGGTAATATACTCTTGAG
Organism: Sphaerodactylus townsendi; assembly: GCF_021028975.2. Classification (NCBI taxonomy): domain Eukaryota; kingdom Metazoa; phylum Chordata; class Lepidosauria; order Squamata; family Sphaerodactylidae; genus Sphaerodactylus; species Sphaerodactylus townsendi. The sequence continues at coordinate 125,612,358 of NC_059425.1, read as the reverse complement.
GGATTTTTTTTACAAAAAAAACACCCCCTTTCATCACATATATTTTCTGAAGTGGAAAAAATAAAAAATGAGGAGTAAAAAGCCATCAAGAATATATGAGGCACTGCACTGAAAAAAATCATGATAATGTCCCATATTTGCATAAGACATTTGCAGAGAAATAAATGCTGATGAGTAAAACAAGGATTTGTAATGTTTCACATTCTTTGTTTCAGCTTGGCACTACAGGGAACTGATCACAAATGAAATATTTTCTGTTCTTTCTTCCCTTTCCCCATTCTTCCTCTTTTAGGAAAACTCTTCCTGGCAAATGCTACTGTAAGTTTTATGCATGAAAAGGTGAAGTGTGTTTTAAATTGATAAAACTGGCGCAATGCAAAAGAGAATTGCACTGACAACATTTTAATGCAAATCTTATCAACCAAATGTCTGGTGATATGTCACACAGCTGTCTGTTCACTATACAGCCTCAACAAGCTTTTTTCTCCACAAGGAATTATGTCGCAGTAAGAAACAGAGAGCAAATAATATTTTACACTCCAAGCTTTCTGGTAAACCAAGTTGCTCCCTGGGATGTGCTTGGTTTAAATAACCTTGATTCTAAAAGCCTTTGCTTAGGATCTGTCAGGAACGCTGCTCAGAGAACTACCACTATTGTAAAGCATAACTTCTGTCATCAAATTTCAAAATGAAACTTTCTCAGTTAAAAGTAAATGATGCCCATACCTAGTCTGGATTTATAATTTCCCCCTTTCTTTCTGTTTTGCCAAAAGAAATGAATCAAATAGGACACATTGTTATAAATACAAAGGCTTGTTTCAAGTAGTTGGGGAGAGAAAAAGACAGAGAATGTTTAGATATTTTTGATATTTACATGTAATATATGGGGGTGGGGTGGGTGAATGGACTCCTGGAAGCAACGTGCCAATGTGGGTGCCCTTTCACTGGCATAAGAGGTAAATACACCAGTGAGAGAGTTAACATTCCAGTGCAGGACACTGAGAGGCGTCATGGCATCCAACCTGACAACTTCCTGAAAACACTCCTGTGCTGGATGCTGACCTATACCACCAGAAAGTGTGGCATAGCCCATTGGTCTCCATATTCTTTGTTTTTTTGGTGGCCACGGATTTCTCTATAGTTTCTGTTTTCTGTGCTGCCTGAAACCTTTGGAGGCAGCATGGTTGTCCAGCTTAGTTTTTATCCTCCATGGATGGTACTGTTAGTGCCCTAAAATATCTCCAGGATTTGGGACCAGGAAATAAGAAAGCTGAAAATCCGCAAATAATAATAAGAAAACAAGGATGATCATTATTTTAGCTGAATACATATAAATCTAATATTCTGCTGTTTGGTGGTCAACATTCTATCTTCTCTCAGCTTCATTATCAGCTTCTGTGTCAACACCATTATAGTTCATAGACTGAACTGCAGTGAGCATATTCATATATTAATTTAATCCAAATTATCCATATCGAATGTTATAAGTCAGCAAAAGAAAAAAGATTGATTCACAGCAGACTTTTGGAAATGGAGTGTGAAGACATTCATTCTGCATCATGAAGTGACATTCAATACATTTCAACAGTTAAGGTTGAACAACTGGTATCATCTTAAAGCATATATTTTATGGCTTCAGGGGTCTGAGAGAAAATAGACATCACCCATCAATTTTATAAATATATAATGCATAATGCTTCAAAGGATTCTAATTTTGTGAGAGTTCGTATCACCAAAGTGATTAGCAGAACTTGTGTATGCGCACACACCCACACAGAAAATATAAAGTCAAATCTATCACTTGTAGTCTTGTAAACTCAAAGGAATGTCAAGAGCAATATTGATCATCCAAGGCTCCACTTTTCTTAACATATTGCCTAAAACATTTTATTCTGCTGTTTGTCTTTTACAGAATGCATGGGGTTTTTTTTCAAATCAGGACCCCTCTAAGCTTCTTTTAAATTATATAAAAAGAAATTAGTATGACTTATAAAGTTGTATCATTAAATGTAAATGGTTTAAATATCTCAGGTAAACAAGGAAAATATTAAAATATTTAGAACACGTAAATTCGGACATAATCTGTCTTCAGGAAACCCACATTAAAAAAGATGACATTACACATATGCAAACAAAAAAGGTAAATTATTCCATACAGAACTAGACAAAAAGAAAAGAGGTGTAGCTTGATATATAAAAGAATATCTAAATCCATGATAGATCTAATTATATAAGACAGGATTTGTCTTATATAATTAGATCTAAATATCTAAATCCATGATAGATCCACAAATAATGGAATATATGTAGGAATATAAAATAATCTAGATAGCATGAAATTTTTTACTACTGGGAGTATATGCTCCCAATGCTAAGAAAGCAATCTTCTATGAAAAAACTTCTAAAAATTATTTCACAAGAAACACATGATAACCTAATAATAATAGGTGACTTTAATAGAATAATAGACAAAACACTAGACAAACAAGGAAAGGCACAATAAAAACTAATTACCAAATCACTTTTCAAAACTTATACAAAACTTGAAAGTAAAAGACCTATGGAGATAAAAAGGGGGGAATGCTAAAGAATACACCTTCTTCTCAAATAGAAACAAAATGTTTTCAGATCATAATCCAATTTTGTGGACTCTACATAAAGAAAATAGATACAATACAAGGAGAATCAAAAATTGGCTGCTTCAAAAAGAAGAAATTAACAAACATTGACATTAATGAAACATCATCCCAAAATATTAACTTAATCTGAGATAATAGAAAAGCATATGCAAGGTGATTGTTGATAGATCAAGGTATACATTTTTTTAAAAAACGAAAGGAGGAAATGGAAAAAATGACAAAGGAATTAGGACAATTAGAAAAAATACAACAGAAAAGACCAGGTAATAAAAAGATAAGATGAAAAATTCTTATACTAAAGTCACAGACAGATCAAAAATTAACACTGGAGATATGTGTAAGGAACCTCAAAGGACTCGAAACAAAGGAACTGAGTTCAGTACGTTTATTTCATAAACTTCAACGATCGCATTACACGGGATGCGGATTCTGACTTTCCCGGGCTTTTACGGAACCTTCAGCCACCTCCCACAAACGTCCCAGCAGGTTTCCCACGACAGAGCAGAAACAAACTTCAAACACACAAGATAGCCACAGCAAGGTTAAGGCCCCAACCATCCCGGGCACGAAGCCCAGAACGAGGAATGCATCAAGGCCAGGCAGAAAGAGCAGAAACTAACCCCCACCCTTACACTCCGCCTCCTCCACGAAAGCCCCCTCCCCCGGGGTTTAAGAGGGAAAGCCTTATGAAAAGCAGCAATCAAAGGGAGGCATCAATATTTTCAACATACACCCATTGATTATGTGTCCTGAGGGATATCCCACCCAGGATACCACAAATATTGCAGACGTTTGCATATGTAACGAGAATCCAGAATAAGCGTCGATTTTGTAGTGCTTGTGGCCATCAACGATCACCGGCGGGGGAATCTCCATTGGGTCGTTGCCTAAGCATCTGAATCTGGAGCCCACAGCTTGAGTAAGCTTCCTTGTGAAGATGAAATACAGGGTGAATATTACTAAGAGAATTAGGCAACTCCTTAACCGGGCTGTCACATCGTTGATCACCTATGGGTGATCCCTAAACGGGCCTATAAATTTCTTTTGCCTAATTTAGAATATTTATGCACATCCCCTAAGGTTTTGGAGGGACAAAATAAACCCAAGCCCCCACTCTTGCAGAGGAAGAATCCATTCTATAAGTTTGTCCGCTTGTCTCTTTTGGGCTTCCTGCTACTTAAGTAGAGCGAGTGAAGAGACGGATTTCCAGCCTTCAGCTAGAGACCGGATCCAGTCACCAAAGTCAGGGGTTGAAGCGCCTGATCGGGGAGACTCAGGGGTAACGGGGGAAACGATCAACCGGTAGACCACTTCAAACGGAGTTTTATTGGTGCTGCTGTGAACCGCGTTGTTGTAGGCATATTCGTGGGCGAAGGGTAGAAGCTCCCGTCCAGTTATCCCTGATGATAGTTGGTGTAGCAACGAGGTAGAGTACTGCTCAAAGCGTTCTGTTGGTCCCGTTCGGTCTGGCCGTTACTTTGCACGCATTGGTGCAGGGCCGCCACAGCCGGCAGACCGTTCCCAACAACTCCAGGAACGCTTTCCAGAACTTAGATATGAACTGTATGGAGGCCCCTGTCCGGAAATCACTCTCTCTCCTCGCATGAATGCAACTTGATAGATATGTTGAATAAACAATTTGGCCAATTTAGGCCGAGGGAATGGTGGAACATGGAACGAAGTGCGTTTCTGTTTGAAAAAAAAGAGTAGTCCACCACACTACCCAAAAGTACTAATATTACCATGGCTTTTGGGGGGAGATCTGTGATGAAATCCATGGAAATCACTTACCACGGCCGAAAGTCACGGGGGGGGATGGGGTGTAGCAATCTATGCTGACTTAGTAGGGCTTGGTTTTTTACGGCCTCTGCGCATGTCAGACACCCTTTATGTATGCCCTTCAATGTCCTTGCGCATGGTGCGCCACCAAAACTGCCTTCTAAGTAGGTGAAGCGTTTTCAGAAATCCAAAGTGTCCTGCTTGTCGGGCGTCATGACCAGCCATTAGAACCAGCTTACGTAAGGCCGGTGGGACGTGCCAGCATTCCCCCCGTCTCCACACTCCCCCTTGTAACTGCAGGAGGGGGTCAGATTCCTCCTTCGGAACCTCCTGTCATCCCGCCTTCTCCAGCTGACGTAGAAACGGGGATACAACGTCCGGCACCTGCACGGGGGAATGTTTCGGGGGCGTGACTGTCTGGGATCGGGTTACCGCCAAACCCAATTGAGAAGGCGTGAGAATGGTACGAGGCATGCCAGAAGGAGCGGACCGGCCCTCTGGGAAGGCGTGGGATAGGGCGTAGTTACGAAATAATATTACTAGGAAGAAATGGACGCGAAGTTGAATCTGAAAAGAAATCACTTCATCTTAATTGTTTATTGACATTTTGAGGGAGTAGACAAAACTGCCAAGTTTTTATGATCGACCAGACTTGGAACGGCGCGGCGGCTTCTTCCAGCCAATGTCGCCAATGACAAAGCCTCTTTAATGTATTGCAGTTTCTTTTTATCTCCAAATCATTCAGTTGAGTTCAGGGTCGGACAGTTGCCGCTGATAAATAAGCACACGGTACAAGTTTGTTATCTTTATTTTTCTACAAGAGTGCTGCTCCAAGGGCTTTATCCGAAGCATCAACATGTACGATGAAAGGCAAAGTAGGATCTGGGTGTTTCAAAATAGGTTCAGTAGTGAAAGCTGTCTTAAGAGCCTGAAACGATTTTTGACACTCAGGGGACCAAGCAAGGGGAGCCCCGGGTTTCGACGCCTGGGGTCCCTTTCCTTTGGTGCGCAGCAAATCTGTGAGTGGTAGAGCAAGCTTGGCAAATTGGGGAATAAAATCTCGATAAAAGTTCACAAAACCTAGAAACGATTGAAGTTCCTTACGGGTGGTGGGTATCGGCCAATTCACTACAGCTGCGACTTTTGCTGGATCCATCTCCAGACCCTCTGGAGAGATCCGATACCCTAGGTAATCCATGGAGGTTTGGTGGAAAGCACATTTGGACAGTTTTGCGAAAAGAGAGTTATCGAGCAAATGTTGCAACACAGCCCTGACCAAACGTTCATGCTCTTCCATCGTTTGGGAATAGATTAGAACGTCATCCAAATACACCACCACCCCCTTAAACAGAAATTCTTGTAGAACGTCGTTGATAAGAGACATGAAAGCCCCTGGGGCACCGGATAATCCGAATGGCATTACAAGATATTCATACTGGCCAAATTTGTATTAAATGCTGTTAAATGCTCGAAGCCCTCAGCAATTCGTACTTGGTAATACGCCTCCCTCAGATCCAGTTTGGTAAAAATACGCCCCTTTCCCAAGGCATCAAGCAAGTCCTTGATGAGGGGCAAAGGGTATTTATTTGACAACGAAACAGCGTTGAGACCACGATAATCAGTGCACAGACGTAGGATTCTATCTTTCTTTTTCACAAACAGAACGGGTGCTGCGTGGGTGCTCTTTGTGGCTCAGCGGATGAAACCGCGAGCCACATTCTTATCGAGAAAGGCTCAACGCTCCTTCTCCTCGGCTGGGCTCATCCGATATATTCTACCTTTTGGAAGTTGTGCCCCAGGACCAAGAGGATTTTACAGTCTGTGTCCCTATGGGGGGGGAAGTTGATCACATTCCTGTTCTGCAAAGACCTTGGCTAAATCCCAGTACTGTTTGGGAACTCCGCCCAGCTCTGGCCTCGGCCCACTGCCTAAAGCCATTGCCTGGGGCTTAATTCGGGATCTTCTTTAGCCTCTGCCGGTGGCTCACCCTTAGGCATGTGGATCCCTCACAAGGGGGATCGGTGAATCGGACTATGCTGCTGCCCCCAGAAGATGGTGGGTTCATGGGAGAGGAGCCAGGGCATGCCCAGCACTATGGGATGCTTCTTACGCACTGGCTTTCAAGATGAAGCTACCGCTTTTCCCAGTGTTCCAGCACATCGCAGAAGCACTGGTTGGGTTTTGAAGCGGGCCGGACCGCTATGCCCAGCCGGCTGCCATCCATTTGAGTAAAGGGAATTGATTTGGCCAGTGCTATACGCTTGAGCCCTAGCTGCTCAGCCACCTGAGGGTTTCATAAGACAGTGGGGAGCAACCGGAATCTCACGAGAGCTCGTGCCAGAATATGGATGTGCTTGGAGGTATTGGTTAAGCGTGGTCATAATAGCAGTTATGGGGAGGGCTCCCCTTCACTCACTGCATCTAGGCGTGGGAAAATCTTCAGCATGAGGACCAGACGAAAGGCTCACCCTTCAGGTTCGGTGTCAAAGCCGATCTCCCGAAGCTACGTCATCATAGGAGGTTTGCACAGCTCCTTGAGGCCCCGAGGGCCCGGCTCTTTGGCGCAGGAGTCTGTGCCGTTGACTTGCGGGGTGCTTGAGGGACAGGCGCCTTTTGTTTTTTCAGGCAGTTTAGCCGCCATGTGGCCCGACCCCCACAATATAGACCTGCAACCCGACGCGGCGGTAGCGCTCAGAGGTGGATTCAGCTGCCAACAGTCCTGCACTCGCCTTCTTGATTGGGACAGTGACCGTCGATGCCGGTTTGGCAGGAGGTTTGGCAGGAGGTTTGGTCGGAGCGGTTTCCCGTCTTGGATGCGATTAAGACGGGCCGTATTAAGATTGCCGGTGGTAATCCACTCCGCGATGGTCTGGGGTTCGCACACCATGCATGCCCAGGTGCAGATTTCCTCCCTCGACAGCGTGCGTGGGAAGTATTCACATTTCATACGTTCGGGCCAGTCCGGGGAGACTTGCTCGCGACCAACCGAAATTCTCAGGCGAACTCTGCAAAGGTTTTGTTTCCCTGCTTGAGAGTTGCTTAACAGTCTTGATGGCTTTGTTCACCTCTTCCGGGTCTTGAAAACGAATTCGCAACCTCCTTGGAAGTAAAGCTGCCACGGTTTGCAGTTCAGGGGCCTCTGGAACTTCATGCAATTCCACAAACCATTCCAGCGCATCTCCATCCAGCACGGACTCCGATGTCCACGCGACTTTCTCGGCTTCGGACCTATAAAGATCATCAAACTCAAGCATGTGTGTCGCCGAAGTTGTGGTGGATGAAGTATGGCAATCTGGAAGCTGTCCCATCAAAGCGTGCAGGGATGTGGAGGGCTAGGGTAACCCCTACCGGCTTGTGGAACTGGGGCCGGAGGCTTGTTGCGAGGCTGGGTGGTTGCGCCTCTGGACCGGAGGCTGGAGGTTGCATTGGGAGCAGGACTCACGCTGGGAAGTAGGGGAGCAGTGCGATCCGGGCGCATGGGTCGGTGAATCGCGCCACCGGTGCCGGGTAGAGCCACTGGTGGCACTTTCGAGATCTCTCCGGGCAACGCCGCCTCCCTTGCCGCCAACTCCCTCTCACGGCGTGTGATGAGCTCTCCCGTTCACGTTGCAGTCTATCCCGTTCTCTACGTTTGCAATTCCGCTTACGACAACTTCCTTGGTTTTCCAGCAGCTTTAAGGCATTCCAAGTATGGCGCTGGAGCTTCAGTCGGGAGTGTTCTAAGACTTGGATTCACGGGGAGGTGAGGTCTTTGAGGAACTGGGTCTCTTAGGACGTCCTTCTCGGGACAGTTCAGCGCTTCCACGGCTCGGCGCTGCTGTTCACGTTCTTGTTCTAAAGGGCTTCACGCTCTTTCGGTGAGCCATCCGTTCGCTCTGCTCCCCAGTCCCATTTGGTTTCTCTCGAGAGCTTCCATCTGTTCCCAAAGATTCGAAACCAGAAGGGATGCACCGTGTGTAACGCTTGGCCGATGCAGGGGCGGTAGCCCCCCATCAACTCAGGTCTGGAGGCGGGCACTGTCCAGGGAGCATGGCCTCCAGCTTCTTCGAGATCCGATAAGTCCGAGGGTCGCTGGGTATCGGCATCTTTCCGCTGAACGCGTGAGTCGGAGTCTGGAAGTTTAGAGTAACTCTCAACACTTCCTCCTCAGAGTCCTACTGGAGTCGATTTGGGGGGCATAGGCAGCACTTTCGGGCACGCTCCGGTGCTCTGCCGAGGAAGTGATCTTTGGGAGGGGGATCCTCGCAGGTATTGATCCAGGAACCTTGCCAGGGACTCTTCTGTTGTGTCCCCGTGGGATGAGTTGATACCCTGATTTCCCTCCTCCACCCGTCGCATCACCGTTTTGTAATCCATATGTTGGCGGTGGTGATATGTTGCCCCAGAGGGGCGTGATCCATCGACGCTCCACCACCAGGATCGTAGAAATCCTGGCGAACTTCCAGGGGGCCGGGCGGAACCAGGCGCCCGAAGCCATCCAGGGGGAGCTTCTTCCAATTGCTCATGCAGCTGGGAGGAAGTTAGCTAAGCTCCAGCTGAGCCGAGGCTTAGAGAGGGTCACCAGGGAGACAGGGTTCTGCTGGCTCCTCCAGAGAGCCCGTTGCTTGTGGAAGGAAGATATGGAGCCCTCTTTGGGGAGCTACCACCCAGTCTTGTGCGCCTTCCAAGTGCAATAGAACTCTCGAGTGTTCAATCCTTGCATGCTCGTTGGGCATCAGGGATTCCACAAAACGGAAGGATAATGGTAGCGACTCCAAAATCAATCCGAAGATAGAGATGCTTTGAGAATCTGCGATAATGTAAGGAACCTCAAAAGGACTTCGAAACAAAGGAACTGAGATTCCGAATACGTTTATTTCATAAACTTCACCCATCGCATTACACGGGATGCGGATTCTGACTTTCCCGGGCTTCAGGTATCGCTTTTACGGAACCTTCAGCCATCTCCCCCAAACGTCCCAGCAGGTTTCCCACGACAGAGCAGAAACAAACTTCAAACACACAAGATAGCCACAGCAAGGTTAAGGCCCCAACCATCCTGGGCACGAAGCCCAGAACGAGGAATGCGTCAAGGCCAGGCAGAAAGAGCAGAAACTAACCCCCACCCTTACACTATGGAACAAATTACAATATATGAAACAGAGAGAATTTGAATGAGCAAATAAACCAGGCAGATGGTTAACAACTAGAATAAAAAAGAGAAATAGAAGAATTATTACAAAAATTAAGATGAAAGATAAAATAATAACAAAAAGAGATGAAATTGAAAAAGCATTTATTACACAGATCTTATTACACAAAATATATAAGTGAAAATATAGAAAAATTAGAAAGTTTTTTGATAAAACAACAAAAAGAAAAAGAAAACAGTTTTAATCTTAAATAATAAAATTACCAGTGAAGAGATAGAAAGAACAATTCATAATCTAAAAAGTAATAAGGCCCCAGAACCAGATGGTTTAACGAATATCTATTATAAAAAAATGATTAAAACAATAAAACCTAAACTGGGAAAAAACAAAAATTACAAGAATTTGGAGAAATATCTGGACAGAAAATAAACAAAGAAAAATCTAAAATATTGACCTTCAATATGATAGACACAGAACAAGACGAATTAAAAAAAACATTTCAGGATATGACATCATAAAATACTTAGATATTAATTTAGAGAAAAATAATATCTCCTTATTTGCCAATAATTAAGAAAAACTTTGGAAAGAGATTTTAAAAAGATTTAGAAAAATGGAAGGCTTTACAACTGTCCTTTATAGATAAAATAAATACAATCAAGAGTATAATTTTGCTGAATCTGCTGTATCTCTTCCAAAACATACTGATAATATTATTCATGAATCCAATACATAAACGGAAAAAAGATTTATTACAATTCCTGTGGAATAAAAAAAGAGCAAAAATAAAATATACAAATTTGATTGATTATAAAAACGGGGAGGCTTGGAATTTCCTGCTCTCCAAGCTTACTATGAGGCTAGTACATTAATTTGACTGAAGGGCCCTTTCTGCACATGCACAGATCCGAGCCGCTGCCATAATAATTTATGCCAGTGGAGGCTTGGGGGCCATTCGCACACTAGCGTGTGAGCGATCGGCACTTCCCCCTCAGTCGGAAAGGTGGCTCCATATGGATCTGCCTCTGGTTGCCCCCCTCCACTCACCATCCCATCCTTCATCGCTCTGGAGGGCTGCAGGGACCTGCCCATGTTGCCCACTGACCTCCAGGGGTCGGAGGGCAGCATGGGTGGGGTTCTGCAGCCCTCCATAGCGACGAAGGACAGGATGGTGAGTGGAAGGTAGGGAGAAAGCAGCATCTTCCCGCCGGTGGTGTTCGCACTGCACCGACTGGAAGACAGTGATTTAGAAAAACCTCGCTAGTTTTGCAAGGTTAATAGGAGCAGCTTCATGCCGCTCCTGGGGGCCCAGGATGGTGCTGCTGCAATGCAGCAATATCTCCTGTGCAAACAGCTGCCCTGGGATGGCGTTTTTGCCATCCCTGGGCTGCTGTAAATCGCCCAGGCGTAAAGGGCCAAATATTGGATTATACTAAAAGATAAAAGCCTTTTAAGTCTGGAAGGTTTTAATTTTGAAAAAGGTTGGCATGCTTATTTATGGCCAAAAAATCGACAGTAGACAACATTAAACAAACACATAATAAGGAAAGCTTTAAATATGATATGGACAAAGTATAAGGACAGATTTTATAACAAAGTACTAGCTCTACAGAGCGGCTCTCCAGAGCAAAAACATTACAACTAAAAGAATTACAGGACAAAAAAAATTGGCCTACATACAAAGACTTAATCAAACAAATAAATGGCAAGACAATAATGAAAAATAAAACTGAACTACAAACACTTAATATAATCAACAAAAGGTATACTTATATACAACTGAAAGAAGAGTTCAGAAAAGATCTTAAAAGATAAGACTTTCACTAGGAAACCAATGAATTTTATGTAACTTTTAAGTATTTTATTGGACATTACATTGTATTGTGAACCGCCTAGAGATGAGGCGGTCTATCAAATCCAATCAATCAATCAATCAATCAATCAATCAATCAATCAATCAATCAATCAATCAATCAATCAATCAATGAGATAAAAATTAATTATATAAAATAATTTTAAGATATGAAACTAAACACGAAGTAGTAAAAGATGTAATGATCAAGTGGGATACAGATATTGAGAGACCAATACTACTAGATGTATGGGAAATTTTTGGACAAGACATAATAAATTCACTCTGGCAATAAATGTAAAAGAATTTGTTTTCAAAATGTTTCACAGATGGTATTCTACTCCTGCAAAGTTAGCTAAGTAGATATGCTCACAAAGTATCACTGTGAGGTTGGTGCAACATGTAAGTAAATGAAACATTTGGTCTAACATGTAAGTAAATGAAACATTTGTGAATTATCAACAGCTCAGTAATTATTACTGAAGGCCAAATACTAATGATGGCTTTTGCCCTGCAGTGACAAAGCCCCATAGAGCAGCTCTAACAGAATGCGCAGAGAGGGTCCTAATGCAACTCACTGTATGAGATGGGTAAATATTGTGTTCATGACTAACAAAATATGCAACTTAAATCAGTCTCTCTTTTTGAGACTGGCAGTTAGCAAATGTAAAGCCATTTTTAACTGTTTTTAATTTATTTATAAAATAAAATCTATTCTTCAGTTTTCAGAAACTACTCAAGGCAGTATTCAAAGGAGGTTCATAAAATGACAGGTCAGTTAGCCCAATGCTTATTCCATGTAAATTGGTGGACACTATTAAAGACAGAATTATTCACATAGAGGAATGAGTTCTCCTGAGGAAGAATCAGCATGGGTTCTGTAAAAAGAAGTCTTGTTCTATTAATGGTTTGGAGTTCTTTGAAAGGGTTAACCAACATGTGGGTAAGGCATCATACACACCAAGATTTCAAGAAAAGTCAGAAAAGGTATATGATTAAACTAAGAAACAAAGAAAAAGAAGCAGTCCTAATGTGAAAAAAGTCTTCAGTGATAAGCAATTTTAACTGGAATATAAAAATCTACACACAGTGATGAGCCTAGCAACAAGGAAATAAGATGCAAAAGGAGATAGGCTAAAAATAACGATCATGAAAAATCACATTGCTTAAAACACTTAGCTTAAAATCAGTCAGCAAATGAGCAATTATCAAAGAATCAAGAATCAGCCAGTGGTGCAGGAACAGAAAATAGAGAAGGTAAATAATTTCCCAGTCTTATCATTGGGTTTGGTGGAAAACATATACACCCCTCACCCCAAAAAATGATTTCATCAATGAACTGCTGGACAACAGCCCAGCAATCAGTGAGGAACACTCAAACATTAACAATAGTAAATAGCCTCCTCTTTTAGAGGCAGTTTCACATGAAGACACTTGGAAGCAAATTCCTTTTAAAAATTAGCAATTGGAGGCAGTTAGAGGCCTTTCACAGACTCTAAAAGAACTGTATCATGGGACTGCAGCCCACAAGGAGTTAAGTCACGACTGATTGTGGCTGGCTGGCTGTGAAAAGCAGAATTCTAAAGGCTATAAGAGGAGATTTTGCAGGGAGTTCTGATCAGAATGCCAGAGTGAGCTGATGTGTGTATAAAGTTCCATTCTCTGGTGGTTTAGAGTCATCAAGCTTGAGCAATATCAAAAAAATTCGAGAAAATTAAGATATAGCTTGATTAGGCTGTAAAATTATCGGCATAGCTGAATCAGCCAAATCCTGATATCCGAATTTATACCCTGAAATTTGTGTGCCTCTAGCTTAAAAAAACGTGTCCTTGATAGGCACCCCAATATATTTGTGCAGATTCTCCCTTTAAACTGCCCTGGCTCCATTGCAACCAATGGGGAATTTCTGGATGTGTTAGCAGGTTGCACATTTTCCAAGGTAGAGGTACCAAACTTTCAGGGTATCTTTAGAAGACTCTCCTGATGAAAAATGTGCACCCCACAGACATCCCCCAAAATTCCCCATTGACTGCAATGGAGTCATGTCAGAGCAGAGAATCTGCCATGCTTCTCAGTTCTATGGGGAAAATGTTTTTTCCCCACCATAGACTTCAATTAACCTTGCTGTTATGCCCAGCTGGCTCTGTGCTGGATATTTTATTGGGAACTCTGGTGGGAGTCTTGCTTTGGGTAGGGGCAACTATTTCCCACAGGGGTGTTGATGAGTTTCCAATGAGACTGACCAGCAGCCCTGTGGGAAATTTGGTGCCCCTACCCAGATCAAGATTTCCACCAGAGCCCCTCAACCATAGAAATCTCTACCACAGAGCCAGCTGGGCATAACATCAAGCCTCACACCTCACACTGCTTTAAATGGAGGGGGAAAGCAGCATCCCAACTTGCTACTGGTCCTTCAAAGGGAGGTCTCAGAAGGTGAGAGTTGGGGGGGGGGGTTTGGACATGTGGACTGCACCCTGATCCTCCTCTCCTGCAGGCTCACACACCATTACAGGAGTACAGGTTGCACTTTAGGTGGTGTGGCTGCCTTTCATCACTGGACCCCCTTTCCCCAGGAGTGTTGATGGGGTGTCAGCTTGGGGTCTGGCCAGCTAAAAATGGAGGCGAAAACAGAAAATAACACAATTAATTACAGCAACTGTTTCCCACTGCACAAATGATTCGTTTGTAATTAATCTATTTCCACTTTAAGGGAAGGGAGACCTGAAGATGTACCTACCTCGCTGAATGCTGGGGAAGGCTTTCAGAGGAGGACCATGCTGCCCCAGTCCACTGTGGTGTTCTTCAACAAATTTCCTGGTAAAGCAAACACCAGGAAGACTTTTTCAGCACGGTTTATAAAGTTGCAAAATGATGCACTGTACAGCAAATAATTGAATAAAGTGTGGTTGATGATAAATCACTTCTCAAACACACCTGGTAATTTATGGCCCTTTTCTTTAATGTTCTTATGCCATGTCCTGACATTTCTTTTTCGCCTGTGCATAACACAAAAGAAACTCTGGCTCATTTCGCACATGCAGAATAATGCACTTTCAAACTGCTTTTGGTGCTCTTTGAAGCTGTGCGGAATGGCAAAATCCACTTGCAAACAGTTGTGAAAGTAGTTTGAAAAGCATTATTTTGTGTGTGCGGAAGGGGCCTCTGTCAAGTGGGCCTCAGGAATACTGATTTATGTACAGTTTCACATATCCAAATTATTAGGGTTGGAGATTTGGATGAAACAAATACCAGATTCGGCCCGAATCTGGGCGAATTCAGGTATACAGTCCTGCCCAAATACGAACAAATCCGAATGCAAGGTATTCAGGTTTCTTTTGGATTTTTTTGGTGTTTTTCCGTGTTTCAGACTGCAGCAGAGGCGTACCTCCCATTGGGCAAAGTGGGCAGCTGCCCTGGGTGCCACCTTGTGGTGGGCGACAAAATTGCAGGTTTGTGAGGGATTTTGTATTTTCAGTGTTTTTCCGTTTTTGGCCTGCAGGGGGCGCAGATTTTAGGCTGAAGAGGCAGCACCTAAAAAATTTCAGGGAGTTTTGCAGACTCTCCCTGATATGATATCACCCAGGTTTCAGGAGCCGTTCAGGGAGTCCAAAGTTACGGACTCCCAAAGGGAGTGCCCCTATCCCCCATTGTTTCCAATGGGAGCTAATAGGAGATGGGGCCATATTAGCACCTTTGAGGTGGTCCATAACTCTTTGGGACCCCCCCCTGAACCAGCACTTCACCTAAATCTTGGAGATGGGTATCAATATCAGTAGGGTCCTCAATGAAGATACTCTGAAATTTTGGTGCTGCTATTCAATAATTGCACCCTGACAACAGGCACCCCTTCTAAATTTCCCCAGATTCTCTTTTTTTAAATTCACCTTCACCACCAATGCTTGCTTTTCTTCTTTCTTTTATTCTCCCCAAGTGCCTAATAAAGGTTGGTTAAGAAGAGCCATGCTGCTGTTGTTAGCAATCTACCCCCTTCGGCATGGATTTAAAGGGAGAATCTGAGGTCTCCCAGTTTAGCAACCCACCATTTAAAATGATGCTTTTTGGGGGTGGATTCCAGCATCACTTTGTTTAAAGCCATAGGGGAGCCTTCCAGATGTCTCCTTTTAAATCCCACCTTAAAGGGAGAATCTGGGCCCCCCCAGCTTGTAAATAACATTTGAAAGTGATGCTGTTTCCCCCCATTGGGGACTGGATACAAACACTCATAAAATGTTTTCATAAGCAGTAATGAAAAACATTTCTTGAAAAGCATTTTGAAAATGTTTTCCAAATATTATTTCAGCTGTGCGGTACGGCCCATTGCTGCTGTTCGAAGATTTGCGCAGTTGGGGATGTTCCCATAATGCAGATGGTGACTTTGAAACGACCTGGTGGAAAGTAATCATTGTTTGGTCATGGGGGAGGCGAAGCCACCCAGGGAAGCATCAAACTCAGGTATTTTGCCCATAAGGCTCCAAGTTCGCCTTTAGGTACCCTCGACCGCAGGGGTTGCATTTTTAAAGCCGGAAGTGGCAACCAGCAAAATTTCAAATGAACTTCAACCAGAGGTTCTAGTTATGATACATACCAATCGTGTTTGCAAAGTTTCTGTCTTCAGGGAAGTTAAAAGCATGGACCCCGGGGCAAGTGACCCATCCCCCCATCCTTCTGAAGATGCCAGCCACCAGATGCAGTGCTGGAAATGTCAGTGAGAGAATGTTACAGAACATGGCACATACTGAGCCCAGTAGAAACCAGACAGCAATCCCTTGAAAGTGATTCTGGTCGTCAGGAAAGCCTTTGACAATACTTACCCCCATTGTTTCCAATTGGGAGCTACCAGGAGATGTAATAGCCGCCTTTGAGGGTCTCAAGCAATTCCTGGGCCCCCCTGAACCTAACTTCACCAAACTTGGACGGTATGATAAGAATAGTTACCGGGTGATACCCTGAAATTTTGGTGTCACTAGCTTTAACAATTCACCCCGACAGGCATCCCAAACAATTTGCCCAAGATTCTTTGTTCTGCAGTGCCTTGGCCCCATTGTAGCCAATGGGGAATTTCTGAGTGTGTAAGCAGGCTGCACATTTTTGAAGACAGGGGTATCAGACTTTCAAGGTGGCTCCAGGAGGTCCTCCTAGTAATAGCATCCAGGCTTGGTGAACTTTCCTTTTGGGGGTTCAATTTTATGGGCCCCCAAAAGGCTTATTTTGATTCCTGACTCCTGCACATGAGTTTAGCTCGCAAGGGCTTTAGAGTTCCTCTCAGAACCTTCACTTCATCCATGCCCCCCCAGCCCCAGAAGTGGCAAACTCTCACCAATAT
Source organism: Sphaerodactylus townsendi (assembly GCF_021028975.2). Classification (NCBI taxonomy): domain Eukaryota; kingdom Metazoa; phylum Chordata; class Lepidosauria; order Squamata; family Sphaerodactylidae; genus Sphaerodactylus; species Sphaerodactylus townsendi. The sequence goes on along the minus strand of NC_059425.1, from coordinate 125,595,633 downwards.
TGGATGTGCTATTACCAGGAGTGTTTCTGAGTTTTTCACACCTTTGAAAGTCTCATGCCTCTATTCTCTCACAAAAATGTGCAGCCAGTGCTTACACACAGAAATTCCCCAGAATCTGCCAGGCTCTTCAGCAAGTTCTATGGTGGGAAAAATTACTCTTCCCACATAGATTTCAATGGGACTTTCTGTTATGCCCAGCTGGCTCTGTGGTAGAGGTTTCAACGGGAGGCACTCTGGTGGGGGTCTTGCTCTGGTGGGGGCATTTCCGGCAGGGCTGCTGGTGTCAGCCTCCTGAAAGGAATAATCAAACTTTGCTAAAGTTTGCTTGGGAGGGGCAAATGCTGGGGGCATCAGGTTCACCTTCAACTGGGTGCCCACAGCATTTTCCTGTTCCACACAAACTTTAGCAAATTTGGCTGGTTCCTTTCAGAAGACACATCAGCAGCCTTGCAGCCACACCAATTTTACAGTTACAGGGAAAAAAACATTAAAAGTTGTTTAAAGGGAGCCCATGAGGCTTCCTTTAAATCCCTCCCCAATCCACAACTAAGATGATTTTGCACAGTTAAGGGGAAAAAACCGTTAAAGGCTCCCTTTACCCCCACCTCCCAAATTCACACCGAAGTTACAAAACGGTGCTTAAAGAGAGTCCTTTAAATCCCCCGAATCCATTTGAATGCCTAAATTGTGATTCGGGTTTAGGCATTCAAATGGATTCTGATTCGGCTCAGATTTGGGCCACTTGAATTTACTAAACTTTCCTTTGGCACAGCCTTGAAGTGGTCAATTCTGACCCCAACGTAGGAGAGTTTGGCTCCATTTTTATACCATTAGCATAGCACTATGCCACCATATCTCCATGCTATAATTGTGTGGGTCTAGTTACCATTCTAAGATGCTTATACACTAGCTTTAGGACTGCACTGTTAGTCACCTTCTCTCTAAAAATAATAATTACTTTTCAGGGTGTACATAACTGACCCATTTTCTCTGCCTGCATCTGGGTCATGGGCATATGTTTCCTTTCCCCAATATTCAAATACTTGTTTCAACCATTCAATCATATTTTATTTAAATATATGCTTTCTTGTGGGGAAAAATAAGATAAAATAAGCTTTGTTTTCCATGCAAGATACAACGGTCTATAGGAAATCAATTTGATTATCTTTTACACCAGTGTAATTACATTGATGGGAAGAATAAGAACCTCTCTTGTTAAATTAAAGTGCTCTTAATGCATTGTCTGATTATTCTCCCAAAAGATAAAATAATGATGAATTTACATACATTTTCAAATAAAACTGAAGTATGGTTGCTATTAGTAAATCTTCTACATGGCATATAATTGTCTGCTTAAGTGAAAATGAAAACTTTAAATTAACTTTCTCAAACTAATGGGATTTTTTTAGAACTTATCAGCTAATTAAGAGGGAGAAAACAAAAGTAAAACACAATCAGCCTATAAAACCATGAATTAATCATTTGTTTTGTTTTGTTATGCTAGCAAAACTGCAACTTTTTAAACTCATAAGTTGTCATTCAATTATATTTCAGTAAGCTCAAGTATTACAGTTTAAAGCTTAATGATATTTTTGTCACTTTAGACATAATAAATGAGACAAATTACTGTTGTAAAAGTAGTAAGTAGATGTTAATTGCAATACATGGTCATTTGATTGTAAAATATGTATTTTTTTGCTTAAAAGTGACATTCAGAACCATTCTGACTCACTTCTAATTCTGTGACCCATTTAATTTATTCATTTATTATGTTATATTAACAGTGAACATAATTTAATGAAAGTAGCATTTCAGGCTCAATAAATAGAAAGACATATCTAAGACACACTGAAATATAAGGTGGGCCTGAAATGTCTTATTACATTTGCCACAAACTGTTCCCCGCACATCCACCCCCCCCCCCATTTAGGGACACAGCTTGATTTTTTAAACTATTTTTCCATTGTGCCATCCGGCACTCTTGGATGTTACTTTGTGAGCTTGGTGGTGTCTTTCTGGTCCATGCAGTTTTATTAGCTGAAGTACTGTTGAGATGGATTGGCTCTATTAAATCTTTATTCTTACCTACAGATGGCATGATTAGTCAGGGAGCATAAACATCCATGTCAAAAAGACTGCCAATGGTTGATTGGTTAGTTTGTTGTTGTTTTTATGATTTATAAGAAAATTCTGCCTAGAAGGCCACTATTTGAATAAAATATTAACACCCAATGTGACTTGAGTCCACAGTTTAATACTTAAATACCATCTAATCCAGGGAATGTAGACAAATGCAGCTTTTTCTGGATAATTCTCATTAATTATTACCAACTCATGCTATTCTGAAACAGCATAAAGAGACAATAATTTTAAACTTAAATAAGCAATTAAAATCAATTGGTTAAATCTTTAGTTTTTATAGTCAGCTCTCCAAAGAAGTTGTCTGGTTTTGGCAACACACATGGCTGTTTCCTCCTCTGTTACTCATAATTATTTAGTCTGGCAAGTTATGCTGGGAAGAGGGGGAAGTGATAATAAAGTTTCCCAAAATATATTTATAGCATTAGCATATAGTTAGACCATGGAAGCTTGGACCCATCACACTCTATCAGCAGGACCTATCTCACAGGGTTGTTTTGAGGATAAAATGGAGGAAGAAGGATGATGTAAGCCACTTGGGTCCCCACTGGAGAAACATTCTGGGTATAAATAGATTAAATATATCTAATAAATCTAATATTATAAACCCAGGGCTGGCACAGGTTGATTCTTACTAGAGATGATCATATTCTTATAAATCCATCCCACAAAGATCTCAATCTGTTACTGCTACACAAGATTTATGAAATGCTCAAATTTCAAGCAGAAGGTAGGGAAGGAAAGAGAAGTATACTACCTGTCACATCTTCTCTTGCTTTTTAATGCCAAGAACCTTTTCTTGGAGTTGGGTTTTCTCATTTTTTGCAGAGTTGTATTCTATGACCCTTACATCTTCAAACAAGGAGAAACTGATTCCTGATATCATCCCACAAGGGTATCAGTTAGAGACCCATGTCTTCATTCTGGGGTGTGAGGGAAATAACGTAGCTGTGACAATCTCAGGTTTCAGTATAGTAAGAGGATCCAAAGTGAATGCACAAACTCTCTCCCAAAAATCGCACATGTTTTAATCCTGCTGTGGATTAAAGGCGATCCACAGTAGTCCCATTAAATACGATGAAGCACATATTCTTTCATCAGAGATGCCTTACCTTGAAGAAAACAAATACAAAACTATATACATCGTGCTGGATCCCTTATTTATCAATCAATTCCCAGATAACACTGAAAAATTCCATTTTTAACTTTATGGAAGTCATCTCTGTGCTTTTGAATATGTGGTTTATACAGTAGTAAGATATTCTTGGTTCATTGCACACTTGTGCATTTTCAGGTCCATTTTCAGGTCCATCACTACTTCTTTCTGTTGCAAGTGGAGTTCTTTGCATGACATCAGGTTTCTCAGGAGTATGAAATTCAGATAAAACAAACAATTTGCAGTAATTTGTGGAGGAAGAAGGGTATTTTTTTTTCTGGGCAACAGTATAAATCAAATATCCAGACAGAAAGCCCCGACTGCCACTTACTCATGAAGCGAGCCATTAGGCAAATGCTGTTTTCCTTGATAAGTGAAAATTGTCACTGTTCTCCATTATTCATTGTAAAGATTGCTGCATTCTCATACAATATTATATCATTCCAAAGCCACCTCCAGGTGGGAAATTGTCAGGTGTAACAATAAAGCTGCAAGACTGCTTCATAGATGATATATCCTTACAAAGGTGGGGAGGGAGAAATTCATTTACAGTTGGTATATAGGGTTATCAGTTCCAGGTTATGAATTTTCTGGAGATTTGGGTGTGGAGCTTGGAGGGTAGAATTTGGAGAGAGAAGATATGTCAGTGGAGTATAATGTCATACCATTTATCCTCCAAAGAAGCCATTTTTTTCTCCAGGGGTACTGATCTCCCTAGTTTGGAGATCAACTATAATTTGGGAAGATGTCCAGAGTCCACCTGAAGTTTGGCAAACCATCGGTATGACTGTAGATACTTGTCTCAGCTGCTTTTGAATTAAAAAATGACACAGGGTTTAACTGGGGATTGGGATTAATTGCTCAGTCTGTGGAGTAAGGCCAGTGAAAAGTCCTATGTGTGAAGTCTTCAATTTTAAATTTCTGTAGAATACTTGTTTGGGAATGATAATTTTGCTTCTGTTCCTATGAGCTCTTGTCACTCTAGTATGGATGTGATTGTATTGTGCTCCACAAATAACAACTTGCTGATGATCCCTGGTTAAATAACTATCCTGCTGTCCTTAACCATAGCCAGAACCTTCTCAGCTCTGGTCCTAACCTAAGGGAACACTCTGTCAAATGAGACCAGCGCCCTGAGGAAGCTTGCCCAATTCTGCAAGGCCTGTAAGATTTGCAAACTACACACTGAATCAAAAGCATAACCCATGAATACATATGGGAAAGCATGAATACAAACCCATCCAAAAGATGCAGATTGCCACAGAAAATAATATAAACAGAAAAAAAACACATCTAAACCTGTAGATGACATATTAGGGTGGTGTAGAGATGAATCATAAACCAGCAAAAAAATTTAAATACACTTGAAATAAAAGCTTGCAAAAATGAGAGCAAACTTAATGCATATAAATCTAAATCTCGGTGTTAGAACATTAATTGCCACTCTACAACCCTTCTTGATTTCTAGTTTTAACTCAGTTTCCTAGCAAAAAAGTAGATGCAGTTTCATAGCAACTATCCAAAGATCCAGGAAGATGAGATGTGACCCTCACAGGCTTGTGGTTCCCTCAGCACTCAAACTGCTGAGAACTAGCAGAACGGGAGCGCAAGATGAAGATAAGCCTTTGGAGGCCTGAAGACATCTCAAAACAGGTGGACCTTAAATAGTGGCTTTCAATACTAAAAGGTGGTTTCCCACAGTTTACAGCTACTTGTGGTTGATATTCCTCATAGAATACATAACAATCACTCGGTGATGTATTGTTGCAGTCTCAGCAAAATCACAGTTTCTAATGGTAAACTATAAAGAGTCAGGGTCTAAAATCCATGTTGTTCAAAGATGGGGACTATCACTGTGCTGCACCTTGGGCAAAAATGTACTAAATCAATAAATGACTTCCTATTTTCTCTGGATAGGCAGTTGCCACATGATGCTCCCAATCTATACCAGGCTCCTCTGGCACTCTGGACTTCAGTGATGTATATGAACTTTCTCCCTTTATATCCCTGCAGAGATGATTAACACCTCGTGCAGATACCTCCATGGGAATATCCTTTCACCAGGTGCTACTATTTGCTTTTCAACTTTGATTTCTGGTTTCTGGAGAACTGTTTTGTAAAAGTTCTTGGCCGCTTTCCGCGTTAAAAGAAGCGACGCTGATGACGCCGCAGAAATTGCGACGATAATGCAGAAAAGCGTCAGCCAGACAGACAGGTTATATCGCGGGCGCCCACGGGCCTGCAAGAGAAATGCATTTTGCCTACTGCAGCTTTCGCGGAAGCCGCTGCTCGCTGATGTTGCTTCCGGCGCGACTTATGGCCGCGGTACCGGACGTATGCCCACGAAAGAAAAGCGATGGACAACGCACTGCCCTGATTCGCTCACCATCCCCTTATATCTATAGCGTACTGCCGTCCCAGAAAAGTATATCGTGGAAAAGCAAAGTTTGCCATGCAGGACAGCAAAATTCAGGACTAACGGTGGTGTGTGGGGAAAGGTGACCCATTACCGCCTGGCAGTCGCCATTTTGAAGACGCTCTCGGCGTTATGTCGCATCGAAAAGGCCGACAAGCGCCGCTACAGGGGAAAAAAAAGAGTGGTTTAAAGCTGCTGAATACGCCTGCCGTTTAGCCGCTCACGCTGGACGGGCGCTGTAATGCGCGACTGGTACGCTATGCGGCGAATTTCGCTATGAAGCGTTCCCGCGTTAAAACCGCCTGATAGCAAAGGTCAATTAAAAAAGGATGCTATTAGCCCTGCTGATTCCCCATTCAATTTTGCTCCTCCCTTAAGAGCATCTTTATAGTTCCCCTTTTCTGTTTGTTTGCATCAAATGTTCCCCACTACTGTTAATGTTTTTATAACATTATTTCTGCTACAAGTGCACATAATGGCAGATTATGTACAAATGCCATAAAAATGGCGTAATAGAAGCAATTGAATCATGAACAGTGGTAATGAAAATGTGTGAAGTAAAAAAAAAGTTAATAATACCAACATATGGCCATGAAAGAAAAGATAAAAGGCATTTTCATATATCCCCAGTGGAAAAATTTGTTTAAGTTCTGTTCTGACACATGGCTCAAACAAGGATTCCCATATAACAAATGGCATAATTTGGGAGTCACTGAGTTTAATTGAGCATTGGGTTCTGGTTGATAACACTGAATTTATATATCACATATTCCACTGTTTTTAAACTTCCCACTGTTCAAAAAATCAGACATAGGGCCACTTTTGGCATATTCCAAGCTAATATGGAAAGATAATATATGAAGATTCATTGAACAGAGAATATAAGTAAGTAAACTGAATATGTTCAGCCCTCTTCACATTATGAAACTGTTGTCTGATCACCTATCTGCTTGAATAATAATTTGATCGCATTTTGCAAGGTGCTCCCTTGATCATTTTTTTATTGAGTACTCAGAGTTGTCCCAGTTTCCATTGCAACTAATCATGCACATCAGTTGTGTTTAAGACCACCTTCTCAACAGTTGTCCCAGGCAGTTCTGTACCCACTTAATCTCCCATCATGCAGCACAGCATTAGCTGAGCAATTTGGGCCATGTGATTTTTCACCCACTGTAAGGTCTTCAGAGTTTTCCATGTGCTTTTTATTGCAAGCTTGGAAACAATGGACAATGCAATTAGACAAGCAATTGGAAGAACATTGTAAGTAAAATGAGTTAGTGACATAGGTAATTTGGAAGGCAACAAAACCTTTTGTTATATCAGCCTTTCAGGGCTACTGGGCCATATAAGAGTTGGGGACTTTGTCTCACTAACCCAAAGGTAACAGGCTTGTTTACTGGTGAGGGGTAACACAACAAGATTTTTCTCATTATGTTTGATGTGCATTAGTGAGGAACCAAAAACTAATATTGAACAATAGTAATAAAGCCAGCTTCTGAATTTAGAAATGGATGAACTCACCCATATGTAGGGATAACATTACGATTACTAAGTGAGAAGAGAATCAGAAGATGGAGAAGCTAGATTCAGATTCTTTGGCAAGTCTACAATAGAAATGTAATTGACTCTTTGAGTACATCTTAGATGAATATGCCTAACACCAGGCATGTATGTTAAGTTTTGTTTTTGTTTTTTTACAGTGAGAGTAGTTTAGCAGAGGAATCAACTGTCTAGGGAGGTGGTAAGTTTTCTCCTCACTGGCAGTCTTCAAGCAGCAGCTTGTCAGGGATTCTTTAGGCTGATCATGCATTGAAGGACTAGTTGGCCTGTGTGGCTCCTCTCAACTGTATGATTCTATGAGAATGGTATCATCAATCCAGGGAGAATTTTTTTACAGATTTGGTGGCATTTTTAACTGATCTTTGTTTTTGTCATGTAGCTGGATGCTCTTTCGTTTCCTTGAAGCTCTTGATCCCTTAACCATCTTGAATCGAAAGTGATAAGGAAGGGTACAAATATTCCCTATCAGTTAATTATATGTGAACGCAGTACTGCAAAACTTCAACAACAACAAAAATCCACCAAGAGAGTGGCATATTTCATCAAGAGTGCATCTCTGAGTAGTTTCATGGTGGACGCTATCTAAAGAATAGTGGCTGGAAAATTGAAAACAGGGTTCATTCCTGATAACACTGCTACTTCTGATGATATGCCCAACAGTGTAAGAGGGATGATATATATATATTGGGGCCACAATGGTTAATTCGAGAGTCACTCACTGAGCATGTCTTTTGAACAACAGCGCTCCGCCAGGAATCAATACCACAGTACCCGCCCTCCACAACAGCGGGCCACACGGTCCAATCCTGGCACTGAACCCCCGTGACGTCTACTCTGGGGAAAAAATAATGCCATTTGCAAAGCACAGGCATTTGGAGCACCGGGGTTCATTTGGAGAGAGCACAGGGTTGAGACAGAGAAGGTATTGGATCAGAACTAGCAAACCATCAGTGATTCTTCACTGCATTTCTCTCCACTGGGCGTTCTTTCTTATCCTTGGAAAGTTTATTCTAAGGGATGTGAAACCTATTTGAACTAATAGCACATGGGTTGAAGACTGCCATTGGGAGGAAAAAGGGACAAAATTTGCCCTTCTTGCCTTTTCCATAAGCAGAACTGTGCTGACAGCAACAAAAGAAATAAGAGTTTTCACAGCTCTTCAGAGCCTCACAGCCATCTGCCAGTCAATGTGGCTGCTGTAGAGAAAGGAAAGTAGGGCAGATCCACAGTCCTTTGTTGCCCTACCCTTCATACCCTGCCTTCTGAAAATATGGATTTTATATTTTCCTGCAATATGTACTGGCAAAAGCCAGCAGCCATATATTTATGTGTGAGTAGCAGAGGTCCAAACCAAGAGCAGACCAAAAGGGCAAAAAAGGTCTGTTTGCAAGATTAAATCACTGAATGAGTTATTCCAGATAACTATATTAAAAGTCTCATGGAGTTCTATTTCTATGCATCCAAGCACCTCTTCTGCCGTTGTTGTATTACAAAGAACCTAGGATATACCTCATCACAAGGTTTTGCATTTCCTCTGTCTTTAGAAATCATCTCCTTAACAATTGATCCTTCCCTGATCTACTCAAAAGCCTCAGCCAAATTTAAATAACATATCTGGACAGAGACTCTTAAGAGGTAACTCTGCATAAGCTATTTCAAGGCTCTCCTGATATAATCAAGAAACAATTGGCTCTATTGTCCTGACACTTAGAAAAACAATAGATGAGCTACTGATCAGCTCAGCCCAGTGATCCCAGCATGGAAGCCCAGAAAATACAGGAAAACGAAACTAAAATTTACTTACTCCCGCTAAGGGGGTATAAAAGTACCGTTCGCCCTAAACTCAGTGCTCATTTTATTGGCCTGAATTTCTCTTGGTCAAGTTGGTTGTGAGATACGATATCGTCCTTCGCTTGGATTTCCAAGCTGGCATAGGAATCTTTGCCTTCTTCCAGAACTTCTCAGCTGAACTTAGGTAATGTATAGTTCCTGCTGCTTCCCTTCCCAATCTTTCATCCAAACCTACTTTCCACCCTTTTTATATCTCTTAGGAACTGTGTGTAAGCTTCTTCACATCTCACTGTATGAATGTATTGCACCAAAAACTTATAAAAATATTTAAATTCAATTTGGTCTCTTTGTATTCTCTGCGGAACGTTTCAAAAGCCAATTCTGGTATAGCTGTCTAAAAGATCCCACCTAGCCTGCCTCTCACACTGCTGAGCAGAGTTATTCCCCATTGCTACTTTAAAAATATATTCTGTTAAGCTAGGTAGCACCTTGTTCAATCGTTCCACTGAATGTAACCCATTATTTTAGACACCTGATAAACTATATTAACAAAGATAGCTCAGGGAGATTGTACAGTTGTTGAATTCCAAGCTGAACTCTTTCATCTCCATTCCTGCCCCTCACCAACACCACTCCAATAACTTCTTGTAGACAAATGGTGCCTTATTTGGATGTAAACTGGGAACTGTTTTACTTATTTATTTGTTTACTTCATTTATACGCCACCTTTCTTCCCTACAGAGATCCCAAGAGGTTTGCATCATTCTTCTCTTCTCTTTTTTATTCTCACAACAGTCTTGTGAGGTAAGTTAGGCTAAGAGTGTGCAGCTGGTTTGAGGTCACCCAGCAAACTTCCATAACAGTGCAGAATAAAAACTGGTGCTTACCACAGCCTAGTCCAACCACTATACCACACAATTTTTCAACTATGAACTGAATGCTATAGATGTTATATATAGATGGTCCAACATAGTGAATTTTGATATTAAAAAATCTGGGTGAACTTTTTTTCACAACAGATATAGTTAGATATGTCCCATTATTTTTCCAAAGGATTTTGTCTGCATCACCCATATTCAACTTTTCAGTCTCTGGAATTCAACTACTCTCATGAATCACAAAAACCCAGACACATAGCAAGTCTCCATGTTGACTTTGTGACATGGTGAAAATACATTAAATTAGCTAGTGCCCTATGTGCTTTCCAGCTTTTCCTGCCCTCATCCTCCTCTAGCTGATGTCTCATTATTTGTAATTGGCTTTGGTTTGTTATCAGATGAAGGCATAGAGTCTACTGTAAGCTGTATCCACACTGCTGCACTTCCTAGTATTGAAGGTACAGTTAATGATGCCCTTGGAGATCTGGTCAAAGCACTTGTGGCAAGGAATGTATAGTGTCTGCAACACAGAAAAAAAGTCTCTGGGTAAGATTTGTTGTGTTTCTTCTTTTTTTAAAAAAAAATCTAGTACTAAAGTAATGTCAATGAATCCCAAACACACTTCCTTATTCCCCAGGGCTCTACGAATACAAAAGGAAATAGCAAAGCATAAAACATTGAAAAGACAATCTAGTGACATAATTTTATTATACTGAGGAATAATAACATGTATATAATCTTGTTTTGTCACAGGCTAGTTTAGTGCCTACCCAATGTCTCTCTACAGTCCACATAGTGTAGGAACTATCATACTTGAAGCCTTGCTTCTCAATGAGGGGGTATGCCTGTGCCTGAACTGTTTTACTTCAGACTGCAGCTAAAAGCTCATGTGAATAAATTATCACGCTGTCATAAAACCCTCACCACATATGTAAAGCGAGCATGTCAGGGAGAAGGTTAGCTAGAACTGTTTTCATTGGTGTATCATTTTTGTACATTGAGATGGTATTATTTTCAATGGAAGGTCATTCAATTATATAATGTCCCTTCCGCCCACATCCTGAACTTATATAATCCAGAAACAGTTATATCACCTCAGGGAGTCTTCACCCATACATGAGTATAAATGACTGAAGGACTGTACAGGTCATGTCAGGGTAAAACTGTAGTACTTAATGTTTTCAAGTTTATGTAACCCATGTCTTGTTTCACTCAGTAACAACAGCTAGAACTGGGCATGCTGACAGCTTGGTGGCAAACTTCTTGCCTGGTAAACATACCATCCTTGAACCTCCTTAATTATAAATGGGCCATGTTTCTATCACATCATCCTGATGTTCCCTGGTAAAATTCATGCCAGTCATGTCTGGTAGCCACTTGGTAATTGTAGCCTGCATGTGCTTGGTAATGGTAGCCTGCATGTGCTTTTGCCAGTCTAAGACTAACAACCCCATCTAATTAGGGGGGGGGAGTATTTTAGGGAGTGGTGCAGCCATGTACTGGTGAATTTGCCCTCCCTGAGGCACTTACCCCAGTAGAGGTAACAGTGCACCAGTGGCCACTTGTCCTTCAGACCTAAAACCCAGAAGTTCAAGGGACATTCCCAGGGATAGAAGTATTGTGCCTCAGCCCTCAGACTTATGCCACTCTTTTGGTGGTGTAAATCCTGTAAGCCCTATGGAAGGGTGAGTTTGGGAGCTTTTTCTTGCTCCTGACATGTCCTGCTGCCTCTGGCTTTGGTGGGGCTGTCAGTCATATGATTTCCAACCTTATTTTTAGGTGAAAATAAAATTTATCTCAACAGTCCAACAGCACAACAACTGAAGTAAGCTTATCTTCTTCATATGCTTATTGCAACTTGGCTTAAAGAAAATTACCAGTTTCTTCTCCAGCTGACATTTCATCTCACTTTCTGTTTCTCCTGATTCTGTCAAGCCATGACTCAGGAATTCCAAAAGGAAACACAACTAGAAATGTTGTGCTGCAGTATTTATGTCCCTTTCCACACTTACCTTAAGCCCCGCGCTACTCGAGGAGAGTAGCGCGGGGTCCCTCGGCACTCCCCACTGAGAGGGGCAGTGACAGCGCAGCCGCCCCGACGCTGCTGCTGTCGCGCCCCTCAGCGCGAGGCATTCCTGGCGCTCTTTCAAAGGGCACCTTTTGATGACCCCACGCAGAGCGCGGAGTCGTGGGGACGCCCGGGCGCGCGCCAGGGATGCCGTGCGCTGGGAATTGCGCGCAGCAACCCTCGGAAAAGGGTAAGTGGGGAAAGGACCTATGTTAATCCCTGTATTTGCATACCCTCTCAATAAGGACAGAAGGCAACTGAGGCCAGCCTTATTTATTCAGTTAAATATTTATACCCTGCCTTGCTTCTTGGTTCAAGAGGAGAATCATCATATGTGTGAAAAGGTCATGTACAAGTGAGGTTCTATTATGGCTATTATCAAATTTCATAAAAATCCTTTCAGTTCAAAATCAAAATTTCTAACATAAATTCTTCCTGCTTAGGACCAAACTGCACTAGCCATTTTTTTTGACCAGATAATGAAATCCAATAGAATTATTCATAAAATTGAGGCCCAGATTTATATCAGTTACATATAAATAGTGTATAAATGACATAAAAACACTCATCCATTTCAGCAATTTTGCTGTTGTGATTGTGTTTCACCCAAGGGATTTGCCACACTCATTTTGCACATTGTAAAAGCACACACAGTAAATAAATTGGGCCAAATGTGATTTGGGAGTGACTTAAATTTTCCCATATGCTTCCAAAGGAGAATATTAGGTATATATTAAAATAATCAGCTTTAAGTATTCATGTTAGAATACTTAGAGATGAACATTTACTAAGGCCGTTTCTGCACGGGCAATTCATGGCGGCCTGGAGACGGTAAAAACACCGTCTCCAGGCCGCCATTCGCACGGGGGCGCAGCTGCAATGCAGCCACGCCGCCCTCGCCGTCGCCAGTTCTGCCTGAAGGCGGCGTTTCCCTCTTTTTTGGGGAAACGCCGCATGAAGCCGCTGCCGAAGCTTAACAGGCAGCGGCTTCATGCCGCTTCCCCATCGCACCACCTGGCCTGGCGATTCGCCGATGTTTCTGGATGCTTCTGCCCTGCGCTACCGGCGCCAAGAGGGTTAGGGCGTCCCCAGGCCTCGGGCGACGCCACCGGAGGCCAGGGGATAGTTAATACGCTGGGCCGGTCACGCCGCTGCCCAGTTGTTAAGCCAAGGACCGGCCCATGACGCGTCCTTAAGCTTCAGGTCGGCGCGCAATGCGCCGACCTCGCCGTTTCCGCCGCCGTGCGGAAACGGCCTAAGCTATTTGTACATTGGGAAGAGGGGTAGCAGAAAAAGTAATCTTGTACAGATGGTAGTGAACTAATATCTTACTGTAATTCGCAGCTGATTTGTTTTCCATTACCATTCACAGTATATCAAACCTATAACCGTAGTTGAAAAAGCTAAAATACTACTGCATGAGCAATCATCAGGCAAAATTATTATATCTACCAAAGTAATTTGGTAGAATAGAAATATAGTCATTTCAGTGCACCTTTGCAACATGATTACTGGGTATTAGTTGTTGGAGGGGTTGTTTTGTTTTGTTCTTTAAGTGAAAATACTTTAGAATTATACAGAATCAGAACTCTACTGCTACTTCCTTCTCCTCTCTATATATATTCTAGTGTTTTAATGGATGCATTCTCTTAAAGTAGACCTAGATGATACTGCTTTCCAAATGAAAGAGGGAAGTGGAGCAGGAGTCATAATGGGTACAATGAGCTTAAACAACAATAACAAAAACTATGTGAAGAATCCAGTGCAAAGGGTACAGATCTTCCTGGCTTCCCTCCAGTAGACCTTTCTGATCTCAGGAAAGTTTGCTCTTAGGACTCACATGAGTGCTAGCCATGTAGGTTGGGAAGCTTCTGGGGTGAAGAAGAAAATGAAATCACCCCTTTCTTTTGTCATTGAAGCTCCAGGAAGAATCAGGAAATAATGATACTGCACTGACTCCCAACTTCTGCCTCTCAACCCATATGGCTATTGCTCCCTATGGAGCCTATGACCGCAGAAATAAATTTTCCTGGATTTGAAAAGAATTGCTAGAGAGAGTGTAAAGTCAGGAAGATCCATAACCATCACTACTTTTAGCTGATGGCTCATTGGATTCCCCCCCCCCCATATGTATTAATGGATCTGTACCAAAAATCTGTACCAAAAATCTGTACCAAAAATCTGTACCATTCAGCAAAAAAGCAAAAATCTGAAGCTTAGTACACCAAAAGCAAGCATTGTACTTCGAAGTATTAAATGTCTCTTGTTTGTCTTTCACTATATTTCTGTTATATGAAGAGTGAATTATCACAGAGAACATTGCTTAACAAGCAAGCAGGGGGGAAAAACCTGTCAACCTAATTTAATTTAATCTGATAATCTAAGCATGGACCCAATCCAAGTGGCAACTAGAAGGAAACATGCCAACCTGAACAGCTAACCCCACTGATCCTACAATATGTCAATGCATACTTTAACATTCTGCTCAGGAAAATGTCGCAGCCTTACATTCTCATCTGCAGATGTTCCTGTGCCATGTAAACTGAAAACAACTTTAGGTCAATCTGTATCTTGTCAGCTGCTATAAAGAATTACAGCTTACTAGAGACAAGAGGAAATAAAAAGTCCGTGATTTTTGGGAAAGGAAAATTAGGGTTGACGGCAAAATAACATTTTCAGCAAGAGCAGAAAATTAAAAGTAAAAGCTTACAACTATCTTCAAAAATGACATCTTGATTTTGCTTTAGGCTTGTTGTCTTTAAAATACACATTCCCAGAAGGTATCCAGGGTTTGTCTATATTTGCAGAAACAACAAAGAGTACTGAAGCAACTTAGAGACAGGCAGCCCATCCATGAGACAGGCACCCAGTTGCAGTGCTGTGGCTGCGCCTGGCTTCCACTCCCAAAGAGACTTGTTGCTGGCATGGGGAAGTCAAAAAGCCTCTTGGCCACCCAGAAGCCTTAATGGGCTGCATAGGACATATGCCAGCCAAAAGACTGGCTTAAATGCGGACTGCAGCCTGCCAGCATAATGCCAGCAAAGACTGATAGGGATCTGACTAATGTTGGCTCCTGCCCACAGCCTGCCTCGGCTATGCCAGTGGCAGTGGTGCTGAGGCACTGGCATGGCATTCAGCATCATGTTCCAGTGCTGAGGGGGTGGCCACCATCGCATGCCAGAGGGATCCTGCCTCTGTTAGAGTAAGTGCCCCAGGGAGATCAAATCCGCCAGCCCACAACTCCCTGGAGCACATTCTCCCCCATTTTTGGCTGGGACTCTAAGTGTGGTAGTGTCATTGGTTAAACATGCACTAAGTTCAATAGGCTACTTCTACCAAGCTATTGTACATAGAATTTCACTCTGCAGTTCTTAACTAGAAAAGGTTAGTGTGTATTAAAAACTGCAGGTGTGTACCAAAAAAAAAAAGTATTTTTCAAATTGGGATGTGTTGGTTCCCAATCTTTTTCAGCCTGCATATGATTTTGGAATTCTGACACAGTATCGTGGACACAGAAGGTAGAGCCAAGCAGGGTGTGAGGTTTTGCATAACTCTTAATAACTTCTTCAACAATTCAGGCAGAAACACTATTTAACAGAATGTCATTTAGTCTGCACAGCCAACGAGATCTCTTGTAGACAACTGAAAATGCTGCTGAGCAAAACACACACACACACACCTGGCCCTGTCCACTGTTAAAAAAAACATTGGCAGGAAGCAGAAAAGGTGATAGAGGGCACTATGGTCTTGTGGGCACGATGTCATGGCACATAAATAGAGCACTTGCACTTTCCTTCTCTGTACATATGTTTCTGTTTGAAGCCTTTGGGCATAGTGTAAACAGTAGGTTTCTTTATACAATAATCACATTGTCCAAGATATATTGTAAGTTTTAGTACTATGTTAGGAACCCCTGGCTTTGATCTTCTGGTATTACTGGAACAGTGCAAGAAGCACAGCTGCTACGGTGATCCCCATAACACTAAAACAGTGTCCAAAGGTGAACTTAAATTGTTCAGGCCTCAAACTAGCACAATTTATGAACTCCAAACTAAATGTAATCTGCCAGCAGGGACCTTCCAGGTACATGAAAATTTCCATTTCTCTGCTGTCCCTTGCAAGCAGTAGATTAAGCACAGATGAGTTTAAGGTACAGGGTTGATGAGTTGTATATTGCATGTTAGATTACAAGTGCTGTATTCCAATGTTGTTAATGTTTCACCACATGGACTAGAAAGTCACTTAATATCAATGGAGCAATTTACAGAGATATGAGTTTCTTATCTATTTGTTTTAACATCTCATCCAAAGTAATGCTAAAGATACCTTTTGAAATGTACGTACTTGCTTCTTACTGTAACGAGGTTATCTTCGAAAGCTCTTAAGCATGCAGCAATCAATTTATTGCTTACTTAAAAACAATTCGAATTGTTATATTATGAAACAAATATCAACAATGAGAGGAACATATCCTCAATACACTTTTGTGCTGCATGTAGTTGTTTGCACAGAAAGGCAAATTAATATGAATGGCCACATAATCCAACATTTCAGATTGATATTGATGTCTTTTAATATCCTCTTGCCTGGCTCTGAGTGCTAATTCATGCAACATTTTTTGCTTTCAGCATCAACATGCCACCTAAATAACTGTAATTAAACATTCTCTGTAACTGCTGATTACAGTATGCTGATGAACATTCCCAGTGGATTTTAACAGCCTTTTTCATAACAACTACAATAATCATCTCACATTATAATGTCTGTGCTTCTGAAGACTTCTTAAATAATCTAAAATTTAAATTGTACAGATTGTTGATTATTACAATCTAAAGTTCAACAGGAGCTTAATCAAAAAGGTTCAAGTATCACATCTCTGACATCTATTAAGCAATATACATCCTGGGAAATAAATACTAAAGCTTTGAATCAAAGTAAACTTTTCTTTAAAGCAGAGTCTTGCTTTTCAACTTATAAAGTGACATTCTAATTTCTCCTTTTGTTGCAGTGAATAAAATAATTTTTCAGGGTGTTTTTTTAAGTTAACAGTACTTTCAATAACAGTGAAGAAAATACGAAAAAGGGACACTTAGAAAGGTATAAAGAATGAAAATAAAAACAACATAAAGAGTCTGAGCTGATTCTTAGGCTAATTTAATATTTTGGATTTTTAATGCACAGCTGTAAAGATGATCCGGTATATTGCACAGAATGGCACATGCATAACTAACTGCCAGCTGTGGGTGTCTGCTTAGAGCAAAAAGCTCCTGCCAGGAAATGGAAAAAAAAATGCTTTGAGGCCCAGATAAGGACCTGAAGACGCTTACAGTACTGTTTAAGCAGGGATGCCACAAATTTTGTAGCAAATTTGTTCAGCAGTCAAATTTGCCCTGTTCAACACTAATTGATCAGGAATATGTTTAGATGACCTTGAACTATCCAAACATTTGCCAGATAAGTTTGTCATTGCCTGTTGGAAAAAAGCCAACTCACAGCTGATCAGGGGATCATCTGGAGACTGGGTGCTGATTTACCTCCCTCAGGGGAAAAAAACTTCACTGCAATTACAAAAGGGAGAGAAGGAAGAGCTCATTTCTGTTCCCTTCTGCCACTCTCCAAGTTGGGCAGGGATAGAGGCTGTCAAAGGCCTTACCCAGCATTGCTGGTAGATGTGTGATCCTTCACGCTCGGTTACACTTTCACAATAAAACTCCAACACAATTTTTGAGTGGATAAGAAACTGGCCATAGCCAAATAACTTTATTAACAGAAAGCATAGGAAAACAGATGGTGCATCGGGGGGGGGGGGTGATCCAAGCCTCTGGGCAGCACAAGTGCTGTCCCCCAGGGCAAACCAATTCCTCAGCCCAGCTGCTGGAGGAATAAACCCAGCGAAAGATTGGCATGAGACAAAGTCCACCCCAGCGAAGTGCCCATGACTGGAGGCCCCCTCCAACTTACACTAGGGGCACAAGCTTCTTAGCCCCCCACGGGGTGTCCCTACCATGAGTTTGCTCCATCCCCACCTCTTTAGGAAGTGTGAAGCTCCTAAACAGGGAAGCTCCCCCAGCTCCCCTTTCCAGCGGATCATCCCCCATGCACAACCCACCAATGGCTATGACAATAACAACATTTATACATTCACAACATAACAGGGCTTGGTTGGGCGGGAAAAGCCTCTCTGTCCTGGCTTCGAATGGGGCCTAGCCATGAGGCAGGGCCTTATATATAAAACATATATAAAAACATGACAGTGAACCCCAAATCAAGGTGCAATACAGTTACACAATAACACAACAAAATCTAAATAAGTCTACATACCAGAAGGAAATACTTGCAGACAAAAAGTAGTAGGTATCTTCAGTACTTGTGCAAAGTTCCAGTAGCAATTCAGACAGAGTGGACAGCAAATCAGAACAAAGAAAAGGAAAGTAACTGCCAACACTGATAGAACTAATTTGTCATGGCCCTGTAATATGTTAGCAGGGGCCCTACCAAATTTTATTCAGGATCACTCTTAGAGGGTGCTTTTGAGAGTTATTTGTGCTGTGAAAAGCTTGTACCAGTTGGTCTATTATCTGAATCTGATGGGGATGGGGAGGTTTTGGATGTCTGTTTCTACCAGTCTCTCTTCGTCTGAGGAATGTATGTCACTATGTCTTCCCACCCAAAGGTGGAAAAGGAGGGAATGTAATTATGACATTTCTACCGCAAGGGATATGATGCTTTGCTTTCTTTATTATGTTCAGTTCTGACAATAAAAGGTTATCAGCTTTTCTATGCTTGTAATCAATAAAGAAAACTTCTACTTAAATATACTGATTTGCTTATTGGACAACTCGAGGGTTGTGACAGTTTGTCAGAAGTCTCTTTACATGTTTACTTCATGGAGTTCCATCCTGTGGCTCCTACAACTATTCTTAGGCTCATTCCGCACATGCAGAATAATGCACTTTCAAACTGCTTTCAATGTTCTTTGAAGCTGTGCGGAATGGCAAAATCCACTTGCAATCAGTTGTGAAAGTGGTTTGAAAACGCATTATTTTGCATTTGCGGAAGGGACCTTAGGGACAATGATTCAAATGGTGGTTACATGGGAAATGATTGAGGATCAAACACTGGAACAGAGGCAAACTCCAATGGTACTTGGGGGGGAAGAAACCTCAATGATTATTGAGGAGGAACATTTCAATGAGGGTTAATGGGAAGGGTGAATGCCTCTCATGTGTCTGCCCCTCCTCCTGCTGGTGCATGTGTTTCATAACATCTATCTTTTTTGTCCAGCTCTGAGGGTGAGGGATATGGGGGTGGGGGAGAATGTCATGACCTTGTAATATGTTAACAGGGGTCCTGCCAAATTTCATTCAGGATCACTCTTAGAGGGTGCCTTTGAGAGTTGTTTGTGCTGTTTCCAGCTTGTACCAGTCAGTCTCTTATCTGGCACTGTAATGGCTTCTGTAGCTGGGAGTGGGGTGTGTGTGTGTGTGTTGAATGTCTGTTTCTTCCAGTATTTCTCCATCTGAGGAATGTGTGGGTGGAGGTGGAGAAGGTGTGGGAACGTTTCTACTGTGGTGGATATAATGCTTTGCTTGCTTTAATGTATTCAGTTCTGATAAAGAAAGGTCATCAGTAAGCTTGAGAGATACAAAAAAAAGTAAAATTTGAATTCAACTTGATTTGGCTGTAAAATTATCATTATGATTTGGTATGCCCGAATTTATTTGGATATACAGAAAACAAATTGCTATTTTTCAGTTTTTCCATTTTCAGGCTGCAGGGGGTGAATTTTTATACTAATGGCACCAAAATTTCATTGTATCTTAAGGAGACTCTTCTAATGATATCACCCAGGTTTGGCAAAGTCTGGTTTAGGGGATCCAAAGTTATGGACCCCTAAAGGGGGTGACCGATCCCCCATTGTTTCCATTGGGAGCTAATAGAAAATGGGGGCTACCCCTTTGAGGGTCTATAACCAAACCTGGGTGGTATCATCAGGAGAGTCTTCTGGAGATACCCTAAAATTTTTGTGCTTCTACCTTGAAAAATGTGCACCCTTCAGACACCCCCAGAAATTCTCCATTGGATGCAGTGGAGCCACGTCAGATCAGAGAATCTGCCAGGCTCCTCAGAAAGTTCTATGGTGGGAAAAAGTAATTGTTTTTTTTCCCACCACAGACTTCAATGGGGTTTGCTGTTATTCATTTGACCTGTTCCTTCTCATATAATTTACACAGGTTTGTGCATCAAACAAGCCAAAAGTAATCGATGGTTTATATCTGGCCTCACGTAATGCAATGTGAAAATGCCATGGTGCCTCTGTTTTACCTGCCATTAATACAGGTAGAAGAAAGCAGGATTAACCAGGAAAAATACAGGAAAGAACTGAAAAAGCTAAACAGTTGCAGAATCCAAATTATTTTGTGAAAAGATTTTGGAAAGATTTTGACCTCACTATTATACCTACAGTATCATGGTCTGTATCGTCCTCATTAAAAGATAGCTTCTCTCTGTGTGCGTTTCTGTGTACATTTTTTTAAGGGCACTGGCTAGAAGTTTTCTGAATGTGCTTTTGAAAAGCACTTTTAAATTTGACACAAAATGTTCCCCCTGCCCTGGTGTCACACAGACTTCAGAGTTAAAGCATACTTTCCAGCTAGTACTATCAGATGCAGGTCTGTGAAGTTCATAATCCTATCAAACTGCCTGTGAGGTCCACTGCCTCCATTCTAAACTATTTTTTTCTAAACAAACTCTCTCGCCTTTCTTTGTTGTGTGTGGGGAGGATCTCTCTGCTTACAGAGAGGAAGGATATACCAGGCCCCTGTCCAAGTCTGCAAACAGCTGGGAGAAACAGTTGAAGTTGCATTGTATAGCCAATTCTCCCCCAACACAGTAAATTGCTCAGTTTCAACACAAGAGATTAATGTTGATTTTCTCAACATTACCAGGAATGGTCTCTCCCCCAAGGACCTCCCAGGCCTTTCAAGTCACAAAATAACAGAAAGGCTTTTATGAGCTCCAACAAACTCAAGCAATTCCACAAAGTCAACAAGGCTACATGGACACAACATAGAGCAGTCCACTGGAGGTTGGAGGTTTTTCTTTGAAGGTTTTTAAACAGAGGCTGGATGAACATATGTAGGGTGTGCTTTGATTGTGTGTTCCTGCTTGGCAGGGGTTGGACTTGATGGCCCTTGTGGTCTCTTCCAACTCTATGATTCTATGATTCTAATTATATTTTCCTTTTGCTTTGCTAGATAATTATGTGTATGCAGCAGTTAATGACATGACTATCTTTATACAATAAGTGGGATTAAAATGGAATGAGTCAAGAACCCTGGATTTTAGATTTTTGAATCTTTCCAGTCTCTAACAGCCACTTTACACATTGAGGGGTCATGCTGAAAATACCCACTTCCTCCCCCCACTGCAGGGAACCTTGGTCAGTCACATTTTTTCTGCAACATGCACCTTTATTAGATATACTTTCACTGTATATTTTAAAACCCCAGTGTCAGGATATAGTTATATAAACTGTAACATATACAGCAGCCAAGACTGCACAGAAAACAGACTGGCATTTTAATGGGGTATCACATGATAACTTGATCATAGAGACAAGTATAGAAATATTCATCATTCATTGTCACTGCTTTCCATGTTCCATATGGTGAGACTAATCTACAATGACTTGCCAGAGGTTGTGATTCATTACCAATGAGATTTTATTTCATTTTTATTTCCAGAGCCCATGGCAGGTGGGGTGGAGGGGCTGATGCCTTTGCCACCTACCTCTGAAGTGCTTCCCATTCAGGAACCTCCAGAGCCATGTTTTAACTTATTGTCCTCTGCTTTTTTCTCCCTCCTCCCCACTTGCTCTCCCCTGCATTGCTGCTGGCAGTGGGGCTGGATCTTCTGTCATCTGCTCGGCTCCCTTGGCCAGATCCTGGCAGCAGAGTGATCCTTCCATCCATCCAAGGCTTTTGACTCCTGGTCCCAATCGATTAGGCTTGGCTTTGCACCACAGCTGATAAACTGGTCGGAGCTTCTCCCTTCCCCCGCCCTTATCTAAGGTCTTCCGACTCCTGAGTTGGGGGGCAAGAGATGAAAAGAAGCTGCAGTCTCATTGGGACAAGAGGGATCTTGGTCCTTAGGATTCCCAGATCTGCTGCTCTGGAGAGACACACACCCTGGCCCCCTCCCCCCTCCCCTGCCTGCACAACAGAGATTGCGCATCAGGGACACACACACAGTATCTGGCTGCACAAAGATCCAGGCAGCAGGAACAGTGACTCCACTCCCCCCAAACCAGTGATGCACTTGGGTTTCATACCCAGGAAAGCAGGATTCCAATTCTGCCTCACCTCCACCCTGTCACTTTGATAACTTCAATCATGTGTCTCCTTCGCTCCTGTCTTGGCAGGGGATTTCAAACAGGCAGGCAGCCCAGAATCCCTGGTTAGGCTTGGCAATTCAGCAATCAGCATGCCTAGTCAATACAAGCCAATCCTAATACATTGTGTTCGGATCGGTTTGTCTTCGGGCAGCTTGTATTCAGACCGAATGCAAGCCAAATCTGTCGAATCATGCTGCAATTTGGCTCCCCCCTCCCAATTTGGCCGTGCCAAATCACCAAGCCTAGTCATCAGTTTTTCTATGTTTGTAATCAATAAATAAGAATTCTGCTTTCAAAGTACCATTTTGTTTATTGGACAAGTCTGGGGTTGTGACATAATTTATGATTTAGGATGGCCATATCAAGTGATCTTTAACTATGCAATCAGGGTCTGTCTTGATCAGAAAGTTCTTAAATGAAGAGTAAATTCACCTCTCCCTCTTGAATTGAAACCTTTCCAATTAGTCTGTGTAGCTGACCAGTTTCAGCTGGTTCAAGTTAATGAAGATGGCTGCATATCTTCTAACAAACACTATGACCTTGGAGGGATAGTACATTCATTCCTAATTAAACAAACACCTGCTCTCTGAACCCTCTGAGTTCATGAGAAGGAAAATAAGATTTCTTTTTAGTGGGCCTTACAGCAAACAAAATAGATTCTCTCTTGACAGAGGCATTAATTGAAATTTAACCAAGAGAGAGGAAAAATATATTTTTTTGCCCATGCTGATAGCTTGGTTTATCCCTGCATCAAGCTATTGGCTTGGGCTACAGATAATGTGTTGTGTGTGGGAGGGGGGAAATTACACATGTTCCCCCACCACCACTGCTGCAGAAGCCTCTGGTTGCTTTAAAATTAAGCTAAACTTACTTTTAAATGAGTGGCATAAAATTAAGCTAAACTTACATTTAAATGTATCTTTGCATATTTTGCTATCTGATCTACTCCATTGTTTCTATGACTTTTGATCTTTGTGAACTTTTGCCCTTGCTTCAGCTTTAAGAATTTGAAGCTTCTCTGAGAGATTGCATTGACCTTTAAGTTTCAGGAAGCATTTACGTTTACCTACCATAGCATATCTATATGAATGGTCCCGTAGAAAAAAAAATACAGCTGGTTAGTTTTGCCCTTTAATTCCCCATAATACAAGAGAAAGGAGAAAGGGTGGAAGGAAATCAATTGTAACTTATCCCTTGTCGAAGATCAGCAAACACTGTGTCACAAAACCAATGTGAAGAAATGGAGTATGGATTTTCCGTTGACATTTGTGAAGTGTTTGTGTCAAAGTATTTTTCTAATATAGCAAAGGTTACAGTTCAACAAATTAAAGCACATGTTTCTTTTGAACTGACATGCTGGTCATTTGGGTTAATTTAAATGGCGTATGTTTTTTTCTAATAAACTCATAATTTAACCTTCTTTGCTCATGGCCGCTCTTTGCATTATTCAGGCAGAAGTAATTGCTTTTTCATCAAAAATAAGCTCAATGAAGATACTGTAATAGCCTGATTTTGAGCCTATTATTTTTATCTGGTAAAATTAGTGAACAAACCCTATTAACAATGCAGTACAAATCACAATCCAAATGTACCACTAATAGCCTTTATCTCCATTTGGGGCAGAGGCCTCTAGGCAGAAGGTAAATGTTCACAGTTTCATTAACCAATGACTTGAGTTCTCCTCTTAGCAACTACAGTATTACCATGGATTTTTTCCCTTTGTAATTCTCTTACTGCTACATCTTTGCCATGAAAGAACTGTTCATTTTCACACTTTCATTGAAGTATAACTTCAATGTTTACCTGACTGTATCTTTTAAATATTCATATACCTGATTTAAATAGCTATATCTATAAACATTTTCCTCATTAGCCTAGAATACCTCTTATACAATAGTTGCAATCATAACATGATCATATATTTGTGATAGATTTTTTTCTATAAAACAAAGTTATCATTGATAGAGTTAACATGGTTGTTTGAAATTTTTGTCATGGATTAGATGTCAGGCACAGAACTTTCTCATAAGTAGAATAAAGTAGCCATCAATAAGTAGCAAGCATAATAATGTATTGTGCAGTAACAGTCAAGAAATTATCATTTAAATTCAACTATTAAAAATGCACCCAACTTCAGCTACATTTAATTTACTTCTAGGTGTTTCACAAAGCACATATGTGATTCCTGAAAACATTGTGCTAATCCTGTTACAGTTTTCATGCTTTGCTTATATTCAAAATGTCAATCCCTGGTAGTTACACCACCATAAGAACATAAGAAAGAGCCTGCTGAATCAGACTAGAGTCAATCTAGTCCAGCTCTCTGCTAATCGCAGTGGCCCACCAGATACCTCTGGGAGCTCACATGCAGGATGTGAAAGCAATGGCCTTCTGCTGCTGTTGCTCCTGAGCACCTGGTCTGCTAAGACATTTGCAATCTCAGATCAAGGAGGATCAAGATTGGTAGCCATAGATCAACTTCTCCTCCATAAATATGTCCAAGCCCCTTTTAAAGCTATCCACGTTAGTGGCCATCACCACCTCCTGTGGCAGCATATTCCAAACACCAATCATGCGTTGCATGAAAAAATGTTTCCTTTTATTAGTCCTAACCCCCCCCCCCCCCCAGTATTTTCAATGTATGCCCCCTGGTTTTAGTATTGTGAGAAAGAGAGAAAAATTTCTCTCTGTCAACATTTTCTATCCCATGCATAATTTTATAGACTTCAATCATACCCCCCTCAGACATCTCCTCTCCAAACTAAAGAGTCCCAAATGCTGCAGCCTCTCCTCATAAGGAAGGTGCTACAATCCCTCAATCATCCTCGTTGCCCTTCTCTGCACTTTTTCTATCTCTTCGATATCCTTTTTGAGATGTGGCAATCACAACTGAACACAGTACACCAGTTATCATGGCAATTCCATTTTTCTATAATAATGGGGGAATCAATCCCCTTCATTTTGGAAGCATGCTTAATTTACATACAATGCAATTCATATTCATAAATGATGACTGCTAGAAGCATGGAAAGATCATGAATAATTTCAAAATAATTCTTGAATGTCAGGTTCAGGAGATATCACTGAGTTCCTCCAAGGCAGAAATAAATACACAGAGAAAGAGAATGCCACTTCTGTGGATGAAAAAACAATTCAAACACTGGAAGAGATTCAAAAACCATAACTCAATAAAGGAATTTCAAAAGGATACATCAAACAAAGTAGATTATGTAAAGAGAAAAAAATGAAATGTCATATTTTTATAAAAGAATTGAGAATAAACAGTAGAATCCAGGGGTGTGTGAAGCATATCCTGGAAGTGGTGTGGGTACCACCAGCATATTTGCCCATCACTGTAAGTGGCACCTATGCTGGCAGGGAAGGTGAACACAGCAGCAGGTGGGTGCCACACAACTACACAGTTCCCGACTTGGAAGATGCTGCCTCCAGAGGCTGCTTTCATCCTGGGAATGCCCCTCTCCATCCCCTCTCCAGCAGCAAATGTGGCATAAATCCTAAGGGCACTTTCTCAGGTGGCCAGTGGTGCTTTTGTTTGCATCTTGCCACACCACCTGAGACCATTTTGGAACAACATTGTGACACAAAGTGATCCCTAGCTTCTGTGCCCTCTGGCTTGGGCTGTAAATGCCACAACTGAGGCAGAGAAATGAGTTACAAGGTTGAGAAACTAGAAATTGCAAGTAAATTGCCGGAGAAAGGTTTTACAGTAATACGGGAAGAGAATAAGAAACCAATAGAGAATATTTGAAAAAATTGAAAACTATATGGGAAGAGGCAAACTGGTGATACAACGGTTAAAAGAAGGACAACACCAATCTTTTAAAAATGATCTTTTCACAGGATGTTTAGGAGATGACTCTCAGAAAGAAGTTAAAATTAATACTGCATCAAGAATTAATAGTATGTGGCAAAAAAAGAAGAATCTGCCTGGAAGGTGGCATTGGGAATAAAATCTACAAATCATTTGGGTCAAATCTAAATTTGAGGATAGGTGATGAGAGGTATTGATTTTTTTCAGATGTATATACAATTCAGTAAGTTCAGTAAGTTCAACTTTCAACTAGAAGGCTAGTTAACGGGAAAAATGAATATAGATAGGGTTCCCCTTTCAGATTGTTTTCATGATACAAAGAAACAAATATAATTGTTAAATTAATTGCAGATAAAAA
Organism: Sphaerodactylus townsendi; assembly: GCF_021028975.2. NCBI lineage: Eukaryota > Metazoa > Chordata > Lepidosauria > Squamata > Sphaerodactylidae > Sphaerodactylus > Sphaerodactylus townsendi. The sequence continues at coordinate 125,569,039 of NC_059425.1, read as the reverse complement.
CAATCAAATAAATACATAAATCTGGACAAGGATAATTCTGGAAATTACAGCACTATTTAAGATTTCCTGTTTGTGTCCACATCTGTATTGTTTCATGTAATGTGAAGCTAATATATAGTTTTAGAGCAAGATAAGCATATTCTGTACCACATCACCAACTTGGCATTCAAGCCACTTGAATTTTTAAATTGAAAATCAGCTACCTGACATGAAAGAGTGTGTGTGTGTGTGTGTGTGTGTGTGTGTTTGTCATGAATCAAAGCCTCACAATGTCTCTGCCCCAGGCACTGTCTCAGCCTTCCTAATGCACCACTATTGGAGCCTATATAAATGTTCTGCTGACTTGCTCCAATGCACTTGTGTGCCCATCCACCTAGGTATGCCCTAGGTATGTGTGCCCATCCACCTGGCTCCTGGTGAATAAAAACACTGAAGAAGATGAAGGGATCTGCAGGCGATTCTTTTCATAGATATTTTCCTCTTACTGAATACAGTCCTGGTCTAGAATTCAAAGTGGAAGACCAGCATGAAGGAGAAGGTACTTTAAAACACTTTCTTCTGGCACCATTTTCCAACCAAAAAATGTGACTTTGAGTTGATTTTATCCCCATTGGGGAAAATTTACTGATACTTTTTTTTAGTGAAACCAATATCATTTTGAGACAACAGTTTTCTGCAAGAAAATTATTCCCTTCTGCAAAATGTAATCGTTTGCTGGTAAGGCTCTCTCCATCAGAGGAAGGGTCCTTAGTTAGAAACAGAAGTTATCAAATCATTTAAGCAGTAGAATAAATGTTTCAGGGCTTCATAAAGGGGCAGAGAAAGCCATCATAAGTTCAGGTGTGCAGGTAGTATAGATTAAAGGGTAAACTAAGAAATGCAAATAATTATCCATTCCAAACTGGTCAAATTTGCACCTTGGCAATGGGTATTCACTCTTCTGCATACTGATATGTACATTATGAGATGTGATCTCACAGAAAGCTAATGAACTCCTCAGAAAATCAGGAATTGTGCACCCACAGGAAGTCACTTTCATATTTGTGAAATTGTTCATGTTCCTTGATGAGAATACCTTAACTGCAAAATTTTCATCTCTGAAAAAAAATCTCTCAATGCTCTTTCTTTAACAGCTAATTTTGCAGAGAGCTTACAGTTATGTTAATCTTTTTGAACTCTGCAGAGCTGCAGAAAACCACCACACCCCACTTTAAAAGATTTCCTTGCACCACTCACACATGTAAAAGACTGACAGATGCACATACACATTTCCATGCAGAGGTGTCAAACTCAGGCCGTCCAGGTGTTCATGGGCTACAATTCCCAACAGCCCCTGCTAACATGACCAATTGGCCCTGCTGGCATGGACTGATGGGAATTGTAGTCCATGAACACCTGGAGGGTCTGAGTTTTACACCTGTGCAAAGGCATTTATCACTCACCCACAATTGAAGGGTTTTTTAGGAATTCATAATCTATTCATAATCTATTGATGCAAAAGAGTATACCTAATATTGCAAGTAAAAAAAGGGTTAAGACAATAATTACAGGTTCCTAGAGAGCCTATTACAGAAGCTCGGAGATAACAAGCATTATGCTAGGTGAAAATATAAAAGCAAAATCAGACAGAAAGATTTCCTGACTTCTCAGAACCTACAGAGTAAGCTGGGCCTGGAAAATTCTCTCTCTCTCTCTCTCTCTCTCTGAGATCCTGCAGTTATGCCATCAGTATTTAATTAATATAGCTAAATTATATTATTCCTGCCCGCACTATATGCTGATAAGTATATACGAGAATTCCTTACACATCCAGTTTTGGTACCCGCAGCAACCCATCTTACTCCCTTGAAGTTCAAAGAACCAAACATGACAGAAAAGATACAAATCTGACAATGTGATGTTATAGCATTTTTAAAAAGAAATTCTAAGTGATTTGGTTTGGAGCGTATTTCAAGCTAGCACAATGTATAAAACGTGGTCTATTCTCTGCACATAATGACCACAATGTGTTTTCATAAAATAAATCCAGAACTCATCTAATATATCAGGAAAGCTATGTGACAAAGGGGTCACCAACAATAATGACTAAATCTGATCACTTGGAGGTAAATTACTAAATATAATGAAAAGACATAGATTTAATTCGCATTAACAGTCAAACAAGACTGGACATCATCCAGGATTCAGATTTATTAACATCCAGAAATGCAGTCAGAGCTCATGTGTACATGGGACATTAGTCATGCATTTTGTTAATGTAACATAATATGGGACATAATTTATCAGGACATGAAAATAATAGCTTTCACTCTATTTCCTCACTGCAATGAAGACATGCACAATAGACTCGGAAGCTACGCATACACTCTATTACAGCTAATTGAAAATAGATGATACAATTAACCTGCTTCTTAGTAAAAAGAATTAACACTTAATGTAAAATTCTAATCACAATAAAAGAGGTTACTATCAAAAGGAAATGTGATGTATAATACAAAACAATGCCCCCCCTTTTTTACAAACAATTTTAAAAGTTCCAAAATACAAGTATATACTAATAAAATGTCAGAAGCCATCTTACAACTCTACCCTCTTCCCCATCTTCTGATTTCCTAAGGAATGTGACATTTCAGTCACTTCCAGACATGATTAAGCACACAGGCTCATGGCATTTAGGCACAACATAGCAGAAATGAACAGGTGGCCATGGTACGAATGAGTTGTAAAGGCAATCCATTTACAATGCATACTGTGCTGTTATGAAAATTGGAACTGAAACCTGTGTAGGAGTGCATGCTAACGATGCAATCAAAATATCTCCTCGCTGGCGGAATCCATTACAAAACAAGCCTGTTGATTATGATTATCTTTTAATTCAGTTATCCATCAAATAAGGCCCAGGTCAGTAATTACCCTCAGAATCAAGTTATATCTATTATCAGGTTGTCACCTCATTTTTTTCTGCAGTTATTTCAGCAGCAGAATGCTTGAATTTTTAGATCCCAAAGCAGATTTTTCTGGGCGAAAGTCATGATGTTCATGGGCTAAGCCCTTCCTAGAATGACCTTTAATTTTTTAAGATATATTTTCAGCCCCTGCATTCCCTCTGAGCTGTTTTTTCAGTTTCTTTTTTCCTCTCTGTCACATTTGAATCAGAGATTATAAAAGGGAAGAGAGGACATCAGTGTCACAGAGCAAAGAAAGTGGCATGACTCTCACTCTGAATGGGGGCCAAGTAGGATTGACAGCTCTGGGTTGGGAAATTACCTGGGGATTTTGGAGGTGGAGTTCTTAACTACTATGCCACACTGGCTCTCTTTAAATCCTGAGGATTCAATTTAAGATGCATATCAAATAGATAGAAATAAATCCTCCTTTAAAAGATATTTTGAGTTCATCTATGGTATGTAAATGTTTTCTTACTTGCATTATTCCTAAATTGTCCTATTCTAGGCATATAGTCCAAATCCACAGTGATTAAGTGAGTTTTGTAGGGTGCTCTATCATTTAGCCTATCGTTTAGCTGTGGGAAACAGTTCTTAAGTATCTGAGAAGATTCTGGTATTTTATTAGAAAGATGCTTGTCCATCACCTGAGGCAGCTCATTGGTAAAAAAATGGCAGCTGCCACTGTCCCATCTCACAAGTAAATGAAGATGGAATTAAAGGAACCATGAGCTCTTGACCTGATGTTACCACATCAGAACTGGCTTGTGTAGTTTGTTGCTGTGGCTACCAGCACAGCATAGAGGTAATAGAGCTTCAACATGTCAGATTATCCAGCTATGCTGTCCCAGTCCCTCAGCAGTAAAATCAGCAATTAAATATTACTGTATTGTTATAATGCTATGACATTATTCAATTACCAATAAAAAAACAAAAATCCCTTTGTTGATATGGGGAGAAAATAACTGTTATGGGTCCAAGGTAAGAAAAATGGCTGCCATGTGGGTAGAACCTGGAAAACACAAACTTTCCCACTCACACAGCAGAATTTGCTATGATCTTTTCCAAAACATTAATTCAAAGCAGATTTGGAAAAAAATTGTGAAGAAGCCTGGGAAACCCTGGAAGGTGCATGAGTGTGGGGATGCAGAATACAAAACCAGAATCAAGCCCAGAGCACATAATCAGTGAGTAAACTATTGAATGGCCAAAGTATTTCCTTCATTTGATGTCCAACGTATTTTTCCTAATGTAAAACAAAATCAAATATTTGATCATCCTACAACACTGATTATTATCAGCTTTGCAAACTTCAATCAATAAAATAATTTTCAGAATCTCATTTTGGGCCAAGTAGTCTCATTGATTGTTTTATTTGCTCTTTCATTTGCTCTTTGTCATACTGTTTTTGGATTAGAAGAACTAAGAAAGCAAAGTCTTTAATCAAGTTTCAGAATGGACAACTGTTGTGCAATTAAGCCCATTTACTTTTTGATTGTTTGTTTGTTTGAAATTATCTGGGTGGGTGGTGGACATTAAGTACCTTGTTCAGAATGGTAGGTTTAGGCTTAGGGAGACCTGGTCTCTTGTTTTGGTTGGAAAGCTCCTGCCTCCCTCTGCCCCTGTCCGCCACTGCTTAGCTGGAAGAGTGAGCGGGAGGGAGGAATGCCTGGAAAATAGGGAATGTTCAGCACCACGCTGATGCCATGATGTGAGTTGAAAGTGATATCATCATTTTAGGTAATGCTCTAGCCTTTGTTTATGATTAAAGCCCAAAAACTCTATGGTTAAACCATAGAATTTTGAGGGAATGTTCAAATGTTGCCCCAGCACCATGACATTATTTCTGGGACATGCTAGAAGTTATCTCATGCATTGGCACCAAAAGATAAGTACCCGCCCCATGCAATTTCCTCCCTGTTGCCTAATTCTAAGTAGGCTTGCAATCTTTGCAATCTTTGTATGTAGACATTGATTTCAGTTGACCGAGAAGCATATGACTTTTATTGGGATGGCACTGAAAGATATTATTGGCATCAAATAAACAAACATTTTAGCTCTTTGGTTTCTCTTTGGCTCATTCCGCACACGCAAAATAATGCACTTTCAAGCTGCTTTCACAACTGTTTTTGCCATTCCGCACAGCTTCAAAGAGCCCTGAAAGCAGCTTGAAAGTGCATTATTCTGCGTGTGCGGAATGAGCCTTTGATTTACTATGAAATATTTAAATTAAATTAAATATATGAAGACAAACACATGAAAAAACAAACAAGGAGGAGGGGTAAAAAAATGTTATAAAGGAAATGCCAAATAGAAAAGTATTCACCTGCTAGCAGAAGAAGAAGACAGGCAATAATGTTTGCATAGAGAGTTCAAAAATTTAGAAACTACAACCAAGAAGACCCTACCCATGTAGCCTCAGATGGCAGGTATCTGAAGCTGTAAAAATAACCAGAATGGTTGGATAGGTTCATATGGGAGTTAGGAGATCCTTCAGGTACTCAGGCTCCTACCCCTATAGAATTTTAAAGGTCAGTACCATCATCATCAATTTTATTGAAAGCCATAGGCCATTACAGTATTACAATATTGTTACATTACAACTTCTGAGCCAACTTGTTATTCCAACAGGTAAGAAAAAAAAGAAAAAAAATTCACTAAAAATCCATCATTGAACACTAAATCTTTCACTTTCCCCCCTACAATATGTCTGAATTGTATTCCCACCCAAGCTTAAACCAGTTTAGGTTTGATCATTTTGTTTTATTACATTGTTGAGCGAATCTTTGTAGCTGCCATGGTAATAGGGCCGGTAACCCTATAGGATATATAGGGATCCAATCCGCAAGAGAGAAGGTATAATTTGTCACCGAGTCATAATATACCTGGGACAGGGATATAAAACTATTCAAAAAACTTAGCCCTAGGCCTGCTAAGCGCATAGGGGCAGCGTCTAGAACATAATGAGGGTAAATCCTCCTCTACTTCCTGTTTGCAGATACAAATTCAAGTTGTTCAGCCCTGGTATTTTGGCATATCTGCTCTCTAAATAATTTGTTGGCATTGTTTAAAATCTAATGCTGTCATAAGACTGCTCCTATCTTTAAACTGAGTAATGCCAGCAAGATAGGGGCTCTGTGGATGATCCTTTAAGGTGACTATACCAGGGAGCAAACTTGGAATGTAAAATTATATTCCCTGTCCATACAGTTATCCCTTTGAATATCCAGTCCCTAAGGTGCGTGATTTAAAATTGGTGAAGAGAATAAGTCGATCTGGAACAGAATAACTGAGCAATATATTATTTGTATGGCATGTACCTCCGAGGCCTTAAGTAGTATTCAGTAAACTTTGATTCCCAAACGAAGTTGGTTTTAGTGAACTCTTTTAACGATTTCAAGATTGCCAATCCAGCTCGAGCTTAATAGAAGGTAAACCGAGCTCAATTCTGAGGAGGGTTGCCATGCGTTTTCGCTTTGGGGAAGCAGCAGAATCTTCGCTTAAGGAAGAAGTTTTGAATAGTTTCTATTTTATGTAGGACTTGTACATTCCATCCCCAAATCTCTATAGCATAGAGTAGCATAGGAATTATAACTTTAATTTTAAAAATTTTTTAGGGCTGGATCAACTAAATGACCTCCTTTTTGTATGATAAAAATCTCACTATTGCCCCAACAGGATTTCCTTTTGGAGCAGTTGCTTTGGACCACTCTAGCTAAATGGGCATTCCACCTTAGTGAAGGGACTGAATGTAACTCCTAAATATTTAAAATTATTGCATTGCTCTATAGGAATATTATGGATGTTCCAACTGCATTTTTTCTTGGTCTTTTTTCTTGAACAATTCATTACCTTAGTTTTGGAATAGCTTATGGAGAGGGGCCTCCCTCTCTGCAATACTCACCAAACCATATAGGAGTCTCCTTAAACCATTCCTTGTAAGAAATTGAAACTAGGGACTGCATATCATCTATGTGATAGCAGAATTGCAAAATTTCTGCTTTCCCTAAGCCAGGGGCAACAAATTCATGGCCTAGGTCAGTTTGGGAATTATGTCATTGATATAAAAGGTTGAATAAAAGGTGGGGGCAAGTAAACAGCCCTGCTTAACACCTTTCCCTGCTCTAAACCCATCTTGAAAAGAGCCTGCTATCTTGACTCTGACTTTGAGCCATGTGTCCCCGTGCAGCTCTCTAATGTAAGGAAAAGTAAGCCGCTTATCCATATTTGTGTTCAGCAGTTTCCACCAGAGTCTTTCTCTCTACACTAGACCAAAAGCAGAGGCCAAATCAACAAATGCCGTATATAAGGCTTTCGTTGGGCCTCTTATGGCTGAGTATTACCAGTATTTTGAATTGTGCCTGGAAACAAATTGGGAGCTTGTGTATCTGGAATAAGACTGGAATGATATGATCCCTACCACCCAATGTAGTCAATGTTGTGTACCAAATGTAGCTTCTGGATAATCATCAACAGCAGCCCCACATAGTTTTTTTTTTAATTCTTTCAATAACCCAAAATACTGCCAAATGCCAGAGGACTAAGATTTGGAATATCTGTACATACATTGATACTATTAACAAGGGAGGTGTGCCCCCAAATATTTTATTGAACTAAGAATCTTTGCAAACTTAATGGCTACCTCAGTTTTGCAGAATGTTGTAGAGTATCCATGCCTTGTTTTAGATAAAACACAGAGTAAAACAAGTAAATAATGCTATGAAATTACAGGCTGTACATAAAATGTGTCAATACTACGACTACGATTACGACTACGGCTACGACGACTACGATGACTACTACTACTACTACTACTACTACTACTACTACTACCAACAACAACAACAACAATAATAATAATGTGCCATGCAGAGAGTACATTTTTGGAACTGAAATGGAAACATATAAATTCATTTAATGTTCTGTTGTTGTCACCTCGTTCAAAAGGTCTAGCTGTGGAATAAGGGCAAGAAGACTGTGAAAATTACAAAAAAAATTCCTCCAAACATTTATTTAAGGTTCCAGGATTATATTGAAACATTTAGTTTAAGCAGTGATTAGTATAATCAGCAACCCTGGACTTACTTGATGTCATCTTTTTGTGGTTACAGGGCAGGGACCGAATGAAGGATAGGACCTTTCCTTTCTCCCCTCAACTCTGTGACTGTGGTAAGGAGCCAGGTTCATGGGCTCCAAGTAGCAGATCGGGCCAACCAATCAGGCATCTAGGGCTGAAATGGGACTGGAGCCTCTGAAAGGAGGGGAAGGCAGAGTCTTCACTCTGATCCTCTCCTGTTTCAATCTGCACTACTGCCCGAGCCCACACATTGCTGGCTGCAGCTTCATGCAGCAAAGATTGTCAGCCTTATGGATGTTTTTAACAGCAGTGGTGAACTTCAAGAAACTCAGTAGAGGCAGTTGCATCAAGAATTGCAGGAGACCTGGAGTTTCCCCAGCGTTGGAGTGGTTTATTTCTTGTACCTCAAGTCCACACAAATGAGTAGGCTTGCAAGGACTTTAGCAGTCCTGTATGGTAGATCCTTGATGACTCCTCATCAGGAAGGACTCTGCCCATGTAGAGTTAGAGCTCTTGATTTTTTCTTCTTTGTACTTTTTATACTGAGTTAAGGAACTCTTTAACCATTCCTCTTTTACACAGGTTTAAAGGTCATTTTGGCCAGCTTTATATCTTTTATCTAACTTGAACCCTCATATCACTAATCTACTAGCTAGATAGCTCCTATGAGGCTCCAGAAAATTATTGTCAATAATTCTGGATTATGCCCTTTCCCCTCCTTTTTTAAAATTTACAATAATTTGTGTTATTTTTGGTGATCAAGCATTACCTTTTTAGTTCTACTTCCCATTGATCTTAAGACCTGAGACCAGTTGACTCCCCACCCAACTCAGGCACTGGATGAAAGCTCCAGCCTTTTCAGGGACATGGAGTTCAGAAACCACCACTGTCAAGTACATCCTGCATTGGGTGGCATTTAGTAATATCAAAAACAGCTTCTTTGTCATTTAGGTCTCGCTTCACTTCCCCTATAAGATGAGCAAGAGTGCTCCTCATGGGTACTATGTAGATTTTCTCCCCCTTTTAAAAACAGAAGATGAGGACAGCAGGCCCAGCCCTAAATAAGATAATAAAGGGGAGATGGATCTCACATGCCATAATTGGATAGCAGGATACACTGTATTTATGAGTGTTGTCTGATCATTATCCTGCCTAGGCTAATTGATTTGCTTAAGCCAAATCAGCAAAAAAAAAAAAAAAAACACCAACCCCAAAGCCCTATTTACCTTTTTTTCAGTTTTATTCAATACAAATACAAGTTACAACAAAAACATTTGAGCTGAATACAAACATCCCCAGGTTACAAACATTCCCAGGTTTTATCCATTTAAACATCCCCCAGGTTACAAACATCCCCAGGTTTTATCCATTTAAAATTTAAAGGTACTAGATGCTGGGGAGCCTTTTAAAAAGGCTTGAATTTTCACCCCCAAACTAGAGTGTTACCTGGAGAGACAGTCTCTCAATATAGTGAGGAAAATTAGCTTTAGAGCAGACTGCTTATTTGCAAGAGGCTTGCCTAAGGATTTTTTTAGTACCAGTGAATATGAAGGTCAGCTCTCAGAAGAAAATCCACAGAGAGGAATATGATACAAATTTGACAATCTTTATTGTAGGGATGCAGAGTTTACAAGCATCTGATTCAATTCAGCAAACATGCATACACAGAGTTTCTAAGATATAGATAGGTTGGAAAAATAGATTTTGGAATAGAAATAGGTTCTGGGGTATATGGGTAATACGACCTGATCATAAAGTGAAGAAGATCCAGGGTTCAGAGTCAAACGGCCAGCATCTGGTTCCGTGGGGAGAGGGGGTGCAACATGCTGGGAACAGCAACAAAGACAGAAAGATGTCAATGGGGCTGGACAAAGGTTTCAGGGGGGGTAGGATTTTTATAGTGTAAAAATCCACCTCTGGAGGTTTCAGGGCAGCTTTTTGAGAATGTTTGGACAACCTCTGTGAGGTGTCCGGGTGGATTGTTTAAGATACAATGCAGTGCACTGTAAGGTGGTCAAAAGAAGTTAGTTACAGAAGGGAGTATCTGGGTTAAGATAATCAGGGAAGGCAGTGACATCAGATGTCTTCTTTTGGCTGAAAATAAGTAATCATTCAGCAGGGCTACTGTATCATATATCTTTGGCTGTGAAGCTGAAAATATGCTGACATGGCAAGCAGGCTGAAAGCATGAGAACCAGAAAACATTTATTTTAGGCTGAGCTGACTATTGCCAGAAAATGGGCTTCACATCTTTGCAATGCCAACATCACCTTTCTACACTGGCAAGGGGGCAGGAACTGAGAAGCACCCCCCACCCCCCCACACACACACACTATACCAGAGTGGTATGCTAACAAGAGAATGATGCTCTTCTGTACTTACCTTGACTTGAGTATCTCTGGTTGGTTTACCAAACAGGAGGGCACTGGAAGGCTGCTAAAGGTGCCCCTTCTGCACTGCTGAAGAGCTTAGCAAGAGTGTTCCCTGGACTCTTCATACCCTGTGTGTGGTTTCAGGGCAAAAGGGAGAGATTATCACTGGCAAATGGGAGAACTTGTTTGAGATTCTCTCCCAGGCACAAACAAAAGAGATGGAACAGAACTAGAATGAAGTACCTAAAAAATCAACAAATTGTTTAAGGGGCCGCTAAATATAAAACTACTAAACATAAAAATATGTATTTATTACAAATCAAAACAACCCATACTTGTAAAAGCTACCTTATGCATACAATATCCTACCTTATGCATACAATATCACAATTGCAATATTACAGGAGCCTTCTTTGACCCTTAAAGAAGGTACCCTACCTTATGCATACAATATCACAATTGCAATATTACAGGAGCCTTCTTTGACCCTTAAAACCAGATGCATTTTAGCCAGCTGGCTTTCCTCAGTGGTCAAAAGCAATATAGTAATATAGTTTTTAACTACCAGACTACAAATTGCAATTATAACATTTTTTCAAGAGTTGTTTATACATAATTTCACTTCCTTTAACTGTAGTTCATTGAGTGTGTTCCTATGCTAACTAGCTGACTAGACATACACTCACTCCCCTTCTTTCTCTCCCCTCCCCCCCGTCCTCCCATGCCAAAGGCAGGAAAGTTTCCTGCCTAAGGTCATATGGCAAGAGGTGGAGGAGTGCACTTTCCTTCAGTTTTTCCACCTCAGTCCTTCCTTCCTGAAGCTCCACAAGGAGCAGCCCATAGCAGGGTCAGGGGGAGGGATGTGTGTCTGCACAGGAACCCACCAGATGAACTACAATTACAAGTAAGTGCAATACTATATTTCACTTTTGTGGGTTTTCAGTGTCCCAGTGAACAAATTTGTCCCACTTGTAGGCGTACAACCTGTGAGCAGAAGGTTTACATGATGACTATAGAACATTAATTCAGCACCAAATTAGCCGAATGTGTAACCCCTGTGTAAGAATGGGATGACCCAGAAAGGGGTGGAGTCTGAAAAGAAGCAGAATGCTGCAGAACTTATGAGGTTGGAAGAAGCAAGGCTACCAGGCTGGGACCTTGATTGATTTTATTAAGCCCTTAACACCTTGTTTAAGGTAACTACAATGTTGTTGGGAACTAGTGGGAAGGGAATTTTGTTTTTGTTTTTTGCTATATTGTAAATGTTAGAATTTATTGTTTCAGGGTTTTTGTGTATGTAAATGGTGAGAGTTTTCTGGAAACCTTCATCCTCTTGATGAAGAACCCTCAGTTCCAGCACCCTGTACCTTAGGGCAACACAGTTCGATAATGTGGGCCTGCACAGTGAACCCATGAAGATGGAATATTGGCACCCTGGGCTTTCATGCAAAGAGTTATTTGTATTGGCACCCAGATCTTCCACACAAAGTCATGTCCTCTAAAAGGGTATAATACAATGTGCCAATCACTAGGGCAAAATCTCAAAATGCTGCAGTCACTGGAAATGAATAGGTCAGAAATTCTCTATAGGCTACAATGGAGCCAAGTCAATTTAAATAGAAGAATCTGGGAAATTTCTGGGGGTATCGATGGGGAGCACATTTTTCAAGGTGGAAGTACCAAACTTGCACAATGGCTTCTGGAGGCTTTCCTATTAGGTTTGGTGAAGTTTGCCTTCAGGGGGTCCAATGCTATGGGTTCTCAAAGGGTAGCCCCCATCTCCCATTGTTTCCAATGGTTTCTAATGGTAGATGGGGGCGTCTTCTTCTTTGGGCAATATTAGCGCTGGAACACCTTAACCAAACTTCAGCAAACCTGGGTGCTCTTATAAGGACAGTCTCTTAAGCACACAGCCACATGGGAGGCAGTAAATGCATAAAAACCTGCAGTATTTAATGACTGGAATACAAATATCTGCCCTTTCCTTCCATGAATCTAAGCCTGGCCAAAAGAACAGAAGCAGAGTTGAGAAAAAATAAGGGTAAAGAGATAATGAAAAGATTCTTGTTTGGAAATTAGTAGACATTTCATATTCTATTTGGAAGAATGTTATGACACCCCACTGCATCTGAGTATCCATTTTATTCTTTTAAAAAACAAATTATAAGAAATGTCATATGTGCTGCATGACTATCTCATGTCTCCCTTCTTGGTGGGTTCAATTTCAAACTCAGAACACACAGCTAGGAGGAATACAGCAGGATCCATGTACCGGAGGAAGACTATGAAAATCAGTTATAGGACTGGACTTAAATAGAATGTGGCTTGGTGGTAGATCATCTGCTTGATATGCAGAAAGTCCCAGGTTCATTTCCCAGCATCTTCAGTTGAAATGACCAGTGTAGTAGATGATGGGAAAGACCTCGAGACCCACTACCAGTTTGAGTAGACAGTACTGAGCTTGCCAGACCAGTGGTCTGATTCAGTACAAACGAGCTTTATGTGTTCGTACACGACAAAAAATTATTTGGAAAAGGGAAAGATAATCCAGGGGAATTTAGAATGGAAGTGACAAGGTGAAGAAAAGTGGAATGGAGAGAAGGCTTTTAGAAGAAGTCTTGGCTACCTTATTGGGACGTGGGCAGCTGAAATCAGCTCTCAAATGTCCCGAGTCAAATTGTGTTAAGAAAACTATTTTGGTCCGAAATGCTGATGTGTATTTCTCAGAACGATACAATAGGAGTATATGTCAAATGACACCAATCAAATAGGTCTTCTTAAGCATATCATTGAGCTATAATGAGATCAAGGTGAGTATTCAGCTGATTTGATCCCCTTTCTTTTGGTTCTCAGCTTTAAATTGGAAATAGTCTGAAATTGTGATTTCTGGTTTTCACTTGAGAAGCATAGATGAGACAGCCTTGGTATAAATCAAGTCCATTGAGCTGAGTAGATAATCACAGCTATCTTACAGGTGGATAGCTAGAGGAGAAATGAAAAGACCACATCATTTTATTCTTTTACTGATATTTATTCAGCAACAGGGTAGTTAATATTAAGCAAATATCTATCTGTTGCCAAGGATATGCTCGCAAGTTTACTGTCCTAAATAGCAGGTAAGTCTCCAGAGGAATCCCGGCATCAACACACTGCCTCTGATCTTGCCCTGTTGAACTCTGTGAAAGTGGCTACTTCACATTACTGCTACTTGTGGAGAAATTAGTTTTACTTCAAAGGTTTGGAATGTGCAAAACCTTCACTTTGAGGGGTTTTATTAAAGCTTTTCTCTGTCTTGGTACCAGCCTGCAAGAAATCTCATATACCAGTGGTGGCGAACCTATGGCACTCCAGATGTTCATGGACTACAATTCCCATCAGCCCCTGCCAGCTTGGCCATGCTGGCAGGGGCTGATGGGAATTGTAGTCCATGAACATCTGGAGTGCCATAGGTTCGCCACCACTGTCATATACACTCTGAGCCTATCTACAGTGCAAGGAAACAGGATATAAGGAAATATTTTCCTCTGGATTGAGAATATTGTGATTTCCAATGTTAGATTTGTGTCCATTTATACTTTTATTTATTTATTTGGTTCAATTTATATGTCGCTCTCCCTGAAAAGGCTCAGGGACTAAACTGTTTGCCTAAATTCAGAGCAGAAGTAAAATGGCTGGTAATGGGGCTTGCTTCCGAGTAAACCCTCCTAGGGTCATGATTCACCTGTTGGAAGAGTTGCACGGTTGCTTCAAAGCAAAGCCACCGACTACCACCAAGCTTACTTCCGAGTAACGCACGCCTCAACCGTTTTTTTCTAAATTGCTGTGTTGGCACTTTGCGATAAATAAGTGGGTTTTGGGTTGCAATTTGGGCGCTCGGTCTCGTAAAGGTTCGCCATCACTGTCATAGAATGTCTTCGCTTCACTCGGCCTGCATATTCCTTCCCCTTGTAGTGCAGGGCAACCAGATAATGGCCCTCACCTCACTAGACATAAACATTCTAACCTCCCTGATTTTCGGACCAGCTGGCAAGGGGATGCTGAAGCTATATCACCCTTTGCCTTTCCCACATTTCTCAGATCTGGCTATGAAAAGTATGGTAGCTTGTCTTACACAGATCTTCAATATCGGAGTCTGATTAGAGTCTTCTGACAGGCAACCTTACAGGTATTCTAGGACATATGAATATTCTGGTACTTCATAAAGGCAAAATAATATTTTCCCCACAGGAGTAAAAGAAGAAGATGATTTTGGATTTATACCCCACCTTTCTCTACCTAAGGAGACTCAAGGTGGCCTACAAGCTCCTTTCCCTTCCTCTCCCTGCAGCAGACACCTTGTGATGTAGGTGGGGCTGAGAGGACTCTGAAGAACTGTGACTAGTCCAAATTCACCCAGCAGGAATGTAGGAGTCTGGTAGCACATCTGGTTTACCAGATAAGCCTCTGTCACTCAGGTGGAGGAGTGGGGAATCAAACCTGGTTCTCCAGATTAGAATCTATCTGCTCTTAACCACTATGCTGGCTGGAGGAAAGCAGGAGGAAATTATCTAGAGTCAATTTGAGCAAATATCAGTGGTACTTTACCATAGATTAGCTATAATATATGGCCATTCACCTGATAAATGCTAGTATTGTAAATCACCAAGAACAGATTTTTCATCATATATGGTAGGTTTGTCCATGAGCTAAACATTATTGGAAATCTTGCTCAGCTATACTGATAGCTTGCTTTAGATTAATTCTGCCTGTCAATGAAAGTCTTGTTGCTCAATTTTGTGGCAAAGGCTCCAAAAAAACTTACATTCTACTCTGTTGAATCTTATTATGGTGGTGAGGATTGTGTTTGAAAGACACCGGAAGTGAAAAACTGCCCTATCAATACAAAAATGTTTAGCAATCTATTTATTTTATTATTTATTTATTTATTTTGTCAGTTTTATATACTGCCCTCCCCCGAAGGGCTCAGGGCACTGTCCAACATTAGCCATAAAAACAATTAAAATCAGTAACACAATCAATATCTAATAATAACCATATATCTTACAGATGGCTTCAACTCCCACTCCTCCCCCTTACTTGTACCCGGCTGGCCAAATGCCTGGCAGAACAGGTCCATTTTGCAGGCCCTGCAGAAACTCTGTAAGTCCTGCAGGGCCCTGATCTCACTCAGGAGCCTGTTCCACCAAGTAGGGGCCAGGGCTGTAAAGGCCCTGGCCCCTGTAGAAGCCAGCCAGATCGCCTTGGGGCCAGGGATCACCAGCAGGTCCGCTGCCAATGAGCAGAGGGGCCTAGAAGGGCAATACATGGAGAGATGGCAATCTACCAACAAATAAAACTGATCTGATGAGTGGAAAAGACTCAGAGCAGACTGAGCTGATTTGGAAGCCTGTGATACAGAAACTATGTAATTTTATTTTATAATGTTCACCATGTTATAATTGATACTTCGTATTTTTTCCTTTGAAATAAAACTTTAAAAATGACCGGAAGGGAAAGAGTTAAGAAGCTCCTTTCCTGTTTGTGCTGCTGATACTGCATTCAATCTTGAAGCTATTAATTTTTCATTTAAAAAGAGCTTAAAGCAAAGACAGCTTAGAATAGTCACATAGAATTCTAAAAAGTTGTTCTCGCCAAAGAAGTTTTTTATTAGGTTTACTGTTTACCCAATTAGGGTGGGGTAACCTCCTGTTTGGCCTGCCCACCTACCATTACTTTTAGGCCTGTAACAGAAATGTGGGGTGGGGAGCAGAATACATAAGCACATCAGGTGATGCTCTGGAATTTCCATGAAACTCTACAATATTAATAAGAAGTTTTGGGGGGACTTGTATTGTCTATTGCCTATTGCGTCCAACAGCACTACTTTCACCCAGATGTGATGTCATTACATTGTACAGCATCATTTGCCCCACCTTCTCTTCAGCTTCAGCAAGCTTGTAACATGTTCCTTACTGTACACTGAAACCTTATAGCCTGCGTTGGATCCTGAGTATCCTTCTGCTTGTGCAACTGGCATTTCAACTTTTGTGAGATTTTCATGGACTTCCCCCTCCCACTGAAGATCCTCATATTGTATCCCATGCTGCACTAAGGACACACTGTTACTACCAGAAACTCTGTCTCTAGAGAACAACAAGGTACACTTGAAAGAGAAGACTGGAAAATTCCATTTCCCAAGTAAAGCTCCACTTCTAGCATGTAGGATTCAACACATGATGATTTTATAATATCTGTTTATTTGAACAACATCAAATAGAAGGCCATGCTATCAAAGCTGACTACACTATTCCTGGAGTAGCATCAGTTTCAAAGGAAATGCAGCATCTGTGAAGTTCTCAGGTTGATAACATCTTATCATGGAAGATTCCTTTGAATTGTGAGGCTACATCAAGTTACTAAGGGAGCTACTTTGGATTAGACAGCATATATTCAATGATTTCCAAGTATTTTCTGTTACCTGCTGAACAGCATGGATGGTAAACTTTACCACATAAATTATCTCTTAATGTTCTGATCCTAATAAGATTCCTAATATTACACATCAGTTTAAGAGTCCTGCAAATTTCCATTAAGCTACTGAGCCACAGAACAATAAACTCAAAATCCTTAGACTGAAGTTGACTTGATTCCATTGAGCTGAAAGGGCACTTGAACAACTGTTATGCTTTTTGCTAACTGGTTGCAGGGTGAGCTGGGCTTCCTTTTCTGATTTGTTGCCCATAAAGGATGAGGTATGGATAATCGGGAAATTATCAATAGACAGACAGGTCGTTTCAGTATTAGCTTGCTCATTGCTTTGTTAAAAAAAAAAAACAGGGCTTGTAAGAAATGACAAGGACATCTGAGTGTTACTTTGTGTATGGAAAAATACCACTGTAAGTAAATAAAGTCTCTAGTGATGACAGATAGGCCATTTTTTTTACTATGACAGATAGCCATTCTTGGAATGTTCTATATATCCACTGCACAAATTCTATTTCATCAGCTCGCTAAGGGAAAGTGATAGCAGATAGAAATCTCTGTCAACACAAAGTAAATTAAAAAATGTGGGCCTTTCATCTGATACGATCTTTTATATAATGTAATTTCTTTCACTAATGTTCTCTGTTTTACTTCAAAAGGTTATAGGAAAAGTGTGTGTGATAGATTGTAAAGGAAATAAGAACAGCTATAAGCAAGGATACTGTATCAAATATACCAATAAATTGGATATCCGATATGCATAATAAACAGTGCTTGTTGTCACTTTTTTAATAGAAAAAGTATATATCTGTGGCTTCTATACAGAGGTCTAGGTTTTAAACAGTAAAACAAAAGTTATTTAACACCAGAGGGGCTGGGGACATCTAAGTGAAAAGCAAGGTGAGTCTTAAGACAGTTTGATGAGAAGACTATTTCTATCATTACTGTAGGCTTCTGGAGAAGTTTCAGCATCATTACCAGCAGCTACCACAGAATTTTGACTACAGCACTAGCTAAAAGTGGATGCTGCTATACTAGATATGATTATGAGCCTGTCCCATCTGGTGCCAGTTCCTTATACCCAGAAGTAAGGAAACTCATAGTGTGATCTAGAGCAAAATCACCATTCTAAGACACATGATGGGACCCAGGATCCAAGCTACATATTCCATAAAACACAGAGAGGTAATTTATTTTTAAATATCAGTGTATATAATATGATAACTGGCAATATTTTGAACCATGCTGTTACTGTCATACAGGGGTACCATCCTGCCACCAGTTGTCAGAAAGACCCTGCCTACCACCAGTGTCACTGCAAGTGAGGACTATTGCCTCCCATGCTGTTTCCTGTGATGTACTCATGCCACTGCCAAGGCCTGCCTGCCAATAGTTATTCAATAATAAATTGAAATTATTAATAGAGAATAGCAGACTTTTTAAAGTGCACCCAATTAAATTAGCCAGAAGAGTTTTGAAACTAGCTATTTTCTATTCGAGTACTCTTAAAACCTGCAGCTGGCAAGCACATGCATCCATCATCTAAAAAAACAAGTATTCTTTATGTCTTTAGAAGAGGCTCTTCATCCTTGTTGAAACTGTTGGCACAGCGGTGGTCTTAATGATACTGAGGTCCCAGGTGAAATATCAGAATGGGGCCCTAAAATCTGCACTATTGCCCTTTTAAGGGCAGCATACTGTTGGGGTCAAGCAAGACGTGTCCCTTTCCTTCTGTTAGATGGATTGGTGCTGCCACCACTGAAAGCCAGCTTTCCAAGCCCTGGATGGAGCAGGTGTGGGTTCAACCATAAGCATCCTCCACTGTCAAGGTGACTGCTTGAATTTTGAACAAGGTGGATACAAGCAGTGATAAAGGTTGAAGCCTTCTTCTTTACCTCCTATGTTGGAAGGGGTATGCCATGAGCAGTGGGAACCTCCCAATGGTGAGGCCCAGGGCAGCTTCCCTGGTTGCCTATTGGCTAAAACTGTGAGCATTCCTGAAATTTTGTGAAAGGGACATGGATGCCATCAGAAAGTGGCTGCAACATGAATGGGGCAAATTAAAAAAAGGTAAGTCCCCACCTAAGTTTCTTATGAAATTGGATGCAGATATTTAACAACAGAGGCTGACTGCAGATATTCCTTCTTTGCTGAAGTACCTACTGGACTGACTCGGTGGAAGAAAGCTGTAATCAGTCCCAACGTGTACAAAGAGACAGGTTCGCAATGACAGGCACATGAAAAAAATCTGTCTTTGGCCAAGTTGAAATTGATAAGTTGTTACAGGATGAGCTCAGGGCTTTTCTGTCAGTCAGCTAATAGGGAGAGATCCAAAGTTTTCTGTTCCATTCAAGATCCTTCAGATTTTATCCCTAATACTGAATATGCAATCAGGTGTGAGAACATATGTGCCATAATACCTCTAGAAATCACACTGGGAACTCCTGACATAGATATACGGGTTTTGTAAAATGAAACTGTAAGTTTCTATAGGTATTGAAGAAATTCTTTCTTTCTATTCATGATTCTGATCTCACCAGGAAATATGACTAGCCATCTAGCAAAGAAGGCTGGCTATGGCGCTGATATGGGGAGACTGAGGAGCCTACAAAGAACACAGGGGCATGAAAGCAACAGCTATATCGCTACTAGACAGCATTGTCAGCTGACAGTGTTTTCCTTACTTTTTATCCTGAAACCTTTTTGCACATGTTATGCATAATGAAATCAAGCTATCAGTTATCTTTTTCACATGGCCTGTCAACCTTAATGCTAGGCATGTACGCCTTCAGAGAAACAATATGTATGGATCTGACATTAAACTCAAAACAATGGAAGTCATGGAGGCACAATTTACTCTCTTTTTTTAAGAGACGGATAAATCAATCAAATTTTATTTGATTGAAGGTGCTCTGTGAAACAAATACATTTATTACTTAAGTGATTTTATTTTATTTTTCTATTTTGTTTGGGGCTGGTTGAGATGGGAAGGCTCATCTTGAAGAAAATCACTTTCTAGGCAAAGAAAATCCACAGTCTGTGGTGGTCAGGTCAGGAACAGCACCACTGCCATGCCACACTGCTGCCTCCAGAGGGTTCTCCAGTGATGCAAGGAGACAGAAAAATCAAAAGAACCTCCCACCATAAGAAAGCCATCCACAGGGATAAATTGACATGTTACCTGAAAGGATGGCATAAGTCCAATTTGTGGGCTGAAGTGTATCTGCCTGCAAAGATGGGGTGTAAGGCAATTAGCATTGGCTCCAGTCCCAGAAATGACCCAGCTTGCCCCATTTACTGGTTTTCAATAGGACTCCAGTGCAGGTCTGCAGCAGTCCCAACTTTGGGGTTTCTCTGCCACAGAGCTGAGGGCACCTTTACCCTCTCTGCCAGGGAGGTTCCCCCAGAGCTGACACAAGGGGCAAACACATTTACATGCCCCACACCAGCTCCACAACTACATTTGACCCCCTCATAAGATTTCACTGTAAGAGGGTTTTTTTAAATAGAAACTGGATTGTTCAGATCAATAGTGCTGTTTAGCCAAATGTATCACTCTTTCTTGTGTTTGAATTCGTCTGACAAAGGACCTTTTCTGCTTCATCACTTTCATTGTTTAAGGATGTTTAGCGGCATGGAGGTATGATGGCGCAAACAATGCAAGAAAAATGGAAATGAGATGCTGTTAAAAGAGGGGAAACTCAAATATTACCAATCAATACCTTTTTCCTTTACATTGAAAATAAATGTAGATATGTTTCTTTCAGATTAGCCTGTACACTCCCACACACGCCAGCTGGGTGACCTTGGGCTAGTCACAGCTTCTCGGAGCTCTCTCAGCCCCACCTACCTCACAGGGTGTTTGTTGTGAGGGGGGAAGGGCAAGGAGATTGTAAGCCCCTTTGAGTCTCCTGCAGGAGAGAAAGGGGGGATATAAATCCAAACTCCTCTTCTTCTTCTTTCTTTGGGGGGAGATTTTTTTTAAAAATTAACCTTTCTGTATGAAGGAAAGTACTGATTACTATTCAGACACATACAATAATTATTGATACTAGAAACAAAAATATTTTTTGTTTCAAAATGCTTGTTCTTTAAGCGCAAAACCCCCCACTCTGATTTAAATCTGGGTCATATCCACTGGCTGTCATTGTATATTTTGAATAACACAGCATCCATCCCTAAAGGCTGACAAAAGGGCACATTGTCATTTTCTTCTTTTCCCCTTTTGCCCTAGATCAATTCCCCACTGAAAAAATGAATGTAGATACAAACCAGTTTGGGAAAAACTGGGACCTTTTCAGCACGGTTTCAGCATCCCCACTGCAGTATCTGCCCCACAAACAATCCTTGTTCCCAGAAACACAGCAGCAACAAAGGATTCCCCACTGAGGCGGATTGAACACGCAATCTGCTCAGGGGCTATCCTGATTGGCTGTTGCGTTGTGTTGGGGCGGGAATTTTTTATTTTATTTTCAAACTTCCGGATCCACATCTCTGTGAGCATGCACAGAATGACCCTATGTGGAAATGAAGAAACGGGCAATTAAAGCAAAGCCATGTTTCCGCACACCTCCATGTAGTCAGATCCATGTGGATACGACATGTAGCACTGCTTTGTATTGCCTTCTACTCAGTCAGTCAAAAACAGCCCAGTGTTGCTTCATATCCACATGGATCTCTGGTCCACAGAATAAAAAAAAGGCTGTGCGTGCATCGTGCACAACCCACTGCGTTCTCATTGGGTGGGAGGCTCCACATCACTACCAATAGTGGGAAAAACTAATCTGGATTCACCCCCCCCCCCCAATTTCCCCACCACTCCAGATTGCCCATGCGTTTTTTTGAAAAGGTCTACTTTCTTGCAGGTTATAAAATAACATGTGCTGAGAGGGGGTGTGTGCCAGAAATGGGATGAAAGCGTGTTCAGCGCTAGTGAAGTGGGGAGTTCTGCTGGAAACCTGGATATTTTGTGTGACAAGCATGCATCTAATCCTCAGTGGGGAATCGACCCTAGATTAGAATACCATATAACTAATTAACCTTTGGACTCTGAGTTAACTTACAGACACATGGGAAAAGTACACATGTGACTTCTGCATGTGATCTATGTAGACCAGTATTGCCTTTCTAAATGGTAACTGTACACCAATGTATCAGAGACAAGTGAATCTCAGTCCCAGCTTTGGAAGCTGTAAGTTAATGCATGAAATGTTCTACCAGTGAGCTATGGCATCTCCCAAAGATAGGCAGAGAAATCTGTGCTCCTCAGCATGGCAGATTATAGCATATATGAAGAGGATAACAGCTGTAAATCACATTATACTGTGATGCTATATACATACTAGATATGTTGCAGCCCACAATGGACAGACTTTTACTGTCAAATTTCTTGTTTGCAGTCTGAATGTGGGAGCAGCACCAGCGGCAGTTAAAGTGACACATTGGAGTAGGCAAGAGTATACAAATTATTATTCCCTAGACTGTCCTCTACATCCACACTGCAAAAAAAAAAAAAATCAGCTCACACATTCAGCTCTGCAAAATCAAATGCTGAATGTTAATGTGGTGAGTAATCCTCCGATTTTCGCCCACAATGCATTTCTGAATGTACCCATAATTGCAGAACAGAGTTAGAATCAACGTGAAAGTCATCTGCACAATTTAGATAAAGCCATATTCCTGACAGATCACATTACCTGGTAGGGATGGGGTGGTGATAATGCCACTGTTTTCCTGCCTGCACATGTCCAGAGAAAGCTTTAACTAATTATATAATTCATACATCCAAAATTTAGTCAGTGCTCATTATGATTCATTTAAGCAGACTATCCAAATGTAAAGTGCTGAATAGCTTCAAAATTTATTGGCGACTTGCTTCTCAGAGCAATATGAAGAACGCTTAATGGATTTGATAAGGTCATTTCCCACATGTTGAATAAGGTAATTTTCTACATTCCGTATTTTACTTAGCATTTGCAGTTTTGGTTGGTCAATCTAACTGATATAATAAGTTTGGTCAATTTAAATGTTGTGATTGCAACCTGAAAATCATATTCTTCCTGTTTTGAAAAAGGCAGAACACTTTCATCCTGATTTTGTATTATCCACACAGAAAAATAATGAGGCAGTACATAGCCAGTACAATAGAATATTTGAATCACAATTTTATTAAAACTAAATGGAGCCATTGCAGAGCACAGAATCTGCCAGGCTCTTCAGCAAGTTCCATGGTGGGAAAAATAACTTTTCCCACCATAGACTTCAATGGGGCTTGCTATTATGCCAGCTGGCTCTGTGGTAGAGGTTTCAATGGGAGGCACTCTGGTGGGGGTCTTGCTCTGGGTAGGAGCACTTATTTCCTGCAGGGCTGCTGGTGTGAGTCTCCTGAAAGGAACCAGCCAAATTTGCTAAAGTTTGCTTGGGAGGGGCAAATGCTCTGGGCACCCAGTTGAAGGTGAACCTGATGCCCACAGCATTTGCCTCTCCCAAGCAGACTTTAGCAAAGTTGGCTGGTTCCTTTCAGGAGACTCACACCAGCAGCCCTTTGTATGGATTGGTATTTCCTCAATAAACAATCTATCACATATGTTTCCTATTATTATTATTTATTTATTGCTAGATTGTTTAATTTATTGCTGAAAATTAGCCACCTTAAAAAAAAGTAAAATCATCTGAAAAAAAATTAAACCTATCTTACTGTTGTTTCTTCATTGTTCCCTTTCATTCCTGTTTTCAGTTGTATGGTTTCTTCCATGCTGCGAGACCACCTGTTCAAAAGAATAATGAATAATGAAACTCCCTAATGTTAAAAGTATAGCATTTTTCTTAAGTTAATAAATTTCTCATTATGCCACTTCTAAATGATCTTGATGTAATTAGCATACCCTGATTGATCCCAGTGGAAGTATCCAAACATTATAATACAACTATTTAGACACCACAAGAAGAGTGAACTGAATCACTTTCCCAAAAATATACAAGTTCTGTAAAGTCTGAAGTGTTGCATCCAGTGTAATGTTTGGTTTGGAAAACAGTGACAGTTGGTGCAATCATGTTAATAGGAATAACTACAAGAAAATTTGGTTTATAAATACAAGAAATTTTGTGTAGTTACATTTTTAGACTCAGTGTGGTGTAGTGGTTAAAGTGTTGGACTAGGAACCAGGAAACCAAGATTCCAATCCCCACTCATTCCATGGAAACTTTCTGGGTGACCTTGGGTCAGTCACACACTCACAGCTCTGACCTTGACTAGCATTTGGATGGGAGACCAGCCAGGAATACCAAGGTTGCTATGCAGAGGAAGTCAATGACAGAGGATGTAAATGCTTGAGAATCTAATAGGTTGGGCTATTTGGTCTGCCTGTTCGAACTTACAGGCTAGTGTGAGAAGAAGTGGGCATTTTAGGGGCCTATTCCTGTTTCTCACCTTGATCCTCACAATACCATATATGTCAAATCTGGTCTGGCATGGTCTTTTCACCATTCCCACAGGCTTAGCCTCTGAGGACTGAAGGGCTATTTTAAAAATAAGGTCAGTTTTACAGGTAAAAATGTTGGCATGAGAATCCATCAGATATATCTGGATGATTTTTTTAATCTCTGCCATGCCCCCAGAGAAGCTCTTACTATTTTCTTTATTAAGTCTCAGTTGTCCCTTCAGTTAGTTTAGTTCCTTTGTATAGTGTTCTATGGGAGGAAACTTTAGTTAGACCCTGTCCCTTTAAGTAGCCACCTAGAGGCAACAGCCTTACAGTCTTCTTTTTATTACCCAGTAGTGCTCCTGTTCAGTTAGTTATAGTCTAAGGTGCCAGTGGAGCTGGAAGGCTGCAATACCAGATAAGGTGTATAAGGTATAGAGCATTAAGTGTAAGGTGTTACAAGAAAGTGAGGTCCAGATAGAGAACACTGAAGGAACCAAGAGGTAGCACTGACAAAGTGGACTCTCTAGGAAGAAGTCAGGAAAGGATCGAAGTCTCAAGTTTCAAGTTGTTCCAGTCAAGCAAGTACTTTGTTTTAGTCAGACCCTGGGAGGAGTTAGGGTTCTAATCCTTCTATGCAATTAAATCTCTCTTTTTTTGAGCTGTTAGTTATACCTTTGCTTGAGTCTCCCACTCTGTTCTGGCTGTGTGCAGGGTACCTAGAATATTTTACTTGGGGAACAGAACAATCTCCATTCTGAATTCTTTTTTTAAAAAAACTTTCATTTGCAGTTTTTCCCCAAAGGAAAATGCATTTAAAATTGGATAATAAAAAATTTCTTAGGTGCCATTTTAGTTGTCAGAAACATGGCAACATGGGGCAAATTTCACCTGCTCTTACATGTTTCTGAATATTGAAGCACAATTCTCATGACAGTGGTTCTCACTTGTAATAGGAAGAAAATAGAGAGTGAATAGAACTTGTGGGCATGGGAAAAGGTTTAGAAAGAAGTACGGCATCAGATGTAGGAAATAGATATATGGATTGCACATGCTTTTGTACTTTTTTTAAAAAAAACGTTTCTTCATTCTCTTTATTTTACTGATAAATAGGGAATTGTACTCAGAATGTAACTAGATCTGACCTAAATATGCTTTGACATCGAAAGAGTGACTAATGCAGAGGCAATAATTTATGACATTTAGAAGCATTCAGGGAACTTCTGAGATGTTCAGTTTTCTATCTGTTCATTTATTTATGCTATTTCTGTTCAACCAGGACATAAAACAGCACTATCATCCAGGAGAATGAGGGGCAGAGGGAAATGAATAGGTCTACAGATATGTGCCTAAAAGGTAGGCCACACCAAAGCCACATAAAGTAATCTGTCTTACAACATTATCTCTGATTGGCATTTCTCCAAGCAAGGTCACCAGCTCCTCAAAGGATATAAGATATGTTCAGTTAGGCAGGATTAGAAGAAAAATTATCAGAGTAACAAATTAAGAGCAAAGTTCATGTGTATGTGCGAGGTTTAGTACACATCTCAGTTGCTGTATTTCCACATATCCTACACACTTGATAGTGAAGAGAAGAAGCAGAGACAGATCCTAGCTACATCACTTGTTTTGAGAAAGAGAGAGAGAGAGAGAGAGAGAGACTGAATAAAACTTCCAAGAAAAGGCAGGCTGTTGCTCTAAGGCTCTTTCCACACAGCAAGTGTATAGCGAGTTGTAGTTGGGATAAAGTAACCTGCTTTCCTGTTTTTGTGTTCACATGCATCTGTATAGGCAGCGATTGGAACCCACTGAAACAATGCGGGTAGCTGTTGCACCTTCGCACTGAGGAGTGTCATTTACCTCCCACTGATGCGTAGCTACGCAGGCATGCACAAATGAACCCCCACAGCCATGCTGACACCTCACGATACCACAATACGGCCATTTGTATCTGTGTGGCTATGCAGATGTGAGCTGGGAATTTTTTTTTTAAAAAAAAAGGAAAGCGCAGTCAAATAAAGTGCCTCCTGACCGGCCATTTGCTCACAAGTGGCTGCAACCCAGGATTTCTCAAAAGACTTGTGGATAGTGCGATTCTCAAAAAACCCACCCCCAATGTTTTTTAATATCCTTAACTTGTGTTTATTGGCCCATGCGGAATGGGCCTAAGAGTCACAATCTGGAGACAGATAAGGAACAACACTTAACAGGAGCAAAGGTGCTGCCTTTACTATTTAATTGTCTATTGGCTACTTCCTGAAGGGTCTTCTTTTTTTCTTTATAGACCAGTCTTTCACTATTCTAGCAACTCTTTTCAAGGTTTAGTGTACAAACTCCACAAGATTCAACTTATTATGTAGACTTTCAAACTTTTCTGGAGAAAGTGACTTGGGAAATGTATCTGCAATCACATCTACATTAAACAAGCCCTTCTTATCACATGTTTCTTACTAGGTGATGTATTACATCCATGTGTTCAGTTTTTGAGTTGATCCTCTCTTTCTGTGCAAGCCTTATGCATCCTTGATTGCCTTCAAAGGGTTGTGGTTTCCTCTACCCAAACCCTTACATTAATTGCAGTGTCTGCTTGAGTTGTCTGCAGACTTCTGTTACGGATACATATTCAGCTTCAGTTGAGAACACAGATATAGTTTCTTCCTTTCTGCTGATCCACTAGTTATAATCATAGACTCAAAGAGTTGGAAGAGACCACAGGGCAATCAAGTCCAACCCCCTGCCATGCAGGAATACACAATCAAAGCACCCTTGACAGATGACCATCCAGCCTCCAAACAAGGAGACTCCACCACACACTAAGGCAGTGTATTCTACAGTCGAACAGCCCTTATCATTAGGAAGTTCTTCCTAATGTTTAGATGGAATTTCTTTTCCTGTGCTTTTAATCCATTACTCCTTATCCTAGTCTCTGGAGCAGCAGAAAACAAACTTGCTCCATCTCCAATGTGATATTCTTTTAAATATTTAAACATGGTTGTCATGTCACGGCTTCACCTTCTCTTTGCCAAACTAAACATACCTAGTTCCCTAAGCCATTCCACATAGGACATGGAATCCAGATCTTTTACCATTTTTGTCATCCACCTCTAGACCCATTCCAGCATGTCAATATTGCCACGTGAGCAATGGTTCTCACACACTGTGGATCATTATGCATGGAACATTTTTCACTATGCTCCCAGGCCTGAAGTGCCTTCACAGTGGGGTCTCCTCATGTTCTCTTATTTAAATGTGAGGAAGTGCTTGTGTGCTTGCCTACCATCACTTCTGGGTCACTCCCCTGGGTTCCCCTCCCACTCCCTGCAGGGATCCATGGTTGGTATTTACCTAAAAAGACAAAAGCAATGAAAGCAGCCTGCACAATATCAGTATAAGGAATAGAAATATAATATTTAAAAAGCTTTTTAAAAACCCCAAAAAGGCAACCTGCACTTTTGCTGTTGATGGGGGAGCAATCTAGAAGGAGCAGAACCCTGCAAAGTGAAAGGGAAACATTGGGGTATCTTGCTAACTGCTGGGCTCCTGGGATCTTTGGTACTACAACTTGGATAATATCAGTAATGAAATCTCTGCACATAGGAACCATGCCCTTGCTGTTGGGCACAGCACCAGAGATGACTAGCCTACATTTTTACTTGCATCTGTGATGTATGGGTAGAAGTGGCTGCAGCTTTGTACTTCACATTGTTTTCTCTTTAAAATGCCCCGTTGAACCATTATTGACTTCATATATAAAATCATTTTACTGACATGGCTGCATGTAAGTTTTGCAATAGAGTCAACAGTGGCTTTATATACAATATGTACTCTCATATGTAAAAATGGTGAAGAGCACAGTGCCTGTATTTGTTATGACACCAGGGTAAAATTAGACCCTGTGCAGAAGATCAATGATTAAAATCTTATCAAAATTTTAATGCACTGTGACAGGAGCTCTTTGGCCTTTCAACTAATCAGGTCTGCGTACTAAGCAAAAAGAGACAGTTTATGCTATTGTACCAAACTCCCAAATAAAGCTATAAGACAAACAGTATGAGGTCCAACTAGTGAGGCCCAACTAGTTTTTTAAATGGTTGTTCTATATTAAACATTCCTGAATTAGTGTGCTGGCAGAGGCACAGATACAGAAAATGGCATCCATGGCAAGAACTAAAATTATGCCCCCCCTCCAAACATCCGACATTCATTTTTTAGATAACTGTATCAATCCCCCTGTATTCCCTAAAATACCTTCACACATGTCTCCATTCCTATGCAGCATAGGAATAAAATAAAGACAATCTCTGCAGTAGACATCTCTACTCCATGGAATTGTTTCAATTTTTGATCATATCCCTGTCATAATCCTTCTCTCTCTCACTCACACACACACACACACACGAGAGAGAGAGAGAGAGAGAGAGAGAGAGAGAGAGAGAGAAGGAATCCAGAAATGGTTGGAATATATCTGGGAACAAGTGACACTGGACATTTTCGATATAATAACAAAAAATAAACTGTGGCAAGATAAACAGAGCGAAATTTTGAAGATATGGTCAATATATGCGGACTGGATGAAAGAAGCTGGAGTCAATGAGGAGATATGGGAGAAGAGATTACAAAGAATGAATTTACTGCTGTTTGATACAATTATGAAGAAAATACAGGGGGGAGGGGAAAAAGGGGAAAATGTATTGTTTGAAAACGAATGAAGAATATTAATATAAAATGGAATATTCAAATGATACAATGAAATTTTTTAAAAAGGAGAGAGAGGGAAGAAGAGAAGAAAAAAGGAAGGAGAGAGAGGAGATAGAGAAAGAAAGGAAGCCTCCAGATATTTCATGCACAAACACACACACACACACACACACACACACACACACACACGCACACACATCAGTTTTGTACTCCCAGAGACATCAGTTGTATATTAAGCCCCTGTTGGGCTACATTTAATTTTGTTGGTTCATGTTCTTTTGCTGAACTTAGAAGTTTTTTGGTGATATAACAGTCTGTCATGGGAATTGTGGGGAAAAAGCAGCAATTTTACAGAAGAGTTAGCAGACAAGCACTGACATGTTTACTATATAAGAAAACAAGAATAGCTGTTTGAGGTCATATTAATTGGTCATCTAATCTACTGTCCCATTTGCAGAATGGGACAGTAATGCTGTAGAATGGATAATTTGCATTGGTACCCTATCTTGTGGTAAGGACAAAGAATGGAAGCCTCTACTGCCGTGGTGGTGAACCTTTGGCACTCCAGATGTTATGGACTACAATTCCCATCAGCCCCTGCCAGCATGGCCAATTGGCCAAGCTAGCAGGGGCTGATGGAAATTGTAGTCCATAACATCTGGAGTGCCAAGGTTTAGCCACCACTGCTTACTGTATACATGGGTGAAAACTCTTTCTTGAGCAGATTCTTTCTCAACTAACTTAAGGCAACAACAGTTTTGCTAGATGGGATCCTTGAGCATAATTATCAATTAACTATCATTGCATGGGACAGGAGAATCCAACACTGAACTTTCCTCACTGAAGTACCGTAAACAACTTCTCCTTTTACTTTCTTTGTTACTTTATCCATTCTCACTCAAGCAGTAGTGGTCCAAAGCATGTCTTCTATGACTGCCATATAATCTAGTTCTCCTTCTCACTGTGCTCTCTTCTCCATGTCTTATATGTTCATCTTGCAACAACAAAAAGCTAAAACGATACATACACATCAGTCTCTCCCAAGTGGTCAACCCATATCTCAGAGGTGGCACATAAAAGCCAAGTGTCTCTTAGTTCACATAGTCATTTCTACAGTTGGTCGATACTGAGGAAGTTCAGGCCAGTTCGAGCTCGGATCAGGCTCAGAATGTATGGGCTCGGATTGGGTGAGATCCTGCAGGAACATCCGAGAAACTTGGATGCATTTTTATTTTTTGGTGTTTTTTAACGTTTCAGCATGCAGGGGGCGCAGTTTTAGTTGTATCAGCACCAAATTTTCAAAGTATCATTAGGAGACTGTCCTGATGATACCCCCCAAGTTTGATGCAGTTTGGTTCGGGGGGGGGTCAAAGTTATGGACCCTCAAAGGGGGTGCTCCTATCCCCCATTCTTTCCAATGGAAGT
Organism: Sphaerodactylus townsendi; assembly: GCF_021028975.2. NCBI lineage: Eukaryota > Metazoa > Chordata > Lepidosauria > Squamata > Sphaerodactylidae > Sphaerodactylus > Sphaerodactylus townsendi. Next base: position 125,538,639 of record NC_059425.1, on the reverse strand, counting down.
TAAAGTCACCCTGAAAATTTGGTGCCAATACGTCCAAAACTGTACTACTGACAGGCATCTTTGCGAAAGGTTCTTTGTTTTGCAGCAATTTTGCAGCAGTAGCAGTGTCATATGGCAGCCCAGACTTGTGCTGCCTGGCTTGCTGATGCTCCATTCATTTAGTAGTTGGAAGCAGCAGAAGGAGCATCTGTGGTGAGTGGGGTCAATCTTTTTTGGGGGGTGGGAGGTTTTATCTTGGGGTGGGAGGTTTGCCTTTGGGATGGGGGGAGTGGGAGCACTGCTGCCGTTTGTTTGTGTTTTTTTACCCCTCAGCAGAGCTGCGATCCTTGCCAGCTGAAAGGGTTTTTTTCCTTTTTTTGGCTTGGAAATGCTGCAGCTTGAACGAGCCACTGATGGGGCTCGGATGGATGGGGCTCAGACGCCTCAGGCTCAGATGACCGGCGTCCGAGCCTGCCCGAGCCCTGCACAGCTCAGTCCAAACCGAACCATCCGAACCTCAGTCCGAACCGAACAGCTCGGTCCAAACTGTGCCAACTCTAGTCATTTCCCACACAAGTGTAATACTCACCTTTTCACTGAGACAGTAATGGCTTAGATAAGAAGTAACAATGCATATTGAGATCCTTGTATGTGTGACTTCTAATTATTGAAGCAGATAGGCTCAGACTATATACAGAAAAAAATATCTTACTGTCCCTTATTTCAAAACATGTTCTAGGAGGTCTTCTGGTGGGAAGAGAAAGAAGAGGGGGAAAAATGAAGAGGAAAAAAACCCAGCTTGCAGGGAATCTATGAGTGCCACATTCACAGCCTTGGAACATGCCAAAGGGAGTCTTCTCCCCACTCCCACAGCCCCCATTCACCAGCTTCTTCCCCAAAAGGCTGAAAGTGATAGGCTAGCTTAGGAAGAGACCCTCGTCCTTTAAATTTGTTTAAAGTGCTTGCCAGTTTGTTCTACTTATGCAATAGTAATTTACATTATTTCTGCCAAAATTAGTTATAATGTTCTAACCAGCTGAAAGACCGGACATCATTACAGAATACAACCACTTCCCAGGGCACTGTAGGGCAGGTTTAAAAAAGGCCCCTTTTCCAGCTAATTTGAAGGAGTCTCCAACAAAACCCTGCTTAGCCCCTCTAAAGGTGACCAGTTAGTTCTGCATTTTCCATAGAGGGTGTGGATGGGCCAACTTGCAATAAAAACTTACTGCAGAGAGCAGGGAGGAATACAGCAGTTTCTTCAGCATCATTTGATGGCCTCTTCCACACAAGGAAGCAAATCATTCATCAAAGAGCAAATAGCACTTTTGTGCATTATTTAAAATTGACATTGCCACCAGTCAGTACCCCCAGCCTCCTGGGAACTATTTCCTATTTTTTATTATTTCTCTGCTATTAAACATTAAAGCAATTACTATTACAACCATGAAGAAACTGGTCAGAATTAAACTATAGTCATAACGACCTTAATTAAGAGTTTAATATGAAGCAACACTCACTTCACTGATTTCAATAACAAGATTATAGAACTAACACTGAAGAAGCCTGCTCACAAAATTCTGTGTGTTAAAGTAAACTACAAATCATGAAACCCACATATTGGACTGAGATAAAATAAGGAAGCAAACAAAACACTTAATAGTTAACATTTATAAATTTTTCAACTGGGACCCTAGTTCCTTACAATTTAAAGTGATAGTCATAGTACAACTATTTTCAAAAAGAAATGCTTCACAGAGACATAAGAGACATAAGAGGGATAAGTCGCCATCTGTAAATTGTAAATTTTAAATTGTTTAAATTCTATTAATTTAAAATTGTTATAGATTGTTTTATATTTGTATTATGATGTTGATGTACACCGCCCTGAGCCCTTCGGGGGAGGGCAGCTTAAAAATTAAATAAATAAATAAATAAATAAATAAATAAATAAATAAATAAATAAATATTATTACAAGCCCAATGAAGGTCCTTATGACTAAACTTTAATTCTGACCAGTTTCTTCACAAATGTAATAGCAATTGGATTTTCCCATTTGTATTGTCATTAGTTTATTACTTTAGGAAACATACAAACAACATATATGTACTCTGTTGCCCTACCCATTTTACCCCGCTTTATTGAATAATTGAATAATAATTGAATAATAATTCAATATGATTTTTCTTATTCATGCAATATGTACTGGCAAATGCCAGCAGCCATGTGTGTGTGTGTTGCAGAGTGTCCGAACCAAAAACAGGCCAAGCGTGCAAAAAGGCCTGTCAGCAAAATTAAACCACTGAAAGGGTTAATCCAGTCAGCAGAGACTGGAAGCCTCATGGACATGTCTTTGATTACCACACCCTGCCAAGGTTGCTGCAATACAAAGGATTTAGGAAACACCCTGCATCTCCCTGCCTTTAGCAACCTCCTCCTTTACAATTGTTCCCTCCCTGACCACTCATGCTTCAGCCAAATCTACATGACATATCTGGACAGAGACTCCTAAAAGAAACTCTGCCCAAGCCATTGAGGCTACCCCTGATTCAATCACAAGACAATTGATCCTACTGTCCCGATATTTAGAAATCAATAGGTAAGCTGCTAATTAGCTGAACCCAGCGATCCCAGCATGGAAATCCAAGAACTCCAGGAAGAGAGCTTCTTGCTCCCACCCCCAACTATGCTATGGGGTATAAAAGTACAGTTCACCTCAAGTTCCAAGCTGGCTCGCACTCTCTCTCTCTAGAGCTCTAGCTCTAGCACTAGCTGGCTAGCTCCTAGCGAGCTCGCTGGCTCTTTCCAGCTTTTTACTAGCCTGAACCTCTCTTGTGACCAGTTGATTTTGAGTCATGATATCATCCTTCACTTGGATTCACGTGCTGGTCATATGAATCCTTGCCTTCTTCAAGAACTTCTCATCTGAACCTAGGTAACATATAAGTCCCCACTATTCCCCTCCTAATCTTTCATCCAAACCTATTTTTCCTCCCTGCTTTTATCTCTCAGGAACTGTGAGCTTCTCCATATCTCACTGTATGAATGTTTCTACCAAAAAGCTAGAAATATATTTAAAATCATTTTGGTATTCTCTGTAGAACGTTTCAAGCCATTTTCTGATATAGTTGTTTTAAAGAACCCCCCCCCCCCCCCAGCCTACCTCTCGCTGCCAAGCTAAGGCTGATTCCGCATGGGCCAAAAACAGCGGTGTGAAAATGGTGTGAAAACAGTATAAACCCTTTTGCACCATTTTCAATTACAAACTACAAAGAGCCCTGTAAACAGTCATTTATTTAAATACCTGCCATGATTTTAAATCATATCACAAATAATTTTGCATATGTATGTTCTTATACTTCTCCTTGTTACCCCTCCCCCATCCACTGTCACCCAATTCACTTGAAATAAAAACATCAACTTGAAAAAAGGTCAGATTTATTTTTTTACTATCCTGCTGATGTTGTGTGTTATGTTCAAGGGAAATGCATGGCTTGTTTCTGGTATTCCTGTTTTACCTCTCTCCCAAAGCTAAGCATTTATGCATTGTCATAAATGGGATTGCAAATATTTTGTATGTTCTTACATTCTTTCCTGGGAACTGTATTTGCTGCAGTAATTACTGAGCATGCATCAATATGATGAATGCCATCAGCTGACAAATGCTTAGTGATAGTGAAGCCACAAGAGACGTAGATACATTCAAGTTGTAGCTGGTTTTTAAATTGTACATGACCTGCCTATGATGGTCCTAGAGCAAATGTAATTCAAGTAAGCCAGCAAAATGAGTATTCATCGGCAGCATCTATTAGTCAACCTCCATCCTGAATGCTACCAAACATACTGCTCATTTTGAACTGTGAACAAATCATAAGAGGAACTCTGTTTGAAAGGGAATGGGCATTGCCACAGAAGGTCAGTTCAATTTTTAAACATCTTATTAGAAAAACGAAATCATCTCTAGTTTGCCTGCAGGGCAATTCAATTCCCCTCTCTGCCCCTGCTGCTACTTGTACTTTAAAAAAATGTGGAACTTCCTATATCTCTTGAGACTTTTCTAGCTGCATTCTTTGAATGAAAGTCTGTTGAATGGCTGTGTAACTACATAACTGCAGAGAAAGCAAACATTATCCTAAATGAGACTTTCAGTCCATGTTAATAAAATAACTGAGTTTCAATAACTGTGTCAATTATTCCTCCTTTGCATGTGTTCTATTACTGTTGCAGTTTGCACGTCAGATGCTCTGAGAAGCTTTAGCTTTTTCTGTATCTGTATATCAAATAATGAAAGGCTTGCCTCTCAGTCACAATGAAGACCCCTTTCCCCATAAAAAAATGCATTTGAGAAATTTGCTTTTAGTGATTATTTCATTTTCGCCCATCCTAAGGTTGTAAACATATTTTTAAGTAAAGCTGCCATGGTGCCCCTGCTACACCAACCCCCGCCACCCCCCACCACATGACACACTTGGGGCATCATGCCCTCCCTGCCCAGTGGGTGCTGTGCCACTGCCTGATGGGCCACAAGATTACTGTGACAGACCGCCACACCTCCTTAACTTTTTCAGGCAGGGAAACCACTTTCTGACCAGGCTCATCAGATTTTTCCTGCCTTTTTCCCTTCAGTGATTGAAGTGCTCAAAAAATGGTAGCGTAAAGTGAAACAGAAGCACTTTCTTTCAGGCCTGTAACTATCCCAGAAAGTGAAGGATGTCCACTGTTATAATATTTCTAGACTCCTCAATAAGACACACAAAATAGTAGTGAGGCAGTTTTGAAACTTAAACAAAATCAAAGATTTATTTAACAGAGATGAAAATGAGGTAAATAACTTGAAGGGAAAGAATTGTTAAAGCAGAAGAAATATATATTTTCAAAAGAGTTTTGGCACAGAAATTTAGTATTTGGCTTTCAGGCACAGGCTTAATGGTTTTCAGGCACAGGCACAGTTTCAGTTCTCAGTTAGCTTAGATGTTATATTGATGTTATGTTTCCCATATAGTACAGTTATTTAGGATGTTCTGGCTAATGGATAGCCCCTTTAGGGTCTAACATAGGCTTGGTACTCCATTCAGTACCCTTACAAATCTCATTCTGTTAGAATCCCCAAAACTAAGATATAAATCTCTCCCTCCCTCCCTCCCTCCCTCCCTCCCTCTGAAAGAATGTAAAGCAAAACCCCAAATACTCCAGAATATGGATCCTAGGGATTCTTCTTTCCTCATCCTGGAAGATCTACCCCTCCTTGGTTATATACATGGCCCCTCAGTTTGGTCCCCTCAATAACCCTCCATCAGTTAACTCAGTCTATTTATTTGCTTTCACTACACAGTCCTCCAAGCTGTGACAAAGTAGAGCAAGCCAGACCATTGACTGCACATACTCTCCTCAGTGATGGTTTTAAAATACAGTTAAGGCCAATAGCTCTTAACTTCAGGAACTCCAAAATCCAAAAACAAGGGCCCTCAGATAGTTTTTCACAGCGAGATATCCTCCTCCCTCTGTGCCTTAAGTTTTTTTAGTCAATCAGAGTTCAGAATGCCATAACCAATCAGATGGCTTCTCCAGTTACTGGGGCCTTCTATGCCTCACTCTAAAATCAACTTTTTTTCCTGCAGTCCATCACAGCTACTACCATCAAAAACTGCTTCTTAGCACCAACAGAGCTCCTATACAGTGCACACAGCAGCTAAACATGTGATGGTCCACACTACTGGCCACAGTTTTCCTTGGCAAAGTCTGTAGGGAGGAAATTAAGATTAAAATAGAATGGCAGATAAAGGTAGGTTGACTGACAAATAAGATAGGGTTGCCACCAGATTAGGAATATTTGCATTGGGTCATAATCTATATATATAAAAAGCTAACCGTTCGTTTGTTGGTCTTGCCCTAACTAAGGAAATGGGCGTAGAATTTGGATGGCCCCCCCAAGAATTTTTTTTACATGGCGTCCACTCCCTGTTGGGCAGTGGTAATCGTCAGAACCCTTCGATAGCCAAAGAGTCTTTCATAATTGCATGCACAGTTTGTGTAAACCTAGGTGTCTTTTTTCCTTGTTGTGCACCAGGCACAGAAGCTGGCTCTGTTTAAGCCTGTCACCCTTGCCGAATGTTACACCACAGGCACAGCCCTGTCACCGCTGTAGCTCCTGAGGGCTTTAGTATATGAGGTGGGCTTAGAATGTTAGGTAGATGGGCAAGAAGATGAGCCCAGTGGCTCGATAAACCAAAGTAAATAGGGTAATACTGTTAGGTAACATGGAGTGGAAGTTAAGAAACACATACACATCTTTGCTATGTGGAGGCGTGAGGTGGGGTTTCCCCACCCCTCACACGCAGAGAGGCAACTTTTCACTCTCTGGAAGCCTTCCACCCACTGCTACCACACACAATACACAGCTGGTCCAGCTCATCCCTCCACACACTCCCCACTCCTTGCCCTCCACCTCACCATCCTCAACCACTGCACTTACCTCCCACTGGGCACTCACCTATATTCACCACAAAGCTTTCTTTTTTACTTAAAAGCTAAGCTGGAGCTGTTGCCTGCTTTTCTTCCTAAGAAAATCTGCATGGAGGTTAATGGGGCTAAACCAACACTTTTGAAGAAACTCCGAGCTTCTTTTGCACATGGCCCTTTAAAAAACCCAGGGGAGCTGGCCTCAGATCTGAAGTAAGCGCTCACCATCTCACACTGCCTCTGCTGCCACAGGCACTGGGATAGCCTGCTTCAGCCCCAGTTCTGCCTTACCTGCAAGCCAGGACTGCGTAATGCTTGTCCTAACCAGCCCTCATGGGGACAGTGGAGATTCGCACTCCTATGGACACTTCCGTTTGTGGAATGGAAAGGGTTACCTTGCCACTAAAAACCAAGACAGCACCATATAATAATGTGAATTGAAAAGGGAAAGAGGTTCATTCCATTTGACCCACCCCAAAGAGAAGAAGAAGAAGAAGAAGAAGAAGAAGAAGAAGAAGAAGAAGAAGAAGAAGAAGAAGAAGAGAAGAAGAAGAAGAAAGAAAGAAAGAAAGAAGAGAAAGAAGAAAGAAGAATAAGGTTAGAGAGGGAGGAGGAGGAGGAGGGTTTGGATTTCCTATCCCCCTTTCTCTCCTGTAGGAGACTCAAAGGGGCTTACAACCTCCTTGCCCTTCACCTCTCACAACAAACACCCTGTGAGGTGGGTGCGGCTGAGAGCGCTCCAAAAATCTGTGACTATCCCAAGGTACCACTTTTCAGCTGAGGTGCTATGTGGGAGTGCACAGACTAATCTGAATTCCAGACTCAGGCTCCTAGCATCTCAAAGGCTGAGGCTGGGAATCAAACCTGGTTCCTCCAGATCAGAGTGCACCTGCTCTTAGCCACTATGCCACTGCTGCTCCCAAAAGGCTATGCTGGGGATCATTGGACCTGCATGGACATCTGTGTGGGTTGCAGACTGTGATGCGAAGGACAATTGCCACAGCAACGCATGGCCGGGCCCGCTAGTTTATCTATAGAAAGGGCAACAAAAGAATCTTGAAAAGGTAACTGTGCAACAGTGTAATGCTCATCATCTTAGTTTCCTACGAAGTATGAATTTATTGTTGGAGGGATATGATTTGAAATTTGTTGTAGGGTTATAATTTGTAGGCATCTAAAACAGAACCCAAATATAAATGAATTAGAAACCTGATAGAACTGTTGTTTTTCAATTAGATTGGCATCAAACCATCCTTAAATAAAGTACATATGAAGGGTCTTTTCTGGAAAAAATTCCAGCACAGCTAAGTTGAAAAAAAGTGATGCATTGTACAATTTGACCCATCCTGTATATAATCCACATGTAAGATCTTAAGATGCATCCCTATAAATCAATTGCCTTTCATCAGAATGCTGTAAAGGTCACCTCGAAACTTAAAACAAATTCTAGTCATATTGTTTTTTATCAGGTAGTAATCAAACTGATAACAAAGCCAATCATTCTTGTCGTCCTTTTTCAGGAAAGGTTAGCCCAGTTGTTATAACAGAGCAAATAATAATGATACCATAGAGGCATTCTCAATTAAGGAGCCCATTAAATAAAGTCCAGAAAGCAAAACTGTTAGATAAGGAATGACAGGGTACCATAAATTAATGGGAAGACATGTCAGAAGAATCTTTGTGGTATTTTAAAGCCTGTGGAAACTCACTCATCAATTACACAAACACATCAACTCATGCAAAATTATGAAGGATTGGATTCAACTAGAGTTTAGCAACAAAATACTGCCTAAGGGAATAAAAAGCACTGCCAACATTCTTCTTATGAATCTGATGAATTAATGAAGTGCTGCTACAATGGAAGATCATGTTTGCATTGACACTTGTCTTTATTAACTTTATCAGAATCTCAGTTTCATTTCGTACATTTTGTGCAGAATTTACATCATTTCAGACTTATCACTCACTATTTACATTATTTGACTCATTTGACCATGATATTAACAGTAGGCATAGCATAACATATCTATCAAGGGCTTTTATATGAATGAATACATAGTTCGTGTCGATAACTGTTACTAAATATAGTTCATATTCATTTGTCTTTACTTTGTGCCCTTCTACTGTGCTGTTCATACAATGAAACCAGACTTCTTTTTACAGGAGAAAGACTTCACATTCAGGAAAGGAAGTTTCTTGATACAACATATGTTTCCAAATGTCTTCTTTTTGCAAACATTCTCAGGGCAAACCCCACGGGTGTTAAGGAAGCTTGTTCTAAAAGTGTTTTTTTTTGTAAAAACTATGTAATTGAAAAACAGCATGAGTGAATTTGCAAGTATGATTGCACCAAGCACCTCCCGAACCACTGAGACATATTTGATCCATATAGCAAAACCACTTTGAAGCTCAAATCATTCAGTTCAATTAAATTTCCTCAAGAACTGCCTTTATTAGTTGTTTTTGAATCAATAGCGTAAAATCCACAGATACGCATATGCAATTAAGTCCAATTTGAGGCATGATTAATTCTTACACTTTGAAAGATAGGCAAACAAGCATTTGCAACTGCAGTTTAAGTCTATATTTTTCTTGTTCTTTTATATTTTACATCTATTGATTTTGAGGGAAAGTGTTTCAGAAATATGCATAATTATATATTATATTATTAATCAAATATAATCTATTGACAAATTATGATCTGTCAAAGGGATACTTGGTCTAACTGAAAAGACACTGCATAATTTTTGTCTGATTTGATTCATTTGAAAGTAAGCAAAATGAAACAAGATGAGAGCTTAAAGACATGCTATATGAAGGATTGACCATATAAAGTAATTACTTAATGCTAACTGAGATAACCAGCATGGTGCAGTGGTTAAAGTGTTGAACAAAGATCTGGGAAACCCAAGTACAAGTTCCTACTCATGCCATAGAAACCTACAGGGTGACCTTGGGCCAGCCACATTCTCAGCCCCAACCTTGGCTAGTATTTGGATGGGAGACCGCTGAAGAATACCAAAATCATGAGGCAAAGGCAGGCAATGGCACACCACACCCAAAAGTTTCTTGCCTTGAAAACTTTATGGGGTTACAATAAATCATAAATCAACTGTGACTTGATGGCAATTAAAAAAAACCCTGACTACAGTTTATAAGAACTAAATTTGTAGGTTTATTTTTTAAAATTGGAAAAAATAGCACTTTGCTTGTAGATTCAGAGGACCTCTGAGACCCATTCTGCACAGCCCAATTAAAATGGATTGAGGCATTTTTAAAAGCATTTTAGGAGGGAGTTCCCGCAGAACTCACCCCAAAACACTGCCAACCCATTTTAGTGGCCAGAACCTAGGTTTAATAAAATTAGCTTATTCTGTGAGTTTTTTCCTTAAACCTGGGTTTTATGGTGGATTCTCACTTGCCTGTGCAAACTATGGCAAGCAGGAGTGTTCAATCCTCCTTCCCTCCACCATTATGGTGGATTCTACAGGCAGCCACCATTACAGGGAATACTTTAAGAAGCAGCTGCCATGGCATGCAAAAAGGTGGGGTGGATTCTTGTGGGGTGGATTGTCGGGTTGGGGGAATCTCAGCTGCATGGTTCTCACGGAAAAGCAGCATTTCCATGCGAACCATGCTGCCTTATGCCTTTGGGATACCATTCCAGGGATCCCGGCTGGCTCCTGCAGCTGCCATGCAAATGGCGGCAATGTAGCAGAAATGGGTTTTATGAACACATTGCTGCCTGTGCGGAAGGAGCCTGAATAAACTAGGAACAGGTCAATCCAGTCCTGTGTGTATCTCTGCTCATCAGAATTCATCTTTGACTCTTTCTTGCCCTTCTGTTGTAAATTGTAAACACTTTAGGAAAGGTCATTACCCTTTTGTGTTTTGCACTGCATTTGGTTAAATAATAATCTATCTGAATCTGGTTAAATAAATACTGAGTTTTGATTAGTAGTAGTGGGATTCAAATTTAGCAATAATACTAAAACCAGGTTTAAAAAAATCATATTTGTATCCTTATTTAAATGTCATTGTTTTAAAGGCCCACTGGCCACAAAAAGCATCACACTAATATAATCCCCAAAAGCATACCTGCACCCCACAGACCTGTGAAATTTTCTCATCCTTCATTGCAATTTTTACGATTTTCTACATTAAACACTATATCTATGAATATTTTTTCTATCCCACCCCCATGTTAAACAATAGCAGACACTGGCGCTTAAAAAATAAAGACTACTTCTCTAGAAGCCTGAATAGTTTGTAGTACCAAAATGAGTCACTTTTGTTTATTTATTTATTTACTATAATTATAATCCATTTTCCTTCCTGAGATTCAAAGAGTAAGTTCATGCAGTCAATATGATAAGACATTTAATAAGCAATATGCAGAGGTAGGGTATGATGAATTACACAGTAAAAGGGGAGACAAAAGGTGCAGGTTTGTCTAGAGATATGTCGTTTACATTTCAGAGTATAGAAATATACTCCTTAGGAACAGGGAAGCACCTGATTGGATATGCTAACCTGCATTCTGGTGTAGCAACTAGATGACTCAGAGAGGAGGGAAGAAATCTCTGACAGGAAAAGTTTGAGTATGCTTTTGGATTTTGATTCCTATGAGTGAACATTTAGTTCCCTTAACTGTGTATTAAAGGTGTCTACTCTGAGCGAGTATTTCAGTCATTGTGAAGAATCAGACTAGTTATACGGCATCAGCCTGAGCTGATAAAGCAAATTAATACACAGACATGGAGAACTGGTTGTTTATTGTGAAGCCAAGCTTGAGATGGAAGAACAGAAACTTTCCACAAGTGGCCATTCATATTAAAAAGTTTATGAATTGATCTTCTAAGAAAGAATTCCTGAACCAGTTAGTATGGGATTATACACTCTAGGTAGATCCCACCTGGTGTATTATGGGTTTTGCTTTATGTTTTACCTCAAGAAAGTGATTTATGTTTATTTTGGGTAGCTAACTAAGTCAAGGCTGTTTGAATGTGTATGGTGAATAAGTTCCAGCCTGTTAGGACACAGGGTCTGTAATAATCCAGTTGCCAAAACATCAGTAACATGAGGAACTTCACCATCTTAAGAAAAATCTCTACAACATCTAAACTATTGAAACTGAAACTTATAAAGTCTAAATAAGATCTGTGCCAGTGCCTGAAAACTTAAATCAAAGTTGAAGTTGTATATACATTTATCTCCTGCCGACTCATCTTCCAGCTAAGTTTCTCCTATCTCATCTCATTTGTTAATAATTTTTAATTCTGTTTGTTGAACCTGAATCAGTATTCTTTGGTGCCTTGAAAAAGGGATTTGCCAAAAATAAAATAATGGACTTCTTTCACCTTCTGTGAAGTTATAGGGCTGAGCTATAGTGCTTTAAATTATCTCATGCAACCATACCAAGCATCTCAGTCACTGAATAAAAGGTGGAATATCTGACAAGCTCAGTCAGAGAGTGTTTAACCTGACTCAGGAAGTTAACAAGGTGAGGGAGTCTGTTGTATAGAGTTACAACAATATGATCAAGCTTAGAATATTAGACATGATATTAGACAGAATGTGGATACAGTGGAGAAAACAATAACAGATACACAGTGGTATAACCTACAGTCCCTTTTATTCTTAAAGCTTACTGGACCATTCTGTTATACATGATTTAGGGGAATGACAGAGGTGTGGGAGGCCTCCTTGACAGGCATGGTGAAGCCTACAACACAGAATGCACATGTACAGGCAGTTCATCTTGCCATTTGCTGGTTGGCACTACAGAAGACCCTGAACAAATGAACAAAGCTGGACCACACAAAAAGGACCACATAAGGAGAAGCATTCCTGCATATTGAGGGATCAAATGCCATCTAGTGTTAGCCAGTGCCTTGAATTGTTTGGGGATGCTCTCTCCCTTTCTCTCTAGTACACTTTTATCCCTTATTTCATTAATGAAACTCATGCTGGATCCTTCTGTGTCTTATTGCTGCAGCATTATGATGAATGTTGTGTTCATCTACTTGCAGCAGTATCAGGGTTTCTTTTACATATTAATATTATTGGATTATTAAAAGGGCCAATGCTTTTTAATAATTTTACTACTTTCCTCAAGAAGTTAGCAACAATGGAAGAAAGCTCATCAATGGAAGAAATCTCTGCCCTGGGCAACTTGATGCTTTCCTGCAAAAGTAGAAGACTAGTATTATGTCTGATTGAAGACAGAGACTTTCAACAATTTGCTGAAGTCCTTAGTTACATTTTTTGTTCACAAAAAGAAATTTTTATTCCACTGTGTCTTGCTAACAACCAGAAGCATCTTTTGAAGGAGGCCATGCTGAAGAGACACTTGCTTTTCAAACTGTCTGTAAGGAACAAGGCAAGTCTCAGAACAGACTGATTCATAATATGTAAACAAACAAGAAATCATATAACTCACTTTTATATTTGAAACCAGACCCAAGTTTCTTAATGCTATAGTTGTCATTTATTCCAGCTCTGGAAATGGAGGTGGATTACTACTTCATATAGGGAGACCAAGACATTAATGAAAGCAGAGGTTGATATTTGATGGAGATTTCAGCAATTGCATCTCACACTGTGCCCCAATAATTGGAAAGAGTTTAATCTCTACATGAATATAAAGTAAATTTTAAATGACTAAAGTAAATTTTAAATTACAGAGCTCCTAAATCAAACAATTAGCAGTAGGGATGCCCTTTATCTGGCTCCTTTATGCCAAAATCACTGATATAATTTGAAACATAGTATTCTGAAGTAGAATATAATCTTTTATCTGTGGACCAAGTAACTGTGATATTGAGAGGTCAGCAAAGAGATCTTTGGAGATTCAAGCCGTTTCTGCATGGAGGCAGAAATGGCTGTCCACTGGCATAATTAATGCCCATGGATGCCATTCCATAGGATCCAGGGGAATCCTTATTTTCCAGATAAATTATCCATCTATCGTTCTTCACAATACCAGTACGGGCCAAATTGGCCATGCTGGGATATGAGGCTGATGGGAATTGTAGTTCCTGAACATCTGGAGAGCCGCAGGTTCCCTACCCCTGCACTAGACCGTTCACACAGTCTCGTGCAGGCAGTGCCGAAACTGCTGTGACCTGCAGAGGTGGCTCCACATAACTTGTAAAAGGCCAAATGTATCAAAAATGGGGTCAAGCCATACAATACAAGAAAACTGAGATGGAAGGTAGGGAGACCTAATCTGATTAAGATCTCCCTTAGCATTAATTTGAAAATCAATAAAATTTTGAAATTGATATCTAAAAAAATGCATCACTAGTCCATTTACTAAAGAGGAATTTGGGTTTGTGTTCCTGTCTCTCAAACATAAATCCCTCAAATCACACCACAGACTTTCATTCTGATGAGGCATGGTTTGATCCCTCATCAATTCAAAGCATTTCCTCAAGAAGGCCCCAGCTTCTTCCACACATGCAGAATAATGAACTATAATGCCAATAAAGGCTTCTGTCTGTCAGAATAATGCACTTTCAATCCAGTTTCACAATTGTTTGCAAGTGGATTTTGCTATTCCACACAGTAAAATCCAGCTGCAAAGTGCATTAGTCTGCATGCGCGGAAGAGGCCCCCATTAGTATAACTAAAGTAGCACAATGGGGACAGCCACAAGACGAAGAGATTTTGGCATATCGGGATGAAATCCCCAAACCCCAGCATACAGAAAAATATTACCTTCCTTTTATAAGAACAATGTCAGCTAGATGCTTTGGAATGTTCTTGTCTTATGTTATATATTTCTGGAGAAGAAATTTTACCACTTAGTTCACACTAATGGTGTTTCTTTAGTAAATAGTCCTTGTTTCGATGAGGTAGGTTAGGCCCTAGGATCTGCTGAATTAGTGAAAGTTGTATGATAATTGTTTAGATTGAAAATCATATGTAAAATTCTAAATAAGGCAGGAGAAGTTATCAAAAGCAGACTGTCCTATAAACTAGAACCAGTAGAGTCCATTTCTAGCCTGAGGACTGTTGTTTTAAACTATTGTTGATGTGTTCAATGAGTTTATGCTGTTTTGATGGACAGGGCTTTTAAATAGTTTTTGTTTTGCTTTGTGGTATTGTTTGTATATGTGAGCTGCCTCAAGCACATCTCTGTAGCGGTGGTATATAAGGTATAGAAAGATTGTATTGATGAGCAGCATCTCTTATGTTTTAGGAGGCATGGGATGTAGAAATCAGTTGAGAATCAATTAACAAAAAAGAGGGAGAGATCAATTTAGCCTGCTGAAAGCTCCTAGATCATATAGAGATCGTGCTTGTTGAAATTTCTGAAGTCCCCCAACAATTCTTTCCATTTCCCAAGCTTGCACACATAGATTCTTAAAATATAGAGCTGTGCATGTTTTTTAGAAACTTGCAGCAATGTTTCCTCATGTCCTGGGGATTCATTCCAGCCATTTACGTTTCACAAAATTCACTTTGCTTCTCTTATTGGCCTTAACAGACAAGAGTTCCTGCTGCCATTCTTTTCGCTATGTGTGTGTCTTCACTGCAGGGGACCTCACTTCCAATTGTGTGCATAGCCTGCAGAACAGTTTTAATCTTCTTTCTCACCAGTGTGCAGAAATGTTCTGGAGTATAAGAGAATTTCTAACATTCAGTACTCGATTCCCAAAGACATTACCTCTTCATGGGATTCCTTTCTTTACTCAAGAATCATGAAAGAGAAAGAAAGTTTTCTTTCTCTTTTATGATTTCAGTCCAAAAAGATTATTTTATCTTACTTTGGTTGTGGACGGCATGCCTATTGACCAACATGAATATGTATGTGGACCAAATATTGAAAGACACTCTTTAAAGCCAGATTTCCCTTCACATCTGAAGAGCTATTCATTAGACAAACTATATACATTTTGTTCTGTCAAATACTGTGAAAACTGTCATATATTATGGTAAAATTCTATTTTTACTTTTATTATATATTATTTAAAAATGTTATTCTACTATTTTCCTGAATTTCTCTTTACTAAAAAATATGCCATACTCATTGTTATAAAATGTTCAGAGAAGCACACACAAGAATAACCAAACTTGGATCAATAAAAATATAAAAGGGATCCATCAAGTAAATAATACAATTGTCTAAACAGAACAGATAATAAAAGCAGAGTCCCAGAAACACCATAAAACAGAGTAAATGAGTCTTTAAACAAACTAAAGCCTAATATCTATCAGAGCATCCAGAAAAAAAATGTTTAGGACTACATTGTTTGAATGAGAGGAGAATAATGTACACATAGACATCATTTAGTCCTGGGAAGCAATCATAACCTGGTTAACACTAAGAACTTAGAATACACTGATCCCACACTGCATAGGGTTTCTAGGTAAGAAATGACATTTTTGAATAGTCACTGGAAAGAAACCAGTAGTCACTGTATTTTAAAAACTGGCAAGCTATTTTCTATTTACATTAAAACCAGAGATACACACATTTCAGGTTTTAGTCATCTGGTTTTCTTTCTTTCTTTCTTTCTTTCTTTCTTTCTTTCTTTCTTTCTTTCTTTCTTTCTTTCTTTCTTTCTTTCTTTCTTTCTTTCTTTCTTTCTTTCTTTCTTTCTTTCTTTCTTTCTTTCTTTCTTTCTTTTCCAGGATTCAGCCAGTTGAGGCCAGTTGAAAAATGGATCCCTCAGCAGGCAGAACCAGTAACATATGCAATCCTTTTAGGGTTGTCAAGCTCCAGGTGAGACCTAAAGATCTCTCAGAATTACAACATATCTTAGAGAACATAGATGAGTTCCACACAGGCCCCTTTCGCATGGGCCACACAGGTGCAGGACACAAAAAAACCCTGCTTTTGAGTAGGGGGCTTTGCACAGGTCCTGCCCCCCAAATGAGTCTGGCCCGTGTTATTTTCCCAATCCAAGTTTTTTAAAAAAATGCTAAACAAGTCAGACTTTTAAAAAATTCTGGGTTGCAGCCATTTGTGAGTAAACAGCAAGGCAGGAGGCACTTTATTTGCTTCCCTTTTCCTTTTTATAATTTTGCAGGTTGCATTTGCGTAGCTACGCAGGTGCAGATGGTCGTATCATGGGACATCGGCATGGCTGTGGGGGTTCATTTGTACATGCCTGCATAGCTACACATGGATGGGAAGTAATTTTTAAAAACTGACGCTTCTCCATGTGAAGGCGCAACAGCAACCCACATTGCATGGATGCATGTGAATATGAAAACAGGAAAATGGGTTCTTTTATCCCGACTGCAACCCGTTATATATTTGTTGTGCAGAAGGGGCCTAAAGAAAATAGCTGTTTTGGACAGCAGACTCTATGGCATCACATCCATGATGAGGAATTAACCAACTAACAACTTGCAAGCCCAGCCTCAGTGGACAGAGCCAGTTACGGTTAGCAGCTCCATCACATAAACCACACATGGAAATATCTGTCTATGTAAGTACAGATTAATGTCTGACATTTCATATGGACCATTTGTGCACTTGTGTGCTCCATCATGCTCAGCATACATTCCCTTTGGGTTGGATTCTTGGTTATGCACATGTTTTCCCCCTCTTCAGAACTCACCACACTTCAGATCAGACTCTTGACACATTTCCCATAACTGGTTAAATGGCAACTTTTTGTCTCTCTCCACAAGGACAGCGAGGGGAATCAGAATGTGTGTCACTTCCTTTGGGTTTTCCCATTCCTCCCCATCTCCCCCCACCCACAAAGCAGCAGTTCTCCCTACTCCTCCAGCTAGCATTTCAGGAGGAGCAGTGGGGCTTCTTTAATTAAAACACACACACGCCACCCAATAAGGCAGCAGGCAACCTTCCCCATTGAAGGTTGCATAAATACTAAGGAAACATGTGGATGGGGGTGGGCAAAGTAGTAAATTGGCTCAGCTTGACCAATAGTGGAACCTGGCTGCTTCTATGAGACAATTATTCTCCATGTAGTTTTCATTGCCACTATAAACACACAAGCATTTGCAGTGGCAGCAGAGTGTCTGCTGCTTTAC
This sequence comes from Sphaerodactylus townsendi, assembly GCF_021028975.2. NCBI lineage: Eukaryota > Metazoa > Chordata > Lepidosauria > Squamata > Sphaerodactylidae > Sphaerodactylus > Sphaerodactylus townsendi. The sequence goes on along the minus strand of NC_059425.1, from coordinate 125,521,184 downwards.
TTGTATTTTCCTTGCTGTATTTCCTTGTGGCCACTATCCTTATCCACTGCGCTGCCAGAAAGGGTTTTTCCTGGGTTTTAAAAATTGATAGTTCCCTCGTATCCCAAATACTATTGGTGCTGATGCCCACATCATAGTAGTCCCTTTTCTCCTGGCACTGCCTATGGATCCCAAAGGCTCCCCCAGCCCAAATACTGCTTGCATCTGTTTCTGTTATATGCCTTATTATTTCCACCCTAGCAATCTTCCTCCCTGAAGAGGAGAATTTCGATTTATACTCTACTTTTCTCAACTATAAGGAGTCTCAAAGTGATTTAGAAACTCCATCCCCATCCTCTCCCCGCAACAGACACCTCGTGAGATAGGTGAAACTGAGGGAGCTCTAAGAAAACTGTGACTAGCCCAAGGTCACCCAGCAGCCTTCAAGTGCAGGAGTAGAGAAACAAACCTGATTCACCAGATTAGAGCCTACCACTCGTGTGGGGGAGTAGGGAATCAAACTTGGTTCTCCAGATTAGTCTACCACTCTTAACCACTGCACCTGTCCCCTGTCAATGAATCTTGGAGGTTGCTAAGCAACTGCCAAGATTTTAGCTTAGATCTCTTATGTATCATCACAAGACATAATTTCCCCTTTAAGTTGTGAGAACAATGCAGCATTGGGAAAGAAAACTCTTTAGAATTAGGCAAGGTACCATGTGTAGAAAAATATTCTTTCTGTGATATTTTAAATATCTTGGCATGTCACACCACTGTCACAATGGCCAAAACACCAGTATTAGATTGTACTATATTCTTGGTTTGGATTTGAACAATCCAATCATGATTGGAGCTGATCCTTTGACCCTAAACCTCAACGTTGCCAGCAGTAGTGGATGTTTCACTGGGTCTTGTACACACCATTCTTGAGAAGTGTTAGAATCTGATAGATAATGAAAGCAGAAATGTTTGTCTTTCTACTTAGGAATGAAAATGTAACCTAATATCCTATACCTTTGAGAAGGATATGTTGAATTTTAGCAGAAAAAATCCACTTTAGCAGAAAAATCCAATTTAGCAGAAAAAATCCACTATTTTCTGCATGTTTTTTAAAATAACCTTTTTGAACTACTGAACAATGAGTCACATTCATTTTTGGTTCATAAATGTGGCCAGAAGAAGTCTCATCTTGTTTATGCCATCCAAATAGCATTAAGCTTTCATTATGTGAAATGCATAAATACAACAAAGGTATTCTAGAGTCAATAGTAAGGTCATAATTTACTATCGGGATTCTGCTGACATTTACAGACCATTTAAACTTTGTTCTTTTGGTTTATAACATCAGCATCAGCACAATCTGTGTAGTGCATCATTGCCTGGAGTGTGGCTATAATGGAACTCACATGAATAATGGGTGGCAAATTAGAATATCCTGTTTATGATTTATCGATGTGCCAGCTGTAAATATTAAAGGGGGAACTCTCTTCATTAAATTGCACCCAAACCAGTGCAAAATGCTTCTTTTAAAAGCAAAATATTTTCCATGAATAACTGAATCACAACATTAGCTGCAATTGTCTGATTTTTTGTATTTTTAAAAGTCATATTTTGTTTATACTTCGCAATATTTAGCTGTTATACAATCTTTAAAATGTTAAAGCCAAATTTAGAAAATAACATGCTATCGTAAAAAAAATGCCAACATATTCTGAATTTTTTTCATTCATCCCAGGAAAGTTTTTAATTTTCAAACAAATTAAAATAGAGAGCTCTTTCCCTTTAAATATAATTCAACAACTATGAGGTAGCCACATAACAATATTCCATAAATAACCTTAATTGTAATCTCTCATTATGAAACAACCAGAGGTACATTTTTGGAAAGCTACAGCGATGCCCCTCTACTTGAAACTGTCATTTCTGAGTGCAACTTCAGGTATGTCCCACTCACTTTTTTCTTAGTGGTGATTTTGCTGCTTTTCCACTTCTTAACCATATTTACATTTCCTGGACTTCAGAGGCAGGTGCAGAGTTGAATACTATGCCTGGCAAGGCCAAGCCCAACATCCAACTGTGGGCTTCATTTGGCTGGATCCAGCTTTAAACTGGGGACCCCAGCCTGGCCTAGCCCAGCTTTAAACTGCAGGTTCAACCTGGCACAGTCCAACTTTATACTGTATAAACTTCAACTTCAACATGGACTTTGGAGGCAGCATATGAAGTTCAACACTAGACGCAGCCAGGCTGTAGATAAGGAAGAGAAGGAGAGGGAAATTCTTTCTTCTTCTTCTTCTTCTTCTTCTTCTTCTTCTTCTTCTTCTTCTTCTTCTTCTTCTTCTTCTTCTTCTTCTTCTTCTTCTTCTTCTTCTTCTTCTTCTTCTTCTCCTCCTCCTCCTCCTCCTCCTCCTCCTTCTTCTTCTTCTTCCAGAAATGGTGAAGTGTTTAGTAATTTTTTTAAGTAACTAGTAAAGTAAAAAAAAAGACAGTGGGTGATATGAGAGATACTTATAAAATTATGCATGGGGTGGAGAAAATGGAAAGAGAAACACCTCCCTGTTTGTCAGTCAATCAATCTCCAGGTATTTCCTTCCTTCATGGTTAGTAGCCACTAATATATATATCCTCCATGAATCTTCTTAATCCTGTTGAATTCAAGTGTGGCATATATATATTAGTGGCTACTAACCATGATTATTGAAAGGTCCGTCAAATATTCAGGAACCAAATAACTCCCAATATCACTGCTATGGGGAAGCTTAGGGGTAATTAACCTCTATATCATCTGCAGGGCATCTGGTTGGCCACTGGGTGACACAGGATGCTGACCAGGACCACTCATCTGATCTATCGGGGTTCTTCATATGATTTTCAGTGCTAATAAAATCATACTAAATGCCCATCCAATTCAATATACAAGTAAGTCTATGTTGGAAAGACTTGTAAAACAGGAATTTTGTCATCTTCTAAAAACAGAAATATCCTGCATGTCTGGTGAGCCTACCATGGAAGATCAATGGGAATGCTCAGCTCCTTGTATATCTGAACTTATTTTCTTGTATAATGGTATAAAAATTAATGTTTTGTGCTCAAACAAAGAGAATGGAGAGGAAAGTAAGTCAGAAGATACTTCCTAAAGAACCCCAAGTCATTTGTTCTAATACTAAAACCAGCACACTTTTGTGGGTCTGGAAGTTAATAGGCAAGAAAAATATATTCTTCATGATCCCTTATCATCAACAATTGGTCTTCATAAAACTGCACAATCTAAATAATCTTTAATTACACTGTGATATTAAATATAAAAGCTACCATTGTGGTCAAATTCTGGCAATGCTCAATTCTAGGGAAATTAAAATGTTATATGTTTGTATTAACAGAGAAGACTTAAATGGAAAACAGGTATTTGGAGAGTAAAGTCAAACCATGTGCACTCTAAAGGCAAAATTAAATTCACTGGCATCCTTGTGATGGCCATTAGGTCACCAACACCATTTTGAAATAATGTTTAAAAATGTCATGAACGCCCAATCCTGGTTGAACTTGCAGTGTATTGCTCTTGTTCCCTCTTGAACCTTCTCAAGTGCTGAAATAGCCATTGGGGCATTTCAGCACTTGAGAACGTGAAGGATGGGGACAAGAGTATCTCAGCCTGCTGCACTATAGGCCCAATCAGGATTGGGTACCCACAGCATTCTCGAATGTCTTTAAAATGGTTGCACTGTCTTTGTTATGGCTGTGAAGACAAGGCAAGAGACATTCTAATAAGGTTTGCCATTGCCTGCCTTTGTATCATGACCTTGGTATTCCTTGGAAGTCTCTGAACCAAATGCTTGCCAGGGTCAGCCCTGCTTAGCTTTTGAGATCTGATGAGATCAGTCTGGTTTAAAACTAAGATGGATACATTTGGGTTCATTGTAGTTCATCATATCATTTTACCATTTTCCTGTGCTCTTCACCACCTTGCTCCTTATTAAAATGCAAATAATCCTTAAAACTGGAGTGATGAGCTTCATTGATGTGATTTAAAATTTTTAAAAGAAGTCTGGCTCAAATTAGGGCACAGATATTAGTTCTTATGAGCTTCTTCTGGTTCTTTAATATTCATAATGGGGTTGTTTTATATCTGGTAAATATTCATAAGAAAATCTCTTGCAAGACACCTAGTTAGTAGTATGGAAAGCAACTACTTTCTCCTGGTTAGCAGTTCTACCTAATAGCCTTTTATGTATTTATAAGGGCAAGTGGTACACTGGGGATGAACAGTGGCCTTTTGCTAAGAGGATGACATCTATTGTAATAGGGTTTAATACCCAGCTGATTTAAACATGACATTATATAAAAAGATTTGGCAGTTGTTAAAATTTTGTTAACATATTCATAAAAGATAATGTGTGAATGATCATTCCTTTTAAACAAAAAAGGTTACCTTAATCCCACATGGCATGTGGAGTCCCTTTAACATTCTGTAAAATATAATTGATGATTTGTGCTGCAAAGAACTCTCATAAAAGATTCATAACTATAAAGCTTGATCTCCTAAACTTAAATCTCATGCTCCAACTTCAGCCTTACATTATGTGTCCTGGAATCATCAGTTAATGCTTTGATACTTATGATCACTCTGATGATCAATGTTGTTTGACCAAATCATATTTTGCCAAGGCATGTCTTGATGGTAAGTCGCCCAAAACACACAGCATGGACACTTAAGATAGATCACCTGCTAATCTTATTGCAGAATACAAGAAGTTAATTCTTAAGCCTGTACTTAAGTCTGTATATACTTCATTTAAAAGATTAAAAAGTTGATCAAGGCAATTGCACTGAAAAATAACTTCTTTTGATGACATGATCTGATGAATCACATGATTTAAAAATCTACAGATTTTTGACCAGATTCAGATGTTTGAGAAGTTTGAAAGAGGCAGCATCAATCATCTGCTCTGTAGTGTAGATGGAGTATAAAAGCATCATGTGTTCACATCTTGTGGTAAAACTGCTGTTATTTCCATTAAGTTCCAGGGTCTTTTTTTTGGCGGGGGGGGGGGGATTGGGCAGAGAGTTTTCACACTCTCCATCTACCTACTACCAGATCCCACCAGTTGCATGTCCCTTTCCATCCGACCGTGGCATCCACATGCCTGTATATCTTTCCTTGATTCATAAGTCTTCCCATCACCTGCATTTACAGCTGCTTACACTGCCTAAATGTTGTTTACTTCATGGCACTAGGCAATACATGTAGTTGGAGATGTTGCCACCATAGCTGTTGGAATCAATCCTACCATGCATCACTAGCATGCTCTTTCCCAAAAATGCTGGGAAGGATGTTTAGCTGGGAGCTTGGGTAGTAGAGCACTTAGAAGCAGGTTGGAGAAGAGCAGGCAGTCAACAAAGCATGTGGATGAAGGGTTGGTGGCTCTAGCAGCCGCCCCACTTCAGGGTATTCAGAACGAGCCCTTATTTTTATCCTGCACATTATGAACAATGTCCTGTGTTTGACCAGGTCGTGTTTAACATTGTGACAACAGGCTAGGATCCACCTCTCCCTAAGAACAACCAAAGGGAGCTGATGGAATGTTAGTAAGAGAAAATTGGGAAAGGGCTGTTAAGGGAACATGTAAACCACTGGAAGTTGGACGTTTGAGAGTGAGAATGTGGGAAGTATATCTGGTTGAGTGAAGCTGCGGTGAAAAGCATCTTAAAGCTAACTGACTAAAAAGAATCAATTTGTAACAAAAGTTTCCAAATGCTGGAATAGGATTGGTGACCCTAGCTGCTTCCCCAGTTCAGAATTTCAATAGAAAAGAAACTTTGCAACCACTACCTGACTTTTTTCAGTGTTGTGTTCAAACCATAAATAAAAGTTTTCTTATTTGTTTAACCTTGTTGTCTTAGGGGGGATGTAACCCATACATACACAGGCTAAGATCACAGTCTACACATGTTTTCTGGGTATGAATAAATGGTGGCAGTGTGCGAATGGAACAGGATTTGAGCCCCCAACCCCAGTAATTCTGTGCAGTGCCTGGTAAGGGGGGATTATTAGAGGGAGCTGAGTTACCCTATATATTAATGTCTTAGAGAGGTGAAATGGTCATGCTATCCATATATTTTAAAAGATACAAGAAGGGTAGCAGCATGGGATGGCTCAACCTAGTTGTAACCTTTAACCTGTGGGAAAGAGTTTGTGGAGGGTGGTAGGCACTTTATGTGAATGGTGAAAAGACATGACAGATATCTTTTTAAATGGCAGCACCAATAAGCTATTCAGTATTGTGCACACGATAGAGAAACATCATGTATTCACACATCTTACATTCTTGGATATTGGATATTGGATATTGACACATCATGCATTCTTGGATGCACGATTATTCTCATCCTGCATATGCAGTACTACATCTAACAGTGCAGAAAATTCACATAACCCTTCATTTTATGTGCACACCATATTATATAACAGTCATTGTGAATAACATTAATAAAATTTTAATTTAAAAAATGTTGAGTTAGGGAGACATTTTCTAATCCTAATGCATCTGATAATTTGGCCATATTAACTTTTAACTGCTACCAGGAATATCAGATAACAGAGGATAGCCTCTGACCAGGGCATATCTTTTTGGCAGTAATTTTTCCCAGTTTCTCAAAGTGGTTTCAATGGTTGATAGAAGTTATATTTTCAATATCCTTTCTCTTTGAACTGGAATGTTGACAAAACTAAGCATATGTCAGTAGTGGCTATCAACCACGGATGAATATGATGAATGTGATGATGCACAGGCATTCATACCTTTGAACGATGCTTTGTTTTAAATGGCAAACATATAATCAATGGGAGTGCAGAGCGGGATTAAGAGAAATTTGTTACCAGGGTAATTTTTATTTTCAAATTTACAGGTCACAAGCAATGCAACATTCTCAGCCTGCTTCTAGACTTTTGTGTTACTTGATCCTGATTTTTTCTTCTTCATCTGACTTTTCCTTTTTACCTTCCTTGTTAAAATTTGATCAATGCCCAGGGACCAAATGTGAAAAAAAGATTTTTCAGTGTACAAAGCTAAATATCTTCCAGCTTTACTATTATGTCAACACATCTTTAATTTTTTTTCAGCCACACCACAGGAGTTGTAAACACATGAAATGTTATTTCCTGAGCTGCTAGCATGGCCTTTATCCCCTGCCTTATGAAATATTGGATTTTCATATTATTTCTTACACTGTGTGTCATAAAATGCCAGTTTCCATGTTTGCATGTGTAGGTAGTAGAGTGTCCATCTAAAAACAGGCCAAAGGCCAAAGGTCTGTTTGCAAAACTAAATCAATGCATGAGTTACTCCAGGCAATAGAATCTGGAAGCCTCATTGACCATGGGCATATCTTGATTACCAACAATGACGATCATACTGAGGGATGTTTGAAAACCAACCTAGAAGTAATGGTGACGGAAAAGAATTACATCTTACTCTTGTGAATGCCCAGCTGAGTTTATGATTAAGAAGTTAGTCCAGATAATTACAGCACATAACTTCCTGGCAATAATACCAAAGTACAGAGGTGAACAAGAACTCTGTGCCTTGCTCAAAAGATATTATCATGCTCAATTAATTTATTTTTAATTGATGGTAGATCTCAGTGGCTGTAAGCATGAGCAAGAAGTCCCAGCAGAGGCCCAAGAAATCTTAGCCTCAATTAGTAGCCACCAGTCAGTAGTCTGAGTACACGCATCGCAAGCTGGATCAAACTACGCAAGTTGGAGTGGAAGCAGAGGTGCACCCACAACTTGAATGCGGTGGCCCAAGCCCTAGTTTCCAAAAGGTGCTGTCCTGCTTCAATGCTTCAACATAAGGGACACAGTGGGGAATTCCAAACATTTTATACAAAAATCTGGATTGTAACAGTTAAAGTGTGGTTTTCCACACATGAATCCACATAGGAACCCTGTACATTAGATGCTGAACCACTTTCATGTTAAATACTTTCAGGGCCAATGGAATAAACCTGCTGCCATTAAGGGTAAAAACCTTCAGAACAGCAGCAGCAACACTTTTACTACCCTTCAAGGCCTGTGCTTTGTGCTGGAAAACAACCCCTAAATATTTCTGTTCTTCTCTTCAATCAATGCCTGTTCCTGATTTCATTCACATAATCGGCCAGTGCATGTTTCTCCCCCTCCACTGTTTGCTTTACTTGCAGTAACCCTCTGCCACCAAAGGCATTTACTGAAAGTCCAGAAAACCAAACAGGAATTCAGAAAAAAATGTGATTAAAATGAGGACTGAAAGCTGGCACAACAAAGCATTGCACAGCAAATTTCTGGACAATATCAAGCTGGGATGTACCACCCATGGGGACAGGCAAGTCACACAGCACACAGAGGGGCACCTCCTCACATGTAAACAGAGAAACACATGGAGACCTCACTACAACCACACTGCAGAGCAAAGGACCCCAAGGAAGGCACTCCGTGCATAATTGAAGTGAATCTTGGTTATGATAATTATGTTACACTTCTTATTAATGCAGAGTTTGTGCAATAAAGAGGCAGAGGTCGTTGCTTACTGAAAATAAAGTTTACTAACTATAAAAGAAGGGAAGGGAAAACTTGGATACAAAACAAGAAAATACCTTTCTAACTGGTTAGTTCCATTAGGCACATGCCATTTCATCACATGGGGGGCACTGGGCGCCAGCCAGGTCCCCGTGCCTGGCCTCTCCCACAGCAACTCCCCCCATGCAAGGGTGCCAGTTATCAGCTGAGCTGTCCACCGTGGCATAGGCCAGCTCCAGCCACCCCCCATGGAGGACAGGAGCTAGCCAGCCACCACAGCGCCTGCCTGGGCTGCCCATTGGGCCCTGCCCCTTGGACTCCCTGCAGGCTGGCTCCTGCCATCCCAAGCAAGGCCAGGGAGGCCAGGGCCCAGTGGCAGTCAGCCCAGGTAGGATCATCGTGGCAGGATTAGGCCCTGGTGCCTGCCCGAGCCACCCATTTGAGCCAGCCACCACAGATCCCCACCCCCTGGCCTCCCTGCAGGCCAGCTCTTCCCTCCACAGGAAGGCTGGGAAGTGCAGGAACTGGCAACGGGCAGCTCAGGTGGCCGCTGTGGTGGCAGGACAGCCCCTAGGGGGCAGAAGTCAATCTGTTGCTGCAGCGCCCACTTAAGCTGCACCACAGACCTGCCCACCATCAAGCCCCACCCTCCCTGCTGTCTGCCATAAGTGGGGTGTGGGAGGCACAGGGAGCCAGAAACGGGGGTGCTTAGAGCTGGTCATTGCCTGGGTGCCATTTTTGCCCGGTCTGCCTCTGAGATCAAGGACAAGGTGGGCATTGAAAAAGCTTGGTATGGTTAGCAACTGGAATTCTGATAAAGGAAACTTAATCACTGATTTTAGCTGCTCAAGGACAAATATGATCACTGATTTTAGCTGCTCAAGGACAAATATAATCACTGATTTTAGCTGCTCAATTAGGACAAATATGATCAAGGCCAGAATCAAAAAATCCTCAGATGATACAAAGTGAAGATTGTGCAAGGAAGCCAATGAAACTGTAGATCATGTACTCAGCTGCTGCAAAAAGATGGCCCAGACTGAGTACAAACAGAGGCAAAACTCAGTGGTCAAGGTGATCCACTGGAATTTATGTAATAATTACAACATTAGGACTGCTAAAAACTGGTGGAAACATTGTCCAGAGAAAGTCACAAAAAATGAGAAGGTTATTATTCTATTTATATCCTGCTCTCCCCTGTAGGGCTCAGGGCAGCAAACAAAAACATAAACAGTGAAAACATCAATAATCCATCATAGACAACAAAACACATCAATAATCACAGCATCATAAATATGCAACATGAATAAACACAGATGGTGACTTCCCCTTTCTGTAACCAAAACTACAAAAAACATAATGACCCAAGATTAAAACCCTCCCCCAAAAGCTCCCCAAATGACCCACAATGCTACCACCCTTCGCCCCCAACCTTTTGCCCACTGCCCAAGTCTGCTGCCTTGGGTTGCTGATGGTGTTCCTGTTGTAGCTGCCAGACCCTATCCCCTGCAGTTGTTTCTAATGGGATGGGTGGGGAAGGAATCTCACTCCTTCCCATGGACAGCAGGCAGCAGCTCACCAGGTCAACTTCTGCTTGGCTGGCTGGCTGGCAGGCAAACCAACAGGGAGGCTCTGTCTCAGGCAGGACTGAACAAGCTGGCTGCCTTGGGCAGCTGGTGGCACTCCTGTTGTAGCTGCCAGACCCCACCCCTGTAGGTGTTTCCAATGGAGTGGGTGGGGAAGGACTTCCCATAGGAGTGAGTATCTTGTGGGGCTTGAGATCTTGTGGAACTTTTGAATCCAAACAAAATATTGGCACATAATACACAGACATCATAGTGATCGAGGACAAGAAAGTGACCATCATCGACATAGTTGTACCTGGTGACAGCAGGGTCATTGAAAAAGAACATGAGAAGGTCACTAAATATCACAATTTGAAAATCGAGATTCAGTGTCTATGGTACAAACCAAGTGAGGTCATCCCAATGGTAATCAGCAGCCTGGGCACCTTTCTGAAAACATGAGAGCAAAATTGAAACATCTTCAAATTGAAAAAAATTAACATCTGTCAGATTCAGAAGGCAGCTCTGCTGGGACCTGCACAAATCCTACGGCAATACATTATAACTTTTTAGGCAGAGGCATAGTGGGGCAAATGGTGCCTGGGTAAAATGGTGCCCCCTGTGCCCCACACACCCAGTACCCCCTGTATTCTATGGTAACTACGCCCCCCATGCCCCACTTACCTAAGCCAGCAGTGGTCCTGGGCAGTCTGGCAAGACCAAAGGGTGCCCAGCTGTGGCCTCCGCTGGGCCTGTCAGGGTGGGACTGGACCAAGGGGTGCTCGGCTGTAGCCTCTACCAGGCCTGGCAGGGTGGGGCGGGGCCGAGGGGTGCCCTGCAGCACCCCTGCTAGGCCACTCCTTCAGCCTCCATTGGCTAAAGGAGTGGCCTGGTGGAGGTGGAGATGGCTGAGGAGGAAGGGGGAGGGGTGTAGTCCCCCAACATGACTGAAAGGGGGCCCGCTCAGGGCATTTTTCCCCACCTTGCCTTGTGGTAGCTATACCACCATTCCTAGGCCTCTGGGTGAGGCTTGAATTGTAATGAAAGGCTAACAACCAGCTAAAGAACTGGGAGTTGTGATATTAAACAACAACAATAATATTGTTGTAGTTACTGTTATAATCATCATCATCAATAATATCATTTATAGTCTGCCTTTCTCCCTGGTACCTAGAGCAGATTGCACACATGATAGAAACTTTCAGTCAACCAGTTAGTGAATAAGAAAATACCAAAGATTCCTAATAAGACAAAATAAATTAAATTATACACCCATCAATGTATGTATGTGTGTGTGTAAAGTGCCATCAAATCTCAAATGATTTATGGCAAATTCTTTTTGGGCTTCCAAGGCAAGAGACTAATAGAAGTGGTTTACCATTGCCTTGCTTTGCATGTTAACCCTGAAATAACTTGGTGGGATCCCATCCAATTATTAACCAGGGATGACTCTGCTTAGCTTTTAAGATTTGATGAGATCAGGCTAGGCTGGGCCATCCAGGTCAGAGAACACCCAGCAATCTTGGTGGAAGAAAAGAAAATAGATTAATGCTCATAATGTAGCACCTCCTCCCTCACCCTGGTATAGATGAGGAAAAGCAGGGTGTGGATTGGTTTAGTAGTGTACTATTCACCTAACTGAGGAACTACACTTCATCATGAGGCAGCTCATGAGGAAACAGCAATGACATGATTGAAATCAATGGAACAAATTAGTCATATTAATAACTGATTTATCCCATTCTTTTCAACGATGAAAATCTCTTCGTGGGTATAGTCAGTTGGATAAAAGATTTGGTGTGTATTAAAAAGTATGTTGTTTCCATTTGTTCTGTTAAAAATATGTTGGCTGAGCTCTCAATTGTTATTCTTTCTCCTGTGCAACTTGTCAAGAAAGACAGCTCAGAATAGTCTGTCTTCAAAATTAATTACTCAGCTGTTTTAATTGCTTGATTAGTTAAGACCAGGGCTTCTGCTTTCAACCATGAGTGGCAACATGAACAGCATTGTGCAGAGCCTTGACACTTCTGGGCCCCTCCCCTCCCTTAAATATGCCTGTAGTCTACAAAAGCAGCAAAAGCAACTTCAGAAATGTAGCCTTGTGGAATGAATAACTTCTTTGGACTGGTTATGATGGATGGCGATAAAAAGCAAGCAAAACGCTGTTGCTTACTATAGCTGTTGTTCATCTAGTGCCGTGGTGGCGAACCTATGGCATGGGTGCCAGTGGTGGCACTCAGAACCCTCTCTGTGGGCACACACAAACAGAGTCGCCCCCCCCACACACATCTAGGCTGGCCTGGGCTGCTGGGCTTGATTATTAGCATTAAACTTAAGACCTAGTTTTGGGGAAGCAGTGTAGGTAACCCTGTTAAGCACTGTTAAACCCCACTGATTTTCATGTGAAGAACTAAAGCGTGATCCTTTACCTGGGAGTAAGCTCGGTTGCTGGCAATGGGGCTTGCTTCTGAGTAAATCCTCCTAGGGTCACCAGTTGGAAGAGTTGCACGGTTGCTTCAAAGCAAAGCCACTGACTAGCACCAAGCTTACTCCCAAGTAACGCATGCCTCGGAGCCAACAGTTTTTTCTAAACTAAAACCTCAGTATTCAGGTTAAATTGCCATGTTGGCACTTTCCGATAAATAAGTAGGTTTTGGGTTGCAATTTGGGCACTTGGTCTCGAAAAGGTTCGCCATCACTGATCTAGTGGTTCTCTACACAGACACACATGGGGACTGTGCTTACGCAGAGCCAACTGCGGAGCATTTTAATAGCAATTTAAAAGCTTTAGCCTAATGTGGAATGCTCCCCTCCCCCAGCCACATGCCCCGCCTAGCCATTTTCCCTGCCCATGTTGCAGATGGTGCTGCTGGGCACTATCCAGGACCAGGGCAAGCTGCTTCCAGAGTGTTAAACACCTAGCCTGGTCTTCAGGATGGTAGCAACACTGAGTCATGGGCTCTGTATCAAAACTCCAGACAAAACAGCATTTTAAACTTTTTATTAAAGAAAGGTTGTAAAACAAAGGCTGTAAAACAAAGGAGCCACACCTTGTTGCAGTCTTCCACAGGACATGAAGTCACAAGTAGAGACTTGCCCTTCAACAGGAAGTAGTTCTTTCATGAGGCATGGACAAGGCCCTCCATGACCAGTAAAAAAACAGCCTCATCATGAAATCCCCGGAATTTCTTAAATGGCCCTGACAGTCAACTTCTCCTCCCCACAGCTAAAGCTCAGTTCCTTACTCAGGTTCCACCAAAAGAAACATCGATATGGGTATAACCCCAAATATGGGCAGCAACAGGGTGGTCAGTTCAGGGAGGTACTTCCAAGTTCCCCAGACCCAAATATTAACACAGAGGTAGGGGAAAGAAAGCAAACAGTTTGCCAGAACATTCTTTCTCTGCAAACAGAAAACCTCAGGCCTGACTAGAGGTTGACCTAGTCTCCACTCCCAAATTGCAATTCTTAATAGTTTATCTTACTTCATTAGTAACTGGTTGTTGTATTGTTCAGATACTTGGGTACTGTCAGTTACTAAAAATAGTTACACCTTGAAGTTTTTGTCTATGGCTCTTTTATCTCTCAGAGTGCATCCTGTCTCACCAACTTCCAAGTCTCTGGAATCTGAGGTCACCTTGTGCAACAGACATCCACTCAGCCTTCTATATCACCAAGGCAGGGAAACCACTCACTCTTATTTTTTCCACCTTTTCACTTCAGGGACTGAGGTGACTCAAAATAGGACAGTGTGAAGTAGGTAGCCCCTTTTTCTCAGCTCTGTTATCATACATCAGAAAGTGAAGGGATGCTTGATGACTTTTATTTTTACTTCCTTTTCAGACATTTTTTATACTAGGTACTACAATAAATATATTAAGGCAGAAGTAAACTTAAACAAGAACACAGATTTATTTAACAGACATAGGAGATGGGAAAGGAATGGAATATTTAAACTTGGAGGTGGATGGATGGAGCAAATAAGGCAGGAGGCAAGAGAAATATATCTACATTTACACAATAGAGCTGGGCACAGAGACCTATCGTTTTTAGTTTCTTTAGCACAGCACTTAAGATTCATAGGCTATTTCCGCACAGCCGGCGGCAGCGGTGTCCCACTGGCTTAAATGAAGCTGGTGGGGTGTTGGGACTGCTCGCATGGTCCCACGCGGGCAGCCCTGACGCTCCACACAGAGCCACCCAGGGTGTGTGCAAGGGACTTACCTTGCCGTCTTGTTCAGCTCCAGGTGGCTGCACAGACACACCCACACTGTCCTACCTCTATTTTCAAGGTGCACTATATTTCCTTATTTGGATGACTGGCTCTTTGTATCATACCCTGATTCACTGGTTATTATTTTGGGAGATTTAAACAAAGCAAACTTAAGGGAAGACCTACCAAAATACTTTCAGCATGTCAACTGTCCCACCAGAGGCAAGAATATCTTAGACCACTGCTATACAACACTGAAAGATGCTTATCGGTCTTTACCACGAGCAGCTGTAGGCCATTCTGATCATTGCATGATTCACCTTGTACCTGCTTACAAACAAAGATTTAAAGCCACAAAACCAATAACTAAATCAGTGAGAACTTGGACTGAAGAGGCAAAGTTAAAGCTGCAGGCTTGCCTTGACTGTACAGACTGGAATATTTTTAAAGACACCTCTGCAGATTTGGATGAACTCACAGATACTGTAACATCATATGTCAGCTTCTGTGAAGATCTTTGTATACCAACCAGGAACTTGCGTATATATAGTAACAACAAACCTTGGTTCACAGCTAAACTTAAGCAGTTACATCGTTCCAAAGAAGAGGCCTACAGAAAGGGTGATAGAATGCTGTACAATCAGGCCAGAAATGTATTAACAAAGGAGATCAGAGCAGCAAAAAGAAACTACTCTGAAAAGCTAAAAAATCAGTTTTCACCAAACGGAACAGCAAACATGTGGAAAACTCTCAAAAATATCACCGGTTACAGTAAACCACCTTCCCAAGCTGAAGGAAATCAACAATTGGCAGGCGACCTGAGCGTGTTCTACTGTAGGTTTGAAAACAATCTACAGTCACCTTTCTCCACAACCTCTATCTCAGATGCACCAACAATAGCCAAACTTCCTATAACTGAACCCATTTCATTGGGTTTACAACCCCTGGTGATCTCAGAAAGGAAGTGCAAGATCTATTTCACAGACAGAAGCCTGGAAAAACACCAGGCCCAGACAAGATAACACCTTCTTGCCTAAAAGTCTGTGCTGTCCAATTGGCCCCATCTTCACCCAAATCTTTAACAAATCACTAGAGATGTGCTATGTTCCTTCCTGCTTCAAACACTCCACTATCGTCCCAGTGCGAAGAAGCCTTCCATCAAGGAACTGAGCGACTACAGACCAGTTGCTCTAACATCTGTAGTTATGAAAACTTTTGAAAGGCTAGTGATGTACCATTTGAAAACCATCACTTGAGGATCCACTGTTGGACCCCTTACGAATTTGCATACCGAGCAAATAGATGCGACCAGATCAGATGCTGTTAATATGGCTTTTGCACTATATCCTACAGCATGCTTGAATGCGCCAAAGACCTATGCAAGGGGTCCTCTTTGTTGACTTTTAGTTCAGCATTCCAATACTATCAGACCGTAGGACATTCTTCTAACCAAACTAAATCCAGCTAGCAGGAGTACCTGAGCATGTTTGTAAGTTGGATCACAAGCTTCCTAACAGATAGGAAACAGCAGGTGTAGCTAGGAAAAATTACATCAGACCCCTGTAAAATGAGCACAGGGGCCCCCCAAGGCTGTGGACTTTCACCACTCCTCTTCTCTCTGTCCACCAATGACTGCATCTCAAATGATCCATCTGTTAAAATACTGGAAATTTGCAGATGATACAGCAGTGATTGGTCTCATCTGAGACAACTTGATGGAAACCAAAGCATACAGAGCCAGGGAGGTTGAACAATCCAGCCTCGAGTGGTGCCACCTGGAACAATCTAGGAGACTGAACACTACTTAAAGAGCCGTCAGAAATGGTGGTAGATTTCAGTGAGAAACCCTCCCCATCCTACCTCCTCTCCACAATACTAGGCAACACAGTATCAACAGTAGAGACCTTGAAAGTTTCTAGAGCTCCATCATATCTCATGACCTAAAATGGTCACCCTAATATCAAAAATGTCATCAAAAGCACAACAAAGGAGATGTTCTTTCTCTAAGCCAACTCAAGGAAGCTCAAAACTTGCCCAAGGAGCTGCTGGATACAGTTCTACAGAGGAATCATTAGAAGGTCTGTTATCTGCACCTCTATAACTGTGTGGTTTGGTTCCTGCAACCCAACAAGATCGACACAGACTTCAGAGAATAATCAGAACTGCAGAAAAAACAATTGCTGCTAACCTGCCTTCCATTGAGGACCCTGTATACCTGCAATGGTCAAAAAGGGACTCTGTAGAAAAAATATTTTACTGACCTAGCATCCTGGACATAAACTGTTTCCAACTCTTACCCCTCTAAACGTCGCTACAGAGCACTGCACACCAAGACAACTAGACATAAGAAACAGTTTTTCCCGAATGTGCCATCACTCTGTTAAACAAATAATTCCCTCGATAATGTCAAACTATTTATTATATATTTATTATATAATTACTGCACTACTTTTTTCATCATTCCTATTACCCATCTCCTCCCAATTATGACTGTATGACTATAGCCTGTGCTGACATTTCATTTTATTTTATGATTTTACATTTTATGTTTTTATTACTATTGATTGTTTCCTGATTGCTTACTAGACCTATATGACAATCATTAAGTGCTGTACCTTATGATTCTTGACAAATGTATTTTCTTTTATGTACACTGAGAGCATATGCACCGGAGACAAATTCCTTGTGTGTCCAATCACACTTGGCCAATAAAGATTCTATTCTATTCTATTCTATTCTACTCAGCAGACAATCTCCAGAGTCAGCTGGCTATGGCCTTATACACCTTCCAGGTTTTGGGGCTTTTAGTCAACAGCACCAAGGCCAAAATACAATCTACCCATAAGACTGAGCTTAGAAGTGTCCTCGTCAGTTCAGACGCTGGTAGGGCTACCCTACCACTCAAGAGAAGAGGCTAAAGAGAGTGGCAGAAGTCACTTCACTACTTGATGAGTTAGAGGGAGACATAGGCCCTTTCTGCACAGGCCAATAAACCTGGGATAACCATGGTAAAAAAAACCTGTTGTGGGCTGGAACTTCGCATGGTTCCTGCCCCTAACATGAATCTTCTGGATGTTATTACCCTCAAAACAGGATTTTCAAGAATTGCAATATCTGCAATTCCTTTGAAAAATCCCCGGTTGCAGCTGCTTTTGAGAGAATGACTGGACAAGAAGGCACTTTTTTCCATTGCTTGTTTCTTTTTTAAAAAATTCCTGGTGCCATCTGCATAGCCATGCAGGTGGAAAGGGTTGTGACATCAAACAGCATGTCTGTGGGGGTTCACTCATGCATGCTTGTGTAGCTGCGCATCAATGGGAAGTAAATAAAAAAATAATATGTGCCTCCGTGTGAAGGCACACGTCCCGGCAAATTCTCTCGCTGACAGTGGGACAGCCAGCTGTGTGAATGGCCCAGGGCTATGCTGGGTTCATTTATCCCAGCTGCAACCCACATTACATTTGCTGTGTGGAAAGGGCTATAGGGGGAGCCACCTTCCCAAATCCCTAAAAGGAAAAGCAGGAATGAAGGCATAGAGAAAAAGTTGGCCTGTATGAAAATCCTGCAAGGTGGACCACTGCAGTACAAAATAAACCATGAGGGTTTATATGGTGTTACTGTTATGAAGAGGGTCATATAAAAGCTAAATGTCTGAAATTGGAGATACCCAAAACTCCAATTGCTACTAAAATGGTCAAATTAGTTCAGAAAGCTGAAAATGTTATCAGTAAAGACACTGAGTCTGTAGCTACTGAACCAAAGCAGACAAAACTGTTAAGATATTACAAATCTGGAGAATGGAAGAAAACCTAAATAATGATTTCATGGAGGCAGTTACTGTTAATGATGACAGCCTTGTGGGATTAAGGGACACTTGTGCTGAAATAACCTTAATAAAATCCCAGTAAATGTCTAACGAACAACATATGCCCAACAGATTTTACTGTATAAGCGCTAATAGTGTCCCAGAGTTTAAGATCCCACTTGTTGAAGTTCCCATACTGTACCTAGAATAATACAGGGACATGGATTATGGGAGTACGGGATAACATTGAGGTTCCTGTCATCATTGGTAAAAATCTCGCCAAAAAGTGTAAAAGAATAAACATTGTGACCAGAGGGAGACCTCAAGCTGCTGAGAGCCAACCAGATTTTGCAGATCCCCAATCAATCACTCATGAAGTTATTGCTGATGATTTAGAAATTCAGATTGAAGGGGTTTATATTTCCCAGTTTTTGGCAGGAATGGTCTAAGAAAAATATGTACACTAGGAAATCAACTTATTAAAGCAGATATGTCCAAAAGAATGATTAATGTTACTACAGGGCATTTCAAATGTGGGAACTGTCTTGCATGCAAATTTACATGGGAATGTAAAGAACTTATAATACAGGATAAGGGTTGGTCTAAGGTATTGAGACATTTTCCCACAAGTAAAACCAAAAATACAGTATTTATTATTAAATGTGAATGTGATCTTATATATGTGGGACAAACATCAAGAGAGATCAGAATCAGAATATTGGAACATTTGTCCAGGATTCGCAACCAGGTCTCAGGGACGCCATTAGTAGATCATTTCATGGAAAAGAAGCATACCCCTGATTCTTTGAGACACACTGTTAGAGAAGTGATATCCAGCTCAAACTCAACTATGGATATTAAGAGAAAATTAAGACAGGGGGAAGTGAGATTGATATTTGAATTGAATACTACTGCCCCTAGAGGGCTGAATTCTACCCTTGATTTTTCGGCATTCTTGTGACTACAGCTGTATCTAATTAACCTTGAAAGTATATACTTACTGCATGTTAATTGCTCTCTGAATAGAACCTGCTGGCCCAGAGAACAGCATTAGGCCTGAGATTGTAAGCTGATTCTCACTTCTGTTTGTACAATTCTTCTGACTTTATATAACATATTTTTTTGTATTTGGAATATGTTGGAAACATATCCTTGATAATTGGGCATTAATCTTACTTGTTAAGTTGAAGTTATCCTACTTTCTCTAGAGAAAATGTAGTAAAAACTTATTTGATATTTGTATTTTTTGTTTTAAACAAAAGAAGAGCCTTCATTGTGAAACATTGCTTTTTATTGGGTTACAATTATAACCTACGTAAGTAATTATAGGTTGGGCATTAACAACAATGATAGCTAAAGCATATTTCTTATATAATTAATTTTCATTTGTATGTATCTATTTTTGCAGATGGGCTTGAAAAAGGATAACAAAATAAAACCAAAAACAAATCCAAATTTATGGAAATTATTTCTAAAGTTATCTTAAGGAACAGAAATTGAGATATTGTTTGAATATGGTTTGAGATTGACTTTGAAACATTTAATGAAGCAGAAGTGACCATGTACAAAATCTATGATAATAGGCTGTAAAGAATAGCAAGATGTAAAAAGTACACTACTATATGGGAGAAAAGAAGACAACTGGTACTACCATGCAAATACCATAGTTCACATATCACAATTGGCCCATGAAATACCTTTGGCAGGACATTTGGGCATCAATAAGGTGAGGGGCAGAATACAAGCTCGATTTTATTGGCCAGGAATGAGTAAGGACATCAAAGCTTTTTGTAAATTCTGTGAAGTTTGTCAGCATGTGGGAATGTTCCAAGACAAGACAAAGGGATTGCTTCAACCCATCCCTGTAGTTACCAAAGCATTTTCCAAGATTGGTGTGGACATTGTTGGTCCTATTTCACAAGTCACTAGAAATCAACATTGTTACATTTTAACTGTAGTGGACTATGTCACTAGTTATCCCAAAGTTGTTCCACTCAAGGATGTGGAAGCAAAGACTGTTGCCAGTGCATTAATGACTATATTTGCTAGACTGGGTTCACAGATTAAATCATCACAGATTTGGGGACAGCCTGCATGTCTCAATTAATGGAGGAACTTTTAAAAGCATGTGGCATCAAATATTTAAGACCACAGCTTATCATCCACAGACAGACTTACAGAGAAGTTCAATGGGACCCTCAACCACATGTTTCAATCACCCCAATGACTGAGATCAGAGATTACGTTTCCTCTTCAGATACAGAGAAGCACCCCAAGAGAGCTCAGGTTTTAGCCCATTTGAACTTCTTTTTGGCAGACAACCAAGAAGTTTTATGGACATTTTGCAAGATACTTGGGCTGGGCATGAGGCAGTTGAGAGCCAGTATGTTGTGAACTATCTTCAAGAGCTTCAACAAAATGTAAAATAACTTAAAGAGACTGTGATGGAGAACATGTTCAGAGCTCACCTAAAACAAAAGACCTGGTATGACACTAAAGCCAGAAACTGACTCTACCAGCTTGGAGAGCAAGTTTTAAGCCTGAGGTCCAGAAGGAAGAAGACTTTTTTGGGGATAGTTTTTTAAAATGTAATAAGTAAAATCTCTAATGCGAGCTATTTGTTGAATATACATCCTGAAACTGGGCAGACCAAAATCTTTCATGTGAACACATTAAAACCATATTACAACAGGGAAATCTGGTCTTAAAGACCAAAGGTGAAAGACAACAAGGTTTTGCTCTAAATGGATGGGGAAGGTTAAGTAAGGAGAGCAAATTGTGAGAGGTAGTGCTGTCTCCTCACTTGAACCATGAGCAAGAATGGCAATTGAGGGCTGTTCTTTCTGAATATCATCAGGTGTTTTCCAACTTTCTGGAAAAAACTAATTTGGCTATACATTGAATTAACACAGGGAAGGCCAAACCAATTGATTCACATCCATACAGATGACAGGTCCAAATGGCAAAATAATTTCCGAAGAGATCAAAGAAATGTTGGACCTGGGGTTTATTGTTCCTTCTGATAGTCATGGCCTTCACCTGTTCTCTTGATCTCTGAACCTGACAATACTGTGAGGTTCGGTGTAGATTATAGATTTTCTAACTAGTTAACCATCTCAGATGTATACCCCATGCTCAGGATAGATGAACTAGTAGAAACTATTGGGGCTGCACATTACATTTTTTCCCCTTGACTAAACCAAAAGCTATTGGCTGGTGGCAATGGATCCCACAAACCCCAACAAAATATACATTTTGTTACTAAAGATGCTCTTTTTGAATTCACTGTCCTAGCTTTTGGGCTCTTGCTACTTCTCAAAGGCTGAGCGACAAGATGCTAATGGGGCTAGAAGATATAGCTTTAGCCTACATAGATGACATTGCCATCCTCAGTAAATCAAGGAATGAACACCTACAACATATATCCCTAGTGTTTAGTAGGATAAAATCTGCTGGTCTGACTGTTAAAGCTGCAAAGCGTTAGATGGTTATGAGGCAAATGAAGTGCCTTGGATGTCTCCTAGTTGGTGGTACATTCCAGATGGACTTGAATAAGGTACAGGCAATAAAGGAGTGATCTAGGCTCTCTACAAAGAAGCACATTAGGACACTCCTGGGTGTAGTGAGATACTACAGAAGATTTGGTACCTGACTTCAGTGGTCAGGTGACTTCTCCACATGAATGCATAAAGAAAACACAGCCTGACAAAATTGTATAGACACCGCACTGTCAGGTAGCTTTTGAGCACTTAAGGATGCCTTTAACAACCAAGCCTTTGTTGAAAACTCCAGATTTCTTTGAGCCTTTCACTCTTTTCACTGATGCCTCATAGGAGTCAGGGCAATATTAAGCCAGAGAGGTGTAAATAAACAACTACAGCCTATCCTGTATCAAAGCAGAAAACTCCTAGATTGGTAAAGACAATGTAATAGTTAAGTATTACATCAACAAACAAGGTGGCACTGGTTCTCTATTTTTTTTTTTACAAGGAGGCATGCAAGGTCTGGGAATGGGCCATCATACACAACTCCCACCTGTCAGCAATTCATGTGGTAGATTCATCCAACACCTGGGCCGACCAACTTAGCAGGTTATGCGAGACCCAATACAAGTGGGAGGTGTCGGAAACATACCTTCAACCAATATTCAAAGCTTCTGGTACATCAGCTATAGACCTTTTTTGCCTCAGTGGCAAGCACCAAGTGCCATCAGTACTACACTGTGGAGAAGTGTTTTCACAATCCCTGGGAGATGCCTTCCAGATCAGTTGATCAGGGCCACTGATGTAAGCTTTTCCACCAATACCCTTGATTCTCAAGGTAATTGCCAAGACCAAGTCAGACAAGGCCAATCTAATCCTGATTGCCCCCTTCTGACCTTCTGGAACCTAACCAAAGGGAGACACATATGGTAACCCAATCTCCTGAGCATCAGACAAGTACTTCACCACGACATGACTTCACACCTTGGCTTCTCATTCCTTAACAGGGAGCACAAGTGGTAGCTTCCCATATTGGAAAAGTGAGATCTGGAGGGAGAGAGTATGCACCTCCCCCTTGGTCATGTGGCCCTGGGCAGGAACAGCAGAATCCCAGGCTCATGACTGAGGAGGTGGGGAACACATTTTATGGCTGGAAAGTTTAAAGCTAACTAAAAAATTCTCCATGGCTGGATTGTTCAAGTGCAGTTCCCCATGTGTGCCTCTCCAGAGGACCACTAGATGAGCAAACAACTGTGGTAAACAACACTATATTTATATTGTATTATAATTAATATGATAATTAATATGTTGTATTTGATCATTCAAGTTTTACTCAATCACAGATGCTGATGAAGAAGAAATTGAATCTTTTTAGTAACTGTCCAAAAAGAAATTGATCAAATACCTCAAAGGGGCTCATAATCAAAAAAATGACTGGAAAGCAAAAGTAGGAAACAAAACAGAATCCAATATTGTCAAGATGATTTGTGCTAGAAGCATGAATGCTGACGTAGGCAAATATTGTCTCCACAAAAAGTGGCAGCTACAACCACTTTGGTAACAAACACACGAACAGTAAAGAAAAAAAAACTTAGAATTTTCAGTTTGATCCAGAGAGTAGGAAGCATATTAGATTCGTGATAACATTACATACTAGCAATTACTAGTTTCTAAATACAATTCACAATAGGTTGTTTTATGTATTTATATATTGTTGTTATGTTTAGTGGTTTTGTACTTAGTGGTTCAATTTGTTGATTTTTTAATATATTCCTGATTCTTTTTGAAGTGCCTTCCTTTTTGGTTTCTTAATGATTTTATGAGGCCTTAAGGGAGCTGAAAAGTGGTATATTTAAAATAAATATAAAAATCTAAAGTGGCATAATTAACTGGCTGATACTTGAATTGCAAATAAAATGTTGTCCCCTGTGGAGGCAAGTATTTTTCTTTGGAGAACAGAACAAGTCTCTCACCTTGAGTTTTAAAAAGTGTTGCTTTCTCTTGGTAGACTATAGCGGGGATCGGGGCAGGAGGAGTCAATTGCTTGCCGGCCTTACCAACCTCAGCTTTACAAATGCAGATGGTAAGCCTAGCTAGCTACAATGAGATGGTCAAATTTTCATCTAAACAAGTGATGGGTAGCAGAAGATAGAGTTTTGGAGCTTGAAAATCCTAGTGAAGACTTTTCCTGGTGATTTCAGGAAAAGATCCTTTGACCTAGCCTGGCCTAGCTAGGGTGAGGAGATAGAGATATGATAAAATTCCTGGGAACATGGAGGAATGGCTCTCTTGTGTCAATTCCATCAAGGCAGGTAGAATTCTTGTGTGAGGTCTTCTAGAGTTGGCCATTGCCATGTGAAGGACTGCACAACTGATCCTAGCTAGGTCAGAAGCTTCAAGTTAACGAGAAACCTTTAGAACAGTTGTAACCCTTTAAACCAGGGGTCATTTCCAAAAAATGTATTTCAATATGAGCTTTGTTTGAGACTGAGCTCACTTCAGAAACAATAGAAGAAATAAAATATTTACTTCAAGATCTGTTTAACCTCAAGATCTGTATTTGTCTTTTCCCCAGAAGAGCTAAAATATTACAGAAGGGCAGGTTTGATCAGAAAACCTGTATGGGGGATGTTTTTTTAAAAAAGGATGCTGTGGCTCGGATTTATCTTCGTGTTATCATGCAAAGCTGTTATTTCAAACTAAATTGTTTGTCTTTGAAGGACAGTCTGCAGGCAGAAAAAAGCAATTGTTAAAAGATTATACTTCCTCTTTACAAGGAGCTGATTATTAAAATGGTTAACTTGTAATAGTAACATATTTTTTGTTGCAGGGTGGAGAACCCTAAAGAAAGAAAACACTGCTAGAGTGACATTGGTAAAGTATGTTGTTTATGTGATCAACTCATTCTGGAAACAAAAGGCAATAATTAAATTATTAATCTTTTTATCAGTAGACAGATTCATAGTGAGCAAACACATAGCTCAGAAGTGGGAATAAGGTAATCTGTTTGGATTAACATCCCAACCAGGAAACTATGACAAAGTAGTTTCATAGACAAAATCAGTATGCATTCCAAAAAAACTCTGCCCTGGTCTTGTGTACTGGTTGCTTTCTGACCATCAGCAACAAAGCATCAGATGACAGAGAACAGACTGCATAACAATGCAGAGGCATTATACAAAGAGATATGGAGATGTCTGCCTTTCTTCCCAATATTTTCATTCTTGTTAAGGCAGCAACCTGGAGACAAGCAGCATGTAGCAGCATGTCATGGAAATGAAGAGCGATGGGAAGATTGTGCTGACAGTAAGAAGCCACAAATCCACACTGAAACCTCAGTGAAAAATAACATAACATCAATATTCCATTGACATAGAAGATGATGATTTCATGTGAGAATTCTGAAGCATCAGAGGCCCCTCTGGATGTGCCATAGGGAGTGCTAAATATAATTATATTAATTAATATAATTCTGACTAATCCAAGTACTATCTTTCATAGGGGACTTTCTTCACATGCCACCACCTTCAAAACTGTAGTGGGTGACTTCTAGGGATGGGCATTTTCTCTAATTTCATGCTATCTGTGAGGATGGCTGCAATTCTTACTGAGAATTGTTATTTTTTCTGTTTTAATGTGTTTTCTTTTTCATGAACACACAGCTTTTTATTCATTTTAATTATATTGCTTAGGGTTAAATATTTCTTGCCATATGATTGAATTAGTTGAGATGCTGAATAAAGAAATAGTATTTTCATAAAGAAACACGTGTGTATGGCAGAAAGTCCTGGCCATTGTGTCTACAACAGATATATTCCCAGTTGTTGTGGTTTTGCTCTTTTTTTTCTATGTAAACTTGCTATCCCAGCTTCAAATGTTAGTGGGAGCTGTGGAGAGACAGGGCTTCAAAAGAGCACCATATGCAATGTCATTTCTGCTGCTGTAATGTGGCAATACTACAGGATTCCCTCAATCTCCATGGTAAAAACTGTTGAAATAGGGAAAATTGCTACAGCATTGCTGGGTTGTGCTGATGTCATTTCCAGATTCTGTCTGGAAGAGACATTGCAGCATTTTGTGGGAAACAGGCAGCAAATGGCAGCCCAGTTGTAGGGCCTCAATATTTTGTCTCCAAAGCACTTTTCTAGTAACAGCTTTTGCATGTCTTATTGCAGGACAGAGACAAAACCCAAAATTGTTTTATAGAGAGTTAATTATAATACCTAGATGACAATAAAGAGCAACTGTGTGCAAGCTTGCAATTTAAACCATGTAGGCTGGGATGAAAGTACACATATCTATTTTGTGTGTGTAATCTATATGTTCATAACAAATGTAGTCTTCAGGTCCAACATGGATATGATTGAGCTGCAAAGAAAATGTAAAATATGCCATTCCCTTGGGTCTGCTCTGTTCTCAAATGTACATTTTGAAATGTAGTTTTAAAGTCTCAGTCAATTATTTTTAATGAGAAAGTGATTCAATAATAGCACCATAAAACTGGGAAGGAATCATAAAGTAGCTAAATCAAGCTGTAGTTACAATCTGAGATAATGCACTTAATAGATAAAATGCCAGTGATAGCATACACATGACATTATTGGAAAACTTGTTCCTTTACTGGACTACTGCATTCAAAAGAGACTTTTCCTAATGTTTAATCTTAAATAAACTCTTTTGGTTCTGATGCTTTCTGTGTTGTTGATGTCATGAATCTACCTCAATTTTTGAAATGTTTCATTTTTGTCGTTCCTTATAGTGCAATTCTAAACATAATTAAATTTCTCTAAGCCAATTTCGATAAATTTAGAAGGGAGTATCTCTGACTAGGATTGCACTGTTTGGGAAGAATCCAAAGCACATTTACTTGGAATTAAATCAATTTCATCCAATAGCGCTTACTGCCAGGAAAATCTTTTTAGGATTGTACCTTTCATCATCTTCATTTTTATCATACTCCTTTTTCAGTTTCTCAGCATTTCTATTTTTTTCTTTCTTTCTTTCTTTCTTTCTTTCTTTCTTTCTTTCTTTCTTTCTTTCTTTCTTTCTTTCTTTCTTTCTTTCTTTCTTTCTTTCTTTCTTTCTTTCTCATAATCACCTCTACAATTCTGGAATATAACATTCAGTTTTAAAATGCATTGTGTGTTTTGAACATGAAAACTTCTTCAGAAGAAAAAGGCTAGTACAAATGAATTGTAATTCAGGGACTTGAATTTTAATTTAGGAACATTTTAGCATTTGACTGGTTCTTGTTGACTTCAGTGGCATCTTCAAGTTAAGGCAGGTATGGCATGTGCCATGGGTGCCACATGAAGGATATGCCATCCCTGCTTGCTTGCCTGAGTCCCTCTGCCCTTCCCTGCAGCCAGACTTGCTGCTTGTCCACTTTCAGGGTTATTCCCTTCCTCCCCCTTTTGCCTGAGGTAGTCATGTACATCTGCATGTAAATGCTCAACCTGGGCATGCATGTCAGCAGCTGGTCACCATGATGACCAGATGATGCATCACTGCCCACCAAGCCAGCCAGAGGCAGACAGGGAGAGCAACACCCATGAGTGATTGAGGGGCAAGGTGTGGGGTGGGCACAAGTCTGTGGTTGGTGCAGTGCCATGGGGGGGGAGGAACTGACACCCAGAGCAAAATTGCATCCGCACCCTCTGTGCACTTCTGCCTCCCTCCCACACACCTCACTTACTTTTAAAAGTTAAAGGAGCAGCCTGCTCTGGTCCACAGAGGCTGCTCGGATCCATGAAGACTGCTCCGGGCTGCAGGGACAATCTAAGGGGAGGGATGGGGGGAGATTCTCTGTGCCCCATGCCTGTGCTTGGGGCGTTTGTCCCCCCTGCCCCATGGTAGCTCCGCCTATGGGTTGGTTGGCAGGCACATAGGCATGAGGCCCAGGCAGTCTCATTTGAATGTCCAGCCAAAGGAGGAAAGGACCAGGGAAGAACATGGCATTGCTGCAACAGGGGCTCTGTGGGATGCTATCAGGTAATAGTGCCAAAAGGGGAGGGCAGGGTCTCACCTTTTGAATGCCCAGCATCACCTGCCCACTTCACATTGTCTCTGGCCTGGAAGAGGTGATGCAAAGGGACCAGCCAGAAGGAGAACAGATCCCTGGGAACTAGTGCTTGTCATAGGCATTGTTTTCCATAGATTCACCACTGGCTGACTTTATATGTAACCGTCTTGATGTGAAATGCTATAAATAACTTTAAAAGTCTGTTATCTATCCAAACCGATTAGTTGTGGATAAAGTAGCATTTAATTCATATAACCTTCCTTGTAGTTGGTTGTCCTCCTTTAATTCCCTCTATATAAACCCATATTACAATTCTTTAATACTAAGTTTAAATTCCATATTTTCCCATTACCTATCAAAGGGAAACGCACTGGCTATTGGTATTAGAAGTCATGGCTGCATCCATTCCCCCCCCCCCCCCATATCTTACAACTAACATTTTTTTAAAAAAAATGACTAACTTTTTTTAAAAAAAAATCATCTAAAAGCTCTGTTTGAAGAAGAGAAGAGTTTGGATTTATATCTATAGAGCCCAAGTACTAGGGTATCTAAAACTTGAAGCATATCAATAAAGCACCTGGGTTCAGCCATTAAATTGTAAAATCCCTGGTACAAAGAAAGGATGTTGCTGCAAGAAAAGCTGAACAAGTGATGTCTTCCCCAGCTCAGTGGCATGTTGTTTCTCAATAGCAAAGGGCTGTCAATGCTGAAGACACACCCAGTATCCTGCTGTATCCCAGAGGTGTATGCCAAGCTCCAAGGCATGCCTAATACAATCATATCCCTCATTCCAAGGGCTACTTCATCAAGGCAATGTGAATCATTTCCAGCTATAAGCAACTGGACAACCCTTAAGTTGATTGATCCAGTCATTGATAAAGGCAGCCTTATATCTGATCTACCCAATATGATCTCTCGAGAGGGCATTTAAACTCATCATTTTTGTCTGGTTCTTTGTTAATATGCTAAAACCATACAACAACAATTGCCTCCACCTTGGAATGTCAGGTATTTCCCTATCTTCCCATAGATTTTGATAGCAGTTACCTTCAAACTGTACAGTCAAATTCAAGCTTCATATCTTGAACCAATCATGTTTCTGGGAAAGAGAGTTCCCATGTCTAGTTATAGAATGTAGGTTCTCCCACTACCTAGATACCCCTGCAACTGCTTTGCAGACTTTCAATTTTCTCCTTGATACTCTGCCACCTTGGACTTCAATTGCTTTGACCCCCAGACCTCCCCAGACCTCAAGCCCCACATTTAAGATTGTATGTCTTTTCCCAATGTTCTTTCTGGAACCATTTTAAAAGCTAATTTTCTTTTCTCTGGGTCAGATTTGGGTTACTTATAATACTATTCAAGGAGGCAGTGGAGGTTGTGATGTGAGGGAGTCCAAGAGCTAAGCTATATTATATGTTTATGTCATGAACCGGCCAGAGCTGCCACTCCAGACTTGCCACACAACCTTCTGAACCCCCATTTGCAGCAACAGTCACCCTGTACACCTCAACCCACCCTGCACTCAACAAAGCAGTGGGAGACAATGGTGCAGGACTGCACCAGGTCTGAGCAATATGCATGTCTCCAGATGAGGAGTGGCAGAGAAGCTCAGCAGCCAATGACAGCAGACAGTGACTTGGTGAGCAACAGATCCCAAAGGCAATGCCTTCCTTGCTTGAAACAGGCTCCAATCATTCCACCAACTGGCCAGCTGCCACCCAGCAATCGTGGGGGTAGGAGGACCTTGCCTTTCCTGGCCTTATGGGGGGGAGGTGAAGCTATGGGTCAAGCAGTGACCCAGGCATGTGGCAGTGCTCAACTGACAGCCTGGGGTCCAATACAGGGTGGGGGAAAGAGCACAGGGGGCAAGACGAGAGAGGGGAGTAATATAAAAGGAAGAAGGAAGCTGAGCAAGTGGGGAAGAAGAAGAGAAAGAAGAGAAAATGGAGAGATGGGTAGTGACAGGTAGAAAGGGAGCAAGTGAGGCAGAGAGGGAGAGAGACAGGAAGACAGCCACCAAAGAAGAAAGGGGTAAGGCCACATCCAGGGCTGCCAGCAGTCGGTCCAGGTTAACCCAGCCTCCCTGGGTGACAGACCCAGAGTGCTGCCCTGAAGGCCTTGTGACTCCATAGACTGACAAGCTGCAGCATTTGCTCCCTGGAAATGGGAGCGAGGACAGGCCAACAACTGCCTGAGAAGGGGAAGGAGGGATGACAGCAGTGGTGACAGCAAGCCAGGACAAGGGAAAGCCTCACAGTTTATTTATGAGTTGTCTTCAGGTTCACCTCTTTGAGCAGGGTCACATGCCTGCTCCAGGAACTTTGAAAGTTATAAAAACTGATTTTACTGATGATCACATGTGGATAGGGGACCTTGCTCCCCAAGCATTTTTGCTGATGCTACAGAACCACCAGTGGGAAGTCATTTTGCATTTGGAGCAGTATGTGGAGAGGTTTGAACATTCACAACTTTGCAAGAACTCCTCCATGGAAATTCCTTCTCTGGGGATTTTCTCCAAAAGTAATTGACTGGGAGCACTCACCTCCTGACCTCTTACAAGGATCTGAATGAAAGGTGAAAATTCCACTTCCTGGAACATTTGAAGAACCAAAGAAAAAACAAGAAAACATAAGAGGCAGGGGGAAAAACATACTTTTTTTTGTATTGTCGAAGGCTTTCGCGGCCGGATTCAACTGGTTCTGGTGGGTTTTCCGGGCTGTGTGGCCGTGGTCTGGTAGATTTTGTTCCTAACGTTTCGCCTGCATCTGTGGCTGGCATCTTCAGAGGTGTATCACAGAAAAAAGTGTTTCACACAGTGTCGAACTGTATTTACACAGACTTTTTTTAATTCTACACTTCTGAAGCAGTCAGAGAGGTGAACTAAAAATATCTCTTTCACCCACAAGAAACGAATTTACAACTTCAAAAATGGAAATGTTTGTATTTCTCATCAGCATATTTCCCATGCTGTTTAAATATTTAGCTTATTAGGCCTCATCCATTTAATTGTCTACATTCTTTAACGGATGGTTCAAAAAAAGAAAAGAGAAAAAGTAACATCATTCAGTGTGTAACAGACTTCCCTCTGTGATACACCTCTGAAGATGCCATCCACAGATGCAGGCAAAACGTTAGGAACAAGATCCACCAGACCACGGCCACACAACCCGGAAAACCCACCACAACCAGTAACATCACTCAGTTACCAAAACAGTTGTGTCTCACAAGCATATTGATCATACCATGTCCTGTGATATAGAGAATTTCAGCTAAGATACACAAATTCAAAAGTCTGAAAGTAAAAAAAAAACCCTGCACAGTTCCTGTGACATTCCACTTCAACCATTTAATTGCACTTTAACAGTTGCTGTTTGAATTACTGGAACAAGAATCAGATCGTTGGTTATTGCAGTCAGCATATAATATTTAATTATATGCTAATGCTGCTAAATTAATATTTACCATGTTAATTGTCAAAATACTTACAGTATATTTTGCTTGTAATGCAGTGAATGTAGAACTTTCTCAGCTCGGGCCCCAACCTGGTGGAACACTCTGTCTAGTGAGACCTGAGCCTTGAAGGATCTGATGCAGTTCCACACACTGTGGCACCTTTCTCACATGCAGAATAATGTATTTTCAATCCACTTAACACAATTGTATGCAAGTGAATTTTGCTATTTCACACAGTAAAGTGGACTGAAAGTGCATTATTTGGCATATGTGGCAGGGGCCAGACCTGTTCCACTAGCCACATGGTTGATGCATATATGGTTTTGTAAGCCCTCTGACCAATCCTATAATATATATATATATTATTTCATAACATTTTCCTGTTAAACTACATAGGCAGAAGCCACCTCATATTTTTGTGTGGTTAGCAGAGTGTCCAAGCTGAAAGCAGGCCACAGGCAAAAGGTCTGCTTTACAAAATCTAATCAAGAGGATGAGTTACTTCTGCATAACCTGGAGGTCTCATTTTGTTTTTGGGCATGATCTTGATTACCACACCTTGCAAAGATACTGTTAAGACAAAGGATATGGAAAGCCATCTTGCTATCAAATACTGCATTTCCCTATCTCTTCTGGAAACCAAGTCATCAACAGATGGCTGCTTCTCTGCATCTCCTCTTCCCATTGTCATGAATTTTCCTAAAGCACCCACCTTTCCCTGGTCTAATGTCTCAGCCCAAAATCAGAGTTACTTTGCCTAAAGCTGTCCATATTCTCCTGATATAATCTAGGATCAATTGACTCCCATTGTCCCAAGGTGTAGTTCAACAGAAGAGTGACTAATTACCTCAGCAGCACCCCAAACACAGCATGGGAAATTCCAGAGAATTTAGAAAAAGGAAACTTATAACTCACTAGTTCCGCCCCTTCCTTCCCAAGTGCAAGAGTATAAGAGGTCTGTTCACCCCAAACACATGTGTTCTCTACTAGTCTGTACCTTCCTTGGTCTGATTAGTTTGAGACACGATATCGTCCTTCGCCTGGATTCAGATGCTGGTCATTTGAAATCCTTGCCTTCTACAAGATCTTCTTCAGCTGAACTTAGGTAAAGTATTTCCCTGAAAACCCCCCCCCCCCCTCCATTTGTGTGATCCAATCTATGAGTTAAAACCTTTTTTTTATATCTCAGGAACTTGAATGCTGTGCTCTTATATATCTCTGTGTGTTTTGTATTGTTAAACAAATTTATATAAAACTGTTAAATTCAATTTGGACTCTTGCATTACTCTGTGGAATATCCATTGCTAGAATTCCTTCCTCGTATTATAAAGTCTAAAAGATCTCCTCCTGACCCCTCTCGCTGCCAACGTGAGAGCCCATTCCCCTTGCTACTTTTAAAAACTATACGTGTGCTGTTACACTTTTTAGCAGCTGGTGGAGAATTCTATCCCAAATCCCCTTCCCCTGTTAAGGCCATAACAGTTTCCTATCATTGGCCTACCTTACCTACCTTTTCCTTTCAATTCTGGATATGGCAGGTTATTTGTGTGTCGCTGTCAGGTTTTAAATTAGGTTTTAATCATTGATTGTGTTCCATTTTTATTGTATTTATTATGAAATATTTGATGCTGTCCATGAGGGAAAGGGCAATATATAAAAACAAACAAACAAGTGTAGATTTTGTGGGGAGAACCTTTAGCTAATAAGCTGCTGCTGCTGCTGCTGCTTCTTATTCTTCTTATTCTTATTCTTATTCTTATTATTTCAGTTTAATAACCTGCCCATCCCCTAAGGGCTCTAGGTATGATTATGTGATAAAGCCATAAAGTGGACATTTTGCCTTAGGTCACCCCTAAATGAATCCCATTCATTTCTGCTCCCCAAAAGCTGACTTTCTCAACTGATTACCTTGGAATATACCCATCATGCATTACTTTCTTTTCTTTTTGCTAATTTTTCATTTTTTTTCAGTGATTCATGCAAGTAAGCCAATGTCATTAACCTTGGCTGAAGAACTTTGTCAAGAATACCTTCTGACAAAAAAGATATCTTTGTCATTTTATTAGAAAATTTGCACTTTCATTCAAAAAACATTTTTATTTGAATCTACTTTTAATTTTCAAGGATGTGTAATTTCCCCCATTATAACCTTTGATTTCTCAGTTGATGCTAAAATAATTTCCTTTGCAAAATCCTGACATCTGAAAAACATGTCATTACATTAATTTTGCTAGTGAACACTTATGATTAATTTATATATGAAGCTATTTTCTTTGGGGAGAAAAGAATGCTTTGCATATCTTAGTTAATAGACTAATTTACATTCTGCTCTTAAATTCTGTGAATCTATCTATCTATCTATCTATCTATCTATCTATCTATCTATCTATCTATCTATCTATCTATCTATCTATCTATCTATCTATCTATCTATCTATCTATCTATCTATCTATCTATCTATCTATCTATCTATCTATCTATCTTTCTAAGGATTTGTTTATTTTCACCTTTCATTGAAACTGTGTGTATGGAATCAAGGTACTTTAAAGGGGGACAATCAATCAGACCACTACTATCCAGTTGAGTCAATGATTATTTTCTGCTTTGCTTCATAAACACTTTGAAAATAATATTTAATTTTTTGAAATACAGTTTGATTATACTAAATTTGTGGCAGATGTTAATGAAGTGGATTGATGTTATTCAAGTATGTAAAGAGTTATAAATTGTTCACTTTCAAATGTCTCCTATTATTTTATGTTAGACTAAAAAACCTGAGGAAATTGTTTATTTGGTATTTTCGGTTGCCTAATCTGTACAGTGAATTCATGTCAAAGTGCTTAATACTAAACTTAAGAACATAAGAAAGAGCCTGCTGGATCAGACCAGAGTCCATCTAGTCCAGCACTTAGTACTGTATCATTGTACGATTCCTAATAGATTTTTATTAATTTTTATTAATTTTTTAATTTAAAGATAATTAATTGATTTATATTACTGTAAAATGTAATTATTTTATATAGTTTAGAGAAAATTATGTTACTGTCTTTTTAGAATTATATTTTCTCTTCCTTTTGAATGCAAAGTTTTGATATACTTCATGTTTTCATAAGTGTTATGGTAGCATAACACTTATGGATTGGTCTGCTGCTGTGTACTCTGTGATGGACCATCTTTGAAATATGTCTGGAAACTACAATTGGTTCAAAATACTACAAGCAGAATTCTGAATGGAGTGGGTCATAGGATTAAAATTAATCCTGTCTTCTTCTACCTACAGTGGCTTCTTCCACCTACAGTGGCTTCAAGATTCTTTCCAGACCCTATTCAAGCTAGTATTGGACTTTAAAGACCTATATGTTTGGAGCCAGTGAAGCTAACCATGAACCCCAGAAATCTTCACAGGGCTTTCTTTGGGTTTCCCCTACAATCTCAGGCTATACATGTTACAAACCAGGAAAAATTTTGGTCCTAGCATTTACTTTGCTTTTACTTTATTTTGAGCTGAAGGCTGGGCTCAGGGGAGTTCATGTACAAACAATATAATACAATATAATACAATAAAATTCAGTCCAATAACAATTAAAACCAAGACCTTAACATAGAATTTAGAAAGCTTTGGTGATCATAAAATTTTCAAGTACGTTTTCCAATGGTGGGAGATCATGTAATAAAAACAAACTAAGCTAAAAACTTGGTGCCCCCCTCCCAAGAACCTACCCTGTTCAATAAAAAGGGAGGAAGAGGGGAGAAAAGGGGGAGGGGAAAAAGTAGTGGGATGGGGAAGTAGAAGGGGAGCAGAGGTCAGTCAAGATGGTAGAACTGCAGCTGCCTGAACTATAGTCCTGGGGGTACACTGCTATCTTACAAGGCCTGATGCACTACATCCTACAGAGCCCTGGTCTCAAGCTCCACCAATGCCCATGCCCTGGTTGAGGCCAGATGGATGTCTTTCAAGTTGTAGTCTTCCAAGAGATGTGGTACCATAGTTATGAGAGCCCCAGACCTCTCAGGACATTAAAAATTAACACTGAATTTTGAACTTGATCTGGAATTCAACTGGTAACCAGTTCAGCTAGTGTAGCTCAGAAGAAATTTGTGATCTCACAAAGGTTCCCATAAAGATCCTTGCCATTACAACCTGGACCAATTGCAGTTTACAGAACAACCTCAAGGAAAACCCAGGAGAGAGCAAATTATACTAATGCAGTCTGTTGATCACTGTGACTAGGTAAGGGCAGGACAGATAGGGGGCCAGCTGTCTCACCCAGCAAAGATGGTAGAAAGTTAGTTAAGCTGTCCATGAGACTTGGGCCATAGATAAAGAGGCATCCAAGATCACACCTAGGCTACGTACCAAAGGTGAAGGTGCCAATGTCATACTGTCCAATCCCAGCAGGCAACAGCCCCTCCCCTAACCCTTTCTGACCCAGCCAGACCTACATATTCAATGGACTCAGTTTCAGCCTGTTTTGATACAACATTTCACAGCAGCCCCTAGACATTCAGCCAGATTTCTGGGGCACTGTCTGGCCAGTCCCCCCATTGACAGATAAAGCTGAGTGTCATTAGCATCACCCCAGCCTGAAATTCTGGACCAGCTGGGCAAGGGGTTGCATTTCAGTGTTAAATAACATTGGGAAAAGGATTGCCCCCTGAGGCACCCCACAATACATGGGCCACCAAGAGAACAATTACTGTCGCAAGTGCCACCCTTTGTCTCTGACCCTGGAGGTATGAGGTCGACCACTGCAAGACTTTGCCTCAGACCCCAGAAACAGTGAGGCAGTAGGTCAAAAGGACATGGACCATATCAAATGCTGCTGTAAGGTATAACAACAGAAGCAGTGCTGATCTGCCTCTATCCAGCTGCCACTGGAAATCACCTGTGAGAGTGACCAGCACAGTCTCTCTCCCATGGCCTGATCAGAAGCCAGACTGAAATGGGTCCAATACCAAAGGCTCACCCAAGAACACCTGTGGCTGAGTTTCCATCACTCTGTCAACTATCTTTCCCAGAATGACAAATTTGAAACTGGGTGGCAGTTTTCCAGATCAGTTGAATCTAAGGATCCCTCAGAGCATTCCAGAATTCAATAGGATCCATGATTCTCAACAGGCAAACATAAATCCACTTGTTGCCTACACAGGGCAGGAGTATAACCCCCCAGCCATTCCATCAGGACAAAGTTGTCTAACCATGGCACTCTATCTAAAGCAAGGGTCTGGAACCCACGGCTCGCGAGCCGCAAACGGCTCTTTCCCACTTGTGGTGCGGCTCCCGGCATGGCTGCCCCTTCCTCGAAAGCATGTAGAATCTCCCTCCCCTGAGGGGAGGGGAGAAAAAAGCAGTGCCCGGCTCAGGCCGGGCTGCTGGCTGCACACTCCTCGTTCATGCGGGAGTGTGGGTGTCCGGGGGGGCCCGGAGGCCCCTCCCTGGACTTGATGGGGTGGTGGCGGGTGCCAGCCCAGCTGTGCACCCCAGTGGGACAGGCCCCGGTATGGCCGCGCAGCCCTAAGCCCCAGCGGCGGCGGCAACGTGCCCGGCCTCTGGGGCAATGGGCCGAGTGCTGCGGGGGCAGGCCGTCGAGCGAGTCACAGTGGCAACGCCTCTCCTGGGCCCAGCCTCATTGCAGGATGCCTCTCTCGCGCACCTCTCCCTGGCCTGGCCTCGTTGCGGCCTCGCTGCAGGACAAGGGGAGAAACACCCCAGAAGGCACTGGGGCAGGATTTAAGGTGGGGCGGGGCGGCCAAACGAGGCTCCGAGGAGAAGGAAGAAGCTGGGGAAGGTGGAGGGTAGGAAGGAGAGTGGAGGTGCCTAGGAGAGAGGAGAAGAGAGAGAGAGAGAGAGAGAAGAGAGAGTGGGAAATTGCTGTGGAAAAGCCCCAGAGAGGGGAGAAACAGCAGGGAAGGAGGTTGAATGTAGTAGAGAATGGGGGGGAGCTGAAAAGGGAACAGAAAGCTGGGTAAAAATATTAGAGACAGAACAAGGGGAAAAGGAGGAAACAGACTGGGAAAAGGTCACAATCAGAGGGTTTGAAGCAGACCCTGACAAGAAGGGAGAAGTTGACAAAAGAGGAGAGTTGCCCTTTATACAAAGCGTAAAGGTAAAAAACCAAAATACTCAGTGTTATCTTCATTTTAAATGTCAAAAAGCATTTGCGGCTCCATGAGTTTTCTTTTCTGTGGAAAATGGGTCCAAATGGCTCTTTGAGTGTAAAAGGTTGCTGACCTATGATCTAAAGAGATCATATTCACATTGAACCCCATGCCAAAAATTAAATCCAGCATGTGGCCTGCTTGGTGTGTAGGTTCTGTCCTAATTAGGGAAAATCCTAGTGCTGCCTTGGATGACATTAGATCTGAAGCCTGAAGGAGACCGAGTCCACATGGGCGTTAAAACTTCCCAGCACCATGAGCTCTCAGCAAAGAAAACTCAAGTGCCGGCCTTTAAACAGAACGCATCGCAACCCAGTCCCAGCAGCGGAAGTCAAATGCCAGGAGCTAGGCACTGTAGCAGAATGGCCAAAATCTCCACAGCATTCCAAAACAAGCCAAAATAAATTCTGGCAATGGTTGGAATGGACATTGCCCTGAAAGAGAAGGACTCTAGTATGAGGGTCACTATCCCCCCTCCTTGGACCTTTGCCCACAACTGATAGAGGACTGAGAACCCGGGGGGGGGGGTAAGCTCTTTCAAGGAGACCACTTTGCCCTCACAAACCCAGCTTTCAGCCACACATGCCAGGTCTACCTTATGCACTGCAAAGTAATCCCACAGTATCCCAGTCTTATTAATGATGGACCTGGCATTAAATAGCATCAGTGACAGAGAAGGCCAGATATTCTAGCCCCACCTCCATTATTTCTCAGAATGGGACAAAGGTTGGAAATGGTCTAAGCATATCCACATCTCAAACCCTTCTCTTTTGATGCTTCCCCCACCACTTTATCTCCCACACCCAAACCACTGGAATCCCTGACTCAATCATGGCCTCCCCTGGCATAGTATCTAGCTCCATCTCACATTGGAAAAATATTGATTACACTTTGCATGGAATAATAAATATAGCCCCCAAACATACCCACCCTATCCCAAACCTAACCATCAGATGCTACTCCCAATGATATCCACACTTCACCCTCCAGCAACCACAACTATGTCAAGCACCAACTTCCCTATTTCCCTAACCATAGCAAGGATTTAAGGAGGAACACCCAGCTGGACCCATATAGGGGGGTGACCAATCACCAATCAATTTGGGATGAGTAGTAATTCTATTTGAAGGCACCCCCCCCCCAATCCAGGCATCTCCCTTGCAGAACAGCAGGTCACAAGACCCAGAGACCTCAGAGGTCACCACAATAAGTGATATATTGGTGTGCTCAAAGATCCTTAACAGTCCATCCACTTAAACCTCCAGGACAACCCATCATTCTCCCCCCAGATGTCCTCAGAGCTCCTCTCAAGTCAGCCTTTAGGAGGGAAGACTATAAGCTATTAGCCACACTCCCACTATAGTCTCTAGATCCCCAGGCAGTCATATACCAAAACTATGAAACGCTCCACAATGAGATTAATTTGTCCCAATCTGTCATTGCTGTTCTGTTTGGTGTTCTGCCACTGATTGTCAGGGAAATAGCTTTAAACGAGGCTAGTTTTTTATGGAGGAGAAGTCCATCAATGGTTATTATCCATGGTGTCTAAAGTGAATGTCTGTAACCAGATGAAACAGACCTCTAAATACCAGTGCTGAGAGACACCAAGAGAAGGTTTCAGTTTCTGTGCCCTGAGCCTTTTGGGCAAGTGATTAGCCACTGCAAGAAATAGGTTGCTGGACAAGATGGAACAATAGTTTGATCTATCAGTTTTTTTATTATGTTCTAACTACAGAAGTCAGGACATAATCTCCTCTTCTGAAGCAATAGGTGGATTCTAGCCACAAGACTCCAACAAAATATGGGATACTTTGTCTGTACAGTGGGGCCATCCATCATCCTGATTCTTTTTTTTAATCATGTCCTTCTATGAAAGTATTTCCAAACTTAAAAGAAATGAAACATGAACATGTCTTTGTTTGATTGATCAAGGGCCTCTTCAAGATCTAAGACTGTTTTTTTCTGCATATAAATTTACCAATTGTAATGCAATGTTTAATAAGAACAGCATAACAAACTTTAAAAAAAATTTAAATGTGGATTTTTAATATCTATATATTGATGGGTAAAGTCATGGGTACAGCTATGTGTTAGCAATTATATGGATCATATTCACACTGACAGTAATAAAAAATAGGTGGTTAAAGATCACTCTCAACCAACATAAGAATACTTTGAAGCAAATTAAATGAAAATAATAAATATGCAAATGATACCATTATTATGTAAATTGCATCATTCCAATGCTCTGTTGGAGAAGAACCACATAAAAATTTCAATTAAAAATTACAGTTGCCTGAATGTTGTAGTTTATAAGTAGAAATTATTTGACAGTGCACAAAATGCTAGGAAATTATTTCTTCATTACATTCCACTGCACATAGTCTTCACCTGCTGAGTCAATCATTAGATTGTACCTGGAGAGCATGGGTCCTTTCAAGGGTGACTGGATGGCATTATAACCCTCCAAAGTGCCTCCCCTCCCCAAATGCCACTCTCCCCAGCCTGCACCCCCAAAATCTCCAGGGATTTCACAATCCAGTGCTGGCAACTTTAAACTTCAACCATTATTTTAAATTTCCTGCTGAATTAAAACAGAACAGCAATGCAAAATATGATGGATATTTTATAATAAGGGTCTGAATTTAAAATATGATGTGATATTACTGACTTCAACCAGAATAAGTCATGAGAACATTAAAAATATGTGGTAACCTTTAGACATTTTGAGTTTAACTTCACGGCCCAAATAAATTTTAGTGATAGTAAAGGTCAATATATTACATAGATAAATGTTAATTAAATTTATATATATAAAGAGATTGAGTCCAGAAGTTGCTAAAATGTTTCAGCAAGAAATATTTCCTGTAAGCACACTATTAAACAGTGCCAACTTAAACAGAGTTAGAACTCTTTTAAGCCCATTGTCTTCAATGGATTTAGAAGAGTGGACATCTGCTTAGAATTGCACTGTAAGCCATAAATAGTTTTTGACTGAGTCTAAAGGCAGAGATTTTATTTGCAAATGGATAAAGATTACTATCAATAACTTTGAAGGGAAATCTGAGGTTGCTCTTTCCAATAGTAATTAACCCTGAGAAATGGAAGTTTGCCCAATCTTCATTCAGAAAAAGGTGCTGACACTGTTTCCCAGAAAGAATAATGAACTTAAAAATCCAGAAATCCTTCATTGCCACTTAAACTTTTGACTGCACTTTGAAGCTTTTGGGTCATCTGTGTTTTCAAAAAGACTGCGAGAACTAATGGGCAGGGGCAATCATTAATGTAGCAGTGCAATCAGTAATGTGAGTGAAAGTTGGGGAAAAGATTATCAGCTTTCTTTAAAGAAGGGAAACTGCTTCACTCAAGCAGGGGAAAATGTTTTTTAGAAAGAAAGAAAGAAAGAAAGAAAGAAAGAAAGAAAGAAAGAAAGAAAGAAAGAAAGAAAGAAAGAAAGAAAGAAAGAAAGAAAGAAAGAAAGAAAGAAAGAAAGAAAGAAAGAAAGAAAGAAAGAAAGAAAGAAAGAAAGAAAGAAAGAAAGAAAGAAAGGTTAAAAAGGACAAAAGAAATTATCGGCAAGGAATGGAAAGAATAACCATGGGGAAAAAAACCAGAATAATTTGATTTTATGCAGGTAGATATACAGGTACATATAAGAATATATTCAGAGAGAGTACATCTAAACTATTCTTAAACTGCATGAAATTCAACACAGTTTACAGTAAAATTTAAAATCAAATCAATTCACAGGCCAATTGAACTTCCCAGATTAACCTCTTTCCATAGTAGCAATAAAATTAAATCTTTCATCTTGGCATAATTATCTTGTTGTTTCTGAGACAATGTGCAAAGTAGGGGGCAGGAAACATTATATTGTCCTTCCAGACCTCCAAAACTCACAAACTAGGGTAGTGTTACCAAATGTTCTCTTTTTCATATGTATTGACATGTGTAAACTCTCTAACCACAACCAGTTTGGGGAAGATACGCTCCAGTTCAGGGGGTAACATCTTCCCATTTCCACAGCCTGCCTACCTCAATTAAGAGGGAGCAGAGCTTGTGATTTATTTATTTATTTGTTGGATCTAGGGATGCTTACTTGGATAATGAGGAAATAAACTCAAAGTGCCTCTAACAGGCTACCAGTAACTACACAACAACCAGATTTTTTTTTCAAAGAACGGCTTAGAATTTATTGAGGGAAATACAGGGATGCAGGAGTTGAAAAGTTACTTAAACATAAGAAGAGTAAATTATGTTTAGAGGGACATGCATATAAAGAGTTACATGAGAGAAGTGAAAGAAAGTAAGGCCGTTTCCGCACGGGCAATGAATGGCGACCTGGACACGGTAAAAACGTTGTCTCCAGGCCGCCATTCGCACGGGGAAACATAGCTGCAATTGCAGCCCGCGCCGCCTTCGTGCCGCCCTCCGGGCCTGAAATGGGCGCTTCCCCAGAGAGCGCTTTCCAGCGGCGGCTCTTTTTTGGGGGAAGACGCCGCAGTGAAGCCGCTGCCGGGTGAAGCGGTAGCTGCTTCCACGCCTGCCTCCCCACCCGGCACTCATCTTGTCCCCGGGCCTCCGGCACGTCGCCGAGGCCTGGGGACACGCCCCCCTGCCCTGCGCTGCTGGAGTAGGTGCGCAGGGGGCCAGAGGCGTGTCCCCAGACACCTTCGGCGACGCGCCGGAGGCCCAGGGACTATGCCGAGATTGGCAAGGGCGCCGACATTTCCGTGGGCTGCCGGCTGCCAACTGTTCCCAGGACTATCCCATGTGGACGGGTCCTGAGTATCGCCGTAAGGTCGTGGCCATAGAGCGGTCAACCCGGCCGTTACCAAGCGTTCGCGGAAACGGCCTAAAAGAGAAGAAAAGAACTGCAAATGAACTGCACTTGACACATGCAAATGTCCCTCAGCCGCTCCCCCCACACACACCTGTGAGATGGGAAAAACATATAATTCACCACACTAATCACTCCACACTGTGCTATGGAAAGAAACACACCTTACCACGACATGCCTCTGAAGATGCCAGTCATAGCTGCAGGTGAAATGTCAGGTGAAAACACTGCAAGACTACACCCACACAGATCAGGGAACCCCCAACAGCCAGCTGATTCTAGCTGTGAAATCCTTTCACATAGCAAAATGTGACCGCATCTAGGCAGGGTGGACAAAAGGGTCAGCATGGCTCATTCCACATGAATCAAAAACAGCGATTAGCCAACGAAAAGTGGTGTAAAAGGGTTTAAAAGCAGTGTAAAGGCGTTTATACCGTTCGTTTCAATAATCGTTAATAACTACCACTGTTTTTGGCCCATGCGGAATCAGCCCATGATTGTCACAGATTGG
Source organism: Sphaerodactylus townsendi (assembly GCF_021028975.2). Classification (NCBI taxonomy): domain Eukaryota; kingdom Metazoa; phylum Chordata; class Lepidosauria; order Squamata; family Sphaerodactylidae; genus Sphaerodactylus; species Sphaerodactylus townsendi. Next base: position 125,478,594 of record NC_059425.1, on the reverse strand, counting down.
TGTGAGACACTCAGGCAAAGTTGATAAAAGAAGTCAAACCCACATGGCTGCTTGAAAGACTTTCCTTTGCTTATGAAATTATGTTGATAGGTGTAGGTGGGTGCCTGGCTTTGCATCACCCTGAGGTGCTAGGTAGGCATGCAAATGCCCTATAAGTGAATCAGTCTTTTACCCAAAGTTTTGGCCACTCATTAGCATAGTCTGAGGAAAGCCTTGGCCTTACCTTCTCCAAAGTATGGCACTGACAGCTTCTAAAATAACTGCCAAAGTGATTTAGCCAAGGCTCATTCCGCACATGCAGAATAATGCACTTTCAAACTGCTTTCAGTGCTCTTTGAAGCTGTGCGGAATAGCAAAATCCACTTGCAAACAGTTGTGAAAGTGGTTTGAAAACGCATTATTTTGCATGTGCAGAAGGGGCCCAAGATAGAGTCAGAGCAGCCAGCAAACAATTGGGAAGGTTGTCCCTGGTAACACAGCTGTGGGTGTTATTGATAAATCACTCTAATTTTCAACAATATTTATCTTTTAAAACCTCAATAAATGCATTTGAAATAAAACTATGGGCCTCCTTGTTTTAGTTAATTAACACAATCCATTAAGAACTGACTTTGTTGAGTAGCTTGAACAACATCTCTGAAGGCATTTGACTGCAAACTAATACACAGACAAATGAACCCCACACATTTTTTAAAAAAAAATGACATTTAGAACCAGCAAAAGTATTTTTCAAATGGTGTGTCATGCAGGTAAAGGCCATGCATTCATAGAGATATGAATATGTGAATCCTCCTATTGGATGCCAGAGCAAGGGTGGTGGTGGCTGGTCCCTCAGACTTACATCACCAAAAAGGGTGTCACAAGTTCATTTAGACCTATGGAGGGCTTTCCGGCAGCCTTTTCCTGCCTCCCTGTGCCACCAGAAAGCCCCCTGGAGGTGGCAGGGTGGTGCAGCCATGGCACCATCCCTAGCTACCCCAAGCTTTTGATGAAGCTGAGACTTGGAAGGGCAGTGATTAAGGAACTAGAAAAGATTGTGAAGGAAAATGATGTGTCACTGGCAACAAAGATCAAGTTAATTCATGCCATAGCATTCCCTATTGCAATTTATGAATGTGAAAGCTGGAAAATGAAGAAAGCTGAAAGGAAGAAAGTAGACTCCTTTGAAATGTGGTGTTGGAATGTTATGGACATGGTGGACCATCAAACCCCCCCCCCCCCCAAAAAAAGTGGGTTCTAGATCAAATCAAGCTCGAACTGTCTCTGGAAGCTAAAATGACTAAACTGACTAAACTTTGGTCACACAATGAGAAGACAATAGACAATGAAAAAAACCCAATAATGCTATGAAAGATTGAAAGCAGCAGCAAAAGAAGATCCAACATTAAGATGGATCGACTCTATATAAGAAGCCATGGCCCTCAGTTTGCAAGACCTGAGCAAGGCTGTTAATGATGGGACATTTTGGAGGACATTGATTCAAAAGGTCACCGTGAGTTGAAAGTGACTTGGCAGCACTTAACACACATAATTGCTACTGTGCTATTGCAAATTAAAGTAGTAATATTTCATTACCAAATTGTCTGAAGAACAAGCTTTCATGTTTTTAAAAGAAAAATCTCTATCCTTTCCATTGCCAAGTAATGAGGGAAAACTGCAAGCTGAACATTTCCCCTTTGTTAGGCTGACCCTGGTGTACTAATGTAATCAAACTTAGGCCTGGGTAGGTTCAAGTCACTCCCCAGTAGTAAGAGGTCTTTATACAAGGAATTCAAGAAAAATTATTAGAAGCAAAGCATATAGTTCAATAAAGCCATAGTGCATATACCATAATGAAGACTAACTGGCTGTTCTACTGGCTTGTTGTAATAGCAGCAACACTGGTTCTTACAAATGAAGTATCATATTCCAGGGCTTATGCAGAGTATCTTCATGCAACAAGGATGACACATGGAGGAGAAGGACAGAAGTGGGATATTTTCTCTCCCATAGACTACAATGTAAACATTGCAGACCATTACCTCTGACCTTTCAAATCAATTGCAGGGCTGTTTCCATGGAACTTTCTAGAGTAAGAGTGAGCTCCCCATACCAACTGAACTATATGAACTAGTTAGAAGGCTTTTGATGTGATCTTGATGATAATTTGTCTGGGCAGGAAGAAAGGGGTTAGCTAGCACCTACAAAAAGGCAGTGCCAAAAGAAGAGAATCTCAGCTGGATTTTCTCCCTCTAAGATGGTTTCTTCTTTGACACCCTAAGAAGTTGGGAATGAAAAACACTGATTTCCTAAATCTATTTCAATCCAAATTTAGCTCTTACATGTAGGGTGCCCCTCATTTTCTTTTCTTCCACTATCTTCTCTTTTCTTCACTTGAAAACCCATAGGAGCAAGAGAACGAGAGAACAAGAGAACACGAAATGCCTAGTAGGGTTTTTTTAGGTGAAAGAAACAGAAGGTAGTTGAAGAAAAGAAAATGAGGGGCACCCTATATGTAACAGCTAAATTTGGATTGAAATAGACCTAGGAAATCAGTGTTTTTCATTCCCAACTTCTGAGGGTTCTCCCATATCACAGTTTTGTTCCTTCTAACCACCACTTGCCTGTCTGCTCATTTGCTACCCCAGCTGTAGTGGTGCCTCTCTGAGCTCCCCCACCCCTCCATCACTGCAGTGATATTTGTCTTAACTTCCCAGCCACCTGCCTGCCTGCTGCTCAGTCACCGCCATAGTGGGTGCACCACTTCCTCCCTCTGGAGCCTCAGAGGAATGACAAGGTAAACAAAAGATGCAGACTGGAGGTGGCTCCATGCAGAGCTGTCTCTGCAGTTTGCTGCAGCTTTGGGGCCACTTGCACGAGACCGTGTGAATGGTCCCATGGCTCCACTGGTGACAGTTGCTTCTGCCACCGTGCAGGAATGGCCTTTGTTTCCCCATCTCCACACAAATAAACAATTTCATCTTTAAATGAGATCAAGTAATTCCTTCCTTATATGTTTATGTCGGGCTTTATTAACCTATTCTGGTCTGCCACTGGGATATATGTAAATGCTGAATTGATGCACTTCTCTGAAGATAGAAAATGTTTCCATATCATGAACATTTGGTAACCTTAAGAATTAAATATTGTCAGAATGACTGTCTAGGTGAGGACGTCACTGCGTTAATTACATGGAAGAGCTATTTACATACTTGTCTGTCATCTGCCTTGCTGTGAAATGTTTAAGTATATTGATGGAAACAGGTGTGCCATTGGCAGACACTTAAAAACATGGGCTTCTGTATTTGCTGCTTGAGAACGTACGCGTACTGAACATCAAGATAAATTAGAGTCAAAGCTGTGGAGAAGACACTGAATCAAATCATGGAAAAATTGTTGGTCAATAGTGTTAAACACCGCCAAGAGAAACAGCAGGTGCTAAAGATATATAGCATGATATTTCTTCCCCTGCAAGCAATTTCATTATTTTTTCTTCCCCAGCTCCACCAAGTATGCAGTGTGTGTGACCACCAGAGAACAATATGAGAGATCTACTGAATTGCTGAGAGCTGTTATGCTAAAATGTCATGACTCCATTTGTAAGGCAATGTAGAAAGCAAAAAATCAAAATCAAAATTAAAAATAGAAATGGTAGGGAGTGATTAATATCTAAGGTAAATATAATGGATTAATGAAATGGCAAGAAATGAAATGGTAAGACATGACTGAACCTAGTAACTCAGGAATTTTGTCAGTTGCCCTTTAAGGCTCATTATACCACAATTATGCACAGTTAAATTATGAAAAATATTGTTAGTGATTCAAAAACTATTTTTTCTTGAGCCTTTCCTTTAAAGATATTGCTATTCACCCTTGTCTATAAAAAGAGAATTTATTTATGTCAACTAAAATGTCTGATGCATGAAAGACATATAGAGCCTAGGATCTTGTAGTATTATAGTCAGTTCCATTTGGCCATAGTTGTTAAAAATAGAGAAATAATAAAATACTACTACCACCTCATGATTGACAACCCTTTTTATAGAAAAGACATGAAAAGTTGCTATCCATCCGTTCTTGAGAATTACATGAGACAGTCAGGGTAGTCAGTCAGGGTAATCAATGGGTAGCCAATAATCATTCAAGTCACACAGTAAGTCTGATTAAATGAAAAGGAGGTAGAGATTTCTGCCCATTTCCCCCTTTAACTTCACATTACAAGTGTTTCTAAGAGTCTGCAAATCCCCAGGAATAAATAGAAGGATATCAGTTAACTACAGCAGGAGGGAGCAATGGAAAAGTTGGTGGATAGTTGGGTATACGCCAGTATTGTAAGGATAAACCAGTGAACTGATTTATGATTGGTGTGCTGTGTGGCTTCCGAGCTGTATGGCCATGTTCTAGCAGCATTCTGTCCTGACGTTTCGCCTGCATCTGTGGCTGGCATCAGATCCAGATCAGATCCAGATCCTCTGAAGATGCCAGCCACAGATGCCAGCCACAGAAAGGGGGGATATAAATCCAAACTCTTCTTCTTCCTCCTCCTCCTCCTTGTTGTGGACAATGGAAATCCCTTTGAAATAAGACCCTGATCAGGGCACATGACACACTAACTGGGCAGGAGTTAGCAAAGAGAAAAGCTACCAAGGGCTATTGCAAGATGTCAGGCGTCCATTGGCAGGAAGGAGAATTATTCGCAAGCGACCGGCGAAGAGGGGTATGGGTTGAGCAGAGGGGCCACCTTTCCAGCTTTGCTGTCTGGTTTCTATGGCAATGCCTGGGCATCCTTTCTTCTCTGGACCCTTTTCCTGAGCCCTGGGAAGAAAAGGAACACGCGAAGGCGGTCTGATGCGGGTAGAGTCACCTCTTCCAAGGCAGCCACTCTGCCCAACCCTCGTCCTTCCTCGCCAATTACTTGGGAAGCATCCTCCTTCCTGCCCATGGCCATCTGATGTGACACCTCACAATAGTCCTTGGTAGCTTTTCTCTTTGCTAACTCCTGCCCAGCTGCAGCGTTTGCTGAATGAAGCAACTCCCTTGTGCAAGAAATTCCTCTGTTCCTCACACGAGTCAATTAGAGTGGAAATCTGCTCTGTGTTGAATAGGCAGACGACTGTAGTGATTTATGCGGAAGCAAGCCCCATTGCTTTGTTTGCAGTTGACTCCTGAGAAGGCAGGTCCTGTGCTCCGTTTAAAGTGCCATGAGATTGTGGCTGTTATCATTTTTATTCCTCACTCCATTTGCAGAAGGGGTGACAGCCTAAGGAAGAGATTCTGGGGGGGGGGCGAGGTGAGAGGGTGGCCAGCTGCCATGCACGGGGCCTGCCCAACGTGCTCTGATTGGCAGGAAAGACAGTATGTCACTACAAATGGTGCAAAAAACAAATGCAGGTTAAAGCCGACTTCCCTCAGATCCAGCTTCATGTGGGTTTTCAAAAAGGTATACATTCAGGCAGATTCTGTAAAAGTACGCAAGAAGGCGTGGGATGTGTGGCAGAACCAGGATAAATACTGGTTCGGAATGTAAGTGGTGGGGAGCGCTTGGTTAAACTGTGTTTTTTGGCATGAGTATCACACGTTTTATTGTCAGTGGGGATTCGATGGAAGTCCAGAGGCGTTTTTTGTATTTTCAGTGTTTTTAGGTTTTTGGCCTGCAGAGGGCGCAGTTTTTAGGCTAGCAGCACCAAAATTTCAGGGATTTTTTAGGAAACCTTTCTGATGGTATCTCCCAGGTTTGGTGAGGTTTGGTTTAGGGAGTCCAAAGTTATGGACTCCCAAAGGGAGTGCCCCCATCTCCCATTGTTTCCAATGGGAGCTAATAGGAGATGGGGACTACACCTTTGAGGGTTCATAACTTTGGACCCCCTGAACCAAACTTCACCAAACCTGGGTTTGGTGAATAATTGCACCCCTGACAACAGGCACCCCCTAAATTTCCCCAGATTTTCTTTTAAATCCACCCCCTTCCTGTCAATGCTTGTTTTCTTTCTTTCTTTTATTCTCTCAATGCCTAATAAAGGTTGATGATGATGATGATGATGATGATGATGATGATGATGATGATGATGATGATGATGATGATGATGATGATGATGATGATGATGATGATGATGATGATGATGATGACGACGACGACGAAATCCAACCCCTTCGGCATGGATTTAAAGGGAGAATCTGAGGTCCCCAATTTAAACATTGAAAGTGATGCTGTTTCAGGGTGGGGGATAATTATTATTAAATCCACCCCCTTCCTGCCAATGCTTGTTTTCTTTCTTTCTTTTATTCTCTCAATGCCTAATAAAGCTTGTTGATTATGATTATGATTGTGATTGTGATGATTAAATCCACCCCCTTCGGCATGGATTTAAAGGGAGAATCTGAGGTCCCCAATTTAAACATTGAGAGTGATGCTGTTTCAGGGTGGGGGATAATCCACCCTAAAACAGCATCACTCTCAATGTTGTTTAAACTGGGGACCCCAAATTCTCCCTTTAAAGTGGATTTAAAAGGAGAATCTGGGCTCCCTAGTTGAAACACCATTGAAAATGATGCTGTTTGGGGGTGGATTCCAGCATCACTTGTTTAAACTAGGGAGCCCAGATTCTACTTTTAAATCCACCTTAAAGGGAGAATCTGGGGTCCCCAGTTTAAACAACATTGAAAGTGATGCTGTTTCCCCCAATTGGGGGGATTTGATACAACACCATAAAATGTTTTCATAGCAGTAATAAAACATTTTGAAAGCATTTTGAAAATGTTTTCAAAAATATTTCTGCTGTGTGGCATGGTCCATTGCTGTGTTCAGATTTGTGAGTTGGGGCATGTTCTATAATATGATGGTGACTTTGAAATGACCTGGTGGAAAAAAATAATTGTTTTGTCATGGTGGGGGAGGGTGGCCGCCAATGGGGGGGCATCAAACTCAGGTTTTGCCCAGGGCTCCAGTTTGCCTAGGTACGCCACTGCTGAAGTCTCAAACACTATGTCCCAGTTCTTAAGTGCTGTTTGGTAAACTGACGACCTTTTGTCAGGTTTAAGCAAACAAGGACACTCTGCCACTATCATGTTCTATCTCAACCTGACATTTGGCTCACCAAGAAGTGGACTGTTTACTCATTTTAACTTGTACAATGAAGTTCACTGAGGAGTGGAGTATGAAAGGGCTAAGGAAACAGCATGACCTCATCATAGACAAATATGCCATTTGCACCAGTGGCACAACTCCCCCCCCCCTTACACACACACACACACACACACACACACACACACACACACAGAGAGAGAGAGAGAGAGAGAGAGAGAGAGAGAGAGAGAGAGAGAGAGAGAGAGAGATTGCACTGCCAGTATCCAAGCATGATTTAATTTGATTTTCCAGAAAAGCTGAGTTTTTCAAAGTTGACCATGTGCAATATTTGGGTTCCATTTTCATTATTCTTTGCCATGCATCAAAAGTCATGAAAAAGCAGACTTTGCTCCTTCAAAAAAGCAATTTTAAAACTTCTTGAATCTATTATTGTCTGTATGATATATTTAAATGGCACTTGCTTGGGACTACCAACCATAAAAATAAAATTAGCCAGTGTTCCTGCAATAGAATGGAATGGCAAAAGACAATAATCATACTGGAATTCTGCATCAACAACAAATAATTAAACATGGAATGAACCTGACAGAAGTTTAATGCAATGCTAAACTCTATTTCGGTAAACATAATGTTTACAGCAATTCTAACAATTTCATCAGTCTTAATTATAATTGTACCTTGGTGTAAGACTTGGATGTACCAGCTAGAAGTAATGTGGAATGTGTCACATGTCTGAACAGAAACAATTAACTTTTGCCCAAATATTTATTGTCTTGCAAATAATCATAAAATGGGGAAACTGAAAAACTGAGTCTATATACAAGATGATTCCCTTAAACAGTCCAGGGGAAGGGGGTAGAATTGATAAGTGCTTATCAGATTCAGTCTTGTTGCAGTCAGTGGCCATCATTAAATTACTTCCTCTCCTTTTACACAGATGTAAGATTTACTGAAAACAAATCTCATGCTCTGGCATACAGAAAAATGTTCCTGTGTTTCCATCTTCTCTGCACCATATCCGTGACTTTTCTACTGGAGGTGTGTATAAATTATGATCAAGTCATTGACAAACCTACCATACAGAGTTGTTGTAGTGAGGTTAAAATGGAAGAAGAATGAATTATGCTAGATACTTTACTTTCCCATTGAAAAGAAAATCATGGTAAAAATGTCTACATAAACAAACATATCACTCTTGAACTAAATATTTCCTAAAGCTACAATCATAACCACATTTACTTGCCTTCAGGTCACTCTAAAGGAATGTAAATGCAATAGGAACTGTCCTTTCAGGCTTATTGACTGAGTAGTGTAAATGATTGTTTAGATAGCTACAATTCAGAATATTCTGTTCATCTTTCTCAGAAAAATATATCACATTGTCATTGACTTTCTCTGCCTCTAAATGGACCTATCTTCAAGACTATCTCCCAGAACGGAGAAAGTCTTTTCTTTTTACAGATTTTCCTAAGATGTTACTTCAGATTCTTCACGCAAACCCAGGAAAGCATTAATCTATTTTTTTAAGCATTTGATAATGATTTTACACGAAAAGCCGACTTCAGTAGAAATGCCACAGAATAACCCTGCACTGCTCTCAGATCTCCTTAAAGCACTTTAAAATGTCTGGTCACTATGAATTATGAATGTTTGCTGTTTTTTGTTCTTTTTTCCCCATATGTAACAATGATCATTGACCTGCTGAGCAAATTATTAGATGTGCTTGCCCAAGGACAAACTAATCATACAAAATACGGTTGCAGCATTTGTTAAATCCTAACTCTTTTCAAGGCTAAAGGGGAAAGGGCACAACTGATACTGTGGTTTTTTTTAAAAAAAATACTTATCAGCCTTCTGCAGGAATAAGTTCTGCTGGCTGTGCATCTGAAAGAAAAATCTTCTAGCTTCAGCTCTTTCAGCTGGATTGTCATTTTTAAAGCAAAAAAGATAAAAACCAGGAGGGAGAATAGGGGGAGAATAAAATAATACCGCAACAAATATCTCCCCCCCCCCCACACACACACACAAAACAAACAGTTTGAGAATTTCAGAATATACATGCATATGGTTAATGGTGGAAGCTGTTTTTCTTACTACTAACTTCAGAGCTGCACAAAATTATGACAGTAACTCCCTACTGGGACTCTTTGTGCTTGGGAAAACTGTGTTAAAGTAAAGGCAGAAGCCTCTTCTCACTCCATGCCACAGTTCTCAGCAGAATTTGGGCTCCTGACCCTGAAACTGCTGTGTGATTGTCAGGGAAGCAGGTAAAGTTTAGATAACCCCAACCTAACTCACCAAAAAAGTCATGTGTAATTTGGTCATGAGTTTAAATCTGAGGACAACCCAGATATTTACAAATGCAATCATGAGAACAGTTTCCCAGGAGAAAGCACCACTGGCTAGACTTGAGTAGCATTCTGAGTAGAACTGCTTTGGATCTCTCTCTTAAAACAAAAAAGCTGAACTTAAATATGATATATTCATTTGATAGCGATGATAAAAGTAACTCAGGTCCCCAAATTCTAGCTTCTGGGAAGGCCACTACATTGGAAAATAATTGTTCTCTGTTTACCATAAAGTCCATGTATCTCAGTGAGTATAGCTCAGTAACAAACAATGCACTCTGCTTTACCATGAAGGGAGGGAGAATGAATATTAGGAAGCTGGCCCCATCCAGCAGTGTAGTGGGGAGGGGATTTGGAGCCCCAGACAACACTTTCTTGGGGGAACATTGCAGGGCTGTGCTTCCCCTCCAAAACTGTGCCTTGGCTCTGAATTCTGTGGAGTTTGATCCAGAGGTACTGGATGAGCAGTCTGGTTCTGTGGAGTTTGATCCAGAGGTACTGGATGAGCAGGATGCACTCCACCCCTGACCTCCATGCAAAGACTGGGATTAGGGCCACCCCTGATCTCCATTTGGAGATAGAATCATACAGACAACAAGGGTCATCAAGTCTAACCCCCTGCCATGCAGGAACACACAATCAAAGCACTCCCGATATGTTCATCCAGCCTCTGTTTAAAAATGTCCAAAGAAGGAGACTCCATCACTCTCCGAGGCAGTGAATTCCACTGTTGAACAGCCCTGACAGTCAGAAAGTTCTTCCAAATATTTAGGTGGAATTTCTTTTCCTGCACCTTGAATCTATTACTCCATGTCCCAGCCTTTGAGGCAGCAGAAAACAAATTTGCTCCCTCTTCAACATGACATTCCTTCAAATATTTAAACATAGCTATCATGTCCCCCTTAACCTTTGCTTCTCCAGACTAAACATCCCCAGCTCCCTAAGTCTCTCTTCATAGGGCATGGATTCCAAACCTTTTACCACTTTGGTTGTCCTCCTCTGGACAGATTCCAGCTTGTCAATATAATTCATAAATTGCAGTGCCCAGAACTGAACACAGTACTCTAGGTGAGGTCTGACCAAAGCAGAGTAGAATAGTACAATTACATCCCTCGATCTAGACACTGTACTGCTATTGATACAGTCCAAAATTGCATTGGCTTTTTTGGCTGCCATATCACACTGCTGACTCATGTTCAGTTTGTGGTCTGCTAAGACTCCAAGATTCCTTTCACATGTGTTGTCAAGCCAAATGCCCCCCATCCTATGTCTGTGTATTTCATTTTTTCTTCCTAAGTGTACAATCTTATATTTATCTCTGTTGAAATTCATTTTGTTAGCTTCGGCCCAGCAATCTAATCTGTCAAGATCATTTTGAATCCTGACCCTGTCCTCCAGGGTATTAGCTACCCCTGTTAAGTTGGTATCATCTGCAAATTTGATTAACATGTCCTCTATTTCATTATCCAAGTCACTGATAAAAATGTTGAATAGCACTGGGCCTTGGTCAGAACCCTGAGGAACTCCACTAGTCACTTCTCTCCAGGATGAAAATCATCCATTGATGAGCACTCTTTGTGTTCAGCCAGTCAACCAATTACGAATCCATCTAACAGCTGCACTGTCTAGTCCACATCTTTCCAGCTTACTTGCCAGAGTATCATGGGGCACCTTGTCAAAGGCCTTACTAAAATCAAGGTATGCTACGTCCACAGCATTCCAAGTTTGTCACTCTATCAAAAAAGAGATACGATTGCACTAAATGAATGGGAATTAATTTGGAAGAGAACCTATTATTATTATAAGGAGTTTCTTCTTATTTTAATTAACTATTACTGTATTTGGGGTTTTTTGTATATTAAAATTTCAAATAAACTTTTTTTTTAAAAGTGATAATATTAGTCTGGCATGACTTGTTTTTGAGAAACTCATGTTGATTTTCAGTGATCACATTATTCTCTTCCAAGTGCTTACAGACTGTCTCCTTAATGATCAGGGGCAGGGCAGGCCCATTTGATGGTGACCTCAGCTTGCCCAGGTTCAGCTTTAAGCTGCAGGTTCCAGGGGAGGAGCGGAAAACCCAGATGAAGGTATCACTGTGAAAATCACAGCTGATTCTCATATTGTGTTCTTTGTACCTTTGAACACACCATCTTGAAAACAAAACATGTAAAACCTTCTGTAAATGGAGGGTGGCAGGGACAATCCCTGAACCACCAGGAAATGGTGGGGAAAAGAATAATTTTCACTGGCAATGCTGTATTTTTCTGTGCTATGTGGACAAAAAAAGCAAAAACAGTTCTTTTTATGTCTGCAGGATGTTTTGTTCATGCTGTGCAGAAAAAGCCTGTATTTTTTTTTTTGCTGAAACTTGGACTATTGCATGATTTAATGTGTCATGTTAATGCTCATGCTTTGCCACAATACTGTTTTTAGACTTCTGGTTGATTCTATAACCTAATGCACTTTTTATTGAATGTCCCATTTGACAATTGTATTGACTCATTCTGTGTAATCAGCCTTGAGTCCAAGTGAGGACTAGAAATAATGTGTCTGTGTGGGGTGGTGGTGGCTAAAGTTAGTTGAAAACTCTTTGAGTTTGCAAGTGCCTGGATTTTCTTCTGAAAAGTAATAGAGGGCACGAGCCATTGAGAAAATGTTCTTATACAACTATTTTTGTAATATTCAAGAGTAATAATGTTTGGTTTAATTATGTTTTGTTACACTTTAATTATGTTTAGTTAATTATATTTAGTTATACTTATCAAGTGTAACTACAGACAAAAGCATGAGATTACTGTTTTATAGAGTGACTTAAGATCACAGTATATTGGAAATCTAAACATGGAATTTCTGTCTATGAAGAAAGTACCCAAACACATGTTTCCCTTGTATGACAAATGAAGATCTAGAAGGGAGTTGATGGGCTTCAGGTTCAGATTCTGAAAAATTGTCTATCCTTTCCCCACCTGCTGATATGTGTTCTTTCCAAACCCTGTTTCTCTCCTCAGCTGTTTTCTATGGTCACATCACATCAGATATGAATTTGACATATATGTATTTGACAAGGTGTGTATTTTTGCCCCAAGACTCCATTCTGAATACCAGTAGTACCTCAGTGAAGTATCTTCTAAAATGTCATAATTCAGAATAAATGTGCTTTCATAAATATTTTGACAGTAGGATAAATTACATGTGATAAGAAATGAACATATTAAAGTTCTTTTGTTTCAAAACAAAACTGTCATTAAATAAAGTATAATGTATCCCATTATGTATAATTCTGTAGTCATGAAAACACAAGGAGATGAGTTAGCTTCATCTTTAGTGTCCTTGTTGCCATGGCTATAACTTTAACTACCACTCTAAATTAGTGATGTGCCATTTAAAATGTTCATTTTTCATTTGGTTTTACTGAAATATCAGAAGCAGAATCTGACTTTTTAATTGGTATTTAAAAGCGAGGTGAATTTTGTTTGCATTTTAAACACTACATTCATTTAATATGAAATTTATACTTAAATATGCTATCAAGATAGTAAAGGCTCATAACCTCTAGTAAAGTTATTATTATTATTCTTCAGCATGGAGAAACATTTATATTCTGAATATAAACTGAATTGTCACCTAGCCTGCCATCACCCATCTCACTTGCCAGTTATTCCTAGTCACCACTTATTCATTTCCAGTACAATATGCAGTGTTTTAAAAAATAGCTTCTATGTTGAGACCCCACACAGAGCACAAAATGGTGTCCGCTCTGTGGAAGCAGCAGTAAGTGGGGTAAAGTTAGTTAGGGACAGTCTCTGCATGGCCCTATCCCACACCACTTGTTGCCAGTGCACTCTCACAATTACTGCTGCACCTTGTGACTCATCACTTTACTGCAGAAGCACTGATAGGATTGACATGTTTCTGCCCTCAGCACTTGGCCTCACTGCAACTCAAGGCAGACTGTGTGTGTGTAAAGTGCTGTCAAGTTGCACACAACTTATGGTGACCCCAGCAAAGGCAAATGAGAAGTAGAGGTGACTGGCCATTGTCTTCCACTGCACAGTCTCCCTTGGTGGTCTCCCATGCAAAGTACTGACCCTGCTTAGCTTCTGCGATCTGATGAGATCAAATTTTACTATGCAGTAAAACAATATCATCCGAAACACATAAAAATATCAGTATAGGTATCTGCAAGTTAGCTAAAACTGATTAATTGACATGGCAATCTTAAGCAGTTATATCCTTCTAAGTCCAGTAAAGACAGTAGGTCTATCAGAGCATATCTCTGCTTAAGAATGATGTATTTGAATGTGTCAATATGTTCTGCACACTGGTGCTCCATAAAACACCAGTCTGCAAAAAGGGGGGGGGGGAGGATATCATAGAAAATCAGTATGCATTTAATTTTTAAGCAAACACAGCTGCTTATATTGCATGGAAAAATAAAAGCCAATTTCTGTGGCCCCAATCCCACACACAGATAAATGCTTATCAGTACAATCCAGAGCTGAGATGGAGGGGGACTGCTGTTTAAGCACTGCTCTGCCTCAACACAGGGCTTTCCCATGGCTTGGAGAGCCTGGAAAAGTTTTTTTTTAAAAAAAACTCCCTTTTCACCAGCAGCTCTATTGGTGAACAGGGGCTGAGAGGGGTCTGGAGGTCAAGGTTAGCCCACTCCCCAAAATGCCCCCAGGACAGTGGCATAGCTGGGGGAAGTGTGCAAGTACTGGCAAGATGCCAGGCATCACGGCCAGGCATCGTGGGGTGTCACGGCAACTGGCCACTGGCAGATTTGCCCCTCTCTGGTGCAAGCACCCCAGAGAGGGCACTTATGTTTGTGGAAGCCTGTGCCACATCCAGAAGGGGATTAGGCTGCCCCTCTGGATTATGCTGCCTGACCATGAATACCAGTGGCTTTACATTTGCCTAACTCTGTGTTTAGTTGAGCATTTCAAATTTTGTTTCCTTTCTCATGACTCTGTACAGGTTTCAAAGCTCCTCTACAAAGTGGTAGACCTCTCAGAGTAACTTCCCACCTGCCATTTGGAAAGTTTAAAGCTATGAAAAACCCATGGACATTCCGTTCAAACACTCCTTATTTCTAATACCTATTCTACAAGAACATAGTGTGTTTCAGATCATTGGCATACTCTCAAGTCCGGCTGAGGTGGATATGCACAGCAGTTGATACCTTAAAGTTCTGAGCCTTACTGATGGTTTTAATAGAAGAGAAATTCACAATGACCTCAATACTGAAGCCATGTTTAGTTCTGCAGATGTACAGCTCCATATTGCACTTTGCAGATACCATTTGATGCTCTAGATAGGGAGGAGGAAGAGAGGAAACTCGTGGATTTTTACCTGCTGTTTTTGTACTCAGCTGCTTTTCTTTCTTAGTTCACAGGGATATTTTAACAGCTTCACAATTTTAATGCCACTTTACTTCTAATCCTCTTTCAATAAACTCAGCAGGTTAATCTCCCTTCATCAAGAACCACAACATTCAAAGATACCTGTTAAAACTCACCACATGAAAAAAAAAGCTTTCAGATCATATTGTAACAATAACATTAATTTGGCAAATTTGTGGCCCAACGATTAAAAACTTGATAAACCTTGATTTCATAAACTAAGAACTGAAAAATGTAACCTTTTGCTGTGACTACAGACTATTCTGTCTCCTATTTTAAAATTGAAAATAAGGGAAACATGATGTTTCTATTTTTAAATATAACATTCATGGTTATTTTAACATTTCCCATAAGAATAACTCATCCAACTTCAGACTGAACTGTGGGACAGAGGGTTACTGCTCAACTGAACTAAGAGGATTATTGTTGAAGACCGGCTGTTAGCAGTGTGGGACCTGTCCTGCCAGAGGCACAGGAAGGAAAACCAGAATCCGGGGCAAAATGGCACCCAGGCCTATCTGTAGCAACCCCCATATGACCATGCCTCCATGCCAGGCTGAGCACAAGTGCGCCAAAAACCTAGGCTACACAGAGCCATAGTGGCACTGTATGTTAATAAAGGTCTTGCCTTTGGGCTATCTTTTAAGTTATGGTGAGCATTTTTTAAAGTATGATTTTTACCTGTAATGTAAGATTAAAATGTTGTTATTGCCCTGAGCCCTACTGAGATGGGCAAAGTATAAAGCTAAAAATAAAAATGAATTAATTTGTAACAGCATACCCATGAGCCTTTGCTGAATATGCAAATTAGTAATTTGCATATTTAGCAAAGGTTCATGAGTATGCTGTTAAAATTTAATTCATTTTATTTTATTTTAATTCATATTTTAATTAAAAATTATTTGAATTCAAAATTTCATTTTAATTCATATATTATTTTATTTATTTTAATTCATTTTTATTTTATACCTTGCCCATTTCAAAAGGGCTTAGAGCAACAACAACATGCTAACCCTACATTACAGGTAAAAACCATAATTTTAAAAATGTTTTCCATAACTTAAAAGATAGCCCTGGAGTTCTGGAGCACTTACACTCATGCTCAGCCTGGCAGGGGGGCATGGCTATGTGAGGTCAATTCTGTGGTGCCTGGGGCAAATGTCCCCAGATGTCCCCATTGAAGCTATGCCACTGTGTTCTGCAGAGTTCCACAGGGCACAGTCCCAATCCCATGCTTTTCAATGTCCAAATCATAAGTTTAGGACTAAATGTCATCAATATGCAGATGATACCCAGCTCCATATATCCCCTGGTGATTGGTATTGGTCCTAGAGAAGCAATCTAATATAGTTACAAAAATGCTTTCTTCCAACTCAGCCTCACCTGAAAGATGATCCCATATCTCAATTTGGCTGATCTGGCCATCTGGATCCATGCCACAATAACATCAAAACTAGGCTGTTTCAATGTACTGTGCATTGGTCCCCCCTCATATTTCAGAAACTCCAGCTGGTGCCCCAGTTTCATTATTATTGGGCCCAAATGTTCTATAGTCACTTCATTGGTATTTGCTATCACATACAAGGCTTTTCATGACCTTAGACCTGCAAGACAATTCTCCTCCTGCTCCATGACAGATTTCTGCAAACTATGCAAAACTGAATTATTCAAAGGGATTATCTATACAGGCAATAGACTTGGCTATGATTCACAAACTTAGAAAAAATGTTAGGGACTGTGGTCTATACTATTTTTGTTGAATAAGATTATTCTATGGAATTCTGCATTGCTTACATCACAATTCAGAGCCATGTGGCAGCCAGGGACAACACCTCCATGGCACCACCCTGCAACCTTCAGAAGGCTTTTCAGCAGTGTTACCTAGCTTAACAGTTATGAATATATTTTTCAAAGTAGCAATGGGGAATAACTCGGCTTGACAGTGCAAGAGGCAGGCTAGGTAGGATCTTTTAGACAACTATACCATAATTGGCTTATGAAACGTTCTACAGAGAATGCAAAATAGACCAAATTGTAGTTCAAATATGTTTATATAAATTTTTTTTGCAAGCAATCATACAGTGAGATGTTAAGACACATACACACAGTTCCTAAGTATATAAACAGGGAGGAAAATATAGGTTTGGATGATAGAGTTGGGAGAAGGAGCAGGGGACTTATACATTACCTAAATTATGCAGAGAAGATCTTGGAGAAGGCAAGGATCTCTATGCCAGCATAGGGACCCAGCGAAGGACGATATATCGCATCTCAAACCAACGTGACAAAGAAAGGTTCAGGCCAGTATGGAGCACTGAGGCTCGGGTGTACAGTATTTTTATACCTTCTTGTGCAGGTAAGGCGGGAAATTCAGACTTAGGTTTCGTTTCTTTGCAACTGCTTGGGGTTTCCTTGCTGGACTTGTGGGGTTGAGCTAATTAGAAGCTCTATCTATTGTATCTACTTCCCGGGACAATGGGGTCAATTAGTCCTAGATTATATAAGTGACACATTGAATGGTTTATGTAGAGGTGCTTCCTAAAGTCTCTGCCTAAAGTATTCAAATTTGGCTGAGGCGTGAGTGAATCAGGAAGAGATTGATTGTTAGGAAGATCATATCTAGAGATTGAGGAAATGCATGGAAGAAGCAATTGTTGAGGAAATGGTTTCTCAAAAGCAGATTAAGTATAACATCCAGTATCTGGGAGTTCTCTAGGATCCACTGAGTCACAATATCTTTAGCGGGGTGTGGTAATCAAGATATGCCCATGGTCAATGAGGCTTCCAGATTCTATTGCCTGGAGTAACTCATGCATTGATTCAATTTTGCAAACAGACCTTTTGCCTTTGGCCTGTTTTTAGATGGACATTCTGCTACCTACACATACAAACATTGAAACTGGCATTTTATAGCACACAATGTAAGAAATAATATGAAAATCCAATATTTTATAAGGCAGGGGATGAAGGGCAGGGTTACAGCAGTGCAGGGAGGCAAAACAAAACACCATCCCCACAATTCAGAGCCATGTGGCAGCCAGAAAGCCCTTCATTGGTCTCAATGGACTTATGCCCCCAAAAGGGTGGAATAAGTCACAAGCCCAAGCTGCAACATACCTGGAGGGAAAGCCAAGGTGGAAGCCAACTAACATTGTCTCTGTCCCAAGCCATGCTTCCAGAACATTCCCCTATGCTGGTGGGGCCTCTAGTGGCAAGGCAATGCTGGGACACAGTGGCCTATCACCCGCAGATGTTCTTTGCTCCCAGGGTAAGTACCCTAGGAAGAGCAAATCCACTGGTACAGCCCTACACTTCCTTCAGATGTTGTTTTGCCCACCACCCCAATTGTGCCTTTAATGGACCAGTTCTGTTCAATTTTGTTTTTTGGCTTTTGGTTGGCTTTACAATTTTTATCCTGCTGCATGGTTTATTGAATATCCCATCCACAGACTGCTCTGTGCAATCCACCTTGATTCCAAGTGAGAATGGCCAGTCTCTAAATAATATAAATATATAAATAAACATGGTAAGAACATAAGAGAGCCATGCTGGATTAGAACTATTTAGTCTGGCATTCTGCTCACCAAGAAGCTGACCAGGATGGATGGATCCACACACATACAAACATGTGTGTATAAGCATACACACACATGCACATACATGTAAATGTATGTATATCCATCATGCCTGCCTTCCAACAACCCTGCCTTCTATTAATTTAGCTGCTCCCCTTTTAAAATCTTTTAAGTTGGTAACATAACTATATGTACTGTGGCAGCAAGTTCAACAATTCAACTATGCACTGGGTGAAGAATTAATTCTTTTTTTCTGAGTCATTCACCCTTTAGCTTGAGTGTATGACTTCAGGTTCTAGTATTATAACAGAGAGAGAAAAGTTTCTCTCTTTCCAGTTTCTCTAAACAATGCACTACTTTATAGACCTCTGTATTACAGATTGGAAGAAGAACATTGTATCAGAATTAAATTTAGTAAGACTACGTCCAAACCAAACCCTCTGTTCTACAAATGTCTCATCTGTTTTCAACTTACAAGTGTTTTTACAAGTTATATTAAAATGTGCTACATTTTTAAAAGTTCCTTTATGTAGCTGGTATTGTGGGAAGGCAAAGAAGAGGATTTTATACCATGCTTTTCTTATGTAGTCTCAAAACAGCATACAATATGGTAGTTAGAAAA
Organism: Sphaerodactylus townsendi; assembly: GCF_021028975.2. NCBI lineage: Eukaryota > Metazoa > Chordata > Lepidosauria > Squamata > Sphaerodactylidae > Sphaerodactylus > Sphaerodactylus townsendi. Next base: position 125,459,581 of record NC_059425.1, on the reverse strand, counting down.
GCATCCTGAATTGAATGGAAATAAGCTCATACAGTGCCTATTGACATGAATATTGTGAGCTTCCTCAAAACCAAAGTTCATTGAAAGTGTGCATAACACAATATTAAAAACAACAACTCTACAGAACAAATAAAGGACACAATGAGCAATGTTTGTCAAGCCATACAACAAGGTGCCTTTTCAAGACCAATTGTCCGATTTGCTTCTTTACACTGGCAATGACATTATAAATGGTGTCCCAGACTTCAGTCAGAGGTCTTAGGTATCTTTGCTACATTTCCTCTTTTAGAAAATCCAGTTAGTGGTGTTCTATTACTACATTCGACAAAAAAAATATTGACCAGCTCAGTGTCATAGAGAAGTTTCATCAATTATTACAAGCCATGCTGGCTAAAGGAAACCAGAGGAAATAAACCTTTGAATATCACTCGTTGGAAGCAAAAAAAAAAAAAGCTTTGGCTTCTATGCCCTGTTAGTTGGCATAACTGTCTCAGTTTGCTGGACTAAATAAAGCATTGGTCTGATATATTTTATGTCACCTGTGACCAGAGGTGTATCGGGGGGAAATGATGATTGGGGACAACACCTGCTCCAAGTGCCCCCCAGCCCTGCGCCCCCTGCCCTCGTGCTCAGGGGCAGCTTGGATGGGCACCACAGCAGCAGGTTGGCAGGTCAAGCTGCCCCCAAGTTGCCCCTTGCTTCCCTGCAGGGAGGTGGGTGGTAGGGTGCCATGGCAGGGGGCTCAGGAGGTGGTCTCCTGCTGTGGTACCTGTCTGAGCTGCCCCTGCCTCTGAGCCCCGCCTCTGTGGGCCTGGGGAGTGAAGGAGGCAGCTTGGACAGATGCCATGGCAGGGGAAAGGCTGGCACACCAGCGTGATCCCCCAGCAGGGGAGAGGTCTTTTGGCTACACAGCTGGGACTGGCCTCAGGTGCTGGCAAACAGCACCCTGGTCCAGCCTGGGGGGAGCCACTGGACGCCTGCCAGGTCACCATGCTGCAGGAGAGGTCAAGTGCAGGGACAGTGCCTGGGCCTCCCCATGTGACTGAAAGGCATCCACCCATGCCTGTGACAGACTGTTCAGAATACACAACAGAAAAATGTGAGGTTCAGCCCAGTTAAACAAAAGCGAGTGGAGTGTTTTCCACACATCATATATGGGACTTGTGAGCTCCAACCATGAAATAATCTTTCTGATGAAGCAGTAATCGCAAAACAAGCAGTTACCAGAGATCCCATTATTTTCTTGTTGCAACAGTCTCCTTTCAGTGCCTTTTGGACTAGATTCAGATATTTGTGAAATGTACAGAGACTATGGTTGCAGCACTTTTTTTGGTCCTCATTTGTGTTTTGCTTGCCTATCTTCTGGGCTTTGTATATGTGTGTATGACAGTGTGATGGTTTGTTCTTTGAATGTGATTCTCAAATACACTCTATGAAGCTATTAAGAGGTCTTATTTAGTTTTCCTGTTAGTTTACAGATTCATCAGTGGGGAATAAGTATTGTTTTCTGTTTAAGGACATACAGTGCTGTTAATGTGGTCAAAGCAGATTTTCATCAGTTTTCAGAAATTTAGAAATTAAAACCTTTTCCTTTGAAGTTTGATAGTTCTGGAAATGCAGCTTCCAGAAGTGATAAATGACATTTTCCCATGTCAATTAATCTAATGAATTAATCTGTTCACTGTTCACTAACCATTCATGAAACTGAACTGGGAAGTCTTCGTAATTAGTACAACTGGTTTTGAGTGTCTTGGGTATTAAGAACACAGAAATAGCAATCTGGAACCAAGCTAACTTGTCTTTTCCAGTTGATCATCATGTGAAGAATTGGGGCAGGGGAGGGAACGGGTTGTCAGTTAATGAGTATGTCATAAGTATTGTACAAACTCTCTGTAATCCCTCCTAAAAATCTTAGCTTTGTCAGGGTTTTTTAAAATATTGCATCATAATGAAAAGGTTTTATGAGGTGCTGGACAAGAAGTTACTGAAGGGTAGCTTATAATTTATAAACTCTGACGTACATTCTGTGTGTGTGTGGGTGGGTTGGGTGTGGGTGTGTGGTGTGTGAAAAGAGAGACTGAGAATGCAGTGGGCAAGAAATACCATCCCATTAATTTGCCTCAAACTCCCCTTTCTATAGAGGTTTAGAAACCTTACTTAATTACTTGGAATAGTTAATTGAACAAAACTCACTTTCAAATCCCTGTGTAATGCTATGCATGCCATACAGATTTGCTAGCTCATTGCTGCCTGAGCAAGACAGAATACAAACGATGCACAGAGATTGCTTTTCCTTTCAGCGTGTATCTATGGCTGTTTGGTAAAGTGTGAACAGAGTTCCTGGCAGCAGCTGTCAGGAAAGAATTGGGCCCTCAAATTCTTCATTAATGCTCTGCTTACACTTGTTCAGAGAAAGTGTATTGATTGTCATTGAGTTTAGGGCTCAAGAAGGTCCAGGTTCACATTCAGGGAATGTTTATCTTGGAACTCTTCTCTTCACAGTGGGCTTGCAGAGGGCTCTCCTCATATTTCTTTGTTTACATGCCAGGAGACAGCCATGCAGTGGCTTTCTGAAGTTTCAACTGACCTCCTTTTTGCTGCTTCTCTAACTCCACCCAACAGCCTTAAAGGCACAGAACTCACTGATATTCTCTTCCCCTCCCTCCCCCCTCTCAACACTGACTGACTGACTGACTGACTGACTGACTGACTGACTGACTGACTGACTGACTGACTGACTCACTGACTCACTCACTCACTCACTCACTCACTTGCTAATGCAAGGGAAAGCTTGTTTTTAAAATAGAAGCTTGCTCAAAAGAAAGTTTTAAAAATGACCTCCTTATCATTGGGGAGAGCAGAAACAAAGTGTAGGAGGTGGAGTGGAGCCAGAAAGAGACCTTGAATGATACTGATATATCGATACAAGCATTTACAGAAGTGGGAATGATTCAGCAACAAGAAGGAGGGCAAGAGGCAAGCATGCAAAGCAGCATGAATGGGGGGAGGAGACTAGGCATGCTGGCTGTGGGTACAGAGAAGAGGTCTGGGGGAAATCTGTGCCCACGGGCAAATCTGACCACTTTGGCTGTGAAGCAAAATTAAATTCATGCTAGAAGTGGTCTTGTTTGCTGCAATGAGAATAGAAAATGAAAGCAGGGCTTTCAGTGGTGTACCAACAAAAAATGAAGCCAGGGCAAGAACTAATTTTGTGCCACTGCCACCCTCCCCCCTTCCAGGCAAGCATCCACAGAGGCAGACACCCTTCTGGTTCATCCCTTGCATGTTACAGCAATATTTATTTGTTTGTAGTTTTCATATATGACACAGCTGGGGAAAGAGATGTGAAAGGGATGGATGGGAGGGGCACAGAATGGACAAACTCCATGGCAGATTGGCTACTTGAACCTGGATCTCCCAGACACTCAAATCACTACACCATGCTAGCTGTTATTCTGGAAGCAGGATACAAGTTTACTATAAACTTACTACATATACACAGTTTTTTTAAAAAATAACAAAGAATAGTGCCAAGGTGGGGGGGGGGGTGGACTAATGCACAATTCAGAAATTGCCCGTTTCCTGATGTAGCTGCAGAGTCTTGACAATCGGCAATCTTTCCCTCATGACAATTCTCTACTCTCTCTATACAACACTGCAGCACTGGTGCACATCAGCTTTCAGGTGCATATCTACTTTCAGGGAAAAGATGAGCCAACAGAAAGAATAGAATGACCCTTACTTCCCAAGTAAACACTGGCCAAGCCAGCAGCCTCCCAAAGCTATAAGCAAAGGCAGAATGCCCATACAGCATCTGTAGAACTAACATCTCTATGAATGTCTCAAGTCAGCCAGCCAAAATATGCCTCAGCAAACATTTTCCAAGATTTATAACTATGTTCTCTCAGATAACATTTCTTATATCCACTCAGCAACCCTTTCCAATGGACATTTTAAAATCATACAATCCCACACCACTTCTGTGGCACTGTTATCCTCGATTCCCCAGGGGCACAAAAAGTGGGAAGAAAGAGATGGGGAGGAGTCAATATCCTACAAGAAAAACTCCAATGAGTCACGACCATGAGACCAGAACAAAAAGGACACCACACCAGAATGTAGCTTTGGAAGGATGATTAAAAAAAAAATCTGCCAGAGCAGTTGTTATCCAAAATGGGGAATTAGTAAGAGCAGACTTTGGGCTAGCAAAAGGTCAGGCAAGCTTGAGATCTTATTTGCTTATGTTTTACAGAAGTCAGCTTTTGCAAATAACTCTGCAGGAGAGTGAATAAAGGTTAAACATTTTTATTTAGGGATGATGGGGGTACACAAACACACAATCAAAGCAGCAGAACACACAAATGATCCTATGATATAAGCAATTGTGAGGGAATAGATTTGAAATAGATCCAGAATTGCAGAAGTAAGGGTTATAGTCACCTGATCTTGGAGTGGAATGGTCCCATGAACAGAACTGAGTGACTCATGCTTAGCTCTGCTAAAAAAACAACAACAATGCATTGTGGAACAATATCTCAGACAGAGAGGTGTCCAGAGATATTGAACAAGGGCTACTGGATGAAAGGGCTTCTTATAGGGAAAGGGAGACCCTCAGGATTATTCAGAGTGACTGTTAATTTCCCAGGACAAAGAGAAGTCCATACCTTTCCAGGCAAAAACAAGAGACAGATATCAACCTTAATGGCCAGGTCATTAATCTAATAAGTTGAGGCATCAGCCCTGGACTTACACCACTCTTTTGGGTGGCCTAAATCCATTGGTCCCCATGGAGGGCTTTCCAGTGGTAGGGATGGTTTTGTTTTGCCTTTTTCTCCCTCCTTGTGCCCCCAGACAGCCTGTGGAAGGTGGTGCAGCACCACTTTCACCACATTGCCTCCACCTGCCGCAGCAATCTGGATTGTGCTGGACTGAAGGTTTCACTTGGATGTTCACTGTGATTTATATAGCACTTGACAATACTACAAAGCACTGTATAAAGAGTATGTAGACATTTCAAAGGCAGATGAAGGGATTCTCCCTGCCTCCATTTGCTGAAGGTTGCCCCAGGATGTTTGCTGTGCAGGCTACAATCCTGGGTGCCTTTTCAGCCCCAAAAGTACATACTTGTACTCAGCTGGTCCTCTCAATCCTGGCAATATATTGCTTTTCTTTTAAAAAAATGTTTTTGGAGGAGCTATCTTCAAAGTTATGCAGACATACATAAGAGAATCTTAGCCATTTGGACAACTCTTGTTGAAAAGCATTGGGACTGTGGATGACAAGTTTACCACTCATTGAGAAGTTTCTTAATGGGTGGTAGACATGTCCTCCACAGTAACAATGTTTTTCAAGGGTAATCCTCCAAGCAGCTAACATTCTCTTAGGCATGTCTGTGTATCTTTGAAGATAGCTCCTCCATTTTTTAAAAAGGAAAACTATATATTGCTAGAATTGGCAGGACCAGCTGAGTACAACTATGTACTTTTTGGACTGAAATGGTGCCCAGGATTGTAGCCCAGGTTCAGACCCTGCAGAGCAAACCTTCAGCAAATGGCAGCAGGGAGAATCCCTTCAACGGCACATAAAATGTCAGGTGCAAACTGAGGGTGAAACTTACCAGAAAACAAAAGGTCAGGCAGGAAAAATAAGATGGCTCCTGGCACAGCATTCTGCACAGCCAGGCAGGAGAGGTCTTGCAAGTGATTTAGGGGACAATGGTGTACTTTGAAGCTTTCTCTGAAAAGGGTGCTTTGAACTAAAATAAAGTGTCCTGAGGATGTCTTGGAAAGAAAGCTGTGTGAAGTGCCTTCCAGGATGCCTTTTTAAAATATCCTCAGAATGTCTAATTTAGATTGTGCAGAATGAAGTGGTATTTCCACTGGATCCATTTCTATTCCATCTTTTGACAATTGATGACATTCAATATGCATCCCAGAGGGAGTAAAACATTCAGTGGGACAGAGAGATTGAAGAGGCGCAACTAACATGTAGTTCCCCAAAGCATTATTTATCCACTAGGCAATTTCACTGGTGGCTGTTGATCAAGCAGAAAGGTATTCAAAGGTAGCAGATGAAAGCAAGCAGACTGTTTTGAAGGTCCCCGGTAATCATGGGCTTGTTAGAAAAGTATAGGTGTCCACCTGAACAGTGCCAAGAGCTCTCGTAAGATGGAGGCAATGTATGATTGACTACATATACATCTTATTTGTGCCTGCTTTGAGAAAAGCTGGAATTTGAGCTAAATCTTGGGTAGAAAAAAATACGTTGTAACATTTAAGGTGAAATAGATTTTAATTCTTGATGATAATGCTGATGATATTATCTATATAGAAAATATCTGCAGCACTTCTAATACTGCCCATGCAGTATTCAGTAATCCTTCATAGTAGACCTTTGGTATTTTGAGACAAGTATTATTCCCATGATATGAAAAAGAGAGTATGAGATGGAGAAATATGGATAGATTGAGATTTGAATTAAGTATTTCTCAGCTCATTTTTTTTATCCACCACAGTATATTTTGAAGCACAGAATTCATGTTTGCTAGGTTCAGTGGTGATACAAATAGAATAAATATTGATATAATAATATTTTACTTCAATTTCCAGCTAAAATTTAGCTCCCTGGTCCAATATGCAATGAAAGGTTGCCAATTTTTAATAAATCTTTCTTGAGCAGATTGTTTAGCTTCTGCATATGTCTATGTAACCCCCATGCCCAGAATGGGTTGGCCCAGAATGGGTTGACCCAGTAAGGGGTGGAGACTCGGAGCAGCAGAGAGGCTAAAAGAGCTCTTTTGCAGAAGAACAAGGCTACCAGACTTGGACCTTGATTTCTATAAGCCCTTAACACCTTGTTAAGGGTTTTCTTTTGTGGTTATAATGGGTGAGAGTTCTCCTGGAGACCTTCATCATGTTGCAACCTGTTCATCAAGCCCTTGGAGTCTTCAGGAGCCAGCCAACTAACTTGCAAAAGAAGATTTTGGACTCTTGGCTTAATATCAGTAGACTGTAAATAGAAGGACTTGAAATGCAACCTGAACAGGACCTTGGAATTGTAAAATGTTAAATGCTATTGATAGTTTTAAAAGTGTTAATTGTAAAAGAAAAAAGTAAAACCATTTTGTTGTTTAAAAATTGTTGCTGCAACTCATTCCAAGTGCACTGCCCCCACAGAACCCACAAGCTGATAGGTTACAAATGCATTTCAACCAGCGTAGGGCTTGGAAGATGAGGATTGTAAATATAAATTAGCTTGGCAATGGAAGTGTGCAGCAAGTTGGGGGGTTTGATCCTCATATAACTGTTTTGTTATGTGATGTAAGTTCAAGAGATGTTGCTATGTGAATTTGAAGCACATGGATTCTGTTTTGGCAGTTGCATGAAGGAGGGGATTCCAGTTGCAACCCCCCCCCATCCCCTTCTGCAAACTAATTGGCTGAATAGCAACATTTGCTGGAAAAGTTTTGCAAACTTCCAGTGCAACTAAGTTGGTTAAACAGTTGGAAATCCTTGGCAAAGGGAAAGACATTAATGTTCTGCATTCAGATGCAACAAATGTTGGTTCCTCTCAAGTACAGGGAGTCTTCTGGGGAAATTCATTGTGCAATGATTTCAAAAGGTTGCATTGCAATTACTGTCAGGGACGACAGAATTTTAGTGGGGAGAGAATGTAATCCCCATGCCCAGAACGGGTTGCCCCAGAATGGGTTGGACTCCAGTAAGGGTGGAGACCTCGAGCAGCAGCAGAGGCTGAGAAAGAGCTCTTTTGCAGAAGGAACAAGGCTACCAGACTCGGACCTTGATTTCTATAAGCCCTTAACACCTTGTTAAGGGTTTCTTTGTGGTTATAATGGGTGAGAGTTCTCCTGGAGACCTTCATCATGTTGCAACCTGTTCATCAAGCCCTTGGAGTCTTCAGGAGCCAGCCAACTTGCAAAGAAGATTTGGACTTGGCAATATCAGTAGACTGTAAATAGAAGGACTTGAAATGCAACCTGAACAGGACCTTGAATTGTAACGCTAAATGTTGATGTTTTAAAAGTGTTAATTGTAAAGAAAAGTAAACCATTTTGTTGTTTAAAAATTGTTGTTGCAACTCATTCCAAGTACTGCCCCACAGAACCCACAAGCTGAGGTTACATCTATATGAAGTAATTTTGTCCATAAGCGTTGTAAACTATGCCGAGGATTCAAATCTCTGCATTAAGTAACTTATCTTGTTTTCAGTACCATGCTAACAATATGCTTGCTGCTATAAGGAAATTCTTGGGATATTTAAATTTTAATTTCTGCGGAGAGGGGGAGGGGGGAGAAATGGCAATTTTAGGACCTCATGTTATCTCACCGTTTACTATTTCTTCTTAAGTGCACCAAGTCAAAAAGTGAACATTTCCACAAGATGAGAATGTCAAAGATGAAATGTTATATTACATATAGAAAGCCAGAAGTGGTTTGTTTATTCAAAATATTTGTGATATTATTTTATTTAGAAACTTTGAATACATTGAGGGGGAAAAGTCTGCTTCTGAAGTGACTTCCAGGAATCAGCAGTATAAAATGGACAATTACCGGTACTATCCAAAATAAATAGAGGGGATTCTGAGGACTGCAGAAGAATGAAGTAGTGAAATAAGCTGAAACACTTCAAATTGCAAGTAGGATATCATAAATTTAATGCTCCTCTGTGTAAGAACTGGCCACAAATAAAAATCAGCATAGCAAAAGAATCTTCATTAGCCCTGACAATGCTGGATTAAATAGTTACTAAAGGGGAATTATTAATACAGAGAAACACTTTTTTTAAAAAAATGTAGTGATTGACCTCCATTCTGAAGTAGTGCAGTCTGTCCCAGCACTCAGTACTTAGCCTCTTCATATATACCATAGGCCTCAGATTAGCTGTGTCCTGATATGATGATGAAACTGTTTCCTCTTTTCCTTCTCCACACCCCACTGTTATATATCAAAACCAGATTGGAGCAGGGGGTATTAAATCAGATAGAGATGGATTTTCCCCTATTGGCACTGTGGTAAATTGTTTTAAAGAATTGTTGTGATGCCACTGAGAACTGCTAATTTAATATTTTATTGCTACTTTCATTTTAATTGTCAATGTGTTAGCTGCTCTGAGCCTAGCTGTTCCTTGGAGAGAGTGAGATATCCAGTCAAATCAATCAATCAATACGTTTCTGGAGGTGTTAGTGATAGCTAGTGAAACGAAATCTGGAGAGGACGGACTGTCAAAAGGTTGCCATTTATCTGATTCTAGCAGGACTTCTCAGCAATCTTCCCTGTTCCTCATCCTAGCTCAATGAAATGGTGGTGGGTGGAAATGGCATGAATCAGCTCCAGATTTTCAACAGGAAGTGACATCATAATGTTCTGAAAACAGTTTTATCACACAGATTTTTGAATTTTTTTAGCCTGTCATGACATCCTTTCTGGTTCCAAAATAGGAAGTGATATATGAGAAGTCTGGATCCCCTTCCCCCAATGCTCCTGGGAACTGCCAAACAAGAGCTGACAACACAAGGCTCTTACTTCGATTTCTCCATTTTAAATTTGTGCATTGGGTTTTTTGTTGATGCTGCTGTTAATTGATTTTTATATTTTCATATCCTCACAATTTTGTTGCATTGTTATCACCTAGAATCTACAGGTATAAAGGGGGTTATAAATAATTTAAATAAATAAAATATATTACTAATTCTTCCATATCCACATGAGTGAATAAGTTAAACTTTGGGGAATTGACAGTAGAATCAGGATTGCATCTTTCTATGTCCATTGAGCCCTGACCTGGATAGTCCAGGCTAGCCTGTTCTCACTAGATTTCGGAAGCTAAGGAAGGTTGGCCAATGTCTGTAACTGGATGGGAGACCACCAAGAAATAATAGGGTTGTGACTTAAAGGCTGGCAATGGCAAACCACTTCTGAATATCTCTTCCTTTGAAAACCCCACCAGGAATTGCTTATATAAAAAAATGATCTATATATATAAAAAGTTAACCATCCGTTTGTTGGTGACTCCCTAACGCCGAAACGGCTGGATGGATCGCCCCCAAATTTTCACATGATGTCCCTCCCTGTTGCGGGCAGGTAATCGGACCTTCAAATTGCCAACAGTCCATACCTGAGCTAGTAAAACGTCTTTTTCCTGGCGCACCAGGCCATGAAGCTGGCTGTGTTTAACTGTCACCCTTAGAATATTTGTGCAGCCTGTCTGTCTGTGGCCTGAGAACTTGGTATGAGAGCTTAGAATGTTCATGCAGATGGGCAGAGATGAGCAGTGAAAACAGTAAATAGGTAATACTGTTAGGTAATATGAGTGGAAGTGAAACACATACACACTTTGCCGTGTGAGATGTCAGGTGGGGTCCCCCCCACACACACACATGCAGGTAACTTTCACTCTCTGTGCCTCACCCACTGCTGCCACACAATACACATACTCTCATCCACATCCAGCTCATCCTCACACACCTCACTCTGCCCTCCCTCACATCCAACCACCACTTACCCACTTCCTCACCCATATTCACCACAGCTCTCTTTTACAGCTCTCTTTCTTCTAAGAAAATCCGCGGGGTGGGGGCGAAACAACACTACTGCCTCTGCTTCTTTTGCATGTGGCCCTTTAAAAACCCAGGGAGCTGGCCTCGATCTGAGCGCCTCACCACCCTGCCTCTGCTGCCTGACTGGTATAGCCTCCTTGCCCCAGTTCTGCCTTACCCAGGCCAGGACTGTGCGTGTCAACTAGCCTCATGGTCAGCAGGATTCGCACTCTGGACAGTTCTGTTGTGGAATGGAAAGGGTTACCTTATACTAAAAACCAAGACAGCACCACATAATAATGTGAATTGAAAAGGGAAAGAGGGATTCCATTTGACCACCCCAAAAGAAGAAGAGGAAGAGGAAGAGGAGGAGGAGGAGGAGGGGGGGGAGGAGTTTGGATTTATATCCCCCTTTCTTTCCTGTAGGAGACTCAAAGGGGCTTACAACCTCCTTGCCCTTCACCCCTCACAACAAACACCCTGTGAGGTGGGTGGGGCTGAGAGAGCTCCGAAAATCTGTGACTATCCCAAGGTCACACAGCTGGTGTGTATGGGAGTGCACAGGCTAATCTGAATTCCCCAGATAAGCCTCCACAACTCAAGCTGCAGAGCTGGAAATCAAACCCAGTTCCTCCAGATCAGAGTGCACCTGCTCTTAGCCACTATGCCACTGCTGCTCCTCAAAGGCTATGCTGGGGATCATTGGACCTGCATGGACATCTGTGTGGGTTGTGGACTGTGATGAGAAGGAGAATTGCCACAGCAGCGCGTGGCCAGGCCCCACTAGTTTGATATAAAAAAAATTAAAAAATACAAATCCATTTAAGTAAATGGGTTTTGTGGGCTGGGACTCTTTTCAGGATTGCATTGTTAATTTCCTTCCAGTTTTAAAAGTCCATAGATAGCAAAAAGAGAGATATATGCATAATTCATGGCTTGTTTCAAAACCAACATCAGCATGAAGAGGGACTGACTAGTAAATATATTAGTTGACTTGTGTATATGTAAAGCTGAAATTAAGCATTAATTATTTCAGATAAGGCAGATTATCTATTCCTTTTCTTTTCAGGATTTGCTGCTTACTCAGATGGCCACAGTTTATCCAAACAGACCTCACTACAGGATTCAATAGTCACATTAAAGTCTGTAGAGGTATACCCAGGCAATCATTCAGAATTTAGATTCATACAAGTAATGACAATTATTCAAACAGATAAAAAATAAAATGGGAAAACCAATGTGGAAGAAGTCTATGTTTAAACTGACACAATATATATAACAAACTAGACATGATTTATAGATCATTTTCCAGCAGTCTATGCAATTTGAATACTGCAACATAGAGGAGGCTACACCCTGGTCAGACAAAAATAGCTTTTATGTCGGTTTGGATAGCATGAATCAGCTGGGGTAGATTTTTGCAGCACAGACATAAGTATTATCACCTAATTTCTACAGATTAACCTAAATACTAAAACAGAAAACAATAGCTGGTGAAAATCATGGTAACCATATGCACAGATATCAGTTCATGTCCAGCGTTTCCTCTTTCAGGGACAAGCTAGATATCACATCTGCTTGTTCAGAATGCCCTCCCACCACCACCACTCCAACCCACTCACAACAAATATAGGTATAAGATCACAATAATTAGGGTGGATTAAGCTTATTGTTCAATTAAATATATGACTGCTATTTATCATCAAACCATTCATTCAAGCATATGTTATAGCCAACTGTCCTACAATCTTTTGTCCAATTGTACCTTGACTCAAGCATTATCGCTGGCTTTGTTTATCCAAGTATACATATTAGCTGTTGAGAGGCATCAAGCCTTATCTGTCTCCTCTAATGTGCCATGCAAACAACTGCAGTTTGGATTGATGTGGCCTAGCATCATAGTTGCTCCTTCCCTAATCTACTCTGCTGTATAACAAATAAGGATTTGTTTTAGGAAAAGCCATTCATCGATATGATGATTCATGGTACTAAGAAAGACATTATGATGTGGGAGTTAGAGTATTGGTTAGGATCTGGGAGATCTGGGTTTGAATCGCCACTCTGTCATGGAAGATCATTGGGTGACTTTGGGCCAGTCACACAATCTCAGTCTAACCTATCTTCCAGAGTTGTTGTGAAGATAAATGGAGGAGAGATTAATGTTGTAAGCTGCTTTAGGTGTCCACTTGGGAACAAGGCAATGTGAAGGTGTTTTAAAATAAATAAATATCCCTGTGCATTTAAGCACACTCAGTTTTTGCCATCCATAGTTATAGCCTATTCATGAAACCAGGCCTATTTATAACACCCATACCCTAAAAACAGCATCAACAAACCCTTTTAACAGGTAGCCTGGGGTGACTTAGGTTGATTCCACACTTGCGTCATTGACCCAAGTTCGGAAAGCTCGCGTTCTGACCTAGAGTGCTCCACAATGTAAAACCACTCGAAGATCGTGACGTGGTTTTATACCACAGCTTCAGCCTCGTGCATAACGGTCCAATCCTTTTCGGAGCTCCAGTTGGGAACTCCTACTTTTTTCAGGGAACCACACTCAACTCAGCTCGATTCCAGTAAAGTGCGGAATCTCTGGTGCCAGGAGTCCTTCATTCAGCCAATCACAGCTGAGTGTTTCAGGCATGCGTACAGCTGGAGAACCGCCACAGTGAAAATCGCGCCTAATTCCCCCCCCCCCTCTTCTTTCTTGCATTTGAAGCGATGGCTGGGTCACACAAACGACGCACAATTTCCATGTACCAATGTAAGCAGCCAATCAAAAAACGCCACCTTCGTCCCTCCATTCCTGTGGCAGTTTTTTTATAATGTGTGTGGGGATAGACGGAACATGGCCGTAGAGAACAGTAGCCAATCGAAACGGAGCAGCAAAGAGGCACAGGATGATTCCGCCCTCTGAGCTGGGATCAAGCTGGTTGCAGTGGGGAACAACAATGGCTTCGACCTAGGTTAGTACCCTTCTCAGGGAACTGGGTCAAACCTATTTTACTAGTGTGTGAGGAATTGCCCTTAGAAGTCCTACTAGGTATTTTTTTCATTTTTTTCATTTAATTATAGTCTGCCTTTCTTACTGGGACTGAAGACAGCTTACACAGTGCAAGTCAGCCATCAATAGGATGGAACATTCAATAAACAAAACAATATGTTTTGGATTGCAGAAATCTGAAAATAAACTTAAATCTATGAATGGAACTGAACCACAACTGAAACAAAGCTTAAGTATTAATATGAAACATTAAATAATGCAAAAGAAAAATCCTTAGAAAGATTATATTTACAGAAACAGCGACTACACTCTATGCATAGGTGTTTAGTCCACAATCCCTATACTTTTACCAAAGCATCTTTCTGAATCAGATGTGTAGAAAAGTCCACTAGGCTAATTTAGCTTTGCATAGTTTACAGAAATCCAGAAGTGTGAGATCCTTCCCAACCTCATCAGGAAGATAATTTCATAAGGTGACAGACACAAAACAAAATGCATGTCTGTGGGCAATTGTTGATTTTTCCCATTTGTAGGTTGGCTTTTGCAGGAGACCAGGCTCCAATAAAAGAACAGTATAGAGGGAATTGCAGTTCCACAGATATGAAGCTGCCACTTTTGAGCTATAGGTCTTACATAATGAGCTATATGTCTTACATGTAGAACATAATTGGGTCATAAATAAATCTCCATGTAAAATTCCATCAGCTGTTTTTATTCCAAAACAAAGGTTTAAAAATCACATCTTCTTCATCATTTGCTTCACATCATTTTCTCCCATCGGTTATCAAAATTACATAATTTAAAACACTCAGTGTCTGTGGACTTTCTTTCTATGATCATCAGTTCTGGCATTCATCTATGATGTCATGAAATTATTATGAAATAAAATTTCCAAGTAAGTGGCAATATAAAGAAATTATTGTTGAAGGCTTTTATGATCAGAATCACTAGGGTATTGTGGGTTTTCTGAGTTGTATGGTAGAGAAAATGCTACTAGAACACAGTCATACAACCCGGAAAACCCACAACATCCAAATATAAAGAAATTAGTTTGATACATTTAATGGTAATCTGAATCTTCTATATACAACTGATCTGACTTCTTATTGTCATTAAGCTGAATTCCTGTATTCTCAATGACAATCAAAATCAGCCCAATCATTAACAAAGTGAAATGTACTTTTCCCCATAGCTTCATCTTCCCCATCATCATCCTCTTCAAATTCTTCTTGGTCTTGATGTCTCTCATTTATCTCCATTGTAAAGGCTGATAAGGAGATGAATTTCTTGATGATGCCTTCGCATTTTTTCTCATTAGGACAGTTGCCCATTTTAACCTGACTATTGCTGAAAGATTGCTTTAGGGATACAATGGTCTTGTAATTTCTCTTCATTAATTTGGAGGAAGTGGAAGTATGTAAAAATCACATTGTCCCTGTTGTGTCAGCAGCTCAGAAAGGAGTTTAATGGTAATAGATGACCTATTTTTCATTAAAATATCTTGTACTAGGCAGTGGGGAATGCAAGTTAAAACTACTGTCTGTGACCCGTTATTATTTTATGCTAATAAACAGATTAATCTCTTTAAAGCATGCTCAAGAAGTGTAAACAATATTTCTCCCACCATTCCTAAAAAACAATGTGGATTTTTTTCCTGCAGAATTATGCTAGGCCACTCCTGATCATTTGGCATTTTTAGAAATAGAACAGAACCAGGGAATTCAACAGAAAGAAAAGTGAAGAATGAATGGAACCTTTGGGCTCTATTCTTTAATACCAATCACATACATAAAATTCATATGAAATGTATCCCATTTGGTCTGCTCACAGATGTGCAGGTGAACAAGACTTTCTTTATTCTGGCCGTGTGCTTGCCCCAGGCTTCTGAGCGGTGGGACTTGCTGAGAGGTGAAGCTTGCTATTAGCTCTGTTGTTCACACTCTGGAAGCAGTGGGGAGGAGTAGCAGTGTAAAAGAGGAGTGGGACAGAAAGCACTAGGTGAGCTCTGGTTTTCTTTTTGGAAGACTTTTCTCAAAGCCAAATCTTTTAACAGTGTGTTTTTAACAGGGTTTTTTTCTTTGTTTTCTTTTTTCTGGCCACGTGCTTTGGAAGCAGCCTAACAACATGTGCCATTGTTTTACTCAATAAGGATGTATCTTTTGAGGGATAGTAGAAGGTACATTGGAGTCTTCACAAGGAACCAGGGCTTCAGTCATTAGGTCTTGTCCATGGAGTGCAGTAAACAGGGGTTTTTCTAAACAGGTAAGGGGGCACTTTGGGGGTTAAGAAATCTTACAGGAGGCCCTGCAATACTTAACTGGTAAATATGGCTGGTGGAGTTGTTGCTGTAGTTACTTGCAACAGCTGTGGGATGTTTGGTTTTTTTGTCAGAGGATATGTGTAGCTACACCTGCAGCAAGTGAAAGTTGGTTGCTCTTTTAGAAAAAAAGGTCCAGCAGCTTGACGCGCAAGTATCTATGCTTCAAAACATTAGGAAAAAGGAAGATTTCATCAACAGAGTGGAGCTGACGGTACTGGGTGAGGAACACATCAGGGATCTCTCTGAAGAAGATAGCAGCTCTCAAACACTGGAGGTGGGCAAGTGGAAAAATGTAACACAAAGAAGTAGAGGGACTAGGAGCATTCTTTGAGCTTAAACCTACAAAATCGATTTGAAGTTCTCTCCCTTCTCAGCGAGGGTAAGGAAGACACACAGGAGCACTCATTCTGTAAGCATCAGATTCACCTTCAACAGGATGCCCACAGCATTTGGCCCTCCCAAGCAGGCCAAAATGTGAAAAAACATCAAAAAAACCCCGAATGCCTTGCATTTGGATTTGTTCGTATTTGTGCATTTGTTCGTATTTGTGCATTTGTGCAGGACATATTCGAGCTGATTTTGGCCCGAATATGACGGAATGCATCCAGATTCGGGCCAAATCCGGGAATCGATACACCCGAATCTCCAAGCCTAATTGAAGGGGGTTGAACTTGATGGGTCTTGGGGTCTCTTTCAACTTTATGATTCTATAGAGGCTCCCAGTGTTAGAAACGCAGAAACATATAACTGGAAAATATCCCGAGGATGATTTACACCAGTAGGACATTCATATTCCCCCCTCCATCCCCCAGTAACCTTTGTTCTGTGCCCTGAGGAATAAAAAAGCCTCCAGACTCTCTGGGACAACCTGGCCTGGAGGAAAATTCTTTCCTTACCCCAAATTGGCATTACCCTCAACATATAAGGCCATAAAAGCTGAGCACTGGCTTATCCCTTGCCATTCTCTCTTTATCTGCCTAAATTCATAGTCTCAGAATCAGCATTGCTGTCAGATGGCTAGCCTCTGTTGAAAAATCTCCAAAGAAGGAAAGGCCACCACTTCTTGAAGAAGCCTATTCCACTGAGAAACCATTCTGTCAGGAAGCTCTGCCTAATGCTTAGCCAAAAACTTTTTTCATTTAATTTCAACCTATTGGTTCTGGTCCAACAGTTGTATACATGAGTACAGAATTTCATGAATAAATACTGGCATAAACCAGGTTATACATTCAGGATTTTTTGGGGGTCATTTCTGTGTTTTTTAAAGTTATTAACCATAGCATAATGGAAATAATTTTTGACAATTTGGCTAACATTTGCAATATGATCAAACAACTATTTTAAGCAGTAGTCCAAAGCTATACTCGTGTATAAATACACTCTACTGAAGTGTATGAGAGACATACATGCCATGCATGACAGGTGATTGCCAAGATGTGTTATCCTTCTGCCTTCAACATCTAAACTATATAGATGTGTTATCCTTCCGTCTTCAACATCTAAACTAAATATAGTGTCAGCACTAATGGAAGATTTTTTTAAAAAATACAGGAATTATCCTTGCCATGAATCTTGCCCATTATTATATATTAGAAGACTATTAAATATAGCACATTCCCATAATCTGTTATTCCATTCCAAACATTATTTACTTCTTCTGATTGCTCATTTGTAACACTTAAGCCCATTTGGAATAAAATTTATGGGAAAGCATAAAACAACAGTTAAGAAGAGAGCATGACATTCAGGGATACTTACATTTTATGAAACAGACCAAATAATATGGGTGGGAAATACGTTTTTTTCATTTTAGAAATTTAATTCCAAGAAACTTCAGATCTTCATTGGCTGTTTACTTATGATGGAGCCAGTGTAGTGGTTAGTTTTTTGGAATAGGATCTGGGTGAACTATGTTCAAATTCCCACTCTGCCATGTAAAATTGCTGGGTAACCTTGAGCTAGTCACAATCCCAGCCTAACCAATGTCACTGGATTGTTGAGAAGCATGTAAAAAACATTACAAAAGCCATCCTGTATCCCCATTGGAGAGAGATGTGAGATACAAATGAAGTACATAAATATTTTTGTTCTAGAAAATAATGATTCACACAAATAGTAAACATTAGGACACAATGATTCATACACAGCCAAAGTCTGATACAGGTATACACTAGAATGCAATAGTCAAAATAAGTACACAAAATATTCCACATCAGAATCAGTACTCATAATTATCATTGCAGGATTGGGTTCTCGGGCATATTCTTCAACAAAACGTTCAGCATGGTCATCTGGAAGTAACATGATAATTCAAAAAGGAATATGAGAGTTATGCTATTTCTCTAGCTCAATTTTTTTGTCCCATATTTGGGTGACCACTTACCCAGTAACAACACCATACAGTATGTACAACCAGTTGGTAAGCTGATGATCTCTATTGGCCACTGTCTTCACCATTTGGTAGCACAATATAGATGATTGGCTTTCTTAATGATTCAATGCATATCATGGCAAGTGAGCATCATCTGACAGGATCTATTTCCCCTTGTATTGGATTGTAATGCTCACATTCATTATGAAGGTGAAAATCAAGGCACAAAGGTAAAGTGCCTTCAGATTTTTTTGTATACTGGACTATGTGTATGCCGGACTACGTGTGTACAAAATTGCAGCTTTATCTTAGCTTTGAAAATAACTTGGTAATGTTGATATTTCTCAGTCAATCAATAAAATTGATCAACAAAGCTAAACAATTTTTATTACAAAATGCACATACATTTTTTATATTTAGAACAATATTTTGTTTGTTAAAATTCCTTTGAATATATGCAGATATATATTCTGGCATCTGACCCCTCTATCCGCTCAGGGAGCAGACTGAGCTTTACTCCAGTGTGTCTTTGAGATACGTCAGCATAAGAACCAGCTGCACTGATGCAGGACTGTAGCATCTTGAGTTGTGCAAGGTAGAAAGGTGCCTAAAAAAATAAAGCATCAGAAAGGGACTGAGGTTTGTATGAGGGGGGCTGGTAGGGGGTTGGCCCACTTATAGCAGACAACTGGTGTTCCATCCTCAGTTCAGCTGCTAAGATCTCACACCATATGTGGCCAAATAAAGTAATAGTGAATAAAAAGCAATATCATCTGATGAGGAGGTAAATTTCAGTTGGGCTAATCCATATGTAGGTCTCAACCTAGAGTACCCAAACCACAGACTAAATTTTTTAACCACCAGAGCAAATTCTGCAGTAGGTGTTAGCTGAGCTGTAGTAAAGTTGTAGCAGAAGCAAAGGGAGTGATGGGGGGAAAGCAAAAAAGTTTTTAGGACATCATTTGAACCAAATATACCATTCAAGGACTATTTGCAGTTCCAGAGCTCAGGTTTCTGCACATGTCTTTCTGAGCATGTGCAAATATTTTTCTTCGCAACTATAAATAATTAAAATATCAGAACATATACGTTTTGACATATTTTCCAAATCAAGAGAATGGGAAAAATATGTAAGATATTGCACACACACACACACACATTTTTAATGATGCAAAATTGTTCAGTACTTAACTGAACCCATCAGCCTTAAAGCTTAAGAATTAAATTGTCTAGTTCTTTCCCTGTGATATCTTAAAAGTTAAAAAGTCATTCTGCCTGATAAAACTGTTAGAGCGCAAATGAAAAATGTTTGGAATAGCTAACAAAAAAATGATTGTGGTTAACAACGTGGAGTATGCTCACCATTCCTTTCAAGTTCTTTTCTAAGCTATAATTGCTTGCTCCATGCTGACAAATTTAGCAGCAAACAAAGCCCATTAACATTAAAAGAACACATTTCTACCCTGCAAATATCAAGCACTTGCTTGTGAAGCATACTTCAGTAGCAACTGCGTGTCCCAGCTCATATATGTTTTGACTAAAAACTAATGCAAAAACTAGTCAGCAGCTCACCACACAGTTTCTTTCTAGTTTCACAACCTTTCTGAAAACATATTAATTGTTCTACATTTTAAGATAGATGTTTCAATTTAGCTCATATTGTGGAGTCAAAAGAAACCATAATAATGGGGAGAATTTTATTCTTAATTACCCCAATAAGTGTTCCATTAACTGAGCTCATGACCACCATTTGGTGTAAGAAAAGCGTCTTCTGATTTATTAATCAATAACCTCCATAATGTCCTCTTGTTAACAACCTTGCTCAGGTCATGCAAACTGAGGACTGTGACTTACTTTATTAAGTCAATCCATCTCGTGGTGGGCCTTCCTCTTTTCCTACTATCTTTAACATTTCACAGCATCTTTGTCTTTTCTAGAAGCATAATTACCAGATAAAGCTTCTCTTGGGCTGTATTTTATCAGGCTCCAAAGAAGTGTGTGATGTATTTGGTATCTCCCATGTCAGAATTATGTGTGCTGTATTAAAAATAATGTTTGGGAAAAGGCTTGGCTGAAAAACTTTCTCCTTGGGTTGAAAACTCCAGTGGAAGATGGGGATATCCCCTTTGGGGAGGGCATAAAATTGGATCCCCAGAACCAAACTTCCCCAAACCTAGGGGTTCTTTTAAAGAGAATCACTTGCAGATAAGCTGCAAATTTGGTATGTCTACCTTGGGGAAAAAAAAGTCCCCATGGAGCCTACCAAAATTTTCCTGTAGACATTAATGGGCCAATGTCACACACAATCATCTGTGGGGAAAGAAAGATCCTACCATTTCTCTCAGTTTGGGTACTCATAAATGGATTCCACCCAGCACAAATATGTCATCTTTAAAACATTATAAAAAAGCATTTTGGGGGAGAACGTCATACAGCTCTCTTCCACAAAATGAGTTCAGTTCATTATACTCCTCTCAATCCAGATTGTTCAAAAATCACTAAACTAGTGATCTAACCCCGCCCCCCCCCCACCACCAAACCTGAGTTGAAGACAATTCCTGCCTGTGGAGTGAACACCAGTAGAGAACACTTTATTTCTCCTGCCCAAACCACTTACTTTCATTTCCACTGCTCACACCCGCCATTTTGTGTGCTGCAGCACATTCTTTGTGAAGATTTCCTATGAAAGTTAACTGTTTGCTATTTTGCTGTAAAAAAATGAATGAATAAAGTTAATTTTTCCTAGTAATCCCATGCAGGTGTTGTTTTTCCCTTCCTTTTTTAAGGGGGATGTCTGAAAAGCTACAGCAACAGAAATATATGTATATTGCAGTTTCTCTAATCATGTTTCTGTAGCTTCACAGATACCCGCTCAAAAAAATGAAAAAAAATGTGTGCACTTTTCTGTTTGACCTTTCAAAATGCTTCTCCCCCCTCCCATCCTGTTGCCCAGGAAACTAGTGCCAGGGCAGGGAAAAGTCAACAGAGGATTACTCCTTCCTGAGCAATCCCACAAAGGGAGGAAGCACTTTTGCCATCCCAGCAGAACCCATTTGGATGCCCACCAGAGTACCAGCCAAGGTTAAGTTATTTGGGGAAAGAGAAAATAAACATTTAAAGCCCAATTGCCAGCTTCATAATAGGGCTTTTTTTTTTTGGATTGTAAAAAAATTGCCTTATATGGGCTGTGGGAAGGGGTGTGTGGAAAAAGCTGAAAAAGTCAAAATGTTTTTCTGCCTTCAGCTTTTCATCTTCATCTGGACAGTTAGGGGGTCTTTTTCAGCCAAAAATTTGAAAAAAAAAGCCATGGCGGGGGGGAAGCCAGGTTTTGTAGCCTGCTTTGTCTTTTTTAAACTCTATATAAAAAGAAGTAACTTTCTTAACAATTCTGCTGCGTTTATTATTCAACTCTGCTAAGGATAGGTTATGTGAGCATAAATGCCAAATAAAGGTTGTTGTTGTTGTTGTTGGTTATGTGAGCAAGCCTTCTATCAGGTTTTGCACCCAGGTTCTATCAGCACCGACTGCAACTATGTCGGTGCACCCCTGCTTGCTCGCCTATGCAGAAACAGTCAAGGTGTCTGTTATGGGGAGAGGAAAGGAAAAGCAGGTTGTAAGCCCCTTTGAGACTCCTTACAGGACAGAAAGGCAGGGTACAGAATCAAAACTCCTCCTCTTCTTTTGTTTAAAGGTTTTCAATATAATAGTATAGCTCAACCACTTTTAGAAGATCAGAATATAGTGATAATACATACAAATCCAGACAACTAAATTACTAACAAAGTTCTCAAGCATAATATTGATATTATTCTGTTTCATTAAGACCGGATGAATGAATACAATTATACTGTCCGTTCCATAACGGACATGTTTGTGCAGATAAGTTCTGCATTTGTGACAGCCTTGTTTTTTTGTAACGCCGATAATTAATTTTATCCAAATATATCGGATTTCTTATGGATGCAGGCTGTTCAGTGCTTTCACATAGATCTCTTGCTGCCACTTATACAGATGGATTCAACTGATGTCCCCGGACCCTTCTCAGTACGTGTGGATCAACCGTTACAACTTAAATAAATGGAGCTGACTTTGCAGGAAGGGATACTCTGTGTGTATTTATATCCTGAGTAATACTTTTGAGCATATGGTGGAATGAAACCTGGGACATTATGGTTTACTCTCTGGCTATATAAAATCATCATAGCCTCTACTTCTCACCTTGACAAAGTGTGCAGTGAGTTATAAATATTCTTGTCCTATATCAAGGGATAGCATCAGCTCCAAGCATTCAGCCAAGCACGTTAGTAAATGTTATTAAAGCAATGCAAGAACTCCAAGTATTTATCTTGTCCATTGAAGGGGAGCTCACAATCAGCAGTTTGCAAGCACATTTGTCATTCCCAAATCAATCTGAAAACCTACACCGCTAAAAACTACAGAGTGCTCAACATGTGACAATTACACATTGTGAATACCCACTTACAAACTCTCTAGGACTGCAATAGCAATCATGAGTGCTTTGAAAGCCAACTTGTAAATTTTTCAACAGTGACAAATTCACAGGGTCACCCCTGCCTCATGGTGTTATGTATTTGCTGCAAACGGCATTGTCAAGTGCAGCTTAGGGACCAAGCTGCTTTTGTTATTGGATGGAAAAGTGAAAAAATGTGGGTAAATTGCTTTGAGCAATGAAATACCTCAGGCAGACCAATACACCACTAAGTTAGACTGAAATGTAAAGACGTGAACTGATTTATTTACTAGTTTCTTTGTTCTGACATATAGAACAATATATGCAAAAAAAAATCTTCCTCTCATTTTACATATGGTCCTTTGTCCCAGGCAAATCCTCAAGCCAGCTCCCAATAATACTCATGACTTCCTGAGTCTCAGGCTACTTGCAATATTACAGTATTGTTGCTAACATTGTAATAATGTTATTACAAATAATCTGTTTCTCCATATAAGACTAGATTGGCTGTGCCCTTATGGTATTAGGGAGAAGCAGAGCCACTGGAGCTACCTATGAGACGCAGTTGTAAGAAGTAGCTGGTGTGTTATGATGGACTTATCAATATTTGTGACTAGCTGAACAGCTTCATCATATTCATGGAGATCTTTTACAGCGTGTTATTCCATACGCATGGCAGGGAAGGATACTGTCCATTAATGGAAAAACCTAATAGTACAATGAACATTATATTATATAGGTGGGTTTCTGACCTCAAATTGAGGTAAATCGTAAATTGAGGTAAAAAGGTCTTCTGAGGAATGGAAATAAAAAGAACATCAAGACAAAAAAATCCAACAGAATGTTATAATATATCATTATAAAGTGAAATGATTCCATTTCCTCCATTCCTTTCATAATCTATACTGCTATTTCCTACAATTTTCCTACCTTTATCTATAATCCCAACCCACCTGGATGTTGTTCCAAAGCAACTACAAGTTAGGTAGTAACCAGCAGAATAAGTAAATAAATACTACCATTACTATGGAACGATACAAAAATGAAATATAAAAAGAGCCTATGCAAACACAGGCTCATCTAGAATTGGCATTATGAGTTGTATGGACAGTGTCCAACAAATTTTAAAATTTTATTTTCAGGCACAAGGGGGTCTTGATTTGTAATACAAAAGAAGGAGGATTAAATAATTCAACACACAACTTTCCTAGTGTGAAATGGTCCCAGGGATCTGCCATTTATCCTGCTGGGTTAAGCATTCAGGAATTAATAAGGTATATTACTTTTTACTAGAGTTTCCAGGTCCCCTTGGCCACTGGTGAGGAATGCAGGCATAGATCCAGGTTGCCAGATCCAGGTTGGAGGACTCTGGGATATTTGGGGATGGAGCCTGGGGAGTACCACAGAGCATACCTCCCAAACAGGGGCATACCACCCATGGGGACAGGGTGGGTCAAATGACCCCTGTTGTACAAAATCTTTCCCCACTCCTCTCCTCCCCCACGCTGACCCAGGGGTTATTTGACCCCCCTGTCCCCATGGGAAATATGTGGTGCCCGTCCAACCCACCTCCTTCCTTCCCTATGCCCTTGGGGCTGGGCTTGGAGGCAGGAAATGGCTCAGATGGGCACCACGGAAGCAGGGTGCCTCCTGGGCCATCTGCTGCAGCATCCTCCTCCCACATCCCTGCAGGCTGACATCTGCCCTCCCCAGGCCCTGGGGAGGGCAAGAGGTGGCCTGCAGGGAAGCAGGGGGTGGAGGCTAAGGGGTGCCCATCTGAGCCACCCTTGCCCTGAGCCCCGCTTCCAAGCACGGGGGGGGTGTGGTGGTAGGGGGGGCATGGGGCCAGAGGGTGGCACCCAGAGCAGGGGTTGTCCCTGGGTGCTATTTTCCCCCAATACACTTCTATTCTCTACTTTATTCTGGAGAACTCATCTCTGTAGTTTGGGGATGAGTTGTAACTCTGGGATATATCTAGGTCCCACCTGGAGGATGGCATCACTACTTTTTACAAGCAAATTCTCTCTAGAGTTATTGTTTTTGAGCAACAGAATTTGTTCCAGATTTGAAATGGCACCTGATCAATAATAAAGTATTAATCACTAGCAACATACTTGTTATAAGTCTGCTATGTCAGACAGCAAGATAAAAAATCTAATAAATAAATAGATAAATATGTATTATTTGACAGTTTTATGCTTGCTTTATTATAAAGCTTTAGAAGATTCCTGTGGAATGCAGTACTCTCAAATACGCCTCATCATAGCATGGTTCCAATATACTTGTCGATTCTTACCTGTGTAAATTACAGCGTGGATCCATTGGTTCATGTGTGAACTCTGTAGAGCTCTGGACTCTACTAGTGAATTACTAGTGAACTACTGAGTCGATGTAAATGTTCAGAACACATTTGTTGTGTTGGGCAAAGAGAGAGAAAGGCAATTCTTTTATATAATTTTTGCATCATTTAATGTGTTATGTTAATACATGTTAATACATGCTTTTTTCAGTTCTGCTTTTAGACTTATAATTGGTTCTGTAACCCCAATTCCTATTGCATTGTCTGCTGAAGCTCCAATCCAGTAGACAAAATAGATTCACTCTGTTATAGTCCACCTTGGGTTCAAGTGAAAAAGTGAACTATAAGCAGCAACAGCAACATAAATCAATAATATCGTTTCTAGAGAGATTATTGGTGCTCCTAACAACTTTGGATACCAGTGTGATACTATGCATTGAGTCCCTGAGGCTATAGTTATAGTGTGAACAGTACCCAGAAGGGATTCTGTGCATGGAACCTTGCTTTCACACAAGGATTGCCCTTGCTAGGTGGAAATGTTGATGGGAGCAAATGTTTAAGCCAATTCAGAATATAAAGTATTTCATTCAGAATGTTCAGATTTTGGATAGATTTTATACTCATCAAGAACCTACCAACTTTAATTGTTAAGAATTCTAAGGGCACCCTAGAGATGGGAAGAGGGGATCAAAGGTACTTGTTGCCTTGCTCCATTGTTTTTTAATGTGTAATTTTGCCTAAGGAGTCAAAACAGGAACATTCAACTGCTAAAGATGTATTAAAGACAGGTAAAAAATGGATGGAGAAGAGCAGCCAAAGGCATTTTTCAAGCATTCGTCGCCTCTCAGTAAAACTTCAGAATTCTTAACAGTCAGATCCCATTTTACATAGCCCAGCTCTATTTAAAAACTGCTAGGACACTGACACTAACATTCCATAAATATAGTAAAATCACAATTTAATCAGCATTTAAAGATGTAGTAGTGCACTGCCGACCCAGCAGTGCCGTAGTAGAACGTTGGGACGCCAACGGACCTGCGGCCTTGCCGGTCGCATCGCACCCCCACTCCTCATCCCCCCATGAGTCACGGGTCGTGAACTGTCTGGCTCAATCACCGGGCGCAGGGACAATGGTCTTGCCCCCAGGTGAGGATTAGGCTCAGACGCGTACGCTCCTCTCCGCACGTAGCCAGATGAGATCATGCATCACATGATGATCTCCCGACCTCCCGCTCTCCCGGAACTCCCCCCCCAGTCCTCCCTCCTACACCGATAGAGTAACAATAAAGGTGCCAGGAACCCGGCAGACGGGAGACTTCGCTTAGGAACACGGACCTCCGGTCTCCGCCAAGCTGGCGATCTCCGCACCAGATGTTATCTCCGCTCGTCTTCGCTTCATCGCTGACCGCGTAATCGACACTACAAGCTGGTGTCAAACCTGGAATCAACCTCCAATTTCTGCCTGCCACCGTCGCCTGGGGAAGGGGTCACCGCTGATATCAAGTCCGCTGGATCGGGCGCTTATCCAGGGACCACCGTTGGTATCGCTTGTCCTCTGGATCGGCGATCCAGAGACACGCCACCCTAGGACACTCTCCTCATCTCGAATGAACACCGGTGAGTATGGGAGCTGTAAAAGCAGGGCTTATGACAAGCACGCTGATCTAACTGAAAGCTTAACGGGTCGCCGCAGGGTCCCCAGAAGAGAAGGGAGCTGGGCGCAAATTGGTTGAGAGGAGATTGAAGCTCAGTGTCCATGGTACCCAGAGGGGGGACATTGAATCTTAAGGACTGGGAAACATCGGGCGCATTTTCGACAGAGCCTCGCCGATGCGTTCTGCTACTCGACGTTGAGACAATGTTTTGTCGCCATCAGCCTGCAGACCGACGGCTCCCTTGCTGTAGCCTCCTTCGATCTTTCACCTTCAATTCCTGACCCGAATTTTCTATCCACTAAATTGGACGCTTCGTCCTCCTTCTGCCCCGCCTTCGCCACCCATTTCAACTTCCGCCGCTCAGCCTCCCGTTCACTTTCCTTTTCCAAAGCCACTGCACTCCGGCCAGCCACGTAATGGCGCTGGTTTCAAAACTCGCAGAACGTATCAGCCACGCATCTGCAGAAGAAAGAAACCCTGACGGAAGACGATGCCGAGCATTCTTGCATTGTGCCCCATCCACTTCACAGATACCGAGGAGGATGGCATAGTTCGCTGGTTGTCGAAAGTACCGCCTCTGAGCTATAATATCCTTACCGAGCTCAAGAAAGCAATGCGGACGAGGAGTCACTAGCCCCTACGCGAGGAGTATTGAAGCCATCGCAAGGAACCACCTTAATGGTTCCAGATGACTGGAAAACCACCTTTCGTGATGTGCTCCTGAGCCCCGCGCAATTTGTGGTCTGGGAAAGTGAGTTCACAAAGCAATGCTTCAACAGAGCAGTTACCTCTGGCGGGCGCTTACACTGGCCGGGCCAGCTTTTACGTAGCTGCTTTTGCCAACCCAACGATCAGATTGTCCTTGCCTGAGGCCACCTCACGGGTCGCTTCTGAGTGCCTATAAGGCATTTATCAAAGTCCCCAATGCCGCCAGCCAACCCAGAGTTTTCTCCTCCATCCGCAAAAGCTCCCAAGAGCCCTATGCTGAATTTGTGAACAGGCTCCAGGAAGCGCTCAAGAGGTAGATAGCGAGGGAGGCTCAAAACGAAATCTCATGCTGCGAAGGAGAACGCTCCATGGAGTGCCGCGAGGGCAATCACGGGCTCAGGCAAAAAATCCTGAACTGGCCGACATGCTTAAGGTTTGCCAGGACATTGGGTCCCTCCACCACCAAGCTAGCCTCCTCGGCCAGCACTCTCCCACCGGCGGGAGACAGTCTCAGGATGACTGCTTTAATCCGCGCAGACCCGACACACACTGGCGTAGGGTAGCCTCGCGGGGGGGCCTACAACTCGATGTGGAGGAGGGTCCTCCCCCAGGAGGAGAAGGCCACCCAAAACCCGTGCCCACGCCAGAAGGGCTTCCATTGGAGTAGAAACGACTGCCCGCCGGGAAACTTCCTCCCGCCTCGGGCGCCTCCCCAGCCCAGGACCAAGGAGGAGAGCAGGTACTAGAGCAGAACCAAGCAGCCCCTGCCAAAACCACCCCTTCCGTGGCATTCAGCCGCATGCACCCAGCCCATCTCCTTAAGTTCCCCACGAGGTTCTTTTGTCGCCCTAACCCAGTATGACGAGCCCATCCCTACCGGGACAATTAAGCAGTGCAAGCAAAGGCCTCTGCCAAGGAACAGGGACTGTTCATCGCCCCTGAGGATCACTCCACGCACTCAAGCGGACTCCATCCACCTCCAGGTCTGGACAACATCCCACAGGAGCTGCTCAGCCGGGAGCCGAAGGCGCCAGTTGATTCTTGCCCCATGCGCTGCCCGGGCTGCCGACCCACAAAGGCTACGAGCACCAGCAGCCAACATGGCGCAGCCCAAACCACCGCCGCAGCGCGGAGACACTCCTATCGGGAGCTCCTGGCCCATATCTGGAGCTCGCCAGAAGGATGTAGTTCAAGGCCTGGTGGACACCGGCGCTTGATGTTATCAGCTATCAGAGCAGCCGAGTGGCTCCCAACAGTGGCTTCAATCGGGCTTGCCCGCACATCTGGGGGGGGTGGGGAGACAAAACCGCCAGACGGAGCATCCACCACACGGTCAACAGCCCAGGACTCGAAGCGTAGCTCACAGTCCGCCCATCGCTCTAGGACATCCATGTCAATCTCTGGGGAAGAGACCTCATGGAGTCAGGTTAAAACGAATCTGGTCTGGGATGGGTAAAGCCGCCACGGATCATTGATTCCAATCGCCTTCCGGGTTGCCTCCTAATTTCCGCCAGAAGAAAACTGTTTCTCCTCCTCTCTTTCTCCTTCTGTTTTTCGGGATTAGTAGAGGCGGAGGGCCACTATTGACTGGCCTCCCTGGATATTAGAAAATCTGGGCCCGGCCCTGATACCGCAGCACTGCCAGGACAGGCTCAAATTAGGGATGCTTGCCGCCACTTACCCACTCCATAAACCGCTTGGGCACCCAACAATGTTGCTCTCCGTTTTCTGATCTTATTCCGCCCTGGCCGAGGTCACGCCTCAAGGAGCCAAGTCTCGGCGGCTGCATTCCCAGATAATCGGATCACAAAATTTTAGCAACTACTCCAGCTTCCTGCATTAGCCACCAAGGTCACGTAAGTGCAACTCCCTTGCAAAGAAACCCCCCCCTTCCTTCTCCTTTGTGTAAAAAGGAATTTTATTCTCTAATTGCCTGATTGCTTCATTCCTCGATGCACCCATCCCCCCCAAAAGGTGCTTCCAAAGCCCCTTTGTGTTGCTGATTAAGTATGCATACCCACAATCCCCAGGACTCGCCTCTGTTCCTCCCTCGAGGCTCGACTCCTCAGCCTTGGACGCACCCCGATGACGCCTGAAGCCAATTCCCCACCAGGGGTCGCCTACCTCCTGCCCTCCCTGTCAAACAACTAAAGAAAGAGGGAGTGTAGTATGCCCCAGGAGGGTTGCATTAAAAGCAACCTTCACAGGCTGCAAACAAGCCTCCCTTCCCATATTAAATCTAAACACTAACTCATCCCACCCCCCGCCATCCGGCTTAGAACTGAGCTCATGACTCCGGGGCCCCCCCCGGGTGAATCCTGGGAAAGGGGTGTGTGTTTCAGTCCCTCTTCCTACAGGTTCCCGCGGACTCCGATCGCCATGACAGGCCAACCCATGGAATGGCGCCAGGAGGAAACTAACCCCGTCCCGAGATGGAACGCGATCTCTAGAGGATCCCGCCCAGCTATCCCAGCAGGAACGCTTGCCGCCAACGCCAAAGATCCCACGACCTGGGAGACGCTGCCACCACCAGCCAGGCTCCTTAGCTTGCTGCGCCAGCAAGACCACCCCGAGACACCCGAGAACCTCTGTGCTTCTTTGCATCATCACCACTCAACTCAGCGGTACCACCATCCTTTGCTCTGCTCTGCCGCCCGCCGAGAAGCACGCCCCTGGAAAAGCTTTCACCAGACCAACATCTGGGAGCAGTTTGCCGCAGCTGCCAACGATCATCTTTCTGCCTGGCCAGTACCTAGAGTCGGAGCCTGCTGAGCTCCTGCCTGCTCCCCCCCCGCTGCAAAGCACCCGGAGACTTTAGCTGAGTCTGGGCTGAGCCTCATGAATGCCTCTAATTCCATCAGATATTCTATGAGCCACTGGGACCCGTCAGTCTAAACCCTGCTGCATTTTTCCCTTGTCACCAAGACGGTCGCTAACCACGAAGTCCAACACCTGCGCTTCGCATCACCGGGCGAAGCCGAACGGGAACCGACTCCGGCCCATCTGGCTGCTCTCGCCAGTTGGAACTGCACACACATGGAGTGACACATTCCCCCGTTCGAAACATCCTGCTCCCCAGGCTGTTTGACTCCATGGGAGAGGACGCGACTACATCCTCGCCTCAATTTCTGCCGTGAACTCTTTGCTGCCTCCACACACCATTGTCCTACCCCAGTCTCCACTCCCAGCCCGCTGATCGCCACCGGGCCTCTGCTCTTCCTTTCGACCCTTCTTGTCGTGGATGACGTCATTTCTCTCCTAAGCGGAGTTCGCCTCCTCGCAACTTCCCTAGTGGGTTCTGACTCGCTTCCTACAATGCTAAGACTATTGGCCGGCTGGCCTGTGCCCCAAGTGGTCCATCAACTCTACCTCCACCGCTTGATGCCCCAGCCCCTCGAAAGCAGCAGGAACTTCGCCAAGGTTTACTCCTAGACAATCGTACGCTATTGATTATTTGTTGTTGTTACATCACCAAGGTTGTGAGAATGTACATAATATGTTACAATCTTTCTGATAATTCTCAGTTGATCCACATGAAAGTGCGCGGAGCTGCAAGAAGTTGTATCTAATCTGAAGTATGATGTTTTGCCCCATTGGTGGTCAGCCCTCTGGAGCTGGCTGGAGGATGGTTGAGTGCTATTGTACAGACTCCCATTGGTTTAATTGTGTGCCTTGTTATCGGATCTTGCTTCGCTCAATGCGCGGTTCAATATTGCCTGTAACGCGGTGTAGGAAACCCTCACATTTCCCTTACCCCAACCGTTCTAATGTTGCACAAGGCCAACAGCTGACCAAACGGGCGGAGGAGACAAGCGCCCCTTTAAATCGCCTTAGCGCTTTCGCCCCCCGCTTAAAATGTAAAAAGGAGGAGATGTAGTAGTGCACTGTCACCCAGCAGTGCCGTAGAGAACGCGGGACAACGGACTCCGCGGCCTTGCGGTCACGACGCACCCCACCTCATCCCCCCCATGAGTCACGGGTCGTGGAACTGTCTGGCTCCAATCAACGTGGGCTAGGACAATGGTCTTGCCCCCCAGGTGAGAGGATTAGGCTCAGACGCTGCATCAGCCCTCCTCCGCAATAGCCAGATGAGATCATGCATCACATGATGATCTTCCCACCTCCCGCTTCCGAACTC
The DNA here is from genome assembly GCF_021028975.2 of Sphaerodactylus townsendi. Taxonomy (NCBI): domain Eukaryota; kingdom Metazoa; phylum Chordata; class Lepidosauria; order Squamata; family Sphaerodactylidae; genus Sphaerodactylus; species Sphaerodactylus townsendi. Next base: position 125,428,063 of record NC_059425.1, on the reverse strand, counting down.
CCCCCCCAGTCCTCCCCTCCTACACGCTCTCATAGAGTAATAGAAGGTGCCAGGAACCGGCAGACGGGAGACTCGCTAGGAACACGGACCTCCGGTCTCCCGCTGCTGGCGATCTCCACCAGATGTTATCTCCGCGTCTCGTCTCGTTCTTACGCTGACCGCGTGGGTCGACTACAAAAATCCAATCTAAAACCTGATGGCACTAGATATTTACAGATATACCCCAATAAAGGAGGGGGGAAAGTTGGAAAGGATAGAATGGGGAACAAAAGAACAAATGATTTTTTTGGTATTTAGTAGAAGTACTGCAGTGGTCTGAGCGTCAGACTAGAATAATGGAGAATGTGGATTAAATCACCATGCAGCTATGAAGCTCAGTGTGTGGCCTGGAATTAGTTACTGTTTATCAGTGTAAACTACCTTACATGGTTGTTGTGAAGGTAGAATCATGGGAGAGACCATATAAACATCCTGTGCTTCTTGGGGAAAGGTTGGGATAAAAATGATATTAGAATTGACAAAGCGTGGCCGCGCCTTACCCGCGGCCGCTATTGCAGGAGGAAGGGCCCAGAAGAGAGGCCGTTCGCTCTATATAAAAGGCCCTGCCTCATGGCCAGGCCCCATTCGGAGCTGAGACATCGATCCGTAATAGCATCAACAAACTGTCCCCTTATGTGTGGAACACTTACCTCCGGGCTCTTCTACACACAGTGGGCTTGTAGTGAACTTTTCTAGCATTTCTTTGTTTATACATGAGGAGGCAGTCACTCCTCCCATGGTGCTTTTCTGCAGAGAGCTCTCCTGGGCCTGGTTCCCTTAACTCTGCCTATCAAGTAATCCTTAAAGGCACAGATCTCATATACCCGGTAAGACTGTTGGTTTAGCCCTTTAAACTGCACTTATATCGATATTACTGATCCAAAAAAACCCCCTCCCCAATGAAAGAGGAAAATGAAAGAGGCAAAGCAATTCCCTGAATCACTGGCTGCTAAAGAAGGGGACTGACCTAAAGCTGTTATTTTCTCCCTCCCTCCAGATAGAGAGAGAGAGAGAATAGTGAGGCTTATTATTTGCAAGCACTCCCTATGATTATTGGCTATTATTTCTGGCAATATCCTTATCAATACTAGGGTGCAGAGGTTGCTGCGTTTTGGCTAAGCCCATGTGAATGAGCTTCTTTCCTGTGACATGAAGTAGTTGGCAACAAAGAAGGCACTAAGCAGTTTCCTGTACTTTCAAACATTTGTTTAAATTTGCCATATTGTTCCAACCTCCAGGTGGTGACTGGAGATCTCCTGGAATTACAAATGATTTCCAGGTACAGGGATCAGTTCACCAGGAGAAAATGGCAACTGCATTGTACTCCACTGAAGTCTGTCCTCTCTCTGAACCCCCTTCGTTGGGTTTCACCTTGAAACTCACCAGGTATTTCCCAGTCTGGACCAGGCAACTCAAGTTCTGCACAATGTAGGATGTTTTAATAATAGCTATATCTTCAATGTTTGTGATGTCTAAATTGTAAACAAAGGATTCTAGAAGAAAGAGCAGGGGACACAAACACATAGCTGTTCATAATTTATCTGCATCTGGGATTGTAGAGAGTGATGTGTTGGAATGCTTGGAGTAAACTCCCCACAGAAAACTCTCTGAGGTTCAACAAAAAGGCATAGAGGCCAAAGTCTGATGTTGCCTCTTGGCACTGGTATTTACTGCCTCTGAATGTGGAAGTTCTGCACAGTTTCAGCACTCAGGACAGATTTTTCGAGAACAAGTCAAGAAAGTAGATTCTGAGTTTGTGCCCAAGCAGCCCACAGCAGCTTCTGACCTTGGCTACTCAGGCTAATGAATGCTCACCATATACATTCAAAAGAATACATAATCTCTCTCTCTCTCTCTCTCTCTCTCTCTCTCTCTCCCTCCCTCTCTCTGGGAAGAACCTTTGGGTCATCCAGGGGTTACTTGGGCTGCACCCTTAGCAATTAGAGGACGAATCTGCAGTGCTTGGAGTTCTTGTAGATACAAGTGTGAAATAGGCATTCAGAGGAAGAGATGGAAATTCAGGCTTGCTTGTACTGTGACTTATTTGACCAGGTTTGATATTAATCCAAATTGGCTATTATTTCTGGCAATACTTGGGAGAAATGCAAAGAAATGAGTGGAGAGTAATAAAACATTATTCACAGCAGTAATAAAGCATTTTGAAAGCATTTTAAGTTGTATGACACTTAAAATACTTTTAAGTGTTATAACGGTTGTTAAACGTTTTGAAAGTATTTTGAAAATGTTGTCAATTTTTTTTATCTCTGCTGTGTGCCATGGCCCATTGTTGTGTTCAGATTTGTGAGTTGAGACATGTTCTATAATGTGATGGTGGCTTTGAGATGACCTGGTGAAAAAAATAGTTCTTTGATTGTAATGGGGGAGGGTGGCCTTTGGTCATGGTGTGGGAGGGTGGCTGCCCATATGGGGGTTGGGTACGTGAAACTCAGATTTTGCCCTGGGCGCCATTTTCCCTAGCTACACCTCTGCTTGCAAGGCAATTTAGTTAAACAAAAATTATTTAACTCAAAACTGTCATATACAGAACAACATACCAACAAAGTTTTATGCACATAAACTCATAGATATAACAGTGAACAGAAACTTGCAATTTGCAACACTTGAAAATGCTGTGGAAACTACAACAGGTCCAGAATACAGTCACACAAATCCTCACAGGGACCCCTAATACATTCTATGAATATCTCAGCGCCATTCAGTCAACCAAAGGGGGAAGGAACATTCACAAGGAACCCCCAATAAATAAAAAATCCATATCTTTCAAAAAAGGGGGAAAGGAAATCAAAAAGGGGAAAGGGAAGATAAAAATGAGATTGTAGAGGAAAGGGAAGGGGAGGGGAGGGAATAAAAGGGAAACAGAAAATGGGAAACTGAGCGGGTGAGGGAGACCAGCTAGTTGGAAACTGTTGCTGATATTTTATTGTACTGTTGTTAACCACCCTGAGCCTGACCTTGGCCAGGAAAGCCTGGGATAGAAATAAAATTCAAAGTAAATGGTTGATTCTTGGTTGCAACAACTTTGTGGTGAACCATATCTAATGTTTCCAGTCAACCAAATTCTAGATTCTTCCAATGAACTCTTCTTGCTAATTGGAAGAACCTGGACAACACGAATTTGTTTGTGTGTGCCATCAAGTCACAATCAATTTCTGGCAACCTCAGCAAATGGATTTTCAAGGCAAGTAAGAAAGCATGATTGGTCTGCTATTTTATTTCACTGAAGAGTGTTCCTTGGTGTTCCCCCATTCAAGTTCCAGCCCTGCTTAGGATTCAAAATCTGAAGAGATTGGGCTGTACCATACCATACCAAATCTTACAGCTTGATAAAAACAGCCCTGAAATAACAATATGGTTACAATAATTCCAGTCATAGTACATGTTACCCCCCTTTTCCAACTAACTTTTCCACATATTCAATTACTTTGAAATTACTGCCCAGAAAAATATATCCAGCTTCCCAGCAAACACTCTTCTCCTGCTGCTAACCTCCATCCCACTGACTCTGTCTACTATTCTTGGGGTTATACCTGTGCTACTTTCTCCTTGGATCCCTTTCAAGCCTGTTTCCATACATAAAGATATTTCTCTCACTATGAAAATCATGCATCTTATTTTTTGACTTATTTTATTTTACTGCTGCTAAGATTATATTTAAAATAGTTGTATAGAAGTAAGCAAGCATATAATTACACAATTTAAAATACATTTTACAAATATGAAATACTATGAAAGATCTGGCAGCACAGAATTGAGAGTTATCAGGGAAAGAGCTTTAGTTTGGTATTTAAAACACTCATATAATTATGGCTTAGCAGACTTCCCTCTATTATCCAAAATTTAATTGAGGTGTCATTCATTAGCGGGTGAAATACTATGTTGACCTGATTTCAAAATCTAATTAAACTATAATTATTCTAGATCGCCTTAAATAAAATCTTTTCATTTTAAAACAACATTGCATTAACAAAAAAATCCCCCCAAGGAATGTCCTTTCAATCAAAGTCTGTAAAAAACCCACTGTCCATTTTACAATGAACCTTGGCCTGTAGACACAGCTTTAGTACAAACAGTTTTTTTCTTCTTCTTTATAATGAGATCCAAGTAAAGATCAAGTAACTTCCAAGTCTTTGTGAACTGGCAGCTGCTAACTCCTTCCTGTCTCTAAAAGGACAATATCAACAGAATGAGTTTGAGATGAATCATGAATTGGTATCACAAATCAAATATTTCCAGTTACAAAATAAAGCAAATCTTAGTCTGATTTTAAATGAATTTTATTAATAACTCTGGCTGCTTCCGCACGGCCACACTGTGGTGTGTGTTGGCGTATACGACGCCGACACACACACCCCGGGACTGTTCGCATGAACGGTCCCAGTAAAGCAGGGAACACAGCGCAGCGCTGCACCGTCGCCCGATCAATGTATCTTCTCTGCGACCTTCTGGCACGTCGCCCAGGCCAGAAGACATGCCCCCCTGCCCTGCACGACCAGCCTTAAATACCCCCTGGCAAACTCCTCCCTTGATGACATTGGGGGATCCCCTGACGTCAGCCAGAAGACATCGCGCCTGTGCACTGGCCCCACCAAATCTCGCGCACTACAGCCATCAGCAAGATGACAGAGGGAGGAGCCCCACACCAGCCTCTCCTTCACCGGGCAGCAATGGCAGCCGCAGTAAGTCCTGGCTGCATTTATATCATTCTATACAAAATCCATGTGTAAACTATTCAGGAATAAAAATCTGAAAAATACAACTGTTGCACTTACTGATCTTTGCCCAAGTATATTTTGTGTGTGTGTGAGACACACATGAACAGACATATACACACATATTTAGATATCTCCTGCATTCATTTAAGGCTGTCTGCATTTGCGTTAAAATGTCAACACCCAGGAAAGAAATACTGGACATTGGTTGTAAAATAAACTTAAGATATGACTGTAAATTCTAAGAGGCCCATGCCTCCAGCAGAAAATTCTCAAGCTTTTACAGGAACTTATATTGACAATTCAGGCCTTCAGCTGACAGCTTGCTTTATGGTTGGCCTCAAAATACATCTGCAGAATGCACATTAAGAATAATCCCCAATTATTTCCCACAGTCCCCAATCCATGTGCCTATTCTGCTCTGCCATCCTTCTGGTTTCAGAAAGCTACTTGTATGTCACAGTTATGCTGATTGGGGTGGTGGGAATTGCTGAAATGACAATGCTAATAGTTGCCCATAAATGGACTGAAGCAGGGGGTCTACTTAGATGCAAAGAGACTATAGTAACTTTGTACCTTTTTACAGTAACCCAAAATGTCATAGGATACGTGTCAGCTATTTTAATTCATTTGCTTCCTTTGTTATTTCAGAAAAGGAACCTGGTAATCTTAGTCTTTACTTTAAATCTACACGCTACTGAGATTCAGAATCACAATGAAAACATTTGTTTTGTTTATTTCTCCCCATGGATCTGAAAACAAATAACTATCCCTAGAAAACCTCTTTATATGAGTCTAATACTATTATAAGGGATTTAAATGTTAATTTTCAGTGCTGCAAGATAAATGCTAAATAATTCAGAAAGACACATTAAAAGGACAAATTCCTACAACCTGACTGTATGCAAAGAAGAGGTGATTTATCAGTTCAAGAAAAGAAGCAAATTAGTGTTTCAATTATTTTGTTTGCAGAATTCCTTGGTGGGTCATTCTTTTCATCATTAGACAACTTGAATAGATTGGGTTTTACTAGAATTATATTGGATGCTAAGTTTTCCATGCGGCGTAAAGGGATTAAGCTATAGGAGCCTTATTAGTTTTGATGGGAGTCGTGCAGCTAAATCCCTGTGCATTGTGGGGCAAATTATAAATACCCCCTTGTGCACATTTAAAGGTACCAGAAACTGAAAATAAATAGGCACACATATTTTTTAAAAAATCCTGAAGTAAAATCAGATGTTTTCTTATCCAAGCATTAATATTCTAAACAATAATCTGCCCTATTTTATCATATTAAGGGAATGGTAACATATTTTAGGATAAATAGTGGTTAAATAACTTCTGATGGGAAGTGGCACTGATGTAGATGAGCCGTATATCATGGCCAACTTTATACACACTCCTGATACCTCTGAAATCACTGCTATGTGAGAGTCCCATGTTGCAAAAGAATGAATATGAACAACATGACGGTATGGGCAAGGCCAGTTGGCTATGACTTTCCCATATTGTATTGTACTATTTGATTTGTATACCACCCTCCCCCAAAGGGCTCATTATAGGCTTCTGTATCAGTCTCATGCTCATTGCTGCATTAGACACATGCAACTCCTTCTGTTATGGAATTACTCCATAACAGGTCCTCTTGCTTGTAACAGTTGTAAAAGAGGTCCTGAATTGTATGTAGAACACATATGAATAGAAAATATGACAGCCTGGTGGCAACCCATCTTCATTTTCATTTAAAGCAAATGGAACAAAAATATGGAGACTATTGCAACTTGGCATTCCCAATGTCATATAGTTCCTCATATCTCCCTAGAACAGTGGTGGCGAACCTTTGGCACTCTAGATGTTATGGACTACAATTCCCATCAGCCCCTGCCAGCATGGCCAATTGTCCATGCTGGCAGGGGCTGATGGGAATTGTAGTCCATAACATCTAGAGTGCCAAAGGTTCGCCACCACGGCCCTAGAACAAACACATCTTTCATTTTGAACCCAAAGTATGGATGCTAAAAGACATGGGGAAGATGTAACTTTTATTCAACTCTGATACAGTTCAGCCTTTGGAGGAGTCATTAGGACCACCTCTAGTGACCATGAACATGCTGCCATCTGACTTGTCTGACAACCAGGTCTGGTGACTTGCTGTTGTTCAACAGCTGCCCCTCCACAAAAGCCAGCGTGGTATAGTGTTTAGAGTTTCAAACAATGATCCAGGATACTCAGGTTTGGATCATCAGTCTGCCATGTAAGCTCACTGGGTGACCTTGGGCCAATTACACATTAAAATTGGGCCAAAATTGGGCCAATTACACATTAAAATTGAGGAGAGGGAAATGATGTAAGCTGCTCTGGGTCACCACTGTGGAGAAAGATAGGGCCTCTCATTTGCAAAACTGCCTCTCTCCTTATGTTCTGTTACAATAACTTATCATGTCATCAGGGCCTCTGCAGGTTCCAATCTGTCAATGGGCAAAATCAACAGTTGCCTGTACACATGCATTCTCCACTGTGGCTTCTGCCTTGTGAAATGGCCTTGTGGAACATCCAAGGAAGTCAAGAAAACTCCCACTCTCCTGGCTTTCTACAAACTATGCAAAACTAAACTACTCAAAGATTCTTTTCCATGCAGGTAATTAGGGCTGCAATTGTACAAAATGATTCACAAAATTATTAGGGAAGTTGGGACTGTGGTCTATACTTTGTATAGACTGTGGTCTATACTTTGGTGCATAGCTTATTGTAGGCAATATAATTTTTGTATCATTTAATGTGTCATTTAATGTTCATATGCTACCCTTCTGTTTTTGCTTGTGTTATTGAATGTCCCATGCATTGGTTATTGAATGTAAATACATTAGTATTGAATGCAATGGTTATTGAATGATCCGTTTTGTTGATTGGACTGACTGATTATGCGTAATCTTCCTTGAGTCTCTATGAGAAAGGCTGACTATAAATAACACAAATAAACAAAATAAATATAAATATAGTTGGAGTTGGGAGCAGATAAGAAGTTGGCTGGTTGGTGGATGGGAAAGAGAGAAGAAAGCAGGGGAAAGTGAGCATATGGGTGTGTCCAGGAGGAGCAAAATAAGGTGCCCTCCCAGTCCTTGCAGGTTTAGCACTGTGACACTGGGTTTAGCCCAGTGGCCTGCATTGTACAACTGGGCTATCGTTTTTTGCAAGTACAGACTGCCAGAGGCAAGGAAAGAGGCAAAGCTGAAGATGATGATGGTAAATAAAGGCAGTTTGGCTGGTAGGTGGGAAGAAAAGTAGGTATAAGGAGAAGCAGTGGAGTTTTCAGAGACAGGAAAAAGGAAATAGTAGATAAGAGGAAAATAAGATCCCCATTCCCACAAGACCTTGTAGGTTTCCTGTTTGCCATAGTATAATTTTCATATGAACATACTGAGTTACATCATTGGTCTAACAAGGTTACTTGTTAACTCTGACTGGCTATCACTTTCCAGTTTGTCATGCAGACAAAGAACCCCATCCAAAGGGGGGGGGGGGCTGAGTCTGCTGTGGAAGCAGCATGCCAGCCACACTGGCAGATTCACCCTCCCTGGCAGAAGGGCAATTTAACTAGTGCACAGTCACTGCCACCCTCCCCCACCTCCATCAGTATAGTGGGGTGGTCCAGTGATGGCTGAAGGAGGGGCAGTCTTTAGTCGGCTGCCTACTGGCTGTTCACTGCCGTATGTTGTCAACATTTGATTCAAACTTAAGTCACCAAAAACTGTAGCTTAAATCTGAACAGCTCCATAGAGGCTGCTCAGCAGCAGGGAGGATTTTGAAGTTTTGCAGCCGCCCTACTCTGCTGGGAAGTCCCTTTAAAAGTGGTGAAGTGGCATGGCTGCAGCACCACAGCCAAGCACACAGCTTGTGGATGGGACTGAAAGTTCCTTCTGTTTGGATTTGCTGGGGATTGAGCCTAGGGGTAGTCAAATGCTCTACCACTAAGCTATGAGCATGTTCCATACTTTCTATACATTTCTTATATTGAACTCAACTTCTAAGGCACAGTTTGAATATTCATTCCTTTGTACTGGTTCCAACCCCATTTTTTTTTGTTCTGTGTGCATTCTTTCCAAAATGTCAATGACAAAAGAATATAATTATTTTATACTTGTAAAAATAGTTATATTTTGCTTGATAAAATAAATTTTTCATACACACACACATAGCATTAAAATACAGCCACTGAAAATGTCCATGTGATACTGAAAGCTCATTTATTATATTCATTTATTATATTCAATTAACTTATGTCCCTCAACACACAAAAGTCACTAATGATGTCTGAAGAATTCTTAATTGAACATAATAGATTAATTTCATGCACTTTCTGATATCATTGAGACTTTTCTGGTACAGTCTGATCATTCCAGAGCCTAACATAACCCAGTATTATAGCCAGTAACATATATAAGATTAACTTTTAAAATCATATAGAATCACACAATTGTTCAAAAGCAAATCAGTGGGTCTAATAGCAATTGACTATTTAATATCTCTTGGAACACTCCATTATCCATAATGTTCTGCTCTTACACAGGACTGTAACGTAACATACAAGTTACCATTAGTCTGGTGAAAATGCAAAATTTCCTATGACAAAATGTCAGAAGTATTTTTTTCAGATGTTAAAGTCCCATGTAGAAGGAAGCAACTTACTATATGTAACAGGAGTGTGTACTACTCATAATCCTTCTGATATGTTTTACAATGTTGTGTCGACATGGGTAATATGAATAATTACAATATGCATACAACCTTGATAGTACATGAACGTGAACACTGAAAATTCCAGTGGTCATTTGTATATACTGTCTGAGGACAGCTGCAGCATGGGACACCCTGGACTTTTCCAACAATTCCTAACTCACTTGTGGACATCCATTGTGTGCTCCTTGCCAATCCTGATGCTACAGGGCATCCCATGCGCTGTTGTTTATCCACTCACACTCTGGAGGTGGCCAGTCTCCTTGGTAGCACCCAGCAGGCCTCAGAAAGCCTGCCCACCATTCCTGAGGTGGCCCAATGTCATCCCTTGGGCCCCTGAGACCCATCAGATACACAGTGCTGCATCCAAGGCCAGGGACCTCTGGAACACACCTCTCTCCAGATCTCAGGAAGCAAGGCAGCCAGCCCTTTCTGAGACTGATGTTCACTGGTGGGGCCCCAGCCAACCCCAATCAGGGAGCTATGGCACAACCAGCTAAAGCACACAACGGGCAAATCAAACAAGCCCTGGAGGAGTAAGGGAGAGAGTAAAAAACAGGAAGTCAAGGGGTAATTGGATCAATGGGGATGAATCAGGATGGGTGTCCCAGAGACTAAGGGAGACCTGGTGGGGAAGGCCCTCCTGTGGGGAGGAGATCAGGCAGAAGTCACAGGAGTCATAGGATATGCAAAGGTGGAGGGAAAGGGGTAGAGCAAATCCCTCTCTCACTTCTCCTTGTGGCCATTCCCTGGAGCATAATTCCCATAGCCCAGGGGTAGGGAACCTGCGGCTCTCCAGATGTTCAGGAACTACAATTCCCATCAGCCTCTGTCAGCATGGCCAATTGGCCATGCTGGTAGGGGCTGATGGGAATTGTAGTTCCTGAACATCTGGAGAGCCGCAGGTTCCCTACCCCTGCCATAGCCAGAGGTTTGGCTCTAATCACTTTCTTTTCAAGCTTGTACCCAGACATTCATGTGGCAACTCTGGTGCCTGTAACAATATGGAAAGGAGTATTTCACCACTTGCTTTCGCTTCATACTTTACAAACCTTAGGATAACTTCACAGGAGGGCAGGATCTGGCAAGATCTACCACGGTGCCCACCTGAGCCATCTGTCCAAGCCTGCTGCTTCCGAGCCCTGCCCCTGGCCTCCCTGCAGATTGGTTCCTGCCCTACTCAGGCCGAGAGGGCTCTGTGGTGGACAGCCCAGGTGGGCACCACTCCCCTGGCCTCCCTGCAGGCTGTCTTCCCCAAGCTTTGGGGAGGGCAAAAGCCGGTGTGCAGGGAGGCTGGGGGCAGCGCCTGGATCTGGAGAGCAGGAGCCAGCCTGCAGGGAGGCCAGGGGGAAGGGTGCCACAGTGGCAGGCCAGTTCAGGAGCCCAGGAGCTGGCCTGCTGTCATAAACCCATCTGAGCTGCCCCCCCCCCGAGTCCTGCCCCCTGGCCTACCTGCTGGCTCCCATAAGTGGGGTGCAGGGGGGCACAGGGAGCCGGGGAGGGGAGGTGCGGGGAACCGGTCATGCCTTCAGGTGCCATTTAGGCCCAGTACACCACTGATGGATGTTAAATGAATCTTCCCAGATTGACTGGAAGGCCTAGAGCTTCAGGTAGTTCATCTTAGAAGGATTCCAACTTTGTTATAAAACCACATAATAATATTCTAGGGCTGCACTGAAACTCCTGAAATGAAAAAAACAGAAAATACAGCAAGGCAGAGCAGAGCAGAGGGACTGTCTAGACAGAAGTCAGAAAAGAACAAATTTGAAGTTTGCTTACTGTTATTTCTATGAATGTTAAATGGAACAAGGTGGAATCACACTGTCAAAACCGTGAAGTCCTTCAGTTCTTAATTAAGAACAATATTTTTGATATCCCTCTTGGAATTAAATAGGAGTTACATAAAGACATTGGAGAAATACACATAGTTAACTTTGATCATGTTAATTCATGCCATAATATTTCCTATTACTATGTATGGATGAGAAAGTTAGACAATGCAGAAGGTTGACAGGAAGAAAGTAGATTTTTTTGAACTTTGGTATTGAACTTTGGTATTGGAGAAAGGTTTTATAGATACTATGGGCCACTAAAAAACAAAGAAGTGGATTCCTGATCAAATCAAGGCTGAACTGTCCCCAGAAGCTGAAATAGCTAAATTGAGGCTATTATATATTAGTCACATTATGAGAAGATAAGATTCACTGGGAAAGATCATAATGCTAGGAAAAGTTGAAGGCAGCAGGAAAAGACATAGATACAACATGAGATGGATTGACTCTACAATGGAAGCCACAGCTCTGTTAGCAATAGGCTTGGAAGCAACTTAATGGCATTTAATACACATAAAAACATATTTCAAAAGCCATTTTAAAAAGATGTATTTTCTATTGAATTTTTAGAAGAATATACTCTTTTTTAATGCTGTATAAAGGCTTTTTGTCCAGTTTGTCTTTTGTTTCACACATAGAAAGGCCTCACTAAAGTAATTCTATCAAATAAAATGTGATAACACTGAAAGTACTATTGAGTCTTTTTTTAGCAGAAGTGGGGGGAGGATTAAGTTTTAAAAATAAATATGCACTCCTCAAAAAATTGCTATGTACTAAAATTAGCCATTCATCAGCTGTTGTACATCTTTGCCTTTTTGTGAAATGATGCATTTACCTCCCCCCCCCCCCTCACTTTAACCTTTATAATCCTCTTAGCAGCCAAGATAAACACTGCGGAAATTCATTGGTTTTATGGATTTTAGAGAAACACATATTTGATTAATTTTAAGCCATTTAAAATGATCTGATTTCAAACCAGGCAAATACAAATGTGCTACTTTTATAATGACTTTGAATGTAATCTTGCAGATGTCTAAGCAGAGGAACCATAATGGGATTATATTTCTTAGCAGATCTGCGAGTCTGGATATAAGCAGCCTTGGTTTTTTAAAATTTCTATTTAGGAAAAAATTACATTAAACCCACAGGTACCTCTCTAAGAGCAAAATTTTATTTGCACCTATTTGTCTGGAGACAAAAAAGTCAGTAGGAGAAGATAAAGAATTGCCTAGAAAGCAGTCAGTTTTGTGTGTATATACGTATGTCTGAAGTGCACTTTGGGGAGCAGTTCTGTTGCAAAGAAATGAAGGATAAGGGATTCATTTTTATGTATTGATTGCTCGGTTTGGTCTACTGCTTTACTTCCAGATGGAAGTATGATTTAATATTTCAAAAAGCACTATAGTTCCCAGTGTGCATAAAGAGACATTGAATAAAATCACCTATATATTCCAGGCGTTGTGCAGGACTTTACAAATTAGCCCCCACTGATTCCTATTTTAAAATATTCTGAATGTTTCCCATTTGTTTCCACTGAGAAGCCTAAATAGAATAATTATTCAGCCTGCGCATTTGCTCGTCGCCTCCACGGCCCAGCGCAGAGTTTCGGCCGGCGCAGCGGATACCTGCTCGACGGAAGCCGCAGCAGCAGGTTTATGTGAGGCAGGCGTCAGAAGCTGCGCAGAGCTGTTCAAGACGGAGTCGCCATTGCCCTCTCTCCCGATTGCATTATCAGTCGCTTATGCCTGCTTGGTAGCGGCCCATTATGCTGCCCTCCGCACCCCCGGAGGTCGGAGGATAGTGAATGGGCGGGCGCGCACTCGCAGAAGCGACCGCAGCAAGGACACGGTAAGTGGGAGGAGGGGAATATGCGCCTTCTGCGGCGCCGTTCGCACTGGCCGTTAGAAGACGCCTTCCCAACAACAAACTTTTAAAGGGTTAGCGCTCTGAGGTCAGCTCTGGAGGAAGCGATTAGGTCGCCGCTGCTGCTGCCAGCAGCGGGCGCCAGATAACGGCGCCTGGGGCGGGCGCTTTAATTTCCAGGTCGTGATTTGGGCCGTGCATAAACGGCCTCAGCTAAATAAGGCTGCACTTGATGGGGGAATCCATTCCTTAAATGAATGCCAGGCTCATGCCTCTGTGCACTAAGCAAAAAGAAAACCCAGCTAGTTGTTTTGCTTATGTAGCAGTACAACCACAAATGCAAAACAACACCTGGGATAGGTACAATTTTTGGTCCAAGCAATCCACTGGCATCCTGTTATATAAGCTCCTCATTTGCCACAGGTGTGGTGCTTGATCTGAATGAGCTTCTGCTTTCCTTGTGCACTCATTTCTCAACCTAAAATTGTTTTGAGTGCACTATTTTTCCCATTGGAAAAGCCCACAAGTGCAGGGCGGGCTTCTCCTTTGCACACAATTCAGATTGAGCATAATATGCTTAGAACTCCCACCAAACTGTTACATAAAACCCACTGAATTCCAAACTCAAATTGTACTTCATAATGTGCACATTGGCCCTTGAAGATACTATTTTTGTTTTCACCGGCCTCATCTCTTTGAGGGCGGGAGATAAAAACAGAAGCCGAAGGCGCTCCAGCTCACGTAAAAGCCGTTCCTTTTTGTTGCTTAAGCTGAAAGTTCTTCAGTTTCAGATTCGGGCCTCGTGGCAAGGGAATGCTCCCTGTTCCATGTCTCTTCGCCCACCCCTGCATCAGACGACCCCATTGTGGCGAGGCCAGGAGGAGGAGCAAAATGGTGGCCGCGAGGAGTCTTTGTTGGGCTGGAGAGTGGCTGTTTGGGGAGGGTGCCTGGTGAGGGAGAAGAGTCTGCATTCGGGAAGGAGAAGGCTACCCACCAAAACTCAGTTAGTGAGCGTTGAAGGGGTAGAATACTATACAGTGCAAAGCCTGTAGATTTGGAGGTGGTTAATAACTAGTGGAGATGAAATGTTTAGAAGGAAATGGTTTGGATCCTACAGATGTGTGAGTAGTGTGGCCCCACTTCAAAGAGAATCCTTGTCTGTGGACCTGTGCTCATGCCCCTCCCCCCCCCAAAAGGTAGCATGAATACAGAAATCAAGACAAACTAAAAGTGGGAAATGAAACACAGCAGTGCAAAAACAGCCAGTAGTATGGGAAGTCTTTCAGGAAAAACCAGAGATATTTACAAGATATTTCAATCTGTCACAGTCTTCTTGATGTCAAGAAATCAGCTGTATGGACTGTGCCAACTGTTTGGATCCATTAAAAATGTGCCCAGATTCCCTCTGCCAGGTAAATATCTGCAGTAAATAAACATTATGTCCCGTGCCTGAAATGAGAAATTTCTGCATATTCTCTTTTAAACCAGTAACAGTACTGTTCACATGTTAAATCCTGCCTATAGCCCTGTACTTGCTTGTAAGAAAGAGCCAAGTCATATTCTCACCCTATAAATGAAACTGGGGACAAGTACCTATGTGAGGTCTGTATCATATGTCCAGCTTTATGAGTGTTGGTAACATGAGAGTTACTCAATGTACATGCAAAGAGCAATACAGTGTACTCTGTACTCGGATTGTACATGTGTTCACTATAACTTGTGAACAGGGCTTCTGTAACTAAACATTCATGATTTGCAAGAAGCTTTACTGCTCAATTACTCAAATATTTAACTTGATTTATGGGTTACTCAGTGAGAGCACTGAGGCTAAGTCTCAGTAAGAGCACTGTAAGTGACTTTTAAAAATTAAGTAAAGAAGCAAATGTAACTACTAATCTGAGCATGCTGTGAAATATTAATTATGCATTTCAAGAAAGGGGAATAAACAAGAAATAATTTAATCTGTGACATAAAATAAATCCTCCAATGAATCCTTGCTGAAGGCATTTTTTAAATAAACACTTGTTTTTTGAGTCACAAAGGAAATGAATTTGAAAACATTAGTTACTGAAGTCAGAAGCCATTTATTATAACACTTTGCAATTATCTCCTCTCATTTAAAAAAAAAGAAGCAGAAGCAGATACTGCTAAGGGGTGAGTGTACTGAGGAAAAATGTGCCCTGCAGTAAGGTGGGATAGGAGAATTACAACAATCAAGGTTGGTTTAACGAAGCAAGAAAGCATAATACTGAAGTTAAACTTGTCAAGCCAAATAAAAATCAGTATGTAACATCAGTACTTCTATTTGGGACAGCTCTAATATTATTGATATATACAGGCAGCAGTAATTATTTCATCATTTGAAAACAATCATAAAACTCATGGATTAAAACTAAAGAGGTATACTGTATTAATTACTAATAATAGTTATAAATACATTCAGGTGTCTTAACACAAGGAAATGTACATTACATTCTGAATATAGCTATTGCAGTGGATACCATACCCACAAAGGCCATGCCCGCTAGAGAAGTGGTGGCGAGCCTTTGGCACATGGACATAGGTAAGGGGGGGTTCTCGGGTTTGAACCCCCCCATTCATGTACGAGGCTCCGCCCACTCGTTTGTGGGTTTTTAAAACATTTTAGTGCTTTTTCAGTTTTTGGCCTGCAGAGGGCGCATTGTTTGGGCTAGCAGCAGCAAACTTTCAGGGATTGTTTGGGGGACTCTCCTGATGATACTACCCAGGTTTGGTGAGGTTTGGTTCAGGGGGTCCAAAGTTATGGACTCCCAAATGGGGTGCCCCCATCCT
Source organism: Sphaerodactylus townsendi (assembly GCF_021028975.2). Lineage (NCBI taxonomy): Eukaryota > Metazoa > Chordata > Lepidosauria > Squamata > Sphaerodactylidae > Sphaerodactylus > Sphaerodactylus townsendi. The sequence goes on along the minus strand of NC_059425.1, from coordinate 125,412,054 downwards.
CCATTGTTTCCAATGGGAGCTAATAGAAGATGGGGGCTACACCTTTAAGGGTCCATAACTTTGGACATCCTGAACCAAAGTTCACCAAACCTTGGATGTACTATCAGGAGAGTCTCTTATTGATACCACCCAGGTTTTGTGAAGTTTGGTCCAGGGAGTCCAAACTATGGACTCCCAAAGGGGGTGCCCCCATCCCCCATTGTTTCCAATGGGAGCTAATAGGAGACGGGGGCTACACCTTTGAGGGTCCATAACTTTGGACCCCCTGAACCAAACTTCTCCTAAAGATACGCTGAAAGTTTGGTACTTCTAGCTTAACAATTGCACCCCTGACAGCAGGCACCCCCAAATTTCCCCATGGATTTGGCATGGATTTAAAGGGAGAATCTGAGGTCCTCAGTTTAGAAGAAGAAGAAAAGTTTGGATTCATATCCCCCTTTCTCTCCTGTAGGAGACTCAAAGGGGCTTACAATCTCCTTGCCCTTGCTCCCTCACAACAAACACCCTGTGAGGTGGGTGGGGCTGAGAGAGCTCCAAAAAGCTGTGACTAGCCCAAGGTCACCCAGCTGGCGTGTGTGGGAGTGCACAGGCTAATCTGAATTCCCAGATAAGCCTCCACAGCTCAAGTGGCAGAGCAGGGAATCAAACTCGATTCCTCCAGATTAGGATGCACCTGCTCTTAACCACTACGCCACATTGAAAGTGATGCTGTTTCAGGGTGGGGTATAATCCACCCCAAAACAGCATCACTTTCAATGTTGTTTAACTAGGGACCCTAGATTCTCCCTTTAAGGTGGATTTAAAAGGAGAATTTGGGCTCTCTAGTTTAAAAACCATTGAAAGTGATGCTGTTTGGGGGTGGATTCCAGCATCACAGTGGCTGCCCTGGGCAGGGGGAAACTAAGATTTTGCATCAGGCTCCATTTTCCCTCTATGTCTCTGCCCAGAGGGGAGGGGCAGGGGAGGACAGGGCAGGGGAGTCTGCCATCCCCGACCACGGAGAGCTGCTTTTATAAGCGCTAGGCGAGGGGTGGGGCTTGGGGAGGCGTGGCCATACCCTAGGGGCGGATGGGGTGTGGCCCCACCCCCGAACCCCCCCCATAAAAAATCTATACCTATGTCCTTGCTTTGGCGCTCCAGATGTTATGGACTACAATTCCCATCAGCCCCTTCCAGCATGGCCAATTGGCTATGCTGGAAGGGGCTGATGGGAATTGTAGTCAAACATGTGTAGTGCCAAAGGTTCGCCACCACGGATCCCCCAGATTGGTATTCATCTGAAACAATATTGAATTACAGTTGGTGGGAGGTGCTCTCTCACTTATTCTGTATTTCTCTACAGGCAGGGATACCGTATTTATTTTTACATTTCCATTCACTTGCAATATGACTAAACAGTTCATAGATATTTCAGCAGGAAAAAATTTTACCTATAAAATACAAAGTTTAAAATAATGCCAAGACTCCCAAGCTAACAATGTATAACTTAAAAAATAATTAGCAAAATCAGATAATTACAAGTTGCTCAAATAAACTGAAACAAAATAAACTAGAACCAAATTTGCTAAACCATTTATATCCAACTTTTCTTCATGACCTTATGATTTACTTCACAGATTCCACCTCATTGAACAGCTACTTGACATGTTCTGCCCATACTGTGGATTTGGTCATTATTATAATGTTTATGTCAGTGCTTTTGGAAGTGTGATTTTTTTATATATAAAAGATATTGTGGCTGAGCTTTTGACAGATCTCTCTTAACATAGCCTCTTTGAGATGGAATGTATCAGAAGCCTTTGATCCATGTAACATTTTAATTGTGCAGACTTTACCTATCAAGGTTTCTCTTGATGTGTGGGAAGACTGCTTCCTTCTGCTCCCTACTTTTTAGGTGATAAAGTTTTTCTTCAATTGGAGAGATGACGAAAAACAGAGTATGTTAATCCAGTAAAGGATGAAGTGAACCACGGAAAAAGGAAGTGACTGACAAGAGAAAAGGAGGAAGTAGCAATGTAATCCACTGGGAAAGTTGAGACAATTTAAGCACCAAAAGGGGGGAACAGATGAGAGAGATCCACATGTGTTCCTGATACATGTGAAACATGAACTGCAGAATAAAGTGAGCATATAAAGTGATTCAGGTAAGCTCCCTTCCCCCCTTTCCTTTTTCCTTCTCCCCCCATCCCCCACGCTGTCATCAGGAAGAAATAACACAGATGGAAGTTGTTTAAGCCTTCCTTCTTTACTGCTGGGCACTGTGGGTTCATGTTCCCTTCTTTCTAATAGTGTAGCTATTAGGGATGGATACATTTTTTCAGGAAAAAGAACAAGTTTTTTAACAAGTTTCTTCTGCCTTGCCTAAGCCATACTGCAGAATCTGTGTGACTGTGAACAATATGTGAGGGTAAACAATGTGTTTGAATGACAGCTTTATAATCACAGTCATGCTTATATGTTTGCCATGTAATCTGCCCAAGTGCCCATTTATCAGTTCATAAACACCCACTGGGAAAAGTTGATCTTTTTATTGACATCTCTCTCCATCACCGAGGGACAGGTATAAACTGTTTCAAAATGTTCAAGCATTTTGAAATGTTGAGGATATGGAGTGGGATGTCTCTTCCTAAGGATATGGAACTAAAGACACATTTGTAGGCAAAGCTTTAGAGGTACATTGTATAGAATACATTATAAAGGATCAGACATGATACAATTGCAATCTGATGAAAATCAGTCTGTTTATACCTGTGCATACTTTTATCTTTGCTAAAATTCCTGTTACCTGCAAAACTTCATGCCATAATAAATATTTCTAGCATTCCAGTCCTACCGATTTAAACTGAATCTAAGGTACTGAAACCCTTTCAACCATGTACAGTTCCTTCCAGAACACACAGTTTCCACGTTGTCTAACAAGAAACAATACACATATTTTGCATATCCAAAAAGCTTCTGTACATGTGAACTGACCACTGGATTTTTGGGGGTTCTGGATTGCATGTCTAAAGCTGCATGAAGTGCTCCTATTTAGACAATATGGAGAACATGCATATCAGGAGCTTCAGAAGTAGCACAAAATTCTAAGAACACAAAGTTTTTTTATTCCCAATACTTGCAGTTGTAATGTCTGGGAAACCAGAATTAGAACACTGTAGGCTAGATTCTATTAGAAGTATGCATTTGGATATACCCAAATCATAATGAAACCTGTAATTAGTTGTTTCAGATCAGCTCAGGGTATGTGAAATGACTCCAAACATTGTTAAAATTCTAGAAATAATAATATCTCCTGGAATTTTGGGAGAGTTTAGATTTTGGGGTAAGGAGGGGGAATGTAGGAAGCCCATTCCAGCTCTCAGCTGTTCCATGTTGCATGCAACCCTTAACGGCTCCTTTAAGCTTTAAAGGGGAAACATTTTAAATGAGAAGACCTGACCTCCCAAATCAGCAGGACAGGACAAATCTACCACTAAAAATATTGCCCCTTTAAGATTTACAAGGACTATGTGTAGCTATTATACATAGTAGCTAAATGGAGACTCTATGTGAAGTAGACAGCATGTCTTTGAATACTAGGTACCTGGTACAAACAACAGGAGATGGAAGGCTCTTGTTTTCTATTCCACATCTGATCTTCCAAAGATAAACTTCTGGATTTCTATGCTTCTATAGGAATACACATTTGCTGGTACAACAAAACAACAAATTGCTCCAAGAGGCTGTAAAGCATGAGCCTACTTTAGAAAGGCTACTCATGTATTAAAGAACTTGGCAGAACTAGAGCTAGTTGAACTTTTCCCTAACTTTGGTGCCTTGCTGTTAATCAGCATTTTAAGGGTCATTCCTCACAATGACATACTATTGCCGGTAAGGTTAGAAATGCTTTTTCTCCTGCCTGTGCTTGGATCTTCTGCTAGTAGCTTATATTCAGCATTTATCTTTGTCTTTTTTTTCTGTCGTACATTACTTATTTTAGGTTATTGTTCTCTATCAGGAGAAAAGCTCGCCATGAGGGTTAACAAGCTTTTTAAAATGAAGAATCGCTTAGGGTCCATGGAAAATAATCTGTTACCTCCATCTGCCTGTCTTGTTCCCTTTTTTGCTTTTTACAAGCTAGTTGATTTACAGTCTCTGTAAAAAGCATGACTTTGAATTTCCAAACTTTGTTGGTCTACATTGGTATCTATATTGCTGAAGGTTGCACTGCTGCTGTGCCTATTTTCAGTTACTTCGGAAGCTCAGAGCTCAGGATCCTGTAATTCTTACTGGCCATATTGAGATACCTGAGTTTACTCAAGCGCACTTATGGTTATGGGGTCATCCACACTGGTGACTTAGTTTAGATGCAAATTACTGGTTCACAGACCTCAAAGGGTGAAAAAGGCCATCCTTATCACTGAGAAATGAAATTTAAAAAGCTAACAACTTCTCTCTAGCTTATTTGTTCTTGTTTCAGTCCAGCATGCTAATCCATCTTCCTTAGTTCTTTCAGTCAGGACCACTTTCTCAAACATGAATAAACATGATTAGCCCTTGTGGAGAAATGGCTCCCACCCCCCACCCCCCGCTTCCGTTTCCTTTTTCTTTCATCCTCTCCTCCTCCAACCAGGTACCAGAGATTTGGAGGACTTAGAAATCCCAGAGAAACATCAGGAACCTGACCTAGGGGGAAATGATATCTTGACCCAGCCTGACCTGGTCAAAGGAGGGTGGGGTCTGGGATCTGATAAATTGAGGGGAAGAGAGGGGCGAGGGCTCTTGGCTCAGGTCTCTCTGGAGGGGAGCAGAGCTCTTGCCTGAACTGGGAAGGCGGCAGCCATTTTCTGGACCATGTGCTCAGCCAGGTAATGTGAGCTCTTTGCCAATGGCAACATTTTAAGCTTTAAGGACCTACCCTGCTTTCTACCATCTTTAGCCAGGGTATGTATTAGTGATAGGAAAAGAGGATTTGTGTTTTATCTCCTTTTATTTTGTAACCCTTGCTAAATCTGGTGTGTGCTAAAACATATGGTAATCATTTTCTTTTTAATAAATACTTTTTAAAACCTTAGCTCAGGAGGAAAGTTCTCTGTACCACTATGCCACTTATGTACCGCTATTTAAACAGGAGGTAGAGGAAGGCTGAGCAGCTTTTCCTCCAGGATCTCCAGTCTACCCTGTGGAACCCAGGAGAGGGGAACCAAGGGGAAACTGAGGCAGGGGCCTCGTGCAGTTGGATAGGAAGCTGGGAAATCCTGATCTTCCCCAGCAGGCAGTCCTCAAATGATCAGGTGGTGGCAGCATACCCAAAGAGAAAGTTAGCCCTCCCCAGGAAAAGTCAGTAACTCCTGGGGGTGTGCAGAGTGCGAAATAGGGCCTGCCAGCCAAAAGCAAGCCTGTTTCGCCACAGCCCTTCCCAACATTCATAGAAGAAGACAAATTAGAAGAGTTGCCTTTATTCTCAACTTTTCCTCACCTTTAGGAGTCTCAAAGCGGCTTACAACCACCTTCCCTTCCCCTCCCTACAACAGACACCTTGTGAGTTAAATGAGGCTGAGAGAGTTCTGACTAGTCCAAGTTACTCAGCAGGCTTCATGTGGAGGAGTGGGAAAACAAACCTAGTTCACCAGATTAAAGTCTGCTGCTCATGTGGAGGAGTGAGGAATTAAACCTGGTTCTCCAGATTAGAGTCTGCCACTCCTCATTTTTGATGTTGTTTAGATGCCCCTTGCTGACACAGTTGAAAGCCTTGATTTACTGTCAAACCAGAGAATTCTAGCACAATAAAATAAAGCAAGAGGACACTTTCGCAAATCCAAAAAAGAGAACCTGCCAGAACCCAGAGCCAATGTGGCAGTGCAAACCCAACAGAAAAAAATCAAACCAGGAATTGCAGTAGGTTTTGTTTTTCTTTTTTCTTTTCTTTTTTGGCAGGGGGGATTAGACCTAAGGACAACCCATAGAAGTCCAGAACAACAATCTTAAACTGGGGGAGGCACTTTTGCAAGCTGAACAGAACAACCTTACCTACAGAGGATCACTTCTGCAATCCCAACAGAAGGCCTAGAAGAACCCAGTGCCACTGTAGAGGTGCAAGATCAACGGGACTAATGTGAATCCAGAAAATCACAACAGAACAAATCCACACAAGAGATGGGGGATCTTGTAAGACCAACAGAACAAAGGCCAATGTACTGAATGTCCAGCAGAGCGCAGTGGTAGGGTGGCAGTGCAAGCCCAACAGAACCAAGGTGAAACCACAGCAGAACAAAACCAAGCACAGAACTACACTGTAAATACCCTGAAGGTGACACAAAGTATCTCTGGCAAAAAAAAAATTCTTGAAACTACAAACCCATTTGTAATTGCAGCACAAACAAACTAGAAGTCCATAGACTTGCCCCCCCCCACCCCACACACAAATAAAGAGGAAAGGTATGTGTGTGGGGGGAGGGGGGCAGTCCCTGGGAGCCTGCAAGCATTGGCTCCTGATCTTCCCAGTAAATTCCAAATATTTCCAGGATTTTTTAGGACCATTTTTTGTAATACTGAAAAATTCCCTATTTGGGATGCCAAAAATATCGATAAGTTGCTGTCTAGGTATATTTTCAGCTCAGTGTATGTCAGTGTACACCCCTAAGCTTCACTGAACTCAGCCTTCTACAAGTGCTAACTTGAAAGCAGGCAAAATCAACAACTGCTCATACATGCCCTTCTCTATTGTGGCACCAACCTTTTGGATAGGCCTGCCTGAGGAAAGCAGGAAAGCTTACATACACTCTCCTGGTTTTTCCACAAACTATTCAAAACTGCATTAATCAAGAGGGTTCTTTTACACAGGTAATAGGTTGTATTGTATAAAAATAAGATGCACCTGAATAACCAGGGGCAGCCATTGCTGCCGTGGTGAGCAACGCAGCAAGATAAGGGGCATGCATGGCCTGGCGGCTAGCTGCAGAACCGGGTGCAATGATTGGCTCCCACCGCAAAAGGCGGGAGGAGCCTGGGTATATCTAGACGCCTTTCCCGGTCTGCGCCCTTCCCGGCGGCGAGAACCAGCAAGGCGTGGTCGTGTTTTTGGAGTCTCGCATAAGGCCTGGAAGGAGACTGGCCTTTTCTTTCCTTTCCTTTCTTAGCTGAATTTCCTTCTTCCTCTGGCCCTCCTCGCTTCTCTCGTTTCAACCTTTTCTTTCCTTTCACCTCTTCTGGGCCGGTCTCGCAGCCGCCATGGGGCCGAAAAGGGCCAAGAGCAGGGAGCCTGCTGCTGAGGCGGCGGTGCCATCGGGCAGAGCGCGTGCTCTGCTGAACAGGGTCCGGGCCCAGACTGGCCCGGGGACGTCGGACGACGGCCCGGTTGTTGGGCGAATCGGAGCAGCGGCGAGGGCGGCCGCGGGCTCGGGCTTGTCTCCCATCGGCAGGGGACGGCTGGTCGGCATGGCGGGACAGTCTCCCTTAGGAGGGGCCCTCCCCGCGGTCCCAGGGGGTGCCGGCCCGGCATCTTCCCGGCCCGAACATGTTGGCCATATTGGCACCGACCCTGCCTTGGTCCGCAACCTGGCGGACACCCTGTTGCATCTTTCACAAGTCCTCAGCGGAGCGGCTGGCGAGTCAGGCCCCACCTCGGGGGTCGGGGGCCCTGAGCCCACCGCGCCGGGCGGCAGCCTCGAAGCGGAGCAACGGAGGAGCTGCACCTTCGCCATCGGTTAGCTGGCCCACATCGGGTGGATGCGTCTGCCGGCCCCTCGGGCGCGAGGGCAGGAGGAGGAAGCGGCCGCCAGGGCGTTCCCGTTCCTCCAGGCGATCCCCCAGCTCTTCGCCGCCGGGTGAGTCTACTCGAGGATGATGACGCGCAGGCTATTGGGGAATTTCTGGGTGCGGGGAGAGAGTGCCTGCTCTCCCACCGTGGCTTGCAAAGCGCAGGCGTTTCGGCGCCGGCGTAGCGCCATCCCCGCCCGCTCAGGACGACCGCGGCAACCTCGCCCGGGTCCCACCTCCCCAGGAAGCTCCGGGAGCCGGGCGCTGGATGGGTATTATGTTGATATCTTTAAGTTCCTGCAGCGGGAGGGGGAGTTGGGTTTGTTGGGCGGGAAGGCCGACAAAAAACGGAAGGACCAGGCAGCGGCCGAGCGGAATTTCAACAACTGGCTGCAGGGCTTCACCAAATTCCTGGCCCTCATCGGGCAGCGCATCCCTTTGGCGAAGCCTGGCATCTCGCAGCTCACATGGCCCATGTGCTGCGGGCTCGGGCGCTGGCTGGGGAGACTGCGCCATCGCTACGACGCAGGCCATCCGCAAGAACGCTTCGCACAAGCGCCTTTTTTGTTGGGACCTCATCCACGCATCAAACCTGTCCAGCCCGGCCATGGGAGGGGCGGCGGATCCTCCCGCTCCCACAAAACCCGGCAGAGCCTCACCCGGGCGGTGGGGCTGCCAAGGGGTTGTGTTGGGAATTCAACAGCAGGCTTGCCAAGCGGCAAAAATGTAGATATGGAGCACTCTTTGCTCCCTTTGAATTCTGGCAGCCAAGCAGCAGGATCAGCTGTCCCAAGCTTCGGGCGGGACGCCCTCCCTTTCGGCAGGCCCGAATCACGCCGGCGCCGGGCCCTCCTGCAGACAAAGATGCCGGTGGCCAGGGCGGTGCTCACCGCCGCGCAAAACACTGAGAGGTGCTCGCTCAGCTGCAGCCTCTGGCCCCTTCCGCCTCCGCTGGGGTGCTGTTGGAGTGGTTGCAGCCTCTTACCCAGACAGGGGCAAAGGGCGCTGGGCCTGCTGGGGAGAGGGTTTCTCTTCTGGCTTCCGTGATTCCATGTACCAAGGCCCAAGGAGGGCTTCTACCATGCCAGCAATCTAAAAATCTGGTCCGCTGCACATCTCCCTGGAGTGGTGGCTGATAAGCTCTAACAAAGGGAAATCTCAGGCCGGGCTTGCATTGCTGGCTCCCTTTCTGTCACCCTCCCTCCCCAACCTCAGGGTCTCCCCCTATTGGCGCCGTGCAGTTCTAAGAAAGCCCCGGGGGAGTTTCATGCTTAATTCAACACCTCCTCCTACCCCCGGGCTGCCACTCGCGGAATTTTCTTTTTCATTGACCCAGAGGTTTGTTCGGTCCTGCTACGCCACCTTGGACGAAGCCATCCTTCTGCATCAGGCAGGCGGGTCCGGGCTATCCCCTGGCAAGTGTGACATCTTCAGTCCGCTTCTTCCTCGCTCCTGCCCATTTCCCCTGGACTTCGGGAAAGAGCTGCTGGGCATCCACTTCCAAGGAAATTGGTGATGTGGGACAAGCGCCATGGCCCATGGGCTGCTCCTTTGCCTCCGCGCCGCTTTTGAGACTTTCTGCAGCACCTTCTTCCTCGAATGGGCTTCTTCAGGCAGCGTGGTGCCCTCCGGGTTTGCGTGGACTCACATTACCTTGATGATTTCTTGTTTATCGGGCAGGCAGGGCACCCGGGAGTGTGAGCTGGCCCTTCAGGCTTTCCAGGTCCTGGCCGCCGAAGCTGGGGGTTCCCTTGGCCTCCCCAACAAGGATGGAGGGGCCCGCCACTGCCCCCTCAGCTACCTGGGCATTCACCTGGACACGGGTTCTAGGCGCTCAGCCCTCACTCCCCGGCTTGACAAGCTTACAGCCCTTTCAGCCTCTGCTTCAGTCCGCTCTTCTCTCCAAAAAATGCAGGGTGCGCCTGGTCCAGTCCTTACTCGGCCACCTTAATTTTTTGCTTTTGCAGGGTGGTGGGCTCCGGAAGGGCTTTCTGCTCCCCGCTGGCCATGGCGGTAGGTCCTTTGTCGGGCTGCAAGTCCCCTTGACCATCAACACATCAGGGTCTCCCGGGGCATGAAAGAAGACCTAAAGGTCTGCTTGTCCTTCATCCTGGAACTTCTAACGGCATCTCCCTTTGGCAATCTGCTTTGGAACCTGGCCTGGAGCTGCAGGTGCACTCTGATGCCTCTGGGGGGCTTTTTTTGGTTTCGCGCGCATTCTTCAGGGGTCAGTGGACACAGGGCCTTTGGCCCCCCCAGAGTGGCACGCCGCAGGGCATCACCAGGGATCTCTACCTCTTTCTGGAGCTGTTTCCCCATCCTGGTGGCGTGTGCACATTTGGCACAACCTCTGGCTTAACAAACGGGTGCTTTTCTCTGGTGCGACAAATCCAGGCAGTGGTGCGCGGCGTGGTAAACAGACAGTCGAAAGCAAATCGCTCGGGTCATGCGCCTGGTTCGCAATTTGGTTCTCACCTGCCCCACTCATAACATCTCTTTCAAAGCTGCTTTTGTTCCAGGTTTGCAGAATGAGATTGCTGATGCTTTATCTCGCCAGCAGGTGGATCGTTTCCGGCGCCTGGCCCCCGGGGCGGAGCCGTTCCCGGCGACTGTGCCGGGCGTCCCTCTGGAGCCTTGGCAATGAGACGCCATCACAGGTGTTTTGAACTCGCTGGCACCGCCACGCAGGCAATGACGGAGCCGCGCGCGATTTCCTGAGCTTCGCTGGCGCCCTCCGGGCGCTCGGGTTCGCGGTGGGTGGACACTGGCCTCCTCCTCGGTATTTGGTCCAGCTCCATGGGCAGGGGATGCACCCGCGCACCATGGGGTGCACCTGGCGGGCATCGCCCTACCGCAAGGTTTCCGGTTTTCCTGACGTCACCAAGGCCTTTGTAGTCCGCCTAGTGGCTGGGTGGCGGCGGGTGGGCAATCTCAGACAGAGGGACCTCAGGCCCAGTCACCAAGGAAGTGTTGAGGGCGGTCACCGGGGTGCTAAGGCAGGTGCGCTTGGCGCTATGAGCGTTACTTTTCGCCGCCGCCTTCCACCTGGCACACCACGGGGCTTTCAGGCCTGGGGTACTGGTCGCCCCTACCAGGGATCGACCTTCCAGCACCGCGCTGCAAAGGGAACACTCGCCTTGTCGGGGACATGGTCTACGCTTGGCTGGCCCATTCTAAGACCGACCAAGAGGGCCGCGGGGCTTGGGTCACCATGCCAGCTCCCACTGGGTGACGCCACCTGCCCCCTCCCCCCCTTATTGAGTGGCTATGGCACAGGCCTCGGGTGGGTGGCATGCTCTTGGTGCACGAGGATGGGTCCCCCCTCACCAGGTTCCAAATGCTGGCGGTTTTCAGGGCATGCTTGGCTCAAGCCGGGCTACCGGCCGCGGAGTTCGGCCTGCACTCTTTCAGAATTGGGGCCGCCACGGCCACGCAGCAGAAGGCAGGGCCCCGGAGGATATCCGCAATTTGGGCAGGTGGCGGTCGGGGCCTTTCAGGCTTACATTTGCCCACACCTGACTTGTTGATTTCCCTCCTCAGTGCCTCCAGGGACGCCGCAGACTGCTCTATCGGCAGGTGTGGGTCGTGGGGCACAGCCTCGTCAACAGAGTCGGGGACTACACCTGCAATTCCGAATGGGGCAGGCATCTCGACTCCGGGCGCACGTAAGAATTTCCTGGATGGGGCAGGGGCACATGCTTTGGCATGAGCCAGAGCCCAAGGTCATTGAATCCATTTTTCACCTAGGTACACCCAACCTCCTGGTCATCCACCTTGGGGAGGAAGATCTCCCTGCCAGGTCGGGCCTTGACCTGCGTTTTGCGGTGGCCGCCACTCTCAGGAGCTTTGCCAGGCACCGGCCTAACATGACCTTGGTTTGGTCCGAGATGGTGCAGCGGGCCCATTGGAGTGGAGCGTTGGATCCCTATGCAGTGGACAGGGCCTGCAGAAAAGTCAATAAGGCGGCCGCCAAGGTGGTGCTTTCCCTCGGGGGAGCGGTGGCGGAACACTCCGAAATCACCCGGGACGTCATGGACCTTTTTCAGCCGGATGGCGTCCGCCTGTCCCAATGGGGCATGGACTTGTGGCTTCAGTCAGTTCAGTTTACCCTTCGTCGGTGGTTCAGATAGAGACAGGCTCAGGCTTGAGGAGCTTGGGCGGTGAGCTGCAAGGGTGGGCAGCTCGTGGCAGGTTTGCAACGGTGTCGCACATCTGGGGAGAGAACGAGCCTTCCGGCTTGCGCCCTATGAGGGCCGGGGGGTGGGGCGGGCAGGCTGGCAGGCCGGCAGGCCGGGCCGCTGCCCGACACCCCAGGGAGTGGGGTTGGGTTGGGCCGTTAGGCGGCCATGGGCTTAGCTGGTGCCCAACACCCCAGCAAGCACGGGAGGAAGACGGGCTGGGGGCGGCCTTGGGGCTCAGCCGGTGCCCGTCTCCTCAGCAGGGGCGGGAAGTGTGGAAGCATTAGGAGTATGATCTCTGGGCTTCCCTTCCCGCCAGTTTCCCATTCATTGGGATGTGATGTGCGACCCGTTTGCCGCCCAGCTCTGATGTAAATAGTTCTTGTTTATATGTTTGTTGTTTAATAAATGGGCTGCGGCCCATTCCTTTCCAGCCTGTCGTTGTGGTGTACTTATTGAGCGAGGGAGTCTCACCATCTACAGCAATGGTTAATAAGCTATTTTGATGTGATATGGGACTGCGGTATAAACTATTGGGTACAGTATACTCTTGCCAACTCTTGATGGGGTGCAGTTTGTGGTAGCTCCAACCATTAAGATCTTGGGTGTGTTCCTTGTTGTCTCCCTGATGATGGAGGCTCAGGTGAATCATGCCAGTCATACAGCATTATACCATCTCACCAGGTGAAGCATCTGGCTCCTTATTTGTCCCAAACATACTTAGCCATGCCATGATCACTTCTAGACAGGGTTACTGTAATTCACTTTATGCAGAGCTACTTTGGGGCTAATTTCAGAAACTCCACCTAGTCCAAAATACAGAAACAAGTGTTGTTACTGATTATCATGGGGGACACACGTTCAATTTGTGCTCTGCCAGCTGTACTGGCTCCAGATGGAGTACCAGGCCAAAATTTTGGCACTAATGCACAAAGCCCTAAATGGTCTGGTACTAGCATATATACATTGTCTGGTACTAGCATATATACATTGTCTCTCCCATTAAGTTGCCTGAAGGAGGCTTTGATCAGCAAGTGAAAATTTGCTTGTGGTCCCTGACCAGAGGGAAGTATGGCTTGTCTCAACCAGGACCAGGGCATTTTCAGCCTGGCCCTGACCTAGTGGAATGCTCTCTCAAGTGAGACAAGGGCTCTGTGGGATCTAAAAATTACACAGGCTATGTAAGACGAAGGTGTTCCATCAGGCATATGGTTGAGGTGGCAGCAGTCACATTGGCCTCTCCCTTCCATTTCAGCTCATGTTATTCCATTTGATTTTTCATTTGACCTTCATTGAGTTGCCTTCAGATCTTCCATCTGATCCACTAACTAGTTTTGGTGAACCTGAATTTTGTCTCCATTGAAAATTGTGTAAAATGGTTTTAATATATTTGGAAATATTTATCAGGAGTTGCTGGGTAGTTATTGTTTTATTGTAATTGGAATATATAATGTTGGGATAAGTGATGTACATGTTGTGTTGGAAAATGCCCCGAGCCCATAAGGGGAAGGGTGGTATAAGAGGGAAATCATGCCAGTCTGTTTTGTGCTGTTTATGTCATGTGATTACTTGTTCTAATAAATTTTCTAAATAGTCAATAGTGTATAAAACAGAACAAATCTGTAATAGCCACATTTCCTTTCCACCTTCAAAATCTAATGACCAAAACATGTAAGTTTTAAGGTATCCTTGAAATGGTACTTATGATGCAAATAATGCGGAAAAGACTAGGAAGTAGCCCACTTGTGCCCTCTAGTGTGAGCTGCACACTTATTTCAGACCCTTTTGAAGTGGTAATGCTTGAAAAAATGATGAAACAAAGGCAGCAAGATACTTTTTGAAATCATTTAGAAGTGAAATATCATGTCAGCTCCATAAAATGGGAGATAGCTTGCAAATACGCCTGGCATCCCTTTGATGTTTTTTTCTTACATGCCAGCATTGGCAAGGTGAAATCAATTTTCCCTTTTCATGGGGGAAACAGGCTTTCCACCTGAAATATGCTTTGCTTCACAGGTCTCTGTTTTGCATCCTAATTGCACCATGTGCCAGGAAAGCAGATTGTTTGCTAATTGATATCATAAAGGAAGACAACCCAGTGAAGGATGATTATTTTGATGCCAGCTAGCAGCTGATGAAGAGCTTGACAGGGGCTCTGTTATTTTCAATACAAACTGTACCCATAAGCTGATTTTCATTTGGCTTTTTACTATGAAAATAAGTAAGAGAATGCCACTGAAAAATCTGCTATATATTTGAGATCAGTACAATTACAAGCCATGGTTGATTAGATAACTAGTTGTAAGCAACTGAGGCCTGGAATATTTTTTCCTATAATGATTTACTCTGGAGCACTAAGAACAAAGATGGTGCATATTAATGCATGTGGTAAATTAGCAAGCTGGTCACCATATTGCAATACACAACTGCACAGGAGTTATTTTTAATTAGACAGTATTTTGACATTGATGAGTATTTCAAATGAAATAGTTTTTACCTTATGCCTACACAATTTGGGAGCAGGGCTACTCAGAAGTAAATTCTATGTTGTTGAGGTTTATTCCTAAGAAAGTATACCTAGGACTGGAGACCTTGATCCATTGTGCACATTTGTTAAGACTTCCCAGTGCCTTGAAAAATCTGTCTTCTTTTAAGCCTGATTCAGTCAATAAATACTTGAGATTTTCTGAGCCACTGGTGAGCTCATACATGAGTTAATGGACTATACTTAGTTCAGTGCATTACAAATCTACTGATTTATTACAATACTGCTATAAACATTCATACATGTAGTACCTCCAGGACATTATACAGATTAAACAAATCATCATACAAACCACAAAATCACAATATTTACATTACAATATTTACAATTATAATATTATAATAAAATACAGAATTCAGCCAAGAATAAGAACTTAGGTGCTATCTGATGTATATTAAATCTAATATAAAGGATGTCTATTGTGCTCACTGAAGCTATAGTTTACAAAGGTTTTCTCTCTTTCTCTTTTTAATTAGTCCTGATTATAACCATTTGACTGTGGGTATGCCAAAAACTCAATGTACGGTTTCATGCTCCATGTCCCCATATTAGAAACCTGGCAATGAAGATAATGTTGCAGGAGACAACAAGGCATCTCAGCAAATACAGTCAAGTGTGTTTTGATGTCCACATTTACTTCAAAGCTTTCATTCTTTCCAACATGCTTTTCTTGGGTGTTTTAATGCCATAACGCCATATGCCATGTTTTCAGAATATTCTTTCCCTATGTTGTCTTTTAATTTGGGAGTGATGGCATAAGCCCAAGCTAATCACATAAATCTACTGCACAGTCTGTAAAATCTGTTTCTGAAAAATGTCATGTGGAAAAAATTGCTGATATGTAAATAAGCAAGAAGTTCAGCTTTGGACAGACAGTTTTGGAATCAGTATATCCCAAAAACCTAAGTCATGTTTTGTTTTATTCATTATGGTTTTTATCTTCATTATCACTATAAAGATATTTAAACTGGTGGACTTCAAATGGCAGAAAATTATGAGTGATGGTGCAGAAGTTCAAGCTTTTGAACTGATGTAAGGATCCTTAAATTAGAACTGGAGGGGGAATGAAGAAGAGTTCCATAACCCACTTTTCTTTCCTGTAAGGAAACTCAAGGTGGCTTACAAACTCCTTTCACTTCCTCTCCCCACAACAGACACCTTGTGAGGTAGGTGGGGCTGAGACAGTTCTGAGAGAACAGTGACTAGTTCAAGGTACCCAGTACGCTTCATGTATAAGAGTGGGGAAACAAATCCAGTTTACCAGATAAGAATCTGCTGTTCATGTTGAGGAATTAAATCTGGTTCTCTGTATTAAAGTTCACTGCATACACCATGCTGGCTCTTAACAACTACACCATGCTGTAGCAATGTATTTTGCCAGGACTGGGAACCCAAAGCAGGTCAAATGCTGGCGAGCCATCATCTCTGGTGGGACATGCTTATTTTCTTCCCTTGTTCTGCACAATTGGCAGAATGAATTGTATGGCAGAACTTGAGGTTGACTAGGAAGCTGATATTTAGAAAAATACTTGACTGATTACCTTTATGGGGGGTGGTTTTTGGCATACCATAGCACTGCTTGTTCATCTGAACATAAATACAGGTAGGCTAGAATTGACTCAGACTCACCACCACCCAAAACTACAAAATACAGTTTCCTCCTCCGAATTCTAAAAGCAGGCTCAAAACTTTGCCCTTTCTTGTCCTTGTTCCACATAAATCCACACAAAGGCCACTCTGAGATTCCACCAGTATTCTGCCATTCTTCCAAAAATTTATTCTGATCAAAGGGTAATCTGCAGGTACTGAGGTCTTTGCAGATCAAAGAAAATGGTGCAGGGAAAAGGTTTTAACTTGCCTCTTCCCACACCATGACACCAAGTCCATGGCCATTTATGCATGCACTACTTACCCACCAGCTGGCTTTCTGCTTGATTCTGGGGGAAGGGCGGATATTTTGTGGGTTCTCCACCATGCATGAATGAGAGCCAGCATGGTGTAGTGGTTGTGGATTCTAATCTGGAGAACCAGGTTTGATTCCCCACTCCTCCACCTGAGTGGCAGAGGCTTATCTGGTGAACCAGATGTGTTTCTGCACTTCTACATTCCTGCTGGGTCATCTTGGGCTAGTCACAGTTCTTCGGAACTCTCTCAGCCCCACCTACCTCACAAGGAGTCTGTTATGGGGAGAGGAAGGAAACGGAGCTTGAAAGCCACCTTGAATCTCCTTGCAGGAGAGAAAGATGGGGCATAAATCCAAACTCCTCTTCCTCCTTTTCTTTCTCTTCCTCTTCCTCTTCTTTATGTTTAATATAATCTTTATTTTTATCATTATTCTTATCAATAGGTTGATATATCAATCTATCAGTAGATCAATATCAATAGATTGATATATCAATGCATCAATATATCAAAATATTGACAAAAAAGCAAAATATTAAAGAAAAAAGTATTGAATACGGCATCTGTACACTTCATTCAAACACTGATTGTCTTTTATGGTAGAAAGTGAGGGGGCGGAGTAATGGCAGTGTGCATACTGCAAAACTACAGAAGGACATGAGCTGCCATTTGCTAAGCTCCCCAGATTCATGATTATCTGTCTCTCAATGTGCTGTAAACCCATGTGTGGTCTGGAGTCACTGATTGTTGGTGTATAAAACTGCAAGGCTGGAGACATCCCAGTTGGTTGATCAGATGCAGGGGTAAATCGGGCATTTGGACTAATTGGCTAGTCTTATTATTCTTACATTTTTTAGTATTAGTATCAATTTATTAGTCTATCAATATGTTTTTTTTAAATATAAAGATATGCAGGAGTGGGAAGACCATAGGCAATAGAAATGGTACACCATACAAGAAGCAGGAGGCAGTCAGCAACAGGGAGGTGGGCAAGAAAGTGAAAACAGGGCTAGAGGAAATACATATGTATAAGAAATCTTGCCATGGCAGACATTCGCCTCCACAATGCAACAAACACCTTGTGTGGAATTGGCCCATGTCAGTCTGGATAGTGTTAAAAATCAACCTCTGAATTTAAGCCTGCATGAACAGAAACATTTTAACCTGGTATCTAAAAGAAAGTAATGCAAGTGCCTGGTATGCCTCAAGTGGAAAGGCATTACACAAGCAAGGTGTCACTACTGAAAAAGCCCTGTCTTTGGTTGTCATCCACCTCACCATGGGGATGGGGAAGTTAGGCACAGAGAGCATGGCTTGGGAAGCAGATCTTAACTGGTGAGTTAAACAATATGAGAGGAGGCACCTTCAAATACCAGTGCAACAGACCATTTAACGATGAGAACCTGCACTTTGAATTGTGCCTGGATACAAATGGAAAGCCAGTGTAGACTTTTCAAGATGGGTGATATGATTCCTGTATCCTGCTTCTGACCATTATTTGACTGCTGACCAGCTGGACAAGCTGAAGTTTTTGATTATTTTCAAAGGCAACCCCATATAAAGGTCATTATGGTAATTTAACTTGTATGTAATCAGAGCATGGATCACATCACATACCTTTACTAGTAATATTTCATTCTCCTCAATTTCCAGGGAGATTATACAGAAAAAGTATAAGATTGACAACTTTCAAAATATTTCAGAAATAATGGATCCATGAGCAAGGCAATGATAGAAAAACACAAGGTCAAAACTGATATAGAAGTGACTTGCAGCAGCATCTTATTGTTACCCAGCTTAACAGTAACGAACTATATTTCTATAGAGCAATGGGGAATTACTCGGCTTAGCATTGTGAGAGGCAGGCTGGGAGGGGATCTTTTTAGACTATGTATACCAGAAACGGTTTGAAACGTATCTGCAGAGAATTCACAAAAGACCAAATTGCAGTTTAAATATTTTTTTTTAATTTTGTTGCAAGCAATCATACAGTAAGACGTCAAGGCACATAAACACAGTTCCTAAGTATATAGATAGGGAGGAAAAGATAGGAGGGATGATAGTGGGATTTGGGGAAGCAGGGGACTTATACGTTACCTAAATCAGTTGATGAGGATCCAGAAGAAGGCAAGGGTTTCTATATCAGCATAGAAACCCAATGCGAAGGACGATATTGTGTCTCACCCCAACATGACCAAGAGAGGTTCAAGCTAGCAATGAGCTTAAGGTGAGCAGGGCTTTTATAGGGTGGATCGCTAGTTTGGCAGGAAAAGAGACCCTTTGCATTAGGTTTTGTTTCTTATAGCTGTGCTGGGTTGCAGGGGCTGAGCTTATCAGCAGCTCTATCTATTGTCCTAACCCCCCCGGGGTTGGTAGCCAATTGTTTCCTTGATTACATTAACAACACCTTGAATAGGTGGTCGGAAGACCGAGTCTCTGGCTATTGTAATTTGGCTGAGGCAGCGAGATTAAATCAGGGATGGGAACACTTAGGAGCTTTCAGGAACAGCTGAAGGGAAGGAAGGTTGAAGCATCTCAATTCAAGGGATAGTTCACATTTACAACTCTGTTGACTGTAGCTCTGGCTTGGGTGTGGACATCAAGGAGCAAATGAGTAGTTTTATTTTCTACTGACTGTTTGCTTTCTTTGGGCTTGCTGTTAGCCCATTTTATCCTGTGCCACACCATATATATTTGTTAGCCTTAATATAACTCAAAAATATATCTCACATATATATTGTATTTATAAATATCCCGGCTTGGATACATGATCTGAGATGTGGGGTGGAAGGGGTACATAACATTAGCAATTATTAACAGGATTGGTTTGGGAAAGAAACAAGGAAGACCCGGAGGGTATGTTTCAACTTACTAGTTTTTTTAAAAAAACACAATGTATACAAGGTTATTTTTAGCAAGATATTGACAGAAAGACATAGGTTAAAACTCTTTTTGGTCAACTCTTTCTCCGGTCTAATGTAGAACCTTTTGGCTTAAGCAACAAAAACAAAAAAACTGAAGACAAATCACAAGGATTTTATGTAGGGTTTTATGTAATGTGTAGTTTGGGCTTAAGAAATAATCTATGGCATATGTAATTGAGTTCTTAAGAGAGGTGACATGTTTAGACAGTCAAGATGCTAAAAAGCAATAGACACAAGAACTATCTGAAAGTCACAGTTAAAGCCCAAATTATGTGTCTCAAGTGCCAATAAGAAAGCACATTATCTCCAGGAACCATCTGTCATGACAGTTTAAAAGACTGATGCTTAAAATTATGTAACCATTAGGGCTTGTGAAATGCTATCTCCAACAAATACCTAGGTACTTCAGGAATGAATCACTGTTTTCCATTATCTATAATGTGAATTATATTTGTAAAGAATGTCCTACCATGTTATCTTAACCAAGATGAATTTAAAATATTGGGAAACTTATTTTGCAAGGAACTAAGTTTTCTTGAAATGATCTGCTTTATAGAGGTTACAGGAATTTAGCTGAGGAATTTGCTGGTCTGTGGACTGTGTTGGGGAGTCAGAAACCAACACACACACACACACACAGAGTTAGTCTTTGAATTCTGCCTCCTTTCCTACTTCCAGAAATCCATTGGCATGTAAGAGATAATTTTGCATCATGGTTTGGAAAGTATGATGGCTGCTGATATGCAATGTAAAGATTCAAGTACAGGTCCAAATGAAAGAGTAGGTTTCCATGATCTAACGCTAGGGCAGACCTGCATAATATATAGTTCTTCGAACTTGAACACAACCTGTTAGCCATTTTTGTGGTTCGTCATGGTCCAAATGAACATTCTGTTTCTTGTGTGGACTAAAACAGTGGAGTGGGATGGTCAAGACTTCACCAGTCACAATATATAGGTGGCAGGGCTGGTCCTAGATCAAGCTACATCTAAGACATGGAATATCCTCAGTACAACTTTGGAATAATTTAAGCAAACAGCTCTGTGTCCTCATAGCAGAAATCAGTCATGTGATCCAAGCATCAGACCTTCTGCTAACTGCAGATGAAGATGGAAGACCCTTAAAAGACTTGTCTGACATTTTATAAGCAACTTGAGGATAAAATTGGTATGCAGCAACACTTGTTTCAGGTATGGTTCTGTAGCATATGCTTTAGGGCAGTAAAAATATGTGCTTGCTAAATCAACAAGTCTAGACTGGTCCTAGTCCACAGAATGTAGTGAGTGTGTGTGTGTCCCTTCTTAAAACTGGATGCATGAACTAACACAGTACATTTATTTTCAGTCAATGATTTCACAATCACTGATCACAGTTTGTTGAATGGGCCTTTATGCTACATATATCCTATGGATAGTAGAATATTAGCCATGAAAATTGGTTTACAAGTGAACATGAATTGTTTGTGCTAGTTGTTTGAGCTGTTTAGTAGATAGTGGGGTAGATGACCATGTCAGGTGTCACAGGTGATTGCTTGGGTTTCCTGCCTCTAGATTCTTCCTGGTTGATAAGTGATTATATTGAGTGTGAGCATGTGAGTGTTGTGTGTGTGCACATATGCGTGCATGCATGTAAGGTGGGTCATAATCCTGGTCAAGGTTTTATGTCAGATGATTTGCACTTTTTCCTCAGTGTAGCCGGGCATAGGATTTTTTTCTGTTAATGTGTTGATGTTCTTGTTATTTTTCTGGAGGCTGACTTGGATGACTGTTCAGCATCTAGGAGATGACAGTAATAAATACCTTAATGTTGTTATATATAAAAGAGTCCTTGATTCAAAAGGGGCACAAAATCATAAGAGGAATGTATTTTGTAAATATATCAAGAGCAAGTCAAAGCAATGAACACAAAACAAATCAGAAAAGCGTATCTAAATGGGTATAAATTATGAGTGAAAGTACACAGGAAAGATTCCACTTGGTGGAATTGCAGAAGAAATGTTCTGTACTTTTGCTGCACCACATTTTCCATTTCTGTCTTTCTTCAAGGGGGTGTATTTAAAAGAGACAGTTGCTGCTGAAATGTCAGTTGTAAGCAAGTCAGAGGATGAGTAAACACAATATACCCTAAACATTATTTGTGTTGGCAAACTTCTCAGCTAGAAACCTTCATCTCCCCAAGACATTAAATAGATTTATGGCCTATCAGCTTTAAACCAGAGGATGGATGTCTGCTTCTCACACTGAGTCGATGCATTAAATAATAAAAGCAGAAATAAAAAGGCAACTGAAGTACTAAGAAATCATTGCTCGTTCAAGTTAATATGTATGACAAATTCCCTTTGTGGTTGATCTGTATCTTGCTATACCTGCCTGTAAAAGCTTTCATGAAGAGATACCCAATAGTTTTTAAATATAGAATAACTCTGAAACATGTCCCCTGGTATCTTTTTGACAACCTTCTAATCTCTAGATTCTTATCTAAATCAACCTGCTGTTTATCTTCTCTTTTTCCAAGTAAATCAAAAATTATACTGGATAAAGAAGGGGAAGAAAGAGATGCTCCCTGCAGCCCTCTTCTTCTCATTAATACAAAGTAAGTTTACTCTAAAGAGTTATTTTGGTTGTTGGCAGAGACAGACCCCCTCCCTAACAGCATTGCTTGTATGAAGTCTAAAGCCACCAAAATCAAAGGCCGTTCCCGCATGGCCCCCCAGGTGCCCCCACGCCGGCAAGAATTCTGCTGGCATGGGGGCGGAGGCCGCTTCAAGCGACGCCAAGCGCCGCGCATGGCTACCTCAGGAGAGGCTGGCGGATCTACAGGCATGGCTCTGCATGGAGTCGCTTCTTCTGCCCTCCTCTTCCTCTTCCCCACTGCCCGCCGCCGTTAGCCTGCTGGCCTCTGAAGCTCCTCGGCCATCGCTGCCCTCCCGACCTCCAGGGGTCGGAGGACAGTGAGGGAGGGCTTACCGGAGGCCAAAGCGCAGGCCGCATCGCACGGGACAAGGTGAGTGGGAAAGGGAAGGGGAAACAGCGTTCCCCGTGGTGCTGTTCGCACTACACGCCACCGCGAAGACGCTGTTCCCTCAAAACCAACCCCTTTAAAGGGCTGTTTTTGTAGGGCGGCCTGACACCGCCTCCTGAGGGCGGGAAGGGCAGCCAGGTCGGCGCTGCTGGCGTTTTGAGCAGCCGCTTAAGCTAGGGTGAACGGGCGGCCTGGGCGGCTGCTTTACCGTCACTTCCCCAGGCCGCCGTTTTTGGCCCATGCGGAAACGGCCAAAGCATTAATGTGGTCTACCAGCTTTCATTGCCAACATTAGAAGTTTAACCATTTGTATGCTGACTGACAAGGTATAGTCCAGTGAAGCATCTCCAATCACTGAAGTTTTGGGATCATGATGGATTTCACAGCCCATCATTGCCCAGCTCCTTTTATCTTGTATAGGCCTAGAATGAAAAGGAGCATTGTCCTGCAAGAGGCTTTTGCTTTATATTGGGTGGGTGATGGTAAAGACATAGATAGGAGACTGGGGAAGGGTGAAATTAGTGATAGAATGATCACTTCTCTCTTGAAAGCAGTGAATCTGGTTGTTCCTAGAGGGGTTGTTTTTTGTTTCTAGAAGTGACATCATGCCATCAGCTAACATTAGTTTTTAATTTCATGTTTTCCTGCAGCTGTTCTGAGAGGTAGAAGAAAATGGAGGCTGGGGGAGGGGGATTTGGAACTCTAGATGTGGTGCAACTCAAGGAAAGAGAACAATTTTGAACAAGGGGAGCCCAAAAGCTGGAATTGCTGGCACCAGTAGCAAAATGATACTAAAATCCATTATAAACAGATAAAGTAATGGAATATGGGTATTTTATTTTCAAAAATATATTATAGTAATAGGCAAAAAGAAAAATTCCTTGAATGCATAGATTTTAGAATTTTTAAAAAATCCTGAAGCTTTTAGAGGATTACTGTATATGTCAGTTGCAACAAGAGTGGCAGCTTTTAATTCTAAAGGTTTTTACTTACAAGCAACTCTGACTTGAGTTTAGCAGTCTGAACTGTGCTAGAGCTTATTGAATCAGCTATGGATGTGGCAGGATGTTTTTTACCTGCTGCTCCTAAAATGTCAAATCACTGTTTTGCTCCATTGCCTGAATGTGATGTTTGATTGAAAATGCTTTTATTTAAGCTCTGTTTCCAAGAAATCACATTTTTTTTGGTTAAAGTTCCCCTGGCACAAGGCTGCAACTCATCACATTAGAGCGGTCACATCTTATTACCTTCCATTAGATGTGATTGACACAACTAGATGTTTTGTGCTACAACACTGCTTGGGATACACCTTTTTTCTGGCAAAAAGTTGAGTCTTCTAAAGCAATATGCAGCAATGTTTTGATGATTTGTTGTTGTTATGAACCATTACAATTTATACTCAGGGTTATTTTGAACTGGAAATAGCTTTGGATGAATAAATTATAAAGCATTAGCAAAAAAATCTAATAGTAGGGCCAAATTGTACTATTGGTAAGGAAATAGTATTCAAGGCTTTTCATAACAAAATAAACAGAAACGAAACAAACTCAGTTTCTATATTATGATGCTATGCCTGTCATAAAAACAGCACTTACCCACTGCAGCTACAGCTCAAGAAGAAAGCTATTTTAAATGTATTCACATCTTTTAGTAACCATCTACCAGTTGTTTCATTAACTTCCTGAACTCACTGAACTAGTTAAGAATGGATGTCAGTGGAAAAGTCTGTGGATATGACGAATTACCTTGACACCACTGATCCATCCATCCAGAAGCTCAACTTGATTCAACTATAGAGACTGAAGTGACTGTGAAGAAATGTATGCCATCACCAAATGTGCAGCTGCTTTATACAAAATTGTTATGCAGTACTGAAACTGGTAGAAAGTGTGAGTCATTACAACACTATTATTTTCTTGCAAGTTCAAGTAACATGACATGTGTATTTCACTTGGAACAGGAGAAACAATTATTCTTGTTCACTTTAGAAGTGATTAGAGAAAATTCTGCATTGAAATGTTCCCCTATTTCTACAACCTGATCTTGGAAGTTTAGGATTAATAGTAGTACAAGTATAGTATTGTCAAAAAATTAGTCCTTTAATGGAGTTTCTTGTTGTAGTCAAACAAAGGTTCAGGCTGAAGCCTTGCAAAGACAGAAGTTTCTTTTACTAAAACTCAGCAAGTTGTTGATATTGCAGAGTCTTGAAGAAGGGGGATGAGAATCCAGGTGCACCAAGTGTGCTACCAACAAGTGTAATCAGAGGCATAGCAAGGGGGAAAGCGCCCGACTGGTGCGTCTTCCACCCTGCCCCACAATGCCCCCCCCCCGCCCTGCAACGTCCCTATCATGCCCCTGGAACGCCCTCACCACACCCGGTGAGTCGCGCGCCCCCACCTCTGCATGTAATCAGCTCCAAACACACCAGGGACAAGTGGAAAAATCCCAGGTGCATACTCTGTGCCCTGTGTCTTGTCTTGCTGGTGAGCCTTGGTGGCCAGATTTCTTATCCTGGACTTTGCTGAAAAACTCAGCCTTTTGGTTAACATCTTGATATTTGAACCTATGCTTCTATCTGTATTGATATTCTTTTAATATTAGCTTTGTTATTTTATCCTCACTGGTCACTGCTCTTTTATTCTTGTTGCACAATTTTAACACAGAACTTTAATTATACTTTGTGGTGTTTTTGAATTCAGGAGGTTCCCATCTGAATCCAATACTTTGGTCTTTATTGGCTAAATCTACTAAATTAACTTAAAGCTACTGAAACTTGCCTTGTAAACATAGCATCCTACCTCACAAGGATGACTTCCTTGATCTTAGTCCCAGGGCAGAGATTTATTTATTTATTTATTTATTTATTTATTTATTTATTTATTTATTTATTTATTTATTTATTTATTTATTTATTTATTATTTGAATTTATAAACCGCCCAATCCCCGGGGGGCTCTGGGCGGTGTACAACATTATGTACACAATCTATAACAAGGGTCACAATGGTGACCAAATACACTAAAAACCATTAAAACCATTAAAACCATTTAAGCAGCAGACAAAAACAGTAACAACAATTATGATGATGGCGTCCCGTAACCCAATTCCTTAAACCGGCCCCAAAAAAGAGGGAGCGGCCAGACTCTTCTTAAAATAACAATAAATATACAAATAAATTATAAAATAGAGAGCAAAAGCCCAAGGAGCAAAGCAAAGGAGGGGGGAGGGGGAGGGGTGCACTGTGTAGTGAAAGAGACTGGTGACAGGCTACCAAATGAGGCATAAAGAGTCATGCTGCAGCTTTTTGTAATTTGTTTAATTTAACTGTCCCATTCCAGGAAGGTGTTGGATTAGGCACTCTCGATAAGTACAAAAATAGTTAGGCCATCCTGTGATGATTTTTAAAATACAATATTATCTAGATAAAATGTTGCTTGCTATTAACAAAAGGGGTAAATAATGGCATTAATCATAAACTACAAAAATGCAGCCCTAGTCACAGAAGAAACAATCTGACCCAGTCCCTCCAACTGAAGTTTGCCTTGCCCTTCAAAATACTGCTTTGGGGAACAGTGGGACTCTGCAGTAGGAAAGTGGAATTGGCAACTATGGCTTACCTGGGCCATACTGCGCCCAGTGCGTACTCTGTGTTTTCTGCCCTCCCCCCTCCGCAGCGCCCTGCCCCCCACCCCCAAACATACCATAGTTCAGCCTGAAAAAATGTCCTGTTCCCTTCAGGTTGAAAATGGCCTGATGGAAACTACACTTCCCATGACACCTTGGGGCTCGCAAGGTCTCCTGGGAAGTGTGGTTATCATCAGGCCATTTTCAGCCTGAAGGGAACAGGTTGCTTCTCCAGCCTGCACTGTTTCATTAAGGTAAGTGTGTAGGAGGGGGTACCGCAGGGGGGGAGGCGGGGGTGATTTTCCACCCCTCCAGGCACACGCCCAGTGCAATGCATGCCCCCATGTCCCCTGGTAGCTCCACCTCTGGGCAACTATCACTCTTCCCTCCATTATTTAATGTGCCTGCTGTCAACAGAAAATGCAGTTAGTATCCCTGTGCATGTGTGTGTGTTAAGCACTGTCAAATAGCTTCTGACTCTCTCAATTAATGACCTCCAAAGTATCCAATAGCCTTGCTCAGATCTTGCAAACTAAAGGCTGTAGTTTCCTTGATGGAGTCAATCCATCTTATGTTCAGTTCTCATCTTTTCCTGCTGCCTTAAACTGTTTCAAGCATTATTATGTTTCCAGCGACTCACCTTCTCATTAATGTGACCAAACTATGATAGCCTAAATTTCGTCATTTTAATATCTTGGGAGAGTTCAGGTTGACTAAATATAGAACCCACTTGTTTGCCTTTTGGGCAGTGTATGGTACCCAGAAAACATTCCTTCAATACCACATTTCAGATCATGCTACTTTCTTCCTGTCAGCTTTCAACTTTTTCACCCATACATTGAAATGGAGAATACTATGGTATGAATGAATTATCTCGATCTTGGGTGCCAGTAACATTTAAAGATATTTTCTAGTTCCTTCGTGGCTGCCCTTCCCAGTCACAGTATTGGTTATACTCTCCTTTTTTGGTTGACAATTTGAATAATTTCAATATCTTCAACCTTTAAGCTGTGTAATTTCCCAATAGTTGTTACTTCTGACTTCTTGATGTTTAGCTGTAATCCTGCTTTGTACTTTCTGTTAATCTTCAGCAGTGTTCAGTATTTTCTGCCAGTAACATGGAGTCACCTGCATATTTCAGATTGTTAATGTTCTTTCCATCTCTTTTCACATCAACTTAGTCTAAATATAATCCTTTTTTTCTGATATGTCCATAGATTGAAGAGATATGGAGATGAAATACGTCTATGTCTGACATCTTTGCCATTTTGTTTCTCTATGTTCTGTCCTCATAGTAGCCTTTTGTCCAAAGTATAGATTCCGCATCAAAATAATCATACACTCTATCACATCCATTTATTTTAAATTCACTCTTAATTTTTCTTGATCCACATAGTCAAATGTTTTGCTGTATTCTATGAAACACAAGCTGATTCTCTCATATGCTCCAGTAACTAATATAAATTTGCAATATGATTTCTACTGCCTCTTTCTTTTCTGACTCCAGTTTGAACACCCAAAATGTTTTGTTCCACATATGTAAACAAACTTTGTTGCTGTACTTGCATGAGAAATTATTACAATGGTTCAATAGTTACTGCAGTCTTTGATGTCTTTGTTTTTGGAATTGGAATGTAGTTTGAGAATTTCCAGTTTGTGAGCCATTATTCTGTTTTCCATATTGGTTGGCATATTCTTGTTAAGATTTTGATGGGCTCCATTTCTGTAGCTTGGAATAGCTCTATGGATAGCCCATCAGCTTCTGGTGATTTTTTTTCTCCCAACTGCTTTCAGTGCAACTTTCACTTCGTTTTCTAAAGATGTAGGTTCTCACTCAAAAGTTTTTTCTTGGAAGGAATCTGTGATCCTTTTGTTCTTTAGTGTTTTCTTTATTTTGTCCTGTTCAGATTAATGTAGTTCCATGTTGATCTTTCAGTGTGCCTAACTGTGCTTTACATTTCTCTTTGATCTCTTGGATTTTGTGGAATAGACTTCTAGTTAGGGGTAGCCCATGTTGCTAGGCGCATGCCTTTCTGTTACATGTGGGGCACCGGACAGCTTCCCTGTGCCCACCTGCCACCTAGCAGCTCCCCCCATGCCAGGATACTGCTTGCTGGTGCCCAAGGCTGGGCCCAGCCACATGGCCAAGAGACATCTCCCCTCCTGGGGGATCGTCCCGGCCTCTCCCCTGCTGCGGCGCCCATCTGAGCAGCCTTCTTCCCTCCCCATTCCCTCGGGGACAAGGTTTGGAGACAGGGGCCTCCTGGACTGCCTGCCATGGTGCCCTGCCCCTTTTTCTTTACACTGGTTTTTATGATTTTTCTCTGGGAGCCCCATCTGGGGGAGGAGTAAATCTGCCAGTGGAAGCAGTGTGTGGTCGTACTGGCAGATTTGCCCTAACCAGAGCACTTTCCCTTGTGGAAGGCTGATTCCACCAGCATGCGGCCAGCACTGTCCCCCCTAATGCTGGAATATGGCACTGGGCACCATGTCAGGATAGTCAGGGAGGAGCCTACTTTAGTTGGCTCCTTCCTAGCCATTCACAGTGTTATGCTGGTGGCTGAAATCTATTAATTCCCATAGAGGCTTCTTGATAACAGGAAGACTTTTTCACTTCTCAAGCTCTCCACACCACCGGGAAGCCTCTTTGGGGGTGACGGCTGAGTTTGGCTGTGGCACCATGGCCAGACACTCAGCACTTGGATGGGGTTGCCTGTCTTTATGTGCAAGTTATTGGAATTCTGCAATTAGACTTTTGATTCTCTTTCTGTCCCCCTTTTGCTTTTCATGTATCTTTAAAAGTTCTCTTAGTCATTCATCAAGACTTTTCATTTCTTCTAGCTACAGGAATGGTCTTTGCACATTCCTTGAAAATATAATTGGTTCCAACCTACAGTTCTTCTGGATCATGTTCAGTCAAATTTAGTAATGCAAATCTGTTCTTTACATGGTCTTCAAACTCTTCGGGAACTTTGCTTAGATTGTATTTTGGCACTATGAATGTTTTGGTGTTTTTCTTCAACTTTATTCTGATTTTCAGTATTAACAATTCATTATGTGCATCACAATCAGTTTCTGGTCATGTTTTAGCAGAGAGGATAGAGTTTCTCCATCTTCTGCTTCTGAGTAGGTAATCTATTTGATTTCTTTATTGGTCGTTCAGTGATGTCCTCATATGCAGTTGTCTGTTTACTTGAAACGTTTGCAACGAAGTTGTTTTTTTCTAGAATTCTATGTCATTTTCCTGCTTCAGTTAGCATTTCTAGCCCTAATTTTCCAACAATATTTGGTTCTACATTGTTTCCTACTTCTGCATTCCACTTACAGTTAGTTTAGTGTATGACCAATTTCTTCCTGGACACTTGCACAAAAGTTTTTAATCTCTTCTTCATATGTTCAGTTGGGGTATAAACTTGAGTGATGGTTATGTTGATAGACTTTCCATGAAATCTGATTGATATCATTCAGTCAGACTTTGCATTATAGTTCCTGGGTGGTTTTGTTACATCTGGACTCACTCTTCTTCTTCTTCTTCTTCTTCTTCTTCTTCTTCTTCTTCTTCTTCTTCTTCTTCTTCTTCTTCTTCTTCTTCTTCTTCTTCTTCTTCTTCTTCTTCTTCTTCTTCTTCTTCTTCTTCTTCTTCTTCTTCTTCTTCTTCTTCTTCTTCTTCTTCTTCTTCTGTCATTTCCAGAGTAAAACGCTTCACAATTTTCTGACTGAAAATGTCTTAGTCCAGTCCACTTTAGTTCACTTACTACCAGGATTGCAATAGTTAAATGTTCTGTTTCTTGCTTTACAATTTGAAGTTCACTTTGATTCTTATGTCTCACATTCCATGTTCCTATTATATGTGTCAAACACCTTTAGCTTTCCCTTTTGCACCCATTCACATCAGCAACTGAACTTTCTTTCAGCTTTAATCTGGTTACATCATTAAGAATGCTATTTGCACTTGTGCTCTGCTCTTTTGCAGTAGCTTATTGAATGCCATCCGAACTGGGGTTTCTGTCTTCCAGCACAGCACTTTATTTTGTTCCATTTTGAACTCTCTCATCATGAGATTTTTGAGGTATGAGATGATCAGAAGTTGTTTAGCATTACCTTCTAGTCATAATATTAAACAGGGTTAGCTAAAGTGTTTGTCTACGATAGTCAGTTCCTCCACTAGTGTCACTGTCTACAATTGCTAATATCCAGTAGCTTCCCTTCAATAAGTCCATATTTCTGTTAAATAAAAATAATGTATCTTTTGGTTTAACTGAATTCATCAACAATGTTTGTTAAATTCAGGTTTAATATTATGTCATTTTCTTAATGACATGGATAATTGGTTCTGTTTCAGATCTAAAGGATCATTAATTAACCTTCACGAAAATGATATCAGACATTTTATAATGTAGAGAAAACCAGTGGTTACAAAAAGAATATAAGTTATATGTTCAGGAAGGATAATAATTATATATAAGTGGGGGACTGCTGGTGGCACCAGGACTTGTTGGTGGGATGTCATTTTCCTTTCCAACCATTTCCTTTTTCCTTTCCATGAAAGTCCCCAGAGCTTTTTCACTTTTGGTTAGCTTTGGCTCCTTCCATTCTCTGGCATTGTGTACCTGGGAAAACTATAGCCTAGTTGTATTTTGTTGGTTATTGGATTGGATTAGTTATGAGTGAGGAAGGACCCTCCATAACTTGAATAGGTCACCTAACCTCCCTTGTAACCCATCCCCCACAGTATTTCCTCTTTCTGTCCTGGTAATTTCCATATCTTCATCTTTCCCTGCTTCCTGTTCTATTTCCCAATAACCAACCTATTGTTTATCTGTCACCCATCTTCAGAAATAGTTGTGAGGTATATTCATGTATACCTCACATTATTCCACAATGAAGAATTAAAATAGGTTACATTTTATATCATTCTGCCAAGAGACAATCCGTTTCAAATGAATTTTTCAGTATAAAGTTTTTTCCCTGACTCTTTCTCGGTAACCTCCCATACTTCAGACTTTTTCCAAGGACAAGTTTCTAAGCCAGCTATATTTACTCATCAAGTTCAGCTATAAATCTAGTATGAGTGAAAGGGAGAACTCATTCTCACCTTGGACAGTTGGATAGATATGGCTCCATGATTGGTTTAATCTCTTTCTCAAGTTTCTTCAGTAAAGCTTCATTTTGCTTTATGGTTTATGTTACTCAAGGAGCTACTAGTACCAAACCCAGGTGAGCTTGAATATGTTACTGTAGCATGGCAAGTCCAACCATGACACATTCTTCTTTTCCTCACAACATTCTTGTGATATAAGTGAGGCTGCATTTGTGACTGGTCTAAGTTCACCCAGTCAGCTTTCATGGCAGAGCTGTGATTCAAATGTGGGACTCCCAGATCATAGTCCAAAACTCTAACCACTACCTCTCTGTAGCCAACAGACAGAATTGATTGAATCATACGAGTTTCATAGTATCAAGTTATGTTGTAGTTGCTGCTGGGCATGCTCCCAGTGTGTCCTCCTTCAAAGGATTAAAAAAACTGGAAAGGACCTGCCCATCTCCCTTCCATTTGCTGACAAAAATCAAGGTTTGAGCAGGTTTTTTTTTCCGTTTAGCAACAGTGGTGCACTGGGCCTAAATAGTCCCTGGGGGCATGACTGCCTCCCTGCACCACCCCCCAACTCCCTGCACCCCCCCCCCGGTCTCCCCATGCCCCACTTACAGGAGCCAGCAGGGAGGCTGGGGGAGTCAAAGCTCAGGGGAAGGGCAGAAGTCAACCTGTAGGGAGCCTGGGAAGTACCTCCCACATGAAGTACCCCCCACATCCTTGCAGGCCGGCTCCTGCTCTCCCCAGGACCTGGGGAGGGCAAAGCCAGCCTGCCGGAGGCTCAGGAAAAGGGCACCATTGTCACCCACTGCTCAGCTCCTCCCTGAATCCCAGCAGGCTGGCTCCTGCTCTCCCCAGGTCCTGGGAAGGGCAGAAGCCAGCCTGCAAGGAGCCTAGGGACAGGGGCAGTTCTGCCGCCCATCGTGGAGCCCCGCCCCACATCCTTGGAGGCAGGTATCCTGCTCTCCCAGTGGTATGGGGAGGGCAGAAGCTGGCCTGCAGGGAGGCCGGGGGTGTGGGGCACTGCAGCACGTGCCCGGGACATGGGGTACTCCATGCCCCCATAAGTGGTACACCACTGCTTAGCAACACCCACTATGGGTATCTGTTTTATAAAATTAAAGGCAATTCTTTTAATCTCTCCTGCATGTTTTTAGATTTTTTTCTGACAACTTGGGGCTTGTTCAGGTTTGTAGAAAGATCTGTCCTACTTGTCTATGGCCACAGTCTCCAAATTTAAGTATCCACAGATGATGTGACTATGATAATTAGACATATTGATTTATATGTCACATTCTCTCTGAACAGCAAAAGAAATATTACTTGGCTACTCTTCTGTTTCACAACAACCTCATGAGATAGGTTAAAATAAGTAGTAAGGATTAATGCACTATCACCTAAGAAGCTTCACAGCTAAAGGGGTATTTATACCAAGAGATTTCCACATTAAAAATGTAATCCTATGCAGAGTTATTGCAGTTCAAGCATATGCCAGTGGACTAGGACAGTCCAAAGTAACATTTAATAGAATTATATACTAAATCAGGTGTACTATCTGCTACTCTACAGTAATCATTCCTCAATGTTATTTTAAACAGCTACAAAATATGTAATTAACAATTCAATGATTCGACTCCAAAGACAACAAATCTCCTATCCTTCATAAAACAGTTCACACAATCAGGGTGTACACTGCCTTGTATCTAAGCCCATACATGATGTTTCAAAAATCTCAATGTTCATATTTATTCAATGCAAAATGTAAACAGATTTAGTGCCGTCATCAAATGTGTTTGATGAAGTAATAGTCCAAAGCATGTTTTCAGGGCTCTTATAAACAAATCACTTTACCTGCTAACTCCTTTGAACACCTTGGAAATACAACTTGGTGTGCTGAAATAATGTATAAATATTACATTCAGAAACCAAGATGGGCAGAAACATTAATATCACTGAATCCTCAATCTTTTGTTTTCATTTTGCCTCTCAATCAATTACAGTATTTGTATACCTCTTGTCAATTAACTTTTCTACACATGTTTCATACACACTGAAGCTAAAATAAAACTTGACAGCCACTTTATTCTAGGCCTCAGGCCTGGCAGAATTTATAAGTATTCTTTTTATTATTTGCCCCCTTTAATTTGCTACCTGATTGGTATATTGAGGCTCTCTACTTTCATGACATGCTGCATACAACCTAAATAAGGGATTTTTAATCATTATCCAGAAAGTTAGCTTGCAAATGGGTGATTTGCCATTTGTATTCAAAGGATGCCAAATTCTATCTCATTTTCTCAGGTATTTTCGTTGATTAATTCATTTTGGTTTCAGCTGAGATCCTCCATGCTTAAAATCACGGTAAGCGAAAGGAGAATTTTTTCCTTCAGTATTTGCAATTTCATTAATTTTGTGAAGGATTTTAGCAGGAGATAGTATGTTATGGCTAAGGGGTTCAAAGTAATAGATCAGTAGCCACAGTATCCAACTTGTAAGAAATGATAAGTAGCTTCATATGTTGCTTTCTTGAATGCAGAAAAACTGTTCTTGCCAGGTGTTCTACTTAATCTGTTAGAGAACAATTAAGGCAGAATGGGATAAGAAATTGATTTTACTAGTCAGATAACCTTGAACACAAAGCTTCAGCAATTGCCTTGGCTTTTACTATTTTACAGAGATCACCAAGAAGATAGGTTGACATTATCAGATCTATCTATTACTCCCATTCACCCTAAGCAATGTACTTTTGTAGTGCAGAATGACCTTGTACTGGCATTGAATATCCAGCATGGTGAATGAGCATATGGTCTTAAATATAAATCTGGAATGGCTTTATTCCAGTGCAGTTAGCAGTTCTGACAACATAGATCGGTATTTCCAGTGTACTTTTGCTGTACTTGAGCTGTACTTTTTGCTAGCTAAATGGGATCTGGGCTGAGCATCTGTTCCTTTTTTTCAGGTACTTAGCCTGGGTCTGACCTATGGCTCTTAGCTTATGGCATGTTGACTATGGCCTTGTGAGAGATGTCAGAACATACAGGATTAGTCCTCTATGTTGTGCTCTATTATACTGCTTGGGGTTTTTTTTTGGTTTATTTGAATGGTATTTTTGTTTTGTTTTCTTTATCTTTATCTTTATTAACCTTTAATAGGCATAAATAGATCAAGATTTACACAGACACATTCTTCAGTCTCAAGTATAGTTCAGCAGCAAGAAAACAGATCACATAACCTGACGGTTGACCCCAAGGGGCTCAGATCACTTCAGATTCCTTTTTTAAAAAAGAAACAGCCAGAGCAAACAACAACAAATACCCCTACACATCAATGCAAAAATACGATCCAATATAAAATTGCAATAAAAATAGATCTGTTTAGCAAGTTAAAAGCAAAATGATACAGCAATAGGTATCCTACCATGCAGATTAGACAGATTGGAGACGATACCTATCTTTTATAGGAAGTTCTACGTTTGTTTTATGTTTGTTTTATGTTTGTTTTGTTTTGTTTCTAAACTCCATTGGCCTCTAGTTCGGGCGCTCTGATATTTTAACCAGTATGTAATTGAAATCGCTTTTAAGTTTTAAAGTTTTACGTTTTAATGAATTAAGCTGCACTCTTGTACTTGATAGGTTTTATTGATTGTTATTGAATGTGCAGCCATTCTGTGAGCCGCCTCGAGCCCTTCGGGGGTGAGGCGGCTTATAAATCTCATTATAAATAAATAAATAAATAAATAAACTGGACAGCCCAAGCTAGCCCAGTTTTGAAAACTGAGCAGGAGCAACTTGGCTATTACTTGGATAGGATACCACTAAAGAAGTCCACAGTTGCTACTTAGAGGCAGGCAATGGCAAAACACCTTGTTTGTCTGTTGCCTTGAAAACTCTATGGAGTGGATTGACTTGATGGCACTTTACATACACAAGTGTCTTTGGGTTTCCATTTGAAAAGGGGAAAAGTGGGATAAAAACACTTAAGCAAATAATTTTTTCTATTCTTTTCAAAGACCAGAAAAGTTGTACGCTGTCTATTTACAATAAACTATAAAAGAACTACATTGTTCTACCCTTGAATGTTTGTTCTTGAAGTGCTGAGATTTTACATAATATGATTGCATTTCAACTATTTTCTTCCCACTACCACTGTTGTTAACTGTACAGTTAGGAATGGAGCCTAACTGGAGGGTTTTGCACTTTGTTGAGCAAAATGTGTCTGCTTACACTGAGTTAGTCCCTGTGAGGCTAATAAATCTAAAAGTGGTGACACCCTGATAGGGTAAGACTTGTTCATGGGCCTCTGGCAACTGACCCCTGATCTAAAAAAAATGTGTACAGTAGGATGCTAGAAACGAAATTTCTGCAGAAAGAGAGATGTGCACAGAGTCACAACATTTCCCCCCAGGATATGAATGCTATTTTTGAAGCAGCTACACAACTGGCAAATGAAAGTAACAGCAGCCCAGCTATCATATCACTTCAGAAATGATTACTTTCACATATAATTGGGGGCAACATGGTGAGCCAATGTTCATAAGCACAGGCCATATGCTCTTAAAGAGGTCCAAATTTGTTTGTGCAGTGTTTAAGCACAATAAATTAAAGCAAAATGAAAAATCTGCTTACAGAAAGTAAGCAGCTATAAGAGGAGAGCAGTGTGTTAAATCCTTCATTCTGAATCACTTATGTAATGTTCTATTCATCCCTGATTCATTAGCAGAGACCTTTTTAGACCAAACAAGCATATTATAAATCTCATGTTATCTATTATTAGGTGGCATTTTGCTATTTTCCATTGTGCATGTTTATTTTATGCATAATTAATTACATAATGGCTGCCTGCATTCAGTATGCAATTTTTATCTATATTATCTAAATGAAGTAATGCCAGAATACAGGACATTTTGATCATGCTGGTTGTGGACTTTTACAGAAATGTTCCTGTCTGCCACCTCACTTTGAATTGGAATAACTCTGGAACCATAATTTCATCAGTTCCATCCTAAACCTAATGAACTGCTAGATTTTCCATATCTGCTTGTGTCATTAAGCCAAATGTTCACTGTATTGTCAGGACAAGAATTTTCTTTGTTTGGGGAAGATTAGCTTTCTTAACATTGCTAGAGGACCAAATTTTCCTATAACTAGCCTACTTGCCCAGCAGTCTCTGTTCAGTGTTCCTGGGCCATGCTTTGGTGTCATTGCACTGTTCCCACCACTGCTTTCACCATCTTCTTTTGAAACCAATGCCAGCCTTTGGATCTCCTTTTTCCAGGAAATAGTAATTATTGTCCTTCTCACAATGCTCTGCTCCATTCCAAGCCTTTCCCCACACCTCTTTCTGCATCCTAGGACTTTTTAAATGCTCTATGTGCTTATATTTTATATTTGCTTGTATTTTATATTTTTATATATTTTAATTTCTCAATTAAAAATTGTTGAACTTTACCTCTCTGACTCCTGAAGATTTCTTGTGGAAACCCCGCTCCATAAACTCAGATGGAAAAGATCTATGGTTATGTTGTTCTCACAAACAAGGTCTGTACCACTACTTCCCTACTCTAAAAGGGACAGACCGTACCATTTTAGGTAACAAGGGTACAGCTTCAAGAAACTTTGTGGCATACTCCATCTGAGGATGCATTTGTTTCATCTCCTGGTTGCTCTTGAGACTGGTCCTAATAGGTTCATGTCGACTCAGCAATCAGTGGAATAGGTTGCAAAGATCCTTTTGTTTTGTCCTTCACCTTGCCCACAAGCTGACATGCTGAACAGGAGTTGCAAAAGTCTCAGATATTATTTCCTATATTTGGCTGGAATAATCTAGCTTGCAGCCCACCAACAATCTTATTTATGCCCAGATATCCTGACATTGAGGATTCATGGGCCAACTATAAAATTTGCTGTCTATATTTCCTGGGACCCATGAGCTGTTTTTCCTTCTCCTGGACAGCAGCACATTTATGCATCATAGAAATTCTATATAGTCTCTGTTCCAGGACTTTGTACTGACAAGGTTGTTCTATGGTCACTTTTTTATAAGTGACAGCTTTTGCCATAACTCATCCAAAGTTTCATCTTATTTCTGCTTGTCTAGAAACTCTTTAGCATGAATTCCTTGAATCAAGCTGTCTATAACATAGCAAACACACAGAGCTTAGTCTGTAAACTCTGCCAGGTGACTGTAATTTGAATTCTTGGGAACCTCTAGAGTTCCAGGCCTAGATTTCTGCTTTGAAGCCTGATCTTGAAGCTCACCTCTAGTGATCAAAGCTAGGCATCTCACAGAAGTGTACTGGAGGCAGGACTGTGACATCACACAGAAAGTAAAAAAGGGGAAGGCCACAGTTTTGTTTTGGCCTTGGATGTCCTGGCTCTTCCCTTCCACCATCCCTTTATTCATGGGAATTTTCATTTGCACTTTCGATAACAGGAATGTTGCTATGTTTGTTCATGTTATCACAGTCTGGTTGGTTGCACATGGGGACTGATCCTTTGTGGAGGTGCCTGAGTGCCTGCCTCCCCTTTTGGTGAGGGCCCTAATGGGCTTTTGGGATGGGGTGGGCCTGATTGCCACATGACCCCACATGGTGGGGCTGCCAGTTGGTCCACATATTCTAGGGAGCAAGGGGGGGATCATTTGGCAGCCAGCAACCAAATGGTTTTCACTGACTTGCTTCCACAGATTCCTCTAGCATTGGGCTAGGTGAAGGCATTGCATGACGTTCAGCAAGCATGCTACCTTGCTGTGCCTCTGTTTTCTTTGTCTATGATCAATAAACAAACTGTGGCTAATTCTTTTACCACTAGAGATGATCTAGAGTGGTTATTCTGCAACCATTTACTCACCCTGCCTTCCATGGACCAGCAATGAATTAGTTGTAAGAATAAGTTCCTCCCAGGCTTTTTTTAAAAAAAAAAACACAAAATGCCTTTTTGCTCTGTTTAGTAGTGAGACCATATCTTACTGTTACTCTTTCTTGAAGAGAAAATATTTTGACGTTTCCTTACCCCCCATCTCAGCATATATTTCACTGGTACAACCACAAATTTGTGGGTTTAAGTATTTCATTCTGTCCTTATCTGGAACCTCAAAATCTTTACAAGCTGTCTCAAAATTGAAAAAGAACACTTCAACATCATCCCCCTTCAGATATCTAGGGAATCTCTTCTGTTCTATACTGTTTCTATCTCCATTTCTGGAAGGATTTAGTAATTTTACCCTTAACTATAGTTCCTGAAATTTTAAAGTATACATTTTTTTCTTCATATGCCTTCTCAATTTTTTCCTATTCTATTTTTGCCATTTCTTTTTCAGCTTTCATTTTGACTAACTCAATTTTTTCCATATCTGCTAGACTGTTATGAATTTGCTGTTCTTTTTCTGCTTCTATTCTTGCCATTACAAGTTCTATTTTCATAAACTTTAACTTCTGACTGGGATTTTCTTCATAGGAGACTTCTTTTCCTTGACTATTCTTTTGTCCTTTCCCTTTGCATGGTGGTACCATAAAGGTTTGAGGTAAAACATCAGAGATTAAACTTCTCAGATTTTGAAATATTTTCTTTTCTTATTTACTACTAGCGGGGCCCAGCCACACATTGCTGTGGCTTATTGTGGTGAAATGGAAAAGGAACAGTAGCAGCAAATCAATTGCAGAGGCCAGCAATATGTGCTCATGCAAACATGCAGCCTGATACTGTGCGATGTCATTGACGTGTGTGCCAACATTCCTTGCGGGGGGGGGGGGAATGGAAAGGCACCCCTCCCACACATCGAGGCTGGCTGGTCATGATCCTTTACCTGGGAGTAAGTTTGGTTGGTAGTAATGGGTGTCGCTTCTGAGGAAACCCTCTGAGGGGCATGACGCAGCCATTCAAATTATGTCACTGTTGCTGTACCGAGCTCACTCCTGAGTAATGTGTGCCTGGTTTTCTTAACTGTAACCGCAGTATTCAGGGAATCTAGTGTGCCTGGCCCCTCCCTCCCCTCCCTTGCATGTCGCCCCTCACTCTCTTCCCTCCCTCACTTCTCTTCCCTTGCATACCACTCCTTCCCCTCCTTCCCTTCCCTTTCCCTCTGCTAGGGTGGGTGGGTCATATTAAGATGCTGGGCTCCCTGCCTCCCCTCCCTTGCATGCCACCCCTCACTGTCTCACCTCTCTCACTTCTCTTCCCTTGCATGCCTCCCACTCTGTCCCTTTCCTTTCCTCTCCCTCCCTCTCTTCCCTTGCATGCCACCCCTCCCTTCCCTCTCCCTCCCTTGTGTATGTGTGCATGTGGTTTCACTTCCACCTGAAGTTACCTGCCTCTTAAGGTACTGCTTCCCACTCTGCCTCATCTGGCCATCTGAGCGAACATTCTAAGCACGAACATTCTTAAGGGTGACAGTTACACACAGATAGCTGCATGTCCTTCACCATGGAGCGCCAGGAAAAAGGCGTTTTACCTGGGCCAGGTGTGAAATTTCAGGTATGTGAACATCTAAAAACACTCTCGCCTGGCTGACTATAGTGGCTGGGAATTTTCAGAGGAGTTGGCCCAGCAGTTACTGAGGTATACTGTCATCAACAAAAACACTGTTAGCTTTTTATATATATAGATTTATGGTGAAACTATCAAATTGTGGGTTTATTTCATTTGACAGCACTGAAGGGGAAAATTCTCCCACCTCCCTTATACTCATAAGCAATAAATGTTCCCTGAATTTCTTAATATTTTATCTTTTTATTTTCTTTGTTGCTTGTCAGCATCTCTCTCTCTCTCTCTCTCTCTGTGTGTGTGTGTGTGTGTGTGTGTGTGTGTGTGTGTGTGTGTAGTGATATGTGTAGGTGGATAGGGACAGATGGATGGACGGACGGACGGACGGACTGACGAACAGGCAGGCAGGCAGGCAGGCAGGCAGGCAGGCAGGCAGACAGACAGACAGATAGATCCACACACATCCATACATACCTTCAGGAGAATTCTCGTTAGTTGTCCTACCCTGTTCTACCTTAAA
The DNA here is from genome assembly GCF_021028975.2 of Sphaerodactylus townsendi. Lineage (NCBI taxonomy): Eukaryota > Metazoa > Chordata > Lepidosauria > Squamata > Sphaerodactylidae > Sphaerodactylus > Sphaerodactylus townsendi. The sequence continues at coordinate 125,372,032 of NC_059425.1, read as the reverse complement.
ATAAATGTTTACCTGAACCAACTTAGGGAACTGAGGTGATCTCTCCTCCCTTCACTCTCTCTATCTCTCTTTTTAACCCCAGATTACCTCACAAGAAGCCTTTTTAAAAGTTTAACAATTTATTTAAGTGTATTAAGATAGGAATTGTTAGCATTGATAAGGGCAGTTTTTATTTACAAGTATTTAGGTGTTTCAGTGTTTAGCACAGATGGTAATTGCCTTTAGAAAAAGGATGTCAGTTTGTCACAGAGTATTTAATGCTTGTTAAATATGATAGACTTTCAAATTGTTTCACAGAATGTATTCAAGCTTACACCCAGAGGTTCATATGGTAATTCTGGTGCTCTTTTAACTATATGGAAATAAATATTTCCTAATCCACTTTTCCCTTCAGACTTTTCAAATCTTAGGAATACCTCACAGTTTTTGAAGCAAATTCTATTACAGAACTAGGGATGGGAAATCTCTCACACACATGCAATTTACTTCCCATTCTGGCAAAAGAATTGGTCCCTCTGTGACACAATCACCTTCCTTCAGTTCTATCCACTCTGTCCACAAGACTGATTAGCTCTGTTCCAAGAACCTGGGTGAGGAATTCTTCTCTACCTAGAAGTAAATTCCTTTCCTGACTATAGGACAATCTCTCTTCCAATCCTCTCTCTTCCCACCAAAACCACAGGTCTCTCCCAGACTCTAAAGCACATCTGCCCTCTCTTGAACTCAGAGCTGAACTACTCTCAAATCCTGTCTAAAGTTCTACTGCTTCTAAAACTCCACCCACTCCTAACCTGTCACTCACACTCTCATACTACATGAGGGTTTAACACTTTACATTCTGACTTTTTACCTCTGCCTGCTGCTAGATCTGTCACAATGGCCTTCACTACCACCTCACAAGATTTCATAAATATCTTAGATGTTCTCATCATGAATACTTCACCAAACTCATTCTAGTAAACTAAGCTTCTGTTTCATCCTCCTTAGCTGCAAATAATTTCAAAATGCTAGTTTGGAACAAATAGGACATCAAGGAGCAATCTTGTTGATGACCTTGGAAAGATGGCTTTGCCAATCTTCCACCAGCTCATCTAAAGAGTCAATGGAAAGCATTTTGATCCCACACAGCATTCTGGAAATCTATTGGCTCCATACATCTCTGTAGGCAAACATAAATCCACTCACCATCTATACAGGGTAAGGGCAGAGTGCCTAAATGGGACTTCAGAGCAAAATGGTCTGGTAGTAGTAATCAGGTCAATAGCCACCTCCACACCAAAGATCAAATCCAAGGTATGATCTACTAGATGTGTGGGACTGAGATAAGTTGGGAGCGTCTCAGTGTAACCATGGAGGACACGAAGTCCATAACCAGACTGGAAGCAGCAGCATTTGCATGAATGTTGAAATTCCCTAGGACAATCAACCTGGGAAACTCCAAGGCCCAACCTGCTACCACCTCCAACAGGCCTGGAAGGGTATTGGCTGGTATATTAGGCAGTCAGTATACCAGTGTACAGCGACCCACACTAACCCAATACAATAAACACCTGGGATCTTCAGGGCAGGAATTGTTCTGAAGGAGAAACCTAACCTGACACTAGCCTGCTTTTCCAACAGAAGGGTTTGGTCCTACATTCTTAACAACTCTGCCAAAAAGAAACCTACCTCAACCAAAGTAAGAAACACAATCTCATGCAGAATGTTGGGCTTACTGACAAGCATCACCTCAGTCCTATCTGAAGTAAGTTTGGACTTGGGCTCCCTCAGCCATTTGGCCATAGCAGCTATACGCTGGCTTGGTACAGAAGTAATGGCATCTGGATATTTTTTTAAAAAATCTATCAATATATTGATGACACACAGATCAGAAACTATGGATGACTGACTCTTTCTCAGCAGGTCTTGCTTTTCTATACGTTTTATAATTTTATCTTTAATGATAGATTCTACACTGCGAGTAGCAGAGAGCTGGACTAGATGGACTCTGGTCTGATCCAGCTGGCTTGTTCTTATGTTCTTATGATGGTATCATTCAAATTCCACAGTGTATACTTATCTTCTTGTATAAATATTTTCTGAGTACCATCAGATAGAAAAGACGACCATTGCCAAGCAGTCCTCTAAATCCCTACACTAATATTTAAATCCTTCAACAACAGGAAGTGATCAACCATATAGAAAACTTCAGGGAGATTACATAATACCAATAGGGAAATCTATTTGCATATGAAGACAGCTGATCAGAGCTACCAAGGCTGTCTCTGTCAAACCCAAATCTGAAATCAGATTGAAAGGAGTCAAAGACAGATGTGTCATCTGGGAAAAACTAGAGTTGTTCCGTCACGCTGGTAAAAACTGACATGTAATTAGCCAGAACCCATTTTCCAAGAGAAGATACTTTTAACAATGGTGAAGTGATAAAAGATGGTTATACTCATGCCTCTCATTAACCTTTGGACAGACAGCCATCAGGCCATCCTCCCCATCCCCCTTTGCACAAAAAAGCTGGAAGTCATATTTATCATAGGTAACTAGGGCTACAGATATTTTCAGATTTGTCATGCACATATATTTAGTTTGAGGCCCAAGGGTCCAGCCTTCTGAATGAAAACAGAGTTTGTGCTTCAGATTGAATAGGAAAACCCTAAGGAATTGTGATAGCACTTCATAGCATGAAGGCAGCTGATAGTGTGTGTGGGAGGGGGGGGGCTGGGGAAGGCTAGAAATATCCAGGATAAGGAAATTTCCATAAAGTAATAAGTACAGAGCAGAATAAGACAGGCAATTGATCACTGAGAAACATGACACTAGGGATCTTTTTCCCCCTTTAAACCTGCAATCTTTCTGTTTCAACTCAATATTATTACAGTCAGCACCAAATTATTTTACTGAGGTCAACTGCTTTTTGGAATACTTTCAGTTTCCATACTTGTGGCAAGCTGGAGAAAATGCCAAGATTTTTTCTTTTCTACATTAGAAAATACAGGGGGAAAGTTAGTCAAAGCAAAGAGGCAAATGGTAGCAATACTGATGTCTGCTTGAGTGGAACAAATGGGAGAGACAAACGAGAGAAAAGTGAGATGAATGGATTTTAGTGCACATCACATTGGAGCCTCTGTGCTGTGTATTATGCTTACACAGTTAAAATAATTGATACAATTACTACTTAAAGAAAAGACCATTTTGCTGGAGAAAAAACTAGCAGCAGCAGAAAGGGGATTCTAATGAAAGCTTTTGGGGAACTGACTCCTAAAAAAATCTGCTTGCAGAGATCTCAAATCCCACATTCTCTGGCAACACAGCAGCATTTCTTCAAGCTTTATAGCCTAGACAATCCAAATATTCCTAACAAAAAAGAAGCATTCTCAGCTTGGGGCACCTCTAAGCTAAAAAGCATAACAAATTGAATTGGCATAGTAATTTCTAATGAGTGTATTTCTTTCCCTTCAGAGTGATCCTGAGCTACACTTGAAGGAAGAAAATTAAATGTGAAATTAATTGCTGGGATGATTACATGTTTTAGATAAACTCCTTTGTCTTGTTTTATTTTCTATGATGCAATGTCTAGCGCCAACTTTTTGTGCTGTCAGACATATATGTGATTTGATTCTGATTTTTCAGCTTGGTATCATGAAGCCTGCAAAATGGGCCTGCAAAGTAAACTAAGCTTCCAATTCTGTCATAAGAATAATAGTGCAATTTATGGTTGAAGGCCATGCAATAGTGCTATCTGTCTGTCTACCCATATAATGGCCCCTATCTTCATACAGCTGACCTGGTCATGTGGATCTATGCTATGATTAGATTGAGGCTAGATTACTGTAATGTACTCTATATGGCTTTGCCCTTGAGGACAACTCAGAAACTATAGTTACTGCAGTACACCGAAGCCCAGAACACAGAAGCCCTGAAGTATCTGGGCTTAGGCAGAATATGCCTGCAACACCAGTCATATTACATCTTTAGGTCAGTTCAAGTTTATTACTCATTTGTCAATCTATCTATTAACTAATTATTACATTTGCACCTCAAGGAAGTTTGCATAGGTTTTCCATGAGATCTCCTGCCCAGGCACTGACTAGACCTAGAACTGATTAGCAATGTTGCTGTAACAAGTTCCTTCTGGGATTCAGATATTTTGCCAAGCACATGAGGTCTGTTCATAGATAACCAGTTCCCAGCCTCTCATGCAGCCAGGACATTTAAATGGTGTAATCTTTTTTTCCCCTCCCCATTTATTTATATGGCATACTTCTCACTCACACAGAACCTGAAGTGGCTGACATAACTAAAAACAAAATAACAAACATATTAACATGGATATACAATAGTATACAACAGAAAATACTATAATTCAGATGGATGAATCCCAGCCCTCTTATGCCCTCCCAACAGTGCTTCAGATTTATTTTTGCTTGTATGCTGGGGACAAATATATCTAAGCAGCGTCTTTATTAATACCTAATATTAACACCTAATATGATATTAACTATATATACATATTATCATATTACATCTTTAGGTCAGCAAATTTGTCTTTATATCAGCAGAATCAATTTAACAACAATACAATGGGAATACATAGTACCTAAAACTGAAGGAATCTCTGGCTGTGACTGTTAAGAGTAAGAGTAAATGAAAGGACAGCTTTTTAGGAGAAGAGCTTCCATCTTTTCTCCTATATTTAATGGTCTTCTCTTATTTTTTCACAATGCAAAAGTCACTATATTCTAACTGGGTTATCTTCTTCTCATTGCGAAAATCTGCTTTTTTAATGTGGGACTTGGGACTTCCTGTCTCTCGAAGCCATTCTATAAGCTGCTGCACTTTGAAAGTAAGGTCTTGGATCTGTCCTTGCACAGTGCCATACTCTGTATTCTGGACCCAGCCAACCACACCTAACTTTTTCCCTTGAACCTGTGTGTGTTTGCAAAAAAACACCCCTTGGACTTTCCCAAACACTTCATAATCCATCGAAATGAGGCCATCTCTGTCAGCCATAGCTGGTACCGCCTACTAAGTAGCTACTCCGAGCTCTATCCAAAAAACTAAATGGTGTAATCTTAGAAAGAAGAGCAGGTAGAACATACTGAGGAAATTAAAGATCAGCCAAAGTCATGCATTTATCTGAGATCATATTAGAAAATGTGATTGCAACCACTAAGAGCAATAATTATTGGAAGAAAAAGAGAAAAGGAATAATGTTTAAGGCTTTCATGACTGGAATGAACTGGCTGTTGTGGGTTTTCCAGGCTGTGTGGCTGTGGTCTGGCAGTTTTTGCTCCTAATGTTTTGCCCACATCTACTGCTGGCATCTTCAGGGGTATATCGCAGCGAGATGTGTTTCTCTCCACAGAAAGAAACACATCTCATTGTGACATACCACTGAAGATGCCAGCCATGGATGACAGCAAAACATAAGGAGCAAAAACTACCAGACCACAGCCACACAGCTGGCAAACCCACATCAGCCACAAAAGGAATACATTGTGCCAGATATCAATTATTTTCTTCCTTGATAAAGTTTCTTAACTGACAATGGAAATGAACTGGTATTCATTTCCTAGGAAGGTTTTTGATCTAATCCCACATGCCATTCTCCTGGGAAAGTGTGGGGGGAAAATACTTGAGCAATTGACCAATGCAGTTATATAATAGGACTACAATGTACAATTCATTGGATACTAATACATTTAAATAAATTGGAGAGGGAGTATCTAGTGATATTCTTTGAAGTAAAGTGCTGGGTCTCCATGATGAAAATTGAAGTGGATATATAAACATGGACAATTTCAGATACCTGAAATACGTGTGTGTGTGTGTGTGTGTGTGTGTGTGTGTGTGTGTGTGTGTGAGAGAGAGAGAGAGAGAGAGAGAGAGAGAGAGAGAGAGAGAGAGAGAGAGAGAGAGAGAATTTCAGAGAGAGACAATAGGATTTTAGTCCATGACCTAGCCAAGTCAAGCACAAGGTTTTAAAGTGATAAGTGCCTTCACACTTTTCCACTAGATCATCACATGTCTACATATTTTTTAATGTAGGTCATATATAAGGTCAGAAATGCATCATTTATTATCTAATGAATGTTTACTGTGTTTGTTTAGAAATTTTTGAAGAAACTGTGTTCATCCAGTGATGGAAATGTGGACACCTGATTTGGCTAGCATGTGTGAAGTTACCATCAATGTCTTGTATACTGCCCACTTTCCCTCAAGAAGAAGGAATTTCCCTGTTAGTTTTGCAAAGTCAATGGAGACTTCCAGTAATAGAAGCTAAGCTGGAATAAAACAATTGTGTGCAAGCAAGCAGGCACTATTGATCTTAAAACAGCATTAATTGGTTAAATGGTGTCACAGAAATTTGTAACTACATGGTTCAGTATATGAAGTTATCCTACTCATAATGGTTGCATTCGGGAGTGCAGCTGCATTACAGAGTGCCATTTCAATGAACAGGGGTTCTCAGGTTCTGAATGCTGAGTGAAATTCTGAGCATATACAGTCAGTAGTCAGTATACAAGGGCTCTAAAGCCAGGTGCTTTGCTGGGAAGTATATACACACAAGGTTTTGCATATCAGCCCTTCATCTCAGTGAATTTTTCTTTAACTGCTGTGAATAACAAATCCCACCAAGCATCCAGTAGATTGGGGAGTATTATCTGTTGGGGGAGCAGGGAATAAATCAGTTATCTTTATTGTTCCTTTTAAAGGTTTTATGGAGTTGCTTCCCATTTGATTTTTTTGTTTAAACTGTCTTATTCCCTAAAAACTGGGTTTTAGGTAGCTCTCTCTCTTGTGCCAGGTGTTATAGGGTGGTAGAAAAATAGGTGAAGCAAAACTAATCACCATGGGGAAATTTGATTGTGCATGTACATGGTATGTATGCACCACATTCCCTTGTCAAGCATGCATGTTTATTTGAATGCTCACTGTGACAGTTCATAGTTGATTAGGAATCAAGCTAGAGGGCATTTGCCCATAACATTTTTTAACTAGATAGAAACCCATGAACTTGTAAATAGTTTTCCCTTTCTCTGTTTCCAGAGTTCTTGGTCTTACTATGCAAATAAGGACATCCAATTCCAACCGTTCTTTTCTGTGTGTCTGATTTAGCTTTTATCATAATGAGGTCATGAATAGGGCAGTTTGTGCCATAATTCCTTAAGTACAATTAATTGGTAAGAATAGCAAGATAAAAGGAGAAAATTGGCCAGGGGGAGGGGGGAGAAAATGAGAGAATTTGAATCAAGCTGTATATGTGATCTTCCACTAGTATTTCAAAATTTGAGAATTGAAATACTCATATGGTCCTCTTTTTGAAAACTTACTAACCCTGTGTTAAAACTCACTAACACTGTGTATGTATGTGTGGGTGTAAATAATACAGTATTGCATTAATACTGCACTAGGTGCTGCACAGTTGTAGCTGCTGCCCTTTCAATGTGCACTGCCCGAAGTGAAATCTTTGTTGCTTAGCCACTGTCTGGTTAGACAGATGGAAATTAAAAGTCCCTCTTCCAACAGTACTGAAATTGTGTTAACATAGCTGCCCTTGCCAATGTTCCATCTATCAATCAAACCACTTTAACAACCTGTATTATGCACCAGAGATGCCGTTGGATGCATGCTGTCTGCAGGGTCAAGCTACATGGTCACTACCTGTACATTAATTGCCATTACTTATTACAGTATTTTTCTTGTATGCTGAGTCCACAGATATGCATATGTGTTCTGCTCCTATTCCTCTTTTATCAACAAAAACGTCATTTTATTCATGAACATGCTGGAAAATAAATAAAACTCTGCATATCCTAAATGCACTATCTAGCTAGTTAAAATGTTTGTATCCTGTGATGTCAACATGTCAAATTCCCAAAGTGGCTTGACACCAATAAAATAACTCCCAAACCATATTAAATAAACATAGTAACAACTATAAATACTATAAAGCAAAATTAAATAATACCAATAATACCTTGACTGGGGAACACAAGAATTACGCTTCCACAAGCCCTGTAACCATGAGCAGTTGCCTGTTGCCATCCCTGTTGTCACACAAAACCATCCCTGTTGCCATCCCTGTTGTCACACAGTGGCCAAAACTTCCCCCTGAGTACCAAGACTTTCAAGATGCTTTTGAGAAGGGGGCTGACATGCTACTGCCATGTCGGCCGTACAATTGCAAGGTCGAGTTGGTCCCAGGAGCTATATTGCCCATCACAAGGCTGTACTCACTGACCGAGTCAGAACGACAAGCCTTGAAGGACTTTTGGGGAAAGAACTTGTGCCAGGATTTCATCTGCCCTTCTTCATGACCCACCTCAGCACCTATCCTGTGTGTAAAGAAAAAAAAGTCGGGAACTTTGGTTCTAGAACAGGTTCATAGGGCCAAAATTTATTCCAAACTTGGCCTATGAGATGCATACAATCTGATCCACATAAAAGAAGGAGATGAGTGAAAGACTGTGTTTGGGACTCAGTATGGACAGTATGAATACCTAGTTATGCCCTTAGGTATGTAAAATGCACCAGCAGTCTTCCAATGCTTTATTAACAACATCTTCTGTGACTGCTAGATCACTCAGTGATTGTCTATCTGGATGACATATTAATATATTCCAAGAACAAGACTGACCATGTAACAGATGTCTGGTGGGTCTTGCAGTGCCTCCAAGAACACCAGCTATATGCCAAGTTGGATAAGTGTGCATTTTATCTGCCTGCGGTGGAATTTCTAGGACACCAGCTGTTGCTGTCAGGAGTTCAAATGGTCCCTATAAAAGTGGATGTGCTACTGTCTTTGCAAGCCCCCCAGAACAAGAAAGACATCCAAAGGTTCTTGGGTTTCACCAATTATTACCGGCAGTTCATCCCACAGTTTGCCGAATTGGCCTGTCCTCTGACTCAGTTACTGCAAATCTGGGAGAAATTTGTCTGGTCACCAGCTGTGGCAAAATCTTTCCAGAAACTAAAACATTGTTTTGCCTCCAAAGATTGTGATTCCCTTATATAAAGCAGTGGTGCAACTGCTCTTGGAGTACTGTGTTCAGTTCTGGTCGCCACATCTCAAAAAGGATATCGAAGAGATAGAAAAAGTGCAGAGAAGGGCAACGAGGATGATTGAGGGATTGGAGCATCTTCCTTATGAGGAGAAGCTGCAGTGTTTGGGACTCTTTAGTTTGGAGAGGAGACGTCTGAGGGGGGATATAATTGAGGTCTATAAAATTATGCATGAGGTAGAAAATGTTGACAGAGAGAAAATTTTCTCTCTTTCTCACATTACTAGAACCAGGGCGGGAATACATTGAAAATGCTGGGGGGTGGGGGTGGAATTAGAACTAATAAAAGGAAATATTTTTTCACGCAACTCGTGATTGGTATTTGGAATATGCTGCCACAGGAGTTAGTGATGGCCACTAAGGTGGATAGCTTTAAAAAGGGCTTGGACAGATTTATGGAGGAGAAGTCTATCTATGGCTACCAATCTTGATCTTCCTTGATCTGAGATTGTAAATGCCTTAGCAGACCAGGTACTCGGGAGCAACAGCAGCACAAGGCCATTGCTTTCACATCCTGCATGTGAGCTCCCAAAGGCATCTGGTGAGCCACTGTGAGTAGCAGAGTGCTGGACTAGATGGACTCTGGTCTGATCCAGCAGACTTTTTCTTATGTTCTTATGTACAGGAATTGAAGGCTCAGCATACCCTCTTTAAGGAGACATTGCAACAAGCCAAACAATGGTACAAACAGCATGCCGATGCCAAGCACCAGGAATGACCCCCAATTCAGGTGGGTGACAAGGTCTGGCTATCCACCCGGTACCTCTGATTGGCCTGTCCTTCCAAGAAACTGGACTACTGCTTCATTGAACCATTTCAGGTGTTGCAACATCTTAACTCTGGTGCATTCCACCTTGACCTACCAGCTGACCTACCCTAAAGATGCATCCTGTGTTCCATTGAACCCAGCACCCCTGTGGATCCCTATGGCCACAAGAACCACCACCACCTCCAATCCAGGTTGGTGACTCTGATGAATTTGAAGTAGCCCACATCCTGGACTCCCGGTCGTACCAGGAACAACTACAGTATCTCATTGACTATCTTGGATTCAGCCTTGAAGACCGGTCCAGGGAGCCTGCAGAATCTCAGCCCCTTGAACAAAGCTCTCTGTATAAACCTTGCTGTGAACTTGCTTCTACCACGACCCTTGGACTGTGACTTGACTACGTCTTGCCTGCCGCCTGCCTTGACCTTTAATGTGACTCCAGGAAACTCTCAAGCTCCCTTTGAGTCTCTTTAGGCACCCTGTGAGTCCAAGGGCTCCAGTGCAACCTATCTACTACGTATCTACTAACCCACTTTCTCATAGGGTCTGCACATTTGTTTTCTTAGTTGGGTGGAGTCTGGGTGGTGTGAGGGATGAGCCCCCAGAGAATCTTTGTTTGGGGTCCCATAGCTACTGTTGCCAACCATGCGTATTTTTGGCTGAGGGTTGATAAATTTCCTCTTTCAAATCTGACTTTAGCTTCTACTTGCTCCTCTTCTCTATGCAACATGACCACTAAAAAGCTTTTCACTGAAACATCCAGAAATCTGGGTATTGATCAGGACTTCTGATTTCCCATGTAAATCATGCTTTATTATATTTCAGAGTGCATAAAATCATCCTGGGACTGAATTTACTCTTATCTCTGATAATAGCAGAGCTTCAGCTCCTCACCCTGTTTTTCTAATATAAATTTAAATGACTTCTATCCTTGCTTTTTTCTGAGACTTTTTTTTAAAAAAAACCTGATACTTGATTTATTTTTGCTCTGTATAGTTCAGGCAAGCCACTCAGGAAAAAGAAAAACCTAATTAGATATTCACATTGACATTTTGGCCCCAGAAGAAAGAACATTAGCTTCATACTTATCCATCTGGTTATCAATTTTAAAGGGAGAATCTCTGCTTCTCATTTTCTAGGGATATCTGGGCAACCTTCCAGTTATGCCATTAAAATCCCTTACATCCTAACAACATGCTAATTAATGTCCTCAGATGCTCAGGCATGCCACAATTACTGTAGGGAAAAAACCCATTCCCCAATATGGAAAAGAAGGAATTTTATTGCAGCAACTGATGTGCCTCATTGTTTTGGGCTCATCTAAATCCCCATCTTAACAAAATCACAATCACTTCTAAAATAACAGCTTACAGAAAGCAGAAAAAAAGATAAAGGAAAAAATCACAATTATACTTTAAAAGACTGATCTGTGTTAGCGGAAACTAGCTGACCAGTTGTGTTGCTTAGCAACTCTATATTGTCAAAGAGAATTCATATCTGGGATTGTAATGATTCAGGAAGTGCTAGTTAGAAGTTATAATTTGTATGCAAAAAATATCACTGTCTGTTCTGATTAGGAATAACATCTCCTTACTAATGTTGGCCAGCTACAGCCCAATACCAGCCATCTGTTGGGCATGCCTTTGTTTATCCAAAAGGTTCCCTATGGCAACTAAGCATTATATCATTGGTGAACATTACAATGATAATCCTTTTTAATGAAATAAAAATATTAAATAATTACTGCTGCTGTTGGGACAACAGGCAACATTCATGACATCTCTGTGCTTAACTAGTAACTATTTATTTACAGGAACAATCTTGTAGATACTGGACAAAATTTGGGTTTATTGCATCCAATAACAAAAGACTATTCTTATTTCAGCTCTGTCTTTGGGCCAAGCTCACTTTTTGAGATGCAAACAGTGACTGCTACTACCTCAAAGCTGAACATAGAATGTGGAATTATGGTGATGCAGAATGTCTGTAAAGCTGTTTAAGTATGCAGTGGCAGAATGAAGCATTCTGTGATGAACCACACTGCTAACAAACAAAATAATACAGAAAGCCACCTATAAATTAACATTTAAAAAGTCAAGGCAGTTGTCAGTAAGGAAGGCCAACTCAAGCAAAACACCACTAGAAATTCTGAGGGAAATCTGAATATTTTTATAAAATCTGACCAAGGGAGCTTTGACTGTCAAGAGCTTATGCCCTGAAGATGTTGGTGCTACTGGATTCTAATCTAGTTGTTCTCCTGCAGACCATCATGACTACCCTTTGAAAATAAAATTAGTGAAATTTCTCAAATAATTCCCCCCCCCAACAAAAAATGGCTGCATATGCAGGATGTCCACAGGTCTGACTCACACTTGCCAATTTGGTTTTAGATAAGAATTCAGTCATTTTAAAATGTTTCAAATCCTTAAGCATGGCAGGACCAGAGGATCTTGTCCACCCCCCTTCCCATCCCATAATACATATTTTAAGTGATGAAACAGCCATAGGGAAATAACAAGATTGCCTGGTTCTTCTCTGCTGAAGGCCTCACATTTTAAATGGTCAAGTTCTTCTCAAAAATTGTATCAGCATCCATAGGTCAGACCAGTGGATGCTGTAACATCTAGCTTGGAAGAGAGGGAGACTGGCTGTAGGTCACCAATGAACTTTCTGGCTGAATGGAAGAATTCAACCTAGTCTTGCTAGCCTTGGTCCAGTATGATAACTAATACCTCACACTATATATAACAGAATTCTTTTTGCTATCTGTGTATTCAATCCCTGTTAGACTAGGAGATGTGATTGTTAGCCAATATGAGTTATGCTGTATCATGAGAACCATGTTCCTTTGGGTCTGATTTTCTGAACTGGAAGGAACAGTGTTCATTCACATTCCCAGCTTGTTGATAGATAAAGCAGGAGATGGAAGAACTGTTCTATTATACCCTCCCCCTCCCCCTGCTCAAGACCAAAAAAAACAGTAATATGAGGTTGGACTTCAAAATTAATATCCAACTAATAATTTAAACTAATTAACAGAAAATGTACTGCTATGACATGGAATTAGATATACTGTCTATACACTGTAATTCACCTGAGAATAAATCACAAGCTCATCTCTGACTTTTATTACTGCAGCTTAGCATCTTCATAGGTGCTGAAATGGTAAATGCCCATTGATTAGTTAGGGAATAGAATGTATTTGATGATGGAAATGATAATCAGTCTCAAGAAAAAAAATCATGCAATAAATATCTCCATTTGTGGTTTTCATTTATCACATCCACAGAAAAGGTCAACAGCTTAGTCAAAGTATAGTCTACGGTTTTTGGGGAGTAATACAAGCCACTTGCTCAAATACCAGGCTTAATTGTTTTACTCTGTAACCTTGGAAAAAAAAGGAACAGCTGCTGTCATTAACACATTTCATAATGTGTCAGCTGTGCCTGAGCTGCACAAGAGCAAACCTAAAATGTTTATTATTAAATACATAATGTTAACTAAAGGTTCCATCTCACATTGAACAGTGGAGGGGGCAGCTGGGGCATTCTGAGATTATGGTACATCTTCCAAGAAAATGTGGAACATTAGCTATTTGCATGAGGTATTTGTCACAGATGTTTGGGAAAATGCTGAGACCCCACATATCTGTCACTTCACAGAATGTATCAAACAGAAAGGATCAGCAGGGCATTTTTACAAAGGGATTAGAATGGCAGTTTGATGGAATATCACAGGAGGTCACTTCTATAAGGAATAGTATTGGAGTCTATTGCAACATATAACTGGACATATCACTTCTTTTTTACTGCAGTGTTCTCTACTTCATAACCTGTTTTCTTTGTTATGGTATGTCATGCTTTAGACCAGGGGTGTCAAACTCATTTGTTAGGAGGACAAGATATAATATAAATATGATTTGATTGGGGAAGGCCTCGGGTGGGGTAGGGGGTAGATGCCGCAGATGTTGAGCCCAGAATGGCAATGGTAGTCAGTACTGGGGGGGGGAGTGGAATAGCTGCCTCAGCTGGAGAGCCCACAGTACTTTCATCAGGCCAGATCAGCACTAGGGAAGATGGTCTGCACTGAATAAGGCTGATTCATGTTCAGCACATAGTCTACTAAAACCCCTAGATCCTTTTTACACATACTACTGCCAAGACAAGTCTCCCCCATCATAACATTATGCTTTTGGTTATTTTCTGCCTAAATGCAGAAAATTCATTTTATTAGTTTTAGTCCAATTTTCCAGCCTATGGATCATCCAGCATCCTGATTCTGTCTTCTACTATATTTTCTATCCCTCCCAATTTAGTATCATCTGCAAATTTAATAAGTATCCCCTCTATTACTATATCCAAATCATTAATAAAACTATTGAACAACACAGGTCCCATTACAGATCCCTAAGACAGATCCCACTTGTCACTCCTCTCCAAGAGGATGAGATTTAATGAAAAGGTATTCTTTGGATACTATCTGACAACCAGTTACAGATCCATCTAACAGAAACAGGATCTAAACCAAATTTACCAACTTGTCAACAAGAATATTATGTGGAATCTTATCAAAAGCCTTACTGAAATCTAAGATAAACGAAGTCCACAAATGTATTGTCGAAGGCTTTCACGGCCGGATTCAACTAGTTCTGGTGGGTTTTCCAGGCTGTGTGGCTGTGGTCTGATGGATCTGGTTCCTAACATTTCGCCTGCATCTGTGGCTGGCTTCTTCAGATGTGTATCACAGAGGGAAGTCTGTTACACACTTAACAGACATGTTCGGTGCTGGTGCAGTGGGGAGTTCTGCTGGAAACCTGGATATTTTGTGTGACGAGCATGCATCTAAACCTCAGTGGGGAATCAACCAGTGTTTCATGTCAGGGAACTGAGTTCTCAGTGGGAACCTTGCAACTCACATCTGATTGAAAGTTCTTGTGATGGATTCAGACACAACCTGATGATTTGTAATGAATAATTAAGCCCTTACTAGAGCTGCTGACAAGAACTCTGTTGAGGGATTCAAAATGAATAGACTTAGTTTATGTCTACTGAAACGTGAGTGTGCTTTTTGTCCTAGCCTTCCTACAAACAGTGCAGGATAGCATACATCATTCCTCCCTTTTCAATATATCTTCACAAAAACTCTTCAAAGGAGGATAGCAGACAAACTTTCATAATAAGCAAAGTTTTGAACCTGGCTTGCTGGTCCCAAACCTAGATGATCACAATTTGGTCATACATACAGAGAAAGTCTTATGCATGAACAAATACTTGCATTTAGGCTTTATACATTCAATTGGGATTTCAGTAATAAACTCCAGTGGCTTTTATTGTTAATTTCCTGGTGTTTGTTTATGAAATGTGTGTGTGTGTGTGGGGGGGTGTTTTTAATGATTTTATCTCTTTTATGGATGCTTTATAACCACTTCAAGGATTTTGTTGATGAGTGCTAGATACAAATATTTTAAAGGAGCTAAAAATAATAATACAAATATCTTCAATAAACACAAAATACCAGTTCATGAAATGCTACTATACAACCCAGTGTCCCAACATCACTCTTGATCTTGCCTACTGTGATGTACTGAAACAAGAAATAGAGGTTTAAAAAGTGCAAGTCAGTCAGTGGAACAAGGTATTATCACAACAGAATAGGGGGAAACTTCCTCTGAACAGAAAAGCACCCTGATTAGATAAAATGATTTATGCTCTTATTGGTGGAGCAACCAGCTGATTCAGGCAGGGGGGAGGCATCTCTATGAGAGGAAAAAAATTGGAATTGGATTTCTATAAATTAACATAAAGTCCCTTAACTGTGTGTGTTAAATATCTACTCTGAGGGCATTTCAATAAGGGAGTGGATCTGACTTAAAATATACAGAATTCAGTGTGTTCTGAAAGCAGAAAATACACAAGCAGGAAAACCGGGAGTTTCATTTAGTAATCAGAGCTGAAGGTGGAATAGTAGTGATACTTTCCACAGGTGACCTTAAATAAAGGAAAAGAAAATATATCTTCTAGGTGAAGAAGAATTCATAAACCAGTTAGAATGGGAATTATACCCACAGGTACTGTTCTGCTAAAGTTACCTCAGCAGGGAGATTTATGTGAAGTATATAACTAATAGTGTCAAGGCTAGATGTGTACTGTGTGAAAGAGCAGCAGTCTGTTAGAACTCAAAGTCAATGTGAATCCATTAACCAATAATATCTATTGTACCATCTTAACATAAAGAACTCTCATAACATCTAAGCAACAGAAGAAACTTATAAAGCTTGATTAAGAACTGTGCCAAAACTGACATTTGTATGTAGTTACCTCTTACCTTATTTCTATCCATTTAAAATATCTCCTGTTCCCATCTAGTTTGTTTAATATATGTTACCCTTATTTGAGGAACTTGCATCAGTTCACGGATGCCTTGAAAAGGGTGATTTGCCATAAGAGTAAAAAGGATCCCTTCACATTTTTGGAGTTCCTAAGGCTGAGCAGATAAGCTTCAAACACCTCATACACTGACATTAAAAAAATATCAGCATTGAAAACCTACCAAGCGTTGAAAACCTACCAGCATTGAAAACCTACCAAGCATACTTAGGAGGTGGACTGAGCCTGCTACATCTGCATACTGACAGTATTGTATTAACTAAGAATGTATGCACAGTTCCCTTCTTAAGGCAAAGGCACAGCAAAAGTACAGTGGGTTGCAGTTGGCATAAAGCAACCCACTGTCCCATCTGCGCATTTGCATGCCTCCATGCAAGCAGCGTACAGAGCTCACAGGTTGCCATCATGCCTTCACATGGAGGTGCTTCCCCCCACCCCTCCCTCCCCTCCATAGCTACGCAGGCAGGCAGGCAGGCAGGCATGGATCCCCTCAGCGATGCTAATGCCCCTGTGTCCTTGTGTGGCTACACAGCTGCCACATGGGACCTTGGAAAATGAAGGGAAGAGCAGCTGCTGAAAGTGATTCCCGGCCACCATTCACTTGCACATGGCTGCAAGCCGCATTAAAGCAAAAGAATCACAGATAGTGCAATTTTTGAAAATCAGGGGAAACACGGGGTCCCCCCCCCAAGTACCGTCATTAGCTCACATTTATTGGCCTGTGCAGAAGGGACCTAAGCGAACCAGGACTTACCCACACTGCCATCTGTAGTTTGGGAGGAAGAAGAGGCAGGTAGGAAAGCATGGCCAGCTGTTGCATAGTGCCCCATGAGCAAGAACAAGAAGACCAAATCGGGGCTCCCTCAGCCTACCATGGGGCTGGGCAAGCAGGAGGTGAAGCCAAGGAACCTGGAGGGCTATTTAAGCAACCTCATGCATAGCATTGGCCTCCCCCCCTTTTCCCCTAAAAACAATGGCTTGCCCACTCACATTTCTGATTTGCATCAGTTGTTTGCCCTCTTGTTACACTGGCTGGAAGATGGCCAGAATTCCTACCAAAAAGAATTGTGGTATGTGTCTTTCCCCTACCCGCAATGCCTCACCATCTATTCCCTCCTCAAACCTGCAAAGAGTCCATTTTGATCCCATTCCTGTCTTGGTGTTTTCCTTTACTCTATAGATGTGGTCAAACAGTATTATATTACATCTGGCATGGTTTAATCCATTTACAAGCATATCATTATGTTGGCCTGGATGATAATGTAGGAAGGTTTTGCATAAGGAAACATTAAGAATATGACATCCCCTCCCCCAGTAGTCTGAAGTAGTAGAGTTCATACTATCATTCCAGAATTCTGTCACTTTATTTATTCAAGTTGTAGGTAAGATATGAAAGATCAGAACACCTGTTATATTGATACTGATAAGCAAATATATATCTCTTGCATCCCCCTCCCCCAAATGGTGCCAGTTTGTGGATCTTGGGGGTGTGGGGGTGTGTGGAAAGTGCATTAGTTCTACCAATTGATTTTTCAATTGCTTATTTATTACCAACCTTTGCTTTGGACTCCTATAAAATAATTTCCACTTTTTTGGGCAGGACCTGTGGAAATTGACTGAAAATTATTATTGTAGCAATGTTTTCAACTGAAATTGTATGGGTATGGGTAATGGTCAAAAAATCCATTACAGACTGGTTGAGATGTATGATTATGAAGCCTCACCAAATGATTTAAGACACTTACATGAGCCTATGTTGTTATATCACCGGCAGTTTGTGGTGGTTTTATTTTAAAATAACACACTTTAACAGTACTGATGACAATCTTATAGACTATTGGAAACTGGGATGCAGACCAAAGTTGTTGGAGGAAGCAATTGTTTCTTTTAAAATTTATTATTTTCTCAGTGTGAGGAATGACACTGCAATTTTCTTAAACACACATGCAATATTTTATGGAGAAAATATAAGAAAGATTTGTGCCTTTGAATGTGAGCTGTTAGACCCACTTTGAATGTGATGTTGGACAAGCTTGTGCAGTAAGATTAGTAACTTCGCCTTGGTATCTGTGTTTCTTGCAGACATTTAACCATAGCTTTACCTGGAACACTGTTTGTGCCTGGATGGAGGGGGAGGATAGGATGACTCTAGGAATTAAGGCCAGCCTACACTCTCAGCTGAGGGGTTCTTGTCAGCCTTGTGCAAGCTGTTCCCTTTGGTTAGGGGGAAATGGGGCCTGTGGACATTAGGGCTGCTGAGTCCAATTCAGTCATTGTATTTAAAACAAAGGAGCTCCATGTGTGCTGGACATTTGGAGCCTGCCAGTTCTTGGGTGTTCTTTTACCCTTCCACCACAGGCTTGATAAAGAAACTGGTGACAAAGCAGGGGAAGAGAACTGTGCGGGTTGCCAACTCTGGCTGATGGAATTCCTAGAGATTTGATGGTAGTGTCGGGGTGTGTGTGTGGAGTTTGGATAGTGGGGAGAGCTCAGTGGAGGTCTGATGTGATAAAGCCTATCTGGAGAGTGTCATTTGCTGTAGCTTGCAGATCACTTGTAATTCTGGGACAACTCCTAGGTTATCTTGAGATTGATAACCCTAGTAGGAGATGCATGTTTTTGCATGTAGTATTCTGATTATTCAATTTGAAGAACATAATCCAGCCTCTTAAATGCATATTAGCAGAAGCTTCGTATGCTGACGCATTGTTGCAAAAGAAGAAGAGCTGGAGTGTTGTGGGGTTTCCGGGCTGTATGGCCGTGTTCCAGTAGCATATTCTCCTGACGTTTCACCTGCATCTGTGGCTGGCATCTTCAGAGGATCAGATGGTAGTAAAGCAAGTGGAGTATATATACCTGTGGAATCTCCAGGGTGGGAGAAAGAACCATTTGCATTGGTTAACAAGTGTAAAGGGTGCAATTAGCAGGTGCGATTTTCATATGTTGAGTGGAATCCACCCATTTTAGCATATATAAGTAACAATGAAGTTGCACAATCAGCTAGAAAGGGTATCTGCATAGCAGCTTCCCAGCATTTTAATCCCTTTGATTGCTTCCTGACTGGAGACACCCTGGGTGGGGTTCACTAACCATTGTCTTGATTCTAGTGTTTTTAAAATACTAGTAGCCAAACTTTGTTCATTTTCATGGTTTCTTCCTTTCTGTTGAAATTGTCCATGTGTTTGTGGATTTCAATGGCTTCTCTGTGTAGTCTGATGTAGTAGTTGCCAGAGTGGTCCAGAATTTCTGTGTTTTCAAATAACATTCTGTGTCCAGCTTGGGTTTTCACGTGTTCTGCTACTGCTGATTTTTCTGGCTGAATTAGTCTGCAGTGCCTTTCATATTCTTTTATTCATGTCTGGGCACTGCATTTCGTGGTTCCTATGTAGACTTGTCCACAGCTGCCCGGTGCATGGTAGACTCTTGCAGAGGTTAGAGGATTCCTCTTATTTTCTGCTGAACGTAGAATTTGTTGAATTTTCTTAGTGGGTCTGTAGATTATTTGGAGGTTATGTTTCTTCATCAGTTTCCCTGTTTGATCAGTGATTCCCTTGATGTATGGTAAGAACACCTTCCCTCTTGGTGACTGCTTATCTTTATTCCTGTGGTTTGTTCTTGGTCTTGCAGCTCTTCTGAGTCAGTAGGGAGTAACCATTAGCCTGTCTGTTTTCTGTATACTGCGTGACCCAATTGTTGGTTCGGTTATTCTTCTCTGGCTGTGAAAGCCTTTGACAATACAAAGAAGAGAACTGTGTTTCTATTAATCTGAGTGCTATAAAACAAAACATGCAAGGTCATTTGTGGATGTGTTATGATTAGAAGGAGACACTGACCATAGGTGGGGATCCAGAAAGCACATTTTATATTTAATTTGTCAAAGGTCAGCTCCTGATTTATGGCCTTTAGCAGCAAGAGTGGGCAAATGCCTGAACCACAACAGTGGTTGTCCTCTTAGAATCACCATTAGGTCCATTTTATAACAAAATATGATGGTCCAATGAAAGTTCAAAATACTGCAGACAAATGTGGTAGATCATTTCAGGGTCACTACCATGCCAGTCCTGAAAACAGACATCAAACTTTGGCAGTGGTGAAAACTAATTTCATCATGGGTGAGTGCTTGTGATTCAGTTATTTGATTTATGATGTGTGTTGGTATAATTCATCTGACAGAAGCACAGAGAGCAATCAGTCATAAATAACAGCATTACTGGGTTTCACCAACTGTCCCTGTAGCTGAGAATCCCGCTCTTGAAAATGGGAAAAACGTCTAAGGTCCATAGTGGTTGGGTAGTCATAATTAGGCTTGGGTTCTGTGCATGATTCAGATGTAATTAAGAATTTCAGGAATCATGGACATTCCCAACTTTGCAACCAGATTGGTCAGGAAGAGAACTTTACTTAAGTGGCTTGATGACAGTGGTTAAGGCAGAAACAAGTGTTGTGTTTTTACCAAAACTCTGTGGCTAGTACATATAGACAGTCCCAAAAATGTACCACAAAAGTCTAGGGACAGTTTAGGCCTGTGTATATACTGGCTTGCCCTGTCACATCCCTTCCCTAAAGGAGTTGGAAAGAAAATCAACTCTAATAAATCATCCTCTAAAAATATGGATAGATAAAAGAAGGAAGTAAAGGCATCAATTAGTCAATGGAGATTCATGCCTTATTTTATAGTAATGACTTCCTTTGGGGGTGGGGCAACCATTGAAATCTGGGATTGGGTATGAATATGTGTGTCTTTGGTGTCGATAGGAACCAAGAGAAAGATATGGCTGAGCTGAGAGAGATGGCCTATGTTGTCACTCATAACCTTGGTGTAGTATGTTTGTATTTTTGGATATTGTGATTTAGCTGAGAAAGAGAGAGAAGCTGGCACAAAAGCAGGAGTAAGTGGGAGGGGCTAGAAAACTCCTAGGACTACATCCAAGAGACTATGCTTGGAGCTGTTGCAGAAGATAGGAGTGATGGAAAGCTGTGTAGTAGTAGAGGGGAAAGAGAAAAAATGGAACAGGATGCTGCAGTGGGATGGTATTTTGCAAAAGCACAGGTAGAAATCCTGGTGGCAGAATGCAGTGGTAGTGAGACAGAAAGAGGTATTAAATCATATTTTTGTCTGGTTCTGTAGTCCTGGTGCTGGTACAGCCACTGAGATCTGTCTGGAAGAGAGGCTGAACTTATTTTGTGGCTGAATTCCCAGTCTTTATATACCTAAAATTCCTTTTTTTAAGGGAAGTCCTGTGATAATTTCACACTAAATTAACTTTATCTGCTAGTTTCCTGAGTTTCAGGAATTATTTCCTTGCTTAATGTTTCTTTGTGGCAAAAGCTGACCATGACATGATTAACACTATGGGTGAATATTTGCTTAGGAGATGAGTTTTTGCCCTTATGAAAAAGGGCAAATTGTTCATGAAAAAGGCTAAATTGTTCTCTTGGATGTGTTAGTGATTTGGCTAAAGAAAATCCCTTAATGTCTTTTGCAACATTTCTTCATTGGTGTCACAGACACTGACCATTTTGGGCTGCTGGAATTTGAAATTATCTCCACCAATTAAAATTAAGATCTCCACCAATTAAGATTAAGATCTCCACCAATTAAGATGTTTGCTTTAAAGTTGAATTTCCTTGCAAGAGAGTGCTTTGTTTTGCATCTTCATTATAACACTCAGAGTCTCATCCATGCTACTTTCCTTCTAGGTTTTTGGCTCTGTCTGGGTCTAAAATGTGGGGGAGCTTCTAGCTCTCCTTTTTCTAATTTTGGGGTGCTGACATAACAGTGTTGCCTACAATGAAGGTCCAAATTATAAACCAACTATTAACAGCAACTTGCACTAAAATGTTGGGATGCTGCTGTACTGAACCCCCATGAAAGACAAAGCATAAATGTGAATGTCGCCATCTGAGTCAGTCTGTTTTATTGTGTACATCTGTTTTTATACTGTATATTTAAATGTGATTTGATTGTTTTTATGACCATTGCTCACCGCCCTGAGCCTTTCGGGGGAGGGCGGTCTAAAAGTTTAAAATATAAATAAAATAAAATAAATAAATCAGCCTAGTTGGAGAGCCAGCATAGTGTAGTGGTTAAGAGAGGCAGACTCTAATCTGGAGAACTGGGTTTGATTCTCCACTCCTCCACATGACTCTAATCTGGGTTTTCTTCCCCATTCCTACTCAGGAAACCTGCTGGGTGACCTTGGGCTAGTCACAGTTCTCTCTGAACTCTCTCAGTCCTAGCTATCTCACAAGGTGTTCATTGAGGGAGGGGAATGGAAGTGATTGTAAGTCACTGAGACTCCTTAAAGGTTGAGAAATGCTGTATATAAAAACCAACCATTCAGGGGTAGGAGTGCAAAGGTATATTTCTAATGATTTCAGATTCAGGTGTATACAAAAAAAACCCTTACATTTGTTGTTAGTTTCTATTTGTTGCTGCTATTCATCTAAACCTCTGCCAACACTGGCATCCCAAATACTTTTTACTAAGTGAATTCCACATAGAAGGCAGACCATTGAAGCTGACTTTTTTCCTGTGAATCACACAAGCTGTGTTGCCCCATAAACAGCAACTAAGTGATCAAATCCAATAAAGCTAAACTCTAGCTTTCCTGTTGCTCTACTGCAACATCCCACTGTGATAGCTTCAGGCTCTGGGTTGAGGGAGTACAAACACTGGCTTATAGAGAGACTGCTGGAAGCCTCACAAGAGGGGAAGAAAAGTAAACCTCAACTCCTGTACCTCCACTTCCTGCTGCTCTTTTTCAGCTTAAGGCTTGAATGTCTTTTTTTTTTAGCATTGATTGTGAGTGAGCAGAATTCAAACAATAAAACACACACGTCGAAGTTCAATGTCAGCCTTAAAACAGTTACAGACTGCTGACTAGAGGCCACATTTCACAATGAGAACTGACCTAACTAGTCTAGCATACCCAAGGCGGCAAACCTACACACGTTGTTTTCATTGTATAGAGGTCAGGATTTATATAGTTCAATAGTCAGCCATTTTTATATTTTCCAGAAATGCAAGAAAAGGTGATCTCACACTTAATTTCCCAATGAACATTAGAATTCCCAAAATCCCTCCAAACTACAGAGGCCAAATTATAGAATTAAATTTTGCATTTGGACAGTGGCTTTTGAATAGGACTGTAGTATAAGTATAAGTCTGTATAACTAACATCAATTTGAATAGCTCCTGACAGTTTGAATAGCTCCTGACAGTTTGAATAGCTCCTGACAATAGGGTCTGCCTTCCTGGGGCTGCTGAGGGGGCCCAATGCCATCCTGCCCATCCCTTCAGAAGTGTTGGAACTCTCGTCCTCATGATTGGATGTAACTGTGCGTTGTAAATCGGCCAGCTTCTGGAGCCACAGCTTAGTAACGAGCTAGCTTTCCTTGACACCCATGCCTCCTCATTCCATCTTTTGAAGACCCTCCCTCCTACCCACTGTCCCTGTAGGGTCTGTTCTCTGTCTCAAAAGGCCACCTGAGGCGCCCTCTTTCTTGCCACCCAGTCGTTCTTTCCTCCAACCTCCTCCTCCTTGTTCCAGTATCAGTTCTCCTTTATCACCCTCCATTCTCCCCTTTTCTCTCCACCTCTCCTCCTCCTTCCTCTAGGCCCTCCCCCTCTTATCCTTTTCCCTCGAGTCTTCTACCCCCATCCACCAATCTTGGAGTGATTCCCTGCTCCTGGCCCTTGCTCAGCCAGTCAGCCAGCGGGCCTCCTTCAGCTCGGCCCCATTCCCAACGGGAGACTCCAGGGTGCTGCACGGTTGCTGGAGTTCAGGCCACCCCGGAGTGCCAGGCTCCCACGTCATTCAGCCCTCTGGCTCCACCTCCTCGTCCCGGCTGGCTGGAAGGCATGGCCATGATATCCCCCAGCTGCTAGAGCAGTGGCTGACCACATCTCTGCCACTCTCTCCTTCTCCAGACACGCACCGGCCAATCGCCCCCCCTCCACATCCCAATCAATGAGTCTTGGGTCTGGGGGCCCCACTCTCGACAGTGGGGTTGCAGGAAATGTCTGGGGCTATGGGTGAGGTGGGGTCCATCTTGCCCGCCCCAGACACAGTCTTTTTTAGTTCCTAAGCTACTGATTTTTTAAAAAAAAACAAAACAAACTGTATATCATGTGGAGTGTTAAGAGAGTTTATGATCTCCAGTTTTGTTTTAAATGGGAACAATTTAAGGGGGATGCTTATTTGTGTGTATATGTTGCTGCTTTGGCCTATCACAGCGGTCCCCAACCATTCGTACTAATAGCAAGTCTCAGGATTGATCATGTGACATTTCAGTTTGATTCTGTGATATTACAGATTCCCAGTAGGAATGTGTATCTGAGGGCTTGCAGGGATTCTCAGAGCCTTTGTGGGTAGGAATGTCAATTCCAGTTTGGGAACCTCCTAGAGATGTGGGAACAGGGACTAGAAAAGGCAAAATATGAGGAGGGAAGCAGCTCAGCAGAGATTTGATGTCATACAGTCCTCCCTCTAAAGCTCAATTTTCTCCAGCCTCCACTATCTGCCATCCGAACGCTCCCTTGTTTCATTGATATTACAGGACACGCAGGCTAACCCTTGGTTCTCTCTAATCGAGAGAAAGATCATATCCATTGTCTTGCCTATTGAATCACTCTACTTAATGTCCTGTTCAGAAGCGTACAATAGGATTAGGGATCGGCTTTTAGATCTGGAATTTGCAAATTTACATCTAAGTGCCAAACGAACCTGCTCTCCAACACAATTCTCAATCCCATTTGAGCAGAGCCGTATGGCCTACTACCTCTTTGCCCTAACAAACCCACGTGCAAGGAGAGCCCTTACCATTGCGCATTTTAACATTATGCCCTCTGCCCTACTAAACAGTAGGTGAAATAACCTAGATAAATCTGCAAGGCTATGCAGCTGCAAATCTAATGTGGTCGAAACCCTGGCCCACCAACTCTTGCACTGCACCAGATTTGATAAAAAATCAGATCTAAATATACCACTATATTCTTTCTTTCAATCTGGACTGCCTGATCTGACTAGGCTGTCTCTATTGTTGAATAACCCAGACCCTGGTTTTTGTGAAGAGGTCACTAATTTTATTATGGAGATAGCTGAGAGCTCCCAGTAGCACGTATTTGATATGGTCTTTGCGGGGCCTTCTGCTTTTATTATCTATTTATGTATCTGCTTCTGATTATGCCAATAAAGGCTTATGTATGTATGTAATTTTCTCCAAGGTATCTGACCTTGGTATTCTAGGGATCAGTTGTAATCTGGAGAATTCCAGGCCCCACATGGAGATTGGCAACCTTACCTGTTGGCACTGTGCTTTGGAGGCACTCAGAAGTCAGAATGCTTCCAGAATTTGGGATAACCTCTCCCTCAGTATGATCTCATATCCAAATTTCAAGCTTGAGAGTGGACATGTGAGAAAGTTCTCCAGCTCCATGCTGCATTTTTGAGATTGAGTGCCTCTCAAATGATGCATAATGGAACTATGGGGGAGGGGCAGGGTAATCCACCTGATGAGCATCTTAAAAGCACAAAAAATCATAAAATTTTGTAGTCTCTCATTTACCTAGGAAAGCTCCTCTTCCCCCTGCAAAGCTCCCCACATTCTGCAAAGACAAAAGGACTGGATAAATGTCAGGGGTTGGGCTGAAAGGAAGAAGAGGGGCCACAACAATTAGCCCATCTGTCCTTGCACAGAGTGGTCACCATCTCTTGGAAGAAATTTTTCCTCATTTGATGGAGCAGCAGCTGAGAAAGCAAAGAAAGCAGTTAATATGCAGGTCCCTGACACACACACACACCCTCCCATCCTTGCTGTCTCTTCAGAATTCTGATTATTGATAAGACTCCATTTCTAAACATTACAAACAAGATGTCACTCACAGAGCCACCCCCTTCAGTACTTCAGTATTTTGCAGGTGAAGAGCTACTGACTGGACAATAGACCCTGAGCAGGCACACAGGGAAAAAACAGCACCATGCTGACCATTGCCGCCTGCTCAGCAGCTTAGGCAGTAGACTTAGAGGCTCCTCTATCTAGTGCCTTCTAATAAGAGTGCCAGATCTGTCACAGTGAAAGCTACTATTCTGTTACAAACTACTTCACAAGCAACTGCTGAGTTTATGAAGTTGGGTTCCTTTGCATGTCCAAAGCAAATAAGCAGCCACATGACAACAACTTTATATTTGGGGGTGAGGTGGCCTATAAATCATCATCATCATCATCATCATCATCATCATCATCATCATCATCATCATCATCATCATCATCATCATCATCATCATCATCATCATCATCATAATTCCTTATGGTAGCCACTGCCATTCAGCAAGCTGTTTATAGTAACTTGCCACAAAATCTTCCTTGTATTATGTGATTCTGATCTATTCTACAAGAAGCATAACAGCTTGGAATAGGATTTTTCACATTTCAACTCTCCCTTCCCTAAAAAAATGGCACCAGTAAATGTGTGACTATCTAATTGTTATCTTTACATCATGTTCCAGTATGTTAGAGTTAGTGATATCAGTGTACTTAGGTGTAAATATGTTTGGGCTGACAACACTAATCAGCTTTATGGCTAACAATGAATCTGAACACACATATCTCTGGCTCAGGTCCAATTTTTTTATTGCACCATGCTGGCTTTTAAACTAGCACCCCTGTAAATGATGTTACATGCTATGGGTATGGGGGTAATGTGACTTCACAAGATGTAGGTTCTTTGAAAGTGTGTTTTTTAATATGAGATCAGGCTTTGACGTTTTCAATATGCTAGATAGGGAGCTGCACAGCAGGCAAAACCATATTTTAAGAGCAAAAGGTATCTTCTCAGAACTGTCAAAAAGTTTTTAAAAACCCATTTCTGGCTTTTTAAAACTGAAATATCAAAGAGTTGGATTTATTTTATTTTATTGCAGAGGTATGAACAATTTGTCTCTGAGCCTAATAAGACTGAACCTAATTAAATTTAAATACATGCAGTGGATGAAAGGCACATTACATGAAACCAAGCAACTGAACCTGAACCAAATAAAAGACATCTAAATTAAGTGGCTGAAGGGCAGCTCTGCTCATCCCTAAACACTAGTATCTACTTACTAAGTCTCTTTCTACCACGTACATCAAAGATATTAGATTGCAGCCACATTCAGACAGGCAAATGCAGACATCTCTTACGAAATCAAGACAAGAGATAGAGGATTTTGTTGGAATTCATTTTAAAAATCCATATTACAACTATCTTAGTGCGGAATCAGGACCAACACATTTTAATTAACTTCAAGTGAATTGCAGATGAGTGAACACTTGTTTTAGTCTCACCAAAATCTCTTAAATAATATCTCCTCTTGAACAAAATGTGTCATAATGATTACTAGGGCCCTTTCCCCACTTTAAAAATAATGCGCAGGCCTACCGGTTTCGTAAAACGCTGGCGTTTTTCAGCGCGCAGTCACAGCCCCCACTGCAGCGGCTCCTTCGGAAGACCTTTTGAAAACCGCGAACCTAGCACGGCGTCAGAATTTTTGCATTCCCCCACAGCCGCGCGCTACTCGTTGGTGGTCAGGGCGGGTCTCCAATCACTCCAATCTGATTGGTCCATGTGCCGTTGATGGGCAGGGCAGGTCTGCACTCCGATTGGTCTGTCCGCTGGCTCGGAAGTCGAACAAATCTTTTTTAAAAAGAGCGGGGAAGACACGCCCACACGTCGCAACGTACAGTCGCTCTTTGCAATTCCATAATTATTGCAAAAACCTTGAAATCACAATTGCTTTGACCATGCCGAAGAACCCCTGTTTACTCGTCCAGGCGAGTAGACGAACAGTATGGGATCAGGCAGCTTTTCTTTTCGGTTTTTGACGAGGGTGCCCTGGATAGATCGCAAACGAAAGCGCCTCTCCCCTTTTGGTGAATGTCACCCCCTCGGTTTCGGTAACCAAAAATATGCGTGTGTACAAACAGTCGAACACTCAAGGCTGCGAGCAGACGCCTGGCTACCGGTAAAGAAAATGGGGGAAGAAGACGATGCACGCGCAGTGCGCACGCCCCGCCTTCACCTGATTGGACGGGATGGGGCACGTCACTCAGAGCCGCGGGAAGTCTGAAACCCCGGGGTGACCACCTGCCCTTTTTTCACAACCCTGCGCTCTCCACGAGGTTATTGAAAAGGCTCAGTTTTCAAGAGGAGCGGAAAACTGCGCGTTAAGGAGGCGTGAGAGCGGCTGCATCGGGGCGGCTGCGTTGCCGCCGCTCCAGTAGTGTGGGGTGCCGCGGGACCCCGCGGTAATTACGTAGAGAAGCGCGCGGCATAAGATAAGTGGGGAAAGGGCCTAGGTCCTTCCACAACTAAACTTCTGGGATTGGCCCCTCTGCACCAGTAGATCTGGCCAAGATACTAAATAAGCTCAATGGAACTGAAAAGCACTGATCAGACTGTGTCCAGTGTTTTAAAACACCTAAAGCTCTAAGTGATAGTTGGTGAGTCTCATATGTGAATTGTAGGAAGGTGGAGCATAGCCTGTCTTCATGCTGTCTGGAGTTGCTATCTACTCACCCCTGATGGCTTGGAAGTGAGAGGGAAGGGGGTTAGACAGGCACTCTGGTCCTTTCATTTCTCTGTCTTTCCTATCTTTCTCTTCTTGACTCAGGAGCAAAGATCTAGCCTGCCTTAAGTGCCTTCATAGGTCTGATCACTCTCATATTTAAAGATGGCCTTTCAAGCTGCTCATATCTGCCACTGCCTTCATCTTCTACAAGAGACACTTCTCCTGAGACTAATTGAAGGTACGAACAATCCTCCTTGAAGCTTTGAACTCACCAACCCACAGAAAACACCACTTCCTATATCTACTGCCTAACCCACTTCTGTCCCACTGATCAGCAGGAGGCAGGTCTGGAGTTAAAGGGTGAGGCTGCCATGCAGCAAACCTGTGCCATAGCCTGCATATTGTCAGACAGCTTGGGCAACAACAGTAAACCCTCATCCCTCACCATTAGTATCATGCCCTGGCAGAGCTGTAAATGGGCCATTAAAGGTCCTGGCCTTCCTTACGGTCCCAGCCACCTACTCTGAGTAGCTGACCATTAGGGGGAAGTTTTCTGTCACTTGCTAACACTTTTGTTTAAAAGAATAGATATTGGGCTATACCTGTATTTGAAATGCAGTTAGCTACATTCAATCCTATAATCTCAGCTGAATGCCCACAGTAAAGCTATGGTGGGAATAAACAGCAATTCAGATGCAGTCCAGACTGAGGACATTGGATACAAGAAAACAGTACAATCTGCTTTTCTACACAAGTATGGATGTGCACCAAAAAAAATATTTTTATAATTTCAAACACAGAGCTGGGGGGGGGGGGGTTACCATGATCTTAATTTAGTGTAGAACATCGACTCTTTCCACACAAATCCCCAAAAATGTTTGGAAAACATTTTAAATCCCCCCTTTACCATGATATATGTGTGTACCCCCACCCTTCTGGATGATTCTAGGCTGCCATTTTGTGATTTCTCCCAATTTTTGCTTGAGAACGTTTCTGCTATGCTTCACAGCAGAGTACTGCAATTTCCTGCACCCTCTGTAGTCCCTCCTTTAATTATAACTCCCCCCCCAAAAAAAAATAAAGAAATGCAGGAAAAAAACAGGAAGACATGCAAGAAAAAACAGGGTAAGGAGTGAACTGAGAAAATGGCACCAATGAGAAAGGGCAGGGAAAACAGAGTGTCTTGGAAAACATCTTAAAGGGACTACACAGGCAATTGTCAGTTTCACATAGTCTAGCAATACTGGATGCATTACTTGGGGGGGGTGTTTTGAGGGGGATATCAGCAAAGCTACTGCAACACTAATTGTGAATTTTGAAGCTTCTCTAATCATGTTGCTGTAGCTTGGCAGACATCCCCCTCAGAACAAAACAAAATGAAAAACAACATGCGTATGGGATCACTGGACAATACAAACTTTATTCATCTACTTTTTACAGAAAAAGTGTGTGTGGTTGAGCTGCAAGCAGAGGAACCCTCTGTGAGGAATCCTCACAGAGAATCTGCAGCAGCACACAAAATGGTGTGTGCAGCTGTGAAACTGACAATAGCTCCATGCAGCAGGTGGAGGGAAAGATCCACTTTGACTGGCAACGCTTGGGTTCCTCTGTGCTGTGGAAACACAAAATGCCCAAATGGATCTTTTAAAACCATCTGCAGGACATTAAATTTCTGTTGTGCGGAATCCACCTATGCCAGCCAAGTAGGTCTCTGTTAGCTAGTTACTAACTATGCTGTTAGTAAAAAGATGGAAGACTATAAAAGTCCAACATATGGTTTATACTGTGAAAATAATACTACACTGTAGTTGCCTAGTGATAAGAGAAACAGCACTGTGATATTTAATATTAGAAAACAAGACATACAGTTTAGGCTGAGTATAGATATACACACCCTCAAACATAAAGTACCTCTTTGGCATACTTCTCTTCAGTGTACTTTGGTTTAGTCACCCGAACAATATTCGATAACATTATTCTACACAGAATTGCAGAAACATAGAGAACTGGACCTAAACAATCCCTGAACCATACTGAACCACAGGTACTCAAGACTGAAAAATCAGATTTTTTAAAAGGAAATATTGGAGATATACATATATAAACATCTTCTAATACATAAAGGCAGAAAAAGGACTAATCTTAATTTCTGGGAGACATTATAAACTTCAAGGTCATGTACACCATATAGACTCTGGGTCAGGAACATACATTTCTGCTTATGAAAATTTGTAATGAGTATTCATGACACTGAATGAAACACTAACATTAATTATAATTTAGAAATTGCATCTGTATTTAGAGAACAATTATCTAAATACTTGCACAATTCTACACACTTCATGAAGGAATTATCATGGGACTGCCTTTCAAGCAGATGGAGGCATAGCAGCCACCAATCCCACAACACCAAGAAGGAGATGTAAGGGGAAAAACAATTTATTTTCAGATCAGATACCTGCTGCTTCCAATTTAGATATTGGATAAACTATGAGCAGTGAAAACAGCAGAGTGCTATGAAGTGTTTTTCTCCATAGCTTCCTAAATTTTAAGAATCAGCTATTTTTGTATATGTCTAACTGGAACCCATCTGTGTTTTTAGTGCGGAGTGGGGGTTACTTACCAGGGGTCAAATGCAAAACAGAAAAAGTGAATACTACCAGGAGATAACAATAGGGAGCTAGAATGCTTCAAAGAAACAGCAGTCATTCTCTGGGAAAGAAATTAACTTTCAACACCCAAAGTAGATTATCAGAAAGAGGAATGCTGGAGACATAATCTGTACTCATCTCAGTTAAGAAATCCTGCCTTTAGTGTTTATGGAAAGATGTTAATACCTGGAACGGGGAGGAGCATCTGTTGTGTGTAACCATGGATGCTTTGAACAGTTATACCATATCATGCCTACTTTTTCAGTTAAGAGCAAGGTTCTCTGTTAGGGTTGTGGATTCGTCAAAGCTGAACTGTAAAAAAGCCCACCGCCTTAAATACCTAGTTGGTATTTGGGGGAAGGAAGTTACCCGAAAAAAGGTGGCAATTTAAAGAGAACTGAAAAGTGAATTCTGAATCATGATTAAATGTTTTGCCATCGTTTGAGCTGGAGGTTTTTTAATCCCCTCTCTGGCGGGGACAGATCTGTGAGCACAGAGCTCCATTGCCATGGGCTGTGGGTTCCTTGTGGGACTTGAGACAGCCTGGAATTCAGATATATGAGGGGAGAAGAAGATAGGAGGAGGGTAAAATTCAGATTCAGTTAGAATCATCCTATTCTTTAGTCATTTCTATCTACTGATAGTTAATGAGGCAGATGCCTTTCTAGGAGAATATTAAAACTTGTGAAACGGTTTCCTAGAGAACTGGAAGGGAACCTAAGGCATAGGTTAAGTCTAAATAAGCAATATCACTCTTGAACACAAGATAAAATCTGTACAAATAAAAAAATCTATCGGGATATGTTAAAAATGAGCTTAATGGAATATAATTGTAATCAATCATGTGGTACTCCAGTATCACAACAGAAATTAGTGTATGAAGATACATGATTGGCTATATGGCATCGTATGAAATGATTGACTTTATCTCTTTGGTCTTTTTTTTAAAGGTAAGAGTGTTGGGAGAGTGGAAAATGAATGTGTAGAATGACTTGCAAATTCCTGTGGGACCCACTGTGAGTTGGCCAAAATGTATCCAGTCATATTAATGTTTGTTTATTTTAACAAATTCCCCTTTTCTATAGTTATACAAAAAGTTTGAATGAAAAAAATGATACTTTAAAATGTAATTATTTTACTTCCAGTCAGATAACTTGGTTTGAAAAAGGAAATATGACAATACTTAACTTTCTGTCTAATATCCACTAGGTTTGAGCAGTTGTATAGGTCCAGCACTCCTGCAATTACTAACAGCATGTGAAACTATTTTTTCCCTATGTCTCCTGCTGGCACTTCAGCCTTAAACATGCAGTACGTATCAATTGTGATATTAAATTTAAATATGTCTCCTGGGATATATAGTTCCCACTAGAACAGGAAGGCCTGTTCTGCAGCCTGCTTGGTTTCCTAAAGTAAGTGGGGGGGGGACGCCGCAGGGAGGCCGCTGTGGGGGGAATCATGCCAGCCCCCCCGGGGAGCCCCCCACAGCAGCGCCCCCTCCCACTCACTTTAGAAAACCGAGCAGGCTGGAGAACAGGCCTTCCTGTTCTGGTGGGAACTACATTTCCCAGGAGACCCTGGGAAATATAATTCCCGCCAGAACAGGAAGACCTGTTCTCCAGCCTGCTCGGTTTTCTAAAGCAAGTGTAGGGGGGCGCCGTGGGGGGCAGGGGAAAGGGGGACGGGCTGGGGGATTTTGCACCCCCACGTGATTCAAATTTGTGCGCCCAGTGCATCGTGCACCCCCCCGTCCCCTGGGAGCTTCACCGCTGGCCTCCCCACAAGGATGTGCTCCTTGCCCAAACCTCCAGGGCTATGACAAATAAAGCAGCCAACCCAACCCTTTAAATTTAGGGAGAGTGGGTGCATCAGTTTTGTTCCAGGCGTCAAAAGAGGCCAGAGCAACTGCGTGCTGTCTAATATATAGGGAGCATGCTCTACCCTTTCCAACTCGTGCCCATCACGCAATCAGGGCCAAGTGTGGTTCAGCCGCCCAGCCAGCCCAGGGCAGCCAGCCCAGGGCTCACCTGCCCAGCCAGCCCAGATTGTGGCTCAGCTGCCCAGCCACCCCACGCATGCTCCATGCTCTGGCGCTCTTTCTGTGCCCTGCCCCCTATCACAATTGCGGCCCAGTTGAGTCTAGTGCCGTTATTTAATAATGTCACCAAATTCGGTTTTGGTACACAATCGTAATGGTATTCTAATCAAAAGGCAACAAGAAGTTCTTCTCTGACTTGGAATGTGAAATTAGATTCTGCTAACTGTAAAGTCCATTTTTTAAAAAATGGAATAAAATGGGGTCTAGATGGGGGAATAGGGGACAGGATGGGGACCGCTACCCTCTTCCCACCAGAAGAGTATCCCCACACCCAGCTGGGCTTATCTGAAGCTGCTGCTCCTCGTCATGGGGCTTGGCTGCACAGCTGCTGG
This sequence comes from Sphaerodactylus townsendi, assembly GCF_021028975.2. Classification (NCBI taxonomy): domain Eukaryota; kingdom Metazoa; phylum Chordata; class Lepidosauria; order Squamata; family Sphaerodactylidae; genus Sphaerodactylus; species Sphaerodactylus townsendi. The sequence continues at coordinate 125,338,186 of NC_059425.1, read as the reverse complement.
CATGAGCAAGTGATGTGCCTGAAGGAGGTGGGGTCGTGGTCCTATATGGGCAGGCCAGGTCATCCTATACCTCTACTTGCCCAAGCACCAACAGCTTCTCCCACTCTCCCTCCCTTGTGGGTCTGAGGTTTTTGTTGTTGGCATTTTGATTATGGTGATTGTTGTTGTTATTTGCATTTCATCTGTCACAGCCTTGTGGGTTGCGCATGGGAACTGATCCATTCAGAGGAGGAGGAGCCTCTGTGCCAGCCCTCCCCATTTGGTGGGGGCCTCCATAAGAGGCCTGGGGGATGGAGCGAGACTGTGAACCGCATGCCCAAGTGGGGGGAGTTCATCCAGAGTCCAGCACCCAGATGGCTCCCAATATCTTGCTGCTCAGGGCATTGGTGTTTTCCCCCATGCATCAGATTGGGGAAAAGTTATTACTGGGGGACAGCAGACAAACTGCCCAGTGCTGGATCCATCCCCTATGTTGCGTCTCTGTTTCCTTTTGCCAGTACACCAATAAAACGGCTGTGGCCAAATTTTACCCATAGAATGGTTTTTTGTGTGTCTCATTCTGCATCCTTGGACTGCTTCCTCCCCTTCTAAGGTGGCAAAACACCTTCTTCGGTCTTCATCTGAAACGGATAAAATGGACTGACAATTTGGGCTACAGGAGAACAGGCACAATCTTCTTTTATTCTCTCCAGCACAATCTGATTGCTCAAGTATGATGTGGAATGGAGAAAATATCTGCCTTTTCACTCCATCCCAAACTGAGATGTAGAGTGGTCTGTTCTCCTGATATTTGGCACCTAGTGTATAGTCAGTGTTGTGGTGGTTAGCAGTCATTATACTGTATCCTATTTTTGTGTTTTTGTATGACACCCTTCATAGAATGGGAGCAGATTACTCCCATTTTGATAGTTTCAGGTGGAAAGAGAAAATAATATTTTTTTAACCTTCACTCAGAACTGTTGCATTGGTTGCAGAGAGTATGCATGGTCCACTGTTATTCTTTGCAGCCCAAGTTAGTTGCTAGGATGGAAGAAAAGTTTCTTCCACCAAAACCACTTGAAGAAGAAGAAGAGTTTGGATTTATATCCCCCCTTTCTCTCCTGCAGGAGACTCAAAGGGGCTTACAATCTCCTTTCTCTTTCCCACTCACAACAAACACCCTGTAGCGACCCAAAGGACCCCCAGAATATTACACACACTCACACACACACACACACACACACACACACACACACACACACACACACACACACACATACATATATATATATATATATTTCTGCTTTAAAATAATATTGGCAGAAGCCAGTTGTCATACACTTCTCTATGCAGGTAGCAGCATGTCCAAAGGTCACAGGTCTGCTTTACAAAATGTAATCAAGAGGATGAGTTACTCCTGCATAACCTGGAGGTCTCATTTTGTTTGTGGGAATGAGATTGATTACCTCACCTTGAATAGTAGAAACTGTTAAAAGACACAAGAGATATGGAAAGCCAACTTTACTATATCAGATACTGTCATTTCCCTATCTCTTCTGGAAACCCAGGTCAGCAACAAATAGTTGTTCCTTTGCATTTCCTTCCCTTTGTCATGACTCTCCTAAAAACCACTTAACCTTATCCTGATCTAAATGTCTCAGCTAAATCTGAATATCCTGGGCAGTGACTCTCCAAAAGAGTTAATCTTGCATGGGAAGCACTTTCTTCAGCGTTTCCTCGTTTAGCTTAACAAAGCAATTTTGGCCCCATTGTCCCGGGTTTAGCAGTAGATGAGCTGACTAATTACCTCAGCACCCCCAAGCCCAGCATGGGAAGTTCCAGAGGATTTAGAAAAATGAAACTTAAAACTCACTTGTTCCCACTCCTACCTGAGCAAAAGGGTATAAAAGTTTAGTTTACCCCAACACATGTGCTCTTACTAGCCTGTACCTTACTTGGTCTGGTCAGTTTGAGACAGGATATCGTCCTTCGCCTGGATTCAGATGCTGGTCATTTGAATTCTTGCCTTCTACAAGATCTTCTTCAGCTGAATTTAGGTAACGTATTACCCTGAAAACCCCCCTCCATTTCTATCATCCAATCTATCTTTTAAAACCTTTTCATATCTTAGGAACTTGAACGTATGTGCTCTTATGTCTCACTGTGTGTTTTGTATTTTTTAAACAAATTTATATAAAAGCGTTTAAATTCAATTTGGACTCTTGCTTCTCTGTGGAATATTCATTGCCAGAATTCCTTCCCCGTATTATACAGTCTAAAAGATCTCCTCCTGGCCCCTCTCGCTGCCAACGTGAGAGCTCATTCCCCTTTGCTACTTTTAAAATCCTATCTGTGCTGTTACACTTTTAGCAGCTGGTGGAGAATCCCTTTAATAAAACCCTTACCCCTGTTAAGGCCGTAACAACCCTGTGAGGTGGGTGGGGTTGAGAGAGCTCCAAAAAGCTGTGACTAGCCCAAGGTCACCCAGCTGGCGTGTGTGGGAGTATACAGGCTAATCTGAATTCCCCAGATAAGCCTCCAGAACTCAAGTGGCAGAGCTGGGAATCAACCCGGTTCCTCCAGATCAGAGTGCACCTGCTCTTAGCCACTAAGCCACTGCTGCTTGAGACTGTTTGGACTGCAGAGAACAACAATGGACTGCTCCTTTATTCTGCAACCCAAGTTGACAGTTTAGAGTAGAGGGGAAAGAAAGTGATTTACTTCTATTATCCCCACGCCAAACTGTTCTATATGCTTCAGCCTTGCTGGTTAGAGACCATTGGGTGGTGGGTCAAGAACAGAGGGAGATTAGCTGATATCATCTGCAAGTAGGGTTTTGATCTCTGTCTCCACTTTTTTGCAAGGTTGAAACTCAGCCACAAGTTTTTAGAGGAAATTTTTGTTTTGCAGCTGAGTTGTTTGCCAAGAGGTGAATGGATTAGTGATCAGCCAACCTGTGTTTACAGTAGCACATTTACCATGAAATTATCAATAACAGAGGGTAATTAGAAGCAGGGGAGGGGAATATTAGTACACTCTGTAACAAGATAAGTTTTTAATTTGGTCTGTAACTACATAAGAATCTCCACCCTATTGTATTAGTGGAGAAGAGATACAATAATGATTTGTTTAATTTTACTTTTCTTCTTTCTTCTTGTTCATTACTAATATCAAGATGGCACTGATGTGAAATAACAGCATGTACCAGCAAGGATTTTTGTGCCTTTTTTCCCTTTATTGTATAATCCCCTTATTGTAGAATGGGAGAACTTATGGATAGCTTCTAATTATTCAATATTATTTGTATTTGTCTTTTTTTCCTCTCAACTTATTTTCATGTATTTTAATTTTTGAAAACTAATTTTAAAAATTTTTTAAAAAGAAACTCAGCCACAAGTTTTGAGAGGAAATTTTTGTTTTGCAGCTGAGTTGTTTGCCAAGAGGTGAATGGATTGGTGTTCAGCCAACCTGTGTTTACAGTAGCACATTTACCATGAAATTATCAATAACCCTTGTGTGAATGAAGCTCAACTTCCAGGCAGTTGAGTCTCAGCAAGAAAGGCAGAGTATAAATCAAATAAATACATACAAGGTAGAATATACAAGGTAGAGTATAAATCAAATAAATACATACACAAATAAATACATACACAAATCCTCTGAAGATGCCAGCCACAGATGCAGGCGAAACGTCAGGAGAGAATGCTGCTAGAACACGGCCATACAGCCCGGAAACCACACAGCACCCAAGTGATTCCGGCCGTGAAAGCCTTCGACAATACATACACAAATAAATACATAAATACATAAAGCCAGTTGGTATTTAAATGCATCAGTATCACTTGCTCCAGGTATGGTAAGATTCTCTTTGAAAAATGGGAAGTCTTGTTAGATTGTGGCAAATTTGGGTGTGGATGTTCAAGATAGAGTAGTGGATTACACTTTTGCCATTCTTTGCCAACTTTCCTGAAGAGAAAAAACTTGGTCAAAGTTACTCACCTTGCTCACTTTGATCTTATATTACTGTACCTTATGTGGGCCTGCTATTAACAACTTTTAGGAACCTTAACTAATTTAATAATGGTGCAATTACACTTTACAGAACTTGTGGGAACCTGTTCTGAAAGATCTTCACAGGCTTCCAGTATATGTCAAGGCAAAAGTCAAGGTGCATGATTTATTTTATTTATTTAAAACATTTATTAGTTGCATTTCTCCTTTGTGGAACTCAAACTGGATTGCAATATAAATGAAATGATATTTTAAAAACAATAAAAACAGCAACTGTAAAACCCATAAAATGTCACAGTTCATAAACTCTGTACTCTGATAGACTGTGTTATTGTGGTGCAGTTAGTGTAGACACTGTATCACATGACTTTTGAATGAAAATATTTTACTGATGCTAGAAATCTTCTAATTTTTCCTTTGCTCCAATATATAGATCATATAGAGACATTACCTCTTTTATTAGAAGATTATAGTAGACCTATAATTCTTTCAGTTGCAAAATTTTATGCCCTTATGATTGATTTTTGCAGTCATTCTGATATGGTCTGGTGTTTTTAAAAAATATAAATTTTAGTAATATGCTTAAAACTGAGAAATAATATAAGGTAGATAGAAAAAGATGTTGAAGAATTACTATTAGATTTATATATAAAACTTTTCGCCCTGACATTTTGTGGTTTGTGCCATCTCTTGTGGCATCCATTTTTTGAATATGCCCACTGCCTTGTATAATGTATATTCAGGCAGTAGAATGTTGGGAGTCCAAAGTGTTAACATTGACCTCTATGTGATTGGCTGGAGAGAACTGTTTTCTTAGTCAGAACACTGAGAATTTTGAGGAGAGAACTGATTTGAATGCCAGAGTGAATAGTTTTCTGTTGTGACCCCATTCTCTGGAGGTTGAGAGCCAGTTATAAGTGAGCTGAGAGACTCTAATCAGATTTAAGTTAGGGAATCTTTGCCAAGGTCCTGGAGTTAACCATAACACAATAACCATGTCCTGGAGTTAACCATAACACTGTTTAATCACTCTGGTGGTTAATTTTCTATGAGGAGAACCCACCCAGATATGGAGCAGTGAAGCTCCTGAAAGTGGTTAATTTGTTAAGTAGAGAAAGGATTGGGTTTTCTGGAGGAAAGCTGCAAGTCCTTCTCTGATAAACACTGTGTGAGATAGACACTGTAGACTTTCTTAGCCAGATTCCACATGGGCCAAAAACAGCGGTGTGAAAACAGTGTGAAAAATGGTGTAAACCTTTTTACATTGTTTTTAAATGGTGTAAACCCCTTTTACACCATTTTCACACCACTGTTTTTGGCCCATGTTGAATCTGCCTTAGAGTTAGTGTTTGAGCAATTGTATAGGTTATACTTATCTGAGAATAGAAATTAAGGTTTTGTTTACACATTAACCAGAGAGCCAGACAGAAAGCTAAACACCTATCCTGGTGAGTTCTTAATGTGTGGAGAATTTAAGTGACTGTAACAACTTGAAGGCACTAAAGTTAGTGAGCTGTATGAACCCTGTATCAACTGTAAGAAGACACTGAAATAACATATAAAATAGTAACCTCTCAGAAACCAGCTTCTTGTATATCAGTTCAATTTTATATGTGCCAGAAAAACATCCTGATTTGTTGCCTGTAAGTAAAAATTTTAGATTCTTTGTTTAAACTTCATAAGCCTCTGGGGCCAGTTTATTATTTTTTTCTGACAGACAGGAAAAGATTGTTTTGGTGTCCCTGAAGAGCTCTTAATCTTCCTGTCCATGAAGTGCCTCAGTTGAACAACTAAAGACCACTCACTGTTTCATTTAATTTATAAAAGTGGGAAATTGCAAAGTGTATACACAAAGTCTAAATTACCACATTTATGTTACTGCAGTGCACAATGACAAACAAAAGGGTGGCTCAGTCAAAGTATGATTGGCCATTAGAATTTTGGAGGGAAAATCTCCTCAAGACACACATCAGTGGGAAGGCTTCAGGGCACCAACAACCCTCCCTCTCATCATCCCTTGTTTCAGTATTCCAAAGGTGCCCACAGGCTCAAAAGTTTGGGGACCCCAGTACTATACACTGTAGAATACCATAGTCCCTATAACAAAATATTTTTATGAAAAATATTTCATTACAGCCCTTCCTTTATTCAAAATGCCATCCCTCTCCAATGAGCAGTAAATTGAATTTCACAGAGGAAACATCTTTCTATCCTGAAAACCATGTTCCATGTACCATGTTCAATGCAGTGACTGAAACACAAAAGGCATTATTAGCCTCCTGAGCCACACACTTTTCCTTTTAGAGTCTTAGAAAGAAAGGTACTCAAGGGATAAATTTGGCCTATGGTTTCTAAATAACTGATTTAAACAAATGATACCTCTGATGAATCTAGTGATATATTGCAAGATTTTCAGCTATTTTACAGCATTCACTGAGGGTTAACAGGGTTTTTAATTTCTTATTTATAACAATGTTAGGCTGAGCTCTTGGGAAAACCAAAATGATGACAGACAAAGGCAGTCTTTCTCTTTAGCAGCAAAGTATTCTTCAAAGAAGTCAGAATCCAACACACACTAGAAAGCTAAGAGGCAAAGTAAATTGTGCTTGACAGCACTATGGATAGCTCCAGAACCATACAACTTGCTCTGAAAGATTCCAAAGCCTGACTTATATCCCATCTTGATCTGCCCACTGTTTCCAAGCTCTACCTCCTTTCTGAGGTGTGAAGGTCTTTCACGGGGGGTTGCTTAAAGCCTTGCACACTACTGCTGTCCCCTTGTTTCCAGTTGCATCTGTCATTATTTTTGGCATTGTGTTTGTTTATATCTTTATAAGTGGAAACTGCCGTTCATGAGATTTTGGAAAAAGTCCTGGCAGCCCAGGTGCAGTCACAGCTCAAGATTTTGCAGTTTACATATACATACCTAAATCAGAAGAAAGAGCAATAACTCTGAGAGTCAGCAGGGTTGAGTCAAAGTTTTATGATCAGAAAGCAAAAGTAAGTTCTGGGGTGGGGGGCAGGTTGTGGGGGGTGTTTATCCTTAAATCTTTATATCTTCAACTGTGGGGTGGCAGCTTGTTTCTTTTTTGAGGACTTGGGAGAGCTTTTGTTTAGGCTTTTGCTTAGGGGGGGCATTTCTTGCCCTCAGGCTTCTAAGAGGTGGTACTTCTGGTGAATCTCTATTTAACTGCCATCCAGTTCTTTTGAGCAATCTCTGAGAGTCAGTGGTGCTTGCCACAAGGCATACAAAGTTTTTTTCTATAAACACCAATCTTTCAGGAGAGAGTATAAGGCCGTTTCCGCACAGGCAATGAATGGCGGCCGGGAGACGGTAAAAACGCCGTCTCCAGGCTGCCATTCGCACAGGGGGCGCAGCTGCATCGCAGCCGCGCCGCCCTCGCGCCGCCCGCCCGTCGCGAGGCCAGCGTTTCCCCAGAACGCTTGGAAGCACTCTTTTGGGGGAAACACAGCCTCGAAGCCGCCACCGAGCGAACGGCAGCGGCTTCGCGACGCCTCCCCCACCCGGCACTTACCTTGTTCCCGGGCCTCCGGCGCGTTGCCGAGGCCTGGGGACATGCCCCCCTGCCCTGCGCCACTATGCGGTATGTTGTTGTTGTTGTTGTTTTGCCAAAGGATGTCGGTAATGACACCTGAAGCAAGTGCAAGTTGGTTGCTCTCTCGGAAGAGACGGTATAGCAGCTTGAGGCACAATTATCTACTCTTAAGCACATTAACAAGAATGAAGATTTACTGGACAGAGTGGAGAAGATTTAACTGGATGGAGAACACACTGGAAATCTCTCTGAGGAGGACAGTAGTTCTCAAGCACATGAGGTGGGCACTTAGAAGAATGTGACACATAGAAGTAGAGGGACCAAGGAGCATTCTGTGATTTTGAAGCTACAGAATCAATTCAAAATTCTCTCCCTTGTCAGTGATGATAAGTAACAGGCACATAAGCAACAGTCAGACCTTGGATAATATGCAAGTTACAGAAGGTTCAGCCCATGGAATGGCCCCTACCAATCCCCAGATGAGATGTGTGGTCATGTTAGGGAACTACCTGATGAGGGGAACAGAAGCAGGCTGAACAAGATGTCTTGAGAGGCATGCTGTCTTCCGGGGTAGGGGGGAATCTGTGATGTCCAGTGCTCTTTAACCTATTCATAAATGACCTGGAAGTAGGGGTGGGTAGCGTGGTGGCCAAGTTTGCAGATGATACCAAATTATGTAGGGTGGTGAGAACCACAAAGGATTGCGAAGAGCTCCAAGTGGACCTTGATAAATTAGGTGAGTGGGCTCAGAAATGGCAAATGCAGTTCAATGTAGCAAAATGTAAAGTGATGCACATAGGGGCAAAAAATCCAAACTTCACATACACGCTACAGGGGTCAGTGCTATCAGTCACAGACCAGGAAAGGGAGTTTAAGTCTTAGTTGATAGTTCCATGGGAATGTCAGCTCAATGCATGGCTGCAGCTGTAAAAAAGAGCAAACTCTATGCTGGGGATCATTAGAAAAGGAATTGATAATAAAACTGCAAAAGGTACTGTCATGCCCTTATATAAAGCAGTGAGATGCGAGCCGCTGCTTGGAGTACTGTGTCCAGTTCTGGTCGCGCCGCATCTCAAAAAAGGATATTGAGGAGATAGAAAAAAAGTGCAGAGAAGGGCAACAAGGATGATTGAGGGACTGGAGCACCTTCCCTATGAGGAGAAGGCTGCGAAAGCGTTAGGGGACTCTTTTAGATTTGGAGAGGAGGCGGCTGAGGGGGGGGAATTATGATTGAAGTCTACAAAAAAGGTATGCATGGGGTAGAAAATGTTGACAGAGAGAAATTTTTCTCTCTTTCTCACAATACTAGAACCAGGGGGGCATTCATTGAAAATGCTGGGGGGGAAGAATTAGGACTAATAAAAGGAAACACTTCTTCACGCAACGTGTGATTGGTGTTTGGAATATGCTGCCACAGGAGGTGGTGATGGCCACTAATCTGGATAACTTTAAAAGGGGCTTGGACAGATTTATGGAGGAGAAGTCGATTTATGGCTACCAATTTTGATCCTCCTTGATCTGAGATCGCAAATGCCTTAACAGACCAGGTGATCGGGAGCAACAGCCGCAGAAGGCCATTGTGTTCACATCCTACATGTGAGCTCCCAAAGGCACCTGGTGGGCCACTGCGAGTAGCAGAGAGCTGGACTAGATGGACTTTGGTCTGATCCAGCTGGCTTGTTCTTATGTTCTTATGTTCTGATTTCACTGACAAGACTTGTGAAGCCCACTGACCATTATCTATTCCTTTGGATCCATGTGAGAACAAATGCCACTGCAAGACATAGTTTTCTGGACATCAAAAGGGATTTTGAAGCTTTGTGAAGGAAGCTGAGGGATCTAGATGCACAGATTATCATTTCATCCCTACTCCTAGTTGAAGGACATGGCCCAGGGAAGAAAAGAAGATTAGAGGAGGTGAACAACAGGCTTTTCAGGTGGTGCCACCAGGAATGTTTTGACTTCTTGGACCATATTCTGTGGTTTCATGAAGATGGACTACTGGCAAGGAATGGGTTGCACCTCATGGCTGGAGGTAGGAACATTTTTGCTAGGTGTTGTGGGTTCAGTATCAGCCAGCCAGGAGTCTCCGATGAGGAACACTGGCAGGATGACCCCACTGTGCTGGAACCCCAGTCAACTGAACCTCAAGCACAGCCAGAAGCCTCACAGGATGCAGACAGAGCTGGCCCAAGTCAAGAGTTGAAAGCTGGAGTGTTTGCAGAAGCACCTCCAGCCACTGAGGGGCAGTCTAGAAGTCCACCCAGCTCATCTGAGTCTGTAAGGCAGCTGAGGATTCACACCTGGCAGGAACTGCACAGTGCATGCTTGGAAGCCCTAAGGCAGCACAGAAAATTATCTGAGTCACCTCAGGATTAAGACTGAGTCACAGCACAGGCTTATAAGAGACTGCTTCAGGAAGTGGAAGTTGTAGGAGCAACCTTGTTGAAAGCCTGACAGCTTTCTGCCACATCCGTTTGCAGACTGATTATCTGATACAAGCCAGATTTTCTGATCTGGCCTCTCTTGGACCTTGACTACCTCTTATCAGACCTGCTTTGACTCTGTTTCTCTGGACTCAGAATAAGACTGCTCTCTCCCTCTCTTATATCTGTGCTTGCTGTTAGTTGGAACCTGACTCTCTGGAAGCCTGGCAACCCAGGACACTAGGAAGGCTTTAAACTGAGTTATGTGAGGGAGGTTTAGGGTATTCAAGAAGACAGGAGTTCATCAAGCATTAGAGATAATAGTCCAAAGGTTATAGAAAGAACTGAGTGAATAGTTCAAGAACCTAAAAGTGGGAGGGGGAAAAAACCATATATAAGCACCCAGGGGGAATGAACCATGGCCTTAGATGTTGCTACACTAATGCGCAGATCATGGAGAATAAACAAGACAAATTTGAATTGTTAACACAGCAAAGCAAATATGATATAGTAGGCATCACTGAAACCTGGTGGGATGACTCACATGATTGGAATGTAATAATTGAGGGGGATAACCTATTTCAGAGAAACATACCAACTAAGAAAGGAGGAGTACCATGATATATCAGGGATGATTACACCTGTGGGCAGGTCTATAACTTAAATCCTGGAGAGCATTAAGGAGGAGAGAAACAACAGTGATTTCATTGTGGGGTTCTATTATAGACCCCAAGCCAGTCTGAAGAGTTGGGTGATGTCTTCCTGGAACATATGACCAAACTTTTAGGAAGGAGAGAAATACTAGTAATGTGATATTTCAGTTATTCTGAAATTTATTGGAAGTCCAATTCTGCCAAGACTATAAGGTATAACAAATTCCTCACTGACTTGTAGACAATTTCATGGTCAAGAAGGTGGAAGAAACAACAAGGGGATCGACTATTTCAGATCTGCTCTTAAACAACAATGATGACCTGGTTAATGTGGTGGAAGTGATAGGATCCTTAGGTGGGAGTGATCATGTTCTCCTGGAGTTTGTTATACAGTTAAAGGAGATGCCAAGCATAGTCATACATGCATTCTAGACATTAAGAAAGCTGATTTCAGTAAACTTAGGAAATTACAAGGTTTGATCCCATGGTTAACAATACTAAAGAGAAGGAAGTGCATGATGGATAGGGATTTCTTAAAAGGGAGAGTTGAAGGCACAGTTTCAAACAGAAAAATGGGAGGTGTCTAAGGAAACCAGGATGGATGTCTAAAGAACTTTCTATTGAGCTGAAATTTAAAGGAACATATCCAAGAAATGGAAAAAAATGGAGATCACCAAATAAAAATTCAAACAAATAGCCAAGATGTGAAGATAGAAAGTCAGAAAAGCTAAATCTCAGAATGAACTCAGGCTTGCCAGAGAAGTTAAAAACCATTTTAAAAGACTTTTTTGGTTATGTCCATAGCAAAAGGTAGAAAAAGGATATGGTAGGGTCACTGCATGGAGAAGATGGCAAATTGCAAACAGGGGACAGAGAAAAGGCAGAACTACTTAACACCTTCTTTGCCTCAGTCTTTTCCCAAAAGGAAAACAGTGCTCAACCAGGGAGAAATCAAATTTGCAGATAACACCAAATTAGGAGGGTAGCTAATACCTCAGAGGATGGGGTCAGAGTTCAAAATGACCTGGACAGATTAGAGAGCTGGGCTAAAACTAACAAAATGAATTTCAACAGAGATAAATGTAAGATACTACACTTAGGCATAAAAAGTGAAATGTACAGATATAGGATACCTGGCTTGACAGGTGTAGAGGTACAGCTTACCAGCCACTTCTCAATGTTGGTCAGGATTTTGGGGCACACACGACTCTCAGGCAAAAGGTTGCTTAAAATATTTTTTAAGATTTATTAAATACAGCTTTTCTTCAACATACGGCACTACATTGGCATAGCCCACATATAGTTAGTTGCATAAGGGCTAGCAACATCAAAATAATAGAACCAATTAAAATCAGCAAATAAAACATATCCATAGTAGCATAGCTTTTAGTTCCAAAGCAAGCAGAAACAAAAAACATTCACACTTAATACACTCCAGCAAGCAAAACTGACAGCATAGTGATGTCTACAGCTATAGGTGGGGAAAAAAGGTTGCCTGATACAATATTGAAAGACAATTATAGAGTAACTATAGGTCAGGCAGCTCAAGCAGACCAATCATGGGTTAGTGCCAATTAGTGAGAACAGTTAGTAAGATTCATTATTGTTATCAGGGGTCATTTCCCCATTCACCTTTTGTTGTGCGGTAGTTGCGGCAAATAAACCGGGGGCCTGCTGCATTCCCCACTACTTAAGCGGCAGCGACCCCGACTCTGCCGCTCTCTGTCCTCCTCAGCGCGCGTCATTTCTCCCCCTGGATGGTTGAGCAACATTTTTTAAAACCCCGCGGTGACTGCAGGGGAGAGCGAGGCAGTGGGGAAGCCGAGGGTTACTGCGGGTTTGAATTTCCCACTGCACATGGTGACGTGGACCTTCCACCTTTTTTTTACCATGAAAATCATTCGTCTGCACGTCGCTTCGAGCGCACGCGGACACAGCTTATTTTCATTGTTCATTCAGAACATTCATTGTTCATTCAGAACATTCATCTCATGAAATGGAGGAGAAAGGAAAGTGGGCACTTCTGTGTTCCGCACATTTTTGTGCCGCAGCACGACAGCTAATCAGAAACCATTTTTAAAAGGAAAAAAGGCATTGGTTCAGTTTGCGATGATGACTGTGCGTGTTGACGTTTCGTTGACGATTTCAGGGTTTTTTTAACCATGTTCCACCCACAAACCAGCACTCCAGCCAATCGGAACAGAGAAGTGACCTGCCGATGACCACTGAATGCGCAGTTGTGGAGAATGCTGCATGTCATGAAGCTCGTGGCTGCCGCGAGGTTTACAACAGGACAAGCTGCGGCGGGAAGTCAGACCTTGCGCTCAAAAGCACCAATTCAAAGGAGTGCGGTTTGGCTCAACGGTATTTTTTAAACTGGGGAAACGACCAGGGGCTGCACTTGAAAGGGCTTTTTGAAGTTTCAACACTTAGGAAAACTTAACACAGCTGGGCTGTGACCTTCAGCCAACTGCTACTCTGTATCAGGTTGAGAGAGCTGGGAGGAAGCCAAAACATATGTAATTATTTTGAGAACCGCTTCAGCAAGAACTTATTTCAAAATGGCTTCAGTTAGGCTAATACAGACAAGTTCTCCACAACAGGGCTAGCCATAGATCTTTCAGAACTTTCTTAGCCCCGCCTACCTCATAAGGTATCTGTTGGGGGAACAGGAAGGGAAAAGGAGTTTGTAAGTGACATTGAGACACCTCCCAGGAGAAAAAAGCATAAATCCAAACTCCTCTTCAACTCTTGAAAAGCAAGTTGCAATTACTGCTCACCTCACATTAAGATTCTATTTATCTTAAAGCTACTGTCATCACAGAATGCTTGTCTGGTTTGATTAAGGATCCTACTGTAAGTGTCTGGGAGATCTATGTCTGGATCCTCACAGCGTCTTTAAAATGCTAATACTTCAGTTCTATGAGTGGTGCTGTGAAAAGTGATTTTACTTACTCTCATCAATTTTCACAATCAAAACTGACACCCATTTCCTTGTTTAAAAAGAGATGCTTAAAAAGTGTGATGCCCATTTTTTCCTTTGTGTAGTTATAAATACATGTTAAAGAAATAAATTTCAATTGGCAAAGTGACACCAAGCCAAAGCTTAATCCTCTCTTCATTCTTCATTCTACACACATAGTTCCAATCAGAATTAGTTCCTGGTGCACTTTCTATTTTTTAAAAAAATGGGTTGATGAATCATGGATCTTCTAGTGTCTGTCTTAACCCTAATGTTATTATATGACGGTAGGAAGGTTTACAACCTGAACTCCACAGTCTCAAGCTTTCACAGTACATTAGAAACATTATATTGTTTCATGCGCCATTCTTATTTTTTTTCATTCTCTATCTCACTGGGAACAGATATTTTCAAAATGGGAACTGATTATATTCCCGTGAAGCAGACAGCAGCACATAGCATGTGTTGTTAGATTAATGTTCCATAAAGATAGCAGCTAGAGCAGTGCTATTTTGGTAGCACATCAAATGATGACTGTACTTGCAGGACTTTTTAACAACTATTCTTTCACCTCTATGCTTTCACCTCTATGCTACTTCCTCTTAACTTTAACACAAATGTATTATAATGGTATATAGGTTAAGGAAGAGAAATTTAGTGTCCAGAGCTAATACTTTTTAATCAACCTGAAGTAGGTGCAACTAAGTGCACAAGCCTTTGGGATAAGCTATTTGCAGTAGAAAATTGAGCAAAAATTAATTTCTAGCATTGATTAGACATAGCATAAGCTCTTCTTTTGTTTCATTGTCATGGTGGTGGTGGGAGAGAACATTTCCAGTTAGTCAATTGCTAACATCTTATCTCACTTTGTAATGGCAGAAATTAATGGGATAAAAGTACTGCATTCAAAGACAAATTATCATTTCACTGATCTTCTTCCCCCTGCTCCCATTAAAAGCTTTAGAGCAACAGAAAAGTGCTAGTTAACTGAAATTGTGTTTCCTTTCTTAGACCGCAGAATTTCCATTTATTCTGTCAGCTATGCCCTTGTGTAAATGCCAGCTTTTTGGAACTGTTTTTTGGGATCATGTGTTATGTATTTTGGCATTGTTGCATGCCTGGATTTCTTCCATGGTACTTTAATTTTGTGGTTCAGTGACTATAAGTTGGAGTTCTCCATAAGGACTTGTACTTAAAACAGCGAGGGATATATATTGTTTGCTAAAACAGCTGATGTCATGTTCATTTGGTTGTAAATGACTGACCACAGGATCTTTGTTGTCCCGCACAAAACTCTGATTTCTTATCAAGCTAGACATTCTTTTCAGAAGGCACAGGAGGAAAAATAACCTTTAATTAAAAAAAGAAAACTATAACATATTTTTTAAAATTACAAAAAAATGTTTTCCTGTTTAACTTTTTGAACAGATATACTTTTGATGAGCTGGTCAAACTTGATAGAAAAAAATGTATCTTCCTTTGATACTGAAAGAAATTTCTGATTTATTTATGTGGTAGCAGTTCACAGATCTGGACATTCAGAGTCCATCATGGGTACAACTTAAATCTAGGCCATGAACAACTGAGGACAAGTGGGATCATAGATAAGAACTACCAGGACGACAGCACCACGCTGCGCTGTCGCCCAATCGACCTACTTTCTCTGCGACCGTCCGGCACATTGCCGAGGTCAGGGGACATGCCCCCGGCCCTGCGTGACCACTCCGGTGTCGCAGGGCAGGGGGGCATGTCCCCAGGCCTCGGCGATGTGCCGGACGGTCGCAGAGAAGGTAGGTCGACCGCGCACAGGGGGGGGATGGTGCCTTCCAGCTGCTGCCGTTCGCATGGCAGCATCTGGAAGCCACCATTTTCCGTAAACCTCGCTTGGGAAGCAAGGTGGGAAAAGGGCGGCTTCGTGCCGCTCGGGAGGAGCGAGGGCGGCGTGGCTGCAAAGCAGCTGCACCCCCCATGTGAACAGCTCCCTGGGGACGGTGTTTTTGCTGTCTCCAGGGCACTATATTAGGCCTGTGCGGAAAGGGCCTAAATTTTGCTGAAAGAGAAACACTGATTTGAGTAGTGGCAATTTTATTTAGTATGTTGGCAAAGGGACAAATGAAAATAGGGGAGGGCAGCCTGTCATATCACAGGTCTGGTTTAAGACAGGCAAGTTTGTAGAATCAGGTAAGCTTGTA
Source organism: Sphaerodactylus townsendi (assembly GCF_021028975.2). Lineage (NCBI taxonomy): Eukaryota > Metazoa > Chordata > Lepidosauria > Squamata > Sphaerodactylidae > Sphaerodactylus > Sphaerodactylus townsendi. Next base: position 125,322,406 of record NC_059425.1, on the reverse strand, counting down.
GAATCATAGAGTTGGCAGAGATCCCAACAACTATCAAGTCCACATGGCAGTGGCTCGAAGCCGCCATTTTCCATAAACTTCACTGGGGAAGCGAGGCATTTTTGCCGTCCCCAAGGCGCTGTTAATGTCCCGTGCCGAAAGGGCCTCTAGCAACACAATAGGACTGGGGTTACAAAAATTCAAAAAGTGCAAAAAACTATCCGACGTGATATCAAGCAATGCAGAAAATTGAAATTGAATGAAAACAATGCTGTAAGATCATGATAGAATATCATACATTAGGTGTTCTCTATTAATTTTTAAAAAATAATTTAGTGTTCTAAAAACTCTTATGGCCCAATCCAAAGGTAGGCTGGGTGGGGGGGATCTGCCTATGGAAGCAGTGCAGGGCTGCTCAGGTGGATTTTCCCTCCCTGGGGCACTTGCCCCAGTGGAGGGGCAAATCTGCCAGTGAGTAGCCACCACTGCCCTCCATGGTGGCCAGTTCTCCTGCACACACAAACACACCACCTCCACTGGCATAGCAAAGGCTTTTCAGAGGTATGGTTGTGGGTGGAACCAATATTAATTAGCTTCCATCCAGCCTTTACCTGCCATAATGCTGGGGCCCAGGGATTGAACTTACACCACACTTTTGGATGGCATAGGTCCATATAGACCAACAGAGGACTTTTCAGTGGTGGGTAGGCTTTTTTGTTTTTTTGCCTCCTACTACTACCAGGAAACCTTGGAGGAGATGGGGGGCTGGCACAGCAGCACTGTGTCCTGGCACCTGGGGCTCTGGATTGGGCTGCACACAGGTAATGGATCCTTTCGCAGCAATTTTCTATTTTCAGGTCAAAAATCACAACCCTCTTTTGTGAATAAGATTTTTATGGGCGTCATATAAATTATCAAAATATTTCTGCTCACTTACATAAATGCCTTTTATTTTGTATCCTGCTTTGTCAAAAATAATTTTCCCAGCAATAAGTGTTCTTCAAGACTATTGTGGAACAGTATCCTGTTCTCTCTTTGGTGGGCGGGGGGGGGGGGATTCTTTGCTTTGTTCAGAGTCTGATACAACCCTTTCATTACTCTCTCTCTCTCTCTCTCTCTCTCTCTCTCTCTCTCTCTCTCTCTCTCTCTCTCTCTCTCTCTCTCTCTCTCTCTCTCTCTCTCTTTTTTTTTACTCTCACATGATTTTACTTCCCTGTTTGCAAACTTTTAAAATCAGGACACTTCAGCCATGCTAGCTATTATTCTGTTTTAACCAATTGCATAGATAGTTCATACCTGGTAGATTTATGACAGGATTCACACCTTTTTGTATCAACTCCTTCCTTTTCTCTTTATGTAGAGAATTTACTCTTGAAAGGCATGTGATTAATTTCACAGCAGCCCCTAGTGCTGATAGAAGGGGTGTGACAAATTATTGATGGGGTACTTCCCCCTTTTGCTCCACCATGGCTACGGACCTGGCCAGCCCTTTTCAGCCCTGGCTCTGGCAAGTTGGAACACGCTGTCAAATGAAATCTGTGAAGTTCTACCAGGCCTCCTTTTAAGGGCAGCAGCAACATTACATCGTAGTTGGTTTCCCTTTCTCCACCTTCCCTGTTTTCTTTCCTTTCCCTCTTCATTTAATTCATTTCCCTTTTAGAGGGGAATTGATTTTATGATACCTTTTATAATGTATTGTCATATATTTTAATATGTAAATTTACATTGTAAACCATCATGAGCCCATTAAGGGGAAAATGGCCTACAAATCAAATTATAAATACAATAATATGCCACTAGTGATTTCTTCCAATAAGGGGTTGGTTGTGTGAGCAGACATTATTGGTAGTCCGTGGAGAAGAGATTTCCGAGAAGTTACTGCATTTGAAGTAGTCAATGGGAGTAGGGTGGAGGAGTTGATTTTCTTTATATTAACACACATCATTCTCCCAAAATTGTCAGAATCGACTTAAAGCTTGTCAGTTACTTTGGGGCCCAAAATTACCTTATTACACAATTTGCTTTGATTCAGAGAATGTTTTTTATCTATTCCCCTTAGAAGATTAGAGGAAGAATGTGGTAGGACCCTAGTGGGCTTAATGATATAGGTAGAATTCTGGATTCACACTTCACAATCCCAGTGCAGATGAAGCAATTTAAGACTCTATGTGGAAAGGAAGGGAACAACAAAAGGTGGGGTGGGAGTGTAATTGTTGGGTCACTGCACAACCTTCTCTCATTATTTCTTGAGTCAGAGGAAGCATTTAAGACAGGCATATGTGGTAGCTACTTTAATCTTTACTAGAACTGCCATCAAAAATACAATGGAAAAATGAAGGGACACCTATTTCTTCTTAAATTTAAAATACAAAATAATAGGAATATTATTCTGAGTGAACATTTTGGTGGAAAGGAATGGAGGTGTCAATACAATAATAGTTTTCAAAATATATGCAATGATCCCAAAGGCATTTTTACCTCCATAAGAATCTTCCAGTACTTAATAATGTTACAAATCTGCAGTAGCATTCTCAGTGTTCGTGTGTTAAGTGCCATCAAGTTGGTTCTGAGACATGGTGACTTTATAAAGCAATGTCATCCAAAACATCCTATTGTTGACAGCCTTGTTCAGGTCTCAGGATTCCTATATAAAGTTTTCTGGGTTTCTGTCTTTTCCTACTGCCTTTAACTTTTCCTAGCATTGTCTTTTTCATGAGTCTCGGTGGTTCATAGTATCTGTAAAACTTTCCTTCAACACCACATTTCCAACTTTCACACCCAGGCATAGTAATAGGGAATAGGGAACACAATGACATCAGTTAATTTGATTTTGGTTGCCAGTGACACATCCTTATACTTAAGAACCTTTGCTAACTCATGCTGCCCCCAGTCTCAAACTCCTTCTGATTTCTTGATAGTGGTCTCCCTTTTCGTTGATGATGGAGCCAAGGTATAGAAAGTCTTCAACAATTTCAATTTTCTCATTGTCAACTAGAAAGAGTAGCATGCTGCACTGAGGTTTATTTAGAGTGTGATCATCTGCTGATATACGGTGTCACCAAACTTTCCAGATTAAAAAATGTTCAACTTTTATCAAACTAGAAAGCCTGTGTTCACTGAACTAGTCACCATCTTTAACACTTTCTTCTGAGACTATAAAGTGATGCATATGATTAAAATTCAGTTTAAAAAAAGGTTGCATCTAATGATTCCTTTCTGCTGTGTGACAGACTACAATAAAAATATTCTTCCTCTAAAGAACATTCCTCACTTTGTAAAATGTAAAAGCAGGATCCAGCCTATTAAGAATAACATTTTAAAATGGAACTAAAAAAACTATTTTCCTCATAAACCAATTTGACCTTTTTCATTTTATTCATTTAAATCTCAGAGCATATTGTTAAGGTATATGTCTTCAAATCATCACTTTTCATTCTAAGGTTTTCTCATAGCATTAACTTAAAGGAGTGCCATACATATTACCAGACACTAATGATAGAATTGATGGACCTCACTGCTGATCATATTTTCCATGGTGAGCAGTCGTCAGGTCCTAAAAACAGTGTTAGACGGGTGTTAACCACCTTTGTTCCACTACTATGGCCGCTACACTTGATTTTGTATATGTGGGAAGCAAAACATTCCTGGATTGTGCATTCATGCATTTCAATGAAATTCTTCAGAATTGATTTCTCTGTTGTCTCCTTGATGTCGAATATGTTAACTGACTTCAAAGTATTGTGCTTGAGCTTATGTGTGTTCTTTGAGTAGTGCCAAATCCATAGACAGACAGACAGATCATCATTGAATGTTCCAGTTCTCAAATGATAAATGTGCATGTGTGGAACCCAGCATGGTAGCGTGGTTAACCTGGTGGACTCTGATCTGGTGAACCAGGTTTGATTCCCCACTCCTTCACATGAAGCCTCACCTTGGGCCAATCACAGTTGTCTCAGAATTCTCTCATCCTCACCTATCTTACAAAGCATCTGTTGTGGAGAAGGGAAGGTGATTTTCAGCCACTTTGAGATTCCTTAAAGGTAGAGAAAAAGCAAATTATAAAAACCAACTCCTCCTCTTAAATGATAATGGCTTGATGCTTGCATTCAAGTAGAAGCTTTTCATAGATGCAATGATGGTTAACCGTGGCTGAAGTTTTAATTACGTATTTGTTTACATTATGAACACTGATTTAAATCTATGATGTATGGAATGTAGCTCTTATGCAGAAATGACCTACATGTGGTTTGGACAAGTTTAAATATCTCCTACAAGAGCACAATATGCCACATTAAGAAAATGTCAACAAACCTTGTATTGAAAATTTTTTTAAAAATAAAATTTATTAATTTTTCAAAAAACAACAAAACAACAGCAAAAAAGTATACAGGGAAAAAGATAATTATGCAAACACACAACAGATAGATCTGCACTGATTATATTATACTGCAGATCCGACAGAAGGAAAAAAAGAAACAAGAAACTTGAAAAGTGAAACTGTGAAGGGGGAGGACAGAAAAAATGGTGAGGCAGATTCTAAAGCTGAAGGCAACTCACACTTACTGGCCCTAGATGTTTTCAGAACTAGCAAGTCTAAGATAAGTTCTAGATGATTAGATAATTCTCCTGCCAAATTTTAAGATCTCTAGAATTTCTGGAGATGCTAGAGTCAGACGCAGTCTGCTCTAATGCCAATAAGCACCTCCTTCAGTAAAAGGCTGCAGGGAGCTTCTGCAAGCTAAAATCAGTCGAATCACCTTGTTTCCCAGAACTCCTATATTGGAAAGTTTTTAAAGAGAGTATCAGGATTCAGTCTGTTTCCTTGAAAACCTGCCCTGAGAGCAAGGAATCCATCCTGAGTGATGGTTTAAGTACACAACTTGCAAACAAGGACCAAATGTGGGAGGGGTAATTTATTCCTTCCTATATTAGGTATATTGTCTTTGCATAACAACATTTTAAATCTTATCTGGTCTGAAATATCAGAATCAACCAGAACTGAAATCAGTGGAATTGGGTATGCCATCCACCAGAGGACTTTCAGCCTGTTCTCAACTAAACCACATTTCCAAAAATTGTTTGAATGAATAACAATATGAAGAGCACTTCCAGAAATAGCATCAGTTTCGTCTTCATGAACTATTTATCATGTCTGATTTAATGGGATCATTATATTTGGCATTCTTCGTGTGTTAATAGCATCTAATGCACAGATGCACTTTTTTTTTCTGTTGAATGAATAATGATCTGGGACTCAGGTTTTCTTAATGGCTCCTTAATATCAACTGCTTTGGCAAGAGATGCGAGTGGGAAAAAAGGCTACATGACATTTATTTCATATTAGCAAAGTGGAAAATGCGTATGTTCATAATCAAGATACACATTTTACAATGCAATCTTAACAGTGTCTGTTGATATTGTTATTGCAGTGCATCCTTCAGCAATGTGAGGAAAAAGTTTAAAGACTGTGTCATAATTTTCAGTAAAAGTACATAAAGTGCCTGTCTTTGTTTAGAAATAACAATTCTAGACACTTGCAAAACTAGAGAGATCAGCGAAACAAAGGTCACAGGCAGACTTTAGCATATCTCAACACTTTTGCATTGAAATATTCAAAGTTATAAATAAGCACATGGGGTACAAATCCAGTCCCTGCGGATACATATGCTGAGGTGTAAGAAAGAATTAGTGAACCATCAGCATTAGCAATGCAATATGCATGAAGAGCTTTGCAGTGCCAGCATGGACCAGTGCCAGAGCATTTCTTGTCAATTAATTTTGGCAAGCGTGTGCCACAAGCTTTAGATATTATGTAAGGCAATGCAAGGGTGCAGTGTAATGCATATGAACCCCGTGCACCTTGGTTTGATTTTATCTCTAGTCTATTGAGCTCAGGACCAGGAAATATAGCAGAACTAGACAGGCAAGCAGAAAGATAGGCCTATGTGTATGTCATAAAATGCAACTGCCTGACTCCTTTCTGGGTCCCTGTGGCATGCACATATGACACAGATGCTACATGAGCCACATTGGTTACCAGTTGAGAACCGGATCAGGTTCAAGGTTTTAACATTGACGTTCAAAGCCCTTCACAGTCTGGGCCCAAAATACTTGTGTGACCGCCTCTTCCATTATAACCCCCAGTGGACATTAAGATCTGGATCAAAAGGGCTTTTAACAATCCCTGGCCCATGCGAGGTCTGATTGGTCTCGATGCGGGCAGGGCCTTTTCAGTTCTGGCCCCAACTTGGTACAAAAGCCTCCCAGAAGAGATCAGGGCACTGTGAGACCTTATGGAGTTCCGCAAGGCCTGTAAAACAGAGCTGGTCCACCAAGTATTTTGCTGAGGTCTGACCTAATATTACCATCTGTCCCCTCTCTGCAGATGGACGGCTACAGAGTTGTTGTCCTACATTCATAAATTTTAATTAGATTCTAATTTAACTAAATTTATCTAAATTTTACTTAGTAGAATTAGTCACTGCACTTGGTTTTAAATTATGGGTTTCTCACCTTCAAGTTAGTTTTTATTATATTTATTCCTATTGAAAATTGCCCCGAGCCAGTTTGGGAGGGGAGATTAAGAAATATGATAAATGAATAAATAAAATAACCTCTTTTTAATATAAGGTAAGTAATGATACCTTATGGGCAGGAACTGCATCTTAAAGTTAACTACTAAAAGTAAGTTTAATTGGCTGATATCCATTATAAAGGAAGATAATATGCAGCTGGTACCAATTTATATCTCTTTATATTATTACTGAAGTTAAAATATAGATTATAAAGCTTTCTAAAAGGAAGTGTAAAGAATAGGACTCGATTCTGACATTCTCTTGACCCATTCTTTTCTCTTGTCAACCATAGTGAGGAGGATTTTACCTGATGAATTTGTTTTGCTGTTAATTAATTTTGACAGGCTGAAAGTTTATCAAATCTGAATATATGGATTGTTAAATGTCATTCTTCTATTCTCCAGTGAAAAGCCATCACCAAATGAAATGAATGTTGTGGAAAATTAGTTTCTTCTTCTTGTCTCAGAGGAGATTTCTAATGGAGAGACTTCAGAGTATTCACTTTATGCAGTGCTTGACAAATCTTTTAGCTGGTTTAAGATCCCCAGTGATTTGACTTATTCACTCATGTCATATGCAGTGTAGCATAACACAAAACAGATTTTTTTAAAAAAACTGCAAGCTACTAATGCACATAAAAGTCTGACTGGTTTCTTAGATATAAGACTACAAATATATGTATATAAAGATGAAAAGTTTTCATTTTGTATTCAATTCTCAGCAATGCAAATAAAAACCAGAACAGTCTAAAGAAATGTTATTATCCTGGTAGACTTATTGCATCAGTCCTTGATTTCATGAACCTCCTTGGCTGCAAAGAAAAGTTTTAATTACTTCTCTTCATCTATATTTGTGTAACTATTTAAATGTTTTTAATTACTCTCCTTCTTTAGAAGTATCATGTAGAAACAATGTGCACTATGTAGCAACTGAATGCTAGATATGCAAAAAAAACACCCTATGTTTTTATTTTTGTAGAGCCAAAAATTGCTTAGTTGTGATGGTGGATAAGACTAACAAAGAAGTTGTTTCAGATCCATGGAGAAAAATTGCACGATTTTGTTGTGAAATATTTTTCATAATGAATCTAGTTGCAATAGTTGAGAACCATGCACATCACTTTGTGAAATAGTATAATTATAACAGTGAATAATGTTGAGCAATAGTCCAGTACATTGTATACTTTTGAATGGTGAAATTGGTCAGAAATAGTCTGATAATATGAACAGTAACAAGATTGTAAGTTTTGAATGCAGAATTGCACCTGGAGCAGGTATTGTCTCTGGGCACCATTTTCCCCCTCCCCCCCCCCGCCCCATACGCCTCTGTCTGGAGGTGGTGCAGTAGCAGCACCATCCCTGGCCATTGGAGCCTTGTGGGTTGTGCTGCCAGGCTGGTTACTGATCAGATTGCATTAAATACTAGGAGATCTTATCAAGTTGCCATTCTCTTATGTCATGCCAAAGAGGTTTTTGACCAAGTTCCTTGTGATCTATGCACAGTTCCTGCATGTGCTGTAGAATCACACATAAATCTAGGCTAGTTTCCAGACTCAGGACACTTAACCAAAAGGCTGTAGTATGGACAATGAAAAAAAGAAACTGAGTTTGATTAGGCAGCTGTACATAGATATCACAACTAATAGGAATTAGAACATTACAGCATAAGAAGAACCCTATGGATCAGTGGCCAATCAGTTCCTCTGGAGGTCCAACAACAGGACACAGACAGCACAGAGGTCAAAGCTTTCCCCTGATGTTGCCTCCTGGTAATGAGATTCTGAGGGTTACTGCTCTGAGGTTACCTTCCATCACCATGGCTTGTAGATACAGATATCCTCTATATGTGTGTATAATGCCCTTTTAATGGTGTCTATGCCTGTGGCGATCACTGCATTCTCTGACAGTAAATTTGGCATACTAATCACTTGTGTCAAGAAGTATTTTATTTTGTTTGTCCTGATTCTGAATCCACTACCCATCAGTTTCAACAGATTCCCTCAAGTTTGAGTATTTTGGGAAAGGGAAAGGAAGTTGTTTATCTACCCCATGCATAATGTTATAAACCTCTAACATGTTCCCACATAGTAACTTCTTTTGTAATCTGAAAAGTCCTAGACCAGTGGTGGTGAACCTATGGCACTCCAGATGTTCATGGACTACAATTCCCATCAGCCCCTGCCAGCATGGCCAATTGGCACTGCAGCACATGGAGTTAATGCTTTCATTGTACTATCTACTATGACCCAAAGATCTTTTCCCCTCTCAGTCTCAACAAGTTCAGACGCAATTAGCTTATACTATAAGGTGACCAGATTATCACCTTTTAAAACCAGGACAGGGGGCACACTCACGCAGCCGCAGGAGCGCACTGCCTTTTGGGGTGCTCCCCTGTTTCCTGCCCTGTCACAGGGCGGGAAAAGGGGAGCGTCCCAGAAGGCAGTGTGGCAGCCTTCCAAAAATCGGGACAGTTAAAAAACCCCGTGGGACGTGGGACAAATTGGTTTAAGGCTGGACTGTCCTGCCAAAAGCAGGACGTCTGGTCACCTAGTTATACTAGAACTTGGGATTTGTTATTCTAAACACTGAATTTCACCTGTTCCATTTTGCTCATTCACCCAATCTCTGGAGATCTTTCTGGAGTTCTTCACAGGCATTCTTGGTTTTCACCATCATGAATACATTTGCATCATCCTCAAACCTGGCTGCTACAATATTCACTCCTAGTTCCAGATAATTTATGAATAAATTGAGTAGCACTGGTCTCAGTATCGATCGTTATGAGACACCACAGCTGAAGACTAGTTGAAGGAGAGGTGGGGACAGGAGAGCAAGCCAAATTGTTTCAGATTATAACTATGCAATATTATTATTGCAAACAAAAGATTTCAGGCAAAAGAAAAGGCAGGAAATTAATATTTTGATTAATAAATAAATAACAAAGCAGACCAGAGATTACTTCATTGTTCTGGAAAACCTCTATGGAAGTCCATCAACTTGTAGCATATGTCTTCATTTCCCAATTGTGGTAAAATTAGAGTAGGGATTTCTGTTTTATGTGGGGCATGGTCTAAGCTATGGAAGTCAAAGCTATTGGAAGTTTTAAAAGCTAAAACTAACACCTTGAATTTGGTCTGGAAACACTGGAAACCATGCTAGTAGTTAAAATACTAAAAGCAAGGCTTCCTCTTTTTTAAAGTAAATTAAGCACATCTTAGTTCATAGGCAGTTAGCCAATTTCAGGTTACAAGCAGCTATTTCTTCCTCATTATCTCCAGTTCCCATGATTTCTAGGGAATACCAGTGATTTATTAGTGATTTATTTTTATACTGCAATAATGGAAAGTCTGTCAACATAGTCCAAGTTATAATCCTTTACATAATTTATGTGCAAAGCATTGCTTGTCTCTTATGTGTGCTTAACATGAATAGCTGCTTATTTCATATGAAAATTGGTAATTCTTGCTAAGCTTACCAGTGATGTCATTGTCCTTCTATAGTATACAAAAATTATTAATTCCTAATCAGCAATCTCATCGCTTCAATAACCATTCATTGAACACATATTTTATTTTTAAGGCCAATAGATTTGTGGAAATTCTTATTCTTAGCTGGATGTAGGCCCAACTCATTGATACTGACTGGACAATGATCCATGGAGAGACCATGGAGTGAGTATTCTTTAAGGCCATATCTCACTGCTTTGGCAAAATATGGTGATCTAGCTTCTTATTCCATTCATTTCTAAAACTCGGCATGTCATATTTATTAATTGACATCAAATATTTGTAAACAAGTATTGTAGATTATATTTTCTGCCTTGATACAATTAGAGTTTCCAGGAACAAAGGGGTTGGGCAGCGCAATCTGGGTGGGGGGGGGATGAATCAACTTTTGGAGCTGGCACATGGCTGCACCGGCACATTTGCTGACCCTGCTTGTATAAGCGGCACTTATGCTGGCAGGCAGGGCAGAAAGAGAGGGAGAGGCTGAAATCCTGGTGTAAGCTGATTAAGGTCAACTGACCCCGAGATCACCCCAACCTGCTCCCAGTTGTGTCAGCATTCAACTTTAGACCAGCACAGCTCTTCAGATGGCATAGTCCTTCTTCCTACTAAGGTAAATGTCATGATGTGATGTCATCCTATGGGTCAGTACTTGCCCAGGGGACTACCTTGACATTTAGTAGGAAGGAGGAGTATGAGTCATATTTGTAGACAGAAATCCTTCTGACCACAGAAATGCTTTTGTGGATCCAAGGTGTAGCATAAATTTAGCCATGGTGCTTCCAACTCTGTATGTAGAAAGCATAGTTTATATCTGCCTGGTAGTGGGAGAGTGTTCTTCCTTGTACTGCAGCACAAATTGAGCATGCGCAAGTTTTTGAAGCATAAATCTTACAATGAGGAAACACATAGGTTTTATTTACATTTTGCTACTGCATTTTGCTTGCAACTCTTGATGTCCAAAACTTCATTATGCATTTTCTTTTTATGCAGAGCACAGGAAATTAGCTGCCAAATAATATTACAGTGTCAGAGCCCTGTGGAACATCACAGAGATGTTCTAATGGCAGATGCATATTGAACGTCTATAGAACATTCAAAGGAACAAAGATAACACAACCATGGCTATTCATTCAGATTCTTTCTCTGGTTCATGGATGCTCCTCACCATCAGCGTGGTGTAGTGGTTAAGAGCAGTAGACTCTAATATGGAGAACCAGGTTTGATTCCCCACTCCTTGGACAGGTCACAGTGCTTTGAATCGCTCAGCCCCACCTACCAGAAAAGGTGTATTTGGTAGGGAGAGGAAGGGAAAGGAGTTTGTAAGATGCCTTGAGTCTCCTTACAGTCTCCTAAATCCTCCTCTTCTTCTTCATATAATGAATAGAATTCTTGTGTACTCTACAACAAAGATGACCAGGCACTGCTGCCTTGTCTCCATAGCAATGAGAATGTAAAAGTATGGGCTGTAGAATCATCATTGCCCTCACTCTACTGATGGTGCTAAATACTTTTCCAGAAGGAAAAGAGAGGAAAAGGATGCAAGCATGCATTGTTGCCTCATTTCTCACTGTATGGGAAACAAGGTGTATGTATTATTAGATAACAAGCAACAAGAAGACATTTGCCTGATGTGTCTTTATTTCCAGGGGGAATGATTTGTTGTGATTGTGAGATTTGTGAGTTCAGGGATGAAAACATTTTGCTTTAATATAAAATAAAAATGGGGAAATTATGTGAAATAAGATGGAGAAATAAATGACTATCTGGGGAATGTGGGATGTCCAATGCATACTCAATAAAGGCATGATAATGAGGACATTCCAAAATGACTATTAGATTTTATGCATTGCATTCCCCTTGCTTGACACTTGTTAGCTCATCTTATTTTCCAGTGTTTTCTAAGAAAGAAATAGTATGTATAAATATAAATAGACTGTAAATGTACTTATATTAGCCTGTCACTTGAAGATAACAGGGCTCCATTTTCTTTATTGGGTATGCAGTTTCTGGATAATGTTGAGACATTTAATTGGCCTATAAAATTACAGGTCACAGTCTGACGCTTAGAAATATGGACAACACAGCTGAATTTCCAGCCCAAGGGAACTATTCTGTTTCCATTTAAGTGAGGAGAAATTCGGTCCCAGGCCCCTAATGCTGATGCATCACTATCAATAGCAAAATGCTGTTGTGGGATCCTTTCTGCATGCAGTACTTACCCTGAGGCTGTTTGCTCAACAATGGAGTCTCCCCATATTTTTTCATTTGCATGTGAGAAAGTGCCATGATGACTCCACTGTGCCAGCCACCAATTTGCCTGCTCTGTGCTTCTGAGTCGGGAGTTGTTTACTGCCTTTTTAATTTTATTTTATGGGGGCGGGGGTTTAACAATCTAATGCTCCTGCAATAGACCAAAAGTGGTAAAAAAATTTAAAAAACCATTGATCCTCCAGAGATGTTAATGGGGGAGTAAGTGGAACAGCTGCTGTGTGGTGAGAGAAGTGGGGAGAAACAGAAAACCTGAGGGAAGCAAAATGCACACTGGTCTACTTCACTTTCCATGGCCAGGATGGAAGCCAGACTGGAAGGGATCCAAAGCCAATAGAACACAAGAACATAAGAACTAGCCTGCTGGATCAGACCAGAGTCCATCTAGTCCAGCGCTCTGCTACTCGCAGTGGCCTACCAGGGGCCTTTGTAATCAGGGATGCAAGTGAGCTACTGGATGTAATCAGGGATGCAAAGTAATCCTTCTTTGTTGTCTTGACTGCCATCTCATAGGATTTCATAAATGTCCATAAGATGTTCTTGTAGCTTAGTCATTCATCTGCTGCCAAACTCACTCTAGCCATCTTAGTTTCCACTTCATCAACCACAGCCCCTTAGTATAGCATGGGGCTGAGTTGGTGCAGGAATGAAAAGGGTGTTGGGAAGAGATCACCTCAATGACTTTGGAGAACCAAGCATTCCAGTCTTCCAGCAGCTCATTGACGGAATCACCGGTAGACATCAGATTTCTGAGAGCATTCTGGAAAACCACTGGATCCATAAGTCTCTGTGGGCAGGCTTAAATAAGCCCATCACCTAGGCAGGGGGAAGCACTGATCACCACCTGGGCTCTCAGGGCAAAATAATCTGACCATGGCACTCTGTCTATAGAGGTCAGGATCATATTCACTCCCATCTCAAAGAACAAATCTAGCATGTGACCTGTTTGGTGTGTGGGACCTATTATAACCAGGAACAGTCCCAGTTCTGCCATGGATGACATGAGGTCCACTGCTTGTGAAGATGAGGCCAAGTCCACATGGAAATTGAAGTCCCCCCAAACAATAAGTTTAGGGTATCTCAAGGCTCAGTCTGACATGACCTACAGCAGTATTGGCAGGTTGCCTGCTGGCATACTAGGCAGCCAGTACACCAACAGAACTACCACACTCTCCATGGCATCCCACACCAGGCCAACACAATCAATACCAGAGGCAAGGATTGCCCCAAAAGAGAAAGCCTCTCAGTTGAGTATCGCCTCCCCACCCCCAACTTTTTATTCACAACTGGTGAATCACAGAGAAGCCTGGTGGGCACGTTCTTTTAAGATGACAGTCTCGTTGTCCCTAACTCAGGTTTTGGTCACACATGTCAGATTTTGCTACCAGGTTGTCCCATAAGGTAGTGGTCATTATTTATGGACCTTTTATTAAACAATGCTAGTAATGGAGAACAGTATACAATCCTTGGTCTACACTCTTGTATCTTGGGATGGAATGAAGGTCAGAAGAGGTCAAGTTTGTCTCCTTCTCTCATATGGCCTTGTCCCACCACTGTCCCACCCCTGCATCAAACTTGCCTGTATCTTATGCTCCTTTTCTCATATGGCCTTGTCCCACCTCTGTAACTCTCCCACCCAATCCCTCACCCAATCACCACTGGGATTCCACATAGTAAAATTGTGGAACTCCCTATCCCAGGATGTGGTGATGGTGATGGTTGCCAACTTAGAAGGCTTTAAAAGGGGAGTGGAATATTCACAGAGAACAGGGCATCCATCGTTACTAGTAAAAATGGCTACTTGTCATGATGCTTACCTATTCTTTCCAATATCAGAGGATCATGTCTATTATATTAGGTACAGTGGCATAATGCTTCCATTGTCACTAGTTTGTCAGCTTTTTAGAAGCACCTGCTTGAACACTTGTGAACAGACTGCTGGATTTGGTCTGATCTAGTGTGGTTTTTCTATGTTCTTATGTTCCTCAGAGAAAGAGATTCCAAAAAAGACCAAAGCCACGGAGGGAAGTCATATCCCACATCCACTAATCACAGATTATCATGCTGATGATATTCGCAAGTCAGCCATATATAGAATCAACTAACCAACATATTACAATGCTGAGATGACTCTCCAATGTCACCCTCCCCTTCACTGCACAGAAACACAAAATGGCAGGAACAAAAGGAACACAACACCTTGCACTATCAGAAAAAACCTTACTGTGCCTAGGAACCCTGTAAAATTATATTCCTTGGAGCTCTGCAGAGTAAGATTGAATCACCTTTTGCAAGTTCATGCATTTTTGACAGACCAACACAAAGGAAAGAAAGCATGACCACTCCTATGATATCTCCCAGAAATCTCCACAACTAACTTAGAAAAGGGGACTGTTTAGAATGTCCATGGGCTCTCTCGGGTAGGACTTCAGATCCAGAAAGGAGAACAATGTCTCAAGCAGCAATTTATTGCAAGACAAGTAGGACACAGGTTTTATATAGCAGGGCAGGAAAGACTTCAGGGGAAGGCTTAGAATGAGTCTCAACACTTCAAGATCCATCTGCAGCTGTGGTTCTGTACAATCAGGCTCCAAATGTTATGCTTAGCACCTTCCCATCTGCTGTAAATTTCAGGATTCACCATCTCTCTGCTTGATTCACAAATCACTGCTGTGGTTCATTCCAGCATCTCTTGCTCTCTACCTTCTTTCCCATTATGTACCCTTATATGATCTGTCACATACCAGCAGTGATTGGTGGGATATTGTTCCCACAGAAGTCTGCCCATTGCTATATCACCACATTGGAGACCTTGTTAGTCCTCTCTTAGTTTGAGTTTCATTCTTAAATCAGCTGAAATTACTAACAAGTGATGGGTAGATATAGCTACCTATCTACCAAATCCTATTCAACTCAACAGCATTTATTGGCATAATCATACAATTCCATCAACAGAGAATTCAGTCACCAAAACAGATGATGAAAATAAAATTATGAAAAAATATCAATACATAAATTGAAAGCTAAAATGAGGGGGAGAGGGGGAGAAAGGAATTAGGCGAGTTAACACTTGAATCTCT
Organism: Sphaerodactylus townsendi; assembly: GCF_021028975.2. Taxonomy (NCBI): domain Eukaryota; kingdom Metazoa; phylum Chordata; class Lepidosauria; order Squamata; family Sphaerodactylidae; genus Sphaerodactylus; species Sphaerodactylus townsendi. The sequence goes on along the minus strand of NC_059425.1, from coordinate 125,306,996 downwards.
GGATTATATATAGGTCAAGAAATTTGGCTACTGGATCTGTTACCTAGCTGCTGGTATTATCTAATAAAAAGATGATCTTCTGCAAATCGGATGCATGCTCTTTTTTTGCTAACAGAGGAGATAGCCATTTTGTTCTAGGTGTCATAAGGAGGGGACAGTATAATAAAATATGTACTATAGTGTCTCTGGACAGTCCACATTACATGCACAAAGCCTTTGCTGATAGGGAGTTTTGGCAAACCTCCCTGATAGCACAGCTGATGGGAGAGCATTACAGCGGGCCAGCATCACTGCTCTATGAGACCTGGGTGGGATTAATTGATGAAGATTTTTAGCTTCCCTTCTTCCCGAGCAGGGGATACTTAGGGTGAGAGGGGAGCAAGTCCTTGTGGCCTTTTCAATGAGAGTTTGGTGCTCCTGATCCAGCAGCTTCCTTTTCAGGAGTTGAAATATTTCTTTGGATGAAAATATGGTCAAGGAATCCAGAGAGTAGCCCACCTTAAGAATTTTGGATTTGATATGGCCCCACCATTTAGATTGATGGAAAAGGCACAGTTGTAAAGCAATCAAAATAGTCACTGAACAGCATCAGAAATGGAGTTCTGAAATATTAATTGACTGGCCAGATCTGTTGATTTAGCAAGAATTGTGTGCCTTTATGAACTGCATTAACAGACTGTAGAACTACAGGTATGACTGTCTGTGTCACTGCATTCCCCAATAAATAGAACTGTGCTGCTCAAATAACTGTCTGTCAAGCAACTTGCCATGGTTCATGAGCCAGGCTCAGATAACAATGTTTGGCAATTACATAGCAGAGTAGCTACATATGTAGTGGTCATTGAGATGTTAGTTTACATGAATATTGGACTTTGCTGGCATCATAAGAAACTTACAGACTAACCTTACAATTGCCCTGTAAACTGCTTAGTGAAATTAGGGAACCACCAGTTAGAATTACTATTTTGAATAGTTCTGGTAATACTTTGAACAAATACATAGACACATTGGACAGTGCCCTTACACTATGTGGAAAGGCACTGGTGACCAAAAGGAAAAAATGCAAATAGTTTTCTCAAAAACAGCTGAACTAATATCCTGCAAAAATTTACTAGAAATTCTGCTCATACTAACATATTCACTAGTGTGCAGAAGGTCTTTTATGGGTTCAATTACACTTTCTAACCTCCTGCAGTAATCATTTCTGGCTTTCTTTGCAGTCAATCTTGGTGAAGGAAATAGTTTTCCTCCCTGGAATGTGCCTTTTTAGGGGAAAGCATCCCCCCCCCCCCCAAAAAAATGTGCCTTTTTAGAACCAAATTAGGAGGCGGTAGCTGGAAAAGGTAAGACTTTAGATAACAAGGCAGGGAAGTAGAGCTCACAGTGTATATTCAGTTATGGATTAACTCCATTTTTCTGTTTTGTTTCCTTATAAAACAATACACACCCCAAAATAACTGGGAACAATTTTTTTAATATATACATTTTGATACATATTTACTTCTTCCTTATGGACTACCAGCTTATTGATGCAAAACCAAGACCTCATAATCACAATATAATTTCAGCAAGAAACCCCGTTACCTTAAAAAGTTTATTGCAGATAAGCACTTATATTTGAAGGATTTGGAGATCTGTTATTGGATATTTCTGGACATACAGATTAAGGATATATAGAACTGACTGTTTGTGTATTCTTCTTGAAACTATAATAATGTCAGGAGGGCATGAGTTGAATATGTTCAGCAGAGTGTTAGACTGAAGTTGTCAATTTATAATTGCCTATGAATTATAATTGCAACAAGTTAAGGACTAAATCTGCTGAACTGAGATTAGTAACCAGAAATGCCTATTAAATGTGTGTACGTGATAGAAATGATCAATCCACATTTTCTGAACTCATTAGAACACATCACTGGGATATTCTTTTTACAAAAACAAGCAGGAAAGACTGCATGGGTTTGCTTCTCAAGGCATACTGGATATATTTAAATTTAGTATAAAAGTTTGGTTGTCATTTCAGCACCTGAATTTAAAAATATTTATGATTGCACACATAATTGCCTGTTTCAGTGTAACTGCACGGCAAAAGTCTGTCATGGACCAGCCAGGTTCCACTGAGCTCCAAGACCCACAGCCATAACCAAGAACCAGCATAGAAGCTTCTCAGTCCCCTAGTGCAAGGTCAGCTGCAAGGAGTGCTGTTGGCTCTCCTGTCACAAGCCCAAAGCCCTGTGAACATTGCAGAAATCAGCTGCAAAGCAACCTGCAGGACAGGAGGCCTAGTGCATGCTTGCAACCTTGAGACAGCATGAGCCAGAGTGGTGTAGTGGTTAAGAGCAGTGGACTCTAATATGAAGAAGTGGGTTTGAGTCCTCATTCCTCCACATGAGCGGAGGACTCTCATCTGGTGAACTGGATTTGTTTTCCTGCTCCTACACAGGAAGACTGCTGGGTGACCTTAAGATAGCCACAGTTCTCTCAGAACTCTCTCAGCTCCAAGGTGTCTGTTGTGGGGAGAAGAAGGGAAGGAGTTTGTAGGCCGCTTTGAGACTGCTTACAGGAGAAAAAGGTGGGGTGTAAATCCAAACTATTCTTTTCTTCCTCACCATCCCAGTCTCAACAATGGAGAGGAGTTCTTACAGAAAGGCCAGGCACATGGCATCTTCAGTGGAGTGAGCATCATCCTGTTTAGAAGAGGCTGCGAAAAGGGAGGCTCTGTGGAAGCACCATGTGTACTCACCACTGACCTTGCTGTGTTTGTTCATGCTGATTATTCCATCCTGACTTTGGTCTGTACCTTTGGAGTAATGTCTGCTGTACTGTCCCTTTGAATTTGATTGTGAATGTTAACTCTTTGTGCTGATTGTAGAACTGTACCGTAACCTCACTATGGAGTGTTGCTTGTGTGTGTCTGTGTGCATGACAAGGTCCACATCCATCCTTCTCTGCTTGCTCTTCAATTGCAGCAATTCTGTTGGTATCATCAAGTTCTTACACTGATTTCACCTACATTGTCTATCCATACTGTCTGTCTTCCAAAAGTGATGCATCACTGAAGTTCAGTGCTCATTCATGTAATCTGAAGCTCAAAACAATTATAGTCATTTATGACATTTATATGTATATTTATGGCACTTTTTGTGCCCATCTTTTTCACAGGAGCTCAGGGAGCCCACACAATTCTATTCTCTATTTTATGCTCACAGTAGAAGGTAGGTTATGATTAGAGTTATTAGCTTGTAGCCAATTGCATTTGCTTGCTGAGTGAACTTTGCAGAGTGGAACTTTCATGTTGCCATTTTCTGATACAGCCTACTGGATCCCCACCCAAATTTTGTTCCTGTGGGTCAGCTAATCCTCAGGAACATTACGTGCAGCCAAGTAAGAGACCGCCAGTAAGAGAGAGGAACTGGTAGAATGATCTTGTCTGCTGCAAAGACAGAAATGCCCTAAAGTCTTCAAAACCAAATAGTGGGATATAAGCCCATTACTAGCCCAAAGTCACATACTGAGTTTCATGGCAGAATTGTGATCTGACCCAAGACCACCAGAGACTGGTGTGAGACTCTGTTTGCTGCACTATTTTGTGTGATCCCTGAACTTGTTCACAGTTGGTGGGCATGCTGGGAAAATTCTTCCCCCTCTAAGTTCAGTTGCTTGTGGATCTGTCTTCTCCCCTGGGCACTAGTTGGCTTTATTAATGTACATAGACACATGGGACAAAGTTGTAAAAAATTATCTTGTGTGTATGGCTTGTACTTGGCACGTCACTTACTCAAATAATTAGAATGCATAATACTCTCTTTTTTTTACCAATGGGATCAAGACAAACCATATACATTACATGAGCTTATTTAGAACAATCAAGGATTTCCATAATACAGGGTGGTAAGTTGTAGTACAGCAGTCAAAATTCTGCTCCTGGCCTGTGTCCGATCTTAACAGAGGTTGGTTTCAGATAGCTGGCTCCAGGTTGACTCAGTCTTCCATTTTTCCGAAATCAGTGAAATGAGTATTCAGCTTCATGTGCAATCATGCATGGACAAGAGAGTCAAATGAAACTCTTTTTACTTACAATATTGCCATCCAAAGGCAAGCTTTCCAGTCCTATGTATGAATGGATACCTTTGCATTTATTTTTGGAAGGGAAGCTGAGTAGAATTGGCTATGAACAGATAAATAATGGTTCCCAGCAAAACATGACTAATGTCATAGGACTGATCAGCCAATTACCTAAAAGATTTCCTCCTCATCCTCCTCCTCATCCTCCTCCTTCTCATCATTATCATCATCATCATGAAAACTAGAGGCCTTGTCAGTCAGATATCTGACACGTGAGATCTCCTAGGTACTTCGCTCATCCTGATTGGTTGGGCCTACACCTTTTACTCTTCAATGGCTCATTATATGGATCACATTATTCTGCTGATCACATTATTTTTTTTAACATTATATATAAGCTAGGGGCCTTGTTAACTGGGCCAAAAATAAGGTTGCTTAGGAAGCAGATCCTGAAAGATCTGGATTTTTCAATCTTCTTCCATGAAAGCTTGCTGGGAGACCCAGGACCTATCAAAAACTCTGAGTCATCCTATTTCACAGAATTGTAAGAATATGGAGGGGTAAAACAGTGCTCTATGCTACTTTGAGTCTCAACTCGACAGAAAAGTGGGATATAAAGAAATGAGGACAAAGAAAATGTATGCATTATTTAAAAGATAACTTGGTTTTCATAAAGGAAGAGGTCTCTTTCAGAGGTAGTCCTGTGAAGTGGTACCATTGCCCCAATGCAAAATGGCTATCATTGTTAATTATTAATCTTACTATTAATAAAGCTAAGAGCTTATGCAGCTAGATACCCTTCATTGCAATCTCTAAGCAGCTCAAGCTCATATCTGGAATACCTCATTATATAATCTGTCAATAAATGTCCTCCCATATTCTTTTGTTTACATACACCCCAGCTCAGTTACTCATGTTAACCTTTGTATCCCTTGGTGGGTGTAAAAAAGAGAAGTGGATGGGGCTGTCTCTTATATGGCCTTCTTCCCCTCACGCAAATGTATCACAAAGAAGACAGCATGACAATATTAATCTCTCTCATCCATCTGCTGATGCAGATCAGATTCTTTCCAACTCTCCCTTTTGTCAGGGATTCAGGAGCTCTCTTTAAAAAACTCACAGACACACCAGATGGACCCAGTAATAATTTAGGCAAGTGAAACTGGCAAGATTTCCCTCATGGCTTGAGCCTTACATGACTTGCCCCAGCTCCTAAAATGAAACTGGCCTTTTGAACACAGAAAAAGAGGTGTTCAATCATTACAACCTGTTTTTTTTTGGGGGGGGGGGAATGTGGAAACACACTATATTGGCAACTATTAGTAAATTTCCCACTCAGCTGACTACCAAAGATTAGGTTAATAACTGCCGCTTTTCTGGACTTGAAAACAAATGCATATTAGGTTGGAATCTGTGATCCATCATAAAAAGTGTTACAAGTTGCTAATCTTCAATTTTCCCCTCCCCTAATAATTCTTGCTGACTTCAAGAAAGTTAATTCCCAGGGTTCGGACATAAATAGAGTAATAACCACAGGAATCAGAAGACTGATGTGGCAGAAGCAAGATGGTAAAATCATCCTCTCTTGCCTTTTTCCAGAGCAGAGTTCTACTGATAGACAAGGAATAAGGATTTCCCTCCTCCCTCTCCAGAATACATCTACCCACATTGCTGTTACTCCACATGGGTCCAATCAGCCTGGAAATACATTTTCCCGGAATCAAAGGAAAAATGGGAGGTGGCAGAGGAAAGCAAGGGAGATCAACAATCCTTTTGCTGGATCCAACCAATTAACATCCCCTGAAACATTCAGACTGTGAAGATATGTTATTTTACTTAATTTTAAAGATTAAGTAAAATAACAGATAAATAACTGATAAAATTAACACAAGGGAAAAAGTGTACTATTATTAAAGTTCAGTTCGAACTTCAGTACATTAACTATACAATGTTTATTTTGGTTAACTTAACTTGGATTCAATATCTTCTGATTGTTGACCTGATTCATAAATTCTGTTTCATATGCATTTTTGTGATAGAATAATTCTGCAGTGACCAAAATAAAAGAAGATAATAGCACACCAGCAAGGAAATTAGTTTGTCAAAGTTTCCTTCTCAGCTTTTACTTAGTGGAAACTTAGGATGTTATAAAAGGAAATGGGAGGACAAACTACTTTTAAAAGTCATATGCGTAACCTTACTGACCCCCATCTGGGTTGGAAAGTGACCTTTGAAACCTCTGGTTAAAAAAGAAAAGCTGCCAAGAACTACAAAGTAGAAAAATACCCGCACATGATGATCTCCAAAGATGGAAAGAGTAAACTTTCACCAGGATCTCTTAAAGCTGTTATTGCAAATACTAAGCACCTATGGTGCTGAGGTCACCTTTGAAATGTTTAAACCAATATGTTTCTATAGTTTAGTCAAGGGTTCTTTCTATGGGGAAACAAAAGCTCACAAGCTGGAGTCAGGAAATGATCGGTAAAAAAAACCTGAATACACCCTGTTTGTGACATGCATGCATCTGTATGCTAACAGCTAGATTTTTTTAAAAAATAATAATAATCTAAGTTCAATGTTATCTTCAAAAATCTGCATTTTCTTCCAATTTCAGACAACCCTGATAATTAATAGGAATTATTTTGATGTGGATTTAATGATGGTGTATTGTTAGATAACAGTTTCAGGTTTGTACCCATCTTAGTCTGCTGTAACAGTCCAGTAGAATCTCAGTGACCAACAACATTTTCCAAGATATGAAATTTCATTAGTCAAAGCTCTCTTTGTCAGATATATAAGAATGAAGATTCATCAGTCCTTATATCCAGGTCAAAAGTTGGGAAAGATGTTGCTAAGAAGGGCCAGATGAAGTCACAATGCAGAAGTATAAGGTGAAACATTGCAGAACAAGGAAATATGCAGAGATAGGACAGGCGGAAAATTAGCATCTGTAGTTAATCTTGTGTCCATATTTAGTCCCAGGACCAGTTAATAAATTTTACTTCTGCATTTTTAATTTTCCAGGACATTCAATTGCTGACCTAAGAGTAACAATTCTCCTACAGAGAATATTCACAGGGAGATTACAATGGGAAATAGCTGAGCAAGAATTCATTAACAATTTCAGGACAATGAATTCCCACCCTGGGCAAAATAGGGAATAGAATTCTAGTTACGTAGCTTTCACATGGAAAAAGAAAATGGGGACACCCCCAACCCCTGGCTGTTTCTGCTGGTGAAAATGGGATGGGAGAGAAACAGAAAACACATCCCCTCTCTCTTTTCAAGCCCCTCATAGATGAACAGAGCAACAGAACACTTTCAAGGTCCCAACATGTCACACACAACATGTAGTTTAACTCTTATGTTACTGTGCAAATTAGGAGTGTCCATGCCCCTGACTATTAGAAACTGCCTCATCAGTCATGCCAGTATCTGTGGTATGCAGAGCTGGAGGAGGTTTGCAGCATCTGGTTGCTATTTCTCTCTACTTTCTTACACAGTCGAGGGAGACAGAGAGAGCAACCTCTTCCTCAATGCTTCTAAGCCCTTTAAAAAGGCCAATGCAGCAGGTCACAATTGCCCAATCAGCTCCCTTAAGCTTCACAAGAGTAAAGAAGATTTGACTTAGAACCCTAAACTGCACCTTCAGCTCTTTTCCCAGCCCATTGCAAGGCTAGACCGCTGATCACTGCTGGCAGCAGATGCATGAGGATCCTAAAGGGCCCAAACTGCATTGTTGCTGCTGTCATGGTGGGCTTCTCTGTTGCCATAATAGGTTTCCAGGAAAATGCCCTGTAACTTCTGGGTAAGTCTGGGGGGTGGCTTTGGCAAGGGGGGAGAATTCTGATGATGAACAAATAGTTAAATGCCATTGAGGGAAAAAAATGAAATTGTCTCTATAGCAGGAGTGATTTTTAGAAATAATTATTTCTAAATCAGATATACTTGATAATTTGATTTCTACCAACTATTGTTAAACAACAGCAAAGCCTTGTAAATAAATCATAGCCCCTTATGCATGAAAATACATTAGCTATATTGTGGAGCTCAATTAGGTGCCTAATTATGTTGAATGTGTACCTCCTCACATGCTTAAATAGGTGAATGTGCCCTTTAGACCTTACATGTATTGTTTTATGTTCTCATTTGTTGTACAAGCTCATGTAGTAATAGGCTTTTTTACACCGAAACTTTCCTTTTATTTCCACTCTTGCCTTCATGCTGACTTGGAATTGGTCATAAAATGCCAGTGCTATTTTCTAAGAATGCAATCCTCTCTCCCACCCAACACAGATACATAGAGCCATGAGCAAAGCTGGCCTGAGTACTCCATACAACATATCTATGCTAGATGTCTTGAACTGGATAGCCCAAGTCAGCCTCATCTTGGAAGCTAAGTAGAGTAGGCCCTGGTCAGAATTTGGATAGAAGAACACCAAGAAATATCAGGATCACTCTAGAAGGCAATGACAAACCTTATCTGAACATGTCTTGCCTTGAAAACCCCATGAGGGTCACCATAATTTCTGTGTGACTTGATGGCAAAAAAAACAAGCAAAACTACAGCTTAGTCCTATGGGTGTTTCCCCAGAAGCAAGATCAACTGCATCCTCAATATACCTGTGTATAACTGCAACATCCAGAACTGTGGCTGAATGGAACTTTTTTTTTACATTTTGTCAAATATGTCAACTCAATAAACAAATGGATTAGAAACAAGCAATCTTCAAACTCCAGCTGTTTCTTGCCTAAATGAAAAGAAACACTAGAGGCAAATCACCACCTGTGATGTGCTTTCTCAGATACAAGCCAAATAGTTACTATGATGTATGAACCTCTGTATGTAATTGTTCCGCTTGCAGAAGCTCACTCTAAATTTTTGACTTTATTTACCATGCAATTCCCAACTCAATTGCCAGTTACTAAAACAAATGTGAAGCATCAAAGACACAGCAGGAAAATAGAATTCCAAATACATATGGAGCTCAATTGGAGATTCAGAAGGGATCACTTGGGTCTTGAGAAGATAACAGACATTCATCCAGTACCACAAATTGAATTAGATGCAATCCAATCTCTTTTAAATCAGTGGAATGTTGCCATTGGCTTCAAAGAGCGGTGGTAGTACCGTCAAGCAGATCTCACATACATTCTTATTTGCTATTTGCAATAGCTTGCCCAAATTCTTAATATTGATGATCCTTTGATTTTGCAAAGCGCACCTTTAATAAGGGCTTTGAATGCCTGAGTAATGAATTTGTATTCTTTTATTCCGTTTTTATATGTTCATGCATGTTGAAAGCAGGATTGAAGAAAGGTGATCAAATTTTTCATGCAAAAAAGAACCAAGAACAGTTTGTTCTCTTTTTTTCCAAAACTATATAAAAAGTATTCAGCAATAGAAGAAAGAATAGAAGAGTATTAAAAGAAATACATACGGAGAAGTTCATGTCTGAATTCAGGGCTATATCGAATCAAGTTATTACAATTCAAAAAATATCACAGACTTTAAAGAAATTGAAAAAAACAAAGATCCAGGCCCACTGGACATAACAGCAATGTAAAATAAATGTCAAAAAAAATAATATTACTTCTAGGCTTGGTGATTCGGTGAACTCAAATCACAGAAAGACTCAAAAAACCATGTAGGCTTTTTTCAGCTTTTTCTTTTTACTAATTAAAAAAAACTCCAGGTGTAGTCAAAAAGTCGAATATGCTTGAAAAAGCCAAATAACATTCAATTATTTGACTTTTTAAATTTCCCTCCCCTCTGCTACCATTTTCCAGGTGGGAGACAGCAGAGGAGGCAGAGAAAGAGAGCTCTCTAGGCTCAGCATCACATGCAGGATCTGTGCCCTGCCAGTGCTTTTCAAGGAAGCAAAAGTTGGGGGAGAGATGGCCCAATCCTACATGTAGAGCTGAGCTAGTGTGGGAGAGGGTCGAAGGAAAACTGAAAACCTGAGTATTTTCAGTAATATCCAAATAAAGCCAATGAATATCGGCTTTATTCAGCATTACTGGAAAAATTCCAGGTTAAAAACACCTGAACCCAGAATTTACCAATATTTTGCATTGATGTTCAGGCCTAATTACTTTTGCAGAAAATTATGAACAAAACAAGCAAAGAGATAATATTGCCCTCATCCTGGCAAGAAGATTACATGACACTGATACATAAAGAAAGCAATGATCCAATATTGACACAGTCTTATAGACCTATTTCATTACAGAATGTGGATTACAAACCTTTTACTTCAATAATGTCAGATAGACTACAGAAGTATCTAACAAAATGAATTCATACAGATCAGATTAACTTTGTACCAAATTGGTTTATGAAAGACAAAACATGATTTGTAATTAATTCAATAGAGTTTGTGGTATGTGGGGGAGGAGGAGACAGTATTCAAATACAAATCCAAATCATTTATTTACAGTCAATGACCAGAACAACAAAACAAAAATACACAATTCAGCAACAATAAAACACAGGTCAGAAATAGTACATAGTCTATATTGCTGACGGAGAGGATGTTCGCGGGAATTAAATAATTTATATAAAAAAAATTTCAGTGACTTATGGTTGAAATCCCGTTACACCTAAATTGTGATGCAGTAAGTAAAAATACAATGATTGGAGCAGAGATAAAAATTTAAGTATAAAAGGCTCATACAATGTTTACTAAAAAAGGAAGCCTATAAGGACTGACTAAAAGGCTGGACTTCCGGCCATGTCATTTAATTGAACCCGAGCTGATCTAATCTTCCCTTCCCTTGACAATTTGGCCACAGGATATCTCTTTTTATATTTACAGATAAGTGCACAGAAACAGGCCATTTCCTGTGTGATTTTCTGGTTTCTGCCCGACAATGTATAGTCCAGTAAATGTTTGTGATTTAGGCTGGTTAAGCTAGACAGGGCAGGACTAAGAATTTCCTTTCAGGGCTGTTCGTACATGGGGCATTAAAAAACATATGATCAATAGTGTCAATTTCGCCTAGGGGGCAGGGGCAAAGCCTTTTTTCGTAAGGAACTTTCTTATATTTCCCTCTAGCAGTAAGGAGGGAAGAGAATTGCATCTGGCCAATGTGAAAGCTCTTCTCGTGTTGCTGTTTCCTAAAAAGAACAGGTATGGTGTTGTACTAACTTGCCATCTTAAATGTTCCAGTGCAAGGAATTTAGGGCACTTCTGTAAGTCTGTTTGTCTCCCTATGTCAGCAATTTTTTGTTTGACTAGTATCACAGACACATTTCTAAAACTCTCTATGTGTATGAAGCGCGGGAGTGAGCTTTTACTGAGAAGAGGGGGGCAATTATTATTCATGTTCCTAGATGATGAAAAAGCATTTGATAATAAAGCCTGGCCGTTTTATTAAAGACACTCGAGAATTTAAATTGCAGTTTAAGAGTTATGAAATGGATGGGTAGCACAATCCTGGGGAGGGGGTACAGCTGCATGGTGGCTGGGGACAGTGCAGCAATGGCATAGTGAGGTGCCTCTTAAGGGATTAGCTGTGCTCCAGGCAGCAACAAAAAAGCAACACCAGCAAAAAGGACCATCAGCAAAGGACTGTTAGTGTAGAGAGGAAGGAGCTGGGACAATAACCAGCAGGTTGACCAACAGTCAGCAGGGAATCAGAAGAATGGGGAGGAGCAAGATGTCTAAACCAGCCCACAGGTGGGGAGGAGGATGGATTAGGCAAAAACCTTAAGCAATACTTGAGAGGAAAACCTAGGGTGGGGGAGGGCAATATCCCGAGCAGACAGGCCCTGCCAGAACACCAGGGACCATAGCCATGCAGGGGAGGGAGGGGTCAACACTGGACCTGGGAGTATGGTCACATTTGATAAGGCAACTCCCCTGGGCAGGTCAAAGTGGTACTGCCAGTGGGGACGTGGGAGAGGGCTCTATACATGATGGCTTGGTCCTGCAGGTGGCCAGGGTGAGCCTTCAGTCACCAAAGAGATATCCCACTGTGAAGGGATAATATCTGCAGCTACCTTCCATCAAGTAGTCGCTATCCCCCACAGAATGTTTCTTCTTTGTACCAGGAAATAGAAACTCTCCAGAAGAGGAGATGGGGCAACAATGTCTTTGGAGCTTGAAACACCCACATCAATGAGAAGTTGGGTGACACACATGTGCAGCCAACTGTTGCCAGAGGGAGTTGTCTGTTGGCAAAATGTGAATTATTTAACAGAGTCCAGCCACAGGAACTGTATATGGGAATGTAACATCTGATCTGATGTGTGTTCCCATGCCTCCATGCCCTTGGGAGTCCCCACTCCAAGCTCAAAAACAATTGAGCACCTGTATGTCCCTGCCTGGGATGAAGTGTCCATTGTCCCTGCAGTTGTGGGCAACTAGGGATGGTGACTGCCAGTCTCCCCCTTGACCCATGATGATATAAAGGTACTGGCTTTCTCCCATAGCTCCAGTAGTGCCATGACAGCTGCTGCACCTCAAAAGGGCTGGTCAATCCCACATGTAAAGGACCACAATGAATGCTGGAAGGAGGTTGCATGAGCCAGGTGGGGGCAGTACTCTTTGAATAGTGAGTCATAGTCTTAAGGAATAGGTGGACTGGCTGGTGGTCACCTACCATTGCAGCTATTGTATCTGGAATGCAGTTTGGATGGGAAAGCTCAGCCATAGGGTATGTGACTTTTGCTACCCTGGTTTATTTTTTGTTGAAATTGAGATCCCTGTTGTTCAAAGTGCTCACCTTGTGCTCTGTCTGCCACCATAAGTTCCACCCTGCTCACTCTAAATCTCCATGACAGGGAGCTGTCAAGCAACATATTGTGCCACATCGCCAACCTTGTGGGGTTTTGTGGATTATGGCATGTTTTTTTTAAATGACAGGGGGTTCAGCGGTATGTCTGGCCAGCACGAGGGGCCTTTCTGGGGGCTAGTTGGCATTCTAAGCACTTTGGCATCTTGTGGACAGGGCTGCACCAAGGGAGGTGGGGGGGGAAGGAAATTGAAACTGCTTATTATAGAGCCCAATGGGCTGTGCCCCAGGTTTAACATTGCACTGGACAAAGTGTGCATTTCTGGCTAAAAAAGGGCATAGGGAGCTGACCAACACTGACCCCAGTGTGGACTTGCCCCCTTGGGTGCTAGTGTGAGCCCCTGTGACAAAGCTGCCATGGCTGTACCGGGGGCCTTGTGTTGTGCTTCTGTGCTGCTCCTCAGCACAGACGCACCTGTGCTGCTGTAAACTGGTGTAAGTGCACTTACACTGGCAAAGTAGTATTTTTGCTAGCAGTGAGCTTATGCCATCTGCATAGCCCTTTGCCCCCCTTGTGGATTGTACTGTCTATACAAGGGGGAAAAATCATGATTTCAAGTGGGGAAAGGGACACGCAAAAAAGAGAAGAGGGGCGAGAGATTGCTTTCATCAGAGGAACAGGGAGATTGTACTGTGACCACTAGCATTTACCAGGAGTATTGGCTTATTCTTCTGGCTTATACAAAAAAAGAATTTAATTTTATTTGCCCTCATTGAGCCTCTGAGGCTATCTATAATCAGCATACTGACAGTAAAAGACAGACATATTTCCCTGCATTCTATTAGAGAGGTTTACTCAGTAGGAGGTCTTCCAAAATCGTTCACCTGCTTTCTGGTCCATTGAGCTAAGATATATTTATAGGAGGTTGGAGGCTACCTCACTGCTCTCAACTGCATATTTTTTATGGAAGCACGTAAAAAAACAGATCAAAAATGTATGAACTGTGCACTGAGATGCCATATTTTTAATATCTATAAACCACTGGACATGAAAATATTTACTACTGAAGATAAATTTCCTAATTGGTCACATTGCTTAAAGATTTACAGAAGCTATTTCTTTATACTATCAAAAGAAAAAAACCACTCCCAAGCAAACACTACCTTCCCAGACCCAATTACTGTTCCATTCACTGAAAGAAAAGGATTTGATTTTTTATAAGATAATAATTTTTACGAACAGCAGTGTGCTCATGCAATCTGATATGTATTATATTTCTGAATATCTCAGTTATACACCACGAACAGCCTACCATCAACCATTAGCTGCTATTTGTTGAACTGTGTTACTTCCTTCTGTTTTTATTCATGTGCACTAAGCCCTTCACAGTGAGGTTTCCACAGTTTGCCCAACATCTGTGAACTAAGTTGACAAATTATTTTCAAGCATAAGGCCTACTGGGAATGGCAAAAGGGTAAGGACATTTTTGACATATCTGCATTGCTGAGCTTTGTCTGATTTGCAAGATTAGAGTTGAAGGAACTATTGAGCTGCAACTTAATGGAACAATAGCCTTGCATCAGAGCAATAGGTGATTTAAATGACTGAACTCCAGCTGCTACAAAGTGATTATAAAATCAACATGTAGGGTATAATCATCTACACAGAAAGTTTGCTATGTTGCTTTTTTACTAGCATTATTATGTCATCATAATTTACATTGCAATTTGAATTCAATATGAAATGATTACTTTTCTTCACTTTGCATGTGGTGTCTAATCAGTACATTACCAGCAGTGATCCAAGAGCAGTTTCAGATATGTCTTTACCATGTCAAAAACTGCATCAGTAAGATCTAGTGTGAGTTAAGAGGAATCATGTCTTGTCTGGTTTCAAGAGATCTAACAGGCTACCAATTAACTTCCTAGTATAATTCAAAGACTTGGTTATTAAACTGTCCAGGACTGAGTTATTTTGATAGATCATCTTCAGCCATACAAAAGAAAATGAACCTCAGAGATTCTCCTTCACCAATATTTTCTTTAAAAAAAACCCCTGTGACTGCTACACACAGCAGTTTTAGAATGCCTCCCACACACGTATGGAATTCACATGGCACTAAATCTGCTGCCATCTGGGCATCAAGCAAAGACATTTTGTGTTTCCCAAGCCTTTTGCTAAGTTAAACTTCCTATATTGTTTTATTCCTGCTATTTCTTCAGTAATTCTTGCTTCAAACCTTCAACTACAGAACTTGGCTTTTTACCTGTATTCAGTTTTCATTGGTGGTTTTTAAATTAAGGGTACTGCTGTTATTTATTTATTCAGCATTCCCTTTTTATTTTTTCAGTCATTGCTGACATTAATGGAATTTTTATTGTATTTTAAGATGTTGGTTCTTTGATAGAGAGCAGTTTAGCAATCAATGATGATGATGATGATGATGATGATGATGATGATGATGATGATGATGATGATGATGATGATGATGATGATGATGATGATGATCCCCTCATAGACACCCTCTTGTTGTGGGGAAGGGGCTTTCGTGCTTCGATGATGTTGAGAGCTATGCTGGAGGTATCCTACCAGAAGGGTCTCCCAAACCAGACAGGTCTCAGCTGAGGAAATCAGACTAAGGCCCCTTTCACACATGCAGAATAATGCACTTTCAATCAACTTCCAATGCACTTTGCAGCTGGATTTTACTGTGCAAAATAGCAAAATCCACTTGCAAACAATTGTGAAAGTGAATTGGAAGTGCTTTATCCTGCATTTGCAGAACTGGCCTGAGAATGTCGAACAACCCATACAATATGATGAAACAAATAAAAAATAATTCCATACTGCATCAGTTGTCATGCAGGGGAACAAGGGCCGCGTTGCTTGTGAGATCCCTGAGCATGTTTTGACAAGTGGGCTACAAGTGGACCAACTATCAAAAAGAAAGAAGTATAGTAAGAAAATTGTGCCATCATGGCCTGTTACTACAACTCAGAGCCAGAAAAAAAGAGGATACTTGAAGCGAATGTACAAACTGTGAAAACAATACCTGGATTCAAAAATCACTGAGCAAAGACTGGCAAAACAAATATGATTCATCACATGGAATAAAGTGTTTATAGAGATAGAACTGGAGGAAATCTAGAAAAAATTGTGAAAAGCAACCAACTGTAAATCCAGAAGAAAGAACAATACATAATCAGAAAAATCAGGAGATATAATAGTAGAATTGCAGATGAAAATGCCAGTACATGAGAGGGAATAATAGTGCAACAATTGAAGAAAGTCTCCATGGAAACAACTGATGGACTGTCTGAAAGACAAAAGAACTAAGAGAAAAGATCATCAAGTATGCACAATCAAATGAGGAAAGACAACGGCTGCTAGCATTGAAAACGGTGCCCCCAAAACACCTGGTGCTCATAATCAGGAGTGTGAACAAGGTACTGATGACAATTGAAATAACTTCCATCAAACCAACCAATCAGCTCATGTATGATATGGCTGTAGTGATCACACAAGAACTGGGCACTGAAATACCTAAACCCAAGATAAATCAAACATCAAAACGAAAGTGGAAAATTTGACTGGAACAGAAGATCAAAAAACTAAGATCAGATGTCAGTAACCTGAAAAATATGAAGGAACAAAAATTAAAGAATGGCAAGATCATAAAAGAACTAATTAGAGGGTACTGGACACTGGAACAATTGAAGAAGTACTGGAGATCACCAAACAATAAATAACAGCCACAGCAAGAAAAATTGAAAAATATAAAACAAGAAACTTCCAGTACAGACAAAATCAGCAATTTCGTTCAGACCAAAGGCATTTCTACCAAAGCCTCAACACAAAGATCAATATTGAAAGCAAAAAAACAGAGAAAAATTAAACACTTCAGTTTTCAAAAGATCTGTGGGAAAATGAGAAGAATTACAACAAGAAATCACAGTAAATAAAAGATTTTGAGAAAGGGCAAAAAAACCAAATGCAAGAACTGGACATAACAACTGATATGATAAAACACTGAATCAAGAAAGTGAAAAACTGGATGGCACCTGGATATGATCAACTGCACGAGTTCTGGCTCAAATACCTAAGCAGTTTGCACCCATCAATGGCCAAGCAGTTCAGCTAAACCATTCAAAATGGTGAAATAGATGAATAGCTAACAACTGAGGAAACATACTTAATTCAGAAAGATCTGGCCAAAGGGACAATACCTGGAAACTACAGACCAATAACATGTTTGCCTATGGTGTTCAAACTGTTCAATGGCATAATAATGGATCTTCAAGCTCTTGAACAATTCTAATGCAGAAATCTTGGAAGCAGTTGCTACATTTTTAATTCGTGTCTTACAAGATGCGTAATAGTGATCCTTTTAATGTATCTGGAATGTTTGGTATTCTCTGGATTTTATGTCTAATAAAGGTCTTTGGATTGGGTGGTGGTTGTTGTTGTTGTGGTTGTTGTTGTTGTTGTTGTTATATTTATATTTATAAACCGCCCTCCCCCGGAGGGCTCAGGGTGGTGAACAAACAAATAGATAGAGCACAAATAAAATCAATAGTATCGAAATTGAATAATGGATCACACCATGGAAGCGAATAACATCCTGCAAGGGGAGCAAAATGGGAACAAAAGGAGGAGCAGGGGTACAAAAAATCAACTCCTGATAGACAAAATGATAATGCAAAAATCAAACAACAAATTTGCATGCCCCCCACCCCCCAGTGAAAATCAAGGGGGGTCTCCACAGCAAAGGGCCAGAATGCCAGCCTAGGTGTGGGGGCCCCTTCCTTATACATTCTGATAGCATGTGCTTATCATGTTTCCATTTGGATTAGTTTGGGCCACATGGGGCTCCTGGCATCAGGTTTGGTCCCCACGCTTTCTGTATTGGTGCCGCTACAACTGCAGCACATCTGGGTTTGCCTGAGGAGCAGATCTGCACCATTGGGCACTGACGCTTCCTGGCATACAAGGAATATGTTCGCCCCTGGCTTGAGAACTAATGTTTATCATCTTTCAGTCCTTTCAGGCCATAGCAGGACTGGATTGTTGGCCACAACATTGTCTATTGGGCTGCCAAGTATGCCTCGCCTTCTGGTTGGGGAAGAGACCTTGGCCTTGCCAGCCATGTGACCATGTTTTGGATGGGACAGAGAGGGATGTGTTGGGAGGCCTTGCTGCCAGTACTGGATGAAGCAGTTGCAAGGGACAGACCACCTCACATTTTAATCATCATCTGGGAGAGAATGATCTACTTACAACACCGCATGGTGTTGGACTTGGAATTCATGACACGCTGCTATTTTCTGGTCCCACCTACTGGAGCATCAAGTATGGTATTGACCCCAGAGAAAGTGGATCTGGCCAGATGCAGGACCAATAAGACAGTGGCACGCCTTGAGTAATCTCAACCATAAGAGGCCTGGGGGGTGGTAGCGAGCATGTGTACCACATGTCCAGGTGGGGGCTGCAGGTGGCTCGTATCCCCTGGAAACAAGGGGAGTTCATCCAGATGCCAGCACCCAGATGGCTCACACTATCTTGCTGCTCCAGGTATTGTTTCCCCCCCCCCCCATTCATTGGGCAGGAGGAAGGTTATTACTGGGGGACAGCAGACTTGATGCCCAGTGCCGGATCCATCCCCTATCCTGCGCCTCTGCTTCCTTCGGCCAGCATACCAATAAACAGGCTGTGGTCAAATTTTATTCCATACAAGGTAGTTGTCTGTGTTGTCTTTCTGTACCCTCGAGCACATTCTCCCCTCCTCAAGTGTCAATGACCATTATCAAGATCTTTTGATGCTACTGCACCTGCCATAGCCAAATTTCTTTACAGAATGAAGAATGAAATGTCAGCTTCGATGAATTATTTAGTAACTTTCATGATACTTCTCCAAAACATTTCTATATGAGGAGTCTGGTCTAGTCTGATGTTCACTTTTAAAATAACACATTTACAATGCATTTGTTTACAGGATTACATCCTTCTAAGTCCACTGAAGGCATTCATCCTAGAACAGTATTACTCTGCTTAGGAGTACATTATTAATTAACAGATTGTCAAAATATATTCACAGTATTAAATATTCACAGTGTTTCAATATGGATTTGAACATCCTAACTGGCTTCTTGTGTTATTTTGTTGTTACCTTCATCTATTTAGGCTCCTTATTCTGAATTTTAGAATCATTAACTTGAATTACTTCTATGTTACTCGACTTAAGAATGCATAATCATGTAAATCACTACCTAAGTACAGAAAATCCCTTGTACACTTACTCTTTTTGACTTACAATATTCTTGTCACAGCCATCTAAGATTCATCATAATAATGTAATTCAAAAAGCCTGAAGGGAAAGCAAAAATCCTAACTATACACATCGAGGATTCAATAGCAGTACTAAATCCTTTCTGCACATAGAGTTTATTAATATTTTGATGCAAACCACACACATTTCTTTTCTGCAGGCAGGTTATTAAACAAGTGCTAAAGTGTTTAATATATTAACTTATGATAATAAATTAAACAGCTTATCCTAGATCAGAATGGTTTTGACCAAGCAATTATGTTCTGCTCCCTGTAGGCTAAAAAGTATCATAATCATTATATTTGGTAAGCTAGGCAATACTTAAAGGATTTTTTTCTTTTAATTACATTTGTAATGTTGCCTCTGAAAACAAAATCATAGAGTTGGAAGAGATTACAAAGGCCATTCAGTCCAACCCCCTGCCATTCAGGAAAACACCATCAAAGCCCTCCAGGGATGGCTATCCAACTTCTGTATAAAAACCTCCAAAGAGGGAGACTCCATTACAATCGAAGGCAGCATAACCTACTGTTGAACAGCTGTTGAACAGTTCTTCCTAATGTTTAGCTGAAATATCCTTTCTCGTAGTTTGAATCCATTATTTCTTGTCCTTTGAATCCATTACTTCTTGTTCTTGTCTTGTCAGAAGTAGCAGAAAACGAGCTTGCTCCCTCTTCAATATTACATCCCTTCAAATATTTGAACATGGCTATCATGTCATTCCTTAACCTTTTCTTCTCTAGACTAAACATACCCAGCTCCCTAAGTCTTCCTCAAAGGGCATGGATTCCAGACATTTTAAGATTTTATCCTCTGGACTTGCCAATATTCTTCTTGAATTTGGTGTCCAGAACTGGACACAGGATTTGAGGCACTTAGTCTGATCATTACTTCCTTTGACCTAAACACTATCCCTCAATGATATAGCCCAGAATTGCATTGACTTTCCCTGATGCTACATCACACCATTGACTCATACTCAGTTTTTGATCTACTAAGACTCCAAGATCTATTTTATGTATACTATTGATAAGGCAAGTATTGCCCATTCTATATCTGTGCATTTCATTTTTTCTACCTAATACCTTACATTTCTACCGGTTGATATTCATTTTCTTAGTTTTGGTCCAGCTCTCTAATCTGTCAAGGCCATTTTGAATTCTGACCCTGTCCTTGGGGGTATTCACTATCCCTTGGTGTCATCTGCAAATTTGATTAGCATGCCCTCTATTCCATCATCCAAGTCAATTATAAAAATGTTGAATAACACTGGGCCCAGGACAGAACCCTGTGGCACCCTGCTAATCACTTCTCTCTAGCATTAAGAGGAGCCACTGGTGTCTTTTGGGTTCTGTTGGTCAACCAACTAAAACACCTAACAGTAGCCTTGTGCAGCCCACATTTTACTAGCTTGCTTGCAAGAATATCATGGGGCACCTTGTCAAAGGCCTTCCTGAAATCAAGGTATGCTACATCCACAGCATTCCCTTCATCTGCCAAGCTACTCTGTTAAAAAAAAGAGAGAGAGAGATAAGATTGGTCTGACATGACTCATTTTTGAGAAACCCAGTGATCACAGCATTCCTTTCTAAGTGTCAGCAGACTATCTGTTTAATAATCTGCTAGATTCTTTGCTGGTATTGTCAGGCTGACTGGACAGTAATTGTTTGGGACTTCTTCCCCCCCCCCCCATTTTGAAGATAGGGACAATATTTGCCCTCCTCCATTCTGTTGAGACTTCTCCTATTCTCCAGGATTTCTTAGAGTATTGTCAGTGGTTCTGAGATTACTTCTGCTAGGCAGATTCTGCATGGGCCAAAAACAGTGGTGTGAAAACAGTATGAAAACGGAGTAACCCTTTTACACCGCTTTCAACCATTTTACACCATTTTCACACTGCTGTTTTTGGCCCATGCGGAATCCACTCTAGTTCTTTACCCATGGATATAGTTCATCAGGCCCTGGAAACTTGAATTCATGTAGAGTTGCCAGGTGTTCCAGTACTACTGAATTAAGTTCCCTTTCACCCTTCTTTGTATAGAAGAGGAGTGAGGAAGTTCCCTGAATAATTAACTGCTTCCTACTGATTTTCTTCTTAGAGATTTAAGTTACATTAGTTCCCTTTTTGTATAAGTTAGGTTATAAAAGGCCACCACCCAGAGACAGATATGATCTGAACAGAATTTAGGAGTTTATTCTACAGACATTATAAATAGTAAAGGTGTTTTTCTTTCAGTTTCCTTTTAACATTCAGAGAAGGTATAATTTAAAGTAAGTGTATCAAACTCAAATACAGTTTAAGATTGTACCTCAGGACAGGACAGGAGTGTCTCTTTGCCTGACCACAGGTATGTAGTTCTTATATTTAATATAATCTGACAGAACAGAACAAAAAAGCAAAACTGAAATTCTTGGTTCCCTTAGAGAATAGCTTCACCCTGGAAGTATCTCAAATCATGGGCTTTCACTGAGGTGTTCTGATACCCCACTCCTTATCAAAACCCTCTTCTCTGCCCTCCTGGAACCCAGCTACCTTCTGTATTTACTTCTCCCCTTAGGGATCTCTAAAATGATTTAATATATTCCCTCCTGTCACAGCTAAATTTCATCTTAACACCCAATGTGTTGGCTGCTAGCTCCCTTCTAAACAACAATTGTCAGCTCCCCTTTTTCCCCTCCACATTACAATCAGTTGTTGGGAGGCTTAACCCTTACTATTGTGGGGCCAGGACCACGTCTCTGGTCCTACACAGTTGAATTAGTTTAAGACTAAGTTAGAAAAACACCCAAGAAGCAATTTTGAAACAGAAGATAAGTTTACTGGACAGCATAAGTATCTGACCAGGGTGTCCCCTTAAGGATAAGAGGCACACCCTTGATACAAAGGGACCAATTTTTATAGACGCAAAAATACAAACGTCACACAATCATCATAAGATTTACGTACATAGTCCATACCTCTTTCACGTGCTACAAGCATGTATGTTCAAACCTCATTGGAGAGAACTGTCTCCTGGTCACATGAAGACAGCCTCTTATTCTACGTCAAACGCTGCATGCACCTCTATCCATTACAAAAGGGCTGCCATAAAACTAGCTTGTCGTCTCCAAGAAAAACTTGTTCTTCTCTTTTTCTAACTTTGCTCCCAGATAGATATTTCCCCTTCAGGCAATGCAGGCTTAATATACTTTTCTTTACCATTTAGAAATGATTTACAAATATTGATTCTAACAACAATTACACCTTCGATTCTAAGACAATAGAATTATGATCAAATACAAGTAAATATGAATCACTCATTATCATTTCTGTGTTCATTCAACATAAATAGAAAAACACTTTTTCCTTATTTCATTAATCACACTGATTTAGCTATCCCCTATTGCTGGTCCTAACCAAGAAAAACAAGGTAATAAAATTTATATGGCTTCTGCCATATAGTAACCTGTCGTTACAAGACCCTAAAGATGTGTATCTGTACCTGCCTGCATCTTCACTGAGAAGCTGCTAACATGCAGGCCTCTGGTCACTATACAGAGAGCCATTTTGATTCATCAAATCCTTGGTTCAGGCAACTTGATTAAATACAAATTTTATACATTCTGGTCCATCTCCACACTATGCTGAAGGTTCTGGTGTGCATCTGGTGAATCCATCATAATTACCTTCTTATTTATTATGTGCTGGATTTCCTCTACTGCATCACTTCCTTCATTTTTCCTGGCTTGAGCACTGGTTTTTTTTAGGGAGAAGACTGAGACAAAGAAGGTGTCGAGTAGTTCAACATTTTCTCTATCCCCTGAAAGCATTTTGCCATCTTCTCCACACAGTGATCCTACCATTTCCTTGCTATTTCTTTCACTATGCACATAATAAAAGTATTGCTTTATTGTTTTTAACTTCTTTAGCAAGCCTGAGCTCTTTCTGCTCTTTAGCTTATCTGACTTTCTCCCTACAGATGCTAGCTATTTTGAATTTCTCTTTGGCTATGTCCCCTTTTTCCATTTCTTGTATGAATTCCAGGAGACTCTTGTATCACACCCACCAAAGGATCCTAACATTTCCACCTCATTAACCAGGTCATCACAGTTGGTTAGGATCAGATCTAAAAAGATGGATCCCTTTGCTGCCTCTTCCACCTTCTGGACAATGAAACTGTCTGCAAGTGAAGTGAGGAATTTGTTGGACTTCGTAATCTTGGCAGAGTTTGACTTCCAGCAAATATCAGAATAATTGAAATAACTGAATAGATGAGTTGCTAAGTAGATATCATTAAGAAGCTAACTATATCCCTGAGGAAAGTCAGAAAATCCAGTGAGCCTCAAATCTGCAATTGCTCAGATCCAAAATAAATAGATTATTTCCTAGTTGCTTTACCAGTATCTTCAAGAATACACCTAGTTGTTTATGAGCTTTTTGAATTCCACTCAGACTAATTTTTGTTTGACCACTTTGCAAAACTTAGTTTGTCTTTACATGATGATTTATTTCAAGATATGAATGGTCATGTTGTAAGATATCAGACAATTAAACTATATTAAATGTTCTTAGTATAACCGTTGAGATCTGGTGTACAGAACCACTCTTGAGAAGTTCTAATTCTTGACAGGGAAGTATATTATTAATCATCATCTCAGTGTTAATAGATGGGTGATTCCAAAGCTTTTGACAACTGAAAATCAAGCTCAAAAGGAATTTTATTCAAAGGCAAATTGGATAGCAGTCATAAGGCTTGGAATTCCATTTACAACAATTCATTAAAGAATGGGAATATGTCATCAGAAATTTACTCATCAAGATTTGACCTAAGCAAATCTGGGCCATGCATAAATATCAGAAGTGCAACAAATAAAGTTACTTCTATCATTCAAAAACAGAAATCAGATGTTCTGATTTTATGATTATTTAGATGAGAAGGGCTACTATTGTATCCACTTTGAAAATTCCAGACAGCAGAAGCAACAAAGCAAAAGAGTAACTCAGCAACAGACGATATGTACCGGCAGAGAAATCAAGGAAAGTACTATTCCAGTTGCCATTGTGCTCAGCTGGGGATGTGTAGGAAGTGGTTTCCCTCATGATAAATGACTATGCAGCTTGAGAAGATGGGATTGGAGGTTACTGCCCTTCCTTTCCTTCTTTTGAGAGAAAAACAGCACCAGCCAACTTGCAGATCATGCAGGGCCAGAAACAAACATTTTGCTTGTACTAGCAGGCAGGCAGGATTAGAAGCTGATGGAATGGAGGGAGATGCCCCTACTCTGCCCTACTCTGATAGATGGAGGCTTCAACAAAGCTTCATCAAGAAAAATAATAAACACACAGAGAGACACACAGAGACACAAAACCAGTCAAGATGCAGATCATTTCTGAGGAAGAATCATATTACCTTTCCATATGAAAGAGGATTGTTCTTCATATCTGATAATACAACTGACATTTTTCCCTAGATACAAATCCCAACAACACAGAGATGCTATTATGCCCAACCAAGTAAACTGGTTGAGTCCAAGCCATTCACATAATGGTTAAACTAAAAGAAACACAACTTTTGATCATATTACATCCCACATCTTTGCATGCAAACAGGACCAAGATGCACACTGGAAACAAGGTAGTCTCAGTTTTCTTCAGAGTCACATGAGGAAGAAATAGGAGATCGAGCCCTTCAATCTGCACTTCGTTTGGACAACAGGATCATGTTCCCCAACACGGCCATCGGGGAAAGTATGCTTTAAAATATTTTTTTCTTTAAAATGTTAATAACAAAGTAAGAATCATTGTTTCAATAAAGAATACTAGATGAAAGTTGAAGGGTTAAGCTATTTCTTCCTTCCCTGAACAATTTTGACAAAATGTGGTTGCAGAAACATGCAAGATGGGTGGACAGAGATGTATGATCTTTGTCTTGTCTGCTTTAATCCAGTGCTTTTTTCTCATTCTTGCTGACATAGTATTGGAGTTGAAATAGGGAAAAAATGCTGAAAGCTCTGGAGCACAGCAAGGTAAGGTGGTTTGTGTGGGAGAGAGGAGAATTTTGTTGTTGTCACCTGAACATCCATTTGTGTTTAAGAAGCAGCCTGCCCTAGTTAAAGAATCCTGTGAAAGGAGTAAAGAGATGTCAATTCATATTTCTCTGAAACTGGATAAATTTTACTTGGCTAGAGGACAGGGATACCTACTCCCATCTGTCTGAAAACAAGTGTTAAGCTGCTCCAGGGCTTGTTGTCAAGTTAGGAAGAGCTGTAACAAATTCATAGTCAGCATAACTTAACATTTATCTCTGTTTTCCTCTTTAAGATGTATGAATAAATTTGGGGGATGGCAGATTGAAAATCTTTTATTCTGGGTTAAGGGCATCTGTAGAGGGAAAGGAGAGCAGTGCTCCAGCCTCCTCACTAAAGATAATACGCATAAAAAGTAAACAGTGAGCCTCCCTCCCACTCATCAGATCCTAATGATCCAACTCTCCCCCTGTCCATATCTGAAATTTTACAATGGCACATTCATATTACACACTATTGTCCTTTGGTTATTTTTACTTTCTCAGGAGGTATCTAAGGGGCTTCCCGCACAGCAGAGATGACCTAGGTTCGACTCGTGTCTGCAGAAATCGTTACCTGAGCTCGACTCTTCTGTTATTCTGCACAGCAGCCGGGTCATCTCTCCGGACCTGAGTTCAGAGGGCGGGGTTACCTCCTCGCGTCTTTCACTCCTCATTCCCAATTGGCTGCCATTCTATGGTGGGAAACATGTGTGCGCATCCCTTTTTTCTGTTTTGCCACATAGGAGCTATGTTGTGACAATGTCACAAAGCGCCAATTTCCTGCCTGTCACAAACTGGTGGGAATCTGCATTTTCACAAGCCTTCTCTGTCGGAGCTGAACAAGCAGAGCTGAGCCGTTGCTTCGAACATGAGAAGGGGTTTTTTTGAAGGTGCGCTTTTCACCACCGCGAGTCTCCCATTCTGCGCATGGCCAAAATAGTGCACTGTGATAGGCTCACCGGGAGAGGCGAGGCGAGGGAGATTCCGCATTGTGCCGGCTTCGGCTTGAGTGCAACCTGGGTTCGGCAAAAAGTCATACTTCCCAGTCAAGCTCGAAAATTTGATGGTGAGAGGGGGGAGCAGAGACAGACACAAGTCGAACACTATGGCTGTGTGGAGTACCCGGGTCGAACCTACATCAAACTAAGGTCAAATCCTACAGTGCGGAAGGCTTCTAAATGTCTCAAATTGTGTCAGGTATCTGATTATTTGGGTATCCCAGGAATGAATAGACTGGATTTTCCTAGCTGTATAGCTGTTATTTGTATTTTCAATTATTATTATCAGAAGAAACATGGGAATCCTGCAATGCTGTCCTTTTTTTTAAAAGGCAGCTTTAAGTAAAACTATTTCCATGATTTCCTATATTTGTACAAAAAGTAGGGGAGAGGCAGGAGCTTGATAGACAATAAAGTTATTTGTTGGCACATTAGTACCTGCAAAAATTGGCACTTGTATATGAATAGTTGGTTCATATCATGTTTGTGTTTTTGTAAAGTGTGGGTCACATAATAATTTGTCATCAAGTTAAGTTGGAAAATGCCTTTTTCAAACACTGTGGCCCCTTCTGCACATGCAGAATAATGCACTTTCAATCCACTTTCACAATCCAAGTGGATTTTGATATTCTGCACAGTAAAATCCAGCAAAGTGCATTGAAATGTAAGAAATGCTGTGTTGGGGAGGGGTATGCCAGCGGGTGATGCAGGAAACAAATTTTCTTTCAGTTTCATGGGTAAGACAAAAACCCTAGGAACCTTCAGCTACAACTTTTGACTTAGTGGGATAAACTGCTCCATAAGTGTTTTGGTTTATATTAGTGTCTGTTTGCCAACTGTGAGTTAGGAAATGTCTGGAGATTTGACAGCAAAGCTTGGAGAAGGCAAGATTTGGGGAGTGGAGGAACTTCAGCAGGATATGATACCATAGAATCCATCCTCCCAAGCAGCCATTTTCTTTAGGACCATTGATATTTATAATGTGAAGCTTAGTTGCAATTGAGCTTGGCTACCCTACTCAAATACTAATATAAAGCCTTTATTGGCATCATACAATGACTCATTTTACAACCAGAATAGCATAATATAGCTCAAATAACCATCATTTAATATAAAAATCTCCCTTAATTGAAGTACCAATTATATCCAACAGAAACTTGGCAACTAATTCAGAAAAATCTTGATTTGAACCATCCAAGAAATGCTTTATCCTTTGAACATCTGTCATATTCATGTTAAAAGATGTAAACAATACTCGATGCTTATACCTTAAGCGGTGGGAATACCTTAAGTATTCCCTATTTGGGCAGTGAAACATGATATGCTCTAACGTTTCTACTTGTGTGCTATTACAAGGACATAATCTTTCGGTCTTTGGTATTTTTTGGAACCAACCCTCGAGTAAAGCAAACGGCAAAATATTGAATCTTGCTAAAGAAAATACATGTCTTAATCTGAAGTTAGTCATGTAAAGTAAATAATAAGACATATAACCCTTTACTTCAACTAGTGATTGATTTAGAGATGAGCAAGTTGAATTTGCTGCTATTAAAGATCTTTGATAATCCCATTCGAGGAATTTTTCTTTTAACAGGTTTTTTTTGCCTCTAGATAAGATAACATTGTTATTTCATCCATAGATATGCCAATTTCTGTAATCTTATCAACCATTTTCTCATGCCAGTTTGAGGTGTTAAGTTCAGAGAGCAGTAAGCATGTAAAACTGCCTGGCTTGGAATGGTGGTGGATTTTTAACCAGTATGTAGTTGCTCTAGTCCAAGCCGAGGTAGTTAGGGAACATAGGCCTAGTTCAATACATAAGGCTGCATAAGTCACGCAGTTTACAAAACCCATAATCCTGAACAAATATTTAGAGTGTAAAGTATTTAGACTGGTGTTTTGAGCTAGGGAAAGGAGCCATAGAGTTGCTGCAGAACTACTTTTGCATTGAATGCCTTGCTTACTGCTAGAATGTATTGATGTCCTCTAGCATTAAAAAAAATCACTAAAGTGTTTACAGTTGGGGTAGCTTTTACTGATGCCATTTTAACATGGGCTAACCAAGAAAGATTGGCTACCCTACTCGTAATGTTAACTGCTACCCTGGCCATTTTTCCATCTCTATATTGTCAGCTATAATATTTGTTGAATGAAAAAAGTGCTTGACCGGCTTACATCTATGTTTGACCTTCCAGTTGTGAATAATTCACCTACTGTAAGATAGCACTGAAATGAAACATAATGCAGGTACTTAAGACCTTTTTGGGGGAAAAAGTTCTAAATGCCAGGAGATACTGGCAAAATAATAATAAATCGAGCTTATCTGCTTGACACCATGATTTATAAATTTAGAGGATAAGGGGAAAGCGTTCTGGAAAGCAATATAATTTTTCCCCCATTGGGTACAAAGTTCAAGTCATGCCTGTGCCATATGGAACACTGATGATTTATAACAGGTGAAAATCAGAGTTGGCAAAACATATAGTACTACTCCCAGAGTACATATTAAAAAAGAAGAATCACTCTGTGGAACAGCTTTTGTCATGCTAATTTTTCCTAGTTAAAAAGGGAAGACCATTTTCATAATTTAAAGAACCAAACATATTTTCTCTCATTTGTTCTTATTGTGTTTGTTTTGTGTGCTCACTTTGAAAGAGAACCTATGATGTCCTTGATTTTCTTGAGCATGTGCCGATGGGTTGGGGAAAAAGTTGTGATGCTACACCATTTGAAGTCACAGGTGACCAATTAATGAAGTCAACATTTCCTGAGGTTAGCTTACAAATGCACATTCACCATTTGATAGAGGTTGCCAGTAGCCAAACTGGTCCAAAGGAAAACATAAAACTTGAGGAATAGGTGGCATGACTGTATAAAAGACTCATCACAAATATGACACAAGAGCAAGGACTTCTGTGTCCTCTCATATCTCTTCAAACTTTCTATGCCCTCTATTCACATATTTAAAAGCCAAGTGCCTGTTAAGGTGCAGCCTAAAACACAATGCTCCTAGAGCAACTAGCATTAGATTAAGAGATCTGGCACTAGCACATGGTCTTTACCAATCCACAAGACTCATACAATCTGACCCAACATCCAGTAAACAGCATCAGTCACTGCTGATACAGTAACAACATCTGCTTCTTGCCATCTTAACCAACCCTCAATATATTTTGGCAGTACTTATAATAAGCACACAGTGACTAGAATTGCCAGACATTTATATTCTATTTTATTTTGTGCATATGGTATATGAGTCAACAAATGGAACTGAATACCATCCATAATACTGGAAGTAGTGACCAAATCCTGGAAACTATGTATATAGCACCATTTTCTGATTCTGCAGGTTCTTACCTTGATATCCTCAGGTACAATGCCCAAACCGTATTTTTTTCTTTTGTAAATCCAAGTTTTAAAAGGAGGAGTTTTGCCTTTTTCTGTTTTTTTCTGGTATGCTTCTATTCTGAGACCTGTTTTGTGAATATCATTTTAGGCTGCTGAAAATAGTTTTCTGCTCTCTGTGTGCCACTGGTGGTTTTATTCTTATACTGTTACTTTTATTATTTTATTATGTAGTTTTCAATGTATAAGGTATCTGCAGTGATGATACATTTTTACCATGCAGATTATGAAACTCCTACAGTGTTACAATGTCACTTCCTGTTTCAAAACATCAAGTGCTTTCCAAGCAGTCTGTACACATATCCACCACCACCCTGCTGCAAGAACTTAAACAATCCGAAAAAAATAAGTTTGATTATACTCTATGGAGAATATTTCTGGAGTTCTGGAAGTGGGCTGTTTTATAAGATAGAGGAACCAAATTATTAGCATGGGTGCTGGTGACTCTTCTTACAAGAACCCCAAGTTTGGAAAAGATTGAGAAGAGGTCCAATTTTATGGAACCTCCCCCCCCCCCCCAATCATTCTCCATTGCTTCCAGTGAAGGAAAAACAGCCTTTTTTTTCCTCCAGGGGAAAAGCAAGGTCAACTTGTCCTACCACAAGTACCAACACAAGCCCAACAGGACCAAACCAGAAACCAGGAATTCAGGAAAACTACAAACCAGCGTGGCAAGGCCTAATAGAACCAATCTGCAATCAGAGAATCAAAGTACAAAAGAGAGAGAGGGTGATTTTGCTTGCCAAGATGAACCAGATGCCCTGAAGAACTCAAGTGCCCTGAAGAACTCAGGTACACACAGGCAGGATAAGTCCAACAGAACCATTGTCAAATCACAGAGTGCCTGCATTTTTAAAGGTACCCCCCCCCTTCATACCCAAGGGCAAGCACACTGGAGGGCAATTTTTGCTAGCCCAGTAGAACTAGCCCAGAAGCCCATAAGATTGTTGTTGGCAGCTGGCTAGAGGGTGGGGGAAAGTATATATATATATATTTTAAAGGACCTGTGTCAAACTAGAGAACCCTGCAGTGGCAACTGAAGTGGGGGCAGTTTCCAAGCCCAGAGGAAGGAATGACAACATACAGAATGCCCAGCAGACCCCACTGCCAGTCTGCCAGTGCAAATTCAACAGAACTAATGTGCATCCAGAGAATCATGTCAACGTTCCATATCCAAGCAGATGGGAGGGTGGGCAGAAATCTTGCAAGCCCAGCAGAACTAGTTTCATTGTACAGAATGCTGTGGACAACCCAATGCTAGTCTGCCAATGCAAACTCAACAAGAGGAATAATGTGAGCCCAGACTGAGAAACAAAAATCAAGCACTCATGGAGCATTTCAAAAGTGTAACACATTGAAAAAGCATTGAAAAACTTATCCCCCCAAAACCTTCCTGAAACTGATAAAAGCAGCCCTTTAAACTCCTAGGAGGTAGCAGAACAAAGGCAACTTGCAACTGCAAGTCAAGGAGGAAAAAGGAGAGAGAGAAACAGTCCCCAGGAGCCTGCGAACACTGACTTTTGATCTTCCCGAAAGTGCCAAATATTTTTTTAAATTGTTCAGGACCATTGTGGGGGAAGGGGAGGTCTGAAAATTCCTTGAAATATGTGGGAGAGCAAAGAAAAATACTCTCAAAATACCTATAAGTATATTTTCAGTTCGGTTACTTTCATCTGAATGCATACTCCTGTTTTTAGTCTGTACAACCAAGTTTCCATTTGTCAAGGACTTAGTTTCTTGAAGGGGGGGATCATGTAGCTGTTTTTTGAAGAAGTTGCTGCTGTGGATAAATTTTGAAATGCTTTCAGTGAGGCATTCATCAAACGTATATTTGTAGAAAAAGAACAAGAACTTCTGTTATCCTGTTAGAATTGTTCTTTCATCCACTTCAGGAAGACTTTTCTGTCACATTCTCAAGTGAGTGTGCAAAGGTGATGTGGTCAATAGAGAACACTGCTTGGATTATTGCCCATATAACATGCTTTTTATTGTATTTGTCAGAAAGCCAGATTGCATGTTATGGTGGCCAGCGCCTCATCCTTATCCCACCATTTAGACTGGCCTGTCTGGCATTAACCAGGGCCCCAGCTTTTTCCACTGTGTCTCCAGCTCT
Source organism: Sphaerodactylus townsendi (assembly GCF_021028975.2). Taxonomy (NCBI): domain Eukaryota; kingdom Metazoa; phylum Chordata; class Lepidosauria; order Squamata; family Sphaerodactylidae; genus Sphaerodactylus; species Sphaerodactylus townsendi. The sequence goes on along the minus strand of NC_059425.1, from coordinate 125,275,303 downwards.
GTGAAATGGGCTCCCTGAAGGGGTAAGAAGGACCCCCTGAGGAGGTGTTGCAAAACCTGCCTGTTTGTCAGGGCTTTTAGGAGAATTTGAATAGTGGCTATTTCTTCAGAAGGGAGAGGGAAGGCATTCAGAGCTTGTTATTTTATCTTTGGTTTTAGTGGGCAATGTTTTAGATATTATTGTAAGCTGCCTTAGACCAAGAGCAAAGGTGGAATATAAATCTTTCTATGAACAATAATAAGTAATAAGTAATTTGGCTTACTCCCAAGAAGAACTGCATTAGATCGGTAGTTTAGTTGTTGGACTACAGCTACAGGGTGGGCTGGAGGGCTTTGCCATCTCAGCAGTAGTCTGAGTCCTTCCTTAATTTGTAGGCAGAGCCATAGCTAGACCAGAGTGCACCCAGTGCACACTCTGGCTTTTGCGGGGCCCCCCCCACAGCAACCCCCTGCCCCCCATGGTGCCCTCCTGCTCCCCCCTGCTCCCCCCAAGCACCCCTGCCCCCTGTGGTGCCCCCGCCCCCCACGGCACACCCTCTCCACACCCTGCCCCACTTACTTTTAGGAAAGGAGCAGGCCGGAAAAGAAGGCTGGAAGCCTGCCTGCGTTGCCTGGGCCTGGTGGGAACTACATTTCCCTTGGGAGCCCCTGGGAAATGTAGTTCCCACCAGGCCCAGGCAACGCAGGCAGGCTTCCGGCCTTCTTCTCCGGCCTGCTCCTTTCCTAAAAGTAAGTGGGGTGGTGCGCCACAGGGGGGACATGGGGGGTGCCACGGGGGGAGGGGAGGGGATTTTTCCACCCCCCATGTGACTAGAAATGGTGCGCCCAGTGCGTTGCGCACTCCTCTTCCCCTGGTGGCTTCGCCACTGTTTGTAGGTGTCATTTTCAGAATTTTTGTAACCCTCTAATGTGTACAAGCAATGCATGCAGAAGGTAATCTACTCAATTATTCACTAAGAAGTGGTTTGGTGGTTTGATGGTTCTGACCAGTAAAAGTAAACACACTGTGATAACTGACAAGCACTAAGACAAAATCTGTGCTAATACATGATGATATCTAGTTGAATAATATCTAGGCTACCTGTCTTTATGCACATCCTTAAACTCAACACGCTATTTACAGGTAGAGGCTAGCTGAGCTGGGGATTGCTGGATTGGTTTCCAGACTCTGCCTTCTTCCAAGAGCCATAGTATTATGATAGGAGACCAGTACAATAATGCAGAACTATAGTCTCTTGCTATATTCAAGTGTGTATGAAGGAAGGAGAGATTTACAATACAATCCAAAGCATCTTTCTAAATCCATTGGTTCGAAAGGGTATCATTCCATTTAGGATTGCACTGCTAGTTTCTGATCGCTCTACTGTACACAGTGCTACTCTACACAGACTGCCAAGACTGACAAAATAATTCCTTACAGAGGCTAAAGCTTGAACAACAATCGTAGCCCCATACTTGAGAAGTGGCCTATTTAATTGCTTGCGCTTTAGGGACAGTTTTACTACTATCACACTTGTCAGTGAAATCAGAATGTGCCTTTAATCTTCATGCAAAACTTGTTAAACCACAATTTGTCTGGTGGATAATGAAAACCAGGAATGTGGTAATATTAAAGATGGTTTATTCTCAAAAACAGCACATCTATTTACTGATTCAACTACGGGTTAGTTAAGGGGATGTATGCATTTTACTTTAAACTCATACAAATAAATGTCAACACGTCATCATTTTATATTAAATATTTTAGCCTGATGATTTTCCAAATATGATAGCTGAATATTTTCTTCCTATTTCAAACATGCTGCTTCTGATTTGCACCTCTCTCATGTTTTTCAAAGCATTACATAAGTAGTTTCAGCTGCACAAGTTCAGTTAACATCAAGAGAACTGTGCAGCCCAGTCCTTGCTTGTACTGCCATGAAGATGTAGGAGCAAACTTATTTAACATAATGGAGTCACACAAGTGTATGAAAAGTATTTAAGACTATGCAGCTGAAGATTAATTTATGACTACGTAAGCACCCTGGTCTCTATACACTTAACCACTGAGGTTAATAAGCTGGACTTCAGCATGAGGGTGATACCCCAAATTCTCCATTTATATTGAAATAGAGAAGCTTACAGGAAATTGAAATGAAAGCCCCAGATCATCATCTTTGCTTCTAGACATTTTAGGCAGCACCTCTATCACTCAAAATACAAGCTGTATATTTGAGGCTTTTATTCTTTCGGATGGCAGTGTAGATTTATCACATGCAGAGAGTTGTCCAGAGATACTGAACACTGTATGTTGGGAGAGTGGGTTTCTTATAGGAAAAAACAGACTGTCAGGGTGTTGCAGAGTGATCCTAAATCTCCCTCGACAAAGTGATTTACTTTCCTTCCTGGGAAGGAGATAAACCTTAATGGTTGGGTCATTGGTCTAATGGGGTTGAGACATAAGCCTGATGTGTCCAGGTTTGGGAGTGTCCCCAACGAGGAAGTTAGCTGATGAAATTACAGCTGTGAAACAATGACAATGCAAAATAAGGTGGTCATTCAAGGTATTAGTCAATGCAAAAAAACATTGTACAGTACAACACTGGGCAGGTAAGCACATTAATCCATTTATTGTCTTTTCCATGGTGCATGGTCCAGGGTTGGAGATGGGATCTCTCTTCAAGGCAAAATATTTTGTTTAGACTTAATCCCTGTCAGAAAGGATGCGAGAGAACATTATGCAAGTTGCTTTGGAGGGAGACAAATCCAGTTCTTTTTCCTTGTAGGTACAGTGAGCCAATGCCCAAAACAGCTCCCCTATTTTTGGCATTTTGGCACCATGCTGCTAGGCACCCCAAAGGTTGGCTGAGGTGGTAGGGATGCCACTGTGTTTAAAACAGAGTCCCTTGGTCCACCATAGGTCAGTCTGGCAACAATGTCCTCTCCAATTAGGCTTACCAACTCTGACTTGGGAAATTCTTGCAGATTTGGGAATAGTGCCTGAGGAACTTCAGTTTCTCTACCCTCTGCAGGTGCTATTTTCTCCAGGGGAATAGATCTTTGTACTCTGGAGATCAGTTGTAATTATGGAAGAACTCCAGGTGCCACCTAGAGGACGGCAACCCTAGTTCTAAAACCTGGCCAATGCTAGCTATTTGTTTTGCAATTAAAACTTGTATAATAATCTCATTACAGAACTTTTTGATGTGAAAATAAGGGGCAGAAATATCCTTTATGAAGACAATTACGGTATGTCTTATGAAGTTATGAAGACAAATCAGAGTAAAGGTAATACTTCTTGTTATCATTCTGAATGGATGTCCATTTTCACTTCCCCTATGCCTTACTTTTTTTCTAAAGACAGAGCTTTTCAGAATAGATGAAAATGATGGAAAGAAGTATCCTTCTTTGTCTCAGTTATAATTTAAATAGATGTTTTCCAATGAAAATACTGAAGAACATAAGAAGGAGGCCCCAGCATATAATACATATGTAAAGATGGTCCAATAACCTTCTTTTATTGGAAAAGTTGCTTCATATGAGCATGATTTTAAGCAGGGAAATGGTAGGCATTCTCCCACTTGTGACTTTAGGCGAAAAGTTCCTATGATGGGGGGAATTTGAGTATCACTTTTAGTGCAAAAGCTGAAAGTACCCAAAGTATATTGTTTTCTATTCCCTTGCAGTCTTATGTAGAATCCTGTAAGCTCAGATAAACAGGGACATAATTCCCATCAGTTTGTCAGCATGGCCAATTGGCCATGCTGGTAGGGGTTGATGGGAATTGTGAAGTTCCTGAACATCTGAGAGCCGCGAGGTTCCCTACCCCTGTCTAGTGCATCTCCAGTCTACACTAGCAATGTCTCAGAGGAAGCAGATAGACTCATACAGGTAAGGATCATCATTACACTAAATCATTCTATTGGCAATTTTATTCCATTTTCATTATGATGCGTATTTTTAAGAATATTACTCTCAAATAAATAACCCATGTTCTTCAGTTAAAAATTTTAACACTGCAATAAGAAAGTGACAGCTCTCATCCTCACAGTTTGGTCTTAGAAGATGACTTGAAAATAAACCAAGAGAAAGGCTATGACTCCTTTTAAAATGATAGCAGAAAAGCTTGTGGACAATGCTGCAGTGGCTTTGTGTCTTTGAAATGTGTAATTAGTACAAGTTTAGTTGCCAAAACCTACCTCTTGTCTATTCTGGTTTTAGTAACTGGACATGGACCTTGGTAATAATGTTCCTTTGCTACTGCTGATAACTCTAAAATGACATGCTTTCTCACCACAGTTTGTTTTAGTTGTCATTTTTGCCTTTCAGCTCATTCAACCATTGGCAGCTGCCTTTGTTCCCTGGAGGCATGTTGTAGCAACAGCTCAGTAATCCCTGCCAATTTTTTCCTATTATTCTGTAAGGGAATAGGACCAAAGCCAGCCACCAAGTATTTAATACATTTCTTCACTAATAAAACACGAATACATGGAGAGGTTAGACATGGTTCAAGACAGAAATAGCTGTTGTGGGTGATTCTGATTCTATTCAGTGTTTCTCATCAGTTAGTCACATGTGGCTTTTATTTCTGTTTCATGATGTGTAGATAAGGGTAACTGCTGGCACCTTCTCATTTTATCTTGCATGGATTGTGTTCAGTGTGCAATATGCCTGTGCAATCCTCATTACAGCTGTGGATTAAACATTATGCTAAGTTAACTACAGAGATGAGTTTCATCCAAGTCATGTAATGGCACAATAAAAGAGTAGCCTGGAGGCAAAATGGTGGTTGAAGTTCAGACTTACTTCTTCCATGAACCCATTAGATGGTCTTTGGCAAACTATCAGCCTTCCTCCTAACTACATTTTAGGTGGATTCAAGAAAGGCAAATGTAATGGGTATGGAGCACAATACAAATAGTTTTGGGAGGAGTAATACTCACACATGTCCCATCCCAAAACGAAGCTCGCTACATTTTATTTCCTCAACCTGGGATTTCTTAAAATTGCTAAACCAGCTATTTATTGACTTTTTTGCAAAATCCTGGTTGGGAGCCATAATTTCAAGACAAACAGTCAGCAGGAAATGCTTTTGTTTCTGTCCCTTCCACTGTATCGGCCCACAATCAGGAAGAATCTGCCACAGAAATATGTTCATTATTGCCCGCTGTTGCAGAAATGTCCCTTTATTTTACATGTTGTACATGCACAGCTACGAGGTGCAGCCAATCAAACTGTGGTGGAGGTTCATTTTGTGTGCCTGCACAGCTACATATGTGATGCAGGAAATAAAAAGAGAGGTGTCTCCATGTGAAGGTGCTGAAGCAACCCAGATTGTTTCCATGGGCTCTAAATTGCTGCCTGCAAACAGGAAAAGGAAAACAGGTTATTTTATCATGGCTGCAACTCATCATGCATTTCCGCTGTGTGGAAGTCACTCATAGATCTAATAATAGCCTTCTACCTTTCGCTGTTGCTCAGGACCTAGGTGCCCCTATGCTTACCAAATCTCATCACAACCTAAGCAAGGTCAGCCCTGATTAGTATGGAATGAAATGAGAGACCAAGAAGTAAGTCTAGGCTGTTTTACATAAGCATGAGGTCACCAACTCAGGTAAGTTACACCAACTCTCAGGTTACACAATGATTTCTGAGTGCCATAAATAAACTGAGACTGCTAGCTAGAAAGGCATTAAATAAATATATAATATATACATAATGATATATATGTTTATATGTATGGTATATGTTGTATTTCCAACATATCTGCTATAGGCACAATTGTTACTGGTACTTTTTTTTTTTTATCTTTTGCACATTGTTGACTGGATCCCACTCAGACTTCTGTTGCTTGTAACTACTTTTGTAAAATAACTGCTACCATATTACATCCACTTCCCCAAGTTTTCAAGAAATTCTTTGGGACACTGACAATTGTTGCTTTATGATGTGGCTCATTGTAATAGCTCTTCCTTAAGAACTTTCCTCAAAAAATCAGTGAACAGAAAACTAGTGGACTACAACTTTATTAGAGTTGTGCCTTTGGGAGACATTTCCTCCATGACTATAACTTCTTTCACAACAGTCATCATTAACATTGAACTGTATTCAGATGTCAACAAAGAGACCAGTTAATTCGTGACATGAATTAGCTTCAGATCCCCAAGCTCACACGATCATTTCTCTCCTCATATCCAGAGTTGCAATTGAAAACTTCATGGTTTTGGAGAGTCTTTGATCTAATTACTTAGAACCAATGATTTTTTTGAAGGACAGTCACCATATACTCAGAGAGAAATCCTAAGCACATTCTACTCAGAATCCTACTCACTGAGGTTGACTTCCAGCAAAGCATTTATGGGATTGCAGCCAGTAGATTTTAAATTGCTCGAAGTGAGTATCTAAAGATATCTGTATAGTTCACTATGAACGCATACCAATATTTTCCAGTACCTATGAACATGACTTGGGGAGGCCATATTCCACCCTGGTTCCAAATAGCATGCTTACAGGTAATTAAAAGTTCTACAGTAGGGTTATCAGGCACATAATACACCAATAGTACATGTTCCAGTCATTTCCTAGATGGGAGATCTTTTCACAACTCCGAAGTACTACCTTGGAGTTCGATGATGGAATGTAAATGTAATGAAAAAAATGTTGGATACATTGTGCATAATTTATACGTTGGAAACCCTGAGGTATACCTGTGTGCTATGTAAAGTGTAGAAGAGCCATAAGAGGAACACAATTTCTATTGAAACATGTTTCTACTGAAAAAAAGACTGATATTAGCTTATTCAGTCTAAAAGGGATTATTTGAAGGGTTGATTCTAGGTCTTCTGCACTGTTTTACCTAATGTTTGTCAAATGGCAGCTGAAAATATATGCTTTGAAATGGATGGATGTCTCAGGTGACACTTTGAGCTCAATGAATATAGTATGCAACCAATTCTCTTGGAACAAAGAACTGCTATATGCATTTGATCAGGAAATATGTATGATACAGTAAACCAACCATTTCTATTTCTCTTGTCTTGGATAGAAAGGAAAGGAGGGGAAAAATCTGACTGTACAGCAATTTACTTGCAAAACACGCAAGGCAGAGAACAAATTTGATGTTCTTTCAATAGTTGTGCTTAGTGGTCACAGGCCTGAAATGATAAATAATCAAGTAACAATGCTGTGCCTCTTCCAGTTGTTCAGGGATTAGAGGACACTCTTGTGTATATCTTTCATTTTCCTTCTGTTGTAAAGGGAGCTACTTTAAATAAACCAGCAGTATGGAGCTATTTTAGACAGTCCATTAGTATGGGGATAAATAAATGAAGAATCCCAAATATCAGCACCTAATATTCACAAATTCATTTTATTTTATCCACCAGCTCTGGCTCTCTAATGCTCTAATAAATTAAATTCTATTAGAACTGCTATTCTGTTTTCATTCCTCACAGGAGTGCCTGTAATCCAATTCTGTGTGTGGTTTGTGCATTTGGCATAATATTTGCACCAAAAGTACATTTTTCCCTTCTTGAAAATATAAATTATATTGGTTTTAGATCAGATAGAAGATAATAGTTTTTGTTTGCTTGCTTCGTTTGCTTGCTTGCTTGTTTGTTTGTTTCATAATTTTGCATGTAACAAAATGTACCCATTGTCATTGTTACTAACAACAGCAATAGTATAATATAATGTTTTAGGATTAAACTACAGAAAACATAATATGATGTTCTGTATTTTTTTTAAAAAAAATAATTACTTTTCTAAATAAAACACACACACGTACCGTTTGTTGGCTAATAGGATATCACAAAAGTTAAGACATCGCTAATTAGTGTGATTGTTCTAAATACATGCCACTCTGCTCATAACAGTTAGACAAGATCCACCACCTTAATCCAACATAGGCTTACTGCTCACCCAGTGGCAATGGGATATCTCCTATCTTTCTTCTTAGTCTGGCATCCTTGATAATATAAAGAGTGAGAGAAAATGTATCCCAATTGATGCTGTAGGTATTTCCCCCAAATCTCTATGGTCTTTGGGGATTCTCAGAAGGACGTTACATTCATTCATTAACACTTCACCAGGATGTCTTGTGTTCCATTTGACATCCTTGCAGGTGGAAATTCCTAGGGAGTATTGGAGGATGTGACAACATCATACATGAACAGCAGTAGTTGAACGTCATGTCTGTTGCTCTTTTCAGCAAATTAGCAACTGCACCAATCAGCAGTTTAGTAGGGAAGACAGCTACAGCTGAGTTCCTCTTTGCCAAAACAATTCTATTGTCACAACTGCTAATTTGCTGGTGAGTTATTCATGTGTATCTTTAACAGCTATGAAGTACCCAGCTGGAAGGAGGCAAATGAAATATGGCAAGTAAAATATGCATGGAGCCCAAGTTTGATGAATGGGTTACTTTTAATTCATACTTTTGGGGGGCTTTTCACTGTTTTAATGCATTAATTCTGAATTCTGTTTTCTTTTACACAGCCCCTTCTTTGATGCTCATTTTCTTTGTCACTGAATGTATGCACTATGCCTGTGAAATCAGGCCAACTCTTAGGATACATGGGATAGATTTTCTAATCTGCTATATCTCTTGCAGCAGATCCCAACTCTACCATGGCCATGGAGACTATAGTGCTGAAATCTAATAAAGCTGTTTATATTCATTCACGGTGCAGATCTATAGTAGCATTTGGGTCAGAGGCATTTGAAAGTGTCCATACACTTTAGCACCAGTTCTGCTGCTTGACTACATGGCACAATTGTGCTTTAAAAAAATAACACTTAAACTGTAATGGATTCTCACAGAAGATGCAGGGAACTGAAGGTCTGTGTATGTGTGAGTAAGCCTAGTTCATTTTAAAGAATTACTATTTCCAGGCTTCCCTGGAAATTGAAATCCAGTTTGAGTCCATAAGGCAGCTGTGCCCATAGAATTATATGCAATTTCTCACATTCTTTGATAACTCAGAGGTTTATGTAATTCACAAATAACCAATAGAATAAGTGGAACTGGGAAAAGAAGGTGCAACTATTGGCCAAATCCTCTTGACAGTAAGGTTTTTTTTAATGCAGTCTTAACATCAGTACAGGCAAAAACAAGGGTATAGGCTGATCAATATCCACCTGAAAACAAAGATTAGTGTCTTATTAGCCGCCTAGGCTTTTTTCAGTTGTGCTCAAAAGTTCTTTTTTTAAATAAAATAGGAGGTTGGAGACCACTAGTACATAAATAGCAATTATGGAACAATTCAATCAAGAGAACAGAAATCAGACTACGGACATGAGAGCCAAAACTAGAGGACAAATGTCTGTTACTGATCAAGGAAAACAAAGCCTGAGGCTGAAGTTTAATCAAAGCATTTTAGTGGTACAAAAGCCACTGAAAATTGCTGAAAGCTGAAACAAGTTGAAAGCAAACTCAGTTCTTTAAAACAGGGTAATCTAACCTTTGTTCTTTTCAGTATATTTAAAATCTTTGCAGAGCCAGAGGGCTGCTGTACCAAATTTGCATGTACAAAAGATATTGCAAGTGTAAACCTGATTACTTCTCCCACCCCATAAAGACTCTATTAATTTATGACCAATGCTGTGTTATATTGCAGAACAATATACAACAAAAAAGCTCTGTAAAAGAGATACAATATTTTTTTTAACCAAAGGAACATTGCCTCCAAAGAGAATAGGAGACCCGTAAGTGTTTGAAGACACACTTTTTAAAAATGATCTCCAAAAAGTCATGGAAGCAGGATCTGGAAGAAAAGAAACCATTCCAGTTGTTAAATGTTCATATACTCTCCACTGCTAGGAGTGAAAATAACTATAATTTCTAATTGGCATTGTCTCTCTCAGGGCCTTGAAACAGAAGATAAGATGTCCCACTGAGGAAAATTTGTATGGTTGTGTGGGCCATTTGATATGTTCATCAATTGTAATGACTCTTGAGTTGTTATTTGTGAGATTTATATAAAATATGTTGCATATGGTTTCTAGTTTTTAACTAGCCATTTTTATTCTGTATAATGTATATACTAATTTTAAAATTTTTTAGAATACTATATTGTTGTTAGCTTAACCCATATAGAGATATTTTTCTCCACTTTTCTTTGTAGGCATGACTGATGTGGTTAAATTGCTAAGAGAAAACAAATTGAAACTGTATCTTAAGATAGAAGCAATGCTCCTTATGACATCCCTCCCTCCCCTGTCAAATCCAGGATCAGGGCAGGTAACACATATAATTAAAATCCTGGGTGGCTTTTCAACCCCAAAAGTACAATTCTGGTAATATACAGTTTTCCTATTTAAAAAAAATGTTTTCAATGAGCTATCTTTGTAGCTACACAGACACACATAAAAGAATCCTAGCCGCTTGGAAGATGGATCTTCCACCCATTTAAAAGCACTGGGTTGACCTGCCCTATGTGGACCTACTTGCTTTTTTCATACTGCATAGAATAAGTCTGCAGAGGGCATGTCAACCCAATGCTTCTCAATGGGAGGTAGATGGGTCTTCCAAGTGGCTAACATTCTTGTATTTGTCTCTATGAAGCTATAAAGATAGCTTATCGAAACAAAAAGAAAAAGAAAACTACATATTGCCAGAATTGGCAGGACCAACTGAGTACAACTATGTACTTTTTGACCTAAAAAGACATCCAGGATTAGAGCCTGCAGACCAAATGTCCTGAGGCTACCTTCAGCAAATAGCGGTAGGGAGAATGCCTTCAACTGAACACAAAATGTTGGTCACAAAGTAAGGATGAAACAAACAGCAAGGTGGGAAAAATAAGATGCTTACTGAGCTCTGCATTCCACACAGCCAGGCAGAAGATTTCTTGCAGGTGGCTTAGATGAAAAAAGTGTACTTTGAAGTGTTCTCCCAAAAAGATGCTTTGAGCTAAAATAAGGCTTCCTAAGGGCATCTTGTGAAGAAAGGTGCAGGAGTGTCTTCCAATCGTAAGCCATTTTTTAAGCTATCCACAGGATGTCTAATTTAGGCTGTGCGAGACATACCATTCATGCTACTTCTCCTCAAAAAATGTTTCAACCAGATGGTATAGTCCAAAATATCACAGTCTGCAGATAAATCCTGTAGAAGTAACAGAGAGACACGGCCTTTGGCTACATTTGCACAAAGATCCATCAAGTAAAGCCACCAGTGCCACCGCACTTCCATATTTCAGCCTTGAACCAGACTGAAAAGAGTCCAGAGCAGATTATTTGTCCAAAAAGACCTGGAGTTGGTTCACCATTGCTCACTCAATCACCTTTTCCAAATAATTCTTCTGCAATAATAGTTTCCTAAATGACTGCCTCTTAATGTTGCTGAGACAAGGTGCCCTGATTCAATTACTGATTTATGATTGACACCAAGGGGTCATCAATGCAGATTTTTTTTCTTGGTGATTAAAATCATGATTTGCCCGAATTCAACAGATTAGGTGTATAAACAGAATTCTATCATTCTAGCTGTTTTTAGTCTTCCTGGATGGAAGTGCCTATTTCAATGATTGCATCTTATTAGTGTCAACAGCACTAGATGTCATAGTTTGTCCCAAGTTTGTTCATGTTCTCTATCCTAGGGAATCTGACAGCTAACCAATCCACAACACAATATAATTTTCAAATATGATTTGAGTCACAGCTGTTGAAAAATATTAAGAATATCTTCTTAAATATTTATCTCGATTCAATTTGTTTTGACAGTCATTGTCGTCCAAACAATTAAACCTTCTGTCATCTTTAGGTACAGTCAGGAAACATATGAAACAATTGTATCTAATGCCAGTTGTACTGCTTCAGATTTGCAAAATCCCATGTAAGAAATGAAATAAGAAGACACCTTGAAAAAGAATTAGAAAATGAGAAAACAAAATGTGAGCTAAAAAGGAAAATGATGGAAACAGAGAATTTCACTTGATCAGGGGATGTTACCCTTGTCCAATCCCTTTCCAAACTAAAAAAAAACTAAAATAAATTAACAAGAAGAGATTACCCAGGCTTAAAATGCATGTAGAAATGTATACAGGTACACAAAATCCCCACAAACAAAAAAAAAGCATTTTAAAAAAATCCATGCCATATATAAGAAAGAAGTAAAAAAAGCCAAGAGGATCTCATATTCATTTATTTTACCTTTTTTGATTTTTTTCTATGCATATTGTATGTGTGCCATCGACATAGTAGAGATGGATGACTGCTTGCCTGGAGCCTTTTTGTGAGAAATGCTAAAATGGGAAGAATGATTTTGTCATAAGAAATTTGCACTGTTTTTGTACCACTGTACTAATAGTATACATTTGAATATATGATACACCTCCTTTCCTTATTATGAATTATTTTTTCTAATTTATATTCAAATTATAGACGAAATGAAAAATATTTGTAAAAGAAAAAAGCACGTATATTTCTTTGAACAAAAAATATATATAGGGAGGGGGAGGGTTGTTGTGTCAGAGAACACTTCAAACAAAAATTGTTCACCTGAGAGCTCTTCACACATCAGTTGCTTATGTTTTGCTTATCTTGTTTCCAGATCAGCAAATAGCTGCAATGATATATTATTTGAAAGCAAAATCCCTGTGGACATTGCTTATATATAAGCTCTTGAAAGTATCTTCTTAAGTGCATACAATTGCAGCTGTTCAGAGAAAGTTAAGAAAAGCCATCAGTCCAAGCTCTCAGTCCAAGCTCTCAGTCCAAGCTATAAATATAGACAGAGTGCTGCCTGTGCGGGAGACACTGATCCATTCCATACAAAGGAATTAAAATGACTTGAAGATGTTTTTAAAAGAACCATTTTGGCTTTTTTTCTTCTGCACAGCATAGGAGAAATAAAGTGTTGACAGCCAAAACAGTTCTCTTTCAGCCTCCCCCCTCCCCCCCAGCTGACTGAAGCTTGTCAATTTCATTTTGTTGCACCCTCCATTTTGTGCTCCAGGGGATTCTCCATCCCTGCCTCAATTTGCTGAGAGTTTCCCATGGAGGTTTCCTCTGCTAGGAAAGGAGGTGTATCATATATTCAAATGTGTACTATTCACACAGTGGAGCACGATTTCATTGGAAAAAGTAAATGAATACAGTCTGTTTTGTCTGGTGCTCTCACACATGTGTCATGTAATTTTTTATTTTTTATTTTATTTTCAGGGAGGTCAGAAGTGTATATGTGGGAAATGACACCCAAAGCCATCCCCTTCTCCAAGCGCCCCCCCCCCCGTGCTGGGGGCATGGCTCGGGGGTGCCTAGCCCACCCATGCCAGGCTGCACGTGGTTACATGGGGGGTGCAAAATCGGTCCCCTGTAGAAAATCGGTTCCATGTATAATTCTATATTGCAGGGCTGAGAGAGCTACTTGTGGCTATCCCATCTCTCTGTTGATAGAATTCATTATCCCATTGGAAGTAGCTTGTAGTGAGGCAATGTTGAAACAGGGCTGTAATGTCTTTAGGGAAAATCCGGTTAATTAGTGTGATGGTGTCTGCTACGTAGCCAACCTCACCTGTAGCAGTGCGAATGGGGAGAGAATAGTCCTTCTCCTGGAATGGTGCCCTGTCAGACCTGGCAGAACAGTACCCTGAACATAGGAGTCTGTTTGGATTCAGAGACTCCACCTTGGGACTGTGTCTGAACTTGTGGGCAAGAATGCCTAAAGGACCCCCCACCTCATGCCTGGCAAATACTCAGGAACTGTTGACAGACAGACAGACAGACAGACAGACAGACAGACAGACAGACAGACAGACAGACAGACAGACAGACAGACAGACAGACGATAAAATAACATACAAAAACATTTGCCAGCATACACAGTTAGCTTGACCAACAAGCTACCTGTGGACATGTTCAAAATTTGTGTGTGTATATGTGTGTGGTCAAGTCACAGCTGACATGGTGACCCTGTAGAGTTTTGGCTTACCATTGCCTGCTTCCACATTGTGACCTTAGTATTCCTTGGAGGTTGCCCATCCAAATACTAACAAAGGTTACCCTGCTTAGCTTCTGAGATCTAACAAGATCAGGGTAGCCTGGGGCTATCCAGGTGTGAAAAAAATGTAACGCTTTAAATAATTTTGCCTGATATCAATGTATACATGTTGACAACACTACATTCTCCACAGGGGCATAGCTGCTTAAAACAGTGCCCAGGGCTCACACTGGGTGGTGCACCCTCCTTTAACTGCACCTCCACCCCATTCAGGTGCAGATGAACACCAATGGGCAGGGCTTGCCCTGTCCCCAATTTCCATATAGAGATTAGGAGTGGGGCCAGCCAAGTTTGCCCGACCCCCAACTCCGTGTGGAGTTTGGGACACCTGATCTCCACATGGAGATCAGAGTGGCAAGGGCTTGTTTGACCCTGGTCTCAGCAAGGCTGGGATCCACCTTTAAACTGCAAGCTTCCAGTTGGAGGGTGGAGCCAACAGAATAAAGTTGGGCATGCTCTGTGCTCAGGTCACAGTTGCAAGGGCAGATGTGCTCTAAATGTGCCTCCTGGAAGTGGCACCAATGGCTCTAACCCCCCCCCCCCGATCCCTAGTTACACCATTGAGTACACCTGTAGTGCTTCTGATAAATCAGTACTGTTCCCAACCTTCAGGAGGTACAAGGAGATCACTCACTATTATAACTGATCTCTAGACTACAGAGATCAGTTACTCTAAAGAAAACAGTTGCTTTGGATGGTAGACTCTATGTCATTACAACCTGCTGAGGTCCCATCCTTCAGGTATTTTTCAGTCCAGCATTACTACCAAACCTAGCCACTAGGAGTATATTATTTCAGTCTTCAAATCTACCCTGACTTCTAGTTGGTTTTTGTGCCTAATTTTACAAACAGGTTTTGAGCTTGCAATCCTTAAACAACTTGGCCCCAACTATGTTTAAGGGCCAGGTCCTCAAACATACAATGGTTTCACACTTGCTGATTAATGCACTTTCAATCCACTTTCAATGCACTTTAATGTTCACTCGCAAGTGGATTTTGGCTTTTCAAGTATTTTCAGGTATTTTCCAACCCACATTTGGCAAACATGAATTAAATCTGACCAAACTATACTGTGTATCTCCTTATATATTATTTAGTCCCAAAAAGTATACACAGATTGGGGTCCTATATGAATATCCCCCCTGCACACTTTCCTGGCTCAAAAACACTACTCTAGGCTATTTGTCATCCTGACATGGTAAAAGCCAGGCACCCTATCTTTTTTTGCCCCCCAAGGTTAAAGAAGTCCAAGGAGTCCATATTCAATCAAGTAAATGCAGAAAGGAAATGAGTTGCTGTACTTTCCTGGCACTGAGACTCCAATATATAAATCCTCTCATCCCATCTAACTTCTTTATATGGTTGTCTTAGGATCCAATCACAGGTCCCCAGAATCATATGTAGTTTGGTTCTAAAAAGTTTGCTTTTATCACAGAAAATATTTTTGTGAGGAATTTAGAAGTTATACCAACATTATCAACTTTCAGATGTAATGGTCGGTGGTCAACCTTTCACAGGATATGTATATCCCCCAGTAAACTTCTCAACTGCCAACCAAAGAAGACCCACCTGAAATCCTTTAAAAGACTTCCATATCGTAATAAATACACAAGACTGGTACTAAGCTTTGAGTCCCCTGACACCCCCTCCTATCTACTCAAGCACAAAACCTTTTTTTGCTAATAGCTATGACATCTGGGTAAATAGGGTTTTTAGAACACCAAAATCAACAAACTGGTGGATATTCCCAGCAACAAGGAGTTACCCAATAAAGCAATCTATCCTAAGGAACCCTCGACTTTTTCATCCTGTACTCTCCCAGAGACTCTCAACAGAAATACCGAAAGGATGAATGAGATTAACTCCATCCTGACAGAATGGAACTGTCTAAAGACTCTTATTGAGGGGATGGCGAGTCAACAACGTTCACCCAAGAACCCAGGTGAAATCCCTTCAGCTAAGCAGGTGGCGGAAACTATTAAACAACCCCAGACAGACTCAGCTCTCCACTCACAACTTCTAGATCTCTCCACCCATCAACAGCTGATGCAACATCAACCCACTAACAGAGAGAATCTTAAAAGTCCGTTAAAACCATCGAATCAAGTAACTGACATTGATATTGATCTGCGTTCAGAAAGAGTACTCAATTACAGAAACTTCCGTAGCTCAGGAGGAAAATCCTGGGCAGTTGAGCTGGAGGAATTGCAACTATGTTCTAACAATCCCAGCCCTGGTACCATCTTGGACACTATAACTCATAATGGAACAGATGAGACCCTATTATGTATTAGCTCTAAGGTCCCTCTAATCGAACCTGAATCCACAATCAATGAAGGAAAGAATACAGAGGGATTTTGTGATCTTTCTATTGGCCTTCAAGAAGATCTAGTTGATATCTCAGCCTCCCCAGTACCTGCACTTGGTCAAAGGAATTTCATTAAGTCAACAGCTCAAGTCCTCCGTGAGGAGGAATCACAGCCTCAGCCAACTGGAGACAACAAAGAGGCAAAGTCAACTACAATCCATGAGAGGCAAGACCCCCAAAGTACAGAGGACTTTGATCTGGATCTTAGATCATCCAGACTACCCCAAACTGACCCAGGTTCAGTGACCTTTGGAAAGTCCTGGATGGAGGAACTGAGGGAACTCAATGGGAACTCAATGGGAATTCCGAATAGGGGCCCTATGAATGGCTGTATCCAGTATGACATGCCTGCCATCGAAGAAATCACTCCCTATGGACTCGACGCCAGGAAGGGAAGTAGCCTCCTTATCTCCTGGAACATCGCGAGGATGGAACAACCAAAGCAAGAACTGATTCTTTACCGCTTACTTAAGCAGATTTAAGTTTATAGCTCTGCAAGAAACCTGGTCTACCACAGATTTATTCTTAAAGGCTACCACCAATATTCCCTTCCAGCCACCAGAGTATCCAAATTTACGCTATGCGGTGGTCTTGTACTGTTTGTTACCAACGGTATTAAATCCACTTCTCTGGGCTCCTGTCCACCTCTTGCCCATGTGGTTTTGATAGGAGGGGAAGATCTGACTATGATTATAGTAAACCTCTATATCTCTCTGCCTATTTCATTTAGTCTCTTATCCAATACTTGGAGCAGTTTATCATCATTCATTGAGAACCTGGAAAATAATCACCCGCTTACGGAGTTAATATTGACAGGAGACTTTAATGCCAGGGTTGGTGCAGAACTATCCACAACTTTGGCCCAGCTCAACCTTGAGGACGACTCTGCACAGCTTCTCCTATGTCCTGCCCGCCGGACTTCTAAAGATCCACTCCGCTGGAACTCCGCTGGAATCCAGCTAATAAAATTTGCCATAAAATTTAACAAACTATGGTTGAATGGGCTTAAACACCATAGAAACGCAGATAGTTTTACCCTGGTTAATCCCATGGGTTCGAGTGTAATTGATTATATTTTAATGTCACCCTATTTATATCAGTTCGTTACTTCTTTTAGTATTGGGGACCTATTACTCAGTGATCATCTACCACTAACTCTAACCTTTTCAAGTAAGGTTGGGGTTGATGAGGACCCTTCTTTGACACCCAAGCACTATAAGTTAACATGGTCACCACAGGTAGCAGCCACCAGGAGGCCCTGCTTGGCTCTCCTATGATAACCAAATTAAAAGAGGATATAACAAAGGCTGCTTCCCCAGAACTGGGAATAGTTCAATTTGAACAACTAATTACTGTTTTAGTGCAAAATTTACAATCAATTTCCTTGTCCAAACCCAAGGCCTCCAAACACAATACAACATGGTTTGACCATTATTGCATCGAACATAATAATATAATTCATGCACTTTATAGAAGATACCAAGAGTACAGGGATGAGGAGCTACTCAGCAACATCACTCAATTAAAAGAAAGTTCCAACTTGTAGTTCAACTGAAACACATGAACTACATTGAATATCAATGGAATCAATTATACCAGGCCACTATAACTAATAACATCCAACAATTCTGGCAGTTAGTAAATAGAAGTACCTCAACCTATAAGACGATGCCTCTACATATATCTCTCTGGCTCACTGGCACATATATTTTTCCAACCTTTTCAATGTGGGTACTACTACTTAACCCTGTTCTTGCCCCAGCTTCAGCTGAGCTACCTGAATGGCCCAAGGTTAAACCCTCAGGAAGTGATCGATTTAATTAATGGTTTAAAAGAGGCAGCCCCTGGCCCCACCAAATAATACCTGAAATATTCAAATCTTCTCTCCAGAATGGTGGGCAACGCTTTGGCCTCACTATTCACTTATGTCAACAACACAGGCCTTATAATAGCTGCGAGTGGTTAACAGCTATAATTGTCCCCATACAAAAAAGGGAGACACTACTAATCCTTCAAATTACCGCCTCTATCAGTTTCCTTTCAGTCACTGGCAAACTATAATTAAATTTCTATACTTGAAACTTGAGGAGTGGATCAGACAAACAGGAGTGATTGGTCCAGAGCAAATTGGCTTCTAAAAAATAAATCAACACTTGATCATTTATCTGTTTTATCACACCTAGCCAATAAATATACAATTCATGCCAACCATAAACTTTTTGTTGCTTTTTTTAGATTTGAAAGGAGCATTTGACTCAGTTTCAAGAGAACTACTCTCTGTCCTGAACATTGACCCATTTTGACTCAGTTTCAAGAGAACTACTCTCTGTCCTGAACATTGACCCTAGATTATTGTTCTTAATAAAACAATTGTACACTGGCACTAGCTGTAAAATCAGAGCTGCCCTGAGATGGGCCCCTTTACATCTAGCATCCCTACTACTAGGAGTTAAACAAGGCTGCATATTGGCTCCCCTATTTTTGTTTAACATCTTTCTCAGCATTTAGTGCCTATTCTTTCAAAGGTCAACGGACACGCTAATTTAAACTGTGCGCTTCTAAACATGTCCCTGCCCTGCTTTTATGCAGATGACACTGTTTCTCTCTCATGCACAAGTTGTTGGCCTCACTCCGCCTTCTGAATCGCTGGGCAGAATACTGTAAGTCAAATGAACTGGAAATCAACTATGAGAAATCCAAAATATTGGTATTCGCCAGACGATTCTCTAGACAGGTATGGACTATCAACAAGAAACCTATAGAGCAAGTCAAACAGTTTAAATATCTGGGCATTACTCTTACGAGCAATCTTAATTGGGCAGTACACAGGAAACTAGCGCTTGATGCAGCCACTAGCGCTTCAGCAATTCTGTGCTTTTTCCACAAATCGGACCATCAATATATACCATCAGCGTTGAAAGTTTTCAATGCCAAATGTGGAACCAAGCTCCTTTATGGAGCACCTATCTGGATTGAAGAGGTGAACAAAATCTTAAATAGATCTCAGTCCCGTGTTTTTTTTTTACAAAATCATGGGACTACCCAACTGTGCTCCATACGCAGCCCTATGCTTAGAACTTGGGCAAATATCCCATGTCACAATGGCTTGGCTGAGGACCATCAAATATTGGCTGCACATCCATTTTTCACAAGATCATTCTAGCTTAATCCATTCGATGCTCTCCGACTCGGTAGTTCCCAGATGGACGACGTTGGTGGAAGAAAAAATTAGCTCTATCGGCCTCCCACTAGAGTCACTTTACTCTTTCACTCTACCAGAGGCCTATAATTGCCTGAAAATCAGGCTGCTGGAACATGAGTACTGCAACATGATAGCTGAAGCGAGGAAAACATGCTCTCCTCTAAATTTGCTTATCCCTTTTGAACAAGGACATACAGCCAACTACCTTTTCTGGCTTACCAATCCAAGGCACAGAAGAGCAATATCCTTGGCCCGTTTCAATTTAATGCCCTCTATGCTCCTTAAAGGCAGATACCAACGCATAGATAAACAAAAGAGGCTATGCCCATGCAACTCAGGCCAAGTAGAGACACTGGAGCACACTCTGTTTCATTGTGCAAGATTTGCCAAGATCAGAATGACCCAGCCCATCATTGCTTCACTTCTATTCAATCATTTAACTGATGCTCTTAGGATTCCGTTAATCTTAGATAATCTTGATCCTTACTTCTGCGAAAGCGTAGCAAAATATCTTTTAAAGATTATAGATGCAACGCTAGTTTAATAAATAATAATAAATAATGGACACTAAGCACTAGATTGCTATCATCATAACAACAACAATGCTGCTCACATTAACTATTTGCTATTGGCACACAGTACCTACATCTGCCAGCAACCTTTGGGTTCACGGTCACGGTCACCCAAAGTCAAACGTGGGTGATTCATTGAGGGATGTCGTAGTTTTGTTATTGATTGCTAGATGGAGTGAGTGACAACTGAAGGCTGTGGCAACCTATGGGAGCCAAATCAATTGTTTGCCCATTTCCTTGCCCCCTATCCCTTGTTCTGTGTTAGGATTAGGTGCCACTCTAACGAACTCTGTGTTTTATAGTGGAGTGTTGACACTGTATGCTGTTGTGATGCCTGGGCTCTGTTGGTGGGTTTTTAGTCAGATCTGTGGAGAGGTGTATAGGAATGGCACTTTTGATGAGTCCATTTGGACTAAACTTTTGATGAGACTCTGAATGGCTGCTGTAACTATCTGTCTTTCATGGACAATTGTTTTATGGTTTTATTGTTTTATTGTATTTATTGTTTTATTGTATTTATTGTATTTTGGAATGCCAATAAAGGCTATCATCATCATCATCAACTTTCAGATGTATTAAAAAAATCTTCTTGGAAGTGTCTGTAAATGTCATCCAGTACATCTCTCCTATGTAAAATCCTGGACACAGACAATTGAAAGAAGATGACTGTCTGTTCTGCTGAATTACTGTAATTCCAGACAATTAGTTCAACACTAATTAATTTAACTTAGCTCTCTCAGAGATATTTAAAAATGTTAAGAATATCACTTCTGCCTTAATTAGTGACACACTGGGTTTGCAGCCATTAGGAACCAAGGTAATTGTTCTAAGAACGCTGTAAATGGAGGAAATTATCACTGAGGTAACGTTTTCTATGTAAACACAATAGAAATTGTGTAATGCAGAGTATAGTTACACTCTTCTAATATTATTAAATACAGTGGATTTAGAAGGATGTAATTGTTTAGGACTGCACTGGTAAAAAGACAGTTTGGCTTTTAAGATGTGGTTGAGATCATGGGATTAGGGTCATTAAAATAAATACATACACTTATGTGTGTTTTTCCCCAGCATGCAGTATCCAGTTGAGGAATGGTGGTATTATTTCAGTGGTCACAAATAATTTGCATAAATTTGGAGGATGGTGGAAACCAGTGAAAGAAGACTGTCTATTCAGGGTTCTTTCAACGTTTTGTGAAACAGCTCCCAAGATTTGTATGCAGATGGTGTAGACCCTTCCCCGACAAATAAACACATCAAACCAGAGCTTGGAAATAGATTGGGCCGCAGCCCAATTTATTAATTAGCAAACATAAAACACTTATGAAGCTGGGCAGACAAACGGATTGCAACATCATGCCGTCCCCAATCTCCATTGGGCATTGGGCAGGAACCCGGGAGCCACCGGGGTGGATACCCCTTGGTGTCAACCCTTCCTGCTGGGGGGTAACGGCTTGCCTACCGGCCCGCCCCACCCCCACCTGCTGGGGTGGCGGGCACCAGCTAAGCCTACCGGCTTCCTTACCGGCCCACCCCACCACCGGCCCTTCGTTAAGGGCACCAATCATGGAGAAGGCCGGCCACCCGGCTCGGCTTCTCCCCCCGATGTTGCAATTCCGTTGCCAACCTGCCAACGAGCTGCCCACAGCTCTCGCCCCAGCTTCTCAAGCCTGAGTCAATTGGAGAAGGGTGTGCCGGATGGCATGAAGCCACATGCCCATCCCCTGTTCCGAAAGGTGGACACTGTCTGAATGGAAGAGCGCATGCTGGTCATGTGTGATGTCAGGGTGGTCTACCACAGCACCACCCAGAGAAAGAACGAGCCATGCAGCTGCCTTGTCCACCTTCTGCCTGGCACGGCCCACCTTATTTGGGCGCTCAGCATCCCTCCACAGGATCTGCTGCAGTTGCCTGGACCAGACCAGTTTGGTGTTGGGCAAGCGGCGATGGAGTTGTTGAAGGCCGCTGGCCATCCTCAGGGACAGTTTGAGGCCTTTCATGGCCAGCAGGTCGTTCTCGCCCAGCTGCAAGACCAGCACGTCTGGGCGGCCCATGCGGATGATGGTCGAGCACACCACCCATTGTAATGTGGCCCATCTCATGCCGCTTTGTCCCAGCCACCGGAATTCCATCACCGGGTCCAGCCCGAGGTTCAGGCCCCAGCCAGAAAAAGCTGTGTATGCCCGAGCTCTCTTGACGATGCTGTGCCCCATAATCCACACCTGCCGGCGGGCAGTCTGCGGCGATGCTGGCGAGACTGCAAAAGGGGGATTAAAGGGATAAGTGAGGACACACATATGCCCAAAAGGCTCCTGAACGCCACCTGCCTACGGCCTGGATCTTTTCCAGGGCCCTGCCCTCCTGGGCTGCTGCAGTGGCCGCTCCTATGTGGAATGAATGGAGCCTGAACTCCTTGCAGGGCAACCCCAATTTGTTCAGACAACCCCTTAACATGGCCGACATCTGATACCTGGTCAGTGGGGAACAGTCCTGATGAATGAAAAGCATGCTCTCCCGCCTGGGCCTGAACGGCAATCAGACTACCATGGAGGCACGGGGACATATGATATTGCCTGGTAAGGCTGGCATAGTCACCCATGTGCCCCGCCCCACCTGATCCGTTTTGGAATGGGAGAGCCAAACATGCACGGCATCCTCTGCCACCACTAAGTGGGGGAACTGGAGCACCTTCTCCAGCTTCACAGCTCGGGAGGGGCGACTAACTCGCGGGGCCTGAACGTCCCATAATGGGCCAAGTGAAATGTGGCCGTGAACAACAGAATTTCATAGTCCGCTGAACAGACACTGTGCAGTACCCTGGTAATGGCACGCAACACTCCTTTGGTGATGGGGAGTTGGAGATCCTTTTGGCCGGGCACCGAGCAGTGCCAGCCTGCCAACAGCTTGCTGACTAGAAAGAACAACGTGACATCTGGAAAGCCAGACAACTGGCAAAAGAAGGCGATCCCAGCCAACTGCACCCGTATGGTACAGGCGTGCAACCCCGAATCATGCAGGAGTAAACCTTCCCCAACCCCTCGGCAGAGGGGGTGGCCGGCATTAGCTGAGAATGATTGGAAAGCCCTTACGGCCCCTGCATATGTCCGGCGAGTCGCCAGAGCTAAAGAACGTAATACACCTTCTATTACTGTTCGCTGCCAAGGTCCCAAAGGCCAACTGGCATGATCTCTGGGTGTCGCTCCGCCTCTGAGGCCAAACGCCTGAAGCGATCCACCTGCTGGTGCAAAAGAGCATCGGCAATTTCATTAGTCAGGCCTGGAATAAAAGATGCCCTAAAGGATATGTTGTGCAACAGGCAAGTGAGCACAAAGTTTTGCACTAGCCGCATTACATGCTCTGATCTGCTGGACTAGCGATTGACTACTCTAACCACGGCCTGTTTGTCACACCAGAACAACACCCTCTTGTTTTGAAAATGCCTATGCCATAAGTGGGCCGCTACTAGGATGGGAAAGAGCTCTAAAATGTTAGGTCCCTGGTGATGCCGGTCCTGTGCCCCAGGCCCAATTCCCTTGGAAGTAAACTCCAAAACCAACCCCGCCCACGGCATCTGAGTGTACTTGAAATTCAGAGCCTGGTTCCATGGGTGCTTGCCAGAGCGAAGTGCCATTAAAGGCAACCAAAAATTGCTGCCACACCCTCAGGCTGGCTTTCATGCTCCTGGTGACTGATCCAGTGATGTAGGGCAGAAACGCCTGAGAGGGACCTGGCCAGATGGGCGCAAAATGCCCAGCCTGGGGAAACCACCCGGCAGGCGAAGTTTAAATGGCCCAGGAGTGATTGGAGAAAACGAAGCCTACACTTTTTGCTATGCAATGCCTCGGCTATGATGCCTTCCAAGGTTGCCAATTTGTCCAGAGGGAGTGATGACGTATCCTGGACGGTGTCCAGTTGCACACCCAAATAGCTAAGGTGGACAGACGGCCCTTCCGTCTTCTTGGGGGCTAATGGAACTCCCAACTCCTCCATTAACATCTGGAAGGTGTGCAAAGCACTTTGGCATTCCCCTGTTCCCTGCCCACCAATGAACAAGAAATAATCCAGGTAGTGGGTCACTAAGCCTGACGGTGCCCTGCGGGTAAAGGCCCACTCCAGAAAGGTGCTAAATGACTCAAATGCTGAGCATGCAATCAAACAGCCCATCGGCATTGCCTTGTCGACATACCAGTGATTCTGGAAACAAATTCCCAGCAAGTCAAAATCCCCAGGACAAATGGGCAAGAGTCTGAAGGCCAACTGTATATTGCATTTTGCCAGTTTGGCCCCGGGGCCAGCCACCCTGATCAGCTCTACCGCCTCATCCAAGGTGGCGTACCAAACTGAGCACCTGGCTGGGTCAATAAAGCCATTTACTGATCCTCCTTTGATGTAAGAAAGGTGTTGAATCATGCAGTACTCCCCCGGGCTCTTCTTGGGCATGATCCCTATTGGTGAGACCCTTAACGTCACCAAAGGAGGGCTGAGAAATGGGCCTGCAATCCTGCTAGCCTCCACCTCCTTCTTGATCTTATCGGCCACTATCCCTGGAAATTCTCTTGCCAAACTTATGTTAGGGGCAAAGGAGGCCCTCCTGGGGCCCGTGTATGAGATCCTGAAACCCAAAGGAAACCTTCCCTCAGGAACTCGGCCCCCAGCTTATTTGGGTACTGTTCTAGCCATTGGCAAAGGACAAGTAAACAAACTGGTGAAGGGGCCATGGACCAAAGTGGATCCAGCGTCTCAATTCTTTTGGGACGTGGCTGTTCCTCCCTGGCTACTGTTTAATTGGGTTGTATACCACCCAGAGCCCTTTGATGAATAAACAAATAAACAAACAAATAAATAAATCTTTGAAGCTGGGGATACAGTCTGGGAGAGGGAAGTTCTGTATACTAAGGTAAAGACCTTAGAGATTGAGGATTTCCTGGAGTTTTGTTGGAGGCTGTAATGCCATCCCCTCACAATTTTTCTCCCACTATTCATTTAATCAAGACGATTGAGGACAGAGGAAAGTCAAGACAATTGAGGACAGAGGAAAGATTTTGCCTGTTGTAAGAGCACACCTGGAAATTCTAAGCTCTACCCTATTGTTCAATGTCTGTTGTGTATCTATCACAAGCCTAACTTTAAGAAGTTTAATTTCATAAAAGTTATTGTAATTGACAAAGTGGAAGTCCATGCAAAATCCAATTATTAAAAAAATGGATACAGAAAATGACTGAGTTTATGTCAATGAATAAACTGTTCATATTTATTAAATATCAGAACTTAGAGAAATTTAGAGAAGGCTGTGGTTTGTCAATAAAATATATTTAAGTAAAAGAGGAATACAAATACCTAACATTAGGTTTTCAGTATTAGTAAAAAAAAAAAAAATAAGAGCAGAAAGAAATAAGTAAAGGTAATAGGACAAATCTCTTCTTTGACTGATTTAGTTTCATTTAGTAGCTGTTATAACATGAAAAGATTTATACAAGGTCTTTCCTTAGAAGTAGAAAAGATAAGATTAAGTTATGATGATTGAAATCAGTATTTCAGTAAGTAATGATTAAGTGATTTGGGAGCAGAAATTCCTAGCGGGAAGTTTTGTGTGTGTGTGCGTGTGTGCGTGCGTGTGGAAGAGTGAAACAGAGACACATATAGCAATGGCAAACTGCATAGGCACCATGGTATGTGCAGTGCCCTAGGAGGATCACATTGCCAGGGGACCCCCTTGAAGCAGATACTGATGACACTCATCCCAGGGAGAGGTGATTAGCAACTGCAAGTTAATGTAGTTGTCCTGGTTACATTTGTCCTGATTATACTTTCTGCCCCCATTTTGCCATATGGACCATCATGAGAAGGAATTGGTCAGGGTGCTCCCTACCAATATTTCACTGTTGTGAAATATTGTGGAAGTCAGCATTTGGGTAAGAGCAGCTGTTGTGGAAGCCAGCATATAGGCAAGAGCACCCAGTCTTAGGCTGTTTCCGCAAAGGCGGAATACAGCGACCCAGGGATGCTAAAAACAGCATCCCTGGGAAGGGGTTCACATGGCCGGCGGCCTCGCAACCCCCAAGTGGTGTGAAGCCGCTGTTTCCGAACCTCGCTCCCTGACTGAAGTATTTCAGAAACAGCGGCTTCCAGCCACTGCCGTGCGAACGGCAGCATCTGGAAGGCGCCATTCCCCCTCCCTTTCCTGAATGCCTACCTTGTCTCCTGGCTTCCAGCTTGTTGCAGAGGCCAGGGGACATGCCCCCCCGGCCTGCGACTCCAGAGCCGTCGCTCCAGGCTGCGGGGGCATGTCCCCTGGCTTCTGCGACGAGCTGGAAGCCAGGAGACAAGGTAGGCGTTCAGCAATGGTGCAGCCTATGCAAAGGCTGTGCCACCGCCTGCCGCCCTCCTGGGACCATCCATGCAAACGGTCCCAGGGGGGTGCATCAGCATTGTTTATGCCAACGCACCCCCACACCATTGCGGTGCAGAAAGGGCCTTAGAGAAGGGAAATGGGAGAGGTAGATGTGGATGGCCAGGTAGGGCAGCTGAATTCTCAACCCTTATTCACCTGTCACAGTGAATGTTCTATGCCAATAAAGGCTTGCTTCTTAACCTGTTACAGTGTGGTTGTCCCTTCCAGTCAAGTCTCCAAAGAGGAGGGATCTATTAAGGTTCTGCAAGGAACTATATTAACCATATGGTGTAGATTTTGCTCTCTCCCTTGGGTGATCTAAGTACTCACCCGGTAGTTCTTAGTGCCCTTGTTGCTTTTCCTGCTACCAATGCTCAATGCCATTCAATCTTATGTCTTTGCAGTAGGAAACTCTGAGGCAGAGCCCTATGAGTTACAGGGCATTATGGCAGGGGTATACCTAGGGCTCTGGGTCAGCGACTTGGTTCTGCAGAAGAGATTTACTACTGCTGATGAAGATGGTGATGAGGGCAGCTATAGTCTGTATCCTGTGTCCCACTGGACCTTTTAAGTGGGGTTTCACTGTCCTAAGGGGGCAGTTGGATTTTCATTTGCATGGGCACCTATGGGGCATACTGCATTTTTTATGGTGTTGTGGACTGAAGTAGCTTAGGAAGGAAACTAACTCTTGCCCAGTCCTCTTGCTCTTCCACTTCTACATCTGTTCCGGAGCCTATGCCAGTGGACCACGAATGGGTGGTCATGGTAGGCTTGTGCTGGTGGGCAGAATTGACATGGCAGTGCTGGGGCACTGTGCCAGTGCAATTCCCACTTATGGCAACATATTTCAGAGGTAAGACAGTGTAGCAGCAGCTAGTTATATACATGATTGCTTCGCCTGTCCCCTACCAGGACTGCACTGTCCAAGAAAAGGAGCAAAACACGTACAATTACAGTTTTTCAAAATGTACAATTTTTGAACTATTTTATTGGCTCTAAATGGATGCATATTGGGAACAAAAAGCAGTTTATTGCCAAGTAGTATTTATCACATTAGCTAAAGTAGATGGATATTTTAAAAAGAATATAATTTTAGAATTGCTTAAATTGAACAATCTCTATTCTACTTCATTTATCTCATCTACTTGTGCACTGTTATTAGCAAATTATTTTGTGATGTAGCTAAATTGGGACTGAAAAGCACAGCATCAGTTAAAATGGTTTAATTTTTAGATATATTACTCAATATATTACTCCTATCTATATCACTGAAAAGTTCTCCCTATATAACAGTTCACATACATGTTCTCTTTATTTAAAAAATTACCCATTTAATAACGATAAGCTAGAGTTTGGTCTCTCCACTCTTCCAATTCATGAACATTTGTCAAATATGTAGGGTAATTTATTGTAACAAGAGGTTGTTCAAAGAACAAACTTGAATTTTATACCTGCATCTGTTTCCAGAATGTTGTCAGACAAGTGCATATGTGAAACTCAGGCTCATTCCTAAAACACAGAATGTTTTGATGCATTGGAATCAACAAGTTTTTCTTTTCCAAAAAAGAAAAGAGGAATCCCTTTCAAATATCCAAATGACCATGCTAGGAATCATGGGAACTGAATGGACAAGATCCATATGACTTGGGAACTGTGATAGGAGGGAACTGGAAGTCTGAGTGGAGGAAAAAGCTGTTTGGATCCATTGCCCTGAATGTAGTTGCCAATTTTTCACTCCCTCAATCTTTTAGGGAAACATTATTTTTTGCCCTGTTCCACTTTCTCATCACCTTTAAAATGGAAGTGGTAATTGATCTCAGATGCCTATTTGAAATGCAAATTGTTGTCCTAAGCAAACACATACACCAAGTTTTATTCTTAATATATCAGTATTCAAGGCAGATCACATTATGTTGCATTTGCTTTTTCTCTCCCCTCCCTACCCTAAAAAAGCACATGTGAAGGTCAAGCTGGTATTCAGCCTTGAAACACAAAATTATACAGTGTTATGAACATATTTGCAAATTGCATTCCAATATCTCCATATTTAGCAGAGTTATCATATTTTTAAAAATAAACTTCAAAAAATGGGATGCTGAATATGCCAGCGGAGGGCTCACTTTGACTAGGCAATAAATCATCAAAGTTGGCCCACTAGACAGGATGGAGACAGTGTTTAATTTCATTTAGAACACCTTCACAGTCATTGACAGCCGTTGCTATGCTGTATTTTACTAATGTGGAGTCCTTCCTTAAAATGCTATTGGCTGACTAAAACTGTGGTCCAAGTTAATTAATTCACCTGGAAATTACATTGCAGAAATAAATAAGATCTAACATGATGTAGTGATCAAGAACAGTGGACTCTAATCTGGAGAACCATTTGGATTTTCCACTCCTCCACATGAGTGGTGGACTTTTATCTAGTGAACTGGACTTGTTTCCCTGTTCCTATGCACAAAGCCTGCTGGGTATCCTTAGGCTAGTCACAGTTCTCTCAGGGGTTTTTGTGAGGAGAGGAAGAGAAAGAAGTTAGTGAGCTACTTTGAGACTTCTTACAGGAGAGAAATGCGAAATCCAAACTCTTCTTCCTCTTCTTCTAACTACTTGTTTGACAGATAATTCTTAGAGAACGAAGAATAGTTCCTTTTCTCATAAGCACTGTGTGAAATTCATGAAAATCTTGAAGACGTCAAAACCTTCAAAATCCAACACAGCTGTTGCCCATATTTACAGGTTATATTTTGAGAAAGTGGGACAGATTATCTCAACAATAGTTTTAGAGAATGACAGGCAATGGAAAAGAAAACAAAAAATGGGATAAAATCAGAGAACCCAAAAACTGTTTTTTTCTTTCCGGACTGGTTTCCTGCATGTGCAGGGTTAGTTTTGTAACTGTCTCTTCCAAAGGTCATGATTTTAAGTGTCTTCTGGGGTAAGGTTCTTTGCCTGCAGGTCTTCATTGATTGTGTCCATCCACCATTTTTTGGGACTGCCACATGGGCGGAATCCACCAGGTTCAAGGTGCAGGGCTGTCTTTGCTACGGATGTTTCCTCACAGCGCATGACATGGCCATATCACTTTAGCCATGTCTGCATTCAAGGTATTCAGTTTTTGGAAGGAAAGATGGACAATCGAAGGGCATCCAATTGATCAGGTCAAATGCTTCAGATACTTGGGGGTAATTTTCCAGTATAATGGCAAACCTACAGCTCATATCCAATCCCTTGTCCAATCTGCTCAAAAGAGCGCCCAAGCGATACTGAGATTCTACCATACCCAGGGGGGAGACTACATTCCAGCTGCTGTTAAATTGTTTACAGCAAAATCCATTCCACAATTAACATATGGAGCCCAACTAGGTTACATATCCAACTTTACACCTCTGGAAAAAGTTACAACAACATTCCTTAGATCTCTATTCAATACATCAAAATGTACGCCCAACACTGTATTGAGACTTGAAGCAGGAATAGCTAAAGTGGAGACTATAGTCTGGAAGAGAGCCATCAAATATTGGATTAAAGTCCACCTACACCCCCAGGGCCTATTACCAGCATTTCTGTCAACATCACCATATCCAATCTGGTCGGAGAAGATTATCCTGAAGCTTAAACAGATTGGGCTAGACCCTATGCTGATGCTTGAATAGGACTTGCCCTTAGCTCTTAAGATGGTATATCAACGATTGGATGACATTGACTACCAAAATGATAATGCCTCATTTCCTGCTCTATATAGACCATTGAAATCTGGTAGCGGTACAGTAATGGCCCCCTACATTCAACATATTACCATAGCCAAATACCGATGGGCCTTTTCTAGAGCACGGTTTGACGCATTTCCATCATCTATGCTTATAGGCAGATTTGGGAAAAACCCTTGGCATTTGAGGAAATGTGTTTGTAATTCTGGGGACGTTGATTCTATGATACATATCTTGTTACACTGCATGCTACATAAGGCAGAAAGAGAGCTCTTTATTTTACCTCTGCTTGTGCAACACAGCTTGATAATTGCAAAGGATTCTGACCAAGAGATTAGGAAAATGCTGTTGGAAGACAAGGATGCAACCATCTCCCAGCAGGTAGCAAAGTCCTGTGCATTGGCGTATAAAAAACGCAAGGGCCTACTTAATCAGGGATGAGCTGAAAGCCAAACATTCATGTAAATGGTTAGCTGTAATAATTGTTGTAATTTGCTGTTGTGGATGTGTGCTGTTGTTTTGTTTTGTCTTTGCTGGCCTTTGGCCGTATTAAACTATCTATCTATCTATCTAGTTTTTGGAATGTTCAGACGTAATCCATATTCTGTGAGCCAATTGTTCCATGAATGCAACTGTATTGGTTAATTGGTGTTATTTTAAGTCTTTGCCGTATGTCATCATTCAGCACATGGTCAAACAGTTTCAGGTTTAGCATCCATCAAAGCATCCTCATTTCCACCACATGAAGGGCTTGTTCATGTTTTCTTGTTGCTGGCCAGCATTCGGCTCCATACAGTGCTGGTGGGTGAACAACTGTTTTGTAGATTTTGGCCTTGAGGTGTTCAGGCATTTTCTTATCACACAAGATGCCAGTGGTTTGCCACCATTTAAGCCACGCAGCATTGACTCGTGACCGGGCATCAGTCAGTGTGTTTCCATCAGCTGAAACCAGTGATCCAAAGTATTTGAATTTGGTGACTTCGTTTATTTTCTGGCTGCGGATTTCGATTGTTCCATCTGTTTGGGGGCCACATTCGAGGTATTCAGTTTTTGGAATGTTCAGATGTAATCCATATTCTGTGAGCCGATTGTTCTATGACTGCAACTGTTGCTGGAACGCCTGGCAGCCTTTGTTGGCAAGTATGACATCATCATACAGAAGTGTCCATGGGTGTGCCATCTGCAAGTCAGTGGTAAGAGTATCCATGCAGAGTATAAACAGCAATGGTAATAGGGCAGAGCCTTGATGTACGCCGACACTGATGTTAAAAGGTGGGGAGATTCCTGCTGGACACCACACCATGCTTGTTGCTTTGCTATATAGCATTTGTGTCCATTGCATATATTCTTCTGGGATTCCATGTGTTCGAAGTGCATGCCATATGAGAGCATGAGGGGCCCTATCGGAGGCTTTTTCCAGGTCCAGGAAAGCCAGTGTAGTGGTATTTTCTTTTCTTTATGTTTTTCCATTAACAGTATAGCATCAGTAGTACCGCAGCCCTTGATGAAGCCGCACTGGTTTGGCATAATGGATATGTGATTTTGCATTCGTTTATCTAATATTCTCTTGAATATTTTCATTGCATGAAAACCCCAAAACTGTGATTTTTTTTAAAAAAAACCCTTAAATTGTATTAATTTTAGAGATAGATAATACAAACCACACATCATTCGAAGGAGCATGGCAATGCTCAAGGACCCAAGACGCAGCAGGCACAAGAGGCCTGCCTGTTGTTTCTGTGTGAACCAAATAATTCTCCAGCAGCATTCTCCAACAGAGTCAAAACATACATTTCTTCTGATTTCATTTTTCCTAGAAAGAGTCTGGGGTGAGTTATTTATTCAAAGGCTATGTATTTATTCATTATCTTTTTATCTTGCAAACTGCTAGGCTACCGGCTTATGATGTAGCTTACAGTCAAAATAGACCTGAGACAATATCTACAAACAATACAATACCCACAACAAATTTTAAAGGAACACATTTATTATAGTCAGCATAAAAACCAGGACCCACCATCCAGCCAAAGCAGAAATCAATATTTTAAAAGTATTATCCAAAGGTCAACACAACTGACCCAGGCTAAGCACCAGGTGACATGTTGAGACAAGGGGGTTTCACAGCAAATGTTCTTCCAAGGTGAAGATCCCTAGTGAGTACCTCTCATGTCTGAAAGTGGAGGCATGCATAAAAGAGTCTTCACCCAAGAAAGTAATGAGCAGTTTCACATGGGACAAGCTATCCCTTCCTCATCTATCATTTGTCAACTTCATCCCTCCCCCCAAAAAAGAGCTGTTTGTCTTTCTAGAACAGTGGCATTGTGCATTTGAGTAAACACTGTAAACTGATGTAATCTACTGCCTATTGTGTGGTGTCCAGTTGTCATAATTAGGGGATGGCGGTCCTTTAATGAAGTAATACCAACATGGGAGTTTTTGATTAGTCAATCATCGAGCTGATTAAAAAGGATTAAACCCACTCTGCCCTTCCTGTGTGGCCCAGTTTGAATAGGTGTCCCAGACAACTGAAATTGTTTTTCAACTATTTCTAGGAAGATCCAGATAGAGCTCTCAGTATCTCATCTAATTTGAACCACATATGTGTTATTTCTGTGTAAAGATAAGTACCTATACAATAAAATGAGTTTTACCCATCAGAATTAATGAAATTGCCCAGTACTTGATAAGGGACATGTCAATCTTGAACATAGGGAAGAAGTCTGACACATCTTTATTGCCATTCATTTCAAAAGACCCACCACAAAGAGTCATTTTCAATCCCAAAGATAAATGGGTTGATGAAAGATCTGAGGGATCCAAATGAGAACTGAGCACAGTCCACATGCAAACTATATTTTCTTGCCATTCTCAAGTAGTCTACTAATCTGCAACTACATTTGCACCTTTCCTTGCTTCCATCTATCCATTCTGCCCTGCCTTTGAAATTTGTCTTCAGTCTAATTCATCAGTATCATAGAGACTAGTTTAAATAGGAACCTAAATGGTGTGACCAAAATTACCATTGGTTGTACTTTAATCTTTTTGCTACTCTCTTCATATTTTGCCTTTACGACAACATAGCATATTACTATCATTCTGAGTAATATTTATTTAGAATCCAATCATGTATGACACTGGGAGTACTGTGAATAGATCAGGGTCCCTACTCTTTAAATAACAGGCACATCTGAACCCAATTTGTTTTAGGACCAATGAGCAAAAGAATGGGGACACCTTCTTCTAGTGACTTTTTCCATACCAAACATACCTCCCTGGAATTGCTATTTGTTCCATTGTGGAAAAAAAACAGTGTTATTTACCATAACTGTTTGTTCATCTAATAGTCCTCTGTGTAGGCTGTTGCCCTACCCTTCATACCTGACATTACTGGAATATGGATTTTATATGATTTTTCATACAATATATATATTTAATGAAAGCTAACAGCCATATATGTATGGAGCAGAGGTCCAAGCTAGAAACGGGCCAACTCTGCAAAAGGAGATCTGCCAGCACACCAATGAAAGGGTTAATTCACTCAGCACCTCCAAAGGCCTCAATCTTGAATGCCACACCTTGCCATGGCTGCAGCTATGCAAATGATACAGGAATACCATGCCCTGAAATTGTGATATCTCTCTGTAGCAACCATCAACATTTGCAATCATTCCTTCCCTGATATTTCTTCTACCTTTAGATACAATCTCCTTAACAATCAATCCCTTCCTGATCCACTCAAAGCCTCAGCTAAATTTGAATACATGGGCAGAGACTCCAAAGAGTAACTCTATAAGAAGTCATTCAAGACTAACAATGATCTAATCAAGGAACAATTGGCTCTATTATCCCAACACTTAAAAACAATAGATAGAGCTATTAATTAGCTCAAGCCAGCACTCCCAGCATGGGAAATCCCAACTGATCCAGGAAAACGAAACTGAAACTTACCTGAGCCCGCCTCTACCTGCGCAAACGGTATGAAAATACTGTGCACCATAGCCTCAGCGCTCTTTACTGGCTAAACCTCTCTTGATCTAGTTGGTTTGAGACACGATATCATCCTTCGCATTGGATCCCTATGCTGGCATAGGAATCCTTGCCTTCTCCAAGAACTTCTTCAGCTGAATTTAGGTAATGTATAAGTCCCCTGCTCCCTCTCCCAATTCTATCATCCAGACCTATCCCTCTCCTCCCTTTTTATATCACTTAGGAACTGTGTATATGCTTCTCCATATTTTACTGTGTGATTGTTTGCAACCAACATTTATATAAAAATATTTAAACTACAATTTGGTCTATTTTGCATTCTCTGTGGAATGTTTCAAAAGCCAATTCTGGTATAGCTGTCTAAAAGATCCCACCTAGTCTGCCTCTCGCACTGCCAAGCTGAGTTATTTTCCCCATTGCTACTTTAAAAATATATTCATAACCGTTAAGCTAGGTAACAAGGCACACATGGGAATGTGCTTGTGCAGGCAGGCCAGGCATGGAATCATTTTTGATAGCATATTAAGATAGCATATTTTGATAGCATATTAATACTAATGTGAGGCTCTATTGAAACACAGAGGGTTTTACAGATGATCAATGTTATTAAGCCCCTTAAGAAATCACTTTGAGAGAGGTAGAGTAATGAGGAGGAATCAACACCATCATGGAAGGCAGATATTGCTGGCAAATGCACCTTGATGGAACAGTTGGCTAGACCAGAGCTCTTTAGTGACAATAATTAGAAGAACCTCCTGTCAAGAGGACAGGAATAGGGGTCTAGCCCCTTAGATACAGCCCATGTCATGAACCTAGTCCATTTGGTTGATTAGGACCTCCTAATGGAGGGTTTCTCATAAGTATACTGGCTAAACCTCTCTTGATCTAGTTGATTTAAGACACGATATCATCCTTCACATTGGAGCCCTATGCTGGTGGTATAAAAGTCTAAAGTATAAACAAACAAACAAACAAACAAACAAATAAATAACACTCCCAAAATCTCTTCCAGCCAACCCGTCAGGGAGTGAGGAGCCAGGCTGTGAGGTGCAGTGAGGCTACATTATGCTAGCACACCTGTTTAACATTCAAGAGATCTGGTTCCAGTGAGAAACACAAGTGTCTCTTTTGAACAGTTTCCAGAGGGGGCTTAACCAAGGTCTTTTAGAATGGGGCTATCAGGATGGAGCAAGCCCTATCTGATATGGCCTTGGTGATCACTCTGGGTGGAAAAGCATACATCAGGGATCCTGACCAACTGATCTGAAATGAATCCCCTAGGGAATGCCAGCCCACCCCTCCCCTGGTGCAATACTGGCAACATTTGGCATTCCTCTTCAAAACAAATAAATCTACTTCAGTATCCCCGCAGATGTCAAACACTAGTTGGAGATACTTCCCTGCTAGTGCCCACTTGTGCTGAGTCTTCACAGGTCCTACTCAGCTTGTCTGCAGAGGTGATGGATCTGCCCATCATTGGATCACTGAAAGACAAGTGTCATGCATGATGGCCCACTCCCAGATCTTGTACACCTCCTTCCACAGTGACAGGCTGTGCCACAGTGACAGACTGTGACACCCTGTTTGTTGATATAGAACTTGGCCACCATGTTGCCTGGGGCAATGAGAATCTCTCTGCCCCAAAGCAGACTTGTAAAAGAGACCAGAGCATGTCTAATGACTCTGAGTTCAAGCAGATTAATGTGTAGCGAAATGTCATGTTGGGACCAGAATCTATGGACTTCAAAACCATGATGCCACATCTCAAAAAGGATATTGAAGAGATAGTGTGTAAAGCACTTTCTGTGTTTAATTCCTCTTCTCCCTGTAGCGATTTCAGCAGAAGGGATAGGTTCACATGTGTTGTGGAGGGCAGTGTTAGAGTGCATTTGGCACACCTTGGTGAAGGACATGAAGCTGGTAGTGTTTAACTGTCACCCTTAGAATGTTCGTGCAGCATGTCTGTAGACTGAGCGGTTGGTTTGTCCTTAGAATGTTCACGCAGATGGCCAGAGATGAGCAGTGAAAACAGTAAATAGGTAATAAATCGAATGGAAGTGAATATTTTGGGAAATCCTTTCTTCGTGACCACCTGGAGTATGTCAGGAACAGGTGTGCCAAATTTCATGTGTGTGGCTTTGGTGGTTTTTGAGTTCTGTTGATGAGTCAGTCAGTGAGTGAATGGTATTTCGCGTTTATATATATAGATGTAAATTCAGTGGATTTAATCCCAAAATCATGGCTAAAGGCAATAATTGGGCCAATCTATTAAAAAGGAGACAATTTGAATCCAGCAAATTATTGACCTATTAGTCTATTATCTGTTATTGGCAAGCTATATACCAAATTTCTACAAATAAAACTGATCGAGTGACTGCAAGAAGGAAAAATCTTGGGACCAGAACAAATTGGGCTCTGCAAGGGGAAATCAACTTTGGACCATGGGCTACTATTACTGTATTTAGCAGAAATAAATTTAAAAGAGGGTGGAACTAAGCTATTTATGGCTTTTTTAGACTTGAAGGCAGCTTTTGATTCAGTTTCCAGAGGATTACTCTGGGAAAAGTTAAAAAGTTTAAATATGGATGCCAGACTCCTAATGCTGGTTAAACAACTTTATTCTAATACAAGTTGTCAGGTTAAATACACAAATGAGGGTCATCTAACAGATGACATCCCTGTGAACTGAGGTGTGAAACAGGGACGTATCTTGGCTCCAATCTTATTTAACATATTTATCAATGATTTGGCACAACTCCAGCAGAAATCAATGGTCATAGCCCAAAACTGAATAACATCCTTATACCTGTTTTAATCTACGCAGATGGTGCAGTCATATTGTCACACACAAGAATTGGTCTTATGCGACTGTTATATAAATGTTGATTATTATAAAACAAATAAGTTGGAAATCAATTTCGAAAAATAAAAAATAATGGTTTTTGCTAAGTCATGGAAAAAACAACTTTGGAAAATAGCTGGTCAAGAGGTAGAACAAGTTAAACAATATAAATATCTAGGGCTTACTTTCACCCATAATCATTCTTGGAAAGCCCATTATAAAGTAGCATTAACAAAGGCAAACATTAGTGTCAATGCACTATCTAAATTTTTTAATGGAAACGGAAACCAATATATACACGCTCCCATTAGTGCGTTCAATTTAAAAGTGGGAACACAGGTGGAGCACCAATTTGGGCACCTGAGGTCAAAGATTCATTAAACTCTATGCACTCCA
Source organism: Sphaerodactylus townsendi (assembly GCF_021028975.2). NCBI lineage: Eukaryota > Metazoa > Chordata > Lepidosauria > Squamata > Sphaerodactylidae > Sphaerodactylus > Sphaerodactylus townsendi. The sequence continues at coordinate 125,237,861 of NC_059425.1, read as the reverse complement.
GATTTCTACATAAAATCATGGCACTGCTGAACTGTGCCCCGTATGTGGCATTATGTATAGAATTGTGTCAAAATACACAGATTTCCCTGGCTTGGTTAAGAACATTTAAGTACTGGCTGTACATTCACTTTAACATTGAAATGAGTAGTTTCATCAATCTGCTGCTAACTGAGCTAACAAATTCCAGCTGGAATAAAAAAAATCATTAGGAAAATAGATGAAATAGGTCTTGTCTAGAAAGACTGCTTATGCTAACATATTTGGAATCATATAATCTGTTAAAGACCACATTAATTACACGGGATTATGAAAAATTAATAAAGGCAGCAAACAAAACATGCTCACCAATAAATTTATCAATTGTACGTGAGAGTGGTTGTTTGTCACCATATATCCAAATATTAAAAGATCCAAATCTGAGCCATGCTCTAGTTATGGCCAGATTTAATGTAATTCCATCAGCTATATTGCAAGGAAGATACCAAAAGAAACCAAGGGATGAGAGAATTTGCTCATGTGAATGAGGCCAAATAAAATCTTTAGTGTATTCCCCTTTTCACTGCCCTAAAAAGGCCTCCATAAGAAGTAAACACTGGAATCAAGTGTTATCAAAATGTGATGATCAAATCAGATCATCAGAAAAATTATTTTCTTTTAAACAATGTAAATGAAGCTTTCTGTGAATTGGTAGTCAAATTTCTCTTTGATGTAATTAATGCTTCGGTGTGAAATATGGATATGTAACCATTAAGAATCGGTGAGAGTCTGATTGATTTTATATATAATTATATATTTTAGGCTGTGATTTTATAATTTTTATATGCCAATAAAAGCTTTGCATTTATGCACTTCATGGACACCCCACTGAAAATCAGCTATAGCTATAGCCAATACCACTACATCAGCTATTACCCGTTCTTTTATATAATAGCGGCAATCTGTTCATCCCAGCATCTTTAAAAATCTTCAAGGCTAAGATAGGCACTCAAGTTTTTTTTGGTGCCCCATGGTGGATTGGAACTGCCAGCTCCTCAATTGAGCTCCCACAATTCACTTTTTAATGCAAAATCATGGGAATGCCAAGGTGTGTTTCTTACACAGTCCTATGTGCTGAAACTGGTCAGTTCAAGATGGAGATCTTAGTGTGGCTTAGAGCATTTAAGTACTGGCTGCAGGTACATAATAATTCTGACCATAGACTAACTTATTAAATGCTTACTAAATCACATTTATCTAACTGGCTAGTTACAGTCAAAAGGAATATTCACTCTATTGGTCTATTGTTCTTTCATTCTTGTTCTGCTTCTAATGTTTTAGAAGCATAAAACACCAATTTTTTGAAACAAAGGCTCAAAACATTATTTGTGGTACTTCTAAGACATGCTTCCCATTGAGTCTGGGAATCTCAAGCACACCAGGCCATATAGTTTAATGTCTTTCCCTCTTACAAAATCCAAGGCAGCACAGAGCTTACGCTCTTATTCGCTTTAATGCTATGTCATCTGCTCTACTCTCTGGAAGATTCCAAAGAGTACTGTATGCAGAAGAGTCTGTCCTTGCGATTCAGGAACTGTTGAATCACGACAACACATTTTATTTTTCCGACCTATGCTGAGATTCAGGCCAAGTGCTTAGTCCCTATTCTTGCACTGAGACCCAACTTTTCTGTTGCAGCTTTGATGTCCTTATTATCAAATAGCACCTTTGCAGATCTTTGTGGATCTGGATAGCCAGTTTCCTACATGGCACTATAAACCTTCGTGCTGTTAGGAATAAGTGCCAATTTTAGGTACTGTAAAATCTATAACATATGCATTTTTATAGTTTTGTTTTATATTCAGTTTTATATTGCTTTGTAACGTTAATCAACCATGTCTCCTTTTAATTATTATACTGGATTATACTTTTGATGCCAATAAAGGCCCATGTATGTATTTTAGTGGGTGGAAAGCAGAGAAGAAAAGTTCTGCCTCATTGGTAAGAAGGTAAGAAGGTATTGGAGGAGGCAAAGAATAAGCTACAGAACAAGCCGGCTCATTATAAACATGCAAGTGGGGACCCACAAGACACTGACAGGGAGGGTACATCCCTTTTCCCATGATTCTTTACCTCTCCTCCCTTCTCTCCCTATCCTTTCTGTCCTTCTCTATTTTCCATCTCCCCTTCTCTGACAATCTCCCATCTTCCATCTCCCCTTCCCCTCTGTTCTTCCCCCTTTTTATCTGTGTAGCTCCCACCTATTTTTGTTCCATCCCTTCTCCATCATTCACCCCCTCCCTTCCTCTGTCAACATACTCCCTCTCTATTTCTCTTCCTTTCCCTTCTCTGACAATCCCCTTTCTTTATTTCCCGCTCCCCTTCTTGACAACATTCCCCCCATCTCTATTTCTTTTCCCTCCTTACCCTACTAGCCATGGCAGCTAGTGTCTGGAAGCTGCTTCATGCCACTGCCGGGTTTGGAGAGGCTCCTAGATGCTGTCACCATAGCAACCGAGCCTGGAGAGGCTCCTTGATGTCCTCCTCACAGCAGCTGGCCCCCAAATTTATAGGGAAATTTGTTTAGAGTTAGTGTTGTCCTGATCTACAGATTTAGATATCTGCAGATGTAGGGAGGGGACACACTTTAGCAATAGATAGATAATATGATTTGGTTCTCTGCCTCTGGGGCAGCACTAGAACACATTTTTCTGTTGATTTGATTGTGAACATTTTTGATAACAAAAAGGGGGGAAATGGTTCAAAACTTCTGTACTAACTCTGTACTAACTCTGTCAGCATAAGAAATGGTGTATGTGTAGGGGGTTGGGGAGTTAGTACAGTTAACAACAGGGTGTTGAATTTCAGAACTCTACAAGATTAATGTAAAATATTGAAAAGACAGAAGAATTATAATTCTGGCACCATAGTTTTCATGTTCAGTGTCAAAATACATTATGATACAAAAATGATTTGATTTCCTAATGAGGTTCTGTTCAATCAAAGAAGTCATATCAGACCTCTTCATTGTCCCTTGATATAGCTCATTAGTTTTTAGCAATAACATATGAAGGATGTGAGTCAGTGAGTCTCTCTTCTTTTTCTTGCAACTTCTGACAAAGGCATATACTTTCTCTAAAGAAAGGCCACTTTGGCTCTTGTATGCTTATGTAAAGAAAAACTTTTCAAGATATGAAGATTATTTTTGTTTCTTCTCTTCTTGAAAAGTCAGAGTAAATAATAAGAAACTTTAAACCACCAGACAGAAGTATCTTATATCAAAACACATGAAATTAGTCTTTTAATGTGTCCTTAAAAATGTGCACAGGGTTATAAAATAATTTCACTGATGCAATAATGTTGAATATATACGAGACCAGTGATTGTACATTTCAAAAAAAAAGACAGTTCTTCATCATACAATACTTGATAGGTATCCAAATCATCTGAAGAATATTTTTAGGGAAGCAGTAACAGGAAAATTGAGCAACTAATGTGAAAGAAACTTAAATAGTGTGTGAATGCACAAGAAGGAAACTGGATGAACTTTTTGACCTTTGATGTCAATATACAAGAGTATTAAACCTCAGATAGTCTGAAAATGTGCAAACATTGTTTTTCAACATTTATTTAAAAACTCAATAAACCCTCAAAGGTCAAGGATTTATTAGAAAAGCATTCCCAAAATAATAGTCGAGTAGATACACGGTACACACAAATCATTTTATGTATAAGCTATCACTACATTTGCTAAAGATATTTCATGATGACATCTACATTTTGAGCTGAGGATATATTTTTCTTTATTGCAAAAGCAAATTACCTCAGTCACATGCATCTGGTTGCATAGAAACAGCTCCCACATGGTCAGAATACCAGAATCATATGGGTGGATGGGGTGGCACAACCAAAGAACACACCACCTGAAAGGGAGCAACAACTGAATGGATAAGACATACACAGTTAGTCCCCCTTTTTAAATCTCCATACTACTATAAATATATGATTGAGGTTCATATGATTTTATATTCCAAAAACAGAGACATGTTTCAGTTAAGCATGCTGAGAACTTCAATATGAACACACTAAGCAAACATCCTTGTTCAAGCTCCCTGAGTTACATGTGAGGTTAGCTTTTCACTGGACTGCCTCAGTATTTTCCACTGAAGTCCATCTTAGCCATACTGAGTCAAGCACCTTCATATCTGCTCAGTAGACATTTGGGCTACAGAGCAGAGTCATATTCTTGGTAGATGAGTAACACAGACATTGCAGCTTTCTGCTACCTTTGTCCAGCTTGCAAACTAAACATGATCTCATTTGCTGTAAAATAGGTATATATCTTTCAGGGTCATGACTGATTGAGCCACTACATTGACCTATAGAATTATTTGCAGCTTAACCCCTCTTTGCACTTGCACAAATGGATGTACTCTTAAAATGACCAATATTGGATACATTTTTTCACTTCTGCTTAGGAAGAAGTGAAAAATCATGTATATGTAAGAACTGATTACAAGATAAGTTCCATTCATGGGCAGACACTGAAGACACTTAAATAGTCAGTCTTAACTCAAAAATCTCAGTTTTCATCATTTCTTGATGTGGCTTTTAAAAAAATAAGTGTAGGAGCAAGTGGGTGGTGATGAGAAGGCTGCAAGAAAGCTGTTCACTCATGCGAGGAAGCAGCCTTGTCAGGCAAATAGAAGCATCTACATTTCTTAGCTGTACCTAGACCAGGGGTCTGTCAGCATGGCCAATTGGCCATGCTGGTAGGGGCTGATGGGAATTGTAGTTCCTGAACATCTGGAGAGCCGCAGGTTCCCTACCCCTGATCTAGACCTTTCAGAGAATGATCAGCTTCCTGATTGCAAGCAGTGAATAGGATATGAGTTGAAGCACAGCTAGTTGCAGTAATCTATTTCTAGACATTCTTTCTGAACAAGTATGCCAAGAACAAATGTAGAAATGGAAAGACATGAAATACAAAGAAAATTCTGAGTTAGCAGTTGTGCTTGTGTGATAAACACACACTGGTGTGAAACGTAAACAATAGGGATATTTGTGACAAATATATCCATGATAAAAACAGAAATAGAAAAAAGAAATGTTCCAAAATAAAGGTAAAAATTCTGAAAGGGCCATCTCACAGAATAAAAAAAATATGTTAATTCATAAGTTTAGCAGAATTCAATTTTAGAACTTTTTGGGGGTTGTATTGCTCCAAGTTATGGGTGGGATAATATTTGAATGTTCTCCCATAGTCAGATTCCCCATGCATAGAAAAATAATATATCAGACTGAACTAGGACGTGCTAGTTTTCTGCATGAGGGAGAGCATTCAAACATTTCATCCTTTCTCAGCTGTTTAAAGTGGTGTAGCCCAGAAAAGCTGTTCTATGTGATTCTATTAACTGTACGTCCCAATCCAACTGAAGTTAATTTTGATTAAGTCCTACAGAAAATGGATCTAAAGTTCAAAATTGAGTTGAGACATAGGCTGCAATCCTAAGATTGCAGATAGTCAGGTGTATATGAGTTGCGTTATCACTTTACCTCATTCCTAAGAACACTGTCTTCTGCGTAAACCCTTTTGATAGGAGGCTCTCTTTTGTTGTGGTTTTGGTTCTAACTGAAAATTAGGTTTTGGAGGGTCCTAACTCTGAAATAACAGAATAATGCCATGATAGATGGTACTAAAAGCCACCAAGAGGTTCAAGAAAATTAACAGTCACACTCTTCCTACACATCTCCCAGTGTAGGCCACCTACTAGGATGGAGATAGGGTTTCCATGCCTCTTTCTTAAGGTGAGTGGAAAGACAGTTTGGAAGCATTTCAAATAAAAATTACATATATAGCTTTAAAAACAGCAAAACTATAGTAAATGTATGCAAAACAATTCTGCAAAGAATAGGAGTGTTCTTTGGTTATCAACAATTTCAGCATAAGTTAACAAAAGCTTGAACATGGCCCCATCTGAAGATACTTAAATCTGTGCATCAGGACCATGAAGAAGGAGAGGATAACCCCACAGGTTTGTAGAAAAAGGTGAAAGTTCAAGAAATAAAGAGATTAAATTTATTTCCCCCCTACAAAGAAACAGTGTCTGTGCAAGTGCAGATACTCACCATAAGCTAAGAGGAAGGAGGAGCCAGCCAAGGCCAAGATTCCAGATGAGACGTTGCTTCTGCTTTCCAGGCCAGAGAGAATTGAAGGAGGATAATTAGCCATCATAATTTTTCCCACTTTGAGAGAGCTACACAATAGGTAGGTATTCAACAAGCAGGAGTCACTGCTGCTCCCTGGCACTTGAGTGCAAAGTCAGGTGGATAGGTGGGAGGCAGAAGCCATTGTTTCTCCCACTCTATGTAACAAACAGACTGAGTCCAGGGCAAAGTAACTTCAAACAGTTCTTTATTCACTGGCATAGACAGATCCATAGGCAAGACAGGAGAACTCTGGGCTTCCAGAGTTCAATCAGTAGTATAAAACCAGACCATTACCCCACCCGTGCAGAGATACTATAAACAAAGAGAGTTCACACAGAAAGAATCACACTTGAAGATAGCACACAGATAGGCATATCTCGGCCCGGCTCAAACTCCGGGCAAACCGCCAAAAGAAGAGTTGGCACGGAGTCGGGTGAGAACCAAGGTCAAACACACATAGCACTTGACATTCTACCATAGAGGTGGTGGCACTATAGAAAGGTGTGGGAGTAGAAGGAGTACCAAGAGCCACCATCATCCTCCTACCTTAAAAAAAAGGGGATACACTAAAAAAAACTGGACAGTGTTTAACAGACTTTCCTCTGTGATACACCTCTGAAGATGCCAGCCACAGATTAAGGTGAAACGTTGGGAACAAGATCCACCAGAACATGGTCACACAGCCCAGAAAACTCATAACTATTAGTTTATGTTTTACCACATGATTTAAAATATATTCCTTTCTGTCAGAAATTATTGACAGGTTGTGAGTGTGACTCATGCTGTCACTCAGGCACTGGCGTGCTCATATATCCTTTTAAAAACCTTATTCCTTCATCATTAATGAACCCTCCTCCCCCATCCCAAGATGGTGGGATTTCATGTTTTTAATGAGCTTTGTCAGGGCCCAAACTACAACAGAAATCCATCATTGGCAACTATTCATGGCAACAGTTGGTGGTCTATCGGAGAGCAAGTATACCCTCCTTTGTATAAAGAAATACATTTATTCAGTTTAATGGGGACTAGATGCATATTGCAATGGGATTGTACATCCAGATATGCACTTCCTTTGCCTCATTTGATTGACCAGAAAGCTGTATTCATAGACATTACCCTAGTTTGCTCAAACTAGCCCAGATAGTCAGGTGTATATGAGTTGCGTTATCACTTTACCCCATTATTTCTCAGGCCTACTACTTTTACTAGGCTTAAATCCACAATATATGCACATTTGTAAGTTTATGATTAACAGCAATGACATCAGAATAAAAAAGTGTGCTACATGGCATTTGACAAGGATTCTCAAGGAGGAAAGAAGAGGGAAAGCTCTGAAGAAACACAATGAAAATATCTTCCTCCGGTAATCTTTCATCTTTTTTTTTCATTCACATGTACCTCCTGAAACTGGCATTTCAAAAAGTATATTTTAACGGGTCATCAAATAGACACTATGGGAAGTAGCTGCAGTTAGAATTTTGACAAAGAGAAACTTTCTGATCTTTTGGAAAGATCAGTCTCATTGTAGACAATGTCTGTCAAATTAAAAGACTCAGAACTAATTAGCAATCTGATTTCTCTCATCTCCTTTTAATAAATAACAGTAGGAGAGAATCTGGATAACCTTTCTGATTGCTGTCAATTTTAAAACTAAATATATCGAAACAGAGTATGCAAATACTTTTCAATGCCTTCTGAGAGAACATATTCTAAACTCGCTTCATCTGGTTGAGAAAGCCAAATGAAGGATTTCTACTCATCAATAAGATAAAAGAATGTACATAACCCAACCCAAATGAAGGATTTTAAAATCCAATTTCCATGAAATAATTAAACATGGGCATGCCATTAAAAAGTGCCTAACTTTGGCTACATTGCGGTTTATTTTTTAGTGTAAGCGAGCATGTGAGTGGAGTCAGTTCATATGAGTGATTTTTTTCACCTTCTCTTTCCTTCAGCAGCCCCACACTTTTGAATGGTTGGGGGATACACTAAAAACCCCTCACTCTTATAAAAGTTGCAAATACAGCACAAGAGAGGCTTAATAAAATGAAAATTCATGTTTGAAGAGAGTTTTAGGGGAAAAATTGGCTGATTACAAAACAATGGTCCATTTTGCACAGCACAAAAAAAGTCTGTGGGATGTCTTAAAAAGAGGAGACTGCCTCTTTTCCCTTCACACACCCAAAATAAGGTTGGGTGTCTTAGAGAGGATGTCTTAGAGAGAGGTAGCCTCTGGGTACTTTCTAGACAGCAAAGGGGAAAAGAGACTGTTTCCTGCCTGACCATTTTGCTCTATATTTTTACCCACAGCTTGCACACAACATTTTGTGTGGAGCTGAAGGGATTCTCCCTGCCACCAGGCTGCCCCAGGACATTTACTCCACAGGCTCAAATCCTGGATGCCTTTTCAGCCCAAAAATCATAGGATAGGGCCAACAGGTTCAGGGGCTTACCTCCTACCTGGTTCTGGACACAAAGAACATTAGACAACAGCATGGCATATCCGCATCCTCCCTCCTGTACATAAATGCTAGTTCAGGCTCAACTGTCTTCAGCCGGCTTGGCTCCACATGTGGGCAAGAAGATCATCCAGCAATCTACTGCATCTCAGAACACATCTGGGGTTGAACAATTTAATCAGGACTCTAAGCTGCAGTTCACAAGCTAAGAGCCATGGGGCACATACTGCCTAAGTAACTAGACTGCAATACTATATTAATATTGAATGTTGTGGCATGTAAAAATGCATAATATTATACTGTAAGGGTGATACAATGGATATTGAGTATTTGGCAAAGATTTACTGTCTATTAAAATCTTGAGGGTTTTTTAAAAATTCTCTCTGTCACACACATAGCAATCCCTAAGTATTTGATTGTAACAAAGATTTAGGGGTTGGTACTTTTTGTTTTTTGCAGGTGGGCTTGGGGGCAAGGTTTGCTAATGAGCCCATTAGTTTGCTGATTTCCTTTTATATGAAACATATACTTTTCATAGATTAAATCCCTGTTGATCTAAACTCCTCAAAATAAAAAGGCATGTTGAGAAGGGTGATAGATGTGATTATATGTGACATTTTTCTGCATAATTTTGATTCTCAGCTTTTTAATGTGGCATGGCCAGTGTTTAAAACACTAATACTGAAGTAGACTGAAGCCCTTTTTTCTAAATTATATGTCACTCAATGTGTTAAATTTAATTTTAAAGTTTTAAAAATGTTATCTTGATCTTCTTTGGCAAGCAAGGAAATAAAGAGGTTATCACATGAAAAAGAATGTATAGAGCAAGTGTGATGAGTAAGTAGAGTAACCTTTACATGTTTCTGTGTGAAGTGCTCACTTGATGTGCTGAAACTGTTTGATCTAATGCACTTACAGAAAATGCACTGCAAAATAGGAGCTGAAGTTGAATGGCAGAGTGCATGCTTTACAACTCTAAGGTTACAAATTGTATCATTTACATCTCAGTTAAGGATCTGAGAATAGCTGAACTGTGAATGACCTCGGTTTGAGAGCTGCTATGTTGATGGGTAGACTGAACTGGTCTATATGGATCATGGTCTAATGGTCTGAGGGAAATCATTACATTTGGAGTAGGAATATGAGCCAGTAATGCAGCAAATGTTTTGGGCCTGCAAAATAACCAAGATCTGTCTCTGGCATCACTATTCTCAAGTTGTAAGCTTGGGAAAGTCTTATCAGGGCAGACAGCACTGTCTTGATCTATTGATTTTGCTCAATTTACGACAGCAAAATTAACACATATTGATATATCTCATAGCAAAGTCTGACCCTTATCTGCAGATATCTAAATTTGCAGATTAGGGACACACATATGCTAAATACATTTTTTTCTGCAAACTGGGGGGGAGGTTTGCAAAAAAATATGAAAATTTAAAAACTGGAGAGCTTAAATTCCTTGTAAATGAAACAAATATTCTGCACACATGCCGACAACACACTACTGGTAGAGCTGCAGGGATTAACTCTGGGCTGAGCCATGGTAATGGCAGAGACTGGAAAAGGCTCCAGCCTCATTGTGGTGGTGGAAGATGCTGGGAACTTCTCTGAGCCCAGCCACAGCAATGAAGGATGCTGGGAAACTCTCCAGATGCAGCTGCAGCAGTGGATACCAAGAGCATCTCTTGGCCCAGTTGCAATGATGCTAGCATCCAGAAGGCTCCCTAAGCTTGCCACAGTGCCTTTGACTGGGAAGTTCTCCAGGCCTGGAGCAGTTCCCTAATTCCACAGCTATTGTGGCTGGGACCAGAGGGCTATAGATGTGTTTGGCCACAATAGGATAGCTGCCGCAGGGTCTGAGCAACTTTCTGAAACCACATGTACTATAACTAATAAAATAAAGAGGGGAGAGAGAGAAGGGAGTGGATAGAAAGATGGGGGAAATAGACTGCTAGAAAAAGAAAGGGGGAAATTGATGAAGAAAGGATGAGGACAAAAGAAAAAGGTGGTAAGGGGAGAGGTGGATTGATGGAGGAGTACAGGCAAAAGACAGAGGGGTAGGTTGTCAGCTAAAGGGTGGGGGAAGAAAGGGGGATAGTATGAGAAGGGAAATAGAGATAGGTTGACAGAGAAGGGAAGGGGGATAGGGGGAGTTTGTTAGAGAAGAGAGACAGAAAGAAGTAAAGGGGGAAAGATACACCCTGTACACAAGTTTCTTGTGGTTCCCCAGTTGTCTGTAGTCTAAAAGCCAAGTTGACCAAATTTCAGGGTACTTAAATGCAGAGTCTGAACACATCATTCTACAAATCAGAAAATCAATCCTATACCTTATCTCAATGAAAGATAAAAATGTGGTCATGTGGGGTGCAGCAGAAGTGAACATCACATCTTCCCACAGTTCCAAAAAGTCCTGATTCTCCGGAAGCATTTAAAAAGCTACTTCAAGCACCGCTTCTGTCAATTTTAATGAATCCATTACTTGAAACAGCCCTATATATTTTTGTCCAAGTTTCTTAGAGATCTGAAAATCTTTCAGGTTTTTAGTTGACAGATATACCATATCTCCCACTGCCAAGGCAATGAGACGTCGATGTTTATCAGCCTGTTTTTTGTGAGAATCCTTTGCTTTTTGTAGAGCATGGACGATTGGGTCCCAGCCATCTACGATCTGCTAAATCCATTCCTGCAATTCAGAAGGATCAACAGCAGGTTGTCCCAAAAAGGGGAGTGGTTTGCCCGATTGGCCTGAAACTGCTTCAAATTGTGTTTTTCCAGTGCTGCTATGCACCGCATTGTTGTAAGCATATTCAGCATAGGCCAACAGGTCTACCCAGTTGTCTTGATGGTAGTTGATGTAACATTGGAGGTACTGTTCCAGGCTCTGATTTGTGCATTCTTACTGGCCATCAGATTCAGTGTGATAAGCTGAAGATAAAGCTTGCTCCACTCCCAGGAGTCATAAAAAAGCTTTCCAAAATTTTGAGACAAATTGGCTGCCCCTGTCAGAGATTATTTTGTCAGGGTCTGAGTGTAATTGATAAACATGATGTATAATCATCTTAGCCAATTTAGGTGCACTTGGGATGGATGAGCAGGGAATAAAATGTTTCTGTTTAGAGATGAGATCCACCATCATCCAGATTACAGTTTTGCCATGGCTATTGGGCAGATCAGTGATGAAATCCACAGAAATAGCTTTCCAAGGGCCAATAGGGACTGGTTTGGGTTGAAGGAGCCCCTGTGGCTTACCAGGGTTCCCTTTGGCCATAGCACAGATGAAACAACCCCTGACATACACCTCAATATCCTTGCGCATGGTGTGCTACCAAAGTTGGTTCCTAAGGAAGTGTAGAGTTTTGACAAATCCAAAGTGTCCTGCTGTTTTAGAATTGTGCCCCTGCTGATGATTGCTCTGCAGAGCTGAGGCGGTATGAATAGTGAGTCACCCCTCCACCAAAGTCCATCATGCAAGGCTAGGGAAGGGCTGCCCTCCTCTGATGGAATTGGTTGTTTCCCTCCCTCCATGGAGGAGAGGAGTTCTGACTGGAGGGTGGACCAAAGGGGCTGATAATGGGTTGTCACGGAGGCAGGTTTGTGCCCAAGTAGTTACTAACAAACCCAACTGAGAGGAGGAGAAAATGGTTTGGGCAGGCAAGAGAGTGCATCAGCCAGAGAGTTGATTTGCCCAGGAAAAAGTGAATGGTGAAATTGAATTAGGAGAAAAAGTCTACCCAGCGAAGTTGTTTAGCAGACTATTTACCAGGAGTACTCAGGGCAGTGATGTTTTTATGGTCAGTCTATACTTCAAAGGGGCTTTGGTTGCCCTCCAACCAGTTCCTCCAGGTGGACAGTGCCTGTTTAATGACTCCTGTCTCTTTGGCTGTTTCCGCACGGCCAAAAAACAGCACCCCAGGGATGGGAAAAAACCAGTTCCTGGGGTGCTGTTCACCCAGGAGGCATTCTAGAGGTTGGAGGGTAGCATGGGCGTGTCCCTCCAGCCCTCCAGAGCAATACTGGAAGAAGAGGTGAGTGGAGGGGACTGAAGAAGAGGCGGCTCCATGCAGAGGAGGACGGCTCCATGCGAAGCCGCTGCTCTGGCTAGGGAGAAAGTTGGGACTGCCTGCACGCTACCATGTGAACAGTCCCCAAGCCTCCACCAGCATAATTTATGCCAGTGGAGGTTCATTTCCACCACAGTGCGGAAACAGCCTGTGTCTCCTACTTTCCAATTCACTTCTGTCACGAGATCAAGATGGGGGGGGGGGTCCAATCTAGCATCTCTCACTGGGCTTTTCTCCAACCAAACACTCCAAATTGCCAAGTTTAAAAGACTTTATTTCAAACTAAAATAATAAAAAAGATCCTTTTACATTGATTTCTTAGCATAGCAAATTTCTTTCGATGCCTTTGTCTGTATCTCAGGAGCCCAGGGCCCAGAGATGGTTCTCTGGCCAAGTCCCGAGGTGGAATCTCTCCAAGCCTTTGTTCTCACTTCCCAGGAAAACTACCCTCCCTGCCATGAGGCAATCTAGGCTTTGACGTTTTGACCATTTGCTTACTGGTAAATTTGCATAGACTTTCCGGTTCTCCATCCAGGAGATGAAAGCTATCTATCATGCTGGTGTGAGTTTTCCTGTTGGAGTTACAGGATACAACTTCATCACAACTTCGGACCCAGTACATTTTATAGACAGGTAGGCACAGGGGTGTAGTTTCCCATTCCCCTCCTTGGAGCGCAGTGCCTAACACTTTGTCCGAGTCATCAACATGAACTATGAACGGCTGAGTGGGGTCAGCATGTTTTAAAATAGGTTCAGAAGTGAATGTTTGTTTGAGAGCATCAAAAGCTGTTTAGCAAGGTTGTGACCATCAAAGAGGTGTTCCTCTGCAGGTATTTCCAAATAAGGAAAGTGAATGCAGGACTAAAGACAGGAGAAGGGATGTTAGAGGCAGTTTTACCTTTATCATTATGCTGGGATTTATGAGTGCTAATATGTGTTTTAGTTCTTTCTGAGACATAATGGTTAGGCCATGTTTCAGTCATGTTAGCATATTAGTTCTTTCTGAGACATAATGGTTAGGCCAAGTTTCAGTCATATTAGCATTGTTTCATAAGAACATAAGAACATAAGAACTAGCCTGCTGGATCAGACCAGAGTCCATCTAGTCCAGCATTCTGCAACTCGCAGTGGCCCACCAGGTGCCTTTGGGAGCTCACATGCAGGATGTGAAAGCAATGGCCTTCTGCCGCTGCTGCTCCTGAGCACCTGGTCTGCTAAGGCATTTGCAATCTGAGATCAAGGAGGATCAAGATTGGTAGCCATAGATTGACTTCTCCTCCATAAATCTGTCCAAGCCCTTTTTAAAGCTATCCAGGTGAGTGGCCATCACCACCTCCTGTGGCAGCATATTCCAAACACCAATCACACGTTGCGTGAAGAAGTGTTTCCTTTTATTAGTCCTAATTCTTCCCCCCAGCATTTTCAATGGATGCCCCCTGGTTCTAGTATTGTGAGAAAGAGAGAAAAATTTCTCTCTGTCAACATTTTCTACCCCATGCATAATTTTATAGACTTCAATCATATCCCCCCTCAGACGTCTCCTCTCCAAACTAAAGAGTCCCAAACGCTGCAGCCTCTCCTCATAAGGAAGGTGCTCCAATCTTTCAATCATCCTTGTTGCCCTTCTCTGCACTTTTTCTATCTCTTCGATATCCTTTTTGAGATGTGGCGACCAGAACTGGACACAGTACTCCAAGTGCGGTTGCACCACTGCTTTATATAAGGGCATGACAATCCTTGCAGTTTTATTATCAACTCCTTTCCTAATGATCCCCAGCATAGAGTTTGCCTTTTTCACAGCTGCCATGCATTGAGTTGACATTCCCATGGAACTATCAACTAAGATGCCCAAATCCCTTTCCTGGTCTGTGACTGATAGCACTGACCCCTGTAGCGTGTATGTGAAGTTTGGATTTTTTGCCCCTATGTGCATCACTTTACATTTTGCTACATTGAACTGCATTTGCCATTTCTTAGCCCACTCACCTAATTTATCAAGGTCCACTTGGAGCTCTTCGCAATCCTTTGTGGTTCTCACCACCCTACATAATTTGGTATCATCTGCAAACTTGGCCACCACGCTACCCACCCCTACTTCCAGGTCATTTATGAATAGGTTAAAGAGCACTGGTCCCAAAACGGATCCTTGGGGGACACCACTCCCTACATCTCTCCATTGTGAGAACTTCCCATTTATACCCACCCTTTGTTTCCTGTTCCTCAACCAGTTTTTAATCCATAGGAGGACTTCCCCTCTTATTCCTTCATTGCTGAGTTTTCTCAACAGTCTCTGGTGAGCAACTTCGTCAAAAGCCTTCTGGAAATCCAAGTAGACAATGTCCACTGGTTCCCCCATATCCACATGCCTGTTTACACTCTCAAAGAACTCTAGTAAGTTTGTAAGACAGGATTTGCCTCTGCAAAAGCCATGCTGACTCTTCCTCAGCAGGTCTTGCTTTTCTACATGTTTAATAATTTTATCTTTAATGATAGATTCTACTAATTTACCAGGAACAGATGTCAAACTGACTGGCCTGTAATTTCCTGGGTCCCCCCTAGACCCTTTCTTAAAGATTGGTGTGACATTGGCCATCTTCCAGTCTTCAGGGATGGAGCCTGATTTCAGGGATAAGTTGCATATTAATGTGAGAACATCAGCAATTTCATGCTTGAGCTCTTTAAGAACTCTTGGGTGAATGCAATCTGGGCCAGGGGATTTGGTAGCATTTAGTTTATCAATGGCTGCCAGAACTTCTTCCTTGTCTACCACTATCTTCGCTAGTTCCTCGGATTTACCTCCTAAGAAGCTTGGTTCAAGTGCAGGAATTTTCCTCACCTCCTCTTGGGTGAAGACAGATGCAAAGAATTCATTCAGCTTCTCTACAATCTCCCTGTCATCTTTTAGCACACCTTTTGTTCCTTTGTCATCTAACGGGCCTACCGCTTCCCTAGCTGGCTTCCTGCTTTTGATGTACTTGAAGAACTGTTTGTTGCTGGTCTTGATGTTCGCAGCCATGCGTTCCTCATAATCCTTTTTTGCCTCCCTTACAGCTAACCTGCTTCTCTTTTGCCACCATTTGTGTTCTCTCTGGTATTCTTCATCAGTTAAGTTGGACTTCCATTTTCAAAAGACATCTTTTTTTTCCTAATAATTTCCTCAACCTCCCTTGTTAACCATGGTGGCTTTCTTTTGGACTGGGCGCTGCCTTTCCTAACCTGCGGAACACATTCCAGCTGAGCTTTTAAGACTGTGTTTTTAAATAACCTCCAAGCACCTTGGACATTTTTGACTCTCTTGATTTTCCCTTTCAGCTTCCTGCGCACTATCCCCCTCATCTTTGAGAAATTTCCCTTTCTGAAGGCAAATGTAACTACATTAGTAGTTGTCACTTGTTCGCATGCAGAGATACTGAATCTGACAGCATTGTGGTCACTGTTCCCTATCGGCTCAACAACACTGACTTCCCGCACCAGGTCCTGGGTCCCACATATAATTAGATCTAGGATCACATCTCCCCTGGGTAGTTCTACAACCATCGCTCTATGCCACAGTCATTTAGCATATCCAGGAATGTTCTCTCCTTACTATGACCTGAACATGCATTTTTCCAGTTTATGTGGGGATAGTTAAAATCACCCATTACCACTACATTTTTGCTTTTGTTGGCCTCTCTAATTTCTTTTTTCATCTCAGAATCCTCTTGTGCACTTTGGTCAGGGGGACGATAATATATTCCTAATGTTAAACTTTGCTTCACCCCTGGTATTGATATCCACAGTGCTTCTGTAGAGGAATCAGCTCCCCCTGCATTGTCTATTTTATGTGACACTATGCTCTCTTTGATGTAGAGGGCCACCCCACCCCCAATACGCCCTGTCCTATCCTTCCTGTAGAGCCTGTAACCTGGGATAACAGCATCCCACTGGTTCTCCTCATTCCACCATGTCTCTGTGATGTCCACTATATCAATGTCCTCCTTCAAAACCCTGTACTCCAGCTCCGCATTTTAGGTTGAAGGATTCTACTATTAGCATAGAGACAGCTGTATCCCCTGTCTCTGTCCCTAACCTGGGATTTATGTGCTTTGCCCCCTAGCCTTTTGTAGACACTATCACTTATCACATTGCTAAGCTCCTCACTTGTATGTGGTTGATTTAGAAAAACCTCCCTCTCTGTCTGCATCCCCATGGACTCTGTATTCCGAACCAAAGTCACCTCAGCTCCTGTCGGCTTTCCCCCAAGGATCAGTTTAAAAGCTGTTCTGCCACCTTTTTAATGTTGAGCGCCAGCAGCCTGGTTCCTCTTTGGTTAAGATGAAGCCCGTCCCTTTTGTACAGGCCTGCCTTATCCCAAAAGGTTCCCCAGTTCCTGACAAAGCTGAAACCCTCTGCCTTACACCACCTTCTCATCCACGCATTGAGACCCTGTATCTCCGCTTGCCTAGCTTGCCCTGCACGTGGAACAGGTAGCATTTCGGAGAATGCCGCCTTGGGGGTCCTGGATTTTAACCTTTTTCCTAGCAGCCTAAATTTAGCTTCCAGAACCTCCCGGCTACATTTCCCAATGTCATTGGTACCAATGTGGACCACCACTGCTGACTCCACCCCAGCACTGTCTAACAGCCTATCTAGACAAAGCGCGACATCCGCAAACTTCGCACCAGGCAGGCAAGTCACCATGCGGTCATCACGCCTCTCACAAACCCAACTCTCTATATTCCTAATGATCGAATCACCCACTACAAGGAGCCCCCCACGTCCCCGAGGGGTATCCTCAGTGTGAGAGGATATCTGACCACCAGCTAAGGAAGGGGTCCCATCTAAGGGAGCATCTTCCACCACCTCAGACTGGCACCCTCCGTCACCCAGACTCTCATTCTCCATGACATCTGAAGAGATGTCACCTTGGGAGTGGGACCCGGCTGCTAGGTCCCTGAAAGCCTCGTTTGTTGCCCTCTCTGCCTCTCTCAGCTTCACCAGGTCTGCCACCTTGGCTTCAAGAGAACGCACACATTCCTTGAGTTCCAGGAGCTCATTGCAGCGAGGGCACACCCACGACTTCTGCCCTAGTGGCAGATAGTCATACACGTGACACTCAGTGCAAAACACTGGAAAGCTCCCATCCCCCTGCTGGCTTCCTGCCTTCATATCTAATTTTTTTTAGATATTCAAATACTGATTTTAATTAGTGCCTCCCTCTTAAGGTTTCTATACCTTCTACTATCCCATAAAATATGTTCTTATTTAATAAAACACCTGCGCACGCCTAACGGCGTGCACCGCTGGTTCCAGAGACTAACTGAAAAGATTTAAAACTGTGAGAAGCCCCACCCCTTCAGCACTAACTGAAAAGATTTAAAACTGTGAGAAGCCCCACCCCTTCAGCACTAACTGAAAAGATTTAAAAATTTGAGAAGCCCCACCCCTTCAGCAGCCTCCACCAATCAGCAGCCCTAGGACAAGGAGAAAAAAAAGAGAAACCCCCTGTTTAAAATACACTGTTTAAAAGATGTGGCTTTGAGAAAAGGCCTCTGTAAAGAAAAATCAGAGCTCCTCAGCCCTTTCTGGCCCACTGCTTTTCTCCACTGCTCCTCTTCTCAGTCATATTAGCATTTTTCAGTCATATTAGCATTTTTAAAGGTACTTTGCCAAAGCATCACCAAATACCGTATATACCGGCGTATAAGACGACTGGGCATATAAGACGACCCCCCCCCCCCACTTTTCCAGTTAAAATATAGAGTTTGGGATATACTCGCCATATAAGAGTACCCGGCATATAAGACAACCCCACACTTTACAGATGATTTCCCAGGGTTCAAAAGTAGTCTTATACGCCAGTATATACAGTAATATCTTTATTATTTCAGTTCTTTGGATCTGTCCAAGCTGACACATTACAGAAGAGTGGCATTATTACAACTACATTCCAATAATTCTATGTACTTTATGGCACAGCAACCATATCAGAGTAACTAGACATCAGGATATTTCATGTATATTCTGGTTCATGAAAGGTCTTGTATCACTAGTTACTTAACAAGTCAGCTATTTATTTCAATATAAGAATGTTGAGCACCTGGACTGAAATTTATCTCAGTTTTACTTAATTTTCTTCATTCACTGGTTTTCACAGCACCAGGACAATTTGGTGGACTGTCTCTTTGATTGGTTCATATGTCCACGTTGCAGTAAACTCAGCTTTTAAAAATGCATTTCACTCTGCAAGCATCTCTTCTTTATTATTCCACTTCCAGCAAAACTGTTGCATTGCCTGTAATATTGGTTTTTCACAGAAGGAAATAAACAAAGAGTTTCCAATAAGTAATGGTGCATCAACATTTGTGATTTTATCTTAGGCTTTCTTGGAATACTAAACCAGGAGCTCAGCCAGTGGGGAAGCACATTTTGCTAGCAAAAGTGCTGTTTTAATACTCGCTTAAGGCTTGAAAGGCCTATTCTGCAAAATAGGAATCTCAAAAAGTGCAGTCAACAAAGGAGGTTGGATACTAGCAAAGAGCCATTCAAAATATAAATCATTTTGCTATCACCCAGTATTAAGTCAATCAGCAGTCTCTCACTTGTCTCCATCATTTCTGTCAGTTACAATTGGTCTCTCTCCAGTGCTGATTATCTGAGCTGAAAGAAATGGTTCAAACTTCATGTCACATTCTCAACGGATGTTACAGTACATTAGAGGAAGATTTTGTTTTCTGTTTCTTCAGAATTAGTTCTCAATCATAGTAAGAATCGCAGCTGGTTTTCAAATTGTGTGTTCATTGCTTCAAAGGCAGCTCAAGAAAAAAAATTAAAAACAGGAAAACGACATATTGCTGGAATCGACAGGAAGAGCTGGGTTGAACCTTATACTTTTTCAGCTAAAAAAAGCACAGGCATCATGCATATAGCTAATGGCGAGCGCTACAAAGGTTTCAAGCAGCAGAAAATGGCCAGCAGGAGAAAACAAAAGTGGAAGTTTTTTCGTATGGGCAAGAGAAATAAATTGCTCTCTCCTCAGATGCTTTATTTCTTTGTCCTTTCTGGACAAAAAAATGAGGAGATGAGTTTTTTAAAATGTCCCTCAGGACATTTTATTTGATTGTGCAGAAAGAGCCAATCTCTGGCTTTTAATAATTGTTTTTATTACCTGTTTATGGTAGTTTGGTATTATTGTTTTTTATTATTTTATAGATTATATTTCATTGTTTTACTTGGTTAGCTGCCTCAAGCAACTTTTTTGAAGAGGAAACATTTATTGATACATTGATACAGTACATACATTGATCAGTACATCAACCTCAGATATCAAGTACTTTTGCTGCAAGCTACTTATCCAGCTTCATCCCAACTATTCTCTTCTTGCCTTAACAGACCAGGTGATCGGGAGCAACAGCCGCAGAAGGCCATTGCATTCACATCCTACATGTGTGCTCCCAAAGGCACCTGGTGGGCCACTGCGAGTAGCAGAGAGCTGGACTAGATGGACTTTGGTCTGATCCAGCTGGCTTGTTCTTATGTTCTTATGTTCTTATGTTCTTGCTTCTCCCCATGTATACACATCAGCATCTATGGGTCAGGTGCCCAGCCCAATTTTGGAATCTTCCCGCACTGAATGTTGGGAATTATACTTGGTAGGACTTCCATTTATGTAAGAATCAATGTTTTTTTCTGTCCATCTGTTTCAATAACAGACTGTGGTGGGAGACACTCGGCTGCCTTAAAGCTGGGGACATAGCAAATCCAGTGCATTGTTATCACAGTAGCAAGAGTAATAGGGTTTTGAACTCTGTAGGCTGCAAGTAATATGGTTTCTGCCACAAAATTTTAGAGAACGCTAGGAGGCACATTGCAGCCCACTCACAAATTTACAGAAAGTCATTTCATCCAGAGTCTCGTTAAACGGCTGGATTCTTAAAAGCTTGCAGTGATAGTGGTCATCTTTGAATGACTTCTTTTTTTAAAAAATAGAAGTAATTACTTTTTCCCCCAAGATAAGAAATGAGAAGGAATCTGGAATCTAGCACAATGTATGAAACAGTGAAAGATTGAGACGAGCAAGGAAAGGTGATGCCACCTGTCTGTTTTTATCTGAGTCCCCAGCAGACTTCCTTTCTTGACTTTCAAACAAGATTAACTCACTTAGATTAATATTTACATCTATCTGCAAATGGCACTAAATGCAGGCTATTGTGTATCTCAAGCATCCAATGTCATTCAATGACATTTCTTCAAAAATCTGGTGGAGTTTGCACGAACCTTAGGCTATGTGTCCCAGACAAGCACTGAATCCATATTTTGGGAACTTCTATCTAACGGTAATGTAAATCATACTATTTGAATTATATCCTATACTAAATACAACTGGTATGAGTAAAGTCTGCCCCTTATACTTGTATTTTGCAAAGCTGACAATATAGTTCATTCTGTTTCCCTTAGATGCGCATAGCAGAGCTATTTCAGGAGTGTGGCAGTTTCCCTATGAATCAATTCCAACATATTCTTGAAATGTGGTGCTGAAAATTCCAACAGAGAGCCATTACTGATTAGACTAGTACCATTATTTTCAGGATCTCATTGCCTGACCCTAAGGGACTTCTTAGCTGTATTTTTCAGTTGTGGTAGTATTCTGTAGTAGATAGATGAGATGGACTGTGCCATACCATTAAAGGGGGAAAAAAAGAAGAGAAAAGCTCTTTACCTAAAGCGGAGCTAAAGAACTGGGAAACTGGCAAGACTGTTCTAAATGCAGCAAGTTTCCCTGGAGAGCTCATTGGAGACTCTGAAGAATCATTCATGCAGCACTTGTAACAGGCCTGTTAAATCTCTGCCCTTTCACATATCCACACACTAGTGAGCGTAAGGTAATGTCAGTCAGTACAATCAGAGTGCTGCCTCTTTTGTGGATGAATGTGCTGCATGATGAGATTATAAGCAATCACTATGTGGCATTGTATCAACTCAGGTGGCCTGTTTACTGCCATTGGCAATTCGGGATTTAAAAGGTAAACCAACACTTATTTGCTGTCACAGATCATCGGCAAAACCCCTGCTGCCCATTTGAGCTATGTAGATAAAAGGATGTTCTATGTGACATTACAGTCCAGAAATGGATTAATAGAAATTAATCTACCTACACAGGTTGAAAACCCCTGTTCATCCTGAGCATACACTAAAAATATGAGAAAAAACAATGTACAAAGTTTGAACCAAATTGCATACATTGACAGCAAGGGGTAAGACAAACAGGGAGACACATTTGGAAAAGGAAGGAGGATCTGATGGTGGATGAATGAATGAACAAGGGTTGAGGGGTGCAGGAGAAAGAAAAAAGGATACGGGAGGGAGATAAGAGTGGCAATAATGGAAGGGCTGGTGATAAAGGAAGGAGAAGGAAGCAGCAGAGGACAACAAGAAAGGCAGCAATGGGTTGAAGAAATAAGCAGAAGGGAGAAGAGATAAGGCGACAATTTGCTATGCAGAAAGCCGTTGTAGCTTCTATCCACCCCGAAGGCCTCTTGAATTTTTCTGATTATGAGTCCCCAATAGAACCTGAAGTTCCTGAGGATGCCATGGCAACCTCGGCTCTTAATCCTGAATGGAAGGAAGCAGTTCCTTTGAACCCTGTCAGAGTTAGGCAGGTAGAAACCACTGGTCCTAGGAATACTGTGGTGCGCAAGGAAGTTTTTGAGAGGATCCCTTGGTCAGAATCTGAAGTACAAGCTGTTGCTGCGAGGCTAGGACCCCTGAATCAGACCACAGGCATTTCCTGGATTCTTCAAGTTTTTCTGAATTACCCCTCAGCTACTGGCGCTGATGTTTACCAGTTAGCCCGACTCTGCATTAAAGGACCTGAGATTCATGCCATTAATGACGCTCTCATTAGCCAGGACCTGGAGAATCTCTCCATAGTACAATGGGCCAGGATAGTGGCACCCTACATTTGGCATGATCGCACCCTAGAGGGTCTCTACATTTTGGAAACGCAGGCTCCAGGCGAAAGCCCACTGGCCTATGGTGCCCGCAAACAATTCCTTGCTGTAATTGCCCAACGTGTCCCGTCCACTGCACCCGGTGTGTACGATTATAATCAGGACGATTTTAAGAGGGGCATATATGCTGGCCTAAATGCTCAAACCAAGATAGCTCTTGGTCCCGTCGATCCCACCAGGCTTCCCTGGTTGGAATTTTATGAACGCCTCAGGCTGACCGCTGACATTTTAAGGGACTCAGGTTCCCTCCATGCTAAACCTTCCAAAATGAATGGTGAATCCCGATCCACTGAACCCATACAGGCAGTCACGTATGCAAACAATGGCCCCCATTCCTCCTATAGACAAGGGGATGGGCAGCGCAATTATAAGGACCCTGGAAATTATTGGGACAGAAACCCAGATCGATCTTTTGGAAACTCCCGTGGCCCAGTCTATGACTCCCGTTATGTTCCTCCTCCACAACCGGCTCCCCACCAGCGTGGCAATGCCCCTTTTAGAGCTCCAGTGCCCTACCAGCCGCCTGAGTCTAAGGAAGCTCCCACTCAGTCCGCCTCAGAGGCCAGTGCTTTCCGAGGTCGTATTTGGGTGACCCTCAAAGGCCTAGGTTACGACATGTCTCAGTTTGACCAGGTCCCCACGGACACTCTTTTAGCCACCTCTTTGTAATGCCATGCTGGAGTGCCCACCTCAAGCACCCCTTCTGTGCCCGAATGTCCCCAACCCATCCTCAGCTGTCACTGTTCCCTTAAGCGAAACCCCTGATGGCATAAGGGATGCCCAGGGTTCCAAAAGGCTCCAGCACAGGAAACCACCACCAGTAAGAGAGTTGCAAAATTAAGGCAGTGACAGGAACCCATGGGAAAGAGAACACTGCCACTTTAAATCCAAACCTTCCTTATCTGGGACACCCCACTGCCAAGGCAATAAAGCCAGCAGAACAAGAGGGTGAACCCAATAAAGAGATTTCTAAGACGACTCAAACCTCCGCACAAGTTCCCCCAGACTCCCTTGAGAGAGTATGGGAAAGATTGGCACAAAAATAGAATTGTGAAACTGGAGTGTCTTGTTAGGAAGGCAGGACCAAAATCCCATGATTTGCAAAAGTGCATTGCTAAGAAACAGGATTCAAAAATTAAGCGTGGCTCAACAAAAGCAATCTGAAGCTTGGAGAAAAAATTAGAAGCTTGTCTCTTGAAAGACAAAACAGCTAAATCCAGAGTGAACTTGCTCAAATGAAAGCTAATTTGCAAAGTGCAGAAATTAAAATACATGTCCTAGAAGAGAGCAACAGGAAAAATAATGAAGCCAGTAAGGCTGAGCCACTCCCAAATCCCCCTCCTTCTCAAGGAGATGAGAGGATGCTTGGTGTTTCAGTTTTCCCACAGCACAGACTGAAAAATGTCTTAACCTCTAAACATGTGCAAAGTTCTGGTCTCAGGACTTCAGATAGCCCTCCAAACAGAGAACAATTGGCTTCAGTTTCCCCAATGCCTAAACCAAAAGAGGCCATAGCCTCTGAGAGTGTGCAGAGTTCTGCAGTCAGGACTCCAGTTAGGGAACAATTGGCTGCAGCAGCCCCTGCAGAAACGGACCTCAGAAATAAAACAAAACGGGAGCAGAATAGCTGCTCAAAAGAACCTTCAACTTTTGGCAATGATCTAGCACTAAGACAAGCCATTGTAATTCTTTTTGTTACCGCTGGAAGCAAGAGAGAGAATTTGGAAATGTGTTTGCATCTTTTGAAATCTGGTACCCCAGACTTCGGCTCCAAAGTGGAGCCTCCAGTTTCAGAAGCAGTCATTCTTGAGAAACCACAGGCAGGTCCTCCAAACTGCCTTAGAAGAGCCAGCAGAGCCCAACACAAGCACACAGAAGGTGGACCACACCTTCAAGTGACAAGAGATTACAAGGCTCACCCACCCGATTGACTAAGTTTGCATAAGATAAAGTGATTAACCTTTTTTTCCCCAACTGTAGCAAGATGAGAAGAGCTTCAGCCCCAACTTTTGGAAACCAGGGGGGGAGAATCTAATTCCAACTTTTTCCTTTTATTCAGGTGTGTGTATTAAATAAAAATGATCCTGCTTGGTAGCCCCACCTCTTCAGGAACAAGGGGGGAAAACCTAACTCAATGTCTTTCCTTTTATTTAGGTGCGTGTGTTAAGTAAAACATGATCTATGTTGCATGTTTCATATCTTTGCTGCATGACAGCTCAAAAGATGGAGAAGTTATTTTAGGTGGTGAAAAGTATTGTGATAGTTTGCACTCAATTGTGGTTGTTTTAAAACCTTTTCTCTTACATTTATCCCAAATGGTTTGCTTTGGACAATGATGAATAAATTCAGTTGGATTCTGTATTGAAGGTGTGCTTGGCTCTATGAGACTGCAGCTCATATTGCTAATCTCCAGAAATACAGAGAAAAAAACATTGATTTGGAATGAAACACGGGAAAAATGAAATTTAATGGTCCTTTTGGATCTATGGAATGGCCACCCATAGCCCAAAACCCATACAATTAGGAATCGGAAAGTTTTTTTTTGCTTGAAAAGACAGTTGAAGGGTGATAGGAATGGAAAAATTTGAGTCAAAAACACAAACCAGCAAATGGCAATAGTGCCATGCCTGTTCTATGTTCTGTTGTGTTCTAAAAAGCTTCTAATATGTTCTTTTTTGTGGAGAGATTTTTCATTTGCCTTTGTGCGCTATTTCTGCCTTACTCGTCTAGTTTTAAGCTTTTATTTTTCTTTAACCCTTAAAGGATAGCGAGTAGCCTTTTACAGAAAAGTGCCACAGTTTTAAGAATATTCTGAACTTTGTTTTCACTTTGCTTTTGTCTTATATTTGGCTGCAGTATTTTTGCAATCCAGCCAAATGGTGCAGCTTAAGCCTCTCCTTCCTTCTGTGTGAGAAAAGCCTCCACTTTCAGTGTTCTCCTTTTCTCAAGGGGGGGTGACAAGAAATTTAGATCTTGTACCTCCATTTTTATCCCTTATATTTTTATATATTTTATATAGTAGTTTTTATAATTTTGTCATTTAGCATGCATCAGAGCATTTTGCGATATGCAGCACATAGTTTTTGCAATCATCTACTTCCTTTCAAAGACCTTTTTTTTTTTTTGGATAGGGTGATTAAGATCATGTAGTGCTCCAAATATTTTTCTTGGTGCCTACTTTCCACAAATTTCAGGCATGCCCTTAACGGCCTCTGCCCCTACTTTAACCATTTTTAGTCCTAAACTACAGGAACCCAGATGCCAATCAACGCCGTTAAAGAACTGAAGCAAGCAAGTTCCATCCTGAACCCTGATGTTATTAAATGTTACTAATGTTGCTTTATTACACACGTCTTGGCACCCCCTCCACCAAAGTGTTTGCTGTTTAAGTGTTCCAGCTGACCGCTATTGCCTTGCTCAGCAGTCCCCATTGCCGCTCTGGTTTCCAAGATGAATGCCGCCGCTCACAGTCTCATTTGTCTGCAAGGGGGGGTGCCCCACAAAGAACTTTGATTGCAATGTCTTTAAGTCTCCTACATCAGCAAAGGGAGACACCCACATGAAATGGATTGTACAAAATTGGTGCCAAAAAGAACTTTTCAGCAAACTCCTTTGCCATTTGCCAGAGTATTTCAGCAGATTTCAAAACTGCACCATGAACAAAGCTCAAAATTTTCTTTTCCACAGTTCTGCCATCCAAGGACATTGGTTCCTTTGGTGCCTGCTTAATAAAAATGTGGATTCATTTTGTTGATGTATTAAACAATTGTTGCATTGTGCTATAGAATGTATTTGTATCTGCATATTACCTTTGCAAGTCTGTTTACTTGAATTTATGTAACCAGTCCAAGAATTTCAATTGTATTCTACAGTTCCAATGCTTTCTTCATCTCTTTCTCCCTTTCCCTTCCAAAAAGTTTTGATCCCTTCATTTGTTGCTTATTATGCTGTGGTATGCGTTTATAGGAATTTAGTTAAGTTCTCCATTGATTATTTTAGTTAATATATGCTTTGTGCTTATTGCTACTTCATGTTAAAGAAGGCAAGGATTCATCCCTGGATTCACCTAGGTCTCTAGGGGGGATGATTCCTGATAGTGTAGGAAGCCCACTGAGACACCCCTACTCCTCCTTCCTCTTGTTTGTTTGTTTGTGAAAACCCTTGCACTCCGCTCCACGGTTTTCAAGGGGGGGAATTGTAACGACCCAAAGGACCCAAAGAATATTATTTATATATATTTCTGCTTTAAAATCATATTGGCAAAAGCTAGTTGCCAAAAGCACTCCTATGGGTTGTAGGTAGCAGCATGTCAAAAGGTCAAAACTACTTTAACAAAAGCTAAGATCATGAGTTACTCCAGCATAACTTGGAGGCCTCATTTGAGTCACTAGAATGCTTGATTACCTCACCTTGCAAAGATACTGTTAACAAAGAATATGGATCAGATACTGTCATTTCCCTATCTCTTCTGGAAACCAAGTCATCAACAGATGGTTGCTTCTCTGCATCTCCTCTTCCCATTGTTATGAATTTTCCTAAAGCACCCACCTTTCCCCGGTCTAATGTCTCAGCCCAAAATCAGAGTTACTTTGCATAAAGCCATTCTGTGCTTCCTGACTTAATCTAGGACCAATTGACTCCCATTGTCCCAAGGTGTAGAACAATAGAAGAGCTGATTAATTACCTCAGCACCCCCCAAGCCCAGCATGGGAAATTCCAGAGAATTTAGAAAAAAAAGGAAAACTCACTAGCTCCCTCCTCTTCCTGGGCAAAAGGGTATAAAGGTTCAGTTTACCTGCAACATATTGCTCATTTGCCACATGTTCTCTTGCTGTGGTGTTGAGACATGGATTCGTCCTTCATTGGGTTCCTGTGCTGGCATGGAATCCCTGCCTTCTACTTCTACCCTCCTAAGAATCGATAGGTAATGTATTACCCAACAAACCCCCCCCCCCTCCATTTCTATCATCCAATCTATCTTTTAAAACCTTTTTTATATCTCAGGAACTTGAATGTATGTGCCCTTGTGTCTTGCTGTGCGTGTGTATTTTTAAACAAATTTATATAAACATTTAAACTCAATTTGGACTCTTGCTTCTCTGTGGAATATCCATTGCTAGAATTCCTTCCCCGTAGATACAGTCTAAAAGATCTCCTCTCGGCCCCTCTCGCTGCCAACGTGAGTGTTCATTCCCCATTGATCTACTTTTAAAAACTATATGTGTGCTGTTACACTTTTTAGCAGCTGGTGGAGAATCCCTTTAATAAAACCCTTACTCCTGTTAAGGCCGTAACAGGCCCCTTCTGCACATGCAGAATAATGCACTTTAAATCCACTGTCACAATTGTTTGCAAATGGATTTTGCTATTCTGCACAGTAAACTCCAGCTGCAAAGCACATTGAAAGTGGGTGAATTATTCTGCATGTGCTGAAGCTGCCTGAGTGTGGGTGAGGTTCCTCATGGGTCCCTGCTTCTATATATTGTAAAAGCCAGCCTGAAATTATAGTCACTTATGAAAGCATGATCTCTTTGAATGATAATTGATTAATATATATATATAGGCTGGACACCATCTAAATTCTGTGCCCAGAATCACTACCTCCCTGCATCCCCCTTTCCAATGCAGCCCCCAAAGATCCCTGAAACATGGCTTCTGGTGAACAAGAGTAACATCAGGGGAGATTGGAGGGCTGCAGTAGAAAGGAGGAATTATCACACCTCTTGCACACGCCAATCTTTTCTGATGGAATCACACCCAAAACGTGAATGTTACCATCACCATCTGAAAAGTATCCAGGATGTCAGTTCAAGATATCTGGTCACCCTCTGGAATCACATAGTATTAATTTGCTGGGTTTTGGTTTCAATGGTTTTGTTTTATTGTTCAATGGTAAGCCACCTCAAACAGGTCTCTGTAGAGACATGTAAGTTTTCCAAATACATAAATAAACAGAATAATGTTTCACTGTGCTTGGAGCTTTTTCAAGCATGAAACAAAGGTTAGAACTCCAGACTAAGAGGTATGTAATACATTGGGCAACCTTGGGTCGGTTACTCTCTCACAGTTTCGATTACTCCACAGGTGTGTTATGTGTAACCACAGGGGGGAGAACCACAAGTAACTTCTTGGAGGACGAGTAACATGACATTGACAGATATGGAATTGATAGACAGGAATTAGTGTGTGATTTGGATCAGTTGTATGCAAAATGCCTCATAGATGTTTATATTATTTATTCTCACAGTCATACCAAAAAATAGGGTATTGGGCCATTTATTTTTATAGTTGCAAGACTACCTTGACATTTCTGTTAGAAGCAGTTCTGCCTTTATATAACCTTTCATGCTGTGATATGCAAATAGTTCAGAGAACATCCTTATAGAAAAAAAGAAGATATGCTGGGATTAATCTGGCCTGAATGGGATGGTGGATAATAATGTAAAGATCTTATGTGTTCTCTGAGGATCAGGAAGGGAAAAGCTGGGTGCAAGCCATTAATCACATCACTAGGAAGGATAGTTTTATTTTGTTTTTATTACTGTTTCAGAAGGAAACATCAAATCTACATGGCTGATGAGATTGTCTTTTTCTGTCATTTACCAAATGGTAAAAGCATAGCCTAAAATAATCTGACCCTAATACCATGACTTTTACACACAATACAGAATCACCAAGTCTCATCTATATTTCAAAGAAAACGATTGCCAATGATTTTTGTCCCCCTCCCCACCAACTTCTTTCTGAAACTTATTTTCTCTTTAGTATGGCAGCTCTACTTGCTGCATTTTTTTCAGAGAGTGATGTGTTTAATCATCTGCTTAAAGGCAGAAATCACTTTCACGATACCCTCCCTCAAAAAATCAAGTTACATAAATATTCTGGCTTTTCAAAAAAAATTTCTATACATTGTCTTTCTGAATCAGCAAAAATAATGAATCTTTATGCCTGCAGTGATAAAGCCGGACTCTTCGCTTTTCAGTATCTCCATCCTCGGTTAGATTGCTTGCAGATCTGCTGAAATTAGATGTCAGTGTAAATTATGGGATAAGCCATGTTACTTACCAAGGCTTTGAAGGCTAAACGCATAAAAACAAGGTGTTACTGAAAGTAATTCTTTCTGATCTTAAATTTAAGTGGGAAGATTGGTGCTGATATAGCATTTGCATCTCTAACTTATTTTTAATTGACATAGACTAAATTTAAGGATTTTCCCCTCCAGTAGTTTCTTTTATTATTGTTGTTTTTATGCATTCCCAATTTCCCATGAATAGTAAGGAGTTTGAGGACAGTGCTACAGGGTGAGAGACTGCTGATGACTTATAGTGCTGTTTTATTTACAAGCACTGGCGTAATGCCCATTGGGCAAGGTGGGCAGCTGCCCAGGGCATCACCTTGTGGGGGGCATCAAAATGCTGGGTTCGTTTTGGGGTATTTTAGTGGTTTTCCATTTTTGGCCTGCAGGGGGCGCAGTTTTTAGGCTAGTGGCACCAGATTTTCAGCGTATCATCAGGAGACTGTCATTATACTACCCCCCAAGTTTGGTGAGGTTTGGTTCAAGGAGTCCAAAGTTATGGACTCCCAAAGGGGGTGCCCCTATCCCCCATTGTTTCCAATGGGAGCTAATAGGAGATGGGGGCTACAGTTTTGAGGGACCATAACTTTGGGCCCCCTGAACCAAACTGCACCAAACTTGGGGGGGGGAATCATTAGGGCAGTCTCCTGATGAGACCCTGAAAGTTTTGAGACTGTGCATTCAAAAATGTGCCCCCCCAGCCTGCAACCCCCACTGACAGCAATGCAGAAAACTCAATGCAGAACAAAGATTCTTGGGAAAATTTCGGGATGTTCTTGCAGGGAGGGCATTCTTGGACATATCATCACCAGAATTTCAGAGTATCATCTGGAGACTGTCATGATGATACCCCCCAGGTTTGGTGCAGTTTGGTTCAGGGGGGCCAAAGTTATGGACCCTCAAAACTGTAGCCCCATCTCCTATTAGCTCCCATTGGAAACAATGGGGATGGGGCACCCCCTTTGGGAGTCCATAACTTTGGACTCCTTGAACCAAACCTCACCAAACTTGGGGAGTAGCATAAGGACAGTCTCCTGATGATATGCTGAAATTTTGGTGCTGATATGTCTAAAAACTTCACCCCCTGCAGGCACCAATGTCCTGGTGCAAAAACATTTTTGGTCGTGGTGGAGTGGCCGCCCATGAGGGGGGGGGCATCCAACTCAGGTTTTGCCCAGGGCTACAGTTTGCCCAGGGCTGCCTCGTTACGCCTCTGTTTACAAGTTATCAACTAAGAACAGATGTGCATAACAGGCAACACAGCTACTATTCCTGTGTCTGGCTCCCCATGTACCCCACAATCCCCCCTTCCAAACTGCCTGAATTTCAACTTAATTCTCTCTTTATTGCAGCTTCAAAGCTGCCAGTTACTTTGGATTTAAACAAACCCAGAATCCTCTAGGACAGGGGTAGGGAACCTGCGGATCTCCAGATGTTCAGGAACTACAATTCCCATCAGCCCCTACCAGCATGGCCAATTGGCCATGCTGACAGAGGCTGATGGGAATTGTAGTTCCTGAACATCTGGAGAGCTGCAGGTTCCCTACCCCTGCTCTAGGACATTGGTTTCAGACCCCACTCTGCAGGTAAATTGCCAATTCAAAGGGGGAAAAATCTTCTGTCCATTAGCTCCCTTATATCCTTCCAGCAGTCTTGACTATTACCAAGTAGTATACCCAGTAGCTGTAAGGTTACTTCTAGCTGTTCATTTTACAGAACATAACACAAAATACCTTTTATGGTGAAGAAGGAAGAGCTGTGTTTTCAGCAACAAAGTGAATATAGATTTTGAGGTGTGTTGTTTCAGCCAGTGCAGTGTAGTGGTTAAAATAACTGATTAGGTTCTGGGAAACCCAGGTTTGAATCCTCACCCTACCATGGAAGCTTGCTGGGTGACCTTGAGCCAGTCACACACAGTCAACCTTGGCCTTGGCAAGTATTTGGTTGGGAGACCTCCAAAGAATATCAAGGGTGTGAAGTGGAAGAAGACAATGGCAAACCACCACAAAACATCCCTTGCCTTGAAAACCTTACAGGAGTGCTATAAGTCAGCTGTGAATAGTGGCTTGATGTCAACAAATAAACAAACGCAGTTTCAGACCAAATCATCTCAAATTTAAGCATAAATTAACCCTGCTGTATTCAATAGGGCTTAGAGTAAGAATGTACAACATCTATGTCTTAGATGCTCAGTATGTATGTGTGTGTGTGTGCACACACATACTTAAAAGTCAGTTTGAGCTAAGTATTTATAATAACAAAAAATGTAAATGTTTTATGATCTGCCTGCTTTAATTAGATGGAGGGATGAAATATGACTTACTGTTTTACCTCAAAGGAATGGTGACTTCATAAATTTGTTTGAACAACTGGAACCAGCAATGGGAAAAACTCCACTTAGCTAGTAAGATATATCAGCTATCTGTTAAAATTAATCACTCAGTGCAGGTAGCTGAGCCCTAATTCCTGGCGGAAAGCCATGTTTGTACTGTAGCTTTAGGGTCAGAAAAGTTCATTAATAAGAAAAGGATTGAGATTAGTCAATAAACTAAAGATTTGAGCTGGTCTAAGAACAAATTGTGTGCATGCACATGTGTGTTTAAATTAATATATAGCAAAATATTACTGAATGCTGACAAACAGTAATACTTCTGTATTTCTTCCCAAAAAAAATTAGAGTGGGGTAGAGCATTTTCAAAAACTGGAATGCTGAAAGGGCAAATATAAAATTTCTTAATTACTGACAGCAGAGGCAGAAGATTCTCAGAACCAAAGCTTCAAATGGAGAGGTCAGGGTGTGGGATAACACCCTATTTTATATGTGATTATTCCCCAGGACAACCAATAGGTTTACTAATTGGTTCTACACAATGTGTTACTGTTAATAATTAAGTGGGCATAGTAGGTATGAATGTCAAGGGATACCTTTTCAGCCTGCTTTGGCCAATGGTGGTGAAAAGCTGACTTAATGGAGACTTTTGGAGACCCTGTAGGGTTTTGAAGGCAAGAGATGTCTGAAGGTGGTTTGCCATTACCTATCAGTTCATAGCAACCCCAGAGTTCCTCAGTGGTCTCTTATATAAATACTAAACTATGCTGACTCTTCTTAGCTTTGAAGTTCTGACAAGATCAGGCTAGCCTCGAGCATTTGGGTCAGAGCAAATATTGATTACTACAGGCTATTATGAAGTATGGCTAATCATAACTAATGCAATTAACTGCTTTTTACAATGGACAGCCCAGTCCTGAGAACTGTTGTGATAGTGGCAGCCACTTGCTGACCTAGTGGTGTTGCCATTGGTCACATTCCTATGAACATTCTTCATAGAGAAAAAAACACAGATGGCCCTCTCCAAGGCACACACAACATCTTGAGCATGCTGGAGTCCATAGCAATCCCAGCAACACCCACCAAACAAGAAGTGGTTGGTGATGATGTTCCTCTGAGTGGCACACACAAGTACAGCCAATCATTGCCTGCAGATGGAGCTGACATTTTGCCCTCACATGCCACAAGGGAGAGAAATAGGATTCTCCAGCTGATGGGCCACCCTGGAAATCCGTCCGTTTGGCTGAGACACCACCTGCATCTACTGATGCTACTTCACAGGGCTCTGATCCTGCAAAGCAAGAGGTTCCACAGTTGCTTGGCCAGTGGATCCGCAAAGAACAATAGGCCACCAGCCATCCTCCCAAAACTTCAACTGTACTGATCCTCCATCTGGAGGCATCCTGGCAAGGGACCATGTTAATAGCATGTTGCAGGTCTGCTAGCATCCATGCAAAATCATTCCCCACCCGCTATCCTGACATCATATCACTCCTTGATATACTTTCTTGGGAATATGCCCATCATACGACAGCTACCTCAGGTTGTCCCCTTATTCACACATTGCTAGCCTTGGCTATAGCAGCCAACATTGTTGAGGTGGTACCCAGGGACCACATGAAGGGGGCAGTAGAGGTGAGTGCACACTCCTTGACCAAGGCCACTGGATCTCAGCTCCTGTTTATCTATCAGTTCATGGTTGCTCTTCAGCATGTATGCCCTATGATGGGGCAGCTGTCCAGGTTCTAAAACAGGATATGTTAGTCACATAGCAAGTGGATGTGATTTCTTCCTTGGATTTAGGTGCTAAGTGCCACTACCAGGGGAAAATGCTATGCTCTCTACATGTGCAAATTAGAACTCTGCCTTCTGTTTAGAACCTCCTATTTAAAGCCCTATAACCTACACGTAGAATGTGGCCACCAACGTGGTATCACAAATGCAGCATGATGTCAACCAGATTTGAAACATCTACTGCGATTTTGAGCCAAAGTTGGAGTGCTGGTTTTGAATTCTAAAACCCTAGTGGATTGGAAGCAAGGTATTTGAAGCACAAGCTCCTTCCATATGATGTTTGCCTGTCCACTAGAACACAACCAGAAGGGCTGTACTGTCTTATGCTGCCAGAAATGACAAATGAAATTTCTTACTGGTAGCAGCAAGGCCATAGGGCTCTCTTCTTTTAAAAGTTAATTGTGCTTCATTCCTCTTGGTCTTTTAGATTTTTGCATAACTTTTCTCTTCCTCTGAGGTCATTTGGGTAACTTGGGTAACTAACTGTGGCTAGGCTTGCTAATTCCTTCTTGGACAATGCCTGGAAATCTGGAGGTGGACCCTGGGATTCAGAAAGAGGAGGGACCTCAGCAGGGACCTCAGGCATACAGTTCACCCTCCAAACCAAAGATTTCTTCAGGGAAACTACCTCTGTCATCTGGAGATCAGTTGGAATCCTGAAACATCTCCAGCTTCACTCTGGAGGTTGACAAATCTAATTAGTGCATATGGGAAACCCTCCTTAGACTCTGGCTGTTTTATTGCATTATTTAAATTACTGAGAGAATTACTACATTTCTCTTTGATTACTTTTAGTATATTATTGATTTTATTGTTGTCTTTAGTCTTTTATTGATATCATTATTTTTATAATCACCCGTTCTATGGACCCCTCAAATATGTCCAGCATAAACAAATGTATCCATTTTAGACAAGGGCTTTAGGCAGGTAGTATTCCTTGTGAGGGAGGTGGCCCATGCTGGTGCCATTCATTAACAATACCCTTGCTGCCTTCCAAGTCCCCTTCCTTAAATGGACGTACAGGCTCATTTGATCAGCTTTCACAGGCACAGAGTTTAAGATTCTTTTTTCCTCAGAAGAAATGCTCTCTATGCATATTTGCTTGTTCAAATGTTAAAATTTTTGGCAATAGAGAAAAATGCAGCAGAAACAGCTCCTTTGGATTGTATAAAACCTCTAACAATAGCTCAGCAGTTGGCGCGCTGAGGCTGCAGCTTATTTACAGCAGAGATTAGTCTCACCAATACCTGGCCCTCCATTCCTCTCCTGTGATTGCTTCTTCTCTGCTCCTGTTTTTCCCCATCATCTGCTAAGATTATAAACTCTTTAAAGCCAAGACTGCAATATTTATTATGTTTGCTCAGGGGACAGCTGAGGGGGACCCAGATTTATTATTGAGAACCCCTTGACACAAAAGGAGAGATTATGAATATGCCATAGAACAGGCTTTTCCCAGCGTACCTCGTTTGATCATTCTTTTTAGAACATGAGATATGAAAATTAAGCTATAAAGTATTAATCTCTGGCATATGGGAAAAAAAACAATATCCATATTGTTAGCACAGCTCAGGCGACTTGCAATAAACTGAGATAAACTAAGCTGATGTATTTTCTGGAACTCTTTTTCATTCTTTTTAAAAAATTTCTTTTAATTCATCCTATTGTTGACTCCAAATGACAAAGCAGAGAAGACACACTCTCTGCACATGGTCTTCTTTCCCATTTTATATTTAAATATTGTGTTTCATTTAAGCCACCCAAGCCATAATAGAAATACATCCTGATAACATTATTAGAAGGAGATGCACACAACAGCACTGCAAAGTAACCTTCAAAAGCCATCACAGAAATCACAACAAAGGAATTAGAATTTTAAACATCAAAGCAGGGGAAGTATTTTAATGATAGCAGCCAGATGGGAGGGGGGAGCTGTATTTTCTATATTATTATTTTTATTTTGCAGTTTAGAAATCCTTGCACTTTAACAATTACCTATAAGGGTATTTCATAAATCCTTAAACAAATTTTAATAGGATGTGTCATTTTTAT
This sequence comes from Sphaerodactylus townsendi, assembly GCF_021028975.2. Lineage (NCBI taxonomy): Eukaryota > Metazoa > Chordata > Lepidosauria > Squamata > Sphaerodactylidae > Sphaerodactylus > Sphaerodactylus townsendi. The sequence goes on along the minus strand of NC_059425.1, from coordinate 125,201,916 downwards.
TTTATTCAGTTAGCTGTGTCCCCTTTTACATATTATTTGATGCTGATCTAAAACATGAGAGACTTATGAGTACTGCAGTGTTTTGTTCTATACTCACAACTGCTTCACTTTGCCTTTTTCCGTCTTTAACATAAAGCATATAATTTTCTTTGGAAAATAACCTGATACGAAGGAAAAATTAGTGACCTCAGCTCACAACTCTTTTGCTCCAATGCATAATGCAGTTCCTTCCAACTGATAATTGTCATGAGAAGGCATTTGTAATAAACCTTAATCTCGCTCAGAAAAATCTCCCCGGATAAAAGCATATAATTTGTACATTCCAGTGTATCGAGCTGTCAGGCATGGATTTATTAGCTTTACCTGCCTGTGACACACAGAGGACCACTTTCCTGTTCTGCTGTTTTGGCATCTCGCTTTAATGATTAGAACCATTTCCATCATCAGATACCCCCTTTTGCCACCTTGAGAATCCTGTCAGTAGTGTTTATCTAAATGCAGAGTTTTAGCAAGAAAATACAGCATGAGTACAGCTTTTCTTTGGGCAACTCAGACCCTGAAATATGATTTTTGTTTCTTAATCTCCTCCCCCTCCCTTGGCTTTTCCCTCTGATTTTCAGCTTCAGTACAATTCCCAGCAGAACTTTGTAATCACTCTTAAGGTATCTTCTTGACGCCAACAAATAGGTACAGGAGTTGTGAACAACAGATGCATTTTAAAATGATACTGGAGCATAAGGGCAAATACAGCTTGCCTGCATTTTCCACTTTTGTCTAAAATAGACACTGTCCTTTCTTCCATTGAGGGGCCTGGGAACTGAAAGCCTAATGTTTTCATGCTTCTGTAGTTTTACTCTACAAGTGAAAATATTAATGGCATATTAACTGGACCCAAGGTCCATTCTGCCTGAAATTTGACAGAGGTGGTACTTTTAAAGGTTACAGATTTTCAGTCCCTGAGAATTTCATCCCAGTTGACTGGTGAAAACAAAGCTAGAGCTCTCAATGTGTATCTCATTGTGTATCTCATGAAAATGGAATGTATTCAAGAATCTAAATAAGTGCAATAATAGTAAAACAAAGATTAAAAAACTGAAAAAGAACTGATTGCAATTTCTGAATATATTCCTAGTCTATTCAGGCATGGGGGGGGAGGCAGTATGGTATCAGTGACATACTGCCACAAAGTGTCTGCCTTGCCCCCTTACCAAGCTTCCCCACTGCCCCCCACCAAACTTCTGCTGTTGCCCTCCCACCACTACACCACTGCTCTGGCAAAAAACAAACAAATAATCTTTTCTTCTGTTCCATCCAAGTGGTGTGGTATGTTGCTGGCCAGACACAGAGGGAAAAAAAGGTTTCTTTTTGTTTTTGTTTTGCAGATGGTTGCTGGGGCAGTGGTGCAGCAACGGGGGGAGTTCAGTGGGAAGTGGGGATTTCAGCAAGGGACTGGGCAGGGGGATAAGGGGAAAGGGGGTAGGGAGGGCAAAATGCACCCCCACATTACTCAGGCACATGGCGCCTGGGTCAAATGACCCCCCTGCCCCCCCACAGATACACCACTTCATGGTATAGCTTGATTTCATTAGAGCTCAGAAATTAAATAGGGTCAGTACTTTGAAGGGAGGCTACCAAAGAAGGCTCTATGGGGGAAGGCAATGGACCCTGTGAAGGAATGGGTTTGCGGTGGACTTTAGAGGACTGCGGTGGACTTTAGAGGGGTATAATGCCATATGGTCTACCCTCCAAAGTAACCATTTTCCCAGGTGATCTTTATAATCTGAAGATCAGTTGTAATCCCAGGAAACTGATCTTTATAATCTGAAGATCAGTAGAAATCCCAGCATATTTCCAAACCCCACTTGGAGGTTGGCAATCCTGCTTTCAGTTAGTCCTAGACGCAGTTTTAAAGTTCTGGGAAATCAGGGAAAGTAAGAAGAGGAAAACATTATGAACATGGGGAAATGAAATCATTAATCTTCTTTGCTCTTTCTGTTCTTACATGAACATCTCAGTATCAGTTCTCATGTTGTACAGTATCTTTTGAAGGAAGCATAACAGCAAGCTACAATTTACGTGAATGAACCAAGGGAATTGTCAGCCTTCAGGCTGCACTAAGGATCCTCTGAATGTGGAATGGGATCCAGAGACCTTAAGTCACAACATTCAGAACCACCTATAGTAGAATCTGGCCGTTTTCCCACTTACCATCTGCTGCGCGCTGCTTTTGCCAAGTAGCGCAGGGTCCCCTGGCACTCCGCACTACAGGGGCAGCGACAACGCAGCCGCCCCGATGCTGCCGCTCTCGTGCCCCCTCAGCGCGCGTCATTCCTGGCGCTTCTCAAAACGGCGCCTCCGCGCAGGGTTGTGGGGAAGCCCGGGAAAGCGCCAGAAATGACGCGCTGGCATCTTCAGCATTCCTCCCCATCGTTCTAGTCTGTGACCATTCTTTAATGGTTCAGATGGCCAGAGAAGCCTTGGTTTTTTCAGCTATCTCCCAGTTGTACTCTCGGGGTATATTTACTTCCAGGTAAGCCAGGCGACTTGCCCCAGAGTCTCTTCAAACACTTTCAGGTCATTCAGGTGGCCACAATTGCATCTAGTTACTTAGAATAGGTAAGGTATTTAGAATAGCTAAAGAGCAAACTTTTGACACAGTGTGAAACAGACTTTTCTCTGTGATACACCTCTGAAGATGCCAGCCACAGATGCAGGCGAAACGTTAGGATCAAAATCCACCAGACCATGGCCACACAGCCCGGAAAACCCACCAGAACCAGTTGAATCCGGCCATGAAAGCCTTCAACCATATAAAGAGCAAACTGTTTACCAGCCATCTTTAAAGACATTTCACACCTGAGGATGCCACCACTACATGTAGACTCCCTAGGCAATGTAACCAGCCTCAATGCCCTATTAAATGTATGTGCTGCATTTACATGTCACAATTCCATGTGTACACTTAAGGCCTTAAATCCACAAAAAGAGCCAAACTCCTCTCTCCTTTAAATTAATGGGACACAAGTAACTTGTTCTATTGATTTAAACAGAGGCCCTTTCCGCACAGCTGAAAGGACACCTCTCCACTGGCAGAAATTATGCCGGTGGAAGGGAAGGGGCTGTTCGCATGGAAGCATGTGAGCGACCCCTGCAGAGGCCAGCACAGAAGAGATGGCTCCATATGGAGCCACCTCTTCTGCATCCCCCCCCTCACCTCGTCCTCCAGCATCAGTCTGGAGGGCTGCAGGGACCCGCCCATGCTGCCCTCTGAGTTCCAGGGGAGGGAGGGCAGCATGGGTGGGTCTCAGCAGCTCTCCAGACCGACGCTGGAGGACGAGGTGAGTGGGGGGGACAGGAAAGCGGCCCCTTCAGCGCTGTGCAGTTCTCACCATGACGATGGGAAGGCAGCGCTTTCCAAAAACCTCCCTCAGGAATAGAGGTCGAAAGTGGCACCTTCACGCCGCTCGGGGCCACACAGGACGGCACTGCTGCTGCAATGTGAACAGCTGCCAGGGACGGCGTTTTTGCCATCCCTGGGCCGCTGTAAATGGCCCGTGCAGAAAGGGCCAGAATTTCAGCATAGCTGATTTAAATTGGATCAAGGAAAAAAGGTCTCCAACATATACCTTGAAGATTAATGTGTGAAGTAATTCTAAGCATATTTGCTGGGATCAGATTCTGAGAGCAAATATAAACAGTCTTGGAGTGGAACATCAGGCACTGAAAATTCCTTTAAACAAACAATATTATTAAGCTATTAAGAACTTTTAATACATTGATTAATTTCTGCTTTTACTCTCAAAGTTTCTTATAAAAAGATGGGGACTATGACAATGAATCTGAAAGATCCTAGCCTAGTAAATCTAGGGATGGAGTTAAGGGAATGGCTAGAATTTCCTTTCCCAAGTTCCATTTAAATTTTCAGGAAAAAAATACATCAACACGTTCAAAGCACATTGCTTGTCCAGAGAGGGTTGCATTTTCTAATCTTTTAGGTATGATGCCCTTCACACATTCATCCAAGTGTATGGATGCATTTATTGTTATCTTTTGAAACTAATAAAAATCAGCCACTAAGGAAATGTTGTGACATCAATCAAAAGGTATGGATGCTCAAAACCTGTGAAGCTCACCATGAGCTACAGTATGTATAAGGAAAATCTCACTAGGCGGAACTCATGAACCATGTAATCCTCCACACAAAATCTGAAAAGACCAATTTCTGAATAAAGTAACATTTCACAGGGCACTTTTAAAGCAAATGAACAATACGACATTGAAAAGGACAGTGTGAGGCACAGTGGGCAAGGATGAGCCAATGTTTCGTGCTTCTCAAAGTCCAGTTGGTTGCAATGTGAGAAGTATAGTATATTGGTTCAGAAAAATTAAGAGTGACACCTTGTCTAATATTTCTCATACTTGCTTCTTTCAAAATCATTAAAATTGATCAGAGTTTAAGAATTTAAGGGGATAAATTCAAGCACCTTGATCTCTATGATCAATTCATGAGATTACAGTGAATAAAATATATAAGTGCAATGTGAGGATAAATCATGTGTTTGCGTGCATATGATTGTGCAACTGAAGAAGAAGAAGAGTTTGGATTTATACCCCACCTTTATCTTCTATAAGGAGACTCAAGGTGGCTTACAAGCTTCTTTCCCTTCCTCTCCCCATACCAGACCCCTTGTGAGGTAGGTGGGGCTGAGAGAGTTTGGAAGAACTGTGACTAGCCCAAGGTCATCCAGGAGTGCGGAAATGTAGGAGTGCGGAAATACATCTGGTTCATCAGATAAACCTCTGCCACTAAGGTGGAGGAGTGGGGAATCAAACCTGGTTCTCCAGATTAGAATCTACCTTCTCTTAACCACTACACCACACTGTGGGATATTTCATCATGCATTCTGACATTTTAAGCAATTTCTCTGTTGGTATTTGGTGTCACAGTCCTGCTATGTGTTTGTTATATTTTTAGAGGGAAAGCGGTCACTGAAAGTAAGAGAAGTTGTGCCCTAGTTATTATATAGATGAAATTCTTGACATGCAGAGGACATCCATTAGCATTACCACTATGTTCACTACCATATTTATACCCCCACTAATACTAGACAGCCAGCATGGTATAGTGTAGGGGTGGCGAACCTATGGCACTCCAGATGTTCATGGACTACAATTCCCATCAGTCCCTGCCAGCATGGCCAATTGGAGTGCCATAGGTTCACCCCTCGGGTATAGTATTATGGTGTCAGACTAGGACCTGGGAAACCAAGATTCAAATCCTCACTCATGACAGGAAACCTTGGGCCAATCAAACCTTGGTCCTGACCCTGGATAGTATTTGGATGGAATACCTCTTAGGAAGGGTCATGACATAAAGGCAGGTAATGTCAAACCCCAAGCATCTTTTGCATTGAAAACACTACAGGAGCATTATAAGTCAGATGTTATTTGAAAAAAAGTACAATAGTCCTTATTTCCCAGACTCTTTCACCTAAGAAAGGTGGATATCACATCCTGATTCACATGTCACTTCCAACTCATAGTGATGGATGTGGCCCAAGCACATAGTTAAAAAGCCACTATGAACAGGACTCTTTCTGACAGCAGACATGAGCAGTAGAGGCTTATGTTAGGTGCCAATTATTAAGTCTGCAGTTCTAAGGAGCTGTAATTTGTGAGATTAATAGGAAGTCTAGAGACATAACTTAAGTATTGGAAGATGAATTTTCAGAAAGTGATCCCAAGGGTAAATAGCCACACTTTACAGTTTATTCAGTTTCTACTGAATAACATTCAGTATAACATTCCACCTTAATAGCATATTTCCAAAGCTTTTAGTCCAAATATATTCTTAGTGTGTTATTCCCCACCTGCTGAGGGGGAAATTAAATGCAAACAAAGAGGTATAAAGGAGAAGACACTAATACAAGACACCCAGAGTTCTGAGAGGGTGTAGGAAGGCATAGAAGAGATTGAACGGAAGGAAAAGCACTTATAGATCCAGTTCTGCAAAGGTCATTGAGCAAAGAGTCCATTAACATAAGAGTCATTACAATGTAAAATAGCACTTTGCTACATTAGCACATATGTCCAAACTATCACCAAAATAAGAGAAAATCAGAGAATGAGCCAGTGTACCTCCCAGTGTTTAACTTTATACTTTTTGATAAATTCAGATGAAATACTCTTTATATAAATTGTCAGGTAAGAATAGAGCCATTATGTATTTAAATGATAATCACCCCTATCTAATCTTGAAACTCCTTTAACTTTTTATTTTTTATACATTTTTGGAGATGGGTATTTAGAAGATTTTAACCAATTTAGGTAATCCTACTATAAATTCAGACAAAACTGTAGATATCCCAAAGGAGGCCTAAGGTTCAGCTGTATTATTTCTACCACATAATAGTGCAAACAAAGATGTGAATGTATTACAGCTGAGAAATATTTACACAAGGACCCAAATCCAGCTCCATCAAAGGTTGCCTTAATACACATAATAAATAGATTGAGATGACTCATCTGGACATTTGGATGGGGCCTAGATGAATATTATACTGTGAATTAGCATCCAGATACACATCTACATTGGGTGTGTCTGTGTGATTCACCTTGCTGGATGGAATGAGCATTTATGGCTTTTCTAGTCACTTCCTCAGACAGCACTGAAATTGCCTTTTTGTTCCTTTTTAAAACTTGTAGATGTGATTATTATACAATTTAGGAAAACTATATATTTATTTGAGGTAAAAATTTAAAAGGTGTCATTAATGATTTAATGGGAAAGTCATTTTCATATTCAGGTATGTAATGATGAGCCCCGTGTTAAAGGGGGGGGAGAGGGAGGGCAACAACCAACCACATAATGTATCCCCACACAGTAAGACACAGACAACCTTTGTTGGAATAAAATTGGTCACAACTTAATTGGTAACAGCAGCTGACAAAGCCTTGGCACAGCATGGAGCAGTGGATCCAGCTATTGGGCAACCATCCTGTCACCTGATATATTGTCTGCCTGCTGGGTGAGGGGCAGAACATGAAGCATGGCAGGTTGATAGATTCAACCTGGGCATCCCAATGCCAAACACCAATGAATACACTTAACTAAAGGGAGGGCTGAGAAGGAGAAAGCTATGAGGCCGACTGAGACCTTTGCATGCAGGCAGATGTTTAACTAGGGCCAGAGTGTGAGCCTACCTACATTCTTCCCCATGAGGTCCCAGGACCAAGGCAACTCTCCAGCCAGGCCCAGAAAGAACCTGATTGGCTGGCCAGGAAGTAAGGAAGTAACCCTACTGGAGAAGGAAGGGCAAACAGCAAGAGGAAGTGGAAACCTGCCCATGAACAGTGGGCTGCCCGACCTTTACCCACTGCATGAGTGAAACACATGCCAAAGACAACATTTTGCTGCCTCCCTTCCACTACCCCCCCCCCCCCATGGACTCACAAATAGGGGTCCAGGTGAATCTGAGGCCCCTTTCTTGATAATTGCATGAGATTTCCTTGTAGAAACATACCTCTTTTCAGAAATATAGTCTTTCTCACATTAAAAAACAGGACTGGGGTATTGGGATGTAATATTTCTATGGATGACCACATTAGCAGGTTTGGCCACACATAGCACAGCCTGTGTGATGTTCTTATTTAAATGAGGAAATATAATATACCATTATTTAATGCTACAGATAAATGTATATGACCACTGTGGCCAATGGTTATATAAAACAATTTTCAGCTTTCCGAAAATAAATATTGCCTTGTCTCCAGTCTAAATGCAGCTTTTGACAGTGGTCTTGCCTAGTCTTCTCTGAGGAATAAACCTGGTGTGTATTACATCAGACATTGGGTGAGGATTTACAGAACTGAAACCTCCACCATTTAAAACAAAAAACCCAACACATAAACATAATTGTATATCATACTGAAGTCTAAGCTATCATCCTTTTCTCTGCCCTAATCCTCTAAGCAGAGGCCTTTTTTAATGGAGGAAAATTGTACAGGCCTGACTAAAGTTGCCACTTCAGTGAACAGTAGCCCAGTGTTTTTGGACAACTGCTGAAGGTTTGAGAGAGATAAAACAGATATGAGATGAAAAGAAGAAAACCAAGTTTTTTACTATTCCTGTTTAACATTCCAACCCCTTAAATTTCATTTTCTAACAAAACCACACAAGTTTTTCTTCTCATTTTAATGAGTTTTTATAGAAGCAATATGGTATCTCCAGGTGGTACGGTTATAATGAAATAATCACACCCCTAGAGAATGTTTCTTAACACCCTAGAGGTGATGATAACTAGGCCCCCTGTCATGCCTTATTGCTTACAGAGATGCTGATGGCAGCAACTAGAAAGTATTATAAAACCTGAGCAGCATGCAAAATTAAGCTGCACTGTCCATTTGTTAATTATAAAGGGCTCAAAACACTGCCAGTGAGCACCCTCTCCTCTTTTACACTGTCATCATAATTAAAAAGTTTTACTATGTAGTTTTGGATTGCAGCAACATCGATCAAAGTCCACTGCCCAACATGCGCAAGCAGAAGCAATATGTTCCGCATAGGTTACTTCTGGAATTGTGTTACTTAACGTAATACAGCCCTGTCATGTTACTGTGAACTTACCAAATATACCTGCCACAAGTGAAGCAATCTTTTCTGTTACCGATTACAGTCCCCTGTCAAGCATGCCCTAAAAATGGAATTATTGTGCATCTGTTCTGCAGAAGCAAAGAAAATATCAGCCATTGCTCCCCACCCCCACCCCTAACCCCGCTGCTGGCACACACAATTTTTGGATGAACTCTCATCTCTGGAAGCTGTTATGGTTGCTCCTGGGATATGCATCGATGTCTCTATTGTACGGGAGAGGTGGAAAATGTTGTACATAGAATTTTGTGTTCTCTTTCAAGGTAGAGTAAGTGTGTATGTTTATGTGTGATTGGAGTGACTAGAAATACAGACTGAAAGGGCTCATTCACATGTTTGTGCATCATGGTAATAATGCACAATAATCAATTATCAGCTACTGCAATAACTGTAGTAGCATAACTAAGGTCTCCTTCCAAAGGAAGGAAGGAAGGAAGGAAGGAAGGAAGGAAGGAAGGAAGGAAGGAAGGAAGGAAGGAAGGAAGGAAGGAAGGAAGGAAGGAAGGAACCAGGCTAATCATCTTTCTCTATCCCAAACAACATTTCTGCTGATTGCAAATGAAGTGGGTAATTTAAACCTCTGGTTTCTAACTAGATGCATCAGCCACTGAACCACAACAAAACTTCACTCAGATTTGCAAATGTTGACATTTAGTGTATCTCCGCTAGCTGCTACATTGATCATCAATTCATGGCTAGTTTGAGATATTTTGTCGTCCCAAACTGAGGAAATTTGTGTTCCCCTTCCCGTTGGTTGCTAAACAGCATAATTTCTATTGAAAATAACGTAACCATAACATGAAATATAATTGTGGGGTTTTTTTATTTTCAATTCCTCTGACATGGAATGTACAATTCTTATTTATTCATTGATAGGAATCATAGCTCTATGGCAGAATGCATTTTAGTGGGTGTTACAGCTGCTCCCTAATAAATAAAAATAAGTTTTGCAGCACCATAAAGATAAACAAATTTATTAAAGTATAGATGATTCAGACTGGTGATTCAATAAACCCAAATCACAGAACAGCCCAGAAAAAATCCATATCAGCTTTTTGCGGAGCTTTTATTTTACTAACAAAAATCCCCAGATGTATTTAAAAAGCCAGATACATCTGGGGCAGAAAACGCTAAACAACATTCAGCTTTTTCAGCTTTATCTCCTTTCCCTCCACTGCCATTTCCCAAGCCCATGTGAGCTTGGCAACCAGCAGAGGAGGGAGGGAGAGATAGATCCTGCATGCATGCTCAGCACCACATGCAGGACCTATCCCCCTCTGATGATCATCAAGCCTTACTGGGCTTGAAAAGCATTGGGGGAGGGGGGAGATCAAGTAGACCCTGTATACAGGTCTGATCCATCTCCTTACAATGCACTTCAATTCCCGCCAGATATGAAAACCATCAGGGGAAGAGATCAGGTAGATCCTACAAGATCTAACCCCCTCTGATGCACTTGAAACTCCACTGGGCTTGGAAATAATCAGTGGGGGGAAGATCAGGCAGCTCAGACCCAAATGCAGTAGCTACACACACCCCTTCAATGCTTTTCCAGTTCTGTAGGGTCTAGCTTAAATGAGCTAGCTCAGCTCCACATGCAGAATCTCTCCCTGATGATTCTTTCCAAGCCCTCCAGGGCTTTGAATGCACCACTAGGTGCAGTTCTTCCCCTCCCCCCCCCCACCACCACAGCCACCATTTCCCAAGCTCCCAAAGTCTTGGGAAATGGTGCAAAGTCTTGGGAAATGGAGAATTGTTCATTTGGGGGTTGGGTTTTTTAATGCAAATATTTTCAGTAATGCCTGAATAAAACCAAGGAATATCAGCTTTATTTGGCTATTCTGATAATTTTTGTGTTTAAAAAATCTGAACCTGAAATTTACCAGTATTTTTAATAGGTGCTTAAGCCTTTAAATGATTGCTGAAATAACATAGCCAGCTGTTCAAAGGCAAAACAATGGGGAGAAATCATTATTTAACTCTCTGTTGAAGCCACTTTTTTAGTGCAACAAAGAACTTCCCATACATACTTTATGTCACCTTGTACTTTTAATAAACTGTATTTCCTAGGGGTTTTGAAAAAAATCTTTTAGAGAAAACATCTGTAGGAAAAATAAACAAAAGCACTAGAAGCATATTTGGAAAACTGAAATCATTCTGAAATGAGAAAGCCTGCAGCATAGCTAAAAACAATGTGTTGTGTCCTGAGAAATATATGTATTGTTACTTCAGGATCTCTGACTCCATAGGAACAGCCCACTTGTTATTTCAAGCTAGCTCAAAATAAACATTTGCATTGATTTATACCAGTATCCTTGAGCACTCTGCCCTGCCTTTTGGCTAGCAAAAGAACAGTTTTGTTTAGAAATCTACAACTCAGTGGTATTTGTGTGGATAGGTTCCCTGGAAAGAGCATAGAGGATGATGAAAAATAATTGAAATTTTTAATTGTAAAATTTGGGCCCATTTTTATTCAGCCCTGTCCTCTGGGCTAGTTGCTGCATCATTCAACCAAGCAACTAAATAGTTTTAGCAGTTATTTGTAAACATAATAATTTAACAAAATGAAGCAATAAGTTACTACAGATTGAAGCTGCAATGAATTCTTGCTGCCTGCCCTTTGCATTCCAACACAATAGCAAGAACCAAATTGCCACAGGTAGTGGAAGATTCTGTCAGTTGTACACTCCTCTCCAACCACCATCCTCTTAACAAGTCCCCTTGCATCTGCAAACATATTCAATTTCCCGGGTATTGAGGTCTTCAATATGTGCAGATTTTTGTGCACACCAGATGTTAGAGAAAGTGAAAGAGGGAGCAGAAGACATGAAAATAGCAAGAGAAAATAAAACTAGGCCGTGGAAACACCAGAGCAAGAGGTAACATACACCAGCCAAATAAATCACATAACAAATCATGTGACAAAAGCAAGTTAAGTCTATCAAAGGCTATTTGGCCACCATAGCAAAATGGAACTGTCATGTTCAGAGGCAGGATACTTCTAAATAGAAAGTGCTGAGGGCATCGTAGGGCTGTTGCCTTCATTTTTTGTTTGTAAACTTCCTCGAAGGATCTTGACAACTTTGGTTGATTGATCTGGGTCAACAAGGTTCATCAAGAATCCCACCTTCTTAAAGAAAAGCACAGAAATTGAATTATTGGACGGCAAAAAGGAAGTAATGAATAAATATTTTGGAAAAGAAACACAGGATTGAGTGACATCATATTTCAGTCAATATCCCCTCCCTCTACTTCTTTCCATAATCTCTCCCACATGATGTATGACATGAAGCTCCTGCAGGGCCACTGGCTCAACAAAGGTTCATTCATACGTTTGTATCAGCAAAACTCAGTGAATTTTTCCATATCCCTCCCCAAATGACTTGTTGGTAGTAGGATAAATTTGGGTGGAATTTTGAACTGGGTGTCTGGAATTTAGAATCACATTCACTTGCAGGAGATTTGTAATTTTCTCTCATGCCTGCTTTCAGTTTTAAGAAGGCATTTTGTGGGTTAAATAATTTTTGGAGCTATTTTTTAACTACCACTTTTTTATATTGGTTGGCAAATGTTGATTTTTACACCACTGTCATTATTTTGAGTATTGGATCCAAAAGAACTCCTCTGTCAGCAGAATGGCTGTTAGACCAGTGAAACACTATTTTATTGGTAAAAGAGGAGACAGCATTTTTGCAAATTTCCTTCTCATACTATAGACCCCCCCCCATCCCGCCCCCCACACTTATTTACTTCTCACATTCTGTTCTGAGTGTTCTTTAGTAAACCAGGAGCAGAACTTGGGAAAGGAGGGCTTTGTGCAGCAGGAAGGGGCAGAGGGTGATCCCACTGTGTCAGCTTGTTTCTGCTGATGATGCTGGGAGTCCAACTCTTTGTTCTTAATTTGGTTTACATTTCTGGAACACTTTTAACATCCTTCACCGCTTCAGCCACCTTTTGTGGACAGTATGATGAGCAACTTAACAAGTCAACAAGTGAATTCTGTCAACAAGTGAATTCTGTCTGACATTATATTAAACTTACAGATATCAAAAGAAACAAATATAAGATAATTAACTGTTTGAAATGTTAGCTTCTAAAATGTTAGCTTCCTGGCTTTCAGGAAAATTATTAGATGCCATGGAGTCTTAAATGTTCCACAACAAAGCAAATACTAAGTATTTTTTCTGGAACATACAAAAGAACTAGCTGGGGGAAAACATTAAATTCAATTAAAGAACACATTTCCCTTTGTTTGGAACAGGCCCCCATATAAGGTACTACCTCTGCATATCAAAAATTAAATCAAATGACAACAAATTATAGGAAAACCAGACTAATGGCTGGCTCAACATATTATTAAATATCTTCTTTCAATGCAAGTCACACAAAGGGGCCATCCAGCCAGCTCAGCCAGCACTGCTTCCTGCTTTGCTTATTCAAACTTGCACAGAAATCTGTGCCAAGGTATATCGAACCTAAAAGCAATTATAAGCTGAGTTCAGCAACAAAGAAGTTCCCTCCCTAGACTCATGGACTCACAATCAATAATAGGCCGGTTTGGGTAGCATGTCATGCATGCACCACACATTATTCAGAATAAATCCCCCACTCTACAGCCTCAGCATCTCTTTCAAACATTGTTCCAGATCCTTGGGGCCTTAAACTGGATATGGGAAACTGTGTGCTGCAGCTTGCAAAATATTCTGTCAAGGTGATTTCTGCAACCTTTATTTGCATTTTTTTTGAACACTACTAAATTCTGCCACAATCCATTAAATATTGATAGTACTGTTTCTCATGTAAAACCACATGAGAATATTTAATTTTATTTCTGTCTGACACTATTCTCTTGTGGAATCAAAGCAGCAAACTTTTTACTGTTAAAATGTTAATTGGGGGGGTTATAACCTTTTTATCATTCTCCTCATTATTTTGATTGCAGCAAATGGTTATTTATAATTTCAAAATTCTTCTATTAATATTCTGTAGAAATCATTTTTGCTGCTAATGGTTAGCTTAACAGCAAACCAAACAAGACTATTAGGGCAGTGAATCAATTAAAGAAGTTTTACATGATTAAGCATCTGCCATTTAACCTAGTAACAGATTAATTAATAGATTACTTTTCAATATATTTGCATATTATTAAAACCTTAATATAGAAGTTTTCTTGAGATAATTTACAAACTAATAATGGCAGAGGCGTTCTTCCCATTGGGCAAAGTGGGCATCTGTGGGTTTGTGGGGGATTTTGTATTTTCAGTGTTTTTTCCGTTTTTGGCCTATAGGGGCTGCAGATTTTAGGCTAGCAGCACCAAAATTTCAGGGATTTTTTGGGAGACTCTCCTGATGATATGAAGTTTGGTTTAGGGAGTCCAAAGTTATGGACTCCCAAAGGAAGTGCCCCCATCCCCCATTGTTTCCAATGGGAGCTAATAGGAGATGGGGGCTACACCTTTGAGGGTCCATAACTTTGGACCCCCTGAACCAAACTTCACCAAACCTGGGTGGTATCATCATTAGGATCTTGCGAAGATACTCTGAAAGTTTGGTGCTGCTATCTTAATAATTGCACCCCTGACAACAGGCACCCCCCACATTTCCCCAGATGCTCTTTTTAAATCCACTCCCTTCCTGCTAATGCTTGTTTTCTTTCTTCCTTTTATTCTCTCAATGCCTAAGAAAGGTTATTATTATTATTAAATCCACCCCCTTTGGCATGGATTTAAAGGGAGAATCTGAGGTCCCCAGTTTTAACATTGAAAGAGATGCTGTTTCAGGGTGAGGGAGAATACACCCCAAAATGACATCACTTTCAATGTTGTTTAAACTGGGGACCCCAGATTCTCCCTTTAAGGCGGATTTAAAAGGAGAATCTGGGCTCCCTAGTTTAAACACCATTGAAAATGATGCTGTTTGGGGGTGGATTCCATCATCACTTGTTTAAACTAGGGAGCCCAGATTCTCCTTTTAAATCCACCTTAAAGGGAGAATCTGGGCTCCCCAGTTTAAATAGCATTGAAAGTGATGCTGTTTTCCCCAATTGGGGGGACTGGATACAACACCATAAAATGTTTTCATAGCAGTAATAAAACATTTTGAAAGCATTTTGAAAATGTTTTCCAAAATTATTTCTCCTGTGTGGCATGGTCCATTGCTGTGTTCAGATTTGTGAATTGGGGGATGTTCTATAATGTGATGGTGACTTTGAAATGACCTGGGGGGAAAAAATCATTGTTTGGTCACGGTGGAGGAGGGTGACCATCAAACTCAGGTTTTTTCCCAGGGCTCCAGTTTGCCTAGGTACGCCTCTGAATAATGGCAACTAACATTTTTGTTAGAAAGATTATTTGTAATCAAAGCTTTTAAAATTCTTTTTATATTAACACATCAAAAATATAAAAATAAAGCTTATTCTTAAATGTACTGTCGAAGGCTTTCACAGCTGGATTCAACTGGTTGTTGTGGGTTTTTTCCGGGCTGTGTGGCCGTGGTCTAGTAGATCTTGTTCCTAATGTTTTGCCTGCATCTGTGACTGGCATCTTCAGAGACAACAGCCACTTATTCTTAGTTTGGTGGCAAAAAATCTGTAAATAGGATGTGTAGTCAGATTTTAACTGATCAGCTCTAGAACTAAGCATATCCCATTCCTTAATATTATTATTAAATCTAATTCAAACTGGAAAATTGACAACAGCCAGTAATATTCAGAATATTTGGACCTGTTCATTATTCTGACCCCTTTTGTTAGTTTACAGTGCAAGAAAATCAGATGGGAAAGTCAGGAGAGAGGGATTTAGTAGATAAGTGACAGGGATATTTACAAATTAGCAAATCCACACAGAGATCATGTCACTAATGAGGTTTTCAATTATAGGTCTTAGTTGTAGCTTACATAAGTCATTGGCTTGAGGGTGGGAGATTTTGATATGATCCTATACAAGAACTAGCAGGCCCGGCCACGCGTTGCTGTGGCAATTGACTTCTCATCACAGTCCGTAACCCACAGAGATGTCTATGCAGGTCCAATGATCCCCAGCATAGCCTTTTAGGGTGGTCAAATGGAATCTCTCTTTCCCTTTTCAATTCACAGTGTTATATGGTGCTGTCTTGTTTTTTTTAGTATAAGGTAATCCTTTCCATTCCACAACAGAACAGTCCAGAGTGTGAATCCCGCACAGTTGACACGCTGGTTGACACGCACAGTCCTGGCTTGGGTAAGGCAGAACTGGGGCAAGCAGGCTATCCCAGTCAGGCAGCAGAGGCAGGGTGGTGAGGCACTCAGATCGAGGCCAGCTCCCTGGGTTGTTAAAGGGCCACGTGCAAAAGAAGCGGATCCGGTAGTGTTGGTTTGCCCCCACCCCACGGATTTTCTCAGAAGAAAAAGGCAAATTCTAGCTTACTTTTAGTAAAAGAGAGCTGTGGCGAATATGGGTGAGGAAGTGGGTAAGTGGTGGTTGGATGTGAGGGAGGGCAGAGTGAGGTGTGTGAGGATGAGCTGGATGTGTATGAGAGTATGTGTATTGTGTGGTAGCAGTGGGTGAGGCAGAGAAAGTGAAAGTTACCTGCGTGTGGGGGGGAACCCCACCTGATGTCTCACATGGCAAAGTGTGAATGTGTTTCACTTCCACTCGTATTACCTAACAGTATTACCTATTTACTGTTTTCACTGCTCATCTCTGCCCATCTGCACAAACATTCTAAGCCCACATACTAAGCCCTCAGGCCACAGACAGACAGGCTGCAAGAACATTCTAAGGGTGACAGTTAAAACAGAGGCAGCTTCATGGCCTGGTGCACCAGGAAAAAGACTTTTACCTGGCTCAGGTATGGAGTTTCAGTGATTTGAAGGTCCAATTACCTGCCCGCAACAGGGAGGGATGTCCTGTGAAAATTTGGGGGTAATCCGTCCCGCAGCTTCTGAGGGAGACCATCAGGGACAAACACACGTTTAGACGGACGGACGGACGGACGGACGGACGGACGGACGGACGGACGGACGGACGGACGGACGGACGGACGGACGGACGGACGGACGGACGGACGGACAGACGGACAGACGGATAGACGGATAGACGGATAGACGGATAGACGGATAGATAGATAGATAGATAGATAGATAGATAGATAGATAGATAGATAGATAGATAGATAGATAGATAGATAGATAGATAGATAGATAGATAGATAGATAGATAGATAGATAGATAAAAGCTCCTGTTTGCTTGCTGTGCCTAAGGACAAGAGAGAAGGATGGTCATCCCCTGTAGGCTGGGAAGGGAAGTCTTTTGGATCACATACCTCTGCTGGGTTGATGCTTTTGCAGAATCTTTCCCTCCTGTCTACTGGCTCTTCATGTTCAGGAGAGAGTATTTTTAGGGGGGAGAGGGCAAATCAGGACAAATCAGCAGCTGATAGTTACCATGCCTGTATGTACCGCTTGCAGGGACATCATGGGCTGCCATTTTGTGATTGGTGGATGCTTCCAGGTTTTCTATGGAATTCAGAGCACTCTGTGCCTGGCAGGAGGCTTCACGTTGCTTTTTCTGCCTGCAGATTGACTGTAGGGTATGAACTAGTGGTGCCATGGTTATGCCAATGTCTGTCCTCTACGGTGCAGGCAGCCTTCAGGATTACCCTTCCATTGTAGTTCAGAAAATGAATGCATATAATAGCTATGACATTTAGAGTTTTAAAAAATTCAGACCAACAAAAAACCAGCTTGATTTTTCTTTTCAGACCTGCCACAAATTCACAGTGTGGCTTCAGGCAGCCTCTAAAGTTCACCTTCCCATCAGCAATGTGGTGATGATTAAAAAAACCACTGACTCCATTGTATGTTTAAAGTTCTTTGACTGTTCTAAGATACTATATTAATGTTAAGGATTTTTAACAACCAACTTTCCACATCTTCTGCACTATTGGAGCATCTGTCTCAGAAATTTTATAATTCATGAGGTAGTTTTATAGTTTGGGTAACAAACAATGCACCATTCATACATTTAGGAATCTTGCATTAGTAGATCAAAAAGGACTGCTCTATGATGATATTTGCTGTAATGAGGGAAGGGGGGTGAAAGGCAGGAAAAATAACAGATGTTCGCTGTGCAGACAACACAGCAAATATCACCACAACACTGTAAAGGAAAAAAAACTGCAGCAAAGCAGCAATTTCCTCCCTCCAGAAAGTCAAAATGTTAGAGCAAGCCATCTCGTGCTAGGCCAAATGAAACCAAAGTGAAAGCCTTTCACTACTTCAACAATTATTAATATATCCACAGACAGGAATAGTAGCTCTTAAATGCCTTTCCCTGGGTATTTACTTCCTTTAGGAAATATAGTTTCCTTTCCAATACCACTATGGAATATGCCCTGACTTAGCAAATATTCATTTGCTGAAGAGATAGAGAATAGTTCTATCAATACAACTAATTCTGAACATAGACCTAGAATATGGATCAAAAATTATGCACAGTAGTACAGCATAAAGCTAGGTGAAATTTTTTTGCAAATCAAGGGCAAAGCATCTCAGGAAAACATATAGGTTTGGGGGAAAACAGTTGCCAGGCTCCCTCTCACCATGACCATGACAACACCTCTTGTCCCCCTGCCTCTCATTTACTACAGGGCATTCAGTTGAGAGGCATTTCCCCCAAGGACCTCAGGTCCTTCTTCTAGATAATTGGATCTAAATTAATGACCCATATTTCCAGAACTATAAGCAACAAGCCAGTTCTATCTAGTTTCTCTAGATCTTACTGTTTGAACAGGAAGGTTCCAGCCCTTCCTTAATTATATCAACTGCCCATCAATAGTTCTCATTTCCAAAGCTTCCCAAAGGAACATTTTTGATACTTTTAATGCACACATGGAAAACTTCCCTTCACAATGCAAACAAATAATTTTTTTGAGCTCACTCAACTCTGGAAAGATGGGGTTTTTATTATCCTCGCATTCCAATGCCACCACTCCTTCATTCCTCACTCTTGGCAAAACAATATAAAAGTTAAATCTCAGTCCCAATTTTTGTAGCCAGTTTGGATTCATCCAGTTACCTCAGCTTCATCCAGTTAGCCTCTTCTTTCTACAGACCTGCTTTGCTGAGCTTTCTCCCATCACCTGGTCAAGCTTCCAAGGCTGTTTCATTAGCACCAAGGACCCCCCTTCTCTGAGACTAGCAGTGCAATTATAAAGAGAGTTACTCAGATCTAAGTCCATTCATTTCAGTGGGCTTAGACTGGGTTAACTATGCTTAGGATTGCACTGTAGATTTTGTTTTCCTTTTTTTTGTTTTTCCCTTATAGGTAAAGGTAAAGATTGTATCCTGTGCATACACCAGGTCATTACTGACTCATGGGGTGATATCACATCATTTATTAGGCAGACTGTGTTTATGTGGTGGTTTGACATTGCCTTCCTTAGTCAACCACACTTTACTCCCCCCAGCAAGCTAGTTACTCACTTTACCAACTTCAGAAGGATGGAAGTCTGAATCAACTTTGAGCCAGCTACCTGAACCCAACTTCTGTCAGGATTGAACTCAAGTCATGAGCAGAACTTTGACTGCAGTACTCTGTACCATGGGACTCTTTGCTCCCTTACAAACAGCTTCTTTATTAAGAGAAAGTTTGAGGCTGTTTTACTAATGCATTTTTATTTTCTGTAAACTTTCATTTTACTCTGAAAACTGTTACCCAAAATGCTGGGGTCTGGCCAATGGTGGGATTCAACAGGTTCACACCACTTCGGCAGAACCGGTTGTTAAAATGGTGCTTGTAAACAACTAGTTGTTAAATTATTTGAATTCCACCACCGGAATCAGTTATTAAATTATTTGAATCCTGCCCTTTTAGAGTGGAGAATTAGTGAGGACAGACTTAATGAGAGACTGGATAACTTTTATAAGATCTTTTCCACCACAGTTTACAGAGGTGGTTTTTGCAAGACATCCTCTGGAATCAGGAATAAAAGTTTAACAATTTTATTAGAAATAGTAAAATAATAAATGTTACAGGCACACAAAATATCAAAGAACACAGAGCATTCACACAGTTCTAGGATATAGATAGTGCTGAGGGTGTAAATCTGTGATAAAATGGAATTTGGGAGAAAATAGGGGATAATTATCTTATCATGAAGAAGGGTTCCAGAAAAAGCAGAGTTCAATGCCCACACTGAGCTCCAAAGAGATGGGGTGAAAGCAGATGGCATGCAGTACAACTGAACCAGGGGTTAATCCAGAAAATGCTGGGGACACAGTGCAATTGAACCAAAGGTGACTTAGGAAACACTGGTCACTGTCTGCAGGGTAGACAACTATTTTATAATCAGGCCCTCTAGCCACGCTAAGAGAGCTTAATCTTCCCAGGCCAAGGCGTTTCTTGTTCTCTGGAAGAGAAACAAGGGGAGGACACTTAAGTGGTGGATTCTTAAACTCAATGTTCAGTGCTTAGGCTTAATGTTCCAAGCTGGGGAGTGCTGGGGATAGGATGCTGGAGATAGGAGATAGTGCTGGGGATAGGATGAAGCTGATTCAATAACAGTTTCAGATAATGTCAATGTAAATGAAGGTAGTCTTTGGCCAAGTTAGTCAGAGAATTAGAAGATGGAATTTGTGTTGTCAGAACCGCTGGCAGGAACTTCTTGATTAAATCATTTCAGGTTACCCTTTGTTTTATGGTGGCAGGTAAGCTGAGACTAAAATGGGAGCTGTGCTTCTGGGCTGAAGGCTTTATCTTTTGCTAATCGCTTTAGGAAAAGGTGAGGCAAGCTGTTTCACAAGTTGATGTTGGCAGTAAACTAGTCTGGGCAAGTTTCTGTCCTTATGGGTGATGCTGAGCTAATGCAAAGGATGGCAACCATTTTAGCACTGCATTCCCAGGCCATGCCTAAGGTTTGTAGGATAGGTTGCAATCCTTAGAACAGCATTGCAATCTTTAAAACAGTCCCCACCACCACCACCACGGGTTAGTCTGGTAACAAAACCACTTAAACTTAATTTGGTTTTTTTCCCTATTAAATAAAACCTTTTCCTGCTTAAGAAAACTTATTCCCCCTCACTCTTTGAACTGTTGGTCTGAATCTGGACCTCTGTATATATAAGGTAAATATTCCAAATATATATTTTACCCAGAAAGAAATGTATTTGCTCTGCTGCTTACTAGCAAAGGGACACCTTTGCAAGTTACAGGACCTTCAAGTGTATATGCTGATTTGGATAGCAGCAGTAGAGGTGCTCATTTATGGTTTGAAGATGACAATCATCTGCTGATCTCAAAATGTGCCCTATTTCTTCCTCAGCTTGTATTTTTATTGCTAGTATTCAGCCTTTGTACACTTAAAAGAAATAAGAAAGAGCATATTTAATCATATGCCAAGTGCTTTCCACTGAATAACCAAAATCAACATGCACATGAATATCTGACATTTGGGGAACAGTGTGATTTCAAGCCATTGTGTCTCTGGGTTCTGTTAGATATAGCTTCACATTTGCTGAGACATCATGCAGCAGGAGAGATAAGTGACATTTTAATTCTGTACAACCCATGCCAGAAGCTTCTTTATACAGATAGCAAAATTTGGTGGCTCTCCTGATGTTTCACTTACAGATTCATTGGATCTAGAAATACTCATTCAAGCTATCCTTGCTAATTTTTAATTCTATTTGTCTAAATCTGTATGATAAGAGATCTCTTTATCTGTGAATTTGTTGATCAGCAATAGTTCAGATTATGTTTGGTGTTTCATTTTAAATTTACCCATACAAAATTGCAGTTGGGCACACAATCTCTCTTGGCTGTGTTATCATAACATACAGTTAAGATAGAATACTTATATGACGTTATTTTTTTTTAAAACACAACATCTTATGTTCCTTTAATAAGCAGAATTATGACAGAAATTAATTAAACATTCCCTTTGAATATTTTGAAAAGATTTTCCCCATCTTTATGCTATTCCATGGAGTCTAATACTGTATTTCAAAATTCAGCTTCAAGAAGTGGTTTCCTTTTATATAACTTGGAAAAAAATGGGTCAAGAACTCATATTTATTTGAAGGAGGAAGGGGATTTTTCATGAAAATATTTTGGAAACGTTGTTGAACTACACCGCCAAGGGTTGGTCAATCATAATCTGACTGGACAAATTAAGCAACTTTTTTACTTAAAAGTTTTTTTTGTTGTTCACACAAATTATTTTGAAGATCTTCCAATGTGAAGCAATTGAATTAATTCCTAGCAGGAATGTTTAGACAGTCTCTTGCAGAAAAACAGCACAGAGTCTTGTGGCATCTTAAAGATGAACCAAAACCTTTTAAATGTTTCATAAGACCTCTTGCTGCCTTATCAGGTCATTACTGTACATTGTAACTTTTTATTGTTTCAGCATTATGATTCTGCTGTTGCTTTACTATGCAGATAGATATTGATATCAAATCACCTTTCAGAACCTATTCGATATGCATACAGGTCTGCTAAATTTGAGAGATGAAAATTCACTTTGACATGCTTCTTAGACATCTTAGTCTCAGAGTCTGGCAGTACAATCCTAACTCATGGGGTTTAGAAAATGTAACTCTATTTAGAATTAGGCTTGCCATGATCTTTGCCACGAATGGGCTCACCAGATGAATTTACCATGATAGTCACAATTTCAATGAGCCAAACCTGGGATTCGTTTGCTGGTGCAGCAAACATTTCAGACTTCTTCTGAACTGGTTAGAGGCTGCACTGTCCTCAGTTAGCTTACTAGCTATGTTTCTATTCCTTATTAACAGATGGACTTAGGGTCCTGCTGAACCAGGTCATTCCAAAGGCAAGATGGAGAACAAGAGCACAAACAAGAGTGCACACTGAACCAGAAGGGAAAGAAGTTTTGTCTAAATCAACTGGCACTGACAAGGTGGAAGTGTGATGTTTTGTGCCAGAGCTGCCCAGTCACTTTTTTTTGGTCAAATGGATGAAATGGCCACACTGACTGGAATGTTGCATTACAATACCCTTGCAATGTGGGCATCAACAGAAAGGCTACTCCAGAGCCAGTCCACTAATTTAAACCTTCTAAGGTAGTGAATTCAGTGCCACCTGGAGCAACATTGTTTTTCAAGCTGTTTGTGCAGGCTCTGAAGTGCTGCAGGAAGGGTAATCAATTCCCCCATCCTCCTGTCCTCATGTATATAAAATATCAGGATGAATCATTCTAAAAGAAAGCTGAGGCCAGCTGCAAAGCTTGTGGAGAAAAGCGTGGTGTAGCCAAAAGGGAAATCTATCCCTGACAGAAACAGTCATCTTACACTATGGAGGTTGAATGAATAAGTATATTAATGAGTCTTCAAGTGAATCATCAAACAAATGTGTTAGTTTTATTAAAAGTACCAAGTGCTGCCATGTGGTTGGAGGCATTTGTGACTGATGGAGGAGAAATTGAAGATGCAAAGTATGGTGGGAAACAATTCCCATTTTTCTTTGCAAAACCATGCAGGGGTGAAGAACTTGCCAAATCACACATTTCAGTGGATATAATTGGACATCATTAATATGAAACTGTGAAAGGAAGGATCTACTTTAAAACCAGTTCCTTCCCCACGACATTCATGATAGATCTAAATTTGTTTGCAGACCAAAGATATATAAGCCGCACCATCAGGCTGTAAGAGACAATGTGTATGGTTGAAAGCCAATAATGTATACATGGTGTTGTGCAACCACCCAGCACACTCTGAGAAATGGGTCAGCAATTAATTAATCCAATCATTGATACATTAGTGGTGTAGTCAAAACTGATTATAGAGATATCTAAACTTGCAAGAGTTTAAGCATCCCTATTAAGGACTGCAGTACCAAGTGTAGTTTAAGTTGGCAACTGTCTTAATGGTCAGTGTGTCAGTTGTGATACATTTTGCACAAGTCTGTGCCAGCGCTAAAGGGGCCGTTCCCATGGGTGAAGCTCATTTTAGTCAGCTTTCTAAGCCCTTTTGGCTGAGGAACTTGCCAGCACAGACTTGCATTGACAAAAAGGTAGGCACAGTCATTGTGCTGCTGCTTAAGGGGATTTTACAGAAGTTGGGGGAGTGTCACTTTTGGCTTGCTGGCAGTGGCACAGCTGCACCATACCCAGCTGCTCTGCAACTAACTCCTCCCCTCACTTATGCTTGTACAGCCCAGCATCTAGTTAGCTGTCCTGTATCAGATCATTAACCTGCTGCCAAGAGTTCAATTTGGATTCATTTTGAGTACAGCACAGAAGTAAAAATATTACTTACTTTCATTTTTTCATAACTATTTACAAATTTAACATTGACTAACTTAAGAGGATAGGATAGTACCATCTATTGATTTTACATACATAATTAAAGGAGAATGATTATATAAATTCCAAGCATTTTACCCCAAAGAAGGCATGTTTCAAAAGGTGAGCACCCCCTTCTAAGATGACACTCCAGACTAATTCAGACAAGCATATTTATCAGTTTTTGAAACAATTTTTAACAACAGCTAACTGAGATATGTCTCATATGCTTGGCTTAATAATAGTTTAACATATAAAGTTATCCATACTTATCAATCTAAAACATATAAATGTCAAATTAATACCTTTTTTGCTACTTTTAATTGTGGCCAAGAATATAAAAATTGTGATGACAAGTTTCTCTCATATATGGGCTCCAACCAGTACACTTATCTGTGATCTATTTTGATATTTAGCAGTCTTGCCATTCTCAGATGTTTAACTGTCTTGCCACTCTCAGATGCTTCTTGCATCTGAATATGAATTGTACAGTTCCTAATCCATCAGAAGCCATGCAGCTTCTTTGTTCCTCTATAAAGTTGTGCTATTTTAGGTCTCTGGACTTCCAAACTGGCCAGTCCTGATTCTGGACAGCAGAAGCAGCCTCCTGATTATAGGGATATCTAATTAATTGATCTTTTTAGTCAAAATAGCAATATATTCCTGATGTGACAGCAGTGATTTCCACAACAGGATAGAATTGTGCGTTTTCCCAATTACTTGTGCAACTGCTAATGAACTGCAGCAGCAACAGGACTCCCAACTGCCAGGTTCCCACACAGATTCCTTCCAAAACAGACAACACATTTTCCTACTTCCAACAGGATTCCCCTCTTCTGAGCCACTGGGGCTTTTGTAATTTTTTAAAAAAGCACTCCAGAATATAGATCAACTAATATAATATGGTGACAACTGATGTAATAGCGAATTCTCCAAATTCCTAGCTTTCTTTTTTAAGTCTCTATCCCGTTCCATACCAATGATATCACTACAAGAGAATGTTCTAGAGACTTTTTAAAAAAGAAAGCTAAGAATTCAGAGGACTTCTGATATGTATTCTTGCAATGGTATTTCAATATAGTGATGTTCCAGAACCAATTTTTAAAATCCTCTCAGGTGTGGGAGAGAAAACAATGCCAGTGGGTTACGTCAAGGAAAGTGGCTGCCAGGTGGGTAGAAATCAAAATTTTCCTACCCACGCACCAGCCAACCAGGCTTTACTGTGACCTTTCCTTACTTTTTCTTCCTTGGTGCAAAACAGGTTTGAGTAAAGCATGAGTGAAAAATATCATTTTTTAAAAAATCCAGGGAAACCCCAAGTACACAAATGGGGAATCATGAAAAATATACTGTCTAACACCATAGAACCAAGAACAGATGATCCCTGTGGAAACAGCCAGTGTTTCACCAATTCTAGTTACCACTGTATTTTCAGACACAACTCGGGATGTTAGTTTTGACCCATAAGTTCTAAATGATTTTTCCTACACAAGACTGCACATTTACTGAGTAGGTATTATGAGATTTTTTTTTCCTGGACAGATATTGGCTTCTTTTCTTATCTTTTGTTCGTACATTGTTTTCTGACATTGAATTCTATTTGTTGCTAGATTTACCAAACTTCTGTTGATAGGAAATGGAAGGGTAAAAATGTTTAACTAAATCATTAAACCTTCAGTGTATCATTTTAGACTTCATTCTCATTGATGGGTTTCTACATTTCATTCTCTGTGTTGGGAAGAGCAACACAGCTTGAGTGGCACATTGCATGATAATTATGCTTTAGCCTTAGAGAATCAGTGGAACTGTAGGCCTGTTTTATCAGAAAACAGCCAATTAATTGTAATGAGAGGCATAATCCTATGAGGCTGCTTATGATGTAATAATGCAAGCTGTGGGGAGTGGCATGCTCTTCTATGCATAAATCAACACCTGGCAAATGTTGCAAGGTTGTATCTACTTCTCAGTAAAGTCTTGTTCCATATAAAAATTCAGGATACAGGAGAACGTGTACTTTTTCCTGTGTGTAAGAGCACATAATGTGTATTCAGAAGCTGTTTTATATATTAACTTAAGTATGCCGAAGATAAAAAAACATTTTGATTCAACAAAGGATGATTCTTAGTATATAGAAGTAAAGTTGAGAAATTATGGCCTTCAGAAGTAATTGTGGTAGAGCACTTGATTTGCATGAAGAAGGGTCCAGGTTCAATTCTTGGTGTCTCCAGCTAAATGGATCTGATGGTAGGTGATATGAAAGACCCCCTCCCTGACGGAAAACCACTGCCCATCAGAGTAAAGAAATAGGGACCTTGATGGACCAGTAGCCTAATTCTATAAAAGGCAGTTTCATGTGTTGTATCTTCAAAATGTACTTTTTTGCAATTTCATTATATGTTAGCCTCTATCTGTCTTCCTATTTCCAAACAGTTTTAAAGAGATTGGCATAGTTACCTCTGCCATCAGCCAGAGTGTTATGATTAAAATGAAGAATGTGCTCATATTGAAACAGTAGCTTCTGTAAAGAGAAAACAACAGATTGTCGACACAGTCGTGGAAAAGCACAATTGAGCACTTAGCACCTATCTGAGTAAATGATCTCATGTTCATTTAGAAAAAGCCAAACATTTTTGGAAAAGGCATTCTGCTCTGAAGAATCTATTAAAAAACAAATTGCAGAAATTAAGTATGGCACTAACAGTATATGATAATGCCAATATGTTCATAATTTCAGGAAAAAATAAAGATACAACACAAGCAGATCAATTATACTATTGATCTAATGCAACTATGCAAGGCACACTTGATAATGTGCCATTATCACAACTGGTAAAACTGATACATGATGCTTTCTTCACAGTTAGTTGAACTCCCATGCCTATAATCACATCTTTTTGTGCAGCTGTAGATAGAATGAACAAACATTTATTTGTCTATAAAATATTTTAGACAGTCATTTCTTCATGGTTTCTGCCCACAGCACTAATGGTCATCACAGTTAATAGTGAAATGTCTACACAGAAAGGTATTTCCCCATCTCATCATGCATTATATAAAGTCCGATAAATAAATCAAATAGTTGGAGTATTATTTTGAGAACAAATAGCCAAAATCCTACCAGATATATTCTTATAGATCAGAATGAGGAGGGATTCTACTCAAAACAAAAAACCAAAAAAACACACCTATTTTCCATTCCTGCTATAATGCCCCATGCTGGGTACAGTATTGTCCTGCAACTTGCAGTATTGCTCTGCAAATTGCAGACCGAGGATACATTTTTTGAAAGAAAAAACACCACTTTTGCTAGGTAGGTAACAATCAACCATGGACCAATTTCTCATTGAGTAACTAATTTCTACTGGAGTGGAGGGTTTTTTGTGGAGATGATGTTCCATACTGAATTCAAGGAATGAGGGCTGAGAGATAGAGTGTTTTTTATTGAGGAGCAGGCAGATCACCCAATGCCAGAATCTACCACCCCATGCCAAGCCAAACTTCTGCAACTCTTAATAAAGTTAAAGCATACAAGTTGGTATTTCAAGCAGTGGCGTATCTGCCTAGGGATAAGGGGTAACCTCTGCCCCCAGGCACCAGTAATGTGGTCACGTGGGGGCGTAAAATTGTCCCACCCATGTGACCAGGAAGTTGGCAAGGCAGCAGGAAGTTCTGCTGCCTTGTCATCTTTGGGTGCCCTTGACCCCACCCATGTCATCATTGATGTGAGTGGAGCCAAGGAAGCCCAAGGACCCTCCCAAACCTCACCCCCCTCCCAGGTCCCGGGTCCAACTGGCAGCCAGCAGTCCCTTCTGCCTTCATCTCTGGGGAGAGCAGAAGGAACTGAAAGGCTTTGTCCCCGGCAACTTTGCTTTTATAAGCACGGGGGGGCGGGCTTGGGGGCAGGGCTCTGAGTGCACTGAGGCATGTTTCTGTGGTGCACACCAGGCAAAACGTTGCAGATTCACAGGTACCAGGGTAGAGCATTAAGCCTTTTTGTAATCATTTCTATTGTAATGCAAATTGTATTGTAATTCTATTGTAATGGAATAATGCAAATTAACTGGAATAGTATGAATTGACTGGAATAGTCAAAGAAAGGATCATTTGTTCGTCTATAGTTCCCATGGCTCTTTGTAAGGTATGTAACATTTCTTGTGTCAGTATCTCCTTTACCTTTGCATCCAGTCGATCATTTAGCCCTGATGCCTGGTTACGCTGTGGCATTCAGTTCTACTGGGTAGGCGTAGTTATCTTGTTTTAATTTTATTCCTGTTGCTATTTGCAAAAGAAGGGGGAGATGGTCCCCTTCCAAATATAGTAGTACCTGAAAATTATTTACCTGGGCGAACAAAAGTTCATCTACCAGCATATAATCAATGGTGCTTGCCTTAGGACTGGAATAGGAAGAACCGAAAAGTACAAGTACTTCCAAACTGCATTTTTGTGCGTGTCATGAGATGCAGTTCATCATTGCCTGCCTCTGTCACAACCCAGGTATTCCTTGAAGATTGCCTATCCAAATACTAAATGGGATTGACCCTGCTCAGTTTCTGAAATCAGATCAGGACCAAACTGCATGTAAGTCCCTTCTTTTCTACCCAATTTCACGGAGGCTGTTGATGTTCTTAACCAGTACTTGATATCAGTGATGGACTGGATCAGTGTAAACAACTGAAATCTAATCCTGACAAGATGGATGTTCTCCAGATCAGGAGAAAGGCAGGCCAGGACCTTCAAATCTCTCCTGTATTGCATGGGGTTATACTCCCCTTAAAGCTTGCAGCTTGGGAGTTCTGCTTGACACAGCAGCCTTCTTAGAAAATCAGATGGCTGTGATGGTTTAGAGTGCTTTCACCTAGCTTCAGCTGGTGCATCTGGAGCATCCATTCCTGGGTCAATCAGATCTAGTCACAGTGATCCATTTCTTAGTTACATCTAGACTGAATAATTGCAATACACACTATTTGGGGCAATCCTTGAAGAATCTTTGGAAGCTTCAATGTACATCCCTGAAGAATCTAAGAAAGTTTGTAGAAGTATCAAATTGATAGCAATGTTTTCATGTGGAGAGCACCATATGGGTATCACCCAACACTGGATAGGTGCAGTGCCGAAGCTATAATGGGGACATCCGGGGACATTTGACCTGGGCGCACCCCAGTTAAGTCATTGGGGGCACAAAATCACAGCCCAGACCCCTCCCCCTTCCACCTCAGCCTGGCCCCGCCCCAACAGACTGCTCCTGACAGAGCTGGCTGACCGAGCAGTCTGTTGGGGAGGGGCCAGGCCAAGGAGGGAAGGAGGCCCAGCCCTTCCAGGCTGCCAGGCTGCCTGAGACCACCCCAGCACCAAAGGTGAGGCATGGAGAAGGGGGCACGACCTGGCCCTCCCTCCCTCCTCCCCCACTCCAAAAGCCCAGCCAAGCCTGCAGGGCCCCGACAGAAGTCCTCCCTCCCTCTTCCCCCACCCCAAAAGCCCAGCCGGGCCTGCAGGGGACCGGGAGAAGCTCTCCCTCCCTCCTCTCTGACCCCAAAAGCCCAGCCGGGCCTGCTCTGGGCAGTGTCAGCTGTCCAGCCCCCACCCACCCCCAGCCAGCCTGCTCTGCCCATGGATCACAGGATCCATGGGCAGACCAGCTCTCCTTGCCCCTCCTTGCCCCAATCCCCTTTGAAATGACCTGGTGCAAAAAAAACTGTTTGGTAATGGTGGGGGAGGGTGGTTGCTTACGGGGGGGGGGACTCAAATTCTGTCCCAGGCTCCATTCTTCCTAGCTACACCTCTGGATAAGTGAAAAGGAAGTAAACAGGTTGCTGCTTGCTTCACATCAGTCTTTGCCCTAATAATATGAGTGAAATGAATTAAGGAATTTAACTCTAAGATATACTCCCCAGACCATTTAAGGCTATCTCCACTGCATTGTTTTCTATGGGGTTTGCTTTTTGATGGGCATCCCATCCACATTCTTTTGGATACACATCCATTGAGAAGGATGTATCCATTATATAATACATGGTGGAAAAACATATCTCATTTTCACCTACAGATGATTATGCACATTGGGATGAGTTTCTCCATGAAGATCTTGTCCATTATCCATTTACTGAATTTTTGTCTCCCTTCTTTGAAGAGCTAAAGGTGGCACACATGTGTTACTATAGCATCCTGGCAAAGTCGGGGGGGGGGGTGCTTTTCAGTACCCTTGCCTACTTACTAAGCCTAAAAGGCTGATGTTGGCATTGCAGAGATGGGAAGTCTATTTTTTGGCAATTGCCAGGTCAGTCCAAAATAGTTGTTTTCCAGTTCTTATGTTTTCAGCCTGCTTGTCATGCCAGCACATTTTGTAGAAGTACAGCCAAGGAAGAATACATTCTCAATATGATACAGTACCCCTACCGAATGAATACTCATTTCATCCACAAGTTATTATGTTATTGGTTATCTTAACCCAGATACTCCCTTCTTTAACAAACTTCTTTTGACCACATAAGAACATAAAAAAATGTGGACCACCTTACAGTACACCCCATTGTTTCTCCAACAATCCACCTAGACACCTTACAGAGGTTGTCCTGACATCTCCCAAGAGTTGGCCTGACACCCCCAGAGATGGTCCTTCCCCCTATAAATATCCTAGACCATTGTCCAGTGCCATCTTTCTGTCTTTGTTGCTGTGCCCAAAGCGTTGCACCCCCCTGGAACCAGACACTGGCCATTTGGCTCTAAACCCTGGATCTTCTTCATCTCGTGATCAGGTCGTATTACCTATGTGTGCCAGACCCTTTTTCTATTCAAAATCTATTTTCCAACCTATCTATATCTTAGGAACTCTGTGTGTACATGTTTGCTGTATCGAATCAGATGCTTGTGAACCCCTCATCCCTACAATAAAGACTGTCAAATTTGTATCATATTCCTCTCTGTGGATTTTCTTCTGAAAGCCGATCTCCATATATACTGGTATTAAAGATTCCTTACCCAGCCTCTTGCAGTGTTAATAAGCAGTCTGCTCTAAGCTAATATTCCCCACTATATTGAGAGACTGTGTCGTCACCTTGGGTAACACATGATTCTCTAATCCCATTTTTTCTCCTTACTGTAATCCTATGAAATATGCTAGAATGAAAAGGAGTAAGTGATCCAAGGTTATGACTGTGTAGGAAGTTAACCACTATATAGTGAATGGAACAAGGAAAATACTCCTCTTTGCCCTGCTGGTTTCCATTTCTGTGAAACATTTTTTCACTATTTTTTACATGAAAAATAAAAGGATAATTAATAAAAAGTAGGAATAATATACATAAACCACTTGTGTGTATGTGGATCTACATTTGTAAGTTATAGTGCCAATCCCCCTGCATGCTAATAAACCCTGCTTGTTTCATTTTGGTGATTTTATTTTCATAGATTTTACTCAACTGAGTAAGTGTCTAGATGATAAGACCTGACTTCTTCTTTACTACAAGGCAATTATTCCAGCCAAGGATAACTGCCTGATGTTTTGCTGTATGTTTTCGTGCTCTGCAAACTATACCAGGGAGATGACAGATTTCCCCTATGGCTTATGGGTGTTTTAAATTACATGTTGTGTTCTCTCTCATCTCTGGAAGAGGCAAGAAAAGCAAAAGGGTAATTTAATAGAGGATAGAGGCAGGAAGTATGACTGGCTCTGTGGGAGACCATCATCGAAGAAGATTTATATGTATATGTGTGTGAGTGTGTAATAGGTGGGCAAGTAAGAAAAATGTCAACAATGTTAATAAGGATATGTTTAACAATTGCCATTGTAACATATTGTGCAGCCTCATACAAGAACAAATTCTTGTCATATCATTTGTAGTCATGTTTGCTAAAGTGTTATCACATGAAAAGTCAATGCACCCATTACCAGCAAGTGCATCTCTCAAAGGACATATAATACTACAACCTGACAACAATTGTTGTACTTCAAACCCACCCATGCAGCTGCCAAGATCCTCTTTAAAGGTTTTATTTTAACTCTAGTTTGGTGCATCATGTGGATAATATTTCACAGCACACCAAAAGAAGTACATAAATATGCACAGATGCTCCTCTCCATCCATACCCCATGCAAAATCCACAGGAATATGCGTGTTTGTCATTTGTGTAGTGCTTTATGCATCCCCCCCCCAGTTTCTCATGTTCTGTCCTTTTCAGCCATTTTAGTTTTAACCACAACTTCTGCATGAATACAAACTCTATCAAAATTAATGAGGATCAAGAACTATTTTACGGAATGGCACATTAGAACTTTTTGCACTGAATATGACACTAAGCACAGCAAAGTGCCTCTTAATAAAGGCCAGCCTATGGTTCCCTATTATCAGAGTACAAAAAGAAAAAGTAAGTTTGAGTTATTTGAAAAAAATCTTGAGGCAAATTCTTTAACAGGGGAATTGTAGTAGGAAATCAATATAATAGTCATATCCACTGGCTTTAAGAGAAAATTTCAGTGGGGTAGTCAAAGCAGAAGGTAAGTGGCTCTTAAAAACTAACAATGATCCATTCATCATCTTAAAAAGAAGTGACTGTCTTTTTTCACTCCACACATCCAAAATAAGACATCTGGGAGATGTCTTAAAAAGAGAAGGCTTCTAGGTGCTTTCCAGACAGCAAAGGTGTTAGAGGAGAGAAGAGGCTGTTCCCACCCAATCTTCTTGCTCTCTGGTCAGTTTCACCCTCAGCTTGCACCTGACATTTTGTGTGCCACTGAAGCAATTCTCCCTGCCATCATTTACTGAAGTTTGCCCCAGGATGTTTGCTCTGCAAGCTCTGATACTGAGCACCTTTTCAGCCCCAAAAGTATATAGTTGTACTCAGCTGGTTCTGCCTATTCCAGCAATGTATAATTTTCTCTTTTTTTTCAAGGACCTATCTTCATAGCTTTGCAGATACACCTAAGAGAATCTTAGCCACTCAGAAGGCGGGTCTGCTACCCATTGAAAAGCATGGGGTTTACCTGCCCTCTGCAAAGCTGCCCTCTGTGAATTGGTCCATGGAGGGCAGGTCAACTCCATGCTTTTCAATGGGTGGCAGACCCATCTTCCAAGTGGCTAAGATTCTCTTATGTGTGTCTGTGTAGCTAAGAAGATAGCACCTCAAAACAGAATCAGCAGGACCAGCTGAGTATAATTATGTGCTTTTGGAGCTGAAAAGGTGCCCAGGATTGGAGCCTGCAGAACAAATATCCTGGGGCTACCTTCAGCAAATGGCAGTAGGAAGAATCCCTTCAGCTGCACACAAAATGTTGGGCACAAGCTCAGGTTGAAACTGACCAGAGAGCAAAACAATCAGGCAAGGAACATAAGATGCCTCCTGAGCTCAGCATTCTGCACAGCTAGGCAGGAAATG
This sequence comes from Sphaerodactylus townsendi, assembly GCF_021028975.2. NCBI lineage: Eukaryota > Metazoa > Chordata > Lepidosauria > Squamata > Sphaerodactylidae > Sphaerodactylus > Sphaerodactylus townsendi. Next base: position 125,168,609 of record NC_059425.1, on the reverse strand, counting down.
CCTTGCAGGTGGCTTAGGATAAAAAGGTGACTTTGAAGGGTTTTTTTTTTTAAAAAAGATGTCTTGAGCAGAAATAAGGCATTCCAAGGACATCTTGGGAAAAAGGCTGTGCAGAGTAACTTCCCAGGATGACTCAGCTTTCCATCCTTCTCAGACTGGTAAAATGAATAACCAGCTCGCTGGAGATAAAGTGTAGAAAACTTGGAAAGGCAATGGCAAAACAATATAAACATAGTCTGCCTAATAAATGTTGTGATGTGATGTTACTACATGAGTCAGTAATGACCAGTGCTTGCAGAGTACTTTACCTTTAAGGAAGCTTCACTGCCAGATTTCAGTCTGACAGGATACAGCATCCCTGTTCTTTAAGCAGTTTCATTCTCACTTGCATAGCACTGTTTTCCCATCTTTTCCTTAAATTGTCCCACTTCTCTAGAATCTTATGTAGGTGAAAGGGCTCTCTATTTTTGTTGGTTGTTTTCAAATATAGTGCACTCAAGCTAGAGGAATGATCTATTTAACCCTCCCCGCTCCCCAAAAAACTTATCTCACTATGCTCTGCGTTTTTTCAGCATTTTTGTCTCAGTCCATTGATTTTTATATTTGATACTGGCCTAACTGAGAAAACATTTCAAGCCGTGGAGAAGACATAAGATAAACTTTAAGTCTCATCACCTGACACTCTGGTTTTGTTTGAAAATATTTTCCCCTGCCTCCATTTTATTTTCATATGAAGAAGCATTGCCTGCCTATCTTTTCTCTACTGGAGCTAATGGCAACTGGTTGTGTGTGGGCGGGCACCTTTTATCTGCTAAAAATGCTGATGCTGAGACATCGAAAGATTTCACATCAGCAGTTCTTTCACATCTAGAAAGATAATGTGATCATTACTCATTATTCGTCTCTTACATCTTGAAGGGTTGTAGAGTGAAAGTGTATATTCTCTCCTTGCAGCTACATAAAACCTGGGTTGGGCCAGAGGTGCAAATCCTTGGGCATGACTTGAGGGGCTCTTAGTCCATGGCTCACAGCTTGGGACCTGCATTAAGAAGCCTTGTTGATCAGGACCATCTTAGACCCTGTTTCTTTTGTTTGTTTATGTTTAATTGCATTATTTGGGATATTATATTTCAGTATTTTTCTTGGATTCTCATTGGAGAGAAAAATAGCATAAAATGTCATAATTGAATGAATGAATTAAAACTATCTATAACCTTTATAAAAAAAAAACAATTGGAAACAATAGATCTGAAAAGCAAGGTTAATGGAACTAAAGCACTACAGATAGAAGAAGCACTTCATGATCTTAAAAACAGACTGTAATAATTGGGATTAAAACTGGAAGATTATAGGACAAGTGTTATATGGTCCCTGCTAGAGACCCCAGCTAGGACGGAGATCCTGTGGGTGGGTCAGGGGGAGGGGCTGGTCGACTTTAGTTTGCCTGTGCTGGATGGCGAGGCTTTACATTTGGCCTAGTTGGTTAGCAGTCTGGGGGTGATCCTGGATTCCAGGATTTCTTTGGCAGCTCAGGTCACCAAAACGGCTCAAATGGCTTTTTATCATCTTCACCAAGCATGACAGTTGGCCCCTTATCTCTCTCGCTCTGACCTGGCCACAGTGATTCATGCAACGGTTACCTCCAGGTTGGAGTATTGTAACTTGCTCTACCCGGGTCTGTCCTTGACTCTAATATGGAAATTAAAACTCGTTCAACATACAGCCGCTTGACTCCTAGCTGAGGTCTCTAGCAGGGGCCATATAACACCTGTCCTATACCATCTTCATTGGCTGCCTATCGAGTACTGGGTTATTTTCAAGGTATTGGTTTTGACCTTTAATGCTGTGAGCAGTCTTGGACCCACATTTTCCATTTTGCCCAATCAGGTCCCTCCACTCCTCAGAGAAAAACCTTCTGGTTATCCCTGGCCTGAAAAATATCTGGCTGGCCTTGACAAGGGCCAGGGCCTATTCTGTCCTGGCCCACACCTGGTGGAATATGTTCCCTAGCAAGATCAGGGCCCTGCGGGACTTGAGTTGTTTCCACAGGACCTGTAAGATGGAGCTATCCTGCCAGGCTTTCTCTAGAGGCTCTTATTGGCCTCCCGGGGGACTTGGGGGGGAGTGGGGGTTAAGTAGCCATCTTGGTTATTGTTTTTAAGCTGTTTATATGCTATTAGTTGTTTTTATGTTTCAGAATATTTATTGTTATTTTATTAAATGTTGCTATATTGTTGTATTGCTGCCCTGAGCCCCTTTCAGGGATGGGAGGGGTAGAAATTTAAAAAATAAATAAATAAAATCAAAGTAAGATGTCAGAAAGGGAGAAACTGAGGGAAATAATCTGGTCCAATATTTGGTAGATTTGTTTGCTGGTATCCTTGGCACTGACTTTAATGAATCTATGGTAAAAGAGAAAGTTTTCCATGTGGCAGAAATGTGTGTAGAGATTTGATGTCAACATTTGAAAAACCACATCCTGTATGTTTCCCAGTATTTAAATAACCCCAGGGATATGAAGGCAATGTTCTGAAATGATTCTGGTCCTACCTAGAGGGTAAGTTTCAAAATGTGGGGCTGGGGGACTTCCCTTGATCTTTGGAATCCTGCAAAGTTCCATCTTGACCCTGATGCTCTTTAATATGTACATGAAACCACTGATGAGTTCATCTGGAGATTTGGGCTGGGCTGTCACCAACAGGCTGATGATACTCAGCTCTCACAGGAGGCTATAGAAACCCTAAACCAGGGCCTATAGGGCATTTTGGAATGGATGTGGGCTAACAAACTGAAGCTTAATCCCAGCAAGTCCTACTAATGGGCAGAAGCTCTGATTCAGGATTTCAAGTACCAGCTGTTATGAATGAACTCCCCTCGAAGGAATGGGTTCATAGTCTACCACTGGATAAGTAGGGGTAGCTGTGGCCAGTAATAATAATTTTATCATCAGTGCATTGATGCATATTTAGTCACAATTTGGACAAAATAAAGCACTTTCTATTTCCCCATTATCTTTGGTTACTGGGGGGAAGAGGGGAAAATCTGACCACAACTACAGCTGCCTTATATGTCCCAGGAAGATACTTTCCTATTTAAGCAGTCAGCGAAGAGAAGCTAGTGTAGGAGCAACATGTCACAATACACTATCTTTGTAACTGTGTTGTATTTTGGACAGTCTGTGAGCTTAACTTTCCTGGGCTGGACATGACTATGCCTTTTGGATTTGGCCGCTGCTGTTTTGATGTGTCGGACTCTGAATTCTCTGTCTTTGACCTGGTATTGCATCCACTGGCTATGTCTCCTGTCTCCTGTCATAGTCAGGTACTAGTTTTCTTTGTAAACTCTCCACCTTGTGCATAATTTTATAAACTACTACCATGTCCCATTTTATAAACAGAAAAATCCCAGACTCTTCAGTCTTTCCTCATACAGAAAGTGCTCCAATCTCCTAGTTGCCCTTTTCTGTACTTCTTCCAGCTCTGTGAAGCCATTTTGAGATGCTTTACTAATTAAGATTGCAACTAGTAATTATGATTACTAACTATGATTAATTTGATTTTTGTTTATGTGGGTTGCTTAGTCGTAGAAATTAATGAAATTATTTATATTCTGCTTGTCTTGCTGAATTCTGAATTAAAATTTTCTATTTACATTGTGCTTATTCACTGGATTTTTTGCTGGACGTGTATTATGTGTGTAAAAAGGTGGGAAAGTAACATACAGATGGCATGAATAAATACCTTAAAAATAGATAAATATTGCAGTAGTTGGGGAAAGGCTTTATTTTCTGCCTCTATTATTCTGAGCCTTGTCTGCTGGACAAGTGGTTTGTCTATCATAAATGAGAGGCAACCAAGCATGATCCTCATTTTCTCATGGAGTTTTGCATGGGTCTTCCCTTTATCCCCTGCACGATTGCCAATACTGACATACCAGGACAAGCCTGTTTGGCAGAAAGCTAGGCCTCTCTTTTTCCTGTGGGAAAAACAGACAACAAGGCAACAGAATAAATGTTGGATCAAAAAGATTTCATCTACTCTGGAATGCTGGAAATAATGTTGATGGGATTCACTTTTCTATATTTCTTAATAAGGCATGGAATGGGTCCATTTGTAATTGTAATTAGTAAAGTTTCACATGCTGATCTCTACTTCCTATACAATAGCAGGAGTTAACAGAAAGTACTTAAAGAAATATTTTCTTAGCACAACAAAGTGCATCTTTCAGTTCGTCCAGCAATAATGTCTGCCACAGCCCTATAAATGCCTTTGTATCACAATTGTATAGAATCTAGCAGTTCATAATTGGTGCATAGACAATTTACACTGGCTACTTTTTCTTACTGATTTGAAAGCCCTGTGAACTACTAATGTATTCAGTCAAGATTTTCACCACTACACTGTCAGTAATGGATTTTTCATAAAATTATGGCTGCAGTCCGGTACATTAAATGATACTGCTCTTGTTTGGTTTTCCTATTGTAGTCGGGTTAAGCATTAAGAATAAGTTCCTTCTTGTAGTTCTGATTTGTTCACTCCCATCTATTTAGTCAGTCTCTTTTTCCTCTGTATCAAGGGAGTCAAGGCTACAAGCCTCTGAAGTCGGGTCAGATGGTTATCTGCAATATCTCTTTGTAGTGCTCTTCGAGGTCAAATCCATTACGGCATACACTCAGACTGACTTTGCACACTTAACTCCTCCAGGCTTACTAAGAAGCATACAGCAATGGTCCTAAGAATGTTCGAGCCATAGATACCAGAAATATTTTATATAGATATAAGCTGTCACAGATACATATCTATATGGAGACGTGAGAGAAATCTGATGCATGATAATATGTCTTGTATTCCCAATGACTAAAAACAAATGTTCAGGTTTTATAACTACAATCAACATTATCATCTCCAAGATGTTATAATTTTATATCCCTCACAAAAGGCAGTGGTTGTCATAACTGATTGGTATCACCTTCAACCTCTGTATGGTGCAAAAGGCTGTAAGGGAATATACAAAAGTGAAGTTCATGCCCTCCATGAACAAACAGAGATTTATTTGTGATGTCTGAATAGGACTGGGGACAAACTAAATTTAAAGAATTAAACCGTTGGTCAATAAATGCCTATATATCTTAGGTTAGCAGAAGATTGGAAGTAAATATCCAGAAGGGAAATTCTGACAGTCTTCTTTCATTGCTTGTGTTATTTTTCATTTGCATCCCAAGCACACAAATTTTACCCACTAGACTTATTAAAAGATTATCCGAGTATGACTTGAAGAGGCAGAAGCAAGATTGTGTAGGCAACTTTTACTTTATCAGTTTGTTTCTTGAATAGGTCCTTCTGGCATGAAAGCCTCTCTGCTGAGATGTTTCCTTTATAGCCAATTCAGAAAACATCTGCCAGTATCCCTGAATATATGTAATTTTATAAAGAGACTAAAATTGTTGTTCTGAATACATTCAATGCTGTCAAAGTAACAGCAGACTTTTCAGATCACATGAAAAACCAGATGCATTCTTCAAGATCCTGAAAATGTATTTTGAATATTCCTCAGTGGCATTTTCTATACCAAAGTACAGGGAGTGGCCTTGACCTCTGGAATTTGCCAAGACAGTAACTTGTTTGTGAATGGCCGAGGTAATAGCCACATCAATCCAACTAAATTTTTAGTTGGTTCTGGTGGGTTTTCCGGGCTGTGTGGCCGTGGTCTGGTGGATTTTGTTCCTAACATTTCGCCTGCATCTGTAGCTGGCATCTTCAGAGATGTATCACAGAGAAAAGTCTGTTTCACACTGTGTCTAAGGGCCTTTCCCCACTCTCGTCGTTCCCCTCTATGCCTCGCGCTGCTCTCAGCGCGCAGCATCCCAGGCGGGCGCCCGGTCGTCCCTACAACCCCGGGCTCTGCGCGGGGCCATCAAAAGACACCATTGAGAAGAGGGCCTGGGATGCTGCGTGCTGAGGGGTGCAACAGCAGCAGCTTCGGGGCGGCTGTGCTGTCGCCACCCCTCTCAGTGGGGAGTGCCAAGGGACCCCGCGCTACTCTCCTCGAGTAGCGCGGGGCTTAAGGTAAGTGGGGAAAGGCCCTAAGTGAGAAGGGAAAGTTTAGTGTGGTATATTGTCCATGTCCCAGGGTGGGGAACCAATCATTAAGTGTTTGGGTGGAACTTGCTATTCAAAGGTGTGGTTGAGTGCATTGTATTGCGGGTGGGGTTATCAGTCCATTTTTAAGTATTGGGAGCCATACTTTGCTAATTTTTAACATCTTTCTTATTGAAGTTGCCTGGTGTTTGTGAATTTCAGTGGCCTCCCTGTGCAGTCTGACATAGTAAGCTTCTGAATGCCCAGAATTTCAGTATTCTCAAATAAAATATTATGTCCAGTTTTGTTCAACACACTTTCTGCAACTGTAGATTTTTCAGGATGGTTGAGCCGACAGTGTCTTTTGTGTTCCTTAGTACGGGTCTGAATGCTGTGTTTTGTGGTTCCTATGAGGCAAGGGAGTTAAGCTAGGGTGGTTAACCCCCTTTCAATGGAAGGGATTGGCAGGCTCATCAGGATAGGTAGGGAAGAATTGCAACTACCCTAGGACATCAGGTATGGTGGAGGGCATCTGGAACAACACATCATTGGCCATGCAGCAGAGTGCAGCTGGTCACAAAACCCCTCGATGCTGAGCCATATCTCATTCCCCCTTCTCCCCTTCATCACTTTTCCTTTCTCTACTTGTTTTTCACTAATCCTATCTTATGCCCTTCCATTAACATCTTGTGGCTCCTCACAATGGGCATTCATAGTTTCTCTGGTTCTGGAAACATAAGAACATAAGAACTAGCCTGCTGGATCAAACCAGAGTCCATCTAGTCCAGCACTCTGCTACTCGCAGTGGCCCACCAGGTGCCTTTGGAAGCTCACATGCAGGATGTGAAAGCAATGGCCTGCTGCTGCTGCTGCTCCTGAGCACCTGGAATTTACAATCTCAGATCAAGGAGGATCAAGATTAGTAGCTATAGATCGACTTCTCCTCCATAAATCTGTCCAAGCCCTTTTTAAAGCTATCCAGCACTTTTTCTATCTCTTTGATATCCTTTTTGAGATGTGGCAACCAGAACTGAACACAGTACTCCAAGTGCGGTCGCACCACAGCTTTATATAAGGGCATGACAATCCTTGCAGTTTTATTATCAACTCCTTTCCTAATGATCCCCAGCATAGAGTTTGCCTTTTTCACAGCTGCCATGCATTGACATTCCCATGGAACTGTCAAATAAGATGCCCAAATCCCTTTCCTGGTCTGTGACTGATAGCACTGACCCTTGTGTAAGTGAAGTTTGGATTTTTTGCCCCTATGTGCATCACTTTGCATTTTGCTACATTGAAATGCATTTGCCATTTCTTAGCCCACTCACCTAATTTATCAAGGTCCACTTGGAGCTCTTTGCAATCCTTTGTAGTTCTCACCACCCTACACAATTTGGTATCATCTGCAAACTTGGCCACCACGCTACCCACCCCTACTTCCAGGTCATTTATGAATAGGTTAAAGAGCACTGGTCCCAAAACGGATCCTTGGGGGACACCACTCCCTACATCTCTCCATTGTGAGAACTTCCCATTTATACCCACCCTTTGTTTCCTGTTCCTCAACCAGTTTTTAATCCATAGGAGGACTTCCCCTCTTATTCCTTCATTGCTGAGTTTTCTCAACAGTCTCTGGAGAGGAACTTTGTCAAAAGCCTTTTGGAAATCCAAGTAGACAATGTCCACTGGTTCCCCCTTATCCACATGCCTGTTTTACACCCTCAAAGAACTCTATAGTAATGTTTGTGAAGACAGGACTTGCCTCTGCAAAGCCATGCTGACTCTTCCTCAGCAGTAATCTTGCTTTTCTACATGTTTAATAATTTTATCTTTAATGATAGATTCTACTAATTTACCAGGAACAGATGTCAAACTGACTGGCCTGTAATTTCCCGGGTCCCCCCTAGATCCTTTCTTAAAGATTGGTGTGACATTGGCCATCCTCCAGTCTTCAGGGATGGAGGCAGATTTCAGGGATAAGTTGCATATTAAAGTGAGAAGATCAGCAACTTCATGCTTGAGCTCTTTAAGAACTCTTGGATGAATGCAATCTGGGCCAGGGGATTTGGTACCATTTAGTTTATCAATGGCTGCCAGAACTTCTTCCTTGTCTACCACTATCTTCGCTAGTTCCTCAGATTTACCTCCTAAGAAGCTTGGTTCAGGTGCAGGAATTTTCCTCACCTCCTCTTGGGTGAAGACAGATGCAAAGAATTCATTCAGCTTTTCTGCAATCTCCCTGTCATCTTTTAGTACACCTCTTGTTCCTTCGTCATCTAATGGGCCTACAGCTTCCCTAGCTGGCTTCCTGCTTTTGATGTACTTGAAGAACTGTTTGTTGCTGGTCTTGATGTTCACAGCCATGCGTTCCTCATAATCCTTTTTTGCCTCCCTTACAGCTAACTTGCTTCTCTTTTGCCACCATTTGTGTTCTCTCTGGTATTCTTCATCAGTTAAGTTGGACTTCCATTTCCTAAAAGACATCTTTTTTTTCCTAATAGTTTCCTCAACCTCCCTTTATAACCATGGTGGCTTTCTTTTGGACTGGGCGCTGCCTTTCCTAACCTGCGGAACACATTCCAGCTGAGCTTTTATAACTGTGTTTTTAAATAACCTCCAAGCACCTTGGACATTTTTGACTCCCTTGATTTTCTCTTTCAGCTTCCTGCGCACTATCCCCCTCATTTTTGAGAAATTTCCCTTTCTGAAGGCAAATGTAACTACATTAGTAGTTGTCACTTGTTCGCATGCAGAGATACTGAATCTGACAGCATTGTGTTCGCTGTTCCCTATCGGCTCAACATCACTGACTTCCCGCACCAGGTCCTGGGTCCCACATAGAATTAGATCTAGGATCATCTCTCCTCGGTTGGTTCTACAACCATCTGCTCTAAGCCACAGTCATTTAGCATATCCAGGAATGTTCTCTCCTTACTATGACCTGAACATGCATTTTTCTAGTTTATATGGGGATAGTTAAAATCGCCCATTGCCACTTCATTTTTGCTTTTGTTGGCCTCTCTAATTTCTTTTTCCATCTCAGAATCCTCTTGTGCACTTTGGTCAGGGGGACGATAATGTATTCCTAATGTTAAACTATGCTTCACCCCTGGTATTGATATCCACAGTGCTTCTGTAGAGGAATCAGCTCCCCCTGCAATGTCTATTTTATGTGACACTATGCTCTCTTTGATGTAGAGAGCCACCCCACCCCCAATACACCCTGTCCTATCCTACCTGTAGAGCCTGTAGCCTGGGATAACAGCATCCCACTGGTTCTCCTCATTCCACCATGTCTCTGTGATGCCCACTATATCAATGTCCTCCTTCAAAACTGTGTACTCCAGCTCCCCCATTTTACGTCGAAGGCTTCTACTATTAGCATAGAGACACTTGTATACTCTGTCTCTGTCCCTAACCTGGGATTTATGTGTTTTGCCCTCTAGCCTTTTGTAGACACGATCAATTATCACATCAACCAGCCAACCTACCTTTATCTGCTCCTCACTTTTCCCTCCTTAGCTTTCACAGGCACCCTCTACCTGGGAAAACTAAAGCCCAGATGTGCAGTGTCAGACACCTGGCTGGGCCCAATTGCACAGTACTGACCTCCAGGCTAGGGCAGTTGCATGGTGAAGACCTACAAATGTGGGTCAGCCCGCTTTCCCATGTATCCTGTTTCACACACTTATTTCCTCTTTCCTCCTGGTAGAGGTCATATCCTCAAATTTCACTATTTTCTTCTCTCCTTCTTATCCAGCAACCTTCCATTTTTTATTTTCTCCCATCCTCAGCTACATTTCATTTTGTTTACTTCATATACAGTGGAACCTCAATTTTTGTCGGTAATCCGTTCAGCAGGAGCCGGCGAAAACTGAAACTGACAAAAAGCAAGGCATCATAGCGCCACCTACCTTGCAGTCCTGGGTCACTCTCTAGTGACGCGATTTTGATGGACAGAAGGTGACGGAAATCGACAAAAGCCAAGGCAATCGACGAAATCCAAGTCAACTTTTTCACCCAGGCAATCGACGAAAACAAAAACGAAAGAAAAGCAAGGGCGACAAAAAATGAGGTTTCACTGTATACCGTGCTATTCTTCACAATGGGGCACAAAGCAGCGTACATCATTCTTCTCTGCTTCATTTTATCTTCACAACAGCCCTATGAGATACACTAGGCAGTGAATATGTTATTAGCCAAAAGTCATCTAGTAAACTCCCAAGGCAGTCTCCCTAGATCCTAGCCTGAAACTCTAACCACTTACCACATTGACTTTCATGGGATGGGTGTTGTTGAATAGTAGGGAGAAGCTAGTCTTGGATGAGTCATACAATTTGCATGGTAGCAATTTACCCGATGATTGCTGCCAGGCCTGGTTCCAATGAGTCTTCTCACAAAGGTTGAAACAGCCCTGGGATGAACTTTGCCCCTCTCTGCCTTTTACCTTGACTTGAAAGCTGGCATTACTTTTAGTAGTCTAGTAACCTCCATGATGGCCATTGCAGTAGGCATTTTTTCTTAGTTTTATAGGTCCTGTTTCTTTTAAGTCTCCTTACCCCCATTTTAGTTTTGGTTGGGGGTTATTATTTATTTATTTATTTATTTATTTATTTATTTATTTATTTATTTATTTATTTATTTATTTATTTATTTATTTTTATTTCGAGTTTTTCTGAAAACCTGGGTCATTTGCCATCTGTCTTGTCTGGGTCCAGTTTCCAGATTTAAGTATCTGTAGATTTAGCCACATAGAGATTTACACATACTGATGATGCCCCACTTTCATGACCCCTCCAAAAGATATCACCAAAATGGGTACTTTCAGGGAAGCATAAAATAGTTCACAAAACTCGGGGGGCCCCCACACACACATACAGTCTTTCTGAGTACTTATTAATATTACCATGTGACTAAATCATGGTAGAATGTTGTTTGATTCAATGCTTTATGGATTTCTGCTCATTTGGTCTGCAAACTGTCTGGATTATCTGTAAACACTGTGAAAGAAAACACTTAGTGCATGAACTGTGGGGAGCACACCTGCATGCTAATATGTTCAATGTCATAACAGCAGCACAAGACAACAGTGTGAGCTGGCTTTTCAATGGAAACCAATTTTCCCTTTAGACGTTTTCAAATGGAAAATTATACCATTATTTCAGATGTCAATCTGTAATCTATTTTGGAATCTGTAACTGCATATTTGCCAGGCTTTTTATTATTAAAAATCTTGGTGTAATATCCTCAACTTCTCTGTGGTCCTAAACTTCTGTTCTGGATTATCATAATGGTTTGGTTTGGTTTGGTTTGGTTTTGTTTGGGGGGGTGCTACAGCTTTCAAACCGTCAAGAGTGACCAGCGAGAAATGAATAAAATTAAAATTTCTATTCCCTTTAATAAAATGTCTTGTGATTTATTTGGGCTCTTAATAATTTTTAAGAGGAAGAGAAAGAAGTTTTATTATTGATCAAGATGAATGTGAATGCCATATCATATTATGATCCACAGATGGGTAGCAACAATTTGCTGCTCTAGTGTCACTCATATGCATAACACTGTTCAGAGGTCCTTGAGCTACAGATAGACCCTCCAAAGGAATTTACAAGCTATATTTAAGCAGAAGAGAAGCAGAAGAAAGATTAAATGGGAGATTAAAGACCATAAGGGGTTAGCACAAGCAAATGTATTCATGCTGTGTTTCAACCTGGGACTAAGAATTGAGAACTTCCTGGAAGAGACAGATTTTACTGCGAAGGAAGGAAGGAAGGAAGGAAGGAAGGAAGGAAGGAAGGAAGGAAGGAAGGAAGGAAGGAAGGAAGGAAGGAAGGAAGGAAGGAAGGAAGGAAGGAAGGAAGGAAGAAGGAAGGAAGGAAGGAAGGAAGGAAGGAAGGAAGGAAGGAAGGAAGGAAGGAAGGAAGGAAGGAAGGAAGGAAGGAAGGAAGGAAGGAAGGAAGGAAGGAAGGAAGGAAGGAAGGAAGGAAGGAAGGAAGATATTTTTGCTGCAGGAGAAGGAAGACCAGGAGGCTGAACCATGTTGGTCCTTTGAAATGTAGTTCTAAACATAGGAGGTCATCAAGGGAAAATGGGTCTAGTTCTTTGTAGCAGCAGAAAATTCTTGGATAGTGTAAATTGTGAAGACCACAGTCAGGGATATTTTGTGATACATGGCAGATTGATAAAATAATCAAGGATGTGAAGAGTTTTCACCTGTGCAGTTTTTTTTCTGGCTGTTGAAGGTAATGAAAAAACTTAAGGATTTGAGGGTAGATGTCACTTGTCTAAAGTACAAGTCAGATGAGTGGTTTTGGCATTACAGTTCCAAGGTTAATCTACTGTAGCATTTTTCTCCTTTATTAACATTATTTGATCACACATTTGGCTACTCAGAATTCAGAAAATATTCCTCCTATTGTGTTTCAGTCTCCCCCTCCCCTCTTTTTTTAGTGCTGACTTATGATATATTTCACTTCTACTACAATTCCAGGGTTATCCTTTCAAGTAAGAATTGGCACAGCCCTACTATCAAAACAGCTACAAAACATGGTTTGGTGACCCAGTTCCAACTGTCATGCATGTCCCATGTTAATCCTCTAGAGGACTCCACTTGTTTATATACTGTGTTTACTCAGAACAAGGCAAGCAAGCAGTGTGTCTTCCTAATAAAGAAATAGCAAACACTGTACAGTGTAAACTTCAGAACTTAGTAGCAGGATCCACAAACTTAACCAAGGCAATGAAGGATGAGCAGACTTATACTTATGCTACACTGTATTGGAGGTAGTGATGGCCACAAGCATAGATGCTTTTAAAAAGTGTTAGATTCGTGGAGAATATGCCTATCAATAGCTACTAGCAATGGAGATTTTTTTCAGATACGTATCAGATGTGGTTTAGTGGTTAAAAGCAGCAAACTCTAGTCTGAAGAATAAAGTTTGATTCCACACTCCCCCAAATGAAGCCTGTTTGGTGACCTTGGGCCAATCACAGTTGTCTCAGAGTTCTTTCAGCCCACACGGAGTCATGCAATGGCAAACCAGCTCTGAATGTGTCTTGTCTTGAAAACCTAATCAGCAGTCACCATAAATTAGCTGTGACTTGAAGGCACTTTACACACAGCATCTTAATGACCAACAAAATTTTCCAGAGTGTAAGGTTTTGTGTGTTAAAAAGTGCTTCATCAAATATATATTCTTACATGGCAAAGCAAGATTTGGCTCACAAAAGCTTAGACTCTGGAAAATATTGTTGGTCTTTAACATGGTATTTTACTCAAACTTTGTTTTTTCCATACAGAGTAAAGGGAACATCTACATTCAGAAGCGGTAAATCTTTGAACCCTGGGCAGGAGGCTTATGAGGCCTTGGCCTCTGTCCCCTATTTAACGGCCCTCCACTGTCTCCAGGGTAACTGGCCAGCTGGCAAGGATAACTAGATCAGGGGTCTGTAACCTGCAGCTCTCCAGATGTTCATGGACTACAAATCCCATCAGCCCCTGCCAGCATGGCCAACTGGCCATTCTGGCAGGAGCTGATGGGAATTGTAGTCCATGAACATCTGGAGAGCTGCAGGTTGCAGACCCCTGAACTAGATGAACCACAAGTCTGATCCATCAGGGTTATTCTTATATTCTTACATGCAGAATGTCAGCAACAAAGTTGGTGATTGCAAGTGACTAAAAAGAGGTGGTGGTATTGCAGGCACAGAAGGAACTAGTAAGGCAGGATAAGCATACAGCCTCAAATGGCATAGACAACTATTGACAGGCATTTGAGACAACCAGATAGGAGCTTTCAAAAGCTTAAAAGAAAGACTATATGGAACCATCTTACTGTATAATTGAGCAGCATGTTCCTGACAATGAATCAGAAAAAGTGAGGAACTCTGGGAGATGTAGTCCAGACACTGGCGTAATGCCCATTGGGCAAGGTGGGCAGCTGCCCAGGGCATCACCTTGTGGGGGGCATCAAAATGCTGGGTTCGTTTTGGGGTATTTTAGTGGTTTTCCATTTTTGGCTGGCAGGGGGCGCAGTTTTTAGGCTAGCGGCACCAAAATTTCAGCGTATCATCGGGAGACTGTCCTTATGCTATCCCCCAAGTTTGGTGAGGTTTGGTTCAGGGAGTCCAAAGTTATGGACTCCCAAATGGGGTGCCCCTATCCCCCATTGTTTCCAATGGGAGCTAATAGGAGATGGGGGCTACAGTTTTGAGGGTCCATAACTTTGGCCCCCCTGAACCAAACGGCACCAAACTTGGGGGGTATCATTAGGGAAGTCTCCTGATGAGACCCTGAAAGCTTTGAGACTGTGCCTTCAGAAATGTGCCCCCCACAGCCTGCAACCCCCATTGACAGCAATGCAGAAAACTCAATGCAGAACAAAGATTCTTGGGCAAATTTCTGGGATGTTCCTGCAGGGGGTGCATTTTTGGATGTATCAGCACCAAAATTTCAGGGTATCATCTGGAGATGATGGCACCCCCCAAGTTTGGTGCAGTTTGGTTCAGGGGGTCCAAAGTTATGGATCATCAAAGGGTAGCCCCCATCTCCTTAACAAAGAATGGAGGATGGGGCACCCCCTTTGAGGGTCCATACTTTGGACCCCCTAAACCAAACTGCACCAAACTTTGGGGGTACCATAAGGACAGTTTCCAGATGATACCCTGAAATTCTGGTGCCAATACATCCAAAAATGCGCCCCCTGCAGGAGCTATCCAAGAACCTTGCCCAAGAATCTTTGTTCTACATTGAGTCCCTATATATTACTGTCCATAAAGGAGATTGCAGGCTGGGGGGGGACATTTCTGAAGGGACGGTCTCAAAGCTTTCAGGGTGTCCTCAGAGAGACATGTCAAAATGTCACCCCCCAGGATTGATGCAGTTTGGTTCAGGGGGGCCAAAGTTATGGACCCTCAAAACTGTAGCCCCCATCTCCTATTAGCTCCCATTGGAAACAATGCGTGATGGGGCACCCCCTTTGGGAGTCCATAACTTTGGACTCCTTGAACCAAACCTCACCAAACTTGGGGAGTAGCATAAGGACAGTCTCCTGATGATACGCTGAAATATTGGTGCTGATATGTCTAAAAATGCACCCCCTGCAGGCACCAATGTCCTGGGGCAAAAAAAATCTGGTCGTGGTGGAGTGGCCGCCCATGGAGCGGGGGGCATCCAACTCGGGTTTTGCCCAGGGCTACAGTTTGCCCAGGGCTGCCTCGTTACGCCCCTGAGTCCAGAGGCTATCATTTCTCATGTACAGCGGGCAGATGGGACTACAACCCCCAGACGCAGTGGTGGGATTCAAATAATTTAACAACCGGTTCCAAAGGTGGGATTCAAATAATTTAACAACTGGTTGTTTACAAGCACCATTTTAACAACCGGTTCTGCCAAAGTGGTGCAAACCTGCTGAATCTCACCATTACCAGACCCCTTCTCACTGAACCAGTAACACTTCTTAAAGCTCTGGGGTCCTCACAGGGCTGTCCTATTCCTTGCCTGAGCAAATTCTTAAGTCAATAGCAAGACTAGCACCAGCAGCCAGGACTGGAAAAGGCACTCTACTCCAGGCTGTTTTGCAGATGAGGTCTTTCAGCACCTAGAATGGCTCTGTTTGACTTGGTGAGAGTGGGGCTGTGGAGGGAACAGGTCTTACCATGCCAACCCAGAGCACTCCAGACAAGCTACCTGGAATTGGGCTGGAGGGAAGAGGGAAAGAGAGAGTTGGTAGCAGGGGAAGAAAGTGAATGAATGCTGGGGAGAGGCAGAAAGAGAGAGCTAGGGTAGGTGACTAAAAAGAGAGGATTGAAGCTGGGGTAGAGTGGCAGAAACAGAGAAAAAGTTGGAGTAAGAAAGGAAAATGAACAGTTGGAATAAGTGGGTAGACAGAGCTGGGGTGGGCAAGGGAAGAAAAGTTGGGGTAGTGGGACAGAAACACAAAAGAGAGAGATGGGATAGCAGGACAGAAAGTTAAAAACAGATCTGGGGTTGTGGGGCAGAAAAACAGAGCTGGGGTAGGTGGCCAGAAAGTGAGTTAGGGTAGCGGGGCAAGAATAGAGAACATTAATAGAAGGGGTAATAGGATGGAGAGGGAGAGGCAGAGAAGAAGGGGGAGAAAATAAGAAAAAAGTAGCGGTAATGTCCTCTCGAGTCCCTACTTGCAGGTTCCCATTTGCTAGAGGCCATTGTACTTTTTCACACAACGGGCTCCCCATCTTCATGAGCTTTACTGCTAGTTTGATAATAATGCAGAAAACTGGTTCACATAAATTGAATACCTTGAACAGTACTGTACACTAAATGATGAAAAGAACGTTCTGAACTGTATGGGGCCAAGACATCCTACTTTCTTCAAAGTTTGACATAACCAGAAAAGTCATGCACTGAACATTTGCTGAAATTGTGATTATTATTATTTTTTGCCAGCAGCATCTTTCACCTGACATTGCTACAGTTTGAAGAGATATTTACAGTACAATCTTAAGAAAAGATGCATCCTTCTAAAACCATTGATTTCAATTGACTTAGAAGGGTGTAACTCTGTTTAGGATTATACTGAATTTCACAAGCCCTCTCCTTCCCTTACATCTACTCCCTCATGCCCCTCAATCCATCATGAATCAGTGACAGATTGAATATAGTGAACATCATTTCTTGAAATTATTTCTGGAGAAAGTGAATTCCAGAATTTGTTCATTAGCCAGACAAATAAAAAATATTGCATTTTGAGTGTCCTGCTTTACTCCTTTTTATTTCCCTTCCTTGAAATAGAAAGCTTGATGGGAAAGCAGACTTTTCCCTCCCCTTTATTTAAATCTGCCATAAAGCAAATATACCTCTTAAATCATACCTGAAGTTAGTGTACTCTGAAATTGCCCAAAGTTACTGTTATGTTTGTACTTCGCTGCAGCACTAATGGAAATGTTCTGGCGGTGAGGTTGCTGAGATGTTGTTTTCCATTCCAATATTTTATTCAGTGAAGTGAGGGTTTTTTTAAAAAAAAATAAATTATTTACTGTTTTATTCTTGTTTTAAAAGCTTGTCTTTATGACAGAACTGTTTACTTTGAAAGGGTATTTTTGTTGTAGTCTACAGATGTTCTTTGCTATGTGCACTTCTTTGCTGCAGTTCCGTATAACAAGAAGGATTTACTTGGCTTGAGAGGAAAGGGACAGGCAGTGCCATAAAGGAGCTGTTGAATGTGATGAGGTGATAACTGCTTAACTATCCACTGACGGTGAACAATGTGAGGCATTATACTCTTGCACAAAATGGACCTGTTGTCCATTGCTGACACTCATAAACTTTTGTCAAGGAGCAGCTTCACTTCACTGACTTCCTGACTACTAAGATGCACCTATGACTGAATAACTCACTAGCTTTTTCCAACACATCAAATGATAAGAACTGTTAGCTCTCTTCTCATGTTAATAATTACTGAAGTGGTTTGAGATGCATTCTTTGACTCTCAGACCAGTGCTCCTATGTCAGCTACAAAGAAAAAGTCAATGGCAGATTCCTTTACCAGAATGCAATGTAGTATTCACCAACTAATTTTTTTTCTCCTTCACAGCGGTTAAAGCTGTAGGAGCTCTGCCATAAAAATGATTTATTACCAGACCAACCTATCCTAGGTTGGGAAAACCCTATTTTAAAGATCTTTACCTATTTCTGGTAATCCTTGGGATGACTAGCAGTACAGTGCCAAAATGGGGAGCCCATTCTCTGCATTGGCTCAATGTGCCCTCAAAGATATACAGTAAGATAGAGCTTTGTCAGCACTTGCCTTTGTCCACCTTTGCCATGCAAAGCACCTATTTCACAGCCTTCCTGAAAGGATTAAGAGAACATAATGACCTTCCCCTGGAGAGAGTTTCTATCTCCAGCCCTGGACTATTCACTCCTGTAAAGACAAAGAACATTTTAATGTCCTTGCCAGTGTTGTATTAATCCAATGCTTCTTCCACTGACTAATACCTCTAATGACTGCCTCATTTGCATTTTCATTGTTCTATGACTGTAATTTCATCAGCTACCTCCCCCCCTTGCTGGCACTCCCAAGCTTGGAACATCAAGCTGATGATTCAACCCATTAGATTAATGACCCAACTATTAAGGTTGATGTTTGCCTCTTGCTTGCCCCGGAAGGGCAGAACTCCTCTTTGTCTTGGGAAATTAAGGATCCCTCTACATAACCCTCAGGGTCCCTTTTTCCCCTATAAGAAGTCCCCTCGCCCAGTAGCCCTTGTTCAGTATCTCTGCACCTCTTTGTCTGTGACATTGTTCCATTATGCATTGTTCTTCTACCAGAGCTATGCACAGGTAACTCAGCTCTGCTCATTGGACCATTCTGATCCACTGTTCCCTCATCTATTCCAGATCTAGCCCCCTCGCAACTATTTATATCTTAGGACTGTGTGTGCGTTCTGCTGCTTTGATTGTTGTGTACCTGTGTATCCCCATTACCCCTTAATAAAAATTGTTAAACTTTATTCACTCTCCTACAGTTTCTTGTAAAAGCTGATTTCCACAAATCGTAGGCAAACAAGATCTCAAGCTTTCCCAACCTTTTGCTAAGCCAACAGTCTGTTCTTACTAATTCCCTACTCTGAAAAGGAAAGACTCCCACTACTTTGGGTAACATGATAGCAATCTGCGGATATTTCATGTGGTATAACACTGAGTTATGATCCCTTTTTCACTGGATGGGCAAAACATCCAGGACCTTAAAGGACCTAATTTGCTATGCAACAGATTACTAAATTGTGTCATTCACTCCCAGTAGACATAGTGATGAAAACAAGCAGTGATGGCTTTCCTGGGGTGGAGCCACCTTTAGTCAGCTCCCAACAGAGTTTTAGCTCAAGAATGCCCCCCTTCAGGGTCACAATCTTACACTGCCAAAAAGGTGATGTAAGTCATTTTGCTCTATGAGCAGCAGTGGCATAGTGGTTAAGAGCAGATGCACTCTAATCTGGAAGAACCGGGTTTGATTCCCCACTCTACCGCTTGAGCTGTGGGGAATTCCCCAGGAGGCTTATCTGGGGAATTCAGATTAACCTGTGCACTCCAACACATGCCAGCTGGGTGACCTTGGCTAGTCACAGTTCTTCTGAGCTCTCTCAGCCCCACCTACCTCACAGTGTGTTTGTTGTGGGGGGGGGGGAGAAGGAAAAGGAGATTGTCAGCCCCTTTGAGTCTCCTTACAGGAAAGAAAGGGGGAATATAAATCCAACTCTTCTTCTTTTTGATGGGCTTTTCTGAGGGAGAGAAAGGAGTTTCCCTTTCTCCCCTGGTGCCCATACCAATGATTGCCTGTGGCAGCACTGTTCCCGGCCATGGCTCTACACCCACCCCCTTTGGATTGCGCTGTTACAGGGTGTGTTGAAAGTTTCCTGCTTCAGTGCTGATGCCCTTTGTCTTGGGGAAAGCAGTTCATGCTATCATTATATTTAAAGCTCCAAATTATGAAGTTCTGGAATATAACTCAAGTTTTCAGAAGGGACAAAAAAAATGACATAACATGTTTTAAGGGGACCAAAACCCTTGGGAAGTACTGCAGAGGTCACAGACCTGCTGGACTGGCCTGCTGACTGGCACCAGAACTTCCCTTTCATTTCTCAAACTAGTGGCAAAATAAAGTCTTGGTAAAGTGCTGGTAATAAAGTGCTAGCAATGGTGTCTGTTTTAGCAGGACTCATGGGCAGTTCCTTTGAGACAAATATTTTGATTTTAACTGATAATTATTGTTTATATAAACCCTTGATGTGTGCACAGTATTCTGCACTCCCTCCCCGCCCCCTACCTATTAATGACAGCCAATAATATGTAATAATGGTCATGGAAATGTGTAATCTGATGGGACAACCTGGGAAAGGATATCTAAACATAAGTGGAAAAGAAACTGGGTGTGGGGCAGCAGGGCTATGTTAAGCACGATATCCATTTCTACCCCCATTTTGCAGTGAATGAGCAAATTAAATTATCTCACAGAGAGTACTGCTGAAAAAAAGCCCCCAAATAAATGATCTGTGCTCTGTGTGCATGTTTATATAAGCTTCTCCCCATATTTGTGACCTCTGTAAAATTGTGCTACTGATGTGTGAAACTGGTAGTTAAGAACTGCTTTAGTCTATTATGTAAATATGCACTCAAGGACATTTGTTTACCACTCTGTGGCAACCTGAACTTTGCGAAGAACACAGGAGGTTGGTGTGGGTGGGAGACAGAGGGGTGCCACTTCACAAAATTCTCAGATGGGGGCATTCAGTATTTTGAAATGGTAACTACAAAATGAGCATGATCTGTTTCAATAATGAGTCTTGCTGTCATCCTACAGAAGCAGTGAAAACCACCTATTCTCTGTACTGGAAACTGGCAAAATTGACTCTTTCTGCAAGCATGAAACCTGGCTCTTCAAACAGAGGCTTATATTTGTACTGAAGACAATGCCTGGCCTTTGATACACAATCATAGCCCAAATGGCAGCACTCTCCCACAGGCTTGTTATTGTTGCCACTGAAAACAGTTAAATTAACCAGGCAATACTTGGCACAAGAAGTCTAGGAAGTGTTCAACAATAGGATCCCTCACTCCATCAGCAGTATCACAATACTGACTGGGTGATTATGCTTTTAGTGAAAGGGAAGCATGAGCCACACGCTGAGTTGCCCAAGACAAGGGGACAAGCAGAATGCCTTTGAGCTCCTGCTTCCATTGTTGCCTAAAAGGGTAGCCTAATTAATTAATTTCTTGGTGCTTTTGTTAATGCATCCAATGCACGAAGGAGAGAAGTTAGCCCTTCCAGTGAATGACAATATCAGGAGCAGGCCTGGAGATTTCAATGGTGTGCCATAGTTTATAAATAAGCACAGAGGTTGACATTGTTATTAGCATCATTATTAGCTCCGTAGAACATAGACCACGTGTGTGTATTGGTACACTCATTCAAAGACAGGTTTACAGAAAGAAAATGATAGGTTGATAACATTAGATTAAGAACATAAGAACATAAGAAAGAGCCTGCTGGATCAGACCACAGCCCATCTAGTCCAGCACTCCGCTACTCGCAGTGGCCCACCAGGTGCCTTTGGGAGCTCACATGCAGGATGTGAAAGCAGTGGCCTGCTGCTGCTGCTGCTGCTGCTGCTGCTGCTGCTCCCGAGCACCTGGTCTACTAAGGCATTTGCAATCTCAGATCAAGGAGGATCAAGATTGGTAGCCATAGATCGACTTCTCCTCCATAAATCTGTCTTTTAAAGCTATCCAGATTAGTGGCCATCACCACCTCCTGTGGCAGCATATTCCAAACATCAATCACGTGTTGCATGAAGAAATTGTCTTTTGATAGACATTGTCTTTTGATAGTGGAATATAATGTGCAGGTTAGTCCTATGCATATTTACTTACAAGTACTACCTCAAGCTAGACTCTTCTTGTCAGGTCTCAAAAACTAAGAAGGGTTGGCCTTGGTTAGTACTCAGAATAGAGGCCACCAAGGAAATCCAGAATTGCTATGCAGAGGCAGGCAATCGGAAACCACTTCTGAAAATCTCTTTGTATGAAAACCCTACAGGGTTGCAGTAAGTCAGCTGCAGCTGGACAGCAACAACAAAATACTTTACTATGTTCAAGGGGGAGTCAGGTAAGCATGCATTCTGCAGTTCCAAGCAGCATTAAGCACCCATCTAAAGTCCTTTGAAGTCAAGGGCCTAGGTTTGCACCGTCAGCCTGTGACCGTACCAATATATTTATTGATTTCATTAATTTGTTTATTTAAATCATTTATTTGTTGCCCCTCTTCCTATGGAGCTCACATTGAAAGCACAAACTGTTACCCCTCACCTCTGTCTCCACCATAAGGTTGCCATCTCTAGGCTTAGAAATACCTGGAGATTTTAGGTGGTGGAGCCTGAGGAGGATGGGATTTGGGGAAGGGAGGGACTTCAATGTGTTGCAATGCCATAGAGTCCACCTTCTAAAGCATCAATTTTCTCCAGGTGAACTAATCTCTATCACCTGAACATCAGTTATAACTGTGGGATATCTCCAGCCACCATCTGGAGGTTGACAATCCTTATCTATCCCCAAATATCCAGGGATTTCCCATGTGGAAGTCGGCAACCTTAGTGAACATGGGAGCAGCTTTGAGTTTGAGTGTACAGGAAGCCCTGTGGCCAAAAAGGAAGAGTGCATGAATAAATGCAGGATAAAGGTAATTGATACTTTTAAAGCATTATTTTCATAACATTTATGTCAATTCATTTTAGAGTACATTAAGAAGCTAAAGTAAGAAAAAATTAAAATGCTCACTGCTAAATAAACAGTTGATTCTGGAACAATACTAAGATCTCACTACAATATGTACAGATGTAAAGTGTAAATTGATTTCTAAAATTTTAGAATAAAACTCAGTTTAGCATTTTTTAGGTCCCAAAAGCAAACGCAACATTTTATGGAAAGGGTCTTGTTTTGTTTATACCTTTTGATTTCATAAGCAGTGAACAGAAATTATTTTTCACCTTAAAGCAAATACTATTCCCGTTCCTTCAATCCACCAATTCCAAAGAGGCACCTTTTGATCTGTTTGTTTAGATTAATTAAACATGTGCATATTTGGCTCAGTGTTAGGTGCTGTTTGCAAAGGTGAAAAGGATAGTCAAAACCTTGCACCTTTGACGCAGTTTCTGCCAGCATTGTAATTGGAAGTGTAGGCTGCAAGGCAGTTCTGCATGGAATTAAGATTGCCACATCTCCCAACAGAGAAAAATGTAACTGTTTTTCATTCACATATGCTAAGGACATGTCTGTCACTGTGTCAGTTGTACACCCAGTTCAACACCTAAAGGCTGATTTACATAACCTTTGCTGGTGTTAGTTATTTCATATCAGTTGGACTTTCTATCATGCTTTAAATAAGCACATGATGTTTGCGCACACACTATCTTCACTGAAAGGTCAAGAACCAGAATCTCCCCCCCCCCCCCCCCGTCCCAGTTGTCACTGTCTTCTGCAGTGCTGTGTCTGTGAACACATGACAGGCATGTGCTTGGCAGCAGTGCCATTTTGAGTTACAAAAGAAAAGAGGAGCAATACTCACAGCAATATTCTGTTTTTTAATATAATCAGGACCAGATTTTAACAGAGCAAGGTATTTTAAGGGGATTTGTTATGCTTCTTTTCATAATGAATAACAGCTAGAGATGGTAATGTAATAACTGAGGACTGAAATACAATAGAAGAGGGGGATGCACTTCCTCTCTAAATGGCAACCTTGATGCCTGGTTATGATGTGCTGCTTTAAGGCTAAAGACATACCAAGAAAGGCAAATGGGATGGAGAGTTTTAGCTCCCAAATGAGCTAAATGAGCTACATTCCTTTGTTCTTGTACCAACACAAAAATATCTGGGTATAGAGTAAAGCATGTGGGGGTGACACAGGCTGTCTGATTTGTTTTAGGGGTTTCCCTCCAAGTATTTGGCATGATTATTTAATTAAAAGGGTTTGCAGACCTTAGGGAACAGCATAGAAGGAAAAGTACTAAAGGTCTGGAATGGGGAAAAGAAATGCTTGGAAAAATCTTAGGTACTCCCCACACCCAAGTACTTGGCATGGGAAATTTATCAGTGCTCTATGTTAAGGCTCTTTTCAATGTGAAGTCAGATGAGAATGAAACATCAGCTCATAAATCTGCCTTATAATGAGTCAGGTCCTTCATCTATCCTAGTCAGTATTGTGTCTTCTAGGACAGTCTGCACTTGCAACCCATAGGAATGTGGCTGCATTCAAACCTGGAAGTGAAATTATTTCCAGTCACTACTCTGGAAACCCCTCATATCTATGGTAAAAAAGCAGAGGATTCCTAGACTGTTGCCAAAATGTAATATCACTTCCATAGTTATACACCATTTCCTACCACCCTTTTGATCCACTGCGAACACCAGCAATTATGGGCAGACAACTGCAGCAATAAGTATATGCTGTGGGGGGCAGGCTGTTGGCAAGCCTAGTCTACTCTGACTGGCAGTGCTCTGTATTAGGGTTGCCATCTTTGAGGTTAGTGCACAAAGAGAGCTTTTAGGAAGGGGAGAGCATCACAAATGCTAACACTCTAGGTATGCCCCCAGTATCTATGGTAAAGTGTTCAGAGAAATTCCTAGAGTGTCAGGGATCAGTGATATTTGCCCCCATTTGTCTCCTACTGTATATTAGATGGGCTATAGTGAGTGGGCTACTGGGAAGCCTACTCTTTAGGGTCTTTCATATTCTCCACTGCCTAATCTTATTGCCTAGTAATGTCAGGAATTGAACCTGGGATTTTTTCCATGCCAAGCAGATATTTTACCAATGTGCCTCAACACATGTTCAGTAATTCACACTCTGCACAGCCTTACTTTGGGGGAGAATGAGGTGAAAACATCCAGTTTTCAAACATCCAATATCACCAGAGTAGTTCCTATTTTCTGTTTTGTATCTCTGCTAAATCACTGTTCCTATTTTGTCCTCTTGCAGATGTCTTATTATTATCCTGGTTTTTTTGAGTTTTTTAAAGTTGTCATTCTTCAGGGTGGATGGTAGAATTGTATGCACTTCCCTCAGCTTCATAGAGGGGCAACATAAAAATGTAATAAATGCAGATAGTCTGAAATACACATGATGGCCAATATATACACATCTTGGGGAGAGGCTCCATACAACTTTTTCCCCAATATGACCTTATTTCAGCTCTAGCTAACTTTTTTTTAAAGTCACTAAAGTGTGGACTTTTTTTCCAGAAGTTGTCTGCAATTTGTCTCCTGCTAGCTGTGGAGCTGAGGAGAGGTAATATTTTTTCCACCTGAACCGTTACAGCTCTCTTGTCAGTTTCCTTTGCAACTTGCACCAGACATTTTATAGTTCTGCAGTGATTCTCCATTTCTGCAGCCCCTTTACTGAAGGTTTTCATGGGATGTTTGATTTGCAGACTCCAATCCTGGGTACCTTTTCAACCTGAAAAGCACATGGTCGTACTCAGCTGGTCCTGCTGATTCCGGAAAAATCTAGAAGTGGCCACTTCCATTATCCCAAATATAAAGCTGCTGCACCCTTCCTCATTCATACAGGCAGATTATTATTTCTTCAATTTTACACTCCTTTCTGAAATTAACCCTCTATGTCCTTTTCCCATTTACCTCCTCTTAGCTTCCCTGTTCTTTGCTTATGGGCCTTTCCCCACTCTCTTGGATCCCCCCTATGCTGCGCGCGTCCCCGGGTGTCCCCACGACCCCGCGCTCTGTGCGGGGTCATCAAAAGGCGCCCTTAAGAAGAGTGCCTGGGATGCCGCGCGCTGAGGGGGCGCGACAGCGGCAGCATCGGGGCAGCTGTGCTGTCGCCGCCCCTGTCGTGGGGAGTGCCAGGGGACCCCACACTACTCTCCTCAGGTAGCGTGGGGCTTAAGGTAAGTGGGGAAAGGCCCTTTGATTGACTTACCTTACTGCATGACAACCCTTTCCCTATAGCACTCTCATTAGATATCCCGTCCTTTCTATACTATTTATTTATTGGTTCTATTTATCTTACAGCATCTTCTGGTCCCAGTTTCAGCAACCTCCTCACCTATCTCATCTCTCAGGAGTAGTTTACTCTGGACTAGTCAAGTGGAAAAAGCACAGTTTGGAGTAAAAAGGAAATTTAATTGGGTATTTAAGTAAATGAATGCAACACACATTGCATTTATGCTAAGTGAAGTGATTTTAATTGGTCTCTATCTTTATTTTCACACGGATTTCTCAATTTCTAGTCAATATTTTTGGTCAGGAGAACAATTACGTGGTGGTGGAGAGCTTCCTTCCCTTATTTGAGATTTATTGTGCAAACCAGGAGCAATGAATACAGGTTCCTCTTTTGTTTCTGAGTGTGGCCTTTTGTGAGCAGGGGAAAATCTCATATGACAGACCTGACCCAGGGATTGATTTGTGAAAGACCATTTTAAAAATCTTTTTAGAGAATTAAAAAGACAGTTCAATAAAACAAAAAGGTGAATATATATTTTTAAATACAAAAACATATTTTTAAAAGAAAACTGCATACATGTGCATGTGTTCATGTGTGCATGTATATGATTTAAATATAAGGAAATAGGTAAAGGTGCAGGCACTGGATCATTATTGACCCATGAGGTGACATCTTATCACAACATTTACTAGCCAGATGATATATTTACAGGGTGGCTTGCCATTGCCTTCCCTAGTCTTCTACACTTTATTCCCCACAGAGTGGGTACTCATTTTACTGTCCTGGGAAGGGTAGAAGGCTGGGTTGATCTTGTTCCAGCTTCCTGAAGCTAACTTCAATCACCACTGAATTCCAGTCAGGAGCAAAGCTTCAATTGCAGTACTACAGCTTATCATTCTGCACCATGGGGCTCATCAGAAGGAAATAAGGAGGCTCCAATGTATGCCTACAATATGTTCAACTAGAAGGACATAATATTTGTGTAGCCTGTTCCAAGCTTGAGTTAACCTTTGAAATGATGCTTAAAACTCAATTTCAGTAAAAGTTTGCCATGTTTGGAGTGGCCTCTGTTTTTCTTAGAGCTGTCTTAGAGCAACATCTAGTGGCATGTGGCATTTAATCTTTAGACTACACTTCAGAAATTTGCAACCACCAACTGGCTTTTGTACCCAAGAAAATGCACCAGATAGTTCTGAAGATGAACATGATCTCTATGTTTCAAACTTGAATTTAATGAATGTGGCTATAATAATATATTTTATGCAATTTATAAGACAAATTCATGACTTCATACAATGGATCTGTATATTAAGATATCTTCATAATTCATGCCGAGGGCTCTTTTAGTCTAAATATGTAATGCTATTAATGCCGTTTAGAAATCCTACATGCTAGCAGGAGTAGGATTTATCCACTTGTTTGAAAAAGAAATAGAGAGAGCCAGCATGGTATAGTAGTTAAGAGCAGGTAGATGCTAATCTGGAGAACCAGGTTTGATTCACCACTCCTTCATCTGAGTGGCAGAGGCTTATCTGGTGAACCAGATGTGTTTCCGCATTCTTATATTCCTGCTGGGTGACCTTAGGCTAGTCACAGTTTTTGGAAACTCTCTCAGGTTCTCCTACTACACAAGGTGTCTGTTATGGGGAGAGGAGAGGAAAGGAGCTTGAAAGCCACCTTGAGTCTCCTTACAGGAGAGAAAGGTGGGGTATAAATCCAAACTCTTCTTCTTTTTCCAAGATCTGAAACACACCTATAATCCTTTGTAAACAGGCTTCACACAATAAACAGTATGAGAATTCCAGCTAACAATATAGAACCCAGAAAGAAACATGGAACAACAGGATAATATTGGCTCACTGCTTTCTGTAGCAATACCACTACAGAAGTTCCATCACAGGCTTGAAAAGTAGGAAATTGTCTCTTAACTTTTCTGTTTACCTTTAATGATGGTTAATGTTTAAGAACTGTTTAAGAATAATTTAGGCAATTGGGAGTTGACTCTAGGGGTAAAACAGGCAGAGAGAAGGGAGAAAAAAGGTCCAAGAAGGACTTATGATGTGTTAACTTCAGCACTAGCCCAGATTGTTGTAGGTCGAATCCCCACTACCGTCTTAGCCAGGTTTCAGAACACAAACTAACCAGGTTTGAGGGACGACCTCCCCAGTCAAATCCCCACTACCGTCTTAGCCAGGTTTCAGAACACAAACGACCTCAAACCTGGTTAGTTTGTGTTCTGAAACCTGGCTAAGACGGTAGTGGGGATTCGACCGGGGAGGTCGTCCCTCAAACCTGGTTAGTTTGTGTTCTGAAACCTGGCTAAGATGGTAGTGGGGATTCGACCGTAGTGTATTATATGTTCCATACATGTTCAAAGAAATTTAGCATGGAAATAATTCTCCACAAACTTCCTATGCCTAGATGACCTTTGGATGTTTACACTGAAGATCAGAATTTGTTTTCCATCTATACTTCTCTCACAAAGGAAACATCATGTATTATATAGTATGGTTATGTACACTGAGAGAGTGTGTGGCTCAGTAGTAGAACATCTGATTGGCATGCAATTCCTGACCCCTGGAGTTCAGAGAATGGGATCATAGTTGGAGTCACTGGAGAGCCTCTGCCAGCCTGAACAGACAAATTGACTTTGCTGGACCAATGGTCTTATTCAGTATAACCAAACAGATAGGCAAGATAGGTGAGGTTTGGTTCAGGGGGTCGAAAGTTATGGACTCTCAAAGGTGTAGCCCCCATCTTCCATTAGCTCCCATTGGAAACAATGGGGGATGGGGCACCCCTTTGGGAGTCCATAACTTTGGACCCCCTGAACCAAACCTCACCAAATCTGGGTGGTATCATTAGGAGAGTCTCCCAACAAACCCCTGAATTTTGGTGCTGCTAGCCTAAATAATGCACCCGCTGAAGGCCAAAAACTAAAAAAACTAAAAAAACTAAAAAAACTAAAAAAACTAAAAAACACAAACGGGGTGGAGCTTCAGACATGTAATGGGTGGGTTGAACCTGAGAACCCCCCCTTATCTACGTCCTTGCAACTAGTTTATTCTGATATTCATTATTGTTTGGAGACTTTTTGCTGCATTTGATTGTATGCCAATCTACTTAATGTTGCTCTGGTTCTCCATAAGTAAAATTATCATTTTTGCACTCCAGTGGGAGGCTTCTTTAACATTAGCTGTAGTCCTTTTGGTACAATTTTGTCTTTTGTTGGCCATGTGGTTTTGTAGCAACCCCTTTTTCTGACTATGGTGGAATTATTTTAGCTCAAGATGTCTTTTTGGAGAAAGATTCAAAATGGTCCCCCCCCCCCAAGCCACTTGCTAGTCATCTGCTCCCTGGCTGTGCAGAATGCAGAGTTCAGGAGGCATCTTATATTTCCCGCCCAAGCATTTTGCTTTATAGTCAGCTTCACCCTCAGCTTGTGCCTGACACTTTGTGTGCAGCTGAAGGAATTCTTCCTGCCCCCATTTGCTGAATGTAGCCAAGACATTTGCTTTGCAGGCTACAATCCTAGGTGTCTTTTCTGTTAGGACTTGACAGTTAGATCACCAAAATCTACTTGACAGCTTGGCTGATGCAATACTCTACCTTTCACCTAGTTTCAGTGGGTGATGCAACCATGACTAAGCACATCATGTGTGATTGCATCACTGCTCCCTGATTGGTTGTATGTCTCTATGTATATGCACAGAACAGTTTGGTCTATGCGTGCTTTGGTTATACAGTTGCTGCGCTGCACTCTGTCAGACTGTTTTGTGACTTTAGAAACAAGGAATAAACCCTTCTGTTCTTTGAAGTGAACAACGCCTGGGTTCCTGTGTTGTCTTTTCCTTTACTGCTTCTGCTGTTACCACGACCGCTGCTAGGTGGCTCCTTCTCAGGTTATGTGGGCCCAGCTCCTCACGATGCATGCACTCACTGTGAGTAACAGTGAGTGTACTCCGCGCTGCTTGTGTGTGACTCAGCTATTGCCATGGCTTCCACTCATGTCCGGCTTGCTGTTCTGAGAGGCTGAATAGAGCATAACTATGTGGCTTGGAGCCAGAAGATGAAGAGCTATCTCGATTCGAGGACCTGTGGAATGTTATCTCTACCCCTCCAGCTGCCCCTCCTACAGTTGCTGAGCTGACGGTGTTCGCAGATGAAAAGCACGCATGCGTCTTCATTGTGCTAGCAGTGGAAAACTCACAGTTGGTTTTATCTCGGCGAGAAGCTGAGACTGCAGCCAAAGTGAAGGCATGGCTTTGAAGAGAGCATCCTATCAACGGTGAGCTCGGCAGGGGCAAAGGTCCTCCTCACAAGAACAACTTTACAATCTCAAACTGAGGCCAGGGAGGATCTGTGTTTGAGCATCTGGAAGCAGATGCGTGAACTGTTTTGCACAGCTTGCTGGATGGAGGTTTACAGTTTGGAAGACTCCCCACCAAAGTTTATCTGTTGCTTCGCCGTTGCTGATAGCAGCTGGGACCAGTTGGTATGGGCAGTTTCCAGGAGCGCCGTGGGAGTCTCACGCTTCGACTTTTGGATTACTGCCACTGCCAAGCTGCTAGACCACCAGAAGCAGAGAGGGGACTACCAGGCTTCGAGAGTTAACGCGGCTTGAGAAATCATCGCAGAGGATTTCTCCTGCTGATTCTGCTGTCCCTACTTCCTGTGCTGTGAAAAAAATGTTTTCGGCTTTAGTGGGAATCCTGGCCATTTTGCACCGGGCCTGTACAAATGCAAAAAGTGATGAAGCTTAGAGGAAGAACAAACCACCTTGGAAAGCGAGGGGCTAACAGACAGGAATCACAAGCATCTACTTTCCTGGTAACAAGCAAGGAGAAGGACTCCAACTCACTATGGCTCATTGACTCTGCTTGTTCTTGGAGCATATAGTGAATAAGGAAAAGTCTCCTTACTGACCACACGTCATCGCCAACCTGTTATTGACCACGCGTTTGTTTAGCTGATGGCACCTGCAAGAGCAAAGGTGCAAACTACAAGGATCAACATTTGTTCCTGCTCTAAATGGCTCTCTGAGTAATGTATATTTTGTGCCTTCTTGATTTGAATTTTTGGTTTGTCAAGCATTGTATAAGATTGACAGCTGCTGCTGTAAGATTGACAGCTGAGGGTTATGTGGTGGAATTTAGTGGGCAGACCTGTTCACCATTAAGAAACAAAGGGAGAGTCTGTTGCCACAGGTATACTTCGCAGAATAACCTTTATCAGCTAAATAACAATGCTTTTCGTAGGACAAAAGCATGGCTAATGCAGTTAACAAACCTATGCATGAGTGACTGTATTCATTATATGCACCGTGTGCTTGGACATGCCAGTTTCAAAGTGCTAGGAAACATGTCCAAGGTTGTGTGGTTTGAAAGCCAAGTCCTGTCCTAATTATGCTTGATTGTACTCGTGTGCAGTAAGGCCAAAGTAAAAGGCATTTTCCTCTACAAGGAAAAGCACCAGACAGTCAGATAGGCCATTTGGTTTAATTCATGCAGACCTTTCTGGACCATTTCCAACCCAGTCAGGGGGGGCATGCAAAGTACCCACATGGTTTTGGTGGATGACTATAGCAGAGTTCACCTATAGTCTTTTCCTGAAATCCAAAGCTGAGGCTTACCCAAGGTTTAAAAAAAAGGGAGTGGGTGGCAATGGTGGAAAAGACAGTTTTCACATAAAGTGGCTTGCCTCCAAACAGACAGAGGAGGTGTGAGTTCCTGGGTCTCTTGGGTTCCAGAACGCTGGTTGAGAAAGAAAGGCATACGTCACAGAAAGACCAGCCCTTTCTCTCCTTTTGCAGCGGGGTTGCTGAGAGGAAATTTGGGGTTCTACATACTATAAAGCGTTGTTTGCTTCTGGATGCCAACATGCCTGAACATTTCTGGAGCTGAGGCTGTGAACACTGCCACATGCTTGACCAGCAGAGTATGGTCTTCTAGTGTAGAACCAGACTCCTTATTTTTTGCTATACCAGAAAGATCCATCTCTGGATCATTTGCATATCTTTGGCAGTTATGCCAATGTGCTGGTACCTGACGCCCAAAGGCGGAAGGGGGGATCAGAAAGGTGGGTGAGATTGAGGTTTCTTGGTTATGAATCTGAATAAAAAAGGTTTTCGTTTTGCACATTCCTATGGAAAGGTTGTGATCTCTCGAAGTGCAAACTTTGAAAAGCATGCAGGATGAGGAAACTATCCATGCTAACACAGAGGTTTTGCTACCTTTCACTCAGCATGAAGGGGTTAACAGAACTGCCAGGCAGCAGCCTGCAGCAGCTCAAGGTCAACCAACTGCTTCCAGCGGTAGTGGCAAGCGTCCAAGGAAGAAAGCTGAGAAGGGGGAAGGGGCTGCAGAACAGTGACACTAGCAGTAGTGAAGAAAGATGAGAAACAAATTAAAGGTGCCTGCATTATCTCTGAGAAATGGAATTCAAAAGGGATACCTCCTGACAGGTATGGGTTTTCTCAGCGTCTATGTTTGTCAAGCACAGGTATCAGAGCCAAACTCCTATAAAAAGAGAGATGTTAAAGCTGCAGCCAGCTGAAATAGAGCTCTGGTATTGAAATATGGCTGAGGAGTATAATACCTGTAGTGCAACAAATAACAGGTGTTTACCAAGACTGTTTTGCCAGAAGGAGAGGAGGCAATTGGGTCAAAGTGGGTAGTTTCGGAGGAAAGAGTTGCCAAAATGGTACTCTAAGGTATAAAGCAAGGCTTGTCGCCCAGGGGTTTGTGCAAGACCGTTTGCTGAATTATGACCAGACCTATTCTCCCACGGCACGACCTGAGTCTTTAAGAGCTATGCTTGCATTAGCTAGTAAGAAAGGCTTTATGGTGAAGCATTATGACTTCCAGTGTGCTTTTTTAAAATGCTAAATTGAAGGAAGCAATTTATCTGAAGCCTGCACTAGGGTATGAAGAAGCAGACCCAAATACTGTTTATCTTTTGCATCGTTCTTTGTATGGTTTAAAACAAGCTGGTGCTAACTGGTATGATGAACTGAACAGTACATTGCTTAAACTGGGGTTTAAGAAGTCTGTTGCTGATGCATGCTTATATACATCAGGAGTGAACTGAAAAAGAATCAAGAGGTCATTCTTCTTTATGTTGATGATATATGTGTGTGTGCAAAGATCTAAAACAACAATTTGACAAATTGTACAAACAACTCAGTGACATGTATGTTCTAAAAGGACTTAGGGTTTTATCAAACATTACTCTGCAGGTATTGATGTCATATCTACACCAAAGCAAGCGTTATCTCCTGAGTCAGAAGAACAAAGGAAAATAAATGAATTGGTGTGCAAGACTAGATTGTCAAAGGCAAGGGTTGCCACAAACACCAATGTTCCCTAGACTTTCAGAAAGTTAGTGAAAAGTGAGGAGTTCAACAATCCTGAACTGTATAAATCTGTTGTGGTAGAGTAGTCTCTCCTACATATATCTAACTGGTTGCAGCTTAGATATAGCGTTTGCTGTTAGTGCGCTTAAGCAGAAAAGCTAGCAAGCCGTTAAAACATGATTGGGAGGAGTGTTAAAAGCGTGTGGTTAGGTACTTAAAAGGAACTGCTGATCATGGTTTACTGATCCAGTCCACGCAAAGCACAGAGTTGGGCGTGCTATTGCAGATAGTTCTATTTGCAGACTGTGGTGACAGGAAGTCCCTGTACTGGTTTTGTCATTCCAGTATGGTGATGTAGCTATCACCTGGTGTTCCTATTAGAAAAACAGACCACAATCCAGCCTGTCCACTTCTGAGGCTGAGAGTTCCCATAGCGCATTGTCCGAAACGTGGTTCAGAACTACTTTTTTAGGTTGAGACACTGCTAACTGAGTTAGGTGAATCCATAAAGTTAGCCTATAATCGTGTTTCTGATGATTCACAGACCGTGCATTGCATTAGCTTAGAGACTGCAAACATGAAGATAATGAACTAAGTACATAGGAGTAAAGTACCAGAATGTTAGAGAGCTAGTACAAGGAGATGGAACTATTCAACTTGCCTATGTTGAGACGGAGCGAAAGGTTGCTGATGTGGTTACTAAAGCTGTGTCACAGAATAAGCATCAGACAATGTTAGAACAGCTGAAAGTAATAAAGGTGCTGTCATAGTAGTTTTGGGAAGGGGTGTTAGGACTTGACAGTTAGATCACCAAAATCTACTTGACAGCTTGGCTGATGCAATACTCTACCTTTCACCTAGTTTCAGTGGGTGATGCAACCATGACTAAGCACATCATGTGTGATTGCATCACTGCTCCCTGATTGGTTGTATGTCTCTATGTATATGCACAGAACAGTTTGGTCTATGCGTGCTTTGGTTATACAGTTGCTGCGCTGCACTCTGTCAGACTGTTTTGTGACTTTAGAAACAAGGAATAAACCCTTCTGTTCTTTGAAGTGAACAACGCCTGGGTTCCTGTGTTGTCTTTTCCTTAACTTCTTCTGCTGTTACCACGACCGCTGCTAGGTGGCTCCTTCTCATTTTCAGCCCTAAAAGTACATAGTTGTGTTCACCTTGGCAGATTCCACATGGGCCACTATATTGGCTTCCCACTGGCATATATGATGCTGATGGAGCCCTGGGGCCATTCGCATGCTGAAGTGTGAGCAGTCCCAGAGTGGTCACAGCCCACAGAGATGCCCCCACACGAAGGTGCCTCCATTTTGTTTCCCCCACACTTACCTTCTCTCCCTGTAGAGCTCCATAGGGACAAGGAGGCATGCCCATGCTGCACTCGGACCCTCAGGGGTTGAAGGGCAGTGTGAGCATGCCTCCCACAGGGGGAGAAAGTAAGTGGAGTGGGAAATGGAGGCGTTGAAAAGTGGCGCCTCCAACCTGGTGCTGTTCGCACGGCGCCGGCAGGGAAACACTGTTTCTCAAAACAGTGTTCAGGAAAACAGCATTTCCGCCCTGCTGTTGGGGGGGGGGGGGAAGCATAGCACTACCTTGTTGTGGAGGCAGCAGCTGTGCGAACAGCGCCCCAGGGATGGCGTTTTTACTGTCAATGGGGTGCTGTTTTTGGCCCATGCAGAATCCACCCTTGTCCTGCCAATTCAGGCAATATATAGTTTTCTTTTTTTATTTTTGAGGAGCTATCCCTATAGCTTCACAGACACAAACATGAAAATTTAAGCCACTCAGCAGGTCTAGCTCCTACTGAGAAGCATTGGGATGACCTGCCCTCTGTGGACCAACTTAGTTTTTTTTTTCTTGCTGAACTGGAGAAATAAGTAAAGGGGAGTAAAAGTGGAGCAGGTATGCTGAGTGAAAAGAGGCAGTTTCCTCTTTTTAAGCAGTTTTTCTTGCTGCACTGGAAAAATAGGTAAAGGGGAGTAAAAGTGGAGTGGGCATGCTGAGTGAAAAGAAGCAGTTTCCTCTTTTTAAGACATCCCACGGACATCTTTTTTGTGCTGTGCAGAATGGACCACAGTCACGTATTTATATTGGGGAGTGGGCAGATGAAAGTTGATACAATACATGAAAATTGATTGTAACACCACTAGACCATACTGGCTAGATCAGGGGTAGGGAACCTGCAGCTCTCCAGATGTTCAGGAACCACAATTCCCATCAGCCCCTACCAGCATGGCCAATTGGCCATGCTGACAGAGGCTGATGGGAATTGTAGTTCCTGAACATCTGGAGAGCCGCAGGTTCCCTATCCCTGGGCTAGATTGTAACACCCCTAGATTGCAACACCATCCCTTATACTGGCAAGTCAATGTGCAGAGCTTGCTGAATGCTTCAGCTATTTTTTCAAGTAATGGACATTCAATGTATCATCTTGTAAAAATCCAAAAAGTCTTCCTATTTAGAAACTGATGCAATTGCAGATCTGATGTCTGTAGACTCTTGGTGACTCGGAATCTGAGCTGTTTATCTGATTTATTCAAGTTTATTAAGTGATTTTCCAGTGAAGCCTGCATCCTCTGCAGATTTCTACAGCTTCTATGCTCACATTTGCATGTTTTGACCAATCATGTGGTAATTCCTATTCATATTAAGCCACTAGGGCATTGTATAGCATAAATTGCATCCTTGGAATTATAATTTACAAATGATCTTATGTAAAAGCTGTTGGTGTGAGATGAATCATGAAATTCCTTAGTTTCTTCTAGAAGGAAAATTACCCATGAAGATTTATGTGCCTCCCATCAATTTTTTGCCTCGTGTTGATTCACCCAATTTGATTCTGGGCAGCATGTCTGTGAAACTCCTTGTACAGTTACATGCAAATGATACATGAGATTTACAGCCAAATCCATGGGCAGATGGACCCACCTCTGGAGCCAGCACAGCCCTGTACCAGAACAGATGCCCACCCCACCAGAGCAAGGGGTGCCATCCCTCCATTGCCCACCCAACCCCCACAGGCCAACAGAGCCAGACTCAGGGATACACCATGGTTTTTTTGTGGCGTATCTGCATTATCCCCTATAGAGGATTTTTGCTGACTGTTTTTGTTTGTTTGTTTGTTTGTTTGTTTGTTTGTTTGTTTGTTTGTTTGTTTGTGTTCCATGCTGCCAGGAAGCCCTTTGGAGTGGGCATGGTGGTACTGGTAGCATGGTGGTACTGGTAGCATCCTTAAGATATGACCCAATCTTGGAGATGAAAGGCTTTAGAAAAGAATTCAAATACATCACTATGGGTTTCCAAGATAGAACTACAGGCTCAAACAATTGGCCAGCCAGGAACTGGAAAAGTACCTTTATGGATTTGGGGCAAAAGATAAAATTGTGGCATTCAGTCTTCAGTATTCAAGAGAAAATCATATGCCATCTTATACATATATCCTCCTAGTAATTCTTCATCCAAACTTTGGACAATTTCTTTCTTTATACAAGTAGTAGGGTTCCCTATGCTCCTTTTACTGTTCAATTGCATACATGCCTCCTCAATATGATCATCCCTATCTCCCCCTACTACAGCACCAACTTTGTCTGCCAGTGTAAAAGTAATATCTTTATGAGTGCAATGTTGAATTCCAGTTTGAGTTCCTGAGGTATCTGTCATTTGTAAACTGTAATCCCGGGGGTTCACTGAGTAATACACCTAACTAACTCATTTTGCCAGTTGATACAACATCAATATATCTCATTCTCAACATGGTACAACTGTGGATAAAGTGAAATTGCTAGGGAACCACAACAATATTGCCAGTTTTGCCTGGCAGGGAGAGATGCAGCCAATTCAACAGGCAACCCTCATTCCCTCAGTCCTGCCCTGGAGAGAGTCTTCATTGGACCAGCAGAAAATTCTGGCCAACTTGCTACCATGCAAGTTGTTCGACTGCCCCATATGTGGCAGTGGCAGTAGCTATGACTAAAAGGCAGGATATAAATGTTTTAATAAATAAACCACATATCTCACCTGGGCCCAGTGGCAGCCTCTACACAACTTGCACAACTTGTCCAGACCTGGAAGTGGCCACTACACAAGTCATCTGAGCAATTTGTTAGTACAACTTTTCTAGTTTTTCTAGAAACAGACTGTCAAAGACAGAGAAGGAGGGAAAGTTGAGAGCCAGTTCTGTGAAGTAGTTAGAGTATTAGACTGAGATCTAAGAGACCCAAGTTCAAATTCTCCAAAAATGCTTGATGGGTGACCTAAGGCCAGTCACTCTCTCTCTCTCTCAATCTAATCTTCCTCCAGCATTGTTGTAAGGGTAAAATGGAGTTGAGGGGAATTATGCATGCTGCTTTGGGTTCCAATCAGTGGCGAAGCTATAATGGGGACATCCAGGGACATTTGACCCAGGCGCACCGCAGTTAAGTCACGTAGGGGGGCAAAATTGCCACTCACACCCCTTCTCCCTTCCCCCTCGGCCCAGCCCTGCCCCAACAGTCCTGACCCAACAGACTTCTCCCCCACCCCAAAACCCCAGTTGGGCCTGCAGGGGCCCGGCAGAAGCCCTCCCTCCTTCCTCCCCGCCCCCAAAAGCCTAGCCGGGCTCTCCAGCCCCCTCTCCAGCCCCCTCCCACCCCCAGCCAGCCTGCTCTGCCCATGGATCACAGTATCCATGGGCAGACCCAGCTCTCCTTGCCCCCGCCCAATCCCCTTTGAAATGACTTGGTGCAAAAAAATTATTGTTTGGTCATGATGGGGAAGGGTGGTTGCCTATGGGGGGGCGCAAAACTCAAATTCTGCCCCAGGTTCCTAGCTACACCTCTGAGAGAAAAATCATAGAATCATAGAGTTAGAAAGCCATAAAGGCCATCAAGTCCAACCCACTTGCTCAGTGCAGGATCAGCCTAGATCATCCCTGACAAGTATTTGTCCAGCCACTGCATAAAGACCACGGGTGAAGGGAGCTTACCACCTTCCTAGATAGCCAATTGTACTATTGAACATTTCTTACTATTCCTGATACCCATCTGGTACCTTTATGCCTATAATTTTATTGCAAGTCCTATAATCTGCTGCTGCTGACAGGAACAGCTCCCTACCCTCCTGTAAGTGACAGACCTTCAAGTACTTAAAGGAATCATGCTCCCTCTCAACCTCCCCTTTTCCAAACTAAACATTCCCAAGTTCCTCAGTCTTGGTCTCCAGGGCCTTGATAATCTTTGTGGCTTCCCTCTGCACCTGCTCCATTCTGTCCATATCACTGGCGTAATGCCCATTGGGCAAGGTGGGCAGCTGTCCAGGGCATCACCTTGTGGGGGGCATCAAAATGCTGGGTTCATTTTTGAGTATTTTAGTGGTTTTCCATTTTTGGCCTGCAGGGGGCGCAGTTTTTATGCATCAGGTTATACATCCCAAGATCACATTCACTTTTTTTTTTCACTGCATCACACTGGCTGCTCATATTTATCTTGTGGTCCACCCATGCCCCAAGACATTGTTCATACACACTCCTACCCAGAAAATTATCCCCCATCAGTATGTGTGTTCCCCATTTTTTTAGCCCAGATGTAGAACTTGGCACTTATCCTTGTTGAATTGCAGCTTGTTCACATCCACCCACTTTTCCGGTGCATTCAGATCTCATTGAATTTTCTCTCTATCTTCTGGTGTGTTTGCTGCTCTTCCTAGCTTGGTGTCATCTGCAAATTTAATGAGTAGTATCTCCACTCCCTCATCCAAATCACTTGTGTTATAAAGTAGTATATTTTCCTTTGCTTCCTTATGTCACAAAGACAAGTTAAAGTTTTGGGGTTTTTTGGAAAACTTTCAAAACTTTCTTTCAGTAGAGTTATTTCATTCAATGGTAAATGTGTCATGAAGTATAAAACCAGAATGATATAATGTGCCCTCCCTCAAAAGGCAGATTTGAACCCTTCTGCTGACCTGTATGATACAATTAGATTAATCTTGTGTTGAGACATGTACTGCGGCTAGGCAAGTTTGAAACTGGAATTATTGACCTTGACATATCTTTTGTAGGTGGCTGTGAGTATGTATGTGTAGACACTGAAAATCTGTAACTGCTGTGAAATTTGAGAAGTGCATTTGAACGTTTTCCTGTCAGGTATTATAGTACAATAGTTTCACCTTTTTCTATAACTTATCCTAAGTGGGAATTGTATTGTAATGATTTTTATTCTGTGAGTTGGCCCACTAGATTGTAATCTTAAAATTGGAATAAGTGAACCTGACATTCTTTGTTCTTGTTTATAATAATTGTCACTGAATTTGATTTGTGTAGTTTTCCTCCCCCTTTCTTAGCTTTTACCAGCATCCCAGTCCTGACAACAAGGTTTAATGTGTTCAACATCTCATACCATATATTTTGGGAAAAAAATATAACCCCAAATCGGCTTGTCCTGAAATTGAGCAGTTGCTCAGTCCAATGTCCTTCTTTTGATCTGAGAGACTCCAGTTAGAGCAGAATACTGCAGCTCAGTTATTATCAGGAGCTAGACAGAGCATGCAGATTAGCCCCACTCTGCAGCCACTCCACTGGCTGCCCATCAGTTACCAGTACTATTCAAGGTAGTGGCTGTCACATACAAATCCTTTCATGGCCTCTGGGTCCATCTTTCTCCCTATGCTATGCCATGACAGTTTTACTCATATAAGGAGGGCCATCCTGCAACTAGGCAAGATCCACTGCCTGTAAATGAGCACTCTCTGTTGTGGCCTCCATCCCATGGAATGGCTTGCCTGAGGAGATCAGGAAACTGTAGGGGTGAGCCCGCGAACCCAGCAGAACCGTAGAGAGAGCGCCTGGAATGCCGGTGCCAGCTATGGCCTTCTGGGCGCACACGCTCCCCCAACCCCCGTTCCCCTGTGAGTCACAGGTCATGAACTACCTGACTCGCGGTCACCAGGTGTCCCAGACAAAGGGACAAAAGTGGGGATTAGACCCAGACGCGGACACTTCCTCCTGCACGTAGCAGCCCGATGAAATCATGCATCACATGATGATCTCCCGCTCTCCCGCTCTCCCGCTCTCCCGCTCTCCCGTCCATCTGACCCCTTTGCATGCCCACAATGAAACCCTAATAAAAGGTGTTGGGGACTAGCGCACGGCAGAGTTGCTAGGATCACGGATCCCGCTTCCTGCTGCTGGCTCTCTCCACAAGATGATATCTCCATGTCTCGCCTCTTCCTTGCGACCCCGCAGGCACGACTTCAAGCTGGTGCCGAAACCCGGGAATTTCCAACCTCCGCCCGCTTACTGCCGCCTGGGAAAGGGCCTCTCGGTACCGACTGTCTGCTGGATCGGCGCATCCCCGGACCCACGTTCTCAGTACCGACCGTCCGCTGGATCGGCGCATCCTCGGACCCGCGTTCTAGGACACTCTCTCGTCTGACGAACCACCGGTAAGTATGGGAGCTTGCAAAAGCATGGCTTATGACAAAGCACGTTTGGCGACAAAGCAATTTTGGATGAACTGAAAACGCATTGACGAAAAGTGCCAGAGTCTCAGTAGAAGAAAAGGGATCTGCGCGAATTGAGTTGGGGAGATTGATGAGGCAATGTCCATGGTACCCAGAGAGGGGGGACATTGAATCTTAAGGACTGGGAAAACATCGGGCGACTCTGCACAGAGAGCCTCGCTACGCCGATGTAAAACGCTGCTACTGACGTGGAGGCAATGTTATGTCGCCATCAGGCCTGCAGGTCCATGGTTTCTCTGCCATGCGGATCTCCCTCCTTTCAATCCTTCACCTACAATTTCAACCCTGGAATTTTCTCTATCCACTAAACCGGATGCCTGTCGCCTCCTCCTCTTGTTTCACTTGCTGGTTTCCTTGCCTCGTATTCAAAACTATCCCGCTTCGCACTCTCAGCGGCTCTACCGGGCTTCCTCCTTTCGCCTTCCGCTCTTCTGCCTCCGCTTCCCCTGCCATTTCCAAAGCCACCACACCTCCGTCACAACGCCACGTAATGGCGCCAAGTTTCAAAACTCTAGCAAAGCATTGCCATTAACCACGCGATCTCTGGCGGAGGAAGCTGAAACTCCTGACGGAAGATGAAGTGCCGATTCCTCCTCGCTATGTGCCCCGGGCCCACTTCCACTCCGACCACGTGGGGAAGATGGCGCCATCCAGCGAAAGGTTGTCGAAAGTATCGCCCCCATAGGTTACAGCAACATTCTCACCGAAATTCGCCAAGCGCAATACGGGGCGACGGGAATTACCAAGCCCCTATGTGAGGCAGGCATGTTGGAGTGCAGTCATCAAGCGGAATCACGTAATGGTTCCAGAGGACTGGAAGACTTCCTTCCACATGCTCTTGAACCCTGCGCAATATGTTGTCTGGAGAAAGCGAGTACCGCCAGCAATGCATATACAGCAGAGAGGATAGCAGCCTCTGGCGTGGTGCTCTATACTGCTACAAAGCGAAAGCTTTATGGCTGCTCTTGAAGCTTTGCCCTTCCTAACGCAAGATTAGTGTCCTGCCGGGAGGCCACCCGCTTACGGTGCGCCTTCTGACTGCTAAGGGCGTGCTTCTTGAAAGTACCCACTCACCGGACAGCCAACCCAAAGTTTCTCCAACATCCAAGGCAGAAGCCCCCAGGAGCCCTAATGCTGAATTCCTGAACAGGCTCCAGGAGGCCCTGCAAGAGACACACCGGTCGACAATGACATAGCATGGCCAGCATCGAAGGCTCCTCATGCGCTCTTCTAAGCCAAGGGAGAACACCTCCGGGCCGAAGGTGCCGAGAGCCGCATCTTGGAGTTTGGGGAAGAACCCCTGAAATGGCCCACGGATATGCTTAAGGCTTCTGCCATTAGGATATCGGATCTCCTCTGCCCATCAGGCCGAGTCTCCTAGCCGCAGCACTCTCCACCTCACCAGGTGGGGCAACCCTCCCAAGGCAAATCGCTTCCAACTGCAAGGCCAAAGCCGTGGGCACTTCCGGAGGTGGATTGTAGGTCGCCCGGTGGGGGGCTTACAACCCCTGACGGAGGAGGGTCCTCTCCCAGGGAGGCAAAGGCCCCCGGGAAGGCTCCAGGACCAAGTGCCCCCGAAGCAAGTCGGGAGGGCTTTCACTGAGAAGCTAATGCCACGTCTGCTGGGAAATCTCTGCACTCCGGCCTCCCCAGCCCAGGAACAAAGAGAAGAATACTGAACCGATCCCAAGAACTGAGGCCCACGCCCAAACCACCTCCTTCCGGTGGTATCTCTCTCACCTGCATCCAACCTCTTTCCCTCAAGTTCCCCCATGAGATCACTTCAAGTTGCTCTGGACTCCAGTACAGCGATCCCATCTCCCTCAGAGGCCATCGGATTAGTCTTGCCCAAGGCCTCCTCGGCCACTGGAGCAGGGTTGTTTGTCATTCCAGGGGTCATTGACTCCACACACCAGGGAGCTGTTCACATCCAGGTGTGGGACAAACATCCCGCGAGGTGTGAGCTGCCCAGCGGAATCAGCTGGGCGACGACAGCTGATCCTCTCCTCCTGCTCCCACGCTGCTGCCTGCCGCCGATTCAATAAAGGCCACAAGCCCAAATAGCCATCAAGGCGCAGCCGGCACCACTGTGGTGGCAGTGGAGACGCCCCATCGGTAGCCTCACTGCCCGTACCTGGAGCTTTCTCCGCCATAGGAAGGGTGTGTCCGTTCAAGGGGCTTGTAGGACACCGGGCAGCTTGACGTAACCATCATCAGAGCAG
Source organism: Sphaerodactylus townsendi (assembly GCF_021028975.2). Taxonomy (NCBI): domain Eukaryota; kingdom Metazoa; phylum Chordata; class Lepidosauria; order Squamata; family Sphaerodactylidae; genus Sphaerodactylus; species Sphaerodactylus townsendi. The sequence goes on along the minus strand of NC_059425.1, from coordinate 125,125,957 downwards.
CTGGAATGGCCTTGGACCAGTGGCCAACAGAGGCTTTGCCTCGCTGCGATCTGGGGGGTGGGGGAAAGCAAAACCGCCAGACGGAGCATCTGCCCAAGCTCTCCACGGTCTGCAGCCCGGGGCTCGGAAGGCAACCCTCACAGTCCATTACTTCCCATCGTCTTGGGACATCCACGTTAACTTGTGGGGAAGGGATCTCATGGGCTGTGAGTCAGGCTTTCCTCAAGACGACCATCTTTTAGTCTGGGATGGATAAACCCACTCCCCACTACTCCCCATGGATCACCAAGACCGGGCCGTTGCTTGAATGAGGTGTGATGGCCGCTGCCCAGAAGAAGAAGAACAGCTAGCAGCCAGTCACATTGAGATCTCCACCTCCCAACCCTTCGACCGTGTTCCCCTGCCTCCCCAGCCTCTAGAACTCCTGCTCAGAAGCTCCTTTTCCTTTTTCTCTCCCTTTTTCTAATTTTTCAACCAGCAAAGGCGGGAGGGGCCAATTGACTGGACTGGACTCTCCTGGGTTAAAATCTGGAGCCCGTCTCTGGTACCCCAGCACTGCCAGGACAGGCCCCCAGGAGTTAAAGGGGCTGCCGCCATCAGATCCACCCACAAACCTGTTTGGGTCGTGGTTGCCCAGCGCCTGGCAGCTGTATCAATACAATGTGCAAGGCCAGGCGCTTAGCCGAAACCGCCCCTTAAGGAGTGGTTTTTCCTCATGGGCGGCATTTCCCCTAAGATACTCTAGAGTCGCTTATCCACAGTTTCTAGGCGCCAGGTTTGCCTTAACCTTTGGGGTCACGGTAAGTACATCCACCCTAAGATGGAACTTCCTCCAGTCCTTTGTCCCAAAGACCAACCCCCAAGTGTGTGATTGTCCTGTTTTTCAGATGCATCCCCCTCTCTACGAACGCTCCCAGAATCCCTTTTATTCCTCAAATTAAGTATGCATACCCACAATTCCTTAACGGTCCGCCTGCCCCCCCCCTCCCTGAGGGCTCGGACCCTCGCTGTGACGCATCTTGATGACGTTTTGAGGCCAACCCTCCATAGGAGTTGCCTGCCCTTCGTCCCTCCCGTCCACATCCAAACAAATTAAAGAAAGGGGAGTAGGTAGCCCCCCCTTTTGGGTGGCCCCCTTTTGGTCGGTCTCATCCAAGTGACTATACTTACATGAACTTTACTTAAACTTGTTCGCCCTACCCTCTGGGCGGCAGACCCACACCATGGAGAGGCGCTGCAGACGGTCCAAACCTCCCCCTCACGCCCAAGTCTACTACCGCCAGCTCTGAGATCGAGCCTGGGGGGGCCCGCCCCCCCTCATAACCTGGGGAAAGGGGTATGCTTCAGTCCTTCTCCCTACAGGTCCCCTGTGGATTCCAGTTCGCCATGTCTGGCCAGCCCATGGAGTGGCACCAGAAGGAAACCAACCCCATCCCGGAGATGGAGCGGATCTCCCTGGAGGACCCTGCCCCGCGGCCTCGGGACGGAGCCAAGCTGCCCAGCTTCTCAGAATGTGGTCCGAGGACCTGGATGTGACCTGGGGGGACATCAAGGCAACGCGACTCAGCCAGGCTCTCCGGGAGTTGCTGCAACAAGCGTGGCAGCCGAGACACTCCGGGAGGATCTGTGCGCATTTCTGTCGTCATCTTTCGCTAAGGGTTATTATCGCAAAACTGCAGACCACCATCATCTGCTTGTTTCTCTAAGGTTGCTCTCCTGCCGGGTGGCGCTCAGTCACCCCCTCTTAGCGGATCTTAATCAGGCCAACATCTGGGAGCTGCCCATGGCTGTCAGCTGCTCAACCTCTCATCCTTCTTGCTTGGGCCAATATCTGGGGGTGGGAAGTTTGCTGAAGCTCCTGCCTGCTTCTGCCGTCTGCTGGTAAAGCCCCTGGGGACTTCCTAGGAGGAGTCTCCTGGCCTGGAGCCCTCTTACATGGGACAAATGCCTCTCTCCTGCCCTATCAGGGTACTCCTATGAGCCCCGACTGGGGACCCCGTTCTTCAGACCCTCCTCGCTGGCGCTCTTGGCTCCCTCATCACCAAGACTGTCAGCCAACCACGAAGTCTGCAAACACTTGTGCCCGCATTGCTGATGATGGCGGGACAAGAGGCCGGCCCGAAAGCCCGGGTCACCGGCTCCGGGCCAAGCACTCTGGAGAACTGCACACACGTAGAGGACACATTCCCCTATATATGGGGAACATCTTACTTCCCAAAGGTTGGTTCTTAGACTTGCTTTGGGAAAGACAGCTTCAACTACATCCCCGCCGTCAGCTTCTCTCCGCCGGAACTCTTTGCTGCCTTTAGCCGTGCCTAACAATTATCAGTCCTGCTCTCTAGGCTCCGCCTTCTAGGAGCTCCAAACGCCATCGCCGCCTTCCACCCTTCCCTGCGACCCTTTCCTGCCGGAGCTTGCACGCTGCTGTCTCTCTCCAAAGCAGAGTATAGTCTCCCTCAAGCAACCTTCCTCCAATGGTGGGAGTCCCAGGACTCACTACCTACAACGCCAAGACTATTGGCACAGCCACCTGTACTCCCGCGGCTAAAGTTCCATTAATTCCACCTCACACTGCTCTGGGATGCTCTGGCCTCCGGAAAGCAACAGGAACTTCGTCAAGCTGGGTTTAACTTTAGATAATCGTGCCGCTTATTGATTACTTGCTGCATCAACTCAAGGTTGCTGAAAATGTACATAATATGTGTTGTTTTAATCCTCTCTGACAACTCCCATTTGATTCATATAGAAAGTGCATGAGTTGCAAGATATTGTATCTAATCTGAAGTATGATGTGTTGCCCCATTGGTGGTCAGCCCTTTGGAGCTGGCTACCAGGGGATGGTTGAGTGCTATTGTACAATTCTTCATTGGTCTGATTGTATGCCTTGTTGTTGGATCCTGCCTTGTCCAATGTGTCTCTGCTCTCTTTTGCTTGTGATATATGTAAGAAACGCATTGGCTTTCCCCTACATCGCAACCACAGTGTTCTCTATTATATTTGCATAAACAGCTCCAGCCAGCTTGAGCAAGTGTCTCCCTGGGGAGGCAAGCATGTTCCCCTAAAATTGCCCCTAACTAATTAGGCTCCTCTTTCTAACAAGCGTTAGAAAGCGTGGGAGATGTAGGGAGTGGGAGCCCGCCAACCCAGCAGGGCACTGTAGAGAGGAGCGCCTGGAAATGCCCGGTGCCAGCTACGACCTTCTGGGTGCACACACGCTTCCCCCAACCCCCCGTTCCTCCGTGAGCTCAAGCAGTGTCATGAACTACTCTGGACTTCAAGCAAGGGTCACCAGGTGTCCCAGACAAAGGGACAAAAGGGCTCTCGCCCTCAGGTGGGGATTAGACCCAGACGCAGACACTTCCTCCTGCACGTAGCAGCCCAATGAGATCATGCATCACATGATGATCTCCCGCTCTCCTGATCTCCCGATCTCCCGCTCTCCCGTCCATCCGACCCCTTTGCACGCCCACAATGAAACCCTAATAAAAGGTGTCGGGGACTAGCACACGGCAGAGTTGCTAGGATCACGGATCCCACTTCCTGCTGCTGGCTCTCTCCACCAGATGATATCTCCGCGTCTTGCCTCTTCCTTACAACCCCGCGGGCACGACTTCAGGAAACGTCCCAGACTTCTGGCAATTTGCGAACTATGCAAAACTAAATTATTCAAAGGCTTTTAATTTTTTTACAAAGGCTTTATTCTAATGGACTGTTTCAGGATGACTGCTTAACAAAAGGAAAGAGGTTGTTGACTGTACTACTGTCTATGGCATATACTATCTGTTGCTGTATATATTATACTATGATGTAATTCTGCATCGTTTAATATGCATATTAATATTTATGCTTTGTTTCAGCTTTGTTCAGATTTTTACAAGGCTTTAATTTCCACAATCCCAATCCTATTACAATTTTTACTGGATGTCCCATACTACTGATTGCATTGACTTACATTGTGTAACCTGACTTCAGTCTCAGTGAAAAAGGTAGACCATAAATAATGTAAACAAATAAAGTTAAAAAGTTAATCAAATGTATTGGCTTTTTCTAATTAATTTTAATTATTCTACACAGAAAGTTTTTTTTTTAAAGAACTGGTGAAATCTATAGGCCACTCCCGATATTAATCACTGGAGAGCAGAGAGAGCCTAGAAGTTAGTGCATGGGATTCAGTTTTGTTTTCAAAAACTAATTTTCATTTGCAAATCTATTCAGCCAGACATATTTCTGTTAATTCCTACTGAAAGGGATGCTCCATCCTATTCTTCTTCTAGTCCTTTTCCTCCTTCACCTTTTGTTCTCCTGTTACTCATACTTTCATACATCTTGTAGTTCAGGCTGAGGTAGCTGTTGACATTTAGGCTACATTCTGGAGGACAACATTTTGCAGATTCTACCAAGGCTTGGATGTGTCTGAAAAAATCCGGGATGGCCAGGGAGGCAAGGGTAAAGAGGATTTTCTACTTGCTTATCATCTGCCTGGCCAGCCCAACCCATGCCTGGCTGGCTGAGCCATGAGCAGCAGCCCAGTCCACTATACTATATCCACTTGTAGGAGGCAAAAGAGTGAAATATTCAGATCAGGACAAAGAATGGCCAAATGTAATTTTGTTCTGTTACTGGCTTTTCCTGTTTGCTTTTATTTCTCAAGAGTACAGCATAAATTAGAATTTTTCATTTAATGTTTAATTCAAATGAAAATGCGTGTGAAAATTTATATCTCCAAGTATCTCCAAGTCATTCCCATTTCTGAAAGTCAGTCCTGTACTTGAAGTGTTCATGAAGTGAAAAGAATGGTGTCACAGAACTTCTTAACCAACAGATTTGGCCATATGATGGTTTTACAAAAGGAATAAACTCAACTCAGAGGAAGAGGGGGTATTTGTGTGTGGGTGTGTCGCAGAAGAGCTATAAAACATGAATAACCTGATTGAATCCTGATGAAAATATTAACATAGTGGCATTGAAAGAATTGTGTACATTTGAAACAATTTAAAACAATTTATAGAACAGAAAGAAGAAGAATAGGTTGAATTTAAACCCCACCTTTCTCTCCTGTAAGGTGTCTCAAAGCAGTTTACAAGCTCCTTGCCATTCTCTCTCTGCAACAGATATCTTGTGAGGTGGATGGGGCTGAGAGCTTTCTGAAAAACTGCGACTAGCCTAAGATCACTCAGCTGTCTTCATGTGTAGGAGTGGGGAAATAAACCCAGTTCACCAGGCAAGAGTCTGTCACTCATCTGGAGGAGTGGGGAACCAAACTCAGTTCTCCAGATCAGAGTCTGCTGTTCTTAACCACTACGTGCTGGCACACAAAGCTTATAAGGTCAAACTCTATTCAAAACCCTCTTGACTTATTATGTTTGATTCCATACATCTTTTCTCCCCATGTTGCTTCTTTCTCTTCCTTGGTTAGTCTCACTGAAGATCCCATCCGAGCCAGGATTAAATACTAAAAGGAATGATGTGACAACATTCCACAGCCATATGCGTTTTGATCTACTTATGGGATTCTTTACAAAATCATAGTGATTTAGCATTCTTCATTTATAAAAGCCTTGTTACAATAGAACAAAGCGACATGAGAAAGTCTGAAAGCTATCTGTTTCATTTATGCTATCAGGGCAATGCTTTGTAAAATGTGGAATTCCATCAGTTGCTGAACTGAAAAGATTGATTTGCTTGTCATTTTCAGTAGACTCTAAAGTAGTAGTTTAAAAGAACAATTGACCCTCAATACCATACCAGCGAAGTCTTCTGGGCATCAAGATCAAGGCAGCTCAAGATGCTGCAGATAACTCAAATTGTCTGTGTGGTTAAGAAAAAACCTGCAGCTCTGCTCACAACAGATGGAGTAGAAACTCAAGAGAATGTTCATAATTAAGGCTGTGTGGGGATGGCTGTGCTAAAAGCAGCTCTTATATCAACACAGATCACCTTGCCCCTTCTTGGAAGAAAAGGATCCCCACAAAAGCCACTTCCCATCCGTTTTCTTGTCATTTTTAAATATATGTTTCCATATTTAAGCATCAGTATGATTCTGACTGAGTGTCAAAAAGAGAAAGAAGAATGACTACTACTATTGACTATGTATTGATGGTCACTTTTGGTTGCAATACTTGTCCAACAGCTCGAGGCCATAGCCATTACAATACTGCAGAGATGCTACAAGGTCCTTTAAATTGTTCCTTTTAATGGTCAATGCCATGATGTCACGCCAACCACATTATTCATCTTCTAATTTTAACAAATTTTTGTATCTCAAAGCAGTTGAATTGATAGACTTTACCTTCCTTTATAGCGACCTGGTAAAAGGTAATTAAGATGAGCATCTTTAAGAATTACTCTGTGAATTAATTTAACAAAGTTCCTCAAATTAAAAGACTAAGTGTGTGGAAAGTTGACACCAGTTCCAACAGTCAAAGTATGTACCTTTTTCATTTGCTCTGTCCCAAACTCCTAGGAGGTCAGTGTTGGAGTAAAGGTGACTCAGCATGACTAGGCACTGGGACCACTATATTTCCTTTTGCACTAGAATCTGATTGTGTATACGTGTGATGCCTCTGTTTGCTGATGCTAGATGTTTCTCTCTGACTCCTCCTTCTCTTTCTGTGCTTTCAATCTCTCTCCTTGTAGTCTTGCAAGAAGCTTCCACAAATCTTTCCTGTGCAAGCAAGCTGGAGCACACCCAATGGTGGGATTCAGCAGGTTCGCACCACTTCACCAGAATAAGTTGTTAAAATGGTACTTGTAAACAACCAGTTGTTAATTTATTTGAATCCCACCACTGGAACCGGTTGTTAAATTATTTGAATCCCACTACTAGGCACACCCATAATCTCCCACTGGCACATACATATAGCTCAATAAGATGGCCACTTGTAAAATGGGATAGTATTATTTAGATTAGCTTTTTGTTTCAATTGTAATCTACAGACTTGAAGAGTCTTCTGCATGTGATTCCTTGCTTTTTTTGATTGTTCAGTTTTGCCATACTAACCAATATATATACCCAAAGTTTTGTCTAGCACTGGCTGCTGTAATTGACAGAGGGAAGACCAGATGACACTGTGAAATATCCGAAGGGAAGTTTGCTTACCCTTCCTAGGGCAACAGTTAGAAAGCTACAGCTTGTAGACTGTAGGTGAAATTTATGCAGCCTCACATTGTTCCAAATGTGTGGAAGGTTTATGTGCATACAGGTCCTGTGTTCACTGCATCACTTTTCTCCCATTTTGGTCAAAAACATTCAAATTGTGTTAAAAATAATATCACTAGTTCTTTGGTGATTAGGCCCAGGACTATATAAAAAGAAGTGTTAATTCTGAATGTTGTTTGAACACATAATATCTATTATGGACTGCCTACAACTTTTTAAATGCTCATTTAGTCTATTAAACTGAGAAGATGAAGTGAATGCCAGATCAATCCAAGAGAAGATTAAACAGAACATGCAAAGCACATGCTTCTATTTTCAGACCATTATTTTAAATCTGTTTAATGAAGAATGAGTGCTTTTACATCAGCACAATTCAAGGTTAAGCTATTTTATAATGTGAAAACCCAATCACTTTAACTGTGTTCCCACAGGCAAGGCAAAAAGTAGACTGCAAAATTGCTATTAGAGAGTTGCAGTTAGCAGAGTTAAGGTTGTGTAAGCTGTAGCCTTTCTTTTACAAAACCTCATTTTTCAGAGGAAAGAAAATAGCTATAAGGTCTAATTGCAATATTCCAATTTAGAGTCTTCTTTTATTGGTATCTAGCAATTGCAATGGGCTCTAGATAACTGTTGGTGGGTTAACAGCAGCCACTGTTGGGCCAACCTTTCCTGCTTGGCCCTGCAATTTACCACACAAAATGAAAACGTAGCCTAATTATTCAATGAAAAAAATAACTTACTTACAGATCCCTCATACACACATGCACTCACATACACAAACATAGACAAGCTCCCCTAACTTTGAAAATGGGCTCTCCTTTCTCAGATTCCTCCCCCGCCACCCACCCACCCATACACACACACAGACGCACATACACACAGAGGCCCATTCTGCACAGGCCAATTAAAATGGGTTGAGGACTCGCCCCCAAAATGCTAACCGTTTTAGTGGCCAGAACTTGGGTTTAATTAAACTTGCTAATTCTGCGAGTTTTTTCCTTAAACCCAGGTTGCAAATGTAACCCATGCCATTTCAGTATTTTTTGGTTTTGTTGGATCTTAGGGCCCAGGGGATAAAAGCTCACTGAGCATGTGCAGTTGGTAAGCTTGCTTACTTATTACCAACTGCAAGAGCCCCACCCTCCTCAATTGATCTGGCCTGCAGTATGAGAAGGAAGGCCTACAGTTTAATTGAGGGAATGACTTTTTTTTTTACAGGCCCAAATTGAGGGAAGACTTGCAGCAGCTACATCAGATGCAGAAGGCCAGATGAGAGAAAGAAGCCCTGCTTGTTTAATAGTTTGGACTTTCTTGCTATTCTTTCATTACTGGACACTGTTAGTGGGGATAACTGTTCTGAGTGCTTTTTCTTTAAAAGCACTGAAGATTTTGTTCAATTGAGTTGTGCTGCGTGTGTGTGTGTGTGTGTGTGTGTGTGTGTGTGTGTGTGTGTTCACTATTATTTATCCTTAAATGATAGAAAGTTGTGTTAAAGATTAAAGGTTTGTTGATTTGTTCAAGCAATATCATATTTGTTTGTTAAGCCACAGGGTGCTGTCATATATTATTTCCTAGGTCTCCAATGGAGATTGATGTGGCCAAGGATAAATAGGTTACACAAATGCTTCTTGCTTGCCTGTGCGAACTACTGTGAGCAGGAGTGTTAATGCCCACCCCCTTCCCTCCACCATTATAGTTTCCATTAGAGGGGATACTCTAATAGGCGGCTGTCATGCCATGCAGGTAGATGGGGCAATGAATTCTTGGTTGGGGGGGTTCTCAATGGGGTGGATTCTTGGGTGGGGGATTCTCAGCTGCATGGTTCACATGTAAACACAGCATTTCCATGTGAAACATGCTGTCATCTGCCTCCAGGATCCCAGTGATACTGGCTGGCTCCTGCAGCCACTTTGCAAATGGCAGCAGAGGCAGCAGAAACAGGTTCCATGAACCCATTGCTGCCCATGCAGAATCAGCCGGAAACAGACTCCCCTAATTTTGTAAATGGGCTCTTCCATGTGGCTTGTCAGAATTTGTCCCATGTTCCCAGCAGGAAGTTCTTCAAATACACCACAGGGATTTAGTCCTGGTAGGGAGAAGCACTTTGTAGCGGAAGAAGGAGAATATAGCTTCCTACAGCAAGGATTAAGAGGGGCTGGAATCTCGGTCCTCCTGGATGCCTGAGGACTACACTTCCCAGTGGCCCACACTTTTTCTGGTTCATCATAGAGAACATGCTGCTCAATTATTTAGTAAAAAGATTTTTATCACCTAATATATTTTTTGTCATTATTCTCATATTTTAAAGATGGGTCGTGGTTCCTGGTTAGCCGAAGCAGGTTTTCTCCAGGAACCAGCCTCAACAAAGATTTGACTGGTGGGAATCAAAGGGAGGAATTTTTTCCATTGTTGTCTCTGAACTTTGGAATTACCTCCCTCAGAAATGAGAACACCTACATGTAGAACCTTTTCTCAAGAGCCTCAAAATCAGGTCAATAAGAATGGTTGTGACAAGTGGAGAGTTATTTTAACTGACTTTTTAATTGTATTTTATTCTGCTGTAAACAACCTTGGGGATTTTTAGTTGAAAGGCATTCTGCTACCTAGCTAAATAATTATTTTTTATTCCTCCAAAAAAATTGGATCAATCTTTCCTAGGGAAGAACACAGAGTTGCTATTTTCCCTTTCCCCATTTGGAATGCATATGACAGTATGCAAGCAAAGCCCAGGCAGTCCATGTAATAAATCCATTGTTTCTCAGAGTACCCTGGCTTGGTACTTGTGCTCAAGCAAGGGCAGCCTCTGTTCAGCCTAATAGAAATCCCACCATATAAAGATGCTGTACTGTTGAGCTGGAAAAGGATCAAGCCCTTTTCACTGAAAATCAGTATTTCCCTGGGCACTTTCAGCTCTGGCCTGGTGGAGGGCACTATAAAATGCTCTATCAAATTAGGAATTGTCTCAATTCTGCAAGGCCTATAAGATGGCATTTTGTATCATATGTCTCTATCCCTATGTGGGAACAGGCCAGAATGTGTATAAATTTGTATTTGATTAAGTTATAGAACCAAAGAAGCAAAGAATCAAAATGGGAGCTTCTGTGTAAGTGACCAAAAGCCTGCAGTTTTGCAGCAGGTCAAAAAGGCATGTTACAAGCTTGCTAGTGAAGATGCGGGCAAGCAAGATAACATCTTTAGCATCTTGTAACTACAGGCTACTACGTGACAAAAGACAAATGCAATTTATAACTTTGGTTTTTGGGTTAGAACTAGCTAAATGAATGTGATTAGTTAAATTACAAAGTGTTTTTCTATATAGTTAAATGAACACATAAATGATAAGGAGAAATTCACATGTATTAGTATTTCACTATAATTCTATTGTTTTAGAATCATGTTTGTAAAATCTGTTAGAATTATGTTTTAACATTTCATGTTGGGAGAGAAGAAAAGTTTTATGATCCAGAAGAATGTATGTAGATTCAAGCCTGCAATACCCTGAAGGGGATAGCTCTCTCTGGGAGAAACTTAGCAAAACGGGTTTTTCTTGGAGACAGCAAGCTAGTTTTATGGCTGTCCTTTGCATATGCCTAGAGGGCCACGAGCTCACACCATGTAGTGTTTGAGTAACAGAATATACTTAGAATACAGGCTGTCTTCATGTGATCAGGAGACAGATTCTGACCAATGGGATTTGACCATACATGCTTGTAGCACGTGAAAGGGGTATGGATTATAATACATGAAACATTAAGTGGAGGACCGTGTGACGTCTGTACTCTTTGCATCTACAAAAACTAAGGTTTTCCTCTACTGGGCGTGCCTCCTTCGAGAGCCACCCGGGAGGGGTAACCTCCTGTAACGTTCTAAATTCCGTGGCTCTCAATTGAGAGCACTGGGGCGTGTCTCTCCCTCAGGAGAGGTCACCTTCTGTATCTTATCTAAATTCTGCTAAGTAAAAACTGTCTGTTTGTTTCTAATGTCAGATGTCTTTTGCTTTATTTCAAATTTTAAGTTTTTCTTAAAACTAACTCAGCTGTGTAGGACCAGAAACGCGATCCTGGCCCCACACCTATTTCTTTTAACTTTCCTCTCCTGTTCCCAGTAGTGGGATTCAAACTTTTTAACAACAGGTTCCGATGGTGGTGGGATTCAAATAATGACTGTTAAAAAGTATTTTAAAATATTTTTAATATCACTTTCTATTTTAAGTATTAAAAATATTAATACTTAATAAAAATATTTTAAGTATTTAAAAAGTGATATTTTAAATTTTAAAAACAGGTTCTACAGAACCTTCGGAACCCCTGAATCCCACCTCTGCCTATTCCCTTCCCATTTGCCTTAAGTCCCCTTAGTTAGGACATTTTTATGGCTCTATTAAGGACTGGAATTGGGTTTTTAAACTAGCCCTTGTAAGCTGACATGGGGAAGGGCAGAGAAAGAAAGAAAGAAAGAAAGAAAGAAAGAAAGAAAGAAAGAAAGAAAGAAAGAAAGAAAGAAAGAAAGAAAGAAAGAAGGAAAGAAAGAAAGAAGGAAAGAAGGAAAGAAGGAAAGAAAATGGTGATACAAATGTAAGTTAATAGAAACCCTTTTGTTTACATGTGAACATAGACTTCAATGTGGAATATAGTCCAATATCCAAGAACATATTGTTGAACTATCTTCAAATTTAGAGTATTGATAGCAGGTAAGACATTTCTGTCCATACATTAAACTGCTGAAGAGACATCATAACCTCACGGAGTAGGAATTCTGTTTCAGTGTTGAATATCCAGATGTGAGAGAGCAAATTGTTGTGTGAATTATCCCATCTTCCAGAAGAGGCAGGAAACACTTGATGGTTTAACTCTCTATCACAGACTATTAAAGAGTACTAATGGTAACACACCCTTGGAATTGTAAGTTGTTTTCTTACTTGAAAATTGATTAATAAATACAACAAATAGAATAACAGAATTGGAAGAGGCCACAAGGGCAAATCAAGTCCAACCCCCTGCCATGCAGGAATACACAATCAAAGAACTCCTGACAGTTAGCCATCCAGCCTCTGTTTCAAAACTTCCAAAGAAGAAGACTCCACCACACTCTGAGTCAGTGCATTCCACTGTTAAACAGTCCTTACTGTCAGGAAGTTCTTCCTAATGTTTAAGTAGAATCTCTTTTCTTGTAGTTTGAATCCATTACTCTTTGTCCTAGTCTATGGAGCAGCAGAAAATAAGCTTGCTCCATTTTCAACCTGACATCCCTTTCAATATTTAAACATGGCTATCATGTCACCCCTTAACCTTTTCTTTTCCAGACTAAACATACTTAGCTCCCAAAGCCATTCCTCATAGGCATGGAATCCAGACCCTTTACCATTTTAGTTACCCTCCTCTGAACCCACTCCAACTTGTCAATATCCTTCTTTAATCGTAGTGCCCAGAACTGGACACAGTATTCCAGGTGAAGACTGACCAATGCTGAATAGAATGGTGCTATTATAACTCTCCATCTAGATTTATACTTCTGTTAATACAGCCCAGAATTGCTTTGGCTTTCTTGGCTGCCACATCATACTGCTGATTCATGTTCATTTTGTGGTCTACTAAGACTCCCAGATCCCTTTCACATTTACTGTTGTCAAGCCAGGTGTCCCCCTCCCTATATATGTGCATTTCAAAAAAAATTATGCCTAAGTGTAGTATCTTACATTTGTTTCTGTTGAAATCTACAATATTAATCACCAAAATCCCATAACATTGAACTGAAATGCAAATAAGAGAATAACTGCATGGGCCATAATCGATTCCTGTAGAAATCCACCCTAGAAAAAACAATAGGATTCATGAGTCAAGACTCTTGGGAAAGTATTAAACATGGTTACTGAATCACTGTTTTCAAATTATAATAGTGGATATTTAAGCTGCATTTGGGGAAGCATCTCCAAATTACTTAGTGGGGCAAATTCTCCAGGCACGCTGGGGATTTTTCTTTTTTCTATATTTCAAATAACAGCAGCAGCAAACATCACAAAACCACATTATTTTCATGAGTAAATCCTGTTGCTGAAAGAGGTTGGAGGAAAGAATCTTTCCATCATCATTATGTTTGTATGAATCTAGGTCCTGTAGGATACACAGAAGATCTGAATATGGAAATAATTGCCATTTGGACAAAAATATTTTTTTTAACATGCCAGGGCTGTATGTAGCTTAGAGCTTTATGTAGCTTAAATTCTTCTAGAGCAGAAAACATTCCAGAATGTTGAAAGCAATTACCTCATACAGCATGACTCAGTGTTCTGTCTTCAAGATTGCTAACAGTCTGACCTTGAAGCTTTCGAAGGGAAATAGTACATTCAAAAATGACTACATTTGGATAGAATGGCCATGTACTTGTCCTCATAATGAGTCAACCACATTTCATTTTTTTTCTAAACATACACAAGAAAAATAACTTGTATTCAAAAGCTGAAGAGATGGAGTAAGAGAGGCAGAGAAAGAGACATGCTGCCATGGTAACAAAATTATTTTCTACCTCCTTGGAAAAACATCATGTGTTAAAGACCAAGAAAGGACAGGTGGGTGTTAAAAGTGTTAATAATTAATTTACTTGGTGTCACATCATTAGTTTTTCAAGCAACAAAGTGAAAATATCGGGTATTTCTGAAGTCTTCAAGGAAAATGGAGTGTAACTGAAATGGTACAACTGAACAACCAAAAGTGTTCCCACATACATCATTTATTAATGGTCTTCAAAAATGTGATGCAAATCCTTGAGGCATTTTAGCAACTATGTAGCTGACACTTCCATATACCAAGTCAGACTTTTGATCTATCTTGCTTTAAGTGGCAGCAGCTTTTCAGTGCCTTCTCAGAAAAAGACCCTTTCCATAACCTTCCCATAGTTTAGGCCGTTGAGTCCTAAACTCTTGCACTTACAGCAGTGACTATGGGTAGATTAATCGAAGAAGAAGAAGAGGAGGAGGAGGAGGAGGAGGAGGAAGAGGAAGAGGAAGAGGAAGAGGAAGAGGAAGAGGAAGAGGAAGAGGAAGAGGAAGAGGAAGAGGAAGAGGAAGAGGAAGAGGAAGAGGAAGAAGAAGAAGAAGAAGAAGAAGAAAGAAGAAGAAGAAGAAGAAGGAGGAGGAGAAGAAGAAGAAGAAGAAGAAGAAGAAAGAAGAAGAAGAAGAAGAAGGAGAAGAAGAAGAAGAAAGAAGAAGAAGAAGAAGAAAAGAAGAAAGAAGAAGAAGAAGAAGAAGAAGAAGAAGAAGAAGAAGAGCAGGAGGAGGAGGAGGAGGAGGAGGAGGAGTTTGGATTTATATCCCCCTTTCTCTCCTGCAGGAGATTCAAAGGGGCTTGCAATCTCCTTGCCCTTCCCCCCTCACAACAAACACCCTGTGAGATAGGTGGGGCTGAGAGAGCTCCGAGAAGCTGTGAGTAGCCCAAGGTCACCCAGTTGGCATGTGTGGGAGTGTACAGACTAATCTGAATTCCCCAGATAAGCCTCCACAGCTCAGGCGGCAGAGCTGGGAATCAAACCAAGTTCCTCCAGATTAGATACATGAGCTCTTAACCTCCTACACCACTGCTGCTCTCCTAAGAATGTATTATAAGAATTAAAACTAATAGTTTCTGCAAATTTAAAATGATATAATTAAAAGCAATGACTTTTTCTTTTTTATTTCTGATTTTTATATAACCATATAAACGATAAAAAGACCAGAGAACCCCATATCTACAGTAAATATCTATTCCCCTCCCTCCCACCACTTCATTAAAGCGCTAGTTCACAGCATTAGTAAATCACAGTTATTATTGTGAAGGAATGGACTAGCAACCCCTATTCCTTTGGTCCCCAGGAGGTCAGAAACCCAGTGGCTATCTCCACTTCACATGAATGCCCTTACTTCTGTGGGGTACCAAATTCTAACCAGACAGAACCCACTTTAACCAGGAAATCAGCCAGAGCCATTAGCAGGAATAGGCACTAAAACACTCTATACTTGGAGCTTAATAGCTAAACCCCCCCCCTTCCCACCTCGTCCAGCCTGCTCTTTTCTGTTAGCTATGAATTGGCAGATGAGTTCCAACAACCAATTTGTTGTTACAGTTTATTAATATTTTTAAGATCCCAAACTTACTTAATTTACTGTATATACTCATGTATAAGTCGAATTTTTCAGCACATTTTTAATGCTGAAAAAGCTCCCCTCGACTTATATGCAGGTCATTAAAAAAAAATTGTGTTTTTACTTTGCCAGCCAGCAGGGGGCACAGTTTTTATGCTAGAGGCACCAAAATTTCAAGGTACCCTCAGAAGACTCTCCTGATAATACCAGCCAGGTTTGGTAAAGTTTGGTTCAGGGGGTCCAAAGTTATGGGCCCCAAAGGAGGTGCCCCCATTACCCATTGTTTTCAATGGGAGCTATTAGTAGATGGGGCTACCCTTTTGAGGGTCCATAACTTTGGACCCTCTGAACCAAACTTCACCAAACCTGGCTGGTCTCATCAGGAGAGTCTCTTTATGATACCAACCAAGGTTTGGGTAGGAAGTTTTGGGTCAGGGGATCCCAAAGTTATTGACCCCCAAAAGGGATGCCCCCCCATCCCCATTGTGTTTACAATAGGAAGCTAATAGTAGATTTTTTCATTTCTAGATAATATCCCTCTCTGAAAATCTAAGTTGGGTTACATTTGGACATACAGATGATGATGAGGAATCCAGTTTTGAAGGATTTTAACTCTTGTGTTTTAGCTTGGTTGCTGGTTGAGCTAAGGTTTTTGTACTTTTAAAGTTATTGTTGATACCATATTGTTCTTGTTGACCCTCTTTTCCACTTACAGAGCCAGTTTACTGATTTTCTTTGAAATAAATATTCAAAAACATTTAACCTACTGATGCCTCAATTGATGCTGCATTTCCCACCCTCGACTTATATGCGAGTCAATAAGTTTTCCCAGTTTTTTGTGGTAAAATTAGGTGCCTCGACTTATATGCGGGTCGACTTATACACGAGTATATACGGTAATCATTCTCATATGGAGGGTTCTGGTTTGGCATGTGGTGAAAAGACAGGCAACTTCTATTGAATTCTGGGGTCCCATTCTGTAAGATTATGTGACATCTCTATCATGTACATATCCAAACAGTATAGTCACTGGACTGAAACATAGTTCACAGCCAGTAATGTTCTTAATGTTAACATGAATAATCCTCAAAATTTTTGCATTTTGACTTTTCTATGTTTTTAATCACAAAAAATGTGGTATGAAAGATGAAAATACCTATTAAGTGTATTATAACGATATGACATTTACTGAGGAGAACATGAACAAAATTTTCATTAAGCTTGTCATATTTTATTGTAGCTTGCTGCTGGTACGTACTAAAAATGAAAGGGGACAGTATTTGCAAACTATTTTGTAGTTCATCCTATTCTGTTCAAGATGCACAGCTGAAACAAACTAAAGTACTATGTTTTGCAAGCATTTCTTTGCCACTCGAAAAGCACCTCCTATATTGCAAAGTGGGGGGAAGGGGAGTGCAGATGGAAGAATTAACATAAAAGTATTTGCACAGAAAATTGTAAAAGTACACTATCGCCTCAAGGAATGTGATAAGATGACAAAGAAGCAGCAGAAGAGAATAAAGTACCTATGAATAGCCAAAAAACAAACAAACCCAACATGCAAAGGAGTTTGGGGAGTCATTTTCTGACTCTCTACCATGTCTTCCTGCTACAATTTTAATGGGGGAAAATAAATGTAACAGTATTAAAATGTTCACTGTACTGCCTGAAATCTTAAAGTATTAACCGATAAAAGGCTTGGCTTTTTTCTTTTAACTTATTTCCTTAAAAGGTAATAATAGTATATAGAGAATCATAAAACATACCAATCTTGTGACCCATGAAGAAAAACTCTCAGACTAAATAGTCCATCATTCTTTGATTCTATTCAAATTTTTAAAAAATAATATGCCCCACTGGAAAACACAAGAACAAAACTGCTGTTGTAAATTCTGGGAATGTTGCCATAAAATATATTCCAGGTCCATAGTTCACTATTAGAAGATGAAAGAGTCAGGAGAATGCGAAGTCCAAGTTGCTTTGACAAGTACCTCATGAACAAAAGCAGTTCTATTGTGAAATGTGACAACCCTTCCAACACACTGTGGATTTATGATTTTGTTTGTACAGAGAGATTTACTGATCATGAATAGCTGAAGCTCTCAGCTCACCTAAAGACATTTCAAGAATCCTTGCCATGAGGCAGCAGAAGTTGCACACACAAAACTGACAGAAATATTGCTCAGGGAGAATTGGAGTCCTGTGAGATCTCAGGAGGTGTGTGGGGGAGAATGAAAAACATTTAGTGAGGAACTGTAGAATTGAGAGAGATTGAACTTGATCCTGCTTCAGCTGAAATCAATAGCTCAACCTCCACTGACCTCCAGTGAATCCTAAGAACTTAGAAACAACAGGTTGGCTCATCTTGCCAGAATTGTGCTAGTCAGTGGCATAGCCTTGATTCTGCAGAGCATGGACTAACTTTGATGTCTTTCATTTGCATACCTGTATATGCAAGAGGAATAGTAGGCTGTATCTGGCCTAAGCAGACCACAGCTTTCAGTTTGGTGATTAAAAAAAAAACTCCACCTATATTAACAGTCTTCTTCACTCTTTAAATGAAAAAGTCCTATAATTACTGGGAAGCCTTTTAAAAAATCTGAAAATCCAATCATGAGTTTCCCATAAATGTAGCCCTCTGTAAGCAACAGAGCAAAAGACCAAAATAGAGGATTTTTTTTTCAAATAAAGATAGGTAAATATGTATAAAAGTAGAAGAGAACTCTCTGCCAACTATGGTCAGTTCCACAGAGCAGTTGTTGCAGTCGTTATAAAGGAACCCTTTTTCCTTTTTCCCATTCACATGTGTGCCATTCATCCAGCAACTGGAGTTTATGGAAACAATCTGGGTTGCTTTTGCATCTTCACACAGAGACTTTTCTCCTTTAAAAAAAATCCCTGCAGCACATGCATAGCTGCATAGACATACAGAAATGAAAAAAAACCCAGCCATGGCAATTGTCCCACAATAAGATTGGCTGCACCTGTATAGCTGCGCATGTGCAACATGCAAAATAAAATAAAAAGGGGCATCCCTGCAACAACAGGGCAATGGCAGGCAGATTCTCCCTGACAGTGGACGGTGAGGTGAAAGGGACAAAAATAAAGTGCCTCCTTCCTGGCTGTTTATGCGGGAGCGGCTCAAACCTAGGATTTTGCAAAAGGATCCAGTGTAGCAATTTTAAATAATCCCCCCCCCAAAAAAAAAATGGTTTGTATTGTATCCTACACCTATGACTTTTGGCCTGCATGGAATCTGCCTATGTTATGGACAGAAAAAAATCAGTACTCTTAGTTTAGATAAAGAAAAATGCTTCTCAGACCTCAAATAGCAATGAACCTCCTTGCTTTTCAACTATATATGGAAGATATATTTCATACAAGATACATGGAAACATACAAGATACATGGAAACCCACTACAGTGTGTAAAAATTAAATAATTGAAAATCTGATGAAAAAAAAACCCTAAAGGCATCTTGAGGTCATATTAGCAACATTTTAGGGTCATTTAATTTCATTAACTTGGGTGCAATAGCTTCCAGTAATTTTTAAGACACAATTTGTCCATAAAATGTATGTTTTCATTAAATGCATCATTAGGTTTATGGCCTCTCCAGTCAATCTCCAATTTCCCCTGCTTTAAAAGAAGGAAGAAATCAGAAATAGGCACAAACATTTCCATTAATGAGTTCCTTAATAAGTGAGAGTATTGTCTTGAGGGGAAGAGACTGACATATATATTCATGAGATAAGATGAACAGGAACTCTAGAATAGAGCCAAGCCTTTAGAATTTGACAGAGTGCTGCAGTCCCACCATTCTGTTATGCAAAACAGCTATGTAGGTTATTTTTTGTCTTGATAACTAAAGATGACCAACAGAACTGCCTTTTCTCAAAAAAGGTAGCTTTGAAAGTCACATCAATATGCCTAAATAGAAAGTTCAAAGGCACAGTCTGCATATGCCAGAACTAGCCAGAAGTATTTTACAGAGAATAGTTTGAACCTTGCCAGAGGAGATAGGGGGATCTTTAGTTTTCCACAAGTGTTCTTTGGAGTACCTGTTTTTCCCTCCTTTGGGACTAGAACTCCTGGCCTCAGTGCATATATGCTTCCTACTTGCTCAGCCTGCACATTTGTGAATAAACATCTCCAGTACTTTCTGTTTTAGAGGATACTGATGCTATGAAATTGCCTGAGAACATTCCACTATTTGGAAAAGTATGAAGCAATGGAATGTACTGAGGTAAAACTGGCACTATTTAGAATCAAATTGGGCAAGGAGAATTCCCCATTCAGCAATTTTAATTAAAAATTGAGAAAAAAAAGAGACTCAGGACAAATCTGACAGAGGAAGGGCTAGAGCTCACTTTAAAGCCTAATCTGTGGCTGTCATGATAGCAAAGAAACAATATTTTCCAGCCATCATTGCATCTGTACAGTGCATCCCTGCAAAACTGTTCCAGGTAGACAGAGTTGTATTATGTTTTGGCTGGCAAGAAGAGGTGGTTTTTTCTGCAGTCCACTGTGATCATTTCACTAAGCACATTGCAGATTTTCAGCATAATCCAGAACATAATTACTTCAGTCTAAGACCATTGACTTCAGTGGACTTAGACTAGAGTAACTCTGTTCTGGATCGCACTGAAAATATGCCACATCCAAGATGCTGTTCTGTCCAGTTGTATGGCATATCTTTCAACTTGTTCAGTCTGAGGATGTGGACAGGATTCTTGGAAACTGGAGTCATACCACAGACAGAGAGAGTGGTCACTTCTGCGAGTCCTGCCTTGAAGTAGGCAGTGGTGTGTCCATTCATACTCCTGACCCAGAAGAGCTGAATAATTAACATCCAGTTTCAAAGGCACATTCTTCAACAAGGTGAACGAATAAATGGTGGTGGTCCAATTTCACAGATTCGTCAATGAAATGGACTGTTTACATCCATTCAGATTTGTTTTCAAACCTGGTTGTGGAACTGAAATGGGCTGGCCTGCCTTGTTGTATGACATGCATTGGGAGATAAATGATGGAGTAAAATTGTGTTAATTCTCCAGGACCTTTCATTGGTTTTTGATGGCATCAGTCATGGTATCCTTCTGAATCACCTTTCAGGATCATGACTAGGAGGCATTGCTCTGTGATATATCCAGTCCTACCTTGAAGGTAGGTTTCAGAGTATGGTGCAGGGAAACTTTTGCTCTGTACTTTGACCTCTAGCCTACAGGGTTCCTCAAAGTTCCATCTTGTTCTCCATGTTTAAAAATCTATTTAAAGCTGCTGTGAAAGGTCACCCAGAGATTTGGGCTAAGTTGCCATCAATATGCAGATGATAATTAGTTCTATTTTGTACTACCAGCAGATCCCAGAGAGGCTGTGGAAACTGTGTACAGGTGCCCGGATGCAGTTTTGGAATGAAAGAGTGCCAACAAGCTCAAAGTGTATCCCTACCCAATGGAGGTGCTACTGGTGGGGGACAGTCTGTACTAGAAAATGGGTTATCCACTCTGTACTAGAAAATGGGTTATCCATGGAGTTGTACTATCCCTAAAAAAGCAGGTTCACAGCTTGGGGGCTGTCCTTGGACCAATAACTCTTGCTGGAGGAACAAATTGAAGCAGTGGCCATATTAAAAACAAAGTAATATCTATCATTTTAATAGCTAAATGTCAGCTGTAAATGATGTACACTTAAAAAAAATAAAAACACACGGGCTAAAGAAAACTTTAAATAAAGTAAATGATTTTATGTTGATTAGTTAAGAGGATATCTGTGAAATTTGAATGCAGATGTATTAAAGATAACTCTCTCATTGACTATGCAACTCCACTCTTAAACATTCAGCACCTGCTATGCTATGTTGTTCTGTACTGCTAGCAAGGAACTTGTGGCTTTGAAGAAATTGCTGATTTTTCTGAACAGATTTGTTCACTCATGTTGCATCTTGTAATTAAAACAAAATTATTTGGAAATCATAATTTCTCCTGTCAAAAACTACCAACAGAATGACTTGTAAATCAAGCCACTTTACCATTACTTTCAACAACAAAAATGTGAATTTTGACTGTTTTACATCAAAAGAGAGTATTCAAATATCTTAAGGAGCATAAGGTTTGCAAAATCTTTAAATGTTGCCTTGATTACCTTAGAAGTTTTCATTACTTTATCCAGTTATTTTTAACACTACATTTCCTTTCTTTTTTAGTTTCTTTTTAATCGGCAGTGCAATCCTAAGCAGAATTATACCTTTCTAGGAGAATTTAAATCAATTTAGTTAGAGTATAACTTTGCTTAGTATTGAACAGTCAGTTTTCTTGTAAGATTTACTGAAACCCTATGGATTTTCCAGGAAAGTAATCCTGCCAGTGGTGAAGCTTCAATGGGGTGGGGGGCACTGCACCCTGAGTGCACATCATTGGCATCACATGGGGTGGAAAATCGTCCTCCAGACCGCCCTCCCCAGGGGCAGGGTGGGGGTGGATCGGGGCAGGGCGGAGGCAGGCTGGGGATGGATCAAGGCAGGGAGAGCGCAAGCAGGTCTTGCCCCAAGAGTAGTTCCCTCTCCCTCCGTCCCTGAATCCTGCCTTGATTTCATTTTGTAAATGGTCATCAAATTTGAAGTGAAAAATACTGGATCCTTTCAGGACTGAAACCGCCGTGTGCCCAGAACCAGACAAAATCTGGTGCATTCTCTTTTAGGTTTAGTAGCAATAAAAATAACAAAGCTAATTCACTAGATAACACATAGGATACCAAATAACACATAGGATACCTACAGTGAAGATGGTAATTCTCCTGTGGCCAATTTGATAATAGTGAACAGAAGAACAATTCAAACTTTGGCACAATTCAGCATACTGGTTTAAACATCAGGTAGAAAGGGAAATAGAAGAGGATGACAGAGAGAGATTAATCCCTAAACCTAGTTGTAGGTTTCAACCTACAGAATGAGATGATATACTTCCACCAGTGAAATCCTTTCCACATCAAGGAATCCTTCCCACTTCGAGGAATCTTCCAGAAGATACTCACACTTAGGCTGTTTCCGCACGGCCCATAAACGACGGCCTGGGGGCTGTAAAAACGCTGCCCCCAGGCCGCCGTTCGCACAGGCGCCGCTGCTGCAACGCAGCAGCGGTGACCTGACTCCGCTTCCCTTCCCCCAGGGCGGCGTCAGGCCGCCCTAAACAACAACCCTTTAAAGGGTTGTTGTTGGGGGAGGAAGCGTCTTCCCGGCGGCGCGGTGCGAACCGCGCCACCGGGAAGACACTGTCTCCCTCCTCCGTCCGACTCACGATGTCCTCGGCGTGTAAGCCTGCTGTACGTCGCAGCCCGCCCACACTGTCCTCCGACCTCCAGGGGTCGGAGGGCAGCGTGGAAGCAGGAACTAAACGGCCAGCAGGCGACAACTGGCGGGCTATCGTGAGTCCAAGCGGGGAAAGCCAAGCGGCTCCGTGCGGAGCCGCCTCTCCTGCAGCTGACCTCTGCTTGCAGCCTGCTTTCGCGCGCTGGCGATGCGGCGAGCTTCCTGCTTACGCCGCCAGAACTCTTGCCGGCGTGGGGGCGCGAGGTGGCCATGCGGAAACGGCCTATGTCTTTCCTTCCTGCCCATCTTTTTACCATAGCCAGGCCTGGTTCTCCAAAATGACTCCTAATTAGCACATTCCTCTGTTTGATCTTAGAAGAGATAAGGAGAGATTCCCAAAAGGAAAAAGGAAAAAAGATTAGTGGCACCTCTATAAAAAACATAAAGGATAGTAAGTACAAAAATAAAATCAACAATTGTCCTTAACTGTGTAAAAATATTAATTTCAATAAATGTAACCATATCTTAGCAAGAGTGAGATGTTTGCAAAAGAATCAGTATCATACCCACAAAGTAAATCACCACCATTGCAGAAAATTCTATATACAGTGCAGACAATCCCAATATACTATAACAATTTTTGACAAAAATATATATAGATTGTTCAAGATTAAATGTCCAGATAACATATTACAATAAATGGGCCATTTTCTTAGCAATAGAATGTAAATTTTACAAGACTAGATATCATAATAAGAAATGCAATGTCTTATTTTAAAAAATCAAATTGCACAAGATAGAATGACCTGGCTCTCCAGATTAGAGTCGACCTGCTCTTAACCACTACTCCAAGGATTCAAGGGTGACATCTGTTGAGGCAAGGGTGAAACCAGTGCAGAATCTGGTGGAATCTGTAGATTAATCCAATGATAGACAGCAGATAGAAGTATACTGGTAGCTCTCTAGACTTTTTAAAATTACAATACCATGCTAAACAGTTACATCCTTAAAAGTCCGCTGAAGTTCATTCTAGCAGACCACCTACTACAGAATGGTTTTCTGGGCTTTCATAAACAATGATAAACTAGATGGATTCTGAAAATCACTTTTTATACTATTCAAGAGTCCACCAGATCAGTGAATACAGATTACTTACAATGTATTTATATTTTTATTTATTTATTTATTTAATTTTCATATTTCTACCCCACCCATACCTGAAGGGGATTTAACCAAGTATTCACTTTTGGCTTTATACTTTTGAAAAGTTCTAATTCTAAACCCCCCCCCCCCCCAGGGATAGGGCGGTATAGAAAACAAATTAATTAATTAATTAATTAATTTGTTTTCTATACCGCCCTATCCCTGGGGGGGTGGTATAGAATTAGAACTTTTCAAAAGTATAAAGCCAATTAATTAAAGTATAAAGCCAATTAATTAATTAATAATATGAGGCATTCTAACAAAAAAACCTAAGTATATCACTTCAGGACTAAAGTTATCCCACCCTTTAATTAGGCTATAAAGAAATAAAGGCCAGATATTGTGTCTGTGTTCAAAATATAATCCCATGAGAAACTCACGGGAAAATTCCCTCAGTGGTCTCTTTTTTTTCTGGCTTCTAGTATCCTCAGGCTCCTTTCTCTACCTGCCCTCCTAGCTGTATTGTCATCTCAGCAGCAGCTCCACAGCTTCTTCACAGCCTCAATGGTGGCTGCAGTGGCAATTCCCTACCCAGCAGTGTTACCTCAGTGCCAGTTGTGATAGTGGTGTTTTCCCACAGAATATTTTAAATGTTATGGAGACATTTTGAAAAGAACCATTTTGGGGGGTGAGGGGTTGTCTGCATAGTTTGGTTGGAGAAAAAAAAAAAAATAGAAGCCCGAGGGTCGAGTGGGGAACCCGAGAGAAACTGCGCCAGGATAATGATCTTGGCCAGCTCAGAGTAGCGAGAAGTGTAGCGCAGCAGCAGAAGGTGAGTGAGGAAAGCCCCTCTGATTGGGGGAGTGGGGTTAACCACCTTCCTTTTTTTAAAGTGTTAATATTTTGTGCAATTCTGGGGGTGTCCCCCAAGTTTGTTGAAAAATCTTACTTTTGTGTAAATGGTCCCAGTCTGTGGATATAAGTATTAGAACATCTGCAGATTAGGCCACATTGAACTATTAGAATATAAAATAATTATAGTAAACATAGGTTACAGTTCAGGTAGCTGCATCTACTGTTCGTAACCTAGAGCATTACTTTTCTGTAGGTAGCAATGGCATGGCATGCTTAGTATAATTTGTAGGCTACTCACAGGCTGTTTAATGGATTCTGAAGTCCTGGACTGGAACCGATTAACATGAATAAATGTAAATGATGGTTACCTAAATTACAAATAAACTACAGATGAACAAATCACCCTGTATGTGTTATAAAACTAGTCACTACTTAAATCTTTTTGATACTTTGATGTATAGATATGCCAAACACAATTTAAGCAGAATTGTTTGTGCCTGAACAAAACCTTAGCTGACATAAATAATCTCAGACAGTAATTAAATTGTTGTTTTCCAATGGCAAATACAATATCATTACATAACCCACTAAGAGGAAGGTGGGTACAAAAAGCTTTCTACCATTGACAAAGGGAAGGGAGAAATGTCCTGATTTATATTAAATCATTTTTATTTATTCATTTAAACCCTATTGCATATTTGTTTGAAATTTTGTCTTTTGTGAACAAAAATCCAACACAATCATAAAATAACAATTAGAAATACAACACAAAAGAATCTGAAAACACATCAGAGAGTTTGTGGATTAAGCCATTGAAATGTATTACTGAAATAAGAAATGTTAAATTAGTGTGATTAACTGACAACAAAAACATTGATAATATTTACTGGGAGCCATTGCTTTGGCTTTTATAATGTAAGAAAACATAAAATGATTCAAGAACAAAAAATGTATCTTCATTTGAAAAAAAGAGTTAAATTTCACAAAACCTTCACATAGCTCAAAATATTTTGTCTTCCAATTAAATGAATCATTTATTAGACTACCTAGTTAGAGGTTCATACAGGGTTGTGTTGCTTAGTATTAGGTGTCTGTCCAACCATATCTGTAAAGTACTGAAACAAATCTAAATCAGGAACCACATAATAGCTTCAACACCCTGTTATGTTCATCCCTTCTGTTTTTAGTGCCAAAACATATGAACTTAGGCAGTTTTTGCACTTTCTAATGCTTTGTTGCTTAGCTGGGGAGCGTACCTGCTGCGTGGCTTCTCACCCTGCTTGTAGTTCCCCACTTCTGCCCCACTCTGTCCTTCGCTTGAGTCAGGGCCAGTGAGGGAAGCCCCGAATGGTTCCCCACAAATCCTGGGCTTACCCATAAGCACAGCTTAAGCACTGCGAGCTCTTCCAGATTCTCTTTTACACATGCGTGGGCAGCCTCCATTTCCTGTGTTTGGATTTGCTGAATCTCGCCCCATTCCCCCCACTCACTTTCACTATTTCAGTTGTACATGACAAATCAGGCACTGAGAATTGGTGCCCTTGCCCCCACCCCCCGTTCTAAAATCTTTGCATGTGTGATGGGATTGCTGTCCTCCACCACCCCCATCTAAAATGTAAATCTGGAATCCTTGCGTGTGCGAGCAAATCACCGCCCTCCCATTTGTGGTGCCTGCACATGCCGCTTTTCTGCCCAAGGTTTCTCCCTCCTTTATAAAAACCAAGGTTTCTCCCTCTGTTTTTTTTTTCACTGCAAGGCGGGGGGAGGGCGCTGCTTCTTAGCACCTGTCCTTTGGTGGGGCAGGCCAGAGTGGTGAGGCAGGAAAACTGCCCCCGTCTATCCTATGGAGGACTTTTGCATGCTGGTGGAAGCCTCCAGAGTAACAAAGGGGCATTTCAAAAGGACCTCAACTTTTGTGGTTCAGGAAATTCGTGCAGCAAAGCCATTGTTGCAGGGCGGCTCCAAGACAGAAATATGGCAGCCATGCTGCAGTACCAAGGGCTGTGGGGAACTCCCAATTGCATCGGGGCATTCTCCATGCCAACAGGGGCAATTTCAGCATGCAAAAACAGCCTTAGGTGATAGTGGAAGGTATGCATCACTTTTGCTTTAGGGTTAATTCTCATAAACTTCTAACCCTGCAGTTCTTCCTGGAGATCATTCAGATATTTGGGCAAAAAATGTGGAGCATTTCAGATTTTTGTATCTTAGTGGTCATTTCTCCTTGTTTGTAATGGCTTCTGGCAGCAAATAAATGATAGTTGTTTTATATTGCTCACCCCACACTAAGAATAGCATCTCAGATTCTAGATTTCAACCACAGACACACCAGACACACAAGAAGTAGAAATCAGTGCTAACATTATGGAGCCAGTTAATGACCATCATGCACAAGGGTTTCATTGAATGTATGCCTCAGATGTGTGTACTGTATATGTATATCATAAATACATCTATGTAAATAAAGTTGCATTGTCTGAGTGTTGTTTTTCTGTCCTCATTGTTTTTGCTATGGGCCTCTCCTAAGGCTTCCTTCTCGTTAGTTCATCCCTTTGAGCTCTCTGCTTTTTTTTTGGGGGGGGGGTGATAGTTCCAGTGCCATGAAATGTCCTTCACAGTTTGGTTCAGAGGCCCCATATTGTAGGATTTCTATTTTTAAAAGTGGCTATTTTCTAAGGTGACTACTTGCAGTTAATTTCATATGAAATGAATTATTAGGAAGGAAATTTGTGTGGCTATGGCTATCTTTTAAAATTTTTAATTGTGCTTTGGGTTTTTTTGAGGGGGGAGGGTAATTTACCTTAAGCAACTGAAATATCTTTTTTTTCCATTAATAAATATATAGGACAGAATTCATTGATAATGTTGTGAGTTTGGTAGACAGTAGTGGGTTATAGGATAAGAATAAATTGCTCTAGCAAGAATTACTTTTGCCACATAGTTAGCAAAAAGGAGGGGACTCAGTTAAAACATTAATATTGGTGAGTGCCTAATGAAAATATAGTTTCTGCTTAAATTATGATATCATAAAGAAGCAAACTAATAAAGATAGCAGATATTAGTGATTAATTGTGAGATGATAATGCTTTCAACTAATTCTTGCATGCTTTTCACCTCTCCCTCCCTTTCCCCTCCCTCCACTAGAGTGGGTGGGCCATGTCCATGTATTAGCTGGGACCACTCAATATACAGATAACTGAGAAGCAGTGAAGAAGAGGAATATAAGGATCATTCCCAACTCAACTTCATTTTCCAGAGGTAATTCCCAGCACAAATTTCAGATGGGTTACCCCTGTCTTCTGCTAGCTCTGTGATTCACATTACTAACTGCTAGCAAAACATGGGAGAGGCAGAAAGATATAATACTGTATATAATTAATAAACTGTTCTTCAGATCTATACAAGGCCTTTAACAGGGCCTTTAGTAACAGAATGGTTTATTCACCTTTTTGTCTAGCACAGTTCAGAGAATGGCAAGAAGCTGATAAAACACTCAGTGGAATTTGCTATTCATTTATCTGTCCTTCTATGGCCTTCAGAGTTTACTAAAAACAAATTGGCTTTCAAGAGTATAATTATATATGAAAAAGGCTTCTATTGCTGCATACACTCACATTATAGCATATTAGGGAATGAAAAAGATTTCATTATATAGTTTTGATTGTTATTCACTGAAGCATTCATTCCACAATAACGACTCAGTCTTCTGTGCGTACTCTTAAGCTCCAGCTTTTATCTTTCAGAGCTTCATCCACTAGCCAACATTAATTAGAAAGAAAAGAATAGTTTTTATTCCTGTCACTCTAAATGAAGATGGGTGAGCTCTAAAAGGTTCTGATCCTTATCAGCTCCCTCATAGAATCTTTAACTGCGGTTTTTAAAATGGCTGCATATTAAATGCAAATTCTGGCAAAGAAACTTCAGCTCAGGAAAAAAAATTAACAAGAAACAGAAAACAGCAAGGTGATCTTTTTACTTCATCAAGCTTTGTTTATAAAGGATTATTAAAACTGTCAAGTTGCACAGGATACTTGCCCAAACACAATCACCACTCATCTTTGTTTTTTTTAATTATCAACTAGCTTAGTGTCTAACTGTGGAATCCTAAGCAAAGTTACAACTTTTAAAGACCATTAACAAATAAATTTGGATGGATGTAACTCTGTTTAATATTGTTCAGTAAATAGACCTAAATGAAGAAGTAAGCCTACTCTGCATACAGTTGAAAAGTAGATTTATGGACCTAAACACATATTATATTTTTCCTTGGTTCATTCCCTCGTTTGCTCAACAAATGAGCACTGGGACTTCGATGCTCAGAATTCAGTTTACAGGAGTGCCAAGCAGTGGCATATTTGCCACAGGGACATGGGGAGTCAAATGTCCCTGGGCGCCCCTGTGGGGGTGCAAAAAATGCAGGTTTGTGTTTTTTCTATTTTTTAGTATTTTTTCAGTTTTTGGGCTGCAGGGGGCGCAGTTCTTAGGCTATCAGCACCAAAATTTCAAGGATGTGTTGGAAGACTTTCCTGATGATATCACCCAGGTTTGGTGAGGTTTGGTGCAGGGATTCCAAAGTTATGGACTCCCAAAGGAGGTGCCCCATCCCCCATTGTTTCCAATGGGAGCTAATAGGAGATGGGGGCTACACCTTTGAGAGTCCATAACTTTCGACCCCCTGAACCAAACTTTACCAAACCTGGGTGGTATCATCAGGAGAATCTCCTGAAGATACTCTGAAAGTTTGGTGTTGCTGGCTTAATATGATATTTATTTATTACGGCCTCTTGGCCAGCCAATGCTGGCTTAATAAATTGCACCCCTGACAGCAGGCACCCTCAAATTTCCCCAGATTCTCCTTTTAAACCCATCCCCTTCAGCATGGATTTAAAGGGAGAATCTGAGGCCCCCAGTTTAAATATTGCAAGTGATGCTGTTTGCACCCCTGACAGCAATCCACCCCAAAACAGGATTACTTTCAATGTTGTTTAAACTGTGGAACCCAGATTCTCCCTTTAAGGTTGATTTAAAAGGAGAATCTGGGCTCCCTAGCCTAAACACCATTGAAAGTGATGCTGTTTGGAGGTGGATTCCAGCATCACTTGTTTAAACTAGGGAGCCCAGATTCTCCTTTTAAATTCATCTTAAGGTGAGAATCTGGGGTCCCCAGTTTAAACAACATTGAAAGTGATGCTGTTTCCCCCAATTGGGGGGACTGGATACAACACCATAAAAAAATTTCACAGCAGTAATACCGGTAAAACATTTTGAAAATGATTTTTAAAAAATTATTTCTGCTGTGTGGCATGGCCCATTGCTGTGTGTCAGATTTGTGAGTTGGGGCATGTTCTATAATGTGATGGTTACTTTGAAACGACCTGGTGGAAAAAATCACTGTTTGGTCATGGTGAAGGAGGGTGGCCGCCAGGGCGGGGGGGGGGGGCGCAAAATTCAGATTTTGTCCCCAGGCCCCATTTCCCCTAGATACGCTTCTGGTGCCAAGCCCTGATTCAAAGTGGGAAAGGGATGCCAACTGCAGGTTGGGGAATTCCCAGAGATTTGGGGGCAGAACCTGGGAAGGACAGAGTTTGGGGAAGGGAGAAACCTCAGCAAAGTATAATGTTATGCAGTTCACCCTCCAGATCAGCCATTTTCTGATCTCTGCAATCTAGATATAGTTTGTAATTCCAGGTGATTTCTCCGGAAGCTTTAATTTCAGAGGGCAAAGGACCATGAAACCTTACAAATAAATTGTGCTGCTAAATTTGCTGTTGTTTTCCTCTCCCTGACAATTTAGCTTGTCTGAGAAGGGTTACATCTTACAGAGAAACTGGCAGATAAGGGGAGGGAACATCAAGCCCAAATGGAAGTGGTGGTGGCCTTGGTTTATGAAGTTTGATGGATTTGCTTCTGAACCCCCTCCCCATTTCCGAAATTTGTTACTATTGTAATCTGGAAATTATTCACTGATTACCTTTCCTCGGGAATACAATAACTAATGCCTGGATTGGAAGAGCAAGAAACAAACCCAAACAAATGGTGTCATATGATTGGGTAGAAGGGAGGAGAAAGAGAGGTTCAGATTTTTGGAAATAATTCCAAATAAGAAACAAAGTACCTTGTTTGGGCATGGTCATGGTTACATCATTAAGCTGTGCTTCAGAGGGAAACTCAAACTGCCTTCATTACAATTGGGGACTGTCTGCTTTATTTGAAATTGAAATTGAAACCTTTAATGGCATTTAAAATATATACTAGCGGGCCCGACCACGAGTTGCTGTGGCAATTGTTCTTCTCATCACAGTCCGCAACCCACACAGATGTCCATGCAGGTCCAATGATCCATAGCATAGCCTTTTGGGGTGGTCAAATGGAATCCCTCTTTCCCTTTTCAATGCACATCATTATATGGTGCTGTCTTGCTTTTTTTAGTATAAGGTAACCCT
Source organism: Sphaerodactylus townsendi (assembly GCF_021028975.2). NCBI lineage: Eukaryota > Metazoa > Chordata > Lepidosauria > Squamata > Sphaerodactylidae > Sphaerodactylus > Sphaerodactylus townsendi. Next base: position 125,094,938 of record NC_059425.1, on the reverse strand, counting down.
TCCCATTCCACAGCGGAACTGTCCAGAGTTCGAATCCCGCTGTCCATGAGGCTCGTTGACATGCACAGTCCTGGCTTGGGTAAGGCAGAACTGGGGCAAGCTGGCTGTCCCAGTCAGGCAGCAGAGGCAGGGTGGTGAGGCGCTCAGATTGAGGCCAGGTCCCTGTGTTTGTAAAGGGCCATGTGCAAAAGAAGCGGAGCCAGTAGTGTTGGTTCGCCCCCATCCCACGGATTGTCTTAGAAGGAAAAAAAGAGCAAACTCTAGCTTCGCTTTTCAGTAAAGAGCTGTGGCCGAGATATAGGGTTGAGGAAGTGCCGGTGAGGAAGTGGTGGATTCCCAGGATTATGTGAAGGAGGGCAGAGTAAGGTGTGTGAGGATGAGCTGGATGTGTATGAGAGTATGTGTGTTGTGTGGTAGTAGTGGATGAGGCACAGAGAGTGAAAGTTACCTGCGTGTGAAGGGGGGAACCCGACCTGACGTCTCACATGGCAAAGTGTGTATGTGTTTCACTCCCACTCGTATTACCTAACAGTGTTACCTATTTACTGTTTTCACTGCTCATCTCTGGCCATCTGTGCGAACATTCTAAGGGCATACCAATCCCCCAGGCCACAGACATGCTGCATGAACATTCTAAGGGTGATAGTTAAACACAGCCAGCTTCATTGCCTGGTGCACCAGGAAAATGATGTTTTACCTGGCTCAGGTATGGACTTTTGGCGATTTGAAGGTCTGATTACCTGCCCGCAACAGGGAGGAACGTCATGTGAAAATTTGGGGGCAATCTGTCTAGCAGCTTCTGAGGGAGACCATCAGGGACAAACACACATTTAGATTTATATATATGTATATAGATAATATGCAATAGGCTTGAAGAATATAAAATTTAAGATAAAACAATTTTTTTAAAAAAAGAAAGGATTAAAAGTTCTGTTTGGTGAAAAATTGGGAACTTGTGGTGACAACGACATACAGAAATCTGGCTGTAGATTACAGTATTGAGGCAGAGTTGCTATCTAACAAAAACAGAGATTTGGCAGCATCCGCAATGCTGTCTAGGCCAGAGAAAAGGGGGTCGAGTAAGTTTTTCCAAACAGAGGGACATGGTGGATGGTTTCCTCCAATCCAAGGGTGCAACTGCAAGTTCTATCAGTGGTTGCAATATGATTCTCTATGCTGAATCTTCTGGTGGAAGGAAGCATGTTGCATCTAGCCAGAGAAACAGCTCGTCGCGTTTTGGGATCAGTTAAGAGGTTAAGATAGCTGGCTATGATGGTAAACCAAGAGAGAATGCCCAGATGGATAGGGGAGCAAACTTTATTTGCTTGGGCCATCAGTCTCTGTGATTCCTGCTCAAAAAGTCTAAAACAAATGGTGTAACAGGGATGTATGGCAATCAAACACAGAAGATGTGCTACACCTTAGCTGTGGGCAAACACAACACTCACAAGTAGGTGCAAAATGATCTGTACTGAGTTGGTGTAAATAGTGAAATCAATACTATTGTTCTGAATAAGCAGATACAGAACAAACCGTCACAATTTCTGGCAGCCAAATCCAGGGGAGGTGAATCCTCCTCTGGAGGTGATGTGAGCTTATGCCAATGGATTTTTCCTCCCCAGGGCACTTACCCCAGCAGAGGGGCAAATCCATTGGTGTCTAGCTCAGGGGTCAGGAACCTGCGGCTCCCGAGCCACTTGCGGCTCCCCCGCTCCTTCACTGCAGCTCCGCCCGAGCACAACACAGCTGTCCGAGAGCGGGGACTCTCTCCTCCCCAGATCTCGTGGAGAGCCCCAATCAGACCGCGACTGCGGGCACTCTGGAGAGCAAGAGCGCTGTGGAGGTGGTTGGCGGCAGCCCTCATCCTTCTGCCACAGTCGGCAGCGGAGGTGGAGTGGCGGGCAGCCATCGAGCCTGGCCCCAGCCACCTGGCTGGGACTGGAGGGAGGACAGGACCAGCAACAGAGCCGGTGGTGGCAACACAGTGTGCGCAGATCTGGCTGGATTGGCCAGGGTGATGGGCAGCGAGGGGAGCCGTGCCCACACAGCAGGATGGCAGCCCCAGCCGCAAAGGGTGCTGTCAGGCGCCGGAACTGATGCTTGGAACCATGCTCTCAAGTTTTGTACACAGTTTCACTTTCTCTCAGAGCACGTTCCAAGCGTCAGTTCGCTCTTTTCTGTTTAATCAGGCTCAATGTCACATTTCCTGTTACCTATCCTGAAGGTTAGCCTGACTTTAGATAATGCCTCTCCTGAGGACACAGCCACCTGAATCTGGTTAACAACAGCCTAGCCTTGGAATCACACACCTGGCTCTGGTACTACAATGAACTTGCAAATGTCCACACCTTGATCTCATCAGTAAACCTGCTGCACTGCCCTGTACCCTTTTTCCTGACAACTTAATCTCAGAAACCTCCTATCCAACTACTGAGTTGTCAAACTTCCTGAGTTTCTTTGTTTTAAATTAACACTGCCCAAAATGTATCAAATCTTGGGCTCTCCCAGGTTTAATCTCATCAAATCATTTCCAACAACATTGTCCATGCCTGGGAGTGGAACTTTGCATTATCCCAAGGAATTGTCCCTCTTCTCATTGCAGAAGGTCAATTTTTCCCATTACTAGAGCCCCAAAATCCATAGTTCACAAAGACATGTTAATATTCCAAGAGTAGCACTATTCTCCCTAATCCTCCATTTCTCAAAAGCAGGGGACGGGCTGAAGGTGGAGTTTTACAGTCTGAACACTGTGTGGAATGAGTTTATGAACAACTGGTAGCATCCAGCATGACGTTTTCTCCATTCTTATATTATCCTGCAGAATTTTTTTCTTCAGTGACATGAAAGAAAGAAAGAAAGAAAGAAAGAAAGAAAGAAAGAAAGAAAGAAAGAAAGAAAGAAAGAAAGAAAGAAAGAAAGAAAGAAAGAAAGAAAGAAAGAAAGAAAGAAAGAAAGAAGTTTCTGCTTTCTGAATAGTTTCTGTTCCAGGGGCAATCAGAACAGCTTTAACAACTCTGCAACTCTGGATGCATCTGACCCTTTACTCGATCTGCATTTTAAAAAAAATGTAGCAGAAACACAATCAATTCAAGACAGAGCAGAATATGATTTTCTAGGTTATCATTCATCCTATTTATCAGATTTTGAAGGATGATAATCTAGATGTGAAGTAGTAAGCTTGAAAAATGCCAACATCAAGATGATTCTCTACTTCGTTTAATAAACTAAACCATGATTTGCGACTGGTCTAAGTCATATCTCTTTTGGACTAAAAGATAGAGAAATATTATCTATTGGTTGAATAACAAGGATCTCAAAAAGAAAATGTTCAAAAGTTACTACTAAAATAAATGTGAAAATAAATGATGAGAGATAAAACAGCCAAAGCCAATGTAATATTAACTGTCTTCTTTGGACTATTGTTGAATTTGGATGCATTGCTGGATGAAAGATCATAAATTATATCAAGAGTTTTATTTTTATCTGGATTGCAATCTTTATTTAAAGTTAGAGTTTGAGAGAACATTATGTTCTGTTGCTGTATAATGATGACAGAAAATGTTTGCCCTTTACTGTTCATTTCTTAGTTATGATCAGATCTGGGAGTGAGGATTCTGTCATGCAGGCACCTTGGTGGACAAGGAAAACAACATTCAATTAACATATGATTGCCACCACTGTGTGTCACTTAGCAGCAGAGGCATATCTAGAAAAAATGGAGCCCGGGGACAAAATCTGAATTTTCCACACACACATACACACACCCGGCACCCAGGTCTACTGCCCGGAACCGGCACCAGCACCCAGGTCTACTGCCTGAAGCTGGCGCTGTCACCCAGTTCTACCACCTGGAGCTGGCAAGGCACCCAGGTCTACAGCCTAGAGCCAGCGAGGTGGCCAGGTCTACTGCCTATTGCCAGCGAGTGCAGCCTGGACCTGGCCTCCCCCCACCCACGTGATTAGATGGTGTGTGCCCGGGGACATGTGATGCCCCATGTCCCTCTGGCAGATATGCCCCTGCTTAGCAGGCTTGCCAATCAGGACATATTATACCCAGTATAGCCTTTCTTTCCATCTACTTCTGACTGCACCCACCAACTTCTCACCCTTAAACCTGAACAAATGGTTTTTCCTAACAAGTGCTTTATTTTGTGGCTTGAGAAGAAATTTTCCACATAAGTGATTGGTTGATTTTTGTGCTTGTATTTTTTGCATTCTGTGTTTCTGTCTTCTCATTTTTGTTGATCAGCGTAAGATTGCAGAGGTTTTATAGGTTGATCCATTGTTTTCAGCCTCATTGTTGTTTTTCCCTATTATTTTAATGGCATTGAAAAAAAACATAGGGTTGTACATACCAGAACACAAGAATCTTCCTACCACACCATCCCTTATTGACCCTGAAAAGCTGATTGCTGAGGTCAAAAGTCACAGCAATTCAGGGGCAATAGTGACAGGGGGCAACTGAGTAAATTGACTTTCCGCTTATGGGGCTTCCAAGCTGTCATTGAAGGAAACCTTTACCTGATTTCCCCTCCTCACTGCAATCTCCAGATCCCAATAACTTTTTGTCCATTCAGGTCATGCAGCCATCACCTGTGGCTTTTCAGGGGTCAAAAAGGACTTACAGGAACAGAGAAAGAAAACAGGGATGATCCATATTCACTAGTACTATCTACTATGGATTCAGGTTGTAGATCCACATTCACTTCTACACTAGCATTTGGTAAACATTTTCATGTGCATTTGAAATCAATTTGCAAATAGATTTGAGTTAGAAGAACTGGCCTTGAGCCATCTCAAGGTCAATACACTTAGAATTAAAAGCATTTAAATTCCATTGGGGCTTCTGGAATCCTGCATATTAGGTGTCTTCTCATGCTGGAGGATAATACACACAACAAACTACCGAAATGTTTTGCAAAGGATGCTTTTGTGTGTTCAACAATACGAGCAGGCAAGGCATTGCAATCAGAGGAGTGAGAACAGCTCTAAAACATGAAAACAAGTGGGGCATCTCATCTCACAAGTGAGAGACACTATAAGAGGGAGGAACAACAATCTTCCTCTTTGATTCTGCCTCCTTGTAAACACTAGCTGATTACAGAAGATGGAATCAAAGGGGAAGTTGGCTCAGAGGTATTTTAAATACTAATTTTAATACTGTTTAAATATAGGCATGAGCCAAACAGAACTCTGTTGTTTATTTTATCTTCTTATTTAGCGTGTGTGTTGTGCATGCACATGTGTACCCAGCATGCGTTGCTGCATGCAATTTTGTGAACATTTTAAATCAAAATTAAACTGAGTGCAAAGAGGTTTTGTATTTTATTTACAAATAATCCAAAGATTATTCAATGACTCAGTGGTCTTGGATTAATCAAAACTGAAACTGTGCCCCACATTCAACAGTTTTTCAAAGATGATTGTGAAAGATGATTGTCAAAAAAATTCACCCATCAAAGCGGCAAGGAAATATTACCCTGAACAAGCATTGCTTAACATTTCTGATTAACTAAGATTACTCATGGAAGCTGCCATGAAAAAAACACTTTGCTCATATCAATAGTCTAACTAACATGGTACATTTTCCCCAAGTACATCCCAAGGTTGGGTCACAGTTACGTACTGGGTGTTCCATGCTCCCCACATATGGTCTAAGTCAGATCACGATCATAGATGGGAAGAGGAGACTTCAGTGTCCTGCCAGTGCTCTTTCACAGGACTTACATTATTCCAGAGTCCTGTTGGGGACTGCACATGTACTAGTATGCAGGACAGTATCGACAGAAAATGATGCCCAGGACAAGCTCTCAAACTGTGCCCCCCAATCTCTTGTGATCTGGATGTTATGTATTGAGAAAAGACAGAACTACTCAACACCTTCTTTGCCTCAGTCTTTTCCCAAAAGACTGCTGAATCAGGTTGTGCTGAATTTTTAATATACCACAGAGAACAGGTACACAAAACCATTCCCAGTATTAGGAATTTTCTGCAAAACCTCTTTCTTTTTAGCCCAGGATCAAAATAAGTGAATGGCCATATTCAAACACAATTAAAAGCAAAGATTTTACTTAAGATAGGTAATGCTTAATATTTTTCTAATGTGCTAGAGGAAGAACATCTTATGTAATAATTATTCATCACAGGAATCAAGGATTTCATTACTATGATATAATTTGAAGAGAAAATGCTGTTTCATCTCAGACACAATATGTTTCAAACTGTACATTCAGTTTTGAGTGATCAAAAATGATGTGTGATATCAAGTGATGTAAATGCACGTGTGAATCAGCTTTTAGAAGAGTTTTCATGAATGTGCTTAAAGGTGAAATGCATGTTTCCCATTTCCAGTGAAATGAGAAAAAGATCTTATATCTTCCATTAAAAAATGAAACATAACATCACAATAAATGACCTCTGACTGCTAAAAACCTCTTCAGAGACCATGAAGAACACAGCCCTGTTAAATAAATGAATAAATAAGCACTGAGAATTAGAAAATTTGGCAAAAGGACATACTGTGGGGGAAAAAAGTATAGAGTAATGAATTATAATAATTATAGCTACCAGATAAATGGAATACTAATTTCCCAACGTTCTGTTTTTAATTGGAACACTTACCCTTCTTTATAGTTATTGTGGTGGTTTTCAGGTGCAGTGACTAAACCCATTAATATAAAATTTAAATAGGGTGATCAGTGAAAAATGGTACCAAAGTAGCATAGTTGTGAGTAGAATATATTATCATGGATAGTAAGTTCTACAAATTTGCGTAAGAATGGTTCTATACATTGTTGTTCTGTGTATTGTTCAATGTCTGTGGACCTTGAATGAAGGTGAGCTCAAAGTGTAATAGGCTGCCTCTTGAATTAAAAGGGTTGCAGAACAAGAAGATGGGAGTGGCTGCAGACCAATGTGAAGAATAGGCTCTACAATTTAGTTGTATAATTTCATACTGTTTTTAATGCTGTCCTCATAAACATCAAAGTAATTAAGCAAACTACAAATATACTGTGGCTTGCTTCAGTGGGTGGTTTATTGCTTCAGTGTTAACAAGTTCTCTTATTTAAGAACTAATATACTAAAATTGAATTATGAATTCAATTTAAAAGCTAGAAGCCATTGATCTTACCTTGGCTACATAATTCAAATATATTAAAACATCATTTACATAAAGTGACTCCTTTTGGTGAATGCCAATACCAATTACTTTCTGAGAAATATGTACAGATACTGGCAAATAATATTTAATGCCTTTCGTTTGATTATCCCTGTGCTTTCTACACCAGACGGCAACCCACTTTCAGCTTTACTGAAAAGTTAAAACCATCACCACTTACTATATAACATAAGTATCCATAGTAATTATGCTTCCCCATTGGTCAAAATTCTAAAGAAAGAAGGATGTGTGTGAGAACTTTTTTGGGGGAAGAGGTTATGATGCACCCCCAACTACACCTTCCAATTTACCAAATCTCCCCAGTCCATCCTCCCCACCCCAAGCACCACCTTTCCAGCACACATCCCACTCCAAGCCTCCCTTTCCACTTACTTATCACCTCCAACCACACCTTCCAACCCTCCCACTACACCAAGCCACACCTTCAAACACTCTCCCCATCCCAAATCACACCTTCCAACCCCACCCAAGCCTCCCCTTTCAACCCTCCCCCACCCCAAGCCAAACCTTGCCATCCTTCCATCACAAATCTAATCTCTCAACCCCCTTTCCCTCAAGACTCACCTTTCTGCCCTCCCCCACCCAAACCACTCCATTCCACTCTCCCCCAATCATGACCTTCCCACCTAACCCAACCCACACCATTCCAACCTCTACCACCCTCAAGCCAGTACAGCCCTAGTAAAGCCCATTGCAGGGGAAATGCTTCCTCCCTCATCCTTTGCTAGGGCCTATTGCATCTCCCCCACAATGGGCTTTGCTGCTAGTATAATATATTCTATTACTATCTTACCATAAATAATTGGCTAAGGATTTGAATATCCAATAATAAACTCTTAGGCAATTGCTGTGCAGGACACATGCCCACTCAAGCCCTGTGCACCCTGCATGCCCATTGGTCCATGCCCTGCCCAACCCCTCCCAAACCTACCTGGTCTATGGTTCCCCTCCCATCTCCCCCCAACCCCAAAAACCCAGACCAGGCCCACGGAGCATCTGCTCTGTGGGCGCAGCAACTCCTCCCGCCTCCCTCCAACCCCCAACACACAGGCCGGGCCCATGGAGCAGCTGCTCCATAGACTTGCAAAGCCCTCCTGCCTCCACACACCAACCATCCAAATTTACCACCTCATCCCTAATCCCACACCTTCCAACCCTCCTTCCACCCCAAGTCCCACTTCTAAATTCTAACTATCCCCATCCCCATCCTAATCCTCAACCTGCCACCATCCCCCCACCCCAAGCCTCAACTTTCTACCCTCCCATCACCCCAATACCCACCTTGTTACCCTTCCTCATCCCAATACTCACCTTGCCATCCTCCCTCCACCACCTTTCAATGCTATGCACCCGTACCCACACCTTTCAATGCTACCCACCCCTACCCACGCCTTCCAACCCTCCCTACAGCCCAAGGCTCACCTTGCCACCCTCCCACTGCCCCAAGCCTAACCTTTCAACTCTCCCCAACCCCAAGCCTCATGTAACAAATTAGGCTCTTATGGAGTTAATTTGCAAAGGTGCAGTTAGCCAGAGCAAGAGCACCACAGTAACAGCCATTGGCTGGGCTGTAATGGTATAGCTGGCAGTCATAGATCAAGTGTGCTGACTGCTATAAAAGCAGGTAAAAGCCTGTCAGAAAGTAGAGAGGAAATTGAGAGTCTTGAAAGCAGACTGATAGTGTGATACAAAAAGGTTCCTATCATTTCCTCAGAGTCAGTCTAGAGATCTTGTCTGGTGGCAGTGAGGCCAGTGAGAGACAGAGAAAGGAAGGCTAGGTAGCCAGAAAAGAAGGCTAAGTGATCTCCAAGAGACTGAGAGGAAGGATCTGTGTATACCAGAGGCTAGAGGCCTACGTTGGTGGGAGATGAAAGGGAGACCTATGACATGGAGACCCTCCTAAGCCAGTGAAAATTTCCTTTGGAGATAAGGATGGGTGTTTAAGGAGTGGGTTCTTGACCGTGTGTGGAAGGTTTTACCCTAAAGTCTGTACTAAAGGACATTTTACTGAAACTGCTTGCTCTGTAATCACTAAGAAGTACTTGCCTAAAGTAATGCTTATGTGCCTCTCTGAACCATCATCCTGAGAAGAGAAGTTTCTTAAATAAAATCCAGTTTGTGTTTTTAAGCTTTCAAAAGTTTCTCTTTAAGTTTTCAAACCTTCCCCACACTCATATCCAGCTTCAGCACTCAGAAAAAAATTAGTAACCACTTCCCTAGAACTGGTGAGAACTGGTTGGATCCCACCTCTGAAGTAGGGATATCGTGAACTTCTTCGTGAATGAGTTTGCCATTCTAACTTGCCACACTTGATAGGAAGTGACAGTGTTGAGCCAATCCTGGGATTAATCCATTGACATAGCAACTATCATGAACTGCATATGAACCAGAAACTGTAACCACACTATTTGTTGGTCTCTGTGCACAGTTAAGAGAGCATCTTGGTGAACAAAGTCGTTCAGGATACAGGAGAGACAATGTGTAGAGAAGAATCCTAGAGGTTGATGTGTTCTGGAGAGGCATGTGTTTTTATTTGCTAACCATCACCACAATCTTTTTAGCAACACTTCTCATATTTATAGAGAGCAGTGGGGGACAATTCTTGTTTTCCTGCAAAAGGAAAATGGAGGAGAGGTACAAACACTTGACCAATGTTTGAAATATTTTTTAGCATAAACAAAGAAAATCATATATGCTTAAAATATTATTAACCAGGCAGTAGGGTGAGGATGGAGTTTCCTTGAGTCAGTACAAAGACCCAAAGTGAAAGACAGGTGGGGGGGGGGGGATTTCTACTACTGAAATGGAAACAAAATGGGAGAAAATTCATTTTGGAGGATGGGTTACCAAAGCAGAAATGAAGAGCAAAATAGAAGTATTTTGGTAACAAGTCAATGTAGGAAAGGAGTTGCCCACCTCAGAAACAGGTCCCCTAAAACCAGTGGTTCTCAACCTGTGGGTCGCGACCCTTTTGGGGGTCGAACGACCCTTTCACAGAGGTCACCTAAGACCATCGGAAAACAGTCTTTTTATATTTTATATATATCAATTTTATGGTTAGGGGTCACCACAACATGAGGAATTGTATTAAAGGGTCGCGGCATTAGGAAGGTTGAGAACCACTGCCTGAAACTGAAGAAATCTGTACTATGAAGTGATACACAGTTGTGGGGGAGCTGTCATATGCAAAATGGGTTTCAAAATGAGGAAGAAATTCATAAACCAGCACTTGAGAGACATCCTTCTACCTGCACAAGTGGGAAGAAAATTCTTGGTTTTAAACACAACTCACACACCCATTTGATATGCCAAGCATGAGCAAAAGCCAATTGTTCATCTGTGTTTGGTGTTGTGCTACATGGGCAGCTGCCCAGCAATTTCTGATGAATGGGTCATCATCTATCAATGAGGGGTATTCATGACTGGCAATTATGCAAGCTAAAGCTAAACCAACTTGAGTTTCAGCATGACAAATCACTACACGAATGATGTAAGTATGCATACTTACTTTGAAATCCTATGGAGTTCAAAGGCACCTACTATCTCGCAAATGTGTTTTGGATTGGAGCAATCCTGTGCACACTTGCACATACTGCAATGTTAACAGCACTGAAACAATGTTTTAACATTATTATGTTTTACCAATGTGTTAACATGGTTCATTCTGTTTACTGCCAGCAACTAGATCACCCAAGAACTAGAAAGAATAATTTAAGTGCTTTAATCTTCCCATGGAAACTAGTTCAGTGGCAACTCACAGTTTCTGGGGTTAAATGTTTTAAAATAGAAGGAATAAGAAGTCCCAGTTATTTCAGCTTTTAAAACCTGCTCTGGTTGCCCTGTCAGTGCAAAATATACAGGATACCTTTTTGTTTTATTTTGCCACAGCAAGATATTATTGATATTAAGGGGGAAAAATGACTGCTGCTGAACAAGGCAATTATGTTACTATACAGTTTACAACATTAAGATTTATTTTGGCTTGAGGCAAATTTTAGATTAAAGTGATGGTGCCACCAAGAACACAAATGCTCATAAAACACTAAGCCATTACCATGACCCTAATGTAGTATTTAGGATTCAAGGCATCCACACAGGAGTATAATAGTCTTTTATGCCTTTTAAAATTCAGTTGGAGTTTGACTCTATTACATTTTCAGTTTTCATCTAAATTACCCTGAACTTTAACATCCAGAGTATTCTTTATTTTATTATTAATTGTTAAATCTTACAAAATCCTAAAGCCCCAAGGGTGAGAAGTGTGAATTGTATGAGAAAATCATATGTTCAGTTTGTGAATTCTTGGAGGTTAACTTAAATTTCCTTTTGTAGATGAATTTACCTATCTGGCCTTCAATCTGCCAGGCTAGCAGAAGGCTATTTATATGCCAGTATAGGGTAACTAACAGAACTGAAGTGTTCCCATAGCACTTGGGCCTCAGGGCCTGTATATATTAATCAGTAAAAAATAACCTCTAATGGCCTGAGAGGGAGTGCTCATCATCCAAAAATTTTGCCCCAATAGACTGGAATGAGCCAAGACAGGCCTCACGCTTGTGGGGGGTCCTCGCGCTCAATCATTCACAGCTCTGTGTGGGGCCAGGGCTGCTCTCTGGTCCTACACAGCTGAGTTAGTTTTAAGAAAAACTTAAAATTAGAAATAAAGCAAAAGACATCTGACATTAGAAACAAACAAACAGTTTTTTACTTTGCAGAATTTAGATCAGTTTACAGAATGTGAACTCTCCCGAGGGAGGGACACGCCCCAGTGCTGTCAATTGAGAGACACGGATTTTAGAACGTTACAGAATACAGATAAGTTACAGAAGGTGACCTCTCCCGAGGGAGAGGCCCTGGTGCTCTCAATTGAGAGACACGCCCAGTAGAGGAAGAGCCTTAGTTTTTGTAGATGCAAAGAGTACAGACGTCACACAGTCCTCCCCTTTTGTTCCACGTATTATGATTCATATACCTTAAAAATCTTATTGGTCAGAATCTGTCTCCTGGTCACAGTAAGACAGCCTATATTTCTACATAAGAACATAAGAACATAAGAACAAGCCAGCTGGATCAGACCAGAGTCCATCTAGTCCAGCTCTCTGCTACTCGCAGTGGCCCACCAGGTGCCTTTGGGAGCTCACATGTAGGATGTGAAAGCAATGGCATTCTGCGGCTGTTGCTCCCGAGCACCTGGACAGTTAAGGCATTTGCAATCTCAGATCAAAGAGGATCAAGATTGGTACCCATAAATCGACTTCTCCTCCATAAATCTGTCCAAGCCCCTTTTAAAGCTATCCAGGTTAGTGGCCATCACCACCTCCTGTGGCAGCATATTCCAAACACCAATCACACGTTGCGTGAAGAAGTGTTTCCTTTTATTAGTTCTAATTCTTCCCCCCAGCATTTTCAATGAATGCCCCCTGGTTCTAGTATTGTGAGAAAGAGAGAAAAATTTCTCTCTGTCAACATTTTCTACCCCATGCATAATTTTATAGACTTCAATCATATCCCCCCTCAGACGTCTCCTCTCCAAACTAAAGAGTCCCAAACGCTGCAGCCTTTCCTCATAAGGAAGGTGCTCCAGTCCCTCAATCATCCTCGTTGCCCTTCTCTGCACTTTTTCTATCTCTTCAATATCCTTTTTTTGAGATGTGGCGACCAAGGGGAGACTGAACACAGTTACTCCAAGTGCTTGATTAGCACCACTGCTTTTATATGGTAAGGGACATGACAATCTTTGCAGTTTTATTATCAGATTCCTTCTCTAATTATCCCCAGACATAGGGAGTTTGCCTTCTTTTCACAGCTGCCATAGGCCATTGAGTTGACGTTCCCAAGTGGAACTATCCACTAAGACGCCCAAATCCCTTTCCTGGTCTGTGACTGATAGCACTGACCCTGTAAGCGTCGGATGTGAGAAATTTGGATTTTTTGCCCCTATGTTGCATCAATTTCTTTGCATTTTGCTCACATTGAACTGCATTTACCATTTTCTTAGCCCACTCCACCTAATTTATCAAGGTCAGAAACTTGGAGGCTCCTCACTTAATCCTTTGTGGTTCTCACCACCCTACATAATTTGGTAGTCAGTCTGCCAAACTTGGCCACACCGCAATGCTACCCACCCCTACTTACCCCCCCAGGTCATTTTACTTGGAATAGAGATTTAAAAGAGCACTGAGTCCCCAATCTACAGGATCCTTTGGGGACACCACTCCTCTACATCTCTCTCATTGTGAGAATTTCCCATTTACACTCCACTCTTTGCTTCCTGTTTCTCTCAACCTAGTTTTAATCCATAGGGAGGACTTCCCCTCTTATTCCTTCATTTGCTGAGTTTTCTCCAACCGGTCTCTGGTGGGAATTGCTTTTGTCCAAAAGCCTTTTGGAAATCCAAGTAGACAATGTCCACTGGTTCCCCTTATCCACATGCCTGTTTACATCCTCAAGGAACTCCTGCAGTAAGTTTGTAAGACAGGATTTGCCTCTGCAAAGCCATGCTGACCTCTTTCTCAACCAGGTCCTTGGCTTTGCATTGTACATGTTTTATAATTTTATCTTTAATGACAGATTCTACTAATTTTACTCAGGGGAACAGATGTCAAACTGACTGGCCTGTAATTTTCGGGTCCCCTAGGTTTCCTCTTCTTAAAGATTGGTGTGACATTGGCCCATCTTCCAGTCTTCAGGGGATGTGAGCCTGATTTCAAGGATAAGATTGCATATTAAAGGAAGTGAGAACATCAGCAATTTCATTGGCTTGAGCTCTTTAAGAACTCCTTAAGGAGTGGTATGCAATACAATGGCCCAGAGTTGGTAGCAGCATTTAGTTTGGCAATGGCACTTGCCAGGAACTTCTTTCCATTGTCTACCACTATCTTAGTTAGTTCCGCCGGATTAAGCCTCCTAAGAGCTTGGTTCAGGTGCCAGGGAATTTCTTCCTCACCTCCTCTTAGAGTGAAGACAGATGCAAAATTGTTTTAGCTTTTTCTGTGCAATTCTCCCTGTCATCTTTTAGCACACCCTTTGTTCCTTTGATAAATGCCTAACGGGCCTACCGTTTCCCCTATTGCTGGCTACTAGCACGATGTACTTGAAGAACTGTTTGTTGCTGGTTCTTGATGTTCTCACAGCCATGCGTTCCTCCTGATATCCTTTTTTGGCCCTCCCTTTGCCACCCAGCTAACTTGCTTTCCTCTTTTGCCACCATTTGTGTTCTCTCTGGTATTCTCTTTTATCGAGTTAAGTTGGACTTCCATTTCTAAAAGACATCTTTTTCCTAATAATTTCCTCCAACGTCCACTTATTGTAACCATGGTGGCTTTCTTTTTTGGACTGGGCGCTCGCCTTTCCTAACCTGTGGAACACATTCCAGCTGAGCTTTTTAAAGACTGTGTTTTTAAATAACCCTTCCAAGCACCTTGGACAGTTTTGACTCCCTCCTTGATTTTTCCCTTTCTAGCTTCCTGCGCACTTTATCCCCCTCATCTTTGAGAATTTCCCTTTAGCTGAAGGCAAATGTAACTACATTAAGTAGTTGTCTCACTTGTTCGCATGCAAGAGATACCTTGGAATCCTGGACTCAGTATTGTGTAGCTGGTCATGTTCCCCATCGGCTCAACAACACTGACTTGCTCAGCACCAGGTCCTGGGACCCACATAGAATTAGATCTAGGATCACATCTCCCTGGTTGGTTCTTACAAACCATCTGCTCCTAAGCCACAAAGTCATTTAGCATATCCAGGGAATGTTCTCTCCTTTTACTATGGACCTGAACATGCATTTTTTCCAGTTTATATGGGGATAGTTAAAATGAAAGCCCATTACCACGACATTATTGCTTTTTGTTGGCCTCTCTAATTTCTTTCCATCTCAGAATCCTCGCATGTGCACTTTGGTCAGGGGGACGATAATATATTCCTAATGTTAAACTATGCTTTCACCCTGGGTATAGCTGAGAAGTATCCACAGTGCTTCTGTAGAGGGAATCAGCTCCCCTGCATTTGTCTATTTTATGTGGGACATTATGTAACTCTTCTTTAGATGTAGAGGGCCAAATCCCACCCCCAACGCCCTGTCCTATCCCTTCCTGTAGAGGCCTGTAACCTGGGAGCACAAAGCAGTCCCACTGGTTCTCTCCTCATTCCCACCATAGTCTACCATGAGTGCCACTATATCAATGTCAATACGCCTTCAAAACTGTGTACTCCCAGCTCCCCATTTAGGTCGAGATGCTTCTACTATGCTAGCATAGGAGACGCTTGTACATGCTCTGTCTCTGTCCCTAACTCTATGGGATTTATGTGTGTTTTGCCCTTCTAGCCTTTTGTAGGACACCTGTCACTTATCATACATTGCTGTGCTCCTCACTTGTAGTGTGGTTGATTTAGAAAAACCTCCTTCTTCTGTCTGCATATCCCTATGGGACTCTGTATTCGAGACCGAAGGGGTACACCTCAGCTCCTGTCGGCTTTCCCCTTAGGGGATCAGTTTAAAAGCTGTTCTGCCACCTTTTTTTAATGTTGAGGCTACTAGCCAGCCTTGAAATTCCCTCTTTGGTTAAGCATAAAACCCGTCCCTTTTATTGTACAAGGCCTGCTGCTTATCCCAAAAGGTTCCCCAGTTCCTGACAAATCTGAGAACCCTCTTGCCTTACACCCACCTTCTCTCAATCCGCGTTGAGACCCTGTATCATCCAGCTTGCCTAGCTCTCGCCCTACTTGGCGTTGAACAGGGTAGCATTTCAGAAGAGGATGTAATGTCGCCTTGGGGGTCCTAGATTTTAACCTGTTTCCCTAGCAGCCTAAATTTAGCTTCCAGAACCTCCGGCTACATTTCTCCAATGTCAATAGTTGGTACCAATGTGGACTCACAACTGCTGGACTCCACCCCAGCGCTGTCTAACAGCTCTATCTAGGCGGCGTGACGCCGGCAACCTTCGGGTATCACCGGGCAGGCAGTAAGTCACGCCATCACGGTCATCACGCTCTGTCACAGAAATCCCAACTCTCTAGCCTTCCTGATGATCGAGATCACCCACTACAAAGAGCCCCCACCCTCCCGAGGGGTATCCTCGAGTCGCGAGAGGGATAGTCTGATCTCACTGGAAGGGTCCCCATCTAAGGGAACATCTTCCCCATACCTCAGACTGGCACCCTCTGTCACCCAGGACTCTCATTCTCCATGACATCTGAAGGGAGATGTCACTTTGGGAAGATGGGACCCGGCTGCTAGGTCCCCTGAAAGCCTTGTTTGTTTGCCCTCTCTGCCTCTCTCAGCTTCTCCCAGGTCTGCATTACAATCTTGGCTTGGCTTCAAGAGAGCGGACATGTTCCTTTGAGTGCCTCCAGGAGGCTCATTACAAAGGAGGGCACACCCACGACCTCTGTCCCTAGTGGCAAGATGTGTGGCCGACACTCAGTGCAAAACACTGGCAAGCCCCCATCCCCCTGCTGGCTTCCTGCCTTTCATATCTGCTTTTGTTTAGATATTTAGATATTAAACTTTTAGTCAGTGCCCCTTGGAGCTATCTGTACCTACTATCCCTCAAGAAATGTCCTTATTAATTTCGCGAGCCGCAGGTTCCCAACCCCTGCTATAGACTATACCATGCTGGCTGGGAACCTGACTACTGCTTTATGCTGTGGCATGATGGCAGGGCTTATCCTGATCTTAATTTTTCAACTGTATTGTTAAACCTTGGTCTTGCTGCAATCTCAGGTATCAAAAGGTCTAAGCTGGGAGGAGGGGAAGGGTCTAAAATGGAGAAGCTTTTTGTGGGATAATGTCCTCAATCACCAAAAACAGATTGGAGAATACAAGCCATTTATATAAAAAGCAGTAGTTTTATTAGACCTATTAAAAGTTGTCAGATGTGGCTCTT
Source organism: Sphaerodactylus townsendi (assembly GCF_021028975.2). NCBI lineage: Eukaryota > Metazoa > Chordata > Lepidosauria > Squamata > Sphaerodactylidae > Sphaerodactylus > Sphaerodactylus townsendi. The sequence goes on along the minus strand of NC_059425.1, from coordinate 125,077,874 downwards.
GTCACATTTTAAAGAAATACAGAACATGTCTTAACCCAAGAGGAGAAAGGTGAATCATCGAAGAATGTGGTTTTTCAACACACATATCTTTATTAACTTTTCATAATTTATAGCTTTTACTTTTTTTTTTAGTTGTCTCTTTCTGGGGAGTCTCTAAATAGTAATGAGGAAGTGTCAGCATATAATTACTGACATTCAGTCCATACTTAGAAGACTTTTTCAAATGCCTGTTGTCAAATGCATGCCTTATTTATCTTTCAGTATCATCATTATCTTTAATTGCGTAGGTCTTAAGCATTGGTAACTGTGGAGAAATGACTCTTTGGCATCTTATAAAATGGTTGATGGTAGTGAATAAGCTCTCTTCAGCCTGAATTACAATGAAAATATATGGTAACTAGGCCAAGGAACCCATCTGTATAATTCTGTTGTAAATTTTAAGTGACCCCAGATGAATAATACGTTGCTGTCTCTTCAAACATTGCAGATTATTGTTGCCAGTGTAAATGCTGAAAAACATCTAAATAAACATTAATAGCCAGCTATTTCTAAAGATGCCGTCCAATTACTAAGGGCAGAGAAATGACTGGAATGTGCTATTTCTCTTGTCTTCTGAACTATTTAGGAGTTCTTGATAGAGATGGTCTTTGCAGCTGCTCATTCATATTTTTAAAGAATGAACTATGTCCACTGTTGTCAAATGAACAACATATGGAATCAGTGTCAGTACCTTTACTTGTTGTGATATGTGTATCTTTCTAAGAGGCACACTGCTTTGAAGTGCACATGTTCCTGAGAATTAATAAATAAGTTTTCAAAGCAAATGAGAAATATGCAGGAAGTGCTACCTGAACCCTGGTAAGAGCTGGTTTTAGATTTGCCTGGGTCCTGAGCTATATTTTGGGCCCCTTTCCACCCTTGGTACAATCGTTTCTGTCTCTAACCACACTACTTTTATTTGGCTCCTTTTCTTTTGCTCTACCTTTTCCTCTTCAATCACTCCCTTTTCCATTTCAATTTGCTTACCCTGCTGAAAAAATCAGACAAAATAATGCTTTCTAAATATTTTTATTACTTTGTATCAAACCAGAGCCAAACCAGAGCATCCTATGATTTCATTTGGAAAACTAAAATTGCCATCATTTGTGCAAAAGCAATGCAAATGTTCTGGAGGAGTCTCAGTGTAAGGGTCTGCAGAAAGGTTTCCCCACTCTTATCACAATCCATCCTTAAGCAGCTGAACAATCCTGTGGAAGATTTGATTTGGAATCATCCAGCAGAGGGAAGGAAACGTAATTTTATCACTCAACAGAGGATCAAAGGAGCCACAGCAAACACAAGAGAAAAAAAACCTGTGGCGCAGACACACACACACACACACACACACAAACACTGATTTATTATCTTTTTAACTGTTTGTTGCCTTGAGGGGAGGCCCTAACTGGATCCAACAATGGCTAAATATATTTTTTGCCTTTGTGTACTGGTGTGGTTCACAAGATGTGGACCATGAGAAAATATCTGCAATTCATGGAATAGTTAGGGTAATTGCAACAAAACCAATTTGGCAGCATTTACCTCAACATGTAATAGCCCAAGATGTCTGAAATAGATGTGGGAACGGATCAGAATGTGTATAAAAATGGTATTTAATCAAGAAACATGAAAGTCATAGAACCAAAGAAGCAAAGAATCAAAATGGGAGCTTCTGTGTAAGTGACCAAAAGCCTGCCTGTTTTGCAATAGGTCAAAAAGGAATGTTACAAGCTTGCAAGCAAGCAAGATAACATCTTTGACATCTTGGCACTGAGGGCCTACGTGACAGCAGACAGATGCATTTTATAACTTTGGTTTTTGGGTTAAAAATGAATGTGATTAGTTAAATTACAAAGTGTTTTTCTATATAGTTAAATGAGCACAGAGAAATGATAATGAGAGTAATTCACATGTATTAGTATTTTACTATAATTCTATTGTTTTAGAATCATTGTATAATTGTTAGAATCAGTGTATGTATAACTCTTGTAAACCATGTTTTAACATTTCAAACTGGGGAATTGTTAGAAACATTTCATGCTGGGAAAAGTAAGTTTTATGAGCCAAAGGAATCCTGCAATGCCCTGGAGGTATAGCTCTCTCTGGGAGCCAAACTAGCAAAACGGGTTTTTCTTGGAGACAACAAGCTACCTTTTATTACTGTCCTTTGCATATGCGTAGAGGGCATAAGCTAACAGCATGTAGCGTTTGAATTACAGAAGGAATGTGAATACATAGGCAACTGGGCCAGGAAGAACAGAGTGACTCTGGTGTTCATTTTGGAGGGCTTTTCTCAAAGCCACATCTTTTAAAACAGTGTATTTTTAACAGGGGTTTGCAGGGGTTATCTCTTTTTCTCCTTGTAAGGTTGCTAAGAGTTGAGACTGCTGGAGGTGGGGCTTAACAGGGGTTAACAGAGGTTACTCTTTGTCCTGGGCTGCTAAAGGTGGGGCTCCTGAGGTGAGTCATTCAGTCTTTAGTTCAGTCTCTGGAACAAGCTCCGGAAGCGAAAAAAGGTGGAGGACTGGTCGCAGAAGAGCACAGCCCTCCACCTTTTTTCGCTTCCGGAGCTTGTCGGATCCATAAAGTTCCCCCTCTCCACCTCGGCCCCGTCCGGGCGTCGGTTCCTCCTTCTGGCCTGTCTGGGCATCAGTTCTGGCGCCTGCTGGGGCCCTCTGCAGCTGGGGCCGCCGTCCCGCTGCGCGGGCGCAGCTCCCTTTGCCGCCTGCTGCCCTGGCTGATCCGGCCAGGTCCGCGGGCTCTATGCTGCGCCGCTGCCATCTCCGTCGCCATCTCCGTCCTCCCTCCGGTCCCACCCAGCCGGCTTGGGCGGCTCGGTAGCCGCCCAACGCTCCCCCGACGCTGTCGACCTTGGCAGATGGACGAGGGCTGCGGCCAGCCATCTCCACGGCGCTCTCACTCGTCGGAGCGCCCGCGGTCAGGTGTGCTGAGGAGGGGACAAAGAGGGAGGAGGGCATGAGAGACCGGGAGAAGGAAAAAGGACGAGGTGGGAAAAATGGAGGAGGAGGTGGTGCCAGGGAAAGCCAGAAACTCAGAGGTCCTGGTGTCCCAAGCCTCACCCCAGCTGCCCAGGCAAGCAAGCATGCAGCTGCCACTACAGAGCCATCCGCTACAAAAAAGGGATCCCCTCCCCACTTTCTCTCCCCAGTGCACGTGCCCATGAGGCTCCACCCTTTACCCGCACCCCCCCACAAAAAATGTTCAAAATCCACACTCCATACAAGTAAAATTCAATTTTCTCTGTAGCACCGCATGGACTCCATAACAACACACTACAACTGTCTACTCTATACAAAGTATGAAGGCAAAAAACAACATATACAGTGCTATCCTCATTTCAAATGCCAAAAATATCTGCGGCTCCAAGTGCCCTCCCCTCCATGGAAAACGGGTCCAAATGGCTCCCTGGGTGCCAAAGGTTCCCGACCTCTGGTCTATAGTGATTAAGAGCAGTGGACTCTAATCTGGAGAACCAGGTTTGATTCCCCACTCCGCCACATGAGCAGTGGACTCTTATTTAGTGATCTGGATTTGTTTCCCCACTCCTATACTTGAAACCTGCTGAGTGGCTTTGGGCTACTCACAGTTCTGCTGAACTCTTTCAGCCTCACCTACCTCACAAGGTGACTGTTGGGGGGGGGGAGAAAGGGAAGGAGTTTGTAAACTGAGATTCTGTGATTGAGAAAAGCAAGGCTTAAATCCAAACTACTACTACTACTACTACTACTACTACTACTACTACTACTACTATTATTACTAATCTTCTTCCTCCTCTTCCTCTTCTTCTTCTTCTTCTTCCTCCTCCTCTTCTTCTTCCTATGGTTGCTGTTGTTAAACATAAAGGACTTATCGAAATTGAAGTGAGGCTTGCAAGACAAATAACCAACTAGTACCACCCTGAAATCTGCTTTACAATGCAGATCTCTTTGGAAACCTAATCAAAAGTAAAGCCAGGGCTATCCTCCCATCTCCTATCCTTTGGTAACAGACATTAGTCTGACCTATCATTTAGGTAATTCAGTCATCTCACCTAGATCCATGTTACCTCCCTATTGCTTCATCCAGAACATTTTTCCTAACAGAACCTTGTACAATGAAAAAAATAAAATCCATCAGTAGTGTTACCGACAGGAAAATAAACAAAGTATTTTCCTGAAGTCAGGTTGCCTAGCTACACTGGCTCCATGCCTGGACACGGAGACTTGTGTGGTTCAGAAGCCTTCATAAGGTTCACACAGAATGTAGATGCATGATTGTGCCAAGGCTATATGGTTTCCCTTGTGTTTGTGTCATTCTAGGATGTGGTAAAAGCTCCTCTTAGTTAAGTTTATGCCTGTCGTTTAGGATTTTAGTTTAACAAGGTTCTTCAGTTAGGTTAAGGTTCTATTAATTTTAAGTGAGCCCTGCCAGTAGGTGGATGTACAGTCCTGCCTATAAGTATAAGTATGTGTGTTTATCCTTTAAGGTTTTCCTAATGTTTAAGTTAGAAATGTTATTTTTGAAATTTGTGTCTGAGAATAGAAGCAATAGCCAGTTAAGGTCTGATATTAAAGATCAGGGAAGTTGGCTCTGGAATGCAGCTTAGACCAACGCCCAGCCAACCCTTTGATAAGAACAACGACCCTCTTTGGACTTGCTAATCAAATCTGTTGCCAGCACCCAAGGGTCACCCAGCCGTTGGAAGATGTCACCCTGTTTTGCTATTGGACTGTTTGAAGGTTTACTCTCAGGATCCAGAACCTCATTGGACTGTTCACATCCTTACTTTCAGGATCCAAGAATTCATTGGATCATTTAGACTTGTCTTTATCTAACACTCCCAAGGAACCACCTCAGGCAAGAAGGTGCAAGCTTTATTTCTGGGATTTGATCTCATCAGCATGTGTAAAGGGATTTGGGTGCTGTGTGGTTTCCGGGCTGTATGGCCGTGTTCTAGCAGCATTCTCTCCTGACGTTTCGCCTGCGTCTGTGGCTGGCATCTTCAGAGGATCTCTGAAGATGGATCCTCTGAATGGATCCTCGCAGCCAAAGCCTGCGTCTGTGGCTGGCATCTTCAGAGGATCCTCTGAAGATGCCAGCCACAGACGCAGGTGAAACGTCAGGAGAGAATGCTGCTAGAACACGGTCATACAGCCCGGAAACCACACAGCACCCAAGTGATTCCGGCCGTGAAAGCCTTCGACAATGTAAAGGGATTGTTTTCTCCCTTTGGTGTTCTAGGATATTTTCTCTGTATTAGATGTAAGGAGACCACCCCCTTCCTGGGTTTTGCACTATGGGGGTGGGACTGCCCTACACCCCTTTTCTGGGTTACTGGGAAATGTATAAAGGGGGCTGATGCACAGCCATGTGGGGTCCTTTTGCTGAGCTGTGCCAAGAAATCACTTGCAATAAAATTCTTCCTGCTTTGAAGAAACTCCTGCTTCCTGCGCCTCATTAAGTTGCTGAGCTGAAATCACTTATTGTTACTGGCAATTCGCTGTAACAGTAGGAAGCAGGATTGTGATTTTTCAGTCAGAACAAGGTTTCACATATTTCTCCAATCACCGAGCATCCCAAATTCCAGCAATCACAGACAGAATTCTAAAATTTAGTCCAATGACAAGGAGGATCCAAAAATTCTACAGGTGACATTTGGACAGAACAATAAATGCCCAGGTTAAAAAAATATTGCAAAGGTGGTATGGGCAAAATTAGATTCCGTTTCTATCCCAGATTGTTCCTCTACCACTACAGAACAAAACTTCAGCCCTGTGCAATCAGCAATTGTCAGGTTGACAGTTTGTATGAATGTGCAAAGTTGAAAGCTGCTGATTCCAGGAATGGGGTATGTGTGTGGATACTTCCTCCATGCTGTCATGCTGTGCAGACAGCTCAGCAATTATTTGGAGATGGGGGCAGTGTCAGAGCACTCATGCTTGCTCTCCCTGCCTGCATGTAGGGTAAACACATGGACAGGTTGTCTGCACAGAGCATTAATGTTGTAAGGTTCACTCATTTCCCCCAGGATTGCTCGTCCACTACAAATGATATTTTGAGGTTAGGTGAACCCTTCTTGCTAATTGTGCAGTTCATGCCAGCTGAAGACATGATATCCAAGCAGATACAGTGTTTCAGATCACTGCTACATTGACTATAATTGGTATGATTGCTGCATATAAAATTGTGCAGTTTTTCTGCATTTTTGTTTTGTTCTCTCTCTCTCTCTCTGAGACAACAGATCTCAAAATAGCAAGATTTTGCTGAACTGTTATTTATGAAAAAAGGTTTTCTCTGTACTTTCTTCCTATCATCATCACTAAACAATTCAGCTTAGGCTGTGTTACGTACCCCTAAGCCGGGATATTTATAAGTACAAAGTATATGTGAGATATATATATTGCTGAGTGATATTAAGGCTAACAAATATATATGGTGTGGCGCAGGATAAAATGGGCTAACAGCAAGCCCAAAGAATAGCAAACAGTCAATAGGAAATAAAACTACTCATTTGCTCCTTGATGTCCACACCCAAGCCAGAGCTACAGTCAATAGAGTTGCAAATGTGAAATATCCCTTGAATTGAGATGCTGCAACCTTCCTTCCCTTCAGCTGTTCCTAAAAACTCCTAAGTGCTCCCATCCCTGATTTAATCTTGATGCCTCAGCTAAATTACAATAGCCTGAGATCTTTCTCTTCCGACCCACCTGTTTCGAGATTATTTGCTAATATAATCAAAGGAAACAATTGGCTGTACCAACCCTCTTAGGGTTTGGACAATGGCCAAATAGAGAGCTATTGATTAGCTTCAGCCTCTACAAGTTGCAAGTACAGCTGTAGGGAAAACTAAAACCTAATGCAAAGGGTCTCCTTTCCCGCCAAAGCCTAGCTTGATCCACTCTATAAAAGCCCTGCTCACCCAATTAAGCTCATGGCTCATTTCTAACTTGAAAACCTCCCTTGGTCAGAAGCTGTTTGTAGAGACACGATATCATCCTTCTACTGGATCCTCTGTAGCTTTGGCATATGGGAAGTCCCTGCCTTCTACTTTGTCTGCTGCATTGGTATTAAAACCATTAGCTGTAATGTATCACCCTGCTGCCTTCTCCCAATTCCCTCTCTATCATCCAAACCTATTTTTCTCACCTTTTTATATCTCTAGGAACTTGTGTGTATGTGCCTCCATATCTTCCTGTATGTGTGTTTGAAACCAAATTTATATAAACATTTTAAACTCAATTTGGACTCCTTGTGTTACTCTGCGGAACGCTCCATGCTATATTTTCCCGTATACATAGTGTAAAAGATCCCCTCCCAGTCTGCCTCTCGCATTGCCAAGTGAGCCATTTCCCCAAAGCATTGCCAAGCCGAGTTATTTTCCCCATCGCTATTTTAAGGTATTTGTGTGCTGTTACACTCTTAGCAGCTGGTGGAGATTTCTTAAAAATAGATCCTTCTATTGTTAAACTGGGTAACAGATTCTGGTGGAGATTTCTTAAAAATACATTATTCTACTGTTAAACTGGGTAACAGCTGATTTAAAGCTAGATTTGAGTGTGATGACTTCCTGATACCCGTGAGTGCAGGAGAATACACATTCTTTACTTGGAATTGCAAAGTACAGTCAAAAGAAATTATCTGGAATAACAATGAAAGTTGCAGCTAGGACATGCATTTGAACTCTGTTGTTACAGATAGTTAGCTCTTTATTTCCAGGCTGCTTTCAAAAGTTATAGAATGATCCTGTGAAGAATCATAGTCACCCTACATTTGGGACTCAGTTCTCTGGCATATGGGATCAAAAGCACAGCATGCACATGTGGAGGCTTAAGCCTCCCCCCTCCCCCCTCGGCATGGTGGGATTCAAATAATTTAACAACTGGTTCTGGTGATGGGATTCAAATAATTTGACAACTGGCTGTTTACAAGCACCATTTTAACAACCGGTTCTGCTGATGTGGTGCGGACCTGCTGAATTCCACCACTGCTCCCTCCCCCAATGATGTTTACCTGATCTTAAATGGCTTCAAGAGTGCAATATTTACCTCATTTGAGAAGTGTTGTGTGGACAAATACTTATTTAGCAGAGTTAATGCAATAATGAGGCAGAGACCAGTTGCTTTACTGAAATAAAGTTTACTTACTACAGGGAAGGGAAACTTGGAAGAAAAACAATAAACATCTTTCTTACTAGCTAGTACCAACAGCCAGCTTGCTGCTTAGACTATTACATGGCTACTAAGCTTGGCATAGACTGAACTGAAGGACTGACTGGACTGAGGAGAGTGAAAGCACCTGCGTGCAGAGTAAGCAAAACACAAAGAATGAGCATATCCTAAAAGCCTACGTGCAGACCTGCATGTAGCCCACCCAACCAATAGGTATCAATTACCTGGTCACTGACTTCTGACCTCACTAACTAATTAGCATGCAACAATTAACTCCTTCATTACTGGATTGTGTGACTGGCACTTGCCAAATCCCATCAAGAAGCCACAAGTTCTGACAGGCAGCATGCAAGTTTTGCCAATGAAGCAAATAGCACCCACCAGGACAATTCAGGTCAGGAATATAGTACAGGGAGAAGCCCCTCTTTGTGTTCCCAAATTGAATCAACCCCTGCTTGCCTCAGCACTGAATTGTGAGCACAGAATTAGCAGTGCATATCTAATTATCAGACCTTGAGGAAGTTGTGAGGAAACCGTAATGTGTAGTTAGGATCTCAATCCACTCAGGCCTCAGGTATTCTGGAGCAAGGTAACATGCCTGCTGATATGCCTTGGCAACAAAATGTCCTTCCCTTTCATAGAGGCTTAATATAAAATGAGTAGCTGAAGATTTGATGGTAAATAACAACATCTGATAGATAATACCCCATTAAACATCAGTTAAGGGAACAGGACTTTTTTCGAGTCTAAGGTATTGGCAACCCTGGATGGGATGCAGACAACTCACTCATTCTGTTCTACCACCACTTATTTTGAGTGAAGGGAAGTGCTACTGAAGAGAAGGGAGGAGCAGACAGGGGTTTCTTTCTCGTACACAATAGATTGTAGGTGAGCAAGGCAAGCTGTCAAAGCCAGCACATTTCAACGTTTAGCAATATCATTCAATGTAACCAAGACAAAATAGGAATGGATAAATATGGATTGAAATCTAAAAGTGAGGTTTTCTCAGAGATGTAAATTAGCTTGGAAAGTATTGGAAGTGAAGTATTTAGTAGCATGAATCTTTGATTCATTGGATAAAGAGATAGATATTAACCTAAGACATTATTATAAAAAGTGCAAAAGAGTTAGCTTATTAATTCCTCTTGGTGAAGTAGAACACTAGCAGTGAAACATCTGATAAATTTAAAATGCCAGCTAACCACTAAACTGGAGTTAATTTGATCTGAAGTCAATTAATGCAGGAGGGGTAACTGCTTAGGATTGCACTTTAAGGATTACCTAAGAAAGTCCAGACAGCAGAAAAGTTATCAACTGATACAAAAAACGAAATCCCTGTGTCCATTTGCAGAATGATTCCATAGGATTTAGGAGAAAGCTGCCAGTGATCAAACTTTTCAATATATTTCTGTTGTCCTGAGGAAAGCATGCGTCATGCTCCATTTCTACATGCTAGCCTTATAACAACCCTGTGAGGTAGGTTAGGCTGATAGTAAGTGATTTGTGCAAGGTCATCCAAGTGATTTGAGGAGTTGCATTTGTTTTCACAGATCCCAGACTAGTACTTTAACCACTACACTACACTGACTTGTAAGTGGATTCTGCACAAATATTACCACTAAATCACTAAACCAGCAATCCTTTTGCACACTCCCCAGTTGGAGGTTCTCCCGCATGAACAAAACAAGCAGGAGATTATTTATTTCTCTCCCTTGTACCAGTTCACTTTAGATTTTGTGTCCTCCATGGTCAGGGAGAATCCACCCAACCACCATTCTGTGCAGGTCACCCTCAGATTCTCTGAGCTCCTGACAATGTACAAAGTTCCCCAAACACATTTTCTCCTCCAGGCAGTGCATATGACTGCCATATAGATCTACGGCAATGCGTTCATTATTGCTTTCCCATTGCAGGGAGGTCCCTTTCTCTGAGTGTATGTGTGTGTGATGCACATGCGCAGCTGATCAGATGCAGTTGATCGGATTGCGGGACAATTGAAATGGCTGCAGGGGTTCATTTTTGTATGCCTGTGCAGCTACACAGGAAATGAAAAAAGAACAGAAAAGAATCTCCATGCGAAGGCATAAAAGCAATCCAGATTGTTTCCATGGGCTCCAATTGCCGCCTGAATGGATGAAAGGCATACATGTGAACAGAAAAAAGGAAAATGATTTCCTTTACAATGACTGCAACCTGTTATACATATGCTTTACAGAATCCACTTTAGCTTCCTGATTGTGTTTACATTTGTGAAAATGGCTCCAAATTGTTGTCTAGAAAAGCGATATTGTTTTTAATGTTTTAGAATAACCATTTATGACTTTGTTTTCCATGACTTAGTCAAGATGAAGCACCTATGTCCATAATAGATATTTTTGCAGATGTTAGCATCTTAATAATAAACAATGAAATAAAGTAAGCCACAATGGCTACCAAGTGTGTCAAACAAACACGCCTGAAGTTAAAGCTGAAATGTTAATCAGTCAAGAATACGCTTATTGAGAGAAAGAACCAATTATTTTACTGATTGAATCAAATCTTTTCTTAGGCTTGAGCAAGTTCAGTAATAAAATTGACTCACACTATTGTTAAATGCTTTTCCAGAGGCGCTAAAGGTTCCACACAATTTTAGATGCAAGACAATTTAATAATGTTGATCCAATTTGCATTACTTGTTTCTATAAAGTAGCTAAGTCAATAGAAACATGAATGAAGAAGAAATGAGAGCTAATTGATGTTGTGGTGAGACACCATTTTGTTCTAATACCTGCACATTTCCTGCTCTGATTGATACTGATCATAAACTTTTATATTCCCTTCCCTTCAGTAGGAATATACTGGACCTTATCTTTTCAAACCTTCTGCAAACTCAAGACTTATGACTTAGAAGAGGTCAGTTTGAAAGTTGATGCTAATACTAACCTTGCACAACAAGTTTTGGTTCATGCAGAGCATGAATGAAAGAATGAGTGAACAAAAACCTATTGAAAAGTACAAAGAAACTTTTGTACACTGATAAAATCCAATGCACTTTGAACCATAAGTAGTCATTCAGCATTGTACGTGTACATGCACTTGTGAATGGACCCACGCTCCATACATGACCTTGCTGGACCAATGAATGTGGACAAAAAGGTTCTGCCTTATACAAGATTGGGCTGATAACAGCTCATTGAATTGAATCTATTCTGCTCGGGACCTCCCGAAGTTCTGCTGTACAAGTTCTTAGAAAGAGGAGTTTGACCATGGGAACTTCCAGGTGTGTGGAGAGTTCATGGCCGATTTTGCACGCCGAAATTCATCCATGGCTCATCCAGGAAGCGTACCTGCCGCGTGGCTTCTCACCCTGCTTGTAGTTCCCCACTGCTGCCCAGCTCTTGCCTTTGCTTGAGTTGGAGCCAGTGAGGGAAGCCCCAAATGGTTCTGCAGAAGCCTGGGGCTTTCCCACAAGCACCGCTTAACCACTGTGAGCTCTCCTGTAGTCTCTTTCACGCATGCATGGGCAGCCTCCCTTTCCTGTGTTCGGATTGGCTGAATCTTGTTCCATTCCCCCCGCCCCCCACTCACTTTCATTATTTTTGTTTTAAATGACTCTGAACACAAAACAGGCACCAAGAATTGGCACCCTCGCACCCCACATCTAAAATTCTTGCGATTGCGAGGGAATAGCAGTCCTACACATACCCTCTGCTAAAATCTAAATTTAAAATCTTTGATTATGCAAGAGAATTTCAGCCCTCCCATTCACAGCACCTGCACACACAACTTTTCTGCCCAAGGTTTCTCCCTCCTTTATAAAAACCAAGGCTTCTCCCTCATTTTTTTCACTGTAAAGTGCGGGGCGGGGGGGGGGTTCTCAGTATCTGCCCATTGGTGGGGCAGACCAGAGAGGCAAGGTGAGAAAACTAGCCCCGTTTCTGCAACAGAGGAGTTTTGCATGCCGGTGAAAACCTCCAGAGGAACAAAGGGGCATTTCAAAAGAACCTCAACCTTTGTGATTCAGGAAATTCACAGAGCAAAGCCACTGCCATGGGGTGGCTTCAGGGCAGAAACATGGCAGCTACGCTGCAGCGTTGGGGGCAGTGCAAAACTCCCAACTGCATCGGAGCATTCCCTGTGCCAACAGAGGGACAATTTCGGTGTGCAAAATCAGCCCATGATGACTTTTTGCAGTCCTGTCAGTTTCGCGGAACGTTTCATTCTGGTCCATCCAAGCTCCAGCAAGGACAGGTTCAGGGGAAAGCACCAATGTCAGGAATCAATGCTTTTTAGGTTTGCAACTGTAGGCCTAAATACACTTTCCTGAAAGTAAATCTACGAGAACAGGGACCTACCTCACAATAGTAGCACTTGGATATACACCACAACTCATGAATTAATTTTAATTTGCATTTACAAAGCTTGGGTTTTCTTCTCTAGCATTCTCTACACAGTGTGTGCAGGTGTAGTAAAACCAATCAATGGAAAGAAAAGAGGTACCATTCCTTCCGCTACTATGATTAATGACTATGGAAGCTTTGAGGGAACTGTTTTAGCAATTAATGAGAAGTGCAGAGTGAAACCTTTGATTCTATGTTAATTCAGTTTTCAGGTTTCTCAATTAAATGGGACATTAATTGACTGAGTCTTTTCTTATTAACAAAGAGGATAAATTGAGTAGTACAAGGTCTGCCTTCTGGTCAACAATGTGTTTTTATATCCAAATCACATGTTTTGAGAAACATTTTCAATACTGTCATGGATCTCTTTACCTTGTAATGTTAAGAGAGAGATGTGACATGATATACTCAGAGTTCCTCCCCCCCCCCATCAATTTATCTATATATATAAAAAGCTAACAGTGTATTTGTTGGTGATAGTATACCTCAGTAACTGCTGGGCCAATTCCTCTGAAAATTCCCACCCACTATAGTCAATCAGGCGAGAGTGTTTTTAGATGTTCACATACCTGAAATGTCACACCTGGCCCAAGTAAAATGCCTTTTTCCTAGCGCTCCATGGTGAAGGACATGCAGCTGCCTGTGTGTAACTGTCACCCTTAGAATGTTCATGCTGCTTAGAATGTTCATTCAGATGGCCAGATATAATCAGGATTACAGTGAAAACAAAGCACACAGGCTGTATTGCTCAGGAAGTGGAAAGATGGAAAACACATACACACACATACACACACAAGCGGGGGGGAGGGGGGGGGGGGTGGCATGCAAGGGAAGAGAGGGAGGGAGAGGAAAGGGACTGAGGGGGAGGCATGCAAGGGAAGAGAAGTGAGAGAGGGGAGAGAGTGAGGGGTGGCATGCAAGGGAGGGGGGGGAGGGGGCCCAGCATCTGGATATGACCCACCCACCCTAGTGGAGGAAGAGGTGCAGGGAAGTGAGGGGAGGGGTGGCAGGCAAAGGCAGAGAAGTTGAGGGAGGAGGGAAGAGAGTGAGGGGCAACATGCAAGGGATGGGAGGGAGGGCCCAGGCACCCTAGATTCCCTGAATACTGCGGTTACAGTTAAGAAAACCAGGCACACATTACTCAGGAGTAAGCTCGGTTCAGCAACTATGACATACTTTGAATGGCTGCATCGCGCCCCTCAGAGGGTTTCCTCAGAAGCGACACCAACCAAACTTACTCCCAGGTAAAGGATCATGACCAGTCAGCCTAGATGTGTGGGAGGTGTGCCTTTCTATTCCCCAAGGAATGCAGGCACACACATCAATGACATCGCACAGTATCAGGCTGCATGTTTATTTGCCCACTTTATTGTGGTGTGCCCCAGGGGGCCTTATTATCCCCTTTGGCTGCTTATTTATGTATCTACATAAACCCCTTGCTCAGCTGGTGCGGAGCTTTGGGCTGGTCTGTCACCAGTATGCTGATGACACCCAGCTCATTCTGTTGATGGAGAGGGGGATGGCCTCCGCCCCTGCGGCTCTACAGCATTGTTTGGAGGCGGTTGCTGGTTGGTTGAAGCAGTAGCAGGTTAAAACTCTAATCTATTCGAAGATCGGAGGTCCTTTTGGCTGGGTCGTGGTAATTTGGGAGATTGGGATTTCCAGCCACCAGTGCTGGAAGGGGTCTCATTGGCCCTACGACCTCTTTGGCTTGCAGCCTCTGAGGTTTCCACCCTTGGATTCTTCATGGCCATCCATGTGAGTAGACAACGGGGTGGCTTTGTGTTACCCAAATGGCTTTTTTCCATCCATTCACCAAAAGCACGGCTGGTTGGCCTCCCCTATCTCTCCTGTAGGTCGAATCTTGGCCACAGTGATCCATGCCACTCTGTCACCCTCCTGTGGCTGAACTCACTGCAACTTCGCTTCTACGCTGAGCCCCTTCCCACTTGTGACTGATCCGGAAGTTAAAGCTGGTCCAAGTCAGTAGCAGCCCTGGCTTTTGACTAGGTGGTTCTTTTTTAAATATCATATTACCCCTGTGCTGTACCGTCTTGCACTGGCCCTCCCAGTGGAATTCGGATCATCTTGCACAGGCAACTGGTGAGTGTTAACCTTTAAAGACCCTCCAGCTGACTTGGGGCCTTCATACCAAGCTGAGACCCGTCCTGACCCCATATGTCCCAAATAGGCCTCTGCGTTCTGCAGAGGCCAATTTGCTGGTAGTCCCCTGCCCCTCATCTATACGGCCTGGCCTCTACCCGGGCCAGGAGCCTGCATAACCCTAGCCCTGTCCCAGTGGAATGCTTCTACCATTCTGCTGTCCAGGCCCTGCCGGGACCCTTTGGTGAGGGATTCCTCTAGGGCCTGTAAGACCCAGTTATTCCACACCGGGCCTTTGGGGATGCTAGGCGCAGACTGCCTGCCCACTCCTGGGAGCCCCCACAACTAGTTACTTACTATCTTCAAATATTATTGCCTGATTGTTGAATTGTTCAAACCATTTTTTGGGCAATGCTGGCCCTCCTGGCCTTTGGGTTGGGCTCCATCTGTGCATGCCTCTGGGCATGTATTTTTACTTGTAATTTTTGGAATTGCTGCTTCCATAATGTATCTTTTAGAATGGAATTTTAAATAAGTTTTATTGTTATATTGTATATATGAGACCTTATATTGTATTTGTTTTATAAGTCTCATTGCACATAACACCTCCCAGAGCCCTTCGGGGTTGGTGAGTTGCCATTAAATCTAATAATAATAATAATAATAATAATGTAATAATAATAATAATAATAATAATAATAATAATAATAATAATGTATTTGTGAAAGTAACGTGCTGCTGGCCTCTGCAGTGGACATTTGCTGCTACTGTTCCTTTCCCATTTCACCAAAATAAGCCACAGCAATGTGTGGCCGGGCCCTCTAGTATATATACAAATCTATCAGTGCATTTTTCTGCTGACAGGTAATCTCCCAAACTACTGGACCGATTGCTTTGAAATGTTCACACAACATCACATTCGCGTGCGGCCATTGGGTTATTCTCCACTACTGTTTCCACACCTCCTGTTGTGTAAGCACATGCTCACCAACTGTGCCAGTTATTGTGTAACATGCCACAATCTGTGACAAGGCGGGTTGGAACTGCCACAGTTCTAACAAATTTCATAACAGCGCCATCCTACTGGCCGTCACAAAGGCAACACCTTCTTCTGACATTACAAGGGAACTTCAAACCATGGCGCTTCCTTGAAAAACCACTGCCTTATGGAGTGAAAGAAATGGGGCCCACCATCTGGATATGACCCACCCACCCTAGCGGAGGAAGGGGAAGGTGAGGGAGGGTCTGGGGGTTTGCTGGACCAAGCAGCCCTGAGAATTTATGAACGGGCTACAAGCGTAGCTCCTCATGCCTCCCAAGGCGTCTGTTTTAACCTAGGTACTTAAGCCTCTGCGAAGGGGAAGAGTGAAAGGGACAGGACCAGCCACCTGCACATGGCCCACCCACCCTAGCAGAGGAAGGGGAATGTTAGGGAGGGACCGGCCGGCTTGCCATGCAAGGGAACCGGAGAGAGGGGGGAGCGAGGGGCTCCTTGCCCCTCCCCTCCCTTGCAAGCATTGTGCAATGACATATGTTTGAACTGTTCACTTCCCCTTTTCTTTCTTTTCCACTTTAGTTGGTTCAGCCACGGCTGGGCCCGCTAGTTGAAAATAAAATGACAACAGGAGAAAACTGAGAGGATATCACATTACACATTTTTCAAAGTAAATGCAGCCAGGAGAGACATGGTGTTGATCAATAGCAGCCAAGCAACCTTTCCGAAAAGGAAAACTTTAGGTGCAGCCAAACAAAATTAAAGAGTGTTGCTGTTGGGTTCAATGCGACAGGGTTTCTCTAGTCAGCTAAATTGTTAAAGGTATAACAGTATGACTATCTTTCTCAAAGGAGCAATGGAGAAATAATTCAGCTTGGCAGTGTTTTGCCAAGGAGCAGCAGTGGCGTAGGAGGTTAAGAGCTTGTGTATCTAATCTGGAGGAACCGGGTTTGATTCCCAGCTCTGCCGCCTGAGCTGTGGAGGCTTATCTGGGGAATTCAGATGAGCCTGTGCACTCCCACACATGCCAGCTGGGTGACCTTGGGCAAGTCACAGCTTCTCGGAGCTCTCTCAGCCCCACCCACCTCACAGGGTGTTTGTTGTGAGGGGGGAAGGGCAAGGAGATTGTAAGCCCCTTTGAGCCTCCTGCAGGAGAGAAAGGGGGGATATAAATCCAAACTCTTCTTCTTCTACTACTTCTTCTTTTGGGGAGAGCAACTCAGCTTGGCAGAGCTTTTGGGGAAGAAACAGCTTGGCAATGTGAGAGGAGGCTAGGCAGGGACTTTTGAGGCTATGTATATGGGGAAATTGGCAAGGAGCATTCCGCAGAGTAACACAAGGAGTCCAAATTGAGTTTAAAATGTTTATATAAATTCGGTTTCAAGCAAACATACAGGAAGATATGGAGGCACATACACACAAGTTCCTAGAGATATAAAAAGGTGAGAAAAGTAGATTTGGATGATAGAAAGGGAATTGGGAGACAGTAGGGTGATACGTTACCTAATGGTTCCAATGCAGCAGCTGAAGTAGAAGACAGGGACTCTATGGCAGCACAGAGATCCCATAGAAGGATGATATCGTGTCTCACACTAATTTGACTGAGGGAGTTTCAGGTTAGAAATGACCAATGAGCTTAAGGTGAGCAGAACTTTTATAGGGTGGATCACTAGTTTGGTGGGAAAAGAGACCCTTTGCATTAGGTTTCGTTTCCTACAGCTGTGCTGGGTTGCGGGGCTGATCTAATCAGCAGCTCTATCTATTGTCCTAACCCAGGGGATTGGTAGCCAATTGTTTCCTTGATTACATTAGCAACACCTTGAATAGGTGGTCGGCAGAGTGAGTCTCTGGCTATTGTAATTTAGCTGAGGCAGTGAGATTACATCAGGGATGGGAGCATTTAGGAGTTTTAGGAACAGCTGAAGGGAAGGAAGGCTGCAGCATCTCAATTCAAGGTATAGTTCACATTTACAACTCTATCAACTGTAACTCTGGCTTGGGTGTGGACATCAAGGAGCAAATGAGTAGATTTATTTTCTACTGACTGTTTGCTATTCCTTAGGCTTGCTGTTAGCCCATTTTATCCTCTGCCACACCATATATATTTGTTAGCATTCAAATATGTCTCCCATATACATTGTATCCATAAATATCCTGGCTTTATCCATAAATATCCATGTTTTAAGATGTGGGGTGGAAGGGGTACATAACAAAATGTATCTCTTTGTGTCTGTTAAGTGCTGTCAAGTTGCTTCCAACGTATGGCAACCCTATGAATTAATGACTTCCAAAACATCCTATTATTATCAGCCTTGCTTACATCTTGCAAAGTGAGGGCCATAGCTTCCTTTATTGAATCAGTCCATTTCATGTTGGTGCTTCCTCTCTTCCTGCTGCCTTCAACTTTTCCTAGCATTAGTGTCTTTTCAGAGTAGTTCGTGGCTACCCTTAGTATGGCTAAGACCTAATAGCCTCGATACAAAGAGATTCAGAGCCAAATTATCCCTTAGTGGAGGCTGGAGCAGTCACATAGACAACACTAATCAAGGCCGGCATGATAAGAAAAAGGAAAAGATGAAACAAGAAAGCAGAAATAGCCAGTTAAAGACTTCTTCCTAGTTTAAAAGCTATATATGTCTATATTAACTTTTTCACTCTATTACTAACAACATCAAACTATATTAACAGACATATCCTACAACAATCTAACTTTGATGTGTTATGTTTTCCTAGCGAAGATTAATTGCTAAAATAACAATTCAGCTTTGTATGGTTTGAGACTAGAAAACATAGATATTGGCCGGATGCCCAGAAGAGCTTCGGCAAGAGAAGGAATAACATAATCTGTAAAAAAAATAAAATAATGGTAAACAATAACAATGGGTGATACAAAGAGGCCGGTTTTAGTGAATAAAGCAGCTAGAGAAAAGTTTTTTATATAGTTGGTAATGTACTTTACAAAAAATTAAGATGTATGTGTATGCTGGGAGGGAGTTGGGGTTAAAAGCGTAAGGAGCCAACAGAAATACTCCAACATGGAGGAGGAGGAGTTTGCCTACCACCAAGACCAAAGTTGAGGAGAAAGGAGGGGAAAGAAAGGGGAAAAGGGGAAATAAGAAATTGAAACTTCACAAACAGCAGAGTTCTGACAAATCAAGTCTACAAAAAAACCTTATGGCAGGTAATAAGATAAAAAGAAATAAGCTTCCAATTAATGTAAATGGTCTAAAGCTCTGACTTCGAAAAGATATGGGTAAACTTGCTACCAGATTTATCAAAACAAGTTACGTCCAGAAATTATCTGCCTTCAAGAATCTCACAAAAAAGAAGACAGATGAGGGAGACTTAATAAAAGAAAGTGCCAGGGTTGGGAAAATTATGGGGTGAATCTAGATGCAGTGCAAAAAGAAATGGGTTGCCAAATTTTAATGCGAGAGAATGTGGATTTTTTTCAGTTAGAAGAGTTAACTTAGGAGATCAGAGCGGTGGGTTGGATCATTTTGTCAAAGGGAATTTATATGGATTTCTGAAGTTAACAATTATAGAATGTGTATGCCCCAAATAAAAAACAAAAGACGTTCTTGGGAAAACTATTTGGGAAATCCTCTCAGGGATTATTTTCAGGTGATACGTTAATTATGGGAGATTGTAATATGGATGGTTATAGGGGACATGAAATGTTAAAGAAATGGACAAACATAATCAAATATGTATAGTGAACTGGGTGAATCTCAACAGCCAACTCTACTTTCCTCAAATAGACACAGCAAATGCATAGACTATATTTTTTTATTAAAAAAAAAATAAGTGAGTAACCTTCTCACAGCGAGAGTAAATAGAAAGAGACACATAAGGAATGGGTTTCAGATCATGTACCCCATTGGTTGCTACCACATTCAGGGTGGAGAGAGAGGAAAAACAATATAGATGGAGATACAAAGGAAAAACATTGTATGGAAAAAATGAGAAAAGATAGTTAAAAAAGAGATTTGAAAGAAAAAATAGAAGACATTATTTTTTTTCAGAGAATAAAAGGAACAGTCAAAGGAAAGGCGATATTCTCTGGGGCCTTGCATCTAAGGCAGTAATTAGAGGGTTATTGTATAGCTTGAAGAGTAAGTAAGATGGAGATAAAAAGAAAAAAATAAAACAGGGGAAAGGAAAAGATTTAATAGAAGGGATTAAAATTAGAAGGATTCAACTTCCCAAGATAAATATGATAAAAGGAATAAAAAATGAGATTAAATAGAAGTTACAAGCACAGCTAAGATGATTTGTAGATAAAAGAAGTAGAAATGTGGAAAAAAGGAAATATGGGGTTAAAAAACCAAATTTCAAAAGACTTCAAATATAAATTCAATGAAAAGAGACTGGCTAACTATATCTGAAAAAAGAGGAAAGAGAAACAGAGAATAAAAGGGATAAAAAAGAGATGGCAGTAACAGAATATATAACAGAAAATAAAAGCAATAAGAGAAAGAGACATTTAGAGAAGGAATTTTTTATAAAAAGGAAATTATTTAGTCAAGTCCAGAATGAGAAAAATACGTGATAGAGAAAACCCAAAAAGGTAAGTTAACACAGGAAGGGAGAGAGAACAAATGCAAGAAGATATGTACACATACTACGAGGGAAATAGCAAGTGTTATTAAAGATTTGAAAACCAATAAATCCCCAGGAGGTTAGGATGGGTTCAACGCTGTGAGAATACATTATAAAGAAAATGTCAGAAGTATTAATCCCAGAGATGCAGGCATTGTTTAATCCATATTCTAAGAGAGAGCACAGGGTGCCAGAAACATGGAGGAGGGATAATGGAAATAATAAATATCAATTGCTAAACCAGGGACAGGAATCCAGAGCAGGTAGAGGTCATATAGGCCAATAAGGTTTATTAAAACCAAAGATTATAAAGATTTTTGCGAAAGTATTTGCGAATAGACTAAAAACATCCTTCCAAAGTTAATTGGACAAGAGCAATACTTGGCTTTTATAAGAGAGTGTAGAGACACATTAGTCACCCATTAAGGGAATGTACTCAATGTAATAGAACATGGCAAAAATAGAAAAATATGCAATGATAAAGTTAGATGTATACAAAGCATTTGATACAGTTAGTCATAATTATTTACAATTTCAAACTCTAGAAAATTCTTTTGAGGTTTGGAAAACAATTTATAAATATTATTCAGAGAGATTTATAAAAGGAGGAAGGGCTAAAATAAGAATTAATGACGTGTGGAATTCAGGAATTGTAAATATTACAGAAAGAGGAGTAAAAAGCTAAGGTTAAGGTCCATTATCACCACATCTATATTTATATTGGCAATGGAATATTTGGCAGAAAAGGATAAATAATAATGGAAAAGGATAAAGGTTATAGAAAGTGAACCAAGAAAGAAATAAAAGGGCTTCAAACTTATTTGCAGATGATATATACTAGTAATATACTTGGTGAGATCTGGCTGATACAATAAAAGAATTAAAAATAATTTTTTGTGAAGATCTCTTTCTAGAAATACTCCAGGATTAAAAGTCAACATGGAGAAAACAGAAATAATGGGGGTTAATGTGGAAAAAAGTCAAATAGAGAGAGGATTGATTACTCAAAAAAAGAAGATTTAAAATATTTGGGTTTATCATAATAACACAGAGAAAGGAGAAGATGTTTAAATATAACTATGAAGTAAGGTGGAAAAAAATATTAAAACAAATAAAAAGAATGGGATAAGAAGACCTTATCACGATCACAAGGGAAAAGTCAAAGCATTAAAAGAAATGTGTATAATGCCCGAAAATGTTCTATTTATTTGAACTCTTCCATTTGGGAAATTAAGTGGAAACAATTTGAGGAATGGGATAGAAAGCTGAGAAAGCTTGGGTGTTTAATAATAAAAAACCAAGAATCATGAATAAGATTATATATATGTCAAAAAAATTCTACTCTAGGTTGGGGATCCCAAAAAATGCAAGAGATACTATGAAGTATGCGTTCCTAGATTATGAGTCTGATGAGTATAAGCAGGGGATAATGTGAAAAATGGGATTAAGTTTGAAAATGAAATAAATGAAGGAGTTGCCGTGACATGGTATCTTCAATATAGAGTTGAAGAAAGGAAATCAAAAAAGCAATAGGACCAAGAAAGGTCTTACTAGATATATGGGAAAAAAGGAGAGGTAAATGGATGCCTAGCACCCTGGATGTGGCACCATTGGGGAATGTGGTTGGCAAAAAAAAAAAAAAGGTTATAAAAATAATGAAAAGAAAAGGAATTCAAACTGTGGCAAAATTTAATCAGGGAAGGAGGAGAAATTATAACACTACAAAAATTTTATAGAGCTAGGGAAATGAGAACTGGTTGGTTTTGAGAGGCATTTGGGAAAGGATTAAGGCTACAAGGATAAAAGGAGAATGTATAATGTCGAAATGTTTGGAATTATATGGAAAATATAAAGGGAAAATTTTGGGGCACATATACAATCATATGGTAGATGATAAGGATTTTATGATAAGAACACTGAAACAAAAATGGGAGAAGGAAGGATCTCTAGATACTGGAAATATTGAAAAATTAATAGACAGTTGGAAAAATATAAAGATTGAGAAATATATGGAGTTAGAAAGAAAAGTGATATTAAAATGGTATAGAACACCAAAACAACTAGCCTACATGATAAAAGGACTTAGTTCAAAATGCTGGCACTGTGGAGACCAAGAGGCATATTATAGCCATATGTGGATAGAATGTTCAGAAGTAAAAAAATTTTGGACAACTGTATTAATATATATCGAGAAACTGGTGAAGATAAAGATTGATTTAAATAATGACTTAATGTTTATGGGAGTAATGGAAGACAGAAGGGTGGAAAAACAATATAGTTATATATACAAAATAATGATTAAAGCAGCCCATGCAACAATAGCCTTGGGCTGGAAAGAAAAGAAAAAATGGACAATTCAGAAATGGTTAGAATATATTTGGGAACAAGTGACATTGGATATTTTCGATATACTAACCAAAAATAAGACGTGGCAAGACAAACAGAATGAAATTTTGAAAATATGGATAATATACGTGGACTGGATGAAAGAAGTTCGAGTCATCGAAGAAAAATGGGAGAAGAGGCTACAAAGAATGAACTTACTGCTGTTTGTGTGAAAAAACTAAGAAGAAGCAATGGGGGGGTGGGAGAAAAGGGGGAAAACGTATTGTTTGAAAATGTATGAAGAAAGAAATTATTATCATAAATTGTAAAATTCAAATGATACAATAAAAAATTTAAAAAAAACAAAAACAAAATACAATAGCCTCAGTTTAGTCACTTTAACTTCTAGGGAGAGTTCAGGTCTGGTTTCATCTAGAACTCACTTATTTGAGGGTTATGGCCAATGGTATTCGTAAAACTCTCTTCCAACACCACATTTCAAATGAGTCAACTTTCCTCTTGTCATCTTTCCTTCTTGTCCAACTTTCATTTCCATAAGAACATAAGATAGACAGATAATTAGGCTGAAGGGTGGTAGAAGTAGTCTGAAATACCTAACCCTTTCCCAGACTTTCTGCAGGGATAGAATATATATACATTGGGGATTGAGATTCATGGGAGTACATGTTCATGGGAATGCATGTAGGTGTAGCACCTACATTAGCACAAATAGGCAGAGCTCTTGCCGTGTGATCAGGAATACTGATAAAGTGTTTTTAAGTCCAAGTCCTAATTATGTACCCTCCTTCTGGCATTCATTTCAGAGCACCTGAAAAAGCTTTATTGTGACCTAAACACAAGTGTACAGCAAATGTGTGCTCAAACCACATCTATCACTGTTAGAAATAATACCCTTCCTAATTTAACAACTGATCACATTTCTTAGAAATATCCAACATGGGTTATTATCACTATTTCTAGTGCATCTTCTTATATTTGAAATGAAATGTCACATCAATTGCTATCTCGTAAAGGCTAATATTTATCAAAAGGAATCTTGTCAAAATTTCTAGTGTTTTAATATCTTCTACAGGGGCTGTGGAATATATTTCACTGAAAAGCAAACATGGAGTATTTGGCAACTAATTTCCTTCCATTTTTTAAAGAACTGAATTTAACCTCATTTTTCCCCTTCTGCCAATTTTATTCATTTCATTCACTTTAGTATTCATTTCAAAATACTCCATCTTCCAGGCAGTTTTCTCTTTTTTATTTAGGAAATGAAGAAATTACAGAAAACATTAGTTAGACAATAAAGGACAGTGAAGAAAGAAGAAAAAAGAAATAGAAAAAGAAAACTTCTATCATGGGGAATAATTTCACTTACATTCTATACATTCTATACAAATACAAATTATATCCAAATTACTATTCCCAAAACCAGTGCTCAACATATTAAATATTATCACATATTTTCTTTCCAGGAAATTCCCTAAATATATTACAAGATTGTTCCAGATTCTCATTAAGTTGTATTCCTTTTTTCTTCCTTATATTTTTCTAATATTATTCATTAATTTTTCCAGTACCTTAAAATTCCTGATTTTAACTCATCCTATTTCTAGCAAAATATTTTTTGCATTTTTCCAGTTTGAAACAATAACCAATCCTGACCAAAACTGAGGCCCTTTCCGCACGAGCGGTTTATGGTGCCCTGGGGAGGGTATAAAAACGCTGTCCCCAGGGAGCCATTCGCACAGGGGGCGAGGCTGCTGCGCAGCCGTGCCGCCCTCGTGCCGCCCAACCGGCACGAAGCCAGCGTTTCCCAACCTCGCTTGGCAAGCGAGGTTGTTGGGAAATGCCGGCTTGGAGCCGCTGCCTTGCGAATGGCAGCGGCTTCCAGGCGCCTTCCCTCCACCCCCACCGGGTGACTCACCTGTCCTGCGGCCCTCCGGCGCATCGCCGAGGCCTGGGGACACGCCCCCTTTGCCCTGCGACCCTGGAGTAGTCACGCAGGGCAGGGGGGCATGTCCCCTGGCCTCGGCGACATGCTGGAGGGTCGCAGGACAGGTGAGTCGCTCTGATGACAGCGCAGCTCTGCGCCGTTGTCCCTGCCGTTTCTGGGACCGTCCATGTGAACGGTCCCAGAGGGGTCGGGTCGGCGTGGATTGTGCCGACCCGACCCCTTCCGCCTCTGTGCGGAAATGGCCTGAGTGTTTTCTGCTTACGGTGTGCATCTCCATTAGAAAATATGTTTAATAGGGCTAATTTAATCTTGGGTTCTAACTATTCTTTTATTATTTGACCACACTCAGCAAAAATAGCTTCCCAAAACTTTCTCATAATGGGACAGAACCACATATGTATAAAAGTACCAAGTTCCCCACAGCCTCACCAAGTTTTATTTCTGACTTTTATTTTATAATAAATCCTAACCAGAGAATAACACAATTTTTGAAGCACCTTTAATCCATGTTCTTATACATTCCTCAAAATTAACTTAAATGGGACTTGCTTAAATATTTTATTCCAATCAATATCATTTATGGTTTTATTTAATTCTAATTCTCTGTTCTTTTAAATCAACTGAGATGGCTTTTGTTCTTGATTCAATAATGTCTTATGTATTTTTATTATTAATTTCTCCCTTTCTCTTCTATATTGTAAACTAATTCTTCAGATTTAGTGAGAGTCTATTTATTTGATCTCATTAGAAATTTTGCAATTTGATGTCTCTGTACCAAATTGCCTCCTTTTGCAATATCACTTCCAGTCCCTATTTGGTCTCCTTCCTATAAAATTACATGTGTATATATGTATATTAGAAATATGTATATATGTATATTAGAAATACAAATGTACATTTGTGTATATATATATTAGAAATACCTTATTAAAGAGGGGCTCTTTAGGACATAAACCATAATTTTTAATTAAACAAAATTGTGAGTGATATACAAGTGAGGCCAAAAGTGAAATTCCTGGATATAATATTCGTCTCCATTTTCTCCATATCAAAATTGGACTACATATATATTTCACATTTTGTTGAGATGAAACATGGGGACTCAGATTTGAGGTTTGCTGTAATTCAACAATTTCAGGAATTGAAGAATATGGGTAATATAGACCTTAATAAATACATTATGCAGGCTGAAAATAGGTTTATTTTCCAGTTTAAAAGTCATACAGTGGGTTTGAAAAGAGAAATTGAATTCGATTGTCATTTGTAGATGGTGTATATGGCCCTTTAAGAAGGGGTTAGTTGAGTATGCAGCTGTCTTCCATCTGTTGTAGGCTTATATTCCCCTGGGATCCTTGTAGTTTCTTATGAAATGTCAAGAAGCCATATAGGATGTTACTTCAACTCTGCAGAAAGAAAATAAGCATAGAATGAATAATGAATAATGAAATATGATTTGGGTTATTTATAGGTTGAGATAACACAATGTTTAATATTTATGAAAACATGAAAATTATCAGACCCTCAAAATTCATGACTCTTTGCGTTTGGTGCCCATCTTACACCCATGAACAGTGTTGGTGCTGTCTCTCATCTCCTCAGACCTCTTCTTAATCAGTAATTCGGGGATGGGGTGGTATATCAAAACCAACCAACAAGCAAATAAATAAATAAATATTTCCCTTCCCTCAATGCCCTCCTCTATTCCCCTCTACCTTACACCTCTCTATCTACACTCAAAATCTGTATGTTTGTATCTTTTTAATCCTTAATAAATTGTAAACCAGAAGAAGAAGAAGAAGAAGAAGAAGAAGAAGAAGAAGAAGCAGCAGCAGCAGCAGCAGCAGCAGCAGCAGCAGCTTGTTATCACCTGTGGAACGCAGCATTCTCTGGGAGAAATATTAAATTTGAATTGCTACTGGGTCTACAAATTGGGATTGCTAACTCACATGCTCCCCTTGTGCTACATAATCCTCCAGATTAGATACACGAGCTCTTAACCTCCTACGCCACTTCTGTAAAACACAGGTGTAGATCCCCATCTAGCCTCTCTCATTGCAAGGTCTGATCCCTGCTAATTCCCCAAACTAAAAGGAAAAATACCAAACTAACTTGGATAACAATACTTTGTCCTATGCCCACATTTTGTTTGACTCCTATGAAGTGCTAAATGACATTCAAAAATCCAGTTTGTTCCTGCCCTTCCCCTTCCCCTGAGACCTCTGAAAAGTGGTTCTTGAAGCTTCAGTAGCCAGATGAGCAAAATTCCAATGGCCCAGGATATTACTGTCAGGAGGAAGAACTAGACAGGCACTGCTGTCCAGGTAGCAGGAATACCACTGCTGTCCAGGTAGCAGGAATACCACTGGCCAAAGATGAATGGAAGAACCACTGTACTTATCTGGTCCCCACTGCATCTACTGGACCATGAGACATTTTGTCCACGGAGGTTTTTCAGTTTTCAGCATCAGCTTTTTGGTGGGCTCTGGAAGCTACAGGGGGAAGGGAAGATAGGAAAGAACTATGTCAGGAGCATCCTTGCACTATGTAGGACACAAACCGATTTAAAGCTAGTTGCAACTATCAAGAACCACTGAAAAAATGGATGGGGGTGTTGTTACTATGTTGTGTTGGACTGTGTCTCTTGATACCCCACCAATATTTCAACAAAGGGTCCCAAAGCCCACTTTTGCAGTTAATTGTGTTCCTTTTACATCAATGATCAGAATAACCTCTGAATGTTTAATTATGCCACCAGTTCTATTCCTAATCAATCTTTTTCATTAAAAACTGTTGAGCCAGACAACTAAGATAATTACTGCCGAATCATCTTAATTAAAAAATTTAGATTCTAATTAAAAGTCATTGTTTACTTCATCAGAAAGCCATTACGATTCAGGACAGTACTGTCCCATTCCTTTTTTGAAGTGTTTTATTTGTATAAGGAATAGATGATACCAAGCAGAGTCCTCATCTGTCAAGAAATGTGAGCTATGCCCTGAACAATTAAAGGATATTTTTGCAAGTAAATAATAGATGTGCTTGTGAACTTCCTGATATTTTTTGTTTGCAGTAGTAATGATCAGCATTTGTAACACAGAATGTCACTCTATAATGAAAATAAGAAAACTTGAAAAATAATTCCACTGGGAAATTCTTAACTATCAGATAGTTTTGCCATTTCATGCATATCTTTTGTAAAAGCAGTTTCTGTCAAGTCAGAAAGAATACTTTAATTATTAGATGAGAAATGCCTTTCACTTATGAGTTCAAGTAATTGGCACAGTTTCAAACTTTTTTGAAGCACTCCATACAACGCTGGCTGTATACATTTGAGGATTCATTTGGCAAGGCAATCAGCTATAAAATCTTACCTAGTGTTAACAGAATTTCCCCTCTAATTCACATCTGATATAGGAGTTGTGTAAATGTTTTCCCAGTTGTGCAGGAGTCACATCCACAAGTGAATCTGTTGTACCTGGGCAGCTAATGAAATGCAGCCTCCAGTCATTCTGTATAGCTGGAAAACATGATAGATCTGGCAGCCAGCCAGTGAAATAATCCCGGCCCTTTGGTGGCTGGACGGACGGCCCATCGGCATGTGGGCCAAGCCACAACTCCCACCTTCCCTTGTCTCCCCCCAGACTAATATCGAAAAGGGGGGGGCAACAGCATTCTATATAGCTGGGAAAAATGATAGATCTAGCAGCCAGTCAGTGAAAGAACCTTGGCCCCTTCAGTGGCCGGGCAGCCAGCCCATTGGCATGCGGGCCAAGCTGCTGCCGCCTTCCCTTGCCTCCCCCCAGTCCAACATCAAAAAAGGTGGTGCAGCAGCCAGGTAAGTGGGCGGCAGGGGAGCACAGCTGGGCAGGCCTTTCTCTGACATTGGCCAGGAGGCCTCCCTTTCTCCAGCGGGGGAAAGGTGAACTAGTAGTTAAGCCATTGGAATCCCACCACTGGGCCTAACTATACTAATGAGAAATGATATTGCAAGGAGATCCTTACCCAACTGCTCCTCCATCACTCAAGCAATTCTCATTTGCACTGAGAAAACTATGTTTATTTTCATTAATGTATATATCCCTCCAGGATTGGAGTCTACCTCACTGTGTATATCAATACCAGGTGTGAAGGACAGTTTAATATTAGGAATATATTATTGTCCCCCTGACCAAAGTGCACAAGAGGATTCTGAGATGGAAAAAGAAGTTAGAGAGGCCAACAAAAACAAAAATGTTGTGGTAATGGGTGATTTTAACTATCCCCATATAAACTGGAAAATGCATGTTCAGGTCACAGAAGTATAAGGGACAGAGCATTCCCTGGGATATGCTAGAAGTGAGTTAATGGCTTAGAGCAGATGGTTGTGGAACCAACCAGGGGAGAGGTGATCCTAGATCTAATTCTATGTGGGACCCAGGACCTGGTGCAGGAAGTCAGTGTTGTTGAGCCGATAGGGAACAGCGAACACAATGCTGTCAGATTCAGTATCTCAGCATGCGAACAAGTGACAACTACTAATGTACTTAAATTCGCCTTCAGAAAGGGAAATTTCTCAAAGATGAGGGGGATAGTGTGCAGGAACCTGAAAGGGAAAATCAAGAGAGTCAAAACTGTCCAAGATGCTTGGAGGTTATTTAAAAACACAGTCTTAAAAGCTCAGCTGGAATGTGTTCCACAGGTTAGGAAAGGCAGCGCCCAGTCCAAAAGAAAGCCACCATGGTTAACAAGAGAGATTGAAGAAATTATCAGAAAAAATAAAATCTCTTTTAGAAAATGGAAGTCCAGTTTGACTGATAAAGAAAATGAGAGGGAACACAAATGGTGGCAAAAGAGAAGCAAGTTAGCTGTAAGGGAGGCAAAAAAGGATTATGAGGAACACATGGCTGCGAACATCAAGACCAGCAACAAACAGTTCTTCAAGAATATCAAAAGTAGGAAGCCAGCTAGGGAAGCTGTAGGCCCATTAGATGACGAAGGAACAAGAGGTGTACTAAAAGATGACAGGGAGATTGCAGAGAAGCTGAATGAATTCTTTGCATCTGTCTTCACCCAAGAGGAGGTGAGGAAAATTCCTGCACCTGAACCATGCTTCTTAGGAGGTGAATCCGAGGAACTAGCAAAGATAGTGGTAGACAAGGAAGAAGTTTTGGCAGCCATTGATAAACTAAATGCTACCAAATCCCCTGGCCCAGATTGCATTCATCCAAGAGTTCTTAAAGACCTCAAGCATGAAGTTGCTGATCTTCTCACTTTAATATGCAACTTATCCCTGAAATCAGGCTCCATCCCTGAAGACTGGAAGATGGCCAATGTCACACCAATATTTAAGAAAGGATCTAGGGGGGACCCGGGAAATTACAGGCCAGTCAGTTTGACATCTGTTCCTGATAAATTAGTAGAATCTATCATTAAAGATAAAACTATTAAACATGTACAAAAGCAAGACCTGCTGAGGAAGAGTCAGCATGGCTTTTGCAGAGGCAAGTCCTTCTTACAAACTTACTAGAGTTCTTTGAGGGTGTAAACAGGCATGTGGACCGGTGGACATTGTCTACTTGGATTTCCAAACGGCTTTTGACAAAGTACCCCACCAGAGACTATTGAGAAAACTCAGCAATCAAGGAATAAGAGGGGAAGTCCTCCTATGGATTAAAAACTGGTTGAGAAACAGGAAGCAAAGGGTGGGTATAAATGGGAAGTTCTCACAATGGAGAGATGTAGGGAGTGGTGTCCCCCAAGGATCCGTTTTGGGACCAGTGCTCTTTAACCTATTCATAAATGACCTGGAAGTAGGGGTGGGTAGCGTGGTGGCCAAGTTTGCAGATGATACCAAATTATGTAGGGTGGTGAGAACCACAAAGGATTGCGAAGAGCTCCAAGCGGACCTTGATAAATTAGGTGAGTGGGCTAAGAAATGCAGTTCAATGTAGCAAAATGCAAAGTGATGCACATAGGGGCAAAAAATCCAAATTTCACATACACGCTACAGGGGTCAGTGCTATCAGTCACAGACCAGGAAAGGGATTTGGGCGTCTTAGTTGATAGTTCCATGGGAATGTCAACTCAATGCATGGCAGCTGTGAAAAAGGCAAACTCTATGCTGGGGATAATTAGGAAAGGAGTTGATAATAAAACTGCAAAGATTGTCATGCCCTTATACAAAGCCGTGGTGCGACCGCACTTGGAGTGCTGTGTTCAGTTCTGGTTGCCACATCTCAAAAAGGATATCGAAGAGATAGAAAAAGTGCAGAGAAGGGCAACGAGGATGATTGAGGGACTGGAGCACCTTCCTTATGAGGAGAGGCTGCAGCATTGGGACTTTTTCTCTTTCTCACAATACTAGAACCAGATGATCCTCGGGGATGGGGTGGTCTAGAAGCCCAAAGTATAAATAAATAAATAAATAAATAAATAAATAAATAAAATGCTGGAGGGAAGAATTAGGACTAATAAAGGGAAACACTTCTTCACGCAACATGTGATTGGTGTTTGGAATATGCTGCCACAGGAGGTGGTGATGGCCACTAACCTGGATAGCTTTAAAAGGGGCTTGGACAGATTTATGGAGGAGAAGTCGATCTATGGCTACCAATCTTGATCCTCCTTGATCTGAGATTACAAATGCCTTAACAGACCAGGTGATCGGGAGCAACAGCCGCAGAAGGCCATTGCTTTCACATCCTGCATGTGAGCTCCCAAAGGCACCTGGTGGGCCACTGCGAGTAGCAGAGAGGTGGACTAGATGGACTCTGGTCTGATCCAGCTGGCTTGTTCTTATGTTCTTAATTTTCACTCAAATGATCCAACAAATTTTCAGCCGGTTGCTCTTTCATCAGTTGCCAGAAAGATGTACACAAAAGTTTTGCTAAATAAAATAGACGTTTGACTAGCCCAGAACAAAATCTTTGGTGCTGAGCAAATTGGTATCCGCAAAGGAAAAACAGCCCTAGATCACAGCCTCATATTATTCCATCCTGCGAACAAGTATGCAAATTTAAGGAAGAGCAAGCTATACGCAGCTTTTATTGATCTCAAAGGAGTCTTTGACTCCATCTCAAGAGAATTTCTGTGGCAGAAACTCCTTGCTTTAAAAATTGATCTAACACTTCTCCATCTGATTATACAACTCTATACAGATACATCTTGCCAAGTCAAATGCTCACAAGAGGACCTATTAACAAAAAGTATTACTATCATGAAAGGTGTTAACCAAGGCTGTGTTTTAGCCCCCACTTTATTCAATATTTTTCTGAACGACTTAGGCCCATTCTGCACAGGCCAACAACAATACCCCAGGGATGGTAAAAACACCATCCTTGGAGTTCTGTTCACAATGCTGCCGACTCTGAAGCAAGGCAATGCCATGCTTTCTCCCCACAAGTGGGGAAATGCTGTTTTAAAACTCGCTCAGTGAGTGAGTTTTTTGGGAAACAGCATTTCTGAGCCAGTGCCATGCAAACGGCACCGGGGGAGATGCCACTTTTAGGTGCCTCCAGTTTTAACTTCATTAACCTTCTGTCCCTGCGAAGGTAAGTGGGGAAGCCAAAAAAGAGGCATCTCCATGCAGAGTCATCCCTGTCGGCCCCAGCGGCTTCAGGTCTGCCCACATGGGACCGTGAGAGCGGTCCTGAGGCTCCACTGGCATAAATTATGCCTGTGTGCAGTTGCTTCTTCAGGCCAGGCAGAATGGGTCTTAGCTTCTACTTTATTGGAAAAAAATAGCCATTCTCTCAAACTCACTATCGATACCATTAATGCTTCATGCAGATGATACTGTCTTACTGTCATATTTCAAAGTGGGCCTCCTTCGTCTGATAAAGCAATGCATAGAGTATTGCAAATCAAACAAGCTGGAGATTAATTACAACAAACAAAAAATCCTAGTTTTTCCAGACGATTGAAGATCCATAAGTGGGAAGTTAATAACATTAGCCTGGAGCAGGTTAAGAAATTTAAATATCTAGGAATCATGTTCTCTTACAATCTCTCCTAGCACCCAAACTGCAATTTGGCTTTAACCATGGCCTCTAACAGCTCTAGGGCAGTTTCCCATTTCTTTTATAATACAGGCAATAGGTACATCCCTGCGGCTCAAGGTATTGAATGCCAAGGTTGGATCGCAGCTATTACATGGGTCCCCAATTTGGATAAATACAGTCAACCAAACTATTAACACCCTACAATCCAAATTTTTACATAAAGTAATGGGCCTCCCTGTGTCCCATTCCCAGCTATCTACTTCGAAATGTGTCAGAGCACTCTCAAGACTATGGCATGGTTAAGAACATTCAAATACTGGCGCAAAATCTATTATCAGCAGAACTCTTCCAGTTTCATTTACTCCTTTTTACAAGATAGCATTTCTATGAACTACCATCAAAAAAATTGAATCTATTGGCCTCTCGTTTGAATCATTTTGTATGCTTACCTACAATGAGGCTTATAGCACCCTAAAAGTGAAACTTCTTGATTAGGAATTCCAATCATTGACAAATGCAGCCAAAAAGACCTGCTCACTCCTAAGTTTAGCAATCCCCAGCACTCAAGGCCAAATAGCTAACTATCTAATCACTTTGGTCAACCCAACACAAAGATGAGTTCTGGCTCTCACTATATTTAATGTTATGCCCTCTTCTTTTCTCTGTGGTAGGTTCAACAAACTCGATAAAGTTCAAAGATTATGCTCCTGCAACCAAAATCAGATTGAAACCATAGCCCACTTTCTCCTCCATTGTCCAAGAACAAAGGGAGTCAGAGGTTGATATGTAAATTCCATCCCATTATTTACCATGGCTTTTTAAGACTCGGTTGCTATTCCAAACTTTTTGAGTAATCCTGATTCTATATTTACAGAGATTGTTACAAATTTTGTTCTTGAAGTAATTAAAAGCAAATGATTCACTAAATGGTCTGTATTTGTATGTATAGAACAAATGTATATAACCTTTTTATTATTTTAGTCTTTTCTAATCAACTCTGTATTTTGATTAGCTTTTTTTCTCCATAAATAATTTGTGTACCTGTTATTAAATCTGCTATTTCTAATTTTATAAGTCTCTATACAGGTTTTGTATCCAATCAGAAATCCATACAAGTTCTGCTTTTTGATAATATAATTTGATATTGAGTATGGCTGGACCTTCCCACTAACAATATTTTATAGAGTCAGGCTGAACCTTAATTATAAAGCAACATTTGTTATAAAAATTGACTAAATACAGTTATTAAGTTGTAATAAAATTAACCAAAAAAGTTTAAACACTATAAACAAGAAATTATTATATACTAGCTGGCCCGGCCATGCTTCGCTGTGACTCCCCGTGGGGGGGTTAGGAAGGGCAGCAGGGTTCGCTGGACAGCTGGGCCACATGTGGGTCGAGGGCATGTGCAAGGCTCATTGGGGCTTGCTGCTGGCAGGCACCGGGAGGCTCCCGTCCAAGGCCCGGCGACTGGCAGGAAACAATCAAACCAACCCTTGCGGCCCCTGCGGCAACACCCCCACCAGATTGGTCTTGCTGCACGCTTTGCTGTGTCTTGGGGGGTTAGGAATTGAAAGAAAGCGGAAGGGGAGAGGTGTACCGGTCATGTGCTGTGCGGTGGCTATGAACGCTCCTCCTCCCTCTTCCTGTGTCCGGAGCAGGCGATTTGCGTGGCGTGAACATGCATGCTATGCAGAAGGCGGGCAAGCCACGCCCCCCAACCTGGCAGGCCCTCATTGGTCTGACGTGGTTTTGGGGAACGTTTGTTTTACCAGGCTCAGGTGTGACCTGGGAGCCTGTTGAAGGCGTGAAAACCTGCTCACCAGGGGAAGGGATGTCGTGGCCAACTTTCAGAGGAATCGGTCCAGCCATTTCGGTGTTAGGCCATCAGTAACAAATACATGATTAGCTTTTTATATATATAGATAATATATGTTGAATAAGCTGTCTGGAAATGGTTATACTGTCAAAATAAAATTACCAAGAAAGTGTTCAAACAATTTAAACTACAGATGGGAGGGGAAAAACAGGAGAGGGTGTATTTAAAAAAGGCATAATAGGTAGCTTGGAAGGAAATATTGTATTTCCAAACTTTAGTTTATTATTTCCATCTATTAGTCTACAATCAATACAAACTGAGTTATTAAGTTATTTAGTAGTTAGTAATTATTATTTATATATTCAATAATTATTTATATATTCAATAACAAAGAAAAGAAGAAGATAACCAGGACACAAAAAAGAAAACAAAAAAAGGAAGACACATCAAAAATAATAAATCAAGTCCTTTAGAGTCCAAATATTTAAAAAGAGAAAAGAAAAAAGTCAAACACAATGTAGTCCAATGGTCCAATTGTAAGAAATATTTACTAGAGTTCAGGTATTAAAATCCATAATTCAGGGGACAAGAGTCCAATATTTGAAGTAAAAAAGAGAGAGACACTGTCCAGTAAGGGGAAATGAGTAATAACCCAGAAGTTAATAACTTAATATCCCTTCCAGTCTGGCTTCCGCGCTGGTCATGGGACCGAGACGGTGCTGGTCACTGTTGTGGACGACCTCCGACTACACTTGGACAGAGGCGGTTCGGCGTTGTTGGTGTTGTTAGATCTCACCGCAGCGTTCGATATGGTAGACCACGACCTTTTGGTCCACCGCCTCGCTGGTATCGGGGTTCGAGATTCAGCCTTAAATTGGCTGATCTCGTTCCTCCGAGATCGGGGACAGCAGGTGGCATCGGGGGGTGAGATCTCCAAGCGTCGCCCCATTATGTGTGGGGTGCCGCAAGGAGCGATACTCTCCCCGATGCTTTTTAATATCTACATGCACCCCCTGGCGAGTCTAGTTCAGAGTTTTGGGCTGCGGTGTCACCAATACGCTGATGACACCCAGCTCTTGTTCATAATGGAGGGCAGCCCGACCTCGGCCCCTGATGCTCTCCAGCGTTGTCTTGATGCTGTGGCTGGTTGGTTGAGTGCAAGTCGGCTGAAGTTGAATCCCACTAAGACGGAGGTCCTGTGGCTGGGTCGGGAGTGTCCGGTGGCCTTTGGCCTGCCTACCCTTCTTGGCGAGACGTTAAAATTAACTTCATCCGCCAAGAGCCTGGGGGTGACTCTGGATCCATCTCTATCATTGGTGGCCCAGGTCACCCAGACAGCCCAGGCAGCTTTTTACCATCTGCGGCAGGCACGGCAACTGGCCCCGTATCTCTCCCGTTCTGATCTGGCCACTGTGATCCATGCCACGGTCACCTCTAGATTAGACTACTGTAACTCGCTTTACGCGGGCTTACCTTTGGCCATGATCCGGAAACTGAAACCCGTACAGAATGCGGCAGCCAGACTCCTTTCCGGAGCAACAGCAAGGGACCGGATTACTCCGGTCCTATACCAACTGCACTGGCTGCCGATCAAGTACCGGGTCATGTTTAAAGTTTTGGTTTTGACCTTTAAAGCCATTCGTGGCCTTGGCCCTGCATATCTAAGGGACCGTCTCTCCCTATATCGCCCTTCTAGGCCCTCCGTTCATCGGAGGCGGACCTACTGGTGATCCCTGGCCCCAAGGCGATCCGGCTGGCCTCTACAAGGGCCAGGGCTTTTACGGCTCTGGCCCCTACCTGGTGGAACAGGCTTCCAGGTGAGATCAGGGCCCTGCGGGATTTACAAAGTTTCCGCAGGGCCTGTAAAATGGACCTGTTCCGCCAGGCGTTTGGCCAGCCGGGATGATATCAACCGCAATAATAAGTAAACATCTGGCCTCCCGTGGGTTCATAAAAGGGGGAATAGAATAGAATAGTTGAAGCCATCTCTAGTTTAATATTTTATGTATTTTAATTAACTTATATTTATGATGTTTTAAATTTTTATGTTGTTGGAAACCGCCCTGAGCCTTCGGGGAGGGCGGTATACAAATATAATAAATAAATAAATAAATAAATAAATAAATAAATAAATAAATAAATAAATAAATAATAGGAGTCTATTCAGTTGTAAATACATTATCTCCAAGAGCTATTTCTTCCACCAGATGGTAACTTTACAGCCTGGCTATACAACTTCCAGCAACTAGCACACAGAGAAAATGGCAGAGCAAGCAAAACTCCTCAGGAGAAACAGAAAACTGCCCCAACTGAGAGAGACAAAACAGCTCACCACAAGCATTCTTGAAGGACTCTCATCAGAAGGAGAAAACCATGCACAGCTGCTTACATTCTGCTGCATTTAGCTGTGTTCCGGTTATCTCCTTATTCTTCCTCCTGGTAATCAGCAAATCATGGATTTTCTGCTCTATCCATACTTGGAATCCAGAGGAATTCCTGCACCACCACATTCCACAATTTGGTGTAGCAGGTGGAAAGGGTAAAGAACTATGACTCCCCCTCATTGCTTCAGCGCCTATTCTGTGGTGCATTTTGTTTTAAGGTTTCCTCCAATCTTGTAGCCAAATGTATTGAGTATTTTGACCCTGAGAAAAGATTTTTAGGTCAGACAACAGACTGCTTGCAGAAGGGGACAAAACATCTACTCTGCCAAATTCTTCTGGGAGCTTTTTCACTGGATCCAATCCATTATATCCATATTAACAATACCTTTAACAAATCAATATCTTTACAAAAATATTTATTCATTTGATTTCTGGTTATAGGCTGTTACAAACATCCCAAATGCTCTAGAAAGAAAGTCACCTTAACAGGACTTAATTGGGACGTGGGAGGGGGAGACTCAAAGGGGCTTGCAATCTCCTTGCCCTTCCCCCCTCACAACAAACACCCTGTGAGGTAGGTGGGGCTGAGAGAGCTCCAAGAAAAAGTGAACATGGAAAACTAATGGTTCATTCACACCATCAGACAGCAATACATTGTCATGGTAACCAGCAATGGTAACCTGACTCCATCCCATTTCCCACACAGATTCTGCACAGAAAATGTTTGAATGATTGCAGTCATGATAAAGGAACCTATTTTACTGTTTTCCCATTCATATGCATGCCATGCAGGCAGAAATTGAAGACCATGGAAATAATCAGGATTGCTTTTGCATTTTCGCACAGAGACACTTATCTTTTTAAAATTTCTTGCCAAACATGCATAAATGAACCCCCACTGCCATGCTGACCATCCCACAATATGGTCAGTTGCACCTGCATAGCTACACATATGCAACATGCAAAATAAAAGACACCCCCCCCCCCGCAATAGCAGGGCAAGGCAGGCAGATTCTCCCTGACTGTTGATTGCACAGTAGAAGGGAAGGGGGGGGGACTGCCTCATGCCTGGCTGTTTGCACAGGAGTGGTTCCAACATGGGATTTTGCAAAAGGATCATTGGTTTAGCAATTTTTGAAAATCCTGGGTTGAGGAAAATAAAACAAGACAGATTCATTTGAGGGATGGAACCTGTGCAAAGTTCCCCCCAAAATGGGTTATATAGAGTCCTACACCAGTTATATTTGCCCGGTGTGGAATTGACCACTGATAAAACTGACATGATAAGAGGAAATACTGCACAGTTTC
The DNA here is from genome assembly GCF_021028975.2 of Sphaerodactylus townsendi. Taxonomy (NCBI): domain Eukaryota; kingdom Metazoa; phylum Chordata; class Lepidosauria; order Squamata; family Sphaerodactylidae; genus Sphaerodactylus; species Sphaerodactylus townsendi. The sequence continues at coordinate 125,039,811 of NC_059425.1, read as the reverse complement.
AACCTCTGGGGGTTGGGCGGTATAAAAATCCCATAAATAAATAAAATAAAAATAAATATACTGAGCATTACAAGAACATACTCCAAAACAGTGTTTCCCAACCTTTTCAACATCGCAATATCCTTGACCTTGCTCTTTGTATCTCAGGATACCCTGTGATTGGTGCGCCCCTGCTACTCCCCCACCTTCCCCTCCCAGTGTCTCCTTGCCACCCCACCTTCCCTTCCCAGTGCCCCTGCTTGACACCTCCCCGCACCTTCCTCTCCCAGTGCCTCCTTGCCACCCCCACTTTCCCTTCCCAGTGCCCCTGCTTGCCACCTCCCAGAGGCATATCTAGTGAAAATGGAGCCCGGGGCAAAATCTGAGTTTCCGGGGGTCCCCTGGCAATTGGCTTTAGTGGGGCTGTAGCAGATCCTACACCCCTTTCTTGTGGCACAATACTTACGTGGTTCTAGGTCTTTGCATCAGGGGTTGGGAAGATGTGGCTTGGAGAAAGTTGAAAGATGATGATAGGGGGAGGGTGGGGAGGAATGACTGGAGATGGCAGGAGGGTTGAAAGGGAAGGCTTGGGGTAGCAGATTGGGAGAGGGTGGAACGGAGAAGCTTGAGGTGGGGGAGGGTGGAAAGGTGAGGGTTTTGGTGGGGCAGGTGGCAAGGTGAGGCTTGAGGTGGGGGCAGAGGCCCCCATCACTACCCCCAATGCCCCCTCCCACGTCCCAATTTTGAGCAAACAGAGTCTGGGCTGGGAGCTTGCCATGGGCTGCCCCTCGGGCCAACCCCACCAGGCTGCCCAGGATCACCACCACCCTCTTCTGCCAGCTGAAGGAGCAGCTTGGCAGGGACAGGCCGAGGGGCAGCAGAGGGTGGGGGTGGGAGAATGGGATGGAGGCCGGTAGCATTCTCTCGGTACCCATGGGAGGGGCTCACGGCACCCCAGGATATTGCAGAACCTTGGTTGAGGATCACTGCTCCAGAAGAATGAGTACCAGCTAACCTATCATTAAGATTTTCAGAAGGAAATACATTTAACCTTGCCTTTGTGAAAAACCTTTTATAATGCAGTACCATCAAGATAGTCAGATAATTAGTAGATACAAATGGGATCTTATAATTTAAATATAACCAGAGAACAAACCAAATGAGAGCAAGACCGAAGCTCTGCAAATGCAATGTCCCATAGTCTCTGGTCAATTGACTTTAGATCAACATCATGATCCATAAGAGAAAGGAGAGATGAAGAGAGGCCAATGGAAACTGTTTCCTGGGCAATCTTCTTCTTCCGTTTACTGGAGTAATCATCCTGGGCTAGATAAGATAGAAGACCTGAGCCCCTAGAAAAGATCATTAGAAGAAGAAGAAGAAGAAGAAGAAGAAGAAGAAGAAGAAGAAGAAGAAGAAGAAGAAGAAGAAGAAGAAGAAGAAGAAGAAGAAGAAGAAGAAGAAGAAGAAGAAGAAGAGAGGAGGAGGAGGAGGAGGAGGAGGAGTTTGGATTTATATCCCCCCTTTCTCTTCTGCAGGAGACTCAAAGGGGCTTTTGCACTCCTCTTTGGCCCTTCCCCCCTCACAACAAACACCCTGTGAGGTAGGTGGGGCTGAGAGAGCTCCAAGAAGCTGTGACTAGACTAGGCCTAGGGTCCTGAGTGTTTTCCTTAGATGTTCAGGGTCCAGCAATTCCTCATCAGTCTCTGTCAGCATGGCCAATTGGCCATGCTGGTAGGGGCTGATGGGAATTGTAGTTCCTGAACATCTGGAGAGCCGCAGGTTCCCTACCCCTGGACTAGCCCAAGGTCACCCAGCTGGAGGGTACAGGCTAATCTGAATTTCCCAGATAAGCCTCCACAGCTCAGGCAGCAGAGCTGGGAATCAAACCCAGTTCCTCCAGATTAGATACATGAGCTCTTAACCTCCTACGCCACTGCTGCTCTTAGAACAAATAAGCAGAATTTATTTTATACTACATGCAGAAAGAAATGCCCTGCAGAATTCAAATCAATATTGCTTCCTCAAAGGGAAGTTCTTCCTCACAAAAAATTATTTCAGACATGTAAATAGGAAGTACCTATTAGCAATATCTGGATTTCTAAAATTATTTTGACATCTGTTATTAAGGATTCCTCAATCAACTTCCTGTGCTATTCGGGGGGAGGGGGGAGACTGAAGCCACATTGGAAGTGGCAAAAGCTCTACACCAATGTCCATGACAACTGGGCTGTGCAAAGTAACACAGATGCTGGCTGTGGGCCATTTACCTTGGTGTTAGGCAACTGTGCAGCCACATTGAAGCCAAATCCAGAAGAGTGCTTGTGAATCTCTTATACCTACAATAAAGATTGTAAAATTTGCATTATATTCCTCTCTGTGGATTTTCTTCCAAGAGCTGATCTTCGTATACATTGGTATTAAAGATTCCCTACCCAGCCTCTTGCAATATTAATAAGCAGCCTGCTCTGAGCTAATTTTCCTCACATTATTGGGAGACACAGGTAACAAAACCTAGATCCCAAAAATCTTTGAAGGCTGCATCTGTCCCCTCAGCAGGGACAAAAAAGGCTTGTCCCAATTACAATCACATTTTAGGGATTGATTAAAAATGTGCAACTCCTTTCCTTTTAGAAATGGGTATTGAGATCATGATTTATTTTTTAGTTCACTTTTACATCTGCAACACTGAAGCACAGGAAGCTGAAATATATTCTGACTGCACAGCACATTTAGATTGTGGTGAAAGAAATTATTCTGGAAAGATATATTAGCATGTACTCCAAGTCTCCATAAAACACTGTTGTATTAATATTTAATTATGGAGGTAGATGAAGTTTGTTTTTCTGGGTATGCCCCCAAGCTAACTCTAAACTATCACTGATAGTGTTGCCGCATGTACCTGTGTAAACTGTAATGGCAGTAGCATGCCCCACAGCAGGGGAAAATAGACTATAGCCTCAAACTGTGCAAGGGAGGGGCAAGTAATTGGAAGGGTCAATGGCTGTATCAGTCAAAGAAATAGCTTCCCTTGAGAAAGAGACTGATTGTCCTGTATTTTATTCAGCAGCTAACCAACACTTAGCAGGCTTCCCTTTGCATATTATTGGTGCCAGCCCAATGAGGCAGAAAATTGCATCGTGTCATTTAATTTCCCAATCTTTGTTTTCATTGTATTAATCTTTTGGCTTTGCTTCACTTCATAATTTGAAGGCTCAGCTAGAAGCAAACCAAATGGAAATTCAGCTTACTTTCATATCTAGCTGAATGTGTTCCATGCAGTCTTAAGGAAGTTTAATTCTGCATAATCCCACCAATGAATAATAATAATTTGGTTTTGTATGCAGACATATTAGTGTTTATTAAACTTGCCTCAAAATTCTTGGGAAATATGCCCAAAAGTCAGTCACCAAAATATGATTAACAAATAGGTTACAAGAAGGATTTTTTAAAAAGTGATGTAGACCTCTTTTAACATACAAGGAAGTATAAAATTATTATAGGGCAGTCAAATTTTTCCAGTAGTCTTTCATTAAAGATGTATTTTCCTTGATTTTAAGATAAACTTTTTAAAATTGTTTCCCTCTCTCTGACCCACAATTGCTAGTTTGTGACTACAGTCCATGGTAACAGGAGACGGAGTTATAGTTTTACTAAAGAAACTGGGGAATCCCCATCTAACTCTCTCTGGTAGTTCTATGTCATACTATGGCTAGTAGAACCACAAGTCCTATAATTGAAAATGAAGAGTGAAAGGAAATTCTTCTTTCAAGGGTGTGATGGACCTAATGAGCAGTCAGAGGCAGAAAAGCCAGGAAGTAAAGTGTTAATCACTCACAGTGCCTGCGTGTTTGAGTGAAAGTCTGGGAGTGGGTGGAGTTGTAAAAAGAGTTAGAACTTCAACAAGACTGAAAGAGTTCGACTCTGAGTTCCAGAGAGAGCAGGTGTATTAAGTGTCTGTGAAAGACCTGTGGTTTTGGCAGGAAGAGGGTATTGGGAATGAGAAACCCAACTCTAGCCAGGAAAGGAATTACTTCTAGGGAGAGAAGAATTCATAGCCCAGAATTCTTAGAGCAGAATTAGTTCCTGTTCTGGAGAGAGTAGAACTAAGTAAACTGGGTAGAACTAAGGAAACTGTCTTAGAAAGAGTTTGGGTCAGAGAGGGACCTTTTTTTGTCAAAAGGGGAAATAATCCTGCATGTGGGACAAGATTTCCCACCCCTAGTTCTTTAGAAGGAATTGCTGTGGATCCACAAGTGCTGTGGAGTGTTCCTTAAGTTGAAGAAGAGAGAAGTGAAAGGTCGGGGAGGATACTCTTTTCTATATAGTTTATAGGCAATAGAATTAATATGTAAATCTCTAGATACTAGTTTGAATATAACTTGAGGAACATCTTTAAAGTCTATCATATTTTGAAAGCATTAAGAGTTCTGTGACTAACAAAAATCCAATTACCATCTGTGCTGAACTTTGAAAATGTCTTAGTATCTGTAAATTAATCTACTTCTTTCCCTGTTTACAATATTTCTTCCCAACCTTATCCCCTGAAGCTTTTAATAAAACTTTACTATTTATTTGTTGAATTCAGAAACATGTCTTGTGTGGTTATCTGAGGTAAACAGGGGGGAGGGGGTAAAGGGAGAGTTGATCACCTCAGTTCCCTAACCTCATTCAGTTAAACATTTATTTTAAAGAAGAGCATGGTGGAACAACTAATGGGAATTCCCAAATACATCTCAGCAAGATGGTGGTGATATAAAACTACCAGACATGAACGCTCTGCAAGTTCTTTATTTTAATTACTTTTAATTATCTTTCCTCCTCATTTTTTAATTTGTGCCTCCCTGTTAGAGATTAAGCTCTTGTTAATTCATCAGTTTAAAGGTCTGAAGCAAATACTGCAGATAAGAACTGAAGTATGTGTGTGCAGCATTCATTCTACAATCCTTGAATGAAGAGCTAAAGGATTGGGAAAGGTGATGAAAGCCATAAATCCTTTCTGAAAGATCAAGGAATAAAGAACAAAGTTATAATTTACTTGCTGGGTGGTATGCAGTAAGCAGGAGGTTATTAGGGCTAGCTGGCTGCTGTAAATTGCCATAATGGGAGCTGGTAAATGGCCACAAGAGTCTGAGGAAGTTACTCCAATTCCTGTTAGTAAATAAACTAAAATAGCTGATTATTTTCCAACATACAGTATTACTCTAGCAATTTTTTACCCTGTATAAGAAAATGAGTCATCTAATGAGGGACTGAATTAAATTGAAGGGAAAATAAATGTTTTATCTGAGGAAATGGCTGATAAAAATTATGGAACCCTCAGAACTGATGGCTAAAACACTAGGATTTATTTTTGACACTATGAGAGGAATATTTCGACACTGTGACAAGAATAAAGAAAGTCTGCTAATTCTAAACAGCTAAATGCTAAAGGACCTTTGCGTTACCTAATTTTACAACCGAATAAGGTTTGCTTAACAGTCTATGGATATAGGGGAAATCTACCACCCTGGAATACTAAATGGCAGGCTATCAAACATTTGAGTAATTTATCAGTAAAGAGCTGCTCCACTATAGATCTGGTCTGGATTGAAACTATAAATAGTTTGAAGCAGACCATGAGATTCATGCTGACCTTTAAGAGTTCAAGAAACCCTTCTCTGCTGCTAAAACAAAAGGTTAAATTGGAAAGAAAAGGGATTTTCCCAGTGAAGGCTGTTGTTCACCAAATTAACCCCTCTGTTTTAAAAAAACACATTGGATAGTTAGGGGGCTGATGATGGAGGCTGTCATAAAAGATCCACATCCAAGCTCCCACAACAAGATATGATCACCTGGTCAGATTTTACAGAAGCAAAGGTGCCCAGATGCATAATTCACCAGAAGAAAATATGATAAAATCAGAGGATTTAAGAAGAAAGATTCTGAGGACTAAAGAGCAACCTTTAATTGTCATTGCAAGTTCACCACTGAAACTATGCATGGATCCAAAGCTTGCATGACCCCTGAGGAGAATGACTTTATTCCCTTTATTCCCTCCTATGATACAATGTTTGGTAATAAAGAAGGAACATGGCCTCACCTTATGATGGTACATGAATAACTTATCTCTAATAATTGTTGCATTTTAATGGTCTCAACAGGACAATTGGACTTGATAACTTCTCAATGACTATTAAAGACCACAGCAAGGAGCAGAGAAGAGCATATTCAGGGTTTATCCTTGATATATTGGAATGTTACGGGGTGGTTTAGCAGGATAAAAGATCTCACTATCTGCAATTTTTTGTCTAAACATGATATATTATTGATACAGGATAACTGGAGCTTGGAGACACTCCCCTCCCCCCAATGAATGGATACAAAGCTTTTACTTTAGCAGCACAGGCTTCCTCACATGGAAGAGCAGAAGCGTGGCTTGGAATTTTAATCTCCATGGTATTAAATGTTAGAATAGTTGGGTTGCCCTCAAATTTTCAGTTAGCTATTGTGGTGGTCCTATATTATCACAAAATCACTTGCCTAATTGTTAATGTTTACCTACCTCCTACCAAAATGAAAGCCCAAACTGAAACTGATTGGTTGGGTTTGGAATCAAATATTGAACAATTAATATTAACTAATCCTATAACTAATATATTTAATGCAAGGATTGGCAGGGAAAACAACTCCTTGTACGTTGGTTCAAGAATCCTTTGAACAGGCTTGCTGAACAAAGGTAATTCTCTTCTCCCTTATACCAGATCTTAAATCTAATCATCATGGATTTCTCTTGGTACAGATGGTGTAAGCTGACCTTAGTTGACTTCCTCCTGGACTTTGCCGACGTTATGCTGGCAGGCTGCAGTTGGGACTTAAGCCACCCTTTTTGGCATAGATCCATTGTGGTCCATAGAGGCTTCTTGGCAGCAAGAAGACTTTTGCAGTTTGCAAGCCTCTCCATGCTGCCGAGAAGCCTCTATGGGAGCACTGGGTCAATGCCACATGGGCACCATGGCCTGTCGCCTCCCATTTGGATGGGACTGACACAGAATTTCAAGAAGCCTAAGATATAAAAAGGATAGAAGTAATAGAAGAGAGCATTGAGGGAAGGGCAATATTTACCAATTCAGAAAGAGATTCAAAGAAGCAGGACACAGCACCAGCGCTGCTCATAGGGAAATGACATCAGGCACAAGCATAGAACTCCAAGGGTGAAGTGCCCTCATTTGGAAGGTCAAGCTATAGGAAAAGTTGAGTCTCTGGTTATGATAACAGGGACAATCTTCCTGGAGCAAAGTAAAGTTCTATTCCAGACATGGACAATGCTATAGAAAAAGGCTTAATTTGATTAAGACCTGGGAATGTCCAGTTTTTGATGGTTTTGGGCTGGGCTGATGAAATTAAGGCGGGGCATTCCAAATTTCCATGAGCTTGGAATGTTATGACAAAGTTTCTCCAGAAGGTTGATAACTTTTTAATGGTTGGACAGAAGATTTAAGATTAAATTAACATTTGGGATAAAGGGCTCAGGTGATTTAGCCATTCTGCTGATAGAATCAGGGTAAGGGCATTTACAAGTTCTTTGTGAGGATGAAGAAAGGTGTGCTTTCTTAAGGCTGCACTGTTGTTATCCAGATTTGAATGGCTAAATCTTCAGGGAAGGCACTGTTTGCTGCTGTTCATAATTGAGTTGGGAGGGGGAAAGCATTCATCAGGAAAACCCTCTTGATATCAACGCACTTGAATTAAGATTGGCGTTCATGTAACCCTTATGCTGCTGAGTCTGGGTTGTTTCTGATATCAAGAAATGACTGGTAAAGCCTTAGAAATGAACCCCCTGTCTGACTATAGACTTGCATGCCAACACTGTCTCTGCAGAGAAAGGCAATAACAAACCACTTTTCTTCTCACTTGCCTAATAAGCTCCTTGGCTAGGGTTACCATAAATTGGCTAAGACACTATGACTGTTACATACATACAAAATAGTCTCTGCCTCGGTCTCTTTCGGTCTCTCTTTTAATGGCATGTTTGGGTCCTGCAGTGTGGTACTGTGGACAAAATGTTGCACCAAGGCAACTGGATTCAAATTTCTGCTAAGCAATGAAGGTTCATTGTATAACCTTATGTCAATCACCATCTTTTAATCTATCCTATAGAAGGCTATTGTGGGAATTAAAAAAGGATGTGATCTGAGTATGAGAAAGCCTTCACATGACACCCTAACTTTAATGGAGGAAAGGTAGAATTGAATAGAAATAAAGAGGAAGATATGCATAACAACCCCCTTTTTACACCTAACATTTTTCTTACTGTAGTTTCCCATGGACACTTCTAGAGCCTCAACTTTGATTATTAATGTCCACTGTATATTAATTCTTTTTTTAACAACTTGTCCCAACTGAATTAATGATGAAAAGTTTCTACCATCTCATGACAATTTAACACACATCAACTGAAGGATTTCTGTGAATTTACTAAGAGCTGCATCAACAATATCTTCATAAATAAAACCATTTCTACATATACACTAAGATGCCTTATATATTGACAGGCTATTGTTTCGTCAAGGAGAAGCTTGCAGGGTTCAGACAGTTTTCTTTGCCAAACATATAACAGGTTCCTTTCAGTTAAGAGACCAGCATCTAACCTGGAAACCAATGGCATATTTAGGGGGGCCAGAGGGAGCAGATGACCAGGCACCATTCACCTGGGTCACGTTGGGGTGCATTTTGGTTATCTGAACCCTCACTCTCCACCCCCCTGCACCCAACCTCCAGCTGAACTCCCCACCACTTGCAGGTACAGAGGAAAGCTAGCTGCATTTTAAAATGCAGCAACCTTTCCTCCATCCCTCCAAGTAGGGGGTGAGGACAAGGCCAGGGAGGGTGCTCTCTATCCCTGGCCTTGTTCCCACCCCCATTCTGTTTCCAACTGCAGTGCCACTCAAAGGGATGGAGGAAAACTAGCTACATTTTAAAATGTGCTAACTTTCCTTCGCCCCTCTGAGCAGCACCACGGTGGCAGGGAAAAGGAGGAGTTCAGCGGGGTACACAGGGAATTCGGCCGAAGGCTGGGTTTGGGGGGCATTTTCTAATAATACACCACTTCTGGAAACTTCTACATAAAAAGTATGTGGTCTACCTCTGAGGTGTGGAAGATGTAGAGTGATATTCAACACTTAATATATAATGTAACACTTAATGTAATATATAATGTAAAGTAACTCCCTGATCATAGAAAAATTCCAGCCAACAGGAGGTGTTTTGTAAGGAAATACACAGTTTTAAAAATGTATATAGTAGAACTCAGCACTGTGATAAATGGTTTCAAGTTCTACCCTCCAGGAGCATCAGCCAATCACTTTCGAATGGTGGAGGCTACTGGATTTTAGTGGAAGAAGGGTTAGTTCAGGAGGTGTTCCGGTTAAACAGGCAGTCCATAAGGAGCTTTAGGTATTTTAAATATCAATAGGTTTCATATATTATGCTTGTCAAAAACAGTTAAAAAGAGGAGAAGCCTGTCTGCTCTGTGTCACAAAGTCTGGGTGCAGTTCCTGTTTTTTGAAAAAGTTAAAAGCCTTTCTGTATCATTTGATATCTGAATTAGTCAAACTGTAGAATGTCTGGTGGTCTCCCTATTTACATCTTTTAGTCCACAATCATCATATATAAGTGTGGACAGGATTCCACCTTACAATGCATTAGTTTAGATTAGGATTTATGGTTTTAATTATGTGATGTAACTTGTTTTTAAATATTTATTGTTGCTTGTTGTAAGCTGCCCTGAGCCCAGGAAAGGGCAAGATATAAATCAAATAAACAAATACAAGTAAACAAGAAATGTGCTTTTTAACTGTTATGCTTTCTCTGACCCCATCATTGTATGTAAGGACTGGAGAAAAGAAAAACAGAGAAACAACCAAGCCACTCATGCCACTGAAATAAACCTGTTTATTATTAGTTTTTATCAAGCCTATTGTGTAGTTCTTTCAAGCTTGTAATCCCCTCATAAAAAGCCAAGTGAATACTGTGTGGTACCTTGAGTCCAAGAATTGCCCTCCTTGAAAAGGTAAGTAGTCCCACTGGAAGACGTAAGTAGTCCCAAAAGCCTCAATTGTAAAAATACAAGTATGAAAAGGAAGTTCTGTAGGGTGTAGATCTTAGTTGTGGAGATCTTATCAATAATCTGCAAAATCTTTCTATCACAACCTGCCGTACCATAATTTGGAATTGTATTGAAACCTTCATAGTCAAGTTCAATATGCCCTTACTCTGTCCTAGCCATTTTCAGAAAGTCAATTCCAATTAATTTTAAAGTGTCCTAAACCCCCCTCTAAAACAGCTCCATATTGAATTAAACCCAAACATCTCACATGCTCATCTAAGTCATATACTTTCAACACTTAAACTTATACATAGGCTACTGAGTCTATTTCTATCTGCTGCATCTAAGATGCCATTCTGCTTTTAGAAACCATGTGGATTGTATGCATCTGAACTCCTTATCCTCATCAGCAAATGAAAATTGTTGCTACCAGTTGTAAATCGGTACGGTGGATGGGCTCCAGTCATTTGCTGTGCTATGGCATAAATTTTCAAAGCTATTTTTTTCCAAGGGTAGAGGTGTCTCTGGAAGTTAATTACTTGTGCTTTCTGCAAACTGACAGGTAGATTTCATAGCCAGGAAACAGCGCAAATTCAGTTCTGACATTCAATCATAGGGCTAATAGAGATAAGTGGGAATATGCATCATCAAGACAACCAAATTACCAATAACAATTATGATTACTAGGCTTAGTATTTAAGTTTGCTTTGCTATGGGACTTAGCAGCAAATTGTTTTGCCTTCTTTAAATAGGGGGTACATTCCTTTCCAATCTTTCCTGCTCTGGTATCATTTTTACAGAATGGTACGTTCTTTCTAAAGCTAGTTATTTAAGCCTTAATTGGGATTGGATTAAATTTGGGGAGGGGGGGGTCACTTAAGAATGAAAAGGAGGAAAAAATTAAAGGAAAAAAGGAAAAACAAGAAAAAGCTACTTTTCCGTTCAGATGCAAACCCTAGCTTTGTTACTGGGTGTCTCAATCCTGCTCTTCAAGGGACATGGGGGTCTTTACAACTGCAGAATGATGTTGAACCCTGGTACCATCCCTTGTCAGAAAAATGGAAGTCCATTGAGCCCAGTAGCACTTTTTGTAGATCAATAAATGGCTGCTGCAGCAGAAGATGAATAGCAAAGGATGGCAAGAGTGACTTAAACCTTTCCCAATCTGTTGTTTTTCCCAATCCAGATCACATGTACACAATTCCCTAACACTATGTGTGTGTGTGTGAAAGTTGGGCAATGAAGAAAGCTGACAAGAGGAAATTTGAACCATTTGAAATATGGAGGAATGTTTTACAGATACCATGGGTCATCAAAAAGACAAAGTGAGTTCTAGATCAAATCAAGCCTGATTTGATCCCTAGAAGCTAAAATGACTACACTGAGGTTATTATAAGACAAGATGCATTGGAAAAGACAATAATAATGGTAGGAAAAGTGAAAGGCAGAAGGAAAAGAGGAAGACTCAGCATGAGATGGACTGACTCTAACAAGAAAACCACATCACCTGAGCAAGGTTGTTAATAACAGGACATTCTAGAGGACAGTATTTCACACATGCAATCCACCATACTATACATTGGGTTGGATTCTGAAGACTGAAGAAGAAGAGCTGGATTTATATCCCCCTTTCTCTCCTGCAAGGAGACTCAGAGGGGCTTACAAACTCCTTTCCCTTCCTCCCTCACAACAAACACCCTGTGAGGTAGATGAGACTGAGAGAGCTCCAAAGAACTGTGACTAGCCCAAGGTCACCCAGCTGGCATGTGTTGGAGCGCACAGGCTAATCTGAATTCCCCAGATAAGCCTCCACAGCTCAAGCGGCAGAGCGGGGAATCAAACCCAGTTCCTCCAGATTAGAGTACACCTGCTCTTAACCATTATGAAACTGCAGAATCCAGCAACCTCCACTGAGCTCCAAGGAAGTAGGGTAGAAATCAGGTTGCATGCAGCAGCAACTGAACCTCAAGGCAGGCTCAAAAGTAATGGGCAATACAGTGTGGCCAGACCAGCAGTTCATCCTAAACACTGAGTGTTGGACATGGGCCTATTTTATAGGGGAGATCGGGCCCTCTAGCCATGCTAAATGAGCTTAATCTCCCAGGACACAGGAGATTTCCTGTTCTCTAGAAAGGAAACAAAGGAGGGTGCTAGGATTTTAAGTATTGGGTACTTGGCTTTGAGCACTGGAGATATTTGGGGCTAATTACATTTTAGGGTGAAGCTGATGGAATTACAGCTTCATGGCAAAGCCAAATGCAAACTAAGATGGTCAGTGAGGAGTTAGAGGAAAGGAATCAGGTTAGCTTTTGTGTATTGGGAACACCTTGAAGCACTCTCCTTAATGTGACTACTGTTCCTCTGGAGCACCCTATCCAGGGCTGAAGATGGGAGTAGGTCTTTCCCAACTGCAAGCATTGTTTACTTGTTAATCCCTTTAGGGCGGAAGAGGCAGGCTATCTGCATGACAGATGCTAGGGAAGGGAAGACTAGGCATGGTAATTTGTTCTTGTGGGTTACTCAGGCCATTCAGGAATGGGCTTTCCATCTTGGCACTGCATGCCAGGCACCTCCAAAATTAGCAAGGTAGATAGAAAACAGGCCACTCCACTTACCATGGATCAATCTGGTAACAACCTGGACAGCTGGTCCCAGCCAAAAACAATCCTAAACTCTGTAGATGGAAGTATTGACTTGATGTTGCATCATATGTTCTCATGCAACACCAATTTGTCCATCTTTAAATATTCATATAGTTAGTTATATATTTTGACCAAGCTGACCGCTATGATCATCTTGCTTTGGGTGCCCTCACTGTTTGAAGTTAGATAGGTGACAACCAGCAAAGGGCCTTCTTAGTCATGTCACCCAAACTGTCACTTTCCCTTCTATCAGTTAACTTCAGAACTTCATTGGGACCAGACATGATTTGATATTTACAAATAATGTGTTGGAACTCGTACTATTCTTTTTTGCAACACATGCTTTCTGATGAGGAGCATCTCATATGATCACCTCAATAATGCTTGCTTTTCAAGATGAACAGCATTTTAGGTTGTTTTAACATCTGGGCAGTGGTGACATCCAACATGATAGCAATCCAGGAATGTAACTCCTTTCAAAGGCTTAAATTACATATGCCCAGTATCATCACTAATACATGTATGAACCACTGAAGACCAACAACCTTAGAGTGTATATCTTGCTTTGGGGGCTCTATGTTACCCGAATTAGTCTGGTATGTTCCCTTTTAGTTTGGAGAATTAGTGGGGAACAAACAAAAGGCTGGGCAGGGATCTACACTTCCTTCAAGTGCAAGTCCTTCAAGTGCAAATTCTCTATGTAAATGGGGAAATGAAAGAGTTGAGACAAAAAGGTATGAATTCTGTCATAATTCTTCCCAAGTGTGAATTCTCTATGCAATCCTCTAAAACAGAATAAATAGTTAGTAAGATTTAAGAGTCCTGATTTTAAAAGCCTGCAAGCAGTGAAATAAAATTATGTTGGAGTAAAGAGAAAGAGAGATTAAGTAATAAAGGGGTAAAAATCATGTTCAGAAAAGAAAAAGACACAGAGAACAGGACAGCGTTCCACAATAGTCCTGAAAAAGTCTTATTGCTGGGGGAATTATTTTTGACAGGACAGGAAACAAATAATGTCTAGAGGTAAGTAAGTATAAATCTTTTGTTAATTTATGTGACCCCACAGGAACCTTATTCACAGGGGAGGGTTGTGGTTTTTTTCTCAGAAGATGGAAAATTGCTCGGAAAGGGTCCCTTACCCATGGGCAGCTCAGAAATCATGCCACAGTTGCTTGACATGTGTGTGTTCACTTAGAAAGGAATCCTACTCACAGTCTGGTCGATTCCCCACTGCAGAGTTGACTAGGCTCGACCCAGTTCCCTGAAAAGGAATGGACCTTGATCGACTCCATTGTTACTCCCCACAGCAGCTGAATTTGTCCCATCAGAGCTGAGCTCAGAGGGCGGGATCACCTCAGCACCTTTTCTGCTCTTTGTCCCCGATTGCCTGTTGTGTTATCATGGGAACATGAACGTGCGTCCCTTTTTTGTTTTGTTTTTTTACATAATGGCAATGTAGCCATAAAGCAGTGCTCTATGTAGCTAAAAGCAGCATGTAAACATGTGCTGTTTATATGTATGGCCATCGCTTCGATTGCCCAAACCGCCAAAGCTGCAACAAATAGAGCAGCAAACCCTTCCCTTTTAAAACAGGGAGGGAGGGTGGGTGGGTCAGTTTGCTCCAGGTGCCGAAGAAGGCCAGAGCAACTGTGTGCTGCCTAATAAATAGGGAGCATGCTCCACCCTTTGAACACGTGCGCATCGCACAATCAGGCTGGGTGTGGCTTGGTCGCCCAGCCGGACCCCGGCACACATGTTCACTGCTCCAGAGCTCATCATGTGCCCTGCCCCCTGTCACAATTACAGCCTAGTTGATTCTAGTGCCATTTTAAAAATCAAATTGGACCTTGTAATATAAGTTCCATGTAAGCCCCTCGATTACCCGTTTCTTTCCAGACTAATTTCAAAATGTTGATGCTTATCTCTAAATCCTCTTATGGTCTGGTTCTAGGATGCTTGATCCAGTATCCTTCCAAAGTTTTCTCATGAACTGGAGGACATTCTTAAGGGTTCTTGTCAATTTCACAGCTTATTGTATACTTCGTCTACAAATTCCATTTCTTGTGCATTTCCTTTTTAAATCTTAGCTCAGTTGAAAGTTCTTTAGACAGGCAACCTGGTTTCCTGAGACACCTCCCATTTTTCATCCTCACTGGAACTGTTTTAAATTGTGCCCTCAAGATCTCACTTCTAAGAAATTCCCAGCCATCATGCACTTCCTTCTCTTTTAGTATTTTGACCACGGGATCATGCCATTATTTACCAGACCCTTAAGTTTATTATTTAACAAGCTGATACGAATATTATTTTTCAATTGTAATGTGGAAGAAGATGGAACAGTTACTAGTGCTTGAATTGCTGGACAAGATGAAAGGGTTTGGGACGAATCGGTGACAGTGAGTGCACCAGAATCTCCTAAAGTGTTAAACCAACTGCCCATTTTTCAGAGACTAGCATCACAGGGAAAAGAACAGTAAAACAGAAGCACCACAATTCCTACTTGAATACTGGGTTCATTGAGAACAGTGAAAACAAACCACAGTGTGTAATTTGTGGCAAAGTGTTGCCAAACAGCGCAATGTTCCAGCAAAAATGTGCCATCATTTTGAAGTGGTTCATCTAGAATGCCAGGGCAAACCAACTGATTTCTTCAGCAGGAAGTACAGTGAACTTAACAAAAGCCCAGAAAATTATATCCTGTCACTCAAAAACAGTTAACAAAAAAGCTTTGATGGTGGCCTACTTTGTCAGTTACCGAGTTGCTCAATCTGGCGAACCCCAAACCATCACTGAAAACCTTATCAAGCCTTGGGTAAAGGACATAGTTGAATGCATGCTGGATGGAAAAGCCGCAGAACTAGTAGGCACAATTCCTTTGTCAAATGACACAATCTCACAACAAATTAAGGACTTAGCAAAGGACATGAAAGCTACTTTACTTTCAACAATACACTAAATTTTCACTCCAAATGGAAGATCAAAGGATGCGGCCAGGTTTGCGATTTTAATAATATTTCTGTGCTACCAGTACTTGCAGTCTTTTCAAGAGATCTGCTTCTCTGCAAGTTGTTACTAACACAAGTGGCATTGAAAATTTTAAATTAATAGATTAGTTTTTCACAGTGAATTGAATCCCATGGGATAACTGCATTGATGTGTGCACAGACGGCACAAAGGCCTTGACTGGAAGAACATTCAGTATTATCTCAAGAATAAAACAAAAAATGAAGGAGCCACTGCATCCTCCGCCACCATGCCTTTGCTGTGAAAAACATGCTGCCTTCTTTAAAATAAGTCTTGGACAAAAATGTGAGAATAACTAATTCTATCAAATCACAACCTAAGAATACAAGCCTAATCAAAATATTGTGTGATGACATGAGGAGTCTACTTATGTGTTTATTTCACAAAGAAGTACGGTGGCTTTCTTGTGACAATACTGACTCAGCTCTTGAAAATGAAAGCTGAAGTCAGAACCTTCCTCGCTGATGACTGCTTTGCTTTGGAGACAGGTTGTGTGATGGGCGTTGGCTCATAAAATTGGTCTATTTAGCAGATTTTTTTTAAAAAAAGTTAATGACTTAAGTCTTTCACTTCAAGGAAAAGCAGTAACTGAATTTTGGCACCAACCATAAATTACAAGTATTCAAAAAGAAAATCAAGTTTTGAATGGAATCAATAAAACATGGAAATCTAGACTTTGGTAAAGGAATTTAGAGAAGAACGAGATTCCGATATACCTGGAGATATCTTAAATGAGCTTGACGTTCACTTGCTAGGTTTGCTTGATAGTTTCAACTGTTATTTTCTGGAAGAATTCCATGAAAAAATGAAAGAGTATTCTGTGTCAGAAAAACCAAGCAGTCTGACATTGCAGCAGTATGAGTGCTTAATTGATTTGACTTCAGTTTCTGCTATAAAAGAGAAGTTTGCAGCTAAGAAATCAGGGAAAGATTTTTGGTGTCAGCTAAAAGATGAATTCAGAGTTTCATCAGATAAAGCAAAAATCATCCTTCTGCCCTTAACAACAACTTACTTATGTGAATCAGGATTCTCTACCTATGGCCCCTCCCACACATGCAGAATAATGCATTTTCAATCTACTTTCACAATTGTTTGCAAGTGGATTTTGCTATTACACACAGTAAAATCCAGCGGCAAAGTGCGGAAAGGGCCTATGTGGGAACTTTCATGTGCGGAAAGGGCCTATGTGGCTACTAAAAGTAAATACAGATCACACCTCAATGCAGAGCCAGATATTTGGTTGCAGCTGTCCCAGATTCAACAAGATATAGCCACATTGTGCAAATCAAACTATTTCTGTCCCTCTCATTAGAATCTAAGTTATGCTTTATTGTTCTTTGTTAGTGTCAAGTGACATTTTTTTGGTTTTACAACTGTAAAAATGGTTTTAAATATCATATCTATCTGAGTAACTTATCATGGATTTACAATATCTGCTCTGAATTTGTTCTCAAATGTGTTGCCTTACTTCATGTTTTGTTTGTTGTTGCTTGTTTTCATTTATGTAGTTAAGTAAGCTTCTTCTTTATTTCTCTGGAACCAGTGGAGAAAAAAACATTTCAAATGAAACAAAATATGATGCTTAACATGACCAAATGCTTAAAAATAATATTTCATAATCAATACCTTTGTTTCAGTTCAGTACCTGTGTAGGTGCTAGGTGAAAATACGCCAAAGACACATTTGATCTTTTGAGAAAATATTTAAAATTCTTACTTTTAAAGATTTTCAATGGGAAAAATTAAGTTTAGATAAAAATTTAAACTTTTTAGAATGTAACAAATAATTTGTGCTTTTGCTATAATATAAGATGAAAGACTACTAACTTGGAAAATAGATAAAAACAGCCAAGAATGCACATACATGCCTTTGGTATATTCATGACGATAATGCTCCCTGACTCATTTATCTTCTGAAAAGTGCTCTGAAACTCAAAAAATTTGAGAACCACTGCCTTATCCTATTCTTTTGTCCTTTCCCCCTGGTAACAAAGCTGGTTTTAGTATCTTGGGTCAACACACAAGAAACTGAATTTTTGTACTTTAATGTTACATATTGCCATCATCTGCCCCTGCCCATATGTCAGTCAGTCAGTCAAGTATTTATTGTTTGAGCCATTGGCTATAACAATACAAAAATACATGCAGTTAAAACAGTAACTTAGTTAAAACAATAATTTAAATTAAAACAATAATTTAGTTTTACATTAAAATATAAATTATTAGTGTTCACAATCTCTAAATTAAAATGCCCCATCAAATACGTCAGATGTTTTTGCAGTTTCTTCAGCTAGTCTAAGTTAATCTCCAGTACTTTACAACATTAGTTCAAACAGCGCTTTAAATACTTTGCTCGTAGTTTCCTAGCCGCCAGGGCAAAGAGAGCCATCTTATAAGAAACATAGGAATCAATATCCGATAATAAGAAAATCAGTTTCTCATCAGTTTCTTTTTTAAAGGATTTGCATTCTCGATCATACCAGGCATGATTTGAATGAATCACTGGAAATGGACCTTTGTTATTGCTTAATATAGGTTTAAGTTGGTTTGTTATCTCCTCATATTGCTCTAAAATGTCATTTCCACATTTCAGTATAGCCGCATGACAGTTTGTCAATTCATCAGTTGACAAAATTTGAGCTACCTTGTTTTGCAAATAGTCTGACCATTTCAATCTCCTGTGCCCTGGAAATAGCCCTTCAGCCATCTCTGGGACTGATGGAAGTATTACACTTGTATCACATTTGAGAACTAGCCTGAGGGGGCAGTGATCACTTAGACACGTGTCCCCTACTTCAAAGAATACCACTTTTACTAATAAAGATGGCGAGACTGCAATGTAATCAATTACGCTGGCACAACCTGTCGTTATATAAGTGAATGTGCCTCCAGATTTGTCGTATACGGTTCTATGTAAAACATAAAGATTGTATTTGGACAGTACCTCAAGCAATTTTATGCCTGGACTGTTAACTTTTGATCTTGAGATGCTTCGTTCTATGAGCCAAGCATGCTTAGCTATTTGTGCTTTGATTTCAGGTCTGCTGGGTTAAATATCCAGCTCCAGTTCCTGCATTGAAATCTCCCCTATAATTATTTGAGTTGTAGTATTATTTGGAAGTTAAATTTTCTAACATAAGGGACAGCTGGTCCCATGGATTACCTTCCTGGTTTGATATCGACAATTTTGGGGGGAAATATACATTTATACACAAAAGATCACCTATATTTAAACCTCTAATTAATATAATTTGTATATAGTTTGAATAACAACTTTCTAGAATTTGAACATCCACATTCAAGTCCACAGATATCAACATAGCAAGACCTCCACTTCCTCGACCTTTGGAGTGGATTTTAACTGCAGGGGTGCCATAAACCTTATATCCTTTGATGTTCAGAGAGTCAAGTTTCTGTACCCAGGTTTCCTGTAGAAGTAATATCTCATGTGAGTACATAAATTTTTGAAAATCTGGATCATACATTTTGTTAAACCAACCCCCCAAGTTCCAAGATAGTATCTTTAACTGTCATTCAGAAGTTGTTATTTGGTCTAGCACTCCTTTAGAGTCCGAATATACACAACATATGGGTAAGGATGGCCTATATGTCTCAAAATAAATACTAGATAAATAAATAAACTGATCTGCGGACTAAAGAGATCAGCTTTCCAGGAACTTCCTCTCCCCAGATTCCACCAGGAACTGCCCCCCAAATCTCCAGAAATTATCCATGCTAGAGTTGACAATCCTAATCTCCTTCTACTCTCCCTCTAAATCAAAGAGAAAAATAATTAGGATGGAGCTGAAAAGGAGCAGTGATCCTTTTAGAAGCCAGCAAAGAGAGCTCTTGGTCTCCACAAGCATATTATGAAGGAGAGACAATAAGGAACAATGATTATATAATTCATTAAAAATGATCAATTTGCAGGGGGAAATTGAATCATGGAAAGAGATAAGGGATGAAAAAAGAAAATGCAATCGCTGGTTTACTTTCAATTAATATCAAAACTTAGAAGAGAATTAAAATCAGGAGGAAAATTAACCGATATGACAGAGTTGGAAAAAGAGTTTATCTCACAAAAAACTACATTTTCTTGGAAGAATTTATAAGATCTTGCTTAATTATGGTACTGAAATGGAACAAATAAAAGACGGTTTGGTGAAATGGATTCAAAACATTCAAGAAGAGATCCCCTTCCAACAATGTGAGTGACTATGGACTACAAATGTTAAATTTACTATCTACCAAACATTGAGAGAGAATTGGTTCAAAATGTTTTATAGACGGTATCTGACACTGAAAGATATCATGAAGCTGACTAAAATTTTTAATGGCCTTTGATGGAAATGTCAAGAAGTCAGGACTTTTTTCATATGTAGTGGACCTGTGAGAAAATTAAAAAGTACTCATTAGAAGTTTATACTAAAATGAAAAAAGGTACTGAAAATTAACTTTCCATTTGCTGCAATGACAATATTAGTATGTATCCTGCCTGAGAATTTGACAAAGAAACTGAAGAGTTTTACTTGTATTTGATAAAAGCAGCCAGAGTAATAATGTCAACCAGTTGGAAAACTGAAAGAAAAAGGAGGAAAAAGAAATCTGGGTAAACTGCAACAAGTAAACTAATGAACCATGGAAAAAAGACAAAGTACTATTTTGATCAGAAGTGGGAATTGTATTTCTTGTATGTTGCTGAATCATTGAATTAAATAATAATAATACCAAAGGGGATTACAATTAGAAGCAGAGGAACTAAGTGAATAGGTTGATATGTAAAGTTACAAGTAACTGTTCACTTGATATATGGCAGTAGGTGTTATTTGTATAGCAGAATGTTAGGTGAAATAAGTAATATGAAAGGTTCTCTCTCTGGAGGATAGGGTGGGATATAAATCCAATAAATAAATAAATCTGTATCATGACTTCTTGGAATATTAAGATCCACTCTATTGTTATTAGTATACATAGAGTTGGTGTGTTGTTGTTTTTTATAATTTTTATAAATTTCTTACCTTTGTATGTGTTACAACTTTTTTCTTTAATTACCAAAAAAAAGTCCACCAGCTAAAAAGGGAACCTGCGCTCTAGATGAGTTCTCCTGGCAACTTCATATTGATGTTAAAAATAATATTTGTTAAAAATAGATGCTAAAAATAATATTTGAGACTCCTTGGTGCAGATTTTGATTTCTTTGGCTTTCACCTGCCTCAGATATTTTTGAGGTCTGTTGAAAGCTGCAGAACTAAAATGCCATGATATATTAGCTGTCTTAGGAAGTATCTATCTTTCAGCTGTCTCAAATACAAGGGGTTTGCTACTATAATAAAAAGTAATTGTTTTCAGTTGTGGTGGAGAGGCTAATAACCAAATCAAACAAGAGACTGCTGCAGGATGAAAAATGAAAATAAAAAAGTGGAAGGTGGTTTTATTTTCCAAAGACTGGAGAAAGTATTATTTGATATCAATACATAGAACACAGCACAGCTAAGAGACTTGAAGAGATAACAATTTTCATACAAAATGTAATTTATTTGCTCTCTTTTGTATTTTAAGCTGTCTTTTCATCAAAAGCTTGTATATAAAACTAGATATGTATGTGTGGGGTAGAAGGAAAGAGGAAATAAGTCAGCAATGCTGCTACAGGAATATCAAATGCTTTGGAAATTTATTTAGTGATACAGTCAGACAACTTATTGGCTTCTTTCCCTCTTTACAATCTAGTCCAGTGTATATTAGAGAATACCGAGTTCTTCCAAAACCTGGTTACTAAAGCATATATTTCTTATTTCCAGGCGTTCCTATCAACAATGAACTGCGGCTCTCTGACCAGTAAGTAATTGTTTCTATATTAATCGTTTCTGGCATAAATAGTCCTTTCTCCTTTTTCAGATTAAATAACTGGGGGCTAGGTAGAAATAGAGGTAACCACCAGCAGCTGGCATGCCATTTATGGATGTCAAGAAGCTCCTCTTCCTATAGGAGCAACATAGAAGGAAAAATGGATAAAAGCCTGATCAGTGCTGAGGCATTCCCTTGTAATTGCTGTAAGGCAAATGTTCTCCATAGCATAAAAAAACAAAAAGAGCTAGACTCCTTCCACATATGCAGAGTAATGCACTTTCAATCCGCTTTCACAATTGTTTGCAAGTGGATTTTGCTATTTCACACAGTAAAATCCAGTTGCAAAGTGCAGTGAAAGAGGATTGAAAGTGCATTATTCTGCATGTGTGGAAGGGGCCCTAGATACATAATGTTACCAACTATTTTCTAGCAACGCTTCTGTGCTTTCCACTATTTCCCAGTTTTCTCAATAGAAAGATATTGTGGCAGTGGATGTTTTTGCTGCTGAATTTATCACACTGCTTTTAAAGGCCCAGAAAGAGACCATTAAACAGTTGGCAACATTTGGCCAAGTCTGAACAACTTGTGACTATCAAACTGAATGGGGGCCACCAATAGTTTGTTGTGGCCTGATAAGTCCTGATAAGCCATCTGTTTTGCCTCTTGTCTAGAAATGCAAATACAGGATTATTCATTAAACTTGCTAAATTACAAGTTGAGATGTACAAAGCAAAATATCTCCATTCTCTCTCTGTGTGTGTGTATACCATCCAGTCAGAACTGTCTTATGGTGACCCCATAAGATTTTCAAAGTGAGAGACGTTCAGAGGTGGTTTGCTATTGCTGGCCTCTGCGTGGGCTGAGAGAGTTCTGAGAGAACTGTAACTGGCTCAAGATCACCCAGCAGGCTTCATGCTATAGCTATAAATACAGTAAGGAGCAACTAGCAACTCAAAGTTTAAATTCAGTTAATCTATGTTGAAGGGACAACCTAGTTAACTCTCATGCATGGGAAGGTGAACAGATTCCAAATATTTCAATGCAGATAATAAATCTAGTTTAGAGGCGGAGTGAGGGGAAACTGCACCTGAGGCGTGCCCGGGGCACCCCTGCTGTGACATCACCCGCCCCCGCCCCACCCCAGAACACCCCAGAATGTTCCACCCCACCACACCCCCTTCACTGCCTGGTCACGCCTCCACTGCTGCTCCGCCTGGGGCATCACGCTCCCACCCACCCTGTGGGCGCTACACCACTGGGCTAGTGACAGTAATGGCCTACCATAGTGCTGATGAAATTAATCTAGTTAATTAATCTCTAACCAGAATGAAGGATTTTGATGTGGGGGTGGTTGGGTTTTGTTGTGGGTGTGGAGGTTGCAATGTTATATATTTTTTTAATGTGGATCTGCTTAAATTATTTTAAGAACACCACACATCTCTTGATGGTCTTATCGATAGTGTCCTTGTAAAGAATCTGTCCTGGTTGTAACCATGCTCCCTACAAGAAGTCTCCAAAAAGAAATTGTATAGCTTCCAGTCTGGAACTGTGGCATTTTGTCTTCCTCCTGAAACTGTGGCATTTTGTCTTCCTCCTGAAACTGCAGCATTTTGTCTTCCTCCTGAAATTTTAAACTGATACCAACCTGATGCCATCGTTCATGCATGCTAAAATGTCACTTTTTGCATTTTTTAAAAACTCAGACACTGAACTTCTCACTAGCAGGTGCAATGAAACTGCAACTGCTAAAGGGCATTAAAAAGGATTGTAATGAAGCAGCTGGAAAGCAGTTTCTTCTGCAATTATGCTGTGCTATGCAGAAAAGCTGTCAACAAGACTGACCTCTTTAAGTTGTCATGCGAAAAGCCTGATTATTGCTGTTTTTCCCTCTCTTGCACCGTTGACAGGCAAAGCTGTCAAGCATTCTTTATTATTGTCATTTGCTAGGGATCCAACCACTTTGCAGAGTGAGTAAAGATTAACAAACAGAAACAGCTGGTCTGCTCCATCGCTCCAATGAAGGTTGAAAGAACTGCCACCTTGATAGAACCTTGTTTTACAACACAGGAACTAAGAAGTCAGCAAAGAAAACTTGTAACTGAGGTGGACGGGTCTAGGGCTCTGTTTTTTCTTTCTTCCAGATCTCTCATTGGCATCCAAAGATATCCAGCACATGGAATACTGAGATGCTTATGATCATGATCATTGACATTCATGGGCTTGATAAATCAGAATGTGCATACCCTCATTTATGTGCTAATATGGCCTGGTTATTGGAGTGTCAGCCTTTGGACATGATTACATCTTCAGAGTTTCAAAACGCAAATATATAAATTTTAACAGTATGTGTATATGCACCACTTCATCACTCGCTTTGTATAACTCTTCAAAACCTGTCAAATCTTGCTTGAACACTGTCTTTCAAGAACTAGAAAAAGAAATTGCACAGCTCCTCAGTTCTTTCTAGTATGAAGGAGTACATTGCAGCAAATTTAAAAGGCACTATTTGGAGGCAGATGGACAGAAGGCACAGATGACCGCTTGAAGAACATCAATTACAGGTGAGCAACCTCTTTTTTTTCATGGTATATGTGCATCAAACTGCAGAAGATAGAATTCCAAGCTGGCCTTCCTGGCTTTAGTTAGAGAAAAAAAATAGTAATGCTTAGATAATGAAAGCATCAGTTCTAGCCCAAACATTAATGGCGTAATACCTGAAGAAATTAAATGGTTTAATATTCATACTTCTAAGGGAAGCCAAAGATACATTTATGTCTCAGGTGCAATAAGGTGTATCTGTTCTGATAATGGCCAAGGGCCAGGCCATATCTGAGTTCTATAGCATATGAAAAACTATAAGTACCAGTGAAGATAAATGAGCAACAGATGAAAATGACTTTTACTTTACCAGAACACAACCTTTATACCAAGATAGAAAGACAGAGAGCTCTCCTAGCATTTAAGATGTGCCCTCTATATCTGTAGAAAAGTGTGGGAAATGTAGAACAAGGACTGACAGATGAGAAAAAGTGACAGTCAGAGTGTAGTGTCAGCAACCCCTTGCCCTTGTGGAAGTAAAAGTAAGGTTTCCCTCCTGAAAGGATAGTAATAGAAAAAAACTTGAGGTATGTGGTTGAAAGTGCTTATCCTTGAGATATGCAAAGGTAAGTTATAGGCTTGCACCAGGGTTCAAGAATTGAGGCAGAGAATAGAGTCAACCAAAGTCCCAGAGAAAACATTTCACTTAATATTGAATGAATATTGAGATGTCAGCCAGATGGATCTAAAGAAATGAGTCCACCAGTACTAGAGAATGAAGGTAAAGTAGGTGTTGTAGAACAGAAGAGGATCTCATCCACACTAAAAAACAAAGGTAGAGAATTGCATCCACTAACATTCATCTAGTAGTGGAAAGGTTCCTGGTGTCGAAGAGGACCTCTTTCAAAAACTTCCAGACAACAGTATAATGAATGCAGGGTGAGGGGTTCTAGAAGCTTGCCTAGATGCAGGATTATTCTGTGATACAGACTTGAGAGATCTGGCACCTGGGTAGGCTGATACAGAGATCATGAGGCATGCCTGTGGACTTTGGAATATGATCAGGATGCAGTCCAAAAAGATCCTGCTGTCATACTCAATGACTTAGTTTATAAGGGGAACAGGGTGGAACGTATCAAGAGAAAAAGGCCTCCTGGCGATATCATAAGGAATGTATTTTCCAGGGACATGTGACCTTCCACTTTCTCTGCCCATTTCTGGGGGAAGCTTCAGATTTCTCAGCATTCAGAGCCTGGTTTTCTTTTCAAGTTATGTGTGTAACTTGTAGCCAGGCTCTGATTATTTACACTAGCTTTTATCAGTGCCACCAGAAACTTTTCCTTTCTTTATAGTGTGACTGTGCATTAGCAATGTGTACTCATGCTTTACTGGATATTATCTGTCCAACATTCATCATTTTACAGACTTGTCTGCCTATACACTAAACATGTAATTCATTGATTCTTGTTACTTAGACCAGAGCTCTATGTTTACCTTATATCATTTCTGGTTTGCTTAGCAGTCCGCTGTTCAGAACAAAAAACGATGTGGTTTAAATCACAGGCATGTGAGATAGACATGGAAAGAAAAGATATTTCACCTATAATGGTAAACATTCATCAGCTGCCCATCTAGTCTGTTCCAGCATATATTGCCAATGAAGTCATCAATCTAGCAGGGAATTACTCTTTCAATTTTATGGAAGAAAGCTAATAGCAAGATGACAAGAAAATAGTAAAGCTTAGCCTTGCTATTGAGAAAGATTTTCTGAAGTTTTAAGTATTAAGCTACTGGGAAGCAAATTTTGATCAAATAGATACAGAGTTTAGCATGGACATGAGCTTTCCAGGGTGTCTATGGAAGCTACTCGATTGTCTTCGAAGGAGAAACTGGAATGCTTTTAATTATAGGACATCTCATGATGATCTTGGACAAGATGATAGATTGGACTTGTTCTAACTATACATGTCTGTTTACCATTCACTGGCCCTTTCCCCACAAGCTCCTGAAAACATTTTGCAAATGTTTTCAAAACATTTTCAAAAATCCACATTTGTCCATACTCTTTAGAAAATGTTTCTTAACTGCCATTTTGTGGTACTTCAGTTTTTTAAAAAAAACAATACTTAGATTCATAACTACAAAGCATCAAAGCCTTGTGCTGCAATTCTCTAGGAGTTGTGGCTGCATATTTATGTACACATGACCCCTCAATTTAAAAAAAACTGATGGAAATACAGCATGAGATAACAGGTGAGAACTCAGAAAATGGTGCTGACGAGGAAGCCTGGGGACTGTGGAGAGGCATGGGAAATTTTTTTAAAAGATCACACAAGTAAAAACATTTTCAAAATGTTTTCAAAAAAGAATTATTAGGGAACAGCATGCAAAGCAAATGTTATCAGGCAGG
Organism: Sphaerodactylus townsendi; assembly: GCF_021028975.2. Classification (NCBI taxonomy): domain Eukaryota; kingdom Metazoa; phylum Chordata; class Lepidosauria; order Squamata; family Sphaerodactylidae; genus Sphaerodactylus; species Sphaerodactylus townsendi. Next base: position 125,013,285 of record NC_059425.1, on the reverse strand, counting down.
GAATAAAACATTTTGAGCTAAAAACCTCCCACCACTCTCTGGCCTGGCAGAAGGCCTCCCACTTGCCCCCCACACCTCAACAACCCCAGCCACTGGAGCAGCGGTGCCTGAGCACCCACTGCTCAACTGGCTCAGACAACTCCTCCCCCCACCCCAAACATCCCCATTCCCCCCTTGCCCCACCCCACCCCTCACCTTTCTGCCCTCTCCCTCCCTCTCCCTCTCCCCCACCCATACCCTAACCCTAACCTTATCACCCTTCCTCACTCCAAGTTTTCCCTTCCCACCCTCTCCAACCCAAGATTCCTCATTCCACCCTCCCTCATGCTAAGTTTCACCTGGCATCCTCCCCTCCCCTCCCCTCACCCCACACCTCACCTTTCAAGCCCCCACCCCATGCCACACCATCCCACCCACCCTCCAACCATCTCCTTTCTACACTTCCCCAATTCTCACCTTCCAACCTACCCCAGGCCAAACATTTCCAAACTCTCCCATCCCCCAGTCTGATGGAAGCAGGCAAGGGATGCTACACCCCAAGTAAAGCCCATTGCAGGAAGAGTTGCCGACTCCCCCACCATTTGCTATGATCCATTGCATTTCTCCCACAATGGGCTTTCCTGCTAGTTATTCCATAATCTGCATTGAGACTCAACAAGAAAGACACATGAAAAATGAAGTAAATTTTAAAAATGGTTACTTGTAATACAGAAGAAATCCTCTTGAAACAATTACTGATCTAAGATGATGCACTGACATCTACTGGAACATAAATGGGTAGAGAAATATGCCAAATGTCTTTTAAATCCATTTCATTATGACCAAGAAGTTTCCTCTAGCTTTCAACTCACTCTCCACACTCAGACATCCATGTCACTCTTATGATGATTACAGCAACACCCAGGGACATAGGTATAGATTTTTAAGGGGGGGTTTCAGGGGTGGGGCCACGCCCCCACCCACCCCTGGGACATGGCCACACCTCCCCAAGCCCCACCCCCACCCCCAGCACTTATAAAAGCAGCTGTCTGAGGCCAGGGATGGCAGACTCCCCTGCCACACCTGCTCCATCCCCCCCACCAGCTGGGCTTCCAGCCGGCAGCTAGCAGCCGGCAGTCCCTTCTGCCCTCCCCTTCGGGGAGAAACGTAGCTAGGGAAAATGGAGCCCCGTGCAAAATCAGAGGTTCCACCCTCACCATGGGCAGCCACTGTGATGCTGGAATCCACCCCCAACAGCATCACTTTCAAACTACAGAGCCCAAATTCTACTTTTAAATCCACCTTAAAGGGAGAATCTGGGGTCCCCGGTTAAAACAACATTGAAAGTGATGCTGTTTTGGGGTGGATTCTCCCCCACCCTGAAACAGCATCACTTTCAATGTTTAAACTGGGGACCTCAGATTCTCCCTTTAAATCCATGCCAAAGCGGATGGATTTAAAAGGAGAATCTGGGGAAATTTGGGGGGTGCATGTTGTCAGGCGTGCAATTGTTAAGCTAGCAGCACCAAACTTTCAGGGTGTCTTTCAGAGATTCTCCTGATGATACCACCCAGATTTGGAGAAGTTTGGTTTGGGGAGTCCAAAGTTATGAACCCTCATATGTGTAGCCCCCAGCTCCCATTGGAAAAAATGGGGTATGGGGGCACCCCCTTTGAGAGTCCATAACTTTGGACCCCCTGAACAAAACCTCACCAAACCTGGGTGGTATCATTAGGAGAGTCTACCAACAAATCCCTGAAATTTTGGTGCTGCTAGCCTAAAACTGCACCCCCTGCAGCCCAAAAACACAAAAAACACAAAAACACAAAAAACCACTAACGGGGGGCAGAGCTTTGGATATGTAATGGGGGGTTGAACCTGAGAACCCCGCCCCTTACCTACATCCTTGGCAACACAGTACCATCACAATTGCCATCACAGGAAGAAGAGATAGACACTTTCCATCTAGGCCACCCCTCTTGTTGTGCCTGTCCATGACTTTTAAAGAATAACAGAAAACAGAATAGCTTTATCCCATGGGTCCCTTTCCTGGGTGTTGTTCCTTCTGTTTCTAACTCCCCTGTTAGGACTGCTGGCCCCTCCCATCTTCCTTAGGCTTAGTGAAGGATCACGTTTCACTGCACTGACAGCTTCAGCATGCTACAGTATTTGTTTTTAATTGGATTGGAATCAACTGAAGGTCAGCCTTACTGATCCATTTCTGCTCCATACAGAAGAGGTAGTCAAAAGGATTTCAGTTCACTCTAAACAGAACAAGAGGCTTGTCTGTCTTCTTGCATAAACCAGTTACCATTTCCAACCTGACAAGATACACTTGCTTCCCTTGCTAATGTAGCCATGAAAGCAATTCCATTCTTTGCACAAAGTAGATCTTTACTGTAGGCTGAGTGGAGGGAGCCAGTAATATGAGGTGCAAAGATCTCAAGGATATTACCTGCATGCTCACACGCCAGAGTTGGTGCAATCCATCACGAGGATCTCAATCTCCCTGCCTATCCAGTTTCAAAATGATGGGCTTTTCACTAGTAATAGCATAAATATCAATCGACTTATCTGAAGCAAACAACTCAGCAGATTCAAACTTCACCAGCTGTATAGGGTGATAAAACATGGCTTAATCTGTCACTTTTAAATGAAGTTTTCATCACAAGTTCCTATTAATCTGCTCCGTGTTATCAGTATCTCAAAGGAAGCAGAAGATATTTCTACATCAAATTTTGTTTTATTTTGGTTTAGAAAGAAGGATTTTTCAAAATACTCACAGGATACATAAATAATTCCTTAAATGGGGGGAAAAATACCAATGTCACTTTATTCCAGCTCCAATAGCAAAATACTACAGAAATGATTACTTTTGGAGAGATGTCAAATATGGATTTAAAATTATACAAGGGCAACAATTTACATTTCTGACTGTATGAGTTCAAATAACTTCCAACCAACCCATTTCTTCAGACTATAGAGAGCAGTTCCGATCATTGGCATAGTGAGGGGTTTGGGAGGCTGGAATCCTAGGTGCCACTTTAGAGGTACATTATAGGGCCATGCCCCCCTCACAACTTCACCCTGGCCCCGAACTCCCTGCGGAGTTTGGGACAGGGGTGCAGTTGAATGCTGGCAAGCAGTGTTTCACCTGCTCCGGAAATCCACGTGGAGCTCAGAAGTGGGGTGAGCTCAGTTCATCCCACCCTGAATCTCCACCTGGATATCCAGGGAAGGGCGGCCCGCTGACTGAGCACTGGGAGCTGACTGGTTCTAGCTTTATACTATTGCCTCTGCCTCCAAGCTCATCTCAAATCATTTTCAAATTTTTCTGTGCATGGCCAAAGACCATAAATAGGGGGTGTTTTTCCCACAGACCCCATTCCAGACAGTGGTTTGAGAGAGTTTGGTACAAAGCTTGGCTTTAGCTGATGCTCTTCCCTCCGAGTTTCTGCTGCATCCTTTGGATGACTGCCCATCTGCTGCCTGGAGAGGAATATGGCAAAATGTTTGAAAAAAATGTTTTATTTTAAAATATTTAGGTTTATTTTATTGTGAAGTCTGTTGTACATTTTTCTTTGGCCTGGAGGAGGCCTGAAGAGCCTTCAGTTGCCTTTAGTTCAGTTGTTTGGTTTCTTTGTTGTGTTCTTAGAAGTTGTTTAAGGTTTTCCTCCCTATTTTTAAGGCCTATGTGTGTGGGTGCCTTTGTTTTTCTTTTCTCCTGAGCTGGTTTTGGGTGTAGGGTGGGGAGACTTTCTTCACTACTTCTGTCTTTTTTAAAGGAAATCCTTGGCTTTTACTGATTGCGGGGGGGGGGGGGGGAGACAGGCCAAAAATCCTTGTGAGCCCTGTGAGACTGGTTGTCCTCTCCTATTTCGTTGTATGGTTCTTGGTGTGTATGGGCGGGGGCGGGGAGGGGTTGCAGTTTAGTTGGTTGGTTGCAGAGGTTTCTTTGTATTTTTTTGTAAGAGGCTCTGGGTGTTTTGCAGCTGTTTCATTTGGGCTTGTGTGTGTTTTCTCAACCTAGTTCCAGAGTTTTTTCTTTGTGTTTCTTTCTCGGGGTTTCAGGCTCTCAGGGGGGTGCTTTCAGTTTTTTGTCAAGGTGTTGCAGTGAGCTGGGATCTTGTTCCCTATTTTTCCTTTATTTATTTAGAGGGGGGTTCTGTTCATTGTTGCTCTGTTGAGTTGTATTCTTGTTCTCCTCCTTGCAGGTTTCATTTTAGCCATTTTGATATAGAAGTTGAGAAATTTCAACAGCTACTAGTTCTAATAAGAATGTGTATAGGAATCGGGTTTAAAAAAACTCCTCAAATCTTAGGTGTAGAGCTAGGCATCTGATTTCCTGGATTACTTAACCAGAGCTTGGCACAGGAGAACAATGAGTGAAAGGAAGGGGTGCAGCTTGGGGGAAAGGTGAGGTGGAAGACTAGGGAACCTGTGCTCTTTAGACCACCTGTGCTCTTTAGCTGCCTTCCACTACCCCAATCTCTGTCTGGAGTGGTGCAATGAAGAAGCCATACAAGGGCACTTTTTTGTTGAGGCAGGTGGCTGCAGGTGCTAGCACTGGGCAGGGGTCTGCTTCTTAGGCTGCCCCTCCTCCAGCTGCCATTGAGTCTCCCCAGCTGCAGGAGGAAGAGCTGCCTGAGCTATCTCTTGAGGTGCATTTATGGAGAGAAGAGTTTTGCAACTCTGGAGCTCATTGCAGGCACCAATAGGATGCTAAAGGAGCTATTGAAGGGGCTGCATGAACCACGTTCTCCTTTGGTTCCTCCAGAGCTAGCAGGACTTCCAAGGGGGGGACAAAAGGAGAGGACAGAGATGGCACATGAGGAAGTGATGGAATGACACCCCAAGGTGCAGCCATCTCAACTCCTTACTCTTCAATAATCTTTTCCTGTGCCCCCTAGAAACAGGAGGTGGCTCTGGAGGTGCCCACAGCTGCTGATCAGTGTGGGTACCTCCTCACATCCCCAGTCTGGAATACTTTGGAACAATTAAAAATTCCTTTGGCTAGATGGAGCACCCCTTGACCTCTCTGACTCAAACTTCATAAAACTTAGGGATTTTTCTAAGGAGAGTTTTCTGTGGCTATGCTGAAAATTTGGTTCCTTTACCTTGAAAAGCAGAGACTTGGGAAAATTCCCCATAGATTTTAATGGAGCTGAACATTTTCAGGTACCTGAAAAGTAGGGGACTAATCCTAATTTTGTGAAACCTTTTGTATAGTGCTACCTATTGCCTGAGTAGAAAAGCCCTATGAAATAATCCAGTTTTGTATCATTTGCAGAAGGCCAGAAGAGTAGAAGCCTTCCTGACTTCCTCAGGCAGGCCATTCCACAAGATGGGAAACAGAGAAAGCATGTGTAAGGGCAGTTGTTGATTTTCCCATTTGCAGGTTGGTATCTCCTGAAGATCTTGCTTAGATGAGCAAAGCTGTTGTGGCGGACCAAAGGGAAAGAGATGGGTTTGCATGAAGGGCTTTGTCTGTGGCAGCTAATACTTTGAATTGACCCTGATAACTGATGGGCAACTGAACAGTAACTGTAGAATGGGAGTAATATGCATGCTCCATCAAACTCAGAATAACAGCTGAGCTGTGGCATTCTGCACCAACTGTTATTTCCAAATTGATTTTGAGGAGAGACTAACGTACAGTGCATTACAGTAGTCACTGTGGCATAGGTCTCATCTTCACTCTCTTCATTTATTAGGCCAACTAATCTCCCTTAGAATTTCCTCTGCCTGTCTGATTGGTTTGGAAATTTTCAGCCACTAGAGGTTATTCAAAACCAATTTGCTAGTGTGTTATTAACAGTTCGACAGTATCAGCAATAGTTAGATCCCAGTTGTCCAGATACTGACTGCAGTTCATAAATTTACCCTTAATTTTTGGTTGAAAATTTTTGGTTGAAAATTTTCAGAATTTTGGTTGAAAATTCTCTTTTGTCCATATCCAGAATTATTAACTTTGGCTCACGATGAGATGAAAACTAATTCTTGGAGAAATAATATACTGAATGTAGTGGACAGATTTGAATTCTCAGCAAAATATTGAAGGAGGCAACTAAACATTCAATAAAACAAAGATGGTTGGGTATAGGTGTCATTTGTCACAAAGATATAAATTCAGTGACAAACAGGCAACACAGAAGACTATTATCAATAAAAAACAGTGGTGTATCTGCCTGGGGTTGTGGGGTAACCCATGTCTCCAGGCGCATGCCATCTGGTCACATGGGGGGCACAAAATCGCCACCCATGGGAAGCACAAAATCGCCACCCATGGGGAGCACAAAATCGCCACCCATGGGGAGCACAAAATCGCCCCATGTGACTAGAGAGTCAGCCTCCCCAAGGGAAGCAACTCTGACTTGCTTCCGACAAAACATGGAGCTGAAACAGCCTAGCTGGAGGAGGCTTGCTCAGCCAGCTGCCAGAAGAGATAAGGTAAGTGGGGGTGGGTTAGTGCCTTGGACTATGTTTTCAAGTTATGGTGAGCATTTCAATGATAACTTGAAAAGATAGTACAAGGCAGGACTGGGCCTACTAAAAGCAGGGGGATGGGGCCACATTCCTGATCTCCAAGGAGATTATATTTGCATATTGCATATTATATTTGCAAATTATATTTAGCAAAGGCTCATGGGTATGTTGTTGAAATGCTCACCATAAGTCTAAGGCACTGACCTTGGAGATTAGGAATGTGGTCCTGTCCCCCTGCTTTTAGCAGGCCCAATTCTACCTTGTACTATCTTTTCAAGTTATTGTTGAAATGCTCACCATAACTTGAAAAGATAGTTCAAGACAGGAATGGGCCTGCTAAAAGCAAGAAGATAGGGCCATGTCCCTGATCTCCAGGCAGACCAGGGGGTGGGGCTGATGGAGGCCCAACTCCACACACTTTGCAGGTGGGCAGGGCCGGGGCATTCTGCCCTCCCCAGCAATATTTGGGGCGGGGCTCCTGGGAGGGTGCCCGGAGGATGCTTTGTCTCTGGGCGCTGCCGTTTGGATCCTGTACACCTCTGACAAAAACAAAACATTGTAGAGGCTAGACCAAACCAGTTTAAACAAAGACAAGTTAAGTACTTGTAATATTGTGGATTTTTTTGTATTAAAGTAAACCTATTGAAAGAATATGTCCTTTTTTTTTTACTGAACCTATACAATCACAGATTAGTTTGATTTTCCAGACTCAAAGGAACAAGCCCTTTGCTGGTAACAAAAACCTCCCACATGGAAATAGTTTTCCAGCAACACCTGATAGCTTGAAAATCTTCAATAAAACAAAGATTGTTAGATATGTGTCACTGATCACAAAGTTAGCACATCAAAGAAAATCTTCATTTGTTCAACTTTGCAGTGGAGTTCTTGAACCCTCTTTGTCATGTATTTTTTTCAAACCAGGGTATGAGCATTTGCTGCAAGTAACACAAATACCTTGGTGTGAAAACTTTTTTCCAAAAACCAGATGAGGCAGATGTCTGGCATATGTTTCCACTTGTCTAACCTCCAGAATGATTCTGCAGGCTTCTAACTTCAAGGAGTGGCATATCTTTCTTCAGGTGATTTGCTGCCTTCTATAATTTAGTTTTTCCCATGAAAGACTAAAAAATTTCATGCCCTTGTCAGCCTCTGAAGGCCTTAGAGCAAAATAATGTTTCACGTTTTCCAGAAACCTGGTAGGTGTGCATTGTCTTTTCCACAGCTGAAATTGGGTGGGTGGTGGGGCTCTGCAAAGAAGCTGTTCTACATCATTCAGCAGAATAACTATTAAATGCACATTCTTAGTGGTAAGCTAGCAGCAAAAGCACTTTTACCAGGTTATTTTCATGTTCAGCATTTCAAGTGACAGATGTACTTAATTTGTGTCTGCGTGTGTGTGTGTGTGTGGGGGGTATTCTAACTGTTCTGATTCTTAGTTCTTACTTTTAAAGACTGCCTTTTCCATCATCTATCAGTATTCCAAAATTAACTAGCCATTGCTGGTGCAAAATGTGTTTGCCTTCCAGCTGATTTTAGAAGGCTCCAAAAAGCACAGAAGCAACTGTTTATTACTTCTGGACATACAGTTCTCATAGACAACACTCCTCACTTTGCAAAAGAATCACAGACAGGCAATAAAAAGAAATGATGGAAATTTCTAGGGAAGGGAGAAGGGCTGAAGAGAAGGGGTAATGAAACAACAAGCAGGGTGCTTACCAGTCCTCATGATCATGAACAATACCTCCCTTCATAAGAATGCAACCATTTGCCAAGATCATATATGAAGCTACTTTACAATAAGTGTTACCATTGGTCTATCAAACTATGCACTGTTACTCTTCTGATTGGTAGGGACACATCATGTACTCAGGCTGAGCTCTTGACTTACCCTATTATTTGCAGTCCTTCTTAACACAAGATACTGAGGATTGAACCAAGGGCATGAAAAGCATGTATACAATCACTGAGCTACAAGATCTATAGCTTTCCCCTTCCAGTGCAGCCTAAAATATCTCCTGAAATAATTCTCCTAAAGGACAAGAAACCTGTGGAAAATACATGAGGGGAAGGCAGAAATCTGCAGCAGAAGGATGGAATTAGTAAACATTGGTCCCCTCTACCATTTGCTGAAATCCTCCATGGAATCTATCTAACCTTCTGTGACGTGCATTAATTATGCCAAATCAAGATAGCTTATGTTATTTTGCATATATTTTTGTTTACCACTTTTTTTTCTGGCTCAGAGAGGCATGGAAAGGGACACAGAGAAATGCAAGGAGTGAACAGTCCTCGTCAACCACTGGAAATCATAATAAGAAAATAAGAAAAAAAGCATTTTATTGTCATTGTGCACACACAACAAAATTTAATCAATTACATCTGTGGTAACTCTCATAATACAGCAGCTATTGCTTACACATTCAAGCATATTTTTCACATAAGGATTGGAAATTTAAAAAGAGATATGGGTAAAAAACCAGTTTCACTCAGTTAAAAGGTTAGCAAATTACTTGAAGAAAAGAAAGGAGAAACAAAGAGTTAGAAAGTTAAAAGATGATCGGAATCAGATAATAACAGAAAATAAATTAATTAGGAAAAAATTTGAGGAGTTTTATCAAAAATTATTCGACTATGAAAGAAATATACGATTTGAGGAAAAAACGAATAAAATAATTTCTCAAGAAGACAGGATAGCTATAGAAGAGAATATAACACAAGAGGAAATATTAAAGGTCATTAGAGAATTAAAAAATAACAAATCCCCCGGAACAGATGGGTTCACAGCGGAATATTACAAAGAAATGGTGGAAATTTTAGTTCCAGAACTTCAACATTTGTTTAACACGATAATAGCAGGCCAGAGGGCCCCAGATACATGGAGAGAGACAGAGATAGTGACAATCCTGAAGCTAGGAAAAAACGCAACTTTAGTAGAATCTTATAGGCCAATAAGCTTATTAAATCAAGACTACAAGATATTTGCAAAAATATTATCAAATAGAATTAGAAATGTACTTCCAAAAATAATAGAACAAGACCAATATGGGTTTGTAAAAGGAAGAGATATACGTCATCCAATAAGAAACGTATTAAATGTGTTAGAGCATGGAAAGAAAAATAAATATGCTATGATAAAATTAGACGTATATAAAGCATTCAGTACAGTAAGCCATGAGTTTCTTTTCCAAACATTACATAATTTTGGGTTTGGAGAAAGATTTATAGAAGTATTAAAAGAAGTATATAGAAACGCTAGGGCTAAGATAAGAATAAACGAAGGGCTATCAGGAATAGTAAATATTAGAAGAGGAGTGAAACAGGGCTGCCCGCTGTCTCCGTCTCTGTTTGTAATGGCAATGGAGTTCCTAGCTAATAGAATTAGAAATAATGGAAGAATAAAAGGATATAAAATAAACAAGGAAGAAATTAGAATAAACATGTTTGCAGATGATGTATTACTGATAACAACTAATCCTGAGGATACAATGAAGGAGTTAAAAATAATTTTGGAAGATTTTAAGAAATATTCAGGGTTAACAGTAAACATGGATAAAACAGAAATATTAGGAGTGAATATAGAAAAGAAACAGTTCAATAAAGAAATATTAAAGAAGAAAATTAAATATTTAGGAATTATAATTTCTACCAGAAAAGATAAGATGTATAAATATAATTATGAAAATAGATGGAAAAAAATACAAAATCAGATAAAAAGTTGGGAAGCTAAAACCCTATCTATAGCGGGGAAAATAAAAGCAGTAAAAATGTGTTTGTTACCCAAAATCTCTTATTTATTTAGAACACTACCAATGGAAATTACCAAAAAACAATTTGAGGATTGGGATAGGAAAATAAAAGCATGGATATTTAATTTAAAAAATGCTAGATTGATGAATAAAATAGTATATATGCCAAATGGTCTTCTAGGATGGGGAATACCGAAAACCCAGGAATATTTTGAGGCATTCCAGATAAAGAGTTTATTCGACATCAATGAAGATAATACCTCAAAATGGTTGAAATTTGAAAATGAAGCAAATGAAGGAATAGGTAACTATGGAATTCATACAAATGATTATAAAAACATAAAACATAGAGTAATAGGCCCAAGAAAAGTGAATATGGATATATGGGAAAAATGGAGAAGTAAATGGATGCCGGGCATTCTGGATGGAGCCCCAGTGGCAAGCGTGACTGGAATAGAAGGCTGGAAAATTATAAAGAATTTGAAAGAAAAAGGAATACATAAAGTGTCTGATTTAGTTCGTGAAGGAGAAATTATACCATTACAAAATCTAATAGAATTGGGAGGGAGAGAGAATTGGCTGGTGATAAGAGGCTTATGGGAAAAATTAAGGAAATTTAGAATAAAAGATGATTGCATAATAACTCAATGGCTAAAACTCCATGAAATATTAAAAGGGAAAATTATAGGATCAGTATATAAGTATATGGTAGAAGATAAAGCATTTATGATAAGAACTTTAAGCCAAAAATGGGAGAAAGATAATATTTTAGATGAAGAAAAAATAGAAAGAATTATGGATAGTATGAAGAAGTTAAAGATTGAAAAATATGTGGAACTAGAAAGAAAGATTTTACTTAAATGGTACAGAACCCCCATACAACTAGCCTATATGATTAAAGGATTAAGCCCAAAATGTTGGCATTGTGGAGAAAAAGGAGCATATTATACTCATATGTGGATAGAATGTAAAATGGTGAAAAAGTTTTGGGAAAATATTTTGAAACATGTAGAACAGTTAGTAAAAGTAAAAATTGATATAAACAATGATTTATTAATTGTGGGGATAATAGATGATATAAGAGTGAATAGAAGTTTGGAACCAATGTATAAAATAATGATTAAAGCAGCACACGCAGTGTTGGCGCTGGGCTGGAAAGATAACAAAAAATGGACAGTTTCAAAATGGATGGAATACATATGGGAACAAATACAGTTAGAGATCTTTGAGAGACTGACAAAAAATAAATTATGGAAAGAAAAAATGGAAGATATTATGAAACTATGGACAGTGTATGAAAAATGGATGGAAGAAGCCGGATTTAACAAAGAACTATGGAATAAGAGAAAAAGAAGAATGAATCTCCTGCTGCTTGCATAAAATAATCAATAGAAAAGGGGGGAAGGGGGGAGAAAATGGAAAAATGTATAGATGAAATGAAGATATTGATTGTAACAAATGTATGAATATTCTATACAATAAAAATTATAAAAAAAGGATTGGAAATTTGATTTTAAAGGGGAATGGGGGAAGGTGGAGGTTTTAAGGAAACTGAATCATAAGATCAATACCACACCCTGTACATTTTCTGTAATTGCACATATATTCTTACATTCTGTTTCACTCTCATTTCCTAAGCCAATCCAGATGCCAATGGGGAAAATGTGTTGCTTTATTGCACAGCAAATAACAAACATATGAAGTTCCTATTGAGCACAATTATATATAATGTGTGTATATATATGTATATATATATATATATATATATAATCAGCAAAATTCCTTAGGCAGAATAAAAGTCATGTAGGTTTTGAATAGTTTATGCAGCCTTGTAAGAGAACAAGAAGTCTGTGACAGTTAAGCCTGAAATGAACTCATAATTTGAACAGGTTCCTTTTTTATACTGTTCATATGACCATACAGTTGAGGGGCTATAATTGATTTAACGATGCCTTGAATAACCTAACTCAGATCACAGTATTAAGGCAAAACAGAACAATGGACTGGAAAATCATAACTTTCCACTTTAGAGGGTTATAATTAATGCACTATGATACTACTTCTATTCACTTTACCTTTGATAACCACAAGTTGTAGGATATCCATACCAATGCTTTTAAAGCAGAACTCATAAAATCTTATTAACTGTCAGCTAAGGCAATGTACAGCAACTGCAGTACCCCGAGGAACTGTTTAAGAAGACATTCAGATACTAACAAGGTTAATATTTTTTAAAAGCCACTTTTCAACAGTAACTATTAAATTAATGGGAGGGAAATAATATAAATGATTTTGAAGCATCTGAGCTGGAAACTGATTTTGAAATAGAGGTGTTTCCCACAGAAAGACAGGCTTATGTAGTTTCCCTCTTGCTGCTTCAGCCACTAGCTAATACAGCTGGCAGCAGCAATTGAACTTCCATCAGAATGGCCAGTGTGAAGCTGTCAATTAGAAGTGCCCTCACCATTGGCTGACTACATAATGCTGTTGTTGGTGACACACTAGCATTCAGCCAAAGCTCTGTAGCTTCTATGCCACAGAGAAAATGATTGTTGTGAGGAAAATGGCTATTGTGTAGGCAGTAGGATTGCCAAGCCTGGAGATCTTCTAGATTTATAACTAAACTCCAGACTACAGAGATCAGTTATCCTGGATAAAATGGCTGCTTTGAAGACAAGACTCTATGGCATTATACCCTGTGAAGGTCCCTTCCCTCCATCCCCTAAAATCTTCAGAAATTTTCCAACCTGGAAATGCAGGTTGGACTAGTAGATTGGACTAGGAAAATTCAAACTTAAAAAAAAAAATAAGAAGCCCTTAAACCCGGGAAAGTAATGGGGACAGTGCCATAGGAAATAGATGCCATGTGAGCAGGAAAACCCAAATTTTCTCACCCACAGATCTGCCAATTCCAACTTTACTGCAAGCTTTCACAAAGCTTTGAAGCCAAACAGATTTGGGAAAGATTGAACAAAAGCTCGAGAACCCCAGGAATTACACCACTGCTGTAGGAAAGCAGGAAAAGAATAACCTTTTTAAAAATCACCTAGAACTGCAAGCAAACAAACCATGAGCCAGAGACAAGACAGATTTGTCCTTTTTCAAGAGAAAGGCCTACTTAAATATTTTCAGCACAAAATTAATAATGAACATCTACACTTGTGAAAACAGGATGATTTCCCTTAGAACGGAATCAGGTATTATCTGTTTAAAATGATGGATGTGTATTCTCTGTCCTTTCCCACAGACATCACCGTAGAAGAGGACTGCTGATGCCCTTTGTGGCACCAAGTGCTGGAGCAGCACAGCATCCACAGAGCCCAGCATACAGCTTCCAGGGAATTTGAGCAGCGTGAAAGGTAGAGCTAGTGGCTGTGTCCCAGTCATCTGCCACAGGATGCCAGCTTTGCTGTGCATAACGCAAAATGCACCACACTAGTTAAAGTTAGGATTCAGTTAGTGATGTTATAAATGGACAACATTTTGATTCACAGCACAGTTACTAGTATCAGACAGTAGTTGTTGAATGCACAGCTGTAAATCACAATGTGTATTACATGGCTGTACTCATCCTAACACATTCTGGGGCAGACTTTTAAGGCTGGGGCTAAGTAGATGCACATTATTTTTAATTTGTTTTAATGTACTTTATTATTTATACACATTGTATGTATAAAATAGGAAATAGCTTAACTCTGCTGTTTGGTCAGGATGACTGTGACCCACATGCAATTGACCATATCAGCTTGGACAACAGTGGCTAAAAAAGCCACATCAATAAAGCTCTAACAGACTGCATGTGTAAAAATTAGAAGGCTGAAATATTTGCACAACTCTTCATTCATACACACACTGAATTGATATCAGGTGTTACTGTTCCATATTTTTTCTTCTTGGCTCCACATAGTTTGCAAAGGTGTTTATATATACCAAACATTCCTGGGTTTCTTTTTCTCTCTCTTCTGAAGTGTTTAAAATTCAAGTAGACAGTAGCAATTTTCTTTTAATCTAAGCAAACTGATATGTCAAAGGCAATCAGTATACCAAAGCTATCCCCAGAGAATCCTAATAATCCTGATGAATAGCTGTGCTTTCTAGAAAACTCAGCCATTGAACTCTTGGCATGGAATGTCACAAGCACTTAATGCTGAGCTAGGTCAAGCAGCACAGGTCTCACAACCAAAATCTGCACAGCACGCACCATGCAACAATTAAAATGCTATCAAGAGTTGCAACAAAATTCTGCAGCAAATGGATTTGAAAGTAGATTGGGGGGGCGATGAGAAGTGGTGGCATAGGTGAGAGTGTTGGCTGAGCGATTCATGCAACAGAGATGCACAGGCTGATCAAAGTTTGGCTGAAGCTTTATCAACATACTTGATAATGAAGTTAAGAGATAGAGGTGGATCTAGTTACATCATTAGCTGAGAGAAGGCATGAAAGTGGTGGACCTTTTGAGAAGAAGAATGCTGCCCTAAGAGTAGCAATCTCGAGACAGATGAGGAGTAACACTTAAGGGAGAAGGTGCTCACCTGACCATTTTATTGATTTGCTTCTTACTGCCTCTGCAGAGTCGTCTTCTCTTCTTTGTCCACACATATTGCCTAATCCAACACAAGGAGGTAGGTCCATTGTTTCTTTATTTACTTTATAGCCCACCTTTCTCACAGAGACTCAGGGCAGATTACATTGTGTAAAACATCGTCAAATAGCACAATTGATCTAGTAAGCAATGCAGTAGGACCACAGCAATAAGAATCACAGCAAAAATAGGAATCAGACATGATATCATAATACCCTGCCTTTTTCCCCAGTGAAAACCCAAACATCTTATATCATTTTCCTCTCCTCCATTTTATCCTCACAACAACACTGTGAGGTAAGTTAGACTAAGAGTGGGGGACTGGCCCAAGGTAATCCAACAAGCTTCTATGGCAGAGCATGGGTTCTAACCTGGGTCTCCCAATTCCTAAATAAGCACTTTAACCACTACACCACATTGGCTCTCAGGCTCATTCCGCACATGCAGAATAATGCACTTTCAAACTGCTTTCAGTGCTCTTTGAAGATGTGCAGAATAGCAAAATCCACTTGCAAACCGTTGTGAAAGTGGTTTGAAAACGCATTATTTTGCGTGTGCAGAAGGGGCCTTAGTCTCATAATAAACTCATGTTTCAGCTGTTGAAATATGTTTATTTTTCTGTAATGTAAAAGCAATTCCAGAAGCCCTGATTCACAAGGAAGAAACTCATATTGCAGGCACACCAGCATCCCTGATAGAGCAGGAGTAATAGTGTAAATTCCTCCCATGTGGACATTACTGGTTACCTTCCATAGGGAGCTACACCACAACAGCATTCATGCAATGAAAATGACAGATGAAGAGACCCTTATTGGACTCTATAACAGCTTCTCGTTGTCTAGAAACATCAGCTGTCTACCTGTGGGGTTCATCCCATCCCACTTCATGCACTACCTAGTTCCAAAGTCACTTACGGTAATTATTTTGTGACTGAAACAAGATTGGAAATTATCCAGAGGTCCAGCACTTTTTCCATTGGGCCATGGTGGCTATTTCCCTAAACTTTTCTAACCAAAGCAGGCAAGAATTGGTATCATGTCATTAGTATGCTTAAGTGGATGTTTCCCTTTCCCCAGATACTATCAAGTCAGATCATTGTCGTTTAAGCTTTTATTTCTGTCTTTGCATGTCATGAACCTTTAATGGTTATGCAACATTAGACACTTAATGTTTTCAGATTTTAAAGTACGCATTGGTAACTTTATCAAAATAATAAAAGTTAATGAGCATTCATGATCTATGGTCTGACAAGAGATCCCTTTCCTTCCAGAGATGCACACAGCAAATGATCTGACACAGAGGGAAAACACAAAATAGAAACCTATCAATCATTCAAAACTGCATGCTAAATATTAAGTTATGTTTTCTCAATAGGCTTGTCATCCTTGGTTATTAACAGCATGCAGGTGCTAGTAGCCTTTTCTATATTACTAAATAGATGTTGTAACATGTGCCATTATCCTTATCACTCCTGTTTACACTATTAAACCACAAAATAAAACCCCTTGATAGTGGGGTTTTAAACATTCTGAAATATGTAAAAGAGAGCTAGACTTGTATCTCTGTTCCACAAAGGTATATCTGTTCTGCAATGGTAATTAGACCACACACACCCAACTACAGAAGAATTATCCAGATACTGTATGGCCTTTAAAAATTTTCTGAGGGTTATTTGAAAGGTAAGAACATTTTTCCCTGGTAGTGAGCTGCACCTGAGTAGAAGTACTTAGAATTGCACTGTTAGTGTTACCCAAAATGGTGGGAGTCTCTCCCTTTAGAGAACTAGTGAGAGCAGGCTCTTGGCTTAGCCAAAGGCCAAGCAAGCTCTAGATCTTAGTTGCCTATGTTTTACACAAGTCAGCTTGTGCAAGAAATTCCACAGGAAAGCAAATACAGCTGAACAGTTTTATTAAGGGATAATGGGGATACACACACAATAATTAAAACAGCAGAACACACATACAGTCCTAGGAAATAAGCAGTTGTGAGGGGATAGGCCAGGAATAGAGGGGAATTGGGGAGTAAGGGTTATAGTGACCTGATCTTGGTGTGGAATGGCCTGATGAACAGAGGTGAGTTGCTCATGCTTAGCTCTGATAGAAGAACACCACATTATCATAGACAGAGATGTCCAGATATTGAACAAGGGCTACTGGATGAGGGAGTTTCTTACAGGGAAAAAGGAACTCTGTGGGTTATGCAGAGTGACCCTTCATTTCCCAGGAAAAAGAGAAGTCCTGCCTTTTCAGGGAAAGACAAGAGACAGACATCAACCTTAATTCCTGGGTCATTAATCTAATGCATAGGTGTCAAACTCGTGGCCCTCCAGATGTTGTGGACTACAGTTCCCATCATCCCCTGCCAGCATGAGGCTGGCAGGGGATGCTGGGAACTGTAGTCCATAACATCTGGAGGGCTGCGAGTTTGACACCTATGATCTAATGGATTGAGACATCAGTTTGATGGTCCTAATTCAGGAGTGCCTGGAAGGGGGAAGGTAGCTGATGAAATTACAGTTGTAGAACAATGACAGTGCAAATGAGGCAGTAATTGAAGAAGTATTAGTCAGAGGAAGAAGCACTGGTTTAACACAACACTGGGCAGGTAAACACATTAACAAATCTATTGTCTTCACCGGGGACGCAAGGTCCAGGGCTGGAGATGGGAACGTTCTCCAGGGCAGAGGTATTGTGTTCTCTTAGGCCCCTTCCGCACACGCAAAATAATGCGTTTTCAAACCACTTTCACAACTGTTTGCAAGTGGATTTTGCCATTCTGCACAGCTTCAAAGAGCACTGAAAGCAGTTTGACAGTGCATTATTCTGCATGTGCGGAATGAGCCTATATCTCTTCAGAAAGGGTGTCAGAAAGGCATTATGCATGGCTGATTTGGAGAGGGCAAGTCTTTGTGGGTACACTAAGCCAATGCAGAAAATGGGCTCCCCATTTTGGAAGTGCATTGCTAGGTACCCCAAGGTTTGGCAGAGATGGGTAGAGACATGACTGCCTGAAAACAGGGTTCTCCCAACCCACTATGGGTTAATCTGGTAACATTAGGGAGATTCCTGATTCATTGTACAGGCATCAAAATGGAATACGATTTCCTTGTAAATGTCACAATTTTTCATAATTAGAAAAAAAGATTTTTTTGAAAAGAAGTTGTTATACTTCCTTGATTGAGATAAACAATAGCAAACACCAAGGCCTCTCTCGCCACACAAGCACAATAGATCTCTGGAGGCATTAGCTTTACAACTGCACAACAAAACCAAAAGGAGCAATATACGAACTTCCAATGAAAAACAGATCAGAAGATACCATGCAAGTCTGTCAAGTGATTCCACAGACACTACTGCAAAAACTTATTAGGGAACCATTTCCATATAAACTCATCAGCCATGAAACTTCTGCACACCTGCTACAGATTCATAACATGTAAGCTGAACATTCTGGGAAATATAGGCTCACATTTCCCAGTACTGGCTAAACTTGTTCACAGCCTCTTTACCTTTAGTGAACAGAGGGAACCTAAAACAGACCCAATATCCTTGCAGTTGTATAAGACCATTTGAAAAGGAAGATCAGTTCAGGTAGGCTAGTTGCTTGTTTGCTAACATTAAGCTTTTCTAATCAGAAATCCCCAAAACTTGATTTCCCAGTTCTGCTTACCTGATTTCCAAGGGCAAGTGTACCTATGCCATACACTCCTCCCTTTCCCCACCTACTATATACAGCTGAGAGTTTCAGGAACATGCCAGATGCCTCCAGCTTCATTTTACAAACAGCGTTTCTCATGTATGTGTACCTAATCAAGACCTAAGAATTGGCAGTCAGGGATCAAATCAGCTCAGCATTTTGCCTTTCATTCAATGCTGAGGTCTGAACAAACATGTATGTTTATTTGGTGATTACTAATTGCATGTGAAAAGGCAAGTGTGGCTGCTTGGAACAGTTTTTACATGCTGTTTCTTTTACAGCTTATTCCAGACCTGGTTATAACTATCCAATAATTAGAAAAGCCTTTTTGCTTACACTGAGGGATCCTCTATTACTTATGCTCAGGCTGAGTAGAAATGCCTTTGGTCTGATCAAAATTGCTGATTTTGTCTGTACTGGATGTTGCTCGCTTCCATTTTTCTTTTTGTGGCTGTTATTTGTTGTTTGGTGATCTCCAGCACTTCTTCAATTGTTCTAGTGTCTAGCCAGTACCTTCTAATTATTTCTTTTGTGGTCTTGCCATTCTTTAATCTTTGTTCCTTCATATTTTTCAGGTTACTGGCATCTGATCTTAGTTTTTTGATCTTCTGTTCCAGTCTAATTTTCCACTTTGTTTTGATGGTTGATTTATCTTGGGTTTAGGTATTTCAATGTTCAGTGACCACTACTGCAGTACTGTACATGAGCTGATTGGTTTGTTTGATGGAAGTTTTTTCAATTGTCATCAGTGCCATGTTTACATCTCTCATTATGGGTGCCAGGTCTTTTGGGGGCACCATTTTCAATGCTGGCAGCTGTTGTCTTTTCTCATTTGATTGTCCATATGGATTATCTTTTTCCTTAGGTTTTTTTTTTTGTCTTTCTGTCAGTCTATCAGTTTTTTCATGGTGAATTTCACTAGTGGTTGTACTATTATTTCCTCCCCTATACAGGCGTTTTCATCTGGCAGTTCTTTCCTATTGTTTCTGGAGCATGTACTGTTATTTCTTCTGGTATTACAGTTGATCTCTTTTCACAATTTTTCTGGATTTCTTCCAGTTCTATTTCTGTAAACACTTTATTCCGTATGATGAATCGCCTTTGATCTGCCAGTGTTTGCTCACTGATATTCAAATCTGGGTAGCGTTGTTTCCACAGTTCATACATCCGCTTCAAGTATCCTCTTTTTTCTGGCTCTGAGTTGTAGTAACAAGCCATGATGGCATGATTTTGCGCACTATACTTCTTTCTTTTGGATGGTTGGTCCACTTGTAGCCCACTTGTCGCCACATGCCAGGTACCCCAGCATGCGAAGCAGCCCTTGTTAACCACTTACCTGATGACCGATGCGGTATGGAATAATTTTTCATTTCTAACACCATATTGTATGGATTGGTGGACACTCTTAGTCTGGTTTCTCAGTTGGCTTGGGAGCCCATGAGAGGAGGAGGAGGAGGAGGAGGGGGTGGGGGTGGTTGTTAGATTGGTATGCCACCCACCCCTGGAGGGCTCTGGGTGGTGTACAGATAAAACCAGGCAATCAATGCCAAACAAAACCGATACCCAACATAACTAAAAATCAAATTAAATACATTAAAATCCAATAACATTATAAAACCCAGCTTCAGATGGCGTTCAAGAATTCCAGATTTTCCTTACGGGAGGGGACTGGCAATTTGCCACTTAGATGGTACGTGGGGGCTTTAACAGAGGGGGTGGATGATCAGCGGCCAGCACCCCCAAAAGCCCAGTGGAACAGCTCAGTTTTATATGTTCTTTTACTACATACTTACAAAAAAATGTACCTGGGTTAACCAACCCCTTAATAGAAAGTAAACCGTTGGAAAAAAAACATGAATATGGAAGTGTTACTTGTTATTACACTGTATGATACATAAAGTTTCAGAGTGGTTTTTAAATTGCTTTTTAACATGAGCAGCTTGATATTCAATACAGGGAAAGTAGGGAAAGTAAATGCTTAATAGATATGCTTAAGTCATTATAAGAAAGATATTTTGTTTCCTGTGATAGACTAAGCTCCCTGTTTAACAAACTGTTATTATGCTCAAATAACATTTTTGTTCTCCAAACTCAACAGAAAATTGAGCAGATGGGAGTAAAGTTAAAAAAGATATTTTATTCAAATCAGGCAGATCTTCAGAATGGTAAAAGTGGAATCATTATGAATATAATTTATGTATTTTAAGTTTCCAAGAAAACCTGCAGGTGCCTTCTCACAGAACTCTTATTTCCTGGCGTTGAGAACAGTAAGATGATGCAAGATCAACATTCCCTGTAAGCTGCATGCCTGCGCAGCTGCTGTATTGGTGCTGTACAGGTTGGGCAGCCGCTCTGCAGGGGGTACTCTCTCTGGTGGCTAAGTTCCACTCAGGGAGGCTAAGTTCCACTCAGCGGTAACGAGCCTCTGTGCGGTGGTATGGAAACCTTAGAGGAACTATTGTGTGGGATTCTGACCCCTAAAAGTTTAGTTTTTAAAGGCTAATTGATGTACCATAGTGATTAATACAGTAGGTTTATAAAGTGGAAGAAGTTCGAACACTTTTCTCTGCAGTGGCATGAAAACTACACCTGCTACAATAGAAGAAAAGATAGAAGTAACGAAGAGAGGATAGGAAAATCGATAGAAACCACATCTTCAGTCTCTTACCTTTTCAAAAATGTTGTAGTTAAACCTGAAATGTTTTAATTAACTTTTTGACAATTGTATAACTTCTGTTGTTGCATGTATTTATGTGTGTGTTTGTTTTGGTCTTTGTGACTATGTGATTATTCAATAAATATTATTAAAAATTTAAAAAAACCTACACCTGCTTACATAAGTAGCTCATTTCAAATGTTATGCAAAGACTGATAAAAATACCAATACAGGGGTACATGACAATAAAATGTTTAACTTTTAATGCACATCTTTCACATAGGCATGAAAAAGGCATCCCCTCGATAAAAGTACTGTATTTTCAAAATACATACAAAACTCTGAAGGATCATAAAGTCACAAATGATTCAACAGTGCTTGAACCACAAGTACATTTTAAAATGTATAATATAAATTATCTTTACATTTCTGCCAGATGTTTAATTCTTTATTAACAGAATGGACTTTTAAAATTTATACAAATAACAAAATACCATAAATCTGAAAAAAATTTCTTTTCAGTGTAAGTAAACAGAAAAACACACATCACATTTGGTGCTCTGCATTCGAACTTTTTGTAAAATGCGTCCTGGGAACACAAACAAATGATACCTTGTGCATGCACGGCAACATATAGTAAAAGGCAGTGGTTACGAACCTGTGCCAGTTACCCATGCTAAATGTTCTCTTTATTTCCATGAAATCGAAAGCGCTTAATGCAGTGATTCCCCATTTGGCCTTGAACTGTGGATGTATGTGAGGCCCCAAACCATGCCAATTCCATATCTTTCTATGGAGCAAACAAATGCCTTGGAAGCTGCATCAAAAACCCCAGGAGGCCTCGGTGTGAGAAGTCCTACAGCCTCCACTAACTAGCCTTGAATACACAGGCAAGCACACAGCTGCTTCTTAGTTAAAATAAGGACAACTAGAATTATATTGACAACCTTCTGATTAAAGAGTCGGATGATGCATTAATGCCATTTTAAATTCAAAACTACCATTTCAAAATTGAACTTACAGCACACTTTTAATTTATGCCATGAAATGGTAGCCAAGTCTCATGATGACAGAGGCAGACATGGGTCCTTGTCAACTTGTATAAGTCAATCCTGCCTGTAGACTGAAGCATACAGTCTGTTTCTTCCTCTCCTCCCCTTTATTGACAGGTTCCTAAATTACTTCTGCCACTCTGAATTGCACATCAGAAATCAGAGGCATTTTCTGACTTCATTATGCCATTGTATAACCATAGCTTCCACAGTGTAATGCCACTAGAAGCCTGTCCTTAAGGATTTCTTTTCTTGGGTATTCAGGCAACTTCAACATGTTGATACTGGAATGAAGAAAAATGCAGCCCCATTAAAAATCTGAAAGTAAAAAATTGTTTTGTGCAAGATAATCAACATGACACCATATTCTTAGATCTGCATTCTTATTCAGAACTCCTGAATAAAGGAATTAATAAAGGGCATGCCTGCACTGAGCCCCCTTTAGCATTCAGTTGTCCTATGGAAGAATACCTTTTTCATCTGAAGTTTAAAAAAATATATAGCAATTTAGATGAAGAGTCTCTAAGCGATATTGTACTGCTGCCCATTAAACTATATGACAGTAGTTAGAATTTGTCCCTCAACACTGTGGAGGAACTAATTGAAGTACTCATACACCACCCATTCTGCAGTGATTAATGATACTGACCAGAGGCATTTCTGTAATGAGGTTATTTAGGGTGTTCCTCTGATCTTGAAAAATTGTTTCCCATTTTCTTTCCCTCATTTCTCAAAACCATTATGACAACAAGAGACAATCTTAATGCATTTAAATAAGACTATTTAACTTACCATGTGCTTGATGTTGGCAAAAGATTTGGTGTATATGGCACAGCAGCAATTGTGAAATTCTGCAACCCACTGCCACCCATTATATGTGCAAAGCCACCATGAGGTACCCTGGAACTGGAAAGATGCACAAATAACACATTAAAGAGGCTACAGAACTTTTTAAAAAGCAGCGCAAGCAATGAGCACACAATTTACAGATTACTTTTTAGAAACAGATATTTGTAATCTATAGATACCAATTTCCCACATTCTAAAACCGATGAAATTGGAATTGCTCCATCTTCCACAGACACTAAAAGCCAACTAATGATATTTGTATGTACAAGCAATACAAATCATGGCAAAGAACTAGGATAAGCCGAATTTTTAAAAATGTTTTTAACCAGTAGGAAATTGCAGCATTCTTCACCAGAAATCGAAGAGGAGTTTGGATTTACACCCGTCTTGTATCAACCATAAGGAGTCTCAAAGCAGTTTACCAATTCCTTCCCTTCCTCTCCCCACTACAGGCACTCTCTCGAGTTCTCAGAGAACTGTGACTGGTCCAAGGTCACTCAGCAAGCTTCATGTCTAGAAATGTGGAAACAAACCTGGTTCACCAGATTAGAGTCCACCACTCGTGCAGAGGAGTGGTGAATCAAATCCAGTTCCCCAGATTAGAGTCCACCTGCTCCTAAATACTATACCATAGTAGTGTAGAAAGAAAGAAAAATAATAATTCTCACATCCACCCTGCTGTCTGAAACACTACCTTTAGCAAAGTTGCATCTAATAATATACCACATCTTAAGTATTTATTCTTGACATTTATTCACCAAAGAAAACCAGAAACATTCTGCCTTTAATTGTGATGAAATCTACAAGAACAGTGCTGTTCCATTAACTATCTTACAGTCCTCCTAACTAAATAAACGATTTCACATTTGAATTTGTTCAATAATTCTACAGTAACCATCTGCTCTTACAGCCATTTTACTTTAATTTGTAAATTAGAAACAAAGCTTGATTGGCTGCCTCTTGCCATACATAGGATTGCAGCTCTGGGTTGGGCAATAGCTGTAAATTTGGGGGGTAGAGTCTGTGGGCTTTGGAGAGGGAAGGGATTTCAATCGGGTATAAGGCCATCGAGTCCCCCTTCCAAAGTGGTAATTTTTTGTCACCTGGAGATCAGTTAGTAAATTTCCAGTCACCACCTGAAGGATGGTGACCATAATCATATTTATTTATTTATTTGATTCTAAACCGCCCTCCTCCTAGGGGCTTAGGGCAGTGAACAACAATGATAAAAATAGATTAAAACGTGACATAAAACTGATTAGCAGCATTACCCCATATGTCCCAGCTCGGCCTCTGCGCTCAGCAGAGGCCAATTTACTGGAGGTCCCCGGCCCCTCAATGACGTGGTTGGCCTCCACTCGGGCCAGGGCCTTTACGGCTCTGGGGCCGGCCTGGTGGAACACTCTCCCGCCAGCTGTCCGGGCCCTGCGGGACCTTGGGGAATTCCACATGGCCTGTAAGACTGAGTTGTTCCATAGGGCCTTTGGGAAGACCAGCCGCTGAAGGTGCCCCAGTTCCCTCCCCTTTGCTTCCTATGGGTCCCTAACACCGCTGGGACCCATTATCCTCTCTTTATTTCTTTTAGGAGGGTCATGTAAGGGTTTCATGGGACGCTGCTCTGGGTTATAATTGCTGTTTATATTGTATTTATGTTTTTATATATGATGTTTTTATATATGATGCTTTATATTGTGCACCGCCCTGAGCCCTCCGGGGATAGGGCGGTATATTAAATCTAATAATAAATAAATAAATAATAAAAATAAAATAAACTTGTTTAAACAGATTAGCCAAGTTTTGCTTTCTCTTAAGTTTAAAACTTGTACTGAAACAGGCTCTGAGGGATGAAAATTCAAATCAAATTAGCAGACTGTGATTGAAGAAGGAGCAATGACCAATCAAACAAAAACAAATTTGTAACTTTCCATTTTCTGCATAAAAATGCCAGTGGTTTTGAAGTTACTATAAACTGCAACAAAAACTTTACATTTGCAACACAATGCTGAAGGGGAAAGAAGACTAACAAACTAGGTCATAGTAGGTAAAAATAAAATTCCAAAGAGATCCAAGTGTTTGAGGGGCCACCAGGTATCTTCTGCTGACATACAAGGCAAAATACATCAAGAACTGGTAATCAAGTCTTAGATGTGAAGAAAAGCCTGCCAAATCCTAAAAGCACCATCATGACGTTACTTCACCCACAACAATAGCATCAGAACATTTTCATTGAATTTTGTTCTGTCAGGTGTAATAGAAAAGAGGCACAAGCTATGCATTAAGGAATTCCATGAAATGATACCTCTTATGGGTGGTATTTGTTTCACTGGATCAATAAAATTAATTTTATGGTCTCAAGCTGCAAAACGAATGTTTGATTTTTCATTCAAGCAGGACTAAATGTGTACTCAAACTTTTGGAGAACTTGTGATGCAGATTCTGAACACAGAGAAGCTGAGTGGCAATACTGACAGAGCAGAGTTCCTCATTAAATGCAAAGCTTTTGGAGATAAATTTAACTGGCAAGCCTGACCACAGGCAACTCCAGACCTGCCAGTTCATTATAGTAGACTTTACTGCATATTCTAATAGCATTATTATAACAGTCCAATCCAGAGGGCTCTGGTGGCCATGGATGGCGCCATTGCTGCACCACCTCCAGTGGGCTTCCAGGAAGGCAGCAAGCTGCAAAAACAACTTGGCCTCCTGAAAGCCCTCCATAGGGCTAAATGGACTTATGCTACCCTTTCAGCCTCCTAGTTTGCCCTCCCCACCAGCATAAGTGCCACTTATGCTGGCAGGGTGGGCAAACGCACATGTGCAGCCCCACACCAGCTCCAAGAGTCAAATCTGGATTGAGCTTCCCATTGAACTTCTTTTGCACAAGTCTTCAGTGTTCTGACACATATAACCCATCTCAGAGGATTTATTCAGCTTCTACCAGCTCTTAATGCTATGTTAACAAACTCCAAATTAGAAACTCCTTGAGGAGGGATTCTTGAGTGCGTCCTTGGGCAAGGTAACTAATATTTCTCAAACTTTCCCCCTTCTTTCTGAGCACGGTACTCTTCTTAACTGTATTTCCTGCCCTGAGAGCAGTAAAGTTACAGGGCAGCTATTCATGAGATTTTTTCATCAACAAGACTTGGAAGTGTTTAATCCACAAGCTTGGAAATGTTTTTGTTGAAGAATCAAATGTAATGCTATGGAACAAGTAAAGCAGTTTAGCTCTCTGGGACTAAATTTCTGATATAACCATAGCAGATTGACCCAACAATATGTTTTCTGTGATACATTTCTTTCATGTACATTTCCTATGGCCATTTGGTATTTAAGCCAAAATCTGCAAGCCAGCTATCAGTATGGGTTAGTGCATTTAATCAATCTGTAGCGAAGGTCCAAGCAACCTTTCTGTGTCATATCCGAGGTGTCTCAAACTGTGCTGGATACGCAGCCATGCGTTTGGAAACAAGGCTGTGCCTTTTGGAAACTAGGGCTTGGATACAGATGTTGAAATGCTAGCTGCACCTTCATTTTTTATCCAATCATCCTAGCTATGTGCACACTACGTTATCAGACTCCTATTAAATGAAGTGGTTGCTCATGGCTCTACAAAACATTAATTCAACTGGCCCTCCATTTGACTCGCTCCTTCTGTTAGAGAACCAACAAACCCTCTAGACTGGATATCAAGTTTTGATTCTCAAGCAAATGCTGATGATGTCCCTACATTAATGCACAAAGAATAGGAATAAGGATGAACTGGAACTGGCATAATAAATATGATATAATAGGCATCAATGAAACCTGGTCGGATGAATCTCATGACTGGAATGTAATAATTGAGGGGTACAGTCTATTCCAGAGAAATAGATCAACTAGGAAAGGCGGAATAGCAGCACTATATGTCAGGGATAATCTTTGAGAACTCCTGGAGAACAGAAGAAGTCTCAGTGGACTGGAAGAGAGGCCCTTTCTGCATGGGCCATATACGGCGCCCTGGGGACGGTAAAAACGCTGTCCCCAGGGAGCCGTTCGCACAGGCGGCGCTGCTAAAATGCAGCTGCGCCGAACTGGCTCCCCTCCACCACCCCCAGGGCGGCATCAGGCCACCTCCAAAAACCTCCCTCCTGGACGGAGGTTTTTGGGAAAACAGCGTGTTCCCGCCGGCGCGATGCGAACGGCACCGCCGGGAACACGCTGTTTTCCCCGTCCCTCTCCCACTCACCTCGTCGCCTTCATCGCTCTACTGGACTGCTGAGATCCTCCCTCGCTGTCCTCCGACCCCTGGAGATCGGAGGGCAGCGTGGGCGGGTTGTAGGAGTCCAGCAGGGCGATGAAGGCGACAAGGTGAGTGGGGGGGGGGATGGGGAAGAGGTGGCTCCATGCGGAGCTGCCTCTCCCGTGCCGGCCTCTGCGGGGGCCGCTCACACGCTCCCGTGAGAACGGCCCCCACCCCTCCACCGGCAGGGGCGCCAGAGCTAATGTTGTCCCCATCTTCAAAAGGGGGGGAAAAGGGGATCCAAAAAACTACTTGGATAATGAAATAGAGGGCACGTTAATTAAATGCGTAGATCATACCAAATTAGGAGAGGTAACTAATACCCTGGAGAACAAAATAATCTGGATAGATTAGAGATCAGAGTCAAAACTAACAAAATGGATTTCAACAGAGATAAAAGTAAGATTCTACGCTTAGGCAGGAAAAATGAAATGCACAGCTTCGGGATGTGTGATACCTGACTTGAAAACAGTACATGAGAAAGGAATCTGGGAGTCTTAGTAGACCACAAACTGAGCATGAGTCAGGAGTGTGATATGGCAGCCAAGAAAGCCAATGCAATTCTGGGATGCACCGATAAGGTATAGTGTCTAGATCGAGGAAAGTAATTGTACTCTGCATTGGTCAGACCTCACATAGAGTACTGTGTTCAGTTCTGGCTACCACAATTGAAGAAGAATATTGATAAGCTGGAACGTTTCCAGATGAGGGCAACCAAAATGGTAAAAGGTCTGGAATCTATGCCCTATGAAGAGAGACTTAGGGAGCTGGGGATGTTTAGTCAGGAAAAGCGAAGGTTAAGGGAGGACATGAAGGCTATGTTTAAATATTTGAAGCAATGTCATATCAAAGAGGGAGCAAGCTTGTTTTCTGCAGCCTCAGAGACTAGGACGCAGAGTAATGGATTCGAGGTGCAGGAAAAGAGATTCCACCTAAACATTAAAAAGAACTTTCTGACTGTCAGGGCTGTTTGACAGTGGAATTCACTGCCTTGGAGAGTGGTGGAGTCTCCTTCTTTGGAGACTCTTTTAAACAGAGGCTGGATGAACATATGTCAGAAATGCTCTCATTGTGTGTTGGACTTTATGGCCCTTGTGGTCTCTTCCAACTCTATGATTCTATGATTCTATAACACTAGTTTATGAGGCTCATTTATTCCATCTCAAATCTCCACAAGTCCACAGAGTATTCACACTCACCAACTTCAAAACCCTACCTTCAGCAATTCTTTATGGCAGATTTTTGAGAATTTTTCATCAAGACATACGAGGGGCCATGTAGGGCTAGGGTTCTTGAATTTTTACTTCATGCCTTGCTACACTGCAGCTTTTAAACTGAGCAATTCCATAATTACCTCCCCTCTTACACAGATTTCAGGGTTACCCAGAGGAGTGGTTGGTTTTATACCTTTTATCTGACTGATAAAAGCACTACCTCCAAATTACCAATCAAGTTGGTAGGTATTTCCTAGCCGCTCTGAGGATTGGTTGGTTGGTTGTGAATTATCATTAATAATTTTGTTTCAATTTGATTTAAGGTTATGATTATTTTGCGTGCTTTCTATATTTGTGCTAACTGGCTATGCAGTGTTTTAGATGGGTTTAGTGTCCATAATAAATGCTTAATGAAGGTTCTGTGATGCGTTCTCTACAGCACATCACCACTCTAGTCTCTTCTAATCCAATTTTGAAAACAAAGAGATCAAATTGCCAATCAATTTGAAGCACAAAA
Organism: Sphaerodactylus townsendi; assembly: GCF_021028975.2. Taxonomy (NCBI): domain Eukaryota; kingdom Metazoa; phylum Chordata; class Lepidosauria; order Squamata; family Sphaerodactylidae; genus Sphaerodactylus; species Sphaerodactylus townsendi. The sequence goes on along the minus strand of NC_059425.1, from coordinate 124,984,229 downwards.
TGAAAGACACAGATTTTCAGTTAGAAACCTGAAGCATCCTATTAACTTAAGGTGGAGCCTGATATTTCTTTTAGATTGTTCCTCCTTCCCCCCCAAAATGAGCAACCCAACAAGAGAAGTTTAAGGGAAGCTACTTTTCTGGGTTAATAGCAATGTACAGACATTAAGCCTAGTATAAATTTCTCACATTTCTCATGCCCCTTGGAGTTACTGCAACAGAAAGGCAGTCATTCAGTTGACAAATGACTTTAACAGCTAAACCTTCAGCGTTACTAAGGGATTCTAAAACTTGCCAGTTCAACTGTGATGGCAGTAGAAAATCAGTAGGATTACACTAGAAACAACCTCATATTAAGTGAAAAGGGACTAGTAGAAGTCCAAAAACCAGCCAAGTGGGAAAGTATATTTATGATACAGAAGAAACCCAGAAGAAATTGGCAGTCAATAATATGTTCACCCACAAAGGATTAACTAGCTTTGATGTTAACACTGTAATAACAAAGTAAACTCTTCAGAAACACCCCCCCCATTGACACAGATATATTGGTAAATGATACAACACAATACAATCTCAAAATGGAGGGAAAACATTTTAATTGAATTGATATGTATACTCACCTGCCTGTAACAAACTGCAAAAGCAACACTCGTTCTTCCTGAGTCAATTCTTCCACAACTTCCCAAAACCACTAAATGAAAAATGAACAACCACTAAATGAAATACTTTTCTTCAAGTACAGATAAAAAAGAGGAACATGTTCAGACAGTTGCAATTTAAGTTACCGAAATCAATTGCAAATCTGATGTAAAATGTCTCTATTTCATATTTTCTTATCCTGCCTTTTCTTTAGGGAGCTCAGAGTAGTGTATATGGATTTTCCCTTCTCCACTTTTTTCCCTTTCATCACAATCTTGTGAATCCACCATGTGAGTTAAGTGGGGATAAGTGTGCACAGTACAATACAAAAGAAGTTATACTGAAGAAGGCTCATAGCAACTGTTGTCTACTTTCAGATGAAGTCTTTGTTATAAGTGTAGGACTTGTCTAAATCCATAAGCAATACAACAGGGCCGCAAGGTATCTGAAATATAGACCCTAACAACACTGATAAAAAATCCTGTTTAATACAATGAAAATCCAAAGCAAGGATCCTGTGTAATGCAATGAAAGTCCACCAAGCTAACCAGAATATGTGCTGGTCTCATACAAGCTTGTACTATACTTACAACAAAAACTTTACCTGAAAGTAGCCAGCAATTGCTGCGAGCCTTCTTCAGTGTAATTTTTATTGTGTTACAACAATCTTCTAAGGCAGGTTAGTCTACGAAGATCACCCCAGTAAAGGCTTTCATGATAAGATTTGAACCTCAAGCCTAATACCACACTGTAACCACTACTCCGCACTGATCATCATGCCTCATTCCCATGACAGTAAACAAACAAACAGCAAAAAGGTCACTGTAATATGAATGTTCAAATTCTGTTTGCCCTCCATCCTAGATACCTCTGCTTTAACCTAGAAATATTAAATACGAATACACAACCATTTGCATTCATCCCAAAGGAATTTTACCTGGACAACAGGATCATCTCTTTCATAACCACTTGTGTACTCTGTATTTTTTATCCAATCACTCACATCGATTTCTGGCATGCCTGAAAGTAGCAATTCCTTCAAGAAGGAAGAAACCAAAACCAAAATTTCAAAGACAGATTATCTGCAACATTAGTTAAAAAAATCAGTCAATATTCAGCATATAAGATACCAATTATTTAGATGGATATTGGCTTTTACATATTAGCAATATGAGCGCATGATTTAAATGGGTTTTTCTTTTTTCTTATTAGTCTCCCAGCAGTGGGCCCTTCTTTGGTTGGGTGCAGCACAGCTTCATGACATCCACCTGGCCACACCCTGGTGCATTTACTCTCCTGCCAAAATGGCTATGTGGGTGGAGGGGGAGGCTGTGGACAAGATCTTGAGAACCTATACAGGTAAGAGTGGTGAAGGAGCAGTCCACAGTGGGGAAGGAGAGAGGGATGGGATGCAAAGAAGATCACTCTATGAACAACAGTTAAGTGCAACATTGTTTTCCATTTTCATAGCCTATAAAATTATGCATGGGGTAGAAAATGTTGACAGGGAGAAATATTTCTCTCTTTCTCTCTTTCTCACAATACTAGAACCAGGGGGCATCCATTGAAAATGGTGGGGGGAAGAATTAGGACTAATAAAAGGAAACACTTCTTCACGCAACGTGTGATTGGTGTTTGGAATATGCTGCCACAGGAGGTGGTGATGGCCACTAATCTGGATAACTTTAAAAGGGGCTTGGATAGATGTATGGAGGAGAAGTCGATTTATGGCTACCAATCTTGATCCTTTTTGATCTGAGATTGCAAATGCCTTAACAGTCCAGGTGCTCGGGAGCAACAGCCGCAGAAGGCCATTGCTTTCACATCCTGCAGGTGTGCTCCCAAAGGCACCTGGTGGGCCACTGCGAGTAGCAGAGAGCTGGACTAGATGGACTCTAGTCTGATCCAGCTGGCTTGTTCTTATGTTCTTATGTCACTATGGCAGGATGTCTGTGTTAACATCAGAAATTTGCACACTGCCAGGTGTTTGTTGAGAGTGCGTACATCCAACAACAGGCATTTGCCTCCCGACTCCTTGTCATTCAAAAAAATACCCAGAGCACAAGCCAGAATTAGCTTGGCTAGTGGGAACCTTCCTAATCACACGTTTTGCTAGTAGAGAATCAACTTCCTGCAACAAGGTGGGGGATCACTAGTCACAAATTTAGACTCTGAATAAGAAGGGATATACACCAGTTCCTAGAAATAACCAGTATTTATTACTGCAGGATCTATTTGCCATTAGTAATAGAATGAACAGCAAACTGAGAGAGCCTGTCTGCAAACAATTTTCCATCTAGCCAGGCCTGCTTTTTTTGGCTTAGCACTGGACGAGGGAGGAAAACAACTACCCTCCCAGGCCCTTTGGGGGTCTCGGAACCTGTTAGAACTCTGCTGGCCAAAAGATACCTGCTGCTGAGCCCTAAACCAATCCGGACTGCCTCTGGTATTGAGGAAAGCGAGGAAAATACATGGGGAAGTAATATGATGTCCCCTCCCCTTCCTTTGGTTCGAGGGGGAGGGAGCACTCTGGAGATGCAGAGAAAAACCTGTCACTCTTCTCTGCAGTAGGCCTATGCATGCACAGTCGCCATGATGACTGCACATAACACCAAGAATCATGATTATCTATTGTCAACTTGGGGAGTTTAATTTTTTCTGGAATGTTATAAAAAACCTCTCCTTTCACCCATAAAATCAGAGAAGGCCCTTCTCCAAACTACTAAATCAGGTCTTTCAAAATTGTTTAAAATATTTTTACCCACCTGCTAAGTTTTACCCAACCTGCTAAGCGTAACTGCACTGCAGGCACCAATACTTACTTGCCTGCACTATATGCCACTTGTCACAAGTAAAGCCAGTCATGCTACTTACCAGTTCATATTCATCAAATAGCTGTATCAGAGAAGGTGGAATAAACATATGGAAGCCTTGCAAAAAAGCATTGATCTGAGGCTGAATGGCTCTTGTCATCCGAAGCTCAGTGACAAGCTGGACATATTCAGCCTGAAAAAGGGTATATACATTTATGCCATCAGCACACATCCACAAATTTCACTCAGTTCCTCAATTAAAACCACCTCTTAACAAAACATAATCTATAAATAGAGAAAATGGGAGGAGGGATGCCTACAGGTGGATTGCAGAGGAAGAGAACAATGAGTTACGCAGGCAAATAAAGTCTCCTCAAGCCCTTTCCCCTTTTTAAGTATTGGATGGGTGATTTCCATATCCCTAACAAATGCCTGTTTACTTAAGAAGATTATTACCAGCGAAATAATTAAACTGTGTCTATTATTGAAGGGATTTTAAAAACTGTTAATGTGTTTTGAAATACATACGTACACTGTTGGCATACATATTCCCCAAGAATATGCATACTGGCTGGAGAATGCAGAAAAATTTCACAGATATGAATTTCCTCAGGCTTGTTGGACAGCATGTATTGTGACCACACAATAAGTACCAGTCCTGATTTGAAGGACATTGTGTGCATTCACGAGCTGTGGTGAATTTGCATTATAGCTAGTTGAGGATATCATTCAACTCACATTTACTGCCCCCCCCCAAATATTTGCATGTACCAGTGCCTAAACCAAACAGCAAAAATAGGTATGTATTAATTAGAAGTCCCTTCAACCTTGAGTCCTGAATGAATAACTTCAAATGCAGCTCGGCAGAATTGGGAGGAGGACCTTAAATCTGAAGTGAAAGATAAATAGATCAAGAACAATTTCTAATTATCTTTCAGCTCTAATATACACAAATTCAGTGGCATGGCGGGAAATTTTGGTTACTAACATATCCTAACAAGTACAATTAAAATTGTTGGGAAGCAGAATTGAAGAGCAACATCACAGTCCAACTCCTGTGTAAACTACTGCTAGGGTGTGTGTGTGTGTGTGTGTGTGTGTGTGTGTGTGTGTGTGTGTGTGTGTGTGTGTGTATTCTGCACAACAAAATTCTTCAATCTCTTTAATTTTTATCATCATGCACAATCAATAACTATAATGATCAGAATGATCAATACACAGAATAATACAAACACTATTTGCAAAAGGCATTCTTGTTTCAACAGTATGACAGTGAGAAAAACAAAAATAAAGTGACACCAAGTGGCCACTGGCTAGCACAGCATGTTCTCCAACCAGAATTAGCATACTAGACCAAAATAAATATCCATGCACTGGGGTCTGCAATAAATGTGATGACAGTGCTGCACTTGATGGTGTAAGTGACAGAAAAACCAACAGTTCAGGGGTTATGAAAAAATACGTAATTCAGATAAGCTACTGATTTTAGAATCCCAATGTAAGATTACAGGAGTTTCAGACAGAAATGGTACAGGCAGTATATTTTGTTTGTTTGTTTGTTCCACTTATATACCGCCCTCCCCCGAGGGGCTCAGGGCGGTTTACAACATTAATACAAACAAGTGGAAAGATAAAACAATACTAAAAATTAAACTATTAAAATGCAGCGCTCAAATTTCTTAACCATTTAAAAACAGATGGCGTATGACCATGAAAATTTTCCACATAGTCTACATCCAAATAAATAGAATGGGACTTAAAGCATAATTCAGATAAACAGTTGGTATATAATGGATGACATGAATATTCAACTAAAAATTTGGTCTGGTGGCTCATTCTGTTCTCCCTGTGAGCAATGCAGGCTACATCCAGACATCAGCTTCCTATATTTTTGTTCTGATACTGGTGCTAAAGGAGAAGCCCAAGTGGTACCTTTTCACTGAAGTCTCTGCTTAGTTCTTTTTTAAAATTTAGATGGTCTACCAATTTATTTATTACATTTTTCTCTACAAACCACAGAACACACAGGTATATATAGAATTAATAGGAGGCCTCCCAAACACCACCTAGATTCAGTCTTGCTTAGTTTTAGCTAAATTATGTATCATGTACCCTGTAGCGATGCAGTTCCACAGATCCTTGGGGGTGGGGGGCGGGGAAGGTGAGCTGCTAACAGATTAAAGTCAAATAAAACCATAATACCAACTGTATCTAAATTCAGAACACAAAAATATAATTGTGTTGTCTCCTGCAGCATACCTGAGCTGAGTAGAGAAAGAGGGCACAATATGTTGTGGGGAAGTGCATGGGGTACACTTGTATTCAATATCCCACACCTGCTCTAGTTCAAAATTATTGTCTGGAAACACCTTCAATATTAGCTGACGTTTCCACATAGCTTCTCTAAGGAAAATTTACACTAAGGCCCAGTTGAAACATTACTTGCAGAGCATGGTTGCTGCTCCTATGTGGTCCTGCACCACACTGACAGCATTTGTAACAAGAAACCGTATCAGGCAGGTGCATGACTTCATTCCTTTGCATATATCACTGATGTAGGGGATAACCATTTAACATACCAAACGTTTGACTCTTCATTACAGAGTTAACTGGTATGGCACAGGACCAGATCTTATAAAACAGGCACCACAAACAAATTTTGAATCAGACTTTTTCTCTGATCCCATAGTGACTGAAATTTATTACTTGAGAACTCCCAACAGTTCCCATACAATATATTTCTGAGGGCAATTAAGAAAAAAAGAAAGAGGTGCAAACAGGCACTTAATGTCAATGTGAACTCCTCACTTAATACCACATCAATCATTAGGCAGTAAACTAAGAAACCAATATCGCTTCCTTTTGAGGGAGTGGGAGGGCAGAGACTAAATCACTTCAATCTATTGTTATTAGTTCTGCTCTTGTGGATATCCTCAGAGTATACAGCATAAATTCTACTGAGTGATTTTGTTCCACTAATGGTAGTGCCTTCTTCAGACACAGGAAGCTTTCTGCCAATGCAAACAGCTCTATACAGCCAGGACATGATGCTTCTATTGCACAAAATCAAACTACATTCAGGGAAGGCAACAAGCAGCCATTTAAATGTCACTTGGTTTTTATTTTCTGAAAAGCAGGTCAAAATAAACCTGACTAGGGAGGATGTTACTATTCATTTAGCCGGTAGATTATGAAGCTCTTGTTTAACCTGGGGCATAACTTGAAGCATCATGCATCTCAAATTTGAAACAACTCACTTTGTTTTCCTGTGTGACAAGGATACTTGCACCTCCCAGTTTCAAAGGCACTTCTTCCATTGCTCCAAAGACATCGGTCTCGACAGAGAAGGTCAACTCCAGCCCTAAGTCACTGATATCATTATCTAGAATCCACTGCAGGTTCTTTGCATATTCTGGATCAATAGATTCCACATCCTGATAATTTACAGGTATACCTAGGAAAACATACATACAAACAACTCTCATGCATGTTAATTCAGAAAGTGATTTGCTTTATTTGTGGTAAAGGAGAGCCCTCTACAGACACATTGAAACAGTGCAGAGATAAAGGAAAAAAGAGGGATGAATGGAAGCAAAATCTACAGCAACAAATAATTTCCTTTTAAAATTTCTTATCAGCGGCTACAAGGACACAACCTAATTTAGGTCTTACAGAATACTACACCTCTGAACATAAATTATTGCAAGCTGTACTGTGAACACATGCTTCAAAACAGGGTACGATTTCAAATGATAGCTAAGCCATTAACAAAACAAGACACTTTAAACCTCAACTTCCTAGCCCTGTGTATAACATGGGATCAGTATATACCTTACAGGTCTGTTTTAAATGCGTACATTACTATGCTCCATGTGAATGTTTTACGTAGTAAGACCCAGGTTCAAAACCCCACTATACCATAGAAGCTTGCTGGGTGATAATGAGCAAGACTCACTCCTTTTAACCTACTTCATAGGGTGGTTGTTACAAGGATAAAATAGCAGAAGAATGTTGTAAGCTGAGCAAACAAGCAGCGTATAGTTACCTAAATAAATGTATGCGAAATAGTGGTCTCGTCTGCTTGTTTACAATCCAGGCATGTCTCAAGACTAAGCTATCGTTCAGTAATTCTGAGCCCATAGGAGCAGAACAATCCATCTCAGCGGCAATACATTAAAAACTAGATCTTATTGGATTAAAACCTTAATGGAATCATACCAAGAATATGCTTGTAAAATGATCTTGTAAAATAAATGTTCACCAGTTGTCGATGATTCAGGGCTAACCCCAAGATCTGTCCAGCAAACCTGAAGTAGTTCAAATGGTCAGGATTTACAGAGGAGTTGCTATTTGGCTGGAAGGTGGTTCCTAGAACAACAAGAACTTGATAATAGGTATTTTAGAATACACTAAAAGATTCCATTTATTTTCTGATTCATGACTCTCAACGGGGCAAAAAATGTAGTCAAGAAAAAAACAAATTCGGGTGTGTAAATAGCATTTAGATTTTAAATAATGTTTCACTCTGAAGGTAGGTTTTTAAAGTTATAAAAATTATGATAATTATCATTCTTCAATTTCTATATTTTATATTAACGATGCTCCCATACATCCTGCTTCTAACATTAAACTCACAACAAGCAGTACTTAAAAACAATAATAATCTCTGGAAAAGTATCAACTTGATGATGAAGACAATGTTCAAAGAAGACACTTGCAACTATCTATATTCAAGTACACCTATTATATAAATCTGCACATCAAAACATAGATCCACTTTTACAGAAAGATATCCCAAATGTGCACTATTGAGTTGCAGAAATGGATAGTTTTGCACGTCCAAAATTTATATTCCTGGTTTGGAAGAACATTAAATGAAATGTGTATGGAAAAATCACCATCATATCATGTTATAATGTTCAGACACTGAAAAGGTGTATGAACACATTGTCAGATGCTCTGGCCAGAAAAACTTTAAACAATCCAAATAATCGCTGAAAGGCAATGGAACTAGAAGTGCCATTCTACAGAGAGCTGCATCCATTTAAGCCCATTGACTACAGTGAACTTTGAAAGTTGCAACTCTGGTTAGGCTGGCAGAGCAGGCTGCGATGAGTGGGGGAGAGCAGGAATATGTTTTGATTTGTACATTGCCTTGAGTCATACAGAAAGCAGTAGTATGAATATTTTAATAAACCTAACAACACATCTAAGTAAGTGGACTCCACAGCTTTATGTATTGCTTTTTAAAAGACTGTATATAGGTAAAATGACTACGATTATAGACAAAATATTTCTCCAGAACACACAGGTTATTATAGTGGCTGTTCTACTTTAAAACTGCTTCCTAACATACACATGAGTTGCTTTGGGCAGCCTGCTTCTTCATGCAAATAACTGACTTACAAACTAATGGCGAAGACACATCCTTTCTCTGCCAGAAGAAATCATAGCTAGGATTTCTGTCACACCTTTAAGACTAAAGACATAAGCCAGGATTCAGAACACCAGGAATCATGAGGAGATTTGCTGCATGGCAAACTAATTCTTTTTCTTCCTTCCAAAAACCAGGAAGAAAGCAAAGAAAGAAAACTTTGTGCATACACACACACATAAAATAAAAACAAAAAATATAACAGCAGCAGTACATCTAGACATAAGTTACTATGAATGGTTTCCAAATATCTATAAATAGGTCCACAAACAATTTTCATTTATGGGCCATATTCTCATATATTCTCATATATTGATAGAGTTCCAAGATTCTCAATTCATTTGTTTACCAGAGGTGGGCCTTTATCTTTCTAGTATTATAAGTCTTTTCGCTGTATTAAGGCCACAGAGAGCAAACTAATTCTGAAACTCAATTTATGCAGTAATTCGCAGTGTCCATCTGAACATTAATGTCAAAATTCAACAGGGATTGCACAAACTCATGGTGAATGCTAAAACAGCTTTTCAGTGCAATCCTCTGCTGAGTTACCCCAGTCTAATCCCATTCAAAATAATTGATTTAGACTGGAATAACTCTACAGAGGACTGCACTGATTGGTCCTTGCCCAGTAATTTTTAGTAAACACTGCACTATTCTCATACTATTCTGTACTACAGAAGGTGAATTGATTTAGAAGGCCGGTTCTTACACTTAGGGCCAAATAAAAAACACTTTTCCATGAAATTTATTACTCTTATTAGCTGTTTCACATTATTTCCCAAACGTTGTCATAACAGACAGCAACCCCAACATACCATCTGCTGACTGAGTAAAAAGTGCATAGTCTGGGTTAACTATCTCATTGGATAGGATATCAAACCACTCCCGCACCACACCGTGACCCTAGGTGCCAAAAGAAAACAGGAGATTAACATTTCAGTTATAGTTTTATATACAATCAGATACATTTCTAATCCCAAATGATGACGAATGTGTTACAATGCTTCTGAAGTGGGCTTTGACTCGCAATCTGAAAAGTGACAAAACCTCACAAAAAAGTGTTCTTGGCTACTTCAAAAGGGATAGCACAAGGTTTGCCCATGCATATTACTCTGTTCAGCACAGTGGCTTTCTATCTGTCTTGCGCCAGGAGCACATCATTAGCACCTAACACCTGCAGTTTCTCTTCTGACAAGAACCACATCCGGCTAATGTTCACTGAGAGCAAAAAATAACCCTAAGGAAAGGGTCTAGCTTGTTAGGCTTCTCGATCCATAGGGGCCTTTGCCTTCAGAAACCTGAGAGGTGCTCTTCTCTGTTTTGATCTAACTGCACTGGAGCCAAACACAACGATAAGCCAAGAGACCGAAACAGATTTTTCTTCTCCATCTAAGGAACCTCGCTATGCGTTTCAAAACCTGCTGTCCTTAAAGACACTATTTTCATATACCTCTCATGAAAACTATGTTTTATGCATTACACGATATATAATTTTACTCACCATGCCTTCTTCGCCATGGAAACGTACAGCAATTCCTTGTTTCAGCTTTGCACAGTTTGCTTTAGACACAACTTCACAGCTGCTCCTAAAAATAGAATCTAAATATGAAATACCAATTAATTTCTTAACTTGTGTCAACACAGAAGTGTTTCACACAACGAAGATGGCATAGCTGAAATTGCTTACCTCTGTGGACCAACAGAATATCATTTTCACTGACTGGCCGATGGACCATGTCCGAATCTTGCTGTCCAGAATTCAAATGCTCATAAAACCATTCACAACGATCTTTAAAGGGCTGGTGGGAGAGAGGCAAGGGAGAGAGCAGAGAACTATCAAACACCCAAGAACAAATGTTTCACACAGGAGATAAAAGATTTACACTGAGAGCTTGCTGACAGTTCTGGGTAGCCCATATGCTAGCCTGCTGTTGTCAGATCTCGGGAGATAAGCAAGAGAAGCATTTGGAGGAGAGAGCACCAAGGAATACGAGGGTCGCGACGCAGAGGCAGGCAATGGCAAACCAAACCACCTCTGAATGTCTCTTGCCTTGAAAACCCCACCAATGGTTGCCATAAGTCAGCTGTGAACTTATGGCAAAAAAATCCACCCCCCCCCCATGAAAGAACACCAAGAATTAAAGATCCAATCAGGCCACACCAAAAGCTTGGGCAAACCAAGGGGAATTTGTTCCTTTTAATCAGCATCAGTGGGCTGGATCCTAAACAGGGCAATGCATGTTTCCATGGTAGCCCTTCAATGTCCTTTTTATGATGCTCTGGCAGAGTCCTGAATTCCAAAAACAGAGCTGGGGGGGGGGGGTTGTCTACTGCAGTGAGAGTAAGGAAATGAGAAAGGCCCATTCTATGAGTGGAAATCCTGACACAAATACCAAGGTTCATGTGCTCGATCCCAAACTGCTTCTGAAGGTCCCGTTCCACAGAGCTTTGCTATGAAGTATGGAGAACAATCCAAAGTTAAAAATGTAAACTGGACCTTGATAACTTCATGACTGCATAAACTGATGAACGGTAGTAGCTGGACAGAGAGAAGGGAAACTAATGAATTTAGGCTTCCCCCCTTCATAGCCTTCCTGCCCCTGCCCCAGCCTCTCACAATCTACTGCAGTCAACTATCAGCCAGTAGACTGCATATGTAGTAAGGTTTTGCCAGCAGTCTGAACCTGCAAGAACTTGGGTTAGCATCCAGACACTTTGCTGGGAGAGGGAAGGAATCACATAGCAATCTAACTAGTATTTATCAACCCACTATGATCTGTTATTTATTAACTGTAGGCTAACCAAATCTGTGCAATGGACTGTAATTTAAATAAGCAATGGTTTATGTCTAAATCCAGTCTTGTTTCTGGGATTGAGATTTGGCATGCCTGTTACACCATCCTGTAATCACTCCATGTTCTGCTCATCAGTTACCAAACTCAGGTCAGAGAATCATAGAATCATAGAGTTGGAAGAGACCAAAAGGGTCATCAGGTGCAACCACCTGCCATGCAGGAACAGACTATCAAAGCACATATGATCATCCAGCCTCCAAATGAGGAGACTCCACCACTCTCTAAGGCAGTGAATTCCACTGTCAAACAGTCCTGACAGTCAGAAAGTTCTACCTAATGTTTAAGTGGAATCTCTTCCTGCACCTTAAATCCATTTGTGTCCTAGTCTCTGGCGGACTCCGCACAGGCCCCTACAGCAGCTTCCCACCAGCACATATAATGCCGATGGAGCGCCGGGACCATTCTCACGCTGAGGTGCAAGCGGCCCCAGAGCAGCCGCAGCCCGCTGAGGCACCTCCATTTTCTTTCTCCACATTTACCTTCTCTCCCTTCGAAGAGGCATGCCCATGCTGTCCTCTGACCCCTGGAGGTCGAAGGGTAGTGTGGGCATGCCTCCCTGTTCCTGCGGAGCTCCACAGGGAGAGAAGGTAAGTGTGGGGGGAAATGCTGTTTCTCAAAAGCCTCATTGAGCGAGGCAGGGAAAGTTTCTGCCCCTGTTTGGGGGGTGGGGAAGCACGGTGCTGCCTCAATGTGTTTTTACCGTTCCGGGGCACTGTGTGGACTCCACCTCTAAGGCAGCAGAAAACAAGCCTGAGATGATCAGGTCAGGAGGACTCTAACGCTCCTGGCATTTCATAAACCACATAAAACAGAACTGTTCAAGATGGCATTTTTATAAAGGAAACGGGGCTACATTATAACTCACTGCCCTAGGACAATACACTGTTTCTAAAGATGTAACAACTTGTTACATTGTTTAACATTGTCTGCATTGTTTAACATGTAATGTTTACCACTTCCGCTTTGTTCAGACAACAGATCTGTTTCAAATTTCTACAATTCCTTGTCCTATTATACCGCTCCTTAGATGTGTCATTCTATTCACTGCAATGTTCATACTGTGTAATCTGCCTTGAGTCTCGGGGGTAAAGACAGACTATGAATAATGTAAACAAACACTGAAACTCAAATTGTTTTCTCAAAGCTTACCTGTGCTTTTATGATATGCATGAATCGGGACATGAGTTCGGGACACTCGAGAAGAAAGTGGAAGTGATCAAAAATAATTTTGGGATTTCTGGAAAATAAAGCATTTAGATTAAGAATAAGTCCCTTATTTGATTCAGGAAATAAGAATCAGACATGGAGGACAACACTTCTAGCCCTGATCCTAGCACACTATGCAGGATGTGCAAGAATCACAATCACTGAGTCCTGAGTTACCAAATTTAGCAATATCTTACTTGTTAAACCCACACATAACAAAATACTTGGCTACATAGGAGTTCCTGGGTGCATGTAACAAGCTGTTCAGATACACTAAGAAATCTCACATATTAACATATAAATACTACAAATGTAATGGCTCCCATACAGAAAATTGCCAGGAGGTGAGCTTTAATGTATGAACAAGTTCAGGATCCTGAAGATCTTGGCAGCCTCAAAATGCAAGATTGCAGGGAAGGTTAAGTTCCTGCTAAACCTGCTAAAAGGTTTAGATGAAAAAAGATTGTAGCTAAGAGTCAACACTGTTACTCTATCTGTAGCTCATTATCCAACAGCTCCTTTGAAGACATGACCAAAGTTATAATTAATTTACACCTAAATATTTATTTGCGCACAGGTACTCAAACTGCACTGGAATGGGAATCCTGAAGACCTCATGTGAAGGTTCAGAGCTCAACTCTGAAATAATGCCAAATCATAGTAAGCACTACTCAGTTACAGAATCCAAACTGTGGTTAGAGTTACTGCTTTTGTTTTCTATCTGTTCAGCAATGACAGCCACAATTTTGTTCCATCTCTATTGTCCCATTTTTGTCCCATCTCTATTGTCCCGTCTCCATTGCCTCTGGCATCAAAATCACCTTGCAGTTGCAATTTGTCATTTCATATAGGTTGATTCCCCACTGAAAAAATGAATGTAGATCCAAACCGGTTTGGAAAGATTCGGCACCTTTCGATCACGGTTCCATGATCTGCACTGCAGCTTCTGGCCCCCGAACAATCCTTGTTCCCAGCAACACAGCAGCAATACAGGCATCCCCATTGTTGGAGGATCAAACACGTGATCTGCTCAGGAGCTTTCCTGATTGGCTGCTGCATTGTGTTGGGGCGGGAATTTTTTCCACCTTGCGGATCCACATCCGCGCGAGCATGTGCAGAACGACTTTACGTTGAGACAAAGAAACAGGCAATTTAAGCAAACCCGTTTCTGCACACCTCCGTGAGTCGGATCCACATGGATACGACATGTAGCACTGCTTTGTATTGCCTTCTAATCAGTCAATCAGTCAAAACCGTATCCACGTGGATCTCTGGTCTGCAAAATAAAAAAAAGGCTGTGCGCACAACACGCACAACCCACTGCGTTCTCATTGGATGGGAGGCTCTACATCACCACCAGCGGTGGGAAAAACAAATCCGGAAATCCCCGAACTTCCCCACCGCTCCAGATTCCACAAGTGTTTTTCAAAAAGGTGTACTTGCAAGCAGGTTCTGGAAAAACATGTGATTTGCAGGGGGGGGGGGGGAGAGAGCACCAGAAATGGGATGAATGTGTGTTGGGTGCTGGCTAAGTGGGGAGTTCTGCACCAAACCTGGATAACTCCCATGAGTATCACGTGTTTGATAGTCAATTAGTATCACGTGTATCATGTGTTTAATAGTCAGTACCATAGTTACCCTGTTTCCCCGAATATAAGACAGCCCCTGAAAATAAGATGTAGTAGAGGTTTTGCTGAAGTGCGAAATATAAGGCATCCCCCGAAAGTAAGACGTAGCAAAGTTTTTGTTTGGAAGCATGCCTGACGAACAGAACACAGAAAAATAAGACATCCCCTGAAAATAAGACATAGCGCATCTTTGGGAGCAAAAATTAATATAAGACACGGTCTTATTTTCGGGGAAACACGGTATCATAAACCTCAGTAAACAAACCCAGTTCAAACCACAGTTTCTGATTCTGGTCTGCTAGTTAATTACAAGCAATAATTTGTCAGTACTTACACTAATCCACAGTTAAGCTTCCTTAACCATAGGTTGATCTGAATTTGAGCCACAATAGGTCCCTACCCTCTACAACCTTACATTCTTCACTAGAATGAAAATATGCCATTAATTTCAAGGTGATGCTCAAGTAAAATTTAACTTCAGCACACCAGCTAAAGGGCTGATTTATCAGAAACCATGCATCATAGTCTGAAATTATTACTGTACTGAGAAATGTTTCATTAAACAAGTTAGTTTCTGAGGACCTACCGGTTTACAAAGCATTTAAGAACGTTGTCATGCTTGCAAACAAACTCTATGAAGCGAGGAGATGTCATTCTGAAATGAAATGTCCAAATTAACAAGGTGTTGAAGTCTAATGTAATAACAACATTTTAATTCCTGAGTGCAATTGGAAGTTTCATTAATGAAGAACAAGTGTGTTTTAAATAAGCTATAGCTCTCTTGTCTAATATTGGGAAATGATGGAGAAGAAGGCATTTAGACAAATGTGCCACAGAATAAATCTATAAAAGGACTGCAGAAGCCTTGCGGAGGTCACTTTTAAAGAAGTAGTTTAATGGCTAGAATAATTTAATGGGAAAACTTAATGAAACTGGCACTAGGTAACCTCAGGCTGCATTCTTTGAAAAGGTTCAAACATAAGTAAAAGTAAAGGTTACCCATGGGGTTATATCACTTCATGACATTTACTATGCAAATGACCATCAAGCACATATGTTCTATCCTCCCCTTCTCCCTCCCACCTTCTCCTGGGGACTATGGTTCTCTCCTTTTCTACTTCTTAGGTTGCTATTATATGTAGACTGGGTAGACACAGCTTGTACAAACTGTAAAATTACAAACTACAACCAACCCATAGTTTGAATTCTGGTTTCAAAGCTTGTTGCATAGTGCCAAACCATAGTTTGGATACCAATCCAATCTTGGGTATCAGTCTTGGAGAAAGAAGATACATGTTATAATTATAATCTTGAATAGTTCCCAAACTTTATGACTACATATGTTTGCACTAGTTTTTCTAGTAACCCTTGCTACTCTTTTTCTAGCGTACCATTAAAAAATGCTGCCCATCCCTGAAAGGTGTATGTAAAAGTTAAGTAAACAAAATCTGCTCTCAGTACTTTTTCACATGCACCAGACTTCATTACTGGGTCCAAAATTCTGCAGGCACTTATTAATAATTAGCTAATAAAAAGCTCTGCTTCAGCTATGCTGAGTATGTTCTCTTGTGATGTTCTCCATTTCTATAGATGACAGTAACCAACAAAGTTTGAGTATACAAATCCACTGCACTGACTTCATACAATACACAGGAAGTTAGGGAAAGAACATACATTCGTGGGATACTACAAATCCCAGCCAAGAGCAGGAGAAACTGAACATACAGACACAAATAGTCTCAAAGTTTTGTCAAAGGCTTTTATGGCCGGATTCAACTGATTGTTGTGGGTTTTCTGGGCTGCATGGCCATGGTCTGGTAGATCTTGTTCCTAACGTTTTGCCTGCATCTGTGGCTGGCATAAGAGGTGTATCACAGAGAGAAGTCTGTTACACAATGTGTCCAGTGTCCCTTCTCACTGGACACAGTGTGTAAGACTACTTTCTGTGACACACCTCTGAAGATGCCAGCCACAGATGCAGGCGAAATGTCAGGAATAAGATCTA
The DNA here is from genome assembly GCF_021028975.2 of Sphaerodactylus townsendi. Lineage (NCBI taxonomy): Eukaryota > Metazoa > Chordata > Lepidosauria > Squamata > Sphaerodactylidae > Sphaerodactylus > Sphaerodactylus townsendi. Next base: position 124,967,651 of record NC_059425.1, on the reverse strand, counting down.
CCAGACCATGGCCATGCAGCCCGGAAAACCCACAACAACCAGTCTCAAAGTTTGCCTGTAATAAATGAAAAACAACGTTCTCCTACCACAGAGAAGAGTGACAAGCTTTTCTCAGCATTCCTGCATCTTCAGAACATCCCCTCCCCTTTGAGCTGAAGGTGGCAAAGTTTCCTGCTGAAATGGTCATGAGAGGGAGAAGCAATTCCTCTATTTTCCAACCAGCTCCCCAGAAAGACAATCAAAATGGCCATCAATCATTCTTGGCCATCTCACTTGGAGAATTTCTTGATTAAAAGCAACCCCTTCTTTTCCATCTTGAAGTTGAAGGAAAAGAATCAACTAGGCAGACAACAGCAGGAACACTAACAACACATGTCCCCTCAACATGGTGGCAAAAAGAGAACTGAGGAGATTGCTACCTCTCCCTCTGCCCTTGTGACCATTTCAGCAGGAAACTTTCTCACCTTCGGCTTGAGGGGTACAGGAGGGGGTGGTCTGGAGATGCAGGAACGCCTGTCACTCTTCTCCGTGGCAGACAGGCTCATGTGCAATTCCATCTGAGACTGAACATAAGACCATGAAGACGAACAGTTACTTACACAATAAAAATTCCCTTGTAAGAAGCTGAAGCAATATAGTAGCCCATTCAATATTTGAAAAAGCTAATATATGCTACATGAATCACTCTACAGTTTAACAAGTCTTAACAAGGGTACATATAGAGATATCCATAGTTACCCTATACAGCCAATAAAGCAATAATCAATAAGACTGTAATGGATTCAAACAATAATGATGGAGAAAAGCTGGATATGCATTGTAGACGAATAAAGGTAGATACAATTCTTGGGAACCGCTGATCCAAAAGTATAAAGACACTGATTTGGGGGAATCTGAAACATCGAGAAACTGCATGAAATTACTGAAATATCCCTTTTACTGGATATATCCAGCTCCACCAACACAGTCTCCTCTCACTAGGTTTTGAACCATTTGATGTTAAAGGAATACACGCATTTAACACTCCATAGCTACCATTACATTTGAAACCAGAAGCCACGTTCCACACATTTGGCTGATACATGTAAACTGGCCTAGTACATACTGTCAGAAAGCCATTACCACAGAAGTCAGAATAAGCATACAATCATCAGGGATCTTTTTCTACAGGGAGTTCGATTTTCCTAGTACTGGGACAGATAGATGGGACACATGAAGGAGCCCAGAAGTGGGTTGGCTATTATCACCAAGTGTATTTCTCTTTGGGGTTTTTTCAAAGATCTATGGCCTACAAGTTAAAGCAGAGTTCATGCATTTTCCATATCCTTCAAAAAATGCCATTGTTTTGTTTCAGGGTTTGTCTGCTGCTTCACAACCATCACAACTGTTCAAACTCGGTTTCCAAAGACTTGCAGTTACCCAGCAGGAAAGAACTCTCTAACTGACATTTGCTTTAAAACTACCATCCGCTGTGCTCCAAATAAAGTTAATAATGATCTAGAAAGAAGAACAGAATAGGTCTTAAAGTCAGATTCTGCTTACCCTGAAGGCATCTGACAGGAACAACACATATAAAATGCTTGAATGACAGCGCTCAATCGGTTTGCTGTCACAGAAATAACATCCTGGTAATCTGCATAAGCTTCTTGTGCGCTGCCAACTTCATAAGCTTTAGAGTCCCCTGTGTCTGCAGGTAGCACTCTGCTCTTCTCAGATGAAGCAACATCAAAGATAGGAGTGCCATCATGCTGATTCGGTCCTTTTTGCTTCAGTAAGATGGAAGTGATGTTGGCAGAGTCCCTTTTGTTTTTCATCAGTTCTGCTGATATTAGAGCTAGCCATTCATCTAATGAGTGCCAGAGTAATTCCAGAGGCTGCAAAGCACCAGGGAAATTAAACACAAAACCAAAAACTGAACTTCCAGTGGAATGCTGAATGTAGTAGCCATAGGTTACAGAACTGTCACAATACTAATAAGTTATATAGAAGATGAAGCAAGACAGGCCTCTTGTTTCAAAGTCCCTAACGCATTTGCATTTAAGGGAGAGATAAATGATTTTAAGAAATGAAAACAACAGTGTCAACATTGTTCTTTGGCCTGGTTTTGCAGTTTCATTTTGTTCTTTAAAGTCAAACCATGCTGGCACATGGGACGATGTTAGAATGGTTTATGAGAATGCCCATTTGCACTATGAAGAACTTTCAATACTGCACGGATTCATCCACCAACTCACATGCCGCCCCCCCATTATGCAAAATTATACTAGTGCAGAGGTCTGCAACCTGCAGCTCTCCAGATGTTCATGGACTACAAATCCCATCAGCCCCTGCCAGCATGTAGTCCATGAACATCTGGAAAGCCACAGGTTGCAGACCCTGTACTAGTGCAAAGAATTTAAAGAACAAGGCCAGGAAATGGTACTGTGCCAAAATCCCTTGTGCATGTTCTCCTCCGGCTGCCTATAAAGCTGATTAATAACATTTTTCCATTTTATGTGTTCAGTTTAGTCCACACAGATACAGACATTCAGAGAGTCAGCCATAAAAATCGTTTGGCCTTTTAATAGAAGAATCATCAGACATGACCAATGGCACTCTGAGGAGAGATACTCATGGTTTGTTCCTTCCAACACTACAAATGTACATCGTCAAGTACTATTAGGTGAGAAGCATTTTGAAAATGCATATAAAGAAAAATATATAGGCAGCAACCTTTAGTCTACACTGACTGAGGATGCAAGACATTTCACTAAGGCCCTGCTGATCTCACCCTTCTACCAAATATATACAGCTAGCAAACAGGAAGTACATCTTAAAGTTTTTTGTATTAGGACTTGAAGGGCTCAGGTCTCACTGGTGTTCCACAAAGTTGGGGCCAGAGGTGAGAAGACCTGGTGGGCTGCAATTAGGAGGAAATGAAACTGCTCTTCCTGCTTCTTCCATCAGCAGAGGTGCAGTGACAGAAGTCAGGGTCTCTTACTTCCTGGATAACAACAACATTCAGAAGGATAGCCTTCTAAACCTGGATAGCTCTAAAAGGGACTTGGACAGATTTATGGAGGAGAAGTCAATCTATGGCTACAATCTTGATCCTCCTTGATCTGAGATTGCAAATGCCTTAGCAGACCAGGTGCTCGGGAGCAGCAGCAGCAGCAGCAGGCCATTGCTCTTACATCCTGCATGTGAGCTCCCAAAGGTGGGCCACTGCGAGTAGCAGAGTGCTGGACTAGATGGACTCTGGTCTGAACCAGCAGGCTCTTTCTTATGTTCTTATGTTCTCAAGATATCCCTGCCACATAGTAATTCTGCTGAGCTGATGACAAGCTTATTTCTTCCTCTAAAGAGTTACAACTGGACAGACCAGCTGACACACATAACATAAACACCAGTTGTTAAGCAATTTATATTTTCCATAGGGAAACTGCTCAACACTTCAAAGAAAGAAGATGACAGACACCTTGGTAGACAATGTGTCATTACTTCTATAAACAGATCTCTAGATTTAATATTAATAATTGTACAAGGAACTACAATGGCTGCTATACTTAGACATCACTACATAACACATACAAGGGAATGAAAAGGGGAGAGAATGATCCATAACTGGAAAAAACTTAGTCACAAAGTCTGTCATAAAACAGTCATCCTCAACAGATGTACTGCTTCAGTTTCTCTGCAAACATTACCCTTGAAAATTTATGTGCGTGGGGAGGACAGGAGGTGGAGTCAAGCACACAGAACTCTCACAATAACAATCCCGGCAGCCACAATTAGGTAGAAGCAATGAAATTAGTTAGATGAAATCTTGTACCTGGAAACTTAAAAACTTAATTTCATCATACACAGGGTGAAAAAAATAATGGGAAAATATTTTTTAAAGATATCACTAATTAGTTATATTTAGAATGCCGCAAGGGTAAGAAGTGGTCCCAACTTAAAACATGGTATTAACCAAACTTACTTCCTCCTCATGGGATGCTTGATTAATGAATGCATGCTTTGTGAAACTCATCTCTTTAAGGTCTATCTTCCTAATACTGTCAATTACTTTTCTGACCTTGAACACTTGACTTCTCGGAGTCTTATTTCCATTATAACCCATGTCATTTCCATTACTGGGGGTGGATGGGCCAAGGCGAAAGACATGACAGAAAATCCTCACGATCCTCAGCAAACTCTTCATCTGAGCTTCATAATTGCTTGAAAGGCTGGGGGAAAGCCCACAGAACATACAATAGCTTAGTATAATAGGCAGCCCTAGGGTCAAAATTAAAATTGTACAACTTGAAATTTTCAATTACCAAAAGAACCAGAAGAATCAGCGTGGCCCTTCTCCAATGACCTATTACCTATTCTGATAATGGCCTCTCCTCTCATCTGGTCACATGCATTACCCAGACAACCACTTACTCCTTCTAGTCCCCCCCTCCCCCACCGCGAGCAGCTCTCATGCAAGAGACAGGACAATAAGTAGGAAAAGTGTATATATATCATAACTGTACAAATACTGCACGTATTAGCAATAAGTCCATCCTGCCCATCATGGGCTGCTTTGTTTCGCATGCCAACCCATGTCAAGAAGTTATCGGAACCTCAAGAGGAAATCCCAGAAGCTTCAGCTGTCCCTTTCAATCTTTTAAAGTAGGTATATTTTGATGGTAATTCATACACTCCACTCAACATGAAAAATGAGAAAAGAGAACTTAAAGGACCATTATTCTTGGCTGTGCCTGACTTACCTGAGCAGTTTGTGACCATTTGTTGTTGCCACCTCAGCGAGGCTAGTCAAGATTTTCAGGTACTGGTTTTCATTCTGCTGAGATAAGTGTTCTAGGACTTGTCGTAACTGGATACAGGAAAAAAAAACAGTCACTAAATGTTTTGGTCAAACCAGTGTAGTGTGTCCACATCTAGTAATCTGCATTGTTATACAGAATTTCTAACAAGTAGGGCTATCATTCAATTAAACAAGTTAATTACTTTTAGAGACTGTGGATTAAAAAAAACTATATCTGTTAGAACATTTAAAACCAAGTTTACCATGTTTTCCCGCAGATCCTCCTTTTGGGTCATCTGAACAATTATTTGGAAAAGTCTAGGATGATGATGTATTAGAACTTCACAAGTCTCTCCATAACCACCCTGACAAAAAGAAGTTTATAATGTGGAACGTTTCAGAAAATTAAGAGGCATAACTGAAATCATCTGAAGAAATATTAGCAGATCTAAATTCCTTCAGGGAAGCAAGGTCAACAGTATCACTACATCACTACAGTATCACTACATGTTTGAGTGTTGTCGATCCTCTTTTGCTTTAATATTGGTTTTACATATTATATATAGGGTTAAACACAATCAGGGCACCATTTGTTTAGTTAAGCTTCCAGGATCTGAAATCACTTTTATATATCTTTATATCCTTATTTGATTTATTTTGTATATTATTATTTTGTCTATTGAACTGTTGTAAGCCACCCTGAGCCTGGCCATGGCCAGGAAGGGCAAGATATAAATACAATCCAATAAAACTAAAATAGAGAACCAACTAAAATAGAGAACCAGAAGACACACAGAGGAGGAGGAAGAGTTTGGATTTGTACCCTGCTTTTCTCTATCATTAAAGAGTCTCAAAGTGGCGTGCAAACTCCTTTTCCTTTGTCTCCCACCGAGAGGCACCTTGTGAGGTAGGTGGGGCCAAGAGAGCTCTGACAGAACTGTGACTAGCCCAAGGTCACCCAGCAGATTTCATGTGGAGGAGTGACAACAATCCTGGTTCTCCAGATTAGAGTCCGCCACTCATGTGGAGGAGTGGGGAAATCAAACCTAGTTCTGCAGATTAAGGTCCACCTGTATGACACCACGGCTAGGGGAAGTTGGGCTTCCATTCCTTTTGCTGCCAGCTCTATCTCATACCTGTTCCTCTTCCTCCTCCTGACCACCACTAATATTTATGTCAAAGCAAGACAAAAGGCCATCTGCTCTTTGATTTTTTGTCATTTCAGCTCATCTGCAGTTTCAATGGAGGGGGGGAGGTTAGGTTTTTGCTTTTAAAAAAAAACCCTATACACCAAGGTGTTTTCCAGGTCTGAAGATAACTAAGCAATAGCTATGGCTATCCCATTGAGCAGATTGAGTTACCTCACAGAGTCCAGCATCTGGCTAAAAGATACAGTTGATAAAATGCACCTCCTTAGAATCAAGATGTAAACGTTATACCTTAGATTATACAGTAAAACTTGAAAAACATTTAAGCTGCAGATGTTAAATAAGTTGTGCAGAATATTTGTATGAACTGCTTTTTAAACTGCACCTGAACCATAATTTGTTTTGCTGTGACAACTTTAGAACTCTTATCCTATGTCAATGTCATATGAACTTAAAGTTTAGTGTGATATTTATATTAAGGTGAAAACGCTAAATTTCATTTGTTTAATGCTGACCCATGCATAAAAATTTCAAAACTTTTCACTATTGTTCAGATTACATATCTTAAAGCTACTGCAATAAGTGAACATTTAATTAGCTCTGATCACATACAATTATACAGCGCCTGACACAAAATGCTTTTAAACCAAATGTGATTTTGCATGTAACATGGACAATCTCACATGGGAAGTATAAGTGCATCATCTTTCTACACTTATTTATTTGTTCCATTTATACCCCACCCTACCCCAAAGTCCCAGGGCGGCTTATATAATGGGGTTAAAAGCCCTGTCAAAACACAAAACATTAAAAACCACCATAAAAAACATCCTAAAATGGTCAATAAAAACAGCCATTAAAAATCACCCCCTCCCCACCCTTCAGCTGGCATCAATACAGGGGACCGGGGGGGGGGGGGGATCACACACTGAACGCCTGGATAAAGAAGGTTTTAACCAGGCACCAAAATCCATAAGTGTCAGTGCCTGGTGAATTTCTGCTGGCAAACTTCCTAATATATGAAGGAGATAGCCATGCATCTACCCTGTAGACAAATCACAGGTGTTGCCCTTATCAGGAGAACATACATTTCACCACACAATGGAACAGAATGGGTGGAAGAGAAAAAACAAACTGCTTTTCCTTTTGACAGAAAAAACTTAGTAGTTTCTCATGTATCCTCTGTGAGCACCTCCACATAGTAGATGTTGCTCTTAGACAAGAACATAGATTTTGGTTTTTGAAAATACATGTCAACTCAAAGCTAATTTTGTACCTGTACACAGAGATCAAGTGGAGTGACTCCATTTTTGTCTGGCAAATATTTGGCTCCTCTCAATAGAAGAATCTGGGCAGTATCTCTTTGGCCGTGGCTGTATGAAACATAGAGAGGTTATAAGATAATAACCATAAGGCTTACCAAAAAAATATTTCATGAAGTAGGTAGGTAGTAACCAACTTCTAAAACCCAAGTTGGAGCATAATCATCATAAAACACCTGAGACTACGAAAACCATTTTAAAAGTTCAAACCCCGTAGTTAAAAGCCAGGGTGAAAATGTTGGGCATGACATCTAATGCAGAGTAAGGCAGGTGCCAGGTGAGTCTCAAGGGGAAGGGCATTCCATGGGCAAAGTGTCACCACTACAAAAAAAATCCTTTCAAAGTCATTTGGCACAACAAACAGAAGAAAAACTTACACGTTTTCTCTAGTTTTCATAGCTGAACTATCACAGTTGCAAAGCAACTTTTCTAAACAAGATAATTTGCAAGTTCATGTACTTGATGGCTAAGATTTTTTTTAGATTTGAAAAAAAAAACCAGAAACAAACCAGAAGCCTTCAAGTAGTCAAGAGCATCAGTTGAGCTCCTCAGACAGCCTTTTTCACCTAGGATTGTCCATCTGGCAACAATCAAGTCACAGACATTCTCAAATGGTCTACCAAGAGTGGCCCTCACTTGCTGTACTCAAGAAGTCTATTCAGTTCCAACCAGCATTTGGTGGAAGGTAAACTGGTAGCTTTTAACCATATATCTGTGTATTGGTGTCAACTTGTTAAGATACTGATGTCTCTGTGCAGCAACTTTTGATGCTTTGTTATTCATCTTGACTTTGCAGTTAAGGCAGAGAGTATAGTTTAAATATGACTTTGAGATACCAGATTCTTTGATCTGTTAGACATTTCCACTCCCACATTTCTCATCATCATCTTGTATCATGAGCAATCAAAGCCAGGAAGCTCTTGGCCTTGTTACCACCATCCTCAGTCCTTGGACTTGGCATAGAGAATAAAGTCTTCTTAGAATGAAACAAACTGTAAAATGGAAGAACTGACAAGCTCTGGTTTACAAACCTGGCTCAGATTCTGTAGCATACATGAGAGAAAGGAGGAATGGGGCAGAACTGCACGAGCTAAAGGCTCTTTCTTCTGAGCATATAAAAATTGGTTAGCCATGTCTGAAAGGAGCCAATTGAAGTACAGTTGCAAATCAAAACATGCAGTAAAAATAGCAATTACCAGTTAATCTGAGCAGAACTCAGCTTTGCTGTCATGGACTTCCCAGTGTTCAAAGACGCTTAATTTTATTTGAAAATCTGCAAATGTTTGCATTTCCAAAATACTGTACTGGTTTCTTTGTGTCCTGGATGAAGACTAGAAACCACCACTAAGCTCTAGCACAGGGGTCGGCAACCTTTACCACCCAAAGAGCCATTTGGACTCGTTTTCCACAGCCCCGAAGATCTACTGAGCCGGAGAGGCGGCTCCACATGGAGCTGCCTCTGGTTCGGTCCCTCCACTCACCTTTCCTTCCAGCACTGAGAGGCGGAGGCGCAGGACAGGGAAACCCACTCTGCCCGACGGAGCAGGCAGCCACCTGCTCCGTGGGGCAGAGGGGGGATGGCAGCTGCAGCCTGCCTGATGCCACCGCCTCTTGCACTGCGGGAGGCAGCAGCGCCGGGCAGGGAAACCCGCTCTGCCCGACGGAGCAGGCAGCTGCCTTCTCCATGGGGCAGAGGGGAATGGTGGCTGTGGGGATGGCAGACGGGGGCTGGTGGCTGCTCTGGAGGGACATGCCCACAGTACCCTTCAACCTCCAGGGGTCGGAGGGCACCGTGAGCATGTCCCTCCAGCCCTTCAGAGCAGTGCTGGAAGGAGAGATGAGTGGAGGGGACTCGAAAAGTGGCACTCTCACGCACAGAGCCGCCTCCGGTTCGGCCCCTCCACTCACATTTCCTTCCAGTGCTGCTCTCTGACCTCCAGGCCAGGTGGAGCCACAGTATAAGGCTGAAAGAGCTGCAGGTTGCAGGCCCCTGCTCTAGCAGGTGTTTTACTTCTTCATTCCACAGAGAATGGATGAGATGTTCCATTCTCAAGTCTGCTAAGTAGGCTGGCAGTGTTCTCACACAATAACAGGGCTTTGGGGGTTAGAAAGCTGCAGGCAGGCTTCACTAGATCTAGAGATGAAGTGCAGATTCACAGTGAAGATTTGCTCTAGTTACAGACTTCTCAGATTCTGGCTCTCATAGCTGCCTTGGTCTTCAACCTCCTGAGACAGAAACCAGGTGTCTCCGACTCCCCATTTACTTCTCCCAACATCACCACAAACTCTAGCCCTAAAATATCCACAAGATAAATTTCTTTCAACAGCAAGTTTCTTATTACAATTTACTTTTATGGCATTAATTTTTATTTAAGCTTCAGTCACTAAGAACCAGAGTCCAATAACTTTAGCGTTGTGGACAAAAATCAAATTTCTTGCGTAAGGAAAACAGGAGCCACATGTCAGAGCACCTGCCTGCTTTAGAAGCTTCTCAGTTCAGGTTCTGCCACCTCCAGCTCTAATGGTGTCTGCCAGCAGGTGGGGCAAAGACTTCTACCAGTTATAACAAACAGTAGACCAACAGACTAGTTTAGCTTCATTTGGTTCAAGTTAATTGAGAGATGTATTCCCAGCCATCCAGGAAGATTCATGGTGGGAAAAGAGTTTAACTTGGTTTCCGTACAACCAAACCAGTGCTCATTCTGTTTTCTCATGTGACGGTAAATGTAACATTTTATCAAATAGCAAATCATACCTGCAAGCAAAATAGAGCGGAGTTGCTCCTGAAACATTGGGTCTGTTAATATCTGCACCGCTGTCTAACAGGCACTGGACTGTCTTTTGGGAAGAAAAAACAAACTTTAATGAAGTACACATGAAAGCTTATACCGAGAATAAATCTTTGTTGATCTAAAAGGTGCCTGTGGACTCAAAACATTTTCCGCTGCTTCAGCACAACATGGCTACCCACCTGAAACTGGCTTCAGATTCAGATAAATGTAGAAGAATATAACAAATACATAACAAGCACCGTAAGACTGGCAGAGCTAGAGTACTGCTCGCAAGAGAGAGGGAGACATCTCCACAGATTTTCCTTCCTTACTGTAGACTCACTGGCCCCACAGAAGGTGGCTTTTTGTCCAAAAAAGCTTTTTGTCATAAAAGTAAAGGCAAAGGAAATACAATCACAGCTTTAGCATATGTACTGAACATATGTAAGATTCCAAGACTGCTAAGTGGGGGCCGTCGACATTTTCAGTGTCACTCAGACACAGATCTGTACATCCCAATATAATGATAGCATACTAGAGAACAAGCTACACTCAAACACTTTCTAAGAAAAACCCAGCATTCCCACATATGTATATTTTCAACGACCCACCGTTTTGTGACCATTCTGACAAGCCACATGAAGTGCAGTCTGCCCCATAGCATCTTCAACATCTACATTGCTAACATGCTGAACAAGATCATGAAGCAATTCTGTTCTTCCATTAACAGCAAGCCAATGGATCTGGACACATACAAAAACCAGATTGGGGGAGGGGGAGAGATTTATCAACAAGTAAGTCTGATAAATATAAATGCAGAAAAGTGATGGCAAAGCAAATATAATCATAGCAAATATAATAGGTATTGAACATTAACACAGGTAAATCTGAGATTCCAAAACTACTAAGTGGGGGAAATGCAAATATCCATACAAGGCAAAGAATAGCAAGTTATAAAAAACCTTCTGTCAGTGATTTAAAATGTATAGGCATAGCTATAACAGGGATATCTGGGGACAACTGCCCCGGGCGGCCCCTTTAGAATCACCGGGGGGGGGGGGGCAGAAAATCTCCCCCCACACTTCTGTCAGCCAGCCACGCACAGAGAAGAGCCAAGCGCCACCTGGGTAGGCCTTGACCAGCTTGGCTGCTGCCAAAGGGGCAGTCCGAGGCGAGCCAGAGGGGGCTGCAGTGTGCACAGGCACGGTGGAGCAGCCAGGCACGGCCTGGGCAGGCCTCGGCCCATCGTCCAGCTCGGCTGCTGCCCGAGGCTCAGGCCGAGGCAAGCCAGAGAAGGCCTCCACTTCTTTTTCTCCCCGTCGCCGGCCAAGGTAAGTGGAACACGGTGGAGGGGCAGAGCAAGGGCATGTGGGGGGCAGAAAACTGGGAATCTGCCCGGGCTCCATTTTCCCTAGCTACGCCTCTGTTAAAATGTAACACCAAATGTAATGATACCCAGGGATTCCAACGTGCACCTAGGATTTCACAAAATTCAGAGACTTCTACATGCTCTAAGAAGGAAGTACAGCTCTTTGAACCCTGTTGGGAATTCCAAATACACATCACATACTTTCCCCTTGTGTAAGGGAACAAGAATACAGAGAGGTGTGATTACATCTCAGTGCACATGTCCAGATCTGTGCACATGTCCAGATCTGTGCACATGTCCAGATCTGCACTAATACTTGTCTGCATTGACTTCAATTGGCCTGCCCATGCATCTCAGACAAAGGTTTACAAATCTGAGTTTTAGAAGTAACTTCTAGTGCAAAGACAGTAATTTATCATTAGAAATTAGGACCATATTTCTGCAAACATCCACTCTTGCTCTTCACTGGACTGCAGACCATAGACTAATAATTTTGTTTGTTTTTAATCAACTGGATTAAATGGAATTAATGGAAAAAAACAATCACTCAACAGGAACGTACAGGGTTGGGAAAATGGGGTTCGGTTTTCCTACAAATGTCAATCTTGTTAGGCAGTTTCTCCTACCTACAAATATATTTTAAGAATACGGCATAATTGCAGTACAAGTGAGGGATGACTGGAAAATCCAGTCAAATTTAATTTCACAGGCAAATAGGATCTACACTCCTTCAGATGGCTCGAAGGAATCAAATCCCACTCCAAGGAATTTTGCATGAATATTCCAACCAAGTCCTTTTCCAGCACTACGAAGAAACTCTGAAAGTGGCTGAAAAGTATGGACTCCTGGGCTCTGAGATTTGAGCCAGGAGCTTAAAGTTACCTAAGTGCAAAAGGGATTTGTTTGGTTTTGAGGGTTTTTAACCATGACAACAATCTTCACAGGTATTAGGTGGGGGGAGAGTACGGCATGAAGCATTCCCTGCCTGCTCCAAGGAACACTGTAACCTTCAGAAGAAGGGTCAACTTAATTGCCCAATTGATTCAGCCATCAACAGGACACAGGTAAAGAATCCACTCACTCCTAATACAATTTCATTATCACAGATCTCAATATCACCCTGAAATCACTTGTCAAATCAAGTGTTTTGAACCAAAAGCCATTAGCCAAGATGGCATTTAATGGAAAATCTTGTGCACGCATATAACCACAGACATAGCATTATACATTAAGCAGCAATTCTTCACCACCAGACTGACATTTCCAGAAAAAGGACTCCTTGCTTGTTATTATTTATTCATTATTCTGAAGTGCACTTATTTTTTTACTATTGGGTAGGGGTACAATTAGGGGGAGGAGTCAATTAACACAGAGAACAGTAATATTTTAATATTTGAGTAAAAGTTAAACACAAGTTTAGGAAACTTACCGCTGTCAAACCCTCGTTATTACAAATGTTGACATCAGCACAATATTCTAGCAGCTTGCTCATACATTTCTTCTGGCTGTACAGAAAATAAATTTCATTACACCCACATTTCAAGAAACACTGATCCATATTCTCCCTTGATTTACAAGGACTGGTTTATTCACTTAGTAGGCTGAAAAATCTTTTTGCATGGTGACAGTCTCAGCTTTTAAATATAGTTGCAAAATAAATCGAATGCAAAGGTATGGGTGTGATTGAACAGCTTATAGCTTAGCTTGCAGCTAGGCCAGAAAGACAAAAAAAGAGGCATGAGAGATTCTGGCATCTCAAAGTTTAGACTGTGATATTAAGAGAACTTCATGTAGTTGACTGACGAAGAGTTCAGACTCAAGAGCACACTGTGGTCCTTTGCCCTCAAAAAAGAGTGTCTGACTTCCACAACAAGCTGGTCTCAAGGAATAGTTCATAACCCATCAAGTGCCCACTTCCATGATAGGATGTGTTGAACAAGCAATTTTAGATTTATTAAACTTCAGGTTGTGCAAGAGAGCTTGCAGAAGTCTGGGGCTACAGAAAAAAGAGTAGGGCTAATGATCAACATCTATAAAAGGAAAAGAAGGCTGGACGGTTTGCAAAATGGCGACCTGTAAGGAGGATGTGATTATCTGGAAGTTAGGTCTTAACAAAGAAAGACTGGAGGCAGCAATCAACTGCCAGGAGTATTGCCTGACATACCAGCCCTCCATGTCAAGCATGCACACTAAAGATTAATGGGAATCTAGGTGTAAGGTGCTTCAGGTGTATCATCATCTTGTTGATCATAAGAACATAAGAACAAGCCAGCTGGATCAGACCAAGGTCCATCTAGTCCAGCTCTCTGCTACTCGCAGTGGCCCACCAGGTGCCTTTGGGAAATCATCCACTGCCTTCAGTTATTAATCATAACTAATTCACATTTTCCCAATTCCCAACAAAGGATCCACCACTATATTATACTACAACTTGTAAGGCACATGCTGCCCAAAACCAAAGAGTTCCAGTGGGCAAGATTACTTCCCCTTTTAAAAAGGGAGGGGTGAGCAGCAACACGGGCACAAATCATTGTTGTTTCTGTTTCCTCACGTAGAGTCTACTTTGCTTGACACGTTGTTTGACTGAACTGACTTTCATAGAGCAACAATACTCTGCAGGTTGCTTACTGCCATTGTGATTGCCAATTCAACACGATGGCAAATAGACTTTCAGATGGCTGTTCCCCCCACCACCACCCATACATACATTTCGGGATTTTAAAAAAAATTAATTTGCAACTAATATATATAGCATTATAACAGTCTACTATATCCCCTTTCCTTCCAAATGGAACAGCTACATCTCTTACCCATTTCTAGCAGCCAAATGAAGTGGTGTGCACCCAGAAATATCTTGATAGTTGGGGTTTGCTCCTTTCTTTAACAGCAAAACTAGACATTCAACTGAACCACAGCTAAAGAAAAATGTTGGGAAAATCTTTACTAAAAGCCACAAAGAAAAATGACAGCTTCCAGAACAGCTAGTAGCACCTTAAGTTTATATCAGACTTTATTTTCATATTTCTACCCTGCCTATTCCTCACAGAGCTCAGGGTGGCGTACAACCATTAAAAATATAAAAATACATTTAAAACACAGTAACTTCAATAAATACAATAAAACACAATATTCAAAAGAGCAACCCAGTAAAATGGTGCCAAATATTCTCACTCTTGCCCACGGGAGGCAACTATGATGGGATCTAACCCGGATGGCTTGGTGGAAACGCCTGGTGGAATAGCTCCGTCTTGCAAGCCCTGTGGAATTGATTTAAATCCCACAGGGCTCTGATCTCATTAGGGAGATTATTCCACCAGATTGGGGCCAGGACAGTAAAAGCCCTGGCCCTCATAGAAGCCAGACGGATGTCCTTGGGGCCAGGGATCACCAGAAGATTCCCCTCCGATGAGTGGAGGGGCCTAAGAGGTCAATACAGGCAGATCCTGAAGGTATATGGGTCCCAGGCTGTTCATGGCCTTGAAGGTCAGAACCAAAACCTTGAAGATGACCCGGTACTCAACAGACAGTCAGTGTAGATCTTGCAGGACAGGAGTTATGTGATCCCGACTAGAGGCTCCTACCAGGAGACTCTCAGCTGCATGCTGAATGAGTTTTAATTTCTGGATCAGCTTCAAGGGCAGACCAGCTTAGAGTGAGTTACATTAGTCAAGTCTGGAGGTGACCATTGCATGGATTACTGTGGCCAGGTTAGAGTGGGAGAGATACGGAGCTGTTGGGCCTGGCGGAGACGGTAAAGAGATACCTGGTCCATTTTTGTGACCTGGGTCTCCAACGAAAGCATGGAGTTCAGAGTCACTCCCAGGCTTCTTACAAATGAGGCCAGGTAGACAGCCTCGCTGTCCAGCACAGGCAGACTGAAGTTCTATCCTGTTACTTCAAGAACCATTTGAATGTGGGCAATTAAGACTGAATTTGTGTGCTTTTAAGTTTTCAGGGGCTGTTTTTTTTTTATTTGGTTTGACGTAAGCTGAACACTATTCCCTGTCAGTATTTAGTGAAGAGCAGAGCTGAACATGTCAAGCAAATTAGTTAAGGTAATAAAATTAGTTAAGGTACATAAAGGTACATGTTAAACATAATTAGTTAAGGTGCAAGCAAGAACCACAAGGACTCACAGGGGGCATCTCATTTTCCATGTATCCCCCTTCCCCACTATTTTCTCTTTCCCTTTCCTGATAGCCACACCCACACTTCTCTTTTCCTGTTTCTCTCCTCCTTGCCCACCAGCCAACTTACCTTGATCTTTCCCCATCTTCAGCTTTCCCTCCATCTCTCCTCTGTCATGCTCTCCCTATAAAAGAACAAGGCCCACTTGCTTGCTGACCACTGCTAGGCCAGGCCCAGTGGTATTGACAGTGAGCCTCCAATGACTGTCACTAGGCCTGTCCCTGGTGAATCCATCTCAATTAGAGTAAATGATGGGAGAGGGGGTGGGACATTTTCCAGGGTTGTTTTACCCTCCAAGTTAAGTGTTGCTCCCAACAATGACTTTGCTTTATAGAAAACAAGGCTTGGAGGACTCAACAATGTTACTGTAGTTGCCTAACAACCTGCAAAACGACATCCAACTGCTCTGTAGGTATTATTTTCTTAAAGCTATAGATGTTCTATTATTAGGGGTGGGGTGGGGTTTTTGGATTTGTTTTTATAGAACAGATTTTTCTGAAAAACTGAGAGTTCCTTCAGGTTTATAAAGGAATCTCTCATGTTTAACTATAGTTCCACATTATGGATCTATTCACCCACACTCTAAAGCCCAATTCAGAATGGAATATGTGATTTTAATTTTAAAAACACAGAAATTGTCACATTGACCCATTTTTTACCCTTCAAAGGTGATGATAAATGATGAACTTTAACTGAAAGACTACTGTACAGTTCTCTCTTAGTAAGTGTGTCCCTAAGCTTCTGAAACCAGGCTTACTTTGCTGCGATATGAAGCAGACTCCTCTTCACACGTCCAAATGCATAATTGACATCAAACCTGGAATTTGACAGCAGCTCCGAAACAGACCTAAAGCAAAGTAAACTTAAATGAGAAAGAGTGCTGAATTTTCAAGGTAAATGCCTGCTGCCTATGCCACATGCTGCAAAAGGCAACACACCTCAATAAATATGCTTAGCAGTCAGTTTTAAAATCTACTGACTGCAATTATAATTTATTTTCATGTCATGCATTTATGATGAGGGCATGTATCAGCATATATAGATACTTCTGCTGTTATGTATTATATTAATTTGCTTTCACTACTAATTAAGCCTGGTAAGACTCAAAAACAACTGTAAAGGGACCCTACAAAAATATGCTACCCACTGGAGAATTAATCATTCTGTTCTATGTTAAGTTTGTATCTTTTTCCTTCCCCTCTAAAAGTTCAGTGTATTATTTTGAAAAGCATTCTACTTGCCCTAATTTGAGAAAGTAATCAATAACTAGAATGTCAAACTTCAAAAAGTATTAGGGGATTGCCCTTCTGCAACTAATAACAAAAAAGTAATTGCTTTATCAGTTGAAAGACCACAAATTCACACATACACAGACTGGAGCTTGCTTAACATATACTTTTTTTATTTGAATAGCCTAAAGACCCCTTCAACAACTGTTTGAATCCTGATCAAGGGTCAGGTCAGCAACTCAGCTTCCTTCATCATCTATCTCTTCCTCTCCATAGTGACGTATATAAAACTAACAGAAATATGAATGTTCTCTGGAAGCTCTTGTCCACGAATTGCCTTGCCAAAAAAAATGGTTTATAAAATCTATTTTATAATGCAAAACTCACAGATATGTTTATAGCTACATTACTTGCAATGCAAATGTGTTACAGAATGAGGCCAGGATCCAAAAAAACACCTAAGAATGAACAATGATTTGGGCATGCCCTCCTTAAGTTCAGGTTTGTCAGATTGCAGGAGGACTGCTGTTAAGGTCAGCCATTATCATCATGCACTCTTTACTAAAAGGGAATATGTAAAAACACTATGCTACAGATACTGGACATGCTTTCTGTGGTCCAGTAAGCTACTCTATGCTTGAAGACCTGGAGACCACTGAGATGTTTTGACTTGTATCTAAGTACAACCAATCATCATTCCATATCATAAATTTGCTCCAAAATTTCTCTCAGTTGTGCAAGTTTGGAATGTGCCATCAGAAACAGAAATCCAAAGCTACCTTAGATAATGCCAAATTAGTTGCTTGATTCTTTAGATCCTGGCCATTATTGTACATCACTTTTTAAATGTTATTGTCCAGAAGAAGTGTGAAATATCTCAACTAAAATTCACATTACACTGGCCCTGAAGTTCTTTCACTATTTGTGATACTGAAGAGGTTATTTGTTTCCAAGGCCAATTTAAAATATACCTTTAAAACCCTTCATGTATGAGAGCCCTCATACTTGAGGGATCATTTCTCCTAACATGACCCCAAGGGCACTGCTCACAACACTGCCTGGAAGATTTTCCTGCTAATACAGTCAGCGCTTCTGCTGATGCCATGGATGTTCTCTGGAAAAGGGAAATGACTTGGACAATTGCAACTAGGTACACTCTCTCAGGTCAAAGCTGAGGGGCTGTGGATGATGAAAAGACAGAGGCGGCAGCTAGTATGACAATGTAGAATGACTTGGGACGAATCTGACAAGGCACAGGCTAGAGCTCATTTGAAAGCCTACTCTGTGGTTGTGATGGAAGGAAAAAAAGGAATGCTTTTCAGCTACCTTTGCTCCTCCACGTGCAGACCTCAGAATTTTCTGGGTGATAGCAAAAAACACAAAATTAGGCAGCACCTAACTGAGACCACAAAGTTTGAAAACAACAACACATACCTAGCCTCAGTACAAACTTTTCAGGGTGGTCAGAATGTGAGTTCCAGTCAGCGGACTGCTCTACAGTTCTCTACAATCATTCTGCCAGGCACTCTGCAAATAAAATTTCTCACACCTATTCCAATTTGACCTCTACTTTAGCAGCAACAGGATCAGACAGTCTCCATGTGCTGATTTGTCTAGCTGTGTGGGATACCTTTCAGCTTATGGAGTTAGAGGATGTGAACAGGATCCTGGAAACGTACCACCTGTTTGTATGCCCCTTGCCCCACCTGTATGCTTACACTGACTGGGAGAGGGGCTGATGGTTGGGTCTGGGAGACAGTAAATGTACACAACAGGTAAAAACCACAAAGCTTTTCTTCCTTGTACTGAAACACTTCCTTTTTTTAAAGATCATCCCCCCCAACCCTGAACTCTGTCACCAAGAATACCAGAAACTTTATCCAGATTTTAAAATGATATCTGGAAATCAATAAAACCCAGAAGCCATGCAAAAACCAGTACACATATTCAAAGGTGACAGTGTTTCAGATCCAAAATTTATATGAATCTTTACACACAGTTGGGGTTTGTCTTGCTTTGCAAGTCTAGATATAAGAACTTACCTGTGTTGATCAGCCATTACCATTGGCATTAAAGTGTAGACAGCAGTTTCATTATCTGCAGAAATGAAATCATAGTTATTATGCTATTTGTGAGATAATCTTAACCTGCAGACAGTGACTGAAAGGAACAATCAATTGTCGGTCAACTAAATTTACTTAGATATTCAACACCATTGGTAATTTTTAGGAAGTCCTTCAAGATTTCACTTGAAAATAAATGACATTTTTCCCCTCTAACTACAGTGCTAACAGATTCTTCCAACAAAATGAATCACATGTAAATTCCAAATTTTGAACTGTACAGCATCATTTCAAGAAACGATCCAGCAATAATTTCTGTTATGGCAGAAAAGATTTCCTTTGGCAAAGCAAAACTTCTGCCCAGGACTGATTCTAATACCCCCTGAAATGCTGTTCCTGGGAGACCTGGCATCCCTAGGAACAGAATGAGTAGATCCAGGGGGATATTGGTGAAAATCTTTTGCTTTACAATTGTAGAAATCCTCTGCTGGAACGAAGGCTGTAAAATTCAAAGGATAGCAGCAAAAATAAAATTTCATCTCTTCAGAACATCAGGGCAGTGAAAGTGCCATTCATGCATTTTAAAGTAAAATCTGGATATATGTGAGAATATTTAACTAGAGAATGGTCGTCCCGCCCCCCCCCCCCCCTTATTCTAGCAAATGGTTTGTGGACTGCAGCCCACTTTGCTAATGCATATAATGGAAAATGAAGGTAAATATATACATAAAATGCAACCAATAACAGAAACAAGAAATCTTATTTTGCAAGTTCTGTTTATAGATTTCAAACCTCAGAACCAGGGCTATGATAAAGCATCAATAAATTTATTTTTATTTTTTATTTTATTGAATTTCTATACCGCCCTTCCCTGAAGGGCTCAGAGCGGTGTCCATCAAGTATATAAAACAGTTAAAATCCATTCCGTGTTCATCCCAGTTAAAACCATATATAAATTATAAAGTCCCCTACAATACCATACTATGTATAGTATTAAGTACACAGAACACATACACACACAAAGTAACAGCTGGCAATTCAGAAGTTGAAGTTCTTTCCCCAAAATGAATCATCTTTTTATTTTTAGTGCTATTACACCTTCAAATACTGCACTTGACGCACAACCAAAAAAGTGTGGCTTAAGCACAGCAGGGATAAAAGACAACAAAAATTAGACCGCAAACCCTTAATCTCATCATTTATTTCGAGCTTATTACCTCAACCAAACTTTCACAAAGTTCCACCTGAGGCAATAATCATGCTACTGAACAGAGGATCGTAAACCATATCTCATTGTAACTTCTATATCCTGATATTCTCAGGATAAGAGTGGCAGTATTTAATTTATATAGTGAAAAATACTGGGGCTCAAACCTACTTGAACTAGGAAACCATTCTTCCTAATCCCAGATAAGAGAGTCCACTTATGAGAAAATATTCCTTACATGCTCAGAAGGCTCTGTTTCTATTATTCATGAAACAGTCTTAAATTAAAGCCTCAGTCTGCCTCAGTACAACACTGTCTGAGTGATTTGTAACAGTTCTCCAGCATCTGAGGCAGAGATCTTTTTCCAGTCCTCCGGTTTAGTGCCTTTAGACTCAAGACTGACTTCAAGACTGTATGAATGTTAAGGATGTCCTATTTTATATAGCATAGGGTAATCCTTGGTATCAAAAACCTGCCTTCTCCTCAAGAGGTCAGTGCATCCTTACTATTGGCCCTACAATGCTACACTAATTGGAGATCCCAGAGGCAGTAACAAGAGTATGTTTGACAACTAGCCAAAAATTATTTCCCTTATAAAACAATAGTCCCAGTAAGTCTGGGATCCCAGAATGCAAGGCACTCACTCACTGGGAAGAGCACACCTTTAATTCTCTTTAATGAATATTTTAAACGTTAAACAGCTGGAGGAAGAGTGTTAACTTACACTTACACTGGCTCCCAGTCGAGTTCCGAATCATCTTCAAGGTATGGGTTCTGACCTTTAAGGCCTTACGCGGCCTGGGACCTCTGTACCTTCGGGACCGCATTACCCCATATGTCCCTACTCGGCCTCTGCGCTCAGCAGAGGCCAATCTGCTAGTGGTCTCCGGCCCCTCAATGATACGGCTGGCCTCCACGCAGACCAGGGCTTTTACGGCCCTGGCCCCAGCCTGGTGGAACACTCTTCCTCCAGCTGTCCGGGCCCTGCGGGACCTTGGTGAATTCCGCAGGGCCTGCAAGACAAAGTTGCTCCACCGGGCCTTTGGAGTAACCAGCCGTTGATGGTGCCCCCCTCTCCCATCTTTGTTTGTTTACATCTTTTATTGATGGAGTCAGCAGCCTTCCCATTTAGGGAGGGTTTTAAAAAATGGGTTTGCTGGGCGCCCGATTCGATTTTAAACTTGTATTAACCATTGTTTTAAATGGGGAGCTAGTAATTCATTTATATTGGATCTTAATTGTTTAGTTTTGATTGTACTTAGCCGACTTGTGATTTAACTTTGCTGTACGCCGCCCAGAGCCCTTCGGGGATAGGGCGGGTTATAAAACTAAACAATCAATCAATAAATAAATAAATAAAAATAAACACTGTTATCATAACTATACCTCACTCCACCCCCCATCCCAACTCTTACCAGGTCCCAGATGCTGTCCTACTGCCTTCCAAATTTGCAACCCTGTGGTCTTCCTTTTACTTTCCCAGGCGTTTCTCAACAAGGCTTGAATCAGAGAATACACTTCTTGGAAGCCTCAAAAATATTAGTGTAAACATTACCACCCCAACTCTCATTTGTCCCAGAAAGACTCCAGTGGGATCCTGGAAGTCACAACTCACTTCTTCCAATACTGTAAGCTGTAACTCTCCAAAGCTCATACACTGCCAGAAATTAGTATTTAAGATACTACTGGACCACTGCTCTTTTCTACTGCTCAGAAAGACCATCCTCCCAGAAAGGTAGCCTCCCCGTAATCCCGTCCCCCATCACCTTAAGGTTTCTTTTTCATTTGCTCAGGTGCTTCCCAACCAATCGGCTCTTCTCTTCCGCCCAAGGACCAACACAAGGCAAGACCAAACCCACGAGCCGCTCGCCTCCAGCGCTGCCCAAACCCGCCTTGCCTTCTCCCGTCCCCCGCTTACCCTCGGGCAGCTCGACAGTGCGGGCGCGACGCAAGGATCTCGTCAGCCGGTTCAGCTGCTCCATGGCTCTCTCCATCCTCAGGCAGAAGCCCTGCCCGCGGCCAGCTGCAACTGCCCTTCTCAGCCCATCGCCCAAGCGGCAGCGACTGGAGCCCCCACGAGACTCCCTGGCTCGGGAACGCGAGCTCTTCCGCACGCATGCGCAGGCCTCCCGGATAAGCCATAGAGCGAAGAAAAACGGACGGGCACCGCACAGACTGGCGCATGCTCAAAAGCTAAGTGATGCTCACGGGAAGCTCCAGCCCTTTCCTTGCCCGTAGTTTCAAATAGGAAAAAATCAGTAACTGACGAAGTGGGTTCGGTCTCACAACAGCGCTTCTTACTACAGCTCTGACTCACAGACTTTCTATTGCGAGAAAACTAGAAATATCTCTGATCTCACCTGCCGAAGCGCACCGGTCCTTCAACTCCGAAAGCTGCTTCTCCACCTGTTCTGTGTTAAATCGATTTACTCTGAACCAGCGTTCCCTACTCTAAAGCCCTTCCCGCACAGCATATTTATAACGAGTGGCAGTGGTTATAGCTGAACTCGTTTTCCCTTTTTATAAATGGAAAATGAATTCATTTATAACGATTGCCAGTCGTTCAGATATGCTGTGCGGAATCCACATAAAGCAGGAGGTGTTACTAAAATATCCATCATAGTTAACAAAAAGACAGGATGTTAAATTTAAAAGTTAATCCGAGGAAAGGTCTAGAGAATATCTGCAACTCGCTAACTCATGGATAACAGTGACGGGGGTCAGGAAGTGATGAAGGATACTGGAAGCATTTTGTGATCCTGCGCATGGCAGAAGTCTCTCTGCTGCCCACATTTCGCACCACTGGTTATTTCATTTCTAAAGATCCAACGAAGTGGGGCTGAAACCTGAAGAATTTAGTGTACATATGAGCATACAAACGAAAGTTTCAAAACTTGCGTCAAAGTCGAAATGGTGGTACTGATTTTTCTAGGATCAGAAAAAAGGACCCATGTCTGTCGGAGATTAATATTTGTTCTTATTTGTGCATTATTGCAGAGAGGAATTATCAGATGCAATGGTAGATGAATATATTTAAAAGTGGACTGAAATTATATGAGATTCAGGCCAGTCTAGTAGCTTTGTCTTTTAGGATAAAATCATCAAATCTCATCTGGCATAGAAAAAAGAATTTGTACATACTCAGAGACTCTCTGATCAAGCAGCATGAGATGCTCATGCTGTTTAAAGTGTGTAATAAACTGTAACTGGAATAAAAGTTGATATGTTTTTTGAATAACAGTTTCTCCTTATTGCATTGAAAATGTGCCGTATAACCACACTAATCAGCACTTTACAATTATGGAGTAAGATAGGGCTAATTAGCATTAGCCATCACATAGTAATAGAGTGTGAGACTAGAATCTGGGAGGCCTAGGTTTAGACCTAGCTTTATTCTGCCATGAAGCTTGCTGGGTGACCTTGAGTCAGTCACTGTCAGCCTAATATTCTTTACAGCTTTGTCGTGAAGATAAAATGAGGAGAAAAACAATGTACGTTTCTAGGAAGCTCTTGGACAAAGAGCTGAATAAAAACATACTAAATATCAAATCAATTTTATTACAATCCAAGATCAGCCATCTGCCAAATATAGAAATAAATTTAGTTATCAATTTTAGCTCTACTGAAGCAAGGCACTTTGGATTCATTTGTGAATTGAAGTGGCATTTTCCACAATAACAAAGTGAATGTTACCGCCACAGGAAAATAACAAAGTATTTTCCTGAGTCAGGTTGCCTGGCTATACTGGCTCCATGCCCAGACACGGAGACTTGTGTGGTTCAGAAACCTCCATAAGGTTCAGAAAGAACATATATGTATGTTTGTGCCAATGCTATATGGTTTCCCGTTTGTCTATGTCATTCTAGGATGTAATAAAAGCCCCTCTTAGTTGAGTTTGTGCCTGCAGTTTAGGATTTTAGTTTAACAAGGTTCTTCAGTTAGTTTAAGGTTTTGTTAGATTTAAGCACGCCATGCCAAGAAGTATATGTAAAGTCTTGCCTATGAGTATGTGTTTATCCTTTAAGGTCTCCTAACGTTTAAGTTTAGAAATGTTATTTTTGAAATTTGTGTCTGATGGCCAAAGCAGTGGCCAGGAAGGTTGATAATAAGGGACAAGAACGTTGGCTCTGGAATGCAGCTTAGACCAACGCCCAGCCGACTCTTTGACAAAGACACTCTTTGGACTTGCAAATTGGATCTGTTGCCAGCATCCAAAGGTCCCCAGCCGTTAGGAGACGTGCAGGGACCACCATTGGACAGTTTGAACTTTTCTTTGTTACAGCAGCAGAAGGCGGGAGCCTCAGGGTATTACTGAAAGGTATAGCCATCTGATAGCGGAGATAGCCAGGTGGGGCAGCAAGCCCACCTGGATTTTATGAATGGACGTTATCTGCTTTCCGTTCAGCACCATTGCGAGATCTCGCGGGAAGACACTTGACAGCAAGATTTGTAATCTGTTTCAGAAGTTGTAAATGTATCCTGTTTTCATGTTTGTTTTGATTGGTGTTTGGGTGAAGGACTTGCCCCTCTCCTCCCACTTCCCTGCCCTTTTGCCCCCTTTGAAGTTTGGGAATAAAAGTTCTTGTACTACGTTGCAAGAGGCGATTCTCTCCTGACCAAGCTGTGACCACCACTTGCAATAAAATCTTGTTGCTTTGAAGAACACCTGCTTCCTGCGCCTCATTAAGTTGCTGAGCTGAAATCACTTATTGTTACCTGGCAAACAGCGGTAACATGAAGAAGGGACAATTGTTGGAAACAAGAAGCTAGTTTAGAAAGTCCTAACACAGAGAACTCTTCCTAAGCTATTTTGTATTTTCCATCTATGAGAATGTGATCAAAATAAAATCAAGTTCTCAAAATTTGATCATTCACTAATGTACTTCCTTTATATTTTCAGGTCAGACTAGCTGGGTCAAAATTTTAGAAATAATGAAAGGATTTCTGAAGTACATGTTTACTCTTTAAGATACCTGGCTTTTCTCCCCAGTAGGGACCCAAAGCAGTTCACAACATCCTAGTCCAGCTATAACCACTACATCATGCTTGCTTATTGTATTTTGTATTGTACTTGTAAGAGAAGTGTTATTAAAAAAGATGTACACTTTGGTGTTGTTTTGGCAGCTATCATCTTCCAGAATACATGTCATCTCCTTAAATTCAAGAAGAGTACACATTGAAGCAATAAAACCACTAATTGTCTTATGGCACCTTGAAGACTAACACATTTGTTTTGGGATCAGCTTTCATGGATTAGATTAGAGCCTATTTCAAAAAAAGCTTATGCCTCCGTATGTCTGTTGGTCATGTGTGTCTATCCCTTAAACGAATGTATGTTTGGAAACCTCCAGAAGCATAATATCTGGCTTCAGATCAGAATGTGATCAGGAACTAGCTATGTACTTGCAAACAGATTGTCTAGTTTTGCCTTTGAAACAGCAAATGCTCCATTAGCAAGACTAGATATGACAAACTGCTGACTCATCTAGAAGACATGACAAAAAGTCTATTAACGTTACTTGGCCTATACTTTTTGAGCAAATATTAGAAAGTGAGCTTGGCTGGATATTTTACTGGAAGATCATCATTAAGTTTTGGCAAGGCAAGCATTCAGAAATGTGTAACCAGAAATCAATTCTGCCAATCTTTTTTAATGTTTGAAAATTCAGTAAATGAATTTGAGTGAAAGCAGATAGATTTTAAGTACAGATAAATCAGCATTGTCCTTGAAGTTCTCAAAGTATTCCTAACAAGGAAACCTCAACCAAAATTTGGATTCTTGTAGTAATAGGAGGACAGCAGAAATAATGTAATATAAGAAGGAAGTCACAATGGGTGGCTCAGCAGTGAACCAAGATCGACTTTTCCCCTGCTTTGAACATGGAATAATCAGTCTTGCTGTTACCAATACTTCAGGCAGCTTTCCATCTTTTGTTTTGCATTTTTCTGATAGCTGTTCATGAATGTTCGTTTGTCTGAGCATTCAGACAACATTTCCATTGTCACTGACTGCAGTAGTAAGACATTCTCATTAAAGGCTGTACTAGCATTGCAATGCAAATGTAGGACTGCCTCAAATATGGTATTTTAGAAGAGCTTAGGAATTTGATTTGGGATTTAATTTTCCAGTTCTCTACATGACCAGCAAACTCTGATCTGAAGAACCGAGTTTGTTTCCGCACCACTGCATACGAAGCTTGCTCTATGATCTTGGGCTAGTCATAATTCTCTCAGCTCCATCTGCCTCACAAGATGCCTCTCGTGGGAAGAGGAATGGAAGGTGATTGTAAGCCACTTTGAGACTCCTTAAAATAGAGAAAAGCAGGGTATAAAATAAAAACCAACTTTTCTTCTATTTATTTGTGTACTGAATTGTGGGTGTGCTTAATGGAAGGAGGGGAGGTACAAATATCTTGCCAAAAATATCAGGATGTTTCAAGAAACTACCAAGGAAGTAGGTTGTGAACCATTTATGATTCTCATTCCTCAGAGGCAAGGTAGTAAGGCTGGTATGGGTTCAGTCTAGTTATGAGACGCCTGGGAACAAATTGTTCACCTGTGCTGTAAGTCATCATATGTAAAGCACCCCTTTACATAGGTATTTCCATGGAGCTCCCACCTGGGCATCATTGTACCGGACATTAACAATTTATCTTGAAAAAGCAAGTAGGAAACCACTGTGCTGATAGCACTTATTGCCATCCTTTGAAAATTCTCCACAATTCAGAGGCATTATACAAACATGTTATACTACACATTTAAACCAATTATTTGTTCTTCCAGTTGGACTGCCTTCCTATTCAAAATCTGCCTTTCATCTTGCTGTCAATTATACTGACCTTCTAAAAAATGCAAATTCAGCTTTTTTCTTTTCCTTAGAAATTGATTGACCTGAAATACAGTCAATGCAGTTTCTCTCTGATGTCGATCGAACCCCTTCTACACAATTAACTATTCATATAGAGCATGTTTGTGCTGAGGGAAATTGCTAATTGCAATTTGATCAGAAACACTGTAAGAATATGCTTATGGAACCTCACACTCAAAAGCCACACCAAAGCAAAGAGGGTGCTCTAAAAGTATATGTATTGAGGAATGCAGTCAATGCACCTGTGCCTTTAGAACTGTAGTCTCAAAGCTACTGTTTATCATTAAGTAATTTAGTTCATTTTATGTATAGAATGTTGACCTACATAATATGTGTCTGTGTTAAGTGCTACCAATTAGCTTCCAACTTACAGCAATCCTATAAATTAATGACTTTAAAAATATCCTATCATTAACAGCCTTGCTAAGGTCTTACAAACTGAAAGTCATGGCTTCTTTGATTGAGTCAATCTATGTTAAGCTGGTCCTCTGCTTTTCCTGATGCCTTCAACTTTTCCTGGCATTGTTATCTTTTCCAGTGACTTTTGTCTCCTTTCCTCTTAGGAGCCCTGTGCCTAGAGTAGTAAATTGCAGTACTTCTGTCAAAGCTCTGCTCACAACCTGAGTTCTTCGAATGGAAGATGGTTCAGATAGCTGGCTCAGGGTTGACTCAACCTTCCATCACCCCGAGGTTAGTAAAATTAGTACCCAGTTTGCTGGGGTAAAATGTAGACTGCTGGGGAAGGCAATGACAAACCACCTCATAAACAGTCTGCCTAATAAATGTCATGATTTGACATCATCCCATGCATCAAGTAATGACCCAGTGCTTACACCTTTACTTTTTACCTATATTTTCATAATGTGACCAAAGTATGATAGCCTCAGTTTAGTCATTTTAGCACCTTCATTTGACTTGATGTGATCTACAATTCACTTTGTCTTTTTGGTGGTCTACAGTATCCACAAAACTCTCTTTTAACACTATATTTCAGAGAAATCAATTTTCTTCCTGTCAGCTTTCTGCACTGTACGCCTCTCATATGGGTATCTATACTAATGGGGAATTAACCTGATCTTGGTTACCGGCAAAATATCCTTACGCTTAAGGATCTTTTCTAGCTCCTTCACAGCTGATTTTCTAAGTCTCAATCTCCTGATTTCTTGGTTGCAGCCTCTCATTTGTTTGTGATTGGGACCAAGGTACAGAAAATCTTGAACAATTTCATTTTCTTTGTTGTCAACCTTGAAGATGTGTAATGCCCCAGTAGTCATTACATTTCTCTTCTTGATGTTCAGCTGTAATCTTGATTTGGCATTTTCTGTTTTAACCTTCATCAGTAGTCAATTCAGGCCTTTGCCATTTTTTTCTCCAGTAATGTAGTGTCACCTGCATAGCTCAAATGGTTCAGGTTCCTCCACTAATTTTCATTCTACCTTCATCTAATCAAATCCAGCTTTCCTTATGATATCTTCCAAATGCAGATTGTACTGATAGAGAGATAAAATTCATCCTTGTCTGACACCTTTGCCAACTGGGAACCAACATACCTTAAAACAAGTTACTTATGACTTCTTAGGTATCCAATTAGAATGTTCCAGATTAACAGAAACTGGTCCCAACATAAAGATGAAAAAAGTATGATCCAGCAATCTTACCAAAGTTAAGCAGGTATGGGACTAGTCAGTTTCTGGAAGAGCGGTCTCCTGGGACTGTATCAATGCAATTTTAGGCTGATTTTGCACAGTAAAAATGCCCCATGCTATATCCAGGAGCACAGCTGCTGCGGCACTCTTCACCCTGCTGTTGACTTTGCACTGCTCCCTGGTTCTCCTCCACTTGCACCATGAGGTCTTTGGCAATGTCTTCTACAAATTCTCCCCCCCCCCCTCACTTTCACCAATTTAGTTGATTCTGCACAAAACAGGTGCTGGGAATCGGCACCCTCGCAACCCCCCCCCCAGTCTAAAATCCCTGCATGTGTGAGGGAATCACAGTACTCCAAACTCCGCCCCTCTAAACTCCATGTGTGTACAAGGGAATCGCCGCCCTCCTGTTTGCAGAGCCTTCACATGCCGCTTCTCTGCAAGGTTTTTGCAAGGTTTCCCCCTTTGTGTTTTTAATTCCACTGCTAGGGGGGAGGCGCCCATTCATTGGAGGGGCAGGCCAGAGCAGCGAGGAAGGAAAAATGGCCTCATTCTGCTGCCAAGGAGGTTTCTTGGCAGTGGAAGTCACCGGAGCAACAGAGGGGCATTCCAAAAGGTCCTCAACCTTTGCGGTTCTGGAAAGTCCCGTAGCAAAGCCACTGCTGCGGGGCGGCACCGTGGCAACAGCGTGCCAGACACGCTGCAGTGCCGGGTGCTGTGGGGAACTCCCCATTGCACCGGGGCATTCCCTGTGCCAACAGTGGGGCACTTTTAACGTGCAAAATCAGCCTTAAATAGATGTATATCCTTCCAAGTCCATTAGCTTTAATGGGCTTATGGCCAAACTACATGATAAATGGGATATGATCTGGCTTGGGGATCTCTCATATGATCAGGAAACTCACCTTTCAAAGCTTCATACAACGTGGGAGCCCTGCACAATGGGGAGGGGCTTCAGCCTTCCTTTCTGAGCCATTTTCTCAAGGGAAAATGACAGAGGGACTATTTGTTGTTGAGTATGTCTCCATTTGTATTGAGAATAAGTGACTGAGTACTCATGGACTCCAAGAGTGGGGCAATCCGGACCCCCGTGGTCATTTCCTGTCCAGAAAACAATGTGAAAGGGAAGACTGAAGCCTCTTCGCTGTGCAGTGCTCCTGAGCCTCATTGGGCAGTGGTGCGTTTCCCTTATTACACATGAGACTGCAGTCACACATATCATATACTTTGACCTTTGGATGGTGTAAATCTGTTTAGGATTGAACTGTGATTGTTGATTTCTATAATGGAAGAAAGTTGGGATATAAATAAAATAAATAACAATTAAAAATAGCCCCTGTGTTGTCAAGTTTGGTCAGCAAATGCACCGAGTGGAATGCTTGGTGATCCTCTTCCAGTTATGAACGCCCTTCTCACTGTTCTCCCAAAACATCAAGTCAAAGAACATTTTTCAGAGGCACTGGAAAAATGGATATGCCTGAGGTGCCATGCCTGTAGGGCTCACAGTTAATAAAGGGTAGGGGAATTTCAATAAATTTGATACAATCTTGTTCCACTTTGCCGGTTTTTGCTTTTCTTTCCACCTGAGTGGCTTAGGATGACAGGCTATAAACAGGATAAACAGCCTGTGTTTCAACAGAATAAATAGATATGTTTTATTCTGAGCTCAGCAGCAAAAATTGTGTTCAAGGCCAAAACTTAATCCAGAAATAATAAAACAAGAGGAAATGCGTCAGAAAATACAAATAGACCTGCCAATTGAGTACAACCACTTTGTTACATCTGTGATCAGAGTGAAGGATTTTCAGGCAAGCTTCAGTTTTAGTAAAGACAGGCGTTACCAGCATCCCAGATGACCAACCCTACAAACTGTGGAGATTGTAAATCAGATATACATTACATATTGATTTTTAAAGTATTATTTCCACTTTACACTGAAATATTAGGTTTTTAACTTTAGTGCTAGAAAATCCTTAAATTATACTTATTCATTGTCATTTCTTTTGGGCGAGGAAAACACATTTTTAGTTCTAAAAAGCAGCAGTGGCATAGTTGTTAACAGCAGGAGCATTCTAATCTGGAGGAAACGGGTTTGATTCCCCTCTGCCACCTGAACAGTGGAGGTTTATCTGGGGAATTCAGATTAGCCTGTGCACTCCCACACGTGCCAGCTGGGTGACTGTGGGCTAGTCACAGCTTTTCAGAGCTCTCTCAGCCCCACCTACCTCACAGGGTGTTTGTTGTGAGTGGGGAAGGGCAAGGAGATTGCAAATCCCTTTAAGTCTCCTACATGAGAGAAAGGGGGGATATAAATTCAAATTGCTCCTCCTCCTCTTCTTCTTCCTCTTCTTCTTCCTCCTCAATCCTTAATTCTTCAATCCTTAATTTTGAAAAAGTATATATGTGGGGTGGTGGCGGTTATCTTTGTAGGAAAATTAATTTTGAAAAGAAGTGTTTCCCTGGTGGGGAATGTGGCACATCAGACTAATGTTAATGAGGGAATGTTAATGAGGGGAAGAGAAAATGCAGATCCAATAATTAGCACCCTGAAAGAAATCTATATTGCTTTAAATAGAAAATGTATATCAGAATGTCCCAACTGAGTCTGGGGAATACATTGCCCATCTGTAGCTCCAAATTTATCTCTTGCTGACAATGGATGGAGCTATGGATTTTGATGAAGCACAGTACTCTACTATTGGCAAACGAATCTGATTAGTCAGGTCCAAATCAAATAATAAAAATGCACAAAGAACATTGATGCAAAGAGATATAATTCTGCCTTTTCTTCAGTTGAAGAGTCCAGGTTGTATTCCAAAAAGAAAAAAAATGCTGCATCATGATCACCAAGGCTAAGTGTATGCAGATAAGCTCTTAAGCTACATTGCTTTCAGTGAGTTTTAAGGCCTAATAAGATGTTATTTTTCAAAAAAATTTAATGGGGATGGGTATTAAGATGTATGGAGTTATTTATATATTTAATTGTATTTGTATATTTGTGTTGTGAACCACCCTGAGCCCTCGGGGGAGGGTGGTATACAAGCTTAATCAATCAATCAATCAATCAATCAATTAATAATTAATTAATTTAATAATACTAATAATAAATGAGTATAGAAACATATGCCATATATGTGCCACTCCAAAACAGGCAAATTAATGCCCACCCTTTCCAAAGCTAGGATTGCCAGTCTCCAGGTTGGACATGGGAATCCCCTGGAATTACAGTTTATCTCAAGACTACAGAGATTAGTTACAGTTAAAAAAATTAATACTTTGGAGAGGGTATTGTATCCCACTGAGGTCCCTGTTCTCCCCAGACTCTACTACCAAATATCTAAGGATTTCCCAACCTAGAACTGGCATCTTCCTTCCAAGGTGGCCAAGGGGGACTTGGCAACCCTTTCAGCTCAGGAAAATGGTATTGAGGCAGAGCCAGAAGCACCTCCATCTCCTACTCTACAGTTTTAATCTGAATCTGGTTCCTGCAGTGTTTTTAAAATAGGGTTGCCATCCTCCAGGTGGGGCCCTGGAGATCTCCCAGAATTACAACTAATCTCCAGGCAACAGATATCAGTCCTCCAGGAGAAAATGGCTGCTTCTGGACTCTGAGGGTGGACTCTGACATCATAGCCTGCTAAGGTGCCATCCCTTCTCAAACCCTCCCCTTCCCAAATCTCCAGAAATTTCCCAACCCAGAGTGGGCAACTCTAAAACTGAGTTGGATCCAGAGAACTCAAACCTAACTTATTGAAAAATGTTGGGTCACTTTGACCCTTAATAATTGACTTCTCTGAAAAAGCTTAGTATTGGCCTTAGCGATATTAAGCTGTTCGGGGTTCTCATGATGCCATCTTAAGTCCCATATTATAGAATGCTAAGGTTGGGACTGGTTCCCCATCATGTGTCAAATTCAACCAAACATGAGTTATGGGTTCTGTTCAGTTCTGCAGTGCTTGATTAGGATCAGTATCGTGGTATTTATACAGAAGGGGCTGCAATCTCTCCCCACTGGAGCTATTTTCCTAGCCCGAAATAATCCCAGATGGATGTTACCTTACTGTTTGGGAAACCCCCAATTTGCAACCCCCAATTTGCCATGTGCAATCTCCTGCCTATTCCACTCCGCACCTCAGTTACTCATCCTTGATCATTTAAGAGGCAGGAGAAAAAATTGGGTAAATGGCACCTATGGTAAAGCTCTAGGAATTTCCCCTAATCTGTACCACAGAAATTGGGGCAATTTCTAGAACACCACCTCCTGAAACTCAGCCCATCCCAGACACTGCCCCCAAAAGCTCTCAGCATTTCCCAATGCAGGGTTATGGATGGGAGTTATGGGACCCTAGGGAGCCCACAAGAATCCCATGGAACATTTGATTTTCCCCAGATAGCATCCTCTCCTGGGACTGTTTCAGGGTAAACAACCATCCAGAGCATACTGACACAGTCAGTACTTTCAAATCACTGTGCCTAATACTGTTCCATAAATAGGTAGATTCTGTCACAGGTGTGTCTCCACTGGACAGATAAGAAACAGGCCCCACCCCCTTGCTTGTTTCTAACCTCCGTTGCTCTTGCATGGGACATTGGTGAAAGGGGTGAGAGGTCATCCAATGTACACACATGTGCACATTTGCAAAGGGGAGAAACAGACAGATAGCGCACACTTCCTGATCACTGCCAGATTCTTATGAGCTGTTGACTGGTGGGGAGGGATGGTATGCAAGGTTTGCGGGAATTAATTCGAGCAGAAGGTGAAGGAGTTTGCTAAACAACAGGGTTCGTATGAAAGATGCTAACCTGCATGAGAAGCCCATTTCAAACAAGTGGCTCCACAAGCAAAGCTATGCTTGGGACACCTTCCAGAACTGTCCAGTAGCTATCCCTCCGTAAAATTCCCCAAGAACCTTGGACATGCTATGCCTGTGCATTTCTACTGTGCTATTCCTTTAGCTGCAGTCTTCCCTGCCATTTTGTTATGACTATAGTCAATACTAAAGTCTTTTAGGGATTTTAGAATGTCTTGTGCTGTGCCCAGTCAAGTGTATGGCTAGAGGTCTGCTCCCAAATGCATGAAGGGCAGGTTTTAATCTATCCGCTTTCTTTTGTTTTGCTGCTGATCAGCAAATTATTGCTCAAAATGTGTGTTTTCCAACTTGACAACTGGCCCTGTGTTCTACATGGGTTCCTTTATCTGGAGAGATGGCAGGAAAGTTTCCTGTGAATTTAAGGTTGCATGTTTCCTTGTTGATGCTCTTGCATCTGGATCTTCTGTGTTTGGCGGAAGGATGGCTACTTCCCTGTCTATCACAAGGGCACTGTGAACACTTCATGCTATGATTTGTGGGTACAAGTGGAGTTGATATGGACTAGGGTACAACTGTTGTTCTATCTGGATCTAGGTAAAGAGATTTTCTCTTTTATGTGTGCTCCTTCGGCTGAGAGAGAACAAGATACTAACTAGCTGTACTGGTCCCCTTATGTTATCAGTGTCACATTAGGGTCTAGGCATCTTCAGTTAGGTCAAATCCTAAAGAGGTATAAACACTGGTATGCAAGTTCTAATCTTGTGTATAAAAGATAAATTTACTGTAAAGCTGAAAAGTTGTGCAGGGAAGGGTGAACTGTATACACTCTCTCTTCTATTTGCCATTGTCAATTGCCTAGCTGTGGTTTGACATTATATGTTAATTGAATTAATATTAGTACTTTCAGGTACACAGAGATAGTTGCCCCAAGACAACTAGCAAGAAAACACTGTAAGTGCAGATATCATTGTCCAGGAAGCCAAAACAATCCCAATGCAACCACTTGGTAGTCCTCAAAATATTTGAATGAAACCCATAATTATATAATAGTATACTGAAATATAACTTACACAGTCCCCTCCTTCCTCAATCAATCAATTTAATCTCCTTCACTAGCATAAAATATATACACAAGATGCATAAATCATGTTGTGAATTTAATACAAACTTTTTTTAAAAAAAAGGTGATGTAGCATGTGACAAAAAAGATACAGGGATAATAAAACTAGTAGTAGACTCAGATCTTTTCATTATGCAATGTTATAACACCTTTCAGAAATGTTGCCACTTGTTCAATTATATCAGGCATACAATTATTCAGGAAGAAAAAACTTTTGAAGTATCAGGAATACTTGTCTTATTTATCATTAATGGAACTTAAGCATTTATAGCAGATTTCTGCTTTTAAAAAAAACCCAGAATAGAACATGCAAGATGGTTTCAATGCAATTTGCTCCACAAGGACAATGCCTGTCTAGGTAATCTTCCTTGCAAAATTGCAGATGAAATGTGTAATTGAACCTAGCAAGGGGGAAAGCTCTCTGTCCCTCCAGTTTTATCCTTATAATGTTATGAGGTAGTTGGGCTTAGACCGAATAACTGGTCCAAGTGCATTCAGTGAATTTCATGGCTGACTGAGGATTTTAAATTGGCTCTAGTTGCTTCCCCCCGCTCCTCCATCAAATAAAAATGTCCCATTAAGACAGTTGTTGTTCCAAATAACCCCTTTCCAAAATAAATATTCCTACAGATACCAGCAATTAATTTCAAGTTCTATGAGGAAGGAACAAGGATAATCATGGGAGCTTAATTCAAGAATTGGCCACAAGATGTCAGCCTTCTTGACGCACAGCAAATTGCTTCCCTTCAAAAATAGAGCTTTTGAAATATATAACTTGCTCTTGAAATATAAAACTTGCTCTCAGTATTGCATTTCAGAGTTACATCTATGTATGCTGAAAACAGTTTCTCTTTATACATCATAAGGAATAAAAGAAGATGACAAAGCAGCTCAGTCACCCGTACTAAAGGTAGATCATGTCCGTTGCGTGCACAAAGAGCTATCCCTGACACTGTTACCTCACTCACTGAATTCATCTAACTACACACTTCAATTGATAGACTGGTTTTCTGTGATATACGTAAGTTCATTGATGAATGGCAGTTCTGCTTCTCATGTTCAACAGGAGTTTGTATCACCCGGGGGTTCTTCTGGTCATCATTTGTCTGACAACTGCACTGAAAGCAACAGTTCTTGCTTACAAATTAAAGTTTTAACCCCTTGTAAATAAGAGGAGTATCATGGCTGGAATAACAGAATAAAAAGAGAAAAATTAATAAAAGCAAATATATTAACAAGATGTTTTAAGAGTTATCCCAGATCAAGATCTTCTACTCACACTTGATATACATAAAGTGTGAAGAATGTTGTCAAATTTTATCCATGCAGTTAGTCAAGTCTGATGAAATCACGATACCCCAGAATTCTCCTTTTCTTTGCTTACTAGAAAGCAAATTTTCTTTAAGGCATGCAAGCAATTTTCTTTAAGGCATGCAAGGGGATTTTAGAAATGTTTATGAGGCAGTTAATCAGGGACACATAGTATGGTGTAGAGAAATATATGGAAGTGTAAAATACTGTGGTCTTTTCATGGCATTTTCTCAATGAATAGAGAGAGAATGGTTTGTTAAGACAGTTAAACTGAAGTAAATATATTGCAGCAATCCTAACCACATGCTCAGAAGTACATTAAATTCAATTGATGTGGACTTTCTTCAGAGGAAGCATGCATAGGATACTATTTGTAGTCTTAGCAATCCAGTCAAATATGGAACATAATGCCTTTTTCAGTTGATTAGAGATAGAAGTGTTGAGTAGAAGAGACAGATTCTCAGTTGCTTTTTATATAGGAGTTTACTAACAATAAAGGGAGGGTTACATGGAGATAAAATAAGAAATTCTTTCTTTCCTGTTACACATCTACATTATTGTATGTTTGGTTACATCTTGGTACCTATCTGCTATCTCGTGCTCATGGTAATTTCAGGTTTTCTCACCCCAACATATAACCTTAATCATAGACCCTGTACCACATACAACAAAAATAAATTCTGAAATGTGTTAGGGATGAGGTAAGAAGGCATCGATTTGTGTGTGCTATGGATCGCTTAGTGTACTGTAGGGAGAAACTTGTGGTGATTATGAGTAAAAGCATATACTTTATCACATATTAGATTTTATTCAATTAGTTGATTTTTATACCACTGTCCCCAACTGCAGTGGGCTCAGTGTAGCTAACAATATAAACACAATAAAATTATAATACAAAAAGTATAATAAGCCATAATGCACTGAAATTTATAAATCGTATAAAGATGGCAGATAGTCCAACCAAGGTTCAGAAAAGTTCCCAACCCTATATCCTAGAACAAATTCAATATAATTAAACAAGGGAAAGGGGGGGGAAAGGAGGTCAGTTACAACGGAAACATACTCATTTCTGTCCTCAGCTTTTGGCCTGGCAGAACAGCTCTGTGCTGCAGATCCTGTGAAACTGAGGTAAAAAGAGTTTGGATTTATAACCCCTGTA
Source organism: Sphaerodactylus townsendi (assembly GCF_021028975.2). NCBI lineage: Eukaryota > Metazoa > Chordata > Lepidosauria > Squamata > Sphaerodactylidae > Sphaerodactylus > Sphaerodactylus townsendi. Next base: position 124,930,662 of record NC_059425.1, on the reverse strand, counting down.
AAGGAGTCTCCAAACAGCTTATAAATTCCTTTCCTTCAGTTCCCCACAGCAGAGCAACAAGATTTTATCTGCAAAAAACCCCCACAACCTCAAATGCCTCACAGCTTAGCCATATTTCTTTCATTCCTACCTGAGCATATGTTAGGGTTACTTACCTATTTACTTAATTTCCACTTGCCTTCCCACTGAAGACCCAAAACAATTCCCAAGATTCCTCCCATCTCTATGGTATTCTCATAATAACCCTGTGAGGTAGGTTCGGTTATGACTATGGGACTGGTCTCATATCACCTGCCAAGCTTTCAAGGCAAAGGGGAGATTTGAACCGGGGTCTTTCAGATGCTAGTCCAGTGCTCTAATCACTATACTATTTTGGGTGTTCTCCTGAGAATGGACAGGGAAAAGAACAGAGGCTGACTCAGTGAAATGCTAAAATAGGTGGCAAGCATATTCTGGAGAGTGCTCAATGAGAACTGAACAGTAAGATATTATTGCCACTTTGCTGCTGTGATGTTGTCCCCAGGGAGACAGTTACCTGACAAGTCACAATTAAGCTGAAATTCCTGTACTCAGACATCATGATGAAAATGGTGAGGGGAGGGGAGGCAATTGTAAGCTGCTTTGAGACTCCTTATGGCACAGAAAAAAGCCAGATATAAAAGCCAACTCTTATTCTCACAGCCCCATCAAAAGCCCAGAAGTGCTTTTCCACAGAGCAGGGAGGCATGAAACAAACAAAAAAAGCCTCCCCACTGCCCAACAGCTCCCCAATAGACTCGATGGGCTTACACCGCCCAAAAGTTGTAACAAAGCCCAAACTTCCTGCACTAACATTCTGACAGGCAAAGGTAAGGAGGAAGCTAAGATCAGCTCCATTCCACACACCCCCATCTCCCTGATCAAGCCCTGGAACGCCCTTGGCCATGCAGTGCAGCTTTTTGTGCTTGTGGGCCTAGGGACAATGAGCAGTTTCCAGGTCAGGCACCACAAAGATGCTCTGCACCCAGCCACCTAGGTAAGTTGCCCCTTCATTGGCATATTTGCCCCTTGCACCAGCAGGGTGGACACCAGGCTCCAGAAGGGAATTTGCCCCCCCCCCCCATGGGGCTGTTATAGAGTTACTGCAAACTTGCATAGATATTTTCAACTGGAATGCAAAATGAAACCAAGAGAAAATCTAGTAGCAGGACTTACCTGTCATTGGTTTTTGTATGCACAGTTATTAGGGTCAAAATAGATTTAAAAGATCTCATAGTTTTTAATATTTAAGACTGAATTTGAAGTAGAACAATGTAAGAATGATGCTCATGTTGCTACCAAAAGATATAAGCTTCTACTGAAAATTTAAACAAGTGAAAGATTGAAAGATAACATGGGCTAGTAACATTGGGCATAATATACAGATGGATCCAAGGGAGAATGGCCTTTTCTGCATTCATAGTGTACCACAGACTTCCCCAGCAGTCAGACCTTGGGTCTTAGAAATTTTTTCCGTGAAAACATTCTGAACACTTCCTTCAGCAGTCATTTTGGGTTTTCCCACCTTGTCTCTTCAGTTGCATTTATTCCATATGCTACTGCTGAAAACATATGATTCCAGATAGTGGTGCGATGTCATCTGTGATGCAGAAGAACAATTCCCTTCTTTTTTTTCTTTAGCACAGGCACTCTAGTGTTATTTTACACTTACATTTCTAAATGGCACGGCAAAAATATCTCAGCCTCCATTTCTATTTTTGAAAACTCCCAACACAAAATGAAAGCCAAAACAACAGGCCCATCACCTGAAAGCACAAAAACACAGCGCACACACACTCCTTCACAAAGAACCACATTTTTCAGACAGATTGGAGCTGCTATAACATTGCCATTATTGTGGCAATCTCTTGTCAATTTTCTCCTGCTAAAGCAGCTTCCCTTGTCAATTTCACTTGCTCCTAACTCTGGACACAGTGCATCTTCACCTTAATGTTACATTACTAATTCAAGATGAAATTGACAAAGCTGATAGAATTGCCCTGCCATGTATCTGTGCCCTAAGGTTTCATCACTACTGCAATATGACAAAGAATAATAATAATAAAAATTCTGTTGAAAGCGAAGGAGAGGGAGAAAAAAATGGCTAAGGGGGGGGGGGGGTTGGGCGACTACACAGAGCTGTAGATAAGGACCAGGTGTTTGGTGGGCAGAAAAATAAGACAATTTTCAAACATGATTGTGAACTCAAGGGAAGCTGACTTGGAAATATATTTTTAAAAGTCACAGTAAAAGTGTTTGGGGAGCAACAGAGGAAAAATGAAGGGAAAGAATTTCCAGAACCAGAGGGGAAAATATGCTAATACATAATTGGCTAATACATGGAACAAGTAAATGACTCACTCCTAACCAATTGGTGTGCATGCTCACTTCCAATCATGCTCTGTCCAATCATGGACAGAGTCCAATCATGGAAGTGAGTCCTGTGAAGCGATTAGTTGGCAGTGCCAGGTCCAGAGGGGCAGCATTGCCTTGCCACCCACTGCCCTGCAGAGTTTGTCACCAGTCCACTTCCTTGATCCATCTCCCCATCTACAACATTTTACCTCCCCCACCCCCACCCTTTCTTCCCATTGACAATGTTCCTACCTTTCTCTCAAGCCCCTTCCCCCACCCCTGGACAATGTTTTAATCTTTTCTCCCCTAGCCCCTCCCGTTCTCCCCATTGACAAGAGAAGATGTTATTAGCTTAGTTTTATGTAATGATTTATTTGCTTCGTTTACCTTTCCCCCACTGGGAACCCAAAGCAGCGTCCATCATTTTCCTCCTTTCAATTTTGTCTTCACAACAGCCCTGTGAGGTGGGTAAGATTGAGAGTGTGTGTCTGGCCAAAGTCATCCAGCATATTTCCATGGTAGAGTGAGGCTTTGAATCTGGGTCTCCCAAATCAACGACTGCCAGCTCTGGGTTAGGAAGGGGATTTGGGGAGTGGAGCCTGAGGTCTGTGTAAAGGGGGGGGACTTCAGTGGGGTATTGTGCCAAAGCAGCCATTTTCTCCAGGTGAGCTGATCTATGTTGCATGGAGATCAGTTGTAATAGGGGGAGATCTCCAGCCACACCCAGAGACTGGCAATTCTATCTGGGATGCCTGGCCGATGGATTCAATGAAACCCCACTGTGGGGTGGAGCAACTCCTTAAGGGTTGCAGGGAGGGGCAAGGAGACTGTTCATTTATTAACTATATATTAATTCTTCCCCCCTCTAGAGCCCATTTTATTTCACCATCAAATGGGCTTTACCACTAGTGCAGAATTTAAAGGGAAAAAGTAGCATTCGAAAATATGATACATTGTAAACAATTCATACAGAAAAGACCCATATGTGGTTAAGCGGTCTTAAATTTACATTCATTCTCAAAGAGAATTTCTAGAAAGTGATGTATCATTGGCATTTGCCACGGGAGAAATATTCTGAATGTGTGCTGGAAATACGAACACCGTGAAGGGTCATTTTGCCATTAATGGTGGACTTGTAATAAAGCAAAAAAAAATTTATTTGATATATTCAGTAATCCAGAAGATTTTAAAGACCAATATACAAATGAAACCAGAAACTTTCCTTTGGGGTCTTATAAACAGACAATTTGAAAAATTATGTTTTTATATATAACATTGGCAACAAAAATATGTGCCTAGCCCCGTGCCATGAAAGGGCAGGATATTAAATCTAATAAAATATTTTTTAATGGAAAACTTCATTCGTACCCATAGTAGAAGAATGGCTTGTGAAAATATTGGAACTAGCTGAGGTGGCTAAGTATGCTCCTCTGATTAAAGAACTTCTCTAAGTTTATTATTAACTGGAAATCCAGATAGACTTTTTGGTTTAAATGTTTTTTTTTAAGAGCTGATGATTTCTGATTGGAATGGAGTAAATTATATTAATATTTTTGAATTTATATTTCAAGTCTATCAGGACTTCAAGACTACCATTTCACATTTTGGAAGGGGTTTGCTAGGGAGAGTTTTGCTGAGGAAGGCAAGCATCTCAGTAAGGTTAAAAAGTCCATACTAGGAGTGTAGCGTTTTTAAGAGCACCTCCTTTGCTCTCAGGTTCGGTTCCCAGTATCCCTAGCTAAAAAATTCCTGGGGCTGTGAAAAATCTGTGTGATGGTTCGCTTGAAATAGTTGTCGATGCGAAATGGTGGTCTCTGACTCAGTAAGTCAGCTGCATACCTTTGAAATAAACAAGTCCTTTTTTTAAAAAAAAAAGCTCATAACCAGGAGAAGTGGCAGGATGGACACTACACTGTGCCAACAAACATCAAGAAAGGACTCTTTTCTAAGCCTTTCTTTCCCCCCGGTTTCTAGTATGGACACATGAAGCTGACCTCAAACTAAAGGTCAGCATGGCCTCATTTGGTTGGCAGCAGCTCTCTAGGATGCTTTTAAGACTGGACCTGTCCTGGATCCTCCCGCTCGCAAAGCAGACGTCTACCGCTGAACCAGGATACGTTGCTAGCCAGCCTTAGCCTAGCTTCTCGATAAACAGTCGCGATCTGCAACCTGGGTGGGAGGTGTGTGGCTCCGTGCGAAACTCACAAGAAAGAGAAGCCAGAAGGAAGAGGTTCGGGCCAGTCTTTGACCCGCACGGGCTTACCTGCCTCCTGCGGGAACGCGAACAGCTGCCGGGGCCGCCTGGGGGGGGCGTGGTTTCGCGGGGCGGGGAGCTTGACGCCAGTGCGGAGAATCTGCGCCCTGCGTTTGGCAAGTCAGCCGCTCGAGGGCGGACTTTCTTGCTCGCGGCGGCTGGCGCGGCCAATGGGACCAGCGGGCGGGTGGGCTTAAGCAGGTGGGCGCCCACGGCGGCGCCAAGTTAGTGGCTGGTGCCTCGGCGCCGGCAGGCAACGCGGGCATCTCTGCTCCTCCTTCCCCCTCCACCCACCCACGCACCCACCCATCCCTCACTCCCCGCCCACCCCGCGTCCCTCCGAGAGTCTCCCGTCCATTTTTCACGCCTAAGGCGCACGAGCCCAGCCACCATGGCGCGAGGAAGGTAAGCGAGCGCCTTCTCTGCCGCGGGCACCTTTCTCAAAGGAGGGGTGTATGGCTTTTTTTTTCCTAACAAGGAAAAGTTGCTGGGGAGGCGTGGGGGATTCTGTGTTTGCCGATGGGATGCTGAGCAGGTGGGTGTACTTCCGGGTTCACACCTTTTTTTCCTCCTTCCTTCCCCTTATCGAACCTTTAAACTCAGCCCTGCAGATTGACTCTCTTTTCAAAGCAATGGAATAGAAACAAGACGTTTCCCGCCCCGTGCACGAGGGCTGCTGAGCTGCATTTGGCTTGCAGAATGGTTGTAGCAACTTACTCGCTTAAGAGAGCCAGAGGTACCTGCAGGTCGTGCTACCTTAACTGGACGCCAGGGGGCATCGCACCCTTTCCTTATTTCCCCCACTCCGTTTGCCTCTTGTCTCTCCCCACCCACCCCCGCCTTGTTGCGCAGAGGTCTTGCTTTATATGTGCAAAAAGCAACTAATCTTATGGTAGCGAGGAAAGGAAGAGCCTAAAGGGGATTAACCCGAGACAGAACTTTTGGCGGCGGGAGAACGAGCCAGAAGCGACAGATTGTGTATTTGGATGCTAAGATAAGGAGCGAGAAGAGAAAGAGAGAGATGGACAACTAGATGGTTTGCTAAGCAGGGCGTGAGCTCTTAAACTGACTGCAAGAGCAGAGGATGGCATTCTCTTTCGTGGATTTGTGACCCAAAGAGGCTAATATTTAAAATGTTCCTGGGTAACTATTCTTGCCCTTTGTAGCGGTTGTGGGGGAAGGGACAAGCGTGCCGTTACTTGATCTTTGTATAAGTCGGGGTCCTCTCTGTGGGGCTTTAAAATGTAAGTAATAGGCCGCCATTTTGAGCCGTTTCATGTAACAGACTAGAAAATGAAATCCTAGATCTTACGCTGTTTCTTTGCTTTCCCTCCCCCACGCCTCTTTGTGTTCTTGCTTTCTTAGATTTGTTCCCAGTGCTGCCGGGTGCAAGAGGATTCTGTGCATGACTCCTGTACAATGGAGCCAGAAGTATAAATGTCTTGTGAAGCTGGTTGTATTGATGGCATGTAATAGAAGGGGAAAATAAAGAACCTAAAATGCATGGTTTCTGTTGCATGGTTTCTAAGGCTGATGGAGATTTAGTCAGAACTGTTCGATGGAAATCTGTTAAAATGCTTCACACTCTAAGTAGACAGTACAATGGAATACTTTATTACCTTAATCCATAAAATATTTAAGGGTGTTCATATTGATGACTAGGTCTTCACTACAAGACTTTATGGCTCTTAAATAGGCTGGTTTCTGTCTCACTTGTTTGTCTCCTGAGAGAGTGTGATTAAAAGTTTCCTGGCCATTAAAGCTGTGTGCATCTAATTTCTTGCTTGCATAGCCACTAATGAGTAACGAAGACAGAACTAAATGTGGGTTTTCTTCTTCAGTGCACTTAACTGGCATGTCCCAAGCTTCTTACAGCATTGTGGAATTATCTATATAATAAATATATAAGCTTGATTAAAACGATGTACTGCTGAATTTATTCTCAAAACATGTTATGTACTTACCTGTTCAAAATGCAAATCTTAACATATATACCAGCTTCAAGGCAATTGTTTATCAGATATTCTACCTCTGGAAATTTCTATTAATTATAAATCAGCTTTAAAGTATTAGATGCCTTAAAAATCATTGCATGACTGCCACTGTCTAAACAGCTTTCCGTAACAGTTCTTCTTAATTAATGAAATGTCAATCAAACAGACGTCTATTTGAAGCAGACAAGCAGATTGGCTGTTAAGAACTGGCAGGTGGTAAAATGTAATGCAGTAATGCAGCAGTGCCATGTAGAAAACAGGTGGCTAATACTGTTGTCTAATACTGAGGTGTTGCTCTGAAGAACAAAATGACCGCTGCAAAGAAAACAATTTATCTTAATACTGAATAACTTCAGTATTAAGACTTAAAATATTATACATAACATGGAGCTAAATCCTTAAACATACTGTCCCCTGCAAAAACTACCATGATGTCAAATTGCAATCCTTAATTTGCATGAGAACCACTTACACCTGTATTTTGACTATTACAATTTAACAAAAGAGACTAAATAGCAAGAGCATCATTCTTTATTATCCCACTATGCCATATTATCAAATTTCAGCCAAATTTTCATGGTTCCTGGAAGATTAGTGCTCATTATTTTAAATATTCTATATAAAGTGCATGCTAAAACGAAAGGCTCAAGTACTCCTCAAGTGGTTCAGCCCTTCAGGTGATGAGTGTTGAATTTCAGATGTGAGCAAAAAGCAACCATCGTCTCTGTCAAGGCCCGTATTTTCACCATGGTATTGCTGGGATGCAGTACCAGCCCCCATAAGCAACGTTATCAGATTACGTCTCAGAAGAACATATTGAAAATGCTAAACCATTAAAGTGTTCCTGTTTTTTTTTCCCCTGAAGGCTTTCTGTGGCTTATTTTAGATGATCTGCCTTGAAAAGGAATCACTTGATGGCTTAAGCATTACACGAGGTCTCCTTATTATAGTATGCTAGAAGGCACATTCTAGAAGCCATGTTTAATAATGATTGTGTTATCATGGGTCCTAATTTATTTAGACATTTTATATTGTCAGTATGTTTAAAAGAGTTCTGTTTTAAATAATTAAATACAATACATAAACCTAGCTTTGATTTGCAGAAATATTAATGGGTGTACATATCAGCTCCTATGACATATATGATGTTGCTGGCCAAAGTGCTGAATCAAGACAGCCATCTTGATCAAAATGTTCAGTTGAGAATCTCCAACTAGTAATTGCTTGACTTACTAGGATAGTCACTGTATCCATTTTATTTCCAGTATTTCACAAACTACTGCAGACAAGTTGGCTTTTATAAAATCATATTTGCAATGCCTGCAGCTTCAGCTGAACACTGTGTGTATTCACAATACACTAGTATTTCTTCACCAGAAGCTAATTTAAAGCTTTTTTATTCATTATACTAAATTTGTGGCAACAATTGCTTTTGAAAATTAATAGTTTTTACTCTAACTGATATGTGATTGCTGATTAAAGCCTATGTGAAATTTAAGCGGCATAATTTGGTGATACAACAGTTAAACAATGGCAGGCTGAAGCAGTGCATGATGAAAACTTAATGTGTGTTCCTGAATTTTTTATGTAAAATATTTTTTGGACAAACAAATCATTTGTAGAATAGCTGTGGGGTTTTTTTTTCCTGGAAAGTACCTCTGTGGTAATTCACTTAAATGGATTCTGCCTCATTTTTTCTGATGTATTAAAAATACTTAACACATGACTTTGGGCATCTTGTTTCTAAAAATAGAATGAATTGATATCCAGGATCTTCAAATTAAAGGCCAAAGGTGACACATCAAGACAAAGGTCACACAGCTCATTTTCAAGCGATCAGTTTTTACTTAGCCTTATGCTTGAACAAAAGCTTATCTATATAAAAAGAGCCCTCTGATGTGCTTTAACCCAGCAATTCAGGTTTTAACAGTTTCCCAAGGAATAATTTTAGTTTTAAGTTTTGAACTAATTTGTATAAATTTTCTTCTCAAAGTATGTGTGTGTACATGCGTATTGTGCCACGTAGGAATCTTGTCCTCATACTAGTACTACAAAGATCATGCGTAGTCACAATATATCCAGTACCGACAAAATTTGTGGGTCCATCTAATTTTGTATCTAAAATCCAGAAATTTGGGACATCGTTACTTTTTTGAAGGGTTTTTTTAAACTGAAGATAATGTGTTAAGCATTGATGTAGTTTCTTGGGAACTGGAAACTGCTTCAAAAATTGTTGTTTTCCTTTGTTATAAGGATGTTTCTGAATACTGTTAGCACAGTATGTATTATGTTTGTTTTTATTTAAAAACATTCAATATTCATATCTTATTTCACATATTAGCTTTTATTAAATAGAATAAATTAAATATTAAATAAAGTAGAAATATTAAATAGAATAAAACATGTTCAAAAAACCATATGGCTTACAGTTCTGTTTTTTTAAAAAAAACTGTGCTGTGGGAAAATTATAAATTGGAGCTATTCTGACTGTAATGTTAATGGAGGTATTTTTCTTGAAGAATGAGTTTGAATGATGTTTTCACAGGTTATTATTGTGAACATGTATCATTAACATGTAAAATCATGTCCAAAAGTTCGCTCTTGGTTAGTGACTAAACTGAAAATATTTATAAATGCGTTTTTAAAGGAGGTAAACTTGATAATTTATTTATACAGTATTGCCTACTATGTAAAAGTGTTGTCCTACTAGAAATCAAACATTCATAAGTGATTGATGGTAAACCCTGCCCTCCAGTAAATTGTTAAGAGCTGAAACAATAGTAAACATTGGTGTTTTGTTCTGCCAAGATACCTTAAATCTTGTACAAGGTAAGTTATCTTTATAAGAAATGTGGTGTTCACAGAATTTGTAGCAGTTCACATAGTACACAGATAGTCAAATAAATCTTCTATCTGAAGGAAAAAATACTCTTCCCTTCCAAACTATTTTAATGTATCAAACAGAACACCAATGATAAAATGCTTCAAATAAACACTTAAAAACTGCCTGCTATAAATGAGTAGATTTAGCTTGATAGTTTTGCACCTAGTGTGATTTAAAATATAATACAAAACTTTTGTTTTAGTTTGCATCTTTGTTTATTGCTTTACACTACTGTACTACAGTAACTCCTGGGTGATATTTAGGCTGTTAGTAGAATAGTTAATCTTGTGGTAAATTATGTTATTTATAGCTCAAAATTAAAGTTAATCAAATTGGAGCTTTCACATACTAAATTGTGATGTGTAGTGTTCATATTAATTTTCTAATAAAAACACAAAAAGTTTTTTTCTTAATACAGAGAACTTAGGAGCACTGATAGCATACTGTGAGCTAAAAGGACATTGGTGTTTTTGTTCTACCAAAAAATAGAAATCTAATTAAATGAAGACAATATAATAAATTTTGAATAAAATAATTAACCTGAAAAAGTGGATTCTATGAACAGGCATTCAGAAATAATAATAAAACATGGTTGCCACTCTTAGGAAGATTTTCAGTAGTTGTGATATATCTGAATCTGGTTTTAGAGGCTGATTTAAATAAATGTTGGGGTCAATTCTATGGAGACTAGAAAAATTTTAGTAGAATAAGTCTGTGTAATAAGCGAACTGGACCTTCTTCTTGACTCAGTATTACTAGTTTTATAAATATTCCAGAGCAATAAATAGGATTCTTTGCAATCAATAAAAATGAATTGTATATTCATATATGATTGAAGCTAAAAACACAATTCTATTATAAATTGGCTTCATCTATCTGAATACCTTGGATAATTCAAGAAACCAAGTTGACAAAATAAACTTCAAATTGATAATTCTAGAGCAAACCAAGAAAGAATATACAATTAAATCTTGCCTTATGTTCAGTGGGGAAATCGCATAGGTTATAAAAAGTGTAAAGCAGCCAAAATAATAATCAATTTACTGAGAGACTTATTCCTAAGTAAAAAGCTCTTACAAGTAAGTCCTGTTAATTTCTAAGGTGGCTTTAAATATTTAAAATTATTTCCCCCTGAACTAAAGTGTCTTTGTACTAAGGAGAATGCCCTAAATATGTAAAATTTTTGAGAATGCTGGGCTTTTAGTTTGTTTGGTTTTAAATGGGCTTCTATACTTCAAAATGATCATAAACAGATACTTCCTTCAGTCCATCAAACTTCAAATGAAGTGCTAGAAAGTAAAATTTAATAAGCAAAAATGGTTAAAAAAATTAATGCCCCATTTACACAATCCAAACTTATTGTTCCATATCTTTCAATAGCAATAATAGTAGTGTGACAAGTTTTCAGAAATTCTAAAAAAATTCTAAAAATTAACTTTCAGAGTCTAGGTGTTAGAAAGAATTTACTTCTTTGAAAGACTTTGTTTTCAAGATGAAAGTAAATATTTTAAAAGCTTTTATAAATAGAATACTAACAATTTTATTCTAGGAATGAGTAAATTAATTACAAGAGGGAGACTAATTTAGAGGAACAGCATTATTTTGGCTAAAATCACATTACTAGTGAATGACTTAATACTACTAGAGGTACTAGAGACATAAGTTATAGCAAGATACAGCAATTCTGATACTTTCAATTAATTCCTATTAAACCTTCAGTTTCTAAAAGTGAGGCACTGGGTTTTCGTAAAAAATATTTTATATTGTAAAAAATTAAAAAAAAATTACCTACAAGAATTTCTTTGGCAAAGCTAGAGATTTAAAAACCTGTTAACATTTGCATGGTGATGTCTTATTTGCTGACAAATATATTTTTTTTATTTTGGGGCATCTAAAGGCTTTTTGGTAAGAACTCTTAAAATTTAGTGTTTGATTCAGCAAGGCTGGATAATCCTGTATTCTCTGATGGTATAGTCAATGTTTCTATCACATTGCTCATAGGTTCTTAAGTTTTTCATGGAAATGACAATGTGAAATTCCAGTAACCCTGCCCTCAAATCCACTGTACTGAGATTCTCATGTTCATGAAATAAAGGGTTTTGCACTTGTCAGGTGATTTCCCCCTTCCCTCTTGATTTACTTCTAGTGCCTCTGTCCAGGAACATGCTAGCCTAATGACTGGCAGATGTGATTGTGAAACACCTGAGCATAATGAATGGCAGGCACAACACAAGCACAAGGGAGAAGACTTTAAGTACTAATGAATTGGAATGAAGAGCAGGGAAATCAGTCATCCAGGAATTATTGCAACAGGAGCTTAATAGTAGCAGGATTTAACCACAACAAATGACAGGACCCAAACTGTGCAAGTTGATTGTCTTGTTTACAAGAATGAAATAGTGGAGCTTCCACCACCTAAATACAATTCAGCTGTTTCATGAGAAAAAAGTATCTCATTTTTAATTATTCATAGTTAAACTTGAGTGCTCTGCTTGGTGAGTGATATACAGTGAAGATGAATTTGTAGTAATAAACCTGTTGCTTATATCCCAGAAGATAAATTATCATCGAGTAATGCTGTCTCTTTTGCAATAGCATTAGTGGTAATCCACATACTTTTGCTCTTAGAATGAGAAAAGCAAACTCCATTCACTCATCAGATATTTCTGTATAATTCACACATACTAGGATACTATGTGTCTGTAATCTGCAAGATGCAGGAGTAAAATAGACATGTGATTTTAGTGCGTACTGAATATGGACTTAAAGAATGTAGCTTTATGTGTACTGTGATAAGATTTATCCATTACCTTCAATAACAAACAATTACAATAAACAAGTATTTACAGCAACTTACAGAATATCGAATTGCCATAACTGTCGGGATTCTTAGCTAAGTTTTTTTGCTTGATTGATTTCTGGAAGAAGTAAAGAGAATTCAGATTTTAAAGTGTTATGGTTCACAGCACCAGAAGAAAACCTTGAAGTATGTTAGGTTTATAACTGTGTTGACTTGAAGAAGCAAGGTTGGGGCAGTGGTTCTTATGCTGTCAATTTCTGAGGTGTGTATGCCCTGTTCTAGTTTAATATGGTCTAAAAAAGTGTACAGCTATTCAAAAGAAGAAACAACCAAAAGAGAACCATTTCATTCTAAACATATTGACTTTTCAAAATAAATATTGGACAATGATATATACAGGCACTAGACAACAAAACAAGCCACTTCCTCTTCAGTTTGTTGAAGGCTATGAAATAAACACACGGACTTCATCCAAACTATATTCAGTAGAAACAAATGGTTGTTTAAATTTTGCTTCCCATGTGGATTGCTACTGCACTTGATCAAAGTGCATTCTAGGATGTTTGAATTGTGTGTAACATGCTTATTATATGGTGTATTGTGCTACTGGAGAATGAGCAACCAGCAGACTTAAGAATTGCTTGTGCAATTAAGTGAATAATGCATTGTGCAATCAAGGCACCATGAGGTAGTTTGCTTTGTGGAGAAATCCATTTAAAGGACAAAAGTGTGAAAAGCCCTTTTCCTTCAGTACATTGGACTGATTAGAATACAACCTGGTTATCCAATTGTGATGAGCTAGGTAAGTCTCAACCTGTTAAAAAGTTTACAGGTCACTTCATAGAGTCAAGAACTGGCATTTTATGGCCTTCTAATGAGCTATTAAACTGGAGAAGAGGTAATGAAATACAGTGCTCTAGCCAAATTAACATGGTAATGACTGCAGCTCTCTGATTTCTAGGTACCTCAGAAGACTATGAGATCATTCTGGAAAGTCTCTTCAAGTCCAGGTTAGTTCCCTTTTTATTTCTCCTCCCCTCTTAGTGCTGTCTGTGGTTGCCAATGTCATTAGTGACTGTAATGAGTAACAAACAAAAACCCTTCCGTATGCTTCCTGGAATTAGTGTTATTTTCTGTGTGAATAAGCCAATGAACATGTTCTACTTCAGTCAAAGTCTGATTCTGGCCTTCTGGCTCCTGAATGTAAAACAATTGTTCCTTGGATCTAAGGGCTATTAATTGGTGTGCAGTGGTGCCATATTGCAAAAAGTTGGGGAGGTTTTATTCACATGAAATCTACTAATTTATTGGAAGTATAATCCTAGGTCAAAATGGCTGTGCTGCTCTCATTCGAGCACGCTGGACCTATGGTAAATAAATACCCATAATGTCACTCGCTTTATTCTTAAAGCAAATCCCACTGTAGGCATGCTAGTACCTTGGTTTAGTCTATTTCCTGTCACAGATTCTTCCTATTTATGTAAAAGCAGTTTGAAAAACAATGGCATATACAATGATATTAAGATGATGTAAATGCAAAAAAAGGCCTCAAAATGTTGCAGGAAAAAATAAAATTAAAAACTAACTGGAAGATATTTTGCTTTCAACTGATCCAGTAAAGAAACAAGGTATTTGTCAATTACATATAAATGCTCCCTCCTTCTGGTTCATCTTCCAAATGATGTGCAGGAGGTGTGGAGAAGTTACACAAGTTACCAGTATCTTTTCAACAAACTTGCCAGATTTTCAGCAACACATGTTGCTGACTACCCAAATCTTGACTACCCAGACTATCTTTGTTTTCAGACCCTGAATAGAGAAAGGAAAAGGTAATTCAGAATGATTGCTGCTTGGTCCTGTCCAAAAGAATTGCTTGTTTTCAGCTCCTTTTACCTGACTGAGAACAAGTGACATGGGCATTTCTGAGCCACATGGCTTGTGGAGGGGAGAGTAAGTTTGCAGTGTGGAAGAGATATCCCACACCATGGCAGGAATTGTGTTGTCTACTGTACCTATAGCTTCAGGCTGGCCTTCTGTTAGGAGTTGGGAGGGGGGGGGCTTGGAAAGAAAGCATAATTTTACATTCACATGCAGGGAGCTGGAAGAATGTTTGTCAGCCAGAAAGGAAAAGCACTTTCTATCCTCTGCTTTGCAGCATTTGACCTTTTTTTTAAAAAAAAAAAACAAACTACATTTGCTCATATGAATTTATTGGCCAGTAAAACTCAAAAGGATCACTGGTCAGAGATATGATATCGTTCTGAGGTGAAGCCAGGTATTTACTAGGTTTACTCGGGAGTAAGTTCCATAGACTTCTAGATACCTTTATTTCCAAGTACGGTGACCATGTACTAAAATCACCCTGGAATCGCGTGTCCTGGAGTCGATAGAAGCCTGTAAATCCCCCAGTGAAAAACTGATTCCTCCCCTGCGGGGCTGCTTCCGCGTGGCCCTAGCGCCCCCGGGTTCCCTGCTCCCTGCCTCGGCACCTCCGCCCACGAACGCGAGAGACGGAACGAGCCCCCCTCCCCGGCCGAGCTGCGGGTCGATCGTGAGTCCAAACCGCAGCCGTGACGCGCTTGCACGTGAGTCCGCACGTCGGAACTCTTGGCTCAGTTGTTTTGTATTGCTTTTTGCTTTCCGCGGCGTAACAGTTTGTCCCTGCATTCTTTGCCCCGGAGTTTTTTTTAATGTCCATCCCATTATGGGGCCGCTTATCTGCTCCTGCCGAGGCAGTTCAGTCTCAGGTGTTGCTGCGGCAGTCCGATAGTCTAGATTACTCGGAAGTAAGGCCGACTTTGTTCAGGGGAACGGGATCCGGCCGTGCAGTGGCAGCACGCCCTGGCTTTTGCTTTAGCCGCTGACGCCAGTTGGTCACCAAGGACGAGCTGGCCTCCGAAGGGATCGCCTCGCTCCCTCTGTCCCGTTTGGCTGGGAGGCCTCGGACCTGCCATTGGGAGCGTTTGAAACATGACACTTCCCTGCGGGGGGGGGGGGGCGGCGACGAGCCCCGCGTCGGATTTCTCTCTGCAAGCGCCGCATTCACAGTTCTCCTAGTTAAGCAAGCTAGCGGGACCCGGCCGTGAGGCTCTTCGCGTGCTGGATCATTTTGGGGGCGGGGGAGTCGTTTATCACTTTACTCCAAATATTTCTACTTGTCCTTCCCAAAATCAGGAACTGGAAAAACGGAGGTCTAGTGAAAAGAAAGGCGGTTTGCAGGACAGCGAACTTGGGTGGGGGGGAGGGGGGAACGGGAGTTGTACTCCTGAACGCTGATTGAATTTGACGAAGGTCTTTCAGACGTGCACACTGCCCGGGCTTCTCGGTCGTCGCGATTTCCACCCACGTCGCAACTCCTGCTGCCGTTCTTTTGTCCGGATCCCGAGGGGCTCCGACCCGCCCCTGCAGTTCCGCAAATTTGCGCCGCAGAGTTTGCGCTCCGTAAACCTGGTCCGCGGTCCAGACGACCGCTCTTGATCACGTGTGTAGCAAAAAAAAGGATATCTACCCTGGAAGAGGACTTTTCCTGAAAGGCCCCTATTTTATTTCACGCCAGAGGAAGATCCTCTTACTACACTTTTAATTTTACAGCTGAAAGGAAGCGAAGGGACTTTCGGAACCTTTCCGCCAAAGTTAGTCGAAACTAAATTATTGATGTGTGTTTTAAAAAACGAAACACACGGTAATAATGCGTCTCTTGATAAACCTGACATAAATTTTCAAGGATAAAGTTCGGGTTCTGGGCATCTTTGGGTGCTATGAGCCCACCGGTGGACCCTTGGTCAATTTCCATTCAATTTAGTCGACGTCCCACGGAAACCTAAAACAGAAGCTGCCTCTGCACCGCCCCCTTTCGCTCCAACTGGGCTGGTTACTGTGTTGGCTTACTTAGAAGGAAGTGCCGCTGGAGGTTTTCTCCCAGGGAAGCGCTTGAAGATTTCCAAGAGAATTTCCCGTGATAAAGTTCGCTTGCAAGAGCGATCAAGCCTGTTCCGTCGAGGCAATTTCTACGATTGATTCAGTTCTCTACTGAGGGACCGGTTTGCTAAAAATGAAGTTAACCTGGCCCCGCTTTGAATAGATACTGTCAGGGTCTTGAAAGTATCGTGAGGATACGGCTTTTAGGGCACGTAACAAGTAGCTGTGCTATTATTCTAGTCTTCGCCTCGCGGATATTTTCTGGCAGAAAGCAGCGAAAGGAGCTGCTGCAAGTAGGGAAGAAGCTCGCAACTACCGAGAGGGCAGAATATTCCCGCCATCCTGCAGCTTGTGTACGTGCGAAACTTGCTGCAAGCGCTTAGGTTTCCTTCGCTTTTGCAAAATTGACGGCTTGGCATATGTGAAAGTATCAGAGAGGAAGCTACTGAACATGTGCAGAGTGGTTTCCTTTCCAACCTTGCCGAAACTAGGTTTTTCTCGGGGCAAAGTTTTTTTTAAGGTGGGTCAGGGTTACAGCTGAAGTCAGAAACGCCGCCAGGCGAGCGCCGGTCTTGGAGATCTGCTTTGGACCAGCCTAGGTTCTCAGGCTAAGCCAGCGCTAGGACCCTCCTGTCGCCTGACCTCCGCCGCGGGGGGTGGGGGTGGGATTTGGCTTTTCCCTGCGCAGGCTGAGCCGTCCTTCCCTTAAGTGGTGCAGTGCGCGTGCCAAAGCCTTCCGAACGGCTTTCTTTACTCCCAGACAAGAAAAGTGGGGCTCTCCTCTTCCCACACGTCGAAGGACCGGAGAGAGGCCAGCGCCGGGACGCAGGGTTTTTTGAGCGACGGGTCACACGGCTGCCCGGTGCTGCTGAGGCCACCCGAAGGACGGAGGGGACCTCCTCACAAACGCAACCGCCCAAGCAAGGGGCGTTCTGCCAAGGAAGCGGGACTTTTGGAAAGATTGTGGGAGGCAGGATCAAAGGGATCTCGGCCTGGGGGTGGGGTCGGCTTGGGAGCGCGATCCTGTGCTGAGGTGGGGCGGAGCGCCTCTGCAACCGCAGGGCTGCTGTTTCACGACTCATGCCTAGGCGGGCTGCCCGAGTCTTGCTGAGTCGTGGCTTTTCCACGAACCCCCTTCGCACTAAATATCGTTCCCGGCTTTTGCTGTTGCGCGGCCGAGAAAGGGAACCGTTCTGGGCTCTTTACCTTCCGCCGAACTTAAAAGGCGAAAGTCCTTTGTAGGAAATGAATGAGCCGATAACATCTGACATCGGTGCCCATTTCGCTGACCCCAACCTTAATTCCGCTAATACTGGAGGCCTGCAAATTTTAGTCAAGGCTGCTAGCAAGTCCCCAATTAGTTTTGCTCAATGGCGACTTTTGTTGAGTTGTGTTGCTGTTAATTACCATTAAATATATGCCTGTCTCTTTCATGTATTTCCTGGTCTTTTTAAAGTAGAGAGGGGGAATCCTGCGGTACCTAGTTCGGCACTTCACCGTTGGCCCCACTGAATGAAGTCAGAATTACAAAAATTTCATGGAAAAATTTAAAAAAACCCACAATGGTCTTGGGCAGGGAGAGTCCTATCCCCCCCCCCCCCCCCCGCCCTTTTGCCTTGAAAGTTGTGTGTGTGAAAACTAGCCACTTACCAAATCAAGGCTCTCAAAGAAGGGTTTATGTCCCTGGGTCTTCTATCTTTATTGTACCAAAGAATGCACAACAGTCCATTTCAAAGACTGAAAATGTTGGGGTATTTCTTTTATCAAACAGCTATGTCTTTCATGCAATCTTTAATCTAAGGATGGAAGAAATTATATTTGGCAGAGGGAGCTAACCTGTCCTTTTCTTCCTAGAACCCCAGCGTTACTATGGAAATCCGATCTGTTTGTGTGTTACATCTCTGATCTGTGAAATGGTCATGTCAATGGGTATCTGAAAAACAACAACATATTAATCATATTAAATTGGCAGCAGTAATACTTTGCCTCTTCCCTACACGTTTCTTCCTTTAAAAGAATGTTTTGCAGTAGAAATTGACACTTATATAGACTGCAATCCTTTCTGGCTTAACTTGGAGACAAAACCTTAGTACTTCGTATTTAACAGGCATTGGTTCAGGCTACATTTCCGTTACGTTTTAGTTGAATGTTCAGGTCAGTCTGGTACATAGTACTCATAAGTAAGCTCCCGTGCATCCAATGGCGCTTACTTCCCGCTAAGTTTGCATAGAATGGCAGGGAGGCTTTTACTGCCCGCTGTTTAGGGCAGCCGTATATTTGTAAGGAGGAAAGCGAGCCAGAGGAGGGGCGGAAGCAAGACTCCTCAAATGTTTACAGATGAAGACTGCATAGGAATTTCATGATTTAGGTCTACTAGTTGGTATGTGCTTGCGGAAGGATGGGAGAGGATTATTCGTGATTGCCCCTGCGGATCGAATGTTAAACCTTGGTGTCCTAGAAAGTAATACAATCAAAATAAGCGACACTCCCCCACTCACCCCTCAAAAGGGAGTAAATAGGCCCCTTCAACCGGTCCGAGACCTTGGCTGTTTGTTCAGACTGTCTGTCGCCAGTTCTAAAACCAACAGCCAGCGATTTCCTAAAAGCATATTCAGGGCAAACTGGGCTGGGAGCAGAAGAGGAAAGCGGAACTTGCATTAAGAGGGTCCCTGTCAAGCCCCAGCCTTCAAAACTGCCGGGATGTGGGCTGAGCACTAAGCGTCAGGTCAAGTGGCTGAAATTGGGCGGAAGTGGGGGCGCTGTAAACTCTACGGAAAACAATAAATAGGCTTAAATTCTGCAGGCGAGGTTCATACTGACGTAGTATGTAGTCAGCACAACGGTGGACTGTTGCAGGAGGCTCCTTCTCTTCTTTCATAACGAACGATCTCCATCCGACCTTGTGGCCTTTCTTGCTGCTCACACTTTTATGTGAAATATAGGTGCCATTCTTGAGACTAAGAAGAGGAGTGGGGGCCTGGGTCTTCTTTTAGTGACCGGCAATTCCTGCTCTGCCTTTTCAGCCGCTGTGCACAGCCCAAAGCCTCCGGCTACTGGGGCCGAGATCTCTGCCCCTTCCCCGCTGTCGATTTGAACCGCAGGCTCCAGGGCTGGCTTTACGCCTCTCCTCTTTGTTGCCCTTTCCCCCGCGTGCTCCCTGTGCGCCGCCACCCGCTGGGCTTCCTGCTCCCGGCCAAAGTCTCCGGTTCCCTTTCTCGTATTTTCCACCTAACTCTCTCCTGCTCCTGGCGAACAATCGTTGCTGGTGGATGTTCGCAATCATGCTCGCCTTGCAATCTGGCCCCTTAGGTAGGAAGTCATTAATCATATCCTCTCCCCCGGAACGAGATGGCGGAGGGCCCTGTGGAGCGCGATCCTTGGCCCGGCTGGCCCCTCCCTCCCTCCCTCCCTCCCTCCCGGGTCTCTTCTCCCGATGCACGCAAACGTTGGGCCGCCGGAATCACAGTCAGGTGCGGCTGCGCTACCGGGAGGTGCTCCAGTAACAACCGCCACAAATTACTACTATTATGGAGTCTCATCTCACACCTCCCGGCCCTACAATATGGATACACACGTATGCACAATGCACAGCGGCTGTAATTGCAGGAGCATGTCCGTCGGACCTCAAGCTCGTCTAGTTGGAGTGAGGGGGGGGGGGGGTTGGAAGGTGCGGTTAAGTTGTAACCTACTCGTGCATTCTTCGCCCGGGGAGGAACATGACTAGTATACAACATGACTAGGATCGTGCCTAATATCTGGCCAAGGTCTTGAAGATGAAATTGTCAGATTTCTGTTCCTCACTCCTCATGACACCTTACTTAGCAGTCCAATGACCTCTTCTGTTCGGTGACACTTGTATGAAGGGTTACAATCCTGTGCGCACGTGGGCGGAAACCAGCTGGACCGAACCCCGGTTTTCTCCCGAGGAGCCGCGCCTAGGATCGGCCCGTGAATAGCGGAGGGTGGCAGCCCGTCGCACCCCCACTCTCGTAGGCTACGGATGTCCACGTTCAGTCTTTCGGGAAGGAAGTCGTGTCGAAAAAACCGACGCCTGCTTTCGGTGCTGGCCACCCCGGTGTGTAGCTGGCGTGAGTGGAGGAGCCGAGCTCCTTTCACGCCAGCGCGGTGGGTCAGCGGTGGCAAAAGGCCGGCCGCCTTCGGGCCGGCGAGGAGGGGCGCCGGAAGACCCGCGCGGGAAACCTGCCGCCGCTCCTGGCCGCCCCAGCGCGTCCCCCTCCTGCCCGGCGCCGAGAGAGTGAGAGAGACGCACACGCGCCCCTGGCAATCCGGTGATTCATTCATAAATTATCGCGGCGCGTCCCGCCCGCTGTCGGCGGCGGCGATTGGTCGCTCCCACCTCTTGCCAAACCCCCTCGCAGGAGCCGGGGCAAAATTAGTCGCCAGGAGGCTTGTAATTGAGCGCGTCACGTGCCCGCGGGGCTCCCGGAGTGGTGCGGGAGCCGCGTGGGGGGGGGGGAGAGGAGAGAGACTGGCAGGAGGGCGCGCTGGACCATGCGAGCCACAGGGGGGGCCGCGTCCGATCAAGATGTTCGGCTGACGCCCGAGGCTGCTGAGAGCCAGCCGGGGTTGACCGTCCGCGTCGCCGCTTCGGAGTGGAGGGCCCGCGGGGCAACATGGCCGAAGGTTAATTCTTCCCCCTCCCCGCCCGGGTTGCATTTCCCCCCTGCGGTTTTGTTTCGGCTCCGTCGACCCTCCCCCTTTTCAAGAGCCCCTTTAACAGAGAGGGGAGGGAGGGAACAGGCAGCCCCCTTGGAGCCGGGCTCTCCCCAGCGCCGCGCACCGCCCACTCCGATTCACCCAACTTGCAAAGCTGGCCGAGGGGGCTTTTGTGCCGATTGTTCGTGCGCGATTGAGCAAGCAGCGGCCGAGGGAAAGGGGAGAAAGAGGGGGGGCAACGAAAGCCTCGGACACCTGCCCCCTCCTCCTCCGACTTGGAAGGGATGTCGGAGTGCGGGCTCCGGGGGCGACGAGCGCGAGGAGGATGAGCGCCTCGGCCCCCCAGCACACGGCGCTTGCGGCTCCGGCTGCTGGATGGGCCGTTCCAAGTTGTGCAATCGCCTCTCCGCTCGGCTAGGTCGCCCCCCTCCTTCTCCTCCTCCTCCTCGCCGCCTCCTCCTCCTGCTTCCTCGCCCGGCCGGCCGAGGCTCAGTCGCCTGCGAATTCCTCTGGGCAGGGATGGGATCGGTGCTCAACCAGCAGTATCCAAGTAAAGTATAGCTTTCTGGGGAGGTTGCGGGAGGTGGTGGTGGTGGTGAGAGATAGCATGAAAGGGCAGAGCCTGTACGGGGCAGAGGGGGTCAGCCTGCTCCGGGGGGAGGGGGGGGTTGCGCGCGTGTATTGTGCAAAAAAGGAGAATCCAAGCAGAGTAAATTTTAGCAGATGCCGCCTTCCTGCTGATGCTTGGAAGCTTTCCCTTAAGACCCTAAACACCGTAATGTATGACGTTGGGGTGGGTGTTGCTGCCCGCAGAGAGAGAGAGAGAGAGGATTTCCTAATGTTCCTCCGGGCGGGCATGTGTTTGCTGCCCTCTGAAGCAATCGCTCTTGGATAAGCGCCAAGGGGATGGTTCTCGAATTTAACTCTTTGCCTTTGTTGTGTGTTTGTTTTCCGCCCTCCTTTTGCCAAACCAGCGGGGGCGAGTAAAGGTGGAGATGAACCCGGGAAATTGCCGGAACAAGAGGAGGAAGAGGAAGAGGAGGAGGAATCCCAGGTCTTGCACGGAACGGGCCATTGCAAATGGTTCAATGTGCGAATGGGATTCGGATTTATTTCCATGATCAACCGGGAGGGAAGCCCCTTGGAAGCACCGGTTGATGTGTTTGTACACCAAGTAAGCACGGTTTGTTTTGTTCTCCCCCCTCATATTTTTTTTTGCGAATGCCACCTTTGCCCAGTGAATTTCATGTGTCCTTTAAAAAATGGTGGGCGGCATCTTTGAATGGTTGTTTGTGTGTGTACTTTAAAAAAAACTGTTTTCAGATCCTCTTCCAATTCACAAAAAAAAAAAAATCACCCAAAACATGCTAAATAAGATGTTATCAATAGGCTTGTTGCCTGTGCAACATCTTTGGTGTTCCCTCTTCCTCCCCAGTTTTTAATACAAACACTTCTTTTTCTGCTAATTAAATTGAGTGCTTTTTTATTTGTTTCTCATCTGTTCAGGTTATGCTAGATCCTTCTCAGTTATAATTATAAAAATGAAAGCCAGGCCCCATGAATGACAACAAATAACTTTCTCTAGTTTGAAAATGGTTGCAACACTTAACAAAATTTGCCCTGTATAATTAGGCACTGTTTGTGTAGGTTATTAAAAATACCTTCATATTTAACGCAAGTACAAGAGTTTGAGCATTAATTCCTTTATTCCACTACATCTCAGAATGAAACAATTTCCATAGTAAAATATGGTTAACCTTATTCCCATTTTGTGCATGTTAAGTTTTTTTGGGGGGGGGGCAATATTCTATTAGACACTATTTCTGATAAGATACAGGACTAAAAGGGAAAGTATCCAGTGGTCGTTATTTTTTTTAAGAATGGCATATGATGAAAACTGCATATTGCATATTGACTTGTACATTATTTTTGTGGGGAAACTGTCAAAACTGCATTTAACTGTGGTGTGTTTGGGTTTTTCTCTTATTAGACCCTAAAACCAGTAGTTGAATTCTGAATTATCCTTATTTATTTTATTTTTATTATAGTAACCTCAGTGCAGCAAAGTTGAGTTTGTAAAGAATGTAAGAAGCAGAACATTAACATATTTAAAGCACCTTCTAACTTTAATGTAGACTTTTAACTCCCAGGTGTGAGCCATAGGATTATGCAGAAGGTTGAGGCTTCAGTCCTGTGAGGATAGCCAAAGTGTTGTAGTTGTGACTGTGATACCAAAATTATGACAATATATTCTGTTATATCAAGATTACAGACAACATATTTCATTGTTTCGTTCCCAGAAGCCTAGTTTAGGCCAGGTGTGTTTGTATTGATAGTATATATGTTTTTATGGAATGTATTTATTATAACTAGTTGATTTGAAAGTGACTGGTTGATGTCCTAAATCAGTTTCATGGAATTCAGTGCAGCTACTTTTTAGAATTGCAGCTCTTCAGTAGTGTTGTTTCGATACAGAACTGAGTGAAAAATCTGTAATTAGGTTGGTTTACTGTTCCAGAAATGTTGTTTGCTTTATCGTACATAAGAAATGCATGCTTGAAAGCTACTGTGTTATTTATTAGCAGTTTCCGTTGTTTTTCCTTACACTTCCCTAACACTATGTTTGGGTCACTTCAGTTTACGAGCATATAGTTCCTGTGTGTTTAAAAACTGAAAACTTTTCTGTTTCTAATCGCATGCTAATATTATTACTATCATTATATTAGTATTATTAGCTTTTCATTACAAAATTAGAAATGTTAGCCTGATTGATATACTTGGAACATGTGATACTTCTATGCAACAGTTCCAAACTCTATATGTAGTTACCCTGTGCTTGGGTATGTCTACATTTTGCTTGGAATTTAAGAAAAAAGGATGTTCTTGTGCAAGAAAGAACTGCTGCACATTCGTCTGGAGGTGTGTTTCCTGGCTTTAGTGTTACCGTTTGTACTGCTGAAAGAGACATGATGCCTGTCTATGCAGTAGCTTTTTCCCCTTTGGCAGTTAGAAGTTTTGCAGCAAAATGAGAAAGCAGAGTTTTAGCTTGACATATCTTTCTTTTCCATGTGTGGAAACAAAGCAGTGTGCTCAGGAATGGAATGTGTTACATGATAGATCAAAGAGAGTTTTAATCACCTACGGGAACCTAGCAATTGTCTGAAGCAGGTTAAACCTATTGTTCAGAAGCAGAACTGAAGTATATCTTTATTAAAGCCACATGTAATGTAGTTTCCACAGAGTGAGGTGTTACAGTCCTTTTCATTGGAGGCCATTCCCACACATAGCTCCCTGCAGTACTGATGAGAAGTGAAGAAGTATAGGTGTATGTAGATGAGCCTGCTAATTGACGTTAGAACCCAGAATTCAATGGTAAACATAGTATAGAAACACAGTGATCTCTGGGCATTTACTATCTGTTAACTGGACCCAAGTGGTTATAAGGTTATTTTTAAAATTAGCTTCATTTCAAGTGAGATTTCTCTCAGTTTCAAGTGGTGATAGGACTCAGTAGGTGAATACAAGTAATATAAATATAAGAGCTTTGAATGATAAAGCAATTTGCAATTAATAATATACATGTGATTAATGTTCTCATCCATTTAACTGAACCCCACATACAGTTTTTGATTTCTGTACTTTTCAGAATGTTTATGAAACATTTTGATCTGTGCTTTGATGTTTTGTGGGAAGGCACTGAGTAGATTTTCACATCTTTACAGAGATATTGTAATATTTTGTTAGTGATTTGGATTAATTGAAAGCAAGGTAGGCTGGGAAGAAAATGGTGACTGGTACATAGTCTATTAAAAGATAACTAACAATTTCCATTTGTGAGTTAAGGAGATTCTTAAAGAGGGAGTGAACTCTTTCAAGAAGGTTCAGATGACATTGCTACATCCCCAAATAATGAACCACTGAATTAGAAGTGGCAAATATACTTCATGTAACTTCCATTGATCAGTGTTAGGGAATAGGTTGTTAAGAGAAAATGGAATTCAGGATTTCTGTTCACCCTGCTTATTCTGGATCTAGTGGCAAGTCTTATTGAAGTTAATGAAACTTAACTCTGTGAACCTTATTTAGGATCATTCTGAATATGACCATTCCTCTAGAACTTGATGACATATTGTGGTAGACCAGTATATTTCATGTTTTTTTTATTTTAAACTGTGATGCCAGAGAACTTTGTTTAGTATGTTTCAGCTCAATTTATTTCCAAGTAAATATACTTAGGACTGAGGCAGAGACCAAGAGTTGGCAATTTTAACACCTTGCTGGTTTATCAGTTAGTTAAATGTTTGTTAAATTTGTATATTGTAAATCCTCAGCTGCATATTTGTAGTTTCTTATGGGAAAATAATTTTATATATGTAAAATCTTGTAAGTAAAGTATCATTCCATATATCACTTTGCTATAAGCAAATATTATCTATAATATTTATTTTTAAAATGTTTTCAAAGTGGAGAGGAGCTCAAGTTCCATCATTACTAAGCACTAACCAGATTTTTTAAAAAGAAAGCAATGAAATTGATTGTAATTGATTGTAAGAAGAAATAGAAAAAGTTGGTTGTTGACTCAAAATGGACAGAAGAGCCATTTTTTAATTTCTGTTTTCTTGAAATCTACTTCTGGAAGAGGAATCATACGCAATGATCAGTGTGCTAGAGAATTCCAAGTGTGAACATTTTTGCTTGATTCTATTTTCACTTAAAGCTTTAGTGATTACTTGGATCAGTTAGTTGTTATACAATGCAATCCTAAACCAGATAACATCCTTGTATGCCTATTAATGTCAGTGAATCTGGAAGGGTCTAATTCTATTCAAAATTGCACTAATGCATCCAGAGATTGCATTCATATTCGTGCCAATGATGCCATGATGTTTAACATTGCACTGGCAAATGTACAGGTATTTATAGTTGTCCATGTTCAAAGTATCTGTTTATATGTGTACAGGATTGCAGTTCAGGTGATATCTGCCACACTATCTTGGCTAATTGACACAGAAGTCAATTTATCTGGACAAGATATTCTGAAGCGACAGTGCCAGAGAAGATATTTCATCTCTTGCTGAGCATCATATTGGAAGTGAGGTGTGGGGCTATTTTCTCTGTTTAAGATGTACTTTTACTCCCAAGTAAATGTACTCAATCACTTAAAGTAGAAGTTCCACATAAATAATCAAGAGTTGTACAGTACAGTCTGAGCATGTTGAATCAGAAATCAGTCATGTTCAGCTCAATAGATCTTTCTGGTAACTGTGAGAAGCATCAGAAATGTAGTCCAGAATATAGGTTCTTTAAGTTTGTTTACTGACATTTTGGCTCACTCTAAGTATCAGGGTTGCTAGCAGTTTAGAGAAGAAAATGTCCCATCCCTTTAATAGAGGCTTCATGGAGTTTTATTCCCATGTAATGAATAGCTTCATCTCCACATTGCCACACATTAAGCCTCTATTAAAGGGATGCAGCACTCTTAGTGAATTGGAGATTTTTAGTTTTATTTCTGCCAATTAAAAATAACTGTACAAAGGATCTGAATGCATGTGAGAAATGTGTTCAGCATACAGAACCCAATTTTTGACCTTTATTTTTTAAAATTAATCAAGTCTTTATTGACATAAAACCTTTAATAAAAAAAGAAAAGTAGATAGAATAGACCAGTGATATAAAACAGACCATGAAGCTTTAACGACTGGAAACCAGTAATTGTATACTGAATCTGGTTACTAACCCAGTTTGTCTGCAGAGCTACAGCCTTGCTACCAGGGAACATTGTCTTAAACACTGGAACTTACCATTTGAGGTGATACAGCTATTTCAGAACTAGTTCTCAGCCCATTATTTACGTGCTAATAAGCAAGTTGGTCAGCACTGATGATTGGATTGTGAATTGGCAAGAAGTATCTTTCTATAAATCTGAAAGACACCCTAGTTTGCAGAAAGATCTGAAATCAACAAAAAGAAATTGGGTGTTTTGAAAAATTCCAAAATAATAAAAGAAGTGTCTGTGGCCTTAAGAAACAGATTAGCTTAGTGGCCATTTCCAGGCAACCACAAAATTTCAGTCTTGGACTTTCTGTGAAGAAAAAGGAAGGGGAAGGGCCTGTTCCAATGCTGTTATATTCTTTGAGGAAGGTCTCATTGGGCCAGGTCTGGGGCTAGGGTTGCCAGTTCCGGGTTGTAAAATTCCTGAAGATTTTAGGATAGAGTCTAGGGAGGATGGGTATGGGGACAGTCTTCAACCAGATATAATGTGAGAACATCTATCTTCCTACACAACATTTTCATCAGGGTAACAGATTTCCATTTGGTGGAGACCTGTTCTAATTCCAAGAGATCTCCAGCCCCATGTGAAGGAATGGAAAATAATATCAGCTTCTTTGGTTCCCACTGGAGAAAGGTGAGGTATAAATGAAGTTTGTAATAAATATATCTGAAAGTGGGAGGCAATAAAAAGTATGTTGGTGAACGGCTGAGAAGAGAGAATGAGGAAGGGAAAAGGGAAATAATAAGGGTGTTGCCCTTATTGAATGAGGAAGGAAAAAGGAAATAAAGCACGGAGAAGTAGACAGGAGAAAGTGAGGTGGCATCACTCAATTCTTTGAAGATTCCCTGTTATGCAAGTGAGTCTGGTCCAGTAGTTTTATCTAAGGGCAAAACATGTATGGAACTCCTGTTTCTTTGAAGTTCTAATGCAAAAACGATAAATAGCCGTACAAATGCTGACTGAAGGGGTAGGGAAGCTGGTCATAACTGGCAGGGCAGGGGAGTAGGGAATGTGGCACTAGTGGCTCTAGTATCTAAGAGGGAGAACCTGAAGCTGAAAAATATGATATGGCTTGGATATGAGCATGAGCTTGGTCATCAGACTCTCCATTGATTCCCATGGGTGTGCATTTATTATGTTAACATTTTTTATAACTTTAATATCTTGTGACTCAAGGCAGCATACAATTCCAGAATTAAAAACAAACACATTCCATTTTATCCCATTCCTGTTGCCCGCAGCTTAAACCACATTAAAATCCTTCACAAATAAAATAGTTCTATAGCGTCTCCTATTTTTAATAGGTAAAGTTTTATTATATTAAAGTAAAATCAAATGTAGCCATCTTGTGAAACGTACTTATATCCAGTTTTTCATCCAGTTTTCCAACATCATTACATTCTAGTTAAAAAATTTAAACATCTAATAATATCTATATTGCCCTTAATGTCTTTAGTTGCCCAGATCATAATTTATAAGATTATTTAATTTATTGTTCTCTGATTTACATAATCCAAGAAAATTTTCCATCTTCTTTCATACTCTGTAGAAGGTCTGCTGAATACCAAAGATTTTAGTTTCACCATTGTTGAGTATTTGGTGAGCTTACTCATCCATTTTATGAGATCCAGGTAATGTTCAGTTTTTCACCATAGTTCCTCCTAAATAATGATGGATTTACCACTTCAGAGACCCCTTTCCACAAGTTGAGAGGCAATATAAAAAAGAAACAGCCTCATGCAAATGACATGGGCCACCATAAACAGGGGAACAACTAGCCAACAGTTCTGACAAAGCTTCAGATATGAAGGTTCAAGGCCATTAACAGGTTATTACCACCCCTTTGAATTAAACTCTGGAACAAACAGGCAACCAGTGTAACAGGTTTTAAATGGGCAAAATGTGCTGTTGGCTAGTGCCTGACGGTAATCAGGTGCCAAAATTATTTGTATTGAAGAATGCATTCCATATGTTTATGTCCACAATATATAAGCATCAGCCTGAGGGAGTTATTTCCTATGCACCTAATGACACAAGGTCTGACTCACAAAAGCTTATGTTGGACTATATTTCTTTAGTTTTTTATTGTGTTACTGGGTTTCTGCTTTATTCCACATTCCATGTGGACTGTATGGATCACATCAGTTGTTGCAGTTACATATTTCATGTGGTTGAATATGCAGAGAAAAATGTGTTATCCGCACAATGAATTGGGTAACCTATTAACTTTCAGGAATTTTGAAAGCTTTAATGTGGTAGAACTTAAATGTCATGGATCGATGGATCCATTAATGTTTCAGATAGGGCAAATAATTTCTCTCAAATTGTGGTTATCTTAATTATTCCTTGATACACAAATTTGTTTATCCATCAGTTGGTGGTTGCACTAACAAATAAACTTCATGTGTAGTTTTTAAAAAGGAAAAGTAATCTGTCTCTGTTTAGTTTGAAAGCATTTCTTGGGGCAGGGGGAAAAATTCCATTCATAATTACTTTGACTGTGTATACTTGAGCAGTAATTGTCTTATTTTGCTTTTATGACATCATTTTGCAAGCTGTTAGCCCAAGGGCCTTTCAGAATTTTATTGGCTAATTTCATCAATAACATATTGACTACTACACTGCCTTGTAAAGCGTTTAATGCACAACAGTTTCCAAAGAATGCTTACTGTACACTTGAACTGTGTCTACAAAAATGCATAAAGGTTTACAACAAAAAAAGTCGGTTTATTAATTTTTACAGGCAATTTGTCAAGCCTATGAAGTGGTCCTAACCCTTTGTGTTCCTCTGTGTATACTACCATGTAATATGTCAGAGAAAACTTTCAGTAGGTGTATATGACATCTTTAATCAATTTTTAACCAGATGGTACAATAAAGAGAAGGAAATCTGTTCCAAACTAGCACTTTAGCGAGGTTTAAAAGAGAAAGTGCTACTACAGCTTTAGAAAGGGCCCCCTTCATCTAAGTACAAGGCAGGGCCTGCTCTGAAGGATCAAGATAAATTTCACCCTTACCCTGCCTATCTTATCCATGATGATCTCTTTGATGGACAGGAGGGAAAGTGAATGAGAAGTGGTGAATTCACCACTTTTGGCTGAGTCAGTGACCCCTGGTTTAAGCCTAATATTTTAGTCACTATCATTCTAGCTCTGTGAAGGATCTGACTTTTTCAGTGAATTGCTCCCTTCATATGTTAGAAGTCCAGTTTAGTCTCTCATTAAAATGATTAATTGATCTTCAAAGATGTCGCGCTGAAATCTGTGTTATAATTTGTTTTCTTAATTGATAATCTGCTATCCATCCTGAAACCCAGTTACACAATTAAAGAAAAATGTGACAAGAACAATGTAATATGTACCACAGATAATGGAACAGCATTGGATCACAAAATTAGCAGTTAGCTCTTTCATAGACTGTAGGATAGATGGAGGAAGAATGGAAACTGACTACTGGAGCCCTGTCAGCACTGTAATACTGAATTCACCCACCCCCTTTCCCTTTTACAATGAATGAAACGAAAGCAAGCTTTCAGTAGGTATATATGACATCTTTAATCAATTTTTAACCAGATGGTACAATAAAGAGAAGTGTAGTGTGAAATCTTTTACTGAAGTGTAGTGTGAAAGTATAGTGTGAAATCTTTTACTGAA
Organism: Sphaerodactylus townsendi; assembly: GCF_021028975.2. Lineage (NCBI taxonomy): Eukaryota > Metazoa > Chordata > Lepidosauria > Squamata > Sphaerodactylidae > Sphaerodactylus > Sphaerodactylus townsendi. The sequence goes on along the minus strand of NC_059425.1, from coordinate 124,900,336 downwards.
GACCAAAGCATTAGGTAATGGCCATGTTGATGTTGTTGTACCTGTCTGTAATGTGGACATGTACAGTATTTTGAAGAATACATTTTTGTTCAACTGTAAATCTTGTCAATACTTAATATGATATTACTTGTTTAATGATAATTAAAGAGTTTGGTGTTTTCAATATCACAAAGTAGAATTTAGTAGCCAAATGTGCTGGTAATTCTAGTCATCATGTCAACCTGAAATTGTTCCTGTGCTGATAATAAACTTGCTTTGGTTTACCACAGGACTAGTTTTCTACCTTCAAGTTTTTTTTTCTGCCTTTCATGTGGCAAAAATTAAGATACGTGTGCAACTGTACGCAGGGAGCAGCACTTTGCAACTGTGTTTCAAGTATTAGATATACTATCACTTCTTTTTTTTAAAAAAAAAACCACAACCCTCTAAGATATTGATCCTTTTAAATATTATGAATATGCCTAACAGTATAATTTCACATGCAAACTGCAAGAATGTGTTCAGTTATTAAATCATTTAAAGAAGACTAGATTTCATGGGAAAGTAATTATTGCATATATTTTCATTCCTTCTTCCCCCCTCCCACATCTCCTTTTATTTCATGGTCTCAGCATTTCAGGAAAGTTTGTATCTCATCTTCTGAGTCCAATAGGACCCTGATAGTGCATGCTAAAATAACCAAAGCCAATATGATTCCAGAATGGCCCTAAATTGGGTTATTAGCAGTTGCCTGATTTGGATCATAGGTATAGTCTGAAAGAAAAGGTTCTGCTGATTTCCCCATTCCCTTTTATAGCTACAGACAGTTGTGTATTGTCGAAGGCTTTCACGGCCGGAATCACTTGGGTGCTGTGTGGTTTCCGGGCTGTATAGCCGTGTTCTAGCAGCATTCTCTCCTGACGTTTCACCTGCATCTGTGGCTGGCATCTTCAGAGGATCTTCACCCAGGTTTGGTGAGGTTTGGTTCAGGGAGTGCAAAGTTATGGACTGCCAAAGTGGGTGTCCCCATCCCCCATTGTTTCCAATGGGAGCAATAGGAGATGGAGGCTACACCTTTGATGGTCCATAACTTTGGACTCCCTGAACCAAACTTTACCAAACCTGGGTGGTATCATCAGGAGAGTCTCCTAAAGATACCGTAAAATTTTGGTGCTGCTAGCCTAAAAACTGCGCCCCCTGCAGGCCAAGGATTGAAAAAAACACTACAAAATACAAAAAATGAAGGGGGGGGGGTGTCTCGCAAAACTCAGATTTTGCACCGGGCTCCATTTTCCCTAGCTACACCTCTGTGCAGGCATGTGAGCTGGAGGCACCACTGCTTGCTTGCTTTCTTTTTTGTCACTCACTCTCTCCCCAACCAATCCAGGTTCCATAGTTTCTTCCATCAACTGGGATTGGTAGATAAACAGCTCATATTATTGTACCATTGCCAGAATGTTTTGCAAACATTGGCAAGTTAGAAATGTTAGAGAATTCCATTCTATCACAGCTTCTGAAGATACTTCTAGTGTTTCTGATAGTCCCTATAAATTAAAATAACAGCTATAGAGGGAAAAGTAATTCTAGTACATATTGTGTAATTAAAATGCACAGTTAGTTGAGGTGTATTTGAAATATGAACAATAATTTTTCAGTAGTGGTGAGATCTTATCTCCCCTCTTCCCTTAGCTCATGCATGAAACAAAGATCCACACAAAGCCCTAGAGTGCAACTTTAATGTTGGTTTTGTGAGATCTGAGGTTCCATGCAGAATTGTTTGCTTACTGGGGAACAGTATAAACCCAAGTGCCACCTGCTATGTAAAATTTTGTGTGTGATCTTTGAATTCCTTTCAGTATTCTGAGATAAATTCTCAATTGTAATGCTACCAGAATTTATTCATTGGTTTATATAAAGGATTCAAGGAAAATTGTCAGGTGGGATTTGGAGTAGATGTTCTAAGTTGCAGTTTTGAATTTTGAACTTTGAAGGCACAGCTGAACAAGAAATTCAGTGTTGCAATGCATACAGGATAAGTTCTTCTGATTTAAAAGACAGAACAGTAATATATGCCAGAAAGTGAGACCACCATGGTTTTCAGCTCTAACATAATGCGGCTGTCCTGATAGTGATCCAGTTTTTCTTCGATACAGTACATGAAATTCACTTGCATTGGAATGCCTCACAATAACTTCAGCTAGTTTATGAGGCTCCTGCATGAAATCAAAGGTATGCTGTGTTTAAATGAGCCAGGGATCAAATGCAGACATTAAAGTTTTTATAAGGTATTTTAAATTTAACAGTCAATTCCTATCTGTAAGAGCATAAGAAAATATGCCATTATACATTTATGTCTAGTAGAGGCCTCAGGTAGTACCACTGTTCTCACAGAATAGTTTCATTAGCAATGCCCAATATCCTCAGTTCTTTTCCAGTTTGTAAAACTGATGTGACCAGAACTGTTAAATGAAGATTAAAACATTTACAAACACCTAGCACAGCTTCTGGGAGCATATAGAAATGAGGTTAGCATACATCTAGTCACAGCTTTTTGGAGCTCTCTCAGCCCCACCTACCTCACAGGGTTCTTGTTGTCAGGGGGGAAGGGCAAGGAGATTATAAGACCCTTTGAGTCTCCTACAGGAGAGAAAGGGGGGATATAAATCCAAACTCTTCTTCTTCTTCCACATGAAGCCTGCTGCATGACCTTGGGCTAGTCACAGTTCTCTCAGAACTCTCTGCCCATGTGGAGGCAAGCAATGGCAAAGCACCTCCAAACCTCTCTTGCCTTGAAAACCTTTGGAGTTACTATAAGTCATCTGTGACTTGACAGCATTTTCTGCCCCCATTGGTCAATTCAATTCAGGTGTTCATTTGGAGGTTATAGTAATGGCTGGTTATATAATTTCTGAATGGCCTTCTTTGTGTGATACATTTCACACAGTATCCTTGATGTGGTTGAACTTCAAAAAAACAACTGCTCCAGAGAAGAGTACTTGGTGGTGGTTGTTTTTTCTTTCTTTTTTGTAAAGATGTTGCCCTGCCAGTGCTGAGCTGAAAATTGAATGGCTGTGAAGCCCGCTTAACTAATTCCTCCCCCACTCTATTCCCGATTTGTGGAGGGTGAGGAATTTGCACCCTTTTTGCTCAGGGTGCAGAGCCTCTTGGTCAACCAAGGGAAGTAAGAGGTCACAGTTATTAATTGCCTAAGATTTCCTCAGGCATTTATAACTTCTCTGCTAGGTGTTTGGCTCTCCAAAACCCTAATTTACTTTGCAACATAAATAATACAAATGCCTCTGAAATACCTGCTTCTCTGGTGGTATGTGTGTGTTTTCCCAGTGTCAGCCAAATTTAAGCTGTGCATTTATTGGAAGAAGACCATTGTGTACTCCTAAAGTAAACTATCATCAGAATATATTGTCTCCTTGATGACAACCCAGGGCCTAGAAAGCTGGAACTGGGTTGTGGACATTTGGATTCAAGACGTGGCTTTGATATGTGTGCTTAGGTCATTATCGGGTCCAAAGCTTAAATAATGGAGTAGCTAAGACATTTGTGGATCATTGCCTACCTTGCAGGATTGTTATGAAAAAGAAACATTTTATAAATAGTAATGTTACAATATTACCTGTGTCATTGTATGTGACAGAAACTTTAGATATGCGATAGTCAAAGTGTCATTAAAATCTGCTTTGATTTCAGTGAAAACAATATGTGTTCATTTACTGCTCCCATTGTAATTGGATTTGAAATGAGTTACTTGGCTGGATCATGTCTACTGGAAACAAATTGCCACATGCTGGGGAAAGGCAAACATGTACCCCTCATCTCTTTAGTAATAGCATTTATACTTATTAATTAAAGATCAAATAGCAGCCTTCGTTTGAAATGAACACTCCATGTTTTGTTCTTCTATGCTCCTCCCAAGCATACTTTTGGCATTTCTACCTTGATACAGGATACAAAAAGCCTTCAAAGTGCACGTGGATCGTGGTGGGAAAGGCAGTATCTCCCCCCACCCCACAAACACACACTTTATTTTTAAAAAATGGCAGCTCAAGGAGAACCAGCTTTCAAAACAATTGAAATGATGAATTAATGTCACAACCATACTCTTTGATTGTAAAGCTGACTTCAGATAAAATGCCTGAATAATTGCTCTTGCAATGTGCCTGGGTAAGATGCAGTTTCACATTTTCTTCCTTTGGAAAAAAAAATGTGGGTGCATTCAAAAGGTTAAACTGGATGGAGCCTCAGTTATTAATGGCCCTCTGCAGCTAATACCAGGCTTTATTTCTTCGGCTGGAAAGATTTTTTTTAACTAACCCCTCCTCCCAAAGAAAAGAAAACAGATTTTTGTCTTTCAGTGCTTCCAGTTCACGTGACTTCCCTTTTTTGTGAGTCATGGCTAGGGGTTGAAGGTGAATGAGAAAATGATTTAGAGTTCAAAAATCTTATTTTGACATTTACAACAAATTTTGAGCTGAAACAGCCCTTAATTGAATTCGTAACACAGGATACGAGACACATGCTTACCTTTTATTGATGTTTATCTTGAAATGCTAGCACATTCTCGCTCCCTCTTTAATAAGGCTTAAGCTGCAGAACTCAATAAGGTATCGCAAGGGGAGGGAGGAGGCCAACCCAAATAATTGCAAGTCTCTCAAGTATGCGCATTAACATGGGGGGTGGGCAGGGAGGCCAGAGGAGAAATGTTTCCTGTTCTGGATGCCTTTTGAGGTTGCTGAATGCAACCATATTTCCTCAGAACTGTATGGCTGTTGAAGTGGGGGAAGGGCACTCACCCACCCACCCACCTAGCTGCTGTTTGTGGTGGTTGGCGATAGCTTTTGTGTGAGGCTGAAATCTGATGACAAACACAGTTGAATGGCAGCATAGAAGCCTCTGGATCCTATTGACAGAGAACACTGGCTGTAAAACACACATGCATGCAAATGTTTGCTATCAAGACTTTTGTTGCATTAAAATATTGTAGTATATCAGTTTGTTTCAGCTGAACACTTTGGATTGTTTTTCTGGTTTGTTAAGATTGTTAGATGGTGTTTAAAAATAAAAAGGATCTTTGCTCAGACACTTCTTGCTTTTAGCTTTGCTTATTTTGATTTTGTGCGGTTTATGTTGTATGATAAAAATGAATGGGATTGATTAATGATGAGACAGCCTCATTTTCTAAACATTTGCTTTTAGTTAAGTGGTAGTCCAGTGAACAAGGAATTGCCAAATGTTATTTTTATATATAAATACTTGTGGAATATACCACTATCAGTGCAGTGATTTGCCTTTTATTTCAAGGGCAATCCCTGTGTAGAAACTTGTACATCTGCATAAAATGCCTTACTGATTCCAGGCCTGTGTACTCATTGAAGAAATTCTGATACTGTCTTTTCTTACGGCTTTGTTCATCTTTTAGTGGGACATTGGATCCAGGCACAATCTTCCTCTGTGATAAGATAAACCTGTGAGAAGTGACCACATCAGTTGTGTTGGGAAAAGAGAGAGAAGCTTCTTGTTGCGTGTTTCTGAATTGGAGTTGTTGTGTTAAATTTTGAAGTCGAGTTTTTTAAAAAAAAAATCAGAAGGAAATGTTAAGAGAACCAAAAATGTTTTCTTGCTGCAAACTGAAATCTTCTTAAATTTACTAGGGGAGTGCTTTAATACTTCCTGTGCTTGCATTAGCCTATCTTGACAGAGAATGAAGGCTTTAGAATTTTATATACTGACAAAATGCTTTTAATTATTGTATCTGTATATGTGTGTATGTGTGTGAGAGAAAGGGAAAGGGTGAATAGCCTGTTCAAACATTATATTTTTCAGTTAGAGGCCACCCAAATGGCATAATGTTTTTTACTGGATCTGGGATGTGAGTCAATCAGTCCAATTATGATCACATCTGTATATGAAAAACAGAGCATTGTAGTACCTTAAAGATTAAATTTCTTTGTTACATAAACTGCTGTGGGCCAAAGTTCACTTTGATTAGTAGAGTCTTTAGACTGGAAAGTATTTATAATGTTCCCCACCCACCCAGCACAGAGTTGTGGTAGAGGACGGTATCTGCAGTGAGAAAACCACACTGGGGAATGATGTTAAGACAATGCTTGACTCACAGTTTGAATTATCCATCCCCCAGAATGGCTTTTATCCTTTTAAAAATAATGTGGGGAGATCTACTCATTGATTTCTTTATGCCTTGTTTGGTTTGACCCAAATCGACTACTTACATCCACTGTATCGCATTGGCTGTAGCCAGGTAGCAGTTTCTCTCTCATACTTGTGATTTGTACTGTGTCACAATGAAGAGCAGCTTGTATTACAGACAAGCAAAATTATTGCACTTCTTTGACCTCAGAAACAAGCCCTGCTAAGATACTAATGCTATTAGAGCTAAAGATTTATAAGCAAAATAGTCAAATGCTCTGTGGATATTTGAACACTTACAGAATTCTGGGTTAGGCATCATTTTATGGAAAAATCTAAGATAAAATCATGAAAGTTCTTAAGTAATCCTTTTCCACATAAATCCAGTGTCATCAATGTGGCATATCTTTTCATTGAAAGTTTATGGGATCAGTGAAATTTGATGTTCCCAGCATGTTCATGTGAAAGCATACTTGATCAGGGTGTGAAAAATTGTCCTTAGCTGCTTTCTTTTTAATAATAAGATGCTGTCAGCATTATGGTCAGCAGAAACACTTTTAAAAAGAGGAAGTTGAAAATAAAATACTAATGCGTTATGCTTCATCACTGTTGTTTTTTAAGAGCCTTTCTGACCTATAGCTGGTAGGCATAGTGGGTCAGGGATGGGAATGTTCCCTTTTATCTAAGATGGCCCTTTTCCTTGTGCTAGTAACAGAAGGTCTTAGCCAGCCAACGTATGTTAGACAAACTTTGCCTCAGGAGAGGCTAGTGTGTGATGTGATCTGAGAGCAGGATTTGGCCTGTCACCCTTCATCTTGTCCAATATGCTGTTTAAGTGAGAATTAAGTTGCCAGCCACTGTCATGGGAACAGTGGGGGGTGGGTGGGTGGATGGGGAGAATTCAATAATTTTCTAATACCTTAAAATTATTCTATAACATAGGGGTAGTCTGTTCTGTCATCAGCAGTAGGCCCTGAGGCTGACTAGGGACTCCTCAGGAGCAGGAATTTGTAGCTGAAGTCCAGGTCTGGTTTTCAGAACACCACAGAGTCACAGTCTGTATTTAGTAGGTTTTGGTTCACAGTGGAGCTGAGGCACCAGCCATGTGAACTGGTTGAATCAGCACTGCTGTTGCCTTAGTTCATGGCTTAAATACTGTGGGAACAGGAAGAAGCCCCACGTGGTCTGGGGCGTCAGCTACCCAGGGCTTGATTGATCCCTGATTCTGCGAATGCCTGCTGTCTCTTGCATCTCCTGCCGGATGTAAGGAGAACTTGGGGTACTTATAATTTGGGATTTGTCATTACGAGACAGTGTGCTTGCTGCTACAGTGTCTGGTATGCTGATAGGATTGTCTGGAGCTGATTGTCTGGAACTGTATTGACTGTCCATTTGAGGCTTTAAGGAATAGTTCTCACTAAAACAAAGCTAGAATGGTGAGACTAATGGTCTTAAATAAAATAGGGAGGGACTTTAAAAAAAACATTTGGAACAAGAATTTATCCATTTTACTTCTAAGCATTTGAACAAATTATGGTGTCTTCCAAACTATTCAGGAACATGTCTGCTGAAATATCTGCAAGTCTGACTTTGTTGTCTTTTTTGGTACCTTTTTGGTTCTGTGATTTTTTGGATGGCCTTAAAAAGTGGCTGCCATATCCCTACGTGTGCTGGGAATCTTGGAATGTTTATGTGTTCCTATGAGATCCAGATGTGACAGGGTTACAATGCTTGATCAATAGCTCTGGAAGGAGGGTAGAAATATATGTGGATGGAATGATACAGCCCTGTCTTGTCAGATCTTGGAAACCAAGCTGAGTCAGAAGACCATCAAGGAAGACACTGCAGATGAAGGCAATACCAAACCACTTCTGCTTCTCACTTGCTTTGAGCCCCGCCCCCCCTCCACTGGTGTCACCATAAGGCAATTGCAACTTGACACACTTACACAATGCGAATCCCACACATAGTTTCCACTACACTCCTTATGAACTCCTTAGAGGAAGGATGGAACAACAGTGAAACAATGTAATTGTTCATTGATCCAGTCTGTTAAACTTTTATTTCTACCATAACCTCTTTGCTTTTGGGCTTTCAGTTTCTGACTGAACTGGTCACAATACAGGAGATGCTAATGTTTGTTTCACAAACATGATAAGGCCTGTCAGGTCGAGTCTTGTGACATGCACAAGTAGAAAGGCTGGAAGAGTGAAGCTAAAATGAAAGCAAAGGTTTCTTAAAGAGCAGGAGTAGCTTTGACAATACAAAAGGTATTGGAACCTGTGCATTATTCTGTCTGCTCTGCAGACTCTAGAAGGCCACGTGAGATAAGGAAATCTTTAATATCCTGTCCAACCTTATCTTTTGGATTCCTTCTTCTTTTTCATAAGATCTGTATTTCACTTAATGCACAGGAGAATGGTGCAAAAGAAATGAAGCTGTTATCTAAGACTGCCTGGTCATGTTTTGTTGCCAGTCTTAAATGGTGCATTACAAATAAAAGCAATGGAAAAATAATTACATGAAGGTAGAAATAAGAATAAAAATTCGATATTTAGGTGGATTGGTTTGGATCCTGTGGAATGCTTTCACTGAAAACCAGTATATTTTTTTCAGTTCAGTATGAATAGTTGTATTCTGGTTTTGCTTAGGTTGTTACCATCTGGAAAAAGACTACACATAAAGACCCCAGGAAAGCTAATTTTTTCATACAGCTTTTGACATGCATTTGTTGTAGATAAATGAAATAATTGGTGATAAATCTTGTTGTAAAATATTTACTGTAATGCAGTATAGTAAATGGTTGCAGCAGAACAAAGGACTCATAAGGAGATATGAGTCTTAACACTCGACAGCCACAATCTGAAAATGACTGTGAGAGACTGGATTATTTTTTTCAGGTTGGTGGCACTGCAACATTATCTTTCAGCATTCTGACCTGGCAGTTGTGACTGGAAGGACAGTTGGATGGACTTTGCAAGGTTTCAGCTCTTCTTTATGAAAGATGAATTGTTTGTAAAAGGCTTACTGCTGAGAGAGCATTCTTCAGGTACCAGGAGTTTTGAAGAGGCAAACACACAGTGTTCTCCTTTTGTTTTCCTCTGCTATGCTTTACCTTATATATGATAGCTAATATCTTGGTTAGACTCCTGAAGGAATAAAGAAGAGTTTCTTCTATTGCTTTGAGCTATGATCCAAGAAAGTGGGGCATAGGAAGCAGTGTTGAACCTCTCTCTCTCTCTCTCTCTCTCTCTCTCTCTCTCTCTCTCTCTCTCTCTCTCTCTCTCTCACACACACACACACACACACACACACACACACACACACACACACACACATTCTCTTTTCTTTTTTAAGTTTTTTTCCCTTGATGGGCGTTTCATTTTGTTTTCCACTTTCATACACAGTAGTCTTGTATAAAACTAAGAAACTTGAACTGTTTCCTGCTTAAGGGTAAAAAAGAATGTTAACCACAAAATTATAGGAGATCACAGAAGAACAGAATCCCAGATTCTAAAATGGCAGCTCCAGATTTTACTAGTAGCTATTTCATTCCCTCTGGTACAGCAAAAGAACAAATAGTTGCTTAATTGACTCAGCAATTTGTGAAGCTCTTTGCTAGTGACTAGCTTAGAAAGTAACCAAGGCGGCTCCTGTTAGGCCTGTGCAAAGGAGATTCGAAGGTCAGTGGTTCAAATCTGGTTTATGTCAGGAGATGTTAAATGTACATGTGTTTTTCATTGTTTCAACTTAGCCTGTGGGGGGAAAAACCTGGATTTTAAAAGTTCAACTGTAATGACAATTTTTAATTTGCATAGAGTTTCAGTGCATATGCAATATTAAAAAGCAGCTTAACAAAAAAAATTGTTATGTATGTTCACATAACTGTAGGACATCTCTGTTTTTCAGACAGTGAGTCTTTGTATCATTAGAGATCCAATTTTTAGCTTCATTTTTTGGCTCTGTCGAAAAAAATCCAAACTTCTGAGAGAAAATGTCTTGAAAACCACATTCTTGAACATATGGATAGCATTTTGGAAGCTTTGTGTCGAAAGCTTGATCAAATATGCACAAAATGTGATTTTAAAAATTGTTTTGGATGTTAATTTTCCATTCATTTCTTTCTCTTCATGATTTTCATGGAGTAATATCTGTGTTGTCATTTTATTTACTGCAGATAGTTTTGCTTGGCTAAGGCATTTTCATCTGAACTTATTTGGTTTGGGCCAATAAGACTTTTTGGGTCTTGGTGATGTGTTCCCTTTTTTATACCTTTTTCCACCTTTTCCACATAAAGATCCAAGGGAGACTGTGAATCAATATGCCACTACTTCCTTCGGGACCTTCTTTGTGGAGTAATGCTTTATGGGGGCCCTAATGCTTACCCAGTTCTCCCCCCAATTCTCTAGAAGCCTTAAAGAGTCATTTTTAAGCTCTGTCATTGTCAAAACCATTATTCTGCGCACTATGAAGCATTGAACTTTGATAAAAGAGTATTTATAGTGCCTTGACCATTGGGAGACCAGGCCTACCCAATGCTTCTGAAAGAGAGGTAGACCAGTCCTCCAAGAGGCTGCTGTTCTAATATGTGATCTGCAAAGCTTCAAATATTGCTAATTTTTTTAAAAAAGAAAGAACCACATGTTCACGAGATCACCAGGATAAACAGACTTTGTTCATCTAAGTGTTTCATTAAAATGCCCATTAGATGAGCTATAAGCACTGTTGGAAACATTCTTAAAATGGCTGCGGCAGCAGAGAGGCTCCTGAACAGGGAGGAAAATGGTAGGCGCCCCTATAAAAAAAGGCAGGTCTTGCTGATAAAGAGGGGAACAAAAGAGAACCCACTACACCAAGGCAAAGGCAAAAATACAAGAATGGAAAATATGTTGTATTTAATGTAAACCCCCCCCCCCCAAAGTGCATAAATGAGAGCATTAGTCTACCACAACAAAATTCCGTAACAGAATCACTGGTAAGTCAGCTGGTCTTCAATCCAATTCTATATGGTAATGGAGTAGTGTCCCATGGAACAGGTTCCTCTTGTAATTGTTGGAAGATTCAAAGATTAGGTAAGTCACATTTTGCTGTCAGTGTTAAGGACTTGATCTCTTCCAATACCTTAGTAGCATCTCCAGTCTTGGGAATCAATATGAAGCATCTAATAATATAAAAAAATAAATAATTGAAGGCTTAAAAGAATAAGTATAATGAATATAGTATCATGTAAAATATGATCTTACTAAGTTATACGAAGTAGTAAAGACATGCTCCAAAACTTATTAAATATTATTAATTATTGCATAACAAGAATTTAATATATTATAATAAATACATTAAAATGTCATATAAATATTAAGATCAATAACATAATAATTACTGATAATAAATAAGCCCTCTAAAAACCAATAACATGTATAGTAATCATGAAAACCTCATGTTCCCATTCATGTTGGACTATATACCCACAAGTAAAATAAAAACATAGTAATAAGATACTAACACATGCTGGAAGTTGCGATATATTATGAGCCAATAGATTAGGTGCAGCTGTAAGCAATCAGCACCAGAAAAAGTTTTCAAAAGACTAAAGGTTTCAAAAAATCTTAATGACTGTCTTTTTATTCCAGATATATGTCAGAAACAAGCATGACGAGCAAAGTATCATGTCCCCAAAGAGAAAACAGCTCAACACAACCCAAACAAAGTCATATCAAAGAAAACACGTGTAGTCTATCTCATTTATTAAGACCAGAAAGGAAACATGAATGGAAATCAAAAATAAGCTTGGCTTCCATCTGGAGTAGTATACATTTGACATTGCTTTGTTTTAAAGGGGTGTCTCTTATATTCATTCAGTACACAAAATTTAAAGTCATCTTGAGTATGCCCCTCTTCTATAAAATGTTGCACCAATGGTGCATCTGCACACTTATTTCTAATCTTTGAGCAATGTCCCACTAAATGTGTGTGTAGCGTCCTGGTAGATTCCCCAATGTGCAAAAGCAAGCATGGGCATTGGATCAGGTAAACACGTGCCCTGGTGCTACATGTAGTGAGCACATGCCAAGTCAATTTCTTGATTAAATTAGGATAGATAAACTCTGATACAGGTGGCAGATGCTGCAATGCTCGTATTTGTAATGTCTTATAATGGGGTAAGGAGGGCATGCAACTTGAAGAAAGTCAGTTCTAACAAGAGAATCTCTAAGGTTGAATCCCCATGGTCAGTTAATCGTGTGATACTTATGTGAAATATCCAGGTTTCATGAAGAACTCCCCACTGTCTGATGGCCGAACACGGACTCATCCCGGTTCTGGCGCTCCTGCTCCCCCTTATCATGTGTTTTTTTAAAGAACCTGAAAGGAAGTGCCCCTTTTAAAAAAGCACACACCAAACCCAGATCGGTGGGGAGGTTTAGGGGTTGAATCTAGATTTAATTTCCCGCCGTAAGGAGTGATGTGGAGCCTTCCAGCTAAAGTGCTGCTATGCGCGAAGTGCGTGCTGCCCCTTTTTTGTTTCGTGCCAATGGAAACTATGTTGAAATGTGGCTGCGTGGAACATGATTTCTGTGCCAACTGTAAACTAAAATTAGACTTTTGTGCCAGTGGAGCTGTGTGGATAAAGAGTTCGGAAGCTGCGCATAAACATAGCTTAGCGCAAAAAACATCTAATATCTTATCTATGCATGTGCCTGATGACATAGCTGCGCAAAAAAAAGTTTTTAAAAAACTGGTTGTGGTGGGTTTTCCAGGCTGTAGACCACGGCCACACAGCCCGGAAAACCCACCACAACCAGCTGAATCCGGCCATGAAACCCTTTGACAATGCATTAAAAAAAAATCCCGCCCCAACACAGCACAACAACCAATCAGGACAAGGAAGAAAGAGCCACTGAGCAGACTGCGCGATCGATTGCATGATCGTGGGGAGTGCTGCACTGTTTGAAAGCATGGTAGACATGGATGTCCTCATCACACACACACACTGCAGTGGGAAGGGCAAAACCGTGATGAAAAGATGCCATTTCTTTTGAAACCTGATTGTATCTGGATTTAATTTCTTAGTGGGAAAATGACCTAAGAGTATTTTTTCTATGCAGCCCAAATCTAGGGTAAAGTGAGCACACTGGGGCATCAGAAATAATGTGCCCGTGTTTATATATAATTTGTTTTATCTTATTGGTATAGGGGGTATATTCTAACACACATGTTAATCTATTGGGCAATTGTGGAGTATCCCATTTAAAGAGAGTACTTCTATCTTTTTCTTTTGTCCTATGCCAGATACTCTGTAACACATAGGATGGATAATCTCTGTATGCAAAATTAGTCAATAAGACAAGTCTTGCTGATAGTCATTCAAGGTATTATAAATGCTTTTTTATCGAAGTTCAGAATTTCATAGTGCACAGAATAATGTTATTGACAACTGAGGTGCTTATAAAGGACTAATACTTCTAGAAAATTGGGACTACTTTGAACTGCAGAAACATGCTACTTTTACTGGTTCTGGTGGGTTTTCCGGGCTGTGTGGCCGTGTTCTGGTGGATCTTGTTCCTAACGTTTCGCCTGCATCTGTGGCTGGCATCTTCAGAGGTGTATCACAGAGAAAAGTCTGTTTCACACTGTGTCTAGACCACGGCCACACAGCCCGGAAAACCCACCAGAACCAGTTGAATCTGGCTGTGAAAGCCTTCGACAGTACAATGCTACTTTTACTTCTGCTGAACAACTGTAGTTAGATCTTTTATTGGGAAAAGGTATAGCTGCTTGTCAAATCACAACCTTTCTTAGTGTCTGTGCCTGAGTACTAGTTAAAAGAAGAAAAGGCAAACTCTTAAATTCAGGTTTACAATTTAAGAGATATAGTATGGGAAGGGTTAGGGGGAAATAATACAAATTAACAAAAATGTTTATGAAAATGCCTTGTTTATTGTATAAGCACAGGGCAAAAAAGAGAGGAAGTTCATTTTAAAAGAGGGTGTATATGGGAAAAGGTGTAAGAAAGATTTGAGAATACATCACAGTCTTAGATGATAACATGCCAATAAGATAAAAAGATAGAACCAAAAGGTTGAGAGGGTTGTGGAGAAGAAGCAAAGGGAAGAAAGACAAGAAAATGGGGAGGAATGTTTGCACTTGCAAACAAAAAGCATACTTTTTGAAACATGGAGGAAAAGGAAGCGGTAGAGGAAGAGCCTCCAAGGTGATACACTCAAGGTCAAAGGAAGAAAAGGGATAAACAGATGTGCAACGGAACAGATTTGAGAAATTGGAAGACCAGGGAGAAGTATACTGTAGTTGTCAAAATGAGAAAAGAGATGTGAATGTTAATGTATTAGTAGAATGTCATAGGAGAAAGTCAAGGAATAGTTTAGAATTACAATAAAAATATTGTGTTGTAGAATGTATAAAAGAACCAAGAGTGGAGAGCTGAATACAGATTCCCCCCACCCCCCAGCTTAGATATCTGAAGAGTAGTAGATCCAAAAGGTAGAATCAGGTTATTAGGATTAATACTTCTGCCCCAATCAGGGCCATTAAAAATGAGAAGGAAGTGAAAGCGTGGTATACTGAAGCCTAAGGATCTGGAATGAAAGAGTGAATTGCAAATCATCTGTGAAAAAGTAATAATCCTGATGTATGTGCAATATGTAGAAGACTGATACAAAAGGCACAATTTTAGGAGTGGTTCCTCCAGAGATGCTTAGAATTGGCAAAGTAGCAAAAGATGAGACAGAAAGAAAAATGCAGTCAGTAAAGAACCTGAGAACTAATAGATTGCTGTATGCAAGAAAATTAAAAAACCCAGAAATTTTCAGAAGAAAGACTGATATTCAGTGACGTACTGCCCACGGGGACATGTGGGTTCTGTCTATACCAGGGGTAGGGAACCTGCAGCTCTCCAGATGTTCAGGAACTACAATTCCCATCAGCCCCTACCAGCATGGCCAGTTGGCCATGCTGACAGAGGCTGATGGGAATTGTAGTTCCTGAACATCTGGAGAGCCGCAGGTTCCCTACCCCTGGTCTATACCTATCTCCCTTAATACTGGCTGATTTCTGATAGAATAACAGTTATCTGGAAACAGCTCCGCCAGAAAATAGAAAGCCAAGGACAGATACTCTGCTCCTGATCCTGATCCACTTCCTTCCAGAAGCCAGAATTAATTGACTTCTCAATTTTTCCATATGTTCTCTTGTCTGATGGCTCTCGCCTTAGCTTCTGCTTCACCTCAGTGTTCCACTCCAGTATTTTACCCCTGTGTGGGCATCATGCCAGTATTCTTGGATAAGTCCTCCAACTTCCTTTTCTTTAAACACAGGTCCTCTGTGTTTTTTTGAGATGGCTGTTATAAAGAAGAGTGTTTACATGTGCAGCAGAGTTGTGCTGTTATCATTTGGCATCAAAGGCACAAGGGGCAACAAGGGGAGCAAAGCAGCAGTCTCAGGAGGAACAGTGGCTCAGCTACCAAGATGATGCTTGATCAGAATAGTCCTCCAGTGGTCATTAGAGAGCAGGAAGTGGACTTTCTTGAAAGCACTAACGTTGCTAGTAAAGGGCAGTTTGGGAATAAAAGTGTACTCAGAAGCAGGATGAAAGAGACAGGAAGCAGGAAGGAGGTGATTAAGAGGCAAAGGGAATGAAGGAAATGGTAAAGAGGGGCTTCACAGCCTCATGAGACCAGACTCTTCTAAAAGCGAAAGGCATCAAAGAGAAAGAGTTAGTAGAGCAATGAGCTATCTTAGGACCTAACTCTGAAGAGGCATCAACAAGAGCTTGCAACCAATACCTCAAGAAGAGAGCTCCTAAACAAAGGTGCATTAATGAAAGTATCTTTCCTGTAGCTTGGCAACTAGGCCCATGATCTTTATTCCAGGAAACATTCTTTTAAAAGAGACTCATCTGATTTCACCAGTGTCCGGCTTGTTATTTCTAAAAGAAATTACAGGAAAGTCTTGGTCCTACAAGAATAAAGGGATCTGTACAGGGAATTTCATGAGTTATTACTGTAAAGCTGTTTTCAGGCTTTATCAGTGATTTAGTTTTGCTCTTTGTCAGAGATTTGGCTGATTCAAATATGACTCTTACTAGTACAGTTAGGGGTTTTTATAATGCAGGCTGTGTAAACTTTATTCTAAAACTGGTTGTTGTGGGTTTTCCAGGCTGTGTGGCTGTGGTCTGGTAGATCTTGTTCCTAACAATTCGCCTGCATCTGTGACTGGCATCTTCAGAGGTGTTTCACAGAGGAAAGTCTGTTATACACTGTGTCCTAGAGATCTGACCAATTATCGCCCCATTTAGAATCTTTCATTTCTGGGGAAGGTAATTGAAAGGGTGGTGTTAGAGGAGCTTCAGGGCTTCCTGGAGGACGCATTGGCTTTGAATCCATTCCAGTCCACCTTCTGTGCTGGGCATGGGACAGAGACTGTCCTAACTGCCATCACAGATACACTCTGTATGCAGCTTGACCGGGGTGGATCGGCACTGCTGATATTGCTAGATCTTACTGCAGCATTTGATATGGTCGATCACAATCTTTTGACCCACTGCCTGGCCGTTTTGGGTTCAGGCCATGGTCTTACAATGGGTCACTTCATTCCTCCAGGGCTGGTACCAGCAAGTAAGGGTTGGGGAGAGGGCCTCCCAGTGGAGCCCGCTTCAGTGCAGTGTGGCACAGGGGCCCTAATATCCCCACTGTTCTTTAACATATATATACAACCCCTTGCTCAGTTGGTACGAAGCATACTGTTATCAGTATGCTTATGACACTCATCTCATTCTGTTGATGGAGGATGGGCCAGCCGCTACCCCTGAAGCTCTGCAGCGCTGTTTGGAGCAGTGGCTGGGTAGTTGAAGCATAGCATGTTAAAACTGGATCCAGCTAAGACAGAGGTCCTGTGGGTAGGCCAAAACAGGGGGGAGGGATTTCAGCCACCGTTGCTTGAGGGGCTCTCCTTGCCGGAGGCCTCCTCAACTAGCAGTCTGGGGGTCCACCTGGATTCGTCTCTATCTATGGAGACCCAGGTGACCCATATAACCCAGGTTGTGGTTTTTCATCTGCAGCAGGCACTGTGGTTGGCCCCTTACCTCTCCCAGACTGACCTGGCCACTGTGATCCATGCTATGGTCACCTCTAAACTTAACTATTGCAACTAACTCTACGCGGGCCTTCCCTTGCGACTGATCCAGAGGTTGAAGTTGGTCCAGCATGTGGCGGCGTGACTGCTCATAGTTAGTTCAGTACATGACCACATCTCTCCTGTGTTGCGCCGCTTACACTGGCTCCCAGTGAAACACCAGATCGTTTTCAAGGTATTGGTACTAATATTTAAAGCACTCCACAGCCTGGGGCCCTCATACCTTAGGGACTGTCAATCCCTCTATGTCCCCAGTGGGCGGTAGAATGCAGAGGCCAATTTACTGGTGGTCCTGAGCCCCTCCATGATACGGCAGCCTCCACCCAGGCCAGGGCCTTTAGTTCCCTGGCCCCTGCCCAGTAGAACTTTCTGCTACCACACTTGATAGATTGATTGAATTACCATCTTGCCATCTATTTATACTTACATTGTATTTTTGTATTGTATTTGTTAATTTTAACTAGTTTCATGTTGTAATTGGGTCTATATTATTGAATTTTATATGTTGTGCACCACCCAGAGCCCTTCGGGGTGGGCGGTAGAATGAATGAATGAATGAATGAATGAATGAATGAATGAATGAATGAATGAATGTTTGGATGGCCTGTGCTATAGCCTCTTCCTCCCATGACCAGAGATCTTGAAAGTACTGGGAGTTCAGCAGGAAGAACACAGTGCAGCTCAGCACCAGATGCTACTTTTGTAATCTATTTTCTTATAGGAATGTTGTAAGTTAAGTGCAGTCATAAATGTGGCTATACCCTTCTAAAGCAATTGGTTTAAAATTGCACAGTAGAGTAATGAGCAGTCTTAACTCCACATACTTCTGTCCCATTCACATTATTTTGCTGGGAATGTTGGGGTGTTTGGGAGCTAAGCACAGCTTTATGTTTTAAAATATAAGATTCTTGAGACTTCATTGTGTTGTGCTGAGTCACTGCTCTTCTTCCCTCCCCCCCATCTCCTAATGCAATTGTAGTTCTTAGCATGCTAATGTGACATAATGGAAACTTTAGTTCTGCAGACCCCTTAAGATTATTATAATATATATTTTAAGTGCACCATCGGAATCTCAGCCAATTTTGTGTAATTTTTATTTATGCAACAAGCTCAGTACATTCCAGCTCTCAGTACAATATCTTGGAAATAATATGCTCCATAGTGTGGAGCTTGAACGGGGTAGGCAACTTCTTCAAAGCTGACTCTGCCACAAAATGAATAATAAGTCAAAGGCCAAACTAGTTTTCATGTTTTATCAAGATGTCGCTAACGCAGATGGATTCCACATGGGTCAAAAACAGCGGTGTGAAAATGGTGTAAAATGGTTTAAAACAGTGTTTTCACATCATTTTCACACCGCTGTTTTTGGCCTATGCTGAATCAGCAATAGTTTGCATATCAGCTTCATTTGTTTGTCACCCTAGGTCTGTGGATTTCTTGCAGAGATTTTTTTTCCTGAAACCACTTTATATGTAAATTTAAGAAATAAAAATATTAATATTAATATGTGGCCTCTTGACTACCAGTATGTGCTGGATTGCAAGGCTAAAAATGGCAGTTACTAAAGTCAAAAGTGTTTGTACACAATTTAATGTGAGAGTTTGCTTCCTTCCTCTCTTACCCAACTTTGCTGTCTCCATTTCACATTTTTTGTTATTTTAAAAATTAGTTCTTACTCACTCATTTCCTGCTATGTCCAGAGACTATTAATCACTATTACAAACTCTCATGGTTCTGATACCAGAGGATCAAAACCATGAAGGCTTTTTGAATCAAGTTTCTAGCTTGTACAGTTGTTCCTGATTTTTAAAACTAAATATGCTTATCTGTATAGTTTGGTAACCCTTTAGTCTTGCAGTCCCAGTAGTTTATTGGTTTTATGTAGACCTGGGCTACAAGGTCTTTCATGAACTTAAATCTGTTAAGAAGACTTGAAAGGCAGGGAAAGTGGTGGGACAGAATTCCGGGAGAGGGTGTGGCCAGCTGGATGGTCTCAGCCAAATGCTTTTCCAATGGTTTAGTTCCAGTGTGGTTCTAGTTGCAGCCACTGGGGGGCAGAGGTGTAGCTAGGCCAGAGTGCGCCCGGTGCACAATCTGGCTTCCCCCCCAGGAGCGGGTGGGGGGATTTTTCGCCCTCCATGTGACCAGAATCAATGCATTGCCCACCCGCCCGTCCCCTGGTGGCTTCGCCTCTGCTAGGGGCCCAGGGAAGTCTGAGCCCAGCAAAAGGCACGTTGACTATCTGCAAGACTGAAGCGAAGCAGTAGTTGTTGCAAAATGGAACAAACTTTCCCTTTCTTTTCCTTAATTATTCTCAGCTCTTAGTTACTTAATTACTCTCCACTCTGAATTACTTTTTCCTTAATTACTTTGATTCTTATTCATTTATCTCTCCCTCCATCTAATTTTTCCATGTTCCCCTCCCTATTTGTTCTCAAGTGTTGGTCTCAGCTCCCTCTCGTTTCCATCCTGCTTGGCAATGAAGTGTACTTAGCAGCAGTATAGTAGCAGACCTTTGTTAGTATTATGAACAGAAGGGGAAAGGTAATATTTCCCCATGATTTAACAAATAATAAAAGGATTCTTCTCCTTCATCCACCTTTTACATACATAGTAATTGAACGTTAATCTGTTTTGGTAATTATATACGAGGAACAGAAGTTAGAATTCTCTCTTCAGGTACTGTGGTTGTTATTATTATTGTATTGGTGGAAGATGTAATATCTGTTTGTAGGCGGAATCTTTGTCCAAGGGCCTATAGTGGTTCTTGGCAGCCCTAATTAAAGGAGGAGTTGGAACCCAGGTGTTATGTGTGCTGCCATATGAACAATGACCTGGAGAAATTAGTCCTATGAAAAGGCTTGTATTATAAAGTAAAAAAAAACACATCTTGCTTATTATCATGTATCCAGCCACCAATATGAAATACTTAATTGTCTTTAATTCATCAGAAGAAAAGGAAGAGATTAAGCGATTTCCCTTCCCATTGATGCCCAAATTACCTCTGATGCTGATCACCAAGAACAAAATTGAAGGATAGGGACTCATTGAAGTGCAATGGGAGGGAAAAGTGCTGCTCTATAAATTGCATGGATAGTTAGATATTTCCCTCTTTCTGTAAGTATTTTGGCAGCTTCTGCCTTTGATACCACAAGCACTTGTGCTAGTTCGACATGTCATAAAGTTAGTCCAGTATGGCCATTTGAGTTAGAAAAAGTATTGACTGGCTAGCATGGAAACCTAGATTACTTATTTTAAAAAGCTAGACAGATTCAGTTTTCATGTACCTCTAACAGAAATTTCCTTGAACAGTTTATGGCAAATGGAGCTGTTTTTCAAGGAACATATTCTATAAATGTAATGCTTATGATATTTGCAAATGATTTGGAATACTTGTTGCCTTGTTATCATTGGATTCTGTTTATTTCCATGATGTAACTTTTTTTGATTGGCAGTGTAGGCAGCTAATTATTTTATTTGTCTGTCATGGAGCCCTCTTACATGCATGTGGTGTGGCCTGCATTCGAATGGTACAATTTGAGCAGGAACCTCTCAGGTGACATGTTTAACTTTTTAATGACTCCAGAATCTATTCTGAAGATCATGTAATCTGTCCTGTCTATTCAATGACCTACTGTCAGCTCTCAGACCATAATGCCTCTGTGACAGCAGATGGCACAGAGAGGATTCCCCCAAGTATATAAAAACATGGCCATCTGAATAAGCTCTTAGTTTACTGAAACTTTTGCAGTTATTTTAATTTTGATCCCTTTGACAGTAAGTTAACTATCTTGATTAGGCTTTAAGACAATAAAATAAAATTAAGGGAAAAAAATTGAGTATAAGGGGAAATTATCTAAGCAACCCCACCCCACCCCCGATAATTCCATGCTGCACCAGCAGGTGTTTAAACCCTGACTGGATGTCTACAAAAGAGAGGAAATTCTAAATTAAGGCTCATTATGGAACCCCTTTCTCTCCTCTATATGCGCATGCTAATAAGAGTGACACACGCATATCACACAGAATAGACTGCCATAATGAGCCTAAGTCGGAGTTTCCTTCCTTTTGTAGATGCAAGTCAGATTCTGAAGCACCCACTGACACTGGGCACAATGCAGCAGGAACTTCTCGTGTGTAAAACCCCACTGAAATCAATGGAACACTCAGAATAGGATTGACTACAATGGCTCTTGTGCCAAGGATGCCTCTAGCAGAATATGCAAGACAATACCTTTTAAGAAGAAAGCATTAAGATACAATGGTATGTGTGGCTTCTGGTTGCATGCTTCTTTATTTGTTGTGGTGATGCTGAGTGAATATTTTAGTGTTGCTTTCTACTGTTAGTATTTAATTTTAAAGCACATGCTCTTGAGAAGAACTTCTCTTTGTCATGGTAAAACAGACTTAAACTAATGGTTCTTTTACTGATCATGACTTACCTTTATCTAGCATGGTAACAATTATATCTGAGAAAATACTATTCTGATCATTGTGGTGCAGATAAAGGCCTCTGTATCATTTGTTTTTACCATGCTGGTGTGGACACCCATGTTTATCTATATCAATATGTATTGTCTTTTGTTTATTTATTTTTAAATTTTTAAATTTTATTTATAATTTGATTTAAAGGCTACCCATTCCCTAATGAGCTCAGGGCGGCTTACAACACCACTCACAATTGAATCCACAATTGATTTTTCAATTGATGCAGTGAGCTTGAAGACTAAATTTGATTTTGTATTCAAGCCTAATTAATTGAAGGATTTACATTCTGCATGGTGAGGGAAAAAACAGCACTTTTTTAAAAAAGTGATTTCTTCAGAGTTATAAGGAAATTCTTCTGTTTCTCCTCTAAAAGAAAAACAAGTGTCCCTGCCCAGCATGTGATTATTTTACACTTCACATAGCAGTGTTCGTTTGCTTGTTTCTATTTACTTATCAATGTTCCCTGGTTCCCTGGTTGAAAGTCTAAGTCTATCATATTCGAAAAGCATTAAGACCTTTGGCAAACTGGCATCTTTTTAAAAAGCCAATTACCATCTGTGCTGAACTTTGGAAACAACTTCATACTTTGGAAACAACTTCTAGGGCCCTACGGGGATGGGGCGGTATAATAAATCGAATAAATAAATAAATAAATACTGGTATAGAGAACTGCTTCTTTCCTTATTCACAATGACATCAGTGTGACATCATTAAGCTGTGGTTGACACACAAGCATTCACTCCATTATGATGTCATTTCCCCATTTCACCTGAGAAATTCCTCCCATGACTTGTCTGAGCAATGGTGGGCAATGAGAGTTGAAGTGGGAGATCTGCTTGTCCATTTTCTCACTGTTCAGATATAGTATAGTATAGTATAGTATACAGCTGGAAAAATGTCGTGTGCGCGGGCAACAGGAATAGGTTGTAAAGCATTCCCTCTAGCAATGGCAGCTGGACATTTTCCAGTCTCTCATTATGCCATCACTCTCTAGGTAGCAGGCAACTTGCAACACAAAACATGTAAAGCATTCCCAATATGAGTTAATGGAATTCTGTGAAATTTACCTTGTCTGCTTTGAGACTTATCAGTTGAAGTGCAAAAACTTATTAAAGTGAAATGAAAAGGATAAGAATTTGGCTTCATAACAATGAGGAACGGGAAGAAATAAATTTTTCAAACCATAACCACCATTTAGTTAAAAGAAGGCATAAAAATGATGGAACATTGATAAGGCTATTGAAATCATTTTAGTATCAATCATCAGTAAGATATATTGTGCACTATGAAGTGGACACCTCCTTCTGATCCATGCAACTACTTTTTAAAGTGAATAATTACTCTTATGGTACCAGTATGGTTATGAAATCAAATAAGCCATGATCTTATGAGATTTACTTTTAATGTAAACTCCTGCTGGAAGATAACACTAAACTCATGTCACTTGTAACAGAGTGAGTGAATGGTTTTAACACTATTCAGAAAAAAAATGATTGTAACATTATGCAATTATGAAATAATTAGTGCTCACACTAATTATTGCCACAAATTATTATTATTACAAAAAAATTGATTATTACAAGCTAGTTTGGAATATGGAACAAAGAAGGGATCCTGAAAATTTGTGAGGTGGAACTTTGCTCATTTGTCCTCACCTCCTTGGTGACCTATTAACATCAGGATATCAATTGTTAGGTTCTTACACAAAATATCCCAGAATCTACTCCAAAAAAAACCTGACGTGTTTTGATCCCACTAGATCAGGGGTAGGGAACCTTTAACACTCAAAGAGCCATTTGGACCCGTTTTCCATGGGAAAGAAAACACTTGGAGCCGCAAATAATTTTTGACATTTAAAATAAAGATAACACTGTATATATTGGGTTTTTTTTACCTTTTACTCCGCTCATTCTGAGAAGCGCATGGATGTGTCCTCGGCTTCCTTTGGTTGACATGCCGGTGCAGGGCTTTTAAAAGAGCAAGAGATAGGGGCCAGCTGGCTCAACCTTCGCTACGCTGCCGCTGGGAAGCGCCTGCCTCCGGGCTCCAACGGGCAGGCGAGAGGGGAAGATACAGCGGCCCAGCCAGCTGCAAGCAGTTGGTGCACCCACCCTGCTGCCTGCAGGGCGGCAAGGATGGGGCCAGCGGCTCGGCTCATGGAGCCGCAGTGCAAGGGCAGAAGAGCCGCATGCGGCTCTCAAGCTGCAGGTTCCCTACTCCTGCACTAGATGTTCTTCAGAGGTCAACAAATAACTCTCTCTCTCTCTCTCTCTCTCTCTCTCTCTCTCTCTCTCACACACACACACACACACACACACACACACACACACACACACACACACACACACACTCACACACTCTGAACTAATATCCATACATAAAATCTTATTTACAGCCCAGTATGTTATATATAGGTAAAAAAACTAATGGTGTTTCCATAATTATCTAAGATTTATATTGTATATCCAGCTTTGAACAGGGTTTTTTTTCAAGCCATGACTTGTGCTGAAGTTCACCATATCTGTCGATCCAATCTGTCGATCCAATCTAGCCACTGTGATCCATGCAACGGTCACCTCTAGGTTAGATGACTGTAATTCGCTCTATGCTGGCCTGTCCTAAACTCCGATTTGGAAGCTGAAACTGGTGCAGAATGTAACCGTGAGGCTCCTTAATGAGGCATCAGTGAGGGAGCATATCACTCCCATTCTCCGTGTACTGCGTTGGCTACCAGTAGAGTTCCGGATCAGGTTTAAGGTACTGGTTTTGACCTTCAAGGCCATGAGCGGCCTGGGACCTGCATACCTCCAAAACTGCATTACCCCACCCGCCCTGCAAATAAACCTGTCAGCAACTGCTGACCTCCTGGTGGTCCCTGCTAGTATTAGATTGGCCTCAAGCAGAGCCAGGGCTTTTTCGGCCCTGGCTCCTACCTGGTAGAATACTCTGCCACCTAACATCAGGGCCATGTGGGATATAATGCAATTCCACAGGCCCTGTAAGGCAGAGTTGTTCTGCCAGGCTTTTGGCTGAGGCCCAAAACTGAAACCTTTATTCTAACTTACATTGTTGCCGGCCTAAATCCTTAATCCCCTAGTTGCTCTAGATGGCATCTGATGCCGGTCTATTTTAACTCCGATTTGAAGTTTTAAAGTTTTTTAGTTGATGTTAAAATTTTAAATGTATTATCTAGATTTTTTGACTGGATTTTAATAATTACAATCATTTTAATTGTTTTAATTATTATTAATTGTATTTTATATGTTACCTACTGTTGTAAGCTGCTTTGAGCCCTTGAAGAGAGGGCAGCATATAAATCAAACTAAATAAATAAATAATAGTTTTATAAATAAATATAAATAGTAAATGAACAAAAGTTTGCAAAGGGGTGGAATTTTTTCCTCATGCACTTTTGCACAAGCAGGCACCCATAGTGTTTTATATAACACTATAACACAGATAGGGAGGAGTATCAGTCATAAATCCTCAACTAAAACCACATCCAATAAGCAGCTATAACTCAATGCGAAAACTCAAAACTGATCAGATAGTAATGATGGTTTTCTTCTAGATCTCTTGTGTTCCACAGGAATGCTATTTACTTGCAGCAAAAGAAAGGAATTAAGTATGGCAAAATTATATTATATTATTTATTTATTTATTTATTTATTTATTTATTTATTTATTTATTCGTTCCACTTTTATACCGCCCTCCCCTGGAGTCAGAAAAATATTTTGACTTTAGGCTTTAATCCAGACTCTTATAGGTTTATTTGGTGAGCATGTGAAGCTTCCACATGAGTGAGTTCTTGTTCACTCACTATATAATGGTGCAGTTACCATTCCATTGTATGTATTGGAACTCCCATGTGCAAAACTGAAGCAGTAGTTTTGAGTGGATGTTATGTAGGGAATACTGCACTCATTGTACTTTTATAGGACAACCATTACAGGACAATCAATACAATCCTATTTTTTTTAAAAAAAACCAGACATCAAAATTGTTAAGTCTGTGGTAACCAAGACTATTTTTCCTGTTCACAGAGCAAGCTTTTCATGGAAGGATTTAGAAGCCTAAAAGAAGGAGAACCAGTGGAATTTACTTTTAAGAAATCTTCCAAAGGCCTTGAATCAATACGGGTAACAGGTCCAGGTGGGAGTCCCTGTTTAGGAAGTGAGAGACGACCCAAAGGAAAGACAGTACAGAAAAGAAAGCCAAAGGGAGATAGGTAATTAATTTACTAACTTTATTTTCTATTTATGATTTTTTTTCTGAAAGTTTTAATAGTCCATAATAATTTGTGAAAAGGGGTGTTTCTTTGCAGACTCATATCCAGTAATTCTAAAGTATGAAAAGACTTAAGTGATTGCCCATTATATGTTGCATCCAGAAAACTCACTGTAAACTAAGGTAACATACAATTGGCATCGATTTACATTGCTTTTCACATAAGAATTGCTTACTTTCAGAATTTGCTCCAGTTTTCTGGATGTTGCATTCTCTTGCCTGTATCAAAAACTTTCTGACTATATATTACCTTTAGTTAAGTTTGCATATGCATGTCTTGTGTTGGATGTACAGCCTAGAAGTTTGCTTAGGTGAAACAGATGACACAAATGTGCAGTTTCTCTTTAGGGCTGAGATATTTTCTGAACAGCAGCAGCATGTAGGGACATATTTTGTGATGACCTGCTGATACAACAGCTGGAATGCAACATCTTTAGCATTTATGTTCTTGAACAGCTTGTCCTAGGTGCTAAAGCATTTCAAATCTTAACATAAGGAGGTTGATATAGAATTTCTTTTATGTTAAGAGAATAACAATCCTGGGTGATGATGTGGTTTGAATTGAGATTTCGACTTGGGTGGGAGGGAGGTGAGTGACCTTGCTCAAAGTAGATGTGGTAAGAGACTGCATTACTTGGAGGCCTCAAAGACTGTACTGTTTAGATCTGTGAGGTTATTATTCAGGTGTGACAGCTTCTGTGTCATTCTGATCAATAAGTGGTAGAACTCTAAAAACTTGGCAGCTTTAGAAGGAAATGGTTGGTTTTTCTAGATGTTTGTTTAATTCATGATAATTTATTTAGATATTTAAGCCCTGCTTTTCTCTCCATTGGGGAACCACAAGAGCTTATGAGTAGCATTCTCTCTTCTAACATTCTACCCTGGCCACCACCCTGTGAGTAAGATTGGGCTGTGAGATAGTGACTGGCATGAGGTCTCTCAGACAGCTTTCACAACAGAGTGGTAATTTAAGACCGGATCTGCCATAGCCTAGAGCAGGGGTTGGCAACCTTTACCACCCAAAGAGCCATTTGGACCTGTTTTCCATGGCCCCAAAGATTTACCGAGCCGGAGAGGCTCCAGTTCGCCCCCTCCACTCACCTTTCCTTCCAGCACTAGGAGGCAGAGGCGCCAGGCACGGAAACCCCCTTTGCCACCTGCTCCGTACGGCAGAGGGGGGATGGCAGCTGCGGCCTGCCCGGTGCCACCATCTCTCACGGTGCGGGAGGCAGCGGCGCTGGGCAGGGAAACCCGCTCTGCCTGATGGAGCAGGCAGCTGCCTACTCCGTGGGGCAGAAGGGGGTGGCAGCTGCGGGGATGGCAGAGGGGGGATGGCAGCTGCTCTGGAGGGACACGCCCATGCTACCCTCTGACCTCCAGGGGTCAGTTTGGTCCCTCCACTCACCTTTCCTAGCACTGCTCTGTAGACTGGAGGGACATGCCCACGCTACCCTCTGGCCTCTAGGCCATGCGGAGCTGCAGTATAAGACTGAAAGAGCCGCATGCGGCTCCAGAGCCGCAGGTTGCAGACCCGTGGCCTAGAGTCAAGTGTTCTAACCAGTACATCACTTCCATGACATCAAAGCTTGTGTTACAGACACACTCAAGCTTGCATGTTGAATCCCCAGCATTAGGAATGCTGAACAATGAAAACGTGCTGTTGACATCTATAATAAGGAGTATCACTACTGATGATGAGTGATTGATAGGGATGAATATCCATTAATGCCAAGTAAAGTGGGCCTTGACCTGATTGAAATGTCTGGTCACTGCAGACTTATTGTATAATGCATGCTACAGTGGAATATTAATGGTTATTGATGAGGATGTGCAAAAGTAGTAGATGAAGTGACTTCATGGAGTAATTCCAGGAAGATATTTCCTGCATGAAAGATGGTGTGGAAGAAGGGCTAAGAAGATAGGCAAGCACCGACACAGCTAGGCAGATTTTTCAAGCAAAGAAAAATCCCAGGCATTGCACAGTGAGAGGCATAAGTTGCAAAATGCCACCATGAAATATAGAAACAAGCTAAGCACTTTCTTGGCTTTGATCTTCATTAATTTATAATTTTAACGTTACATTTGATCTCAAATCAGAAGGCCATTTTCAAGTTTCCCACTCTGGGTGGAACACCAGGCTCAATTTATATTACATTTGTGTTGCAGGAATTGGCTTTTACAGCTTAGAGGTGACTAGAATTGGTTTCTACTGTAGCGTTTGGACAGCTGAAATGCTGATCAATTTACTTTAGTTCACACAACTTGGCAAACAATAGCAAACCACAGACTTCTCATTTCATTGTTTGCAATTAATGTTGCAGTACCCTTTTACATCAAAATTTAATAGGGCTGCTTTGATTTCTCCTCAGATACTTGGATATATTTTGATTAATACATGAGGGTTAAATTGCTCATAGGTTGCAACTTTAATCTTATTCAGAATAACTACATGAATTTAACTACATGAATTTTATACTTTTATTTGGTGTGTTAATCCACATTTAAGGTAATGGTGCAGAAAAATGAATTCACACTTATAAACTAGAAATTGTAGCTTTGTGTTGACAGTAAATTTCCATTATTTAAGTGGTGCTGGAGTATCACACGATATAAAAAATGAAACAATATGTGTGCCCCCCCCCCCCCCGACAAAGTAGTAGTTCATTTTCATTCTGGAGACATGCAAATTGAAAGATGAGCTAGTAACTGGAGCCATGTGACCCTGTAGCATTCTGTTAGGTACCATAGAAGAACAGGTCATAGAAATGTACCAAAATGACAAAATGTTACCCATCATCTCTTGTCAGTTTAGCAGGACCTCAAAGTCTGATATGCTCTGTTTGTTGCAGAAATGTGAAGGAGCCATTATGGTCTGTCTGATATAGTTCAACAAATGCATAGTTCTCAATTTGTCCTGATGTTTCTGTTGAAGTTTTGCTTTGACAGTGGGACTGGTATCTTACAACCTGAGTCTTGGTATAAGAAGGTTCTTTGGCTGACAGAAAGCTCTGCCATCAGGAGAATGGTGTCATGGGGTTCCTTTTGTAAATGTAGCCTGATATGGAATGCTCCAGAAACAGTTATTTGAATGTCCTTTCTGTTTCCATCCTTTAAATGTCAAAACAATTCTCTTTGTCCAAACCTTTTAAGAATTAGGGTTATCTCTGCAGCAGTTAGTTTGTTTGTGTTTAGTGGGATTTTTTTTTCTGTAAATGACCTTGACAGGTAAGAAAAGCAAGGTATAAACATTGTTTAAATCAAGAGTTCCCAACATTTTCAAGCCTGAAGGAACGTTTTGAATCCTGATATAGGATGCTGGGCACAGCCACAAAATGGCTGCCACAGCAGGCGAACCCAAACACAAAATGTCAGGAAGTGAGGCTTTGATTAACTGTAAATGACTGTTCAACATTCCAGGTATAAACACTGCCTAAAAAGACGTTGTTTAAAATGAACTTGAAAAAAAAAAACATTTTCTTGTATAATGTAGTGGAGATCATAGCATTCAAATGGCTGCTTTTAAAAGCTCTGCACAGCCAACTGTATCTCCAGTAGCTCTACTGGTCAAAATTCTTCCCTGACCCCACTCACTTTCTAAAAACACTTGGCAGGCACTAGGAAAGTGTTGGTGGGTGCCATGGCGCTCATAGGTCAGAACAGAATATCTTTATTACGATCATAGACCAGTGTACCGTTTCCAGGTTATACATCAATTCACTCTATTATAATACTACCCAATTCATTAATCAATTTGCTAAAGAATTACATAAAGCAAATAGTATAAACCACTGATAGTCAATCTCTACAATTAAAATATTTAAGTAAAAACATGCTTATAACTGTTATAAAATGTTAAGACGTTAAATTTATCATTTGTCTGCCTATTTAAACAGCCTGTTTATTATCATTTTATCTTATAAAATACTTCTCTACCTTTCTGGAGAGATTAGAGCACCATTTGCTGGACTCTTTCATTATTTCAATAAATTGGTAACCCCACTCTTCCCACTTTTATACATAATCCAGGCAAACTTGGCAACTTTAATCGTAGTCTCCCAATCTTTACTTGACAGCAGTCTAGACATAAGAAATTTTCTATCCATACCTGGGAATTGGAACAAGGCAGGATTAATTAACTTTTCCCTAGTATGGGCAAAATTTTTAAAATCAAAGCAAAGGTGCTCAAGCATCTTCATTGAGTTTTCACCACAAGAACATCTCCCTTTGGTATTCTTTTATATTTACCATATAAAACTGCTGTAGGCAAACACCGTATCTAGCTGAAGTAAAACTTCTAAGATCAGGAATTTCTAGATACTTAACATATGGTGTAATCATTACTTTATTCAGTGTTTCAGAATGGAAAAGGAAGTTCTTTATTCTGTTTAAACCATGGCATCTCTCAACATCAATTTGTTTCTGTTTATTTGTTTCCCTAGCTTGTGTATTATCCATGTCTGCTAGAGTTTTTGGTAGACCATAATACTTCATCTTAGCCTCCACCTCTCTATGCCATGGGGAGATAAATGAGTTCTTTGTGCTATGTAATAAGCTTTTAGAAGAGTCAAACAACCTGTTCCAATATATAATAGCTGCCAACTGGATTCTTGCCTCTGTCATAATCATTCCAGCCTCTAGTCTGATAGCAGCATTTGAAATACTTGGCGGAACCTGAAATATTGCTCTTAAAAATTTCGACTGTGCTCTTTCAGCAATTGTCTTATTACAACCGATACAGAACATGGCACCATACAACAATTGTGCCAGAGATTTTGCTTTAAACAATCTGATTGTGGCTTCTTTATTTTGGGCCTGGCATTCATACACACCACATTGAGGACCCCTCCTTTAAATAAATGTAATATTGATTCACTTGTTATGATTGCTGTGTACAATGTGGTTGCACAAATCCCAAGGGTATTTATGAAATATTAGTACATGGCATATTAATAGTGATGAGGTACACAGCTTTCCTCCTTCTCTCATTTTGTAGTAGGAAAGCTAAACACCAGTACAACTATTCAAGCATGGGAATGTTCATATACTTTCTGAGATTTTTAAAATTAGTATTTCAACAAACTGATAAACATCCATCTCCACCCCCTGAAGTAATCACTTGCTGTGATCTTGTCTGTTTTTCTGTGATCTTGTCTGAAGGTTGTTTTCCAACAATAGATGAAGTGCTTCTGTAATCGGCAGATTCTGTGAAAGATCGTTGGACCTTGTTCTGTTTATCATGGAATACGGTGTTGGTTTTTCTCTTAACAATTACCTCTTGTATATAAACTAAAAGCGGCCATACCAATCAATTCTACCATAAATTTGAGGTGAAGTTACTGCGGTGCACTATGAATTGGGCTGTTTTGGAAGGCTGTGGCTTGTGTTTTGACTTAGGACCCATTGTTTTTAGCTAAAAATGCAATATCAAATACACTCAGTTTCAGAATGTCCACTTTGGCAGTCAGTAAGCTTTTAGGTTTAATTTAGTTCCAACATTTTAAAGCCATAAATGTCGTAGGGCCCATATAGCTAAAGGACACTTTGCTTCTGTGAGCATGCCAATTCTGCTTCTTGTACCATCTCCTCCTATTCACCCCCCTTTACAGGAGTATGAGAACACTGGTGGTGTGACTTATTCCCCTCCCCTTTTGATAATTGCACTGGAGCACTAAAATGGGCTGTTGTCATGACTCAAGCAGTGCTATCCATGCTGTTCTATGCAGATGTTTAAGGCTGTTCTACTTATGAGAGTTTTAATTAGTAATTGAATGAATTTTGACTGGTTGGATGAGGACTCTTGACATACTACAATTTTTTTTATTGTACTGTGTATTGGACTGTTTTTTGGAAGTCTTCAGCTCATATGTTTGTGATTTCCCACTTGAACTATTGGATTGTGCCTCTGCTTTGTGTGTGCAAGCACTCTTTTCCCACTTCAACGAATAGTACTAGTATGTCCCATTCCCATCTGTTGTGTATGGAATGAAGATTTTACTATTATCCTAATAAGGACCTGTGTGGCTGTCATAAGAGCAGAGTCATTTCAGCCTGAAAATACTTTTAGGAAAGTGTACCATATTTTCCTTTACTATTGAAGACCTCACCTCACTCCAAATCGCGACTAGTAAAAGCTGGTGACCCAGAGAGCTTCCTGGGTTAACTTCCTGTTTTTGCTGAATTCTTTAAAGTGTGAAGCATGTACCAGATCTCAAGTTGTATTTTGAATTCCAGGAAATAAAACCACTCTATAGCCATCCTTCACATATACAGTGTATGAG
Source organism: Sphaerodactylus townsendi (assembly GCF_021028975.2). Lineage (NCBI taxonomy): Eukaryota > Metazoa > Chordata > Lepidosauria > Squamata > Sphaerodactylidae > Sphaerodactylus > Sphaerodactylus townsendi. The sequence goes on along the minus strand of NC_059425.1, from coordinate 124,867,996 downwards.
TCACTACGGCTTAGTGGATTGAGTGTTGAGTTTTGATGCAAGAAACCCATTTTCTGGTTCCTTCTTGATGTTTTTTGGTTAGTTTGGGCAATGCGTCATGGTCTACCAACCTAATGTGACTTTGTTGTGATGCCTGAATGCTACTAAGTGCTCCCTGGAAGAAGTATTGTACACACATGTTTCTTTGTTTAAAGATTATGCACAAAATTATGCAAATAATGCAAATCAGGAATTTCATGAAAACCAGCTAGTGAAATTTTTGAATAGCTTTTGCTGAGAAGTGTAGCTTTGTGGACACGTTTAGAAACTAGAAAGTAGGATGTTAACAGTTCTCCCTCATTTAATAGGCTCTCTTAATTTTGTGCTTAGTCTTTAAACAAATTCTGAAGGGAAAAATATTTCTTCAATAAAAATATGCTGGGGAAGATATCTACAGCTCTGGACTTAATTATATTTTTTAAAAATTAAAGTATTATTTCAATTTATTTTATACAAAGCAGATCTATAAAATACTAAATACTGAAATTCAATATTAAAGTAATAATATTTCAGCAAGTTTCATGAAATGTTGTAACAGGATTGTGCTTTCAAAGACCTTTGTATAATTTTGGATTTTTTCTTTAGTAGCTTCTTTTGTGGAAGAGAACTCTTTCAGGCATGGTTTGATAGTCCAGATCCTTTGCGGTCTGTCTTTTCTAACCTATGACCCCTGTTCCTATAAGGTCAACATCTGAGGGCAGGAGATTAAGATAGTTTAAAGACTGGAATGGAAAAAGCCCACATATTTTTGTGGCAAAGTAATCAGAGTAATCACATAATTTATTTACTTTTAAACTTAGTTTCAGAGTAACAAGTTGTGTTGCTGTTTCACAGGGAAAAATAATGAGAGATGAAATCTTTTTATGTTTTATAAAAACTCAAGATCTGTTCCTTTGTAATATAGCTAGAAATCTGGTCTCACTACTTGTGTTTATCCATTTTGTTACTCTTGTAATTTGCAAGAGTATTGCCATTAGTATCACAGATTTCTTGGTAAGGATCTGACCATGCTTGCCAAATATGCTCTCAGGGACTCTCAAAATCATGTGCTGAGTTGCTAGAATTTAATTAAAACTTCTCTCTATTATTCTGTTTTCAAGTGCAGATGCTTCCAGCATAGTGGGTAGTGTTTATAATAGTTATTTCATGAATAACACAAGAAAACATGCCCATTTCTTTGTAGCAACAGTTACCATGTGTCCTAGACAACATCCCTATGAATAGGATCCACTTTGTAATTTGGTCCAAATTCACATTAAAGGCTATCTTAGCATAAAGGAGAAAAAAAATTGAATTCTCTCTTGCCTCTGAATTTTTTGCTTAGAACTTTACCTAGTTTAAAGGAATGTGTGCAGTCTGGGCAAAGATACACCAAACATTTATAAAGGGAGCTTTTGAACTAGTAACAAAGCTCTTTGTGCATATTTAGAAGAATTACAAAGACATTGATGACAGAGTTTATTGAACAGAGTAATTATCGCATATAAGTAGTTATAATATCAAGCATATAGCAACAGTGCCAAATAGCAGGCTGATCAGATTTTTCAAATGCTCAAAAACACTGTTCAGTGGGTGTCATTCAAGAAACAGGAGGCAAGATGTTGAAAGAGGTAAAGAAGGGGGGTGAAGCTGAGGGTGATAGTTACCCCAAGTTCCAAGCATCAGTCAGAGTCTTGGGCAGGATTGTAAGATCTCGATCCCTAATTGAAGAAAGTAAGGAAAGCAAGATCCAGATTCGAAGAGAAATATATATGGAAACTGGAGTTTCCCTTTCACAAGACAGTGATAACCTCAGGCAGGCAAAAGTGCAGTCTGGATTCATATATTGGCCCCAGTTATAAGTTTCTGTTCAAAACAAAAGCTAGAAATGTGGGGAAGTGGATGAGGTCATTTTAATGTGTGTCCTTCCTGACTGACTCAAGGTGAAAAAGAAGGAGTTCCTGAGTCTTGGGGAAACTTCCAAAAAAGGAAGGACAAGGATGGGGAGAAGTCTTAACTTCAATTGTTATCCTGGAGCCCTGTCGTTAGAGAAGGTCTGACAGCTGCAGTTTTTGGAGGAGCAGTGCAGGAGAAGTCATCATCACAGGAGACCACTGTCTGGGTTATTGTTTTGTGAGTGAGGATAATGAGTTGGGCTGCTGACATGATCACTCTTAGGCATCCTCTCAGATCTTAGAGTCAAGGCAGCCCCCTTACTGAGGAGCTTTGGGATATGAAAAGACACGAGAGATGGCTAGAGTGATAGTGAAGAAAGATAAAGGCTAGAGCTACCCCATGACATTGATGGCTGTGAAGAAGAAAACTTGTCTGCCACCACTGTGTAGACCTGTTGGGCTTTGGAATAATGTGTGCTGTACAGCAACCTGCTTCAACCAGCTTGTTTGATATTTTGCGATGAAAATCTTTTGCATCCATCTAACCTGGACTATTTATTAACAGTGATAATATCAGATGGCACCAGGGTGCTTGCTTGTCCAGTTGTATGGAATACCTTACAGCTTATTCAGTCTGAAGATGTGTACGGGATTCTTGAAAGTCTACAACCTACTCCCTGTTTGAATGACTGTTGTCTCTCTTGGTTATGTAACTTTGCTTGGTAGGGCTGGTGAGCTGGATCCAGGAGACAATAAATGTCTCTGTGGAAGAGGGGATGATTTCCCTTGTTCTAACAGGCAGTGTGCACCCGCTTCTGAAGTAATGTACCCTGGATCCAAAAGACTTGAATAACAATAATCCAGTTTCAAGTGTACCATTCCTGAGAAAGATGATTGAATTGATGATTGCTAGACTGTTACCACACCACCACAAACACATGAACATACATTCAGATTCACATGTGAAATTAGCTTGTGTGCTTGTGCAGGGTGCAGAACATTGGGTCTTTTACCTAACGAGGTTGCTGTGAGCAGCAAGTTTTAAGTAGGAAAAGGATGACAGAGACCTGAGTTAAAAGGGATGTAGAGTTTATTGAGGGATTTAGTACAATAGTTGGGAAGGGAACTTACCCTAAGGAAATACTGGCAAGTTAGAAATGTTAGAGAATTCCATTCTATCACAGCTTCTGTTCATTATTCTGAAGATACTTCTAGTGTTTCTGATAGTCCCTATAAATTAAAATAACAACTATAGAGGGAAAAGTAATTCTAGTACATTTTGTGTAATTAAAATGCACAGTTAGATTTACCAATACCAGGAGACGTATGTTTTCTGTCCGGATCACTTCTTTCACAGTAACTGTGGTTTAGTTAGGTGTGATGCTACTCCTTTATTATTATTATTATTTGATTGACAGGCTGCCCTTCACCATGATGGCTCAGTGTGGCTTACAACAAGTACAAAAAATTAAAACAGTCAGTTTTTGGTGTGTCAGTCAATGGCACTAAAAACCAGATGTAACTAAGAGGGATGGCAAAGATGGATGAAAAAAGGCGAAGGGAGGGAAGGGATAGGGAAGGGATAAGGATACCATTGCTGCCCTCAACCATAGGCCTGTGATGCTGTGTCCCATGGTTTTTTGCTGCCGCTTGCTGTGTTAAGGCCTGCATCAGGTCCTATCCAGAACTGGAAAAGGGGGGCTTCATTTCCCCCCACTACTGCCCAAACACAACAGCCGATCAGAATGGGGGACACCAGGGATGTTTGCGCACATGCGGATATGCTTGCAGTGTAAAAACAAAAGACACGGACTTGTGTAAAACAAACTGGAGTATTTCCTCCCGGTCTTCACTCGATTCCTTCACAGAAATGGGCAGTCACGCAAAGGGAGAAACCGGGATAAAATAGACCTGGATTGTAAGATACAGATTGTAACCCGGTATAATTGTGTCGTGGAGAAACAGTCAAAGAATAAAATGCTCCAGACCCCACTCCCTGAATCTCAGCTACATCCAGTGAAGCAGCTATGTTTTATCAGGCACCCTAAAAGTAGCTTATTTCTGCACACAGACTGCAGATGCCATTTTTTCCAAAGCACTGATGCTTTGAAGGTCTCCTGTGCAGCAATCATGGCAAATAATGCTACTGAAATTCCGCAGAATGATGCCATTGCTCAGAAAACTAGCAGAATTAGAGAGTTAACAGGCATGTGCGCATTTCCTCTCTGCAGCTTGTCTGCAAAAATGAATGTCTGGGAATGCTACACCCTTGCCAAGATCAGATTAGTTGGAAGGATCCTGTTGCCTGGAAAATAAGCAGAATCAAAGAACAATACAGTGAGAATATGTGCATGCTCCTGACTTGGTAAGCATCAAACTTAAAACGAAATAGATTTTTTGTTGAGGGTGGGGTAGCTTTGTTTCATTAAGAATCCAAGATTTCTACTACCATTTTAGAAACCCAAAGTAATGATCTAAAATGGGTTATTTTTCTCTCTTTCTCACAATACTAGAACCAGGGGGCATTCATTGAAAATGCTGGGGGGAAGAATTAGGACTAATAAAAGGAAACACTTCTTCACGCAACGTGTGATTGGTGTTTGGAATATGCTGCCACAGGAGGTGGTGATGGCCACTAACCTGGATAGCTTTAAAAGGGGCTTGGACATTTATGGAGGAGAAGTCGATTTATGGCTACCAATCTTGATCCTCCTTGATCTGAGATTGCAAATGCCTTAACAGACCAGGTGATCGGGAGCAACAGCCGCAGAAGGCCATTGCGTTCACATCCTACATGTGAGCTCCCAAAGGCACCTGGTGGGCCACTGCGAGTAGCAGAGAGGTGGACTAGATGGACTTTGGTCTGATCCAGCTGGCTTGTTCTTATGTTCTTATGTTCTTATTTTCCCAGCTCAGGAGTTCCATTATGTGTACCTGTAATATATTTAGAGAAGACACCATCTTGATTGAAACAGAGGATATGAACCTCACCCTAGAAAAATGTTTTATTTAAATCCATGATTTAAAATCTGTTTTCCATTTTCAGTTCTTGTATTTCTTGAAAAAATGTGTTTACTATGCCACAGGATTGTGAGGAGTAGTACACAGCATTAAGGGAGATTTTTTTTTAAAAAAAACAGCCTTACTGGTAGTTTTTATAGAAAGTGGCAATGAATGGTTTTGGGAATCACTGAAAATGCAAAGGTAAAACTGTACAGCAATTTGGGCAATTTCTCCATTGATCAAGAGGACATCTGGGTAGTTTGGATCTCCATTCAGGAAGGCAGGGGTTAATAAAAAATTTTCCCAGGCTCCTCCTCTTTCTGAGGTCGGGCTCTTCTCTCGCTCTCCCAGTTTGTTCCCTGCCTCAGGAAGAGCAGGTTCAGTGGCTGTTACTCAGCCACTGAAGTTTGTTTTTTCATTCTCTTTTCATTCTTTTTTCAACTCAGAGCGCTGGGAATAGGACTAGCAGTTGAGATAGCAATTTGCCTCAAACGGCACAGCTTCTCCTGCCCTCCAGTCCCGTTGAGAAGAGACTGGCGTTGGAGGCTTTTTGGCACCAACGCGCGCGCGCCTTTTTTCCTCTCCTCCTCCCCTCCGCAGAGCAGGAGACATGCCAAAACGGAGGGAGGCTCTCCTGAAGCAGCTATGGAGGTGACTGGAGGTGACCTTGCATGAATCACTGTGGCCAGATCCGCCTGGGAGAGGAAGGGGGCCAGCCACCGGGCCTGGCGAAGATGGAAAAACGCAACCCGGGTTACATGGGCCACCTGGGTCTCCATAGAAAGAGACGAATCCAGGTGGACCCCCAGGCTGCAAACCGAGGGGGCCGGTGCCAATGAGACCCCCTCCCACACCGGCGGCTGGAAGCCCTCCCCCGTGACCTAGCCAAAGGATTTCCGTCTTTGCTGGATTCAGTTTTAACCTGCTCAGCGTCAACCAACCAGCAACCGCCTCCAAACAATGCTGTAGAGCTGCAGGGGCGGCGTCTGAGTTGTGGAGGCTTGAGTTGTGGAGGCTTATCTGGGGAATTCACTTGAGTTGTGGAGGCTTATCTGGGGAATTCAGATTAGCCTGTGCACTCCCACACATGCCAGCTGGGTGACCTTGGGCTAGTCACAGCTTTTCAGAGCTCTCTCAGCCCCACCCACCTCACAGGGTGTTTGTTGTGAGGGGGGAAGGGAAAGGAGATTGTAAGCCCTGTTGAGTCTTCTTTAGGTGAGAAAGGGGGATATAAATCCAAACTCCTCCTCCTCCTCCTCCTCCTCCTCCTCCTCTTCTTCTTCTTCTTCTTCTTCTTCTTCTTCTTCTTCTTCTGTAGAGAAACAAGATCCATATAGTAGTAATAGAGGAGGAGGAGGAGGAGGAGGGGTTTGGATTTATATCCCACCTTTCTATCCTGTAAGGAGACTCAAGGTGGGTTACAAAGTTCTTTCCCTTCCTCTCCCCACAACAGACACCTTGTGAGGTAGGTGGGGCTGAGAGAGTTCTGAGAAAACTGTCACTAGCCCAGGGTCACCCAGCAGATATGTAGGAGTGTGGAAACACATCTGGTTCACCAGATAAGCCCCTGCCACTCAGGTGGAGGAAGACAGCGAAGGTTCCTGCGAATGCTCCCAGCCTGGAGCAAGCAGCGCAGGAGGGCCACAGAAGGAAGCAGCCGTGGCTAGCCCGGCAGGCAAAATGCAAACGGGCGGCTCCCAGGCAACGGAGCTTTCGCGCCCAAAGGAGGGAGCGCGCAAAACGGCCAGCAGCCATGGCGACCCGCTCCGCTCCAGCCCACCGTACTCTGGTGTCCCGAGTCTGGGCTTTTCTGTGGCCACGTCGCAAAATGAGGAGACAAGGGAGGCTCCGCTGGAACTGCAGGAGGGCGGTAAGCTCTCGGTGAGAGAGTTAAAATCTGAGCTTTTTGAATTCCTTAAAGGGGCATTGCAGCAAGAAAGAGCTGTTATGAGAGAGGAAATGCTAGAACTTTACAGATCCTCAACCACCTGCCCAGCTAGTCCCCCTGCTAGTTCCATAGTAACCCTTTCCAAGCAAGGGCTTAAAGATAATAAGAGAGCTGGCACCCCTTGGCAAACTAAGGCAGCCTTAAAAAGGCCAAAATTAATTCCTGAACCCTCTGGCAACTCCTCAGATTCAGAGCCACCCAGTAGGGAGGAGGGGGATGTCCTATCAGATCAGGAGGATCTGGAGGAAATGAAGGTTACTGCACAATCTTCCCGTCTGTTTCAGATGGATGACTATCAATATTTGCTATCTAAATCGGTTGCTGCGCTTCACCTGGGGGAAGCACAAAGTGGAGAGGGTTCTTCTAAGCTTAAATCCACTTCCATACACAAGGGAGATGGGGAATTTTTTCCTTCCAACCCTGATTCCAAGAAGGTTTTTCCCTTCCCAGAATATTTTGAGACTCAAGTCATTAATCAATGGGAAAAGCCAGCTGCTAACAGAAGGTGCCCCATTTTTTTGCGAAAATTGTATGATTTACCTGCGTATGCTAATAATATTTTACAAGTCCCGATTATAGATGGCCTAGTAGCTGCGTTGCAGAGCTCAGGTCTTGTATCCAAGGATGGTAGAGGACAAATCAAAGAGACACAAGATAGAAGGGCAGAGCAATTCTGCAAAAGGATTCACGAAGCGGCTGCCATGGCCATCAGAGCCTCTGCCACTGCCTCGATTGTTTCCAAAGCATCGATTGTCTGGGCAAGGAAGGTGTTGGAGATTCTGCCTCCCACGGAGACCAAAGCCATAGGGGGAGTTAACAGGATGTTGAAGGCTGCCAGTTTCGCCGCTGATGCCACCCTAGACTCTGTCACCTTCTCAGCACGTTCAATGGCCTCTTCCGTTGCCGCGCGTAGACTGCTATGGCTGAGAGCGTGGCAGACAGACTGGAGATCTAAAGCCATGGTCTCAGAATGCGCCTTCCAGGGAGAAAAGTTGTTTGGGGAAGACCTCAAAGAATTTCTAGTGGACCCCAAGGAGAAACCTAAGCACCTGCCAAAGCCCTCTCGGAACTTCGACAGGAAACCATCCTCTAACTTTAATTTTCGTCCCCAACAGGGAGCCAACCAGTTCAAGAGAGACAATTTTCGACGCTCCTACAGAAACCAAGGACGACACCAGAACAAGAAAGGATTCCCATACAAGAAGAATCCAGCTTCCGATCGCTACAACCAGGACAATCGCCAATCCAAGGCATGACGCCAAGCCCCACGCAGTGGGAGGAAGACTTCATAAATTCTGCCAGGAGTGGCGATCCTCTCACACAGACGCTTGGTCCCTGGAGATAGTAACTTCGGGATATGTAATAGAGTTTCTTCCTCTCCCTCCAAGTCGCTTCATGATGTCCCCATTATCCAAAATTCCAGAAAAGAGGTACAGAAAGCTGAAAGCCATCTCACATCTATAGAAATAGAAGCTGTGGAGCATGTGCCATCGGAACAGAGGGAGCAGGGAGTCTACTCCATACTCTTCACGGTATCCAAGAAAAACGGGGAGTGGTTTCAATTTTAGATTTAAAGCACGTAAACCAATTTGTCAAACTAAAACACTTCAGAATGGAAACTCTGCGTTCCATTGCCGACTCCCTGCAACCCAACGAGTTCCTCACTTCAATCGATCTAGCCGAAGCCTATCTTCATGTACCCATATTCGAGGGCCACAGAAAATTCCTCCGATTTGGCGTAGGAAAAGATCATTTTCAATTCAGGGCTCTCGCATTCGGGCTTTGCACTGCGCCAAGAGTGTTCACCAAACTGCTCATCAACTTAGTGGTATTGCTCAGGGAAAGAAACATCAGACTGCACCCCTACCTGGACGATATCTTGATTCGATCAAACTCTCAGGATCAAGCACTTTCAGACGTTCAGGAGACCTTGCTATGCTTAGAGAAACACGGCTTCTTAGTCAACAGGGAGAAGAGTTCTTTAAACCCGGTCCAACAATTGGAACATCTGGGTTTCATCCTAGACACCCAGTCGTGCAAGATTCTGGTCCCTCTGCAGAAACAACGGACCCTGAGGACCAAGATACAGCAGGTTCTCACCAGAAACAAATGCTCCGTCCTCACTCTGGCCAGCCTGATGGGCCTGTTGGTAGCCTACTCCGAAGCCATTCAGTGGGGACGGTTCAGATCCAGACCATTACAGAGATTCCTTCTACCTTTTCAGGAAATTATTTCCAACAAAATTCATCAGCAGGTTGTAGTACCGAGGCTGGTCAAGATCAGCCTGTTGTGGGGAACCAGACCGTCCAATCTAAACATCGGGAAGACCTTCTGGATACCCTCCACCAAACAGATGTTCTCGGATGCCAGCCTTCAAGGTTGGGGAGCTACACTAGAGGGCATCCCTACTCAGGGGACCTGGTCAGCAGAAGAGACTCATCTCCACATCAATGTGTTGGAGCTGCGGGCAATTCGTTTAGCCCTCAAACGCTTTCAACATTTGCTGGTAGGAGCCCATGTTCTAGTTTCCGGTTGAACAATACGCCAGCCAAATTTGCCAGAACAGACAGGGAGGTTCCAGGTCATCAGCCCTACAGAGGGAAGCCGTCTTGCTTTTCAATGGGCAGAGACTCACATATCCTCCATCAGAGCCGAGCACATTCAGGGCAATCTGAACATTCAAGCGGACTGGCTGAGCAGACAAAGCATTCACCCAGGAGAATGGCATCTGAAGGAGGAGATCTTTCAATGGATCTCTCAGAGACTGGGAACTCCGATCGTGGACCTCTTTGCCTCCAATCTGAACAATCAACTTTCCAGATTCATGTCACGTTTCCATCACCCGAAAGCGGAAGACACAGATGCCTTATCCTCCAAATGGCCTCTCGGAATTCTTTACACCTTTCCTCCCTTTCCCATGATCCCTAGGCTCCTGCGAAGATCAATCAAGAACGAAGGACGCCATTCTTGTGGCTCCCTGGTGCGGCTCCAGGCGCTTCATGGTTCACCAACATCTTACAGATGTCAGTACTCAAAACCCATCCGCCTACCACCTCATCAGGACCTGCTCAGCCAGGGATCCTATATTTCATCCAGATCCAAAGCCGCTTTGAACTTGACCGCGTGGAGATTGAACGGCAACAACTAGTTTCCAGAGGCTACTTTGCAGCAGTATTAAACACCATGCTAGCTTCTAGAAAACCTTCCACTAAAAGAATATATAACACTACGTGGAAAGCCTTCGTCAGATGGTGCTGGCGGAAGAAGGTCTCACCTACGGAGCCCAAGATTGGTGACATTCTGGCCTTCTTACAGGATGGCTTAGAGACTGGCCTTAGAACAAATACACTCCGCAGACAGGTGGCAGCGTAACCTCAGTGATCCCTAGAATAGAAGGTTTTCCCTAGTTCTCATCCACACATTGTCAGGTTCCTTAGGGAGCCTCCCTTAAGGGTAGGCCAATCAACCATCATTTTCCCAATGGAGGTTAAGCACACTGTTTTACACGCACTCACTTGGCTCCCTTTGAGCCCATTATGGACATTTCCCTCAAATACCTCAGAATGAAGGTTGTCTTTCTAATTGCCATTACTTCTGCCAGAAGAATTTCTGAGTTGGCATGCCCTTTTCGGGATCAAGCCACCACTATGTGTTTTTTTCACAAGGATAAGGTAGTGCTGGGGACGGACCCTGCCTTCGTCCCCAAGGTTAATTCCACCTTCCATAGACGCCAGGAAATTTTTTCTGCCAACTTTTGTGCAGGACCCAACACACCCCAAGGAGGTGTATTGGCATAAACTTGATGTCAGAAGGGCCCTGAAGTCTTTTCTGATTAGGACCCAGGAGTTTAGACGATCAGAATCCCTATTCATTTCCATTGCCAATCATAATCGAGGTCAAAATTGTCCTCCCCCCCCTCCTATTAGCAAGTGCCTGAGAGAATGCATAGCTGAGGCATATCAGGTACAAAAACTGACAGTCCCAATTGGGATTACGGCTCATTCTGTCCGTAATGCATCCACTACTGCAGCATTTAACAATAATGTGCCCGTGTCTGAAATATGTAGAGCTGCAACGTGGTCCCTCTCTTTCCACGCTTTGTCCGCATTATTACAGACTGAATGTCTTCAGTGCTGCCGATGCAGACTACGCTGTAGGGTGTTACATCAACACATCATAGGAGAGGATTCTCGACCCCACCCTTTAATTTGTCAGTGACACTGCTAGGGAGGTCACCCAGATGTCCTCTTTGCTCAATGGAGAAATAACATTGGTCTTACCTGTGAAGGAGACTTCTCCATTGAGCAATTGAGGACATCTGCCCACCCGAATAGTCATACATCCTCTCCACTAGTTTATATAGTCGTTTTTTCTAGAGTTACATTTTCCCAAGGGAACTAATCCTTGGGTTTTTTTTCTGATGGACCGCTTAAATTGATTCTTTCTCGTTTTTTGTGGTTTTTTCCTTCCTGGACTACTTGTACCTTCCCCTGGTTATGGGAGGCTGTTGTTGTTCCAGGAATCCTTTTTATCTGCAAGTTTTGGTTCGGACCCTTCTTTACTCAGGCATGCACTGCTTGTTGGAGAAACCAGAACTGGGAGAGCGGTAGAGAAGAGCCCGACCTCAGAAAGAGGAGGAGCCCGGGAAAATTTTTTATTAACCCCTGCCTTCCTGAATGGAGATCCAAACTACCCAGATGTCCTCAATTGCTCAATGGAGAAGTCTCCTTCACAGGTAAGACCAATGTTATTTCTAACCTTACCCTTTCTTATTTACTGTATGAAGGACAGGCAGTGGGATCTAGGTGCTTTGCATTACTATTCTGACATTTTCTTTCTGTTCACAGTTTTGCCTGCTTAGGGCTCCCTTGATGCTGGGCAGCATTCAACGGGACTCTATATGTTATATGGCATGGGAGGAGTGTGTTAGTAGAGCTCAGCATTTTTTGGCATAAAAAAGTACAAGAAAGTGTAATAGCTTTGATTAAGTGAGATTGTAATGTAAATGGTTCACTTGAGGAGGCAACCAAACGAACTTGGTTCTGAGTAAATAATGCACAGAATTGCATTGCATGTCATGTGCTATAGTACGGAAAGAAGGTATTGTAAGTGAGCATGGATCTCTCAGATCTTTATGTATTTATTCACATACCCGTTTCATTAGTTGGAGACCTCATTGCCCTGGAAAATTACCTTTTGAGTATTTAGAGGTTGGTTATCCCTGCTCTAAAGCATGTGCTGGTCACTTTTTAAATAGAATTCATGGGACAGATAGACTTGTGCTGGACAGTCACATGAGCTCTTGGTATGGGGAGTCTTGGTAGCTGGATCTGTACTAAAGGCTGATTTTTTTTACAATGATTTTATTATTATTTTTATAGTTCTCAGAGGGCCACATAGAATAGAATCTTTTGCCATACATTTTAAATTACACCAGTACCTTTCAAAATAATTTCAGTCGAAGTAATTAAATCTGTCTTTTAATTCTAATGTTCTCAGGTAGCTGGCTACTTCTTTCAATCTGAGGAGGGAGAGTGGGATTGGGTAGACGTCAGCTGCTCTTATTTTGTATATGCTAATTCTTTTAAATGTATGGACTTTAATTGGGCCAATTTGATAGTAAGCTAGCGAAACAACTGAGGACCACTCTCTCCACTCCAGAGAAAAAAAATTCCAGATTCTAACCCTATTTGGAAAAGCGAGCTCATAGTGTATCAGAAAGAACAGAGAAATCCTATTCTAACACTATATTTTTCCTTAAAGGATGTAGTACAGAGCAGTGGAATTGTTTTTTAGGTGATTGACAGGACATAGTTAAAGCTTGTTGTGACCTGAGGCCTAATAGATCAAGTATTTGCTGCTTGGAAGAGGAAAGAAGCTGGCAGGGGGAGGACAAAACCTGGTGCTTCCGACCGTTAAAGAAAAATAAAAAGCCAGCTGCTCTCTGAGCAAAGCTCGATTCCTTTCAGGCCTTTAATAGACAAGAATATATTCAAAGGCCCTGTATTCATGAGGCCCTGTAGACTTATACCCTGCCATTATGCGAAAAATGCAGAACTTGGACAGTGAGAGACCTTTGATGCATCTATCTTCTGTCTCATTGTTTAACACCCTTAAAACAAATGTGGGTTCCTCAGTTCTGTATGTGAGTCTATGTACACATATGTGGATGCATCCTTGGTCTGATTACTACTCAGTATTTAATGAAGATAATTTTTCAGTAAATATAGAAGATTTAATAATCCAAAGTCCTGTGTAATATTATTGGTGTATTAGTGTAAGATGAATATCTTATTTTAGGGGGGTTATTTTTGGGTGGTTTAATGAAATTTCTTTGTTGTAACAAGAATACTATTTTGCTAACGCTAGGACCATGGTGGCAAACCTATGGCGCTCCAGATGTTCATGGACTACAATTCCCATCAGCCCCTGTCAGCATGGGGCATTCTGGCAGTGGCTGATGGGAATTGTAGTCCATGAACATCTGGAGTGCCATAGGTTCGCCATCACTGCGCTAGGATATTTCCTGTCCTTTCTTCAAGGAATCATCACTTTATGCGTGCAGTTAGTTCTTGCATTGAAGACAGTTTACAATCTTGCAATGATAAATTCTTCATGTTCTCCTGGAGGTGTAGACTATCTTGGATGGGTGCTTTCTTGCCCTTTAACTGGGAGGCAGGAAATGACTTTTTAAAACTTCCTGTCTGATCTTCATCCTCCATTTCGTCAGTATTCTTTCCTGCCTGATTGGGAGTGCAATGATCTCTGGTCGCTCCTTGGAAACTTTTATTCCTTTTGCCTTAATCCTGTCTTTGTGTAGTCTGTGAGTTGTCTTTTGTCTACCCATACCCTTCCCCTTCCTTATTTGTGTGAGGAATAGTTTAAGGGTAAAAAACAGGGCTAGTTTCACTTTCGGTTCCACAGCACATTGGCCCCTTTTTACTCAGCCATTCAAGATGGCGAACAGATCCTTCTCCCCGGAAAGGGAGACATTCGCCAGGACGACTGCAGAGGGCACCCGAGCCTCAGTAGCCCGCAGTCTTTCTTCCCCCTCCAGCAGCTGCGGGGCTAGCTTGGAGGAGGGCAATGGAGCCCGTTCAGGCGGCCGCTTGGTCGACCGAGAACGGGACGAAGAGACTCACCCCCCCCCCTCCCGAAAAAGGCACAGGGGAAGAAAAAGCAGCAGGCGAACTCTGACGCTTCTGAGTGCCCGCCCACGGAACGCTGCAACGAGCGCCGGAGCGGAACGCAGGCAGCGTCGCTCCAGAACTCCTCCCCTCCGGAACGAGATGCGCCTAGCAGAGCGCATCAACTCTACCGCGATCGCTTCTCTCCTCCTCCCCCTGATATGGAGTCAACCACGGCGGCTCACAGGCAAGAGCGTTCCGGGTCCCCGGGGAGTGTTCAATCCTCCAGTGCAGCGCAGACCCACTCTGGAGGGCAGGGAGCAGAGGGATTTTTTACTGGGTGGCAGAGATTTACTCCCCAGGAGTTTGTTCAGCTCCTCTCAAACACCGTTTCTGCAGCTTTCGAAAAATCTTCTGCCAGGGCTAGACAGTCAGAAGCCAGTAGTCGTAGACGCAGAAATAGATCCAGATCTCCTCATCAGCCCTCACACAGGCGCCACCATTCAGAGTCTAGGAACCCTCTCACCTTCCCAGCAGAGAGCAGTGCCAGTGAGGGGGAGGAAGAGGAGATCCAAAATAGATTTTCTGACTCAGAAGAGATTAATGTTGAAACCCCAGAGCAATCACATAGATTTTTCAAAGTGGATGACCTGGCCTCCCTACTTTCCAAAGCCATTGCTGCCTTGGAATTGCAAGATTCAGAAAACTTTAGATCCCTCCAGGCACTAATACACTCCCACAAAACAAAATATAAAGGGCAGACCTAAAGGTAGCCAAACATATTTTCCATCTGATAATGATGGCCCAGTTTGTTTTCCAGTCCCTGAGCTTTTTGAAAATCGCATCAGAAAAGAATGGGACGATCCATCATCCAGCAAGGGCTTAGCGATTGCTAAGAAATTGTATGTCATGCCTGAATTCTTTAATAGAATGCTGGGAATACCCCTGGTAGATGCACCCAGGGTGGGTCTACAAACAGCAGGATTAGTGAATAAAGAAGGAGATGGTTCCCCTCGAAACCCCATAGATAAGAGATCTGATGCAGCTCTTAGGCCAGGGGTAGGGAACCTGCGGCTCTCCAGATGTTCAGGAACTACAATTCCCATCAGCCTCTACCAGCATGGCCAATTGGCCATGCTGACAGAGGCTGATGGGAATTGTAGTTCCTGAACATCTGGAGAGCCGCAGGTTCCCTACCCCTGTCTTAGGCGATCTCATGAGTGGATGACAGCTAACATCAGAGCACTAGTGACCTCTTCGATTTTGGCTAGGGCCTCCCTAGCATGGCTAAAAAGACTCATGGACATGATTCCACCTGAACAAGCAGGCACCAGGGAAGGCCTGCAACGCATCCTCCTCACAAATTCCTTTATAGTGGATGCAACCCTGGATGCGATGTCCTATGCAGCAAGAGCAATCGCAACTTCAACTGTTGCCAGAAGAAATTCATGGCTTCGTGTTTGGCAAGCAGATCAACATTCTAAAATAGTGGTAGCAGGTTACTCTTTTCAGGGAGAACGCCTCTTTGGTCAAGAACTCGACCAAATTCTAGTTGAAGGAAAAGACAAAAGAAAGACTCTGCCAAAATTTGTTAGAGCCACCTCCCCGGCACGTTCGTCCAGATCATTCTTCCGTACTCAGAGGACTCTGCCTAGATTCAACAAAGACACTAAACGATCTACCTGGGATAGCAGGAAGACCACTTGGCAAAATCAGTCCTTTCGGGGCAGATCCTCCTTTCGACCCACAGGTAGAGGAGGAAAGTTTACAAATTCCAAAAAAACGAACAGAGCATGACTATCACACCATTCCGATAGGGGGGTGTCTTCAGTTATTTCAGACAGCCTGGCAGGGAAGTCATGTGGATCGTTGGACTCAAGACGTGATATCTCAAGGCTACATAATAGAATTCAACCAAATCCCAAAATCCAGGTTCATTCCATCATGCCTCAAACCAGATTCGATCAAAGCACATCGCACCAAGATGGCCATTCAACATCTATTGGACATTCAGGCTATAGAGGAAGTCCCAATCCATGACAGAAAGAAGGGAGTTTACTCACACTTTTTTGTCGTTCCCTAAAAAAGAATGGCGACTGGCATCATGCCATACTGAACCTGAGATATCTCAACAAACATATAAAACTCCGGCTGATTCGAATGGAAACCATCAGAATGATAGCAGAGGCATTGAGACATCGAGACCTACTGACTTCCCTGGACCTCAGCTGCTGCATCTACACATCCCTATCCACCTATCGCACCACAGGTTTCTGAGATTCGCCTTCCAACACCAACACTTCCAGTTTAAAGCTGCTACTCTCTTTGGCACAGCCACGGCACCGGTGAGTTTTCTCAAAAGTGCTACTGGCTCCTATTGTGTTCCTTCTTCTGAGAGGCATACACCTACACCCCTACCTCGACGACATTCTTATTCGGTCGAGATCCCAAGAGGAAGCCATCAGGGACCTTTCTCTGGTGATGGAAGTGCTGGAACAACATGGGTTTGTGATCAACAAGGAAAAGAGCTCCTTGATCCCCAAGATGTAGATGGAACACTTAGGAGCACTGATTTCAACATCAAAGAACTCCTTCTTCATTCCCAACAAAAAGATCACCAAGATACAACGAACAGTGGCATCAGTGATTCGCAGCTCCAAGTTCTCTCTTCTTCAATTGACCAGTCTTCTCGGCCTAATGATCTCTACCATCAATCTTCTACAATGGGCCCGACTGCATGCAAGGCCTCTACAAGCCTTTCCCCGTTCGTATCAGAACACCATCATAGTAAAACACGACAAAACCCTAGTCATACCACAAACATTGAAGACAGAACTCTCTTGGTGGATGGTCAGAGAACACCTGACCCAGGGAAAAGTGTGTCTTTTTCCAGAAAGACCACAACTGTACTCAGATGCGAGTCTACTTGGGTGGGGAGCCACCCTCGATGGCAAAATCATTCAAGGCAAATGGTCTCACCAAGAATCATCACTATCAATCAACATATTGGAGATAAGAGCAATCAGACTGGCTGCTGAGCTTCAAAGAGTATGCTGAAAACAACGCCATGTGGTCATCTGGACAGACAACATCTCAGCAAAGACCTACCTCAATCACCAGGGAGGATCGAGATCTCCAAAGCTTCATCAAGAAGTCAGCAAGATTCTCAAATGGGCTTAAAGCAACAGAGCCCTTCGGGGATGGGGCGGTATAAAAGCCTAAATAAATAAATAAATAAATTCTCTCCATTCAAGCGGAATACATACAGGGCAAGTTGAACGTCCAAGCGGACTGGCTCAGTCGCACAACAGTTCAAGACGCATAATGGAAACTGGATCCCAGGATCTTCCAACAGATCTGCCAGAAATTCGGGACTCCGTCCTTAGACCTCTTTGCCAACAAAGACAATCATCAGATACCCAAATATGTCTCGAGTGGTTCTTGACCCGAAGGCCTTTGCAACTGACGTTAACTACCCATTGGCCCAACGCCTTGATGTATCGCGTTCCCCAGTTCCGGTGATCCCAAAACTATTTCGAGGATCATGGCATCTCGAGCATCGATCATCCTGGTAGCTCCAAGCGTGGCCAAAGAAGACCATGGTTTTCTGTCATTCAACGACTGGTCAGTAAAACCAGCCTTCCGTCTACCAAACATTCCACACTTGCTCACTGAAAGGACCCATAAGACATCCGACCCAGAATGGTTTACCGATTGACCATGGTTGTTGAACGGAGAAAAACTAAGAAACAAGGGATATTCAGTTAAAGTGACTGAAACCTTAATGGCCTCGTGACCGGCAACCATCGCGGATCTATAATGCTTCCTGGAAGGTTTTTTGTACAGTGGGCATCAAAACATCGTGGTTGACCTGACTTCACCCAAAATAACTTCGGGATTCTCGAATTTCTACAAGAGGGAGCCTTGAATTAGGTCTGAGGAGTGCTACCTGCGACGCCAAATAGCGGCACTATCCACGATCTGGCCCAAGATCCAAGGTGTTCCAGCATCACGTCACCCAGATGTAGTAAGATTCCTAAAGGCGTATCCCAAATACAACCACCAGTGAATCATAGATTTCCTCCTGGAAACTACATACAGTGCTAGCGGCTCTCACCAAGCCCCCTTTGAGCCGATACAAACCATCCACCTTAAGTGGTTGAGAGAATGAAAGCGTTATTCCTTGTAGCCATCACATCGGCCAGAAGAGTATCAGAATTGAGAGCCTTATCAGTGAATCCCAATTTCTGGAGTGTTCCCATCCAGATAGGGTGGTACTACACAGAACCGACCTTCAGACCAAAGCCCAGCTCCAGCTTCCATCTTAAACAGGAAATTGTTATCCGTAATTTCTGCCCGAGACACTCACCCTACAGAGATTGTGGCACAACCTGGATGCTGCGCCAGGGCGTGTAAAAGCTTTCATTATTAGCACGAAAACATCAGACAATCGGACAGTCTGTTCATCAGCATTTCACCCCCAAATATAGGACACCAGATGTCTGCAGCATCTATAAGCTCTACGCTCAAAGCATGTATAATAGAGGCACACAAGGTGACAAATTTACCAGTACCTCACGGCATCACAGCTCATTCCATTAGATGTTCATCTGCTAACTTGGCCTTAAATCGAGCTTCTGTAGAAGACATTTGTAAAGCAACGATATGGTCTTCTCCTTCCACCTTCATAAAACATTACAAACTCCAATCCTGGACTGCAGCAGAATCTGCCTTTGGAAGGAGGGTTCTGGAGCACATCCTGGATGATCATATCTAACCCTCCCGTTTTTGGAGGACAGTGCTATAGGAGGTCCCATCCAAGTTGGTCTACACCTCCAGGAGAACGGAACATTGGATACTTACTGGGAAGGGTCCTTCTCCTGGGG
The DNA here is from genome assembly GCF_021028975.2 of Sphaerodactylus townsendi. NCBI lineage: Eukaryota > Metazoa > Chordata > Lepidosauria > Squamata > Sphaerodactylidae > Sphaerodactylus > Sphaerodactylus townsendi. The sequence continues at coordinate 124,849,119 of NC_059425.1, read as the reverse complement.
GTTGTAGACCATCTAGGCCCTCCCTTAGACATATCATCCAGTGGTGCTTACCTCCTCTTTAACGTGGAATAGGTAAGGTTAGAGGTATAACTGTATATAGTTAAGTGTTACAGATTACATTAATTCCACTCGTTTGGTGGTACTGTTCTGTGTTGTTTATGTTTTTGTTATCATATTCTACGATCAGTAGCTATGCCAAATGGATACTGACGAAATGGAGGATGAAGACCAGACAGGAAGTTTTAAAAAGTCATTTCCTGCCTCCCGGTTAAAGGGCAAGAAAGCACCCATCCGAGATGGTCTACAACCCCCAGGAGAAGGACCCTTCCCAGTAAGTATCCAATGGTCCGTTCTGTATGATCATGGAGCCATGATTTGGTGTATTGCAGTAACCAAGGCAGCGAAAAGAAAAAAAATTCAGCTAGTTACAACTGGTGTGCAACAGCAGTAAGGTGCTTAAAACTACAAATTTCCTCAATAGGAAGACCTCCTTGAATGTAAGACTTAAAAAATATTAAATCCGCACAAATTTATTATTTGACATAATTGTAACCTGTACGTGAATGTAAGACGAATCCTGGTTTGTCTATTACATACCTGTGGGAAAAACACCTAGTCTTGCAATTAAACAAATACTGTATTATATTGTTGAAGGCTGTATTGTATTGTCGAAGATATGGACAATATACCCCACTAAACTTTTCCTTCTCACTAGACACGGTGTGAAACAGACTTCTCTCTGTGATACACCTCTGAAGATGCCAGCCACAGATGCAGGCGAAACTTTAGGAACAAGATCTACCAGACCATGGCCACACAGCCTGGAAAACCCACCACAACCAACTGTATTGTCTGCATCTAAACCATCGTGTTTGATGTTAGAGAAAGTGTTTTTAAGGATTTTGTTGGGAAACCAGTGTAGTATAGGAAGTTAGAGAGTCAGACTAGGGTCTGGGAGATCTTTGTTCAAATCCCCATATTTCCACAAACAACACTGGGTGACCTCGAACCAGTCACTTGTTCTCAGCCAGTGGTGGGATTAAAATAATTGAACAACTGATTCCAATGGTGGGATTTAAATAATGTAACAACTATTTGTTAACAAGCACCAATTTAACAACCGGTTCTGTCAAAGTGGTGCGAACCTGCTGAATCCCACAACTGTTCTCAGCCCAACCTACCTCACAGGGTCTTTGTAAGGATAAAGTGGAGAACTATGTGCATGAGTTGAGGGGGTAGGCTTAAAAAACTTTGGATAGATTCATTCTCCCACTGTCCTTTCTATGTTGTGTTTTTCAACATTTCGTCAAAACTTTTATATTCATTAAATATATCTTTATGTGTCTGATGCATTTTATGTTTTGCAAATTGAATCCTTGCCATTATCACTTTTTACATCACTTTTTACCCCAGTGTATTTTAGCATTGGGCTGTAGATTTTTTATTGGAACAGATGAATAATAAAGTGCCAGCAATTGCATCATACTCAGTGTTGTTCCTGCATTTCCTTTAACTTTCATTAAACACAACAGAATCACAGTAGACTTTGTTAGCAAAGGCAGTAGTTATTGCCAGAACATGCAAGGTTGATGGAAGAAAGGGAATGGGGAAAAAGTGATCAGATGATTGTCTTAAAGTCATCTGGTTTCTGATTTTTATTTTCTTAAATAAAAGGAGTTTTCTTCTCCTTAAATTCCTAAAACCTTGATTTCTTTATTTTTGTGAAAGCACAGTGTGATTGTTTAGCAGATGAGAAGGGTAAAGTGACTGCTGTGTTCATCATTGTTCTATGACTGTGTGCCCTGCTATTCATGGATTCTGGTTGCTCATTAAATGTACAAGAAACGTGTGGCAAGCAACAGTTTTTTCTTTCATACTGCTGATTCCCTTTACTTCATTGGTGATAGCCTGTATGCCTCACCAGCATTCACTCTTGGCCTAACAAGATCGACTTCTTCATTCTGCAATCTTGCAAACAACATTTTCCATTCAAGGGAGTCTCCTGCAGAGGATCCCAGCTGCTTCCACTTAAACACCCAGAAACTAATCCTCCAGAATCAGCTTGAGCAGCCCAGCATCTGTCTTTCACATTTTGGTCCCCTAAAGGTGCCTCCGAGAAAGCTCTGTGCCTTGGTAAGGCTGCTATTCCCACCTTTGGATTGCCTTCTGATTCTAAACTTGCTCTCCATCCACTTCCTTCCATTCCCAGATCTTATGGTGGTAGAAAAAATTCTCTTGGGAATATTCTGGTGCTTGTATATTTCAAAAAGTGTGCCCTTCCTTCATTTTTCATTACAATGATCACTGTATTTCAGTCATATATTTTAAGTATCTAGCGTGAATGCAAAAATGATACAAGAAAGCATTCCAGAATTCTGAAGTTTGCCAAATCTTTTAGGAGATGCTTTATAAACAGGCCTGGTGCACCATCCTTTAATCTCTGTACATAAAACTGTCGTAGCAGGCTATGTCCCCACACTTCTACCATTCTGCAGATTGTATAAAATGGAATTGTTCAGGAGGGCATTTTTATAATGAAGAAGAGGGCTATAGGAAATGCCTGTGAAAGCTTAGGCAATTTTATTGCATTTTCATTGTATATATTATACGGCTTTATTGCATTATTTTCTAATTTTATTATCCAATCTTGTTACATTGCCTTTTAAGGTATTATACTGTTCTTATTGCATTGTTTTACGTTGTGTAATCTGTCTTGAGTCTCAGGAAGAAAGGTGAACTATGCACAAAGTAAATGAAATATGTATTTATTTATTCACATACCTCATATAAAGTCAAGTTTTTCAGCACATTTTTTGTGCTGAAAAAGCCCCCTTTGACTTATACACGAGTCAGCTGTATTTAAAAAATTTTTTAGGGTTTTTATTTGTCAGCCACCAGGGGGCACAGTGTTTAGGCTAGCAGCACCAAAATTTCTGGGTATCATCAGGTGACTCAGATGATACCAGCCAGGTTTGGTAAAGTTTGGTTCAGGGGGTCCAAAGTTATGGACCCTCAAAGGGGGTGCCCACATTCCCCATTGTTTCCAATGGGAGCTAATAGTAGATGGGGTTACATTTTGAGGGTCCATAACTTTGGACCCCTTGAACCAAACTTCACTAAACCTGGGTGGTATCATCAGGATAATCTCTTGCTGATACCAGCCAGGTTTGGTGATGTTTGGTTCAGGGGGTCCGAAGTTATGGATCCCCAAAGTGGGTGCTCCCATCCCCCATTGTTTCCAATGGAAGCTATAGTAGATGAGGCTACCCTTTCGAGGGTCCATAACTTTGGACCCCCTGAACCAAACTTCACCAAACATGGATGGTATCACCAGGAGGGTCTCCTAAAGATACCCTGAAATGTTTGTACTGCTAACATAAAAATTCCTCCTCTGACAGGTTGTGTGAATGTCCCTTCTAAAATGACACCTGCCATATGCAATTTTAAAAATATGTACACTAAAAATAATGAACTATTCTTTTTTAAAAGCAAGTAGGTAGTTTTGAGTCACAGTGAACGAACATGTTCATTCCAGTTTTTATTGTAATATCCATTGTTTAAAACCCTTCCTTACAAAAAAGCTAAGGTTTTTTGGGAAGTTGGAGATGTTCTTTGCGTGGTAATGCTCATACTCTTAAGTGTTAAGTGTTTTATTAGTCTGATCGAAAAATTTTGGCAAGAGCTTTATTGCTTCATTGCGTCCTCATTTTGGATTGGGCTAAGACCTTTAAGAATAATTTGTCAGCATTTGACTAATTTATATGTTTGTGGACTTGTTTTATTCAGGATAAATAGAGAGGTGACTTAGATATGCTTTTACCAGTTTGATCTTAAAAGTACAGGTAATTTAAAATCCAAGCAGTGTAGTAAAGTTTTTTATGTATAAAGTTTTTTATATATTAAACTAGCGGGCCCGGCCATTTCTGGTGAAGTGGAAAAGAAAGAAAAGGGGAAGCGAATGGTTCGAACATGTGTCATTGCACAATGACTGCAAGGGAGGGAAGGGGCAAGCGGCCCCTTGCCGGTGAATTCCCTTGCAGGCGAATTACCTCGCTTAAAACACGCTGGGAGGCATGAGATACATTGTGTTCAAATTTCAGAGCGTTTGGTCCAGCAACCCCCCCAGACCCTCCCTCACCTTCCCCTTCCTCTGCTAGGGTGGGTGGGCCATGTCCAGATGGCGGCGGTTTTCAAGGAAGGCATGGTTGTTTCCCTGTATCAGAGGGTGTTGCTTTGACTGCCAGCAGATGGCGCTGTTGCGGAACAGAACTGTGGTTCCAACTGTCACATGTGTGGCATGTACACAATAACTGGCACAGTTGTGACATGTACACAACAGGAGGTGTGGAAACAGTATGGAAACCTATTTGTAGCGAATGCGACGTTGTGTGAAAATCAAAGCAATCGGTCCAGTAGTTTGGGAGATTACCTGTCAGCAGAAAAATTCACTGATAGATTTTTATATATATACTAGCGGGGCCCGGCCACGCGTTGCTGTGGCTTATTTTGGTGAAATGGGAAAGGAACAGTAGCAGCAAATCAATTGCAGAGGCCAGCAGTACGTGCTCATGCAAACACGCAGCCTGATACTGTGCGATGTCATTGATGTGTGTACCCACATTCCTTGGGGGGGGGGGGGAAATGGAAAGGCACCTCCCACACATCTAGACTGGCTGGTCATGATCCTTTACCTTGGAGTAAGTTTAGTTGGTGGCAATGGGTGTCACTTCTGAGGAAACCCTCTGAGGGGCGCGACACAGCTATTCAAAGTATGTCACGGTTGCTGTACCGAGTTTACTCCTGAGTAATGCGTGCCTGGTTTTCTTAACTGTAACCGCAGTATTCAGGGAATCTAGGGTGCCTGGCCCCTCCCTCCCCTCCCTTGCATGTCGCCCCTCACTCTCTTCCCTCCCTCACTTCTCTTCCCTTGCATGCCACCCCTCCCTCCCTCCCTTCCCTTTTCCCTCCCACGCACTAGGGGGGTGGGTGGGTCATATCAAGATACTGGGCCCCCTGCCTCCCCCCTCCTTGCATGCCACCCCTCGTCTCCCCTCTCTCACTTCTCTTCCCTTGCATGCCTCCCACTCTGTCGCTTTGCTCTCCCTCCCTCCCTCTCCCTCCCTTCCCTCTCCCTCGTGTGTATGTGTGTGTATGTGTTTCACTTCCACTCAAGTGACTGCCTATGTGCTGTTTCCACTGCTCATCTCTGGCCGTCTGAGTGAACATTCTAAGCAGCACGAACATTCTAAAAGTGACAGTTACACACAGGCAGCTGCATGTCCTTCTCCAGGAAGTGCCAGGAAAAAGGTATTTTACCTGGGCCAGGTGGGAAATTTCAGGTATGTGAACATCTAACAACACTCTCGCCTGGCTGACTATAATGGTTGGGAATTTTCAGAGGAATTGGCCCAGCAGTTACTGAGGTATACTGTCATCAACAAAAACACTGTTAGCTTTTTATATATAGATAGATAGATTTTCTTGCCTAGAAACATTTTCCATTATTTATGTTTCTGTAAATTTTACACACACACGCATACACACACACCACCAACAACAAACTATGTATAATGTCATCCATTTTAATAGAAGGTTTTAAAAAGTTAACTGTCTTTGCAGGGAAAGTGTAAGGACTTTTATGTTCTGGAATGAAAAACAAGTTGTTGATGCTTAAGGTTTTAATCTGTACTTTAAAAAAACATTTGGGCACAACACATCCTCTAAGAAGAAACAAATATTTCACTGTATATTGTTTTCAGGGCAAATAGTTTGTCCATGTCCAGGACTTAACTTCATTGTACATTCACTTTGACCATAACTAGGGAGCCTCTTATCAGGCCTTTCCTGGCTTTAAGCATCTCCTATAAATCTATGAGTTATCTTATCTAAATCTCCTGATGCACACAGTTCATCAGTCGTGCCGGGAAAATTGATTCCTGGCCTTATAAATACCATTTCCTTTGAATTTCATGAGTGGTTCGCCCCTGTCAACAAAACATGACAATCAGGAGCTCATACAAGTAGGAAGAAAATTCCTTTCATTTTGTGCTTGCTGCCTTCTTTCCAAATATTGAATTTTGAGGGCTGAAATGTCACTTTGTAACACCTTTTATTTTTTGAAAAATGTATATTTTTAGTATTATTATATGCAATAGTACAAAAAACCAAGTAAAGAATATAAGATAATTCATTCATGAAGTCCCTAATATTATTACATTGAATGAAAATATACTTAAGGCTGAACTACATCCTGAAGCAAGTTATCTAAGGATGTTATAAACATAGCCCATCTCTTAACAAATTGACTAGATTAATTGTATTACATTTTAAATCTCATCATTCTTTGTTAAATTCAAAACTCTTGACAAATCACAAGCAATCTGGTTCTGGTGGGTTTTCCGGGCTGTGTGGCCGTGGTCTGGTGGATCTTGTTCCTAACGTTTCGCCTGCATCTGTGGCTGGCATCTTCAGAGGTGTATCACAGCGTGTTAACAGACTTTTCTCTGTGATACACCTCTGAAGATGCCAGCCACAGATGCAGGCGAAACGTTAGGAACAAGATGCACCAGACCACGGCCACACAGCCTGGAAAACCCACCAGAACCAGTTGAATCTGGCTGTGAAAGCCTTTGACAATACACAAGCAGTCTCTTTATAGAGATCCTGAGATTTAACTGATTTTTATGCCAGTGTGCTTTCTGCAAGCTTTTAAACTGTATTTTCTGAACTGTGAAACTTCAAAATTGTTTTTACTGCTATTTTAGAATGCATCTCCACAGCAAGACAGGCATATTTATTTAAACCCAGCTCCCAAACATGTTGATTAACTAGGATACCACTGATCAATATACAGGTCCAAATTCCTGTGATTCAAAATATAAACAGGATTTCTGAGGTTCTCTATTAATAGGTTTCTTTGTGAGGTGCTTGTTTCCAGTGTCTAATCAAGCAACTACATGAAAATGAGTGCTTCAGACCAGCTCCTGAAGTGACCATTATCTCTTAGCCAATTTGAGGTTTGTGAAGTTCGGGACTTCAGTATATTATTCAGTATATATATATATATTATTCAGTGTGTGTGTGTGTGTGTGTGTGTGTGTGTGTGTGTGTGTGTGTGTGTATATATGCGAAGTTCAGCAGCTGTTGTGTTAGCTTTGATGTTTGATCATGTTCCAAGATCTGGGATGAAAGATAGTATACTTCTCTGCTAGTCCCTTCTGCACAGTTGTAAGACTCACAGGCTGCATGGCAGATAACTAGATGTGAGCATAATCAACAGGCGGATTCCGCATGGGCCAAAAGCTGCAGTGTGAAAACGGTGTGAAAATGGTGTAAACCCTTTTACACCATTTAAAACCATTTTACACCATTTTCACACTGCTGTTTTTGGCCCATTCGAAATCCGCCATAAAATGAGGAGCAAGATCTCATTCACAGACTTTGCCACCAAGATAATATTTTTGTACCTACATCAGTAGATCACAGCACTAGTGTAACCCAACTTAGCTTTTAAGAGGGATGTTATAATTAATGGAAAAGGAGTTCAAGTCTTTTGACAGTGTGATCCCATCTTGTGACCGTTAACATTCATCAGACTTACAACAAAAGAAACTTTAAATCTGTTCTCAGTTTCATAAACAATAATGTGCAGTACAACAATGAAATATGGCAAACCAATACAGAAACAATGATCAACGTATAATAGTTCTGGTCTGTTGTGCAAAACAGACTAGCAGGGTCTCAGTCCTGTGTCCTGTAGCACTGTTGATGGACTTGTAGCTTTACTGTTCTTTGCTGAGCCCTCTCTTCTTACTGTCAAGCCTTCAAGGATAGCATTGAAATATGAAAATATAGTTCAAAACAACTGAACTCTGAAGTAGACTGGCTCCAACTACAGACCTCCAACAATTCTGAGGAAATGGAGCCTTTTCTTCCTTATATGGAAAATCTGAGCTCTTTAGCTCTCCCTAATGGTCTCTGGGTTACTAGCACTTTTGCTCAGGATCTGTTAAACACAGGGTGGTTAGGGACACACTCAGTGGAATATGCTTTCTCTACCTTCTGGCACAATTGAGTTTATCTGCATTTAGTCATCTGCACAGGACAGTTCAGTGTAAAAAAATATGATCTAGTTTCAGAGAGCTATGTTGGTCTGCAATAGAATAGCTAGGTTCAAGTAGAGTAGCACCTTAGTGACCAACAAGACTTTGGGGGTATAAGCTTTTGAGAATCAAAGCTTCATCAGATACAGCCCTGAAGTTGGCAACAACCTTCGGGTAACTTTGATTCCAACTCATTTCCATGATTCAAGTAGGCCTGGCTACTTGCTACTGTTCAACAGCAGGCATCCTTTGAAAGCCAGTGTTCTGTATGGTTAGGGCTAGTAATCATAACATAGTTGAGAAATCTTTTGTGATTCCAGGAGAATTCCAGGCCCCGCCTTCTAGTGGCAACACTAGAAGGAGAGAAGGAAACAGGAAGTGGGGAGAGACTTTCAAAAAAGGAAGAGAGGCAATAGTGGCGGCAATGAGATGCCTCCCATGAGTCTTTGCAGGTTCCCTCGTACTAATTCCCATCCCATTTAAATTTTTCAGGGATGGAAATGTAGAAGCTTCAGTATAGGCTTTAGTGCCTTATCAGTGTCTCCTTTTATCATTTATAATGCTTGGCTATCACACATGCTTCCATTCATAAATGCATTAGAATAGGTGTCTTCAGTACTTGTCATCTTTCGATAAACAGCTGGACACTTTGCATGCAGGTGTTAGTGTGGTTTCTGGTCTGTATGGCTGTGTTCTAGTGGCATTTTCTCCTGACGTTTCGCCTGCATCTGTCACTGGCATCTTCAGAGGATCTTCAAAACACGGCCATACAGCCTGTAAACCACACAACACCGCAGTGATTCCGACCATGAAAGCCTTCGACAGTGCTTTGCATGTATTTATGAAAACTGTTTTGGAATCTACAGAATGAGTCCTCTTAACAGTAGTAAATATTACAAAAATATGGCACATTCTGGAACAATGTTTTTATTTCTTGGGACAAGCAAGGTCATAGTTCTGCAAATAAGGATGGTGGCTGAGCACTTAGCTGCAATTCTATCACTGTAAATGTATGCACATGTTCTGTGTATTGCCATTCAATGGGAGTAATATCTTTTTACAGACTCTGAGTTGCATTGAATTGATACAGATCATATTTAAATATTATCTTCAAAAATTATAATGAAGGAGCCTCTTTTGTCAACACACACCTCTTTTCCCAATTCTCTCTCTCCATTTAATGTCAATTTATTTAGAATGAAAATGCTGAAACATTACTTAAATATAGAAGGCTAGTCCTTAAGCTTAGCCTGCAACCATTGTTAAGTTCAGTATTCATGCTGTGTCTTTACTGGAAAACAGATCCTTTTTTTGAGTTCCAATTAAATATATTTATTTCCTTTTGTGCTCTTTTGACCATTGGTTGCAAATTAATTATAAATTATTGGTATCTTCACTGGAAGTGGCCTGGTGATTGAGAGATTTGGTTTGGTTTCAACAAAGAGGTCTGAACATGAAAATTTAGTTACAAGCTCTATAAGAATATTATAGAATTAAATGAGTTTTATCTGATTATCTTTCATCTTTAATTTCTGCTTTGCTTATTGATTGGCAACATAATATTGTTTTCATTAAGTAATTTTAATGCCTGGAGGAATGTTAAACTGGATGTGTTAGTTATTAGATTATTAACATAAGATGAATTATAATTGTGTGCAAGGTGGAATAATCCTTGGAATAATAACACACGCTTTTTCCACACACACACCCCAAATAAGCCATGTTGTTGATATCTTACTGAGAAAGCATAATGATTTGCAACCAAAAATCATTTTGGAATCTAATCAGGGTTAATAATATTTCTAACAGCTTGATAATTCAGGTTTACTAATTTCTAGTAAATTTTGATAATATGCCTTTAAACTACCGGTATATGAAGCGCTGGGAGAAAAGATTTACAAATTAGTTTGAGTTTACAGGAATGTAATTAGATCTTAGTCTGATATTGGTAATTTCTTCCAATACGGAGTTGGTCTCAAGTAGGGTAACCACCTCCAGGAGAGACATGGAGATTTCCCAGCATTATTATTGATCTCCATGCTACAGAGATCAGTTCCACAGAGAAATGGCTTCTTTGTAGGATGGATTTCATGGCATTATGCCCAGCTGAGGTCTCTCCCCATCCCAAACCCCACTTTCCCCAGTTCTACCTCCAAATCTCCACAAATTTTCCTAGCTAGAGTTGGCAATTCTAGTCTGAAGTCTGCTTAAAACTACTAACAACATTCTGGGGGGGAGAAGAGTGGTTTAATCACATTTGCAATATGGTCTTATAAACTAAATTAACTAATACAAAGAAAGAACTTAGAACATACATTCTGATATTGTGTATTAGAAGTAAATCCTTCTGCATTTTGTGAATTCTAAATTCCCATTTGTTTCTTTTTTGTCCTTTATATTAAGCTATTGTATAATGTCTGAAGTAACAATAATTATTGAACTTTGATTTTTATATGATTTACCTATACAGTATTATCTGCCCACATTACTATAACACTTTATCTTTAATGTATTGAAATGGTGTTACAATGGCTCAGTCTTGTATAGTATATTTTACTTAACATTCAGCATTAGTGGTGTTTTAAACTTTATTCTAATTCTGCCAAATCTTACTAATTTATTAAATTTTCAGAGTATTCTCTAACCTAACTCAGTAACAGAATTTATCTCAAATTCTCTTTTTGTTTTTTAAACCTCTTTAGGATGTTTGTCAATCTTTTCAAAAAAATCAATGAAAGACTCTGCCAAAAATCAATGTATGTGTCCATATATATTGGTAAATTTTGATACAATCAAGCCACTATTAATAATCAAACGTTCTGTAATTTTCTGTCAATGACATTTTAAGTTCAGATCTTTTACTCAGATCCTTAAAGTTTATTATTTCCTTGTAGATCTAGCTGCAGAAATCAGTCACTTAGCCTAACTGAAGTGCTTGTCCATATTCTTAATGATTGCTGTTGTATACAGTGTTTTAGAAAGTGGACTGGATAATGTTCAGTGAGTCTTTCCCTAACATTTGACAACTTTTCATGGATTGGTGAAGTTCTTGATTTCTAGAATATGAAAGATTTCCTAGTTTGCAGCAACACATTTTAAAAATGTATTTATTGTATTTTAGAGGTGTTTTGGTGACAAACACTGTTTTGTTGAAGTCGTAGCAGATGTATTTTTTAATTTTGAAGGAATTTTTGGTCTATTTATGAAAATCTGAAAAATTGTCCAGTTGTCTGTGTTTATTATTGCATGGTTCTTGCCATTATGTAGGCCAGTGGTTCTCAAGCTTCCTAATGCCGTGGCCCTTTAATACAGTTCCTCATGTTGTGGTGACCCCCAACCCTAACATTTATCCATTTTACAGATGGAGAACACTGATGCAGAGAGTCTTAGGCAACCCCTGTGAAAGGGTCGTTCGACCCCCCAAGGGGTCCCGACCCCCAGGTTGAGAACCACTGATGTAGGCTGTAATTAGTTTCAACTGTCAGTTATCAAGGAATGTCCTTTGTTTTATAATGTGGTTTTGTTCTGTAATATTTTTGAATGTGTAAATGTACTGGCTACATATATTTTCTCTAACAATCGGTATCATACAATTTTGGAATTTAACATTTAACTGATATGAGCTGTCTCTCTCTCTAGCCAAGGGAGTTAGGAACACATCTGCGCTGCTGATTTTTGATTATGTGATTTGAAGCACTTTGTAAGGTATCAGTGTGTCAGTAAAAAACCTGCTAACCTGTCTGATTGTCAAGTAAAAAAACCTAAGTTCTAGCAAGAGTGTCTAGCAAGCTACATTCCTGCATAACAAACATTTCTTAAATGCAACCAATAAAACTATGCCCTAAGCATAAAATTAACAGTTTATGATACAGAATGGGAAATAGAATGTTGCTATGTAGACAGAATGGATGATGTGGACACAGTATCACAGAACATTATTATTCTCCTCAGGGAGCTTTGTGTCCATCCTCCTTTTTGTGTGTGGAGGAACAGTAAGGTGGTGGCATAATATTTAAGGTAAAAAATGTTTTTGCAGGCCATTTTACTTTTAATATTCCCATTCCAAACAAAAATTTTCTGGGAAAAATATTATTTAGCGCACATGTAGACTGATAAAGGGAAACAGTTGCAGGATCCAAAAAGACTTACCAAAAATATTTGGTGTTTTGTTAATAATTTATTTGTTGGAAGCAACTACATATTTCTGAGTAGCACTGTAACAGATCAGTTAGTTTTTGCATAACTAATCTGTTCACTGAATGGACATGAACACCTCGTATGTAGAGAGAACTATGCAGCTCCAACATATACGAGACATAATTAATGGAAAGTTATTATTTTGTAACTAAATCTCAGAGCTTCTACTATGAAAGAGAGTGTGTGTGTCTGGACATAGAAATCTAGGTTTGATTTTAATTTTAATGCATTTATTTTATTTGCTTCATTTACACCTCCCCAGTCAGGACCCAAAGTTGCTTACAGCATTGTCTCTCCTCCGTTTTACCCTCACCTCCTTTTTATCCTTACTCTGTGAGGTATGTTAGGTGGAATAGTGTGGGACAAGTCCAGTTTGCCACATTCTGTTGACAATTTAAACATTAACGTGCAAATCTGTACCAGAATAAGTGACAAGCGGCGAATGCATAGATGCCGCAGTGCTAACAACACTTTAAAGGCTGTTGCTAAGATATCTAAATCTACACAAGTAAATTGAGATACAAGCTGCTGATGTTCAAATCGTGTCATTTCTTTGTGTCTCAAGTGTATTATCTTTTTTAAAAAAAGAACAGTAGCTATTAGCATTTGCTGCAGTATGCTCATTTTTCTTAGCTTTGAGCAAGCACTGTGTTTACAAGCTGAATCAATCTTTTAAATATTTGTTGTTTTAAGTAGGAGAAAGTAATATCTTATACAGTTGTTCTGTGATTTTTTTCTCCACTTGATCACTTTGTAAAGGATTGTTTTAGTCCTTATATATTTTAAATCTTTTTCTGTAGAGGAAAAGTGGAAATTAAAGAATCTAAACTGATGTTTTGTGTAACATCTGGTCTTTAATGTTCCACATCATTCTGTGTCCTACTCCCCAATTTGATTTTAATATGTTAACATGCATATCTATTTGGATACTCCTCAGTTGTTCAAATTAATGTACTTGATAACTGACAAAATGTATTTTTGTAAAGTCACCTTGTAGAAACAATTGTGTTTTTAGCTGCTTGTTAATTGCCATCAGATCAGGGGGGGGATTTTTTGCTCAATGTTTTCTTTGTTTGCAATTATGCTCTTGGGGGTTAAGTCTCAGTAACTTCAGTTTACTGTTAAAAGTATTCAGTATGTTCCAGAAAAATAAAAACGTTCATTGCCTGCTATGTGGTATATTTTGGAATAATAAGAAATATGTGTAATTTTTAAAATAAAATTGCTTTGTGTTATGAAAGTAAAAAGATTACTCTCTCCTTCAAATTATAACAGGCATTTGCTTTGTTTTTCCATTAAATTCATTTTCAAGAAATTACATGTGAAATATCCAGTTTCAACAGATCTCACTTGGGAAAAATTAATATCCAGTTTTGAAGTTCAATGAAGTTTGTTTATCAATTTGTAACAATAATTTTAATTTTATGAAATTGTTGGTTGTTATAGATGTATAGTAGCATATTATTATATTGTTTTCAAATGTTCTGTTGCTGATATTCACTGCCTCGGAGAGTGATGGAGTCTCCTTTTTTGGAGGTTTTTAAACAAAGGCTGGATGAATATATGTCGGGAGTGCTTTGATTATGTGTTCCTGCATTGCAGGAGGTTGGACGATGGCCTTTGTGGTCTCTTCCAGCACTATGAGTCTATGATTCACTGACGAACTAGCAATTATACAGGTAAACTTGTCACTTTTGTATTAGGTTAGTTTGAAAAACTTATACTCCTACATAACTCTGTCCATTAATAATCTTTAAAAAATATTAAACAGGAGTGCAGTGATACTTTAAAGGTTGGTATACCACAAAAGGATCAAGAGACTAAAATAAAGCTTTTGATTTATGCTTTGCAGAACACTAATTTCCTTAAATGGACACTGTGGCGTTAATGGTTTGGTACCTCTTTTATTTCCATAAAACATTCACCCTAATTTTGTGTAGGGCGTATAGTTTATAATTTCATAAGTAAGTGCCCACTGTGTAGAGAGTTGTGCTTACTGCCATGAAAGTGTACATACAGTTGCAGTGGCAACCTGTTAAATGCTTCATTTTTCATCAGTATACATTTTGTGAAACATTGGCTAACATCCTTCATCTGCTTTCATTAAACAAAATGTTGTCTATCAAAACTTTTAGAATACTGGTCAGTTGCAAGAAGTTCTCTAAAATGCCATATGGGTCATTAACCTTTAAAGGAGGGGAGGAGTTGTCCAAAAAATAGTGTGGGTAACTCAAGCTCTCTATTCCATATTTAGAATATATATTATATATAGTCATAAGCAGAGTTTGATGGAAAGTTTTTCTGGCAACAGATGATATTCTCAAACCATGCAAATTATAACAGTGTTTGCTGTGTTCACTGGATAAATAGTCCAAATCATATTATAGGTCAGCATGAAAAAAGGCAGTTGAGCTTGCTTTTCTTTTACTTAGGTCAGCTGAGAAGTAATTAGAGCCAACTATTTACAAGTCCCTTCCTGCTGGAAAATGTAGGGCATAGGTGATGAGAAACTCGCAATAAATGTAATTGTTATGCAGTCCAACCCTGGCAGTATATTTCAGATGCCTGTCGCTGCTTGTGTGCAGTATTTTCACCTGACCCATCCCAGAAAAGACCCTCCCCCCAACAGAATAAATTTGACAAAATTTCCCCACCCTTTCCTGATTTAATCCTAGACCTCTGGGCAAGCTGTTTCTGAAGCTCCAGAGTTTACAGTGCAATCCAGTGCAGAGTTTCTCAGGTAGAAGTCTATTTACTTATACCCGGTCTTTCTTCTGTCACCCCAGATATAAATGATGTAATCAGCTGAAGACTTACAATAACCAATGCAGTAGGACCAGGTTTACAAAAGTTAGAAAAAACAGGTAAAATTGGACAAGGTATGCCATACATAAGACAGAAAATTATCAAAGCAGAGTACAATACAGTACGACCAAAATAAATAATGTACAATAAACATTGGAATGTACTACAATCCTGTTCCTTTGATAAAAAGATTCCTCCTGAACTATTCCTTTATACTGCAGTCCTGTTCCTCCTGAAAAGTTCTATTTTGCATAGTCTGCAGAACTGCACTGGTGACTGTGTCTTTCGGTTCTTGTTTGCATTGCATCCTGCAAGGTGACCTACTCGCGAGTAAGCCGCTGCTTCAACAAAAGCAGCTTCTTCTGCAGCAAAATTCTCAAAATAAGAGTTGCACTGCACAAAACAGTTTCTACCTCAAAAAAATCTGCAAAGTTGGTGGTCTAAAGTAAACTTGCTTACAATGGGGGTTGATGTCTTCATAACCTTAAAAAATAATAACTAAAAATTACATATAATTATCAATATTCACCATTAAATATAAACTTGGGTGAAAAACAGCACTGTGGAATTGATGTAAAATGATTTAAAACGGTGTAAAAGGGTTTTTGGACCATGCAGAAGCTGCCTGAGTTACACACTGAAGCCAGAGATGATATAGGACCGTGGTGGCGAACCTCTGGCACTCCAGATGTTATGGACTACAGTTCCCATCAGCCCCTGCCAGCATGGCAAATTGGCCATGCTGGCAAGGGCTAATGGGAATTGTAGTCCATAATATGTGGAGTGCCAAAGGTTCGCCACCACTGAATAGGAGAATTAGAGTTTGGATTTATACCCACTTTTATAAGGAGTCTCAAAGCAGTTTACCAACTCCTTTTCTTCTTCTCCATACAACTTGTGAATCAGTGGGGTTGAGAGAGCTCTGAGAGAGAACTGTGACTAGCCCAAGGTTACCTAGCAAGATTCAAGTGTGAGAGTGGGGCGGGGGGGGGGGGATCCAGTTCACCAGATTAGAATCTGTTGCTGATGTGGAGGAGTGCAGAATCAAACCTTTTTCTCCAGATCAGATTCCACTTACTTCCACTACACCATGCTGAAGATTTTGAATTCTGAATATATTACACAGTAGCTAGTTGTTGTTGGTGCCGCTGCTAAGATTTGTATCAGAACCACTACCAGCAACAACTATCTACTGCATAATATATTCAGAATTCAAAATCTTCAGCATTGGTAGTGGTTTGTATCCATTCATACTGAAAAAATCTACCAACACTTAATATTCTAACACATAGACAGCATTGGAATGTGTCACACTGTAATTTCCACCTAAATATATACTAATTATCTTTAAAGCAGCCATCAAGAAAAGCATATTGAAACCCCACATATTTGTGTGTGTACAAAGGGTGTACTCTGAAGAATATAGTGTAGTGTGATCTCTGTTGGCTACAAAGAGAAGGTATTCCGTAACAAAAATAGTGTGGAGCTCCAATTTAGAAACAGATCACAATATTTGTATAAATGAAAAGCAATTTTCTACTATGCTGAACTAAAATATGGTTGGTTTTGTCCAAAAATCATTAAAAATAATTCTGTGTATCTGAAAGGCAGTCTTGTGCTTTTATTCTTAGTCTGAACCTATATGAAGATTTCAGACACCAGCCGCCATCCCATTGTCTGGCATGAGTGCAGTATGGTTGACTGGAAAGCCTGTACCTTTTTATAGGAGATTCTAAGAGCAAGGATTGTTCCCTATTAATTTGTACTGTATGTATTTTTGGATGTTATAGCCAATGGCTCAAACAATA
This sequence comes from Sphaerodactylus townsendi, assembly GCF_021028975.2. Lineage (NCBI taxonomy): Eukaryota > Metazoa > Chordata > Lepidosauria > Squamata > Sphaerodactylidae > Sphaerodactylus > Sphaerodactylus townsendi. Next base: position 124,832,207 of record NC_059425.1, on the reverse strand, counting down.
AATACTACTTGACTTGACTGTTAATTTGTAAAATATTTATCATAAAATATAGAATTGCATGGCTTGGTGGAATTTGATTATACAGCATTATTTTATGTTTTTTCCTCTTGTTCCTTGAAGGGCAGGGCTGACTCTGTTGTTTCTGGAATGTTTGTTACAAATGACATTCATAATTATATAGGTTATTTTGTCTCTCATGTTTTGAGGTACTAATGTAATCAAACGTAGCATCAAATGACAGGAATGTATATGTTTTGAATCCATTGGTGCTGTCACTTAATTTTTCTGAAGAATGCTTTATGGTGTCATTAGTGTGCTCAAGTGAGGCTGCTTGGTTCCATTTTGGTATAAATCTCAGGAATGAAAACATTTTCAAAGAGTAGCATGATCTAGCTATTGAACAGGAATGAATGAACAGATTTTTGAGAAGCTTGAACAAATACCCACCTCCCATCATTTTTGTGCAAACGGAGACATTGCAGTGCAGTGCAGTATTTCACTCACAAGATTGCCATCTATTACAAGCAAGAACCATATCTGCTTGAAGTGTGTGAAATTTTTAAAAATCAAACTATTTTACAGAATAGTAAGACATGTCAGGGGTACACTCATATCTGTTGCTGCAACAGATGAGAAAGAGCCCCCTTTAGTTAAGTTCAGAGCTTGACAAGCTGATTGTTGCTCAATTGGAACAGCAGAATGGTTCACTGACTTGGATCACACAGTGCATACCAGAGTGACTGATTAGATGGATTTGTCCATGGCTGCTGCCTGTTCTGTTACAGACCCCTTTCACCTACTTTAGATCTTTTGGAGCAAAGGGGGATGGAATCCCATTTTTCTAGATGCATATGGCCCAAAGTACAGACTGACATGATTTAATGTTTCCATTAGAAATGTTTTGAAAAATAAATAGCAGTTACAGATTTTTTTTCTTGTTTCTCAGAATGGATTTCGTTTCTTTCTTTGAGTGAGAGTTACATTGTAGTATAAAGTTCTCAACCACTAAAAGAGAGCCTGAAGGGGGAAAGTCATAATAACATTCCTCTCTTGAGTTATATTGCATCAGCTGAGACTCTTCTCCTTTCTTTTACCCAGATGGTCTATTTTTTTAAAAGCAAAACATTTCCCTGCTCCATATAGTTAGGATGGCTTCTGGTTTCCCCTTTTCAGCTGAAGATAATGGTCATTCTTAACAGAATGTTGTTGTAGAGAAAAGAGGGAAGAGAAGAGCCCTGTGGTCATCACTGGACAAATGTCCCAAGTGACTCAGATAAAGTTAGGAAATAGTATATTGTTTAAATACTAATGCTGCAACTGATAAAACTCTATCATATCTTGCCTTGATAGACTTAGCTAGATAGACTTGCTAGACTTACCTTGATAGACTTAGCTAGATTGAAAAAATTGAGCCTTATCTGCAGGAGTTCCTTTACTTCACAAAAGAGTTCTTCTGCACCTTTTGTTTATGTGCAAGATGTACAGACTTAGCCAGTGTCTTTTGGAACAGCTAGTGGTGTTGCAGTTAAGAATGGCAAACTCTGATCTAGAGAACTGGGCTTGATAAACCCCTCCTCCACATGAAGCCTGCTGAGTGATCTTCGGCCTGTCACACTTCTCTCAGAACTCTCTAAGCCCCACCTACCTCACAAGGTATTTTCTGCACAAGCTATATTGAAATGGGTGGCTGCAACATCATACAGTTCCTCAGTATACCAAGTTTTGTCTTTTTATTTTTAAAAAATAGTGTTTCAAATTTGACATTGATTTTTTTTTCTGGTATGGATAATTGCATTAATAAATATTTTAGGTGTTTAGCAGTTAAATAGCTATAGCATATACACATGGACCAATTTATTATTAATATTCACATTGCAAAAACTGTGCCCAATTTTACCAGAATCTACAGGCATTAAAACTTATATCTGAGGGAAATGTTGTTTAGATATATTCTGCCCTCTAGTGGGCTGTTAACCATAAGCACACTTTGGTCAAGGTATCTCATATACATGTCTGTTTTCGCCAATGCAATTGCCTTAGCAACTCATGATCAAGGAAGCACATTACTTTGCATTCATTCAAATGAGATGTAATTCCTCTGAAGTGTGAAGAATTGTAGTCACATGAAGAATGGTATGTTCTATAAATAGATGAACAACATTTGGAAAGAACCATTTCTACTTGAAATTTAACCTTGGATTTCTCCCTTATGCTGTGACAAATATTCCCAAAAAATTATGAAGTGTTTTAATTTTTACTCGTTAGTTTTATCTGTATATTCCTTTTATGTGAAGCCTTTAGCCTAACACTTTGAATCTCCCCTCTAAACGTAACAAAATGTCTTTTGTAGTGCTGCATCTGAGCATATAACTTGCCATTCCCTTTTCTCAGTTATCTGCTGTTTTGTTCCCCTCTTGCTCGTCTCTTTCTTCTGCTCTGTCATTTCTGCTTTTATCACTGCCATCACCTCTGAACAATCCTAGACTGCAGCTTTTATGGAACTAGATTTCCTCCTCTCCTTCCATATAGTTATCATTCTGTTGACCCAAGTATAACATTCTGCATTGCGTTAATTGTTCCGTATTTTTTAATACATTACAAAAGGGCTCTCATTTACATCAGCTGGTTTTGGATTATAAAGGGCTAACCTTACAGGTTTTTTATTGATTGTTGTGCTGTTACTTTATTGTAGAATTAAGTAGTACTGAGATACATGCATGCACATACATTTACCATCTGCAGGTACGCACTTCTAGTTGCATACTGACAACATAAATAAGTAGTCCCATAGCAAGAAGGCTGGAAAGTATCTTCTCTAAGTTCACCTGAATGAAAAAGCTAAACATATTCCTAGATGCGAAAGAGATCATTTGTTGAAGCTAGTTAATAAGCACAGGTCTTGTTCAGCTCATTCTGCTACTAAATTGTCTGATTATATTTGAAAATCCATGAATTCCCACAGCTCATTTGTCTCTGTGAGAATTCAAGAATAGCAAAGAAAATGTGTTTAAACAGTTCTCAGAAATATCTCATATGGTAAATTAGCACTTTCTCAGCTTTTGAACTTTAGCATCCAAAATGTCTGTACTTTTTTCTTATCAGCATCTCCATTTTAAAATCCCCTTTGTGTTTTTCAGATGCTACAATTGTGGTGGCCTCGATCATCATGCTAAAGAATGTACTCTACCTCCACAGCCAAAGAAGTGCCATTACTGTCAGAGTATCATGCACATGGTGGCAAATTGTCCACACAAAACTGTTCCACAGCAGCCTACTAGTTATCAGGGAAGATACGAAGCAGAACCCCAACCTTCTACGTCAGCATCACAGAGAGAAGGGGCAGGGGCTTATGGCTATACATCTTTATCACATCCTCAGGAGGGAAGGGCAGACATCTTAGAACGTTCAGGAAGGTCACCACAAGAAGCTGCTTCCAGTAAGTTATCTGTATCACCTGAAGAGCAGGGCCGAAAAGGGCCCTCTGTTCAAAAACGAAAAAAGACTTAAAAAGCTTTGACACAACCTTTTCTTCATTTTACCCTGTCCGGATGCCTACCTCATTTAAGCACAAGGAAAATAACTTCACAACCTAGAATTTTAACTACTGCTGAGGAACTGTGGTCTTTTTCAAAAACAAAGCAGACCAGTCACTCCAAGCAAAATGTAATTTGAGTTGAATGTCTTGTTTGTGGGGATTTTTTTTTTTTTGCATTGTATGACTGTGCACATGTCTTGAATGTATACATTTCAACTCTTTTTCCTTGGATATATCATCCATTGCAAAGCAATAGTTTGAGTAATTTTTGGATACTTATTCATAGAGTTTTTCTTTTTCTACTTCATCATCTTATTGCTCAAGAACAAGTGTAGAAACAACTATGGATATTTTCATGGGAATCAAAAGATATTTCACTTTTTAAAGTTGCCATGGACATGGTACTAAGGAGATTGAGACATCCCTATAGGGTTCAGGGTAGATTGCTTTCACTCTCTGTTACCCAGCACAGCAATGCTTTTTACTTCCTCTCATGTGAAAAGGGTAATAATGCCTTGGTTTAAATATGTCTCAGAACTGTGACAGCGTTTAAGAAGCTAAGGCATCCTCCCCTCTTTCCCCCCTCCCCTAAAGACAATGAATGTGTAGTTTCTGTGCTGGTATCTCAAATATTATGTTAAATTAATATGGTTTAAATTCAGGTTAAGTGACTGTTGTGAGGGAGAATGTATATATTGAAATGATTGTTTAGGGCGGTATTGAGATACTACCATGTTTGTATTTTGTGCAAACCTTGAAGTGTTATGGAGACAGCAGTAGCAGCATCAGCATCTTCTCAAATGTGAACATAGAATAAGAAACGGGAAAAAAACCACGACTCTGCCTTATACCGAGTCCATTATTATTGGCTATCTAAGTAAGTGCTGTTTATTCTACTTGGCAGTAGCAATACAGAGTTTCAAGCAGAGGAGAGTCGTCCCCCCTACCGCAGCTCTTGTTACCTGATATCCTTTCTAACTGGAGATGCCAAGAAATTAGTCAGTGTTTTGAGACAAATTGGTAGGCGTAGACCATGACCTTTAAAATTTTTCTCACTGGCCTTTTTAAAAATATGTAATCATTGTTCCATTTTCTATAAAAACAATACATTTCCAGATAGAAATGAATCCATAACTAGTAGATTATGTTTCTAGGTCCATTCACTGCATTTGTTAAAGCCAAGTGTTAAATAGAGGAGAAAGCTGCTGTGTGGACTTTAAAAACACCTAGTAGTGCTTTTCCTACTAAATTTTGTTTTCCATTAGTGCAGGTATCCTTCCAATTGACCTCTAAAGCTTTCTGTTGACGAGTCATGCCTTTCAATGCTTCTCAAGTATTTTCCCCATCAGTTGACATCCCTTGCTTTGATTGACATAATCTAATGGGAAACTTCCTTGTAGAGATCTCTAGTGAAATAAAAAGAAGTTGCTCAAAACTCATGCAGATCCCAATAATTTCAGCCAGGTTTGTGCAAGAAAGATTCCCTGTGTATTGCAATGTGATTTTGTCTCATTGAATCCCTCTGCTCCTGATGGAGGAAGTGTGCACAGGATTTGAACATTTTTATGAGAAGCTTGAAATGTAACTATTTTCATTACAAATTAAAGATTTTGGATGGTGGGTCACACTTCTGAAAGACTTTGCATTGAGATGCTCTTGAGCCTATAGGCACTCCATTTTGTTATTTCTAATATTAAGGTTTTACTTTGGTTGATTGATGCTAACTTTATGGATTACCAAACTAGGACTGTAATCCAAAGAATTCACATGAGGAAGGTGCATAGCCATAATTTCCTTTGAAGGTTTCTTTTCATTAGCTTCTTCTACTAAAGAGGCATGCTTTTCTTTTATATCTCGTACTTTTCTTTTGTATCTTTTATACCTCTAGAGTTGATTGCCTCTTCTGTAGCATTAGGTGCTGGAGAGCCTTGTAAAGGAGGCCCCAGTTGTATCAGATCAATTTCTTTGGATCATGACCTATTCCCTTAAAAGTATGATACAACTATTTGATTGCAGAAACATTTCCTGCAAAAAGATTTGCTTGAAAAACAGTTAGATCTGAACTCCAAAACCTTGCTTTGTAAAATGGTTTCTGGTAGAATTATCAAAGCGCACTCTTGCCTGTTGTGCCAACTGACAGCAATGAACCTTATTTTGATGGTCTGCCAATCAAGTCTGACCCAAGCTCACATCTGCTGTGGCTCCTATTAACTGCACAGGAGTTATGAAAAGACATTTCCCTTTTCAGAGGGACTAAAACATGGAAGTCCTGTGCTGCTGCTGCTGCCACCTTGTGTCAGGAATGTGTAACAACTTCAGTAACAGGTACAAATACCCTGTTTCCCCGAAAATAAGCCCTACCCCTAAAATAAGTCCTAGAATGATTTTTTGGGATTTTTTGAGGATGCTTGAAACAAAAGCCCTACTCCAAAAATAAGCCCTAGTTACAGATTCCCCGGCGCAGCTGATCTGGTCACGTGGGGGACGCAAAATATAAGACATCCCCTGAAAATAAGCCCGAACGCATCTTTTGGTGCAAAAATTAATATAAGACCTTGTCTTATTTTCGGGAAAACATGGTACTATGTGACTTTGCTTGAATCCTATGACAGTGTTTGAAGAAAACTCTTAGTGGCTTATACTGAAGTTCTCAGTGTGCTACAATGCAAAGCAAAGCTTTTTCTTTCTTCTTTTCTTCTTCTTCTCTCTCTCTCTCTTTGACGATACTGAATGTGATATATGTATAAAGGAGTACTTCCTTGCCATATGTAAGGCTTGTAAACTTATTTAAATTATGTAGACAAATCAAAGTGGCATTTCTTAACCTTCTAGCAAATATGATAACCAGGTTGAACAGCAACAATGCAAAACTTAGGTCACTTTGAAAGTGTAAACCAAAGTTCCTTGACCTTTATAATAAGATAGAAGTGGTGAATTGGAGAAGAAAAACCTGGCCATTCCCTTGTTTACATATTCTAAAATTCCAAACAGAAATCGTTCTGAAACAAAGCTAATTCTAGCAACTACAGAGTGAATTGCTGAAAGAGCCTATCAATCCTATCTTGTTAAAGTTTACGTTTTTATTTTTGTATATTGGAGGATGGTCACTATTACAAAATAACCTTCTCAGGACAAAAAACCTTGCTCAGGGAATATGCCATGTAATTCTTTCTTTTGTGTTGTTTTTTTCTTTAACAGAATAATTGCTTGCTCAGACCAAACCAAATGTAGACCTTTTATACTGCTATATACATATTATGTGCTTATAATAGTAACTACCTCTGAGTTTATATATTCATGAGAAATAACTACTTTTTTGCATTATACTTTCCCGTGAAAACAAGAGTACAGTCGTGTGTCTGTACTTCAGTCAGCATGTGTGACTTGACATTCACAAGGAGAACTGACTAGCAGAGGTCTGGGCAGGATAGCTCCTCTCACCTTTGAAAGCTCTCAGCCACATTGTTTACATAAGGGGGAAGAAAGTTGCTCTGTTTACAGCCAATGACTACCTCATACCTACCACATAAGTAATGCCTTTTGTGCTGCTCAAGCCAAAAGGTGACTGTTGATACAATGGTACATACCTGTTGATACAATGGTACATACAGTTAAACAGTACCCATCTAACTTACATGAGGACATCACCTTAATTTTTAAATGATGCATCCATTTGAAATGTCAGTCTCCAACCTCTTAAAGTTTTGCTCTATTTTTTTCTTCCTACAGGAGAGATGGGCACTGTTCACACACACATATGCATGCCACATGGAAAGGCAGCCAATATGTGGAAAGTCTGTCTAATTATATTGCAAGAAGAGTACAAATAACTGTTTTATTTTTGTTCCCAGTTAGTTGGATCAAGGGATCTGCCTTGTAACCTGGACACCCTTTAAATGCCCAAAGTATTCTCAAAATTTTCTTTTCCCACTGCAGCTAATAAAATCTATTTACTACATCATTTTAAAAAAGCTAGAGTTCAGTGGTCTGAGCCACACCAAAAACTGTAATTCATGTGGCTGCTGTACATCTGTTCCTTAAGTATTCACTCCTCACTTTGCTTTGAAAAAGGACAGACCCAGAGAAACCTTGCCTGTGTGGTTCTGGGTCTGACCATTTGAGGCCAATGCTGAAGTGAGTAGTAGTCTTTAAATCTTGATGGTTAATGTAGGACACAACTGGTTGGTTTCATTTAAAAAATCCCAAAGTCAACTTTCTCTTCTTTCATGATCGCAATAAGGAATGTATCCTACTTCCTTCCTCAGCAGTATTCTGAGTTTTAGTTAAAATGTTGTTCAATAGAACAGCATTAACTTGAATTACACCTCACACCAATGCTTTGAACAACAAGTCACAAAAACATTCACTCAAACAGGCTCCAACCAGCACATCTCTCCAACCCTGCAGAACTGGAGCTCCTCTTTTCTTCCTCCAGAATTAAATCAGAATTATCTCTCATTTGACCCTATGAGTTTCCTGACTCTTTGTTGTGGTTGTGCCTCTGAACTGGCATAGAATATTATGTGCCCACTTGCATAGCATCTCTTAGATCATTCTGGAAGGAAAGTCAGCAAGACAATAACTTAAGTACGAGTTGAGCACTGAAATTAGCTCTAAAAATATAACTTTTGCCAAATGAAGGCTGTTCAATTTTAAAAGCTGTTTTAATTTGTGCTAGTGCCATCCCAAAGTTACTGCTAGGACATAGTTTTGTGGGATGGAGATCCACAAAAGTGTTTGTAGACCTCGTAACCTTCGTTGTAACAGAAATTATTAAAGTGGGAAGATCTTGTTAAGTCTTAAAGCTAATTTAAAATTAATTTATCTCTAAGAAATGTTTATCGTAAAAATATATGTGTGTGTTTGTTTTTTTTCTCCCCTTGCCATTATGATGGATATGAGAGTCATTGGGAAAAGGATGTAAGTGTGCGCAGATGCATTGCATTTGACTTTACTAGAATGTCTTTAAAGAAATTTGATTATGTGTCTTTGGTTCCTTTTAAAGACTTTTAAAGTGTGTATTGTTCTGTATTAAAACAGCCTCTTTAAGATATGTTGATTGTGTTACTTCAGTTTTCCTGACTTCTTAGTAACAAATGTTGACATAGGGTTTTATTTACACAGGACGCTTTTGTGGTTCAATGGCTTTGCAAGGCAGTTTATGTTGGGGTTTGCAAGTGGTAGCCAAACCTAAGCCAAACTGAAGCCTATATGGGGACACTTTGTAGCCCCTGCGATTGCTAGTCCACTGGCAAAAGAGGATCATAGGAAATCATATTCCACCTGGAAGGGTTGTTCTGACCAAGGTGCCTCTCCAGTAAAACCACTTGCTAACCAGTGTGTTGAGCCAAAACCTCTTCTACAGTCTACAAGCACACAGCCTTGCTTGTTGCAAAGGGGCCAAATTGCCCATGCAACAGACCAAGATCTGAGCTGAATATGATAACATATTGAGACATTTACTGTAATTGTAGCAAAGTTTAAAGATGGTAAATTAACCAAGAAAGGACATGGTGATGGATGGGTTTGACTACCTCTTGCGTTTACTACTTTTAAAGCAGCAAACTGGTTGACAATGTTACAGATCTGACTTTGATCTGCATACACTGTTATAGTAAATCCATTAGCCAGAGACCAAAGTGAGCACTGATCTCTATGCTTCTTGAATATTGTCTTTTTATCTAGTGTTTTTAACAATTGTGCTCTGTAGTATATAGATTACCTCATGGTCCATTTTGATTCGTATTTTGTTTACAAGGTGTAATAAAATCACTTGAATCCTTGGATCTTTTAAAAGAAAAAACAGTGAGCCAAGTTTTTTGAAGGTCATTTTCACCTGTTTTCTGTCTATCTTATTGGACTGAAGCACTGATTGCCTTTCTACATATCCTGTATTTTAAATTTTCATTTAATGCCTAATTTTTTATTTCCATCAATCATTGATTTGTGATTGAAGTTTTAAAAGATTACATGATGAAAAATAAAACATATAACATTGGCATTTGCTTCAGTGATCTGTATGTTTCTTCTTTCATGGTAGGCAGAGGGAAGCCTGTCTTTAAAACATAATGTCTGTTTAGTTTGAACCTTTTTAATTCATACTGACAGATTCTTTGGGTGAAATCTCATTAGATATAAAAGGTTTCCTGTTTGTTGCTCAGTATGTTTACCATATCAGTAAGACTGCAAACAGTAACCAAAGAACAGAAACCCTGTGTCAGAACAATCAATGTATTTTACAGAGCTACATTGGTAAAAGGAAGCTTGCCAGTTAAATGTGAACAGTACTGAGGGAGACAAGAGAGTAGGGAGAATCAAGATCATAATCACCATAGGAATTCATGATACAATTTCTTGGCCCACTGAAAATATTCAAAAATGAATGGTGATCGGTGAGCTAAAGAAGGAAAAAGTGTGTGACTGGCCCAAAGTCACCCAGCGGGCTTCCATGGACCTTTCAACCTGGGTCTAACACTCTAGCTAACCATTTCCTCATCATTAGGCATGGGACATTAATGAGGACATATAGGTACAGAATGTTATGTTTTCCTACTGCATTCCATGCATAATGCCCTATAAGGGTTTGTACATCTTTCTTCCATTTCCCCATTTTGTCAAGAGTGTTTTCAGCATTTTTGGTACAGTTCTTTTTTATTTCTTCTATAATACACCATTCAGTGGCACCATAAAACATTGTTTTACTTGTTGGTTTTGTTGTACAGCTACTCCAATATGGGACTAAAGTGCAGTTAGATTTGTGACATTGTCAAATGACCTAGAGGACTCTGAAACAGTTGCTGTCATCTTCTAGGTTGGAGTCCTTGCCTGAATCTTTATGGGTTGTGGAACGAAACCCTCAGTTTCCTCAACAGATGCATTTTTCTTTTGCAGGATTTCAGTGTCTTTAATGACTGCAACAGGAAAGCAGATATTTTCAGATCACATGCCACTTGCTTCTTTTCTATTTGTCATGTAGCTAATTAAGGCACCGAAACCGTTAGAGAAAACGAATGATGGCATCCCCACTCTGAATCAATGGTGTAATTTGAACACTAATCTACTGGACTAGAATGACAGCTTTTTGCACTAGAGGCTTTTCTGATCAACAGATTTTCCTTGTAATGGTTCTGGCTTTCCTGAAAGTCACATTCAACCCCTTTCACTACTTTACAGCATTCTTGTTTGCTCCATTACTCTCTGTTTTCCTATAGTCTCCCACAATGACAGGACAATGTTAATTCAGCACTGACTTAATATGGGGAGCTCATGGTTAAAAATGGATCTGCTGTATCCATACTTGTCTTAGAATGCAGTTCTAAATGTTTGAAGCCTGTTGTCAGAATTGTCATGAATACATCTGACAAAAAAAACCAAAACTCTGGTCCAAACTGTGCTCTATTATATAAATAAGGACCCCTAAAGTGAATAAAATATACAAAACATAAAGAACCAGAACAGCAAGAAGACAAAAAACAGAAAAGCAAGGCCCTGGCAAACACAATGAAGTCTATAGAGAAAGAACACTGCCCAGAATTTGTCTATGCAGTCTCAAAACAGGTCAGGTTAAGCTGGTCAAATAGGTGAATCCCAGGTAAACAGAGAACATAGTCACAGGTAGACAGGAAATTCCTGATCACACTCATTTCGCTGACAAGCAGCTTCACCGGTAGTATGTTGGTTACGCTTCTTGCTCAGAATTAAAGATTATGAAGTCAAACCTATGGCATATCATGATGTAGCTTGTAACAGTTCCCAATAAGTACAGGGCCTCAGAATGTCTTCTTTTAATATGTAACTTACCTGTGACTTATCTGTGAGTACTCTCAGTAGGAGTCCTATGTCTGCAATACACATATTTACTTAATGCAACTGACGAACACATTGATTTAATGTGTACAACATATATTGTTACAAACAAGTTTGCACAACTGATGTGCATGGGCTTTCAGAACGTGAGAACTTGTTGGGTTGATAGCCAAGAAGCTGTAAAGTGGAACATTGTGACTATTGATTATGAATTTTCTCTTTGTAAACTTCAGGAAAGCAATAGCTTAAAAAGCAAACCTGATGTGCTGCTGCTTCTTTCTTTTATAATAAGCAGCTGGGCAAATTATGGCTTAGGTGAAGTGAATAAGCAAGTGAAATGACTTTTCTGCTTCATATTTTACTACAGAGGATGAAGGGGAATTTCTTTCCCAAGAGTACTTTGCATAGGAAACCAGGATGTGGTTTTAATATATTATTAATCTCTAGGGGTGGGGGGATCTAGGAATCAGAACTAGACACCAAAGTGCAAACAATTACGAGAACCGGATTGTATTTTGTTGAAAAGTCTGATCACAAGCTTGTTTGTGAGTGTCTCTAGGACATCTGAGATCCCCCAAAGTGCCAAGAGCTTTTCGCATTATTACTCACCAATTGGCCCTATGCTTCATCTTATGATTGGTTGATAGGCAGCAGAGCCCTGAGTTTTGAACTTGGACATGGTAAAAGTAGTAAAGTGATCTGCTCCTTTGGAAATTCATGCAGCCTAACCTTTTCACTTCCAGGACAGCCATCATACCTTCTGCCCAAAATTCCTGGAAGCTCTCTGCATGAAACATTCCCTTCTTTTTGCCAACAGGCCAGAAAACATTAATGTGCCAATGTTCTCCTCACACCAACCTTAAATTTCCTAGCAAAATTAGCTTTCCTACTTTACAGGGCAATTGTGGGGTTTAACGTATACAGACACTTAGGCACATTCAGGCAGTAGACTGGAAAGACCCCAGAGGGTTAACATGGATCTCCACATGATTGGCTGGAGACAATTGGAGTGCATTCTTAGCCAGAGCACTGAGAGTTCTGAGGGAGAACTGAAGTGAAAGCCAGAGTGAATGGTTGTTCTGTTGTAGCTCTGTTTTCTGGAGGTTAAGGGCCAGTTCTAAGTGAGCTGAGCTACTCTGATTAATTGCCAGATAGGATAGATTTAAGTTAGGGAATTTGTTCCAAGGTCCTAGAGTTAACCATAACACAGTAACACTGATTAATCTCACTGGTGGCTTGGTTAATTTCTCCAAGGGGAACCCATCCAGATATGGAACAGTGAAGCTCCTGAAGGTGGTTGATCTGTTAAATAGAGTGTGAGAGAGACACAGAGGAGAGACTGTCTTAGAGACAGTGTTTGAAGAACTGTGTTGGTTATTCTTACCTGTGGGCAGAATTAAAGTTTAGCACATAAACTAGGAAGCCGAACATAAAACTATATATCTATACTGGTGGATCCTTTTCGTGTGTATACTTGAAGTGACAGTAACAGCTGGAAGCCCCTAAAGATAGTGACCTGTATGAATCTTGTATCAACCAACACTGAATTGTCTTATAGATACTAATCTTTCTAAAACCAGTTTCTTGTCTATCATCTATTTTATCCTTTGCCAGAAAAACTTCCTGATTTATTACTTGTAAATAAAAATATTTGATTCTTTGTTTAATGTCATAATCCTCTATTGCCAGTTTATTATTGTTTTATTTTCTGGCACAAAGAAAAACGTTATTTTGAGGTCCCTATAGAAGTGCTAATCTGCTATGAGCCCCAGTGAAACAGCTGAAGAACATTGTTATTGTTTACTATAGTTACAAGTGAGAAAACCCAAGAGTATAAACAAAGTCAAAATCAGCACATTCACGCTACTGCAGTGCCATATTAACAAAGGGGCTGCCTAGTCAAAGCATAACTCACCATTAGAATGGGGTGGGGGAAAATCTTCTCACAGCACAAGTCAACAGGAAGACCAGCAACCCTCCCTCTCATCATATGGGGCAAAACTCTAACCCTATGCTCTATTAATGGCAAAAACTTCCACTGCCACAAAGAACTTGTTCTAGTGCAAGAGATGCTCCCCCTTCCCTCAGCAAAAACTTCCTATGCTGTATGAAAGCAAATCCAGACCACAACACTGAGCTCCCTAGAAGACAAATAGAATTCAAATAGAACCCTAGAATTCAGACACAGAGCTCAGAGAATTGAGCTCTTTCAAATCAGGGCGCCATACTTGGGACTGACTCTTAGACAGCAACTCAACAGGTAGTTTAGTCTGAGGGCCCTTTGGTCTCCACTGTCACTGCAGGATAAGGTCCCAAGGAGACAAACCTCTGGAAGTTCTGTGGACAAAGTTACAACTATTGTTGTCTTTAATTCACCAAGCAGGCAGAGGTCTTATTTGGATCAGCACCATTGCATGGAGGGGCGGGGGGAGGGCGAAGCTTTAAAGCCTCTTCCTGGTGTCATTTTCCCAGCTGCCATCAAAAAAGACCCAATGTTCTCCACTGTAAAAATGCATATGTATTGTACATTTTCACAATTGAAAATAGCCCTTGATCAGGATTTTGTGATTCTGAACATGCCTGGGTCCTTTTTGTATAAACAACTTTGTTCCATAGGGCTGCACCTGCTATAGAAGGTGGTAAAGGCAAAAGAAATCTCCCACTCTTTTGTTCTATAATAGCTATTTGCTGTGCAAAAATAAGCAAGTGATACTTTTCACTGCACGAAAATGAATCTTATTGCCCTGTATTTGTGTTACTTCATTAAAGACAGACACAGGATAGTTGAAAAGCTGGAACCTTTCCATCCAACCATCTGTGCAGAATAATGTAATGTTAATCTGTTTATTGTGTGGAACTCAAACAGCATTTCTCAGAATTTGCAGCTTAGTTTACAGGAATATTTCATATTACATTTATTCAAAGAAATACCGTATCTTCCCAACAGCCACTTCAAGATGGGGGAAACCTGATTTAATCTAACTAATGCCACCTGTGGTTTTTAAAAATCAGAACCATTCTACTAAAATGCCCCTCTGCAGAGGCCCATCTAAATAAATTTGCTTACATGTACAGAAAAACTTATGATTTCATGATGACCTCATAAATCTCATCCATGCCCTGGTGACTGCAACTTTTCTGCCTGTAATTAGTTCTTGTATTTTTCAGAAACATTTTTTTTTTCATTTAAAAATGTTTTATCATGCTTTTCAATGTAAAATGTCCATTCGGAAAATATAATGAAGATTTATTTATTGGTGTTGGATCATGGGCACAGTTTTTGCAATGATTAATTATTAATAATAGTTAAGATTATTAATCCCTTTCACATTCTTCAAAACACTTACAGTATAATAATGGATACTAAACCTGCATCTTTTTTATTGGTGACACGTAGAGCAGTAGAATGAATACAAGAATTTTATTACACTTTAAAACTATAAATGATTTCGTTTCTGGCTGTATCAGAGACCTAGTCCTACTGTATTAATGACCTAGTCCTACAGACCTAGTCCTACAGCCATTTTCATGGCTTCAAAAGAACTAGGATTTTGTATGTGTGTGTGATACCATCATATCTTTAGGCACCAGGACTACCTGTGTAATTATTTCCCATAACTTAAGTCACTTCCTCATGGCGGTGATTTCCTAGTTTCATCTTATTACTGCTGACTACCTCCTCATAGAGAAGATTCTCCATTCTTCCCCTTTGCAGTTGCCAACTTCTCCAGTGGGTTTTGGCCAATTAAAAAAAGCACTTTGTGTAGAACTATAGCTAGTTTCCCTTTCCTTCTGTTCTTCCCTTTCCTCCTCTCCTTTGTTTTTCCCTTCTCCTCTCCCCTTCCCTACCTATCCCCCCCAGGGTGAGTGGGCTCAAGCAAATGATTGCCACCTTTCCCCTCCCTCCCTTTCCCCCCTCCCCCAGAGTGAGTGGGCCTTTGTGATTCCCTTGTCCTTTGTCTTCACTGTCTCCAACTCTTCGATGTAGGTTGTTGAACACCATTGTCAATCTGGTGCTTATTACCATCTTGATGCAATAGTTATCCCAGTAAAGAAATTGTCTAAGTAAGGTGTCACCTGCAGTTACCATGTATTAGGACAGTTTTATGATTATAATCATGTTTAAAAATGTTTACTGATCTATATTATGATATTAGCCACCCCTAGTTTGGCATGACAGGGAAAGGATATAATTAAAATTAAAATATAACACATAGGAGGTTTCATGTAAGGTAAGTTCATGATAGATTACTGTCTCATCCTCCAGCATTTAATAGAAAAATATATCTCAAAGGGATGGTCCTCATCTATGCCACATTTATAGACTTTAGGGCCCGACGACATATGGTTTTCAACAAATTAATTTTGTAAATGCCCTATTTTATTGTAACTTTTATTGTAGCTTTATTGTAACTTATTTTTATATAAACAGGTTTTGTTACATCTTTTAATTAGTGAAAAGCTGTAAATAAATATTATTGTTATTATAACACTTTAGCAATACAACACCTACTAATGATTTCTAAAAGCCCACCAACGGACAGACGGACGGACACACTTTCCCAATCCATATTTTACACAGCTCCACTTTGAGTACAAGCAGGTGTGGCAAAACCTGAAAGGTAGCCAGAGTACATCAGGAAAGATGATAACCAGATAACTGTTGTATAGGAGTCCTAGACAAATCACTGCAGTTCAGGAGGCAAGGCAGAAAAAGAGCTGTCTGCAGAAGTCATCTTAGTCTAACTTGTAAAATCAAGAAAACCAGGCTTATCCATAAAATCAGTTGCCAGTACTTCAACAAAATCATTAACCTATTCCCAATACCCAACAGGTATATACATACCCAAGCTGGTAGTGTTTAGCGCTGGTTGGCTGGTAACAGGAGCCACATGAGAATACAAACATGAAAAGTGCCTCTTTCTAGGGTGCCTTAAAAGTTTTATTGTCAAGAAACACTAAATATATTTCTCTGATACATACAATATATATATTTTAAAAAATACCAGTTCAGTTTAGCAGATATACCCAATAGATATAGCACATAATTTGATTGTATTTGCACAATACAAAACTCATTACTGGTCTTTTAAGCCCCTTTCAGTCCAGACACATTCATGCTCCAAAAACTGTTTAAAGATGTATACACAATTGTAACAGAAAGCAGTGGTTCCACAAAGAATGTACTTAGCAAATGTGTAATCCTACCTAATCTAACCATCAAATACTACAAGTGTTAGTAAGGCTGCTTCTGTAGACAATTGGGCTGTTAAAAATACCAGTGTTTTCATATCACACGCATTGCTAAGCTGTATGGTTTTCAAAAGCTTCTAGTGTTTGTGGCTTAATTAATATTTACATAAATTAGTAGTTACTCTTCTTAGCTGTTCCTACTAACATCCCCAAAGTCCAGTCTCCCATTCTATGAAAACATTTTCCAGTACAAGTTCCATAAAAGAAGTGTTTGTGATTTCTTTTCTGGATCAGCTATTTCTGGGGTGATTGTTATCATTGGTTCATTCCCTAAGTACTTTCAAATACATTGATTCCAATGAAAAAGTTAAACACATTTAGAAAGAAGGGTGAAGTCCAGTAATTCCATAATGTTCTTAATTATTGCAACAGATTCCTATGACTACAGAGACTATATATTACAGATGCAAAGGCAAATCAAAGGCACTGTCTCAAGCTTTCCATCAGCTTTTTGTGATATACTATATAATTTACTATTTTCTGGCAAGCCACCTGTGTTTATTTAACGCCTAAGGCTGATTCCGCATGGGCCAAAAACAGTGGTGTGAAAACAGTGTGAAAACAGTATAAACCCTTTTAAACCATTTTAAACCCTTTTACACCATTTTCACACCGTTTTCACACTGCTGTTTTTGGCCCATGTGGAATCAGCCTTAGTGAGCATTAGCAATGAATGGATTGTTCTTACGATACAATACTAAAAAAGTCAACAATGGTTATCTACCTGTTTGTATACCTGGCGGCTTCAATCCACCAGAGCACCTTCACAATTTTAGGCTGCAGGGCTGGACAGGAAGTAAGTCACACTCTAAGGACAGAAATCCTTCCTTCTGTGAAAATACTCTGGGGTCTCTAACTTATAACCTGCATCTTGAAGCCAATGCTGAACTCCCACTTCTTTTAATAATGCAATTTCTGAGTAAACATGCATAGAATTGCATTACAACTCTCTACTGTAAGTTTAAAATTCACCAAGTGGTTTCCTATTATTGGACCCAAGGTCTAAAAACACATTATTTGCACTACAAAATTGTCAGTTTACGCATATATGTAATTTTAGGGATTAAGCAAATGTAGCTACAGTTAATGACTGAAATATAAGGTGCCTTAAATCCATCAAGTCATCTATGAATTAAAATATGCTTCTGTTCCAGCATTAGCCCTAGAATCAGCACAATAAAGGAAGCATTCAGACTGACTGTGACAGGCAGCATAGCAGATGATCAGTACTTGCAATTTTGTCATTGCCAATCACCTGTCTGGAAAACCAGGGGCAGACTCAGCCTGAGCACTCCTTTCCCACTATCAATCATTTAAAAGATGATGAGTGGTGGCAGAATGTTAGGTAGGAAAGCAGGCTACTTTTCAGGGCTGCATTGTCACCACTGCACTCGCTGTTCTTTACAACCGCAGAAAATGCAGTTAAGGTAGCTATGAGCCTTAAGTGTCATACATTGGTTTAAGACTCCCCTCTCCCAATCAATTTGTTAAAATTCCATTTAAAAGGGAAGTTCCTGTCACTTGGCTGAAAACCTCAGTCCCAGATACATGTTTACCAGTCCAACAATATTTGTTGTGGATGTTCTGTTGTGCACATGAAGCTACCAAGGCTACAAGGACACTTGTACTCATTCCAGTCAATGAATGTGGATGTGGATGGAGCAGCCTGCTCAGCAAAGCCTGGTGTAGGGTATCTTTGGGAATACAGCCCACTGTAACAACAGGACTAATTTTCAGATAATGTGTTAAGGATCTGCCTTGGCATCTGTGGAAAATGTCTGTGAAAGTAAAATTATCAGTTGTGATAGCCTTATGAGATATTTCCTAAGGGCGGTCATCTTCCTGCTATCCAACAGAATTATGTCCAGCGTGGTCACTGAGGAGCTTTAACTTTCATGGCAGATGCAGGTTCAAAGACATCATCTTCAACACTTTCTTCTATTGGTTTCATTTTTTGTGATCCTCTTAAATAAGGAGACGGTTGACCTGCCAGTTTAAGACAAAGGGTGAGATCAGTTTGTAAAACCACAGAAACCCCCCACAGTAATGATATGAAATATTTAAGATCCATGCATTTTAAGAAACTGCGATGTTTCACCCCATCTACCTTTAAAAGGAAACTTTACACGCAAAAAAATTCAAAAAGCAAAAACTAGCACCACCTAGTTAAGTTTCAACAGCTCTATCTAATGTTACTAATGCTACTACAGAGCCCAGATATGAGACTGCGGCTTCAGTTGATTCTCACACCTTTATTGCTCAAACAACAGTCACATTTGGTAGTTTATTAAAATGTATACCATACAACTTGACTTTTAGAGCTCTCAGTCAATAAAAAGTTGCAAATACTTTCACAAAGGAGGAAATAAAATATCAATGTATTGTTGACAGCTTTCGTAGCTGGAATCACTAGGATGTTGTGTGTTTTCTGGGTTTCATGGCTGTGTTCCAGTAGCATTTTCTCCTGTTTCGCCTGCATCTGTGGCTGGCATCTTACTGGAATACGGCCATACAATCCGGAAAAACCACAACATCCTAATAAAATATCAGTCCTGACCCTCATGCCAAAACCAATCACAAAATAGGTCTAGGTCAAAAAATAACATGAACTATAACAGGATTAATCTAGAACTCTTTTTTAATTTGAAGGAACTCGGTATATGATAAAGTATAAGGACAGGTCCTGTCTACCTCAGTCTCCTTTTTACACCTCAGAATTCCATTACCACATTTTGTCGTAGGTAAAAACAGTCCTTAACTTAATATAAATGCAGGCCTAAGGGAAGTGCATGATACTAACACCAGGTATCGGATAGTTAAAACAGTGTGATTTGTCTTGTAGGAAGTTGTTATTTCCTTTTGAGAAAATATTTGAACATAACAGATGCTAATTTTACACCTGAGCTGAATGAACAGGCATTTCCCTTCAAATTTCTTGTACTGCAACACATGCTCAATGTATTGAGACTGGGAATAACTGGTGCCTTGATAAAAGAGAGAGTTCTGTTTCAGATGATATGGAAAAGGGTGAGGCCCCTGTCCTGTCCCTCCTGGCCCACAGCATCTGAAATGTCAAAATATCTATTCCATCCCTAACATGAATGTAAGATAAAAGGGAAAGTGTTACTTCACTAGATTAATGCTTCCCTTCAGAGTACTTGAGAGAGATGCATATTAAAGTCCCAGGACATGTCTGAATCTGCCTAGCAAGGGCAGGAAGCATTCTACATTTGCTGGCTTCTACTTCAGCAGGAAGCTAAAGTGTGCATTATGTGAAAATCAATAGAATGATCAATACACTCCTGTAGCGTGCAGCTTTGCAACTTCATGCATGACAGAGAAATCCTGGGAGTTTATTGAACCCTTCTTCCATTCCATGATGCTGGCTCTATCTATTTAAGGATTTTTAGGCTTCCCCCTTCCCAAGAGGGATCCCAAGGCAACTTACAAAAGGAAAAAAGGTTCAACATTACAACAAACAAATCTAATTGGTCTGGAAAACTGATTTTTTCACTGGCCCTCAGCTAAAAGCAAAGATCCTTTTATCTTGTGCTCAAGGGCTAGCAATTTTGAGCTCTCTCGGGTTAAACAGCTGCAGAGAGTGGAAGGAAGCTGCAACATCAACCCCCAGCTATTGCTAGCCTGCTGCAGCAAGGCAGGTGCCTCTCCCTCAGTTCCCTCCTGCAGCAGCAGCCAGGCACACATTGGGCTAATTGCACAGCAGCCTTATTGGGTTCACTGTAATGATCAATGGCCCTTTATAGCTTACATATAGATGCCAAGAAGGGTGCAGCACACCAGCTACTTACAGCACAATCCTAGGCACAGTTACTCTAGTCTAAGTCAACTAATTTCACTGAGCTTAGACTGGAATAACTCTATTGACCATCATACTATAAGGCTCCTTGTGAGAACTGCAGTGAGTAATCCATGCAATGAAAGCCTAGAGAGAAACAGGCTGCCCAAAGGTGAGCACAAGAGGACTTTATACAGTTATGAATACATGGGTCTATTTATACAGGCTCTCTACTGGCTGCTCCCTGTACAGAGCTTATGCCCGCCATTTTGAAGCAAGTCCAACTGTTTTCAGTGATATCTGTTTCCAAACATGTATGTTTAGGACCACACTGCTGACAGTAAACTAACAGTATCTAGTCACTGCAAGGTTCTCTACCAATGAGTCCAATGTGGCGTTCCACACTTATTAGCACCCAATAGCATGTGAATGACTATTTTTAAAGCAAGTACAAGTGCTCAATCCCCAGATAGATTTATGACATCTTTACACCAAATGCATGCATGCTTGTGCACATTGCCCAACCTCTGTAGAATCATTAGAGCATATTCTGTTCACCTGCCCAAATTTACAGAATTTAAACCTAGGTTTTTTCTGAAGGCTCCAACTTTGGCAGGTCCGTTCTCTACACATTCCAAATTGAACTATCTCCGGAATAATCAGGACCCTAAGATACTGGAAATGGTGGCCCTGGTTAATACCCTGGTTAATACCCTGGTATTCCCTGGTTAATACCCTGAAATAATTTTCTGGGCTTTCCTCCTTGTATTAATGATATCTGTATATTCCTGATTTTTTTCCTTTTTACCAACTGTATCATTCTGTTAAACCCTATCTGGTGCATACTATATGTTTTCTTTTCTGATGCCTAATAAAGGTCTAGTTTGAGTAAAAGGTATTTATATTTTTTCTTCCTGGTTCCATAACATCCATCACACAGAGATACCACAGATAGATCCTTTCTTGAATATTCTAATCAGTTGCAATCCAAACAAATATTATAGAATGAACTGTAACATAATAGCAACGCATGCCTTTAAAACGGTGTTCAGTTTCTATACCATTAACACTCCTCTTCAATTTTGTTTGGTTAATGCAATATGGAAACTTAGTATAAATTATTGTAATCTTTATGTGGGTTTGCATATTAACCCTTTCAGCTTAAACTATGAAAAATTCACTTTTGTGAAGAAAGTTTTGAAAAGAGACCCACTGAGTACCTTTTTTGAAAATGTGGTGTTAATATGGGACACAATCAACAGAAAACATCACGCTGTAAGCGACTCACTCCACAAGAACTATAGAATTCTTGTTGTTTTTTTCCTTAACATAAAAGCAGACAGTTAGATTTATGTCAACAAATACTGAACATAGATTTTTATTAGTAGTCGTTTGAGCCTTAGTAATAAATACAAAGTTTAAACATGCAGAAGTTTAAAAAAGCTTTAACAGACATTGATTTGAGGAAAACAATGTGGCTGAACCCTCGCTGAGATGTAGATTTGTATGATCATGATCTCCAAAGTAAGGCTCATTCCGCACATGCAGAATAATGCACTTTCAAACTGCTTTCAGTGCTCTTTGAAGCTGTGCGGAATGGCAAAATCCACTTGCAAACAGTAGTGAAAGTGGTTTGAAAACGCATTATTTTGCATGTGCGGAAGGGTCCTAACAGAAGTTGCTGTAGTTGATATTTGTGAACTAGCAGCTCACATTCCTATTCAGACCAATATGTAAGTCCTGCATACATAAAGAACTCATGCAGTACAATATTTGTTCTATTTGGAATACCTCCAGTAACAGAGAATGCCCTGTATTCACTATATTCATGGAGGATACCACCATATTCACTGTAAGATAATATGAAAGTTGTCTTGGTTGACTTGGAGCTTCTATGGCTTTTCCATTTACAAAAATCACTGACTGATACTATATTTGTCTTGCAATAAACATGCATGCCAGAACTGCTCATGATTTTTTTTCAAATTAATATTTTATAATACCTTTATTTATTTACTAGAATATTTATATATCTGCCTTTTTCCCAAACAGATGCTAGGCAGATCAAACAGTGCAAAAACAATATAAACTATGTAATAAAATCAACTTTAAAAACAACACTTTAAAAACTAAAACTACATATGCCCTAGCCATCAAGCCCCTTTGCGAGGCTTAAGCAGCCTGAAAACTCCCCAGAACAGCTCTACTTCGCAGCCTTGCCAGGCAGGGTGAAACCCACTGGCCTCTTCTTGGAGGCTGTTCCAGAGACAAATCTGAGCACAGACAATTGCAGAACATGTCTTAGAGGCCATGGGCAAACAGACAAGAGACCTTGCTAGGAAAAACTGACACGTGGAACATGCAGGGACAAGTTGTCCTTCAAGTATGTGAACCTTGGGTCATAAAGGGCTTTAATGGTGAGCACCAATATACCTTGGACTGGACCCAGAAATTAACTGGCAGCCAGTGAAGGGGCTTCAGGATCAAGGTAACATGATCCCAGCAGCTAGTCCCAGATAATAGACTAGGTGTCAAATTTTGCACCAGCTGCAGTTTCTGGGTGTTTTCAAGGGCAGCCCCATTCAGAGCATTTCACAGTATACTAAGGAAGCAAACTGACACAGAACAACGCACAACATGTGTTAATATTAAACACAACACATGGTAGGCACTCAAAGCTAAACCCAAACTTAATAGGAAGAGCAATGTTAACAGTTTTTTTGTCACTGACTAGAATGTTCAGTAGTGCTTGAAAAACATTTTAATGACTCACGGAAGGAAGAAGCAGTGGAAGTTCCCCGAAGAAAGTGCTGCAAGCCATCTTCACTATCGCTTGAGCTAGCCATGCTGTTTCTCATTTGCATCACAGACAGCTGTGAACACAGGCTAGGTTGTTGATCCATTTTTTGGGATGCCTGTAGAGAAACAAGTTATACTGAATTTGATGTCATTAGTGCAATCTTGAAAGGACATAAAAACAGCAGTGGTGGATAAAACCATAGGCCTGCTGAGTTTAGTATTTTCTTTCCTCCCAAATTCTTCTGGGCGAAAGTCTCCATTGTTTGCTCCCTAAATCTATCATTTAGGCCCACAGCCAGAATTTTTTTTAGCAGGGGGACAAATGAATATATCAGGGGGCATCCATCACCATTTACTATATTTATAGATCAATTTTCCACTTGAGACTCAACGTGGATTACATGATATAAAGCAATGTAAATAAATGACATGAGAGATCTTTAAAACAATGTAACAGGACTAGGGTTACAAAAAGTGCAGGGAAAAAAGTATCAAAAAGTATGCTACGTCAAGCAACACAGAAAATGGAATCACAAAAAAATGAAAGCAATACAAAAAAAATGAAAACAATGCTGTAATATCATGATGGAATAGCATACACTGTGGCACAAACTGCAGTCCTATTCCCTATTAACTTCATTAAAAATGCTCTCCAAATCAACTATTTTATATAGTTTGCAGAATTAAATAGCTGTGGGAACCTTTCTTCCAGTTACACCTGAATCTGCAAATATAATTGTCTTTTCTCCATAAATTCTCTGAAAGGAAATGAAAAGCTGTCACTCAAAGCAGAGTTTTGAAAACAAGAATGCCTGTTGTACCATTTGTAGCTAACTGTTCAGCATTCTTATTTTGTTTGGGGATGCACAAGCTAAAGTTGTAATTTTCGGTACCAAAGTCTGGAGAACAAATGAATTTAGCTCTCTAAAACTCTTGGTCTCTGCTGTTGTTCTGTGCTTGAAATTTAGCTATTATTGGGATACAGTTAGTCACCTGTCCTATCAGTTATTAAACTGATACTAAATGAGACTCCCAATATTCAAATCACAGTTCTAAAAAACTTTAAAAAATAATTTGCAAATTGAACAAAAACTGAATCATTAGCTCATGACCTCTAATGATGCCATCCAACAAATGCCAGGAATTGCACATAGGTAATGCCTTTTCTGTGGAATGCCTTTTCTGAGGATGTCAGGAAAGCTCCTACTCTTTTGTCATTCTACAAACTATGTAAAGCAGAATGGTTCAAGAAGGCATTTTTTATAAAGACAATAGAGCTACATGATAATGGAATAATTCAGGAAGGAGCTTTTATAAAAGCTACAAGACTGTGGATTATACTGTATGCTATATGTCTGTTTGCTATATTGTCTGTATGCTATATGTATATGTTTGCTATATGTCTGTATGCTATATTGTCTGTTTGCTATATGTATTATCCTACTCTTACTGCATTACTTTTTACCCTTGTAATACCATTTTCTGCATTATTTGAGATATTATGTGTAATGATTTTTGCTCTATGTATTGTCGAAGGCTTTCACGGCCAGAGTGAACTGGTTGTTGTGGGTTTTCTGGGCTGTGTGGCTGTGGTCTGGTAGATCTTGTTCCTAACGTCTTGCCTACATCTGTGGCTGCTAGCTTCAGAGATGTATCACAGAGAGAAGTGTGTTATTCTCTCTGCAGGGGTGTACTGCCCTAGGGACATGGGGACACTCATGTCCCTGGGCGAACACCACCAAGCTCCACCCCCCGCCTCCCTGCAGGTTGCCTTTGAAAGCCGGAGCTTTTGAAAGCTGACTTTTGAAAGCACAGAAGCCAGGGGTGGGGCTCAGGAGGCATGGCCCCGCCCCTCGTTGCCTGCACGGAGGCCAGGGCTTGGGGGCGTGGCCCTGCCCCAAGTCCTCTGTGCTTTCAAAAGCTTCAGCTTTCAAAATCCGGCCAGCAGGGAGGCCAGGGGGTGGACGCGGAGGCATTGCCCCGCCCACCGTGCCCCACCCCCAGCCAGCATGAAAGCTGGAACATGGCCACACCCACCAAGCCCCTCCCCTGATCTCCATGCTTTCAAAAGCTCCAGTTTTCAAAAGCCAGCTAGTGCAGAGGCTGGCGAACACACAGAAGCCAGAGAAGGAGTTGTCACTGGGTGCCATTTCCCCCCGATACACCTCTGTCTCTCTATGATACACATCTGAAGATGCCAGCCACAGATGCAGGCAAAACATTAGGAACAACATCTACCAGACCACAGCCACACAGCCCGGAAAACCCTCAACAACCAGATTTTTCCTCTGTTTCAAATTGCTGTAATCCTAGTTTTATTGCATTGTTTGTTAGATATCTGATCTGATTGCATTGATTTACACTGTGTAATCTGTTTTGAGTCTCATTGGGAAAGATAGACTATAAATAAAGAAAATTTAATAAAAAAATTTATTCTGCCTACAGGCAGAAAATTTAATAAATTCAAAGAATTTAATAAATTCAAACCCCCCCCCAACCCTCCTCTATGAATAAGATTCCTGTGGGGTCACATAAATTAACAAAAGATTTGTGCTCATGTAACCCCTATGTTCAGAATGGGATGACCCAGAAAGGGGTGGAGACTGAAAGCAGCAGGAGGCTGCAAAACTCATGAAGTTGGAGGAAGCAAGGTTACCAGGCTGGGACCTTGAGTTATTTCTTTTATAAACTCTTGACACCTTGTTTAAGGTAACTGCAATGTTGTTGGGAACTAGTGGGAAGGGAGTTGTTTATTTTGCTATATTGTAAATGTTAGAATTTATTGTTTCAGAATTTTTGTGTGCGAATGTTATAACTATTGTGGAACGGTGTTCAGTTCTCTCTGTCTTTTTCTTTGCTTTGTTCTGGTACAACAAGATTTTTACCCCTTCATTACATAATCTGTCTATCTCTTTACTCCAGCATAATGTTACTTCACTGCTTGCAGGATTTTAAAATCAGGACTCTTCAGCCTTGAGAACGATTCATTTCATTTTAACCAGCAGCATAAAGAAATACTTGGAAATATTTATGACAGGATTCACACCTTTTTGCCTCAATTTCTTTTTTCCTTTATACAAAGAATTTGCAGACATGTGATGGATTTCACATCAAGCCCTAGTGCTGCTTGGAAGGACATGAGAAATGATTGATGGAGCACCATCCCTTTTGCCTCACCGTGGCTTTGGGTCTGCTAAGACCCATTGCCTCAAATCACTTCATGGCCACTGTGAGCATTATTTATAATCCCACTTCAACTACAAGGGAGACTCAAAGCTGCTTATATTATCATTCTCCCATCTTCCAATTTTAACCTCACAACAACCCTGTAATGTAGGTTCAGATGAGAGTGCCTGGTCCAAGGTCTCCAAGCAAGCTTCCATGACAGAGTGGGAATTAGAATCTGGGCGTCCCAGATCCTAGTCTGTAGCCACGACTCTATATTGGCACCCCTTGCAACTTTGTTGGAAACTGATAACCATTTATTATTAAGTTGCAGCCCTGAAGGGAGGAAATAAATTCAAGCAGTAAAGCATTTGCCTCTCTCAAACACTTTCATACTCCTGCAGGTATCAGAATACCAGAATATACGATACCAAGGACTGAACTTGAAGTCTGGGCGAAATAGTATCTTTTCTTAGAAAATTCAGGGTTTGTGCTTCTTAATTCAATTTCCAAGTCTAAATTGTCTCCAGATGACTAAGACATTTCATGAAGCTTAAATTTATCCTACAGCACCCTGGAAAGCAAGCAGGGCATATCTATCAAACACTTTTAAGTTCTCTTTGATATAAGCTTTCTGAACCCTTGCTACTCTGCCAATGACATTTTGCACTGCTTTCAAGTGGAAATTACTGCTACCCAAAACAATAGTTTATCATAAACAAAAACACCACGCTTTTCTCAGATGTTAGCACAACAGAATCCTCTATTAGAGCAGGGGCAAAGTATCTAAGACAGCACAAAGGAAACACTCACTTTGTCATTTAGGGTTGGATCATTCAATGAGTATAACTTGTTTGTAATATCTTTTCCAATGAGGTGTTTAAATATTTCAAAGAGAAATGGATCAGATTCCAGAAAAAATGTAAGTCTCTCTCTGGACCAGCACAAGAATTTGCAGTTATCATCTGCAGTAATTGACACCTATAAAGAAATCATATTCTTAAAGTCAGCACTGCTTTAATGGATATCAGCAACCCCAACACAATTCATTTAGATGTTCAGAACTCAGAGAACTAGTAGTGGCTTGTCCAATGAAACACAATTCATATACAGTGCATCACATAAGTGGGCTTTCCTCTGGGTTTTACAAATTTTCCATCAAAGGCAAAGAGTGGAAGAGTCTTCTGACAACAGTCTAGAACCATGGTGGCGAACCTTTGGCACTCCAGATGCTATGGACTACAATTCCCATCAGCCCCTGCCAGCATGGCCAATTGGTCATGCTGGCAGGGGCTGATGGGAATTGTAGTCCATAACATCTGGAGTGCCAAAGGTTCGCCACCACTGGTCTAGAACTTTGTACAGTCACTGGTTACAAACTATCTTGTAAAAAATGCAATTAAAGCAGAAGGAGATTCAGACCTTCTGGTCCGCTGCCTCTCTGGTATTGGAGTTCAGGGGTCAGCCTTGTGTTGGCCGGCCTCATTTCTCCAAGGCCGGGGACTGCAGGTGGCATCGGGGGAGAGA
Organism: Sphaerodactylus townsendi; assembly: GCF_021028975.2. Lineage (NCBI taxonomy): Eukaryota > Metazoa > Chordata > Lepidosauria > Squamata > Sphaerodactylidae > Sphaerodactylus > Sphaerodactylus townsendi. The sequence continues at coordinate 124,804,326 of NC_059425.1, read as the reverse complement.
ACTCCAGGCATTAGGCCCCTCCGCTCCTCTGAGGAGGACCTACTGGTGATCCCTGGCCCAAAGGCGATCAGGCTGGTCTCTACAAGGGCCAGGGCCTTCTCAGCCCTGGCCCCTTGATAGTCAGAGCAGGGCTCCTAAGGAGAGTCGAGTGGCCCTATGCCCGAGACTTGCAGAGGCTTTTCGTGAGGGCACCTGCAAAGAGACCCAGAACCTGTTCTGCTAGAGGCATTTTAGAATTCGTAGCCCTGTGGTCAGCCCATAGGTTAGTTATATCTACCATTCCATCTGGCCTCCCGTGGGCACGAGGGTGTGGAGGGGAGAGAAGTATGACGCTATCTGTATTTATAACGTTCTGGTTTTATTGAGTATATTGAATCGATTTTTACACTGTGTTTTAAAGTATGTTTTTAAAATGTTGTTCACCACCCTGAGCCCCTAGGAGGAGGGCAGTTTATAAACCTAATAAATAAAAATAATAAATAATAAATAGAAAGAGTCACCCATAGATGTCATTAAACAGGTCCGTTAAGGGACATGGCATCACTAACATGCTGGATACAGGCCTAAGGCCTCACTCAGGACAACTATTGCCTCTTTTTAAAAACTGAATAGGAAATAATTTAAGATCCAGACTTCAGAAAATTAAAACTGTCTTATGTATAAGATCCCTTCTGTTTCAAAGAAAATGGGGGAAAAGATACAATCAGTATTCTGACATTCAGGAGTGGCACACAGTTCTAAGTATGCTACTCAAGTGCTTCTCATGTGCACTTGCATCTATAGTAGGGGAATCCCATAAATACCAGAAACAGAAGGATTTTAGAATGCTAAGTGCACATACAGAACTGCCCTGAAACTTTAATCCAACTGTATGTTAATGTAGCCTTGGTGGTAAGAGAACCCAACAGAACCCATTACACCAGGCTACTGGCAAGAAAGCTACTACACACTATGTAAGTGCATATAAACATGCTCTATTTAATCTGTAACAATCCCTTTAAGTGAACAAATGTGCATCAGGCATACAAACCACACAAAGAAAAAGAACAACACAAAGACAAGAAGACAAAAAAATTACATATGCAAGCCTGGCAAACACAATGAAGTCCTTCAGGGTGGCATAAGAGCCCTTCAAGGGTGGGCGGTGTAAGAAATCAATCAATCAATCAATCAATCAATCAATCAATCAATCAATCAATCAATCAATCAATCAATCAATCAATCAATCAATCAATCAAATACATAAATAAATAATAAGGAATGCTGCCAAGACCTGGTATGTACAGTCTCAAAACAGGTTTGGATAAGCTGTTCATATAAGAAAGTAGATGAATCTTGGGTAAGTAAAGGAGAACACAGCTGTTCCTGGTGTATCCAGTCTCAAGGCAGGTAAGGGCAAAATGTTCTCATGTGAGTTCAAGCAAGTCATAGGTATTGTCACAGATAACTGTTAGGTGGGTAAGTCACAAGTAGACAGTAAATTCTGGATCACACCCATTTCGCTGATAAGCAGCTTTGTCAGTAGTATGTTGATCACACTTGCTTGCCAAAATCAATGTAAATTACACAAAGACACTCTGTTGCTTAGCCCTGTACTTAGTTGGAACTGGTACAAGCTGTGCTATGATTGCTATTGATTTGACTTCGTAATCCCTTATTTTGGGCAAGCAAGTGTAATCTCCATACTACTGACAAAACTGCTTATCAGTGAAATGGGGTGTGATCCAAAATTTCCCATCTACCTATGACTTATATGTGTAAGACTTATCTATGACAACAATTATGACTTATCTGTGATTGTACTGCATGTGAGAATGTCAGCCTTAACTGGATTGAGACTGGATATGCCAGAAGCAGCTGCATTCTTCTTTACTTAGCTGAGATTCACTACTTGCTTAGATGAACAGTTTAGCCAAACCTGTTTTGAAACTGCATGTACAAGTCCTTGGGAGCATTTCTCATTTATGTATTTTATTGTGTTTGCCAAGGGCTTGCACATGCAAATGTTTTGTCTTCTTGTCTTTATGCTGTTCTGGTTTTTTTGTACGGTTTGTATGTTTAATGCACTTTTATTCACTTAAGGGAATCCTTACAAATTAAATACAGCATATTTAGATATACTTATATCTTATATCGTAGTAGCTTTCTTGCCAGTAGCCTGATGTACTAGGTTCTGTTTGATCTTTTTGAAATTGTTCTGCTAACCTCCCCCTGCCCCTTCCTATTTTGGCTTTCTCATTGCAATTACTGGAGGTAATCCCGTTCTTTCCCCTTCTTTCCCCTATTCCAGAAACAGATAAGTCTCACCACTGCAGTGATTTGGCCTGTGCTCATGTAATAGACTGCTGGATTCAGGCATAAATGCAGTTTGACAGTCCCATCCTGAAAACTGGTTCACCCACGCAAGCCAGTATGACAGGCTTATGGTAATCTTACATCCAGCAGATGGCACCAGCATACAACCAAAGAAAATCCTCTAGACAAAGAAACAATGTGATCCTTTAGGAAGTGAATTACAAGCAAGTTACTTCCAAAATAAAGCCAATACAGGAAGGAGATATAGTCAATTTAAAAGCAAGAATTCATTTGCTCTGTACAGATTTTTCAATTTCATATATTTTCCTTTCTCAAGATAGTTAACAGTCAATAAAAGGGAATAGCTATTCTGTGAGATGACAAAAGGATCTAAATAAAACTAAACTAATGATATGATCAGGACTTTGGCCCAAAACATGATTTGGTGGTTCTTGCACTGTCTGCCATTAAGTTCCTAAGTTCAAACACATGCTTGAGCATCAATATTGTCTTGGCTCTCTGCCTCACAATTCCCCTCGTCCTGTCCACTACTTCCTTCATGGCAGTTTAAGTTGACCAGTCAGACAGATTCACCAGATATTACTCCATTAAAATGATGCTGTGTTATTTCATCTCAGCACAGAACAAATCAATGCCCAAAGAAGAGAATGTATAAGGTACAGCAAAAAAAATCCAATAACTTTCTTCAAGCGTAGAATTGAATGTACCTCTTTTGGAATTAAGTTCCTCGACTGGAACATATTACATCACAAATAATTTTAACTTCCGCTGCAGCACTCTTTCTCTGTCTTACTATTAACCAGCTAATATATATTCACATTAGAATTTTTTTAAAAAAAATCATTAAAGGCTTGCAGTCCAAGATTTGGTAGTCTGCACAAACCAAGTAAAAAATTCAGGTAGCCTATTCCAGCACTTTTTGGGGAACCATTCAACACCCTCAACTAGAGACTGTTTGACACTAAAGATAACTTGCCAGCATTCTGCATTGCTATTAATAACAAACAAGGCCTGCAAAAAGAACAAACTTTCTTCACAGCTCAGCTCTTTAAAAGCCTTCACTCTTTGCTACTTAAGCCATTCTGTATTTTCTTGAAGTCACCATAGCACTGGATTCTTTCTTTTATGTTAGTTTTTACTGGAGATGAGAGTAGCTTGATAAAGTGTTCAGTTCCCAAAGTGTACACACCTCTTCCTTTGTATCACAAAATAGTAACACAAAACAAAAACTTGCCAAATCTGCTTGCTAGAGGTGAAACTGGAATGACTGTACATATCACAAGCACAGGGCAGAATCTATATTTGTTGTTAAAGGGGAGGCACAAGTATAAAATGACAAAATGACCCATAGATCTGGCTCTGCACAAGTAGCAATCTCCTTCAAAATTCCTTCAACTCTTTGGGAAAGAAACAAATGCCATCATGTGTCATTGCTTTAGACTGCTTTTCCTTTAACTCCTTCCCACCCCTCCCCTTCAGTTCCCATATTTATTCACGAACTCTAACAATCACCTTTTCTTAGCTTTGCTTTGCATTCCCACACTTCCTTGCATTAAGAAAACAGTATGGGATATGCTGGCTATGAAAAGTGGATTGTATTAAGTCTGATTAACTCCCCCCCACCCCCCAGGATTTTTCAAGGTCTGCTTTAAAAAAACTGAAAATGTTCAGAAAAGCCAAAAAAGGCTGATACACTGTATTGGCTTTTACAACTTTCCTGATAATTTTCAGGTTTTTAGAATCAAAGCCAAACAAAATACAAGCCCCACACAGCTGAATACAGCAGAGGGAAGGGAGGGTTGCTTGAAGAGACTGGAGCTCAAATCTCTGTAGGCAACATGACTGATCGTCTCTCCATTTGCAAAGTCAGCTCCTGGCTTTGTGAATGGGGAGGAAGTGTTGCTTACAGAGATTGGAGTTCAGATCTCTGTAGGCAACCAGGTATGCCTCTTCCATGTTTGCAAAGCCATAACTGGCTTTGCAGGTGGGGTCAGAGAGCTGCCTGCTGGGAAAGCTGAAAAAGCTAAAACATATTCAGCTTTTTCAGCACCACGGTAATTTGGCTTTACTGAATAACCTGGCTTTTTCAGGTTTTATTGTAATTCAGTTTTACTGAATCCCACCTCTGGTCTCTAGGACTATTTCTGTTTTCCAGAATAATCCATGTTATATCATATTCTGAAAGTTGATCTTTCCAGACATACAGTGAAAATGTGCACCTGTAAGAGAGTTCTTCTAAAAGTAAATAGAAAAGCAGCAATACAGTGCAGGTACAAATGTCAGAAGGATTAGCCAGGTAAATGTGGATCACAATGAAAACAAAAAGTACCACTTTAAATACATTTTTAGCCATAATGAGCTTTTATTTCTTGTCCATTTTATTAGCAACGAAAGTAGTGGGCAGTACTTCATATAAGCTTATGCCTAAATAAAAATGTGTTAGCATTTAAGATGTTACAACACTTCTTGCTGTTTTCAAGTACACGTGTTTTGTTGTATGTCAAAACAAGTGCAAGAACATTTCAAAGTATGGGAGAGAAAAGTACCAATAGTGCAAAAATATTTTCTTAGTAGACTAGTCTTCAGATAAATGATTCCATAACATATTCATTGAATTATTTATCAAAATAGTATGTCAAGGTACTGGTGTTAACTCATTAAAATATATCAACCAGAAAATCAAAATCTTGTACATGATTTTAAACCAGTCAGTAATTGCTGCAAGGCAACATAGAAATTTTGCATCTACGTTGATAAACATTTTATGTACCAACATTAAAGTTTAAACTAAACTATCTAAAGAGAGTCAGGCAATTACTGCTGCACATTACATTTTATGATGCCTCATGCTTGTCTCTTCAATAAATCTTGCATCTTTTAAAATTCATGCCCATCATAATAGTACCATACCTGAAACTTTTCACCCCGATTCATCTGGGTTGATCGAAATTCAGGAGAATCTATAAAGGCACAGGGGTAAATATTATGCAGAAAATGCCCTCGATAGGAGACCTTCATTCTGATGGCAAAAATATTTAATAGAAAAGTGAAAGCTATCTGTAGAACATCAATCAAATTTATGCTGTCATACAATTATTAACAAGGAAGAATAACTTAAGACCATTTCACTTGATGTTTGGCACATGATGTTGGGCTGTCAGATTAATTGCTACTCTTGCTAAAACAGATTTTGGTATTCTTGTAGAGAAGTAGCTACCTAACAGTCCTGAAGGAAGCGTTCTGGGACTATACTCTTCTCTCTCCAATGTGTTAATTTGTTCTTCCTTTCCTTTTTACATATAACCATGTTCATAAGACCTGAACTAATTTCATGGCAATGGTTTAGAAGCTGTTCAATAAATCCTGACAAAAGCTAGTAATGCTGCAGCATGAGGAAAATGGTTAGGGGAATCTGTTCACAAGAAGGGAGAAAATAAAGAATAAAATCCAGTACAGATATTAGATTCTCCTAGCCATGGTCACCATATTGTGAATGTCATAACTGTACCAGTCCAGTGTATCATTTCGGGCATAATTAGTGAATAATCATGGCACATTCAAATACATGGTAGTTAGCTATTACCAGGTAACTACTATCCACAGTGGTTTGGAGTGCTGCTTAGGAACTCAAATGTGATTAAATAATTTTAACTAGGTGACTTTGATCTGATCATCAGTTTTCAATCCAAGTCTTGTGTATGTAAAAGATCAATATTGATCTGCTTCATTAGCAAGAAGTAATACTAATCCTATAGCTTGCAAAAAGCCACAGTCATGATTATGATCAACATTTACTTCCACTCCTGACATGAGGCCTGCACCTGAGGGAGGTTTGCAGCTTACAGTTCAAGACGGAAGCCATCTGTCAACACCACGCTTAACTGGACAAAGGCCTTGGTTTACTTTCCTGAAACAGGGTCAGTTGCCACATTGCGAAAATGACCAGAAGAGCCCCAAATGGTGTGTCAAAGAACCATATGTGATTACTGAGTGTCAGTGTATGATGGATAAAAATAACTAAATTGATAGCATATTAAAACACTTGGAGAGTATTAATAAATAACTATCACTTTCTAGTATTTGGACAGTAATATTCAATCCTAAATAAGGCCAGTAAGATTATAATCCTAATTTTTAGTGTATTCAACTGAAAACAATGGATTTAATATTGCCCTTTCAAGATTCTATTTTTTAAGTTTTAATTTTACATTTTACGCCTAGCCTCTGATTTCACTGCCTGATTAATTAATAAAAAGACAAAATTCCGGAAGCATTACATACATCCCAAGTATGAACTATGGAACAGATCAGGGCTATCTTGCACTTCTGAATGTGTGGGCCTTAGATAACACTGTATGTGTTAAATATATATGTATATGCATGTATATACACATGCATACACACATAGCTAGTGTTATAGCACAATTATGAAATGATGATCAAAAATTGAAGATACATCAATGACTTTGCTGGCTACAAAATGAAAAACAGACTTCCGCCTCCCAGGTAAAAGTTGATAATTAAAAATAAATTTGTAAAGAGACCACAAAGCAAATAAAATGTAATGCTGTGTTAAAAGTGTTCACTTTTATTCCTCACTTTCCTCTACCCACAACATGCACCTACTCCCAACAGGTAGGTGGGGCAGACAGAGTTCTGTCAAAACTTGGCCCAAGGTCACCCAGCAGGCTTCATGTATAGGAGTATGGTTCATCAGATTAGAGTTCACTGCTCATGTGGAGGAGTGGAGAATCAAATCCAGTTCTCCAGATTACAGTCCACTGTTCCTAACCACCATGCCATGGAAAACTGATAACAGTTAACTCAAAGTGATCATTCACAGCTTTAGTTTGACTTACAATCAGTCTGATAACATGTAAGGACTAATTCAAGACTGAATGATTACTGAATTAATTGCACAGCTTGTGGATTCCAATCAGTTTTCAACATCAGGACAAGTCTTGGAGCACTCAATCTAACAATGAAGTACTCCATGCAGAATACTTTTTCTTCCATTCACTTCTAATTCATCCAGGAATTAGAGAGCAATCACTTCCCAAACACAAAGGATGATTTATAAACTACCATTGTGCTTTGTGTCAGACACCTTTCCAGTACAATTTCTCAACAACACACTTAGACCACACAAACACAAAATGAACTAATACTTGAACTTTCAACCAGAATGGTGTAGTCCTGAATTTTGGATACCTATGCAAACAATCTTACTAAAGCCACAATGTAATTGCAGCTGGAAGCAAGAAAGACAAGGGACTAAAACACATTTTAAAGTAGAAAAGTGCCACAAAGTTACTGTATATTGCTTCCTTTCAGTATTGCTATTGATTTCCCCACTATCCAATTAAGCTACAAAAAAGAAAAGTTCCCATTCAAACTCTTTTAGGCACATACTTTCCTTTTAGCAGAATGCTTAATCGATCATCTACTGATGTTTTATCTTCTGCAGCATACGCTTGACCTGTTTTTAGTATCTGAATATTGCAGAATTGTCCAGTCAATCTTTGAAACTGTTCTGGAGGCACATGGAGAGGTTCAAACATTCTCTTATACAGACTACTGAGCTCTTTATCTATCTTTATCTGCAATAAAATTTTAAAAGGTATTAGTTGTGTATTAGCTGCAAAAATAGGCTGTTTACCAAACACAGATACATCAGGATATCGCAGGATATCGCAGTAACCACGTAACACAATATACTAATGAAACTGACAAGACCACACTAATTTAAGTGATCAGTAAAACTGACCCCGTAGGCTCATAAGTAACGGCTTTGCTTTGGTCTACAGATTGCAATACTATCTGTGGCACATGGACAACAGGGATACCAGGCTCCAGCTGAGACCTGGGGATCTACTGGAATCAAGCTCCTCTCCTGACTACAAAGATCAGTACCCCTGGAGAAAATGAGTACTTCAGGAATGGGTGGGATAGAAATATGAAAAATTAAAAAAAATACTTCAAAGGGTGGACTCTGTGACATTGAAGCCCTATGAGGTCCTGTCCTCCCCAGTCTCAATCCCCAAATCTCCGGGACTTTTTCAACCTGGATCTGCAAGCCCTACCTACCTAACCCCCGCCAATGAGCCTTTATTACCTTCATGTAAACCCAGGACAATACATTTACCAATCACATAATCTTTACACTATTTACTTACTGTTCCTTTGAATTTATGTAACACCATCACTGTACCTTACACTTAGTCATAAAATTGCCTTAATCAACAAATTACACCAAATAGTCAATTGAAAGACCCTAACTCCCACCAGTAGCTAGAGGGGATCTGGAAACTCTAAATTTCTGGTTTAAGAGGTATATTTAAGTCATGACATTTAAATGTTTTCTTTGGTACCATTACAGTGGTGGGATTCAGCAGGTTCGTACCACTTCAGCAGAACCGGTTGTTAAAATGGTGCTTGTAAATGTCCAGTTGTTAAATTATTTGAATCCTACCACCGGAACCAGTTGTTAAATTATTTGAATCCCACCATTGAATATTTATGGCTGAAAACAGAATTATAACTAACTACACGCATGCAAGTGCAAAGATCTAATAAAACAGCACAAAGCCTTTTCTTCTGTCTCAGAGCCTTTCTGCCAATCTGGCATAATATGCAGCTAATGGAGTGATTTTCACTAAAGGTCAATCCTAGTGGCAAAGGAAAAGAATCAGAAAGTTCCCAAGCCAAATTCTGCTTCTGCCGTGAACTCCCTTGTTGGCCTTAGGCTAATTATACTATCCTTGCCTCAGCCCCATCTCTCCAGCAATATAGGGATATTATTTACCTACCATTCAAGATTCTTGTAATAGGAACAATATAATATATATGTCATCCATTAACACTCTAAAGCTACAACCCTATGCTTACTTACTTTGAAGCAAACCCAGTGGTACTTGCTTTGGGTCTGCAAGGGTATAATATAATTGCTAAGCAGGGATTTGTTTGGGGCTTTGTTGTTGTTCCTGTTGTTACAAAATTTGACCTGAGTATGCCAGAAAAGCTATGCAAAAGGCAGTCTCTCACAAAGGAGAGGAAGCAGTGCCTGTTGAACAATCCCCACTCATTTATGCACCAAAACAGGAAAGAGGCAAGAGAGCTGGCTGAAATCTGGAAGTCCTTCTGAATCAACACAACTCTTAGCCAGGACACTCTGTCCTAGTCTATCTGAAAACACAGGCAGATTGATCAATTAGGCTTGCAGAAGACAAGGAAGTAGGTGGAAAGAACTGCAAAAACAAGACCGGGTTTTGAACCACAAAGAAATATAGGAACACTAGTAAATGCAAAATTTAACAAAAAAAACCCCCCAACAACTAGGAAAAATGATACCATTCTGGAGATTGAGTTCTTCATAATTAACCTGCCTATATAGGCCCCCAACATGGCAGCCATGGGTGCCATGCAGCCCCCCACCCCATCCCACGAGTCATTTCTGGCACTCACACAAGGGGATGGCCAAGAAGGGGGTGGCCAAGAAGAGCTTTTTGAGTTTTATTTGTGTTTATGGCATAACTCAGACAGTAGTTTATGTGTAGTACTTTAACTATGCAAACAGCAGAGTGATATCCTTAAAAACACAGTGGGACTTTATTTTGCAGAACAGAACCATGCAGATAAAATGCTTAATGCACCTAACAGAGTGTCTATTGAAAGCACCAGGTCTTCCCAGTTTTCATGCATTTTGATATTTCAGGTGGAAGTTGATAATAACATCACTACATAAAATTTTGTTCACTTTTAAAAAATCTTTAATGGTTTTATAAAAATCTATCCGGAAGAATCTCTCTCTTACTGAACACACGTGCAAAGAGCCCTCACCAGTCCTTCAGCACTGGTGTCATTGCTAAAAGTAACAGAGCTGGGTGAAAAATGGCTGGGATCATGAGAGAAGGGCTTGTGTATAAGGATAGCAAGAAGAAGCTTTTTTCTTTTTCTTTTTGCAAGTGTGTCTTAGATACCTGCAAAACTGACAGGTACTGCCAGATGAGAGTTTCTTAGCTAGCTCAATCAGTATACTTATTTTGTTTATATAAAAGAAAATACTTGAAAACTGTTAATTTTTAAAAGCAACCCATTAAAATGTTTGTACCTGAAATGCTGATGACCTACTATCAGAATTACACATGACAGCACTCCTGGACATTTTATGGTTGACTTTGCATCCTGCGGAAGCCATTTTGCATTTGAGTCACCTCCCCGTATCACAATTTTAGAAGTCCCTACAGACTGGAAAGGTTGAGGAAATCTTCTTTAGATTTCCTTTTCTTATTACAAAAAAAGATGGAAGATGCCAAAGCAAGAAACTATTTTTTATCAAGAAAATAGAGGTATTCTATTATAAAAAGAGAGATGCTGAAAAATGTTTTGGGATGAGAAGAGAATTGTTCTCTCTGAGGATTTGTTCCCCTTTGTTCCTTTAATATTTTTTAATTGTTGCTTCACATATCTACAATAATAACTGAGAAATATGTCAGTCAATCAACTTTCATGCTGCTTTCCACCTACACAGGATATTATACTGGCTGATCATACTGGACCACATACCAGACGTCCCTTCTCTTCCTCATTTCAGTGCATTTAAAGCAAAAATGTTGCACATACTGTGTTTGTACTATGCCTCTTTAGGAACAGCCATTAAGCAACAGAAATACATGCAGAATCAGAGTAATACAGCTTTTCTGCAATCAAAAATAACTTGGTAAAGGAGGAGGTATGTGTATTTCCATATATAGTACACACAGGGTATGCATCAATAAGCAATCTCAGTCTGTGTATGCCTTCCAGTCTCCAATCACAACAGCCAATTAGCAAATAAAATGAATGGTGTCAAAAGAGGAGGATTATTGCTTAGATGAAAACCAGGAACACTTAAAAAAACCCTCTATCATAGCATCAGCATAATATCAACACTAATTTAAGTCACTGAAAATCCAAAATCATGGCTTTCCTAAGCTAATGTTATCAGCCTGTCTGATGACAAGTCAAAATATAAAATGGGGAGAATATTCTGCAGTTGATCAGGAGAAAGCTGGATATATATATAAATGCCACCCATTTGATCATGTGGGGGGCGCAAAATCAGGCCCTCACATGATCAAGCTGCTGGGGTTCCCCCACCTCTATTGGAGGTCGCACCTGTGTCACTCGAGCAGGAATGGCCTCTGATAGAGGGGGGACCGCGCCTGGGTTGCTCAAGCAGGTGCAGCCTCCAATGCAAGGGCAGGCCCAACAGCAGCTGGCACTGGGCCCCTGGCAGGCTCCTGGTCCAATGACAGCTACTGCCGGGGGGCCCACCTCTATTGGAGGCTGCACCTGCTCAAGTGAGGCAGGCATGACCTCCGATAGAAGTGGGGGGCAGCTTCTGGCAGGCCGTAAATGGGGCAAGGGCGTTAAATAAGGTCTTGCCCCCAGCCGGTATGCCTCTGTGAAGGACCCACTGAATGATATGATTGTTAAGAATGTTGCAACAGATAGGCAAAAGGATGACAACCTGAAACTATTTCACTATGTGAAAACAGGATGTTAGGAATGCAAAAATCCAAAGCATCTGCTTTAATGGTCACCAAGGCCTGAATGGTAGTTTTAGTAGCCCACCTATGACAATAAGTACACTCTGGGTTCTGGGAAGTGGCACTGGCAACTTAAAGACTGAAATAATAAACACAAGTTCTTTGGCAGTTCAAAGACTAACAAAGTTGAATTTCACTGTAAGCTTTTGTGGACTACAGTTCGCTTTTTAGATGGACTATCCTCACCTACAGTCATTTTATGTATGAGACTTTAAAATAGCAAAATCAAAGGACTTTAACATATAGGAAGCACAAGAAGAAAGTCAAATGTAATCAAGTTTTGGGCAAGTATACAAAAGAATAGTATTCAAAAAAAAAGTTTATGCTGGGATGCAGCAAAGAATTAAGCCACTAGGCTAAACTCATTTTTAGTAAAGCAGATTAATATGGCTACCCATACTGATTATCATACTCCATTATATTTTTCAGACTAGGGGTAGGCAAAAAAAAGAAAAGAAACTGAATTTGGATTCAGGTCTAATTGACCTGATTTATTTATTTGGCAAATCCGGATATCTCCGAACCGTCATATCAGGAATATCCAAAAAGCAAACAAAAAAATCAGATCAATTATACACAAATCTGAATTTTACCACCCTCTCAATTTGCTCCTCCTCATTCTCCCCACTTACTTGGACTCCAGTGCTGGCTCCCATATGTACAGAGCTGCCTCCAAGCCCCAAGTGGAGCCTGAAGCTGGGAGGTGGCCTGAGCCTGGCTTGCATCTCTGCACCTGCTGCCAGCTCTGAGCCCCACATGGAGTTCGGATGGCAGCAGCAGGGGAGTTCTATGTTGGCCACCAGGACAGTCAGGGAAGTAAGTGAGATGGGAGGCCGGGAGAGGAGTGCGGAGAGGGGATTCCCCTCAGTCTTTCTAATCTAAAATTGTGGCGAGCTGATGCAGCAGCCCAAATATCACATGCATTAGTCTCTACTTGTATCACAGATACCAAGAGAGGTTTTCTGTGACACATATTAAAGTGGAAGAGAATAATATATTGCAGTAGTTAGTAAGAACATAGAAGCAGAACAACAAAATAGATGAAAACAGTTAGAAAAGCCCTAAAACAGTTAGATCAGTGTTCCATCTTGCTCCCCTTATAATAGATTCACACAGAACAGTGCTTCATGAGAACATGGAAGGAGAAAAAAAATGATGTAAACAATAAAAATGTAAAAGAAGCCCAGAAAGATTACTACATCAGTCGTCCATCTGACCCACTATTCTGTTTTCAACAACCATCAAGCAAATGCCTATGAAAATCCTACAAATAAGAGCCCTCACCCAAAGTACATCACTTCTGCTATTCAATATCTATGTGTAGAGGAATATATTTGGAGTTATAATAATTCATAGCCTTTGACAGGCTTATTCTCCACTATTTTATGAACACCATGTAAGGATCAAGACAGATGTAATGCTGGAGTTCTATGAACGAGCTTCCATGCCAAGTTCAATTTGAACTTCAGTACAGGAGAATTATTTAAGCCTGTCCACACATTATTTTCCTGACCTGAAGCAGCTCTATTGATATGGAGTCTCTAGAAGCAATGAAGATTTAAGATGGCACCTGTTCTGGTTGAAGTCGCAATATGCTTGAAGAAACAAACCCCTACATCGGGGTTGCTCCTGCTGGATAGGCAAGTAGTTGCTGTGGACAGGAGAGCCTTTTATCAGGTTTGGCTGGTCAGTCAGCTGTGGCCTTTTCTGGACAGAAAAGATCAAGTCGCTGCAGTGAATGTAGTGGTAACATTTAGATTACTACATTACACTCTGCACATGGCTGTCCTTAATAAGTTGCAGCCATTATGTTCACCATGGGGACCTGCAGGGACCATGTCATTCCAGTCTTGACCCACCTACACTGTTCCCAGGTATAACTGAAGGTGCTGTTGTTGGCCTTTAAAGCCTTATATGGTTTCATGGCAATGTACATACCGGTCTTTTCTTGTATACCAAATATATAAAATGAAGAAGGTTGATAAGCAGGAATACTACATTCCAGACCATTATATCCAAGGCACAGCGGAAAAGTGTTGCCCAGATGATAAAAAGTGCACATCCTGCCAAAAACAAATTGTATCTCTAATGATGATGCATACACACACATAAAGCACAAAGTTACAGTTGGTTATCCCACCGCTATCCCAGTTAGAGAGTATAACAAAAAGGTAATTTTACAGGACACTTCTAGGCAGACCCACACCTTTCTAACCTTATTAACTTCAATGAACTTAGGAGAGTATGATTCTGCATAGGACTGCATTGTTCATTTCCTTCTACTTTCACTGTTAGTATAACAATCTCCTTTAAGAAACAAAAAACTAAGGTTCTGCTCATCCACAGCCATCTGCAGACATAGTGGAGAACTATGGATGCTCCCTTCATGCATACAACGTAAGAGTGCTAAGCAATCATAAGTTATATATAAAGTCCTGTGTGTCCAGAAGATGGAGAAAAGATGACATAAACCATCTATACATATAGACATACTACCTATTACACTATAGATGTGTTAGGAGCTTGTGTTTGTTGATGCTTCCCACCTGGTCCAAATGAGGCATGTCCACAAAGGACATGAATGCGCCTAACTGCATGCTAGATAGATTTTTACTCTCCCTTAACTATACACCAGAACTCTGAGCTAAGTGGGAAGCTGCTTAGGCAACATTAGAAATTTTCAAAGGACACTTACAAAGCAGCATAAAAGTAAAAGGTGGTATATTATTTCAGTATTTTTAATAAGGCTGAAAAACCTGCTAGGCAAGCAGAAGCTACTGTATACCCCCTAAAAGAACCATGAATTCTAGTTGCCAAGAGATGCCAAGAGATATATAGTACTTGTCATACCTGTCGTTAGCATGGCTCGTAGAACAATCATGTGAAGATTGAAAGTGGTTGGGATCACTAATCCAATTGCAAAACAAATATTAGCCATATGAAAAACCAGGTGGTGAATCTCTCTCCAGTTTTCACACACAGTTTCATTCAAAGGCACAGAAGTGGCATTTTTGAAGTCAAGGAAGAAACTCAAAGGGGACACTGTGATTGAACTTTGTGTAGGGTTCATCTTGAAGTTGCCTGTTAAAAATTGTAAAAATAATTGAATTTTTTTTAAAAAATGGAAAATTAAGCTTCATGTTTGCAGCAGTTTCATATGTCGACAGATCTGAGATATACATCTTTAGGTCAGACTCTCACAGTTAAACTTTTTTACATTTAATATTGTGAAAAATGGGCCTTGTGTATGAGCACAGTTTTATTTATTTTTTTTTCATTTATATCTTGTATTTCTCCCCATTGGAGATCCTAAGCAGCTGACCTCAGTCTTCTCCCCTCTATCTTCACAACAACCCTGTGGGGCAGGTTAGGTTGAGAATGTAGACTGGCCCGAGCTTTCCCACCACACTGGGGATTTCAACTCCAATGACCCAGATCCTAGTCCAACACTATGCCACAATGGTTTTTAATAAGTAATTCAGTTTTTTCCAGGGCTGTCCCAAGGTGTTTTGATGTCTAAAGCAAATAATACAAATGGCTACCCTATCTATACACAAAATGCACCGGCCAGGAAGTCTATGCACATATGTTCTGTGCATGAAGCAGTCATCAGCATGGAGAACTTAAAAATAAAGTAGCAGTTCATCTTATCTATCCTACACCTATCAAGCTGTCATGGAGCCATGGCGGTACTACTAAATATAGCACTGTTACCACAAGGCCGATAATACAAGGCAAAATACTGCACATTTCTCTGGCAGCCAACTTTTAAGTGTGACAGAAATAAATTTACCTTATTGTCAAAATGGAATTCAAACAGATAACATCTCTGGCTCCTCCACTGAACTGACCATGCATGGACACTAGCAAGAGATGTTTCTTAATTAGCCTCTGCCATATGCCCCCCCATTAATAATTATGTTATGTTTTATTTAAAAAGGTAGCAACTCGCTAATGTACAGGTCAGGTCTGTTTCCTACCCACAGTCCTCACAAACCAAATTTTAAAAACAAGAAATTGGATGACAGAACAGAAACAAATGGGAATGCAGCTTTCACTGCTTTTTTGGATTGTGTTATTCAGTAATGCTGCTGACACATTACTGAAGTGGCACCAATTTCAAAATCCTGTAGGAGGATTTGATAACAAAGCTTCTTAAAATCCTAGTGTTACACCTGGGGCAAACTTACATGAGAAGTACCATGTTGGCAATTACTTCTCTCATACAATCTGTTGATTCTCAACATTACACTTCAGGAAAAAGTCATAGTGCAGCAGCTATCATTGCTACTGATGGAACATAAGGACTTTGTTCTTAGCTAAGATCTACAAGATTAACTTTGGAGAACATACAGCTGAGCCATTGGACTCTAGCAACTTTGAGGAAGGCCCTCCCGCTGGTTTTTTTTACATTTACATATAAAGACTGGTATGCTGCTTAGCGGGCAGGGTCATCTAGTCAGCTGTTTTCTTATAGTCAAAATAAATACATCTGAATTAATTTGCCCCTAGCGAGGTCCTAGAATGACTACCATGTTAAATAATTCATTCTCATATTTCAAAACAGTAAGTCTCTAAACACAAATTAAAAATATACTTGACCTCAAGAATGCATCAAAAATCAAGCAATGTTAATGGAATCAGAAGCTAAAACCTTTTGTACATCTGTAATAAGAGCATAATTCTACCCAGTGAATTATTTTCCACTTCCCTTGTTCATGCAAAATGCAAGAACAGTACAAAAAGCACTTTTAAGTCAGCAATGCTTACTTTACATTTAGCCCTATTGATCTTTGTGAGACTTACATCCAAGAAACAATACGCAGAATGGCCTGCAATTGTCACAGAGATATAAGCCAAACATAGTACAAGAGACATGCAGAGAGTCTCTGAGTGATTTTATTTTTACTTCACTACTGATCATTGGGTTCCACAATGGCACCAAAACGCTGCATGCCACAGGAAAAAGGGATGGTTTATCCGTTTCCCATGGAGTCTTTCCAATCAGTCTCCTCTGAGTGACTTTCTCTTTGTAGTGCAAGATAAGGGGAGGAGTGATGGAGAAGAGAAATACTTTGACTGGGAAACAGTCTGTGGGAAAATGCCCCTCTCCCACATATCACTATTTTGATCAAACTGTGTCCTCTTCCAACGGTTTTCAACAGACAGAAACATTTCCAGAAACCATCCAAGCCTGCTCTTATTGCCAGTGAAGAAAAAAAGGAACACTACAGCATTACCTCAACGTGTGATAGACAAACCTAGAAAGAGATGAATTGAGGATTACAGTTCTTGAACGTTTTAAGTACTTCAGATATCCCAGCTACACATAAGGCAAGTTATGAGGTAGAGCAGGGGTAGGGAACCTGCGGCTCTCCAGATGTTCAGGAACTACAATTCCCATCAGCCCCTTCCTGCATGGCCAATTGCCATGCAGGAAGGGGCTGATGGGAATTGTAGTTCCTGAACATCTGGAGAGCCGCAGGTTCCCTACCCCTGAGGTAGAGGGAAGCAAACTCAGATGTTTCAGCATTCATGAAATATTGAAAATATTGCATTGGGTCACACATATGCACACTGTCAAGAAAAGTTCCACTGCTCACTACAGTCTGTTTTGTGGATCCTGGCTTTTTGTTGCTTCAAAAGGAGTATCGTTACAAACAGCTGATTTTGTCCTGTGAACAGACAAAAATAGTATTTTGGTATCAGTAAGATTATTCATTCAACACTGGCATGGTCTATTAAAAATGGGAGTCTGGGACATCTCTACCTAGAATGCAATTTACAAAGCATATACAATGCTTTTTGTGTCATTTTGCATGCTGTCTTGTTCATTAACAAATGCTAAGACAAATGAATAAGTCAAGGGCAAATATTTTGCAAACAGGGCTCGTAAGCCACCGTGGAACGAGTAAGCATATTTTTGCCTAAATTAATACAGGACTGCATATGTTCAGCTTCATGGGGCTGACCTGGTAATACAGCTCAAAGCCGATCCTAAAGCATGGTCCTGAAATAGACCAATAGAGGAAGGAGGAGAAGACAATACTCCCCAGATGGCCGAGAAAGGAGAATTTGGAAGGATTATAACCAGACCTGCACGGGTCCCTCACACAGGCCAAGAGAATGGGACTTTCTTGTCACGAGACCTGTTCGGGGTCGTTCCCTTATTCTGCAAAACTGACCTGTCGCCGAAACGTTTCCACCCTCCTCCAGTCTGCAAGCCGCTTAAGAGTCCCGAGCAAGGTCTTGGGAGAAACGCGGAGCGCAGCAACCAAGACCGGCGTTGCCTCGGAGCCAGGCTCGTCCCAGGCGCCGCCGCCCGCGTGCAGCTGTCCTGCCGCCTGCCCAGTCCCCGGCTGTTCTCGTGCGCGCCACCCGCACCCTTTCGGGGTCCTTTCCGCGCCCGCCCTTTTGCCCAACTCTTCGCCGCCGTCTTACCTGCCCTCCCACTATTGCCCTTTGCTCCCCGGGCTCTCCTTCAGACCTGCTCTGCCCAAAACGACTGGCAACGCCAGCAGACCGGAGGGATGGAGGGAAAGCTGCCCCAAGAGCGCTCTCGGGCGCCCTCTGCGACCCCTTCAGGGAACTGCGGGAAACGCGGGCAGCGGCCGAGCGGTCGGACCTTTTGACTAAAATAGGCATCGAGCAGCCGCCGCGGCCAGCCCAGCGACGCCTGCAAGTCAGAGGCCACCGGGGGAGCGAGCGGCTGCAACGCGCAAGCGCTTCTCATCATGGGTCCCTCTCCCCGGATGCCAGACAGCGGGGGAGCTGTGGGGGGAAGCTATGGGGCGAGTGACGCTTGGTTCTTACCTAGCTCATCACCTCTAGAAGGAAAGATGGGTAAGAACTTGAACCCCAGTGGCCCCGAACTTGGGATTTTTAAAACATGCTTCTGAACATATACTGAGGGACTTCTTCTCATCCCCTGAGTAGTAAGTGCCCTTTAAAAAGTGAAGGTAGTCCCTGTGCAGGCACCGGGTTATTACTGATCTATGAGGTGGCGTCTCATCATGGCATTTACTAGGCATACTTTGCTTACAGAATGGCTTGCCATTGGCTTCCCTAGGGGTACATTTAAACCCAGTTTATCGTTAACGCTCAAGCACATCCGGGATTAGTTGGAAAGCTTTAAAGACTTGCAGACAGTTTATAGCAGTGGTGGCGAACCTATGGCACGGGTGCCAGAGGTGCCACTCAGAGCCCTCTCTGTGGGCACGCATGAACAGAGCTCGTCATGTGATAATAGTGCAAGTATTTCAGGGAGATTATTAGCACTAAACCTAAGACCTAGTTTTGGGGAAGCAGTGTAGGTAACTCTGTTAAGTTCTGTTAAACCCTACTGATTTTCATGGGAAGAACTAAAGCGTGATCCTTTACCTGGGAGTAAGCTCGGTTGCTGGCAATGGGGCTTGCTTCTGAGTAAACCCTCCTAGGGTCATGATTCACCCGTTCAAAGCATTGCACAGTTGCTTCGAAGCAAAGACACTGACTACCACCAAGCTTACTCCCGAGTAACGCCCTCACTTGGAGTTTTCAAATCCATTTTTTTTTCTAGTTACTCAAAACCTCAGTATTCAGGTTAAATCTCGCCATGTTGGCATGTCTCCTTTTATCATAAATAAAAGTGGGTTTTGGGTTGCAGTTTGGGCACTCGGTCTCAAAAAGGTTTGTCATCACTGGTTTATAGGCAGAGTATCTGAAGGGTTGTGCGGAGCGGGTATTCCAGTATTGGCTTCCTTGCTCAGTGAGATCTTCTCCCGAGGCCCTGGATCTGTCCCTGCCAACTGTATGGAGACAGGGTCTTTTCCGTGGTTGCATTAAGGCTGTAGATTTGGATACTAGCCTGCTACCATCCTCATTCCTGTGCTGATAGAAACTGTTTTTAAATTAGTTTAATAAGCATATGTTCAATTATTTTTTATGGTTTGTATAGTTTAGATGTTTTTCTTTTTCCTTGTTGTTCCTTGTTTTTAGCTTCTTTTTTGTTTACTCTGTCTATGAAATGTACATAATGCATCTTTACACAATATATTCTTTTATGTGGCTTTAATTTGATTGGGCTATGTCCATATGTGCACCTGCATGTGTTTGCATACACATAATGGTACCAACAATTATTTATTCATTTGATTAATTTTGAACACAATGCCAGTAATGTCTTCAGGTATTATAGTTGATCTCCATACTACAAGAATTAGTTCCCCTGGGGCAAATGGTTGCTTTGGAGGGTGGCTTCTATGGCCCTGTACCCTGCTGAGATCCCTCCCCCACCCTTCCACACACTCCAACACCCCCATGCACAGAAGTGGGGTTTCCCAATCCAGAGCTGGCAACCCAGCCAATGAATTCTCCCTTAGGGCTAAAACAGCTCTGGAAAAGGTCCTGCCTCCTGCCCTTTATTGACAAAAACCAGGCCTAGAATGCTGTGGTTACCTAGCAATGGTCACAGAGGACTTCTGTTTCTTAAAGCTCCTCTTATCATTTGGAGTTTTTTTTTAAATCACCAATGAATCTGTTTATTTCAGATCTGTTCTGATTTGTTCTCTGTACTGTGGTACATATAGATCTTGGAAGGTCTACATAAAAAAATGGGATTGTTAATTTAAGAAGAAGAGAACAAGGTTAAATTATAGATGTTGCCTGTACATAAATTTGTTGAGAATCTGACAGAGGTGGTTTGCATACCGCCTTGTTGTAAACCGCCCTGAGCCCTCAGGGGGAGGGCAGTATATAAAATTAATAATAAAAAATAAAATAAATACTCCACTATTTGAAATCAGTATGTTTTGACTCTGTGGAATTATACCCTATTTCGATCCCATCTCTCCCCAAACCTAAGTCTCACAAGTCTCCACCTTAAATCTCCAAGAATTTTCCAACCCTTTGTTCTATTCTGTCCCATATAACTTGGTTTGTCCCAGGGAATGTTTTCATCCTTTTTCCTTTTGAATTTGTTTTATGTATTTTATCTCGCTTTTCTTCTTGTTGATTCATACAGTTTCCCTTCAGTTATAGATTGGGTGAGTTGCTTTTCCAGTCACCATTTCTTAGCCTGTGTGTTGTCATCTTTCTTCATTGCCTTTTCTTCACATTTTGCTTCAGTACTTTTCTATCTAAATAATGGTTAATAAGGTTTGTAATAATATATTATGTCACTAGACTGATGCCTAAAACCACTAGTAACAGCAGGGGATGAAAGTATTAGAAGTTTTCATCTATGTCAGGGAAATAAAACTAGGTGCATATTATTGTTCTCAGTAGGCGCCAACATTTGTCTAGGAGAAAGGATCAACATGTCTCATTAATGCAAAGTCAATAAATAACCATTTGAAAGTATTGTCGTTGTGATGATTATATTTTAACAGCAACTACTGTTTAATCCTGGTGTTTCTGAGAATCTTAACCTTTCCAGTTTTCTACCACTAATAAAATATTATTTTATCTTATTTTAATAAAGTGTGACTATATTTCACCCACCTCAATTCATTTGTCTTCATAGGTGTCTGGATAGCAGGTATATATATAGTAGCATCATGGAAGAACCCCTCAAGGAGGAGCAGATGGTGGTGTTTTCAAGGAACCTTATCTGATATTAGGCATATTGGCAGCTAAACAGGGGTGTAGCTATAAAAAATGGTACCCAGGGCAAACACTAAAATTGCACACACATCCCAACACCACCCAGACTCCACTGCAGTGAGGCAGCCGATTGTGGGTGGGGGGGGGAGGGGGGAACCAAGCAACCCTAGTTTTGTTCAGTAAAAGAAAGGAAGGTTAGACCGACAAGTGGAAAGAAAGTTTTGACCTTGTCTACATATGAGCAAAATGTGATAGTAGCATGGTTAGGTGGTAACTGAATTGTTTCACTTCCATCAGCTGCTGGAACATTTTAAAATATTATCTCATATTAAAAACTATTTCAGAGAACAACAAGCAGAAGAAGCATAGGACTGTGCTAAACCTTTCACCCAAATGTACTAGTTTAGTCTTCGCAGAGATTTTGTAACTGGCGGGAGGCATTCTAAAGCAGCATCCCCCAACTACAGAATAAACTGGCAAACTTTCGTCTATCACTTCAGTTTTCTACCATTTCCATTACATTTGCACAGCTAGACCTAATGTAAACAGGACGCCAGTAAGGCAAAAGAACTTGCTTATGCTCAGTGTGACTTTGCTCATTCTCAGTGTCTCACTGCAACAAAGCTGCTACCCATGCACAGAATTTAACATGCGTAGCTAGCATGACAGTTTAACATCCGTGCATTAAAGATCTCTGGTATGTTGTCTTAAGCCTGTAGCTGCTGGATATATACTTGGTGCAGTGGGACAGAATACCTGACCAAATACAGTTAATATGGGGCATTTGCCTGTACAAAGCCAAGAGCTATCTTTGATTTGATAGCATGGTAAGAGTCCATAAATTGGATGGGTGTTGCGTTGGTTTGCTAAAATACACATGTATAGCTAACTTCTTTGCAATTGGGAGATATTCTCATTTAAAGTCAATTGAAATTCTTGCAGAGCAAGCATACGGGGAAGTTGTGTGAATGGTTTATCCAAGCTGAGTCTTGAGGCACAGTTGGTTTATAAATTATTACCTTAAGTAATCAGAAGCTTATCTAAGATTGAGGATATTCTTGATTCTTCTCACCCTACAAGGGAAGATAAAGGTGGATGAACCCTTCATAGGATGAAAGATTCAATGGGGATTCTGATCAGTGCAGTGTGTGAGAAATGCCCCCAACACTTCCAATCCATACTGCAGTTTTTTGCCATTTAAAACAATCTCAGGAGAAATGTTTGTATATTTGAGTATCACATATGAGTTGATTCACATCCACCTGGAATGTTTGTATGGAAACTGCTTCCACCAACATATGCCTTCAGCTAGATTGGAGTAACTGTGTACATATTTGTGAATGTTTGTGAGTCTATTGCATATTTATGAGTGCTGGATTTATAATGTTGAACTTTCAAGAACCTGAATTTACATTCCACATGTGACATAAAGAGGAATTAATGGTCTAATATAGTTTATTATTGGGTGAACCTGCTGACACTCACTTTCACAAGATGTGAAAGCTCTTGCTGTCCCTACCAGTATGTGTCAGTACGTCATGTCCATCATTGTAAAAGTCTGCAGGCTGACCTGAATGGCCCAGGCTAGCACATCTGGGCCAGCCTTGTTTAACACTTGAATTGGACACTACCAAGGAAGTCTAGGGTTAATACTCAGAGGCACTTATTTTGGTCTCTTGCCTTGAAAACCCTCTGGAGTCATAAACCTGTAACTTGCTGACACTTCTTACTACCAAAGTTCTGTAGATACTCTAAAAAACAGCTATTCTTACTAAACACTTGGCTACATCCAAACATCACAGCAAACCTATTTGTTTGCTGGGTATGAGCATGTCGTCGGTGCCATATTTGGCTTCTTCCTTTCCCCCTCCTCCCATGTGTAGAACATGATTTAAAACTTCCTGCTTTGGGAACTCTAATTTTCCATGATATCCACATGTAGATGCCTGACAAAATAATTTCATCCCAGTTCAGAATATGGATTCTTAAGTAAGAAAAAATTTCACTATGTCTGGGCATCTGCATTCAGATATCATGACAAAATAAAGTTTCATGGAAAGCTTCCCAAACAGGTCAGTTTTCACTTGCATTCCACACATAAAAGAATTGAATAAGAGCAGGAGTATGGCATAAAAGCCATGTTCATAACTATCACAAACATACCGGTACTGCTTTGTTGGGGCACTTGAATGAGATAACTGATTTCTTGGTTCAAATATGCTGAGTATAGAAAATTGACTTACAACCTTTCTTTCTCAAGCTATTATGCATATTTGCTTTGATCTCTTCACATTTACAGAATATAAACATTCTAAAACAACAGAACTCTCAACATTCTATTCCAGGTTAATTACAGTTCTTTTTACCATAATGACTGTAGGAAACCATAATCACGTTTTACCATAACCACTATAGGAAATCAAATGAATGGCGAGTTCTTTGGTTTTCTAAATTTGAAGATTATTCCTGCTGTAGTTAAATGAACTAGGGTTGGATTATCTATCATACCATTTCGGATCCCAGCACATGGAGAAAATAATGTCGGACTTAGTATAGTTGTGTTTTTGACAAATTATTTGATTTTCAAATGGCCAGATTCTTTGGTGTGTATATTTACATTTATACATTTATACAGAAAACCATTGAACGAGTTTCAGTATTTCTAACTTGGTTATAGAAATGAGAGCATTTGTCTTACACAGTAAGTCCGTCTCTTTTCTAAAGACAATGGCATTGTTTCAAATATGTCTCTGCCAAGAGTAAATCACAAAAACTCAACCTTTCCATCTCAGTTGGAGACCAGTTTGACAAAGTTTACCAAAAATCTATCATGCTGCACTATTGGGTGGGGTGGGGGTTGTGGGGACAGCAGCTGGTGGGAGATGTTCAGCCAAGGGCTGGATGCAGGTAGGAGAGGAGCAGAGGGCAGGGTAAAATTCATTCCCCACATGACCCAGGGATGTTTGTGCCTGGGCTGTTTTCCCCTTCTGGCCTCCAGTTCTCCCAGTATGTGGGATGTTATTCAGTACAACTGACAAGATTAAGTTGTTTCAGACAGAACTGATGTTTACAAAGTTGAACCTGTTTATAAAATCTATTTTAACATTTTCTCACTGATATTTGTATAAAAACAGTATAAAATGAATGTATTACAGAAACATTGGCTAGGTTCCAAAAATCTATGCAGACTTAACATGCCAAGGGAGAGACTGGGAGAAACTTTGCCAGCTATGATGTCTTGATGAGTGTTTGCGTTCTCCTGCCTGTTACAGAGACTATATTGGTTGGGAAAGTCCAAGGGCATGAGCTAAAAGGCAAATGGCCCTCAGCTTTTGCCTTCAGATAACCAGGCACTAAATCTAGTTTTGTTTTGCTGATGTTTGTTTTATTGTTGTCATCTACTTTGGGTCCCTTCAGGGAGAAAAGTAAGGTATAAATATCAAACTGGCTGTCCATCAACAGATACAGAAGTGTCATAAGTGTACTAGTGACAACCCAGTCTGAAGCCTTGGATCAACTGGGTAAGGGGTTGCATATAGATATTAAACAACATGGGGGAGAGGACTTTCCCTTGTGGAATACCACACACCAAAGGGTATTGTGGAGAGGGCCTCTCTCCTAATGCTACCCTGTCCCAACCCTGGAGAAAGGAGCTGAGCCACTTTAAGACTATCCCATATATCTCAGCATCTGCATGATGGTAAGTCAATAAATCATAGTCAAATACATCTAACACAGCTGTTAAATCCAAAAGCACCAGGAGCACTGACCCATCTTGGTCCAGCTGCCTGGGAGCGTGAGGTTCAAATCCTCTCTGCCATGGAAGTTTGCTAAATGGCATTGGGCTCATCAGCCTATGCTACTTCACAGGCTACAGTGAGGATGGAGGAGAATGAGGCAAGCAGCTTTGCGTCCCTATTAGGGAGCAGAATAAGATATATAAATGAAAAATAAAACAAAACTGTCCAGATCTTGCTGTCCAATTTTCACAATTTGGGAAAATGGTATCTTGAACTAAAGTGACTACAGACGTTCTTGAACAAGTACTTCAATATCTTCCTCAGCTCATAAGCAATACTTCCAAGGTGAAAAATTCAAACCATCCTACCACCATAATTTTTTCTGAAGTAGGTCCACCTAACAGTCTGTGTATGTACACTGTCAAGTTACAACCATCTTATGGTAACCTTGTAGGGTTTTCAAGGCAGGAGACTTTCAAAGCTGATTTGCTCTTGCCTGCCTCCGTACCATGAACCTGGTGTCCTTTGGAGAGTTGCCCATCCAAATATTAACCAAGACCGGCCATGCTTAGCTTCTGAGATCCAACAAGATCAGGTTAGCCTGAAGCTACCCAGTTCAGGGCTCCCCCTAATGCTAGGCCAATGTAATTGGAACCCAAATACCTTTGATATGACTCTGCGTGTGGTATGCTTGGCAACAAAATGATGGTAACAGCAGAAATCATAGTCAATAATCCTTCATTCAGAATACCTTCAACTCTCTAAAAATTGTAATTTATCTCTAGCTCAAGTATTGGTACCCTGCTTTGTTAGAATTGTGAAACAATTGGTCTGTTACATATGGCGCAGTAATAAAGATGATTGGTACACTTTATGGAGTCAAAGCAATTATGTTAGTGCTTTGTGTTTTCACGTACACTCCTGCTGTTACAGCCTGAGAAAAGTCTCAAGTCAGCATTTCATAAATGTATGAAAAAAACACAAATTGTTTGCTTTCCTTTTCCACAGTTTGCGCAGGCTCCTACTTCAAGTGTAATTTTCTGTAAGATACCACAATGCAAATTTATGATTATGAACAAGGGAGTCAAGATTAAATATGGTTTCCTTCTTGCTATTCTATAAAGCTGCCTGCATAATTCATGATGACAAGGAAAGCTCAATAAACATGAAGAGCTTGGTGAAAAATAAACACGCACACACACAAAATTCAGAAGGCAACACAATTACAATACAGCTTTATGTGGTAATGATTCATCTCCCCTCCCTACCCAAACCAATAACTTGAGCAGAAGGGAGTCAATAGAAATGCATTGCAATGCACAATCAATCATGACAGGCAATCTACTGTTTCTGAACACAGTGAAAAAAGCCTGGCTACGTGTTTTTCTTCCAAGAAAAAGAATTTGATATTTTATTTTAAAGCTGTTTTTATAAACTCTTCTGATTGATGTTCCCGGCATCAACTTCATGTCTTTCTGCACTTTATTCTGGACTTAATAAAGCAAAAATGTTCTCATTTTGTAGAAGAGCTGCAGTTTATAACATTTGCTAATATTTGTGTTGAGTTGTTCTGAAGCTGGTCTCCCAGTTGCTTTTTGGGTGTCTGTGGAACAGACATGTGATAGAAGTTAGGTAAGCGGATGTCAAATCGAAACCCTTTTCCTAGGTTTACTCTGTCATTCAAAGCATATAGCTTATCAGCAATGTCACTTCCCACTAGAATTGAAAAGAGGCGTGAGATGTATCGGTGCTTAGCAAAGAGTAAATATAATTTTTTTCTTCTCCATGCTACGTATTGACAGTCTGTTTCTGCTGTGAGGGTTACCTGAAAGACACATTAAAGGGAAAAACGACACCTAAAATTTGATCTTGTATTCACATTCTGTAAGTTTGAGTTATTAACATAATATGATTTGCATACAGCAATGATATTCATTCTGTGGCTTGGGAGCCATGTGCGGCTCTTCTGAGAACTGTTCCCCAGTGTGGCATTTCACTCATGTTTCTGGAAAAGCAGGAAAGGCCCTTGCATGGTGAGGCTTATTGTTGGTAGGTGGGTTCCACCATTAAACAGATGTTGCCAAAGGAACTGGTAAGCTGTGAGGCTTGCTGAAGTGCAGGCCTTAAGAAAAGGTGGAAGTTACTATAGCTCTTTCAGCTGATGGTAATGGCAAATGTGGCCATGGAGTAAATATTAATGTTGTATAGTTATTCTAATCTTTTTGGTTGTCGCTAAAGTATTGTTTAGCACTCACAAACAAATTTCAGAGGGAAGTAAAAGTAGTTTTCCTTTCTCTGATCCAACTAAGAAGATCTGCACATTTATAAATTGGATATTCACCTGAGTCCAACCTAACAACTCTGCATTACTTTCAACAGAAGCTAACATAAATTCCCAAAAATCCTGTAATTTTTCATTGAGTTTATTTATTAATTAAAACATTTTTACCCCTCCTTTCCTTATGGTTCAAGACAGCTTGCAATAAACTACAAAGATACAGCCTAATACTTCTATATATTTTAAGGCCATTTTCTTCTACCAAAAAAAAAAAATCACAATATGATTATTTTGGAAGTCCCCCACTCCCATGTCATTGGGGACCCATTTATACTCCAATATATCTGCATACACAACACCTTGTTTGCTAAGAGGCATATATGTCTCATGACAACTCAGCAAAAACGTGCTTCTTTTAAAAAGATCTTGATGGAATTACAGTTGTGCTACATTACAGTTCTTGTACACTTTCACAGCTACATATTTTATTTTTTTTATTTAGGTATTTAGAGAAATTAATTGTAGAATGCTTTACCAGTTCATTCAACAATAAAAATTATTTCATTATTCTAAAGAGGTCATAAATTAGGTGAGGATTTGGGGGGGGGGGGACTTTGATTTTCTTCCTTTGCTGAGAAAACTCCATAAATCTTCATTATAAGCCATTCCAGATTTTTATACCAACACCATATTGAGGGTTCTCCCTGCGGGCAACAGTGATTTCAATGGTTGCAGGGCTGGAGCCAGAAGTAATGGTCTCTACATAATTTCATAATTCACTCAAAGTTTTCAGCGCAGAATAACTCTATCCAGTCATTTGAGGGAATTGCAGTATTTGAGTTTTCTTAAGAGCATTGCTAAAATAACCCGCAAAGGATACAGGTCTCCCCACTCTCTTGCCAAGTTACACAATACTCAAAGAACTGAAATGTCTGAAATTGTGGGGAGGTGTTTATTTCAAAGAAATATGCAAACTACACAACAGTCTCTCTTACCTGAAAAATGCCTTCTTCGGTAGGTCTTAGAGAATCCCACTCAGGAGAATCCAGAAACTGAAGCGGGAAAATATAATGTAGAAATTCCCCATCTACTGTCACTCTGATCCTAACAAACAGAATAGTAGTGTCATTAATATGAACATACAAGAAAAGAAATATTTTTTCTTCAGAAAGAAAAAGAAAGATCATTTTTGTGTATCTATCCTAAAAGATTTTACACCAAGGGTTTTTTTAAAAAATTATTAAGGTTTATACAGGTGTGCAGCAAAAGCTCACTAGGAGTAAGCATCTTTCATGGTTCACAAGCTTTCATCATTAGGCCCAATTATTGTACACACTTGCACAATAGACTGCATGCACAAAAGGAATCCATTAAAAATTTAGATCTTTCAGTCCCTGTTTAGTGGTGGGAAGAATGGGGTTTGTGATGCAAGAGGCAGAAAAGAATTCCAGCTGATGTCTTCTATTAAGAGTTTGAATTTCCCTTGCAATCCTCAGACAAATATTTCAGAATACAAAGGGACCAAACAGAGCCCTGGCACAAGACAGAAAAATGAGTAGGCACTTGTCAGAGATATTCATCCTGCAAGAGAAGCCCTACCCGTAAGTTGTCATGCCAGAAGGACAAAGGATATGGGCAAACAAATAGTACTGAGACACTAAATTGTCTAATGAAATTCTGGACATCTTTGTATCTAATAGTGACATGTGGCCCCATATCTAAATCTGTGGATCGGGACCACACTGATCCTGAACAGATTTTTCTGCAAACATTGAGTACTCTGCAGATTTGTGGGAAAAATCTGAAAAGTTAAAAAAAGACATTGGGGAGATTAAATTCCCTCCAAATAAAGAAATGTCTGTGCATACATAGGTTATTATTATTATTATTTATTTAATTTAGCATACCTCCCACCCCCGAAGGGCTCTGGGAGGTTTACAAAAAGAACCAAAAGAATAATCCATACAAATAAAACCAATACATAACTCAAGTATAGAACAATACATTAAAATGCCAGAATCCACATTAAATGTATTCACTGTTTGAGCTGACAACAGCTGCTGCCGCAGAATCCAATCTGGGCCCACCGTGGGTGAGGACACCATGAGTTGCTGTGGACCTGGCTGCTGCCATAGCAGATGCCAGGAATGGTTCTGTGCTTGGCTGCAGTGGCAGCAGACACCAGGACAGGCTCCAGTTTCTCCAGTGCAGCAGCAGAGGTTCTGGGCTCAGCTGAGACAGCAGAGGATGCTGAAAGCTGCTGTGGGCTCAGAATGGCTTCCAGGTGTGCTGGGCTTAAGGTGGATGGTAGGGCCTGGAGTTTGCTGCAGAGAGCGGAGATGGGATTTTTCCCTTGCAAGTCTCATAGGCCTCCATCTTGCAGTATAGGTTTAATAGATGCAGAATTAATTAAATTCTCTACCAAAAATATTGTGACAACCACTAGCTTTTTTAAAAAGTGGCCCATGAATGTGTATGACAGCTAAGCAAAACTTAAATGTATGATACAGCAGGGTTCTTATGGAAATGATGTTTTTTTTCTCTTCTATCTCTGCCTCCATCACTCTCCCAAATCTGAGCTCTTTGGGGCAAGGACCTGTCTTGTTAAAACGTCATGCAGACTGAAGGGAACACCAGTAACAAAAGAGGCTGTAGCCATGAGCAGGACACCAGAACTTATTTTCCCATAGACTTTTGTCACATCTTTTGTCATATAAACATCTTTTTAATGGTTTTATTCTTGACCTGCTTGGTTTGCTTTTTAATCTGAAATACAATGGTTTATTTATTTTTTGTTACATATTTACCCTGCCAAATCTCCTAAAGGTCTAATGACGAATGACTAAATTTAGGGATTTTTTTACTGCTGTTTCTGTCATTTTTTGGTCACTATATTAATTAATTTTTATTTATTTTTCTTTTCTTTTTGGACACTATTTATGTGGTTTGCATTTTATGTCCTAACAGAGAAGCGTTACATATTCTAATTAAATGAATAAAAATAGGTTTTTTAAAAAAATGCTGATTTGGCATTCAGGAAACACACATTGTATATCCAGAATTATGTAAATTAATATCTATTTACATATATTTAAATAGCCTATCATGGTAACAAAAGGTATAGCCTGATGGAAGCAGAGAGGGATATGAGAACAGGGTGGATACAACTCAAAACATTTTTAAAAAAGTTTCAGATACAAAAAAATTATTTTTAAAAATAATTAATTTAATATGAGATCTGAACATAGAAATTTATAATAATTTAAAGCAGAATCTGTGACTTTATTATGAACATATAAAAAGCTATGTTTATTGGTAAAGAAGGAATTGTGTGGAACACATCTTGACCTGTTAGACATCACAACCATTTCTGTACTTACGTTGTGCTTCACAATGGGAGGGGCAAGGACCAGCACCACCGTCGTGGTCATCCACAAGTGGATATTCTGTCATTCCTTATTTCTCTAGTACCAGCAGCCCTTTCCTCTGGTTATGATTAATTACTTTTAGCTGGATGGAGCAGGGCAAAGGAAGAGGAGCAGGTAAAATAAGAAAGGATCACAAGGAACAAGAAGCACTGTTGATTCCAATCAGCACTTCCCTACAAAAATCTTCCATGGGCAAACCGGTGTCTGGCTTCGATAATGGACTGGATGAGGGTTAATAAACTGGGAGTCAATCCAGACAAGACTGAAATGCTGTTGGTGGGGTGTACTTCTTCTGTAGGAACAAGTTTGCATCTTGGAGGTACTCCTGATCTATCTTTGTCACTCAAGGCTTAGGTGGCTTCAGTGGCTCAAAGTGCTTTTTACCAGCTTCAACTAATGGCCCACTTGTACCTACACAGAGATAGCCTGGTTTCAGTAACCTATGCTGTCGTAATTTCCAGATTAGATTACTACAGAACACTCTAGGTGAGATTGTCATTGGAGGCTGTAGCTGGTGCAGAATGCAGCTGCCAGACTGCTAGTTGGGACCCAGAGGCCTGAACATACAAGACCAGTTCTGGTTCACTTGAATTGGCTGCATGTATGCTTTGGGTTCCAATTCAAGGTTTAATTTATAAAATCCTACAAAGTTTTGGACCACAATACTTGTCAGAGCACCTCTACCAGTACCAATCTCCTTGGACACCATGCTCTGCTTCTGGGGCCTTTCTTCAAATGCTGAGGTTTTGAAGGACAGCAACTAGAGGGAGGGCCTTTTTGGCTGTGGCCCTGTTTTTGAAATAACCTCCCTGCTGTAGGCCACCTGGTGTCAAATTTGCCATCTTTTC
Source organism: Sphaerodactylus townsendi (assembly GCF_021028975.2). Taxonomy (NCBI): domain Eukaryota; kingdom Metazoa; phylum Chordata; class Lepidosauria; order Squamata; family Sphaerodactylidae; genus Sphaerodactylus; species Sphaerodactylus townsendi. The sequence continues at coordinate 124,772,544 of NC_059425.1, read as the reverse complement.
AGTGCCAGGTTAAGACAGCTCTCATTGAGGAAGCTTTTGAAGATGTCCCTGGCCTCTTATGGGCCTGACATGTTTAATCAGTTCATCATTTATTCTGCGCTATGTTTTTGTAACTATTTAATGGCTTTTATGGGTATAATATTTTTGTATTTTGAACATTTTAAACTCTTAGTTATAATATTTTCATTGTTTTATATTTGTTGTAAACTGGCCAGAGAGCTTTGGCTATGTGTGACATAAAAATAAATAAGTTATTATGTACAGGTTGTGTACATGACAATATCTAAGATAATGAGGATTAAGTTGTCTTGTAAAAGCTATATTGCTTACTAAAATATAACAATATTAAATATTTGAGGAATGCATAGTGTACCTTATGCACTGTTATAAAGACTTTATATTTGGAATTAATATAATTTTATGGTTACCGTAACAAATTGGTATACAGGTTTATTAGAAACTGTCTAAGTAATACTGGATTTTTAAAATTTAAATCAGCTGTTTTTCTTTGAGATTTAACAATGGAGTCCGAAGAGTATGCCTCACAGAATAGAAGGAACAGATGGCACTTTAAATTGTTTGGATGCATACTGCACAAGGCAATCCTGATCTCTGAAAGCCCTCACTTGCATCTCTTCATACTTGATTTTCTGAAGTTTCAGTAGCTTACACTACTAACAGTACTTATAGTTTGTGATTTTTCTCTCTTTAATTTAAAAGAAGACAAAAGCTGTTCTTCTCAGGAAAACAAACTTTGCCATGAGCTCCAGCATTTATGCTTTTGAGCATTTGAATGAATTTGTAGAGAACAAGTGATAATTAAAATAACCCTTTTCATTGTTGCAGTAAAATTCTTGCATCTTTGGTACTATAAGAGATTTCACACAGAGGCTGAAAGTATAGAAATGTTAGATCTCTTGTAACCAAATTAATTAAGAACAAATAATACCTAGAAAAGACAACACCCTTTATGTTCCTGGATATTCTTTTCCTGCTTTTTAAATGCTGAAAGGTGGGGTGTGTGTGTGTGTGTGTGTGTGTGTGTGTGTGTGTGTGTGTGTGTGTGTGTGTGTGTGTGTGTGTGTGTGTGTGTGTGTGTGTGTGTGTGTGTGTGTGTGTGTGTGTTAAGTAAAGAATAAGCACAAACCTTCCTGACACAAGCAAGGAGAGCTTATCAATTGGTGTTTTGCCTTCCATAGCATAACAGTGTTCCTTCTCCAGTGCAACAATTTCTTCATCACAGCAACGGACAATCTTTCTAAAAACAGTCAGTGAGACCCCCAGGGGCTGGAACAAAGCATTATAAAGTTCCTGGAATTCTCTGTCAAAGGCAACACTCCGAACTTGGTAGGTTACATAAACAAACTGTATGAAGCTTATCACAAACAGTATGAAATTCCAAGAGAAGATATCAGCTGCACACACATCCAGCCATGCCCAGACAGAAGAGCACAGGAAACCAAGTCCAAGCAAACAGAAGACATAGAGGAGGCCAAAAAACCCACTTCCACCCATGAATCCAACAACGAACAGAATGCTGGCTAAGTGGTAGATAGATCCTTCCGCTTCTGACTTCCAGTTTACACAGACAGGATGTGCATATATCAGACCGTCCCAAAAACTTGAATTGTCTCCCATGGCTGGATTGGTGTGTTTCTCTTTTTTTTTTACTCCAAAACCTGAATTACTTCAATGCAATACAGATGAAAAAGAGGCTCATCATCTTCCTATCCATGTTTCCAAAGGTAGCTGGTGTTTATACTGTTATACTTCTTTTGGCTTTTGACTGTAATCATCAGCTTAAAAGATGGTGTTCTCAGGAGCCCATATTGTCCCACAGTGGTTGTTGCATCTTTTGCTTGGTTCCGTAACAGTATCTGATCTGTCCAAAAGTGGGGAAAAAAATTATTTGAAAAGGCATGTTTACACAACATTTCAATATTAAACACCATTATTGCACATTTCCAAAGAGGCAGGCAGAACACCACACACTACTGTTATTACTAATTGTTAAAATACTTTTACAGCCTGGTAATGGGAATGTTTGCGCCAAAAAAAAGTCTTCTGAACTACAATTTCAGTCTCATTCCAAAGAAAATCCAAAGAAAAATTCAGCATTCAACTAATTGTACCACTAGCATTGCTTCACTAAGGAAATGTCAGTTCATGTTTCTCAAACAGCATGCCTCATTGGTGCTATGGTGTAGGAATTTAAAAAAAGATATAGACAGCATATAAGGTATCAGAAGCATATAAAAAGAGTACTTTGGATTGAAGCGGTTGACACTATTGAGCTTTAGTTGTGCTTTGTGTGCTTTCAATGGTTTGAATAAAAATGTTTCATGGCAAACCACTTTTAAAAACTGAGGGCTACCATCAAAAACAGCTTAAGGCATAGCAACAAGGTCCTCTTGTTTACAGTTTTAACAAAATTCCACTGGAAACCCATGTCCACAAGTACACTTAAGACAGTTCTTTTGGGGAGGGAACAGTCCTTAGCAGGATATAATCCACCCTCCAAAGCAGCTGTTTTCTCCAAGGAAACTGATCAGTGTCAGTGTAGTCTGGAGATCATTTGTGATTCCCCACTAGACGTTGGCAACTCTGGTGACATCCCCATCTTCTGGTTAGCTGTTTCAACTTATAGCTTCTACAGAAACGTAACCATGCTTGGCAGAAGCAGACAATGCTGCCTGTGGTGCATTTTTATGCTCTCAGTTCGTTGGAGTTGGCTCATTTATGCCATTTCCTCTCTTCTGCTGAGAGAGTAGAGGATACTGATTAGTTACAATTTCACTGTACCAGGGTCACTGATGTAGTGTGCCTGAGATAGACACTTCAGCACTTATGGGGGTTTTTAAAGCATTTTTTTTCAAAAGCCACTCAAGCCAGCACATTAAAGAAGCACAATCATTAAAGAAGCTCAAGGCAAATGCATGGAAAATATCAGTACTAAATTTCTCATGTGATGCACTTTCATTTTGTTATTGGTTTCTCAAAGTGGCCGAGAACAGCAGGATCTGAAGATGCTGTTGTTTGCAGCATGCTCACACAAATAGGACATTGGCAATGAAGAATTTTAGTTCATGATGCAGTTCAGTTGAGTATGGACAGAACGACACATAAGCATCAGGCAGTCCCCTCCCGGGGGGTTAATGCCGGACATCATCTACTTATTTTAATTGTGGAAGATCACTGCTGCTAGTGTTTTAATCTTTAATTTTAATGTTTAATTTCTCTATTGTTTTAACTGAAACTATTTTTTGTATTCAAATGTTGATTGTTTTGTGAACCGCCCTGAGCCCTTCGGGGGTAGGGCGGTCTATTAAACTTACTAAATAACAACAACAACAACAACAACAACAACAACCAACAACCAACAACCACAACAACAACCACAACAATTGTGGCAAATGTGAAGAAAATATTAAGAATATTAAGGACATTTTATTTTTTTAAAGAAACACCAACAGATTAAGGAGGGAAAGAGAACAATTGCTAAAGAGGTCCTTTTTACAACATTAAAGTGTTCTTTTTTCAAAACCTAACTGAAGTGTATCTAATAATCCCTTGCAATGAACATAACTAAAAATGAATACTCTTCTGCTAAGTATTAATTTGACAACCTCACACTTTTACTAGTGGCATAATTTTCTTTTATCATCATTCTGTAGTTGTTATTATGATTTGTGCTGTATAGCAGTTGACCTCCAGTCAAAGGGGCTTATTGTTAAGAAAGAAAGAAAAAAGAATTATACCCATCCAATTACACCCATCCAAGTCCACTGAAGTCAATGGATTTAAAAGGGTATATAACATTTTTGCATTGCTCATTTTCTACATGCAAAATGGCACACACCCATCCAAGAAAGAATGAGAAAAAAGCTGCCAAGTGTTTTACAATACCATCTTTTGTCAAAGGAATGATCTTTCTTTGTGTAAACTTCCACATCCAAGATTTTTTAAAATCTGTTTTCTGCTCAGTGAATACCAGGTGTCAACAACTGTTGAGAGCAGCCCTCCCCAACACTACCTGTCATTAATTCAGGCCCATAATACATGGAATACTTATCTCAGGGCTCTTAACTGTGTAGTGAGGCTGTAGTGTGGTCTCCTCACGTTTCTCTATTTACACACAAGAAGGCAGCCCAGTGCCTGCCTCACAGCTGCATGAAGAAGTCTCAAAGGGCCTCTACTTTTCCTGGTTCTCTCAACTCTGCCCATCACCTCCCTCTTCAAGGCACAGTTTCAAAAATCATCCCAAAATTAGAAAGATGGGTAGGAATCCTCACAAAAAAGATCAAACTTTACTTCCTCCTGATTTTTTAAATTTTCCCTAGGGTTTAGGACAGAAAGTCATCATGCAACCAATGGAAGGGGAAAAAAGCAGTAGAGAATTAGCTTAGTAGATGGGACTAATAAAATGGGTCTATTAGGAAAAAAATGGGAGCAATGAGCCCAAAGTAAGGAATAAGAACAAAAAGCAGATTTTGAATGGTCAAATACATAGGCTGAAAATGTAGAGCAGCATATAAGGAAAATGACATTTAACTATGAATAAGATGGAACAAAGACAAAACAGTGAAACCACAGTAATTGAATTATACAAATTATTTTCTTCTTGTCTTCAAAAAATAAAGTGGACTGGCGTAAATAGAATGATAAGAAATTGGGAGCAGCTACCAGATTGCATTTCGTCCATTCCACACCACACCCCCTGCCAACAAAATTCCCTCTTCTGTGTCACTCTTAGCCAAGGTATACTTTGGCACAGTACAAACCATGGAGAATTTTCTCCGCCAACAGGCAGCAAGAAGTAAGCTTCAATCCTAGGATATATTCACTATCTCTTAATTATGGCTAGGAGTGTCAAGAAAGCATCCATCCTAAAATAATCTTCTGGGTCTCATAACTGCATGTTTGGCCAGATGCAGGAGGTTGATTGGTAACTACCTAAGTTCAAGGATATTTTCACAGGCCGATTCTAATGAAGAACATTTAGTGCACCTGAGAAATTTGTAGTTGGGAGGGGTGAACTGTTCATTTCAGTTGGGGGGGGGGCAACCCACTCCAAGTCTGGAATGTTTGGTCAGTGCAGCCCTAGGATTGGTTGAAAGGGTCACCAGACCATATGCCCAGTGTAGCAGTTATTAATCCCTCATCTCCTTGCTACAAAGAGAACTTTGTTCATATTTTGCAATCCAATACCTAAAAAACAACTATGCTGCGTAGAACATCAGTGAGTGCGTCCAGAGTTAGTTTTTGTTATTTCCTGTGTACCCATTATTGTCAAGCTGTAATTCTGTTGACTTTTAAACATCTTTCTAAATTTCTCAACAAAGCTCTATTTTGCTTTTTAAGCAGTATGTGCTTACTGGCTAAACCCAGAGGACTTGGTTAGGTTACTGAAAGCAGTTGGGCTTTTACCACTACATGGTGGCAGAGGTGGATCTGGTCCAGTTTACTCAGGAATAGTTTCCTGTGAATTAGTTGGTACAGGTTTGTTATTTTGGGTAATGAGAGATGGAGTCCAGTGACAGAACATTTTCAGCAGTTCCTAAATCAAAGAAGATTCTGCCAGCTGTCATGTCAAGGCAGAGGCATTCCTCCCATTGGGCAAAGTGGGCAGCTGCCCAGGGCGCCACCTTGTGGTGCAGGTTCGTTTGTGGGGGATTTTGTATTTTCAGTGTTTTTCTGTTTTTGGCCCGCAGGGGGAGCGGATTTTAGGCTAGCAGCACCAAAATTTCAGAGATTTTTTGGGAGACTCTCCTGATGATATGACCCAGATTTGGTGAGGGTTGGGTTAGGGAATCCAAAGTTATGGACTCCCAAAGAGAGTGCCCCATGCCCCATTGTTTCCAATGGGAGCTAATAGGAGATGGGGCTACACCTTTCAGGGTCCATAACTTTGGACCCCCTAAATCAAACTTCACCAAACCTGGGTGGTATCATCAGTAGGGTCTCACGAATATACTCTGAAATTTTGGTGGTGCTGCACCCCTGACAATAGGCACCCCTTAAATTTCCCCAGATTCTCTTTTTAAATCTACTCCCTGCCAATGCTTCTTTCTTTCTTTCTTTCTTTCTTTCTTTCTTTCTTTCTTTCTTTCTTTCTTTCTTTCTTTCTTTCTTTCTTTCTTTCTTTCTTTCTTTCTTTCTTTCTTTCTTTCTCTCAATGCCTAATAAAGATGATGATGATGATGATGATGATGATGATGATTATAAATCCACCCCCTTCGGCATGGATTTAAAGGGAGAATCTGAGGTCCCCAGTTTAAACATTGAAAGTGATGCTGTTTCAGGGTGAGGGAGAATACACCCCAAAATGACATCACTTTCAATGTTGTTTAAACTGGGGACCCCAGATTCTCCCTTTAAGGCGGATTTAAAAGGAGAATCTGGGCTCCCTAGTCAGTGCAGTCAATTCATTGAAAATGATGCTGTTTGGGGGTGGATTCCAGCATCACTTGTTTAAACTAGGGAGCCCAGATTCTCCTTTTAAATCCACCTTAAAGGAAGACTCTGGGGTCCCCAGTTTAAATAACATTGAAAGTGATGCTGTTTCCCCCAATTGGGGGGACTGGATACAACACCATAAAATGTTTTCGTAGCAGTAATAAAACATTTTGAAAGCATTTTGAAAATGTTTTCCAAAAATTATTTCTGCTGTGTGGCATGGCCCATTGTTGTGTTCAGATTTGTGAGTTGGGGCATGTTCTATAATATGAGGGTGACTTTGAAACGACCTAGTGGAAAAAATCATTGTTTGGTCACGGTGGGGGAGGATGGCCGCCCATGGGGGGCATCAAACTCAAGTTTTGCCCAGGGCTCCAGTTTGCCTAGGTACGCCTCTGTGTCAAGGTTAGTTTTTTTAAAGATGGGTACAAGCTGCTGGAGTGGTTACTCTGGAAGATTTACGTGATCTGATTGTCAAAAAGCAGTTTTGTCAAGACATCTGGATGCGGATCCAGGCCCGGAACTCCTGTACTTTGATTTCTGCTACTACAAAGAGATCATCTCATATTTATTTGTATATGACGTTAAGAAAAACAATCTTTCTAGCACACTCCAGACAATTCTGGAGCAAAGTCCTACGACAGCCATACCATTTATTTAATGTTAGTATCTATTTTGATGAGTCAGGACTCACTTCATCAGGTGTAAGTGAACTCTGATTTTATCTCATACAGTCAGCTCAAATTCATTAAAAGTTAATGCTAGCGAAAAAACTGTTGATCTTTAAGGCACTTTGTATGATAATCAACATTGGAACTACAAGCAGAATTAGCTTCCAAATGGTTTCACAACAGGCTCTAACCCAACAATTCTTACATTCCTTCTTATTTTTAATGAAGGCAGAATGTTATTTTGATATCTTCCTTGTCACTTCCTTCCACTGGACTGTAACTTAAACATTTATGATGTTTTAAGGGATCAGAAAATATGTTCCTTTCCCACAAGGCACTGTACAAATAAAGCAAATAAAACCTATTCAAGACGTAAATGATTTGCATATCTGTGACATTCTGTTTTTAATTGCTCCCTTTACTTGACAGTCTTCCCACTACAGTCTTTGTTGGTTCAGTACACACATTACAGAGGTCTCCAAAGTGGTTACTAGTCACTAGTCCAAAAAAAAAAAATTGAAACTGCTAACTCAAACCATTAGCAGGATACACTGTCTTTTGCTACAATAAAAACCAGTATCTGCCTGACATCTTGATTAACGAAAAAAATCTATAAACTGGAAACATTCTATCTGGGGTTTTTTTATGCTTGTGCAAAAATCCTGTATAGGTTGTGTTGGGAACTTGGGGTCCTGTGGAAACAAAAAGCCACATGTGATAGACTTGCAGTTAGAACCACCAGTGATGTCAATCTATTTCCCCCTTGCACCCACAGAAAAGCTGATAGGGTTTGTTATATTATAGTTAGACTATACTTTTGTATACTATTATTAGGATTTCTGTGAAATGCTTAGGGTTGCTAATCTATTTCTCCTTCACAAAACTAATGTGGGCAAGAAAGCTTGCAAAGGTCAGTGGTAGGAAGAAAATATTTAACTATTTCTCCATCCTAGGCTCTCCTCTGAAAATGTCCTTCGTGTTATTTTTCCCCAGCCAAGGGAAGGGAGACCAGCTGGAAAAAGAAAATGGCCTTGGGAAAATATGTGCAAAAGAGTGTCAGAAAAGATAAGGAAAAGTTAAGTTAACATCTTTGGCTAAATGAGGAAAGAGCAAATTGTACCATACCTTGATAGTCTCAAGTACTGTAATTTCATATGAAGATGTAAATAGAAAAATTAATGGTCAGATTATATGATTTGAATATCTTCAAATTAAAAACTTTCTTATGAGTCTAATTTCAAGAGATTTTTGTATAAGGCAAATAAGCAACTCTGAAAATATTATAAGTGAGTCAACATTCAAAACATTTGTTTTCTAAACTTGATGGACTCTGGAATCATTAAGGACACATGTTCTAGAGTCTAGACCTAGGCAGGGCATGAAGTGGCAAGAGAGGTATGGGAATCTGTTGTTTTCAGGATCGCTACTCTGTCTGCATTAGAGAGAAAATGTGCATTTTCCACCAGCTGTACTTGATGCTACAACTGATTGTTCTTGGACTGGAGATTCCTGGTATTGCCATGCAGTCCTAGCGTACTTAATCTGCATTTGGTGACTTTGTCCAAAAGTGGTTTTGTATTGGAGGAAAGTAGTTACTCAGCTAAGTATTTGGTTTAGATCAGTGATTCTCAAACTTTTTTGGGTTTAACCCTGCTCCCAAAAACACATGCAAACACACACCTTTTTCTTGGAATGAGGTCTACTACAAATTCAAAACAACTTCTAACACCGTAAACATAAGAATGATTCACAAATAAAATGTGACCTATGTAAACCAATTTATCACTACAGTCTTGTTCCATTTAAAAAGGTAAAAATAAAGGTAGTCCCTGGCCCATGGGGTGATGATGTTTGCTAGGAAGACTGTTTATAGGGCAGTTTGCCATTTCCCTCCCCAATCGTGTCTAATGTTTGCTGTGTGGGGGACCTTGAATTGGGTAGCAAGGAGGTACAAAAATGGCTAAAATAAAAAAAGTTACATCACTGCAATTCCTGGTTGGGTTATCTATACTGGACAAATGGGAGGATGTGATACTCTCATAGGGGAAGAAGAGAAAGAAGAAGAATGCATTACTAACAATAAATCAGTTCTCCCCCATCGAATTTTCATGATGTTAACAATCCAACTGTTTGAAATGCATCCATTAATACTCATGTGCTTTACTGCTTTACCTCTTCCACCCACTCCAAAAAAACAGAAAAACCCTTAAAAATAAAATCAGTTAACAGCTTTAACTCTGCTTACCTGGCCACAACCACTTAGCCTTTGTTCATACATTCTGGCACAGCTATGCATTTGCAGATTCTAACATGACATGTTATCAAGCCTGCTTGGAAATTCTCAATCCTAGGTGGCAAAACACTGCAGCCAGTGGCTTTTGCCTCTCCACTCACCTAGTGCACTCCTTTTAAAAAAAGTTAAACAAGAATTAAAATTGCAAAACTTGAGAGAATCAGGGTGGAAGGGAAGCAGGATAGATGACTTGTGCCCTTCCCCCTTTAGTAGGGAACTGAGAAATCCAGCAGCCCAGCAACTCCGGTGGCTTTTCCCCTGCCTGAGTTGGGAACATTCAGCCTAGACAGAGTGTGCCCTTTCTGCGGGGTAAGGATGGGGCAGCCACGCAGGCCTGACCCTGCAGGGCTCAGAGGGAGTGCAAGCCCATACCCCTCTGCTCCTCCCCAGCCCACCAGTCACCACAGCCCTGGCCTATCACAGGAATACAGGCCAACCATCTTACTTCCCTGGTGGCCAGCCTGTACCCCACACTTTCCATGCACACATTGCGGCCAAAAGGGCTGGCCCACTCCCTGCAAGGAAAAGTCAGCACACTTGCCCACCTCAGGGCTACTTTGCAAGCTTGGGGGTTGTCACCTCCTCTCCTCCCCTTGCAAGTCAGATGGCCTTTCTTGCTGCCAGGTTCCCAACCCAGCCTGCAGACACCAGCCAGTAACAGAGCCTGGTGATAATGTGGACCAGTGCTTCTTGGGACAGGGCTGGCTGCTTTGCAAAGTCTGTCACAGCTAGATCTGGGCCACAACTGGTGTTCTTGGTGTCCCAAGAACTGCCCTCTTTGGGAATCCCTAGTTTAAATAAAGAGGTTGATAATGTTATTAAACTATCTTGTTGGGCCAAGCAAATAAATCATGCTCACCCCTTTGTGTCGGAATAGTACCAGAACAGGGGCACATAGCCAAATATCTTGAACTATTAACTGAACCCCAACAGAGATGGATTATTACAAGGGCCAGATGCAATACTTTTCCATCGGCCATTACAAAGGGCAGCTACCTATCTATCCCTCTCCAGGATCGGGTCTGTCCACACTGTAAAAACCAAGTGGAGACTCTTGCTCACATTATACTTGACTGTCAGAGATATGTGGGTATTAGGAATTTCTCTCCTGGGCGGGTCTTAGACAAATCTGAAAGAGACTCTGACAACTCTGTTGTGGAGCTTTTGTTAAATAATACAGAGGCCATGCTCTTGAAAAAGTAGAAAAATTTCTTTTACAAGTGACAGAATTTTCTAAGTAACATCCAATGCTAGATACAGTTTATCTGTCTGTGTTTTGAATGTACTTTTGATTTGTACTTCAGAAATGTCTGTAATGCTCTGGAGCCTATTTTAATATGCCTAATAAAGGTTGTTGTATTGTATTGTATTATTAAACTATGTGGGAATGGGCCAAAAAGCCTAAAAATTGTATTTGATACCAAGGAATATGGGGTTTGTAAGAACCAGAGAAATGGACAAAGATTTGCTCTGAACTTCTGTATAGAGGCCTGCATGTTAGAAGATGGTCAAACTACACGTAGTAGTAATGCAGACAGGCAAATATAAATATCTTAAATTCTTGTCAATAAGGGCCAATGTGACAGAATACATACACTTTATAACTTTGTTTTTGTTAAAATTAGGTATAGGGGTTAGCTACATGAATATGGTCAATAAAGAGATCAGCAGTTAGAACAGAAATGAATGTGATCAAAAAATAGGAAAAGTTTTTTTATATATGTATACAATGAACACTGAAATGATAATGAGAGATTTATATTACTTGCATTTTACTATAATTCATTGTATAGAATCGAATGGTGTATGGGTTAGAATCAAATGTTTGTATATTTGTTAAAATCATTTCAAACGGGGAAAGGGAGTAAGATGTATCTCCATGGGAATGCCCCACCCTAAGGAATGTATGTAAAACCTGTATACTTGGAGGTATTTCTGTCTTTGGGAACAAACTTAGAAAAGTAGGAATAGGTTATTCTTGGAAACCAGAAAAGGCGGAAGTTAGTTTATTGCCCCTCTGCATAAGGGAGGGACAAACAGGAACTGACAGAGAAAGGTAGAATCTAGTTTTATTGCAGCCTTTTGCATACGGGCAGAGGGATGTGAGCAGATGACATGCAGCTTTAATATGACACGTAAGAAATAGGATCAGACAAGCTAGTTTGATGTTAATGATCATGCTTATAGCACACGAAAGTGGAATGATCTTATGGGATACGTTTACAGGTATGATACTGTACCAGTATTCTTTGTATCTATAAAGACTAAGGTCTTTCGTATGGTGGGTGTCTCTCTCTTTCGAGAGCACCCAGAGTGTGCCTCTCCCTTGGGAGGGGTCACCTTCTGTCAGAGATCTATATTCTGTTCAGTAAAACTTTATGTTTGTTTCTGATGTCTGATTTTGGGGGGGGGGGGGGTTGTTTCCTAACCTATCTTTTCTCAAGACAGCTGCACAGGCCGGACATGGGTTCTGGCCTCATACTATGTTCCAACAATTCCAAGAAAGTTACAAACTATGATACTATATTTGATCACAGCAGTGTGTCTAGTGTTTGCAAAACACTGGAAGACAAAGGAGATTCCTGAAATCAGTGAGCGGTAAAATAAGATAAAGGAGGTTTCTCTTATATTAAAGTCACATATTTTCAGAGAGTTTAAAACTTTGGCAAGCTGCAGTCTAAGTGGTTAAGAGTTATTAATCATATTTAAATTAAATCTGTAGAATTAAGGTGAATCTGTATATGCTGTAAATATTTAGAAACATGTTTATATCGTATGAGTTACTAAAAATGAAAACATAAAGCAGCACACATTTGTTGAAATAATGTTTAGTTTGACTCTGAATATTCAAAGTATTTGACATATCTCAATTGACTGGTACCTTAAATGTAAACTGGCCCTAAATGTACTATTCCCATTTATTAAAAAAAAGAAAAGATTAACACACAGCAATCAGCTTCACAGCAATCAGCAAGTGGTATTACACGGAATGGGAATAATAATACATAGAGCTGCAGTTCATAGTTGATGGGCCAATATATTTAGTACTTGGGTATTCTGGACATTCATATCACAACCAAAGCCCTAAAAACTCTAGATAAAACCCCAGTATAATAGCATACTAATGGCCCCATATTAACACTAAATTAGCAAGGAGATTTCTAATTTTGGCCAGCAACAGCATGCATAATTACTGTCCTCCATGAACTCTAGCCAATTTATTTTATTTTTCGTCCTGGTATAATACAAGGACCCTAGTAATCACACCCACTCACACCCGCAAATAGACATCGATATCGATACAACATTTCTTCTGTAACTCAGAGAACCCATAAGTCGTGGCAGCATTCAATGTAAATTACTATGTTTATATTTGGAACACACGCATATATTGCAAAAGGAACACTCTGGCTCTGATATTCTAGAGCTAATTATCCACCTGGAATAATTTTGAGTAAAATAACTTCTGAAAAGGGCATACTTAAAGCTAGTGCCACTTTCCTTTCAGTTAAATGAAACAGCAAAAGAAGTAATGCAGCAATTGCCTGGCTACTTGCTTCACAACAGACCTATCCACTCTCCATGGGATTTGTATTAAGTGGTTCATCAAGCATTATTTGGAAATTTGAAAGGGTGCAAGTTGGTGGCATCTTACCAAGGACAGAGAAAATAATGCTCTGCACCAGCTGTATGAATACCTTCCACTCAACTACCACATATCCATAAGCTTACTAAACATTTCTTAGCATACTAAACAAACAGAAATCTCATGTCTTTATATGGAATGAGTCAATTTAGCATTCAGACAACTATAAAAATATTCAATCAGGGCTTCTAAATTTTCTTGTAAACAGAGGCAAATTCTTTTCAGAATGAGAATGGGGAAACACATTTTATTTTTACACCTGTAAGAATCAGTACCTTCTAGTGTGAGAAAAAATAAGAAATTATCTATCATACGTGGAAACCGGTGTGAGTCAATGTTGTAACCTCACCTTTTGATCAAAGAAAGGCTACTTCAGACCAGTGATATGGAATTCACTCTTTTGAGTCTCTCCACTGGGAATGAATGAACGATCCAATACTAGTTGTTTTTTTAAAAATAGATGCCTAGCAGAGGTACCTACATTTGCTCATAACTAGGGGTTGTGACTTTCTGAGGGATACTGCACCTTCTATCCCATGACAGAAGAAAGGCAAATGCAAATGTAAACAGAATAAATAATTATAAAGGAGTGCAGAGGACAGCAGTATGTAACTGCTTCAGGCTTATTAGCAACCTTGAATTAAATTTATTTCTCACAGGTCATCAGCAGTTTTTTCATGACTCCAGCACACAGTTTAGAAACTGCTGGTATTTAATGTTCTCCTAACCAGATACAAAAGCTTAGTATGACAATGTCATTAGCTTCTCACAGCAACGTTGTGGCAATGAGTTCTATAGTCTTAACAGCAGAAATATTTTTACTCATTTTAATGTTTAAAAATCATATTTTTAATTTCACTACACATAGCTTATTTTTCTGTCCAAAAGGTTACTATCACAGAATGCTGCCCTTATCCCATAGCTATTTCTTTCTCTTTTTATCCTAATTTCTTTGAGATCATACATTCAAAGGGCATACATACTCTGTGATCTGGGACCAACGGAAATAATATTCAGTCTTCTAGCACAGATCAATTTCGCAACAACAGAGGCAGGGACTCGCACAAAATATGCAGTCATCCCCACAATGTCTATCACAGGATTGATTCAGCAGCCAAATGCCCAGTTTGTGTACTTTGTGTACTTTGTTTACTACAGCAACCAGTTTTCAAACAACAGATTTGAGATTGGGCCCTCCATGTGTTGTTCATACATAGTTATAAATACTTTATCCTAAAAACATAAATGGGGAAAAATCAGTGCCATGCAGAGGTGGGATCCAGTTCTCACCACTTGTCTAGAAGTGGTTACTAATTGTTTCTGAGTGCCGAGAAGGGGTTACTAAAGCAACCTCCCTGCCCAATAGGAACTGGAGGTGGAAGTGTGTGGCGATGCCACTGTTTGAATCCCACCACCATCGAAACCTGTTATTAAAATGTTTGGATCCCACCACTGGCGCCATGTATTTTCACAATTTATTTTCCACATAATTATAATGAAAATTTCAGAGACTATTATAGGCACCCTCCCCCCAAGCTAAGGAGAAATTTGATTAATTCATTATTTTCCAAATTAAATCAGACGTATTATACATTTCCCTTACATGTAATCCACTCTAATTTCTGGAAGAACTGACTGCTGCTAATCTTCATGCATAGGGACTCTACATGCACAGAAAACAATCTGCATGCATAGTATACAAGCACAGAGAACAATGGCACCATGCCTCCTGTCTCTCTTTGCACATGTGCTGAGAAGAACAGCAGGATAGCAAGGCAAGGTCACTCAGCCATGACTTCTTCCACAACTCTGACCCTCAGCTTGTTTCTTATGACAGTACACCTCCTGGTGCTAAACTTGTATTTCTCTTTCCCAGCTCTCTTGGTTTGTTGCTTAACAATCTGGACTTGACCCTAGAAAGGAACTGACTATTCCTCTCCCTGTTACATGCTTGTAGCTCAATGTGACCATCTGGAAAGTAGATCCCAGGACTCGAAAAACTGAAAACCACAAGTCTAAAGTATCCTATGAGAGAGACACCATGGAATGACTAGACAACACACATAGGCTCCTCACTGACAATGACAATGTTTCTTACATTCAAGGGCAATTTGAAGGCTCATCACATCTGTGTCACAAACAAATATGCAGAAAGTTGCTTCCTTTATACAATTCCTTGTCTCTTGAAAGATTCTTTCAAGCCCTCTGCTCTTGAGGAAGGGGTACCTGAAATACAGGATTTAAAACAACCACTCACTTTGTCCTGTTGCTAATAGCCTGAATGCCAAATTAAATCAGCACCATCCACAAAGCACCATTCATAAAAAATACTTGCTTGAAAGCAATCCAACTAGAGGTTTGTCATTATATGCACTTTGTCACATAGGAGATCAATAGTTCAGTCTCTCTGATCTTGCCGTAAGCTTTCCAATGAAGTTACTTGCTCCGCAGGAAACTAGTTAAATGATTTTTCCCCACTGGGTCGATAAGTGTCTATCCCCATCCTAGTTTACATATAAGTAGTCCAAATTCTGGAAACCAGAATCCTTCAATGACATCTTTATGATATTATCAGGTGGCTGTGCAATTTGATATTGTCAGAGCTCTACTAAGTAAAATGCTAGTATACAGAACTGCAGTTTTCAGAAATGTAAAAAGAACAGTTTATTTTGTAAACCAATTTCTGCAACAAACTTATTTTATGCTTATGGAAGCTCTTAATAGATAGGCTGCTTAAAACCTATTTTCAATTCACTGCATTGCAACATAAATATGAATTATCAGTACTGTGTATCACCATAATGAAATAAGCAAAAAGATGCGTGCAGCAAGGCTAAACTAATTTTGCAAAGTACTTCAAGTTAAGATACAACTGAACTGGGATTGCTAGAATGGTCTGGCCATCTGCAATCTTCCTCATCCACATATTCTGTTCCCTGATCTGGATGCAATCAAAATTCTCCATTATTCATAACATGTAAGGTGGCAACCACCACCAAATATTCAACCTTGGTACGCAGGCACCTTTCTCTGTGGAATTATCTGAAAAGAAAAGATGTTACTGACGGTTTGGAGACAGCTACACAAAAAGGTTGCCATGCCCATAATCAAGCTCTAATATACAGTTTGCCTACAATTCAGTTCTCACTAATAACGAGAAATTATTCTGGGAGGGTTATTTGAAGGTGACTCTGGAAATATTTCTAAAAAATCATCACAAATGCATTTTAAATTATCATTTAACAACCCTTGCCTTCTCTCTTCAACTTAGATCTTTGCAATTTCAAATACTCTTTTAAAACGTTCCTCCCAGTTAAAGCTATGACTTTTATAGGCTTTTCAGACATTCAACTGCCATTCATACTTCTTTACAAGCAACATACAGAAACAAGCATCAAGAAAAACTGAACTACAAACTAAAAATGACAAAGCAGAGGGGGGAAAAAGAGGGGAAAATATAGATGATTACCCATCAAGCTTTCCATGTATGTAGTATCTCCATATTTCAATATACTTCTCTCCAACACCTTGAGTTTTAAAAGCTGTTTCCTTCATGTTTGATAGGCCCATTAACCTTAACATGCAGGTATCTATGCATGGTTCAGTTTCATCTTTCAATTTCTGCAATATCTGACATGTGAACAATCCACACTGATCTTCTGATCCACACCTTCGGCTACTTTTTTATGCTCTAAATTGCTAGAATGTATGCTAATATTATGAAAGAGTAATCTTCTGTTCAGAATATGCAGGAAATAATGTGCTTATCCATTAAATAGCTACTGGGTCCACACATTCAACAATCTTTTGTATTCTACTGTATCTGTAGTATATTACATTAAAATATCACAGAAGTAAATAACCCACCACATCAGGCCACGTACAAGATAATAACTTAGATAATTCATGTATGATTGAATATAAAGCACAGAGAACATACATCAGCAAGTCAAAAAAGTGTGGATGGCACTCCGATGATCCAAGGGAAGCACAGAAACCCTGAACCAGGGCCTGGAGACAGTTTTGGAGTTGATGCAGACTAATGAACTGAAGCTTAATCACAACAAGACAGAAGTGCTATCAGTGAGTTGAAAGACTGACCCCCAGATTTAAAGTGTCACCTGGTCTGGATGGAGTTGCATTCCATGAACAGGTCCATAGTTTGGGGTGCTCCTGGATCCAGGCCTACTGCTGCAAAAGCAGGTAGCTGCTGTGGCTGGGAGTGCCTTCTACAAGTTTGATTGGTTAGACAGCTGCAGCCTTTCCTGCACAGAAAAGATCTGACAATTGGGGTACACAGTCTTATAACATCTGTTTTAGATTACTGCAGTGCACAATGAGACTGCCTTTCAAGGGTTTCTGGAAGCTCCAACTGGTACAGAATGCTGCAGCTGCTCCTGTCTTGGCCCATCTACATAGGCTCCCAATTTATTTCTGGGTACAATTCAAGGTGCTTATGTTAACCTTAAAAACCCTATATGAATTGGGATCAGCATACCTGAAAGACCACCTGTGCCGTTGCCCATCTGCTACATTCATTTTCTGAGGCCCTTTCTTGGGTGCTTCCAAGATTGGGTGGCTGAAAGGGGTCCTACTTAGTTGTGGCATCAGAATTGGAAATCTCTCTCATTCTCTCACTGTCCTTCTAGGTAAAGTCTATTTGCTTCATCTGGCATTACACCAGTGATCTTTGTTTTCTGCCTTATGTTATAATTTTTAATGTTTTTGTATGCACAATTTTTTTGGGTGGGCCATTTGGGTGGGTCACAACATTAGCACTTGGTTTTAATCATTTTAAAAATGTGTTTTTGTTTGGTTTTAATAGCTTTTGACATGATTTTATTACATATATTTTTCATCGATTCTCTACCTTAGTGGCTCTGATGAGGGAAGGAAACCAGGGTATAATAAATCATATTCTTAAATAAAACAAGTAAAAATAATATAATAAAGGATTCAGAATGTACATTCAATACCAGGCATATGAGGGTTTTTTGTTTTTCCAGTAGTTTAGCATTTTACACTGCTATACACCTAGTTCTTATAATCTTATGAAGAAAACATTAAATATTATTTGTTGTAAGTGATGCTTTATATCATAACTGCTTCAAAGATTACAAAAGGGTTGGTTTTTTTTGAAGTATACTTTGTAAGGTATGCCATGTCAAAACTCACATTTTCAACAAATAAGCTACCCAAAGCAACAAATGATTATTAACAATTCCACTGCACCTTTCTGTCAAAACACAAAGGTCTGATTCAGAAGTACATAACAGCTGTAGAAAACATCAAGCACAAGTGATTCATCTGCCTTACTTAACCAGACCCAACAGATGATGGAGCAGAGAAAGAAAAAAAGATTGTCAATGAATGTATGTGTGGGGGGGGGGGCGTATGAGGAGAGAGGGATAACATCTATTTGCTGCTTCTACAGTCTGGTTACAGATGCTTAATAGAAGTGGGATTTTTTTTTCACTCACAGAAGTCCCTTATATTTGCTAGGAATTTTCCTTATTTAAAATTTTACAAATCTTTAAAAATATTCAATAGTCAAATAGAACAGCATTTTTAAAATACATCCCATTTAATAAGTTGACACACACATACACACCATTTTAAGTCTAGCTTAAAAAAAATCTTGTGCCTGAAAAGTTTCTGAACCGCAACTATGCTGTTTCCTTTTCCACATTTTCTTTCTCCACCCAGCCCTGCTACCTAAGGGATTCCCAAGTTCATGAAAACTGAAACCACAGTACCTCTCATTACCAGTGCTCTGCCATGATTATATGAAAAAGAGAAAACTTGAATCATCAAGAGCATTTCCTTCTGCTGGTGGTAACAAGCCAACTCTACATATGGTGCATGTCAGCATCATGGAGCCCCAGCCAGTAGGACCGATGATGGAGCTTCTAGGCAGATCTAAGGTCTGGCAACTAATGATAAACTTTGCTCCAGAAAATCAAGCAACTTAAAAAAAAATACCCCAGATATTAACACTATTTCTAGCCCAAAACCTACATGCGGATCCATCACACTCAGGTTGCCAATTCTGACTTAGGAGATTCCTGGAGATTTGGGGTGGTCCTTGGGGTGGGAAGAGTTTTGACCAGACTCAGCATGGGGGTGAAGACATAAGAACATAAGAACTAGCCTGCTGGATCAGACCAGAGTCCATCTAGTCCAGCATTCTGCTACTCGCAGTGGCCCACCAGGTGCCTTTGGGAGCTCACATGCAGGATGTGAAAGCAATGGCCTTCTGCTGCTGCTGCTGCTCTTGAGCACCTGGTCTGCTAAGGTCTGAGATCGAGGAGGATCAAGATTGGTAGCCATAGATTGACTTCTCCTCCATAAATCTGTCCAAGCCCTTTTTAAAGCTATCCAGGTTAGTGGCCATCACCACCTCCTGTGGCAGCATATTCCAAATACCAATCACACAATGCGTTAAGTAGTGTTTCCTTTTATTAGTCCTAATTCTTCCCCCCAGCATTTTCAATGAATGCCGCCTGGTTCTAGTATTGTGAGAAAGAGAGAAACATTTCTCTCTGTCAACATTTTCTACCCCATGCATAATTTTATAGACTTCAATCATATCCCCCCTCAGACATCTCCTCTCCAAACTAAAGAGTCCCAAACGCTGCAGCCTCTCCTCATAAGGAAGGTGCTCCAATCCTTCAATCATCCTCGTTGCCCTTCTCTGACCTTTTTCTATCTCTTCGATATCCTTTTTGAGATGCGGCGACCAGAACTGAACACAGTACTCCAAGTGCAGTCGCACCACTGCTTTATATAAGGGCATGACAATCCTTGCAGTTTTATTATCAACTCCTTTCCTAATTATCCCCAGCATAGAGTTTGCCTTTTTCACAGCTGCCATGCATTGAGTTGACATTCCCATGGAACTATCAACTAAGACGCCCAAATCCCTTTCCTGGTCTGTGACTGATAGCACTGACCCCTGTAGCGTGTATGTGAAGTTTGGATTTTTTGCCCCTATGTGCATCACATGTTATGCCATGGACTCCACCTTCCAAAGATGCTGTTTCCTCCACGGGAACTGATCTCTGTGGTCTGAAAATCAGTTGTAATTCCAGGAGACCTTTGGGTCCTCGCTTGGAGATAGTAACTCTAAACCACCACATTTTGGATGATGCAGGGTATCCAATCCAGCATTTATATACATTCACCTTTAAACCAAAAGCAGAATTAAGAACTGCAAATAACAAACCGAAAACCTACGACAGCTCTGTTATTTGAAGCACACACCTAAGTTACCTTTCCCCACCACCTATTCCTTTCATAGAAAAGGCAATTCAGGTCAGAGAATACTTTAGAAGCTTTGAGTTCCCCAGAGTTTGAAATCAAACAAAAGAACAGGCGTCGAAGAAAATAAAGGCGCCTAATCGACTAACATTTCACACATTTTGACATTCTCTGAAGATGCCAGCCATAGATGCAGGCGAAATGTCAGGAGAAAATGCTACTGGAACCATGCAGCCCGGAAACCCCACAACACTCAAATGCTACATTATTATTTTTTTCTTATATCCGACTATCCACAAGATGAATGAAATGAGTATATCGACAATACATCACGCTTAGTCAGTGTTATTACCCCGCCAGCCTCCACTAGGACTGGGCAAAAACCGAAATACCTTGATAACATTTCACTTCTCCCGCCTCCCTTGTCGGTGCGCTAGAAGGACTCGGAACCAACTCGAGCCGCCCTGCCCTGTTCCCAAACCCGGTTATCTCCGGAGGCAGAAGGAAAAGGCTAGTCAACGCGGTTTCCCGCCAGCAGCCTCCTTCCTCCTCGCCCAGGCCGGGGGGTTTCGGCAGCCTGGTTGTGGGAGGGAGGCGAAGGGGAAGCCGTGCCTCATCCGGCGCGGGGGATTTTGAGAAGGTAAAAGGAAGAGGAGCTGCAACCCCGCTGCCGTGCGGGAAAGTCCCGACTTGCCTGCCTCTTGCGCAACCAAGTGACTACTTGGGAGCTCCCCGGGGTCACAGCGGGCAGGCAGCGCTACGGAGCCAGGCGAAGAGCGCCTCGCTCTGCCCATGCCCTCAACCCACGTCGGGAAAGAAGGGCCAGAAATGCCCAAGTTCCGAGGACGGGGCTTGGGGGACGCTCGAGCCTTTTAACAACCACGGGGGGACGGAACTGGAGAGCGAGTCTCCTGGAGAAGCGGACGGCCGCCCAGGAAAGCTCTGTCGGGCAGGCGCCCTCTCGCTTCGCCGGGAGCGGGATCCAGCGGCAGCTGCACCGGAGGGGAGGGGGTAAGCGAAACTGCTCGACTTGACCTCCGGCACAGGAGATCCAGCTCGCGGCTCCTCCCGCTCTGTCCTCGGCTCTTCCTCTTACCTTTCCCCCCTTCCTGGCTCCAAGTTGCGACTCAAGGTCCCTGGGCGCAAGAAGCGTCCCGCTGAACAGCGGCCGGACGGGGCTTTGACTAAAATAGGCAGCGACGGAGCCGCCACAAGGCAGGCTGCGGGCGGCGCTAGATTGAGGGGTCAGCGGCTGGGCAGCACCGGCCGGTCCCGAGAGCGCGCAGGCGCTTCCCGGCTGCTGCCACCGCCCGCCAGACGGAGGGAATCCCGTAATGGAAGGTAGTGGAGGTGGTGGTAGTGGTGGTGGATTGGGTCTCTCGCTTGGCTTTCAGGGGCGGAGAGAGACTCCGTCCTCAAGTCCACTCCTCCGGCGATGTGCAGTTTGCTTCGCAGCCGCGTGGTTTTCTTCCTTATTTATTTATAGGTTGAATTTTTTTTTAAAAAAAATCCTGACCTTCCTACAAGAATGTCAGACCAGCGTGCCTGCTTCTCCTCGTGCCCACCAACCTTGTGGGGAAGTGAACGTGAGAGACAAAATAGGCTGGCCCAAAATCAGTCACGTGAGTGCCAGAGATTGAGAAGAGATCTCTGATCCAAGTGACATCCTTGCCATGCATTTGTGGCACAAATTCAGTTAGATAAAAAGGTGTTATGGTGTTTAATCTCATCTTTCCCTGTTTGAAAAGTTGCTTTTAACAAAGGACTCTCAGATCCATGACATGAGACATGGTGACAAACATGGCATTAAAAATTGCCGTCTTCAGGAACTAGTGGGGGAACATTTGTGTCTTCAGCAATCGCCTTTTCCTACCAAAGAATTTCAAAGGGAGAATCCAGTGAGAAACTGCTAAATTAGTATTCATCAAGAACTTCAGAATTACCTCAACAAGGACCTGGCATTTATCACTCCTTGTAGATGTACAGGTGATGAAACTCCTCTCTCAAAAATGTTGCCCCTGCTGAAAAGTAAAATTGCCATCTTTTAAAAAGAAAAGAGAGAGATACAAAAACTTTAGTGGCCCTCATATGAACCCAGTAAAATATTGCCATCCTACAGGGCCACTGTTATAAAAAGTCAGAGGTGCTGCATCTGCATATAATGCAAGATTATTAGCTTTTCTGTGTAGAAACCTCATAATTGTGTTTAGCATATCTTTGAAGTAGAAGTAAAAAAATTAAGAATGAAGAATTGCACTGTAATATTATTATGTAGGAAAAATGTTTAGCCTGTGTTGACTTTAACTCATAGAAACAGCTATGTGAGTTAGCAATATATGGTAGAATAAAACAAAAGACAGTTCTTTTTGAACTAATGCTGATGGTTTGCATATTTTCAAGATTTGCAAAGCTTCTCCCATTGTTTTTCATGAAGGGGTGCGAAGAAAGTGAATATATTCCTTTAAATTTACTTAGAGATAATTTGTCTTGCATATTGGGTCTATTATGAGGCAACTATTTGGTTTTGCTAGGTAGTTTAAAATGTAACCATTTGGCCCTCATTAAGGTTGTAAACTGTGTTTGTGTTTAGTTTAAGTGGTGTTATTCTTTAGATAACAGAATTGGCTTTTACAAGGCCACATTCTAAATCGGCAGATAGGTCTTAATTCCCAAGAATGCTCAAGTGGGGGTCATCTCCCTCATCGACTCTATTCAACACCCAATTGGTTAATTACTAATCAAATGATCTTGATTAGCCAATTCTAAAAAAACCCTGACACCATTTTATGGAGATCAGATGCATACCTGCCAGAGGGACATATGCCCCCTGGGTGCAGGCAGTTTAATCTCATGGAGGTGGAAAATTGTCCCCCCCCCCCACTCCTCCTCCTTTCCCCGGGCCCTGCTTTGGTGTCGGGCCAGCCCCGTGCACCTTAACCTTGCCCAGCCACCTGCCCTACGAGGAGGAAGCTGCCACCCTGCCCACTCGCTCAGTCACCACTGGGCAGGCGGCCCCTCCCGCGCCCCTTCCTGCTTGTCTGCCTGCTGGTGCTCCAAGGCCAGGGCCGAGCATGACTTCCTGTTCCTCTGTGGAACTGAAGGGAATGCACTGAATGTATTCACAATAGAGAGATTCTCCAATGTGAAATAAAAATTGTTCTTGGTTAGAAGTGCCAATCAGAGAATCTTGGAGAAGAATGGAGCAGTTTTTCAAAAGAGAACTATGGCTGCAGTGACTAATTAGGGGAGACAGAGCTAAGTTACATATACATACATATATATGTTACAGAGACAGAGCTAAGTTACATATATGTATCAGTAATAATATGAAAAGTTGTATAATTGCTACAGCTCCTGTGCAAAAGAAAAGAAAAAAATAGGTCAGCCATTCCCCATGTCATGACATGACTGATGTAATGCCCCTCTAACCAATGAATCACATTTTATGTGGACAAGATGAAATTGACTGAACTGAACAAAAACAACATTTGGAAGAGAGGTGTGTAGCCAAAATTCATGGAAACCGATTGAATTGACAACAGCTAAAATATGGGGCAAATGCAGCATATGGAAAAGGCCTTGGTTCGTGCAACAGATAGGCATGCAAAGGTGTTTCTTGGAGGCAAATGTACTCCCAGAGGAGCTCCCAGAGGAGCCCCAGAGGGTTAGACTGGGAAATCGGGTTTCCTCAGTTCTTACTCTAAATATGGGAACGCCACAGGGCTGTGTGTTGAGCCCTTTACTGTTCACCCTTTATACATATGATTGTACTCCTGTCTATCATAGTAACACCATTATCAAATTTGCTGATGACACAACGGTGGTGGGGCTCATCTCTGGAGGGGATGAGTCTGCCTATCGGAATGAAGTGGACCGACTGCTCTCATGGTGCAGGGAAAATAACCTGGTTCTTAACACTAACAAGACAAAGGAGCTCATAGTGGACTATAGAAGGAATAGCTCAGAAATTCAGCCCTTGACTATAAATGGAGATCAAGTGGAGCTGGTGGCTAGTTTTAAATTCCTGGGCGTTATGATTAAAGAGGATTTGACCTGGGGAGTACAGACTACCGCGGTGGTTAAGAAAGCCCAGCAAAGACTGTACTTTCTGAGACTTTTAAGGAAGCAACAACTAGATGGAAAACTTCTGGTGTCCTTTTTCCGCTGTGCTATAGAGAGTGTCCTAACCTACCGCATCTGTGTATGGTTCTCCAGTTGCACAGTGGCGAATAGGAAGGCGCTCCAAAGGGTGATCAATACTGCACAAAGGATTATCGGCTGCCCTCTCCCCTCCTTGGAAGAAATCTATAATGCCCGAAGTCTAAATAAAGCCCAAAATATTCTAAGGGACCCGTCTCATCCAGCACACTCTCTTTTTAAACTGCTACCATCTGGCAGACGATACAGGGCCCTCAGAACTAGGACAAAGAGGCTTAGAGACAGCTTCTACTCTAGAGCTGTGGCTATGCTAAACTCCGCTGCTTCATATTGATGTATTTGGGGCTATGTAGGGATGGGTGGAGGATGATGATGTATGAGTCTGAAATTGCATGAGTCTGAAATTGTATGAGTCTGAAATTGTGTGCATCGAGGAATGCTGCTGTAAATTTCGTTGTGCGTGCACAATGACAATAAAATGCTTATGCTTATGCTTATGCTTATGCTTATGCTGTGCTTGACCAGTCATTTGCCCTGGTGGAAGTCAGTGGGCTCCATCATTGCTGGATGATTCCATGCAGCACAGAGTGGTGGGAGCAATTGGTTTTGCTTGCTTGTTCCAATGAACAGTGGCTACATTTTTGAATGACTCGTGGCACATCATATGAGATTGTGCAATGGATGAGTGTGACGAATGCATTTATCCTGCATTCTGGTTACAGGGTGGAACCGCCCCTGAAGGAGTTAAGCCCTGGCCAGCCCTGATTGGCCAGAGAAAAAAACGCAGAGACTATAAATACTGTCAGCGAGAGTGCTGAAGGTTCTTCTTTTTTGAGTCTTTTGACTTTTTGCTCGGTGTGAGCTTGTGTGCCCGTGGGTACTTTTGTAGCAGCGTGAGGAGAATCCGCTAGATCTCTCACTGCTGTGGTGTTTAGGAATAGCTGAGGAAGCTATTCAGTCACCTAAGACCCTGAGTTTGGAGGAGTGTGTCCGCCCTCAGGTGTTTTGTTTTTGAGGGAAACCTCTAAAAGTCTATAAGTCTGTCCTCGAGTGAACACCAGTCTTGGGAGGCCCAGTTCCTGAGGCAGAGAAGCCAGATTTTGGGAGTGTGGGAGAGGGAGGCTGTTTTGCCTGAATCCCACTGGGCGTAGACTGGGTGTTTTATTTTTGTGGTTAGGTGCAGCGGACTGAAAACTTTGGTTTTAAGAGGGAGTGTAAAACCTCCAAAGTAACATCTTTTAAGAAACACCTTTTCCTGAAGTGAAATTTTAAGTAACGTGACACCTGCGAGTGTTCATGTTCATTGTAGTAATTTAAGTGAAGTGCCAGTAACCGTTAAGCTTTAAGACTCTTTCTCTGCAACCATTAAGCTTTAAGAAACAAACTTACTCTGCAACCGTTAAGCTTAAACAAACTTTCTCTGCAACCAATACGCTTATTTCCTCTCCAGTTCACCTGAGAAGCCTTTGTGAAGCCAGAAATAAAAGTTTTAAGTTTTGTTCTGTCAAAACCTGTTCCAGTCTTTATTATTTGTCTGTCTGTGTCTGTGTGTTCCCCAAACAAAAGGGAGGTGGTGGCCGTTAAAAAAAAAATCAGTATTGAGTGGGCTATATATAAAGAAAGAAAATTTATTTTTGGTGGCAGCGAAAAGAATATTTTTGGTGGCAGCGCAAAAGCAGAAAAGAATATAATAGCCCCTTCGTTTTACAATGAGCCTCACCCTGGGAAAACCTCCTTCGTGATCAAGGTGTCTCCCCTGACAGGTAAGTATCGCTTCTCGGCCTTTTGGCTAAGATCAAGTGTAAATGAGATTGTGGATGTTTGTGGCCATTTGAGGAAACTAATCCCAGTGAACAAGTGTGCAGCAATAACATTTTATTTTCTTGCCAACTGTGAAGTATGATAACAGTTTGGAGCTGGGTTGTCCATCATGGGAGAAATTGTCATGGAGCTATGCTTTGACCCAGAGTTGGATCTGCTCCAGAAGATGATGTACTTTATTGAAGCTGTTGGAACAGTGAATTTTCTGTTAATTTTTTTCACCCATACTTGCCTTTTCTCTTTGAAATCTTTCAGCAGTCTAACACTCCATTAAGCCCATTGGTCTTAATGATCACCACATGCTGTTTGGGAGAGGCAGGCAGCAACTTGAGCTGGATCCCCTGCTAGGCACAAGAAGCTCCTTTAAATGTCAAGATTCCATTATAAACAATCTGCCTGTCATCACTCACTGATTTCCTTCTTATTTTTCTTCAGATTGCAAATGGATTCACAAAGCTAGATTTCCAATACAGCATTGGTGTGGTAGATGGAAGTGACATCCAGATTCAAACAACCACTGGTAAAGGAAGTCAGTATTCCAGTTGCAGATACTATTAATCAAATGCATTCCTATCCTTTGTATTTTGTCACTGTGGGAGCAAGGTGGCCATATGGGAGCAAGGTGGCCATATAAGTTGGGAGGAGTGCTGCCACACCTCCCCTCTCTTCCTTGTCTTCCACCAAGTGAACACTAATGTCTTGTCCAGCTATTCCCCATTTCAGCAGTCTGGTTATTCCTTTGCAACAGTTAGGGATGTAAGTATCTAGCAGTCACATGGAGATCTCCCTCAGTTGTCTCAGTACCAATTACAAATAAAATGCCTCATATGAAGTGCTCTATGCTGTTATACTCCACAGAACATCCTAGCCCTCTTTACTCTCCAACATCAAATTTCCATTATTTTTCTGCGGGGAAAGATGACATCTGAATCCCCCATCCCCTTTCATTCTCTGTTTTTAAAGTGCTAAACTCCTCTGGTCAACCCTGGATTCACCAATGGGATTTCCCCCAATAAACTGAATATGTCCTCCACCCTTTTTAATAGGTGAGCCAGACAGACTATCCACACATACAGCCTTCCTCCTATGTACATGTTCAGACCAAAAATTATTCCATGTTTCCTTCTGGCTCATAATCAGAGACCTCAAAGTACTTCAGAGGACTGCTTGTGTAACTTTTAGCAATAACACATCATATACACATCATCTAATGCTAATCAACAAGCAACATAGACTAATGTGCTTCTTCAAGTTGCATCATAGGCAGAAAACCAACTGATGAAACTTTATCCACTACAACTCATTTCCAGAGCAGGAAACAGTAAGACTCTTCCAGGAGGAGGAGGAGTGGTGGTGGTGGTGATGTTTGGATTTATACCCAGCCTTTTTCTCCAGTAAAGAGTCTCAAAGTAACTTCCAAACTCCTTCCTTTCCCACAAAAGAACCTTGTGAGTTAGGTGAGTCTGAAAGAATTCTGAGAAAACTGTGACTAGCCCAAGGTCATCCAGCAGGCTTCATCTGTAGAAGTTGGAAAACAAACCCAGTTCTCCAGATTAGAATCCACAGCTCTTAACCACGACGTCCGGCTTGTCTGTTATCCCAGGCACAGGAACACAGTGAAAGGAAAAAAGTGGCATCTTCCATAATTCCCCAAACCCCAAAACAGTTGCAGTTTAGGACTCCACCTTTACTATGACCCTATTACTGAAATGTCTTCAAAGCCCAGCTTAGGGCATACAAATATTTTGGCTGATTCCGCATGGGCCAAAAACAGCAGTGTGAAAATGGTGTAAAAGGGTTTTAAATGGTGTAAAAGGGTTTATATTGTTTTCACACCGTTTTCACACCGCTGTTTTTGGCCCATGCGGCATTAGCCTCTGTTTCAGCCATAATACATAAGGTGTGCAATGTGGCCACTGAAATAGTTTAGGATTGCATTGCCAATCAACTATTATTCTAGTATTTGCTCATTTCAGCAGAGATTTCAGATTAGTTTGCAAACAAAAACCACAGGCCGTATGGCATTGTTATTTTTAATTTAAAGATATGGAAATAGGAACACAGCCCTTGTAAGAGCCCATGAGCTTTATTATGTTGCTAATGACTTACAAAATTAGTTAAAATCAAAACAAAAAACCCTTGAAACGACTTTCCAATGAATCACCCTTAGACAATGTGCCTGTTACGTTGCTGATTAATTTTATGCCTTGCCTTCTTTCTGAGATACAAAGTACAAATGTTTTTGATGGAGAAACCAGCAGACAGTGTAAGGATAGTCCTGCTGTGATACTCGTTTATCTAGATAACATTTGATGGAGTAGCTATCAGCAGTGTAAATACACATGTGATTCCCTGAAGATGCCAGATTCTGATCCTGTGAGTCTTGTGTTGAAAATGGGGTGTGATGTTGCGTCCCTACTGCACTGTCATCAAACTCGATGGCACTGAGATTGTTATGTCAAAGTAACAGGCAAGGACGTAGGTAAGCGGGGGGGTTCTCTGGTTCAATCCCCCCCCATTCATGTCCGAAGCTCTGCCCCTCCGTTTGTGGGTTTTAAAAACATTTTAGTGTTTTTGGGGTTTTTGGCCTGCAGGCAGTGCATTGTTTGGGCTCGCAGCACCAAATTTTCAGGGATTGTTTGGGAGACTCTCCTGATGATACTACCCTGGTTTGGCGAGGTTTGGTTCAGGGGGTCCAAAGTTATGGACTCCCAAAGGGGGTGCCCCCATCCTTTATTGTTTCCAATGGGAGCTAATAGAAGATGGTGGCTACACCTTTGAGGGTCCATAACTTTGGGCACCCTGAACCAAACTTCACAAAGCCTGGGAGGTGTCATCAAGAGAGTCTCTTACTGAATATAACCCAGGTTTTGTGAAGTTTGGCCCAGGGAGGTATTATCAGGAGAGTCTCTTATTGATACCACCCAAGTTTTGTGAAGTTTGGTCCAGGCGATCCAAAGCTATGGACTCCCAAAGGGGGTGCCCCATCCCCCATTGTTTCCAATGGGAGCTAATAGGAGATGGGGGCTACACCTTTGAGGGTCCATAACTTTGGACCCCCTAAACAAACTTCACCAAACCTGGGTGGTATCATTAGGAAAGTCTCCTAAAGATACCCTGAAAGTTTGGTGCTTCTAGCTTAACAATTGCAACCCTGAAAGCAGGCACCCCCCAAATTTCCCCAGATTCTCCTTTTAAATCCACCCCCTCCAGCATGGATTTAAAGGGAGAATCTGAGGTCCTCAGTTTAGAAGAAGAAGAAGAAGAGTTTGGATTTATATCCCCCCTTTCTCTCCTGTAGGAGACGCAAAGGAGTTTACAATCTCCTTGCCCTTCCTCCCTCACAACAAACACCCTGTGAGGTGGGTGGGGCTGAGAGAGCTCCGAAAAGTTGTGACTAGCCCAAGGTCACCCTGCTGGCGTGTGTGGGAGTGCACAGGCTAATCTGAATTCCCAGATAAGCCTCCACAGCTCAAGTGGCAGAGCAGGGAATCAAACCCATTTCCTCCAGATTAGAATGCACCTGTAAGGTTGTGGTTTGATGTGTGTTTCTGCTCAGCCAGCCTGGCCTTGGAGCATTCCAAGATCTGGGCTGTTTGCCCAGGGATGGCTGCTTTTGTTAACCTTACTGTCTGTGCTTATCATGTATGTCTGAAGCTTGCCTTTTTTCTATCTTGGGAAACCTAGTTGGGAGTAGTGGGGGGAGTGGTTTTGCCCGTAAAAGCGACAGCCTGCTTTGGGAAAGTCAGAATCTGCATTCCGTGTATTGTGTATCATGAAGTTTAGGAAATAAAGAACTCTACAAAGTTACTTGATTTCTGGTCCTTCGAGGTTCCTTACAGCACCTGCTGTTAACCACTATGGCACATTGAAAGTGATGCTGTTTCAGGGTGGGGGATTATCCACCCCCAAACAGCATCACTTTCAATGTTGTTTAACTAGGGACCCCAGACTCTCCCTTTAAGGTGGATTTAAAAGGAGAATTTGGGCTCTCTAGTTTAAACACAATTGAAAGTGATGCTGTTTGTGGGTGGATTCCAGCAACACAGCGGCTGCCCTGGACGGGGGGGGGGGGGGCGCAAAACTCAGATTTTGCACCAGGCTGCATTTTTCCTCTATGCCTGTGCCCAGAGGGGTGGGCAGAAGGAACTGCCGGCTGCCGGCTGGGAGCCCAGCTGGTGGGGGGCAGGGGACGGCAGGGCAGGGGAGTCTGCTGTCCCTGGCCTTGGAGAGCAGCTTTTATAAGCGCTAGGCCAGGGGTGGGGCTTGGGGAGGCGTGACCATGCCCTAGGAGCAGGTGTGTGTGTGGCCCCACCCCCACCCACCCCATAAAAAATCTATACCTATGTCCCTGGTAACAGGGTATGTTGGTGCTGCTCCAATGCAACAGTCAAACCAGTTAGATGCAGGAGAGTAGCACTAATTGTATTGGTGCAAAATTAGGAGGAGAAGATCATGACAGGACTGGGGTTCCAGACGTGTTCTGTGTTTCACTGGCTCCATTAGTATAACTCTATATAACTTAACTTAATCTGTAATACTAGGCCTCATTCTTGGAACATAGGTATGAAATTGACAATCAGCAATTACAGAGAGCATTTCTCACCCAACTTAGTATGGAGAATTTGCACATATCAGGAATGAAGAAGGATCTCTAAATTTATTCACCTTTCTTCAAGGAACTATGATGGTTACATAGCTGTGCCTTCCCTATTTTATCCTTGCAACCTTTTGAAGTAGATGCAATTCTTCCCAGATCACCCACGAACCCTAGTTTGACGCTTCAATCCAGATGCCAGGTTCTCTTGATCCTAATAAAACACTCTAGTCATTATTCCACACATGGTCTTAGAGACAGATAAGGATCCAGAAAATAATGATGTATAGCATTTCTTTTTCTAAAATTAAGGCCAACCTAAAAATAAAGTCTGCTAGGAAGATTGAGGAAACAGCCAGAGGCCATAAATAATATTGTATACAATATATACAATGAAAACAGCTAGTTGTTCCAGTGTCTCTCCAGTTGCCCCCCCCCCCCCAATTTTAAAAATCCTGAGATACATGGTTTTTCAGTTTCCATTTCATTGGTCACACTCTGTTTCCTCATGCTGGAAATGTCTCTGATGAACAAATGTCTCAGAACAGCCTGTACAATAAGCTTTTCTTAGTACAAATAACATAACTAATTAACAGCAGAAGAAAACACCTGACAGGAATTCTGTTTACATGCTAAGGGAAAAGACTTACAAAATGCATACTATTTGACTTCGGATGTTAAGAACAATCCATTAGGTCTTTTGACAAAATTATTTTCTTGCATCATGCAATTGAATAAAATATTTGCCAAAAGAACCAATTTTAACATGCAGAAAATATTACTTGAAAGTGATATTTTAAAATTAAATGAGCTCATCAGAAAATGACGGGGTGTATGTGTGTGTTCCTTTTTTTTTACTGTAATCTTTCGTGCCACAAACTAAAGTAGTTTAAAATACACTTTTCCGTTCAGAAATTGGATTTGGGTCTTGCATTCCGTGGCTCTGAATTCTTTTGGTCTCTTAATTAAAGTATTGACAGTCTCGCTATTCCATAATTTTCTCTAGGCATTGTATTGTATCTTTGGTGTTTGTAGATACAGTTTATATCCCATATCCTCTTATAATTTTCAGACTCTTCTTAGTTTGGTGTGTACTTCCTAGAGTGTGATATTATGGGGCTACAATCTATATTTAGCCCCGCTCAGTTACATTTTGAAAGACTGATGAAAATACCAAAGACTTAGGCTTTAAGAAAGAAAAATTAATTTTTACTGTTATTCACAAGGTGAAGAGAGTCACACCCAGATAGACAAAGGCCTTCATCTTTTATAGATACAAAGAATACATATGTCACAATTCAAATCCCTCCTCTTTACATACATACATACCCTGTATCATCATATTTCTCCCAGATCCAGCCCTCATGAGGTAAGATAAAATCAAAATGACTCTTCTGCCTTCCTGGAACAAAGACAGCATGGTGCCCCTCCCTTCTGAGTGAGCTAAAGAGTGTCTGGCTTTTCTCAAGACAGACCCCTGAATTCCTGAGGGATTAGTATACCAAGAGGGAGACTTCTCCAGTGTAAAAAGATTTAACAAACATGTAGCTTATTCTTTGAAAAGGTTAAAAAATGATTATAACAATACCTATGATATGTGATTCTTTTAGACTACATCTATGCATAGCTTTCATATATCTCACTATCATTTCAGTGTTCATTAAAATATAGAAAAATACAATTTCACTGTTCCTACAAGTTTTATGTCTTCTTTGACTTCTGACCTCTGAACCATGTACCGCTGTACCACACATTTTTTAGTGATGAGCTTTTGCCAGCATCTAACTACTAAGCACTTGGCCTGAAGAGAAAACCTTCTTGAATCTTTGGTCACATTGGTTATATAGATCCATTATATATTTTTAACATCAGATACAATTTTTAGGTTTATTCTCCTGTACCACAATATCTACAGTTTAACTAAGCTTGCTAGCATGGATCAACCTTCTCAATTCTAGCCTATGTTCTTCTCCTTGATAGAATGATCCCATTACTATTCTATCATTTCTGTATTTATAGTTTAATTAATTTATTAAAATATTTCTAGATTGAATTTCCTCATATAATGGAGCTAACAGAATTATGTTCATACACATATAATTATTGTGCACAATAATTAAAACTATAAAACACAGAGTAACATTATTATCAACATAACAACAACCTGCAACCAAATCCATTATATTTGCAGCTAAAATCAGATGCTGACAGGACAATCTGACTGAGCACACATAGCATCGGTCTGGAAAGCTCTGCACCGGCTCCCTATTCGCTACCAGGCCCAATTTAAGGTTTTGACATTGACATTTAAAGCCCTAATGGCTTGGGTCCCACTTATCTGAAGGAACGCCTGCACCCATACGAACCTGCCCAAGCACTGAAGTTGAGCAGAGGGAGTGCTCTCTAGGAGGGTTTTTTCTGTGGTTGGCTCCAGATGGTCACAGTCTCCCTGTGGAAATTTGTCAGATACCAACCCTTTATGGATTTCAAGGTAGTATCAGTGGATGTACCACTCCAGTGCTCTGACCTAGGTTTGGATCTCCACAAAATTTTCCTTCTTCAAATCTGGATAATTATCAAGAAACTATCCAGTTTTATGTATAAATTACTCCTAATTGTTTCCCACAACTGTGTAATATCTCCTCAACATAACACTTGTGGAAGATGAAAAAAATGACCCGTATCTTTAGCTGTTTTAGAAGTTAGGTTATACAAATGACAGTGCTGAGAATGTCTGGGAGTTTTTAAAGACAACATTAGATTATTTCACTGGTTCTTTCCCTCATTCAACAAGAAAAGTTAGTTGCTCTTATTCTAATGATCTGTTGTTCTGGTTCCACACTGAAAAGTATTTCCCCTGCTTTTCCCCCCAAGAGTTTTGATAAAGATGGCTACACAAGGGGCTGAAGTAAGAAAAACTGTAGGGAAAACTGCAATGAGGTTCCCTTGAAAGCAACCATAGACAGCTAAATCAGCCATGAATCATATGCCAATGTTTTGGCACATACATAGTTAAAAAAAAACTCGTCCACCAAGAATTCAATTTGTTCAGTGCTGAACTGTAGCAACCCAGTGATTGCCTCATGTCTGATTGTCACAATTTAACAAGGCAAGTTCAATAGTCACAAATGTTAATGCAAAATGCACGGCATTCCCAGCATTTATGAGATCTGTTTTTACCTCACAAATGTATGAACAGAATATGCAGGGCTATTTTACCCTTCCTGCAAGGATCTCAGGACAGTAATAGTTGTTCTTCCATTCTTCTTAAAATAGTCCTATGAGGTAGGTTAGCTAGTAAACTTCATAGCAGACTTTTCAGCCCAGGTTTTGCCAGATTCTGCTCTATACCATTCTGGGTACTCTGTTAAGTAGATAGCATGCATCAGTAGATGCTTGTATAGTACCTTTCGGCCTCCTGATTATACCCCAGCTTTTAAATAACTTTTAAACAAATAACTCCAGACAGAAGTTCTCAGGTCTTCTCCATCTATCTGGTTTAAAAGTGTCATTTTGCCATGTCTTTCTCATACAAATATCCCCATATAGCACTGGCCTGACACCCCACTCCTGCAGATGAATCACCCATTGATATGGTCTTCCATTAGCATTCTTCTGTTACATTTCTAATAATCCAGGCACCACTTTAGGCAAAACCATTGTAATAAGAACCATTCACAATAACATGACAGAAAACTGGGGCACTTTTTTTCAAAGTATGTAGGGGTGAGCCCGCGAACCCAGCAGAACCGTAGAAAGAGCGCCTGGCATGCCGGTGCCGGCTACGGCCTTCTGGGCGCACAAGCTCCCCCCCCCCCCCAGTCCCCCGTGAGTCACAGGCCATGAGATGCCTGACTCACGGTCACCAGATGTCCCAGACAAAGGGACAAAGGCGGCTCTTGCCCTCCAGGTGTGGATTAGACCCAGACGTGGATGCTTCCTCCTGCACGTAGTAGCCCGATGAGATCATGCATCACATGATGATCTCCCGCTCTCCCGCTCTCCTGCCTCCTGGTCCGCCCACATTGCCCCCCCTCTTGTAAACCCTAATAAAAGGAGGCAGAGCCTAGCACACGGCAGAGTTGCCAGGATCACGGGATCCCGCGCTTCCTGCCTCTGGCTCTCTCCACCAAATGAAATCTCCGCGTCTCGTCTCTTCATTGGGGCCTCGTGGGCAAGACTACAAAAGTATTTCCTGTTCTTGACAGTCTTATTGATATTTCAATAAAAAGAAACTTTTAAAGTAAAAGCCAGCTTTTTGATAGGCCTTTTCTGGTATGCAGGGCAGTGAAAGTGTATGCTGATGTAATTACATTCTACCCCAAACGGTATCAAACTGCTTAATAATTATGCATGTGAGAGCATCTGGAAGCATAAGGGAAGGTGGTGATGAGCATCAACCATGAGAGAGTTTTAATTTATATTCATGATAACAATATTTGTACTGCATAATGTATGGAGAATAAATATCTTGGCATTTTGAGATCTGTGGGACAGATAGCTTTGGAAAACCATTGTGAATTAAAGGAAATATCCCAGAGTGCCCACTAAGTATAGCTGAGACAGCACTTTGCTTGAAACTCCTCAGGAAATTCACATATCATCTTCACTTGGTTATCTTAAAAAGCATACTTGAAAAGCAAAAAGAAAAACTGCCCAGTGGATGAATTAATGGAGAAGAAACCACTGTCTTTGTTTACCCCTTTTGCTATCTGATTGCTTGCCAAGCCACAAGATATGACTGTTGAAAGCAGGAGAGAAAAAAATCAGAGAGCCTTACCACTTGTGAAATTCAGTGAGCAGATCTCCAAATGCGTTGCTTGGTTATGAAAAGCAGCTGCCCCCCAAATCTGGATCAGGGTCACAGTACTGGGGAGGGTGGGATCTAATTTTTCCTTCCTGTGCTTTTCCTCTGTTCTAACATGTGGAAGGCAAAAATGATACTTACCTGAACTGTAGCTTCAAGCATCCCTGTAGAGGAATTTTGGTTGATAAATGACATGAAGGAAAGAACTTCCCTTCCCTAGAGCCATACCCTCAAACTATATTGTCCACTCCCTTCAACTGTTTTTCATTGTGAAATATAATCTGGGATTCTAACATCATACTTCTACTGATCCCTAGCCCTACCCACTAAAGAAGCTAGTCAGACATGCTGTCGGGGGAGGGGTGTGTGGACAAGGAATGTAGAAGTTTCTTTCTGAGAATCTGATGCAGACTGTGCTATATGAATATAGAATGAAATAAATAAAGTGGTGTCAAGGTTCTTGTGTGCTCACCCAGGACATGCTAGTGTGTGGGTTCTCTTTCTGAACCAAACACTTCACATAGACAATGAAAATATTAAAAGAAGAAACACTGGACACAGTGTGTAACAGATTTCCCTCTGTAATACACCTCTGAAGATGCCAGCCAAAGTTGCAGATGAAATGTTAGGAACAAGATCTACCAGACCACGGCCACACAGCCCAGAAAACCCACAACAACCAGTTGAATCTGGCCGCGAAAGCCTTTGACGATACAAAAGAAGAAACAGTTCAGAGGCACTGTTACTGGCAGGAGCAGATAGTACAAAACTGAAAAAACTGCTGTGGCCAGCATCAGAAATAGAGGTCTCAATATCATCCAATATCATCCAATCAGATAAGTCAATTGCACTGCCTTAATTTGATAGAGCAAACAGATCCAAATCAGGACAGAATTCAAAAAGTGCTAAGGCAAAATCAAAGTGATGATTCACTGTAACAGCAAAGCAGAATAGCTGGGAAAAGGTACCTCTAACACACCATATTAAAACTGTATAGAAAGGATTCCACCCCATGTGGCACTTGTTGAACCAATGGGATCTCTGCACTAATTAAGCCATAGCAGAAGTTATCTCAAACATTCCCAGGTGGGAGCAGTTACAGAAACTAACATGAATATTACTTCAATTAACTAGTTCAACCATTTTTGTGACCTTGATAGGTGAAAGCGAAATCTCTTTCACAGATGCATTTGCTAAAAATGAAACAGATAAAACATTTTAGGTTCAAAAAGCAAACAAAATAGTTACCCCATGTCAACTGAATAATACAATAAATTAAAACATACTTTCTTCACAAGTGGCAACACAGATGTGCTAACAAAGACAAAATATACCAAAGCACTACTTTCCACAGTATGTTGACAGTCTAATGAGTCTGTTACTTCACAGAAGTAACTGTTACTTCACAGAAACTTCACAGATAGTTATAAAACAGAACACTCAGTCAACAGGTAATTCTCGCTTGTGATTACAATTACTAACCAAGAAAAAGACTTGTCAGTACTATTATAAAAGAGTAATTTGGCTATACGAATGAATGACTATTGCAGTGATGGCGAACCTTTTCGAGACCGAGTGCCCAAATTGCAATCCAAAACCCACTTGGCAAAGTGTCAACACGGCAATTTAACCTGAATACTGAGGTTTCAGTTTAGAAAAACAGTTGGCTCCGAGGCATGCGTTACTTGGGAGTAAGGTTGGTGGTAATCAGTGGCTTTGCTTTGAAGCAACCATGCAACTCTTCCAACAGGTGAATCACAACCCTAGGAAGATTTACTCAGAAGCAAGCTTCATTGCCAGCAACCAAGCTTACTCCCAGGTAAAGGATCGCACTTAAGTTCTTCGCATGAAAATCAGTGGGGTTTAACAGCACTTAACAGGGTTACCTACACTGCCTCCCCAAAACTAGGTCTTAGGTTTAATGCTAATAATCGAGCCCAGTGGCCAGCCCAGCCTAGATGTGTGTGTGTGTGTGGGGGGGTGGGGGGTGACTCTGTTTGCGCGTGCCCACAGAGAGGGCTCTGAGTGCCACGTCTGGCACCCGTGCCATAGGTTCGCCATCACTGCACTATTGCAATATATACCACCACTATCTATACATAATTGAGTAAGAACCTAGCTGAGTGGTGATGACAAACTTGTAGCAAATCACCCATCACCGTTCACCATGAGGTGTGCGATGGTTCCAGCACACGCGACTTTGAGGATGAGCTGCACGGTGATGGCTCCAACTGCTAAGGCGTGGGACCAAGGACGTAGGTAAGGGTTTTTTTTCTCGGGTTCAACCCCCCCCCCCATTGCATTTCTGAAGCTCCACCCTCCGTTTGTTGGTTTTTTGAATTGTTTAGTGTTTTTTTGGTTTTTGACCTGCAGGGGGCGTTGTTTTTAGGCTAGCACAGGGGTAGGGAACCTGCGGCTCTCCAGATGTTCAGGAACTACAATTCCCATCAGCCTCTGTCAGCATGGCCAATTTGCCATGCTGGTAGGGGCTGATGGGAATTGTAGTTCCTGAACATCTGGAGAGCCGCAGGTTCCCTACCCCTGGGCTAGCAGCACCAAACTTTCAGAGATTGTTTGGGAGACTCTCCTGATGATACTACCCAGGTTTGGTGAGGTTTGGTTCAGGGAGGCCAAAGTTATGGACTCCTAAAGGGAGTCCCCCCATTGTTTCCAATGGGAGCTAATAGAAGATGGGGCTATACTTTTGAGGGTCCATAACTTTGGACCTCTTGAACCAAACTGGAGAGTCTATTACTGATACCACCCATGTTTTGTGAAGTTTGGTCCAGGGGTTCCAAAGCTATGGACTCCCAAAAGGGGTGCCCCATCCCCCATTGTTTCCAATGGGAACTAATAGAAGATGGGGGCCACACCTTTGAGAGTCCATAACTTTGGACCCCCTGAACCAAACTTCACCAAACCTGGAAGGTATCATCAGAAGAGTCTCCTAAAGATACCCTAAAAGTTTGATGTTTCTAGCTTAATAATTGCACCCCTGACTACAGGCACCTTCCAAATCTCCCCAGATTCTCCTTTTAAATCCACCCCATTCAGCATGGATTTAAAGGGAGAATGTGAGGTCCCCAGTTTAAACATTGAAAGTGATGCTGTTTCAGGGTGGGGGAGAATCCACCCCAAAACAGCATCACTTTCAATGTTGTTTTAACTGGGGACCCCAGATTCTCCCTTTAAGGTGGATTTAAAAGGAGAATTTGGGCTCTCTAATTTAAACACCATTGAAAGTGATGCTGTTTGGGGGTGGATTCCAGCATCACAGCGGCTGCCCCAGGGGAGGGGGCACAAAACTCAGATTTTGCACCAGACTCCATTTTCCCTAGCTACGCCTCTGGCCAGAGGGGAGGGCAGAAGAGGCTGCCAGCTGCCGGCTGGGAGCCCAGCTGATGGGGGGCAGGGGAGGGAAGGGCAGGGCAGGGGAGTCTGCTGTATCTGGCCTCAGAGAGCTGCTTTTATAAGCACTGGGGTGGGGCGGGGCTTGGGGAGGCATGGCCATGGCCCAGGGGTGGATGGGGGCATGACCTTGCCTCCTGAACCCCCCCATAAAAAATCTATACCTATGTCCCTGCATCTTATGATTCACTCCAAACCAATCTCTGCGAAATAACCCCAGTGCTTCATAACGGAAAAGTGGCTCCTCCCATTGCAATTTCCTGGCTGCCTTCCCTTTATCTTTCTCTCTGTGGTGACTGCTTTTTCATTCCCTCCCGCCTATTCTTCCTCTTCCCATTTGACTAAGATAGTGGCCTGAGAAAACATTTTGAGTGCAGGAGACAACCAAGTGTTGAGCCTGAACACATGGGGGGAAAGACAAGGATGGAACACAAAGCAAAAAAATATATAAAGGGGGGGGGAAGAAGACATTGTTGGGACCAGAGGACCCCCCCCCCCCAGAGAGGACACAAAATATAAAATGTTTGACCATGGGGCGGGGGAGACAAAAAGACTTGCCCCAAATCAGTGGGTGAGCTTAACCCCCCCAACAGTTGTCTAGAGCCCATTTTATTTGTTTGAAAAATGAGCTTTACTGCTGGTAACACTATAATACATCAAATATAATACAACTGTTAATATAATCCAACATGAGAGCATCTCTGGTGAATGGGTTTTTATGTATGTGCAGAATGGAATTTTCTCACCAATTACTGATCTTCACTTCCCCAGTCAGTGGAAAATTAGAAGGACCTGAGCTGTTGTGTTGTGATACTAGAATTTGGTACAGATGATTATTTTTTAACAAATTAAGTGTAAGCAGAAGTGGCTCTCTCTGATGCCTCCAACAGTTATCATAATAAAACAATATGAATTCCTGTTACACAGTATTTGCCCTCACAGCCGTGGCCTTGATGTAAAAGGCCGCGTTGTGGAACATCTATTTGCCTGCTTAATCTGGTTTGGTTTGGAATCAGACTAAATTTAAGGCATCTCTTTGCTTCCTGGAATTGAAACCTCTCTGTTTTGGTTCCATTCCAATGCAGATTAAGCAGGCAAATAGCCCAGAAGCACAGCTGTGACAGTGCCTGCCAAGTAAAATTACAATATCCAAATCAATATAGGCATTATTTTTAAAGCATTAGTAGGGGTTCCTTCATTTCTCTCTCATCAGCCTCATCTCTCTCTCTCTCTCTCTTGAGTAGTGGTCAAGTGATCAAGGTACAGTCTGATGTGATTTCTTGGTAGGGAAGTAGTAGAGGCAAGGCTGCTGAGAGCCACCATGGGCCTCCAGACAAAGTCTCCCTGTTTTCCCTCTCATGATATAAATCAAATATAACAAAACAAATCACTTGGCTCGCTGTTACCACAAATCTATAGTAATAAAAAAAAATGTTGTCTGATCATCAGTCCATTTATGGCAGGCATAACTCATCAGAAAACACAGCTAGGAAACTCAAAATTGGCCACCAGGATGATTGTAGGAGTCAAAGGAATAACCTGGCGCAGGTAAGATCCCTCCTGTACTGTTTGCAGTGCAAGTGCAATATATTTTTTTGTGGTAGACATAACTCATTAGAAAATAATATCACACGTTTGAAAACTGGCCACTAAGCCCAGAATGATTATGGAAGCTGTAGAGGCAAAATGGAATGTTCTCTTTATGATATGCAACATGTAACATGATAGCTTTGTACCAACCTGTCATGTGTCTCTACTCCTGAGCCTGTCATAGAAGGTTGTTGGGTGACATTTTCTCAGTCTGGTTTACTTCACAGGGTTGTTGTGAGGATAAAATGGAAGGCAGGGGAACAATGCAGCTTTGGGTCCTCATTGGGGAGAAAGACTGGGTATGACATATTATAAATCTAATTTTAATAACATTAATCACTTGTCATATAGCAAAGTAGTATTTACAAAAAGCTATTACATCTTCCACCAACACAATAATAAGGATAACCCAATGCCTGAAATGGGCATTCTAAATCCTGTTCTACATGTATAATCACTAAGCACTGTTACTATTAATTTTGAAATATTAACAATATAGACAATTCATAGCATTGAAACTGTTATAGTAACACTGAATATGTGGGGACAGAATCTCAGAGGACTGAGTTAATGCACATTTTGTAGCTTGTGTGAATGAACAGTCATGGATAAATATCATTGAACAAAGGTCCACAATGCAATTGCTACCTTGAGATCAGCTACCAGATGCATAAATCTAATAAGCAACAAAGTATCTACTGTACTTCACCACAGGAATAGCAAACTTCACAAATTCTTCCAATCCCACAAATTGACAGGGATCTTTCAAAAAGATGTGAAGTTCCATCTGGGATGAAGCATTAGAAGTGGAGGTTCTGACTCAGGAAAAAGAGCAAAGTCTCTGGTGAGAGCAGACCTTGTACACTTTAGTTTGACTCTGGTAAAGGACAGGCTGTGTGCGTGAAAGAGGATGCAGCCTACTAATTACTAGTCATTAAAGCTCTGTTTGTGCTTGGAAAACATTGTAGAAAAATCTAACTACTCTCTGAAATCTTAACCAGTTTATATGTTTGTGGCTATTTTGTCTACCCAAAAACCTGTGCTGCTGGTTTGTTCCTTTAAACCAACCTGCAAATAAATACATTTTCTTAGTTGTTTATATATTAATCCAGCCTCAGTGATCTCAATAATCTCTTTATGTACCGCAAAACCCAAAGTCTACACAAACGGACCTCACAGCAGCAAACACTCTCAACCTGTAGAATACCTGAAAACTGTGGGGAAAGTTTATAGTTCAAAATGAACCTAGATCTCAAAAATCTCAGAAGACTATGTGCATCCCCTCAGTAGGGAAAAAAGCTTGTCACACCCCACTCTATTAAAGTTTTATTGCTAGTACAGTTGGCTCTTTGTTAACAATGTTTATGTTAGCAAACTATTCCCAAAGAAAAGCTAGATAAAGGCACCTATTTCTTTTGAATGCTCTGAGCAAAAATGGTTACAAATAACTAGCAAGCAAATAACTGCCAGATGCTTCTAATATATCAGAACACAAGAATGATGTTTGAGCTTAAACGGGTTTGCATAATAGAATTTCAAAGCAAGAAGTATCAGTGTTAGGATGCTGAATATGGCTAGTCATAGAAATGAATCTGGCGAGTCATAGAAATGTTATTTCTTGTGAAAATGGGCTTTATGAGTTGCTAAAGCTTCCACAGAAGATATAAGAGGGCATCCAAAATCCATTGCAAGTTGTTTTCTTGATGGGTCTCTGGTCACATCCTTTCACTTGGTGACCGTAAATTACACATGATCACTGAATCCCTGTTGTCTTCTGAATGACTTTTCTGCCAGGTGTAGAATGTCCATCATGGTAGTTTTGGTTAATCTGGTGTGGTGTAATGGTTAAGAGTGGTGGACTCTAATTTGGAGAACCAGCTTTGATTCCCCTCTCCTCTGCATGAACAGCAGCCTCTTATCTAAAGAACCAGGTTTGACTACCCTTTCTTTCACTTGCAGCCTCCTGGCTGACCTACAACAAGTTACAGTTCTCTCAGAATTCTCTCAGCCCCATCTGCCTTACAGATGCCTGTTGTGGGGGAAAGAATGAAATTGGAAGTTACTTTGAAATTCTGATGGTACAGAAAAGTGGGGTATAAAAGCCAGCTCTTCTTAATATTCTTGCAGTAGCATTTGGGACTAGTTTGAGTTTACCCAAAGATTTCCTTTTAGCTTTATGGATTCGTAATAGTGAAATTACAAAGTATTCTAATTTCTGACATCTTGAGCTATTCATAATCAAGAATGACAGTTAAATACAATTTTGAAGAAATTTCTGGACTCATAAAATGGCTATCCTACTTTCTCTTGACAATGCACTTTCATTTATTATGGATGAAGTTTAAGAGAATCCCTTCCAACTTTGGTGTACAGGTTCTGGTAAGAGTCTTTTAAATGGCATTGACTAAATATATGGAACAGTAATTCAGCTGTAGCTACACATTTCTCTGGCAGTATTTTTGTTCTAGTAATATTATGATAAG
Source organism: Sphaerodactylus townsendi (assembly GCF_021028975.2). NCBI lineage: Eukaryota > Metazoa > Chordata > Lepidosauria > Squamata > Sphaerodactylidae > Sphaerodactylus > Sphaerodactylus townsendi. The sequence continues at coordinate 124,729,354 of NC_059425.1, read as the reverse complement.
AATAAATCACATGGTGGGGTAGGAACACTTTCTCAAATTGAACCTCAGTGCAGCAACAATGCAGTAAGATCAAAACACCCCACAGCCTGGGTAAAAAAACAGCTTCATATGTACTGAATTGAGTAATATTTTTGAAATTCTTTAATATAAGTAGCTGTAATGGAACTAAGGAAGACAGCCTATAAAAACTCAATTTGGTATAAAGTTACTTCAAAGCTAGGAGCTTTGCTGCTAAACAGTTTTGCCCAGGCAAAGCCTTTAAATATGTTTAGTGCAAGTCTTCTAATCAGATCTCATTACACCAGCACCTGTGTAAACCGTGCATTATCTGGACATGCAACATTTGCATGCCATGAAATCATGGCTTATGTGGCTGCCACATTCTACTCATACTGTAGGCATAGTGACTGAAGGCTCAGGTTAGATGATATGTCTGGGGTATGGTGAACTTAATCAATCAATCAAAAATATTTATAGCCAACATATCACCTGCAGGAACCATGGAGGTTAACAAAAGAGGCACCCACATATTCATAATGCATATAAAACACTGGGCAATTAAAAAAATAAGACAAACCAGTTAACAACCTCGAACTAGTACCCCTTGTTTGAATGGAAAGCTTCTTAGTATCAGTATGAAGCTAATAGGTTCTCTGTCAATCAGAATGATTTTCTATTTCTTCCTGAAAATATTACCTATTGGATAAACTCATGGTCTGTCCTCAAGTTGGGAGTCATTGCAGTGGAATGATCAGTGTCCAGTTGTGTGTGCCCAAATGGCCTGGAATGTGCTTAATTATGCAACAAATATAGCTGTGCGTATGAGACTGCATTGCCATAGCTGCCTCTACTTTCCCCACACTGACTCAAGTACCATGGTTGTCCCCTCTGTCTCCAAGAGTTAAAGGACAGAATGTTAAATGGAATAACACACCGAAATATATTTTGAGTCAAGTTAGTTGGTGCCTCTCTGTCTCTTATGGCACTTGGGGTTCATTAGTGTTTGTTGATCAAAACATTTGAATAAGCAACACACTGTATATATAACTATAATGGACAGGACACATCAAAGAAAATTCTGAAGACAATATTGCAAAATAGGAAAAATTATTATTGAGACAGAATTAAACCCATATGTACTAAATGCATATTCAAAAAGAGTTCTTCAAGAAGCACAAATAAGTAATAATTAACATGTGCCAAATACACCTGCATAGAAAATGCATCACAAGTCCTTTTGACTATGTTTAATTCTGTCTCATGGGTGTCCTTTCAGAAGTAATACGGTAAATGATTTAAATGATACATGAGATCATGTAAGTCCAAATATAGGTGAAAGGCTGACAGATCCCTTTAATGATTTGGCTATGGTGGCCCTGAGGGATATGTGCCATATTTTCTGATTATCACAAAGATTTAGTCCACTTTGTGGTACATGTGGCTGCAAGTTGCAATACATATTTTTCTACTTCCCACAGACCCAAAAGCACAACCAGCATTCAAGCCAAACATAAAAGAAGCTTTGAGCCCCATACAAAGGGGGAGGGGCAAATCTGCTTGTGGGAGAGGTACGCCACCCACTGGCAGATTCACCCTCCCCAGGGCACTTACCCCAATGGAGGGGTGATTACGTTGGCATGTGGTTGCCATGGTTCCCCCAGAGCTGGAATGCAGTGCAGGATGCCACATTAGTATTCCAGGGCCCTTGCCTCTATTGGCGTAGTGGAGGGGGACCAGGGGCATGGCTAGGAGAAGAGCTGACTTTAGTCAGCTCCCTCCTGGCCTTGCCAGAGTTACACCGGCAGCCTTTACTGCAGACTTAAGTCACCCTTTTGGGTGGCATAAGTCCATTGAGGCCCAAAGAGGCTCCTTGGTGGTAGGAAGGCTTTTTGACTTTTTGAGTCTCCCCACACCACCAGGAAGCCTCTTCGAGGGTGGCAGCTAGGGGTGGCCCTGGTACCATAGCTGGGAGCTTGGTTCTTAGATAGGGCTGCCCAACTCTGAAAAATGTATCCACTGGAAATCTTGTTGGTTTCTATGATGCTACTGGACTCGAATCTAGCTGTTCTACTGCAGGTGAGCAGGGTTACCATTCTGAAATAAACAACACTGATATGATCCTATCAGGGATGTGACTGGTTACATGTAAATCAGTTGGTTGATAATCCAATAGTTGACTTGCAATTACCTTCTTAACAAAATTCTCTATGGGTCATTCTGACAACCTATTGGTTTTGCCTGGACGTTAGCCTGGTAACAGAAACACTTAATCAACATACTTGGAGGGATGGAATACTAATGAAGAAAATATTAAGAATATTGATTAAGCAGAAACAAAAAAACAAAAAACCCCATTGGCACTATCTTCGTAGGACTGTCTGATTAATTATATTGTAGACATACTGAAAAGTCTGCCCTTTAGCCAGCAACAGTGAAAGCTGCAAGTTATAGTTTCATCTTAAATTAGTCAGAATCAATTTTCATTGAAGCATCTGGTTTAGAAAAAAGACACTGTTATTTTAGAAGACTTCAGTATCATTTCCCATTATTTCCATTATTTATTATTTATTCAGCCTGTCACCAACTGGGCTCTTTACAAAAGGTAAAATGGAAGAGAAGCCTTGTCTATTAAGCTTGCAAGCTAACGAACAAAGAACAAAGGGACAGGAGAAAGCATGACTGTGTCCTGCTAATCATAATGCTACTATGATTTCCAAGAAGCAGCCCTCAGCTGCACCTCCTTTGTCTCTAGATCTGTCTGTAGCCAAAAGTTCTCCTTGCAGTTTTGAATTTGTATTGTTCAGGATATCAGAGACAAGGAGCCCAAAACATGGTCACCTTCTGGCCTCCAGAGTAAACTGAGAGGCCTGTTCCTATCAGCTACCCATTGTCAGCAGTGAGGCCATTTTCTGTTGAATGAGTTCTTGCACTAACGGAGCCATTCCAAGCAGGTGTACTCAGAAAGCCCCTATGTTGGCTCCTCTCCAGCCACCCCTCCCCCCCCAACCATCCCTGTTATGCTGCCAGTGATGGCTGGGATGAGGGCAGTGGTGGGATTCAGCAAGTTTGCACCACTTCGGCAGAACCGGTTGTTAAAATGGTGCTTGTAAACAACCAGTTGTGAAATTATTTGAATCCCACCATCGGAACCGGTTGTTAAATTGTTTGAATCCCACCACTGGATGAGGGACACTGGCATGGCATTCAGCATTGTGTTTCACCACCAAGGAGGACTGCTGGCAGATCTACCCTTTTGCCAGTGCAAGTGCTCTGGCGAATGCAAACCTGCTGGCATGGCCCAGCACTGCTTCCAGCAGTGGATTTCCCCCCTTTTTGATGGGGTTGTAACACCACTGTGAAACCTCCCCACAGCAATTTGTAATTTTTGGCAACTGTTCCAGGACTCTGCCATGATGATTCCGTATTCTTATAGGAAACTGAGGATCTCTTCCAGCTGCACCCTCAGTATACGTAGAAAAGAAGTATGTGAGCACCTCATTATAGCTGTCTTCATCTGGAAATGTGGTGACAAGCTAATCAAAAACACTTCTTCGATTGGGATAAAAGCTAATGTGGCAAGAGATGAGGATATTAGTTTCATATTCAGTTTTCAAGCAAACATTTTTGATTTTCCTGATGAGACTCTGACACAGATGAAAATAACACCCTTTGACCTCAGCATGTGGAAAGGCAATCCTCACTGCAGTCATACAGACCATTTTTCCATTTGGGTATTTTTCCATGTGGGCTTTTTTCTGTGTGGGCATTCATGACGGTGGACTTTTTCCTGTGGGCCTTTTTTCCTGTGGGTTTTATTCTAGTCACTGTGGGGATCGGTGCTGCTCCCTAGAGCACTTGCAGATATCAAGTTATGCTGACTCAGCATGCCCCACCTACCTCACAGGATGTTTGTTGTGAGGGGGGAAGGGCAAGGAGGTTGTAAGCCCTTTTGAGTCTCCTGCAGGATAGAAAGGGGGGATATAAATCCAAACTCCTCCTCCTCCTCCCCGCCCCTTGGAAAAGCCTCCATTAACCTCCCCAATGTGTGGCTCTGGCCTTACATGGTCAGTGATCCTTTATCATGGTTGTTTGCTTAATCTAGCATAAACTGACATTGAACTTCCAGCCTCTGAACTTTCTTTTGCGATTAATTCACCCAATGTAGGAACGGATGGTGGTATAGAATTAGGGCAATTTGTTTTGCTCTGCAGTTGCAAAGGAAGCAGTAATGAGAAAGACAGAGAATGATGAATAATAGAGTCCACAATAGTGTCTATGGAGGTTTTACATATTTGAAGTAAAAAAAATGATGACAATTAGCCTTGGTAACACACAAATTCATGTTAGATCCAAGCCTCATTGTTTGCACATCCATTTTTATGATAAAAGAGAAAAGGAATGAGTAGGCACAGCAAACAATGTGTTTATATCTCCAAATAATATGATAATGAAAGTTTACACAACGAATTAGGGCCCATCATGGCCAAAGTAATTAAAATGACAAAATGGAGTCAAGGAAGCTAAATCATCATTAGTTCCAACTGAAGGATTCACAAGGAATTAACCAAACCAGAAGGAAGTTCTAAGCAGAAAGTGCACATGTCTGATAATTCTGGCTGATTATACAACCCTACCATTGTAAACAGGCATCTGTTGTTTTAAAAGGTGACTTGATAGTTAATGAAATAGTGTTGAATCAAAAACAGATTTATTACATAAATCTCAGTCTTTCTTTGAGTTTCATATGACACATTAGCCCCCATCTGAGAATTGATCAGGCTGATACCTGCTTAGTTTTCAACTAAAATGTCACATATTCTCAGACTATTGAATTGGACCTCCACATTCTGCTCAGCTACTTTTCTTCATTACTGAGAATGACGCTTTGTACCATGGAAAAGGTTCTGCCCTTTGCCAAGTGAAGTTATAGGATCTGGTCCATTATCTAGAATCCATTGGAATCATGAATTACCTGGTATGATATTAGAAGAAATCTATCAAACTGCATATTTTTTGAAGAATTTTCATGAAAACAGGATGAATCATGTGGATTGTGCTATAGAAATAGCATTAATCTAGTGCATCATCATGGTTTGAATGTTGGACTAGAATTGGAAAGTGTGTCTGTGTGTATGTAAAGTGTCACCAAGTCGCAGCCAATTTATGGCAATTCCCTAGGGCAGTGGTGGCGAACCTTTGGCACTCCAGATGTTATGGACTACAATTCCCATCAGCCCCTGCCAGCATGACATGCTGGAAGGGGCTGATGGGAATTGTAGTCCATAACATCTGGAGTGCCAAAGGTTCGCCACCACTGCCCTAGGGGTTGAGACTAACTGAAAGGTTTGCCATTTCCTTTTTCTCCTCAAACTCCCAGTCAGACATGAATCTCAGCAGATGATCTTGAGAGTCTACCCTACCTTAGATAATTATTGCTAAGATAAAATTATGTACATGGGCATGGAGTAGACTAAGGGCACTAAAATGTATGTATAGAAAAATAGGTTCTTGTAAAATAGTGCCAAATATATTAATTACTAATGTGTGGATGAAGAAAGAGAGAGGAATGCATTGTTGATTAAGGCAGCAAGTTCAGTTCTGAAGAAACTGTGCATTCTTAACTTCTTTATGCTAATAAGTCACATAATTCAAGGTGTAGGCAAGGTGAAAACATCTAGAAGACCCAGGGATGACAAATGAGAGCAGATAATGTTTTTAAAACAAATGAGAGTGTGTGTGAAGGAGCACAATTTGTTGAGCTCAAAATAGCTTGCAACAGTGCACTTGCTATGTTTTATACTGGGTGAAGTGAGCAATCAGGTAAAGTTAATGAGGGAATGTGAGACAATATATTAAATGAGGACTGAAATTTATTCTGGCCTTTAAAAAAGAAACACTTCTTGGATCTCTGACAGGAAGAACTCAGCTATGCAGAGAGATCTCGGGGGTTCTTCATCACTGAATAGATGAGTTGTGTGACAGTCCTGAACAATCCTCTGAGCTCATTTGTGAGACTTACAAACAAGCAGAATTATTTAGAATAATTTGCTCTATGTCAAGTGGTGCCTTAGCCAGCAATTTGACAGGTGTGATAACATGGAACTAATTATGTACTCACTTTGATTCTTCACCAGGCTTCAGCATTTAAAACACTGATAAGAAGGCAAAAATGGCCTCTTGCTTTCCCAAATGCCAGTGTATACCAGTGTTTTGTGGCTGATCAAATGATGCACAAGCAAGGCTTGAAAGCAATAGCTAGTCTTGTTGTTTAGTTTTCTGTCTCTGAGCATACAGTTTCTATTTAACTATTATGATGGAAAATTATTGATTGACACCTTCTTGAATGTAACTACAAAAGTCACATGGACTTTTACCAAATATACTGCCATAGTTAGCAGTGTATCATAAATTAATACATACTGTATGAACTTTTACAAAATATCTCTGCCATAAAAATGCCCTTTTGAGATGGGAGTAATCTAAATAGCAGAGTGTTATTGTTCTGTTGCAATAAATTAGCAGAGCAAATAGCAGAGCAGAGTTGCAAGTGTGTTGTTATGTAGAACTTGACTGGATAACAAATGAATTTACATTAAATATAGGAATATCAAACTTTATCTATGCAAGTGCTCAGTCTGGGTGTCTGAGGTCTATCTGTGCCTGTGTGTCTGCCTCTTCTCTTTTGCTGGAAGAAGAAACAGAGAGATCTTTCCAGAAGCATATCATGTGATCCAATCATGTGACTTCAGCAGTTAACTCTTGCTTGACTGATTGAAGTAGGCACTTGTAAAATCTTAACAGTTATAAATATGGCTGTAATTTGTGGCGCTATAAATCCCACCACTATCTTTTCATTCCTTTTCTAGTTCTTTTTTTATGCCATCAAGTCACAGCTGACAGCAATTTGTAGGGTTTTCAAGGAAGGAGACAAATTGGAGATGTTTTGCCCTTGCCTGCTCCATGTCACAACTCTGGTATTCCTTTGAGGCCTCCCATCCACATAATAACCAGGGATGGTTATGAGAGTGTGTGACTGGCCCAGGGCCCCCCAGCATGCTTCCAAGTTTTCCAGATTCTAGACTGACACCTTAATCACTACAACATATTGGCTCTTTCCTTAATAATCTATAATGTTGTGTCATGTAGTGTTTTGTAATGGTTAGAGTTTCAGATTAAGATTTAAGAAACCCAGGTTCAGTTCCTTACTCAGACATGGGTGACTTTGGGTCACTCTCAGTTCTTGTAGGGTTGCCAAGGATGGCCTGGGAAATGCCTGGAAATTTAGGGGTATAGCCTGGGAAAGATAGGGTTTGAGGAAAGGAAAGACCTACGCAAGGTATAATCGATACAGTCTACCCTCCAAAGCAGCCATTTCCTACAGGGGAGCTGAAATCTGTAGTCTGGATGTCAGTTGCAATTCCAGGAGATTGGCAACCCTACATTCTGTCAGGGTTGTTGACAAGACAAAATGGAGGTTGGCAGAATCAGGCATGCTTCCATGAGCTCCACAGAGAACAAAAAAATGTGACATAGGATGTTCCCACATGAAAGTGCTAGTTTTCCACAAATGTGTGTGAAGGGATAAAGGCACATAGAAACAGAGTGAATAAATGACACCATGTGGATGCTCCCCAAAACATGGCTGTTTTAAAGAATTCAAGCCACTGGGGGAAATGGGTGACTGCATGGAGCTGTGGCAAGGGAAGCACATGGAAATCTGTGTGAATGCTCCCATTGCTGCCACGAATGTCTATGAAAGCTATGCAGACATTGCAGTGTAACTCTGGCCGATGGTCAATTAATCGTGTGATACTCACATGAAATATCAGGGATTCAGGAAGAACTCCCCACTGCCTGACTAACGAACAAGGATTTATCTCAGTTCTGGCGCTCATTCTCCCCCTTATCCCGCGTCTTTGCCGAACCTGCTTGAAAGGACTATTTTTTCAAAAAACACGTCTTCGATCCAGTTTGAAGGGGAGAATCAGGGGGTATAACCTGGTTCAAATTTCCCGCCATGGAGCATGACGCAAATGCCTTACAACCAGTCAGTGCGCGTGGTGCTGTTCTCGCAAGAGCATGAGAGGACAATGACCTACCAGAAACTTGGGTGGGGGAGACGTGCTGACATGATGACATGAGCACATTTTTGTGGGAGAAAAAAAAGGTCCCGCCCCAACACAGGCAACAGCCAAACAGGAGAGACCCGCCAAGCCGATTGCGTGGTAGTGGGGATTGTTTCATTTCTTGAATCTGAGATAGGCCTAGATGTCTTCACTGGAAACATGCTGCGGTGTGGAGGTTGAAACCTCAATGAAAAGGTGCAGTTTATTTTCAAACTTGGTTTGATCTTGATTGAATTTCCCGGTGGGGATTCGGTCTATATGTGGAAGTTACTTTAGATAACAAGGAATTGTCTCAATGCTGCTGCATACTAGGCATGTGCATCCACAGAGAAACTAATGAATCTCCCAGACAAACAAGATCTAATTCCTTAGAACAATTACCATAACTCATCCAAACAGTACATTTGGAATTGGAGGGAAAATAATTAATCTTCTAAATTCTCCACAGAGGGAGGGAAAGGTGTGGAGGCAGGTGTGGAGAATGACACAGCAGATACAAGCTTTTAAGCAATGGCTCTCAAACTTTTAAGAGTTGGACCTACTGCTAAAGTTACTCTAACTTTTGGGATCCTCTACCATAGTGCATCAAATGCAGACTCAGGGGCAGTGGACATAAGGTATACGCAGGGGCGTAACAAGGCAAACTGCAGCTCTGAGCAAAACCTGAGTTTGATACCCCCCATGGGTGGCAGAAGGAGGCAGAGCTCCCCCGTCCTCCCCCCCTGGTGGCTTGTGGCTTCCCCCCTCCCTGCTGGCTGAACTTAGCCCCCCCCCTTACCAGCGAAAGGGCGCAAGATGCAGGAGGCGAGCGGGCGGCAGCAGGCAGCAGCAGCATCTGGGGAGAGCAGCACGGTTAGTGGGTCGGCCAGGTGCACGTGCAGCCCTGACTGCTAGTCCTACCACCCCACAAAGATCCATCTGAGGACGCAGCAGGCTGGCAAGAGGCGGAGCACAGGCAGCAAGGCTTGGCGGTTCAGCTCGACCCGATCCATGGATTGGGCTGAGCTGAGCTGGTTTGGAGGCGCTCGGAGGGCCAAGGGCCCAATCCGAACACTGCACGATCTGAACTTGCGGTAACATCCGAGATTCTTGGATGCGTTTTTTTTGGGTGTTTTTCACGTTTTGACCTGCAGGGGGTGAATTTTTAGAGGTATCAACACCGAAATTTCAGGGTGTCATCAGGAGACTGTTCTGATGATACTGCCCAAGTTTGGTGAAGTTTGGTTTGGGGGGGGCAAAGTTATGGACCCTCAAAGGTGCAGCCCCCATCTCCTTAGCTCCCATTGTAAACAATGGGGATAGGGGCTACCCCTTTGGGGGTCCATAACTTTATCCCCCATGAACCAAACTTCACAAAACTTGAAGGATGTCATCAGGACAGTCTTCTGAAGATACCATGAAAGCTTTGTGACTGTGCCTTCAGAAATGTGCACCCCACAGGCTGCACCAGAAATTCCCCATTGACATCAATGGAAAGAAATCAATTCAGAAGTAAGATTCTTGGGCAAATATCTGGGGGTGCCTGTCAGGGGTGCAATTGTTAAGCTAGTGACACCAAAATTTCAGGGAGACTGTCCTGATGACACTCCCCAAGTTTGGTTAATTTTGGTTCAGGGGGGCCAAAGTTATGGAACCTCAAAAATGCAGCCCCCATCTCCTTAGCTCCCATTGAAAACAATGGGACCCCCTTTGGGGGTCCATAACTTTGGACCCCCAGAACCAAACTGCACCAAACATGGGGGTACCATCAGTACAGGCCCCCAATGATACCCTGAAATTTTGGTGCCGATTGCTCTTAAAATGTGCCCCCTGCACACCAAAATATAAAAAAACACCAAAAATAAAAACGCAGGAGCGTGCCCTGCAAAATTCCTGAGCCCCGGGTAGATGCCCACATTGTCCAATGGACATTACGCCATTGGGTATACGCACCAGCTCCCTCCTCACTGCTGCCTAAAAGTGAACCAAACCTCTAGAATGAATGGAGATAAAAACCAGAGGAGGAATGAATGTGACATCTCTGTCCTCCCTCCTTTTCCCACTGTGGGGCAAAAAGAAGGCCACAGCATCCTCTCCCAGTCCTGTGATCCACATGAGAAAACCACTTTTGGGTCACAATCTAGTTTGAGAACCACTGCTTTAGAGAGACCAGGAATGCTTCAGATATTCCTGCTGAACAGGAGCATTATTATCATTGTCCTTTAGATGTGCACATCATATTATTAGCCTCCACACATTGCTGTTGAAAAGAAACAGGTAAAAGCTTCATGATCTCTATGGTTACCGTATAGTCCAAATCAAAGAGCTGCCTTGGATACATTTTATCAGCTGGCTGGTGTAATGAATGTGCACTACAATGACCAAATCAGTCCCTCTTCATCATTACAGGAACTGGTTTGACAGTTGAAGCATTTTGTATATGAACATCATCTTTGCTGGCAGCAAGAGGGTTTTCCAACCTTGCAATTTGAGATGTAGCACCAAGAGCAGTTTTTAAACCATTTGTTCATGGGACACAGCAGTGGGCTCTCAGAGTATAATGCTGTCATTAATTCTATCCATGAATAAAAAACCTCTGGTCATTACAGAGTTATCATACAATATCAGCACACACCTTTACAGTAATTTGTTCCCAGTCACCTCTATCCAGGGGCGAATCTAGGCAAACTGGAGCCCGGGGACAAAATCTGAGTTTGGTGCCCCCCCCGCCCCCCCAGGTATGGATGACCACCCTCCTTCACAACGACCAAACAATGATTTTTTGCACCAGCTCACAAAACACCTTCCACCACCAGCAAAACATTCATGGGTTTCTTCCCACCAACTCTCTTTCCTAATTGTGTCCTCACACCAACCCTGTGAGGTAGGTTGTTAGCCTCAGAAAGAGCTCCAAGCCAGTGCAAGTGTTAATTAACTTTTAAGCATGTAAATCTCTCACAAGTCACCCACATCTGAAGGTTTACCAAGCAAACATCAGCATCATTTCTCACAAATCACCTCCTACCCCCAGCAAAACAGGCATGGCTCTCTCCCCCCCCCCACTTTCCTAATTGTGTCCTCACACCAACCCTGTGAGGTAGGCTGCTAGCCTGAGAAACAGCTCCAAGCCAGTGCAAGTGGGAATTAACTTTTAAGCATGTAAATCTCTCACAAGTCACCCCCAAGGTTTACCAAGCAAACATCAGCATCATCTCTCACAAATCACCTCCTACCCCCAGCAAAACAGGCATGGCTCTCTCCCCACCACTTTCCTAATTGTGTCCTCACACCAACCCTGTGAGGTAGGCTGTTAGCCTGAGAAACAGCTCCAAGCCAGTGCAAGTGGGAATTAACTTTTAAGCATGTAAATCTCTCACAAGTCACCCCCTATCTGAAGGTTTACCAAGCAAACGTCAGCATCATCTTCAGTTCTGCTGCTGCTTCTGGACTCCCTGCTCAGCTTGCCTTTTCCTATGCCTGCTGCCGGGGAGAAGGCTTCTGAGTAATGCCACACTTAATTTAAGGCGAATAAGGCATGCTGGGTTACAGGGAGGGGAGGCGGAGCTCCCCAGTCCTGCTCCTGGGAGCCCAGTGGGACTTCTCCCCCGCCCCTTGGACACTCCAGGCCACCGTACAGAGTGGGCGGGGCTACGACAGGCACTGGGAACAGTCGGCTGCTTCAGTGCCTGCTTTCTAGAGCTTGCTCAATCCCTCCCTGTGTAGGAGGATGTTTTGGCGCCCCCCACGTGACCTCAATCGATGCGCCCAGGGACAAGGGGTACCCCATGTCCCTAGGCAGGAACGACAGTGCCTCTATCCACATTATTCAAAGAGCTGCCTTTGTTTTGTTGGCAATGTACATATTGGCAAGCCAGTCTGGTATAGTGGGCTAGGACCTGTGAGACCCAGGTGTCATCCCACAAAGTTGCTATGCATTTGGAAGAATAGTGGCATCATGAGCAGCAACACTGTTTTCAATCTTGCACAAGTTCTCTGGAAAGGTGGTATAAAACATTTACACATAAATAAATTAAAATATATGTTTTGTACAGATCAGGACATTAAGAACTTTACATCATTGACAATTTGGGGTGTAGCTGGACTAGACTCTCAGCTCAACCGGGCAAATGGACTTTACAGAGCCGGAACATAAAAGGGAAGAAACGAAGATGTACAATTATATGGCTTTGTGTAGATTATATACAATCTAATCTATATTAATAGATATGTGTTGAGGCCCAGGAGCAGAAGTGTCTAAACACAGCAAGAATTTCCAATTTCACAGATATAGTGCAAGGACAGGGTATGTGAGTTGAGGGCTGAAAGATTAATATGTATGAAAAACTTGTAATCACTATTTATAACTTGATTTCATTTAGATGAAAGTAGCAAGAAACGTTTTAATGTACTTTAAGAAAATATTGAAGTATGGATAATTTTGTATAGTGTTTGAGGTTATAAGATAATTGGTTAGCCAAGAATGTACACCCTTATCAAGCGAGAAAACTTGCTATGGTTAGGATATGATTTTAAAACACCCCAAAATATGGGAAACTGGATTATGAGCTTCTTAGAAGGGGCTTCTTGCTTATGACTTGCTTTTTACTTGGGTAAGTTATTTTTTATGGACCTATATAAGTGTTTTCTGTTTAATTATCTGCGTAGCAGAAATGGTTGGTATAATTTTCTGTTGAGCTATTCAGTGTTAAAGATTAAAAGAATTATGGTATAATATAGAATAAAATGAAAGCAAAGATTCTCTGACAGTATTATTTGTGTACTATACCCAAGACGAGCCAGGAACAGTGTTGAGGTGTATCTTTTGCCAGAAATTAAATGATCTGATACTTAGGACTTCTTAACAGCACACCTGTATCTGAATAAAGTCTGACCAAAGTCATCCAGAACATCATGCTCTGGTAAATTATTTCTTTGACTGTTCTAATTATTATGACACAGATTCTAATTATTATAACACTTCCTTCTGAGCTGCATTGAACTAATCTCAGTAGTAGATGCCTGGAAAGCCAATTAAGAATAATTGAGCATCGTAAAGCACTTGAAATTTACTGGCTAGAAAAGATTTTCAAATTTACTACCAGGTTTTTTTTGTCTTTGTTAATCAGGTTCAGCCAGTGAGGTCTGTGGGATATAGTCCCCATGAAGACATGATGTTCATGAGGTGGGGAATTGTGAGGGGGATCCTGGGCCAATCAATCTTTTAGAACTTACATGGTGGTTGTAAAAACTGGTTTGGCAAGATCATGTATGCAACCCTGTATTCTTTGGATGGAAGGCTAGACTGAAATAAATAATAATTAAGCATTTTGCTAAACCTAAATCTTCACTAATTCTTGCCCTATTGTACTGCAACTGCACTATTTCCAGTAGTGGGCTTCATTGGCAGGGTATATGCCGTGTACATGAACCCAGGTTCAATCCCTGGCATCTCCAGTTGAAGGAACTCAGGAATTATGTGTTCACAAAGACCTGCCATAAATTGTGGAGTCCATATATAGTTAACCTAAGTAGACAGTGCTGAACTTGATAGTCCAATGGCTTCAACTCAGTGGTCATGTAAGTTGGCTATACGTCCCATATCTTTAACTCAAAGCACCAGATTCCCTGGTATTTTGCACATGTTCTGAAGTACTCTTTTTCTTACTATTTCATTTCAGAGTATGAACTTCTGGTATTCAAACCTGGAGTAGGCTTAATCTAGATGAAACTGAAATTCGATGTCCTACATTTTGCCCTGTTCATCATACCACAGTCTTCCTATGATCTGCTTCTTGGTATAACCAGATTACTCTTTAAAAGTTTGAAACACAACAACAAGGCACATGGAAGTCTCTGGTGGGGAAAAAAGTAATTAATTTTTTTCCTGACACATGGAAGTCTAAGATGGGAATTTTACACACTGTAGATAGCTGCTGAGGAGCCTGCTAGATTCTTCAGTCTTAACTTGGCTCCATTGTAGCCAAAAGGGAATTTCTGGGGGTGTCTGTTTAAGGTAGAGGTACCAACCTTGCAGGGTGGCTTTGGGAAATTCTCCTGAGAGCATCCAATTTTGGTGATGTTTGGTTCAGGGGCAATGGGGGTACCCCCCTGAACCAAATTTCACCAAACCTGGATGCTCTTATCACCCTGAAAGTCTGGTGTCTCTATTTTGAAAAATGTTCTGCCTGCACACAAACTCAGAAATTCCCCATTGGCTGCAATGAACTCAAGTCTGTTCAATAGGAGAATCTGGGGGATTTCTGTAAGTGTCTGTAAGGGGTGCATTTTTAAAGGTAGAGGCACCAAACTTACACAGTGACTTCAGGAGACCCTTCTGATAAAAGCAACAAAGTTTGGTGAGGTTTGGTTTGGGGACCCCCAAAGGAGTAGGTCCCATCTCTCATTAGAAACCATTGGAAACAATGGGAAATTGGGTACTTTCTTTGGGGATCCATAAAATTGCAGCCCCTGAACCAAACTTCACCAAACTTGGGTGATCTCATCAAGAGAGTTTCCTAAAGCTGCCCTGCAAGTTGGTTCCATAGTCTTGAAATGCATCCCCTACAGGGGGAAAACAGAAAAGATACCCCCCCCCCAATTCCCCATAAGGTCCCAAATTGACCCATTTTCTAAAAGTTTTTTTTTTGGGGGGGAAACCTGAATATTTTGGGGTTTTCTGAACAGAAATTTGATTTTTAAAAGATTTTCAATAATTTTAAAGCCAGAAAAAAAATCTGAATTTTATTAATTTTTTTGCTCAAGCGTACTGGTAAGCTATACCTGGACAAATTTATATCTTGCTACAGCTTTCTTAAACCCTGGAAAATGGAAAACTCTAGGGAAATGCAGTGCTGCAAACTATGCAACAGCCTGAAGTTGAATGGAGCAGATGGGAAAAGGATGGGCTCTTTTCCCTTCTCCCCACACCCGCAGCTTTAAAACTGGTATCTGTGTTATGCTTGGTGTTGTCCAAGGCCACGAGTAAACCTGCCATTCACTCCAAGATGCCAGCCACAGATGCAGGCAAAATGTCAGGAGAGAATGCTGCTAGACCACGGCCATACAGCCCGGAAACCACACAGCACCCAAGTGATTCCTGCTGTTAAAGCCTTCGACAATAGAGGACCTGTTTGCATGCATTATGTGCCACCAAGTAGCTTCAGACTTATGAATCAATGACCCCCAAAACATCCTCTTGTTAACAGCTTTGCTCTGATCTTGCAAACTGAGGGCCATGGCTTCTTTTATTGGGTCAATCCATCTCATGGTGGGCCTGTTCTGGGGATGGGAAGGGAAGGTGATTGTAAGCCACTCGAAGACTCCTTAAATGTAGAGAAAAGAAACTTTTCTTCTTCTTGCTCTTTTCCTACTTCAATTTTTCCCAGCATTGTTGTATTTTCAAGAGATTGTTTTCCAGTGACTAAAGTACAGTAGTTTCAGTTTAGACATTTTAGATTCCCAAGGGTTGCACTGAATAGAGCAGTGATGGCGAACCTTTTCGAGGCCGAGTGCCCAAACTGCAACCCAAAACCCACTTATTTATCGCAAAGTGCCAACACGGCAATTTAACCTGAATGCTGAGGTTTTCGTTTAGAAAAAACGGTTGGCTCCGGTCGTCTTACTTTCAGGGAGTAGCTTCGGGTGGTAGTCGGTGGCTTTGCTTTGAAGCAACCATGCAACTCTTCCAATGGGGGAATCACGATGCTAGGTGGGTTTTCTCAGAAGCAAGCCCCATTGCCAGCAACCGAGCTTACTCCCAGGTAAAGGATCGTGCTTTAGTTCTTCGCATGAAAATCAGTGGGGTTTAACAGCACTTAACAGGGTTACCTACACTGCTTCCCCAAAACTAGGTCTTAGGTTTAATGCTAATAATCGAGCCCAGTGGCCCAGGCCAGCCTAGATTAATGTGCACAGGTAATTCCCCCTACATGATGAACTCTGTGCGTGCCCACAGAGAGGGCTCTGAGTGCCACCGCTGGCACCCGTGCCATAGGTTCGCCATCACTGGAATAGAGTAACCTCTTAAAGACCTGGGGGGAGGCATGTTTATGTTGTTGTGTCAGGACAGTGAGAAGTCCTGAGCTGGAAAGCTCAGTCCAGTCACAGTTTAAACAGGTTGAGAGAACAGACCAGGCAAAGCAAGGTGGAATTGAACAGCAGGCGAGGCAGGGCTTTGAGCCTGAAATGTCTGCAGAAGCACCTCCTGTTTCTGACTCAACATCAGCTAAGAAGTCATGAGGGTTAGTCCACTGGGGTAATCTGAGCCTGTGGATCTTTTTGCAGACACCAGAGGGAGATGCAGGCTAAAAGATATATAGCCTGGTTGCTGGCCCGCCATCAGCATCTCTTAGAACAGGGGTAGGGAACCTGCGGCTCTCCAGATGTTCAGGAACTACAATTCCCATCAGCCCCTACCAGCATGGCCAATTGGCCATGCTGACAGAGGCTGATGGGAATTGTAGTTCCTGAACATCTGGAGAGCCGCAGGTTCCCTACCCCTGTCTTAGAACAGGAGTCTGGTGAGGCCTCACAGAACTACGATTAATCTCCTGTGAGGGTCTTTAAGAGGGCTGGTTGGAAGGCAGAGAAACATGGACATAACTGTGCAACTTGACTGCTGCCTTGCTGACCTCCATCTTGCTTCTTCCTACAGATTTTGATCTTCAGATCAGACTCACAGGAGTTGGACTTCACATCACAGACTATTGGCCATGTGTTCTGGTAGACTGTTGAATCCCCCTTCTGGCTTCCCTGCTCTGTTTCTGTTTCCCTAACGGCTGGTAGTTCCCTGGTAGTTCTCACATACCAGGCAAACCTCACACTGTAATCTGACACCCTGAGCCTGCAGCCTGGACCAGCTGAGAATTCTCCAAGAAGGCTCAGAAAACTCAAATTCATTTTGTGGAGGACCAGGAAAAGTTCACCCATTATTAGGTGCACAAGTCCCAAACACATATCTGACTTTACAAAAGTGTCATAAGATGAATGATATTTGTTGAATTATTTGTATCCACCTTTTTCTTGCCAGCCCTTCTTCCCATGCACATTTCTGGTAACTCTTCATGGGCTCTTGTTTTTCTGTAGAACCATTCACCCCTTAAAACTCATAGCTGCGCTCTCATTCTCATATGGCTCATTACAACTTTGGCATGTGCAGGAAGAAACACCGTTTCAGTATATTTTCCTTTAAAAATGTTACTAGTTAACAGCCTTTGGCCCAGGTATTACCATTTGATTTTAACTACATACTGCTTTGTCCACTTACAGGATGCTGAGTACTACAGATCTGTAGACCTAATATGGTTTAAAAATGAAAGCTGAGGTTCAAAAAACCCAATGTTTGTGAATTACATAAATAAAATATTGTATTACTGCTTACTGAATCTAATGTGCAAAATCTAGTCTTTACTAACACACCATCTGAAATTACTCAGCATTTTTAATGACAAGTATTGGGAAAGTCCTGGTAATAATTCCTGGAAGTAATCCCAACAGTTATTGTGACTATAAAGAAAACATGGATGACAGTTTATACTGGAACAGTACTTACATTTAATTACAAGTGAGATGAATGTTTACAGGGAGAAAAATTACATTTAAAAGCATTTTGTATGAAATAATCATCACCACCACCACGACTCTATTGTCTACATAACAGGATCATCTGTAATCCATCTGGTTATCAGTGCGTGTATTTAAAACAAATGACCAGAACTGAAATGAGAAGCCAAGTAAACACTGAATAGAAACAGAAAAGATGCAAACTTGACGGGAAAGTGGGAGTTGCCATTCTTAAATGTAAGTACTTTACCAGGTGCTTGGTTAGCTGTTTATAAGGTGATGTTAAAGCCCTTGATTTCTAACAGAGACCATTATGATTTATTCTATCCATTCCAGATTTAGGCATCGTGCTATAAAGGCAAACATGTCAGACACTTCCTCTATCACTTTAGCGGTTGGCTTTCCAGCACCATGGCCAGCCTTGGTGTCAACATGAATGAGCAGAGGATTGGTTTGTTTGGGGCTTCGACCTGCAACATGCTGCAGCGTAGCAATGAATTTCAGGGAATGAAGAGGCACCACACGATCATCATGATCGGCTGTGAGAAGTAATATAGCAGGATACTGGATTCCATCTCCTTCAGGTATTTTGACATTATGAAGTGGAGAATACCTGTAAGAGGAATAGAAACACATATAACCTTTGAAAAAGAAATAGTACACTTGATGCACTGTAGTCCTTTGGCAGCTTTATCAGGTGATATATAAGGGGCTGAGGATCTGATATGAGTTCTGATTATCCTGCCTGTTTGACCCGTGTGAACAGGGACAGCTGAATCTACATATGAATGGTGCACATGGATTCCAACAGCAGGTTACGTTTTTTAAGAATGATGCATGTGTGCTGACTGTACATACATTTTAAAATTGAAGTTAAGACATATTCCAAGCCATATTCTGGCTTTGTACATGTGAATCATTTCCTGAATTTGATGTTTGTGTGCTGACTTCTGGCAACCCAACAGGGTTTTCAAGATAAGAGACTAACAGAGGGTTCTCTGCCATTGCCTTCCTCTGCCTAAGGACCCCCATATTCCTTGGCCAGCCTTACTTAGCTGCCGAGATCTGATGAGATCAGGCTAGCTTGGGTCATCCAGTCAGGGCACTGAACTCAATAGGCCATATACAAAGAAAATGGTCATAAGATTTGTAGTATTACTTTATCTTCAGCTATTAGGGGGTAAGACAGAAAAAGAGTTTTCATATGAAATGCATGATTTACAATTCAAGATTATTTGGCACATAAGCACAGCATGCTGTAAGTCACGAAGGAAGAACTCTTTCTTACTTGTACAGCCACTGAAATTGTTCTTTGTAATCTGAGCAGCCGTAGTCTGTTGTCCAAGCGTGGCCAATTGTGAATTTGTGGAACTTCAGCATGTCCATTACTCCTACTTGAGCAATAACACAGCCAAAGAGGTCTGGGCGCTGATTGGCACAGGCAGCTTGATAAGATATGGGAAGAAAAAACAGACAGACAATTCATGTTAATGTTTAATGTAGTTATTAGTGCTACATGGCAGATAGAAACAGCAATTTTTAAAGCAGGAATGGGATTGTAACATTTGTGAAATGTTAAGAGTACACTGGCACGAGAACCTCTTATTGTTTTCTACTTAAGAAAACAAGAAGACCACTCCTTTTTATCATAAAATGCAAGACTCTCATTCGCAACCAGGGCAAAGAAGATAGCGGCTTGTGGCACTTCTCCACTGGGGCCGCCTTGTTGTTTGGGGTGGGGAGAGGGTGTTGGGGTGCCCCACCAGTCCAGGTGGCTGGTTAGGTCCTGGAAGAGGACGGGTGAGAGAGGGTTGGGTTGGCGAAGCAGCACATGGCAAGTTGGTGCTGCCCGTGTGGTTGTTGGGACCTGGGAGATGGGAGGGAGGGAGTGGGAAGGGTTGAGCTGGACTGGTGAGGCAGTGCACTGCACACTGGCGCTATCCTGCAGGCTTGCTCCTGGGTCAGGGAAAGGCAGTGGGTGTAATGTTGGGAGGATGAGCTTTCCACCAACAGGTGTGCAGAAGTGAGTCCTGCGTGCCCACTGGTTGAGGATTTGTCATAGGACATTCCATCCCTTAGCAAATTATGTATAAGGATTTTTCTTCTCTTCCACCTAAACAAAACATTAACTGCTTCATATCCAAAGGATTCAAAAATCCACACGGGCTTTTCTTTTTGTAGAATGACAGTGTAAATCTTCTCTTCAATTGTACTGGCCAATTAAGGCCATAACCCAGGAACATGTTTTACGGCGCTGCACTCTACTTGTCTCTGTTGATGATACCAGTTTCTTCAGCAAACTCCAGGATTTTCTGCGGTTTGGACACTACCCAGATTATAGCCTTAACACTTTGATGATTTGTAGCAGTGGGAAAATCAGTTTGTGTCTAGAAATACAAGCCTATGGACTCCTTTCCCTGACTGACCAGAGCTCTAACCAATGCAGGTAGAAGATGCATAAATTTTGGAGTATGCTGCATTTTCAAGACCAGATATCAGGCATCTGAACTGGAGAATGAAAACATCAGTGTTGCGCAGCTGTTTCAGAATCACGCCCTAAGTCTACACCTCAGACTTTTATTATACTCTAGAGGTTAATGGGTAAGTGTGTTTTGCAAATGAATGAGTTTGGGAGTGCTGTTCAAATTTATTCAGTGTCACCTTCTAGTAATGAGACTGGAAAGAAGCAGTGTTCTGGACTGGTGCCAATAGTTCTGTTTTCTTTTCAGTGAGTATGATCTGAGGAAACGTGGCACTAGGCCTTTACATCTGAGACAGCAATTTATAATGAGACTGCTGACTACAAGTCCATGAACAGATTTAGACATCTACCTAGATATGGGTGTGGAGAATCCCAGCATCTCCTTTGGGGAAAACATAAGTGCTACAGCTTTAAAATAAAAGACTATACTGTCTTCCAAATGAAAATTTCTCTCAATTAACACTCTCTCTCTCTCTCTCTCTCTCTCTCTCTCTCTGCGTATATTTTTGATATGGTAAGAAAAACTCCATAGCAAGGGCATTTCTAAATAGACTGGCATTTCTAAACGTACAGTTCAAATAAAATAGTCCACCACGCTATTAAGCTTATTACATGGTTTTGTGTGATAATTTGGTGGTAATTCTAAACTTCGGGGATAGGGCGGTATATAAAATAAATAAATAAATAAATAAATTAATAATAATAATAATAATAATAATAATAATAATAATAATAATAATAATAATAATAATAATAATAATAATAATAATAATAATAATAATAATAATAATAATGTGCTGACCAGAGGCGATTCATAACCAGGAACAAGGTGTTCAGTGAAGTCGAACTTGAAGAAATACGGAAAAATCATGAAACAGTAGAACAGGCAACTGTGGAGACAATTGTAGGAGTTCTAACAATATCTGAGTCCACTGAACATTTTGAGCCAGAAGAAAATGCAGAAATTTTGCATGAAAAACCTGTGGCCATTTTTCGTACACCTGGCACATTGACCACAAGGCAACAAGAACTTAAAGAGAAAATTTTGACCTATGCTGCATCAAAGGAAGAAAGGCAAAGACTGCCAACATTGAAAACAGTACCAAGAAAACATCTGGCACCCCTAATGGAGGATGTGAATGCTGCACTCGCAACTATCCAGATAACATCAATGGAAGAAACTAATCAGCTTGCACACAGTACAGCAGTGACTGTAACACAAGAATTGGGGATACAAAAACTGAAGCCCGCAAGAAAAATGACTGGAAAACCAAAATGGAAAATCAGGTTGGAGTTAAAAATCAGACGATCAGATGCAAGCAATCTGAAGAACATGAAGGAACAAAAACTGAAAAATGTCAAAATAAAGAATAACCTGATTAAAAAATACTGGCTGAACACAAGAAAAATTGAAGAAGCACTTGAAATCGTGAAACAACAAATCACAGCAACAGCCAGAAAAATTGAACGATATGAAGCTAGAGTCATCCAGTACAAACAAAATCAACTTTTTCAATCTGATCAAAGGCGGTTCTACCAGAGTCTGAATCAGCAGGCAGCTGTTCAGAATGAAAAACCAGAAAAAACAGCTACAAATACATTCTGGAAAGATTTGTGGGAAACAGAAAAAGGCTACAACAAAAATGCTGGGTGGATAAAAGACTTTGAAAAGAAATTTTCAAAGAACAAGATGAGAAACTTGGAAATAACAACAGAAATGATCAGTAAAAGAGTGAAGAAAGTCAAAAATTGGACATCACCTGGCAATGATCAGTTGCATGGATTTTGGCTCAAATATCTGACCAGCCTGCACTCAAAAATGGCCAAACAATTCAATGAAATGCTGCAAACTGGAAACATCAGTGAATGGATAGTAACTGGGAAAACATATTTGATACAGAAAGATTCAGCAAAAGGGACAATACCAGGAAACTACAGGCCAATAACGTGTTTGCCTACAATGTTCAAACTGCTGACAGGTATAATTGCTGATCAAATCCAAGATTACTTGGAGGCAAATAACATCTTGCCAGTAGAACAAAAAGGTAATAAAAGAAGAAAGAAGTAGAAGGGCACCAAAGATCCAGCTTCTGAAGTTGATAAAATGATGCACTGGAGAACTGCAAAAGCCGCCAAAGAAACAAATCTGCTATACAAGCGTGGATTGATTTACTAAAAAAAGCATTGAGCTCACTGCCACACAGTTGGGATCATCAAATGTCTGGATGTCATTGAGGGTTTGTGAAAAGAGTATGTAGCAACGGTTTACTCAAAATGCCAATGAAACACTTTGGAAAACTGAGTTGTTAGTTAACAGGCAGCCAAAGCTACTGGGAACTGTCGAAAAAAGCATCAAGAGAGGAATTTTCCAGGGTGACTCACTGTCACCATTTGTGTTTGTTCATCATTGCAATGATCCCCACTGTCAACAATTCTACAAAAAAAACAAACACTGGGCTATCAAAGCTGCAAGAAGAAATTCCTACCAAAATTTTCCCACTTGATATGTACATGGATGATCCTAAAAAGCTTTATGGAAAATCCAGAAACTGAAATTCAGTCACTGACCAACACAGTCCAGAATCTTCAGCAATGACATTAGTATGGAGTTCGGCTTGGACAAATGCGCCACAGTGGCATAGAAGAAAAGGAAAAATTACTGACAGTAAAGGGCATAGAGATGCCTAATGGAAAAAACCATAAAGTTCTGCAATCAACACTGAGATCCTATAAATACCTGGGAATACTACTACGGCTGGACAACATCAAGCATGGACATGTGAAAAATGTGGTCAGCGAAGAGAATATGTCCA
This sequence comes from Sphaerodactylus townsendi, assembly GCF_021028975.2. NCBI lineage: Eukaryota > Metazoa > Chordata > Lepidosauria > Squamata > Sphaerodactylidae > Sphaerodactylus > Sphaerodactylus townsendi. The sequence goes on along the minus strand of NC_059425.1, from coordinate 124,706,393 downwards.
AGGGTCAAGAAAAAATTTTTGAAGAAACTAGAGATGAAAGCTTGGCGGGGAATCACGATCCAAAGGCTATCAACACCTGGAGCGCCATACCCGTCATCAGATACACTGCTGGAATTGTGAACTGGACACAAGAAGCGAGGCTGGATGATCTGGACAGAAAAAACAAAAGAAAACTGATGTTTTCAATCCACTACTCATTACACCACGGCAGTAGTGATGTTGACAAGAACTTTACCTACCAGAAAATCAGGAGGTAGAGGGCTTCTGCAAATTAGAAACAAGCGGTGGAAGAAGAGAAACATGCACGCAGATGTATGTGAAAAAACAGTGAAGAACCAACATTGATGGAAGTCAACAGCAGAAAGAACTGCTCAAAGTGCAAAAAAGACAAAGAGTGAATATGCAGTAAAATACACTGCAAAACCCGAGAGAAAACTGGCAAAAGAAGGGTCTCCACATGGACAGTTCCTAGAAAAAATTTGAGGACAAAATTGACAAGGGAAAAAGAAACCTGGATTTGTGGCTCACTAAAATGGAACTTTGAAAAAGAAGACTGAGAGCTTGATTCTTTTTTGCAGCCCAAGAACAAGCGAAAGATTCAAACAAAGCGCCCATCAAAGAGCCCAGAATTGAAAAAATCAACTACAGATCCCAGAAGTGCAGCGAATCTCTCTGTCAGGAAGCAGACGAAACAATAGATCCACATGCTTAGCTGCTGCAGAAGATCAGGCAGGCCGGACTACAAGCAGAGGCATAATACTGTTGCTCAGATGACTCACTGGAACTTGTTCCACAACTACCATCTGCACCTGTGACAAAGAACTGGTGGAATAACAAAACCACAGAAAAGGTCACTGAAAATGAACACGATATAAAAACTACTCTGGGACTTCCAGAAATTCAGACTGACAAAGGATTTTGCAACACAATACTCCTATTACCTCGCGATTGTAGGAAAAAAAAAAAAGAAAGAGTGTGGATAGTTGATGTTTGCGAATTCCTGAGTGATAAGAAGGATTGATGAGAAGCAACTGGAAAAACTTACCGCGATCACTGGATTTAAGGATTGAACTTCTACCAAAGACTCCTGGCACAAAACCAGTAAAAGGTGGTCCCAGTGGTGATCGGCACGCATGGTTGCAGTGCCTAAGATCTTGAACTGCGCCAAAAACAATTGGCTGACCGGAAATCACCATATGTCAGCTGCAAAAGGCCACCCTACTCGGCTCTGCACGCATTATTCGTCGATACATCACACAGTCCTAAATGCTTGGGAAGTGTCGGCTGATGTGATGTAATACAAAATCCAGCATATTGATCTTGTTTGCTGTGTATAACTCTTTTGTATCAATAATAGTAATAATAATAATAATCATGAATTGGCATAGATTTCAATGGATTTATAAGTAATATGTCTAAGATAAGGGTTCAGCTTGTTACAGTGCATACACAAAACAGGATTAAGGAAAAAGCATCAACAGTAGTTACCTAAATGCCCTGATGAAACAAGCATTGGCATGCTTCCTTCATGAATTCTTGGATACAATTCCCACAGCAACCCATCCCCCCATTTTATTCCTGAGGATCAGTGGATCATTATTACTATTATCAGAATAGGAAACAAAGTGGAGATCTGCAGAGGAGGGGGAAATTAGCAGAAATAATTCCTTTATTTTTCTACAATGGGAATGCCCTGTTGTTTTTTGGAAACAGATTGTAGGACACACACCATCATTTTCAGACCTGACACATGGAATCTGCTTACTCAGAAATTCATTTACTTGGTTGTTTTAACTTTATGAATCACATAAAAGGTAATTTGAATGACTGGGTTTGGTTTCTTAGTGTTCCCCCTGCTTTGTTTATACTTCTTTCGGTGCCCACTGTGGAGAAAACACATTACACTGTTCTCCTCTCTTCTTGTGAGGTAAAGTTAGGCTGAGAGTATATGATTGGCCCAAGGTCACCCAGCAAGCCCCAATGGGAAAGGAGCGATTTGAGCCTATGTTTCACAGATCTTAGTCTGACACTCTAACCTCTACATCACATGGTTTCTGCCACTGTGGCACAATTAACCGTCTTGCTTACCTATATTACCAAGCATAGAATACAAAAGATCCCTTGTTTATTAAGCAATAATTTTTCAGTAATGGGTTATTGGTATAACCTAAATGAATGAATTGCACATGGCTAAATGTCCACATCACAGAATTCCTTCAATCCAATTTTCACAATTCATTTTTCTCTTTAGCCATTCTGACGTTCCCAACCATGTGCTCATTTCCAGCTGCCTCACCAACTGAAACTGCGGTAGAAATTGACTTTTCTACTGCATTAGCTCATATGACCACATATCCATATCGGTCCTTACATGCACATTGGTCTAACCAAGCACGCACACTTAAGATTATGACAAAAGCCAATAACATGTTGGAATGCTATCAGAATGGCAGTTAATGGACTATAACCTACTCAAAATGGTGTGTGCACTACTGGGCTCATTCCTAAGTGCTGGCGAAAGGTGGGAGGCATCAGTGTCAGTAGCACTTTAATTTGGGCAGGAAAAAGCCACAGTCAAAACTTTTAGACCAGGCTGCTGCATATAGAAATGCTAAGATGTTTCACTGCAGCTGGTCATCTTCTGCTGATATTTCAAGAGAGGCTTTGGTCTTAGATATGAATCTTCAGAAAATGAAAGTCACAAAAGCCACAAACTTGAAATAGAGGACAGTGGAGTAGGAGACGCTGGCAATTATACAGGACTGAACATTCATTCAGCTGGTTTCTAATACGTCTGGCCCCTTTGCTTCCACATCCGTTATTTTTTATACACTGTGTTCTTCTGCACATAGCTAATTCTAACCTATTGGAAGAAGAACAGATGCCTCTGAGCAATAGTGATATGCACAGTTCATAATGGCAGATGACTGCTTAAATGGGTAACTGATATTCTACAGACCTCAACAACATTTGGACGCTGATGGAGAAGCTAATTACGAGATTCAGTCCACATTATGATGCCATGTTTAAAAAGGTCCTTTCAGAACATACCCTATGGGTTCTTGATTCACTTTATATTAAATTCATAAAAACCAAGACCGTGCAAACCATTCTTACCCACTAGTAGGCCTCCATTTGAACCTCCATTAATGGTCAGATTTTTTGCAGAAGCGTATCCCTGTTTGATAAGAAACTCTGCAGCACATTGAAAGTCATCAAAGCCATTTTGTTTATTGGCTAGGATACCACCTAAATACAAACAACGAAACTGTGTTTAGAAACACACATGCAGACACGCTCATTATTGCTGATTTAGAATATTTGTTTTTGTGTGTGTACATGCAAAAAGAATTGCTTGGGATGTGAGACTTCAATTTCATTAGCATTTTAATTGTTCATGCTATGGAGAAATACAAAGACTATTGTGATTTCTTTCAAGAAAGAATTCATGAAACATTTCTGCTAAGAACTTTAATGCTTTCAGAAGCCTTGAATAATACATACTTGGACTGAGGATTGAGAAATAGAACAAGTGATGTTACTAATAACTGAGACATCTAAAAGCTGTGCATTGCAGATTCAGGATTGAAGTGACCATGAGTGTCTTCAGCTTTGCTCTAGCTTAATAGAACATTTATGACATTATGTTCATTCATGGCATTTTAAGATACAGAAACCTGACGATGCAAAAAGTACATGAGCAGGGATTTTTTAAAAACTTTCCAACAATATACTTTTTTGGATCTGGCATTTCCAGCAGATCAACTCAATAGAGTACAAAGATCACTTGACTAAACTGAAAAATGCTTATCAGGAAAGTTAACAACACTCTAATTTCACATTATGCTTTCAAAAGTTGCTTTAGAAAAATGGACCAAAACATGAAAACTTGGGAATGCATATCTGTCTCCCACCATTGTAAAGAAACAAACTATTATACCCAGGACTGCTCAGAAGCTAAATCCTCAAAAAAAGAGAGTCTTTCCTCAGTACACTCGGGCCCTTTCCACACACGCACGGAAACGCACCTCCACTGGCATGAATTATGCTGGTGGAGGCTCCGAGGCTGTTCGCACTGCAGCGTGTGAGCAACCCCTGACTTCCCCCCCAGCCGGAGAGGGGGCTCAGCACAGAGCCGCCTCTCCTCTGGTTCCCTCCACTGACCTCGTCTTCCAGGGGTCGGAGGGCAGCGTGGGCTGGTCTCTGCAGCCCTCCAGAGCGACACTGGACAGGCAGGTCAGTGGAGGCGACAGGAAAAGCGGCAGCATCCTGGTGGTGCAGTTCACACTGAGCCGGTGGGAAGCTGCCGCTTTGCAAAAACTTCGCTAGTTTTGCGAGGTTTAAAGTGGCAGCTTCACGCTGCTCTGGGGTGGCCAGGATGGCGCTGCTGCCTCCTGTGCAAACACTTCCCCAGGGACGGTGTTTTTGCTGTCCCTGGAGTGCTCTATTCCGCTCGTGCGGAAAGGGCCTAAGTCTACAATGCCTCTGAAGATCAAAAAAGGTACTCTGTCCTACTCAAAGGTAGAGTTTTATTATTAATTCATATTGACAGAGCTCTGTGACTTAGTCCCTTGGCTCAAATTATATCCTATGCTTCAAGGAATTGAAAATGAAATAAAATTCGAATTTTGACTAGTGGGAAACAGAAATTATATAGACAAAGTAATTAAAGACCAGTATCGTTATATCAGTTGATTTTGGGTGTTCCTTGCTGGGGTTTTTTGGGGGGAGTGGGGAGGGAAGTTTTGTAGGAAAACTCTTTTTAAAAAATCATAGGTAAAATACAGGCTGTGATTAGGCACTGAATTCATCGCTTCCAGCACAAACAGCTGACATTAACATATGAATACATCCCATTTACCATGGTCTGTGTTCAATTATAATCTTGTGCTACACATAAAAATAAACCACTCAATACTGATTCCTGTGTCTTTCCATTCCTGAAAATAAGGAGCAATATAAACTTGTACAAATTGTCTTGGTATCAAGCTTAGGTTAATTACTACAAATTACAGGCATAGAAAACATTACTTTAAAAAATGATCCACAACATTGATTGCATAAAAAAATGATATTATGTGTATCATGGATATAAGTATTTTATAAAAATCTATACATGAATCTTAGTAGAACCTATTGTCTTTTCCTTGTAGATTATTAAAACCTGATTGTCTGATTTCAGAAGTACTTTTAACTGCTTCTCTTTTTTATATGCTAACGTTCCAGCATGCTAATGTTCCAGCTAACCAAGATCCTCTCCACAAAATCTAAGCCATTCTAAATTCTAAAACTCATAAATACCTGCCTATGAAATTAACAAACAACAGACTTCCAACTAGAATCAATACATGGACTGGTGAAGAAATTAAGCCAGGAAATTGGGAAAAACAAATCCCTCTTGAATCAGGGTAAATTTTATTAAAAACTCATTAGAGAACTACAATTGATTTCCTTTATTGAAGGGTACTTTGTCTTGAGGAATACTACTGTGCATATGCTACCATGAGTGGTTTCTCTTTATGAAAATTACCAGATTATCTTGTTCCAATTACTGGGAAACAAGCCTCACTGCCCAAATGAAAATAATGATACTCAACAAAATTGTAAAAAAAATAACCTGGCCAATACAATGGAAGATAACTATAAATTTTTCAGAAGTAGTTCAAAATGGCTTTGGGAAAGGATGCAGAAGAGAAAAAAGAAAGATCAGTTCCAAATCAGTTTTTGCTGCAAGTACAAAACAACATCTTGGAGCTACTTAGTGTATGTAGTTGCAGAAATGATAAGAAATCGTTACCTTTGTGCCAAGTCTCTCCATATTCACCACCTCCTCTGATGTTTGCTACAGCTAGAATACCACCAAGGTTCCTTATAAAAATAAGCCTTGAAACACTGCAAATACAAAGTAACAACTGATAAGGTAAATATTTTCAGTGCATGTATGCCCTGTTTACTATACCTATAAAAGAATGTTGTTCCTATTTGCATGAAAATATCAAATTGTGTTGTACTGTTAGAAAATGTGCTGTTTCTAAGGCTATTTCTGCACAGCCCAACAACAGCGCCTCAGGGACAGTAAAAATACCATCCCTATGGTGCTGTTGGCACGGCTGCCACTGCTGCAGCGCAGCAGTGCCATGCTTCCCCCCCACAAAATGGTGAGAAAATGCTGCTTTCTTGACACACTCAATGAGCGAGTCTTTTGGAAAGTGGCGTCTTCCAGCTGGCGCCGTGCGAAGTGCACTGGCATGAGGGTGTTGCTTTTAGGCGCTGCCGGTTTGTTTTATTTACCTACCTTTTCTCCCTGCAAAGCTCTGGAGGGTGGGAGGGACACGCCCATGCTGCCCTCCAACCCCCGCTTGGCTTCTGAGATCTGACCATATCAGGCTACCCTGGGCTATTCAAGTCAGGGCCTATATGAATTAGTGCAGTGTCAAAAAGTTCTTGTTAATTATAACTAGATCCTCTCTTTGATCCCCTCCTCTTTCAAATTATGCTTAGATCTAATTCTGCAGCAAACTCTTATTTTACCAAAATTAACTCAAAGACCTGTTTTCTTCCTAGGTCACAATTCTCCAGAGAATTAAAGTGATTGGCAGTTCCAAAGTATGTAAGAACAAGGTTAAAAAAAATCAAACTCATGTAATTAGGGTCATTCATTCAATTTCCAATTATTTCCTATTTGTTCAGAAACTATGGAAGACTTACACTACTGTATGAAAAGAGGCACCGTGTTACTAGGCTGGGGATCAACACTTTGTGGTTAGCTGGCAATCAGGTATCCAGAATTTGGACATACTCTAGTTAAAGAAATAACTGTTTCCTTTTGATTACTATCTTTATTTCTGCAAAAAGCAATGTACTGAGTTTACCAAATTCTAAGAAATGAGTTACATTCTTTCACCAGTACTGGAGAAACAGAACTCCTAACACCATTTGAGTTCAGAAAACAGCAACCTGAATATCATCAGGGACAAGATTAAAGGGACGCATCTTCCCTATTTTAAAATAGCTGCATTAGCTGTCAAACCATTTCAGAATTCAATTCAGTGATGGTGATGGTTATGATGGTTATGACCCGTAAAAGCCCTTCATGGCTTAGAATACACATATTAATAAAGTAAATAAATCTATTTATAAAGCTACCTCTTTCCATGCATCCCCATGTGCCAAAGGAGGCTTTCTACTTGTCACCTTCTGGTTGTCAACGGCTTGTTCAACATCTACTAGAACCCATTCCTTCTGTATAGTGCCCATACAGTGAGTGGGAGAGGGAACGCTATCTTTAGACATTTTCAGGAAATGCTATAAGGTCATTTTAGCTGTAAGGGTTTTTTAACAGGGTTGAATTTGCAGACATTTTCTTAAGGAAAATAGTTAATGGAGCTTTATGGTGTATTATACACTTTAAATCTTGGAATTGTAAGCTGCCTTAAGCCACAAAACAAAGATGGGATATATAAACAAAACCATGATTTTTTATTAGGCCTCACAATAGTTTTGTATGACAAATGAACATAGTCATTCAATCTTAACCCTACTCTTGGACAGGTCAGGAAACCAGTCAGGTCTCTGGGGCTGAAACGGGTAAACAGTAAAGATAATGAAACCAACATTTCTTGAGGCAACTGTTGTTTTGGCCTGCAGGCCAAAAACTGCTTTTCCACGTTAACCATAGTTAAAATAGACCATAGAGCCGGTGTGGTGTAGTGGTTAAGAGAAGTGGATCTGGAGAGCTGGGTTTGATTCCCCACTCTGCCGCTGTTGGGTGACTTTGGGACAGTTTTCTTAGAACTCTCTCAGCCCATGTAGAGACAGGCAGTGGCAAAGCACCTCTGAAAGTCCCTTGCCTGGAAAACCCTATGGGGTTGCTATAAGTCATTTGTGACTTGATGGCAAACACAAACAATAGGCCATGACCATAATGTATGAATCAAATAATTGACTTTGTTCTAAAAGTTTTTGCCTTTGGGTAAAGGCTTTTGGCAATAAGTTCTACAGCACAGCTGATTGCACAGAATTGGGTGTGTGAGGTTAGCAGCTAGAAACACCATTCTTCTCATATGGTAATCTCAGTCCATCCACAGATGTTTTTGAATGAATTGATTAAAATTAAGAAGTAGATTTTTTCAGTTATGTTGCTTGTTTACTTATATTACTACTCTTTGTATCTTCCTTACCCCTCTATTAATAAATGATTATTAAAAACTATATTGCCAAATATGGAAAAGACTAGCAACACAGCCCATTGCGGGGGAGATGCAATGGGCCCTAGCAAAAGGATCGAAGAGGAAACATCTCCCCCTGCCATGGACTTTACTGGGCTGTAGTGGCTCCCACCCTACCCTTCCTCATGGTGTACCACTTACCTGGGTCTGATTCTGTGGTTTGCAGGTGGGAGAGGTGTGGCTTGGGGTAGGTGGGAAGGTGAGGATAGGCGGAGGTTGGAGAAGAGTGGCATGGGGTGGGAGGAGGGCAGGAGGTGAGGATTGGGGTGGGGGAGGGTGCAGAGAAGTGGCTTGGAGTGGGAAAAGGATGGCAAAGTGTGGCTAAGGGAGGGTTAAGGGTGTTAAGGTGAGTGTTGGGATGGGGGAAGGGTGGCAAGGTGAGTTTTGTGGAGCGGGCGGGTTGAAAGGTGTGGGTAGGGATAAGGGAGGGTGGCAAGGTGAGTTTTTGGGTGGGAGAGGGTGGGGTGTTTGACAAGCCCTTTGCGGGTTGGGGTGGAAGGGGATAGGGGGCGTTTGACAGGCCCTTTGCGGCCTGGCATCGCTTGGAGGGGGTGGGAGGGAGCGGGAGGGCTTTGCAGGGCTGCTCTGCAGGCTTGGCAATGCCCAATGGGAGTGCACACAGGCTTGGGTCCCTGTGTGTCCTGCACAGCAATTGGCTAAGGGTTTGTTGTCGGCCATTCGAACCATTAGCCAATGATGTATAAAGATAGGAGAGGAGGGACTTTGTTTTTGCTTTAATTATTTCTATTTGTAAATCTCTTCCAGTGGAGAACTGTGTTCCTTTCTCCCATGTTTGTATTATTTAAAAAATCAAACATAAAATTTGTTAAAAGGGGAAGTATTACAAATTCCTTGCTTTTTATTTATTTGTGCACATGCTGTTTACAAGTTACACACAGAAAACTTTTCTAATTTCCACTACCTAACATTTTAAATCTTTTTAATGCAATGGAAAATAAGAGCTCTGCCTCGATCATGAAGATGCCTGAATCATTAATCATTTTTAAATATAGTTATTAACTAAGACATTTAGAATTAGTGATCAAAAAGGTGAAATGATAAGAGAAAGACGTGCTGTCAAATAAGCCTGGAAATTAATGGATGCCCAGGTTGTTAACAATAATGTACAACAAGAACATACTAGAAAATATTTCATAGTTTCCCCTCAATTGTATTGTTTCACAAACCTCTTAGACGGACAGGGCTGTGCAATGATCAGCTGCCGTTCATCTATCCCCCACCTGCCCAGAAATAGGCTGCCTAGGTCAGGGGTAGGGAACCTGCGGCTCTCCAGATGCTCAGGAACTACAATTCCCATCAGCCTCTGTCAGCATGGCCAATTGGCCATGCTGGTAGGGGCTGATGGGAATTGTAGTTCCTGAACATCTGGAGAGCCGCAGGTTCCCTACCCCTGGCCTAGGTCATTCCCACAGGAGAGTTTAACACAGGGGTCTGCAACCTGCGGCTCTCCAGATGTTCTTGGACTACAATTCCCATCAGCCCCTGCTGGCAGGTTGCTGACCCCTGGTTTAACAGATATATTTCATAGCATTAGACCACTGATTTTTTCAATTTCTGGAAACTCAAGTAGGGCTTCTACTGCTTTATTACTTATTTAGTTTAAGATTTCTATTTTGCCATGCAACTCAACAAAGCTCTCAGGTCTTTATTCACAGTGTAGTCCTGAGGCACCATTTAGGCACAAAAGGAGTTTAAATATCTCCCCATGCTTCAGACTATTCCTCATGATTTCTTATCAGGAATGTTCCCAGTGTAAGAAAACGCCCCATGGCACAGAGTAGTAAGCTGCAGTACTGCAGTCAAAACTATGCTCATGACCAGAGTTTGAGCTCGAAGGAAATTTCAGGTAGCTGGTTCTAGGCCCGTGGTGGCGAACCTTTGGCACTCCAGATGTTATAGACTACAATTCCCATCAGCCCCTACCAGCATGGCCAATTGACCATGCTGGTAGGGGCTGATGGGAATTGTAGTCCATAACATCTGGAGGTTCGCCATCACTGCTCTAGGCTGATTAAGCCTTCCATCCTTTTGAGGTAGGCAAAATAAAAACCCAGCTTGAGCAAAGTGTAGATGGCTGAGGAAGACAACGGCAAACTGTTAACATAACTCCATGGATCAGTAATGACCCAGTGCTTCCACAGGGGATTACCTTTACCATAAGAAGAAGAAGAGAAGAAGAGTTGGATTTATATTCCCCCTTTTTCTCCTGTAGGAGACTCAAAGGGGCTTACAAACTCCTTTCCCTTCCCCCCTCACAACAAACATCCTGTGAGGTAGGTGGGGCTGAGAGAACTCCAAAGAGCTGTGACTAGCCCAAGGTCACCCAGCTGGCATGTATGAATTCCCTAGATAAGCCTCCACAGCTCAAGTGGCAGAGAGGGGAATCAAACCCGGTTCCTCCAGATTAGAGTACACTTGCTCTTAACCACTACATCACTGCTGCTCCTGTAATCTAGTTCTCTAATCCTGTAAATTACCCCTAGCCCTCTCAAACTTGCCCAGTTCTGTTATAGGAGAAATAGAACCCAGCACCTCTGTTTTAAGAGAATTTGCAAGGGCTATCTATCTAAACCTTCTGAACAGCAAAGGAGTATGCTATTGAATTTGTATATGATGGGCTCAGTGTTAAGTAATCTCTTTTGAAGTGAACAATATCCAGTGTTGTGAGAAATCCAGTTTATTTTTGGTTTAGTATCAGTGGGCTTCAATTTTTGTTTGTCACAAATATATAACCTACATAATAAAAATTTTACCTTCTCATTCTAAGATTATTGATGCTTTTTATTACTTTGATCAATGTTTATAATACAATATTAAAATATGGCTCCCAAGTCTACTTACCTGTAGCTTGGTGTGATAGATATGTTGAATCCACCATAACCATAAAGGAATGCAGGATGAGATGCATCTAATTTTATTCCTTTCTTATGGATAATAAACATTGGGATCTTAGTACCATCTTTGCTGGCATAGAAAACCTAAAAAGGGGGGAGGGGGAAATAAATCATTACTAAAATAGGGAATGGGTTTGCAAGAATGCAAACTGCAGGTGAGTGCCCCAATTCATGCAAAAAAAGAAGAGAGAGAGAGAGAGAGAGATTTGAATTACTAAAAACTATCAGGACACAAGAACTACCTTGCAAGATCAGATGGGAGTCTATATAGACCAGTTAGCCCCATGGTGGCGAACCTATGGTGAACCAATTGGCCATGCTGGCAGGGGCTGATGGGAATTGTAGTCCATGAATATCTGGAGTGCCATAGGTTCGCCACCACTGAGTAGCCCCTGTACTGTTTAATCTCTTCCTGAATGACCTTGTCCCAACCCTGAACAGCATAAACTCTCATTGTCCTCATTTGGATAATGTTCCAGATCCAGTCCTATTATATGCTGATGATGCAGTTCTGCTGTCCTGCTCAAGGGTCGGCCCCAAGAATTTACTCCTCAAATGAACAACTGCTGCGCTTCTAATCAGCTTTCAATCAATGCAACAAAATCCAAAGTCCTGGTTTTCCTAATCACTAGCAGCTCTATGTCCTGGTCTATTCAGTGCTCAGATATTGAGCAAGTCAGATCCTACAGATATTTAGGGGTTGTCTTCCAGCATAAGCCTGGCTGGGCTAAACATAGAGACACAAGGCCTCTGAAGGAGGGTAGCAAATGCTTCTTCTGCTGCTGTTCTGAAGAGGATTTTACCCTCTCAATGGCCACGAATGGCAGATTCATTCCGGTGGCCCTGAAAGTATTTAACATGAAAGTGATCCAACATCTAATGTACAGGGTTCCTATATGGATCCATGCATGGAAATCCAAGATTGAACGGTTACAGTCTAGCATCTTATATAAGGTCTTTGGAGTCCCTCACTGTATCCCCTATGCTGTCCTCTGCCTTGAGGCAGGACAGGACATCTTCTGGAAAACCACAAAGAAGCATGGAGCCACCACTTTCTGCAAATTTTAGGGTGTGCCTCTGTTTCTTTCTGATTCTCACAGCCTGGTCCAATCTTGTGATCACGCTGCGGAACTCCAGACCTCCTTGACTGATGGCTATTAATCGGTGGGATAAGATTTTCTCCTGCTTGGGCCTTTCATGGAATTCTTGCTCATGCTCACTGCCAACGTAGGATTTTATCATCAGTTAAAAAATAAACTATTTGAGCAGGAATACCAATACCTTTTGAGCAAGGCTCAGAGTTCCTGCTCACCTTTGTACTTTGGGATTATTCCCCAGAAACTCTATGTTGCCCATTATCTGGACCAACTTTTTAATCACAAACATTTTCAAGAGCAAGATGCAATTCTTTTCCATTGTCACTACTTCAAGGCTAGTTCTTAAACATCCGTTGGCATGATCGACACTGTTCTTTCTGCCCTTCTGACACTGACTCCCTTGAACACATCTTGCTCTTCTGCGCTAAATACAACAGCTTTAGACCCAACTTCTCTGCCTTAACCCCGGTTGGGTTCTCAGACCTTTCTGCCAATGCAAAAATGATTTTTTTGCTCATCAATCCTGAAGCTGAAATAACTGAAACTGAAGCCAAATTTCTACTGCGCGTTTTAGATTAGGTGCCCTTCATTTCTGTTCACCTCACACTGTTCTATACTGCATTTACCCCTATTCTTTGTCCTTATGTTGTTATATGCCTAAGAAAGGTCTCTAAATTATAAATTTTTAATTCCACCATTTTGAAAGGTTAAAGATGGGGATGAAGGCCTTCATTATATCTGCAATCAATTCAATGCACAGAGATCCGTTTGCTACATGCTAACTGTACAGGCCATACAACCACCCCCTTAAATTGCTAGGAGGGCTACTGCCTTTCACCCATGGTTTTTATCAAGGTATTTAGAAGCATTTAAACAAGTAAAATTAAATCTCACAAAAACTAAACAGAAGCCAACTCAAGTTCTATGCTATAGAGAGACTTCTTATCCAGATGCCTATGTATTTTGTAAAAAAAGGAAAACTAGATTCCCAACATTTAAAATCTGCTTGACTGCCTACAGTGTTATTTCATTATCACTGCCTGCCTAACTACAGTGTTATTTCATTATCATGTTCCAAACGGAGACTGTATGAAGTTTAATTCGTAAAGGAGATTAATAGTTTGTTAAATGCAAATGCTTCCATTTGTCACTGAAAGGCAAACAAAAGAGAGCAACAGGGGGCTCCCCTCAAAAAGCAGCTACATAAAACTTCAGGCACTACTATAAAGGCCCTGCCTTCTTACTCACAATGGTGTTATTTTTACGGGGGCAGGTGAATTATAGTTCTGAGTATCTTAATGAGTGGCAGTGGTGACAACAGCAGCCTCTTTTTAGAGTTGGCTGAATTTAGGCTATTTAGGACTTTAAAGCCAACACCTTCAATTGCTATGTAGACCTCCCCAATCAAGGAGAAATAGAAAAAGATAGCAATGTTATTTGTGTTTTTGATTTCTTGCCCAAGGAAACACCAACCATCATTCCAGTAGGACACACAGAAAGCTGTGTAAGAGTTATTTTTATACTAGTGGGTAACTCCAAGGGTAATATGATTCTGTCTACCACATGATATGTAATGAGTATATCATCATGCATACCGCTGGTAAAATTAAACACCAAATACCATTATGGCATCTCAAATTAGTTTGTCAATTGCAGCTGTATGGGCAGAAAATATTTCAGAAGCAAGGGTGGTGGTGGTGGAAGAATGCAAAAGATAGATGTTTTGCATAAATTCTAGACATTTTTCTTTCAAATCTTCATGTTACATGAACAGGTAACAAACAGTTCCTGAAAGAGCTTGATTTTTTTACAGGTTTTCCACCTCAGTACACATTTATAAACAGTGTACAGAATTACAAACACTGCAACGCAGAGCGAAAGAAACTAAAATATTGCATGTGAAGAAAGAGAGTAGAGAGGGCATCAATAACAAAGCCATCTTTAGAGCACATCATAAGCCTTCTAGATTAAAAATAATCAACCAGTCAGCAGTCACTAAGGTTGCCAGATGCCAGGTGGGGGGCAGGGGATCCCTGCCAGTCTGAATGACAGCAAAAAATAAATAATAATAAAAAATGGCTGCCAGCCAAAGGCATGATTTCAAATCCGGAAAAACTCAGAAGTGACATTTCATGTGTCTAGGAATTGGCTGAAACTATGGTCAAAGCAAAGAGTTTCTGACAATTCCTAGAGAGGCATTCATTTCAACAGAGAATGTTGTCCACAAGCAAACGAGTGCAAATGTGGGTGAACTGCCTCTGCTGAACAATATACTGTGTCTTCAGTAGACAATAGAAAATCTGTATTTAAAAAGGCTTAATTAAGATTCAAAGTTTATATTGTGGTAATAATTGTAAATCATGTTCTTTTCTGGAAAAATTGCTGTAGAATAATAAACAAACTGAACTTATACTTAATTCAGTGTAGACGGGCTGAAATTTTGTGATTTAAAAAGTTATCTAGAGATTTAAAACATTTTTAATGTTGACAACAAATGATTTTCCCTTCCTTTTCTAAATATGGGTGTTTGAAACATCTCTTCTAGTATTTTCACTTACAGTTTGGTAGCTAATTACCCCCTAATGCTATGAAAAAATGTTTAAAAATGTCAAAATGACATTACTTTTCAGAGTTTGAATTTGTCTTGTATCATCTTTTCTAAAATGATAATAACTACAATTTTAATGATAAAAATGCAAAATGGGAACAATTTAAAGAGAAATTTGCTGCCAGTGTTTCCTTATGACCAGCTTGTAACAAAATTAGAAATTCTAGCAGCGGTAGAACTTGCCCCTATAAAACTGCAAGAAGCAGGGACAGCTTTAAATGAGTCGGCTGCATAAGTTGTGGCTATTTTATATTGTTGGAATAGATCTAATTATACTGTTATAGATATAACGTTAGTGTGCTGAAATAATTACTTGCTTAGTTTTACTAAGCATCTGCATTACAACATTGTGTCACCTATATACATATGCCTCATAAACACTGTATATAGATTACACCAGGGGTAGGGAACCTGCGGCTCTCCAGATGTTCAGGAACTACAATTCCCATCAGCCTCTGTCAGCATATTAGGTGGCCAATGGCCATGCTGAGTAATTGTAGTTCCTGAACATCTGAGAGTCATGGCCCTATTCTGGACACACCATTGTCACTCCTTCAGTGGATAGGACTACTATCAATTTATATTTTTAAAAATATTCTGATTATAATGACCACGAGGCTGTATTCTGAAAGGATATGGAACCCACTCTGAAAATATATAGGATTATCCAAGATTCTGATTTTTCAACTTTCAGAAATATTTATTTATTATTAAATAAAGAAACAATAATATCCCAATCCTTTTATTTATGGAATAAAAATGTAGCTGAATAGAAGACAGTTTAGTTCATAGTACTGTGAATAATCGTTCAGTAAGAAACGTGCCCGCTTTCTAGTATTATAGCTTGTTTTATAGCTTGCAACTGATATAAACTCCAAACAAGACTCGCTTTACTTAGCAGAAATACCATTATTTTACCAAACCTCATCTTGGATTCTATTTCTTGGTCATGTTAGAGCTTGAGAGTATCCATAAACTGACTACCTTGTTTTGATAAGGTACGACGATATTTCAACAGAAATGCTTGAAGTTTTGACATGGTTTATGGGTAAGACAATATTCCAAATGACTGATAAATTCCTGAACACACTAGCACTAAAGCCCATTTTTAATTAAAATAAAATGGGCTCAAGAAGGGGGGGGAAGGGCAGGGAACACCCCCCCCCCCTCCTTGTTCCCTCCAGGAGAGCAGCTCATATTGTTTGGGGAAGGGGATGCTCCTGGGTTGGGGGAAGGTGGGCGGGGACAAGATAGAATGTCAAACAATGGTTCATTGTCGGACATTCCATCACTTAGGCAATTATGTATAAGGATATATATTTGAAAGCTCATATTGATCCAAATACACAGACAGGAACAATGCATAATAGAAAGCCCATTCAGTCCATCAAAATGCCCAATCAGATGGCTAAGTAAAAACATGTGAGAAAATTATCAATGTATCTCAATATTAAGCAAAGGTGCCCAACCCTCATTATGTTAAGTCAGTCAGAATTAGTTTATCACTTGTTACTATTCATCCTACATAAGCGTTGTAATGTACACAAGAAGTCCCCTGGGAGTGAGTTTCTGCATTGCATGTACTTCAGTTTTGGCCCTGCAGGGCTCCTGTATGCAAATGAGTTGCACAGGTTTTTGTATGCAAATAAGTTGCCCAGGCAAATGAGTTGCGCAGGTAGCTGACCGAGAGGCTGACTAAAAAAGGCCAAGTATTGTACATTACAACAGTTTGTAGATCTACCGGCTCTTCTGGCCTGAACGTTTTTGGGCAGCTACTTCCATGACTTGCTTGCCAGGCCATTGAGGCTGTCAGAGCTGGGTGGAGAGGAGAGGCCAGGCATAGGGGAGTGGCCAGCTAAGGGGCATGTGCCTGGCCTGGGACTGCCACAGTGGAGTCCAGAGGGAAGCAGCTCAGTGGTGGCTCCTTATTGTTCTTGGAGCTCTAAGAAATGCTTGGCTCCTCTGTCTGCCAGTGAGGGGCTGATTCTGATGCAGGTGGTGGAACCAGCTTAGGGAAGGAGAGGTGAGGCCCAGGGTAAGGGGCAAGGCAAGGGAGGAGGGAAAGAGGAACACCTCTGGGTCACATGAGCCTGGGGTGGGGTGGGGGGCTTTTTGCAACAGGTGCTCATATTACTTTTCAGTTCTCTTTTTCTCTCCCCCCACCCTACAGCGCTCATTCCACTTTTAATTTGGTTCTTACTACCATCAGGTTTGCAGTTCTGCTTACCACTGGGATGTGCAGTTGAGGAGCTGTCAGGCAGGAAGGAAGTGATGAAAGTGGGGGTGGGGTGCAATTTCACAACCTGCCCTGGACACCATTTTGTGAAGAGATATCCAGTAGTGAGATCCAAAAATTTAACAACTGATTCTGGTTGAGTGGGGGGCGGGGGCGGTGGTGGGGTGGAGGAGGGAGGAGGCAGGGCCGCAGAAGCTGGCAGGGTTGCGACCTGCCGCCGGCTGCTTTTGCCACCTCTGGAGATATCCCTGCATAAATGGCCTTAGTTACAGCACTATGTTACATTGAAGGACTGTAGGCATGTTCTTGTATGCCTTCTCTTCATTTGATGATTACATCAGAGAGGGAAAAGAGTTGTATGTCATAATTAATCACTCTCAATCAGTAGTTACTGGAATCAAAGGCCCTCACCAGAACTTTCATACAATTTCACAGAAATGTGGGCATAACGTTTTTCAGTGGAGGCATTTCACGCTTCAACTGAGTCATCAGCCAAGCAATACACCTAGGTGAATTAGCATAGAGAGAATTAAATTGGGAATGGAACTTTCAAGTTGTTTTTATTCATCTCAGCTACTTTAATATGCTGAAAAGTGTGAATTCACCACAGGTTCATTATGGGCAACTGCTGCATTTTAATGATTGCTTTGTAGAGGAAAAAACTTCTAGTTTCATGTGACAGGATAAATTTAGGAGTGGTAACACTTCTGAGTAATGTAAAGATGACTGAGGGTGCATGAAGCATCTCATGCCACCACTAGCAGTAGACATAAAACATGACACTTGCAGTTCATGGCATTTCAGTTCCCATTGTCACATTCAAACCCATGCTGTTTGTTATGGCTATAGCTTCTACACTGGGAAAATGCCATTTGGAAATCAGTTTTGTCTAATAATGGTTATGGACAAGGTGCAATGTTTAACCTGTCTTTTTTCATTAGTGTAATATGCACAAACGACCTCTCTGTGAATATTGCTATTCCTGATTAGGACAGTATGTTAGTGTTAATGTTAAAATCTAACACTATTATTATTTGTTAGACTGTTAAATCACACTGGATACAGTTTGAAGAAAATCACATGCAACATGTTTCTTTTAAAGTCTTGTTACAGAATATGTTTCTTCTAACTAGATGAGAAGACAGGATGTCTTAACCTGGACTAGAAGAGCAGGAAGGAAAACAGTGGAAGAAGATCAGATGCATCATCTTGCAGAGGATTTTAACCCTTCCCACTGGAATACTTATAAGGCTTTGGCATGAGCCAGAGGGCATGAGCCGAAGAGCTCTTGGTTCTTTGGCTTGTAGCCCATGATCACAGCCCAGGCCTTTGGAGAAACAAGCATATGAGTACAGGAACACTCCCAGATGTTTTTGTGCATACAATCACTTTTTGGGTTGTAAGCTGCTTGGGGTCCTTTTGGAAAAGATTTCTTTGCAGACTTGGGCCACTGAACTGTGGAGATGTGGCTGTCCCAACAGGCAGACTAACTTGCCTCATCCAAATTTGAAGAGAGCCTCTCACTCCACTTTTCCTTAAACCTTGATAGTGATTCTCCTATTTTCTATGGGCAAAAACTGTCAAAACTGATTAAGACTCAGCAATAGTTGCCCTATAGAAACTACTGCAAACAACTCACCGCCTACATATCCCAATGAAATCTGTGGTTCTGCTGGTACTTGTCCTAGTTGACAAAAGCTGGTAGGTCTTTTGTCACTGATGTCAGAGTGCCCTACACATGTTGCAAGGAAATGTGCTGTTCATTAAGCCTCGAAAGAAGAAGCAGGGCTCTCATTCCAGCTGATCCAACACTCACAGGAACTTGTTTAGTTTTACCTACAAGTATTTAAAAAGTTCAGCTACTCTGAAGAAATCTCAGAGTCCCCCTACCCAACCCCCCCACCCCAAAAAGCTCGAATATAAATGGTGACCCAGTTCTCACTAAGACGATAGAATTCTTTATCTGTCCTGGGAATATTGGCGTCATATGAAGTAGGAAAGTGCTAATTGTTAATCCACACAGGTGAGATTGTCTCTGTGTCTGTGAGCAAAGAACTTGTGAGCAAGCTAGCAAGTTAAAAAACTATAAAAGAAAGACGTCTTTACCTCACACAGTTTCAGAAGAAATATGGTAATAAAAAATGTATCTTTCCCTAACATTTCAAAGATGAATTCAACTACTTAAAATAAACATTTTGAAAAATCAGAGACCTGAAGCCCTTTAAAGATGACAAAGATCATTCTTTAAATTGCCATTAAACATTTTTAGTACCTATTGTGCTTTAGATACACTAAGGCTGATTCCTCATGGGCCAAAAACAGCGGTGTGAAACATGGGCCAAAAACAGCGGTGTGAAAATGGTGTGAAAACAGTATAAACCCTTTTACACCGTTTTAAACCCTTTTACACCATTTTCACACTGCTGTTTTTGGCCCATGCGGAATCAGCCAGAGTGTTTTGTGAGTACTAGGATCAATGGCTATGGATTTCTGCAGATCTGTTTCCGTTTGACACCCCCCTTTCTCTCAGAAAAACATTTTGGGCATATGCAAAAACTCATCAGAAAACATATGTCCTCTACTTTTGTAGCCGTGTTTCCTCAGTTTGCTAGTATCTTTGAGTCCAACAAAAGTTATCACATTAGGAGGGGTTTTCCTTTTCTTCTGCTCAGAATTTATACGAAGACCAATAAAGGTGTTCAAAAGAATCCTCAGTTTTTTCTGCTATGACAGTTTCCCCCTTCATAGGCAATTTCCATGTCTACGTATCAACAGAGTTATGCTTACAAGAAATCCTCATAGTCTTTCTATTCTCAGGGTTTTGCTGTTTTCATTTTCTGATATGACATTCCACTGTGCTCCATACAATGAAGAGAGAGGCAGAGCACATGAAAGCAGAAACCATACAAAAGCCGAATGATTTATTTAGTTATCCCATGCCACAAAGGATAAAAAAAAATGGTGGATCCTTCTTAAACACAAAATGAAGAAATTTCATTTCAAAGAGCCTTTTGTATTTTCTTAACATATTTGCGAAGTTTAAATATGGAATTAATTTAAGTGTAGAAATGATTTTAAATTCTATAAACATCTTCACCCAATATACCCATAAGGTTTCTTTTTCCCACTGAAGCACTTTAATTACACGGATATTTGAATGTAATTATTGTCAACTCACTGAACTTAAAAATACAATACTTATTAAAGCTACATAGTCATATCACATCTCTCAAGGATGAACACAGGACTCCCGCATTCCTGAAGGAAACAAATCTCCACCGAGCATTTGTGTTAAGCGATACAGACTGTACTCCTGACAATCCATATCAATCAAAGATAGGAAAAGGCTATTTACAGGCACAGCTGACCTTCTCTATACCAGACCTCAAGAATTTAGTACAGGGTCAGTACACTACACACATCAACCCTGATGCTATGACCCAAAAGTATACCTGCAATTGAAACGTTTTCCCCTGCTCCAGCAGAAACTATACTCAAATCTTTATCTAAGTTACAACCCTACTAATTACTTATCCTGGGAAGGTCTCATGAAGGTCTTATGTTCTTATGAAGGTCTCACCAATGCCCCTTGGGGAGAGGCATTATAATGTTTTATGAGGAAACTGTCATCAGAAATGTCTAATATTTTACTGGGTAGGATCTCAAAACTGTAATTGTGGAATTACAAATTCAACTAAAAGGTCAAGTCAAAGTGATTTGAGAACTAGAAAAAGGGACTTTTTTTGTTACTTACCTGCACTGTTTGATAAGCTGAAGGATCAAGTCCTTTCATTGTGATCTCTCTGAAAACTTTTGGCTCCAGTTCTTCTTTGGTGAGATCACAGTGATAAATAATACCTAAAACAGAGTTTATATTTGTCAGTTTTGACTTAGAAATTGTGAATGCGTGGTACACCAACAGCAAGAAACAACGACAACTGAACACTTTCCATTCTCTTAAATAAATGTTTTTGTTAACATACATTGCTAATGTTTCTTTTTTGGTAATGTGAATCTCTTGATTGAGCTACTGAATTTTTGGCCTTGCTAAAATTCATGCCACTCAGGAAACAATTATGTTCCTTTCTTCCCCTTTAAATTAAATGGAGGCTGACATCTTTGTTCTCTCTAAAAAAAGACAAAGCAACTTCCCAGAGATGGCAATATTGTATTTTATTTTAAAGGCATGTTTGAAACAATACAAAAAGTTGTCTTTAATGAAAAACACCTGTAGCCTTTGTTGTCTTAATGGAAAGAACAAAATTTGCAGTGGAAAAAACAAGCAGGAAAGAACAGCCCGGCCAAGACTCTGAAAAGCAGTTCCGCTGACAAGGACAAGGAAGACAAGCTTATTATCAACAATGTATTCAAATAAACAAAAATATCAAACGGGATGATGTGCTTCCATTATACAGTATATTAAAAAGATACTTAAAAGATATTAAAAATAGATATTTATTTAAAAAATTACAATTCATTTTCTGATTATTGAAAGCATCTAATAAAACAATTAAAATGATAAATCCAACAAGATAGTATAAATCACAATTCCAGAGGTATTGTTACTATGCAACTTGCAGCACATCTACCAGTGTTGAAATGCACTGCGACAAAAATTACCAAGCAAAAACTGGAAAAGGTACCATATTTTTCAATTGCTGCCACTACAGCTACATTCAGATAATAGCACTTCCTGACTCTCCCTCACTCAAAAGGCAAAAAAGGAAGCAACACTCAAGGCATTCTGCTATCAACAGGAAACATTTTTTTCGTCTACTAGTAAAAAAGAAAAAATAAGGAATGGTTTAATTTTTAAGTTTGTTCACTCCTTGAATTACATTACAACCTGTTGATTCTACTGTTGAGTTGCCATGCGCCTGCTGCGGGTAGGAAAACTCCTGCCTACAGAGGGCCTTGCCTACCCACATTCCATCAACCAATGGCAGGAAAGGGAAAAAATCCTGACATGACTTCCGGAAAAACTCTGAAGGGACCTCACTTTTCTCTAGACCTTTTAGGAATTCCTAGAAAGGACTGATGCCACTTCCAGGTTTCCCTCCAGAAACGACATTATGGTGTCACTGATGCCCCCCTCCTCCAAGTATCACTTCTGCCCCAAAGTCCCCCTGTTTGCCAGACGAGGCAACCCTACTTTTCTGGCCTAACAACCAATCTGTAAACAATAGTGGAAAGGGACAAAAGAAATCTTTTACTCTTGCTGAAGTAGTAGTCATCACTGTGGATGACAGGGTATTGAACGCACATTTTATCATTAAAAGCAAAAGTTGCAATCTTTTAAAGATTTTTCTCACAAAAGTACATTCTCCTGCTTAAGAGCTACCTTTATAATCACCACTATCCTATTCCAAAATTATACTTAATGCCTATGAAAAAGCCCATGGAAAGGGTTCTTTATTGATTTATATAGCCCTTTTCATGTAGAATGGAAAATTATTATAAAAACCCAATTATCTTCAGAATACTGAGATACCTCTTTAATATCTCCATTTTACAGGTAAGAAACACACTTAATCAAGCCATAATAGTAGTGTTGTTCAATGAATAGAATGCTGGGCTGATGGTGTACATTCAGCAGAATAAGGCAGTAGGCTGTACTACTTCAAACTGCAGGTGTATGTTACAATCTTTCTCCTACCAAAAGAATGGGTCTGCATACATAAAATATTTATTTAATACATTTTTCTACATTTCCTCTAAAGAGCTTAGGCTAATATACTCATCCTCCCCTTCTTTATTTATTCTTAAAACAGCCCTGTGGCTGAACGAGAGTGCAATTTACCCAAGGTCACCCAACAAATGCCATAGATATGTGGGGACTAGAACCGGAGTTCCCCAGATCCTAGTCCAGTATTCTAATTTCTACCGCATACCAGACCTCAGCGACTCATGGACAAGGCAAGCTTTATAAGCCCAAGGAATTATTTTAATAGGAAAATATATAAAAGTCAAATGGCAATACTTAAACCTGCAGCGGTATTGTTGAAGAAAAAAAATTACTGTTTGATTCTGTGCATACATGAACTGCCCTTAACATGATATCTGATACGGTGTATTGTCCCTCTGTAATATACATCTTCTCTAGGTCAAAATATCTTATCCCTTACAAAGCAAATCAGACTTGGTTGGGTACATCTTACCCATTCTGCTATCCTTTTGTTCATCTAGTGTTAACAGATTTATTTAAAGCAATTTTTATATGACTATGCCTTCAGGTTTTTAAGAAAATGATTAAAATAAAAGTTGCAATTTCTATATTAATGGAAAATGATTAAAATAAAAGTTGCAATTTCTATATTAATGGAATATTTATAGGGAGTAGTCACTCTCTGAAAGACAACACAAACAGCACTATTGAAGATCACTGCATGAATTGTATATATAATATTGTAAATGTTAGATTCCACTGATTCCACAAAGGCTAGCTAACATACATTCAAAAACTCACATTTTAATATGCAATTAATTCATTCATCAGTGAAGGTTGTCAATGCCTGAATTCAAACATAATGATAAACTATGGCACATTCGTTATGACAAACCGTATAAATATTCAAGTGCAAACAATTCAGTTCCTGCTCTTGACCTCAGCTACTATAGACTTCATGGCTTTACAACAGAAGCGTTCCTCCCATTGGGCAAAGTGGGCAGTTGTCCAGGGTGCCCTCTTGTGGTGGGAACCAAAAATGCAGGTTTGTTTGTGGGATTTTTTAATATTTTCAGTGTTTTCTTCCCGTTTTTGGCCTGCAGGGGGCGCAGGGATTTTTCAGGAGACTCTCCTGATGATATCACCCAGGTTTGGTGAGGTTTGATTTAGGGAGTCCAAAGTTATGGACCCCCAAAGGGAGTGCCCCATTCCTCATTGTTTCTAATGAGAGCTAATAGGAGATGGGGGCTACACCTTTGGGGGTCGATAACCTTGGACCCCTAGAACCAAACTTCACCAAACCTGGGTGGTATCATCAATAGGGGCTCACAAAGATGCTCAGAAATTTTGGTGCTCCTATCTTAATAATTGCACCCCTGACAGCAGGCACCCCCCAAATTTCCCCAGATTCTCCTTTTAAATCCACCCTCTTCCTGCCAATGCTTGTTTTCTTTCTTTCTTTTATTCTCTCAATGCCTGTTGTTGTTGTTGTTATTGTTGTTGTAGATTTCACAGCTGATATGAACATTATAAAGTTATGCTTGTTGCAAGACCACAGTTGAGAAATATTTACAGCAGGGAAAATCTTTCTTGCGGTTGTGCTCAGGAAATCAGTAACTTGGTGCTACTGAAACTGCTGCCTTTGCTATTTTGCAAGACCAACAGATGGTGCTTCTGGGTGCAGGGTCAACATTAGGTATTGACCTGGCCACTGAAGTGACTGAGATGGTTCACCCGACTAGCCAGGCTTTTGCTTTTTGCTGATTTAGCTTACTAAATGGAATTCATATGTAACCTCATACGTAATCAAGTCAAATGATGCTGATTATATTGAGATGATTAACGACAAAGTTTCTAAAATTGTCTTATGCTGATGTGTTTTTGATGACTGTACTAATATGTTAAAGGTTAAGATTGTGAGCCTGAGTGGACAGCCGACAGCCAGCCAGGATTGGCCAGATGAGATCAGAAGGTCTGTTCAGAAACACCTTAAAATGAGCTGTACTGCGATACAGACTTCAGAGAGTTGGTACCAAGGTATTATGCTCTCTCCATGTCCACCTGACATGTCAATAAATCTAGCTTGCTATTAGCCATCTTTGTTTGGAGTTTTTCATGAGTAAAGAATTCCATAACATAGCTGCCAGATCTTTAGCTGGTTGTTGGCCTTCATTACAATTCGAACCTCACCCAGAGGCTTAGGAAGTTGTAATGTATTGTAAAGTATTTGTGCGGATCCCAGCAGGACTGCCTTCTGAATTTGACAGATGTTAATTTTGTCAATTCGAAGATGTTTCAAGTGCTGCCCTAGTGTTTTTGGGATGGCGCCCAGCGTGCCGATTACCACTGGGACAACCTCAGCTGGTTTGTGCCATAGACGCTGAAGCTCGATTTTCAAATCGTGGTATCTAGTGACCTTCTCGTGTTCTTTTTCAATGACCCTGCTGTCACCGGGGACTGCTATGTCGATGATGGTCACTTTCTTGTCCTCGAGCACGGTGATGTCTGGTGTATCGTGTTTCAACACTTTGTCTGTTTGGATTCGAAAGTCCCAAAGGATCTTGACTTTCTCATTTTCCATTACTTTCTCTGGACAATGTACCCACCAGTTCTTAGCTGTTCTTACGTTGTAATTCTTGCATATATTCCAGTAGTGGTGTGTTGTTGTGGTGTGTTATTGTTGTGGTAGTGGTAGTAGTAGATGATTTCACAGCTGCCAGATCTTTAGCTGGTTATTGGCCTTCATTACAATTTGAGCCTCACCCAAAGGCCTTTGTTGTTGTTGTTGTTGTTATATGCACCCCCTTCGGCATGGATTTAAAGTGAGAATCTGAGGTCCCCAGTTTAAACATTGAAAGTGATGCTGTTTCAGGTGGGGGAGAATCCACCCCAAAATAGCATCACTTTCAATGTTGTTTAAACTGGGGACCCCAGATTCTCCCTTTAAGGTGGATTTAAAAGGAGAATCTGGGCTCCCTAGTTTAAACACCATTGAAAATGATGCTGTTTGGGGGTGGATTCCAGCATCACTTGTTTAAACTAGGGAGCCCAGATTCTCCTTTTAAATCCACCTTAAAGGGAGAGTCTGGGGTCCCCAGTTTAAATAACAATGTTTTCATAGCAGTAATAAAACATTTTGAAAGCATTTTGAAATTGTTTTCAAAAAAATATTTCTGTTGTGTGGATGGCCCACTGCTGTGTTCAGATTTGTGAGTTGGGGCATGTTCTATAATGTGATGGTGACTTTGAAACGACCTGGTGGAAACATCATTGTTTGGTCACGGTGGGGGAGGTTGGCTGCCCATGGGGCGGGGGGGGGGGGGCAACAAAACCAGGTTTTGCCCAAGGCTCCAGTTTGCCCAGGTACGCCACTGCTTTACAACAAACCATAATGTCTGCATTAAATGAAGCAACAGTAGCTCAGATTAGGCATCCTGTGGAAACAATGTCTATTTTAACTATGGTTAGGTTGTGAAACCGAAAGTCAGCTCACAGCAATAACTCAAGAGTCTCTACATTGAGCCTCATATTAAATCGTGTCTTGCCACTTCTGACCAAAACAAACTACATCTGCTTTTGAATGACTGTTGCACTAAAAGAACTGCAGACATAGCAAAGTTTTTGACAACAGCTTTATCAACAACTGTGCACTCCTGTTGACCACCTAATAACCTTTCTAATTGTTGTTATTGTTAGTCTGATTGTTTTATCATATGCCTAATAAAAGTAATGAATGAATAACTCAAATCCAGGTTTCCTTCAACAACTGCTACTTTCTTTGTCTCTGTAGCTTCAGATGGTGCCATCGAGGAACAAGTCTGGTTCAAGTCATAAATAATGTCAAACTACATCTAGTAAAACAAACTCAGATCCTAGTTTGAATGACTCTATGTTTGGCCTGCATTCAGTCACATTAACCATAATTCATTTAGTTCAACCACAGTTTTCTATATAATGTCTGAACTGAATCTGTGGGTTTGTCGCCTTCAAAACCAGATTCAATGTCACAGTTTAATCCCCACAAGTAGTTAAGAAAATTCCCCAACACAGCAGTATGCATGAAGACTATGTATGGGGTTTTATTTTACTGTGCATATACATATTATGAACCTGTAGCTATTTGTTGCTTCCAAGCACATGACTAGGATATAAAACTTATATGCTTAGTTAAGACACATTACACACATTTTGGTCTATATTGCTTAAATCTACATACATATTTGTAGAAGATAGACATTCTAGGTGATAAAAAAAACTTACCTGGTGATAAAAAGGATGTAAACTGATAAAATATTTCACTGTCTTTCTTTTGGCCACTATATCCCACAATGCTGCCTATGTCCAATGGAAATGTCTTGAGATGAGCACCAGTTGCTAGATCATGAAGCTGCAGGACATTCTTCACATCATGGAGATAACACAGGACAAGGAAGTTGGATCTAACACAAGCTACCCATTCTGTTAGAAGGAAAGGAGAGAACAAGTTTTTTTCCAGAAGAAATACAAAAACATGCTTCATAAATATCATTTATATATGATAGTGGTGTACCTAAACAAAATGGCACCCAGGGCAGAAACTAAAATGGTGCCCCCTGGTCTGGGCAAGAACTAAAATGGTGCTCCCTGGGTCCCCCCAAATTTGCTTCCTCCCCCAAAATTGTGCCCCTACCTCCTTGCGTCCAGCTTCTCCTGCCACAATGCATATGGTTGAGGGTCCTGGCTAAATGGGCCCTTCAAAGCACACTGCCCTGAAGAGTGGCAACGTCACCTTTAACAAGCCCACTCTCCCCATCAGAGGGCTCTATATAAACTCCTCTCCTTGGTGAGGCGAGCTGAAATCCAGCACATCTTTGCGCCTGGCCTCTCCTGCGGCCTGGCGCCTGGCAGGCCAGAAGCTGGTGAGCATGGCCCCAGCATGGAAGGACCCACTGGCCACTGGCCGGGGCCTTGTGCTTGGCATCTCCTGCAGCACAGTGCCTGGCAGCTTCCTCCATGCCGGGGCCACACTCATCAGCTTCAGGCTCACCAGGCGCCGTGCCACAGGAGAGACCAGGCGTGCCCCAGGAGAAGGGAGCCGCCGGGCACCGGCCAGGTCCTTGCGCCTGGATTCTGTTGCGGTGTGGTGCCTGGCAGGCCCGAAGCTGGCGAGTATGGTCCTGGCATGGAGGGAGCCGCTGGGCAGTGCACTGCAATAGAGACCATGCACAAGAACCCGGCCAGTGCCCCCCCCCCCACATGACTAGATGGTGTGTGCCGGGAACATGTGTCGGAGACATGCCCTCGTGGGCAGTACATCCCTGATGTATGAACAGAAAGTATAACTGCTCTTAACTCCCTAGGTCCAAGTAAAAATACTTGTTTTTTGGATTTTATATGTTGTTTCATAAAAGCCATTATTGTCACACTCTAGTGTACGCTTCTGTTTGGAGTAAGTCTGAACAATACATGGAAGCATAGGAAACAGAAAACTATATATTGTCTTTTAAATTCAGCAAAGGGCAGACATTTCATTTGCACTCTTCATAGTTACTAATTAAACCTTTAGAAGGCCATTTGGTTCTAGAAAAGACAGCAACTTGAGAAAATATTTGTAAATATAAGAGAAAACTGCAGAAAATAAAAACCAAAATATAGTGTCTCAAAATAAAAATTGATGCAGAGATGGCATATTGTCTAAATCATTATCATGGGTAAGGCTCAATCATAGTGGTCAAAGTAAAGAAATGAACAAGTTAAGGAGCCTGGCAAACTATCTCTGAACGTCTTGACTACAAAGAAATCTTTATTGACCTTAACTTCATTAATGCTAACGTGAGGCCGTTTCTGCATGGTTCAAATACCCTGTATTGAGCAAGGGGAATATCCCAGACTGGCCCAGAAGTTCGCACAGTTCCTGGTCCTAAAGTGGGTTTGTGTAGTCGACCCACGTGGTCAGCGTAAGAACGAGACGAGACGCGGAGATAACATCTGGTGGAGATCGCCAGCAGCGGGAGCCCGGAGGTCCGTGTTCCTAGCGCGGTCTCCCGATGCTGGTTCCTGGCACCTTTATTGTTATTCTATGGTGTAGGAGGGAGGACCCGGGGGGGGGAGTTCCGGAGAGGCGGGAGGTCGGAGATCATCATGTGATGCATGATTTCACCTTTCACGTCACGGAAGGCGTAGCGTCTGAGCCTAATCCTCTCACCTGGGGGGCAAGACCATTGTCCCTACGCCCGGTGACTGAGCCAGACAGTTCATGACCCGTGACTCATAGGGGGATGAGGAGTGGGGAGTGCCCAGTGCGGCCAGAGGCCGTGGAGTCCGATAGCGTCTAACGTTCTACTGCAGTGCTGCTGGGTCAGCAGTGCATTACATCTCCTCCTTTTACATTTTAGAAGGGGGGACGAGAAATGCTAAGGGGTGATTTAAAGGGGCGCTTGTCTCCTCCGCCCGTCTGGTCCAAGCTGGCCGAGCTGCTTGTGTAACATTAGAACTTAGTTTGCGGGGTAGGGAAATTCGAGGGGCTTCTTACACACGCTACAGGCAATATTAGACACATTGAGCGAAACAAGATCCGATGCTTGGGCACACAATTAAACCAATGCAGAGCTGCACAATAGCACTCAACCACCCACACCGCAGCCAGCCCTAGAGGGCTGAACACCTATGGGGCAAAACATCATATTTCAGATTAGATACAACTTCTTGCAGCTCATTGCTTTCTCTTATGAATCAATTGGGAATTATCAGAAAGATTAACACGACACATATTATGTACATTCTCACAACCTTGGTGATGTAATAACAATAAGTAATCAATAGCGGCACGATTGTCTAGGGTCGCGGCAGCGAAGTTCCTGCTGCCTCGGAGGCCAGGAGCGTCCAGAGCAATGGAGGTAGAATTGATGGACTTCAAGAAGGGCACAGGCCAGCCCAATAGTCTTAGCATTGTAGAAAGCGGTCCGGGGACTCCCACTAGGAAGTTGCGAGAGTGAGCGCCAGCGGAGAGGCTGACAGCGTCGGCTCCGACGGGAAGATCGGTCAGACAAAGAGTTCAGAGAGTCGGGCGGAATGTAATAAAACGCCAGGTGTTAGATTCGGTTAGCGACAGTCTTGGTGACAAGGGAGAGAGCGCCAGCCGGGAGGGTTTGGACGACGGGTCCCCGATTAAAGCTCGCCATAGAGTACCTGATGGATGAGGCATTCATGAAGGGGCTTAGCGAGACTCCATGGGAAGTCTCGGGCGCTTTGCAGAAGGGGAGCAGGCAGGAGCTTAGCAGGCTCCCGACTCCTAGGTACTGGCCCAGGCAGAAAGATGAAGGCGCTGGCAGCGGCAGCAAACTGCTCCCAGATGTTGGCCTGGTGAAAGCTCGATCAGGGGTGGCCGACGCCATCGGCAGGAGGGGCAGCAGAGCAGGCAAAGGATGGTGTGCCGAGTTGGCGGTGATGATAAAGAGAGCGGCACAGAGGTTCTCGGGTGTCTCGGGTGGTCTTGCTGGCGCAGCGGCTCTAGGGTTTGGCTGGTGGTGTATGGCGCCTCCCCAGGTCATTCGGGTCTTTGGGGCGTTGGCGGCCGGCTGTGTGAGACCGCTGGAAGCGGGATCCTTTAGAGAGATGTGTTCCATCTCGGGATGGGGTTGGTTTCTCCCGCAAGCCATCTCCATGGGATTTGGCCTGTCATGGCTAATCCGGAGTCCACAGGGACCTGTAGGAAGAGGACTGAAACACCCCTTTCCCAGGTTATGGGGGGGCGGGTCCCGCCAGGCTCAGTTCTAGAGCGGATGGCGGGAGATCGGGTCCGGAGTTTTGTTTGAGTTGGGGTTTAGAGTTTAGAGTTTAGAGTAAGAAGGCTTGTTTTGCAGTCTGTGAAGGTTGCTTTTAATGCAATCCTCCTGGGGGCCGCCTACTCCTCTTTCTTTGGTGTTTGACAGGGAGGGCAGGAGGTAGAGGCGACCCTGGTGGGAGTAGCTTCAAGCCATCAGAGTGCGCCAAGGCTGAGGGTCCGAGCTCTCGAGAGGAGAGGGAACAGAGCAGGGTCCTGGGGATTGTGGGTATGCATGCTTAATCAGCAACACAAAAGGGGCTTTGGAGCGCCTTTTTTGGGGATGGGTGCATCCGGAGAATGATGCAATCAAGCTGATTAGAGGCAGATTCCTGCTTACACAAACAAAAAAAAGGGGGGTTTTTCTTTGCAAAGGGGGTTTGCACTTCACCGCGGACCTTGGTGGCTAACGAGGAAGCTGGATGGTGCTAAAATTTTGTGATCAATTATCTTGGGAATTGCAGCCCACGAGACCGGCTCCTTAAAGAGGCGGTTTCGGTAGCGCCCTGGCCTTTAACGTGGTACTGATAAAGTTGCCAGGCGCTACAGGCATGCTCATAACCCAAACGGGTTTGGGTATTAGGGCATAATGGTGGCAGCCCTTTTTAAACTGGGGCCTGTCCTGAGCAGTGCTGCGGTATCAGGACGGGCCCAGATTTTAATCCAGGGAGGGCCAGTCAGCCAATTGGCCCTCCGCCCGCCTCCACTGGTCGAAAACAGAAGGAGAGGAGGGAGGGAGAGGGAAACAGTTTTCTCGGAAATTAGAAAGTAATTTTAGGAAGGCACGATTGGGATCAATGATCTGTGACGGCTTTATCCATCCCAGACCAAAGTCGTTTTGACCTGACTCATGAGGTCCCTTCCCCAGAGATTGACATGGATGTCTAAGACGATGCGGACTGTGAGCTGCCGCCGAGTCCTGGGTTGTTGACCGTGGCCCGAGGGCGGATGCTCCGTCGCTGGGTTTGTCTCCCCCCACCCCAGATGTGCGGAGCAAGCCTCGGTCGGCCACTGGTCGGGCCACTTTCGCTGCTCTGATGACGGTAACATCAGCGCCCGGTGTCCACCAGGCCCTATGAACATACATCCTTCTATGGCGAAGCTCCAGGTATGGCGGGAGCTCCCGATGAAGCGTCTCCACCGCTGCGACGGTGGTGGTGTAGGCGCCATGTTGGCTGCTGGGGCTCGTAGCCTTTATTGGGTCGGCAGCGGGCAGCGCATGGGGCAAGAAGAATCAACTGAAGCAGGCGCTGGCTCGCAGGCAACTCCTGTGGGATGTTTGTCCAGACTTGGGAATGGATGGGTCCTGGTGCGTGGAGTCGATCCACTGGGACGTGAACAGTCCCTGTTCAGCGGCAGAGGCCTTTGGCAGCACTAGCCCAATAGTGGTAGGGATGGGCTCTGCCATACTGGGTTGGGGCGACAAGAACCTAAGTGGGGGGGGAACTTAAAGGAGATGGGCTGGGTGCATGCACGGCCAGATGCCACGAGAGGGGGGGGTGGTTTTGGCAGGGGCAGCCTTGGGTGTTTGGGTCTGCTCTAGTATTCTCCTCCTTGGTCCTGGGCTGGGGAGACGCCTGGGCGGGAGTTTCCCGACGGGCAGTCGTTTCTCCAGTGGAAGCCTTTCTGGCATCATGGGCACGGGTTTTAGGTGGCCTTCTCCTCCTGGGGAGGACCCTCCTCCATCCGGGTTGTAGGCCCCACTGGCTGCCTACACTCCCTTCGAAGTGTCGGGTCTGCCGCAGTTAAAGCAGTCATCCTGAGGCTGCCGCCCGGTGGAGAGTGCGCACTGCGGCGAGGAGGCTAGCTTGGTGGGCGGAGGATCCGATGTCCTGGCAAGCCTTAAGCATGTCGGCCAGTTCAGGATTTTTGCCCAGGCCCGTGATTGCCCCAAGCGGTGCACTGCGGCATGGAGGCGCTCTCTTTAGCGCAGGCGCATGAGGAGCTCGCTTTGGGCCTCTTCGCCATCTACCTGCCTCTTGAGCTTCCTGGAGCCTGTTCACAAACTCGGCATAGGGCTCTTGGGTTTTGGCCGGATGGTGGAGAAACTCTGGGTTGGCTGGCGGCATTGGGGACTTTGATAAATGCCTTATAGAAGCACTCCAGAGGCTTAATCGTAAGGGTGGCCTCAGGCAGGACAATCTGATCGCTGGGGTTGGCCAGCATCGAAACCGTGAAAGCTGAGCGGCTGTGTAGGCGCCCGCCGAGCTCCTGCTGATGCATTGCTGGCGAACTTCAGCTTCCCAGATCACAAATTGTGCAGGAGCTCAGGAGCATCACGAAAGGTGGTTTTCCAGTCGTCCGGAACCATTAGGGTGATTCCCTCGCGATTGCCTCCAGCATGCCTAGGGGCTAGTGATTCCCCGTCTCGCGTAAACGCGGAGCTCAGTGAGGATGTTATAGTTTAAAGGGCGGTACTTCGACAATACGCCCGAATGACGCCACCCTCCCCCTCGGTATCTGTGAAATGGATGGGGCATAATGCAAGAATATCGGCATCGTCTTCCGCCAGGGTTTTCTTTCTTCTGCAGATCGTGGCTAATACGCTCTGAGAGTTTTGAAACCCGCACCATTACGATATGGACGGAGGTGCAGTGGCTTCGAGGAAAATGAAGGCGGAGCAAGGGGAGGCGTCTGAGCCGCTGGAGAGTTTGGAAATGGGCTAAGGAGCAAGGGGGGGCAGAAGGAGGACAGGCGTCCAATTTAGTTGGATAGAGAAAAATTCGGGTTGAAATTGAAGGTGAAAGATCGAAAGGAGGGCTGCCTACAGCAAGGGAGCCATGGAGTCTGCAGGCTGATGGCGACATAACATTGTCTCCACGCCAGTAGCAGTGACATCGTTACGAGGCTCTGTCGCGAAGAGTGCGCCCGATGTTTTCCCAGTCCTTAAGATTCAATGTCCCCCCTCTGGGTACCATGGACACTGAGCTTCAATCTCCTCAACCAATTTAGCAGCTCCCCTCTTTACGGGACCCTGCCGCATTTCGCTAACGCGTTTCAGTTCGTCCAACGCGTGCTTGTCATAAGCTCCTGCTTTTGCAAGCTCCCATACTCACCGGTGTTCCGTCGGACGAGAGAGTGTCCTAGGGACGCTGTCTCTGCGCCCGATCCAGAGAGGACAGGCGACACGAACGGGTGGTCCCTGGATGCGCTCGCATCCAGCGGACTCTCGTATCGCTGCCCTTCCCCAGGCGACGGTGAGCAGGGTGGGAGGTTCGAGGATTCCCGGGTTTCGCACCAGCTTGTAAATCACCCACGTGGTCAGCTGTAAGAACGAGGACGGTGACGCTGGAGATAACATCTGGTGGAGATCGCCAGCAGCGGAGCCCGGAGGTCCGTGTGTTCCTAGCGAGTCTCCCGCGTGCTGGTTCCTGGCACCTTTATTGTTATTCTATCGGGGCGCAGGGAGGGAGGACCGGGGAGTTCCGGGAGAGCGGGAGGCGGGAGGTCGGGAGATCATCATGTGATGCATGATCTCACCTGGCTACGTGCGGAGAGGAGCGTAAGCGTCTGAGCCTAATCCTCACCTGGGGGCAAGACCATTGTCCCTGCGCCCGGTGACTGAGCCAGACAGTTCATGACCCGTGACTCATAGGGGGATGAGGAGTGGGGGTGCGGTGCGACCAGAAGGCCGTAGGTCCGTTGGCGTCCCAACGTTCTACCACGGTGCTGCTGGGTCAGCAGTGCATTACTACAGGTTTGCCCTGAGATATTTCCTTCATCCCAGGATTTTCAAAAATCACCAATTTGGTGATTCTTTTCAAAAATCCTGGGGTGAGCCTGCTACCATGCAAATAACAACGGGAGAAGAATCAGTTTATTTTTCCCGTCCAGCCACCTAATCTCCCTGCCCCTTAGCCTGCCCCCCTGATCTTCCCACCTGACCATCATTCAAGCTGCCACACAAAAACAACAGTCAATCAGAATGCGGGACAATAGGCACTCTCAGATACGCTTGCAATGTAAATTCAGAAGGCCTGGGCTCGTGCGAAAGAAATTGGAGTATTTATTGTGTAGATTCATGAGATTGCACAGTACCAACACACCAAATGCACAGGGTAAGTCTTATGAACAAACAAATATGCCATGTCAAAACAGAAATGTCCTTGTGATGCTTGTACTATTTGAACCTTGGTATAAGCATGATTATTATCAGTGCTTAAACACCACTATATCATGTTAAAGTCAGGTTATTAATAATAAAATAAGGCTATTAGGCTTTCTTTTAGATCTCATAACCACAAACAAGCATTACTATTTACTCAAAGCTTAATATTACAGCAGCAAGTTCAATTTTAATCAATTTTACTTTGAAAATAAAGGACTGATCTGAACCTCTCTGGCTCTTCTATGGGTTAGAACATTTCTCAGAGATACTGTTGTATTTAAAAAAGGTCTTATAAGACCCCACACTATAGAAAATATATCTCTGGCAACATTCAGTGTAGTGCTGATTTAAGCAACAAGGGTAATAGTGATGCTACTGTGGAATAAAGCAAAGCTGCGTGCTGTAGGATGCTCCCCACACTCTCTAAAGTTAGTTTATCAAGTTACTTTTCAAACAGTTAAAGAGAAATAAAGTAGAGATCAAAATATGGTCTCCAAAAATATGATCTCAACCCCTGCTAATTTTTGATGTCCTGGAGTTCTTGCCCTATACATTTTCTTTTTAAAGTCATTGCCTTTATATCTAAATTGCTTCAGTTCACATAATATGGTTCTAAATTTATCTCAACTCTGTGTGAAGCCTCTCATTATAACCAACTTCAGTTTTGCGCTTTGGAAGAAAAAATGATTGAACCGAGATAGAAAACTGACACCTCTTTCAATTTCTACAAAGGCAACTACTACTGTTACCAACAATAACAATTACCACTCAAAATTTATGCTGTGTTGAGCTGTGGCATTCAGTAGCAAGCAGCAACCCCAAAAGCTGACTGCTATTACTAATAACAACAAATGAAAGAGCATTTTTGTTTCTAATAACTGAAGACTGATCCTATGAATACTAGCAGACCTGCTGCCTAAAATTGAAGATGATACAAAGCTAGACATATCAATGAATGGTCAGAAGTTAAAGTGATCTTCAGAAGGGAGATGCCACTTGCCTTGAAGTCACTGAAATACAACAACCTGTGAGGAAGACAGCAATACTTAAAAGAAAACAGATATCAAAGGCACTTTCAACGATTCCAAGGAACATAGCACAAGCCACCAATATCTCGTTGAGCAATTCCTGTGATAAAGAGGACTGGATGTCGTTGACATGTCTGTCAGCTAGGATTGCTTTTCTGTATGTCAACAAATCTTAAACACTACTAAAAGAAGCTAGTTTGACTAACTTCAGTCTCACGCGTTTCATAAAATGGGACTGGATGTATGTCTACAAAACCTAAACACAATTGCCAAGAACCAAGTTCCATGGAACCAATGTTCTTTGCTTCTAAATAAACATGTTTGAGACTGTGCTGCCCAAAACTCTTGTGACTGGCCGATCACAAATGCTGCAATGCTTTTATCTTGACGTCTGAAAGAACATCCACAAACAGTTTCAAAATGATTAAACCTAACCTTGAAATTACAGTAGTTTATATAATATGCAAAGCAGATACTGTAAACACAAGTTGGAAAAAGTTTTCGAAGTTTCTGTGTCATCAGAGAAATAGAACAGGCTGTAGTTGAAGGTTTACAAATGTTACAGCACCTAAAATGTGAATAGAATGCTGTCAAACAGTGAAATGCAGCTTATTATACTAGGACAATGAATCACTCTATGCTAAGTAACCATTTAACCTTTGGATTCTTACATGTCTTGGTTTTTCAGAAGGCATTTCATTAATATGTCATCTGTGTTTCAGGTAAAGTCAGATTCCCTTGACTGCAGAGCTCTCAGGGCAATAAATTATTAACTGCCTTCCACTATAATTATGTCTTTTCAAACCAAATCTTGGAAATGACTAAAGAAATATGACACAATGGCAGGATGGCCTTTTAGCATCACTGCAAGTTGCTCTTTAGGAAAGAGGAGTTTTTGCTGGAAATGTGACTGCCTGAATACTGAAAATCATATGGTTGTTCGAGTTCACAAGGATTCAAGCACTGAGGGACACATTAATTTTTAACACAGTTTGAAATAAATATTTCATTATTATAAGAACATCATATCCACAATAAAACAATATAAAAACTTTCTAAAATGCAACAGGAAGAGGTTCTTAGAACCTACACCCTACTTGCATTGCTCATGAAATGATCCCTATAGGACAAATCACTGTTTAAAAAAAACTTTATTAATTGTGCAATATTTTCAGTTTCCAATAGAAGCAGTCATGAATGCATTAAAATGGTGAAATTATAGTTCAATTATTTGTTTCACTAAAGTTTTCTCAGACACGTTCATTGTGGCCACACATGATTCCTGAAAGTGCTTCCATTGTATGATCACAATATCCCCCCCCACCCCCCCGCCCCGCCACCATCTTAGCATAGCTTACTACTTTAAAAATATTCTTACCCAGAACATCCCTGCCATGCTCAGGAACCAGCACTTTCCATTTGCTTTCTTCAGGATCACTAAAATCAATGTTAATTAATCGATAATTTGGAGCATGATGATTCGTCTTGAAGGTAAACACAGTCCCCTCATTGGTGACATAATCATATTCTGCATCAAAGTTGTCTATCAGTTTCACCCACTGAAGAATACCTATTAAGAAAAAAATAAATTGTTTTACACTTCGTGTGATTAAGGGATCCAATGGAAAAGTTCCTTGGAACATCACAGTTGCAATGGTCAGGACTGCGAAACTGCCACAAGGAAGCGTCCTCTAGATTCTATAGCAATTTACACTGTATTTAAGTTTTAGCACATTAATTCGCCACAGACCAGAACAACCAAGCTGCTGCTATAACGAGGCAGCTTCAGAGGTGGGATCCAGCTGGTTCTCACAGGTTCCCGAGAGTAGGTTACTAATTATTTGTGTGTGCAGAGAGGGGGTTACTAACTGGTGATTTTGCCACGTGATTTTTGCCTTTGTTACGCCCTCCTCTCAGCAGTAGCGTGCAGAACTTGAAGCAGTCTAGCAGGAGGTGCACCGGTGTGCGTGGCAGCCTGCACCTGCGTGCATTTGTTTCCCGCCCAAGGACTGGTGCAGCGGCTGCGTCCTTGCCCCAGCCCCGCCCAGGAATGCCCTGCCCCCAAAATGCCAGGCCACGCCCCCGTCGTGCCCCGCCCAGCCCCATTGGCGCTACGCCACAGTTTGAATCCCACCACCATGGGAACCTGTTACTAAAATATTTGGATCCCACCACTGGGCAGCTCCTCCTTTGCAGTTTAAGGAATTCGAAGGTGGATGAGGCGAACAGGCTATTGATTTTCACAGTTTAGTAACAACTTGTTGCTTGATTGGCTAAGGAATGCAAACACATAGTGCTCACACGGCCAACATTTGCTGACAGCAAAAACAGACTGATTCCCCAGATTTCTTTGTGGGTTTTTATGTTCTTCCATACAAAACAAAAACAATACATTTTTCTCCACAAAGTAAATGAGCAAATAATGATGGAGACTTGGCTAAAACCATTGCCCTCAACACTGAACTTTCTGTGCCTTCTACCTGCAATACCAAACCATAACAAACTGCAAATCCTCACTATAAGTTCAGAGTTGAAGATGAATTTTATTCTACGAACCATGAGTTCCATTTAATTTTAATGGTGCATGCATTTACTGTTTGGTTTGCCAAGAGGAGCTTAAAACCTAATAATCCTGAGCCATTTATTGTCTGCCTCTCAGAGACTTAGGCATGAAGAAGGAATGACTAACAATTGGTCTCAAAGAAAGAACTTCATTTGAAAAGATTTTTAAAAGCTTTGTGACTGATGGAATGGCTCTGTTAATAAGTTTGTTAAAAGTCAACGTTTTTAATATGAGGGGTGACTCAATCCTGTAAAATTGTTTTTGAAGCAATCACTGAAGAAAGATGAATGAATGCATTGATATAGCTTTGATAAGTTTATTTTATACATATTTAAACATATTTGTGGGACCTAACCATTCAGTAATGGTGTTGTTTGGTGAATTGTTTCCAGTGCTACCATGTGATTCATAAACCCATATGTGAAAGCAGTAGAAAAGAAAAAAGCAAAGGACGCAGCACAGAGGACTTAAAGAAAATGCCTATGATTCACAGAAAAGAGCATTCACCTAAGAGATCAATGAAAAACTCAGATCTCCTAGCTACATCAAACATGCTGTGAGCATACATATAAGAAAGAAATGATATACTGTTTGTAACACAATAATTTATATATAAACTTCCTTTGACAATTTGTTCTTTGGGAAACATAAGCAGCAAGGAATCAATATGGCAGTCTATATTATCCCACATGAGCATTTCATGTGCAGTAAGAATCTCCACGCCAGAAAGCAAGTTGCAGACTATCACAATCTAAGGCTCCTTCCGCACATGCAGAATAATGCACTTTTAATCCACTTTCAGTGCATTTTGAAGCTGTGTGGAATAGCAAAATCAACTTGCAAACAATTGTGAAAGTGGATTGAAAGTGCATTATTCTGCATTCTGAGAGCTTACTTTGGCATACCAGCTGGGTCATAGACACTGGGAAAACAGGCCATAGAGGAGGAGGAGGGAGGAGGAGGAGGAGGAGGAGAGTTTGGATTTATACCCTTCCCCTTTCTCTTCTATAAGGAGTCTCAAAGTGGCTTACAAACGTCTTTCCCTTCTCCTCACAACAGACACTTTGTGAGGCAGGTGGGGCTGAAAGAGTTCTGAGAAAACTGTGATGAGCCCAACGTCATCCAGCAGGCTTCATGTGTAACAGCGGGAAAACAAATCTGGTTTTCCAGATTAGAGTCCTCTGCTCTTAACCACTACACCATGCTGGTTTACACCAACTGTATTACTGGAACAGGCTCCCTAAGGAGACCAGGGCCATGCAGGATCTACAGTGTTCTGCAGGGCCTGCAACACTGACCAGTTCTGCCTGGCTTTTGGCCAGCCGGGGTAGCCATCAGACCCTTGTACCATCTAGGCCTCCCGTGGGTGGGAGTGGTGTTGGGAGGGAAAAGTCGCCATCAGTTGTATTAATCCGTTGAGTTGTAAATTTTAATTCATTGTTTTATGATGCTTTTACCAAGATTTATATTATATTATATATTTGATGTACACCACCCTGAGCCTTTTTGGGGGAGGGCAGTTGAAAAATGTAATAAATAAATAAATAATCATGTAAGACTATTGCAGTGAAATCCTAAGAACATGTTTCCTAGCTCCACTATGTAGGCTTGAGAAAGATACTGAGTAGATCTGCTGAGGACTGCACTTTTGGTCTAGTACAGGGGTCTGCAACCTGTGGCTCTCCAGATGTTCATGGACTACAAATCGCATCAGCCCCTGCCAGCATGGCCAATTGGGGCTGATGGGAATTGTAGTCCATGAACATCTGGAGAGCCACAGGTTGCAGACCCCTGGTCTAGTACTATTTATTTATTTATTTTATTTATGACTTGCCCTTCTTTATTTATGACTTGATGTGACTATTGCCTTTTCCGCATGAATAGCTTATCACAGTGATTGAATCATGTGGCTTAGAAATGTTTTCTGAGAAATCATTTTGTACCCCTCCTTTCACCCCATAATTTTAACATTCGTACTGCAAAAAAAAAAGTAGTATTCCTGGTAGGGGTCAGATATCACCAGATATCATGTCTGGTGAAAGTGCTGGACATCCCCCCCCCCCTTTTTACACAGATGTTATTGTGCTACCATGCAGTCGCATGAAGCTTCCATCTCAAAATGGATGCCCAAATCCAGAGCGCTAGGCGCAATATGTTTAGTAACATCAACATGTACTCAACAACCTGACTCCCCTCCCGCCAAACACTAAAATCTTGATCCACATTTGTTGTTCCAAGTCTGCTTTGCTTTTAACACATTAAAAGTGACCAGTGCATGCTAATAACACCATTGAACTATCACACCTTTGCTAATACAGTGCAATCTTCTCATTTTTTTCAAGCAGTATTTTGATTTCTGGGAAATCTAAGATGATTCAATGGGAGGGAGGAGAAGGCAAAACCGAGTAGTTGAACACCCTACCCAGATTGTTATCCTGTAATAAACCATGAATGTGTTTATATCAGTTTACAGATCTTGTAGCATTTTTGCTTTTTTGAAAGATAGGGCATATATCTAGACAGGCAAAATGGCAGCTGCTACAATTCACAAATACTTTCTTTAAAAAGCTGCTGTTAAAGAAAATTGCAAAAAGATTAATTTACACACTGCAACAAAAAGGATGATAAGAAATTATTAAAAACACCTTAATAAGTGAAATGAGCTGTAAAAAGAAGAATACATTTTCAAAGTAAATGGAGGGGAAAGGGTTCTCCCAAGCAGTGCATTTTAACAGCAACCATTTGATGATATATTTGCATATTCAAATTGCTAAATATGCAAAGATTTAAACACTTAATTATACAGTATGTTTGGATACTTATTAATTCAGCTTAGAAATGTCCAAACATTTGAGTAATTGATCTATGTTCACTAAGGATCAGTATTGTTCTAAAGGTTCTCTATGAAAATGTCATTATAACCAAGACATTATACTAATTAAATCTCCTTTCTTCTTTGTGATCCTGCTTTTAACATCTGCTTGCTTTTCTAAAATGTTAATTTACTTTTCAACTATGACAAAGCCTCATTAGTAATTAGAAATTCTTAATGTAGTTTAAATGGAAGAAAAGTGCACATCATTCCATGTTTTTGTAGGAACAAAACATAATTACTGGCTTTTGATAGTTTGAAATCAATCAGTATGCAAAAGAGTTCTACCTGCTCCCATGATTCAAACTGCAAGAGTCAATGAGATACAATAATTAAAGTGTTGGACAAGGAATGGTGAGATCTAGGCTCAAATCCCTAACGCGTCTACTTAGTGATCTTTGACTTGTCACTCTCTTAACTTACCTTAGAAGGTGACTGTAAGAGTAAAATGGAAGAGAGGGAAACTGCCCAAAGCTCCTTGGAGGAAGGACAAAACAAACTAGACAGATATGGATCATGTGTTCTTGCCACGTTTCACTGAAAATAGCAATGTCATGTAAATAGGGACATATAAACCCTGACAGTCCCTGTAGCAAGCAGTTAATTAATCACTGGAAGGTCAATAGTGCATTATGCAATCCAAAAGGAGATACTTTCGCGCCATGATTGCTCTCTTCTTTTCAATGTCCATCCTCCTTGCACAAAATCTAAAATACCACATTATACAATCCATTTCTTTTCAAAGTTCATTTCACGTCTAAAAATGCCTCATGTGGTGAAAGCCATCTTGGTGTTTTTTTTGACAAAGTCCAAATCTGAATTTATCCCATATCTTCAGAATGGTACGCCTAATACAAAATGATTGTTAAAATCCTTATTAATTTTAGCTTTATTATACCATAAATAAGCATCACACTTACAGTAACGTCCTTCTAAGTCCAGCAGTCTTCTATTTCTTAACATGATCCATTATTTCAACCAGACTAAACAACATGATGCAAATCTCGAAACAGGTATACTTAA
The DNA here is from genome assembly GCF_021028975.2 of Sphaerodactylus townsendi. Classification (NCBI taxonomy): domain Eukaryota; kingdom Metazoa; phylum Chordata; class Lepidosauria; order Squamata; family Sphaerodactylidae; genus Sphaerodactylus; species Sphaerodactylus townsendi. Next base: position 124,664,249 of record NC_059425.1, on the reverse strand, counting down.
CACACATACTCACTCACTCACTCACACACACACACACACACATCCCACACACACTCTATCTTTCGCATTCTGTAGTATTTTGAGTTTGACTCTTAGTTTTTGATTTCTTTCTGCCAGTGTTTAAACAAAGTATCATCATCATGGTACTATTTGAAATAAAAATGATTAGCTTGGTACAACATTCATCTTAATCATTGAAATTCTTCCCAGAAGCAATCGTTGAAGATTGCTCCACTTTAGAATATCCTTTTTGATTTTATTCAACATTTTGACATAATTATGTTTCAAATAAATATTAGAAATGTGAACAGCATGAAGGAATATTTTATTATCTATGGTTGACTTGTGACGAGGCTGACTAATTCTGGAGGATAATAAATCAACAATCCAAAAGATTTTAAATGTTCAAATGAGACCAGAGGCTTTTATGTTGGGGCAACAGGAGCCTTTGTTTTAATACATGACAACAGCAGGAACAATAATATATGTGCAAAAAATGGAAAACTCCAGCTATTCCTACAATTGAAGAATGGTTAATGAAGGTATTTGAACTAGCAGAGATGGCTCAGCTTACTTTGTTACTCAAAGAAGGGGATTTTGTGTAATTGGAAACCTTTAATAGCATATTAGGATAAAAAAGAGAAAAATAAACTTATGACTAGTGTCTTTGAAGTCTAACGTATTTTAAAATTAACACTTACTAGAGAAAAGTGTGATGTTAAGCAATTTATTTATCAATTTAGAAATATAATCAATTAATAAAGACCAGCAGGTATAATTTTTTTGGCATTAATACCTGATGCAGCCGAAATTAGAGGTTTGCATGATCGATACATGTACTTATTTACATTTGTAATCTTAGCAACTTGCTTGTTGTTAAATTGCTTTTAGGTATTAATGAAAACTTTAGGGCAGGAACAGTCACTCTATTTAAGTATCTATAGCCCACACAAAAATGAAACGCTCCATCCTTCTCAGAAACTAAGACTACAGGACCGCTCCAAGACCATGCACTTGGCTTGATTACCCCCCACGTCTAGCACAGCTTCAATTTCTGTAGCAATTTCTTTTCCATGCTGTCCACTAACTTGATAAGGATGACTGACAGCAGGATTGGCACCTCCAGTGCTAACAGAATATATAGCAAGATGTGTTCTACCAGGTTTACTTGAGAACACTTCTTTAAACTATTAAAGACAGCATACAACTGAGTAGTTTGAGTTTGGCTAAGTGCTGGCCAAGCACTGGACTCAAATTTCACAGAAAACTTTTCAGGCAAGTGTTCATAATAACTTTCCAAAGAATACACATGATAAATTTGGGGCTTGAGGTGTTCTAGGCAAGCCACAAGATAATTAACAGTGTTTAGTTGATGAATAATTTCACCTAGTACTGCCCACATGACACTCATATTGTGGCATCACATTCCTGTTAAAATCAAAACTTTATCTCCAGGAGAAAATTCCCTCTTTACAGCAATGCCATCATTTCTGAATTACTTGGACTGCTTTTAAAGTCTTCTGAGCTGCTTACCAAATGTCACTTAGAGGACTGTGCAAGTTTTGCATGTATTTATAGAAAGAGGTCTAGCCTCTAAAATCCCTCCCATTATTGCTTTAATAGACTCAGGAGACTTCTCAAAGATTGGCCAAAACCAGTCTTCAAAATTCTCCTTTACAGAAATCATGATAGGCATGCATCAAGAACAAAAGATTTTGGTTCCAGGAAGTGCTCTAAGCAGGAGTATATTTTATTCAGTATCAGGAGTATATTTATTCAGTATATGTCCAATGGTTTTGTTAAGACATTCCACTAGACCATTACTCAAATGACAGTAGGCAGGGCTCACTCGGTGTTCAGTTTTAGCAAAATAATAAATCTCTTAATTCAGGCTAGAGAGAAAGCTGGATCTCAAATCTGACACAATAGCTTGAGGTAGCCCTCACTTACAACAGTCAACAGAGCTCTTGCCACACTGACAACAGTTATTTTTGCCAATGGGATAACCTTACAAGACTGCACGCAAAAATCAATAACTGTAACAATAAATTTCTTCCCAGTTTTTGTAGGTTTTGGCAAAGGTCCAATTCTGTCAACCCACTATTTAGCAAAATGATCTCCTTCAATACCAGGAGGCTGAAGGGAGGGGGTGGTTCCTCATCATACCCAGCTCTCTGGTACACATCACAGTTTTGCGCATAATTCTGTATACTCTGATACATATTTGACCAACAGAATTGCCTACCTATCTTCCCAAGGGTCCCCTTAGTACCAAAATGTTCTGCTAAGCCCAACTGCAGCACACTAGCTCTATACTTCTGGGGAATAACTTGCTGCTTCTGTGGGGCACATTCATACACTGTTCTTTGGGTTTTCAAGTTTCAAAAGAATCTCTTTCTCAGCTGCACAGGTTCACACAGCATAATGAACAGCAGCCTGGCATGGTTCCATGGAAATATCATCTTTCTGGATTTCTTAAAACATACACAGGTCAGCTCAAAGGTCAGAAAGCAGCTATGCTTCACACTGACAGGCAAGGAGGAGGGGAAGGGGGATTATTTGCACACTCACGAGTTGCACAGAGATAAACAAACCCACAGGAGAACCACAAGACTTTTCACACAAAAATTGCTGGAAGGCTACATTGTTTTCAATAAGACAGGTTGTGCAACAACATTTGTCCTGAAGTAACACTGGCATTTCTCCCTCAAAGTCCCAGTTCTGAATATACACCCTAGCTACCCTATCCTATGGGGAAACCCAGAGTTCTTGCTTCTTCAAAATTTGTCCTGGTAAGAGCAGTTTCCGGAGGACTGACATTAGGTTGCTCCCGGTATGCCACAGGCCCACAACACAATATTGATGTAAATTTCATGGCTAAATTCCTTCCAAGACTAGTTATGCTGTCAGGGATCAATCAAGGAAATTCTGAAAAGTTGCTCAGTTCCAGATAATGAATTCTCCATTCCCAGTTCCACAGGAGGCTGACAACTGGCCAAACTGGCAGCATGTCATACCATCTTGGGCTTTTCCTCCCTGTCTTCCGAAGTGTGAGATCTCCCACGGGCTGAATTACTTGCACTTGAGGCATTTGGGCTGGGATGCTGGTGATTTTCTTCTTCTGCTCTTTAAAAGGGGATAGTAAGCTAGTAAGATTTATTTACAGTCTTTGACCAAAGCATTCTTTAAAAGGGGCAAATATCATTAATGCATCCTGGCTTTTTACAAAGAAAACACAGGTCACTTTGTGGGGACACTCTCAGATGGATCTCAGCAGTTGGAGAAGCAGACCTCTCAAGCGTTCGCTCGGAACTCCCTCTAGGCTTGGTCGCCTTGCTGATATCCATAGCCCCAGGTCAAGTTCCAGTGCCTCCTGTAGCAGATGCTTTTCCCAAAGTTTTTTTTGCCAGTGCAACTTCATTCTCCACCTCAGTTCTGCAGCTTGGCTCATCATAGTGGAAGTCCAATTCTGCACCAAAGCAGCTAGCTCCTCTGTCAGAACTGTTAGCTCCTCTAAAGAACTATTCCTTCAAAATTAGCTCTCCCATCTCCTGAAAGGAATGAATTCAGCCAATAGTCAAAAGTTTGAGACAGTTTTGCTGCTAAGTTTTCTTGCCAGGAAGCCTTTCCCACAGTTCTAAAGGTCCACCTGTAATTCTCAGCAGAATATAGTGCTGACAAGCCAAGGTTTTAAAAAGTTGATAATTGTGTCAGCTAGGGACAAATTTTCCAGCAAATCAGCTAGACTAGTCACTTGAAATCTTAAGACAAACATCCAGTGAATATTAAAGATATAAAGATCCACATTTACCAATTTAAAAAGTGAGAAAAAGGCCATGAAATCATGGTTCTCCTTAAACACAGGGAAAACTCTGGTCTTTTCTGCATGGCAAAATAAAGCATCTTGAGGACATTAAAAGAAGTGATTTGGAGAGGAACTCCACATGGCTTTTCCCCCAAGATGTCTTCAGGGTGTTATACAAGGTCGAACCCTGGATGTCACCTATAGCTCAGATGTTGGGGAGTGGGGGAAGATTTCATGGGTCTCATCATGAGCAGTTCAGAGTAGAAAAGTAAACTACAGTGAAGCTACTTGTAAAAATAATTATTTTGTTCTTAGGTTTGTCCTTAGGTGCAAACATAACTTCTCAGATTTCTGATGATCAGGTTTATTAATTGTGCCTATAAAGAGAAGCAATCAAGCCTACAATTTGGAAGTACCATTTTCTTAACCAGCCACACATTTTTATGCAAGTTAAAAATTAATCTTATTGTAGTATTGAGTTTAATCCCACACTGAGGTAAGGGACAGATTGTGGAAGTCAGTTGAATGGTATCCCACAGCCTCCTCCCACAGGTTTTCCCTCATGCAGTTCCATCCAGGGTGAAACCCATTCAGACCATGAAGGAAATATGCAAGTATGTACCAGAAGCTCAAAAGATACTAACTAGTCAACAACCTTTTAAACATCAGATTACAAATATGTTCATATTAGACCTGGAGGTTAGAGTACTCACCTACATTTAATAGGTGCAAGGCATCATTCTGCTTTTTCTTGATATTGATTCACCTCAGATAATAATTTTGGAGCCTATTTCACTCTCAAATTTATCTATACTTATTCTAAAGTATCTGACACCAGGGGCGTACCTGCCAGAGGCATGGGATATCCCCTGTTCCCACCCATCAGGTCATGTGGGGGGGGGGCACCCCCACACACTGAAGCGTACCACGGGCCTGCTGTGTTCACTTTGCTGGATCACTTTGGCAGGCTTGCAGCAAGCTACCGGCCTGGTGCCTGCTTCTGCCGGCCTCCCCACCTCTACTAGAGGCCGACCTGTCAGCAGGGATGCTGGGGAGTGCAGGAGCTGTCATCAGGCATCTGTTGAGCCGCTCACTGCCTCCCGAGCCTACCCCCCAGCCTCCCTAAAGGCTTGCAAAGGTTAGTGGGCCACTGGGGGGGGCGCAGGGTTGGGGAGGCACTGGGGGCGGACGGGGGCGCCCAGAGCAGGTGTTGCCCCCAGGTGCCATTTCTCCCCGATATGCCTTTGTCTGACACTGAACCAAGTTAAAAGTAAGTAAAAGGGGTCCTCAATTACAGAAAGGTCTCTTAACTGTTTTAGTAGATGATAATTCATTATCCAAATTAAATGCCCCTGCTTCTTATTGAGTTTTCATTCTCATGTTCGTTATTACACCAAGTAGTCTGAGGCTTGGAACAACTGAACAACTATCAGCAACATTAAGGTACCTCCGCAACAAAAAGAAATCTGAAATTTGGTACATGTGTAATTCAACAAAGTCCAGCTAACAGAGGCATATCTAGGCAAACTGGAGCCCAGGGACAAAACCTGAGCGCCCCCCCAGTATGGCTAACCACCCTCCCCCGCCACAACCAAACAATGATTTTTTTCACCAGCTCACAAAACACCTCCCACCCCCAGCAAAACATACATGGCTCTCTCCCCACCAATTCTCTTTCCTAATTTTGTTTTCACACCAACCCTATGAGGTAGGTTATTAGCCTGAGAAACAGCTTCAAGCCAGTGCAAGTAGGTATTAAGCATGTAAGTCTCTCACAAATCACTCCCAGCAAAACATGTACCAAACAAATGTCAGCATCATCAGGGTTTTAATCTAGATTTATTTTTCCCGCCGTAGGGAGTGACGCGGAGCCTTCCAGCCAATCAGAGTGTGGTGGACTGTGCGCGAAGCGCGGGTAGCCCTTTTTGTTGTTTCGCGCCAGCGAAGGCTACAATGAAACTTGGCTGCATGGAACCTGATTTCTGTGCCAACTGTAAACTAAAATTAGATTTTTGTGCTAGTGCAGCTGCATGGGTAAAGAGTGCCAAAGCCACACATAAACGTAGCTTAGCGTGAAAATAGCTACTGCCCTATCTATGCATGCGTGTGGTGACGTAGCTGCGCAAAAAAAAAGTTTAAAAAAAATTCCTGTCCCAACACAGAGCAACAGCCAATCAGGACAAGGAAGAAAGAGTCACTGAGCAGATTTGATCGTGCGATTGTGGGGAGTGCTGCACTGTTTGAAAGTGAGATAGACATCGATGTTCTCATCACACACACACTGCAATGGGGAGGGTGAAACTGCAATGAAAAGGTGCCATTTCTTTTGAAACCTGGTTGTACCTGGACTTAATTTATCAGTGGGGAAATGGCCTTTGTTGAACCTATGCATAGTAGTCCATCTCAGAACAAGCCAAGCCACTTATGAGCCAGAATTTGAAGCTATGGTAATTCTCTCTTTTTTTAACTGAAACAGACTCAGATTGATGGAAAAGTAAAGAATGTAATTTAGAACAAAATCAAAAATCAGAAAAGCCTGTTCAAAATATCATGATGGGAATAAAAGATGCACATATTAGGAACAAATCATTGTACAAAATACCTTAATAGCTTGAACTTACGTGCTATCATTTTTTTGCTGTCAAGCCACAGCTGACTTATGGCAACCCCACAAGGTTTCCAAGGCAAGAGGCACTTGAAGGAGGTTTACCGTGTCCTGCCTCTGGGTCAAGCCCCAGCTATTCCTTGAGATCTTCCGTCCCAAACCTTGCCAGGGTCGAGGCTGAGAGTGTGTGACTGGCTCAGGGTCACCCAGCAAGGCAGAGTGAGGATTCAAAGCTGGGTTTTCCAGATCCTAGTCCGACACTTTAATCACTACACCATGCTGGCTCTCATAGCATCATCGCCATAAATGAAAGGACTTCTCTGTGCTTCACAATTAATATTCACTAAAATACATATTTCTGCTTGAAATGTAGAGGTTATTTGTTTTCCAAACATCGTTCAGAGCACGTGAGGCTTTTGGTGCTTCATGAAAATGAGAAAGCCACAAACACATGGGAATTTCCCTGTCATGTTATGGACTAAAATAATTGCAAAGTTTCAGACAGCACATAATGTTCTAACATCAGCAACTTGATTTTGTTTAAAACATAAATGAACTACAATGCCCACCCCATTTCCAAAACTGATGCATACAAAAGAAATAAAGACAACCTTCTTACTTTCTTTAGTTTTCAAAATCTTTATCACCTGTTCTGTAATTTGTGCATACCACGCCTGAAATTTGACAAGGGTGGGTAGGTCAAGGTTTGGCCAGAAGTTGCTTTCCCATGTCTAAACTGCAATCCAAATCAAACTGAGATATAGTACAGCAAAAAAAGAGAAGCCAGCCCAGCTATTTACACTTAATTATATATCCCAAAAGTGCCTTCATCTCTGTGGAAGAAGCTGACATGGATTTCTGTCACATGAGGTGGGCTGAAATTTTTAGGAGTGAATCTGGTACATAAAAAATAATGGGATTTTATTTTTAACTTTAATGGAAGGTCAGCTGTATTTCAAAAAGTATGCTTAGATGAACTGAATACTTGGCATTTCTGTAATGCTTTCAAATGTTCAAAGGACTTCATGCACATTATCTTGCTGAAATCCTTAATCCTGCAAAGTAAGCTGAAAGAAAATGACTTGCCTAAGGCTACCTAATAATTTCTACGACAGTGGTGAAATCTATACCAGTGGCTTACGCACTTACAATACAATCCTAAACACAGTTAAGTCCTTCTAAGCCCACTGACGTCAATGAATTTAAAGGTATAAGTCTATTTAGGATTGCACTGTTACCTACTAGAGCCCACCCCAGGTTTTTTGCAGGAATACACAGGGAAATTGAACAGACAAGTTTTAAATAATTGAAACTTGATTAATGTAACTTCTGTCATACCAAGTACCAAGTCTGTAGTTTCCTTCACTTTGGCTCCACCTCACGCTAACCCTCCTGGGCACCTTTTTTCCAGTGTACTTCTCCCACCTTTTTCTACTGAATCCACTTTCACTTCCACCTCTGGCCCTCTTCCACTGCTTCACCTCCTTGTTGTCTCCTCATTGGACCTTACAGCTTGGTACAGCACTGGCACACAGCTCTGTTCTTCCCAGGACACTATCTTATGACCTGTTAAGTTCCTCCACTGTCCCCAAAGCCATGCCCTCCATGTTGGGCCTGAAGTTACGGCCTCAGCACGAGCAGATCTCCTGGCATGGGAAAAACCCTTCCTCCTATGTGCTGCCACTACAATCAGAACCTTCCCGTCACACCTACTGACTAGCAGGTTGCCTGGCTATGTGGTGCATGAAAGTTTCCCCTGGCTTCTATGGCATCCTATTGATCTCTGAACCCAGGTAAGGTACCCATGTAGGAATCATCATTTCTCTCTCTTTCTCTCACATACTCATAGGCAATTTATGCATGCACTACTTATCCCACAGCTGTTTGCTTCACAGTGGCTTCCGCCCCCCCCCCGCCCCCTTTTTAACCCAGGGATTCGTCTCTTGTGAAGTGCTTCTAGCTCAGCCGATCCACCATTGTACCCACCCACCGCTTCCTTGCTCTTTCTGTGCAACCTCCACTGGAGAGACTGCCTGCAGCTTTTTTTGTGTGTTTGTGCTGTTTTTGGTCTACTTTGCCAGACCATGTTAATTTTGTGTCAGTTTTGCAAGGTCTATCGCTCCAGCGACAGACCTTCAGTGTTAACTGCAAAACCCCTTCTGATAGTTTTGAAATGGTGGCCTGAAGAGTGGGAAGAACTGCTGTGGTGTGGGTGGAGGAAGGGAGGGACGAGCAAGAAAACCTGAACAAAGCCTAACTCACATGGATTTCCTTCGCTTTTACTGTGAAGGGAGAGAAAAAGTTGCACTTAAACAGATAAGGGCAAAATATGCGCGTAACCAAGAATCAAACCCAAAGTAATGTACTCTCGATGTGAAGGAGGCCACATGTGAATAGAAGCCCTAAACACAGATAAATACATGTTTTGCCTCATTACCTTAGGTGCCCTGTACCAGATAAAAAGCAGAAGCTTTGTACATACCTGTATGCACTATTCCATTACTAGTAAATCCTGAAAACCAGACATTTTTAAAATTCAGTGGTTAAAAAGTACAATATGAAATCTTCTTTATAGAACTCTATTAAAGACAAGTCAGTACACATATTGGATGGGAAAACCAAATTCACCCTATATTCTCATAAACAAGCCTCATGTCAGGGAAGGAGGGATAAGCAACAGAATTCAGGAACATTTAACACAATTGGACAAGGCTCACATGCAACACAATGCCCTCCATGCACTTTATGGAGGATTCCACATGGGCCAAAAACAGCGGTGTGAAAATGGTGTAAAATGGTTTTAAACGGTGTAAAAGGGTTTATACTATTTTCACACCGCTGTTTTTGGCTCATGCGGAATCTGCCTGTCAGACTGGAACATGGAATCTTCCCACTGCAGCCAGAAGCAAGTATTTCTGTTTAGGTATATACAGCTTTGAGCTTCTCTTAAAAATGAAGCCAAATAAATAAATAAATGAAAGAATCATCTTACCAGTTATGCCATTTGTTTCCTTCTGTAGATCACAGTACCACAGTCTGTTTACTGGATCACATCCTTGTCGTATGGACAGCAAAACATATTGCCCATCATCTGATACCTGTAATTTATCAACATTAATGAAACTGAGTTATTAGAGTGTCAGTAATATCAATATGTTTCACACCTGGCTTGTAAAAGAGGCTATGAATTAAATTGTGTATTGGACAAACACTGTTCCTGGAAAATGGCAGGAAACAAATAAATAGATGACTTTAATTTTTCAGCTATATTCTTCCCTTAAGTAGGCAAAAATAGAGGAGATAATTTCAAAATACAGAGTTGTGACTCATTTGTGTATTCTGATATAGCATACTCATCTGAAATTCAAAGTGAGTATGAAAAAACTTGTTTTAATTCCTTTCAATATCGAAGCCAATATTTTATTGGACAGTCATGCTTCCTGAATTTGTTTCACTAAATACAAAGTGACAGTAGACAGAGTTAAAAATTATGCTGACAGATTTTACTGAACATAACCTTTCTACACAAACCATCACAAATTAATTATATCACACTACCACTCAGATATACATTTGGCGTTATTCTAAAAGATCAGCAAAGTGCCATTTTAAAAATGGTATCCAAACTCTTTCTTCTGTTTTATCATGTCTGTTGGTATTACTGCTTATGTATTTGCATAACATTCTTCTAATAGGCTTTCTATCTACCTTGGATTGCAATTGTATATTTTAAAATCCACCATTACTTAAACTTGAGAAATAAGAATATACTGAAGAGTCTTTTTTATTGTATTTTATTAAATTTCTATACTCCCCTCCCCATTCAGGCTCAGGGTGGATGCCAGCATAACATATGCACCAAATAATTCCAGCAATAAATATAATATAATCTATAAATTTAAAACTAAACATAATTTCTATGATTCCATGATAGTGATAAACATCTGAGTTTTAACCGAGACCACTAAAAATTAAGAGATAAGGAAGAAGAGGGAGGGAGAGGGAAAAAATGGTTACCATTGTGGTCTCAGCTGTATGCCTGTTGAAACAACTCTGTTTTACAGGTCATGCGGAACTGAAGTAAATCCCACAAGGTCCTGGTCTCATTAGGCGGAGCGTCCCAACAGGCCTTTTTGGCCCTGACCTTGATTGAGGCCAGACAACTTCCCTTGGGCCAGGGACCACTTGATGATTGAAGTGTCTGTCCGGGAATATAACAAGACAGACAATCCCACACGTACGGTGGCCCCAAATCATTTAGGGTTTTGTATGTTCAACCTAATCTGGTACTCCACCTGGAGCTAACACACTCGGTTGAGAACAGGTGGGTTATGTGCTTGCTACAAGACTCCAGTTAGGACCCATGCTGCTGCATTCCGGACCAGTTGGAGTTTCCAAAGCAGGCCCAAGGGTAGCCCTGCATAAAGCAAGTTGCAGTAATTCAGCCTAGAGGTGTATGGATCACAGTCACTAAGTTGGCCAGGGACATATAAGGTACCAGCTGTCTCACCTGAAGGAGATGGTAATTATGCCCTTTCAGTGGCATAATTCACCTGAGCCTCCGTTGACAATGAGGCATCTAGGAGGACCGAGAAACCAGGGGGTAGGGGAGCAGCTCTTTCAAGGCAACTATCTTGCCATCACCCACCCAGGTCTCCGTCATGCAATCTACCTTGTGCTCTGCAAAACAATCTTGCAGCATCCTGGTCTTATTATTGATAGATCTGGCACTGTACAACATCAGTGTTGAAGAAAGGTTAGTTTCCCAAACCTCCATGCTGGAATGGGTGGAGGTTCGAAGAGCACACAGCTTGACTATATTTTCATCCCTTCCTTTCCTAAATCTCCTCCCATTGTTGCATCTCCCCTGACCCCCAATAACTGTGATCCCTGACCCTGGCCTCCCTCATGGATGATATGTATATTCCTCTGAAACTCTTATACCCTCTCTTGCATTACAAATGCTCTACCCTCCCACTTTGCCTCAACCATGAAAAACCCTTCTGATGTTCTCTCCATAAAAATTCAGTGAATCACAAACTAGTATCTTGAGAATGGTCAGCTAGTATCTTGAAATCTAGTAAAACAAAAATTCTAAACCCATGGTTTGAGTTATTGGCTCAACTTGCTGATCTGATGAGGGATCCAGTATATACAGCCGGTGTCTACCCCAAGCAGGAAACAATTTATATTCTGTCATGGATGGAAATGGTCCAATGAGGTCTTAGCATTTTAGTGATGAATGTGCCATCATTCACTTTTATGAGTTCATACTGACAATTAATTCTGGTTTAGTGAAAAGTGAAAATAAATCCCCCCCCCCCCCCCCGCCCCCGGAATGATTGTCAGGTACCCCTGACAGAAGCAATGTTCAGCTTATATAACAAGCTTTTCTTTCAGCATTCCCTGCTGGACCAGCGAACAGTTGATCATAGTTTATTTAATGAGATTCCCAGAACACATTTTTAATTTCATTCCCAAACAGAAATTGCTGGAAGGGTGCCAATTAAGTCTAAGGACAGCCACAGCTGTCCTTACATCAATTTGGAAACTCAAAGGAACCGAAGAGTAACAAGGCAAGAAAACACTGTTGACTACTGTATTCAAAAATTACCTCCTTTGGATATTATACTGATGAAAACAACAAAGTAAGAGAATTAGTGCCAGTGTAACCACATGTATACACCTTTTGCATGCTAGCCTCCATCTGGGTTGGCAACTATGCTCACTACATATTCAGAAAACAAAACTGGAAGGTTTTTTTTATAGCTAGTTTCTTCCCTACAAGCAGAAGAATTGTTGTCTTATACTCCAAGATGATGAGACTGTGCCATAAGGCTGCTGCCAAGGCTGCTGCCAAGTCCACCAGGAGGGACCACTGCTGACCTCTGAACTGGGACAGCACAGCAGCTACCTTGGGCTGCTTCACTTCTCTGGATAGCAACAGGTAGATGGGACTGCCTTCAAGCCCACCAAGTTCTTGATGCTATTGCTATACAGCATGGCGGCTGAAGGAAAATAGCAGCAGCAACAAAATGTCACTACAAAGGGTCTATTGATGTCCATTATGAATTGCATGTTATGAAGGAGTGATGAATAAATCATCATGAGAGGCAGTGTGGGGTAGGGTTTAGGAGCGGTAGACTCTAATCTGGAGCACTGGATTTGATCCCACACTCCTCCACATGAGTGGCAAACTCTTATCTGGTGAACTGGATCCCCCCCCCCCCCCGGCTCCTACACATGAAGCCTGTGAAGTAACCTTGGGCTAGTTCTTTGGAATTCTCTCAGTCCCACCTACCTCACAAGTGGTTTGATGTGGGGGGAAGAAGGGAAGGAGTTTGTAAGCCGCTTTGAGATTCCTTACAGGACAGAAAAGTGGGGTAAAAATCCAAACTCTTCTCTTCTTTTTTATTAATGTATTTATAATTCTCACTTTTTGAATGTGTATTAGCGTTTAATATATTTTTGTATTGCTCTATAAGACATTAATAGTTTTTGATGAAAAAAATAATTTATACAAAAGGTTTTACCTATGCATTGTGGTCTGTTTGTGACAATATATATAAAATGAATTTAAGCTATTTTATTATCTACATTTTAGTATATTTTGTACAATTTGTAGATGTTGCACTTATGTACGATATATAGTATCAGATATTCGCAGTATTGTTGTATCTGACACTTAGTGCACACAACAAACAGTTTGAATATAGGGGGATTTTTAATTGTTTATTAAAGACATCTGCCTGTTTTTATATTGATATTAACAATGTTGTTGTTTTCCTTCTTTTTCTCAACCTTTCTCAACCTTTGTCTCAACCTTCCAGGTTTACCTAATCAATCTGCCTTTTTGGTTCACCTTCCCCCCACCCCCCATTGTTGTCATCTTTTTTAGAACAGCATGCAGGTATTAACAACAGCAGTGGCAACATTTTCTTACTTGCAATAAGGAAAAAATGGTCCACATTCCTTCTGAGCAAGCCCAACAAAGTGGAAAATAGGACACAAGAGACATTATATGTAAATACCTCTGTGTCATCATCAGAATCTATAAATGCAAATGTACAGTGTCCTGGAACAATCCATACTCCATTAGAAGTACAGAGACATGGCTACCAATGCTTAGGTTTCAGAATCAATTAGGGCTCTAATCAAAATGTAATTTGATCGAGCTGGAGAATAATCATCCAGGATATTTAATTTAATGGAAGACCTGTTTTCTGTCATTTCTCGATGAGCCAGAAGCTTTGTCCCCTACAATAAAGTACAGTTACTGTCTTCTCCATCTGTATTTTTGAAAAAGAAAAAAGTGTCCATTTTGTTCAAGCAGAGTACTATGGATGTTTATATGATTAAATCTAACTCAAATCTCTACGCACTTTTAACCTCCGTACCTTGTGGACAAAGTGACCCTGCAAATTATATACTTACGTTCAAGCTTGTGAAGTCCTGATTTGGTAATCTTTTGATTAATGTACCAGAACAATTAATGCCTATTCAATCAACTGCTTTTATAAATCACAAGTTCCTACTCAAACACAAGTGAGCCTTCCAGCAGGAAAGTGGCTATTAACAAATAATGTACTCCAAACCAACTGAACCAATGCATTAAAAACATTCAAGTGAAAGGAGAGTATCAATGTGGCAATTAGACTACATTCCCATTAAACATTCTCAGGAAGGTCAAGCTTCTTTTTATCTCTCCTATAGAGCTGTCCAACAAGCCACCTATGCCAGGCATCAAGTAACCAGATTTCTAAAGAGACAGATACAAGGCTAAATTTTTGTGATGTACAAATTGTTCCTGTCCCAGATATTGAACATGCAATCATTGAGTGCCAGATTATGTCTGCATCAGCAGGCAGGTTCTACATTTGTGTTAGTATTATCATAGGTAGACTATTTTTTCTTATTTATTTCCTTATGAAGAAAAACGTCACTGCTCTTTATGTCACCGAAATAGGAAAAGTAAAAAAAAAAGATAACACCTTATTTACCTGTGCACAGCCTCTTGTGTTCATATACCCTGAATAAAGGGAACTTATTGCTATTAAGGCACTAGGATAAGCAATAATGTTCGTTTCATTTCAATTTTATTGCATACTGCTAAAGGCCGTTAAAATGAACTCACAATAGAAAATAAAATATAGTAAAACTGGATTAAAACACTATAAAATTACATTTTATAGTAATTTTAAGACTTGTCGAAGGCTTTCACGGCCAGATTCAACTGGTTCTGGTGGGTTTTCTGGGCTGTGTGGCAGTGGTCTGGACATAGTGTGTAACAGACTTCCCTCTGTGATACACCTCTGAACAGGGACGTAGGTATAGATTTTTTATGGGGGGGTTCGGGGGTGGGGCCACACCTCCACCCGCCCCTAGGGCATGGCCACGCCTCCCCGAGCCCCGCCCCTGGCCTAGCGCTTATAAAAGCAGCTCTCCGAGGTCAGGGATGGCAGACTGCCCTGCCCTGCCCTGCCCCTCCCCTCTGGGCAGAGGCATAGAAGGAAAATGGAGCCTGGTGCAAAATCTGAGTTTTGCACACACACACCCCAGGCAGCCGCTGTGATGCTGGAATGCACCCCCAAACAGCATCACTTTCAATGGTGTTTAAACTAGAGAGCCCAAATTCTCCTTTTAAATCCACCTTAAAGGGAGAATCTGGGGTCCCTAGTTAAATAACATTGAAAGTGATGCTGTTTTGGGGTGGCTTATCCCCCATCCTGAAACAGCATCACTTTCAATGTGGCGTAGTGGTTAAGAGCAGGTGCATTCTAATCTGGAGGAACCGGGTTTGATTCCCTGCTCTGCCACTTGAGCTGTGGAGGCTTATCTGGAGAATTCAGATTAGCCTGTGCACTCCTACACATGCCAGCTGGGTGACCTTGGGCTAGTCACAGATTTTTGGAGCTCTCTCAGCCTCACCTACCTCACAGAGTGTTTGTTGTGAGGGAGCAAGGGCAAGGAGATTGTAAGCCCCTTTGAGTCTCCTATAGGAGAGAAAGGGGGGATATAAATCCAAACTCTTCTTCTTCTAAACTGAGGACCTCAGATTCTCCCTTTAAATCCATGCCGAAGGGGGTGGATTTAAAAGGAGAATCTGGGGAAATTTGAGGGGTACCTGCTGTCAGGGGTGCAATGGTTAATCTAGAAGCACCAAACTTTCAGGGTATCTTTAGAAGTCTCTCCTAATGATACCACCCAGGTTTGGTGAAGTTTGGTTCAGGGGGTCCAAAGTCATGGGCCCTCAAAGGAGTAGCCCCCATCTCCTATTAGCTCCCATTGGAAACAATGGGGAATGGGGCACCCCTTTTGGGAGTCCATAGCTTTGGACCCCCTGGACCAAACTTCACAAAACCTGGGTGGTATCAATAAGAGACTCTCCTGATAATACATCCCAGGTTTGGTGAAGTTTGGTTCAGGGGGTCCAAAGTTATGGACCCTCAAAAGTGTAGCCCCCATCTTCTATTAGCTCCCATTGGAAACAATGGAGGATGGGGCACCCCCTTTGGGAGTCCATAACTTTGGACCCCCTGAACCAAACCTCACCAAACCAGGGAAGTATCATCAGGAAAGTCCCCCAAACAATCCCTGAAAATTTGGTGCTGCTAGCCCAAACAATGCGCCCCCTGCAGGCCAAAAACCGAAAAAGCACTAAAATGTTTTTAAAACCCACAAACGGAGGGGCAGAACTTCGGACATGAATGGAGGGGGTTCAAACCAGAGAATTCCCCCCCTTACCTACGTCCATGTTTCTGAAGATGCCAACCACAAATACAGGCGAAACATTAGGAACAAGATCCACCAGACCATGGTAACACATCCTGGAAAACCCACCAGAACCAGTTTTAAGACTCATTTCATAAGAGAGATAGAGGATCCAATAAATGTCTGTTAAAAATCTAACACACATTAGATCTTAAATTGTCCTGTGCTGACACTAGCATGACTTGGATTTTCTTTGCAGCTAAGACAAAAAGAGGAACCTTTCACGAACCCTCCAATTTAGTGTTTGCAAGTAAAAATACGACCTTTTCTATCACAGTCCTAACACCTGAGTGGACCAGATTGTATGTAAAAAAATTTGCCCTGCGGTTGAAAAGAATGATCAGACCAATAAATAATGACACAGTTGTTAAAGTACTGAATCTCCGGATATACAGAGGCACTGAACACGTGGTGTTTGGGTAGAACAGCCTTCAAGCATGGTGTTTGTATTGTTTGAAAGCAAATGCATGTAAGAGCTGCACATAGTTTTAACAAAGATATGTTGGATAAGTAATGTTCCTTGGAATTGCCCAATTTGATTAGTTTGTACCAGGGTGAAAATTTGGTTCCTGATATGACTTGACTTCTAGAGCAGCATTATACATGTATATTTGAGCACTACAGTTAAAATTGGCGTGATAATCCCCTTCCACAACATTGGCAGATTATATGTTTGAAGAATTTTATTATAATTGGATAGCTATATGGGGTCTTTTTGGCTTATAAGACAGATGCTTGAAAGATGGCTTGAGGGGATCCAAGCAGTAATGTACCAGAAACACTTTTTTCCACTTAGCAAAGCAACCCTTGCTCCACAATCTTCAGAGGTCCTATTTATACAGTTAATTTGTTATTTCAGAAACAACTCCTTTTCCCCTTTCAAACATGCATGCATGGGATAGTACTTTGCATGTGTAAGGGAAAGGGTTATGGTACAAGTTCAGACGTGGCCAAGAGGAATTAATCAGCCATCTCCTTTAGCCACACAAACTCCCAGCCATAATCCTTTAGTAAGTAGAACTGTACTTTCTTATGACCCATCCCTGTCAATAATAGTTTTCAACAATCCATACAAGGCAACAGAGGTGTATCAGGGCAAATGGCACCCGGGGACAACCCCTCCTCTGGGCGCCTCCCCGCCCCCAAGCCCCCCACTTCTGTGACCCTCAGGGACAGGGCTTGGGGCCGGGGGGGGGGGGGCAGCTCAGATGAGCATCACAATAGCAGGCTGGCTCCTGGGCCAGCTTGCTGCTCTGGTGCCCATCTGAACCGCCCCCTCCTCCCTGCAGGCTGTCTCATGCAGAAGCCTGCCTACAAAGAGGGGAGGGCAGGGCACTGTCGCAGGCCACCCAGGAGCCAGCCTGCTTTTGTGGTGCCTGCCCAAGCTGCCTCTGAGTCCTGCCCCTGAGAGCCTGGGGAGGGAAGGCAGCGGCTTGGACAAGAGCCGCATACTCCCCATGGGGACAAGGGGTGTGTGTCAAATGATTCCCAGGTCAGTGCAGGGGAGGAGGTGGTGAGGGTGATTTTGCCCCCCCCTCCCCGGCTGGTGCACCTGCGATCATTTGACCCCTTGTCTCCATGGGCAATATGCGGTGCTTGTCCAAGCTGCAGGGCAAGAAGCCAGGAAAAAGTAACCTCCTTACCCACTTACTTTTTAAAATTCTCTGGCTTTTCTTCCTGCCTTTTTCATCAGACTTCTCTCCCCCCCCCCCCATTTGCTATTCACTCATAATCTTAATCTCAGTCTGCTGCTTATACTCCTCACTTTCTTTGGCTACCATGCCTTTCTGTCTTCTGTCCTTCCCACGTGGTTCACTGATCTCTACAAAATTCTGATCCAGGGGGATAGTGAAACTAGTAAAATAATATGAAGGGGGTTTGCAGTGGTCTGTAGGAATTAAAGGAAATTGCTAGTTTCATCTGAATCCAACTCCTGACTAGTACCACCTACTTCAGATAAAAGACCAAAGCTTCTTCAAGTCAATATATCAAGACTGTGCTCATTTTCAGTAAAATATTTCCTATAACAATTCAATTTTTACAATAAAAATTTCTAAAACACAGTAAAGCTATTACTTTTGTTGTTATTATGGGGAAGAAGCAGTTATATCCTATTTACATTTAAGATACAATGGGACATTATCAAATCAGTTCATATAACCTTATGTATTATTCTAAGAATGCAAACTTGATAAAACAGTATAGTTGAAGTTCACTGAAAATTAAGTGAAGACTTTTCTTCACTTAAGTTATACGCATAACACTGGAACTATCATTCTACAGTGCCCTCTTCTGGAAACTTCTTCAATTTCATTCCTGTCACTTGTGTTCTAAATTCTGCACAAGATGGTTAGACTGTACTGGAGGAAATGATCCTTATTGTTACAGTTCTGTCATGTGCATATCACAGAAAGTTTCTTCAGAACAAGAAGGTTAAGATTTGGGAAGAGACTACCCTGGTTAAGGGCCAACAGAATGGAACACAGGTACTTAAGGATGAGTTCTCTCCCCCATGTTCATTTTAGAAGCAAAGTTAGGAATGATTGCTAAAGACATCATGGATAGAAATATTAGATTTTATTTGAGTGGATCTTGTTGGAAACAGAGGGGGAAATATATTTATATGAAAAAGAAGCAAATGGTGTAAGTTTGGCGTTTTAAAAATTCCACTGAAACTCTGGCTGATTTTTTTTCAGTCTAGCTCAGGGGTCGGGAACCCGCGGCTCGCGAGCCGCAAACGGCTCTTTCCGCCTTGTAGTGCGGCTCCCGGCGTGGCTGCCCCTTCCTGGGGAACGTGGGGAATCCCCCTCCCTGCAGAGAGGGGGGGGGAGAAAAAGCGGCGCCAGGCTCAGGCCAGGCCGCTGGCTGCACGCTCTCCGTTCGTGCGGGAGCGTGTGGAATCCCCCTCCCTGCAGTGGGGGAGAAAAAGCTGTTTGGGAAGGCTTCCAGGCTTAGGTGGTGACCAGTGTCCGGGGGTGGCCCGGAGGCCCCTCCCCGGACTTGTAGGAGCAATGGCAGGCACTGGCCCAGCCACGCAGCTGCGCACCCTGGCAGCAGCGTCGGGCCCCGGTCAGCCCGTACAGTCCCGAGCCCCAGCGGCAGCAGCAGTCCCTGGCCCGGTCCCAGCCTCCAGGGCGATGGGACGAGCGTTGCGGTGGCAGGCCGGCAAGCGGGACGCGGTGGCACCACCCCGCTTGGGGCTGACTTCCTTGCCGGCAGGCCCAGAGAGGCAGCAGCAGGACACCGGGAGGCAGGAGGAGGGAGAAAACACGCCACAGTTGACTGGATGAGGCATGAAAACGAGACCCCAGGACGAGGCCAGGAACGCATGAGAAGGCACTGGGGCAGCTTTTAAAGCGGGGTTGGTAGGATGGCGAGGCCCTGGACAGAAGGGAGAGGCTGCGGAAGGTAGAGGGTGGAGCAGGAGAGTGGAGGAGTTTAAGAGGGGAGAGAAGACTGTGAAAGAGGAGCAAGAAATAGAGGCAGAAAGAGAGGAGGCAGAGAGCTGGATAAAAACCCCAGGGAGGGGAAGAACAGCAGAAAAGGAGGCCAGCCATGGAAAACTCCCAGAGGAAGAACTGAGAAGGGAACAGAAAGCTGGATGGAAATAGTAGAGTTAGAACAAGAAGGAAAGGAGGAAATAGACTGGGGAAAGAGCCCAAGCAGTGGGCAAGAAGTGGACCCTGAAGAGAAGGGGGAAGCAAAGGAAAGTGCAGAGTTGTCCTGGGGGGTGGGGACTAGCCTGTGGCTTAGGTCTTTGACGTTTTTCAGGCCCCCTAAGATCGGGGCCATGACGGGGATAACAACACCCCAGAAAGGGAAGGTGGGAAGGATTGTCAAGCCCAGCCACCGGAGGGAGAGGGGAAACACCATAACCAGCTTCTGACAGAACTCTTGCACTTCATACTCCTTAGTGACCTACCTGTCACCACACAGCATATCTATCACACAGCATATCTATCACATGCTGCCTTAATGGTTTGTGCCCTGAGTCTGACTGTGCAGAACTGATTTCCTTGCAGTCTGTAGAACTTAAAACTAAAATGACTACATCCACATTCCTGCTTAATGCATCTATCAACAACCCAATTTGTCCCTCAGATTAGGTAGAAAGTATTAACAGTGGTATCTTTTTTATTGCACCAACTATCACCTCTCTCTCTCTCTGATCTTCTGCTTGCCACCACTTGGCAGGATGGCAGGGAAAAACTGCTCTGAAAATCACATCCAGGATCAATGATATAATGTTATTTCCAGGGTGAGCCCAAAAGTGAAATCATTGTGTTGATCCAATGCTGTGGAATTCATCAGAAATGCTATTATAAAATCCTATATTTTTCTTTGTAGCACTTCATGGATTTCATAAGCAACACGCTATAATTGTTTTATACAAAGCGTAACGGTAAAAAACCAAAATACACAGTGTTATCTTCATTTTAAATGTCAAAAATTATTTGCGGCTCCAAGTGTTTTCTTTTCCCGTGGAAAACGGGTCCAAATGGCTCTTTGAGTGTTAAAGGTTCCCTACCCCTGGTCTAGCTCCTTCCCAGTCCCCCCTTCTCTAGTTTCAAAGGCTTGCCAGCTTAGTACTGAACTAGTACTGTAGTTACTAAGAGAAAATTTAACACTTTTGGTAACATTTATACAAGCTTAGTGTATAAAAAGATTTTGAGACAATCTGTACAAAGATTGTATTGCCCTGCTTCCGTTGATCTGGCCAAAAGAACAAGCATATTTTAGAAGTATAGCCCAGTCATATCTTCTGTTACTGCAAAATAGTCTGAACCATTTAACTGCTCTTGTAAAACTGTTCGTAATAAAGTGGCACTGCAAGAATACAAATAATAAAATATTCTTAGCAAAACAGGAAAGCTAGTAAACACTTTTAATTAACAACAGATGCTCTAGGTGCAGGTAGTCTCCTGCAAATATATAATCAAAAGTTATTAAATTCTTAACACAAACACAGGCTCCAAAATGTTTACAAAAGTGTCACTATAGAAAGATTTAATAACCAAGCTGTATTCAGCAATATTAAGAATATCTCCTCAAGCTTTATAGCCTAAAAGGTTTTGATTGTGAAGACACAACCATGTTACTCTAAGTACACTCCTAACCAGCAATGAGTGATTCCTATAGAGACATCTTCCTGCCCCAATCAACCACTTGTATGCACTGGAGGTTGCTGTGGGATGTGGAAAGGGAAAATGATCCTTCCATGTCAGATTTCACAGAGACCTGGATAGCTTAGGCTAGCTTGATCTCATCAGATTGCAGAAGCAAAGCAGTTGGCTTTGGAACACAAGGATCATGATGCAGAGGTACACAGTGGTAATCTGGGTCGGAGCGAGGGGGAACCGCACCTGGGGCACGCATGCGTCCCGCATCCCAGAACACCCCCCCTGCCCCGGAACGTGCCTGGTGCATCATGCCCCCCACACCCCCTTGGCACTATGCCACTGATTGTAATCCACCCCTGGATGTATCTTGCCCATTTCTGGTCTTAATCGATAAATCCATGAGCACATCAGCAAATTTCAGAGCTCTTGATGTGGAACTTTCATGCAGTCATATTTCACTCCAAAAGTATCTCTGGATCGTGGTAGAACTGGAAACAGAGGATCAGTTACTGACTGAAGCTTGTTCTCTATTCAGTGGATGTTCGATCTTTAACACTAACAGCCATGTATTGTTGAAGGTTTCACGGCCGGAATCACTTGGGTGCTGTGTGGTTTCCAGGCTGTATGGCTGTGTTCTAGCAGCATTCTCTCCTGACATTTCCCCTGCATCTGTGGCTGGCATCTTCAGATCCTCTGAAGATGCCAGCCATAGATGCAGGCGAAACATCAAGAGAGTATGCTGCTAGAACACGGCCACACAGCCCAGAAACCACACAGCACTCCACTAACAGCCATCTTCCAATCAAATTGGAAAAGGTTCCTTTCAAAGAAGCTATGATCCATTAGAACAGTGGTGGCAAACCTATGGCACTCCAGATGTTCATGAACTACAATTCCCATCAGCCCTTGCCAGCATGGCCAATTGGCCATGCTGGCAGGGGCTGATGGGACTTGTAGTCATGAACATCTGGAGTGCTGTAGGTTCGCCACCACGGCATTAGATATTCTCCTAGTAACTTGCTGTGTGCATCTGACTTATGGCGACCCTTTGAATTAATGGTCTCCGAAGAGTCCTTTGGTTAACAGTCTTGCTCAGATCTTGCAAACTGATGGTTATGGCTTCCTTGGCTGAGTCAATCCATCTCATGTTGGGTCCACTTCCACTTTTCCTGCTGCCATCAATTTTCCCTATTATTTTGGTCTTTTCCAGTGCCTTTTGTCTTCTCATAATGTGACCAAAGCACAATAGTCATTTTAGCTATTCATACTAAAGTTCATGAGTCTGTAAAACTTTCCATGCTGCAAAGAAATCTACTTTCTTCCTGTCATTTTTCTTCATTGGCCAACTTTCACACACAAACACAGAAATAAGGAACACTATGGTGTGAAAGTAAGCAACAGATCTGGAACACTGAGATTCACTATCTAACTTCTGCTGCAAAATACCATCACCTCAGGAAGAGACCAGTATTGTCAAACTATTTAGCGAATTCACTGATACCCAAACACAGGACAGCTTTCATTCTGGCCCACCTCAGTGTTCTTCCATCCACTTTAATAGAAGGGAGACAACATGGTTGATCACTACAGGATCATTTATGCCAAAAGTGGTCAAAACACTTCTTACACATTTTCTCACTAATCCTTAAAACAGTCCGATAAGTACAGCAGGCTCCTAGACCAGCGAAATGATGACTAGAAAGTGTGCACTGATGTTACACCAAGATTTTCTATAGCAAATGTAAAGTGTTGGCAACATAAAAGAAAGTACATCCATTTGGGGGCTCTGGCTGAACTGGGTTTCCCAGATGCATATTGAACATACTGTGTGTGCATGATATAGGATATGCTATTGGAGCATGCTGTAAATATGAAAAGTGTAGAACTGGTTCTAGGTTAAAATTCTTATTGGATGTCCATAGGCCAGTCATCTTGACTTGTCTCACAGAATTGCTGAGAAGATAATGCTGGGGGTGGAGGGAATCCATACAGTGGTGGGATTCAAATAATGGCAGATTTTGCATGAGCCAAAAACCACAGTGTGAAAATGGTGTGAAAACAGTGTAAAAGGATTTAAAATGGTGTAAAATTTTCACACCGCTGTTTTTGGACCATGCGGAATCAGCCAATTTAACAGCAGGTTCCAGTGGTGGGATTCAAATACTTTAACAACTGGTTGTTCACAAGCACCATTTTAACAACAGGTTCTGCCGAAGTGGTGCGAACCTGCTGAATCCCACCACTGAATCCATATCTATTGCCCTCTTCAAGGAGGATGCAAATGAAATAGATAGGTAAGAACATTATTTATTTTACTTCTTTGCATTTATAATCCGCCCTCCCTGGAAGAGCTCAGAATTACGTGGCTATAACTCAGCAGTACCTTTTATTCCACAAGAAAAGTTCCAATAAATACATTCATCTCTTGAGCATCTAGTAAATCACAGCTACGAGTTTAAACAAGATGGAATTCATCATACCTCAGCTCCACCCATCCATTTGGGTTCATGAGGAAATTCAGCACATAAAATATCTTTTGATTGGTCAGTTCCCAGAACATGATAGTACAACTTCTGATGCAGGTTTGTTTCTGTTTCAGTTCCTGAGGCAATCAACATATTTAATTACAGGTATGTAAACTTCTTATTAACACTAACAATTCGCAAGTTTTACACTTTCACAACCCAGAAGCTATTTATTTGATGAGGCAACAAAGAGAACACCCATTAATTAAAGAAATAAATTTTGTAACACTTGTTCGTTTGCTGGAAATGTGACGAAATTCTTAAAATCTGTTTGCCTTTTAAGCATGAATTTTCTTTGATACTGAAGTCTAGCGCAGTTAAAGACTTTTTTAACATTTTACTGTATTGATTTATCTATGTAAATATCATAACTAAAAAGAATATAAACTGACAACAGAATGTCCATAGACGTTCTTCCCTCAGAAAAAATGAGATGTTATTTGGCTACAACAGAAACTTCAGTGACAAATAATGCAATCTTAAATAGGGCTACACCATTCAAAATCTGTAGGATTAGAAAGACTTAACTCTGTTTAGGACTACAATATTAAGGGACAGAAGATTTTGGCGGGATGAGAAAACAAAACAAGAAGCAGTACCAGGAGGTTGAGAATCTAAGGCATAGAGAGCCCAGAGGGCGAGAAGCCAAAGGAAGGAGGCCAGCATTGAGAACAGGAAGTAGATGAGGGAGAGAAGCCAGAGGAAAAAACATGCTTACTCATTAAGCACTGCTGTATGACACTCACCATCACTTTTCCCATCTTGCTTTGGGTAGCAGTTATAGAACATGCCTTTACCATCGTGGGTCCAAGACATACAACTGAACTTCACCATATCCAGTGTATCTGGAAGTTCTTCAGCACCATCCACTTTCATAAATTTAATAGTTACCCAGTCTGACCCACTTGAACTCAAGCCATATGCAAAATATTCACCATCTTCACTGAACGAATAACCTGCACATCAAAAACAGACCATGTAGTCATGATCACATTATCAACACTATTGTATCTTGTATTCTACTTTATGGCTGTCTAATGTTTGTTCTCAACTCACAGACAACAGTTAAAAACATGACAATTACAGAACTTCCCAAAACACGTACACTTTTCAGCTGCTTAACACAGCATAATTAAAATACACTAATTTACACAAGTGTCCCAAGTCTATTTACCAAAAAATCCACGACACTGACCTCGCAAAGCCACAGTACCATCATCTGATAGCTTATTTGGGTCAAGAAATACTTTGGCATCTGCTTCCAAGGAATCTTGCACATATAATACTCGTTGGTTCTGAAGTCCAGTATTATAAAAGTGAAAGTACCTAGAATGTACATACACATAGATAAAAGGGTAAGGTTGTCATTTAATTTTCTGAACAGCAGCAGTCTGATTACAGACTTAAGCAGGCAAACAATCTTCAACAAAAAAGATTTAGAACAATTTTTTCCCCAGATGCAATGCTGCATGCACCTTGTGTCAAAGGCTGGCGTAGATCTAGTCACACAGGATATAGGCAACATCATAAACTTAAAAAGTCACTTTAGATAGCACCTCATGACATTTAAGCATGGCTTGGCATTGCTTAAGCAAGAATGGAAAGAGAATCATGGCCCATCCATTATTCTCCCATGTCATGAACAAGACCTGATTTTGATGTAACAGCAAACTATGTGCAACTATTACACATGATATAAAATTCAGGTTCCTTAAAAGTTTTTGTAAGTTTATTCCCCATTAATTATAGCAGTTATTTGGTTGCCGCTGGCCATAACTTTTTGTTCCTTGGCAGACCAAGTGGCCTTATTTTATTGAGCTGAAATAAAGTTGACAAGGATGGATAGGGGCAGAGCACCATTTTTTAAAAAAAAATCCTTTACATACCTTTTTCCTTTCTTGAAATGACAACTATACTTAGGATAGTCATATAGTTCAGTCATCCGTTCTTTAAACAGTCCTCGGACTGCACATTGTTCAAGAAAGGGCACTGTGATTTTATTTTGTGCCTCCACAAAAGCCTACAGAAGAAAAAAGAACTTTAAAAAACTTAATCTGAAAATATTTTACAAGCAACAGCATTTATTACTCTATGGAAAAAGTTATGCCATACTTAGGCACCCTTAGGCATACTTATGCCATACTTAGGAACTCTAAACTCAAATTTAGAGTTCCAAAATACCTGAATGTAGCCCTACATGCTTTTCCAGGAATACCACCTCCAACACCATTGAGCAATGCAGTTCTGCCAAGCAACCTATACAATGATATCACAGCTAAAACAGCTACCTAATTTTGGGGACAGGATATCCAAAGCAATCTGTCCTGTTCTTCAATGACTTTCCCTTCATTTCAGCAGCCCTGGTGAAATGCATGCTTTGCACACTGGTTTCCAGGAAGAGTGTTGCAGAGAGATTAGCAAGCAAGTATTAATTTCTTCCTTATCAACCCTCCAGGTTGTCAGTCTAGATTCTGAATACCACAGGTGTTTTTGGGTGTACCGTTCCATATATGAACAGTTTCAGTACTGAGTAAAAGAGATTCAAGGGGCAATGACTGATACCTTTGTGGCATTCTTAATCTAAATTCATACAGCAACTCAACAACTGTGCTCCACCATGCGCCTTCTTTCTATCTCAATTCTATGCCATTTTACTCAGGTGACAGTAATAACAAGTATGCTGGTCTGCTGCCTCAGAATTACATCTGAGATGGCTTACCAGCAGATACTGAAATATTTTAATTCAATAAAAGGGAAGATAAGCACAGAGTTGAATAAAGAGTTCAAGAGAGAACATAGTATATTCGTTTTTATAAAATAACTTGGCAGTTTTTACAATGTAGTTCATAGCACTAAAAACACACACACCAATTTCTTTTTAAGAAGTCACCAGAGAGCACAATAAAATTATGCTCCAAGGCCTGAAAGAAAGTGATTGTTGTGGGCCCAGAGTCATCCTGCCAGAATTCCTCAGAAAAAGAGCACTGGCAGAGTTACCTCATCTCACCAGAGCCCCAACTGGTTAAGTCTCAAGACCAGCCAGAAGCTTCATAGGACAGACACAACTGGCTCACAGACAAGCCAAGAGCAGGAGGTCAAAGTGCTTGGAGAAACACCTCCAGCCACTGAAGCCAGAATTAATAGTCCACCCAGCTCACATGAGGCAGCAGGAACTGCATTCTAAAAGATGCAGTGTGTGCTTGGAGGTCCAGAGGCATCACTGAGAATACTGTGAGTTGGTTCAGGATCAAGACTGAGCCATAGCTCAGATGTATAAGAGATGGCTCAGGGAAGTGGAAGTTGTAGGAGCAACATTGTTAAAAGTTTGATGCTTTTTGCTGCACCTACTCACAAACTGATCACTTGGAACTGCCTGAACTGACCTACTTTCAGCCCTTAACTGCCTCTTCTCAAACCTGCTTGGAACTTGTTTCTCTGGACTCAGAGTAAGACTGCGCTCTCTCTCTCTCACGTCTGTGCCTGGGGGTAGCTGTAATCAACTCCCTGTGAGCTCAGCAGGCCAGTGGCGTAACTAGGCAAACTGGAGCCCTGGGCAAAACCTAAGTTTGATGCCCCCCCAGGCGCGTGCCCAATGCAACGCGCACCCTCCCTTGTAGCTACGCCCAGTGGCGTATTTAGGGAAACTGGAGTTTGGTGCCCCCCATGGGCAGCCACCCTCCCCCACTGTGACCAAGCAATGATTTTTACACCAGGTTGTTTCAAAGTCACCATCAAATTATAGAACATGCCCCAACTCACAAATCTGAGCACAGCAATAAGCCATGCCACACAGCAGAAATAATTTTTGAAAACATTTTCAAAATGCTTTCAAAATATTTTATTACTGCTATGAAAACATTTTATGGTGTTGTATCCAGTACCCCCAATTGGGGGAGACAGCATCACTTTCAATGTTTCAAAGGAGAATCTGGGCTCCATAGTTTAAACAAGTGATGCTGGAATCCACCCCCAAACAGCATCATTTTCAATGGTGTTTAAACCAGGGAGCCCAGATTCTCCTTTGAAATCCACCTTAAAAGGAGAATCTGGGGTTCCCAGTTTAAACAACATTGGAGGTGATGCTATTTTGGGGTTGATTCTCCCCCACCCTGAAACAGCATCAATTGCAATGTTTAAACTGGGGACCTCAGATTCTCCCTTTAAATCCATGTCAAAGGCGGGGGGATTTAAAAGGAAAATCTGGGGAAATTTGGGAGGTGCCTGCTGGCAGGGGTGCAATTGTTAAGCTAGCAGCACCAACATTTCAGGGTATCTTTAGGAGACTCCCCTAATTATACCACCCAGGTTTGGTGAAGTTTGGTTCAAGGGGTCCAAAGTTATGGACCCTCAAAGGTGTAGCCCCCATCTTCTGTTAGCTCCCATTGGAAACAATGGATGATGGGGCACCCCCTTTGGGAGTCCATAGCTTTGGACCCCCTGGACCAAACTTCACAAAATCTGGCTGGTATCAGTAAAAGATTCTCCTGATGATACCTGCCAGGTTTGGTGAAGTTTGGTTCAGGGGATCCAAAGTTATCGACCCTCAAAGGTGTAGCCTCATCTCCTATTAGCTCCCATTGGAAACAATGAGGGATGGGGCACGCCCTTTGGGAGTCCATAACTTTGGACTCCCTGAACCAAACCTCACCAAACTTGGGTGATAGCATCAGGAGAGTCTCTCAAAACATCCCTGAAATTTTGGTGCTGCTAGCCTAAAAACTGCGCCCTCTGCAGGCCAAAAATGGAAAACACTGAAAATACAAAAAATCCCACAAACAAACCTGTGCCCCCCACAGGGCTGCTCCCAGGGCAACTGCCCACTTTGCCCAATGGGAGGAACGCCTCTGCAGCAGGCCAGGACAGTGATATCAAAAAGCTAATTTCAGACTACCTTATACAACAACCAGAGTCACAAGATAAAGCTTTCCATGTCAACCAGTGGCAGCAAAACAAGGAATGACTGATGCTTGTAGAGAAGACAATTAATAGTGGTTGCTTCCATTTTTCAGGACATCCTACAGCTTGACCACTGTCTTTATGATAGAATCGTGGCTTCAACAGATTATATATCAGAACTCTTGTTTATAGTCAGAACCCCTGTAAACTAGAATTCACAAATACTGTTTTTCAAACTAGATCAAATATGCTTTAGATTGGCATGGCCATAGGTGAGGATATCATCTACAATCTCCTTAAATGGAAGAATGTCCATCTGCAACAGCCAACTTGGCACAATTGGGTGGCAGTCTTAAAACTGTGGTTTTAAATTCTGGTTTTCTTAATAGTTATTTTGTAAGCCAAGCCACCTTGAGTTCCACAATATAGAAAGGCAGCTAATAAAACTTTTAAATAAATAGATGAACTCTCCCACTCCATGGTTTCAATTGCCATCTGAAATGCCACTGCTGATGGATGGGGGACCCAAGAATAGCTTTGGGATTCAAAATGGAGATCTGCAGAAGGAAGAGAGACTCAGACACATAGTGCCCCTTTGAGAGGATAATACTTATAGGTGTGATTCAGCCCAATGTACTGACCGCGCCGGTACCTCCTATGTACTCAGCATGAATCCCACTTCCCTTGATATCTCAGAATTAACCAAGGTTTAGGTATATTCTCTTATAACCAGGACTTTCTAACCACAAACTGTGGTTAATTAAAGGAAGAAGAATTTGCCCCAAAAAGAGAACTGACAAACTTTCACTCAGTCTTTTAAATGCATAAATGTCCTATATGAAGATGTCCCTATCTTTGTACACAAACATATTCTGGAATTTGTAATTTTTGAAGTATCAACAAACTATAACATCAGAATGGATTCTTCCATCCCCTCGAAGATTTTCTACCTATACACAAGCCATAGACCTATATCATTCCAGCATCCGTCACTTTTTTTGATCTACAAAAAATTCTATGTCTAGATTTTCTAAAATGTCCCTACATATAATTTCTACCTCTGCTGTGGGGGGTGGGGGGAGGCGAAGACCTTTCCAGCAACAACGTTCAGTTGTACATTCCTTGGAATTCTGCTATGATGTGCATTTTCTTTTTTAAGAATTTAGGGAAATTTCTGAATAATTTTCCCCATGCAATTTGGTGGCAATAACTATACTATTAATTAATTTTATGAAACCATTTTTATTAACTGAAACTTTTAGGTCTTCGTTGGACCAGTTTGTGAAAGCCGTGTCACTGCCTCCTCTAAACTGAAGCCTGATATCGATAATCCAAAAGCAATAATCTCTAGTTCTATTCAGAATATCATACTATGTGCAACAAGAGAGGGGGGGGGGGGCGGAAAGGCAAGATCATATTTGGCAGCTGCAAGCTGTTTCAAAACAGCTTAGATTAGCGGATCTGGACCAGTACTATATACTCTGATGAACTCTATCCAAAGGATCAGTCTTTCTCAGCACAAGTAACCACGACATTTTTAAATGGTATTGCTGGAGACTGAACTTAACTATAGCTTCTCCCCTACACCAGCTGCAACCAAACTCATCCCTTCTTCCCTAAATGCTCCTTCCATAAATGCATTCCACGGAAGACACTCACGGGCCTCAAGGAAGGAGTTGATATATTTAAAGATTTATATCCCAGTTTACTAGGCAGCAAATGCCAAATTGGCTCTAGGGCCCTTTCCGCACGGGCCATATACGGCGCTCTGGGGACGGCAAAAACACCTTCCCCAGGGAGCCGTTCGCACAGGGGGCGCAGCTGCTTCGCAGCCGCGCCGCCCTCGCTCCTCCCAAGCTGCGCAAAGCCGCCGTTTTCCGACCTCGCTTCCCCAGCGAGGTTTTCGGAAAACGGCGGCTTCGAGCCGCTGCCATGCGAACGGCAGCGGCTCGAAGGCACCCTCCCCCCCTTCGCCCGCCACCTACCGTGTCTGTGGCCGTCCAGCGCATCGCCGAGGCCTGGGGACACGCCTCCCCTGCCCTGCAACGCCGGAGCACTCGCGCAGGGCAGGGGGGGCGTGTCCCCAGGCCTCGGTGACGTGCCAGAGGGCCACAGACACAGCAAGTCGGCCGGGCAACAGCGCTCCGCGGCGCCGTCTTTCTGGCTGTTTCTGGGACCATTCGTGCGAAAGGTCACGGGGGGTTGGGTCGGTGTCGTATACGCTGCCCCAACCCCAATCGTGGCCGTGCGGAAACGGCCTAGCATTGGCTGGAATTATTATTTCTGATACAAAATGTTCATTGTTTATAAATATACTGTTATACTAAAGTTATAAACCCTAACTTCACTGAGGTCAGGGAGGTTAGAAGGGGACAATGTGGCTTGTATTGCACTGTGAAAGGCCTACATAGAGTGTTACCTTTGTTTGTTCACTGTCAGGATCTTCAAGCCAGCTGTACGGGTCACATACTTTACAGCCATGATAATCTTGCACCTGAATATAAAAGAACAGGTTTTATTTAAAAAAAAAGAAAAACAATTCTTAACTACCTTATGATTTATATCAAAAGGAGTTACAGGAGCCTAATATGTTGAAATGGACAACTAATTTTAGACAGCTGCCTGACAGCACAGTAGTAACCTATTCTAAAACAGTTTGCCAGCATCAAATAAGAGTGTTAGAAGAATAGTACATGTTTCAAGAGTTTGCATGCTTGTCACAAAACTTCTAGCATCAAAAAGAATTCAGGGATAAAGTACAGCAGTCTTTCATCAACAAACAGTGACCAGCAAGGACAGAAGTAACAGGAATTAAGTGTTTGGTCCAGTGATGTACAGGGCTGAAATGGCGCCTGGGAGCATGACTGCCTTCCCGCCACACCCGTACCCGGTGTTAAAATGTGACCATTTTAAGAAAAATTTAAAAAACTGAAAATATTTTAAAATGTTCAGTTTTCATGAGCAAGTTTAAAAAAAACAACTGAGAAGTTGTGGTCTCTAATTTCATCTTGCTTTCAATGTAAATTTGTTACTTTTAAATTCACATCAAAATATCAATGCATGCACTACCTAACAAGATATATACTTTAAGAACAAAGATTTAAGATTTAAAAAATCAACCATGACATTTGCACAGAAAACACACAGATAATTTTAATTATGCACAAGGCTTTTTAAACTCCCATTGTCCTTTTCACAGACAGATATTATATGTAGCAAAGAACAAGGAAATTGTGGCCAAATTTTGCAGCAATTCCTAAAAGGATAAACATCTACAATGCCATAGCAACGAAATTAGCCCACAATTAAGGGCAGAGCAAAAATCCATACACTATGGAATTCTGCAAATATTTGTATGCAGCACTTTAGAATACATTTAAGAAATGAACTAACTCCTACAAAGCTGGGAAAAATAGCTACTTCCAAACATGGGATTATCATGGTTTTCAGTGTACTTATTCAGTGCATCACAGATTTGACAATAGTTATTTTGGCCATATCTAGGTATCTCAAGTGGATACACAGTGCAGCACACTGCTTGCAAAAGAAATAGGGTAGTGTTGCTAAAGTGTAAAGTAATAGTTATTTCTTGTACAAACAAGCACTGTTTCTTAAACTTCCAGTCAAAAGTTCAAAATCAAAATTTGTACTGCATTTACTGCTCATGGGAACAAGTCCCAATTTCAGTGCCTGATGATAAAACAATAACCAAACTAGTCTAACTTCCTTCTGACGGGCACTCGAGTCATTCTTACAGGACAAAACATACCAGAAGGGTGACCTCTTTTAGTCCTGATTATGAAATAATGATGATTTTCCTGAATGACACAATCAAATAACAGTTGCACTGTAGAAAGGTAGCTATAGAACAAACTGTTCAAGAGAGCCCATAAAAAAGCTATCTCCTCCAAACACCCCCTAAAGTTG
This sequence comes from Sphaerodactylus townsendi, assembly GCF_021028975.2. NCBI lineage: Eukaryota > Metazoa > Chordata > Lepidosauria > Squamata > Sphaerodactylidae > Sphaerodactylus > Sphaerodactylus townsendi. Next base: position 124,631,600 of record NC_059425.1, on the reverse strand, counting down.
CTAGCCACTCAGAAAACATTTCTTCTTGACTCTACCCCTTCCGCACACGCAAAATAATGCGTTTTCAAACCACTTTCACAACTGTTTGCAAGTGGATTTTGCTCTTCCGTACAGCTTCAAAGAGCACTGAAAGCAGTTTGAAAGTGCATTATTCTGCATGTGCGGAATGAGCCAAATGCAAAACTTTTTCAGAAAACACAATGGCAGATTTAACAAGCAAGAAGAGGCTAAAAGATTGTGCCCGTGTAATGATGGCTCAGTTGAATCTCTGGCCCACCAATTATTACACTGTTTCAGATTCAAGTAAATCAGATCCAAGTATGTGAATCTTACTCCTTTACATTTACCTGATCTCCCCGATTTATTTAGATTATACTACTTGCTGGGCAATCCCGATCCTTCTCTCTGTATGATAGTGGCAGACTTTCTCCTGGAAATTACTAAATGCCAGTAGATTTCCCTCCACTTAACATTTATTTCCTGTACTGTATATGTTTTTTTAATCAGTTTTTTTTAAACTATTGTTGTACTGTTGTCTATGCCAATAAAGGCTTGCTTGCTTGCTATACTTCGGCAACTAATATAAACAGAAAGTAGTGATGCCACTACTTTCAGCAGGGCTAGAAACACTTGGGGGGGGGGGGGGGATATCCCAAAACCTTTCAGTCCACCAACATGTCAATACCTCTAATACCTATGATGTAATGGCTTTAGTTCATCTTTGGTCTTCAGAAATTGACAGTTCAGTGTGAAAGACAACCCACTTGTCTATATCCTGTAGATTTCTGAACTACTGTCCACAGGATTAAGCTTTGATGGTTTCTGCACAGCACACTACACGTTGTTAATGAAACCAGTTTCCCCTGTTTGCCCTTTGCACTGGAGATGCCACCCATCCAGGAAGCGACTACAAACAGTCCAGGCTGCTGTGGCTCCTTTGGTTTCTCCAAAAAGATCACTAGTTTATCGATTTTTGTAAAACCCGGGTTCAGGGAAATACAACCGGCTGCACCCATTTTGGGAAAGAGCCCCATGTCACGTTCTTCCCCCAAATGGGATAAATAGCTTCCTTAGTCCTGATATTGGGGTTGTGTGGAAACCACCTTTGAGAACCGGCTTTCACATGAGATTGTTGCTTCCCAAAAATCAGGGGAAGGGGATGCTAAGAGCAGCAAGGAAGTCATAGTGGATCAGCCCAGAACAGGCAGTCAGGGGAAAAAAAAACCCAAGCAGGGTGTCTCCAGCGGCGGTACAGCGGACCCGGGATAGTACTCACTGACGTTTCGTCACGATACACCTCGGGATACTGGAAGACCTGCATGCTGGTGGGTTGCAAGGAACAGCAGACACCTCGGCAGTGCGAAAGGCAAAGGGGCGGGATGCAGGAACAGGAAGGACCGGGAAACGCGAGGCTCCGGCTTCTCTGTAGCCTGCGAGAGGCGTGGAGGATCTCAGTGGCGAAAGGGCCCTCCCAGTCCCGAACAAGGAGCTGCCACCTCCGGCAAGAGAGGCGGCTGACGAAGTGGCACGGCTCCCCCTGCAGTAAGGCACCGATGCCGCTGCCGATTTTGCTCAGCGGCGAAGCAAAAGGAAAGACAGCTGTGAATCACCCACCGGCTGCGGTTGCCTCTGGGGGTGGGATGGGTGGAGCCAAGGTGACCTAACTGTGGGCGGAAGCGAAGCCCGGGCCATGTTGGGCTAGGGCTGACGTCACCAAGGGGGAGGGCAGATTGACCCTTTAAAGGGGAAGCCCTCCTTTGTTCTGGCCATGTGCATCGGCCAGCCAGCAATTTGGACGACTGGAACTACTCGAACAATAAAGCTTGTGGGACGCGGTGGTCGGTCTTATTTTCGGCTGGCTGGGTCTTTCTCCTTGGGGTTTCCCCTTCTGCCAGCCGGCAGTTGTGTATGGCGCGTGTGTGTAGGGAGTTCTCAGGCTCCCCCTGCCCCGGCTGGCATGGCCGAGCCGCGGGCACCCTCCTCGTCCCTCCCAGCACCCCCTCTCCACATAGCAACAAGGAAAGGAAGCGCATCCTCGGCAGCCTGTCCGGGCCGGCCGCTAATGGCTTCTCTCCTCTCTCAGCAGCGGGGGGGGAACGCTCCTGCGGCGGCCTGGCCGGGCCAGCTGCTGCCCCCACCCCGCCCCCGCTCGCGGGGGAAGGGGCCATGGCACCTGCGGCTGGTTGGCTGAGCCGTGGCCCTCCTTCTCTCCCCTCCCGGCAACGGAGGAGGGGAGCTTTGCTGCTGCGGCGGCTCGGCCAGGCCGGCCGCCGCCCCCACCCCACCCCCGCTAGCGGGGGACGGGGCCTTGGCGCCTGCAGCCGGCTGGCTGGGCCGCGGGCCTACTTCTCTCCCCTCCCGGACATGGGGGGGGGACCTCTCCAGCGGCGGCTCGGCCAGGCCGGCCGCCCCCGCCGCCTCGCCGTCGCTTGTGGGGGACGGGGCCATGACGCCCGCAGCCGGCTGGCCGAGCCGCGGGCCCACTTCACTCCCCTCCCAGCAAAGGGGGGGGAGTTTTTTCGGTGGTGGCTCGGCAAAGCTGGCCGCCGCCTCCGCCTTGCCCCCGCTTGCGGGGGACGGGGCCGTGATGCCCGCGGCCGGTTGGCCAAGCCGTGGACCTGCTTCACTCCCCTCCTGGCCAAGGGGGGGGGAAGCTTTTCGGCGGCAGCTCGGCCGGGCCGGCCGCCCCTGCTGCCTCGCCCTCGCTCGCGGGGGATGGGACCGTGACGCCCGCGGCCAGCTGGCCGAGCCGCAGGCCCGCTTCACTCCCCTCGCGCCAGTGTCATGGGAGGCACCCAAGGGATTCCTTTCGAGGTGCCCGGTCCGCCACTGACCTTGGTGCCAAAGGGGCAGGCAGGTCTGGGCCAGCTGATTCCACAAAGTAAGGCGGCCCGGCCGGGACCCTGGCGCTTGGCCAACACGCCAGTCTCCCTCCATGCCATGTTGCCGTGGCTGGCGCAATACCCCAACAGGCAAAAGGCAAAAGGCACTTTAAAAAAGAGCGCATGTTTGGGCTGGCGGCGACTTTGTAGGCAGTCAGACCTTACGCCAGCTGCAAGGATGCTCTAGGGCTCTAGGCTTTAAGGTGCCACAAGACGTTGTCAAAGGGAGTCTTCAGCGACCGAGTTGGACTCTGTCCGTGCAGATCAAATTGCATGGAAGTCAGTTCCGTTTCGTTGCACGAAGCCAACAGCTCAGAGCTGTTTTCTGTTTTCAGAACTGAAACTCTGAAATATCATAGAGCTGAAATGCTGAAATATGCCAGTTTCATGTCTGCCTACAAGACTGACATCTAGTGCTAAATGGCATTACCGGTTTTTCTTTCTTTCAATGCTTCTGGGGCTTTTATATACGAATTCTCTGCTTTATATTTTCATAGGTTTTTAGGGAAGTGTTGTGGATTGGCTTCGTGAGCTCTGTTTTGGACGAGGCTGTATGCTGCCTAAAAGAGCAGGTTTACAGTCTGAGAGTGCTCCTAGTTGCTTCTTCATGCTTAGATAAAACCAAGTGGTGGAGGTGGCTAGAACTGCTGTTGGCTAACTTAGAGGACATATAAAGGCGACCTGGATGTGGCTGTCCACATTATAATATTGTAATGCGTTTTATGTGGGACTGTCTTCGAAAAGTGTCTGGAAATTTCAACTGGTACAAGATGGGACTTCTGGAATGCCTGTACTAAAATGCATGACAGGAATGCCCGCAGGGTAATAGTCGGGTAGATATAACGGGAGGCAGGAATGCCAACTGACTTGCAAGGGCTCTGTTGAAATGCATTGGTGATGGAGAGTACTGTCAAGTGTCATTTCATTTCATTTATTAGGCTTATAGACCTCCCTCCCCCGAAGGGCTGACTTATGGCAGCTGACATTCAGAGATGATGTGTGGTTGCTTGTCTCTACATAGCTGCCCAGTATCTCCTCTGAGGTCTCCCATGCAAATACTAATTAGGGCTGATTCTCCTTAGCTTTTGAGATCTAAGGAAGAAGAAGTAGAATAAGCCTTTATTGGCATTATAAATTACGGTAAAACATTTATCAATAAAAAGCAAATATAATGCATCAAATATATACACATACAAATAGTTCCCATGAGTTCTGTTTGTAATTCCTGCTCTTATCAATAAAAAGCTCAAATATAATCACCGAAAGGTACAATCCATACAGTTCAGATAAAAAGTGACACCTGATAATGAGATTGCAACATCTTTCTAAAAGTTTGATTATCAAGGGTCCTGGGTTGGTTTCTAACAGAACTGTTTCCCAACATATTGAGAAGTAGGCTGATTATAAAATTGTTATAGATTTCCAAATCTAGCATGGGATAAATAATACTACTAGTTGGGTGCTGTGTGGTTTCCGGGCTGTATGGCCGTGTTCTAGCAGCATTCTCTCCTGACGTTTCGCCTGCATCTGTGGCTGGCATCTTCAGAGGATCCTCTGAAGATGCCAGCCACAGGGCTCTGGCAGCATCGAAATATAAACTCTGCTAAACTGACTCAACTTTCTAATGATTCAACGTGAAAGCCTTCGACAATACTACTAGTTAAGGGAAAAAATACACAGCATACATCTTCAGTTCATAAGCTCAATTAGTAGACACAGAATATCAATAGCCATTATGTAATGTAGCCAGCAGTATTGATATATTAATACTAACAATTAATGCTTAATATCCATCTAAGTTTACATCTATAATCTTTAGGAGGAAATTCGCTACATTCTTGCACACAGAGGCATCAGGGTTGTCCAAAATTAGAGGAATCTTGAGGGCATCCGTTAGTTGGTTGTATAAAAGTGGGGTAATGGTGGATTGGGTCATTCTAACTTTGGTGAGTCGTGCACAGTGAAACAGGGTGTGCTCGAGTGTCTTGAGATCTAAGGAGATTGGCTAGCTTAGACCAAGCAGGTCAAACCATTTGAAATACATTACAGTACATATAAAAGTTGTAATGAAAATATGGAAAGGATTTAGAGAAACCTGCATATGGAATAATGGTCCCTGGGACCAGGGGCGGAGCAAGGGGGAACTATGCCCAGGGCATGTATGCGCCCTGTGCCCCTGCCACATCCCATCCGCCCCTGCCCTGCTCCCACAGAGGTGTGTGCCTGGTGCGTCGCGCACCCCCCTGCCTCCTTGGTACTATGCCACTGCCTGAGACTAGCATAAATATGTGACACATGGCAGGTGGGATAAAAGACCAGTTTTGGCTGACAACATTTTTTTTGTCCACCCAGAGCAAACACAACTTTCTGCAAAATTGAACTTTTCAAAATGTCTCAGGACGTTTAATTTTTGCTGTGCGGAAAAGACTACTGCCACTCTGCAGTTGTAGAGCACTAATTCTAAACCCTGGAATCATCTTTCCACTTGAAGGGACTGTCATGCCAGTCCTAGAATTCTTATGTTACTCTCTAGGATCTCTAATTCACTTGGGCAGCTATCATTCTAGTCCTGCAATACTTAGATTTTTTCAGCACACTGCACGTACCACATTTTGAAGGCATTTTTAATCCCATCATTTACCACAAAGTTTGCCCACACTCCCCTCCTCCAAACATTGTCTTCTGACTGCCATGATTTATCATTATTATTTGCTTTTTCTCACACATGTGCTGCAGTGATGATTCATAGCACCACTGATCCGTTGATCTGCAAAGTGGGGGAGAACGTAATTAACTTAAAATTTAAGAGGAGGGGGGAAAGTGAAAAGGTGAGGGATGGAAAAAAAATGATGGTGCAGCCACCAAGGAGGATGTTTGGCAACTGCATAAGGAGCGTGGAAAACAGTTTGACATTTGGGTGGGAAGGAAAGAAACATTTCAATATGATGGCACTGTGAGGGAAGCCTGGAATTGTTGAAGAACCAAATTGGGGGGCGGGGAGGGGTATTTGCAGAAGTGCACACTGGAAACATTTCATTACTAGGCTAGGAATGATATAAACGGCACATTCACTCAATTACAAATGATCATTAAAACTTATCAGGTCTAAAATACTGAGATTAGTGTCTCAGAAATTCAATAATAATTTGTATTTATATTGCAGACATCAATGTGATGTTGAGGTTAAATTACTAGAATGGTAGAAAGGTAATTTGGATCTAGAAAGCAACTGTAGGTATCAGAGTAGTAGGACAAACTCCTATTTGCAAACACGCTATTTTTAAAAATATGTTTCCACTTTGAGTCCTGATTTTTTTTTAAGTCAGACTGAATACAGATACCTGTCTTTTTTTTTTTTTTGCCAGTGGAATTTAAAGCATATATAAATACATTTTCATCTTGCCCGTCCTTGGAGGTGACATACATGGATTTTAACATGGGTTTCCCAGATCCTAGTCTGATATTCTATTACATAACAATATGAATTTACAAAAAACGTACATACTATTGGTACCTGATCTTTATATTTGTATCAGTAACTAGTAACATTCTAAATAAATAGCATCAATCATTCTTCCTTTGTTCACTTTTCTCCCACTTTATTTTAAATTATTGAACCAATTATACTTCTGAACTGATTGTACTTCTGAAATATATCAATAGGTGGCAGCAAGGTCACAGGGCTTCCCTGGTTCAGTTCAGACATTCAAAAGTTTTAATTGTTTGGCTTTCCTGTGATTCAAGATTTCACCCTCTATGGAGAAAGTGCGTGTCTGATATCTGATACACTTTACTATTTTATTAGTGTTTGAAGGTTTTTTTTTTAACAAAGTACACAATATGTTCTGCGCCTCCATAATTAACATTTTGTTGAAGTGGTTTCTGTTTAATTGGTTTTAATAGATGAGTCTTTGTTCTTGTTTAGTGTTTACTTACGTAGGCGTATCTTTTGCCAAATGGAGTAATTAGCTCTTTTGAGAATATTTACTCTTTCCTGCCCAAATCCGGTGAATGTGGTAATAACGTAAGTACAGTCTGAAGATAATTGGGTATAAAAATTTGGAACATCATATTTATCAACAAACTGCCCTAACCCAACAACGGAGACAAAGAAAGGATCAGTTTGTAGAGAAACAGTGGTTGGTAATTACTTTTCTACAGGGGAAGCCACTAAATTGGGAAAACCCTAACAAATAAACTATATGTTAATATTCTGTTTTGTGTCATTACAAAAATGTTTCAGTACCTGTCAATGTGAATGTGCATTGTTGTGTCAGGGAAGGGAATTTGATTCTGCCTTTATTGCACTCAGCACTGGAAGACTTTGAAGAACGCTGAAGATAGAGAAAATTCAGTGTAAAGTGGTTTTTTTGCTATGTACCTCCCAGAGAGACTTTATATTCAAAGCATAGGTAAACATAAGTGTTATCTTACAGGGTAAGGCAATGGAGTTTCACATCTAGATGTGAACCTGCTGCATACTCCACCCTTGAGTCAATGCTGCATGTTCTGGGACTGTTTCTTCCCATTTGCCTTTGGATCAATTCCAGATCTGAGCCCTAGTTTGCAAATGTCGGAGAGTGAGGCGGCTGAGGTATGAGGCGTTAGAATGGATTATATAATCTCAGATCATTCTTGGGAGATTGTGGACCTTTGGGAATGGTCCTTGTGTTAAACTCCCTTCATTTATAAAACTAATACAGTAAGCTGAGGTAGAAATATTTACAATTGATTTCTATCACCTGCAATCTGAAGAAAGATGGTCCATTCTAGCACCTTAGCTCTTGGCTGTCTGATTCCTCTTGTGTATACTTTATCCTTGCACAGAGGCATTTGAACCCCACAGTAAATGCTGCTGGGGGAGAAGATGACTGTGGGTGAAAAACAGCAGATGGGAAAAGGATTAAATACCCTTTCAATTACTATTATCAGTCATGCCCCAACATTGAGGCTTACCAAGTCTTTTCATTTTTTTACACTTGAAATGTGGATAGCATCTGGTTTGCCCCTTGTTCCTGCTCCTGTCTTCCATTGCTGGGGGAACGTATTTTGTCCACCTGCATAAGAGCTATATTCCAGAACAGCTTTCATTCAAAGCTTGAATTTGCTTTAATTTGTGTTGTAAATGTATTCAGGACTGCAATTTTGTGCGTGCAAGATCTCTTAATGATCGTGTATCTTTACTCACCTAATTTATGGCTTGTTGTGAATTGTGCAACATTTGCTAAAGTGCAGGGTTAGTAGTTATCAAATTTGGGGAGCTTACAAAATTGCCTAGTGAATTTAAAGATAACATGTTATCTATATTTTGTGAGAAAGAAACTGATTGGGTAAAGAAATTGACCTTTTCCCATATAAGAGTTTGTACAAATGCACCATGTTGGGTGCTTTTGCAGTAAGCCTGAGTATGATAAACATCTCCTAAAAACATTTACAGGTTGTGGATAATATGTGGCACAGTTATTAAAAATGCTAACTGTTAGAATGAGAACATGTCACACTCATATTAAAAGACCCAGCTCAAAAAAGTTAGGTTGTACACAGACACCTAAAGACAAGCCATCACATCCATCTGACCCACCTGCTTCCCTCCCCAGGCCCTCTGGGGTGGGATTTGGGGGCAAATTGGATGACCACCATGGTGACAGGCTGACTCCTGGGCTGCCCACCACGGCGCCTGCCCCCCGCCTCCCTGCAGACCAGCTTCTACCCTCCCCAGGGTCTGAGGAGGACAGGAGGTGGCCTGCAGGGAGGTGGGGGGTGGCTTGAACAGGTGCCCTGGAGCTAGCCTGCTGCTGTGGTGCCCATCCGAGCCACCCCTGTGCCCCACCCCCGAGAGGAGGGGGCATGGGGAGAGGGTGCAGGGGGCAGTGCTTGGAGCAAGTGTTGTTCTTGGTTGCCATTTCCCCCTGATATGTCTCTGACCAACCTCCAGGTGAGACCTAGAGATTTTTCATTTCATTTTTCATTATTACAATTCATCCTGACTATCCCAGGCAACTTTAATGTAGACTCTGTGGCCTTACATTCTTGCTGTGTTTCCTCTCTTTCCCACAACCAATCCTATCCACTTCTAAATCACCAGGAATTTCCCAAGCTGGAGTTGGCAACCATGTTTCTGTGGTAACATGTATCATCTGGCAAAACTCACCTGTTCAGCACCAGGTGAGACGACCAAGGACTTAGTGGCTTTAGAAATGCCAAGTCAATAATCTTAAAAATGGAAGACCAAATGTAATATTCAAGTTTAGCCATCCATCATCTGTATGTTGAATCATATTTGATCCAAGCAGTATGTAGACTTTTGCAAAACAACTTATACCATTATGTTTATATTGCACCTATGATTTCCAGAAAAGTGACGTGCCTGAGTGCTTTACAATTATCCCAGCATTGCTAATGTTAGTTGTGACTAAGTCCTACTGAAATAACAAGAACACATTTGTTGTATCTAAGCAGCCTGCTGTGATCTATTAACGATGAAGTTTGTGAATAAAATTACTTATAGTCCATTTTGAAAACCTTGCTGGAGGTAGTACAGTTCCCACATTGTACCATTGTACCCTTCACTGATAGAATATGTTCCAGTTCTTGCAGCCTGAGGATGTTGATAGTGAAAGGCAACAGGTATATTTATAATATATAATCCTGTCAAGCAGAGTAACAAGCAGAAATGTGGATTGTGTGGCACGTTAAATAAGAATAGTTATCTTTCAAAAGACCAGCCGTTTTCCCTCAAAAAACATAAAGAGAACTTTACTTTAACCAAGAGAGAAAAGTAAACAGCATATAAATATATATATATATATATAGTATATATATATATATATATATATATATATATATATATATATATATATATATATATATATATATATATATATATATATATATATATATATATATCAACAAAATATCACATATACATCATTTCATTCACAGCTCATCGTTTGTTACAATGTTGGTTGTGATAGTAAGATTATACAGTATCTTAGTCAAAGGCAATTTTACATAGTATTGGTTAGCAGTACACAGAGAACGTCTTTATCTCAGTCATACGGGCAGAAGAAAAAAGAACCACCAATGGTTTTTAACTGTTATCTTTAGAATGTTCATAGAGGTATCCCAGCATTCCTTGCTGCTGGTGCTGCTGCTGCATATAAGCAAGGCTGAAAATTCCAACAGATAGGTTGCTTGGCAAGGTCAGGCGCAATGGCTGGTTGACTGAAGGATAAGTACCTCATCAAGAAGGGATAGTTCCGTCTACTTTTATTTGTTTAATGCTGTTTTTATTGTTCTTCTCCTTCAAGTGGTAATATTGGCATATACAGTTTTTCCTCCTTTGAAGATCCTTCTTCTCTTTCAAGAATTCAAAAATCTATTAACGAAACATTCCCTGGTCTCAGAAAGGAGGCCTAACTGCCATCTTCTTGCAATTCTCCTCCCTCCCCCGCCCCAATATACCTTTTATGTTCATACACATAATACAATAACAGAATAACACACATTCAGATTATCCATACCTCAGTGATTGTAAATAAATACAGGGCCAGTGAGATTATAAACAAATAATCTCAGGTGAGATTATAAATAATAAATTTCACTGAGTCAAGTGGATTATAAACAAATGCTTAGCATAAATCTCAGTGAGTCAAACAGATTATAAATGAATACAAAGCACAGCTTTTTCTGAAATTCAATAACATGCAAAAATTATATGCCTTACATATTCTAAATATGATTTAATTCACACCTAAATCAGTATTTCTATTTTCACTAACTCCCGTGGTTTAATTAAATTACAGTGCCTAATAAAAAGGACCAAATTTGAAGAAAATTATTTCGTGACTGGCTAGTCCTTTCCCAACATTTTTATATACAGAAATCTTCCCATGAACGTTGTGCGCCACATGTTTCTTAACCATTTATCTTAATTTCATGTACATGCAATTAGCATTCTAGCAACTGTAAATAAATTCCTTAATAAAAAGTCTGATTAACTGCCATAACTTTTGGCATACTATTCAGAAGAGCTATGCCAGGTATTAATTTTACTTGTATGTGGAGAATTTTTCTTACTAATTCAAATACCTTATTGTAGAACATTTTTTTTAAAATTAGGTATTGCTACCTTTAAACCTCCAGCAATGATTTGATTCTGAAGGAAATATTTGATGCTGAAGGAAATATTTATTGCTATATTCACTGAGAGTTTTTAAATAGTTTTATGAAGTCTAATCCATTGACTCAGATATTTCTATTATCAATTCCCTTCACTGTTATTTTTTATATAGTAGTTCTTAATTCTTCAACAGCAAGTATCACAGAAATAATTGCTATTAATCATCTCTGTTCATCAGAATATATTAATATTGACTCAAACTCACTGGAAGATCTAACACTGTCTATTTGTGTTTGTTTGCTCTGTATAAAGCTTCTGATTTGTATGAACTGAAAGAAAGATGTTATTACTTTATTGTGTCTATGTTGTATTTCTGTTTAAACCATAACCACAGATCTGCTCACACTTGAGAAATAGATGTATAGATTGTGATATATCTTGTCCCCTTTTTGCTTTCATAAAGTGCAGTGATGAGCCAGAATAGTTAATTGGTGGAAAGAATAGATAGGCTGACAAACTTGTATCAGACCCAGAGCATGTGAAGGAGATAATAGCCTGGTGACTGGACACTGGTGGGGACAGAGCAAAATAAGATTGGTGTCCTGCGCCCGGGGTGGGGGTCCTGCCAGGACCCCTGTTGCCAACCCACCTCCCTTTCCCGGCTGCTGGGACTACCGGCCTCACTCCCGTTGTCCGGGGAGTGGACTATGCGGGGCAGCCGCTTTACCCACGGTTTGCGCGGGCTGCCCACAGTTGACCCAGGGACCACAAGAAACCAGGCAGGGAGAGTACACTAGCCTCCCTGCCGGCCCGAGGGCTGCTGGCCTCCGCCGCCTCCCCCTCCTCTGGCCCCTCCGTCGGTCTGCTACCCCTCCTTCTCTCCAGGACGTTCCTCCCTGAAGCTGTCTCCCTCCCTCTCTGGCTTCCTCTCTGTCCTCTTTGTTGCCTCTCTCTGTTTTCTCTCTCACCACCCTCCACGCGCGCACACACCCTCCTTCCCTCCTCCTCGCCTGCACTCTCCCCCTCCGTGTCGAGGCTGCGCCTTTTTATCCCCTCTGCAGCCAGCCCCCGGCCTGAAAACCCCGCCCCCGTCATCAGCTGGACAGGAGCCAGCTGGCCGGGTTCGTCAGGCCCGGTCTTCCCGTCGCGCTGCCTCCTGCCTCCGAGATCTTCGCCTGACGACCCGGCTGGCCAGGCAACAGGTGAGGCGGCCGGGAGCGGCTCCACCCCGTCGGCGCGCCGGCAATCGGGCTCGGCGCCCTTCCGAGCCGCGCTTGCGCGGCGACGAGGCTCCCCCTCCCTTGCGGCGGCGCCTTGCGCTGGCGAGCGGGCGTCCGGTCGCTGCGGGCGGGGCCGCAAGTCCGGGGAGGGGGTGGGGGCTACCCCCGCTCCCGGACAATTGGGAATGCTGAATTCAGCCCTAGTTTTACCATTTTTGAATGTATAGCAGTCCTTAGTAGAATTCTTTCAAATGGTAGCATCTAGGGGCCATAAGAATTCCAATGGTGTAAGGAAGAGATATGAACTTTTGGGGTGAGGGTGTTACCGCTGCTGCTCGGGTAATGCTAAGTGATTTCAGCTCAGGCAACGTAGTGAGGTGCAGGAAGCCGGCGTTCTTCAAAGCAAAGTATTTTATTCAGAGGTGGCTGCTTCAGCTCGGGCAGGGGAATTGCACCTTTGTAGCCAAGCGCAAGAACTTTTATACACACACATCAAAGGGGGCAAAGGGGCAGGTAAAGGGGGCAGGTAAGAGGACAGCAGTGGCGTAGGAGGTTAAGAGCTCATGTATCTAATCTGGAGGAACCGGGTTTGATTCCCAGCTCTGCCGCCTGAGCTGTGGGGGCTTATCTGGGGAATTCAGATTAGCCTGTACACTCCCACACACGCCAGCTGGGTGACCTTGGGCTAGTCACAGCTTCTTGGAGCTCTCTCAGCCCCACCTACCTCACAGGGTGTTTGTTGTGAGGGGGGAAGGGCAAGGAGATTGTAAGCCCCTTTGAGTCTCCTGCAGGAGAGAAAGGGGGGATATAAATCCAAACTCTTCTTCTTCTTCTTACAACAATACAGAAACATCAACACATAAAAGAAAAGATACAGTTACAACTTTGTGAATGGGACCATGAAATCTCACTGTCAGGCGTCTTCCCGCGATACTTTACGCTAGTGCTGAAATGGATAGCGGAGAGAGTCCATTCATAAAACTGGGTGAGCCTGTTTTACGCACCCAGGAATCTGGTTACCAGATGGGCTGCTTCCTTGAGTTATGACCTGAGGCTCCCGTGCCTCAGTCCCGCAACAAAAGGAAGTTCAAATGGTCCAATGGTGATCTTGGCACGTTCTCCAACGGCTGGGACATCTGGGGTGCTGTCATCAGATCCGATTTGCACAACCAAAGGGGTCTTTTGTCTTTGCTGAGGAGTCGGCTGGGTGTTGGCCCAAACTAAATCCCAAGGCTAGCTTCCTTTTCCCTTAATATCAGCTGCTACAAGCTATTGCCTTTACTAATAGACACAAATATCTAAAATGACATTTTCTAAAGTTAAACATTAGAGGAAATCTTAAAGAACCTTCAATACAGTACAAGCACATATACCCATAAGCAAGAGTATCCTAAATTAACAGTAACAAAACCTTAATTTAACTAAAGTATAATCCTAAACATTGGGCAGCTAAATAATTCAACATTAAGGAGGCATACATTAGACCTTAAAAGGGATAAAGGCAAGAAGGAAACCATGTAAATCATTGGCACAGTCACATATATACATCCTTTGCAAGCCTTATGGAGGCTTCTGGACCACACTGGGCTCTTTGTCCTGACCTGGAGCCAGTGTAGTCAGGTAACTCGATTCAGGAAAATATTTTGGCTATTTTCCTGGTGGTAACAAGGGCATGAATACTTTAGGACTCAGCAAAGCTACATAGTGCCCAGCAAAGCCACACTGAATTTATCCCCAAAGACATACAAATCTAATACAGAAGATCTGCTCAGTTTGCACAACTAAAGTGGTTTTAGTTATGTTAAACAGCTTTTCACGAAGAACTGTGTTTTCCTCAAAAATTCACCTACAAAATCTAATTTTATGGCACAGGACTGCATATCTAATCCTGAACTTTTAGGTAACCCATGGGGTATTAAGGACAAATACAATACTTGGGAAAAACAAACTAAGATTAAATTCAGGACCTTTATTTTTTTCATCTCTGCTTTAAAAAGAGAGAAATAGACAAATTATAGGAAGAGGGAAAACCCAACTTTGTAGCTTCTCTGATCATTCCATCCTGGTTGTTGGCTACCTTGCTGGAGCTGCCCAGAGGGCGGCTCATGCCAAAAACCAGCCCCCTTTGGTTTGCTCCATGGGTGTAGCCCATCTGGAAAGATATAGAGCTGTCATCACATTTGTCTGTGCCTATCTTGGTATTATAGATATGCTGCTGGATTTCATTCATTGATTTATGGGGCTGTCAAAGCCATTGTGAATACTTGCACAACAAACAGAAGGCTGGCATTGCATAATCCTGATGCACCCTATAACATGGAAACTTACAGACCGTATATACTTTTACCCACTCCTCTGAGGAACTCAAGGCAGCACACCCTATCTCCCTTTTATCCTCCCAATAGTCCTGCAAGACAGGTTAGTGGGCTAAGAAAAGGTGACTGGCTAAAGATCACCAAGTGAGCTTCATAGCTATATGGGGATTTGAATCTGCCTCTCTCTGAGGATGTAAGGTTTGCAGGAACCCCAGAACACAGCCACATTTTAGCGTGCACAGAAACGTGCATTCAAGCAGTCTGTTTGCATGGTAGTTTTGTGCTTTAATTACTCTGGGAATACATTTTTACACATGGAACTCTACAGGATTGCCATAAATTGGCTGTGACTTGATGGCAAAAAATAAAATGTGGAGATGGGGCAGTATTGGCTTTGCATGCAGAAAGTCTCTGGTTCAATTTCTAGCATTTTCTAAAAAAATGACCAGGCAGTAGGTGATGTAAAAGACTTCTACTAGAGACCCTCGGGAGCCACTGCTAGTCTGAGTGGATAATACTGACCTTGATGGACAAACAGTCTGGCTCAATATAAGGTAACTGAATGTATTTATTTTATAAATAAATAAGGGATTGTTCTATCCAAAGCACTAATTCACAGGACTGAACCACAAATGTCTGCCTATGTTAGGATTTTAAAGACGATATATTTTAAGGTTTTATGTTAGGATTTTAAAGATGATATATTTTAAGGTTTTTATGTTATAATTTTAAAGATGATATAAAGATTCAGCAGCAGAAAAAATATCTAAATATTTTTTATTTTGTTTTTCTTTTCAGAAGTACAAAAGAGATCAGTGAATTGTTGTCAGAGAATCACTTACTTGATGAAAACCTTTCCTCCACAACAGACACCGCTATGCTAAATACAAGTGCACATTCTGTTTATTGTACAGGGACTTTGGTGCTTCACAATCCCCTTTGATCAACCTGTTGTGCCGGAACTCACTCTTGAGCTATGTGATGAGGTATAGCCCCTTAGTAAGCTCTCTGTTTTGTCAGAGTAAGACAGGTTAATTGGGCTTGACGATACAGATGACCCTTTCAAGTCATGTAACATGAGACTGCTGAGCTTATCACAGGCCTATAACCATCAGTATTCTGTGTACTGTCTATAGGAAGAGAAAGGAGTTTGTTTGTTTTAAGTGTTTCCAAAGGTAGCCAACAAAGGACACAAAAGGGAAACCATCCACACATTGGAGACAGGGCAGCCAAACAATAGCTCATTAGAAATGGAAAGAAAGCTTCCTGCTGCTATAACTGATCATTTGGACTACACTAAAGATTGGTGTGTTGTTTTACAATAGAATTAAATTGTTCTGCCGATGTTGTGGAAGATTCGGCAGCATAATAAATAAACATAAAATCTTAGTCAAATTCAGTATACAGACTTATTGTTATGTCTCTTGGGTTAGGCTCAATTTCTTTTCTGAAGACTTCAGTCAAAAAATCCCAAGTGGAACTGAGAACAGCATGTTAAGATTTTATTTTTTTAATGAACAATGTGCCTGAAAAGTAAGATATTACAAATAAACAGGTTAGAATGGGATTATCTGTGGCACTATAGCCTATTAAGAGTTCCGCCTTCCTTCTAGGGAGTCTTAGAAACTATAGTTCCATGAAGGGGACAGAGACCACTAACAGAAAATTCTCAGCCTTCTCATTTGACTGCAGTTTTCAGGATTCTTTATTTATAGTCAGTCTTTCCTGCTGAGACTCAAAGGCCGTTTCCGCACGGCCTCCTTGCGCCCCCACGCCGCCAAGAGTGCTGGCGGCGTGGGGGCGCAAGCCCGCTCGCACGCAAGCGTGCGAGCAGGCCAAGCGGAGGCCGCCGCAGGAGAGGCAGCTCCGCACGGAGCCTCCTCTTCACCCTCCTCCGTTCTACTCACAATGTCCTCGTCATCACCTGCTGGCCGTCGGAGCCCCGCCCACGCTGCCCTCCGACCTCTGGAGGTCGGAGGACAGTGTGGGCGGGGCTCCGCCGGCCAGCAGGCAACGACGAGGACATCGTGAGTAGAACGGAGGAGGGCGACGGCGTCTTCCCGGCAGCACGGTTCACACCGCGCCGCCGGGAAGACGCTTCCTCCCCAACAAACAACCCTTTAAAGGGTTGTTGTTTAGGGCGGCCTGATGCCGCCCTGGGGGGAGGGAAGCGCATTCAGGTCGCCTGTGCGAACGGCGGCCTGGGGGCGGCGTTTTTACCGCCCCCAGGCCGTCGTTTATGGGCCGTGCGGAAACGGCCAAAGTGATTCCCTGGAGTGACCCAACACTGATAAGTCTGTAATGGAGACATGTCCTGGGTGGAATATTGATCTCCACTATGTTTGTGATCAGTTGCAATACTTATATGGATCTTGTGACAATTTTGGTGTGTGGAACCATTATTATCTCATGGGTTACTTGTGAAATAGCACCAGAAAACAGTCAAGTTTTAGGTAGCAAATAATATTTTACTGCATGCAAAAAAATGCCTGGAGTTGGTGCCGGCACCCAGGACTATGTGCGCCTGGGGACATGGGTTACCCCATGAAACCATAGGTGGTACGCCCCTGCTACCTTCTCCAAACTCTTCCTGACTTCAATTAGATCTGCCACTGAGTTCCTCCATCAGAAGAGAAAGGATTATTTTAATTATCCGAATGAGACATCCTGAAGGGAAAAAAATCTCAGAGAACAATCTACTATGATAGGCTTTTAGCAACGCTGGGACAAATAAATTTCAGACCTTGTTACTAGTTGATGCATGTTCTCAGTATCCCTTCCACATTAGGTGAACTTCCTGAACAGTCTATTTATGACCAGTTTCCTTGAAACTAGGAAGTGTTTAGTATAACAAAGACTTCCATATTGGCCTGCCAAGTTAGTTATTAAAATAGATTATTGCTTTTTTTAATTTGAACACTCATGACCTTTCAAATATTTGTTTGTCTTACTGATCCAAATAACTTTTTACTATAGATGAAAACTTAAAGGTTTTTTTAATGGCTGGAGAAGGATAGGTTCCCCTTCCCCCTTAAACTCAAAGGTGGTATGAAAAGGGGACATTGCCTAACATGTATACACCCATCCACCTATGGTCCTTGGCTGTTCACAAGTTGGTTAACATGTTTGATAAGCAATGAAAGCAAGATAGAAATAAAAGTGTGTGAAAAGCAGGATACCTCAGAAAATAACAATTTAGCATACTACCTTCAACTCTCATAGGCGGATTCTGCATGGGCCAAAAACAGCGGTGTGAAAACAGTGTGAAAATGGTGTAAAACCTTTCACACCATTTTAAACCCTTTTACACCGTTTTCACACCGTTTTCACACCGCTGTTTTTGGCCCATGCGGAATCTGCCATAGAAATCTTTGCCATTCTGAAAACTAAAGGAACTTATTTATTGATTAAATGGGTTGTTGGCTAATTTCCTTGCCACCTTGCAGCCAACAGGCTTTTGAGGCAGCTTCCACTTTAGAAAAATACAGTAAGATTTTAAAACTGGTCATTAGAACAGGATATAACATCATCCTGCTGAAAACCCCTACAAGCCAGAAAAACAGCTAAACTAGAGATAAATGTGCGCTAGTAATTTCAGATATTTGCATAGCTCCTAACCCAAAGGCCTAAACCACACAGCAGAAACGTGTATGTTTGTACTCAGTGTACATTTCCTTGGTTCGAACCCTAACAAACAACTTTTGGTCTCAGAACTGAGAGCAGGTACCATTTGTTTATTAAATATTTACATAATTCCTATTAAGGCTGGGGAGCTGCAGATTTTCCAGTAGTTCTGAAGTCGTGCCCGCAGGGTCGCAAGGAAGAGGCGAGACGTGGGGATATCATCCGGTGGAGAGAGCCAGCAGCAGGAAGCGCGGGATCCTTGGATCTGGCAACTCTCCCGTGTGCTAGTCCCTGGCACCTTTTATTAGGGTTTCTCTGGGGGCGTGTAAAGGGGTCGGATAGGCGGGAGAGCGGGAGAGCGGGAGATCATCATGTGATGTATGATCTCATCGGGCTGCTACGTGCAGGAGGAAGCGTCCGCGTCTGGGTCTAATCCATACCTGGGGGCAAGAGCCCTTTTGTCCCTTTGTCTGGGACACCTGGTGACCGTGAGTCAGGTAGTTCATGACCTGTGACTCACGGGGGAACGGGGGGTGGGGGAGCGTGTGCGCCCAGAAGGCCGTAGCTGGCACCGGCATTCCAAGCGCTCTTTCTACGGTTCTGCTGGGTTCGCGGGCTCACCCCTACAAGTTCATTTCATTTAGCACTGTTTTGCACACATAATCTCATCAATTCAGAGTTCACAGAACTCATGTGAAAGTTTCCTTCCATGTGGATAGCCTTTGCTAGATAGGGCAAGTGAATCATAATATTTACATACAATTAGGCTTGACAACAAGTCTAATGAAAATGTCTTCTCCTTTGAATATATGGAAATGAGAAGTTGAAACTTCCTGTGGCATGGAGATCAATAATATCACCAAGAAAATACATCTCTATTAAAAAGTCAGCAATTTTTCCCTCTAGGCAATTGGCAGTATTAAATGCACACGCAGTGGTGCTAAGTAATATACTTCCTTTTTAAAAATGCACTCAAATGAAATTGTCTTATCAACTTGGCTTAGAATTTCTCTTGAACTAAATGGCAACAACTGTAAAAACAACTGTGCTGAAAAGGACTGATGAAAAACAATCAGATCACTGAACAAAAAATATGGAAACTCAGTTATATAAACTTTATTTAGCAAAGAGTGAATTTTTATTTTCAGATACTTTTCTTTGGCATCCTGCTTTCAAAAGTGAGTGGGTACCAATGATAGAGTATTTTCCATTGCAGCACATACCTCCCCCCTCCTGCTCAGTCAGTCTGATGTTTCATGGTTGGAATTCAGACATTTGAATTACCTACTTGTCTGGGTTGACTTTTAGTTCCAATTTTGTCTGAACTTTGTTCTGGGTGATGGCCTTGTTGTTGCTTTTTCTTGTATGCTTAATTTAGTTGTCTTGGCTTTATGGTGCCTTGTTTCACTATCATTTTTTATAAGTCACTTTAAACATTTTTGGGGCAATGGGGTATAAATATTGCTAATAATTAATAAAGGACTATTAAGAGCTCCGTTTTACAGTTGCATACGCTGGATTTGGTTTTTAGTTTTTTACAGGTTGCATGCCTTATGTATCTGGAGATAGGTTTTGGTGTAATCCATAACAAAATGTATTGCAAATTTTTTCTAAGAAGAGAATTAAATTAACAACAGTGAACCCTTAGTTGTAATTATAACTTGTCACACATGTAATACTTGAATTATTTCTTCCACCAGAGGCTGTTAGCACTATAAGCAATGGTTAAATATAAACATTTTAAGCTTCCCACAACTCCATTAAGCAGTCAGTATCTTCCAGAAGAATGGAACTGATGGATTAGTTATAGCTCAGTGACAAGCATTTGCTCTCATTTGTATCTGTAGACAAGAACAGAGATAGTCAGGAAGATCTGGACAATACTTCTTACCAGACATTTTAATCTAATAGGAAATGACACTTGGTTCTTCGTAGTGTTAAATTGCCATTGCCTATGGATCATTGTTTAGACTGGTCCTTGCTCTTAGGCATAAGAGACCAGTCCACTTATCAAGCTGTTCACTGAAGTGAGGTCAATCTGGACCTGCAGCAAATGTGGTAATTTTTTCTTTTGTCCAGTTGGTTGTATCTTCACACCAAACATATTCTTTGAGATTCTCATGGTGATAAATTTGGGATATGACATGCAATTGCACTGCACTGTATCCTATTAAAGTTCTTTGGTGTACCACATGCCCTAAGGAAGTGAAGCGGAAAGAATGCTGTGACATTTCTCAACAGGAAGCATTTATCTTTGCCTCATCAGTACTTAATTGACTTGCAAACCACTCAGGACACTATCAGTGCTAAGTGAACAGCTCTTTAGCAGGCAGCTATGTTTGACTTGAAGTGTTTGGAAGGTACATTTACTTTTGCACAGTGGAAATGGTCTGGAAACAGCTCTACTTAAAAACACATATCCTAGCTATGCTTATCCTAAGAGTTTGTTGGGTCCTAAATAAGCAAGAATTCAGCCTTGGAGCTCTCATTGTTATGTAGAAGCAACAGAAAATTAAATCTACACATATATGCCTAAATCTACACACTAATATTATTAGGCTTTCATAATTTAAGATGATGTAACTATGGTACACCATGTAGAAAATTGTATAGACTGAGGCACATTCCCTCTATGTAATTTATATAGCCCACTGGGTGTCTAAACCATGCTGGGGTATGTTTCATTAAATAAACTTTCTATGTACATTTTTGTATGTATATTTTTGACTAAATTCACTTGTCAGTTCTAATGCTATCAGCTGTCCAATTGTTTGCTTATTGTTGTTGTTTTGTGCATTTTCCCAACCACAAGCCTTTAAGCTGTTTCAAGAATAAAGCAAATTCAACGGACAACAATGGCTTTAGCATACCACCAGCTCTAAGATCTGTCTTTATTCTGTCTCCATGCAAACATTGTTTGGATGTGTTTACACAGTCTACTACTATTGTTTAATACACTAATATGCATTTTCAGAATTTTAACCCAATTCTTCATTTCCCCCCATGCTATGTTATATCTATATGTCTGGCGCTGACCAGCCCCTGCCCCACACTCACCTGTTCCAAAATATATTCCAGTAGAGGGCAGCCTTCTCTAGACACAGGCTGCCAGATACCTTTAAAAAACTGGACATGCCAAGCTGCTGCTTCATACTGAGGGTTGCCAGCAGTGCCTCCTAGCACAAACAGTGTGAAAGATGCTGTTTGCACTGGGAACAGCAACCTCACTCACAAGTGTGAAACAGCTTGCTCAGGCTGCACCTGGCTACAGATCAGAGGAGAAGTCAGCGGTAGCTGGGAGCTGTTGGGCCTGTGCAGGGAGGGAGCGGGCAAGTCATTAGAGAGGAAGGCCCAGCCCAGGAAGCCAGTAGCCCAGATCCCTGACATTCACCATGAACTTGCCCCTGAAGAGAGAGCATTGGAGGTAATTCAACCTATCCCTAGATAAGACCAAGGGAGAAGGGTCAGGCCTTTCCCATATCAATTAGGTTGATATGGTTGTTGTTGGCCAGAGAGAGAGGGTCCCAGGGACTTGCCAACCCACTTCTCTCTGAATTCTGAAACCCTTCCTGAGGCATGGCTGACAGACAGGAAGGAGAGTTTGGAATTATACCCCCTTTCTCTCTTGTAAGGAGACTCAAAGGGGCTTAAAATCCCTTTCTCTTCCTTTCCCCACAACAGTCACCTTGTAGGTAGGGCGAGGGAGTTCTGAAGAACTGTGACAAGCCCAAGGTCACCCAGTAGGAATGTAGGAGTGGGGAAACAAATCCAGTTCATCAGATACAAGTCCGCTGCACATGGGGAGGAGTGGGGAATCAAACCTAGTTCTCCAGATTATCGTCCACCTGCTGTTAAACACTACACCATGCTGGAGAACCTGGGTGGCATGGTGGCACTTGATCCCAGGCAAGGAAGAGCCAGATGCAGCGACTTACTTGATCCCATGAGCTCACATACATAATTTATGTGGGAAAAAAGTCACTAGTGTTTTGCACAGTGCAGACACAAGGAATGGGGCATCTAGAGTCTTTCAAGAACCAAGACTGCTCTTAAACGTGATTGTCAAACCAAGACATGCGTAAAACATCGTGTGGGAATCTGCTAATGTGTACAATTTACTTTTCTAAAACAATATATTTAATTTTTAAAAAATAGAGAACACTTTTGGCAGAAAAGCACAAGGAATCACATATTACATTTCACAGGTATCCAGACTAGGAATGGTCAGCGAGAATGAGTCCATGACTGTAAAACCTTAACATCTGAAACAGATGCAAGTATAGCCTATGTTTTCAGTATGTTCACTGGTGGCAGTGACAAATCAAAGACAGCTCCTGTCTGAGAACTTGAGAAAACTGCAATAAACTTCACTTGTCTGACATGATTCCTGAGAATAAAAGAGGAAAATACATACAAAATATAATAGAATGGCTTAGTTTTATATGGAGACAGTAATTTAATACAATACCCTGGCCTTGGTTAGCTTAGGCTAGCCTGACATCATTATATTTCAGAAACTAACCAGAGTTAGCTCTGGTTAATACATGGATGAGAGACCCCCCAAAGAAGTCCAAGGTTGCTATGCGGTCAGGCAATTGCAAACTATCTGTGAAAGTCTCTTGCCTTGAAAACCTATAGAGTTGTTGTGAGTCAGTTGTGTCTTGAAAGCACTTTCCACTACCACCAAGTAATTTTTATACTGCCCAAAAATCCTAGACAGAAAATATTTGTCAGTAAGTTTTACTAGTGGGAGAAAAAAAATTAAAATAAGATGATGTTTTCAGGCATCTGCTGCGAAGAAATCTTTGACTTTCTTCCTCCTTGCAAAGGCAGTTCAGGATTTATAATTTTGGTTGCTTCCACACAGAAGGAAATAATCACACCACTCTGCACTTGAAAGCTAAAGGATGAAGACACCCTACAGATTCCAAAAATAATAGTTAAACTACCCATCCTGGACTGCATCCACAACTGCCTCGGGGGGGTACGCCCCCCGACCCCAAACTCAAAGCCCACCCATCTGGTGACAACTTACCGAAGGGGGTGGGAGGAGGAGGAGATGGTCCTCACAGTCACCACTGAAGAGGATCGTCCTGCCTATGCCTGTCGCCATGAAGAAATGGATGAAACGCCACCATTGCTCAGTCTCTTGCACAAACGGGCAGAGTGGAGGTGCACCACGACACAAAAGCAGGCCAACCTTCCGGGTGGGCAGGCTATACTCAACCTTTAAACATGGAGGTGGGCCAATCAGTTGGGCAGCCAGTCAGCATGCTGGGAGAGTTCAATGGATGCCCCATGACCAAATGGGAGATTGGAAGGCAGGGATGGAGGGGGCAGGGAAGGAGAAGGGAGCAGAGATAATAAGGGGAGAGACCAGGCAGAGAGGAGGAGGAATTTGGAAGCAGAAGAATGTAGATGAGAGTGTGTCTCACTGAGAGAGATGAACAAGGAGGGTGGAGGAGCCCGAGACTCCAAAGGGAGAGGAGACCAAGGCAAGGGAAATGCAGAGGCAGGGGACATGTGGTAGAAAAGGGACCCAGGACTCAGGTTTCCAGTGGCCAGCCTGTTTCTGTTTCAGGCTGCTAGCCAGCCTTGTCAGCATCTACACCCTAGCGGAAAAATGCTGACTCACCTTGTGGCTTTGGAGGCTCTCCAGTACGCAGCACTCCCAGGACAGTGAGGGCAAGGATGAGAGGGACAGTACTTTGCTGGGGTATAAATAGCTACATTCAAACTTCTAGCATCATAGCATATGTGTGTCGTCTTTCCCCAACTGCAGTTTCTACTGTTTTCCCTTATCACCGCTCTGTCCAAGGGAAAGTCCGAATGCAGAGTAGTATTATTATTACCTAATGGTGCACCTATTTCCATAATTGTATGGTGACTACACTGAAGGAGGCCGGAAAAATAACCGCCTCTGTAGAAGCAGGAGCACACATGCTGGAGATAGGTCTGCAGTCTGCACACCACATTACCATGTCACTTCCGATTGCTACTGTTCCGCCACCTTTGCCTCTTTGGGGCAAATGTGTCAGTGTGACACAAATTTTGCTACCCCACCCATCCTGACAACCTTCTTTCAGGGGCGTAACGAGGCAGCCCTGGGCAAACTGTAGCCCTGGGCAAAACCTGAGTTGGATGCCCCCTCCCATGGGCGGCCACTCCACCACGACCAAACTTGGGGGGTCCCTTTAGGATAGTTTCCAAATGATACCCTGACCCCACAAGTTTGGTGCAGTTTGGTTTAGGGGGTCCAAAGTTATGGACCCTCAAATGGGGTGCCCCATCCCACATTCTTTGCTAAGGAGATGGGGGCTACCCTTTTGAGGGTCCATAACTTTGGACCCCCTGAACCAAACTGCACCAAACCTTGGGGTTGCCATCATGGATGTCTCCAGATGATACCCTGAAATTTTGGTGCTGATACATCCAAGAATGCCCTCCCTGCAAGAACATCCCGAAATTTGCCCAAGAATCTTTGTTCTGCATTGAGTTTTCTGCATTGCTGTCAATGGGGGTTGCAGGCTGGGGGGGGCACATTTCTGAAGGCACAGTCTCAAAACTTTCAGGGTCTCATCGGGAGACTTCCCTAATGATACCCCCCAGGTTTGGTGCAGTTTGGTTCAGGGGGACCAAAGTTATGGACCCTCAAAACTGTAGTCCCCATCTCCTACTCACTCCCATTGGAAACAATGGGGGATAGGGGCACCCCCTTTGGGAGTCCATAATTTTGGACTCCCTGAACCAAACCCCACCAAACTTGGGGGGGGGGGTAGCATAAGGACAGTCTCCTGATGATACGCTGAAATTTAGGTGCCGCTAGCCTAAAAACTGTGCCCCCTGAAGGCCAAAAATGGAAAACCACTAAAATACCCAAAAACGAACCCAGCATTTTGATGCCCCCCACAAGGTGATGCCCTGGGCAGCTGCCCACCTTGCCCAATGGGCATTACGCCAGTGCCTTCTTTTTCTGCTTAACAGTTGATCCACATTTACCTGCAGCTCAGCCGTTTTAAAAAGCCCTTAAAAGGATGAAAGAAGAGAAAATTGAAAAGTTTATTTGGCCACAAGGCCAGAAAAAAAGAAAACAAAGACATATTCAAATTGTACATATGTACCGCAATCCATGGTAAAAGAAGCCTCCATCATCTCCATCATCTAATACTGCTCCCTGTCTTAGCATGGATCTGCGCGTATTATATGCTAACATACAAAATTTAGCTACCTGCAAAGATATATAAGAAACCCAGCCTTCCAATAAAATTCTTGTAAGAGCTAAGTCAGGGTCAACTGCAATTGAATTAGTATAACAAATTAACAGTGGTTGAATTAGAGACTTCCGTTCCTCTTTATGGAGCTTACAATGCAGTAGGATGTGTGACATCAAGTCAACTTCCCCTGAATTGTAAACACATACTCTCCTGTGCCGTGGGATTTTTTGAAATCTTCCCACTAAATTGGCTGATGGAAAAGCGACAAAACAGGCCCTAGAAAAGGCCCAGGGGCATTTTGCGGATGTAATATTAGATAAATAGGGGGCAGACAAAATTCCCAACCAGGATTTCAATTTCAACCGTATAGGGAAACTGATAAAGAAACATAACCTACAAACAATCTACAGACCCACTAAGAAAATTTAACAAATGCTACATTCAGCAAAGATAAGAGGGATCTTCTAACTTCTGCAGGAGTCTATCACGTACTGTGTAGCTGTGGACAAGTCTACTTAGGGACCACCGAACACAAATCAAAGAACATGAAAGGCACTGCAGACTAATTCAGCAGGAAAAATCAGCAATAGCAGAACACGTAATAAACCAAGATGGACACAGAATATTATTTGAAAACACAGAAATTCTGGACCACTCTGACAACCACTATGTCAGACTACATAAAGAAGCCATTGAAATCCATAAGCCCATGGACAATTTCAACAGAAAGGAAGAAACCATGAAAATGAACAAAACATTTGGCTACCAGTACTGAAAAATATTAGAATCAAGGCAGTGACTAATGAACACCACCCAGACAAAGGATGTTTAGTGCAGAGTGCAGAGTGGTAAGCAGCCAAAAGGGCTAATGAACACCACCCAGACAAAGGATGTCTCTAGGCAGTAAGCAATCAAAGGGATCAAAAGGCCAGGCTACTACAATGCAGATGCCCTCACTAATTGATTATGCTATCTTCATGGTTACTCACATGCTAAATGGGTGGATCCCCACCCAACACATGCAAATCAAGCTTGTGAATTGCACCCTTTACACTTGTTTACAGGCAAATGGTTCTTTCTCTCACCCTAGACCAGGGGTCCCCAAACTTTATAACAGGGGGCCAGTTCACTGTCCCTCAGACTGTTAGAGGGCCGGACTAAAAAAAACAATGAACAATGCACAAATGGTTGTAAAATGTTTGATTTCACCTTTCAGCCTTTCTGTCATGGTCTATGTTTAGAACAGTGACCAAAGTATGTCAAGTACAGGGTGGGCTCCAAATATTGTTGGGGAATATTGGCTGTGGAATACCTTCCCCTGTTAAAAAAAAAAGCAGAATTTTCCCAATGAAGCATTCCATCTAACCCAGGATCAGGTATCTTCCTGGGTTCTTTCCTCCCTAGCAGCCAGTGAGCGATTCGCCAGCCTGGCTGATGCCAATGGGAGTGAGGCGGAACAGAAAGCCTGAGAGCAACACATGGAGTAGCCGAGAGGGAAGGGCGGAGCAAGCGTTGCCACATGTAAAGTTTCCAACTCTGGGTCAGAAAATTCATGGAGATTTGGGGGTGCAATCTGAGAAAGGCAGGGTTTGGGGTGGGGAGCCCACCGTCCAAAGTAGTCATTTTCTCTAGGAATTAATCTCTGTCACCTGGAGGTCAGCTGTAATTCTGGGACATCTCCAGGCCTCCCCTAGAGGTTGGCTACTCTTACATAGAGGTAGTATCCACAAATATGTCTCCTGCCTGTGATCAGCAATGTTTAGAAAGCAGCAACTCCAGTCACAGAAAAAGAGCAGACCTGTGGGCATTGCCTTGTTGCATAGGGGAGAAAGGAGCCCAGGAGCCCAAGGGAGCCGATCTGGCAGACCCCGAAGGCTGTGGGTATATCCAGAGCTCTGTTTTCCCTCCAGCAGACCCAACAGTCAAAGCCACGGAGACCCGTTCGCCGCCTACCAGCCAGTCCCACAGGGTGGGGGGGTGGGGATCGCCCTGTTTGCTTTCAGCTGGCCTTGTTGGCAGGGGCAGAGGTGGGTAGCCCCATTCTCGGGTTGTGGGGGGCCTGAAGGCAGACAAGCGACTGCAACCACAACAACCCAGCGGGAAACCCTCCAGCGCCGCCAGACCCGAGCCCTACATCAATGGCCCTTGGGGCCGGTTCCTCCTCTCCCTCGAGCCCCCACTGCACATGAATGGAGCCATTGCCGCCATGCCTGGCGGGCCGGATTAATGCCTTCAGGGGGCCACATTTGGCCCCCGGGCCATAGTTTGGGGACCCCTGCCCTAGACATTCCACAGGCATATATACTCCACTTGTTTTACTACCATCAGATCCTCTGAAGATGCCAGCCACAGATGCTGGCAAAGCATCAGGAGAAAATGCTACTAGAACGTGGCCATACAACCTGGAAATCACATAATACCCCAGGATTTAAATGATTTATATAATGAGTGTAACTAGGGGTAATCTGTTTGCATTTTAATATCGTTGAGCCATTGCTAAACCGAGATTGTTGTTCCATGGTTACCCAATTCCAATAATTGCATAGGATCCAACCCTCACTATTTACGTTTTAATATTATTTTTGCTGACCAACTTGGAGATGGTGATGCTGCCAGCAATAAAGGCAGCAGACCCAGAGGCTGGAGAAAATCTTTAACCCAAATTTAACAGTCGGCCGCCAATAGGTTTTCTCTACTTTGTCCATTTCTGCCTCTTGTAATACTACATTAGCTGTACATTTAGGTGTATTGAACAAAGCCACTCCAATAAAGTAAAATCTGATCTTATTGCCAATGGAGCTCCATAGGTAAGTTGAGCCAAAGATTTAGCTTCAAATAATCTAATTGTAGTTGGGATAAATCAAAGGCATATGTGGGGGGGGGGGGATGGCACCTGAGGACAAAACCTCACATAGCCCTGCCCCCTGCATAGCCCTGCCCATGTGCACCACAGAGCCCCCTTCCCTCCCTGCTGCAGGCTTCTGCTCTCCCCAGGGCCTTGGGAGGGCACAAGCCTCCTTGCAGGGGGACTGGGAGAGCTGCCTGCCTGCAGGAAGCCTCATCTGACTTGGGACTCCCTCAGCCCCACCCACATTTTTGCATTGTGGCTGGGGCCAAGAGAGGCCCAAGTCAGATGGGGGGAAGGAATCTGGTCACATGGGGGGCGATTTTGTTCTTCCCAAGTGACCAGATTAGTTGTGCCTGGGAACATCAGTTACCACATGTCCCAGGCAGATATGCCCCTGGAATAAATCCACCCCCTTATGATCAAGAATATCTCAAAATTCTGTACTGTACACTGTATTTTAAAGGTTTTTATTTTATAGTTAATATTTAATTTATATTTTGTATTTTGTGTGTTTTTATTGTTTGTTGTGCACCGCCCAGAGTCCTTTGGGGGAGGGGCGGTATATAAATTTAATTATAAATAAATAAAAAATAAATAAAATTGCCTGTGAGCTCCTTTGTATTGATTGTATAACTGGCCGTGGGTTTCCCAATATACTGAAAAAGCACACCTAAGTTTCTTAAATTTGGCATTAAAGCACACTATCTTGGTCTTTGTGTAATTGATATTTAACTATTCCTCTGAGCATTTATGTGCAAGTATCTTCAGTGCTCTTTTAAAAAGAGGAGAAAAGAAAACCTGAGATCCATCCCTCTCTGGATTGGCTGCAGGCTGATTATCTACACAAATGCTCACCTGCAGCTGCCCTGCTGGTTCCCCTTTATGGCCCCAGTTCTGAAGGGACAGCCGTGGGAGCCACACACATTGTGCTCAGAATGAGGAGAACATCCCATAGAAACAATTAACAAAAATCCCTGCTTCATCAGGGAAGGGATTGAAGAGCAAAAGCTCTTTGCAGAAGGCACCTTCATGAGTTGTCTTCATGTTGTTTTTCATTCTATAAATTTGCAAAGATATCATCATTAAAATTACCATCAAGGTTACTTAACTTGTTTAAATATTTTAATTAGTGCTGTACTGAACATGCCTGCCTTACTAACGAGTGCTTTAAAAAAATAGAAAGTTGCTTGCCTGCTCATCAGCACAGGGAAATGCCTAATTAAAATCATCCTTAATTAAAATCTCAGCCAGGTCAATTGAGATAGATCATAGGAATAATGAAAGCAGAAAATTCCCCAGGCATATTCTACTCATATGTCAAGTTACTAATATACATTCATTAACATTCCACTTAAATGGAATTTGGATCACTTCCCATAATACAGTCTAAAGACAAGGAAGCTGTCTCATTGGTCATTTCCATGTGTAAAAATGTCTTCCCAAAGTAATTAAAGCACATAATTACCATGCAAACAGACTGCTTAAATGCACGTCTCTGAAACATCCATGTTAATTAGCAATATACCTCTGTTTACCAGATGCTGGAACCAAGCAACCGGGGTATGACCTGTCATCACAGTGCTGTGCTTCTGAACTCCCCGGAGCAGAGGTGTAGCTGGGCCATACTGCGCCTGGTGTGCAACCTATGTTTTCCGCCCCCCCCCCCATCTGCAGCGCCCTGCCCTGCCCCGCCCCCTTGGGGTTCACAAGGTCTCCTGGGAAGTGTAGTTCCCGCCAGGTCATTTTTAGCCTGAAGGGAACTGGCCACTTCTCTAGCCTGCACTATTTCACTTAGGTAAGCGTGGGGGGGGGGGAACACTGCGGGGTGGGTGGGGATGAGTTTCCGTCCTCCCCAGGCACCTGGTGCAATGTGCATCCCCTGCCCCCGGTAGCTCCGCCTCTTCCCTAAGGGCATACTGCTAGCAACTACATTTGGAAGTGGTGTGGTAGATCAGCAAGACTTCTAGTTTGTAGAGATCTTATGTTCCAAATAAAAACTTAGACTTTTTTTGCATTT
Source organism: Sphaerodactylus townsendi (assembly GCF_021028975.2). Lineage (NCBI taxonomy): Eukaryota > Metazoa > Chordata > Lepidosauria > Squamata > Sphaerodactylidae > Sphaerodactylus > Sphaerodactylus townsendi. The sequence continues at coordinate 124,601,358 of NC_059425.1, read as the reverse complement.
TATACTCTCCATATAGTATGGTATAAGCATTAAAAATTCTAAAATGTTACTTGACTTTGACATTATGGTTCAACATCTTTAAATCCAAGAATTTAAAATAAATTTGATAATTAATAGCCATTTAGATGTCTGCTCTTTAGACAGCATGAAAACTGTGAAATAAATTTCGCCATTAACTGACCTGATGAGACAGGGTCAAGTTAAACCAGTAATGGGACAGTCTTGCTTTAAAAAATATTAAATGATAGCTATGGAGAGGCTCAATTTGGAACAAGACAAAGGAACAGGCCTTGGGGGCTGACATTTTCTCTTCCTTTTCCAAAGACATTCAGCTTCCTTTTCCAAAGTGCTATTAGTGTATTGGATTGGTGCCTGCCTTTCTCTCTCTCTGCTGAGGCTGTTAGCAGGTACATGGAAGGAAAAAGAAGTGGGGAAGACACACTTGATTTATAACTATCCAGGATCTGCTCTCCCAGCTTCCCCAGACATGCCATTGCTCTGCAACTCACCAGATAATGGAGCCACTCTACCTCTGCAGGCCTGGAGATCTCAGGTGACTAATTAGTACACAACCCCACTACCATCCAGGTTGCCAGCCTCAGCAGTCCCAGCTCAAGCTGAGCCAACTCTAGTTTAGCTGCCAGAGATACTGAGGCCTCCAGTTTCCTCTGGCTCAGCTGGGAACCAGCTGGGGGGCTGGTCAGGCAGTGTAGGGCAGGACATGGCCCACAACCAATGTCAAATGTCAGCCTTTCCTGCACAGCCTACAGGGTCAGACTGGAGGAATGGACTCCAGTTGCACTCTTCTAAGTTCATTGAAATCAATGGGCTTAAAAGAGTACAGTTCTTTGAGGATGGCACTGTTAACGTCTTCTCTCCATTTCTCCTCACTATTTGTTTTTGTTGAATATGTGCATTCCTTCAACCCCACCATCTCACCCAAGAAGAATGCAAACCACAATAAAAAAAGAGTCAAACTTTCACATCTGTGCCATTCAGCTGGGTTTGAAATTAGGCTAGACCGTTAGGCCTGTGTTTTGTTTTGGTTCTTGACAAACAGCTTATGCAGCTTTCCATACCAATTCATTATGAATCCTTATGTGAAGGATTCAGGATGAGCTGAGATTTTCCTACCCTTTCCCAAGGGAAGTGGTGGAACATAGTTGTGCATCACTTGGCTTGCAAAAATAAAGATTTGCCTCATATTCATTTGAGAAACACCATGTTTTCACTTCTGTCTGGAATAAGCAACAAAGCACAGCAGAATGTCCTCCTGCAGGCTATTGAGCTAATATGCTTAGAAATGCTGAGGCACAACCAACAGTGTGATTTGTACCAAATCAGGGTTTCTTGATTAAGCTTTAAGATTTCTTTTGAGAGAAAAAAATCCAAGAAGTATTCTACAGGTGTAAAATAGAACTGTCTATTTTTAATTTTCTTTAGTAAATGCCTTTGAGTGGCAAGCAGTGGCGTAGTGGCTAAGAGCAGTGGCAAAGAGCAGGTGCACTCTGATCTGGAGGAACCGGGTTTGATTCCCAGCTCTGCTGCTTGAGTTGTGGAGGCTTATCTGGGGAATTCAGATTAGCCTGTACATTCCCACACATGCCAGCTGGGTGACCTTGGGCTAGTCACAGCTTCTCGGAGCTCTCTCAGCCTCACCCACCTCACAGGGTGTTTGTTGTGAGGGGGGAAGGGCAAGGAGATTGTAAGCCCCTTTGAGTCTCCAGCAGGAGAGAAAGGGGGGATATAAATCCAAACTCTTCTCTCTTCTTCAAGTCTAAAGCACCGTTTGCCAGTGGCAGTGGCAGGCAAACTCAGTATTTCTGGAGACCTCTAGAAAGCACTGGCCAGAAATAAAAGGCATTGTCCAAAAGAGCATGGCATTTTCTTCACATTTCCACATGGCATCCTCTACTAGTGCATAGACCATTAAAGGCATATTCCTCACACACACACACAGTGAAATGGCAGGACTTTGGTGAAGAGCTGGTCAATTACTCTTTCATTTGTTATTGAGTGCAAGGGGGGCAGTTCCTTGCAGCAATTAGAATAACAAAAGAGAATCACCCACCTTTTAAACAGGAGAGGTCCAGAAGTGCCTCTGTAAATACATGATTTTCCTCCATGGAGGAAAGCCATACCAGAAATGGAGAGAAAGCAGGTTACCCTCTGCCACAAAAATCTCTGTTGTAATACCTTTTTACTCACCATTGCATTTGCAACCTGACCACCATGGAGAATCACCCAAGGGGGGGGGGGAGCAGCCCCATTTATTAAAATCCAAGCTGCAGTGCCTGTCCAAAGAAAGTAGGGTGCAGACAAAACATAGAAACAAACAAAGGACTCAAACAGGCTAGAGTAGGGACCCTCGGTGTGGTACCCATGGGCACCATTGAGCCTGCCATAAAATGTCTGGGTAGAATCAGCATAGCTTCTGATAGGCCATTGCAAATCTGATTGGCTGTGCATAGTAAAATAATTTTGTATCAGCAGTAGCTGCCACCAGTCTTGGTTTTGTTCTCACTCTCATTCCTCTTTCCAAGTGTATTTATAAAGTTATCTCTCTTCTTCCCTGCACTGGGACCTCCTCTGGGTGTTTGTGCCATTTTGGGACTCCTGGGCTGAAAGCTGGTGCAAGAACTTAGTAAATTGGCAATAGCCAGGCCATTGTGCAAAGGTCCAGGGCTGATGACAGAAATAGGAAGCTAAACCCTGTTGGGAAGAATGGCTGAGTACAGGATGGTGGGTAGATTCATCCTGGAGCTTGAGAAACACAAGGCTGCTGGTTTTGCCCTCTGTTCTTCTGCCTCACAGCATTCAGCATAACAGGCCCCACCTGAAGACTAACGATATTCCTGATTCAAGTCTGAACAGATCCTGACAGCATTATAGTCTAACAAGTCTGTCCAGCGGTTACCTTGGTTGCAAATGATCTTGTGGGAAACAGTCAGGTACAAAGTGCCACATTCACATTTAAAGGGGTTCCTTGTGTATATAATTAGTGCATGTGAGGCTCTAAATTAGGATGCAAGGCTAACATCTGTTATCACCAATCAGAAAACTTTACACACTTTCCTGTGCATTCTCTTTGTGTGCACAAAGTGTTCTCTTCCAGAAGGAAACAGGAAGACCTTGGAATAATGTTTGTGCCCTAACAAGATATTAACACTAAAAGAGAATTTTTAACTAGAGAACTGAAAAGGACTTGGCATCTCCACTTAAAAGGGCTCTGGAAGCAAGCGGTGAGAAAGACCTTTTTTGAAAATGTCTATGTTATCAAAACAGAGGCATAATCAATTATGAATGGTAACATAAAGCAGAATTCTTCTTCTCTATAAGATGTTGCTCCAGTGACTGATGTTTTCCCACCTTTGCTTTTCATCATGAAATGTAACAGGAGGCTCACTGGGTAGCTTTGGGCAAGTCATATTCTCTTAGATCTCTTACTCACTGTTCTTGCTTTTTTCAGAAGATGTTGGCACAGTTGTTACTCATTAGTTGTGCAGGATCCAGATGTCTGTCCTCAAGTAGGGCTTTGGTTTCCAGATAGTTCATTTGTGAGCATTTAGAGTGCAATCTCCCCCCCACCTGAGGGAAATGTGATTTCCCCCCTCTTGAGCTCTCCTACATATATTTTACATACTGCATTAAGATGGTTGTATGATCTGCTGGATAATGATTCCTGTTGGATAATGATGAAGGTTAAACTACACAACATGCCAATGGTAGTCATATTGCAGCTCTGTAAAAGTGCTATAGGGCCCAATTCAGCTTGGGATGGCAGTGCAGGTAGAGGGAAGCTCCTTGTCTTCTGTGTGCTGTTTTCAAGACCAAAATGGATGATAAGGCATCATTAGTCCTGTTGGGAAGCTGCATGTGTCCTGAATACACACATGCAGCACTCCAATGAGGGAAATAACGCAGCTCACATGCATTTTGGGTTGGTTTATCTTTTAAAAAATTTATACCGTATATACTCGCGTATAAGTCGACTTTTTCAGCACGTTTTTTTGTGCTGAAAAAGCCCTCCTCTACTTATACGCAAGCCACCCGCAGCCGCTGCCACCTATCGTCCCCTTCACTCACTCAGCCATCTTTTTCTTTCCCCGCAGGCTCTGCAGGCCCCGTTTCAGGGAAGCTGCCGCTCTGGGCAGCCTGTCTCTATATTTCTTAAAAGGGCAATGCTCCAAAGATTGCTTCAGAGGGGGGGGGGGGCTCAACAGTCCCATCTGGAGCAGCTCTGAGTGAACCACCAGTAGCAGGGACGTATCTACAGAAAATGGCACCCAAGACAAGCCTGAAATCATCCCCCCCCCCCCCAACTGAACAGGCCTTTCCCACCTTGGGAGACCAGCTCTTTGGTTGCCAAGTCTACCCATTACTTTCAACTCCATGCAACCATCTTGTGTGGTTTGGGGTTTTTTAAGACCAGATTATCCAGAGAAGATTCCTTATTCACTTTTTGAAAAGTATTTATAGGGAAGTATACTGTAATTTATTTTCAAATGTTTTCTGGCTCCATTTTCTGTCTTGTAATTGTTTTCAGAAAAGGCATGTGGAACAAGCTTTCTGGAAATATGCAGAAATGGCAGAAGGTTATTTGTTTACAAAGCTAGTTTTTAAATGCTGGAAATTCTTGGACATTGCATTATAATTTTCTTCAGACCCATGTTTTCTGAATTTCCTTTTTTTTTTGTTAAAAATAATGACTTCATGTTCCGTGTGAGGTGATTATTGTCCCATATTTAAAATGTTAATTGCAGCTGTTAACTCCTAAATCTAAATAGAATAGCAAGCATAACTCATGCATTGAGTAACCTAAGAATGTAAGGCCTACCTCACATGCCCTGCCAGCTGTTAATAAAAGGGAAGTCCCAACAAGTGGGAGAACTCTAAGGAATGTCACATCAAGAGTTTGCATTTCACAATTTTACCCTGAGGGAACTTTTTGAACACTGACCTGTGTGCCAAAGAGCCTGCTATATATTCCTCAATGTTCTCTTAGATCACATGAGTCATTGCCTGGCTTGTTAAGGGCCTCACTATATCTCTAGGTGAACTGGACAGTGACCTAACACAATCCTAGCACTAGTGACTGTCTTGTGGCTACAATTTGCAGAAAAGGGTTCAATATAACAGGTAATATATTTTTCAGGGACGCTTGCCCATTACCTTTGTTTTCATTGAGGAATCCCAATAAGCTTGAGTAGTATTTCAGGATTCTATAAAACATAGTTCAAAAACAATTAGCTGTAATGTTCAGCAATCCGTTTCCAGTGCTTTATTTGTTCCAGGGTACTAGAAGGTGGAGCACTTCATTCCTTCTGCATACAGTTACTGTACGTTCATTAAAAAGACCATCAGCATCTTTCTGAATGACAAAATATTGGTGACAAAATATGAACTCGCGCTGATCAGTGTAAGAATTTGACAAATAAGCTGCAGACTGCCTATTGAAATAGTGTCAGTTCAGGCTTAGTGGTAAAGCATCTGAGGCTGAATTCACATGTGCCATTGAAAATGCTTTCCTGAAAAACAGAAATATTCTTTCAAAAGGCATCTGTGTTTTTCAGAGGCTCAGAAAGGCAGTTTAAAATGTGCTTGAAACAGGTTGCTTTGATTGATGGTCATGGAAGGAAGGTGGATTTAAAATCACCTTTGAACTTTCCTGCAGTTTACAATGTATGTGCAATTTGGCCTGACTGGATGTCATTAGAGGATTGTAATGTAACACTGTACATGGATTTCTTATTACATTTTTCATTCACTTTGGAGACTGGCTGTTTGCTTTTTGTGGGGGGGCGGGGCAGGGGGTTATCCCTGCAGTTTCTTTTGACATCTTCATCCATTGAATGCTGAAGATGAAAAATACATCCCTTTAAAAAGGGAATGACTTGAACAGCAACACAATGATTTGTAAATGTCTGTATAACCGCAAATCAGGTCATATATTTCCACATATGTTTTCTAAAAACAAGAACCATGAGTAATGTGACAGTTCTGCCCCAAATTGGTTTTGCTATGTAATTATCACTTGAGAAGCAATTGAAAATCTGTTTTAGGTTGATCGGAACCTGTGGCACTCCAGATGTTATGGACTACAATTCCCATCAGCCCCTGCCAGCACGGCCAATTGGCCATGCTGGCAGGGGCTGATGGGAATAGTAGTCCATAACATCTGGAGTGCCAAAGGTTCGCCACCACTTTAACCTATAGGCGCTAATTAGAACTGTCGCTTGGATGGAAGATTAGGAGATCCCTATTTCATCATGAAATAATTAAGCATGGCCGTTTCCGCACGGCCTCCTTGCGCCCCCACGCCGCCAAGAGTGCGGGCGGCGTGGGGGCGCAAGCCCGTTCGCATGAACGGGCGAAGCGGAGGCCGGCAGGCGGCTCCGCATGGAGCCGCCGCTTCCCCACTCCGCCCACTCACGGTGTTCCCGTCATCACCTGCTGGGCGTAGCCCGCTTACGCTGCCCCTCCGACCCTGGAGGTCGGAGGACAGTGTGGGCGGGCTGCTATGCCCAGTAGGCCACCCGTTTTGACGAGGACACTGTGAGTGGGGCGGAGTCGGAGATACAGCGTCTTCCCAGCGGCGCGGTTAAGCACTGCGCCGCTGGGAAGACGCCCTCCCCAAGGGTTGTTGTTTAGGGCGGCCTGAGGCCGCCCTGGGGGGAGGGAAGCGCATCCAGGTCGCCGCTGCTGCGTTGCAGCAGCGGCGCCTGTGCGAACGGCTGCAGCGCCTACAAAGGGGGGGCGGCGTTTTACCGCCCCCCCAGGCCAAATGCGTTAATTGGCCCGTCGAGAAAGCGGTCCATGTTTTCTCACTACAATTTTTTATTTTGTGCATATAAACAATATTCAGTTCACTGTCAAAGGCTTTTGCAGCCATTTTTTGCAATCTCCTGGTGTCTTGGAACAATTTCTTCCTGTAGAGATGTTCAATGTATTGTTGAAGGCTTTCGCAGCCAGATCCTCTGAAGATGCCAGCCACAGATGCAGGCAAAAGCGTCATGAGAAAATACTACTGGAAAAGGCCAATATTCAGTTCAACCTACAGCAGAACAATATGAAAATATAAAAAATAAATGTTCTTAACATTTTGCACTATTGCACTATGCAACAATGGTTCTTGGAAGATGGTAACCTCTTCAACTTTTCTTCTCTCTACCAACTGAATGCATCTGATATTAGTTATTCTGGAAAACACCAAATTTTAATATGCCATTCCTTCATTTCAAAAAGGGCTAAAATGGCATAATTTCCTGGAGAGTAAAATTCTGGCGGTCAACCAGAAATTCCAAACTATTTCATGATGGATTGGAAGAATTTAGGATGGATTCTTTTCAACATAAAGATCTCAGGAGATGTGAGAATTAATCGGCCACATCTTCCTGGACCTTCTTTGTGGTGGAATGCTTACTGGGGTCCTAGTACTTGCCTCCCACCATTCCAATTTTCTTCTAGTGTTAGGGAATCTTATTTAAGTGCTGCATCCATGAAACAAACATTATTCCCTGGACTGTTAAACACTGAACTTTGAAAAAAGATCATTTATATTTCCCCTGATGGCTATTAGCAAGACTTACCTTTTTGTAAAGTTGCGCCTGCCGCAACTTTACAAAAAGGCCCGTCTTGCTAATAGCCATCCAGGGCTATTATGGCTTTTGCAGCCACACCACTATGTCTCCTGTCTTGGTTTCCTATCCATGCACCTCCTTCTGACTCCACCACTGCATTTTTCCACTCTGCCCCCCTTGCACAACTGACATTTTGCAAAAAAAAAAAAAAAAAGTGGTGTGCACTTTCACCAGCTTGGAGGTTCTGTCCTGTAAGACGGGCCTTTGAGATGATAGAGCCTGTAAAGAAACTGCCCTATCTAAATCAATCATACTTATGAATACCATATCTGATACTCTTCAAACCTCATGAGCTTATATGATAGGAAGATGAAAGTATTCTTTTAATGGAAAATATATGAACCCTGATCATTTGAGGATAGGGCTAGTCAAGCTTCTAAGTCAATTAATAAATGAATATTTTGAATGGTTTCAGAAGAAAGAACAATGCTAAGGATCCGGACAGTAAATTTAAAGAAGGTGTTATTACATGTGCATAGCAATAGCTACAACTTGTTCTTTGTAGTTATAGAGGCAGCAAACATGTCTCAACAGATTTAACTGCATCTGTCTGTCTAGCCAGGGAGTACTGGAAAATTTACATTCACACAGAAACCCTGAGTTATATCATGATGAGGTGCTGAAAAGGTTTTGGCCCACATCCAAGTCTACATTTCTTAAGAACAGTCTCAAGGCAACACCCCCAAAACTCCATAGCAGAAATACAGATTCACAATTCACTTTTGATTGTTAGTTGTACTTTTACTTGAATGTAGAGGAACTGACATTCATTCGCGCCACCACACCCCCCACACCCACTTGTCCACTAAAAAGTAATGTATGCACAACATCAAATTCTTGATATCCTGCTGAAATGCCAATACATTTTGAATTTAATCACAATGAAAGAAGAGAAAGAGGAGTATAAGGACTAGTTCTTGACTCAAAATACTATAATGTTTACATAAACAAATTTACGTGACTGGCAGTGCAACTCACACCACTATGTATTCAATACCAACATAATAGCTCCAAAACTGTGACATTAAAAAAACAACTATTATATTGCAAGGGCTAGGGTTGTCAGCTCCAGGCTGCGAAATTCCAGGAGATTTGAGGATGGAGTCTGGGGAAGACAGAGACCTCAGAGGGGTGCAATGCAGTGGCGTATCTGCCAGAGGAACATGGGGGTCAATTGACCCTGGGCACCTCCATTGGGTCATGGAGGGTCCGCCCCAATCCCAGGGCCCGCCAGACTGCTTCTTTGGCTGGCGGAGCCTCTACTGGCTGAAGGAGCAGTCTGGTTGGGCCGGGCCAAGGGGGGGCCCATGGCAGGCAGCTGCCAGCTAAGGTAAGTGGGACATGGGGGAGCAGGGGCACCTGGAGCAGGTGTTCCTCCGGACACCATTTCCCCTCGGTACACCTCTGGTGCAATGCCATAGAGTCCTCCCTCCAAATCATCCATTTTCTGCTCTGTAGTCTGTAGTCAGATGTACTTCTGGGGGAATTCTAATGTCCCACCCACCAGGTGGGGAGCTTGTCTGTTGCTTTTGGATGTATGCGTGTGTGTGCCATTTTAGTCTAGTGTTAATTACAGTGTGAAAAAACAAAAACAGCCCATTTGATCCTTCTGAAGTGGTGCCTGGAAGAACCGGAGGAACTGTTGCTATCTGGAGGCAAACACTGGGAGGAGCAAGAAAACCCAGAGAAAGTTAAATACACATTGATTCCCTTCACTTTCTCTTCAAAGGGGGAGGAAAAGTCATGCTTTCATGCTTTTAACAGCACCTTTGATTTTACAAGGCTTAAGTTCAACTATACAAACATGTGAAAAGGTCCAATTGTTCAGAAGGATAAGTCAAGGTTGCTATACTACTACATCACTCTATTATTGCTCTTTATGTACATTTCCACATGGCACATTTATGCCGGGTTTGAACTGGGGTCTTACATACTGTGTCTAATTTATCCCTGTTTCTTCTTCTGCACAGCTCCCCGCTTCTTCCCAGGAACAGAGTTAGGACTGGGAGGAAATGAATTAGGACTGGGAGGAAATGCTCCAGTTTGCTCTGCATGAGCCAGACTTCTGTATTTACTTTGAAGCAGGTCTGAGCATGCCTAGTGTCCTGCTTTCTGATTGGCTGTTGTTTTTGAATGGCAGCCACAAGCACCTCTGAGCATGCCCAGTGTCCCGTGTTCTGATTGACTGTTGATTCTGAGTGGCAGCTTGAATGGCTGTCAGGCGGGGAGATAAGGGTGTGTGGGAAAAATAAACGTGGTCTGCTCCTGATTGGTGTTTCTGTGTATGCGCTGTGGAAATGGGAGAAATTGATCTGTGTTTTTTAATGGTTTAAAATAATATTTTGCTGTCAGAGGGAGAGAACTAGTGAAAAGGCCTGCTAATCGATTTAAAATAAAGCTTGTACTGAGGAAAATAGACCAAGTGATGGTTCTGATTGGCTGTTGTTTCTGAGCGGTGCCTGCAAGGAATTTTGCTGCAAGGGCTTGCCTAATGTCTCACATTCTGATTGGCTGTTGTTTATGAGTGGCAGCTTGAATGAATGTCAGGCAAGGAGAACAGGCGGCTGGGTGGGAAAAATAAACTGCTCCTGCGCCCTTATGGGGAGGGCGGGGTATAAATATGAAAATAAAATAAAATAAAAATTGGCTTTTGCACGGTAGCAGGGTCACACCAGGATTTTTTTAAAAAAAACCTTCCGAACTGGCAATTTTTGAAAATCCTGGGCTAAAGTAAATATCGTGGGGCAACACCAGAGCAAGCCCGCATTAGCACCAGGAACTGTACAGAATTCCCAGCTGCACAGGGATATTTTTCTTGCTTACCCCAAAATATTTTGGCCGTGCGGAAACAGCCTATGTGTCTGTAAACTGGTGCTAAAGTTTTACTCTTTTTATAATTTATTATTTTGTTCAGAATACTTCACTGCTGTTCATTGTGCCCTTTACTGAAAATTGCATTGTGTGGATTGGGGGCAAAAGAAAGAAAGAAAGAAAGAAAGAAAGAAAGAAAGAAAGAAAGAAAGAAAGAAAGAAAGAAAGAAGAAAGAAAGAAAGAAAGAAAGAAAGAAAGAAAGAAAGAAAGAAAGAAAGAAAGAAAGAAAGAAAGAAAGAAAGAAAGAAAGAAAGACTGTCAGTTTGATTCTTGTGCGAGTCAATTAAATCAAAAGTACTGCAGAAATTTCAAGAACTTCATTTAAAAGTCCCTGTGATCAGACTAATAGAAAAGTTAGGAGATCATATTTTGGGGAGATCAGCTCCAATGATGATTGGAGCTAAAGCTCATCAGGTCTGGATCTGGTCCAGGCCTGGGTGGAAGACTTCTTGGGGACTAGGAGACTGCAAGATTTAAGTTGGGAAAATACCTGAAGATTTTGGGGGGTGGAGCCTGAGGAAGATGAGGTGTGGTGAGGGGAGGGACTTTAGTGGGGTGTAATGCAATGGAGTCCACTTTTCAAAGCAACCAAAGCATATATCAATTATAATAGCAGAAGATCTGACAGCATCTAGCCCAGGGGTTGGCAACCTTTAACACCCAAAGAGCCATTTGGACCCGTTTTCCACAGAAAAGAAAACACTTGGAGCCGCAAATACTTTTTGACATCTAAAATGAAGATAACACTGTATATATTCTCATACAGGGAGAAGTTCCCCTCTTTGGGGCCCATTTTTACCCATCAAAGCAAAAAAAAAAAAGGGGGGGGGGTAAAAAGCCTGTTGTTTTGTACATGATTCAAATGACCAGCAATAGAACCCCCATTTCAGATATTTCTCTTCTCCTGTGTTGAAAGACATTGATTATGCCCCCCCCCCAAGAACCCACTCAAATTCCACTTGGGTGGTGGGTCAAAATTGGTGCCTTTAATGGGGCTGTCAACTTCCAAGGGGGCGGCTGAACTCCCCCCCCGCCCGAGAAAATGCCTGCCATGGAGGGTGGACTCAACAGCCATATTCCTCACTGAGCATGGCCCCCACAGCTTCTGAGAATCTACCCCCAAATGTCCTGGGATTTGCCCGCTGGGAGTTGGCAACAATGGCTGAGGATGATCCCAGCCTTCCTCCCTTCCACGATCTACAAGCTTACCCTCCACTGTCTTACTCTGAAGTAAACCTTCCAATGTGGTCCTGCCCCCCAAGAAGGACCCGGGGAGGGGGAAATGAGGCCACCCAAAGCAGGGTCAACCCCTGACCCCTCATTCAAGGGGGGTGGACTGAGATTAGGATTGCGCTGAAAATCTGCACTCCTGCAACTCTCTCCTGTTTCCTGCCCTTCGCTGCTCACCTGTTCAAGAGGATCCACCAGTGGTGCTGCACCCTCACCCTGTGCCGTCATCACCGTCATCAGCCAACCAGGCAGCTGAGACAGGAAAGCCGGAAGTGGCTTGGGATAGCCGTCTCGGGCTGTGCCTCTCTAGGAACGGGACCTCCTTCCCATTAATCCTTAGGGCAACTCTCTGAAGGAGGCTGAGAGGACCCAAGCCACATGGAGCCGCAGTACAAGGACGAAAGAGCTGCATGCGGCTCCAGAACCGCGGGTTGCAGACCCCTGATCTAGCCGGCTGAATTTAGCTGAATAGGTCTATGGATAGTAACTTCTCTCTGGATGACTGTGTAGTCCTAACTACAGATATCAATGAACTAAAATGGGCCCATATGACTGCAGTGGCCACTATTCCATTTTTGGGAAGATGCTTGAGTGAATATGTAGCTTCAGCTGGTGTTTGAATAGACAAACTTTAAAGACCTATTTCATTCCTGATGTTTCACCGGCAATCAAGATCAAATTAATTCATGCCATTGTATCCCCCTATTACTAAGAATGGGTGTAAAAATTGGACAGCGAAGAAAACTGACAGGGAGAAAGTAGATTCCTTTGAAATGTGGTGTTGGAGGAGAATTTTGCGAATACAGCGAACCACCAGAAAGACAAATAAGTGGGTTCTAGATCAAATCAAGCCTGTACTGTTGTTAAAACAACTAAACTGAGGCTATCATACTTTGGTCACTTTATGAGAAGACAAGATTGGAAAAGTCAATAACGCTAGGAAAAGTTGAAGGCAGCAGAAAAAGAGGAAAACCAAACATAAGTTGGATTGACTCTATAAAGAAAGCCATGGCAAGATCTGAGCAAGGCTGTTAGCAATAAGACATTTGGGGGGGGGGGATGATTCTTGAGGTCACCAAGTGTCAAAAGCAACTTGATAGCACTTAATACAATACACAGATTGCAAATCAGGATTAAAGGTGGGTTTAGGACAGACTCATCCTTGATTGTCCTAACTTTTCTGGGACAGTGACTGAGTAGAGTATCCCTATTAATTCTCCTGGAACTCTTGGTGGCTTTTGATACTATTGACCATTGTTAATGCTAGCTAGCTTTGAAGGTTGGGGGTACCATGCTTTAGTGCAGGGGTCTGCAACCTGTGGCTCTCAAGATGTTCATGGACTACAATTTCCATCAGCCTCTGTCAACATGGCCAGCAGCTGGCCCATGTTGGCAGAAGCTGATAGAATTGAATCCATGGTATCTGGAAAATCGGAATTCTGAACCCCTGCTTTAGTGGTTCCACTCTTATTTTGCTGGCTGATTTCAAATGATGTTGTTAGTGAACTGCTGCTTGGCCAAGTGACTTTTATGCTGTAAAGTCCGTCTTATCTCAGGAGTTGAATACAGTGATTACATTTGTGCTGGAATATTGGCACTGGCTGCCCATTTGTTTGTGGGCACAATTCAAAGCACTGGGGTACTTTAAAGACCGTCCAGCCTCTAAAGTTCTATCACCTGTGACCCCTCCCAGGGTGTTGCCAGAGAGTATGTTACTGATCCAAGGTTATGCAGCAAGCTTCAGTGGTAAAGTAGAGTTTTGAACCTGGGCCGGATCTAGTCTACCATAAGACCACTGAAATAAATGTAAATGCTTTTCTTCCTTGTGTCTGAAAAGCTATCCTCTCTTCAAGCATCAGTGAGGAAACCTTAGTTTTAAATGCAATCCTTTTCCACAGATGTTGTATTTGACCCTTTCCCCCTTCAAAATAGTTTCACCAGGGATCAATAACAGCAGACAGAAGGATTTGTACAGCTTCCTTATTTAATACTGAACGTCAAATCACTTCAGGAACCATTAAGTTCCCAGTGTTATTTTTCACACCAATTTTACTAGCCAGCTGGGGGGGCCGAAGTGGGGAAGTTTTAGAAGAATACACCAGGCAGTGTACCTTACAAAAACTCATTTTTCTTGCTAGAACAACCCTCTTAGCTCTCTGCTGCAATCTACCAAAAGCCCAGCTCGCCAAAACACTGGATGAAACCTAATAGGGAGAAAGTCACTTTCTTTCTACATGTTTAGAAAAACATGACATGATCCTGTCCTATACAGGCAAGCAGATAAGTTTTCTTCTGCCATACAAACTAAAGTGTGTGCATTATATACACACACACACAGTGTGTGTGTGCGTGCGCATGTGCAAAGAAGGAGCTGGTTCATGTGGCACACACAAGGTCCTCTCCTGACCCCGAGAAACAGAGCATTGTCATGCCTTTCTCAACATGTTTCTGTCGGCAGAGATATTCTAATGCAGCAGTTGTACTCGTGGCAAGGAGAGAGTGGTGTAGTCTTCTTGCACACAACAGGAACCTTCTTCAGTTACGCTTGTTACTTTTTTACTGAAGCCTAACTGTCATCTTGAACTTTTCATAACTTATAATTTTATGATGCTTTCTGCTAATCTAGGAAGCTGAACATATCTCAGCCATCTTGTTTGTCAGCCATTTTTACAAATCCTGACAGTTTCCTTGGGGAATAAAGATTCCTATTGAATACCCCATCTGGCAGATTTCGTCGATTGGAGGAGTGGAAGCATTTCAATGAGGGAGAGGGTAAAGGAAACAGCACCCTGGGCATGAAGTGTTCTCTCACTCATCCCCTCCCAGACCGGCAATGGCCTGAACTGCCAATGCAAAAGCCACGTCTGGAGGGTAAACAAGATGCCTGGCAAAACCACTTGTCCTCACCATAGCCATTATGTTTGGCATCAGGTATGCTGGTGCAACATAGCACCCCCACCAGGTCCCTGTCAGCTCAGAATCCCCTCAGTCCCCCATGTTATATTTCCTGCTAAAATTGTTCTAGCTGTTGAGTATTCCTTGTGTGCCATTTTATGTCCTCAGATGGCTCTTCTTCCTTGTTTCATTACTGGTTTTACTGTTGATAGTTTATTCTTGATTTTCTGATTTTTTAATTGTTGTAACTTTTGACCAACTTCAAATTAATTGCTAGAAAGGCATCATATAGTTTTTTTAAAAAAAATAATGAAATGTAGCCTACCTTACATTGTAGCCTACCTTACATTAGCCTACAAATGTAGCCTACCTTACATTAGGCAGGTTTCACCAAGACTAAACATAACTGAAGCCATTAAGAGTTTCTTCATTCACAGGGCTAAATACTTTGCATTAATGGTATTTTCCCCATATCTAGATTCTTTAAATTATTTTTATATTCACTATTAATATACTAGGGATATTGGCGCATCTGTAAAATTCCCTCCTCTGCAAAGTAATTCTGGAATTTATTGGTGGTTTCCCTTCCAAATACTAACCAGGGTCAACCCTGCTTAGCTTCTGAGTTAGCTGAATATTCTGAATCTATTACACTGGGATTACTATTAAATTAATGATTATTTTTTTCTATGTTTGACTTTTCCTTTCTATACATTTCTAAGTTAAGTGGTACCCCACAGCATGAGTTTATTTTATCTGCACATTAAAATCATTTGTAGTCTTCTTCTATTGTAGTTCCATAGCTGTAGCACTAGTTGGCACTCCACCCAAGCAGAAGAAAGCACAGGAGCTGTCAGTAGATTCCCTTGCAAAGGAATTGTCTTCCTAAAACCTGTGTGCCGTTCATATGTTACTTGATATATTGAATTAATATTACGATCCCTTAAATTAAACATCAGATTGATTAAATATACATTGACAGACAGATCCCCTTTCTTTTTAAAAGCTACAAAGCAAGATAATATTATTAAGCAGTTTATCTGGATAGCACAGTAGGAAATGGAGATGTTACAACTATATAACTTTCTTCATAACCTTCACAGAGAACTTTATTTCCTGGGGAAGGAATTGACTTTAATAACACCATATTGCGTGGACCCTTGACCTGCTGTTTGTCTAGTTTTTCACACCTCATAGATAAATATCTGCCTAATAAGGACCCACTACCTTGCATTCAATGAAGGGAGCTCAAGTCCAACATAGTTTATGATGGAAAAAATGGTATTACATGTTAAGGGGCTGATAGACGCCTTTCTGATTTTGCTGATACCGACTAATACAACCCAATCCAGATAGGGGAGGGAGCTCTGCGGCAGCTGGGAACAGCACAGTGAAGATGGCACTGTGCGGACTACAATGGAGCAAATAGTGGGAAAAAATGCTGGGGGGATTCCTAGGCCGAAAGCCCAATGCAAGTGACTACTGTCAGCTCTACCCCGGGAACACCCTTCGCCTTCCCCAAGCTATGCCAGCATCTCAGTAATGATAGTGTGGCTCTGGGGTAGGCAGCCTCTTTTGGGTCAGAGTTGTGCAGTGCTCGCCCGTCCGCCACCTCATTTGCCCTCCCCGCTGGCATAGGTGCCATCTACACAAATGTGTCAGTGTGAGGTCATGCTGTCCTCCCTGATTGGACTGCCCATTAAATACCCCTTTAAAATTATATGGCCAGGATTATACAATATGCTTGTGTTAGAAGTGAAATCAGAAGCATTTTTAAAGCGTTGAAACCAAAGGAATTTTTTTAGGAATAACTGGGATCCTAAACATCCTAATCTTAAACATGCAAGTGCATTGATATTTGGTTGAATGTAATAGCACTCATAATCAACAACTCTGTCTCCCCCATTACACACTAGAGGTGGCCCTTTATCCAATTATAAAGCAAGTTACTTGGAGCATGGATCCAATCCTCATAACCAGACCAGAGTACTCTAGAAACTGTTCAGAGCATTATCAGACCAAAGCACAGATCATGAATGGCTTTAAAGTGAAGCTGATTTCAGATGTTGTTCCAATTTATTGTTCCCAGAAGCATCTTTGTATGTCATTTTTTCAAAACAGTGAAGAATGTACAGGTGCTTCACTTTGAGTGTGAAAATATCTGCAGCTACAACAAACTACAACACAGGGACTTCTGTTTCTCTGGTTATTCAGACCTTCAGGTTAGCATGTAAGTGCCAGCTAGGAGTTGACAGACTGCCATCTTGCCCACATGTTATTTGTTGTGTTAGGCTTGTCAGCACCCCCTCCTCCTTTTTCAAAAAAAGTAACTTTTCATCTGCAACCAGGTCATGGTAGACAAGAGAAGAACAAGAGATACACCCAGAAGAAAATAGGGTGCTATTGCAATGTGGTCTCTGTGGGGGTGCCCACTGAAGGCAACATCGACTTTGCAAAATGGATTGTCCTTGTATCACACCAGTTCTTCAGCAGGTGCACTGGTTGCCTATTTGTTTCTGGGCTCAGTTCAAGCTGTTGGTTTTAATCTTTCAAGGATTAGGACCCACATATTTCAAAGATTGACCTGCCTTCCAACTAACCTTACATCAATCTGACACTTTCTTTGGAAGGTGATTTTGTTTCAGGAAGTTTATCTGGCCTCTGTATAATCAGTGGTCTTTTGCGTAATAGTCCACATTCTATGGAATAGTACCCTGTCCCCAGAGGTAAAGAAACAGTTCTCCTATGAGGTTTCACAAGCTATACATGGCAGTCCTATTTAAACATGCTTCTGGTTGAATTTTTTTTTTTGTATTGATGTGTTATTCATAGATGCTTTCTCTGTTGCAAAATTAAAAAGGGTTTCAGTTCAACTTTGTTGTTTTGGCTTATCATGGGCAATGATTTTTTTAAAAGAAATTAAAAACAGTGAGGGTTTAAAGAATCTCAGTTTTGTCTAAAGGCTTTTAGGTGCTTCTAACAAAAGTAGAAGTTGGATATCAATTTAAAATTAAATTTAAAAACCCAGCTGTGTACTAGGCTCTATGTAGAACAGTTCCATATTAAAACAAGACATCTTCTCAGGTCTGGCATTAGCAACCACAGTTCAGGCGCTGGGAAAGCACCCATTTTAAAATGATATTGTTTATTATGCTCAGGAAAAACAAAAATACTGACTTTTGGTGGTCACACTTCTGTTTTGTTTCGTGAATATGCATTGTTTCGTTTCAGATTTCAGTTACCATTCTCCACTGCCCTGTGTTTGTCTAATGAACCAGATAAATGATTTTTTGAAAATATTACTGCTCTAGGCAGAAAGTCTGATATAAATAAGATGCACCTGAATAACCAGGGGCAGCCATTGCTGCTGGGGTGAGCAGCGCAGCAAAATAAGCAAAGGTAAGGCAGGGATGGTATGCTGCAGAACCGGTGCATTCGATTGGCTCCCAGGCCGCTGTGCATGGAGGAGCCTGGTGATATATAGACGCTTCCTCCTCGGTCCGCTACTCTTCCGGGCGGCGTAGACTCCAGCAAGGCGGTTGTGTGGTTGGCGCCGCGATAAGCGCCTGAAGGGTATCCCTCGGTTGGCGGCCTCAAAACTTGCTCTTTCTTTTCCTTTTTTTCCCACTTTTCCTCACCCGTTTGTTCCTCACTTTTATTCCCTTCTTTCTCCTTGCTGGTCGCGGACCGTCTCGCTGCCGCGATGTGGGTCCTGCTGGCTAAGAGCAAGGGAACCTTCTCGGCAGAGCCTCGAGCCCTCTCTAAATAGGGTTCGGGCTCCAGACCGCCCGGGTTCTCCGGAAGGCAGCCCGTGGTCGGGCGGATTGGTGCAGCTTATCGCTGGGCAGCTGGGCGTTGGGTCTGTCCCCCCATTGGGCCTAAGGTGGTATTCGCTTGCCCAGTGCGGAGCACCCTTCCCGTGGGGAGGGCTCTGCTGGCTCCTCGACGGAGCCGCCAGCGACACGCTGGCACTGGATCCTTTCCTGGTACGCAACTGAAGCCGGATAATACGCTTTGATGCACCTCTCGCGAGGCCCTCGGGCGTGGTTAGCGAGCGAGTCCGTCCCCCGCTGGCAGGGGAGCCGCCCTCCACGCCAGCGTTGCCGCCGGCGTATTCGGCTGGCACTTCGAAGCTGGCGGTGGAGAGGCCCTCCAGCTCTGGCCGCCAGGTCAGCGCTGGCCCAATACTCAGTGGACGCGATCCGCTGGCCCCTCCGCTCGGGAGAGCAGGAGGAGTAAGCTGTCGCCGAGGCGCTCCCGTCCTTCAGACGGTCTCCCCAGCTCGTCATCTTCGCGAGTCCTCCGGAGGACGACGATGCCCAGGTTGGGGAATTTTGGTTCCAAGGGGAACACGCGCTCCACTCTCCCATTTTGGATCGCGAAAACGCAGGGCGCTTTAAAAGCGGAGGCAATCTCTTCCAGCCCGCCTGTGGATCTTAATCATGTAACCCGCTTCTGGGTCCCACTTCTCCCAGGAAGCTCCGGAGCAGGCACTGATCGGTACTATGCGTCGACATATTCAAGCTTCGAAGCTGGAGGGTGAATATGGCTTGTCGGGGAAAGCTGACAGAAAGCGACGGGACTCCGGGCGCAGCCGAAACGCACTTTTTAGCAACTGGCTGCAGGGTTTCACTGAATTCCTGGCCCTCGCCGGGCCGCTTACCCCCCCATCGGCCTGGCAATCTGGCGCCCACATAACCTGACGTAAGTTGCGAAGCTCGGCGCTGGCCGGGCGAAAGCAGCAGCCATTGCCTACCTTTATGAAGCCATATCCGAAGAACGTTGCACTTAATAAGAGCCGGTTCCGGCTGGGGACCTCATCCTACCTACTCAAACCTGGATATCGTCGGCCCAGCCGCCTTGAAAGGGGTCACTGCTGAAATATCTGCCCCCCCTAAAAATCAAGAAGAGCTTCCGGGCCGGCAGGGGCACAGGGCTTTGTTGGGAATTCAACTGGCGCTTGCCAGCCGCCCAAGTGCAGGTTTGAGTACGTTTGCCGAAACGCAACTGTTCTTGGCAGTCATGAGTGGCGTGATCTGCCACGGGTCCTCGCCGGCCCCTCAAAGATTCCGTGGCTTCAAAGCAGTGCCTCACCGCGAAAAAACTTTCTTTGACGACTTTTCCTAACTGCAGTCGTTTCCAGCCTTTGCTGGTGTGGTTGCAGCTGCTAATATCTGGCAGACAGGCTGCCGCTACGTCGCCTGCTGGGGCAGGTTTCCGCGTTAATCATTTCATAGACCCCGAGGTCTGTTCGCTCGGGTATGCCACCCCTGGACGCAGGCCATATCCTCCTTTTAGGCAGGCAGGCACTGGTGCCTTTCGGCAAACCGCGGATATTCAATCTGCTTCCGGCTCCTGCCCATTTCCCCTGGACTTCGAAAGCTGCTGGCATCCATTTCCAAGGCAGCTGGTATGTGGACAAGGCGCTATTCCATGGGCTGCCTCTCTTTTGCCTGTGCAGCTTTTGAGACTTTCAGCACGCCCTTCTTGAAATGGGCTGCCTAGCAGAGTGGTCTCGTATGTAAGTGACCTATCTGCGATTTTTGTTCATCGTGGGCAGGCACCAGGGAATGGTGATTTTGCTTTGCAGGCTTTCCAGGCCCTGACGGCTGAGCTGGGGTCCCCTTTGGCTCTCAACAAGACAGAGGGGCCCTCCACTGCCCTCTGCTATTTGGGCATCCACCTGACACGGTTCAAGGCACCTCCTCGCTCCTCAGCGGATAAGCTCTGGCCCTCACCACCCTGCTGCAACTGCGCTCCATTTAAAAAACATGCAGGGTTCGCCAGGTCCAACTCTTACTGGGCCACCTTTATTTCGGGCTTGCAGGGTGGTGGTGGCTTCGGCAGGGCGCTCTGCTCTCGCTGGCCAGGTCCTTGTCGGGTTGCGAGTCCCCTGATCACTACATCAGGGTATCCTTCCGGGTCTGGAAGGAGGATCTGCAGTCTGGCTGGCGCTCCTTCGCTTCAACGTATTTCCTGTGGCATTAATTCTGAACCCGCCTTGAGTTGCAGGTGCACTCTGACGCCTCCTCGTGCCTTTGGTTTTGGGGTTTACTTCGTACGGGTGGGCTCAAGGTCTCTTGGCCCGCCTGGCATCTACAGGGTATCACCAGGATCTCACTTTTCTGGAGCTGTTTCCCCATCTTGGTGGCGTGCACGCCTGGCACGCACCTTTGGCAAATAAAAGGGTGCTTTTCTTGCGTGATAACCAGGCTGTGGTTCGTGAGGTGAACAGGCAGTCCTCCAAGTCGGCACGGTCATGCGCTTTGGTCTGCGAATTTGGTTCTTTACCTGCCTCTCTTTTAACATTTCCTTTAAAGCTGCTTTCGCTCCAGGTTTGTAGAATGAGATTGCTGACGCTTCTTTATCTCGCCAGCAGGTGGATCGTTTTCGGGCGCTTTGGCCCCCCCGGGCGAGCTGTTCCCGGCGACAGTGCCGGGCGCCCCTCTGGAACCTTGGCAGCAGTCATCACAGGTGTTTGAACTCGCTGGCACCGCCACATGCAGGCAGTACGACCGGAAGCCGGGTATGGACTTCGTGGAGCTTCGCGAATACACCCGGAAGGGATGTCCGCTGGGCGGGTGGACACGGGCCTCCTCGAAAGTACTCGCCCGCTCCATGGGCGGGGATGCACCCCCCGCGACCATGGGGTGCAGCTACGGCATCGCCTCTCTACTGCAGGGTCTCGGTCGGACGCTACTTTCGCTAAGCGGCATTCGCCGCGGCGCCGCTGGTGGCTGGTTACGCAGGGTCGGCCCTAGGCAGAGGGATCTCAGGTTTCCAGTCACCAGGGGAGGTGCTGGCAGTCACCGGGTGCGCGCAGGTGTGCGCTTCACACTATGAGCGCTTTGCTCACAGCCGCTTCCACCTGGCACACACCATGGGGCTTTCAGTCCGGGGAATTTGGTCGCCTCTTACCAGGATCGGCTCAGCACCGCGCTGCAAAGGAGCACCTTGTCCTGTCTGGGGACATGGTCTATGCGGCTGGCCTATCTCGAAAACTGACCAGAGGTCGCGGTGTTTGGTCACTATGCCAGCCCTACTGGCGACGCCCTGCCCTCCCTCCACTTCATCGCGGCTCCGCACGGCCATGGGTCGGTATGCTCTTAGTGCATGAGGATGGGTCCCCTCACCAGGTTCCAGTTCCTGGCGGTGTTCCGGCATGCCTGGCCCGGCTAGCTGCCGCCGCTGAATTTGGCCTGCACCTCTTCAGGATAGGAGCCACGCCGCTGCAATTGGTGATGGTAGGACGCAGGGAAGACATTTGCACTTTGCAGGTGGCGTCCGACCTTTCGGCGGACATTCGCTTCACACCTGGACTTGTTAATTCTTTCCACAGTGCTCCAGGGATCGCCGCGACTGTCTATCGACAGGTGTGGGTCACAATAAGCCCGCCAACCGCGGTTGAAGAATACTGCACTTCGGACTGGGGATTACATCTCGACCTCAAGACGTGCGCAGGATTGTGTGGATGGGGCAGGGGCACATGCTGTGGCATGAGCTGGACTCCAAAATAATTGAATATATTTTCCAGTCGGCCACTGACCTATTGGTCATTCATTTGGGGAGGAGAATCTCCTGCCAGGTCGGCCTTTGATTCCGCGTAAAAGCGGTGGCCACCACCTTCGAGTTTGCCAGGCATCAGCCTGGTATGACCTTGGTTTGGTCTGAGATGCTGCAGCGGGTCCACTGAGGGGAGCTGTGGATCCTAATTGCCGTGACAGGCCCGCAGAAAGGTCAACAAGGCGTCGCCAAGGTCCTCTCCTGGGGAGCGGCATGACCACTCCGGTGATCTCCCGGACAACAGAGACTTCTTCGAGCCAGATGGCGCACCGCCTGACCCAATGGGGGGGTTTGACATGTGGCTTCAGTCCATTCAACTTACCGATGGTTGAGATAGGGACAGGCTCAGGCTTTAGAGTTTGGGCGTGAGCTGCGCAGGGAGGGCAGCTTCGTATGGTTTGCAACGTGTCGCTATTGATCTGGGAGAAAGAGAACGAGCTCCGGCTAGGCTCCCAGGCTTGTGCCCTGTTATGGGTCGGGTGGTGCGGCAGGCAGGTAGTAGCAGGTCGGGCCGCCCGACACCCCAGGGAGGTTGGGTCGTACCGTAGGCGCCATGGGCTTAGCCGCGCCTGACACCAGCAGCAAGGCAGGAGGACGAGCTGTGCGCCTCCAGTTTAGCTGCGCCCGCCTCGCATGGGCGTGAAGAGGGTGGAAGCAAGGAGTGTTATCTCTGGGCTTCCTTCCCCGCCAGTCCCATATGATGGGATGGGATGCCACCCGGCTTGCCACCCAGCTCTTTGTATATAGTTATTGCTGTTATGTTTGATATTTCAATAAACGGCTGCGCTCCATTCCTTTCCAGCCTGTCGCCGTGGTGTATTTATTGTGCAAGTAAATCTCACCATCTGCAGCAAATAAGATGCACCTTGAATAACCAGGGCAGCCATTGCTGCTGGGGTGAGCAGCAAAATAAGGGGTTGCAGGAATTGGCTGCAGAACCGGTGCATTGATTGCTCCAGCCGCCATGGAGGAGCCTGGGTATATATAGACGCCTCCCGTCCGCTTCCCGGGCGTAGACTCCAGCAAGTAGCGCGGGTTCACCCACCTCCTCGCAGTAACTGGGTTGGCGGGGGGGTTTCTTTTGGGGCCTTACTGTCGCAGCGCTCATGGTTTGCGGTAACGGTGTCGCGACATCTGGGAGAGAACGCAGCTCGCTAGGGCTCCTTAGGCTTGTGCCCTGTTATGGGCCGGGGGGTGGTGCGGGCAGGCTGGCAGGTAGGCAGGTCGGGCCGCTGTCCGACACCCCAGGGAGTATTGGGTCGGGTCAGGTAGGCAGCCATGGGCTTAGCCGCGCCCGACACCCTTTGAAGCAAAGGCAGGAGGACGGGCTGTAAGGCGGCCTTGGGGCTTAGCCGGTGCCCGCCTCCTCAGCATGGGCGGGAAGAGGGTGGAAGCAAGGAGTGTTATCTCTGGGGCTTCCCTTCCCGCCAGTCCCATATGATGGGATGGGATGTGCGACCCGTTTGCCGCCCAGCTCTTTTGTATATAGTTATTGCTGTTATGTTTGATATTTCAATAAACGGGCTGCGGCCCATTCCTTTTCCAGCCTGTCGTCGTGGTGTATTTATTGTGCAAGTAAGTCTCACCATCTGCAGCAATACAATGGGATGCAGGAGTTAGCAAGATTGCAAAGTGCAGGTGTTTGGACTATTGTAATCATCTAAACCAGATGTTACAGGGATTATGCACCTGCTTCCTCTTTATAGCTTTGGAGACTAAAGCTCAGTACAGGCTCCAGGACTCAGCTATCCCTTGGGTGGGTAAAAGAGATATTTACAGTGAAAGGTTTACAGATGCTTATGTA
The DNA here is from genome assembly GCF_021028975.2 of Sphaerodactylus townsendi. Taxonomy (NCBI): domain Eukaryota; kingdom Metazoa; phylum Chordata; class Lepidosauria; order Squamata; family Sphaerodactylidae; genus Sphaerodactylus; species Sphaerodactylus townsendi. The sequence goes on along the minus strand of NC_059425.1, from coordinate 124,577,354 downwards.
AACAAGCATTCAAAAGCCAACAAACAAGTTCAGATGCCCATAGTACCCTCTTGCATAGGTGAGAAGATTTTTCTGGTACAGGCAGAGAACTAGTTCTCCACATATTATCAGTTTGCTTTTAGAGGCTGGCAATGAAGGTGATCATGGGATCATTCTGCACAACACAAATAAAATGTCTTGCAGCCATTTTAAAAAGCCATTTTAAAAATGTCTTGCAGCCATTTGTGCTTCTAACAAAAGTAGAAGTTGGATATCAATTTAAACCGTTTTGGCTTTTTTTGGCTTTTTTTGTCTGAATAGCACAGACAAATAAAGCATTTCACACCAAAGCATTTGTTTTTCCCCCCTCCCCTCTCCCCCCTGTTAGAGCTCTCATTTCTGTTTTGTGAGCAGTTTGCACCCACCATTTTCTGTCACTTCAGGATTCTCTATGGCCGTTTCCGCACGGCCTTTTTATGGCATCCTGGGAACAGTGAAAACGCAGTTCCCAGGGAGCCATTCGCACAGGCGGCGCTCCCCCTCCCCCAGGGCAGCGTCAGGCCGCCCAGAAAAACAACCCTTTAAAGCACAGTTTGCAACAGCCGCAGCCCGGCGGCGATGGTATGCACAGCACCGCTGGGAACACGCTGAGTCGCCAGCTCTTTCGTCAGATTAGCCAGAACTCATCGCCGTTGTTGGCTGCCGAAGTCGCTTCGATGCTGTCCTCCGACCCCCCTGGAGGTCGGAGGGCAGCCGGGCGGGGCTTCGACGGCCAGCAGGCCAACGCATGGGGACACAGTGAGTCGGACAGGGATAGGGGCAGAGGCGGCTCCATGCGCGAGCTTCCTGCCGTCCTCACGTTCTCTCCTGAGGTCAGCTTCGCACGCTGGCATGCGAACGTTTCCTCCGCCTCCACGCCAGCAGAATTCTTGCTGGCGTGGAGGCGCATCGACGGCCGTGCGGAAACGGCCTATGCTGCCCATCATTTGCATGAGATTTCTACGGAGGTTTCCTCTGCTTGCAGCTCCTCCGCTCACCAGTTTTGTCTAATACATGAATAAAATTAGTTTTCACTGCCGATTCGACACACATGGTGTTTTTTCTTTTTTTTTGTTTTGAGGGAGGTGTCTTTGAATCTATGAAGACACAATATGAATATTTTGAATCTGCAGCTTCAAAGACACTTCCCTTTAAAAAAAGAAAGACAGACTTGTGCACCAAATTGACACTGAAAACTAACTTTATTCATGTGCTTTTTAGATGGAAATGACAGGTGAATGAGTAGCAAGCAGAGCAAACTTCTGTGAGAACCTTCTGCAAATGGCAAGCAGCATGGAGAATCCCTAGAGCAGCAGAAATGGTAGACGTGAGCTGCGGAGAAACCGAAAGTCTTTAAACTTGGATGGGAAAATTAAGACATTTCCTGCTTTTGGTGCAGCAAGCAGAAAACCTCTTTAACTCGTCTTGCGGGGAAAGGACTGCTAGTTTAGCGTTTTCAAAGTAAGTCAGGTTGAGTGGAAGAAAAACGTTCTGAGGACGTCTTGGCGAAAAAGATGTATAAACTTCCTCTCCAAAATGCTTATTTTCGCATCCTCAAGACATTATTTGTGCTGTGCAGAAAAGTTCCTAATCATGCTATGGTTCTATGTACAGGAATTATAGGCTACATGAAGATATTACAAAGAAAGAAATCTTGGTTTGGCATGGTGAGAATGAGCCTCTGGCTTGTGTATTCTCCAACCCCTTTCCTTTTACATGGCTTGAAAACTGAAGTTTTCCAATTCCTATCAGACATTTTTTAATGATTTCTGAAACAATCATTGTTTTGGATACCAATCACAATTCTAAAAAATAAATCCTGGGTTGAAGGTAAGAGAACAAACTGCCATTTGTTGTTTTGCCCAGTGGTAGGTAGCACTTCTTGGTTACATCTAAAACCATTTTTTTGTCAATTTTTCAGCTGCACATAAAGAAAGAAGGCAGGTCAGAGAAGAAAAAAAAAGGCAGATCAGAGGGAGTATACAAGCCAGAAGGCTTCTTGGCTCACCATTACCAAAAAAACAGATGAACAGATTTTCTTCTTGATGCCTGAATCCAGCTATTGCATCTTATTTTTAAGTAGCCAAAGAAAAAGAAAAACTATTACACAACATCATTGAAATCTTTGGCTCTCGTTAGAATGCAAAGGACATTTTACATTCCGCAAGTAGCTGCCAGATCTTTACACTAAAATTTCAATATTTTGTAAAATGATCTGACGTACCTCCTCTTGCTCACTTTTCCCCCTGTGAATCAAAAGCAGAGTCCTGCTGACCACAGCAGTTAGGCAAAGAGGCTGGGCAGGGAGTTGGATTAAGAAATGAAATGGAAAATCCAGCAAATGTATCCTACCTTGGTGTTCCAGGAAATATGGCCCAAGAAATATACCCTCATATGCATGACCACCACTTAATGACTAAAACATCAGGTGGTCAGTTGCATGTATGAACGGGCCACCATAGATACAGCATGGGCTGAAATGTCATGTCTGTCAAATACAAGCAACTGAGTCTGTTTGCTGATGAAAATGATTGCATGGAAAGAAATCAAGTGATATGCACACATCTATGGACCAAACCACAGGCCCCGAACAAACTAACAGTGGGAAGGAAATGGAAAGCCAGAGTGATTTGCACATTAGCGCCTAAATGTTTGCTGTCAATCAGTTGCCCTCAGCTGGAGTTTAAACTCTCATTGTCGAATTAGACTAATTGGGGTGGAATGGGACTGGAGATAATTAAAATGAATAATAAGCAATGATCTTTTATTTGATATTATTTGACCTGGTTTTACTTGTCAGCATAGATCTTGCTCTCTTTTGCTTTTTTGTGCTCCTTAATTTGTCCATGAAGTTCTGTATCTAATCATTAGTTGAGCAACCAATAATCCTCCTCCGTCCCCTCCATCTCCTTTTACGACCAACTTTAATCTTTGGACTCAGTGAAAAACATGCTTCCCCTATCATAACTAGTTTAACAAAAAAATCCCTTTCAAGTTTAGATTACTCAGATACAATGGCTTTCCTGCAGCTTCATGCAGGAGAAAGGAATTCATGTTAGAGGAAAAGAGGGAGAGAAAGAGAGAGAGATTTATGATAGCATTGTATTTCCATTTGAATATGGAGAGTTAATAACATGCATATGTTTTTTTATTATTATTTTAAGATTTAAGCTATGCCATAGGCAAAAGGAAACCTGGAAATGGTGGGACTGGCAAGACTCAGTGAATAATTTAATCTGGATTTCATTCACAAACAGCAGCTCACACATAGGGAAAGAGTTGATGTGTTGTGCCAAATCGGAACTGGAGTAAGTGCCAGGATTTCCTGATTTGTTTACATTGCTCAAAAGTGGTTTTCCCCCCTGGAGTAAGACAGAATTAGACTTCCTTTTCCACTTTTGGCCCTATCCAAACTATTCTTGCCTGACATTCAGTTCTTTCCCCCATATTCTTCTTTGTTCCATCTCAGCTGGCTTCTTTTGTCCTGGAAAACAGCAGAACCAGAGTGAAAGATGTTAATCTATGACAGTAATAACAAGGTGACTGTTGAGTGTGTGTGTGTGTGTGTGTGTGTGGTTGTGTTTTAACTGATACTACCACAATGCCCAGGGCTTTTTCCAGAAACCTTTGGATCTGCTTCTTTTAAAATGAACGTTCCAGCATGAGAATGTGATCTGTTCAGTGCCTTATCCTTGCGGCAGTATGTTACAGTCTTGCAGGGGGAAACTCAAATGAAGCTAATTCATCTAAATCTTGTTGATGAAAGCTGTCACCAGGTTAATAGGAAATCAGAGGAGAGAGATCATAGAATGAAAACACTTTTTCATCAACTGACAAAACTCTTTAAGTATTTGAAGATTTTATTTTCCTTACCATTAAAATTTTCACTTTCACTGATGTTGCCGTTTGCTATACATTGCCTGCAATCTTGGTATGCTGCAGAAAAAAACATTTCAGAAATGGGATTGTTTATTTGGTTGGATTAGCCTGTAGGTTCTTTGCATAGTTTCCCCTGAAGAAACCTCCAGAACTTAATCTAGCGTTCCATTTGAAAGAAGAATTGGTTTTTGTACCCCACTTTTCTCTACCTTATGGAGTCTCAAAGTGGTTTACAATCATATTCCCTTCCCCTCCCAACAACAGTACCATGAGATAGGTTGGGATGAGAGAGTTCTGAGAGAACTGTGATGAGTCCAACATCATCCAGCAGACTTCATGTGCAGTAGTAAGGAATTAAAGCCAGTTCTCCAGATTAGAATCTGTCGCTCTTACCCACTACACCCACTGGCCCTTCCTGCATAAATCACCTAAAATATTTGCAAAACATTTTCAATCCCCCCTCCCTTTTACCACAAAATTTGTCCACACTCACCCTCTCAAAATGATTAATGAGTGCCGTGGGGGGCCTCCCCTTTTAGTTATTTGTTGAATTGATTCTTCAATGCTTCTTGTTGCAATTCTCTAAAGCTTGTGTATTTGATGTGTTGATGATTTTACCTCCCCACCAAAATTAAAAAAACTCAGAAACAATGAAAATAGGTGAGGGGGAATGGAGTGAGTTCAGATATGTGATAAAATGGTGCCAAGGAGTAAGTTCGTGGATGGCACAGAGGCATGAAAAATGTAGTAAATAGACTGCACAGCAAGTGAAACGTTTTGAAAATGTTTCAGGCTATAGAATTGTTTTAAGATTCATTTAAAACATTTGGAGGCTGGAAATAAAGCATTTTCAGAATGTAAGGGAAGGGGGGGAAACAGTGTGAAACTCCATGAAGGAAACATTTTATTTCCTGCCTCAAAATGCTTTAAAAGATTTATGCAGAAAGGGCCATTGACTCCATTAATGTATGCACAATAAGTGCGTGCCAGAAAAGGAGTCAGATTCTGATTTTGTTTCTTCTGCATTTTAAAAGCCCAGGTTGGGTTATTGAAATTATTCCAATAGCCATTTGAAATCCATTTGTTTCAACTGGGAACAAATGTATTGGTGTAAATAATGTCCCTACTCCAATTAGAATGAAATTCTTAGTGGCCCTGCCTTTACTCAGTAGCCTCTCTGTGGCAAGATGGGAAGTAGGGAAATGGTGTGAGCACAAGAGAATAAGCACAAGAGGGCTAATGGAAGCCTAGTGGAGAGGTGGGTCGCTGCCCTGTTGGCCGGGTATCACCAGGAATGCCAACAGCAGGAAGAGGATGGCTGATCCATGTGGCAGCTGTTGAGGAAGAAGGGATATTTCTGGGATTAAGAGGAGCCAAGGTGGTAGCCCAAACACCTGGAGCAGAGGGATGTGGCCAATTATGGAGGAAATAACTTGTATTTCTGAGGTTTTGAGGAGCAAGCCCAGGTCTGAGGGACTGACGACTTGGTGTGAGAGAATATCAAGAACTAAAGCTGACACATAGGAGAATGGGAGTGAAGTAACTGACTGAGAAACCTGCAACAATGTAACTAGTTACATCCAACTGAAGAAAAAAGGTATTGCTGTTGCACATAAATCCACATTTGGTGTACCTACCCCACACCTACCTTCTTGTGAACTTCCAGCCTTGCTAGACCATGCTCACCCACCCCAGTGCAGTCACATACCACAGTCTCCCTATCAAATTCCAGTTCCCTGCATAGGTATTCTTAAATACAATATATCTGAGAAATACATCCTGAAATACATCCTGTTCGTCATTACTCTGAGCATCATCAGGGGGCATTTCATATAACAGTGAGAAGGTAACTTAAGTTGACTGCCTGAGCAATTTAATCCCAGATGCTAATTGTCCTATTAGGAAGTGCCGCTAACTGAATGTGTAAATTGCTCATACATTCAGCTTGTGACATTTCATGTAACATTACAGGCTGCGTGCAGTCCCAAAATTCTTTAAAAAACTGAAAAGAACATATCTTTTTGCTAACACCAGATGTTCTAGTCTTCAGTATTTCCTTGCATGGCTTCTGTTTGATGTGCAAGGACAAATAAAATGGAAACCAATATAATTACAACTAGCATTCTATTAAAGGAATCTAGTCTACCTCTAGAAAGGGTCATTAATGGACTTATGCTTTTTAAAAGCATATACTATATGCTATATACTATATACTATTTCCAGACTTACTGGTTGTATAATCCCGCAGTTTCATTATGAGGTTATAATTATACAAATATATATTTTCTGTCACAGTTTTCAAGCAAACTATTGGTATTTAGCAACTAGTTGTCATTGATGAGGATTTAGGGAAGGGATTCTTGGATCTTGTGTTTCTCTCTTAAATAAACCTTGATTCATACTATGGATCAGCCAGAATTTGGATCATAATCACAAAACAAAAGTAGGATAGTCTTATTTTAAGCAACAACTGCTGTTTTCTTGTGTTTATAAGAAATGTGAAAATACAAACCTGAATTATATGCCATGTAATCTGAAATAAATTACTATATGATGGCAACTGATGTACAATTTTGCATGAATTTTATTGTGGTGAAAAAATTAAACATTTTTTTTCTGAGTACAACAGTTTTTATCATATTTTAACTGATGATTCACTGAATTAGATTATACTTGAAAATCAGCAAGCAAAACAGAAAGGAAAGGAAAATTTATTTGGTTCTGGTGGGTTTTCCGGGCTGTGTGGCTGTGGTCTGGTGGATCTTGTTCCTAACCTTTGCCTGCATCTGTGGCTGGCATCTTCAGAGGTGTATCACAGAGGGAAGTCTCAGTGTGTAACAGACTCTGAAGATGCCAGCCACAGATGCAGGCAAAATGTTAGGAACAAGATCCACCAGACCATGGCCACACAGCCCGGAAAATCCATCAGAACCAGTTGAATCTGGCCGTGAAAGCCTTCAACAAAATTTATTTAGTTGGATCCTATCAAAAAGATCTTCATGTACACAAAGAGAGGACAATTATCCCCTCCTTTGGTGTCTCTCAAACTCCCCTCTCATATTGCTCTCACAGGATCTAGGAGCACTATTTCATGGGCATTCAGTGCTGCTTCAGGTTTGGTGGAGGGGGTGCAGGAACTGTGCTTTAATGCATAGTATTTGGACAGAATCCAACCCATGATATGGTATTTTTGTATTTATAATCTTTTTCTCTCATTGTCCCTCAACAGTGTTCACTTCTCTCAGAATTATAGAACATAATAAAATGCAAAATAAAAAAATCCAATAATTAACAGATAAAACTGAGTTGAGCCTGAAACACATGGGCTGCCTCAGCTATGCAGAGCTTGGGGCGGGGGGGGGGGGGGGGAGAGACTCCACAGAAATATCATGCACACATGTTCTGCAGTTTCTGAATAGTAACAATGGTGTGAGCTTCTCATCCCAAGTGCACAGGTCAAACAGTTAAAGCTTGTATGTTAAGAGAAATGGTAGGTGCTAGGTGTTTATATGGGAGACCTCAAGGAATACCAGGGGCATGACATGGAGGCAGGCCATAGCAATCCACCTCTGACGGTCTCTTGCCTTGAAAACCTAAGGGTTGCCATGTCGGCTGTGATTTGATGGCAAAAACACACATACTTTTACTAGAATGCAATCCAATTTAAAAACATAAAAACATAAGAATTTGATTCAAAAATTCTGGGAATGACATCAAAATCATAGTATTTATGCATACAGAATTCTCAGTCCTCATATATGGCAGCTAATCAACCAGGAACTGTAGTGTGTATTGCAATATATAATGCTACTGATAATTTCAGAGCATGCAGTAGCTACTTGGAATGCCTTAAACACTGGAAAACATCATGATAATGCATTTAATGTATGTTCTCCTAATTTATGCAGTTCTGAATATGTAGACACACAAGATGTTTATTCCCTTACAGAGAAATGAATAATAAAAAGTAACTGAATACATGATACAACAATGAGTATTATATGCTGCAAAGTACCATGAGAACTATTAATTTCTTTCCAGAAACTGAAGTAGAATATTCATAAAATTCTGTTCCCAGTATTTCATTTTTCTCATTTTTAGAAAAGAACTGTGAATATGAAATTACAAAAGGAACTTTTAATTTTTTATCATTTATGTGAGTATTTATTTGGTCAAATGTTTACACCTCTCCTTTTGTTGAAATCCTAAAGCCCCGTGACACATAGGCTGATTCCACATGGGCCAAAAACAGCGGTGTAAAAACGGTGTGAAAACAGTGCAAACCCTTTTACACCGTTTTAAACCCTTTTACACTGTTTTAAACCCTTTTACACTGTTTTCACACTGTTTTCACACCACTGTTTTTGGCCCATGCAGAATCAGCCATAGTGATAAGTACAAGAATGCAATAAACAATGTAATAATTTACTATGAAGAATATTATGCAGTTTCCTTTTTCTCCTCCTCACATTTGTATTGTATTGTGCTTCATCCCACTGTTCTCTTAGTGAAATTCAGTTTATTGGATGTATTACATAGTTTTAATTTCTTTGCACTTTAGCTTTGCTATCCAGTTTTATTTCACTTTTTATTATATGTGATGGTCTTTACTGCATTGTTCTTTTAGCTCTGTAGTCTGCCTTGAGTCTCACCAAGCCTCACTGAGAAAGGTGGATGATAAATAAATGCATTAATAATTGTTGGTTGATTTTTAGATAATTATTTATCCTTTGGTTACATCTGAGGATCAATTTGATACATTATGAAACAAAAGAAAGCTAAAGGCACAGTTCTTTCAAAGCTACACAAAGAAACCAGATGTGTCCAAAAACTGAGCAAATAGGCTAAGGCGAACCTCAGTGACATAGCACAACACTAAAAGAAATCTCTTAGACTTCTTGTTTTAATAAAATCCGTTGTTCAGTGTAAGAATAATGGCTCTTTTCAGGACTCTGACCCATTGTTATCTGATGGGATGCAGGGCTGCTGCAAATGTTTTCAGATGAGACATAAAAACTGAATCTCCAAGCACTTGAGAGTATGAATGTTTTCAGGGCATTTCTAAAAAAATGGGGCTTGTAACTTTTGCATGTGCTTAGCTAACTCTGATCGAAGCAAGTGCACTTTTTCTTGCATGCGTTCATTCTCAACAGCGTCTCAAAGGTAACTGGGTCCCAAACCTTTTAGAGCTTTGCAGGTAATAACTTATACCTTAAATAACACCTGGAAAGAAAAAAGTAGCTAGTGAATAAAGTCCACACATAGGTCCAAAAAGCTTTCTGTGTGGAAGTCAACACAAATGAGTGCAAAAACAATTTGTTCCTAAACTGGTTCAATATGCAAGATATCTAATTATGTATGTTAAATAGTCGAGAGTCTACACTTTCCAAACAGCTTATCAATAGACATATAATTACTGCCTTCATCGTTTCAGCAGCAGAGATTTCACAGAAGTTTTAAAGACAGACCCAGGAACACTTAGAACATCCAAAAGGCAACAATTATCAAATAAAAATTGTCTGGAATGTGTAAATCACAGATGGAAGGATATAATGAAGTATGAACCAAAACTAAACTGTAATTTTACCATAGCTATTTGCAGTAGGGTAAAATTGATCCACAATTTATATGAACACATTCAATGAATTATACAAGGTAATATGATGATATCCCATGTACAAACTTCTTCAGACTGAATGAAGAATAAGAACCATGTCCTTATCATATGGTAGAAGAAAACATCATTTTACATAGCTCATGCACATATGATAAAAATCAGAAATCATAATAATATAAGGATGAAAAGTTATATCCTTGTAGTAATGTTACAGATGTAAAGGTTGACATTAATACTTAAAACATTACATTGTCAGTACAAGTCATTTTCTCTTAAAACTGAAATTTGAGCATCCACCTCAAAAGTCCACCTCAAAACAAAGCTTCTAGCTTTACAAGGAAAATTGAACTTCATACCTTAACTGTAGAGCTCAGTTTGGTTTCCTTCTTTTTATTTTGTTGATAAAATTATTAGAAAGCTACTCTGTAGGGGAGGATCATGTAATGTTTATAATCAGTGCATTTGTCTCAAAGGAATTAGAAGGCTGGACAAGTAAAAAGTCCTCACAAAGGGAGTTCATGTATGAAAATGTTGATTTTTTAAAAAAAGTATTATCTATCCCCAGATAGTACTTCTGGTAGCTTGTTTTGTGTGAACTAGAACACTTTGCCTTTGGGGATCTGTCATTCTAGAAAAATAGGAGAGGACAAATGTAAGAATCCAGATTAAAGACCTTGTGTTTATCACAAGATTACTAGCCTTGGAGAATAGCAGCAGCTCTTTGAGTAAGTCAGAATTTGTACTGGCTGACTTTTAGTTTTCTATTGTCCCTTTTCTAATCGTACAGAGATCCATGCATAAAGTTGTGTATGCATAAAGCTCAGCATTGTCCTATGTTGGAGAATATTGCTTCCTACCTCAAACCCAAAGACTTCACTTGCAATGATGAACTGAATATATTTATACACAAATGAGATGTTCTGCAAATATATTGCAGTCTGCAACTTGAGATCAGGCTGCTTTCTATTTGGATAAATATTTACTAACAGTCACATTTTAGTTAAAAAAAGAAAGCAAAACTTACAATCTAAAATAAAACCCACACATTTGATAAATTTATTTTACTTTTCCCTACTTAATCAACTGATGCAACAGTGGAAATTTGTGGAAGATTAAATCTAAACCTTTAATCTAAAGTCTTCCCTTGGCAACATGGCAACTTGTTTTGACAAAGGCTACAACAAAAGGGGTTCTGTGAGAAACCCCACGCCACGCCACTAGTCCAGGAAGACTGAAAAGAGCTCCCTTATCCTCAAGGAACCAATGCCGAGAACGGATGGGTGGACATTCCAGGGGATCTCCAAGTCTGCCCCCCCCCCAAGATGATTGCAACCTTGAGCACACACTCTGTAGAGTGACCCTAGAGTGGGGTGAATGCCTAGGCCCTATCTCTCACACTCCACTATGAATGTTAACACAGGAATTCAAACATTAAATTGTAGTCACAACCACCTTGCAGTGCCTCTTCGTCAATCTGACTGGCATCTGGGTCCTGTTAATGTGATTCACCTGGTTATAAGGTGTGGCGGAACGAGCTTGCTTTGCCTGGCAGGGTTCCACACTTTGGACTCTCCCAGGGGTGGTCAACTTTTCCTGGGGAGGGCTAGCTTTCTCTCTGGGTAAACCGCTGCTACCACCTGATCATTTGAGGACTGCCCACTGGGGAAGATCAGGATTCCTCAGCTTCCTTTTCAACCGTGAAGCCTCTGGCTCAGTTTCCCTTGGTCCCCCTCTCTCTGGGTTCCTCAGGGCAGACTGGAGGTCCTGGAGGAAAAGCTGCTCAGCCTTCCTCCCCCTCCTGTGGGGCATTTGTGGTACAGAGAACCATTCTCCACATCTAAGGTTTTTAAAGTATTTATTAAAAATAAAAGTCACAAGTATCTTTTAGAACCCACACCAGATTGAACAAGGGTTTCCAAAGCAAAGGTGATATAAATGCAAATCCCCTGCCCCTATCCCTTAACATACCCTAGCTAGGAGTTGTTAAACCTAGGGTAAGCATATAAAACTTAGAAGGTTGCAATTCTCAAAGTGTTCTCATTACCTGGTGTGCTCCCTGAAAGAGCACATGGTCCAAAAAGGGCTGCTTCCTTCACAGCCCAGGCAAGAGGTCTGTTCCCCAGCAGAAGGAAAGAGAGAAGAGACCCTCCACTCCCGGCAATTTATCAGATCCCAGACCCCATCCTCCTTTGACCTGGTCAGGCTGGGTCAAGATATCTTTTCCCCCTAGGTCAGGTAGACTTCTTGATGTTTCTCTGGAATTTCTAAATCCTCCAAATCTATGATACCTGATGGGAGGAGGGGAGGAGAAAAGAAAAGAAAAGGAAGGAAAGGGGGGAAGAGCCATTTTACCACACCAGGAAATAAAAAGAACAAGATAATCTGTGTGTCCTGCAGTGGAGAAAAGAAGTGGTGAGAACTGGTTGGATCCCACCTCTGGACAGGGCCAGCCACCTGGACATGGCCCGCCCACCCTACCAGAGGCAGGGGAACTTTAGGGAAGGATGGGGCGGGGTGCCATTCAAGGGAATGGGAGAGAGGGAGGGGAGTGAGGGGCCCCTTGCCCCTCCCCTTCCTTGCAAGCATTGTGCAATGACACATGTTCGAACCGTTCGCTTCCCCTTTTCTTTCTTTTCCACTTCACCAGACTCAGCCACAGCAACGTGTGGCCGGGCCCGCTAGTTTATTGTAAGATATAATACTTTCTTCAGTATCCTTTTAAAGAAGTCATATAAATTGAAGTTTTACAATTTGAAAACCCATTTAAATTTAATTAATTAATTAATTAATTGACAGGTTCCAAGTCACACAATAACTCCTCCCATTCTGTTCTAGTCACATGCTTTTAGTGCGTAATTGTAGTTCGGTATTAGAACTGATTGCTCGAAAAAGCATGACTTCAGTCTATATACACTGTAAAAAGTGAGTGGCTTTCTTTGGCTTTGAGGATTCAAATAACTTCACTTAGTCTCGTCTTGTATGCTGGCCATCGTATTGTACACGATTAGGGATAAAATTAGTTACAAAAGAGCCAGCCCCATACTCCTGTCTCCAGACATGTTTATATTGACTGAGAGATCTCCACAACAAAATTGGACAACAAAAAGAGGAAGAGCTCTGAGGTTATCCCATTTTGAGAGTTCCAGCTGTTATTTACAGAACTTTGTGAGTCTGTTCCTTCACTTGACTGGCTTTCCCCCAAGACAATTGTCAGTGGTCTGTACATGTGTCCTGTCACATTGCCACTCAGTGCCCCAACGAGTAAACATTTGGAATGCAGCCTTTAAAATGTGGGCAAGACAGTCACTTGTAAAAAAGACAAAGGCAATTATGCTTAAATTATAGTTTATACTGTCAGCTCTATTAGATGGTATTTGTTCTGTTGTTCCTATTAAGTATCAATATAAACATGTCTTGTCTACCACTTATGGCACATTTCCTCTTCATTCTGTCCTAGTCTCACTCAAATGGGATGGCTGCTTCACAAACAAGAGACTCTGCAGTCTCTTAAAGGTGACTGAGTTCATTGTCACATTTTTCTGCTATTTAGATAATAGTATAGCTAGACAGTCTTTTCAAAGAGAAAATGAAAATGGAAGTCCAGAAATGCTATATGTTATTAACCAACCTTATGTTCGTATACTTACAGTTGACCTAAGTTGTTTATTCTATTGACAGAAAAATTTAAGCTTTTAGTAAAGAGCAATGAATGAAGGGTGGATTTTTTTTAAAAAAATTCATTTTATGTATTGTTTAAATATGGCATCTTCCTGCCAATGATGTTAATGGATCAGCTATCAGAAAACTATTGTGAGTCATTTTACAGCAGCTGACACTGTTCCGATGCGGAAGATGTTCTACAAAGTTCTGTGAACTTTCCTTAGCAAACAGAATAAGGAAAGCCGACACCTCATTTGGGAGATAAAATGGCCCAAGTTTATTCAATGATTTATTTACATTGATCAAAGGAGATCTTCAACGCCCACAGTCCAAATCCCATTCCAAACCCATTTGTGGTGCTGGTGACTGGTGGGATGCAGAAGAGTCAGGCCTCCTGTTTGTGCATCTCTGAATTTATGAGTGTGCCCATACATACAGCTCAGGCTCCTCCATGTCAAGCCTTTGTGATGCTTGAGGGAAGTGTGCCTAGCTGCATGGTCTGTGGATCAAGGTTAATGACACCACTCAAGGGCTTCCTGTCCCAGGCCCATGAAGGCACCAATGCCGGAGGTCTGGTCTGAGGTTAACCCTTCACTATTGAAATGATGCCCCAAGGAGCTCACCTGAGCTGTGCTTCATGCTATTCAAACAACTTGACTCACACTGCAACTGCCAGTATAGAATACCAGTGCCCTAGGCATTGTGAAACTGGTAGATTTCCTGTTATCCTTTTCAGGCAAATTAGGCCAAAAAAAAAAAAAAGAGCTAGTGCCAATCTACCAGAAGGGGGGGAAAATGCCTACTCAGCCCTCAAATGGATGACCAGCTTGCACTTACCCTGAAATAAAGGAGGGTAAGCGTCTCCCTCAATGGTTATCAAAAAAAGAAGGGGGGGGGGAGGTGGGACTCAGACTTCAAACTAAGCAAAGAGGTTCTGTTTTATCTTTTCTTTTGGAGTATTTTAAACAGACCATTTTAGGACTCAGAAAAGCAAAACTGAGACGATCTGTGAAATGATACATTTCCATCAAGTTTGCAATGGGACTGAGGAAGTGGCAGCTGTTTCCTATGAATAAGGATGGACTTTCCATTCGTGTTTCTTTAGGCCCTTAATATGACAGCCCATCATGAGTCTTGCAAAATTTCTCATATTTCCAGCAAAAAAAAAAAGGAGAACAGTGCTTCATGCTTTGGGAAAGCTGTTTTTTCTCAGAAGCACACTTGTATTTAGTTTTGTAGAAATACCCATTCCCAATTTGGAGAACAGTCATGTAAATTTAAAGCATTATGCCACAGTGAATCATTTGTTTCTTTTATGGGGATTAAGTGCATTATTGCACAAAGTATTCATTGCATAATTTTGCAAAGAGGAGGGGGAGCCAAGACAAAAAGTGACCAAACAAGAAGGGGAAGAAGTTCTTTGAAGCTAACATTTCCCTTCCTATAGAAAGCAGTTGAAAGAACAAATTGGGATTTGTTTACAGAGAAGAGGATCTGTGCAAGGACATCCAGTTCTCCCTTCGGGCAACATCATAATCTGCTTCAATATGGCACAGTTAAATACAAGCAGATTCTTTAAGATTCACCTATGAGTTCCTAGTATATATCAACAGTGCCTTGGTTTGTAAGAGCCAGCGTGGTGTAGTGTTACAGTGTCAAACTCAGACAGACTTAAATCCTCATTCTGCCATGATGATCTTGAGCCAGTCCTGTTGCTCTCTCTCAACCAAGGCCACCTCACAGGGCTAATGGGAGGATAAAACAAGGGGGCAGACCATGGCTGCCGCCCTCATCTCTTTGGAGAATGGGCAGGAGAACCGTCTAATTATTTAATTTCCCTGTACTATTTCTGAACTTCACTCAGAATTGTTATATACTTGCATGTTTTTCCCACAGAGAAAATAATAGTTCTGGGGGGTGACTGAGGTTGGAAAATGTCAATTCTGAATGCACATGAACAATACTTGCCACAACTATGTAATAATAACCCAAACAGAGTGGGGAATAATTTTACTCGCAAAAACTTGTCCAGGGCTTGTCCTGGGGTAGAACTGGGATCTTACATACTGTGACTGATTTGTCGCGATTTCTCCTTCTGCACGGATTCCCGGTGCTTCCAAGGAGTCGAGGCAGGACCAGGATGTAATGCTCCAGCTGTTTCCACACTAGCTCACATCTTTTTCCATTTGCACCGCAATCTCTTCAGTGATCTCTTCCACGCATGTGCAGACAACTTTTGTTTCCCACATTCTGATTGGCTGATTCTTCCCCCATCCCCCACTCACTTTCACTAGTTTAGTTTTAATTGACTTTGAACCCAATTACACAGAGAAAACTCCTTTGGTGAAGATGGTGAAGATAAGAGACATGACTTTATTGCAGTGGAAAAAATCATAGAGGGAGAAACTGTCAATTAAGACAGAAAAAAGGGGGGACGACAAAAAGAACAGGAGAGCAGCGATTCTTTCAAGCAGTCAGGAATGTTAAGACAGAAAGGGGAGGGGGCAAAAAGAACAGGAGGGCAGCGCTTCTCTCAAGCAAAACCAAGCAATTCCAAAGCCAACACACATGTTTGTTGCTCCCAGTGCCTGTTGATTAGTGGGGCAGGCCAGAGTGGCAAGGCAGGAAAAATAGACTAGTTCTGCCCTAGTTCTGCTCCAGTGGTGTTTGCACGGCAGTGAGGTCAGCGGAGTCACACGGCAGTGAGGTCACGGCAGTGAGGTCAGCGGAGTCACACAGGAGCATTTTAAAAAGTACCACCTCTTTGGCGATTTTTTTTTTGTAATATCTTTATTAAGTATAAATTAAAAAATAGTTGTACATTTACGTTTATCAGTTGATTGTAAACAATCACACATTTGGCGATTTTTAAAAGTCACAGGGTAAAGGGAAAATAGCGGTGCAAAACCAGGGCAGACCCTCTGCAGCTTCAAGAACTGTACAGAATTCCCGGCTGCACAAGGATATTTTCTGTGCTCACCCCGGGATATTTTGACCATGCAAAAACAGACCAGAAAGGGTTCTTGCTGGATATCACCAGCTTGTGCTAGAAACATAACAGTGTCTTCTCATGATTAATACAAATGATTTGCCTTTTCTTACTTTACAAATTTGTTAGCTTTTGCTACAGAATTTGGCTCTGTTTGGTGCATGGTCATGCATATTACTATGAAAGTCAAGGCTAGCATAAAGCAACTTGTGCCTGGGGTAGAAAGAAGTTCTCCTGTGCCTGGCCCTTGATGCATGCAGTGCTTTTCCTGTGGCAGTCAGCTTTGCAGTGGGGGTTTCCCACTTTTTTTTGTTTAGATTCTCCTGCTGCAAAGTGTCTGCAACCAAGCTGATCTGCCATTTTACCCACCTGTTCTCTCCATGCTGCCTTTGTCTGTGCATGTGTGTGTGCCATCTTCAGTCTAGCACTATTTTCCTAAACCATGTAAATTTCATGTAGGTTTCCCTGGTGAATTGCAATAGACCAACAGGGTTAACATTTTCTTTTAAAAAGAAAGCTTTTCTTTGCTGCCTCAAAGAGTGGGAAGACCTGCAGTTGGGTGGGTGGGGGGAACGGGGGGAAGCAAGAAAACCCAGTGCAAGCTGAATGCATGCAATTTCCCTTCATGTTCCCTGTAAAGCAAGAGGAAAAGTCACACTTTCAGAGGTTTCAGAAACCTGAGATTCTCTGATCTAAGGTGCAGTGAGTTTGTGAGAGGGAAAAATGTGTGCGTTACAGAGAATCCAACACATAGGGAATATACACTCAATGCAAAGCAGAGCAGAGGTACAAAAAATGACCTGTGATTCATGGACTGAATAAAAGCTGCACATTGCTGCCATTCTGATCTTGCTAATTTTAAGTGGGACATGCATCAGAGACATTCAAAGTGAATTCAATCTGGTAAGCCATATCTAACCAGCTCCCATTCAAGATAACTTAAAAGGAGCGGTTCATCAATGGCTGCCAATCTCGGTGCCCTGTTTCTTTGGCCTTCCAGGGCAACTGTTTAGCCACTGTGTGAAATAGCATGCAGCACAAGGTGGACCATTGGTCTGATCCAGCAGACTCCCCTTCTGTTCTTCTGTTCTTATGCTGTCATTTGACGTGATCAACATTCTGTTCATGGTAGTGCCACATTGGTGAGCATCCATATATACACCCATTTTAATAGAAACTGTCTTGGTAATATGTATGGTTCTGCCTATCTTATTTTAAGAGCAACTTTTCTTTATCAGTGTTATCTGTACAGCAATCATTCCAAAAATCACCTCTATGATTGCTCTCAAACATCACCTTTGGGATAAGTGACAGAAAGGGCAGCTAAGATAAAAAGGACAGAAAAATTTACTGGTCTAGATATATAATCAGAAGCCTGGGACATGATGGTGCCAGTAAATTCCTGTGGCATGATAAATGATGGGGAACTGAGACTATCAAAATAAATTCTCCTCCCCCCACCATTTCTAAACATTTTGGGTGTACTCATGTCTCGTGGTTCCAAATCATTGTAAGACATCTTCTTCCCACAGCATCTGGTTGTTTCTTGAATCCCCTGGATGTTTTGATGGCTCTGGCTTCTTTGTCTGCACTGTGGTTAGGCTGTTTCAGGTCTGTCTGAGTCGATTTGCTGGGTTGGCTCCTACTTTCCCTTGACTCATAAAACCCATGAACTACTCCTTTAGGAACATCTTGTTTCTCATATCTATACATTGGGGTTGGGGGTGGGGGTGGAACGAAGCTGATGTTTAAACTTAGAAATCTCTACTAATCTTCCTAGACATCTCACTTACTCATACTTAGTGAAATCCAAGCTCATTCTTCATGATTAAGAAAGTGACCAGGCTTCATTCCACTCCCTGATCCCAACAGAGGCTAAAATACAGAACTTCAGTTAGGAAGTTGCTTTGTCAGGGTACATGGGACCTGTCTGTTTGTTGGCTGGCCAATATCTGATAAAATAGGAGAACAAAATAATGAAGAACATATCTGCAATCTTAGACCTGTGCTCCGTGTTTCTGTTCTGACATGACTTGTAAGAGGTCCTTGTGCACTCTATATACAGTGCACTAGACACCTTGAAAATCTGAAGACACACAGGGATATATGGTGTCACATGTCCCCAGGTGCATGCCATCTAGTCATGTGGGGCGGCGCTGGGCATGGGCCAGATCCTTGCAGCCGGCGTTTCCTGTGGCATGGAGTTCCCTTCTCGTCCAAGCCAAAGGAGGGCTCATCTGGCTGGAAACTGCCAGTTCTCACTGGAGCCAAGGAGGAGGGAGCCCTTCGCAGCCAGAAGGGCGTTAGCAGGCTGCATCCCCCTCACCTCACCATGTAGGGCCCCCCAGAAGGCCTTCCCCACACACCAGTGGCAGATCTCGGGCTCAGAACAGCAGCGCTGGTGACTTGACAGGGCAGCCCAGTGGGACCTCACTGCATCCAGCACTGCAGCCAGCTCCTCCTGACTGGGCCCCAGGTACCCCAGCCACCTTCATGCTCCAGGTGGCCCACTGGATAGCCTTGGCTGAGCCCAGGGCTGTACTGCTGCTGCTCACTGGGAATTGTAGTCCAGGGGCAGGGTGGGAGGAAGGGGCCGGGAAGCCGCCATCATCACCCCCACATCCTTGGCCCCTGATGACCAGGCTGAGGCTGCCCCTGCGTGCTGGTGGTGGCAGTGAGGGGTGCAGGGGTGCTTTGCAGGAGGGCTAGGGTATGGCAGGCAGTGTTGGTGGCCAGCCCACAGGGGCACCAGAAGGTGAGCTGAGCTGGATGACCACTTCCACCTCTTCCTGGGAGGGGGGGGCTGCTGACTAGGGGCAGTCCTTGTGGGGTGGTGTGGGGGGAATTTTGGCCAGACTTGGCAGCTGCAGCCCTGCCCTAGAGCCCCCCCCCCACTGGCCTTCCTGTCTTCTACTTGCCCCTTCTCCCCATTGAGGCTAGCCAGTGAGGGAAGGTCCCCCCCGGGTGGAGGGGTGTCTGTTTGGAAAGGAGCCCCTCCCTTAGCCTGTGACTGGGGGAGGCAGCCGCCCATGGGAGGGTGAAAACTCACGTTTTGCCCCGGGCTCCATTTTCCCTAGATACACCTCTGGCAGAACATGATGCCTTTGTAAATAGTAGCACTTTCACATCCTCCCTTATGTGACCAGCAGTGTGCAGGAGACCAGAAACCAGCTCAGCAGAGAGGATTCAGACAGGCTTTGACCTCTGCTATTTTTCTAGTACTTTCTGCTGCTGAGTTATTCTAGTATTTCTTGTGTTTTGGCTTCTGAGTCTTACTATGTACGTGCTCCAATATGAACACATTCTTTGAAAATGGTAATAGGAAATTATTTCCTCCTTTCAGGTAATTTCGGCATGTTTCTAAAACTATTTTTCTTTTCTAATTTAATTTGGAGTTTTAAATATATAAGCAAACATGCTTCAGTAGATGATTGTATGCATATCTGAAATACAAGCATAGAAGGTTGGGAATTTGTGTCAGCATTAACAAGTGCTAACAATCCCAGATGAATTTGGTGAATGTTTAAAATAGATATATATTTCCACAGTTTGCCGTCATGTGCATGTGAATGTGACCAATTACATTAGGTCAGGGGTCTGCAACCTGCGGCTCTCCAGATGTTCATGGACTACAATTCCCATCAGCCCCTGCAACCATGGCCAGATGGGAATTGTAGTCTGTGAACATCTGGAGAGCCGCAGGCTGCAGACCCCTGCATTAGGTGCTATCACTGCTATATCTTTGAGGACCAGTCCACAAATTCCAAGTGACTGCCATCAGATATATGTCAGTATTTTATTCCCAGCCATGTGAGGACACAAATCAGATTCAGACTGCAGTGTGTAGGGAGAAGTAGCTTCAGCCTTGTACCAGTGCCATATGCCCAACTTGAAACAGCCTGGGGAAACAACATCTTCCCCTGTGTAGCCATCAGTTTTGTTTACCGATGGCTACAGGTAAGTTCCCCAATGTTGCAAATAGCAGCTCCTGGGAAGATTTCAGGTCAGGAAAATGTATGAAGGGGAAAGGCTCAAGGCACTGGTGTAATGCCCATTGGGCAAGGTGGGCAGCTGCCCAGGGCATCACCTTGTGGGGGGCATCAAAATGCTGGGTTCGTTTTTGGGTATTTTAGTGGTTTTCCATTTTTGGCCTGCAGGGGGCGCAGTTTTTAGGCTAGCGGCACCAAAATTTCAGCGTATCATCAGGAGACTGTCCTTATGCTACCCCCCCCCCCCAAGTTTGGTGAGGTTTGGTTCAGGGAGTCCAAAGTTATGGACTCCCAAAGGGGGTGCCCCTATCCCCCATTGTTTCCAATGGGAGCGAATAGGAGATGGGGGCTACAGTTTTGAGGGTCCATAACTTTGGTCCCCCTGAACCAAACTGCACCAAACCTGGGGGGTATCACTAGGGCAGTCTCCTGATGAGACCCTGAAAGTTTTGAGACTGTGCCTTCAGAAATGTGCCCCCCCAGCCTGCAACCCCCATTGACAGCAATGCAGAAAACTCAATGCAGAACAAAGATTCTTGGGCAAATTTCTGGGATGTTCCTGCAGGGGGCTGATTTTTGGACATATTGGCACCAAAATTTCAGGGTATCATCTGGAGACTGCCCTGATGATACCCCCCAGGTTTGGTGCAGTTTGGTTCAGGGGGGGCAAAGTTATGGACCCTCAAAACTGTAGCCCCCATCTATTAGCTCCCATTGGAAACAATGGGGGATGGGGCACCCCCTTTGGGAGTCCATAACTTTGGACTCCTTGAACCAAACCTCACCAAACTTGGGGAGTAGCATAAAGGCAGTCTCCCGATGATATGCTGAAATTTTGGTGCTGATATGTCTAAAAATGCACCCCCTGCAGGCACCAATGTCCTGGTGCAAAACAATTTTGGTCGTGGTAGAGTGGCTGCCCATGGGGGGGGGGGGATCCAACTCAGGTTTTGCCCAGGGCTACAGTTTGCCCAGGGCTGCCTTGTTATGCCCCTGGCTCAAGGTCCTTCTCCCAGCATGCCACTACCTGATCTGAATGCTCATTTGGGAACTGAGTTCCTATCACAGAACTCCCAGGCGATATCAGGTGTAACATATGAATTAGTTTTCCGGCAATTGCAAGGTTCTTCTGTGATTGTCATTGTCAACATTCAATGTTAAAGGTCTTTACTGTACCATCAAGATGAACAATGCAATCCTACACAGAGTTATACCCTTCCAAGTCCATATAAGTCAATGCTTAGAAGAATATAACAATCTTTCGGATTGTACAATGTCTGCCAGTCCTATATGAAAGCATATCAAAAAATTGCATGTAGAATCTCTCTCTTGAAGAATTTAATCTGGCACATCGACATTATAGTAAAATCTGTAGCCATTCTGAAGGAGATGAGGCTCCTGTAAAACAAGTGGTTTGGAGACTCTAGACTTATGATTTCATAGGAAGCCACTTGAAAGGAAGTAAAGCCTGTGTCTTCTAATAAAGTCTTTCTTCCCTGAATAGGTAAAATCCTATATAAAGTCTGATTGACTCCTGTAAGAATTTAATCATGCCAGTATGCATCATCATTAAAACACAGGACTGGAGTTTTAGTCCATAATTAAATTTTAACTGTAAAAAAAAAGCCTACCTTAAGCAGCAATTAGGAGAATTCATTTAAGGTCAAAAGAAGTATAAAGTCCACTAAAAATATAACTATAGTTTACCTCCAATGAGATAATACATTTATCTGTAATGATATAGAATAGATACTAACTGTTGTGGATTTTTCAGCTGTGTGGTCATGATCTGGTAGTTTTTGTTCCTAATGTCTCCTCATCCTTTGCCTACATCTATGGCTGGTAAGATGTGTTTCTCTCCGTGTCATTAGATTAGATATTAATTATTAACTAGCAGCAAAGTCCATTATGGGGGAGATGCAATGTGCAAAGGGTAGAGGAGAAAGCATCTCCCCCTGCAATGGGCTGTACTGGGATTATAGCAGGATGGGACATGCTGAGACCAGAAAGCAGGATCGGGGCCCCCACCTCCCTTCCTGAGACTTGTGGGCCTTGGGAAGGCAGGTGGGTAGACTCTCGAGATCAGCACTGTGCACACCGATTGGTTGTAAGGCATTTGCGTCGTGCTCCATGGCAGCAAATTTGAACCAGGATTAGACCCCCGATCCTCCCCTCTAAACTGGATCGAAGACGTGTTTTTTGAAAAAGTGGTACTTTCAAGCAGGTTCGGCAAAGACATGGGATAAGGGGGAGAATGAGTGCCAGAACCGGGATGAATCCTTGTTCATTGATCAGGCAATGGGGAGTTCTTCCTGAATCCTTGATATTTCGTGTGAGTATCACGCGATTAATTGACCATGGGGAATCGGCCTTGTGTGGGCCACAGATCAGCTGATTCATGGGGCGGGGTGTTTGCTGGGAGAGGAGGGGAGGCGGGAGGGTTTCTGCAGAACCAAGGTACCACTGCTCAGGGGAAGGGATGGAATGTCTTCCACCAGTGTGGGGAGTCCTGCTCCCCCATTAGTGAAAGGTTTGTCATTGGGATATTCCACCCCTTAATGTTTTATTATGAATAAGATTACATGCATGGAAACTGGCAACATTTGTATGTTTAATAGAAAGTCTGCCACCTAGACATGGATCAATGTGAACAAAGATGCTGTATTGTGCGTCTTCGAACCACAAACCAACCCCCCCCCCATATAAAAGTTAAAAATCTTAAACTAATTTACCCCAGGGAAAAATGCCAATGGGATCTACATTTAGTTCTGTAATGGAACAGAACTAAATGTAGATCCGATTGATCTCCCTACCCTAATTTCCCTTTTCCACTACCTTTGAAACAATTGAGGTGAGTCATATAATGTTGGGGAGGTGGGATGAATATTAGAACAAACTTTAGCAGGGTACCATAAACACATGTCACAGGTGTTTTAGACACTGTACCCAATATGGTTTTACTAGCAGTAGCAGACCCTCTTTGGGTTTCTCATAGGTCTTTCAATGTACCTTTCACTTGGTTTGGGTACAATGTACTTTCGACAATACCTTTCACTTGGTTTGGGGTTGTGTGTTAGCAGATATTTTCCATAAGAAATCTGTCAAATATTAACATGAAGTAATAGACTCAAGGACAAAATAGTTCTACTGCAATGCAATCCACCATGCATGCTGTAAACACACACACACACACACACCCTCTGTAAAATCTGTTAGCCTTGCAATAAATGCATTCTTAAAGACAACTTCAGATACTGATGGTTCAAAATGAGATAACCCAAAGTGGGGTCATTTTCTCTCTTTGTACAGATCTGCAAACCCCACTACATCTATATCTGAAATATGTTTGTTTAATTTAATTAGCCCTATCAATGTTGATTGCTTCAGACCAGCTGTCCTAGGGCATTTTGTTTCTTTTATTTTTTAAACAATTTATTTCACTTTTTTCTTCTTTGCTTTTCTTCTTGGGAGTATCAAGAGCCACCACAGACTCCAAGCAAAAGATTTAAATGCCCTGCCCCCTACTACACCTTTAAGAAAGAGAGACACACATCCAAAGAAGTGTGAGAACTCACCAGTCCTCAATGGAACAGAGGAGAGAATTTCCTCTAGGAATCCATAAGCATTCACTTTCACCCTTGGCTAGACTAAAACTTGACTAAACATAGTCAAGTAGTATGCTTTTATTGCAGGATATTACTCACTATGAATTCAAGTCAAGCAAACAATTAATATAGGTGATTTTGAATTCCTAGAGAGGTTTCAGGAACTGAAACCTCAAGATTACAGGCATCCCATCTGTTGAAAGCATGGGGGAAAAATGAAGCAGATCATCTACATATCTTCTCATGACCACCACAGCAATCCAGGCCCTGGAAGTTTAGTCTCCTTCCCTCTTGGCAGTACTAGCTGTACAGTACAAAATGCTGCCTGCATGCCTCCTTCAGAATAGGTCCACACCACTTGTGATCCATCCATCAAATGTACCAGCACTGTGTTGTGGTTTGGTCAGTGCTTTCAGTCTACCCCCTATTTTTCAAGCAAAAATAGGGGGCTTATTATTTATGACTGTCCAGCAAATTCAGTCTGGCATGGCCCAAGGTTGCTTCAGTCAGCATTGCTTTGCATTCCCATCTGAATACTTCTGTTCAAATAAAACAATATAATAGGGTAATGGTCAAATCAAGTTAGTTTCTTCCCTTCTCAGATATCACCTTGCCCGTCTGAATGAGAGCCAGTGTGGTGTAGTGGTTAAGAGTGGTGGACCAATCTGGACAATTAGGTTTGATTCCCCACTCCTCCACATAATCAGCAGACTCTTGCCTGGCAAACTGGATGTGTTTCCTCACTCCTCCACATGAAATCTGCTGGATGACCTTGGGCTACTCACAGGTCTCTCAGAACTCTCTTAATTCCACCACCTCACAAGGTGAGGGGAAAGGAAGGAGTTGTAAACTGTTTTGAGACTCCTTACAGGAGGGAAAAGCAGGATATAAATCCAAACTGTTCTTTTTCTTGGTTCCCAAGTTAAAGTAATCTCACCTTCCATAAGAACCTGTCAGACTCTGCTGACCAAGCAGAGTCAAACATTACAGTTAGAACCATACTAGCATTTGCAGTATGTGAAACATGCCTGAAAGTAACTAAACACCAAATTACTGACAGCACTGAAAGCTTAAGACCTTATTCAGTCATTATCAGGAGTGTCATTGCCCAGAGTTGGCCTCTATTCTTTCATTGGAAGCCACATCTGCTGATGGGTCCAAACTACACAGTCCAATCCAGTTGTCTAGTATATGAGTGTTGTACAGTATTAAAATATATGAAGTCAAGAGCTGGCCTCTTTTGAAGGGAAACAGAGGGAATGTTTTTTCTTTCTTTCAATATTACATTTAGCCTAGGAGTAGTTAAGACTTTTATTTGCTGGATGGCATGAACACATTCATAGTGAACATTATTATCTGGTGGTGAATTAAGTGAGAGTGGACTGAAATCCACTGGGAAATGGCACTGAGATCAGCACCAGTCCTGTTTTACTTTTATCCTTTGGCTTTGCAGATGTGGCTCAGCTCCTGGCAAAAGGAATGGCCCACTTTGTCTCGACAACACCAGAATGAGTCAAGGTATTGTGGCCAAGACTGAGAGCGCCGGCGCTGTCACCCTGCAGACAGACAGACATTCAAAGAAACCACAGCACTCAGGTTTATTGGCCTTTTCCTTCTTAATCAAACATAAGCTATGCAAATGTGTTTGGATTTTACCCACAAGGCAAATAAATTCTTTGAAACACCTGAGGATGGTTTACTTTCAAAAATACCCTGGCAAGCACAAGTCAGAAGGTGGGAAATGGAAAGGCTAATGGGGGGGAGGACTGGAAGACGGGTGAAGTTTGTGGCAGTCATTCAAAGAGAAGGGCAGGAAAGAACATCCCAGTCTTACTGTAAGTGATGTAATTCTATTACTGTAATGCTCTCAACATTCCAAGGCTACCTCAGGCAGTTCTCTCTCAAGTTTCCCTTACGTGATTGCAGAAAACATCACCATAACAAAAGGATTATTTTGGCTCCGTTCAATGCTGGGCAGGAAATACAGTTGTATACAGATGAGAGTAAAGTTTACAGGGTAAATAAGAAGTAGCTAAGTCCTATAGATCAGCTTTTGCTGCTGCTAAACAGTGGTTTGTGTTACAGTGGCTTTCTGTTCATAAAAAGCACAGCAGATATTTACAGCTAAGGGCGAGGAAGCCCCATACTTAAATGTGCTCTTCCATCAAGGTCACTGGGTGATGGTGAGCCATCAGTCTAACATACTCTCAGAGAGTTGCTGTGAGAATAAAATGGATGAGAGTAAAACTATACATGCTGCTTACAACTCCATGGAAAAGGAACTGGGTGAAATATAATATATAAATAAAAGTCTGCCTATATAGGAGGTCCACTTATGGCGATTTGGATTGTGATTTAAAGTGCAGTTCAGTAACTTCCATTACCATAAATGCTTGTTGATTTCAACAGGCTTTCATTCAATAAAAAAAACCCCTCTTGATTCATTCAAACACCACATTGACAGCTTTGTGCTAGATAGGCTTCTGCAGTGGGCAAATTTTATTTATTAATTTATTTATTAATTAATCGTATAGGCCGCCTCATCCCCGAAGGGCTCATCCCTCAATTTCCTGCCCTTGATAATTTGAGAAGGAAAAAATGGGAAGGGGGGAAGTGGTGCAAATAGTGACACTCTATGAATTTCTCTAAGTCTCAATAATGTTTAATGAAGAAATTAGGAGAAATTCTTAGATTGTTTCCCAAAAATGTCATTATGTCCTCTTCCACCAGAGACTGCCCTAAAAATCTCATGGCATTTGATGGTGCAGGGCTTGGATCCCTAGTAGAAACCAATGCCATGTTATCAATATTTTACCATCTAGCAACACAGCTAAAGGACTAAAAGACCCAAACCACAAGAGTTAAGAATATATACATAAACATTGCAAAAAAATGTCTCTTCAGTTTTGGAAAAACGAGCATGCTGGGGATCTTGGGGGAGTTAAATATCCTTTTTAACCATGGGGTTTTTTAAAAAGTGGTTCTCACATAGATACACTTTGAATCCAGTGTTTTACACTGGCTTAGGCACAAAGGACCTGGTTAATGGTATGTTGAAATAATTTTTGGTCATTACCAATAGAAAAGGTCTGCATTCCACTGCCACATTCTAATAAGTGTGGTATCTAAACTAAAGTTTTGACTTCGGACTTTAAGCACAAACTATTTACAATGTTCTACTGATATGCACTCTACATAGTTGAATGGGTTTACTGTTGTGAATAGCTCTAGAAGGCACTACATAGTACTTCTTTCCCAAAGCAACTAAGGCAGCAATCTTGTGAATTAATTATCCATGGATTTAAATTTTTCTCCAAGTGCTCAGTTTTTCTCATTCCTATCTTTTTCCATCCTTCAAATTTAATGAAATTCAGATGAAAGTGAAAAACTGTGCATAGTGCCAGAACTTTCCTTGTCCTTTGAACTTCATCAATCGTGATTGCTAAAGAAACAATCTGCTAAGTTTAACTTGTTTCTTTGGCAAAGGGAAGAGATACAGCTAAAACTGGAAGTGACACTCTCATTATGAGCCTGATTGTCTTTCATGAATATCTTTATTTGTTTATTTGAGCATCAATGCCGTTTTTCTTCCCGTATAGGTACACAAGATAGCCTTAAAAGACATGTGGTGCTGGTATTGACTTCAGTAATCCGGCTTACTTGGCCTCAGGTGACAAACCAGAAACAAAAGGTTTCTGATTGTTGGCTTGTGCCCAAGTTAAATACCTGAAAAAGAAGAGGAACAGAAACTTCCAGATCTTCCTCAGGCAACAAAAGGATGACCACAGCCAAAAATATAGATGGTGGTGGAAAGTGCTATCAAATCACAGCTGACATGGTAACTCCATAGGGTTTTCAAGGCAAGAGACATTTGAAGTGTTTTGTCATTGCCTGCTTCCACATGATCTGAGAGAGACGGAGAGAACTGTGACTGTCCCAAAGTCACCCAGTAGGTTTCTTGTGGAGGAGTGGGAAATCAAAACTGATTCTCCAGTTTTGAGCCTGCAGTTCTTAACCATTACACCACACTGACTCTCCAACAATATATACTTGGACTTCTGAAAGGCTTTTGGCAAGATCACTCATCAAGGACTTCTGATCAAGCTTAGCAATCATGGAGCAAGATGACAGGTCCTCTTATTCATTAAAAATTGTTCAATGACAGGAAGCAGAGAGAGGGAATAAATCGCCTGTTCTCTCAATGTAAGGAAGAAAGCAGTGGGGTTCCATAAGTTTGGTATAGGAGCTGTTGCTATTTAATTTGTTCATACACAATCTGAAACTAGTGAGCAGTGAGCAGTGTAATGGCCAAGTTTGCAGTGTACTGGTGAGCAGTGTAATGGCCAAGTTTGCAGATGACACAAAATTATTCAGGATGGTGAAAAAAAGGCAGACTGTGAAACTAGTGAGCAGTGAGCAGTGTAATGGCCAAGTTTGCAGTACACTGGTGAGCAGTGTAATGGCCAAGTTTGCAGATGACACAAAATTATTCAGGATGGTGAAAAAAAGGCAGACTGTGAATTGCTTCACAAATTGGGGGAATAGTGAAGTAGGTAAGCATAAGGTGATGCACACTGGAACAACAGCAACAAATCCCAGCATGAACTATGTGCTAATGGGGTCTAAACTTGCCAAGGCTGAGATGGAAAGAGACACTGGGGTCAAAAGAGGTATCAGAAAGATTTGTGGAAGATAGGTCTATCCGAAGCTATTATCAGTAACTAGGGAACCTCCACATTCAGAGGCAATAAAGCTTTGAATGCCAGTGCCAGGAGGCAACATCAAGAGAAGGTTTCGACCTCTATGTTCTCTGTGTCCTGTTGTTGGACCTCCAGAGGAATTGGTTTGCCACTGTGTGAGACAGGATGCTGGACTAGACAAATCACTGGTCTGATCCAGCAGGGATCTTCTTATGTTCTTATAACATTCCTCACCTACTCATCTTACTTATCTATATAACTACCCAAGTTTGTTGACATGTATTAGAATTCACAAATCTTGCCTCATAAAAATTTAATTAGACTTGGTAAGTAGGTGATAAGAAAAATATGCTAAGTTCCCATCTTTGAGTGGTTTTTATTGTTAGACAACATATAAGTCACAAGTACGTCCATCAAGACTTACCTATGCTAGTTTTAGTAGTCTCGTAAAGTAGTTAATAGTTACTGTCATCTTGAAAGAAACGGTGTCACTTTTCTTACTGTTCTTAATATAAATTTGTAAAATTAATTTATAAACAATATTTGTTTGTTAGAACACTTGAAGGGATAAAACAGATTCAGCAATATCTTGTGGGCAATAAATGGTAATGTATGCCTTATCAATGTCTTCTTATTTTGAAGGGACAAAATCAAAATTCCTTACTAAGATAAGTTATCTGTTTCACTGTGTACTTTCTAATTTTTCTCAAAACAAGAACCAGGTTCAAAGAAGCAGCTGACGGTTTTTGCAGGTTTTTAAGCAGCAGAAAACTGGAAAATGCAGAAACTGCCTGGGTAAGAGTGTACCAAATGAAGCTGGGCTGCGATTGGGATATTTTGGGACTCTTCAGACAAGAGGCCTGAGGAGGAAAATAAGAAAAACCCAATGCTTAACAGTAGGCCTTGGATTAGCTAAGTATTTTAGATGCATGTATATGGGTATATAAAGACTGGAGCAGGTTATTATAGTACATAATGCTACCTGAAGTTATGCTATTGTTACTCTGAACACAGTCACTGTGATCCAGAGGTTCTTTGTGTGAGAACCACACAGTTTTCATGCACTAAAGGAGAAAGACTTCAATAAAATTGCAAAGACAGTTCTGAGGACACAATGGTGACATCCATGCAAAGATTCCCAGAGGTGCATGGAACAATAATGTATTTTCATGTGCAGTCATTTCTACATGCTCTGAATCAGGCTAGTGATATTATACACATTTTTGATAGGGCACTCCCTAATAAGGAATATCCTCCTTTTCCTAATCTTTCAAGCTATATGGAGAACTTTCTTGTGGAATTTCCCTGAATTAGCAAAAGACATACAAGCCATTCACTCAAAAAGAGTTTGTAAAATAACCTTATGAATTTATAAAAACTGACATTTCCCAAATATATTAGAATACTTTTTCCCTCCTCACTGAAACTTTTGGACTGTTTAAAAAAAGCAAGCAAGGCTTTTAAGGCAAGGCTTTTAAAAGTTTATTATAAGATGTTTCAGATTACAGTGATGTGTTCAGCTTTAACTCAACAAATGATTCAGTTTCAGAAACATTTATCCAGTATTTAAAATAGTATTTTGGTTTTGTTTCTTCATCATTTTTAAAAAAGTAGATAACATTTGTTCCTCTTGCTCTTCTGAAATCTATCATCTGAAGCTTAGGCCCTTTCTGCATGGGCCAAAAACGACGGCCTGGGGGCGGTAAAAACGCCGCCCCCAGGCCGCCGTTCGCACAGACGGCGCTGCTGCAACGCAGCAGCGCTGACCTGACAGCGCTTCCTCCCCCCCAGGGCGGTGTCAGGCCGCCCTAAACAACAACCCTTTAAAGGGTTGTTGTTGGGGGGAAAGCGTCTTCCCCGGCGGGCGCTGGTGAACCGCTACATTGAATTCACCTTGGTCATTAGCCTGCTTCGGAGCCCATGGTCCGCCATCGCTGTCCTCCCACCCCTGGAGGTCGGAGGGCAGCGTGGGCATGGGCTTTGACCGCCAGCAGGCTTAACACGACGGGACAAGGTGAGTGGGACGGGCCAGGAGAAGAGGCGGCTCCGTGCGGAGCCGCCTGCCGTTTGCCGGCCTCTGCTGCGGCCGCTCGCATGCGTGCATGCGAACGGCCTTCGCCTCCACGCCGGCGGAATTCTCGCCGGCGTGGAGGCGACAGGGAGGCCGTGCGGAAACGGCCTTAGAGTTGAAGCCATCTAAAATGTGAGTTTTCCACTGAAAATGATAGCAGCATGCTCTTGCTGTAAGATCTAATTAAGAAAATATATGATGTGATCTGAGCATATTCTGTATTCTTTCTTTATATGGGTAGCCAATAATGTAGAGCAGGGATGGGAAAGAACACAGCTTGGCAAATCACATATCACATATCCGAAGAGGCAGAGGGCACAGCAAGATGTGTTTTTAGTCATGTTGGATGACAGGACTCAGACTAACAGCCCAATCCAAAAGGGGAGAGGAGACATGTGGAGCCTGTGCAAAGTCACATTAGCCTACAGGTGTCAAACTCGCGGACCTCCAGATGTTATGGACTACAATTCCCATCATCTCCTGCCAACATGATGCTGGAAAGGGATGATGGGAACTGTAGTCCATAACATCTGGAGGGCCGCGAATTTGACCTATTTACCCACCCCACCAGAATAAGTGATATTTACACCAATGAGGAGGAAAAACTAGGAGGCAGACGGACACTGCACAGCTTGATGGCAGCCAACCCATGGCTCCCTGAAGAGGTGTCTGCTGTCTGCTGATGCAGTTTGGGGGAAGGCTAGGGGCATTCCTCAGGGTGGAGACAATGTTAGTCAGCTTCCACCCATGCTTTTGAGCTGGGAATGCTGACCTCTAGGGGCCTCAAATGTACACCATTTGAAAGGATGGCATAATTCCATTGAGTTCTGTGGAGGGCTTTCCAGGTAGCCAGTATTTTTCTTTTTTGAAGCCTCCCCATACTGCCTAAAAGCTCTCTAGAGGTGTTGTGGTGTCACGGCATGGCAGCACTGTTGTCCCTGGCTGCAGGAGCCTTGAAGACTGGACTGTAGTTGATACCAAGTATAGCAAAAGAGATTTCATCTACATTTAAGGAAGACTTTCCTGATTTAAGGAAGACTACATTTAAGGAAGATTTTCCTGATGTGTGTTTGGTGGTGGAACAGTCTTCCTTATGAAATGGTGGGTTGTTTGTACATGGAGGTTTTTGAGTGTCAATTGGATACATTATTGTCAGTGATATTATTGTTTTGCTGTCTGGTTGGTAGGTTCCTCGTGATCCAGTCCAATTCTGACATTAATTAATTAAATAAATGAAATAATTCTTTTCAAACCAGTTATCCTACAGCCATAAAGAAGGAACTAGAGGAATGGCTGCCATTTTTATCAGTAAACACATATTTAAGGCCTTTCCCACATGCTGTCAAATGATACATTTGTTTCCGTTTGAATTCCACACTTTCTTACCTCTGTTTGGTTCTGAAAATGTTCCCCTTCCTATTTCCTCCGTTGTTTCCAGAGCACTTTTATCGCAATATTTTTCTTAGCTGTTTCTGAACCAGCTTTTTTTGAGTGTGCAATCATCTGGAATCAGTCTTCATTTCTCTGCTCCATCAAATATCTGGCACTTCTTCACTCCCCTGTGTAGTCGCCCAACCTCCCCTTCTGCCATTTTCCCCTACCTTCCCCTTTGTCCTCTATCTTTGACAGGAATTTTAAAACATTTTTTTAATCGCTGCCATTTTTTTATCTTTGCCATTAGCAATGTAAAGTTGAGGCAGAGATAAGAAGCAGGGGTGATTAGATCAGCTCTGCCAATTTCACATAGAGCTTGCAATGTTTTCAGGCACATGTACAAAAATACAAAGAAGCAGGGGACAGATCAGCTTTGTCAATTTCATATCTGACTAGTAATTCAATGTTAAGGTGAAGATAACTGCATCCGCAGTTAGAGCAGATAAAATTGACAAGGGACTGCCACAGTAATGATTATGCATTACTGCAGATCTAGATTTGGCTGAAAAATGTGTTTTGGGGGACTGTGGGTGGGCTGCCTATGTGTTTTGGCTGCTTCAGACAATGGTGCATGCTCCAGCAGAATTTTTTTTGGCCTTCTATTTTGTGTGGTAGAATTAGTCATGGTAGAAATGGAGGCTTAGCCATGTTTTAAATTGCTGCTTCAATGTGACTGCATAATTATGCTAGAGCTCCTGTGCAAAAGAAAAAAGGAGGGGAGGGTTGTTCTTCTGTGCCGTGGATTACATCCCACCACCATTAGGAATAATATATTGTCAGAGGTTGTTTCCCCACTTACCTGCTGCTGCGCGCTACTCTCCCCAAGTAGCACAGGGTCCCCTGGCACTCCCCACTACAGGGGCGGCGACAACGCAGCTGCCCCGACGCTGCTGCTGTCGCGCCCCCTCAGCATGAATCATTCCTGGTGCTCCTCAAAACGGCACCTTTTGATGACCCTGCACAGAGCGCGGCAGGGGCGTAACGAGGCAGCCATGGGCAAACTGTATCCCTGGGCAAAACCTGAGTTGGATGCCCCCCCCCCATGGGCAGCCACTCCACCACGACCAATTTTTTTTGCACCATGACATTGGTGCCTACAGGGGGTGTATTTTTAGATATAGCAACACCAGAATTTCAGCATATCATCAGGAGACTGTCCGTATGCTACTCCCCAATGTTTGGTGAGGTTTGGTTCAAGGAGTCCAAAGTTATGGACTCCCAAAGGGAGTGCCCCATCCCCCATTGTTTCCAATGGGAGCTAATAGATGGGGGCTACAGTTTTGAGGGTCCATAACTTTGGCTCCCCTGAACCAAACTGCACCAAACCTGGGGGGTGTCATCAGGGCAGTCTCCTGATGGGACCCTGAAAGTTTTGAGACTGTGCCTTCAGAAATGTGTCCCCCCAGCCTGCAACCCCCATTGACAGCAATGCAGAAAACTCAATGCAGAACAAAGATTCTTGGGCAAATTTCTAGGATGTTCCTGAAGGGGGTGCATTTTTGGATGTATCAGCACCAAAATGTCAGGGTATCATCTGGAAACTATCCTAATAGGACCCTCCAAGTTTGGTGCAGTTTGGTTTAGGGGGTCCAAAGTTATGGACCCTCAAATGGGGTACCCCATCCCACATTCTTTGCTAAGGAGATGGGGGCTACCCTTTTGAGGGTCCCCTGAACCAAACTGCACCAAACCTTGGGATTGCCATCATGACAGTCTCCAGATGATACCCTGAAATTTTGGTGCTGATACGTCCCCCCAGGTTTGGTGCAGTTTGGTTCAGGGGGGGTAAAGTTATGGACCCTCAAAACTGTAGCCCCCATCTCCTATTCGCTCCCATTGGAAACAATGGGGGATAGGGGCACCCCCTTTGGGAGTCCATAACTTTGGGCTCCCCGAACCAAACCTCACCAAACATTGGGGGTAGCATAAGGACCGTCTCCTGATGATACGCTGAAATTTTGGTGCCGCTAGCCTAAAAACAGCGCCCCCTGCAGGCCAAAAATGGAAAACCACTAAAATACCCAAAAACGAACCCAGCATTTTGATGCCCCCCCACAAGGTGATGCCCTGGGCAGCTGCCCACCTTGCCCAATGGGCATTATGCCAGTGGAGCACGGGGTCATGGGGAAGCCCGGAGCACACCAGAAATTATGCACGCTGGGAGTAGCATGCAGCAAAGGGTGGTCAAGGTAAGTGAGGAAACGACCAGAGGCAGCAGGAGGAATAAATGTAACTGAAGAGACAAGGGGGGAAATGGTGTTGGGAGGGGGGAGGAGGTGTGTGGAAGGATTTCACAGAACACTTTTCCAAGACACTAGGTTTGACCACTGGAAAAATCTGTGGTAAGTTGTGCATGCAAAAAAGAGCCAAGTCTAGTTTAAGCTGGAGAATATGGATTGCAGCATAATTCTCCACCATAAATGACAAGGAAGTAGACTTCATAATTATTTAAAATTCTTATCAGAAAGTCAGACAGAGCTATGTCTGGATTCTTTACTGGATTGGGCTTTCTTCAGTGTTGTCTGATGGCTTTTCTAAGGAGCTTATGTAGATTAACATTTCCAGAGTTGCGTAAGAAATGTCAACATAGCCCTCGAATACCACAAGAAGCAAAAAGCAACAACCAAAAGTACTATCATCTCTGGAAGCACCCTTCTCCTGCTGACACCAGAGTCTCAAGATACCTTCCCATAGTGTTTCTATGCATTACTTCAATGATACACATTCTAAAAAGGGAAGGTTTTCTGACCAGGTCTCTTGAAAAGACCAAACTAGACGTTACATTTTTTAAAGAGTCAGGTCTGGGTTCCCCTGGTTCCCAAAGCCTGAATTACTTTTCTCACAGCCACAAAGCAGCTGCTGGAAATGTCATTTTGAAAATTTGGGAGAGCCCAATTAAGTAGGGAACTGCTGTATGGAAGGAGGAGCTTCTGTCTTTCTCATGGTGCTATTTCAGCTTGAGAAATGGGGGGGGGGGGGAGGAATTCACCTCCACCCAGACTGCAGCACCCAGCTGAATTGGATTCTCCCTAATTTTTAGAATAACATTTCCAGCCGCTGCTTTGTGTCTGTGGGGAAAGGAATTCACACCTCTTTAAAAACCATAATGTCTAGTTTGGTTGTGACACAAAAATGCCAAACAGGTCCTGAAACCCTTACAGGTTTCATCACAATGACTTGCAATTGGACTTCCAAGTATTACCACAGGTGAAATGACTCCCAAGAGACATTTGGATCCTCTAGTGAAAATAAATAGTGAAGGACAGCCCAATCCGGGGGAATCCCCCTGTAGTGCTGGGGCACTCATGAGCTGGCATGGGTGTTCACCCCACCAGCGCAAGGGGTCAATGTGCAGGCAGAGGATGTACTTTTCTGGGCAGCTGGGTGCCACGTGGCTCTGCAGCTTTCAACTTGGAAGCTACCATCATTGCTCAGACCTGCTGTCACAAAATGCAGCACCAGCAAAGCCAGGGACAGGCCTAATCAAGCCAAGAGAATCTCAATTCTCAGTAGGGCAGACCAGAAGTTTTATTTCAATCATTCCGTCAGTGTGCCTATTCAGGTATGTCAAGACAAAGATAGAAATGTATTCTATTATGATCATTCCCATTAATAATCAGCTAAAATATCTGGCCATGATCTATTCAAAGTTTAAGTACATTTAAATGCTTCTAGTTTCAGCAGGCAACTTAATTGTGAACATTATATTTCTCACACTGAAATTGATGAGTCTTATATATTTATAAACTTGCCTGGATCATCTCAAATAATATATGCCTAATATATTCAAAATGTAGAAATAATGTATCTGGATTGGAATTGGAATTGTTTGCATTTATTTAGCATACCAAAATGATGAATTGAACAGGATCTCACATTATAAATGGAACAAAGAATTTTGTGTGCTGACTTGGTCTCTTTTTATAGGTCTCATGCAAAAGGATGAACCAGCTTTTACAGGGAGGAAAGAGAACCAGTCCGGAAAATTTCCTTTGTAATTCACTGAACTATCTATATGAAAACATAAATCTTATTTCAAGATTGTCATAAGATTAACATCCCTTCATATACTTGTCTCGCCTATGGTATATGGCCGTTGAATTAGGTGTCTGAAAGTGAAACATACTTTCTTATTAGTCAGACATGATTTTTCCTCCCTCATAGCAAGACTTTTCTTGCTATTAATTATGTCACCCTCACTGGGTTTTCCATAAACGTTCTGAGTTTTCAAAGTTCATTGTGAAAATCATACTACCTTCTGAAAGGAGTCCTTTGATAATTGTTTCCCCTGCAAAGAGTCTTTTAGGACACTTATGTGATATTTCTTTTTGATACAACAGATTGGCATAATTATGGCTAAACAAATTAAAATGCCATTTTGATTAAAATTTTTGCGAGGTATTTGAAGGCTCTTACAAAAATCCCCAGCCAAGGAATCTTTGGATACCGGGAAATACAGCTCTCCAGCAGTACAAATTTCTGGGGACAAAATGGTACAAGATAGATAGACCAAAATCTGAAGTAGGAGTTTAATAACTTACTTAATGGTAATCTTCCTCTTGAGATAAAGGAGTGAATACACATTCTTCCCTTTTCATCAAATATGCAAAGATGATGTCTGAGGTAGTTTAGTTACCTTCCCACCCTTTTAAGGGGAAAAAACTGCAAAAATGAAGTCTTCGTATCTACAGATCTGCACATATCATGGTGGATATTATACTCAACAGTAGTGGACCACCATTTTCCACAAGAAGGATCACCACATAAGTATATGAACCTGGAATGAGACATTAAGGGGTTTTGTGTTTTGTCAGAGACATTTAGGAGAATAGCCATGAGAGGCTTGTTAACTTCCTATAAGGTCAGAGTGGACCTATTTGGAAGGAACAGTCAAATGAAGCGTTTAGATATGGCTTGGAAGTACTGACATTGTGAGAAGGGACCCCTTAACTAGTACACTCAAAATATTTACTGGCTTTAGTGGAAAAGCCTGTAATTCTTAGGTCAAGAGATGATTCATCTCCACATGGATTAGAATATCCTTCCCATATATTCCTAAAGTTTTCCAGGTCCTCTAAGAAGCCATGACAGTGTGCAACTCAAATTGGGGTAGGGGTGGAGATGAAAACAGATTTTTGGTGGTCAAATTCCACCCAAGCCTACTATGAACTGGTCCAAGCCACTTACTGCCAGCTCTCCCACTGCTATCCTCTTTTCTTTCTGTGTTTCAAACATTCCTGGTTGTGGTGGAAGTGAGAGTTTATGTTGTGCTGCAGTTTGATCTAAGTTTCAACAATTCAGGTCTATCCTGGATGCCACAGTGTTTTATCCTGCCAAACTCAGGCAAACTGAGGAAGGCAAAAAGGGTGTGGGGGATCTGTCAGATGCTGACAGTAGGATTATGATAGAAACTGAAAGCAGACACCCTCTATCCATTATATCCTGATGACATCACTGGGAGGGTAACAATGCCTAGCTCAGAATCAGGCACAAAGGTAACATGGGTGGGCATCAAATGCTTTTCAAATTTAATTCACCCAATCCCATGGAAAATCAGGCTGGCAAGAATATGAATGCCTGTGAAACCCCCTGAATTATGAAACTGGCAGATTATGCACCTGGCAGAACATTACTGTCAAATTCTGCTGTCATCAGACCTGAGTCCACGGCTGCTTCACCCTTCAATCCAGGGTTGCTTTTGGTTGGGCAAGTACTCTATAGTCGAATCCCCACTACCGTCTTAGCCAGGTTTCAGAACACAAACAACCTCAAACCTGGTTAGTTTGTGTTCTGAAACCTGGCTAAGACGGTAGTGGGGATTCGATCAGGGAGGTCGTCCCTCAAACCTTGTTAGTTTGTGTTCTGAAACCTGGCTAAGATGGTAGTGGAGATTCGACCTAAGATAGAGCCTCCAAGTAGAACAAGAGGAAAGGGGTGGGGGGTGGGGGGGTTAAGAACATAAGAAAGAGCCTGCTGGATCAGACCAGAGTCCATCTAGTCCAGCACTCTGCTACTCGCAGGGGCCCACCAGGTGCCTTTGGGAGCTCACAGGCAGGAGGTGAAAGCAATGGCCTTCTGCTGCTGCTGCTCCTGAGCACCTGGTCTGCTAAGGCATTTGCAATCTCAGATCAAGGAGGATCAAGATTGGTAGCCATAAATCGACTTCTCCTCCATAAATCTGTCCAAGCCCCTTTTAAAGCTATCCAGGTGAGTGGTCATCACCACCTCCTGGGCAGCATATTCCAAACACCAATCACACGTTGTGTGAAGAAGTGTTTCCTTTTATTAGTCCTAATTCTTTCTCCCAGCATTTTCAATGTATGCCCCCTGGTTCTAGTATTGTGAGAAAGAGAGAAAAATTTCTCTGTCGACATTTTCTACCCCATGCATAATTTTATAGACTTCAATCATATCCCCCCTCAGACGTCTCCTCTCCAAACTAAAGAGTCCCAAACGCTGCAGCCTTTCCTCATGGGTTTCCTCATCATCTAATTTTCCCACTGTGCTCTGCTATTTGCATATTCCCAGCTGCCTTGGAATGAGTCTGGCTGTTCCTCTCTTGCCACTCCTATCATGCCCTTCCCTCAGTCAATCATCCCTTCCCAATCCAATGCTGGAGAGTGATAAACCTCTGAGACAATGGATACTTGCCTTGGAGTGATGAGCTCAGTGGCTTTCTCCCTGACCATCTTTAAATAGCTGGCTGCCCTGCCTGATTATCTCTAAGAAGATCAGTTCTGCCTTCTTTCCCTATCCCTTTGTCAGAGCTATCCTGGATATGAGTGCCAGGATCATCTCTGGTAGGAACTCAGAGGATGGCTTCTGCTGCTGACTCCTGATACATTCTGCCAAGGTCACACCCTGCTGACAGGTGACTTCCCCAACCACAAGACTTGCTACCATAGCCTGCCTTTGGTGGAAATTTCAGTTGCCCTGGACAATTACTTATAGAAACAGGGGACTAATGTGTATTTAGAGTTCTAACACTAGTCAGGGTAGATGTGAAAATGCACTGCAAAGTTACGATGCCTAGCTACTATGGTTATGAACTAGTATCTAACTGGGCATGTACAGGCTTAATATAACTGCATGAAAAGTTGAAAGTATTTTGTGAGGGATAAAGATACAAGAGAGATATGAGTCAAGTAAAGTGCCATAATTAAGGCATTTTTATTTCCTTTCTACTCCAGAAAATCAGGGACCATATAACCAGTGCAATGATGTGACATCATTGTCATCATCAAAAGGAAATACTTCTTTTCATAGCAAGTCATTAAAATGTGGAATTCACTGCCAGAAGGTAAAGTAATGGTCACAGGTATAGTTAGCTTTACAAGGAGATTAGACAGATTCAGGGAGGGCAGGTCTGTCAGGGGAGGGGGTCTAGCCATGAGAACCCCCACTTTCAGAGGCAGGAAAGTTCTGAATTAAGGTGCCAGGAGGCAACACAAGGGGAAGGCCTCGGCCTCTATGCAGCATTGCTGGACCTCCAGAGGAACTGTTTAGTTACTGTAAGAGACAGGATACTAGTCTTGATAAACCATGTTAGATTGAGCAAGTTACTTTTTATAGTATGTTCTTATTACCATGTTGTTATGTGGCATAATTACCACACCAGTTCAGAGAGAGGGCAATGCTTCCTACACTCCAAACACTACTTCCCTAAAGATTTAGGAGTCTGAATTCATTGCTGCAGATGGTGAGACTTTACTTCGCTCAATAATCACACAACAACGACAGGCTGGAAAGGAATGGGCCGCAGCCCAGTTTATTAATATTCAATAACATAATCAACATGAACTATGTACAAAAGAGCTGGGCGGCAAACGGGTCGCACATCAGATCCCAATCTCCATTGGGAAACTGACTGGAAGGGAAGCCCCAGAGATAACACTCCGGCTTCACCCTTCCCGCCCCTGCTGAGGAGACGGGCACCGGCTAAGCCCATGGCCGCCTATCGGCCCGCCCTCCTCTCCTTGCTTGCTGGGGTGTCGGGCACCGGCTAAGCCCTCGGCCGCCTATCGGCCCGACCAAACCCCACTCCCTGGGGTGTCGGGCAGCGGCCCGGCCTGCCGGCCTGCCAGCCAGCCTGCCCGCCCCACCCCCCGGCCCTTCCACAGGGCACAAGCCTGGGAGACCCAGCCGGAAGGCTCGTTTTCTCCCCAGATGTGCAACACCCGTTGCAAACCCGCCACGAGCTGCCCCCCTTGCAGCTCCCCGCCAAAGCTCCTCAAGCCTGAGCCTGTCTGGACCGGACCCAGCGGAGGAGGGTGTACCGGACCGATTGAAGCCACAAGTCCATGCCCCAGCGGGACAGGCGGACGCCATCCGGCTCAAAAAGTTCTTTGTTGTCCCGGGTGATCTCAGCATGGTCCACCACCACTCCCCCGAGGGAGAGCACCACCTTGGCGGCCACCTTGTTGACTTTTCTGCAAGCCCTGTCCACGGCAGTGGGGTCCACATCTCCCCTCCAGTGGACCCGCTGCAGCAGCTCGGACCAGACCAAGGTCATGCCGGGCCGATGCCTGGCGAGGCTCCGCAGCGTGGTGGCCACCGCCCAACGGAGTTCCAGACCCGACCTGGCCGGAAGATCCTCCTCCCCCAGGTGGATAACTAGGAGATCCGGTGTGGCCAACTGGAAAATGTACTCGATGAGCTTGTGCTCAAGTTCATGCCAAAGCATGTGCCCTTGCCCCAGCCAGGTAATCCTTACGTGAGCCCCGAGTCCGAGATGCTGGCCCCAGTCGGATGAGCAGGCGTAGTCCCCGGCTCTGTTGACAAGGCTGTGCCCCATGACCCACACCTGTCGAAAAACAGTCTGTGACGTCCCTGGATGCACTGTGAAGAGAATCAACAAGTCAGATGGGGGCGAATGTAAGCCCGAAAGGCCCCCGACCACCACCTCCCCAAGGTGCGGATGTCCTCCTGGGCCCTGCCTTCCTGCGCCGCGGTTGTGGCGGCCCCTATTCGGAAGGAGTGCAAGCCGAATTCGGCGGCTGGCAGCCTGGCCCGGGCCAAGCATGCCCGAAACACCGCCAGCATCTGGAACCTGGTGAGGGGGGAACCATCCTCGTGTACCAGGAGCATGCCGCCCATCCGAGGCCTGTGCCGAAGCCAAGAGATGAGGGAGGCGAGGGGGCAGGTGACGTCGCCCGGCAGGACCGGCATGGTGACCCAGGCACCGCGGCCTTCCTGGTCATTTTTTGGAATGGGCAAGCCACGCATAGACCATGTCCCCCGACAGGACGAGGTGCTCCCTTTGCAGCGCGGTGCTGGACGGCCGGTCCCTAGTGGGGGCAACTAGTTCCCCGGGCCTGAAAGCCCCATGATGCGCCAGGTGAAAGGCGGCTGCGAAAAGTAAACGCTCATAGCGTGAAGCGCACACCTGCCGCAGCTCCCTGGTGACCTCCCTGGTGACCTTAACACCTCCCTGGTGACTGGACGCCGGAGGTCCCTCAGTCTGGGGCCCACCCGCCGCCAGCCCGCCACCAGCCGGCGAACTACAAATGCCTTGGTCACATCTGGGAAGCCCGAAACCCTGCAGTAAAAGGCGATGCCCGCCAGTTGCACCCCCATGGAGCGTGGGTGCATCCCCCGCCCATGGAGTTGTACCAAATACTCCAGTAGGAGGCCTGTGTCCACCCTGCCACAGACGGGGTGCCCCTTGGACGCTGCGTAGCTCCGGAAGTCGCATACGGCTCTGTCGTACTGCCTGCGCGTGGCCGGTGCCAACGAGTTCAAAACACCTGTGATGACGGTTCGCTGCCAAGGTTCCACAGGGACGCCGGCACTGTCGCCGGGAACAGCTCCGCCCCGGGGGCCAGGCGCCGGAATCGATCCACCTGCTGGCGAGATAAAGCATCAGCGATCTCATTTTGCAAACCTGGAACGAAAGCAGCTTTAAAAGAAATGTTATAGGTGAGGCAGGTGAGAACAAGATTGCGAACCAAACGCATGACCCGTGCAGATTTGCTCGACTGCCTGTTCACCACACGCACCACCGCCTGGTTATCGCACCAGAAAAGCACCCTTTTATTGAGCCAGAGATCGTGCCAAATGTGCACCGCCACCAAGATGGGGAACAGTTCTAGAAAAGTGAGGTCCCTGGTGATGCCCTGTGTGTGCCAAGCTGGAGGCCAGAGGCCCTGTGCCCACTGACCCTGGAAATACACACCAAAACCGTGAGCCCCGGAGGCATCAGAGTGCACCTGCAACTCCAGGCCAGGCTCCAGAGGTGTCTGCCACAAGGAGATGCCGTTGAAGCCTCGGATGAAGGACAGCCAGACCTGCAGATCATCTTTTAGGCCCCGGGAGACCCTGATGTGGTGGTCAGGGGACTTGCAGCCAGACAACGACCTCGCCAGCCTGGAGCAGAAAGCCCTGCCTGGTGCCACCACCCTGCAGGCGAAATTGAGGTGGCCCAGTAAGAACTGCACCAGGCGCACCCTGCTTTTGCGCAGGGGGAGAACGGACTGAAGCAGGTTGGTTAAGGCCAGGAGTTTGTCACGAGGGAGTGATGACGTGCCTAGGACCGTATCCAGGTGGATGCCCAGGTAGCTGAGGGCGGGGGTGGGGCCCTCCGTCTTGTTGGGGGCCAGGGGGACCCCCAGTTCGGCAGCCATTGTCTGGAAAGCCTGCAGGGCGACCTCGCACTCCCTGGTGCCCTGCTTGCCAATGAACAGGAAATCATCTAGGTAATGGGTCACCAGCCCGGAGGGCACCCGCTGCCTGAAGGCCCATTCGAGGAAGGTGCTAAAAGCCTCGAAAGCGGCACAGGCAAAGGAGCAGCCCATGGGCATGGCCTTGTCCACGTACCACATGCCCTGGAAGTGGATGCCCAGAAGCTCGAAATCCAGTGGGGAAATGGGCAGGAGCCGGAAGGCCGACTGGATGTCACATTTTGCCAAGGAGGCACCTGTGCCGGCCTGCCTGATGAGACTGACGGCCTCGTCCAGGGTGGCGTACCGGACTGTGCAAAGCTCAGGGTCAATGTAATCGTTTACTGAGTCACCCCGGGGGTAGGAGAGGTGCTGAATTAAACGAAACTCCCCCGGGGCCTTCTTGGGCACTACGCCCGATGGGGGAGACCCGGAGGTTGGGGAGAGGTGGGTGGCTGTAGGGGCCAGCGATGCGACCGGCCCTGATTTCTTTATAAAGCTTATCGGCCACCACACCAGGGTGATCGCGAACAGATTTTAAGTTGTTCGCCTGGTAGGCCTTCCTGAGGCCGCGATAGGGAATCCTGAAACCTGTCGAAAAACCATCACCCAGCATGCGCGCCGCGCACCTGTTGGAATAATGCTGCAGCCAGTCCAGCAGCACCCCCACCCGGACGCGTGTGGGGGCCAAAGACTGCAGTTGGGCGAGGAGTTCAGTGCTTCTGGGCGGCGGTAGCGCTGCCCTGGCCACCGGCTTCTTTTGAGGGCCCGGCGCCAGGGGACCGGACTTGCCGAAAGGGGGGCGGCCGGCTGGCTTAGGGCAGGCCACCCTGCTGTGATTTCCAGAACAGTTGGAGCAAACGTGCTCATACCTGCACTTGGGCCGCTGGCAAGCGCCTCTATTGAATTCCCAACAGAGCCCCTTGGCCCCCACCCGCCCTGGGTAAGCCCAGGTGGACTTGTCCGGAAAGGAGGTTCCGCGACCCCTTTCGCCTTGAGCTGGACCCACGACCATCCATGTTTGAGTGCGTGGATGAGATCCCAGCTGAAACGGCTCTTATGGGAAGCGTTCTTGCGTATCGCCTGCCGTAGGCTATGGCCGCGAGTTACCGCCGACCAGCGCACGCCCGCGAGCACATGGGCCATGTGGGCCGCCAAGTGCACCGCCAATGCCCGCAGGGAGGTAGAAGGCGGGCGACCCAATGAGGAGAAACTGAAGGTATTCGGTGAAACCCTGCAGCCAGCTATTGTTAGCAGAAATTCATTTCGACAGCCACTGGGTCCCTCCGTTTTTGTCAGCCTGTCCCACCACGAGAAGCCATGTTCCCCCTCCCGCCGAGGAAACCTTGAAAGCATATCCATGTAATACCTGCGTCGAGCGCCCCGCTCCGGGAAGGCTTCCTGAGGAGATGGGACCCGAGGAGGGTTGCCGCGTAAGATCGTCAGGGGCCGGGCCAGAAGGCGGCAGCCTCCATCCCCCCTAAGCGTCTCTCCGCTTTCGCGAGGTCAAGGGGGGTGAGCGGGCACCTTTTCCCCCTGAGAACCAAAACTCCCCGCTATGCACTGCACAAGTGTCATCGATTCTCAAGTAGAGCTTCACCTGCCTAACGATGAAGAGCTGGGAGAGCGCGTCTGGA
Source organism: Sphaerodactylus townsendi (assembly GCF_021028975.2). Taxonomy (NCBI): domain Eukaryota; kingdom Metazoa; phylum Chordata; class Lepidosauria; order Squamata; family Sphaerodactylidae; genus Sphaerodactylus; species Sphaerodactylus townsendi. Next base: position 124,533,097 of record NC_059425.1, on the reverse strand, counting down.
GGAGGCGGGAACGCCTCGGCGACCGCTTCTTCCTCCAGCCACTCTCGCCGGAGGGACCGGGACGGACAACGTCCACCGACGGCGTTCAGGACGCTCTGACCGAAGCAGTGGGAGAGCTGAGAAGTCCCCTCCCGCCCGTTCCACTTCGCAGTGTCTCCGCCCGCACCAAGCGCCAGCCACCGGGCGGCGGCGGGGGTTCGGATTCCCCTGCGCCGCAGGGGTTCCAGGATTCACCGGCCACTCCGGCCCGAGGGCCTGGGACAAGGTGCCAGCAGCATCATAGTCCGGGCCAGGTTCCGGACCAGGGTGGAATCCGGGCCTGCAGCTCGGGCTGGTAGGTTCGGACCGGGGGGCCGATCCGGCATACCTCAGGAAGTGCGCGAGGGAGAGCCTCCCCAGCCGGGGAGGACTGCTCCCCCAGTCCCACCGACCTGCCCTCCCGGCCGGGGACAGGCCACAACCCCGATGCGACCCACCACGGGGCCCTCGGGTCCGAAGTCGTCCTAGGCACGGTCCTTGAGCCGGAGACTCCTGTTGAGGAGGGTTCGGGCTCTGCCTTACGAAGGTGCTTTCGGGCCTCACTTCGAGGGGAAGCTCCTTGCTCTTGGCCTGCTTCTGGCCCCATTCCAAACTTTCGCGGTAGACTCAGCCAACGACCAGAAGGAAAGCAAAGAGAATGGAGAGGAAACGGAAGGAGAGGTGAGTAGAAATGGAAGCAAGAGAGAGAAGGAGAGCGGAGAAAAGGCTTCCAAACCAGTCTCCCTTCTGGAGCCTTACACTCCAGACACCAACCAGCACTACCACGCCTTTGCTGGGTCTCGCCGCCACGCTGGACTATGAGAGGCTGTCCTGAGTATATCCCGCTCCTAAAACCGCCTTTTACGGCTGGGAGCTCAATCATTGCACCTCGGTTCTGCATGCATGTCAGCCAAGCCATGCATGCCCCTTTATTTTGCTACGTTGCTCACCCCGGCAGCAATGGCTGCCCCCGTTTATTCGGGTGCATCTAATTAATTTGAGCACTCTTCATAGCAATTAATTCAGAATTTGAGTACTTAGCTGACAGCCTCTCATCTGCCCCTTTGCTGGATTGAATTTCAAACGGCTTTCATTCATTCCTTCCATCATGACCTCCAGAAATTGCCTAAAGTGGCTGGGGTAGTATTCAGGTGACTGTCCATCATCAGATATAACTGAGTGTAATCAGAATGCTGAGCCAGCTATTCCAGCAATCCACCACTGGGGGTCACTGGGAGGCATCCGGTCCCACAGAGCAACCCAGTCTGAACCTCCAGATCAAGCTGGCTAGATCAGGGGTAGGGAACCTGCGGCTCTCCAGATGTTCAGGAACTACAATTCCCATCAGCCCCTGCCAGCATTGGCCATGCTGGCAGGGGCTGATGGGAATTGTAGTTCCTGAACATCTGGAGAGCCGCAGGTTCCCTACCCCTGGGCTGGATGGTGCATATAAATGTTAAATAATAATAGTGAGAGAATTGCCCCTTGCAGGATGCCACACACTAATTCATGGCATGTGGAAGTTCTCTTGCCAATTGCAACCCTCTGTCTTCAGTTATGGAGAAATGAGGACAGCCATGTAATGTTGTCCCAGATATTCTCATACTGACAAGGCGGCTGATCAGAATGTCATCATTGACCAAGTTGAACTCTACAGTAAGATCTAATAATACCAGCAGTGCTGACCCACCTTGGTCCAGTTGACACCAGAGATCTTCAATGAGGGCAGTCAGAACCATCTCTACCCCCATGTCCTGCCCAGAAGCAGGACTAATGAGTCTTCCAGATAATTCTGGAATAATTTTTCCTGGACTAATGATTCTTTCAGATAATTCTGGAGCTGCTTCACAACTCTCTCTCAATTACCTTACCTGGGAAAGATAGATGGGACACTGGGCAGTAACTGGCTAGATCAGGAGGATCTAGAGATGGTTTACTTAAGAGCAATTTCACTATGGCCTCCTTTAAATCACTGGGAAATTTCCCAGTGCTGAGGGAAAGATTAACAATTTCCCTCAATGGACCTCTTACTTCATCCAAAATGACTTTTACCAGCCAGGATGGTCATGAGTCTAGGAGGCATGTAGTAGGTTTCACATCTTGCAGAACTCTGTCCACATTGTCCTGGGAGGCTGAATTGATCCAATGAAGGACCTAAAGATGGCCAGGGGGTCTCCAGTTCCTTTACTGCATCAAATCTGGCTGGAAGGTCCTGATGGAGAGACAAAACTTTATCTGCAAAATAACTCGCATTCTTGTCACAGCTCAAATCCTACTCTTTTGGGGACCATCTCCTAATGTTGTTTATTGCCTCATTACTCTAAATGATTGTGCTGGATGTGAATTAGTGGATGTGATGTTAGCTGCAAAATAATCCACTTTCATAGCTTTCACCGCCATCTCATAGGCTTTCATAAAAGTCCTATAAGATGTTCTTGCTTAGTCATGAGATTTACTCCAGACTTGCTCAAGCTGTCTGAGCTCCCATTTTGTCCTTTTCAGCCCTGGGATAAACCATGGAGCTGATCTGGCATGGAAGCACAGAGGGTGTAGGGAGAGGGGATTTCATCAATAACAGTGGACAGCCAGTTATTCCAGCAATCCACCACTGGGAGTCACTGGGAGGCATAAGGTCCCACAGAGAATTCCAGAAACTAATTGGTTCCATGAGTCTCCATGGGCAGGCGTAAATCAGCTCGTTGTCTACACATTTAAAAAATGTACTGAGAGTTGCATCGCAAAACTACAGCACCACAGCAATCCAATACATCCAAATCTTGGTGACACAGCACTGAATTGCTATATGACCAAATTGCTATATGACTTAATTGAATGCATTGGATTGCTAAGGTGCTAAAGCACAAATCTCAAAACATTTTTTTTTAAAGCTGGAAAAGAACAAACCACCAAAAATAATTGGGGGGAAATAGCTGTCCTTTTGACTGTGCCCCAGACAGGTCAGATAGCACATTGGAGTGATTCAGAAGTACAAGGAAGAATTGGGAATGGAAGAAAGCAGTTTTCATAAAAAATAACAGAGCCCTTTGATGCCAACCAGAGGCAAGCAGCTTTGTCTGAGCAGATACAAACATTCCATTAGCAGCTGGGACCAAAACAATTGTGTCTGAATTGACACACAAAAATTGTTAGAATGCATTGCTCAATAGGATTATATGAACAGTTTGAAAGGGGCCCATGTTTCTCCAAAGTGGGAGCATTGGGCTTATCACTCTATCTATAAATATAACGGTATAGCTCAATATAAACGTGCTTTAAATGCACTTAAGCCACCAAGGGGATTTCAGGATTAGTCTAATTGGACCCGCCGAGTGGGTGCCTTGATGGATGTGATGCATTTATATAATTGGCTTGGTGCAGCTCTAAAGCTTTTGGGTGGGAAGTGAAAGCAAAGTGCAGAAACCAACAATGCCCGTACTATCTATTGGAAAAGCCACCTGGACTGTTTTGGAGAAAACAAACATTTCAGTTTCATTCAAAGTGAAAGGTACCAAATGAATGTGCTGACACTAACTCTGAGACTGAACTCATGCACCATATCATATATGAAATCTGAGATGCGCAATGGTTAATGTTAAGTGCCTGACACTGATCTCTCCCATCACTAAGCGAAACCACAAACAACAGCTTGCTGGTATACTAAGGCCAGGACAAGACATACAATATATAACTAGCTGCCATGAAAAACACAGCTTGTTTCTTCTCTTCTCCTGTTAAAGCACAATTCACTTCATTATAAACCAAGAGTTGATATAATGAAACATGAAAAGCAATGTGTGCACCACTGTCATTGTAATGGTGGATTCATAAGAAATCTTTGTCTTATTATCCATAAAAAAATCAATGTCTCGATCTCTTCCAAGTGTGGGTGTGCCTGCATGCATATCCAGATTGACCAGCCATTGAATAGCTTCTCCATTTATTTCAGTGGCGGGAGTGAATCCACGTGTACACTGGTGTGCACGTGTGGATCCACTAGCTCTACCTTTACTCCCTAGTAAAATGGGCAGTTTTATATTCATAAGGGATCACTGTACATATCTGCATGCATATAATCCCTTGAATGCAGCATTATTACACCATATATCATTAATTCTGACAAGATTGGCAATAAATTTTAAGGTGTGTCCTGCCATAGTTAAAATTTCTTTTTGAGAATAAAGCTGAAGACTATAATAGCTTTAAATCAGAGCCACAGGACTTAGAATCAATGTGTCAGACAAATACAGAATACCCCATAACTTAAGACACGGTAAAACAGTTTTTATTGCTTATTCACTCACTATACTTTGAGATATTAAAATGTCTTCCAGTGGATTTATTGCTCCTCTTGGGTTTGCATGCTTTCTGTGGGAAATCTCCTTGTTCCAATAAACCAGAATGATAGGAAGCGTTTTATTAGGGTTTACTTTAAAAAATTCCACAAGTGCAAGGAAACCAAGACTCTTCTTCAGTGTACAGCTGGTTATATAGACAAAGCATTATATGGAGAAATAGGTTTATGCTGCAAATATACAGGCTCCTCCCCCTTACTCACCTTAATGCAAGGTCTATACATTACTTGTGTCTCTTAGACAATGAGGGAAATGACCTCCATGTAATGCCTACTTCTGCAGAGGGTCACACAATTTCACATGAATTCATTGCCCCAGGTTTCACAGTGTTTCAGGAGCAGTGCTATCACACTGCAAAACCTTCACCCTCTTCTTGAAACTGCATGACTGTGGGCCCATCCCTCAAATCCAAAAAGCCATGAAAAGTAGATACACAAGTGTAACTGTTACACAGCTGAGAGAGTGGGAGCAAGCAGCCGGTTCTGCCGAAGTGGTGCGAACCTGCTAAATCCCACCACTGCACACGCACACACCCACAACCTCTTCAGGCAGATCCTGTTAGGCTATCTCTCGCTGCCACCTCTGATGGAAATTTGTTAATACTATGAGGAGACTTCATTTTTCTATCCAAAACTGTTTATACTTGACAGACTGGCTTGGGCACTCTAAAAGAGACTCCATGAGGCTTATTAATAATCAAACAAAGATGGAATTACTAGAATAGATGTTACTGAGATAGTTAAGCTTTTCTTTTTTCTTAGGTAAGAATACTTAGATAAATCTTTTGTTGTTATAGGCAGTTCTTCATTAATCACCTTCGTTGTTACAGACAGAACAATGACTCAGTTTAAATAAATCTTCCTAACTTACTTTCTTCAGGGAAAACCTTCCTTTCACAAACAAACAAATACTTAAACAACCTATTCTTTCCACTAAAGAATGTATGAGACTCATTGCCCCTGGGAACCACAGCAGCAACTAGGAGACCTCACAAGTCTGTCCTTGTGTGGAAATAGACAAGATCTCATGCACCCAGGAGTATGCAGAGCTCAGCTTGGGCAAGCCCACGCTGGGCTTCACAGAGCAGGCTCTGGGGTACCACCTGGAACCCACTCCTCACTCTGTCAATTAAATAACACACCTCAGAGACTCTCTGATCCCATATCTAGGTGCTTTCTCTGCAGAGACCTATAACCAATCCCTCCATGTGTTTTAAGTACTGTTTCTGTGATTAGGTTTTTCCAAGGACCTAAACTCAGGTTCATACCTCTGGCCTTCCCAGACATTCAACAAAACTGACTATATAGCAAAGTTCTTTCCCTCAGCTTTCTGGCTCTCAGCCTTTCTGATCTGTGCCTCACAGATCACTCTCACTGACTCATTCTGCACATGCAGAATAATGCACTTTCAAACTGCTTTCAATGCTCTTTGAAGCTGTGCAGAATAGCAAAATCCACTTGCAAACAGTTGTGAAAGTGGTTTGAAAATGCATTATTCTGTGTGTGCGGAAGGGGCCACTTTCAAGTACACACCCTCTGGCCTTTATAGATAGCTGCAGCTTCAGCCAGCCAATTAGGTGGAGCTCTGGGTTAACTCACTGCATTCTTTTTCTGCGTTAAGACTGGACTTTGAAATTAACCCTTTTTCTGCAGTGCATCACAAGTATATTTATTTTTGGTTTACTGCTATTTTTAAAACCTCATACTAATTTTCTGTATCCCAAGACTGCCCTGAACCGTAAAGCTATCCCTCACTGGTGGTAGCCAAGCCAGTTGCCACCAGAGTCTCTTCCTAAGGATGCCAGGAACTAAAAGGTTGAGAAAAAGAGAAAAAATGTATTTTGGTTACTGGCTTTACAGATTGGTCTCAAGGATCCATATATCCTATTTTGTTTTTGTTGTGAGCCATGATGCAGCGGAAAGTTTCTGGAATGTCACCAATTTAAACAGTCACTCTATGCCCAAGCTAAACTCTGCATACTCCTGGGTGCATTAGATCTGGTCTATGTCCACACAAGGACAGACTTTATTTATTTTATTTATTTATTTCTTAAATTTATATACCGCCCGATCCCCGAAGGGCTCCGGGCGGTGCGAAGGGGTTTGTGGGGTTTCCTAGTTGCTGCTGTGGTTCCCAGGGGCAATGAGTCTCATACATGGTGGGTTTCCTCCCAATTTCCCTGTTCCAGTTCCTCAGAAGCTGCTATCTCCTCTCCCCCAGGTCACTGCTGTTTTTTTTTCAATTTAAAAAGTCAGCAACTAAGTAGTATTACATTGATATATTTTCAAAAAATACATGTAACATTCTCTGCTTTTCCAGCTTTCATTTAAATTGTTTTAGTCTGCAGCTGAACTATGCCCATCCCCTTATATTTACAAGGGATGACCTTAGAGACTTACTATTCAAAAATAAATAAAAGCTGGGAATTCCAAGAATATGTTATACATATTGTTATACTGCTATATCAACATAGCAGTATTCAATTGGTGGGATTTTTTTGATTGAGCTATTAAGAAGAAATAATGCTGGGTGTCATTAGCCTAGTAATGACTCCTTACACCAAATTTCACCTCAATGTGGTTTCATGTAGATGTTCAACGGCAGGGAGGGCATGGAAGACCCATGAGAGACCCTGTACCATAAGTGCTATGTGGGACTGAACAGCAGTTCCCTAGCACCACCTTCAGAAATCAGCCGATAAGTAAGAGAGGAACTACACTCTCACTCCCAACTTAACCAGAATCTCCAGAAGGATATCATGGTCAATGGTATCAAACACTGCCCAGGAGAATAATATGGATGCACTTTCCTAGTCACTATCCCAGGAAAGATAATCTGTCAGGGGTTTCCATCCAACCACCCAGTAAATTGCAGTGTTTCAGAGGTATCGCTTCAGCTCACATAACTGGCAATGTCTTTTTCATGCACCCTGCCTCTATCCTGCCTTTGAAAAGTGCATGGCTGGGGAACTGGCATTCAAATCTCCAATGCAGAATTTGCTGGTTTCAGTACTCAAGACAGGAGATCTGTTCCCAGAGGGAGGGAGGGAAGGGCTCATCATCTGGTTGAGGACCACCCACCCTGTGGAAAATGTGAGGGAGGGAGAGGGGGCTCTTAATCTGGTAAAGGTCCACCCTCCCTGGGGGAGGGTTAGGGAGGGGAATGGGAAAAGGGTGTTTCCATCCAACCATGGCTGTTTCCATCCAAACCCAGGCCTTAATCCAGTTAGTAATGGATTTTGGATAATCAAGACTGCCTAAAACTGCATGGCCATCACCTGCTCAAGACCTTGCCCAAAAATGGAATGCTGGTCCCCAGGAGGTAGTTATTCAGATCAGTGGGGTTCAGGAATGCTTTCTTTCAAAAGGTGTTGCACAACAACCTGTTTCAAGGTGGTCAGAACTGCATACAATAAAGACCAGACTGTGTTCTTGGCTCCCTAAGACAAAACTGCATGAAATATGGACTCTATATTGCTACAAATTGAATAATTTAATTTGCAAAATGCATTAGAAAAGCACGACAGTGGACTTGTAAGTTTACATTTTCAGGAATCTAGGATAAAAGCCCCTTCACAACGTGTAAAATCTTTAGTGGACAGCATGCATGGATGCAATGGTGGTGGAGAAGAAGTGAATTCATGGTGCTGCCACTGTCACTACCATTGCCACAAAATAGGCACAATTATGTACACATTTTTGATTCAATTCAATTTGGTATTTTTATTGGCAGAAAATAAACAAATAAAAACATAGAATCGTGGCATTAAATTTCTGTTACCATGAATTAGGGACATTAAAATGTAGTGACCCAATTCATTGCTGACAAATTGATCAGAAGTCTTTAAGAGATCTCGTCTTGAGCACTAAAGTGTGATGTGGCAACAGTGGATGAGATTTCTGTGTTCCTCTCTTCCAACAGGAAACACATTAGTTGGGAACTGGGGCAATTTCAAAATGTTTAGAGGAAGGGGTGTAGAATCGTGTTTCGCAGATGGATGAATAATTGACAAAGAAGATATGTGAAAGTGTGTCAGGACTGGCACTTCCACAAGTGCAGACTCTTTCAGGAAGGGGGATTCGTTGAGGGAAAGATGTTAAGATGTGCTAACATGAAGTCTCTGCATTGTAAGGGTGACATATTGGCAAGATAGCTGAACCCTAAACCATAGGAAACCTGAATCCCAAAGACTTTTGGAGAGCATATACTCATTTTGTTAGGAAGTACAGACTGATGTTCATGGTCTTTCAATCTTGTTTTGATTACTTGCATGACATATGATTCATCCTATGTTGCTAGCGCTTCAAGGCCCACACCAATTCTACTGATTTTTGTTTGAATCATTTTGGACCATTGTGAATGGTAAGTGTCTTGGAGCATGTACGGTAGTAGACTTGTGGTGTCAGTTCTGTGGTGTATCTTCAACCAGTATTTTATGGAATGTATCCAGGCTTTTGCTTCTATTAAGGGCAGCCTGGTTTCAAGGCATAAGGTTGAATATATGACCCAGTTTGGTGTTCCTAAGATTTTACAAAGAAAGGCTGTCTGTATTTGTTCAATGTTGGTGTTAAACGCCTGACTCGAAACAGGAATCCCATATAGGATTTGTGAAATAACTTTGGCCTTGAAAATATGGGATGCTACTGGGACTGATTGATTGCCCTTTCGATAAAAAACACTAGGCAACTGCTGCAGTTGAACATTTGGCTGGGGAGATCACACAGACCCTGTGAAAAGATCATTTACAATAGCTAAAATTGATGCCAGGATACTGGAAGGACTTGACTTGTTCTATTCTAGTGTCTTTTATTGTCCAGGAAGTTGGCTGCTAATGTTTGGAGAAAACAGTAATTTTAAATTTGTCATCATTTATGGAAAGTGTACCCTGCTTGAATTGTCTCACCTCTTGGCATTTGACAGGTTTTCCTCGGGAAAATAACTTCAGCTCTGTGAAACAGTGCAATAATGCACATGAGTGAATTGATCAGTGGTGTAGCGCCCATGGAGTGGGGGGCACAACACCTTGGCAGAGCAGCAGCAGAGGCATGGCTGAGCCATGGAGAGGGCATTCCGGGGGAGATCTGGGGCGGGTCAGGGGCTGGAGGGCATCACAGCAGGGGCGCAGGGTGCACATGTGCCCCGGGCACCGTTTCCCCTCACTCCGCCTCTGGAATTGATCTAGATCACTTGGTCCGCCTTTGCCAAGAACTCTCAAGTCCTGCAGCAATACAGGACACAGCGACACAGCTCACAAATCTACTTACTTTGAAAGGTTAATGTTTTGCACACTTAAAGAATGTGGCAAACAAGGAGGTAGCAGTGGTGGTAGATGGAAGGGCAGATGGCGAAAACTGTGGGAGAAAACATGTGCTTGCACTTGTATGCATAATCTGGAATGTGTTTGACCAGCTTTTCAGGTTTGCTTTTTTGGCCTTTGCTCAAAACCCCAGAACCTCTGCCAGCCAGAGAAGCCAAGTGGATTGGGACAGTACACTGTACACGGCTGTTTCCAGTTTACAGGGCTTGATCGTCATCAAATTCTTGGAAAGTCTGACTGGCTTCCTGACTCTGAAAATCTCAAAGAAACAACATAAAGGAGCAACATCTGAAATCTTGAAAGCTAGATGAGGACTTACTTAATCAGTAAACTCAGGTCCTAGACTGACTCTTATCTTGATGGTACTTTTTTGATGCTGGGCTGCCTTTTGATAATGAGTGAAAATGGCATATCTCTTAAGTAGCATTTCCCTACCTGTGAGTTTGTCTCAAAAGCAGGCTGTGAAATGTATAAAAGTGGGTCCCAGGCTCTGGAAGTTTTATTGATTTCCATATGATCTGCTTTTTAATTTTTTAAAAAAGTAGGCCACTTACATGCCACACAGAAAAGTTGATTCCTGTGTGTATACCAAAATTGCATCATCATTTATCTGAATAACATATACAATTTTAAATATCCATTATAACTGTCCTAGGTTTCCAGATATATATAAAAGAGTATTTAAAAGAATGGGAAATAATGTTGTAATATACAGACATTGTGTGCATGTAGTAATTGTGTTGCTGCGTAATGTGTGTAACTGCCCTAAGATACTATAATCAGTAGAAGTGTTTATATCCTAACCAATAAATGGTTAAAGGATGGAATCCCTTGACAACGAAACCTCTACATATCAGTAAGCAGGACTCATGAAGTGGGTGACATTCCATTCCTCCCGTGCCCAACTTCCCCTGACCCAAGAGAAAGCCCCAGCAGCCCATCCTGGTTAACAGGTGCCTTGGGGCCTGCTGCTCCCCAAGGCTGGAGAAGCCCTCCTGCTTCCACCCACCTCAACAGGCTGCTCCTGGCCAGCACCTTGGCTCCTGCTGATCCCTGGGCCTGCAGAAACCCTCCTGCCTCCCCCCCAACAGCCTGCCCCCGACCGGTGGAGCAGCAGCACCTTGGAGCCAGAGATGGGATTCAGGGGGTTCCAAAGGTTCTGTCGAACCTGTTGTTAAAATTTAAAATATCATTTTTTAAATACTTAAAATATTTTATTAAGTATTAATATTTTTAATACTTAAAATAAAAAAGTGATATTAAAATTATTTTTAAATACTTTTTAACAGTCATTATTTGAATCCCACCACCATTGGAACCTGTTGTTAAAATGTTTGAATCCCACCACTGCTTGGAACTCACTGTTCCACAAGTCCACATCTTCCCCTTTCCACCCCAAGTCTCACCTTTTTACCCTCCTGCATCCCAATACTCACCTTCCAATCCTCCCAACCCAGCCACACTTTGCAACCCTCTCCACACCCCAAGCAACACCTTCCAACCCTCCCTAACCCCTAGCCACACTTTTCAACCCTTCCCCACCCAACGATCCCACCACTCTTAGGCTCATTCCACACATGCAGAATAATGCACTTTCAAACTGCTTTCAGTGCTCTTTGAAGCTATGCGGAATAGCAAAATCCACTTGCAAACAGTTGTGAAAGTGGTTTGAAAACGCATTATTTTGTGTGTGCGGAAGGGGCCCAAGTCTTACCTTCCTACCCTCCCCCACCTCATGCCTCACCTTTTCACCCTCCCCCACCACAAGCCACACCTTCCAAACCTTCCCAACCCAAGTCACTCCTTTCACCTTTCCCCAATCCTCACCTTCCCACCTACCCCAAGTCACACCTTTCTGACCTCTCCCATCCCCATCCCCACGCCATAGACCAAAACCAGGTAGGTAGCAAGTTTCCTGGGAGAGTGGAGGTTCAAACCTGCATCTCCCAGACCTTTGTTCAGTATTTTAATCAGTACACCACACTGGGGATTTTTTTTTTGCTGTTGGTTTTTTTTGCTGTTGGTGTGGACTACTTATCCTGTGGCTCTTTGCTTTGCAGTGGCAGCTTCCCATAGTTTTTACTTTGCACAGGGAATCTTCTCCTGGGAAGCGTCCCTAGCTGATTTGATCCATCATTTTGCCTGCCACCACTTCCTTGTTCTTCTCATGTAAGCTCCATTTGGGGAAGTTGTCTGCTGTGTTTTTATTTCTGCCATCTTAGGCCTAGTGTTGATTTGCTAGACCATGTCAATTTATTGCCATTTCACTGGCATGAAAATTGGGGGGAAAGTTCTTCTGATTGTTGTGAAATGGTGGCCTGAAGAATGGTAGGAACTGCTATTGTGTGAATGGGAAAAGGCAGGGAGGAGTGAGAAAACCTGAAGAACACTAAATACGTGCTGAACTCCTTTGCTTTCCCTGAGAAGGGAGAGAAAAAATTGCACTTTCAGAGCTTTTTGAAACTGCTGGGATTCTTTGATCTGAATGTTGGGTGACTGCCAACATTAACCAAAAATCAAATCGGAAGAGAATGTACATTCGATGTGAAGGAGGCCACAAGTGCGTAAATGGTCACTGTGATTCCATTAATTTGGAGCTGCTTTATACTATAGCAATCACATCTGCTGTGTTCTTTTCAGTTTTCATCTGGCATGGTGGCATCAACTTTTTGAGCCAGAACAAAAGGTCTGACTGGCAGATGTGCATTCCTGAAGACTTGGGCACACTTAGTAGTGGAGTAAACACCCTTCAGTTGCAGCTTGTTTGCAAATTGTGAGCAGCCTCCTCCAATGCTGAAAAATACTTGGCTTTTCTTTCCAATGCTCAAAATTGTATTCAATGGCATTGGAAATTTTTGTGCATGCATGTCTCCAGACTGATTTCCCACAGCAGTGCCTGTTACTTACCACTCTTTCACCTTCTCAAGCCATCTGGCAAGAGGGAAAAAGATCAAGAAACAGATACTTACCTCGACTGGAAATTGGAAGAGGAGAGAAGCTGTATGGCTACTCCTTCAGTCCTTCCCAGTTTGTCTTCCTGATTCCTACAATCAAGGGTAGTTGTGCTAAAAATGCAAAGTTGCAGATTCTGAAACTGTAGTTTGATCAAGTAAATTCTGAACATCCACTGCCATGGTGAATCCTATGGTCTACCAGCACAAAATATTTCAGATTTAAACAGCAGCTTTTAAAAACAATGCTTGGCCTGCCCATAGTGATCCTGGGACTTATAGAATCCAAGCAAGCCAGCAAAACATGGCTTTGTGCCAACAGTGACTGGCTGGACAGCAGTGGCGTAGCACCCGTAGGGCAGCGGGTGACACCCCGAGCAGAGCCATGGTGGAGGTGTGGCCAGGGCATAGCGGGGGCGTGGGGGGCATTCCAGAGTGTGGCGGGCACCGCCACAGCAGGGGCGCAGGGCGCGCATGCACTCCAGGCGCAGTTTCCCCTCGCTCCACCTCTGCTGGCCAGAAACCAAGCTGAATGTGGCTGCAGTTCAAATGCAAAACTATTTTAAAGATTTCTCATTTTAAACTGAATACAAATATCCATGTATTCATGTAAAAACAAAGCAAAACAATGTCTTTATTTTTTTAGCAGAAATGGGCAGCTAAATACACAAAACAGTACACATAACCCAACTGACATAGTTGTGGTAGAAAAGCAAGTGCTCCCTTCTACCACATACCCAAAGTGGGCTTTCCCCATACACGTGAGTGTCCAAATTAACATGGTCTCTTGTCACCTTGTTGAGGGGAAGAACTGCATGAATCAGTTCTATACATGTTTGACCCTACATATCACGTGCTACTTTAGGTAGGTGAGGGTGGAAGGTCAGATCATGGCTGGGTGGATGACATACTGACTGGGTGGATGACACACTGGGTCTCAGTCTTGGGATGCTTATGACATTCCCTTGCAATAGAAAACTTGGGTTGCATCCGCATAGTGGTAATTCTTGATTTTGCATTCATTGCTGTTGCTGACACAGAGGCATTCACATTGGCAATGGAACTTCCACTCAGGAATTTTCTGCACTTGTTCTCATGTCAGCTGCTATTTTCCATGCATTTTTTCCTGGTGAGCCATCAGAGGGTTTTTAAAGACTTTTCAAAAAATCAGTAAATGATATAGCATCATAGAATTATAGGGATTAACATTTTAAAATAAAAGGCCCACAAAATGCCCTCTGATGAGATCAATGGGAGCAGCAAGGAACTGAGGGATGGAAAATACCATCAGTGTGGGTGGGGCCTTTGAAAATGCAAACTTTCTTGTTTAAATGGCACATGTAGGGAAGCAATTTGTCCACTACTTAAGACAAATCTGGGGAAGTCAACAGTCTAGCTGTAGCTATTGGGATGCTGAAGGAGCATTCATGGGATACCAACATTAATTAGATAGAGCCAGTGTATGCGTTTGGCCTCCTCTGCACATGCAGAATAATGCACTTTCAATCCACTTTCAGTGCACTTTCCAAATGTGCGGAATAGCAAGATCCACTTGCAAACAATTGTGAAAGTAGATTGAAAGTGCATTATTCTGCATGTGTGGAAGGGGCCTTTGTGCATGCGTGTGCATGTTTGAGATTCTGCTCTGTGTGTGTGTGACTCCTTTATCTTTCCATCTGCAATTTTCATATTATTCTTTCCAAGAGTTCTTAAGCTTGCCAACTGCAAACTGAAACCTTGTAGGTTTTAGATGATTTTTATTTTTCTTGGATAGTCTCAGCCATGTTGTTGTTAGTTTTGAAGCTGGTAAAGGATATTTAACACTCTTCGTTTCCTTCAACTTTTATTTTTAAAGGAAGTTCATTCCTGGTATGGGCGCAGACAGCGTGACTAATCAGAAAATCACCTCTGCGTCACCTTCCTGAATCTCAGCATGTGAGTTTTACCCAATGTCACAGATTCCACCACAGATTCCATTTAAACTAATTTGCTTCATAACATTGATGAGATTGATTTCTCCTATGGAGTTGGGTTTGAATGGAATAATAATATACTCTGTTGATCCTGCGCCCCCCCCATAAGGATTTTTTCCAGATACGTTCTGCAAACTAGTCTTGTCTTTGATAACTTTGATGTAGTTTTGTACACACACACACACTTAGCATACAAAACTATATCAAAGATAGTAATTTTGATTGTATAATTAACTCCCCTTCCAAACAAAATAGTTCCTGAGTAGGAAATAGACAGCTCGTAATAGTTTTCCATCATCTGGAGAATTTTCATTAAAGGCCTACTTATCTCCTGCTCTTCCTGTCATTGAGCTCCTTTTGGCTTCTTAATGGAAATACTTCTTAACTAAGATTAAAATGCTCCATGAAGATGTTTTCTTATGTTGATGTTAGTTCTAATCCATGGGTATTTTCATGCTACTTCATGAAATATTTGTGTGTGATATTTGGAAAATGAACTACTGTAATAAATTTACTTGTTTCACACACTGTACCAATAGGAAAATGTTCCTAGTATGTTACTTGCTTCAAGGGTAAGTAGAGAGATGGGGTAATGATGATGTGATTAGGAGAGAGGGGATTTCAGTTGATTGCACTTGTGATTATTTTTTCTGGGATAATCATTTGGTATATCATCGCTTTATCACCACTTTTGCCAATAAGTATGTTTAAATGGCTGATTATGCACAAGATACATGCCATACTGTAGGGGCGATGGTTGCAGCAAGATTTCTTGTACAGACTTATTTCCTTGAGCCCTACTTTCACTTTTCATTCTTTCTGCAGCAAATTATACCACTTCTAGCATGATTTTAATTTGCTTCACCACCAGAGCACCACTTTGTCCTGGACATCTTGTCTCTGCCCACTGGAAGCCTACCTAGCTTCACCGTTCCCATGCCCTCACATTGCCATCCATGCCTTCCCTCTCATCCCCTTCCATGTTGCCAGCTTTTCCTGCCTCCTACTCATCCTGTCAGCATCTTTTGGTAGCCACAAGTGGAAGCTCAACTACATGGGCTTAGCCAAAGCATACAGACCTCCAAATTCTCCAATTGATACTTTGATATAATAGTAACAGAGAATGTTTGGACCTGCCATACACCCCATGTTTCCATGCACTCAACCCATTCCCTTTTCCAGGGATAGTGTGAATTCCACCCCCATGCTCTATAGGGGTGACAGGGAACAGATGTAGGCATTGTACAGCTGTTTATCTCAATTTTAAGAATTTGTAACAAAATAAAAAGCCTCTCTCTCCTCCTGCAGCAGCAGAAGTGGCAGGAAGTATATGAGTGTGTGGGTGGATGAGTGTGTGGATGGGTGTGGGTGTGGAGAGAAGGAGAGGGGAGGGGAGGGGAGGGGAGGGGAGAATATCAGCTTTAGGACATGGTCCCCTTCTTCAGCAGCTTGTGGTCCAGGGAATTGCTTTGCCTCTTTAATTTTGGTGGGGGAGGAATTGTTTTTTGGAAAGGGCTGCATTATTGATACAACTGCTATAAAAGCCATATCTATATAACAGTAATTTAAAGGTTTTTTCAAAGCCAGGTATCTTAAGACTACAGGGTTTGATGAGATCTGTGCCTTTAAGAATTAGTTGATGGCAGAAGTTAAGAGAATCAGGAAAAGCATACCCAGGAAAGTTTAGCAGACAAGCTGCACAGTGAGTGCCTCCACACGTGTAAACAGACAACACAAAGAGGCCCCACTACAACCCCACTGCACAGCGAAGAGCGCCGAGGTAAACATTCCAGGCATAATGGGCCTTTGTTTCCTTTTAATATTCCCCCTCCTTTCGCATAACCTGCCATTATAGTAAGAACATGTCACTAATGACAGAGCTCTCCTGGGACTATCATACTTCATAAATAGGGCAGCAGGGCTTTCCTGGATTACATAAGCTCTCAACCTGAAACAGCTTCTCATGTACAACAAAGGACTATCTAACAGAGACACAAACTCAGGAACCAGATCAAGCAACAAGCCTAAATGCCAACTATATTCACAAGAACTAAAAACATCACAATGTCAGGATTATCCACTTGCTCATTCTCCAATGTAATATTTGCCATCACATATCAACAACACCTACCTACGCTTTACACTGGCCAAGCAAGTGAGCCCACAAAAGAATAAATGAGAACACGTTTGACATAATGGGGAAATCAGTCCCTCCAGGTGCTATTTTGCATGGGAAAAGCACTGAGTGGGGGAGGCTGGAGAACTTCCATGCCATGTCCCAAAGCATTCTTCATTTTAAAATAACCATTTCTGCACCTGCTGTGTGTCTAGTTTGGTCTGGAGTGTTCATGATTTCCCTTTTGGTCATGATTTTTCCTTTTGTGTGCAAATAGCAGCACCTAGATATCTTTCAGACTCTGAATTGTACCCTCTAAGACTCTGGCATGCTAACTAAGTTGTGTGACCCACAAACAGAGGGCATCAAACATTCAAGCACCTAATACTCCTCCTCTGATTATTCTTAAGGATTATTTACACACATGTAAGAATCATGTAAGGACCAGGAGAAGCAACACAGGCTTACTAGGGCTTCCTGGAATACTGGGCATGTGCAGCTTCCTGTTCTGCGTTCAAATGATCCTACCAAAATAGGAGGCAAGGATTGTTAAGTACTCTGGCACTTGGGTGGAGGATGGGGTGATGATGAGTGTGAAGTAGTGGCAGTCACTTCCCCTTATTATAGAGCAACCTTGCCAGTCACTTCCCCTTATTATAGAGCAACCTTGCCCCGCTCATGTTTATTAATCTCACAATAAAATGCCTAAGTGGAACTCCAATCTATTTGGCTTCCCCTATTTTTTTTTTTTGGTAAGCTTGGCCCAATAATCTTTTAAAAGCAGAACGTTTCTTGGATTTTACACTTTCTGATGTAAAACAGGAAAGTATCTAGCTCAGGACCTTTACTGAACCTTCAGCAGCCAATTTTTAAGATTGAACCTCAGTAAAAAGAATTGAATGAACCGGCTCTGCAAAATGTGTATGATAGATAACAGGCTAAAACATAAAACACATCATTTGAAGAGTTCAGAACCAGGTGATGATGTGCATGATATGCATATCTAACCACACTGACGGATTTCTTATCACCCCACTTTTTATTTATTTATTTATTTATTTCTTGGATTTAATATACCGCCCTATCCCCGAAGGGCTCAGGGCGGTGAACAATATAAATATAAGGCATTAAATTTGCCCATTCTGATACCAGCATACAAAAATTTAGAGATACAGGAATATGTGGACCAGATGAGGGCTATGATGATCAAGTATGGCAGCTTTTCACAACCTTGAAGCTAGTAATAGGACAATCTGAGTGCCATTCAGGTTCATTTCATTCATTTGAGACAACTGTTAAATTGCCAATGTCATTTTTCATTAAGACAATTTCCTGTATGCATTGGGTTAAATCATTCTCTGCTGCTTCATCAGACTCCATCAAATTACTCAATACTGTATAAAAATATTAGTCACTGTCGCCATCAGACTTTCCGTGGGATAGCATCCATTCTGTACATTACATTCCCCATTTTATAGAATGAACTAGAGCTTTTTTTGATTAAAAAACACTGACCAACCTCTTCCTCACTGGCCAACAGAGTCCAAAAATCTAGTATTTCAACACCCAAAGGCTATGGTTTCCACCCCCCTCCTTGAAAAGTCTTGTCAAATACTGATTTCCAGGAAACTGAATCATTTACTATTTCCCACTTTGATGGATGGAGGTGGATGATTTTTAAAAGACAAGATTAATGTTTCGCTCTGTTATGCTACTCAAGTTCACAGGATTCTGATAGATGTAAGACTCAGTTAAAAGTATTCTTGCAAGTTTTGTAGTCCAGTTCTGCCATCTTGTTAATTATACACACATTATATCTATAGATGTTCCTTATTATTAAAAAGAAGAATGCTACTTTAAAGGAAGGGTTACTAGGTAGCATTTATACAAAATAGACAGCATGACTGTGGTTTGATATTCTGTACTTTAAGCAGCAAATGTGATCTCAGTCTACACATGCAGCAGATTAAAGTAAGAATGAACTGGTAGAAAGTGGAGGTGGTAGAATGAAACATACCACTTCTGTCTACATTTTTTTAATGATGCTCAAAATTAAACACTGAATGCAAATCAAAAAGCAGCACAACAAACAATTGGATGTGCTATAATTATTGACTTTGAGGCACTAGTCTATATATATAAAAAGCTAACAGTGTTTTTGTTGATGACAGTATACCTCAGTAACGGCTGGGCCAATTCCTCTCAAAATTCCCAGCCACTATAGTCAGCCAGGTGAGAGTGTTTTTAGATGGTCACATACCTGAAATTTCACACCTGGCCCAGGTAAAATGCCTTTTTCGTGGTGCTCCCTGGTGAAGGACATGCAGCTGCCTGTGTGTAACTGTCACCCTTTAGAATGTTCATGCTGCTTAGAATGTTCACTCAGATGGCCAGATATGAGCAGTGAAAACAGTACATAGGCAGTAACTCGAGTGGAAGTGAAACACATACACACACATACACACAAGGGAGAGGGAAGAGAGGGAGAGGGAGGGATGGCATGCAAGGGAAGAGGGGGAGGGAGAGGAAAGGGGCGGAGTGGGAGGCATGCAAGGGAAGAGAAGTGAGAGAGGGGAGAGAGTGAGGGGTGGCATGCAAGGGGGGGGAGGCAGGGGGCCCAGCATCTTGATATGACCCACCCACCCTAGCAGAGGGAAAGGGAAGTGAAGGAGGGGAAGGGGTGGCATGCAAGGGAAGAGAAGTGAGGGAGGGAGGAAAGTGAGGGGCGACATGCAAGGGACAGGAGGGAGGGGCCAGGCACCCTAGATTCCCTGAATACTGCGGTTACAGTTTAGAAAACCAGGCACGCATTACTCAGGAATAAGCTCGGTACAGCAACTGTGACATACTTTGAATGGCTGCATCGCGCCCCTCAGAGGGTTTCCTCAGAAGCTACACTCATTGCCACCATCCAAACTTACTCCAAGATAAAGGATCATGACCAGCCAGCCTAGATGTGCGGGAGGAGTACCTTTCCATTCCGCCCCCCAAGGAATGCGGGCACACACATCACTGACATCGCACAGTATCAGGCTGCGTGTTAGCATGAGCATGTACTGCTGGCCTCTGCAATTGATTTGCTGCTACTGTTCCTTTCCCATTTCACCACAAGAAGCCACAGCAGCGTGTGGCTGGGCCCCGCTAGTCTATATATATAAAAATCTATCAGTGTGTTTTTCTGCTGACAGGTAATCTTCCAAACTTCTGCTTTGAAATTTTCACACAACGTCACATTCGCATGCAGCCAGGTTTCCATACTGTTTCTACACCTCCTGTTGTGTACATGTCACAACTGTGCCAGTTATTGTGTACATGGCACACCTGTGACAGTTGGAACCACAGTTCTGTTCCGCAACAGCGCCATCTGCTGGTTGTCCAAGCAACACCCCCTGATACAAGGGAAACAACCATGCCTTCCTTGAAAACCGCTGCCATCTGGAGTGAAAAAGATGGGGCCTGCCATTTAGACATGGCCCACCCACCCTAGTGGAGGAAGGGGAAGGTGAGGGAGGGTCCAGGGGTTTGCTGGACCAAATGCTCTGAAATTTGAACACAACGTAGCTCATGCCTCCCAGCATGTTTTAAGCTAGGTAATTCGCCTGCAAGGGAAGGGAGTGAAAGAAACAGGGTCCGCCGCCTGGACATGGCTCATCCATCCTAGCAGAGGAAGGGAATGTTAGGGAGGGATGGGGCGGGGTGCCATGCAAGGGAACGGGAGAGAGGAAGGGGAGTGAGGGGCCTCTTCCCCCTCCCCTCCCTTGCAAGCATTGTGCAATGACACATGTTCGAACCGTTCGCTTCCCCTTTTCTTTCTTTTCCACTTCACCAGAATGAGCCACAGCAACTTGTGGCCAGGCCCGCTAGTTATCTATATGCAAATAGTTCTTTTTTAACCTGAAGAAAGTTCTAAGGTGGTTCCTCTCCCCACACGCATGTAGGCTGAAGTGGTACATTGCATTCTACCATCTTTCTTCCCACTCACTTCCATTTCACTGTGTTGCATGTGAAGGTCCAGTCTACTCCCTTTGAAAAAAAAACAACCCTTATATTAATGTTATTATGATTTCCCTATGCAGCAGAACAGGGGGAAACTACTTCAGGAGAAATAGTGTATATTCCTTTATTATGCCATTAGGCCATCTGATGTATTGCAGTAACACATACAGCTTATAAACTTGCTAAGTGTTTACTTTTAACTGTGCTATTCAACCCACAGAGATTATGGTAAAACTCAGAATCAAACAAATTAGAAAATTAAAAATAGAGAACAGTAGAGATCTGTGGTGCAGAAGAAGGAACACAGTGCTATGTTAAACCCGGTCCAAAAGACATGTAGTAAAGGGGTGATGTGCAGGATGGATCCCAACTACTGGACCCTATATATGGGTCATGTCTAAGCAGCTATCCTCTCATTTCTTGAGTTCTCAACCTTTTGCCAGTTTATTGCCTCCAAAATAATCTATATCTACAAGTAGCCACATGCCTCTTGGTTTCCGCATTCCTAGCCAAGTCCTCTTGGTGACAGCATGCTAGAAAATCTATCACTTCCAGTGCCAGCATCTTCTAATTTACTGATTCCCATGGATACCAATGGGATGTCACTAAGCTGGCCACTGCTGCAAGTGTCAGATAAGTATTAAGAGTCTGATTATTGCTGTCTCCATTAATAGTGATATAACAAAAAACCCTGTCACATCAGGAACAAAATAAACAGATATTTAATGCCAATTAAGAACAGATTTTATTACGACAGCTAGAAAGAGACAATGAATTCTCCACTAAGAAAAGAAAATATTTTATGTCAGACAATTGTCATTAGAAACAGTAGTAGACACTTAAAATACCTGCCCTTAAAAGAGACCTAGACAATTCAGGGAAGGTGAGAATGTTGGTACTCTCTCAATTAAAAGGGTTTTTAATAGCTCATAGATTGACTTTAAAGTCAGATTGAAAACAGATGTGAAAGGGTTTTCTCCCTTCTTGAAGCTAGCATAAGAAAGGCATTGTTGACCATGGTGCCTTTGATTATAGCACATGCATGACAAAGTCCAGCAAAGTGGCCACAAAACACAGTAAGAATTACAGACAATATTTTTTCTTTCCTTCAAAGTTCCCCTAAGTATAAGAATACAGAATAACAACCCGATCATTGCAATTTTTGTGGTCAGAATCCACATGTTCCCAACTTTTTATTCGTTATGGAGGGAAATATGAGTACAGTGCAACATGTTTTACTGTGTAAAGCAGCAATGTTAATGAATCATAAAATCTCATTTCTGCTCCTACACAGAAAGGCAGATGGTTCTTGGTATGACACTGGAAGGGATTAGAATACTGCCGTCAGTGACTACTGGCACTGTGTGTTTGTATTTGAGGAAGTGTGCGTATGTGGGGGATTAATAAATACAAATAAAATGAACTGGTCACTGGTGTATGTGATCTCCGTGGAGGCCTTTTGTGTGGTTTCCCAAAGCGACGGGGGGTGGACAACAAAGAACAGAAGGATTGAAGAATAAGCCCTGCCACCATTAATCATGTGATTCAAAGCTGATTCAAGCATTCAACAAAGCACATGGTATAGTTTGCACCACCTCGGAGATGCATGTGGGGGAATCCACTTGTTTGAATGTATTTCCATGCCAAAAAAACACTGTGTGCGTGCAGAGCTCACAGAAATAAAAAGGAGCCTACTACCTGCTAGTTTTCAACACTGAGGAGGTCCCTTTACATAAGGGCCTGCTGTTCTCCAAGACTGCACCTCAGTGTCAAATCATATGTGAAGGTTGAATTCTGCTAAAATTAGGTCAACAGTGTCATCCTCAAAATTCTTTCCTGGGAGAATGCTCCATTGAAAAAAAACTTGTATAAGATTCTTAGTAGACCTGGTTAGGCTTGCCCTCAAAATTTGATATAAGACAGACTTGTGCTTATTTGGTTCTGTCAATTACATGGTGTATCTTTCCTTCCATGATTTCTACTGTTTATAATGGAGAAAGCAAAGAAAACATCACAGAGGATTGACATGTATGGACTGTGAATGCATACCTGGATTTGAAGTATGTTCTCCCCTAAGCAGAACATAGAGGAATACAGACTGAACCAATGTAAATAAATGAAATGTATATTTGGGTGCTGTGTGGTTTCCGGGCTGTATGGCCGTGTTCTAGCAGCATTCTCTCCTGACGTTTCGCCTGCATCTGTGGCTGGCATCTTCAGAGGATCTGATGTTGGGAAAGCAAGTGGAGTATATATCTGTTGGAGTGTCCAGGGTGGGTGGAGAAACCTTGTCTGTGAGTAACAAAGAAGGCAACCAGGTCAATAGTTGAGGGCACCTGAATAGAAGTATGAGTAACAATGAAGACTATAGCATGGGCGTAACACTGAAATGTATATTGTTAGTAAATTGTTGATATAAGTATGGCATTGTTATAGGACTTACTTCCCTCAGCAGTGAGACATTTCAAGGTGTACCATGTAGCTAGGTTGGTTTCTTTTAGAAGAGTGATTGCTTTGGAAATTTGTTTTAGTTGCATTTGCTTTATTTACAAATATGCCTGTAGAACCGTGGATTCCACAAAGTATATAGCTCCAATGGGGCTGGGTGGGGCACAACAGGGGCATAGTCGGGCATTTCGGGGGTGGGGCATTCCTAAGCGGGGCTGTGGCAAGGACGCAGCCGCTGCACCGGTCCTTGGGCGGGAAACGAATGCACGCAGGCGCAGGCTGCCACGCACACTGGTGCACCTCCTGCTAAACTGCTTCAAGTTCTGCGCGCTACTGCTGAGAGAAGGGGCGTAACTAAGGCAAAAATCACGTGGCAATTAGTAACTCCCTTGGCACACACAAATAATTAGTAACCTACTCTCAGGAACCTGTGAAAACCTGCTGGATCCCTACTCTGATTATGTGCCAACATTTCATTTGTTTAGATTCAGAAGTCCCACAGGATCATTTTCCTTGACTTCCTCTGGACAATGTTCCCAACAGTTTTTAGTTATCCTAATGTTGTAATTCCTGCATAAATTCCTGTGGATCATCTTGGCCACTGAGTTGTGCCTCTGTTAGTACTCAGTCTGGGCGATCTTTTTGCAGCAGCTGAGTGCATGATCTACAGTTTCATCAACTTCTTTGCACAATCTGTACTTTGCAAAGGTATCCAAGGATTTTTCAGTTCTGGTCTTGATAGAATTTAGTTTGCTCTTGAGCAGCTAAAATCAGGGATTCATTTTTTTTCAGAGTTCCAGTTGTTAACAACAATTATCATCATCATCACCACCATCACTATTATCATTTTGTTTTATAGGCCTTTGTTCCCCAATTGGGCTTAAGGTGGTGCAATATTACAATATTGATTAAAACATCAATAGGACAACAAAATGCCATGATATATCCTGGTATCATTAAATCCACTGAGAGGTGCCAATAAAATAGAACTCTATCCATTAAAACCAAATTTGTACAAATAATGAAAAAAGGGAGGAAAGGGGGGGAAAGAAGGGGGAGGAAGGGGAAGGGCAGAAAGGTCAGTTAGATGGATACCTCAACCATAAGCCTGGTGGAACAACTCCATCTTACAGACCCTGCGAAATTGCACCAAATCTCGTAGGACCCTGGTTTCATTTGACAGAGTGGCCCTTTTTGCACGGGCCAATAACAGCGCCATAGGGACGGCAAAAACGCCCTCCCTAGGGATCTGTTCGCATGGAGGGTGCAGTTGCATTGCAGCAGCGCCGCCCTCGCTCCCCCCCAGTGGCATGAAGCCACTGTATCCCAACCTCGGGGAGCAAGGTTTTCTGGAAACAGCGGCTTCCAGCTGCTGCCATGCGAACGGCAGCAGCTGGAAAGCGCCTTCCCCTCTTTCCCGAACAACGTACCTTCCCTGCGACCTTCCAGCATGTCGCCCAGGCCTGGGGACATGCCCCCCCTGCCCTGTGACTCCAGAGCTGTTGTGCAGGGCAGGGGGGGCATGTCCCCTGGCCTGGGCAACGTGCCGGAAGGTCACAGGGAAGGTACGTCATTTGGGCAACGGCGCAGTGCTGTGCCGTCTTCCCTGTCCCTACCGGGACCGTTCATGTATACGGTCCCGGGGGGGGGGTGCATCTCTAGGCACTATGGAGGCGGAACTCTGATTTAAGGTGAATGGGCTAGCCATGATCTCAGATTTTACTTGAATGTAATTTATGAGTGGAAGAGCAGCTTGCAAGTTAAATAAAATGAAGTAAATTTTTGTCAAATAGCTGCTGTACCTGAGATTAACTTTCAAGCCCACACCATAATTTGCATCATGAAACAGAATTTTTCCCTTTTAAACTAGAGTTGCCAACTTTGCACTGAAAAATTGCACTGGAAAATTCCAGGAGATTTGGGATTTGGGAGATGGTGCCTGGGGAAAGTGGGGTTTGGGTGGGACCACCACAGGGTATATTGCCTTAGAACCCACCCTCTGAGGAAGCCATGATACAAACTTGAAATGTATTTATAGAACATGAGTTTAGGGAAATTGAATCACAGTTTATGAATGATAATTGGCTTTAATTGAAGGCCATCATATTTGTTTCCAATTATAACTGACTCATTTTGTTTGTTTGTTCCAGTAGATCAAGGAAGTAACTTTGTTCTTAGGAAATAAATTATCTGGCTGCTCAATCATGAACCATGACTATAAGTCCATTTGAAACTTTTCACTCATGAAAATGAACTATCAATGGTGTGTATGTATGTACACACAACCCTCCCTTCTTTCATCAGTTAAGGGTGGCATTCAGGAACTATGTAAACAGTAGGAAAAGCATAAAATATAGGCAAATTAAGAGGCAAATGGCCTTCTACATTTGCCATGAGTTTTAAGGATGTATTTATTATTCTTTTGTTGATATGAGATACAAATTTCTATTTGGATTATTACATCATTAGACTATTGTGGTTGAGGCAAGGGATAATTTTGCCCTGGTACATTCACCCGCTCCACCTCTTCCAAAAAATTCTGTAGTTCCTCAGAATTGCTAAAGTTTTGTGTAAAATATGTGTACAATTTCTAGTAAAATGATGCAGTTACATCCTTCTAAACATTAGAAGACATTAGAAGGGTATAACTCTGCTCAGAATTGCACTATATGTCTTGTTCAGTGAATCATTTTTAACAGTCAGTTACACATACACCCGCACACTTGCAACCTTTGTATGGAAGGATGGATAGGATGAAAGCAGGAATTTTATGTAATTTACCACTGGCCTTTTTCTGAACAATGCCTCATCAAAAGCCTTTCCTATAGAAGAGTTAGCTGGAGTTACAGGGTATTTTACATAACAGATCTTATTATACATTTGCCTTGAGGCATACTTTTTTTTAAAATCAAGGCAAAATATAAATGTTATAATTTTCTATCGTTCAGTTTGATTTGTATCGCACCTTTACTCAAAAAGCTTGGGTGGGCTTATATGGATCCTGTCCTACAATTTAACATAATAGCAATATTTTCATGTAAGTTAGGCTGAGAGCCCATCACTGGCCCAAGCAGTCCCCCCAATAATGTTTCATGGTTCAGTGGGGATTTGAACCCATTACTTCAAAACTCTAATCACTACCCCACACTGACTTAACAGGTTGTGGATACTTTCTGTATTACATATCCCCAAGTCTTTATTAGTTAATAATTATATTTTTGCTCTAGTGGCCTTTTAATAAATTGTCCTCCACATTATTTTAATTGAGAAGTAATTGCAAAATAACAATTTATGGTAGAGAAAAATAACTATGTAAAGTCAGCATGATGTTGTGGTTAAGAGTGGTAGAGTCTAATCAAGAGAACTGGCTTTGATTCCCCATTCCTTCACATGAACAGTGGACTCTTATCTGGTGAACTGGATTTGTTTTCCTTCTCCTACACATGAAGCCTGCTGGGTGACCTTGGGCTAATCATAGTTCGCTCTCAACTCTCTCAGCCCCACCTACTTCACAAGATGACTGTTGTACGGAGACAAAGGGAATGAATTTGTAAGCTGCCTTGAGTCTCCTTACAGGAAAGAAAGGCAGGGTATAAATCCAAACTCCTTCTTTATGTTTAAAAAAACACAAACCATTGCAAGTCATATACACACAACTCAGGGACCTCCTGGAGAAGCTGTTGCCCAAAACTTGCTTCCTGATATGTGATCTGCTTCCTGGTAGACACTTAATGAAGTGGTAATGGTGTGAGATGGTATGGTGGACCATGCCGCGTAAGACAGCAGGAGGGTACCAATTTTGAATTTTGAATATAAAAAAGCTGAGTTCAGGGAGGGGGAAACTAGTACATCAAAGAGAAGTGCTCTGAAGTTCAAGCCATGATCTGTGGGTTTAGCTTCTGCTTTAAAGGAGCTGGGTATCCTGTATCTACAAGCTGAAGATCCACAAGGACTTAGGACAGGATTTCATTTTCCCACTTCCTCTTTCTGTGCTGCTTATCCTCTCTCTCTCTCTCTCTCTCTCTCTCTCTCTCTCTCTCTCTCTCTCTCTCTCCTGAACTTTGCAGTGCCTGCAGCCAGCCCCCTCCTAATTTTTCACTCTACCCAATCACCAGCTTTCTCTCTCTATTCCAGCTCTTTCCCTTTCCCTCTCTCCCACCCACTAACTACCTTATTTATTTAGATGCTGCTGCTCTAAACCTGCTATAGGCAGCCCCCCCACACACACACACAAGTGGGAGGACATTCCAAACAGAAGATGCTACCACAGAAAAGCCCTATCTTTGATAACCACATGCCTCTCCATTCAACATGGGGGCACAGACAGCAGGACTTGTGTGACAGATTTCAACTGGTGGGCGGACAATACAGGAAGAGGTGCTATTTCAAGTAATCCAGTCCTAAGCCATTTAGGGTTTTATAGGAAAGAATCAGAAGTGAGCCCAGAAACAGATTTGACTGACAAAAACCCTGTCCTTCCCCTAGCACACCTCTTCCCCATACTTCTATTTCCCTTTCTCACAAGATAGCAAGGTCTCACAACATAGTTTGTGGAAGTTCAGCAATATGCTTTTTTAAAGGAACAGATATTGCTTCTATGATTTTGGGCCTTTAAGAATCCTTAATATATTTTATTTGTTTTATATTTCATATTTTTCTGCAAATCTGGGACTTCTATGAGACTTGTAGAAAACTCTTTTCTGCTCTGGCTTCACAGTGTGAATTTCTGAGCCACACACTGCTTCAGAATTATACAATAATAGGCGGAATTCTGATGTGATAAGGTTCGTTCTTTACCTGAAGACTCCACTTACATCTTTCTGCAGTGTGCGTTTACCAGTACAACTCTCTTTTTGAACTCTCTCAACTGTTCAAAGATGAGCCACAAATATTTAAATGAACAAATAACAGTTCTCTGAATAACATTATATCAAGCTAATTGTTTGAAAGTAAGATCAAATAATGAATTCAGAAATTAAGACATTAGTTTTGATCTTTGAATGTTCCAGCCACATGGAACAGTCAGCTGCAGCCCTGTAGGTTCCCACATCTGTCGGTCCCACTGACTTTAGCACACAACTTGTGGGCTCTTAAGTATTTTTTGGAATTGTAGCCTTAGCCTTCAGCTGATAAAACAATGTGCAACTGGATATTACAAGATGTATTTCTTTTTTAAAAAACAGATGCACAGTGGTTGGAACAACTGGATCTGGTTTGCCACAGTGCTTGTCATATAATTAGACCAGTGGTTTCATTGCCTTGCTTGCTTGTCTATATGTGATGTGGTAATGTGATTATTTGTGTTTACTCACTTTGTTTTGTTGGGTGGCCTAGTGGGATTATTGCTCTAAGATTTCCTATCATCTGTTCCACTGTTTCAGAGATAACCTCTTCTTCTAAAGTACCAATGGAAATAGACTCCATCCCTTGGTGGCATTGACTTCCAAAGGAAAATGGTATGCTGTGAAATCCCATGATGCTGAGAGAATACCAGTGCAAATTGACATTTTGTTGCCAGCTCCAAAAACAACTAGATACATAGAGCAGTATCTTACCTTAGGCCAGTGTTTCCCAACCTTTTCAAGGTCAGGGTACCCTTGACCTCACTCTTCATATCTCACGGTACCCCTGCCGCCACCCTTCACCTTCCCCTCCCATTGCCCCTCCTTGCCACACACCCCACCTTCCCCTCCCAGGGTGAAGGGTAGCACTGGGGGGGGGGGGGGGGGCTGCTGACCTTGTGGCAGGCCCTGCCCCATGGGCCAGCTCCATGTCCTTGCTGGCGCCAGTGGGAGACACCACAAAAATGAGGGGGGGCGGTAGTGTTGCCGCGGTACCCCTGGGACATGCTCATGGCACCCCAGGGTACCAGGGAACCCTGGTTGAGAATGGCGGCCTTAGGCTAAAGGAAGATCCCACAGCCTAATGGTTTTTCTCCAATTTAAATTATTCTTCCTCCAACGGAGGAGCCACTCTAGTTGGAGGAAGGCTATAAACTGTTTAGTGGAGTGATACAGACCATTTACACAAAACCCCCAAAGGCTAGCATTCATAAAAAAAGCTGTCCATATGGATATCCAGACATCAGTGCAGATTTTTCTGTAAATAACAGGTACTGCTGGAGTTCAGGTTTGACAAAGGTATTCTTTGTATTGGTACAGGGCTCCCAGGAATTAAGGAAAGATAACAGAGCTTGTAGGTAGGAACAGAGAATAAGCTAGTAGATCCCTTTGCTTCTAATTCTTTGTTTCTAACTGAACACAAAATATAAAACCAAAAGATGTGCAGCAGTTGCTGCACATTCTACAAAATTGGAATACATTTTTATTTGAGAGACCAATACAAAAACCCCCTACTACTAATAGTTGTTTGTAATAGTAGCGGTAATTACAGCATACATGTTTAAACATGCCTTTCCCCATTCAAACATGATTAATTAATGATGTAATCTGTATAGCAGCAATTCCTCCTCTAGAAGTTTAGTAATTTTAAAGAAATACATGAGCCACTAAGTGCAATCAAATTTGTTCCATGTGAAGACTGCAATTCAGTATCATTGAAATGACTGGCATTTTTTTAATTGGCATCATTGGGATATGCATTGTACATTATGTCCTTCTGATTCACAGAACCTGGCCAGGAAAATGCCAAATAATACAGATAACATATGGACTTACGTGTATATGGATAAACTTGTTTAGCAACACAGCTCTTATTCTGTGTGTTATGTTAGATGTTTTCATGAAGCATCTTCAATACCTCACTCAGCTGCAAGTCCCAAAATTTCTTGGAATGTCTGACATATTCAAGGGGAATGGCCGATCATTCTCTGATTTAATTTCTACAGGTGCTTTTTCTGGCCTCGGTTATGTGGTGAAACAGTCTACACAAACATTGAGCAAGCTCCCAGTTTTGATAAAGATGCTCTTAGGCCCTTCCACACATGCAGAATAATGCACTTTCAACCCACTTTCACAATTTTTTTGCAAGTGGACTTTGCTATTCCGCACATTAAAATCCAGCTGCAAAGTGCATTGAAAGTGCACTGGAAGTACATTATTCTGCATGTGTGGAAGGGGCCTTGGAAGAGCATCCTCTTTCAGAGGACCAATCTCCTTGCAACCAGCACTTACATACAGAATTCTGACCTAATTCCTACTGTCAGCCAGATGTAACGATGCTGTAAAACTGTGGTAGTTCTTCCTTCCCCTCATTTCTATTGCTGCTCACTCATTCAAAGAAGCCAGGAGCATTAATAGTAATTTCAAATGAGGAGAAGCAGCAGATAGGGGTTCTCTGGGGTTGGTAAGTACTTACATGCTCAGTTGGGTTGTAAGTACTTACATAATACAGACATTAATCATTAATTACTTCATTTTACTTAGTTTCATAGTCTGTGACTAATTGTAGGGAGGTGATGAGTAAAAACAGTCCTCCCTTAAGTTGTTTAATAAGCTCAGAAACTCAGTTCTAACTGCAATTCTTACATATGTAGATCCAGAGCAAAATTACAATAGGGAAAGAATTCAGCATAGCTGTGATTATATGGCTGATTGCATGGCTAAGGAACTATTGCCTTGGATGGTTACTGTTCTTCAAAGCACCCTGACACTGGTCCTGTTCTGTTATAAATAAAGAATTTTTCTGTGTTTCAATCCATTCATGATAACTGTACTGAAATCCACAGAAAGTGTGTGTGTGTGTGTGTATGGGGGGGACTTTGTATTCCTTTTGTCCAGTGAAGACTAGGGCTGCAGTCTCAGCTCACGAACACTGAAGGGGCTCCTCAGAGTACTGACTACTTCATTATCCTTTCCCTTTTCCCTTTTCAGTCAGAAGGGTCTTTCATTCTTGGAGTGCTGGGGCTTTTCCTCTTCCCCCACTGCCCTACCTTTTGAATAATTGAAGTCTTAGAAGCTGATTCACCACCAGAAAATTGAGATGTCAAGAGTTTTTAGGCGAGATGCTTTTTGATGGCTCCTTAACAGTTGAGTTAAGTAAATATCATTTGTTTGTTGGGGACTCTTGATTTACCAGGGAGAAAAGAAAACAATATTAGCCTTAAAATGTAATACTCCAAGAAAACAAGGTTGGTAAGGAAAGGGACTTGCTTAGCCCACCTTACCACCTTCTCCACCATTCAAAATGTGCATCTCCCCCGCCCCCCCACTCGCTAATGCAACCACTTAGGTTGCTAATTTCACTTTGAAATTTGAAAGAGAGAGATGTGCCTGCATTCATAGGTGTAGCTGGGCCATACTGTGCCCAGTGTGCACTCTGCATTTTCCGTGCCCCCCCGCCCAGTGCCCCGCCCCCAACACACACACTTACCTTAGTTCAGCCTGAAAGTGCAGGTTGGAAAAAGCGGCCTTTTCACTTGAGGCTGAAAACAGCCTTGTGGGAACTACACTTCCCAGGAGACCTTGGGGCTCACAAGGTCTCCTGGGAAGTGTAGTTCCCACCAGGCTGTTATCAGCCTCAAGTGAAAAGGACGCTTTTTCCAACCTCCACTTTCAGGCTGAACTAAGGTAAGTGGGGGGAGGCAGGGAAGCGTGCCATAAGGGGGTGGGGGGTGATTGTCTGCCCACCCAGGTGCACGCCCAGTGCAATGTGTGCCCACTTCCCCTGGTAGCTCTGCCTCTGCCTGCATTACCACGATTTGCATCTTTTTTTTACTATTCTAAAATTATGAGAGAGCTGCTGGATGCTTTGGCTGACCTGGGGGTGAAGCAGATACAAAAATAGAGAAAGAACAGAAGAAAGAAACTGGCTTCTCTGCTAGATTATTAATCACATTGCACCATAGGCAGTGCTCCACGAAGTTACACAGACTTTTCAGATTTAATGTGGAATCATGTTGCTTGGTAACATAAAGAAATGAAAATGGAACACTGAGGCAATCTGGAAGATTCTACTGTCTCCTTTAACTGGCATCAGCTCTCTGGGGTATCACACAGGCCCCTTCCGCACACGCAAAATAATGTGTTTTCAAACCACTTTCACAACTGTTTGAAAGTGGATTTTGCTATTCCGCACAGCTTCAAAGAGCACTGAAAGCAGTTTGAAAGTGCATTATTCTGCATGTGCGGAATGAGCCACAGACAGCTTTCACATCACCTCCTATCTGATTCTTTTAACTAGGGATAAAAATGGACTTTCTACATTCAAAGCAAATGTACTGTCACGAAGCCAGGCCTCTCTGTTATGACGAAGAAGAAAGTGAAGACTTTTTTACAGTTTCACGTGTGTACATGTCAAAGCATGTGCTGTTAAGGAAGACAGCAGGAAAAAGAAAAGACAAACCATGATGTTAAATACTGACTCACATGATCCCTACCCTTGAGCAATTCAGGTCCTAATAAATTATTAACACCTAATAAAGATGCTAAGTTGAGCTTTAAAGTTAGTGATTGTTTTTTAATCATGTATTTCTTTTGATTTTATATGGCAATAACTATTTCCTTCATCTCTCTTTAAAGAAACATATGTATTGAATTTCAATGTAAGAAGTTAAAATTATGCCACCCTAATCACAAGCAGCTTATGCCTTGGCCATATCAAACCCAAGATTAACTCTTCATGTTTTGAAGTTACTTGGGCAGTCTTCTGCAAGTTTAGGGTATGCTGAATATTTCAGTAACAACCAGTTACATTTTAAAGTTTCTTATCCTGTGTGATAAAACCACATTACCTGACTCTGTGGTGTATGTTTGTGACAATCCATAGTTTATGGACAGAACACAACATTGTTTAAGGTCCCTGATTCAATCTCCAACTTCACCAGCAAAAAGATTTTAGATAGCAGTCTTAGGATAAGAACATGAGATGCCTCCTGCAAGTTTCCAACTTTAAAGGGAAAGGGCAGAGTATAAGTCAAATAAATTAAACTAAGCTATAAATACACACACACACAACACCATCCACAATGTTACTCTGGCTTGCATAGTATAGCTGCGGCTTGCACTCACTAGCAGGAGGACAACCAAATGCTTCTTCTGCCCTTTTGTCTCTGCTTCTCTCTCTCCTTCCTCCCCTTTTTATTCATTGGAATATATAACTTAAATAATTACTTCAAGAACAACATAAGTTAAGGTAAAGGGATACTCTTATCTTTACGGCCATTCGATAGATTTCCTGCAGATGCAAGCAAGATACTGCCTGTTGCCTGTAATCTTGCCTTGTCTGCCTTGAGGTTCTCAAGGGCCAGCTCTGCCTCTCTGTACTATGGCTGGCTAAATGCAGTCTCTATGCCCACTCTGAAATATGACTGGTCAAATGCAATTTCTATGCCCACGCTACCTTACCCTGATTTTTTTGAGTTGCCAAATTTATTCTTTATTCTTGTTCTGTATGTTGGGGTTGGCCGTGAAAATTAGGCCATCGGTAGGGCCTTACCCTGGAAATGAAAAATAAATGGAATTATGATAATGACTAGAATAGTCATGCTGAGTCTGGCTATTATCAGGGATGGGCAGGGTATAAATATAATAAAATAAATAAAATCGATAACTGCAGTAAAAATAGTCTGGGTTCTGGCTGCATGGAGCTGTGCTGTCAGGGCCACATTGAGGATATTGTAGGTCCTATAAACTCTTGTATTTTACTCCACACCTCGCCCCAATGCTCCACTAGGGAAAGACAGACGTCATTCCAAAAACTGTCCTATTGACTTCAATGGACCTCAAAACATGCATACCTGTTACAATCCAGAAGCTGAAATATTTTACGATTCCTTAGGCCTTCCCTCCTCGTATTTTAATATGGGATGTAGTAAGGTGGGGAAGAGAGCAAAATAAAAATGAAAGAATAATGTATTGTAGATGAGAAAGTTGCATGATTTTAAAATACGCATGCTAAAAATAATTAATGTAATTTAACAATTTACACTGTTAATTTTCACCTCAGTTAGTGCATAATGGTTGTGTTCTGTGATTATAATCAAAGGGATCACTTGTGCTAGACAACAATCAAAAGTCAAGGACATTGTACTGCAAAGTAATAACACTAAATGCAGTAGTACAATGACTTATTTTAAATGTCATTAAATTGGAATAATGAATATACTTAAAAATTTCTTACAGTTTACCTGTTCTTTTGTTACCATAGAATCTTTGGTATACAGCATGAGTCTCATCAAATGTTAAAGAAAAATACTGTGATCAGAGCTACTCATTCTCAACATGAATTTGCTTATAGTTTTTCAAATTTTCCATTTTTGATAACTTAATTATTGAATATTTATATTCATTGTTTAAGAACAATTCATATTCTGATAGTTCATAACAGTGTGATGTAGGTCAGTAGTAGAATAGTTTATTATGTGGCAATAAAATAAGCTTATTGCAGATTAATATTCTATGATTCTAAACCAATTGTACTGAGAATTTAATATTTTTAAAATCATCTCTGAATTTTGATAAGGTAGGAATAATTTTTAAATTTATATCTGATATTTACATGTCTGTGCCGTTGTATACTTATTTTAATTTGCCTCAAGCTGTAAATCAATTTTATAGCATAGAAATTTTCAACTTCAGCACATTTTTTAATCAAAAAGAAAATTTGTATGAAAAACTACAAGCAGATTTGTGTTAAGGATGAAAAGCTCTATTTATGGCATTTTTCTTTGACATTCAACTCATCCTGCATATCTGTCAGTATTTTACAAGATAACCCCGGTTATAAATTTTAAAAATATTTTACCTTTATATCACAAATTTATTAAGAATAATTTAACCATATCAGTTCAGATAATGGCTTTGAAGAATTTAAACAGCAGTAAGAATTAAAATTTTGAAAATCAAAATATTTTAAAATAACTGTTTGTATTTCCATTTATAAATATTTTAATTTTTAGCTTTAAAATGTCTGATAGCTATAAATGAATATATAAATCATATGTGAAAACATATGTGAAAAGAAAAAATATATATGAAAACATATGTGAAAAGAAAAAAAGAGAAAAGGGAAGAGAATCTGAAAAAATTGAAAGGATCAGTGCTTCAATTTGTTACTAAACATATCAAAAATTCTGAAAACTTTTCAAGACCTGAACTCAGTGAAGAAATTGATGAACACTGAAAATTTTGTCTTAGTTCCATAAGTAAATCCAGGCATAGTTCCAGCAGATCCTGATGACTCCCAACAGTTTCTTAGAAATTAATCCTGGGTTGCCAGAACCAGAGGGACAGCAGGAAGAATCAGTGTTCAGTAGGTAATTCTGAATCAATACCAAACAAAGAATTTAGTGACAAAAATTATGCTTTCATTTTAAAAATGTAATGTTGTAATGATCCAGCCTATTGGATTGTAACAGCTGATCTAATAACTTATTACATAGAAACATTTTCCTCCCAGAACATTAAATCAAATTTTTGACTTAAAGATAGGCAGATTGGGGATAAGATAAGGTACTCTAGCAAAGGCTTTCTCTTTAGAAAGTTAAATAATGGAGAAACAATTCCAGGAGACTGGATGATTTAAGCATAAGCAGAAGCATTTTATTGTCATTGTGCACGCACAACGAAATTTGCAGCAGCATTCCTCGATGCACACAATTTCAGACTCATACCCCATCCTCACTTTCCCCTTCCTCCACCCATCCCTACACAGCCCCAAACACATCAACATGAAGCCGCAGAGTTTAGCATAGCCACAGCTCTAGAGTAGAAGCTGTCTTTAAGCCTCTTTGTCCTAGTTTTGATAGACCTGTATCGTCTGCCGGATGGTAACAGTTCAAAAAGAGAGTGTGCTGGATGAGACGGGTCTCAGAATATTTTGGGCTTTTTTCCCTTTCTGGTAAAATATATTGTTATGTCTGCAAGCTATTGAGCAAAAGTAGAAAATGGGAAGAAAGGGAAAAGGGAAGGCAAAAAGGGGAAAGAGGTAGGGGAAGAGGGAAGGAGAGACCAGGTAGCTTGTATGACCACACTGCTTCAACCATAGACTTGGCAGAACATCAGTGAATTCTGCACAGCAGAAATAAAACATCTTTAGGATGTTTAAAAAACCATTTTGGGGAAGAAGTTCACACAGCTCTCTTCAAAATATTTTATTTCTTTCAACTCAAGTTTTTTTGAAAATCGCTAAACTAGCAATCTTTTCCCCCCAACCCAGGTTGTATGTTTGTGTTACTTAAATATGCTTGTGCTATTTTGTAAGACACATTAGTATTTGTTTGATTTAACTTATAAAAACTAGGTAATATAATAGTCTGTGTTAAAAGCCAAAGGAATTTGTTATGAGCCAGCAAGGCAGAGTTCATATATCAGGGTTACAGAAGAGCTACAGCAAGCGTATGTTCCAGGAGAAGATAAGAAGGTACTGTTGATCTTTGTTTTACTAAGAGCGAAGCAAGCTTGCTGGCCAAAACAGGTATTGTTGTGTTAAGACAATCTGGAATCAAATAATCTTCAGGGCCCTTCTCATACAGGCCTCCAGTTGCCCCCTCACGCCATGGCAAGAATTGCTGCTGGGCGTGTGGAGGTGGAAGCTTGATACAAGCACGCAAAGGCTGCATCGCAGCGGCCCCAGCAGAGGCCGGCTCAGGAGAGGCGGCTCCCACCTCTTCCCTGTCCCACCAGGCATTGCTTGCTCTTGTCCCTGTTGTGCAGCTTCCCCTGTTGTAGCTTCCTAAGCGCCCGCCCACGCTGCCCTCCGACCTCCAGGGTTGGGAGGACAGCGTGGGCGGGGCTGTAGGACATTGACAGCAGGGCTAGGACGACGGGACAAGGCAAGTAAGCCGGTGGAAGGGGAAACAGAATGATCCTGGCCCGGCTGCCCGTTCACTTTGCATCAGGAAGAATTTCCAGCTTTATTTCTCAAAAACACCCCTTTAAAGGGGTGTTTTTGAGGATGGCCTGATGCCACCCTGAGGGAGAGGAAGGGGAGCCAGGTCGGCGCTGCTGCGTTTCAGCAGCGCCGCCTGTGCGAAGGGTGGCCTGGGGGCAGCATTTTTACCATCCCCAGGCCGCCGTTTTTGGCCTGTGCAGAAACGGCCACGGATTTGCCTAAATTATAAACAATCAAATTCAACCACTGTTATAATGCAGAAGGGGACATTATGGAATATTATAAAGTAACTTCCTTTGTTTTACTCTGGGAACATATGTACATAAATTTTCAATGTGTGCATGCTTCCCAACCTTTGTGTTTGCAAATATAAAGTTTGACTTCATTAGACCAATTAAGGTTTCCAACAAAGTTAAGACAATTCCTGCCTGCTGAGCGAACACAAGCAGGCAGGGAACACTTTATTTCATTCAGCTAATTCTCTTTCAACTAATTCTCTCCCCCCGGTATGGGTGGCTACCCTCCCCCACGATGAGCAAACAATGATTTTTTGCACCAGCTCACAAAACACCTCCCACCCCCAGTAAAACATACATGGCTCTCTCCCTACCAACTCTCTTTCCTAATTTTGTCTTCACACCAACCCTATGAGGTAGGTTGTTAGCCTGAGAAACAGCTCCAAGCCAGTGCAAGTGGGTATTAAGCGTGTAAATCTCTCACAAATCAGCCCCAGCAAAACATTTACCAAACAAATGACAGCATCACCTCTCACAAATCACACACACCCCACTTCCAGCAAAACATACATGGCTCTCTCCCCACCAACTCTCTTCTTAATTTTGTCCTCACACCAACCCTATGAGGAATATTCTGTTCCAATTGCATTTTTGTGGGAAGTCAAGTGCTGTGATGACATGTGAAGGAAAAACTGCAGATCAGATGACTGCTCCACAAATTTAGCTTTCCTGAAGTTATCCCACCCCTCGCACAGCATTCTTGCCTTTCCTGACTGCCTTTTTACTTCTATTTTGTGATAGTGGGATTATTGGGTTTTAGAAAGTGAAAGTTTTACTTCCCTCTCCCCCCGCACCCCTCCCCCTTCCCCCACCAGGCTTCCAGTGTGATAATAATGTAATTATTTCAGGGAGATTATTAGCATTAAACTTCAGACCTAGTTTTGGGGAAGCAGTGTAGGTAACCCTGTTAAGCGCTGTTAAACCCCACTGATTTTCATGGGAAGAACTTAAGCGAGATCCTTTACCTGGGAGTAAGCTCAGTTAGGCAATGGGGCTCGCTTTTGAGTAAATCCTCCTAGGGTCGTGATTCACCCATTTGAAGTGTTGCACGGTTGCTTCAAAGCAAAGTCACCAACTACCACCAAGCTTACTCCCGAGTAATACGCACCTTGGAGCCAACCATTTTTTCTAAACTAAAACCTCAGTATTCAGGTTAAATTGCCGTGTTGGCACTTTATGGTAAATAAGTGAGTTTTGGGTTGCAGTTTCGGCACTTGGTCTCAAAAAGGTTTGCCATCACTGTTATAGAACATGCTTCAACTCACAAATCTCTACACCCAGGGCTCCCTAGTTTAAACAACATTGAAAGTCATGCTGTGGGGGAGGGGGAAATCCACCC
Organism: Sphaerodactylus townsendi; assembly: GCF_021028975.2. Taxonomy (NCBI): domain Eukaryota; kingdom Metazoa; phylum Chordata; class Lepidosauria; order Squamata; family Sphaerodactylidae; genus Sphaerodactylus; species Sphaerodactylus townsendi. The sequence continues at coordinate 124,494,500 of NC_059425.1, read as the reverse complement.
CGAAACAGCCTCACTTTCAATGTTGTTTAAGTAGAGAGCCCAGATTCTCCTTTTAAATCTACCATTAAGGGAGAATCTGGGCTCTCTATTTTAAACAACATTGAAAATGATGCTATTTCGGGGGGGGGATCCACCCCAAAACAGCCTCAATTTCAATATTGTTTCAACTAGGGAGCCCAAATTCACCTCAAAGGAAGACTCTGGGCTCCCTAGTTTAAACAACTTTGAAAGTGATGCTGTTTTGGGATGGGGTGGGGGAATCCACCCTGAAACAGCATTACTTTTTATGTTGTTTAGACTAGAGAGCCCAGATTCTCCTTTTAAATTCACGTTAAAGGGAGAATCTGGGCTCCTTAGTTTAAACAACATTAAAAATGATGCTGTTTCAGGGTAGATTCCCTACCCCCGCCCCACCCCCAAACAGCATCACTATCAATGTTGGTTGTTGTGTGTTTTCCAGGCTGCGTGGCTATGGACTGGTAGATCTTGGTCCTAACATTTCACCTGCATCTGTGGCTGGTATCTTCACAGGTGTATCACAAAGAGAAGTCTGTTATAAACTGTGTCCAGACTTCTGTTATAACAGACTTTTCTCTGTGATACATCTCTGAAGATGCCAGCCACAGATGCAGGCAAAACATTAGGAACAAGATCTACCAGACAATGGCTGCACAGCCTGTAAAACCCACAACAACCAGTTGAATCTGTCTGTGAAAGCCTTCAACGATACTTTCAATGTTTTTTTTAATCTAGGGTGCCCAGATTCTCCCTTTAAATCCACTTCGAAGGGGATGGATTTAAAGGGAGAATCTGGGAAAAATTTGAGGGTGCCTGTCAGGGGAGCAATCTTTAAGCTAGCAGTACCAAAATGTCAGGCTATCTTCTGGAGACTCTCCCGATGATACCATCCAGGTTTGGTGAAGTTTGGTCCAGGGGGTTCAAAGTTATGGACCATCAAACGGGTAGCCCCATCTACTATTAGCTCCCATTGGATAGGAGTAGTCTCCTACTGATACCACCCAGGTTTGGTGAAGTTTGGTTCAGGGAGTCAAAAGGTATGGACCCTCAATTTGGGTGCCTATAGCTTTTGACTCCCTGAACCAAACTTCACCAAACCTGGGTGGTATCGGTAGGAGACTACTCTGATGATACCACCTATGTTTAGTGAAGTTTGGGTCAGGGGGTCCAAAGTTATGGCCCCTCAAAAGAGTAACCCCATCTACTATTTGTTCCCATTAAAAATGGGGGATGGGGTGCTCCCTTTGGGGGTCCATAGCGTTGGACCCTCTGAACCAATGTTCACCAAACTTCGATGGTATCATCAGGAGTGTCACCTGATGACACCCTGTACATTTGGTGCCACTAGCCTAAAAACTTCACCCTCTGCTGGCCAAAACTGAAAAAACAGTAAAAATACAAAGAACACAAATGAACCTGAAATTTGGGGGGGGGGGCACGTAACCAAATGGGGGGCACAGGGGGACATGGGGTACCCCATGTCTCTGGGCAAATACACCTCTGCATACACATGCAATTTCTGTGTAAAAAGTAGATGAATAAAGCTTATTTTGCCTAGCGATCCTGCACACGTGATTTTTCCTTGTGTGGAATATCTGCGAAGCTATTGCAACACAATTAGAGAAGCTGCGATATGTGCATATTTGTGTCTCCATAGCTTCACTGACTTAAAAAAGTGAACAATAATACATGTGGGATCATTAGGCAAAATAACCTTTATTTATCTTCTTTTTACACAGAAATTGTTAGCAGATGAGCTGCAAGCAGAAAAAACTTCCATGGAAAACCTTCACTAAATGGTGAAGGCACGAAGAATTTCTGCAGTAGTATACAAAATGGCAAGTGTAACTGAAACTGAGAGAGCTCGGTTCAGGAGGTGGGAGGAAAAAATATGTTTTGGCTGGCAGCACTTGTGTTCTCTATGCTACTCAAATTGCCCAAATAGATCTGGTTTATAACATCTACAGGACATTGTATTTCTGCTGTGTGAACTGTACCACATCCTGCAGGGTCCTGTTCTCAGATGGCAGACAGTCCACTGCACCTACCATTGCAAATAATGTATGTTTCAGTAACTTTGATATGGCTCCAATATGTTGCTTTGATTTTTCATGGGATGTAATTCTGACTGTAGCATTTTTCCAATAATCAAAACCATTAGTAAATTGATGACCAAATGAATGTATATGGTATGCAAGTGAGGATTTGAAAAGTTAATAATTTAGCTCCATGGGTTCCTGTTGCTGAACATAGCTTAAATTTGATTGGAGTAGCTGCTGTGGCATGTTGTACTATCACTTTGAACTATTTTGGAATTTTGCAGAACATGTATTTGTTCTTTACAGCTTTGCCACAGAAATGGAGAAAGTTAAAAGACCATATAACATACAAATACATTACACAGTTTGTCTGGTCAGCTAGACAGATTGCTATTAAAGCACTTTATGAAAATTATGAGGGAATTCAGCGAGCATTAATAAATATAATTGATTATTAAAGACAACCACTAAGGACTAAACATGAAGCAAAAGTACCTGTTAAAAATTTAAACATTTCGAAACATCTTTAATGTGTGTTATTTGGAAAGTCATTCTTCACAATATCAGGATTATAAATAGTGTCACAGCAGCTTGGCACTGAATTATGCACTGTTATAAACCTCTATGATAGCCTTTTATCTTATTTAAGAAGTACTAAAAATACAATTTTGAGTTTGAAAATTCTTCTAAAGAACTTGCACCAAAATCAGAGTTTAAATTTTTTGAAAGACAACAGAAGTAAAATATACTCCATGATGGAATAATTAGTGAAAACTACCAAACCAAAAATATGAATCCTTTAGATAAATTTCAAATTCAAGTGTTTTATATCTAATTATACATAGATTAACAATAGAGCTTGATAAAAGATGAGCTGCTTATAATTCTCTTTATGACAGATTTGACTTTCCTATTGATATATCAATGTCAGAAAGCAAAGTTGTTTCCAAGGCAAAGACTCCACATATATAATCAAGATTTAGAAGCTTCTTTTGTGGATTAATTTTTATTTTTTTAAAGTTATTTCTGGAGTGCAAAACAGTATCCATATTATTGTCAGAACAAATTGAATGAAATCTGGTGAGAAGGTTCTTGAAAACAAATATTGCACTTTGAATTTACTTAGCAATTTTGGGGACGAATGCAGAAATAGAAGGAACTTTTCAACATTAAACCATATCAAAATCATTTGCGATCTAGATTATCTCAGTCAAAATTATCCTCTTTATCAGTACTTTCTATAGAAAATGAAATATTAAAACTGCCTGTTGACAAAGTTATAAGAGGATTTGCATATAATAAATTTGCAAAGTGGAAGAGTTATTGGAAGAACATTTGTAATTACACACCAAATACGGACATCTGAGAATACAACTTAAAAATGTTCTATTGAAATTATATTACACCAGAGATTCTATCGAAGACAACTAAAACAGTTTCATCTCTTTGTTAGAAGTGTGGGCTGCAGAATGGAACATTTGAGCATGTGTGGTGGTTTTGCTCCAGGGTAAAAGAATATTGGGAAAATATAAATTAGAAATTAAACAGGTGATAAAACATGATTTTCCATTAAATCCTCTAAACTATTTATTAGGATCGTTGTTTTGTAAAGGTCATGAGCTAAACCCATATATGCACATTCTTCAGAATTTCATAATGGCGGCAAAAATTCTATTGGCTCAGGTTTGGAAATCTGATAATATACCCACAACTGAGGATTGGAAGCAAAGAGTACAACATTTGCATATGGTCAACAGGATAAGCCATCAATTGCGCAACTTGCCATTTGAAACATATGAGATGAATTGCGTTTATGGATAGAATATATGAAGACAAAGAGATACATGTCTTATCTACAGAATACTGAGGTACTGACTACAAATTGTTGTGTATGAATGAGTACTGAGGTAAGGTAATTTAGTTCTGGAAAGGAAAATTCGTTTAAAGTAGGAAATATATATAGGAATGCAGGTATATATAATATGTAGGAATGTAGGTATATAAAATAATAAAATAGTGAAGAATAGTCTTCAGAATGGTTTTTGAAATGTGTAATGATGTTATATATGTAATGCTGCTAAGACCATATACTTACTATGAGTGAATGTTATTTTTGATTATATAAGTTACATGACTGATGTTGAAACATGGAAAATCATAATAAAAAAGAAAAAGAAAAAAATGTTGCAAAGTAAATATAATAACCAGTCTTACATATTGAATGTGATGTTACATAACAAATGTGAGTTTTTTTGTTATTAGTAGATGTGACTCATGATTATGTTTTCAAGAACGGTTGCTTAATAAACCTTTTTCTGTTTTTAGAAATTTCTATTGATAATTTTTGTGGATGAAAATATAAACTACCTTTATTTAAAATTGCTGTAGATGGTGAGACTCCCTCGCTCAATAAGTACACCACAACGACAGGCTGGAAAGGAATGGGCCGCAGCCCGTTTATTAAACAACAAACATATAAACAAGAACTATATACATCAGAGCTGGGCGGCAAACGGGTCGCACATCACATCCCAATGAATGGGAAACTGGCGGGAAGGGAAGCCCAGAGATCATACTCCTGAATGCTTCCTCCACATTCTACTCTGCCTGAGGAGATCGGCACCGGCTGAGCCCTCATGATCGCTCTGAGCTCGTCTGCCTTTCCTCCCGCAGGCTCGCTGGGGTGTCACACCGGCTAAGTCTATGGCCGCTTTAACGGCCCAACTCCACCCCACTCCCTGGGGTGTCGGGCAGCGGCCCGGCCTGCCGGCCCGCCGGCCTGCCCGGCCCCACCCCGCGGCCCTCATAGCGCAGAAGCCTGTATTCTGCCGGAAGGCTCGTTCTCTCCCCAGATGTGCTACACTGCTGTGAACCCGCCACGGTAGCCGCTCCACCCTTGCAGGCTCACCGCCCAAGCTCCTCAAGCCTGAGCCTGTCACAAATCTAACCACCGACGGCTGGGTAAACTGAACTGGACTGAAGCCACAAGTCCATGCCCCATTGGGACAGGCGGACGTTTCATCCGGCTGGAAAGCTGGTCCATGACGTCCCGGGTGATTTCGGAGTGTTCTGCCACCGCCTTCCTCGGTGGAAAGCACCACCTTGGCGGCCGCCTTATTAACTTTTCTGCAGGCCCTATCCACGGCCGAGGGATCCACCGCTCCGCTCCAATGAGCCCGCTGCACCATCTCGAGGACCAAAACCAGAAGGTCATATATTAGGCCGGCAACTGGCAAAGCTCCTACGCAAGGCGGCCAACGGAAAACGCAGGTCAAGGCCTGACCTGGCAGGGAGATTCTCCTCCTGCAGATGATCCACAGGATAGTCCGGTGTAGCCAACTGAAAAATGTATTCAGCCACACCTGGGCTCTAGGGCTCATGCCAAAGCATGTGCCCCTGCCCCAACCAGGAAATTCTTACTACCGCCCCGAGTCCCAGACGTCAGCCTCCATTCGGACTTGCAGGCGAAACTCTAATTTGTTGATTTGCGTCAGCCCCACTTCACCAGCACCTGCCGAGCAGACAGTCTGGCGGCATCCCTGGAGTGCACTGGAGGAGGGAAATCAACAAGTCAGGTGTGTGGCTAATGTACTCTCGAAAGGCCCCGAATCGCCACCTGCCCAAACAGCGGATATCCTCCGGGGCCCTGCCTTCTGCTGCCGCGTCCGTGGCGTCTTTATTCTGAACGGAAAGTGCAGGCCGAACTCCGCTGCCGGTGAAATGCCCGGCATGAGCCAAGCATGCCCTGAACACCGCCGCTAGCATTTGGAACCTGGTGAGGGGGGACCCATCCCGCGTGCACCAAGCAAGAGCATGCCACTCACCTGAGGCTCCAGCCGTAGTCACTCAATAAGGGAGTGGAGGGGGCAGGTGGCATCAGCCTCGGGTAGGGCCGGGCATGGAGACTCCAGGTCTCCCACGTGCCCTCTTTGGTCGGTTTTGAATGAGCCAGCCAAGCGTGGACCATGTCCCCCCCATTGGTGACGAGGGTGTTCCCATTGCAGCCGCCGGGTGCTGGGAAGGTTTCGGAACTCCTGGTGAGGCGTAATTAGTTCCCCAGCCCTGAAAGCCTCCGTGGTGAGCCAGGTGGGAAGGCGGCGGCGAAAAAAGCAAGCGCTCATAGCGCGAAGCGCGACACCTGCCCTAGAGCCCCCCAGTGACCGCCCTCAACATCTTCCTTGGTGACCGGGCGCTTGAGGTCCCCCTGTCTGGTGCCCACTCCGGCCGCCATCTACAGCCACTATGGGCGGCGCAACAACAAACGCCTTTATTGCGACGCTGCCAGGAAAACCGAAACCTTTGCAGCAGAAAGCGATGCCTACTCAGGTGCGGCACCCCCATAGTGCGCGCTGGTGCATCCCCTGCCCATGTGGAGCCGGACCAAATACTCGAGGGAGGAGGCCAGTGTCCACTCCCACCGCAAACCGGGTCGAGGACGAGCGAAGCTTCAGGAAATCGCGCGACGTCTGGCCGTATTGCTCTGCATCGCGGGCCGGGTGCCCAACGAAGTTCAAAAACACCTGTGATGACGCCTCAGCGTTGCCCAGGTTCCAGAGGAATCGCCGCACTGTCGCCGAACGGCACCGCTCTCGCCAGGCTACCGGAAACGCATCCACCTGCTGGCGAGATAAAGCATCAGCAATCTCTCATTCTGCAAACCTGGAACAAAAGCAGCTTTGAAAGAGATGTTGCGAGTGAGGCAGGTAAGAACCAAATCGCGAATCCAGGCGCATGACCCGAGCCGATTTGCTCGACTGTCTGTTTACCACATGCACCACTGCCTGGTTATTGTCGCATTCAGGTGAAAAAAAGCACACGCTTGTTTTGCCAGAGGTACCGCGGCTAAATGTGCACCGCCACTCAGGATGGGGAACAGCTCCAGAAAAGTAAGATCCCTGGTGATGCCCTGCGCGTGCCACTCTGGGGCCAGTCTTGCAAGGCCCTGTGTCCACTCGACCCCTGAAGAACACGCCAAAACCAAAAGCTCCCAGAGGTGACATCAGAGTGCACCTGCAGCTTCCAGGCCAGGTTCCAAAGCAGGATTGCCAAAGGGAGATGCCGTTGAAGTTTCGGATGAAGGACAACCAGACGCTTTAGGTCTTCTTTCATGCCAGGGGAGACCTCTGATGTGATGGCTTCAGGGGACTTGAACATTCCTGACAAAGCGACTCTCCTCGCCATGGCCCGGGGAGCAGAAAAGCCCTTCCCGGGGCCACAATTTCACTCCTGCAAGCAAAAAATTAAGGTGGCCGAAAGTAAGGACTGGACCAGGCGCACTCCCTGCATTTTTTTTGGAGGAGAAGAACGGACTGAAGCAGGGCTGAAAGGGCTGTAAGCTTGTCAGCCGGGAGTGAGGACGCGCCTAGAACCGTGTCCAGGTGAATGCCCAGGTAAGGCTGAGGGCACGATATGGCCTCCTCTCCATCTTGTTGGGGAGCCCAGGGAACCCCCAGCTCAGCAGCCAGGACCTGGAAAGCCTGAAGCGCCAGCTCACCCTCCCGGGTGCCCTGCCTGGCCGCATAAACAAGAAATCATCAAGGTAATGAGTCACTCGCAAACCGGAGGGCACCCGCTGCCTGGAAAGCCCATTCGAGGAAGCAAAGGTGCTGAAAGTCTCAAAGGCCCCGGCAGGCAAAGGAGCAGCCCATGGGCATGGCCTTGTCCACATACCAATTTCCTTGGAAGTGGATGCCCAGCAGCTTCCGAAGTCCAGGGGGGAAATGGGCAGGAGCCGGAAGAAGCTTTGACTGAATGTCACACTTAGTTATTGCCAGGGATGCCCCCGGACCTCGGGCCTCTGCCTGATGCAGAGGATGAAAGCTTCGTCCAAGGTAGGGCGTAACGGACTCGAACAAACCTCTGGGTCAATGAAAAAATTCACGGAGTCAGCCTCGCAGGTCAGGAGAGGTGTTGAATTAAGCGAAACTCCCCGGGGCTTTCTTAGGCATCTGGCAGCCAATAGGGATGAGACCCTGGGAGGTTGGGGAGGGAGTGGTGACAGAAAGGGCCAGCAATGCAGCCGGCCTGGATTTCCTTGTTGAGCTTATCAGCCACTCACATCCAGGGAGATCGTATGGACAGAATTTTAGATTGCTGGCATGGTAAGCCCTCCTTGCCAGCCTTTGGTATGGAAATGCGGAAGCCAGAAGAGAAACCCTCCCCCAGCAGACGGGCAGAGCCCCCCTCTGTCTGGGTAGAGAGCTGCAACCACCTCCAACAGCACCCGCCACTTGAACGGGAAGGCCAGAGACTGCAGCTGGAGCGAGCAGCACCTCAAGTGTTTTGGCGGCTGGCGGAGCAACTGCCTCCCTCTGGCCACCGGCATCTTTGTGGGAGGGCTCCGAGCGGGCTTGACGGGCCTGCGAAGGAGGGGCGTCCGCCGGCTTGGGACAACTGATCCTGCTGTGGCTGCAAGCAGAACAAAGTGGAGCAAGAGTGCTACTATATCTACATTTTGCCGCTGGCAAACAACTTTGTTGAATTCCCAACACAACCTTATTTACCGCACCAATTCCGGTAGGCTCTCTCTACTCGGCCTTTATTAGGAACGGGGAGGATCCGCCAGCCCTCCCCATGGCGGGGAAGGCTGGACAGGTTTGGTGGAAGGATGAGGTCCCCGCAACAAAAGGTAATTCTGTGCGATAGCGGCCGTTCTGGCGGATAGCCTGCTTAGCAGTTTATGGCCGCGAGTCTCCCCAGCCAGCGCCGAACTTCGCCAGCATAGACCAAGTGTGGAGCTGCGAGATGCTGGAGGCGCTTCGCATAGGGATACGCCAGTTCCGATGAGGGCCAGGAATTTCCGGTGAAGCCCTGCAGCCAGTTGTTGAAATTCCGCTCGGCGCTGCGATGGTCCTTTTTTTCCGCTTTTTTTGTCGGCCTTCCCGGCCCAACAAAACCCAACTCCCCTCCCGCTGCAGGAACTTCAAAGATATCAACATAATACTCCATATCCAGCGCTTCGGCTTCCCGGAACTTCCTTTGGGGAGGTGGGACTCCGGCTGAGTTAAGCCAGCAGTGCGTCCTGAGTCCGGGCGGGGATGGCCACAAGCGCTTCTGCCGCTTCAGCATGTACTAAACACCGTAAGCCACCGGTGGGAGAGCAGGCACCCTCTCCCCGCTTTCCAAAAAATTCCCCAGTAACCTGCGGCGTCATCATCCTCCAGTAGACTACACCCGACGCATCGAAGAGCTGGGGGATGCGCCTGGAGGAGCAGGAGCGCCCGACGCACCGCTTCAGCTCCTTCACCTTTCAGCTACTCGAGAATGACGGACGATCTATCCACCGGATGTGGACGCCAGCTTAACCGAGCGTACAAAGTTGCAGCACATCCGTTTATCGCTTCGAGGCCCCCTCCGGCGCCGCCACCGATTGCTGCTCACGCGCCCGGCTAGCGGTGGACTCCCGAAGACTGACGAGGTGGGGCCCTGTACTTCGCCAACAGGTGGGCCCGCCGTAGGACTTGAGAAAGATACAACAGGGTGTCCGGCTTCAGGTTCGCGGACCAAGGCAGGATCAGAGGGTCACCCATATAGCGGCCGACGCGTAATTTTGTTCGAGCGGAAGATGCGGGCCGGCACCCCGAGACCAGCTGGGAGAGACCCCTTCCAATGGAACTGGGTTCCACATGCCATGCCGCACCGCCGCGCTACCGATGGGGAGATAAGCCCGAGTCTCGTCAGCGGCGCTTCGCCGCTTCTCGATCACGGCTCAACGACCCGCTGCCGAGTACGATCCCTGCCAGTTCCAGACCCGATCTGGGTTGGACCACAACAGAGCATCGCCAGCTTGCCCGAGTCTGACAGCGCCAGCCGCTTCTGCAGCAGGCTGCTGCCGCAGCTCTTATCCCTTTTACCATTTACATGAAAAGCGGCTGCGCGACTTGACCGCCCAAAAAAGTGAAAAGGGAAGAAAGAGGCTGGAAGCTTGAGAGAAACAAGGGATAGCCAGAGGAAGAAGAGGAAAATCAGCTAAAAAAAAGGAAAGAAAAGAAAAGGCCAGTCTCGCTTCCAGACCTTAATACGCTGACGCCAACTTGACCACGCCTTCTTTGCTGGTTCGCCGCCCGGGAAGAGCGTAGCGGACGCCGGGAAGCAGCTGTCTATAGATATACCCAGCAGGCTCCTCCACGCCTTTTTTCAGGGGAAGCCACAATCATTGCACCGCCCGTTCTGCAACTTGCCACCAGGCCATGCATGCCCCCTGTATCTTGCTCGGCGTTGCTCACCACGAGCCGGGTAGGCAAATGGCTGCCCCTGGTTATTCAGGTGCATCTTATTTGTTGTTTTTCTTCCTAATTCCTGTAATTTTTTTTGTTAATCTTGTTTTTATAGGCTTCAAAATTTTTGTAGGCCCTAGGTACTGTCCCTAAAGTGCCTAATGGATAAGGTGGTCCTGTGTGCTGTGCCCCTCTGCTGAGGTAAGCCCTTCTCAACCAGTGTCTGTGCCACTTTGCATAGTGCTGGTGGCACTGGTGCCAGTACAAGCCTTCTGCTGTTTCCAATGCAGCTTCAGCTCCACACACACACACACACACACACACACACGTTTCCATCCTTGGATTGCAGTCTTTATCTGAGTGGCTGATGTCACCTTTTCTCTCAGAAGACTAAGTTCAGGAAAGGCAAGGAGGGGGCAGAGTCAATACAGAAATGTCTCACTTCTTCTTCCTTTCCCTACCATCCTGGTTTCAGGTTTTTGGTTTCAAAGGAGACAACTCATTTAAAAAAACCCCTCAATGTTAAGAAAATAAACCAGTCCTGGCCCTATCTGGAGTGATGAGGGATGGACTATTGTGTGTGGGACTGATAAAGATGGCAGGGAAAAGGGAATTATGCCATCCATTCTGTCATCTCACCTGTTGACTCTGTTAGGCATTTAGTCAGCATTTAATAAAATCTAATTTCAAAAGAAGACAAAGGGAAAATTTAAAAAGTTGCAGTCACATGCAAGCCTTGTCTTGGCTATAAAAGCCACAGATGTATAGGAAGAAAACACATTGTAAAATATTGATTAATAAATTCTTGTAGTTACAGATGGAGAGTGTAAATCTTTTGATGGAGTAAACTTTCACAGATTTCAATGGCACTGCAGCATTAAAAATGTGACATCCTATTGACTGAAACTTTGGTACCCAGCCAGTTAACAAGCAAGTAGATGTATACAAAGCATTGATTTGGCTTCATCTTCTTTCTGGCTCATGGAGAAATCCTACTTACAATTAAATAACACCGTGGGGTGGGGTGGGGATTGTTTGTTCTTTTATCAATATCTGGCTGCAACATATGGAGGAGTTTCTTTTGAGTGATGTTGTTTTCCACTTGCTGAGCTAGCAATGTACCATAAAAATGTGCTCATTGAAATGACAGAAGAGGCAAGATGTACGGCAGAAATGGTGTGGTCTGTTGCAATAAATTACAGGTTTCCTTTTCATGTACAGCACTAAAGGCGGCCCTGATGCAATTAGCTACAGCTGGCTACAGAATGAAAACATGCATCTATAGCTCAGACAGACAGACTAGAGGGAAGGGAACCAACTTGTACTTTCTGGAATGCATCATTGAAAAAAAAAGGATGAGGGGAAAAGACTGTAATTTTCATTCCTGGGCACAACAGACACTAATAATTTTTCTTTCTCCTCACAGAATTCCAAAGCTGTGAAATCTACACAAACCTAATAAACACTTTTACTTTATTACATAACAATTATGCACAATCAGGTTGTAGCCATTTTTCTGAAGCAAAAATGTGCATAAATACTTTTCTAGGAAAGCAATCATAAAAAAGGCTAACAGCTGGAATGATGATGTGATGTTACAAGATGCCTGGTTTGTACCTTGGGGCCTAAACAACATATTTAAGTCTATTTCTGTCTGAAGAACATAACAGAGAAAGGGAAACAGCAGACCCATGCATTTTAGTTCAAAGAATATATAGAAAGAAGAGGGTCAGGGGGCAGAGAACTTATGTTCTGAAAGTAAATGTAAAATCAAACAAGTAAGAATGGAAACAATCTGTAAAAGTAGTTAAAGGAATTATAAGTGGTTTGAGAGACACATCACTTTCTATGGATAGCGTATATACTGCTTTTCTTCCAGTGTTCTGGTCAGATTCTAATGTTCTCAAAACACTAAAGAAGACTGTAAAACCTTTCTATGTGAGACTGCCCTTAGGTTTGCCATTGGCTCACCTGTAGTCCTCTACCTTCAGCCGCAATCACTCATCCCCAAAAAACTCAGGAGCTGGAGACGAAATGGTTGGAAAAAGGCTACCATAGTTCATTTCTGAATGGCACAATTATACTGGGTTACAATCAACATTTTACATACCGGGTCTATTTTATCCCAGTTTCTCCCTTCGGATGGCTGCCCTTTTCTGTGAAGGAATCGTATGAAGACTGGGAGGTAATGCTCCAGTTGTTTTCACACGAGTCCAGGGCTTTGCCTACAAGTACCACAAGCTATTATCCCGTGCATTACGTGCCAAACATCTTCAGTTCTCTCCCATCTTTTCTGACTGGCTGTTTAATTCTGGGGCAGTAGCAACTTGAATTGCATCGTCAGGCATGGAGATCAGGCAGCTAGGCAGGAAAAATAACCTGAATCTACTCCTGATTGGTTTTTCCACAGTAGCAGGCTCGCTCCAGGATTTTAAAAAAGTACCTCCAATTTGGCAAGTTTTAAAAATCCTGGGTTAAGAAAAATATTGTGGGGCCGCCCCAGAGCAGACCCGATTTAGGACTGGGAACCATGCAAAAATCTTGCACAAACCAGGATATTTAATTTGCCCATCCCGAATATTTGGACTGTGCAGAAAACACCACACACACATATATCAAGAGTGAGAGATTTAATTACTTTGATTGTTTTTAGAAATCCAAAATTGGGTGGAAAGGCAGCATAAAATGTTTTAAATAATATTAAATATTAAAGAAAAGAAAGTATTCGGATCATATATAAACCAGGATGCTCGATCCCCTCTGTTCTGATCACAGTTTGATTTCAAATTGTTAAAAGCACTCTTAAATTTTTTAAAAAATATTTATTTTTCAGAAGTTCGAAATAGAATCCCACCAAATACTTTACACAAATATATTTTCACACTAATTTCCACATCCCTTATACCTTATCTGTTAACTTTGTAATTTTTTTTTAGAGAATGGTAAAGCAAAAAAGAAGTGATTTAGTCTTGCTGGGGAAGGGGTGGGAAGCCATGTTGCTTCTCACTTTCTTCTCAGCTTGCCCCCTTTGCCTGGTTGAATCAGTGTTCAATGAACAAAAGAGATGGAATAGGTCCTCCCCAAAACCAAAGAATTTAGGGCAAAGCCAAGACCATCTATAACACTCAGGAGGCAGGAATTATTCAATGAAAACTATCCAGAATGTATAAATTCAAGATGTAAGGCTATAATGAAGTGTAGTGACACTGTGTGAGAGACACAGTGGCAGCCCTTCAAGTGGAGAGACAGAAAAATATCACCATCAGCCTGTCATCATTACCTCTCAAGTTACACCGCTGCACGTGGGATGGGGAGGTAGAACCACTGCTGCTTCCAGGGCTGCCATCACTTATTCTTCAGGCACAGAGTTGTGAGAGGGGAAGTACTAGGGTTGCTAGCTCTGGGTTGGGAAATACCTGGAAATTTGGGGAATGGAGCATGAAGAGGGTAGGATTTGAGGAGAGGAAGGATGTCAGTGAGGCATACTACCATAGGCTGTACCTTCCAAAGCAGCCATTTTCTCCAGGTGAAGTAACCTCTGACGCCTGGCATCAGTTGTAATAGCAGATGATCAGTTGTAATAGCGGATGATCTTTAGCCATCACCTGTTGGGGTTTGGGGAGAGAGGGGCAGAGAAGCCATTGGAAAGATGAAAAAAGAAAAAAGATAACCACCTTCCCTGAGGAATTCTTTTTTCACTTCTTGACTTCCAGTAAGTCATAAAATGTGGCTAATCTCCTAGACTCTCCTTCAGTACTCTTGTTTCTGAATGTCTGCTTCAAGGGCTGCCTGTAGTGATTTAATTAAATGTTATTATAATGGTTATTATGACTGGCATGAAGAAAGCTGACAGGAAGGAGGAAAGTTGATTCATTTGAAATAGGATGCTGGAGGAAACACAAATCAACGGGTTCTAAACCAACCTGGAACTCTAAGGCCGTTTCTGCAAGGGACAATTATACCGAATTACAATAGGTATCTTACAGTCTGGGTCTATTTTATCCAGTTTCTCCCTTCACATGGCTGCCCGTTTCTGAGAATAAATCAAGTGAAGACTGGGAGGAAATACTTCAGTTTGTTTCGCATGAGCCCAGGTCTTTTGTATTCACACTGTAAGCATATCCACGCATGCGCAAACATCCCTGGTGTCCTGTGTTCTGATTGACTGTTGTTTTGGGGCAGCAGCATGGGGAAACAAAGCCCCCCTTTTTCTGGATATGGCCCAGCACAGGCCTCAACATGGCAACTGGCAGCAAAAAAACAATGGGGCACATCATCACAATTCATTCCCACTCACATTCTCATATTTTTGTGGAAAACTACAAACTCCCCGCCCCATGATATGCCCACTAACATTAAATCCAAAGTGCACATCTCCCTAGCTATGCGCTCCGAGCAACTAGTACATGTACAGAAAAGAAAAAGGCGACATTTTGGGACTCCACTCCTGATTAAATCACACTCAATGGCACTCGGTCAATACCATAAGCAAAAAATGTGCTTGAGGGAATTTTTAGAGAAGGGCGAGCTGCAACAGTTGGCGGCTCAGTAGAGTTGAAAATTGAAATTATGTCAGGTGGGGAGATCAGGGGGCAGGCAGAGGGGTGGGGAGATCAGGTGACTGGGCAGGAAAAATAAACTGTTCTGCTCCTGTGCTGTTTGCACAGTAGTGGGTTCACTACAGGATTTTTGAAAAGAATCACCAAATTGGCAATTTTTGAAAATCTCTAGATGAGGGAAATAATGCAGAACAAACCCACTTTAGGACCTGGAACTGTGCGAACATCTTGGCCAAATCGGGAAATTTGTCTTGCTCAACCTGGGATATTTGGACCATGCAGAAATGACCTAAAATGACTAAACTGAGGTCACTTTATTTGGTCACTTTATGAGAAGACAAGAGTCGCAGAGTAGGACACAAAATGATTAGAAAAAGTTGAAGGCTGCAGAAATAGAGGAAGACCCAAAATGATATGGATTGACTCAATCAAGGAAACCATAGCCCTCAGTTTGCAAGACCTTATTAAGGCTGTTAACAACAGGAAACTGTGGAGGTCATTCACTCATAGTGTTGCCATAATGCAGAAGTGACTTGATGGCACATAGCATAAATACATTATAATAGCTCATGAATTTTTGCCTTGGTACTTGATTTTTATACTTCTTTTTTCTTAACATTGTTAGATACTTTGGGGCCTAGAAGGATAAAATATCTAAAACAAATAGAATAAATATAAAGTGTCATAAAACCAAGGAAGAAAGAACTGAAAGGTGACAAAACAAGCGCAAACTTGTTTAACTTAGTTTACAACTGGAAAGGGAGCAAAATCACTTCTTTAATTTTGCTTTCTATCAACCTCCATGATAGAAAAAGAAAACATTTGTTCCTGCATTAGCCTTACATTAGCTGCAGAAAAAAGAAATCAATATTACATGTTATAGAGAAGGAATGGAGTCAGGCCATGAGCCCAGACAACAAATTTCTATAATTTCCAAGCCTATAATTTACCTCAGAAATGTGTGGTTACCTTGAAGAACAAAAGTCTTCCTGACTTACTAGTCTAATGAATAACTCAGGTGTGAATGGAAATATATGAACTGACGGGGGAAGTTTCAAAACACTCAGACTAAACATTGTTTTTGGACTTCTCCCATTAACGTTCTTCCTATCCTCTCAAGAGCTAGCCAAAGGAGGGTATGCCTCTACAGGATTAAGGCTTATTACACATTTGAAAAACACTGTAAATTTTCTGTTTAAAGGCAACTTTAGAAAAAATATGTAACATTGCAGAAAACTGCTGAAGTCAATGAACTAGGCAATATTTATCAGTCTTTACAGAAGATGAATACCACAATCTCAATTTTAAATAGCTTTAAATTAATGTAATTTGCATTCTTGTGGATGAATGTTTAAGATAACAATAGTACTACAAATGGCCAGGTTACATATGCTCATACTTTAATATCTTTACTAAAACAACTATTACAATGTATAATGTGACAATGAAATGGGTAGAGAGGGTAGAAAAGAAGGAATGCGCCGCTGGAAAGAGGTGGGGAAGAAAGCAGAGGAACAAGATTATCAGGGGAGGGAAGGGACAGAGGTAGAGGGGAAAGACTGACAGAGAAGGGGAAGGGGAGAAAGGGAATGTGGAAGTTATTTTGAGGTGATAGAGAGGGAAGGAAGCAAAAACAGGGGGACAGGGCATACTTCCACTTGTATATTCTAATAGAGAAGATGGTCAAATCTAAGGATAGTTTTATAATCATGATCATCAACAAGAGGATTTTTCTTCTTTCATTGAAATTTAGAAGCAGTACAGAGCAATCCCACATAATTGTTTTGGTAGAAGACAAAAATGTTAGGATCATATTAGAGATTGAAAAATTTATGAAGTTTTAAGAATTAAAAACCAGAGATCTCAAGCAGCTGTTTCCCTGTTATAATATTTTGCTCCTAAGTCTATGGCCGTTTTCGCACAGGCGATACCGAAACATAGCGGCTCAGACCTAGCATATTGCGCTGCATGCCGCCTGGGGACCCATGCCGCCCTTAGCTGCCGCCCGGCACTGAGCGGCGTTTTTCAGAGAATAGCTGGGAAGCGCACTTTTTTCTGAAAACGCCAGGCTGAACACGCTTTTGCTATGCGGGCGACGCTGGCGGCTTCCTGCGTCTTCCCCGCACTCCCTGCCTTCACTCACCTGGTCTCCGACCCTCGCGGCGTCGCCCGGACACAGGGACATGCCTGCTCTCGCATGGCTACGGAAGACACGCCAGGGCAGGGGACATGTCCCTGCGCCCGCAACGCCGCAGGAGGGCTGAGCCATTCAGGCGGGAGTTTAATCGGCCAGCTCGGCACTCCACTTGGCGGCTGTCTTCCCGGTTCTTCTGGGATCCATGGGGCCGGTCCCAGCTATTGTCGGGTCGATGCGTCAGAAGCGCTGACCAAGCCTTCGCCTCCGTGGTGGAAGGGCCTATGTGACCTTCCAGTGGCGACACTGCCTAGGGACGGGGAGGTACCCTATGTCCCCAGGCGCCCCATTTGAAGGTGTCACATGGGGGGGGCGCCAGCATTTCAAGGTAGATTTGTGGTTTTTTTTTAATTTTTAAAGTGTTTTTTTTTGGAACTACGACCTGCGGAAGCATTTTCGAATAGCGGCACCAAAATTTCAGAATTACCATCCAGGGGCTATCCTGCGATGTCTCCCTAAATTTGGTGGGATGTTTGGTTCGGGGAACAAGTTATGGACTCCCAAAGGGGTGCCCCATCCCCATTGTTTTTTTTCAATGGAGAGCTAACCTGGAGATGGGGACTACTCATTTGAGGGACCAAAGTAACTTTGGTCCCCCTGAACACAACCCCCCTCACTCAAACATTGGTTTGGCATCGCATGGAATAGTTAACAGGATGATACTCCTGAAAATTTCAGATGTCACTAACTTTAAAAAAATACACCCCTTCCAGGCACCCCAAAGAAATTTGCCTCCAAGATTCTTTGTTTTCCGGTGACTTTTGCTCCATTGTGGCCAATTGGGGAATTCTCTGAGTGTGTAGGCGGGCTGCACATTTTTTGAAGGTAGGAGACACGAGACTTTCAGGGTGGCTCCAGGAGGGCTTCCTCTGGTAATGGCATCCAGGTTTGGGAGACCTTTGCTTCTGGGGGGTTCAATTTTATGGGCCCCTAAAAGGCTTGTATTTTGCTTCCAGCCTCCTGCACGCGAAAGCCTTTCGTGGGCTGAGTTCTCTCAGAACTCTTCTCAACTCCCCCCCCCCCCACTCCAGAAGCCAAGCTCACCAGGCTTGAGATGCTATTACTCAAGGGCCTCTTGGAATACGCTTTGAATCTGGACACCCTATCTTCAAAATGTATCCTGCCTCAGAAATTCCTCGTGGCTACAATGGAGCAAAGTCACTGCTACAAAAAAACAAAGAATCTTGGGCAAATTTCTTGCCGGGGTGCCTGGAAGGGGTGTATTTTAAAAGCTAGTGGAACACCAAAATGTCAGGGGTATCATCTGTTAACTATTCTAGCTATTATGCCACCCAAGTTTGGTGAAGTTATGTTCAGGGGACCCAAAAAAGTTATGGTCCCTCAAGATGGGTAGCCATCCTCAGGTTAGCTCCCTATTGAAAACAATGGGGACTCAAGAAGGGGCATCCCATTTGGGCATCCATAACTTTGCTGCCCTGAACCAAAGATTGCCAAACTTCGGGTGGTATCATCAGGGCAGTCTCTGAACGATGCCCTGGAAATCGATAGTGCCACTAGCTTTAAAAATACACTCTTCTGCAGGCTGAAAAACACCAAAAAATACCCCCCCCCCAAGAAGCCTCCAAATACCTTGCATTCAAGCATTTGTTCATATTTGGGCTGGACATAATCAGACAATTTTGTCTGAATGTGCCCAAGTTGCCAACGCAGATACCAGCCTAGATCTTGCTATTTGTTTCATCTGGAATCTCCAAACCTCAAAAGTGATGCTGTTTCAGGGTGAAGGAGAATCCACCCCAAACAATCACTTCCAACCTTTTGTTTTAACCGGGGACTGCAGATTCTCCCTTTAAGGTGGATTTAAAAGAAGACTCTTGAGGCTCTAGTTTAAACACCCATTGAAAGTGATGCTGTTTTGGGGAGTGGATTCCACTGGAGAGTGTTTCTTTGTAGGAGAGATGATGCTGACATTTGTTTAGTAGAAATGTTTCTGCTGGGGAGTGATTTAGTAGAGATTTACATGCTTAATACCCACTTGCACTGGCTTGGAGTTCGATTTCTCAGGCTAACAACCTACCTCATAGGGTTGTTGTGATTAGGAAAAGAGTTGGTGGGGAGAGAGCCATGTATGTTTTGATGGGAGTGGGAGGTGTTTTGTGAGCTGGTACAAAAAATCATTGTTTAGTCATGGTGGGGGAGGGTGGCCGCCCATATGCCGGGCGGGGGGGGGGGGCACCAAACTCAGGTTTTGTCCCTGGGTGCCAGTTTACCTAGGTACGCCCCTGGTAACCTTACCCTTTTGTTCTTTTAATCTATGGATCTATTTGTTATTGTTGATCAGATATTGTTTTTTGCTGTATGTATGTTTTATGGGTCAATTGACTGCAACAATAAATCTGAGGATACTTAAAACCTGCTAATTAAAGTAATGGACAGGCAAGACAAACCTTTCCACAGATCTGAAAAATGCCCCAGGTTTGCAGAAAAAAATGAAATCTAAAAAAATACATTGGGAGGTAAAAAAACCTCGCAAAATGATAAAAGAAGTACATGTAGCTTTAAGAAGCACAACCCCTCAGTGGCTGTTGCAATGCAACCACAGCATTCCAGGCTTGGTTTCTGTGAGTAAAAGTCAGAAGGAAGGGACAGGAGGGTTTCCTTTTCTGTTTCAGTGTTTGAGGGAAGACCCACTGGAGCCACATCTTGCAGCAAATACTGGATGACTTGATACCACCTGACTTGTATGACTCATCTAGACCTGGCTGCTTGCTATTGTTCAACAGCAGCCACCTTAAGAAAGCCAGTGTAGTGCAGCAATTGCAGCAGTTAGAATTTTTAATGCCATCTGGTTGAATTATTGAAACACTGTATGAATTTTACAGTTGTTTTGTAACTGAGCCCACAAGAGGAAGGACAGCCTATAAACTGATTGAATGAATGAATGAATGAATGAATGAATGAATGAATGAATGAATGAATGAATGAATGAATGAATGAATGAATGAATGAATGAGGGTCTGGGAGACCCAGGTTCAAATCACCTATCTGCCATTGAAGCTCACTAGATGATGTTGTGTCTGTCACACACTTCCACCCTAACCTACTTCATGGAGTTGTTCTCAGGACAAAAAAGCAGGAGAGCTAAATGATGTAAGCTGCTTTGGAGAAAACACTATGGGAAAAGGTGGGGTATAAATGAGGTAAACAGATATAAATATAGCTGAAGATGGGAAGCAGATAAAGGGCAGCTTGGTGAATGGCTGAGAGGGAGTGAATGAGGTAGGCAAATGGAAGAGGATACAGGCGTTGCCAGGAGGAGGAAAAGTGGAAATATGTAGGAAAGGAGATACAGAGGAAAATGGGTCCTTGAAAAGTTCTCTACCATGTCCTTGAGGGCTCCCTACCATGTAAGTGGACCTGGCCCAGCCATAGTTTTGCTAGGCAGAGGTTGCCAGTAGGAGGCTGAAAACAATTAGGAAGGTAGACTGGGTGAAAAGAACAGAAGGAAGCACAAAGCTTTCCCCAGTTTAGTGAGGTTGTGCTACAATTAATGGAAGGTAGAAAATCTATGGATAGAAATGCCAACTGAGAGTATCCTATTTGACAGGAAGAATTCTCAATCTGTTCTACTCTTGTCAGTCATGTATATGCTGAGTCACTTTTATCACTGACTATTCCAGTTCCTGCTGCTTGGAAAAATTAACCAGCCAGTCAAGGAGCAAAGGCAAACATAATCTGCAGTTACCACAAGGCTTCTGACCCTTTCTGAATATCAGAAACTACTCATATGAAAGTTCAGAGTTTGGGACTGTGTTAGACCAGTAATGTTTCTGCTACAGATCCCTAGTATGAATACTAGACTAGCATGATCTATACAAATAGTTTCATCTTAGTACTTAACCAAGTGAACAATGCTGCCTTAACTTCTGAGACCAAAGAAGAAGAATTTTTGTGGCAAGTTTTCACCTTCCACCTGAAGAAGACTAATATGATTGTTTTCCAGTGTCCTTTGTTTTTGCAACCCAAGATGAGTTACCAGGTAATTTGGCTGGTTCGTGTTGTTTTTTTCCTTAGGAATTTAAAACTAAATCCTTTAATCCATGTCTGGACTTCATAAGCTTAAAAGTGGGAGGAGGAAGCAAGGTGAACTCTTGGTCAGTGGGCTATGGAAAATATTTAAATTTATCTTTTGGTTTTCAGCTTTTCTCCATAATAAGGCTTGTTACCTTATTCATTGACTCTCTGGCAACCATGAGATACATGACAAATGACAAATTAAAAAATGAGTGTATGTAGGACTGGAGACCTTAAAGGATGATGATTTTTTCTGCCCAGATTTCAAGTGGTCAGGCAATAGCTAGTTTTGTCATAATTTCACTTGCAGAGCTTGGCCGCAGCCAAACACTTTTATATTAGTATAAACTATACTTGATTGTGATCCTGTTGTCTTTTCTGTATTCTGAAACAATACAAAATGGCATCAAGTTATCATAAAACTAGAGTGAAAATTTAAAGCTGCAGAACTCACAACAGCCTTTATCTTAACAAGCTATTGAAAAAGTCATGCAGAGTTTATGTAGTCTATTTCATTCGGCAGATAATTCTATAGGAATCATCATCAGAATAGCTCTGCTGTTGGTGATGACCAATCTCACCTTAGAGGTTGAACCCTCAGAAAGATTTGTTGCCTTGATAAAATATGTAGTCTAGAAAAAAATTGTTTTCTAGATCACATGTTGAAAAAAATGTTTAGCTGTAGCAGCAGTTTGTAACTCAAAAAGCACAGATGCATCCAAAACTATCCTTCATAAATCTGGCCAGGAATGTCCTAAGCCCTTCTAAGATAAAACTAATCAATCTCCACACTAGAAGGACTTCAGCTTTCCCAACTAGTTTTGCCTTCCTCCAGTCTGGAATTATTTTTAGAATGTTCCGTCCCATCAATCTGACAACTGTATCTAGACACTTGGATGGCCCGGGAGGCAAAAACAGCCCTGGAAAGGACCCTGTCCCCAATGAGAAGAAAGGCGGAAAAGCAGGCTTGCCTGTCTCTACAACAGCTTATGAGCTGCACGGACCACTGGCTCTCTTGCATCAAGCTAGATCAATTGTAGATGTGTGCTCTGAGAAAAACTTTGTTACAATTTCAAATATAGACATTGGGATTGAGAGAGAGATTTTTACCATGATTACTGATATTCAGGTTGGGCACTACCAGTTTACTGAGTTCCCGAACCATGTAGGGCTTAAAAGGACAAATACAACACCTTGGTCAATTACACACAATGTATCTGATGTGATGGGAGCAAATGTCCTTTGCAGTAAGATTTCTTGTATGGACCTATTTCCTCACTTTCACTTTCTATCCTCCCAGCAGCGAGCAAGAGCACTTACTAGCACAAATTTAAATTTGCTTTACTGTTAGAGTGGGCAATGTGCCAGTGAGCACAGCTTTGCCCTGGACCTCTTCCCTCCACCCACAGCCAGCCTCCTAGCTCCACTCTTCCCAGTCCCTCGATTTCCCTCTCACCACCGTTTCATGTTGCTGGCTTCTTTCTGCTTCTCTAAGTGCTTATATCAGGATTTCAATATAAGCCAGTCTCTTTCTGCCTCCATCTCACCTGCCCTGCTCTGCTTCCATACTCTCCAATTATTTTTAAAATTGTATTTGGAACAAGCCTCTTTTTAAAAACAAGTTTCTCAGCAGCAGCGAGAGAGAGAGAGAGAAGGAAGCAAGGGGGATAGTTCAGTGGAGTTAAGAGAAGAAGTGATGAGCTGGTTTAAGAGAAGCAGCAAAAGGTAAGGCTGATTGAGACTAGCAAGCAGCTGTGAGGCAGGCACTGGGAGGCCTCCTTGCGTGTAAACAGAGAAATGCACGGAAACCACATTTCAACCCCACCACACAGTTTCCAGTAATGGGCCCTTGATCTCAAGAGCTGATCAGTAGCATGTGTAATTGCTGCAATATCAAGTTCATACACTTCTGGTAACTGTCCCTGACCAGCAATCTAGCTACAGCATTCTGCAGTAGCTTCAGCTTCTGAACACTCTTCAAAAATAGCTCCAAGTAGGTTACATTGCAGTAGCCCAGTCTAGATGTAACTTCATCACTGTGACTAATCAGATTGAGACAAGAATGGGTGAAGTGGACGCATCAGTGGAAGTTGGGCAAAAGCAGTTACCAGTCTTCAGGAGGCCCTACTCAGACTAGCAGACTGCTGGATGAGGCAGCTTGGTAGATGGATGGAATTGCAATAGACTACTGTGGCCCACAGCCCCTGGGCAAACTGACAGACCAAATGAAAGCAGGGGAAGAACTTCGACTGTGGAAATAACTAATGAGTGATTCAATAGGTATGAAGAGAACCAGATGTGAGAACACAATCAAGGAAACCTAGGGTGTGAAGGAAGTCAACCAAGACATCATGAGTAACTCTCAAAAACAGTAGAAAGGTCTATGAGAATGAGGACAGAGTAAAGATCTTTGGATTGAGCAGTTTGTGAGAGATCATCAGTAATTTTGAAAGGTGTTCTTCAGGAGGGTGAAAAAAGTGGAAGTCAGAGTGTAGGGAATCAAGAGAGGAGAAGGAGACAAGAAAGTTGAGACACTTGAAGTAAGGAACTGGAATTGATCTAGGAACTGAGATGCAGAAGATAGCAGGAAATTGGGCAGTGATGATAATGAGTCAAGAATGTGGTGATCTGATTTCTTGAAAGTAAAGCATCCACTTTATAAGTTCAACTAGAATTGTTGTTCAGACTCTCCAGGGATCTTCCTCAATCTATTGTCTATGACTAGAATTTCGAGTTGTTTCAGCTGTGGTAAGTCCCGAAGACCAAACTGCGGAAGAAGCAGGGACCATATGCTGCTTACAGACAGAGTACAAGCAAGGCTGGTGGAACTATATGAGTCTCAGGCCCTTTCCGCACGGGGGTTGTATGGCGCCCTGGGGACGGCAAAAACGCCATCCCCAGGGAGCCATTCGCACAGGGGACACAGCTGCTGCGCAGCCGCGCCACCCTTGCGCCGCCCGACCGGTGCCAAGCCGGCGTTTTCAGAGTGCGCTTAGAAGCGCACTTTCCTGAAAACGTCGGCGGGGAGCCGCTGCCATGCGAACAGCAGCGGCTTCCAGGCGCTTCCCCCTCCCCACTCCCTCCCTTCACTTACCTGGTCTCCGGCCCTCCGGCGCGTCGCCGGGGCCTGGGGACACGCCTCCTGCTCTGCGACGCTGAAGCAGGAGCGCAGGGCAGGGGAGGCGTGTCCCCAGGCCCCAGCGATGCGCCGGAGGGCTGGAGACCAGGTAAGTCCACCAGGCAATGGCGCCCAGCGGCGCCGTCTTCCCGGTTCTTTCTGGGACCGACTACGCTGACCCGGTTCTTTCTGGGACTGACTACGCTGGGTTCTTTCTGGCGCCGACTACGCTGACCCGGCGGCTTCTGCCTCCGTGCGGAAGCAGCCTAATGGAAGCCAGCACCTCAGGTAAGGCAATAGGAACATAAGAACATAAGAACATAAGAACAAGCCAGCTGGATCAGACCAAAGTCCATCTAGTCCAGCTCTCTGCTACTCGCAGTGGCCCACCAGGTGCCTTTGGGAGCTCACATGTAGGATGTGAACGCAATGGCCTTCTGCGGCTGTTGCTCCCGATCACCTGGTCTGTTAAGGCATTTGCAATCTCAGATCAAAGAGGATCAAGATTGGTAGCCATAAATCGACTTCTCCTCCATAAATCTGTCCAAGCCCCTTTTAAAGCTATCCAGGTTAGTGGCCATCACCACCTCCTGTGGCAGCATATTCCAAACCCCAATCACACGTTGCGTGAAGAAGTGTTTCCTTTTATTAGTCCTAATTCTTCCCCCCAGCATTTTCAATGAATGCCCCCTGGTTCTAGTATTGTGAGAAAGAGAGAAAAATTTCTCTCTGTCAACATTTTCTACCAAATGAAATCAGGAGATGCAGCTGTGAGTAGCATCAGGCTACAATGTTTCCATTGGAAGTAAGAGCATCCCCATTTTAGTAGCACATCTTTTTTATATTGGCCCTGCATTACTGATTGTGAATGGTGATCTGAGACAGAGTTTGGAGATGAGATGCTAGAAAAAGCTGCATGGAAAGGTTTTTAGAAGTATGCTATTGCACTGGAGAACATGGGCTGAGATGAAAGGGAGAAGCTTGCAGAGCCAGTGAACTATATACATTTGGTGAAAAGATTAGTTCATTCATTCTGGTCTAGTCCTAATTTTCCTCCATGCTTTTGGAATGACTATAGCAAACTTGGTGCCAGAATTGACAACACTCATAGATTTTTCTAGAAAAGACCAAAGAACAGAAGATGACAGACTCTCACATCTGTGTACTCTTATGTAAAATCTGCTTGTGTTTCTCCACAGGAATCATTCCTAAAAGCACTTAAACAGAAGGCTAAAGATATGTCATCCCCAACAGCAGCTTTTGTTTGAACAATCAGGGCCACATCATACTTTAGTTTTTTTTCTACATCCCTTAGTTCTAATTTCATAATTTACAAGTAATGAATGTTATTTTTTTCTGGAAAAAATATGCTACTTCTCACTATCACCTGCACCATCACGTATGAAGCCAATGTTTACTTTGTCATGAGAACATGAATTGGACAGCAGGACTGGCTGAGATTACACAGATATTGTTCCCATGTAGGAAAAATATCATGTGTGCAACGGCCCTCGCTGAGTACATTTATGAAGAACGCATGAGTGCTTTACAAGCAAATAAAATCCCCACCCCCTTTTCCATCCTCTTTAGATTTTGTTTTGTAGGTAGTTGGAGATCTGGTTTACTTTAAAACAGAGAAATAGACAGAATCCCCTGAGGTAAACTCATCGAGTCCTGGGAGGTCTTGGTGACACAATTGAACTGGCACCAAATCAATAAAAACAGAACAGAAGAGAGCAAGAGAGAAAAGTAATTAAAACATTCTGTTAAAAAGAAACCAAAGTCATAATTAAAAGATGCAAACTATTGTTTTGCTACACTAATTGCATTTTAATTCTTCAATAGTCAGCTGAACAGTATAAATGCAGAATGGTATAAAGTCCAAAAAGGTCCGTGTGATGGTGCTCTTTCTACTGCTGGCGTGATAACAGTATTCATGCTCTAGAGCAGAATGTGCTCTGTGCTTTTATTTCTGTGTGGTTGAAAGCAACTTCTTCCTAAGATACCATGAGGAAGAAAAAAACCCATTTTATTAGCTTCTCTTCCAGTCTGGACAATTAGTCTGTTGTGTACTTGTGTCATCCTGGCACAATCATATGCATTCCAAAGCCAACTATTTTAGGAGCTTATATTCTGCAGTGAATTGAATTGTAATGATTCTGGAATATATTTTACATATATTAAAGTAGCCATTCTGAGCACACTGGAGAAACCTATGGAAGTCAGTGGAACTTACTTCTGAATTTGGTTAGGATTGCTTTATTAATCTAGCATCCACCCAGCTATCTTCATGGCTGCTTCCGGACAACTTTCTGCCACACACAGGCCGCTTCCGCATGGCCACGCTGGGGGTTGGATCAGCGTACATGACACCAACCCAACCCCCCTGGGACCGTTCGCACGAACGCTCCCGGTAATGACAGGGAAGACGGCGCCATGCTGCGCCGTCGCCCAATCGACTTACCTTCCCTGCAACTTCCGGCGCATCACCGAGGCCAGGGGACATGCCCCTTGCCCTGCACGACCGCTCTGGAGTCGCAGGGCGGGGGGGGCATGTCCCCAGGCCTCGGCGATGTGCCGGAAGGTCACAGGGAAGGTAAGTCGATTAAGAAAGGGGGGGATGGCGCCTTCCAGCCGCTGCCATTTGCACGGCAGCAGCTGGAAGCTGCCGTTTTCCAAAAACCTCGCTCAGGGAGCGAGGTGGGAAAATGGCAGCTTCGCGCCGCTGGGATGCGAACAGCTCACTAGGGACAGCATTTTTGCCGTCCCTAGGGCGCTGTAAACGGCCCGTGAGGAAAGGGCCACAGAGTAGTATATTTACATATCAGCAAATGAATCTGTGAACCACCCAGAACCACATGCCTTACTCAAGATGTCAAACAAGAAGACATTTACTGGAGAACCATAGTCACTCTTGCATTATCTAAGGCTATAAAGTTTTTGGATCCTCTTGATGAAGTTAGTAACAATGAGAATAATGACAACAAAAATCCTGTTATTTGGTTTTTACCACGTTGCTTTCTCATCTGTAGAAGACATTCGTACACTTCTGGAAAAGTACTGGCACTAGAGGATGCTGGCATGGGAAGGAACTATCAGTGCAATCCTAAAGGGCTCAGGGTGGTGTACAAATAAAACTATACAATATACATAGAGTTTAGTATAAAACTATAATATATACGTATAAAATTAATTCAGATTAAAACCATTGAAAAAAGCAACAATCTATACTAAAAGGAATTTATCTGCGACAGATGGCAATAAAAGCCCTCCCCCCAACTGAGCCCACTGGAGGTCTAGATCATATGGGTCTCAATCAACCTGGCTGGCCAAATGCCTGGTGGAACAGGTCCATTTTAAGGGCCCTCCATATGGAGCCTGTTCCACCAGAGCGGGACCAGGGCTTTTATAGCAGGACCAGGGCCCTAGTAGAGGCCAGCTGGATGTGTTTTGGGATGAAGACATCCAATACGTTCTCCTCTGATGATCAGAGGGACCTAGTGGGGAGACACGGTCCCTCAAGTATGTAGATCTGAGGCCGCTGATGGCCTTGAAGGTCAAAACCAACACTTTGAACTTGACCTGGAACTTGATGGGCAGCCAATGGAGATGGTACAGGACCGGTGTTATCTAGTCCCAGCTCGACGTCCCAGTAAGGAGTCTGGGCAGGTTTAAGATTCTGGAAATCAGTAACAGTAAGCCAAAGTTCAGAAAAGGATAATAACAGCAGCAAAAAGGAAAAGGAAAGACAAAGAAGCACCCCAAAGTAGAAAAACTAGTGAACATATTGAACAAAAAAAGAGGCTGCTGCTTTTGGGATTATTTGACTGGTTTTGGGTACTTGACATGTAACAATGTAAAAATCTGAAAAGTTCACTGCAAAATTTATAACATAAGAAACCAGCAGTATAAAATAATGGAACAGAAATAAACCAAAAATTCACTACAAATAAAACTGAATTCTATAGCCCTTTGGTTAGCCTGATCTCATCAGATCTCAAAAACTAAGCAGGGTTGGTCCTGACTTTGACAGGTGACCTAACTTCAGAGGCAGGCACAGATCTCCAAAATACAACTATTTCACATTTGGAAATATACACTAGTACTTCCTGGTCCTGAATGACGGATGTCAAAACATTGTTATGAGGTAACTTTAACCATGAAACTGGTGACAAAGAAAATGTTGCAAAGGCACGGGATCACTGATGATAGTCATCAAATTTCCACATAAAAAAATTCCAAGTTCTTGATTTGGCTCTCAAACATCAAATGCCAAACTGTACCAGTATGACAACCATCTACATTTAGGTATTGTGCTGGCTATGCCACTTGTTGATATGTACAATCTATTCCCATCAACTCAGCAGAAGAGATGTATGGTGTAAGAAGCATTTTGGCAAACAGGAAAGCATACATGTACAAGAGATTCATTTTGCAGCAGCAAAACATTGGGGAAGATTTCACTAGAAACAAAAATGTTCATTTTCCAGTTAATTTTAACATATAAAAAACTCTTCATGTTCAAAGAAGAGTACAAAGACAGATCAACATGTGTTGGTTCTGTTCTAAGCCAAAGATTTCAGGAACTACATTTTGGTTTTTACAGATCTTATGAGAATCTAATTAAAACTGCCATTTCTACAAATGGTAAGAATTATTTGGCTTCCTTCTGCTGCCAATATTGATATGAAGTGTCCACTGTAAATTAATCTTATTGCAAAACACTGTAAAAACAACACAGGGGCCACCCTTCCAAAATATTCTCATTTTAAAAAAAGATGTCAAGTTTTCTAATTGTAAAGTGTAGTTGATACTGGATCTTCAAACTTTGTGACAGATATTTATGAAGCATTTGGCCTCATGTCAGTAGGATTTCTTTTTAAAAAATGTTAGAAACAATAGGGTCCTTTACTAATATACCAGGAAAAACAAAAGGTTCAGAACAATCAATAAAAGTAAAAACATGTGAATGCAAGATCTATGGAAAAACAATTTTAATAGTCACATCTCAAAATCATTTCAATAAAGTCTCTCACAGCGAAACCCAGTATCAAAAGCAATAATACAAACATCAATAAATCACAAATGTGCAAACATGAATCTTGTTCAGCAAAAATCACTTTACATATGTATATATAAAACAAAAGACTGGATCTGCATGGTGTGTGTGTGTGTGTGTGTGTGTGTGTGTGTGTGTGTGTGTGTGTGTGTGCATATCCTAAACAATAATGTGCTAAAGAATCAAATGTCCCGATGACGAATCCTCCACCAATGGAGATATTTGATTCTCCCCTGCTCATAGAGCAATGGCGCCAAGGTGCTGCAGGGCCCTAGAAGTCCTCCTGCCAATAGTCAGCCTGGCCATGGAACATCTGATCTGTGCCCCAGCAGCCAGACTATGGAGCACCTGCTCCTTGGGGTTGGCAAAGCCTCCCCTCCTCCCTCTCCCCCTTCCCCTCCCACCCCCAAGACCCAGGCCGGGCTCACAGAGCTGCTTTGTGGGCCCGGCCAAGCCTCCCCATCTCCCTCTCCTACCCCAACCATTCAAATTTCACCCTCCCCTCCCCCAAGCCTCACCTTCTACATCTGCCATTTTAAACTCTAATGAAATGACTGAAAAGTGTCACAAGTATAGCAGCACAGTTATAAAATACCAACTGGTACAACCAAAAGGCAGACTATTCATCAAACAAATTCATCATGCTTGATTACCCACAAGACCTGCCTTACCTTTAACTTTGGCAGAAGTTTCTGTGACTTTTATGTATGAGTTTTAAATACGCCTCTGCAGCAATCATTGCAAGAAGGAGGGGGGAAAGTCTGTCTGAGAGCTGTTCATGCCTTGAAGTATGGAAGTACATCTTGGCCTCATCCACAGTTCGCACCTCACATACAACTTCATTATTTTATTTTATGTTTTTTTTTAATTTTAGGATTTATAGACTGCTCTTCCCCTTGGGGACTTAGGGTGGCTTACAGCAATACATAAAATTAAAATTCAAACAATTCTGGAATGTCAACCTGTGACACTAAGAACTATCTGACTAAGGGGAAAAGGAAGGTCAAAGAATTAGGGCAGCGGTGGTGGCCCTATGGCACATGTGCCAGAAATGGCACTCAGAGCCCTCTTTGTGGGCACATGCACCATCGCCCCAGTTTGGGCACTTGGCAGTGACATAGCATCAAGGGGGCGAGGGGTGCACAACACACTGGGCGCATGCCCCTGTGAGGGCATGGCAAGTGCGTTCCAGGGGTGTGATGGGGTGTTTTGGGGCGTTCCAGGGCAGGGCAGGGGCAGACGGGGCATGGCAGAGGCACAGGGCACACGTGTGCCCTGGATGCAGTTTCCCCTTGCTCCACCCCTGGCACTCAGTCTCTAAAAGGTTCGCCATCACTGGATTAGGGTAAGGTAAGAGACAGGAAGCCAGCTTGGTTGGAATTATCATTGCTGCCCTCAACCATAGGCCTAGCAGAATATCTCCATCTTACAGGCCCAGCAGAGCAGTGACAAGTCCTGCAGGGTCCTGGTCTCATTTGACAGAGCATTCCACCAAGGTGGGGCCAGAGCTGAAAACATTAACTGGAGCTTAAATATGTAAAAGGTGTGCTGTGCTTATGAGATTGAAACGGTAGCCCTTTTCATATGAGTAGTGCATGGGGGTTCAGGAGTCAGGACTGTGCCTGTTAGCTCCACTGTTAGCCCCACTTCCTTGCATCCAATCCATCAGGCCTAATTAGAACAGATATGGGCATCATTGGTATATACACAGGCTCACTCTCAGTCAGACCTTTGAATGCATGCATGGAAGACGAAGGGAGAGCAATCACATTCTCCACCTTCATATATTTATTGAGCTGAATAGATACATAGACCTCCGTTCTTCTGCATGTACACCTATATGTTGGTGTGATAGGTATATTAACCCAACGTTCAGCTTGTCCATGTTCAGTTTATCAAAGAAATTGAACTTCAAACAAGCCATGTTTTTTACACTACAACCCAAAGCAAGATCTTCTGTCGTTGCCACATATAGTGACTTTGTTTTTTTTATAGACCCCCCCTTTTGCAAAGCTGTCAGATGGTACCAATTTACATCTGCTGTTGATGTGAGCCAGTTTTGAACTTTTAATGCAAACAATGTTTGAATTGGGGAGGCAAACACTTTGTTCGCCAGAGAAACTTCAAAGGGTTTCCAAAACAACTGCATGCTTGATAAAGAAACATAAAACAAAAAATTAAACAACACTTGGAAAGTGAAAGCCAGACCAATAGGAACAGCAACAGCAACAGCAAAAAAAAACCAACACCAATTATTATGACCCAGTATAGGGAACTCATTATGGTGCCTACGAACTGGGGGTTGTTTTTTTTTCAAACAGAATGTATGTATAAAAAGATTTTTTAATGTTCTACAATAGATTAATATTGAGATGGTAGAATAATTATAGAAACTGGGAGCCTGGCAAGTGTCAGAGACACAATTAACAGGCCTGATGCCTATCTTAGTTTTCATTGTGTGCTTTTAGCATTTTTGTATCATTCTGCAGAAGATGTGGTAGGATTGTACAGGAATTGGAAGGATTTCTGCCAATTTTCCTTCTCGCTGTAGTCCTTTGTATTATATCTCACTTTGTGTCTGGGGATCCTCAGACCTCAGTTACAGATTTTAAGGTAGTCTGAAAATCTACAGGAAGAAGGGAGAGCAACCCATTTCATAAACTCTTTTCACTGGATCCAACTATACCTCCAACTTGGTATATTTAAAAAGAAAGTCAATTCCCTGTTGAAACCATTCTCAGCTTGTAACATTCCCCTACTTTTGATAAAGTTTGATAGTGTAACAGCTCCATGCCATACATAAAACAGTCATTATTTTCTGAATTGAATATTTTAACAAACCATTCAAATTTGGTTTTAATTTTAACTGCTGATTCCATCCACGAACTTGGAAGATTGGGTGCTGTGTGGTTTCCGGGCTGTATGGCCGTGTTCTAGCAGCATTCTCTCCTGACGTTTCGCCTGCATCTGTGGCTGGCATCTTCAGAGGATGATCCTCTGAAGATGCCAGCCACAGATGCAGGCGAAACGTCAGGAGAGAATGCTGCTAGAACACGCCATGTTCGAAACTGACACAGCACCCAAAGGACTGCCAAGGAAAAGCCTTCTAATGAATAACTTGGAAGATTGTTTGAACAAAAACAAGCAAAATCAGATTATACATACATTCTGTTTGAAAAATGCAATTATATCTGCTTGCACTTTTAATTGGATTAATTGCATACCCTAATGGTAGAATTCAGTCATGAACTTTGGCAGAGTAATGTGCACAGCATTTGGAATAACTTTGGGGACTATTACATGAGAATTGGTTTTCTGAGTAACATGCTATGGAAACAGCTCATAAGTCCAACAAATTCCCATAAGCACAAAATGTTCAATTGGAAGAAGATTTAACTTACAGTTAAATAAAAGTCTCCAAATATGTCAATGGCTTTGGGGAAAGGAAGCACACCAATCAACAATTTATGAAAGTCTATCATTTGGAAATTCCCACTATAGCTGAATCATTGGAATGACAACAAAGTTGCTGGCAGACTGCATTACAAGAAATTTAATTGACAGCATTTGTTAACAAGAGTCATTAGGAATGTACACAAATTGACACAATTAGTAATAATCTCCATTAAAAGTAATTTTATAATGCCCCAGCAATTGCTCTACTCTACTCCCCATGCACTGATTTCATCAGGAATGCTGCCTGTCAGCCTCAAGTGGATCTTTGACATGGCATTGACTGTAGTGGAAGGCAATGCAAATTAATAGGATCTAGTTTCTAAAAGGAGAAAGTATGACACTTGGAGCACCTACTCCTCTTGCATTCCCTTCTAACTCTGTGCCAGATAGGATTTTTTTTCATTCAGTGGCTGATTACACACAATGTGCTTGCTGCATGATGGGATGTATGTCTGTCACAGCAAGATTTTTTGTACAGATATTTTTCATAGTGCCCCGCTATCACTTTCCATTCTCTCCGTAGCAAGCGAGACCACTTCTAACACAACTTTTAATTTGTTTTGCAGCCAGAGTGGTACAGATTTGCCAATGAGCACAGTTTTGCCCTAGAGATCTTCCCTCTTAGCCATTCCCCCTCTCATCCCCTTCCATTTTGCCAGCTGCTTCAAGTAACAGAAAATATGCTCTCTTACACAACACCAACCTCTAATTCTCTTGATATTTTGAGAAGTCCATATAAAGAGAGCTTGGAAATAACAAGCTTTTGTCTTCCAGCAGCAGTAGCACCAGCAGAAGGAAGTGTGGAGGGGAGGGGAGAGGAAAAGAATATCAGCTCTAGGACAGTGCCCTTCTTTAGAAGCCTGTGGTCCAGGAGATTGCTTTGCCTCTTTGATTTGGGTGGGGGTGAAGGTGAGGAAGAATTACATTTGGAACAGTAATGTCAACATTAGTACATCTTAAAGGACTAAACCAGCAGTCTTGACTAATGGGTGTAATAAAATCCGTGCTTTTAAGAATTACTTGATGGGCCCAGTTAAGAGAACCAGGTTTGGTGAACTCTCTGCAGAAAAACTCCTGGGAAACGAGGGAGTATCTCCTTGTGTGTAAACAGAAAAGACAAGGAGAGCCCTCTGCAACCCACAGGGGAAAGCATTCCATGCAGAATGGGCCAATGATAGACATTCAACAGACAAGAGACAATGATAGACATTCAAGAGACATTCAAGAGATAAGTGTGGGAAACCCAGCACCTTGCCTGGAAATGAACATCTGGCTATGAACAACAGTACAACCATAGTACCTTCCACACTCCTTCCATTTATTTTATCATGGTCTATTGTAAATATATTTTATTATAATTCTTAATTTCTAATCTAGATAGCTGATTTACAGCTGTGATGGTGGAAAACTATCGAGATGCAGCAACTTATAGTGAAGTGCTGGGTTTTCAAGAGGTATTCAGAGGTGATTTGCCAATGCCTGGCTCTGCAAAACAACCATAGACTTCCTTAGTAGGCTCACATCCAACAATTAACTAGAATGGACCCTGCTTATCTTCTGAAATGTAATGAGATTAGTCTAGCCTGAGCTATCCAGGTCAGGGTGATTTATAGTTGGGGTCAACAGCTACAGATTTGGGGCAAAATTCAGTCTCCTGAGGAATGCCATTCACATCCTTCAGAAATCAAGCAAGCAGCAAGAGACAATTACCTGGAGTTCTTTACATACAGAACTCTCAGCAGACCACAGCCACCAACTGTTCTGAGCCTGGACTTTTACTTTCCACCCTCTCCTCATAGGAGCCTTTGAACAAATTATTTCCTGACTAAGAACTTATGGCAAGGAAATAAAAATACCATTTTAAACAATTTACAAATGTTAAAAAATCACATGTATATTTCATTGTCATTAGTATTAAATTTCTGCTACACTATCCATCCCTCCCTCCCTCCCTCCCTCCCTCCCTCCCTCCCTCCCTCCCATCCATCCATCCATCCATCCATCCATCCATCCATCCATCCATCCATCCATCCATCCATCCATCCATCCATCCATCCATCCATCCATCCATCCATCCATCCATCCATCCATCCATCCATCCATCCTACCATCCTACCTACCTACCTACCTACCTACCTACCTACCTACCTACCTACCTACCTACCTACCTACCTACCTACCTACCTACCTACCTACCTACCTACTGTTTCTCTTCCACTATCCTGCCTGTGTGTCAGCTTTTCATTCCCCCTGGCACAGCAAGTGAAGTGGAGAAAAAAACTGAGGTTGTTTCTGCACAGCAGCAGAAAACAACTCTCCACTGGTGGAGCTTTGGGACTCCTCACACAGTAACGTGTGAGCGGCCGCGAAGCTGCTGCAACCCGCAGCAGTAGCTCCACAGGGGTAGTCCCATTTACTTACCTCTCCTCCCTGCGCAGCTATGGACAGGAAAGCGGAATTTTTAATTTTAATTGGGGCAACCCTTCAGACTGAGATATAAGCATACAATTTTTAACACATTCATTTTAATCACTATCATTTTAAGGGATAATCTGAAGCTCAGCACTATGTGTTTGCATTTTGTTCTGAACTCCATGTAATTCAGTAGAAGTCAAGCTATTTCATGGCATATGTGTGTTTTTGGAAAGGGGAACAATTTGACTTCTACTTAAAAACAAATCCTACAGAAAATTCAGTTAGTTGAGCTTGCTATCAATACTTTATTTTAAATCACAATTCTGTAATACAAGCAGATTATTAATTTAATCACTTCTTTCAAACATGTCATGTGAATCAGAATTAGTTATCCATCTTATTCACCATTTATCTCCAAACATGGTTTATGGTTTATTAAATTTGTATACCGCCCTACACCCAGAGGGCTCAATATTATTTGATCATGCACAACCTATCTTCTAACCTCTCTAGCCACTCTTTGTTATTTGGAACAGATTTTTCTTCCAGCGTCTAGCAATGACAATATGATCAGTTGTTATTGCATAAGTTATTTTTATTTATTTTATTTAATATCCCATCCTTCCTGGCCTTAGCTGGGCTCAGGGTGGCTAACATACATGTTTAATAATCACATAAAACACTTAGTATAAATAACAATTAAAAGATATCATAAAGAAAACCCTGATGGTGGTTTACATCTATATCATTTGCCCCTGTAGATGCCAATTACCCAGTCTCATAGATTTTATTTGGGTATAGGAGGAGCGTAGATAGTGGGGTCAACAGATTTCATATAGTTTTATCTCAGCCTCAATTTCAGTTTTGCAACCTCTGCAGAATTCTGCAATATTCTGCAAGTTCTAATATCCACAGGCTGTGCATTCCACCCTGTAGAAGCCATGGCTATAAAAGCCCTGGCTCTGGTGGAGGCCAGTGCATGTCCTTGGATTCAGGGATCACCAGAAGATTGCTCCTGGAGGACCAGAGGGTCTTCTGCGAGGAGTATGGGGAGATGCGGTCCTGCAAATATGATGGTCCCAGACTGCTCAAGACCTTAAAGATTAGTACCAAAACCCTGAAAATGATCCAGAATTTGATTGGCAACCAATACAGGTGGTAGAGAACACATTTTAAAGACCAGTCCTTGAAAAGAAGAACAGGAACAGGAGGAAGGAACAGATATAAGAGGGAAAGAATGCCTCCTCCCATATACACCTGCCCAGGCTCTGAGATCAGTAGGGCAGACAGTCCTGGTGGCCCCATAACCTTCCAAGATTGGGGGGGCCACCTGGAGGGCCTTCTCTGTGATGGATTTGGAACACTCTCCCTGCAGAAGTATTCCAGGTGCCAACTCTGCAGGACTTTGGGCACCCAACTAAGACCACCCACTGTTCCTGGGCACACAACTGATGCCTTCTGAATGGTGCTTCCCCTCCCCACTCATCCCTCCTTACACTCCCTTTTTGTTTTTTGGGACCTGTATCAGTTATTTCCTGATTTTTAGATATTTTTTATAATTGTATTTTTGAATAATTGAAAAATAATTTTTAATAATTGTATTTTATATAATTGTATTTTTGTGCTGTGCTTTTATTATTGTATCACACCCAGGGATTCTGGTGATCGGTGGAAAATAAATTTACAGAAATAAAAAAATAAATTAGACATATACAAGATAATGTAAAAGTGTAATTATTCATTGACAATTCATAGACATCAACATGATTTATTCTATCATTTAAATGAATTGTTTATTATATGCATACATATAAAGGAAAATGTGTATTTAACAGAGAGAGGGCATCATTTTGTACATTTGCACTGCTCCAAGAAAAATGTCAGCCCAACCCTGAATATATAGTTTCCAATATTTTACAGCTCGCAAATATTCCACACAAATATAAAAAGGGTATCTTTGCCACAAATCCAACAATTCTTTGTAGTATTATACATTTGGAGAGTCTATTTGGTGACAGGTTCCATTGGTTTGCCATTTAATTATGTTCTCTCTCGAAGAGGGCTTAGTTGAAAGGCTGACCTGCTTATAAGACTTGGTGTTGTAATATTTAAAGATATCACCAAGTCCTGACTGTCAGAAAGTGTTTGGCAGGCATCCCTAAACAACATCCCTAAGGTGTGGTGATGTCTCACAGTATCACCACACCCTACTATTTCTTAAACAGACTTAAAAAAAATATGTGCAGTCCTGCTACTCTTATTAACTATGACTAAGCTCTGGGATTAAATGCAGAGTGATATAGTACCTAGAAACTTATGATACCAGTTAAAACTCTACAGCTGTTGATTGGGGGGGGGGGGGGGGGAAATATTTGCAATCCAAAAGATTGCTATTTGCTATCAAGGGTTTCAGAACACAAGGAGGTAAACACGTAGATTGGTTAGATTCAAAGTTGGAACAAATACTCAAAACAAAAGTAGATATGAATAAGAGCTGAAGGAGATACTCCACAGACTCGATTTGACTAAGGCAAGTGTAATGAATTTGCATACTAAATACTATAACGCAGGTTTTCATAATTGTTGGGATCTCTCGATACAAAACTGCACAGTCATTATCACACGACTAATTAATCATTAAAGAGTACAGCACAGTAGCTTGATTGCTATTGTTCTCTGCTGCTCTTTTGCCATCTTCTAAATTTATCGTGTGTGTGAATGTCGCTGCAAGAATTGAAAATATAATAAGGAAAAGAGACTTTTGACATATGTGGAGGACATGTAAAATGGTTAAAATATTCTGGATTGAAATATTTGAAGTGATGAAAAGTATATTCAAAAATGAATTTGAATGTAAGCCAGAAATTTTTCAGTTGAAATTAATAGGTACAGTATTTAAAAAAGAAAATGAAACTTTAGTATTGGATTGGTAGCTAACATGGTATAGTGGTTAAGAGCAGGTGGATTCTAATCTGGAGAACCGAGTTTGATTCCCCACTCCTCCACCTGAGTGGCAGAGGCTTATCTGGTGAACAAGATGTGTTTCCACACTCCTACATTCCTGCTAGGTGACCTTGGGCTAGTCACAGTTTCTCAGAACTCTCTCAGCCCCACCTACCTCACAAGGTGTCTGTTGTGGGAAGAGGAAGGGAAAGGAGCTTGTAAGCTACCTTGAGTCTCCTTACAGGAGAGAAAGGTGGGATATAAATCCAAATTCTTCTTCTATATGACCACCACTGAAAGAATTTTACATGCTAAAGAATGGAAACCCCCCAAAATACCAACAATAAAGGACTGGATATATATGATAAAGATTTTCATAGAAATGCTATGTTGTGTTGTTTGGATATAAGTGTTTTAGTTAAAGCAGAATTGAGAACTATACTGAAGTTTTTTCCCCCTAGATTTTAATGTAATCCATAATGGAACAAATTACTGGGTATATGAGTATTTGAGTAAATAAGACGAGTCCGTTATGTATTTCTGAGAGCTTTATAATTTATGTGGGTTTTTTTGTAAATTATATTGTTCTTGATTATTGATCAGTGTTTTGTATAATATTGTTGACCGCTGAATTTAAAAAACCCAAATCTGTACCCTCCATATGCATGCTCACTCATACACTTGAGTTTTGAGACTCCTTATGGTTGAGAAAAGCAGGGTACAAATCCAAACTTTTCTTCTTTTCCTACACCAGCTGCAACTGTCCAAATTTTGGAGATCTGTATATACTTTATTACAACTGGGGTACTATCCAGCACCAAGTAAGATACTCTTAAGACAACAGATTTCAGTGGGGCTAGCCCATTCCTATTCCAGTTATGTGCTGTAGCCACAAAGTGAATTTAATAATAAACAAATATCAGCACTATCAAATGACATCATCTGTGCCAGCTGCATTCTTCAGATACCAGTGTACTGTCCTCTGTGAGGAGGACTCTCCATCTGGCGATTATCAGGGCGGGGGCCTTTTCTGAGGTAGGTCCTGTCCTTTGGAATTGCTTACCACAGCGGGTACAGAGAGGGTCTACAAATATTTTAAATAAAATAAAACAAAACTGAATATTTAAGGGAGTCATGTTGAAGTCAGTTAGCCAAAATTAAATTTTAATATTAGCCATATACTTATCAATATTACAATATACGAATATTTATACATTATTAATTTCAACATATATATTCACATGTTTAGAAATGTTATTCACCAAATACTATGAACTACCATATATCAACATGCATTGGATTGAGATTTAAATATTTATCAAAGGAACAAAAGGAAGGGGAGTACGTCTTGTTTTTAAATTTACCAAGTGGGGTTTTTTTTAGCATTTGCTATGGTTATAAGTCATTACATAGGCTGATTATCAGATAAGGGATAGAGTTCAGAACATTTGTGTCAGTGTTACATATTAAACAGCAAATGCAAACTACAGGGTTCAGTTTCTGGCAGGCATTAAGACCAGGGGACTGGCAATACAAACAAACAAATAAACAAAGAACCCAAAAGGAAAAGGGGGGGGACCACTGCCAGGCTCCTAGAGTCTGCAGAGCTAGTCCAAAAATCTCAAAATACACAAGAGTCAAGGCTCCCTTCATCAGAATCTCGAAAGCTTATGCCCCCAAAATCTCGTTGGCCTCTTAGGTGCTTCTGGACTGGAATCTAGCTGTTCTACTGCAGACCAGCCTGGCTACTCTTTGAAAATAAGAAAATAATGTGTTTGGAGTGGGGAGGGGGAGCAC
Organism: Sphaerodactylus townsendi; assembly: GCF_021028975.2. Lineage (NCBI taxonomy): Eukaryota > Metazoa > Chordata > Lepidosauria > Squamata > Sphaerodactylidae > Sphaerodactylus > Sphaerodactylus townsendi. The sequence continues at coordinate 124,454,651 of NC_059425.1, read as the reverse complement.
TTGACTGAGACAAATAGAGTCTGATACAAGATTTCACAAATAAGAACTTTAAATATTTAAAAATTAAAATGGAAACTGTATGGAATAAAAATGGTAGCGTGTCACAAATGCTAGAGGTACTTTATAAGGGTTTGCGACTTCTATTGGGTAAAACCCAAAAACTTTCCTGAAGTTTTGTGTGTGCACTTTCCTGAAAGTGTGTGTGCACACATGCACAACCCCTTATCCCCCATACACCATTGGGCTAAGCCCATAGTCTCTGTTTTTAAGAAAAGAAAATATTTTATTTCATTAGTAAGAAGTTGCAGGAACAGCTGCTCTGAGATATGCTTTCTTGTGAGTAAGCGATTTTGCATGCCCAGCTACTCAGTTCATGGAATCCGTCTGACTGGAAGACTACAAATTTTGGTCTTTGCCTAGGCTGAAATCAGCCTTTTGATTGTGATAATAAGATCTGACTTTGTTCCACTGCTTATTTGGTTTCCCCGCATACCCCATCTCTAGGGACTCATGCTTTCTGCTTTTCACTGTACAAGCTAAGTAAGGCTGCCATTTGCCTATTAATAATTAATTAATTTGCCTATTAATAATTACTTTGCCTATTAATAATTAATTAATAATAGGCAAATGACAGCCTTACTTAGCCTGCTATTAGTGTACTAGGCTATTATTAGGCTATTATTAGTGGGTAATTCACCTACCAGTGCTCTTGGATGGAAGAATTGATCATCCCTTGACAAAGCAATATCACTTATGGGGGAGACCTAGAAGGAATGTTGATGCATTGATGCCTTTACTATAGACATCTGGGAAATTGTGGAGATCTGGTAATTGGAAATCTCCTGGTAATACAACTGAGATTACAATTGATCTCCCATCAATAGAGATCAGTTCACCTTCAATCAGTTCACCTTCAATAGAGATCAGTTCACCTTCATCAATAGAGATCAGTTCATTTGCTCCCCAAATCTCACTACTCTTAAAACCTCCAGGTATTTCCCAGTCTGTACCCAATAACCCTAGTACCAGGTTCAGAAAAGGGCTGTGCAACATTAGATTAAAATTTTGTCTTGCTATAAAAAGTACAATACATGAAAGCATATATAACTAGAGCTGCTGACATTGCACAGCAAACAGAACTGTCATTCTACACATTTTACAACCCAGCTTCCTCCTCCTTAGTTTTAAATGACTCAGGGCCAACAAACACAATGAGTCAACTTATGCACAACACAACTGTCACTGGGGGACTTTTTAAAAAGTCCTTGCTCGTTCAGTACTGCGGTGGATTGCTACAAGGCAGAAGGAGAAGCTTCCAGTTTCCCTCCAGCATGGATTTTGCCAGCAAAAAGGCCCTTTACACTTCTTTCCTCTGGCTCCTTCTCATGATATGATATGTGTTTGGTGTATCAAGTAGTTACACCCTGCAGAGCACTGATATAGGGATGTCCAAGGGGGAGAGTAGTATTCAAAATTCCTTGGGGTCCTGGGAAGCCAGGAGAGATGCCACTCGGGAATAGCAGCAATGTGTTTGCCACAAACAAACATACTTTGTGTACTCTTCTGAATGTAAAGGGGGCGGGGCAAGAGGAACTCTTCATCTAGGTCCCCATGGCAACTCTTAGCACCTCTGCACCAAAATGTGGGGGATTCTTAAAGACTCCGCTGTTGTAGCCTGAGAGTTTATCCAGCACCAAAATTAGCTGGTAACACAAGCTTCAAAATGCCAACTGTATGCCCAGCTGGCATTAGGCCAACAATGTTCTAAATTATCTTTGCTACTTAATCTGTGCCTTATTTCTTTATTATACTAAAGGCAATTATGTTTTGAGATAATCCAGCAGATTACTGGTAGTATTCTTTACAGCAAATGGTCACATAACATATGCCCGACCCATAAACAGTTGATGCTGCAACTTGATTTACTCCAAGCTAATACCGGAGAAATTAATACTCTTAAGTGGTAGTTCATTTCTTAATCATTATCCTAAAGCTAATGAAGTCACTAGGAATATTACTGAGAGTGATGGCTTCCAAACCAGTCCCATGCAACCAATGGTCATTCCATTTGATAGAAATAGAATCTGCAAACTACTCAGATCCCAGTAGAGCAATCACAATCCACATGTAGAAACTGATTTTCTCCACACACTTTTGCTGTGCACACAAAAGCTTTCTGTCCACATCCGATAAGGTCAAGTAATATATAAATGCACACATTTTGTGGCTCATATGAATCTCCATGCATGAATCCTTGGACCACATGCATACTTATGCTGTGGACAGTAATATGTTTTCCCCCCTGTTTCTTTTTGGGCTGTGGTGTATGTGTTCTCAGAATAATCAATATACCTAATTCTCATCATGGCTGCATCTGTAGATACTTAAATCCAGAGTCTGGGACAATGGACTGACAATACAGATCTTTCTACAAACCTGAGAAAGCTTCAAGACTTGCAGAAAATTTTGAAAATCTAAAACAAAACAAAAATAAAATGGCAGGTTAGCCACCCGAAGTGATAAGATGAGCATTTGTAGCTTTAAGAAACACATATGGTCTGTTAAAGCACTTGTCCCACAAGAAGGCTTTGGGTAAAGAGCCAAAGCAAAATGGTACTTTACTGGGATTTTTAAATTGTGCTGTGTTCTCTGTATTTTATTAATTATTGTTGAATCTTATGACACAAGCTGCCCTGAGCCCCGCTTTGTGGAGTATATAAATATGATTAAAGAAATGTGCAAAATACTCCAGAGTGAACCTTACAAGCACAGGGTTACAATCCATCACCAACCATTCTAAGCTAACCCTCAGCTGCAAATGAGGGACTAAGTCTCTCACTCCACTGCATGTAGTGTTGTTAATTTTCCCTGACCTTTGGCAGGGGATAGGTGGGTAGGGTTGCCAGATCCTGGTGGGGGTAACTCATGGAGCTTTAGGGGTGGAGCCTGGGGAAGACAGGGACCACAGTGGGGCACAATGCCATAAAATCCACCCTCCAAAGCATCCATATTTTCTAGGGGAACTGATAGCTACAGTCTGGAGATGAGCTGTAATCCCAAGGGATCTCCAGGTCCACCTGGAGGCTAGCATACCTAAGTACACACAAAGCTGAGGGGCACAGGAAAAGAATATACTAGCAAAATTACATAATATTATTATAACTCTCATTATTTACGTGTTGACCTTTTTACCAAAATAATTACTATGAAAGCATAGGGGGACCAATTTTATATTCTTGTATGGGGGCAAAATTTGCTAGTAAAGACTGTGCCCTCGGTGACTGTTTGCTAGGCATCCACAACAGTCTTCAGGCCTTGGTTTCTGTGAGAAAAGGAAGGAGGATGGGGCAAGGCCATCTCTAGGGCTGTTTTAGCTTTTAAAGGAGAAGTCATTGGGCTAAGCCCAGAAGCAACCATTGGGTTATGTGTTACCATTTGCCTTACATGATTCACCCAGACCTCACTGGTTACCACTGTTCAACAGTGGCCACTCCACCAAAGCCAGTGTAGTGCAGGGGGCAGAGTATCAAACCAGAATCTGAGAGAGAGACCCAGGTCAGAATCACTACTCTGCTGGGAAATCTCACTAGTTTACCTTGGATCAGTTACATATTCTAAGCCCAATTTATCTCACAGGGTTATTGTGAAAATAAAATGAAAGAAACATGCATTGGGTCCTCCACAAGCCTTTGATAGTTTTCCACTATGTAACTGTACCTGGCCTAGTAACCAGGTGGAGACTGCAAAAAGGAGGGAAGGAAGGAAGGAAGGAAAACTGAATATGGGAAAGCAAATAAAGTTAGATCGGCTGGTGGGTGTGTGGGAAGGAGAGGAGGGACCAGGAAAAGGGAAGAGTACATGGAAACTTTCAGGGAAGAGAAAGAAGAAATAGTGGGGGAGGGGAAAGTGAAATTTTTTGTTGGTCCACTGCTTATTTTTATTTATTTCATTAGATGTTTAGACATCCTTTCCACCAAGAAGTTCTCCCCTTCTCTGATTCATCCTTCTAACAGTTATTTGAAGTGTATTATCCACTGCGCTTCATGGCAGGGTGGAGATCTGAACCTGGATCTCCTTGATCCTAATCAAACCCGCGAAATGTTTCATCACATTGGTATCCAAATAGCAGAAGACCATGATTGTCTTATTTAAACTACAGTTAGATATTCAGAAACTGAACATTTCATTTCATTTATATTTTTCTTGCTATATGAAAAGGACAATCTAACAATATCAGTACAGTGGTGTGTCATATGGTTTTTGGGCTGTATGGCCATGTTCTAGTAGAATTTTCTCCGGACATTTCGCCTTCATCTGTGGCTGACATCTTCAGAGGATCTGATGGTAGTAAAGCAAGTGGAGTATATATGCCTGTGAAATGTCCAGGGTGGGAGAAAGAGTTATTTGTCTGTTAATAAGTGTAAAAGGTGCAATTAGCAAGCTTGATTTGCATTTGTTGGGAGGGATCCACTCATTTAGCATGTGAATAACCAAGAAGATAGCATAATCAATTAGTGAGGGGATCTGCATTGTAGTAGCTTGGTCTTTTGATCCCTTTGATTACTTTCTGCCTAGAGACATCCTTTCTCTGGCTGGCATTCTCTAGCCCTTTGATTGCTTACTGCATGGATATAACCTTTGTTTGAGTGGTATTGATTAGTCACTGTCTTGATTCTAGTGTTTTTAAGTATTGGTAGCCAAATTTTGTTCATTTTCATGGTTTCTTCCTTTCTGTTGAAATTGTCCATGTGCTTGTGGATTTCAGTGGCTTCTCTGTGTAGTCTGACAGAAGCTGTCAATGTGGTCCAGAATTTCTGGTGTTTTCAAATAATATTCTGTGCCCAGCTTGATTTGCTCACCATGACCAATGCCTAGAGGCCACCTCCATTCCAAGTAATGTTGCCAACCTCCAGGTGGTGCAATCAAACCCTACCCTGCATCAATAGCTTTAGGTCTAAATGAAACAAGTAGTCTTTGTAACAACTTGCAATAATATTTTATCACAAGAAATGATTCTAATAATTCTATTCTTTGCATTTGTTTTACAGATAAACTGAGAATTACAACAGGATCTTAAAACTCAAAGTAAAAGTCGACTTCTGGTGAGTGCCCAAGCAGGCTGCACACTTTCATTGCTTTGGAGAGTGTCCCTGATATTCTTGTTGGCCTCGTGCACCCCAAAAGCTAACCTTCCTCAGGGAGGGGCGGTGTAGGAAGAGAGGTTTAAAAAGACCAACTGAAACCCATAAAGCAAACAGCATAGCAATGAAGAGTTTGGATACCGGCGTGACCACCATTGGTATATCAGGGGAGCCATTTAAGCTGCTGCTGACTCACTGCAATGTAAAATTAAGTTTGAAAGTAAGAGACTTTTTGAAATAAATTTCTTTTGAAGTGGCATTTCATCAAGGGAAGAAGATAGGGAGAAGGTCCAGTGAACTTGTCCCACTTGGCAAGCCCAGGAGGAAACAGAGCTATAAAAAGATCAGAAAGAAAAAAGAAGTAAACATTAACAACACACGCCGCAAAGTGAGAAAAGAAGAATTACCATAGACTTCAGAATGCATGTAGAATGGTGGCATCTCAGCGGGAGTCAACCGGAAACGGAAATTGGCATTTAAAAAGACTCTGATTGGAAAAGGCAGCCCCAGAAAAGCAATACAATTCATTAAAGGCTTTCCTAGAAGAGCCGGAAAAGTTATTATGTAATGACAACTCAGAAGCAACAGGCTGGTGAAGTGAAGAAATAGCTGTAGTTGGGGAGGAAGATGTTAGACGGATATTTGAAGGATTACATTTTGGAAGAAAGCTGCTGGAAGCTTATATAGACAGAGCTGCAATACTACAATGCCTGTAAGGAGAAACAGAACAAAGAGTGTGGTTGACTTAAAAACCTCAGGAAAAAAAATGGCAGTGGGTGCAGGGCAGAAATTGGAATAGTTGATTGAACTGACTCTTTCCTTTCAATCCGAAACTTAAGGAAGATTTAACAGATTGGAGACAGAGCTCCAAGAAATGAGAAAAGAAATGAGGCAGATTTAAAAAATGGCAAGTTTTATTAAACAAATCAAAGAACCAATAAAATAAAATAAAAGAACATTTGGTAATTATAGAAAACAATTACGAAGTGGTGCAAAAGAAATTGGAAAACCAGCAAGATATGCTAGCTTTGGTAGAGTTTAAACAAAAAGAGACAATGTTACAAATTACAACTTCATAATAGATGTCTTCAAAAATGACTACAACTTCATAATAGATGTCTTTAAAAATGAAATTGGTTTTAGATGGGCTGCTTTGGAAAGGATCTCCTTTGATTATAACGTAGGGTTGGTAAATACACTAAAATTCGTTAACATTCGGATTCAGAATTTTTGGGGAATAAAATTACACATAACATTTTCGGATGTGTCCGAATTTTTGGGTAAATCTGAAAATTTTGGGTCCGTTTGAATTTTGTTGTGGTTTGGGGGTGTTTTTTCACATTTTGGCCTGCAGGGGGCTCATTTTTACAGCTAGCAGCATCAAAATTTCAGGGCATCATTTGGAGGCTGTCCTGAAGACTCCTTCTGAGTTTGGTGAAGTTTCGTTCAGGGCGAGTCTAAGTTATAGACCCACAAATGGTTTGGTGAAGCTTGGTTCGGGGGGGGGCAAAGTTAGAGACTCCCAAATGGGGTGCCCCATTGTTTCCATTGTTTCCAATGAGAGCTAACAGGAGAAAGAGCTACCCATTTGAGAGTCCATAACTTTGGCCCCCCTGAACCTAACTTCACGAAACTCAGGTGGTATCATCAGAACAGTCTCCGGGTGATACTCTGAAATTTTGGTGTTGCTAGCTTTAAAAATACACCCCTGACAGTCACCCCTCCGAAATTAGGCCTGTCTACTGTTCTGGTGCGGCTTGGGTCTAAAGTAGCCTATGGGAAATTTCTGAGTGTGTAAGCAGGCTACACATTTTTGAAGATAGAGGCACCAGACTTTCAAGGTGGCTCCAGGAGGCCCTCCTGGTAATAGCATCCAGGCTTGGCCAACTTTGCTTCTGGTGGTCCAATTTTATGGGCCCCCAAAAGGCTTATTTTGTGTCCCTGCTCCTGCACATGAAGCCTGCTGACTGAATTCTCTCAGAATTCTCTCAACTCATACCCCCACCCACCCCCAGAAGTTTGTCTGAACATGCCTGAAATCAGCCAGATTCAGTCCAAATCTGGTATTTGTTACATCCAAATCTCCAATTCTAAAGGAGAAAAGATTCAACATCAACACCATCATGAAAGCCCAAGAGTTCCTGGCACACTATAAAAAAAGAGCTGACAATGTAGTTATTCTCACCACCCTGGGTTAGATAGGTAAGAATATTAAATAACTGGAGATAAAGAACTGGAGATGAAACTTCAGTCTGAACCAAGGAATAAGAAAATTATTCAAAAAATTGGGTTATTTAAAGAACAATTTGAGGGGAAAAGCCAGAAGAGAAATAATACAGAATTTGAGATTTATTAATGATACCATAACCCTGCAATGCTATCCATGCTTAAAATGAAGCCCCACTGAACCAAGCTTGTCTTCTTTCTAAACGAAGTTGTAGGACTGGGGTATTAGTGTCATTTAGCATTCTGCTGTGAAGTTGGAGAGCAGCTTTGGATGTTGAGAAATGTTTTCAATTACTGTTGCTTTTCTGTTCTGCAGCTAGGGCTCTTCCAGGCAATGTCTGATCCCCTCTCAGTCAGACAGTTTAACATTAAATGAGTCCGTCTCTTGCAAGATTTTCAGAGCTTCCTGGGATTTATATATCTGTTGAATTATAACAAACAGATCCTCTTCCACCTGTCTGCAATCTGTCTGGGGTATAATTACAGCAATGGTAACCTGCTGAGACCTTTCCTTTTCCTTCCAGTATGTAAAGTGCCATTTCTTGAACTCACAGGCATCATACCATTGATGTTGATATTAATAGAAATCAATGCACCTATTCAAAAGCAGTGTCTACATTATGCTCTGTAGAAGAAGAAGGAGGAGGAGAAGGAGAAGAAGAGGAGGAGGAGGAGTTTTGGATTTATATCCCTTCTTTCTCAAAGAGGCTTACAATCTCCTTGCCCTTCCCCCATCACAACAAACACCCTGTGAGGTAAGTGGGGCTGAGAGAGCTCCGAAAAGCTGTGACAAGCCCAAGGTCACCCAGCTGGTGTGTGTGGGAGTGCACAGGCTAATCTGAATTCCCCAGATAAGCCTCCACAGCTCAGGCAGCAGAGCTGGGAATCAAACCTGGTTCCTCCAGATTAGAATTCACCTGCTCTTAACCACTACGCCATTTCTGTAGTTCATTTTTGTTGTTGTTGCCACGCAGTATGTTGTCTTTCCCATACTAAATCTAGTGAGAGTTACAATATTGACTTACAGTGCAATCCTAAACAAAATTACACACTTCTGAGTTAATTGAAGTCAATTGGCTTGGAATGGTATGACTCTGCTTAAAATTGTACTGTAAATTGACTATGCTTTTGGTCATAACCTTTGGCACAACCAATAAATGTTTCATCTACAGACAAGAATGATACCATAGACCTCAACAAGTGGTTGTCTTGCTAATACAGAATATAATTATGCCAGTACCTATGGGTAGTTTGAATGAAACAACAATAGACCATCAATAAAGGAGAGGACAAAGGCATAGTTAGTAGAGAGTGCAATAACATTTATAGGCTGTGATCTAAAAAATCTGGTGACGGTATGGAGGCTCTGTTACACAGGCTGGTTCCACCAGTTCTGGAATAATTGCCATTGAGCTAACACATAATTATAATAGGGGCTCCAGATTTCAGTAACAGTTGGTAGCTCTCTTCTTCTTTCCTTGTTACAATCACAATTGTTTTCAGAAGTCAATGTGTTGTGATTTTCTTCTATTGTTCAGTAACAGGAGTACAATTACAGTGATAGGGATCATCTTTGTACTGCTATTGTGTGACAACTTTGAAATGCATGAACTTGTGTGGGGGCAGGCTGCTGAGGGGCATGCCCTCAAACAACATCTGTCATATTCCGAGCAGTCCATCCACTCCTTGCTATTCAATGTAACGTCTTGCCTCGAAGTGTATGAGCTTCACGTAAGAGCATAAGAAGAGCTCCGCTGGATCAGACCAGTGCTCCATCTTGTCCAGCATCTTTTTTCACCCAGTGGCTAATTAGTTCCTCTGGAAGTCCAACAACAGGGCTTAGATGCCTAGACCTTCCACTGATGTTACCTCTTGGCACCAGCATCCAGAGGTTTACTGCCTTTGAATGGCCATTTCTGCAATGGCGGAAGAAGTGTCTGGCCACCGGCATAATTTATGGCAGTGGAGCCTTGGGACTGCTCATGTGGTCCCGTGCAGGTGGTTCTCCAGTTTGTTTTGTTTAGCTGCCTTTTCTCCCTGCAAAGTTCTGGATGGATGAAGGGACATGCCCCCGCTTCCCTCCGATGCCCGTGTGCACTTCACACAGCGCTGGTGGGAAGACAACGTTTTCCTGCCATTATTGGAGAGGAAGCACGGTGCTGCTGAGCTGCAGCAGCACCAGCAGCCATGCGAACAGCATTACAGGGATGGTGTTTTTACATGCGAAACGCGGTGCAGGGAGGTGCTGTTGTTGGCCCATGCGGAAATGGCCAATGTGAAGGTTCTACCCAGAAGAAACTCCCTAAAAAAAAGACACCACAAAACAGTAAGAAACCATAGAAGGAAGAACATTATATATGACCTGTTGCCATGACTGGAAAAGAAAAGGACGAATAATTATGGGATGGACACAAGTGCCATCACTGGGAAAAAATAGGACAAATGGATATGGGATGGACACAAATGTGGCAACCAGCTGAATAGTGAGAGGAACTGCACTCAATGTCTGGCCTTGCTGAAGAACACTTTAGTCTGAAGACAAGGGTGAGAACCTCTTTTATTATTAAAATCTGTGCCTTTTAAAATTAGCAGTGGAATCAGAACATGGACCACTGATTTCTATGGTTCATAGAAACCCTTCAGCAGCCTAAATAACTGGCTCAGGTCTTGGGGTCAGCCACAATCAGTATTTGATGTAAGACCATCAAAGAAGACTAGGTTGCTATGCAGAGGAAGGCAATGCAAAACCACCTTTCCTTGGTGCTTGCCTGGAATGCCCCATAGATGGGGTCACCATGAGTCAGCTGCAACTCAACAACACATTCGTCTTCTTGGGAACCCTTTACTTTCTCTGGATTGATGATGCAGACTTGAGCATTGTGTGTTGCTCTTTTTAACAGCTTGTTTCCATGGATAGTAGATCTGCTTCTCATCATTGGTTAATATTTCTAGTAGTTCTAAGGTTAGAGAAAAGCTTCAGCTTTTACAAATAATACCCCACCATGTTTCTTGAATTTATGAAACCATGTGTTTTACAGTAATGAAGATAACTACTCACATCATTAAACCATTAGTTTTCTTTGAAAAGAGATTGACTCCTTTTATTTGAGGGTCTTGGGTTTGTTTGTTGTTTTACTTTTATTTTTGCATGTTGAAAGGTTTGGTGTGGGGTTTTTTCACTTATACAAGGCATATTCCTTTTTACGAGTAGTGATGGTAATACTTCTGCACTATACCTCCTTGGCTGCAAGAATACCAGTGATACCTAGAAAACAGTTAGCCATACATTAGACACATATAGGCCCATTCCACCAAAAACAAATAAAACGCTTTGAGGCTGATATATGAAATGTTTCCAGCTCTAATTTTGCACACCTTTTCTTCCAAATGTTTGGAAGTCTTTTTTATTTTTCCCCTCAAAATGCTTTATTTTAAAAACACTAAACAGTGTTTCTTTTCTGCTCCAACATTTTTAAAATGTTCTCTGCTTGCTGTGCAGAAAGCAGGAAACATTTTATTTTCCCCACCAGACTTACCAGCTTCCACTTTCATTTTCACTACAGCTCATGCCTGCCATTTTGTGCTGCTGTAGAGACTCTTGGTGCACCTCCCATTTGCTGAAGGTTTCTGGTGGAGGTTTCCTCTGCTTGCAGCTCATCCCCTCATGATTTCAGTGTGTAAAGTACATTAATAAAATTAGTTTGGACTGATGATCCTGCACATGTTTTTTCCTTTTTTTGCTTTGTTTTGAGGGAGGGGTCTTTTTCGAAGACATCTCCCTCAAAACAAAACTTAATGTGTACAGTACATGAATAAAATTAGTTTGGACTGATGATCCTGCACATGTTTTTTTCCTTTTTTTGCTTTGTTTTGAGGGAGGGGTCTTCTTCGAAGACATCTCCCTCAAAACAAAACAAAATTTGTACAGTACATGAATAAAATTAGTTTGGACTGATGATCCTGCACATGTTTTTCCTTTTTTTGTTTTGTTTTGAGGGAGGGGTCTTCAAAGTTATGACAACACAATACAAGAATTGACAATATGTGTATATTTTGAGTCATCACAGCTTCGAAGACATCTCCCTCAAAACAAAACAAAAAAAAGGAAAAACAGCACATGAGGGATTGTGAGTCCAAACAAACTTTATTCATGTACTTTACAAAGTGAAATTGTGGGTGGATGAGCTGCAAGAGGAAACCTCCATGGGAAACCTTCGGTAAATGGTGGTAGTATGGAGAATCTCTGCAGCAACACAAAAGCATTGGTGCAACAAAACAAAATAGACAAGCTTCAGTTGGCAGAAAAATGCTGCCTCATTTTGGAGATGGCAGCTGTGCAAAGTTCTCCTCCCAACCGGTGTTTTTACTGGGCCCGCACCATTATTTTCAACCCATGTGGAGCGGGCCTTAGAGGTACTTACTTAGTACTTAGAGGCTCCTCAATGCGGTCATGGTTGAGGTGAGATATGGGATGAAAGATGGGGGAAAATGTGCTTCATCTAGAATAGTAGGCTAATATTATGAGCACAGGATTACAGATAGAACAATAAAGCCTAGTGTCTTGACTAAAGCAACCTGCTGAAGTTATTGATTTACATATTATTTAGCAAATTTGTACGCCAGCTCTTGATACCTAATCAAGGGACCTTACAAGTAAAACAGTAACAAGCCAATCAATACAGTAATACAATTTACTAAATGAAATAATGGAGTTAAAAAGACAATAAAACAGTCAGACTTGTAAATAGGTATACAACAAGCAAATAAGAAACAGTGGGGTGCTGTGTGGTTTCCGGGCTGTATGGCCATGTTCTAGCAGCATTCTCTCCTTACGTTTCGCCTGCATCTGATCCTCTGAAGATGCCAGCCACAGATGCCAGCACCCCAGTGATTCCGACAGTGAAAGCCTTCAACAATACAAAATAAGAAACATTTCAGCCAAAGGCTTGCTGTTTTTAAGCTTTTTCTCTTAAAATAAAATTAGATGAGATGTCAAAAAAAACTGTGACAAAATCTCCTATGAGTTGCTTTGCTTTCATGTTAAATGCAACCATAAAAGTGAGGGTGAATCAGAGTGAGGTGACTGTTATTTGTTCCATGGGAGTATAATACTTATATGGTATCTGTATGTTTCCTATCAAGGGACAAACAGAGACTGGGGAAGGAGAAAGATAAAACAGAAAAGAGGATTTTTTAATATTACATCCTCATGTACAGTAAAAAAAAAGTTCTGACCATCATGATTAACAATAAAATAAAACAGAAGTCCAGTGGTACCTTAATGATCAGCAGCATTTGCTTTGGCATGAGCTTCTGTGAATAAAAGCTCAGATGTCCTCAGATGTCCTCAGAAAGGAAATCTTTTTTTTGTACACATTTATGGGAGAAATCACAGAGGAATGAGGGAGGAAAAGGTGGAGTAGGGAAAGGCTGGTGTGGATCCTATCATTAATGTTTCAGTTTATATAACAGAAGATCAAATTGAAATAAATGTTGTTAGTCCTTCAAGTGTCACAGGATTCCTGTTATATTTTGCTATGATGGACTAACATGGGTACCCCTACAATAATTAACAGTTACAATTCATTATAGAATTAAGCAATGTTTAAAAGAAGAAAGGTTAAACTAAGAAAAACCCTTCTATCACATTTGTATTGTATATATTGTATTTATTGTATATGTTGTATTTATATTATTTCAGTTCTGGCATATCTGGTAATAAATAAACTGGCTTGATTTAAGGCTCATGGCTTCATTCAAGAAATTACGGAACTGTAGGTCCTAGAGTTTTTTTTCTGGCCATACCCCAATTTGCAACTATCATGAACATAGTCAGGTGCTTTCCTATTCAATATAATGCATACTGAGCTATTTTTTTATTTAACAGTTGTTGACTTTGAGTAATAAAAGTAATAAAGTAAAAAGAAAGTGAGTTCACAGTCACTTCATATACATACAGTATGATGGGAATTACTTTTCCCACATTGTCAGGGGATTTATGCAACTATCACCTTCCAGATTGAGCCAATTATGTGAGTCTTTTCTCCCAAGGGAGGAAGTAAGGATGCAATTTTACCTATCTACATAGATGGACTGGTCACACAAACACAGGGATATTTCTCCCACATTTCTCTGTACAGAAGGACAATGGACATGAAATCACATGGCTTATATGTCTACATCATAGGTGCATCATAGGTTCATTATGAATGAACACATTTCCACCTCTCCCCTTTTGCACATGAGACACTTACCCAATAGGGAAGCAGCAGCAATGCTACATCTTCTTCACACAGGGGTCCCTTTTATTTTCCTTCCCAGTTTGCATATGTAGCTATGGAGGCTTCTAGGGGACCTCTGTGGCCACACAGTACCCAGGCAAGAAAAGAAGAAAAAAGTACCTCCCCCCCCACCCCGCCACACACCATTCTTGGGACCTTTAAATAGTGGGTATCCATTCTTCCCCCACAACTGAGACTCTCCCCACCCTGCTACAGTGGGGGAGGAAACTCCCCCCCATGTGAATATGGCGGCTGCCATTTGTGTGGATTCTCTAGAATGCCATTTTTGTAAACCTGGGTTGAAATAAATATAGTAGGCTGAGCATGTTTTGGGGAAGAGACCTGGGCAAAGTTATTCCCCAAAATGGGATATTTTCCTTCCTCAGCCTGTTATATTTATGCTGTGCAGAATCCACCAGTCATCCCTTGGAAACCAACACAAACAGCACCTTTACAGCTCCTTGGATATAATACTCTGCAAAGGCAAAGAAACAGTCAATGGACAAGAATCAGTCAATGAAGTACTGAGTGATGAATATGAAAGTGTGAATCAATGTTTTAAACAGTACCTAGCTTTTGAATCAGAAACTTATGTTACAAGTCTACAGAACAACAATGCTTTCAAAATTGATCCAAAGATGTGATGGAACAGATGCTGCAGATGCAGGAAATATAATGCTTCTAGCACAGCAGACTTTTGGGGGCAATTCAGTTTATTAATGGCATGTATTATGGAGTAATAAGTTGCAGATGATCATTATAAAACTTATCCTCAACAGACAATCCTCATACAGTCATCCTTTGTTGTTTTCAGAGCAGAGTGGCAGAACCTCATAGAGCTTGTGGTTTTGAAAACTTCACTCACAACTTTTGTATTCCCAGAGTTTGAGCTCACAAACCTTCTTTATCCTGTAATTAAACCCCTTTGAAAAAGGATAATATAATATTTAAAGAGGGTTTATTGTTTTTACTAGAAATCTTTTGGAGAGAAACTCCAAAGCAACTCTCCCCAACTCTTCCCATCCATCCATCCATCCATCCATCCATCCATCCATCCATCCATCCATCCATCCATCCATCCATCCATCCATCCATCCATCCATTCATTCCATCCATTCATTCCATCCATTCATTCCATCCTTTCCTTTCCTTTCACTGTAAAAAGAAGCTTGGTAAGACAGCTTTGTGATAATTATTATTTTACTGACATTAATAATAGATTCTGGAAAGAAATTCACTGATTTAAAAATGATCTGGGCACAATCCAATCAGTATTAAGAACTATTAAACCCCACTAATTTCAATGGAACAGTGAAACATGTGTATTATAAGGATAACTAACCTTCTTTACTGAGAAAACAGTCACAAGAAAAATTCTGTTGGATCAGACTGAAAATCCATCTAGGCCAAATTCTGTTTTCAGTGTAGTGGACTAGCAATTGTCTCTGGCAAGGAGAGAATGAAGGCAGCATACAGAAACAAGGATGACTACTTAAGAATGACTTCATATTATTCATAGGGTAAAGACCATCAGTTACACCATGCATACATGGGCATCTAACAACCTTTTTCCAACTCTATCCATTCAAATATATAGCTATTTTTGTCTATAAAGCTGTGCTAGTTTTCTGTTTCCAGAGGAGCAGTGCAACATTTTCTGTTTCCAGAAAATTTTCTGTTTCCAGAGGAGCAGTGCAAAATTTGGTCCTCTGCAATCCTCTACCTATAAAGGTTTTATGCTGCATGTTCTATAATCTCTGTACCCTTCCACTTCATTGTTCTGCAGTTGTAGGCAAGGTTGGTTTGGAAAATCCTAAAAATCCAGAATCTTCAAGGTGACCTACCAAAACTATACAAGTCTGATAATTAGAAATTGAAGAATGGTTTCAGTGCTAATAATATAATCTGGGATGTGCTCTACATGTACCAGAGCATTATTAAAGATAGTCCTTACTGGTCATGGGAAGGTAAGGAATTCACAGGAGCCTCTGTAGCAAAACTTTTCCTTTACCATGAAATTGTAGTCCTGCTGTGAGGAAGAACTTCAGTGTTTGCTCCTCCCCCCAAAGTTCAGGGGTTGTTGTGGTATTCTCTTTATGGCACAGGAGGAACATGAGAAAAGGGCCGGCTATAAAGAATCTTGTTTTGTGAAGCTTGATTATAGCAGATGTGCATTTCCATTGAAACAAATCATACCCATAAATTACTTCATTGGTTTCACTGTATTTACTCATTACAAGCTTCTTTCACAAATGTCACTGGCTTGCAATTATGATGGCCACCCAGCCAGAACTATACTGATCTGAGCAGACTTGAGTGCAAATGCATGCATGCTGTACTAGAAGAGCCAATTCTGTCCTTTAATAGAAGAACATAATAATGGTAGCTAGCAGCATTTTGTGGAATGCATTGGATTAGACTACGTATGGATCAACTTCAATGGACTTAGAAGAGTATACATGTGTTTAGGGACTGAACTGTTGGTCACTCATTTGTTGTGGAAAGTCCAGAACAGAGTCAAAATGGCCTCTTCCATTCAATTGAGTGCCTGTCTACCTCTCTGACAGAACTTATGGGAACATTTTTTCCTTAGGAGATGAACAGTCATCAGATACATCCACAAAATCTCAGGAAGCATCCCTGTCACAAAGGAAAAGCATACCAAGCATGCTCAGGCATATTTCCCAATGTTCCATTTTCTTTGGACATAAAGCAATTTTGTTTAGCCACAGAGGGATTTGGGTCTAGGTCACAGATTTTTTTGAAAATGCTCCTACTTGCTGTGTAACACAGATTCTTCAATACCACTGTTTTTAGCTATATCTAGACATTTGTGGTCCAATCACTTGGATTTACTTTTTGTTATAATGTGGTTCATCAGTTTGTCGATTGGGCAGTCAAAATACAAATGATACATGGCAACATTACACAGGTTTATAAAAAATGAATGAACCTTCTTTAAATTTCAGCTAATTGTAATGAATTATGCAGTTGTGCAGTTTAACAAGGATCATAAATATAGTCTCATACAACATGTCTTATCCTGCATGTTGAAAGCTACCCAGAATTTTGTTAACAACTGTTGCTGGAGAGTTGTAATGCTCTCTTGTCAAATGTACTCTCTTATGCCACCTAAATTATACCTTTAAAAACATTTTTGTTAAGGTAAAATGTTTATGTATCTTAAGGTAAAATGTCTGTGTATTTATAACTGCAATGTTGTACACATGTTTACCACACAGTATAAAAACAGTGACAGATGCAAAATGTTTGTAAGTGTTAAATATACTCCAGATAAAAGATCACAGATGCTTTGACAGCGGGTGATCTGTATGTTTCTGCTCTGTGTGAATTATGTAGAGCTTGTTGAAATCTCAAAAAGGAGCCCACACAGGCTGCTTCAGACCATGAGCTAATGAGGCCCATGTTCTTCAAAACGAAGGAAGAACTTCTCTGCTATCCTGTACATATGTTCCAAAACTTCATGTTCACTCTGACCTGACTGAGACATTTATTGAATTCTGGCTGTTGAAGAGAAGAGATTTCATTCTTGGATGTTTCTCTTTTCTAAAAGCAAAAAATTCTCTTCCTGTAATAGTAAACGAGCATTTTGAGAAACATTTAGTGTAGCTTTATCCGGCATGAAAGGCTTTGCTGGCGCATACAGCACTGGCTAATACTTTCATCTCACATATATAGTCACATATTCCGATACTGCAAGCCAAGTGGTTTATGTGGTGTCATCCACAGCAAGCTGTGGTTTGTGAGTTCAGACATCGTAGCAAGCCACCATTAATACAAACCGTGGCTATCAAACTAGCTACACATCCAAGGCCCTTTCCGCACAGCAAATTCTGAGTGGGGTGCAGCCAGGATAAATGAACCCAGCATAGCCCCAGGCTGTTTGCATGGCTGGTGTCCCATGGACTGCCAGCACATTGGTTGGGGCGTGCACCTTCATGTGGAGGTGCATCTTTTATTTTTAAATCTACCTTCCACTGATGCGTAGCTACACAGGCAGGCACACAGGCTCCCCCAGAGCATTGCTGGAGCCAGATGTGCCTGTGTGGCTCCGCAGATGGGAGCCAAGAGGTACAAACCAAACGAAGTGCAACCACTTAACATACCTTGCAGCGGCCGCGGCTGCATTAAAACAAAAGAATCGCACATATCATGATTCTTGTAAAACCTGGGTTGGGAGAGCACAACCAGGACTCACTTTAGGAGCAGGATCCATGTGAAGTTCCCTTCCAACCTGAGTTTTATCCTACCTTTAACCCGTATTTATTGACCCATGCGGAAAGGGCCCTAGTCTGCAATCACAGATTAGGAAGTACCCAACAACAGCCCAAATTAGTTAGATCTTGTGCAGTTGAACCAGGGGCAGATTGATTGGCAATTGAGACCACTGGGAAAAGTGGTCTCAATTTGTGGCCTGTTGTGGCCATCAGTCCCATGCAAGGCAAGAGTCACCTTATGCTGGGCAGCCCCATGCAAGGATGTTGGGAGATACGTTGAGCCATGATCATAATGTATCCAGGTATCATACTGCTCTTTCAATGCTGCTGGCCATTGTTGTTGGAATAATTGTGAGAGATAAAATTTTAAAAATGAAGCAGCTTCTGGCCTTTAGGGGATACTGTAATAACTGAATAGAATATATTATACTTTTGCATATCCACCTCTGAATTGCCCAGGATAACCTTTCAGCCAAGAATTTGTTTGTTTAATTTTTTATACACTCCCTTTCTCTTCAGTGGGGACCCAAAGTAGCCTAACAATCTCCTCTCCTCTATTTTATTCTCACAATAACTCTGGGAGATGGGTTAGGCTGTGTGAGTGGTCCAAGATCACAAAGCAAGTTTCCATGGCAAAGTGAGGATTTGAACCTGGGTCTGCCCCATCCTAGTGCAGCGTTTTAATCACTGTATCACATTACACTGGCTCTCAAATTCAGAATCTGATGGCCCTCTCTTATTTACACAGCTGACAACATTTCTGGCATTTCTGAAGCACACTGGCTCTTGTCTGCCTTTTCCTTAGAACCTTCCGATATGGCAATTAACCATCCTTGTAACAAATAGTTCTGAGTCTCCATGCACACAACTGCTCTGTGTTGCCTGTACTTTAGTCCCACAATCTGATCATTTCAGCAGTCTTTTCATTCCATTCCCTTTTAGTAAGTGAGATGGAATATTAATCTACCACCTCAAATGTTGCATGTTCTGGGTATGTTCTCATGAGGGCAGTCTGTGTCCTGATCTCTGGAAAATCTGACTTCCCCAGTGTAAGGAATTCCAAAGAGCAGAAATAAAAGGCTTTTGGATGTAAGAAATAAGGGAGGGGGCATCAATATTTTCTGTATATACCCATTGATTATGGCCAGAGGGATAGCCAACCCATGAAACTAGATACTGTAGACGATTGCGGGAAAAGCGGGAGTCCAGAATAGCATCTATTTCAAAGTGCTTGTGGCCATCAATTATAACTGGCGGGGGTGGCTCCGGAGGGTCGTGCCAGGCATCTGAAACGGGAGCCTCCTTGAGTAAGCTAGAATGAAAGACAGGGTGAATGTTACTTAATGAGTTAGGCAGTTCCAAACGAGCAGTAACATCATTGATCACCTTTGTAATCCGAAAAGGGCCCACAAATTTCTTGCCAAGTTTTGAATATTTGTGCACGTCTCTAAGGTTTTTAGTGGACAAATAGACCCACGCCCCAACACGCAAAGGGAAGTCCGAGCGGCGCTTGTCCGCCTGAACCTTTTGTGATTCTTGGGCCTGCTGTAAGGTAGACTGCACTGTTTTCCAACCCTCGGCTAGCGAAGAAATCCATTGTTTGAACTCTGGAGGCTGCAGTACCTCTGCAGGCAGCTGGGGCAACGGTGGAAAAGACCGACCAGAAACAATCTCGAACGGGGTCTTTTGCGTGCTACTATGAATGGCATTGTTATACGCATACTCTGCAAAAGGAAGTAAATCGCACCAATTGTCCTGATGATAGTTAGTATAACAACGTAAATACTGTTCTAACGTTCTGTTCGTCCGTTCCGATTGGCCGTCACTTTGAACGTGGTAGGGGGCGGCGACCGCTGGGGTGGTTCCCAACAGCTCCAGGAAAGCCTTCCAAAACTTAGATATGAATTGGGGACCGCGGTCAGATACCACCTTGTCGGGAGAGGAGTGTAGGCGATAGATATGTTGGATAAACAACCGGGCCAGTTTAGGTGCCGACGGGATGGAGGTGCAAGGAACAAAATGCGCCTGTTTAGAAAAAAGATCCACCACCACCCATAAAACAGTGTTCCCGTGGCTTTCCGGCAAATCGGTTATAAAATCCATGGAAATGACCTGCCAGGGTCGAGATGCAATAGGAAGGGGTTTTAATAACCCATGCGGCTTTCCCGGTATCGACTTGGCTTCCGCACAGACGGAACACCCTTTGATATACGTTTCAATGTCTTTGCGCATGGAGCGCCACCAGAACTGTCGGCGGGCCAGATGCAACGTTTTCAAAAATCCGAAGTGCCCAGCTTGACGGGCATCATGACATATTTCGAGAACCTGCCTCCGGAGAGGAGGAGGGACGTACCAACACCCTCCCCATTTCCAAACACCATCCTCTAAACGCAGTTGTGAATCCCCTTCCTCCGCCGACAGTTTGCGGAGCCCCGCCTCCTTGAATCCCTGGAGGAAGGGGGAGACGATGTTAGGGATGGCCGGAGGGGGAGGAGCTTGTTTGTGATCAGGTGACAGCTAATCCCAGCTGGGAGGGAGAGAGAACTGTGCGTGGGATATCTCGTAGCGATGTTTCCCCCCCTCTCCGGGGAGGCGAGACAGCGCATCAGCCAGTTTGTTGCTTTTACCAGGGAAGAAATGGACTGTGAAAGAGAATCTGGAGAAAAAATCGGCCCAACGCAATTGTTTTGCAGACATTTTGAGTGGTGTGGACAGGGCAGCCAGATTTTTGTGATCCGACCAAACCTGGAAGGGGTGTTTGGCTCCCTCTAGCCAGTGGCGCCAAATACTCAATGCAGCTTTGATAGCCGCGGTCTCCTTATCCCCTACAGTCCAATTTAATTCAGCCCCAGAAAACTTTTTGGATAAGTAAGCACATGGTACCAATTTGTTATCTTTATTTTTCTGCAAGAGGGCAGCGCCTAGCGCCTTATCTGACGCATCCACATGCACGATGAAAGGAAGATCTGGGTCTGGGTGCCTCAAAATTGGTTCCGTAGTAAAAGCTGTTTTTAGCTGCTGGAATGCTGACTGGCATTCTTGAGACCAGAGAAGGGGAGCCCCGGGTTTAGAAGCCTGCGAGTCTTTGCCTTTGGTACGTAGGAGATCGGTGAGCGGTAAGGCAATTTCAGCAAATCGGGGAATAAAGTCACGATAGAAATTGGCAAAGCCGAGGAAGGATTGCAGTTCCTTCCTGTTGGTGGGGGCAGGCCAGTCAATTACTGCGGCTATTTTTGCTGGGTCCATTTCCAAACCTTCATGAGAGATTCGATAACCCAGATAGTCTATGGAGGAGCGATGGAAACAGCATTTTGACAACTTGACAAAGAGGGAGTTATCTAGTAGGCGTTGTAAGACTTCTCGTACTAGCTTCTCATGCTCCTCAATGTTTTGTGAGTAAATTAATACATCATCTAAATATACGACCACCCCTTTGTATAACAGATCTTGTAAAACTTCGTTGATAAGGGCCATGAAGGCTCCTGGGGCTCCAGCTAATCCGAATGGCATTATTAAATATTCATATTGTCCAAACTTTGTATTGAAAGCTGTCAAGTGTTCATAGCCTTCCGCAATACGGACTCTGTAATAAGCCTCTCTTAAGTCCAATTTGGTAAAGATCCGCCCTTTGCCCAATGCATCCAAGAGGTCTTTAATTAAGGGCAAAGGATACTTGTTGGATACGGACACTGCATTCAATCCACGGTAATCAGTACAAAGTCTTAACAAACCGTCCTTTTTCTTAACAAATAGAACAGGGGCGGCATGGGTATGTTTTGTGGCTCGTCGTATAAATCCGCGAGCCAAGTTTTTATCTAAGAAGGCGCGGAGTTCCTTCTCCTCGGTGGGACTCATGCGATAGATTCTACCTTTAGGTAACTGAGCTCCGGGTTGCAGTAGAATTTTGCAGTCAGTATCCCTATGGGGGGGGGGCAATTGGTCGCACTCCTGTTCTTGAAACACTCTGGACAAGTCTTGATACGCCTGCGGGATTTCCGTAGGACCAGGGGCAGACAATACATTTAAAGCTTTAGGACCCATGAGCTCGTTCTCAGTGAGAGGTGGGCTTTCCTCCCCGTTCATGTGATCTCCACAGGGGGGATCCGAGAATTGGAGGATCCGCTCTTTCCATATGATGGTTGGTTCGTGTAAGAGCAACCAAGGCATGCCTAACACAATAGAGTGTTTAGCAACGGGAGCAAGAATGAAACTTATTTTCTCCCAATGGTCGGCACAACGGAGAAATACTGGCTGGGTTTTAAAACGTGCCGGACCTTCACCGCCTAGAGGGCTACCATCCATTTGGGTAAAGGGGATGGGTTTCACCAAGGGGACTCGGTCTAAACCAAGTTCGTCGGCCACTTGTGGTCTCATGAGACAGTGGGAACAGCCCGAGTCCACAAGTGCGGAGGCCAGAATGCACGTATGTTTACTTGGGTTGGCTAGCGCGGTTAAAATGGTAATGGGAGCACTGCCTTCACTCACCGCATCTGGAGTAGGGTTAATGTCCTCGGGTGCTGCTGACAGGCAGAGCACTACATCCTCGTCCTCGAAATCTTCCTCGATAGCAGCTTTAGATGATCCCTGAGGCGGCGGACCTGATTTACGTGGAGGCTTGGCTGCCACGGTGTGTGTAGTTGGAACTTGGGGTTTTTGTTTCTTCGGGCAGTTGGCAGCCAGGTGGCCAGGTCCCCCGCAGTAAAGGCACAATCCCAAGCGGCGACGGCGTTCTGAAGTGGTTTCAGTTGCGACGGCAGGAGTTGATTTGCGAGCACTTGGTGCTGGTGTTGTGGCAGGTTTTGGGCGCGGACGGCCATCTGCGCGGGCGCGCGCAAGACGGGCAGCGACTTGTGATCCCAGTTCGATCCATTCGGCTACTGTCCGCGGGATCCGGATGAGGATAACCGTTTTGCGCAGTTTGACGTCCATGCCTTCGAAAAAGTACTCACATTTCATGCGTTCCGGCCAGTCTGGAGGAAGTTTACTGGCCGCTGCACGAAATTCCCGGGCATATTCAGCGAAAGAACGGTTACCTTGCTGGATGGTTTTTACTGTACGTATAGCAATGTTTTCTGCATCAGGGTCTTGGAAACGAAGGCGTAACGCCTGGAGGAACCCCCCCCCACTGTACGAGTGTCGTCAGCCTGTAATTCGTAGAGGGTAACGAACCATTCAGCCGCTATGCCATCCAGTACTGATCCAATGTCTCGAACTTTCTCACGTTCAGAACGATATAAATCATCATACTCTTGCATATGGGCATCGAGTTGTAAGATGAAGTAGGGGAGTTTCGATGCAGTCCCCGCCAAAACGAAGCTGGGATGGGGGGGTCTGTAAAATCCCCTCTCAACAGCTCGAGGTGCATGCTGCAGCAGCGTTGTAGGTGGCCTGGTGGCTGTAAGGGGTACAGTGGCGGGGCTGGAGGAACCGGGAGTGGTTGAAGCGCCCTGGGTTGGGGGGCCGCTGGAATCGGGCCTCGAAGTACCGTGCCTCCAGCGGGGAGGGGGGCTGTAGGCGCCCGGTAGAAGGTGTGGGTGTTATCTGGAGCCCTTGTCAGCGTGAGTCTCTGTCTTCGCAAATCCTGTTCTAGGTCGGGCTAACTCTCTTTCCTTACGTACAGGCGTCCTGGTGCGCATGCAAGGCCGCCCTTTCACGATCCAATTTAATTCGTTCATCTCGTTGTATGGCTGTAGTCAGTTCATTCTGTGTTTGGATGGCCCTGATGCCCTCGCGCTGGCGTTGTAAATCCATTTTTGATTGATCCAGTACTTTGTCATGAACTGTCAGATTCTGCTGGAACTGTCGGCGCAATGCTTCTCTTTCGCGATCCAACTCCATTTGGATTCTCACAGTCCCGTTGCAGATTTTCGCGTTCCTCTTCCCACGCAAGTTTGGCTTCACACAGCAGGGCCACTTCATCGTCCCAACTTTCCTTCGAGGGCATTGGGAACGGGTCAGGGTCGGGATTAAGTTCCACTTCAGACGGACTTCTTTCGATTCCTCCGACCGCTCCACGGAGCTCTTCCATCTGTTCACTTGCTCCCGGCTCTGGAGCCGCAGTTTTAGTATGGAACCCTCTACCGATCATCGATCCGACTTCGGCTGTCATTGTTCCAGCCCTCAGCCGTAGAAGTCTTGGGGGACGCGCCCCGGTACTATGCCACTGCTGCTCCTTGGGAATATCATCAAAGTACTTGTCTAGGAATCTTTCCATGGATTCCTGGGTGTCAGCATGGATGGTTGTCAGTCCCAGTTCCTCAGGGACTGGTTGCATTTGGGGTTTGTAATCCACTCGTTGTCGGAGGGAAACAGAATCGGTCGACAGTAGCAAGCCTCGATCCATGGATAATGCACCAAACGTTTCATGCATCTCCACGCTGATCGAACCCACCTTGTTCATCCCAATGGGGAAACAAGGGCAAACTTGTACTCGTCTCTAGGTCTGGAGAGAGTCACCAGGGAAATCGGGCCTTCTCCATCCTCCTAGATCCTCCGGAATCTGGAAGGAAGGCCTCGAAGCCCTCTATGGGGGGGCTATCGTGCGTCTTCCACATGGTCAACAGCCGTGACTCAATCTCTGCATAGTCGAAACACCAGAGATCCACTTCGATGTAACAGTAAAGGTTAAAAAGTGATTCCTGTCATAATGTAAGGAATTCCAAAGAGCAGAAATAAAAGGCTTTTGGATGTAAGACCGTTTATTCAGACATCTTAGAAAGCACACACACACGACATGACAGGAATGAGACCTCCCGCCCAAACTTCAGGTTATAACGTACTCAAACCCTTCCCCCTCCCTGGGCCATCCAGGCCCATCTCATGGGAACGGAATGCTCATGTTGGACAGCAAGATAAGTCGTCCACCAAGGTTGTTGCTGCCGATTCTGGCCCGCCGCCCGGCTGGAGGCATTCCGTCAAGGCCAGCTGGCTGGAAGAGAACCAGGCAGAACTGCCATCCTTACACCCAGGCTTCAATAAACTCTCTGACTGTAAAATGTCACAGCACTTACACTCTAGGCATAATAACTCCAGGAACAGGACCTTCCAGTGCTAGGTTGTGCTCTGCTGCATGTGGCCTCACCAGATGTCATATTTTGACTTGGACACTATGGTTTTGTCCCAGTTTCCTCCACCATGGGAGTTTCTAGGCTAGAGATTGTACTCCAGGTTTGAATCTGACAGCATCTAGCAAGTCAAGCAATGAACTATGCTGGTGAACTGTGATCACATTATTCTTTTGAAATCAGAATATGTCATGTCTGATAAACATCTGAGTGGCAAGAGGCATAATAAATCATTGCAACAGAGAGGGCATGTGGAAGCCACTGCTTTTCTTTGCCTAAATGCTGTCATACTAGTCAAGGGGCAACATATACCTGCATTTTGGCCTTGCAACTCGAGAACTTTTATTAACATTTGCTGATTGTGCCATGTGCATAGCTGTTAGGGAACCCTATTCAGAAACACTACGGGAAATGCAGTCTTGTACCATTTTTAGTGATTATTAGAAGCAGATGCCTTGTGTTTCTTTTCCATGATCTCCCAAGTACCCTGTCCTTTTATTATGTGTGGCATATGTTTGCAGAGTGTTACATCTTTGTATCACAGGCAAATAAAAGGCAACTTTCACAATTTGTGTGGTATTCATTGATAATGAGGACCGTACTCCTCTGTTCTGTGGTGTTGTCCTGCAGATGTTGATGGGAGGTTTTCAGTTACCATCTGTAGCCTTGCACAAAATTGGTCTTATGTTGTGCATGTGTGAGTATCTGGCATGCGTACAAACTAAGAAATAGGTAAAGGCAACAGCTTCAAACATTTTATCCATGTTAACAAATATAGAGTACATTTTTATGTAAAGATGCATAAAGACATCTATTTAGCTAATATATACCTGGAAAGATTAATCGCAGTACAGTTCCTTTGCAAGAAATGGAAAGCAACTTGCCAGGCCCGATTTTTGCCCTTTCCCCAATCCTTGTTTGCCCGGCCAATTTTTTGCCCTTTCCCCCTATTCCCTGCTTGCCCGGCCAGTTTTTTGCCCTTTCCCATTTCCTTGCTTGCCCAACCCATTTTTTACCTTTTCTCTATTCCTTGCTTGCCCGGCCAGTTTTTTGCCCCTTTTCCCCATTCCTTGCTTGCCAGGCCTGTTTTTAGCCCTTTCCCCATTCTTTACTTGCGCTGCCCATTTAATGACCTTTCCCCTTATTCCTTGCTTGCTAGGCACTGGCGTTCCTGCCTAGGGACATGGGGTACCCCTTGTCCCCGGGCGCATGGATTGAGGTCACATGGGGGGCGCCAAAACATCCCCCTACACAGCCAAGGATTGAGCAAGCTCTAGAAAGCAGGCACTGAAGCAGCCGACTGCTCCCAGTGCCTGTCGTAGCCCCGCCCACTCTGTACGGTGGCCTGGAGTGTCCAGGGGGCGGGGGAGAAGTCCCACTGGGCTCCCAGGAGCAGGACTGGGGAGCTCCGCCTCCCCTCCCTCTGACCCAGCATGCCTTATTCGCCTTAAATTGTGGCATTACTCAGAAGCCTTCTCCCCAGCAGCAGGCACCGGAAAAGGCCAGCTGAGCAGGGAGCCCAGAAGCAGCAGCAGAACTGAAGATGATGCTGATGTTTGCTTGGTAAACCTTCAGATGGGGGGTGACTTGTGAGAGATTTACATGCTTAAAAGTTAATTCCCACTTGCACTGGCTTGGAGCTGTTTCTCAGGATAGCAGCCTACCTCACAGGGTTGGTGTGAGGACACAATTAGGAAAAGTGGTGGGGAGGGAGCCATGTATGTTTTGCTGGGGGTAGGAGGTGATTTGTGAGAGATGATGCTGATGTTCGTTTAGTAAACCTTCAGATGGGGGGTGACTTGTGAGAGATTTACATGCTTAAAAGTTAATTCCCCTTGCACTGGCTTGGAGCTGTTTCTCAGGCTAGCAGCCTACCTCACAGGGTTAGTGTGAGGACACAATTAGGAAAGTGGTGGGGAGAGAGCCATGTATGTTTTGCTGGGGGTAGGAGGTGATTTGTGAGAGATGATGCTGATGTTTGCTTGGTAAACCTTCAGATGGGGGGTGACTTGTGAGAGATTTACATGCTTAAAAGTTAATTCCCACTTGCACTGGCTTGGAGCTCTTTCTGAGGCTAACAACCTACCTCATAGGGTTGGTGTGAGGACACAATTAGGAAAGAGAGTTGGTGGGAGAAAGCCATGTATGTTTTGCTGGTGGTGGGAGGTGTTTTGTGAGCTGGTGCAAAAAATCATTGTTTGGTCGTTGTGGGGGAGGGTGGTCGTCCATACCTGGGGTGGGGGTGGGGGGGCACCAAACTCAGATTTTGTCCCCGGGCTCCAGTTTGCCTAGATTCGCCCCTGTTGCTAGGCCTGTTTTTTTCCAATCCCCCCCCCCCCATTCCTTGCTTGCCCGGCTTGTTTTTTGCCCTTTCCCAACATTCTTGAATGCCCAGACCATTTTTTGCCCTTTCCCCATTCCTTGCTTACCCAGCTCGTTTTTTGTTTATACACCCCATTCCTTGTTTGTCCTATCCCCATTTTTTGCCCTTTCCCCATTTCTCGATTGCCCGGCCCGTTTTTTGCCCTTTACCACCATTCTTACTACTTACGTGGAGTCAAGTAAGCTGAATTTTAAAGCAATGGTGTCTTAAAATTCACCTTACTTTCCTCTAATTGGCACTGAGGCCAGTAACACACAAGAAGCATGCCCTCTCTGGCCTTGTCCCCACTGTTAGGTTGTTACTGGCCTTGGTGTTACTCGAGTGAAGGAAAGTAAATTAATTTTTTTGTGACAGGGGTGGCAGGGGTCAGGTGAATTTGGCTCTGGGCTAGGAACTTGGTGTAGAGGAAGGGGGTGAGGTCAGGTGGTCAAAATGCACCCCCCACAGAATAGGCAGTGAATGATTTCTTGTGTGTAAACAGATAAATGTGAGGAGACCACACTGCAGTCCCACTGTGCAGGTAAGAGCCCTGAGGTAAGGGTTCCATGCATAATGAGCTATTAATTAAGAATTTCTAATTTGACAGTAAGTAGGGAATAAGTGGTAAACATTTAAGTGTGACTATATTTGGTGCAGAGGAAATCTGTGGCTGGCATCTTCAGAGGCATGCCATGGTAAGATGTGTTTCTCTCTGTGGCACACTGTGGAATGATTTGTGTGGTTGGGTATCTGTCCACCTCACAAGTGCGATGGAGGTCACAGATATGGGCAAAACATTGGTAGCTAAAACTACCAAACCGTGACCACACACCCCAGAAAACCCAAAACAGTCAGTTGATTTCAGCTGTGAAATCCTTCAGAAATACATTATCTTCCCTTCCCTACATAACCCCAATTTGAATTAGAAAGCTTTTAGAAATGGACAGAGATCTCTTTACACAATCAGTGTTGTTAATTTCACTAAACAGGTGCACCTTTCACCTGAAACAAATCTACCTCTCCATCCCGAGCTCCTACAAACTCCCTAAAAGGGAAATGCTTATTTGTGCTTAAAGAAATCAGGAGGTTTATTTTGAAGCCAAACTGGAATATGTGGGTTAGGGAGCCAGTCTCTGTCTTATCCCACATCAGAGTATGAAGCACATCTTTTTCCTGCCTAAGTCCTTTTGGATGCGGAAAAGAAAGCTGATAGTGTAGCAAAATAAAGTGAAAAAGCAGGATGGGGTTTACTTCTCCTCAGAGCTCCTAAAGGAAGGGTTGGGGTGATCTGAGGACCTGGGCAGATGGTGATTTTTTTCCACATGATGTTTCAGTAGAATCTGTGAGTTAGCAGAAGAAATGTGACAAGGAATCTCTGGGAGTTCTCTGCTCTGGGTCTCCTTTCCTGTGTGTTTTGTTTTTAGCACATGTCCACATAACGCTTGAGGAAATGAAGTGAAAGCTCATTCCCAGGCTAATTCATGCCTGCCTGTGCTTGCCCTGGAAGTAAAGATTTTAATTACCCTTAAAATGGCAAATTCTTTTTCCTTTGTGTGTTAAGTGCTGTCAAGTGGCTTCTGACTTTATGGCAACCCTATGAATTAATGACTTCCAAACCTTTCAATCATTAAAAGCCTTGCTCAGGTCTTGCAAACTGACAGCTCTGGCTTCCTCAACTGAGTCAATCCATCTCATAGTGGGTCTTCCTCTTTTTCTGCTGCCATCAACTTTTTCTAGCATTATCGTCTTTTCCGGTGATTCTTGTCTTCTCATTATGTCACCAACATATGATAGCCTCAGTTTACTCATTTTCTTGTCTAGGTAGAGTTCAGGCTTCATTCCATCTAGAACCCATACATTTGTCTTTGTGGCAGGGGCATACCTTTCATAGGGACATGTGGGGTCACATGTCCTCGGGCACCACCTATTTGATAATGTGGGGGCGCAAAATTCTGCTTCCCACATGCTTCAAGCCATGGTCAAGGAGATTGCACACGTCCCTCTTTCAGGTATAATAATTAGGAAAGGAATTGAGAATAAAACTGCAAAGATTGTCATGCCCTTATATAAAGCAGTGGTGCGACCGCACTTGGAGTACTGTGTCCAGTTCTGGTCGCCGCATCTCAAAAATGATATTGAGGAGATAGAAAAAGTGCAGAGAAGGGCAACAAGGATGATTGAGGGACTGGAGCACCTTCCCTATGAGGAGAGGCTGCAGCGTTTGGGACTCCTTTTTTTAGATTTGGAGATGAGCAGCGCTGAGGAAGGTTGATATGATTAGAAGCTTCTACAAAATTATGCATGGGGTAGAAAATGTTGACAGAGAGAAATTTTTCTCTCTTTCTCACAATACTAGAACCAGGGGGCATTCATTGAAAATGCTGGGGGGAAGAATAAGGACTAATAAAAGGAAACACTTCTTCACGCAACGTGTGATTGGTGTTTGGAATATGCTGCCACAGGAGGTGGTGATGGCCACTAACCTGGATAGCTTTAAAAGGGGCTTGGACAGATTTATGGAGGAGAAGTCAATTTATGGCTACCAATCTTGATCCTCTTTGATCTGAGATTGCAAATGCCTTAACAGACCAGGTGATCGGGAGCAACAGCTGCAGAAGGCCATTGCATTCACATCCTACATGTGAGCTCCCAAAGGCACCTGGTGGGCCACTGCGAGTAGCAGAGAGCTGGACTAGATGGACTTTGGTCTGATCCAGCTGGCTTGTTCTTATGTTCTTATGTTCTTATGTTCTTAGGTATACGGCCTCCAATGGAGGTGTGGGGGCTGGCCCAGCAGCAGCCAGCACCAGGCCGGGAGCCTGCTGCAGGCCGGTGCCAGCTGCTGCCGCTCCCTCCACCTCTATCAGAGGCCGCAGCAACCCAGTACCAACTACTGCCTCCCCCCACCTCTATTGGAGGCCCAGGGGGTGCAAAAATAAGGTTGCCCTGGGTGCCATTTTCTTCTGGTATGTTTTTGCTTTGTGGTGGTCCGGGGTATCTATGAAACTTTCCTCCAACACATTTCAAATGAACCAGCTTCCTTCCTAACAGCTTCCTTCTTCACTGTGCAACTTTCACATTCATACACAGTAATGGGGAATAGTACGGTGTTACATATCATGATCTTTTCTAATTCCTTCATGTCTGGCATTCCCATTCTCAATTGCCTTTTGATTTCTTGGTTGCTGTTTTCCTTTTTGTTGATGATGGAAGTAAGAAACAGAAAATCTTGAACTATTTCAATTTCTTCATGGCCAACTTTAAAGTGAAGTAATTCCCCAGTACTCATTACTTTTGTCTTTTTGATGTTCAACTGTAATCCTTCTTTGCATTTTCTGCTTTAACCATCACCAGGAGTAGTTTCCAGTCTTCACTGGTTTCTACCATTGATAAGATGTTGTCTGCATATCTCAAATTGTTAATGTTCCTTCCACCAATTTGCACTCCACCTTCATCTAAATATAATCCAGCTTTCCTTATATGTTTTGCATATATATTGAACAGACAGGGAGTTACAATGAATCCTTGTCTGACATCTTTGCCCATTGTAAACCATGCAGTTTCTCCATGTTGTGTCCTAACAGTAGCCTCTTGTCCAGGGTATAGGTTGCACGTACAAACTATGAGATATTGTGGAACACCCATTTCTTTTAAAACCAACTATAACTTTTCTTGATCCACACAGTCTTGATCCACACAGTCAAAAGATATGAAACATAAACTGATTATCTGGTTGTTGTGGGCTTTGTGGGCTGTGTGGCCATGGTCTGGTAGATCTTGTTGCTAACGTTTCGCCTGCATCTGTGGCTGGCATGTTCAGAGGTGTATCACAGAGAGAAGTGTGTTACACACCCTGTAAAAGTGAAACACACTTCTTTCTGTGATACACCTCTGATGATGCCAGCCACAGATGCAGGCAAAATGTTAGGAACAAGATATACCAGACCATGGCCACACAGCCCACAAAGCCCACAACAATTAGTTGAGTCTGGTTGTGAAAGCCTTTGACAATACAATAAACTGATCATCTTCTGAAATTCTCTCATATGCTACAGTAACCAACAAATTTGCAGCATGATCTCTAGTGCCTCTCCTTTTATTAGTCCAGCTTGAACATCAAGCATTTCTTGTTTCATATATATTAACAGTATTTGTTGTACGATTTTGAGCATTAATTTTGAGCATTACTTGTGTGAGAAATTAATGCAATGGTTCATTAGATGCAGCCGTCTTTAGCATGTCCTTATTACAGAATTGGAATGCAGATGGAATAACTGTGTTAATGTCCCATCTATTCCTAGAGATTTGTTTCTCCCAATTGCTCCCAAGGCAGATTTCATTTCACTTTCTGAAATGCCAAGTTCTTTTTCAAAAGATTCTTTGAAGGGATCTGTCATTCTTTCCTTTCTTCTATATAGCTCTTCAATGTATTGTTCCCTCCATTTTTTTAGTTTGTTCTACTGAGTTAATATATTTCCATGTTGATCTTTCCATGGCTAACCATGGTTTAAATTTCTCTTTGATTTCTTGGATCTTGCAAAACAGATCTCTAGTTCTTCCATTTTTGTTGTTCCCTTATATTTCTTTACAATGGTTATTATAATAACTTTCTTTTGGCTCTATGTGCTAGTTGCTGGAATACATTGAGACTTTTCATTTCTTTTGGCTACAGAAATAGTCTTTGTTCATTCTTCCCTGATAATACCTCTACTTCCAGCTTTACTTCTTCTGGTTTACATTGAGTTGAATTTAGTAATGCAAATCTGTTCATTATATGATCTTTAAACTCTTCAGGAATGTTGCTTAAATTATATTTTGGCTCTATGAATGTTTTAGCAATTTTCTTCAGCTTTATTCTAATTTTTATTAACACTTCATGGTCTGTACCACAGTTAGCTCCTGGCCTTGCTTTAGCAGTGATAGTATTCTCCATTTTCTGCTTTTTATTTCTGTTTTCCATCCAGATACCTGAAACATATATTCAGAATGAACAAACTGCTGTCTTCATAGAATTCTATGAGTTGCTCTCTTGCTTTATTTTGTGTTCGTAGAGCAAATCTATCAACAATATTTGATTCTATTCCCTGCTACCTTTGGGTTCCAGTCAGCTATGATTATCAGCACATCTTGTTTAGGCATCAGATCAATTTCTTCCTGGACACTTGTATAAAAGCTTTCAGTTTCTTCCTCTTTGGTATCTGGTGTTGGGGTGTAAACGTGAATGATGGTTATGTTGATAGGCTTTTCATGAAATCTGATTGATATTGTACAGTCACATTTTGCATTTTAGCCACTGATTATTTGTGCTACATCTCACCTTACTATTAAAGCAACCCCTTTTCTTCTGTGAGTCATTTAAAATTTTCTAACTGAGAATGTCCTAATCCAGTTCATTTTAGTTCACTCACTCCCAGGATTGCAATGCTTAAATATTCCATTTCTTGTTTTATGATTTTGAGTTTATCTTGATTCATATTTCTCACATTTCATGTATGTTCCAATCATATGTACTGAACAATGGTGGGCTGTTCTTTTGCATCCAGTCACATCAGCAATAGAACGTCCTTTTAGCTTTAAGAATAGCACTACTTGTACTCTGCTCTTCTCCCAAAGCTGTGTCATCTGATTGGGAGGTTCTGCCTTCTAGCACTATACCTCCATTCATTTTGAATAGTTTCATCATAGGGTTTTCAAGGTAAGAGATGATTAGGAGACCCCTGCAGCTGGCAGGCCCCCCCAGCACTTCCCGGCCACCTCCACACACACCCCCATGCTTCTGTCAGGATATTGAAAATTGCAAGGTGGTCATATGCTGGTCTAGAATGACTGGAATGTAACAGTCAGCAGAATTGTAAAGGTCGGAGCCTCTCTGTCTGGGTCTGCAGTGATTGGCATGTAACAGTCAGCAGAATTGTAAAGGTCGGAGCCTCTCTGTCTGGGTCTGCAGTGATTGGCATGTAACAGTCAGCAGAAGTGAAAAGGTCACAGGCCAGGATGATTAGAT
Source organism: Sphaerodactylus townsendi (assembly GCF_021028975.2). Lineage (NCBI taxonomy): Eukaryota > Metazoa > Chordata > Lepidosauria > Squamata > Sphaerodactylidae > Sphaerodactylus > Sphaerodactylus townsendi. Next base: position 124,421,335 of record NC_059425.1, on the reverse strand, counting down.
CATCTAGCTAATGATTTGCTGGACAAAACTATATAAGAAGACTGCATACCCAATTCAGTACCTCTCCTTCACCTTCAGGTTCGGGCTCAGATTGTTGTCAGAGTAGAGAGTGGATAGTTATTGTTATTTTTGTTCCTTTGAGAAACAAGAGATAAAGTATTCCTGTTGGAACTAAATCTACTGTCTGAGTGTTTCTTTTTCTTATACTGCAAGCAGTTACCTCCTGTTCTAGCAAGGGTGAGTTGGCACCTAGTCCTTCCGCTGTGCACTAGGCCAACAGCTTCCTGGCTCAAGAAGTCTCCTTCCTGCCCTGGGAGCCCAGGAAAAGAAGGAGAGCCAAGCCAAAGCTCTCCTCCCTTGCCCTGGGCACCAAGGCACTAAAAAGGCTAGGGGGAGTGAGGGGACTTTTAACAACCGGTTTGGCCAAACTGGCCTAAACCGGCCCCCCCACCTCTGGTTATGACCATTCTGCCTTAAATGACTCTGCTAGTATTGCTCTCAGCTTCACTGACACACACAAACTCACAACATGAAGGTGTGTATCCAAAAGTAGGGCTTTTTTTTACTTGCCTTAAATAGAGTCAGAAGGATCCTCTAGGTTAGTGGTGATGGGCCTTAGAATTTTATCCCAGTTGGGAGGGAATGAGAGGTCACACCTAGAAATGTACTTCCTTTTGTGAATGATGGAAATTATTGGATTGATTGATTTCTCAGTACATCCAATATGACAAAATCTGATTCACTTTTTAAAAATGCCATGTGTGCCCCTTTTGAATTAACTTATTTGCACATTCTACATTTGAACCCACATATGTATCACTATGAGTCCCAAATGGAAGCATTTACCAAATTTCCAATGAGACTATATTTATGAATGGAATAATAGATCCTTTTACAGTCTGGGCTGGTTCATACATGCATGTTCATAATTTGCTGGCTGCCACATCAATTACAAAATTGCTTGTGAATGAATCATCACAAATCAAATCCACAGAAAGCAGTTTTATATCACCTCTCATTTAAATCTTTTCAGTAGCATCAGTTCACAGATTTGGCTCTGAGTCAACAAGTATTAAGAGCCATAGCTCAGTAGAAGAGTATGCATACTACATGCAGAAAGTCCCAGATTCATCTTGATTATCAATACTGGTATGGCAAAGTAGACAATACTTAGGGCAGCTGCTGTCAATCAAAGTCAGAAGTACTGAACTCAATTATTAATGGTTTAGTAAAAGAAAGGCTTGCATAGATGTACACATAAACCTGACCTAATTAGTCACAATCTTTTTTTACAGTTGCGCTCCACCTGTAGGTTGGTATTTGAGCACAATTCATCCCAGTAGGCAATATTTAAACTATCAGTTAGCACATGTCCAAGATGCATATATAATTGTAGGTAACAGGAAAGTACCACATGCACAAATATAAGCCAGTCTCTAATATGAGATCAATATGGAAACTGTATCTTAGTGCATAGCTTAGTCACAGTTGAGGTACCAGTGAGCTGTGTGTCTGTGCACTGTCAAGTCACAGGTTACTTATGGTGACCCTGTAGGGTTTTCAAGGCAAGAGATGTTTAGCCATTGTCTGCCTCCACATGGGCTAAGAGGAGTTCTGAGGGAAATGTGACTGGCCCAAGGTCACCAAACAGGATCCATGTGTTGGAGCAGAGTATCACGCCAAGTTCTCCAGATTAGAGTGTGCCACTCTTAACACTACACACTGAAGCAGCATACATTAAACTGAAAGCTTGTTACCATTAACTGCAGTGGCACAAAAGCTCACATGGAGTAAAATGTCATACTTAAGACAACATGTTACAATCACAAGACAGCGGTGGTAGCTTTAATATCCATACCTTAGAAAAGAAGTGCCACCTTTACCACAATGTCAACATTTTGTAATTAACTCCAGCCTATCTAGCTGCTTACCACATTCTCTTTCACCTGTTAGTCAGACTGAACTAAATGCATATGTAACCCCCATGCCCAGAATGGGTTGGCCCAGAATGGGTTGACCCAGTAAGGGGTGGAGACTCGGAGCAGCAGAGAGGCTGAAAGAGCTCTTTTGCAGAAGAACAAGGCTACCAGACTCGGACCTTGATTTCTATAAGCCCTTAACACCTTGTTAAGGTAATTTCAATATTGTTGGGAACTACTGGGAAGGTAGTTGTTGTTTTGCTGTGTTGTAAATGTTGGAGTTTATTGTTTCAGGGTTTCTTTTGTGGTTGTAATGGGTGAGAGTTCTCCTGGAGACCTTCATCATGTTGCAACCTGTTCATCAAGCCCTTGGAGTCTTCAGGAGCCAGCCAACTTGCAAAGAAGATTTGGACTTGGCAATATCAGTAGACTGTAAATAGAAGGACTTGAAATGCAACCTGAACAGGACCTTGAATTGTAACGTTAAATGTTGATGTTTTAAAAGTGTTAATTGTAAAGAAAAGTAAACCATTTTGTTGTTTAAAAATTGTTGTTGCAACTCATTCCAAGTACTGCCCCACAGAACCCACAGTTAGAGGTTACACATACACTTGATTTTTCTTCCCTAATTTGCCTTTCTTTTGTTCCCACTTATGCCCACATATTCTGTACTTCCTTACTGAGATGTTTTTTCAAAGTCTCCTCCCTTCCTTAAAAATGTTGCTTTGTGTGTTCCACAGAGTATACACCCAGTTGTACACAATTTTTCAAAACCACTAAGGCCTCAACAAAAATGGAGTGAACAGTCCAATCACTGTGGGAAGAGGAAATGTTTATATTGAATAAGCAGGGTATGTACACAAAATGTCCAAGCATGTTGCACGGCAACAACAAATACTAATACAATAAGAAATATGCTGTTAAGCAATGTAATGAGCTGTGCCTTCATGACACAGCCTTAACCATGCATAGCATGACCAATATTGAAATGGAGAAGATGACTTGAGATGGTGGTTGATGGAACTGTCAACAGCTATTGGCCTATGTCCAGAGATAGTGGCATGTATCCTACCTTGCGGAACCTTCCTCCAACTTAAGTGGCTCCTTGCTCAGTGGAGTGGTCAGGGATGTGCCAGCTTACTTCTGAAGACCATTCAAGAGTAACCAAATATAGGAGCACTGTATTGCCTGTATGTCTTGTTGCCTGGTTACCTTTTCGTTGTTGAAAAAAATGTTAAGAGAAATTCCTTTCATTATTTTTTATCCAATTTCTCCCTAACATTCAACACTCCATCGCTTTCCCTCTTTTTGGGAATCTGGAGTCAGTTTTTAATCAATTCTGTTTTAATTAAGAAAAATTTGTAGAGAGGAGGTAGAAAGGCAGGAAGGGAGGTTTAGAACAGTTTCAGAATTTCACTCTGTAGATGCTCAGAGGCAGGCAATGACCATTTACACATTTGTGGTCTCCTTCACTTAAAGCATGCATTCCCTTCAGGTTTGATTTTCAGTTAACGTCCATGTTTCTTCCTCTTTATAACTCACTGCGTCACAAATCAGACAAGCCCCACGGTTTGTGAAAGTGAGCAAAGTGCAATCTTTTCCCTGCCTGCCCTGGAAAAGTGAAGCAGACCAATATGTTTTGCTTCCTTTGGGTTGTTTGCTCCTCCCCACCTTCCCCTGCTCATGCAGGAGCAGTTCTGCTCATTTTCCCACAGGGATTTCTGGGGGATCAAAGGGGCTTTTTTTAAAAGTGATATATTCGATCTATTCCAGGAGCAATAGATGGTGAAAAACAAAAATAGGCAGCAAACAACTTCTTGACCTGGCAACAGGGGGAAATTAAAGTGGCAGCTAGCCTGGGGGAAGCAATGTGGCACCTCCTTGAATGTCAACAAAGAAACACAGGAAATGACCACTGTGAAGCACACAGCCATGCTGCAAACAGTAAGTGCACAAAGGGGCAATGTCTTATCAAACCTTCCTGTCCCCATGCTAAAGCACATCCTGTGGTATGTAACATAAAACTATTGTGTGGGCTGAAATTACAAAAGAGCGCATTAATTTCTCTATAAAGAGAAATAAAAGGGAAATTTCTCTTTTAAAAGAAGAAAAAGGAGGACAGGAAAACCTGGCTATTTTTAACTAAACTTCATAAAAAGAAATTCCCTAACCCATAACAACACTAGGTAACAAATAGGCTAGGTTCAGTGGATTGTCCGTTCCACACAGCCCAAAAAAGATGTTTGTGGGACGTCTTAAAAGAGGCAGCTTCTGCCATACTTTCTAGACAGCAAAGGCATTAGGGGGTGAAGAGGCTGTTTCCCACCTGACCCTTTTGCTCTCTGGTCAGTTTCACCCTCAGCTTGCACCCAACATTTTTTTCGGGCAGTAAGAAAAAACTAAGTTGGTCCATGGTGGTCAGGTCAACCCATGCTTCTCAATGGGAAGAAGACAGGTCTTCTGAGGAGCTAAGATTCTCGTATTTGTGTCTGTGTAGCTACAAAAATAGCTCCTCAAAAAAAAAGAAGGAAAATTAAATATTTCCAGAATTGCCAGGACTAGCTGAGTACAACTACGTACTTTTTGGGCCCAGGATTAGAGCTAGCAGAGCAAATATCCTGGGACAACCTTCACTAAATGGAAGCAGGCACTAACTTACCAAAGAGCAAAACAGTCGGGCAGGAAACATAAGATGCCTCCTGAGCTCTACATTCCTCACAGCCAGACAGGAGACATCTTGCAGGGAGCTTAAAGGGGAAAGGTACACTTGAGGCACTTTTAATGAACAGAAATAAGAGGGAAGAGGCTTTGCAGAGTACCTTTCCATGACACCTTTTTTTGTGTCCTCGGGATGTCTTATTTAGGCTGTGTGGAATGGACCAATGGTTCTTCCAGTGCTCTCACAAGTCTTCCATATGATCTAGTGATTTAATTTTCTTTACAGACTTGTTAACAGCCATCCTATATGAAGAGCAGGTTCCTGCCCTAAAAGTAAAATATTTGCTAGTGACTTATGGATAGATTGCCAAATACTGTAGCAGGGCATGGCTGTTTGGGCAGTGCTACACACCTACCTCATGCAATATGTTCCTTAAAATAGTCAAAGGACAACATGAAAACAAAAAGAAAACACTTTCATTCATACCAGTGATTCAGATTGTGGTTAGTAGCCAAGCCCATTCTGGGGGTAGATAATTAGCATGAGGTAGATTGTTTTCATTCTTAATAATACATTTGTATGCAGGTAGGGAGGGGTGAGGATATTTACAGCAGCCACAATTGTGCTGGAGTCATCGCTTCATTGGTTTCACTATAAGTGCAGGTAATTTTCGGAATGTCTATTATTAGGCTCAATAAGACATAGTCAGAGGCATAATTGCAAAGTTTCAGAAGGAATGCAGATAAGCAGACTGACAAAGATCTGGGACATGTTATAAACAAAGAACATTCGGCCCTTGCTACCTCAACACAGTGCAAGCCAGGTAAACCTTCAGGAATGTCTCATTCCCTTTGGACTCTCCTTTGTACAGATGCAAAAACTATGTCAGAACATGCTTTTTAATTTGTCTATCCATTTATTTGTCTATCTATATGGATAAAGCATAAGGTGGGGAGGTCTGTGGGGCGTTTGGTATGAAAAAGAAAGGATGAGTGAACTGAAAAAGCTTTTCCTTCCTTTGTCATACCTCACTACACTCAATGTATTTAAGCCAAGGGTCCTCAATAGATAGACCCCCCCCCCCCATGGCAATCTACAAATATGGAGGGTACATGCAGAATTTGGGGAGCAAGTAGAGTACATTTGGGGCTTTAGACAGCCATTTTCAGTGGCTTTTTAAAGCAAATAAAGGAGAGTTACTTTAGACTCCTTTCCATGCTAAGGATAAAATCCAAGATCCTAGGGTTTCCCTCAGACACTTACAAAAGTGGCACGTAGGAACTAAAAATCAAAACTAGCATTAAGGAGTTGCCTGATGAACATCAGGCACAAGAGTTTCACTGAATATACCCTTGAGTCTTTAGACTGTATGTACACATCATAAGTGCCATGTCTGAAGTGCTGCTTTTATGGCCTTTACTTGTTATGAGACTGTTAATCACTCAGGGCCTTCTCTCTTAACCCTCTCTTTGAGCCATCTGTTCATCCACATGATGGTCCTACTTTTCTTTGGTGATGGTGGCCCAGCAATTTTGGAATGGCCTTCCCAAGGTGGTCTGTTTGCAGGAAAGGTCAAAAGAGCTCAGGCAGCCGACTAATGTCAGCCCTTGGCACTTTGCAAGCCTCTGTACTGGGGCTGTTCCACTGCCATGGCTGTACCAACACCCTCCCACATTGCTCCCTGGTGCCAGTGTAAGTGCCCAGGCAATGGCATAAATGCCCTTTATGTTGGTACAAGTGCTATTTGCATTGGCACTGGGGTCACACCATTTCCATTCCACTTTCGGGTCCCACCTTGTGAACTGAGCTGTAAGTTATTTAGCTGTGTTTTCCTTTTCTTTTAAAAATGTAATTCTCTTATTTGATGGTCAGGCTTTCGGAATACCATTTTGATCTATTAGCACATAATACTTTAACTAATTCATACAATGATAACAAGTACTCCGAGAGTGGTAATGATTAACTCCGCCAAGATGATTAATTTGATACGTTAAGACTAAATAATTTGATCAGTCTATTTGTGTGATTTATAGCTCAATGTTACAAACCAAAAGACCATTTGTAGTAGGTAGGAAAATAATTATAATTTATAATTAATCATAGGATTAATAAGTTTATTTATTAAAGAAATGTAAAAGAATGTAAAGAATGTAAAATCTGGTTGTTTCATTGTTTTAAACAAACAACCTAAGGAAAGTGTCTTGCTTCAGACAAATCCTTTAAAATGGTTCCCCAAACAAATGACTCAGTCAGTTTTATACCACAGAATGACAATTATTACATATTATTTCATATTTCACCTACCAATGAGATGTCAAAACAGGTTTATTACAGTTTTCATTCTGGTCATCCAACTGAAGACCCCGTTCTTGCCTTCATTAAGATAATTTTAGCTCCTGTGATAATGATTTGCTGTACATGCATATTATTGCATACAGGAAGAAAATGTGTTTTGACAACATGTGGCTTTAGTTCACTCCTAAAGTAAACAAGTTCTTTGTCTTTTGATGTGACTGTGTAGAGAATTAAATCTAGCTCTAAGAAGAAACACATTCTGGTCTTAAGAATACAGTTGCCACTGGTTACTTAGATCTTGAAGTGAGTTCCTAAAGAACATCGAAAGGAGGTAGCATCCAACAACATTTCCAGGTCTTCTAGGAGGTTGCATAATGAACCTTTTCATCATTGAGCAAGCATGCAAATGGCTACACTACACTTCAGGATGAGTAAGAGTTCATGCAGCCTCCAGCTTAATTCCATGTGGTGTTGCTGCCATTGCCACATGCCTTGGTACTCTGTGTGTGTAAATAATTAAGCAAATCACCCTCTCACCCTCTCCACCCTCTCATCAAGGTGAATCTTAAGGTGCTATTTTCCAGGTTAATTTCAGATTGCATAGGATCAGGGCAATTTTGACATAAGGATGGGCAAAGTGAACTGTGCAAATGGAGTGGGGAATGACAAAAATCCAGTAAAACCTCATCATATCTAGGTTTATTTAATTTCTACCCTATTGTTTTACTGAACTGCAGAGGAAGAATGTTTATCTATTGTTTTAAAGACTGGAACACATAATGTAAACCTAGTCCAACCAGACAGGGTTAGGAATTTTTCTCTGCTAAATTCACATAACACCTTAAAAAAACTTTCCCAGGTCATTTTACAAAAGAGGCTGCATATTGCATTAGCCATACTTATTTGTGTATGCAATGTATCAGCTATCATTTATGTCCAAATTCTGTAATGATTATAGAACCACAGTATCATAGATTTGGAAGGGGCAATACAGCCCATCTAGTTCAACCTCCTGCCTAAAGCATCCCTGATTAGTTGTGTATTGTTGGGGCAATATTTTAGCATTTCAAAATAATTTATGGGTCACATATGTAGGACTTTCATTAGAAAACAAGATTAAGGGTATGAGTAGTCCTGTTTTGGACTATGTTTCACCATGTAGGCATTATACTTCCAGGCCTAGGTCATGCTGAGGACTGCAGGGGTAATTGAAGAGAGATCTAGTTCACTTCAACATTCTGCTCTTGCTACGTGAATGGTAAGGAGCATCAAAACTAAATTGTATTCATATTAAAGGCCTATCTGCATCTATAAGTGGACCAGCCTGGCAGCAACCTCAGATATCTGAAGTAAATCAGTCGATACATTTTTATTTCATGTTCAAAACATGACAGGGACGTTATAGCATTGAAGACAGGCACCAATAAAGAGGACAATTGACAAGATGAGTTAAATCTCATTCTCATCATCATAATCTATAATCATGACCAATCAAGATCTTAATCTTAGCCTCTTGGGGAATGTAGTGTACAAAGAGATCAGAAGAAAATGTTCTCCTGAACCTTGCTGTATGGTTCAAGAGAAACAAAGTAAAATGGTTCTTTACCAGGTAAGGTCTGAAAAATAGTGCTAGAGTGCCAGTAGACATGTAACTCAGCGAGACCTTAACCAACCAGAATGAAAAGTATGTGCAAAAGTGAAACTAAGAGCTAATTGTCTTGTCTACACATGCCAGATCTTTCCCCTTACTAATTTCTCTTGTAGTGGGAGTAATTAGGTTTATTTGTAACAGTGACAGCATTGCTACCTTCAGGCAACTAGTGGAGGAGCTGCCTACTGAGTGTCACTTGACTGATCTTGCATGGTTAAGAGTAACCTTTGTTCTACAATTAAATATATGTAAACTATTGTTTTACCTGAACATTTTGGAAGTACCTTTACAGTAAGGGCAAGATCAGAGGGCAATTTTCCGCCCCCACCGGCACATGCCCGGTGCACGGCACACACCCTGCTCCCTTATAGCTCTGCCACTAGTTAAGAGTGTTTAACTAGCAGCTCAGAGACCTGGGTGTGAATCCCCACTCATGCCATGGAAGTTGTTTGGGTGATCTTAGGTCAGTCTCAGTCTCTTAGCCTATTCTACCTGTCAGGGTTGTTGTGAGGATGAAATGGAGGAGAGAATAATGATTTAAGTCACTTTAGATCCCTACTGGAGAGAAAGATGTGATATATATACCTTGTAAGCCCCAAGCTCTCCTGGGAACTGTCGTTCCTCAGGCAGTTTTTGAGCCTGAACTGTAAACAGGCCACTTTTTTCAGCCTGAAAAAGTATTAGAAAAAGAAAAGGATCTAAGGTAAATGTGGAAAGGGGGCGGGGAGGGGCGCCGCACGGGGCTGCATGGGGGGCGGGGGGTCACAAGGAAAAAAGGGAGGGGCCAGGGGGCAATTTTCCACCACCCCAGGCATGCGCCCGGTGCGCAACGCACCCCCTCCCCCTTGCCACTCCGCCACTGTCTTAGGCCTCCAAGGCTGAATGGGTGGCATCCTGAGAAAGGGCCTTCTTGGTCATGGCACCAAAACCTTGTAATTCCATTGTGACCAGTGGGAAGATACAGGAAGCCGGAGAATAAGCAGATGGCATGGAGTTGGTTCTGCAAGGGTTAAGGTAGCAGCCTGGGTGTGGGCTGAAAAGCATTGCATTGGATGCAGCTGGATGTTAAGGTCAGCGGCTGCCCTGACTGGGAAGGCATTTCATTGGACTGACAAAGGTAACATGGAAGTAGGTGAGCAGAATTCTTGCCCTAGTTTGCAGGGCAACAGCAATTAATAGGCAATACTTAAAGCTGGTCATAACTAGGAGTCAGTGAAACATGTGAGAGGTCAGCTTGACTCTACAGAGGACAAGAGGGAACAGGCAGTTACAGCAGAGAGTGGGTTAACTCAAGCAAGGGAACTGCATGTAGCTGTGTTGGCCAATAAACAGGAGAAAATAATTGGCACACCTTGAGAGCTGATGGAGCTGATGGAGAAGTGACCTCTTCCCAGTTTACTATGTACACCCACACTTCTCCCTCCCCTGCTCAGGGGCAGCAGACCCCAGGGCAATTTGCCTTTTCAGGAAGATTCATCTGTCTCCTGCTTTTGTTGTTTCCCATATACAGATAAAGACTTCTTTGTTATGTTTGACATACCTGTAATAACTGTTGTTGGCCTCCTCCCTGGTTTTTGTGTTATATGTATTTACATGTTCGTATTGAATTACTGTATATATACTCTATATTTAATGTTTTCAACAGTGAAAGGTTTTAGATATTCTCTGCCTTGGAAACCCTATTTGGGTAGATAGGTGGCATAGAAAAGTTTAAAATAAATAATAAAATGGCCATAAAATCTCTAGATTTAATTCTCCGAGTAGCATGTAGCTTGCATTCACTAGAGTTTTTCCATGGGTGGATCTCTTTGTTTCACCTTCCCATTCCACTAATGCCTGACTGACCTCAACTGCTCCTGGAGAATAGGGGATCCCCATCAACTTCATTTGTGGGGGGACATTTTGGCAGAAGTGGGAAGGGAGGCGAAAAATATCATGCTATGTGGACAGAAACTGTTCTGCTTACAGAAATTTCTGGTGGATCCAACCCTATTTTATCCTCGAACTACCCTATGAAGTAAATTCAACTGAGAGAAAATGATTAGCTCAATGTCTCCCAGTAGCCTTCACTGAATTTTAAAAATCTTTTTAAAACTTATACTTCGCATTCATGGCCAAAGTCCTTCAAGTGACTACAAACTGGAGAAAAGAGATAGCTAGGTTGCATAACAGATCAATGTAGTAATATCTGAGCCACAGTCACTTTCCACACAATGGTAACAATAGTTATCATTAGAGTTGAATTGATTTTTGTGTGTGTGTAAATATTTTTAAAGTGAAAGTGATATTTGGGGATTTTTCCATATCATTCTTTGCCCGTCTTAGCAGATGCTTTGACACTATTATTTTTAAACTTGTTCTTCTTTATGGATAGTTCCCTGCCCATCAGGAATCAGTAGCGAGCATGAAGATGTCACAGTATCATGCAACCAATCAGACTTGGGTTTGAGTTGTTATCACAAAGTCAAACAAGAGAGTAGGCAGAAAGAATGTCCTTGATCTGAATAGGCTTTTTGATTATTCCACGTAGTCAACAAGATTGGCTATGTGATGACATCTCAAAGTCTAATTAGATTCATGTTGCTTCCTGCTCACTTTCAGTGGGTGAACATTTTGCCTGTTCACAGTTTACTTCTAACTCCCCACCCCCACCCCCCAAAATGGAATATGCTTTGCATGAGTAGGATACTGAATTGACACATTTTGACTCAGCCCATGAAATGACATTTGCCCAGGAATCAGGGATGCGGTTTATATTTTCCCAGAAAAACATTCAGTTTTTGAAATCTGGGATGAATCTCAAAGGAAGAGCTTTCTGGAGAGATGGTGTCTGGATTCTTCCACAAGAACAACAAATTAGTCATCCAGAAAGATTCTTGAATCTGAGGTAGCCCTAGTTATCCTTGCAGCCTAACAAGCCTAAGAAGCTACTGTGTAATCAACTGAACATTGTCTATAGGCGAGGAGGAGCAATAGTTTGAGCAATTCTTTCTATGTGCTCATAATCATCTCCTTCACTCCATACTGGAAACATTAAGCCAGACTCTGCTAAGCCAAAAACACTGTTGCATTGATTCCAAGTTGTTATCAATCTCAAGAGTACTTTCTCCCATTAACATGAACTACAATAGGGAATTGAACCTCTTGAGGATTATGAAATATGCATAAAGGAAATGGGGTCATGTACCAACTCATTTACTTGGAATTACAGTACAACAAGTACAGCAATACTCCCTAGAGATCCAATCAGAGAGAAACATTCAGAGGTGATGTAAGCTCTTGAGTGTTTGCTTACTCTGTAGGAGGAAGGACTTGCCTACAGCAGGATAGACTGCTCAGAGAAGGTGGCTAAAGTACGTAAGGAAAAGGAGGATGGAGATTTCATTGCCATGACTTACCAGTGCAGTAATTCACCAAACACTCGTTTCACTTCATTCTCCATTTATTTCAGTAATGATTGCTCAAGGGTAGAATTCCATAGTGTGCAATTGGCACATTTTTGTTGTGTTCCTATTTTAGATAAAGAAGGAAAAATGGGAGCATGGTAGATTGTTCCTATTTAAACAGAATGCAAGAATGCAACAACAAAGTTATTATTTATTATGACAATTCTATGCTGCCTTTGTCCCTGAAAGGACCCAAGGCAGCTGACAGACACTTCCAAACAAACAGGCTAATTAGACAAGGAGGGAACAGTCCTGGATTTCCCTCTCAGGAAAGTGGCTGCAAGGCCAGCCAGGGGTGGAGTGAGGGGGAAATGTGCCCAGGACATCCATGCGCCCTGCGGCCCTACCACGTCCAGCCCTGCCCTGCCCTGGAACGCCCCGCTGTACCATGTCCCCACAGGGGTGCATGCCCCCCCCCCACCCCTTTGGCTCTACGTCACTGAGGCCAGCCCCAAGCAGGAGGTGCCAGGCTATGTTCCAGGGCAAGGCAGAACCCCTCCTTTGCCCTCAGGGTGCGAGGCCCTTTTACAGAATTTTCAAGGCAGGGCCAGGTATGTCCATCACAGTGGTGAGGCTGGGCTGTTTGGGTGCATCATTCACAAGGCAGAAGAAGATTTGGACGTATAACCCCCCCCCCCTCTTTCTCTTCTGTAAGGAGTCTCAAGGTAGCTTACAAACTCCTTTCCCTTCCTCTCCCCACAACAGGAAGGTGGGGCTGAGAGAGTTGTGAAGAACTATCCCAAGGTCACCCAGCAGGAATGAAGGAATGCAGAAGCAAATCCAGTTCACCAGATAAGACTACACCACTCATGCAGAGGAGTGTGGAATCAAATCCGGTTCTCCAGATTAGAGTCCACCTGCTCTTAAATGGTACACCATGCTGGCTCTCAAGGCAAGCTGGGTAGGCATGTCTGCTGTTGTTGCAAACTCGACCAAAGGAGCACATTTCCCATCACAGCAAGGCTAGTCAGGCATGTCCCTCACTGCCCTGAGTGACCCTAGGCTGTGTGCAGCAAAGGACAAACTAACTGCATCATCCACTGTGCTGGGCAGGGTGAGGCCAGGTGTCATCTTCCACATACATCGAGCATTGGTGGCAGACTGAACCCACCTCTTTCTTTGGGTCAAGGCAGGCCCCAGCAGGATTTGGACCCTAGAGTGGAATGGCCCCAGAAGTGGGGGTAGCCTTCCAGGCCCACTGGGACTTGCCCTTGAAAAAAATGAAACTAACCAATATAATTTTAACAATCAAGACAGCAGGAAAAATAAGCACATCCTGCGCAAGTCCTCATTTGTTGGGCTGGCAGTTGTATGCTAAGGCAAGTCTAAGGCTAAGAGCCAATGGCTAGAGACTTTTGACTTTTCTCCTTCAGCTTGAGCTCATGAGCTTCTTCCTCTGCCCACACCATGTTGTAAGTCCCTGTAGACAGGAAGGAGACAGAAGCTCAGCTAATTGTGATGAACCCTTGAAGCTGCCTTATATTGAACCAGCCATTGGTCCATCAAGGTCAGTTTTGTCCACTTGGATGATTTAATGGTCATGGGACGTGAGCAAATCCACAGAGCAATTGCCTATAGGCCAGTCCTTCAGAAAAATTACTTTTATGTAGTAGACTCCTACTTGCCATTTAAATTATGCCATCACACATAGCCAAACTAAATGAGGAGTCATTTCAAACAGTGTTTCATTTCACATGGCATCTTTAGCCCCTTCTGCACATGCAGAATAAAGCACTTTCAATCCACTTTCACCATTATTTGCAAGTGGATTTTGCTATTCTGCATAGTAAAATCTAGTTTCAAAGTGCGTTGAAAGTGGATTGAAAGTGCATTATTCTGCATGTGCGGAAGGGGCCTTTGTGGCAATTTCCACGCATGTCTTTTTTTTAAAGTGAGTTTTTATCACTTTAACTGAAACTGGTTCAGACTAATTATATGATCTGACATTGCCACAATTTGTTCACACAGCTTTTAAAAACAATGTTTTCAAATAATCCCTGTGTTTTCTGTGCTTTTCAAGAATTCATTTGTGATGGTTTTTGTAAAACTTAAAACACAATTGTAGCTTTTGCTGTTTTGCATTATTGAGATTTCTCCTTTCCTCTGACCAGGGCCGGAGCGAGGGGGAACTATGTGTGTGCCCTGCATCCCTGCCACAACCCCACAATCTACTTCTACCTTAATGGCGGGGGGGGGGGGGGCTTTCAACAGAGCAAAAAAGTCATTAGGTGGAACCACCTACAGATTCCTTCCATATAATTATTTCACTAGCTTATGCCCATCAGTAGTATAAAAAGCCACATATATATCTCAGTTCTATTATGTTTAATGCTACCTGTAAACAGTCCAAGTGAAGTCTGTGGAACTGTAGCTTCTGTTTTATTAAATCGCTGACTGGATATCCTGTTCACCATATTAATTGTCCCATCACCCTGGCCACCACCCTCAACTTCCCAATACCCAATTTTTATGCTCAGGGACTGTGAATTGTATAACAAAGCACATAATATATGGCTCCTGGTGCAGGTTTTGTTAAAATTGAACATTGGTGTATATGACAATAGTTTATAAATAAGATACCAAATGCACTTCTTGCAAAGAAAAAAATCCCAGTAAAATATCTGTCTTTCAAATGACTTGTTTTGATACATTAAATAAAATAAAAGTGGTTGCCAAGTTTCAGCCCAGAGATTTACTATGTACCTTTGGAACCATCAGTGACACAAAATACAAGACAACCACTATCTGTTCTCATCTGTTCCACCCTAGTTCATTTCTCTATCTTCCTGTGCCTGTTTTGCAACACACTTGGAAGCTTGCTTACCTCAGCAGGTGGTGGGTGCTTAAAACACTGAGGAAAAATGATTGGAACAGTAGCAAATACATTTTGTCCCATTTCTTTGATGGATTTAAGAGTCACCAGGCTTACAATAGTGTAGCATATTGGTCCACTGAGTTTGCCATACAAGGAAGTGCTGGAATCCAGCCTCTTAGCAATTTAGCTTTCTAGTTACAATTTAGTTTCTTTTCTAGAAGCCGATTCAGTTCAAGGTTTTCTCCTGATACCAGTGATGTGGGTATAGATTTTTTATGGGGTGGGTTCTGTGACTGAGCTGACTTTCTTGCTGTTCAGTTCCATGCATTGTTTCAAGCAAGCTGGACATGTAATGGGAGGGGTTTGAACCCATGACCCCCCCCCCCACCTATGTCTCTGCCTGATACACCTGTAAATTGAAGTTTAATGGGATGTGTTTAACCAGGTTACGTTATTAACCTCCATGCTATGGAAACAAATACTACTGCAGTGTACTTTCACTATAGTTATCATAAGACAATCTATGGTAAAACCAAGGGGGGGGGGAGTGATGTCAGGCCTGTCTAGGAATTGTGGTTTTTCTCAGCAATTCTTGTTAAGCATAACATCATCTCTGGGTTTTCCAAGGAAGTGACATCACACTGTCACTGATGTACCCCCACATGCTGCCCTCCACCAGCTCTTTTGTCAGTTACTTGGTCAGGCCTTGCCACTCTAGCTTGCTAGCCAGGTACCCTCACACACTTCATGGCCTGGGCACACACTGATCCACCAGACTTAGGCTGGACAACTTTCTAAGAGGAAGTCAGCAATGCTTGGGAAGTGCCAAGCTTGGAGGGCAGCAGGACCCCTGCCAGAGAAGGACAAGGGAGACTGCCAAAGCATTAGGCATTGCAGGACTGCATAGCATAGCAGTAATTGGGGCAGCATGGCAGCAGCAGCACCACCACCAAATCCCTGTAAAGGGTTCAGCTCAGCTGCAGCTGAGAAGATCAAAAGCTCCTGGGGTGGGGGAGTCTGCTGTTGCTGCAGCTCTGTTTGTATCTTTGTCAGGCTGCACAGCTTGGTCAGGTATAGACCCTATCTTCCAAAGGAGGAAGGGAGAATTAGCAAGTGTACAAGCCAACTTGTTAAGCCAGTTCTACCTCCCAAAGGAAAGAGGGAAAGTGAGCAAGCAAGTCATCCTGCCACGTGCAGCTTGGTCAAGTGTGAGCCCTGACCAAATGCTCTTCCCTTCTGCCTCAGGCACACTGATGGCACTGCCAGGGCAGCTGCTTGCCACAGCAGGCCATGACTGCTGTAGGGAAGACTGGCTTGGCACCCCTCCAGCTGCAGCAAAGAGTGGTGTCTGACTGAGGCATTGCCTAAGTGGGAAAATCACTCCTGGCCTTTTGCCAGGTTCCAAGTTCAAGACGTCTTTCCCAAACCTCATTTTGAGTTACTCATTAAGGGGAATCTGGAGCAATGAACCAGTGGGCAAGAAAAGGATGAAGCAAGCTCTTGACCTTTTGTGCTCCCATTTCACCCCTTGATCAGGCTTTGAGTTTTCATCACAATGTAAATGTGTCATATGTAATTTCTACATTTTGTGAGTCCATGGCTGAAGTGAGATTTGAACCATGGATTTCCAAGCTCACTTGTATTTTGTCAACCCCAACATTTGCAATGGCAAACTTCCCCATAAACATAGACTGCCTAGTAAACACCATGACGGGTCATCACTCCATGGGTCATTAATGACCTGCTACTTGCACAGGGAACAACCTTTACCTTTTAACAGTTGCTCAGGTCTTGCTCAATTAAAGAAACTTTTGACCTATGGCATTCCTCATTTAAATTTTTTTTAAAAAATCCTGCCTTTTTCCATCTCACTGTGAGGCCATTTCAATGGTAAAGTAGGCAGATGTTAAAGGTATGTCAAATTTTCCTGGGTAGAAGCTAGAGCTTTACCTATATTATGTTTGACACTGGCAACTTGTCCTTAGACTCCTTTTCTTCCCCAAGGCTGCTCAGAACTCAGGCACAAAAGAAAGAAAAATAGCCTGAAAATATAAGTCTCATCTAATGTCTTGCAGATACAACTCAGTGCAACATAAACAACAATTTCCTACCCAGTAAAAATTATGTTCTGAAACTGCCTGTTATTTAATTAACTCTCCACGTCATCTGACTTTCTGCTTTGGAATCTTTGTATCTAGTTCCACTTTTATAATGCCTAACTTCAAATTAGCTCTTTGGTATATGATAGACAGCTACGTAAGTATTTCATAATTTTAGTGATATCAGACTTACTCTCAAATGCCTGAACCAATTTTTGTTTGTGATAGTTCTTGGGCTTCATTTTTTTCCTGCATTGCTATACATACATAAGGTGTGGTTTCAAAACCAGCTTTGGAAATTCAGTTGTTTGTGTCCTTGGCTAAGTACAGCTTCTGATCTGGACTGGGCAAAGATAGTTTAAATTGAAGTAGCCTGAATCAAAGCAAAGTCAGTTGCATTTTGAAATGTACAGTCAAGTTTACCTATGTATATACAATCTTACTAATTTCAGTGAGATTTCCTTGCAAGTGATGTATTTACTTTTAAAATATGTATGCCCCCACACTCATTAGCCCCCTCCCAAACAGCCAGTTAAAATAACAAACAGTGGAAGGGCTGTGGCACAGTGGAAGAGCCTCTGCTCCGCATGCAGAAGGTCCCTCGTTCAATCCAGGTAATTTTTAGTTAAAAGCTCCAGACAGTAGATGATGTAAAGGACTTTCTCCTGACACTCTGAAGAGCTGCTACCAGCCTGAGCAGACAATGTGGACCTTGATGGATCAGTAGTCTGATTCAATATAAGGCAATTTCTGTATGTTTGTATGTATGTATATGAGTGGGTGGGTGGGTGGGTGGGTGTGTGTTGAACTGCAGCCTTAGAGCTGCTTTTTGGCCCAATGACTGTTTCAAGTAAGAAAGACTCAGGTTCACTTCTCATGTAATGACTGCCTTCTCTTAGTGAGTTTCTTGTACGTAGTGACTATCAACATGGATTGGCCAGGAATACTGTTTGTCTGCCTGCTACCTGTTGGAAGTTTGTGGCAGAATGGAGAAAACCAGTGGCGTAGCACCCATGGTGAAACAGTGGTGGAGGCGTGGCCAGGCCATGGAGGGGGCGTTCCGGGGCAGGGCTGGGGCAGGCGATGCCACGGCAGGGGCGCAGGCAGTTTCCCCTCACTCTGCCTCTGGAGAAAACCACAATCTTATGGTGATAAATGTAGGTCTTATGGCAATAAATATAAGTCTGAAACAGCCACTACGGGGGTAGGGCGGTTTATCAAATAAATAAATAAATAAATAAATAAATAAATAAATAAATAAATAAATAAATTTCTTTATTCATCAGAAACTTATCAATATGTGTAACAATCAAATTGTGCTCTTTAGAAAATTGCTGAATATAAAACAAATCTTGAGGACATAAAAGGAATTAGAACTGAACTCCATACAACAGAGATCAATCCCCTTGTAGAAAATGACTGCTTTGGTGGGTAGACTCTATGATATTACATCCTACTGAGGCCTCTCTGCTCCCTAAACCCTCCTCAGAATCTCCAGGAACCCACCACAAAATCTCCAGAAATTTCCCAACTGAGAACTGGCAACCCTAGACACTCAGGCCTGGCACCAATGAGTCCTCCCTCAAAGGCCAAAATAGGCCTGGAGAGGCCCCTACTCTATCCCCTTGCCTTTTATTCATAGAAATGAAGCTTTGGAATACTGTGTTTGCCTAGCAACAATCATTGAGGAAATCTGTTGCTTAAAGCTACAAGCTCTACTTTTATCTTTTGGATCTTTTAAATCCCTCAATTTATTTGTGAAGATTTAATATTTCTCAGCATATTTTTTTCAGATTTGCAGAAAGAACAGTCTCACCAGTTTATAACTCCAATCAGCAGATTTAACTATCCTCAGATTTAGCTGACTTAAAATTTGGGGATTCACAACAAGCTTGCAGAGATAGGTATGGAAAGACAGCTCTCTACCTTCCCTTCTTCCCCTTCAGAGGTGTACCAAAGCTTCCTTCCCAATGTTTTTCCCTCCCCCTCCCTTTCTCAATAATATCAAGGCTCTCCAGTGGCATAGTACCCATGGGGCAGTGGGGCACAAAGCACCAAGCATGCCCTAGTGTGGGGGCATGGCCAGGGTGTGGCAGGGGCATTTAGGGGTGGGTGGTGCCACAGCAGGGGAAAAGGGAGCGGACGCGCCCCAGGTGCAGTCCTCTTTGCTCCGCCTCTAAAGCTCTCTCTGAATGGTACACTGAGTTTCATGCATTATGGGCAGAAGCACTGAGGTTTCCACTGGGAGCTACCACAACAGCCTGGAATAAGAAATTTACCCCATCTCCCACCCACACAAACATTTTTAATGCCAGATTTTCTGCAGACCTGTTTTGGGTGAGCGTGCCCCTATCTTTGTAGTCAAATATCCGCAGGCAGGAAGCTCATGTGGGAACTAGATATATAGATTCTCAACATTTTTTGCCATTTACAAGTAACATTATTTCCACATATTATATCAAGCAACTATTTTTTGTGATATGGACCAAAAATCTTTTAGTATTCTTCAATAATTGTAGGTTGCATTACAGAATTTTCACAATTGAGGAAAATTTGTCCTCTTTCTCATTGCTTTCTGAACTTACCACAATGACATGTATCCTACCACTCTAATAAGCAAAATTAGTTGACTTCCTCAAGCCCAAGGAGGCTTCCTCCAACTTAAATGGCTCTTCTCTTGGAAGAAGAGCTACTTAATTCACAGGAAGACTCTTTAGGCTGGAGGAAGACTTCTTAGACTAGAGGAACTTCCTTCAGCCTGAAGGAGCCTCAACCTAAGGTAGGGCATATGCCAACATCTCTTGCAATTATCTTCAATTATACAGACCTTCATGCCAGAAGTTCATTCAGAAAATAGCTATTCAGAAACTTGTTGGTACACACTATGTTTGTAAATAGGGTTACCACCTTCGGGTTGGAAAACTCCTGGATATTTTGAGCACTGCTTGGGAAAGACTGGGTATGGGGAAGGAAATGATCACAGCTGATTTAATATCATAGAGTCCAACTTCCAAAGTGGTCATTTTCTCCTGGCAAGCTGATTTGGAGATCAACTGCAATTCTGGGAGATCTCCAGGCCCTACCTAGAGGTTGGCAACCATTCATGTAAACTACGGAACAATAAATAACCAAGTGAAATTTTCTCCAACAATTTATTGTTTCTGGCTGGTTTTATGACAGCATCAGGACATTTACGGCTGGACTCTGCTTTCAGTATTTGTTTCCAAATGTGATCTTTTCAGTTTCATGCAGAAAGAGGGTAACATCTGTTTCATCTTTTGATTTCACCTTTTCCCCCCCTTCCTTTTTGGCATTGCTGCCATAGGGAAAAGTATTATATTTGTTGCTGGAATGTTTTTAGATGCCATCTGTTGATAAATTTAGTTGATCATAACATTTTGTGTTTTAATAATATTTATATGTATTGGATCTATTGTATATGTTTTTTGTTTGGAGCTGCCCCTGCGCCTGCCAGGGGAAGGGCCCCTTACAAGTCTAATTGATCAGTCAATCAGTCAGTCAACAGTAATTCAGCACAAATATGCCTGACAGGAATGTCATTCAACCAGAACACTTATTTATTTGTTTCTGTTTTGTTTGCTTACTATCATGCCTGTCCCCTATCAGGGTGGCTTACAGCAATCATAAAACAATAAAAAAAAACATTTAAAAATGTCATCAACATAATACAAGCTATCAAGTGGTGACTGATTCCAAACCAGTACAATTTTAAAACTAACACACCAAGCATAAACGATGGATCAAGTAATGATGATAGCAATAAAAGCTAATGGTTGAGAGTTAAAATAGATAAAGTTGGTAAAAATTAATAAAAGTTGATGTAAGGTGAGGTGGACACCTCAGATGTTAACTGTAGCTGCCTCAGTTTAGTTTCTGTTACACTGTGTTATCCTTGCAGAGGCGTAGCTGGGCCAAACTGTGCCCGGGGCAAACTCTGTGTTTTCTGCCTCCCCCCCATAGCCCCCCATGCATCCCTTACCTTAGTTCTGCCTGAAAAAGTTCAGGCTGAAAAGCAGCCTGTTCAGTTCAGGCTGAAAAAGCCCCCTGGCGGGAACTATACTTCCCTTGTGGAGCTCACAAGGTCTCCTAGGTAATGTAGTTCCCACCAGGGTGCTTTTTCAGCCTGAACTGAATAGACCAGTTTTTCAGCCTGAACTTTTTCAGGTTAAACTAAAGTGTAAGGGGGTGTGGGGGGTGCCATGAGGGGACAGGGCACCGTGGGGGGGTGGGGGAAGAGGTCAGGGGTGATTTTCCAACCCAAGTGTGTGCCCAGAGCATGGCGCACCCCCTGCCACTTCCCCCTTATAGCTTCACCTCTGTGTCCCTGGTTGGTATTTCTTTGCACAGCCTTTCCCCCAAATTACATTGCTAGGCAAACTGTGTGAAAGCTATCACTCTTTATATGTAGAAGAACTAGCTGCCTGAGCTATTCCAGGTATGAATTTTTAGCCTGAGTACAAGAATGGAAAAATATACCACAGGGTTACAAGATGATGATGTGTACACACACACACACACACACACACACACACTCTATATAGATACATATAATTTCTCTCATCATAGCAAGAGGCTTGGCAGTCCTACATATTGTCCAATTGAGATCTGCCTCACAAGCCTTGCTCGCTGTGCTCCTGCCTTCAGAGGTGTCGTGGACAGGCCCTCAGGAACCAAGAATAGTCCACACACAGGTCTTAGCAGGTTCAAACATTAAATGTGCACAGAGCAAGGAATCCAGACAAGACAAGAAACAAAAATAGTAACCTGCTATCTAAAACGCTGCCACAAGTTAGCTCAGCTGCAGTTTCTCTTTTATAGCCAGCGTCCCATTCCCTTGTGCAATAACCTCTTTCAGCTGGGTTGCTCTAGTCTGGCTCCTGAGTAGACTACGCATCTACTCTAGCTCGTCTCATAGCTGCTAACCTGCTGCTGTGTCACCTCTTCTGCAAGCTAGCACACAGCCTCCTCCTGCGTTGCTCTTGGGGCTCTGGAGAGCGGGGGAGGGGGTTGAGGGAGCAGTCAGGGTCCCCTCTGGCCCTGTATCAAGGGGCTGAAGAAGCTAAGCTCTTGCTGGGGAATATCAACGCTTGGACCTGGCTGTGGATCCCAGCCTGAATACTCTGCCTGAGCTTGAGGACCTGGTCCTGCAGGAACTTTTGGCTGCTCAGTCTCTGCATCTACAGGTAGTGCCTGTGACTCTGGAACCAACACTGTCCCCTCTTCTCTATCTGAGTCTTCCTCCCAAGGATTCCATTCAGACCAGGCTGAGCTCTAGCAAGAGATGAGGTGACTGTGAACCTGAGACAGGGCTTTTTCATTAGGACACCTCACATGTGTAATGTCCTTCCCATAAGACTCACCAGGCACCTATGTTGCTTTCAATTTGTCTCCGGGCACCATTTCCCCTCGATATGCCTCTGGCCTTTAGAATAGGGACATTTACTCTTCTTGAGTAAAATTTAAGCATCAGAATTCTTCATTCTCTAAGAATTTCATCCCATATGGGTGGGCGGAAAAATTTCAGTGATGGTTCTTGGCTAACATCTTGTATGTTAGATCCCTATCCACTTTATACGATGATGGGGGTGGGGGGAGGAGGGAGAAGCATAGTGCCAGATACTGTATAAATGTACTTTGGGAGGTCTACCTGACAATAATAATCAGCCAGGAAACATCAGGGAGTTAGTTTAGCTCAGGGGTAGGGAACCTGCGGCTCGAGAGCCGCATGCGGCTCTTCTGCCCTTGCACTGTGGCTCCACGAGCCGAGCTGCCGGCCCCATCCTTGCCCGCCCTGCAGGCAGCAGGGCAGGCGCACCAACTGCCCACGGTTGGCTGGGCTGCGCCGCGGGTTTCCCCTCTCGCCCGCCCCGTTGGAGCCGGGCGGGCGTTTTCCTGGTGGCCGGCGAGGCCAAGCCACCGGCTTCATCCTTGCCCGCCCTACAGGCAGCAAGGCGGGCGCATCCATGCGCTTCTCAGAATGAGCGGAGTAAAAGGTTAAAAAAACCCCTATATATATTGTGTTATCTTTATTTCAAATGTCAAAAATTATTTGCGGCTCCAAGTGTTTTCTTTTCCCGTGGAAAATGGGTCCAAATGGCTCTTTGAATGTTAAAGGTTCCCTACCCCTGGTATAGCTCTAAGTTGCTTCCTTTGATTGGCTACACACCCACAAAGCTAGAATAAGTATCTCAGGTAAGGTCCTTTCCTTCTGGCAACATCTGTGCCTTAAGTGGATAATTTGCTTCATAACTTCACAGATTTGTTTACTTTCCTGAAACATTTCACTCAGGCCAGCACACCAAACTGAAATGCAGTCTATGAGCCACATATGGCCTTTCACTAAAGGTCCCATAATTTATTTATTTATTTATTTGCTTTCTTCCTGGGACTGCAAGAACCAAAGAGCTATCAAGCTAACGTAAGTGTACATTCAGCTTGGTTATGTAGAACGCATTTATTAAGTATCTATTTCCAAAACTCTAACTACATGGACATTGTTCCACAACTATTTACCTGAGAGAGCTTCACCTAACTCACCAGCTTTTCTGACTGAGTACTGAGTTGAATGTCTGAGGACTAGAAATATGGTACACAGTTCCATCATCCTGAGTTCATTTGGCTTTCCTACTCCACCCTTGATTGACTTCCAGCCTCAGCTGCTTTCTTTACCTCTCAATAAGCAATGCCCTTTAGGCATCTCTTGTTTTTTCCTCTCACAATGTAAATTGACATGATATATGGACATAGGCATCCATATACATACATAAGTTTGCATACATATAATAAAATAGCATGCATACATTTAGGAAGATCTTTCAAAAACACCAATTAAATATGAATGAATCACATAATGTATTGTTTTAAACACAGTCTTATTTTAGGAGGTAATGATCTAGCACTAACCATGCAATCCTAAAAGGAATTAACATCCTTCTAAGAACATTGACTGCCTAGGACTGTTCTGTACTACAATAAATATGTTTTTCATTTGAAGCAGTTCAGTACAATATCAATTTGTATATTTGCTTTAAAAATTGTTCTACACAGCATCCTTTCCACCTTGTAAATAGACAATTCCACTTCCCCATTCTACAGCCATTTTCACTATAGCAAAGCTAAGCATATCCATTCATGTACTATCCAATGCATGGGGATAGCTCTGTTCTAGATAAACAGGGGATAGGTCATGAATGATCCAAGTGCCAGCCAATACAAGCCGTGTGCGAATCCAGAAACCAGGAAGAAAAAGTTTCCCTTGAACTGAGTCCTAGGAATAAACTTGAACATGAATTGCAACAAAGTTGTAGTCTTTCACAGAATATTCAATGTTGAACCTATATTCAGCCATGAAACTTGAACACCTAACAAATTTCACTGCTTGCACTGGATTTGGGCCAAAATATTACAGGTAAACAAAATGTTTTTGGGAAAAGGAGGGATTCCTTAAAGTCTACTGCTAAAGGCTTATGATACACTGTAGTCCAGCGAAGAATGGGAAATATCTGTGTTTCTCATGACCCCATCTAAAGAGGAGGCAAATCCATTGGTAGAGAGGGTGTGGGCTTACTCTGGTGGATTTTTCTCCACAGAGCACTTGCCCCTGAGGAGGGGTGGATCCATTGGTGAGTGGCCACCATGTCCTGCCAAAATGGCTGGACATGGTGGTGCATGCCACACCAGTGCTCCTGCACCCCTGCTGCCTATACTGACATCGCAGGGCATTCTGGGGGCATAGCTGGGGCAGAACCGACATTAGTTGGCTTCTACCTCCACTTCACTGCCAGAAACATTGGCATCCACTCCTGGACTTATGCCATCTTTTTAGTGATAGAAGAAGAAGAAGAGTTTGAATTTATATTCCCCCTTTCTCTCCTGTAGGAGACTCAAAGGGGCTTACAATCTCCTTGCCCTTCGCCCCTCACAACAAACACCCTGTGAGTTGGGTGGGGCTGAGAGAGCTCCGAGAAGCTGTGACTAGCCCAAGGTCACCCAGCTGCCTCCACAGCTCAAGCGGCAGAGCAGGGAATCAAACCCGGTTCCTCCAGATTAGAATGCACCTGCTCTGAATCACTACACCACTGCTGCTCTCCCATAAGTCCATGGGAGTCCTATGGAGGGCTTCCCAATGGTGGAAAGCCCTCCTAGGAATGGTGGATTAGAGCAGCTGTGGTTGCATGTCCAGGACCCCAGCCATTTGGATGGGGCTCTAACATGACCTATCACATGTTCACAACAGCATTTCACATTGACCTGGCAGTGGTATGGAAACAGAGGTTTGAGTTTCAGATAACTGTGATAGCTCAGTAAGGAAAGTTGCCCACAGGCCTGGAGAAAAATACCTTGTCCCTCTAATAAAGGCTGAACGGGTTGCTCTTTGCCAGGTGATGCTATTTGCCTCATGCCATGAAAAGCTTTAACTACCCATTGCTATGCATTAAAAGGACAGGAATTTTTTCCAGACCAGTTGGCAATTGTAATAGAAGTACTTCCTTGAGAAGATGTGTTCGGATCAAACAAATTAAAATCAACTGAGTATTTATTTATTGAAAATATAGGTTATAGAGAAAGTTCACTTTCTCCTGTCCTACTTTCACCTGGAGATTCTCAAAGCCTGTGACCAGGCTCACATCTACTTTTTTTTTTAAGGGGGACAAAATTACAAGATGATGCTTTCTATACATTATGCAGATATTTTTCTTTATATGTGTTGATTATGTATATATAATCAACAACTCTTTTAAATGATAAAATAAATTGTCAGGTGTTAGTTAGGGTGTGGTCGGGCAGTCCAGTGTCAAAGGCATAGTCAAACAGTACAGAGTAAAGGCAGATGACAAGCAGAGGTGTACTCAAATGGTCCAGAGTCAAGGCACAGGCAGCAGCCAGTGAGGCTGAGAGCTGGAGTTTAAAAAAAAGACCAGATATATGAGGTTTACCCGCAGTGGTGGGGCTCAAATAATTTAACAACCGGTTCCGGTGGTGGGATTCAAATAATTTAACTGGTTGTTTACAAGCACCATCTGCCAAAGTGGTGAGAACCTGCTGAATCCCACCACTGCTTACCAGGAAGTACACTCATTGTACCCAGGGAGAGCTAAGTCCAAGACAGGGTTTATATATGATGCCCTTGCTAATGAGGCCAGAATCCTGCAAGGCTCAGACCTCCTCAGATGTTGCTGTTTCTAGCTTACAGAGCCTTTTGTCATGTTGAGCTGTAATGCGGGCACTTCTTTTAATATTGAGCTGCTGCTTCAGCCTTCTTTGTGCAGCTGGCCCATCACTTAGCTCTTCTGGGGCTGCTGAAGGATCTCCCAGCTGCACTGCATATGGCTCAGCCTCAGCTAGCAGGGAAGGGCTTGGCTCTGTTGCTTGCAACTCCTCTCAAGGAACCAGCTCCTGGTCTATGGTGTTCTCTGGCTCTGCATCTGATTCCTCATCTCCCAGGGGCTGGCTCATGACAACCTTTATGGATTGCTAATAAATAATTACACTTTTACATTATTTTATCTATCTACGATGTTTGAATATTCCCTTATCCTCTCTATACACATAAAAACCCAACCCAAGAGAAAGTTTTTCAGCATAACCTTTCCAAGATATTGTTTTTTAAATACAGTACACATAATTTTGCCACAGGTAATACAAACACACCTCAAGCTCCTTTGCAGCCTGATAAAGTACAACTCAAGAGGAGTTTTGTTTGGTAATTATGCTGCTAGAAGCTAAAATGACTAAATTGCAGTCACTGGAAAAAACCCCAATGGAAAAGGCAATACTGCTAAAAAACATTAAAGACAGTAGAAAAGGGGGAAGAGTGGGGTTGGCTCAATAAAGGAAATTATAGCCCTCAGGTTACATAACCTGAGCAAGATTGTTAATGAAAGGACATTTTAGAGATTATTGATTCATAGGTTAGAAACAACTTGATGGCATATAATGTGAAGAGGCCCTCCATTCTTTTTGCCCGCCCCCTCCACACCCCAAAGTGTGAAATCAGGCTCTTCAGAGAAAACCAAGCCTATCAAATGAGGGGGCAGGTGTACTCATAGCCTTTGGCAAAGCCAAGCATAACCTTGTCCCAGTTTTAAAGCCAGGAGGGCTTCTCCTCCACCCATTCAACTCCAGACTGTTCCAGGGCTTGCAGTGCTTCTGCACTTCACAAACTAGCAGAGCAAGAAAGAGAGACACATCAAGCATTCTAAACCATTAACAGTCACCACCCCCCAAAATGCTTTTCCCTTTGTGAGTGTTTAGGGTTTAGCCACCACCCACATTCCATCCTCACAAGTCTGACATGCCTACTATGGCCACTGTCAATGCATGCCGCTTGTGGGAAGACAAGGAACAGGAAGGTCCTGGAGCTGGAAGAGTGGAAGATGCCTCAGCTGGAGAAGGAGGGAGATTAGTGAGACCAGGGAAAGTTATTTGGAGGTCTATGCTTCCCACTGTATAGAACTTGACATCTTTGAACATCTCCTCAGAGACATTAGTTCTTTTTTCTACTACATGTTCTTGACTAATAGGCACAGCTTTTGCCTTGCAAAGGGCTGTGAATCCCCTCTGAGGCCCAGAGTAGCAGCCTAGTCGGGGGAAGGGATCTGCGTACTGCAGAATAGGAATCTTGACTGGATTCCTCCACCAGCTGAGCCAGTGTGGTACAGTGGCTAGGAGCAGTAGACTCTAATTGAGAAAAACAGGTTTGATTCCCCACTCCTCCACATGATCGGCCGACTCTTATCTTGTGAAGTGGATCCCCCCCCCCCACTTCTACACACAAAGCCTGATGGATGACCTTGGGCCAGTCACAGTTCTTTCAAAACTCTCTCAGCCCCGCACAAGGTGTCTGTTGTGTTTGTAAGCCACTTTGAGACTGCTTGCAGAAGAGAAGAGCAAAATATAAATCTAAACTGTTCCTCATCCTAACAGCAGCCTAATCAGGCAAAGGAGTGCACATGCTGAGAAATGAGCCATCTTTTCTATGCAATTGAGATTTCCCCATCCCCTGTCACCAACTCCTCTCTGCTCGCCGCCCAGAGCACCTGCCACCCTTCACCACCCTTCCTAGATCCAATCGTGCCTGCACTAGAACAAGCTGATGTCAAGGAGTTTAACCTTACATCCAGAAATGTTTCCCATCCAGATCAGAAGCAGCAATCATTAATCAGACCAAATAAATAATGTCAAAGTTTAGAAAATGTACATTCAGAAGATAAGGTTAAACCAACCCCAAGCCCCCAGATAAATGTAGTTTCAGTTCTGTTTACATATTTTGAACTTTGATGCTTCTTGTCCTGTGTGATAGGGTTCAGGCTATTAAAGTCTTCTTAAAGGGACTGAAATGTAAGTACGCAGTTGAGCGAAGCAATATAAAATATTATTGATTAATTTTGCCACCATTAGGGAATTGGAGAACTCCCTTTAATTGTTATGAGAACAGGAAAGAAATGAGGTAAATGTTGCCAAGACAGTTTCCCTGTGTTGCTGAATGAGCAGTAAGTCCATAGATCCAATGATGCACTGCAAGAAATAATGTGAGAACATAGTTTTTGTTTATTTTGACTAAAATATCCTTTGTATTGCAACTAATCATTGGTATGGCTTGTAATCATTGTAATCATTGTATGGCTTGCTTTAGTGCTTCTAGTCTTGAAATCCATAAAGGAATCTTATTGTTATAAATAATATTCCTATATTCCTTCCATATTTTTATCGGCCCTTTTCTTAAGGGGTGGTTGGAGAAGCCTTTTGTAGTTGTAGGAGTATTTTGTAGATAGTGATGAGATCATATGAAGATCATATCCTTCAATTTCTTATAGAGTTGGGTTTTGTAACGTTACTCATTCTTTGACCCAAAGTAAAGACCATGCCTTGTAATACATTTCTAAGGCCGTTTCCGCACGGCCCCCCAGGTGCCCCCACGCCAGCAAGAATTCTGCCGGCGTGGGGACGGAGGCCGGCGGATGACAGGCGGCTCCGCATGGAGCCGCCTCTGCCCCCTTCCCTTTCCCACTCACCTTGTCCCCATCGTCGGCCTGCTGGCCTCCGAAGCCCCGCCCACGCTGCCCTCCAACCTCCAGGGGTCGGAGGACAGTGAGGGAGGGGCTTCGGAGGCCAGCAGGCCGACGACGGGGACAAGGTGAGTGGGAAAGGGAAGGGAAACAGCGTGTTCCCGGCGGTGCCGTTCGCACCGCGCCACGGGAGGCTGCGCTGTTGGTAAAACAACCCTTTAAAGGGTTGTTTTTTAGGGCGGCCTGACGCCGCCCTGGGGGAGGGGGAGCGAAGCCAGGTCGGCGCTGCTGCATTGCAGCAACTCCGCCTGTGCGAATGGCTCCCTGGGAACGGTGTTTTTGCCGTCCCCAGGGCGCCATAAAAGGGCCGTGCGGAAACGGCCAGAGTCTGGGCACACCAATCCCCCTCTGCTTTTTTCATCTAGTGTTTTGGTTTTACTGTTTAAATTTATATTTTCTTTTTTTAAAGCAAACTGTACACTGCCCAGAGCCTTTTGGGGTGGGCAGTCTTATCAAATGTAAATAATAAATAAATCTATAAATGTATGAACTTTATTCTTGCTTTTCTGCCATTCCAAATAAATTTCGAGATTCCTCTTTTCCACTTCATTAAATATATATATAAATGTAGATCAGGAGATTATTGAACAAATATATGAATTTCCTTAGTACTGGCATTTTTATCAGGGCTATCCTTCCTAGTAGTGATAGATTCCCCCCCCCCCCCCAATCTTCTAGTTTCTTTTGTATGTGTTACCATAAGACTTCACAGTTGTCTTGAAATAGATTATTGTTGTTGTTGAGAATTGCCCCTAGGTATTTAATATTTTTTTAACCTTGCAATTAGAAATGAGTTCCAACTTTTTTCTGCTCTTCTTTGAGATATTTTTTGTAAGTATTTTGGTTTTATCCTTATAGATAACAAAACCAGCCAGGTTTAAAATTAAGAGATAATTCACTGATAAATGATTCTCTATGTCAACAGGACATATACCATCTATTAAGAACCTATTTACTAGAAGACAAAAACGTTGGGGGGTTTTAGACTGAAACATGACCCTTGACCTTATCTATAACTCATCTAATACATTGGCCATAAGGAAAATATACAAACTACTCTTGGAATACAAAACAGAAACAGAACTAGTCAAAGACAATGGCCCCTTCCGCACACGCAAAATAATGCATTTTCAAACCACTTTCACAACTGTTTGCAAGTGGGTTTTGCTATTCCGCACAGCTTCAAAGAGCACTGAAAGCAGTTTGAAAGTGCACTATTCTGCATGTGCGGAATGAGCCAATGTGATACTCTAGGCACAAAATCTTAACAAGAACATTCAATTGGAGACATGGGAATGTTTCTGGGAGAACAATTCAATACTAACACACTCTCGCTGAAGTCAGAGAAAATAATATAAAAATGTTTTACAAGTGTTACTTAACACCACTAAAGCCAGTGGCGTTCCTGCCTAGGGACAGGGGGTACCCTATGTCCCCGGGCGCCCCCCATTTAGTCACGTGGGGGGGCGCCAACATTTCAGGGTCGTTTGTGTGTTTTTAAATTTTTAAAGTGTTTTTTCACGTTCCAGCCTGCAGGGGGTGCATTTTAAGGTTAGCGGCACCAAAATTTCAGGGTACCATCCAGAGACTGTCCTGATGATACCACCCAAATCTGGTGATGTTTGGTTCAAAGGGAGCAAAGTTATGGACCCCCAAAGGGGGTGCCCCATCCCCATTGTTTTCAATGGGAGCTAACCTGAGATGGGGGCTACCCATTTGAGGAACCATAACTTTGGTCCCCCTGAACATAACTTCACCAAACGTGGGTGGCATCATAAGAATAGTTAACAGATGATACTCTGAAATTTTGGTGTCACTAGCTTTAAAAATACACCCCTTCCAGGCACCACAAGGAATTTGCCCAAGATTCTTTGTTTTGCAGTGACTTTGCTCCATTGTAGCCAATTGGGAATTTCTGAGTGTGTAGGCAGGCTGCACATTTTTGAAGATAGAGGCACCAGACTATCAGGGTGGCTCCAGGAGGGCCTCCTGGTAATAGCATCCAGGTTTGGAGACCTTTGCTTCTGGGGGTTCAATTTTATGGGCCCCCAAAGGCTTATTTTGTTTCCACGCGCCTGCACATGAAAGCCTGTGGGCTGAGTTATCTCAGAACTCTCTCAACTCCCCCCCCCCGCACTCCAGAAGCAAAGCTCACCAAGCTTGGATGCTATTACTCAAGGCCTCTTGGAGCCGCCTTGAAAGTCTGGCGCCTCTATCTTCAAAAATGTGCAGCCTGCCTCAGAAATTCCTCATTAGCTACAATGGAGCAAAGTCACTGCAAAACAAAGAATCTTGGGCAAATTTCTTGGGGTGCCTGGAAGGGGTGTATTTTTAAAGCTAGTGACACCAAAATTTCAGGGTATCATCTGTTAACTATTCTTATGATGCCACCCAAGTTTGGTGAAGTTATGGTCAGGGGGACCAAAGTTATGGTCCCTCAAATGGGTAGTCCCCATCTCAGGTTAGCTCCCATTGAAAACAATGGAGATGGGGGCATTCCATTTGGGCATCCATAACTTTGCTGCCCCTGAACCAAACATCACCAAACTCGGGTGGTATCATCAGGGCAGTCTCTGGATGATGCCCTGAAATCATGGTGCTGCTAGCTTTAAAAATGCGCTCCCTGCAGGCCGAAAAAAACACCAAAAATACCCCAAAAAAACCCAACACCTTGCATTTGCATTTGTTCATATTTGGGCAGAACATAATCAGACAATTTTTGTCCGAATGTGCCCAAATTTGCCCAGATTCCAGCCGAATCTGCTATTTGTTTCATCTGAATCTTCAACCCTCAAAAGTGATGCTGTTTCAGGGTGGGGGAGAATCCACCCCCAAACAGCATCACTTTCAATTGTGTTTTAACCGGGGACCCCAGATTCTCCCTTTAAGGTAGATTTAAAAGAAGAATCTGAGCTCCCTAGTTTAAACACCATTGAAAGTGATGCTGTTTGGGGGTGGATTCCACTGGAGGTGTTTTGTGAGAGATGATGCTGACATTTGTTTGGCAAATGTTTTGCTGGGGATGATTTGTGAGAAATTTACATGCTTAATACCCACTTGCACTGGCTTAATACCCACTTGCACTGGCTAACAACCTACCTCATAGGGTTGTTGTGATTAGGAAATTAAGAAAAGAGTTGGTGGGGAGAGAGCCATGTATGTTTTGATGGGAGTGGGAGGTGTTTTGTGAGCTGGTACAAAAAAATCATTGTTTGGTCATGGTGGGGGAGGTTGGCCGCCCATACGCCGGGCGGGGGGGGGGGGAAGCACCAAACTCAGGTTTTGTCCCCGGGCGCCAGTTTGCCTAGGTACGCTTCTGACTAAAGCTATCTAGAATGTACAAAACCTGTTCACCAATCTGGTGGACGTGTGAAGACAAGGAAGGCTCCTTATTCCACTGCTGATGGACTTGCCAAAAAAAAAGTAATATTGGAATAAAATACATAAAACTATAAAACACATAATAAATTACAGCTTCAAAATACTCCCAGAAACATACCTTCTTGATTTATGGGATTCTAATGACGCTAACCTACAAAAACACAAGAAATTACTTTATTATCTGACAACAGTAGCAAGAATTGTTGTAGCCAGGCACTGGAAAAGTCACAAAATACCAACAATTGATGAATGGCTACAGAAGATTCAGGACTATAGAATAGCAAACAATACTTCTAAAGAAAAATATATCTCAATTCTTTTCTTAAAGTATGGGAACCTGCGTTACGATATTTGTATAGTAATGATCCCCAAAATAAGGCATTAATAATAGCAATGTAGAATCTGATTTACAACACTTAGATGTACTGTTTGAAATTTCTAATCTCATCAGCATTAATTGTTATTATTTATGTTAAATTTAAGCAACAAGCATTTAGACTCATAGTATGTATTATATATATATCATATGTCTTATCTGTTCTCCACAAATATTGCATTGACTTATTACTATGTACATTACCACATTTTGAAAACCAATATAAAATATAACTGAAAAAAAAGAATTAGTGTGAGAAGGAAATCAAAGGGATAGGAATTGTACTTTCTCATTATTCACAAACAGCTCAACTTAAATAGCCCTGACTCTTTTTGCTAAGCACCAGAGTACAGAAATTTTTTTTGCTGCATGTATAGCAGCCATGCTTTCTTTCTTAACCTCTCCTTAAGTAACCTTTATTTTTTTTAAAAAAAAATGAACATCCAAGGAATTCTGAATGACACAAGTCAAAACAGGTTGTGGGTTGAAAGCAGAGGTGTGCAAGTTTCGTCTGGCAAGCAGGTCTTCCTTCTCTGGAACTGGAGTGGCTGTCATTAAACAAAAAAAAGAGAACCTTGTGTCCTAATTTTCTCAAAACATTTCTCCTACTAAGCATTTTCATCTGTACATGAAATGATTTTTACTCACATGTGATACATAAAAACAGGACTTTTTCTACAACTGAAAAACACCTGAGGTGCTTTCATTATGTGGCTTCACATGCCACAATCTCCATACTTATAGATTATGAAGATTTTTTTTCTGAAGAAGCCCTGCTTGCTCTTTAACTGTATGTTTATACAAACACACACACATACTTAAACACGTATATATTTATAATTAAGGATGCCACAAATATAATGGTGAACATGTGTGATAGTTGAATATATTTTATTCAACAGCTGTGACCACAGAATTCCTGTTCACCTTTGTACTTTGGGATTATTCCCTGAAAGCTCTGTGTTGCCCATCATCTGAACCAACTCCTTAATTATAAACTCAGATGGGCATTTTCAAGAGCAAGATGCAATTCCTTTCCATCATCACTACTTCAAGGCCAATTCTCAAACAACCGTCAGCATGAGAGACACTGCTCTTTCTGCCCTTCTTATATTAACTCCTGTGGTCATATCTTGCTCTTCTGCCCGAAGAACAACAGCTTTAGGCCCAACTTCTCTGCCTTAACCTCGGTTGGGTTCTCGGATCTTTCCATCAACACAAAGATGACTCTTTTGCTCAGCAATCCTGAGGCTGAAATAACTGAAACTGTAGCCAAATTTTTACTGCATGTTTTGAACTATGTATCCTTGGCTTCTGCCCACATTACCTTTACTGTTTTTTACTGGATTTACTTTCCTATTCTGTCCCTTTGTTGCCTAATAAAGGTCTCTGAATTTTGAACAGCTGTGACCACTGGTGGACTAAATGTCATATTTGTTTGTCCACTGGCTACCTCAAACAGCTGTCAAATAGCCTTGCAGCTGCTCAGTAACTGTGGTGTTGAGGTTTCATTTCCTAGCCTTGCAGGAGTTTTGCACAGTAGACTAGATGATTTTATCAAGAGTCAGGAGTGGTTGGATCAGATGATTAAATGAAGGGGGAACGATACCTACCTTTTTTTTTTTTGGCTTTCATGGCACTAGAAGGGATTTGAACCTTGTCTTAGTTTGATACTTTAAGCATTACACCATTCTGTCTGTGCAAAACTGTGAATGGTAAAATAACTGATAACATGGTCTTAAATGAACACCAGATACTTAAAAAAAACAATGTTCATAACTGGAAGCTGACTGATTTGCTCACTGTTTATTCATGCATTTGTCTGCAATGTCATATGGATCTACAGTTGATTTTGGGGGGGAAGTAAAACTCCCATCAGGTATGTGAAAATTTACATGCAGCTGATTACACTATACAGTTTTGTAACCTGACGAGCAGCAGCCAAAGGTTTTTGACTCGGTGCTGAAATGCTGGCAAGTTCAACACCAGGTGAGCAGTCCAGGGAGAAATCACAGTAAACAGAATGCTGGTGACCACAAAATGGCATGAGAGTTATTATTATCACAGGAGTTGGTCCATAACTAAGGAGGAACCAAAGCAAGTTGCTGGATCAACTTCCTGTTGAAACCACAGAATTCACCACAGCGTGATGAATCTGTTACAGTTCAGAACATCTGTATTTTTATATGAATTGCCAACACCAGATCTCTACATTATATTTATTTCCATCCAGAAACATGCTTATTAAAAGGCCAGAGCTTATTGGGCGGGTTCAACTTTGCGCGTCATCCACCCCTATGCTCTGATTGGTTCCCCTTTCCATGGTGGGAGATGTGAAATTCCTTCTTTTTTGTGCATGTCGCAATGTCGGATGGACTTTGTGACACCGTCGCGAAGGTGCGACTTTACGGGCTTCCTCACAAGCAGGTTGGTGAACCGTCATGGATCCTGAATTGGAGGAGCTCTTTGCTGCCTTGTGATACCCTTTCATGTCCCTTCCTTCCTTCCTTCCTTCCTTCCTTCCTTCCTTCCTTCCTTCCTTCCTTCCTTCCTTCCTTCCTTCCTTCCTTCCTTCCTTCCTTCCTTCCTTCCTTCCTTCCTTCCTTCCTTCCTTCCTTCCTTCCTTCCTTCCTTCCTTCCTTCCTTCCTTCCTTCATCTCACATCTCATTTTATGCATCTCCCTCCTGTCATTTAATAGCTCTATCAAGGCAGTGTCTTCCTACTCTGTTGTGCGTCATCCGCCCCTCTTCCCCGATTGGTACCTTTCACCGCCTCCCCCCCACACCAAGCCTCCCTGCACAAGGATCCTCCAATCCTCTTGCAATGTCACAATTCAGTATTTCTTAATACTGCTGCCTGTTCCAAGTCAACTATCCCTTCTGGAGTAATCATCCTCCAGCCATTCTTTCTCACTTCCTGCCCTCCAGATCAGCTCCAATCCCTTCCGCCCATCGGCCTGGGAGAGAGACGGGGCCGTTTTTAATGCTAATATTTAAGGGCAGCTTCCACTGCGGAGTTTAAGCAGCTGCCAGGTTAATCACCCAGATGGTCCTAAAAACTATCTTAACCAGTCTTCCAGAAAAAAAAATTGTAAAAACTGTGAAGGGAGGAGGGAGAGCACAGGAGAAATCGCCTGAGTGTTAAGTCAATTGGGGGATGGGGGCAATTTTGGCAGACGTGAACCCCAATCGGAACCGTGTTTACTCGGAAGTAAACCCCAGTAGAACTTCTGTTTCAGACTCCTTGCAGATAAAACAGGACCCCCAAAGGCTTGCAGCTGGAGAGTAAGGAGAGTTATAAGATATTGGGGAGGGGGTGCTGGGGGAAGGGGGGTAGTTGCAAGTTGCTTTCCAAGGAAACCTGGGACAGGACTTGCCAAGAAAGCAATTCCTAAAGAAGCCGCATGCCTTGGAGTGAATTCTGGCTCACCCCCACTCGGGATTCAAACTGCACTGTGGTTTGGAGTTGACAGGTGGCATCCCCCCCCCCCCCCCCCCCGGGTTCCCTTGAGATATTTCCCAACTCCTCTCGGCTTCCAAGCCAAGACCCCCTTTAGTCTTTTCCGAGTTTATTGTCCTCTGCATTTTTCTATCCACTTCCCCCCTCCCCCCAAAAAATCTTATGCTCTTTGCATATGCTTGGTCTTTGTAGCAGGGATATTTGGAAGCAAGTCTCGTTTGCTTCCGCTTGGCTGAGGGTTCCATCCTTAATCTTTTCCTTCTCCTCCCCCCCAATTCTGTCCTTCCTCACGTTTTCTTTTATCTTTGCATAAGGATGTGTCGTATTTGGAAAGCTGGGCCACCCCTACAGTTTATTGAGTGAACGTTTGTTTGCTGTTGCTGTTTCTATCCAAAATCATTTTTAAAAGTATTTCTTCGCCCGCCGGGCAGTTTAATTCACTGGCCTGTTGATGCTTGCTTTATGGCGGCGCCAGTTTCCAGCTGTACTCATGCTCTCAATGGTTGATTATGATTGGCTGGCCAAAAGCACACTGTGATTGGTTAAAAGGGAAACTAAGCCCTGATTGGGCAGAGACAGGAACAACATGATTGGCTGGAGGGGTAAGTTGAGTTGAGTCGAGTTGAGCTCAACAGATTGTCCGCGAAAGCGTGAGCTCGACACGAGTTCATCAGAAAGTACTAGGTCGGAGCAGGGATCGAGAAGACCTGGCTTAGGCAAGTTGAAGGAGAGTCGGACTTGCGTCAAAAACTGTGCCAGTGCGGACAACCCGAGTCAGATACAAGTCAAGTTCTGCTGGCAATGCACTGTGCGGAAACACCCGTAGAAAGGGAGATTTTCTTAACATTCTTGTGTGCATTTGCAAAAATTGAAGTATATGCACATTAATAACAGTTGCTTTTTAACAGAAAAATGTTGTTTTTTTTACTTTTAAAGAATTTTTTAACATATACCAGTCTCCCTTTTCACAACTTCATATCACATCTTTGTATGTTACTAGAGTGTTTCAGTTCTTGGGTAAGCTCACTGGATGGTGTAGAATTGCCTCTACATGGTACAAAATCCTTGTGTTTGTTAGGGAACAGCATAAGCACTTTGTATCTCATGTGTGGTGGGTGTTTGCTAGAAAAAGCATCTTTTGCTTCCAGTCCTGCTGTTTTTTGGGTTCTCAAACTGCCCAATGGAGGTGCTATTAGCCTTGTTGTAAAGATCATGCTAATTATGGTGGCTTTATATAAGTTTCACAATGGAGCCACTTCATAAAGATCACTTCATAAAGTCACTGTGTTGGTCTTCAGCAGAACAGTTTAGATTTGAGTTCACTAGCATCTTAAAGATCAAAACTGCAGATGCTTCCACCTGCATGCTGTGGTTGCAAACAGAAATGAGCTGGTGTAAATCTCAAAGGTACAAAAATCCAGTCTCCAATGTGATACAAAGTCTTCATGTTGTTCCCAACAAGCACAAGGATTTTGTCATGAGTAGAGAAAGTCTAAGCCTCCCTTTGAAGATGGGACACACTTCTCTGTCAGTAGAAAAATAACTCACACCACCCAAAAACTATCACCAGTGTAACCTTTCCATGGGCTAGATATTTCCTGTTCAAGAGAAAAAACATTGCTGGATCAAGGATGTGGTGAGGGTGGAATGGACCTTAGCTGGAACCCTATAGTCACTCATAAGCTTGCTCTTGCTCCCCAAGATAGCATAGCATTATGCTTGCCAAGGAGGTGATTAAGTAAAAACGTTCTAATTAGAATCAGTTGGAAATCACAGATGATTGACCTCACCTCCTCCCTCTTCGCCTACTCAGCCACCATACAGGTTAGGATTCCAACTAATGCAGCCAATCACACTATATACTACCATCAATATACAACTCAAAGCCATGTCTGATATCCTCATACAGCAGTCTGACCAGCAAGACAAGAAAGCTAGGAACACACTTGTGATATGTGTGGTGGTGAGACACTTTGCCCATTTAACAAACAGCCAGCAGCCAGGAAGAACAGAACCTGAGCATGTACTCTTCCTAATCTACTGTGATTCCAGATGCAAACACTCACTAGGAACCTCTGCTCCATACCTGAAAATGAGGATGCAAAGACCACATGAAGACATGAAGCTGTGTTACACTAAGTCAGACTACTGGGTCTATCAGAGTCAGTATTGTCTACTTTGACTGGCAGTGGCAATTTGGATTCTCAGGCAGAGGTCTTTTACACTGACTACTTTTAACTGGAGATGCTAAATATTGAAACTATGATATTCTGCATAAAAATAAATGCTCTCCCACTGAGCCACAACTCCTGCTCATACAGATAAGCTAAAAAGGGTGGTCACAAGAAAGGAACAGTCTTCAGAGGTTTACACCTACCCTTCCTCTATCCTGTCCTTAGACCTTCCTAGAAATGGGTGTGCAGAGCATTCAAGCATTCATAATAACTAAGTTACTCATTCCACTCTTGTGATATCCCCAAAATTATGGAGCTGTTCAGCCTTCCTAATCAAAGGTGGTGAAGTGGTCTTCATAAAGTGTAGTAGCAACACAAAGCATTTCCCCACTTTCTGTGATCCTCCCTATGCCGCGCACTGCTCTCAGCGCACAGCATCCCTGGCGCACGCCCGGGCGTCCCCATGACCCCACGCTCTGCGCAGGGTCATCACAAGGCGCCGCTTACAAGAGCGCCAGGGATGCCGCACGCTGAGGGGGCGCAACAGTGGCAGCGTTGGGGCGGCTGCGCTGTTGCCGCCCCTGTCGTGGGGAGTGCTGGGGGACCCTGTGCTACTTGAGGAGAGTAGCACGGGGCTTAAGGTAAGTGGGAAAAGACACACACCCCGCAGAGAACACGGAGTGAACACACTTTGTGCAGAAATAACCTCAGTTTGGGGAGTGGAGAAATGTGTTGCCACAGGGTCTGTCCTCTGAACCTACCATTTCCTCCAAGGGAACTGAACTCTGCAGTTTGGAGATCGATTGCAATCCCAGGAGAACTCCAAGTTCCACAGGGAAGTTGTAAACATGGACCAGTGAAGGCAATGCCCATCAGTCCCTTCCCTGATCCGTCCAGTTCCTTCCACTGTTATTATACAGGCCATGTT
This sequence comes from Sphaerodactylus townsendi, assembly GCF_021028975.2. Lineage (NCBI taxonomy): Eukaryota > Metazoa > Chordata > Lepidosauria > Squamata > Sphaerodactylidae > Sphaerodactylus > Sphaerodactylus townsendi. The sequence continues at coordinate 124,382,043 of NC_059425.1, read as the reverse complement.
GAAGTAATTCATACAATGCTTAGCACAACCATCTCCATCTAAAACTGGACCAGTAACTTTGTATTTTAATATGAATCTCAGTTACGATAATTATAGGGTGTTTTGAGTTTCACCTTAATTAGTGTTTTTAAGTGACTTTGGAGCACTTGGATACAAAATAGTAGTGTAAAGGTACATGATGTTTTTGGAAAGGCAGATTCCTAAAGTGCAAGAGGGGGCACCTCACATGAGCATTCCTCTGATTCTACCCCCATCTCCTTTTTAAATTATGATTGATCGAGAAGTAGAATGCTCATTCACTCATTCCTTTCTAGCCAATACTATATTTGCACATCTGTGGTTCTGTGGCTCCATGATCATACCAATTATCAGTACAAGGGAACTACTTTTTAAAAATAGCATTTAGTTTTCTTGGAATCTAGGAGAAAGCAGAATTTTAATGCAGCTTGCTTCATTAGGCAGGAGAAGAGAGAATAAACCACAGCAACCAACCCGAATACCCTCTTTCTGTCATGGAATTGTTAACAAAACAAAGCAGTCTTTGAAGCGGAAGGCAGTGGCCTTAATAGGATCTTCCCATACATGCCTTGAAGAATATTTGTGGTTTTGCTATCCTGTTCTCCCTTGACCATTTCTACACAGCCAAAATATCCCGAGGTGAGCAAGAAAAATATCCCTGTGCAGCTGAGAATTCTGCATGGTTCCTGGTGCTAACGTGGGCTTGCCCTGGTGTTGCCCCATGATATTTACTTTACCCCAGGATTTTGAAAAATTGCCAGTTTGGAGGTTCTTTTTTAAAAAATCCCTGTGTGACCCTGCTTGTGCCTGCTACCATGCAAAAACCAATTGGGAGCAGGACCGGTTTATTTTTCCCACCCAGCCACCTGATCTTTCCAACTTGACGTTCATTCAAGCTGCCACTCAAAAACAACAGCCAATCAGAAAGCGGGACATCAGGCATGTTAAGAGGTGCTTGCAGCTTCCACTAAAAAACAACAGCCAATCAGAATGCAGGACACTGGGCAAGCTCAGAGAAGCTTCTGAAGTAAATACAGAAGTCCTGTGCTCTTGTGGAACAAACAGGAGCATTTCCTCCTGGTCTTAACTCTGCTCCAGGGAAGAAGCGGGGAGCTGTGCTGAAGAAGAAACAGGGATAAATTAGACGCAGCATGTAAGACCCCAGTTCAAACCCGGTATAATTGTGCCATGCGGAAATGGCCCTTGTTAACTCTTCAGGGGCATACTTCCTTCTAGGATGCCAATCTTCACTGGATTTGGGGCCAAATTACAGGTGATTTGGAGACCCATGCTTGGATGTGTATCCAAGATGCAAACACAGCATGTCTGTTTTTCCTATCATGGTTCAGATCAGTGGGAAAAGGGTCATTTCCAATTGGAAAAATGGCACATTGGGAGAAGAATTGACTCTCTCTCTTATCAAGTGCTGTACTAGCCCTGGTCTATATAGGCATCACCCTGCATTTCACATGTGGTGATCCAATCACAGATCAACAGCATCATGTGTAGCTTGACCCTACATTATATTGGAAATGCTTTAATAGGTTCTGTTGCTTTTGAGAAGCTCACACTCCTAGTGTTTATTCATTCTTTCTGGAGAGATTTTCCATACAACCATCAGAGGGAAGGCAAACCATATCTGCAATGTGAAAGGTCTTCATCAAGAAGCCAATGAGTGAAATATGGCCCATGATAATTCTGCAGGTCTAGATTCACTGCATCTTCTGGACAGGTTAGTGAAGAAACCAAGTTGGTCTATTGTACCCCTAGAATGGAGTACCCAGTGCCATCACACATGCCAACACCTATCCAAGAGTTTTTTAAAAGTTAGCATGGCTAACTCCTAGCAGTAATTCTGAGAGGCTAGAGAAAATCTGATTGGCTGTTGCTACCATAGTAGTGGTTTTAATCTCTTCTCTTTCCTACTGTATTTTTAAAATTATCTGTTTAATTTTAACATTACTTATCTTGTTCCCTGCATTTGGACTCCACCTTCTGGGGAGACCATTTTCTGTTTGGCTCTGCCTCCCACAACGACCATTTTGTGGTTGTACCCAGCCCCCTGTGTCAAAGTTCCAAAGGTACCCACAGATTCTTAAAGATGTTGAATCCCTGCCCTAGAGCCTCAGGCCTGCAGTTAGAATGGAAGATACATTATATACAATTCAGATGTAACTACCTTTAAAAACAGTCTTCAAAGTTGGTAAACAATCATCATATGTGGATCATCAAAGACATAAAATTGATTGTTATTTCCTTGTATCGCTATCATTGTAATACTAGTCAACAGCACACTAAGTGCTTGGGTTTCAATCTGGATTCAGTTGTTTTGCCAGATTGCTTCACACCCAAAATAAAATGCATGACTTGCTTCTGACCTTGAACAAAGGGAAAAATAGTCTCCACTAACAAAACACTGGTTTTGTTGCATTCATTACACAACACTTTCAAATAACTTATATAATCTGTGTTAAAAATATCAGGGCTCGTTGAAACATTTCATTAAGTGCTCTACAACAAATGCCTTGGCTTATCCTAGAGTTTCTATTTCCACAAAGGAAAACATTGTGCTGGATATGGTTGTAATTGTAGACAGCGAAACTGCAAGGAAGTTTTCACAGAACAGCTGAGATTCTAAGTTTCTTTTTCAGTTACCCTGATGATTTCATAGGTATCTTTTTTCTGAAGTTGCCTAATGCTTGCTTTGTCACAGATTCTTTCATGGTCAAAGAAGACAAAAAGTAAGTTTTTAACAAGCTTGTTTCACAATCTCATGCATTACTCCACATTCCAACTTCACTGTTGTTTGTTTGTTTGTTTGTTTGTTTGTTTGTTTGTTTGTTTGTTTGTTTAGATTTGTCTCCTGCCCTTCCCAGAAGGATTCAGCATGGCAACAACAATATAAAACCATTACAATAAAAACATAATCAACTATAATAAATAACGGTATTAAAAACAGTATAAAATTTCCATAAATCAGATGGCGACTTTGACCTATTATGTACCCCCTGGGAAGCCAAAAATAGATGTTAAATGGACATTAAACTGATGGTAAAAACTGGCCGGCCTACGAAAACGTCCAGTGGAATAGTGTTCCTGGTCCAGCACAATAGCCAATCAGAAGGTGGGGAAATTCTGCCTATGCATCTATGTAACGACGTAGCTGCCTGAAAAAAGAAGTTTTTTAAAAAAGTTCCCACCCCACCCCAACACAACAGCCAATCAGGATGAGGAAGAACAGATCCACTGAGCAGATCACGTGTTTGTGGGGAGTGCTGCATTGCTTGAATCCACAACAGACATCGAGGTCTTCACTAGACACACGCTGCAGTGGGGAGGGAGAAACCGTGATGAAAAGGTGCTGTTTCTTTTGAAACCTGGTTGTATCTGGCTTTAATTTCTCAGTGCGGAAATGATCATAGAGGCACGTGCATGTGGGATCACATGTCCCCCAAGTGGAGGCCATTCAGTCACATGTGGGGTGGAAAACTGCCCCACACCCCCTCCTCCTTTCCCCCCACACTCCAAGCCACCAGCCAGCCTCAGGCAGGGCAAAGAGGCCAATATGCCCAGGATGCCACCTCCATGGCACAGGTGGCTTGCCTACCACCACCCTTGCCTACCACCACCCTTCCTCCCATCCAAGCAGCAGAGGGCGACTTCCCACTGGAGCTGCCCTGATTTCCCCTCCATGCCCCTGGCCAGAAATCTGGCTCTGGGCAATGGGGAGAAGCAGCTCGAGGTGGCCTCAGGAGGGGGCAAAGGCCGGGTCTGCGAGGACAGCACCACCAGCACCATCCAGCCTGGGCAGTCCTCCAGCGCCTGGACTGGGCCCAGCAGGCCGCCGCTTCCCCCAAGCCATCTGGAGCCCATGGCTTGTGGTGATGGATGGGGCAGCCTGGGCCCCTCCTCATGGGCCAGACCTTTGCCCCCTCCCAAGGCCGCTTCTCCCCGCTGCCCCGGTTGGCTTCCCACTCATGGGAGCAAAGAGGAAACCAGGGTGGCTCCACTGGGGAAATTGCCCTCTGTTGCCGGGGCAGGAGGAAGTGTAGCTGGGTGGGGGAGTGGGGGCTGGACCTGTGAGGCAGCAGCAGCAGCCTCCCGGGCGTCCTGGCCTCTCTGCACATCAACAGGGGGTGAGTTCTTCTGGCCATTTCTCTCTGAGCCTTCTGCTCCATGGTCCACTTAATTGAAGACAAAGACTCCCTCTTCTATCTCCAGCCCCCATCTGTCATTCAGCTAATCTGGTGCTGTTCTCAGGCTGGTTGGATAAATCTTTCTTCATGCTGGGTATAGCCTTCCAACAGCATTTGGTTTTATTCTCTTCTCTCGTTTCAAAGCATGGAGGCAGGAGAAAGTTTAGCCAAGAAGCACTCGTTCTTCTGAAGTTGTGCTCAAATAAATGCTGAAGTGAGCCATCTTGAATGAAGAGAAGACAGACAGGCTGAATCAGTACTTTGCAATGCTCAAGGATGACAGTCATATATCGGAAGTTGCTTCACCAGTCAGGTCAATAGCCCATAATACTGCCAAGTCCAGTTTTCTCAAAGGTTTCAAGCAAGGACTGTTAGTCCCACGGTAGAGCTTGCATGGAGTGTTGGAATAACTACTCCTGGTCCCTATCTAGCCACAGGCTATCTAGTGAAACCCCCTCTGTAGGTTGAGGCAGGAAACAGCGTAAAGTCCTTCTCTTCCAACATGGAGGATTTTTAAAAGATCTCTGGTCTGGAGGATACAGGCGCACGTACTTCAGCTGCACATCTGCTCATACCTGCACTGGAGACGGCACAGTGATGGTCACGCAGGCTGGCCTTCCCTGCCAGGGTTTTGAATTTGTGCAATTCCATCCCACAGGGCCTGGGAGAGGCTTTTCTCTGCCAGAGACTTCAGAGAATCATAGCGTATCAGAGCAGGCATTACTATTGAGAGGACCAACAATACAATTGTTCAGGAAAGCTTCATATTTCTATACAGTCTTTCCTGTATAGGACCTACTGGGGATACCAAGGACTGAACCTGAAATCTCAGGCATCCAAAGTTTCTGAATTCTTTGGCTGCCTTAAAAAGATGTTTTCACAGCAATAATAAAACATTTTGAAAGCGTTTTAAGTTATATGACACTTAAAACACTTTAAAGAGTTATAGCAGTTGTTAAACATTTTGAAAATGTTGTCAATTTTTTTTAATTTCCACTGTGTGACATGGACCATTGCTATGTTCAGATTTGTGAGTTGGGCATGTTCTATAATGTGATGGTGACTTTGAGATGGCCTAGTGCAAAAAACGTTGTTTGGTCATGGTGGGGGAGGGCAGCCACCCTTACTGGGGAGGGCGGGCTGAACACTCAGATTTTGCCCCAGGCTCCATTTTTCCTTAGATACACCTCTGCATAGCGGTCAGAAAGAAAGGAGTGTGGGGAGGGGGAAAGGATGTGATGTAACTAAGTTTTTCTCTCCTTCCTCTTACTGTGCTGAAAGGTTCTGTAAGACTGAACACTTTGGAAGCTTTTTTCTGAATGCACCAAGATACCACACATCACTGTATTCTGGGAAATGACACCTGATCAAATGAGTGATACCTGATATCCATTGCTACCTCTCCAGGTTGGGAAATACTTCTATTAGATGTGTATGCTGTGGTTTGTTTAATACAAACTTTTCAGCTTTTTCACAAATCCATTTCTATAGAACTCTTTCTATATTAATATAAAATATGCTTCTGTTTTTAAAAGTCTGATATTCAAGAAGAGCCCGTCCCTTGTGTCTCCACAGAATATACTTTGTCTCTTCTTTACTCTTCCTTGCAAATAATTTTGTTTTTGTGGTCACTATTACTGACCATGAAGTTATTATTTTAGACAGCAAGTACAGAGTAGGCAGATTTTTTTGTACCTCTAATCACTCAGAGCATGTCCTGAAGCTCAGGGTGAGCCTGGGAACCTGCTGCTCAAGGAAGCCGAGGCGGCTCTCTTCCGCCGCCAGCTCTGCTTGGCTCCCATGAGCCGAGCCGCTGGGATCCACTTCACGCCCATGCAGGGAGCAGGGCGGACGCTTGCTTTGCCCTCGGGCGGCCGGGCGAGCCCGCTGGAGATCCCCGCCGCCTCCCTGCAGGGAGCAGGGCGGACGCGAGCTTTGCTCAGCTGTCGGCGGAGGCCTCGCCCGCCCAGGATGCCTTCGCCCAGCCCTGCAGGGAGCAGGGGCGATGGCTTAGCGGCCGGGCGTCGGGCAGCCCGCCGGGATCCTCTTCGCCGGGCCCCTTGCAGGGGAGCAGGCGGACGCTTTGCTGGCCCGGGCGTCGGCCGAGCCAGCGGTGCCCGGCTGAACTCTCTTCACCGCCTCTGCAGGAGCAGAGGCGGACGCTTTGCTTTAGCCCGGCGGCCGGCGCAGCCCGAGTCACCGGGATCTCGCCGCCGCTTCCTGCAGGGGAGCAGGGCGGCGCTATCTCGCCTCGGGCGCTCCGCGTAGGCCGAGCCAGCCGCTGGGCTCCATTCTCCACGCCTGCCCTGCAGGGGCGCGAGACAGCAAGTGGGCGTGGCGGGAGCGAGAGGGGTGAGTGGGGGAGGGTGAGCCACCGGCTCTTGAGGGGCACCCCTCACTCCCTCTGCTCTAAGTGGTGGCTGCAGATATTACAACTAATCTCCAGGGGACAGTGATAATTTCACTTGGAGAAAATGGCTGCTTTGGAAGGTGAACTCTATGGCATTATACCCCATCAAAGTCCTTCTCATCCTTAAACCCTGCCATCCACAGGTTTCACGCCCAAAATCTTAAGGTATTTCCCAACCCAGAGCTGGCAACTCTATTCTAATCTGCTAGCCACATCCCATTAAAAATAAAGTGGGGTCATTTCAGGGAAACAGAACATTAATACGAAATTTTGATGGGTGTGGGGCCTCTATCAGAATTCCAGATCAGCATAGCAAGGTCAAGGCCCGCAGCTCAGCAGAGGTTCCATCCTGGATTATAGGTACCAAGTTGTTCTGCCTTTTCTAATGGATAATGATCCTGGCAAGATGAAGAAACAGGGGTACTGTTACTTCCTAAACTTTCACTGGAACATAATAAGTACCCAAATAGTTCTGAAATATTATATGGGATTCTGTGATAATCTCCCATTTCCTAGACTAGTTGAAGACTGACATTTTCACACTCTTTTTATATCGATTATGAAACTGGAAGGAATGCAGTCAGTATGGTCACACTCTGCTCCATCTAGCACAGCCAGAATTGTGGGAAGGGGAGAAGGAGCTCTGAGGGAAAGTCATCATCATGAAGGACACCTTGCCCAAGAGTCCACAAACTCCAGTAGTTTGTCTCAGGTCATTTGAGCTTTCTGCTTTAATTACAAAATAACTTAGAAAAATCTGCCACACAGATGACAGCACCAACACAAGACTGGAATTGTAGTCAGACAAGACCACTTGCTTGATATAGAGATTGATAAATAGTGAGGCCTATTTTATACTTGCAGCATTTGTTTATAGCTAATAAATGCCTTTTCATCACTTCTCAAACTATCTATAACAATCTCTAATCAACATTGAATTAGCCAGCTTCCCACTACCTAGTTGCCATGTTATTCAGTGTTTATTACATTAACAAGACTCAACAGCAAGCCTAAGCATAGCCTGGGCCAATCCACAGAGAATGTGATGAAGTTATTCTCATATCACACTTAGATTAAACATTCATAATATTGGAGGTACTAACAATTATGGTAAATAAAACTAATCAATACAAAAAAGGGATTCTTGTTGAATTACCACTGACAGAACCAGGTGAGTTCAGCATCATCCTGAATGAGTGCATAAATTCAGGCATGATCATATCTGATCTTGTGTTTTTTATGTTATTGCTTTATAAGGACAGATGCATTCAGACGTCATGTCCAACTGCTATTGGATTCAAGACTTCTGAAGTCCAGCAGTGCTCCATGATTGAACAGATAAGATACTAGCTCTTCAACTTTCCTGGCCCTCCACCTTGTTTGCAGCCTGGTGGAGATGTGTCAGTTCTACCCCTCTGTCTAAGGCTGCAGAGGACTACTGATTGTAGCTTGGCTAGGGCTGTGCTATCTCCCACTTTTCCCTTGGAACTGCTGAGGCTTGCTATTGCTGCTCAGGCCCTCCTGCCATTTCTCTGCAGTTTCTCCCAACCTCTGGCTTCCTGGAGGTCCCTGCTCTTGCTGGTAAGTACAAGGGCAGGCCTGCCAGTTGTGGGGCACTCCAGGGTCCCTGGGTGAGCATCTGTGACAAGTAGAGGGATGAAACAGGATGTTGGGTGCTGGGAGCCCTTTCCCTGGGCACAAAAACAGCAAATAAGTCAGTTTTGTTCTCATCACAAATATATTTGTTTAAGTGTATGTAGCCAATGTGCTTGCCATACCAAGATCAGCATACCAGAGCACTATGGTTAAACCAGTTGTGTCAAATGCCCCTTTAAAGAAAGAAGGAGGAAAAGACTGAAGAAAGAGAGTTTATTTTCAGTGGGCCAATCTCCTTCTGCAGGAGCACCGGGGCTTTTAAAAATATACTTATTTTGTGAATTTACAACAGTATATGTTCATCTTTTGTTAGGAGAAAGTTTTTCAAAGTTTTGTGTGGAAATTTGTATCATTTGTTTTAATCAAGGTTGTGCAAAACTTCAATCTGAACATGATTGCTAGCAGCTCTTATCTTGACTGATCTCCTCATTTATGCATTAGTAGAGCTCCCTCAGGCAGATCAACTCAATATTATTGTTTAATGACTTAAAGACCACTAGGCCAATCAGTTATGTGCTCTCACAGTAGCCACTTGTGCTCCTGGGTCAAAGCCCAGTCAAAGTAACTCTTCATCATGGTGCACCAAGGCTGCCTTGTGAACCATAGAGGTGGTGATGGCCACTAACCTGGATAGCTTTAAAAGGGGCTTGGATAGATTTATGGAGGAGAAGTCGATCTATGGCTACCAATCTTGATCCTCTTTGATCTGAGATTGCAAATGCCTTAGCAGACCAGGTGCTTGGGAGCAGCAGCAGCAAAAGGCCATTGTTTTCACATCCTGCATGTGAGCTCCCAAAGGCACCTGGTGGGCCACTGTGAGTAGCAGAGAGCTGGACTAGATGGACTCTGATCTGATCCAGCTAGCTTGTTCTTATGTTCTTATGTTCCTCTGAAAAATACAACTTTTTCAGGTATAGGTACAGAAAATGTCAGCAAACACTCAACCATTCACTAGTTCTGCCCCCTGGGGAAAAAAAGATGATCAGTTAGAAACTGCAGCACAGGAAAAATCACCTCAGTTCCATCAGAGGCAAGGCTGATTTCAATTCACCTTCCAAATCCAGAAGTGAGTATGCCATTCTTCTTTCTGCTAGTGCTAAAAATACTAGACCATTTGCCTGTCTATCATCCTAATGCTTTTTTACATACTTCGTATAAATCAGCTCTAAAAGCTTTCTATAAATCCCAATTAGTGGTTAGGGCAGAACGCAAATTAATCTTGCCTTGAGGACAATGTAGCAAAAGTCAAAGCATGTTCAAACAGTGATGTTTTTCTACAGTAGCACACTCCCTCAAAACGCAGCACAGGAGGAACACGCGCTTCCTGACGATGGAGCCCAGTTCATCATAAATTCCAAAAGGGACTGTAACATTTCCACCTCTGCACCACAGTATGTCTGCCACTGTGCTCAATTCTCCAGCTTTTTGTCTAAATCGAAAGAGAACACAAACCTTCAAATTAATGACACTCAAGCTTAGTAGCAAACAGTCAAGCTAATATCAATCAGAGAATACAAGTAATATGCAAGACATACTGCAATGAGTGGACATCAACAGTTTGGATTTAAGCATGCATCTTTTTTGGATTGCAACCTTTTGTCCGGATCTGGTATGAGGCTGTCTGTGGATGGCATGAATTTTTCTTTTCCACATGCATCAAAGGTTATGACTGGGAGGCAGGTTACAACCCTACTGCAGGGCTCCGAGAACTTTCCACTTTTCTGGTTTATCTTCTGTTTAAGTGAGGGCAAGGGGAACTCCACTGCTGCAATTAAACCTCTGGTTCATAATTGAACTCCAAGACCTCTGGATCAGGGCAGCACACTGGGAGGAAATCCACAGGCCCAATACTACGGCAGCTTTGTGATGGACTTAGAATAAAGTCTTGCTTGGCAACTCGTCCAAGCGACATGGCCAAGCAAACACTGCTGGAGGCACTTCCCCTGTTAAATCTGTGTGCAATCATTTAATTAAACAGCTTTAAGGTTTAATTAATGTGTATATTATATTACTTGTTTCATGGCATGCATCAAGAAGGGAAGACAGGTTTCTTATTGTCAAGAGCTGTGATGCAAGGCATCTTGCCTGTCTCTTCTACTTTACCTTCTTTCACCCTTGCCGCTGGTATGGAGCACCGGATCCTAAAACATTGAAACCCATCTCAACATTGCCTCATTACTTGAGCACTGTGCATATGTGTAAAGATAAAGCTCTGATGCCTCTAAAATGAAGGAAGTCTGGTTCCGAGCAGGGTAACGGTGTATAAAAAACTAATAGCCAGGCACCGAATTTTTCCATGCTAGTCACTTTCCTGCCAGGTTGGGTCGACAACTCTGGGTTGCAAAATTCCTGGAGATTTGGGAATGGATTCTGAGAAGGGTGGGGTCTGAGACAGGGGTGGACAGTGGACCTCAGAATGGTATAAGGCCATAGAATTCAACCCTCCAAGGCAGCCATTTTCAGGGAAACTGATCTCTGTTATCTGGACATAAGTTGCAATTCGGGGAGGTCTGCAGTCCCCAACCAGACGTTGGCAACTGTATGTCAGTTGCTTCCTCCCCCTCTCCACTGTTGCATTCATAAATTACATTAAATTGTGGTTTTATCAATGGCCTTTTCCACATGCAAAACTTACCACAAATTTTCCCAGTGGTCAAGCCTGGTGTCCTGAAAAAAAATTCTGTGAAATCATTCTGCACGCCTCCTTTTCCTCGGCCATTTTGGGTTTCCCCCTTTGTTTCTTCAGTTGCTTTTATTCCACATGCTACTGCTGAAAATGTATTATTCCTGGTGGTGGTGGGATGTCATCAGGAGATGCAGAAGAACAATCCTCTCCCCTTTTTTCTCTTTTGTGCAGGTGCTTTAGCATTACTGTGTAGTAGTGATGCTTATTTTGAAGAGGCGATTCAAAAACGTTTCAACCTTTATTTCTGTTTTTGAGAACTACCAACAAAGCCAAAATGACTCCTGGAATAGTTGCTACTTTCCCCACCTCCCACAAAGAACCAAAATTTCTGCCAAATTAGTGCTGCAGTAATACACAATCATTACTGTAGTTGTCCTTTGTCAATTTCCTCATGGGAAAGCAACTTCTCTTGTCAATTTCACTCTCCAAACTGCAGGCAAAATATATCCTGGCCTGACATTGCGAATTCAAGATGAAAGTGATTAAGCAGAAGTAGATTGCTATTGCCTTCCTTAGAGATCTCCATCCCATGTACTGACCCTGCTTAGCTTCCATGTTCTGACATTGGGCTACACCATGCTGCCTTCCTTCCCATGCCATTCTTAGACATTTCCAGTGAGTGGGAACCTCCTTCCATCTAACAAAACTGAAAGTATAAGAGAGACCAGAGCATTGACCTCACCATCTCCCAGTGAAGCATTTCTATTGGACACAGAACCTCTTTATCAGAATACAAGACTCACTCTGCTTGAGCAGGTGTGTTGATAGATTGGATCCACCCAGCTTTTCTACTGACGAAAAAGCATCCTCACTGACTATGCAGAAAGGCTACACTAAGAACCTTGTACAAAAACCTTGTGAGGTGGGTTCTATAGTAAAGAGGGAAACTGGGTGAAACTGAGTGAAGAAGTCTAGTGTGATGATAGGTTGGATTCAACCCAGAATCCCAGCTAACGAACAGAGCTAAACAATGCCTGGCTTTCACCTATTATTCTCCTTTTACAAGATTAATGCATCTAGTACTTGGAAATTAGCCGACCTAACCTGCAATGGCAAAGTTGCTTGTCAGGGAGTAAAAATGAACTGCTAGATGTTAACAGGGTTTGTTTAGTGCCCCTCCTACTAGTAAAAGTTTTTTTTAATCAAAAGTTTTCACAGCACGCCTTGTCTTTAACTTCATTCTAACCTTGATGGTGCCATTAGTAAATCCTTTGAGTCTGTACACCCACTTCTTCCCCAGGGCTTTTGCAACACTTAATAATGAGAGTTCAGAACTCACAAATGACATGTACGTGTTATGCAAATAGATGCCAATTGGTTCAACACTTAATTATCTAAACCTGGGTCCTTGAAAGGACTGTGGACAAGCATCACCTCAAAGTGTGTATAAAAAGAAGGTAACATGCCCATCATTTGATGTTTTAGGGTGGGTTCTGTTAAACCCTATAACTCATGAATAATTATTTAAAATTTATTCAGAGGCATTTTTCACATATGCCCCACATATTCCCCATTATTCTCATGTTCTCCAGCTTGCTGGATGCTTCTCATATATAAAGCAAATGGAAGGATTTATAGGTCAGAAATCAGAACCCAAACATGGTTCCTGTACACAGTATCCAGTGTCCACTTCAGAAAATGACTTTATCATAGCAGGATTCCAGGTATTGTGCAGGTTTCATTTCAGGCAGAATTTAATTGTAGTCTTCCCAAATGTATCAATGAGATACACCTTCAGTTCTAGATCATTAAGTTGCTTGAGACATCATACTAGCGGTAACCCTAGAAGTTACTAGTGACATTGAGGGGAAATTCAATAAGACACAGACAAAAGCTCATTTAAAAGCATATCCTGTGATAGTTATGGCAGCAAAGAAACAACCCTTTTCTGCCACCAGTGCATCCTCACAGTGTAGGCCTGTGCAGTGTAGTGGAGCTGTTTTGGGAGTCAGAAGCCTGTTGAGATTTGGCCTGCAGGGGGAGGTGGATAGTCTGCTGTGACCATTTTGCTCAGCATTTTGCAGATGATGCTGGGGTGTCAACTTGTTCAATTGTTTGGGATACTTTTCAGCTTATTCTGTCTGAGAATGTGGGCAGGATTCTGGGAAGTTTAAGGCCCACTTGCATAACCCTTGCCCTTTCTGGTTTCTTAGACCTTTGTGTGTGGGGTGGGGTGGGGGGGGATCTGACTGGGTTCAAGATGTAGTTAATGTTCCTTAACAGAAGGAGCAATCACCCCAGTCTTGAAACAAACTGGTGCATCCACTCATAAAGAAATCTACCTTCGATGTAAGGGATCTCAATAATTATTGACCTGGCTCAAATGGTCCATTCTTGAGCAAAGTGACTGAATGAGTGGTAGATGGAAAACTCCAATCTATTCTGGTTGAGACAAATTTTTTAGACTCCTTCCAGTCTGGTTCCAGGCCTAGTTATGGGACTGAAACAACCTTGGTCACCCTTGTGAAAGAGAAGGAAAGACAAAGTGTGACTCTGCTACTTCTCCTGGACCTTTCAACAGCTTTTGATACTATTGAACATGGTATCCTTCTGGACAACCTATTCAGACTTGGATTGGGAGGCACCACTTTGCAGTGGCTCTGGTCCTAGCTGAGGGGTAGCTTTCAGGAGGTGGTACTGGGGCCTTTGTCCTATGCCATAGGCCCTAGTAAGAAAGAAAAGTATTAGATGGAAGGGCCATTGTCTAGAATTTTTAAGGACTTTGAAGGGAATCATGTTATGTTCTACAACCAAACTCTTGCTCAACAACCAATCATGTGTCCATGTGATTTGTTTGTCATGCTGCTTAGGAATCATCGGCCTTTTCTGCATGGATAGCTTACCTTGACCACAAGGTCAAACCTTGTGTCTTGGAAATGTTTTCTGTGAAATCATTCTACACACCTTCTTTTCCCCTGTCATTTTTCCCCTTGTCTCATCAATTGCATTTATTCCACCCGCTACAGTTGGAAATATTATTCCTAATGGTAGTGGAATGTTATCGGGAGATTCAGTAGAACTGCCTTCTCCCCTTTTTTTCCTTTTGCACAGGTGCTGTAGCTTTACTACGCAGTTATATTGAAGTGGCAATTCAAAAAATGTCTTAGCCTCTACTTCTGCCGTTAAAACTACCCATAGAAAATGGAAGCAAAAAACCCCAACAACACCTAAACTTTTGGAGTGGGCACCATGATCTGAAGAAACACATAGCCCATCCACCCCCACAAAAAAAACTCCACCACATTTCTGGCCAAATTAGAGCTGCACAATTATTATTACTGCAGCAGTCCCATGTCACTTTCTCCTGCAAAAACAACTTCCCTTGTCTTGATACTAACTAAAAACACAGTGTTTCTTTCCCTTAATGTTCCCTTGCCAATTTGAAATGAAACTGCCAAAGCTGATATAATTGACCTGGCTTGTATCTGTACCCTAATGTTACATTGCTAATGCAATATGACAAAGGTGGAGGGGATTTAAATCCTTTTGACAACAGAGGAATATGGGGAAAAGAAAATGGCTGGGAAGCTAGACAACTACACGGGGGCATGAACAAGGATCAGGTGTTTGGTGGGGTGGCGAAATAAAGGCCATTTCAACATGATCACATGTTCAAGGGAAACTGGCTCAAAAATGCATCAAAAATTGCAATAAAAGTGCTTGGGAAAACAACCAAGGAAAAATGAAGGGCAATATGTCCAAAACCAAATGGAGGGGGAAATGTAGCATTTGGTGGCAAGAATATATTGTAAACAACTCATGTGGAAAAAGTCATAGTTTCAGATACAACGTCCTAATATGAAATAGTATCACTGTAACTAGAGATGTTTTTGTTCAATATAATCAGTTTTACTACCAAGTGCGGACTCTGATATCCAGAATTCTGTACATCTTAACTTGCTTAAAAAATTCACACATTCACCTCCAGTCCTAGTTTATTAGCTAAAATGTGCAGAAAATCCTCAATCCCTTTTAATTGTTGCATATGCGGAAATAATCCAGCACTGAGACACCTAGGCAGTGTAATCCTTTCATGCCATTTGTGCTTTCCAAATGTAACTGTGTTGTGAAAGTTAAGAAATGAAGCTGGGGAGAGGAAAGCCTGAGCAAGAAGAGAAGATTTCACCAGAAAAGCAAACAGACAATGAAAGGGTGTGTTCCTACTGCCACAGAAATCCTTCAAAGGGTGTTAACTTGAAGGATAATAATATTTCTACCTCCCCTTGAGATAGTAAGTCCTGTGTCTTGTTCAGCGCATAACATGGAGCTAAATCATACCTGGTGTCATTGTATAAAATTCTCTTAAATGTCCCTGTTTGTTTGCTGTCATAGTCGAAGCCTGTGAAGCTCTGTTGGGACCTGTATTGTTATTGTTGTTGTTACTATTATGAAAATACATTAGTCACTTTGTATAGAAAGCTTTGTATAGAAAGCCTGACTTAGAACATTCATATGCCATAGAGGCCTTTTCCACACTGACACTTTGAAACATTTTGAGGCAAAAATAAAATGTTCCCTCCATGGAGTTTCACATTGTTTTTTTTCCCAAAAACGTTTTATTTGCAGCCTCAAAACATTTTAATGAATCCCTTTTAAAATAATTCTCTGGTTGAAACATTTTAAAAAGCACTTAATGTACCTGTGCGGTCCTTTTAAGACATTTCCCATGCCTCTCTGCCTTCCCTGCACTTCCTCATTAGTGTCATTTTGTGACTCACTCTTTGCTCCCTTGCCTGTTTTTGGAGTATTTTGGAGCATTTGAGTAGAGTTTGTTCAGTTTTGGGAGGCTAAAACCCCCACAATGGCGTTTTTCTGCCTCACTTAACGAGTGAGTCTTTTGAAAAATGGCAAGGTTCACCCAGTGCCAAGCGAACAGCACTGGGTTGATGCCGCCATTTCCCCTCCCCTTTACCTTGCCTCGGATGCTGTTGCTCTACAGAGGCCAGGGGACACGCCTCCTGGCCTCCGACCCTGGAGGCATCGCCATGGCCATGGGGGGTGTCCCCTGGCCTTTGCAGATCAGCAGCAGCTGAGATGAGATAAGAGGGAAACTAAAGCAGCGGGCCCCGTGCAAAGGCTGCCCCACGGGCCACAGGAGCACCAGGGCCGTTTGCACAACAGTGTGCGTACAGCCCGGGGGGGGGGGTGCACCGGCATCAAGTATGCTGGTACACTGCCACTCCTGCGGTCCATGCAGAACCTCTGTAATGTTTTGATACAGTTTGCAGGGTTCCTGTTCTCCAGTGCAAAGAGATGTATTTTAGCAAATAAAATCTCCATCTGCCCCCCCAACCCCGCAGTATCCCAAACTGATTTCCATGCATAGATCAAAAACTTTTTTCCCCAGTAGATGGAGAAGAGAAGGTGTGCAGTCGCTCACAAGCACATACAGAGAATCTCAGTGCATTAAACAACATATAGTGGGGAAAGGGCAAATTTTGAGTTATGGTGACTACCCAAATAAAAAATAGGGGGGAGGGCAAGAGGGAATCCAACACCTTTCACACTCACACAGATTCCACACTGCCCCTAATATACCCTTGGGCAAGGATTGTGAGATAGAGTAGACGCAGCATCATAACATATACTAATTTACTGTGATTTTTAAATAGTGGTTTAGAATTTAGAATTTCTGTAACAATATGTATGAAATACTTTGAGTCTGAACCTTCTGTGGCCATTTATGCACTCTTTTCCCTGTTCTCCCCAACTCCATGGGCACCCCTCCTCTCGTGTGCAAGGCTGGATCCTGAATTTGCAAAGTGGGGGGGGAGCCTGTAGGGTGCTTGTCAAGATGGGGAGGATGTCACAGAAAACACACAGGACAGTGTAACCTAGAAGATTTGATACTAAAATCCCTTTATCGAAAGAAACAGCTGACATATATGAAGTACTCAGATTTCTATGCGCATGCGCCCACAACGAACATGAGAATGTTGTTTTATGCTGTTACATTGATTCAGCTGCATGGAAAAAATAAAATGCCCCTATGAATGACATCACGGGGAAGGTGGAATCCAGTAATTGAAGCCCCACTGCAGATATTGGGGGAAACGTGGAGGAAAGGGGGAGTGGAAAGGGGAGTGAGTAATGATCCCAGATTGAGCAAAGGGGGGGGGGGGAGTTTTGGAACAAAATAACACAAACCCTGGGGGAAGGAATTGTTAGTGAGTAAATGGCCTGAGGTCCAGGAAAGCCATCGCCAGACAGACTTAATATCACTAATTTGGGCGGACCAATGGTCTGATTCAGTATAAGGCAGCTTTATGTATTCATGATTCAGTGTTGATTTGCAATTAAAGAGCACACTCCATCTGGACTTTATTCAAATAAGCCTAATTTACTGAAGTAGCCTATCCTGTGCAGGGGGGGATGAACTAATAATAAGAAATCCATAATACTCATCTTCCTTACGTATCAGTTAGGATGCACTCAACCATATCAGGTCATCTGCAAAGTGCTGTGCAGTCAGCCCTCAGGCCTTCCTGATAAGCCACTAAGAAATGCCTGAGAGCACCTCCCAGGAAGTTATTCACTGTCATATTTACACAGCTTTTATAAGGAGATCCTATGCAGTGAAAAGTGTTGGACTGACTGGGAAGACCTGAGTTCAAGTCCTTTCCTCGGGCTAGTAACCTCATTGTGTAGTTGCAGGCTATTCATTCTTTTTTAGCCTTTTCAAGATTCCTTAGATAATAGTTCATCCATTTGAGTAAAATTTAGTAAAGCAGAGTACTTAATTCCATTAAATTGCATTGATTTGCTATTTGATAGTCATATAAACAAGTTTCTGATAGAACACAAGCTGGGCATGGTTTTAATCTACTGTCAAATTTTTGTATGCTAATTTTTGGACTGCCATGTGTTTCTGTGTGTGTGATATACTGTATATACTGGCATATAAGACTACTTTTGAACCCTGGGAAATCATCTGTAAAGTGTGGGGTCGTCTTATACGCCGGGTACTCTTATATGGCGAGTATATCCCAAACTCTATATTTTAACTGGAAAAGTGGGGGGGTCGTCTTATACACCCAGTCGTCTTATACGCCGGTATATATGGGTATTCTAAAAGATCACTGTCAACTGATCATTAATACTGGGTGCAGATTTAATGGACTGTTTAATTTTATATCATAAAACTATTATCATAATTCAGTTGTCCACTGATGAGGATGTTTTCCAAACACATTTGGCCTTTTCTTCGAAGTTTGTACATTAAGCAAATGTGTTATACATGTTCAGTTATTTTTTAGTTTTAATTATTTTAGCTTTATTCACACATACACACACACAGAGAGAGAGAGAGAGAGAGGAGACACACACACACACAGAGAGAGATTGTTATAGATTGTTTTTCCCCTCCATATCCCATAACCAGATGTGTAATCAAGGATGATATAGGCCAAATCAGAGGTTCTCTGGGAGTTCAGAAGTGCATACAATTTTTTGGAGTTAATTCTCATGTACGTGAGGCCTGATTTGGATTGCAACTGTGGCATATTGAGATGGAAGACTTAAACCTTCTATTTTTACACCAGGTTCCCAACCAGAAAGGTAGTTACTTTTTGCCCTGTAGGAGAAAACTTACAAATGTTCATTTGTTTAAACCAATGGGATACAAGGCAGTTCCCCATGTATATTTCAAATCAGGAAGCGAGGGAGTGGTTAAAACCCATCACTCTTGATTCTGATCTAAATTGGATACTATGTGTCTGATCTATGAACAAGGTACTCCAAGCACACATCTGCTGTGGCCCAAATGGATGTGAACATGGCCTACATTCTAAGTATCTAATCCAGCACAGCCTTGTATTTCCAGAGTAATTCTCTCAGTTCACTGATTCTTGAAATGGAAAAACATCCTCAGATATCACTGAGACACAAGAGCTAGGATTAATTCTATCCAGAGAAAGACGTAAAGCACTATTTTCTTGTGTTCTTTGTGCAAAAATGCTTGTTGGCATATTCAAGGTCTCTAAAAATAAACAGACATAAAGGGAGATATTACTGATCTAACATGACATCATTTGAATGAGCCATCACAACATTTATGACATAACAGCTTTATATTATCTTTTTACAGTGCCAACTTAAGCAAGGTTATACCTTCTAAGACCATTGACTTCAGTGGATTTTAAAGGATGTGACTCTGCTTCAGATTCCGGACATAAGGAAGGCATGTTTCCTGTTCATCATAACTACTAATACTTTTAAATAAACTTCTCACCAGTTCTACACGCAAGGTCTCCAGCAGATACATGAAAAGGTATTTATCAACGAAATCATAATTTTCAAGGAAAAGAATCCTTTTACTGACATTTGCCTGTCAGACCCTGCGGTAGAATTCTCCATTAATTCCATTATCAGAATGTTTACACTGTTCTTACTTCCCTGTGAAGTATAATTATACATTTTCAGTCTAGTTAGTTCATGCAGATTGATGTCTCACTTTCTAGAAACTGACTGCTTCAGTTTCCTGTTTTTAATTTAACAGCCAAATTTTCAAAATGCATAGCAGATTGGTGTTTGGAATATGTTGCCACAGGAGGTGATGATGGCCGCTAACCTGGATAGCTTTAAAAGGGGCTTGGATAGATTTATGAAGGAGAAGTCAATCTATGGCTACCAATCTTGATCCTCCTTGATCTCAGATTGCAAATGCCTTAGCAGACCAGGTGCTCGGGAGCAACAGCAGCAGCACGCCACTGCTTTCACATCCTGCATGTGAGCTCCCAAAGGCACCTAGTGGGCCACTGCAAGTAGCAGAGTGATGAACTAGATGGACTCTGGTCTGATCCAGCAAGGCTCTTTCTTATGTTCAGAATGAAAACTGCCAATGGAAAAAAATGACTTATATTTTTGCTCTGACTTAATGTCTCTCCTCTTCCATCTTTATCCATGTTCCTGTATTTATGTGCATATTCTATGATATTCAGAAAAGCCACTGGTAGGGCACATATGTTCCACACAGAAAGTCGTAGATTCAGTCATTGACAGCATCTCTTGGGAAAGACATTCCCCTGCCTATTAGTCAGATTAACCAATACTGAATTAGATGGACCAATAATCTGAGTTTATATAAGACAGCATCATATAAGTTCTCCTGTACCAGTTCAACTGAAATAAATGGGAGCTGAACAGAGTAATACCATATATAAACCAGCACTAAGGAATCTATATGGGGATAAAGCAAGATAACAGCCAGCACTATATCTGGCCCTCTACTGTGTAGGTGTAGCATGGCATGGTCAGATTTCATAGTGTGCAAAAAGGCAGTTACAAACAAGATTTGCATATCACTTGAAAGCCAGTGACCATGTTGCTTTGGGCTCTTTTATGTCCCTTATCTTTCGGCTAAAGATATAATTAACCTCATTAAAATTAAAGATCAAAATTGTATACTTCATATGACAATCACTGCACACAGTGAAATTAGTTTCGAGAAGTTGATGGTTTGATGAGTGTAAAGATCTCTATCAGTCCATTATGTGTGCACATTTATATTCCATTTTCTTTTATATATATATCATAGTTATTACTAGGAAGTACATACTTGTCAAAATTTGTTTCCCAAAATATTTTTCTGATGCTTTTGGTTTTCATTCTCCAAATCTAGAGAATGTGAGGAGTTTGAGGGGAAGGGGAAGAGGAGTCTACACATGAGGCTACTTCAGCACCCCTCCCCACCATATTTTAGCGTAAGGAACATGTAAGGAGCAGCAGTGGCATAGTGGTTAAGAGCAAGTGTACTCTAATCTGAAGGAAGCAGGTTTGATTCCCCGTTCTGCCGCTTGAGCTGTGGAGGCTTATCTGGGGAAGCCTCTTAGTCTGTGCACTCCAACACATGCCAGCTGGATGACCTTGGGCTAGTCACAGTTCTTCTGAGCTCTCTCAACCTCACCTACCTCACAGGTGTTTGTTGTGGGCAGAGGGGGGGAAGGAGATTGTCAGCCCCTTTGAGTCTCCTTATAGGAGAGAAAGAGGGGTATAAATCCAAACTCTTCTTCTTTTTCTAAGTATTGCAATATAGGACAGTATTATCATCATATTGGGAAGGGGGAGAGAGCTGAGAGTCGCTTGCCTAAGGTCACAGAAGGTGTTGGTGGTACAAGCAAGAATTGAATTGCAGCACTGATATATGCATGCATACTCTCACATAACCCTATTAAATAAAGCAGAGTTGACTTGACAGTAAACATGCATTGGGTTGACACTCTTACCCATTCTCAGCTCATAGTACAGGTATTTGTAAGTTGCTTAACATGTCCCAAACATTAACAATCTCACTAAAATATAGTCCCCTTCCTGAGCAGTGTTTAGTCCAGGAAATTGCTTTGCCTCTTCCATGGAGGGGGGGTATTTTTGGGAAGGGGCTACAATGTTAATATAATTGCAATCCCACGTATATTGGTCTAACTGTAATTTAAAGAACTTAGATGTGATGAGATCTGTGCTTTTAAGAGGGAGTTGATTGGCAGAGTTAAAAGAACCAGCAGAAGCAGAGGCCAAGGGCTGATTTTTGCACGTTAAATGTGCTCCATTGTTGGCACAGGGAATGCCCTGGTGCAATGGGGAGTTCCCCACAGCATCCTGTGCTGCAGCATGTCTGGCACGCTGTTGCCCCAGCGCTACCCCACAGCAACAGAACTGCAAAGATTGGGGACCTTTTATTTTTTTCAAATATATTTATTGAAATTTTGACAGTACACATAAAAAAGACTTAAAAGAAAATGCACTTAAGTAACAAACCGTATATCCCCCACCCACTGGTGAAGGAGTGTATTAGTATGAATACACTGCTGTTATAATCCACCTTTGGCTCTGGTGGCTTCTGCTGCCGAAAAACCTCCTCGGCAGCAGAACAAGGCTATTTTTCCTTCCTCACTGCTCTGGCCCGCCCCTCCAATGAATGGGCAGAGGAATGAACGGGGAAAGCAATGGCAAACTATCCCACAAAAGAGGCTTGCCTATAAAATCACTGCTCGCAGTAGTACCCCAGGGTTGGACATGACTGAAGGGGAAACTTTACCTTTTACCACTGCTCTGGCCCGCCTCTCCAATGAATGGGCACCTCCCCCCCCTGCAGTGGAATTAAAAACATTGAGGAAGAAACCTTGTAAAACCTTGCAAAAATGTGAGAAACCTTGCAAAGAAGCAATGTGTAAAGGCGCTGCGAACAGGACAACAATTCCCTTGCACACACACGGAGTTTAGACAAAGGTGGGGGGTTAGAGTACCGTGATTTCCTCACACATGCAGGGATTTTAGAGGGGGGGCGAGTGTGCTGATTCCCAGCACCTGTTTTGTGCAGAGTCAACTAAATTGGTGAAAGTGAGTTGGGAGGGAACAGGGGGGAGATTTGTAGAAGACATTGCCGAAGACCTGACGGTGCAAATGGAGGAGAGCCGGGGAGCAGTGCAAAGTCAACAGCAGGGTAAAGAGCGCCATGGCAACTGTGCTCCCAGATATAACACAGGGGAATTCAAAAGTGGAAAAACAACCAAGGCAAGGTCTCTGCAGAAAAACTGTGAAGCAGGAGTGAGTGCCTCCTCCTGTGTAAACAGAGAAACACAAAGAGAAATGCACTACAAGCCCACTGAATACTGAAAAGCCCCAAGGTGTTCCATGTATAATGGGCCATAGATTTTGAGGAGATAGAAGGAGATGAAGTAGATATGGGGAACTTGTTGCATGTAAAAAAGAGAGACCCCTCCTAACAAACATGTTTCTTCCTTCCCCGCCCCCATACAACACCACCACACAAAATACACATGAACACATGAGGTTGCCCTTGGTCTGATTCAAAGGCGACATCATCTACTACTGCTCTAGAGAGTCAGGCACACATCTTTCCCTACTGCTATATCCTTTACCTGGAGATGCTATGAACTGAACCCAGGACCTTCTGCATATCAAGCAGATGTTCTACCATTGACCCATGGCCTCTCCATATTTCTATAACACATGCATACTGAGCATCATAGCACCACATATACAACTTGCATATTCCTAAAGCTCACGGAAGAGCCATGCCCAGATCGCCCAGGTAGAAGCCTACTTCTCAGTCTTTAGTCAGGGAAGCCTCTTTCAAAATTGGCCCCATCACTGAACTGCTCACACAAATCATGTTTTCTCTCTCTTTCACATCATCATCATACATCATCATCATCATCATCATCACACACACACACACACACCCCAGATAAAGAGGGAGCCCTGGGTCTAGTCCAATCTATGGTAGAAGCAGGTTCCTCTGTTTGTTTGTTTGTTTGTTTGTTTGTTTGTTTAAAACAACCTTGCTGCAGTTTGACATGAAGAGAGTGTTCTTCTAGAGCCCTTCTCTCAAAACCAGACTTCCAAACTAAGGTTGCCAACTATGGCTTGGGAAATTCCTGGAGATACGGGGATTCCTTTTCCCAAGATTCTATTGTATACCATTGATACCCTTTGGAACGGTGATTTTCTCCAGGGAAACTGATCTCTGTTGTGTGGAGATGAGTGGTAATTCCAGGAGAGCTTCAGCCTCTACCTGAGAGTGACAGCCCTATTCCAAGCCCACTGTTTTACTCCCTGGCTTTTCCTCGAAGAAGCTGAATGGGATGGATCTTTCAACTGCTTAGTCTGATCCATTTTGTGCTGCTTGCCTCATCTCCAAGAAATTTGGTAAACAATTTTCTTCCCTCTTCTTTGTCACATTCTAAAAGAGTTGACTACACATCACTTTTGTTCTCCTTGTCTCTACACTCCTGTTTTCCTTCCCATTAGCTTTTCCCCTGTAGATCTACTCTGAAATACATCTGAAATCTAAACTATGTAGCCATAGATGAGAGCTGACTATTTTTTCCTGCTTCTGTTTGTTGAGTTCTATTGTGTAAAAGACTGTATTTGTATATCATGTATTTGATTGCATTTGTTGATTGTATTTGTATATCATGTATATTGATTAAATACATATGTATAACAAAAATATGTATATAATATATGGGTGACATCATTTTGTACTTTTGCCCTCTTCAAAAATATGTAGCTCAGGCTCTGATAAGAATTTCACACCTTTGTAAGTGTACAGGTGCCTGTATGGGAAGAACAGTATAATTTGGGGTACTGTCATTATATGAAATTGCAGCCTGACTGACCTGTTGTGACACCAAAATAACTGGTGGAACTGGTTTCCCTTCTTCCGAGGATGATTTCACTTCTCTGCCCTAGCGTGATTTGGAAATCTCAGTACATGAAACTCTGTTATGATTATACTAACATCAGGTGTGTATTCCATTACCGACATCGTTAAAAACCTGCATTTAGAAAAACTGATTTCTATCTCCTGTAGAAAATATGTATAGAAAGCAAAATGCACCTGTAGAAAATGTATACAAAAAGCGAAATGTTAACAGACAAAATTTATTTTTCTACTGCTGGCCCTCAGGAAGGGCAGGGCAGTGAAACTCCAACCATGAGCAAAGCTCAGACAGACTGAAAAATCTGATCAGGATTCAGGAGACCTTCCCCCCCCCCCCCCCCCGGCAGCTCAGGCTTCATATTGAAGGCCAATATGGTCTATTTGTATTATTTCACAAATAAAAGAGACATTTGTTTCTGTCATGATGTAAGAGATTGCACGGATGGGATTTGGGGGAAGGGTATGTTAAAAGTTTGCCCTGCTTCTCTACCGTGTTGTGAGAACAGAACAACAAGGGATACTTTTGTAATTAACTAGAAAGTATTTACCATCCAAAGAAGCCATTTGCAAGGCAAAACTTACAGTATGTTTATGAAATGCTTGATTGGGGTCCTAGCATACTCACCAGCCAATGAAATAGAAAGGCATCTGTATTGTCGAAGGCTTTCACGGCCGGAATCACTTGGGTGCTGTGTGGTTTCTGGGCTGTATGGCCGTGTTCTAGCAGAACACGGCCATACAGCCCGGAAACCACACAGCACCCAAGAAAGGCATCTGTTTCGGCCAACTCACAGTGCCATCCTAATCAGAGTTACACCCTTCTAAGCCCAGTTACTTCAATGAACGTTTAAGGATGTATCTCTACTTAGGGAGGGACTGTTATCATTACAAACTGCTGTAAAGATGCCCTAAAGCAACTGCTGCAAATTCCATAATACCACTATCAACTGGAACTCCAGTTTCTTCTCTCTGGCTTCTGGATTTCCACTTGTGTTGCATACAGTTGTTCAAGTCCATCTTCTCAGGCATGACGGTAGTAACTAGAAAATTTAAAAACTCAGGTCCCTTCCACACAGCAAATGTATAACAGGTTGCAGTTGGAATAAAAGAACCCATTTTCCTGTTTTCGCATTCACATGCATCTATGCAGGCAGCAATTGAATCCCACGGAAACAATCCAGGTTGCTGCTGCGCCGTCGCAAAGAGACGCATCAATTTTTTAAATTACTTCCCACCCATGCATAGCTATGCAGGCATGAACAAATGAACCCCCACAGCAAAGCCTCCTTCCTGCCCAGGCTTGAACACAATCAAAATAGATCCTGAAAATTCTGAGTCTGGCCCTGCGTTGCACCATCATTTTCCCTTTTCCCCACAGCTTTCCAAAACAGCCAAATTGGAGGTTACTTTTAAAATGCCCCTGTGTGACTTGCTTGCCTTATGTATATTGTAACCTGCCTTGAGTTCTGTGAGGTAGAAAGGTGACTAATAAATATTTTAAATAAATAAAATCTTTTTCGTGTGATTAAAATTTTTGGCCAACCAATTTCTAACTGGTATTAGCAGCAAACCACACATTCAACCAATTACATTATTTTTTCTATCTTGCAAAATTTGTATTCAAGGTTCCCTTCAGTGTTATAGCATATTCTACATATTAATTATAAAAGAAATAGCAATCTGATGTTCACTGTTTTTGAAGTTGCAGTTTGCTATTCATAAAGTCATGGTGATTAACTTGTTTGTGTAACTTGTGGTTGGCTGCCTCACATCACATGAGCCACAGCAGAGGAAAGAAACATCTGATTCTGTTTTAGTATAAACTGACAAAGCAAATGAAGCAAAATGTAAATTCCAGCTGATTGTGGCTGAAGTGTTCATCACAGGGAAAATAATGCTGAAACCTAAATCAGGAATATGAAAATACACAATTTTTCCCACTTTGATTTTAATATTGGGTGCTAGTATGTAGTATTCTGTAGTATGTAAAATATTGGAAAGATTTTCAGTAATGAATTGAATGACACTGTTGTGTATGCATCAAATGTGCTGTCTCTTTCACAAGCTTACACTTGCTCAAGTTTTACAAAGTCAATACAGGTGAAATAGAGGCAGTGCTAATTTCCTGGATATTTTTTTCTGCTTCAAAAGTCCCTTGCATAGGAGTGCTATTGTTCTCTACCACCTTTAAAAACAAACACCCACATCTTTAGGGGGAGCGTATAATTTATTGTACAGTCCCCACCCAACAAACCAAATTAATCACTGTCATTCTTTGCTTTTCTTGTCTTTGTATTTGCTTCCCTGTGAATGTACTGTGGTTACTGGCTCTTTGGTAAGGGCCCACATTCACTCCCTGGCATCTGCAGTTAAAAGGACTTTGGGTAATAACTCTGAGAAAGACATCTGCTTCAGACCTTTGAGAGTCAGAATACCTGTCAGACTAAACAATATTGGGCTGGATTAAATAAGTCTGTGACTTGGCATATAGCAGCATCACATCCTCCTACACATTTTTCCAATGTGCTCATAAAGAAAATGAAAATTCTCTCTAATTTTTAAGGTAAAATTTGCACTCTGCTTGTATCATCTTATTTTCCCGAAAATAAAAAGTCCCAAATGCTTTATTTTTCCCAATCAGCTAATCAATACATAGTTACACGAAGATGCTCCAGCCAATTGTGTCTGCCCTTATTGGGGGCGGTGGGTGTTACTTTTTCCAGCTTGATGATAGAATTTTTGAGTTGGGGGTTAACAGAACTTTGTTCCAGAAGCAACTGCACCCGACTTCTATAAGGCATTATGATGTGGAAATTTTTATTCTCAATTCCTTTTCTAATAATATCTCATGTGGAATTTACCTTTTTCATAGACATTGCATGTTGAGTCAAGATCCCAACATCTCTTTTTTTCTGATTAGTCACTGCCAGTTTAGATTCCTTTACTGTATGTGCATATGCTTAAGATTTTTAGCCCAGTGCTCATTATTTTACATTTATTTACACAGGGCCTTGTTCATCATTCTGTTTCCCACTGAAAAGATCCTTTTAGAGCTCTTAACACCATGCTGAAATTTGACCATGTCTGTATTTATCACTGACTCCAGCGATTTTATGAATTTATAGATGATATTAGTCCCAAGGCAGTCCTCAGGAGACCACTTACTCAGTGGTGGGATTCAGCAGGTTCGCACCACTTCAGCAAAACCAGTTGTTAAAATGGTGCTTGTAAACAACTAGTTGTTACCGGTAAATTATTTTAATCCCACCACTGCTCTTACTCCTTTCCACTGATCCCTGTTGTTATAATTCTTCTAACATTAAGGTAGCATTACATGTTACATCTAGTTCATAGATAGTTTCAAAATGATTTTTGCTGTCCCAAATGCAGCCACTGGAACCATTATTTTGAAGAAGAAGAACCCTTTGCCCCACACCAGTGGGGAACTTGCAGCTGGCATCCTGATGCAAGGCTTTGTAATGACTATGAGGCAAACATAATGTAGAATTTGGCCCCCAGTCATACTGTGTATGAAAGGGTAAAGAGTGATGTAAGGGCACAAGCCTGTTAGTCTTGAAAATATCCATGTTGGCCTGAGTTTAGGTCCCCATTGAAAGGCTCAGCAATTCAGACTTTATGTTAGCTTGATGTAATAGCTGAATTAAGCAAAACTGAAATACCAAGACTGTCCTGGTACAACAAAACAGGCAGTAACTCTTTCTATCTTCTGTGCTTACTAGCATCATTCTTTGAAATGCACAGTGACAGCATGAAATTGTAGAAAGAACCTTTGATAAATCGTTTTTGGACTATAAAAGCAGTAGAATTAAACAAAAATAATGTTAAAAAATTTAGCAAAGCAAGAACGAGAAGATAGCAGGAAAAACTACAGGATGTGTGTTAACCACAAATCCAGTCAAATAATTTGTGAATAAACCTAAACAGACATGAGAATACACTCTTTAAAGACATTTGTAAAACAATGTGGGTGAAGATACAAGGGGACCTGCAGAGGTGGTCTAAACTAAAAATTTCATGACTAGGAAGAATCTCTACAATAAAAATCAATGTATTGCCAAAATTAAATTTTCTATTTCAAATGTTAGCAATCTATATACCAGGGGGGAAAAACCTTGAAAGAATGGTAGAAACAAATAAGTTTATATAAAATGGCAAAAAGCTAGGAGTAAGATAGATGACAAAAAGAGATAGTTCTGTGGACTAAAGAAACTGGAAGAGCCACTTTTGCTTTTTGCCCATAATTCTTATACCATGGTGGACAAGCCCCTGAAGTCTCTGACTCAGAGGCCCTTTCCGCACACGCAAAATAATGTGTTTTCAAACCGCTTTCGCAACTGTTTGCAAGTGAATTTTGCTATTCCGCACAGCTTCAAAGAGCACTGAAAGCAGTTTGAAAGTGCATTATTTTGTATGTGCAGAATGAGCCAAAGTTTCAGTTCCATAATGCCTGACATCATACTGGACTAGATGGACTTTGGTGTGCCCTAGTGATATAGTTCTTGTAGCCTTAGTGCTCTCCCAACCTGATCGTAAATAGAATCATATAAATGCAGCAAATAATCCATGATTAAATCAAATTATACCTTTGTGTTTAACTGCAGTTTTTTTTAGTGAAGTCAATGAAAACAATGTCATTTCAAGGGTGAAGATTAACATTGAATTTAGCAGTAGGATAAAAGCATTCCCAAAATAGTAGAAATTTTCCCCTTTTTATAAGTCATCAGACTTACTTGTCAGTGGAAAGAGTGTGATCCTAGGCAGATGGGAGAGAAAGAGGAAGCTAACTGTAGGAAGGTCTTTATAGTTGATCCTAAACACAGCATCTAGCTTCTCCAAGTCATGGTCATAAGAGGAAGAAAAATAGGCAGTATAATCCACTGGCCACTGCTTGCAATGGGACAAAATACAAACATGGGAAAAACCAACAATGTCTGTCTGCAGAAAATATATCAAAGGTAGCTGTTGTTGCTAGTCAGGAACAAATATGGTCTGAAGAGCAGGCCAGCATGTATATCAGTTGCTCATTGAAGTCCCCCTCAGAACCACTGGAAACCAGTGATGCAAACCAGGGATAAGCTATGCACACAGCTGTCCTATTGAGCTCAATGCAATTATTTGCATCATATCTCACAATAGTGAAAATTTCCCACTGATTGCAAATGATTATTGGAGCAAATTCCTTCACTGCAGTAGAACTGGTCAGTTTATGCATGTGATCCTGAGGTATATGTCGTGTGTTTAGTGTATGGAAGGGGGCAAACATTCTTGGTTTGCTTTAGGGTTTTTACCACAGCATGCAAATTAAGCTGCTCTTGCAGAGATAGGGATCTTTAAATGAGAATGTCTGTCAAACAATGATTATTGCAAAAAGCCAATATTTCTGGATGCTCCTCCTTAGTCGCTGTGTCACAGTTTGAAACTGTGAGAAATGATTTGTATGGTCTTCACAGCCATAATTTACAAGGAACTTAATGAGTCACTGTCTCAGACTGCTTGCTTGCATGCAAGCTTTTGTTCTTTTCAACTTCCTTCTTTTCTGAAAAAAAATCTTTAGACATTTTGTGTCAAAAGTAGTGATGCTTGGATAAGGATATCCTAATAAGGCAAATATTCCATGTTTTATTAATTTATTTGTTGCCACCAATTAGGGGCACCAGTTCCTTCACTTCAAGATGCATGTGCCCAGATATTACAGAAAAAAAGGGTTGTTGCCTTCTGTCAGCCACTCAAAGATTGTCCACTACTTTTGAAAAAAAATCCCTCCAGAAAAATGATGTAACCAATTATTGACCAGTCCCTAACCTGTCATTTCTGGAGAAAGTGTTTGAGAGAGCAGTAGCAGGCAGACTCCTTCTGCTATAGACCTTTTTCGGTCTGGTATCAGGCAGTACTGTGAGACAGCGATGGTTCACCTAGCTTTAGCTGATGGCCTCTGTCTGAGACCCCTTCCACACAGGCCAATAAACACTGGTATAGGATGCTAAATAACCTATTTGAGGGGGGACTTTGCCAGATCCCATCCCCAAAATGAGTCTGCCCATGTTATTTCCCCCAACCTGGGTTTTTTTGAAAATCGCTAAACAAGCAATCCTGAGAGAATGACCAGGCAGGAGGCACTTTATTTGCCTCCCTTTTCTTTTTTTAAAAAAATTGTGGTTTGCATCTGAGTAGCTATGCAGGTGCAGCTGGTCATATTGTGGGACATCGGCATGGCTGTGGGGATTCATTTGTGTATGCCTGCATAGCTACACATGTGTGGGAAGTAATTAAAAAAATAGATGCATCTCAGTGCAAAGGCACGACAGCAACCCAGATTGTTTCTGTGGTTCCAACTGCTGCCTGCACAGATGCATGTGAATACGAAAACAGGAATTATCCTTTATCATGGCTGCAACCCGCTATATATTTGCTGTGTGGAAAGGGCCTGAGTTTAGACAAAGGCCATGCTTCTTTGTTGCTCTTATTGAATTTATCTGCTGCCTTTGACACAGTAGATCATACAATCTTATTGAGATGCTTGGAGCCAGAGGTAGGTATCAGAAGGTGCATGTTGGACTGGTTTTAATCATTCCTGACAGATCAAAGGGTTGCTGTTGGAAACCAAATATTATAAGTGTGGGATCTATCCTGTAGGCTTCCACAGGGTGCAGTTCTATCCCCCTTGGCTTTAGATCAGGTAATTCATAGCTAAGGGGTTGATTGTCATCAATATGTAGATGATACCCAACTCTATATATCCGTATCCATGTTGCCTATATATCCTTATCCAATTTAAAAGTCCTAAATTGTTTCCTGGTTACTGTGGTAAATTAGCTAAAAGCAAACAAACTAAAACTTAACCCTGAAAAGACAGAGGCAAGGTTGGTTGGGATTGGGAAAGCATAGATCTTAAAGGACATTCTGCTCCCTACTTTTGACCCTTGTTGACTGAATTAAGAGCCTTGGGGTTATACTGGACCCAGTGTTATTACTATTAACACTGCTACAAAAAGAAGGTTTTCTTCCAATCAGGGTCAGAACAAGGGGGAACTGCACTCAGGGCGTGCGTGCACCCTGCACCCCCTGCCATGCTACACCCCAGAATGCTCCGGCCATGCCCCATGTGGCCACCCCCTTGGTACTACATGTCTGCTTCCAACTCAGGCTAGTCTGTAAGAGGGCCCCTTACCTTGACATGGCATCCTTTCAAAATAAATTCAGAAATTGGTGCAGAATGCTGCAGCTTGGCTCTTTCAGGAGCTAGGTAAAACACACATATTATGCCCACTCAACTTACTCTCATCATTTTCCATGCTCAAGTTAAGGAATTGGAATACAAAGCTTTTCATGGTTTTGGAGCGTCATATTTGCAAGACCATCTCTCCCCCATGCACTGCCATGGCAGCTTCACTCATCTGAGCAGGGTCTTCTGCAAGTACCAACCTGCAAAGGACAAAATCAACAACTGCCTGTACATGTGCTTTCTCTGTCGTGGTCCTCATCTTATGGAATAACCTGCTTGAGGAGGTCAGGAAGGTTTCCCCTCTCTTGGCTTTCTATAAACTATGCAAAACTGAATGATTCAAGACAACTTTTTCTACATAGGCAATGGAGTTGCACTGCACTAAATGATTCACAGAGGTACCTAGATAAATTATTAGGAACTGTGTGTTTAGCTTGCTAAAATGAGGATCCTACTATGTAAGATTGAATCATTTAATGCGCCATGTTAAGACTTATGTTTGGTTTCAGTTCTGTTTTTAGCTGGCAGATTAGTTCTACAACCCTAATCTTACTATATTGATTATTGAATACCCCATCCTATCAATTGTATTGACTCACTTTGTATAATCCACCTCGAGTCAGAGGCTCATTCTGCACATGCAGAATAATGCACTTTCAAACTGCTTTCAGTGCTCTTTGAAGCTGTGCAGAATGGCAAAATCCTCTTGCAAACAGTTGTGAAAGTGGTTTGAAAACGCATTATTTTGCGTGTGCGGAAGGGGCCTAAGTGAGAAAGGTGGACTATAAATGAAATAATTAAATAGTTCACATTTCTTGATAAGAAGAAAGGTAAAATATCTTACCCTATATAATTTGCTAATGTCAGGATGATGAACCCTCACCCAGTGGGCGCAGCTGCACCCATTGGTTGAGTGTGCATTGACATGCTCAAAAGGATGGCACCAAGCCATCCTGCTGACAGGTCTCCCAGCCTCCCTCCCCCTGCCCCAGCAAGTAACCCTGGCCTGGCAGAAAAGTGACAGGTCTCCCAGCCTCCCTCCCACCAGGTTTTCAGGCAGCATGGGGATGCAGTCAAATATATATATTTGACTCATTTAGGTGGCTATCCAGCCACCTAAAAGTCCTTCATAGGACTGAACGGAATTATGCCACCCTTTTGGCAATGGAGAGTGAACCCTAGGCATACCATTTCACTTATAGAGCTTGCCATTGTTTTTTGCAGCATAAAGCCATACACGTGGAGCAGAACAGACACTCCCTACAATGGACAACAGCTATTGTTGTAATAACTTAATTATCTTTCCCAACAAATAAATCTCCAAACAAAAATATCAGCAGAATTGCTAGCAGGAGAGTAGAAGGCATTCCAAGGCACACAGAATGAGGATGGATACACCTTTTCTCAATTACTCATTCAAAATATCTGATCACCCCGTCACTGGCCCTTAATTAAGAATGATGATCTAAAGGCTGGGTGGAACTACAGTAAG
Organism: Sphaerodactylus townsendi; assembly: GCF_021028975.2. NCBI lineage: Eukaryota > Metazoa > Chordata > Lepidosauria > Squamata > Sphaerodactylidae > Sphaerodactylus > Sphaerodactylus townsendi. Next base: position 124,349,159 of record NC_059425.1, on the reverse strand, counting down.
CTCCACTCCCAGGAACATCTCTGGCCTGCTCCTGCTGCACCGACACGGTTGGCTGCAGCACATGAGCACCAACATGGCACTCAGTGCTATGTTCAGACATCCTGGAAGGCAACAGCATCTTTCTGCCAGCACTTTTGCCTTTCTGCCATGGTAAGTGCCCTGCAAAGGGCAAATCCACCAGTGCAAGCCTGTGCCCAATCTAGGAGGTGATTCCCCCTCCCCCCAGATAAAACATGCCAAATATTAAAATATTTAACAGCATTTTAAATATAAATATGCATAAAATATTTAAAACAATTAAATAAAACATAACCCAAATATAAAAACATGCAAATAGGGAGGAGGACTAATAATGAAAAATGAGGGAACACCAAACAAAATGAATAAGTCTTCACACACTGAATGACAGATGGAGGCAGAAGTGCCATGTAGAAGTTAGCAAGTGTGGTGGATAAGATAGAGCCACGTTGGAACTCCATAGCATAAAGTTGCAGGTGTAATTTAAGGCCTTTGCTTAGTACCTTTTAATCTGATTACACGATCAGTAAAAATAGGAAACTTGAGTATCTGGAAATAGTTTAAAACAAAGTTCATTTGTATCTCTAAACTGAGCTATCATTTCATTTGCAAGTCTTATGCAGTTGAATAAGCTAAGAATAGTACACTCCTTTATAAATATGAGCCCCACCCAGCAAGAGTTACTCTGTCTCTGTTGTCTTGTGGAAGGTAATGCATCTGTGCAAAAGGCAGTGCACAGCCATATACTGGAAAGAAAGAACATAGATAATCATGATCATCATGTTTAGTTTCCATTGTACTTCACACATGAGTTGAGCGTCCCATAGTCCTTCTCTCCCAAGACATATGATAGTTTGACATAACCTTATGCATTCATAGTAGTAATAATAAATAGTGTCAAATAACAGTTGCTAATATTTGCAACAACACTACTCCCACAGAGTCCCTGGAAGGTCCAGTGTCACCCACCAATCACAGTGCTGCTCATTAGCAACACCCTCACATTAGCCACACACGGTGATAGAGTTGAATAATGCATAATGATAGCTAAATGACCTAATGACATCACCCAGGCTGAAACTTATACATCCTCCACACCCAGACACATACAACCATGCAGCTGCAAAGAGACCATATCATCCTACAGTACAACTGCTAACTGAAGTCCTGTACTGGAAGGGGGAAAAGCCTTTCAAGGCAAGGGGAAGGTTTGGGTTCCACTGTGAGAATAATTCCTCCATGCAGACAATTTCTTCAGTAATGCACACAGCAAATTTGCGCTGCTATCTCTGTTAGAGTGGATGAGCTTTTTGCAAGCAAGACAGTGGCATGTAAATAATGGAAACTATATCAGCACCATCATCCAAGGCACCATTGTGCGTCACGCCTCCAGAGGTACAGGGGCACCAACCAGCCCTATCACCTGCCTTTCTTCACTGGGGTCCAAAGCCATTTATGTACTTGTGGTCTCCTTCACATTGACATGCATTCCCCTTGAGTGTGATTCACAATTTCCTGCTCTTTGGTAGTTACCCCGCTTTCAGATAGAGAATCCCCACAGTTTCCAAAAGCTCTGTAAGTGTGACTTTCCTTTCCATTTGCAAGGAAAGTGAAGGAGATCAGCATTTCTCTAGCTTTTTTGGGTTTTCTCACTCTGCCCTACCTTTCCTTGCTTTACCACAGTAGCAATCCCACTCTTTAGGCCATTATTTCAGAAAGATCAGCAGGGCTTTCTTTTTTATATTTCCATGCTGAAGGTCTGTTGCTGGAGTGAAAGATCCAGTGAAAGTGACAGAAAATTGACATGGTCTAGCATTAGTTTGCAATTAGTTGCTAGACCAAAAACAGCAGGGGAAAAAAGTGGTATGCAACCTATCCAAATGAAGGTTACATGGAAACAGCAAGGAAATGGCAGGCAGGCAAAATGGCAGCTCGGCTCAGCTAGGGACACTTTGCAGGAGGAGAATGCCTTCACAGTGGAAATAACAGGGAGGAGGTAGCGGCGTTATATCGGCGTTTTAATGCAGTTAACGATAACGGCAGCGTAAAGTCTGCTTTGTGGCCTGCATGAATATTTGGTGGCTAAATGTGCCAAGACTATTGCATGGTCAATTTGTTCAATCCCGATTATTCGTGATTGTAAGGCCCAATTCTGAAGTTTCTGTAGAAGAAGCATGGCATAGACCTTCCCGATTACTGAGAGCAGGCTGATAGGGCGAAAATTAGAAGGATCTGAACTGACCCCCTTTTTCATAGATGGGCACCACTTCTGCAGTCAGACAGAGTTTAGGGCGTTATGGTGGCGTTATGGTGGCGTTATGGCGGCGTTATAACGGCGTAATGGCGGCATTATAACGGCGTTAAAACTGCGTTATATCGGCGTTATAACGGCGTTATAAAGGCGTTATAACGGCGTTATATTGGCATTATATTGGCATTATATTAGCATTATATCGGCATTATAACGGCGTTATATCGGCGTTATAATGGGGTTATAGCGGGGTTATAACGGCGTTTTAATGCAGTTGTAACGCCGTTGTAACGCCGTTGTAATGCCGTTTTAACCCCATTATAACGCGGTTATAAAGCTGCTATAATGGCGTTATAACCTCTTTATACAGCATTATATCAGCGTTATATCGGCTTTATGGCGGCGTTATATCGGCATATCAGTGTTATAACGGCATTATATCAGCGTTATAACGGCGTTATAGCGGCTTTATAGCGGAGTTTTAATGCAGTTGAAACGCCATTGTAATGCCGTTTTAACGCCATTATAACGCTGCTATAATGGCGTTATAACCGCTTTATACAGCGTTATAGCGGCGTTATGGCGGCGTTATGGCGGCGTTATGGCGGCGTTATATCGGCATTATAATGGCGTTATAGCGGCGTTATATCGACGTTATAACGATGTTATAGCGGCGTTATAACGGTGTTATATCGGCGTTATATCGGCGTTATAACGGCGTTATGGCGACGTAATGGCGGCATTATATCGGCGTTATATTGACGTTATATCGGCGTTATAACGGCTTTCTGCTGCATTGTGGCAGAAGTGGTGGCATCTAGTCACTGTGTCTTGGGATTCAGGGGGAGAGGAGGGGAGTGGTGACTCCCCACAGTGTGAAAAGGTCACTACCTAGGGTGCAAAAGTACTAGGGCTGATCCTGGACTCTGTACCTCATGCCTTCCAAGATGAGGTAGGTAGCCATGAATGACAGGGACTTTTCTGTTGTGGTGCCTCATTTTAGGAATACTCTTCCTTACATGTGTCTAGCATCAAAATATTTAAAGGTCGGTGCCAGGCTAAGAAAGCTTTTGGGCCCAAGCTGTCATTATGAATGGTGCATGACAAACAGAACCAACAGGGACAGCTATTCCCATTATTGCGTTCCAGTCTGAATAATACTGCCCTTATTGCACTACTGTTCATTATGCACTCTGGAATGACACAGGAGCCTTAAAAGGATAAGTGTGGCAACCCACAGAGGCATGGGTGATTTCATTTTGTTTCACATTGTTGTTTTAAGTCTAGCTGGTGGCATGCATGACAAAGTGGGTAGAAAACATCCTTGTATCTGAATTCAAGAAGTACCTGACCGTGAGGAGGCAAGAGAAGCATGAGAGTGAATAACAAGTAGCTGATGCAGCAGATAAGGACCAGTGACTGGTGCTCATTAGGTATATTGAATGAGTAATTGAGAAAGGGTGTGTCCATCCTCATTCCACATGCCTTGGAATGCCTTCCACTCTCCCATTGGCAATTCTGCTGATACATTTTTTTGTTTGGAGATTTAGCCGTTGGGAAAGATAATTAAGTTATTACAACAATAGTTGTTGTCCATGGTTGGGAGTGTCGGTTCTGCTCTATGTGCATGTCCTTATGCTGCAAGGAACAATGGATCATGAGTTTTTGGCAAGGTCTGTCAATTAGTGAAATGGTATGCTTTGGGTTCACTCTCCAATGCCTTCATCAGAGCATGGTGAGAGCTTAACTACATTTGGAAACTCAATGACAGCAAGGAAGATGAGGGTCCCTCACCTTTTCAATGATTCCCTTTCCTTATCTCTGGAAATTTTCTCTGTGCCACACATCTTGCTCCACACATTCCACAACAGTGTCCCATAATGGGCTAGCAAAGTGCATTAAGCCCCATCTTTGGCTGTGGCTGGGGCAAGAGCAGGACGGGAACCTATCTAGTGTCTTTCACTTGACCTCAGTGGGAGAGGGCCCCTGTTTTTCAGGTATAACATTTTGCTTTCACTCATTCCTTCCATGTTGCCATTTGTCCAGTTTTTACCCCTGTGGAGTCCTGCCAGTGTAAAGGTAAAATACACTCAAATATATTGTGTGAACTTTGGTGGGGAGGGGGAAATGCACTTGCACATTCCTCTAAGGTTGCAATCCTAAGTATTGTAGGCAAAGTTCCACTGAATTTAATGGAACTTACTTTTGAGTAAGCATGGGTAGATATCACTGGTATTGTTGAGGCACTGGTTCCTTGGCAAAAAAACCCAGATTAGTGGACTTGCTTTTTCCATTCCAGAACTATTATTTCTAAACCATATTTTGTAGTGCCATGCTATGCAGAGTTACACCAGTCTAAATGCATAGATTTCTCTGTAAATCTGCTAGATCTCAATCTGGAGAGTCTGTTCCAGGCTTCAAAGGACATCCCAGACTAGTCACTTTGTTAAAATTTCAGTGCATTGTATGGCTTGGTGCAAGACTGTTTGACCTGTCAGATGCCTGCACACAGGCACAGCATGCTTAGCAATGCCTGGAACATTCTCAGGCTGCTTTGCCAGAGATGTATCATACACTAATGTGGATCAGTCATACACATCAGAACTTCCAGAGACAAGAATATTTGTTGGTCACCTTCCAGTTCCATGATGTTTTAAATTTCCTTCTTTTTGCTGTCCTTTGCCCTGGATGATTTATGACAATAATTTTAAAAAGTTAAGAACCCAGAAGAAGAAGAGTTGGTTTTATATCCAGCTGTTTTTTGCCTTGAAAGTGGCTTACAGTTGTTTTCCTTTCCTTCCCCACGACAGATAGCTTGTGAGGTAGGTGGGGCTGAGAGAGTTCTGAGAAAACTGTGACTAGCCCAATGTCACCCAGCAGGCTTCATGTGGAGGAGTGGGGAAACAAATTTGGTTCTCCAGAGCTGAATTCACTGCTCATATGGAAGAGTGGGGAATTAAAGCAGGTTCTCCAGATAAAAGTCCACCACGCTTAACCACCATACCACACTGGCAGATCATACCATCTTGTTGAGATGCTTGGAGCCTGTAGTAGGTATCAAAGGGGGTGTGTTGAGTCAATTGGACAGAAAGCTGTTCCCGCAGTCCAAAGTATGATATAAAAACATCTACTAATCTCCTAGGTTTGCTTTTCTAAAGAAAGCCATTGCTGGCTCATGTTATGTAAGGCTCAAATGAAGGGTTCAAATTAAACGACAATGACGCTTTAGCCAATTTTCCCAATCCTGTGAGTCCTGCACTCCCATTGGCTATTGCCAGGCTGCAGAGCCTTCCCTACCTTCCCTCCCTCCAGAACCCATCCAACCAAGCCCTCTAATGAGCTGCAGACCCAGAAACCAGTAGGTGTCATTCTGGGAGTGGGGGAGGTGAGCAGGGATGCTGCAGCCCCACTAAAGCCTATTGCAGGGGAGATGCTTCCTCTTCGACCTTTAGCTAGGGTCCATTGCATCTCCCCCACAATGGGCTTTGCTACTAATAGATTATAATAGCTATCGTATTTTATCAGACATCTCTGAAATTGTCATCACAGGTATTATTAATATTTCTACTGGATACTGTAGCAACTCCAGTGCACTGGAAGTAGAACAGATAGAATTTATATCCAGGGCAGACTTTGAAGCAGCCCTTGAGAAATCAGAAGAAATGCCCTTGAAATGGACTTGGGTAGGAGTTTTGGTGCCTCTTCTCTTGATATCCTTTCCTGATATTTATCCTGTGGTTTCCTTAGATGAAAATGTGTCCAAGCATAATCACTCACATAAAGACACTAGTGCCCTGAGGTTAGCTTACCCCTTCATCCACATATGAAATTGATGAGGCTGTTTGGCAAGAAAACAGAAAGTTTGGTTTCCTGTCTTCTCAAAGCACTGTCCTCTGGTATTTAAGGAACTAATAATGCTTGGCTGTAGCTGGCAAGGAAGTGGGGGGAGGGCAGACAATGTTCTCATGCAAACTGCTGGCAGCTCTTTGGAGGTTTGCACTACATAGTGTAATATGAAGCAGCAAAGGGACAAGGATTATGAAGGTTTGGAAAGTGTTTTGGTGTTACTCCAAGCAAAGTAAGGGTCAGTCTAACACTAGTTATCCTAGATCATTCAGTCAGGCTATTAGACAAGACAGATAAATGGAACTTTCATATGTGGAGGCATTATATCCGCTGAATATTAGATCCTAGTATCATTGTGGTTTGCTTGTAAGCTTCCCAGAGGCATCCAAATCATCAGTTATGGAAACAGAATGTGGACTACACCAACCTTTGTTCTGATCCAGAAGAGTTCTTCTGAAGACCTTACAATATGGTTATCACAATGCTCATGGTTGCTTCTGAATCAATCTGGACACATACAAAGACTTATCCCAGGATGATTGGCTCCCTAGGTACCATTCATTCAAAACAAAGCTTGCGCTGAATTGTGTGGGCAAAAATCTCTACACATATCTGTAAAAGGTAGCAACTACACCAGTGAAGGTTCATGTGAAAAGTGTGTGGCAATGTCAGGGAAGCAACCTTAATCACAGAACTACCCTGCAATTGGGTGAAGAGGTATCAAGGTAGAGACAGAAACTAGTTTTGGGGTCCTAGTGTGCCACAGGCACACTCACACAGGCAATTAGCTGCCCACACCAGAACACTGATGAAAGCACCTAGTAGCCCCAATTGAACAGGGAATCAGAAGCTTTGCCACTTTCCCCTCCTCCATTGTATTGAGCTCTGCGCCAAGTATAAGCTGTTAAAAGCTGTTAAATCTAAATAGCTCTCGCTCCTCACTTATCTTTTCCTAATATTTGCCCTTTGGAAGACTTTGTCCTTGTTTTGAGGCCTCATCTAAGATGTAAGTAGTGTAACTGAACTTTCTGGAATGTGCTGTTCTAGCATACCTTAGAAGTAGGATCCTGCATGAAACTGTAGCCCTGATCTTTCACTTATGCCAGTTTAAGGAGGCAAAACTCTATTATCTTCCTCACACTTTAAATATAGTATTTTGCACATTTTGTATACACTATTATATGTTGTTTAATTTTTTACCAGAGAATGTGTTTATGCTGTAGTTGTTTCCTGTCTTGGCTAATTTATTGTCCCGGTTTTGTTGTCTGGTGGTCGTTCAGATCAGTGTGCAAATGGAATATCACTGGCTTTGATATCTTCCTAATAGACCTCGGATGTCAAAATGTTAAGAATAAACAAGAATAAGAGGTGAAAGATGAGTATCTTTTAATATAAGGCTGCAACAAGTTTTATTTTCCAATTTAAAAAATAGATTAATCTGAACTATTTTTTCCAATAAGATAAATACGCCTGAAAATGTGAAACATATGGAACTGCTTTATTCTAACACTGATCATTGGTGCATCTAACTCAGTACTGTCTCTTCTGTTTGGCAGCTAATTTTCCAGGATGTCAGGTAGACCAAACTTTTTTATTGTACCTGGAATGCAGATATTTGAACTGCAGGCTCCAAAGTGCTGAGGAGGTAACCTGAAGCCGGCATTACACCAGCACAAGGGCACTGATGCTGGTGTTGGGGAACCAACAGGTACCAATGTAGCTACGGGGCCAGCACTTTTCTAACATAGACGCCCATGCTAGCATTGAAAGGGATGTTCGCGGTGGTGGAGCCAGCTTTAGTTGGCCTTCTGAGCCCTTTCTGCTTGGGAACACTGCCATTTGCTATCTCACGATTATGCTGGCAAAAAGATAGGCACAGCCCTTTCTACTGCATAGGAGGACTTCACAGGGGTCAGGAGAGCATCTTCGTTGCTTGCTGGCTACGTCATCTCCAGGAATGCCATAAGTATCTCCTCCCTCAGGATTGCACTGCTCATTCCCTGAAATATTGCTTATGCAAGGCCAGGGCATTTTAGATAGCTCAGAGGGCAGTAAGAGGAAAGGAGAAGCAGAAATTCTGCATTCCACTGACAAAGTGCCTTTCATTAATTGAAATTAAACTTTGGGTCCAATCCATTATTATTGCAGTAAGCAGCCTAAAATGTAAGTTCTTTATAAAACCAACCTCTGCCCAACATATTCATAATGTTTCTTTCCACCTATGTGGCTTAACCCCTGTCAAAACCAATTATTATCATTGATATTATTCTAAATTAAATACAAAACAATCCTATTACAGTGTGAGCTAGTAAAAATGTACAATGTTTTACTTAACACAGGAAGACTGTAGAGGAAAATGTGTTTGTGGGGAGGGTCATTCTTCATGAACAGAGTTTCCAAGAAAGAGGTGCAAATGGAATACCAGGTTCTTGTCCAAGATTTTTCCTGCATAATGAAATAATTTCAAGTTTTGGATCTTTCCAAAGTAACATTTTCCATGTGTATTCCTCCATTGAGAAAACTGTAGAGTCTCACAAGAATTATCAAAAGATTTGATAATACAAACACAGTATGTTAACTATGCTAATTGGAAAAGCTTTGTAAATAGCACTGGGTCAACATGATCCATGCTCCCTCTAAATGGATTCTAGAACTATCATATCAACTATCCATTTACATTGTCCATGTATAAGGGCAGTTTGAATCTAGTGCTTTAGATCTGAGGCTTTTGGAGTCAGCCTTTCCACTGTTTGAGTAAATTGAAAAAGCCCACGATACCACCATGCCCTCCAACTCCACCTACTCCCAGAAACTACACCATAAATTCATCATGTCCAGTGAGCCTTCAATAGCCTCACAATTTGATTGGTCTACTGAAATTCTAACCATGTCACTAGTCATGAAAAAACAGGTTCTCATAGAATGATAGAGTTGGAAGAGACCACAAGGGCCATCAAGGCCAACCCTTGCCATGCAGGCATACACAGTCAAAGCACTCCTGATAGATGCTCATCCAGCCTCTGTTTAAAAACCTTCGAAGAAGGAGACTCCACCACACTCTAAGGCAGTGTATTCCACTGTCAAACAGCCCTTACTTTCAGAAAGTTCTTCCTAATGTTTAGATGGAATCTCTATTCCTACACCTTTTCCTAGTCTCTGGAGCAGCAGAAAACAAACTTGACCTCTCTTCAACATGACATCCCTTCAAATATGCAAACATAGCTATCATGACACCCCTTAACATTCTCTTTTCCAGATTTATTTATTTATTTATTTATTTATTTATTTATTGTTTCGATTTATAAACCGCCCTATCCCCTGGGGGCTCTGGGCGGTGTACAACATTCACATATACAATTAATTAAATCGATAAACATACCCACTTCCTAAGTATCTCCTCATAGGGCATGGATTCCAGACCTTTTACCATTTTGGTCACCCTCCTCTGGACCCATTCCAGCTTGTCAATATCCTTCTTGAATTGTGGTGGCCAGAACTGGACAGGTGAGGTCTGACCACAGCAGAATAGAGAGGTACTATTATGTCCCTTAATGTAGACACTATATTCCTATTGATGCATCCCAGAATTGCATTGTTTTCTTGGCTGCTGCATCACACTGCTGACTCAAGTTCAGTTTGTGGTCCACTAAGACTCCCAGATCCCTTTCACATGTACTGTTGTCAAGCCAGGTGTCACCCATCCTATATCTGTGCATTTCATTTTTTCTGCCTAAGTGTAGTATCTTACATTTATCTCTGTTGAAATTCATGTTGTTAATTTTGGCCCAGCTCTCTAATCTGTCCAGGTCATTTTTGAATTCTGACCAGGTTCTCTAGGGTATTAACTACCCCTCCTAATTTGGTGTCATCTGTAAATTTGATTTGCATGCCCTCTATTCCATCAGCTAACAAATCCAACAGTAGCATTGTCTAGCCCACATTTTACTAGCTTTCTTGCAAGATATCATGGGCTCCTTGTCAAAGATCTTACTAAAATCAAGGTGTGCTATGTCCCCAGCATTTCCTTTGTCTACCAAGCTTTTCAGGCTATCAAAAAAAGAGAGATAAGATTAGTCTGGTATGACTTGTTTTTGAGAACCCCATGTTGACTTTTAGTATTTACAGTATTCCCTTCCAAGTACTTACAGACTGTCTGTTTAATGATCTGCTCTAGAATCTTTCCTGGTATTGATGTCAGGCTGACTGGGTGGTAACTGTTTGGGTCCTCTTTTTTCCCTTTTTTGAAAATGGGGACAACATTAGCCCCCTCCAGTCCCCTGGGACTTCTCCTATTCTCAATGAGTTCTTAAATATTATAGTAAGTGGTTCTAAGATTCTGTGAAATCTTTAAACACTATGGGATGTAGTTCATCAGGCCCTGGATATTTGAAGTATCCAGATATTCCTGTACTACTTCAGTAGGTGAATTCCCCCTACTGTACCTTCTGTTCCATTTTCCCCTGATTGAGTACTGTTTTCCTTTTGGGAAAAGGTGTTCGGTAGTTTTGCCTTTTCTCTGTCCCCTGTAAGCATCTTGTCAGAAGCAAATCACTGCTTCTGTTCCCCTCTGCAGGGAGTCCCCTACCACCACCACAGGTCATCTCTAGGGTATTGCAGGGGTCATTCCATGGGCTGAATCTTCTGTCACTTGTACATTCTCCAGCGGCTTACTCGTTTGCTCCTGTGCCTGTCGCTTATCCTCACCGGTGAGAAAACTTCAAATTGATTCTGTAGCTTCAAACCCACAGAATGGTGTCTGGTCCCTCTACCTCTGTGTGTCACATTCCTCCAGTTGCCTCTGTTTGAGAGCCGCTGTCCTCCTCAGATATATCCCTGGTGTATACCCCATCCTGTACTATCTGCTCCACTCTGTCCAGGAAATCCTCAATCTTCTTAATTATCTGAAAAGCAGATACTTGTGCCTCAAGCTGATGGACCTTCTCTTCCAATAGAACAACCAACTTGCACTTGCTGCAGGTATAGCTGCCTACATCCTCCAGCAAAAAAACAAACATACTACAGCTGTTACAAGTGAAAGCAGAAATTCCCTGATCATTAGTAGTCTCAAATAGGACAGAAACAGATCTATGGGCCTCCCTTTTAAAAAATCCTCTACTGAACTCTCCCATTAAAAATCAGGGTTAGCCTTGTTGGTTTAACCAAGCCCCTGTTCACTGGGCTCCAGGAACTGAGGCCTAGTGGCTGAAGGCTCTGACCCCAGTCAAGAAAGAAAAATATTAAGAACCATTCTTTTCTTCAATGATGTTGGTTTTAAACCTCCAAAAAATCTAATGGTTGCACCTGTCTTTAAAAAACAAATATAGCACAAGACAATAATGTCATGGGAATGGAAGCTTGGTTGAACGCACATTACAAAACCCTTTTGGGCTTCCCAAAAGCATTTATATAATACAGAACAGATTTTGAGATTTACAGGAAGCATACTTCTAAAACCCCCACAGACTGCAATATTTTCCACGTCAACCATTTATTCCCAAGACGGCATTCTCTTCACCCATTGCCTTTTTTCCCCCAAACTGCCTTCTACCAGTTGTTCATGGGATTCTATTATAATTGGAAATGGCCTGCCATTTGCTTCAAACCACTTTCTCCTCTGGCTGTGAGAAAGGTTTATACGAAATGGTTTTGTCAAGCTGACAAAAATAGGATTTGATCTACCACAATGTGTCTGCCCTTTTCTTATGTATTCTGGTAATGTTTGTGATTGCATCATGACAAACCTGCAGTCAATTCAGATGGATTTTCTCAGCTTGACTTTACACTTTGAGACTTCCTGGAAAAAGCACAGGACAAGTTCATGTACAGTACAGTACAAAATCCCCCCCCCCCCCCGCAACCTTATTCCTATCTAAAGGGGAATTAAAAACATTTGGATAAACTAGGCTGACAGCTGCTTGTAATTAGATGGCACATTGCATTCAGTCTTTTAATCAAGTTCCCAACTTGAAAGCAGCAGAATAAGCAGTAAAGAATGATGGTGTTTAATTCGTTTTAATGTATCTTCATTTGTCAGGGTCTCTATACCTTGCACAGTTTCCAGCTCCCACTGTTCTTTTCTTATTATACTAGGTTGGCAATTCACAGATTACTAAATGTTATTGTGCAATTCTGGCATAAGGTGACTCTGAGAATCCCATACATACAAATGAAATGGGCAGCCCAATCTAGATGGAGGAGCCAGTTGGCCACAGGGAATGGCAGGGAACGTCACACTCCACCAGAAAGAAGGGCACCCCCGCTGGTGGAGGGAGCAGAGCCACTAACATCCAGTGCACTTCTGCAATGATAAAACCTGGATGCCCAGGGCACCACGGAGCAATGCCAGTGTCCACTCAGACACCTGTGCTTGGGGGGGCCAGCTGGGGTGCTCCTGGGGGTGGAGCCGATGTCAGATAGCTTCCACCAGTGTTCCAGTCCAGGAACACTGGCCCACAGACCTTTAGACTTACTGGTATGTGGAATAAAAATGTGACATAAACCATTGCTAATGGGGTTATTCTGACAGTGGATGGCATTTTGAGTTTCTCTCCTTTCTGGGCTGCTGGAAGTCCCTTTGGAGGTAGCATGGTGCTGCCCATACCATGCTGACTCCGGCTGCTGCAATGCTCCCCCTTCTCAAACTGAATTGTGCTGTAATTCACTCAAGTCACCTATCAATTCAACTTTCTTATAGATGAGTCCATGAGTGTGGATTTCTGGGCAGCCACAGTTCATGAAATCATCTCTGACCAAGTTATGATTATGACAAATCTTGAATGCTATGGGAATAATTCCATGAATCATCTCACAGATGTCTAATATCTGACAACAGTGACTTATTTCAGTATAAACTGTCTGTGGATTGTCTCCTTGGCACATTTTAAGTCTGTATTATGACTGACTTCTTTTGAGTGCATGTATCACCCAATATTGTCCTCTTGTTCACTTACCACTTGTGTACTTACCAGTTACTACATGGCTCATAAGAAGAAGAGTTTTGACTTATACCCTTCCTTTCTCTCTTATGAGACTCAAGGTGGCCTACAAGCTCCTTTCCCTTCCTCTCCCCACAACAGACACCTTGTGAGGTAGGTGGGGCTGAGAGAGTTCTGAAGAACTGTGTCCAAGATCACCCAGCAGGAATGTAGGAGTGCGGAAACACATCTGGTTCACCAGATAAGCCTCTGCCACTCATGTGAAGGAGTGGGGAATCAAACCTGGTTTTCCAGATTTGAATCCACCTGCTCTTAACCACTACACCCTGCTGACTCTCAGTCAGTTCAATCTTTGCCTCATAGTGAGGTTTTTCTGTTTGCACAGCCCCCCCCACCCAGATTTTCTGTTTCCACTGGTTTCTGTATCCCAAAGTGTCCATCTCTGGTCTAATCCACCATTTTGCCTGCTAGCCTGATTTGTCCCTGTGCATGATGGAAAGTTCCCTGCCTGTTAAAAAAAACTGTTTTGGCTCACCGGTTTTTCAATAGTTTGTGACCAGTGGGAAAAAAGCACAGAGGGTGTAGCTTTCAATATTATGTGATAGTGAAGGTGTGAGTAGGCCAAATGGCTGGCTGCAGCAGCAGGTGATGCCAGTGCAATTGGCCTTGCATTCAATGGAAAAAGCTCCCCACTTCCTCCTCCTCCCCTTTTAGTATATTTTTCAGTGAAACATTGTGGTCAGGAGGCTCATGTGCACTTTCATGACTAGCTGGGCCTTGTTGATTTCACTTGGTTCACTGCACTAAACCTCCCAGCCTTGCTGATCTTCACACAATGGAGGGAGCAGGTAGAAAATAGGTGGGCAGTGAGGTGGGTGGGTGAAGATGCGGGGGGGGGGGTGTGGAAAGGAAAAATCTTAGGAAACGTTTATCTTCAGTGATCTCCTTTGCTTTCTCTTAGAAGGGAAAAAAGTCCTGTTTAAAGAGGATCAGGAAAATATGAGGATTCTGGGATCCAAATGTGGGCTCAGTGAACACGGGAAAATGAGTGCCCAAATGAAAATCTAACCCAGTGGTTCTCAACCTGGGGGGCGGGACCCCTGGGGGGGGTCGAACGACCCTTTCACAGGGGTCGCTTAAGACTCTCTGCATCAGTGTTCTCCATCTGTAAAATGGATAAATGTTAGGGTTGGGGGTCCCCACAACATGAGGAACTGTATTAAAGGGTCGCGGCATTAGGAAGGTTGAGAACCACTGATCTAACCAAAGGGAATGCAGGTGTAAGAAGAAAGAGACTGCACATGCATAAATGACCCCTGTTTCAAGGACGATGCTTTTGGCAATTTGTGAACATACAAGGGGAAAAGCAGACATTTATTTGAGGTGTGGATGTGTACTATAAAATGTTCTTTTGGAAATGTAAATTTCCTCTGTAGTTATATATATCAACAAAAGAGTTTCACAGGATACTGGAACTGCATGTATTATTTGTATGCAGTATATAAGGTTGTAGGTATGCAGCACCTACAGCCTTATATACCGCATCAGGTCCAGGTATCAAGGAACAGGACCATGTTCTACTACTCATAGTTTAGCCAAATCTGACAAAATCACAGCAGAATTCCAGATGCGCACAATGTTTTAGAATGTTTTTTTAAGTTGCAGGAAATATGCAACAGATGTAATCTTAAATTTAATGAATTGTCCTAGTTAAGCCTCAATCCTAATCTACCTTTACTAGTTCTACCAGAATATTTGTTTATAGGCCCACTTGCTCAGCTTCTCTCCCCAGCCACCAATCTACCTAGTATCCTTTGTTATTTTCAAAGCATTAAAACCAATGAATAGCAAGATAAAATCCTAGGACAACTTTAGTTATCCACTTGCCATATTCAAACCATGTTGGGCTCCAAATGACAGAGTAAAGTGCTTTGTAGCTGTTTTTCTTTTTCATGCGTTCTTCTCTCACCGCATATGCATGTGTGCTGGTCTTGTTTTCAGTACTGTGCTTAAGTAAAAATGTTTTGAACTTTTGAATCTCTATACTCTTTCAAATAATGTTGAGCAATAAAATGTACCAGGAATTCTAACAGAACATGAAGATCTCCATCAAGATAATCAGAGTCCCAGGTTGGTGTTGGAATGCACATAATGCAGGAAATGGAGTTAACCCAGTCTTGATCTATTGAGTGCCTGGAAACCCTTTGTATGCTGTCTTAAATTCCACAATAAAGAATGAAAAGAGATAGATTAATTGATACATAGACCACATAACTTGCTGCATTTTAAGACTTCCCACATAGTTTCAACACTCTAACAGCCAGCTCGCTGGTTTGGAGCAATATTTGGAGCAATGTTTGGAGCAATATTTCCTTGTGCCAGACAATCAGGCCTTATCATGAAATGTGCTTAGTGGCAGCTATCGAGAAAACTCCAGTCTGATACAACTAAAGCTTGGTTCCCAGACGCTGCCTGTATCAGCTGACATCAACAACACTTTCACCTTCCACTTTTTAAGAAAGTGCTGATTGGTAAAGTTTCATTTCACACAGAAAAACCACTTTCCTTTATGGATGGAGTACAGCAGACAGCAAATGTAGAAAGGATTTGAGTCTCAAAAGGCAGCCTTCGTACACTTAAGCTGTGCACTTCCCTAAACTAAACAAAACCACAAGATGATATCAGCAAACCAGTCACACAAGCAAATCCTTATTTCAAAACTCATCCTTGCAAGTGTCAAAAATAATAAGTGTCATGGTATCCCTAAGGCCACTTTCCTCTTCAAATCAACACATTCAGGCCTCACATATGCAAACAAAAGTTATAACAAAAGTTATAACGATGTCTTTCACAAAACCTCCATTTCAGGATGACGGAATGGTCAGGCACTCTTCTAAATCACCTCCCAGTAGACTTCCAAGAAGTTCAACTGTTGTCAGTAAACAGACTGATGTGCAAGGTGTCAGGAAATAGGCCCCACCAGTGGCTCCACATTAAACATACTGGCCCACCCTGTTTTCCATTTCAATGTACCACAAATTGCACGTTTGAAGTTTTTGTATTTTCTTCAGCAGCATATTGTTTTCTACTTTTTTTATGGAACAGAACATCCAACCAGATGAAGTGTTCTTGGAAGCTCAAAAGCTTGTTTACTTTGTGATTATTTTTAATTGATCTAATAAAAAGGTATTATAATGTTGTTGTTTTAAGTGTCTTTTTTCCTGTTAAGGCTATAGTCCTAAAAGACACTTTCCTGGGAGTAAGCACTATTGAATAACATCAAAGTCATGTTCCCTTACAGTGCAATCCGAAATAGTTACACCCTCCTGGGCATGTTGATTTCAATGGACAGTACAATGCTGCTTAAACAGACCAATCATAAAATGTAAAGTGATTTCTAAGTTTGAACTGAATACATTCTTCCTAGTCCCATGACATTTGAACTGCTAACTGCCACTGCAGCATATTTTTCCTGTTACGAAATAATTGAAACTTGTTTGAAAATAAATTCCATAAATGAAATTGCACTTTCAACTAACAACAGTTGCTTAGGAGGGGAAGAGAGAGAATTGTAGCTTTTTTCAAAAACAAAACACTGATAGCTTATTTGAAAGCTTAGCCCCCAAAGCCAGTCTAGCTAACTAGGGCCTTAGAACCTAATCCTTAAAAACTCCATCTGGAAAATGTCCTAATTCCATTACTTGCTCTTCATGAAGATCTGTCTTTTCATTTTCCCTATAATCATTAACCATCCTCCTTGCTTTCTAAGAATCTAGCTGGACATGTTTGTTTACAAGTTAGCTTCACTGATTTCAATGGGACTTTAATCTGAATAACTCAATTTTACATTTAAGTTTAAGGAATGTGGATGCCAGTAGAGTGCCTTATTAAATGGAAGATACCTATCAATCTCTGTTACTCACATGTAAATACAAACTTCAGAGGAAAAGTAATACCGGATTGGGGATACAGTGGAACCTCAGTTTTTGTTGGTAATCCGACCAAAAAGAATCGGTGAAAACCGAAACCGATGAAAACCGAGGCAAACTTTTCCATAGGAATCAACGTAAATCCAATTAATCTGTTCTAGGCACTCCAAAAACATACCAAAAACACATTTTTGGTGAATAAACATAGTGTTTAATGCTGACAACAGTAACAAACGATAACACTAGGACCAGCTTCAGAGCCAGTGGACCAATGTCGCACCAGAAAGCTGTCCAAAGAGGTCAGTTTCTGACGCCTCTTTAAGATTTGTCTGAAATGGGGCAAGACATTGTCATGAAACAAGTTGCAGACACAGGCTGCAACAGCTTTGTTCAGGTGATTTTTCTCCACAACCCCCTGCACCTTACTGCAAATTGATGAAAACTGAGGCAAATTGATGAAAACCAAGACAAATTTTTCACTGAAAAAAACAATGAAAACCAAAACCGATGAAAACCAAAGGCAATGAAAACTGAGGTTCCACTGTACTATGGTCAACAGCCCAGATAAGTCTGATCCCTAGAGCTAGAAAACTAACCAGGGGTGGTACTTGAATGAGAGATCATCAAAAATAGATGCTATGCTAAAGAAACCACTTCTGTTTGTGCTTATTGCCTTCCAAGTAAAAGACTTATGACTGGGGCAGTTGAACATCCAATAGGGTAAGACAAGGAAAACAGACTTTTGGTTGGTTTGGATAACAGTAGTTTAGGGAGAGATCATGGCATTATCTTCTTGCCTGCAACAGTGCTAAAATGAATATTGTCTTCCCCCATTAGCCTGTAAGTTGAATGGATACATAGTTTACTAAATTAAAATTGTTCAAACTCTTGTGCTAAAATTATTTTTCTTTCAAAAACACAAGTTCCTAAAATAAAATAGTAAAATCATGAGCAACTGGACATGTCCTTTATTTAGAATAGGCAAATAAGTATTATTAAAATATAACACTTATAAAATATAGTGACATGGATTACTGCACTCTTCAAAGCAATCTTTTCTAAGAATTGTTATTTGAACAAGTAATTTGTTTGGATCCATCTAACCTTTAGTAGTTTCTTTGGATCACAATTTTTTTTAAAAAAAACTTATTTATTTCCCCTTGACATGCCAGCAGATATTGTCTTTTCCTAATGGGTCATTTATAAAGCGTGCTATACATCGAGAACAGTAAGGAGATAACAAAGATATGCCAATTTGTGACAGGAGAGTATTTGCTGAAGTGTTAACTCATAGGACTGAACTGTAAGTCATACTCCATTAATAGCTTCATGGCACGTATACAGCCATGACTTCCATGGCTGTCTGGTTCCCAGTGTGACATATAGCATCTAAACCACACTCTATTTGTGGTTCTGGAAAGCAAAGTTCTTAGATGGTGTCGTGCGCCCGGGGCGGGGTCCCCGCTGGGATCCCGGTTGCTAACCCGCCTTCCCCTGCCCGGCCGCTGGTACTACCAGCCTCACTCCCATTCTCCGGGGAGTGGACTAAGTGGGACAGCCGTTTTAGCCACAGGATGGCCCGGCTGCCCACAACTGCCATAGGGCCCACAACACGTTAGGAAGGGTGAATAGGGAAGCCTCCTTCTCAGCCTTCTCAGCTAGTGGTTTCCCCCTTCCTCCCAGCACGTGTCCCCTCTGTCTGAGCCCCGCTCTTCTCCCTCTCCAGGGCCGTCACTCCCTTTGTCCTCTGCCCTCCTCGCTTCAAACACTCCCTCTGTTGGTCCCCTCCCTGTCTCTCTTGGTCTTCCTCCCTTTTCTGCTTCACTCCCATGCTCTCCCACATGCTCTCCCCCCTTCCCCCCTCCTCGTTCTTCTCCCCATCCTTCCTGGGGTTTTCCCCTTTTATCCCTTCCTGGGCCAGCTGAGGGGTTGAAAACCCCGCCCCTGTTCCTCCGCACCCACTTCCGGCTCCCGTCTTCAGCCCAACAGGGCTCAGCTGTCCAGCCTCCCCCGATTCACCCCTCCTCCAGCTGACGCGGCGACGGGGCTCACGGGGCTTCATTCCTCCGCCGAAGGAACGACGTGCCTCCCTCCGTCGCCAGAGACGCTGCCCGTCACAGCCCCCGGAGGAAGAGCAGAGCATCGGTCGAGCCCATCGTTGACCCCACGACAGGCCTCCTCTCCGGCGCTCCGCATTGCTGGGGCCCCGCCCGCAGACCGTGGGTCGGGGAGCGAGTCCGGGGAGGGGGTGGGGGTCACCCAGATGGGTAAAGGGAATAACCAAAAAACAGTGAAAGGCTTGGCCAAAGCAAAAAATCTGCAAACTCAAAGCAGTTACCAGAACTTAATGAGTGTGCTGTTTGTCCTGATAGGAAAATTTATGTATAGCCCCATCAGTAGGCTCAGGTTGACCATGTAAAATGTGTGTAAAGTGCCTTCACGGTAGTTTTCAAGAGAGGTTCAGAGGTGGTTTGTCACTGCCTGCCTAGTCTCACATCCAAATATGACCCAGGCCAACCCTACCGAGTTTCCAAGATTTGATGATATCAGACTAGCTTGGGCCATCCAGGGCAGGGCAGGCCCAGTCTACTGAGTTATTATTATTTTGGTTTATCATTTAATCTTCTATTTGTGTTAACAGAAAATACCGCAAATTGTTAGAAAACAACTTTTCAGTTGATGTTCATGCTATCTTAATCAAAAGATAATAGACGGAGATACTGGCTGTGCATATATTTCTTATGGAGGAACTAATAGCAGTGGTGGCCTTGTATCATATATGTGAAACAATATTCTTCTTGAGGTTCAACTCCAACCCTGACTTTGGACTAGTCATTATTTCTTACCTCTGTTCCTCCTGGTTGTTCTGAAAGTAAAATGGGAAGAGGGGATAGTATGCCACTGAGAACTCCCTGTAAATAAGAAAGGATTTTTTTAAAAAAAATCAAATAAATTTGACTTCCCATTAGGAATTAGTACCAACTTCAGTGTTAGAGGATTTAGCAAAAAATAAAAGACAGAGATCCTCCTCCCCCACTGCTGTGGCAACAGAAATAAGTATATACATTCTGCTTAGAACATAAGAACCAACAAATAGCTTTTTTCACAGCCCCAAAGGTGTTTTTCAAGCCTAGAGAAAGTTCAGGAGTGCATATAAATCAAAGAAGAAGTTTCTACCAATTTTCTTGAATGTTCTCCTTTCCAAGTAATTTATGACTCAGAGTTTGGTTCTCAAGAATGTACCAATAGTTCAAAAAAAATTCAAACTAACTAGTACTTTTAAAATTGATAAACTTTCAGACATGTACGGCATTCCAATAAGAGTTACAGTGAAGCTGCTGATCTTTTAACTAAAATGTATAACTTACAATTAAAATTAGCATCCTTGAAATCTGGCGGGGGTGATTGGCTAATCTGGTGGTGATTGGCTAATATGAACAACTATGAAGACTGAAAACTTAGCTGGGGTTCGATGGCAGGGTAGGACAACTTAGTTGGCATTTGTTATTTCTTGTTTGAACACCAGCACAGTTTAGAATACCAATTAAGTCTGCAGCCTAGAGGATCAAATTGAGCTATGCCAGGGTTTGCCAGAGACTGGAGTAATTTAGGAAGCTAAGGCTGTTTCCGCATGGGCGGAATACAGCAACCCAGGGATGCTAAAAACAGCGACCCTGGGAAGGGGTTCGCTGCATCGCGGCGGGAGAGGCCTCACAACCCCCAAGCGGTGCGAAGCCACTGTTTCCAAATCTCACTCCCTGGGTGAGGTATTTCAGAAACAGGGGCTTCCAACCGCTGCCGTGCGAACGGCAGTGTCTGAAAGGCACCATTCCCCCCCTTTCTTGAACGCCTACCTTGTCTCCTGGCTTCTGGCTTGTCGCAGAGGCCAGGGGACACGCCCCCCTAGCCTGCGACTCCAGAGCTGTCGCTCCAGGCTGCGGGGACGTGTCCCCTGGCTTCTGCGACAAGCTGGAAGCCAGGAGACAAGAGTCCGTCCATGTAAACGGTCCCGGGGGGGGGGGTGCATCGGCATTGTTTATGCCTACACACCCCCGCATCATTGTGGTGCGAAAAGGGCCTAAGTCCCACACTGTCAAAAGCAAATCCTGATGCTACCAAGATTATGCTGGTGTAGGATTTATATTGGCATGGTGTTAGCATAGATACCAGCAATGCTGGATACCAACATATTACTGGATACCAGCAATATTACTGGATAAATTATGCTAGTGTAATTGAGCTAGCTGATGGAATTCCAAATCTGGCATCCTTTTCCAGGAACAATCTGGACTGCAGCCTAATTCCTAGAATTTTTATTCTTACTGTGCACATCCCTTTTCATTATAGATGTTAAATATCATTTTAGCAATTGTACATAGGCAAAGTTGCTTTGGATAATGTATTCTTGACATGTATTCTCGTTGCAGAATTATTTTCTCTGTTTTAAATTTTTTAATAACAATTGATTAAAAAATATTTGATAATTAAATGATTTTATTTTCTGGCATGCTTACTACTGAGCCTGACAAAAACAAATAATACTATATTCCTCAATTAACACAACCTTCTTTCCAGGAGCTGAATAGCAAACATCAAACTGCTTCTATAGTATTAAAGATTCATTCTTAAAACTGCTAAAGCCTAAAATAGAATAAAATATTAGCTTACATAGCATGACCAAAATGTTTATATACTGAAATGTTTAAAAACTTAGCTGCCTGTCTCAAGAGTTTAAAATGTCAAACCACAGATGACCTGGGAATCCACTTATTAATTTGTCACCCTGAAAAAATACCTCAGCAGTTTGGGGATGAAAAGGACTGATCAATGTAAATAAACATTTGCTTTGACTTAAGTGAGACCCTCCTTTGCCCCAAGATCAGCTCCAGGACATTTTCAGGAAAGCTTTCTTTATCTCTTGACAATGTGAAACTCTTTACCTGCAAATTGACTAGTGTGTAAAAGGAAGCCATCATTCATGCTAATGGACCCCCATCAGCTTGCTTTCACTGTACCATGATACCCTGGAGCACAAACGTGAAGCTTTTTAAGCCCCTGGCTTAGCAAAAGTTTTTAACAACTCTAAAAGGCTCACCTTCCTTTGCATATACATTTCAGGCAACTATGCTACACACTTCTCTTACAGGTGGCCTATGTAAAGTAGCTTTTAAACAGATTTTACTGCATTTGTATGGTTAGACAACTGTTATTTTCCTTTTTTTAAAAAGCCAATATGTAAGAAATGCTTTTTTTTAGGAAATAGAAGATTCCATAGAGTACGGTTTTTTAACATTTCCATCATGGTGGACACAATGAGAAACTTAACTTTCATGATTACACCTGCATTTCCTGCTCATATTAACCATTTGTTTGATCAGAGAAAATGTGAAAGTCAGAAATAACAATTTTTGTAAATGCTTGTAGTATTGTTATATGGGGATTGCAAGGATTATGCAAAAAGCAAAATGCATCAGAGTGCAATTAGAGTGAAGTCAGCACTTCTTTCCTTCATAATAATATCTAATCTTAACTAAAAACATTTAGTAACAGTGGGTCACACTGCATATTACCTCTTCTAATGAGTCAAACCTAACAAGGCACATCCTGTGCATGAAATACTGCATGCACTGCTCCAAAATGGTACAAATACTCCCAACTGGCAGTGTTTAAACTCCTCCTCCTCTTATATTGGAATAAATTATGTTAATCTTTAGGGTGCCACTGGACTCCTGTTTTAGATTTGGCCTTGGATCTGAAAGAGCTGAACTAAATGGTCAAATTTCGACTGTATATATCATGCATCAATCATCTCAATCCCTGTATCTAAAAGGGCACAGGAAGGACAAAAAAAGCACAATAAATAACTGTATCTTGCAAATTATTTGATAAACAACAACAGTGGTGGTGGTGGAAAGTGCCATCAAATGACCTATGGCAACCCTTTGAGTTTTCAAGGCAAAACATTTGGGTTTTCAAGGCAAGGGATGAACAGACATGGTCTCCCATTCAAGTACTAAACCAAGGTCTTATGAGATTGGGTCAGG
The DNA here is from genome assembly GCF_021028975.2 of Sphaerodactylus townsendi. Taxonomy (NCBI): domain Eukaryota; kingdom Metazoa; phylum Chordata; class Lepidosauria; order Squamata; family Sphaerodactylidae; genus Sphaerodactylus; species Sphaerodactylus townsendi. Next base: position 124,326,136 of record NC_059425.1, on the reverse strand, counting down.
CTGGTCCAGCCAATCAGAGGTGTGTTAGGCCATTCAAGTAGCACAGCAGCAAGCCAAACCAAGTGAAGCAGCCTTTGCGCAGGGCTGCTCATCTTGGGCATAGCTGATCGTGATGTTAATAAGAAATGCTGTCCTGTGACCTTCTCACATGCTGCTATTTTCAGGACCTGAGCCGAATAAAACAAGGATCCAGTGGCACCCCAAAGACTAACAAAATTTATTTCAACATGAGTTTTCCCCTGGCAGGTACAGTTGGCAGGTAGAGTTGGAAGAGGCAGTGACAGGTGAGCCCCATTGTTGCTAACACTGGCCAGATCTAAACTATGTTCTCCACTCTTCTGACGAACTTCATCCTGGCAACCAGTGGCCATTCAAGATAGTAGTCCGCTGGTAATTTTCTTAATAATTTAACAGTACATTCTGTCCAGAGGGTGCATACATTGTGCCTGCAATGAAAACTATCTGGTAATCTTTCTCTAGATGAACTGGTGTCATTACTATACTTATTCCAGATGCTTGTTTTCATGGTCCTCCATTATGAGAAAGAATTTGCTTATGGTAGCATCCAGTTTTTCCTCCAAGAGTTTTAGAGAATATGACCCTGTTGAAAAGCAGTAGCACCTAGGACAGCAAATAGGAAGGCTTCTGATACATTATACATTGAGAAGTAGTCTCTGTTCCTATGTGCAAAGTACCAAGACTGATCAATTGGACAGGGATTAAAATTGTAAATTCCTATGGCGAAGGCAAGAAATCCTGTCAGAAAAAAAGGTGACAATTAGCAAGTAGCTATTTTTTAACACATGAAAGAAGGATTGAAAGGACTTACAGTAAATCATGTAAGTCGTAATGGTTTTGAATCATCATGGAGATTTGTAGGCAATGCCTGGTGTGTGCTGAACTTAGGAGGGGAGGAAACTCAATGGGTACTCTCTGCAGCTGCCATTTTCTCCAAGGGAACTGATCTCTGTAACCTGGAGATCTCTTGTAACTCTTTGGCAACTCCTGGTCCCACCCAGATGTTGGCAACCCTAGTAGTCATACATAATTGGAATATAATTCTATAACATTTTTGCATCCATGGACTAGGGAGATTACCTTTGATTAAACAGTCTTTGTGTTTTCTTCTGTCAGACAAATTTTAGAAATCTAATTTATTTGTATGTGCAATGCTTAAATTTTTTGGTATGCTGTGCATACATTGGCTTGAATGTGTATTTTGGTGGGGTTTTTCCATATTTCTTTAAAATTAACAATATGTGCCATATATAATATGTGAAAGAGAGTCAAATGTGATTTTTAATGTTATATGTGAGAATTGGCTTTGTTTTTTAAAAAAAACATTCACTGAAAAATCATTGCTTTTGCCCTATGGGATTTCCCCACACTGCATTTCAGTTAAGTGAAACATCACCTTAATGCAAATTGAAGAAATGGTGTAATATCAAACCATAACAAAGTTTAGGTATTACTTAATGTTTATACTACGTAAAAGGAATAAAGACAGACTATGGTCGTTTCAGCATAGCACATTAATAATGTAACTTGTTATTAATGAACCTATTTTCCCCTGTTTGCCTTTGCACTGGAGATTTCACCCCTCCAGGATGTGGCTGCAAACAGGTTGCTATAACTCCTTTGCATGAGAACACTCCCCCCTGCCCCCTGCCCGTAAGGAATATGTAGCTACTGGGGTAAAAATCCTCCATGTATCTCTGTGGCTACGTATTGGTTAAATCCAAAATTAAAAATAAACAAGAATCCCCCCCCCCAAAAAAATGGGACATTAAAGGGAGCTCAGTCAGAGAATCCCCAACACCTTGCTTTGTGAACTGTGGGAATAAAAGGGGTGGGCAGAATCACCTGCAATGACAGACAGCTGCAGAAACAAAAGAAGTGTGTGGGCCATTGCAGGGAGAGGCAAAAATCAAGCAATGGGTGAGAAAAGAAAAACGGAAGCCACTTCTGGCTGTTTGCTTCTACCCAGGTTCTCCAAAAAGCAGTTCTTCCCCAAGATGGGATAAATAGTTTCCTCAGCCCATTATATTTGGGCTGGGCAGAAACCACCGTTGTCTCAGCAAAAGGAAGGAGAACTAAGCTCGAATTAGAGCATTTTTTCCACCCAGTGTCTTCAGAGCCCACTATCTTAAGCAGGTCTATTCAGAATCCCATTCAGGCCTTGTCAATGGGGCTTACTCCCAGGAAAATGTAGTTACTTCCAGGAAAATATACTTAGGATTACAGTTTTCACATCAGTTCCCATATTTGTAGTGTGCTTGTTAACATTTTTTATTATGTTCAGTATCTAATATAATGTTTCTCATTTGAAAGTAGTAATTTTTTGTTTTAATGATATGAATGTCATTACTTTTAGTATCCAGTTAATAGTCTCCAAAATATTGTCTTTGGTTTGACTGTTACAACAGAACAATATGGGTACACCATCACTGTTGTTATCCCTGTTTAACTAATGGAAAACAAAGGCTGGAAGAGAGCAATTTGTATGACAATATCCAATGATAGAGAGCTTTGTGTCTATGCTGGCAATACCTGCATTCAGATCTCTAGCCAGCCAAAAGTTTCACTGGGTAACCACAGGCAAATTACTTTCTCTTATTTTAGCCTACGTACCTCATATGGTTATGAGAGTCTAATTTTATAACTCAATATATGCTTCTCTGACCTCTTCAAAGGAGGGATGTGATAATATGTAATTAATGAAATAAAGTAAGGACCTGCTTGCCATAAAATGTGTCCATTTTAAAGAATTCCTTGGCATATTCACCAAACCATTTTTAAATGTGATATATATATATATAAGATATTTGAAATGCAACATCAAGTCATTCTTAGTTTTTGAAAAAACAGAGACATATGGCTGGATGGTAATACTAGGATGAACCCTATTTAATTTCGGCATTAACTCTTTAGAGCGGTTGCTATTGTAGTGACATCTGGAAGAAACCTTCAAATAGATTACATTCTAACCTGGATGAAGGATTCAGTGAGCATCTGAATCTAGGAGAGTATTCAGAGAAGAACAACAGCAAAAGATGTTGCCATCTAAATGCAAGAGATTCTAGTGACTATATCTGGCTACATTACAAATATAAAACTGGAGTAGAAGACTGGAACATTTTCGATATTAGGTTATAGGCAGCCCAAGAAAACATCAGATTTGGTATTACGGTCATGTTCTAAATAGTCCGCTGCCTAATTTTTACATTCCATTTATTTTTAATTAAGGGAAACTAACATGCTACCAGAGTTTCACATCAGTTGGTATTAGTGCATTAGCTATGTATACTGCAAATGAAATATTTGTCCTTATAAAAATGTCAACTTATTCAGTTGTACATTGAAGTGGCATGTTGCATTGATTTACTGGTGTTTCTCCATAAAGGAAATTTTCCTTCTACACAGCAAACATACACACACACACACACATAAATACAGCAGGAGATCAAGTAACAGATCTCTGCATCTCATCTTTATTTCTTGAAATCAAGGTTTTGACTTCAGACATGACTTCAGACATGACTTCAGATAAACTTTGTATATTAAAACCTGAATTCAGTGTTTTCCAAAGAATGATGGCCATCATCTATTTAAAAGACACTTGTGGGTTCTGATGGCATAAAGACCCTATGCCAGGGGATTTTCACTGATTCCACCTTACCACTGAAGACCCCATGATGCCCTTGTCTCTCAGGAGCAGAATTTCAAGGGAGCTGTGGAGGGGTGGGGGCAGTTCCATTCTCTTGGCAAAGCTCTGCTGACAATAGTTTGGATCCAATACCAGTTTTTTAAAAAAATGTTAGCTCTACACAACATATCCAACTAGCAAGGTTTAATGAGATGGATCCAAAACCTTTTCTAAATGGTGTAAATGGGACATATCAGCCACTCTGTTCAGCAAAGACAGAAGCCTCCCTACAGTCTAAGGAGCCATATGCCAGCCATAGATGTGAGCAAAACATTAGAAGCAAAATCTACCAGACCACAGCCACACAACCCAGAAAACCCACAATAGCCAATCTAAGGAGCCTTTACTATAAGCATTTCTTAAACTGATTGACCTCAATACAGTTTTGAGGTTATTTGTTTGTGTGTTTGTTTGCTATCACACAAGAAATATATTTCCCTTGTCATAGCATCTATGAATAGCATTGTTACAAAAAGTATTAGAACCCTCAGAGATTATACCCCATTGAAGTCCCTCTCCTCCCCAAGCCCTACCCTCTTAAGCCTCCACCCCCCAAAACCCCAGATATTTCCCAATCTGGAGCTGACAGCCTTAGTCAGAACTGTAGAATTAATGTTATGTAATGGTTAGAGTGTCACTCTGAAGATAGCTTGAAGATGCACAACATGAGGGAAAAATATTGCCAGTGTCTATTCCGCCCTCTCAATCCCAGTAGGGAAGAAAGACAGACTACTATCTCCGTACTACTGTATAAAGTAATGTACAAAATATCTTTGCTACAAAACTCACTGAGTGACCTTGCTCAATCACTTTTTAAGTGATATTTTGAAACAGAGTTGAGCTCTGATGCCGTAGAAAAAATAGTCCATAAAATACTTACATGGAACAAAGAAAGTGATGCTATTAAAAATACAGGATGAATATTAGTTGCAATGATTGTTCCTTGAATACTTCACTTGTACGTAGCTCAGGATCACCTAACTTGTGGAATTTCTGGGTACAATATAGTTATATTGTCTACCTCCATAATAAATACCATGTGTAAGAGATGTACACTTTTTTTTTCATTTTGATTTCCACATGGTAGGATGCCAATGGTAATTCCCTGAAGCACCTTGATGCACATACTGACACTATACGTACTACATCATTCAGCGGGAATTCAGATAATGAGGTCCTTAGCTTGGTCTTCAAAGATTGAAGATCTCATTAAATGAGGGCATAATTCAAACAACCATGATCTAATTCCATGAGCCCAAAAAGCAATAGATATACTATTTATGGACAGCAGCCCCTTCGCCTGTACTTCATAGCAAGCTGTGCTACCTGGGAAGGGGCTCAGCTGTTTGAAGAAAAATGTTAAAAATTCTACTGAGCTATTGCAAGCCTCTTTTCCTGATTCTAAGCAGCTTTTGTGATCCTCACACAAGCACTTTTAATTCTATGTTAATAACTGTACGCACTGGAAATGCTTTTGCCATCTTCAAAGCTTAGGATGCTTTCACACCATTTCATAGGTTTCCCCTTTCCAGCAATAAAAACAGATGCCATAAAAGTCATGAATTAAATGATATATCACAACTTTATAGACTTGAAAGTTAATTTTGCCTAGAAGCCTTTTATAGATGTTGGAAACAAAGAGCAGGGGGAAGTGAAGTTTGGTAAGATCAAAAACTTTCTTTCCCCAGAGAGGTTTAAAGCTCCATCTCGCTCCCCCATCCCTTTCCCATTCTTTGCTATAACATGTCAAGCACAATTGCCTCATGATGAAGTTTCCAATTCTGAAAGTTTAACAGGGGAGGAAAATACTTGTAAAACTAGGCTTTTTAGCTATTCCTTGAACATACGAGACTGTTCCATTTCCACTGTAAGGGAGGCATGGGAGGCACTAGCCAAGCTGTTTTGCTTAATTAGTTTCATTACAAGATGCACTAAGACTATTAGGTGAACATTAGGCTGTTTCCAGGTTTGAAATGGACAGATGTTACTCAGATTAAATCAAAATGCTCTTCACTCCTATAAAGGATTTTATATGCTCAAAGGAGCTCAACACTTCATTTTCTCTAGACATTCCCCGGTTTCTGAACATCACCATAAATCTCTCTTACTAGAAGTTAAATGGTACAGCTCATCTAATTGATTTAAAAGGCCTCGTCGGTCTCATTAGTCCAACAAACAAGATTTGCTCCCCTTAGTCCCACTCTTAAAGTCTGATAATTTCTCCTCTTGAAATGTTTATTTACTCAGATCCCTGCTAAAGGCCAATCTGATTTTAATCCTAGCCAAATTGTAACTATTACATAAACATTACAGAAACATATTTGCTACAGTCCGCAGAAAGCGGAAGATGACTTCTAAAACAAACGTAAACCATATGAAGTTCTGAGAGTCGCCCTTCTCTTTGGGAGAAAGGTGAAATGACAAATATAGGGAAACTCTTGACCTTGAAAGGTTGAGGGGAATCAATTTCATATAGATGTTCCTGAACATATTGTTGTGTCCTTATAGTAATGTATCACATAGTGTCTTGACACAGTCTCCCAGATCACAATCATGCTATGAGCTTAAACCCATACAAGTATCAGCTGGAAAGGTGGAAATGATGAAGTAAATATTAGGGATGCACATTCAAATATTAACTAATCAAAACCTGAAACAAAGATGTCCTGAATCAGGAATATTATTTTGGTTATTCTAACATATTCTCCTGGTGAATATAATCAGAATATAATCTTTCAAGAATATAATCATTACTCTCTGAATAAATAAATGATATCAAAGGTGCCATCTACTGTCTGCCCATCAGTTACAGAGCTCAATTTAAGGTATTGGCTATCAGAAGACAAGCCCTTCATGGCCTTTGATCTACCTGTCTCCCTACACTCTGCCACAACCACTGCAGTTGTATGACCAGGGCCTTTTGTTGTTGCCTACCTGCAAAGGCGCAAAATCAACAACCACCTGTATACGTGCCTCCTCTGTTGAGGCCTCACTTTGTGGGATGACCTTCCTCAGGAGGTCAGGAAGGCTCTCACTCTCCAGGCTTTCTGCAAACTACGCAAAATTGAATTACTTCAAGAGGGCTTTTCTATGCAGTAAATAGGTTTGCACTGTACAAAATTAATCGCAAAATTATTTGGATAAATTGTTAAAGACTGTGATCTATAATAATGAGCATAGTTTGCTGTAAGAAGGATCCTACTGTTACCTGTGCGTCATTTAATGTGTTGTGTTAATATTTAGGTTTTGTTTCATTCCTGTTATTAGATTTCTGGTTGGTTCTACAACCCTAAACCTATGCATAGTTTATTGAATGCCCCACCCTGTTGATTGCATTGACTCACTCCGTGCAATTGGCCTTGAGTTCTATTGAAAAAGGTGAACTATAAATAACATACATTTTTAATACCATATAAAAAGCAAGAAGATATAGCAACATATTAAAAGGTGATTCAGGCAATAAAACATATTTTGTGTACTTTTGTATATTTACACACGCACACACACACACTGTCCAACATCCCACAATTAAATTTATAGCAAGTAGAACAGTTTTCACATAATGAATGCCCTGTACATTGCAAATAAGATATAATCTCTCCGAAAGAACTGATTAAGTTGTTGTTTAGAAGGGAGTGTAGTGCAATGACCATCAGGTTTTGTTAAATGATTAATGCTATTAAATGATTAAATCTTTTGAAGCACCAATTCCTGCTGAGAATAAACAGAAGGTGAAACACTTTTAAATCAATTACCTGATGATAGTGGAATAATCTTCTTACTTTAACAAAAGCAATTACTGCATGTCAGGCTATTCATTTAAAAGGTTTCCAGGATCAGACCACCTTTGCTGTGGTGTTTTAACTCACACTTTCAATGGTTAGATTAAGTATTATTTGTAAATGTTATATTGGGTCTTACGTCTGAAATGAAAACATAGTATGGCAAAAGTATTAACTTCTGAAATATTAAATGTCCGCAATAGCTCACTACCACTATTTACAGTTGAATTTACTATTGCTAGGATCCTCCCCCGCAAATACTCAATGACATTCATACCATAGGTCCCAGTGGACTTCGGGCTTGTTTTTCTACCACTGCACATACCAAACTTCTTTTGCTGTTAAGGGAAATTTCACAAGCAATTGTATAGGACATAACTGGTATACCAAAAACAATTACATTAAAATTACATACAAAATACATTATTCAGTGGTGTATTTACCTAACCATATATGAATTTGAGGTTTAAGAAATCTGGAAATGAAATACAGGCTTTACTTGTGAACAGATCAGCATTTCAAAGAACAACAACATTCTACTGGCCTAGTGCAAGCGTCTTGGATGAATCTAAGCAGCTTTTTGAATCACAGCCTTTATTCTGGGGTGTGTGTGTTATTAAAACAAGTGTGTTATGCTGCTTGCTCTTCAGAATAGTACCACAAGAAAAACATGACAATACCAGTAATGAGGGCTAATAAGGCTGTACATAAATGTAAGACATAAGACTGCAACATGCTTGCTACTACTAATTTCCAAAAACAGTCATTGTGACTTATAATGACCAGGGCCTGAAAAATTAGCATAGAGGACTGAATACTTATTTGTTGATCTCTTTCTTCACCAGGAATGTCTGGCAACAGTCTGCTAAGTATTGCAGAGTATTGTCTCTTTCAAACTAAAAGGATGTGGAAGAGTGGGATTATATACGAAACAATAGAAGTATTCTGGGAATCATTTGCCTGATAATTTCAAGTGATATGAACTTTATACTGCAGACAGACAAGACCAGCCTGAGGCACTGCAATGACTGGACCGTAGGGGTAGACTCACCATTCAACTTACAGGAAACGTTACAGTAAGCCACTGAGAATCAGGAACATGCAAGTCCCTTTGGGGGATGGCGGGGGAGGGCGGGCACTGAACACCCTTTCAGCTACATGTTTTGACAATATGTTAAAAGCCTTTCTTTTAAAAAGCAGAGTTCCTTCTCCCCCCTTGTTAGCTGTTATTTATTTACTTATTTAAAACATTATATTTGCTTAATTAGTTTTTAGTCTTCCCTGTTTCCCAATATTAGAACTGCAATAGAACTTTCTGCAGTACATCAATGCAACCCCCCCTCCCCAATTATCTTTCCCTCTGCCCCAGGGCTATTATGTTTGGTTTTCCTTGTTTTTCCTAAACATCTGGTATACTGGCACTGACCATGGAAGTTCTATATAACACTTAATAACCCTGAATACACTCTGTGAATGTATCTAATCCTTTTTGTAAAGCCCTCTTCCTACCTTAGGGTCTGTCACTACATCTTGATGTTAATTATGTGTTGTGTGAAGACTTTGTTTGCTCTGAGATCACACCATCATGGTTTGGGACCTTTTGCCTTAATCCCAGATAAAGGGAATTAGCTGTGATTCCATGGTAAGGGACATTGAATTCTGGATTACAGTCACTAAACAGCATCAGTTTTTATATTTTTAAACAGTAAAATCTTCATTTGTCATATTGTTTAAATCTTCCTTTTGAATCTTCTAACATTCAGTTTACAGCCTTACACAGCAAAATTTATGTCTGTTCACTCATAAGTGGCAGTGCCATTTAAAGCAGGTCTACTCACGATACTAAGATCTATTCAATGGGGTTTACTTGCAGGAAAGTATTTTTACAATTGCACTGTATGTTGCATAAGCTTGCAGACTATAAATTTTAGCCAGTTAGTGGGTGGAATCCATGTTGCATGGAAGATCACGAAATTATTAAAGCTGGGTCTAAAAATATGTAATTGTACCAATGAATCCATCATTTACTTGGTAATGACTTTTGACCACTTTTGTCAATTTTTAAGACTGCAGAAAGCTCCTCCATAAATTTTGCTTATTCTGTTTATTTCCTACCCTCTCTCTTCCCCAGATCACCTCCCTTTTTCTGAGAGAGGAGGCTGGAAGTAATAAAGTATAATGCTTTGGCAAGTGTCTGACCTGGATTCATTTATAGGGACTAATGATTAGTCCTCAGATGTGGAGTTTGAAAGTCTTTTCAGAGAATCTGCTATCCAGTAAGTCATCTCCGTGATTTACCATAGTGCCTGGCTATAAATATGCAACATCCTGATATCAAAGCTACTAACTTACTTTCCCATTATGACAGTTACATATAATATGTGACCTTTTGCATCATCTTGCAGTACTACATATAAACCACTATTACAAATCAAGGCTAGAAAATTCCATGCTGTATGGATAGACCAGGGGTCGGCAAACTTTACCACCCAAAAAGCCATTTGGACCAGTTTTCCATGGCCCCAAAGATCTACCAAGCCGGAGAGGCGGCTCCACATGGAGCCACCTCTGGTTCGGCCCCTCCACTCACCTTTCCTTCCAGTGCAGGGAGACGGAGGAACCGGGCAGGGAAACCCCCTCTGCCCAATGGAGCAGGCGGCTGCGTGGGACAGAGAGCCTGGGGCAGAGAGGGGATGGCGGCTGCAGGGATGGCAGAGGGGGGATGGCAGCTGCTCTGGAGAGACACACCCATGCTACCCTCTGACCTCCAGAGGTGGCTCCATGTGGGCATGTCCCTCCAGCCCTCCAGAGCAGCACTGGAAGGAAAGGTAAGTGGAGGGGATGCAAAAAGCAGCGCCCTTCCGCATGGAGCCACCTCCGGTTTGGCCTCTCACCTCACCTTTCCTTCCAGCGCTGCTCTGGAGGGCTGGAGGGATGCACCCATGCTACCCTCCAACCTCCAGGCCTCGCAAAGCCGCAGTATAAGCCTGAAAGAGCTGCATGCAGCTCCGGAGCCACGGGTTGCCAACCTGGGATAGACTAAGTGGATAGACTACATTTAGAAATATTCCACGTAACATGGTTGATCAGATGGTCAATCCATTTGCTTTGGGAGGGGGTAAAATTTAGTTTCATTCTACATTCTAGTTTGTCATATTACTCTTGACCTTTGTCACAAAACTAACCATTTGTAATATAAAATTGTCAATGTCACAAATATTTCTCAAACACCATTGTAATAAACATACATGCTCGATCCTTTAGATACCAACACTACTAAACAGGCTTTGATTTAACATCTCCAAGATGTTGGATTCAGATTTGGGGTTGGATTCAGATGCCCTAGGAGCCGCGTGGCGTAGTGGTTAAGTGCTTGCACTGCCACTCACACGGTCAGGAGTTCGAGACCCCTGTGGGTCAGATATCCGGGCAACTGGCTCATGGTCAACTCAGCCATCCATCCATTCCTTCGTCAGTAAATGAGTACGTACCTCATAGCTAGGGAGTAAAGAATAGCCGGGGAAAGCAATGGCAAACTACCCCACAAAAATGGCTTGCCTATGAAATCACTGCTTGCAAGGGTACCCCAGGGTCGGACACAACTGAAGAGGAAACTTCACCTTTATCAGATTTGCCCTGAGCCCATGAGGGAAAATCTAGTGTGTAACAGTCTTCTCTATGTGATACACCTCTGAATATGCCAGCCACAGATGCAGGTGAAACATTAGGAACAAGACCTACCAGACCACGGCCACACAGCCTGGAAAACCCACAACAACCAGTTGAATCTGGCCGTGAGAGCCTTCAACAATACATTGACTGGACACAATTATATGGTATACGAATACCCCATCCAAAGTGCTGGGTGCCTGGACATGACATTGCAACTGCTCTGTCTCACCATTCCCAAGGGGGCTTTCAAGTGGTGTGGGAGGCAGAAAACACAAAAAGCCCTCCTGCTGCCAGAAAGCCCCCATTGGGCCTAATGGACTTACATCACCAAAAAGTGGATTCAGCCCCCCTCCTGTGGATGGGGTTGAAGATACTTACAAAGATCTGTGGGTGATTATACAATAGGAAAGGGTTACCTTATACTAAAATGGAAAGGGTTACCTTATACTAAAAAACCAAGACACCACCATATAACATTGTGAATTGAAAAGGGAAAGAGGGATTCTATTTCACCACCCCAAAAGACTATGCTGGGGATCATTGGACCTGCATGGACTTCTGTGTGGGTTGCGGACTGTGATGAGAAGGGCAATTGCCACAGCAACGCATGGCTGGGCCCCGCTAGTTAATAATAAAAATTGCCACGACAATTTTTAATCTATACTATTTTATTACAATGGACAATATTGTTTAACATTAGTAGTAGTAGAAGAAGAGTTTGGATTTATATCCCCCCTTTCTCTCCTGTAGGAGACTCAAAGCGACTTACAATCTCCTTGTCCTTCCCCCCCTCACAACAAGCCCCCTGTGAGGTGGGTGGGGCTGAGAGAGCTCTGAAAAGCTGTGACTAGCCCAAGGTCACCCAGCTGGCGTGTGTGGGAGTGTACAGGCTAATCTGAATTCCCCAGATAAGCCTCCACAGCTCAAGCGGCAGAGCTGGGAATCAAACCCGGTTCCTCCAGATTAGAATGCACCTGCTCTTAACCACTACGCCACATTGAAAGTGATGCTGTTTCACGGTGAGTGATAATCCACCCCAAAACAGCATCATTTTCAATGTTGTTTAATTGGGGAATCCTGATTCTCCCTTTAAGGTGGATTTAAAAGGAGAATTTGGGCTCTCTAGTTTAAACACCATTAAAAGTGATGCTGTTTGGGGGTGGATTCCAGCATCACAGCAGCTGCCGGGGGGGGAGGGGAAACGGGACGCAAAACTCAGATTTTGCACCGGGCTCCATTTTCCCTCTATGCCTCTGCCCAGAGGGGCAGGCAGAAGAAACTGCCAGCTGCTGGCTGGGAACCCAGCTGGTGGGGGGCAGGGGAGGGCAGGGCGGGGGAGTCTGTTGTCCCCGGCCTTGGAGAGCTGCTTTTATAAGCGCTAGGCCGGAGGCGGGGCTTGGAAAGGCGTGGCCATGCCCTAGGGGTGGATGGGGGTGTGGCCCCCCCCGAACCCCCCCCCCATAAAAATCTATACCTACGTCCCTGGCAGGGAATCGAACCCGATTCCTCCAGATCAGAATGCACCTGCTCTTAGCCACTGCTCTTAGCCACTACGCCACTGTGTAGTGTTTACTCACGCCCCAATCCAGAGGGAGGCATATTCCCCTCTAGAGGCAATGCAGACTTACAGCGAGGGAAATGCCCTCCCTGGGCACTTACCCCAGCAGAGGAACAAATCTACTGGTGGCATGTTGCTGCGGCATATGATGTCTGGCTGTGGTGCCCTGCCCCACATTGGCACTTCTACACTGCCCCCAGCTGCATTAGTACTATGGGATGTTCCGGGAGTGCAGGGTCAACCCTAGTAGGTCTCCAGAGCCTGATCGGCCCTATGCGCTGGTGGATACGCTGGCAGAGATATGCCAAGATTTTCATGGTATATCTCAATTTGCCCCATGGGGGTGGGGGTTGGGGGGTTGAGATGAGTTCTTTTTTACCATTTTTGGTTTTCCTATGCTATGGGAAAGCCCTTTGAAGCAGACGGAATGTTGCCAAAGTCCCCTCCCACCTCACAGCTCTGGATTGGTCTGTCAGTATTATATGAGATATTTTATGATTTCTGTTAAGATTATTATAATTGTCACTATTTAGTGCCCATTATTTTATTACAATTTACTGTACGTAACTGTTGTCATCCTTTATAGTTCATTGCTCAGCATATTATAAATATATATTTTTTCTTTGCCTCAGAATGTAACAGCAATTGTTATTGGACATAGTGTTTATATATAATTCTAGGGTATTCTATTCTGGAAATGAAGTATTTTAAAATGAATATGTAAACTTGATGCTGCTCAGAAAACAATCCAATCTTATACTATAAAAGTAATTCCTCAGACGCTTCTTTATTAGCAGTTCTATGACCTCAGATAACAAAATCCTTTTTAACCATGATGAAATGCAGATTCCCGAAGTGCTGAAATGTCCTGATCTGCCAGCTCTCTCATCGTCACCTGTTATAGGCTGAAACATTTGTAACATTCACAAGGATATTGCCCACTGCCAATTACTTCCAGGGCATACCAGTTTAATAAGCACCTTGAAAAGAGAAGTGGCTTGCCAGAGGCCCAGTAACCTTTCACCTGCCGAGTCCTTGTTCTTCTGTTCACCCCCAAGCTGAGCAGGGCAAAGACACAGGGACATATTGTATTCCCTGAATAGAGTAATCAGAGGCAAGGTGGATTTCCTTCTGAATAAATGGAACTGTCTGTGTTTCTTTCTTTGTCTTACTGTATCTTTATATCCTTGAAGGCAATACCAGATTCACAACAATAAAATGTCAGGAGTATATTGTGATAGTGGCAGTTCCCATTTATGTGACTTGTGCTTTCTGAGCCTTCCTTATTAGGAAAATGTAGATTAAGCATTTCAGGATTCTCAATAACTATTCAGCAGTTCGTTGTTGGAATAAAAATCTATCTTCTCTATTTGCTTGATAAGGTTCTTTCAGAATGCACCTGCTCTCTGATTTTGGTGTGTTTTGGTCTCTGGACTATCAGCTAATAGCTGGAAGTTGGTAGACAGATTTTTCTATCTCACAGTGTGAGGTGGTAGAAAAACAGTCTCCTGGACTTTTCCACCTCTAGGTTGTTTTCTTTTGGAGCCTCAGTCATTATTTCAATTAAAAAATTTCAGTATTGTATCCATCTTCTTACTTTTTCCTTTAATAGCTAACTTTCATTTGTCTCAGTTTTCCCCTAAAACTGAAGGTCAATACAATTGATGGCAAAATCCAAAGCCCACAAGCAAAGCACTTGAGAACTGAAACTGACTATTTTGCTAAGGTATAATACGCTTGATAGCTCTGTGCCTCTTGGTAAACCATTTAACACTGTTGACCTATCAAATTATAAGGAAAATCTCCACATTGGTGAGAAATCCAAAGGAGGAACAGGACACTAAGAAGCTCATCACTATTTTAGTAAATGGGGCAATAAAGTTTACTGTTTTACCAAGTGGTTGAATGAATACTGTAGTAAACTATAATCTGTATTTATCCTGGATAGCTGAAGGGCTGGGGGAGGGAGAATATAAAACTGTATTGTGATCATGTGTGCCAAATTCATCTATTTTAAAACACACTTCATCCAGAACTTAAGTGTAGATAAAACAGCTAGGTGCCAAAAAAATCCATCTATTTTAAAACACACTCAGTCAAGCCCCTTTCACACATGCAGAATAATGTACTTTCAATGCACTTTGCAGCTGTGCGGAATAGCAAAATCCACTTGCAAACAATTGTAAAAGTGGATTGAAAGTGCATTATTCTGCATATGCAGAAGTCAAGAACCGATTTGTCAATGTAGTGTAGATAAAACAGCTAGGTGGGTACTAGTAAATTAACGTTGTCTTTCCATGGTTCTATATTGTGTAACTAATAGCATGCTCTCTGTTTGGACTTTAATAGTGTTGGGGGAGGGGGAACAGTATATGCTTCCTGTTCTTTAACCAGCAAAAGGAGGAACCTCCGCTGGCGTGCAAATTCAACACTTTATTCGCCGACGGCAAGCGAGTCCCCACACGATTCACGTCTTGTCTTGGGCGGGGGAGGGAATTGTTCTCCTGAGCCTAAGGAAGGTTGCAACCGTGCACGCCCCTCATTGCTTTTCGAGCTGTTATGAGGCAACAGTCCAGGAGGCACGCAGCCGCGTCTTATACCGGCTGCGTTGTCGCCCTCGCCCCTTCCTTGGAGATCAGCGGCTTCGCTCGTGGTCTCGCTCTGTCCCCCTCCCTCAACGGAAACACATTCGCTCTTTAGTCTCGGTTTCCCGCTGAGCCAGACCACTTTAGGCAGCCTCCCATGGAAACCCAAAGGGCTCGTGGGTTTGTGAGGAGGGCTTCCAAAAAGCTACTCTGCTTCTACTTAGGTCGGCTACCGAGGGAGGGAGGTGGTGGGGACACGCATCACTGGAACTTGTATTTTTGCACGGTGGCTGTTTTCCTTATTTTGTCCCCCCCCCGCAGCCCCCCCGCAGTAGATGATCTTTTCACCTTCCCTGAGCAAATTGATGTTGCTGCTCCCTTTCAATTTTGCCAAAGACCTTGGGGGGGGGGGGACCGTTTGGGAGTGCAGGGGAGACGTACCCCGGGGTTAGAAGGGACGAAGAGTGTCGAAACAAATGGAACTGAGCTATATAGCCAGTAATTTGATCCCTTCATTAAAAAAAAAACAACGAATATACCCCTAAGGCTAAAGTTGTTTCTTGGGTAGAAATAGGCGACAGATCGCTTCTGGGCAGGCGCCCCGTCGAGGACTGCGCAACTTGTGTTAAGGGACATTCGAAGGGTTATTGATGCTGGTTTATAAATGAGGTTCCTTGGATGCCTGTCCCCTTCCTGATGATTGAAATGTTTTGGCGCTGTGTAATCCATCTGGGAGAAAAGGCGGACTATAAATGATGCAGATAAATGCGCAAAACCTTTGATCAGACTAACCCAAAAAGACAGTAAACAGCGTGAGAGTTTTCACGTTTCCCAGACCTAATCATCAGGGTGGATTTTATGGTGTGTGTATTTATAAAGGGCGGCCTCGAGGCGTTCCAATGGTCCCGCGACGTCGTTGTTGGTGGTTTAGCCCGGGGTTTCATATTCTCCCGCGGAAAGGCTGCCAACCCGGCGTGGTGTCGTTGACGCCTCTTAGGGACAGCAGCCGCTGCCGAGGAATGAGCGCGCATCCCACAGGGGACATCGAAGAGTTATTGATGCTGAATGAATCGCCGACGTAGTGAAAGGAGTCCAGCGCCTGGATGGGAAGGAGAAGAACTCGGCTCTATTCCCCAGTCATTGCCTTGAAGCTCGTTGCATGATTCCGACTCCAGCCCGCCTAAAGGGAAACAAAAGGGGGGTGGGGGTGCCCAGGGGCGGTTGGGCTGGGTGTACAGGACAGGGGAACAGAACTCGGCGGGATCCTCTTCGGACTGACTGTTTCGCCCTCCTTTTCAAGCGAGTTGGAGTTGGTTCCCTGCCCCCATCCCGTTCAATCCTAGGGCGCACCTGGACCGGGGAATCCTCCCTCCCGCCTGAATCACTTACTATGGGGTAGTAACTACTCCTGCAAAAGGCATTTATTTATTTGTCAAAAAGTGGTGTTTCGTCCCGTTTCTGGTAGATGCCATCCACGAAAGGATGTTTGGCATCGGTTAAATGCTCGGACACCCCACCGCCCTCCGAAATATTGACATTTTCATTACGATCGTCGGTGTTCCCTGGATTTCAGCGACGTCTGGTGTATGCCGACATGTTTATTGAACGCCTCCTGTTTCATTGATGTTTAATTAGCCTTTCATTTGTGGTGATCGTTTTTCTCTAGGGAAAAAAGGGGGTGGGAGGTGGAATGACACTTCACATTGAGGAACCACCCACAGCCTCCAACTTTCCTCTCCCGTTGATTTCAGTGGGAGAGATTTCTAGCAGGTGCTTAACTTTCCCCGCTGAAATCGAGAAGTGTTTCAGCTCGGTTCTTGTTCCCGACGAGTTACTCGTTATTTTGCTATATTTATCGCGGCACCTATTAAGTTGCTTTGGCATCCTAGAAGAAAATATCGCTTGACAAAGAATGTCGCGTTCTGTTCTCTCCCTATCTTGCATCAGACACTGTCTGATACTAATCAGAATTTTTCAGTATATATGTCCTGTGCAATTGACAGAAACTGGCAATCGCTTCCTTCTTTTCGCAGACAAAATGATATATTCCTAGGAGGCATTATAATTTCCTGGACTTTGGGATGGCACAACGCTGTTCAATAGATTTGCTCTATTTTATTTATTCATTTAAAGCCATTTATTCTAGAAAAAAATATGGAGCACAGTTTTTTCCCCTGAAGTATCCATCCAACCATCTACCTAGAACAGTTGAAATGCATCTCACTGGGAAAAAAATCTGTTCAGCTTGCAAGACCCAAGCAAGGCTGTTATTAATAGGACATTTGGAAGGATGTTGATTCATAGGGTCGCCATGAGCCAGAAGCGACTTGACGGCACTTAAACATAAACAATAGTTCTGTGGAACTTGACAATATGTGCATCTATGCCAGGTAAAAATGTGGTCCGTGAAAAATGCCCCACCACAACTTTTCCCAGGTTTGTAGCTAGGATCCTTTACAACAGATTAATCTATTTAGTCATCATTTTAATCATCTTTTCTTGCTGACTTTCAAGAGGCTTAAATCAGAAGGGAATTCTACCTTTTTGAAAGGTGACCCACCAGGGACGGTTCTAACCTGCTTTAGCCACTCTGAGTAACCAGGGCCATGATAGTTCTTCAATTGGCCATGCTGGCAGGGGCTGATGGGATTTGTAGTCCATGAACATCTGGAGAGCCGTAGGTTGCAGACCCCTGGTGTAGAAGGACGTGACCTAGTTCTCCTGGGTTAACCTGAGGAAAAGCTAGATTCAAATCCATCAGCACCTGAGAGGCCAATGAGATTTTCGGGTATAAGCTTTCGAGAACCAAAGCACCCTTTCTCTGATCTGACCAGTCAACCCAAAAGACCTATCCTCCTGAATCTTAAACACACAAAAAAACCGTTTGAGAAAGCAACAAAAATTGTGTAAAAAGTAAGAATTTTAAACAAATCACAAGTGGGAAAGAGAATCAAACCCAACAAGTGGTGTTGGGTCTTTATTTAAGTCTGAACTGCTGTTAGGAAGAAGTCTGGAAATGCAGACTGCTAAATACTTCTGTACCTATTGGAAGGCACAAGTAGGCGGAAAAGAAACCTGGAAAATATATATTCCACAATATTTGTAAAGGGCGTTAATATAATCACGCGTCCTATTTTTATAGCATATCGTGAGGAAATAAATACTTTACAGAGGATGTGGGCTGCTTCATTTATTATTTCATTTTATTAGACTTGTATCCCGCACCTTTCCTGGCAGAAGTGTGTTAGAATTCCCGCAGATGTTTAAAGTGTGAAATCAACCAACCAGCAATCTGGGGGTTAGGTAGCCGTGTTCTGTCATCCCCTCATTAACAGCACCACAGCTACACCAAGTCTGGGGCAGGGATTGTGCCTATCTATAGCTTCTGTGGGATCTATATTGAAATGTACTATGTTAAGCCTATCTGTTTGAACAACCTTTAGGCGAAACTCGGTGAAAATCAGCGGGATTTACTTTCACAGGTAAATATGAACAGGAGGGGGCAAGACCGCGAGAGACTTGCAAGAGAGAGGGACAAATTCAAAGCCCCGTTTACACATTGTACAATCTCGCCGTTTTCAGGACTGCTCCTGTTACAAGGCCTTTTTAAGGCACTCAAAATGAATCCGCTTTTTTATAGGATCAGCAGAAAGGGGGGGTGGGGAGAAAAAAAGGGGGGCAGTCGTCCAGTTTGATGGGTTTCAGAGATTCATAATAGAGTTCAACCTCTTGAAATGAGCCAGATGTCTCCAAGTTGAAACTGCCGCAAACGCTGAGGCGCAGCTGTCGGCCTGGTCCCATAGTCCAAACGAGAAAGGTGGATTTGGTTAACGCGATGGGTCCACTGGGCGAAAGACTGGAACGACTCAGGCTCTCTGGAAAGCGGACTTTGAGGGGCAGGAAGAAGGAGCAGGTTTTAGCCCGCTTAAAACCCCATTGAAATCAGTGGGATCTAACCAGGGAAAGAACCTTAGGTGTGAATGTCAGAAAGAGAGGGCGCTTGCTGGGTGCAACGTGGTCCTTTCGCGGAGAAATAAACCTCAATAAGAAACCGAAGAAATAATAGGCAAAAGAAATTCCCTCCGCAACTCCGTCCGTCTATGCAGGCACAGGCAGGCCGCTTTAACCCAGCTGAAGACAGTTGTGAGAACAGACCGAGCCACTATTTTTAACTGGCCGGCGGAGGAAAGCGGAACGATCCTGACTGGTGCTGGCTATTAAGATGCCTGCGAAACCAGCTCCCCTTGGGGGCTACGGAGAGCTCGGCCCTGAAAAGGATCCAGTCGTGACATTAGTAGCAGGCATCTGGGGAGGGATGACGGCCTTTCAATAGAAAATGCAGGGCGTTTAATGTGGGGGCAGCAGGGCAGTCCCCCCCCCCCCAAACAAAATGAGAGGACGCAGCAGACGCGCGTATGGAACAGACGGCCATGGAGGGGCGGCGGGAAAGTTCAGCACCAGACCTTGAGCAGGCAAGAGTAGCGCAAGAGTAGCATGATGCGCGTGCGTGCCCATCTGCAGAAATATATGCGTGCAGGTTAAAACATGCGGGAGAAGAAAGCCCGTGGCCCCCATAAAACTGTGGGGCTTTTTTTTCTGTGCTGGGGAGGGTCTTTTTCCAATTACAACAGAATCGCCTTCAAGGCCGTTTTGACAAAACCCCTGAGGGCACTCAGTTGAAAAGAAGCCCCGCTGCACGCCTCCAAACACCTTTTGGGATTGAGATGCCGGCGTTTCGCATATGACTCCAGGAACTCCCTCCTCAACCGACGTACTTGGATTGGCTTCAATTGGGACTTTACCACCCAAGCCACGTTTACAACTGAACACGGGGGATGCTCGAATAATTGTCCTTTGGGGTTTTAGCAAACGCCGCCGCTGCTTCTACTCACACAGCTATTCACGGCAGCAGCTGTAACTGGCGCCGTTTTCCCATCAAAGGCTGGTTCGGTAGCGGGTTTCCTCCATTGCACACTAATTTGACGGCTGTGGTGGAGCTTAGGTATCCTGCGAGACTTTATGCTTTTACGGCTGGCCATGGCAAACCGCAGAAGAATTGCTGCCTTGCCCTGGCTAGTGAATCAAGCAGTTTCTATGGCTAAGATAAACACTCAGAGATCGGTTTCGGGAAAGAGTTACAGAAGGAATCTTTTCCTCCTGGGGTTTTGTTTTAATCCCTTTCATGTCTTCCAAAAAGTAGTAGCACCTGGGGGTATTTTAAAGTACACAGGCAGCAGGGAGTCATCCAAGCACGTCCTTTTTGAGAGTCCGCTGGAGAGTTTAGTTGTCAAAACAGATCTGCTCTGGTCACTGGCAAACAGGTCAAAACACTGAGCTGCACAAGGGGGTTGAAAAGCAGGTTCTGGCTTTTGGTTCTGGCAAGATCCGTTATCAACCACTTAAAAAAGGTCTCTGCTTTCTTCATTGTATTACAAATATCTGCCAACCATCATCTTCAATCACACATATTACAAAGTTATATTGACCAGCTACTTCAGTTAAGGATGACTAGATCCTCCTATCCTACTTGTAATATTGCTTGAGAAGGAACATCACAAGTGAAAACTTCACAAAGCTAATTCAGTCTAGTAGGAGTCCTCTCCTGCTGTCGTTGCAGTCTGAAATGAGTGCCTGATTTAAAGAACAGCACAAAATAACCACAGCATAAGCAAATGACTTTGTCAGGCAACAGAGTGCAGTACATTTAACATACTTTTCTAGAAATCTGTAGGTACATCGGCTGTTAACTCATTTGCAAATGCCAATTTCATCTGACTTTAAAAAAATGTTACCTTCAACTATGACCATGTTAATTTACACAGAAGTACTCTGGCACCATTTAATAATAAAGGTATTTATCAATAACAGCCTGGCAGATCTATGCCTGGGGCGATGTTTATACTTTTCCAATGTTCCTTCTTCCAGATTTCCCCTTAAAATATACAGAAAAGTTAGAGTTTCATTTATCACTCCTGAAAATACCATCATCCTTGCCATAAACCCTAAGGGAAGTGTTAAAACAGCAAATGTGTTTCCTCGGAGTGAAGGTAAGTGACCTTCTAAGCTATAAGCTTAGCTTGGCCACTTTGACAAAGGAAGATTAAACTTGTTTTGTTTTGTTTTAACCTGCTAACCTACAGCTTATGTAGGGAACCACAGATCCTTAGAGTTGCACGTTTTTCCCTATCCACACTGTTATGTGCGATATATAACATCTTAATGGCCATAAGTGCACACACAGATTCCTACACATTCCCTTAAGAGGTGCTTGCAGTGAGAGCCAGCTTTTGGGAGGGCAGTTGAGATGTCTGTCTTGTTTTATTTTGCCAGATGGGACAACTGTTTCGGAATATATGCAAGAACTATTTCCTGTCTTCTCTTACAAAAGTGTATTTTATTACCATTTTGCTGCACATTCTCACACTCTAAGGACACTGTACATGTTGATGCAACACCTTAAATATGAGAAACAGATAGCTCAGCTTGCCTTGATTACTTTATTAGACATTTTTCCTTGTGCTTTTCCTCGACCTGTTCTTGATCCTCGGAAAAAGCTTGCTTTTTTTTTAACAAGCTGTCACATATTGCACTAACAGCTCAGCACTCCATGGGAAAACCATATTTACTTTGAAAACACATTATTGATTTTTTATTAGCCTTTAAACAATGTTTCTCACTTTAACACTAATACAGAGGGAAGGTGCCTACAATATCTATATCAAGAATTCCCAAAGCAGAAGAAGGTGTTTGGGCATTACCTACATCAGAAGAAATAAATGTATGATACTCATAGACAGGAAGGTGACAGGTTCATCTTTAATACTGAGCTTCTTTTACGTTACAAACAGTAATCAGTCTACTCTAACTTAAGAAGTTAACAGTACAAACAGCAGCTTTTTTCTCTAGTAATAACTTTGGCCTCAGTAAATCCTTGGTAAAAATGTAATAGAAGTAACACAATTGGAGAAGGCCTGTGGTTAAGTGGTAGGTTCAATGATAGGACACCTGCTTTTCATTAAGAATGCTCTAGTCTCAGGCTCTGGTATCTCCATGTAAAAGATCCAAGAAGTGGGCAAAGATTCTCTCCGCCTGAGACCTTTGAGATCGACTGCAAAACTGGACCACCTTGAACTGTATGGTTCCTAAACATAACTTAATAGAGGGGTCCCCAACGTACTGCCTGGGGGTGCCATGGCACTTGCCCAGATCTTTTCTGGAGCACACCAAGTGCTTTTAGGAAGTGGGGTGGGGCCAGATAGGCCTTTTGACCGGCAGAGCTTCTTATTGGCTGTGCAGATTTTAAAAAATGTTGTTTTAGCAGCTGCTGCCACAACAGCACAAGGATCTACATTGTCTTACTGGAGTCTAACTGTGGCAATCATTTTGCCCCTGCTTCCTATGGCAGTCATTTTGTGGCAGCCATTTTATTGTGGTATCTACTATGTCATGTCAGAATTCTAGCTACAAAATGTGCCTGCAGGCTCAAATGGCTGGGGCATCTGCCATAATGGATTGATACATTTTACTTGCACATGTAAAAAGATGTATATGTAAACAAGAGCTTGCAGTTCCAGAAAAGTGGATACGTTATTCTGTTGCACAAAATATACTGGAGTTTAATGGACCTTAAACCATTAATTGTATTAATTTTATTTTCAGCATGAACTTTCATGAACTAGAGTCAACTTTTTAGATGAAAGGATCTGAGGAAATCATATCTATACATCTAATTTCCAAATGTGCCCACCATCTCTGTCTACTAAATCTGAAGGTCAGGGCCACGCTTACCCCAAATAGACGCCTCTGCAACTTCAGGGGCAACCTAGGTTTGCAGAAAAATCTGGCTTAAAAAAAGGGAGGGAGGGTTAAACCCCCTAAATAAAAAAGTGTTCTCTGTGTACTTAGGCAGTTGTTGATGTCAGAGGAGCCCAGCAAGTGTGGTGCAACCTAGAGTCAATGCTGGGCTCAGAGCAGCTGCCTCCAACCCAATGATGTGGCAAGGCTCAGAGTGGCTGCCTCCATTCCCTACTGGCATGGCTGAGCAAAGCATGACCAGCCACTAGACTGGCAAGAGACGGAGGCAACCACTCTGAGTGCAGATGTGCTGGAAGGGGGCAGAGGAAGATGCTGCACCAAAGGTGGGTGGGTAGGTGGATACATGGGGAAAGAACTTCAAGAGTAGGGTAGGTTTGTATAGCTTAAAGAGTGATGGGTAGGTGGGCAAATATTGAGGAAGGGATACACCCTCTCTGCAAGTTTCTTGCACGTCCCCACTTGTATATTTTAATAGGCAAGTCGACTAAATCTGAGGATACTTGAATCTGGTGACTGAAGCTGTGAAGGGCAGGATAGGTGGAAAGAAAGAACAAATAGCATGGAGAAGTTAAGTCCTTGCAGGTTCCCCACTGTGCATCTGTGCCATAGTTTTCATCTTGGATAGAGGGTGAAAAAAAGAAGCAGACCATTCAAAAGCGGGTAAGACAAAATCCCTCATTAAAAAACTAGGTAAAAATATGTGTTTTAATCTGACACTTAAAAAGATTGTTAAGCAGCTGCCAAGCAAGCCTCAAGGAAAAGGGAGATTCAAAGGCAAGGGAGCCCCACAGAAAATACCTTGTCTCTAGTCACCACAACCATCACCTCTGAAAGTGGAGAGCAGGGCTTGAGAGGAGCTGGATAGGATGGAAAGAGATGACATTTCAGATATTTAGACACTTCTTTCTTCCTGTCACATTCAACCTGAAACCTCACATAAAGCAACATAAATTCTATGTTAAGAAAATCTATAGTTGCAATGCTCCCTTATAGATAAATTTACCAGCAAGTTGTCCTTGCTAGTTAAAAAAAATGCAAGCTCTGGGAGAAATAGAGCTTGCTTCCACCAAGACATTTTATTTTGGGCAAGATTTTTCCCCCTGAAGAGATCTATGAATGGTCTCTTCCACCACAGTCTGTGTGTATATGTGTGTATTTTGGTGTGGCTAAGACATTGCATATTTAGTACCATTTTGTTCTGCCCTCTTCCAAGAAGCTCAGAGCAGCACACATCTTTTTCTTTCTTTTATTCTCACAAAAATGTTACTTGGAGAGTGAGTGGCTCAAGAATATTGCCCAGTAATATTCATGACTTAGTGGACTGGACCCGTATTTCCCCAACACGGATTATCTAAATCATTAGTGATTTTATACTTACTATTACACTGGGAATAAAATAATCTTTCTTTGTATGTATGTTTTGAATATGAGAAAAGATTTGTCTTGAAAATTCTACTCCACTGATAGGATTACATAATATACTGAAATGACATCAGCATTGTCGTAATTGGACTCACAAAAGAGAGAGAGGTGCTGTTTTCTGTCCTTGAGTTTTGCTACCAACTAAAATTAGTACAGGACAGGTCTTATGAACAATGTGGACATTGTCTGTTTGTCAGTGCAGGAGTTTGAGATATGTGTAGATGGAAGCTGTAATAAGGGAGGATATTATTTTCAGATCCCAACGAAATACAGATCCTTAACATCATGAGGGCCAGGGTGAATTCATAAGACTACATGTTAAGTTCCTTCATATGTTGGAATTTCTCCTAACATAAATATCTGCCTATTGGAATAATTCCTTTATTTACCAAAAAACTAACACCTGCAATAATAAAGTCCTTAACGCTCTTTAAAAGGCATTATGTCAAGTTTTGTAGTGAATGCACTTAGTACAAAGGATAAGGAAAGGACTATTATTTATGCAATAGATTTTAAAAACCTTGATCAGAGCTTTCCACATGGTAATGATTAAAGAGTTCTCTTTCACAAAACATAATGAGGAGTGACTTTCAAGAGAATGGACACCTGGTTAAAACAATAGAGAATTCTGGGTTATATTATTTGATATTGCAGTGTTTGAACATTGTCTTGGCACAGTCAGCAGTTCCGGAGACAGGAAAGCAGAGAACACAAAGCCTTATCTTTGCACCATTCAGTAAATTATAACTACAGAATATAATTGAAGGCTGATAAGAGAAAAAGGATGTTTCTACATTTCAACTGGGAAAATATTAGAATTTACTTGTTTGTAGCCCAGGAAAAATAGATTAATGCTGAATAAGAGCATGGGAGAAGTTTATTAGAATGTGCTTTACAGCAGTGTGCATTGTTTTACTTACCAAAGCAGTCATCATACACAAGGGTGGAGATGACGACTTTTTTTTCTTAGTAAGCAGTACATAGATAGGTTCAGACAGAACAACGAACAGCCTGGGATTTAGTGACAGTAAAGTCAATGGAAACTGAACTTAAATGGTCTTAAAACCACGTTCTTTGCCTTAACCTGTCTATAGATCAGAGACAAAAGTAGTCTGGCAGTGCTCCTATCATAGACTAATATTACAGATAGGATCCAAAGGCATACACCCGAGGAAAATCTTACTTTTTGTTTTTTATCCAAACTTAATATTCCTGTGCCACTTGGCAAATTATTTTTTGAAGAGGATGGGAATTACAAATGTATTTGGTGATACAGCATCAAGGACTATTATTCAAAGGGAAAAGTTAAAAGAATTTCTACTCGCCTGACAAAAACTTTGGGCTATCATGAAAACAGATCTTAATCCCACACAAAGCTTTACATAAAGTAAGTAAATAAAGCAAATACTTTATAAACATAAATTTCTATTGAGAGTTATATATTTATATTTCTAGTGAAACAACATTTTACTTCTACATCTTTGGTGTAAACGAAACCCATGGTCATAGCACCTCTCAAAAGCAAATTCTACAAAATTGAGGAACAAGAATGCAAAGACTAGAGTCTGTAGGTACTTCTGAAATGCAAATATATTCATTTATTTATGTTTGCCACAACAGAACCTCCTCAATGAAAATGATCAATGCTTCTGCAATGAAACAAATACAGCTACACATACAAATCTGCTTTTTCATTCTCTTGTGGGAAGGTGGGGAGGGGAGAGAAAGTTCTGTATTACCAGCAGTGTATACTCACTGTGACAAATATAGACTAGCCAAGAAGCACAGGGCTTCCCCTCCCCCTTTTTTTTTTGTTTTGTTCCCTGGAAAGACCCTTATTCTGTGATGATTCATGATCCATTGATTCACGATGATTCACAGATTTCAGAGGATGTGTCACATCACGCACTCCATCTGGCCCAAAAGGTTTTGGTGTCTCAGGGTCTGCAGTGGCAGAATTGAGCATTTGGTGGAATCTTTCCTTCTTCTCCTTTAAATCTATGATACCTAATAGCGATTAAGTTTGCTGAATCTGAACAGTAAGATGAGAAAAATCAAGGAAGATATAATGGCAAACGAGACATCATCAAGCAGGCCTAGTAGGTATTTAAGAACACTTTTGCATAACAAAAAGACATTAGAGAATGTTCACATTTATGGACAAATTAACAGTTTAAAGGAAATTCTTGTTCATGCAAGACATCATTATTGTGTGGCACTCCCTACCACAGGAGACTATTGAAGCACTATAGAATCAAAAAGAAATTAACATTTATGGGCAAGACTTTTACTGCTGTTTCAATAACTACAGAATATAATTGAAGGCTTTCATGCTTCATGATGCCAGTCTAAGCCTGGTCAGGAAATAATTCATCTTCAGTAAAAGCATTGCAAAACATATACTGAGGGGTTTTTTTATACGTTACCGGAAGCACTTTTACCAGCAGTTATCATTAAAGGTGTGACTCTCCTTTGCCCCTTTGAATGCCAAGACGTTTATAGCTCTCTTACGTACAAAATCTCAGAGATGCCTCATTCAGTGGTGTTAAGGGAGTGCGGTGGGGGAAGAGCCATCCTTAATGGAGCCTCTCAGAGTTCTTTTGCAACATGCATATCCCATGCTTAGCAAGAAATGACGCAGGCTGTGCTGACTGTAACTGCTGTGTTTATTATGAGATCCCTGGGGAATGTGTGTAACTGCACGCCATTGAAATAAAGGCAAGGAACGTGAGAGATGCTATGCCTGGCCTTTCCTAACAGAATGCCAGAAAGCACAGGCTTATTCATATGACTTATGACATTCTTAACATTATTGCATTGCACTAGGAACAATCCCAGTGCTGAGTTGCCATGGGTTCTAATTACAACAAGCATACCCTTTGGAAAACCCCTCCTTCTGCCTCAGTTTTCCTATTTGTAATACTATCCTTATGTGTAACAAATGAGAAGTGGGGTGCTCAGTGAAATGTTCTGAGCCCTTTTTTCCCCATTCTGTTTTTCAGGATTTCTTTCCTTGGCAACATTGCAGATTCACTTCCACAGTAAAGTCACACATATGAATATCAGCATAAATTCATATTTTAAAATTGTCAATAAGAAAGGTTAATTATAATTTAGCCTCAATATTCCTCTTTCATAAAACGGTGGCATTCATTAATTGCCTGTCACCAGGTCATTGCACAGCAGTTCATGCATAGAAATTCAGGTGTGAATTTGTATCTGAATTGGCAGATCCCAGTAGATAACTGTGATTGGCATGAGCCGTTTTGCAACCAGCTTCAGCCACTGGATCCTAGAGATCCAGCAAACAATACAACATGCTTATCTTGCAGGAGCTCTCGAGTATAAAGACCCAAACATAATTTGGTATAGTCTCCTAAAATACACATGGTAGAATAGATGATCCATATGCACATATAGTACCTCAAAATTGTTACATAAGATTATTTCTTCTATATATGGATCATGGAATTTGCTTACAAGTGTGCTACACTAGAAGGCATTTCCCATAGCAGGAAACCATCAACAGTCACATAGATGCACTTCTATTGAACATTATTTCAGATAATCTAGCAAAATACATAATTTGCAGATCACTCCCTCTACCCCCACCAGTATAAAGAATGATAAAACACTCACTAAGAGAGAAAAAAGACTTATAGATGTAATGGGAGTATAATGCACTACTCTTCAGCTCTTCAGTCTTAGAAGAGTTAATTAAACCTTCCCTTCTGCTGCACCCTTTTTTAAAAATGCAAATTTTACCTTTGCAACTCTTCACTAACCATTATTTGTCAGGGTCTGCAATCCTATGCACAATTAATTCAGGTCAAGGCTCACTATGCAATTGGACTTAGTTCCAGGTAAACCTGTTCAAGGTTGTACTGCAAATTACTGTGTCTCCAGTTTCCAGCAGCTGTTTTGTTACCCCTACTTGAAAAAAGGAAGCTCCATGCATGTACCTGCTCTCTGAGGTTGATGTGAACAAGATGCTGATGGCTGTGAAGCTCATCATCTGCCCCTTTGAGTACTGCTTCCTCATCATCTTTGAGTGTCCTTGACCCCACTCATGTTGTCATCGACATGGGCAGGGTCAAGGGTGCCTGGCTCTGCCCCCACTGCCATCTTCCTGGTCACATATGGGGCCGATTCTGCACCCCCTACATGACCAAAAGAGTGGAGCCCTAGGCAAATATGCCACTGGGCTGAAGGAGGAAGTGATGATAAAGCTCTTAAAGAAACCATCCTTGGATCCTTTAGAATCCATACAACTACCAACCAGTCTTGAATTTACCATTTCTGGCAAGGTAGTTGAGAGAGCAGTTGCGGAGCAGCTGCTGGCATTCCTGGATAACATATCAGCCCTAGGCCCATTCCAATCTGGTTGTTGCCCTAGCCACAGCATGAAGACCATGATGGTTGCCATCACAGACAAGTTCCGTCCAGCTGGATCAAAGAGGGTCAGGGCTGCTGGTGCTTTTAGACCTCACTGCAGCATTTGGCACAATCAGTTACGACTTTTATCAGGGTGCAGGGGACGACCTTAAAATGGCTGACCTTGACAGTTGAAAGCATTATGGAGAGGATGTCCTGCCGGTGCCCTCTTGTTTGTAGGGTGCCACAGAGTGCAAAACTTTCCACAATATTATTTAACATCTATATGCAACCCCTGGCTACGCTTATTTGGAGGTTTTTCTGTTGATGGAGGGTTGGCTGGCAGACCCCCCCCCCCCCAATATTTTGGCCTGGAATTTAGAGGCTGTGGTGGGATGGCTATATTACAGCAGGCTGAAAATAAATCTATTGATGGAGGTCCTATGGCTGGGTTGGGGTGTTTCAAAGTGGGGGTTTCAGCTGCCAGTGTAGGGTGGGGAGGCCTCTTCTGTCAAAAGCCTGAGTGTGATCCTGGATTCCTCCCTATCTATGGAGGCCTATGTCAACACACACCCAAGCTGGCTTTGTTTCCATCTTCACCAGGTTTACCTGTCTCACGCTGACCTCACCACCCTGATCCATGTGACAGCAGCCTCAAGACTAGTTTACTGTAACTCACTCTGTGCTAGCCTGCCCTTGAGACTGCTTTGGAAACTGCAGTTGGTCCAGAATGTGGTACACCAGTGAGAGAACCAGTGGCGTATTTGCCTAGGGACAGGGGGTATCCTCTGTCCTTGGGCACCACTGATCGGGTCACGTGGAGGGGCGCAAAATCTGCCCTCCTTATGGCCAGGAAGATGACAAGGCAGCAGGAAATCCTGCTGCCTTGTCATCTTCTGGTGCCCTTGACCCCGCCCATGTAATCATCGACATGGGTGGGGTCAAGTAAGTCAGAGGACCCCTCCAAGCCTCGCTTCCCTTCTGGCTGCTGGCTCCCCCAAACCCCCTCCCAGCAAAGCCCCAGCACAGAGCCTTCCATTGCTTCGGTCCTCCCCAGAGTGGAGTGCAAGAAGGGACTGCCAGCTGCCAGCTTGGAGCTGGCATCCAGGAGGGGGTGGGGCCAGGGGGTGGGCCCCGCCCGAGGCATAGCGGGGGGCCGCCCAGAACACAGATGTCTCCGTGCACCATTTTCCCACGGTATGCCTCTGGAGAAACACATAGGATCTGTTCTCTATCACCTGCACTGGTTGCAGATTGAATTCCAGATAATTTTCAAGGTTTTTTAACTAACCTTTAAGGCCTTGAATGGAAGGACCATCATACCTGCAGGACTGCATCTCCCCATGCAATCTTCTGGTGATCCCCAGCCCCAAAGTGTGTTTAACAGACTTCCCTCTGTGATACACCTCTGAAGATGCCAGCCACAGATGCAGGCAAAATGTTAGGAACAAGATCCACCAGACCATGGCCACACAGCCCGGAAAGCCCACCACAACCAATCTTTCAGTTGATGTTTGTCCTATCTTAACCAAAAGATAATAGAGATACTGGCTGTACACATATTTCTTACAGAAGAACTGATAATGGCGGTGCACAGACTTACTCCTTTATTCCATGGTCAAGGCTTGGCCCTGAAATCAAGCCTTGGTTCCAAGCAAAGCATTGCCAGTACTTTCATGCCCTGGGACTCAGTAGACTACACATAGGCCCCTTCCGCACACGCAAAATAATGTGTTTTCAAACCACTTTCACAACTGTTTGCAAGTGGATTTTGCTATTCTGCACAGCTTCAAAGAGCACTGAAAGCAGTTTGAAAGTGCATTATTCTGCATGTGCGGAATGAGCCATAGAGAGGAAGGAGTTTAGAGTAGGCTTGAGTCTTCTGAAATCCTTCGCAGCTCCTACTGTTAATAAATAGCTGTGTCCTGGGACTTCTATAAAGCTTCCCTCCCCCGCTCGCTTGCAACTGTAGGCATATGGCAAGCTACATGAATCGTGAGCTGCGTTTTGGTGGGGGGCACATAGTGCGCAGACTAACAGTCGCCACACTCTTGAAAGTTTAAGTTCAGTTCCCTATATAAAACATGCAACTCTACCGAAGCTTATTATGTAAACTGCGCTCCTTGCCACACCCGGCCTTTTCCAAGAAAAATGCAGCGTCACTTTCCCAGACGAGAACATCTCGCTTCCCACCTCCCTTTAGCCCTAACCCTTTCCCCTTTACGCTCCCTCAGGATCCAGCCTGAGGGACCAAAGTGAAAGTGAGTGAACTTGGCAGCTCTGAAAAGGAGGGGGTGGTGGTGGTGGAAGGACCGGGGGTGGTTGGCACGTGACGGCCGGGAAACTGCCCAATCAGAGGTGGGCCTCAGGGAAACCCGGAGGAGAGAGTTTTTGAAACATTAAAACCCTGTCAATGAAGTTTCGCCGGGGCAAAAACTCGGCGCGTGGGTTCTGCGTGCGTGCTCGTTAGAGCGCACCCCTCTCGCGGCTGCGCCCCCGGACGCCGCTGTCCACCAAATCTGACCTCTTTCCCACCCCCGCCTGTCCCTATCTTCACACGCGCGCAACAGGCAAGGGGACGCCAACTGCATTTTCCTGGCCGCGTTCGTCGCCCGCCTCCCTCTTTCCCCTCCAGGCTGAGTCCCCCAGTGGGTCTCCTCGCAGATACTCCCTGGGCGCCTCGGAAAGGAAAAGGCACTGCCCCTTTTCTCTGAGTTCTTGTTTTCTGCAACATTGCCTCGGAGACTGACGAAGTGCCGATCCCAGCCCCACTCCCCGTTTGTTCTGCGCCGCTTTTCAAAGTTCTGCTGTTCCCACGGAGCCGAACTTTCCCCACTTTCCACCCCGTCCTCTCTGCACGGTGGGCTCCCGCGCAGCCCGCCGTCGTTGCGCCTTTGGCTGCGCCGCGGCTGGGCAGCAGTTGTGTGATCCTTTGTGCGATGTCGCAGTTGTCCCGTGAGATGAGGCGGGGGGCTTCTTGCTCGTGGGAGCCCTGCCACGCAGCCTGGTAGGAAGATCCAGGTAAGTTGAGCCCGTCGCTCACGTACGGATACATTTATTTGACAAGGTGGGGAAGGAAGCTTTAACTCTTCCCTGTTTCGGGGGGGGGGGGAAGGGAGGGAGGAATGGCACGTGAGAAAAGTGCACGTTTGAATATGCAAGACTACGGACATGTATTTAAGATACAGTGGCGGCGAATCAACGCAATATGTACGGATCGATCTAGGACTTCTGTAGAACACTTTTTAAAATCTTGATTCTCGTTTTTCCTTTTGCTTTTCCTAGCTTCTGCTCCAGTCCTTTTTCTTGAAAAAGTAAATACCACAGCTTTCAATGAAACTTACTTCCCGTTGTTCAGGAGTAGGGTCACCGTCTCCCCTCGACCCCTTTGGTTTCTGGACTATTTACTTCTGCATCTGCTCTTGAAACACTTTCTTATTCCTTCAGTACTCTCTTATTCCAGCCTGTTCTTTGCTCCATCTCCCTCTGTTTCAGGCTAGGTTCCCCCTCCTCTAAGGAATCTCTTTCCAACCTGACTGAAGGTATGTTTGTGTAACCAGACACTGAGACTTGCTGTCTGATGGAGAATTAACTCACCCCCCCCCCACCCCAGCTTACTCTGAATTGAATAGAGATGTTTGTTTTTCAGGTATAAACCTCCCAAGACTGAAAGCAAAAGAAAGGATCAGAAAAGGATCTACTGGGAAGATTTTCTTTCTTTCTTGGAATCCTATTGGATTTTGGAGCAGGTGGGAGAATTTCCGGATTTAAAGTTGGCTATAGAGAAAGGAAACGTGAAATTTTGGGGGATTTTCCTTTTAATTATTGGCAAAGACTATCTGAAACTTCGTTTTTACAAGACTCCTTGATTTAAATAAGTTACATTGAGGTAGTCAGGTCTATTACTTTTAGAGAAGTGGATTATCTCCAGGATTAACATAGGAGTAAAAAAAAGTGGTAATGTTTGAGGAACTGCTGTTGCTCAACCTGTAAATAAATGCAGAGATGGTGACAGTTCTGTCTGGCCCTGGGTGAAAAGAGAACAAAACATTTAATTCCTTTAAGAGAGTCTCCATTCATGGGGGATGGTAGTGCATATAGAAGAGACAAGGAGGTTAACTATTAACCTTAACGGTGAATTTATAAATGAGCTTGAATCTTCTCCAGTCCTTTATTTGTTTTTTATTTTTATACATCTTCCCTCCAAGCTGATGCAAATTACAGTGGCCGTGATTTGACATCTGATGGAACTTTTTATTGTTGTGCAGTAAAAATAATGTCAGGAAAAAAGGTGGCTGTTTGTGAGGTTCAAAAAGCTAACTAACTTCTCTGAAGTGAAAGAAAATATATTGGGAAAGAGGGGCCAAAGGCAAGTTATATTATATTCCATTTGGAGTCTGTTTTCTTCCATAGATCAGCCATTTGAAAGCACTGAAGAAGATCTGGGAAAGGTAAGACATGCTTTAATTTAAGATTAAAAATCAAGGTTATGCCATGTGGCTGTTTAGATACCATCCCTGTAAGATTTCTGTATTTGTTTAGCTGAAATCCTCTTGAGTGGGAACACACATTTCATGAGAACAAATTAGCTATAATGTTTATTTATATAGTTTATTTGCTTTTTCCATCTTAAATCATGGTATCCATTCTGTGGATGTCCATTAAAAGTCCTTTCACTCTTTGTTTTTAAAGATTACTGATAACTGTAATGAAAAGAGTTGTAAATGGGTGTGTGTCATTAAAGAAATGGGCATGTCAAAAGTTGGACTAAAATAACTTCCACTTTAGTTGTGGTGTGAATTTAAATAGTAAATATCGTCATGACCACTCTACAAATCCCTACAATTTTTCTGTATGGTATAATAAAGGCTTTCCTTTTATTTTGAATGAGCGCATTTCAGAATTAGTCTACTTAATATAACTGGGCCTGACAAGAAATTGAAGTCTGGAGACCAGCTTGGTCCAGGGTGACTGTGCACAGCACTACAGTCCAAGGCGGAAAAATAGTTTTCAGTAAGTTAATATGCCAGTTTCATTGTGTTGTAATCTAAAAGAGCACAATGAACAGTATTTGTTCTCCATATGTACTATAAAAATGAGCTATCATGTTTTGTTCGCCCTACAGTTAGTTCTTGTTCATTTTGGTATTTTTTCTCAATGTGGTTTCATGTAGTCATCTGCAAGTGACAGCTGAACTTGTTTGTATATGACTGAAAGCATGGGCATAACGCCTATTTTAAATGACATATATAGTAGCATTTGTGTGTTAAGTGCCGTAAAGTTGCTTTGATTCACGGCAATCCTATGAGTCCATATTCTTGAAAATGTCCTATCATTAACAGCTTTGTGCAAGTCATGTAAATTGAAGGCTTTCTTTATAGAATCAATCCATCTCATGTTGGGTCTTTTCCTTTTCCTGCTGCATTCAGTTTTTCTTAACATTGTTGTCATTTCCAGTGAGTCTTGTATTCTCATAATGTGACCAAAGTATGATAGCCTCAGTTTAGTCATCTAGCTTCTGCAAACAGTTCAAGGCAATTCTTATCACACAGTAGTTGGCTTTAAGAAAAGGAGACTGCAGTCCCATCACACTTATTTGAGAATAAACTCCATTAAACACTGATAGACTTCTTTCCAAACAAAAGTGGATAGGATCAGGCTATGATTGACCTTCTAAATGTTAACTCTTACTGACAAATTAATCCTGTTCCTGACCACCTGCCCCTAGATTATTCAGCTTTGTTTCTGGACATACATTCACTATTAACACTGTAACAGTATAATTCTAAATTGATTTCTTTGGACATAAAAGGATACAACTCTGCTTAGGACTGCACTGTACATCCCCCCCCCCAATAATTATCCCATAACTATTTCCTTGAATAACTCAGTAGATTTACAGTATAGTTTATAAGTGTGCACTGATTTCATAGATTATCCGGAAAACTACATTATAAAATCATACTGAGATCATCCATTATTAATTAATGATGTGACAAAGCAGCTAAACTCAACTATTCTTGTGGTCAATCACTTGACACTCTATGTAACAGCAATCAAAGCATAACCTTTGTAACTTCTTAACTAAGTGTACATACAGGAAGGCAAGTATAGTAGCTCTATCTAAGGCTGATCATTACTTCCCAAGGCAAGAAGAATTTAAACATTAGCTTTCTAAAAATGTCTGAACAGAGTCTGAAGTACTTAGCACTGAAACAGAATTTTGTATGGGGGAAAAATCTGCTACTGCACAGGGAATTGTAATTGGTTTGTATGTCAGAAGTATTTTTTTCAGTTCCTGGTGCTACAGATTAAGAGGTGCAATCCATCTGATTTTTGACATGGCCTCTCTGTAAATCTCTTCTAAACAGAAGTTTGTGTGGTGGAAGTGGTCGGTGGGCTGCTCCCTAAGTGATTCCATCTGATAGAAATATAAATATCTGATAACTATACATGGGAGTGCTGTAAATCAACATTATTTTCTTGGCACTGGAGGATTTAAATATTATGTCAATGATTTTCTGGCTTAAGTAAACCATGTGGTAAATAGCTATCATTGATCTCTGGCTTTAAAGTCAAACAGTGATTACTGTTTTATATTCCAACCTCCCTTGTTGCTGGCGGCCATCTCAGCTGTCTTTACAATTGATGCTTTTTTCTTCTGGGTTTGAATGGTAGACAAATGTTTGCTTCTCCAATTATTCAGTGCTTGGATTGTCTTTTCAATCTGGAGGGCATGTGCCTGAGCATGAAACCAGATAGGCACTTCAGTGGTAACTAAGAAATTGTTGCTACACTTCTTACACCACAAGCATAATCATGTTTACATGGAAGTAAATCAAAATATTTTAGTTGAATATATTTTGAAGTAATTGTGTAATTGCTGCCCCAATACCTTGTTTTATTATTATTAGAATATTATTGTACCTTCCTTGTCACGTTACAAGCTTCTTTTTAAACACTTCTAAGTTCCAAAATAAAATTTACTGTCAAAAATTCTGAATGTTCCACTGACTAAACACAGAGGTAATGCCAGTCTACATCAGAGATTGGGGCAGGAGAGAGGGGGGAGGTGCAAAATGTCAGAGTTCTGTGTGGCCCATCTAAAGTACTCTTGTGTCCTCTTGGCTACTTTTGGATGGGCTGTTCATGTACCAGTGATAGGTAGCCTGCAGGAGAATCATACTAGTATATGAATTCTTCATAGGAAGGGGCTAGTGTGTGTTTAAACACTTGTTTAAACATGTGCTCATGACTTTGCTATGGCACAGTTCATCAGCCTTGTAGTAACTCATAGCAAATACCTGAATATGACTGAATGCCAGAAAGGACTAGAATGTGAGGATGAAAAATACTGATTGTAGCTGGTACTTAGTTGCTCTCCAGAGTTTCTGGTAAAAGATATATACTAACTTATTTTTAAAAAAAATGTTTTATGAATCATAATTCAAGTGGCAGAGATAATTGTGAAAATATTGGATTGTGTTTTCCCATATTCTCACTGGGGAAAGTGGGAGAGAGGTTTATTTTGATCACTGATAGTGGTGGGACCTACATAGACAAAAGCCATGTATGTAGAGTGAAGAGAATTACTAAGGCCGTTTCCGCACGGCCCAAAAACGACGGCCTGGGGACAGTAAAAACGCCGCCCCCAGGCCGCCGTTCGCACAGACCTGACTGCGCTTCCTTCCCCCCAGGGCGGTGTCAGGCCGCCCTAAACAACAACCCTTTAAAGGGTTGTTGTTGGGGGGGAAGCGTCTTCCCGGCGGCGCGGTGCAAACCGTGCCGCCGGGAAGACGCTGTCTCCCTTCGCCGCCCCACTCACGATGTCTCCGTCGTCGCCTGCTGGCCGTGGAAGCCCCGCCCACACTGTCCTCCGACCTCCAGGGGTCGGAGGGCAGCATGGGCGGGGCTTCCACGGCCAGCAGGCGACGACGGCGACATCCTGAGTGGGGCGGCGAAGGGGGAAGAGGCGGCTCCGTGCGGAGCCGCCTCTCCTGCGGGGGCCTCTGCTTGGCCTGCTCGCACGCTTGCGTGTGAACAGGCTTGCGCCCCCACGCCGGCAGAACTCTTGGCGGCGTGGGGGCGCATGGCGGCCGTGCGGAAACGGCCTAAGAGAACTATTTTTAATGACTAAAATGTATATTTTGTTATTCTTGGGCTGATTCCACAAGTGTCAAAAACAGCAGTGTGAAAACAGTGTGAAAATGGTGTAAAAGGATTTTAAAAGGCGTAAAGGGGTTTATACTGTTTTCACACCATTTTCACACTTCTGTTTTTGGCCCGTGCGGAATCAGCCATACTTTCTATCATTCTCCTAAAGGAAGACTTACACCTTGGAGTCATATATATATATATACATATATATATATATATATATATATATATATATATATATATATATATACACACACACACACACACACACACACACACACACACACACACACACACACACACACACATACAAGAGAGAGAGATTCCAACCTTCTCTAGTTTACCAGATGTAGGTATATTATAAGTGGCTTCCTGATGATGCTGTGGTTGTGATGAAAGGTTCCTGAACATTTGTGTTGGCAGCCCTCTTATTATCACCTTGTTTGATGTAAAGGATTTTCAAGGCAGCTCTGCACATAAGCCTTCCCCTTGCCAGTCTTAGATCTGTGTTAGTTACATGTCCTGAACTGTTGCATGCTTTGTTGTTATAATAAATAACAATTTTGAATTTGTAAACCTTCCACACAAAGAAGAATAAAAAACCACTAGGATTTCTGTTATCTTTAAGGACTTGTGAAAAGCACTTCAATTCTGGCAATCTAGTAACAGGTTCTGCTGTCCCATGATATACTTTGAAAACTACCTACAATGGTAGTTAGAAAGAAAGTAATGTGTTTTAAGGACTGATTATCTGAGATGACAGGTTACACGTACTTTTTCTGAAAGCAATTGATTGCAAGCTGATTTTTTTAAAAAAATCCATTTTACCAAGAGTAAACAAAAACAATGGAATATGAATGTATAGTTACAATAATGGATTCGTACAATGTTTTCAAAGAAAACTGTGGAAAGAAAATATATATAACAGATAATAATGTATTGGTACTGTCATTGTTCCTAGATATCAATTAAGTCTAAAAATACCAATGTTATTTAAGTTTTTTTTTAGAAAAAATGCTTAGCATACTTATGCTATTCTGATTGTTTTATGGCTTGTAGCACATAGACACCTGTTAAATGCTGATGATACTGACTTTCAAAGTCTAAAATATTGGTTAATAACAACAACATACTTTATTAGTGTTAGGTAGATAGCTGTGTTGGTCAGAGCAAGATTCAAGTCAGGTAGGTAATACTGGACTTGACTTGCTAATTTATTTACCTGCGCTGCTTGCACTTTCCTTATATGATTCTTTGGGTTTAAATTGCTGTTACTGGTCTATGTAAATGAAAACAGGGCTTACATTTTATGTTGTTTAATGCAAGCATCCATTTTGGTGTGGCAGAAAAGAGATTCATTAATTATAAGCATAATCAGTATATGATCTCTTTTAAGAACAAATGTAGGGTTAGGAGAATGCTTGGGTGAATCTTATCCTTTGATACCTACATGAAAACTTCAAATAGCAAAAGTTCATAGACTAGTTTCTGGGGTTTCTGGTTGGTGGATCTTGGCTGAATGTATAGTGCTTTCTAAACTCTGGGAGAAAGTGCTCTGCTTGTACTTGCTGAGGTACATAAATTTCCCTTAGTGAAGGAGAAGAGACAAGACAGACTTTCTGAATGTCTGAAAAGTCAAACTCATCACCACATGGGCTTTTTCTTAATAAACCTGGGATCCCTTCAAGATCTTACCCATAATCAGCATCATTCCTTGGATTTTATTTAGACTAATATGATTGCAGTAAAGAGCATTTGTTTGAAAAATCCACAAATAGTTTTGTGAACTATCCTTGTCTTTCCTTTCTTTTCTCTTTTTTAAATTGATTAGAGGAGACAATATAAGAATAATTTTAAGCTACAGTGGCATGGTGATTTGCTTGCCATTCTGTCATTTGACTGCAACTGTTTGAAAATGCAAATGTAATTGGACAGTGAATGTAAACCACTTGCAATGCCTGGCCCTTTCAAAGCGTCAAGGCTTTGTTCTAGAGAAGTCAAGGTTTTGCTTTTAGAGAAGGGTGAAAAGAAGTTTTTATTTATAAATTCTTTTCTTGCAATAAAATTACCAGAAGATAGAACAACAGAGGTGGTTTTTATTGCAAATTTGTATGCCTTTGTACAACCAAAAAAGTTTGTTTGATACTATTTTGATCAGCTATATAGGCCTTTTAAAATGTGAAGTTGACTGTAGAAATACAAGTACTGCACAATTTAAAAATAATGTTTAAAATACTGCATTCCAGATTATTACTTATTTTCAAAAAATATTAATTTAAAACTCCATGTTGTGCACATGAGACCTGATGCGGTGAGGACAAGCTATATGCGCTAGTATATGGATATGCTGTGTTGCTTGGCAAACACACATGGAAAACTGTTATATTTATCAGACATTGCTAAGTAGTGCATGGAGACAGAATCTCATGTGATGATCTCTAAATCAAGAATGCGGGATATTACTTTTTGCAGCCCAACCTTTGTGGTTTTTATTCCATGGCCTATTTTGTCCCACTGCAGATTGGTAGGGGATCTTGATTAATGCAGGGAGTAGGCAAATAAACTGGCAAAAATCAGTATGTCATGTTGATGTAATGCCAACTTGTAAAGAATCAAGTTTCTTTTTATATTAATTTTTGTTAGGCAGTTCTGCCTAGTGAGTATCCAAAACCACTTACAGCATTCTCCCCTTTTCCTTTTTCACCTACAGCAACTCTGTAGATTGCTGTAGGCTACACAGGGGGAGAATGATAGACAGCTTCCATGGCAGAGGGGGGATTTGAACCTGGGTCTCCCAAATCCTAGTCAGACTTTAATTCGCATCATGCTGGCTGAATGTTTCCCGTTATATTTTAAAATATTTTAAATATTTTAAAAATATTCAAAAATAATGAAAATATTGGATAAACTTTGTTCCAACATGTTAGTTTTGGACACCAGGTTAAATTCAGAAAAAGTGCACAAGATCTTATTGTTAATAGTTTTGAATGGAGTCCAAAGAATGACAGTATTGCAAATACAGTTTGGGGTTGAATGTCTCAAGCAGCAGTTCACCACTTCCTACTTTTCTTTCCATTCAATAAACTACTTCGAAATGAAGGTGATATTAAAAAGGCATCTGGTCAGTGGTGGGATCCAAAAATTTTAATAACAGGTTCTGATGGTGGTGAGATTCAAACAGTGGCGTCGCCGCACACACACACCTCCAGTCCCTATATCTACCATGTCATCTGGCCTCCCGTGGGCACAAAAAGGGGGGAGGGGGGCAGCCGGACGCCATCCACATTTTTACATGGGTTCTGTTTTTATGTAACTGATATTTAAATTATGTTTTAAGGTATGTTTTAACCTTGTTGTGAACCGCCCTGAACCCTCAAGGGGAGGGCGGTATATAAGACAAACAAACAAACAAACAAACAAACAAATAAATAAATTCCTTCTCAGCACTC
Organism: Sphaerodactylus townsendi; assembly: GCF_021028975.2. Taxonomy (NCBI): domain Eukaryota; kingdom Metazoa; phylum Chordata; class Lepidosauria; order Squamata; family Sphaerodactylidae; genus Sphaerodactylus; species Sphaerodactylus townsendi. Next base: position 124,285,616 of record NC_059425.1, on the reverse strand, counting down.
AGAAAAAATTAGTAACCACTTCTAAAGTGGTGAGAACTGGTTGGATCCCACCTCTGCATCTGGTGATTCCCCCCAAACGCTATACATCAAAAATTTGACTGGACATACCTAAACCATGGTTGAATTCAGCCAATATATTCCCTGCCCCCAGGCTGTTTTTGGACTTGGTTTGATTTTTTTTTCAGATGTTCTAGAAAATTTAACTTCAACTGAAATGTTATATGTGGTTTAAGTGTCTGAGTTTATAAATGCATTTAAATCCTAAACTGATTTAAAATCATTGGATAAACTTTCCCAATGACTATGAAGAGAAATTCTGGTTATAACCCCTTAATAGCTTCTCGGCCCTGTTTTTATTATTCAGAAGTACAGAAAACCATAGGCATAGTTTGGAATGAAGAGCTTCTGTCCTAACTTCATTTTTTTCTTCAAACATGAGCAGATTATTTGTGGATCTATGCTAGCTTTTAAATGAAACTGTTTTCTTTAGTAGAACAATAGGTGCCTTTAAACCTTTAAAATAATCAAAATGTAAATAACTATATATGTTGCCTTTCATTCGTGAAAGTGAAAGTAAATATATTTGTGTAGATTTATAGCCAATGTAACAAATTTAGAAATGGAGATGTCTGCTTTACCTATTTTTGCTTTTTAAAATTTGATCCTTGTGTGTGAAGTGCCATCAAGTCACAATCAACTCATGGTGATCCCATAGCGTTTTCAAGGCAAGTAACTAACAGAGGTGATTTGCGACTGCATCCCTCTGCATAACAACTCTGATGTTGCTTGGTGGTCTCCCATCCAAGTGCCAACCAGGGTCAACCCTGCGTAGCTTTTAAGATCTGAGGTGAGGATAATTTACTTCTTAACTAACAATAAAATTCTAAAATAATTTTAAGAAAAGGGTGAGAGCACTGTCTCATTCCTAAAATGTCAAAATTTTGACGTTTTGTTTTACGTGATTTATATAAAATATCCATTGCTTCAAGTAGCAGACATTTTGCATGAGTCTTAGAAAATATGCAGTATGATGTTTTCTTTTTTAAAAAAATAGTTCTCTCTCTATGATGTTGCATAGAAATGAGGATTTTACTGGACAAGATTGTTTTACAGGGGAAGTAGCTTCTAATGATCTTTCTAGTTAATTGAAACAGGGATTGGGATTGTGTAACTATTTTGTGGTAACTCTGACTAAAGATTTCCATTTGCAAATGTTGTGCATTCAAACTCATAATGTATAAATCTGTAGAAATAAGAGGTGTGTGTTGCGTATCAGACTGTTACAGTATTTTCTTAATACATAACACTAATCATAGTAAGTCTACTTCATTTCCTCATGGTGCACAATAATTTATTTTGTGCTGTAATCTGAGTGTTATTGCAAAATGGGTTTTCAGAGCAACAGCAACTCAGCAAAGTTTGGGTACAGATTATTAAGATTTTGGATTTGGAATTTTAGCAGAGACTGCATGAATCAAGGATCAAGTGTTGGATTAAGTAAGGGAAGGAAAGAGATGGGACAAAATATTTTGTTATGGATAATGGATAATTTCTTTTAAATTAAACTACTGAAGTTGGAATAGGAATATGACACTTTCTTTAAAGTCTGATGCTGCTACTTTGTGAAGCACCATGAATATTGATGATACTATATATATTCATAATAACTGCCTCATGTTGCTTCTTGCCAAGCAGGACCATGGTATAGCAGGTAAGAGCAGCTGGACTCAAATCTGGAGAACCAGGTTTGATTCCCTGCTCCTCCATATGAGTGGTGGACTTTTATCTGTTGTGGGGAGAGGAAGGAAATTAGTTTGTGAGCCACTTTGAGTTTCCTTACAGGAAAGAAGGGGGTATGAAACCAAACTCCTGCTCCTCCTGCTCCTGCTCTTCTTCTTCTTCTTCTTCTTCTTCTTCTTCTTCTTCTTCTTCTTCTTCTTCTTCTTCTTCTTCTTCTTCTTCTTCTTCTTCTTCTTCTTCTTCTTCTTCTTCTTCTTCTTCTTCTTCTTCTTCTTCTTCTTCTTCTTCTTCTTCTTCTTCTTCATTCAAATAGTGACCATTCTGAGACTTGATGCTAGGCTGCTTTGTTCATAACTGTCAGTAGTGACCCCTGTTTCCAGTTCATGTGCTTAGCCTAAAGACATGGTGCAATGCTAACTGAGGCCCCTTCCGCACATGCAAAATAATGCGTTTTCAAACCACTTTCACAACTGTTTGCAAGTGGATTTTGCCATTCTGCACAGCTTCAAAGAGCATTGAAAGCAGTTTGAAAGTGCATTATTCTGCATGTGCGGAATGAGCCAAAGACAGGTTTGTGTTCAATTTTTTGTACTCAGCCATTTTATAATGCAATAACATTGGATAATGGTATGTGGGATACATTGATTCTACCACATGTTGATGGTGCATTTACAATATACCAGCTTGTCCTTGGCATTTAAGATAGGATGTAGATTATGTAGTTTTTATTTAGTTCAAATAGAATGTTGAAGAGCTGCAGTTGTCTCAATGCATGCAATCATTTTGGTGACTCTCTGTGATCTTTTGTTTTAAATTTTTTCATGGTGTTTCAAGCTTTACCTCAGAAAAGTCAAAACAAGCCCATACTTCAGAGTTCAGTAGGAAAGGTTAGGAAATATTGCCATCAGCATTTGCTAGGTAGTGTCTGTGACCAATATCACTTTTCTTTGCCAAATATATGGAATATTTTTGGAATTTAAAAAAAAGTTTTCTAAAATTATTTCAGTGTAATACAGAGAGTACCCTCACATGAATGGCCCAGACTACTCAGTGTTATCAGATCTTGGAAGCTAATCAGGTTCAGCCCTGGTTAGTACTTGGATGGGAGATTACCAAGGAAGTCCAGGGAAGCAATGCAGAAGCAGGGCAATAGCAAACCTTCTCTGAATGTCTCTTCCCTGGAAAATCCTACAGGGTTGCCACTAATTGGCTGTAAATTCAAGCTGTATATAAATTGTAGAGAATATTATAAATCATTCTTATAATTATTCATAGTTGCTGTGGTATGAGAAGGGAATAATCTCAATTTTGTTATGATATGAGAAGGAAATAGTTTCTTTTTTAACGATACATTTTAACTAAATTGAAAGTCATTGTTTTAAGAACAGGAGTGGCTGTTTGCATATTCTACCACCAACAGTTAGAGCAAAAGTCTGGCGACTGTTGTTTGCAAGGGAAAGGGAAAGGGGCTGCACAGTTTAACTACTCTGACCTTTCAATTTTGCTCATGGTTAGAACATGTTCAGTAAAAGCTGGTCATAAGCAGAAACCAGACACATCATTTCTCCCTTTTTTGGAGACTGCATTATAGGGTGTTTAATCTTTTCAGGATGTAGCAAACTGAAGTGTGATAGGAATTAAGAGAAGCGAAGAAAAGAGAAAGTAGAAATAAGCATTTATAATTGCATTCAGAAATCTTTCAGCAGTACCTGTTGATACTTCCTGGGGCACTGAAGTTACAATCAAAATTAACCGTACTGACAAGCCCATGATTTTAACTAGTATATATGGTTTTAAGGATTTAAAACAAGTTGAGTAAAAGCAAATTGCTCAGGTAAAATCTAATTAATTTACAGTTATTAATTTACAGCTTTCTTCAAGAGAAAGAGCAAATATTGCAAGTGATTGAGATAATTTTGAGCATTCTATGCCGTGTTGTAATTATTATTATTTATGTATGTATTTACAAATATACGTCTTTACTTTTTGCTTTCATATGGGTCACCAAGGGGGTTCCAAAAACATACATAATGAAATCATATCTTAAACCACTAAAACTAACAAAAACAATTACAACTAGAGCTAAAGTACACATCCAAAGCCATAAAAACTAAACATTAGGAAGGAAGAATAACTGAGAGGATGCTGAATGAAACAAAAAAGTAGCTAATTATAATTTTCAACTTGTGGATATGGCATACACACAAATGAGTGTAAACAACATAGGATTCATGGCTATTTTAAAAAGCAGTTTAATCTACTGCAGCCCCCCCCCCCTTTTACAAATACTTTTAAAATGTTCTCCAGGACTAAACTAGTCTTCAGGACTCATTTTGATGGGGGGTGAAGTAGGATGGGGTTGGGGGCTATTTAACTTTTAACCCTGCTTATTTTCTTGCTGAACCCCCTCCACCCAGCTGCTGTTTACTTCCACCAGAGAAAATTTATGGGTCCTGATATTTTTTTCTTCAATATAAGTACAAGCAACTAAGGGGAGAAAGCAGCATTAGAAAAGTTTAGAATATTCCTCCTCTGCCATTCTGTCACCTGAAAAAGTAGCTCTGTTGGAAAAAAGTAAAAATCAGAGCTTTAGAAAATAATTGTAGTTAAAGGTAAAGAGTAAATACTTTCTAGACACTGAAGATATCAACCAATAGTTCAGTCAGAGATACAAACTAGTATGGTTGATTGGATCACCTTTGTCAATTTCATATCAAACTACCGATGTAATGTTAGGACAGAGAGAGATTTTGAGCCTGGGGACAATTAAAAAGAGTAATAGAAATAATCACTGCATGTAATTGGGGACTGCTGCAGTAATGATTGTGTGTTGCTTCAGATTAAATCTGTGGGGAGGGTGGGCTATGTGTTTCTGTACGTTTAGGTAATGGTGCCTGCACTGGGATTTGTTTTGGCTTCCATTTTGGGTTGGTAGTTCATAATAGTAGAAATGGAGCCTGAGACATTTTTACATTGCTGCTTGGCGATGTAACTGTTTAGTAATGCTAGAGTGCCTCTATGCAAAAGAAAAGAAAAAACTAGGGAGGGTTGTTCTTCTGTATTGTGGATGACAATGCTTCATGATCAAAATAACATGTTTTCAGAAGTAGCGTGTGGAATAAAAGCAACTGAAGAGACAAGGGGGGGGAATATACAAAACAACAGACGGACAGGAAGCGTACAGAATAATTTCATAGAAAACATTTCCAAGACACCAGGTTTCACCACTGGGAAAATCTGTGGTAAACTGTGCATATGGAAATGGCCATAACCATCTTCCGTTCCCTCACTTTGAGGGAACCCAGGGAGACACCATCAGTTCTCCTTGCTATTTTTCTGCTGAGCAGTAAGAGAAAAATGTTGTGTGCTTGTGTGTGTGTTGAGGGTGTTCATGTAAGGAGTGATTCTACTGGCGCTATGATATCTCTTCTGTTGCATCCTGGAATTGACATCATTGTGACATGTATCACTTTACCATTCACCCAAAACTCTAGAATCTGAGATGGTTAGAGAATTGTACCCTTTGGCAACCATGTAACTTCTGGGTTCCAGTTCGAGTAATATTACCACATCACAATATTACCACATCACATTCCCAAGGTTTCCCATCATTCCTTCATGAATGATTCTAGTCCTCATTTCAAGCTTTTTTGTGAGGAGGGGGATTTTATCTAGAAAATATACAAGACAAGAATCCTTAAATACTAAACTGTGTATCTCTACCCTAAAGTGCTACTGCCCAGGCCAAAAGTGTTACTGCCCAGAATCTTCCACCCTTTCTTGGTATGTTCTATTTAGTAACTACTGGATTCTGTATTGTGTGGAATATTGTGGTAAACTGTTGTGTAATCCACCTGCATTGAGCCCAGTTCACAATAAGTGCATATTTAGAAATCACATTTTTATTGCTTACTGCATCTGCTTAGTCATGTATCAGCTTGGACATAACTTGCTGGATGCAACATGTAGAATTCACTGATCTCTATTGTCTATCACCTAAGTTCAGTAATTTCCCACAATACTGTTAGCATAAACGAAAATCTGCCAGCCTTTGCCTTCTTTCCCCCAGCCAACTGCCTTACTTCCTTCTTTTAAAGGTTTCATACCTATTTGCAATTTTTCATCAGCAATATAAGCATAAACTTTTAATTTGTTAATTTAATGCAAGAGAGTGAGGAACAGTCTGTAATTTTACTATGAGACAAAAAGAACCTTCAGAAGTTATTAGAGACCATGAGTTATTTCCTTTTGTCTTTGAAAATGAGACAAAACTTTTTATTGGAACAACTGGTATTTTAAAGTACTAGCAGTGTTTGTTTTGTCAATTCATTCTTGCTGATCCTTTTGTACGGAAGTAGTCTTGGTATAAAATTTATTTACTCACAGTGACAGTTTTCATATTTCAGTTCTTTTATTCTTGAGATAATGTGATATTGAGTGTCATATGATTATGCCCATTATTTCCTACAATCCTGATTTTGAAAAAAAAAAAGATTTCTCACCCTATTCCCATCCCCCTACTTTCAGTGATATTTTGTCCATCAGGCAAAAAATACAGATAAGAATATAAGAGCCAAGTAGGAGCTTCTCAAGTTAAATAGATGTGAAATCCTTTGAAACAGAATTTCTAGAATCAGAATATCTTTCGCATTAAGCTCCACATTTATTCATTTCCCTTAAATGTTTGTATCCTTAAGGAGTTTGTGATGATACAGAGTCAGTGCATATATTATGTGTTCATTCATTCAAACTATGACAGTATATATCTTTCTGGGTAATTTGACTGGCATAATTGAAGATATCTTTTCACCATTTTTCAGCAGTCCACCTTATCAAAACTTAATTTCCATAAATGATGGATCTTGACTCTTGATGGAGAATGAAGTGTTCAATTACCTTGTGTTCATGTGCTAATGAGCCAGAAAGTGGCTTAAGGGGGTTTCTTTTCACTACAGATGCCTGTTTGGTTATGCACATGCTGCTTTTTAATGTTTTCTTCTGTGTCTCTGTCTACACTCAAATGGTGGTCTTAATGGTTAACAGTGGATAATCTGTCTGCTTGACAACAAGTCTCTCCACCTTCTTCGGCTCAGCAGGAGCAGGAGTGGCCTGTAATTAGTGGAGCCATTAAGTTAACTGTTTGATTTAAAGTGATTTCTTTCTCCTTTTGCTCTCCTGGCACCTCTTGTATATGGAATCCTGAAATGCACTTTCTCCGCTCCATTATATACAGTCTGTCAATATCTATCATTGGGGTAAACATTGTAATTAGCCAGAATTACACGAGTGGGGAAGATATTTCTAAGGCTTCATGTATAAAATGACTTTTAATAAGGGATTATTTCTTTTGATGGGTTTTTTTTGGTGAATATGAGAAAACTGGCAGGACATCAGATGCTCCTGTTGATTAGTGGTAGTAGTTACACAAGAAAAGAAGCCCATAAACTTCTATAAGTTATGGTAGTGCCATCACTAGTGCCTATCTTGCTTCAACATATTTTGGCAGCACTAAGATATTTGGAATCAGATGTTCCCTTAGTTTTTACTCATCAGTTTAGATACCCTAGAGATTTTCCATGGAGCAGTCTCATCACCTACTCCCCACCCCCACCTGAAATACTTTCTGAAAAGGGAGAAGGCGAAGAAGTGTGAATGAAATTCTTCTGCCTATGGAAAAACTCAGGGAGATCAAAATCATTGTTGGGAATATGTAATACAGGATACCTATAGAAATAGCATGTATAGTAATATAACCCCACTAGAGTTGGGTTGGAACTATTTTTTTTTAATATAAACAACCTTTTGGAGCAATGTATTCTGAATAAATGTTTGATTTAATAATATTACTCGAATTAGCTAATAAAACTTTTATTGAACTCTCCCAATTTAGGTGAGGATCATGTAAACTGCCACAGTTTTGAGAAGTAAAGTCAGAAAATTCAGGGGGAGGGGAGAAAGCAGGATTTAATTAATAAATAATTTTACATTCACTTCTTAAAAGCAGTCAAAACTTTTCTTTTCTTTCCACAAGAAGGTCATTTTGGCTGTATTAGAGGAGGATTAGATGAAATTAATTATTTATTTAATTTTTAACCTGCCCTTTCCAGAGCAAGTCAGGCTCAGGGTGGCATACAAAGCAATTTAAATTACACATTTGCATTTAAAATCCTCAATGTTTCTCAATGCTAAAAATTATGATGGCACCATAAAACATATACAATAACAGAACTATGGGAAGAAATAAGAACAACTAAACTCCAGAGAGAAAAAGGAAAGTAAACATGAATTTAGTAATAATTAGGTGAGGGAAGAGGGAGGTGGGACGGGCGGACAGGGAGGCCAGCTAGATGGAAACCATTGATGTCATTAACCACAGGCCTGCTGAATGTTTCTGTGTTACAGGCCTTGTAAAATTGCAACAGATCCTGTAGGGCCCATGTCTCACTAGATACAGAGTGTAATCGGACTGGGGCCAGAGCCAGGGACCACCAGTATGTTATTTTTTGCTGAGTGTAGTGCTCTTTTGGGGGTATATCAGGAGAGGCAGTCTCGCAGGTACAACACTCCCAGGCTGTTTATGACTTTAAAGGTCAATACCAAAACCTTGAACCTGATCTGGTACTTCACCTGGAGCCAGTGCAGTTGGTGGAACACTGGTTGAATATGCACCATGTGCAGATCTGCATCAATGTATTCTGGACCAGCTGTAATTTCTGGAGCAGTCTCAAGGGTAGAGCAAGTTACAGTAGCCTAACCTGGAGGTGACCATTGCATGGGTCTTAGTGGCTAAGTCAGAGCAAAGCAGGAAAGGGACCAGTTGCCATACCTGGTAAGGTGAAAAAGTGCCACTCTGGCTAATTTGTGATCTGTACCTCCATTGATTGGGAGGCATCCAGTTTTACTCTCAAACTCCTGGCAGTCGATTCTGGTGTTAGTTGCATACTATCAAGAGTTGTAAATCCTAAATCTCTATGACCCAGCCACAGGACCTCCATCTATGATGGATTCAATTTCAGTTGACTTGCTCTCAGCCATTTCTCCACAGCTTCCAAACATCTGGCCAGTATCACCTGACTGATATCTGGCCAGCCGTCTATCAGCAGATATAGCTGTGTTTCATCTGCATACTGATAACCTAGCCTGAAACTCCAGACTAGTTGAGGGGGCACATATCGATATTAAAAGGAGAGGGTTGCCTCCTGAGGGACTGCACACAGCAAAGGGTGCCATGATGACATCCTCTCTCCTTGTACTACCCTCTGTTCCTGACCTTGGAGAAATGAGACTAGGCTGTTCCACATGTACCAGAGTCAGAATGGTTGTGGGCCAATAAATCATGATCAACTGTGTCAAATGCTGCTGTCAGACCAACTAGTAGCTGCAATGCTGACCTGTCTTGATCCAGCTGTCTATGGAGATTGTCTGTTAGGGCAACCAGCACCGCCTCCATCCCATGTACAATTCAGAAACCAGATGGAAATGCTGTGCTGATGTGTTCTCCAGGAATGCCTGATACTGGTCTGCTGCCATTCTCTGAACTACTTTATTCAGGAATGGAGGATCTGACACTGGGCAGTAGTTAGATCAGTGGTTTTCAACCTGGGGGTTGCATCCCCTTTGAGGGTCGAATGACCCTTTCACTGGGGTCACCTAAGACCATCAGAAAACGGTCTTTTTATATGTTATATATACCAATTTTATGGTTGGGGGTCACCACAACATGAGGAACTGTATTAAAGGGTCACAGCATTAAGAAGGTTGAGAACCACTGAGTTAGATGGATCAGTAGGATCCAAAGATGGCTTTTTAAAGAGAGGTCTTACCATTGCCTCTTTCAACCCCAGCAAACACCCCCAAACTTATGTCTTCCAAGCGGGGGCTGTATCCCATCACCACTAACTTTCACCAGCCACAGTGGATACAGGCCCATGGTGCAAGTGATAGGATTCACAGCCGCCAGGTTCCTGCCAACATCAACCTAGGAGAGTCAGCTGAACTGGTCCAACATGGGATCTGAAGAAGATGATTTTGGATTTATACCCTACCTTTCCCTCTTCTTTCTCTGCGGCCCCTTCCGCACACGCAAAATAATGCGTTTTCAAACCACTTTCACAACTGTTTGCAAGTGGATTTTGCTATTCCGCACATCGTCAAAGAGCACTGAAAGCAGTTTGAAAGTGCATTATTCTGCATGTGCGGAATGAGCCTGCCTTTCTCAAAGCAGCTTGCAAACTCCTTCCCTTCCTCTCCCACAACAGACACCTTGTGAGGTAGGTGAGGCTGAGAGAACTGTGACTAGGCCAAGGTCACCCAGCAGACTTCTTGTGGAACAGTGGGAAAAGAAATCTGGTTCATCAGATAAGACTTTGTTGCTCATGTTAAGGAGTAAGAATAAAACTCAGTTCTCCAGATTAGAGTCTGCCACTCTTTATCACAATACCACACTGGCTCTCCAGTTCTCTCACTATATTGGTGGGTAGATTCTAACAGAGCAACAAAATTTTATCTGCAAAAGGTCACAAAATCCACACAGCTAATTTCTGAACCACTATCACTTTGAAAATTCCCCGTGAGAGAGTTAAGTATCAAATTATTCTAGAAAATGGCACTGGGAGAGAGCTGGTGGATGCAATGAAGGCCGCATAATAATCCCTTTTAGCATTTTTCATCATTATTTTATAGGATAAGCGTCCTATCACTTGTGGCTGAGTATTGATTATGTCACCAATTCCGTCTAGTTATGTCACTAATCTCCTACTTTCTCCTTTGTGGCGCTGCAGTATACCATGGGGTTAGTTTGGATTAGGAGTGAAGAAAATATAAGGGAGCAATCATGTTGATGGCTTTGCCAGTCTTCCACCAGCACATCCAAGAAGCCACCGGACATATCAGATCCTTCAAAACATTCTGGAAACCAAGTCAATAAGTCTCTGTGAGTGAGCATAAATTAGTTCATTTCCTATGTAGGGAGGGCCAGAATACCCAAATGGTTCTTCAGGGCAAAGTGGTCTGACCATGGCAAGCTATCAATGGAGACAATTCACATCTATCCAAACATCAGATCCAGTATGTGGCCTGCTCAATATCTGGGACTCAAGACAAATTAAGAGAGTCCCAGTGCTGTCATAGAAGATACTAGGTCCATAGTCTGCAAGAAAGAACCCCAAGACCAAATCCGCTACTGCCTCCTGCAAGTTTAACATGCTCCCTCAATCAATTCCAGAGATCCTTGGGGTGAGAAGTGCCCTGAATTATATACTATTAATTATATTTTATTCATATGAAAGTAAAGATTACATTAACAGAATAATTAGACTCTTAACATCTTAATTCACGATTACTTTACAGTAAATTCTTCTTAGGTCAAAAAGTGACTTCACAGTGACGCAGCTGAAAGAGATGTAATAGCATAATAAAACAATATTTATAGCAGCACAAATTTATGGTCAGCTATAGATGAGAGAATGTACTGTTGTCTTTTTTCAGAATGATCACACATCGCTATAATCAGTCTAGTGTATACAGTGGATATAAAAGGTATGGAAAGCAGGTTAAAGCTATGAGCAGGAAGTTAGTAGTAGCATTTAAGAAGTAGAATAGATAATCTATCAGGCAGTGGGCTTTAGATTGTCCTAGAAGCATTTACATGCAACTGGAGTTAGTAGGGCCACTCTTGGGGAACAATGCCATCCAAACTGCAAATACTGTAATATTGAGGCTTCCTGCTGTATCATGACAGCAGTCTAGAATAGAATAGAATAGAATAGAATAGAATAGAATAGAATAGAATAGAATAGAATAGAATAGAATCTTTATTGGCCAAGTGTGATTGGACACACAAGGAATTTGTCTCCGGTGCATATGCTCTCAGTGTACATAAAAGAAAAATACATTTGTCAAGAATCATAAGGTACAGCACTTAATGATTGTCATATAGGTCTAGTAAGCAATCAGGAAACAATCAGTAGTAATGAAAACATAAAATGTAAAATCATAAAATAAAATAAAATAAAATGTCAGCACAGGCTATAGTCATACAGTCATAAGTGGGAGGAGATGGGTAATAGGAATGATGAAAAAAGTAGTGCAGTAATTATATAATAAGTATATAATAAATAGTTTAACATTATCGGGGGAATTATTTGTTTAACAGAGTGATGGCATTCAGGATGGGGGGTGGGGGGGGGGGGGGGAGGGGGGGGGTGGGGGGTGGGGGGGGGGGGGGGGGGGGGGGGGGGTGGGGGTGGGTGGTGGGGGTGGGGGGGGGTGGGGGGTGGGGGTGGGGGGGGGGGGGGGGGGGGGGGGGTGGTGGGGTGATGGGGGGGGGGGTGTGGGGGGGGGGGGGGGTGGGGGGGGGGGGGGGTCGGGGGGGGGGAGTGGGGTGGGGGGTGGGGGAGGTGGGGGTGGGGGGGGGTGGGGGGGTGGGGGGGTGGGGGGGGGGGGGGGTGGGGGGGGGGGGGGGTGGGGGGGGGGGGGGGTGGGGGGGGGGGGGGGTGGGGGGGGGGGGGGGTGGGGGGGGGGGGGGGTGGGGGGGGGGGGGGGTGGGGGGGGGGGGGGGTGGGGGGGGGGGGGGGTGGGGGGGGGGGGGGGTGGGGGGGGGGGGGGGTGGGGGGGGGGGGGGGTGGGGGGGGGGGGGGGTGGGGGGGGGGGGGGGTGGGGGGGGGGGGGGGTGGGGGGGGGGGGGGGTGGGGGGGGGGGGGGGTGGGGGGGGGGGGGGGTGGGGGGGGGGGGGGGTGGGGGGGGGGGGGGGTGGGGGGGGGGGGGGGTGGGGGGGGGGGGGGGTGGGGGGGGGGGGGGGTGGGGGGGGGGGGGGGTGGGGGGGGGGGGGGGTGGGGGGGGGGGGGGGTGGGGGGGGGGGGGGGTGGGGGGGGGGGGGGGTGGGGGGGGGGGGGGGTGGGGGGGGGGGGGGGTGGGGGGGGGGGGGGGTGGGGGGGGGGGGGGGTGGGGGGGGGGGGGGGTGGGGGGGGGGGGGGGTGGGGGGGGGGGGGGGTGGGGGGGGGGGGGGGTGGGGGGGGGGGGGGGTGGGGGGGGGGGGGGGTGGGGGGGGGGGGGGGTGGGGGGGGGGGGGGGTGGGGGGGGGGGGGGGTGGGGGGGGGGGGGGGTGGGGGGGGGGGGGGGTGGGGGGGGGGGGGGGTGGGGGGGGGGGGGGGTGGGGGGGGGGGGGGGTGGGGGGGGGGGGGGGTGGGGGGGGGGGGGGGTGGGGGGGGGGGGGGGTGGGGGGGGGGGGGGGTGGGGGGGGGGGGGGGTGGGGGGGGGGGGGGGTGGGGGGGGGGGGGGGTGGGGGGGGGGGGGGGTGGGGGGGGGGGGGGGTGGGGGGGGGGGGGGGTGGGGGGGGGGGGGGGTGGGGGGGGGGGGGGGTGGGGGGGGGGGGGGGTGGGGGGGGGGGGGGGTGGGGGGGGGGGGGGGTGGGGGGGGGGGGGGGTGGGGGGGGGGGGGGGTGGGGGGGGGGGGGGGTGGGGGGGGGGGGGGGTGGGGGGGGGGGGGGGTGGGGGGGGGGGGGGGTGGGGGGGGGGGGGGGTGGGGGGGGGGGGGGGTGGGGGGGGGGGGGGGTGGGGGGGGGGGGGGGTGGGGGGGGGGGGGGGTGGGGGGGGGGGGGGGTGGGGGGGGGGGGGGGTGGGGGGGGGGGGGGGTGGGGGGGGGGGGGGGTGGGGGGGGGGGGGGGTGGGGGGGGGGGGGGGTGGGGGGGGGGGGGGGTGGGGGGGGGGGGGGGTGGGGGGGGGGGGGGGTGGGGGGGGGGGGGGGTGGGGGGGGGGGGGGGTGGGGGGGGGGGGGGGTGGGGGGGGGGGGGGGTGGGGGGGGGGGGGGGTGGGGGGGGGGGGGGGTGGGGGGGGGGGGGGGTGGGGGGGGGGGGGGGTGGGGGGGGGGGGGGGTGGGGGGGGGGGGGGGTGGGGGGGGGGGGGGGTGGGGGGGGGGGGGGGTGGGGGGGGGGGGGGGTGGGGGGGGGGGGGGGTGGGGGGGGGGGGGGGTGGGGGGGGGGGGGGGTGGGGGGGGGGGGGGGTGGGGGGGGGGGGGGGTGGGGGGGGGGGGGGGTGGGGGGGGGGGGGGGTGGGGGGGGGGGGGGGTGGGGGGGGGGGGGGGTGGGGGGGGGGGGGGGTGGGGGGGGGGGGGGGTGGGGGGGGGGGGGGGTGGGGGGGGGGGGGGGTGGGGGGGGGGGGGGGTGGGGGGGGGGGGGGGTGGGGGGGGGGGGGGGTGGGGGGGGGGGGGGGTGGGGGGGGGGGGGGGTGGGGGGGGGGGGGGGTGGGGGGGGGGGGGGGTGGGGGGGGGGGGGGGTGGGGGGGGGGGGGGGTGGGGGGGGGGGGGGGTGGGGGGGGGGGGGGGTGGGGGGGGGGGGGGGTGGGGGGGGGGGGGGGTGGGGGGGGGGGGGGGTGGGGGGGGGGGGGGGTGGGGGGGGGGGGGGGTGGGGGGGGGGGGGGGTGGGGGGGGGGGGGGGTGGGGGGGGGGGGGGGTGGGGGGGGGGGGGGGTGGGGGGGGGGGGGGGTGGGGGGGGGGGGGGGTGGGGGGGGGGGGGGGTGGGGGGGGGGGGGGGTGGGGGGGGGGGGGGGTGGGGGGGGGGGGGGGTGGGGGGGGGGGGGGGTGGGGGGGGGGGGGGGTGGGGGGGGGGGGGGGTGGGGGGGGGGGGGGGTGGGGGGGGGGGGGGGTGGGGGGGGGGGGGGGTGGGGGGGGGGGGGGGTGGGGGGGGGGGGGGGTGGGGGGGGGGGGGGGTGGGGGGGGGGGGGGGTGGGGGGGGGGGGGGGTGGGGGGGGGGGGGGGTGGGGGGGGGGGGGGGTGGGGGGGGGGGGGGGTGGGGGGGGGGGGGGGTGGGGGGGGGGGGGGGTGGGGGGGGGGGGGGGTGGGGGGGGGGGGGGGTGGGGGGGGGGGGGGGTGGGGGGGGGGGGGGGTGGGGGGGGGGGGGGGTGGGGGGGGGGGGGGGTGGGGGGGGGGGGGGGTGGGGGGGGGGGGGGGTGGGGGGGGGGGGGGGTGGGGGGGGGGGGGGGTGGGGGGGGGGGGGGGTGGGGGGGGGGGGGGGTGGGGGGGGGGGGGGGTGGGGGGGGGGGGGGGTGGGGGGGGGGGGGGGTGGGGGGGGGGGGGGGTGGGGGGGGGGGGGGGTGGGGGGGGGGGGGGGTGGGGGGGGGGGGGGGTGGGGGGGGGGGGGGGTGGGGGGGGGGGGGGGTGGGGGGGGGGGGGGGTGGGGGGGGGGGGGGGTGGGGGGGGGGGGGGGTGGGGGGGGGGGGGGGTGGGGGGGGGGGGGGGTGGGGGGGGGGGGGGGTGGGGGGGGGGGGGGGTGGGGGGGGGGGGGGGTGGGGGGGGGGGGGGGTGGGGGGGGGGGGGGGTGGGGGGGGGGGGGGGTGGGGGGGGGGGGGGGTGGGGGGGGGGGGGGGTGGGGGGGGGGGGGGGTGGGGGGGGGGGGGGGTGGGGGGGGGGGGGGGTGGGGGGGGGGGGGGGTGGGGGGGGGGGGGGGTGGGGGGGGGGGGGGGTGGGGGGGGGGGGGGGTGGGGGGGGGGGGGGGTGGGGGGGGGGGGGGGTGGGGGGGGGGGGGGGTGGGGGGGGGGGGGGGTGGGGGGGGGGGGGGGTGGGGGGGGGGGGGGGTGGGGGGGGGGGGGGGTGGGGGGGGGGGGGGGTGGGGGGGGGGGGGGGTGGGGGGGGGGGGGGGTGGGGGGGGGGGGGGGTGGGGGGGGGGGGGGGTGGGGGGGGGGGGGGGTGGGGGGGGGGGGGGGTGGGGGGGGGGGGGGGTGGGGGGGGGGGGGGGTGGGGGGGGGGGGGGGTGGGGGGGGGGGGGGGTGGGGGGGGGGGGGGGTGGGGGGGGGGGGGGGTGGGGGGGGGGGGGGGTGGGGGGGGGGGGGGGTGGGGGGGGGGGGGGGTGGGGGGGGGGGGGGGTGGGGGGGGGGGGGGGTGGGGGGGGGGGGGGGTGGGGGGGGGGGGGGGTGGGGGGGGGGGGGGGTGGGGGGGGGGGGGGGTGGGGGGGGGGGGGGGTGGGGGGGGGGGGGGGTGGGGGGGGGGGGGGGTGGGGGGGGGGGGGGGTGGGGGGGGGGGGGGGTGGGGGGGGGGGGGGGTGGGGGGGGGGGGGGGTGGGGGGGGGGGGGGGTGGGGGGGGGGGGGGGTGGGGGGGGGGGGGGGTGGGGGGGGGGGGGGGTGGGGGGGGGGGGGGGTGGGGGGGGGGGGGGGTGGGGGGGGGGGGGGGTGGGGGGGGGGGGGGGTGGGGGGGGGGGGGGGTGGGGGGGGGGGGGGGTGGGGGGGGGGGGGGGTGGGGGGGGGGGGGGGTGGGGGGGGGGGGGGGTGGGGGGGGGGGGGGGTGGGGGGGGGGGGGGGTGGGGGGGGGGGGGGGTGGGGGGGGGGGGGGGTGGGGGGGGGGGGGGGTGGGGGGGGGGGGGGGTGGGGGGGGGGGGGGGTGGGGGGGGGGGGGGGTGGGGGGGGGGGGGGGTGGGGGGGGGGGGGGGTGGGGGGGGGGGGGGGTGGGGGGGGGGGGGGGTGGGGGGGGGGGGGGGTGGGGGGGGGGGGGGGTGGGGGGGGGGGGGGGTGGGGGGGGGGGGGGGTGGGGGGGGGGGGGGGTGGGGGGGGGGGGGGGTGGGGGGGGGGGGGGGTGGGGGGGGGGGGGGGTGGGGGGGGGGGGGGGTGGGGGGGGGGGGGGGTGGGGGGGGGGGGGGGTGGGGGGGGGGGGGGGTGGGGGGGGGGGGGGGTGGGGGGGGGGGGGGGTGGGGGGGGGGGGGGGTGGGGGGGGGGGGGGGTGGGGGGGGGGGGGGGTGGGGGGGGGGGGGGGTGGGGGGGGGGGGGGGTGGGGGGGGGGGGGGGTGGGGGGGGGGGGGGGTGGGGGGGGGGGGGGGTGGGGGGGGGGGGGGGTGGGGGGGGGGGGGGGTGGGGGGGGGGGGGGGTGGGGGGGGGGGGGGGTGGGGGGGGGGGGGGGTGGGGGGGGGGGGGGGTGGGGGGGGGGGGGGGTGGGGGGGGGGGGGGGTGGGGGGGGGGGGGGGTGGGGGGGGGGGGGGGTGGGGGGGGGGGGGGGTGGGGGGGGGGGGGGGTGGGGGGGGGGGAGGGTGGGGGGGGGGAGGGGGGTGGGGCGGGGGGTGGGTGGGATGGTGCAGGGGGGAAGGGGGGGGGGAGGTTGGGGGGGGGGTGGTTGGGGGGGGGGGGGGGTGGGGGCGCTTGGGGGGGGGGGGGGGGGGGGGGGGCTGAGGGTTGGGGGGTGTGGATGGGGGTGGATGGGGGGGGGGGAGGGTGGCCGGCCTCCGCTTCACCCGTTCATGCGAACGGGCTTGCGCCCCCACGCCGCCAGAACTCTTGGCGGCGTGGGGGCGCATCCTGGCCGTGCGGAAACAGCCTTTGTCTTTTGGTACTTGAACTAGTGTTAAGGACTTGGGAACAGTAAAATTCAGAAGTGACTAAGGATTCACCAAGGAGAGGCAGATGCTATTCCCACCCCCACCCCCAGTGTGCAAATGTTAAGGGTTCATGTACATAAATAGGTATTCTGATAATCAGTGGCTTTTCACAAGTCCAAAACAATATCTATCTAATGCAGCAGTAGCAAGAATGTAACACAATTTCTTTCAAAGTGACCCCCATCAAATCACATATAATCAGGCAGTCTTATAAGTCAGGGAAGAGGCTTTTTGGTGTAACCTCTTCCCCCATATCTGATTTCCACAAGCAGAGAGATCTTGATGTAGGGATACTTTCATACAGTTTCCCATCTATATTTTGAAGTTCTAATTTCAAAGGTGACTTTTTCATGACAATATTTACAGCAGTGCTCCTATTTGAATAGAAGAATGGATTAGTAAATTGGTGCTGTGGTCCACTGCCTCCCGTTTGAATGGGGTTGCCCATGAAATTTTATTTTTCTAATAAAGAGTTCAATTTCTGATATTACAAATTAAATCAGAGTCTGATATTACAACTTAAATCAGAGTTGGATTTAACAACAAGGCTTCTTTCAACAACAGTGTGTGGCTCTTGCCAAGATTTGGAGTAACACTTGGGTGGAAAAGAGTTGTTATAGGTCCCTCCCATATCACTTAGACCTTCCAGGATTAGAGAGGAAAGCTCCTATCCATCCATCTATCTATCAATCCATCCATCACTCTTTTTCCCTCCCTTTCTCACAATAATTCTGTAAGGTAGGAGAGGCCAAGAGAGAGTGACTAACCTATGGTCACCCAGTGAACTTCCATGATATGTAATTTCATGGTATGAAATTCCATGGAATGTAGATTGACACCTTGGTGTCCCATATCCTGTGTGGCACTCTAATCACTACACTGCACTGACTCTCTACTGACTATAAATATTATCATGTCATAGTTCCGTGCCACCTACATGTTGACTGGTAGTGATCTGGCCAAGGTCTGAGGTAAACGTCTTGCTATCTGAGATGGTTTTAAGGATTGAGCCTGGTGCTATCTTTATGCAAAGTATTTGAGCCACTACTGAGCTATGGTCCTTCTTTTTATTTCAAAATATAATTGGTAGAGGGTGGGACTCTGAACTCAATATGACTTGTTTATATGAGCCAAAATAGTCAATTTTATTTTGCTTTTTAGAAAAGTTCTTAGAAAACCTAGATTGTCAGAATTTTGTCAGGAGCCTGTGGATAATAACAATGTAAGAGCTCTGCTGGATCAAACCTGTGATCTGTCTCTAGTCTAGCATCATGTTTCACATAGCCGCCAACCAGTAACTCTGGAGGAGTGAGGCTTTTCCTCAGTGTTTTCTCCTAGCATTGGTATTCAGATGTTTACTGCCTCTAAATATAAAGATTCTACTTAGTCACCATGGCCAATCACCACTGATTGATCACCTCCACAAATCACCTCCACAAATCTTTCTATTTGTATTTTAAAGTCATCCATTCTTGTGGCCATCACTGCATTTTCTAGTCATCAACTTTATTCAATGCCCTCAAATTCTAATATTTTGGGAAAGGAAGGATAAGTTCTTTCAGCCACTATCTGTACCCCATGCATAATTTTGTAAACTTCTATCATGTCCCTCCCTTTGTTGTCTCTTTTCTAAATGGAGAAGTCACAAACACTTCAGCCTTTCCTCATAAAAAAAGGTGCTTTAACCCACTGGTGATCTTAGTTGCCCTTAGTTGCCCTTGAACTTTTTTCATCTCTGTAATGTCCTACTGGTGACCAGAATGCCCCAAAAGTATTCCAAAAGGCTGCATCATTGAGCTATACAGAAGCATGAGAACATTGGCTCTTGTATATTCACCCCCTTTCCAAATAATCCATAGCCCTGAGTTTTCCCTTTTTAAGTACTACAGCACGCTGGATTGACGTTTTCCACACAGTCTCTTTTACACAGTCTCTGTCACTCACCATTTTTGCAAGTTCAGACTTAAAGTTGGAATTTTTTGTTCCAATGTGTACCATCTTACACTTACCTATATTCAGTATTATTTGTTACATTGTTATTCACTTACTCAATTTGTGGAAATCCTTTTGAAGTTTTTCATAGTTGGCCTTGGTTTTCATCACCTTGAGTAATTTTTGTGTCATCTACAAACTTGAACACTAATCTGCTCACTTTAAGTTCCAGGTCATTTATGATTCAGTAAACCCAAATCACAGAAAAACGCAAAAAAGCCATAACTGCTTTTTGTGTTTTTTCATTTTCTGATTAAAAACCCGCATATATCCAAAAATCCGAATATACCTGAGCCTGACTTTTTCAGCTTTTAAATCTTTTCCCACTTTGCCACCATTTCCCAAGCCCAAGTAGACTTGAGAGTCAGTGGAGGAAGGGAGAGAACTTTGTACACACTGGGCAAGCTCCAGAGGCGCACCATGGGTAAATGGCGCCTGGAGACAAATTGTCTCCAGGATGCCCCCCAGGCTCTGCACCCTGATGCCCCCAGGCTCTACCCCCCACTGACCTTGACCCCGCCCATGTCACCATGGACATGGGCAAGGTCTAGGGTGCCCACCTCCCCTCCCCCTGCCGGCTGGGCTCCCAGCCAGCAGCCTGCAGTCTCTTCTGACTGGGGAGGGGAGGAAGGAAGGGAGGGGGAGTCCAGGGGGGGTTGAGGGTTCTTGGAGGCAGCAGGAAGTCCTGCTGCCTCATTGTTTTTGCGTGCCTCGACTGACACGGATAGGTTGAGGCACATGAAAACGACGAGGCAGCAGGACTTCCTGGTCACGGGGGCCAATTTTGCGCCCCCCACGTGACCAGAAGAGTGGCGCCCGGGGACAAGGGGTACCCCTTGTCCCTAGGTAGATACGCAACTGGCAAGCTCAGAATGGCATGGAGTTATGTCCTTCACCAATCCTTTCCAAGGCCTCTGGGCTTGCACAGTGCATCATATAATTTTCTCTCACCTTCCAGAGCTTCAGGGGCTTGGAAGGCACTGGCAGGGGATGTAGAGAGAGAACTTGGAAAATGCCTTGGGAATGGGGGGAGGGCTGAAAAAATTAAGGTTTTTTATCCCCCAAATTTTCAGTAATAGCCAAATAAAAGCCAATTGATATCAACCTTATTTTATTTTACCAAAAATTTCTGGGTTAAACAAATCTAAACCTGACATTTATTGGTCAGAAGGTGCTCATGCCTAATTTATTCCTGTTCTTGTCTTTCCTTCATGTAGCCAATTCTTAATCCATAAAATGAGCCAACTTCTTATTCCTGACTTCTCAGATTACTGAGGAGTCTTTGGTGAGATATCTTGTTAAAAGTCTTTTGTAAGTCCAAGCATTCAGTGTCTGCTGGGAAAGAGACAGAAAATCAGCGTGACTTCTGTATGCCACTGGCGTAATGCCCATTGGGCAATGTGGGCAGCTGCCCAGGGCATCACCTTGTGGGGGGCATCAAAATGCTGGGTTTGTTTTTAAGTATTTTTAGTGGTTTTCCATTTTTGGCCTGCAGGAGGTGCAGTTTTTAGGATATCGACACCAAAATTTCAGCGTATCATCAGAAGACTGTCCTTATGATACCCCCCAAGTTTGGTGAGGTTTGGTTCAGGGAGTCCAAAGTTATGGACTCCCAGAGGGGGTGCCCCTATCCCCCATTGTTTCCAATGGGAGCTAATAGGAGATGGGGGCTACAGTTTTGAGGGTCCATAACTATGGCCCCCCTGAACCAAACTGCACCAAACCTGGCGAGTAGCATAAGGACAGTTTCCTGATGATATACTGAAAGTTTGGTGCTGATATGTCTAAAAATGCACCCCCTGCAGGCACCAATGTCCTGGTGTAAAAAAAATTGGTCGTGGTGGAGTGGCCGCCCATGGGGGGGGGCATCCAACTCAGGTTTTGCCTAGGGCTACAGTTTGCCCAGGGCTGCCTTGTTACGCCCCTGCTGTATGCTCACTTTTTCAAAGTCCAAAAGGTTGGTGAGGCAGGATTTCTCTTGCAGAAGCCATACTGATTTTCCATCAGCAGGTTTTGTTCCTCTAAATGCCTGCTAATTTGATCTCGAATTATAGTTTATACTAATATGTCCTGCATGTGACTAAATTTGATTACTGCAAAGAAAAAGAACCAAATATTTTGAATTAGGGAATGGACAGCAATAGTTCTTATA
This sequence comes from Sphaerodactylus townsendi, assembly GCF_021028975.2. Taxonomy (NCBI): domain Eukaryota; kingdom Metazoa; phylum Chordata; class Lepidosauria; order Squamata; family Sphaerodactylidae; genus Sphaerodactylus; species Sphaerodactylus townsendi. The sequence continues at coordinate 124,264,382 of NC_059425.1, read as the reverse complement.
TCTCCAGCACTTGTGATTTATTCTACAAAGGAGCAATAATTAAATATATATCAGGGAATACCCCCCAAAATAGAGAACTAGTGTAGTACTCCAATTAGAATGGACTGGGATTTGACAGTCCCAGCTCAGCTGTGAAGCTCACCAAATGATTCTGGACTTTCTCAGGTTAGTCACACTTTCTCCACCTAGCCTATCCCATAGAGTTTGCTTGAGTATCAAAACAGAAGTATGGAAAACCATGTGACTAACCTGAGTTTCTTGGAGGAAGGGTGCTTTAAAAATGTAACAGCAGAAAAATGTGCCAGGCCATTGATATATATCACATTATTTCTTTCTTTACTGTTTTGAGTCTGCTATTCTCACTGATACTCAAAGCAGATTAATTTGTTGTTCTGTCAAGAAAATTTTAAATTCACCTTTTTAAACTGATGATCTTTTTGCCAAATTGACATAACCTGTGAAAAAGATAGGAGCATGAAAATATAACCAAGCAATTGAATCTATACTGTATACAGCTCTCTCTAGTTAAACTAACTTCAGATAGCACAGTCTTCATGGCCGAAATGCGTTGCAACTAAATTACAAATGATTTACCAATATCCCTCCAACAGATTTCCAAAAGCTCCAGGTGAGCCTCCTGTGTTCAGAAATGGATTTCTTGCAATAATTTCAGTTCTCATTAAACTGATTTACTGGACTCATGGACTCTGCTCAACTTCAGTTTATTCCTACTTTGTTTAACATTCGAGAAGTGCTGGGGAGGAGGGGACAGGACACTAATGGCTGCACTTGTGCAAATGGAGTGGCAGCTGATTTATTACTAAGGTTATAAAGGAGAAGTATTAAGTGTGCTCCATTCGGCTTGGCAAAAAGACATCCTGCACAATGTCCAACAAAACCCCGAGAGCCCTGTTTTGTAAAAAAAAAGAAAGAAAGAAAGAAAAAGGGAGGGGGAAGTTCTACCAAAGATGTGCTCTTCTTCTTCTGAGCAATAATTAAGATTGTAAATCAAAGGCAACATGAAACAACTGTATCCGACAGAACGTGGACAGTTCTGGAGTTTTGCTGTGCTTGTGTGATCAGTTTGAATACCTACACTGAAGCACTAATGGGAGGGCAAACTTCAAAGAGGATTTTTGGCATGAAGAAGAGGCCTGTGGGACCATTACATGGATAAAGCTGTAAAATAGACTCCTCCATGCAAATTGGGCAGGGAGCGAGGATGAAAGTTTGAAAGGTTTATGGTGACTGAGAGATTTTCTTCCTTTAAAGCACAGAGTAAGATTTATATTAATTCTTTAAAGTAATACAATCTTGAACTAACTTTATTGGTAAAAAGTTGAGAAGAAAAACTGTATTAGCAGTCTTTAAAATAAAGTTGCTCATTTAAATTAGCATGATCAATATTTTATGGATTATGAAACGCTGAAGTGTTTTGTTTATGCTGATTCAACAGAGTTCATCTGCTGGAAGAAAATAGGCTCATGGAAGAAACTGGTCCATTCTGTCATGAATCACTCACTGTGGTTTAAAAACATAATTACCAGACTGTATATGTTCTGTGCTGTTGATAAACAGCAAGCAACAGCAAGCAAACAATTTTATGAGTAATTAATTTAGACAAACTTGTTTTCCAGAAGAGTGCATTTTTATCATGATAGTAATCTCCTCCTCCATTTCTCTAATTCCTTCAGTAAGTTACAATTTGCTAAATATATTTTCAGATACACGGTAACTCAAAATACTGAGGATGGAACATTGAGGATGGAACATCCCTGTATAACAAAGATGCTATCTCTTGTTTCACTGTCAGGATATTAAAAAAATATGAGAGAAGAATTATAAAGGCATGTGACTCCCCTTAAAATTTGGATTGATTTATGGTTGCAGTGTAGAATTTGTGAGTTGTTCACATATGCACACCCTGTTTGCAATACAGCAGTGGCTCCCATGAAGCTGTCCTTTGTAGATCTAGCAAAAATGCTTCTCAACAACAGTTACAAATTTTTCTGTATTTATTAAACAAGGTTTTTGTGAGGATAAAATGGAGGAAGAGAGAACATTGTAAGCCACTATTGGTCTCTCTTGGCAAGGAAGGTGGGGTATAAATGATGTAAAGTAGACAGAGGTGGATTCTGCACAGCATAAATATAACATCTTTAGGACGTTATAAAAAATCCATTTTGTGTTCCCACAGCATGGGAGAACACAAGAACAGATCTTTTTTTGCCACATGTTGCACAGAGCTATTGTCTGTTTCACAGTTGTGTCGCCATTTTATATGTTGCAGCTGATACTCCATGTAGATTCCCCACAGAGATTTCCTGTGCTTGCAGCTCATCCACACGTGATTTCTCTGTAAAAAGTGTATGAGTAAAGTTTGTTTTGTCTTTTGATCCTGTGCATATGTCTGTTTTTTTGTTTGTTTGTTTGAGGAAACACACAAAAGGAAAAATGACACTTGCCTGGGATTGCTAGGCAAAACACAGTTTGCGGGAATCTTCACAGAGAATCTCCTGCAGCACAAAGGACAGGTGAAAGCAGCAATAGTGAAAGTAACAGGTTTGGGCAGGAGAAATAAAGCATTTCCCGCCTGCTTTGTGTTCACTAGGCAGTCAGGAAACATCTTCAGCTTGAGGTGTGTGTGGGGTGGGTGGGTGGGAAATCACTGGTTAGTGATTTTAAAAAAACCTGGGTTGAGAGAAATAAAATGAGTTGAAGTTGTTTTGGGGAAGAGAGCTGTGTAAAGTTCTTCCCCAAAATGCTCTTTATAATGTCCGAAAGATATTATATTTAAGCTGTGCAGAATCCACCAGGGTTGTTTTTTTTTTTAGGGAGAAGGCTATCTTTAATGCTGACGTTTTAATATTAGATGACAATTAAAATACTAACAATTTAAGCTGGATGTAGGCATTCTCATTTTAAAATGCAAAGAATGGCAGCTGAAATTAGATGATCAAGTCTAAACTGTAATACAAAGTGTCTGAGAAAAATCACTGCTTGAGTTTAGTCAATTGCTAAACTCAAAACAATTGCTGCTAACCTGCCTTTCATTGAGGACCTGTATACTGCACGGGTCAAAAAAAGGGCTGTGAAAATATTTACTGACCCCTCGCATCCTGGACATAAACTGTTTCAACTCTTACCCTCTAAACGTCGCTACAGAGCACTGCACACCAAGACAACTAGACATAAGAACAGTTTTTTCCCGAATGCCATCACTCTGTTAAACAAATAATTCCCTCGATAATGTTAAACTATTTATTATATACTTATTATATAATTACTGCACTACTTTTTTCATCATTCCTATTACCCATCTCCTCCCACTTATGACTGTATGACTATAGCCTGTGCTGACATTTTATTTTATTTTATTTTATTTTATGATTTTACATTTTATGTTTCATTACTACTGATTGTTTCCTGATTGCTTACTAGACCTATATGACAATCATTAAGTGCTGTACCTTATGATTAAGTGCTGTACCTTATGATTCTTGACAAATGTATTTTTCTTTTATGTACACTGAGAGCATATGCACCGGAGACAAATTCCTTGTGTGTCCAATCACACTTGGCCAATAAAGATTCTATTCTATTCTATTCTATTCTATTCTAGTCCTAATAATTTGTCCAGTTATGGAAGTGGTCATGTTCAATCAGAAATTAGGAATAGGAGCTTAAATTAAATAACCCAACTGCCCCTCACCCTGTTAAAAATAATCATTAGGACAAAAAATAATGGGATAATCTAGCATTATTGCATCCGAATTCCTGAGACAAAGATGTATGGATGTCAGTAATCTTGTAAAATCGTGATGTTAGGTTAAGATGCAATAAAACAGCTATTTTTATGTCTAGCTTTATTTTGATGATAAAACCATGCAGGTACATACATGTGTAAGTGTGGCAAAGAAAATGACAGGAATTTTCCAACTTCCTTGCAGTTTTCCTAAACATGCTATCAGTCTAGCGGATAGAATTTCTCTTTATACACAGCAGACGTGTTAGAGAAACAGCATCATATTGTGGAGAAGGTTGCATCACCTTTCTTCTTACGTTATTACTTCTGGTTATATTTAATGTGGAGGCAGAAGGCTGAATGGTATGCCCCAATCTCATCGTACCTTGGCTGCTAAGTAGGGTCAATACTTGGCAGGAAGACGACCAAGGAAGACCCTGCAGAGGAAGGCAATGGGGAACCACCTCACTTATCTTGAAAGCCCCTTGTGGGCTTAGCGTCAGTCAGTTGCTAATTGATGACACTTTATACACATGCTTATTAAATGTCTACAAAGCTGAGAAAAATTGTGCACCGTGCCTTCTATACCAGCCATTGTCAGTATAACCTGCAGTTTTGAGTTTTTGCTTTTGAAACTGAAGAAACCACTGTAACTTGGGGATGTGCCCATGTTCCGGCATTTGGACAGTGATTGAAAACTTAAAACAGTGACATCATAGGCACTTGCCTAGTGATTCAAGAATAAGCTAAACCCAGTTGTTAAAAAGGCTAGAATACGCTCTGTTGTATGATAGAAATAAATTTGCTTCTGCTGCCATTTCTTCTCATCAGTTTGCTTGTTGTTAAAAGCTTACTAAGCCTGCATTTAGCATATTGCTTTTATGGCAATTAAAGTAATGTTTTCATTTCCCTTGGAGAGGATTGTCAATGAAATTTCCTCCCCCTCCACCCCATTCTCAAACTCTTTATTCTTCCCTGCCCCCTTTCCATAGCCTAAGGCATCCAAAGTATTCCCTGTATGTTTTGGCAGCAGCATGGATTGAGGAAGAAATGATTAAGCAGCTGAATGTTTTAAAATCCAGTGAAATGCACTGATTATTATCTGCTTAGGACTTTCTTATCTTGGACTATGTGATTCTTAATGGCAGGCCTATTGTTTTCAGTTCCAGTGTATTAATGAAGGAATCAGGGCAGCAAGGTGATGCCATAGGTGGCAAAAAGGCGACCTGGTAGGCTGGTCTCTCTTACTCCACCCCTTTCTTGGATTTTTCTAACTAGTAGTTTTTTTTAAAGTTAGTCGAGTTGCATTTATGTGTCTGGTAAAAGGATTGAAGAGGCTCGGAATCATCCTGCTTAAAAGATGTGCCCTTTGCTTCTGTTCTACTTTCTCACTAGATAAAGACTCTCATCCCTTTGCAGGCAGCTCAGCGAGAAAGTGCTGTGCCCTTATTCACACCTTTGGTAACTGCTGATCAGTTAGCGGCCTCTGTTTTGACTTATGCAGAAGGTGTGGTTCATGGTTTGTTTTCATTGTAGAGATTAAGCTATGGAAAATGAATGTCACGGTTTTTTGACAGCACACTTCTAATTTTACAGATGTTGTTTTCTTTCTGAAGTCATGTATATGATTTAAGGTAGTCTTTCTATATTGATGAGGTATAAATGTCCTTGCAAAAAAGAATAGAATCCATCATGGAAATTAAAACATCTGAATGCATTTGAGATACAAAACATTTCATTTTATACTTAGGGCTACTTTAATGTTGCACACAAACATACAAAGAATGCAAAACATATAATATTTTGGCCATGAAAATATTTAATACTTATATAACTGGTAACTTTATTTCCATGTTTATATTAATTAAATATTGTATTCATCATGTCTTAATTTTAAATGGAATCCTAGCACTTCATTTTGAAATAAAATAATAATAACTGTTAACTTCTACTATCCTGCAGTGCTTTTTTGAATTTGAATGACTGATTTGAATGACTGATGCATAATAAGAATTCTGTTCTGCTCAAGTGGCTATCAGAATAGGATTAAACAAACTCTTGGTAGTTTTTAATTAGGCTAACATTCAGTTTCTTTGTCTTCAAAAGTACACTTCAAATCAAAACATTTCTTGATCCTTGATTAAAGAACTCAGGATTGGGGGGGGGGGGAGGTTAACCGAAAGGAAGAGGGGATTTTTATGTACTTTCTGTCAACATTAAAATTTCTTACTTGAACAGTATTCAAATTTTCATTAACGGTCTGATTTGTAAAGTTTCCTGTGCTGAAAAAAGATTACCGGAATATGCTATGCTATACTGTTTTCCACAAAAAGATAACAAGAAATGTGTGAATTAATATGCCATATTTTCCTGGACCTTTTTTCTGGAGGATTGCTCCACCAGGGTCCTAGTGCTTGCCTTCCCCTCTCTCCTGATTCTCTCTTAAGACCAAAGGATCGTATTGAAGCACAGGCTTCATCAAAACCATTGTCCTTTGTAATGTTAAACACAGCACTTTGATAAAAGAACATTTATAGTGCTTTGGATGGCTATCAGCAACTGTCATGCCCCCAGAGAAGCTCGTATTATTTTCTTATTAAGTCTCAGTTGTTCCTTTAGTTACAATGGGTTTCACTCTTTTTGTATAGTGTTCTAAGGGAGGGAACTTTAGTTAGACCCTGTCCCTTTGAGAATCCCCCTAGAGGCAGTCTTCCTTTCATTACCAAGTAGTGCCCCTGTTTATTTAGTTTAGTCTAAGGTGCCAGTGGAGTTGGAAACTTCTATGGTGTATATCAGTGATGGTGAACCTTCTCGAGACTGAGTGCCCAAATTGCAACCCAAACGCCACTTATTTATTGCAAAGTGCCAACACGGCAATTTAACCCGAATACTGAGGTTTTAGTTTAGAAAAATGGTTGGCTCCGCATGCGTTACTTGGGAGTAAGCTTGGTGGTAGTCAGTGGTTTTGCTTTGAAGCAACCGTGCAACTCTTCCAATGGGTGAATCACGACCCTAGGAGGGTTTACTCAGAAGCAAGCCCCATTGCCAGCAACCAAGCTTACTCCTAGGTAAAGGATTGTGGGGTTTCACAGCACTTAACAGAGAGAGAGAGAGAGAGAGAGAGAGAGAGGCATCAGTCAGAACTTCCACATGAAAGCTATCCTGCATACAGTCAGTCCAGAGATGGTTGTGGAGCTTTTTGCGGTCTTCAAAATTATATTGTTCAGCTCTGGTGTTTCCGTTCCCTTTTAGCCTTTTATTAGGGCTTTAAGAAGAAGAGTTGGTTTTTATCACCTGCCTTTTTTTCAATCTTTATGGAGCCTCAAAGCAGCTTACAATCCTTTCCCCTCCCCGCCACCCATAAGAGTCACCTTATAAAGTAGGTGGGGCTGAGAACATCTGAGAGAACTGTGACTAGCCTAGCAGCTTTTTGTGGAGAAATGGGTGGGGAATCAAACCTGGTTCTCCAGATTAGAGTCTACCACTCTTAACCACTATATCATGCTGGCTCTCTTAACAAAATATACACATGCACATATACTTCAACTCAAGATCAGCTGTTGGTTGGAGGGGAGGGTTCCAAATTATAGGGGGCTAGCAAGTTTGTTAAGTGAAGCCTGACAAGCAGGAAGCAGAGGGAGGTGGGGCTGGCATTGAGTAATATGTGTATAGAAACTGTGACTACTGTCTCTGCACCTCAGTCCCACTTGCTGCTGACTGCATAGAGGTGGTATGAAGAGACTTTGGCAAGGGACAGCTTTGCCCAGGAACCACTGAGGTAGACAGTGCAACAGGAGCCTGTGGGGAAGAAGAGCAAAGATGTTGCCTTGCCCAGAAATGCACTAGGAGCAGAGTCTGGCAGGCCCAGTACAGATAAGGAATGTGGCTCAGGCTGCACTTGGGAATAGGCTAGTGAAGGAAGCAAGACTTCTGGACTAGCTTCTGGAAACTTTATGGGAAGGGCAGGGAAGAACAAAAGGATGGCCCAGCCAGGGATGCCAGTGGCCCAGATTCTCTTCAATGATAGGGGTGCCAACTCTGAATTGGGAAATCCATGGAGATTTTGTGGTCCCTGGGGAGGGACCCCAGTGGGGTGTAATGTCATACAGTCTACTCTCAAAATTTATTTATTTTTATTTATTTGGTTTAATTCTCTCACTCTTCCTAGCAAACATTGGGCTCAGAGGGGTTTAACATGTAAGAATAAAACATCATCTATAAACATTCAACAATTAAAACTGAAAATAGCAATAAAATTAAATTATCAGTTCTTGATGGCAAACAGTTTATCAAAGTGTCAATAGGGGAAAACCCCATCACTATCTGATTTACTCCTGCCCCAATCTGGTTCAAGTATATAACAGTGGAGAGGGGGCAAGGAGGAGGAGGAGAAGGGGCAGATTGGGAGGCCAGCAAGTTGAAAACCCCATAGCTGTCTCAACCAAAGGCCTGGAGGAACATCTCCATCTTACAGACCCTGCGGAACTGAACTAAGTCCTGCACGGCTCTGGTCTCAGCTGACAGAGAGTTCCATAAGACCAGGGCCAGAGCCGAAAAAGGTTACTTCCAGGAGAGTGAAATGCTCTCTGGGGCAATATGGGGAGAGGTGATCCACGGATAAAATGGTCCCAGACTGTTCAAAGCCTTTAAGGTTAACATCAAAACCTTGAACATGACCCAGAATTCAACCGGTAACCAGTGTTGCTAATGAAGCACAGGTTGAATGTGTGCTCTTACCGGAGTCCCTGTAAGGGCTCTTGCCACTGCATTCTGAACCAGTTGTAGCTTCTGAACAGGCCAGCATAAAGTGATTTACAGTAGTCCAACATGGAGATGACAATTTCATGGATCACTATGGCTAGATCTGAGTGTGACAGGTAAGGGACCAGCTGCCTAGCCTAGTAGAGATGGGGAAAAACTATTTTGGCCATGTATGTGACCTGGAAGTCCATAGAGAGTGAGGGCTCCAGGATCACACCCAGGCTTTTGATTGGGAAGGGTGTGTGTGTTTTATCACTGCTCTAATTGGGAAGGGTGTGTGTGTTTTATCACTGCTCTAATTTCAGCATCTGCTTTTTTTCTTCCATTCAACCATGACTTCCATGCACCTGGCCAAAGTATCAGGGCCAGCAGCTGGCTGGTCCTCCATCAACAGAAAAAGCTGGGTATCATAAGCATATTGATGACAATGCAGTCATCAATGCCACCCAAAGCTCTGGACAAACCAAGGGTCACATGTAGATGTTAAGTAACACTGGTGAGTGGACTGTCCCCTGTGGTACCCCACAAGGCAAAGGGTGACACTGGGACATCCTTTCCCAAGTCCCACCGGCTATCCCCGACCATGGAGAAATGAGACCAACTACTGTAAGGCCATTTTGTCCAAGGTAACTGATCTCTGTTGCTTGGAGATCAGTTCTATTTCCAGGAGCTCTCCAGGCCCTGCAACCCTATCACCAAGGACCTACACCAGAAAAAAGAGTCCAGGATCAATCTACCCCAAAACAGTCCTTTATTAGGTTAGCCCAGGGAAGGCTAAAGGGGAAGGCCTGTTCCATGTCAGTCAGGGAGAGACTGCTGGACACACAGAGAAAGTCCAAGAGACTCCCTTCCTGTCTGAATTCTGCAACATGGCTGACAGAAATCATGAGGTATGGATGACAGAAAGAAGGACCTGGAAGGTATAGTGGTCTTGGATCCTGTCTGGGATGTGTAAGAATAAGCAGCCAAACCTAATTCCAGGAAAACTTGAACAGGTGAGGGAGGTCTAACCAGGAACTGGGAATGTCCCCTTTTCTGGATGCCATTACATTCACCTTACAGGAGCAGTTCACAACTTGGATGTGCTGCTGGACCTGAGCCTTCTGTCGGATAAACAGGTGTAGCAGTCGCTAGGGCACCTTTTACCAGCTTTGGTTGGAGCCAGCTGTGGGTGGTCCTTGGCAGAAAATATTTTGTCACTGTGGTCTGTTGACTGGATTGGGTCACAGTAACTATATCATAATAATCTTGTTTTGTCTATACTGACTCCCACTTTGTTTCCAGGCCTAATTCAAGGTGTTAGTATTGATCTTTAAAGTTTTACAACTTTGGACCAGCATTCCTCAAAGACCACCAACTCATTTATGAACCTACCAGAGCACTCTGGTCATCTTCAGATGACCTACTTTGGTTCTCCCAGAGGCAGCAACCTGTGGACTAAATAGTGACAATTCAAGAAAGGGCCTTCTCAGTCATGGTGCCAGAACTTTGGAGTTCTATTCCCTGGGGTGACATGTATCTCCCTCTCTCATTGTCTTCTACCAGTCAGTGAAGACATTTTTGTTTGTTTGGTATTCCTTCATTAATTCTTACTAGCCTTAATTCCTGTTTGTCTATGTATGTGTTTGTGTTTATATGATTGTCCAGGCTCGGGCCTCAGCGCAGCGCCCGGACTTGGGCCGTCCTGCTTCGTTGAGGCGGGGGCAGCCCCAGCCCAAGCAGCAGCGACGGCAGAGACGGGGACAGCCCCGGCTCAAGTGGCAACGACAGCAGCAGCCAATCCCCGGGGGAAGGTGGGGCTGAGCTGGCTGGCTGGGATGGGCAGTGCACCGCACGGCCCCGGCAGTCTTCCTTCCAACTCCGGTGGCCTTCCTCGCAAGGAGGAAAAGCAGATGCATCCGCGGGATGTGGAGGCGGGGAGGGGGCGGAGCCATGTGCCCGGCCAGGCTCGCCCAGCCCCAGTAGAAGGGAATTCAGAGGGGCATGAAGGGCAGCAACTGGGGCAAGGAAGGGGAATGAGGGGTGGAAAGGGATACGAGAGGGTGGAAGAGAATGCTGGGGGAGGGCGTTGGCTGTGTAAGGGAGGCGGGAGCAAGGGTTGGAGAGGAGGAGAAGGGAAAGAGAGCATGCACAGACAGGCAGGGACAGAGGAAAGGGGGCTGTAGCCCAGCTGTGTGGTGAAACAGGCTGGGGGACCCACGGCTCCATACCTGCCAATAGCCTGCCCCACCCCTGTGAGGGTCTAACAGGGAAGCGGGGAGAGAGCCTTGATGGCCAAAGAGCCCCCGCTCTGTGAAGTAACAGGGTGAGGGAGAGCCTAGAGTGCCGGAAGCTCTGCCAGGCAGATACCCTGCCCCCGAGGCCAGGGTGCGGGGAGAGTGTCAGGGGCGCTCCCTTATGCAGCCCTGTGGGTGAGATCCGGGCCAAGTGGAAGGAACATCAGCTGGGGAGGCAAACCCCCAGGTCAGGGAAGGAGGGATGGCACACCCGCCTGAGGGCACCAGGCAGCTAGGGGAAATGCCACAATGATTTATTTTAAAAATTCTATACATATTTGTATTTAAATGCTTTTTAATGTTTGAAATGTTTTAATGTTTGCCACCTTAGGAAACCTGAATTGGATGGGAAAGCAGTAGGGAAATATTTAAAATAAAATAAATAAATATTGTAGCAGCATTTGTAGACGATCATGGACGTTTAACCATGCATCAGCGATTCTTGTAATTTTTTCCACCACAGAATTTTGCCCAAGGACAGTAAAAAAAAAATATGGCCCTAAATAATACAGTTACTTATAGAAAATTGTTTCAGTGTTTAAAAACATAGTGACTTCATAGACATGCAAAATTAAATAGAAAGCTGAAAACTTTTGGAAGTTTCTAGTTTTTCAAGGTACAAACTCCCTAGGCTGGCTCTGGTAATTGTCTTTTGTGTATATATGGAGTAACTTTAAAACTTATTTCACTTCTCTTAACATTTATTTGCTTACCAATCAAAATGAAAGGAAGATAGCACTGATCAAATCGTGTGATAATTTAAAGGAAAAAGTGCTAAGCTGCCTTATCCACCACCACCCCTAATCATTTGGCCTGATGCGGATTGTGAGTTAAATAAAAGAGAGTGGACGCTGAGATTACTCTCAAGTCTGGAAGATTTAATCAGCCAAGACCTTGGTAGCTATAAATTATTTGCAGCAGTCCTTAATTTATCGAGCAATTCTGTGACAGGCCAGATCACTAAAGCAGACAGTTAATGAAAGGGGAGAGGGAATATGAAGGTCAGGCACACCAAAATCTTTTTCAGACCTCTATGTCTCACTTTTTTCTTTTTAATGTAATGTAATGTATTTTTTCTTTTCTTTTTTTATCATCCCGCCAGGCACTTTCACTGCTTCCCCCACATTTGCAGCTTCCCATACTGTGTTGTACACTGCATCAGAGGGTCCTCTGCCCTTCTGGAAAATCTTTTTAGGGGGTATAGAGGACTGCAGCCAGTGAGAAAATCAGTGACATATAGCCTGTCTCTTAACGAAAGTGCCATTCATTCACATAGGAAGATCTTTGCTTACAACTCATAATGCATTTATTTCTTGTGCTGTTTATTCATTAATCTATCTCATTGCTGCTTTTACACTTCTCTGCAAGTTCCCAATATCAGCTTAGCTTTTTAATCAGATAAATTTAAAGGCTGCTGTTTGCATAGGAACAGGTGCCAATCTGAGATGAGTAAGTACAGTTATCAACTGAGACATTATCATCACCAATATAAACTATATAAATCATTGTTAAGTGTGATTCTACTGGAACAGATAGCCAAGAATGAAACAGTTGGAAATTCTGGTTTGAGGCCAGTCCATTTGTTTGGTTGTGTTTTTTTCCTGCACACCTTAGTGTATGGTTAGGACAGGAAATGTAATTGGTTGCTTATGTAGAATTAAGGGACAGTTTTAAAGTATAGAAAATAAAGCAATCTTTACTGATCTTGGAAGTCTAAAGCATTGAGTAATCTCAGTAATACTGCACAGGTGGTCTGAGTAATACTGTACAGCTGCCACTTCTAATGTCAGAACATATATGTTTCTCATTAATTATGGGCTGATTTATATTATATGAGTGCTTGGATTGTTGCTATGTACACAAGTGATTCCTCAGTTGGAATGAAGGTTTAATGAAGTCTTTTCAGAAGCATATTTAATTTACTTAGAACTTGCTAAGTTGATAGAAGGCCTAAATGGAAGAAGTAAATGTGGTATAGTTTTTTATGAACATGGACTGTTTGCGGTTCTCCAAGGGTTTCCCAAGTACTGTTCAGCAAACGAGAAACTAAAAGCATGGAGTGGTTGCAGTGATATTTGAAAGACTACTCAGGGGTAAATTCACACATTGCTGCTGTTGTTTTTTTCCATTGCCCTTGAAATGAGTGATGGTTTTGCCATTATGATTATCCCATAGCCCTGTACAGTGTATCTGAACAAGAATTTAACTCTGGTTATGACTAAACAAAATATTGGCACAAGCTGTCTTGCTGCTTTGATAGTTAGAGTCGAGATCAACATTTTTCATTGCTTTGCGAAGGATTCTTCTGTCTTAATCATTGGCCATGACCACTGACACACTGTCAGGACAGAGACAAAAGGCCGTGCCATGTGACACCTCCTGATACATCTATTGACACAGGAGACTATAGGATCTACATTCTAGAGAGGCAGAACAGCAAGTGGCCACTGTGCTGTGAAGGGGGAAGCATTGCTCAAGTGTACAGTCCTCCATGAACTGCTTCAAATGCTATTCTGAAGGGGGAAAGTGAGTATATTTTCAGTAATTATTTATGTAAGTCTGTTAGCAGCATTTTCTACACTTCAGAAGAAAGGGAAGAGAGAAGAACAGTGACTACTCTACTTAATTTGACAGAGTGAGACAGATTGACAACTTCCTGCTGCTTTGATTGATTTCTTTAACACAGCACCTTTACATTGCTTTCCACCTTAAGTTACGAAACAAATAGATATTAAATCAGTATGCGTTATTTTTCAATGGTTCTGGTTTCTATAAAGTATCCATAATCTTTAAAAATGAGGAGACATGGGAAGGGGGTTATGGAAAATATTTCAAAGATACTTTTGAAAAAGTATAGTTCTGTTTTAAAAAATATTATATGATCCTTGTTCATAAAACAGCAACTTTATTAATATTAGGAGGAAGTACTAGAACAGAACATGGGGGGGAGTAGGGGCAGTTTTTTAATCCTACTATGGACTGAAGATATTTCAGCTGAAATTTAGACTATAATGGTAGAATATAAATAATTTTTAAATTTTATGTTTTATAGGATATGCTTACTACTGAAACGTGTTTTTTTAATGTACATCAGGGTTATTTATCTTTCTTGTACATATTTGCATGCATAATTGTTTTGAAGCTTAGCATTCCTTAGTATTTGAATAAGTGTGTGTGTATATGTGGTATATACTATATTGTAAATATATACTATACAGTAATGCTAACAATGATAGGGTGTTTTTATGGAATGATAGGGTGTTTTTATGGAAAATGTAAGTTAGGTAAATGCAATAAAAACCCAAAAAATGAATTTGTTTTCTTTTTGTTTTATTTACTTTATTTACTTCAATTGTACCTTGCCTTTCTCCTCAGTGGGGACCAAGGCAGCTTGCATCATTCTCCTCCATTTTATCCTCAACAACCCTGTGAGGTAGGCTAGCTTGGGAAAGTGTGATAGGCCCAAGGTCACCCAGCTAGCTTTCATGGCACAAGTGGGGATTTGGATGCAACTCTCCCAGATACTAACTAGTCCAACACTTAACCACTACACCATAGAGCTACATAGTCAGTATATTAAAATTAATACTATAAACACATTTTAACTAAATGTCATTGAATAACCTAAACATATTGTTTGGCAATAGATTACTACTGTAACAAAACAATAGTTCACCATATTTCAAGATATTGACTTTGAAGAATTAAACAATGGCAATCTAGTCTTATTATCCATTTCAAATTATATTCATGAACCAATTCTGTGAATTCTGTGATCTAGATTTCAGCAAGGAATTTAACAAGGATGTTTATGATATTTTGGTTAGAAAACTGGTTAGGTTAGTTTAGATGATAGCACTGTTGAGTGAGTTTACAGTTGGCTAAATAACTGTTCTTGAATGCTTATCAATAACACTATCAGGAGGAAGGACTTGCATAAGGTGCCAAAGGCTTAATACTCCTCCATATTTTCCTCAGTAACTTGGATAAGGGATAGAAGGAATTTTATCAATTAGTGACTAACACAGAACTGGAAGGGATAGCTATTGTCTTAGAAAATGCAAATGCAGTTCAGGTTCAGCTGAAACTAACAAAATGAAATGCAACAGAGGCATTCAGCAAAAAAGGAATCAAATATGTAGGGTGTAGGGTGGACATTACTTGAGTTGGGAGAAGAACACATGAGAAAAATATCTTAGGTTGCAGTCACAAGTTGAATGTAAATCAGCAGTATGATAACAGTGTTAGGTTGCGTTAATAAAAATAATATCCAAGTCTTCAGAACTGTACTCCACACTAGTTAGACCTCATGTAGAGTACCGTGTCTAGTTGTAGGTGCCACACTTCAAGAAAAATGTAGACATACTGAACATATTCAGAGGAGTGCAACAAAAATTATTGAGGTTTGGGAAATCTTAAGAGGAAAGGTTGAAGTAGGTAGGTTTAACCTGAATGAGAAGGCTGGAGACATGATAGTTGTGCTCCTCAGGTACCTAAATGTCTGTCACCAGACTAATGTAAAGATGTAATGGCCTAAAGTTACAGGAGGAAAGATTTCATTTGACTTCTTCAGAGCAGAAGAAGCTTCTTCAGGAGAACCTTTCTAACAGTAAGAGCAGGTTGACAATGAAACACATTACTGATAAAGAGGGTGCTCTATCTCACTGGAGGATTTCAGGAAGAAACTGGGGAACCATTTGTTGAGAATGCTTTGGCTTTAGATCTTCTGCATTGAACAAGGACCTGAAGGCCTACCAGGCACATTCCCACTGTAGATCTCTGTATATAGTCGATTAGTACAACTTTCTGTTCTGAATCCTTTGCTAATCCACTACTTTATTACAGTAATTTATATGTGGAAATGTTTGTCAGAGCTTTGGTACTTAAATATTCTTAACTTTGCAAATTCTGGCCTTTGATTTTTATGTGGCACATTTCTGTGAGCATATAATTAATATAATTACAATAGGGCTAGCCATTAGGGCTTCAACATTGTGAATTAATCAGCTGGATTAATCAAATAAATATCATTTGATTAACTGAAACAGTATCCATGATTAATTATGCAGTAGCATTTAAAATAATACAAGAATGTACAACAAATTGTAGCAGTAATTGGAAGAGGCATTCTCATCTCTTTCTTGCAGTCAGGAGGAATGCTTAATCTAAGACTGTGACACTCAGAAGAAAGACAGGCATAGAAATGTTTTAAATAAAATAAGTAAGATGATGTTCAGTGCAACATGTGTGTACATCATTTTATAATCCAAGAAAATGTGCCCTTTCCTTTAGTAGTATGTAGAACTGGTTTAAAACCTAAACAGGAGTATCTCTTTTCAGGAACTTTATGTAGATCCTCCAGGACTGAACAAGCTTTGAAACTCCTTCCATCTCCAGCTCAATCTATACAGAACATGTGTACACATCATTTCGTTGGATCCAAATCAATATCTGCTGTAGCAAAACAAGAATATTTCCACACCTCACATTCAGGATATCTATCTTCCTAACTTCTCAACTTTATGGCAGTTTTAGTTGAGCTGATATAGATATCCTTGAAGCAGACAAGGTGTCTTTAGTTTGAACAGTGAACCCAGCTGTAAAAGGGTATGTTTGGTCAGTATAGAGTTTTATCACTAAAGAAACATGTTTTATTGAATGCTGAAGGGTCAGAAGGGTAGTGGAGGCAAAAGTATAACAAAATAAGGCTATTAACAAACGTATCGTTGGCATAGTATGTGGGGAGCAGTAAGGATATGCAAGGTTTACCTGTTGTGTTTTCAGAACCTTTCCCCCCTTTTTTGAAATCCTTCTGTATTTACTTCCTCCAATTAGCTGTATGCGAACACAAGGGGTTACCCTGTATGAATGAGCAGATTGTTTGGGATTTTAAAACATTGTGTAGGTTTCCATTTTTCCTGTTTACCTTCTTTCAGATCTTGACCATGATGATATGTGGAGAAATTGTCAGGTGAGTTTGTCATCCAAACTCACTAGTAGTTATTTCTTTAGCAGTGGGAGGGCATTAGTCTGTGGGGCAGAACTGGAGGTGGGAGGGGGGAATGGACCATATCAGCTTCAATATTTTAAACTATTGTCTCCATCAGCAAATCTGTTTGGTTAGAAAAATGCTGACTTCTTAAAAGTATATCTCTGGAGGTAATTCAAAATCTCCTTTGCCCTGTGTTATGATTCAGACTTCTGCCCTAAAGGCACAAATATCCAAGCTCAAACATATAATGCTGCTAATATGATTTAGAACTAATTACTCCATATTAAGGTTATACTAAGAATGGTTACACATGTTCTTAATTAGCAAAATCCTATTCTTAATCAAGAGACATGCTGTGTGCAATCCACAAAGGACTGCATAAGTTGATTTGAAATCAATGGGATCTTAACACTTATCTGCATATTTAAGTCTCATTAATTTCATTAAAATTTTGGCACACCTTAACGTTTTTAAGATTATGCCAAGTGAGTACAGTAGAGCTCTATTAAAATCAGCAGGCATTTTATTGTTGACCTTAATAGGGTATAGTAATCTTCCCACAAATTCTGATCTGGCAGAAGTCAAAGCATGCTGTTTCACAAATGTGCCAGAAAATACTTTGTATAAGGCCGTTTCCATGCGGCCAAAAAAAAGCAGCGGACTTAGCGATGTGGCGTGCATGAAAGTGCCCGGCTTAGCTTATCCCAAAAAAAAAGCGTTCACACAGACGAAGGGCTGTGATAGCCATAGCAGCCGCGAAAATGACCGGTTAGCGCGGGCTGCTCTTGAGCCGATCTCAGCGGCGTTAACCTGCGCACTTCGCGGCCGATGCAGTTGCCCGGCCAGCATACATTTGTGGCAGCGACAGCTCCGTGGCATTTCTGTTGCTTACCAGTCTTGGCGTCGATCGCGTCACATGGGGAAAAAAGAGTGGTTTAAAAGCGTTTTCTGAATCGTCTACGTCTTAAGCGCCCGGTTTAGCGTTTTTGTGGCAAGTGGCGATACTCGCACCTCGCGAGCAGCTCTGCAGCTCTGGCTTCTTTTTTTTCCGTTCGCGGCGGCGTCATATTATTTTGCCGATGCCCGGAAGCGGCCTGTAGAAGAGCTATTTGCACTGAAAAAATACTTTGTCAAGTGATAATTGGGAAATCCTTCTCTGAATTTGGTACAGAATTCCTGTCTCTTTTATAATTAAGTAACCTAGGGTCCAGACCTACATTTAATAAAGAACCAGCTATGATTACTGGTATAGGTTTGTATCTAAAACTAGTGACTCCACATCAAAAACTGAATCAGTCCCACATATTCCCTGAAAAGCAGATGTTTGAATCACATACCACATCCAGGATACTAATGCCAATATATTTCACTATTGTTTTCTTTCAAAATTTCCATTTCCCGTATTTATGCTTAAGCTGAAGGGATATAACTAGATATCTTGTCAATTCCTTCTTCATCCTGGTTACATGGTGATGCAGTTATCTCAAAACTCACTTAGGACAACCAGTAGTATGCAATGAAGTGAGTTGCAGATGCCACACTGTTCTTTATATGGAAATGAATAGTCTGTGAGAGATGATGCTTTGTTACACTATCCATTTAAGTAAGAATCAGTCCAGGTGCCTGCATACAAATATTCCTGAGCGCTAACATCCAGTCCCAGTTCTGATGTAGTATATAGTTCATTTTCCCCCACAAGTTGTATTCATTGTCAGTACAGACTTTGACTCTATATGCCAAATAGTTGAGTTTCATCTAGAGAACCACCTAAACATGCACTTCAGTTGAAGTGCTTTTTCAAGACCAGAATTGTCTGCATTCTCTAAGGCATCTGGCTCAGCATAGTGTTCAGAGAACTTCAAAACAAAGCCTTTGATGGAGGATTATCTGACAAAGTATTCCTTCCTGTGAACTAGACCCATTTTTGGGGTCTAGCTTTTTTGGGGGGTTAGCTTTTTTTAAAGGTACACTAAGCACACATTTTATGTCTTCTGAAAACATATTAGCACAAGAGTTTAAACTCCTGACACTTTCATTAGATATTTTTCTGTGGGATATTTAACAAAAGGGATTTGTAGATCTAAGGGGTTTGCAAAATTGACCTAGGGTAGCCAACCTTGGGTTGGCAATTCCTTGAGATTTGGGGGGTAGATACTGGGAAGGCAGAGTTTGGGGAAGGAAGGGATCTCCTCAGGGTATAATGCCATTGTTTTCTTCAGCAGAACTGGTATCTGTAGTCTGGAGATCAGTTATTATTGTCGAATTCCAGGCCTACCCGGAGACTGGCAATCCTAATGTGGCTTAATGTTTGAATACTTCAATCTGGAAACTTGAACTATGAACCGACAAGACAGAACTTTCTACAAACTGGATAAAACCCTAGGTTTATAGAAAAACCTAATTTTTAAAAAAGTGTGTGTGTGTGGTGGTGGTGTCGGAGGGGGGGTGGTAAACCTGTACTTCTAAGAAACAAATATCCTCTGCAGTAGCCATTGTGGGGCTTTCTAGATAACCACATCTGTATTGCCAGGCTTCAAGCCTTGGTTTCTTATTAGTAAAAGGCAGAGAGAGGCAGAAGGTCCCTTCCAGGCCTGTCTCGGCCCTGAAGAGAAGAAGTTGCCTATCAGCAACTACCATTCAACTTGATACTATACAACATACATAATTTATCTAGGAATGGCTACCTGTTGCTGTACAGCAGCAGCCCTCTACAAAAGTGAGAATATGTAGTGGTTAGACTTCCAAACTAGGATCTGGGAAACACTGGTTCAAATCCCCAGTTTACCATGGGACTGACTGAGTGACCCTGTACCACTCACACATTCCCAGTCAAAGCCATGTTACCAGGTTATTATGATAAAATGGAAACGAGAATATTGACGCTACTCTGATTCAGTTGCCATTGTGGAGAAATGATGAAAATAAGTTAATATAGCGGAAGATGAGGAGCAGATAAAAAGTAGGTTTGTGGGTGGAAAGTAAAAAGAGAAACAGGGAAAAGTGAAGCTATGGAAGCTTCCAGGATGAAGGAAGGAAGAAATAATGTGAAAATGGGGTGTAGGGGTAAATTAAGTGCCCCTCACAAGACCTTGTGGTTTTCCCACTGAACAACTGAGAGCAGTGGCGTAGCACCAAGGGGAAGGGGTTGCGTGATGCACCAGGCGCGCGCCCAGTGGTGGGATTCAGCAGGTTCACACCACTTTGGCAGAACCGGTTGTTAAAATGGTGCTTGTAAACAACCAGTTGTTAAATTATTTGAATCCCATCACCAGAACCAGTTGTTAAATTATTTGAATCCACTGTGTGTACCCCTGCGGGGACATGGTGGGGGAGTTGCAGGGGCGTTGCGGGATGGGGCGTGGCAGGGGCACAGGGCGCAAGCGTGCACTGGGCGCAGTTCCCCCTCGTTCCTCCCCTGACTGGGAGTCACACTGAGCATCTGCCAGTTTTCAGAGGTCGAGGCTGTAGGAGTAAAAAAAAAAGCTAAAGATAGGGGCAAGTAAAAGTAAGTTGGCTAATGGGAGGGAAGATCAGTAAGAAACAAGAGAGTAAGAAGTTGTGGGGGCTGCCAGGGAAGGGAAAGTAGTGGGGGAGAAGTAAATGATTTTCTTCTCCTACAGATCTTTGCAGGTGTCCCCTTTGTCAATATATCTAATTCCAGATTTGGGTTGTATAGTGTGGAAGGAAATTTTCCTATGAACTTGGGAAGACATCCAATTTTGCAGAAAATAACCTTGAAAGGAGGGCAGATTTTTTTAAAACGGAATGACTTACAGTTGTCTGCACCTGTGCAGCAAGTGTGTCCCAGGCCCATGGTGGACAGGCAAGGAGCTGGTCATGTAATCGGTTACCACTAAGGTAGCAGTACTGAAGATGTGTGGGAAGGAGTAGAGGGAGTTGCCACTCTGCTCCCACTGCATTCAGGGAAATGATGCTACAGTTAGGCAAGTCAGGTAGGTGATGGGGGAGTGGAAAACACTAGAGGTAGCAGACCAAAAAATGACGAGCATTAGCTACTGCTCCTACCTCTGAGAAGAGAGTCTGAAGGTGGGTGGCAGTGGAAAAGAAGAGGAGGAAGATAAGGATGGAGGGATAGCAGGAACCCCTGACAGAATGGAGGGGATTACAGCAAAGAAGCAAGAGAACAGAGGGATATATTGGCAGAACAGGCAGGAAAAGTGAAAAAGAGGGCCTTGAAGGTGGTGTGAGCTTGAGCAAGCAAGGTGTGGGGAGGATAGGTTCCCTTCCCCTCAGTCTGCAAATTCTTCATCAGAATTGACTTGTTGAACAGGTCAAGGTCCATCTAGCCTTGTACTGGAAAGTTCATAAGCAAGAAATGGATATATCCGTTCCTGTTATTTGTAGCTATTACTTATACTGAAGTGGCAGAAAAACCCTGTAGTGGTGCAACTATGATTAGAACAGTTGTATTCATGAGGCAATATTGGTTGATAAACAGACTTCAGTTTTTTTTATATCTATGATACTTATTTTGAATGCACCAAATTAGGTACCTCATAGAGAGGCTGGTATTTGTGTTTAGCATACAGTTCACTGAAGTTTTATTTCTAACATTTAATATATTAATATGTTAAAAATGTACTATGCCAGCATTCTAAAGATGTTTGAAGGGAGAACTGGCTGCTTACTGTGAAACTGCACAGGAGTTTATAAACTTGTTAACAAGTGTGTGTGGCAAAAGAAATTGAGCTTCTATAGTGCTAATGGGCTTCTATAGTGTTAATGGGCTTCTGTAGTGTTAATGGTTACTGTTTTCTCTTGAACCTGTGCTTCTTAAGCAAACATTACTAGAGTGGGATAGAATGAGTTGTGTTGTTCCTTGCAGACAATGCAGCTGGGAGACTGTGTGTCCTCTTTTGAAAGAGAGACAAAACAGCAGCAGTGTATCAAAAAGCCTTTTACTGCCCCTTCAAACACATACAGGAGGCATCACATTACTAAGTATTGCTATTTTCAAATAAGTAAGGGTGATGTGGAGAGGCCTCCAGAGTGTGTGCCTTGAAGTTCATAGGGTAGCTGACCTGACTTACTCAGCTGTTGTTTTGCTTGTTTAACTGACCACTGCCTGAGCAGGTGCTGATGCAGTATGAAGCTTCTCAGGATAGTTTGCATGCCTCTGTTTTCACATTTCAAGGGGAAAGGGAAGGGGGTGGTCCTCAGGTACATGCTTTGTGTAGAGAATCACTGGAGATGTCAGTGAGTGAAGGACTGGTATGGTGTTGGAATGCCACACTTTCTTTATAGAAGATTTTTTAAATTACAGGTCGGGGGAGTTGAAGGTATCTGAAACATGCTTAAAAGCAGTTATGTTGTCAGCTTTGAAAATAACTAGCCATTTGATACACACTTGCTGAAGTCTTTAATATTTATATAAGCACAACTATATATACATATAAAATGAGAGAGAGTATATTCCATACAAATAAACTTTTGCAAAACATAATTACATTGAGGTTAGCTGGAATTGTAAATATCTCATTTGCAAATTCCTAGACAGTGGTAAATGATAACTGCTGTCAACTAACACAATATGTTAAATGATTTAGGATATTAATTCACTGTATGAAAGTCAATATGGTGTAGTGGTTCAGGTGTCAGACTAGGACCTGGGAAAGCTAGTTTAAAATCCCCATTCTTGCCTTGGAAGCTTGCTGAGTGACTTTGGACCAATCATACGCTCTCAGCCCTGACCCTGCCTAGTATTTGGGTTGGAGACGTCCAAGGAATACCAGAGTTGTGACACGAAGGCAGGCAATAGAAAACCATCTTCCAACATCTCTTGCCTTGAAAACCCTTTGGGTCGCCGTAAATCAACTGTGACAGCAAAAAATAAATCAATCACTGTATTCATTTAGGTCCAGTGGAGCACCTCTCAAGGAAGAAATCTCTCATCTCCCTCCACCTGTAGTACCCCTGGGTGCATCATGAAGTGGAGGTCCCCCATCTCCCAGGGATGTTTGAAGCTTGGAGCACAGTTGAGGGGTTGAGCAGAAATCATCCCATGAAAATGCTAACTGTTGATTCTCAGAAATAGTTAACAGGTAAATATAATATTTCCAACAGTTTTATTTTAAAAACTTATAAAAAATTAATAATTATTCCAGATTTTTAAATATTTAAAGTGGCTTTTAAATGAACTCTAAATCACGGTGATTTCTCCCTTTCATGTCACATAAGCATAAGATGCAGCATAAAAATGAAAGGCAATAATTTGCAGTGTAAAGAATAAGGCTGATATTCAAGAAACATAAGCATCCTTTAGCCTGTAGAATGAATGTTGCTGTTCTTTGGGGACTGGTCTTAAACTACAATCATGAAACTCTTTATTCCATGGAATAAAGTTGGACTTTTTAAGAGAAAAGAATTACAAGTCTAATGTAACAATAAACAGCCTTCTGCACTGAATTCCATTTGCAAATTTGTTCTGAGTTGCTTTACCTAGCCATATTTTATTTAAAACTGGAGTAACTTATTAAGTTTGGTTTTAAACGTTTGTGATATTTTGAATATCTAAGAACAGTTTTTTATTATTCATGAGTTTAAAGAATCTCAAACAATCTGCCATGTAAGAAATATTCTACTTTTGATTGCAAAGAACAAAGTCTTACATTTATCATGATAATCATTGGAAGGGAAAAAAGGTTTTTTCTCTACTGTTACCACAATTTTATCAATTACATGGTGGTTTCAAATATTTGCAGTGCCTTGCCTGTGTTGAAAAGTGAAATCCCTTCTCTCCTAGATGTGTGTGTTAAACCTAAAGATGGTCTCTTATTGAATGTGCCCCCGTCCCAAGTTAAACGAGGCAATTCTGCAACACACTTATGGTTGATTCCACACAGCATAATTATACCAGGTTACATTCGGTATTTAAAAATTTGGGTCTGTTTTATCCTGTTTCTGTGAAGGAGTCGAGTTAAGACTGTAAGGAAATACTCTGATTTCTTTCGCACGAGCCCAACTTTTTTTGTTTTTACAACATAAGTACAGCACACATCCATAGTGTGCTGCATTGTGATTGGCTCTTCCCCCCTCCCAGTGCTTCTGATTGACAGATCCACAGCAACAGCAGGAAAACCAAGCAGGACACCCCCCCCCACTTTTCTCTAGCTTTAGAAAGGAGCTGGTGCAGTGAGTGACATGGCAAGCACGTTGTGCTGGACAAAGTAAAAACTTTTGACCAATACTGGACAGAGCACTATGTCCCATCCACATTTAAAGGAAACCACAGCATGAGACTCTCTCTCTCTCTCTCTCTCTCTCTCTCTCTCTCACACACACACACACACACACACACACACACACACACACACACACACACACACATGATATACCAAATAACATTTGACTGGTCTTTGGGGCTGTCACAGAATGAGAACATCCTGCCAGGCAGGCACTTCCCCACCCCTCCCCTTCTGGGAATGTGAGCTGGAAGCTGCAGGACAGGGCTAGCTGTTAGCCGCTTGGCGAGAGTGAGCTGAAACACAGTGAGCATCATGTAAGGCAGGGAGCCTAGGTGGGGGGACAAGGAAAATAAATCAGTTTTGCTCCTGTGGCCTTCACACGGAAGTGATTCAATTTTTTGGGGAAAAGGTTTTGGGGAAAAGGTCAACATTTTAGTGGTTTTTGAAAAACCTGGGATGAGGGAAATGTCGCAGGACAAACCTGCTTTAGGATTGGGAGGTACACAGGGAGTTCAACAAGGTACACAGCGATGTCGGAAGTTTGTGGGGAGGCACCATTGGCAAGCTTGTGTAACCTCTAACTGTGAGTTCTGCGGGGCAGAACTTGGAAGGAGTTGCATCAACTAAATTTTAAACAAAATGGTTTACTTTTGTTTAGAACCAGGGGGCATCCATTGAAAGTGCTGGGGGGAAGAATTAGGACAAATAAAAGGAAACATTTTTTTCACACAACGTGTGACTGGTGTTTGGAATATGCTGCCACAGGAGGTGGTGATGGCCACTCACCTGGATAGCTTTAAAAAGGGCTTGGACAGATTTATGGAGGAGAAGTCGATCTATGGAGGAGAAGTCGATCTATGGAGAGATTTATGGAGGAGAAGTCGATCTATGGTTACCAATCTTGATCCTCCTTGATCTGAGATTGCAAATGCCTTAATAGACCAGGTGCTCAGGAGCAACAGCCGCAGAAGGCCATTGCTTTCACATCCTGCATGTGAGATCCCAAAGGCGCTTGGTGGGCCACTGTGAATAGCAAAGAGCTGGACTAGATGGACTCTGGTCTGATCCAGCTGGCTTGTTCTTATGTTCTTACTTTTCTTAACAAATAACACTTATTAAACATTAATATTTAACATTAACACTTCACAGTCCTGTTGAGTTGCATTTCAAGTCCTTCTATTTACAGTCTTGTAATGCCAAGTCCAATTCTTCCTGCTGGTGGTTGGCTTATGAAGACTTCAGAGGCTTGGTGAACTGGATTCAAGATAATGAAGGTCCCGAAAAGAACTCCCATCAACTACATACACAGAAAGCCCTGAATCAATACATTCTAACATTTGCAATATAGCAAAAATAAACAACTCCCTTCCCACTAGTTCCCAACAACATTGCAGTTACCTTAAACAAGGTGTTAAGAGCTTATAAAGAAATAAATCAAGGTCCCAGCCTGGTAGCCTTGCTTCCTCAAACTTCATGAGTTTTTGCAGCCTTCTGCTGCTTTGAGTCTCCACCCCTTTCTGGGTCAACTCATTCTGAACATAGGGGCTACACTTGCCCTGCGCATCATGTTCTGCATCAAGATGCCCCTGTGCGATTCTTGTCCCTTCTACACTGGGGACCCTTCCAGGCTCCTTCGCACAAGTTCTGCACTCTCAACTTGGGTATCTGCCTCTACTCCTCTCCCCGCCACCCTGATCCTGGCTCTGGGTCCAGCTGCACAGCTCCGTTGCACCCCCCATCCCCTGCCCCTGCCAGACAGTGCCTCCCTGTCTGCGGGCCACCAGCCTCCCCTCTTTCTCTTCCCTCTCATCCTGTGCTGGGCCACCAGGCACTCAGCCAGGTGAAGGTCTGGGGCCAGGAGGGAGGGAGGGAGCCTCTCTGGCCAGTGTGGGGTGGGCCAAGGGCAGTGCTGGAGCAGGGTCTGTGGGCAGCATGCACCATGGTGTTGTGGCCATTCACCAATAAGGACTTTTACCATTGGCGGCTGCAGGAGGCTAGGCAGCAGCATGGTCCCTCGCCATGCCTCCTCCTCTGCCGAAGCCGGGAAGGTCGCTACAGGCCAGGAGAGTCTGAAGGGGCCACTGTGACTGCCGGAGGGGGGAGCACCAGGCAGGGGCGCCTCTCCACCAGAGAGGTGTGGGGAGAGATTTTTCGCCCCCACATGATTAAAAGGGTGGTGCCCGTGGACATGTGACACCACATGTACTCTGGCAGGTACACCCCTGGAC
The DNA here is from genome assembly GCF_021028975.2 of Sphaerodactylus townsendi. Classification (NCBI taxonomy): domain Eukaryota; kingdom Metazoa; phylum Chordata; class Lepidosauria; order Squamata; family Sphaerodactylidae; genus Sphaerodactylus; species Sphaerodactylus townsendi. Next base: position 124,238,175 of record NC_059425.1, on the reverse strand, counting down.
TTGGGGGCTAGAGGGAGGAGGAGGAGGAGGAGGAACTGGGCAAAATCATTCTTTCTCTGCAAGCAGAGTCTACCAAATGGAAGCACAAGGAAGCAATAAAGCCCTTCGGGAGTAGAGCGGTTTATCAAATCGATTTTTTAAAATTATTATTATTATTATTATTATTATTAGTAGTAGTAGTAGTAGTAGTAGTATTAGTATTATTAAATCAGATTCCCCCCTCCTCTCAGCTGCTCCCCCCCCCCAATGAATTGTTATGCATTCAGGCTGCCAGACATTCCACTATGTCATGGCAGCCATTCTAGCCCACCACTGCTCCAAGCAGCAGTGGGAGAATTTTAATTTTTTTATTTGTTCCGTTTTTATCCCATCCTTTCCCGACCATGGTCGGGTTTGAGACAACTAACCTCTGAAACTCAGATATTCATTAAATATACTTAACATAAAACCATTAACATCATACCTTAACAAATGGCATTTTAAAAAGAAAGAAATTCCAGCCATCATGTAGGTGAGTGGCATGAGACAGCAGAAACAATTGGGGATACAGATCCTCAGAGGGTCCAGCAGGGAAGGCCAACTGATGAACTGTTGCTGTTCTCATCAGTAGACCAGGAGGATATCTCTCACCTGTAGGCACTACAGAACTGAGTCAAGTCTCTCAGGGCCTGGGTCTCAACAGAGAGTTCCACCAGGTCAAGGCCAAAGGCTGAAAAGGCCCTGGCCCTGGTCAAAGACAACTGGACATATTTTAAGCCAGAGATCACCATAAGTTTTGTTCCGGTTAAGTGCAGCGGTCTTGTGGAAGTATAATGGGGGACAGTCCCACAGGTACAGTGGTCTTAGGTGTTTAGGGCTTTAAAGCTCTCCAAGGGGTCCAAATAAAAAAAAAATACTGACATACTGTGTTCTATGTGATTTTTGGAGAAATCCAGAAGTGACATAGGGTAACTCTGGGAATCTCTATTTCTGGTGATTCTTAGAGCTTTCCCATATCACTTCTAGGTTTGCCTTGTAAATGTTGCAGTGGTGGACATGTCATTAAGGGCTTCCCATGTTCCCATCCCGAAACCTCCTTTAATTGGCATGGCCTGGCCACCCAATTGTCCACATAAATCCTGTGACTCTCAGCATTCTTTTCCTGGGATCTAAAGAAAATGCTATGTGGAGGGGAAACAGGACAAGTTCATGGTCAATAGCACCTTCCTCAAAGTGTTGAATGGATACAACCCATTAATGTCAGCTTGACTTTTTGAAGAAAGTAATTGTGATTAGGAGAGCAAAGAACATGAAGTTCATTTGCTTTTATTTTAATGAAAGCTTTTTTTTTCCAGTTTCAAGTTGTGAAGAGAGTAAATAGCCTGGCCAACCAAGGACTAATTCTTGAAGGGCCCTCTTGTGTCTCAGGGAGGCTGCCAATATCTGTTTGCTGAGTGATGCAACAGTTTGCTGATTAAACAGTTCACCATAGAGTTTGTAACAAAAAAATGTGGACATTTAACCAATTGAACAATTTATTGCTGTCATTGAAGGGCTTAGTTGGTGTTTATTAACTAACCTTCCAGCTATGTTTACTAACGCATCATGGGAATAACCCTTGGGCCCTGACTTTTATTTTTTAGAAGTTCCATAGGTGGTATTGACACTTCAGTTGTCAGTAGTCAAGGTCAGACTCAGAACTTTGCTTAATCCTAGTTTTTAAAAATCAGCATAACTGCTGACTTGTTTTTCCCCCACTAACAAACTTATATATATTGTCAAAGGAATTTTTTCTTTCCTTTTTTAACAGAGGATATATATGTGATTGGAAAATGATACTTTTTAAAAAAGTAGTGCCTTGCTGTTGGAATTTTTCCTTCCTATAAGACTTGTGCTTCATTCCCCATAATCATTAAAAAGGTCTAGGAGAATGAATTATTGCTATATTGTATAACTGTGTGAGTTGCATTCCACTTAATCTACGCATTGTAACAACAAGTACTGGTGTTGATGCTAGGCCATTCCCTTCGCTGTGGAAGCTTTTTAACTAGATTAAATTGGCTGCAGCTAACTAACAATTAGCAGGGATATTAATCCTGAGTTTGACAGGTGTGAAAATTATTTGTGGTATATTATACTCCTCAGTGGAGTATAATGCCATAGAATCCACCTTCCAAAGCAGTCATGTTCTTCAGGGGAACTGATATCTGTAACCTGGAGACCAGTTGTAATTCTCCAGCCACCAGTTTGAGACTGGCAAACCTAATCTTGGATCTCAGCCACAGTCTGAGCTGGCTACAACAATAATATTTTAAAGCACTGCTTTAGATAGCATTTCACTCATTATTCAGATTTTGTGGGGGGGGGAGGGGGTCCCAACTTCCTCCTGAAATTCCTGAAGATTGGGGGAAAGTAGCATTTGAGGAGGGCAGAGAACTCATCATTCCATAGAGTCTACCTTCTGAAGCCGCCAGGGAAACTGATTTTGGTCGCCTCTGTTGTCAGTTGTAATTCCAGGAAACTTCTAGCTACCACCCAGAGGCTGGCAACCTTAATGTCCCTCCACATTTCAAAGTTTCCCTTTTTGGGTGTCTGGTGAAAAAACAGGAGAACTCACAGGAAAAACTCCCATTCTTTTTCCCATGCTTTCTATAGGATTTACTCTTAGTACCAGACAAGGAAATTTGTATTTCCTTTTATAATTACATGGGATTTTACAGTGCATGAATGAAAGACAAAGTCTACCCCAAAGACACACATCTGTTTTACATAAGATGAATGTATTCAGGAGTGTGAGAAATTGTTTAAAGATTATCCTGATACTGAGAATATAGTTTATTTACTTTATAATTATCCAGGGTTTGTTTTTTGGAACTTCTCTATAATTTTCAATGTTTGGTCAGACAAGTATGCTGAGACATCAATTTCCCTTCCCCCCGGAAGGAAGACAGGAGACAAGTTATGGGGTAAACTAAGCCAAAATTTAATGAAGCATCTGCAACAATACTGTAAACAAAGAACTCTTAAATATCATAACTTCTTATCCTAGTGCAGGCACATATGTGTGCGTGTGTGTATTCCATGAAAAACTTCCATGTGTCAGAGTTCGCTTCATCTGATGCTATAATACATTTTGTTAGTCTTTAAGGTGTCATGGGGCTGCTATTTTTATGTTGCTGCTGGGTTCTTGTACCACTTGCTGGACCTGCTAAGTGTGTATCTGTGGTGGATTCTGCATGATAGAAATATAACCGGTAGACGAAGGGAAATTTCTCAGTTTGGGAAAGAACTTCACATGGGTCCCCTCCCCAAAGTGGGATTGTCATGTTATTTCCCTCAACCCAACTTTTTAAAAAATTGACAAAACTGCGATTTTTTAAAAAAATCCCAGGTTGAATGCGCTCCCAGGGGAATAGCACAGGTGCCCAACCATTTTATTTTTCTCACTCTGCCACCCTTTCTCCCACCTTACGTCATGTCAATTTCATTTCTGCTGAGCTACTGACTGTGTGACCATCCACCATTTCGGAAACATCCCCCAAGCACATTCCCCCCCCCCCCCATGACAGTGACTGTGAGCACAATTTCATCCAAATGTGTAAGGGAACGGATTCATAGCAAATGGGGCCATGAGGAATGGCCCCATTTCCTTTTCTTTTTATTTTTTGGGTGCTCAAAGCACGTAGCTAGGAAGATGCACGTCTTTGGATGTGGATGAGTTATATTTCTTTGCTCCCTTTTTTGACAGGTTTTATTATTGACAGGCTGTTTGTTGTGAGGGGGGAAGGGCAAGGAGATTGTAAGCCCCTTTGAGTCTCCTGTAGGAGAGAAAGGAGGGATATAAATCCAAACTCTTCTTCTTCTTCTTCTGAAAACCCATGTGTAGGATGCCAGCTCCGAGTCAGGAAATAGCTGGAGATTTTCAGAATGGAACCGGAGGGAGATGGAGTTTGGTGTGGGGAGGTACTTTGATGGGGTATAAAACCATAGAGTCCCACCTTCCAAAGCAGCCATTTTCTCCAGGTGAACTGATTTATGTCTCCTGGAGATAAGTTGTAATAGTGTGAGAACTCCAGCCATCACCTGGAGATTGACAAGTCTACCCATGTGGAATCCTACCCATCAGGATCTGCCTTGATGCTAAGCAACATTGGCTTCTCCCCCCCTTTTTTTGTAGGGCTCCTGTGCTTTAACAACTGCATGTCTAGCAGAAACTCAAAAATGAACATTTCTCTCAGATGTGAGCCTCTTTACCAGCTAAATTTCGGGCTGTTATGTAACTGTTAGTCACAGATGCTTTGAAGAAATTGTGGATACAATAAAATGTAAACTCCTGGAACTGATTCAGCTACTTGCTCTATAAGTGAGTACTAAGATCAATGGAAGACAAAGAGTAGATGTCCCTGTTCTGTATTTGAGAAGTCTGAGGAAACGACAGGAAGAAAAAGCAAATGAAGATGGATAAACCTAAGAGCGAGGGGGGGGGTCCTGTCTTACGTTGGACAAGGATGGGGTACTGTCTGCTGGGTCATTTTGACTGCTGCTTTTCTTTGTGGTGTTTTTCAAAGGTCATTTCCAGAGGAGCACTTCCTGATTCTGGCTGGCAGAGACTTTTAAAAACTGTAGGTCAGTCAGAGGTCATTGTAAATTGAACACACCAGCTTTGATGAAGACAAGAGAAAGATGCCTAGGAAACAAAATGCTAAACTTTGCTTTGCCTCTGAAGAGTTGTCCCTACACAGTATATTTGCTTTCATAAAATTTACAAATTGGTGTATGCCTGTGAGTACGTGCTAAAATCTACACTTACAAAATTACAGTAATGAGATAAAATCTAAGAGCCTCTACTAGACGTGTTAGAAGGTCTGCAATGAAGGTGCTAATTGAATATCCTTAGAAATGATTCAGTTTGTGGTAGTAGGGCATTTGCCTGGATTACAGCTAAACATATTTGTAACAGTGTTAGGAATAGGTTTGCCAGGTCTCCTGGTATGCTGCTACATCACTTCTGGGAAGAACCTGTAAGTGATGTGGGGTAGCTCTAGAAATCTCTGGCAACTATGTGGTTTACTCTATGGTATTTTCTAGGGCTACATTATGTCACTTCCAGGCAGTGACGTAGGTATAGATTTTTTAGGGGGGGTTCAAGGGCAAGGCCACATCCCCACTCGCCCCTGGGGATATGGCCACACCTCTCCAAGCCCCGCCCCTGCCCTCAGTGCTTATAAAAGCAGCTCTCTGAGGCAAGGGATGGCAGACTTCCCTGCCCCGCCCCCCCACTGGCTGGGCTCCCAGCTGACAGCTGGCAGTCCCTTCTCCCTTCCCTCCAGGCAGAGGGGTAGCTAGGGAAAATGGAGCCCAGTGCAAAATCTGAGGTTTGCGCAATGCCCCCCCCCCCCACGGGCGGCTGTTGTGATGCTGGAATCCACCCCCAAACAGCATCAATTTCAGTAGTGTTTAAATTAGGGAGCCCAGATTCTCCTTTTAAATTCATCTTAAAGGTAGAATCTGCGGTTCCCAGTTAAAACAACATTGAAAGTGATGCTGCTTTGGGGTGGATTCTCCCCCACCCCCAAACAGCATCACTTTCAATGTTGTTTTAACTGGGAACCTCAGATTCTCCCTTTAAATCCATTCCGAAGGGGGTGGATTTAGAAAGAGAATCTGAGGAAATTTAGGGGATGCCTGCTGTCAGGGGTACAAATGTTAAGCTAGCAGCACCAAACTTTCAGGGTATAGGGTATATTTAGGAGACTCTCCTGATGATACTACCCAAGTTTGGTGAAGTTTGATTTGGGGGTCCAAAGTTATGGACCTTCAAAGGTGTGGCCCCCATCTTCTATTCGCTCCCATTGGAAACAATGGGGGATGGCACCCCCTTTGGAAGTCCATAACTTTGGACCCACTGAACCAACCTTCACCAGACCTGGGTGGTATCAGCAGCAAACTATCCTGATGATACCACGTAGGTTTAGTGAAGGTTGATTCAGGGAGTCCACAGATATGGACCCTCAAAAGGGTAGCCCCATCTACTATTAGCTCCCATTGGAAACAATGGGGGATGGAGGCACCCCTTTTGGGGACCCATAACTTTGGATCCCCTGAACCTGATGACAGCCTGAAATTTTGGTGCCACTAACCTAAAAACCGTGCCCCCTGCAGGCCAAAAACCAAAAAACACTTTAAAAATACAAGAAACCACAAACGGGGGGTGGAGCTTCGGAGATGCAATGGGGGGTTGAACCCGAGAACCCCCCCATTACCTACGTCCTTGCTTCCAGGTTTTTCCCCATAGGTGACATAGCAGCATAGCCAACATTGCACTCCCCATGTCCCCACTCCAGCCCTCTCACTGGTTGTTATGGAGACCTCCTGCCAGGATCAATGTTTCCCAATACTGAATAGGGCAGTGAGAGGAAAATAGGGAAAGGGTTCAAGTTCATTCTGCCTTTAAACCAGGCATGACATTATCACGTTGGCATGATGTTATAGAATTCAGCCTAGAGCAGCATCCCAAAATAGTTACATCATTTCCAGTTTCATGCTAGATCCTTCTCCCTGCCCCTCAGTTTCTCTTTCGAAAGCTGGCAAACCCAGCAGTGTGTGTTTTAGAACAAAAATATTGTAAGTTTTAGGAGCATATGAGTAGACGTGATCCATGCAGTATTTGGGATCCAAGCTCATTAGAGCTTGAAATCTTCAAACCAGTAATTTAAAATTAGTTTGGAAACAAATCTGAATGCCAAAGCAGTTGTAAGAGTAATAACGTGACATGTTTATGGCATCAAGCTCCAGTAAGCATTCTGGTAACAACATTTTGAATCAATTATTGTTTTTGAACAGTGTTCAAAGGCAGTCCCACCATGTTACAGTAGTACTGTCTGGATACTATAGGATGTGTGACCATGCCAGAAATACCTTTTTTTTTGCATAGATAAGCTGATAAGAAGCATGCCTAGGAAGTACTCCTAAGCAGGTCCGTTAGTCGTCAGACCAGTTTCATTCCGTGGTGCTCTCCAGAAAGTATTTTCAGAATTGCATTTCTGAGTTTCCTACAGGAAAGGGGGGATATAAATCCAATGCTGCTGCTGCTGCTGCTGCTGCTGCTGCTGCTGCTGCTGCTGCTGCTGCTGCTGCTTCTTCTTCTTCTTCTTCTTCTTCTCACCTTCATCAACTTTTTATCTAGGGACAAAAAACTCTAGGAAGAACCAGAAATGGCAAGCCTGCTGTTGTACTGCTATTTCTGTGTCAATCAAAACATTTCTGTTTTGTCTAGAAGAAGGTTTTGTTAACCCTCATTTAGTCCTTCACAGCTGCATGGCACTGGTTTAGCATTTCTACTATCTCCCTAAAATTAGATGGGAAGGAGAAAGGGTATCATTAGCAAACTGGTAACAGCTCACTCCAAATCTGCAGATGTTCTCTCCCATTAAACAAAATGGAGGACAAAAGAGAACCCTGAAGACCTCTACAGACCAATAGCCAAGGCACTGGTCAGTAAACCATCCCCTCCCCTCACACACACACAAACACGCACACATGCCTTCCAGGAAGCATTAGAATAATTTTCATACTTTGTCTCCAAAACCATAATAAACTTTTTTTACATATAGTACTTAATATCGCCGCCCTAAGCCCTTTTTCGGATGGGCGGGATAGAAGTCACCAAAATAAATAAATGCATAAATAAATTTTAAAAATAATTTATTTTTTATCATTACAACAGCAATAAAAATAATCTAAGAGATACAAATTGGTTATCATCCTCATGAGTGAAAGATAACAATTTATCCTCAACTGAAGGAATTAAAAAAACCTATTGTATTAAAAAGAAAAAAGTTTCACATGATGTCTTAAAATTAATCTTAGATTTTATTGGCAGAAGATAGGAAAGTAAGAGTTTCATGGAATTATTATCCATTATCTTTCTTCTTTTTAGAAAATATAATTTTAGTGTCCATGCTGATTAAAAAAAAATAACTGAACAATTTTATTTAGGTTTGATATAAAATTTAAAATGTTGAGTTCACAATAGTTTGCAAAAGTCATAATGCCCATTTTTCTAATGTTTGCATTATATTAACCATACTTATGTTGCTTTGTGGTACTGAGGAAAAGGGTAGTATGTTACTCACAGATGAGGGAATAATTTCATCAGTAAAAACAGGCTTAAAAAAAATAATTTAGCATCAGCTGGAAGCTTGTTTACGAATCATTGTCCAGAAAGAAACAATGCATATTATTGTTTTCTGCTAGAAAGCCATACCTAGGTGGTGAAAGTTAAGTATTGTTGTTCAGATAAGATCTGAAAGAGGTTTTCCTGGATGTCTTCCTTGCCCTTTTGTCAGATGTCCTCCATCAATCCAGAGCTGTGGATAGACAGAGTCCAGGCATATTGACAGCTTTTGGAGCAGTGAGTACTACTTTGTGGCTATGTTTTGGATACTAGCCATTTCACATCTCTGACTGCAGATCTATAGTAAAGAGGTGAAGATCACAAGAGACAAGTGGCTCAAATTAGGGAGTAGCATTTACTTCTATAACAGTCAGAGCATAACAGCTAGCTAGTGTGTAAAAAGACTTTTACCTTAGGGGAAAAAGTTTATTTCAATCAAGTTTTTGAACAGGAGTGCCACATGAGCATACAAGAAAAGACAGATTGTCTCTTTAAAAGAAACTGCTGGATATTTCATAATAATTGTTCATCCATCTGCGACTTCGAATAAAAAAGTCATTCATTCTTATCCATAAATTTTGTGAAATCCAGCAATTAAACAGAACTTAATTTTCTTAATTATTTTAAAATGCATTAACCAATAGTTCTTTAGGTAATTTGTCATTTAAAAAGAATGACTAGTAAAACTAGAAAAAATGTAAAATGCTACAGCCACAATCAAAGGAGAGGGCAGCTTTTGCTGATCCTGTTTCTCACAAGAGATCTCTGATCCTTAAATTATACCTGGGAGAACGATGTTTCCTTCCCCCAGGAGGAGCATTTCAAGGTATATTTCGGACTGTTGCACAAAATAGGAACTGGTGAAAATTACCTACCATCTTGTTTCTGTAGCCATCTGTGCAGTGGGGTAATGGACTTTGTACCACATTGCCAGAACATTGAACATCACCATCTATAACCAGGCCATCAGATCCTGAACCACTGGAGCACCTGGTACCCGTTCAGTCAGTCAGGCTAAAGAATGCCATGATTAATGGTATCAAAAGCCTTTTAGCAAGACTGCACAGGCACTTTATAAGTGTAGTTATATTAACTTTTTAATCTTTTGTCATAATCAAATGTATTTTACCTATTACTTGCTTTTTCGTGAGTTGACCTTTTAGTAAACAGTCATCGACTGTGTATAAGTGCACTTCTCAGTTTGTATTATTATGTGCTGGTCTTTGAGTGCAATAAAGAATTTGACTTGGCCTGTATCAAAAGCCACTGAGGAATATCAACAAGAATACAGTACTTCTGTCAGTCCTGTTACCTACAGCCCAATCTAAAGGTTGTGGCAGCTATGGACAGTGCTGCTGCTGCACCACTGTATTGCCTCCAAGGGGATTTCAGGTGGCATGGGAAGTGGAGGAAAAAGCAAGAAAACCTCCAGCTGCCCGAAAACCACACACTGGACAATAAGGACTGAAGCCACACTTTTGACTGGTGTAAGTCTATGCCTGGAGAAAGGGGCATTCCTAACCTGAAAGCCCGTGCAAGCCGCCTAAAGTTGACTTCACCTCGGGGAACACTCCCGACTTCACCCCTTGCTGCACTGGCATGCTCTCCGATGCTTTGGAATGGTGGATCCTTCCAGGGTTGGGTGCTGCAAAGCTGTGCATCTCCTGCCCACCAGCAAGTTTGCTCTCTCTGCTGGCGTGGTTCCTGAACCCGTCTCTCTGCCCATCCCCCAAGGATTGGACTGCTAGCAAAGTATCAATCAGGGCAACAACAGCTCTTTAGTTTTAAAGTCTTCCTAGAAGTCCAACTGAAATGTGTCCAGATAATTCCTCATTCATGAAAGCCTGGAAATTTGGAGTCAATGGTTGCTAGGTGTCTTGTTCCCAAAATTAGACTTTTACTAGTAGTTAGTAGCTGTTTGAATCATTTGTGCCCAGTGAGGGCATTTTCAGGAAGGCTTTCACAACTGCCATCTGCTATGTTTTCTTCTTTTCAGTCTCTTAGTAATATATAAGATTACGTTTTCTCATAACAGATACTTAAACTAGTCGTTATTGTTGACTGAAGTTTGTATAAATACAATTATTTTTATATGGATGATCTGCCCACCTGGATCCATGCCACAGGAACATTGAGACTACACTACTGTAACAAACTCTACATACATCTCTTGTCAAAATTAATCTGGAAACTCGAGTGGGCACACAATGCCACAGCTCAGTTATTATTGGGAGCTAGATGGGGCATGCATATTACTCACATTCAGCAGTCATTGCACTGACTGCCCATCATTTTCTGGGCTCAATTACTATCCTATACAGAGTCCACCGCCCTGCCCCCCATGATCTTGCATACTACAACACTGCTTCCCCCTCTGCTCCACCATGACAGCACCGCTCATCTGAGCAGAGCCTTCTCTGGGTAATACCCTTCAAATGGGCAAAATCAAAAACTTCCCATGCTCATCTATTCCCTGTTTTGGTCCCTGCCTTGTAGAATGATCTGCTTGGTGAGGTCAGGAAGGTTCTTACTTCCCTGGCTTTCCACAAGTTATGCAAAGCTGAATTATTCAAGAGGGCTTTTTACAACGGTAACGTAGCAGCTCAGAGAGAGACCTAAAGTGGTGGATTGGAGACTGTGGAACATACTGCTGTGTATAATTCATATTGTCTATTGCTAAGCTGTAAGAGTGTGTGTGTGTGCATGTGTTTGTGTGTGTGTGAGAGAGAGAGATTTGGGGTTTGTCATATTGGTAACAACCAACTCCCAGGGGAAGCCTGAAAACAGAGCAAGAGGGGGTCCTCTTCACCTGGTTCTCACACTCTGTTAAGTCCCTTTTCCCATCTGCTTGGGAATGGGTCTGACTTGTCTTCCCCAGCCAGACCAGGGCACACCTCTTAAACATTTGCCCAGGAGAGGTACAACACCAGGAGCTGCCAATTCTTTCCCCTATCGGGTCATGAGAAGTGATGGGTCCCAGGACCAATGGCTCTCCCTCCTGGGCCAGCAATTCTGCCTGTTGTTTCCCCAGACCTCTTTAAAGGGCTGCCTATACTGCCTCATAAGCTTTTAAAGGATCAGGGCTGCCTGTCCCACCAACCTCTCTATTAGGGCCTCCCAGGGTCCTAGAGCTTGACACTGCCCCCAACTCTGTTGTTTTGGCTTCCCTTTGTTCCCCCACCCTTGCCTGTTGCTGCTGTGAACCTGTCTGGCCCTCTAGTGGTTGGGTATTTGTGCCTAGCCACTAACAGGGACCTCATTTGGCTCTGCCTTGGCTCAGCAGGGCTGACATCTGTTGCTGGCTTTGCAGCCAAGAACCTGCCAGATGCCTCCCGGATGGCCTACTCCAAGTTGACTTTGTTAGGGCCACATTCTGCAACAGCTAATCAAATGGTTTATCCTGTGTCAAGGCTAACCAGCATGGCAGATCTTGGTGAAGCTATCCCTGTCAGACACGAACTCCTGACTGTTTTGTTTTACTTGTAAGCTTTTTTGTCCCTTTTAGAGGAAAAAAGGAAACATCAATTCCCTTTATCACAGTCATAGACCAGCATAAAAAGGGGATTTAAATCCTTCCAATGTCTCCAATAGCAATCCCATGACTCCAAACCATAAATAATTATTTGAACCAATCTAAACCTCTAAATCTCTCAATGATGTCATGGTCCACCATTTCAAAGGCTGCTGTTAAGTTCAGTAATAACAACCAAGGGGCACAGCCTTTGTCAGCATTTAGGTAGAAATCAGCATTAGTCCCATAGCCTGGCCTGAAGAGTGATTGAAAAAGGTCTACAACAGATGTTTCATCACCACTCCCTTCAATAGATATCTTGCCCAGAAAGACAGATAAGAGACTGGGTGATAATTGGCTACAATCTTCTTCTCCATTTCAATTTTTTTAAGTAATGGAAGAATAACCACTTCCTTTAGCAACTGAGGAAGAACATCCGGAATCAGCAATTGATTTATAATGAACTTAATATGCTTCCTGCAGTATTTCAGTAATTAGGACAGATAGTGGTAGTGTTCATAGTCCCCAAGGTCCTATTTATCGCTTTCCTTAGGCATATGTTACATTTACTTATGATGATATTTTGTTTATATATGCTACATTTTGTAGGGTTGCCAGATGTCTCTCTGTAGCAGAAGACATTCTGTTAGCAACCCCCAGTTTCCACTCAGCTGCCAAAATTATCACAAAATTACTGGTGGCATAATGGCAGGACATCACTTTTGTGACGATATGAAGTAACATCATATCATTCTAAGAATCACTCTATGGTTGTTATCATAGAGTTTCCAGCAATTTGTAAGCAGGTGTGATTTCACTTCTGGATTTTCCCTGGAAATGACATCATGCTGCAAGTGTCAGGCCCCAGGTCCCCATCCACTCAACTCCTGCTAGGTTCCAGTCAGTGCAGTATAGCAGATAGAATGGTAAACTAGTACTCTGGGCAACCCAGGTTCAAATCCCCACTTCTATGATGGAAGCTCACCTTGGGCCTATGACAGACTCTCAGCCTGGCTTACATCACAGGTTGTTGTTGTCAGGAAGGAGGCAGGGAGATGAATGTTCTAAACCTCTTTGAATCCTAGCTGAGGAGAAAAGCAGGATATAAATTAAAATATGCATAAATGCAGCCATTTGCTGGCATTCTACTTTCCAGACACTTGTTTGAGGTAGCTCATGCAATAAATCCATACAATAAAGTTATCAATGATTAACACCCAGCAAAACAGTTACTGATGTATACTTTAAAGGGCTTTTTATATCTGAAATGAGCTTTTAAAGATCATCACAGTTTGATGAGCAATATGGTCAGTTACTGAAAGTTTTTGATCTGAACAGAATTGTTGGATATCCAAAACTGTGTCTTCTTGAGCAATAATCTCTTGCAAATATCACTGCAAATTATTATAACTTCATCTATAGTGGGGAAAAATAAGTCAATAAGCCTTTGGATAAGAGGTTACAATAATGGGTGATTGAAAGAGTTCATTGCCTCTGTATTTTTGAGCCCGTGACTTCCAAAATCAGAGGCTTGGGCCCAATAATCCTAATGGATTGACTTCCAAAATTCCTTGGATTTGTAATGCTGGACTTGTTTCTTTCTGGGGCTTATCTGGGTCCCCTGCAGATAGATTTTCAGGTTTATAAACTGTAATACCACTTAGTCCAGCCATAAACTTGTGGTGGCTGACTTAATACAACATTGCAGGAAGGAAGCGGTTTACCTGTGGATGTCCAGTATATCAAATACCAAGGGAGTGGGGGGAGGGAATAGCCTTTTCAATTAGTTGGCTCTGTGGCCTGATTGAACAACTGCCTTGTGGCTAACAAAGCTTTGTTTGTAGTATCAGCTTGCTCCTCATCCAACATGGCAAACAGAGCGATTTTATGGCTGGTCATTAATGGACTAGTCATCGGGTGGGGGGTTTGTTCTTAAATGGGGGCTTTGTCTTATCCCTGCTGTTTAAGCCCCCTTCGAGCACTCCTCACCTGTCATATCTGTCATACATTTAATTCATCACGCTCCCTGGTCAAAAGCTACACTGATAGTATCAAAAGAAGAGGAGGGAGCGTCTTATAACTTTAGCGATCAAAGGGGATTACCAAGCAAATAAGATTTTAATGAAGAAAGCAGGTTCGGAGAAGGACAATTTACTGCATTGTGATTCAATAACTTCCATGAGAAAACAGGGTTTTCTTAATTCCTGTTCCTGCAGAGGGGAATATTAAGCTGCTGCAGAATAAAGCATATTTGATTTTTTTTTAGATGTTTATAGGTAAACCTGCAAATTAGGTTGAAAGAAATAAAAAGCTTAGATTATATTGGTTTCTAAAATACAGAAGGCAGTAATCACATTTCAAGTAATATATTTAAAAATAACATCTGACTGGGAGCAGTTGAACTGTACTATTGTTTTTACTACTATGGCAAAGCAGACCTTTTTTTTGAATTTTTTTGACTATCAGTATAACAATTTAATTTGTCGCCATTTCAGAGACAAAGTTGGTAGAAATTCCCTAATCTCATACCTTGTTTGATACCAAGAAACGTGCATTCAGCCATGTTCTGAAGATTTACAGGCCCTTAACTTTTCTTTAAAAGATACAGATTTCTGCCAATTCTCCTTTCTACTGACCTCCCCAGGAATGAAATTACGGAGGGGCTCAGCGGGCTGCAAGAAGAGGAATCAAGAAAAGTCACACAAACATGCCCAAAGAAACTTAAGTTTTGCAACTTAGTATATGTTTGGACTCAGGCTATTGTTATTAATACAGGCTCAGAAGAATATATTCCACTGTATACATGGCCTTTATACGGATTTTGCGTTCCACAAAGATGCAGGGATTGCATACACTCTATCTGCTTATGTTTATATTGGGCACAGGCAACCTTTTTGCCACCAGTACCAAAAAACCTGCAGTCTTTATCTATGAAGATGTTGTTGTTGCATTGGCAAACAAAGCTGGGTAGTGGGGAGAGGAATTGAGGTTTTACCTGGCCAGAACTAGGGTCATCATCTCTGAATGGGGAAATTCGTGAAGATCTGGGGGTAGAGCCTGGGGAGGGTGGGCTTTGAGGAACCTTAGTGTGGTATAATATTGTAGAATCCACCCTCCAAAGCAGCTGTGTCTTCCAGGGCAATGGTTCCCAACCTGGGGTACGTACCAGAGAGTTTGGGTGTATGCAGAAAAAATACATATTGGTTTGGCTGGCATGGAAGTATAATTTTGGGAAATTGGGTTGCCAAGGAGTACGTGAGTGAAAAAAAGGTTGGGAAACACTGTTTTAGGGGAATTGATCTCAGTACTCTAGAGATCAGCTGTGATTCTGGGAGATTTCCAGGCCCTATCTGAAGGGTAGTAACCTTATTATGCACTGCAGGTCTTTTGCGCAGAGATGTAGCCTTGAGTGATGAGCAAAATGTGTGCTATCATTAAATAAAGACGCTAGAATGTATCATTATTATAATACAATGCATCCTCAGTGGTACTGTGTTGGATGTTATATAACATGCTTATTATTGCAATAGGTCAATCTTTAATGCACATAAAAAACAATCCACTTAATAATTGGGTGGGGGTATCTGACAACTTTAAAAAATGGTGTATTATCCACAGATGCTGCTGATGCTGATTGAATGTAACACTCCATGTTGTGTCAATTAACTTATAAAGATCAGTATTGTAGCATCTTATCTTAAATACGTTAAATTGGAGGTGGGAATGAATTCTGTAAAGTCTGATTGTAAATAATTGGGAGATCAGGTACCGGTATTACTACAAAATTCCTCACAGATCCAATAGTGAGGTGCAAAAATGATATAAGCAGAATCATTAGAAATTAGTAGAAACATCAAACCGTCAAAACAGGATTTGCCAGGATTTGGTAACAGTATGCATCTCAGTGCATTTTTAATGGTGGTATTGCCTGATTTATGGCCTGATCCAATTATTTCAATATGGTTATCCCAATATTTGTGCTCAAGCTTAGATTATATTTGTGCTCAAGCTTAGATTATATCATTTATAGGGTGCAGAATAACGTGTTCCAATGTACAGGGAAGTTTAATTATATGGATATAGGTATCTTCATACTAAGAGGCAGCAAACCTCTGGATACCAGTGCTACGATGCAGCATCAAGAATAGACCTAACCCCAAATCTTGGATATCCACACTCTGCAGAATGGATTGGATCCTCAGGTGCTGTTCTGCTGCTGTAATATCACTTCCATTGACATATGAGGGATTTTTGAAACCCTATTCAGACTCTTACTTTGTCCATCCATGCTGTTTTTTCCTTGACCCCCAAGAGCAGAATTTCAGAGGGCTCAGTCAGCTGCAGCAGGAAGGAAAGGTAAAATGAAGAATTCTAACTCCATGGATTTCACTCTGCTTAGGGTCCCACTTAGTGTCTGTACATTGCTTGTTTTTAGGAACTGAGATCATAAATTAGATGTGCACTGTATTGTGAATGCTGTCTGTTTCTTCAGAGGGATGTGCACTCATAGGATCTCTCCAGCAGGGCTTTGTGTTATATTCTTGGTTAGTTCATGAATTTGCTCACATGAATTGAAAGTGATTTTGGTATTTGTTCATATCAATTGAATTGCAATTTTGAAGTCATGAATTAAATTTACTGAATTACTGTAGCATCCTACTTATAATGCTTGTTGGGTTCCAAGGAAATAGATATTGATATGGCAGCATTCTGAATTAGTCAAGTGGGACAAAACTATTGCATTCAATTGCAACATGACATCATATCCTTATACCAAATTTATGCCACACTTTAGCAGTCTTCTAATTAGGGATTTTCAGTGGCTGGGATAATCCGGAGAGCAAGTGTTGTGTAGTGGTATAAGACTGAGATCTAAAGTATCAGATTCAAAACTCCACTCAGCAATAAAGTTCACTGGGTTACATTGGGCTAGTGATTCTTTCTCATGCCAACCCACCTCACAGAATTCTTTTTTTTAAAAAAAAAAGGTGGGGAGAGACCCATTTAAAAAATGAATGCAAAATTGTTGGACATTAGTTGGGCACTTGTAGTCCTAAGAAACCTCCCAGGAATCAGCATAATTGAATAGACCTAAGTAGAATTCTGAATGATCAGGGTTTTGATTCCTCTCTCTGCTTTGCATTTCCTAAAATAGTTCGCTTGTTTATTATTCTACCTATTCTCTCTTAATTCAACATATATCCGTGTTTTTTCCAAATATTAGACAGCATGAAAAGCAAACACAGGAGGGACATATGCAATGTATTGAATTAAATCTATCTGGTTAACGGCTCTCCTTTTTAATGCTGGTGAAGCCCTCTTTTGCCTCTGTAAAATATGTATGGTAGCACCATCTGTTCAACTATTAAAATATCATCTTAGCTGCTCAAATTAAAACCTGCTACGCAATGTAGGGTGCTACATGGACTAGAAGTCTTTTGTGAACACTGTTCCTCTTAGGTAATATAAATAAATCAGTCCTATCGAGAGATCAGGAAATGCCTATATAAACACACTGAAGTCATGGGACAGAACGATCTACCTTGTTTATATCTTCACTGCTAAATTTAGTATATTAATGTCTTGTGGATACATATTGTAAATCATAATCTTTTTTGATGCAGGGAACCTCTGTATGAAGTGAATAAATGCCTTGCAGTACAAGGTGATTTTTATATATATAGTCTGTGTGTGCCCACACATGATAAATCAGTTAACTGTAGGCTTTAAGTCTTCTCCTTAAGCAGAGTAGTGTCACATTGACAAAATGCAGTTAAAATATCTACTCCGCTTACAGTTTATTCATCTTTATTATAGTAGATATTGGATAAGGGGGGAGGGAGAGAAAAAGAGACAAGCACTTCAGAGCTTTCAGTGACGCGTGCCAAACACGTGGAAGGTAAATCCCCTAATTCATTCTCTTCTTCCAGCATTCCTTGGCAGGTAGCCAAGCTAAATATTTCTGCTGGATAAAAATGTCTGTTGTAAGCAGCACTCTTTAAAATGGGGAACTGTATGACTGTATCAGAGGGGACTCCCGCAAGGAAAGAAAGAGCCAACATGTGTGTTCCCTGATCTACCTATTTATTTATTTTATTAAAAAGGAGCCTTATGGACCATGATTGGATTAACAGTGAACCATGGAGGAAGAGGAAAAACAAATTGGGAAACTGGTTTAGCACCCCTACATTTTTGTCATCTTCTTTTAGGATTTCCTGGCTGTCTGCCACCTTGAATCTGTTGAATGTTCTTTAGATAAATCAATTAAAAAGGCTTTAATATTTGGTGATTGGAACACAACATATGGGCTACTGGTGCTGGTGTCATGTGGAGTTTGCAGTTAATTGAAATGATTAATAGAAGTGTTAGTTTCCTAAGACTGATTGGTGAAAATAATGTAATTGAAAGCACTGTAGGCTTTTTAAAAAAACAGTCCCAGTTCTTCCTTAATATTTGTATGTATCAACCATTTGAGAACCTATCAAATAATAGAAGTTTGTAGATTGTTCAATAGTAACTGAGTTTAATGAAGACATAGAAGGTTCCTGGGTGGGAGTCTGTTCATGTTTTGGAAATGATTCTTAAAATCTTCTGCAATATGCTGTCAGACTTTGACAGAATCTGGTTAATCAGTTGTATGGTCCAATTACATTCTATGAGGCTATACCCTAAGGTTTTTATTACAAACTGAATCTTAAAACTGAGGCTGTTTCCGCACGGGCGGAAAATGACGGCCTGGAGATGGTAAAAACGCCATCTCCAGGCTGCCATTCGCGATCGGTGGCGAAAGGTGCAGCGCAGCCGCTACGCCTCGCCGCCGCTTCCGGTTGTTCGCAGCCGGCGCATTCGGTGAACACGAAGAAGCGTGCTTCTTTGAATACGCCGCCGTGAAGTCGCTGCTGCCGAACGGCAGCAGCTTCAATGCGCACCTCCCTGACCCTCGGCAGACTCACGAAATCTTGTCCCTGGCTCTCCGGCGCGCCAGCCGCGGCCTAGGGACACGCCCCCCTGCCCTGCAATCAGCTCAAGCAGGCGTGCAGGGCCAGGGGGGCGTGTCCCCAGGCTTCGGCGACAGGCCGGAGGCCCAGGGGCAAGCCGGGTCGTGCGGGCGCCAGCGCTCCGCGGCGCCGGCTGCCCGCCTCTTCTCAGGACTGTCCGTGCGGACGGTCCCAGCGTCTTCGGGTCGGCGCAAGAAGCGCCGACCCAGCCGTTTCAGCCACCGTGCGGAAACGGCCTGACCATTTAGGAGCAACATGGCTCTCAGTTTGTGAAGTCATCACTGTTCCTAACATATTTCCTAACACATAGTTTAGGATTTTTTCAATTGGGGACCCAATGTGTACCTTAGAGAAGCCATGGGTCTATGGCTATGGGTAAGACTATTTTGTTAATGTTGCATTCGTCTCACTGCTGTATCAGTTCTTCTTACAGCTGTGTTTCCCGAGATCTTACGATATGTGTTATTAACTATTCTGAAACAAAATTTGTCCTGAGATGCTTAAACGTTAACAGCTCAGTCATACGGCTTTCTATGCAAGCATATAAATGCTTACAGGACTGTTGTTTTATAGCAGTGTAACATTACAAGACACTGGCTACAGTCTAGGATACTGTGTAAACAATTCTGCAATGTTTGGGGATTGTGTCTTACTCTTTAACTTTGCTCTTTTTACTTCTCCTGCCCTATAACTTTTGAAACCAGTTTGTAATGGCATATGTATTAGGCTTGGTGATTTGGTAAATCTGAATCACCCAAAAACCTGGGGAAAAAGTTTTTAATTCACCAAAACAACAGCAGATCCAAATAGCCTCGTGGCCAATGATTCGGCTTTATTGCCTTTGAAGTGGGATGATGGGGAGGGAGAAATCTGAATGCTCTGCAGGACTAAGATCAGATCTCTCCACTATCTCTGTCTACAGAGACGTGGGGAGGGGGAGAGACAGCAATTACCCATTACAAGATCGCCTTCAGGGTTTGGACAGCAGAGGCGGGGAGAGAAATAGCTCAATATTGCATGCAGAACTGAGCAGCCCCACATGCAAGATCACCTACACACACACACACACACACACACACACATGTACCTCTGCTGTTCAAGTTCTTCAAGCTTGGACAGTAGAAGGGTGGGGGTGAAATGGCCCAATTCTAAGTAGCCCAAAATGCAAAATTACCCCCCCACCCCCATCTCTGCTGTCCAAGCTCTTCAAGGCTTGGACAGTAGGAACAGGGGGATAATTGGTCTTATCTTACATGTGGGGTTGAGAAGACCCACATGCAAAATCCTCCTTGTCTCTGCTTTCTAAACCCTTCAGGGCTTGGACAAGCGGGGGAGAACAGGTCAGATCCTGCATGCAAGCTTGAGAACCACCAGCAGGAACAGTTCTCTTCCCCCACCATTTTCCCCCCATGAAAGGGAGAGAAGAATTCAAACATTTCAAAGTTAAAAGAATGGAAACCCAAAATTTACTTGTAGTGTCTACCGGTGCTTAATCCTAGGCCATTTCTGCACAGCCAATTACAGCATTGTGCTGTCGGTGTTATTGGCAATGCTGCAGCAATGGAGCATTCGTATGGGCGGGCACTCTGTAGACAAATAGCGCATCAGCTTAACCCTGGTGCTTTGCATGACTGCACTTTGCAAACGGCGTTTCCCCCCCCCCCCAGAGTAGACGTCACAGGCCTTCAGCACCAGGATTGGCCAGTGTGGGCCGCCATTGTGGGGGGCGGGCTCTGTAGCACCGATTCTTGGTGGGTGCATTGCATGACGCCGACTGCGGTGCACTGTTGTTGAAAAGACACGCTCAGTGAGCGATTTTCAAATAATCTGTTGTGGGCCCACTGGAGCATTGCCACATTGCTGCAGCATAGTTTCTGCAGTGATGGCCATGCAAACTCCCCACCCATAATGCTGTTTTTATTGTCCTTTTACTGGCTTTTTTGGCCCATGCAGGAGCGTCCCTAGTATGTATGTAGAAGATAGGGACATAAGAAGAATCCCAGTGGATCAGACCAGTGGTCCATCTAGTCCAGCATCCTGTCTCATACAGAGGCCAAAAGGTTATTTTGGAAGGCCATCAACAGGGCATAGAAGCTAAGGCTGATATAGTCTCCTAACTTTGATATTCAGAGATTTTCTACCTCTGAACAAGTAGCCCCATTTAGTCATGATGGCTATTAGCCACTGATGGACCTAACTTCCATGAATTTATTGAATTGAATGTGTGCCCTGACTAGCTATGTGGAAGCCCTATAGCTGCTGCACTGTATTATCAGCCACAGCAACAGTGGAGAAACTGCAAAAACCTGTCCTTATGAGAAAAAACATCAATATCATTGGGTGCAGACTTTATTTACTTACATGACCTACAGTCCACCTCACTGAGACTCAAGGTGGATTATACAATTAAGAAAAAATGCAAGAAAACAGTATAGTCTATACAAACAATTCATTCAAATGGAACTACAAGAATAGAGGATAAGTTTAATACATATAATAAATAATGTAATGATTATTGTGTAAGATTTTTCACAGACATTGAAACTATTAACATCATTCCTTTAGAAAAATGCTCCTTGGAACAAATTAAACATAGTTTAACCATGCAAACTCCCCACCCATAATGAGGACCTGTTCCTCTTTCACACATGCAAATACCCCTTTCACATGATATAGCCATCCTTTTGTTGTTGCAGTCGATGGATTGTGTGACTGGGATTTAATTGTGTAGAATGTGTGTCTGCTCCATTTCACATTCAATATGAGCTAATTTCTGTATCCTGCCACATGTACAACCTAAATTTCAGAGCTGTGTACAAAAGCTTTATCTATTTGGGCATATCACAATGTAGGTTCTTGCCTAAATAAATTCATGCCACAAGTAATCAGTTAGGAAGAACAGTGACATAGCATACCTTAGATTTTTGGTTTGTTTTTTAAATAAATAAAAATGTCTTCATTTTACCACATATAATCTGATTCCTCATAGTATATTCTGATTTGTAGCCATAACCTTCCTCTCTTCTCGTTAACTGAAGATTTGTGTGTCCCTCCCCACCACTTTTTTTGTCAGAAAATATTAAATTATACTGTTACCCTTTGACTCTTTTCAGAAGTTCTGGATATAAGGTGGCCAGCACTGTGAAATGCCTCTGACTGGCATCTGGTGGGAGTTTAGGAAACTGGGAACATGATGAGGACCTGTTGAACTACCATCAGGTTGGGAAAATCTGGAAGTTATGCCATACCTCTCTAAGAATCATTAGAAACTATGGTAAAAACCATAGAGTTTCAAGTGATTCCTAAAGTGGACTGAAGTCCATTTCTAGCATAATGTAGTGGTTAAAAGCTATTAGCTCATAGTGCAATGGTTTAGAGCAAGTGGGGTTTGATTCCCCATTTCTCCACATAGGTTGCGGACTCTAACCTGGAGAACCAGATTAGATTCCCTACTCCTTCACTTGCAGCCTACTGGGTAAACTTGAGCCAGTCATCATTCTCTTAAAACTCTCTCAGTTCCACCTACTTCACAAGGTGGCTGTCATGAAGAGTCAGGGAGTCAGGATAATTGTTAAGCTGCTCTTCTTATATTTCTCTGGAAACGGTGGTGTAATGAGGGAAGGATATGAGGGTGCTGGAATCCTGGGCACCACTTGAGTAAGCTATATGAGGGGCAGGTTTCGCTGGCCACTCCCCTCCTTTACAGCTTCATCCCATCCCTAATTTCCACTCAGTAGGCAATACTTTGATAGACCAGTGGTGTAAATCAGTATAAGGCAGAATTATGTGCAAACTCAAATGAAAATGTTATTATTTTTATTAGTATTAATTTTAAAAAGCCTCTCAAAAGTATAGATTTTTTTAAAAAAAAATCAATGGTGATCGTGTGGCTATCTCTTGACAGTCAGTGAGAAACCACATGTCTTACATGGCTCAGATTCAAAGGTACTTCAGTGGTGACGTCAAGAACTTGAGTTTCTCTGAAACTTTTCTAAACGTCCTTTGGGGAAGCAGGGTAAGGAAAAAGAGGCATTATGTGAGATGTGAGGTTCTCCTTTGGGAATTGGAATGCTTGTCTGTCCACTTTGGAAGGGACCACTTTGGAAGGCAGTGCAAAAAGGGAGTAAATTGGCAACCTGTCCCAGTATGAAATAGTTTTTTGGGAGCTAGCTTTATTTATTTATTTTATTTATTTATTTTTTTCTAGATTTTCTTTTTAGGACCGCCCCCATCCCCTAGGGGCTCTAAGGTGTGTACAATCACAGTGCAAATCCACCGCGGTAGCTAAAAAAACAACTAAAAAAACCTTTAAAAGCAGCAGTAAAATAGGAAACTAACTATAATAGTTAAACTAATTCATAGAATGGCGTCGGCAGTCTCAATTTCAAACCCTCTTGCCGGAGGGAAGGACAGCAATCCCAAGATGAGATAAGGCCCAGATGTATGGGCTATAGGGTAACCATCAACGGCTGGTACCCCTCCAAAAGCCCGGGCTGAACAGCCTCGGCCCTTTACAGGGTGGCCCCTGCGAAATTCCATAAGGTCCCGCAGGACCTGGACAGCTGGTGGAAGAGCGTTCCACCAGGCTGGGGCCAGGGCTGTAAAGGCCCTGGCCCGCTTGGAGGCCAGCCATATCATCAAGGGGCCAGGGACCACCAGTAGATTGGCCTCTGCTGAGCGAAGAGGCCGTGTTGGGACGTGTGGGGTGATGCGGTCCCGAAGATAAGAGAAGGCCCAGCCCTGAAACTAAGAGGCATAGCCCAGGGTGGAAGTGAGTACTTCTTACTGAAGCTGGTGCTGAATTTCTGGGGACTGGAGGAGATAGACACAGCTGTAGATTACCGGTTCTGTGGAAGAAACCACAGGAGTTTCTTTGGTGAGTGGCCAAAAAGCTGGCAAGGGGCAGCTTGTACATTGCATATAACCCAAGAAGATTCTTATTGAGTATTCTTACTGTGAGTGCCTGAAGTGCCAACAGATCAAGGAAGAGGAAAAGGAGACAGATGGGGAAGAAAGTCAGGGCAGGAACAGACCCCACCTAGCCTGACACTTTTGCTGCCCAGACCTGTGAAGTGCTCTGAAGGACTCTGGCAGGCAGTAGGGAAACAGTACCAGTTTATAATGCAGTTTGCATTCAAAATTAACCAATTCATGTACCAGCTGTTTGTGGGTGTGGTGTGTTTTCTGAGACTGACCCTACAACAGTTAGGGGATGGACCCCTCATTGTATAGTATTATCCTGGTACTGGATGGGGTAAGTTATTATTTTCAAAGTGTTTAGATTGCATTCTCAGAATTCAAAGCGCTTTGTAAAATTATCTTATTATGATCGGAGTCTTGTCCTCCTTTCCAAATTTCAAATTCTTCTTCTCCTCCCCCCCCCCACCGAACAAGTGAAGTTGAAGCTTTGAGGTTTGAACCCCTGCAGTGAAGTTGAAGGTAGAGAAGGTTTGAACCCCTGCAGTGTTAGTCTGTGCAAAACTATTCTATTCTCCGAGGTTTTTGTTGTTGTTTATAAATGTAGGTCTAGTCTTTTGGAAGTGAGGTGGATATGATGGGAAGGTGTTGTTATTCTTTCTGGCACTCTGTTCTGAACCGTCTTGTGGAAATGTGGGATATGAATATTTTTAATATATAAGTGATCACAGAAAACAGCACTATGAACAAATTTCCTCAGCCTTCTTGCATGCCATGAAGTTAGGGCTGCTAACCTTCTGGTGGTAGCTGGAGAGCTCCTGGGATTATAGCTGATCTCCAGGTGACATAGATCAGTTTACTGGGAAAAAATGGTCACTTTGGAGGGTGACCTCTATGGCATTATACACCATTGAATTCCCTCCCCCCAAATCACAACCCCTCAGACTTCACCCTCCAAATCTCCAAGTGTTTCCCAGCCACCCTACCTGAAGGCGGCGGCATACCACAGAAAATGGCACCAAGGACAATTGGTGCCCTCCCCTCAAAATTGCAACTCCTGGGTACGGGCAAAGGGAAAGGGTGCCCTCAACCACAGTAGAGAGTTTGTCAATCCAGTTGCGGGGGGGGGGGCAGAATTTCTGGGTTGGTCCTTCTTAGCCCAGCTATGGGTGGTTCATGGTCACCTCACAGTGTGCTCCGCGCATCCACCTCTCAAGCTGACCAGAGCAACAAGCCCATAGAGCTGCGGGTCGCCTAGTGCAATCCCAGTTTCTTCACCTCAAAGGTGCTGCTCTCCTGCTGGGGCCTTGTTTCTTCTTCTGCATGCACCAGGTAGAGCACAGTGCCACTCAGTTTTGTTTGGTGGAGGGAAGAGGAGTTTTAGCAGCTGCTTGTTTTGGCCTGGCCTGACCTGGCCTGTGTGGGGGAAAGGGCAGGTGGCCAAAATGCATCCCCCACATGACCCAACCAAATGGTGCCTGGGAAGAATGCTTCCTCCTGTTCCCCCTCCCCTCCCCCATGATACACCTCTGTCTGAAGGGGAAGTCATCAACAGAAACTACTTCTACTCCCAAACAGGGGCATTCTCTCCCCCCCGCCCCGCCCCGTGTGTGTGGATATATGTGTGAAGTGAAACATACTGTTCTTCAGTGTGTTTTACCTGATGCATAATACAACAATCCAGAGCATGATCAGAAAAGTAGAAGGTTGTGTGCATGTTGCAGGGCTTGTGAGCAATACAGAAGTTTTAAAATGTGGGATGCATATATAAAAGATTACCGAAGAATTGCCAGATTGTTGGGTGTGCTCACTGACTAACAGTGGAATTCTAAGTAGAGGTACACCCTTCTAAACCCTTGAAATCAGTGGGCTTAGAAGGTTATAACTCTGCTTACTACTGCATTAGAAAAAGCTTAAAAAGAAGGAAGGTACTATGTACTAGGGTATTTTTACATCTGTGCTTTTCCATCTGTCTACAATAGCTGTTTACTGATATATCATCAGTAATTTATTTTTAAAAACAAACCTTTGTGATCCCAGTTTTTTTTCCCTCTCAAAACAATAATCTTCACAATTAATTTCAACAGTTATGGGCATCCCAAGGCTTTGAAATTTGAAATTGTACTTAATTTGAAATTGTACTTAAGTAGTTTCAAAGGGGCACTCTGTTTTGATTTTTTGTTTTTATTATGAATATGAGATATGAGTATTGTCTGAGTCTGTTTTTATATTGGTAAACAAAAATACATAAATGAACAATACAATTATATATGTAAAATTATCTATTTTACAAATCTCAGAAAGATTGCAAAAAAACTGTGTTTAAGTGTTTTGTTATATAATAAAAGGTGCTATCGGATAGATAATTGTTACAGACTACCTTTCCCCCCCAACTGGAACAGTTAACTGATTTTTTTCCAGATGTTTTGACAGTCATAATTATTAGGCCACTAGCCTAAGGAACGTTTATTTTGTTAATTGCTGTTAAGCCTAATTACTGCATGGGGGTGGAGCAGAAGGAAAGGGGAGGGGTAAAGCCTTTCACAAGAGGAAATTCTAAAATCCAGGTCTCAGTTCCAGGCAGGGTTAGCTGAGAATGTCTCAGTAAGAGAGTTAGAGAGAGCAAGACGGAGCATGTGTGGTGTGTGTTTACAGTGTGTGAGTGATGCATGCATGAATGTGTGGTTTGAGAGACAAGAGAAAAACACTCAGTACGGACTAAAGCCTTGGGATGCATGATCTGGAGATTGAAGAGCAAACCTATATGGCTAAACAAAGGTACAGATTAACAAAATAATGCACTGTTTTTCCACTTTTGTATTAACTTGCTGTCACAATATTGCGTATGCTGTTTATCATGACATCTTTAGATATTACTTTGTTGTAAGAATTATTTTTAAAGGAGCAGAAACCTCTTGCTTATACTTTTCATTCTCTTTTGATATCCCATATTTGTTTGTTTTCTACCACCACAATATAGTTTTACAACGGACACTATTGTGTGTGGTGTGGGGGTGGGGGGTGGGAGCAGGGAACTAAAGGAATCGGAAGTGTTTATAAAGAAAAGGGTCAGCCTTTTTTAAATGCCATGGACATGTTTGTCAATATTCTATGGGCCTGGCATAGTTGGACCGCACTGGTATATTATGCCCAATGCATCGCATTGCTCCTCTTTGGCATCATCCTTTACATTAGTTTTTAGTGGAATGACAGTATCAGCTAACAAACCTGTACAATATGGGTGGTGATTTAGAAGAAATTACTTCATGTGTTTTATGACCAAAGGATTTCAGTGCTGGGAAACTAAATGTTTTGCTTTACTTCTTACTTTGGCTAATTACTTTTGTGTATGTGTTGCTAAAATTATTCAGTGCTATTCGTTAACTGGCACTACAGCTAAATGCCTAGGGGGAGGGAATGTTCCTGTTCCGTGACCAATGACTGTTTGGGTGGTGTGGACAAGTGAGTTTCATTGGCAATACTTCCTGGCTAGTTGAAGGCACTGCTGAGGAAATGTGTTTACTTCCCCCCCCCCCCCCCTGTTATTTATACTAGTTAATGTGCTGTGCCAGATAAATCTGCTTCCTGAGTCCATCTTTCAGCTTGCTCCTTTTCTTCCCACTTGACAAATGGTTTGAGTTTGATACAGTTTTATCAGCTTGGCCCCTGCTGGGTGCTGCTTGTCTTTGCTTTTATCATGGAAAGTAAATTATTTGCAATATTCTAACTAGCAGTTGGTAGGTCCAGTTTAGCCTGAAGTATAAACTGACTGTTGCCTTTTCTTTGCAAAGCCCAGTTGTTATCCATTGTGGAAACAAAAGATCCAGGGCATTAGCTATTACAGTCTGTTCTGCCTTTTTTGTTTGCAAGCACTCTTAACTAGCTATAGCTGCATGTACTAAAATAATAACTGCAGTCTCATTTGTAGTGTCCTCCAAATATCTTCCTTTTGTTAAAGAGGTTAATTTTTCAGATGGAAAGTTGTTGGTAGGGTTCTTTTTTTCCAGGCTGCAATAAAATTGCAAGTGAAATAGGAGGCCTAATCAGAACTCGGGGGGGAGGGGGTGTCCTAAAAAATGCTGGCAACAGGAATACCCTACTAACTTATTTTGTTTGAACTTACAGAAAATACACAAAATTTACTGAAAACATTATCAGAGGACAGTCAAACTGACTTGGACAATTGAACTAAACATTTGAGGTGGGGTGGGAGGGGAAAGAGAATAGTTCAGTTACTGAGCATTTTGTGGCAAAATTATGAGCAAAGTTTTTAGTGGGTTTTTTTTTTTTACAATTAAGATTCCACAATAAGTTGTGCCATGTTACGTCTAAAACAATAGATACTGACTCATTGTATGGCGTTTTAACAATTGGTTTTCAGTTGTGGCAGAATAAGGAGCATATGGCAATAACAGTCTAAGAAAAAGCACCTCTAGCTTGGCAAGATGGGTCTGTGAGAATAGTTACAAATTTATTGTTCAAATAATTTGATAGATTTTTGAGGCCAAATGACATTGTTATGATCATCTTTTATTAATCTGCCATGCAGCCAATCCAAGCATTCTGAAATTATTAACCAGGCTCAACAAGAGGATTAAATATCCTGTTTTCAATCTAGGAATCCCAGACTTGCAAAGTTTCCTCTATGATTATGTACTTTAGCAGATACAAATAATTACCTGTCCTGGTTAAATTTTATGGAAAAAAACCCCAGAATTTTATTTAGCAGTTTGTACAGCTTGAGAGTGATAAATAGATTATTTATTTTAATTTATTTTGGAAATATGAGACCATTGACTACTAATTTGAAAAAATAATACATTCAAGGAAAAGTATTCAGTGTAGTTTCATAATGATCTTATTAATCGAAGTTAAATAAATAGCATATGCTAGCGACAGCCAATATTGATACATTAATTGTCTTATTGTGTTTATGCTCCATTTGTTGAGTGTTTAATAATGAAAAGTACTGTTAGTCACTAGTGCGTCAAATTGAACATGACTGTCTGTTTAGAGACTAATGTATTGTTTGAGTTTCAGAAATATTGATCAGGGTACAGAGTTCTGATGTTTTTTCTTATTTTCGGCACTGTCCCTCCTCAGTGCTTTGGAACAGGAGGAAAGAGGTCCAGATGGGAAGAAAACAGGTCCTGAAAAGACCACATAGGAACTAGGTCAGGTACTCTGGAGATTAAAGAAGCATGCTTCATCCCTGTGTGCGGGAGGCAGGGACAAGCAGCACACAATTACAAGGAATTAGAATGGCAACAAGTAGTGCAGATTTATCAGCTTTAATTGTCTATTGTCAGGACAGAGCTGCTCTTATAGATCAGGCTGCTGGCAGTGCCTTAATACGTTTAATGGACTCTCCATTGTGGGATTATCCCTTCCAGGGGACAGTGTCTTTCTTTAAAAGTTGTTGTTCTGGGAGATGCAAAGAAAAAAGAAGGAAAGAAAAAATGAAAATAAAAGCAGCTTCAATACTTAAGTATTCTTCAATCACCTACAGGAACACATTCTCCTCCTTTGACATGTTGGCTTCCTCAGGAAGTAGGTGAAGACTCTGAGATGCTTTTCTGTCAGCAACCTGTATTCCTTTAGTGGAACTGTGAGACACCTATTTGAACATTAACCTTTTTTGGTCAGCCTTCCACAATAAGCCTTATTGGGAAAAACAATGGCCCGTTGATAAAGGAGTAGATAAGCAAGGGTGCATAGTTTTAAGGGGGATCTCTCAGCTCCTTTTTTGTTCCTGGATTTTGCAAAGCTAGAAAGCTTTCCTAGATTTTGCAAAGCAAACATTGACAGTATTCAAAAGGTGTCAGCTATTTAATGAGTACAGATGAATTTATCTTCTTTATATATGCCAAATTTCCGTGGGTGAAAGGAGATGGAATCGTTACTGCCATATAAGTAAGAAGTTACAAAATGTCCAGAGAAATAAGAAGAAAGGCTTAGTAGTTTAGGCAAACATCTGTTAAAATCAATGAAGAATTCTTTCTCCCAAGGACTTTAGAATATTATATCAAGGAGCATGAAGGCATATACTTATGTAAAAACCAATAGCCTTTCTCTTTTCTACTTTTACTTTTCTTTAAATGTTACTCATCTAACACCTCTGCAACTATCATGCCACATTTACTTCTGACTCTATATTGCAAACTTTTTTTAAAAAAAAACTAGGATATAAAGTATCAGAGCACCATCATGAAATTAAAAGTCAGTACAGTGAACAGAGAAGTGAACTTTGGCCTGAGTTGAAATTATCCATGGTGCTTGTTTATCCATGGAGGCAGCAGCTAGCTGTTTTTCAGCCTTAATCCAGGATCTGTAAAGTGGACACAGCTGACTATTGGAACAACCTGTACTTTTAACACATTTAGAGGTATTTTAATCAATATTATGGAAAATAGTAATTATTATTACTATATTCTTATAGCTATTTTTCATATTATTAAATACCCAAAAGTAGGAGGGTCTAGGTTCATTATGCCTGCTGAAACTTTTAAAAAATCAGTTTCATACTTTGCAGTATATACTAATACTCACGATAATCAGCTGTTTTTGCACTGAACTGCTAGTTTGCTTTTGGTGTAGTGCTGTCAACTGAAACTCACCATTCTCTCTTCTCATTTATGAGCACTTAGCTCTAAATAAGTGTTCCATGTATTGTTGTGTGTTGGAACATCCCACACTAATAACAGTGTTTGGAGAGTAAATAAGATTTAAGTAGAATTCCAAGTAGACACACTTAGGATTTCTCTATATGTGCACATGTACATTACAAATTTATGTGGGTTTTATGGTAATCCCCTTCCCTCTAGGAATCCTAGCAACTGTAGACTACACAACTCTAACAGGAAATTTTTATCTGCATTGGACCATTCTCAGGATTCTTTGACAGACTTGTTAAAATTGATAGAAAACCAATACAAGTTTGTGGCCACACTAGAAATCCAGATTGGATCATCTTTAAGTAGAAATTGTATCAGCTAGCACCAACGTTCATGGCTAGGTAGAACATCTCTTTATTCAGGTTTCTAATTTACTGCCTGTTTTCCTTGCAATACTCTATTATGGTAAAGGCATCAGGTAATCTATACATATGCTATGGAGCTGAAACTGAACAGACATTAACTAAAGAGTATGGCATTTCAGGTGTGATCTGTCAGACATTGGCAAATACCATTCTCAGCAGTACATGTGTCTCATTTCTGCATCTTACTGCCTTGTTAAATCTAGTGATTGAGCTAACAGATCCTGATGCTGGAATCACTAGTAACAGTGCAAAAAAAGCTGATTCTGTTAAGTATTGATGTATTTTAAAGGATATTGCAAAGGTCATTAGAACAGAACTGAATTTAAAAAAGAAAAAGTTGGATTTATACCCCACTTTCCTCAACCATAAGAATTATCAAAGCAGCTTACAAATTCCTTCCCTTCCTCTTCCCACGACAGACATCTTGTAAGGTAGGGGGGACAGAGAGTTTTGAGAGAACTGTGACTAGCACAAGGTCACCCAGCAGGATTCATATGGAAAAGTGAGAAATCAAACCCAATCTCCTGAGTGGAGTCCACTGCATGATGAGCTAGATCCTATGGCAAGTAGTCCATGGTGTAATGAGATAAATTTTGAGATAAATTGGCACTATGAGCACTTTTTTGAACTTTAGAATGGTGCTATTTGAGACTATTTCTGATACAGTTGTACTTGTTATTATGCAGGTAAGCCAAAAATAAATACTAAGGTATTTAGAAGTGTTGTGAATCTGTGTTTAGCAATTAAAGGCAGGCTCTGGAAGTTGAATATATTGTCAGAAATGTCATAGCTATGCAGGGGCGTAACGAGACAAACCGGAACCCTGGGCAAAACCTGAGTTGGAGCCCCCCCCCCATGTGCGGCCACTCCACCATGACCAAAAAATTTTTGCACCAGGACATTGGTACCTGCAGGGGGTGCACTTTTAGACATATCAGCACCAAAATTTCAGCATATCATCAGGAGACTGTTCTTATGCTACCCGCCAGGTTTGGTGAGGTTTGGTTCAAGGAGTCCAAAGTTATGAACTCCCAAAGGGGGTGCCCCATCCCCCATTGTTTCCAATGGGAGCTAATAGGAGATGGGAGCTACACACCAAACCTGGGGGTATCATCAGGGCAGTCTCCTGATGAGACCCTGAAAGTTTTGAGACTGTGCCTTCAGAAATGTGCCCCCCCAGCCTGCAACCCCCATTGACAGCAATGCAGAAAACTCAATGCAGAACAAAGATTCTTGGCAAAAATTCTGGGATATTCCTCCAGGGGGCGCATTTTTTGATCTGTCGGCACCAAAATTTCAGGGTATCATCTGGAGACTGTCCTGATGGGACCCCCCAAGTTTGGTGAAGTTTGGTTTAGGGGACCCAAAGTTATGGACCCTCAAAGGAGATGGGGGCTACCCTTTTGAGGGTCCATAACTAGCCTAAAAACTGTGCCCCCTGCAGGCCAAAAATGGAAAACCACTACAAATGCCCCAAAACAAACCCTGCATTTTGATGCCCCCCACAAGGTGGTGCCCTGGGCAGTTGCCCACCTTGCCCAATGGGCATTACGCCCCTGTAGCTATGAAATGCAATCATTCCGATATTTTCTTGTTTGCTTTTTTTAAAAAGAAACAAAATCAGGTTAATTGTAAACACCCATACCCTTCAAAACTTTTTTACTTTAATAGATTTAGAAGGATATAACTTTGCTTAGTCTGGTAATGTTGAAGCACCAACATTCCTGAGATAACTTTTGAAGTTTGAAGATCAGATCATTCTGAGAATGTGTGAAGTTGGCAATTATCTGATGGATTTTTCTCTTACTACATGGCTAATTTATATTATTTTTAGTTTTGGCTGTTGTCTGTTTTGATGTGTTCCTGCAATCTTTTTCTGGACTTAGAATATTTTCTGTATTATATTGCTTCTCTAGCTGCTGATTTTATTATTTTACTTTGTGTCTTGAATGGACATAAGCTGTTTCAAACAGATGTCAGGGGAGAAGGCCACAAAATAATTATATAAAAGTTCTCTTTCTCTTTTTAACTATCTTAGAGTCAGCTTAGGTTAGTAACATTTAGAAATCGGGCAAAATTTCTTTCATATGTAAAGCATTCAGCAATAGAATCCTGAAGCATAATTATTAGCATCATGATCACTGTTGTGCTTCAAATGTTTGAAGATTAAGATGCCTTCATGGAGAAAGAGGGACATGAAAGGATCATTGCTGCAATTGATGTGGTCAGGCCATCTCTGACCTTGTTTGTGTAAGGAGGGGGAAATGGTTGCACTTTAATCTGTTCACTTTAACACCCCTCAGAAGAAGGCTAGCCTCTCAGATTCATTGCTCCTTTCCTCCCATCCACAGCCCCTTTGTACATGACACACATGCACAGAAGGCGGCTGCTACTGCTGCTGGGATAGAATTAACTTTCTGTTGTGCTCAAGTGGTGATAGCATCAGAGGAAGTGGAACGTGTGTGCATGAAAGAGGGAGAGTTTCTGACATCAGGGCTGTTAGAGCCATTCATGACTTGCTGCTGAGGGCTACGCTGCTGCTCTGAGAGACGTGTTTGAGAAATGCTGACTAATAAGGCAATTGAGGTTTTCTGTGAGCAAAGAGGAAAAATAAAAACATGATTAAAAAGGACTTTTTCTGAAATGAATAACACTGAGACTGCAAATTCCAGATGAAAGCCCTTATTACTATGAGAGAATCGTATGCAAAGGCAAAAACTGCCACTCAAGTAGAGACAGGTAAGCTAGAGAGATATTGCTATAAGCAGAGACATGCACATGTTTAAGTAATAAAACATGTAAAACATTCAGAAAGTCTGTTGGTATATCAGTATTTCCATGCCACATGGAACATTACTGCAAGCCTCCTAGTTTGGGCACATAGAGTTGCCAGCCCCATGCTGGGATATTCCTGGAGAACTGTGGGTAGAACCTGGGGAGAGGGACATTTGGGGAGGGAGGGGAAGCTCAACATGGTATAATTAAGATTCCCCTTTCTGGTAACATGAGTTTTTAAATAGGTTTTGTGAATTTTAATAAGTGTTATACATTTCAATAGGTTTTAAGAGGTTTTATGGATTTTAAATAAGTTTCACTCTTGTGTACCTTGTAATTGTTTTTAGGTTTATCAATATTTTATGACTTTTATCTTACGTTGTAATCTACCCTGAGACTTTTAGGTTTAGGGCAGGCTAAAAATACTTATAAATAAATAATATGCATTGAGTTCATCGTAAAAAGTTGCCGTTTTCTTAAGGGGAACTGATCTTTCTAGTCTGGAGATCAGTTGTAATTCTGGAAGATCTCCAGGCCCTACCTGGAAATGGTCAGCTTCTTTGGGAGACCTCCAGTCAACTTCCACTATGGCTCCAAATGCAGGGATGCAGTTTGGACTTAGAATCCTGGTTTATGAGGAATAGACAGGCTGTAATAGTTGCTTGCATTCAGATATCACAGAAAAAATAGGGTTCCGATTGAGGCTTCCCAAACAAAAACACTTTCAGCTTTACATACATCTAGAGGAGAGAAAAGTGGGTAGGACCACATGAGAACAAGCTGGGTTTGTCCTTGTCCCAGATAAGTAGGAATTCATAGTGATGTCTAAATGTGGCCGCATGTCCTCTTGTCATTATTGTCACAACTTTATAGGATGTTTTCAAACAGCAATAGCACTAGGAGTCTTTTTTTATTCCTCCCAACTATATATGTATATATATGATCAGGAATTGCAACTGTGCTAAAAAATGGAAATGTATGCAGTGTTACCACTGGTTTATATCATCCATGTCCAGAGCCATTAGGATTTGGTTTCCATTAATGGTCAACCAGCAGTATTTACTCTTTTAATAGTGTTTGTGCCTGAAGTTACTTCCATCTCTGTAAACAAAACTGCCAGCTGTATGATTGACAAAAAATTACTACTAACACTATTCCCCTACACTTGTGATATTTGATTGAGTAAACATTGAGAAGGATCATATTGTTCATCAAATTTACCATTGCTATCATTGGAATATGCGTTTCTAAATGAACAAGGAACTTGAAAGATCATAGGGCTCAACTATACATTATAGCATCCATGGTTTCTACCTGTGGACATAGCTGTCATTTTATTGTTGAATTTGCAGAATTTTTAAATGGCCCAAATTCGGCTACAAAATGGGGTCTCATTGGGTCAGAACCATGGACACTTATAACATCTGGTTGTGCCATGAGACTTTTTTATGTCAAAGGGTTTGGGGTTTTGTGTGTGTGTGTATGTGTGTGATTATGTCTGTAGGGCAAAAGAGCCAGCTTCAGCATGACTGCATTGTGTTTCACCTCACATGAAATGACTCAGAGCCTGTTCATGTTTACTGCTTCCATATGGCAGCTTCCCAGCAGCAACATTAGTAGGAAGTAATCATATACGGTTGAGTAGCTGATATGGTTACTTCCCATACTAGGTTCATCCCATCTGCATATCCCTGCATCCAGTCTTGCCACTGGGGACCAAGTAACCATGTCAGTCAACTGTCAAACATGTTGAAACCATAAGCAAAATAGTGATGGTGGAAAGAGCCATCATAGCTGACTTTAGAGACCCTGTGGGGTTTTCAAGGCAAGAAACATTCAGAGATGATTTGCCTTTGCAAACTCCTTTTCCCTCCTCTCTCCATGACACCTTGTGAGGTAGGTGGGGCTGAGCGAGTTCCGAAGAACTGTGACTAGCCCAAGGTCACTCAGCAGGCTTCATGTGGAGGAGCAGAGAAACAAATCATGTTCATCAGATAAGTGTCCACTGCTGACTGTGGAGGAGTACAGAATTAAATCTGGTTCTCTGAATACGAGTCCACCATTCTTAACTACTACACCACACTGGCATGAAAAACTTTATTAAGGTACCTCACTTCTAAGTTATTGCAAGAACATGATAATACTTGGGTTGCCACATATCCAGGTGACTGTGCCAACACAGAGTACATTTTTAAGCAACCCCTGTATGGTTAGCAGTCATTGGATTCTGCCTTCAGCATGTTAATTGCCCAAGTCAAGGTGGCTGGATTTCTCTCCTTTGAATGAATATTTCTTCCAACTGCATATCCAATTACCTTTATACCCATCAGTGTGATGCCCTTGCCACCTTTCTTGTGGAATTACGTACAAGTAACAGTTAAGCCAGGACATTTGTTTGGTGCTGTTGTCCTACTTATGTCCAACAGCATGAGTACTTCTTCATTAGAAGATGCCAAGGTCTTTACACAGATATGTGCTATTCTCAGTACTGTGTCGCCTAGAATGACAAATAATCCCTTTCACCTCCTTCCATAAGAACTTCAAGAGGAAAACAGTATAACATGTATGTCAAAGAGAATGATTTTTAACTTTTAAAGGGAGTGATCATTTATCTAAATGATATAACCCCTCCCACACAAAAGCAAGTTCTTTTGTT
The DNA here is from genome assembly GCF_021028975.2 of Sphaerodactylus townsendi. Lineage (NCBI taxonomy): Eukaryota > Metazoa > Chordata > Lepidosauria > Squamata > Sphaerodactylidae > Sphaerodactylus > Sphaerodactylus townsendi. The sequence goes on along the minus strand of NC_059425.1, from coordinate 124,202,124 downwards.
TGTGTTTTTATACAAAGTCAAAACAAGTTTCTGCCTGCGTAAGAGGAAAGGCATGATAAAAAACATGTCTGCAGATGTGATGTAAAAAGGAAAAGTAGGAGACTTGTCCTTTGGTGAACTGACTCGACTGGTGTTTGTAACATTGTGAGTGACTATAAATGGAGCTATGCATCATCGTAGCTGTTGCTAGCAGAAGGATTCCTCAATGAAGGGCCAGGACCACTGAAGGAAGTTAGGCATCTGATTTGTTTGGTAATAAGAAGTAGGAATGCAAGGTCTGTGTGCTTAATAATAAACAAACAGGACATTGTATGCCATCATCACAGGATGTCCTTCCTTCAAGGCAGCACACTAACTTGGAAGGAGGAAAAATAAATGGCAAGAGTGCATATCCCACTAATTACTACTTGCTAATACTTCTTTCATTAGCAATATGCTGTTGAAGTGATCATGTCTAATAAAAGTTTTAATTATGTAGCTTTCCTCTCCATACTAAGTAACATGTGAACCATTCTCTAAAAAGACACCAGCAGGGGAAAACTTCACTGATTTTTTAAAATGATATTTTTAAAAGTAACTGAAACAAAATAAGAAGTCAGTTCTTATGAGTATTGTGAGAAATAATGCACACAAACTAACACATGGAAAATTAGAACAAGTGTTATGTTTGTTTTTGGAAGTAAACCGGCGTGGACTTTTAAAAATGCCTAATAAAGATAGACTTTAGGATCAGATAGAAGCATCATATTATTGTAGCTTAAGTCTTATAGTACGGTAATGGGATTTTAGAAGTCAAAGATCACATCACATTTTCTCTTCCAGGGAATTTAAATTCCGTGGAATTTGTGTTCCAGCACGGTTCTTACAGCTGTGTGTGTTGGCAGGAAAAGCTGCATTGGTGTGACTTAGGTAGAAAAGAGAAATTCCTTCTGACTAGATCAGAGTTTCATTGGATAATCTGTGTGTGAGTTGCAGGTAAAGCTCCACCCCACTATTGGCAGCAGTGACTCTGAGTAAAAGAGTTGAGTGGCTGGTAGGAAACCTGTTTGGTTAACATAGATTGTAACATTCAGCCCTGCAGTCTTTCAAAGAGGTTAAAGGAGTAAGTGCAGCAGCACCTGTCTGACAGAAAGAGAGAGCGAGAGAAGCAAAAGGAGGCTCTACGCATGAGTCAGTGTTAACCCAGCAAGAAGAAATGTTTACTCTTTAGCTATGTGTGAGGCTTACCTGAAACGCCGAGCTGCCACCTGGAAATATCTGTGGACTGTACCTTGGTAAGCAGCTTCCTTCCTTCTTTTGAATCCAGAAGAGAAAAACATTCTAGGTTTGTTTGTTTTTCTGAATGAATATGGCATTATGAGCACGTTGTCAGTGGCAAAACTTCTCATTGAAGGCTTTCTCTTCAGTTCAAGGAACCTTTTGATGATTAATTCTTTTGCTGATAGTGGCAACTGCCAGTTCATGGAGTTTCAGTATTAGTCTGTCTTCTAGAGGATTAATGTACTTGTACGAGTGGGAAATGCAATTTTAACAAGCTCATAAGGATTGTAAGAGGAAGTAATTTTAAAAGAAGAAAAAAAATCTGAGGAACTCTGGAGTTAAGGTAATGTCTTTTTGTAGATCTTTGCTGTGTACAAAACATTTATTTGAATTGGTTATTCCAATCCAGATAAAAATAGTAGTAGGATTAGCAGTACAATGCTAGTGCCACAGATCTTTGTTTGGGGGAAGCTGGTGTTTATCCAGTAATTCTACACCAGAGAAAACAACATGATGATTGGATTTTTTAATGGGCAAGTTCCTGACGCTGGAATAAGACAGTAGTTGAAGTGACTGGAGGCTGTTTTCTTTAGGCTTGTATTTTTCACAAAATGTGAACACTCCTCTCCATTTTAAACTTTAATACCAGTGCTTCAAATAGAGCATTCATGATTCTGATAATAATAAGCAATAATAATAATAACCTGTAGGGTAGGTCAGTATTATGGCTCCCATAGTGGAGATGGAGCACTGACACAACACTGTGGGTTGCCTGAGGATGCCTAGTGAGTACATAACTAAGATTTGAATAAGGAACTTCCTGGCTCATATTGAGTAGTTGCTACCCTACAGCAGTTCCAGTGTAGTCCTAGTCTAGCTTCCTCTGATGGATAATCACTTTTGCTCGAGTGGTTTGTCTTAAATCTGTAAGAAGCCATAGAAAGCTTCACCTTTTCTTGCTGTCATTATTTCTAGTAATTTGAGGCAGGCTGTTTGGGAAGCAGTGCGGGCAGGATACAGCTTTCCAGTGCTTTCCATGCCAAAGGATGTCAATACGGGGAGTGGGGTTGTTTTTGAAAGTTGTTTATGTATTAGAAGCTGGTGGGAAAGTTCAGCCTTCCCCATTTGGAAAAGACAAGGCTGGATTCCGGCCTACCAACATGCACTTTCCATTTTTAGCTCATTCAGACGCAGACTGCAGTTCCTTCCTTTTCCTTTCGTTGTTTATGACTCTTTTTTGAAAGCAACTTTTCCACAGGCAATAAGTGGTCTTGTAGCTGTGACCCTAAGCTTTCCTATATATACACCCTGAGCTTGTTGTTTGTATCTCTTACCCCCATCAGGTATGGAGGCAAGATCTAAAAAACCCTTCCAATAGAAAATGTAGTTTGTTTCCCATTATTTTTGATGACTTTTCTCCCTAAAGTCCAGCCTTTGAACCAGTGCTTCAGTGAAAACAGCTCAGTTAATTCTGCATCTCCAAGTAATCCCAACTAGCCAAACATTTCTATCAAAAATGCCACTAGATTGCCATTTCAGTCATATTTGTCTTAATATTAAAATAAGAAGTAAATGTGATTTTCTTTTCCAGGCTGCCCAATTGTGTAGTTCACATATTATAAATCACGGAGCTCTGGGAAAAGGGACGTTGATAATGAAAATGGACATGGAGGACGCTGACATGACTCTATGGACAGAGGCTGAATTTGAAGAGAAGTGTACATATATTGTAAATGATCACCCTGCGGATTCCAGTACTGAAAGTGGCACCATAACCCAGGCTGAGTCTTCCTTGCCAAGGAACTTGATTTTCAAATATGCTGGAAATTGCAAAGAGGTAAGATGTGTGTCAAAGTATGGTTAAAAGCCTGACTGTCAAATCTCATTTCTGTCAAAAGTGTGAATGTCCTTTTGATTTCAATTGTAAATATGCCTAAGCACCATTAATTTTTATATTGAAGCCAATATTGTGGAAATATTCCAGGTATTAATATGAACATATTATATTTATCCTTCATGGGAAAATGCAGACTGTCCCTGAGTGATTTTCAGAGCAATCTGAAATCAAGTTATACCTTACAAGCCCATTAATGTCAATGGGCTTATATGAGTGTGACTCTGCTTCAGTTCAGTAGAGAGCACAGATAAATTACATATTATCAAGCATTCAGGTACTCCTGAAGTACTTCAGGTATTTAAAATAATAAAGCGTTGGACCCAAAAGTCATTTTCCACTGACCGAGAGGGGACTATTTATACTGATTCTTTCTTCCCACTGCAAATCTCAATTTTTTTCTGTTTACTATTCTTGAGGCTTTCCTGCCCCATTCCCACATTTTGGAGAGCTTAGAAGGAGGACCACGACTAGTGGGGGCAGACGAGAAAGCTTTGTTCCATAATCTTCCATTGCAGCCAACTCAGAACAATAGTTTTTGCATGAAATGCAAGACAGTGAACAGGGCGATCCTATCTCTTAATTTCTTAGTAGTATCTGGGTCCGAAGAACCATAGTTTAAACTGTATTGGAAATAGGTTTGCCTTTTTCATACACTATTACACTGGGACGGGGGATGTTCTGAGAAGAAAGGATAACATTATGCCAAGTTCATTGAATTAGTATCCTGTGTTTATGTGACCTGTTTATTTAGGGCAATATACTTTTATTTGTAGTTGGACACAGGTGTATTCAGTCCTTGTCTCTGGAGTGAGTACATTCTTTGTTGTTGTTTCAGAAGGGCTGGGAAAAATTAGGCTGGATGAGCAATTGGCTGCCTGTTTATTCCTTCATATAGAGTAGCTATTATAACTAGGCGTGATGTTCAGCTGGCTATAATGGTAGGGACAGCCCATCATTTTTGTCCCTGTCCTGCAGCTTGTGGTGGAACAGCCATAACCTGTGCTTCTACTGTAGCTAATGAACTGACCACAGAGCTAAAGAAGGGTGTAAATTCATTCCTTTCTAGTTATTAAAAGGATCCTCCTAAAACAAACATCACAGAAAGGTTTGTGAACAGCAGCATAAAGTAGCACCAAATAGCACTGTTGTTAGAATGCCCAGAAAACGAATAGGAAACTCATCTTAACTAAATTCCTTGCCCCTCTCCTTCCTCCCCTCCAGTAACTGAAAGAAATATAAGCGTTAATTTTTTTTCCTGGTTCATACAGCGCTCCTGATTTGGGTGGTAAAGTTGTAACGTCATACACTTTATACTGATTCACCTCTGGACTGCAATATAGCAACCCCTCTAACATCAGTTTACATGTTCCACTTTTAATTTCCATTACTATATTTCATACTGAAAAATATATTTTTAAATGTGCTTGTTCTTGGTGTATATATTTATTTAAAACTTTGGAGTTATTTGGAAATATTTAAATTTCACTTTTCATGTGAAATATTGGAATTCCACATTTTATTAAAAACACCCAAGGCAGTTCACAAAAATATCCTTAAAATAACACATTAATAAAAATAAGATTTTAAAAAACCCTAAAATAAGGTTTACCAGCAATAAATAACTTACACAATCTCCTATTAAAAGCAGCAGCGGATAGTGAAACACAGGTTAGAATAATAAAGTAGAGCTAAAAGAGTTTAAATGCAAGCAGTATAATCACAAGCTAGGGAATAAAAAGTGTTGGTGGAAAATACAGTCAACCTATGGCAACCCCATAGGGTTTTCAAGGCAAGAGATGAATAGAAGCAGTTTGCTCTTGCCTGCCTCTGCAAAGCAACCCTGGACTGCCTTGATGGTCTCAAATCTAGGTACTAACCAGGGCTGAAGCTGTATCTTAACTCTGACAAGATGGGCTAGACTCGGCCATCCAGGTCAGGGCAGAATAAAAAGCAGTAGCAATCAAACAATATGCCTGGGATTTATTTTGCTTAAGTTTGAGACAAAGCAAGCTCTAGCTCAGTGGTGGCGAACCTTTGGCACTCCAGATGTTATGGACTACAATTCCCATCAGCCCCTGCCAGCATGGCCAATTGGGAATTGTAGTCCATAACATCTGGAATGCCAAAGGTTCGCCACCACGGTTCTAGCTGTTTCTCATAAATTGTCTAATTCCTGGATCCTTTACCAGTGATGACTTTAAATAGATGGTATCCTCCATTCATTTTCCATTCTGGTCACTGTTGCTTTGTTCAAGATACACTGTGCTTTATACATTATTTCATTATCACCAGAGCCTTAGAAAGAGGCCAGATCACTGTGAATTGCCATTTGATAGGAGTAGGACTGAAACTGTGGTTTGCCAAATGATAGTTCATAGCTGAGGCAATATTTGGATCCAAGGTGTAGGCCCATTCCAGCACTCAGTTCACTGGTCTAGATTTGAAACTGGTTTTTCCCTTCCATGGGGGGAGGGTGTCTTCAGAGCTGTGTCTTGAGAACTGAAACTTTAGTCTGTGTGGGTTTGAAACATCTGCTGATAGTGATAAGTGAGCACTGTCTCCTTACACATTTTGGGGAATGACTAGAAGGTCAACACATAGGTTGTTTTCTTTGTAGAAAAGCATACATGAAATATTAATGTTATCATTAGCAGTGTGTTTAGAATAATATTCAGAAGACTAGAGAGATTCCTATTTCTTGTGTGTACATTTGTGTATGTTGGGTATTGTTTTTATTTAGCACTCGTTGCTTTATTAATCCCATAGTTCCATCCTTTTTTAGAAGTGGGGGGAAAGTCCATATCATCCCACAACTGGCCATTGTTAGAGATTATTTAAAGACTATTTTTGTTATGTATTGGCTTCTTTAAATTACTGGACTCAATTCTTAATATTTGGGTTTTTTCCTCTCTGTGACAATGTTCGTTATATTTTACGTTCAGCTCTTTTTTTTAGTTTTTAAAGTTAAACATTTTCTTTTAACTAGAAGAAGTTCAGCTAAGAGTAGACTTCTATATTGTAAATAGCTTTAGTTCCTTGAGATTGACTGAAATAATTTTCCACAGTAATTATATATAGGATGCAGAGCCCTACGGGGATGGGGCGGTATAATAAATCGAAAAAAATAAATAATAAATAAATAAATAAATAAATATTCAGTTTGGACTGTATAAACCACCATTCCAACCAATGGGAAGATGAAGGAATCTCACAGAAAATCAGTACCAACATTTAAGCATGATGTTTTATATCCAACAGGAACCATGTACTGAGCACCTAGAGTTGGGGATTCTTTTAACACTCCTCTGATATGCCCTTGATGTTTAGGAGAAATCTGAGACAGCACTGGGCACAATTTAGGCGTCTACAGTGGGAAGATGAAAAACGTCTCCTTCCACTGGTAGAAAGTGTCCAGCAACAAATAACTTTTGGATATAAGACAATATTATGTTGACCTATAAGCTATAAAACTCTTTCACTTGCACATCTGCCTTAAATATAAAAGGCAGAGACTAATTTTGTAGTTGTGTACATGTAAGATAAAAACATTTCCTCTTACTCCACCTTTTAAAAAAAGAATACATTATAGGATGCAGGCTCTTCTGTTCAGCCGTATCATTCTTTTAGTCAGTTTAGTGGAACGGGGAGGAAAAGCTTGCATTGTTCAAAACAGAATGCTAAGCAAACTAGTCATCATGTTTTATTGGGGAAGTGAAGGTTAAAATACCAAGGAACTAAAATTAAATCATTCCTGCTTCAGGACACCTGGTCATTGATCCAGCTGCTACTTGCTCAGTTTGGATTGGTATTATGATAGTCCCACTAAAAGAAGTAATGCCATGTACATTTAGATCGATCCATTCTGTGTCTAATGAAAGTTATTTTTAAAGAATAATGATGCCCTGGCCCCTGGTGTGCATATTCTCTTTTTAAAAAAATACTTAGTAGAGAAAACCGAAGAGTGCTGTTTCTTGTCCTGAGGTCCCAGCTTGTCAGGATGTGCTCTGTGACAGAGTCTGCTGACAGAGATGGATGTGGTGAAATGGCAGAAAGGTCAGTGATGTCCATAAAGCATCCAGGGAAATGGCTTCTGTAGGGGCAGACGAAGCATGACAGTGCTGAACCTTTTCAGCTGCTTGCTGAAGTGTTTATAGAAGGCCCATAGTAGCATTACTCCAGCAGTAATTCATAAGGACCTTGGTCAGTTCCAGCAGTTACTTTCTTCCTGGGTTTGGTAGGTGTGCTAACTTTTAGATGGCATTTTAAGCACCACTTAAGTTCAAACACAGTAGTAGAAAAACAGTTCTGTAGCTTCAACACATGAAATGCCAGTCAAAACATGGCAATAGTCTCTATATGAACAGAAGTGAATGGGGAGACTTCAGATCTTTTTATTTCTACTTCGGATCCTTTTTGCAAAGGAAAATACTCTCCTTGTTTCCTGCATTGTAACTGGCTTTCAACAGTTTGTGATAAGATGAATTCACAGTATTTATGCTGTTCTGTGGTACATGACTGTGTTTTGCTTGGCAAGGAATATTGGAATATAAACTTCTTGTGATATGGAATCATGTATTTGGCATATGTATGTTTCTAAGTATTAGGGAGAGAATTGATAGCAGCAACTGCAGGAGTATTATTGCCATGGAAAAATAGGTGGAATGGGTTTTCCCGTATTAAATATTTTTATATTACTGTGTCTTAGAGAAAATAAAGGATATGTGATGATGCATTATCATTTTAGAGTATTTTTAACATGTCATTTCTAGCAACCTCTTTTTCTTAAAGAATATAATTTCACCAGGGATTATAATGTTAAAGAGAAAATCTTAATTTCCATTTGCGTTTACAGAGTTCATCATAATGTGTTAGCAAGATGTATTTCGATAGAGCATCATTACAAAGTAGAAGTGTGTTTAATGACACCTTGTGGACAAGTTTGAAATATCTGTTCTGTTCCAATTTCATTAGAAAGTAAGGCCTAACTAGCTTCCTTTAGCTCTGACCTGAATAGTCTAGGCTAGCATGATCATGTTGGATCTTACAGGATCAGCACTGGCTAGTATTTGAATGGGAGACCTCCAAGGAATACCAGGATCATGAAGCGGAGGTGGGCAAACTAACTCTGAATGTCTCTTGCCTTGAAAACCCTACAGGGTTGTTATAAGTCAGCTGTCACTTATTGGCAAAAAACCCCTTCCCTTACTGGGCTTTTTGTTATTGTAGTATTTATGTTAAGCCTAATGCCTGTCTGGTTGTTCACAAAAACAACCTCAGTATTAAAATGCAGCTAATTAACCTTTGATCTTGTTTGGTCTTGTTTGTGAACTCCTACCAACCTCTTTACCTTAGTTTGAGACTAAAAGTTGTATTTCTGTAATATTCTAAATCTGTCTAATATTACTGTCTCAAGTACAAGATGAAGTTTTTTACAGGTATGCCATTAAAAGGGGCCACTCAGGCCACTTAGCAAAGGAGAATTCCCATACAAGTTACAGTTATGTCCAGTAATGTATTTTTTCTACATTAGATTTGAAGGGGGTCATCTTACATTCAGGAGTGTCTTCCTACGATAAATACAGCATTTGTTTTGCCCTGGAAGCATAATTTAGAGATTAACATTTTGGAATGTTTAAGCATCTGCTTAATTACTGATTGCTGAACTACAGTAATACCTTACTTATTATGCAACAGTTAAGTTGTGTTTACAGTATCAGAGTAGTATTGTATCATAGAGGCCATTCTCCTGAGGACATTCCCAGATGAGCAGTTTCAGTGCAATAACCATGCAGTTCTGTGGCATATTTCCCTAGTATTGGAGACATAATATAGAAGGTAGAATACAATAAAAAAATATAAATATCCATCCAGTATTGGATATAAAGTGATTAAAATAGTACCAGTAGACAGTGCCATACTGGTTAAAGTCTCTGTCTCGCCTCCCCCTCAGGAAGAGCAGGTAGCAGTTATGCCTCACTTCCCTTTTTCCTGCTAAGCTGGATCATGGCTAGCCACCACTAGAGTCTTAGAGGGGAAGGATCAGATGACAATTATACCTGGCATACTGATTTAAAGGACCTTGTAAATGCATATGCTCATTCTCCTTTGCTAAGCTGCCTGAGTGGCTGTCTGCCAGTGGAGTCCCCATTGCTATTGTGATTTCCTTGCCAAATATTATGCAGCTGCTGTTGGTTGCTGGCTATGAGATTATTAACAAATCCTTTTCTGTGCTCCCTTATGTCTGTGCTCTTTGGAGACATCATTTTTCGAAATTGTCATTGTTTTCATTCATTTTTTAAAAGTCCCTGCTCTCCCATTATGCAAGACCAGTTAGTCTAGGAACATTCATCTGACTGTCTTTTAAAAACAACTGAAGTGCAGAATACCACTTTCCAACATACTCCTTTCCATCTCTTTTCAACCCACTCCCAAAGCAATAATATTTCCTCCAATTAATTTTTCTGTAAAAGTATTTTGAAAAAAATATATATTGGAAAGCTATGAACTTTTCTTTCAACCAAGAAACGTAGTTGAAACTGGTATGTATATTGAGACTTATGGTGAAATATTACAAGTATTATTTCCTATCCCATCTCCCCAGATTGGCATATCCTACGTTTTCCCCCACCGCCATTTTCATATCTCTGTAGTACTTCATGGGATAGAATATCATACTACTGTTCCTGTAAAGGGCATTGAGAGACTGTTGCTCAAGAATAAAATACTGTTGGGGCACACTTTGAATGATTGTGCTAAAAAGCCCCTAAGTGTTTCTGTTTGACATGTTCCGAGTAATACTGATTCCTAGATGTTCTGAGAACTTCACCATAAGTTTGAATTAAAACTAAAATATCTCTCTGTGTGTGCTTATTTAAGTACACAAGAGCCTAACCTACCTTATGGTCAAACTGCAAGCACATTTTATATACTAACTGTGAACTTTTCTTGAAAGTTTAGAAGAATGTAAATGAAGGTGGATGGGGAAAGCTAAAGAACATCTGCCTCTTTCACCTCTCTATGAAAAATGTGCAAGAGTTACAAAAATAAACACAATCAATGGGCATATTTGTTCTGATTTAGGTTTTTGAAAGTCCCTGCTCATTTTGCCATCGGTGCAGATGCACACTTCATTAGGTTTTGTTAAGGTTTCAGACACATAAGAAACAATTGTCTTGAGACAGAATTAAATGTAACTTACCATCCAGCAATTGGTAAGACGTTTCCAAAAGCGACTTCTGGTACTACTTTTTGTTGTTGTTGTTGTTGTTTGGGGGGGGCTTTTAAACTACCTTTAAAATACCTTCTGATTTAAAATGCTCTTATCTGTTTTTAAACAAGAGGGAAATGGCTCAGGGTTGTTTTTCAAAATCAGGAAATTGGCAGGGGAGGAAAAAGGCAAAGAGCCCCCTTTCCCTAATACCATTCTTTTCTTTCTAAAAGCCACAGAGGCTGAATTTTGGGGGGGGGGAATTAAAATTCTAACAGAATTAAATACAGTCCTCAGACTGCAAACAATAAGCTCTTAGATTCAATTCGTGGTCCTTTTTTAAAAAAATTACTCTCTAAGGCCTAAAAAGGTCAATATGGCTAAGTATTGTGCAGCAAAATGTGTTAATATTGTGATATCCACTAAAGATATTACACTCACTCATAATCAAGCTGCTGTACAATAGTATTTTAGTTAACATTCTTATGATCAGAGTTAGAACAACGAATCTATCATTCATTTGTAGTCATTATTTTGGCAGGCATAATGAAACCAGTCACTAGTGTGAGAGGAACATGACTCATTAGCTTTGCCTTGAATGCTTAGTAATTCTGTGGAACAAATGTCTTCTCATCATCCCACCCCCCACTTTCCATTTAAGCAGCAGACACCCATCCTTTTAAAGTGTTTATTCATGTTTCCTGGTTAGCTCAGTTGCTCTGTTTATCATACATTATTTAGAACAATTTAAAATATAGCAGACTTAGTGGAAGTGGGGGCAAGAGTCTTTCACAGGCATCCTCCCCTGACAAACAGTAAATTGATTCCTAATTTGTGGTCAGTTACATAATTAATGGAAAGGGGGAGGCTTGGTAACCAATATAGTTTACACTTGGACATGCCAGTATATCATACACAGTCCCTGAATTTCCATGATCAGATCTACAGATCAGCAAGTTAAAGGTCTGTGTTCAAATATAAGAAGTGAGCGTGCTTTTGTGAAAAGTCTCTAGGCATCTATGATGAAAAATGTCTAGATATTAAATTATATTCATCTCGTCATATTTGGTAGCACAAGGACCACATGTAAACCATGAGTACATGTGTATGTTGCTAGTAAAGCAGACTAAGTACACGACTATACTGGTCATATCCCTACTCCCATTGGCTTTTATTTCCATAGGTCAAGTTTGTGCTTGCTTTTTCAGTTATCTCCACATAGTACCAGGCCAGTTCTTTCTAAGGGTTTTTTGTCATGGAGACTTCTATTTAAACAGAACAAAATTAGGCTATGAAGCCGTTGATTACCAATACCTCTTTATTTCAAACTGTTTGTATGTCCACTTGTGATACATGTCCACCTATAAGGTCATGTTGACATAGTTGTTCAGATGTGTTTGAACGTATTGTTGTTTGGTCATGTTATTTGTTAACTGCTGCTTTTCCTAGTTATTATCACAAGAACGTAGCATGTAAAAATGAACGCTGCTAATCTTCATGCCAAATTATGTGCCTCTCTGAAGAAAAGGTGTGGGGGAGGGAGGAATCTCCTGCTTTTAATTCTATTTTTTCCCAATGGTACATCGAATGCCTCCCCCTCCCCCAGGACACTATGTATGATTGCTGTTTATATCATTTTTTCTAAATGCTTGAACTCTCAACATATAATTTAAAATATATAAAACACTGTAATTGACAAGTCTTGTGCTCTTCTTTCAGGTTATTGGAGTTATTAGCAAAGAATATATCCCTAAAGGAACACGTTTTGGACCTCTGGTTGGAGAGATCTATACCACTGACACTGTTCCTAAAAACGCAAGCAGAAAATATTTTTGGCGGGTAAGAAAAAAACCAGTTTTGTGCAAATAAATTGCCAAGTATTTATTTTCTGTTGATTTATTTCTCATCTATCAGCAGAGACCCTTGGCGGAATACAATCATAAAAACACCAACACCCCCTCACACACACATAACTAGGTTTATTATAAGACCATCCTAAAAACTCCTTAATCAACCATCCCCATCCACCACCCTAGCTTCGCCCCACCCTTAAAAATGCATAAACACCCAACTCACATAGAGCCCATCCCAACAAATTTCAGTGCTTGGGCTGGATCTAAACCAGGAGTGTCAGTAGTTGTACCAAAAATAAAATGAAGTATAAGCACTTAAGAAATGCCATCACACTTGCATTTTGAAACCTGCTGGAGTGCTGGGAATGGGTTGTGGAAAAATTCTTTACACAACACTGGTATAGTATGGTAATTTAAATAAAAGACTAATGGACTAAGAATGGCAACTGTACATGAGCTTTATTTTTCCACAGAAATAGATGAGATTTTTTTTAAAAAAACCCGTTGATATACATTTCTGTACAGTGCCAATCATTCTATGCTGTGTCTTTTATTTTGCTGCAGTGACTCTTATTCTATAAAGTTTGCACAACTAATTAGTTCTATTGCTTAACCTCTCCATCTGTATTTAATTAAATTACTAATTGCATTTAAAAGTTCAGAACTATTACAGTAGACTGTCTATCTCATGTCCAATTTCAGTTACAGAAATTACTAAAGTTTTTTTTTATGTTGCCTATCCTTCTATCTTATAATGGATTCAGTGCATAGCAATAGTGGTGGCAAAAGGAATACCGGTAACATTTTATGCCTAGAGTGTTAGATTTAATGTTCACTCAATGAGCAAGTCTCTCAGCCTAACCTACCTTGCTTGAAGACAAAAATGTTTCTGCCTTTTCTTTGGAGAAAAAGTGGGGCACAAATATTACTGGGAAAAATAACATCCAGTGGCACATATGCAGTTTAAGGTCTCATGCAACTTGAAATTGGTTCCTTTCTAAAAGTAAAATCCAACCTACACAGTATGAGCTATGAAAGTATTTGCTATACCATCTGTCAAACTACAAGTTTTAGAATGCTTATCCATACTAAATGAAATTTCATGGCATGGAAAAATATCATGTCAGAGAGAGGAGCTCTAGCATAACTTTCTAGATATTTATGTGAAAGAGTGTTCAAAGATGAATGCATTCTTTGGTTGTTCTCACTACAAATGCTCAGCTCCCATAAAGATTCCATATGTGATAAAGAACAAGTGAGCCCAAAGTGAGCCCAAAGCACACTGCTGCACTCTATGATGTCTGAAGTAAACATACTGAAGCTACGTGCAAATGAGGCTTTTCCTCTGTTGTGCAATTAAAGTTAGCATGTGTACTCTGAGCTTATTACCTATTCAGCCCAATCCAGAATGGGCTGGAGGGCAGGGACGGCACCCCAACCCTTCCAAAGGGCTTTCCCGCAATGTGGAAAGCTCAAAAAAAATTCCAGGAATCCCCTATAGAGGAAAGCAAAGATACGCCTCACTAGTGCAGCGTTTTGCACCAGTGGGCCTGGGCAGGACAGGCAGCTTTCAGGTCAGGCACTGAGGAGCCGCACGGCGCCTGCGCAACTGAGTAAATAGTCTCCCTGCTAGTACATTTGGCCTGGCAGAAATGGCATTTCCACTGGCACAAGGGTGTGCTGACTTCTGATGGGGATTAGCCGCCCTCTCTAGATTGGACTGGCTGGATTCATAAAAATTGTCTCAAACAACCATAGATAATTCTTGCTTATATTTGCTACAAAAATTAGCTACTATTTCCCCATATTAATTTTACTTTCAAGACTGATCTTAACATTTCTGAGAGGTAGTGTAGTCCCTGGTCTGGAATTTCAGATGTAGATTCAAGAACTGTATTGGTCATGGAAACTTTAATGTCTCGGTCACCTCTCCTCTTCTGTTGTCCCTTTGGAATAATCATGGCATATTTCATTGTATAAGGGAGAATGCAATAAAGATTGTAAAGGGTTTAGCAGATTTACAAGATGCTTCATTGATGAGAAATAGCAGTAGGACACTTCTCTATTCATGTTTTTAAGATACACTTGGGACTGCAAGGACACAAGTGTCTACTTAAAAGCAGTCAGAAGCCACCTCAAATGTGTAATTGGCAAGATTTCTCAAAGCTAGCCTATTAAGTGTCAGCCTTGCATCTGATCATTCCTGTATCATGTTTCATTACAAACACCAGTATTCTTTGTCTTGTTTTTCTTTATTATAATGCTTAGTCATGTTTTGCTGGAGTTAACTACTAACCATGAAGTTTTACACAAAAACCTAAATTCTCTTTTCACACTGCTGCTAACATTGAGCCAAGAAAAAGCTTGCCTGTTATCTGGTGAGAATTAGAGAACTGAAGTACCTAGGGGGATAATTTTGATTGCCACAGGATTTTATTCCAAACTAATTCCAAGAGCTAACATTGTAGATGCATTACTTGTTTTCTGAAAAGCCTTTCAGTCTGCCAGTAGTGATTATTTGACTCACACAGCATCAAGTAGAATAGATTATTTTCTGAGGGTCTAAAAACAGTCTTGCACATGCAAAGGAGATTCTGGAAGATCATTTCCCACATGTTACATAAACGACATCCTGATTTGGCTGTCAGGAACAGAACTATTTGTTGTATGTGGTCATAAATGTTCCATTCAAATTACACCCTCAAAAAGGCGAAAGCATGAATACGCTTTGCAAACTCTAGGGTGATGTCATTTCTTGTAATTACCACAGTGTGACTTGGCATTTTTATAATCTTTGTGTTATATGGAAATCTGGTGTGTTAAAATAAGGCTGTGTGAAGATTTGTGACCTCACTTTAGTAGGGTACATACCTGTTTTGAAGAAAGCATATAGTAAATTGTGTTAAGAGAAGGAAAGGTAACTGGAAGTCACTCAATCAAACTTCTGTCAGTAATAGAAGTGCAGAGTAATGGAACTCCAAGTTCCTGGATGTTTGCAGATTGGTGTTAACAAACTTAAAAACTCATGTTGAGAGCATAATTTTTTAGGCTTTGTTCCATCATTCTCATAACAAATACACCGCAAAATCTTTTAAACCTCTTTGATGAAGCCACATGTATTTCCTCCTCCTCAAATGACAGGAAGTAAGAAAGTGATTCTGGTGTTTACTGCCTGTGTTAAAAGGCCAACTTGCTGTTGCTGCCTTTTTTTTCCTATAAAAAAGGGTCCTCAGTCAATTCTTATTTCAATCATTATGAAATTAAAGATGAATGTGAAGAAGCCCACAGCAGAATTTCCCAGTATGGCATGAAGAAAGAGGACAACAAAGTTCTCAAATGCCTTCTTCGTTTTGAAGTTTATAGGGCAACTTTATGGAAATCTCAACCAGAAACAAGAATGTATATTGCCACTTGCTTTGAACATTTGGATAAAACCCTATTTGATAATAATTTTTGCAGTAAATATTTTTATAGTTGCTAACAGTTAAATTATGCAGTTCTTGTGGTAAACTGAAGAGTGTTCTGTCAGAGAAAAAGAATGTTCATTTTACATTACTGTCTATATGTAGCCTTTCAGCCTAATTCTATTTTTTCATATTTCTAACATTTTAGAAACCAAAGATATTTTCAATTACTATACTGTTCGCTTTTCTGTAACCAGCTGCTGGAAAGTCCTATTTGCTTGAATGTATCAGTTGAGAAAGACATAGGCATCTTTCACACTGTCAAGACCCATCCCCCTTTCAAATCTCCAATTAGCTATAACTTATATTCGTTCACATTATCCTGCCCAGTATTTCAACAAAAGGACTCGATTCCAAGTATAAACAAGTGTTACTTTAGGATTTGTGGGGCGGGGGTGTTTGCTTAACTTTAACATTTAGATAGGTGTGGAGAGATCTGGAAACTACCAAGTATAGAGGCTATAGAAGAGAAGGAGATTTGGTTGTAACATAATAGAGTCTTGCAAATTTTATTCTGGAAATTAGTAATTTCAGTTGTGTTTTTAAATCCTTTTTGCTTTGACATTTTGTTCTGTTTTGTATGCCAATAAAGGCTACCTTGAGTCTTGCAAAAGTGATTCATTATATTCTCATGAGCACAGACATTAAGTTGGTAATTGCTCCCCTTGTTGACCAACAGGCTTGAAGAGGATTCTGAGAAACACTGTTGAACTTCATGCCCCGCATTTGTATTCATGCCCTGTAGTAAATCTTATCATTAAATACAAAGAAATCAAAAGGTTATGGAGCATATTTTATTGTGTTTCTCATCCTTGCAATTGTAAGCATCTCCTACTTCAAAAGGGAGTGGTGGTGACATTTTTATTTATTGATGTATTTCATTTAATTTCCTTAAAAGGCTCTTATCTTTGTTTTACATTGTACCATTAATAATGTCCTCTTTTTCCATAGATATATTCCGATGGTGGTGAGCTTCACCACTTCATTGATGGATTTAATGAAGAAAAAAGCAATTGGATGCGCTATGTAAACCCAGCTCATTCTGTTCAGGAGCAGAATCTGGCTGCTTGTCAGAATGGAATGAACATTTACTTCTACACCATCAAACCCATCCCCTCCAACCAGGAATTACTTGTGTGGTATTGCCGGGACTTTGCAGATAGGTTGCATTATCCTTCTACTGGAGACCTGGTGATGAATATCAGTAAGTGGATTTATAAATAACATACATACAAAAAAGGCATCTTTATTTATTCTTTCTTTCATTCATTCATTCCTTCATTTAATTTCTGTGCTGCTCTGGCTGTCACGACCAGCCCAGAGCAGCTGACATCAGTGTATATACATATCAATAAAATATATATCACACCATACAAAATATGACAGTAAACAATACGGTAAAGAATAAAACAACATAGCAATAAAACTTGTTGCCTTAAAAACAATTCCCATGAGTGTAAACAACTAAACTATTCTAATTTCAATATTGTGGCATTCTCCCCATATCCCCATACAATTATCAATCCATAACAAAATGGAGAGGATGAGTGAGCAAAGGGAGGCTAGCTAAGTTGGAAAAAACTGTTGCTGTTTTTAACCATGGGCCTGGCAGAACACTCCAACTTACAGGCCCTATGGAATTAAGTTCTCCGGGACCCAGGTCTCACTAGACAGAGCATCCTTCCAGGCCAGAGCCAGGACAGAAAAGGCTCTGGCTATGTTGAGGACAAGTGGACACACTGTTGTGGGTTTTCTTTTGCTCTTATCATTTCACCTTCATCAATGGTGGCATCTTGAGAGGCATGTCATAGTGAGATATGTTTCTTTCCTGGCACAGCCAGACACTTTTTGGGCTAGGGATGTCCAGTTGGTTCATATGGGGAGAGATGTTCTCACATGTGGAATCGAATATATGTGGATAATTACAAGTGACTCATCGTTATTGGTAAAACAGGTATGTCATGCAGTATATTTTTTTAAAGAATTCTGATTAAAAACAACACAGTTTGGTACCATAAGCTTTGGTACGTGTACTGGCACATCAGCTTCTAGTGCCAGCCAAACACTGGAACGGAGCCAGCAAAACATCCTGTTTGTGACTTGGCATTGTTATGGCTGTTTCAGAACTTATCCTGAACATCCTGATTGGTGAGACATCAGGCTATAAGAATTCAAATGCTTATTAGACTGTAATCTTAAAAATATTTGATAAAAATCAAATCTAAATATTTATAGTACAGTAGAGCACAGCCCATGCCAACATGTTTGCCACAGGGATTTGCTTAGGAATCATGACTATATTATTTCCAGACTGAATATATAATATGAATATATTATTTCCAGACTAATGGGTTATGGACTTCTCTGAGATCTTGAATAATAATAGTAGCCTATGATTTGGAAATACACGTAAAGATTAGTAATATGTGAATTTGCCTCTGCTTGCAGCGCAATTGGGTTGCCAATGGCATCTGAATGCTGTAAAATTAGCTTGTTGAAAAATTAGTTTCAGTTTGGCTTGTGAATAGTTTACATATATATGCTTCCTTACTGCCCCTTGGGAATTCTAGTTTAAGAGAAAACACTATGATAAGGGGAAACCATGATCCCATCCCCTTTCCTTCATTGTATGTTTTACATGATGATTCTTTTCCCTCTGACTGATATTACTTTTATTTACCTGAATTGATCCCTTTATGAGGATGATGAGGCAGTAGCTTGAATGGCAGCAAAGTTGCTAGTTGCTGCACATTTTATTTTATTTATTTATTTCTTCGTTTTTTATACAGCCCTATCCCCCTATGACATGGCTTGACTGCTGCAGTTGTTCTGCCTGGTAGAAGAGTAACCCATTTCTAGTGACTATATGGGCTACCTTCACCAAGCCATGTAATTGATAATTGTTATCAGAGGAAAAAATAGGACTGGCTCATAAGAAAAAAAAATATTATGAACCAAGGAAGTTTGTATTATGGGCATTTTTTATCCTTGAGATAGTAAATCTTATGCTCATAAAATATATTGACATACAAAATGTGTATATAATCTAAGGCCCCTTCCGCACACGCTAAATAATGCGTTTTCAAATCACTTTCACAACTGTTTGCAAGTGGGTTTTGCCATTCCGCACAGCTTCAAAGAGCATTGAAAGCAGTTTGAAAGTGCATTATTCTGCATGTGCGGAATGAGCCTAAGAAAGTATGAAGATTCTCATTTTATATAGTATATGTTTCTCCCTGTGGGAAAAGGGCATCCAAGTAGAGACTAAATGTAGTCATTCTATATTAAAGAGCTATTCACAGTGACAGTTTATTATGTGGAATTTGCCCAGTCAGTGAAATGGAGGATTTAAAAAATATGTAGAAATGGTTAAAAGCTAGTACTGATCAGTCATGCATTGTATCTTACTATAGCAATTCTCCAATGTGGCAAAACACACCCCAGTGCCTGTTTCATTATTGTGGGGTAACTGGAGAATTAGTTGCTTATGAAGGAAATCCAGTCACAGATCACTGCTTGGGTATGAAACACTCTACCAGTGCTGTCCTAAGTTCAGGGTTTAGATGGCTATATGCTTAGGATGGAGGGAATTTCTCTCTTAGACTACCTTCATATATTGTTGACACTAAAATGTCAGTCTATGCTTTCTAGAGGAATGACAATTCAGCAATCATTGCAATCAATAGAAGTTGCCCAGTGGTACTGGCCTGTGGTAGTGCTATACAACAAGATTTGGAAACCAATTAAAATTAGACATATTGTAAATTAAACTTATTTTAATCACATTAACTTCAGTGGAACCAAACCTTTAGCCAAAGTCTACACTACCAGCAAACCTTGGCCATACATAGCAAAACCAGGATTTATCTTGCTTCACTATGGAATATTAAAGCTTTTATTGTGATTTTAATGTGTCATAACTAGCAGCCTGGCTCCAAAAGTACCTGTGGTTCTTCTGAATCAGGGACAATGACATCAACATAATTAGGTTACGAAGTGGACAGGCTACTCATGACCCATTTAGAAAAGCGATTATGAAGTCATGGTAAATCTTAGTCTCTATTTCTAGCTTATGTGGAATTTTTTTTGCCTACCTCAGAACTTCTAGGTTCTCTTTCTACTAGCAAAATACATGTCTTATTTAGATCAGAAATATGAATCAGCATTATTAATATTCATCATTCAAAATGTTCAGCAGCATTTACTTCCGAAATGACTTTGCACACCCACAGTTATTTTTCAAGGTCTCAGGGGAAAGAAATAGAATAAAAATCTCTCAGGCTGCTAGTAGACAGGCAACGTAGGAGACAGTTCTTCAAAATTCAGTTAGGAACATAAAATTGTATCTGGATCAGACTAGTGTGGTCCATCAAGTCCAGCATTCTTTTTCAAATATCAGCTAGCCAGTTGCTCTTCAGGGTCAGCAAACAGGACAAAGAAGTTTTTTCCTAGCACTGGTATTCAGAAGTTCCCTAGCAAGGCTAGTAGCAGTTCTTGGACCTATAGGACTCTTTGGAAGGCATGCTTGTGGTCATCACTACATCTACTGGCAGTAAATTGAATTACTCATTGAATAAAGTAGCATTTACTTTTGTTTGTCCTGTACCTATTGTCCATCAACCTCACTGGGTACCCCTAAATTCTAGTATCATAGGAGAAAAAGCTTATTTTTCCTCTTGCATAATTTTATAAACTTCTATAAAGTTCCACCTTAGTTGTTGTTTTTTCTAAACTGAAAAATCCCAGACTCTTTAGCTTTTCCTGCTTGAAATTTGCTTTCTCCCAGTAATTCAGATACTTAATCAGGATTTAACTATAGTTAAGAATCCCAGTTACCAGAAAGAAAATAAGCCTCAGTTCGCAAAGGCACCTGTACTCAGACATCAAAACTAATTGATGTTAGTTGAAGACTCAAATCTTCAAGCTCAGTGTACTGTACAAAGTTATAAAGAACAAAACTAGCATCCATTGTAAACTGGCTGGAATTTGCGATTCTAAACCAAGTCTTTTTAGTAATGATTTTTAACTGTTTTAATATATCTGTATGATATTTAGGAATGCAGCAAGCCGGAAGCCTGCCTGCGTTGCCTGGGCCTGGTGGGAACTAGATTTCCCAGGGGCTCCCAGGGGAAATGTATTCCCACCAGGCCCAGGCAACGCAGGCAGGCTTCCGGCCTTCTTCTCTGGCCTGCGCCTTTCCTAAAAGTAACTGGGGTGGTGTGCGTGGGGAGAGGGCGTCGTGGAGGGGGGGGCAGGGGGCACAAAAGCCAGAGTGTACCCCGGGTGCACTCTGGTCTAGCTACGCCTCTGTTTGAAACTCAACGTTTCTGAAAGTTTTCCAATAAGCACCCTCGATATGCTTGAAAGGCTTTTTAAAAAAAAATAAGAGTCCCAAAAGTCTGGAATAATCATTTTTGTATTTGATAGGTAGTAATATGTCTTGTTCCCATTTAGTTTAACCTGGTGCTGTTCCTTCTCCCAATGCAAATTCATAAATTAATAGAATAAAAATAGATTTTGCATTGGTAATGAAAAATCTATTGTCTTACTGTATTTCAGCACACAGTCATGCAAGCCCAAAGCAGCAAACAAATAGCAAAGATGGATTTCATCAGAAAAACGTCCCCAAAAGAGAGCACAGTGTGAAGGAAATCCTGAAAAATGATTCCAGCCATCCTAAAGGAAAGGATTTACTTCTCACCCACATTTCACCACATATTCAAGAAAAAGACTTTGAAGGCTTAAGAAAAAACTGTAGCCCTGAAAGGCCTTTCTACCCACGTGTTGTCTATCCAATTCGACCTCATATTCCAGAAGATTACCTGAAAGCTTCTCTATCTTATGGGATGGAGAGGCCTAGTTACATTGCCCACTCTCCCGTCCAGGCTTCTACCACACCAAGCCCTTCAGCAAGAAGTAGCCCAGACCAAAGTTTGAAAAGCTCAAGCCCTCACAGCAGCCCAAGGATTACAGTTTCGCCCCTGGCTCCTATGTCTCAAGAGCACAGAGAACCTTATCCTTACTTGAATGGACCTTATAGCTCAGAAGGCTTAGGGTCATATACTGGTTATGCAACCTCGAACCATCTCTCACAAGCCTTTATACCCTACAATTCCCCCTATCATAAATTCCTCTTACCACCCTACAACATGAGCTGTGGCAGCCTCAGTACTTTGAACAGCATCAACAACTTCAACCTTCTGCCAAGGATGTATCCTTTCTACAGCAACTTATTCAATGGAGGAAGCCTTTCTAATCATATGCTGAATCCATCTTCCCTTCCAAGTTCATTGCCATCTGATGGGAGACGTCAGCTGTTACCATCTGACCATCGACGGGACTTCCTTATCCCTGCACATAATAGTGCCTTCTCCATCACAGGAGCTGCTGCCAGCATGAAAGACAAGCCATGCAGCCCAACCAGTGGATCACCCACAGCTGGCACAGCAGCCACTTCAGAACATATTATACAACCTAAACCTACCTCAGCGGGGTTGGCTGCCACCAGCAGTGAGGAAGCCATCAATCTCATCAAGAGCAAGCGAAATATGACTGGTTACAAAACACTTCCATATCCACTGAAGAAACAGAATGGGAAGATAAAGTACGAATGCAACGTCTGCTCCAAAACCTTTGGCCAGCTCTCTAATTTAAAAGTAGGTTTTAAAAGTGAAACATCTTATTTCTGGACAGAACAGATGAGACCACTCATTTTGCTTAACCATTTGAAATGGGTCAAGAAACAATAGCTTGCTTGCCAAAACTGATTTCGTATGCAATTTTCCGCAGTCACTGAGTAAAGTACTAAAAATAAGGAGGGAACCATAATGTTGTTCACTTTCAACTTAAATTGCTTTCAAGTCTCTCTTGATTAGCTTTTGTGAGGAAGTGGACAACCGCATAGCATAAATAATTCAGATTTGAAATAATCACGTGGCACATATGTTTTGGTGATAATACTCAGCATCTTTTTAGCAGAAAAACGTGCAATTGAGTCACATGGTGAACCCATCCGCAGGATGTTCCAGACAAGAGGCAAGCACAGGTTGTTTGTTATTGCCTTCCTTTGCATAGGTATCCCAGTTTTGCTTGAAGATCTCCTATCAAAGTACTTACCATGTCCCTGCTTAGCTTCCAACCTGTAGTGATCTCAGGCTGGGGCTGGGCTATTAGTTTGCCAGCACCTATTTAATAATTGTGAAATACTGGGTAGAATGTAGGAAGAGGCCACTGGGTCTAAGCAGTGACCAAGGCAAATGTGGAGCAGAAGCAGAATGTAGATGGAGTTCTGAAACTACATACTGGCCAGAATCATTTACCACAGGCCGTTAATTTCATCACTTGTTCTGGTAGTGGGCACTATGAACCACACAGGCTTTGTTCTTAAACTGTGCTGACTCAGTTCATGCAAGCATTCACCCAGCAATTGTTTCCATTGTTTTGGTGACCAGTCCTCTCTCAAGGGGGGGTGGGATATAGCACTAGATGCTGCACCAGCATCCCTGCACCTCTGCATAGTGGGGTGGTCCAGGGACATGGCTAGGGGAGGAACCAATGTTAGATTCCTACCAACCATTGCCCCCATTGTGCTGGCAGCCAGGACCAAAAAGGTGGTGTAAGTCCATTAAGCCCAATGGAGGCTTCCCTATGGCAGGGAGGCTTTTTTGCATTTCAAGCTAGGAAGCCTTCATGGGAGTGGTGAGCTGGTGCGGTTGCAGCACCATGACTAGGCGCCCAGCCCATTGAATGGGGCTGCCCAAGAAGCTGTATTACAGCTCCAATTGTTTTGCACAAGTTGGCCCAAACCTGGTTAATGTATAGCCTCAGGCTTCCCTGATCCCATCAGATCTCAGAAGCTAAGCAGGGTTGGCCCTGGTG
Organism: Sphaerodactylus townsendi; assembly: GCF_021028975.2. Lineage (NCBI taxonomy): Eukaryota > Metazoa > Chordata > Lepidosauria > Squamata > Sphaerodactylidae > Sphaerodactylus > Sphaerodactylus townsendi. The sequence goes on along the minus strand of NC_059425.1, from coordinate 124,178,565 downwards.
AGTATTTTGATGGGCAACCTCCAAAGAATGTGAAGGCAGGCAATGGCAAACCACCTCTGAATATCTCTTGCACTGAAAACCCTGGTGGGGTAGGGGAAGGGTCACCTTGTCAGGTGTGATTTGACAGCACACACACAGTTGATTATTGAACATCAGTAAAATAAAAACACAAAATGTGTGTAGAATGTTTGGAAAACGGTATTGTTATTGCTTTTAAAAAATTGTATTTTAACTTTTTAAAAGCCTGCTTAATTTATAGTTTAGTTTATAGCTTAGTCTATAGTTAGATTATAGTATATTAAATATAGCTACTTTAGTCATTATTGTAGTGTTTGGCATTTTGAACTCTCAACTAGTAAATGATATTGTTATTTAGCATACAGTCTTAAAATTGTTGTAAGGCTTGAATGAATATTTGTTTTTTCCCTAAAGGTTCACCTCCGAGTACATAGTGGAGAAAGACCATTTAAATGTACTACATGTAATAAAGGATTTACTCAGCTGGCTCACCTCCAAAAGCACTATCTGGTACACACAGGAGAAAAGCCCCATGAGTGTCAGGTATGTAGCAGTTTCTGTGCGGAAATTATGGCTAGACCAGGGGTCTGTAACCTGCAGCTCTCCAGATGTTCATGGACTACAAATTGGCCATGCTGGCAGGGGCTGATGGGAATTGTAGTCCATGAACATCTGGAGAGCCGCAAGTTGCAGACCCCTGGGTTAGACCAAGGCAGATTCTGCATTGGCCAAAAACAGCGTAAAAGGGTTTACACTGTTTTCACACTGCTGTTTTTGGGCCATGCAAAATCTGCCCTGGTGGTGAATATGCACTGGCACATGAAGCAGAATTGAACTGTGCTGAGTGGGAGTATTATTTTATTTGAGCTGAACTGCACTGAGTTGGGGTATTTGATATTTAATATTTCCATAGAGATTATTACAGCTGAACAAAATTTTATTTTGTGTTTGGCGGCAGCCACTGTAGCAGCAAGAATATCTGAGAAAGTTCTGGTATATGCACTGCCCTGCCATATATACACAGATTGCTTTTTTTGGTCATGAGTCCTGCTTTAACCCCTGGCTATTTAGAAGGCTGGCTGATGTGACATCGTAAACAACCATAGCACTATATAGTATTCATCAGAGATAAAAAGCAAGTGGGAAGTGGGTGTGCCATTAAATGAGGGCAAAGACTAAATGGCGTTTAAAAAAATTCAGTCCCTTATGCTTTCCTGTTTAAATTGCCTTTTAAAAATACACATACATTCCATTCCTGTTTCTCACATCCTTGATTGCTTCTCTCTCATTAGGTTTGCCATAAACGATTCAGCAGCACAAGCAACCTGAAGACACATCTGCGGCTCCACTCTGGAGAGAAGCCTTATCAGTGCAAACTCTGCCCTGCTAAATTCACCCAGTTCGTGCATCTGAAGTTGCACAAACGTCTCCACACCAGGGAGCGCCCGCATAAGTGCATCCACTGCCATAAGAGCTACATCCACCGCTGTAGCCTCAAAGTCCACCTCAAGGGCAACTGCCCAGTTGTCCCTGCATCTAATCTTTCCACAGAGGACCTGAATCGGATCAATGAAGAAATAGAGAAATTTGACATCAGTGACAGTGCGGACAGGTTAGACGATGTTGAAGACAATGTTGACATGGCATCCGTAGTTGAAAAAGAAATATTGGCTGTGCTCAGAAGAGAGATGGAAGGAGCCAGTCTTAAAGCCTCATTGCAGAGGAACCTGGGAAATGGACTGATCGCCTCCGGATGCAATCTTTATGAATCATCAGATATTGTGAAGTTGCCTCATGGTCATCCTCTACCTCGGATACCTATAAAGGTCAAGCAAGAAACAGTTGAACCAATGGACCCTTAAACTCTGTGTGTGGGTTTGTGTGTCTGTGCACATGTTTATACATGTGCTTGTATGCATGGCAAATGAATGATTTTTTTTAATTTATGACTTGGCAAGTCAGGGTGCCTGTAGCAGTTGCTTGTATATAGTGTCAATGCTGCAAAGCAATCTTGGCTTACGGTCGTTTCTCTAAAGGTCATTTGAAAGAAGGAACTCCAAAGTTGTTATTCTCAGGGTATAAAAATAGGCAAAGACTGTATATTGCCTTCCCAGCTTCTTTGAAAAAATTAGGACAATCTCTGTCCCATAATCATTTGTCAGTAATAGTACTTCCTAATTTATTATGCAATTTACCATTCCAAAGCAATAGCAAAAAAGTAATTACCATGATAGGAAAATTCATTGTAATTTTGAATATGTGTTTTTATTTTGTCTTATGGCCATTCTTTGTAGTTTTTTTTCCTGCACATCTGTTTAAAAAAACTCAAGATTGGCAGGGGGTGGGGGTACCTGTTTCAAGAATGAAGTTTTTGTTTTGCCAAAGGAAAATCCAAGAATCCCTTTAGTTGGAACACTGCTAGGTAACCAGAAAGAATGAACTGGAGCATAAAATTATCCCCAGAGAGGGAATGTCATACTGGTATAGGCAGAGACAGAAAGTTGAGAGGTGTTTTCTCTCAAGCTCTGCCAGAAAGAATACTTCTGAAAGAAGTAATTGTACATCACGAAGTTTTGAGCAATAGTATTACAAGGGGGAAAAACTTATTTCCCCCCTCCCAAGTATGTGTACAAAGACCCCAAAGATGCTTCCTGTGAAGGAAGTTGTTGCTAAGGCTTTTACCAATGAAGTCTTATGAGAGAATCTGATGTATGGATTCTCAGGGGAAGAAAATGTGATGGATTTTCCCCACATCTGTCTGCCACTTTCCTTGGAAAGAAGTTGGTAACTGGTAATTGGCGTACCAGTTTTTTGTTTGTTTGTTTTCCTGTATGACTCAAGATTTCTCTCAGTATTTGTATTAGTACATTTTGTGGTTAATTTAATTAAAGATTAAAAGGGCATTGCAAAGTTGCTGAACAACAGTTACCTCATTGAGTGTGTCCAGTGGTGCAGAAAATGCTGTTTTATCTAATGCTGTGCTACGTTAGAGAACAAACCAAAATGTGCAGTGGAGAAGACAGAATGCACATTCTTTACTTTTTAAATCTTTTTTGTGTTGCTAAGCCCAAAGATATCATGTTGGCATACAAGGTGTAGCAAAGAATACATGTGTATTTATAGATATTTATACCAATATACCATATATGTGTGAATGTCCATGTGTGTATGTGTATTTTATACTACTTAAGTTTGTGAGCCGAACTCTGTAATAAAACCTATTTTACATAACCAGCTTCACCCTACAAAGGGCTGAATTATCAGTCACTAAATCATAATACATGCTAAGGAATTCATCATTTGTCAATATTGTGCACAGTATTTTACCTGAGGTTTGATCCTGCAAGCTGATGTCAATATGAATACTTTTATCTATATAGTAGACGCAAAGAATTCTTTGAAGGTTGTATGGCTGAGTCTTTTATCCCCTTAGTTCTTGCTTTGAAACAAAGCAACAACCGAAAATCTAGGCTGGGGCAACCCTTCGCCTCAAATCTCACCCACCTATATATGGTATAAATATGATACAAACTGGTAAAAAGTAGAATGAGCTATTTAAAGGGTTTGGAGAAGAGTACTATCATTTTCTCTGCCTCTTTAAAAGCTGCATGATCACATGTACATAGCAGAGAAAAGAACCAACACTGTTATACTCTTTACCATTGTGTGTATATATTCCTATCTCATTATAGTCTTAAGGGATTAGACTGCTTCAGAAATGATCTCAGTCTAATGCCTCCTTATTTAAAACACCAAACATATCCATGGCCTAAAAATAACTCAGTAACAACGTTAAATATAACTTTTGAAGGAAGAACTACAGTTCATTACATTTCTGCTCCCGTAAATTGTGAGGCAAGCATTTTTAAATGTAGCGACGTTTCATAAATGTAGTACTTAACTGTAGGATTAATCAAAGTACCACTACTCTTAACACTGGACACACACTTGCTTTTATTAATTGCCTGTAGTGCTTTCTTGTATTTGATACAAATTTTACAAAGATTTATATGCAGCTTTAAGAGTTTTGCTCCTTTTCTGTCCAATCTTCTCCCCATTTAGGACCTTTAACATGTGAATGTAGCAACAATCAGTGTTTTTTGAAGAGGCTCTGACCAAAGTTAACAGGCTTTTTACTTTGCTAGAACAAACTATCTTATGTTTACGTACTGGTTTACATTGTTATTTATGTGCAAAATGTCAAAATGTAAATTAAATATAAAATGTTCATTGCTTTACCAATGTCTTTAATGATTTTCTTATACAAACAATTGGTGGCTCCTGGATGTCCAATTAATTTTCCTTGGGCCAAATGCATAGGCTTGGAACCTATGGCTGATTATGTACAGATGTATTTTCTGCAGCTCCATTTTCACTTTCCACTCTCTTTGGGGCAAGCAAAACCACTTATAGCATGATTTACATCTTGTTTGGCTGCCTGAGCAGGACAGATTTGTCAGTGGGCACAACTTTGCCCTGGACCATTTCTTTCTGCCCTTGGCCAGCCTTCTCACTCCCTCACAGCACTTGGCACACCTACCCCACACACACCTCCCATGCTGTTGGCTCCTTCCTGCTTCCCTAAGTGCTCTGATCAAGAGATTGATAGATTGATCTCCTATATGTATAGTGGTGGGGAGAACCCTCCTCCTCTCTGTTTAACATCTGTGTTCAGTATCTCCTCCACCAGCACAGCCTTAGTTGCCAGGTACCTGGAGACTTCCTCCTCACTCCTTTCTCCATGTTACTGACTCCTTCCTGTTTCTCTAAAGTGCACTGATTGAGAGATCGATCTTTCACTACAAAGTAACAACAAAGAGGGCTTTGCAAGGAACAGTGCAAGCAGGCATCTTTTTGGCTCTGCCCCACCTCCCCTGCTTTGCTTCTGCTGATGGCTGAGAGGGCTTTTAAAACATTATTTCAGTCGACTCGGTTTTAAAACAAGTCTCTTCCCTTGGGACAGTGGTAGAGAGAGTGCATGAGTGCGAAGGGAAAGGATTGGGGGAGAGAATATCAGCTCTGTGCCTGTAAGGCTGTTGATGGGCAGAGTTAAGGGAACTGGGAGAAGGAGACACCTAGCAGAGCTCAGCAGACAAACTGTGCTGCAGGCTGTGGGCTGCCTCCTCACATGTACACAGAAATGCAAGGAGAGCCCACTGCACAGAGAACAGGCTCGACGTAAGTGTTCCATGTGTCATGGGCCTTTACTTTGTTTTGGTATCTACTGCTCTTATGTGAACTGTGAAGTCATTCCTCTGCTGTGGAAGGTGTTCCTCTTGCTATAGACACTCTTCAGTTCCATGAAAGATACTGCTCTTGCATGAGCAGAAGTGCCTAGCACCAGAGGAATGCAACCTCCACAGCACAGCACCACTTCTACAATGGACAGAGGACTACAAGAAGAAACAAGGTAGAGGATCCAAACTATGAATTGTTGAAAAGTTTTGAATAATGTTCACATTTGCAAGATGAGAGATTATATGTCATTCTTGGAAAGCAAACTGATTCTAAATCGATGGAACATAATTCCTGTACCAAAAAAATCTCAAGTTCTTTAGCTATATTCCTGTTCTTGAGTCATCTTGGCTAGCGACTTTGACTTCAGATGGACCATCATGGGATTCAGGGGGCTTTTTATACATGTAGTATGTTTAATTTCTGTCTGAAAATACACAGTACCATTTTGGATTCTTACAATAAGAAACCATTTCAGAATGTTGATACTCATTCAAAGTTGTTAAGAGAGCTTATTTAGTTAGGCTATCCAACTACTGTCACAGTTCAACTACTGGAACTCTGAGGACACAAATCCAGTGTTGACTGACTTTCACTTGTAGGTGATATGAATCACTTCTTCAGACACATGGGCTCATTCCGCACACGCAGAATAATGCACTTTCAAGCTGCTTTCAGGGCTCTTTGAAGCTGTGCGGAATGGCAAAAACAGTTGTGAAAGCAGCTTGAAAGTGCATTATTTTGCGTGTGCGGAATGAGCCATGGATTTTCCCCCTTGTCCTTCAGATATATGCCATTGTTTCTTTGTGGTACAGAGTAATCATGATAGTCATTAACAGGGTCACTCAGACGTCGGGCAAAGGTTCATATTCTAAGGCAGATTCCACATGGGCCACTACAGTGACTTCTCACCGGTATATATGATGCCAGTGGAGCCCCGGGGCCGTTTGCACGCTGAGGTGCGACCAGCCCCAGAGTGGCCACGGCCTGCGGAGGTACCTCTGTTTTGTTTCCCCACATTTTCTTTCTCTCCCTGCAGAGCTCTGCAGGGAGAGAAGGTAAGTGTGGAGAAAAATGGAGACGCCGAAAAGCCTCCCAAAAACTTTGCTCATTTCCCAAAAGCCTTGTTTCCACCCGTGGGGGGTGGGGAGAGGTAAGCACAGCACTGCCACATGGAGGCGGCAGCTGTGCAAACAGCACTCTAGGGGCAACATTTTTACCACCTCGGAGCACTGTATTATGCCCATGTGGAATCCACCTAAGTACTTCACCTGGGTACTGATCTGGGTACCTTGACCTTGATTCTTGGCTTTTTTTCCCCTCTAATATGCAAACAAAGAGAGGTGCTTCAGAGTTTATGAAATTCCTTCACAGAAGACACACTTAAGGGAATGGATGAGCTAAATGCATTTAAGCATAGTATATGACAATTCTACACAATTCTACACACCTGAAAATCACTTTGCAGAGATAAAGTGATTAGCCATTTTAGTAATTGCTATCCAAATAAGAAAAGTTCACTTATTTTTTACACCAGCAAAACCTACATGTCTCCCTGTGTGCTAATACAATGGAACACTTCCCACATTTGCTGTTTCTATAATCTGGAAGCAGATCTAAAGCAGGATGGGCCATGTGGCATCTCTTCCTATCAGAACTGTTAAAGAAATAATGTTCCTTTTCATATTGAGATACTCAACTCTGTATGATGTTTTAAAAGAATTTCTCTGTCCTCTTAAATTCATTGAAACATCTGTCTCAAAAATTTGAAAAACTGCCAGGGCAGAACTGTGGAGTTAAGAAAACCAGAGCACCGTCATCATAAATGTGCCAAATGATGCACATTAGAGGCCGATATTCTACAGAACAATTGCTGATTTTTTAAAAACATGCACATACATGCACACTTTAGATTAACCACTGCCATCATAAATCATAGTTCATTACTTGGCAAGGAAATTCTCTTGTGCTGGAGAGTTATGTCCAAGGGTCATTGTAAGCTTCAGAAGATGTTTCATAAAACACATTCTAGTCAAAAGGCAATGAAAATTATAACCAGCAATATCAGGCTTCAGTGGCCCAGCAGCTGTTGATTTTGTTGCTTTGGAAAAGCCAAAGCATGTTTCTCTCAGATCACCGGCAAAACCTGCTGGAGTTCATGACTGAGGACAAAACTGTGAATAAATTGACAGCATTATTAAACAAGGAAAATAGCAACCAATTGATAGGATTCAACTGTTTTTTCGCCTAAAGCCCCTGTTCCACATAGCTTTTGTCCAATGATCTCCAGTGTAGCCAATTTTTTTGGTGGTAAAAGAAGTCCCTCTCCTCTCCTTTTCACCAGTAAAAAAAGGTGGCTGAATACAGCCCTCTGTATGTAAAGAGCACCTCCAGTAAAATATTGCACAGGGATTACAGATACCTCTTAATATGCCTGTTCCCGCAGGTCTCACAAAAGCTTGTATTTTTAATGTAAGCAACATACAGGCTTAGTAAGTCTTTGTCTATACAAGATAGACATTTTTATGCTTTATTTTTTAGGAAGGATTAGTTGTGGTCCATTCTGCATGAAGGAATTAAAATGTCTTGCAGACATTTTAAAAAGAACCGTTTTGGCTTCTTTCTCATTCATAGCACAGGCGAAATAAAAGCATTGAAAGCCAAAACAGTTATTTTTCCTGCCTCTCTCCTCACCCCTCTCCAGCTCTTACTTTCATTTTTGTTGTGCATGCTGTAGAGATTGTCCATGCCTGTCTCCATTTGCTGAAGGTTTCCCCTGGAGGTTTTCTCTGCTAGCAGCTCATCAGCTTGCTATTTCTGTTTTGAAAGTACATGAATAACATTAGTTTTCCCTGGTGATACTGTGCAATGTCGTTGTTCTTTTTTGTTTTGAGGTGTCTGCATAGCTACAACAACACCATATGAGAATCGTAGCTGCTCAAAGGACTAGTTTGAGGGGGGGAAATAAAATGTCTTCCAAATGTTTGCAGGAAAAGCTGTGCAGAATTCGAGCTGAAAATGTTTTGTATATCAGCCTCACAACATTTTATTTGTGTTGTGTGGAATGGGCCTATCTATAACCTCATTGTACAGATGAAACCAAGCCATTTTTACCATAAACAAGGCAGACAAGGAGCTTCCAAGTTTTATTTGTGTAAAGAGACTTCAGCCTATTATGCATGGAATGCTTACCTCAGGACTCTTCTCTGCACAGTGGGCTTGCAGAGGGCTCTCCTTGCATTTCTCTGTTGATACATGAGAAGGCACTTTCTTCTGTTTCCAGAGTTTTTCTGCAGAGAGCTGTCCAGACCTGGTTCTCTTGCCTCTGCCCATCAAGTGATTCTTAAAGACACATATCTCATTACACCCGGTAGTCAAGACTGCTGGTTTAGCCCTTTAAGCTGCACTTATGTTGATATTACCATTCCAAAACAAATCCTCCCCCCACCCCTACCAAATGAAAGAGGCAAACCAATTCACTGGACCACAGGTTGATAAAGAACAGGACCACCCTAGAGCAGATATTCTTCCCCTCTTCCCTCCCCTCCTCATAACACTTCCTGCTGTTGGTGCTGCTTCAGTCAGAGGACAAGAGCTTGTTATCTTCAAGTTCTCTTTATATTGATATTGAGGTTGTTTTCTGTTACTTGAAGCAGCTGGAAACATGGAAGGGGGGCCATGGGGAAAGGTGTGCCATGCAGCGTGAAGGAAAAGGAAGTCTGGCTGTGGGTGGAAAGTAGATATCCAGGGCAAAGCTATCTAACTGGCAAATTTCCCTGCTCTGGCAGCAAAGCAGTTTAAAAGTCGTGCTAAAAGTGGTATCCCTTGCTGCGGAGATAATGGAAAGTGAAGGTGGGGATTGGGGAAACAGGTCTGTACAAGAAATCTTGATGGACATTCACCCCCATCACGCAGCAAGCACATTATGTGTAATCGGTCATATGGTAAGGATTCAAGAGTGCAGTGGGAATAATGTATCCAACTGCATGACCCATTCACCCTAAGAGTAAGTTAAGATTTAAGATCTAACAATTCACTGTTCATGCATATAAAGAAGGGACTACCCATCTTTGGCATCCATTAGCCTCTAGTGAGGTGTCCTTTAAAGCAGTATCAAGAAAACTGATGAAGGAACTCTCATGCTTCTCCTTTATTCTCACTACTCTTTTATCATGAACACATAAAACTGCCAGTGTGGTTAAGAGAAGGTGGATTCTAATTTGGAGAACTGGTTTTGAATCCCCACTGCTCCGCACAAGTGACAGAGGCTTATCTGGTGAACCAGATGTGTTTATGCAGTCCTACATCCCTGCTGGATAACCTTGGGCTAGTCACAGTTCTTCAGAACTCTCAGCCCCCCCTACCTCAGGTGTCTATTGTTGGGAAAGGAGTTTTTAGGCCACTTTGAGTCTCCTTACAGGAGAGAAAGGTGGGGTATAAATCCAAACTCCTATTCCTCCTCTTCTTCTTTATACTGAATCATACCACTGATTCATCAAGGTCAGTATTGTCTTCACAAGCAGCCAGTAGCTATTCTGTGTCTCAAGCAGAGGTCTTTAACATAACCTACTACCTGATCCTTTAACAAAGCAAATACTGTACCATTGAGCCATGCCCCTTCCCCATCTTGTCTTGCTTCAGTTTATCCCCTTGTCTTATGTACTCAGTGGGCAATTCAAAAAGGAAGCCAAGCAGCTAGCCCCAGGAACCTTTGTGTATAAATAACTTAACTGGCCCTGGCCCTTATTAGTTTTTCTCATTATACATTTCTATACATTTGAAAGTCACCTAAAACCTTTTTTAAAACCATGCATTTATATTTGAACTAATTAGAAAGAATTTGTTTTCTAAGCAGTCAGCAAATTTGAAAAGGTGGAAGGGTATATTAAAAAAGTGAAAACTGGCCTTATTAATAAGCAGTTAAAATGCTGTGTGGTCGTGAGGTTTAAAAACACGCTTTGCATACAGTCATATGGAGATTGCTTTTGCAGGACCTTAGCGGTACAATGTGATCCTCCTGTTCTAACCCTTCTTACAAAAATGAGTGCATGCTGTCTCTGTGGGTGTGAAGTATCTCTACACTCCTCGACTGGTAAGTTTCATTTTGATTTGCATTTAGAAACAGGAGGACAATTTGCATTCGACTTTTCACAACAGAATATTGACAGCATAGCTTTATCATGGACCTGCCTAGCCAGCAAAATCTAAGTTGCCTTTTCAAAATGAAATGAAGTGTGTTTATCAGTGTGTTTAAAGTAAATGGGTTTACCAGTTTACTTGCAGGGTTGAGATGCTAGCTCCAGCTTAGGAAATTCCTGGGAATTTGCAGGTGGTGCCTGGGGAAAGTGGAATTTGGGGAGGGAGATCAAAAGGAATATCATGCTGTGTACCAGGAGTTCCCATCAACTTTCTTGGTGCTGACCACATGTTTTAAAAGGTGAGCGGGGATTTTTCTCCCACAGTGTCCTTTGCTCGCCTGCCACTTACTTATCCTTTCTGTGCAACCTCCATTTTGGGAGGTTGCCTGTCACCTTTGTTTATGTGTGCAGACTTTGATCATGTCAATTTCACATGGTCTATCCCTCCAGCAATTACCTTTAATGTTAAAATTTTAAAAGTCCTTCTGATGATTTTGAAATGGTTTGAAGAGTGGGAAGAACTGCTATGGTGTGGGTGTGGGAGCTGGGGAGGAACAAAAAAATAAAAAAAAGCCTAATGCATGTGGATCTTCTTCACTTTCCTTGCAAAGGGAGATAAAAAGCTTCACTTGAAGAGGTTTCAGAAACCACCAGGATTCTCTGATCTGATGACAGGTTGACTGCCGAAGAGGGGAAAATGTTTGCATAACCAAGAATCAAACCTGAAGGGAATGTACGCTCAATGTAAAGGAAACTATACAAGCATAAAAGCCCAATGTTGAACTGGAGAGACTTTGTTCAAAGCCATGCTCAGCCATGAAGCTCAGAGGATGACCTTGGGCCTGTCACTCACTCAGTTTAAGCTACTTCAGAAAACTGTAATGATACAATGGGCATAGAGATAACTATGCACACTACCCTTAATCTCCTTGGATGGATATCGGAATCACTATTAAAAACTGATCCAAAACTCAATGCAACATTTATTGATTACTACATCTAAAGTTAAGAGGTTTTAAAATTAAGTTCTCAACATATGGCTTGGTAAAGTAGAGTTTGGAATATGTACTCATTTTATATGAGTTAAATGCTGTCTTTTGTTAAGTTTCCAATGAACCAAACCACCTCCATGACTGAAGCAGCCAGATGGCACATAGCTAATGCCTGATCCTAACAGCTGGTTCATAAGGTAAGCTGTCTCTTCCTGCCCCATTGTTTCAGTGAACCTCAGACAGTAGAAAAACAATTTGTATGTGTGTTAGTTGCCCTGACATGCCTGAACTCACCTGATTGAATTTTACCATCCGGTGCTGCATTGCACCCTGCAGTTGGTTAATAGCCAGATTGTTCTATAAGTGTGCAGCCATTGCGTCTCCTTTCATGGTTGGTACAGGAGCCAATTTATTATTAGAAAGTACAAACTGAAAAACTGCAAAGAATTGTGGAATGGACAAAACAATTTGAAAATGCTACTCAGTCCCCCAAATCATTCCCTTGAAGATTCTGCATGATGTAAGGGGCTTGAACAGACTACGGTAATTGTCCTCCTGGAGCAAATTCAGTCCTCATTCAGGCCTGTTCTTGTGATTCTTTTTTTCCTTTTTCTTATTTTTCAAAGTCATATTTATCTGCCTTCAGGGAGAATCACTTGAGTGTGTAGAAACCCCACCTTGTTTGTGGGTAGCGTGGTTCTGCAGCATTATTGACCAAAATTGGGCCAAACACTTTACTATTAGGAATGATGACACTGGCAACTGTTAAATTACAAACAATGTTTGGCATTTTATTTCTCTATCTGCAGCTTTATGTTCTGAGTATTTAATAAAGTCTCTCTTGTTTAAGTAAAAATGCATATTCTAATTTGGGGTAAATTCTGACTAGGTTGATTTCATACTATATCCATGTCTTTATCCTTGTAGCCAGAAAAAGAGTATAATAATCCTTTGTGTAAATTGGGTTGTTGGATACTGAAAGGTGGCAGACTTGTTAAATTCTTGCCCCAGAAAGTCTTATTGTCCCAAAAAAGTTGTAACTTATTGTTTTCTTCTGTTGTAGTGGGAGTTTAGTCCCAGTAGTAAAGTCCAATGTAACTAAATCTCCATTTAATCCAGTTACTCAAGCAGAGTGTGAAGTAAGCTGCATGAAGACATCTCTTAAGTCTACAGCAGTGCCATCTGAAGAAGAGGCATCCCTTCAAAGCTCATTGAAATCAATTAGTTGAGAAGAGTATAACTCTGTTTTGGACCGCAATGCAGAATGTCACACCCTTAAGGCAAGTGTAGGATAAATTAAGACAAGCTTGTGCAGAAAATTCTATGGAAAACACCTGCAATTTCTGCTTCTGAAATGAAAACAGCTCTTAATGCTTATCTATAAGGAAATAGCAACCTAATTCACTTAACTCTCACTAGAGGGTGGGGATATTTGATAATGAATAAATGCTACAAAAACAATCAGAGCCTCTTAAACAGTATTTTAGACAGTGATTGAAATGGATATTACAGAAGATTTTAACTTTCGCAAGAGTGAACTAGTAATTTCCATCCTTCTTAGTTCAATCAACATGTGGGCTCCAGGCTGAAGAAGACGCTGTCCCTCCCCTCTCCCTGCCCGATGCATCTCCAAAATGCATTATCTTCACATCAGTACAACAGCTGGTCCTCCAATTCATCCCAGATAAACATATTACCTTTCATCTGTTGCCAGAAATACTCCACACCATTAGAAGGCTGGGATCTTCAAAAATGTGCTGAAACCAATTGGCCCATCACTTCACATAATTTAGGAACAAATGAGTATTGGACTGGACATTCATCTTTGTTCCTGCTTCAAATCTTGAACTACTCAAAGGAATACAAGTTACATTTTCTTCCAGGATCAGCATAGTCTTTAGAAAGTATGATGAAAGCAAAGCCTTCTCACACATGAATTGATACTGTCTGAGATGATATAATCTTCATACCATTTTTCATTTGAGCCACCCTTAATCATTTCCAAGAACAGATATACAATGCTAACTTTTGTGCAGGTACATTTCAGACTCCTGCATAGCATTTAGTTCTGTACATTGTATTACAGTTCCAATCTTGTTAAATGATCGTTTGCTGACAATTCCAGCAGCCAAATATTGTCACAATTTAAAAGTTTATCTCGTACTTTTGGCAGGAACACACAGGAAGTGGAGGCATTTGAGTCTTTGAGGCCAGTATTTTAAAAGTCAAAACAATTTGATGGAGGAAAAGGGTAAATACACAGTGGGGGATACACATGTGGGTAAATACACAGGGGGGGGGGGGGGTATTTATTTATTTATTTATTATACTTGTATACCGCCCTCTCGTACTTTTGGCAGGAACACACAGGGGGGATTGAGACAAAGTTAAGCACTGGTTTCAGTGGGAAGGTTAAACAAATATTTTAATGCTTTTGTAGGTTAATTTACTTCATTTATTATCCGTATCTCTCAGACTGAAGGCAAATTACAAAATTATCTGATGAACCAGAGCTTCCTTTACCTGTAATTGCTTTCTGTGAAAAGGCCTTGCTGAGAGACCTCCGTGAACAAAAACCATTGGACAGAGAGATACAGAAGGAGAAACTGGGTAAAATGCACCTCTACTTTCTTCTACACATGGCAGCACAATAGGCTGTGCAATAGAAAGGGGGAGTGATTGATTACCCTTTTTTACATCAGACATTTTGCCACATGGATTTTTGGTTCTCTGAACCCCAGCAATGCTGAGAGAAAAGGAAGGCATAGAAGATTCACATTGGCCCTTTCCGCCCGGGCCATAAACGGCGGCTTGGGGATGGCAAAAACGCCATCCCCAGGCCACCGTTCGCACAGGGGGCGCAGCTGCATCGCAGCCGCGCCGCCCTCACGCCGGCCGCCCGTCCCCACACCGGCATTTCACCAGTGCGCTCGGAAGCGCACTTGTTGAGAAAACGCCGGCTGGAAGCCGCTGCCGTGCGAACAGCAGCAGCTTCCCGGCGCTTCCCCCCCCCCTCACTCCCTGTACTTACCTTGTCCCCGGGCCTCCGGCGCGCAGGGCCAGGGGGGCATGTCCCCAGGCCTCGGCGACGCGCCGGAGGCCCGGGGAAACACAGGGTCGGCCGGGCGCCGGCGCTCCGCAGCGTCGGCTGCCCGGCTCTTTCTAGGACCGTCCGTGCGGACGGTCCTAGCATCGTCGGGTCGGTGTCGAGTACGCCGACCCGGCCGCTTCCGCATTCGTGCGGAAACGGCCTTTCTGCAAGTGTAGGAATAAAGCCAACGAGACAGCCCCATCTTATAGGTGGACAAATGGGCCAATGGAGCTAGTTTGAGGGTTGCACTGGTGCATTTGCCCCCCCCCCCAAACTTTAGGAGCACCCCACTGGCAGAAAGGGCAAAGAAGCCAGCATCGGGGCACCCCACAGCTCTGTGGTGGCACAACCCAGAAGTGGGCATTTTCTCAGCCCCCACCACACCGAAAATCTAATTTTGTTAGCAAAACACTGATCCTCTTTGTTCTGCAGTTTTAAATCCTTGCCAGACAAATGGCAGCCTTGTTCTGTTGTTCACTGTCTTCACTTGGAACTTTTATTATTTAGCCAATATGGTAATAAAACTGGTTGTTGCAGTGGGCCCTTTTTTCACATGAATTCAATATGCATGACAGCCGATCAAAAGGAAGGGTGAGTATCCTTGCCTGATTGTTGTCATAAACTTGTCACCCTCCCCCCCCCCCTAGAACTGTCATTCTGGTTCTACCTGTTTATTAACACACCTCATTGACTTTTTCACAGGATAAGGAATACTTGAGCAATTGGACTTTCAAGAGAAAGATTACTATGTGTTACTAACCTGACACTTTGGGTGTGTTCTGCCTCCTGTCTTCAGCTGTCTTTGGCATGTGGTCATGCATCATCACATGACCTTTTGCTCCCCTTTCAGTTTTATGTATACTGTTATTGTGTCCTCAGCTGGGATAAACTGTAACTGTTTCCAGCTGAAGAAAGTTACATTAGCTGCATGCCTTTTCCCCTGATTGATCAGGAACCATGATAGGAATTAAATGCAATACAATGCCATCAAAGTTCAATACAATATGTCAACCAGATTCCAGAACTTTCCTGCAACAACCCAGAAGATTCCCTCTCTTTTGCCTTTTGGCTTATGCCTTGGCTCCCCTCCTTCTTTCCAGCCCAGTCCCAACAGTCTACCTGCTGATAGCCTGTGGGCTGTTTTACCCTGCTTTGTTTTTCTATTGCTTTAAGCCCTGGGTTCGGCTCATACCCTTCTGTGACCCCTTTTGTTCAGCCCCTTCCTCCTGCAACAGTCTTCTCCATTCTCCACTTTTCCTTTCTCTCACTTGTCCTTGGGAACACTGTACATACCTTCACTGGTGGGCTCCGTTTGGATTAACCATGGTGGACCACTCTTGACACCATAACTGTAGAATAGATCAGAATCTGTTTGGGAGCCTATGTAAGCCATCCAAAGAACTGAAGGATACTGATATAAAAACAAAAGATTACATTCTGTTCTATGGATCTTCACTGCCTAATGCAAGTTGCTCAATATGAAATTTTTAAAGTACTGGAATTAATGCTGAAAGTTTCAATATGTGGTACATGTATTCAATATGTAACATGAAGAATACTAAGTATTATTTTCCTCATCCCCATGCAACTATGCATCTGTGTTGGACTTAAGGAAAATAGCATATAAAAATTCCATTCTGTGTAATGCTTCATCAAAACTAGGAGCACACAGAGGCAGGAAAAAAACTTGACTGTGTATGATTAATTCCTCACAGAGCCCGTGTGTGTGAATGACAAGCTGGGAGTGGGTGGAGTTTAGAACTCAGTCGGAGCTGCTGACATGATTTGATTAGAACTCTTGGAACCAGGGGGTTCAGATGTGTTTAGTGTAGGTGGATAATAGACCTGTGGTGTAGACAAGGAATGAGTATCTGGGGAAAAGGACTCTAGCCAGAGGAATAACCTACAAAAAACTTTCTACCAGGGTTTTTTTTTTTAAAAAAAGATCTAGTTCATCTCCTTAAGTATGTGTGTAGAACAGAGGTAGCTGGCTGAGCGAGAGACATCGTGTCAGAGGGGGACTAATCTCTAGTTGCGTTGGGAATTTAAATTTCATATGGGAGAAGAATTCTCATTTGAGGTGGATTTACTTCAAAAGTGCTTATTTCAAAGAATTTAGAAATCTGTAGCTAACTTGTCAAACAGCCAAATGCCATCTCAGATGTACTATTAAGAATGTCTTAATATTTGTATGTGACTGCTTCTTTTCTTCTCATCAAATTTCTCTCCACCTTCTTGTATTTCCCTGAGGAGTTCAATAAAATTCTAACATTGTACAGTTGAACTTTGAAAAGCCTCTAACATGATAATCTTTGAGATCAAACATACAGAGAAAAAAGGGGATTCCCCTCAGTTGCTTAAGCTGGCTCAGTTAGACATTTACCTTTGTAAGTACAGAGTGGGATGACTAAATACCCTCCCCCAAGAATGTTATACATAGTAAAACTTTCCTGGGAGATGATCAGAAGTGAATTAAAGAATAATCAGGGAACATTCCTACCTATGAGGGTAGGGTGGATGGAAATACTCCAGTGTGACAGCATCTTTGTAAGAAAGATGCTGCAACAATCTAATAGTGTTTTTTTAAATCATACATGCATGTCATGAAATTCTAGTGTGAAAGGATGGGCAGTTTGAACTCAATATATTTTGTCCTGTAATAAAGCTTTTACAATTCATTAAAAAGATTTACATTGTTCTGTTCACCCATGACAAACTGTATCAATATACATGCCCCAAATACACACTTATAAAGCTTGGGTGCTGTATGGTTTCCGGGCTGTATGGCCGTGTTCTAGCAGCATTCTCTCCTGACGTTTCGCCTGCATCTGTGGCTGGCATCTTCAGAGGATCTGATGTTGGGAAAGCAAGTGGAGTATATATATCTGTTGGAGTGTCCAGGGTGGGTGGAGAAACATTGTCTGTGAGTAACAAAGAAGGCAACCAGGTCAATAGTTGAGGGCATCTGAATAGAAGTATGAGTAACAATGAAGACTATAGCATGGGAGTAACAATGGAGATAGCAAGGTCACTGGTGGGAGTATCTGAATAGAAGTATCCTGGCCTTTGTTTCTTTTGTCTATGGTCATCCTGTGTTTGTGTGGAGCTGGTTAGACACTGTCTTGACTCTAGTATTTTTCAACACTTATAAAGCTATTTAAAAGCCTATCAAGTAAAAGAATTTAATTGTACTGATAAAATCCAAGACCACATACTAGCTAATGAAGGATTAAGACTACTAGGAATCTTGGCCCAACAGGCAAACCTTAAAACATTATTCAGCTCTGAGTCTTTCCAGATAGTTTTAGAACTGGCAGCTTTCCACAGGAATACCTCTAGGGTTTTGCTCTGATCTGGATGACCCAGGCTAGCCTGATCTTGTTAGACCTCATGAAGCTAAATGGGGTCTGCCCTGGTTAGTAATGGGATGGGAGACCACCAAAGAAGTCCAAGGGTGCTATGCAGAGGCAGGCAATGGTAAACCACCTCTGAATTATTCTTGCCTTGAAAGCAAGGGGTCACCGTAAGCCAGCTGCTATTTGGTGGCACTTTCCACCACCACATCTCAAGGGTTGCTAGCTGTAGCCAGCAAACTACAGGGAGGAATTGAGGGACTGGTGCACCAGCATTGAACTGGAGTGAAGCATCACTTTCTGTGAAATGATAACATTATGTTTGGAAAGAAATCTAGGATTCTATGTTTAAAGCTCAGGGTGTTAGCCAAATCCTAGCACACTCCAACATAATGACACCACTTATGGGATCCCTCCCCCCCCCCTCAGAATTGACTTTATGTATCAGTGTTACCAGCACTACTTCGCATTTTTCGTCTGCTAGCCTGTGAAGTACTGGCAGGGAA
Source organism: Sphaerodactylus townsendi (assembly GCF_021028975.2). NCBI lineage: Eukaryota > Metazoa > Chordata > Lepidosauria > Squamata > Sphaerodactylidae > Sphaerodactylus > Sphaerodactylus townsendi. The sequence continues at coordinate 124,160,232 of NC_059425.1, read as the reverse complement.
TGCAGGTAATATTTGGAAGGTCTCCTACTATGCCTGCCCTTCCCCCCCCCCCCCCCCAAAATCTCACATTGTTCTGTTGTTCTTTCAACACAATAATTTTGGGCTTCTTGTCTTCAGTTCATGCTCAGGCCAATAGCTTTCACTGGCTGCAGTCCAAATAGTTTAATCACCTATTAGCAGAGAACCAAAATAAAGAGCTTGGAATGAATCATGTCAGACTGAGAGACAGTTCCAATCTATTAACTCGCAGTGTGGCTTATCTATAGTCAAGTTCCAAAGACGCTTTGCTAATCTTATATGTAAATACAAGGGCTTGCAATGAAAGTCAGTACTCATCAAATAGCACAAAATTTTAATGACCAAAATACAAGAGATGCATGAAAGCCGTTTTTAACTCTGATAAGCTATAATCGACATACATCATGTCAAATTATGCTGCTAAAAAACACAATCGTGCCAACTCCATCATGGGGAAATTCCTGAAAATTTTGGGGCATATGCTAAGGAAGGTGAAGTTTGGGGAGGGGAGGAAGTCCTCCAAAGCTGTCCTTTTCTCCAGCAACTGATTTCTGTATTCTGGAAATCAGATGTTATTCTGGGAGAGCTCCAGGCAACAAAGATCAGTTCACATGGAGAATATGGATGCTTTGGCAGGTGGACTCTGTGGCATCATGCCCCACTGAATTCCTTCTCTTTGCAAAAATAGCATAACTGAAACTTGGATTCATTATCTTGGCATTTCTTTCTTTCAAGACATTTAAGAGATAATATAACTAATTCTGGGCGTACTAATCTAGTTAGATTACCGGTATGACTCCAACTTGACCAGATCCTACTTAACTGTTTAACTAAATATGCCAGTGTAGGTGAGTTTACTTTTGATTCAACATGGGACAATAAGGACGGAGCGCCCACGGGGACATGTGGGGTCACATGTCCCTGGGCACATGCCATCCTGTCACGTGGGGGGTGCAAAATTGCCCCCATACCCCTCTTCCTCCTTGCTGACTTGGCTCGTCCAAGTCGGTGTGGGAGAGGAGGAGATTGCGCCTACAGGGGAGTGGTGAAAAATCGCCCCCACACCCTTCACCCTTCCCCCCTCAGCCAGGCCCGGAATCGCCAGGCTGCTCCTTTAGCCACGGGGCACCTCTAGGCCCAGTCCTGCTTTGCAAGGCCTGGTGGAGGCCTCAGCCTTTTGCCCCTTGGCCCCACCCCACCAGGCTGCCCAGGACTGCCGCCGGCTCAGGTAAGTGGAGCGCTGGGGGCGTAACTACCACGGGATACTGGAGAGTGCAGGGGGCACCATTTTGCTCCAAGTGCCCCATAATGGGGGCATTATGCCTCTGGGGCATAATGTAATGGTTTTCCAGTCTCGCTTTGGTCGTGTACAGGATTTCCAGGTTGATCACCAGGTATGGAGTGATCGCTTGCCACTAATGTTAGATGTCACCTTAATGTCACCAAAATCTAGTGTGTGTGACCCTTATATGAGGGTGAGTCCAAAAATTATTTGATGCAATTTAGCAGAATCCAAAATCTGTGAGTTTCTTTACTCACCAGCACTAAATGATCTCAGGACAGAATTGATCTCAATGATATTGCCTGTTGAACTCTCTAGTCAACTTGATGCCCTGTTGCAGAGGATTACAGTTCTGTCAACTCAGCTGTCAGGCGCCAGTGCAATATAGGCTAACAGATGTAGAGATATGGGCTTTAATAGGGATTGTAGGATCATGAAGTGCCAACTATTACCCTTTTAAGAACTGTAATGGAATTAATCTTCCTGCTGAATACTTCACTCTCAAAAGGCGTTTAACACAACTGATGCAAGAACTTAGATGCAAAGTTCTTCACTCTAGGTGGCAGTCTCTTATTCAGGCATCTAGGGAAAATGACTTAAGGCAATTTTGGGCAATAGTTGCAGATGATTAATCGAACAATTAAAACCTCACAAATCCTGTGGTCCTGATGCAGCCCCTCCGAAACTCTACAATACTTTCATAGATTGGTGGTCTTCTATTTTAGCAACCTTATTTACTATAGTTGACAAAACGGGTATTGTCCCATCTTCCTGGGGCAATTCTGTTATAACCCCCATCTTTAAAAAGGGAGACTATACATCTCTGGCCAACTATAAGCCTATAAGCCTTCTATCAATTTCTGGGAAGTTATATGCAAAACACCTTGTTGTTTGGGTGGAACAAAACAGGATTATGGGTCCAGAACAAATTGGATTGAAAAAAGGTAAGACTACGTTAAACCACTATATGACCCTTCACCTAATATTTTCAAAATACTTTAAAAAAGGAAATCTTTATATTGCCTTCTTAGATCTGAGAGGGGCTTTTGATTCTGTTGATAGGAAGCTGCTTTGGAATAAACTAGGTAAAATGGGTATAGAAATCAGTTTCCTTTTACTTATTAAATCCCTTTACAGTAACATCACCTGCCAGATTAAGTGCACACCCACTAGCTTGCTTACTCCTAACATTTCAGTTGTAAAAGATGTTAAACAGGGATGCATTCTGGTCCCAGTTCTATTTAATCTGTTTTTAAATTATTTAGCTTCCACTCTTAAGGAAGTCAACTCTTATTGGCTCAGTTTTAGGAATGCCCAATTACCAATTCTGCTTTATGCAGATGATGCAGTTCTTCGGTCAAGATCTAAGGTCGGGTTAAAACGTCTTTTGAGTAAGTGTAACTAATACTGTGCCAACAACCTGCTTCAAATAAATACAGCTAAATAGAAAGTAATGGTTGTCTCAAGCATGTTAATCCCAACACTTGGTGTCTTAACGGCATCAGCCTGGAACAAGTTAAGACATTTAAATACCTGGTGATTCACTTCCACTTTAGAGCACATTGGGCGAAGCACAGTCAGAGAGGCAGCTATTAGGGGGTGTCACAATACTGTTGATGTGGTTGTGCTCTAAAGCACATGAATTCATGCCAGTGGTTTTAGAAGTTTTCAATGCAAAGGTATGCCATGAAGTCCTTTATGGAGTTCCCCTTTGGACTGGTGCCTGGAATAAATCTGTAGAGAGAGTTCAATCCAAATTTTTTACAATATTTTTGGGGTACCCAATTGTGTTCCATATGCTGTCCTATGTCTTGAATCGGGACAGCATTTATTGGAAACCAGAGCTTGGATGGTTACACTAAAATTCTGGTCTCACCTTTACTCTGAGGTTGACAGTTGTACCTATTTAGCCCTTTTTGAACTGAATTCTTTTGATTGGTGGAAAATTACAGAGGTCAAAATATCTTCTCTATGTCTCTCCTTAGAATCTTTCTATATGCACTCTGCAAATGAAATATGGCAATTCTTGAAAAGGAGGTTATTAGATCAGGAATACCAGTTGTTGCTGAGTGCAGCAAGGACATCTTGTTCCCCTTTGCACTTTGGAATCTATCCTGAAATTAGCTTGACAGCTAAATATTTATCCCAACTACCAGAGACCAGGCAGAGATGAATCATCACTCTAGCTAGATGTAATGTATTCCCCTCTGCCATTCTCAAAGGTCGACAGTTGAATATCCTGCTCCAAGATAGAACTTGTGCATATTGTCAGGATAGAATGGAGACCCTTGAGCACATTATGTATTCTGGTCCAAGATATGCATCACCTAGACTTTCCCTACTGGTCCTGGCACAAGGGAAAAATAGGTTGTTCTGAGCACATAAAGACTATACATGTGCTAAATAATAGTGATTGTGGGATAACTGGAAAAACTGCTGAATTTTTGTTAGAGGTCATCATCTCATTGTTCCTGACCCTATGTGATTTGTCTTGATTTTATATAAGCGCTATGTGGATTTTTGCTCTGTTTTGTACTTTGTTTTAATTTTTGTGGGTATGCCTAATAAAGGTCAGCTGAAGTTGAAATTAAACTGAAACAGTCTTATAGCATCACACCACAACCTAAAACAGAGGCGTAGCAAGGGGAGAAAGTGCCCGGTTCACAAGTGCATCCTCCACCCCGCCCCAGAACACCCCTGCCCCACTCCAGAACACCCCTGCTATGCCCCCGGAATGCCCCCACCACACCCCCACAGGGGCGCACTCCCGGTGTGTCATGCACCCCCTGTCCTCTTGGAGCTACGCCTCTGCCCTAAACATTTATATTCTGGGAATTGGGTTACTAACTCCATTACCTAGCAATCTAGTTACTAAAACAGGTATTTCTTCCCTGTTTGATTGCAAGCAATGTCTACTTCAATCTCCCTTTCCCAGAACCTTTATTCAGTTTATATTTTCAGTTCCAATAATTTTAATGGGAAACAGTTAGAGGTTCAATCTCCCTTCCCTCAGTCTAACTGATATTAAATTGTCTGAGACTATAGATCCCTTTTATCAACTATAGATCCTCAACTATAGATCCCTTTTATCAGAGTTCAGATAGAGATATTGTTTATAGCAATTGCAATCCTTGCTTGTAGGTCAGGCACAGGGAAGCATTTGGCAACCCAGAAAAGTGGAAACAGGGCAGAAATTACACATTATTAGTACTGGCACTTACAATAGAAATATGGTGATATCTCAGGACTCAATGGGTGACAGCAAGGCATAGTCTGCAGATCCATTGTCCAGTCCTTCAACATGCTGTGTGACATTGTGACATTGGTTGGTGTGACATTAGTGTTTTTCCCTACAGTGAGAATCCTTGCTCCTTTATGCTTCTCTATATATCTAAAGTATGAACATAGGTATGAGTTTAAACAGTATTGAAGCATGTCAGCAAAGACCTGTCTTCACCTCACTTTTCCACTCTTATCCAAACAGGAGGAGACATGTGACCCCCCCCCCCCAGTCACATCTCATCTGGCCTGTGGTTTGACTACCAAAGAGTTTATGTTTTTTCTCCTACTAATGCTAATTGCAGCTGGGGGGGGGGATGGCAGATTTCTATACAGGACATATATGTTCAGTACCATCGCCTTCATCCAAACTGTGTTTTAAGAAGACACTGAGAAATTTTAAATCTGATCATCAGTAATTGCTGAAAACTTGTCCCATTAAGTATGCACGGATGCATGCGCTCATGTATGCACATAATGTGTTACTGATTGCAGTGCAACTGCACACACCCAGATGGGGATGCCTGCCTGATATAGCATTGGGAGAGGAGAAGGAATTTCAAGCTACATGTTTGCATTCATCTGCTCATACAGCAGCAATGCTGCCTTTCACTTGTTGAATGGGAGAAAATTAGAACATTTACCTACATCCACATCCAGTTTACCAGGGTATGGAAAGAACCTATTTGTCTGACTAGTACAGCACCAGAGTTTGGAATCTGCAAAAATCTTTGGTTGTATATTTACACTTTCTATGGATGATTAAGGTTTTGGATATCCAACAGATATTTATTCTTGAATATGTTCGATGTCTTATCAGAGAAAAAGGTATAATCTCAGGTATATCCACTCTTATTCATTCTTGGCTACTAAGATCAGACAAGACTCTAGAAGTAAGGATTGAAAGTGGATGGAGAAGAGTTTAAAATGAAAAGTTACACTGACGATGTGGCACTAACAGTTTAAAACCCACAACTACTGATGCAATATATAATAGAACACATTGAGAAAAACAATCCCTTTCAGGCTAAAAAATTAATAAGAATAAAATATTAGGAATAAAATTAATAGAAAATTAATAATTTTGAAATTCTTACTAAATGAGGAAGAAGATATTAGTAACATAGCAGGTTGCAATGTGACTTTAAATCCAGGTAAAGATTTGGGAATAAACTTGACTGGACAAAGTGGAACATATTTCAAGATAATTATAAAGTGACATGTGAAGTCATGCCCGCAGGGGTCGCAAGGAAGAGGCGAGACGCGGTGATATCATCCGGTGGAGAGAGCCAGCAGCAGGAAACGTGGGATCCTTGGATCTGGCAACTCTGCTGTGTGCTCAGCCCTGGCACCTTTTATTAGGGTTTACAACAGGGGCGGCAATGGGGGCATACCAGGAGGCGGGAGAGCGGGAGAGCGGGAGGGTATCATATGATACATGACATCATGGAGTTGCCTACATGCGGGAGGAAGCGTCCATGTCTGGGTCTAATCCACACCTGGGGGCAAGAGCCCTTTTGTCCCTTTGTCTGGGACACCTGAGTGACCGATGGAGTCAGAGCATCTCATGACCACCTGTGACTCACCCGAGGGAGGACCGAAGAGGTTGGGGGAGCCCGTGCAGGCGCCCAGAAGGCACTTAGCTAGCTGGCACAGGCATTCCATGCGCTCTATCCTGCTTGGATTTCTCTGCTGGGTTGCTTGGGCTCACCCCTACATCTCCCCATTTCTAACGCTTTTAGAAACGGGGAGCCAGAATTAGTTGGGACAATTTTAGAGAGGAAGGCAGCTTGCCTCCCCAGGAACTTCAGCTCAAGCTGGTTGAGCTGTTTGTATTGCAACATGAGAACCTGGTTTTCTACATGCAGGGGAAAGTCAAAGGGAGTTTCTTGCACAAGGATTACACGCACAAAGATAGACATACATTGAACAAGGCAGGATCCAACAACAAGGCATACAATATCAGAAAGAATAAAACAACACATGTTACATTCTCACACCCTTGGTGATGCAGCAACAACAGATAATCAATAGCGGCATGATTGTCTAAGGTCGCTTGACGAAGCTCTTGCTGCTCAGAGGCCAGAGCATCCAAAGCAGTCGAGGTGGAGTTGATGGACTTCGCAAGGGCGCAGGCCAGATGGCCGATAATCTTGGCATTACAGGAAACAAGTCCGGGGACTCCCATGAGGGAAGTCGCGAGAGAAGCATACTCTGCCTTGGCTAGAGCGACCGCATCGCTCCGGCAAGGGGGGTCAAGGGAGAGGGCGGAGCCGCTGTGGTGCCTGGGCTCCCTGGGCGGAGCCTGGGGCAGGACAATGGTGAGGCGGCGGCAGAGAGCTCTGGCAGACAGATAGGCGGGGATGCAACAATGACAAATAACATAACTTAAACAGTCAGTTGGGTCACAGTACTCAATAATTCCTTTGGAGGTCGGCTCCAAAGAGCATAGATGGGGCAAGGCATAATACATTGTGCTAGCAACAATATTTACAAAACATGCATGTTTGTAGGAAGGCGACATCATATACAATAAACATAGCTAAACGATACATAAGCTGGATGTAAGAAAGGGAGGCAGCCCGTGGCTGCATAATTGTCCAATGCATGGCTCTTGCTGTTTGACTACCAAAGCTACAGAGCAATGGTGGTAGAGTCCATGGATTTCTCAAGAGCGTAGGGAGAGCTACTGATAGTCTTTAGCATTGCAAGTTCAGTGACTCCCGTGAGCAAGGCTGCGAGAGAAGGCATGTTCCGATAGCAATCAAGTGGCTGAAAACAGCGGAGAGTTCCAAAGGTTAACCTATCAGGAATGTTCCTGGCTGCAACTCCAAACTTCAGCCAGGGGGCGGCAGAGAGGGAGAGAAACTTCAGCCAGGGGGCGGCAGAGAGGGAGCGAAAATGGCGACTATAGATGAGGAGCAGCGACACGCGGCATCAACCTCTGAGCTATTGCTTGGCTGGCCCAGATTGATGTTCCCTTTTTGGGGAACCCCAACGAGGGCTGCGATCTCTGCGGAAGGGATTGGTGTGCTGGCTCCAGAGAGATCTTTCCCATCTCTCGACTCTGGCTGGGGGGCAATCAGGCTTTCTCAATAGGGCTGCTGGGCTGGATCCTCCAGGGAGATCCGCTCCACCCCGGGATGGGGTTGGTTCCCATCTGATGCCACTCCATGGGCGGACATGGCGAGCTGGACTCCTGTATGGAAGAGAAAAACAAGCAACGCTTTTCCCCCAGGGGGTTTGCGCTGGCGGAGTTAGTTCTCATAGATGACAATGGAAAACCTGAGCCCTGAGTGGGGGGCGAGCAATTGGATGTGGTCTGCTGGATGAGACCTTGATTGGGTTGGTGGGGGGGCACTACTCCCCTTTCTTTAGTTTGTTTGGCCAAGATCTCCTTAAAGATGCGGTTGGCCCATTCCAGTGATCGGCTTGCAACATTCAAGGCATTAAGAATACATAACACAAAGGTGGAGACAGGAAGGGCTCCGGAGAGCTTGGGGGAGGGGAAAGAGGAAGGGTCACACCCAGGTCAGGTGCTTGTTTGCAAAACAATCCCAATCGCCATCTAAGGTGTGGGTTTTCGAGAAGCAACTTAAACAATTCACAGTTATGATCATATCTTAATAGAAGCAACACATAGAGAGGATTTAGAAAGAGAAAAAAATGTAGAGAAAAAATTCCTGGGCTTAGAGTTAGACCGCACGAGCAACTTGAGAGGGGTTTGCAAAAAACCATTTTCAACCCCTAGGTCTTGAGGTGGGGTGAGTCAGCCCATTTGAGAGAAGGAGGGGGTATGCAGAAGAAAAGGGAGGGGGGCGGTTTGGAAGTTCACCCTATCTTTCCCTCCTGTAAGGAGACTCTAGCTGGTTTGAATTCGCTTCCTATCTTCACAGTGGAGACCATGTAAGATAGGTGGGGCTGAGAGAACCCCTAGGTACTGTGACTGGCCAGATGGCACTCAGCAGAAAATGTGGGAGCACGGAAATAATTCTGGTTTCACATATAAACCTGTGCTACGCCAATGTGGCAGTGTAGGCTCAGATAGGCAAAGGAAGAAGTTCTCAAGGAAAAGCTTGAAGAAGAATTTTGAGGGTTTAAACTAAAATGAAGGTGGCTTGAAGCAGATTCCACTGGCATCCTAGGGAGCACACGAACTGTGTCCCTTTCAAGGCTGATACTATAATGGGTGAAACCTTTCAAGGCATTGGCATACATAATCAAAAGGAGGAAAACTTTAGATTTAAGCACAAGAGTATAGCTTAGAAGCAATGGAAAAATCCCTCTCGTGAGGGGAAACCTTAGGGGTCCCCCTTAAAGGGGCAGAACACACAAAACATAAAGCACACATAATACAATGAGGAGGTTTGCAATTTTGACTCAAGATCTTGCTTTCTCTTTTGCTGATGATCGTTCTAATCAGGCATCCAGTGAGATCCATGATTATGTACGTTCTGATTCAGGGTGGCCAGCCATGAAACAGAAGTACAGTCCAATATTTGCTGTGTTCCAAATCCAATTCTTATGAAATCTGTACCTAAAGAGCTAAACATTTTAGGCTGCAGTCCTAAAATAGTTTAAGCATCTCTGAAGCACAGAATCATGCAAGATCCACCTTTTAAATTTGATATTGTCCCAAGCAAACCAATTGGGATTTCTTATGAGAGTATTCAAAACAAGGCAGTTCGATCATAACTTAATCAATATAAGCAGGGCTGAAAAGGAAATGGGGTTAGTCTTTTGTCCTAATTCTGTAGGAGGTGTATCCAAGCTGAATCATTTTTATTGAACATACAATTGAAGACATATCTAGGAGGAAACAACATGAGTTGAAAACATTCAGGTTTCCCTTCCCCCCCCTTTCCCGGGGGGGGGGAGGAGCCGGCTGCGGCTCTCTGGTCCTGGTTTTGCTGTGGGAGAGAAGGGGTTAGATGAGGGTCGATGGGGGAATTGCGCAAGCCTTTGTTCTCTATGAGCTTAATTCCGAACCGGCTCAATCTGGACTTTAGAGGCAAGCACGTGTTGGATTTTTTGAAGATGGCTACAGCTGGATTTGGGAAGCTTACCCTCTGGATCTCAGAGGGTGGTTCCTTTGCAGGCTGGGATCCTGCTCTTCCTGAGGTACTGACGATTTTGCTGCTACTGGGAGTTTTGAGCTTAGGGCTTTGCACATGCCTAGAGGCCAGGCAATCTGGGATTTGCGTGGAGGAGCTGAGGTGCTGAGCATTCCCTCCTGGGTCCCAAGGGGGCTTCCTGGGTTTTCCCCTAGTGGAGGACTCCAGGTTTAAGACGATAAGGCTAGTATCTCCCCCTTTCCGTACCTCCTCGCCCTGCAGATTTGTTACCAGGCGTTCTGAGGAGAGTTCAAAATGGCAGTCCTCTTGGTTAGTGAGATGGACTGGGCATAGTGCCAGAATGTTGGCATTTTCTTCTGTCAACGTTTCTTCCTGTTGCAAATCAGTGGTGCATTTTGCAGAGGTTTTGAAACGCGCGCCATTCTTTGGCGCTGACGGAGGCGTGATGACTTCAGAGAGAGAGGGAACGAGCAGGGCGGGAAATAGAAACGCAGAGGGGGAGCAGGCAGTGAGATTCAGATCAGCTGAACTTAGATTAAATTCAAGTGAAGGCACAGAGGCAGGAGGATCGAATGAAAGGCAGACATTGGAAGCAGATTGCTCTAGGGAAGGCTCACTCATGAGCGAGGGGGGAGAAGGAGGAGGCGGGCCAGCCGCCGCAGCAGAGTCAGCGGGGGAGTTTGAATTAGGCAAAGCAGCAGGCAAGGCAGGAGGAAGACAGGCATTAGACTTAGCAGAAAGAGAAGATTCCGGGATTGGAATTGAAGGTGAAAGGTCTGAAGAAGGGACATCTACGGCAGAGGGGCCACAGACCTGCAGACTGATGGCAGCAAAGCATTGCCTCCACGTCAGTAGCAGTTGTATTGGCGCACGGGTTTCCTCTTGCAGGATCCGCCCAACACGTTCCCAGTCCTCCAGATTCAATGTCCCCCTTTCCGGGTACCATGGACATTGCCTATCAATCTCCCTAACCAATTTGCGCAGATCCCTTTTCTTTACTGGGACTCTGGCTCGCTTCGCCAGTAGCTTTCAGTTCCTCGCTAACGCTGCTTGTCGTCATAAGCAGTGCTTTTGGCAAGCTCCCATACTTACAGTTGGTTCATCAGACGAGAGAGGGTCCTAGAATGCGGGTCCGAGGATGAGCAGATCCAGCGGACAATCGGTGCACCGAGGGAGCCTATTCCAAGCGACGGTAAGCGGGCGGAGGTTGGAGATTCCCGGGTTTCGGCACCAGCATGAAGTCATGCCCACAGGGGTCGCAAGGAAGAGGCGAGACGCGGTGATATTATCCGGTGGAGAGAGCCAGCAGCAGGAAGCGCGGGATCCTTGGATCTGGCAACTCTGCTGTGTGCTTGGCCCTGGCACCTTTTATTAGGGTTTACAATAGGGGCGGCAATGGGGGCGTACCAGGAGGCGGGAGAGCGGGAGGGTAGCATATGATACATGACATCATGGAGTTGCCTACGTGCGGGAGGAAGCGTCCGTGTCTGGGTCTAATCCACACCTGGGGGCAAGAGCCCTTTTGTCCCTTTGTCTGGGACACCTGGTGACCGTGAGTCAGGCATCTCATGACCTGTGACTCACGGGGGACCAGGGGTTGGGGGAGCGTGTGCGCCCAGAAGGCCGCAGCTGGCACAGGCATTCCATGCGCTCTATCTGCAGTTCTGCTGGGTTTGCGGGCTCACCCCTACAGACATGGATGAAGATTCAAGAAAATATGCAAAGATACTCCAAACTTAAAATATCATGGCTAGGAAGAATTTCTTTCTCTTCCTTTTTTACAGCTATCTTGTCTTCAAATTTTATTAGTATTTAGAGCAGTTACAAAAAACAAAGACAAGAAAAAAATCAGAAACTTTTTTTAAAGTTTAGTATGACTCCCAATTTAATCTACATAGGGTATTAAATCTATTTAAAACATAGCCTCTGAGCAAGGACTGTGTAACTTTGGTTTTCTGAACAGCACCTAAGACTGGTAAATAAACACTAAATATGACGTAGTCACAATTAAGTATTGCAGTGGGTTTCAGGGAGCAATTATGTACGTGCCATAAGGTATAAATTCCTGCTCATTAGAAGTTCCTTCTGAATATTCAGATGAGGAATCATTGATCATTTCAAGATTATAATTAAGTCATTTACCATGCAGTCCAAAACAGAATCACGCCCTTCTAAGTCCATTTAAGTCAATGCACGTAGAAGGTTGTAATTCTGTTGATTCTCTTAGTCATGATTACAATTAATTAGAATTTCACTTAGTCATGTATATGATTTTCTTCATATTCCACTTTTTAAACCCTGCCCCCCCCCCCACACTCTAGAATTAATCCCTGTTCAGCTTGTCTTTTGTTTCAGAGCAGGTTCTTTACACCTACACAAGCATGTTAACCAAGAAACAACTGGAAGTGTGTTTTCTAATTCTGTATGATATATATGCTGTAACTCTTGAAAAAATGAAGGCACAGCCTTATTCAGTGATTAGAGAATCAGACAAGGATCTGAGAAACCCAGGTTCAAATCCTCTGTTATGAGGATAAAATGAAGGAGGTAAGAACATAAGGTGATTTGGGTTCCCACAGGGAGAAAAAGAATATAAATAGTGAAGTATATGAACTCAATAAACCAGCATATTTGAGAGAGAGCAACACACAGTCTTTTCTGAAGTATGGCCATGGCTGTCTTTTTGAAATGGCATATCTGATGTAAAGCAGAGGGGGAGGGGGGGAGAGAGAGGGTGTGTGTGAGAGAACTATTTTGACATTCAGAGTTTCAATGGAAAAATATTGTCATGCCCTATTGCAAAAGAAATTCATATTTTATACTTTAATCAGGTTTGCAGAAGCAGGAAGAACCATACAACATCTTCTATTTCTTTGTTTTCTAAGGTACAAATTGCCTTTAAAAATTTGGTCTGTCTTCAAATGTTCCCTAGTCCCCCTAAGGGCACCCTCACTTGGATGAAGTATAAACCAGATTTTGCCAACACCAAGCTTGACTTGAGAAGTTGATCTCTTCAAACACAGAAACTTAGCAGTGCATGTTCTCTTGGAAAATACAAAGTTGAGCAAGAAGTAATCTCAACATTTTTCAGTCATTGAACTTTGGTAACATGTTTATATGGCTTCATTTCAACCTAGGTAAAACTTCATATTGGCCATTTATGCACAGAACTTTTCCATACAACAAACCTACCTTTTTGTAAAGGCAGTTTTTCAATTATGCAACATATTTGCTACATTATCTGGGTGTAATTTGCACTTATGCATCAGTCCTAATGGGCTGCACTTTTTATGAGCAAAAGTATGGATCTTTCTGATTTGGGCAAACCACAACTTTTTCCTCCAATTCGCTGGGAATTTGAACCTTCATGAGTGTACCATGTCTGTCTTGGGTTCATTTTACTCCTCCCTCCCAGCTTTTACCCTTTCATGATGCCCTTTCCCACTGCCCAGAAAGGAGGGAGTAATACTCAGTTCTCCTTGCACGCATGCACCAGCAACAAACACAAAAGTATAGTCTTCAGAGCTGTGTAGATGTATTTTGGGAGTGGAGCTTGGGGGGAAATTTGGGAGTGGAGCTTGGGGGGAAAGTACTTGGAGAAGGGGGGAGACTGGGGGGAGACTGGGGCTCTACTGTGGCCACTAAGGATCACACACTGATGTCTCAACACCTGTCCTAGAAGCAGAGCCAGTGTTTGTCACTGCCAGGCCAGGAGAATGAGCCTAAGGGAGGCCAGGAGCATCCGTTAATCACCATCATTCATCAGGAAGTGGTAGCCAGTGGCCATGGGGCAGAGTGTGGCCAGATGCTTGCGGGGAGGCATAAGATCAGTTCTTGCCCAGGGCTCCATTTTCTGTAGATATGCCACTCACTGGAATGTGCAAAGGAACTGGGAATCACTAGAGTTAGCAGTCCAAGCTCAGGCCACATGGAAAGGGACCCGACCTCTGTCTCCACTGGGACAGGTGTCTGAACTGACAAGTCATTTCAATGCCCCGCCCTCATGGTACATTCTCTTGCAATGGGCAGGTCCCATCTGAATACCCAAGTAGGCATGGGGAACTGCCTTTGCCCTTTCCTCTCATAGCAGTGTTACTGTCAAGTTCAGAAGTTGCTGTCATAAACCCCCTATTTAGGAGGAAGCCTTCTGTGGTCAAAAGCAGAGTTGCCCAGAGGGAAAAGGGCCTATATAGTGTCAAGTCTAGGCCTACCCTGCATGGATGTGCCCCCCTGCTCTGCTCTGCCTGTCCATGTCCCCTGTTCTGCCTGCTGGATGACATGGCCTATCCCCTTCACACTGTTATTTCTACCCTGGTGTACCTTCCAACCTGGTTCTGCCTTTTGCAACTACTTCCCTAGGCACTGCCCCATTCTCTTTTGAATGTGGTGCCACTGTGCCATAATGGCACTAGGCCCAGGCAAATCACAGCTACCTCCTCTTTGGAGTGAGCTGCCCATTAGTGTACAGCTCATGGGTTGTTGAATATGTCCACTGACTATATTCAATTCAAATCATCATTTTGAAGTGATGTGAAGAGTTAAGGAGTGTTCCATTTACAAATGCAGAGTGTAATGAGTGAACCAGTCCCACAAATCCAGAAAAAGAAAAGTCTAAATATTCACATTAGTTAACATTCCATAATTAACAAACAGGAGATGCTTGGCTTGAATTTTTATTACGTACCACATAAGCACAATACCTCAAATTACTCTAGATCCACTCTTCCTGGAGTATGCATCTGTACTTGTACTAGGCATATCAAGTTGAAAATAATACCTTACATGGGAGACATCCAAAAGCCACAACAGAAGCCCCTGATAGGATAATCTTTTTTGGAGTTGTAGCTGAAAATCAAGAGTAACTTTAAAGCTGTTGTTATCAGAATCATTTCCCCTGCCTAAATGGCATGCGCTACATGAGCCTTTCCTGACACAGCATGAGTTAAAAATCCCAAACTCTCTCAACCCAGTGAGTAACAGTACTGAATGCTACCTGTGACCTCATTTAACGCAGACAGGCAACTTTCTATTGTACTAAATAAATGAATCATGTATTCTTCTGTTATACTCCATTTCCTCCACACCTATCTCTTTTCCTCTTATCAGTTCTTCTGAAGTGTGACTAAATAATTTGACAAATTTGAACCAATACCATTAATGCTTTTCTTCTATTTCCTCCCAAAAGCACCACTGGGAAATATGAAACTTGAGAAAAAAGACATGTCTGGGCATTAGTTTCCCAGCCAAAGACCTTAAAATGTCTCAAGGTTCTTGATTATCATAAAAATAATTAACTCTGCAGGCTAGTGGTGGTATTTAAATTCCTTCTGCAGAAGAGGTCATTGATTTCCTCCAGATTAGATGACAAACTGCACTGTAAGACTTTGTCTCGATGATGAGTCTTCCTGGAATCATCATGCTTGTGAGAACAACTCTGCGCCTAGATATCTTGCACTGTGACTGAACATTATTCACCTTCTTCATTTATTTAAGGAAAACCACACGCCAGCCACAGCAGTTTGCCAGCTCAGCATGGGGTAGCATCAGCCCCCAGTTGAAAACAATACCTCTACTCTTAACCTCAGCTTTATCGGAATTTGGTCCAATAATCTGGAACTGTGGATTTTTGTAGTTTTGAATTAAAATATCTCCTCTAAAGGGTTTTTGAAATCTGCTTGCATTTATGAGTTGTGAAAAGTTGCCTCATACTGTCTAGTCATAACATGAAATGCCAGAGACAAAATGCAAAAAGGAGATCCCTTTGTGCGTGAAAATATGCTTTGTGTGTTTTTGACAGGCCAACTACGATATACTTTTTAGTTAGCACATGAGCTGGCATAGCACTTTCTTTTTGTTTCAAAAGGAGCTAGAAAATGAAAGGAACTGCAAACTGAACCAGATCACATTTATATTCCTAAATGCTAGTACAGAAATGTATGTTTAAAACATGGTGGAGGGGTTTTTCTCCTTTTGTACCATAGAGCACATTATGCTAGAGAGATAAGATGCCATAAATCCAGATGCAAACTGTCAGAGAAATCATTGGAGAGCACGGGAAGTTAAAAGTCAGTGTTTCCTATTTATTAATAATTATTTTCATATGTTCTGGCAAACGATTAAAACAAATGGTTAGCCTTTAAAATCACAGCACAATTTTGCCCTTCATGTTAAAAAAAAAATCCAGTAGGAATTATTTAATCACAGCAAAGGTGATGTACCTCCTGGGCATAGAACAGTGAAAGAAAGGTGTTGTATAATGTCACATCTAGCCATTAAGCCATTAAATTCTAAGGGATAAAATAACTAGTCAATACAGAAATTACTTACTGGTTGACTATATTGTTATTTATTGCCTTCTGCAATCACTACTTGAGATGTTTTGTGCTGGTGCTAAGTTTTCTGAATAAGGTCACTGCTGCTTAATTAATAAACCCTGGTCCTGATCCAGGGAGCTCCTTCCCACTTCCATCAACAGAATCTTCTCTTCCCCCCCCCCCCCACCCCAATCTGTCCTCCCAAAGTCTGAGGAACAAAGAGAGTCTTAGTCAGAACTTCTTACCACTGGCAGCCACTTCAGGCCACTCTGGGCAGGCTCTCTTGGACGCACTCTTTCCCTGTTTTGTTTTCTTTCTTTTTATGTGATTCACTGTTCCAAACTACATTATATGGCACTGCCTACTTCTTTTTTCATGTCAAACAGTCAAACAACTGTTTTTCACTAAATTACATTTCTTCAGGATCTCTATTGGCTTAGAAATCAGTCTACTCAGCGTGAGTTCACTCCCTTGCTAGTCAATCAACAGGCAGGGAGGGAGCATTCCAAAGTACCTTTTTCTGTTCCTTTCAAGACCCTGAGGATTTTCTTCTCGGCACTGAAGAGGATATTAGGAAACACACCAGTGGTCACCATACTAGGGATCACTGTTACCAAAGATTGACAATCAATAAGTAGTGGTGAAAAAGCACTCTGTACATATTTTCATTTTTAAAAATTTAGAGCATCAGTTTAATAAATGGACAGCTCAGTTTTCTCTGAAAGTATATCTCATCCATCAAGTTGTTCATCCAGTGGTGGGATTCAAAAATTTTAACAACAGGTTCCGATGGTGGTGGGATTCAAACAGTCGCGGAGTGCCAAACGGAGCAGGGTGGGGCACAACATGGCGAGGGCATGGTCTGGGCGTTCTGGGTGAAGGGATTTGTGAGACAGGGGTGGGCGGTACCTGCAGCAGGGGCACTTGGGCAAAAATCTCCCCACTCCACCCCCAATGCCACCTGGGTAGATGTAGTTTTGGTGCAAAACGGAGTTTTCAAGCACTGAGCAAAAACTCCTCTCACCATCCCCATGCCACCAGGGTAGAAAGTTTTACACACAGAAACCAACCACTGGCCAAATTCTGCACTCTCCATCCCCATGCCACCAGGGTAGAAAGATTTGCCCACAGAAACCAAACATTACTAAATTCTGCACTCTCCATCCCCATGCCACCAGGGTAGAAAGATTTGCCCACAGTAGAAACCAGGCCGAAAGCCACCGGCTCCCCTTATCTTCGCCTTCGGGCTCTGCAGGAAGCAGGGCGGGCGATCTCTCGCCTGGCTGGGCCGGCCAGGTGGCTGCGCCACCGCGCTGTTTTTTACGGGCTGGCGCCCACCGGCGGCGTCAGTTGTGTCGCTTCATCGGGCCATTATTTGCCCTCGCCTGCAGCTCGCAGGGCTGGCGCGATCTCTGCCTGGGCGGCCGGCCAGGTCGCGGGCTTTATCTGCCCGTCTCACCGTTTATGGGCGGGAAGGCTGTCCCCGGGCGGTCAGCTGCCAGGCCGCATCCAGCCGCCGACCTCCATCTTCGCCCACCTCTGCAGGGAAGCAGGGCGTGGCGCGATTCCGCTGCCTGCCAGACCGAGCCCAGCCGCCGCCAGCCATCGCCGCCGCCCCGCAAGAAGCAGGCTGGCGCGACCTCTGCGTTCCAGGCCGCCAGGCCGCGGGTTTTACCTCCTGCCCGGCCCCCCACTGCTTGCATGTGGGCGGGCGCTGTCCCGGCAGTGTACCGGCCAGGCTCGGTCAAGCCGCGGACCTTATCTTTCGGCCCCACCTCCTGCAGGAAGCAGGTGGCTGGCGCTCTCCCGGCGGCCGTTGCCAAGACTGAAGCTCCAGCTCGGGCCAAGGCTTCACGCCGCCCCTGCAGGAAGCAGGCCGGGCCAGGCTGCGCCGCGGCTTTTACTTTTTCCCTGCCCGCCCGGCCGCTTGGCGGGCGGGTGTTTCTCCGGGCGGCCGGCCAGGTCGCATCCACCGGGCCGCTTCATCTTCGCCGCCCTGCAGGAAGCAGGGCTGGCGACATCTCTTGTTCCTTGCGGGTCGGCCAGGCCGGTGGGTTTTACTCTCCTGCCCGCCCCACTGCTTATGGGTGGCGCTGTTCCGGCGGGTCGTATCCGCCAGGCCGAAAGCCGCTGACCTATCTTTCGCCCACCTCCTGCAGGGAAGCAGGGCATGGGCGCTTTCTCCGGCGGCCGCTGCCAGACCGCGCTTCTCCAGCCGCCGCCGGCCATTTTCGCTGGCCTCTGCAGGAAGCAGGCGGCGTATCTTCTTGCCCGCTAAGGCCGGCCAGGCCAGGGCCGCGTTTGCTTTTACCTCCTGCTCCGCCCCGCTGCTTGCGGGCTGGCGCTTCTCTCCCCGGGCGGCCGGCCAGGCTTGGATCCACCGCCGAACTTTGCGCATCTTTTGCCCATCCTGCAGGAAGCCAGGGCGGGCGCATCTTCTTGCCCGCGGCCGGCCAGGTCGCTGCCGCGGGCTTCTATCTCCTGCCCCAGCTTCTGGTGCTTATGGGGCGGAGGCAAGCTTTCTCCCGCTGGCGGCCGGCTGCCGAGCCGCCGGCCCATCTTGCCCGCTCTGCAGGAAGCAGAGCTGGTGCATCTTCGGCCTGCTGCCGGCCAGGCCGATGCGGCCGCTGGCTTTACCGCGGGCCCGCCCCTAACTGCTTGCATATGGGCTGGTGCTGGAAGTCTCCGGCGCCATGCCAGGCCATAAGCTGCCAGTCCTATCTTGTTGCTCGCCTCTGCGGGCAGCAGTGGCGTGGCGCATCCCTTGCCCGCTGGCTGGGCCAGGCTGGCGCGCTGCGGTTCACGCTGTCCTGCCCGCCCCGGGCTGCTTGCGGGGCGGGTGCTCTTCCGGTGGGCGGCCAGGCCGAGCCGCCGGGCCCATCTTCGCCTCGGGGCTTCTCGCGATTCTCTCGGCCTCGCTGCCATTAGGCCAGGCTGCTACGCGCGGCTTTATTTCCGCCCGGGCCTTCCGGGCCACTTCTGGGCGTGGGCAGGTGTTTTCCGGTGGCCGGGCCAGGTCGAGCCACCGGGTTTATTCTGCCTTCGCCTCTGCAGGTGGAAGCAGGGCGGCTGCGATCCCGTCTTGCCACGCTGGCCAGCCAGGCCGTGCCGTCGCGGCTTCTTTACTTTTCTTGCCCGCCCCGCTTCTTGCGGGGCGGGCGCGCTCGCGGTGGCCGGCCAGACCGGGCCGAGCCGCCGGGCCGATCTTCGCCTACCCTGCAGGAAGCAAGATTTGCCCACAGAAACCAAACACTGGCCAAATTCTGCACTCCCCGTCCCCATGCCACAAGGGTAGAACGTTTAACAAAGCAGGGTGGGCGCATCTCTCGCCATGGAGGGGAGGGGGATTAATCATTAACAGACTTGCTGGGTCAGTTGAAGTTGAAGTTAATCATTAACCGGCAGTTTGCAGAAATGAGGAAGATTTATCAAAGGAGTTGAAGTTAATCTTTAACAACCGGTTCCCGAACTGAAGAAAATTTAACAACCGGTTCGACCGTGCGAACCGGCTGCATCCCACCTCTGTGTTCATCCAAAAAAGTTATTCAGTTCTTGTAGCATTTGTTCTCTCTTCATTTTTTCTTCCTATTGGGTTAGATCCAGTGCAAAATTTCTGCTTGCCCTAAAAGCTCTTGCTCAAGTAGAAACGCATGAAAAGGATTGTAGTAGCTGGTCACATTAAGTGAAACTTATTTTACCCCTCCTTGCATTTTTGCTTGAGCAATATCTTATGCAACCAATTTGGGGCACTTTCTTCTACTGTAGGGAAGTAAAATGCTAGATGTTGCACAAGATATTTCACAAGCAAAACTGGGTTAAGTCTGTTTCTGCTTGTGCACTGCTGTATCCAAGCCACTGTGCTTAGCCAAGTGTGGCCTTAATAATACAAGTCTAAAAATGCTCATTCAGAAGCAAGCCCCACTGGCTTCATGCTAACAACTGGAGTGGGCTAAAGAAAAAAATGCAGCATGCTGGCAGTTTTTATTAAGAGGGAGAGAATGCAGTTTTATCATGGGACCATATCCATTTTTTGAAAATTGTCATTATTAGCAAAGTCAAAAACCATTTCATCTCCCACACTCAAAAACCAGAATGCTTAGCTGTTGCATAAGATAGGAATGCTCCCCCCACCCCGCCCATCCTTTCAATATTCAGGAACAAGATAAGGGCTGTAATGTATTGTATTGATTGTGAGGTACTGTATTGTTTTAAGAGTCTGCAGCTGTTGCACTGGAATTGGTAATCAGTAGGTGTGTTATATTGAGCACAGCTGCAGAGTGATTTTAGGCTATGTGTGAGTAGCAGCTTTGAAATAAAGCACCATGTTTTGTTCCTCCTACTCGACTCCCTGGATTCTTTTGAGACATAACATTATTGGCGACCAGGATGCTGCCAAACTTATGACGAAGTCTAGCAAGTTTTTGTGAAGCCAAGGACTGTGAGAGTAAATTCATGGCTTTCAAGGCAAGCAGCTTGGAACAGTTTAATTTGGAGTTTCCTTTGAAGTGGTAGGAGTTATGGAGGCCCCGGAATTGGAATTCTTTTATCTTCTGGCAAATGGCATAACAGACCCAGTGAAAGCGAAAAAGAGCCGGTTTTTTTTGAGCCTCTGTGGTGAAGGGGTGTTTGACTTCCCTCGGCCTTCAGCATTGATAGCGCCAAGAGACTTATCAGCAACAATCAATTTTGGCTAGAGATACTTTTCGACTGGCAATTAAGGAACCATTTCGACTTCCCCAACCATTGTGTCAGAAATAGCTAGACGGAGTGTTTTTTTATAAACGTGGATCAGGGAGGGGACTCGAAAGCATTGCAGATTATGTTGCAGTCTTACGGGCGGTTGGTACAATAACAAATGTAATTTCTCCAATTTGGAAGAAATGTTAAGGGATCAGCCTGGTCTGTATTGGCCTCCGAGAGAGGCAATCTTCATTGCAAAAGTTGCTTCGGCTACAAAGACAGATCCTTGACTTTTCAAACGGGTGCATACCAAGAAGTCTTTCTTGAATTTTGAACTCTTGCTGCAGCCTCTACTCGGGAGGTGCGACAAGCCAGGAGCCCTACAGAGATTGCAAACAGCTGGCAGTGGACTGTAGACCCGGGTAATGGTGAAATTCAGGAGACTGCAGCATGGTGCAAATGAAGAGGTGGGGAAGACCACCACAACAGAGGGGAAGGGATGTTAACAGAGAAAATGTATGGAGCTTGTGGTGGGCCCCATGAGAGAGAAAAGGTGTAAATTCTAAAGAGGCACAAATGTTCTCTGTTGTAAACGTTGGGGGCATATTGGGAGAGTGTGCAGAGAAAAAAAAGGCATCAGGGACCAAGAAGACATGTTCCCGGCTCATCTGCTACACACTCTGTGGATGCACCTTCGCTGTCCCCATGTAGCTTTGGCTTGACTGGGCCAACCCCCACATTAGCGAGCAGTGTGATGGTGTTTACGCAGCTGATGTAATTAACCACGCAACCCGAAAGATCCAGCCGTAAGTTGTTGTCGGTGACTGTGGAAGATCCAGGATGTCCCTTTGTGTGATGGAAGCGGATTCTGGGTCAGCATTCTCCATCAAGCTTCATGGGACACTATATAAAACATTCTTTGCCCACAGGATGATTTGGACATTCAATCTTGTGGACTTACCAATCAATTATCACGGATTATCAAGGACATAGGAGTACCCGTGGTTGGCATGTGTAATGTCCATGTGAAATATCTATATGTTTGATGGATGTTTGAAATTGTTAATAGTGGAAGGAAGGCGGACGTCATTTTATTGGGGTTGGACTGGTTTGTGGAGGTTGGGAATTGTAATTACTGGAATTCATGAGGTTAGCAAGTGTTGACATGGGAGGTGCTAGTGGGAGAATTTAAGAGTGCGTGTTTCTGCTGAAGCTGACTGGGGCAGTATATGGGTCCACCTATATCATTGCATCTTGATCCCTTTTAGTACCCCCCAATACCACGCCTAAAAAATCACGGCAGATTCCATTTGCTTCTATGCTCTTAAAGTGGATGCAGAACTAGATCGGGTTATTGGGAACAGGGAATATTGGAGCCAGTGGTAAATGCAAAATGGGAAACTCCAATTGTGACCCCCCTGAAGGCCAATGGGGATGTGCGATTTGTGCTGGATTATAAGTGCACAATTAACAAGGCATTGCAGGAAAACATCCCGCACTCCAAAGTGCCAGTTGTCAGTCAGTTGTTAGCAACATTGGCAGGGGGAAAGGTTTTGCAAAATTAGATCTAGCGCAGGCATACCTCAACAGCTGGAAGTGGATGATGCCACTGCAGAAGCCCAGGACGATATAGTGTGGACTCACAGGGGGTAAAGCATTCAGGAGTAAAGCGGCTGCAATTCTGAGAGTGAGCGTAGCTTCTGGGATATTCCAGAGTTTTGATGGAAGAAATATTAAGAAAACTCAAGCCAGGAGTCACATACCATATTTTGATGATGTCTTGATAGTGGGTGCAACTGAGGAGGAACTGATGACACGGGTACGGAAAGTACTGCAGTGCTTCTCAGATGTAGGGTTGCGCGTTAAGCGCGAAAAATGCGTGTTTGGAGTAGCGCAAGTAGAGTTTTTGGGATACATGGTAGATGCAAGGGGAATCCACCCAACATCAGCAAAGATGAGGGCCATCCAGGATGCCCCAGTACCACAGTCAAAGCAAGAGTTACAGGCATTTTTGGGATTGCTAAATTTTTACCATTCATTCTTAAAGCATAAGGCCACAATGGCGGAGCCACTGCACCGTTTATTAGATAAACGGGCAGTGTGGCAGTGGACAAGTCAGCATGAGAAGGCATTCCAAGATGTCAAACGATTGTTGTCATCAGAAAGTGTACTGGTTCATTTTGATGAGAGGAAGCCATTAATTTTGACGTGCGATGCCTCCCCGTATGGAGTTGGAGCAGTGTTGAGCCATCAATTGGAGGATATGCGGGAAGCTCCAATTGCGTATTATTCTAGGACGTTGTCTACAACGGAGCGAAATTACGCGCAAATTGATAAGGAGGCATTAGCAATAGTGGCTGGGGTTAAGAAGTTTCATGATTACGTGTATGGGTGACCATTTATGATTGTTACAGACCATAAGCCGCTGTTGGGATTATTTTCCTCAGAGCGCCAGACACCACAGATATTGTCCCCTAGAATGCTGCGGTGGGCAATGTTCCTGAATGCATATGATTATGTCCTGCAGCACCAGTCGGGAAAGAAAATTGGTCATGTAGATGCGTTGAGTCGCTTGCCAGTACAAAGGGAGGAGGAAGATCATTCCCCACTTTTGGAGGTTTTGATGTTGGAATCGTTATCAGAGCCTCCAGTGCAAGCGGCAGAAATAGCAGAAAGGTCAGCTAAGGACCCAGTGCTTGCCCGAAGTTTTGAATTGGGCATGGAAGGGTTCGCCACTGGATAAGTTAGCGGAAAAATTCAGACCATGTGGAATGATGCATCACGAGATATCTGTCCACAAGGGTTTCTTACTGTGGGGAAATATATTAGTGATCCTAGCAGCTTTAATGATTAGGGTGCTGGAGGCCTTGCATGTAGGGCACCCGAATAGTGAGAATGAAGGTATTCGCAAGTAGTTATGTGTGGTGGACAAAGATGGACAGTTAAATAGAAGAATGGGTGGCAAGGTGCAGGGAGTGTCAGATAACGCCACCTGCCCCACCTCAGGCCCCTACCTATCAATGGGAGTCCACAAAAAGACCGCGGGTCAAGGGTACATATTGATTTTGCAGGGCCGTTCCAAGGCCAGGTGTTTCATCCTAAGTAGTGGACTCATATTCCAAATGGCTAGAAGTAGTGCCAGTAATGTCACCGACATCACAAACAGTTATTAGGGCACTGCGTAAGTTATTTGCAAACCCATGGCCTCCCCGGATACGGTGGTATCAGATAGTAGGACAGCGTTCGTATCCAAGCACTTTAGAGTATTCCTAGCCAATGGTGTTATTCGCCAGTTTACCTCGGCCCTTTCATCCGCTACGAATGGGCAGGCAGAAAGGATGGTGCATACAACGAAGGATGCATTGCAGCCAATAGTAGAGGGGATTGGCACCGTTGGTTGGCTAATTTTGTTAACACAGCACATAACACCGCGTACAGCCACCGGGAGGAGTCCTGCGGAGTTGCTAATGAATCGGAAACTTACAACGTTGCTGGACCGAATGCATCCCGATTCAGTTGATGATCGTCCACGGAAAGAAGATCAGGTGTTGAAAGCACCTCGGACATTTGATAGGGATGATACGGTGTATGTCCGAAATTATGGAGCAGGTCCATGTTGGGTCCCAGCAGTTGTGAGGCAGCCGACAGGGCCCTTGTCTTATAGGGTGGAAACTGAAGAGGGGCGGGTGATCCGCAGACATGTTGACCAAGTAAGGAAGAGAGTGCCAGGTCCAACAGTAGATCAGGAACCCCAGGTCCTCGAATCTAGGGCGTTAAGGGGGGCAGATGGAGCTGCAGGATGAGGAAGCAGTAAATAGTCCAATTGTCCCAGAGGAACCTGGGGCGTTAAGGGCACAGATGGAGATGCAGGATAAGGAAACAGCAAAGGGTCCAATTGTTTTGCAGAACCAGGAACAAACACAGACTCAGGAGCCAGAGCGGGAGCTGAGACGATCTCAGCGAAAGAGAATCCCACCAGATTATTACAGGAGTTAGGGGGAAGGGGTGTAATGTATTGTATTGATTGTGAGGTACTGTATTGTTTTAAGAGTCTGCAGCTGTTGCACTGGAATTGGTAATCAGTAGGTGTGTTATATTGAGCACAGCTGCAGAGTGATTTTAGGCTATGTGTGAGTAGCAGCTTTGAAATAAAGCACCATGTTTTGTTCCTCCGACTCCTGATTCTTTGAGACATAACAAGGGCCAAACTGCAAATTTGGGTTTTTAATGAATTTGGTCCAGGCTCATGCTAGCTCATGAAGTGTGCCCACTGGGGAACCGGGAAGCCTATAGACAAGAAGACTGCCTAATCTGTCTTTAGACACTAGGTACAGGGGTTCTTAAGCTTTTTAAGCCTGTGGGTACATTTGGAATTCTGATGTGGCATAGCAGTGAATGCCTACTACAAAATGGCTGCGACAGGTGAAGCCAGCCACAAAATGATTGCCACAGGTTAACTTCAGTAACACAGTGCTGCTCCTAAATTAAACCAGAGTTCATTCTTGAGAAAAACCACTGAAACTTTACAAAATACCCTTGTTTATTGATTAGTAAGAAATACAAAGTGGTACATATTTCCACATTCTCCGTGCTTTCAACTTATTTATATTATTTTAACAAGAAATGAGAAGATGACTTGCAGATGTCATATAAAGTTTTTCATGTCACAGTTGAAATGACAGCAGTGGAGAAAACCATGGGTGATGCAAGACATGGTCAGTCCAATTCCTGATCTCTCATATTTCTTCCTGTTTAGCAGCAGGAAAGTCTTCTAGTCAGGTTGTTCCCACCATGACTGGCAGAAGTTAAAAGTTGATTTTGTAGTTCCAGTCCATGATCTTCATATACACAAGCCAACACTTCAATCTGCAGGCTGGGGAAGGACACCAATGTGCAGGAAATTATCAGGGTAACTCATATGTTCACTTAGCCATTGTATTGGTGTCTCCAACATCGGTTCTATTCCATGAATCATTACTTGCTTCTTTTCACCATCTAATTCCAAGAAAGACAGACCACTAATCAGACATCAACAGACTAAGGCAGGTTTGAAGCAACAAAAATAGTTTCAATACGCAGTGTAATTTTATTGTATATGTATGTTGTGAGCTGCTACAAGCCTGCTTCAGCAGGAGAGAGTGGGGTATTAAATCAATCAATCAATCAAATAAATAAATAAATAAATAAATAAATAATAGAAGTAGTAGACTTGCACAGGGTATTTGTAAAAAGATAAACCTATAAATAAGAACGGAATAGGTGACCTCTGGGAGGTGTGTGGAAAACTTTCAGTTGATATAAAAATACAGAACTAAGAGCCATAATGACAACCCTAAAATCCACAAATCCACACAGAACAGACATTAGAAAGTTCTTGTACGTGCTTGCCAATTTAACAACTCCTGCAAGTTTAGAAAGTTTCTTCTCTTCCATTTGAGGAAAGTGAATTCAGTGATTAAAGATGAAAAATTGGTGGCAGTTTCAATAATAGACTGAAATACTAACTAAATCTGGGAGAGAAGTTTTGATACAGCCTCTAGCCTTACTTATGGCTGTGAGAAACATCATGGATGCCTGTTTGAAAATGCAACTGCATGGAAACAGTTTCACATGGCACAAACAGTCACTTGCATAATTTCTTGGACTTTAGCAGTGTTTAAGGTCAGTATTTAAATAGGTGAAAATTGATAATACAAACCAATTTTAAATGGTGGTTTCATGTAGATTTAGTGGTTTCATGTAGATTTAATTGAAAGATTTATCACATGAACTATACTGTAGAATGCAAATGTAATTTACATTCAATGCTGAGGTTGTACCTCTGCAAACAAGGACAAAGAAGAACCACAACTAGGAATCTGAGGCTAAGCTTTTGGAAGGAGAAGCCATGCTTTCCTGTTATCACAGAAAGACAAAGAACGCAAGTTCATCCCTTCTTATGTTTTCTCTATTGACTGACTAGGGTTGATAAGGAATATTAAGGTATATTATGGCACTAGGAATATCTATTCACCTTGCTTGGCATTAAAATATGGAATTCTGAGCAGACACTTTTAACTTGTGTGAATCAGCAAAAAAAATTCCAGCTAATTGAATCCAAGTTCTGAAGAATCACGGTCCTGGGATCTGCATTGTACATATCATATAGAAAGTTCTCTGCCTTCATCATGGTGGTAATAATCAGTGGGGTCAGGTCAAACAGGGTTAAACTGAGTCAGTATACAGTCAGCCAAAGAAATACTTCAAACACAGACTTTAAAAGGGCAATTAATCTTCAGTGAAAAACACTTCCTGGAGAATGAGATCTCAATCTTAAGAGCACACTACATGATGCAGCAGTAAAAAAAAAAGTACATACATAAGCCCAGAGAGCTTTTGTCCTGTGATCACAAACAGAAAGGAAGTGCTGATTGGAAATACAAACTCTCAAACTTCTTCTGGGCTTCTACCCAGTGAAAATAAATGGTCAAATCATGAGTTACACAACATCGACAACTGTTTGCACACACAATTTTGCACCAGGCTTAGATATTTATTAAATCTGGCCACAGTAAACACTGAGGATACACAGAAATGTATCAGTTTAATCAATCTATTTATTTGTTCATTAAAATATTTATACTCCACCTACCCTCTTGGTATTGCATACAGACTGTTTAATTGATCAAATCTAATTTCAATTTCAAATGAAGTCTTACCTTGCTACCACAGTATGCAATTATCCCTACTCACAATTACCTAGCTAAATATGGTGCACTCTCCCACATACATAGATATATGGTTTCCACATCTACATTCTGTAAAATAGTTTTTGTACTGACTATGCTTCAACTTATTTTTATCTCAGCAATTATTTGGTTTTAAAAGGTTTGAAAGTTAAGAAAAATGAAAAGTGGTTCTACAAATAAAAACATATTTTATATTTATGCAGTACCTTCAGAACTAATAGCAGTGGGACAAAATTCTTTTAGGAGATCCCCCAGAGTATTTAGCTGTCCATCTGCTGCAACAGGACGGAATAGCTTCTGTATAAAAGGTTGCTCAGTTGTTGCCTGGCAGTAAAAGACAACATTAGAAAGGTGTTAATTTACCTCACAGAACCATGATAGGCAATATACATCAACAAGCCAGCTGCATCACTTGCAGGTTACATGTATTTACAGGGGATTCTTGTGATAGGCAAGATAACATTAATCATAAGGCCTGCAATCCTACACTTTTGCAAAAGTCCACCTGGAGTTAGCTGCTACCATCCACTTGAGCCCTTTGTTTAAAAAGGAGCTATGTACTACAGGGTAACAGTAATTGAGATCACTTGGATCCAGGACTACTTCTTCAGTAGGGGCTTCACAATAGCTTCCTTCAACAAACCAATTGCTTTGTCACCAAATCGATGGACTCAATGGAAAGGGTTCAATACAGATGAAGTTGGTGGAAAAGCAGCATTCATGTCTTGGGTAGAGACACTGCTTGTTTAGAAGAACCGTGATGGCAAAAACTGGACCTGGATTGAAAGCTTTGCAGCCAGTGATCTATAGCTTAAGACTGGCAGAAGAATCATAGCTCAATACAGCAGTACAAAGGTAGTACATCTGCTACTATCTAATTAGTTATAATTCATCATTTGTGCACAGATAATGTGATGGATTTTTCTGATAATTATATTGGTTATATACATGAAAAATCCCGTAACACACAAATTATCATTAAGATTTACTCCTCTTCACATCTACATAAAAATGGCTTTCTATGTATTTAAACCACTGAAAATTACCACATATGTTGAACTCATACCCTTCTTATAATTTCTACATGTGAATATTATCATTGTAAAAATACCACAGTCCTTCTCACATTACTCATATATTTAAAAATCAGCCTCTGATCAATTTTGACACAAAGTATTTGACTCAGGAAAAGACTTTAATTTTTAAAGTATTAGTGTCAAGAGTGAAGTAACATATATTATTAAACCACCACAAGATTCTCTATTGTTCTGCCTCTCAGTAACAAAAAGTACACTTATTAAATATTTCATATTTGATCTATTATGAATAAAATAAGATGAATTTATATTCTCTGACAAAATAAGAGCCTTGTTGAGCCACATGGAGAAGGTTGTCTTATAAACCAAATAAACAAACAAATAAATGCCAAATCAGTTCCAACTACCATGCTCACGCTCCTGGCAGATATCAAAGAGCAGCTTAATTAAATAGTCAATTAGACATAATCAATGGCCATTACCTCACAACCACTTTGAGGAGAATGCCCAATGATGGATTCTAGACCATATTCGTGCCTCAATTACCTGCAACAAAACTACTATCACTATTGGGATTCTGGCATCATCAAGGCAGTTCAAAGGGACCATGAGGACAGGAGAGGCCAACATATCCCACCACAGGAGTTCCCAAGAAATTCACCCTTAATTATTTTTTTAAAAAAAAACACTATGCAATATGTGTTTAAAAAAACACTATGCAAAAAAACACTATGCAAAAGAATTTGGCAAACTCCAGTCTTAAGAATGAGAGGCTTGTAGGGCTCAAAGAAGCATCTCTTCCACAAAATGCCTGAGGCCTTTGTGCAAATATTCCAATAGGCATATTCCAACAGTTCTTAAGCATCCTCTCAGCCTTAGAACTGGGTAGGGGGGAAATGGAGGGAAAGGCAAAAGCCAGTCACTGGTGAGGAGTCAGAATTTGGAAATAAAGCATTTAAAGCTCAGAACAAGCAGGGTAGGTGTTTTTTTTTTCAGAAACAGAGCAGTAGTAAAGTTGCCTTTGGAAGGAGTTGATCCCTCATCCCTTGGTGGAATGAGTTCTACACTACTGGGATCAGATATTGAGACAGAACCAGGACGTAAGTAAAGCAGTCATGTTAGATAATTTTAATGTTTTCTGGCCAGCTTCTCTTCTGTGCGCTCTGCTCTGTGTAGTTGTAGTGTCCCTGTCCCTGTATTTTTGTAACTATACTTTTACTTACATAAATATAACAGTCAGATATGCCCTAAATGAAAATGAAGTTTGTCAGGGGGGTGGGTAATGTGCTCTGGGCCCTGTCCATAAATCTCAAGTGCTAAAGTGTTGGCAGTCAGGTAAACATCTTGCCAGGTCCAAGGCTGAAAGGGGCAGGATAAAAGGAGGGGAGTGGGGAGAGAGAGAAATCCATGAAAGGGATCTCATGTGTGGCAAAACCTGCATGGCACTGGCCCTTCTGCGAGAAGCCAGCAATCTGAATTGCTACTAACCAATTAAGACAATTTGAAGATAGTATGTGAATAGTCTGACACTTGAGAAATCATATTTGCCTTTGCTCTTTTTAAAACATAAAGGCATACAATCAAAACCATACTTAACCTGCCTGGTGTTGAATGAGCTAAACTAAAAATCTACCAGATCTCAGTTGATTCTATTATGACAATCTTATTTGCAATCTCTTCAACCTGCATTAGTTCCAAATTTGGGTTCAATTATGCCTTTTGATGCTCAAGAAACTGATGTAAATTACTTTTTAAAACTTCTAATGAATAAAATGTACTGTTGTCTACTGAATAATTTTTAGTTTATCAATTGCACTGGAATGCCTATATTGCCAACAATTGAAAATATGATCTATAAAGGTTAATCTATGGACAGCCAGTCTAACTTGAAAAGTGTGGATTTTTTTTAAAGTTAGGTCTATTGAACTTTGAGGCTCTGTTCTTTTGAAAGCTAATAATTACATAGTTCTTAAAAATCTGAAACAAATACACATGTAGTACACCCATAGCGGAAACCTTTGGTTGTCATGGTCTGTTATTTAGCAACATGTTATCATTATGTCTAACAGTATCAAAGTAATGTCAGCAATACTTAACCTAAATACTATGAATGTCTCACAGACTGTGGTTGAATTAAGGGCAGCCATTAGAATTACACACACATCTGGAATGAAGTTAAATGTATTTATTTTTATGTAGTAAGGTTTATTACAATTTTGTCTAGACAATGATGCCAAAAAGACTTTGGTCACAAATAGTTTAGGGACAATTTTCCTAATCATATGTGGGCAACAGCCCATGTCTTCCTCACATCCTTTCATTTGGCAAGGTATGTTGTAAGGAACAAATGTAACTTTCCCAATCTCCTATATGATTAAGTACAGCAGTATTTCAAGCTCTACAGATAAAAGATGGCAACTGTTTAGACTGAATCTCCCACACAGAGTGCTTATAAAGTTATTACCACCCTCCTTTAAACTGCCACCCAAAAATGTTTTTATAATTTATTCAAGTTGCTTGTATTCTTTCCATACCCTTAATACACATCTAAGACAAATAGCCTGCAGCAATGACAGAAAGCTCTAAAGTACATCTACATTGGCTTACAGTATCTTATGCAGGTATCTAAAATATAATTTTATGAGAATAGTTCCAATGCTTTAACTTTTTGAAAGGAGAAAAAAATCAGCACAGAAAACACTAAGCTTAGGGTGGAACAATATACTCAGAGTGAACAGACCTAAAACTACCATTCTGAAAGTATATAGAGATATCATTGGCTCTTGGGACAGCTGCAGATAGCTTGCTATGCTTAAGCCGTGACAATCACAACAGCATAAATAAAGAGTTTCCTTTTCAACAACTCTTGCATAAAAGCTAGACTGTATGGATAGAGTTCAACATAAAGACAGGGTGCCAAATTCACTTAGAAAAACTCCGAGTGACATATATGAAATTATAGCATCTGATGTGATACATGCGATCAATGTAACTGTTGCTTTTATACTTAAGATGCCATCTCCTAACCTGTTCATTTATACTGCACATTAATTACATTTATATCATTCATTTTCACAAGATCATTTTTAAAAGAGAAAATACATAATTTAATAAGAATATTTACATCATGCTTTTCCACAAATGTACTGTCCAAAGCAATTTACATGAATAAAATTATGAAATAAACTAACACCCACCAAAAACTTAAGAATCAAACAGACATCTATTAAGAAATACTATAATGCAAGTACATAAACTGAAACCTAGATGTTGTGATCAAGTGGCTAAGGTGGAACAAGTTTAGAAGTCCAGTAAAGTGTGTACATTCACAAAAGCATGAAAGAAAATGAGGCAAGAAGGGAAATCTGGTAAATTCAAAATTCTTCTACTAGAACACCTGAACTGAAACCTATAAGGTAACAATTTAAAAAACAAAAGCTAACAACAATTTTTGCAAAAATTACTCTTACCTGATATATTCTAAATGGGATGTAGCGAAATCCATTATCTTCTGGAGGGTATTCCATGAGTTTCCTGTTTATGGCCCAAAATTGGTCAAATTTGTCTGAAAATGAGAATAATAAATGCTGTTTTGATAAAACACCTATAAAAGTTATTGATTTTTAACAATTTCAAATGGTTGGAGTATAGAAATAGAAAGGTGATAAAATAAGTAGAAGGAAAATATGCAGGATCGTAATATATGTCTCTCCCTGCATTTCAGTCTATCCTGACCTAAGGTAACATAGACTCATTCATATTAAGGCAAGAAAACATTAAATCAGCCAAGTCAATTGTGGGGATAGAGGAGGGCATGAATCACAACCTATATTTACCGACTCTTAGGGTTTTCCGGGATGGTCTGGTAGTTTTTGCTCCTAACATTTTGTCCACATTTATGTTTACCCCGTTTTTGCACATCACTGAACTTAAGTTAATTCTCTCAACAATGACATGCCAAACCCCATCCTTCATTTATAAATTAAAATGGGTATAAGAAGTTCTTTTACCCCCAAATAGCAAGCAACAGTATTTAGAGTAGTATATTTATTTACAGTCTTATACCAAAACATTTAAATACAATTTAAAAAATTATATTATGGTTTGTGACCCATTTTAGTGATATAAATCCCCAAAGTGTTGGACGCTGTATATATGCTGTGACAAAGAAATATAGTTTGCTTACTACTAGGGGAAGAACACACTGTTGAATCAGCAAATTCATTTTAGACATATTACAACTCATATCACCAGAATCTCATAGACCTAGATGAATTTAAGCAACCAATGTTTACTGTGAATGCAGTGAAATCACATTTTTGTTCATAACATCTATAAGACTACCAGTGAATGATGTTCTTATTCACCAAAAGCTGCCCCAAAAACAAAACAAAAACCCTTACAGAATGTGACTCCTGAAGCATCTTTACTTGTCATTTTCATGTTATGAAGACTTCAAAAGCAACTTGCTCCAAACTATTAAAATGTCACATAGGAAAAATTAAATAGCATTTCTAAGAACGAAACTAAAGACCTAGATCACCTCTGCTGTAAACATTTCTACAGTAGACACACTGATGTATATCACAAATTTTTTCATGTTACTCCCATGCTATGAAAGTATAAATATGAGAAACACCTTCTTACAGGTTAAAAGCTGACAATAAGCCTGAAAATTGGAAATGAATTGTATTATTGTAAAGTTTGATTATTAACTACTTTTGTGCTGTACACTTTGATTTATAAAGTGCAATCAGCTTAGTTATTAAATGTTCTTATACAAGAATCAAGTCTTAAGAAAGCATCTCAGAGTTGTCTGACATTGCAAAAACAAACACCATAAAATTCTTAAAAGTGTGAAGAGGACAGTCTTGAAGAAAGTAATACTTGATCTAGTCTCAGATCTGCAAGATGGACCTTATGAAAATTTGAGAGGCCAACTAACACTTGAGACCCAAACAGTCCATCAGATCCACGTGCTTGAATACCAGTTTGCCACAAGTGGGTGTAACACCAAGAGGTGAGAAAGAGGATCACAGGTGAGGGATGCTGATCCTTCATATGTTTCTCTCCACAGCCCCATTTTCTTTCTGGTTTCATTCAAGGGCTGATTTCCAGTAACAAAGTCTAGCTAACCTTGGGGGTAAACCACTACCAAAATGTAACTGGCAAGGAAGTTCGTCACCATAATTTTGCATTTTAAATAACACTTCCTACAATCAAGACAAGTGTGCCTCAATGGAATGCATAAGCTGAACTCCTTGCCCATTTTCTCGCTAGTCAAAAAGATCAGGCAATTTTTAGAAGCCTCCTCTCTGCCTAAGACACAAGTCATACTGCTCTAGCAGTCTGACTGTAGCTTCTTCAACAATAGCTACACTTACTGGTCATTCCAGATTCAATATAACTGGAGGGCTGAAAAGCTCCTGTAGTAAAAATATCTACTGCCAAAAAACAAACAAACCAGGAGCCATTTCTGTCTTTGCTCTCTCCCAAATTCACTCAAGGGTTATTAAACTTGCAATTCGATCCTTGGCAGCCTTGCCTAAGTCCATCAAAGTTGATTTAGACTAATGTGGTATACCAAAACCTTATAGCTCTATAGCTGTCCCCACTGTTGTATTATATGCTTTTAAACAGTGTACTGTATGGCTTTTTGATCAATGGACAAATTAATAAGTCTTCATTCAAAGATTGATGCATCAGTATACAGGTGGTCACAACTAGCTGGAAGTGCCAGGAAACAACTGTTAATACATCCTTTCCAATAAGTTTGCATGTTTTTTCTTAAATGGCACTTTGAATACAAAGCTGAGCTTATTCAGTATATTTTACCATCAATTACTGTAATAGGCTTATAGCTCAAAAGAGACCTGAAATTAAACACAGAAGTCCAGATTATCTATTAATAAAACAATTGTGAGACTCCCAGGTTTCCAGAACCCCCATTAAAAAGAACATTCTAAAAAGAAGCAGTATCAAAGTAAAGATCTCCTGAGCTGGGAAAGCTTTCCAGTCCTGTTTCAACATAGTAAATTTATTGGTTAAAAGAATACCAAATTATATTTTCATTTCAAAGGTTGAAATTCTCAAGAATTGTTGTCTAGAAGAAACAACTTTTACTGTTTCATTTTGCAGCCATTAAAATTAGATCTAAAGCCAGCCTCAGAAAACACACATGACAGTAGGCTATCCTTGAATATATTTCCAAAACTGAGCAGCTCCCACTTCTTGACAGTAATATACAACAATGCATTTAACAGTAGCCTTTAGTATTGTAATAAACCAAACCTGATGTAACTTGAAAAGTTATTAGCAGGAAAAAACGTATGGTCTTTCATAGAAAAAAGCAACTTGCAGATGTATGATTAACTCTGAGGCAGTTATCACAACTGCTACTTTCTTTTCTTTTTTGTGGTCATCAATTTTGTTTCATAGGGGGTTTCAAATCAACCCACCTATAATGAAAGCCATACTGAAAGATACAGCATGTATTTTAAAAAGTTTTCTTGGTTTCATAAGTTTTTCTTATTTCTCTTTTACTAAGTAATGTAATATAAAATTAGAATTTGAACACTTTCAAAACATTATCTGTTGGGTTCCACAGGTGCAATTTCCAATGACACACACTGAAACCCCTACAATCAACATTTCTAGACAACCTCTTGTCTTGGGATTACCACAATGTTCTCCAAAACAACTCAAACACATTTCAACTTCAAGCCTTGTTAACAGAATGTTGGTAATGAAGCAGGAACAAAGCTTAAATGTTCACCTACACAAATCTATACGTTTGCCCTAAACAGCTTCTCATTAAGCTCTTTACTTTGCTTAAGCATACTTTTAATTTTCCAGTGGTGAAGCCCTTCACAAGCCCATCTTTTTATTCAACTGATAATCAGTTATTATATTCCTCATATTTACCTCAAGTTTGAACTTTTATGACCAGAAGCAAATTTGGCCACCACTCAGGCAAAATGTTTCACAGACCCACTGAAGCCTGTAGTATTCAAACTTTATACTTGGGATGCCCAGCAGAGGTAAATTAGGCTGTGTGCTTAGTTTTCACAAAATGACTGCAGTTCTTAACAGTTCACAATCTTTTGACAAAGTTCCTCACCAGAGACTATTGAGAAAACTCAGCAATCAAGAAATAAGAGGGGAAGTCCTCCTATGGATTAAAAACTGGTTGAGAAACAGGAAGCAAAGGGTGGGTGTAAATGGAAAGTTCTCACAATGGAGAGATCCAGGCAGTGGTGTCCCCCAAGGATCCGTTTTGGGACCAGTGCTCTTTAACCTATTCATAAATGACCTGGAAGTAGGGGTGGGTAGCGTGGTGGCCAAGTTTGCAGATGATACCAAATTATGTAGGGTGGTGAGAACCGCAAAGGATTGAGAAGAGCACCAAGCAGACCTTTATAAATTAGGTGAGTGGGCTCAGAAATGGCAAATGCAGTTCAATGTAGCAAAATGTAAAGTGATGTACACAGGGACAAAATATCCAAACTTCACATATACGCTACAGGGGTCAGTACTATCTGTCACAGACCAGGAAAGGGATTTGGGTGTTTTAGTTGATAGTTCCATGGGAATGTCAACTCAATACGTGGCAGCTGTATTGAAAAAGGCAAACTCTATGCTGGGGATAATTAGGAAAGGAATTGCAAACTGCAAAGATTGTCAAGCCCCTATATAAAGCCGTGGTGCGACCGCACTTGGAGTACTGTGTTCAGTTCTGGTCACCACATCTCAAAAAGGATATCGAAGAGATAGAAAAAGTGCAGAGAAAGGCAACGAGGATGATTGAGGGACTGGAACACTTTCCTTATGAGGAGAGGCTGCAGCGTTTGGGACTCTTTAGTCTGGAGAGGAGACATCTGAGGGGGGATATGATTGAAGTCTATAAAATTATGCATGGGGTAGAGAATGTTGACAGAGAGAACTTTTTCTCTCTTTCTCATAATACTAGAACCAGGGGGCATACATTGAAAATGCTGGGGGGAAGAATTAGGACTAATAAAAGGAAACACTTCTTCATGCAACGCGTGATCGGTGTTTGGCATATGCTGCCACAGGAGGTGGTGATGGCCACTAACCTGGATAGCTTTAAAGGGGTTTGGACAGATTTATGGAGAAGTCAATCTATGGCTATCAATCTTGAGCCTCCTTGATGTGAGCTTGCAAACGCCTTAGCAGACCAGGTGCTTGGGAGCAGCAGCAGCAGCAGCTTCATTGCTTTCACCTTAAGCATGTGAGCTCCCAAAGGTATCTGGTGGGCCCCTGCGAGTAGGAGAGTGCTGGACGAGATAGACTCTGATCTGATCCAGAAGGTTCTTTCTTATGTTCTTACAGTCCTATGAGATTGTTGCAATGAACCAACATCTAGAACTCAATTCATCTTTCTTTCACCTAAGTATGTGTATCATTGCTATTATTGAAAGTTTATAATCCTCTTTAACTCTTTCATCAATCAAATTGTATGTCTAAACCAGAGGTCCCAACTGTGGCACCTGTGGGCACATGCCGCCCACTGACACCTTGTCTGGTGCCCACCAAGGAAGTTTTAGGAAGCAGATGCCTTTCAAGGCTTATGATTGGCTGTGCAGTTTTTTAAATGTTGCTTTAGCAGCAGCTGCCACCTCAGCAACAGGATCTACAATGTGTTACTGAAGTTAAGTTGTAGCAATCATTTTGTGGCTCACCCTCCTGCAGGAGCCATTCTGTTGCTGTAACCACAATGCCATGTCAGAATTCCAAACATGCCTGCAGGCTCAAAAAGATTGGGGACCCCAGGTCTAAACACTTAAAGAGAACAGTTTGGATTTATACCCCACCTTTCTCTCCTATTAGGAGTCACAAAGCTGCTTAAAACTTCCTTTCCTTCCCCTCCCCACAACAGACACCTTGTGATGAAGGAGGAGCTGAGAGCGTTCTGAGAGAACTGTAACAAGCCCAAGGTCACCCAGCAGGCTTCATGTGTAGGAGAAATGGAAATAAATCCAGTTCACCAGATAAGAGTCCACCCTACTCATGGAGGAGTGGGGAATCAAACCTGGTTCATCAGATCAGAGTCAACCTGTTCTTAATGACTACACCACACTGGCTCTCAGACATAGGGGGCAATATCCAGTTTCAAAATACATGTAAGAGTTGCTATAGGATTTCATAATACATAGGAGTGAAAACAGAGGGAGAAAAATTGAAGTCAGTAAAAATACCATAAAGTGAAGGGGAAGCATTTCCAGAGGTTCTAAACTGCTATGCCTTTCTTGTTGGTCTGAAGAAAAACAATTACACTATCACTTTAAGAATTCCTAAGGTAAAATGTAACAGAAATTTAATTACTTGCCATAGAACTTACCGTTCTGTAATCCCATCCAAAGTTGCTTATGATCCTTTTTTTGCATCTCATTGATAACTTGACTTTTATGCTTTAGGGCATCAGCTTCTTTTATAGAAGCCATGAAATGAGCTTCAATAACATCCTTAGAAAGACAATGCAGAAGGTCTTTTTCTGGAAAGTTCTGGAAAGAACATCACAATTTTAAACAAGGAACGGTTCATTAGCTCAACAGTAATTTTTGTAGGGTAACCAATGAGATTAATAATAGTATGTAACCCTCACTAGCCTTGTAACTCTTCATTAGTTACAACTCAGGTAGTATCGACTAAAGCAGCTTTGCACGATGTGCAGCAATATTATTTAGGACTCCCAAGGAATCCATGACAACATAACATAGCTGAACAATCAGAAGCTGTTTAGAAGAGGGGAAGAATAATTTTCTAGCCAGACTTAAAGGCAATCAGTTCCTTCCTGGATCCCTGCCTACCATTTTGCACCCTTTGGGACCATATCTAGCAAACAAGAAACTCCCTCTGCACCTTAAGTATCCTTCCTGAAAGCAAGGAAGGCCTGAAGTTAGGAAGGAAAGTATGCCAACAAAAATAGAAATTACATGGGGAAACAGGCATTCATGCTATCAAAACTCCAGTACAGGTGCCACCAACCCAACTGTGTCTTCAGTAGTAACTGTCTTTTTAGAAATT
This sequence comes from Sphaerodactylus townsendi, assembly GCF_021028975.2. Classification (NCBI taxonomy): domain Eukaryota; kingdom Metazoa; phylum Chordata; class Lepidosauria; order Squamata; family Sphaerodactylidae; genus Sphaerodactylus; species Sphaerodactylus townsendi. The sequence continues at coordinate 124,121,772 of NC_059425.1, read as the reverse complement.
TTCAGTTTTGCAGCTGCTAGGACCTTTTAAAGTAACTATTTGAAAAGGAAACACATTCAAAGCTAGATGAATTGAATATGAATTCATGTGGGGAAACATGGATCAGCTCCCAGTTCTGGCAGCCAATAAGCTAAAGAAAGCTTCTACCAACCCAGCAGCACTCACACACTTCTTCCCCTTCATCTCATGAACACAAGAAATAATTATGAGGACCTCGAGTTTAACAGCTGTAAGTTAAAATACTTCAAAACCAAAACACATGTACCTTAAAATGCACTGTGATATTCCAAGGAAGTGCTGAATTTGATGCGTGAAGATCAAAGAGCAAGCCAATAGGGTAATGCCTAGAAACAGGTAAAACGTATAGAAGACAAGAACCTTAATTGCTAGAAATGCATCATTAATAACTTACAAAACAAGAATGTTTTCAAATACACATTAAAACTATTTCCATATTACAATGCTTTCACACACATTCTTTCCCTAACTCCCTAAATCAACTACATATATAAATATAAATGGGATCTCTGACCAACTCCTTTAAATTTTATTAAGAATACTACTGAAGCCAAAACAGTTACTGAATATAATTTAAGGCTTGCAGATCATGTGTAAGATAAATTAATTTCTGATCTGTCATGTTTCATCCACATCCCAAAAAGGTATTCTAAGTGAAGATACATTAAATTTTTAAACTTAAGAAAACATGGTGCAAACTGACCCCAGGTGCGCTCACAGATGTGACCTATTTCTGCAACAAACCTACCTTGTAAGCTGGGTTGTGATTTTAAAAGCGAACCTCTTTTACCCATACAATGACCATGGGAAAGGATAGTTTACATAAGAACTGCTGCATGCTATCAGTAAATACACAGAGTCCTAAGGTCAGGGCAAGCAAGGAAAAATGGCAGTCTAGATTTGAGAAACAGAAACTGGTTGCCTAAGAAACTGGGAGCCGAGGAAAAACATGGTCAAAAAATAATGTGAAATACTGTCTAAATAATATAAATAAGTTGTCACACTCGGAGTTTGAATAGTCACTTCCAAAGTTATACAGTAATTCGGAGCCATCTTTCTTAGCATTTACTCTCTGATGTGTTTTTACCCCTTCTGAAACAAGAAATTTGGCTGAAGGACAAGGAGAGCCAGCAATAGCTACTAATGAGGTCATGCCATTCCAGCTTCTGATGGTAGGTCCATCTAGCCTATGGCCTGGCAACTTCACAAAATCAAAACCCTGTCCACATCACAACTTTTACAATTCCTAAACCTGTAACTTTTACCATTCCTAAGCCTGGTTTTATTCCAAGTCACGACCCTTGGCCTGTTGAAACAGACTATGCCAATGAGTACATTCTAGGTACTTCTACTGAACTGATCATCCTGATTAACATATTTAATTTCCAGAGAAAGCTACAGTAATCCCACACACATGTTACAGCTACTATACCTAGGTAAGTAGCAGAAATCCACATTTTCAAATTAAGTGAATCGACACCTGTTTCAAAAGAGGTCACAAAAGAAAAGCATAGTAAAAGAAAATTATAGAAGCATCCATAATGAAGGCAAATTGTTCAGAATTCATTCTATGCTGACCTGCTGGTTTACATTTAAGTACAACTGAGGGTAATTTGCTCCAGTTTCATTGGTCTTGACTTTCCAGAAGCCAGTGTAAAGAAAAATAGGAATTAATTGAGTAGTTAGGTCAAAGCTGAGTTCTTCAAATGTTTCATCAGTACGCTGTACACTTTGGTCTCCTCATGATTCTTCCAAACTATTATTCTAATTCAGATCCCAGCAAGCCTCCAACAAATTTTCAGTTAGGCAGAATAGAAATGTTTAAAATGGATCTATAGAAGTCAAACATGTATATTTTTCTACATATGGAGACAAAACAATTGAATTATATCATTTTAAAACTCATTTCTAAAGCCACAGAAAGCGGGGGCTCCATCTAAATTAACCTTCAGGTCTCTACCGAAGATTCATACTGCCTTCAGACGTTTAAAAGTTAGTTGGATGAAAAATCCCGGCCCACGCCTAACCTCAAGTTCTGACAGGTTTACTGGTAGCTCTTGTCAAATTTCAAGGCTGTTGCTGACAGAAAATGAAAGTGGTAAATACTTAAACTGACAGAGTCAGGACACATACTCCCTGAAACTAATAGCCACACATAATTAGATACACCCTCAGCGGTAATAGCCTTCTATCACCTCTGCAACCATCTTTCACAAGCTACCAGTATCTCAAGAAAATCTTCAGTATAACCTTTTGATATTGAATATCCTTTCACCTCTTCAAAAAATAAATGGTGTTCAGCTACAAAACACTGTAACATTCTCCTGAGAATGGTATCCCTACAATTTCCTAGGTAGACATGCCAGTCATGGATAGCAGTAATATGTCTACTAGTAAATATAGATTTGTCAAGATTGTGGCAGAATTTAGAAACTCACAAGATGAACACACATAAGTACAGAGTCTATGTAAAAATTAGACAAAAACAAAACTGCTTGTCATCATTCCTTTGTCAGAAGAATTTCGAAAAAGGAAACAATAAATAAAGGCCAATCAGAAAATATCACAATCAACAGAATAAATAATGAACAGGTCCAAAGAATCTCAGATCTATAAGCTTAAGCTCTTCATGGGGATTTTACTGGAATCAATTGGGATGGCTGAAACTATAAAATGAGACAGGTAATTTTAGAAAATGCAAAAACGTACGTGGGAATGCTGGATGTATGAAAATACTATAGCTAGTCTCAATGATCACAGTACCAATGTAACATGTAAATACTGCAGTTACCACAGGTTAACTTAAATGTAAAATGTATTTAGATACAAACGGAAAGTAACAAAACAAAAATGAAGATTATAATCCCAAAAACGAAGACTATAATCCCAATGTGAATCCCTTTTTAATGAATGACTGAACAAAATATTATTGTTTCCTTTGACTGAAAGGACAAGGCACAAACAAGATAAACCGTGCAGGACATAGCCATTTCTTTAAACATACTTAGCTATTTGGCACCATCTGCTGGTTAGTCCACTCAAAGCTAAAAGGCAGTAAATTCAGTGGATTTCAGGTCATAAAAACGTGCCACTCCAAACAACTAATACTTTTCAACAACTCATTCAGATAATTCTCAGATTTTGATACGGGGGCCCAAACAAATTCTAGAGCAGCTGAAATTCATATGTTGTATTAAAATAAACAGTACTTTGAAGACCGATGCAGTGTAGCATATGTCTCAAAGACTTATGTCACAATAAATCTGTTCATCTTTAATAGCTTTGGGGTTTCAAAAATATATATGTCTTCTATACATAAATACCACACCCATCACCTTTTATGACTAAATATATTTAAATAGTTTTCAAGTTCTTGAAGACCAGGCTTCCAAGAAAACATCACTCTACGATCTCAGTGTTGTGGAAATATTGCTGGGCCTTGGAGTGGGGTGGGGGGTGAGGAAGAAAATGATATTATTGTGCAAAGTATGCTTGCAGAAGCTAAGCAAGATTAAATGTAAAATGGAACACTGCTTGTGCTTGAACCATGTCATCTATTTGCCAGACTAAACTGAAACTTGTGCAAAGTGGAAGACATTTTTAATAAAACTATTCCTCTATGAGTCTATAGTCTAAAGCACAGGTGTCAAACTCGCGGTCCTCCAGATATTATGGACTAAGTTCCCATCATCCCCTGCCAGCATGAACAATTAGCCATGATGGCAGGGGATGATGGGAACTGTAGTCCATAACATCTGGAGGGTTGCGAGTTTGACACCCATGGTCTAAAGCAAAGAAAAGAGAGAGCCTCAAGTAACTACAAATGCTATGAACAACAGTTATAGAAGTTTGAAACATGACAAAAAACTTCAGTGGCTTGATTTTTCTCAACTACATTTATCAAGGAAGAAACAAGGACAGATGTCTCTATGGCCTTGACATATTTCCTTCATATCTTAAAGTCTTCCATAACACAACATTTTCATTGTCATATGAGCTGCCTTGAGCACATACATTCACCAGAATTACACAATCTTACATCACGTTTTGACTACACCCATATAAAAAATGGAACATCTTGTATAGAAAGCATTATCTGAGGTTTCTCCCCCTGTAGTTTGAAATAGGTATGTACTGACCATAGAATTAGAGGCATGGAGGTACACCGATTTTAGTCAGGATTACTTTTGAAAAAATTAAAGTAAATGTATTGTCGAAGGTTTTCACGGCCGGATTCAACTGGCTGTTGTGGGTTTTCTGGGATATTGACCATGGTCTGGTAGATCTCGTTCTTGACGTTTCACCTGCATCTATGGCCAGCATCTTCAAAGGTGTATCACAGAGAGAAATGTGTTACAATGTGTTAACACACTTCTCTCTGTGACACACCTTTGAAGATGCCGGCCACAGGTGCAGGTGAAATGTTAGGAACAAGATCTACCAGACCACAACCACACAGCCTGGAAAACGCACAACCACCAATTAAAGTAAACTTTTTGTATACCTTCTCCTTTTGAACAGTTCCTCCTTTGGTACCTGGCAAGGGGAGGTGGGCACTTTAAAAAGCGCAATGTTGGAGAATGACAACAGCATGTTTGAAGCAGTCTTACGGGCAAAGTATATATTTGTTTCACAAGTGTAAACACTGCTTGTGGGGTTTTAAAAATAAAAGATTCCTCAGGAGGCTATAATCAAAAAGGAAGGGTGAGAATAGGTATTTTATATTATTGAGTTCTTTCTACTCAGTGCTATGGAGTCTGTCCTAAATATATACAACTACCTTTTGTCTTTCTGACCATGCCTGCCTGTCTCTTCTCTCCTCGCACATGCTCTTCAGCTCAGGCTTTTAAAGAACAGCTCCCATCTTAAGCAAGGCTTTTCAAATGACTGGCAACTCTTGGATCAGCTGGCTACTATCCATGCCAAAATCTCTAAGAGGTATAGCTGGAGTTGCCAGATGAACTTCTTAAGTAGCCCTCCATTCTTTTTCTTTTAGGCACAATTTTCAGATGAAAGCCAAAAGCTACTTAAGAGGGTTGGTTGCAACTCCAATCCAGCATTTTAAGCAGCACTCCAATCCTACATCTTAACAACAGATATGAGGGACAGCTCTGTGGGTCATCAGAGGGGCTGGAGAGAAACAATAGGTACTGCAGGGAAGCGTCAAGGGTGTCTCCAAGTGACTGGATTTGTGGAGGCCTGCTCCAAGATACAAGCGGAATGCAGATGCAGGACTTTCTTTGCATTGAGTACTTAAATGTTTGCAAAAACTCCTTGCGAAACAACCGTTACTTTTAAAATTTTCCTCTTATTGTACTGAATTTTTTTAAAAAACTGAATAAATGTTAACCAAGAGCTCGACTGCTATGAGATTGCTTTGGAGAACATTGACATGATTTATGCTACATGTGATCAGCTTTAAAAAGGAAGTGCAGTACCATTGTATCTAGTAGGGAAATTTGAAAATCTCATCTCTATTATGCAATTCTTGATGAACCAAGAATTGTGACTATTGCAGCTTCAAGAGTTCAGTTAGTGGACATGTTTACTAGAAATCCTGCTCCAGAAGGAATTTATCTAACTTGATCAATCAACACCTGAAGGAGAAGACTGGGATAGAGCTTCATCCATTCTTCAAATTGACTTTTAAAAAAAGGAGCACATCTAAGCTTGCTGGAACTATTTCACACCCTTTCCCCTTCCTATTGCAATCTTCTGGCCAACATGGTTATTACTCTACATGGGTCCTGGTGACCCTGGGAACAATTTTCCCAGGGTCAGAAATTGTTGTTACTGGAGAGGAAGTAGGACAGTCAGGCAAATTTGGTTCTTGCACTGGATCCAACCACAGGTCTCCACTAATGTTAACATTTCACCAGTTAAAGCAGGTCATAATCAATTCCATGTCATTAAAGGCTGTGTGTTGGAACAAGAACAGCCCATTTACAAAGTCAGCAAACAGAAGTATTATATTCATACAGGGTCATTACCTTGTCCCTGTAAAGTGGGCAAATACTAAAATACTGAACTTCTAAATATTCTATTTAATGGAAATGAGAATCACTGATGACTAGATCTTAAAATTATGCAGCCTTACTAGGTCATACTTGATGCTTCCCTAGCCAACAAAAACATACAATCAAACAGCAGGATCTTTAGTACTCATGAACAACAATATGGTTTTGAATCTGCTGTTCAGTTACATATTGAGAATGTGAAGAAAAAGACACTTTGACTCTTCGTCATCAGTGTTGTTTACCAAAAAAGGGTAAAGCAGCGATTTAAAGTTTACATACGATTTTTCCACGCAGATCAATAACAATAACAATGAGATGGTTAATTTACATACTAGTATTTTAAACTCACCATTTCAGTGGTGTGCCTTCATATTCAAACCATATTTCTACAACATCTTCTTGTCTCATAACTTTCTGAAAATGTTTTTTCACCTTGTCTGTTACAAGTGTCAGGTAGCTAACCCTAGGTAACAGCAGCTGCAAGAAAAGGTTTAAATATGACATATCCAATTAAAAAACAGAATACCAACCTCATACCAAATGCTATTCACTTTTGAACTTTAATTTTTAAATGTAGCATTGTTGTCTCTTTCAGAAAGTCCAAAGAAAGTTTAATTTATTATTTACTTCATTCACACCCCATCTTTCCTCACGAAGCATCTTACACTGTTAATCTGTGCCCTTCAGGGGAGGGTGGTATATAAATCTAATAATACAATACAATCTCACAACAACCCTGTGAGATAGGTTATGCTAAGAATTTGTGACTGGCCCAAGGTTACACAGTAAGCTTCCATGGCAGAGTAGGAGTTTCAATTTGGGTCTCCTAGGTCCTAATCTTATAACCTATGCCATATGAACTCTCAAAATAAGCCAAAAAGTACAGCAAACATATACGGCCATTTATCCTTCCTGTGTTTAATTTTGAGACTGGAAGTTGGAGAAATGAAGTGGGGAAGTGGGGAAAAAGTGGAAGATCTATGCGAGTCACTGCAGTTACAGTAGCATGGCAGCACTTCTACTATCATAGGACCACAGATATATCATGGAATGCTAGTTTTATTTTTCACAGCACAGTAAATCTGCATTTTTAAATGTATTAACTTATTGAATACAGGCTGTTCTGGATGTCTATTTTTGTATTTAGAATAGCAACAACTTTATGGAAAAATACAACAAATAATGCAACTAAAAGACTTTCTGAGCATAAGGTCTTATAAGAGACTATGCAACACTGTTCCAGAGGAGTAGCAGCATGACACTGTATATCTCTAGATGATGCAAAGAGCATTACTACCCATTTATAAGAAGGCAGATGGACCACATAGCAGATTCGGACACCAAAAATATCATTGCGCTACATTTTATAATACATACATAGTAAGGTTCAGCTTCCCTTTCAGTGACCTCATCTTGATAAAGGGTAAAACAGGTTGGTATTCGTCCAAACCACACTTTTCTAAGTATGTCTTTGTCATCTGTCATTCTTCCACGAATTACAGAAGCACATGTAGGCTACCCCTTCAGAAAAAAACACTGCAAATAAAATATAACTGGTCAGTTTCTAGAGCCTGGGGCTATTTATTATTATTAATTACAGCTAGTCTTTCTCAGAGACTCAAGGTGGATTACACAGTGCAAGTCAATGCAATCTGTAAAATAAGACATCTAATAAGCAACATGATAGGACTAGGATCATGTTACATCTTTAACATGTTTAGCATGCTTTCACAGCACAATAATGAGATTACTTCTGTATGTTTAGACAAACTACATACCATAGAACTACTCACTAAAAAGTTGTCAAATACAGAATAGTGTATCTGTGTGTCTATTTTAATCAATGCATTTTATTTATGCCTGTAGTCATGCAATTGAATTGTACAACTATTCCCCTTTTAAAAGCTATACAACTCATTTGGGTTACATTTTTAAACTAACACAGCTTAATAGTTTTTTTCAAGGGTTTTCATTGCAAATAAACAATGGGAAGCCAGTTTAAAGTGGAAAAGTAGCATGCCAGTTCTACCAAGGGACTAAACATTTTCACACCAGAAAGTGATAGCTTACAATTACTTCCGCTATAATATGGCTGCCTGGGACAGAGTCTTTTGAGCCTTCATAGGAACAAGTTATTTTGGATTGCATCAAGGTTTTATGAACATAGAGGCTCTCCGGATGTTCAGGAACACTGAAAGTTACCATCATTCAGCAGCAGCATGGTGAATTGGCCATGCTGGAAGGAAATGGGAATAGTTATTTCAGGCTCTGTTATACAATCCTGTGTGCTGTTTCTAGCAGCAATCAGTCAAATATGCTTACAAGGAACACATGAAGGCAACAGGTCTACCCATTACTTGTACCAAGTAAATTATTTTGACAAAGTTGTCATCTGATTTATTGTGTCAAGAAATTAATAGGCCTAACCTGCACAACTTATCCACCTTTTCTTTTCTAAAAGCCATCTAGCCAAGTAGCTTTCACCTTGTTTTATTTCCGAAGTAAGAACTTCTATTTTTCAAGAAAGGCTTCTCACTTTTTACAGCCTTTACATTTTAAAAAATCCTATTCTGGCACCCCATGGATTTGTTTATCCACTTTCCATCTATACAGATTCCATCTAAGCCACTGTTTGAAACAGTTTCAAATAAAATCCAACTCAGGAAAGGATTCAATCCTTATTCTCCCCTTCAGTTTCCTTTTAATAACTGCTTCATTTTTTAATTTAGTTTGAGTAGCATTGTGGCACTTTTCTCATTGTTTCTTCTAGGAAAGAAGACACTTATCTGGACTTTAAGCAACTCTGTTGTTAAATATCAAACTTCACAAATATGTATTTTAAAAAGAAAATAGCTCAAAGGTATGCAAGGATATAATCTCAATAAAAGTAATATCCCTATACACTAGTTTTAAAAGTGTTCTGGTTTGGACACAGCCACTGGACAAGGAATGAGCAAGGGGCTGAAAATGCTCTGCATTCCTCAAGCACAGATTCATTGAGGGGGGAGCCAGCAAGTTTATCTTTAAGCCCCTCCTCACTTCAGCAATGGTTCTTAGAACCTGGTCCTCCCCATGGTTCCTTCAACCCCAAGAATGATCTTTCCAGGGTAAGAAAGAACTGCAACAATGGAAAAGAACACAAGTAAAGCTGTGTACACCTTCCACACATGGATAGTAAGATATTGCCCAGTAACTTTAAAAGCCTAGCAAGACCAAGACATCAAACAGATTGAAAATTATGAAGGCTGCAAACTGATGGTTCAATTATTATTTATTTCATAATACTTTTTAAGCCCAACTATAAAGGTAACAAGTAAGCTCTCTACTTCCCAGAACTCTTCCAAAGTCTGGGTGTTCAATTTAAGACAAGAGGTGGGAAGAAGAAAAGGAGGGGGAAATGCTTAAGGGTTTAATAGGAAACCTAACACTGGTTGGCCACCTCCAATTTAAGCCTCACAAGATGTTTCTAACCATGCAATCTTAAACAAAGTACACCTTACTAAGGCTGACATCAGTAGGACATAAAATGGCATACTTGTGTGTTTAGGACTGCAATGTAGAGGTCTGAGGGCTGATACCAAGTTGCTCCTTCACAAGGGCAGCATTACCCAGAAGTTTTGTCAGGGAGAGTAATTTTAGATTAATGTGTCTGGACGGGACAATGAGAGCTATGGCATCCAAGTGGCACAGAATCAGTTAATGGATACCCACAGCAAATATCGCCCGTTTAAATACAACCTAGCAAAACTAAAAACTGGAGAGCAGGAGGAAGTCAGCCTGGCGCGTCAGCGAAGTCGCTACTGTTTCCCCTTTTTAAACAACGTTTATTTTCCAGCCTCACAGGAGAAAAGTTAAACAAGGAGACAAACAAGGCTTTCGACTGTCATCATACGTTTAGTTTCCTGATTGATTAACGCATCCCTGTGCCCAGGCTGGGGCGGTGCGTGTGCAATGGGGTAAGCCCAGGTCTCGCAGCAGAGGGTGATGCAGAGAATGAATCCTCCCAAAAGCCACTCACAGGCTGCAAGGAAGTCGACAGCTCCTCGCCTGGGCTAAGCACTCAACAGGAGAAGCCCCCCCCCCCCTTTCTCGGCTCCGCTCCCCGAGCTTCCAGCCCCCGCGAGCCAGTCAACCAGCTCACCCCATGCAATTCCCAACGGCCATTGCCACCACAGACCCCCCAAAGGGGGAGGGAACTCGGGGCGCTGCCGTTACCTGACTGCCGTTTCTTTCCCAGCAAGCCCCTTGTGCCGAGGAGGGCCACAGGTCCCCTATGCGCACGCGCTATCCTCCCTCTGCCCCGCCTACTAGCAGGAAGGCTCCTCAGCCATACAGAACACAACCAGGCACCGCTCTCAACTTTTCTCCCCCAGTCTCTATTGTAGGGCCTGGAAATGCCGCGTCACGTGACCCAGACCTCTTTACCCTCCGCTCCGGTCCCTTTAGAATTTTCCTCATCTTCAGCGCGGAGAAAGGGAGGGAGAGAACCAATCGTGATAGCCAGCTGCTGTAGCCAATAGCTTTCTGCTCTGATTTTCCACAACCCGGAAGTACCGACAAGGATTGGCTGTATAGGCGGGTATACGAGCGACGTTACGCAGAACCCAAGCAGCGTTGCTAAAGCTTCCCTCCAGGGGGCGGCAGGTAGTAAGAGAATGAGAGACGATGTCGTGGGAAGGCGAAGGAGCTGCCACTGGACTTGGAGCGTACACTCGCGTGGTCAACTGTCTTCTCTCCCTACCTCTTTACTGTTAACAGCTGTTCATGACGTGTAGAAATACGGCTGAGCTTGTGTTTGGGACACGGGGCTCGTGGTCAGAGTACTGAAGGACCTTTAACCACACATTTTCCTGGTGGTCCAAACCTGTGCTTTGGAAACTTTTTTTTCCTGGGAAATAATTCCACACACCTCCATTCCCTTCACCCCCCCCCGCCCCCGCCCCCGCCCCCGTTCTTCATTTGTATTTATTGACACACTGCTGCTGAAAAGATATTATTCCTAATGGTGGTGGAATGTCATCCACGATGCAGAAGACCAATCTTCCCCCTCAGCCATTTTCTTATCCCGCTAGTCCTCTGTTTTGAAAAGATTTTTTTAAAGTCTTTATAGCATTAGCAATGCAAGATAAGGGCAAAGACACAGGTCGATTGTTTGAGCTTTGTCAGTTTTATCCCAAATGAGCATGTCATGTTAAGGTGAAGATGCAATGTATTGGCAGTTAGGTGCTAATGAAATTGACAAGGAAAGTTGGTTTTACTGGAGGAAATTGACAACTTCATTTGAAATGAAGTTTATAAAGTTAATACTATTTATATGCCCCTACACTAAATCACTAATACAATAGAGCAAAAAATTAATTCCTTTTGGAAACAGAGAAGGAGAAAATGGCTGATGGGGAGCTTGGACAACTACATGAAGGTATGGCTAAGGACCAGGTGTTTTGTGGGCAGAGAAATAGAGACCATTTTAACATGATCACATGCTCAAAGGAAGCTGGCTCAAAAACGGATTGAAAAAACACCACAGTAGAGGTGCTCAGGAAAAAGTGGAGGAAGAATGAATAGAAAACTTTTCTGGAACCAAACTGAGCAAAAAAAGTGTGGAATTAAAAGAGAAAAAGTAGCATTAGGCAGCAAGATTCGTTGTAAACAACTCGTGAGAAAAAGGCCAAAGTCTGGTGAGATCACTCAGGGAATCAAGTCTGCATTCAACCATGAAGTTCCTTGGGTGATCACTGTCCAGAGAGATTATTAGATAATAGATTAGACCATTTTGAATCATGTTTGTTGTGATAGCTGCTGATGTGACAATTCATTCCATACATTGTTGGATACGGTGTTGTTGTTTTTGTGGTATTTCAATCATCAACTGGATTTGCTAAGGTGAACAAGACAGTCCACTTTCAAAAGACTGCTAAAGTGTAGTGATAATGTAGTATTCACTTATATGTAGTTGTGGCGTGTTCTGTCGGTTCTTTTGATTAAGCAGCAACTTGTGTTATATTTAGTGATATTTAGTAATATTTAGTAATATCTGGTTTGGCTACTATATTACATATAAAAGCATTTCGTGAGTGAAGGATAATATGGTCCATACATTTATCACATTTGGAGTCTCTGCAACACTTTCAGTGGCTGTTGATAAATGTTTTGTACAGAATGACAATTGCAGCAGTGATACTGGGTCAGATCTTAGACTTCAAAGTTAAAACTTTACACTCAGGCCCCTTCTGCAAGGACCAGTAAACACTGGTGAAAGGCGGGTTACATGAACCCATTCTTGCCCCGATCCATTCACATGGCTGGCTGTCTCATGGAAAGGCGCCTCCACATACATGCACGTCTTACCTGTCTCTGATGCATAGCTCCACAGGCAGGCATGGTCGGTCCCCCAGAGCCATGATAAGGCCCTGTGTGCCTTCATGGCTGTGCAGATGGGAGCCGGGGAACATCAAACACATCTGAGATTCTTTTGTTTAAATACACCTCCTGCCTGGCCGTTCACTTGGCCGCAGCTGTGAGGTGTGTTAAAACAAAAGAATAGCGAAAATTGCAATTCTTGAATAATCCAGGTTGGTGGGAAAAATGCTGATCCGATCCGCATTAGTAATGGGATCTGCGTGAAGCCCCCCCCCCCCCGCCCCCCCGGGTTTGTTACTAGTGTTCTCCTGGTTTAATTGGCCTGTATGGAAAGGGCCTAAGTAAAGAAGTATGGCTGCTTTTCATAAGGTGATTTTAGTCTAATTCAGTTTACACTACAATCAGGATGGAATGTGGATCAGAGGAATATGCTCACAATATGCAGTGAGTATTTCTACGTGTCTCTTCTACTTGTTAGAAGAAAGCTATTTTGGGGAGTATTGTGGGGGGGAAAGGTGGTTTTTTTTTTGAGCTGCTGTATGGAGCAGGTTGAGAGACCTTAGGAACTATATAGATCAGAATCTCTGATTGTGAGAAAAAGTCCATCCCTGCTTATATCTATAACAGTGAATTCAGCCCATCTTATTGGAATTCACTTTGGCTCATTCCGCACATGCAGAATAATGCACTTTCAAACTGCTTTCAGTGCTCTTTGAAGCTGTGCAGAATAGCAAAATCCACTTTCAAACAGTTGTGAAAGTGGTTTGAAAGTCATAGTTTCTTTGGTTGAACTGAACAAATCCATCTCATGTTGGATTTTTCTCCTTTCCTGATATCTTTAACTTTTCCTAGCATTATTGACTTTTGTACAGCACAATCCAGAGGGTTACGGCCAGTGGTGGGATTCAAACATTTTAACAACAGGTTCCGATGGTGGTAGGATTCAAATAATGACTGTTAAAAAGTATTAAAATATTTTAATATCACTTTTTTATTTTCAGTATTAAAATATTAATACTTAATAAAATATTTTAAGAATTTAAAAAGTGATATTTTAAATTTTAACAACAGGTTCTACAGAACCTTCGGAACCCCCTGAATCCCACCTCTGGTCACGGCGGCCAGGAATGGCACCGCTACCATGCCACTGCAATGCATCCAGTGGAATAGGAAGTTAGCAAGTCCTAGAAACTCCCTGGCCATTCAAAAGTTCCCTGTAGGGCTAAATGTACTTACACAATCCTTTTGGGTGGTGTAAATCCAAGGCTTGCACGGGGAGCATTCTTTGCTCCAAATCCTGGTGGAAGTCTAGTAAAGTCATCTTCATCCTTGGGAATGCCTTTAGTTCACACACACACACATGGAATGCCTCTAGTACACCCCCCACCAAAGTACAGTACCCTCAGTTGGTCCATTTCAGCTTCTAGGGTTGATTTTATGCAGAACCCACTTATTTGTCTTTTTGGCAGTCCTTCCAATACCCCATTTCAACTGAATAAAGTTTCTTGATGTCAACTTTCTTCATTCATACTCATACATAGTGATTGAGAATACTATAGTATGAATTATTTTGAACTTGGTCAGCAGTGGCACACCCTTACATTTTCCAGCTTGTTCATGGCTGGCCTTCTCAGTCTTAATCTCTTGATTTCTTCACTGCAGTCTCCCTTTTGGTTGATGATGGAGCCAAAGAATAGAAAATCTTGAATAAGTTCAGTTTCTTCATCATCAGCCTTAAAGTTGTATAATTGCTTAACAGTCATTACTTTTGTCTTGATGTTCAGGTGCCTCCTTCTTGGGTACTTTCTGCTTTACCCTGCTGCTTTTACACCATGATTATGCTTTTGCATTGGTAAAGCATTTTCTTGGCATGCAGAAGGTTCTGGGTTCAATGCCTAGTGTCTTCAGTCAAGGGGATTAGGTAGCGGGTGATATAAGTGTATGTGTAAGACTCTGGAGAGCCGAGTCAAAAATACTGATCTCGATGGACCAAAGGACCAGTTCACTATAAGACCTCTTCAAGTGTTCTGTTTGATAAGATGTGTACTGTAAGATGTGTTTCTTCTTTTTCCTGTCAAATGCCTTTTTTGAGAAAGCAGATTTTTTAGATGTGGATTTGAGAACAAGGTTCTGCTGTTTGTTATTTTTCCTTATTAAGGTAATATTTAAGAGAATGATAATTTAAACATTTCATATTCCATAGAGACCCATATGTCAATATATATTAAAATAGTCAACCCAGGTTTTAATATCAAATCATTCACAGGACTTTTCTACATTTCCATTAATTTAAGAGGGGGCAAATTAGTATACTAACTACAGAGTTCTATTTTTTTCCTTTAGACTTAGCTTGAGCTTTTTAAATCTATATTTTCTTCTCTGTTGAGGGCTGACCATCTTTTCTCTCTGTACCACCATATGTTTCTTTGAATCCCTCTCTCAGGTAACTCTGCTTTCTTTTCTTTCTTCACTTTCTAAGATAATAATTCATGGGCTTTTCTACTTGCTCTACTTATTCCTTATTTAATTGGAAGTTAATCTATAGCACTGGAATCACTTTGGTCATAGTTCTTCCACATATCTGCCTTCCCTTTATATTTTCACAACTGTGGGGTCAGCTTATTTGCTTGTATATGTTCCTTCAATGATGATAATTTTCAAGTGTGGGTGAAGTTGCCATTGATTGCATCCCTCCCCCCTTTTAAAAATGGCGCTAACCTATCACTGTGTAACCTGAGCATTACAACAATAGGCTAAACAGGTTCTCTGAATTCCCAGGTTTCATTAAAAAAAAAGTTTCTAGACCCTATCCCTAAAGAGATATGCCTTTTTGTTTATATTTCCATGAAGAAGGCGACAGAGACTTACTTAAAAAATAGAAGTTGGGAATCCAGAGACCCTGCTAAGCCTATTGTTACAACACCCCAGCAATGTAGCAATATCTTAGTGCCATTGGTTGTTGTTTTTTTTAAAAATCACTGTCTTGGGGGAGAAGTGTGAGTTTAACCACCACAGTCCATTCATTGAACAGAGGAGTGGATAGTAGGAAAGTGTGGAATATTTTAAAGGTACCATAGGGTTTTTTTGTGGGGATAGTGGCCAGGGTGTCCCAAGCTCCTGGCACCCAGGGCAAGAGTCCCTCTCCCCCCCCCCCACTACGCCACTGGGTGGGACAAAGAAAACTGACAGAAACATTACGCACAAGGAAAAAGCTGACTCAAAATTGGCTTCCAGACAAACATTAGGATAAGTGAAAAGAACCAGGAAGAAAACAAATTACCCAAAGTGAAAACTAAAGGCACAAAAAATGCATGTGGAAATCAGGAGATAAACTGAAGTAGTATTGGGCCAGAACTGATTTTTAAAAAACATGCAAAAAAGGCCCTTTTCCTCAACTCCATAATGCATACTCTCATCTCTCCTTGTCTGCATGCAAACCTAAACATCTATCTATATTCATTCTTCTTTCTCTACAACACTGTGTTTACTGCACCTTCATCTTTATTTCTTGTTTCCCTCTTTCCTCAGCTTTTGTCTCTCTGTAACCTAACTCTTAATTCCCTTCTCTTCTATCTTTTTCCTTATTCACAGTCATAAGCATTGTCTTGCTAGTTCAGATTCTTATCTAGTCCAGCAGATTATTTGTAACAGCAGTCTGGCTGTTGATTCTGGAGCCTCACACCAGCATCCAGAGACCAGAAGTCTACTTCCATTAGCTGTTAGATCTAATAACCATTGATATACTGTCCTCTGCAGCTTATATAATCATCTCTGTGTGTTCATGCTGTGTGGTCTAGACCAGTTATGTAAATATCGGATTTCTCAAGATTTTTCTGTCTTAGCTGAATTTCCGATCAAGCTGCTAAAGTAAATGTCTGTTAGTTTTTCACATCCTCCAGGCTAATAGGGCTTATGATGCAGTGATCACAAGACTGCATATGATGTTTATAGACAAATGATTTAAAAATTCATTTCCAACCATATGGCTAGTTTAAGATCAGAAGAAGGAACATGAAAAGCTACAATGTATATAAGTGCATTACAATGCAATGCTAAGCTGGTGCAGTACTGATTTAGCTGAGTCAGTTGTCTCTGTTGGAGGAGCTGAGAGAATAACAACTACTCTGAGTCCAAAGTGCTACTGCCCACACACCAATAATGAAGCTACACATCAGGCATATATCTAAGTAACCAACTGACATATGCAAGTGGAATCACTCTTCTTTCACCCATATGTATACACAACCCAAGGTAAGCACAGCATCCTCTGTTTTATTCAAGACTATGGTAACCACACTCCTGGGAGATCAATAGGTAGATGTTCTGGCTCTGATGGGAAAGAATACCTCCAAGGACCAGCTTTTGGCAAGCAAAGTGCTATAACAAGAAGACCCACCATTGCACTTTCACAGAAAATTGTTGTTGTATCTTTCTCCCTACCCCAACAGATCATGGTGGAAAAAGCATTCATGAGAGAACAGGATTGAGGAGGTTTGAATCTCATCTGGGGAGATGCATTGGGCCAGCTTATCAGCCACCAAGTAAGAAGAGAAGGGAGGACTAGAACTCAGGTGCGGCAGAATATTCCCCTAATCACATAACTAGCTGGGCCTGTATAAGAGGTTACATCACGGGGCATTTATATTCCTCCACCAAGCTTAGTATTGAAACCAGCAATATATACTCATCCAGGACAGATGTAACAGCACAGACCCTGTGTCCATAGACTCCCTAGTTGTAACCATGCATGAGTTGAGATATTAAATCAGCCCTAGAAGGAATCCCAGGCAAAGTTGAGAATTTGCACCATCAAACCCAGTCACTTAGGGTGGGATGCTCGGGGTGATTGATCAGGCTAGACTTCCCCAGAAAGTCATCCTTTTGCTGCTGTTTGTGTGGTTAATTTTTGCTCTTGTTTAGCTCCACAACTCTTGCGCTCCGTTTCCACTCTTCATCAAGCAGCCTACATAGCTTATGGGCTACCGGCAGTGGTCAGGAGGTTTGAACCTGGAGTATCCTGTCCCTCCCCTTTGCTAGGCATTGGAAAGCCCTGTCAGCTCTCTCCTGTGTTAGTTCCTTGCTGAAGACAGCTGAGGCTTGCAATGAACAAGAGATGGGCACAGTCCTTTGTGGACCAAACTTATTAAAACAAATGCAAAGCCATGAAACAATCTAGCTATATACTGAACAGCTTCAAGAGCTGAGTGCCAAGTGGTTGGGGTTGCCAACTCACTTGATCTAGCAAGAGTCCTGTGCCTTTCAATGTTGTGTAGTCAAACCACAGACTCACAGGAAGAGCTATCTCCAGCACGAAGAGATTCAACTGTGCTGATGAACAGCAAGCAGTTTGTAATGATGCAGAAGTCAGGCTGGAACAAGAGAGCTGAAACTTCACAGCAGAGCACATACATGCACACTAGACACTTGTAGTCTAAGCAGATGGTTGACTCTACACTGTGAATGGGGCCCTTTTTTACCTCTAGCCCTGTTAAAATGGTGTCTGCAAACAGCCGAAAGAAATTCAAGAACATTATATTCTCCAGCTGTAGCAAATTGCATGTGGACTCAAGCATTCCACACGCAGGACAAAAAACAGATTGGAGAGTCTAAGTGCATTATCAGTTTCTGTAGTTCTTCCTCTCCCCATCAGGAGTCTGCTCACTTCAGAATTCATCTGTGGAGGCCATCCATTGGGCCTGTGTTTGCCTATCTTGTGTAGAGAGTTGTGATGGCACTTTGCCTACAGTTTCTTTGGGGACTGCTTTGTGGGCCTTTGAGCATGCAAAGCAAAAGGCATTATAAGGGTTTGGCTAACAGTAGATATTATGTAGTTAGAGTGTCCTGCAGTCACCTAGAAAGTGATTATGCTCTTCTATGTCCATGTGCATGAAATTGACATTACAGCAACATCAGTGTTATTTTGACACAGTAACTCCAAGGAAGGAAGAGCTATTGAACCAGTACTAAAGGTGTAGGGCAAAGGTAGGCAACACTAAGTGTGCCTGCACCAGTGCGAATGCCCCTTACGCTGGCATAAGGGGCATTTATGCTGACATGAGGGACATACAACCACATGAGGGGGTTCAGTCTCCTCCCCCAAGGATTGCACTGTAAGTCAATATCCCTTTTGAGAGGCAGGCAGAGGGAATTTATTTGCCATTCACATTGCATTCAGTAGGAGTGTTTCCCAGTGTTTGCCCCAGCATACATAACATTTAAAAACCCATTTGTGGGGGTGGGGGACATTACTTTAAACCAGCTACATGAAATCTAAAAAATTATCTTTGTCTTAAGACAATTCATTAACCAATATTCCACAGTATTCCATTTCCCTTAATGACCAGAGGTTTACTTATTTATTTTAGAGACTGAATGAAAATCTTGTATCCCCAGTCAGCTGCAGTTCTATGCAGCTATTCTGACTTAAGTCCAGTGAAATACATGATCTTAGACTGGAGGAATTCTTCATAGCATTGCACGTTCAGTACTGCAGTGGTGTAGTGGTTAAGAGTAGGTGCACTCTAATCTGGAGAACCGGATTTGATTCCCCGCTCTGCCACTTGAGCTGTGGAGGTTTATCTGGGGAACTAAGATTAGCCTGTGCACTCCCACACATGCCAGCTGGGTGACCTTGGGCCTGTCACAGCTTTTCAGAGCTCTCTCAGTGCCACCTACCTCACAGGGTGTTGATTGGGAGGGGGAAGGGAAAGGAGTTTGTTAGCCCCTTTGAGTTTCCTTACAGGAGAGGAAGGAGGGATATAAATCCAACTCTTTTTCTTCTTCTTTTATTTAGAATCAGTTTATTCTTGAAATGACAAAGTAAACTAGTATCACAAATGTACAGATAACTCCAAAGTAAGTTAAACATGTTAAAAGTGAACAGGTTTTGTTCCTTTTGCTGTCAAGTTATTTATGGCACCCCATGAGGTTTTCAAGGCAAGAGACTAACAGAGGTGGTTTGCCATTGCCTGCCTCTGCATAGTAATCCTGGAATTCTTTAGCAGTCTTCCATCCAAATAGTAACTAGGGCTGACCCTGACAAGATCAGGCTAGTCTGGACTATCCATGTCAGGGCAGAAAGATAAGATAGCCTCACTAAAATCCATATTTGAGAACTTCAGAGGTAATAGGTTGTAACTTGTTTATAGAGGCACAATTATGTGAGCTGCACATGGCTTCATTAAAACCTCTAATTCATATCCTCTTAAGACATGATGTGAGTATACATTCCCAGCAAATATTTATAGTGAACCCTGTTCTATTTGTCCTGGGATTGTCTTGGGCATGAAGCCATCTATTCATATTTCAATGCAACATTATTCATTAGTTTTAACAGTAAACAGCAGATCTGGTCTTTGCTGATCTGTAAGTTGTCTATCCAAAGCCAAAACTCTCAATCACAGGAAGAGTGAGAAAAAAAATGTACGCTTGCAGTTTGACTCAGAAATTAAAACAGATTCTCAGGTCTATCTATGGTAAAAGTTCTAAGCAACATTTCTTAATAATCTTAAAGTTCACAACAGGTTTAGTATACCAATGAAACCCACTCCTCCCTGGCATACCCCTGATGCTGCCCATTTTGGCTCATATGCCAGCATGGGAGCAACATTGGCAGAATGTGCTCTGTTGGCATATCTCGGAGTTATGTTGGCACAGAGATTATTAGCAATCCCAAACAATTTACAGACATCCTAGGGTTGCAACCTTAATATCTTACATAGCATATTGTTTCACAGTGCCTAAGCCAACAGTGTTACATATCCACCCTGACAACTTGTTGCAAAAGCAGAGCTACGATCCATAAACCATCCAAGTTGGATTAATTTGTTTAAGTGAGATTAAATCTATGGCTATCCAAATATCTACCATAACTGGAATGTTGGTCAAACTTTGCATTAGATATCTGTGTTATTTTACAGCTTTTTAAAAGTGTGCTAGAATGATAGTCACGTTTTATTGTTTGAAAAAAAATTAAATTATTCCCTCAGATATGAAAAGCATGGGTCTGTTGAATAATCTAGTAGATCTTCTGGATGAAAGACCATTGCGAGAGTCTGACCACCTGTGCTTTCCAAATAATGAGTCGTTTTCCACATCTGTGATTCTAATAAAAGTAAATTTGCATTGCTTTGAACACTCCAAATGTAATTATGCACACAAGGTGAGGTTCTGGTGAGAACTATAGACTTGGGTGGAACTAAATAAATCAGAAAACTGGATAAACTGGTTCCAAATACATTCATTGAAACAGAACTTCAGTCTGAGACTGAGTAGCTGAGTAAAAGAAGATGAGAAGGGACTGAAAGGAATCACAGATTTCCTCATACTGATTTACTTACTATTGCAGTTTACTACAGCTATAGCATGTCTGCTTTTTTTTACTTGGAAGAGCTATTGAATTCAAAAGGTTTGGTATGATTAAATGCATTTAGGATTGTATTTAGTGAGCACATAGCTCACTTTTGAGTAAACACCACTGAACACTGTGGGCCTCCCTTCTGAAAAGGACTGTCATGTCCCAAGTCCCAAATCCGTGCTAACTTTTTTGCATATTATGCAAATTGTTAATGATACATATCAGCACATTAATTATCTCATTTTAAACAAATTATTTTGTCACCTTCTGGTAAGAACCACACAAAAGGGAAATATTGTGATTCAATTTTCTTATCTAACCATTTTGTTTTGTTTTCATGTCAGAGAATACAATAACAAGATATTACTGCTTCTCTTATATATCAGGTAACATGATGATGTCCACCCATTAACTAGAATGCTAGACTATGGAAACAGGTAGGTTTCTTGCTAAATGACTAGATAGTCAGCACATTTTTCCTCACAGAAGTCAGAATACCTGAGCAGTGAATGTATTATAGAATACTATAATCTGGGCAAAATCTACTTCATAATTGTTTTCCCTCTGTGTTGTCTGGGAAGAACTATGTGCAACTGAAAACCTGAACATACAATGAGGACCATCTTAAGAGTATTGTAGGCCTTTGGGCAAAGCAGTGCATTGGGGCCCCTACCTGCACAACTGCTCACAGGAATAAAAATGTAAATGGTCAGTACATTCATAATCTTGAATAACTACTACATGCTTACCCTACAAGTGTTCCTAATGAATCTCAGATTCAACCTCTAATAACCAATGGCAAATAAATATAACCGATATAATAGCTATTAACTACCAAGGGAGTTGGAGTGACGTTAACATATATGCTTTTATGTTATATAATGTGTGCGTACATACACCTACATGCATGTGTGGTTGCAGAGGTGACCATGATACTAAATCAGAGGGTTTTTTGCATATGCCAATGTCATTTTGGTATACAAATTAACATTAATATTGTTCATTATCTTCAGCAAAATGCATGCTTTCCAATAACAAATATTTATAGTTTAGTCTAGTATTTATTTATTGAGAGTATGTCATAACATACATGGATTAGCACTTATTGATTGATTGATTGATTTCACATTTATGGGGCTCCTTTGCTCGTGGGAATGCCCATGTGTTAAGACGGCCCTGCACACAATGCTCGAATCATGTTATAAGTGTCAGACTCCTTGTCTGACTTAGTGATATTTCAGAATAACAATATGATTATGAGACTATAATCATACAAATGCAAAAATTATGCAAATAAATTCCAAACATTAATACATTGGGGTACTTGGGGTAATAGATGAAATTATAGCACTCTTGAGTGATTAATAGTCCATAGAATGGCTTGAAATTAGGTACTAGACAAGACTGAGAAAAAGAAAATGTTATTTTTCATTATATAGAGTAGCATTCCTTTTCCCCCTCCCGCTTCCAGACAGTTTTAATCAAAGATACACCCTGCTGCTCTTAAAATATAATGTTGCAGTTCCACCTTGACGCCACACGGTGTCACAGTTCTTCTGCCACTTGCAGTTTTTCACACATGGTGAAAAAGTTCTTTAGATAAGATTCATTATGCTTTATTAAACAGTTGTTTTAGAACAGTTGTTTATATTGCAACCCGCCCTGAGTTTTATATCACATATTAACTGATAGAATTATGATTGGGCATTCGGTTGTACCATTTTTCAGACGCTATTTGAAATGTTATGCTCTCTGTAGATATCGGCAATTGTCATCTAGGGAATAGCATTAGCTGCTAGGATAGGAAAACTCACGGTAGTTCCAGGTCTTGCAGTGAGTTGCTGTAGACACTGGGGCAGGCATGAGAAGCCAGTGACTAAATGAAAAGTCTAGACCAGGGGTCGGGAACCTTTCACATTCAAAGAGCCATTTGGACCGATTTTCCACGGGAAAGAAAACCCATGGAGCCGCAAATACTTTTTGACATTTAAAATGAAGATAACACTGCATATTTTGTTTTTTTACCTTTACACTTTGTATCAAACAACTATAGTGCGTTGCTTGAAGAATCCATGAGCCAACGCCACTTTTCTCTCCACTCCAACCTATGCGCTCCCCATTCAAACGGGGAGCGCGCAGCAGCGACCCGGCCTGAGCTGGGTGCCTCTTTTCTCTCCCCTCCCTGCAGGGGAGGGGATCCCTCAAGCTTCCCGTTGGAACAGGGAGCGCGCAGCAGCGACCCGGCCTGAGCCGGGCGCCTCTTTTCTCTCGGGAGGGGATCCCTCAAGCTCCCCGTTGGAACGGGGAGCGCGCAGAAGCGATCGGGCCTGAGCTGGGCGCCTCTTTTCTCTCCCCTCCCCGATCCCTCAAGTTCCCCATTGGAATGGGGAGCGCGCAGCAGCGACCTGGCCTGAGCTGGGCGCCTCCTGCAGGGGAGGGGAGAGGATCCCTCAAGCTCCCCGTTGGAACGGGGAGTGCGCAGAAGCTACCCAGCCTGAGCTGGGCGCCTCTTTTCTCTCCCCTCCCGATCCCTCAAGCTCCCTGTTGGAATGGGGAGCGTGCAGCAGTGACCCGGCCCAGAGGTGTTCCTCCCATTGGGCAAAGTGGGTAGTTGCCCTGGGCGCAGCCCTGTGGGGGGCGCAGGTTTGTTTGTGGGATTTTTTGTATTTTCAGTGTTTTTCCATTTATGGCCTGCAGAGGGTGCTGTTTTTAGGCTAGCAGCAACAAAATTTCAGGGATGTTTTGGGAGATTCTCCTAATGCTATCACCCAGGTTTGGTGAGGTTTGGTTCAGGGAGTCCAAAGTTATGGACTCCCAAAGGGGGTGCCCCATCCCCCATTGTTTCCAATGGAAGCCAATAGGAGATGAGGCTACACCTTTGAGGGTCGATAACTTTGGACCCCCTGAACCAAACTTCACCAAATCTGGCAGGCATCATCAGGAGACTCTTTTACTGATACCACCCAGGTTTTGTGAAGTTTGGTCCAGGGGGTCCAAAGCTATGGACTCCCAAAGGGGGTGCCCCATCATCCATTGTTTCCAATGGGAGCTAACAGAAGATGGGGGCTACACCTTTGAGGGTCCATAACTTTGGACCCCCTGAACCAAACTTCACCAAACCTGGGTGGTATCATTAGGGAAGTCTCCTAAAGATACCCTGAAAGTTTGGTGCTGCTAGCTTAACAATTGAACCCCTGCCAGCAGGCACCTCCCAAATTTCCCCAGATTTTCCTTTTAAATCCCCCCGCCTTTGACATAGATTTAAAGGGAGAATCTGAGGTCCCCAGTTTAAACATTGAAAGTGATGCTGTTTCAGGATGGGGGAGAATCAACCCCAAAATAGCATCACTTCCAACGTTGTTTAAACGGGGAATCCCAGATTCTCCCTTTAAGGTAGATTTAAAAGGAGAATCTGGGGTCCCTAGTTTAAACACCATTGAAAATGATGCTGTTTGGGGGTGGATTCCAGCATCACTTCTTTAAACTAGGGAGCCCAGATTCTCCTTTGAAACATTGAAAGTGATACTGTTTCCCCCAATTGAGGGTACTGGATACAACACCATAAAATGTTTTCATAGCAGTAATAAAACATTTTGAAAGCATTTTGAAAATGTTTTCAAAAAAGTATTTCTGATGTGTGGCATGGCTTATTACTGTGCTCAGATTTGTGAGTTTGGGCATGTTCTATAATGTGATGGTGACTTTGAAACAACCTGGTGTAAAAATCATTGCTTGGTCACAGTGGGGGAGGGTGGCTGTCCATGGGGGGCGCCAAACTCCAGCTTGCCTAGATACGCCACTGGGTGTAGCTACAAGGGGGGGTGCGCGTTGAATTGGGCACGTGCCGGGGGGGCATCAAACTCAGGTTTTGCCCAGGGCTCCAGTTTGCCTAGTTATGCCACTGACCCGGCCTGAGCTGGGCGCCTCTTTTCTCTCCCCTCCCCTGCAGGGAAGCGAGCAGCAGCAACCCGGCCTGAGCTGGGCGCCGCTTTTCTCCCTGTAGGGAGGGGAGAGAAAAGTGGCACCCAGCTCAGGCCGGGTCGCTGCTGGTCGCTTCCCTGCAGGGGAGGGGATCCCCCAAGCTCCCCACAGCGGCCCGGCCTGAGCTGGGTGCCGCGGAGGGAATCCCACGCGCTCCCCGTTGGAACGGGGAGCACGCAGCTGCGGCCCGGCCTGAGCCAGGCGCCGCTTGTCTCTCCTCTCCCCTGCAGAAAGGGGCAGCCACACCGGGAGCCGCACCTCAAGTGGTAAAGAGCCGTTTACGGCTCGCGAGCCGCGGGTTCCCGACCTCTGGTCTAGACTGATTCAAAATTTCTTTGTTGGTAAAGATTATGATGCTTGCTTAGCTGGTGTGTAATTCAAGCAAAAAGTGTCAGTAGAGTTGTACATTACAGGTAGTACAGCGATGATTTAAAAATCGATATTACGTTAACAGTGCACTCCTTATCCCTTTCTAAGACCCTTGCTAAGTCAATGGGCATATAAATGTGTAACTGTTTAGGACAGCAGTGCAATATTTTTAAACCACATAGATCTTCAATACAATATTTTTGGAATGTTTAATAATATTTTTGTTATGAAATAAGTTATAAAGCCATCTTTGAGTACTTTATTAAAAGATCTGGAAGCATTTCTATTAATTCAGAGAATGTAAAACAGAAGTGACTCTGTGGTGGCAAACCTACGGCACTCCAGATGTTCATGGCAGGGCCTGATGGGAATTGTAGTCCATGAACATCTGGAGTGCCATAGGTTTGCCACCACTGGAGGAGGACATTTTTATAGAGGAGTTAGAGCTGTAATGCAATGGGATGGTACAGGAGTTCACTTCTGTAAGGGAATAGACTGCAACGTTTATTGTATGTATTCCTTTGCATTCACTTTATTGCCATCTCCATTTGTAACCCACTTTCCTATTGTGCTATGTCATACCTATGGTTGTTTGGACTATTTTCCAGTTCTGTAATCCTAGTGCTATGGCATTATTGGATGTTGTTTGATTGAATAGCATTCTATTGCTTTTATGGCATTTTCTGTCTTTGCAGTTTACTTTCTGCATGTTTCTCACATGTCATTTCTTGGACATGTTCTGTTTGTTTTGCATTGTTTTCTAGTTCTGTAAATGCAATTTTACCTCTTGAATTTTTTATTGGGCATTTCATGCTGTTTGATTGAATTGTTTTCTTTGTTTTGTGATTTACTTGGAGTCTTAGTGAGAAAGGAGGGCTATAAATGAAGCAAGTAAATAAATAAAATCAATTCATAGTGAATAGAAACATAGAGATAACCTTGTAGTTGTGGAAGATTTGGACATCCCATAGATAATCTCCTTGGACAATTTATACTTGCTGAAATTTTACAACTTCATTTATACTTGCTGAAATTTTACAAATTCATTTAACAGGTGATGTTGGCTGTACTGAAACAATGCAGAGTAGGTTGTTGGAGACTTTATTCTGTGGTCTCACTTTTCTGCCAAATAGGTGTCTTGAATGAAATATTGGGCCCTGGAGAAGTTACAAGTTATTGCCCCTCCCAACAGACAACAATGGATCCTTTCATGTTGAGAAAACAACATGCAGCAACTCTTTCTTCCTCTGTGTTTGTACTTTCTCTCTCCTCTTGATTTAAGACAGCTTGTGGGATAATTTTGACCAAGGAAAGGGTATGATGAAAGGGTTAACCATTCTTCCTGGGCATTGAAATGCTGCTTCAACCACATCCAGAATGCTCTGTGGCTTCTTTAAAAAAAATAAAACCAAAGATTCATAATTAAAATCAAAGATATACAATCTTAAATCTTCCATATTGTGTCTGTTGAACTTACTAGAACTTAAGCACAGATGTACAGTCTTCCCTCTGGGGTGGTTCGGCATAGGCTTCCTTCCTAGCTAAACCTTGCAGAGCATACTTTCCATGATAATAGTTCTATTATAATCTTCCATGATAATAGTCTGGAGCAACAAAATGAAACCAGAGACCAGTAACATCTTAAAGACAAATAACATTTCATTACAGCATAAGCTTTTGTGGGTAAAGCTTATTTCATCATATGCATCCATTAGGGCAACACTTTATATCTATATATATATAAAAATCTAACAGTTCGTTTTTCTCCTGACAAGTGAACTCCCAAACTACTGGACCGATTGCTTTGAAATTTTCACACAACGTCGCACTCACGTGCGACCAGGTTTGCATACTGTTTCCACACATCCTGTTGTGTACATGTCACAACTGTGGCCGTTTTTGTGAATCTGCCACAACTGTGACAGTTGAAACCACAGTTCTGTTCCGCAACAGCGCCATCTGCTGGTTGTCAAAGCAACACCCTCTGATATAAGGGAAACAAACATGCCTTCTATTCCAGACTATTCCAGACTATTCCAGCCTTTCTCAAAGCAAAAAGGACTTTCAAATCCGCACAGGCTAACCGTATATATGACCGCCTGGAATGTGCATTAGTACATGAGAGAATTCACACCACCCGCAAAGAACTTGCAGCCATAGACAAGGTGTTACTACTTCTCCACATCCACATCAGTCAAAAAATGAGAAGCCAGGACTGGGACAAAATTGACAACCTCACCTACAGAAAAATGGAGAAAGACATTGCCAGCCACACAAACAGCAGAGGAATTAAGAGGACAAACAGCAAAAATATTGCGAAAAGCAAAACTTCCCCCCACTAATATTACATGAAAGGAAAGAAATGCTATTAAGAATCTCAGCTCAGATCCAGAAATCATCATCCTTCCAGCAGACAAGGGAAATGCAACAGTAACCATGAAGACTGAACAATATAAAGAAAAATCAGAGAACTCCTGGATTCCACAACATACAAAAAACTGAAACAAGACCCAACCAAGAAACTCACTTTCGGCCAAACCATCACATTGATTAAGTGCTCCTCCATTCAACCATACACATGCCAACGCCTCTGCAAGTTAGAAGCACTTCCACCCCGGTTATATGGACTCCCCAAATCCACAAAGGAATCCATCCCACTCCAGACCTATTGTGGTAGCTGATTGGTTACCCCACGTATGAACTGGCAAAATTCTTGACTTCACAGTTACAAAGCCACATTGGACACACAGCGCATTATGTTAAAGACTCAGCACACTTCTATCCAAAAAAAAAAATTAGCTATCTCCATCTCAACCCTAGCTTACAGACTTATCAGCTTTAATGTTGTCTCACTGTTCACCAAAGTTCCAGTGAAAGACACACTTGCACTCATCAGCCAAATGTTTCCAGATGACATCACTGCTTTATTTCAACACTGCCTAACAACCAGCTACTTCCAAGGGGACAATGATTATTATGAGCAGACCGATGGGGTGGCCATGGGAAGCCCCCTCAGCCCAGTGATAGCCAATTTTTACATGGAACATTTTGAGAAAGAAACCCTCAACACAGCACCCAGGAAATCTGCAACTTGGTTCCGATTTGTGGATGACACTTTTACAATCTGGAGCCATGGTGAGGAGGAACTGCTGAATTTTCTGAACCACCTTAACAGCATCCACCCAAATGTACAATTTACCATAGAAACTGAAAAAGAAGGGAAACTGCCTTTTTTTAGATGTCTTGGTCTTTTCGCGAGACCCAACCACCAACTGGGCCACACAGTATATAGAATAGAAACCGACACACAGAGACTGGTATCTACATAAAAAACTCCAACCATCATCCACAACAGAAACAGGGCATAATCAAAACTCTGACAGATTGTGCAAAACGAATCTGTGAACCTCATCTCCTCCCTGATGAAATCAACCATCTATACTGGGCTCTGCAGGCTAATGGCTACTCCACAACAGAAATCAGAAGAGCTTTAAGACCAAGAGAAACCAAGAGGACTAAGGAGAAACAGTCTACCGCAGGAAAAATATTTCTACCATACATCAAGGGAATCACAGATCAAATAGGGAAACTGATGAAAAGCATTACCTACAAAACCATTTTCAAACCCACTAGGAAAATACAGCCAGATGCTACGGCTCAGCAAAGGACAAGAGAGACCCCCTCACTTCTGCAGGAGTATATCGCATACCCTGTAGCTGTGGAAAGGTCTACATAGGAACCACAAAACACAGCATTCAGACCTGTATTAAGGAACACGAAAGACACTGTTGGCTTAACCATCCTGAAAAATCTGCAGTTGCAGAACATGTGTTAAGCAATTCTTAAATTCTGGACAATTCAGAAGCCTACTATGTCAGGACTGCACAGGGAAGCCATTGAAATTCACAAACACCAGGACAACTTCAATAAGAAAGAAGAGATTTTGAAGATTAGCAGGGCCTGGCTCCCAGTACTTAAAAAATGGACTGAAAACCCCACCTGCAATACAATGCACTCAACCACACCTTTGCATAGCAAGTTCCACCCAAACAGTTAATGATTGGTTCCCCACCCTGGGACATGGACAATATACCACACTAAACTTTCCCTTCTCACTTAGACCCAGTAAGAAACAAACTTTTCTCTGTGATACACCTCTGAAGATGCCAGCCACAGATGCAGGCGAAACGTTAGGAACAAAATCTACCAGACCACAGCCACACAGCCCGGAAAACCCTCCAGAACCAAGCATGCCTTCCTTGAAAATTGCTGCCATCTGGAGTGAAAGGGATGGGGCCCGCAATCTGGACATGACCCACCCACCCTAGCGGAGGAAGGGGAAGGTGAGGGAGGGTCTGGGGATTTGCTGGACCAAACGTTCTGACAAAACGTAGCTCATGCCTCCCAGTGTGTTTTAAGTTAGGTAATTCGCCTGCAAGGGAAGGGAGTGAAAGGGACAGGGCCAGCCACCTAGCCATAGCCCACCCACCCTAGCAGAGGAAGGGAAACGTTAAGGAGGGATGGGGCGGGGTGCCATGCAAGGGAATGGGAGAGAGGGAGGGGAGCAAGGGGCCCCTTGCCCCTCCCCTCCCTTGCAAGCATTGTGCAATGATACATGTTCGAACCGTTCGCTTCCCCTTTTCTTTCTTTTCCACCTCACCAGACTGAGCCACAGCAACGCGTGGCAGGGCCCGCTAGTTCTAAATAAAAAGGCAGTATGTGAGATGGGAATAGTACAAAGAGAGACTGATTTAAAACAAGATCCGATCCAAATAGTAATCAGTTCACTCAAAGTGGGTGCGGGCCACTCCTAACTGTTGTCAGATAGGCAAAGTATGATAGTGTCACAGGGCTTGTAGAGCAAAACATATAAAGCTGAAAAAGAAAAATCTGATTTGGAAGCAGAAATTCTATACTTTTGTATCAATAGTACTAAGCTTGTGGCTTTTGGCTGCAAACCAGGCTGACTGTTCCAACCCATGGCAGCATCCTTAGCAGATGCTGTGCAGCTGCACAGCTATGAAGAGTTTCAAATTCCAGGTATTTGCATAGTGTGTGTCAAGGCTCAGCTGCTTCCACTGGTACTGTGGGGTGGGGGATGAGTAGGCAGTAATTGATCTGTACAGGAATTTGTGGATCCCATTGTTAGATACTTTTATTCTGTTTTTAGGTCACCATGTTCTCAGAACCCTATTTTAATGCAAAATTTAATATTTTATCTTCTCCTTTGAGTATTTTTTCTTAAAATGTTTAATTAAAAGTATTCTAATATCCCTTTATTGGATTTGTATGTATTTCTGAAAGAGTAAAAAATAAGCTGGGCCAGTTGTTGTCAAGCACACCTCAATTCCCTGTGCAGTAAGATATTCTGGGGTACTGGTGCTTACCCTGATTGGCTGAAGAAGAAGAAGAAGAAGAAGAAGAAGAAGAAGAAGAAGAAGAAGAAGAAGAAGAAGAAGAAGAAGAAGACGGAGGAGGAGGAGGAGGAGTTTGGATTTATATCCCCCTTTCCCTCCTGTAGGAGATTCAAAGGGGCTTACAACCTCCTTTTCCTTCCCCACTCACAACAAATACCCTGTGAGCGGGGGTGGGGCTGAGAGAGTTCTGAAAAGCTGTGACTAGTCCAAGGTCACCCAGCTGGCATGTGTTGGAGTGCACAGGCTAATCTGAATTCCCCAGATAAGCCTCCACAGCTTAAGCGGCAGAGCGGAGAATCAAACCCAGTTCCCCAGATTAGAATGCACCTGCTCTTAACCACTACGCCACTGCTGCTCTTTGTAGCTTATTTCCTTTGGAGGAAAGAACTCTGGGGACTGATGGTGTTTTTGTAATATTGTGTCTACTTACAAATATACAAGTAGGACACAGGTAGAGGCTCTCTGAGAG
The DNA here is from genome assembly GCF_021028975.2 of Sphaerodactylus townsendi. Classification (NCBI taxonomy): domain Eukaryota; kingdom Metazoa; phylum Chordata; class Lepidosauria; order Squamata; family Sphaerodactylidae; genus Sphaerodactylus; species Sphaerodactylus townsendi. The sequence continues at coordinate 124,090,785 of NC_059425.1, read as the reverse complement.
AGCAAGAGGTTCATCTGAGGTGCTTCAGGCATCTTCAGGCATCTTTCTCTCCCATTTTCTTCTAACACCTTTTTTTTTCTTTTTCCACAATCACTCACCTGCTTCCTCCCTTCAGCTGAGGGGGGGCGGGGTGTTCCACCTTCTGTAAACCTATATGGGTACAGGGCTTGAATCCCTGGCACTTAAGATCTGTTGAGGTTATATCTACAATCATTGACAAATTTACTATTGTTTGGTCTTGAATTCCCTCCCAAGGTCTGCCACCTTACGCCAAATTCATGAAACAGACAACTCATGGTAAATTCACAGTGTATAAATATTCTTATACTACTGCATTGTACATGGAATTCATTGAAATATAGCTGCTATTGAAGTGTTTCCATAAAAAGGCGTATAGTCTGTTAGAAATGATCCTTATTTATTTATTTATTATGAGATTTATAAGAGATTATATGAGATTTATTTTTACAAACTAAGGGATGTTGTGCACCATGGGTCTCTACAGTAATAGTTTGCATATTTTCATTTCTCTCTCTTGTCTGGAGGTGTCAAGCTTTTATCTGAAAATCGTAGCTTTCTCTTTAAGGGTCTGAAACAGTATACAGTCCCTGAGCCCTTCTTCTCTACTTATCTTGTGTTCCAACAACCCCAACTCTTTCCTTGCTGTGAGGTAAAACTTGATGATTGCTTGCTTGCAGACAGGAAGTGGGAATGGCATGGGAACCAGGGGGCAGGCAAATGAAATGACATGGGAAAAGCAATTGGAGGAATGAAATGACAAAAGGAGCATGTGAATTACCACGAGACGGAGTTGCTGGTCGGGGTGGGAGTTGAACGAGACCAGCTGACACTGCCCAAACAAGGGCAGAATTGGAAAGGGAGCCACTGTGGGAAGTTGCAGCGTCACCAGAAGAAAGGAGGAGTGAGCCGAGGCTTTAAAGGACTTGCCCTCCTTTGTTCAGGCCATGTGCTCGCCGGCCGGTAGAGCAAAGTTCGGGACCGGGCACCCACCCTGCTGAGCTGTAGCACGTACCCGCATGACCAGATCCAGATCCATGCTTAGCCTCACGCTTCTGTTCAATAAAATGGATATGGCCAATTTATTACCCCAGCAATGGTGTGATGTGTGTCATAGAGGGGCCTCGCACAAGAAGTGATCCACCCTCGGGCAGCAACACAATAGCTACCTGCTCTCTCATTGACTCCAGGCATTTACAACAGCAGTCAAAAACCCTGGACAAGGGCTTGACAACCTATCTCCTGATGAAATCTTAATTGTAGCAAAAGTTTTTGGGAAATCACATATTACACATATCCACTAAGGTAATGACTTCATTTAAACATTTTTTAAATTTGAGACAGCCTTCCACCCAAGTAATAGTCAGTGATGTGTCACTCTTCACATATAGCATGTTCAAACACTGAACTTGCCCTTCATGCAGTGCCAATTTTCTGTCAAACTGAGAACTGGATACTCTCAAATTGCTCATTTTTTCACAATTTAAAATGAGCTATAGTTTTCATGTATTGGCATCTTCATAGTTGACAATATTCTTCATCATCATTGTTGGTTGGTAGTTATGTTGGGAAAGACTGAGAGAAGTAAGTGACAAGACAGATGGGTTACCTGTTTCCTTAATGGAAAGAACCATTCTTCATGGTAGGGATGCGCAGAAAAGTAAAGTTTGTGAAAAAGGAAAGGAAACTGGTGGGGAGAAGAATGGGAGGGGGGGGTTAAGTGTTTGTGTTTATGTGTGCATATTTGTGAACTTTCAGTAGGATGTTCTCAAAAGAGACATTGGCATTTTTAAGTAGTCAATGGGAATGCTTGAAAAAATGGGACCAATTTGGGCTGAGCTCAACACTGTTGTCAGTGCTATTAATATAATCAAGGGGGAAAATATAATCACTGCATTTTGTTTTTAACCAACTGAAAAATTGTTGACAGTTTCCTTCTAAGCATATTTATAACAAAGTGAGTACTATTGAACCCAGTGAGACTAACTTCTTAGTAAATATGTATCAAATGGACTGTGATCTGTAATCAGTGAATAAGTTGTTAAACTAATAGTAAATAATAAGTAATTAATCACAAAGTCTAGCATCCAGACTTAGTGATAATTTACTGTACTAACTTTGGCAGCATTTATATGGTAAGATAATTCCATAAAGGGTTTCAGTGGAAGTTTGTACAATATCTCCAACAAGTTTCCACTGAAAACTATGAAATTATCTTACTGTATAAATGCTGCCAAAGTTAGTTGAGATAGTATACAAACCTGTTTTACTGCAACAATACAACCAGAAATTACTGGAGTTTTTCAACTGACTTTCTTTGAGCCACACCTAATATCTGCTGGCCCAAAATATTTGCTGGGTTGGAATCCTGCTTTTTTATAGAATTGTAAAGCAATGGTATTAAAAAAAAACTCCCTTGAACTTTCATTAGGTAGAAAAGAGTGCATCTCAGCACATCATTAATTTGCATTTTTTCCTAGTGACAATATGTTTGCTAACAACTCATTAAAAATTACAATTGCATTCAGTTTTTTTAAATTCCAGATTTAGCCAAGGTGTTCTATAAATTGCCTATCCCTGACAGAAATGTAAATATTTTTCCAAATGTTAAATTATAGTTTTTAGTATGAAAGAATGTAGGAAAGTTGGATTGTTGCACGGAAGCATTTGAGTTTCTACTGAAACATCTGTGTGAGATCTGTGTGTGGATTTCTCTGTCAGCATGGACAAGTTTGGCATTTCTATGAGTCTAATTATAATGTGTGCCCTAAAATAAGTCTAATTTATTTCACACAGGAACCTCCAAACCAATTCCTATGTGCATATAGACGTTGGCGCCTACAGAAACTATCAATTCTGACAGATACTGAGTCCAGCTGGAAAACACCATTTCAGTCTTCTCTACAGAGCAGGACTATCCCTGTGGTCACTACCATTGTGTACTTGGCACTGACTGGCTTCTTCAGGTCGCAAGGAAGGAGTTATACACCATTGTTCACCCTCTCTTCTTTCTGAAGAAGCTATCAAGCAGGCTACAAGTTATGGATACTGAAGTGAGATTTTCCATTTGGCTGCAAAAAAATTGTAATGGCATGGTACCCTCTGTAGCCAAGTGGAGGTTTCCAAACTTGTGAGGGATGATTTATGGGTTCTATAAGAATGAAATGTCATTATAAATTATAAATTACAAAAATATAATGACTTCGTTGAAACCCTTGAATCTGTGGATTTATGTAACCAGTAAACTGAAATGCAAGTGACATAACTCAGAAATGATTTTTTTCCAGACAGCTTTTTTTGAACATTTGAAGATACAACTGTGAACATCACATAAATTGAGATGGAGCAGGAAACAGAAGTGCTTCTTGCTCTCCACATCTCAATCCAAAATTTTCTAATCTACCTTGCTCGCACTCTTCAGGGCACATCGCAACCATTTATTTGACATTGGGTGTTCCCTTTTAGTAACCATGTTTGTAGCTTTGTTTGAGTCAATGAGTCTCTCTTTAGTTTTGAACAGGCTCTTGAAAGCTCATCATCAATAATTCTAAGTAATTTCAGATTTCCCCTTCTCATCTCAAAAGCACAGAGTCTATATAGCCTCAGCTCCCAGTGGTGCCATATCCTTAGTTCTGGCAGTCAGTTCTATCGGTATGGTGGCATTTCTTGATGTACAACTACTGAAAACATAAAGGAAATTGTCTGGCTCCAGGGTTTTTGACAGGTTTTTAATTAGGTCAAATTAAGAAAACAAATTTGTTCTTCCTAAACATTGTAGTTTATACATATCAGGTTGACCCCAACAACATTGGGCCTTTCCCCACTTACCTTTAGCTCCGCGCTACTTGAGGAGAGTAGCGCGGGGTCCCCCGGCACTCCCCACGAGAGGGGCGGCAACAGCGTAGCTGGCGCTCTTGCAAAGGGCGCCTTTTGATGACCCCGCACAGAGCCATTTACAACCCAATCCACAGCCCCAACCCCAGCCAGGGACAGCACTGCCGCCCCACCCTACCCCTTCTAGAGAACTTTCCAGCAGTGCAAACCGAGACAGACAATAAAGAATATTTTCCCCATTTTACTTTTCTGTAATCATACTCTGCCTTAATACAGTGTTCTGAAGTTGTTAAGAACACTTTGTATAGAGTATCCTTGTTTTACAGCAGCACTGCAAAGTATGCCAGTGCTATTCATATTACTTGAGAAATCCTTAAGATGGAAAAATAGTAGTTTGACTTAAACTGACCTGTGAGGTTATTGCTAAGGTGAGATTTGAAACAAATCTCAAAGCCTTATTAATTACACTATACCAGTTCTAACTACAGAAAAGGTTATTAATTATAGCGCATTGTATTGTTGAAGGCTTTCACGGCCGGAATCACTTGGGTGCTGTGTGGTTTCCGGGCTGCATGGCCGTGTTCTAGCAGCATTCTCTCCTGACGTTTCGCCTGCATCTGTGGCTGGCATCCTCTGAAGATGCCAGCCACAGATGCAGGCGAAACGTCAGGAGAGAATGCTGCTAGAACACGGCCATACAGCCCGGAAACCACACAGCACCCAAATATAGCACTGATCTAGCATAACAGGTCTCACCTTGCATTTTATATTTAGCAATGACCTGAAACCAGTTGCTCCCATAGTAGTATCAAAATAAGTCCCTTTTAATTGGTAGACTTTCATTTTGAAAGACAGAGATGTCTAGGAACCTTTGTCCTTTTACATGTGGGAGGTCCTTTATCTTAGAACCACTTGTTTTGATAGATTTCAGGAAAAGATCTATCAGTAAATTTCCTGGCTTGCCTTTTAGGATAGATCAGCTTTGGCAATTCACATTTATTAATTCCAGTGTTAATATCCCAGGACTCAAGATGGCTAACAATATGCCAACAGCTCAAACCCCCTTAACAGTACAATGGCAAGTACATCAATAAACAACACATTCACAGAGACAATGCCAAAAGTAACAAACTCTTTTGCAGCTCAACTAAAGCCTTCAGTATAATTAACAAAAAAGTAGCATCAGTTGAAAGTTCTCAGAAACAAAATTGCCTTGCCAGCCTCCCTAAACATGGGCAACAGTGGCACCTCCCCCGCCCCCCAAGCCCTCTTCCGATTGTTAATTCCATAAAATGGGTTCAGGGGCCAAGAAGGCCACAAACTGAGGCAAGGAAAATTTTAAAGGTCTGTGAGAAGGCATCATGAGCAGAAGTTGGGGGAGGTTCTGTGGCTCAGTGGAATTGTTGTCTTTTTCTTGACCTTTGAGTAGTTTCCAGGGCCACAGGAGGGAGGTAAATAGGCATCTAGAATGGGTAAGTAGGAGAGCTTGCTGGAACTTTTCTATTAGTCAGTGGCTGAAGTACTTTTACACTGCATTTTTGCTAGGCTTCTGTGGATTGCAACAAACTGTAGAAAGGGGAGGGTGGCAGTGAGGCAGAGAGATAGGTTGTTTCTGCATGGTCCAAATATCCTGGGTTGAGCAAGGGAAATATCCCAGTCTGGCCAAGAAATTCGCATAGTTCCCAGACCTAAAGTTGGTTTGTCCCGTGATCCCCCATCCGAGGCTTTTCAAAAATCGCCAATTTGGTGATTCTTTTATGCTGATGTTTTGGGAATGCGAGGGAGGTGGGAATACTATTCAGATCTTGACAACCCCTTCCCTTATTCATTGGGGAATAAAATATAAGAGACTGTGTTCTTCAAACAAAGAATTCTCCCTTCCAAATATTAGGCAGCTAGGATAAAGCAGCCTCTTTCTATAAATAAGTAATTTATTACTTCCAGAGCAGAGATATGGAAACATGAATTGGCATATGTGAATATTTATCTCCTTTTCAGAGGTAATTAAGGAATGGGTGGAAAGATCTATTATATTACAAAAACAGAACATACGGGCTCAAAACCTACGCCATATCTGTTCCTCCATTCTCTGCTACTATGCATGCCTCCCAGGTAGGCAAGCAAAAACTTTGCTTCTGCTTCCTGGAAATCAGATGGGCTGTCTATCTCAGGTGGAAATCTTAGCCTCTGCTTCTCTCTCCTTCCTTCAGTCTTTAAGTAAGCTGCCAATCCTAGGTGGAAGGGGAACAGCCTTTGCCTCTATTCCCTTCAAACTAGTCTGCCTGCCTGCCAATGAATACCTACATCCATGCCTCACAGTTATTGCCCCAGAGCAAACAGCAAATGGAAACATAGGAATCCAAACTTACAGAATCAGAAAGCCTTCCAAACTCCAGAGTTTGTGAAATGATTAACAGAAGGTGTAAATGATGTATATAGATTCCATCTGCTAGACCAGTCACTGTTCTGCACAGCCTGTAAGACTGAGCTGTTCTGCCAGGCCTAAGGTTGAGGGAAGTAATCGCAACTTCATTTTTCTCTTTCCTTTTAAAAAACCACATCAACTACTAGATGGTGGACTCACCACCCTACATGAAAAGAAAAGAAAAAAGCAGATATGAAATATAATGCGACAATCTCTATCCCCAGAAAATAACCAATAACCCATACAGTAACGTTTAGTAATGAAGTGATTAGAATAACAAAGTAGATAAAAAGCTCTACCATTCTGCCATCACCCCATGTATAAAATATTTCCAACTAACCAAACCCTTTCACTTCTTTACCAGATTATAATTATTGTTCCCATCTTTTCTTTTCTTTTTATAAAGTTAGTTCCATTAATACCATCTTTTTATACACAAGCAACTAAAAGATATTACGTACATATAATAATTTACTTTACTAGCATTGTCTATTTATTTAATTCCTCATTTATCTATGCATGCCCTGTATTATATTCAAACATTTTCAGATTGTTTAAACGTTTGGAATTACTCTATCTGCTTTAATTGAAACTCATCTTAAATCTATATTCTTTTTCTTCTGCTCTATCCCTTCTACCTTTCCTAACTCTCAATTTAACCCTTGGTATATATAACACTCCATAAAAGAAAATGTTAGAAAAGAAAGACAGAAGTAAGCTCTTTCAGGTTGTCTGGAGTTTTAAAAAATTTTGTTGAAGAATTTTCTTGTGTCCTGAATATCTGTAGTTGTGTTATAGGATCCATTGCAGGTGAATCCCAATCCCTCAATCATCATCCATCTAAAAGAAATTTTCTTGTTTTTGAGAACATCTGTAAGAAATTTAAATTCTTCACACTTCAGCAAAATCTCACATGGCAAGCCCTTCATGAGAATTAGGTCCCGACTTTGAAACTGCAGCTTTTTCTAATAATGCAAATAAAGAATATCTTTAAATGACATTTTTGTCACATGCATGACATAGTTCTGAGGGAGATTCTTATTACTGACTGCTAAAGATCTTACACAATAAATTTTATCCACCATAGACTCTATTTCTGCAACAGAAAGAGACATGAACTCCATTAGCTCTGGAATAAAGTTTTTTCTAAGATGTTCTCTTTTTCTGGCATTCTGCAAATCCCCATTGCACAGTCCTTTTGCTTTAAATCCAGAGTGTGCTGTGAGATTTATCAGCTTGACTATTTAATTCTGTCTGATTTACTTCTACATTTGCAATTTATTATCTCCTCCATCATCTTGTTCTTCACATCCAACATCACATTCCACATAGATGATAACAACAGCTCAATTTTTTGCATTGGGTCCTGTGCACTGAAATCAGATGCAGCGATCATTTTTTTTCTCTACCATCTTCACTTTCACCCCTAGATATCCTTCTGAATTCATTAAATGTCCTTCTTGCTGATTCACTCAATTTTAATCAGTCCAGTCTCTATGCAAATTCCTCTCTTCTCCCCTTCTCCTTCTAAAAAAAATCACAAGCACTAAGATAAACTTTCCCTTTCAAGAGGAGTTATAGTTCATTCCCCCCACTCCAGACTATGGCAGCAATGGAAACTCCAATCGAGCTGGCCTCCCTGCTCCCTCTCCCTTATCTCCCTAATTCCTTTTCTCCTTTCCCCTTTCTCCACATAGTTGATAGTTTTTCATGCCTAGGTTACATGTCAGAACTGATTGTATTTTAATCTATGTATCTCTGTAAGCCACCATGAGCCCATAATGGAAAGAACAGCCTAAAAATAAAGTTAAAATTTAAAAAAATCTGGTACTATTCTCATGGGCAGGAACATTAGCTAAATGTTACAGTCAAATACATCCCTGTCAGGCACATATCTGCTGAACCCTTATTTATCCTTACTTTCCACCTCAGTTCCTGGTAAAAGGAAACTAGACAGCAAGGCGCTAGAGTAACTATCATATTGGGACACACAAAAATAAATATTTATTTGCACAGTGATGTAAAAATGTAAACTGGGGAATTCACTGGCAGGGTCTGAAGTGACCTGTTGACGTTTTGGTTGATGTTTTGATTGAGCCCTTTCTATGTGTGTGCAATAAAGACAGTTCTTTCAAGCAAGCATTTGCAAAAAAGATAAACTTACTTTTAATTCAAACAACTTTGTGTCACAAACATTGTTCCAAGGAAAGTGATAGGAATGTAGAAAACTGCACAACAAGTAGATTGGTTTGCTCAGGAACAGTCAGCTACGCTATGTGCTCAGTACCAAGTCAGAAGGAGAGAGATGTAGTTAAAGAAGATGGCCGTACCAAAGAAGAAGGAGGAAGTTGGTAGGTGGAGTTAAACATAGCGAGCAAATAACACAACAGGACAATCCAAAGACATATAATGCCCTCCCACCATGGTTCAGGCATGCAATAGTTGACTATTCCAACAGTGACAGCCACAGGTAGAGAACTTATCCAGCAGGGCTCTATTTATGTCTACGGGTCACCTAGCATGCAACCTTTCTAGGAGTCATTTGAGTGACTGACTGCATGAAATATGTTCTGAGCTATTTACCTCTTTTCCACATTTGTGATGCTTTTCTGGCTGGACTAGCAACAAAAGACAAGGGTAACTGGACTTTTTCAGTATCATTCAACCTTTTATCTTCTCCTACCACACTGTTGTTCCCATTGCTATGACCCTACAGGGCCAAAGCGCACAAACTTTAGGCTAAATGACAAAAATCCAACAGCCTTTAGCTCTTGCTCTTCAACACACATCAAAGACTTGTGCCTTTAGCAAGCTGTCTTGGGAGTGGGAGTCAGTCACTCCCAGTAGAACTTAGGGCCCGGGTGTTACCAGTTGCAGTCCCTTCCCTTGCAACTCTGGCAAGCTGCCTCGTTTGAAAAGTACTTATTAAAAATTTGCAGTACACCACCTTGAGCTCTTTAGAGGAAGGGTGGCATAGAAATATACTTGCTAGATAACACTCTAAAGTGTACACCTACATATGTTTACACCAAGATAAGTACCCCTGTAATATCCACAACAGAACAAAGCGATTCTCATTTCAGTGGTAAATGAATTGTTTTTATTATTAATTAAATTATACTTTGAAGTTCTTCCTGGTCACTTGGAATTCTACAAACTGTTACAATTAGACTGATTAAAGAGCTTGTGTTAAGGGTGTTGTCTGATGCTACAATCACATTCTGAGAGAATGAAGCTTTTTGATGTATGAACTTCACTCAAGGGGTGTGTGTGTGTGAGTGAAGTGATTTCAAGTCACTACTGACTCATAGTCAACTCTATGTATCAGTGTTCTTCTATTAACAACTTGCTCAGGCCTTGCAAACTGAGGGCCATGGCTTCCTTTATAGAGTCAGTGCTTCTTGTGTTGGGTCTTCCTCTTTTCCTGCTGCCTTCATACTTTCCCAGGATTATTGTTTTTTTCCAGTGACTCTTGTCTCAAGTTGTAAAACAGTTTATTTATTAAAGAGAACATTGTATTTTATTATTGAGTTTTACTTCAGGACATATCTATTAGTTTTTCATCCAGGTGTAGCAGTTATACTTATACGTAACTCTTTTTGCCATCTAGTCTCTAATCCTCTGAAGTTTTCATAATTACTATATGGTACCTAATTTGCAAATGAATGCTCTATTTTTATTTATTTCATATATTTTACTGACTTCATTTATAGTCCTTTGCTCACTGAGACTAAAGATGGCTTATAAATGGGAGGGAATCATATCCCATACATATACCAAACATACATTGAATGCTTACCTTTGAGGCTTTTCATTGTGAAGTGAACTTGTAGTGGGGTCTCTGTGCTTTTCTGTTTACACATGAGAAGGCAATCCACAGCCTGCAGTACAGTTTGTCTGCTGAACTCTGCCAGGCCTCTGCTTGTCACAGTTCTCTTCCCTTCAACTTAGCCTTAAAGGCACAGATCTCATCACACCCAGTAGTCTCAAGACTAGAACTTATATTGCCTCCCCCTTCATTCCCCTACTCTCTCTCTCTCTTTCTTCCTGCCATTGCTGCCACAAGAGAAGAGAAAAACTTGTTTGAAAATAGAGACTTGTTTGAAATAAAGTTTTAAAAAATCCTCCCGATCATTAAGGGGAGCAGAAGCAGAGTGGAGGAGGTGAGGATGAAGCCAAAGCTGGCAACATGGAATGAGAGTGAGGGGGAAGGCATGGATGGCAGTGCAAGGGAGTGGCCATGGGTGGACTGGCCATGGGTGGACTGAAGATGTCCAGGGCAAAGTGTGCCCACTGGCAAATCTCCCCACTCTGGTGAAGAAAATTAAAAGTTGTGATAGAAGTTGTGTCGCTTGCTGCACAGAGAATGGAAAAAGCAGGGGTCCAGGAAATAGGTCTGTACAGGAAATCTCACCACAACATTCACCCGCACTGTGCAACAGACACAACTTCTTGAGAATAATAGGCCAATCTGACCATAAAATATGGAATAAACAATGTAGGGTCTTTTTCCACATATCACGATTACCCCATTTGGAAGGCATTTTTTAATCCCATCATTCACCATGAAGTTTGTTTGCACTTAACTCCCCCAAACATTGTTTCCTGGCTGCCATTTTAAAGCTTTTTTATGAATGCACTTCAGTGGTGATTCACAGTATTGCTAATTTATTGATCTGCAAAATGGGAGGAAAATGGAAATGAACTTTGAAGGTAATTAAATTTAAGAGGGGCTGAAGCAGTGAGGTGAAGGACAAAAAAATGGCAGTGCAGTAATTAAAGAGGAGGTTTTATGACCAAGGCAAGGGAGGAAAATGACTCACTGTTTTGGTAGGAAAGAAAAATAGTTTAAAGTATGATCACACTGTGAAGGAAGCTGGCTTGGAAACATTTCAGAGGGAAAACATTCTATTAAAGTATTTTCAGAAACAACAGAGGAAAAGTTGCTGTCAAAGACCTGAATAGTTCAAGAACTCAACAGTGAGAGGAATGAACCATGGCCTTAGATATCTCTAATGCACGGAGCATGGGGAAGAAACATGACTAACATGAACCCATAGCACAGCAAAGCAAATATGATATACCGTAATAGGCATCCACGAAACCTTATGGGATGAATCTCACGATTGGTGTCAAAAAATTTTTTAATCACTGTCAGAATGCTGGTCAAGTTGCTCAGGTTGTGAAAGGGAACCATTTTAAAACGGTCCTGTGAAATTTTTTCTATTAGAAGGCCTAATTAGATTCTGTTTCACATGTTTGATGTTGTGAGCAGGGAGTATAAGCTACCTGTCTCAGTCTCTCAAAACATTAAAGAGATGCTGTGATTATCTGTGCCAGGCTGGCCCAAGTCACTAATTGGCTGACAGGTAAGTATGACCAGAAGCTTGGTTCTAGAAAGTTCCACTTAAATTTAGCACTAATTGGTTGAATTACATTCACCTGATTGTGATTGATGAATCCTTATAAAAAACTTACTATGGGGCTAGAGTTGTTATTCTATTCTGAATGAACCTGAAATGCTGTAAGAAATTAAGGCCAAAGCTAAATGGATTTCAAGGACTGAGCTAATATTTGTATATTGTTGAGTGCTTTATCCTGTCTTATGTCTCAGCTAATATTCTGCTATTTATGCAGATGTTATTATTCATGCTGAAGGACTTTTCATGCTGACTTTTAATTTTCTTCTTTTTATAAAACTTAAAAAAAAACGATTTGGTCTGCTGTGTGTCCACTTACTCTCAAGAATCCATGTGAGCCGGGTGGCAAAAGCCTAGGCTACTTTTTTTGACAATTGGAATGCAATAACCTATTTCAGAGAAATAGACCAACTCGGAAAGGAGAAGGAGTAGCATTATATGTCAGGAATGATTACACCTGTGAGCAGGTCCTTGAGTTAAATCCTGGAAGCCAGGTTGAGAGCATCTGGATAAAAATTAATGGGGAGGAAAACAACAGTGAACTTATTGTGGGTATTTATTACAGACCCCCGGCCAGACTGAAGAGCTGAATTATGCCTTCCTGGAATAGATGACCAAACTTTCAGAAAGGAGCGAAGTCATAGTAATGGGATATTTTAATTGTTTTGATATTTGTTGGAAGTCAAACTCTATCAAGACTATAAGATCCAACAAATTCCTTACTGACCTTGCAAATAATTTCATGGTTCAGAAGGTGGAACAAGCAGCAAGAAGATCAGCTATTTTAGATATGCTCCTAACCAACAATGATGACCTGGTTAATGGTGTGGAAGTGGTAGGATCCTTAGGTGGAAGTGGCCATGTTCTCATGGAGTTTGTTACACAGTGGAAAGGGGATGTCAAGCATAGTCAGACAAGCATAGCCAGACTTAAATAAACCAGATTTCAGGAAACTCAGTAAACTACTGGGTGTGATCCCTTGGTTACAAATTCAAAAAAAGAGTGCATAATAGCTGGGAGTTTCTTAAAGTGAGATCTTGAAGGCGTAATTTCAAATAGTTCCAGTAAGGAAGAAAAATGGGGGGTGTCTAAGGGAACCAGGATGTGTGACTAAAGAACTTTAAACTGAGCTAAGATTTAAAAGGGACATATACCAAAAAAATGGGGGAAAAGGAAGAGATCACCAAAGAGGAATTCAAACAAATAGCCAGGATGTGAAGGGAGAAAGTCAGAAAAGCTAAAGCTCAGAATGAACTCAGGCTTGCTAAAGATGTTAAAAACAAAATTTGTTTTTTTGTTATGTCTGTAGCAAAAGAAGGAAAAAAGATATGGTAGGATTACTGGGTGGAGAAAATGGAAAATGCTAGCAGGGGATAGAGGAAAGGCAACACACTCTTTTTCTTGGTTTTCTCCCAAAAGGAAAACCTGGAGCAAATGGAACATAAGATACAGTAGGGAAAATGCAGCACAGAAAAAATAAAGATACAGCAATATCTGAATACTTTAAATGAAATCAAATCTCCAGGGCCTGATGAACTACATACCAGGTTTTTAAAAACAAACAAACTGGTAGATGTAATCTCAGAACCACTTTGCAATAATCTTTGAGAATTCCTGAAGAACAGGAACAGTCCCAGCAGACTGGAGGAGGATTAATGTTGTCCCCAACTTCAAAAAGGGAAAAATAGGACACAAATAATTACTCTCCAGTCAGCCTGACATCAATACCAGAAAAGATTCAAGAGCAGATAATTAAACAGACAGTCTGTAAGCACTTTGAAGGGAATGCCATGATCACTAAAAGCCAACATGGGTCTCTCAAAAACATGTCATGCCAGACTAATCTTATCCTTTTTTTTGATAGAGTGACAAGTTTGGTAGACGAAGGGAATGCTGTGGATATAGCATACATTGACTCCAGTAAGGCCTTTGACAAGGTCCCTCATGGCATTCTTAAAAGCAAGCTAGTAAAATGTGGGCTAGACAATGCTATTGTTAGATGGATTTGTAATTGGTTGACTGACTGAACCCAAAGAGTGCTCACCAATGGCTCATCTTCATCCTGGAGAGAAGTGACTAGTGGGGTGACTCAGGGTTCTATCCTGGGTCCAGTGCTATTCAATATTTTTATCAATGACTTAGAAGATGGAGTAGAGGGCATGCTAATCAAATTTGCAGATGACACCAAATGAAGAAGTGTGGCTAATACATCAGAGGACAGGGTAAGAACTCAAAATAACATGGACAGATTTGAGAGCTGGGCCAAAACTAACAAAATGAATTTCAGCAGAGATAAATTTAAGATACTACACTTAGGCAGAAAAAATGAAACACTTGACTTGACAGTACATGTGAAAGGGATCTGGGAATCTTAGTAGACCACAGACAGAACATGAGTCAGATGTATAATGTGGCAGCCAAGAAAACCAATTAAATTCTGGAGTCATCAATAGTAATATAGTGTCTAGAAAAATAGATGTAATACTACCACTCTATTCTGTATTGTTCAGACCTCACCTGGAATACCATGTCCAGTTCTAGGCACCACAATTCAAGAAGGATATTGATATTTGGAGGGTGACCAAAATAGTAAAAGGAATGGATTCCATGCCCTATGAGGAGCAGCTTAGGGAGCTAAGTATGTTTAGTCTGGAGAAGAGAAGGCTAAGGTGTAACATGACAGCTGTGTTTAAATATTTGCAGGTATGTCATGCTGAAGAGGGAGCAAGATTGTTTTCTGCTGCTTCAGATACTAGGACAGGGATACTAGGACATGGAATAATGGATTCAAGGTGCAGGAAAAGATATTCCACCTAAACATTAGGGAGAATTTCCAGACAGTAAGGGCTGCCTTGGGGAGGGGATGGAGTCTCCTTCTTTGAATGTTTTTAAACAGAGGCAGGGAACCCCTCTGTCAAGGATGCTTTGGTTGTGTATTCCTGCATGGCAGGTGGTTGAACTTGATGGCCCTTGTGGTCTCTTCCAATTCTATGAGTCTATTGAAAAAATGACATTATGAGTTATTGTGCTATATTGCTGTCTACTCCCTTTATAAAAATGCCGTCATGAACATTTCTGTTGTGCACGTCTTGTGAAATTACAGAATGACAGATGTGAAGGGGCCTTCCTGAGAAAGGCTATTCCACTAGAGACTTTTGAAATCATTATTTGAAAAGAAAAGACATTGCCAAAATTACTACATTATGTGAAATCTATTCCCATTCAGTGTGGAGTGGCATATAAGTATGCAAGAAGACCTTATTTCTGAATTCTAGTAAAAATTGGAATAATAAAAATGACTTCCTGCCTGGATGCTGTTTAACTAGAAGGAATTCATTCTCCTTGTTGAAGCAGAATGGTTGGTTTTTTAAAAAAATAATTATTGATCTGGTTTCTTTTTCAAGCATTATGGATCTGAGATAGGAAGGCTGGATATGAATTTGGGAAATTTGGCTTTAACTCCCACCTTAGCCATAAATGTATTGTGGGATCAATATGATTTAAATCGCTCAATTATATCATGATATCCTTACTCTTTGGGTATCTTTGGGTGGAAGAAAGTTATCTGGGGGACTGTTTTTATGCTTTAAATTTTGGGCTAGATTATAATCGGTAAGTCTCCTTGAGTCACAAGAAAAGGCAGGATGTAAGTATTTTAATAAACGCATACATTCAAATATGTTTACTCTGTGTTTACTCAGAGGTATTACTGGATTCCATGGAATTTGCTTCATAGGACCTTAGCCTTGATCCCATGGAGGATTTTTAAAGATGGAACAGGGTGATATTTGCAGATTTTTCCTCCCACTGCAAACTTCCCTCTCTGCCTCCATCACATGCTGTTCCTGGCTGGTTCTCTTTTTCACGGGAGCAATATTTCAGGAGGTGTTTTGAGTTACAGAAAGACAGGTGGAGATGGCGAAGTGAAATCCCTTCCATCCATGGAAATCTATGTGGTGCCCAAGCTCTTATGTGACCTTCATGCCACAGTGCTTTACCCACATATTTTGAAACTAGTCAAGTGTCATCAACACTTTCCCAATTGAAATCATGTAGTTATAATGGTTGGTGAAGGGTTCCAGTTATAGTTCTATTAGAAAGCTATTCATGATGTATTCATTTGAAGCTCTTATTAAAAAGACTTCTAGTTACATTTATTTTATTGCATAATATTAAGAATGTGTTTTGACACATTCCGGGAAGGAGGAGAGGCATTGCTGGCTCTTGGTGCGACATGCACGTCGCACTGAGGCCCAGCCACGCTCCCTTTTCCTTCCCGGAAGTGTGGGGGCAATTTTTCCATCCCTCCATGTCACTCTCATGGGGGTGCCCAGGGTTTTTGTCCCCGGATGTCCCCGTGGCAGCTACGCCACTGCCTTTGCAGCCACATGGTAATTGTGGGTCATACATTAGTCATTCTGAAATCAACCTAGAATTCCAAAACACTTTCCCCTCTGTAACTTTCAACTTATTACTTTACAATTGACAGCAATTGTTTATATTATTTTGGTTCAAATTCATGAACTTACCGTTTGCACAATTAAATGTGTCTAAATTCAGCAAGTTAATTTTGGTTCCTCAAATCGTTTTTTGTTTTAAAAATGCTTCCCATTGTGATGTCTTTCCTTCTAGTTTCTGTCCTTTCTACTTACTTTCTTGCATGAGTGATAAATTCAGGGGAAATGCAGCTATAAAATAAGACAACAAACCTTTCAGAGTCTGGGAAAAACAGCAAAAGGATTATCATGATTTTGAGTTGCCAGAAAGAAACAGTCATAATGAATGAAATATGGGAGGGCTGGATTACATTGATTCCACAAAGTAAAAGAAAGGGCTGAATGATGCAAAGTGAAAAGGGCAGATGCTGACAAAGTGGTATTTGTTTCTTTATCATTTTAATTCCCTTGATCCAAAATATGATTATGCTAATGCAGTTAGACCAACTTTTTTATTTTTGCTAGAATAACCTGGTCTTAGCCTAGAGCACCACAGTGCACCTGTCCATTTGTTTAAAACCTGACTTGCATAGTAATGTATATTTCATGTGGGACTGAAGTTCTGCCTGGAAGACTAGCAACTTATGTAGATTTCCCTCAGAGGAGTAAAGGTATGTAGCAATGGGACACATAACTTCTCCACTTTATTACCTCCTACTGAGCAACAATGCAGTTTTGCCTTGATGTGTCCTTATTTTTAGAATCATAGAGTTGGAAGAGACCCCATCAAGTCCAACCCCCTGCAATGCAGGAACACATAATCAAAGCACTCCTGATAGATGGTCATCCAACCTCTGTTTAAAAAACCTCCAAAGAAGTAGACTCCACCACACTCCTAGGTAGTGCACTCCGCTGTCCAACATCCCTTACTGTCAGGAAGTTTTTCCTGATGTTTATGATGTATTGGACCCAGTAGTTTTCAAGCAAGAGAATATTTCATTAGAAGAAGATTTATTTGATTGAAGGAATGAGCCTTTTCACTAGATTTTGTTGAAAATAAGATTCTTTTCTCCAATAAAAGACTCCTCACTAAGCAAAGTTATTGGACTCAGAATATTTTCAATCCTAAAGTCTTAATGGACTTTTGAAAGCACTTTCAAAGTGTTATTATTCCTCTGATTTTCAAGAAGAGGAGGAGTTGGACTTTTATCCCCCTTTTTCTCCTGTAAGGAGACTCAAAGGGGTTTACAATTTCCTTTCCCTCCCCCCTCCCCATAACAAACATCCTGTGAGGTGGGTGGGGCTGAGAGAGCTCCAAAGAACTGCTAGTAGCCCAAGGTCACCCAGCTGCCATGTGTTAGAGTGCACAAGCTAATCTGGTTCACCAGATAAGCCTCCACAGCTCAAGTGGCAGAGCGGGGAATCAAACCTGGTTTTCCAGATTAGAGTGTACCTGCTCTTAACCACGCAGCAGAGGCAGAGCAAGGGGAAACTTCACCTGGGGCACACACGCGCCCTGCACCCCTGCCGTTGCATGCCCTTTCCCAGAATGCCTCCAGAATGCCCCTCAACGGCCTGGCCACGCCTCCGGTGCTGCTCCGCCTGGGGTATCCCCTTCGGGGATGGGGCGGTATAGAAATTTAAGAAATAAATAAAAATAAATATTGTGCCCCCCCCTGCCCTGTGGGTGCCACTCCACTGAAGCCCAGCAGTGTAAAGACCACTCCCTGCCTTACCTTATAAGCAACACATTTCATTTACTGCCTTTATGCTTACTATATAATGTGACTACTAATTTAAATAATGAAGTTTTAAACAGTTTATCTTCATATGGATCTTTGTGGTACCCATAAACAGTCCATCTGGTCTGAGCTGCTCCCACAAATTTTAAGTATGATGTATAATCACCATTACATTCTTGCTAAGTAAACAACAAAACAACAAAACTTCTGAGTCCAGAGGATCCCAAGGTTCATTTTAAAATATGCATGTTTGTTATTGACTCTAGGAGTGTCTACTTTGTTTTTCAAAGACAGAATAATATGTTTTACATATGAATCTCTGTGGAATATCCTGTATGCTAGTTGTGACATGGCTACATCACTTTGTAATCAGTCCAGTTATATGATGAAGTGCTGCACTAAGACTAGTGAGACTGGAATTCAAATTCCTGCTTAGATATCCATTGTAAAAGCTGTGTGTAGCCATGTACATAATATGATTTAACAATAGAACTAACAGCATTTCCATTTGCAAATGCAGAAACAGAAGGTGGAGTGGGGAAAGGCTAAAGCTTTTTGGTTGTGGTGGGTTTTCCGGACTGTGTGGCCGTGGTCTGGTAGATCTTGTTCCTAACATTTCGCCTGCATCTGTGGCTGGTATCTGTGTGTAACAGGCTTCTCTCTGTGTATCACACAAGTGTGTAACAGACACAAGAGTGTAACAGGCTTCTCTCTGTGATACACCTCTGAAGATGCCAGCCACAGATGCAGGCAAAACGTTAGGAACAAGATCTATCAGACCATGGCCGCACAGCCTGGAAAACCCACCAGAACCAGTTGAATCCGGCCGTGAAAGCCTTTGACAATACACTAAAGCTTCTTCTCTCTGACTGCCTTGGTCACAAGCAGAAAAGCTGGCATGTGAGGGGGAGGGGGGGCAGAAAACTCACATCCCATGTCTGAAACAAAGTTCTCCTGTTAGTCCATAATGAACCCAATTATTTTGTAATTTGTTGATAAGCCCCCAGAGTCAGCCATGAAATTATCTGGGATGATCCTGGGACAGTCACTCTGTCTTAGTATAGTCTATGTGACAGAGTTACTGTGAGGATAAAATGAAGAAAAAAACCACCCTGAGTTCTTTAAAGAAAGCGGTAGGATGAAAATATGGAAGAATGTGTGTTTATTTATATTATATTATATTATATTATATTTATTTATTTTATTCATTACATTTATATACCGCCCTCCCCTGAAGGGCTCAGGTATAGTTTCACCCCAGGGCCTAGTTTAATATTAATGGTTCAAGTACTTATAAATCAGGCTGATTATTATTATTTAATATGTCTCAAAATATATTACTAGCTTTCATTGAGTAACACTTAGTCTTGATAAAGAATCAGTGGATTTAATGTTCAAGCACACTCCCAAACAAGGTAACTGAACACTCAAAATAGAATAAGTAAATCTAGTGCAAACTATGCCACTCTGATTAACATCTGTGAAATTCCTACAAACAGAAATAAACTCAGATTTCTATGTTGCATATATAATGGAATAATGGTCAACATATTAAACAGTATGTCAGGGTTTTTCAGCACTGCACAGTCTAAATGTCAATGGTCTAAACACTCCTGCTGTACATGCAACTCAGCAACATTTATGTTTATTCAGAAAACAAGATTTTAAAGATGTAGTATTGGTCACAGTGGTATTGGTCACAGTGAATTAGCAACTGTATTAACCTTTGGTATTAAAAGAGACAAACAAAATATTTATGTGTTGTGGTAGAATTGTATATTATGAGAACAATCAGTATGTGGTTCATATTTACCCTTTGGCTATCTTACAGTTCTGCATGCTACCTTGGCAGCTGTCCATATATGAATATGAATGTCAACATTAATCATAAAAACTACTAAATTCCATCTGATCTGACACAGGGATTAACAAAAAAGAGAAGACATGCATGTCATATGAGGTATCCCTGCATTAGGTGCAAAGTGGCAGTGTTATGATACTGAGATGACATCAACAGTTGTGCTCTTAACAGAGGCTTTATTGAACTGTCAAGTATAAGCCCAGAGAGGTGGTGCTCTGTTCCCTTATAACCCTTCCCCCAGTGAATACAGTTTCTGTTAACATGGTTCTATTCATCATGATACATCCTTTCTATTTTACAAATACCGGTAACTTTTTAAAGCAGTAGCACAATCAATAAATCTACTAAATAAGCTGTCTGGTCTAAGTTATGTTTAGCCACAGAACTGAATTCAGTAAAGTGATATTATAGGAGAGTCTCTTGTGCTGTTTCCCATTTACATAACCATTAGGGTAGGTGGATGTTCTCCATGTGCACCCATGTCATGAGTGCCCACTATTAGCCACTGGTCCTGGTTTTTCTTCATTTTGCTGGTCTTCTCTTCCAGCTGCCAAAAATCAATTAGGAAGAGAATAGAGTGTCCTGTTCTAAGGACCATTTTTTTAAAATATAGAAATTAGAGCAGCTGTTGACTTCTTAACAGCTCAGCAAGAATAAATTTGGAAATGCCAGCAGTCCTTATCATGAAATAGTCCTAAAGAAGACAAGAATTAACCTAGCCATACCTCAGTGGTTAAACTAGCTGCTGTCATCTTACAGGGTTCATCTGCTTGAAACAGTACTTGTGCTGAAAACCCCTTAAAATTAAATATCAGCACTGAGAGACTGCAGCAAAATGGTGGACTAGGGATACTGTGTTGAGTAGTAAAATGAAGCTCAGCAGGCCTTAAGTCTCAGAACAAAAGAACAGGAAACATTATCCATTTCAGCAACTCTCCAAAAACTACAGGGACTAAAGAGGTCTAAAGAACCCCAAGTGAAAATCAACAAACCCTCCTGATACATAATACTTTATACAAAGAGCCATTGAGAATTGCTAGGTTCTGTTAACCCGGGCCTTCAAGAATTTCACCTTGAAAATAAAGGCAGCCAGGAAAAAGGTTCCTTCACTCAAGCATAACTAAGCCTGTAAAAGAGACTCACATCAGGCCACAAATTCCATACCTTCTCCCCTCCAAACGGGCAGAAGAAGAGGATATATCTCCTTTCACTCCTGTAAGGAGACTCAAAAGAGCTTACAATCTCCTTTCCCTTCCCCCCCCCCCCACAAACATCCTGTGAAATGGGTGTGGCTAAGACTGCTCCAAAGAACTGTGACTAGCCCAAGGTCACCCAGCTGGCATGTGTTGGAGTGCACAAGCTAATCTGGTTCACCAGATAAGCCTCCACAGCTCAAGTGGCAGAGCAGGGAATCAAACCCGGTTCTCCAGATCAGAGTGCGCCTGCTCTTAACTACTACACCACGCTGGCTCTCAAGGATAAGGAGGAAGTCTTTAGTCAGGCAGCATCTGCAAGGCCATATCTCCAAGCTCCATCCCCTCAGATCTGACAGGTCATGCTCCCAGGCTTGCAGAACCTTGGCAGTTAGGGAGGGGGAAGGGAGCTATCAGTCAGACAGTCTCTCGGAACCACCAGAAGGCTTCAGAGCTGCCAGAAGGAATGTGTGTAAGGCCCTGCCCCCCAATTTCTCTCTTC
The DNA here is from genome assembly GCF_021028975.2 of Sphaerodactylus townsendi. Lineage (NCBI taxonomy): Eukaryota > Metazoa > Chordata > Lepidosauria > Squamata > Sphaerodactylidae > Sphaerodactylus > Sphaerodactylus townsendi. The sequence goes on along the minus strand of NC_059425.1, from coordinate 124,069,354 downwards.
AGAACTGACGGGGCTTTGATGTGGAGAGACAGAAAGAGGGAAAGAGGGAAATTGTGTTTGCCAGGACACAATTCCAACCTTCTCCTTCAGAGTCAAGAGAATGCAAGAGGGGAAAGGAGTCCTTCCCTCTCACTGTGACTTTTAGTCAGGCAGGCCGCAGCCAAAGCCTTAGAAAAGAACCATTCTGAATCAGAGGATCTCTCTGGCAAGAATTCCCAGGTTCTTCTCAGAGCTGACATAGCCAAATAGGGGAAACGTGTCTTTATTCAGGTTGGCACAAAGCCAAAGTCTTTGAAAAGAACCAGTGAATGCAGATCACCCCTAATCAAAGAGAAGGAAGGTGTTTTCTGTTACACACCTACAGATGCCGTCCCTCTGTCCACCAGTGCCCTGAGGAAATTTTCCCTCCAGAAATTGCAACCATCAGTTTATACCTTTGATTGAGTAGGCCCTTTGTCAGTTATATTTAAAGTAGTGTGAATGTGATTATTTAACTTTACATTTCAAAAAAAAATTTACATTTCACTTTGTGGTATCCCACCTCGATAATTATAACAAAAAGCATTGATGTTCTTCAGCTGTTCAGTTTGGGCACAGCTCAGTCAGGTAGAGTCTGCTTTTAGGGTCCAGCCAGGCTGCCTTTTCAGCCAGCTGCTCTTTGCAGCTAGCCGAACTAAGGTAAGTGGGGTGTGTGTGCAGGGGGTGGGGCACTACAGAGGGCAGGGCCTGGGCACTGTTTGCCCCATGCCACTGAATCAATGTGTTTCTAGTGTCACTGTTTTATTAATACCAGGGATTCAGTACAGGTTCCTTTTTTAATCTGACCCTTTAATCCCTCAGAGTAGTTTAAAACCAGTATAGAACAGAGCCCATTCCACACACACCCGTTCAAAAACTCACTCTGAACCTACTCCAAACCACCAGAGAACAGAGCTGAACTCATGTTCACTCTCATATTCTGGTCAGGAATCCCTTCAACATTATCCTCACACAGACAAAAGAACTCTGCCTTATGCAACCAGCCAATCACAAGCAGTTCTGACTTAATTCCTTGTGTGCTGCATTCCAACTGCAATAAATAAGGTTAAGTATTGAAGTGCCTTCTTTCAGGATTAAAAAAATAGAAAAGAGTGAAAAAGTTCTAGACATTCTATGTCACACACACACACTTTTAAAATGAGGACACTTCAACTCTGCTAATTGCTAATTCTGTTCTAGCCAACTGCACAGAGAATTCACATTTGGAAGATTTATTATAGAATTCACACCTTTTAACCTCAGCTCCTTCATTTATTTACCTAGAGCATTTGCACTTGAAAGATTTGTGATGGATTTCACACCAACTCTAATGCTGATGGGAAGGCATGACAAATGGTTGATGGGGCCCAACCCCTTTAGTCACCACTGTGGCTACAGGCCTGCTGTTAGAACTGTTGAGAAACTTGAATCTTTGCTTACTTTAAGAGTGCTGCACACTTCGCCTCACACTCACAACTGATAAAAGCTTTACTTTCCTGGCATCATCTTCTGCTTTTATGGTCAGGTTTGTAAACAGCTGGAGTTATTCCTTCCAGTATCTCCATCACTGAGCTAGAGCACTCTCAGTGTAATCCAGTGGTACAGGGGGAATATGTGCAGACTAACTTCCACGGTTGAGTTTTTCAGTAGCTAGTGTTCTCCTGTTGCTGCCATGTAATGTCAGTGAGAGGGCATTTACAAACAGTTTTATTTTTAACAAAGGCTTTACTGAACTACCAAGCTCTGTTGCCTTAGCATCCTTCCCGCTAGGAACACAGTTACTGTAAACATAGTTAATTTATCATGATACAGACAAGACATGTGAAATGAAAGCTTCTGGGTCAGATTTCTGCGGGAGAGGGGAATGTGCTGGTATCTCTCCTGTGCCACTTTTGGAGAAAGTAACACTGCCACAGTCAATGTACCAAAAGGGAAGTGAATAACACTGGGCAGAGGTGGGATCCAACCAGTTCTCACCACTTCTCTAGAAGTGGTTACTAAATTTATCTGAGTGCCGAGAAGGGGTTACTAAAGCAGCCTCCCTGCCCAATAGGGACTGGTGGTGCGTGTGTGCGGCGGCGCCACTGTTTGAATCCCACCACCATCGGAACCTGTTATTAAAATTTTTGGATCCCACCACTGACACTGGGTCACAATCATCAGCAGAGCACACAGGATGTCCTTAATCAGGAGACTCCAACTGGAGTCTTGGGTCTTTGCTGGTGCAGAAAGACTTGCTCTAACAGAAGGATTAAATAATATGGTTCCACCCTTTTCCACCTTGACCTGATGATGGCAAAATGTGGAAACATTCTAAGACTTGCAGGAATGTCTACTTTCTCATACAAGCCCAATTTCTGCTTTTCTCATACAAGCCCAATGTCTGCTTTCTCATACAAGCCCAATTTAGGTTACAAATTCTGTGTGATGAATGCATAGACTGCCAACAGATAAGAAAAACATAAGAACATAAGAACAAGCCAGCTGGATCAGACCAAAGTCCATCTAGTCCAGCTCTCTGCTACTCGCAGTGGCCCACCAGGTGCCTTTGGGAGCTCACATGTAGGATGTGAACGCAATGGCCTTCTGCAGCTGTTGCTCCCGATCACCTGGTCTGTTAAGGCATTTGCAATCTCAGATCAAAGAGGATCAAGATTGGTAGCCATAAATCGACTTCTCCTCCATAAATCTGTGCAAGCCCCTTTTAAAGCTATCCAGGTTAGTGGCCATCACCACCTCCTGTGGCAGCATATTCCAAACACCAATCACACGTTGTGTGAAGAAGTGTTCCTTTTATTAGTCCTAATTCTTCCCCCCAGCATTTTCAATGAATGCCCCCTGGTTCTAGTATTGTGAGATAGAAGTTCTGCCCCCAGGTATGTGCAGGGCCAATTCAAAACAGGCTGGTGGCACTTGGGGAATGGGACTTTCCATAACTGAAATGGGCCCAGAGAGTCATTCTTCCACACCAGGGAACCTTATGTTTGCATGTAAGCAGTATGAGGATTTTTCTGTATCTTTGTTGAAGTCTTTATTGAAGTCTGCTTACTTTGAAACCTTTGATTTAAAAAATTAGAAAGAATATAAAATGAATAGATTAGGAGCTTCATATTTTGAATGTATGACTTTTAGCCAAATGAGAGGGAAAATCTATTCTTTTCATTTGTTAGCACACATCTGGTCAAAAACTGTATTTATTGGCAAATAAATAAAAGGTCTAGTGTTTCCAAATGAATCCCACCCACAATTTTACTGGAATAAATCTAGGACATTTAATAATGTTCATAATATGAAACAATACCAGGGAAGTTGATGAATATTACACATTTAAATTGTTTAGTTCTTGCAATAGGCTGGAACTCTGTCATATTTGACTGATGATGCCTTTGCAATCTTCAGGTAATTACTGCTTCATTTATTTGTGCAGATATTAAGAGGTGTGTCAACAATCCAGTATTTTCCAGACATGCTAATTAGTGGCTTATTCTATTGTCACAATTCCAAAACTTGGAAAAAATAAATGTTCAGTAGAAACACTGAATACAATAACTAAATTAGCATAGATGATGGTTGTTGAAATTTCTCATTTGCTTGCAATGTTTGCAATTTGCTTGTCATGTTGATACTACCACTGGCTTCCGGTTGAGTTCCGAATCATTCATAAGGTATGGGTGCTTACCTTTAAGGCCTTACACGGCCTGGGACCTTCGTACCTTCGGGACTGTCATACCCCATATGTCCCTACACGGCCTCTATGTTCGTCAGAGGCCAATTTACTGGTGGTCCCTAGCCCCTCGATGATGCAGCTGACCTTTACCCGGGCCAGGGCCTTTACAGCCCTGGCCCCTGCCTGGTGGAACACCTTACCACCAGCTATCCGGGCCCTGCGGGATCTTGGAGAGTTCCGCAGGGCCTGTAAGACCGAATTGTTCCACCGGGCGTTTGGAGGGGCTGGCCTCTGATGCCCCCCCTTCCCCCCCTTTTTCCTTTACATTCTGAGTTCTCCGCTCCTCTGTTTTATTTTCCAGGGTGGATCTATGAAGTTTATGTTTTTATGTTCGACGCCAATGTAACATTATTAATTGCTGTTTTAACGGGGTTTTATTGTAATTATTGTTTTATCATGTTGTTCACCGCCCAGAGCCCTTTGGGGGAGGGCGGTATATAAAACCAATTATAAATAAATAAATATTTATTTTCTAAAATCAGAAGCACAGTAAGGCACATGACAGATTATATCCAATGTGAGTAATGAAGTTTTAACATCTTTTTTAAAAATGAAAAGTTTCTAAAGGAGTAGTAGTGGGAAGTGCTAGTCACTCCTTTTATGCATTTTTTTCCCTTTCCAGTTCCAAGGAATTCCAGATGTGCATTTGCAAGCATATAAAAATTGACCAAAAACTATAACTGGGACATTCTGGGGTTCATAACTATCTTGTCTTTTCAGTGGTAATGCTTAATTCTTTGATATATGAAATACTTACTACTTAAAGTGCCCGATTGAAACTTGGTGTTCTCACATTTCAAACTATCCTCCCCTAGAAATCAAACAGTGGATTCAAATATATTAATTTATTCATTCATACTTATACTCCACCCTTTCCCAACTGGGCTCAAAAAATACTATTAACAACCTACCTATCACTTTCTAGTGATTCATAACTGTATGATATCCACTCTTCTGTATGATATCCTGTATGATATCCACCCTTCTTGTTTTTGGACTGCATTCCACATTGATCTTTGCTTTGTTTCTGCTCATACATTTCCCAAGAAAATTGCTTTTCTAGCCTTATTGGAATTTTTATTTTAGTACTTTGTTCCCTCTTTTCCACATTTTGCCTGCAGGCAAGGCCCCCCCCCCCCCCCCACACACACACACACACAAACACATGGTATTTATTATTTGCAAGAGTCCAACTGCAATTGTTGTTATTTTTAACTATGTTTGTGGAAATAGTTTCAGATTTTCATAATACCTATTTAGACAGACATGTTTTAACAGCTTATTTTTCAGTAGAAACTTGCATCATTCGGAAATTTAAAAAAACCAAGACATGTATCCTGGAACTCTTATGTAGTATCTTCAGTGTGGAACTACATTATTCCCCCCAATTATTTATTTCCAGTGATTATTTCCCCCATTTCTTTTTTGATATATGCAACTCTGAGTACAATTCAAAGGGAATGTCTGGTAGGAGGAGGGCCTGTTTAATTCTTTACTTTTATGGAGTAGTCTTGCCTAAAATTCCATTCTGAAGTTGTTTTTAACCTCCATTGGTGTCCATTGAGCTCAAGGACAAAGCATCTCTTCACAGGCTTTAAATTACAGCTCCCACAGTAGCATTCTGTTGAAAAAATGTTAGGCAAAAAAATTACAGAACTACATGTAACATATAGGTCTACATAGGTTCAGTGTACACATGTTAATTTAAAATACTGTTACTCCATCCATCAGCTTTATGTTTGCTGGTGAAAAGGGATTAATTCATAGTTCCTGTGAGGTGGGTAGACATTTGACAAACCTCTACCTGGTATCTGCTTCAGAACGGAACTTTCACCAAGGCAAGTAGTGCATTGAAATGGCTCAAGTCATTTGCAATAATTCCAAGTACAAAATGGCTGCTCTCGATATATCCTAAATCTCATTGTTTAAAAGTAGCAATAAGAATAATATTTAGGCTATATATATGGGGGTGTTCTGTACATTTCATGTAGATTGTTTTAGTACTTATAAAAGTACACTAAAAATATACTAAGGTCTGTGTTTTTATAATTCTGAAATGCTGGTGAAGATGAAAGTTGACTTGTTGAACTTGCCAGTGTTCTGCAGGAAGCAACATAGTAAAGAAAAATTACTGCAGGATTCAACTATTTTATTGTTGATTTTGCTCCTTGCTCAACTCTGAATTAATCAGTCGATTAATTGAGAGCCCCATCCACAGGAGGGTACAAATCCACCTGTGGGAGCAGCATGGAGATGCTCCAGCGGATTTGCCCTCCCGGATTTGCCCTTCGCTGGTGTGCGCCCCCCAACACTGGAACCCTCCCCACTGGGGTGGCAGTGGTGGGCCAGAGGCATGGCCAGGGGAGGAGCTGATGTTCACTGGCTCCCTCCTGGCCTTTGCTGGCATTACACTAGTGGGCCACAGATAGGACTTAAGCCAGCCTTTTAGCTGGCATAAGTTCATTGCGGCCCATAGAGGCTCCTTGGTGGCGGGGAGGCTGTTTGACTTTTCCAGTCTCATTGCACTGCTGGGAAGCATCTTTGAGAGTGGTGGTCAGGTGTGCTTGCTGAGCTGTGGCCAGGTGCTGCTAGTGAATGGAGCTGCCTATCAAGCATCTAAGTACAAATCCATGTGCAAGTTATGGAAAGATTCTGATTCACTTACATTTGCTACCAGTCTCACTTCATAATGAATTCCATATTATTTCACTAGGCATATGAAATGTGAATTTGAAACCATGGGGTTTCATTATAGTCTATTCTGTCCAGGAATAGTTTTCCAGGGTATCACACAGAAAAAGTTCTTTTCTACCAACTATCACTTGAAATCCTTAAACCGCAGATTGACCCTGGGATGCTCTTCATGCAAAGCATACTTTCTACCCCTTACCATATGAAATGCTGACCTTGACAAAGTTACTTTGCCAAACTCTAATTAGACACAATGCATCTGCTGCGCAATGGGGCAAATGTCTGTCACAACAAGATTTCTTGTACAGACTTTTTCCTCCACCCACACTTTCACTTTCTAGTCTCTCTGGGGCAATCAAGACCACTTCTAGCATGATTTTAATGTTGTTTCACTGCCAGATAGGGGAGATTTTCCAGCGAGCACAGCTTTGCCCGGGACCTCTTTCTTTTGCCCATGGTCAGCCTGCCTAGCTCCACCCTTCCCACTCTTTGCACTGTCGTCCATGTCTTCCCCCTTGTCCTCCCTTTCATGTTGCCGGCTCTTTCTTCTCTAAATACTCTTATCTATATATCAGTATATCAATATAATAAGAGTTGGCTTTTGCAAGGAAAGGCACAAGCAGGGTCTGTTTCTGGCTCCATCCTTCCTTCCCCCCTGAGTGTTATGAGATCTGTGCCTTTAAGAGGGGCAATGTAAAGAGAACCACAAACAGAGGCCTGTTGAGACTAGTTGGGGAGGACTGGGCTGCCTCCTTGCATGTAAACAGAGAAATGCAAGGAGATCACATTTCAGCCCCACCGTGCAGCTAAAAAGCCTGAGGTAAGTAATGGGCCTCTGTTTGGAGGACTGAAGTAGACGTATAAGTGAATTGCAAGATTGTTTCTTCTTGTTGGTTCCCTGAACTCATGATTACCACTAGATTTTCCAACAGAAACTACAGTGTGTTCACAAGCAGATTTACTCCCTTCTAAGTCCATGACTTTGATAGATTTAGCTTAGGATTGCACCTGTTACTACTGGTGAGGTTCCTGTGCTGATTGTAGGAGTAAATATTAATGCTAATGTACTTAAAATTATATTCAAATAATATGACTTAAAATCTATCATATTTTCTGCATTTAAAGAATATATTCAGAAAATTGTTCAGAAAAACTGCTACCGGTATGTTAATTGTTCAGAAAAACTGCTATGTTAACTTGACTTTTTAGAATTTGGAATCTCTTTGCATGCCGTAAAGATATCAGTGTGTTATTTTTCACCTTATAAAATTTACACATACATTAACTTATGCAACACATGTGGATTAAGTAGCTTCTTTGACTGTTAGCCAAAACAATCTGGCATGCTAACTATCTGGTGGCATAACTGGATTTTTATTTTGAAGGGCGGTTACAGTACCTAGTGCTTCTAACCACACCTAGAAGGCTATGTATACGTTACACCCCACTCAGGGAAAAATGCAGTATGTGTAGAAAAATGATGACTATTTGTTTCTTAAGACTAAACATAAAGTAAAATACACTCAGAATCACATCAGCATTGAAGGCTGCTAATTGCAATCCCTAACTGCCATCTCCACTTTTCCAGAATGCCACATGGTTCAGTCTAAAAGGGGCAGTGTGACTGAGGGTTATAGCTCTCCACCGGCAGGAGCAGGTTAATGCTGATGATTATGGGCCAAGATTTCTGCACCTTTATTCTGTAGAACAGATTACTGCCTTGCCACTTTTGCAAAATGGTAACATTTAGAGGGAAAATCAGTTTCAAAAGGTCTGATGGAGAAAATTGTATTCTGCATAATTTTGTGATTTTTTCCCCCCTGTTACCATTTTTAACACCTGCAGGCAAAATGCATTTTAAAGGAAGACTGCAATGAGGGAGAAGGTTTACTAAATTATTTCTCCTCATGCTGTTTTCCTGTCAAAAATTACTCCCTGCTTCCAGCTTCTTTTACTTTAATGGGAAACAAGGGAAATTTTAGTGATTCTGGGCAAAAGTCAAGGATGAGACCCTAGAACCATTGTGGCGAATCTATGGCACTCCAGATGTCCGTGGACTACAATTCCCATCAGCCCCTGTCAGCATGGCCAAAAATGGAGTATGTGTAGAAAAATGGTGACTATTTATTTCTTAAGACTAAACATAAAGTAAAATACACTCAGAATCAAAATCATGTCAGCATTGAAGGCTGCTAATTGCAATCCCTAACTGCCATCTCCACTTTTCCAGAATACCATGCTGACAGGGGCTGATGGGAATTGTAGTCCATGAACATCTGGAGTGCCATAGGTTCGCCACCACTGCCCTAGAACCACTGAGTGTGGCAGGTGGGTGGCATGCCCCGTACCATTGATGGGCACTGGAACATCTGGACTTTTGGCAGTGAGGGCTTCAGGAAAGTTAATTTGTAGGACTGTCAGTGGGGAGCCCAATGCCCTACCGCTAGATTGCCACTCTGCTGAGTTATGCTGTAGCCTGAGACTCCAGGGCCTCTCCAGTCACAGTGGCTTCACTCAGGCAGGATAGCAACCCCTCAAACTGCACCACAGATGAGCTAAAGCCAGATGACTGCACAATAGTCAGATGTCCCAGCATGCCTCCCCCTGTCCTGCTGTGGAAAATTGTGAGGTGTCTGTAACTTTTCCCCAGTAGAGCTGAAATCAGAATGAAGAAGACACAGTGGGAAAAGAGTTAAACAGCTCCCTTATCTCTCTCTTTCTCTTTCACTTGTGCAGGTCTCATTCTTTAAACCATAGTCCCATAGATGTTAGAAAAAATGTTGAGAGAAATAATCACAGAATTACAAATGACATGCAGCTCCACCCTGACACTGGCTTTCAAGAACTTGGGCACAACAGATATTATGGAAACAATGAATTTTCAGACTATGTATTTCGGCCCGCTGCCTTCCTTTCTCCTTCAGATTTGTTTCCAATTATTCTGTTTCAGAATAGTGTGGTATAGACTTATTAGCATAATGGCTTGGTGCCAGAACTAGCTGTGCCAGCAAATTAATGCTGAGGGTGGAGAGTGCTGGCTGAAGTTCCAGTACCTCAGAAACCTCAGTCCAAAATATCCCAAGTTGATAATGATGGTACAGATTTACAAATGATGTCAGGTTGCAATGCACAAAACATTTAAGGCAGTTTAACTAATTTTTATGTACTCCTTTTATTATTCTGCCTTTCTACCTAAAGGTTCTCTAGCAGTGGGGTGTTGTGTGGTTTTCGGGCTGTATGGTCATGTCCTAGCAGCGTTTTCTCCTGACGTTTTGCCTGCATCTGTGGCTGGCATCTTCAGAGGATCAGGTTCTCAGCACTTTACAACAAAAAAGTTAAACTAGTTTCAGTTAAACTAAAGCTTGTGTAATTTGAATCAGTCATTGACAGCATGCCCATTAAAAGAGTAAGGCACTGCACAATCAATGCACAGTGGGGCCATGCCAGATTAAACAGGAAATGCAAGGTTTTAGGGTGTTTTCACTGATTATGCTTCAACCTGTGTTTGTTAAAACTGTCTATAATGCCAATACAAAGCTTACACTAGAGTTTGGTTTTGCATTCTATCTGCCATGAAGACAGTCATACATCACAGCCTATGAGGAAAAGATTCCAGAGCATGTTTGATTTTTAGATGTATATTATTTAAACTTGCAGTTTCTCAAATCTATAATCTGTGTACATGTTGTACCAGATATATGTATGTATCTGCAACTAGCACTTCATGTACCACAAACTCACAATCAGAGGTGGGAGGAATCCCACTCTGGGGATGACGCAGCCCAGCACGAACATGGGTTCCCACCCTGCTGGCTCAAGGGGCAAATGCGCCAGCAGGGGGGTTACTTACCCCAGTAGCCGGGTGCCACACAGCTTCACTTCGCCCAACTCAGAAGTTGCCGCCATTGCCCAGGCCCGCCATTGTAAAACGCTGCACACTGCAATGGCATAGTAGAGGGCTTTCCAGAGGTAGGTTTGCGGGGAGGGGGGGGGAGCCGACCTTAGCCTCCACTGCCTGGCCAGGGCCCATGCACCAGTGGAGATATGCCATAGTGGCACATCTCTACTCTTCCCATAGAGGATTTCTGTGGTTTTTCTTTTATCTTTTCCAGGAAAGCCATTTGGAGAAGGTGGGGCAGTGAGGGAGAAGTGCTGTCCCAGCCCACCCGGCCACTCTGGATTGGGCTGTAAGTGGCTTTAAACATGACACTGGGGCTGCAATCCTAAAAACATTCTCCTGGAAGTAAGACTCATTTAATATGGTGGCACTTACTTCTAAGTAACCCTTGTAGAATTGGTTCATCTTTGACTCTGTCTGCAAAATGGGGATAATAACACTCTTAGGCTTACTGTATAATGTATGTGAAATACTTCAAGCACCATGCAAATTCTATTATCAGAAGCTAGCTGATAATTATGGATAAAATGATTTAAAAAATTGACTTTTGATCAATTTGAAACACATGACTAATTTGCAAACATAACTAATAACTAATTTGCAAATTATGCTGTAAAAGTTCAGTTGTTTCTTAAAAAAAACAAAAATTGAAGCTTTTCCCAGTACAACAATGTTAACTTGTTAAGAACTATTTGCACTGATGTAATATTGCAATTTTAGAGGAATTGGTAGAAGCTGCATTTGAGACATCTCAAACCACACTGAATAAAACATTCCTGAACACATTATACGGAACTGTCATTAACTGATTGTTAAGGAAGCATAACTGATCCTCTTCTATGGGTAAAATTATGCCGTTGGGCATACATAACTCTAATTAAGTCTGATAGGATTAATTAGTGTTGCCTGATAACAGATCACCTTCAGAGAGGGGAAAATACCAGATAAGATAGAGAAGGCTTTTAAAAGAGATACTTTTCAAAATCTGTTTTTATTTTTATTAACTGCTTTGAGAGTCAATAGCATTAACTAAACACTATAGTCCTAAAGACACGTTCCCAGAAGTAATCTCCTTTAAAGAGTGTGGGACTTACTTCTGAACAGACCTGCTTAGTGCTCCCCAGATGTCAATAAGATGCAATATAAAACCTGTCATTATGTTTAACTGAACGTACAGGAAAATGTGCCATACACTATCTTCCTGATACACACAATCATAATTTCTCATGAAAGTAACAATGTGTTTATATTTCAGATTCAGGATACACATACCACATCCCAAATTAATGTAAAATCTGGAATGCATGTACCAAGAAAAATCCATTATGTTGCCCTTTCCAGGAGAAATGGCTGAAGTATCAGGATTGGGTGTTGCAAGTTCTCTCTCTCTATGCACATCACAGTACCAGAAACTTAGGGCCTTTCCCCACTTCCCTTAAGCCCCGCGCTACTCGAGGAGAGTAGCGCGGGGTCCCTCGGCACTCCCCACTGAGAGGGGCGGCGACAGCGCAGCCGCCCCGAAGCTGCTGCTGTCGCGCCCCTCAGAGCGCAGCATCCCAGGCGCTCTTCTCAACGGTGCCTTTTGATGGCCCTGTGCAGAGCGCGGGGTCGTGGGGACGGCCGGGCGCGCACCTGGGATGCTGCGCGCTGAGAGCAGCGCGGCATAGAGGGGAAGGACAAAAGTGGGGAAAGACCCATAATAAGTGAAAAGAGCTATAGATTTATGATGATGTCCAAAGTTGTCAATCAACTGTATTTTAAAAGCTTGCTTTAAAAAACTGAGTAGTGGATAAAGTATGTAATGTGGAATAATGTAGTATAATCCAGTCTCATCAGATCTCAGAAGCTAAGCAGAGTTTGGTACTTGGAAGGGAGACGTGCAAGGAAAGCTCTGCAGAGGAAAACAATCGCAAACCACCTCTGCTTAATCATTTGCCTTGAAAACCAGTACAAGGGCCCTTTCCACATGAGCCTTGCAAACAGGGGTGCACTGGCATACTTGCAGCCAGTGAACCCCTCCGGGGTCAATCACACGTTGTCCTGTGAACAGCCCCAGTGCCCCATGGGGCCACCTTCGCACGAGGCCCGTCACTTCCCCCCCCTTTTATCTGTACTCAGCTGCCATCTTTCAGCAGAGGCCAGGTGACATGCCCCCGTGGCCATGGCGACACCTCCGGGGACAGAGGCCAGGAGGCATGTATCTTGGCCTCTGTAGAGGACGGCAGCCGAGAGGAGGTAAGAGGCGGAAAAAAGCAGCACAGGGAAAACGCCACCTTCCACCTGGTCCCATTCACTCGGCACTGGATGGAAGGCGGCGTTTTCCAAAAGACTCACTCAATGAGCAAGTTAAGAAAACACCGGTGGGGGGGGGGTATTCGCTGCTGCTGCTGCACTCCAGCAGTGGTGTGAACACCTCCCCCACGCTGGCATTTTTACCGGCCCCTCACCGCTCTAAATGGCTCGTGCAGAAGGGGCCACAGTGGTTTCTCTCTTCTATGGGAACCATTCTTGGGTAGAGTCTGTGTCTTATTCTGGGGTGTTAAAATGCTCAGATGAAAGCCAAAGTTTTGCCAGTGAAAGAACATTTCAATGAATACTTCTTGTGATTAATTAGTTCCCAAATTGTTAGCCTGTTTTAACAAATAACAAGAGGCTTGTGGCGTCTTGAAGATCAGATTTACTGTGGCATAAGCTTTGGAGTGTGTGTGAAATGGTATAGTGCAACCCAATCTCAAGAGATCTTGAAAGCAGTCTCTTTCCACTTTTGACCAAGGAATTGCATTCATGGAAGGATAGTTTTGTCCCCCTCCACTTCTCCACTGTAGTCCCTTGACTCACAATGGATCCCACAATCCCTTGAGTCTAAATTTCTGGAGTCAGAAGGGACTGCTGGCCCTGGGGTACGGGAACGTGGCAGAGATTCCATGACAGTAGTTAGGATGCAACCTGATTATTATTATTGCTATTACCTTGCTGTAAAATTGCAGGTAATTTATAAAATCCCTGTAGGACTTTTGAGGCAAGAGGCATTCAGAAGTGGTTTGTTATTGCCTGTCTCAGGATAGCAACCCAGACCTTCATTGGTGGTCTTTCATTCAAACAGGGTCAAAACCTGCATAGCTGCAAAGACCTGATGAAATCAGAACAGCTTGAGCTATCCAAGTCAGGGCAACCTAATAATAGATATTAAAAATATAAGCTTGTTCAGGGTTCATCAATGGAAGGTCTTTGAATTTTATATTGGGAAATGGCAAAGTAGCATAGAATTACTTTGCTAATGGATCCCAAAAAGTACAGTAAAGTTAGAAGTATCCCACTTCAAAAAGTTTGAAAACTATAGCTCTAAAACATAGTTTCTCAAAGCAGTCATCAAGGTGGAGCAGAAGGGAAGAAAAAGGAATGGTCCAGGTGTCAGAAGGGAGGGAAAGCAGCATGGGAAAGTTCAATCTCATCAGATCTCGGAAGATAAGCAGGGTCAGTACTTGCAAGTGAAGACTCTGCAGAGGAAGGCAATGACAAACCACTGTTGCTTCCTATTTGCCTTGAAAGCCCCTTGCTGGAGTTGGCATAAGTTGACTGCAATTTGGTGACACTTTACCCTCACACCCAAGTGTCAAAAGAGTGAGAAAGCAGCGTGGTACAGATCTCAAAAGTTAAGCAATTCTTTTTAAAAGCTCACTTAAAATACTGAAAGTATAGAATGTGAAATGGTATAGTATATAGCCCTTCTCATCAGATCTTGAAGCTGGATCAGTACTTGGAAGGATCAGTACTTGGATCAGATCTTGAAGCTGGATCAGTACTTGGAAGGAAGACTACCAAGGAAGACTCTGCAGAGGAAAGTAATGGCAAACCACTTCTGGTTCTCACTTGCAACGAAAGCCCCTTCCCGGGGCTCCCTGTATGTTGGCTGTAACTGGGACGCACTTTACACATGTAAGTGATCAGAGATAGTTTAATCAGGAATGAGAGGACATATGAGAATCATAGATGTGATGAGGGGTCAGAAACTTGTTTTTAGCTTCAGATTACAGGGTCAAAAGTCTGTGATGGCAGCAAATCTACTATTACAGCATACTTTACTCTAGTCAGCAGACAAGTAAATGAAGTTGTGTGTGTTTTTTCCCAATCAATGGAATGTTGTTTGATTGTTGTGGCAACAGACAAGGCTATTAATAAAACAGATGTAAATTAAAATAAATACAATAAATGCTGTGCACACTGGTGTCTGTGTGATGAAACAAGAATCTACAATTAGAACAAATATTAGTGGGGTAGTCACACCCTATTTCATAAATGCTGATTAAAAGTCAATCAATGACTGTTGTTTATAGGCCAAGTTATAGCTATATGTCCCTGGGTCCTTGGGAAAATGTCTCTCCCAACGCTTTCTTTTGGGGGGATTTTTTTTCCATTTCTTTCCATCTCAACTGTGTCTTCATCTCCATCTGTAAAATCATAGAGTTGGAAGAGACCCCAAGGGCCATCAAATCCAACTTCCTGCAATTCAGGAACACACAATTGAAGCACTCCTGACAGATGGCCATTTAGCCTCTGTTTAAAAACCTCCAAAGAAGGAGATTCCACCACACTCTGAGGTAGCGCATTCCACAGTTGAACAGCCCTCACTGTCAGGAAGTTTTTCCTGATGTTTAGGTGGAATCTCTTTTCCTTCACCTTGAACCCATTACTCCTGGTCCTTGTCTCTGGAGCAGTAGAAAACAAGCTTGCTTCCTCACCAACATGACATCAATTCAAATATATAAGCATGGCTATCATGTCTCCCCTTAACCTTTTCTTCTAAACATACCTAGCTCCCCAAGTCTCTCCTTGTAGGGCATGGATTCCAGACCTTTTACCATTTGGTTGCCCTCCACTTCACCCATTCCAGGTTGTCAATATCCTTCTTGAATTGCGGTGCCCAAAACTATACACAATATTCCAGGTGAGGTCTAGCCAATGCAGAATAGAAGGGTACAATTACATCCCTCGACCTAGATACTGTACATCCCAGAATCGCATTGGCTTTCTTGGCCGCCGCATCACACTGCTGACTCATGTTCAGTTTGTGGTCTACTAAGACTCCCAGCTTCATTTTGCATGTAGTGTTGTCAAACCAGGTGTCACTCAGACTATATCTGTGCATTTTATTTTTTCTGCCTAAGGGTAGTATCTTACAATTATCCAGAGGTGTGGGGTGGGGAAAAATGGCAGTCGGGCCAACACCTGCTCCAGGCGCCCCCCACCCCCATGCCCCACTTACCTTAACCAGCGATTCTCCACCCCCCACCTGACCAGCAGGTGTGCGCCTGGGGACATGTGACCCCACATGTCCCCTTGAGCGCTCCACCTCTGCATTTATCTCTATTGAAATTCATTTTGTTTGTTTTGGCCCAGCTATCTGATCTGTCCAGGTCATTTTGAATTCTGACTCTGTCCTCTGGGGTATTAGCTACCCCTCCTACTTTGCTGTCATCTGCAAATTTGATTAGCATGCCCTTTATTCCATTATCCAAGTCGTTGATAATAATATTGAATAGCACTGGGTCCAGGCAGAACCCTGTGGCACCCCACTAGTCACTTCTTTCCAGGATGAAGATGAGCCATTAATGAGTTCAATCAGTCAACCAATTACAAATCCATCTAATAGTAGCATTGTATAGTCCACATTTCACTAGCTAGCTTGCGAGATTATGGAGCACCTTGTCAAAAGCTTTACTAAAATCAAGGGATGCTATATCCATAGCATTCCCCTCATCTACCAAGCTTGTCACTCTATCAAAAAAAGAGATAAGATTGGTCTGGCATGACTTGTTTTTCAGAAACCCATGTTGACTTTTTGTGATCACAGTATTGCCTTCTAAGTGCTGGCAGACCATCTGTCTAATGATCTACCCCAGAATCTTCCCTGGTATTGATGTCAGGCTGACTGGATGGTAATTATTAGGGTTCTTCCCCACCCCCCGCCCCCCGCCCTTCTCCAGTCCACTGGGGCGTCTCCTGTTCTCTAGGAGTTTTCAAAGATTATAGCAAGTGGTTCTGATAATACTTCTGCCAGGAGCAGCAGTGGCGTAGGAGGTTAAGAGCTCGTGTATCTAATCTGGAGGAACCGGGTTTGATTCTCCGCTCTGCCACCTGAGCTGTGGAGGCTTATCTGGGGAATTCAGATTAGCCTGTACACTCCCACACATGCCAGCTGGGTGACCTTGGACTAGTCACAGCTTCTCGGAGCTCTCAGCCCCACCCACCTCACAGGGTGTTTGTTGTGAGGGGGGAAGGGCAAGGAGATTGTAAGCCCCTTTGAGTCTCCTACTGGAGAGAAAGGGGGGATATAAATCCAAACTCTTCTTCTTCTTTTAATACCTTGGGATGTAGTCCTTCAGGGCCTGGAGATTGGAATTTGTTTAAACTAGCCAGGTGTTCCTGCACTACCTCTTTATTTATTCTGTGCCCTTTGTCACAACTGAGCTGTACATTCAGTTATGTTTTGCCTTTTTTTCAGTAAAAAAAAAAAGGCAAAATCACAAAAGCAGGAAACGTTATTTTTTTCAGGTCCATGATCTTTTTGGGACTCAGGTGAACAGTTTTTTAAGGTCAAGAGACCACATTTGCAGTGTAGCTACAGGTGACTCTCCTTACATGAATCAAGTTTGATGAAGATTGTGTGGGGATTCCAATTTTATGGGCACATAAAGAGGGTGCTCCCATCCATCCTCAATTAGAATGCAGGAAAATTGGAAGGCAGGAAATGCAGGAAAATTGAATGCAGGAAAATTGGAAGGCAAATAAAATTGGATCCCCTGACCCAATCTTCACCAAATTGGATCCCCTGACCCAATCTTTACCATCCCCCTGACCCAATCTTCACCAAACCCAATCTTCACCAAACCTGGTAAGGAAAGGCATCAGCAGCTGTGCTTCAAATTCTATGCCTCAATCTTAAAGATACGCCCCCCCCCCCCAAGAGTACCACAAAGTTCTCCCGTTGCTTAATTTAGGAGCAGTTCCCTTTATCTTTTAAAGAGAATGGCTCCATGTTACCCTATGGTGAATCTTTCTGGGGCTTGGGATGGTGGTGGTTTCAAGGTAGACCCACCAATTTTTCAGCAGAAATGCAGATGTCTCTCCTTTGAGAACCCACAAATTTGGTGAAGATTGGGTCAGGGGGTCAAATTTTATGGTCCCAAAATAAAAGAAAATGGTACCTACAAAATTGGACCCCAGCCCAAATTTAAGCAAACCTGGGTGCTCTTGTAGGGAGAAGCAACTGCAGCTATGCTGGAAATTTGGTGCCTCCACTTCAAAAAAACAGCCCGCACACCAAATGAGTTCCACAAAGACTTTCCAAAGAGTGCAATGTTGCTGGGGGGAAATTCCAGCATTGTGAGAATGGTGGGAAAATTCATTTCAACTTGTTTCTCTGGTCTAAAATTGCTTTGTGGGGCCTAGAGGATGGCTATTTTTTTTAAAGGTATAGGCACCTAATTTTCAGCATAGCTGCTGCTGCCTCTCTTTACAAGAACCACTGAGTTCCATGAAGATTGGGTCAAGGGATTCAACTTTGAGGACCCTCAGATTTTCCTCCATTGTTTCCAATGACCCGATAGTCATGGAACTTGGCGGTTTTGTAAGAAGAGTCACCTGCAGCTATGCTGGAAAATTTGGTGCCTCTGCCTTAAAAGGGGAGGGAGGAAAGCAGTGTGGCAGGTCAGGTGAGCAGCAGTGGGCAAGTTTAGCTGGGCACGGGGAAAGGGAGGCAAGCGGCAGGGCAGGTGAGTCTGGCAGGGGAAAGGGAAGCAGGAGGCAGTGGGTGACTTCAGCTGGGCATGGGGGAAGGGGCAAACGGGGGCTGGGCAAGCAGCAGGTGAGTTCAGCTGGTGGTTGAGTGGGGGGAAGGAGGGGACAAACTGCACATTCCCCACCTGACTCAGGTGAATGGCACCTGGGCCATCTCCTCTGCCCTAGATATGTCAGTGCCCCATAAATATTTCCCACAGGGGTTAATAGACTCAATTTTTTTATATTTGAAAAAAAGCTTCCCTCCTTCAAAACCACATGAGTATGGGAATTCAACTTTTTTTATCCCCCCCCTCCCCCCCAAAAAATTGGGTGTCTGTAGCCTTTCCACATACTCATCCCCTCAGAACAGCAAAAGAGGCATAGCTGGAGGAGGCAAGTGTATATCATTTCTGAATTAACCAACCTGCCATCCTTTCCTAACAGAACACATCAATCAGTAGTAAAGTTCCACTTAGCTTTGTACATAAAGCCAAACAGATAAGACAGTAGAGTCTGTGACTGTGGGATCTCCAGGTCACAGCTGGTGTTTTCCAAACGCGCTTCCGATTATAGCTGCAGCTCTTGCACAAGGGATTGAAGTCTTCTGACAATCTCGGACTCATCAGAAAACAAGGTGATGGTGGCTTATAATTTGCACCCATGGCACGGCCTCTCCCTTCCTGCGTAAAAGACGGGGGCCTCCACTAATGCGTTTCTTCCTTTGCTGAGCCAGATAACGATCAGCGGGCTTTCAACGGGCAGCAGGAGCAAGCTGCACTGCAAAATAGCGACAGGTGGTGGGCGCAACAGTTTGAAGAAACACAGCACGCGCGCCAGATAACGCGGGGACACTTCTTTGCCACTTTGGTGCGCCGAGCAAGGGAAAGGAGGAGGCGGCGGGAAGGGCGTGGTTTGGAGCGGGAGCGGCAACTCCACGGTCAGGGCTGGAGCTCCCCGGGCAGCCCTTAGGAGGCGCTTTGGCGCGCCTCTGGAGCACGGAGGAGCGCCTTCCAACCGCCTGGCCACTCCGGAGCTGCTCGCCGAAGGCGGTTGCTGGCCGCCGCCGCCTCCTCCTCCACTTCCCGAGCGAAGCTTACCAGGTGGGCAAACCTGCGCGCGCAGAATGGAAAAAGGGGGCTTCAAGAAGCTGGGCAGGCTTTTCCACAGGAGCGAGTCGGAGGACTCGGAGCCGGACACGAGCCGGGGGGAGACGCCGCTCCCGTCCCCCTGCCCGTCCCCCTCTCTCCAAGGAAACCGGCAGCATCGCCACAGCGACCCTTCGACCGGCGGCAGCAGCAGCAGCCAACGCAAGAAGCGCTCCGGGTTTGGGCACTGGGGCTTAAAGAAGAAGCACAAAGAGCGGCAGGCGGCAGCGGTCGAGGCCAGCAGCGGCAGCCAGCTCAGCGCCCCGTCTTCTCCCTCGCTCTCCCTCTCGTCCCACTTCACGGCCTCGGAGCCCACGACCCCGACAGACAGGTAAGACTGCCCAGCCGCCGTGGCTGCTCCCGGCTCCTCTCGCCTGCCTACCTGCTGCCCTCCAGCAGCAGCGAAAGCGAGGGGATGGTCTGCGAAGGGAGCGTGCTGCTCTCGTTTCTTTACATTCACGTTTTGCAGCCTTGTAACAAGGGGACTGTGCGGGCATCAGGGCACGGCAAGCAAGGAAGCCCCCGCAGGCTGACAGGTGCTCCCCGGGCACTAGTTGAGCGCGCCGATTGGCCGCCGTGAGGCGGGACTTACTGAAATACCATTCCTAGAACGAACACGCAGCACAGTTCCTATCACGCTGCTTCAAGGCTCATCCCTCTTATTATTTTTGTTTCCAACGCTGTCTGCTTATTCAAGAAAGTTGGGTTTGGGATTACTTTGTCTGGGCAGCAGCTTAATCATCATGTACAGCATCTCCTTTTAGTCCTTAGTTTGCTCTAGGTCACCTGCTGGCATTCTACAAGTGACCCAAGAGCAAAGTTGTTACCGCCAGCTGTATTCAGAATGCTGTTTCTCAATAGTGTGTTTTATGGATTTGAAGAAATGATAGGACCCACCCCGAATGTAACAGTGGGTCTTCTTCAGAAGATTTGTCGGCAGATGCTTAAATGTAAAGTTGATCTTGGGGAGTCAAGGCAAAACACTCCACTTTATATTTGTTAGAATGGTAATTATCCGGTTTTGTTCCCTTCTCCTCCCACACATTCATCTTAGAACTGGAAGGCTTTTATTTTGGTTGGCTTTTGGTAGGCTAAGAATGAAATGAGAATCTAGTTTAAATATTTGCAAGGGTCTTGTATTGGGGGTTACCCATTTTGAGCAGATTGAAGGATGGTATGGGCCATGTTCTAAGTTAACACATACGCTCAGCACATGCTATTGCTGGCTTAATGTAAAAATTACTTGGCTGCATCAGACCCATCTGCGATGGGCCCAGTATTCTGTTTCCAACAGAAACATCTGGATGCTCATGAGAACCTCATTTTCAGGATGTGATAGTGATGCACATTTTTGTTGATTGTAACTAGCACCTGGTACTCAGAGCAGTATTCTGTATGAACACACACATTTAATTTAGATATGGCTAATCGGCAATGACTGTCAATGTGGTAATACTGGTCATACTTAAGTAGGCAAGTGGCCTTTACTACATCCTGTGGTAATGGATTGCAGATAGGTTAATTGGGTGCTCTTTAAAGTACTTCCATTTGTCCATGCTTGAATCACCTACTAATCAGTGACGTTGCTTGCCATCTGAAATGATAGTATCCATGAAATGAAAGTATATCTTGTTTGATACTGGGCATTACAGTCTTTTCTGCATTAAGTTTTAGGTATGTTAAAAGCCCAGACTTAACCATGTTTATTGAGAGAAACCCATTTAGATCAATGTAACTTATTTCCTGATCATTTAATAATCAGCTTTCTCTAGGAATATTTAAGTTGACATATAAAACAGAATTCAAAATAATTAAACCTTTTGAAACATGATAAAAGCAAATTTAAAAAAAACCCCAACTGGTAGGGCAGCGTGACAGCTGCCTTGCTGAGTGGGCAAGCAGCATGTTTGTCTAGTCAGTGCCTGGCTTAGAGACCGCCTGGAAACCTTCTGTGGGAAAATGTTAAGATATGCCCTACATTCATGTTTTCATGGGAATTTCTGAAGTGAGAGATTTCTGAATCAACAATGCATTGGGTTGAATATTGTGCTTTGAAGGTGATAGACTAATTGTAATTGGTGAATGAAAGTTTTTCAGTCACAGCAGTGCGTAGACTGAATGGCTATTAGGCCCTCTGCACTTACAGTCAATAATTCTATGAAACAGCAAATATTCTTATCAAAACAGTTTATTCTCCACATGCTATCTTCCCTACGCAGGTGTTTGTTTGTTTCTGGCATGACAAACTTCCTCCTTGTGTGTCTTTCTATCTTGTGCTGAACAGCTGCTAATGAATGTTCCAAGCCCTCCAGTTATGTTTCCCATGTACTTTAGGGAGCGGATTCACATTACAATGCTACCAGCCAGCCTAGTACAATGCCATTGGGATCCCAGAGGAGAAACTCAGGTTCAGCACCCTGCTCAGCACAAAGCTTACTAACTTTGAGCAAGTCATTATCTTCCTGCTTGATCTACCTTACAGTATTGTTATGAGGTTAAAATGCTACTTTGATTTTCTTGGAGGAAGGGCAGAATGCACATTTAATAAATAAATTGGGCAGGCAAAAAGCCACAGGGAATGCTGGCTTTTTACATTTTGGTTTCACTGCTGCCAGTGCTAGCATATGAACAATACAGAAATGGACGTTTCTTATCCTTAAATCTTTGGTGGAATCTGTCAGTGACTCACAACAGGAACTATATCTTAGCTAGTGTGCCCAGGAATATTTGAGGTTACGAAGAAACAATTTTAAATATGAACCACAACTGTTTTTGCTAAACTGAAACTGTTAAAACAATGTTTGTTTTCAAAATGAAAACATGTTTATGTCATACTTAGAATAAATACCATAATGCACATCTAACATAGGTGTATTTGAGGAGGTACACAATAAAACATTTTCCATGCAAAACACAGTTTAAAATGCAATGTTAACTGTGAAAATAAGTACAACTTGATATTACTTAAATCTTATATCTTTGCTGGCGAATAATTATTGCATGGAGTGTTCTTCATAAAAAATTTTATTAACACCTTTCATTATGTTAATGGTCATAACTAATAGTTACAGTAAGCTTGAGGTGTAAAAAGACTATAATGGAAACAGAAGTTCATAAAATGCCATTAAATATTTTCAGAAATGATCTGCTCATTGAGATAATTTAGTCTAAATTGTTTCATTCACTGTTCTCACTGTCTCTGTCACTGAAATTGGCATGTAGACCCCAATTGTAAAATAATTACTCTCTAATAAATACCATTACTCTCAGTAGGACTTCAAAGTATGTACGTTGTATAGAACAGTAGCCTAGTCTCAGATAGTTCTATTTCTGTGATGTTAGTGAAGAGTGCAGATTAATGGTACAATATTTTTTAAAAAAATTTCAGCTTCTGAATTTGCTTTTATTCACAGAACAATCCTAAGCAAAGTACAGCCTTCTGAGACAGTGACTTCAATGGACTTAAAAAGGTTGTAACTCTGTTTAGGATTGCACAGTTGGGCTTTGAAAGTGGAGCCAAACACATTTCAGTGCAGCTGTATCTCTTTGAAATGGTTACAAGTACCAGCCAGCATCATTTTTCTGTATGCCTTCACATTTGTTAACATCAGTAAATGACCTGAAGTAGGGCAGGATAATGTAATAATTATTTACTGGTAACTATATATCATTATAATAAAAAAAGTGGAATAAGCATGCTGTTATTACTCATGTGATTCTGTTATTACTTATGGGTGACCCCCCCACCCACACAACAGCATCTAGATGTTTGTCCTGGCTGTGTGGTATTTCATCCTGTAGTTTTGTGCAGTTCTCATACCAGCACTGCCACTAGCTCACAAGTAAGGATTTCCATCTTTGTGCAAGATATATTTTGGAGATCATTCAGGTTGAGGATATGATGGGTGAATACCCTAATTTTTAAATAAAACAAATATTCCTGTGACTTTTATTTTAGTGCAGCCTCAAAGACCTGAGGTGTGTGAAATTTTTAGCTTCTTCCTGACAGAAATGTATGCAAATCAGGGTTAAAAGTAGCCACATGCAAAGTCATATGTAATGAATGAAAAGATTGGTTGTGCTGTGCTTCTTTTCTTTCTCTGGACCAGTATTTTTTTACTCTTTTCACACGTGGCTCCTATGATTTTTTCCCCACTACCTTGCATTGACTTGGGCAGCACAATCCAGATGGGGGGGAAGTGCTGTGGTGGCCGTGGCAAATGCAACTCTACCTCCAAAGTGGTTTTGGGTGGCGCAGGAAGGAGGGAAATCAAAAAACCCTCTGACTGCCCAAATTGCCCCATAGGGGAAACAGGTTTATGACACACTCCACGGTTGGAATGCCAGATCCACCTCCAGGAGCATCCCCAGCCTGCCCTCCCCCAACAGCAATGTTGTCCATTTGGATACTAGCATAACTCCCTGGTGGTGCCCACTTCTGAGTTTGGCAACCACAGAGCTGTGTGTGTCTGGATACCGGCACGTTTGCTTTCTCCGCTGTTGTGGGTGCCCCTTATGCTGGCAGGGTTGTCTGCCACACCCAAATGCCACTTCACATCCCTCATCTAGACTAGCCTGTTACTCTTGTTGTCACACACAATTAGTCATATGGATAGCAACACTTCCAGGTGTGTATTGTCTTTGCATACACCAGTCCAGCCTATTATGGAAGTGTTAAAAGTACATCCATGACAAATTCTGTGTTTGAAAACATAAGCCCTCCAGTGTCAAGCAAAAGGTCCATCTCATCTAGTGTGCTGTTTCTCACACTGGCCAACCAAAGGTCTCCAGGATGCTCACAACAGGGAGAGAAGCAACAATGTTTCCCTTAACAGGTAGGGTTCAGAGATATCCTTCCTCTGAAAAAAATGGTGGTTACATTTTGCCATCATGTCTAGTTTTTACTAATAGACCAATCCTCCATGGATTTGTTTAATCACTTTATATCACTGGCATTCATCAAACTGATTGTGCAGATGGTAGTATAGCTAAATCAGTGCAACTCAGAAGCTAAGCATCACCGAATCTGGTAAGTATTAGGATGAGAGCAACCTCCAAAGAATACCAGGCTTGTGATGTGGAGGCAGGCTGTGGCAAACCACCTCCAAATGTTTCTTGCCTTAAAAACAATATGAGGTCACCAGAAGTCAGCTGTGACTTGACAATACCAAAAAAAAAAATCATGGCTACTCACCCAGTAAGGCAGACAAGTAAGGCAAAGTAAGGAGGGGGCATGGCAGGAAGAAAAGAGGGACTGCAGCAACATACATGCACACCAAGGGAAGGAGAAGGACAGTCTCCTACCTCTCTTGTGTAACAAATTTTACTGCATAACATGCAGAGTTTCCTAGATATTCAGAAACCCTTCCCTTGTCTGTAGGTAGCAGCATTTTACTGCCCCGCTGATAGGTACAGGACCAGCCACTGCATTGTCTCTGCTGCCAAAACTTAATCAAACGAAGGTGATTAATCACCGAAAGGTGATTAAGGAATAAACAATTAGGAAATTTTAACAGATCACAAGCAGCATAACCTTCCTTAATACTGAAACTATGTGGTTAGATTCTGCTCCAAATTTCAGTAATCTAGTGCTATGGTACAGTTGCCCTGATAGCTGAGTATTGTGACCAGGAGAGCACGAAGCTACTTTTTTTCTCTGATCCTGAGTAATACAATTACTGTTCAAGTTCTCACAACATTCCATGGCTCTTGAGGGCAATGAGCATGCTCAATGTCTATAATGTTTTGAGGCACCCCAATTCTTAGATATTTTTAGAAGCCAGTAAGGTGTAGTAGGTCATTGGTTAGAAAGAGACCTAATTCAGATTTTTCTATGTGGCTTAAAGCTTATTGTGTGACATGGAATCAGTTACTTTATCAAACAAATCTGTGCAGGGGTATATGTTTGTGTTTATACATGTAGTGGCACAGCTACAATGGAGACATCTGGGGACAAATGCCCCAGGAAGACCCCGCTGAGTCACATGGAGGGGTGGAAAATCCCCTCCATACTTCTGGCCTGGTTGGGCCTGGGCGCGAAGTGTGTGTGCCGCCCGGGCAGGCCTTGGCCTGTTGGCTGGCCAGGTGGCCCGTGGGCGTGCTTTCCAGCTGCTGCCCAAGGGATGGGCTGAGCCAAAGGGGGGCGGTGCAGTGTGTGCAGGCGCGGGACCTGCAGGCACTGCACGTCCCCCACGCCCCTCCAGGTCCTGCGCTGCGCACACTAAGTGTGGCGTGGGGGGTGGGTATGGGGTGTGCCACAGGGGCAGGGCATGGGGCACAGGGGCCCATAGCAGAGGCAGAAAACTCAGTCTGCCCTGGGCACAATTTTTCCTAGCTAAGCCCCTGTGTGTATGTGTGTGTGTATATCTCAAATTGTAAACTGGGTTGTCACCCTCTTGTTGGGACCTGGAGTTCTCCTGGATTTATGAGTGATCTTTAGACTTCTGAGGGAGAACATGGCAGCTTTGGAGTTAAGAGTCTGTTGCATCACACCCTGGATGAGCTCCCTTCCTAAATTTTGCCTTCCCAAGCCCCATTCCAAATCTCCAGAAACTTCCCAATCTGGAGGCTTTCTATTTGAGTCCAACATGGCTACTGCTGACTTTTACTGACCACACAGTCCTGAAAATATGAGGGTGATTAAGTTTTTGGCAGCAGGGACAATGCAGTGGCATAGCTATAGAAAATGGAGCCCAGGACAAGAACTGATTTTGCACACCAGCCCCCCCCCCCTTCCCCATCAGCATCTGGCACCCATTTTCTTAATAACTGCATAAAGAAAATTTTTATTTTTTTTAAAATATCTTTTTTATTTATTTGTTTATTTTAAATAGCTTTTAAAAACCACAACGATGTGTACCAGTAATTTATTTCTGTGTATATACTAATGTTCATGCAGAGGGACTGAAGCTCAGTATAGATATGCTTTGTGTGCAGAAGGCCCAGGTTCAATTTCTGACATCTCTGGTTAAAGGGTAATAACTACTGGGAAAGTTTGCTTATTTCAATATTACCAGTAGAAATAAGCAAACTTTCCCAATTGTTAGCCTCACTGTGAAGTCCCTTTGTTGAAGAATTGTAAGTTTTATGTCAGCAGAAGAATGTTTCTAGTAGAATGAAATGTTCTTCAATTGGTTGCTGAATGTTGCAATTTTTATGTCAAATTTGTGCCCATTTATTCTTCTGCATAAAGACTGACCTGTTAGTCCTGTGCAGAGGAGAAGGGTATTGTTGACAGATGACTGGTAGAGAAACAGGTGAATAAGTCCTGATGGTATGGCTGATAGTGTTGCAGGGGACAGAGTTGCCATCTCAGGCTGATTCCGCATCGGCCAAAAACAGCAGTGTGAAAACGGTGTGAAAATGGTGTAAATCCTTTTACACAGTTTTAGACCCTTTTACACCGTTTTCACACCACTGTTTTTGGTCCATGCAGAATCTGTCTCAGTTTGGGTGAGGCAGAAGCTTCCCTTTTTATGTTTGATGGAATGTGGTTCAGACCATGAAAGCTTATTCTGTGGTGAATCTTTTAGTTTATAAAGTATTGTAATGCTTTGTTTTATTTTAGGTATTCATATTGTTCCCAAATACAATATCCCTGCTATTGGAATTACTTGGGGTTTTTTTTAATGCTATTGTGTTTGTTATAATGTTACTGTACATTAGTGCAGCCATGCTGAATCAGACCATCTGTGTATGTAGCACCGTCAAATCAAAGCTTACTTAAATTTTACACCTGTGGTGTTTCCAAGACAAGTGGGTTAGCAGCGATGGTTTCCCACTGCCTTCCTCTGCAAAGTCATCTATGGATCTGGATGTTGTAGGTTTCCAGGGTATGTTGGCTTGGTCTGGTAATTTTTGCTCCTAATGATTCACCCATACCTATGACCAGCATCTTCTGATCCATGTCATGCTGAGATGTGTTTCTAACAGATTTCACTGTAACATGCCTCTGAAGATGCCAGCCATAGATGTGGGTGAAATGTTAGGAGCAGACCACGGCAACCCAGCCCAGAAAACCCACAGTAGCTAGTTAAATTTCAGCCATGAAAGCCTTCAACAATATATCTCCCTTCCAAGTACCTTCTCAGCTTAGCTTCCGAGATCTGACAAGATCAGGTTATACAATACCATTTCGCATCTCATCAAACCATCTTATTCCACATTTTGTTTCCAGCAGGGGCTAGTTGTATGCTATAAGGACACCCACAAGTTGGGGAAGTACCATATATACTCATGTATAAGTCGATTTTTTCAGCACATTTTTAATGCTGAAAAAGCTCCCCTCGACTTATATGCGGGTCATTAATTTTTTTGTTTTTACTTTGCCGGCCAGCAGGGGGCGCAGTTTTTATGCTAGTGGCACCATAATTTCAGGGTAACCTCAGACGACACTCCTGATGATACCAGCCAAGTTTGGTAAAGTTTGGTTCAGGGGGTCCAAAGTTATGAACCCCCAAAGGAGGTGCCCCCATTCCCCATTGTTTTCAATGGGAGCTAATAGTAGATGGGGCTACCCTTTTGAGGGTCCGTAACTTTGGACCCTCTGAACCAAACTTCACCAAACCTGGCTGGTATCATCAGGAGAGTCTCTTTATGATACCAGCCAGGTTTGGTGAAGTTTGGGTCAGTGGATCCAAAGTTATTGACACCCAAAGGGGGTGCCCCATCCCCCATTGTTTACAATGGAAGCTAATAGTAGATTTTCCATTTCTGATAATATCCCTCTTAAAATCTAAGTTGGGTTACATTTGGATGTACAGATGATGAGGAGGAATCCAGTTTTGAAGGATTTTAACTCTTGTGTTTTAGCTTGGTTGCTGATTGAGTTAAGGTTTTTGTACTTTTAAAGTTATTGTTGAGATCATATTGTTCTTGTTGACCCTCTTTTCCACTTACAGAGCTAGTTTACTGTTTTTCTTTGAGATAAATATTCAAAAACATTTAACCTACTGATGCCTCAATTAATGTAATTTTATTGGTATCTATTTTTATTTTTGAAATTTACCAGTAGCTGTTGCATTTCCCACCCTCGACTTATACACGAATCAATAAGTTTTCCCAGTTTTTTGTGGTAAAAATAGGTGCCTTGACTTATATGCGGGTTGATTTACACACAAGTATATACGGTATGTTTACAACAGCTCTCACCTGCTGACTGCTCCCCAATATCTGACAATCATATTCTGTCTCTGTACTCAGAGGCTCAATTTGACCATCAAAATTAATCACCTATCTTCTGTGAATCTACCTAGCTCTCTTTTAAATTAATTTTAATCCAGGGGTAATTGGTATTTCTTATGGCACTTCCATAAGTTATTTCCATATTTATGATTTTGTTCTTTATTGCTTTCCAGTTGTTGAATTTTCTTTGAGAGCCCCATGGGATTGAATGGAGAGTTGTACATTGACAAATAAATAATGAAAAAAAAATAAACTCTTGGTTATTCTTAGATTTATTAATGTATTTAAAAACTAGGAAGGAATAGCTATAACTACAATCTTTATTCTAGTTCACCAGATTATTACTATGCTTTTAAACAGAGGAAGAGTCCAAAGCTCTTTTTCCCATGGTGTTTTTTCATTGGCTCTTCTGCCATACTGCTTCAGTTTATTCCCTAATTTCTACATGCATTTTTCTGCCTTTAGCTTTCACTGCCACAATATTGTAATATTTTAGGGCCATTAAAAAAAAATAAGTAGAGGCACTTTGATGCCACCAGTGATGACAGCTTCTCCCTTGAAAATCCTCATCATTTAAGTGATGTGTGGAAAAAATAAACTGACTGCACAATTGTAAAAATATTCAGGGAAGATAGATGTACTGATGAACCCTGTACAAACTGGTTTCAATGAATGTGGACCAACTGCCAAGAAAATCAAGACCAACTTAAGGATGCTGATAAGGTCCAAGAAAGCATCAAGAAGATTCTGAAATCTGAAGGGCAAAAGAAAATTAGGGCATGTTCAAAAATTAGTAAAATTAGTAAAAATTGGCCCTTCATTCTGCCAGTTGTGGCATAGTCCCCTAGAAAGTTACTCAGCAAGAGTATCGTCACTTAAATGAACAGAAGTGGCATAAGAAATATCTTTGTTTATGTGTGTATCACAACATGTACATTGCATTCTGAATTCTAATGGGAAACTTGTTGGTCCTGTATGCAGAATTATCCTTTCCCCAAACCCAAACAAACACTGAGCATGCTCATTGCCTTTCAGAAGAAACTGAACATATGTTAAGGGAGGATGAAAGAAAAAGAAAAGTGGGAAGGAAAGTGACCTGTTCAAAGTCCAGTTTACAGAGTCAAGTGATAATTTGTTATTCATTGTACCATTTCTGACCATAAGGTGTGTGTGCTTATATAAACAAAATATTTCCTGCATATAAAAAAGTACTATTCACAGGATAGTTGTTCCACAGACCACAAATTTAACACCTGGGATAACTGAGAATAGGTATATTGTGGCAGTTTTTGCACCTGCACTAACAATTCACACTGCTTGACTATTTTTTTCCCCTATAACATATTCAGATTATAGTAAACCCCTGACTGGTTGGTAACTACTTCATTAGCAGCATTCTGAGGACATGATTGCTAATGCTAAAAAGTGTTGCTAATAGTGCTCAGTCCTGGAGATTATTTTGTATGCTTGGTAAATGAGAGATCAAAGAAAGATCGATCTCTTGATCAGTTCACTTAGGGAAGCAGGGAGGGGCCAACACTATGAGGGACGGTGAGATGGAAGGCATGCAGAGTGGTGCAAGGGAGTGGGAGTGGAAAGGCTGGCCATGGGCAGAAGGAAGATGTCCAGGGCAAATCTGTTCCGCTCTGCTGGTGTAACAAGATTTAAATTGTGCTAGAAGTGATTTTGCTTGCAGTGAAGAGAGTGGAAAGTGAAAGTGGGACTCCAGAAAATACGTCCGTAAAAGAAATGCGCTGTAGCAAACACTGGCCTCCACGACGTAGCAAACACCTTGTATGTAATCGGCTATTATATAAGCATGTAAGTGCTAGGGCATGTCCTTATTTACTCTGTAAAGCATAATAGCTCTGAATTAATAAAATATGAAAAGTTGGGAAAGTTCTAATTATTACCCACAAAACCATAAGTATCAATTGATAAACAAATTGAGACTGCTTCTATTATTGGTCAGCTACCAAAGTATTGGAACTCCTTAAAGACTAATTTACTGTTGCTTTCATAAACCAGAACCCACTTAATTGAATGAATCATGTGCTTATGCTGCAACACATTTGTTAGCCTTTACGGTTTTTATAGCTGAAGAAAATATGCGTTGGAATTAAACTTTTCAATAGTTCTGTCTAGAAAATAACATTTGATATGTTGCATTTGTGCTTGCTTGTTTATATATAGTGTAGATCATTGGGCTATGATCTGACAGATCCAAGTTCAGGTTCCCTACTCAGGAAGCTTGATTATGCATGTGATTATGCCATGGACTAATCACGCACTCTCAGCCGAGCCTACCTACAGAGTTGTTGTGAGGATGAAATGAAGGAAAGGACAATCATGTAAGCTATTTTGGACCTCCACTGGGGAGAAACAAAGAGTATAAATGAAGTAAATAAATAAATAGAAATTTTAATTTGATTTGATATATTGTGCTCTATCTATGTTGTTCACCGCTCTGAGCCCTCTGGGGGAGGGCGGTCTATAAACCGAATATATAAATAAATAAAATAAAATAAATTATTAACATTCCCAGGAATAAGTAGAAATCTCATCTTCTTCCATTAGTATTTTCCTTGGTAAGTTATCAGTCCACTAATTCCACTAAAATAAATGTGAGACGTTTTAATCTCAGAATGAATGAGAGCTAGCAGACTGTTTATTGGATACATAAGGCTTCTGGATGAATGGGTTAAACATGGTTCTTTCTGCTAGAATGGGACACTGGAATTGTCCTGCAGTGTTCACCACTGAGATGAGGATTAGATGAGCAGAATGAAATGATGAATCAGTGCACTGAAGTGGGTGGAGTGTTGGAGCAGGACCTGTGAGATGTGGGCTAAATATTTATCCTTGATATATTTCTAGATTAGGTCAACCAGTATGGCCTGTAAGTTCTATGTGCATACCCAATTAGGATTGAGTTTAAGCCCCATGGTGCAGAGTGATAAGCTGCTGAACTGAAGTTAGAAGCTCAGTTCATGGCCTGAGTTCAATCGTGATGGAATTTAAACTCAGGTAGATGGTTCAAGGTCGACTGAGCCCTCCATCCTTCCAGGGACAGTAAAATGAGTACCCAGCTTGCTGGGGGTAAAATGTATATGACTGGGGAAAAACAATGGCAACGCATCCCATAAATATAGTCTGCCCAGTAAACATTATGATGTAATATCACCCCATGTGTAAGTATTGACCTGGTGCTTGAATGGGGGACTACCTTCACATTTTAAAGCCTTTTCCTGTGCCATTTTTCTGACTTGAATGGCTCCAGGGAGCTAGTATTTGCCCTATTAGGAATCTAATTTATAGCCCATCTGTGCAAACAGAGGGCATCTTTGGGGACCATTTCATGTCAAGAAAACAGTGCAGGAGTGAAGGCTTAATCCCCCTAGTTTACATGCCACAGTGCTAGTCTCCTGCTGCCCACAAACTGCAGAAGGTGGCCGGCATGCTCACATTCCTCTCCTGCTTGAAAGTTTCTTGGAGATGTCTGAGTAACTGCTATTGGTAAAAGAGTGATGGAGTCCATGAGCATTGGTTTGATCTGGCAGAGCTTCTTTTAAATATCCAGTGCTAGACTTGAAAATATGATGGAATGCTGGTTAATAAAATCTCAGGCTTGGATCATATGCTTTCTCTGTGCTGTTCTCCATTATGGAGTTCATTTCTCTGGTGTAAGGGCTACCAGTGTAAACAATTACTCCAAAGCCCCTTGTTCTAGGAAAATGTGCTTTGCATCTGAGGAATGCCTCTGCAACAACCTTGCAAGCAGAAGCACGACATAGTGTCCAAGAAGAAAAAGAGTTTGGATTTATATTCCCCCTTTCTCACCTGCAGGAGACTCAAAGGGGCTTACAATCTCCTTGCCCTTCCCCCCTCACAACAAACACCCTGTGAAGATCCAAGCTACAGGATCCACAGGACCCACAAGCAGATTTTTCAGTCATGGGAGATCAGGCTGAGTAGGGTTACTCATTGTTTTCATTATTTCTCTAATGATTTTTTAAAACAAAGCTGAGCTATGTAAATGAAGAAAATGAATCCAGTTTGCTTATTAGTTTGTCAGACTATAGAATTAAGTTTCTGGGGTGCAAAACTTGACTACCTTTTGCAGAGCTTTTGCTTTGAATATGCATAATATATTTTGCTCTGGCCACACCTGCTCTCATATTCCAGACTTGGTTCCTAGTTAAATGAATTGTTGGATCAGCATAGCTTTTGACATTCTGTGCAAAACAATGGGGATTTTAATTGTATTGTTTTAAATAATAAATTGTAATAAAGAAATATCTTTGATAATGCTGTCTGTGTGGCATAGCTGATGTCATTAGTATCAGCTTTTTCTTAATATAGTATTTAGTTTCGAAGCAATATTTCTTATACTTTGCAATGAGTTTGTGGTACTACATGTTTCAACAAGCTGGCAAACAAAAGAATCTATCATTAAATGCCAAATATTTATTATATAATACGTATGTGCATGCACTGTAACCAGACATAAGCAGTAAATAAAGTTCTATTAATCAGCAGAATGTATAGCTCATGAATAGTCACGTTCATGATGGCTGGGAGTTTCTCAAAAATGAGATCTTGAGGGCACAATTTCAAACAGTTCTAATGAGGAGGAACAATGGGAGGTTTCTCAGGAAACCAGGATGGCTGTCTAAAGAACTTTCAATTGGTTAAGATTTAAAAAGGACATGTACAAAAAATGGAAAAGGGGGGAAATCACTAAAGAGGAATTCAAACAAATAACCAGGATGTGTAGGGAGAAAGTCAGAAAAGCTAAAGCTCACAATGAGCTGAGGCTTTCTAAAGTTAAAAACAACAAAAAAAGGGCTTTTTGGTTATGTCCATAGCAAAAGGAAGAAAAATGATAGGATAGAGTCACTGGATGGAGGAGATGGCAAAATACTAACAGGGGATGGAGAAAAGGCAAAACTACTCAACACCTCCTTTGCCCCAGTCTTTTCCCAAAAAGGAAACGGTGCTTATCCAGGAGAAAATGAAACAGAAGATACAATAGGAGAAATTCAGCACAAAATAGTACAGGAATACATGGCTACTTTAAATGAATTCAAATCTCCGGGGTCTGATGAACTATATCCAAGAATATTAAAAGAACTGGCAGAAGTAATCTCAGAACCACTTGCTATAATCTTTGAGAACTCCTGGAAATCAGGAGAAGTCCCAATGGACTGGGGGAGGGATAATGTTATCCCCATCTTCAAAAAGGGGAAAAAAGAGAACCCTAATAATTACTGTCCAGTCAGCCAGATGTCAATACCAGGGAAGATTCTGGGGCAGATAATTAGACAGATGGTCTGCCAGCACTTAGAAGAGAATACTGTGATCACAAAAAGTCAGCATGGGTTTCTGAAAAACAAGTCATACCAGACCAATCTTATCTCTTTTTTGATAGAGTGACAATCTTGGTAGACGAGGGGAATGCTGTGGATACAGCATCCCTTGATTTTAGTAAAGCTTTTGACAAGGTGCTCCATAAAATTCTCACAAGTAAGCTAGTGAAATGTGGACTAGACAATGCTACTATTAGATGGATTTCTAATTGGTTGACTGATTGAACTCAATAATGGTTCATCTTCATCCTGGAAAGAACTGACTAGTGGGGTGTCACAAAGTTCTGTCTTTGACCCAGTGCTATAAAATATTTTTATCAACAACTTGGATGTTGGAATAGAGAGCATGCTAATCAGATTTGTAGATGACAGCAAATTAGGAGGGATAGCTAATACCCCAGAGTCAGAATTCAAAATGACCTGGACATATTAGAGAGCTGGGCCAAAACAAACAAAATTAATTTCAACAGAGATAAATGTAAGATACTACACTTAGGCAGAAAAAAATTAAATGGACAGGTATAGGATGAGTGACACCTGGCTTGACAACACTTCATGTGAAGGGGATCTGGGAGTCTTAGTAGATCATAAGCTAAACATGAGTCAGCAGTGTGATGTGGCAGCGAAGAAAGCCAATGCGATTTTGGGCTGTATCAATAGTAATATAGTGTCAAGATCAAGGGATGTAATTGTACCTCTCTATTCTGCATTGACTAGACCTCACCTGGAATATTGTGTACAGTTCTGGGCACCACAATTCAAGAAGGATATTGACAACCTGGATCGGGTCCAGAGGAGGGCAACCCAAATAGTAAAAGGTCTGGAAGTCCATGCGCTACGAAGAGAGACTTAGGGAGCTGGGGATATTTAGTCTGGAGAAGCGTAGGTTAAGGGGGGACATGATAGCTATGTTTAAATATTTGAAGGGATGCCATGTCGAAGAGGGAGCAAGCTTGTTTTCTGCTGCCTTAGAGACTAGGACACGGAGTAATGGATTCAAGGTGCAGGAAAAGAGATTCCGTCTAAACGTTAAGAAAAAATTCCTGACCATCAGAGCTGTTCAATGGTGGAATTCACTGCCTTGGAAAGTTGTGGAGTCTCCTTCTTCGGAGGTTTTTAAACAGAGGCTGAATGAACATGGGAGTGCTATGATTGTGTATTTCTGCATTGTAGGGGGTTGGACTTGATGGCCCTTCCAACTCTATGGCCCCTTCTGCACACGCAGAATAATGCATTTTCAAATCACTTTCACAACTTTTTGCAAATGGATTTTGCTATTCCGCACAGCTTCAAAGAGCATTGAAAGCAGTTTGAAAGTGCATTATTCTGCATGATATTTCTTTATTTCAACTCTTATTTAAAGCCTTTTCTTGAAACCAGAGCAACTCTTAGGACAAATAATATGATGTCAGTTTTGTCTTCTATACATCTGACAGACTTAAAAATACTGTGAACTTTTCTAAAAATTTACCACTTAGACTTTGGTGAGCCTCAGACAATTTAAGTATCAGTGTTTTCTGACTCATTGCTGGATAATGCACACTTGCTTTGTAGAACAGTCCCATTGTTTGCAGACCACAGCTATTTACTAAGAGACTCCTGCTGAGTGAGGCTGCTGATCCTCCGTAGATAAAAGCACAGGAGGTGCAGCAAAAGAGCATGAGGTAGGGGTGGAGAAGCAGAAGACCTTCCAGTACCAGCTAGTTTGCATGGAAGTTAACTTCCCACGCAAGTATTTAGGGTGCTCTCGTTTAGAGTATTTGGACTGCCGCAGGAATAAATTACAAAGTTAAACTTCTTTATTACTTTCAAGGAAGATTACGTATGTGTAGTCATCATGGGTTTGATTGCAAAGTTAAAGAATCAATTTCTGCTGTTTAATGAATGTAGGACATACTGGCTATTTATGCATGAGCTACTTACTCTGTGACTATTTGCTTCACAGTGGGTTTTTCCTGTGGGTTTTTGTTTACTCAGGGATTCTCTCCCTGTGAAAATGCCCCTAGTCAAGCCACTATTTTGCCTGCCCCCACTTCCTTGTTCTTTTCAAGAATCCTCCAGGGGGGGGGGGGGCGCGTGTTCCTGCTGCTTTTGTGTGTGTGTAAAATTGCATTACTTCACTATTGTTTGTCAGTTTCCCAAGGTCTATTGCAGTGGTGGTGAACCTATGGCATGGGTGCCAGAGGTGGCACTCAGAGCCTT
This sequence comes from Sphaerodactylus townsendi, assembly GCF_021028975.2. Classification (NCBI taxonomy): domain Eukaryota; kingdom Metazoa; phylum Chordata; class Lepidosauria; order Squamata; family Sphaerodactylidae; genus Sphaerodactylus; species Sphaerodactylus townsendi. Next base: position 124,033,342 of record NC_059425.1, on the reverse strand, counting down.
CTCTGTGGGCATGTGCGCACAGAGTTCATCATGTTGGGGGTGGAAAATCACCCCCCCCCCACACACACACACCCACACACATATCTAGGCTGGCCTGGGCTGCTGGGCACGACATGTAGGTAACCCTGTTAAGTGCTGTTAAACCCCACTGATTTTCATGCGAAGAACTAAAGCGCAATCCTTTTCATGGGAGTAAGCTCAGTTGCTGGCAATGGGGCTTGCTTCTAAACCCTCCTAGGGTTGTGATTCACCCATTCGAAGCATTGCACGGTTGTGTCAAAGCAAAGCCACCAACTACCACCAAACTTACTCCAGAGTAATGCACGCTTTGGAACCAACCGTTTTTTCTAAATTAAAACATCACCATTGTTTCCTAGAATGCAGTTTTTCAGTATCTTTCTTGTGGTCTATTTATCCTTCATTAAAACAGTAATGGGGCAACAGAGCCAAACTAACCAAACAACCGGTCTGCTCAAGCTACTCTAGTACATGGGACTGTGTATCTGACATTGCAGATTAGTTCCAGGTGTGTAGAATTTTAGGATTGCTTAGATTCTTTGATTTTATTATATTCACTGAATGTGTTTTACTCAGTGGCAAAAATTCAGTTTCCTAAATGTAGAAAAAATAATGGAGCTGCCAAGTCAGGTATTACCTGAAGGCAAGCCTGATCATGTGAAGCCAACCGTTAAGTTCCTTCTTAATAGTCCAACTGAAACTACATGAGAGTGTACTTTGCATAAATTACTCAGCATCTCAGACAATACCACGTGTCTCTTGGTTTAAAAAACATGACCGGTATCTCAAAAATCCTTGTCATTTTTATTTAATGAAAATACACCTATAGGTGTTTAGTAGGTCAAAGTTCCAGAACAAATCAGATATGGGGTACAAGCAGTTTGAGCCTCAGAAGTAATTTTTGGTTCTCATTAGTGAAACAAACAGTAGCATCAACAGCATATCCACTGCTTGAAGGTAGCCTCTTGAGAGTCAGTTTGCATGACAATACAAGGTATCCTTTTGAGATTCAGCCATATATCTTCATAGTGTGACAAATTTGTCTAGTGTTTTTTTCACTAGACTGATGCTTGTGTTTCAAGTACCACCATGTTACTACTTGAGAGTAGATGCTGTTAGTAGCCCAGTGAATGTGGTTCTTTAGTGTGGAGTTGATCAGTTCTCGCATGTTTTAGGATAACTATGCAAAAAAATTCCTTCTGGTGTGTATGTATGGATCTGCCATGGTTAGAACTGATCCAAATTACTGATTTAAGTGGGAATCAAATGATGATTGAATCCATGTGGGGCAGGGCAAGATTGTGCCTGCTCCAACCTACATGCATTCAGCAAACTGTGTTCACATAGACTGTGTTCATTTCATTGATTTATACCCCACCTCCCCGGTAGGGCTCAGGGCGGTGAACAACAAGTAAATAACATTAAAAACCAATCAAATGTCAACACCAAATATCAAACACCAAATATCAAAACAGCAAACAACAGCATCAATAAACATAAAGCTCAAACATAAAAAATAACAGAACACCAGATTAGAGCCTGCTGCTCGTGTGGAAGAGTGGGGAATCAAACCTGATTCTCCAGATTAGGGTCCTGCACTCTTAACTGCTACACCCCCTGCCTCTCATCTTCTATAAATATCCATCTCTATATCGAATAGAGACTTTTTCAAAACAGTTTAACATTTATTAAAAATCTTTATTAAAACAAATCATGTAAACAGTTTCTTAAAGCTGATCATCCTATTGCAATATTCAGATTGATAAATAAATGGAGATGGACAGAAGATGTTAGAGGGCATGATCCTAATATACCAGTGTTCCCTCAAATACTTTCTATCACCATGCATATGTTTTCAAAAAAGGATCTGTTGTGAATCATGTCCTGAAAAAAACAGTTTAGCTATAGAAGTATATGAAGCAAGTGTTGGTTGAAGGAATTAGTATCCATTGTAAATATCCTCCCTCTAAATTTAAACATTAGTAAAGGCATCATTATTGGGTCTGTCCAGAATTACAACCTTCTTATATTAGGTCCTGATCCAGCCTGATTTAAAACAGTTGGAAAAAATCCAAAGGAAATTCAGGCTGTGACTGGATAATTGTTTTTGTCAGTTTAGTTAGGGAAAAAGTGACTTAATAAACTAGCATTGGAATTTTGTGACTATTTTTACTAGAACAGTGGTTCCCAACCTGGGTACATGTACTCCCAGGAGCAGCACCAGAGCATTTGGGGGCATACAAAAAATTGTGCAATGAGTTTGCTAATATGGGGGTACAATTTTAGGGAAATGGGCTGCCAAGGGGTATGTGAGTACGGAACCTCTGTACTAGAGAATTCACTCAAAGTTCTGATGGACCAAAATTTCATTTAGAGAGACTTTTTGTAGATCACTTAGTTGAATAGATATTCAAGAGTAACAAATCCTATGATTATCATCCAAACCATTTGCTTTCACCTGTTCACTTTCAGTTAAACCATGAAAACATACATTAGGAAAATAGAAATAATTTATCAGTGAGTAGGCTGGTGAATCAACTCTTTTGTTTCACTTTGTAGCTGCAACTCTTAATGCAAAAAATTTTTCTGCCTATTACAAAGGTTTTAATTGGTTACTGTGTTTCCCCAAAAATAAGACAGGGTCTTATATTAATTGTTGCTCCAAAAGATGCGTTCGGGCTTATTTTCAGGGGATGTCTTATTTTTCCCCCCATGATTTTGCACCCCCCATGTGACCAGATAGAGCTGCGCTGGGAAATCTGTAACTAGGGCTTATTTTTGGAGTAGGGCTTATATTTCAAGCATCCTCCAAAAATCCTGAAAAATCATGCTAGGGCTTAGTTTCAGGATAGGTCTTATTTTCGGGGAAACAGGGTAGTATGGTAAAGACACCCAGGTCGTTCCACCACTCACAGTTTGTTGCGCGCTACTCGCGGCAAGTAATCCAGGGGCCTTCTGCATTCCTCACTACCTCAGTGGCGACAATGCAGCGACCCTGAGTCTGCCACTCTCCTTCCCCCTCAGCGCACGTCATTTCTGCTCCTGGATGGTCAAGCACCTTTTTGAGAACCCCGCGCCGAACGCGGGGGAATGGGGAAGCCCGGGGGGTGACTCTGGGTTTGCATTTTCCACCGCTGCTGGTGATGTAGAGCCACCAGTCCAATTAGGAAATGGCGGGGTGTGCGCGTTGCTTTGAGTGCACATGGGCATAGACGCATATTATGTGTGCTCAAATAGACGTGGATTCCTCGGCAAAGCATGGAGATGTTGATTCGTCCTTTTCAAAATTAAAAAAAAATCCCACCCCAGCACAACACAGCAGCCAATCAGGACACTCCTTGAGCGAATCGTGGGGAGTCCTGCCTGGCTGCTACGCGGCTGCCATGTTCATAGGACCAAGGGGGCAGAGCTGCGGTGGGGACCATGAGCCAGTGCTCAAAAAGTCCCGCAGCAAACAAAACCGGTAGGTATCGACCTCCATTTTAGAAGTGGGGAAACGACTCCAGAAACCCATTTGAGTCAGTCCTTTGGGAAGTATCCATAATAGTAACGCACATGCTTAGCAAATGTTGCCTGCTTCAGTTTCCATCTGAATAATTAAAAAGCCAAACTGCACATCATGATAACATGATTTAGGCCTGGAAAATCTTTGGGCTCATGTTCTCCCTTCCTTAGTTCTTTCTTCCTCCCCTTGCACGTGGTCAGTTAATGAAATACGTTTGGTTTTGCAGCAACCCCTAGTTATTATGTCAAAATCACAAGCGGAGATTTTCTGTTTTTCTACAAATTAGGATTACAAACCTTTCTGTTCTGTTCCAGTTTGAATCCAGGAACCCAGATTGTCATTTGTGATTTGCAACTGCAAACTATAGTTTACTGTGAACCTTGAAATCTTTCATTAACTGACCAAGCAAAAATCAAAGAGGAAGCATGAAGAAGTGAGTCCAAATGCCTAGGTTCAATCTTGTTATGTTGCTGCTGATTTTCTGTTCATATTTTCAGTTTTTGAATGTATCCCTGTATATGAAGTTAGCACACACTTGCCTTCATACCCTGGCAGCTAAAATATGGTATTCTCCATGTTCACAATGTATTTTAGTCATAGAACTACTGTTAGGATGTCTCAGATCCTGGCTAGGAAATCCTGTGACTGGTTGTCTGAGTTGCAATAGCTTGCAGTGAGTTAATAGAGCATTGTAGAACTGTAATGCCTGCATAAGGACTATTGAAACAATATGTCCAAGTAAAAACAGTTACTGGAAAGTGCCAAGATGCCTCAGAGTGCAAGGATGGTTGGAGTTATTGGAACACTTAGAGTATCACTGGCACTGTTGTTCTTTCTGATGGTAGGTTGTTCAACAGCATGCAACTGTTCTTTTCATTTATAAATGATAAGGAACCAGAACCTTTATTTTACAGCATTTTACTTTTTGTTTTTATCACAAGCCACTATATGTATCTGCTTAAATGAACAAGAACTTATGATAGAACAAAACTTATGATAGAACAAAAGCTTTTTAATATTTAAAGTCTATTTTTAAACATTCTGCTAGAGTTTATGTTCTCAAAATACACTACATTTTTTCATTTAGTTTGTTCACTGAAGTTTGTCTTGGTTGATGATCATCTTACTAGATTTCTATGTTCTTAGCTTTTTATATCAACTGTAGCAAAGGCGTAATTTTTAAAAATCTGTTTCAACTTGTCTTGCATTTTTTCCAAGACAGAGTTGCTTGTCATTTTCAGGTATGTTGAATAATTCCAGAAGAATAATACAGTGTAGTGTGTGGGAAATTGGTAAAATTTATGTAAAACAAATGCATTATAGAAACTATCAGTAACTGGAGGTGATCAGGACAATAGAATTTCTTCAGAGAGATGTAAAAGTAGATTTCATCTAAAAGCAGCCTATTTTGACTCTATAGCAGGACGTTTCTCAAATACACGGGAAGCCAATTTTTTCTGTCAGTTATCATTAAGAGAAGGTTAATCATATATCTGTTTGTGTTATGTCCTGTGAGAATGGGATATATTTATCTCCTAAGGAGAACTCCACACTTCACATACAGCCCCAAATGCTGTCTCTACATTCACATTTTCTTACTGCAAATGCATATTATCTGGGAAATGTATCCATGTTTGGGAACAGACTTTCAATAGTTGTTGCTGTAGCAAGAACAGGTGGTTGGGTTTAGCAATAGCTTGTAATAGCTTCCTGTGGAGGAAGATTCTAAGGTTCGGAATTTTTCACAGATTCCCACCCCCATGTGAAGCAGGGGGTCTGTAGAACTGAATGTCTTGGTCTGATAGACTAGAAAATTGGCTACCTTTGATCCAGCTTTGCAAAGGGGGGTGCCTATGGAGTTGGGGAGAACTTTCTTCCATCTTCACAGGCACTCTGCTGCCTCTCCCTCCCCACTCCACTTTGCAAATCTGGGAACCAGCTTTCCAAACAGTTTTCTAGAGCCTGTTGTATTTTCTCAGGCATAAGGCTTTATTTCTAGTAGGGAATAATGGACCCCCCCCCCCCAAAAAAAAAACACCATTGGCATACCAGTTTACAAAAATACCAGTATTTGGAAACTTGGTATACTGATATTTTTTTGGGGGGTGGGTGGGTGGGTGGGGTGTCCAATAAATCCAGTTTCAACCAAACTTGCTTCCAGCTAAATATGCTTCTGAGAGAAGTATAAGGATAAAGTTAGAGAAATGCTTTGTTATGACACAATGTTCAGTATTTAATTTAGCACATGTCGGTGCTATGTTGGATTTGGTCATAGGTATTCATACTGAAAACATTTAAAAATAGTTCTAGATGCAGCTGGAAAATATTTTGCTTTCATCATTTTAAAGATGAAAATATACAGAGATGAGAAACTTATAGTCTGTCATAGCTGCAAGTGCCAAATATGGCCTAAACTGTGAATCTGAATTATTCCTAGGACCCACCTGTAACTTGATACACACTATACTTTTTAAAAAAATCATGCATGATGTTTTACAATCTATTTGAATCCTTTTCTCTGTCCCTTTTGTTGTATGGTCTTTTTCTGTCTTTTTCCTTTTCTCCGTTTTATTGTTCTTCTTCCCAGTTGAAAAACAACCTGGCCCTGTTTTTGTGGCCCTTGTCCTTTATCTTCATGTGTTTTCCCATTTTGCCTTCTAGAGAAAAGGTTATTGAAATCTATGCAGTTCCATTTTTAATGTGGTTTGCAAGGAAAAGATTTGTTCATTTCTTGGTTAAAATTAGGGACAGTCAGCCATACTGATAAAATGGCAGTTTAGATGTTTGAAAAATGCATAAGGACCTCACTACTACTTTTTAAAAGAAACATCATTGTGAAATGTGCTTCTGGAACAGATAAGCCGATCAAGGGAAATGAATCTCAACTTTTCCCTTGTTTACAGCTTACCCAGCCTAGAGCTGCTACAGGAGGTGGTGATGGCCACTAACCTGGATAACTGTTAAAAGGACTTGGTCAGATTTATGGAGAAGTCAATCTATGGCTACCAATCTTGATCCTCCTTGATCTGAGGTTGCAACTGCCTTAGCAGACCAGGTGCTCAGGAGCAGCAGCAGCAGAAGGCCATTGCTTTCACATCCTGCACGTGAGCTCCCAAAGGCACCTGGTGGGCCACTGCGAGTAGCAGAGTGCTGGACTAGATGGACTCTGGTCTGATCCAATAAGGATCTTTCTTATGTTCTTAGAGAGAATATTTTAAGCATAGGTTAGATTATGACAGTTTCTCATGGCAGACTAAAAATGACTCAAATTTTAAAAAGTTAATTAAAATTTCTTAATTCAACAGCAGCTACAGAAATACATGGCAGCTGCAAATACAATGCAATCCATATGTAGTGATAGAACTATAGTGTAACAAGTGCATTCATGTGAATGTAATGTAGAGCAATGTCTATATCAAAGTATATGCAAGCATTTCAAGCTGCAGGAGAATTAAGTTGGCATTGATGGAAATACCTTATTTTAACAAACCTGAACTCTTTTTCTCCTTGGATTCTTAGAATTTTGAGACCAGTTGAATGTGATGTGTCAAAAAGTAGAGGATGCAGAGGCGTAGCAAGGGGGGAAAGCACAGATTCTCTGCTCATATTCTCTGCTCTGCAGTGCCTTGGTTCCATTGTAGCCATGGGGAATTTCTGAATGTGTAAGCAGCTTGCACATTTTTCAAGGTAGAGGCACCAGATTTTCAAGGTGGTTTCAGGAGGCCTTCCAGGCTTGGAGAACTTTGCTTATGGGGGTTCAATTTTATGGGCCCCAAAAGGCTTGTTTTGTTTTCCTGCTCCTACACATGAAGCCTGCTGGCTGAGTTCTCTCAGAACTCTTTCAACCTGCTCCCTCCACCGCTCCCAAAAACAAAGTTTGCCAAGCCTGGTGCCTCTACCGTGAAAAATGTGCAGCCTGCTTCCACACTCAGAAATTCCCCATTGGCTACAATGGAGCCACTGCACAGAACAGGATCTGCCGTGCTCTTTAGCAAGTTCTATCATGGGAAAAAATAATTAACTTTTCCCACCATAGACTTCAGTGAGGCTTGCTGTTATGCCCAGCTGGCTCTGTGCTAGAGATTTTGGGGAGGGGCTCTGGGGGGGTCTTGCTCTGGGGAGGGGCACCTAATTTCCCACAGGGCTGCTCATGACTCTCCCCAAAGGAACCAGCCAACTTTGCTGAAGTTTGGATAGCTGGGCACTCGTTCTGTGAGCATCAGGTTCAATTGGATGGCCACAACATTTGCCCCTCCCACGCAAACTTTACCCAAGTTGGCTGGTTCCTTTCAGGAGACTCAAACCAGCAGCCCTGCAGGAAATAAGTGCCCCTACCCAGAACCACCCCCCAGAGCCCCTCTGCACTAAAATGTCTACTACAGAGCCAGATTCTGGGGGTGGGTGGGTTGAGAGAGTTCTGAGAGAACTTAGCCAGCAGTTGTCATGTGTAGGAGTGGGGAAATTGAAAAAGCCTTTTGGGGGCCCACAAAAGAAGATAGAGACCTGCTTTTTAAAAACTGAGCCCCTTGGGGGAGGGCGGTATAAAAGTGGAACAAATAAATAAATAAAAATAAATAAACATGAAAGCTGGCAATTTAGAGAAACTACAGTGCCTATTAGTATAGTGGTATATTGATATAACAGTAGTCTAGTGCTGATTTTTTTTAAATTGCCTGATTTCCCTGTTCTTTAAAAGTTGTTTAAGGGGTTTTTTTTGGTGAGGTAACTTTAGGGATGTTGATGACTCTGCTTGTCTTTTTCTGAGGCATTTTTCTTGAGGTTTTTTTTTTGGGGGGGGGAGGCTTCCTTCACCCCTTCTGTCTTTTGTTTGGAAACTCTTGTCTTCTTCTGGTGCGAGAGAGGAGAGAAGACAGGTCAAAAATCCCTGAATGGGCTGAGGGAATGGTGGCTTTCTCCTGTTTGGTTGTGTGGTTCTTGAGTTGTTTTTGTTTTTCTTTATAGTTGGTTGCAGAATTCTCTGGGGGTTTTTTTTTTACATATATTTCCTTTGGTCTTTTGTGTGTGTGTGTATAAAAGGCCATCAAGTCGCAACTTACATAGTGACTCCTGATAGGGTTTTCAAGGCAAATGATTAAGCAGAGGTGATTTGCATTCATGGGTGAACTGTGCACTTCACGTCCAGCATTTGGGCCTGCCCTCAGGTGCATCATGCATACCTGTCACTAATGAGACACTGGTGACAACCTGATGACATTCTGAGTGGGGTTGGGCAGACCACCACTAGGCAGGATGAGGACTGATGAATCAGCTATCTCAAGGCTCTACTGAGTGCTGTGATTCTTGGCCAGTGACACACGTTAGACAACACTTCTTCTGCCTTTGAAAGACAGCAGGCTGTGTAGGCCAGGACATCACCATGGGCTTTATGGTTACTGATTGTGGTGCAAACATCACAATGGCAGTAATGGAATCAGGTCTGAAGTGCATTTCCTGTGCGGCCACCTTCTCTATTTTGTAGTTAAGGATTCCTTAGGTCAGGGTTCTCAGAGAGTCCCAGCGGGACATTGTGACTCATGCCTTCCAGCATCTCCTTCAGAAATGTTGGCTCCTCAGGTGTCACTTCTTACACAGAGTGAAGGGTCCATCTGCTGCATGAGAAGTAGATGCTGACAGATGTGCCAGAGTATGACCTGCTTGGCGATATTGGGAAGACCTCACTGCTTTCTTCTGTGAGACTATACACAGTTGCTGTCATTCCCATGATTCAAATAGCTTGTGACAACTTGGCCATGATTCTGGAGCCAGCTGAAGGATGTGTGGACTTGCTTCCAGCAGTGCATTTGCTGGTGCAGAGGCTACAAGACAGTGTGGCATCCTGCCTTGAGACTCTTACCCAACAGAAGATCTACATGTTGATGGCAGTTTGTGAGCTGCACATCAAAGGCACGATTGCTTAGTGGACTGGGGATCTTGTGCCCTGGTGAGACAAGCTCCCCCAGCATGTCAAGAGTATGCAAGCCCAAAGGTGCACAAAGCCAGGAGAAGAGTAGGTGTGGGGGTGAAATCACCTCTGCTTCTGTTTGTTCCTCACTTTCCCTGCAAGGCTGTGTCCCTTCCAGCCAACTGCTGGGATGACCTTGGAGATGGAGCAGTTGTCCTCTCTAGGAAGACAGGTTTTGTGTGTGAGAGGGCTATTATGGTGAGGGAGTACCTTACAAAGACCTATGAATTTCAGTCCATGGATCTGCTAAACTACTGGGCCATGAAGGAGTTGCTGTGGTTGGACCTTTCTCTTGTGGGTCAGAGGCCCCTTTCTTGTTCACCAACAAGTGTGCAGTGTGAGTGTGGTTTTTATTTTTTTATGTTTTTGATAAAATCTAGCAAAAAGTAAAAAGGAAACCAAGATCAAATTCAAGTTACAGTTAGTTCTGAAAATTGAGACAAAATATGTTATATACATTATATTATATAACAATAAAAAGTTACCAATGATAACCATTCTTAATATGAATTCCAATAATATAAAATATGTAAAATGACTTCTATTATTACTTTGTAAGATTTGTCAAAAAGTAAGGATTATACTGATATGCAATTGTCATTTTCATAAGAGGACTAATCATTGACAGGATTGGGGGCACGATTTTTCATTGAAAACAGTTGAAAACTTATTTGGATAAATGGGGGAGCCCCCTTTGGGAGTCCATAACACTGGTAACATAATATTTGACCTAAACGTCACTGAACTTGGGAGTTCTTCTAAGGAGAGTCACCTGAAGTTGTACTGCAAATTTGGTACCTCTACCTTGATAAATAGCCCTCTGAGCCCAACATTTTCAAATATCTGGGGGGAAACCCCCAATTGCCTGTATGGTTTTTTGGATTTTCAAAAATTTTCAGTTCAATAAATCCAAATCTGAAAAATACTCCCCTCCTAAAAGTGTACTTCCTGATCTGCAACTGGGAAATCACAAAACCTGTCCTTAGATGGAAGACATTTCTGTAAAGACCACAATTAAGGCATGAAAGCTCCTGCTGCCTTTTGTATGCTTTCAGAACTTTGTTTTCAGAAATTCAGTGATAAAATTTGGGCCTTCACTTTGAACCCTTTGCTTCCATGGGCCCAGGAGTTGAAAGTGTTTTTTCCACTCTCAGCCTGCCTCCAATACTGAAAGTGAGCAAGGCTGAAAAAACGTTTGAAGTAGAGAACAATGAACATAAAGAGAGGGGCAGGATTTAACTGCCCATGTTCCATTTTTTAAAATAGTTGTATATTTGTTTTTAAAACCAGCATATGACTGAGCAGATGTGCGAATATTTATTTTGTAATATTTGGAGTCCACACCAGGAAGCCAAGGGTATAGATCTAATTTATTTGAGCTGCAGTATACAAAGCTTCAGCCAGGAACCCATTCTGGAAAAAGGCCAGCGCTCTCCCCACCTTCCTAAGGAGCATGTCTTGTCTGACTGCTCAACAAAAAGTATCTGTTGCTGGAGCACTAAGTGACAACTAAGTGTGTATTTATTTAAAATATTTTACCCCATATTCAACACACAAAAATGCAAGAATGAAAATGAAATGAAGAATGAAAATATTTTACCCCATATTCAACACACACAAAAATGCAAGAATGAAATGTTTAGCTCAAACTAAACAAATTAGAACATCAGTAATAAAATCATTCATCTGTACATTAAAACAGCAGCTAATAAAATAACTGCATGACATTAGTATGAAAGAAAATGCAAAGGCATGTTAGAAAGGCCAAGGTCAGTTAAAGCATAGGGGAACAAAATCATTTTGGCCTGGTGCCTAAAAGGATGGACTAAATGACCTTTACGGGGGAGGGTACCGCAGCTGCCCACGTCTCTTTTATGGACACAGGCACTAAGAATGGTGACCATCATGCCTGATTTTGTTCTATAATAGGTGAACAGTGATGGTAAAATAAATAAATAAAAATGTTATGACTGCCAGCTCTGGGTTGGGAGATTCCTGGAGATTTGGAGATGATTCCTGGGAAGGACAGAGTTTGGGAAGTGGAAGGAGATCAGCAGGGTATGATGCCATAGAGTCCATCCTTCAAAGCAGCCCTTTTCTCCAGGGAAACTGATCTCTGATCAGTCGTAATTCCAGGCCATCTCTAGGCCAGATGTGGACATTGGAAGCCTTACCTGAAGTTGATTTCTTTAAGTTAATTCTATGCTTGAATGTAGGCCAAAATAAGACATCCTGGGGACACTAAAAAAAGCGTGCTGGAAAGGCACTCTGCACAGCTTTCTTCCCCAGATGTCCTCAAGATGCCTTATTTCAGCTCAAGGTGTCTTTCTTTGGAAAACCTTTCAAAGTGGCCCCGTTTTTTCCTTAAGGTGCCTGCAAGGTGTCACCAGCCTGGCAGAGGCATATGGCCCATAGGGACGTAGGGTCACCCATGTCCCTGGGCACACGCCTTTTGGTCATAACCACATAGCCACATAACCAAAAGGTGTGCGCCCCACCCCAGCCGCACGGCACTGAGCCCTGCCCCTGCCTCCCTGCAGGCCAGCTCAGGAGCGGGTAGGGGGGCATTCAAAGAAGGGGTTCTCTCTGTCCCATTTCCCCCCAATATACCTCTGCCACCTGGCTGTGCAGAGTGCAGAGCTCAGGAGGCATCTTATTTTTCCTGCCCAACCATTTAGCTGTCTGGCCAGTTTCACCCTCCACTTGTGCCTGACATTGTGTGTGCTGGTGAAGGAATTCTCCCTGCCTCCATTTGCTGACATTTGCTCTGCAGGCTCCAATCCTGGGTGCCTTTTCAGCTTGAAAACTACATAGTTGTACTCAGGTCTTGCCAATTTTGGCAATATGTAATTTTCCTATTTTTAAAAATTTCGAATGAGCTATCTTTCAAGATACACAGACATGCTTAAAAAAATCTTAGCTGCTCAGAGGACTCTGATTGAAAAGCATTGAGAAGCAGCTCCTTAAAGAAGACAAGTCTACCACCCGTTGAGAAGCAGCTCCTTAAAAAAAATTAACAGGAAAATTATATATCAAGACTCATCCTTACTGACATAACCTTAGCATTTACAACCAGGTGAATGTTTCATTTTTTGAAAAATAACTTCATATTAGTCTTACATTTATATCAAAAATTCCTGATTTGTTTTTACTATTAGAAATACATAGATAAATAATTATGAAATTATTTCAAAGTGAACTATCTCCAGTTTAACAGGTTAATCTTTCATATTTTGACAACTTTTCTGCTGTACTTTAAACAAAATATCTTTTTAAAAACTTAGACTATCTGCCAGGTCTACGCATGAAAAACTTAAAATACTGTCCTCTGTATGTCTCTCATCTTCATTTTCTTGTTTGCTCATAATCTGGAAAAAAAAAAGCTTTCCTCCTCTATCAGTTCCCAAATGATTTCTCTATTTGGAATAAATTCATTCAAAGGATGAAAATATTCTTTCTATGCCAGCAGAAGAAACAACTACTATTAAAAGTGAAATCATTTCTTCAACAATCTCTAAATCCAAATGCTTAATAAGTGGCCTAGTGTGACTTTCTTTAAGGCATCATCAGCAAACATCTATTTTTTGACTGGTTCCCTTTAATTCTGAAGTCTATTATAGTTGGTATCACGGATGATTCCTGGATACTCATGTCACAGCTAGCTCCACTTTTTCAGCTCTTAAGATTTTCCCCTGGCACCAAATATTGACAGTATTTGCTAGAAAATGAGCTGAAAACAGTGCTTGTCCCTTTAAAAAAAAATGCTTGTAATTTAATTCTGTCATTGTGCAGGTCTGTTTTTAAGTGCTCACTCAATTTCCCCCCCAAATTTCAACAGCATTAACAATTAAATAGCTATTCTTCTGTGTTTTGTTTAAAGGTTCAGAAATGGATTTGGGGATTGTCAGCATATCGTCATTCTCTTAAGCCCAGTGTTGAGGATTTTGGCCGTAACAGTGCTATCTATTTTCTCTTGATTTTGCACACAAACTGTCATCAGAATGTGAACTGTCATCAATACATCCACTACAGAATTCCATCCAACATCTTGTGAGAGCATTAGCTTTCAGAGCTGCTATTGCAAAATGATTGTTTCAAAAGTATTTAGCAATTTCAGTGACATCCTCCTCCTCCTCTTCTTGTCAATTCTCTACCCTTTTTTGCTGTGAAGAAGTAGCATGTTATCTCTATAGTCACAAATTTACCATTTTGAGCAATGCAAAAACCAAACATCTGTGATAATACCTTCTAGGTCAAAAATTTTTCCAGAACACTCTTACAGATGCCTTTGGAAGAGCATGACATTGTGAATGGATTAATGTAATTCATTTACCAAAAAAATTAAACGTTGCATGAACATTTAGCTTCATGCTGAATAATATTTGGACAATAATGTACATTAAATAGAAACTATCTTTAGACAGATTTTTCCGCAAAAAAGGATTTCATTTAAAAATACATTTTAAATTTAAAATATAATTTAAATTTGAAAATCTGATTTAAATTAAAAGTCTGAGTTTAAAAAAATATTTTATCCACCTTAAAGATTTAAAGAAATCACCTGTTTTCCTATCTCCAGAAAATATCAGATATGTAGTCTCCCCTGCCATTTGTCTTTATCAAATGGAGACCAGTAGTTATAGAGAGGCATTGAATACTCTAGGTAACCAGAGCAGAATAAAGTGTTAGCATCACTTTGCATGATCTGGGTACTATACTTCTTTTGATACAGCCCCAAATTGCATTTGCCTTTTTAGCTATTGCATCAGACTACTGACTCATGTTCAGTGTATGGTTTACTAATACTCCTGGATCCTTTTCACACAAGTCTCCCTTATCATATAATTATGCATTTGATTTTTCTTACCAAAATGCAAAACTTTACATTTCTCTGTTGAAATTCAATTTATTAGTTTTAGCCCAATTTTCCAGCCTGTCAATATAATTCTGATTGGACTAAAACTCTGTCTTCTATCATATTTGCTGTCCTTCCCAATTCAGTAACATCTGCAAATCTAACAAGCATCCCCTCTATTCTTTCATCCAGATAATTTATAAAGATACTAGCGGGCCCGGCCACACGTTGCTGTGTCTGGTGAAGTGGAAAAGAAAGAAAAGGGGAAGCGAACGGTTTGAACAATGCTTGCAAGGGAGGGGAGGGGCAAGGGGCCCCTCGCTTGGCAACCCACCCCATCCCTCCCTAAAGTTCCCCATCATCTGCTAGGGTGGGCAGGCCATGTCCAGGTGGCTTAGCCTGTCCCTTTCACTCCCTTCTCTTGCAGGTGGAATATGTAGCTGAAAACACGCTGGGAGACATGAGCTACGTTGTGTTCAAATTTCAGAGTGTTTGGTCCAGCAAACCCCCGGACCTTCCCTCACCTTCCCCTTCCTCTGCTAGGGTGAGTGGGCTCCAGATGGCAGCGGTTTTCAAGGATGGCATGGTTGTTTTCCTTGTATCAGAGGGTGCTGCTTTGACAGCCAGCAGATGGCGCTGTTGCAGAACAGAACTGTGGTTCCAACTGTCACAGTTGTGACATGTACACAACAGGAGGTGTGGAAACAGTATGGAAACCTGGCTGCACGTGAATGCAATGTTGTGTGAAAATTTCAAAGCAATCAGTCCAGTAGTTTGGGAGATTACCTGTCAGCAGGAAAATGCACTGATAGATTTTTATATATATAGATTGAACAATACAGGTCCCAGGGCAGATTCCACTTGTTACTCCTCTTCAAGAGGATAAGGAACCATTAACAAGCACTCTTTGGGTGTTATCTGTCACCCAGTTACAAATTCACCTAGCAGTGCTAAGTTCCAAATATTTTACTAACTTGTCAACAAGAATATTACACAGAATCTTATTAAAAAAAAACCTTACTCAAGATAAACTATGTCTACAGCTTTCTGCTGATCCAGCACGGTAGTAACTTTCAAAAAAAAGAGAGGGAGAGATCAGGTTAGTTTGCCATGACTTGTTCTTGAGAAACGTGTGCTCTTAGTAATCAAAGCCATCTTTTCTAAATGCTCAAGGACTATTTGATTATTTGTTTTAAAACTTTCCAGGTGTAGACATCAAACTGACAGGTCGGTAGTTATTGAATCCCCCTTTTTCTCCTTCTTGAAGATGGGAACCTTCGTTCTTCTGGCACTTCACTTATTTTTCTAGAATTCTAAAAAATAATGGACAGAGACTAAGAAATTACATCCATAAGTTCTTTTAGTTCCTTTGCATGCAGTCCATCTGGCCCTGAGTACTTAGTTTCATTTAGACAAACTAGCTGTTTATGTACCATCCCATGCCGATGCCAGGCTGCAACTCCCTTCCCTCATCATGTGTTCTGTTTTTGTCATGTTGAGCACCATTCTGGTCCTCTGAGCCTGTGTGTGATTTCCTTGCCACCTGGGGGCAACAGCTGGGTGATAGGACCTAAGTTAGGCATACCAGTGGATGGCCTAAACCTCTTGACTCCTTATAGTGGTACTCAGACTAAGAGGCTTAGTGGTACTCAGGCTCACCTTCCCCCAAATTGCATCCCATCCAATGCCCGAACCCCCATGAGAGATGAACTGCTGCCCATCTCTCATCACAGATTTTCTGACTGTGGCATTTCACAGTGGAGTTGCTTACTTTCTGCTATGTCATATCTATCTTGTCAGGAAAGCAGGCCACTTGCCACATTCAAGTAGCTCAGACCAAAGGAGCCATGTGTCTCCATGCAAAGAACCTTCCTGCCTCTAGGATGTCAGAAATTCCAGCTCAAATAAAGGAAAAAGGGGAGGGGAGGGAGAAAACTAGCAAGGAGAAGGTTGGGGAGGGCAGTGATTCCAACTCTGGAGACAGTGAGGCTGGTGCTCCCATGGAATTGATCTCAGACCAGCCTACAAGGAGTCAATTACAGCTCAGCTAGGTTTAGCAATTTCAGCTCTCTTTTCAATGAAAGCATTGGGCAACCACATCACCTCAGCAGGGAAGCTGCCTACCACAGAAGGTCACTGTTGCATGAAATGCTGCATGCTACAGAATGTTACTGCCAGCAAAGGGAATATTGCTTACGGCTGCCATCAAAGGAAATGTGACCAACTGTCCCCTCTGTAGACTGGTCATCTGAAGCCAGCACAGATTTAGAGGCCAACTCCCCAGTAGCAGTCCACTTCCCAGTGGTGGCCCCTAAACTCCTCTGGGAGCAGACCCCAGGGAAAACCTTGGGTTTGCAAGTACTCCTGGTGGCTCCTCCCCCTCCTGACTGAACTGTGACTGTAATTGTTAAGGAGGAAAATCAGTAGAAAGTCCACAAAATGGTGCCAGCCAACAGTATTCTTTTCCAATTCCTAGTTGGCCTCTGGTGATAATCAGTTTCTCCTGGTCTCTGTGGCATACCGTAGGAGAAACAGAAGTCTTAGAATTGCCATAATGTTTGTAATCCAGATCTATCAAATAATTATGTTCCCTTCCTTAAACTGCATGACAGTGGTCCTCACAGTGGGACCCATGGGTGCCATGGTGTCCACCAACACATTTTCTGGTTCCTGCCAAGTGTTTTTAGGAAGTGGGCAGGACCAGCTAAGGCTTTTCTTTACAAGGCTTCTCACTGACTATTAGAGAGTCAATCAGATGTGCAGATTTTTAAAATGTTGCTTTGGCATTAGCTGCCACCACAGAACAAGGATCTAACTGAAGCTCAGTTGTAGAAATCAGTTTGTGACTAGCTCCACCTTCTATGGCAGCCATTTTGTGACAGTAATTTATTGCTGCATCCCCCATGCCATGTCAGATTTCCAGATGTGTTCACAGGCTTAAAAAGGTTGGGAACTCCTGCTGTATGAACTAGGAAGTGCTGTGGGTGTAAGCAGAAATTCCCTGGATGTAACAGGCTAGTTTGTCTGAGTGGTCCTTAACACTGAATGGTGATCTCTCTCCTACTCATTTACCAATTCTGAGCAGCATTTTCAAATGAAGTAATGTTTACTTTTTACAGAATACAATCTAATTTAGAACAAAAACTTTGCAAATTTATCATCTCACATTGCAACTTGAGAACTATTCAAAGTTTTTCTCTATGTGTCCCATACATTTCAAGAAAAGAAAAGAAAAAAAAAACAGAAGCGCACAGGAAAAATAAATTTCAAAACAGAAGTTTTGCTCTAATTTGGTGATAGGTTGGTTGTTTTGCTTGCTAGAGTCCCAGTCTTGCTGGAGGTGTAGCCGTGAAGTCTAGTTTTTTTGTTTGGCTTTCTCATTTTGTCGTCTGAGTCCCATTCTGGAGTTGGCGTGGGTTTACACTGGCATTTTTGCCCTCTCCAAGGCACTTACATTGCGGAGGGGCAAATCCTTGCACCGGGCCACTGCAGAGCCCTGGGAAACTTGGCTGCAGCACCCAGCTCTGCACCTGTTCTCTCACCCCATGGCCAGCCCGTCAGAGTGGCGGGGGAGTTCCAGGGCAGGGCCAGTCTCAGTCGAGTCCTATGCTTTGGCAGAATCCCCAGCAAAGTACACCATGATTTTCATGGTCTATCTCTTACTCTGGCTTACAGGGGATTCAGAGATGAGTTTTGTTTTTTGCTTTGTCTGCACTGCAGAAAAGTCCTGTGGAGTGGGCAGAGTGGCTCTGAATGAGTGCAGTCCCTGCCCACCTGACAGCTCTGGATTGAGCTGTAAGTATTCTAAACTGAATTGGAAATATTTTTTGCATGCACATTCTCAAACTAAAGTTTGAAAATTGAGAAATGTGTGGAGGATTCAATGCAAATATTTTTACTTGCTTCAAACATTCATCTGCATTGACAAAAAAAGGGGATATCAAGGAGAACAATTATTAATAGGAATCCAGATCAGAGTGTTAGTGTTTATGTATAAATCCCATGCTTTGCCATATAGGAGAATGTTAAGAAGATCACACTTTATAAAAATGAATTAATTTTATGAATTAATTTCAAAATATATAACAAAAACCCATAATTAACTATTGGAATGCAGAAGGAAAATAAATTTCAAATGTTTAATATAATCATTCCTTTAAGCTGATACATTTTTTCAACAGTTATACTTCACAAATATATAGTTTGTTGAAACTATTCACCATTCCTGAGATCAAAAAGAGCTTTTGCATTCAATCTGAAGAGCCAATATGTTAATAAACAACTTGTCTATATTTTAATATGTGGCCTTTAGATGCGCTGTGTGAAAACACTGCATTGTGGTCTGGTTTTGTTTTGTATTTTACATATTTAGATGTATCAATGTTATTCAGGTGATGACTTTAACCACTTTTAAATTCTTTAGTCTAATTTTGTGGTATGATTTGGGTGTGGTTTTTCAAATACCATAAATGTTTATTTTGCAATCTTTTGGCACTTTTCCTAAAAAGCAAGAGAGAACAAGCTACAATTGTTATTTGTGTGTGCTTGGGACCTTATAATGATACACAGAAACTCTAAATACGTTGACCTATCAAAAATTTCACTTCCTTATATTTTCAATTCCTTGACTTATATTTGCTATATTTTTGTCTCTGGAGCTCAAGACTGAACACATTACAAATTCCTCCCTATTTTGATGTAACTAAGCTAAGAGACTAATGAGTGGTGCAGTCTTCCAGAAAATTTAATGGCAAATGGAAATTTGAATCCAGATTTCCCCCATTCCTAATCCAGCACCAACCACTACACCACACAGGTAGTTTCATGCTAGATTAGTGACGCCTACTGTGGTCTAAAAGCACAGCTGAGAATTTTGGTATTAAGCTATGCATTTGACTTTCTTACAAAACCACAGCATAATCTGGTTTATCAGATTTACCTTTTTCAAGAGACCACTTTTTCTGGAAAAGCCGGGTGCTGTACCAACATCCTGACAAACCTGTAAAGAGCTTATGTGAGAAGTTTGCTCAGCATCTTCTCACATGGTGGCATTTGTGGTATTTTTTTTAAAAAATTCTCTTCTTGAATATTCTTGTTGTTTTAGAGGTTGTTTTTCTGATTACCTTCATGTTGTGTCCAATATCTGGTGGAATATGATTTTTTTTAAAAAAAGTAAGTGAAAGACACAACATCGGAGACCAGTATCTAACCTGTCATTCTACTGTAAGAAGTATATTTGTAAGAACAGTCTTGAACTGAAATTTTCTAAAAGTAAAAGTGCAGTCAGTACTATCAAGGTTGGCTTGAATGTATAGGTGCATGACAGGGAAGCAATTAAAGGTATTCCCAGGGCAAAGCAATTAAATACACTTCCAATTAACATCATGTGCCTAATTTGTATATGTTGTTTTGATATAATGTAAGGGGGTAGCTTTGCTGCAATCTTGGTAGTTTTGATGCTGTTAGGAAATAGTAGCTTGCCACTTCTTTGAAAATATCAACAGAGATGTATACTTCAGCACTGGATAAGGGGAGCATTAATGTCAAGGAAGAACAAAAAAGTCTTGCAACGGAAAGCTTCATTGTAGCATATGCTTTCATCTAGGGGTGGGCAACTATGGCCCTCCAGATGTTCATGGACTACAATTCCCATCAGCCCCTGCCAGCATGGCCAATTGGCTATTCTGGCAGGGGCTGATGGGAATTGTAGTCCACGAACATCTGGAGGGCTATAGTTGCCCACCCCTGGCTGGATTTACACCTGCTTATATATAAGGAGTCTGCTTATATATATACACCTGCTTATATATAAGGAGTCTCAATGCAGTTTACAAACTCCTTCTCTTCTTCTTTCCACAATAGACACCTTGTGAGGGAGGTGGGGCTGAGAGAATTCTCAGAGAACTGTGACTTGCCCAAAGTCACGCAGCAGAATTCATGTACAGGAGTGGGGAAACAAATCCAGTTCACCAGATAAGAGTCAGCCACTCATATGGAAGAGTAGGAAATCAAACGTGGTTCTCCATTTTAGAGTCTACTGCTCTTAACCACCACACCACTAGAGCCCAATTTATCCAATGTATGAAGTGACTCCATGATGCATTCATTTAATGTATAAAGTAAGATAGCATCTTGTTTGGGTTTTTTGTTTTTGTTATTTAGTTTTAACCAACAGTTTGCAATTTTTTGTCTGTGTGTGTGTATGCACATGGAAGATTCACCTTAGAAATCTACTCAACTGTGTTCTAACCCATAACATATTTGCTAGTTTTATTAGGTTTTGAAGTGTCACAAGATAGCTTTTTATTGTAATTAACTAACACTGCTACCTCACCTGAGCTAAGGGAGAAAAAATGTACATGGCAATGATGTGGGAAGATGTTAATTTTGTGATGTTTGTTGTGTTTTCAATTTTGTTAAAGAACTATAAGAGTACATCTATGCTACATTGGTATAATAGGAGAGCATTATGCATATGTAGAAGGTTGAAAAATATACATATGGTGTGTGTATATGGTAAAGTGTGTAGAAGAGAGTCAAATGTGCTGAACCTGTCCAGGATTAAGCATGCTTGCCCAATCTACATGACATGCATATTTACTAAAATGTAGTCACATAGCCCCAGTACTTATAAACAGTATATGCAAAGGCTCTTCTCCTTGTGAGAGGAAAATTCACAAATCTGGATTACCTGAAAAGAATCTGTGTGCATAATGTTCATATGTATTGTATCTCTGTGCTAACATTAGGCTGAATGTGTCTACACTGGAGTTCAACTTAGTTCTACTCCCTCTCTACATTTCTGTACCCTAGTCACTTGTCTCCCTCCCTCCCGCACGACACAGTGTTTAGTGTTTACAATAGTGGGACCAAAGTGTTATATACCGCCCTTCAGGGAGGGCGGTATATAAATATAAATAATAACTAAAAAAAAAGGGTGGATGTCATTCACCACTAATAATGCTTCAGTTAACAAATTTATAGTGGTAGAAATCATTAACAGGTTGCTTGGAGGCCGTTTTGGAATGGATGAGGTCTAACAATCTGAAACTTCATCCCAAATAATATGGAGGCACTACTGGAGAGGGGAAGACCTTACCTGGGAAATGGGTTATCTCCTTTTCTGGATAGGATTGCTCTCCCCCTAAAGTAGCAGGTTGTAGCTTGAGAGTGCTCCTAGATCTGGACCTCCTAGATTTGTTGTTAGAAAAACTATTCGTAGCAGTAGCCAGTAGCTTTGGCTGGTGTGCCAGCTGCAGTGCTTGCTGACCAGAAAAGATCTTGCCATTGTGGTGTATGTCATGGTAATATATACAGTAGATTACTGCAGAGGGGAACCATGGGGAGCAGGAGGGGACTTTCTCCCCAGGCACCACTTGCCTGGGTCATGTGTGGGGCACATTTGGCCTCCCCCCATGGTAGGTCAGCAAGGCAGTCACTCAGTGCAAGCTCAGCGTTGGCCTACCCTACAAGAAGTCGTTCTGCCAGGCTGCTGGGGGAAGGAGGCCATCTGTCCAGGGTGCCTGATGCAGTTGCCAGAACTGCCTGCCCACCTTGCAAATAAACAAGGGGGTGGTGGGAAGCCTTGGTGGAGGGCAGGAGCTGAGGTGAAGGCAGAAAGCACATGAGGTGAGACTTTGGTAGATTCTGATAGTGAGGAACACATGCAAAGCTGACTCGCAGGCTGAAGGGGGGTGGTGCCCTGTGCTGATCTTCTCCACATGTCTGACTCAATGCCACAAGCTGCAAAACAGGTGATGGGCTCTTGGCGAAAAAGCTTCGGAATAGTGTGTGGTTGGTGTGCGCCACGTGTTACATATCTGGGTGCCCTCTGCATGAGCACTGAGGTTAGCAGGATTCCCAGTTTTGGCTGTGGCCATTGGCACAAACTACTGGTTCTTGATTGGCGTGGAGCTGGTGGGGCACAGTGGCAGCACTTGGTTGGCAAAGTCTCCCTTCCCCAACTCCTGTGGGACCCAGTGGAGAGGCAGAAGTGAGTGGGAGGGTTGGGAGCAAGTGCCTATCATATCCCAGGAAGACTCCATCTATTGGTGAATAGGTGAATACTTTTTTGGATTTTTTTGTTTTTTTCTAGCTTAATAATCACAGTTGTTATTCCTTCTTCTAGTGCTTATGTGTTTTTAATATAGTTTTATTCTAACTATATTTTATGGTTTAAATGTTTAAATGTTCACTGCCTTGTAATTGCTAATTGGATAGAAAGGTGGCATAAAAACATTTTAAATAAATCCTACTTTTATTATTATTATTATTATTATTATTATTATTATTATTATTATTATTATTATTATTATTATTAATCACTGAAAAAGCAAAGAAACAGTTGAAAACTGAACTGACAGTCAAAAATGAAAACTATAGAACACCAAGTGAGGAACTTTCCAAGGAGATTAGCTGTTGCCTTTACTATCATTGCCATGATCCCACTAACAGTCATTTTAAAGAAAACAAAGTTGGGATATCAAATGACAAAAGACTCAGAAAAAAACTCACATTTGCTGTACACGGATGATTTGAAGGTCTACTGGAAATCAGACAGAGAAATCTAGACACTAGTGAACACAGTCCAAATATTCAACACAGACATTTTGATGGAGTTTGGCCGGAAAAGTGTACCACTGTGGCGATAAAGAGAGGCAAAATTGCTGAGCGACAGCATAGAAATGCCTGACAGCCAACTAATCAAGTGCAACCAATAGGAAGCTTATAAATACCTGGGCATTTTGCAGCTGGACAAGTGAAGACTCTGGTCAGCAGAGTATACACCCAGAAAGACAGTCAAAAACAGGCATTGATTGAAGTGAACACCAGGCATTTACTGAAAGCCCAGAAAACCAAGCAGGAGTTTAGAAAAAAAATGTAATTAAAATGAGGGCTAAAAGCTGGCACAGCCAAGTATTGCACGGCCAATTTCTGGAGAGGATCAAGGACAAGGTGGACATTGAAAAGACCTGGCTGTGGTTAGCAACTAGAACTCTGAAAAAAGAAACCAAATCACTCATTTTAGCTACTTAAGAGCAGACAATTAGGACAAATATGATCAAGATCAAAATCGAAAAATCCTCAGATGATGCAATGTACAGAGGAAGGCGATGAAACTGCTGATCATGTACTCAGCTGCTGCAAAAAGATTGCCGAGACTGAGTACATACAGCAGCACAACTCCGTGGCCATGATAATCCAGTGGAATTTATGCAAGAATTACAACATTAGGACAGCTAAAAACTGGTGAGAAAATTGTCCAGAGAAAGTCGTGGAAAATGAGAAGGTCAAGATCCTGTGGGAATTTTGAATCCAAATGGACAAAGTACTGGCACATACTACAGTGGACATCACCATGATCAAGGACAAGAAAGTGACCATTGTCGACTTAGCCATACCTGGTGTCAGCAGGGTCATTGAAAAAAACATGAGAAGGTCACTAAATACCACGATTTGAAAATTGAGCTACAGCGACTATGGCACAAACCAGCTGAGGTTGTCCCAGTGGTAATCAGAACCCAGGGCGCCATTCCACAAACACTAGACAGCACTTGAAAGATCTTCAAATCAACAAAATTAACATCTGTCAGATTCAGAAGGCTGCCTTGCTGGGATCCACATGAATACTAAGACAATACATTACAACTTCCTAGACCTCTGGGTGAAGCTCAGATTGTAATGAAAGGCCAGCAGCCAGCTAAACAACTGGTGGCTGTGATACAAATATATGATGATTAGATTTCTACACCACCACTCCTCTTTCAGAGCTGGGGCAGATCACATCATAATAAACACAATATACATCATCACATGTCATACCACACTCAACAATCATATTTGAATATCTAAGAAAAGTTACTTTTGCCCAACAAGCACAATACTTATGGAAAATGCTATGACTTGAATATTAGGAAAAAATGACAGCTCCAAACAAAATCACTAACTCCTTGCAAGCATAAAGACGTATACCAAACTGACTGGCTGGAAAATCCCTTGATCTTTTTGTGGCAGTTGCAGAGGGTGGTTCATGAAATTTTATCCAGTCTTGCTTTGCAAATGGATGGTGTGCCACCCAGTGGCCAAACTTTCTTCCAGTAAACAATATGAAATGCAAAGTGGGCCCTTTTTTTTCTATGCAGGTCTGTGCCTCAAATAGTTGAATAACCGTGTGACAACAGGGGAAGCTTCAGAAACAAAGGTGTAAATAATAGTATAAGAAGAGGTTTTTATTGCAACCAAAAGTTGAGGAGGCCGGAAAAGCTCCCACTATCATAGGTTTCCACAAACTATGCAAAACAATTGTTCAGGAAGGCTTTTCTGCACAGGTAATAGTTGCACTGTTCCAAGTGGCTCACAAACTTACTTGGATGAATGATTAGGGACTGTGGTCTGTACTGCTGTGTGTAGCTTACCAGAAGCAGGATCCTATTTTGTAATTGCTGCACGTCTTAATGTTAATACTTACGCTTACTTCAGTTCTTTCTATAATCCTAATATATTGTTTATTCAATGTCCTGTTTTGTTGATTGCACAACAATCACTCTGTAATTAACCTTGAATCCCTGTGAAAAAGGTGGACTATAAATAAAATAAATCAGTAAATATATTTGATTGAAGGAATTGTAACTTGCAACCTAGGCCAGGGTTTTTAGGGGATTCTTCTGAATCTTTATGTCCCTTGTTAAAATTTCTGACCAAACAAGGAAGATACTTTCAATTTCAGATTGCGGTGTGACCATCTTTTAGTAATGTACACTTTATATTTATTTGCTACCTGCCAAATAAAATAGTAGGGAAAAGGATATTGTTAGAGGGCTAGTATACGAAGCTAAAATATTTCCAAGCTTTGTAATATCATTTGATATTTGGCATAAATGGTATGCACCAATATTTAGGATGAGATGGTAGAACACTTCAGAGGACCCTCCAAAGATGCCACCACAGATGCAGGCGAAATGTCAGGAGAAAATGCTACTGGAATAGAGCCATACAGCCCAGAAACCCCACAACACCCCACTTGTCATCTGTTTGGCTTTCTACTGTGTCCCACATACAGATGATATAGAGCCATGTGATATATACAGTCTGGATGTAGAATTCAGCTTTCCTTCTTCTCCCAGTGCACCCATAGCCACAGTGTTGTTCTGTGTTCCTGGGAATGAAATCTGTGCTTGTGCTTTCTTCTTGCTGGACTGGAACAATGAGTACAGAAAATGGACGTCTTTTAAAATTATTTATATCAGCACAACTTACTGAATTCCTCTGAAATGAATGCAAAACAGCATGTGCTAGGGTCTGCTAGCTTAAGAGAAACTATTTGTTGTCCAGTAGGAATGTTGCATTCTGTTGTTGTAATGTTGTAATACTGAGTTAATCTGTAAACACCTCACAACTACGGTAGCATAGAAACAGAAGAGATGATGGGAGGTCTGCAAATATATTTTCCCAAAAGCTTTCCGTTTGGTGGGAAAATGGTGGGATAGAAGTATCATTAAATCAATCAATCAGTCAGTCAATCAGTCTAAATTACAGCCACGCAGATGATGATTTGGAGCAAGACCCACAAGAAGGGGAAAAGTAGTTTAACCATGTCACTGAATCATGCTTTTGCTAATTGAAATCAATGCATGCCCATGCACTGCTTTGGATCATTAAAGAAAAAAATGGGCAAAATATGAATGGATGCCAGTTTGGGTTTTTTTTTTCTTTAAAGGCCTAATGTCAGCATGTGGGCCCAGTTGACTCGTAAAATAATGCATAGGTGGAAGGTTTGAGCTCCCCCCCCCCGCCCAATATCTGTACAGCATTGAGTCTCCATACAGGTTTAATTAATGGATCTTCTAGCATCTTTGTAAGCTGATATTACTTAAATCTAGTTGGATCCCAGACCTTAGGATCAGGTTCTCAGTTTACAAATATGACAGTTTAGAGACTTGACACACCAGCAAGAAGAGCAGTGTGTTTGGTTGTTACATTATTATCCTGCTTTTCAGACAATATCTTCCAAAGCAATGAGGAAAGACCCTTGTCATAGTCTTTCTTTACAAAACACAAGATGCATGAAGTAAGGGGAGTAGAAAGAAAAGGTAAGACAGAAAGAAAGACAGCTCTGGTAATGTCAGAATGAAGTTAGAATTTATGTGCAGCTGGGTCAGTCTGGTCTTCTGTCTTCTTGCTTGGATGGAAGTGGTGCAGCTGTTCAGCACTCTTCTTGTGAGTGATGGTGACTGAAGTGTCTTCCTCTCATAGTTGAACTTGTCTCAGAAAGGGTGGCAGGCTGTCCCACTCTGAGCTTCATACTGTTTCCTCTTGTCTTTCTATACTACATTTGGACCTTCTTGCACTCAACCAGACTCATCCTCATTTGTTCCGCATGTTACCATGGGGCTCCTTATCTGTTTCAGTAGTGTTAGCACTTTCTGCTCTTACTTCATCTAAATCATGTCACCTCGGTCGTGCACTTTTCAAACGGTACCTATCCTCCGCGTGTGGTTGCTGGGTTACTGACAAACTTTGATGCCTGATGTTCCTCTTCTGAGATATGGTGTATTGGCCATGATGATAATTAGGTCTGAAGAGGCATTTTTGGAATTGGTGAGGCTTGAAACTATTACTTATTTGTTTGTTTTATTCAATAAAATATGCTGCCCCTCACTTCTCAGTCTAGGAAATATTAGGGAAAATAATGGAAAAAAGGAATGCTAATTCTCTACATTCTTCAAGAGATACAGAGAAATGCTGTGGACAAGGTTAAATTGGGCCTTAACCATGCCCAAACTCTCATTCTGGATTAGCTGAATGTTATCTAAAATACATTTTACAAATATATTGGCTGAGGAATTAGCTTCTGTATGATTTATTATTATTATTTATTATTATTATTTATTTGGATTTCGTAGACTGCCTCATCCCCGGAGGGCTCTAGGCCAGTGATGGCAAACCTTTTTGAGACCGAGTGCCCAAACTGCAACCCAAAACCCACTTATTTATCACAAAGTGCCAACGCGGGAATTTAACCTGAATACTGAGGTTTTAGTTAGAAAAAATGGTTGGTGCTGAGGCATGCGTTACTCAGGAATAAGCTTGGTGGTAGTTGTTGGCTTTGCTCTGAAGCAACCATGCAGCTCTTCGAACAGGTGAATCACAACCCTAGGAGAGTTTACTCATAAGCAAGGCACATTGCCAGCAACTGAGCTTACTTCCAGGTAAAGGATCACGCTTTAGTTCTTTGAATGAAAATCCGTGGGATTTAACAGAGCTTAACAGGGTTACCTATACTGCTTCCCCAAAACTAGGTCTTAGGTTTAATGCTAATAATCGAGCCCAGTGGCCCAGGCTAGCCTAGATGTGTGTGGGGGGGATCCCCCCCCCACATGATGAACTCTGTTTGTGCGTGCCCACAGAGAGGGCTCTGAGTGCCACCTCTGGCACCCGTGCCATACGTTCGCCAACACTGCTCTAGGCGGTTTACAACACTACACATAATATCCAACAATAATTTAAAACACAATTACAAGCCTTAAAATCAATAGCAGCATACAAAATCCTAAAAACAGTCAACTCAAATTCCCTATGAGTGGCGCCCGGTCTCAAGGCTGAGAGGGGTTGCAATGCCAGAAGATGGAGCCAATATATGGCATTGCCAAGGAGGACAACACATGGCAGGGCCCTCCATTTACTTCCATACTGTATCCTGAAAATTGTGAACACAGTCCATTTAAAAAAAATTTTTTACAGACTCAAATGATTAATTCAGTATAATCAATCCACTAGGTGGCAGAGTTCCATTGAAACTTAAATCATATTGCTTTTATACTTACGATTCTGTTTCTCTGAATGTTCACAAGACTGGAATTTTTTCCCACAAATCCCTTTTTTGTTGTTTTTATAGCAGCTGAGTTTTACCCCCAATTAGCTGTTTTAGGGCCATTTTTTCCAACTTGCATATTGTTTTTGCCAGCTGCTTGAACTCTGATCATTCAGATGGCGTGATAACATCACAAATATTGGCAATCATATTAAGCTACATGGTGAAGCATTGCCCCTCATAAGAAGAGGCTTGCTGAATGAGACCAGTGGTCCATCTGGTCCAACATCGGTTTGTCACAAAGTGGCCAAACTTTTTGTTTATTTACTTCATTTATAGTTGACCTTTCTCATTGACACTTAAGACTAATTACAGCTAAAAACAGGAAGACCAATTGCATGCATCTACCAAAATTTGAGAACATTTTAAAAAACATGATTCAAACAATAAAATTAAAATTACAAAATTAGAGAACAATGCAGTGAAACATTATACACATTAAACAGATCAATACATCTGGATTACAAAATTGGAGAATAATGCGACAACAATGAAAAGCACAGTGATGACTGCCGTAAATTCCACAGACATTAACTGTAACCTTCTTCACTTCATAAGAATGCCCCCTGATCAGTTCCATTTTAGAGATTCTGTGCAATGGTAGAAGTGTAGATTTATCACCTCTGGCCATGGAGGTTCATTTTAGTAAAAATGGATAGTATACTCCATGAATCTGTCTAATCCACTTTTGGCGGTCTATGTTTGTGGTTATCACTATGTCCACTAGGAGTGAATTCCATATTTAAACAATTTGCTGAGAAAAAACAAACTTCTTTTAATCCATCCTGAATCTACTGAAGTTACTGTAAACTTCACAGGGTGCCCCTGGATTCCAATATTATAGGGCAGGAGAAAAACAACAACATTCAATCCACTCCCACCTCTACCTTCATACTGGTGGTTGTAGAGGGAGTTGCACAATTAATATTTTTGCCAAAAAAGAGTGGGGTTTTTTTTTGAAAGGGAGGGTATTACTCATGTATTCTTAGCCCAGCAAGTTAAGCCATAGGTGTTAGTTCCATATGTTCTAAATGTTCTATAATTGCCGCTAAGTTAGCCCTAAATTATTGCATTGTTAACTTCAAAACACTTTTTATCGGGGTGGGTGGGTTATTCAGCTTCCCTACTCAGTTAGCCCTAATTTATTGCATTGTTAACTTCAAAACACTATCAGGTTGTTTTTTTTTAATTCAGCTTTCCTAGTGCATCAATCTGTTATTCAAAGGAAAGGCAACCTTCTAAAGACTGTGTGAATAACCACATGCCAAATATCACCCAGAGTTGTCTTTACCCAGGATCTTCATTAAACTGGTTGAGCAGTGCTGGAAATGATGTCTGCTAATGTGTAATGACATGTCTGCCTGATATCCTGGATGGAACTTCAGTATGCCTCCATTCTGTTCCCATGCTATGATTGTCTCCATTAACTACTTTTAGAGACAGCCATAGTGTTGCCTGATGTGCTGATGTCACATTCAGGATTTCAGGTAGATGTGATGTCACATAATGCTGGTTGACATTTTCTGCCCATGAAAGCTGTGGGGGATGCTGACAGCAACCCCGGAAAGGAGGGTAAGGGGAGGAGTTTCAACCAGGGAGTGAGAGTCCCAGATGAATCCTCATGGGTCCCCCCCCCATTTATTAAAATAGTGTATGTGACTATTTTAAGAGACTCCGTGCTACTATTGGTGGCATTAACCTATCCTTTCATTTTAAAAAATAGTTAACTTCCTAACTTTGAGAAACAAAGCAAACAAGACAATCTTTCTAATGGATTTCTGTAATAAGAGTTTATCCATTGGAAAAAGGCCTTCTTCTGACCACTAATCTGGATTTTATCAAGGTACAGGCCCATACACAATCTCTTGAATGCAGAAGTTATTATACTCAGTAGGACTTACAAGTTAACGCGTGTAGCTTTGGGCCACACCGAGAGTTGCATTTGAGAGTTGCATTGCTTATCGGTATTTTTTAAAAGAGAATGCTATATTGTACTAATAATTTCACCACTTCCTGCCACTCGCTGTTATCAGGATTCTTCTTGTTTTCTATTATTTCTATGAACAGTCTTCTTCCCTCTCCTGCCTAATATCTCATATTTGTGCTGTCTTGTTTGTGTGTGAAAGCTAATTGGGATTTGGGGGGGGGGGGATGTCCTACATGATTGTTCATGTCTAGCAGAAACAGAATAAATAAGAAGATATATGCAGATTTAGAGAAGTAGCTTGTTTTATTTCATACTCTATGAAAGAAACCACTCATCATGGGGAAATGCAAAGCATAACATTCTACACAGGAAAAAAGACAGTAGTTTCTGCACTGGGTATTATAACCTTTCTTATGGTGAAGCTGCAGAGAAGTCCCAGCTTGGTAGATCATCTGACATTCCCCAATGGGATGGGGAGCTAGATTAAAAGAACTGACTGAAGCCTCACTCTCAGTCTTTCAGGGGCAGCTATGTATCACAGCCTTCTATGTTCATTCTCCCTGCTGGTGAAGAAGCAGGATCAGCTCAGCCACCTGAGAATAAGAACTGGCCATGCTTCTGCAGAGGAGGGAACAGCAGGAGCTTGCTGGAAGCAGTGGGTGGGCTGATTGCCAATGCCACCCCCACCTTCCAAAAATACACCCTTGAGGCAAATACCTACCACATCTCACTTAATTATAAAGCTGGTTCTGCAAGCTGTGGCTTGTAATGAGAGGCTGCAGAACTGCTGTTGCTTAGAGTGGAGGAGTGACATTATTACAAGCCTGACAGTGGGCCCCTGATGAAAGTGGACCTGGAGCAATTGTTGCTTTTCCCCACTGGGTGAAGCAGCCCCAGTTGCACATGATGAAATCCAGAGCAGTTTAATTCGAAAATCCAAGCAAATGCAGGGAGAAGTATTATAGGGGATTAAGCACTCTTAAAATAACCCAGGCGTTTATAGCTTTTAAGTTTAAAACCAGCACTTTAGGTTCTGGATACAGATTAAGTGGTAACAAGTACAAATCAGTCAGCAGCATGAAGTTGTACTCTAAATTGCCAGTAGTGACCCATAATTTAATCCATTTTGTAATAACTGGAATTTCTGCAGGACATTCCCAAGTAGAGCACACTATAGTAATCGTATCTGGAAAGGCATGCCTGAGAGTGACTGTGTCCTTGTCGTTCAAAAATGCATTCCTTTTCCCAGATACCACTTGTACATGGAAAGCAGTTCTGAGCGAAGGACTCAAAAGCTGTGAATGTGACAGCTGCGTGACTGATACAAAGTCATAAGAACATAAGAACTAGCCTGCTGGATCAGACCAGAGTCCATCTAGTCAAGCACTCTGCTACTCGCAGTGGCCCACCAGGTGTCTTTTGGGAGCTCACACGCAGGATGTGAAAGCAATGGCCTTCTGCTGCCTTCTGCTGCTCCTGAGCACCTGGTCTGCTAATGGACAAGATGTGTGCCTGAAGTTCTATGCATGAAATTCAGTTCCCAGATATGTTTAGGCTTGATCTGGATTAGAATCATGGTTAGGGTTGTCAGCTCTGGATTGAGTAATATGTGGAGATTTTGGGGGTGGAGCCTAAGAAGGGGGTTTGGGAAGGGGAAGGACTTCAAACAATGGTATATAATACCATGGAGTCCACCTTCCAAAATGACCATTTTATTTGGGGGAACGAATCTCTTTCACCTGGAGATCAGATATAATAGTGGAAGATCTCCATCCACCATCTGGAGTTGGACCACCCTAGTCATGGCGTGTGAGTAGAAGTGGCTGCAGCCTCCCTTGCTGCTTTTTTATCAGCCTAAAACAGCCTAATTGAGCTGTTTGAAATTTATTTATTTATGGATTTATTCATCACCCTTCCATGAAAGGCTCATGGCAGTTTCCACCATCTGATGAAACATAAAACAATATAAATACTTTTAAAATTACACTATGGAATATTGTTTAAATTTAAGATGTGTCAACACAGATTCCCTTAGGCCATCAGTACAAATTTGTACATCTTCAATTTTAACTTTACTAATGGGACCCCTGTAGGGGGGATCAGGGGGAACTAAAAATAGCAGGGAAGGGTAGAAAAATGGAGAAGAGCAGGGAATTTAGGGAAAAGGGAGAAGAAAAGAGAATGGGAAATAGAAAAGATAAAAGCAAGGAAAGAAGGGGATAGGAAGGAGGAGGGCCTATCACTGTAGTACCATAGCTGTCTCAACCATATGCCTAGTGGAACAATTCTGTCCTACAAACCCTGTGGATCTGTATTTTGTCTTTTAATTTTATTTAATTTAATTGTAAATTTTTGCACTATGCCATTAAAGGTTATCTATGTTAAATCCTGCTGGACTCTGGGCTCCCCAGACAGAGTGTTCTACCAGGTGGGGGTTAGGGCTGAAAATACCCTGGCCCTGGTTGAGGCTAGCTGGACTTCCCTTGGACCAGGGATCATCAACAGATTTTCACTAGCTGAATTCACTAGCTGAGGGACTTAACAGGAGAGGCAGTCCCATAGATACATGGGCCCTATCTAGTTTACAGCTTGAACCTGCCCTAGTACTTCACCTGGAGCCAACACAGCGATGGAAGTTGAATATGTATGTTCCAAGAGGTCCCCGTAAGGACCCACATAGGCATCAGTGCATGTCGTTTCTCCAGTGGAAAAATGCTGGCACCTGAAGCCTGTTTCAGGTCAGGCAAATGAAGAGGGAGGAATGCTGAAGCCCCTTATCTTTACAGGACATGACCTTGATCTGAATCTGTATCACATGAACTAGTCAAGGAAGATGTATGTTTAAAAGGGCGACATCTAGATCACCATAACTATTTCTGCCTTAACTGGATTGAATTTATCTGGACATCTGTTCAAGAAATCTGTGTGTTTCATCTGAATCTGAAGACAGGGAAAAGGAGAACTGGGCGTTTATTGATGATATGGTGCCAGATAATCTCTCTAGATGATTTATATGCAAGTTAAACAGCATTTCAAAACTTTATTCCATTGTTTATATCTTGGATGTCTCTGAAAATTCAAGACTACTAACAACAAAAATGCTACCGTATGTGTTGTAGAAATGTTAAAATCTACACCAAGCGAATGTCAAACAAGTTACTAAAATTGCAGGGCCATGTAAAAGTTCTGATCAGAATAGATTTTCACTCCCATAATATGCAACTGCAGTTCTTCTAACACAAGAGGGCTTTTACAACCCCTCCACCCCCCCCCCCCCAGTTAACAAAGCTAGAGCCAGTGTAGTGCAGTAGTTAAGAGCAGGTGAAGTTTAATCTGGAGAAGTGGGTTTGATTCCCCACTCCTCCCCATGAACAGTAAAGTCTTATCAGGTGAACCAGATTTGTTTCTCTATTCCTACATGCCTGTTAGGTGACCTTGGGCTAGACACAGTTCTCTCATAACTCTCTCAGTCCCACCTACCTCACAAGGTGTCTGTTATGGGGAGAGGAAGAGAAAGAAGTTTGTAAGCCCCTTTAAGTTTCCTTTTAGGAGAGAAAAGGAGGTCATAAATCCAAACTCCTCTTCTTCCTCCTTGCAAGGTATTCCATAATATCCATCCAAACAATCAAGAATGCATGAGAATGAGCAGTGAGATCATACAGATTCCTCATAGAACTCCATACATGGACAGCAACTGGTTGTGTGGTTAGTTTGTGTTTCTCATAAGGGATGAAGCCCTTGAGGTATGTAGATTCCAGGTCATAGAGGGGTTTAATGGTAAGAACCAGAAACTTAAATTGAACCCCGAAGCAAACAGACAACCAATGAAGGTATTTCAAAATAGATGTTAAAAGTGGGTTGCCCCAGTTAAAAGTTGAGCAGCCACATTCCTCACTAATTGAAGCTTACACCCTATTTTTAAGGCCAGCCCTTAAAAACATGTATTACAGCAGTCCAACCTAGGGGTTACTATTGTAGCATGGACCACATGACTAGATTTGAGTAGAGATGGAGAGACCCCTTATGAGATAAATATAACTGAAAAAAAGTGTTCATGGTAACTTGGGTTGCTAGCTCCAAGTTGGTAAATACCTGAAGATTTTGGGGGTGGGTTCTGAGGAGTGCATGGTTTGGGGAGGGAAGAAACTTCAATATGATATAATTCCATAAGGTGAACTGATCTGTCACATGGAGATCAGTTGTAATAGCAGGAGATCTCCAGCCACCACCTAGAGGTTGGCAACCCAAATAATAACTGTGCCAACCTGATCTTCAGATTTCTCCCAAACCCTATAATCTGTTAATGACAATCCTACTCATCTAAAATAGGCAGATCAAGCCCATAAAAAACATCATCCCAAACCAGCAGTACCTCCATTGTGTCTGGATTTACCTGGAGCTTGTTGCTCCTCACATAACTACAATGTGACTATAGCTTCAGGCCACTGGCCTACAGCAATAACAGACCCTACAGAACTGGGTGACATGATCCTAATGCTATGGATAATCTTCTTAGGTGGCTTCATATAAATGTTCAAGATATGAGAAAATGAGTCCTTGAGGACTGTATAGATGAGCTCCTACTGCATCTTTCCGTGAACTAATTCACATTTGGGAGACCAAGGATTTGCCAATATCATCCATCCAGTGTTAGACTGGAACAACCTCTCTTGTGGAAGAAAATAGAGCTTTATTGTTCAACGCATGAATGAACAACAATAAAATATTATCCCGATTCAGTGCTTCTTTGCTGCCACTGGAGCAGCAGGGTACTTGTGAAATTTTCTTCAGTGGAACTTCTCTTCGACGGAAGGAACAAACGCCACAAGCACAAAGAGACTCCACTGAGATATGCACTGAAGTGAATGAATGAGGAACTTAATTCATGCAAGAATTCTATTGGTATGTTGAATTGCATGTGCTCAGAAACAGCACCAGTGTTTCATCCCTGTGGTCAGGCCAGCATCTGCTCATAGGTAAAAGCTGTTCTATTCCATTTGCTGCATGTATTCAATGGTAGTTTCTCAGCTGAAACTTTGGAATATAAAACTAATAAAAATATCAAGAAGATAGAAAGATTTAAATCTAAAGAAAAGAAGCCAAAGCAGGAAAGGATTGTTCTACAGTTTCAGAGGTTTTCAAATAAACATAGGCTATACTAGGAAAATGTGTGTACTGAAGATGTGAAGAGAAATAAAGCCTGAACAGCTATTCATATGGGCAGAAGCAAATGGCACCTTGGCTAGCATCGATGTGCAACAGCAAGATTTCAGCTGCCTGGGAGAAAATGAGCAAGTTCTGAATACTGGTTTTCAATACACTCAGTATTAAAGTACATCAAAGTAGCATATTTTAAAAGTATTTATTGAGTGATTTTGAAACTTGTATGTCACAATAACCAGAGATAGTCTTAATAAATATGACCTCAAACCGGAGCAACTACCCCCTCATTAAATGGCACTCTGAGCTGTTATTTGAACTGTTCCCAAACAAAAGTATTAATAACTTCACAGCTATAGGGCATACACATGTAATTCAGCAGAAACTTGAAAACACCTCTCAAAATTGGCCACATTTCAGCTTTAATGACACAGCTGTGACTTGAGAGCAAATGGGAACTAGAAGAACCATAAATGAGGATAAAACAAAACTCAAAATTCAGATAACTAAAATAACATAGCTGCTGATTCAGTCAGGGATGTAGGTATATGTATTTTTATGGGGGGGTTCAGGGGGACCATACCCCCACCCGCCTATAGGGCATGGCCATGCATCCCCAAGCCACGCCCCTTGCCTAGCACTTATAAAAGCAGCTCTTCGAGGTCGGGGATGGCAGACTCCCCTGCCCTGCCCTCCCCTGCCCCTCCTCTCTGGGCAGAGGCATAGAGGGAAAATGGAGCCTGGTGCAAAATCTGAGTTTTGTGCGGCCCCCCCTGGGCAGCCGTTGTGATGCTGGAATCCACCTCCAAACAGCATCACTTTCAATGGTGTTTAAACTAGAGAGCCCAAATTCTCCTTTTAAATCCACCTTAAAGGGAGAATCTGGGGTCCCTAGTTAAACAACATTGAAAGTGATGCTGTTTTGGGGTGGATTATCCCCCACCCTGAAACAGCATCACTTTCAATGTGGCGTAGTGGTTAAGAGCAGGTGCATTAATACGACTGTAAATTACTAATTGTAATATTCTTTTCACAATTTATTTTCAGCAAATAATTTCAAAGAACCATTTTTTCTGCTTAGATTGGAAGCTAAGCAGGACTAGACATGGCGCCTTGCAACTCTCGGTAGAATCAGAAGCAGTTGAAAAACCAAAAACCTCACTCAGAAGATGGTTCATAGATCTCCTACATATTTCTTTCCTTGATTAAAGTACTATATTGGGCTTCTCCCAGGGTCAGGATGGGGGAGGCAATTTATTATATTTAACTGAAAGGAAGAAAATGTTGAATGTAAGAAAAATCCCTTAAAAAGCCATACACACAAAAAGTATTACTGACATAGCTATAACAGCGTAGTGGTAAAGAGGTTAAGAACAGGTGCATTCTAATCTGGAGGAACCGGGTTTGATTCCCTGCTCTGCCGCTTGAGCTGTGGAGGTTTATCTGGGGAATTCAGATTAGCCTGTGCACTCCCACACACACCAGCTGGGTGACCTTGGCCTAGTCACAGCTTTTTGGAGCTCTCTCAGCCCCACCCACCTCACAAGGTGTTTGTTGTGAGGGAGCAAGGGCAAGGAGATTTTCAGCCCCTTTGAGTCTCCTACAGGAGAGAAAGGGGGGATATAAATCCAAACTCTTCTTCTTCTAAACTGGGGACCTCAGAATCTCCCTTTAAATCCATGCCGAAGGGGGTGGATTTAAAAGGAGAATCTGGGGAAATTTTGAGGGAGGTGCCTGCTGTCAGGGGTGCAATTGTTGTTAGAACAGGGGTAGGGAACCTGCGGCTCTCCAGATGTTCAGGAACTACAATTCCCATCAGCCCCTTTCAGCATGGCCAATTGGCCATGCTGAAAGGGGCTGATGGGAATTGTAGTTCCTGAACATCTGGAGAGCCGCAGGTTCCCTACCCCTGAGCTAGAAGCACCAAACTGTCAGGGTATCTTTAGGAGTCTCTCCTAATGATACCACCCAGGTTTGGTGAAGTTTGGTTCAGGGGGTCCCAATTTATGGACCCTCAAAGGTGTAGCCCCATCTCCTATTAGCTCCCATTGGAAACAATGGGGGATGGGGGCACCCCTTTGGGAGTCCATGGCTTTGGACTCCCTGGACCAAACTTCACAAAACCTGGGTGGTATCAAGAAGAGACTCTCCTAATAATACATTCCAGGTTTGGTGAAGTTTGGTTCATGGGGTCCAAAGTTATGGACCCTCAAATGTGTAGCCCCCATCTTCTATTAGCTTCCATTGGAAACAATGGAGGATGGGGGCACCCTCTTTGGGAGTCCATAACTTTGGACCTCCTGAACCAAACCTCACCAAACCTGGGTAGTATCATCATGAGCATCCCCCAAACAATCCCTGAAAGTTTGGTGCTGCTAGTCCAAACAATGCACCCCCTGCAGGCCAAAAACAGAAAAAGCACTAAAATGTTTTTTAAAACCCACAAATGGAGGGGTGGAGCTTCGGACATGAATGCGGGGGTTCAAACCCGAGAACCCCCCCCCCCCTTACCTACGTCCATGGATTCAGTTCCAAAGCATCTTTGAAGTTGCAGATGCAGGTGAAACATCAGGAAAAAATGCTACTGGAACATGGCCATACAAACCGGAAAACCCACAATACCCTAGTGATTCTGGCCATGAAAGCCCCAATACATCTTTGAAGCTGTTCATCCCTTGCATGCTCATTTGCATTGTCCTTTGATCTTGTAACAATATAGCATTTATAAGAACAGAATTTTTCCACACCTTAATACAGTTTTTCTGTCAGTCTAATTATTTGATTAGAATTACTTTCTAATTCTGTCTGTCATCTATCGTCTGCCATCCATCCATCCATCCATCCATCCATCCATCCATCCATCCATCCATCCATCCATCCATCCATCCATCCATCCATCCATCCATCCATCCATCCATCCATCCATCCATCCATCCATCCATCCATCCATCCATCCACTCCATGCCCTTTACCATGGTCTCAGGGCAGATTACAATTTTAAAAAACCCATACAAAATCTCACAATAACATCCTAAAACAATCTAAAATCTCAAACACCCCAGGTTCCCCATCTCAGTGGAAGCCAAACTCTTGGATGAAGAGGATGGTCTTCACCAGGTGCCAAAATTCTAAGAGAGTAGGGGTCTGGCAAACCTCTCGAGGAAGGCAATCCACAGTTTAGTGGTCACTGCAGAGAAGGCCCTCTGGGCTCAAAATATTTCGAACATGTCTTTCCCTACAAACATTGCTTACGGTTGTTGAGAGTATACTTGTAAACATCTCAATGTAGTGAATGGGTAGCACAACTTTAACACCATCTGCATCATTAAAATAACAGTGGATTGCCAAACAAAGGTTGATTCCCCATGGTCAATTAATCGCGTGATACCCATGCGAAATATTCAGGTTTCAGCAAGAACTTCCCACTGCTTAACTGCTGAACACAGATTCATCTCGGTTCTGGTGCTCCCTCTTCCCCTTATCACGTGTTTTTTAAGAACCTGCATGGAAGTGCAGCTTTTCAAAAAACACGCGTCGAAGCCAGATCAGTGGGGAGGATCAGGGGACAGAATCTAGGTTTATTTTCCCGCCATAGGGAGTGACATGGAGCCTTTCAGCCAATCAGAGTGCAGTGGGCAGCTACGTTGGCGGTGGCGGCTACGTTGAAACGTGGCTGCGTGGAACGTGATTTCTGTGCCAACTGTAAACTTAAATTAGACTTTTGTGCCAGCACAGCTGCATGGGTAAAGAGTGCTGTAAAAGTTGAAGCTGTGCATAAACGTAGCTTAGCACGAAAAACAGGTACTGTTCCCGCTCCAGCACAATAGCCAATCAGAAGAAAGCTGCTCCCCGCATAGGTGGGGAAATTCTACCTACCCATGTGTGTGGTGATGTAGCTGCGCAAAAAAAAAGAAGTTAAAAAAATTCCCGCCCCAACACAGTGGAACAGCCAATCAGGACGAGGAAGAACAGAGACGCTGAGCAGATCGTGCGCTCGATCGTGTGATTGTGGGGAGTGTTGCATTGCTCAAAACCGTGATAGACATCGAGGTCTTCATTAGACACATGCTGCAGTGGGTAGGGAGAAACTGTGATGAAAAGGTGCTGTTTCTTTTGAAACCTGGTTGTATCCGGCTTTAATTTCTCAGTGGGAAAATCACCAAAGTGAAAATGAGCAGAAAACTCTTTAAAACATAATGGTTTTAACAGACTTTCTAAACAACACCCCCTCACCCCCCCACCCCAAGAAATTGTTCTTGTGATGAATTGCAGGACTCTAAGATCAACGTGTAACCAACAAGAGCCAACATGACTGGAAAGAAATAGAGAAGGAAACAAGAGCTAACTTCTGATTGGCTGGAGGAGAAAGTGCCAGTTAATCTGTTGGTGGTGCTGAAAAAAAAACAGTTGGAGATATCATCTTTGGAGGCCAAGGTTGAGACAGAATCCCTGTACTCTGAGGAGAGTTCTAATCTTACTAAGGGAAAGTGTCAGACAGACAAGTGACTAGTCTGGTCTAGACTACTGTTCCTAGTAGCAGTCAAAACAGAGATGCACATGGGGATTGTGGTTTTCTTTGTAGGGGAAACTCTGAAGTGGAGAGGCAGT
Organism: Sphaerodactylus townsendi; assembly: GCF_021028975.2. NCBI lineage: Eukaryota > Metazoa > Chordata > Lepidosauria > Squamata > Sphaerodactylidae > Sphaerodactylus > Sphaerodactylus townsendi. Next base: position 123,993,437 of record NC_059425.1, on the reverse strand, counting down.
GAGGCTTCTCAGGCAGACCCCAAAGAGGGAAGGATTATTCTTCTGAGAGTCAGAAATGGGTTTCAAAAAAAAAAATCCTTGTGAACAGGGACTAGTCTCCAAGGAGAATTCCCTTAGTCTGGTGAAAGGGTGAACTGCTATGATTTCTGCCCCAAATATCCTATCTCGGATTATCAAGTGGAGAAGAAAGTCTGATAACTCTAATGTCAGCATGTTGACAGACCCAATTAGATTTGTAACTTCTTTGTAATTTGAAGTTAGTTGTAACCTCTGTTCAGGGACTGAGAAATGTATTAAATTCCTATAACAGTTTCTAAACTTAAGTAGCAATCTGATGCTATAAACAATTGCCTAATTAAAAAAACTTACTTGATTTCTTTTGTGACAACGCCTTAACTTGTGTATTTCATACATTCTTCTAGTTACTTTTATCTGTTAAGAAGCCTCTAGTGCTAAATAATTTATGATGAGGGAAGAGGAGTAGTGAAGTATTGTGACTCTCTGCAGCTTTCGGAGAAGCTCTCAAGACTTAGTGAAAAACACAATCAATCTGTTTTCTTGGAATACATGTATTTTAGCTAAGGGTAGGACAAGATTTGTTTACCAATATTTCCTTTTTCACATGCTACCCCACCGTAAAGGCTGCTCAGTTTTTGAGTAGACAATAGAGTTTTGTGAGGAAAAAAAACTACCACACTGAATTTGAAAGTATAGGGACACTGTAGTCCTCAACTCCCTTGGTAGCCTGTTCCAGAGCCTCTGGACAACCAACAAAAAGCCCTAACATGGGCTTCTGCTGCTCAGACTTCTCTGTGGGAAGGCAAAAACTCCTAGATGAGGAATATCATTGGTACACAGGTTCATCAGGCAGAGGGCTTTATTATAGACTTCATTGGTTACTATTGTTTTACTTAGATTTCTGTGTTTTCAAAAGTTTTATCCTAATGGTCTCTAATAATGTTTCAGTGTAACAGTCCTAACATTGTATCTACAGTTAATACAATTCTTTTCTTGTATTTTTCAGATATTTTGACATGCCTGACGCACAGTTTGGTGTCATGACAAATCAGCCATCTCCAGTTCCATCACAGGAGTCACAATTTCCTTTTGCTATCTCAATAGATACAATATCTGCATCTACATTGCCATCATCATTCAGAAAGGTAAGTGGAAACTAAACATACTGGAAGTCAATGACAAAGTATTAAAGAGGGAACTCTGTCCCTCATGGTGCATGGAAAGTATCAGATAGCATGAGGAAATTTTGATCAGAAACAAAGAAGCCACATTTCAGCATTCTGTGCATTCTGTGTTTTCACCTGAAAGCATGTGGATCCATAATATATATATAAGATACAGAAGTAGAATATGTAGGTTTACAATACACTTTTACATTAGAGGTGGATCATCCTTTTTTTAAACAATGGATTGTTTAACAATGGATTGTTTAACAGTGGATGCCTTAGTGCACAGATTTCACTCAAAATGTATGCTTGTACTGATTAGGTTAAGGTGGGAGAAATTATATTTACTCAAGCCTCAGGCCAAGACCAATAGAACTAAGGGCGTTTCCCCACTCACCCTGATCCCCCCATCCCTGGCACACGTCCGGGTGTCCCCATGACCCCGCGCTCTGTGCGGGGTCATCAAAAGGCGCCGTTTACAAGAGCGCCAGGGATGCCGTGCTCTGAGGGGGCGCGACAGCGGCAGCATCGAGGCGGCTGTGCTGTCGCCGCCCCTGTCGTGGGGAGTGCCCCGGGACCCCGCGGTACTTGAGGAGAGTAGCGCGGGGCTTAAGGTAAGTGGGGAAAGGCCCTAAATTTACTTCATTTTGTCTGCTTGGCTTAACAGAATTTTGACGACACTGTTCCTTTTTGTTCATTTTTTCTAGTCATATTATTCATCATATTGATTGATGTAAGTACTATGTCAAGCCAGCAAGTTAGTACACAGGCGGATACTAATTGTTTTTGTTCAAGTGTGAGAACTGTGCTTGAAGACAACATTGAGCAATGTCCTTTCTTGTTATGACCTATTTTAAAAGCATAAAAGCTTTCCCATAAACAGCTGTAAATCACAGGTTAGAAACTGGTCATTTAGTTTGACTGAAAAACTGAAATGTAAAGATGAGCCATCTTTGGCAACTTCTTTGGAATCCTGGAAAGCAGTTTGCTAAACTTTTTACATCACTTTAATGAAATGAGATATGTTTATAGATATAAATGTATCCAATATTGAAACTGCAGGGCTTCTGCATGTCTATGGAGATTGCCAAAGGCAGCAGTCCTGCACCTTGAGACAGTGTGTAGACCATGTTATCATAAGAAGCTCTTTCTTCCTCTTTGAGAGTTCTTCCAAACTCATTACATTCATGGATGGCTCTAAAATCAGGGCAGGCAGTGGCATCACATGGAAGATTTGGGGGGGGGGGCAGGGGGGCAGGTGTTGCTGATGCAGTCACTAGTCCCATCACTGCCCAGAAGATGGAGCATGACACATCTTCCCTCCTCATTCACTGGGCATCTTTAAACATGTGGCTTGGGTTAGTGTCCTGGGCTATCTACGTTATGGAAGCTGCATTGGGTATTGCCACACTGAGGAAATAGGTGGGAAGAAATGGTAGCTACTCTGGCTCCTGGGAAGGAATGGTGATGCATGTTAGAGACTGGGGTGGGTGCAGAGGTGGGATCCAGCAGGTTCTCACAGGTTCCCGAGAGTAGGTTACTAATTATTTGTGCGTGCCGAGAGGGGGTTACTAATTGGTGATTTTGCCACGTGATTTTTGCCTTAGTTATGCCCCTCCTCTCAGCAGTAGCGCGCAGAACTTGAAGCAGTCTAGCAGGAGGAGCACCGGCGTGCGTGGCAGCCTGTGCCTGCGTGCATTTGTTTCCCGCCCAAGGGACTCTACCATGAAAGGGCTGCGCCCTTGTTACAGCCCCGCCCAGGAATGCCCCGCCCCTGGAATGCCCGGCCACGCCCCCATCGTGCCCCGCCCAGCCCCATTGGCGCTACGCCACAGTTTGAATCGCACCACCATGGGAACCTGTTACTAAAATTTTTGAATCCCACCACTGGGTGAGAGGTGGTAGCAGGAAGGGGATGCAGTGGTATCAGATGGTACTTTTTTTGAACTACCATTGAGTTCATTACTGTTGTTTTGAACACGTTGTGTCTCTTGGCTGGCTTATCCCCTTGAATACCTCTCCATACTTCTTTTAAGGTCATCTGGCAGTCTACTTCTCTCCACACACATTTTAATGACTGGCCCCAACAAAAGCAAAAGTTAGGAAGCCTGATATTAGCAACTATAGCAAACATATGGTAAAACTAAATGTAACACTATACAGCAATGAGCAGGTTTTAAAACTGTCTTACTGAAATTATTTAAATTAATTGGGGAGTTGACAGTTTCCAGGAGTGAACCTCTAAATGTTTGTGATTTGGTATTTAGCTGTGATGTGTTTGCATGATTCTTTACCAACATTTCTCAGGTCCTTTTTTCCTTACATAATGAATTAATTGGAACTCAGGCAGTAGAGGTTTTTGCAGCACTTTGGGTTAATGCAAATAGGCATTCAGTCATGGAATTTCATATTACTTACCCACTTCTTTTTAAATTCAACATTACAGTTTGCTTAAATGTAAGAAGTGTATTCATTGTTCTTCTGTTCTTGAGCATGATATCCGCTTTCAAAACCAGTGCTGGAGTGCTAAGAACATGGATTTATCTTTCGTAATGCTGCACTTGTAGCTGATTAATAGTTTCCTGGGGCAAACAAATCAATACAATCTCTGACTTTACTCATTTTCGTTAAGACTGTTCTTCTTGATGTGCCATATGTGGTACTTCTGGAGTGAAGTGTTTGGCCTTAAGCTTCTTGTACCTCCCAGCAGTATATTGTAATATACCTACTAGCTGCTGTTTTCTTCCATCATAGGTAATGAGAACAGGAGATGCCCTTCCCTGGTATATCTTGATCAGGGTTTCTTTATTCGGTGATAAATTATGCTGTAAGTTAGTAGACTTCTGAGGCTATTGTGTCCACTGCATCAAAAAAATGGGCTAAGTCTGTTCCCTTCCTGATGAGACACCTACTGGGATACATGTTTATCAGTTCTTCTCATACACTTGAATTTAATTATGACACAGAGCTTTAATTGCAACTGGCATTGTATCAGGAGCAATGCAAGGACAGCGAAAACCAGTAAATTGACTTCTTTTGCAAAACCAACCAAAGTTGCTGCAACAGGTCATTGCTTATCTTGAGCAACATCTGCTATTCGTGTTGCACAAGAAATTAATTCATTACTATTAATCTGCCTGATGCATTGAGAACTAACATACTACCTGTGATTCAGAATGATTCAGTAGATGTTCGTAGTTTAAACCCTGTTCTTGTTCCTGGATTAAGTCATCAAAACCCATGGCTTTGAATACCAGCTATATGTTTAGGATTGCCAACTATGGGTTGAAAAATTCTTAGAGTTGGGGGTGGAGCTTGGAGAGGCTGGAGTTTAGGGAGGGGAGCAGCCTCAGTGGGGTATAATGCTCTTTCCAAAGCTGTCAGTTTCTCCATGGTGACTGATCTCTGCAGTTTGAAACGAACTATTATTCCAGGGAGATCTCCAGCCCCCCAACCTTGAGGTTGTCCACCCTATGCTGATGATAACAAGGTATACTTCTCTGTTCCAGTATTTTTCTTCTCCAGCCAACACCACTGCTCAAGTGCCTGATCTTTTCATTTTGATGTTGCGTCACGGTTTCAAACTTAGTGTGGTGAGGCTGAAATTCTCATCTTTCCCAGCAAGCTTTCCTGGGTTCGTTTATTCTGTACTAGCGGGGCCCGGCCTTGCGTTGCTGTGGCTTATTGTAGTGAAATGGGAAAGGAACAGTAGCAGCAAATCAATTGCAGAGGCCAGCAGTATGTGCTCATGCAAACACGCAGCCTGATACTGTGCGATGTCATTGATGTGTGTGCCCACATTCCTTCGGGGGGGGGGATGGAAAGGCACCCCTCCCACACATCTAGGCTGGCTGGTCATGATCCTTTACCTGGGAGTAAGTTTGATTGGTGGCAATGGGTGTCACTTCTGAGGAAACCCTCTGAGGGGCACAACGCAGCCATGCAAAGTATGTCACGGTTGCGTTACCGAGCGTACTCCTGAGTAATGCGTGCCTAGTTTTCTTAACTGTAGCTGCAGTATTCAGGGAATCTAGGGTGCCTGGGCCCTCCCTCCCGTCCCTTGCATGTCGCCCCCTCACTCTCTTCCCTCCCTCATTTTTCTTCCCTTGCATGCTACCCCTCCCCCTCCTTCCCTTCCCTTTTCCTTCGCTAGGGTGGGTGGGTCATATCAAGATGCTGGGCCCCTTGCCTCCCCTCCCTTGCATGCCACCCCTTACTCTCTCCCCCTCCCTCTCTACTTCTCTTTTCCCTTTGCATGCCTCCCTCCTCCGTCTCCCTTTTCCCCTCTCTTCCCTTTAGACATGCCACCCTCCCCTATCCCTTCCTCTCCTCTCTCTCCCTCGTGTGGTATGTGTGTGTGTGTATGTGTTTCTCCCACTTTCCACCTCGAAGTTATTGCCTATGTACTGTTTCCACTGCTCATATCTGGCCATCTGAGCGAACATTCTAAGCTGCATGAACATTCTGAGGGTGACAGCTACACACAGGCAGCTGCATGTCCTTCACCATGGAGCGCCAGGAAAAAGGCGTTTTACCTGGGTCAGGTGTGAAATTTCAGGTATGTGAACATCTAAAAACACTCTCACCTGGCCAACTACAGTGGCTGGGAATTTTCAGAGGAATTGGCCCAGCAGTTACAGAGTTATACTACCACTAACAAAAACACTGTTAGCTTTATATATATATAGATAATTGATCAAGTATGAAATCTTTGATATACCTAGGTTTTCCTTTTCTCTACTTTTCTTATACTTCTGCTCATATTTCACATTGGATTTTCTCCCACCTTGACTACTATTATTTTCTGTGCCATAGTCCCACTTCAATTCTCTCACCTCTATCCAGAATTCTACCACAAAAGTAACTCATTGTTGAGATGATATCCTCTCTTAAAACCCAATGCTGGTTTCTGGCTTCTGGTGATGACTACTGTAATATGCTGCTGTAGATTCTTGCTCTCTGATCCAACCTTTCTCCCCACAGCAGCCTCAGTTGTCACTTATTGCAGGAAGGGCTTACACCTCTTGGCTGTGTCTCAAAACCCATTTTATCATGCCATGGCATTCACTGAAGCAGATGGGTCTGAGGAAGGAACAAGAGCTGCTTAAGGCACCATGCAATCTGCAACCATCTCTTTATTTTGTTTCTCTTCCTGTTCATCAGAATGTCAACCAGTTTGACAACATTCCATAAATGTTGTCATACATCTGCATTGATACCCTGTCAGTACCAAAGTGATTCTGTTTGTCTTTGAAAACAGTTGCTACAAACATGCATTTTCTCATTTGATTCCTATAAACATGCATTTTTGTATTTTACAAAATTACTTTTCCCCAGCAATACTTAATCTGGAAACTTTTCTCAATTACAGTTTTGCCCTTAAATGTGGAAGTGAAACTTACTTGTAGTTTTTTTTTTAAACACTTCCAATTAAAGTGTGGCTAAGAAGACATTTTTCTTTAATTGGTGGTTGTAAATTGATCATAAAAATAAAAGTTTATTGTGGCATTTGAACAAGTGATGCTGAGACCACTTTTTAGTGTATAAGATTTTTCATCTGAATGTTGATATGGTATACAACAAGAGAGAGAACTGTTTTAAAGTTCCATGTACATTGAAGCCAAAGCAAGCTTTTAATTCAAAATAGAGACATGAGAACAATTGAGGGGAGGTGTTTGCTAATCATGACCCAACTTGAACTATACTACATTTGAAAAAGCTCAAAATCTAAACTGAATTATTTCTGTCTGGGCCCTGATCTGAAAGACCCAGGTTAGCCCTTATTAGATCTCAAGGTCAGCCCTGCTTAGTATTTGGATAGGAGACAACTAAGGAATACAAGGGTTGCTATACAAAGGAAGACAATGACAGCCCATTTCTGATGGTCTCTTGCTTTGAAAATCCCATAAGGGGTTGCCATAAGTCAGCTGTGACTTGATGCCGTTTTGCGCACACACATACCACACACTCATACAAGGTTGCTGACTCCAGGTTGGGAAATTCCTGGAAATTTGGGGGATGGAGCCTGGGGAAGGGGAAGAATCTCAGTAGAGTATAATGCCAACTCTCCAAAGTTGTTATTTTCTTCAGGGGAGGTGATCACTGTAGCCTAGAAATAAGGTGTAACTCTAAGATATTTCCAGGCTGCACATAAAAGTTGGCAACCCTATTTCTGACAAGTGACATTTGAGAGTGGCAGAAGCATTTCAGTCTGGTTATAGGCCTTGCTGGCTGGTTTCTTTTTTCTCCAGGCAACAGGAGACAAGACTGCAGAAGAGCGAGAGCAGGTAATAATTGCAAATACCTTTGGTCCAAGGAAAAATAAGATGAGTCTTGCCATACTTTTTATTGTCCTGACCTGGATAAACCCAGCTAGCCTGAACTCATAATATCTCAGAAGTGAAGCAGGGTTGGCCCTGGTTAGTATTTGAATGGGTGATTTCCAAGAAGTACCAGGGTCATAATGTGGAGCCAGGCAATGGCAAACCAGCTCTTATATGTTGCTTTGATAACCCTGTGGGGTGGTCATAAGTCAGTGACTTGGCAGCACCCAAAAAGAAAGAAATTTTTATTAGAACCAAGGATAGTAACCCAAAACATATACTAACTTTTAAGTTATTCAGAACTACTCTTCGTGCTAGATTTAAAGAACAAAACAACAACAGAGGCTTTGAGACTGGTGTAACCAGAAGAAGATTTATTGTTTTCTTAGCTATGTCTATTAACATATGCATGACCCTCCTGCTGGCTTTACAGACTACAATATGGAAGAAAAAACTAGGTTTTCAGCCTTTTGACTGACTGGAAGCTTACTGGAGCCAATCATTCACACTCAACCTAATCTATCTCACAGGGTTGGTGTGAGCATAAAATAGAAGAGAGACAAATGGTATGAGCTCCTTTGGGACCATATAGGGGAGAAAGTAGGTGTATCAATGAAGTAAATAAATGAGATCAAGACGGGGGACTAAATAAAGCATATGTTGGTGGGTGTGAAGGAGAGAAAGGTGAGAATATGGGGGTTGCCAGAAGGCAGGAAAGTTTAAATAGCATGAGAAGGAGGATATAAGGGGAAATGAAGTATTCTATGCAAGTCTTTGTTGGAGAAGAGCTATGGCTCAATGACAGAGCATCTGCTTAGAACACAGAAGGTTCCAGTTTTAATCCCCAGTATCTACAGTTAAGAACATAAGAACCTAAGAAGAGTCCTGGTAAATCAGACCAGTGATTCATCTACTCCAGTATCTTGTCTCACACAGTAGCCAACCAGTTCCAGCTGATTTTCCCTCAGCAGGCTTTGTTCTAATAATGTATCTAATAATTCTGCCTTGGATTACAGATTCTTATAATTTGCCTGGGACAAATATTAGCCTTGCCTGTAATTTCTTGGTTCCTCTCTGAACTCCTTTTTAAAAATTGAGGTAACAGTTGGTATGCTACAGTCTTCTGGCACAGTGGCTTAATTTACTTCTACAGTTTAGTAAATCAATTATCTCACATTTGAGTCACCTAAGAACTAACATGTATGTGCCATCAGAATCTGGAGACTTGTAATTTTAATTTCCACAATAGGTCTAAAACTAGGGGTGTGCAAAAAAAACACACACAATTTTTTCACTTTTGGGTTTATTAGACTCCAAAAATATTGGTATTCCTGATATTCCCAAATTCCAACACTGATGTAATATTTGAATTTGGAGCTTAAGGAAGGGGATCCAAACTTTTTCAGATCCATTATTCTCTACTAGTAATGAGCCCATTGTGCTAAGCAATACAATGGGCTCTAGATGGCTGTTGATGGAGGGCACAGGAGTAAGGCAGGATCTGCTTAAATCAGTAGGGAACATTGTAAGATTTCTTTATATACAGTGTTTTTATATATAATGATTTAACTTATCATTTTCCCATCTAAATTACCAACAAGGCTATAAATATACAAATAAAATTCCTTCAACTAAGTTTTTCCATTTTGGGTTTTATTTATATCCACATGAAGTAGCACATGTATCACAGATCTTTAGGCCCCACCTGGAGGTTGGCAAGCCTGGTATTGAATATTTTCTGGTGTGTGAAAAGGAGTAAAAGAGGCAGAAAAGGAGGGAGAGGCTGTGGGGAAGGGAAATAGAAAGTAGTGGGAGAAGGGAAAATGAGATAATCCTTGAAAGTCTTCATTGGCCTTCTCCTATAATTAATATAAAATTGCAGTCTTTATACAATTTGGCTTGCAATCAAATGAGACACACCAATGTAACCATTGAGATGTATTTATTATTATTTGTGTGCGTTCTGTCAAGGATCTTGATGGTCCTTGTGTTAGCAACAGAGGCCTTTTGTGCTCTTACTGTTTGCGGCATGGCTGTGTCCTTAGCAGTGGGGTTTCCCCACAGTTTTCGATTCCAGAGGGAAGTCTCCTGCTGCGAAGCATCCCTAGATTTGATGAGTCAATTCACTATTTCACCTGTCTGCCACTGCTTGCTTTCTTGTAACCTCCTTTTGCCACCCGCCACACCCCCACACCCCTATCATTGGTCTAGTATTATTTTGCTGGATGGATGGATAGAAGGAAAGAAGGAAGATCTTCCAATGTTTAAAAAAGTCCATCAGATCACTCTTAATGTAATGATGGAGCTGGTGGAACTACTTCCCACTACTTGCTTCCTTGTTTCTGTTGCCCACCATTTTTGTGTGTTTGTTTGCTGACTTCTTTTTGCTGATTTTTTGTTTGTTGACTTCTGCACTTCACCAGCATGGTTCTTTGCTCCATCTATAAACATTTAGACTTGAAACAAAAACTTTTAAAAGCCCTTCTGATCAATCTAAAATGGTATAACTAGGGAAGGCAGGAAGGAGCAGGAAAACCTAAAGAGAGGTCAACACACACCATTTGCTTCACTTTCTCTGGCAGGGAAGTCACACTTTCTCCACTTTTTAGAAATCCCAGGGATTCTCTCATCTTTAGCACAATGAGTTCAGGAGCAACAAAAGCATGTGTACAATCAAGAATCTGACCCAAAGATAGTGTATGCTCAGTGTGGAGCAGACCACAAGTACACAAATGGCCAGAGAATCGCCTGACTTCCAGAGCAGTTTTTCTTAGTTATAATATATATATATATAGCTAGGTTTTTAAAAAATGTAAAAGATATAAAACAAAACATTTGATTAGATACTCATGCAATGTACTTGACTTTAAAAAAGAAGTTGGTCAGTTTGGCAAAAGCATGGATGAAGGAGCAAAGGAGAAGAGGCACCCTGTTTTCCACCTGGTGGCTGTGATGTCTGTGCAAACAGAGCTCATCTGCACCCACTCCTGTTTGTAGGTGTGTTATCCATATGCAACTTTAAAGCCTGTGCTTACATCATAGCATCATCATCTGCAAGGGTTCATTGTATTTCATTTTGCTGATCAGCTTACTTTTAAGGGCTGTTTTCTTTATAGCCCTGGATGTAGGTGTAGTTCTTTGTATTCAACTGCCACATTTTTCTCTGAACTTATTGGACATTGTGATGAGTACTCATTGGCTCCTGTCTGAATGTGGTAAGACCTGTTTGGATTATACATTTTCAGTATTGCACTGAAAACGTTTAATTGGAAAGATGAGCACAAACTAGCACGATGTGTCTCTGGAAAGTACTTTTATAATGTAATCCTCAGAAAAAAATATCTTTGTAACAATTAAGATTTTCCAGAATATTTTACCACATATGCCACTTAAACTTCCTGTGCTTGGAGTATTAAACTTAAGCAGTTTGTTGTGCTCACTTTCATTATGAAGATAAACACCGAGGGCATGAATTATTCTCTGGCTTACATCATTACAAAAATTCCTTTCTCTTCTCTTCCCCATCCTGTTCCTTTCTCTGCCTCCAACTTGTTACCGGCTATGGATGCTGCTGTTGTGCCAGTGGTGCCATGTGGCAGGATTCAGAGACCCTCTATTGTCCAGTTTCCCCTAACAGATATACTATTTTAATTGGGTATGGGATGTTGTTAGACCCAGTATAGCGTAGCACTTGAAGTGTTGGGCTAAGACAGGGGTAGGGAACCTGCGGCTCTCCAGATGTTCAGGAACTACAATTCCCATCAGCCCCTGCCAGCATGGCCAATTGGCCGTGCTGACAGAGGCTGATGGGAATTGTAGTTCCTGAACATCTGGAGAGCCGCAGGTTCCCTACCCCTGGGCTAAGATCTGGGAAACCACGTTTGAATCCCCACTCTGCTATGAAAACTTGCTGGGTGACCTAGGACCAGTTACACACTCTCAGTCTCGACTCTGGCAAATATATGGGTGGGAGACATCCAAGGAATAACAGAGGTGTGATGTGGAGGCAGGCAATGACAAACCACCTCTGAACTTCTCTTGCTTTGAAAACCCTATGATGTTACCATAAGAAAGCTGTGACTTGATAGCAAAAAGGGGCATTGTAAAATGGAGCACCTTGGGAAATGCAGTTCCAAGGAAATCTGACCTTTTGGTTTCTTAAAGTAGTGCACCTTTGTTTCTACTCTCTTTGTTTCTACATATACTGTCAGAAGAACATTGAAGGCACAGGGGAGGCAGAAAAGAAAAGACATTCTTCCTATGCACCTATGGACTTGCTGGCTGGTCACCTGCTACCATCAGTACCAATGTAGGGCTACTTGCTACAGCAGCTGCCAGCAGCCGCTAGATAAGTTGTGTGGATGAGGAATGACTGTGAGAAATATGTATATTTGCCAAAAAGTTTTCTCAGCCCAGTTCCAAAGCATGATCAGAGGCAGTTCACACATTGTGCTGCTAGCAGGCAGGGGCATGGCCAGGTCCAACCCTGCAGGGCAAAGAAAGCAGCAAGCACAAGCATGGTCAGGTCACAGTCCAATGGGTCAAGGCAGGTGGTAGGCAAGGCGTAGTCAAGTCTCAGTCCAATAGGTCAAGGACAGGGGTAGGGAACCTGTGGCTCTCCAGATGTTCAGGAACTACAATTCCCAGCAGCCCCTGTCAGCATGGCCAATTGGCCATGCTGGCAGGGGCTGCTGGGAATTGTAGTTCCTGAACATCTGGAGAGCCGCAGGTTTCCTACCCCTGGTCAAGGAGAACCAAGGAGCAGGCTAGGAAACAATGAAGAATCAGGCACACAGCAGCAACAGGTAACACACTTGTTGCACCCAGGCAGAAGTAAGCTCACAGAAAGGCTTATATAGAGAGCCTTGTTCAGGGGGCTGGGATTCTGCGAGGAGTTAGTTCTCATCAAATGCAGAGATGTCTGATCTCTCATACCTTGCTGCCAAACAAGCACTCCTTCTGTGCTTCTGTAGTAGCAGCCTCTGCTTCTGCCTCCTATGCACAGCTGGCTCATCACTGGGTTCCCTAGGAGGATCTGCAGGCTCCTCCATCTCTAGGGAAGGACTGGACATTCTTCTTCCCCAAGAACAGCCAACTCTGGCTGCACTGTATCCACACATTTTGCCTCAGAGTCCTCTGTGTCCTGGTAAGTACCCAGGGGTTGGCTCATGACACCCATCTTAAATTTCAGTAATTGTGTTTCTGCCTCCTCATAAGAGAAAGTCAACATGTGCTTCCCCCCTCCCACTTCACAAGATCTTTTTTATAATTTTTACAGGAGGAAGTGACTTAATTAGACTCTTGTATTTCTTGATCTCGTTTGTGGACTACTAGTGTAATCTTATTATTCAAGTATGAGAAAAGAGTGTTATAATAGTATAAAACCAACCAAGGAGTCAGCAGCACAAATGACATTTCCAAGAGCAGATAGAGTGATTTCTATCCAGAATTAAGTGGGCTGGCAACTGTACTGAAGAGCTGGGGGGGGGGGGGGGGGGACCACTGCCTTAAAATTTTAGCGTATTACTAATTTATCAAAAATATTTATTTTGAAGGCCTCTGTATACAATTACTGTGTTATAATTGCAATTACATCTCTGTCCAAATAAGCATATATAGTATGTTTTAGAACTGCAGCCACTGTTATTTGTGGATGACACAGAAAAAATGTGTTAGTATATCAGTACATGCTCTTATTATCATAATATTATGTTAACACATACAATTTCATACAGATGTTTAAGATATTGTTTACCTGTGTGGCAGGGTGGTGTATGTGGGGAAACTGCTAGAGGGATAAGGATGTGCACTTTGCTTTGAAAATAATTATATTTTGCTCTGCTTGAGATATTATTGCAAATGGTACTTCAGGCGAGCAGCTGAATAAATTGGTGTCTCTTGCAAACATCCTGATGAAATTAGACCAAAGAAAATGTTTATTTATCTTTAATGTTAATTTATTGTTTTATTTATAACAAGTAATAAATTTAAAGCAATGGAAAACTGTATCAGAAATTTCAATATATAATATATAGTGAAAACAGTGTACAAGAAGAATTGGGTCAGAAGCTAATCTTAGTTCATAATATAATTTTTCTGTGTTAAATGGCACATTTTAAAGTTAATGATTAATGACTAATTTTCCACTTTATTTCCCTCCTCCCTCTAATTGTATACTTGAAAAACTACAGACATTTGTGACATTTTTGCTCATTTCCATACTTCATTGGTAAATGTGATAATTAATGACTTAGGGCATCTGCTGAATTCTTCCTCCTCAATTTTTTTAAACAAGTTTATCTTCCTGGGAGTTTCTTTTTATCAAAAATGCCAACCTCCTTAACCCTTTCAGGTCTTAGATGTTGCAATGTTACCTGTCTGCTTAAGTAGATGTCACTCCCTGTTTACAGGGATGAATATATCAGTCAGTTTATGCTCTGCTTACTTTCCTTTCTGTGAAAGGAAAACAGAAAAGCAGTTACAAAGTGGGAGGATCAGAAATGGTAGATCTTTTGCGTTAAAGTACACATGAGTACTCCGGACAAATCCTTGTCTGCCGTTCTGCAAAAACGAAACAACATCATAATGGTAAGATAGTTAAATGTTATTAACTGGGTTTTTTTCCTAACCTTAGATTTTGTTCTTTTAATTTGTTTTTGTTTAAACAACAATAAGCAGAGGTGCAGTTAGCACTTTGGTATCAGGGAAGATGTTTGGCTGTTGGGTAGAGAGAGGATAAAAACAGGTGTGTCTCCTCAGCTGTGCTTTCTGTTCTGTGTCCCACTTGCATGACCATGAGGAACTTTGTTTCACTTTTATTTATGTGTTCCTTTTCTTCTTGTTGTCTTTTTTGGCATGTGCTAGTTTCCTAGTGAATTTATTAATTTGAATATTTCAGTTGGTCCCGATACAATATTTCCAGTTCTTTACTTTTGGATACCAGTTATTCCCAGCATTTTGGCATTTGTTGTGTATTTCTAATGGAGTTCTTAAGCTAAAACTTTACAGAATGTGAAAATGCAGTCAGTTTTTAAGATTCTCAAGCTGTGCACAATTGAATTTTTGAAGAGAAGTGTGTTAAATACTAGGATCACAATCCTAAACACTTACTAGAGAGTCAGCACCATTGAATTCAATAGGACTTGCCTGTTTTGTCTGAAATACGCTGCATGTTGCATATCTAATTTCATCCTGGAGGTTATTCATGTATTTCCTTCTCTTGACTGTTGAAGACAGTTTCTTAAGCTATTGTTATTTTTTTTTTAAACTTGGTGATAGTATTTTACATGTTTTTGTTTTCTTATCTGAAATATAAAAAAATTAAGTAGAAAAAACAGAGATGAAATATTTTTTTAAATTAAGTGGAAAAAAAGAGATGGAAAAAACAAGCTACTTCATTCCCTAAATCTAAATTAGATGTAGCTGTTAATACACTGTAAAATACTGTAGTTTGTTTTTTGAGTAAAAGCTAATTATTTCTGTTTCTGAGCTCCAATATTTTATTTCTCGTCCCCCATTTGTCATACTACTCTAATTTTTTTAAAAAAATTGTAATACTTTTAAGAATAAGATCTTCATCTGCCATCTGATGACCCCCTCAGGTCATACCCTAATTGTGCTCCTGCATACATCACAGTTACTGTTATGCCTCCAGATGGGAACAAGACAAGCCCCAAGCAATTATTCATGCCAAACTGCTGATAGCAGCCTCCTCTGAAATAATTCTGCTTTGTCTTTTTATCAGCAATGATTAAATGATTGGATCATACCGGATGCAGAGACTCAGCAGATCTGCCACCTTTCCAACAGAGGATGGCTCTGACCTGGATGGTCCAAGCTAGCCCGATCTCCTCAGATCTCAAAAGCTAAGCAGGGTCAGCCCTGATTTCTATATAGACAGTGGACAACCAAGGAATGCCAGGGTCATTATGCAAAGAAAGGCAATAGCAAAGCATTTCTGTTTGTCTATTTCTTTGGAAATCCTATTGGGTTGCCATGTCACCTGGGATTTGATGGCACTTTGCACACAGAAAACAGAGGCTGAATAGAAGAAGGTAAGGCCACCACAGTTAATCCTGCAGAGATGCAACACCGAGCCTCTTATGTGGATCACAGGCTCTCATAAGCCCTTAAGTTATTTAATATTGTTATTTCTCACAGCATCAGGCAGTTCTCTAAGGCGCACAGCTTAGAAATATATAAGCAGTACAAAAAAAACCAGCTGTTTACTCAGAATGATCAGTTCCTCCCTCTGTCCCAGACATGAAGTCTACCTGTTACATATATATTTATGTGCTGAATGATAATAGCATACATTATTTCTGTGAAGTTGTGTTTGGTTTATGTGATATTTTATTTATTTACTTCCCTTATACTTCCCTTTCTTTCCAAGGGAGATCCAAAGCAGTTCACGCTGTTTTCTCCTCATCCACTTTTTCTTCACAACAACTCTGTGATGTAGCTTAGGCACAGAGCCCCATCCAGGGGAGGGTGAATCTTCTGGTGGAAATGACACAGGACTGCACCAATAGATTTGCCCTCCCCAGGGGCCTTACCCCAGCAGAGGGGTGATTCCACCTACATACAGCCACCACTGCCCCCAGCATTGGAATGCTATGCCAGCATCCCCCTCCCGCTCCCCAGGACTAAAGGGGGTGTAGCCTGTGAGATTGCAGCATTATGCTGGCGGCCAGGAATTTAAATTTACACACTGCCCTTTGGGCAGATTAAGTCTATTGAACCCCATAGTCTCACCAACAGGGAGGATTTTTCGCTTTTCAAGCCTCCCCGCACCACTGGGAAGCCTCTTGGGGGGGCAGCTGGATGAAACCACAGTGCCTCGCTCTTAGATGGAGCTACCCGAGTGTGTGACTGGCTCTGAGTAACCCAGCAAACTTTTCTGGCAGTGTGGGAATTTACTTATTTATTTTTATTTTTATACCCCACCTTACCTCCCATGTGCTTGCTTTCCCTCCCCCCCTTCTGAAGTCAGTAAGAATTCCTGCTGGAAGAATCTACCCTCAGTTCTCTCTTCACTGCTTCAATTCGAGGACTTTCTGCTGTGTTTTTCTCATTTTGTGAGCTTCTTTCCCAAGATATGGGACCTAAAGGAGTACTCTTTAAAAAGTGTGCTAAATGTGGGGTCAAAATGACCAAAAATGATAGGTACTCTGAGTGTCTCCTTTGCCTTATGAAAAGTCATATCCCCAGTACTTGTATGGTGTGTTCACTGATGACACCAAAGGCTAGTACAGTGAAGCCCTCTCACCTGAAGGCAGCTCTCTATGAAACATTGTTGGCCCCTGATCCTTTGGCTAATGTCAGTCAAACAACCAAGGCTCCATCCATTGCTTCAGTTCCTAAGACTGGGGTGTTGAATACCTCAGCCCCCTTTTTAACCTGGACTTCCTCTCTCCCTCTGGGAAAAAAGGCTGCTAAGAAGCTGTTGAAATCAATTGAGCAGCCTAGAAAAGCAGAAGGATAGGATCCTTCCAGGCTGCAAAGGACCTGGCGGGAACTACATTCCCCAGGAGACCTTGGGAAATGTAGTTCCCACCAGAACAGGCAGGCCTGTTCTCCAGCCTGCTCAGTTTGCTAAAGTAAGGGGGGGGGGGGGCCAAAAAAGCCAGAGTGCGCATTTGGTGCACTCTGGCCCAGCTACGCCT
Source organism: Sphaerodactylus townsendi (assembly GCF_021028975.2). Lineage (NCBI taxonomy): Eukaryota > Metazoa > Chordata > Lepidosauria > Squamata > Sphaerodactylidae > Sphaerodactylus > Sphaerodactylus townsendi. The sequence goes on along the minus strand of NC_059425.1, from coordinate 123,976,265 downwards.
CTGTGACAACCTGGTCATGCAGTTTTACATCAACAAGCAGGAGGCACAAGTTCAGTTTGCTTGTATTCCAAAGTATGCCACCTATGTCTCTGGGCAGTACAGCACAGGATAACACAGACAGCAGAGCAAATAGTGGGATAATCTGGGGGGGACATTAGCAGATTCCCTCATCCGGAATCTACAATTGACAGGAATGATCCTTAAACCAATCCTATCTAGACCTGGTGTTTGACAAATGGAGGAACCTATCAGTAGATCTGTTCACTTCCTCTCACAACTGGAAGTGCCAGATCAACTGCTCTCGAGCAGCCATAGGCAAGAAGTTCAAGAGGGACTCATTCCAGTGTCTGTGGAACAGAGCACCTCTGTATATATTCCCCCTTTCTCTTTACTTCCCAAGACCATACGCATCCGTGGTTTCCTGTCCTATACACATTGGTCAGGAGAATGATACACAGGTTCTCATAGGTCAAGGACCTGCTTTGCAGGGACCTGATAATTTACCACAGTATAGCTCCTCTTCACTTGGCAGTCTTTCTGATACTTCTGTGACTCTTTGGTCAACTATACTCAAGGAAGTCCTGCTGTCTTCTAGAAAACTGTCTACCCAAAGGTCTTATGAAGCAAAATGAAGGAGGTTTACTGAATGGGTGAATGAGTGGGGTTTGGACCCAGTTACATGTAAATTACCAATTGTCTTTGACTATTTCCTTTCATTAAAAGATTCTAATCTTTCAAACTTGTCTGTGAACTTGTCTGGCCGCCATTTCAACCTTTCATGCAGGGCTATATTTGTCCACTCTATTTTTGAAGCCCTTTTGTTGTATGTTCTTGAAGAGTCTGTGTAACATGTGCCCTCCAGTGAAAACTCCTATCCCCCAATGGAGTCTTTCCAGGTTGATGGGAAAACCGTTTGAGCCATTAGCGACATGTGACCTGGCTAAGTTGTCTTATAAAATGGCTTTACTGGTGGCCATCCCTTCCACAAGGAGGGTTAGGCACTATTAAATGACGACCCCCCCCCCCCATTTCTAAAGATTCATGTGGATAAAGTGATATTGTGCCCCAGGCTACACTGTCTTCCTAAGGTAGTATTTCCTTCACCTTTCCCAGGACATTGTCCTTCCCATATTCTACCTCAGATGCTGAGGGAGGGCATCACTCCTTGGACCTTAGAAGAACATTGCTTTTTTACTGAAACAGAACCAGACCATCTCAAATAGACAGTAATTTATTTGTATCTTTGGGGGGGTCTTATAAAGGAAGGGTGGTTTTCTTTCAAACTATTTCCCACTGGGTGTCCACGGCCATCCTAGAAACATATGCTTTGGCGGGTGTTGATTGCCCCATCAGACTTTGAGCTCTCTCCACCAGAATCCAGGCTTTGTCTGATGCCTTCCTTGTGAGGGCTGACATCGCAGACATTTGGAGGGCAGCAATGTGGTCATTATCCTCAACTTTCATACAGAGTTATGTAGTTGATGTGAACTCCAGGTAGGAATCAGTTGTCGGGAAAGAGATTTTGCAAAAGCTGTTTAAATGAGTGTATTAATAAATGTATTCACATATCTGGCTCTCCCTGGTCAGAGTGATCCCTATCTTGTAGCCTGCAGATTTAGCTTGCTGTTCCCCATGTAGGTCTGCATAGAAAGCCACAAAGAGGAAAGACAACATTGCACTTACCTGTAACTGTTGTTCATTAAGTGGTCTTCTGTGCAGCAGACACGTAGTGCCCAGGGGGCGGGGGGCGTCTTGTCCCAGATGTGTGCCGGTGTGGGGGCATGGCTAAGGTGTGGTGGGGGTTTGGCAGGGGCCAGTGGCGTATCTGCCTAGGGACAAGGGGTACCCCTTGTCCCCGGGCGCCACTCTTCTAGTCACGTGGGGGCGCAAAATCGACCCCCCTTGTGACCAGGAAGTCCTGCTGTCTCATTGTTTTCGCGTGCCTCGACCCCATCCGAGGCACGCAAAAATGACGAGGCAGCAGGACTTCCTGCTGCCTCCAAGCGCCCTCAACCCCACCCTGGACTCCCCCCTCCCTTCCCCCCCTGCCAGCTGGGCTCCCAGCCGGCAGCCTGCAGTCTCCCTCCGGGCAGGCCAGAAGAGACTGCAGTCCCGGCCTCGGATACTTTCTATTATAAGCACTGAGGCCGGGGGTGGGGTTTGGGGAGCAGGAAGTCCCACCCCTCCCCCCAGCTGGCAGGGGGAGTCTGTTGGGGGGGAAGGTGGGCACCCTAGACCTTGCCCATGTCCCTGGTGACATGGGCGGGGTCTAGGACAGTGGGGGTGGAGCCTGGGGCATCAGGGGGTGGAGCTAGGGTGGTGGGGGGCAGAGCCTGGGGGGCGTCCTGGAGACAATTTGTCTCCGGGCGCCATTTACCCCTGGTACGCTTCTGGCAGGGGCACAGGGTGCACACATGTCTCAGGCGTAGCCCCCCCTCGCTCCGGCCCTGCTGTGCATCCCTCCCTTCCTTCCCCACTGTGGACTGCTCCATAAACTCTCTGTCTGGTCTGAAGTGGTCTGGAGTATAGTCCATGGTGATGGTTGGAGAACTGAGGAGAGTTCTCCCTCCTTCTCCTGTACCTTGTGACTCTTTCAGTGGGAATTCTTCCCTCCTCCAAGTAGGGTGATGGGAAGCGATCACTTCAAACAGTTCTAATTTTTTCTAAAGAGAGGCTGACTAATCTCCTCCACAGCAGGCCTTTGCATGTGCAGTCCCATATGTGCCTGCACAAAAGACCACTCAATGAACAACAGTTATAGGTAAGTGCAAAGTTGTCCGTACTTCATATAACAGGACAAGCAGATCACCACAAACAAACATATACCCTCCCAGGTGTGCATCCCCATTCCAGCTCTAGAAACTCTGTTTCAAAAGTCAAACAACTTTTAGCTGTTTCTCTTCTTTCCCTCATCTCGTTTTACCTTCTCAGATAGTTATCTGAAAACGGTATGCAGCTATCAGCACCTATCTGGTTTTTAGCTTCCTTTCATGGGTATCAACTGACCATCCTAACGAAGAAATGCTTGGCATCCATTATAATATATTCTAGCCTTTAGCCCTTCTTCCTTCCTGCGACTTCTGCATAATTTTTCTTTACCTCCATGGGAAGGGGAGAGATGAGATCTCTCTTCTCTCTTCATTCTAATGAATAGAATGTGTATGTTTAAAGTGCTGTCAAATCATAGCTGGCTTAGGGCATCACAGTAGGGTTGTCAAGGCAAGAGACTAATAGAGGTGGTTTATCTTTGCCTTCCTCTGCATAGCAACCCTGGCATTCCTCGGTGGTTTCCCATGCCAGTACTAACTGGGCCCAACACTACTTAGCTTCTGATTTATGGTGAGATCAAGCTAGCCTGAACCATCCAGGTCAGGGCAGTGAATTGAACAGGTGAACAGAAATGTCCGTGGTCATTGGATTTGGGGGGGGGGGGGGCAGCACCAGTCACTATCCTGTGGAACAAGCAATCCAGTTTGTAAAAAAAGCATTGCATGGAATCGGATGAGCTTGTTTTGCAATGGCTGTTATGCATTCAACTAAAACTGTAACCAGTGAAACTTAAACCTATATGGCATGTATATGAAGAATAATATTTATTTATTTTATTTATTACTTTGATTTTTAATCTACTCTTCCTTTTTTATAATATTTTCTAAAATATAATGCAAGAACAGAAAGGAAAATATAGAAACAGAAAAAAAATACATCTACCCATAAACTATATATAACTCTTAACACATTGGATCTTAAAATTACAACCTTAACATCATTCAGAGAGAACATTACATATTTAAAATTTGTTACCTTTTAATCTTTAGTTCCAAAACAGCAATGTGTCTTGTAAGCAGTTACTTATATCTTAATCGATAACAAATTAATATTCTTAGTATTGTTATTATTCTTGCGTAATCGAGTCAGCCTCCCACTCTTCCTGACACAGCAGGCTCAGAACAGTTTCCAACACTGTTTCAATAAAGAACATGCACAATTCATTAGGAAGTCTTAAAATCCCAGACAAGGGTGAAGCAATTCAAAACTTAAAACATTTCCCCAAACCCCATACCACACTATCAAGCCAAAAAAGGAAGGAAGGGAAGGAAGACCAGCCAAGATGGATCAAACCCTTTTGCTGCCCTCAACTATAGGCCTGGCAGAGCAGCTCCATCTTACAGGCCCTGCAGAATTGAGATAGGTCCCACAGGACCCTGGTCATTAGACACAGAGCATTCCACCAGGTCAAAGAGAGCCAGACATGTTTCAGACCAGGGATCACTAATAGATCGTTGCTGGCAAAGCATAATGTTCTTTGGGGAACATATTGAGAGAGGCGGCCCTGCTGGTATAGTGGTCATAAACCTCTTAGGGCTTTAAATGTCAATACTAGAATCTTGAGCCTGATTCAGTACTTCATCTAGAGCTAATGCTGCTGATAGAGCACTTGTCAAATATGGGCTTTCCATAGTATCCTTGCAAGGATCTGTGCAGCTGCATTCTGTATCAGCTGGAGTTCCCAGTTCAGTCTCAAGGTAGTCCTCAGCAGAGCAAGTTACAGTAATCCAATCTGGAGGTGACCACTGCATCGATCACTGTGGCTGAGTCAGAGTGAGACAGGGAGGGCAACAGTTGCCTGACCTGGTGCAGGGGAAAATGCCAATCTAGACAAATTTGTGACTTGGGCCTCTACGGAAAGGGAGGCATCCAGGATCACAGCCAGGCTCTTGACTGATGGCTTAGATGTCAGTTGCACACAGTCAAAGAGTTGGGAGCTGACATCCCACTCCCAAATTTTCCCAGCCCAGCCACAGGACCTCCATCTTTGCTTGATTGAATTTCAGCCAGCTGTGCTTCATGCATTTTGCCGCAGACTCCAGACAGCTGGCTAAATTTTCTGGGCAGGCACTTAGTCCTCTCCCCTGACGCTACCCTATACCCCCAACCCTAGACAAAGGAGACCAGCCATTGCAAGGCTGTTTAAATAGTCAGTGATTATTCTGTGGTAACTGAACCTTCAGTGAACAAAACGTATGCACCGTAGGTGATTTTAGCTTTTCATATGATTTTTTTTAAAAAAACAAAGTAACTAATGGTAGTTTAAACTGAGTATAAATGTGAACCCTTCCTTTGATGTACATTTTGTGATGCATTGTGATCTGTTGGTTGTACAATTTGGGGAATTTGTAGTGCCATCCTTAGAACACATTCTTGGACATAATCCCATTGAATAGATTTGAGTAGGAAGGAACCTTAGTAGACCTGTTCAGGACCCTGCCAGTGTTTTCTACATTTCCCCCTTTCACTAAGCAAAGCTCAACAAGTCTGTGCTAAAGTATACTTATTATTAAATTGCATTGGTTGCTGTGGAAGAGTTTGGTCCTGATGTGGTAGTCAAGGAATGCTTGCTATCAAATAACTTTTAAAAAAAACCAGAACAGTCTCCTTCCTTAAAAGTATGGGGATCAGATAAAGATGGGGTTTTTTTTCCCAAAAAAAGCATCTCATTCATTCCAAACGTCTTCTGAAATGCAGTTAAACTCTTGTTTTATAATCAAGACAACTTCAGACGTTGTTGGCAGTAAATGGCTATTTTAAAACAAAACAACAAGAACTCTTGGCATTTCACAGTGTGCGTCAAAGGTTGTTGATTTTGCTTGGGGGGCTTTTAGTGTTCAACAGATGGGAGTAGAGTGCGCTGCAACAGCACTCGGGATCGTGCTGTACCAACGAATTTCGCCCCATCTCCTTGTCTGGACAGCGCCGTGTTTGTTGGCATCTCCCCGCTTCTTTTCTCCCCTTGAGGTCTGCTTGGCTTGGCCTTCGAGTCCTCTTTGCGACACAGCCTTTGCCGGGCTGTAAGGCAGCAGGATGCCGAAACCCTTTTTCAAAAGGCATTTTAAGACATGCGCCTTGAGAAGACCGTGACTTTCAAAAGAGACGGGTCCATGAGGCTTCCCCGCCTGCCCTCCTTGTACTCTGATGTCAGATGAGCTCCAAAGCCCTCGGGAGAGCTCTCCAGGTTCTGGCTGGACCCGATTTTCTGGGGCGTCTATTATGACACGAGGGCGCGAGAGGCGCTTCCCCGTCCTTCCCAGAGCCTCGGCCGCTTTGGCCTCCCAGGGTATAGTCTGGCCAGGGCGTTTCTTCTCTCCTTCAGTTCCTTTGGGCGGCAGCCGCTCTTGGGGGCCCCTTTCCCTCCCGTAGGCGACCGTGCCAGGTAGAGCGGCAGCTGTTGCTGCTGGAGGCGCAGGCGGGCACCGCTCTGCCTGACGGGCGTGGCAGGCTCAGGCGCGCAGACACTTGGCGCCTTCCCGGGAGCCGGCCTGGGCCATCTTCTCGCAAGCGTTGCCTGGCTGCCACCGACGGGAAAGGGCTGCCGTGCCAGCCAGTCTTTTGGGGAGGGGGGCTGGCCGCGCGGACAGCAGGTCAGTGGCTACAAGGGGCTTGCCCGTGCCTTGGGGTCTGCAGATGTGGCGGCGCCCGGCGGCAGAAGCTGCTGCTGGCCAATCCCCGCAGCCTGATCTGCCGACCTGCCCCAGAATCTTATCTGAGCAGGAAAAGGCTGGGTGGAACTTGGAGGGCGGAAGGAGGCTCTCCCGGGAGCGCTCACAGATGCCGCAGGACTGGCTGGGCGAAGGCCGTGCGGCTGGGGTTGAAGTCCGCCTTGACTCAGTCGCGGCAGCCCCCGAGCTCGTCGTCTGTTAGCCCCGGGGCCGGTTCCTTTCGGTGAGCGGGAAGAAGGGGTTTGGGCACGCGGGTCTCGCCTTGTCCGGGGCGCTGGATGGATGGTGCCGCGCGCGGTCGCAGCGTTTCGCTCGTACCGTTTTGTAATAACTCTTAATTCATCGTTAGCTGGTACCAAATATCGAAAGGATTTTCGTTTACTGAGACTGAGCGGAGGAATGGGGAGCGCGATTTATGTTTTGGCGAGGATCACAAGGATTGCTGCTTATGGCTTGTGATAAATATGTTGCAATCTAGAGTTCTTAGGGAAATGGAGTAGTTTCAGATGCTAGCCGTGTCGGTCTACAGTAGAACGGTAGCACCTTAGAAACCAATAACAGTTTTGGGGTTCCGGGCTATAGAGAGTCAGAGCTTCTCTCCTCAGACGCAGTTTGGCCTCAGTCACACTACGAACTGCTTCACTGATGCCAATATGCTGCTTATAAAGCTATGTGTGCAATTAATAATATGGCATTTGTACTAGGTTCAGCAAAAGTTCTATAGAAGTTTTCTAGTCCAGGTACCATTTTATTTACCCCTCAGCTGATGGAAGAAAGATGCATATTCCTGCTGCAGGAACCTGGATACATATTTTAAAAAGTGAGGTGTTGTGTGGTTGCAGGGCTGTATTTTTAACAGGTTTAAACAATTTAGAGATTCAATTAAAATGCAATAAAATTTGTATTAATAGGGTTTGATTTCATAATGACATAAATGTGATATGTACTATATCTAAGATAAAGATAGATACCTTTGCCAAAGAAAATTCCTCTTCAGTAAATGATTTGCTTCCAGTTTTCTATATGTTTAAACATGCAACTGTTTGATAATGCAAGTATGGGCATGAAGTAAATCCTTTTTATGAATGCTAACTTTATGTTTTCCTTTCTGATTCTTTTGTTAGTCCAAAACACAGTCTCCAGAATCTTCTAAAGAAGCAAAAAAGAAACCAGTTTTGGGGAAATTTGGAAATTTTTTCACTACAGGAAGAAAGAAAAATACCAAAAATATTACAGAGGCTTCTTTAAGGACAAGTGTTAAATCTGCAAGGTCAGGATCTCCTCAGCCAAATACAGCTCCATTGGCATCAATCGATGACTTCAAAGAAATCAGTAAAAGTGAGGAGTGCATTCTTGAGAAAATCTACAGTCGGAACCAGCCAGCTATACAGAATTCTGTCGAAGATACGGAAGAATACATCTATACTAAAGACCTGACACCTTTGTATAATGACATTGTTTCAGAGTGGAATTGTAAAGGAGCCTCATCTGACAGTGAATGGTCCCCTGACTGGCACAGCAGTAATGAGACAATAAAAAATACATTATTTGGTAGCAATCTTACACTCCAGACATCAGAATCAGAAAAATATCTCAACACTGATCCAACTAAAGCTACAACTCCAAATTTCTTTAGAAGTTTAACTAATATAAGTAATGAGGACCAAGATCATAGCATATTAAACCATAAGCAACTTCTGAGTCTGGATCAATTTGCAGAATTGAAAGGTACAGCCACCAAAGATCAGTCATCTGTTTTGGAAGCTAAGCCAAGTGAACGTGCCCACTCCTCTAGAGTGTTGACATTGGATATTTTTCTTCGGAGAACTGAACAGTCAATTTCGAATGAATTTTCAACTGCTTTATTAGAGGACAACTACAGTAGTGCAGATGAAATGGATAAAAAATCTGCAGTAAGAAGATCTGGGAAGAGGAGAAAATCCCAGTCCTCAGGTGATGCGCCAAATGGGGACAGAAATGCAGCTGAGACTTCTACAAAAGAAGAAAGTGTTTTTGATGGTATTTCTTCAGATTTAGTTGTGGATCAGATAAACAACTCTGAAAGAAAAGTTAAGACTCCTCAGCAGATTACAACTAATCATGATATGAAAACTGCTAGTAATTACAAGGGGTGTACTAAAGCAGAAATGGAGAAAAACAAACAGCAGACCCCAGCCGCATCCCCGTACAGGAGGAAATCTTTAAAAAAAAATCAATCTGATTCAGTTCCTCTTTCACCTACAGACTTGAAGGCTCAAGGGAAAGATTCATCTACCAAAAGACAGGTGCAGGGTGCAACAAATGGAAGCCTAATGTCAAAAAGCTCTTCCATTGAAAAGCTGTCTTCTGGTGAGAACACTGTAGAATCTTTCAGAGTTGCTTCTTTGGGTGTTCAAGGTAACAGCACTTCACCAGTTACTGAAGGGAGAATGGATTCTGCTAACAACTGTGATGGAAGTGTTCTACTACATGCTGACAAGAACAGAAATAGTGGAGTGAGAACGACAAATGGAAAGCAAACTGGCTCTGATTTGGACAGCACAAAGCTGAGAAATGCATGTTGGGATGCTTCTAGAACTGTCACAACAAAAATTAACCTGTAAGTAGTTTCACATTTTATGTGTGGTTGTAAATTACAGTGAGGGATTGATGAATTATTCAGCAAGTATGTATTATATTTGCTAAATGTATATTATATGAATTCTACTTGGTCAAAAGCAAAATTCCTTGACCATGTCACAGAAACTCTAGAACTTTCTGTTAGTGGAAATGCTTCTTGGGATTTATGTTGAGTTATGTAGCTGAATGCAGTTAGAATTTGTTTTTGCTTACTTTCATTATGAAACAATACATTGCAGAATGCAGAAATTTTTAATGGAACGTTTTCTATAATCCATCCTAAATAAAATTAGTTTAAGTTTTGCAGAATGCAGTGTAACGTACAGTTGGCTTTTGTACTGTTGAGAGTACTGGCCCATTAATCAAATGTGCAACTTTTCATGCAGTTCTTTTATTAGAGGTGTTTTAAAGGTTTAGGAATTAAATCAGATGCAGCTCTACTACTGACTAAAGTTAATGCTTTTTTTAAGATAAGGAAGACATTTTTCCTCTGTGTTAAATTAACCAGTAACACTGGTATCTCTTGCTTTTCTTTCTTTCTTTCTTTCTTTCTTTCTTTCTTTCTTTCTTTCTTTCTTTCTTTCTTTCTTTCTTTCTTTCTTTCTTTCTTTCTTTCTTTCTCTATCTCTCTCTTTTTAAGATGTGGTTTACTTGATAAAGTGGTATTATCTGGACCTGCTCTGCAGGAATCCAAGTCTCATTTCATAGATGTAAAACTTGGAATGGATGGTTGCTTGGACATTTTTCTACTAGGAATGGTGTTTATGAGAAATGGTATCATGGTTCTGGTATACTACAGTACAAAAGACTTCACATGAATAACTGTATTGCCATACAGAACAGCCTCCCGGTGTTTTGTTTTGTTTTTTGCATTAATTGCATCTCTGTGTTGCATTACTTGTTCCATTCTGCTTAAGTGCCACATGTAGCTGGAATTAGTAGTTTGTTAAGCGTGTTTACTAAGAAGTAAGTCCCATTTAATTCAATGGGAATGACTTCTGAGTGTATCTGTGCATGCTTGAGGGGCCCTAGAGAAAAGGATTACTTTGTAAAAATCTAAGAGGACTTTTATACTTTAGTCTGTCATTTGTATGTGTCCTGATTCAGATGTTACTTCAAACCAGCATAGTAAATTCTCTCCTCTCTTCATGTTGTGTTTGTAGTAAACAAAAAACAAAAACAGTTTGCCATTACATCTAAACTGGCAAACTACAGTTTGTACTTTGTTTGGAAACCAATCTTCCAAAGCAGGATTGAACCACTGTTTGAAAACCTAGTGTGCAGGAAGTAAAAACCATAGTTTGCTGGTTCGGACCTTATGGCAAACTCTGCTTTCCAACAAAATGGAAAATCTCTTCATTATTTGGCTGCAAGTGGTAGAAAAGAGAGCATGAGTTCAAGCATCCAAGGAGCCCACAGATTTGTTCACATAGGAACAAGCCAAAGTTTGCTGTTACACCTGAAGTAAGTCTTATTCTGCTACTTAAAAGTGGATGTTTTATTTCAGTCTATAACTGATTTTGAGAAGTATATTGTTCCTGTTGTTGAAGTTTGATTATTTAAAAGGGGTACTGAACAACTTTGCAAGTTTGCTATCTGATGAGCCACTATGTAGCCATTATATTGAACAAGTGAGTTTAAGCTGATTTATTTCATTTCTGGTTCTGCTTGTTCTTTGTTCAGAAATACCTGGAAAATGTGAACAATTTTTGTGAAATTGATTTTAAAAAGTAATTGACTAGTTAAATTAAAGCAAAGGTTCTTCTTTTATCCTCTTTTAAGGCAGTAATTTCTTCTCAGCTGTCAAATGTGATTTCCTTATGGAATTGGAGCATGGGACTCACCGCTTACTTACCTGCTCACCAATCTTGACCCTTGAGCCCTACGAAGAGTTTTGATACTCTTTTTACAAATTGCATTTCATTGCATGTGTTTTCTTAATCTGGCTGTGGGATTTTTTATTTACTCATTTACTCATTATTTACTCATTTTAAGCATGTTTACCTACAAGTCAATCCTATCAGGTTCGGTAATATTTACTTCCTAATGTATTTCTTAGGAATGCATCTGTAATTTAATAGATAAGTCGAAATGGTGAATATTCAGGAGTAGGTGCCATTAAAATTAATAAAGCCTACTTCCTGGTGAGCATTATTGGGGTTGGGATGAAAGGCTGAAGTAAATCACACTGAAGTCCACAGGACTTAGTTCCGGATAATATTTTTAGCCATTGGGCATTAATGTTTCATTATCATGATATTCACATTAATAAAGCACTAATTCTGTGACATGCATTGCTTTTCTAGCCATGACACATCTGTTTGCATAGTTTCCAGTGGAAACTATGCACTATAAATGTAGGCGTTGTAAGGTGTGTTGCATTATAGGGACCATAAATCATTCAAGAGCATTTTTTCCAGCTCCATTTCATTGAATAAGAAACTTGGCTTCAATCGTTATGAAGTCAATATTATTTTGAGAAGAAAATGTATTTAATAACATTTGAACTTGCTATGTTACTTTAAATTTCTGAAAGGAATGTAGAAACATAGATTGTGATTCACTAAATGCTAACATACTTCCCCCAAATCCAGCAGGATTATAATACAGATTATTAATTTGTAAGTTTTAATTGATTTTATTCACAAATATGTATACTGTCATGTTTATTCATGATGTTTTTTGTGAAGGGGAGGGAAAGTAGGTATTTTTCAGGGGTAATTCTTGTTTACTGACAGTTTGTAGATCATTTTCATATGTTGGCTTCGACTTTTAGCACACTGTTGATAAACAGAACAAAGTGAGGGGGAAGCGTTGTATTTTTAAAACACCAGTAAATCACTGCATCATTTGTTCTTTTTTATTACTTAATATATATATTTAAGATTAAAACAAATATACCTTTCACTAATCTGTGTATTTGAATGTTAAACCTCAGACTTTCAAAATTTGCCTTTATTCTCATATTTTATCTTCATACTTTCATTAATCTATGCCCACCTGGATTGATTGATGCTGATTAAGGTAACTAGGATTAGAGGGATGTGGAGTTCAAAGTTGTTTCAAAGCGGGATTTTTTGTATGTAAACAGGTTGGACAGGTTTTTGTACTATTTCAAAAATCTAAGCCTGTTTGACTAGAGGCATTAGGAGTAGGAAAAGGGGCATGTGTTTGTGTTTTGTTCAGGAACGTTGACCATGAACTAGCCAGTCTGTTATGAATTCCAAATATTCAATGCATGCCATAGAGCTTTCTCCTCAGAGAATAACCTTTTCTCACTCCATAGCTTAAGGGGCATTCAGAGATGATGGGCAAATTATCTACTCATGCCTTCCTCCTTCCCTTCATGTGACCAGATTGAATTTAGTGCATCAGTATATCTAATTTTCAACATAGCCGCCCCCGATAAGGAAAGAAGCAAGGCCATCAAAGTTTGCCACAAAGTGGAAGTCCCTTCAAGGGATCTTTTCCTGTGCACATACCTCCTCCTTTCCTCCTGCCACCTTCAGTTCTACTGCAGGCAGGAGACTTAACTGACTGCCCTAACTCCTGTGTTTCTAGAAAGGGCAAAGAACATTCTCTGAGCCTCTCCCACCAACACCAACACCACCGGCAACTCCCTTCTTACTCAGGGAATGCCTTGATGTATGACTGAATATAAGGCATGAAGAACAGAGGCAAAGCAAACAAGCAATGATTCAACAAATACTGTAAAAGTTAAGTACCTAGTAAGAGAACAGTTTTGAGCTCCCATTTGAAGTTTTCAGTGTCAATACTGTGAATTTTTTCACAGGCAAACTGAATCATTCTTGTTTTAGAAGACTGTTTCGTGAACTCACCAATACTTTGAACAGTTTTAAAATGAGCCAGGGAATTATAGAACACCAAGGAGGGTCGCAGGTGTAATGTAAGACCTATCCATTTGCAAAAGAACATTTATTTGGATGTCAAACTAGACACAACACAGTTTCCAACTTTTAAAAAATAAATCCCAGGTCACAGTGAAAACCTGCAGGAGGATACTTTTTCTCCCCTCCTGATGCAACTCCTATCCAAACTAGGCACAAAAACTTGTGAATTTTATTTTTTGAAAGTCCTGTCAAGAAGCAAAAAGTCCAGGATGAACCTGCTGCATTCTCCAGGTCAAAGTTCAGCGTGTTCTCTGACAGGTGTTGCTGCAATGTCCCCAGACAAGTTCTCAACGTGCTAACCAGCTAAACCAAATAATGTTTAGAATGTGAAGAATGTGAATTTCTATATGTGAAAAAGACCCCTCAGATATTATTATCTTTTTCATTTGATGTATTTAGTGGCATGAAAGAGATCCCTTTTGACTGAAGCATATGACCAATCAAGTTCTATTGAGAAGCTAATACATTTTATGCACTTGGAATAATAAATGAGATTTCTCTTTTCATGTTCTTTTATTTTTTAAAATCTGGATCTTGACTATATTTATTTTATTTCAGTAAAATTACTTTGCGTAAGTATGCTTATGATTACAGCCCTTATTCAGCATTAGAAAATTCATTGGTCTTTTTGTAATGGTGCTTATGACACTAATGGGAATGTTCCCTTATCAAACAATGTCATATTATAACATGGTATATTTTTGCTGTTTTAGGAGGATGGTAAAATAATGTTAGAATAAAACATCTTAGAAAAACTTTATTGACATACATTGTAAAGATATTTTTTATTTTATTTTTGCAGACCAGCTAAACCAAAGAATGTTGAATTAAATCTTAAAGCTCCTAAAAACTCAGAAGATGTAGGAAGTGAGCAAGATTCTATGGACAGAGCTGCTAAAATTAACTTCAGTATTGCCAATAAAATATCCATGTTTGAGAGCAAACAGAGCAATCATAATCCAACTGCTGAAGTCTCAACTTCAAAGAAAGGTTCTGTGTCAAATACATTTGTTGGCAGAGCAAAGCTGAAGTTTGGGAAACAGCCTGCTGAAGGTGAACAGACCACCAGAGTAACAAGTAAAGAAAACAATCACCAGAAGCCACTGCAAAATGGTGCAAAACTAAAAGCAGGCTCCTCGGAGACAAAGTTAAAAAATGAAGAAGGAGGCATTATAAATAGCAAGGAAGTTAGAAATACTGTGGGGTCTCTTTTGAATCAAAATGATAAAGGTAATAATGATGATGATCAGGTGAGTGTTTTTGTTTCTAAAAAACATGACACAGAGCTTGCAAAGGACAACTTACTACCGAAAACTACATCTTTACAGCAGATAAAAGAAACGGAAACTGCCCAAAATATCATAAACAGCAAAATGAATGCCACATCAGTATCACCTGAAAGAGGACAGAGACCTTCTGTTGATAGAAATACTTGTTCCCCTTGTAAAAATGATACAAATCTCCAGCAATCTAACTTGGTGTTAAAAAAATTAGAATTTGAAAATGTGAATTCTGAAATAGACAGTGACAACAAAAAGGCAAATACTATTTTGGAAAGCAAACAAGTATTTGAGCAAAATAGGAGTGAGCAGGAAAGCCCAAGCAGAGCTTGTAATGTCTCTAAAACAGGCAATGACGAGAGCATTTGTGATTCTCCTTCAGATATGGAAAAGTTCACTGAAACACTTAAAAATCTAGATAGCTCTATCTGTATACCTCAGAAAAAGAAAAAGACAAAACTTCCAAAATCACCTGCACCTCATTTTGCTATGCCTCCAATACATGAGGACAATTTAGAAAAAGTTTTCGATCCTAATGTATTTACAGTTGGCCTGGGAATAAAAAGGGACAGACCACTAGACCTAGCCCCGTGCATACAGCTTAAATTGCAAAGCCTAGAAACTGATGCCAAAGTCAGACCCAAACGTGCTTCTGCTGAAAACAGCCTGCTTCTACAGGCACTGACATCATCCAACAGAAGAGACCCTGCAGTTATTCTCGAAACAAGTGGGAAAGAAAACCTGGATAGTGCAGATGGTGACATTAAGAGGTCTCGACTTGAAAATAGTGCCATCTTCTCAAGCCTGCTTTCATCTAAAGACAAGGTGTTTATGCCTTCTGTAACCTCTGTAAATACTATCACAACATCATTTGCATCTCAGAAGAGCACTGATTCCACTGGGAAAACACCTTTAAGATTTGATACAGCTCAGTTATTGGAGGTAACCAAACAAACATCTGTATAAAAATCATACATTGTCTGTACTTTGAACTATAAGCATATTTTGATTTTTGATTATACAATTCAGTCTCTTCCAGATATCAAAGCTCCAAAATACTTGGAAAAATATTTACAAACTGATGATGCAAAAAAAGAAAGAATTTTGCAGTTGCCAAACTTTGGAAATACTGATACCAGTTTTTCAAGCTGGTTGCAGTCTGGCCAATATGAACCAAACATCTCCCCTGGTTTCTTAGACTTAGAGGTACTTTTAATGTATCTCGCTTTATACACGGGACTGCATGGTTTGCATGTTTGGCATGTTGAATTGATTGAAACTTGATTTGAATTTTCCTCTCTTCACTTCTGGGAAATACATTGTTTAAAAGTTGGAACTAAGAATAGCTAGATGTTGAAAGGGGATTTTGAGTTCCTAGAAGAATGGAACTTCATAAGGCACTGGTATAAATAGTTGTCAGGCATGATAATACAATCATTCGGGGCCAGTGGCCCCATACCATTCAGAAATAGGTCAGGAAGGACAGAAGGAAATACTTCCTTAGTAATTATATTAAGGAATTCACTGCCAGCAGAGGTAGTGATGGCCAGAGACATAGATAACTTGAAAAGTGGGGTGAGACGGATTCATGAAGTAGAGGTCCATCAACGGCTACTAGCCATGGTGACTAAAGGATGCTCCCACATCAGGGGTCTGCAACCCACGGCTCCAGAGCCGCATGCGGCTCTTTCAGCCTTATACTGCGGCTCCGCGTGGCCTGGAGGTCGGAGGGTAGCGTGGGCGTGTCCCTCCAGCCCTCCAGAGCAGTGCTGGGGTGAGTGAAGGGGCCAAACCGGAGGTGGCTCCATGCGAGAGGGTGCCGCTTTTCGTGTCCCCCCCCCACTCACCTCTCCTTGGAGGTCGGAGGGTAGCATGGGTGTGTTCCTCCAGAGCAGCCGCCATCCCCCCTCTGCCATCCCCGCAGCCGCCATCCCCCCTCTGCCCCACGGAACATGCGGCTGCCTGCTCAATTGGGCAGAGGGGATTTCTCTGCCTGGCACCGCTGCCTCCCGCAATGCGAGAGGCGGCAGCACCGGGCAGGCCACAGCCGCCATCCCCCCTCTGCCATCCCCGCAGCTGCTATCCCCCCTCTGCCCCACGGAGCATGCGGCTGCCTGCTCAATTGGGCAGAGGGGATTTCCCTGCCTGGCACCGCTGCCTCCCGCAATGTGAGAGGCGGCAGCACCGGGCAGGCCACAGCCGCCATCCCCCCTCTGCCCCATGGAGCAGGCAGCTACCTGCTCCATCAGGCAGAGGGGGTTTCCCTGCTTGGCCCCTCCCAGCGCTGGAAGGAAAGGTGAGTGGAGGGGCCGAACCGGAGGAGGCACCATGAGGAGCCACCCCTCTGGCTTGGTAGACCTTCGGGGCCATGGAAAATGGGTCCAAATGGCTCTTTGGGTGGTAAAGGTTGCCGACCCCTGTCCCACATAAAAAGACATCCACTTAATACCAGGCCTGGACAACAGCATCAAGGAGGGTCTTGGCCTCTGTTTTTAGGTCCTCTGGTGCAACTATTTGGCCACTGCATGTGGGAGTAGTTGGACCACAGATGTGATCAATCAGGCTCTATTTATATTCTTAATCACAATGTAATTTTTATTTTTGAATGATATTCTAATTACATATATTTCCTTTTAGAATATTCTCTGGTATTCTGAAAACGTGTTGCATGAAAATTTTATGATTTTCTTTATCTTTTCATTCTTTCAGTCAAATGGTCACAATAATTTTGAATGTAAAATAATTTTATTTAAGTATTGCTATCCCACTTTTATTCACACTGTGACTTCAGAGCATCTCTCCCCTTCCATGTATACATATACATGTAGACATGTGTGTGTGTGTACACAAACAGAAATGGAGGTTTCATTCACAAGACCACCCAAACTCTGGTTCTTACTCTTCCTGTGCTCACCTACTTGAATTGATGATGGTGGCTCATCCTTCTTCTCTTCCACCCACCCTAGCTTCCTGCTGCACTCCCAGCTCACACAGGCTGTTTCCGTACAGCCACAGAAACGAACCTCCACTGGCATAAATTATGCCGGTGGAGGCTTGGGAACTGTTCGCACCATAGCGTGCAAGCAACCCCAACTTTCTCCCCAGCCGGAGCCACCTCTCCTTCGGTCCCCTCTTCCAGCGTCACTCTGGAGGGCTGGAGGGACATGCCCACACTACCCTCCGACCTCCAGGGGTCGGAGGGCAGCATTGGCGTGTCCCTCCAGCCCTCCAGAATGACGCTGGAAGAAGAGGTGAGTGGAGGAGAGGGGAAAAGTGGTGTCTTCCCACTGGTGCAGTTCACACCGCTCCGGCGGGAAGACACCGCTTTACAAAAACCGGCTTTAAAGCAGCGGCTTCACGGCCAGGATGGCGCTGCTGCAAACATCTCCTGTGTGAACACTTCCCCAGGGACAGCGTTTCTGCCATCCCTGGGGCGCTCTATTCCGCCCATGCGGAAAGAGCCACATTGATAAGGAGGTAACTGCAGTTCTTGTTAATCCTCCCTCTGTCAGGCACATGGTACCAGCTGCATGGTGCCAGTTGAACTGGGACTAGTTGTGCTCTGGGGAACTCACATGGATTTTTGGAAGGCACCTCATTTTCCCCCGTATTCCCCTCCCCATACCATTTCTTTCATCCTGGCAACCAGGATCACTCTATCTTTCTCTGCTTTACTGGTGGATTCCACATAGCATACAGATGTTATATTTGTTCTGTGTGGAATCCACACTTCTCTCCTTCCTGTCCACCCATCAGTCTAACTTTTATTTATTACCCATTTTAATTTATTTTTATTATTTATTTACTTAATTTTTAGTGTTTACTTTACTTCATTTGTACCCAAAGAAACTTACATCATTATCATCTCTCCTGTTTTATCCTCACAACAAACCAGTGAGATATATTAGGTTGAGAGGATGAAAATCAACTCAAAAGCTTTCACAGCAAAGTAGGGTGTCAAACCTTGGTCTCCTAGATCTTAGTCTGAAACTCTACGTACTATACCACATTGGTTTTTGTGGGTTGCTTTTGAACAGAAACCAGTATCCAGTCCTGGCTAAACAAGTCATGCAAGTCACATGGTAGCAGGTCACTTGTGGTTGCTGCGTGACCATCATGCCAGGTGAGCCCTGATGAGTCTTCCTCAAAGACCAAACTTCTCTGGAAAGGGCCCTGTCCTCTCTCCCTGGCTCTTTCTGACAGAAACCAAGGTTTGAAGCCTGGCAATGCAGTTGTGGGTGCCTATCAGTGATCACTGAGGATATTCGTTCTTAGTGGTTAAACCACCAGTGGTTTGTTTTTTTATATTAAGATTCCAGATCAGGCTCATCAAATCAAGTTTCAGTTGGAGATCATGTGAATTAAAAGCGCTGTTTTTGACACCTACTAACCTGAAAGGAAGGGCTTTTAATATTTTTAATAGCCTGATTTGTTTTAATAGTTTGGTTTGCTTTTTTGAAAGAACTAAGCTAACAGGAACACTTTAAGACAATTTGATTGCATGATTGTGTCACTGAAACTGCATGTTCTTTTAAAATCCCTGCTTCTCTGTGATTAAAACACTGGAAATTCTTGTGTATATGAAAATTGAGAGCTTTCTGTATATCCTGAGAGACCAAAGATTACTTGTGTTCAGGATATGAACCATACTCATATCTTTGGAAACCAAGCTTAGAACTAAAATTAATAATATGTAGTGAAATAAATAGAGTGAAAAAAATTACTAATAACCATTTTTTTAAAAGAGGGCATTGCAGGCCTTTTATAATGCTCTTATTTCAATTAAAAAAATCAGTTCATAACTTAGTTGCATATCTGTTTATTTAATTTGGTGGTGGCTTAAAAAAAACAGGAAAAGTCCTGGTGGTGCAGGGAGTGGAGATGGCTGCTGCCATGAAAATGGCAGAAAGAAAACCCAGACTTCACCACTCATAGTCACCCAGGCTTTGCTGATTTTTCCCCAAAAGCTTCACAACAAAACAAGTTTGCAAAAGATCAAAGAAAAACCAGTGAAATCTCAGGAATTACATGAATGCACCAGGATACTGTGGAAGGGAGGGGAGGGGAAATAATCTGCTTCCCATCAGCATTGGGAATAAATAACCCAGGTTGACAAGATCAATAAGAATATGTCTTGCTGATTAACTTATTCTTGTTTGTTCCCCGTGCTCAGGCATTTTCAGGGAAGACCCAAGTTAAGATTAATCCCAGACCAGGGAAGGTAGGATTATTTTTTTTAAAAAAAAAAAACAATGCATATCTACTTCTTTTTAGCAGTGTGCTCATTTGATTAAAACAGATTGAATTTATCTTCTTTTAACATGCAGATTGTGATATACAATAAGTCAGACCCTTCTGAGAATGCTGTTGAAGTTTTTCACGATATGCCAGATTGTACGTCTTGGGTGCTGTCCCCTGTGATTTTCGTTAAAGTTGTCAGAGGCTGGTAAGAATAAAGATAATTAAACCTTTTCATTTTGTCCTGCTGGTTGGCTACCACTTTCAGTCATGTCACATTGTATGCCCATCATATTTAATCATACTTTGTTTGCCTCTTTAGTAGGTATTTTTTCTAAATTCTCTTTGGCTCCATGCATATTTTCTGGCTTAGTTGTGCATGAATTTACTTTAAGGCATGTTTTAAACTGTTGCAGCAAGTATATTTTCTTGCCCTAGTTCATGTGGAATCTTCACTGCACTTGACTCATACTTTCTTATTTTCATACTTTGATCTTGTTCTAAAGTTCTGAAGTCACTTCTAGTTTTATTCTGCATATTTCTGCCAAATTTTATTGGTGCTTCACTTTGAAAAAGCAAATAGGAAAGCTAGATTACTCTTGCTGAATCCTGTGCATCTTTTAAAAATATCCCCTGAAACACTGATTGAAAACTTCAGGCTATTTATTTTGTTGTTTCACTTGGCAGCTACCTGTGCCTGCTAAATGAAAAGACATACTAGCCCATATTAAACACGGTGGTGGAAAATCTCCATGGTCAGATCTTCCTAGATTTTTAGAAATAAATTGCAGCCGCTTTCAGCTAGGTATAATTCTTTTACTTCTGCAAAGTTTTGACTGTTAAAGGTGGCGTACCCCTATTATTAGCTCTGGAAGTGTATTCCATCCTTCCATTCCATTAAGATTGGAAAAGGTTAGTAAATTTGTGTGGTCATAAAAATTTGTTGTCCAGTGTAAACGAGTTTAGTACCAATGCAGAAGGGCATGTCTGCAGTTGCCTTATCTTAACTAAAAGTTAGATGCCTTCACAAAGGACAGGTTTGTAGTATATATAGATGTAATATATATGTACAATTCTTTGTACCAATAAATTATATGTACATTTTTAACCTATTATTTATAAAATCTGTAATCCTTTGCAAGGTGCTCAATGGGATGTATGAGAATTAAGGTAAAAACATCACAATTGTATGTTTTAAACTAATACTGGTTGCTGATGTTGTTGATTCTGGAAGCTTCTTTTTATAAAGTTTGAGTTGCTATTATTCAGTAGATGGTGACATGGTGTAAATTTGAGCAACTAATAACTCACTACTCAGCTTGGCATTTCAGCATGGAGTTTTAATTGCTTGGTTTGTCCCATCATAATAAGATGTTTCATGTGTTTTGTTCACTAGATGCTTTCCATATCAAACTTCCAAAACCAAAATGAATTTTCACTATTCAGATTTTTAAGTTAAACAGATGTTGATTGCTTTGTGACTTTGTGCTTCTGCTTGTCATAAATGTATATAGAGCACACGCCTACACCTTTCACAGGAGCAAAACCTTCACATTCACTCATTCAATGATCTTCCCATTCCTCTTCAGGCCTGTACACTGGCGTAATGCCCATTGGGCAAGGTGGGCAGCTGCC
The DNA here is from genome assembly GCF_021028975.2 of Sphaerodactylus townsendi. Taxonomy (NCBI): domain Eukaryota; kingdom Metazoa; phylum Chordata; class Lepidosauria; order Squamata; family Sphaerodactylidae; genus Sphaerodactylus; species Sphaerodactylus townsendi. The sequence continues at coordinate 123,955,085 of NC_059425.1, read as the reverse complement.
CAGGGCATCACCTTGTGGGGGGCATCAAAATGCTGGGTTCATTTTTGGGTATTTTTAGTGGTTTTCTGTTTTTGGCCTGCAGGGGGCGCAGTTTTTAGGCTAGCGGCACCAAATTCTCAGCATATCATCAGGAGACTGTCCTTATGCTACTCCCCAGGTTTGGTTCAAGGAGTCCAAAGTTATGGACTCCCAAAGGGGGTGCCCCATCCCCCATTGTTTCCAATGGGAGCTAATAGGAGATGGGGGCTACAGTTTTGAGGGTCCATAACTTTGCCCCCCCTGAACCAAACTGCACCAAACTTGGGGGATATCATTAGGGCAGTCTCCTGATGAGACCCTGAAAGTTTTGAGACTGTGCCATCAGAAATGTGCCCCCCACAGTCTGCAACCCCCCATTGACAGCAATGCAGAAAACTCAATGCAGAAGATTCTTGGGCAAATTTCTAGGATGTTCCTGCAGGGGGTACATTTTTGGACGTATCGGCACCAAAATTTCAGTGTATCATCTGGAGATGATGGCACCCCCCAAGTTTGGTGCAGTTTGGTTCAGGGGGGGCAAAGTTATGGACCCTCAAAACTGTAGCCCCCATCTCCTATTAGCTCCCATTGGAAACAATGGGGGATGGGGCACCCCCTTTGGGAGTCCATAACTTTGGACTCCTTGAACCAAACCTGGGGAGTAGCATAAGGACAGTCTCCTGATGATATGCTGAAATTCTGGTGCTGATATGTCTAAAAATGCACCCCCTGCAGGCACCAATGTCCTGTTGCAACAAAAATTTGGTCGTGGTGGAGTGGCCGCCCATGGGGGGGGGGCATCCAACTCAGGTTTTGCCCAGGGCTATAGTTTGCCCAGGGCTGCCTCGTTACGCCCCTGGGCCTGTAGCATATAACATACTTAGGCTTCATCGGTTGGCAGTACATTTAAGGCATGGAAGGAATGGGATGGTTGGATAACTATGGAAGGCATGGGTGCTTCTGACGTTTAAGAGTGCAGAAATGAATTTCAGTATGTTTGGTAGTGATATTAATGGGCTTAGTGACTCTACTGAGGATTGTACTGTGAAATCCTTAGGTAGAACAACTTTGAAGATTCCATCTGTGCATGCATACCTATATGCAAATAGTTACTAGGAAAGTCATTGGGGAAGGACTGTTCCCACAGTTATTAGGGACCTCGCTTAATTTAAAGATGACGGCTGTAGTTTACACAGGATCTGGCATCCTAGGTGCAATAGTATTTTGCTAAAAAAAACCCTTTTCTTGCACTTGGCTTTGCTTTCTCCTTGTTCCCGCTTTGCTAAAAACCTCTCATTTTGCACCAGCATTTTACTGTTGCTTCTTCTTTACCAAACGTCATCACCTATGAACATGCCTCTGACTACCTGTATTTTTTGGCTCTCTGACTTGCGAATCAGATTTGGGTCTCTTCTGCTTTGCTATTAACCTGTATATTTCCAGTTTTAGCTTCTGAGTTCATATCTCAGAATTACTTTCAGACTTCTTTTTTTATCTCCAGCCTGACTACTGTCTTGATCTCCATTCTGACTTTGATCTATTGAAACTGCCATCATTCTCTCTTACTGCAAGTCTTTACTAGATCCTATCTTTTAGTGGCTGTTGTCACAGGTGAGGTTCAGTCATACTTCTTTGGGCAAAACTGGGATGCAGGCTACACTAATATATCCATTAATCATCTTCTCTGTGAGTTTGTTCGTTGTGAATTAAGTTATGTGGTTAATGCTGATTCATAAGTGTTTATGTACCATAATGAATAATATTGTAGAATTGAGTGTTGTTGTCCACAGTATATTGTTTCAAAATTGAATGCCCAACCTCTGTGTACCACAAGTAAATGCCCCACTTCTCATAACACTGTAGCTCAAGGCAAGAAAACAGGGATTTAAAAAAAACTTCCTGTTTTTGTATCCCTGTTGGTTGAGATCATTAGTGAAGCTCCTACTCTGTATTTGAAGCAAAATTGGTAGGGAAAATTCTAGGGAAAGGAAATGCTCTGCTTTAGAGACTCAATTTTTAAAATAACTCTGTCAGAGTTTTTCTTCTGGTACAGGGACAATGAAGTTTTTGGTATTCAGTGAAGACAGTTCATTTTTATCTAGGCTTTTCTTAAGGAGGTATTTACAATGGCCAGTGTTTCCTTCGTTCTTGTCTCAATAATGAAAAAATTCATATATAACTGAATTAATGTGCTATCAGTTAATCCTTTTTTGGTGCAACCAACTGGCTTAAAAATAACACTAACAGTAGAAGAAACATTGGGACCCTTGGCAAAACAGCTTGTGAAGAAATCATAAAAAAAACATTTGAAGCAAAGGTTCTTGTTCCTATTTCAAAATCAGAGTGCCTGTCTACACCAAGCACATTGGGATACATAGTGTGTTAACAGCAAGGGAGCCTGCTCAATAAAGGCAACATATATTTAGCTGTAACAGACAAATGCAATAACAGCTAAATACAAAATGAGATAAAGTTTCAATTGCCGTCTGAGGGCAGGATCACCCTTGGCTGGAGTGTTTGACCCAATAACCACACTACACTCTTGGCTGGGATAAATATTTGGCCATAGCCATCACTTTGTTATACAATCAGAAGTGTGAGGCGCAGCATGGGATTTGATCTGTTCTGTGATATGGCCTTCGGAGCTCCAGCAGGCAGTCGGCCTCTTTCTGGAGCTATGTTTTGCCGTGAAGCTCCGCTGGGTGGTTGGCCTCTTGCGAGAGCATCCCATTGACTTAATGCTCAGCTGGGCGGTCAACCTCTTGCCGTAGCATTCCTCATCAGGAGGGGAGGGGTAGCTCCCTAGCTCCCCCCCTTCGGAACTTTTAGATCAATACCCATGTGCCAAACCACCAAGAGAGCAGGGGGCCAGCCCCCTGTTACCGCCAAATGCTTCCTACACTCCCAGACATTCCAGTAATGCTGCCTGAACATTGTGAAGCCATAGGTCCATCCTATTTCTGATAAGTGAACTCCATCCCCCCCGGTATAGTGCCTCATTCCAGAAGGAGATGCCCGTATGAGGGATGCTCCTGCCGCCCGTCACACACAAAACGTGACACCATCCGGCATGTCTTCTTCCTGGTGAATTCTACCCGCCACTCGCATCTCTTTAGGAGATGCAACCAGAAGATTGTGGCGCCCGGCAGGAGCAGTGGGATCGCTTCAATGCCCGCCAGCATGGCGTGCAGCAGCCATACTCATTTCGTTGCAGGCAGGTCATTCTCGCCTAACTGGATCACCATGGCATGTGGTGTGCCACGGACCTGTCGGGTGTCCCTGAGTTGCCGCAGCAGCGATGCCCAGAGCATGCCTCTGATGCCCACCCAATGTACTTGAGCGTATGGCTGTAGCTCCAGGGACTCACCCCATCCTGAGGATGCAGTGTATTGCGAGGCCCAGTGAATGATGCTGTGGCTCACAATCCAGATTTCCCAGCCCTGGATGGAATGAGAAACAAGACAACTCATTGGTCAGGAAAAGGCCGTTTGTATCCTCTATACGTGGCCCAACTTCACCTGCCCAGTTACTGGATCTTTGCTGGAAGCCCCAGTGCCTTCTTAGGGACCACCCCAGGGGGAGACCCGAAGGTTGGGGGGGGCTCCAGGAACAACCCGCCAAACCACCCCATGGCCTGTTCCTTTTCAATCTTGGCCGCCATCATATAGGGAAGGTCCCTAGCTGACTTCAAGTTTCCACTGTCCAACGCCACCCGTGGACCAGAGTATGGAAGGCGGAAACCGTGGAGAAAGCCCTCCTGCAACTACTTGGCTGCCTGTCTGTCAGGGTATGTTGATAGCCAGGGGAGCATGGCAGGCAGCCTGACTGACATGGTGGCAAGACACGCCCAGGCCCCCAACATGGCAGTGTTACTTGGCCGAGGTGGTAGTTCCTGACCCACCGCTCCCCTTTGCCCCGGGGGTGGCTGCGGGTTGGGAGTGGCGAAAGGGCTGGTTCGCTTTTCCCCTTTGGCAGGTGGTGCGGGCATGCCGCCCATTGCCCAACTCACAGGCGTACTCGTATTTGCACCTGGGGCGGTGACATTTTTCCTGGTTATACTCCCAGCAGACCAGGTACCCAGAGCCCCCTTTCCCACCCCCGGACCATTTCTCGCGGGCCTGACTCGGTTTCTTGGCGAAGGCCTGCACATGTAGGGTCCAGGCGCGCTGGTAAATTGCATCCCAGTGCACGTCGTCCGAGTGAGAGGTGGACCGCCAGAAGGTCTCATCATATTCAATGGCAACTGCAGCAGCAGCCCCTTTGTTTTATTTATTTATTTTATCTTCTTCTTTTGTTAGCAGTTTTCCTACCTGGCAGTTTAGTTTTTCTTTTTCTTTTCTTTATCTGTTTGACGGGTGGGAGGCATGCTTTTGCTAAGACTCCTCCCTCCTTTTTTACTTCTGTTGTGGGGAGGGAGGATTAGAAGGAGGATAATATTTAGTTAAGTTTTTGACCTCTCCGCTTATGGAGTTATTGCCTTGTAATAGTTAAAAATATCTGTGTTGCTGAGTTCTGCATTTGCTTCAGACTTTTTTTTCTGATTTCTTCTCCAGATCAACAAGAGGCACACTATGATTAACTGAGCCTTACTAATATATTTTTATTATACTATATAGCTCAATGACAGTATTGTTAGAGTTTTAAAAGTAATACTTAGCTGGCTTTATAAGAAATATATAGCAACCATTTTTGTAAAAATGATTAAATGATAAAGCATGCGGTTTTCATCTGTTTATTTTGTGTGTAAGATTGACGCAAATATTTAAACCAAAAAGAAACTTTCATATAAGCTAATTGGCACTTTAGAAGGACAGCTCAACATTTTCCATTTGTGTGTCTTTTTGTAGCTGGATTCTATATGAGAAACCAAACTTTGAAGGGCCTTCTATTCCACTGGAGGAAGGAGAGTTAGAACTTACAAATATTTGGGGTGAACAACCATCTGACGACAAAGATGAATGCAAATCTTCTGAGCCTGCAGTGATTGGTTCTATCAGGCATGTAGTGAAGGCAAGTAAGAACTTGACTATGTTGTCGCTTACTGAAGCTCAAACTTGAGTTGCACCACCATTCTTATGTCTTTCTTTGCTTTTCAAAATGCTGCTGAATTATAAGTGAATTCTGCACCTCTACAATGCTGTGGGCTGTGCTGCCCAAATCATGGCAGAGGTTAGATGGGAGGGTGAAAGTTTGACTTGTTTCCTTCTGTTACTCTTTCATATATATTATTGCATGTTTCCATAATACTATGAGCAGCTTATGGTGAAAGATGGCTCTTTCCATGTTGCCATCACTGCATAGGTTGGTTGCATGCATTCATTATGCAGTAATATGGGAAACACAAGGATAAGCCATAAATTGTGAGGCGGTTTGATGGACACAATTTTAACTAATGATTACTAGAACTATTTCTCTTCTGTGGAAATATTTGTCCCATAATGTGAATTAGATGCACATAAATTGTGGCAACTACACAAATTAACAGAACCGTACAGTATTTTGCAGTTTAGCAGATTGTACATCAATTGAACTAACTTTTGCTCATCATTAAAGTGAGCTTCAGTCCAGTTAAGGAACACCATGCATATAAGCAAGTTCCTAGAGCCAGTGTGGTGTAGTGGTTAAGAGCAGATACTCTCTAATCTGGGGAAGCAGGTTTGATTCCCTGCTCTGCCACTTGAGTTGTCGAGGCTTATCTGGTGAACTAGATTAGCTTGGCATACAGCTGGTGACCTTGGGCGAGTCGCAGTTCTTCGGAGCTCTCTCAGCCCCACTTACCTCACAGGGTGTTTGTTGTGAGGGGTTAAGGGAAAGGAGATTGTAAGCCCCTTTGAGTCTCCCTTTGAGGAGAGAAAGGGGGAATATAAATCCAAACTCCTCCTCCTCCTCCTCTTCTTCTTCTTCTTCTTCTTCTTCTTCTTCTTCTTCTTCTTCTTCTTCTTCTTCTACTACTACTACTACTACTACTACTACTACTACTACTACTACTACTACTACTACTACTATACATTCCTTGCCAGAAGAATAATTGCAGATCTAAACTGTAAAACATTTAGGTGCACATCTGAAAGTTTGTTTGAATGAAGATGAGTCCATCCTATACTTCCTTAATTTGAAAGGGATGCAAGTTCTAGTTTGTGTTTAAATGCATCCAGAAACTCTGAAACAAATAAACATCCCAGAATTTCTAAGCAACATTGAATACATGGAAGAAAAGTTAGAATGTGCTATTGTTTTCAGATTTGTATAGAACAGACATACTATCTTTCACCTAATATACTAAGAGGGTACTGCTGTGCACATTGAAATCTGAATTTTCACAATTGTATTGAGTTGTGGAAGTAGGATTTATTTACTATAGATGTGTTAGGCAAGAAGAAGTGCCATAAGGCTTCAGATTTTTAAACAAAAGACTCTGTTGTACGAATTAGACCAATGCCTAATTATAAAGAGGAAAATACTCAGGGCCTGGAATAAGGCATGCTTACACAGATTAAAAAAGTTAAGATCTTTTGAATAAGCATCTGAAAAGAGAATTGTGTATTTTTGATCCAAAGCTAGGATTAGTTTTAAAGAAACCATGGTGGTGGAAAGTGCCATCAAATACAGCCAATTTATAGAGACCCGATGGGAGTTTCAGACAAGAGACATCCAGAGATCTTAGGCTTCCTTGGTGGTTGCCTATCCAAATGCTAACTAGGGTTGACCCTTCTAAGCTTTTGAGATCCAACAAGATCGGGTTAGCCAGGGCCATCAGGTCAGGGAAATAGGATGTAGATTGGGTTATATGAGATTAGAAACAAATACTTTGCATGCAAATTACCCAAGCTCCTCCCTCACCCCAGTATATATGGTCCTATGTCTGATCCCAGTTAATTTCAACTGGTAAAAAATTAAAACGTGACATGACCTGTTATTGAAGAGAGCAACTATCAGTTAAGACTGGCAAGAGTAGGCCAGATAGACCATTATTCTTATTCAGCATAAATTCCATCTCACTCTGAAACACTGTTGAGATTTGTCTTTATGATTTTTCCAGGATTATAGATTATGTCGAATTGACCTATTTACAGAACCAGGAGGATTAGGTATGGTAAAGTCATACTTTGATGATGCTGAAGAAACACGAATAATTGGTGCTACAGAGAAGACTCGTTCTATTCAAGTGTATTGGGGCATGTAAGTACATGAGTAGGAAAAGGTAAAATAATATTAACAGTATCTGTCAAATGTCAAAGTTCTGAAATAGATATGCTTATACATAAAATATTCCTTCAGTGAGTGTTCACTTAACTAAAAGTGATGCTCATTTAAAACATAATTAATCTGTCAGTCCTTGGTCAATCAGGATTAAGTTTAATATTCAAGTACTTAATATGTAGCAATTAAGGTTTGACAGACAGTGGGTTGGATTCTGCGATCTCTCAACTGAAAGTGCTGACAGTTCTGGATCCTTACTGGGTTCCCCTTCCCCATGTTTCTTTTGATCCCATTTGTTATTTTCTATTTAGTATGTTTAACATCTTTAAAAACTATTTACTATGTAGAAGTTTAAACATTTTTAAACTGCTACTGTTTTATTACTTTAGTGCTGGTTTTCATCAGTTCTCCTAGAGTTTTCTTTAACTATTCTGCCTTGTGGCTGAAAGATGGAATATAAATGAATAAAATAAATAATGTTGGAGATAGTTGATTAGAAGAAAAATGTGTTTTGAAATTATTATGCACTGATTTTTGTAGGGTAACGAGATAGACTACACTTTGCAAATGTACTTCAGATAAACACCAGTGTTCAGATGAACCACCATGTTCTGGCATTGTAGTAACTTGATAACTAATATTCCTATAGTACATCTCTGCCTTGGAGGCACTAACCAAACAGAGCTCAGTGATCAAACAGTATGTCCTTTTGTTCCTTTAGTAGGTAAGAATTCCAGGAATATGTATGGCCACAGGCAGGAGGATCAAAACAAAATTACTTAGGAAAAGGGAGATAAGTAATTATAAGGGAAAGTGATCAAAGGATTCAATTACATAGATTCAGATAGCTGCAGAGTAAAATTAATAACACTTCTTATTACTTTTGTGTGGGTAAGGAATGCTTTAAAACAAACAACCACATGGAATCGAAGTTGCTGCCAATTTACCCAAAAGCAACTGGCTGAAAAGCAGTTGGTTGAATTTCTAATTTCTGTTTTAAGTCCCTGTGGGTATCACTTTTGAAAGAAAAGCAAGGTAACAGTCTTTTAGAGAACAACTCATATCAGTATTTGATGGAGTCAGGAGTGTATTTATTCCATTAACCTAGTTGTCTGGATGGTGGCTTACGCACTATAATTGATGAAACTGTTAGCATGATTTGCAGTGTGTGATCAAAAAAATTGACGTACACTATTATTAATCTGTCAACACATCTGCAGCAGAAGATTGGTGGCACAATAACTTCCACCTATTTTTTAAAAATGTCATCATTGGGTTTGTAATTAGAGCTGACTTTTACTAATGCTGATTAGTAACAGAATACAAGTAACAGTAAGTAGAGGACAAAGCCATCCATATGTACTGTCAGTGTCTGAAATTAGATGAATGTTTACTACTTATCAAAATAAAATTGGCTGCATTCACTGGTAATGCCAATTTTGTCTCCATATACACTCAGGTAATAGGGCCTAATAACATCAGTTAAACCACCTTGGGCTCATTCACTGGATCATCTTCCAATATGATATTTATTAGCCAAACTCTCCCCTACATAGGTTTGTTTTTTGGTGTAGCATGGTGTAGTGGTTAAGAGCGGAGAACTGGGTTTAATTCCCCATTCCTCCACTTAAAGTCTGCTGAGTGACCTTGGGCTAGTCACAGATTTCTCAGAATCTCAGCCCTACATATCTCACAAGGTGCCTGGTGTGGGGAAAGGAAGGGAAGGAGTTTATAAGCCACTTTGAGCCTCCTAATAGTTCAAAAAAGCAGGGAATAAATCGAAACTCTTCTTTGTCGAACCCTCCTCAATAACATGAATTTAAAGTGAGCATTCACTCATAGCATATGAACAAATGGGACCATGAACATTTATGCTGAAAGGAAGTGTTGTTGGTATTTGCAATCCTTCTGGAATTGATGGCATCATACTCCCATGAAAACTTATTTATTTTTCATTTGTAGATGGCTACTTTATGAAGAATCTGGTTTCCAGGGAATCCCTTTGATGTTGGAACCAGGAGAATATCCTGATCTATCTTTCTGGGGAAAGAAAGAAGCATATATTAGGTCCATGAGGCCCTTGAAAATGGTAATAATACAATTCGAAAAATCTATATTGGGGATTGCAATAGTGATATTATTGGCTGTTGTGTGTTTTCCAGGCTATGTGGCCATGGTCAGGTAATTTTTGCTCCTAACCTTTTGCCTGCATCTTTGGCCAGCATCTTCAAAGATATGCCACAGTGAGATGTACCACAGAGTAAAATACATCTCGCCATAACATACCTCTGAAGGTGCCAGCCACAGATGAGGGCAAATCATTAAGAGCAAAAACTGTCAGATCACAGCCACATAGCCCAGAATGCTCACAAAAGCCAGTTGATTTTAGCTGTGGAAGCCTTTGACAGTACAGTGATGTAATCACTGTATTTTAATGATGAACTACTATAAAACCCTTGCAATTAATCCCTATTCAGAGTTGTATCCTTCTAAGCTAAGTGTCTTCAATAGAACGAGAAAGGTGTAACTCTGCTTAGAATCACATTAGTAAAGACTTAACATAACCAAATGCAATTTATAAAGTATTGAGTATTTTCAAACATATATTGGAGTTTATTCAGCCATACTCAAAGCAAAAAAGTTACACAAAAAATACAACTTTAAATAATTTTGAATTAAAACAAAGAATTTCCATATTTTTTCAACAGCTTCCTAATTTTTAATTTTGGACTACTGGAAGTGTTTAGAATAGTTACCTTTGCATCATGCCAGTAGCTTGCTAAACAAAAAATGAAGTTAAACTGAAGTAATCTTTCAATAATCTTTTCCCTCCTAATTTTTGTAGGGTGGACGCAAGGTTGAACATCCAGAAAACCCCAAGGTAAAACATTAATAATTCTCTTTAATCAGTATGCAACACGATAAACATGTCCTGTATCTATACATGATAGTGCTGTCCTATGGTTTCCCACTGCTGCAAGATGAAAATTTCCAATGGTATTGGCAATCCATGCTGTTAAACATGTATTTCTGCTCTTCATATTTGATACATGGATCCCCACCAAACATCTCTCCCAACATTAGGTGGCTGTTTATTGATACTACATATTGATGACCTAGTTAAAATTTGTAATATACGGTAGGACTTTTCTAGAGCTAATACTATTGAACTCAGGTGAACTAGAATGTGTGCTTAAATATGTGCTGGTATATATGCTTAAGAAGTTAAGAGCTCATGTATCTAATCTGGAGGAACTGGGTTTGATTCCCCACTCTGCCGCCTGAGCTGTGGAGGCTTATCTGGGGAATTCAGATTAGCCTGTACACTCCCACACATGCCAGCTGGGTGACCTTGGGCGAGTCACAGCTCTTCTGAGCTCTCTCAGCCCCACCCACCTCACAGGGTGTTTGTTGTGAGGGGGGAAGGGCAAGGAGATTGTAAGCCCCTTTGAGTCTCCTGCAGGAGAGAAAGGGGGGATATAAATCCAAACTGTTCTTCTCTTCTTCTAAAGTTCCACATTCTTTTCAAGGTTTGTAGAACATGACTTTGCTGCCCAATAACACACACAAACTCATCTTAGCAACCTGGTAGTCTCTGGTTTAAAGCTCATTTCACCCATGAACTCACCAGTAGCTCAGTTTACATGAACTAACTTGGACATGTTTGCTTTCCCCCTTGCTTTTCCTCTTGCTCACTCCAAATCTGGAGTTCCTGTTTTTTGGCAAATCAGAGTTTACCATTGAATCCAATTCAGACACTGTGGTTCATGCTTATATCACAAATTAGATTTGGAAACTACAGTCTCATAGTAATTTCTATTTCTGATGAGAGGGAGGGGGGAAAGCTAAAATCATAGTTTTTCTGTAGAAGGGAATGAATCAGAGCATTTATTTATTTTATTTATTTATTGGATTTATATCCCGCCCAATCCCTGAAGGGCTCTGTGAGGAGGAAGGTGCATGAGCTAGACTGGCTTGTTGATATAATGTTTCAGTTGAATCACTCGATATCTTACATATTTCTGTTCTCCAAATCAGTCCCCAATATACGTTCTAATTATTTTTTTTTAATCTGATGGGCTTGGTGTAAGTAATTGAGATAAGGCATGTGAACACGATATAAATTTATATAAGGCAGTATTATTGCTATTATCTCTATTTTGCTAAAGGTCATTGTTTATGAGAAGCCTTTCTTTGAAGGAAATCACATAGAACTTGATACAGAATTAGCAGCTCTTCCCAAGGAAGAAAATCAAGAAGGGTCACAGATGAAAAAACTACCACTCACGTCTGTAGGATCCATGAAAGTGACAGGAGGCATGTAAGTATTAGAAAAAATATTGGAATTCCTACTGAGAGCTATTGCACTATGGTAACTACAAGACAGCATGGTGGATCAGGAGGTCAACTGGTTTGATCATACAAGTAGCATGTACCTGCCATGAAGAGTCATAACTGATCCCCAGTTACTGTTCATGAAGTTCAAACAAGAAAGTTCAGTATAAGAGATGTATTGTGAGCCTCACATTGCAGTGAACTTCATGGTACACCTACTGATTTCCATATTGTGTGAAACAGCCATTATATTTCTGTGGTGTAGACCTTTGTGATGAAGAATCATTCATTTCTTCATGACATAAAAATTAAACATTTTTATGACAAGCTTTACTATTGGTTCAGTTCACATAGTTTTGTTGACATTAAAGGATCAGGACTTGAGATCATAAGATTTTTCCTTCTGTCTTCACATGATTCATTGATCTCTTCTTGTTTTGGGCAAGTACAAACTGGTATGCCGCCCTAAGTTAAGCAGAGGAGTTTAACTCTGGAGCAAGAGCTAATACTAGTTTTTTGGTTTAAACATAATGATAACTGTGGAGGAATGAATACTCAAGCCATATTTCCTTAGGTCAGTGGTTCTCAACCTTCCTAATGCCATGACCCTTTAATATAGTTCCTCATGTTGTGGTGACCCCCAACCATAAAATTGGTATATATAAAATATAAAAAGACCGTTTTCCGATGGTCTTAGGCAACCCCTGTGAAAGGGTCGTTCGACCCCCAAAGGGGTCGCAACCCACAGGTTGAGAACCACTGCCTTAGGTCCTGAGAGGCTGGGGAATCCTCATGGCCATCTCTGCTCAGCTATGCCACTTCTTTCCCTTACTGTCAGAGGTGCCTCATGTCAACACCAGAAAATTTCAGAGAGAGTCTTCTGCTGGACAGAGTTGCCCCTCTAGCTCAGTGCCTTTTTGCTGCATCTCCTGCTTTGCTTATACTAGCTAGCATGGGGACAATTAATCAAACCTCTGCAATTCAGAACTATTATGCTCAAGGGAAGGTGAGCTCACAAACTGCCCCTCCCTTTTAACATTCTTTGCATACCAAATAGGTGTGGTGTGTTTATAGAGATCAGGCTTCAAATATTCAAAATAAGTTCAATTAACACATAGTACACATGGTCGGTCTGTTCAAGCATTGGGCTAAATAAGGATACAAAGAAGAGATGAAAACATGCAGTCCTGTAAACCTTAAGCTCTATGTTTATCTTAAATTATTTTTAATTCGAGTAGACTGGTAAATCTTGGCCCTGACCTGGATGGCTCAGGCTAGCCGCTAGCCTGATCTCATCAGACCTCAGAAGGGTCAATCCTAAGTAGAACAAACTACCGGCTAATACTTTATGGTAGACTACCAAGGAAGTCCAGCTTTATTATTCAGAAGCAGGCCATGGCTGACCACCTTTGTTAGTTATTTGAAACCCTCTGGGGTTGCCATAAGTTGGCTGTGAGTTGGCAGCACTTTCCACCACTAGTAAATCTTAAAGTTGCAGTATTTTAAAAGTCCATCATTATTAAGATCTCAGAGTTGGGACTTCTGCCCATTGTATCTCACTTTGTGGACAAGATACAGTCCCTAAATAAAGGTTTTGTTCTTCATATTTTGTGCCTATCCAAGGAAGACAGCAAGGAGAAGAGAACATCAGAGATCTTCTTCCTCATGTCCTGAGAATTTGTAAACTCCCCTTGGGAGTCTGTCCCATTCTGGGTTTCTTCAGTAACTTTTTATTCATACTTGAGCCAGATCCATCTCCATAGTTATGAGCTGGAGTGCTCTGAGATGGGGAAACTACACTCAGCTGCTGCAGTTTTCTCCCTTTGCTGTAGCTTCCTCACTTCAGTGAGGAGTCCTCTTCATAGGAGCCACCTTGTATGTTTGCAGTCACTTGAGCACTCCTTTTCTCATTAGGAGGAACAGACAGACAAGTCACATAAGGTGATTGAGTCTCAATGCAGGTGCGGGTGATAGCCTCAACACACGCATACACACACATCTCACAATCCTTAGCCATTCAGAAGATCAAGCCCAATACAGGCAAGGACAGAGTTGTGGTTGGGACAAGTTCTCCATTCTGCTGCTGAAATCTAAGCTGCAGTATTACAGTTGCTGCAGCGTTTAAATCTCTCCAGTTGAAATAATTGATAATGTCTTTTATTTCATTTGCACTTTCATGATAAGTTATTTCATTTGTTATCTTTATTTTTATTTTTTCTGTTAAGGCAGCAAGTTTACAAGTTCTGTCAAAGTTTCATCATCATTCAGTTCATTTTTCCTTTTTTAATTTTTAAAATTCATTTTAGCTGGATTGCTTATGAGAAGCCTGGGTTTACTGGGCATCAGTATTTGCTGGAAGAAGGAGAGTACTGGGAATGGAAGGACTGGGGTGGTTATGATGAACAGGTGCAATCACTACGGCCTGCTCTAGGGGTAAGTTTAGAAAAAAATACTACTTTCTGTATTTTCCTTCTACCTTTTTTGTTTTGCTGTTGTATCTCACCCTCATGTTTCACCTAGAGACCTACACAATATTTGCAAAGGCAAAGGAGAAGATAAGCTGTCCAAAATCATTTCCCCCTATTATTGTCCTCCTGCTGCATACTTATATCATAGTTCTTTAATTGGTTGTAAACCCAAAGCAGGAAATGTGTATGCAGGGTGAGTGAGCGAGAGAGAGAGAGAGAGAGAGAGAGAGAGAGAGAGAGAGAGAGAGAGAGAGAGAGAGAGAGAGAGTTGGAGGCTAGCACCTTTTTTAAAGTAAGATTTATTTCTGTACTTTGGGAGTTTCTCCTGGTAGTTGAGGTACCCTTCAGCTTTATTTTTTTGTTTTGGCACATGGCACCCTCTAATATGGGGGATGATGCTCTTAATAGATTGCATGCAAAGTCATTCTGTGTTTACTATGTCTTGATTGTTTTTTGTTGGTTTTCTTTCCATAGAGATTGCCTCAGCCGCACATGATAATGTACACTGAAAAAGATTTTGGGATTAAAGGTTCCAGTATAAATGTGTTAGGAATTATCTCCAATTTAAAGGATACTGGTTATGGACTGAGGACACAGTCCATACATGTTTTAAGTGGAGTGTAAGTCACTGACGAGCTTTATTTTTATTTTAAAGGTTAATTTTGGTGTATGAATAAATATAAGAAGTATATATAAAAGCAGCTCTCCGAGGCCAGGGATAGCAGACTCCCCTGCCCTGTCGGCCTGGCCCGGCCCTGCCCCGCCCCGCCCCCCACTGTCTGGGGTCCCAGCCAGCAGCTGGCAGCCCCTTCCTCTCTCTCCTCCGAGCAGAGGTGTAGCTAGGGAAAATGGAGCTCGGTGCAAAATCTGAGTTTTTTTGGGGGGGGGCACCGTTCCATGGGTGGTTGCTGTGATGCTGGAATCCAACCCCAGACACCATCACTTTCAATGGTGTTTAAACTAGGGAGCCCAAATTCTCCTTTCAAATCAACCTTAAAGGGAGAATATGAGGTCCTCAGTTGAAACATTGAAAGTGATGCTGTTATGGGGTGGATTCTCCCCCAACATGAAACTGCATCATTGTCAATGTTTAAACTGGGGGCCTCAGATTCTCCCTTTAAATCCATGCAGAAGGGGGTGGATTTAAAAAGAGAATCTGGGGGAATTTGGGAGGTGCCTGCTGTCAGGGGTGCAATTGTTAAGCTAGAAGCACCAAAATTTCAGAGTATCTTTAGGAGACTCTCCTGATGATACCACCCAAGTTAGGTGAAATTTTGTTCAGAGGGTCCAAAGTTATGGACCCTCAAAAGTGTAGCCCCCATCTCCTATTAGCTCCCACTGAAAACAATGGGGGATGGGGCACCCCCTTTGGGAGTCCATAGCTTTGTACCCCCTGGACCAAACTTCACCAAACCTGGGTGATGTTAGTAGGAGACTCTCCTGATGATACCACCCAAGTATGGTGAAGTTTGGTTCAGGGGGGTCAAAGTTATGGACCCTCAAATGTGTAGCTCCCATCTCCTATTAGCTTCCATTGGAAACAATAGAAGATGGGGCACCCGCTTTGGGAGACCATAACTTTGGACCCCCTAAACCAAACTTCACCAAACCTGGCTGATATCAGCAAGAGAGTCTCCTGGAGATACCCTGAAGATTTGGTGTTTCTAGCCTAGAAATTGCTCCTCCTGCAGGTCAAAAACAGAAATAACACTGGAAAAATACAAAAAACCCACAAACAGGGGGCGGAGCTTCGGACATGTAATGGGGGGTTGAATCCGAGAACTCCCCCCTTACCTACGTCCTTGTTTAGGAGTCTTTTGCAGTTGATGGCAAGGAGTCAGGGGCGGGACACCATTCCCAGTGGTGGTTTGTGGCCATCTCCACCAGGGTACTGGCCAGAAGAGGAGAAGGCCACACAGACCTGCAGTTTGGGGCCCATCACCACCCCATCCTCCCCTTTAGATGACAGGTGCTGCCAAGGCTGTACCCTTTCCCCAGCAGCAGCCGCATAATTGTGACTAATTGTGACTCTGTTACTGTTTTGAACTAAATGCTTTGATTTATGACTTTATTCTCCATTGTGTTAAGCTTTGAGAAAGTATACATTGCTTCCTTGATAGAACGTGTAAAAGCAGAGACTGTTGCGGTGTGTTCCAGGTTTTGCTGTACTGTGGTACTATAAAACAGTACACTGTTCACCTGCTGTAGTTCTACTCTGAGCTCCAGTAAAAGAAATGGCAATCTACAAAGATTTTCTTTTATGTTCATAAAGAAGCTTTACATGCTCATAAAGAAGGAGATTAGTTTTGGTTGTTAGGTGAAAAGACCCTTATTATAAACTTTTAGTTGTATGTTTTCTTTGTCAAATATGGAAGAGCCTTGTAGTTCAATATCAAAGTTAGAGGTATCTCAGATTTGCTGTCCATTGTCAACATGCTTGTGATATGAATAGATATTGGTCATTATATCAGAGATACTATTTTAATTACATACAAGCCCGACTAGTTTAGAGGTGAATTAAGAGGCAGAATGACCCATTTCTTAAGAGGCTGTCTAGACAGTGCTGGAAGACAGGTGCTGATCAAGGAAAATAAAAGACAGCCTAGCATGCATAATATCTGCAAAGTACAAATCCCTCATTCTTATCATTACCATAGATTGTGTCTGTGTACTCCTGTGCATGTTTAATCAGAAGTAAGCATTTTATTTGGTGGTGCTTATTTCCAGGAAAGAGTTGCTAAGATTGCAGCTTAAGGAATGCTCATTTGCTGGAATTATTTATGTCTTTGACCTTGTCTTCTGTTTAATCCAATAATTAATTGCTGAGCAAAATAATAACTTCTCTTAGTAAGGGTAATGAACTTGGCTAATATAAGTTGTCCAGTGGACTTTCTCAGCTTATTATTACTTTCCCAAAGCCACTTTATGTATCACAGTATTGTTTCTCACCTGCAAGACTCCCTTGAAATAAAAAAAATCATATTTGATACTATTAACTAGCACTGTCATATTATAAATATTTAATTTTGTTTAATATCACAGTTGCCAGTTCTTTAGCTGATTGTTATGGGCCTTTCATTACAACTTGAGCCACATTGAGAGGCCTAGAAAGTTGTAATGTATCAGCATAGTATTCATGCGGATCCCAGCAAGGCTGCCTTCTGAATCGGACAGATGTTGACTTTGTTGATTTGAAGATGTTTTAAGTGCCATGTTAATGTTTTCGAAATGGTGCTTAGGGTGCCAATTACCACCCTTGGTTTGTGCCATTATCACTGAAGCTCAGTTGGTGGTGGTGGTAGTGTTGTTGTTGTTGTTGTTGTTGTAGATTTCACAGCTGCCAGATCGTTAGCTGGTTGTTGCATTACAATTCGAGCCTCACCCAGAGGCCTAGGAAGTTGTAATGTATCAGCGTAATATTCGTGCGGATCCCAGCAGGGCTGCCTTCTGAATTTGACAGATGTTAATTTTGTCAATTCAAAGATGTTTCAAGTGCTGCCCTAGTAGTAATAATTATTATTATTATTTAATATCACAGTTGTCAGTTCTTTAGCTGGTTGTTGGCCTTTCATTACAATTTGAACCTCACCCAAAGGTAATGTATTGGTGTAATATTTGTGCAGATTCCAGCAGGACTGCTTTCTGAATCTGACAGATGTTGACTGTCGATTTGGAGGTGTTTGAAGTGCTGCCATAGTGTTTTTGGAATGGCGCCCAGGGTTCTGATTACCACTGGGATGACCTCAGCTGGTTTGTGCCATAGTCGGTGAATCTCAGTTTTCAAATCATGGTATTTAGTGACCTTCTGCAGTTATTTTTCAATGACCCTGCTGTTACCAGGTACCACTGTGTCAGCGATGATCACTTTATTGTCCTCAATTACTGTAATGTCCAGTTATACAAATAAAATTCATTATCTCCTTCAGCATATATTTTACTGTAAATATTTTAGTTGAAAGCAGACACAAATACCTAGGTAATACTGTAAAGATTAATTTCTTCCATAAAACTTTCAGCATATGTCTGAGTTTTTCTTACTTTTTCTTCTTTATTTTGTGAATCTCCTTCCAATATTCATAAATTTCTCTGGACCCTCACACATAAGAATGCATATGCACTAGAATATTTTGCTATATTGAGCGAAAACTCCAATGTAAATGTAAATTTTTATTTTTAAAACTGTTAGTGTATAATTATAAACATGGTCTGTTTTCTGTGGGACTTTCTGATCAACATGTTGTTCATGCTGTTCTTCTGTCACTTTGACTAAGCAATTTACAAGGCAATTTTGATGTATTCCTATGCTTCAAATGATT
Organism: Sphaerodactylus townsendi; assembly: GCF_021028975.2. Lineage (NCBI taxonomy): Eukaryota > Metazoa > Chordata > Lepidosauria > Squamata > Sphaerodactylidae > Sphaerodactylus > Sphaerodactylus townsendi. Next base: position 123,936,748 of record NC_059425.1, on the reverse strand, counting down.
ACTGAACAGAGTCAAAATGAAATTGTTTAAACAGACATGAGTCAGAATCAGAGAAAATGGTAAACTTATAAAGAATAATGCATCAGTGGGAAACTGTACAAAGTTCCATGATGGCTCATAGATACCATTTCTTATCTCAAGTATTTAAGCCCCAGTGTAGCAGGTAAAATGAGTCACTTTCTGAGTGTTGTTTATCTAGTTCTCTCTGGGACAGAGCAAAGTAAAATCTTGCTATTCAGAACAGAAATATTTCATAAAATATATTTAAAATGCTGGTTTCATATTTAATGTGAAGAAAAAAAATTAAAATTTCTTAAAGTGAGCAGTAACTGTTACAGTGCAAGAAGAGCAAAGTGTAACCAAATAGCTTCACTCATGAAGTATGGAATGATCATAGCTACTTTATCACTGAAGAGCTATATTCAGCAAAATCTGAGGCACGAGTATCTAAAAAAGTGGACTCAGGAAAATTACTTTTTGAGTATGAAAACTATTATGTTCATATCACAATGTGATAGTTTGACATTGTTGATTTTGTCATTAACTTGCTTACTATCTGCCAGCATTTTGAAGAAGACATACAAATATCCATTTCAGTAATATTAACATTAATAAAGTGCTGGTTCTGTTTAAAAATTCATTGAGTTTGTTGTATATCAATCAGTTCTCTATAACATTTAGAACTAAATGCTGATAAATGTATTTTAATAATATACATTAAATAATTGGTGAAATAAAAATGAGAATGTTGTAAATCATGACTATTCATTAAAATAATATTCTGGGTTTATTTTCCAGGTGGGTGGCTTATGAAAATCCTGACTTCACAGGAGAGCAGTACATACTTGATAAAGGAATGTACCCCAACTATGAGACTTGGGGTGGTAGGAATTGTAAAATATCTTCAGTTCAACCTATAGTTTTGGTAAGAAGGCCTTTTGTATGGTTATACTTCTCCCCCCCCCCCCCAAGTTTGATTAACAATTTATCTTACCAACCATTTCTATGTCAAATTTCTTTCTTATTTTAATCTATTCTTTCCTTCTAACTTTTACTCTATTTTCTCTTTCCTTTTCTTCTCTTTGCTCCTTTCTCTTTTATTTTTAGGTTTGATATGGTTGCACTATTGTTTGTATTTTGTTAAATTGTATTTTGTTAAATAAAGACTTTTAAAAAAATATTTCTAATGTGTACATTATTTTTCTTACATTTTAGGATACCACCAGTGATTATATGGGGAAATTTAAGGTAAAACTTCTACGATTTTATGTCACAAATATAGCATTTAAATTAAACCAACAGTCTTGAATGTGGCTGTATTGACAAGCAAGTATATGTGGAGAAGTCAGCATGTTACATAATGAATGCTGCAGGTAGCTGGTGGCCAGGAGAAGGCAATAACCAGGGGGTAGATATTTTAAGTCTTCCCATTTTTTCTTTGATGTGTTAGATAAAATGCATTGCTAATTCTCATGCTTGTCCTGCAACCCTGGTCCTTCAAATGCAGGACCAAATTTTTTTTCCAAATGCTTAGACTTTGCATTGATCAGATTTTGAACTTTTTACTTGTTATGTAGTATCATATTATTTAAAATATTGGCTGCATATCATTTTAAACATAAATATATTTTTCTGTTCAAATAAGTGTTTCCATGTATTCTTCAATATAAAAGTGATCTTAGATGTAGCTGAGCATGGGGGTGGGGGTGCATTGTGTGCTACAAATTCAGTGCTAAATATTTTGGTGCTTTATCTTTAAAGGTCCAGTTATTTTCAGAACCAGAGTTCCAGGGCAGAAGTCAAGTGTTTGAGAAAAACGCTTCTCAAATTGATGACTTATTTCCTGCCAAGTCTTCAAAGGTGTTATCTGGCAGGTAAGTACGAAGCTGTATCATTAAAACTAATCAGTACAGCAGTCAGGCTTATAGAAGCAAGCTGCTAAGTGAAAAGCAGACACCTTTCATCAGGGTTATTGATCTTGATCCAAACGAGTTATTGAACTTGATGCATTCTCCCATCTGGCCACCAGTTGTTGACTTGACCGGAAATTTTCTGGGACTTGCAATTTAATTTACACTGTAATTTAAGGGAGTTACTAGGCTGAAGTCAGGCAAATGTGCCGAAGCAGCAGAAACACAGTAATCAGAATGAGTCTCACAGTGCAGTGAATGTACCTTAGCTTCATTCTAAGGTATGTGTCATTGTATCAGTTCACTGCATACTGTTACATGCCACTTGTTAGCTTATGCCACCTCCTGTCCTCCTGTGAGGGAAGGAAGTGCCCTATAACAGGTTGCTTGCTTCTGTCTCAGACATTTGGCTACAAGATATCTTTGGGCGTTTTCGCACACACTTTTTGTTCCAGAATAAAAGCGAACCGCATTGATTCCTTGCCTTTTTAATGTAGTTTCGTCGCTCGATGGCATTTGCACATGGCCCTGTAGTCACGCATCTTCCCCTGCTTCGCGAGTCCACGTGTTTTTTGCATCCCTCCCACACGGGAGATGCACGGTGCAAACGACTTAGATCCCTGATTGGCTCTTGCGCGCAGTCCTTTGGGCGTGATCCGGGGTGGGCTAAATCGTTCCCTTTGCGTCACTGCCGTGAGGGCGTTGCCTTTCGTTGTCATCCGCGGCGTTGAGGACGTTGACGTACAATGGCGTACGTGGGATGAAACCCCTGAGTTGGCAGCCGTTAGCTCGATACATCTCGCGTTGGCAGTTAGGTGACGTGATCTCGTTAAGCCATTTCATATAAGCGTGAGCCTCGAAGTTCTCGCATTTACCAAGGAGAATTGCAGGGTACTGCACTACCTGGTTAGTAGGTTGCCCTCACCAGATTTATTGCCTCGCTTTGCTACAGAACTGCTTTGTGGGCATAATATCTGATGGAAAGCCATCAGGTCGCAGTATATGCCTCCGGACTACAGAGGGAGCATACAGAGCTGCGCTTCTTGCCTTCTGGCCATTTGTGACGCTTCTGTATTGCCACTGGACGAGGGAATCGAGTGTCTGCCGCAAGACAAGCCTTCTATGCACGCATACGGATGTACGCATGATAGTTTACCCGCGGAAAAGCTTCTGCACTTTCGCCGGTCGAGGTAGAGCGGAAGAGTGGCGTGGGTCTCGCCCGTTGGGTATTTGCTCTTTGGCCAGCCGCTTCCCCTACCCCGCACTTGCCGCTTCTGGGTGTACCGCGCACCGTAAGGCAGGGACTGGTGGTACGCATAATCTGCGTGTAGGTCATCGGCATGGAACGATGGAGGAAATGGCTCAAGAACTTCCGTGATGCCCAGGCAGAGGAACGTTCCAGAGGGATCGTTGACAGCCCTAGCACCAGCATTGCAGCCAAGACACACGCGATGCGGGCGGCGCGGTTCGCCAGTGGAGATCACCGAGTGGGGATGGCCATTTGGTATCTGGCCAGTCCCAACTCCTTCAGGGAGAGTCACGAGCAGCGGATTTGGAGTGGAGCACCACCACCACGCTTCGCAGGCTGTCCATGAATTCTGTGGAAGCCGTGAAGAACATCCTGTTCCAAGAGGGTTGTCCGGTTCGGCGGATCCAGTGGGAGAAGGTTGCAGGCTGACAGCGGCCGTTTGATAGTGCTACCAGTCAGTGCACACTCTCCACTTTTGGGATGCGTGTCTCTTTGGGTCTGGTGGCCCTGAGGTACAGTTTTTAGTTCTGAATTCTTCTGGAGTTTGATTACACGCACAGAGTCCAGGCAATTGGGGACACATGTTCCCCTTTCTTTATTTTATTGACTCGAAATGGACGGGGAGGCGACTCCCGTGAGGTGGAGTAGGGCTTCAACAAAGCGTCATCCGGGATAAAGCGTCTTTGCGCTTCGTTCAGAACCCAGAAGCGGACCACGTCCAGGAATTGCTTGGGTATGCATATCTAATTTTGGAAGAAAAAGGGAGCTGTAGGGTGTGCGCTCAAGGTCCAGAGAGGGCAAAATGTTGAACATGTTCTGGGGCCAGTTTTTTGGGAGGAAGGGCTGGGGAAGGTTCCACCCAGGGGAGCAGATATCCTCACCCGTGGATCGCTTGAAGAGGGGTTGAGAGCAGATATGGCGTTACAATGTAATTTGTTTTCGCATTTGAGAATTATCTTAGTGCGATAAATGGCGCCCACCGAGCCACCTCTCCCATGCAAGAGGCGGTTACGGCTTCAAAAAAGCAAGTTTTGGCATTGCCACACTGTATTGATACAGCCGTTGCCAGGCACTGGGCAACCTGGCTAACCCAGGCAGGTTTATGGAGTGAATTTGAGTGCGGCAGCATCTTGCCAAACTGGGGACCTGTCACTGGCAGTGCTGCGAGGGAATTAATTCAGAATGACGGGCTCCAGATTTTAATCCAGGGAGGGCCATTCAGCCTGTGGTGGCCCTCCCGCCTCTATGTATTAAAAATAGAGAAGAGAGGAAATGAAGAAAATTCAGAGCAGGATCTCTGATGAGGAGAGTAGCGCCCATGGCAAGGGGCATGCCTGCAGAATCGTCCCATAAGCGCACTCATGTGCCTCTACCCTGCCGCTGTTCAGGAGATTACAGAGCAATGGCGTATGCGACTTGCACTAACTGTCTGTTTTTCCCAAACAACCTCCAGGTTATGCTGATTTGCTAACATAGGTCATTTCCTACAGTGCGTCGGAGCAATTGATGGGTGCCACATACAGATCTCTTAAACCCATCGGACGCTTCCGCGGACTACATCAACAGGAAGAGGGTGGCCTCCATTGTTCTTATGGCTGTTTATGCGATGACAAAGGACGCTTCTCTTTGAGGTGGACATTGGTCACCCCGGTAGAAGCCACGACGCGCACATTTTCAGGGGTTGCCATTTCACACAGGCCATGGACAGGGGTGCCTTCTTCTAAAGTTAACCCTGTATTGTCCATTCACGGCGTGGCTGTCCCACCGCTGATTTTAGCGGATGGCGCATTCCTGGCGCGGAGGTGGCTTGTAAAGCCATACCTTCATCCACGTAAACGCTTATAGAGAGCTCTGTACAACAGAAGAATGAGCAGGTATTGCCAGATGTGTTGTGGAGCCGCCTTTGGGCGAATAAAGGGGAGGTGGAAGTGCCCGTGGCACAAGCGTCTATAAGGGTGGAGAGGGCTAACTCCCTGGTTGCCACTTCTGTGTTGTCTCTACACAACCTATGCCAAGCGGAAAATCAGGACTCTCCGGAGAGTGAATGGCGGATCGGGTCTCCTTGCTAACTCAGGATGGGAAGAGCAGCACCCCAACACAATTGACCAGGGTGAGGGGTCCTACTCTGAGGATCAGCATCTGGCAGCGGGGAAGGCTGTGAGGAAATGCCCTGGCTACCTACCTCTACTGCAACCGCCTCTGTGCAGCAGTAGTCTCCTCCGCTCATGTCTTGTACCATTGGTAAAGTACTAATGTGCAAAAATTTTTTTTTTATTTTCTCCGCGAATAAAAGTTTTTTTTCCACTGATAAACCAAACCTACACGCCTATGGTGTCTCAATTCTACTACACATCTCCCCCCCTCTCCACTCACACTTGGAGACAGCATCCAGGTGAACCACCTTTCACCAAGTAAAGGAATTGTCCTACGAGTTGATTAGGGGGGGCAGGGTGCTACCTTGGGGAGGCGGAAAAAAAAGATGGGGTGTTTTTTACGGGGGGGGGGGGAATCACTCCTGGAACCAATGGTCCCTGGGCAAGCTCCAAGATGGGGTCATGACAGCCCCGACCTATAAACGCCGGGCGTAAAAAAAATTGTATTATTATGAGGTATGTGTGGAAACAGTGAGGCCTTTGGCGAGGACTGTGCACTGGAAGTTCATAGGACACTCGCCAGGACTCCTGTTGCGTAACGCATGCTGATGCTTGTTTGTTGGGAGCACTCTAATAGCAGTTTTACAGCCTGCGCGCTGGAGGCATGAGGGACAGGAAGTTCCGGGGTTAAACATGCAACGCCACGCCGCTTTCTCCCGTTAGGCTTCCACTAGGCTGTCCCTTCCATGGCTTCTGTGCGGGCTCGCTGGCCCATCCTCTTCTCGCACTTCTATCACCCTCAGTAACAGTGAGCACTTAAGGGTCGATATATGTCGTCCTCTCGGGGTGTGAACTGGTCGGAAGAGGAGGTGGAGGCGATGATACTGTCTGTGATCAGCAGGGGGGTGGCGCTCAACCTGGTGGGTAGCGGGAAGGTTCTAACAGGAGGTAATATAATTCGGCCTCAGCAAGGCTATGGCAAGGGAGGGATACAACAGGAGCCCTACTCAGATTCAAAATAAGTGGAAAGCGCTCAAAAAAGAGTACTTAAAGCTGAGAGCGGCCTCATGTGGAGAACCAAGCCGCCAGCTGGGAGGCCAAAGCACTACTCCCTCATGCGCGAGGCTTGGCTGAAGGCTGGTGGTCCCGAGCAGACAGCGGAAATGAAGGGGGGTGAGTCTGGTAATTTGCCACAGCATGCTCCTTGCAGTGACAAACCAGTTTCTGGCTCCAAATGCACCTGCTAGTTTTAATCTGAGCACCACTGAGAACCAACCTGAATCAAAGTGAGGATTGCAGTTTAGCTTCTGGAAGGAGTGTGACTTCTACTTTAGTGTTACAGAGCACTCTGGCGTACCGGCCCTGCTCTGGCTGAGCACAACGATTAGAGGTGCATCTGTGTGAACCTTTAAGCAAAATCCAGGTGCAGTAATGTGATAAATTGTGCAGCGGTGGATTTTGAGGTTAACAGCCAGAGCCAGACCACTCCCTGGCCGTGGTGCATACCTAACGCCCAAGGCGTGCGGCTGGTGATGTGAAACTCTACCTTGTCAATTCAGGTTCTCATGAACAAGCCTAAATGTAATTGCTGTGTTTTACTTTCGGCTAGCCCTAGCATTTAAAGGCTGTGTCTGATCCAATCCACGCCTAAGTGCAGTCTTCTGAGGGTGGGCAAGTGAGAGGGGAATGTGATGCCCTTTGGAGGCGCTTCTGCAGTAGAGGAAGGGGGCCGGAGGGCACACTCTTTCTCCTCTTCCCTTACCACTTCCTTAGTCATGCAAATTAAAGCGGGCATGTGAGCACCGCTTATCTCCCCTCCCGCATTACGCATGCTCTCAGTCTGGCCTTATGGTCTATAGCTGCAAAGCCGCATTAAACTGGCGGTGGGAGCGACATTGTGACGTGAGCACTGCAGGCCACTCTGCCTCTCCCGTTGCTTGTATTACCGCAAAGCTTACCTATCAACGCGGCAGAAAGGTTAAGACTTCCTTTAACTTCAACAGCGGACGCTTTGAAGAGCGCACCATATTCCCGGCCCCACCTTGAGAAACTTGATGCGTGGAGTCTAAGGCAAACTTTGGGAACTACAAACTTCTGAGAAAGTTAAGACATAGGGGAACTGTGGACCAGTTTGCCACAATGCCTTACCCTTGTCTGATGGGAGCCTCATTACGCTGGCCTCGGTTCCAATGATTGTTATGGGGCTCTGCCGAATGTGGGAGATGCACTTTTAAAAATTAGATGTATGTGGCTATCTGGAGCTTAAAGGCCATGCATCCCCCTATTCCCTTTCAGGAGCAGCTTCACCCACCCTCACCAAAACCAAGGAGGAGAGGAGCCGCAGGGGCCACCCAGGTGCAGTGCAGAAAGTGAAGATGAGGGTAAGCCTACCCAGGTGAGTGCCATGCCCCTTGGGAAGGGTGTTGCCGCTGGATGCCAACGCTGCCCATGCCACTGAGACAGTCATGCACCTTCAAATGCTAACTCGGCTCTGCAATCTCTCCATGTTTGCAAGGAATGTCTATGCACGCCGTGAGGCCTCTAACCACGGCAGGGCGCTCTGCAACAGAAAACCACGACACGTGCAGCGGTACCTCAGACAGAGCCATCGCTGGATGCCAACTGTAGAGCATGGAAAATCACGGGGCTGTTTTGCTGCGTACGCGCGCAGAAGATTTCGCTTGGACCGGGACGGCTCGCACAGCACTTCGGCAGCAAAGGGATGCTGTTATGGGCCACAACGTCCAGGAACCAGCCCTCGCGCCGTACATCATCTAAATTTTTCATCAGGTGCTATATCTTCCACACTCTTCAGACAGGGATCTGGAGCGCAGGCTGGCTGTGGTTGAGAAGTGGATGAACAGGAGGAAGGGGGCCGCCAGGAGGTCTTCTGCGCAAAGCGGAGGGCTGCAGAGAAGGCAGTAAAACCGCTACGGGCGCCGGCATCCAGCGGCTCGCAAGCAATCAAACTTCCCTAACCCATCTCCCGCTGCCCTCAGTTGTCTTAGCTGTAAATGCATTGCTTAAATCACACAATAATAAAGGCAATTGCACTGTACTTACAAATGCTGGTGCATATGGTTTTATTATCGCTAAGTTGGTTGGCATCTCTGCAAAGCAGAGGATTGTCTGCTTTCCATGACCTTCCTCTCCTGGCAACCAACCTGAGAGGACAGGCATGTATAACGTTTTATAAAACATAAAACAAATTAAACTCTGATGCTTAAACGCACATCACTAGCCTATGCAAAAGCAGGGGGGGGGTCCTGCCGTGGTGGTGGCAGACAGAGAAAACAAGGGTGGGTGGGTCGCTGGCTGGTTACATCTCTGCAAAGCAGAGGATTGTCTGCTTTCCATGACCATCCTCTCCTGGCAACCTACCACAGAGGCCAGGGACGTGTAGCCCTTTTTAAAATATTAAACCAACTAACCTCTGATGCTTAAACGCACATCAATAGCCTATGTAAAAGCAGGGGGGGGGGGTTCTGCCGTGGTGGTGGCAGACAGAGAAAACAAGGGTGGGTGGGTGGGTGGGTCGCTGGCTGGTTACATCTCTGCAAAGCAGAGGATTGTCTGCTTTCCATGACCATCCTCTCCTGGCAACCTACCTGAGAGGGCAGCCATGTGTAGCCTGTTTTAAAATATTAAACAAATTTAACTCTGATGCCTAAACGCACATCGCTAGCTAACCTATGTAATAGAAGGGGGGGGGGCTTGCCCGTGGTGGTGGCAGACAGAGAAATAACAGGGGGGGGAGGTCCTCACAGGTCCATTCTTGCTTTGGGCTTCCTCAAGCGTTTGTGCATTGGCTGTGATTCTTGGCAAGCCACCTGAGTGCAGCACAGCTCAGAGGTCTCCCCAACCATCATCAGGTCCTCCACCTGTGATGGAAGGGGCGCCGTGGCGCCCACACAGGACTCCAAGTCGGTGTCCTCAGCCAGAGTGGGATAAGTCACCTCTGCCGCATCTCCAATGAGATTTGCAGCCGGGCCAGCAATTTCACAAGTGGGCAGGCACTGCTGAAACGCTGGGGCAGGCAAGGTTTGTGATGCGACCGCAGGAGCAGAGGCGCCCAATGAACCCCCAGCACCCCTGCCACCCGAGGAGCCCATGCGCTGCAGCAAAGCCGTCACAAGGGTCTGCATTATGTCATTCCCCCTGTCGATGGCCAGCCTCAGCGATGACAGCTCCCTGTTTTGCTCTGCGCGGCTCTGCATGAATGACGCCACCTCCCTTTCCCGCCTATCCTCGAAGCGCCTCCTCTCCATTGCCTCGACCTCTCCCTGCTCCACCATGGCCTTCGCAAAGTCAGCGAGCACTCCAACACGTCGCACACGCCGCCTGTCAGCAGTCATTCTCCGCTCTGGTGAAGTCAGTTCCATCATGGGCAGGGGTGTGGAGCCTGTAAGAGGACATCGTTGTTGAAAGAAGCAAAATTAATAGCCAGGTGATGGAAGGAACTTTTATGAATCCACTGTCATCTACCCTAGGCTCGCATGGAGGGAGACACACTTTCTTGTTGAGCACATGAGCAGATCTGCATAGGCATCCCAGGGTTTGCAGATAAGCTGAATCAGAACCCCTAGCATTCACATTGAGAATCAAGCAGTGAGAGCTCAGTGGGCACGAGTAATGAGCAGCTCACTTTTGCGGCATGCTGTCTTCTCTTGTCGTGCAATGGAGTGGTTGTCCTATGCTCTCAGAGTGCCTACCACAAAAATCGCTGGTGTGGGGTTGGGGTTTGTGTTTCAACGCACCTTCATTTGCACCAGAACTCCCAGCAATAGGATGGTCAAGGACATCATTCATGTCACCAGAGGTGTCTGCAAAGAGAGCTGCCATGAAGGAGAAAGAACATGAGGCCGCACTCATCACTTTTCTTCCTTTTGGACAAGCACTAACGCATTGCGCTGTGAGTGCTGAGCGCTGCAGGGTATTTGGCCGCACAATCGTTCAGCAGCACACCACCCTGGCAGGGCGCAGACACGCAGCACTAACATGCAATGGCTAAGAGGCATCCTGTTGTGGTCACCTCACATGCCCGCCAAGCCTGTGAGGGACCATTGCTCCCTGCATCGCTCTCCTGGCAGGAAACCATTGAATGTGCACTGTTGTTTTGGGGCAAATTCCATCAAGAACAGCTGTGCCCCTTAACCCGTCCCCACTTTTGGCGCACGCACTGTGATGGAGGGATGTCGTGGGAACGCACCTGCCACCATGGCCTTACACACCAACAGGCTAAACAATAATGAACTCACACCACACCACTCATCTGCGACACTAGGGATCTAGGTAATAGATCCTCTGGAGAATTGCTGATTTCTGAGGTGGAAACTGTTGGCGAAAAGCATTACAAGAGTTCTGTAGCTTCTTGCATTGCAACCCAGGTGAGGCCAAAGAGGAGAGAGGGGAGAATTGAGGATTCACCCTGTAGTCCACTGCACTGTGCAACTTAGCGACAGCGGGAATGAAAGCTTTTCCCCCCCCCCCCTGCACATCATCACTTTGCCCACAAATGGGACATGGCCGGGGACCACGGATTAAGCCAACCCAGAAGGGAAGCGTGCAGAGTCTGGAGTGCCCCATCACAAGAGAGGCTGAACAGAGCAAGCGCTGCATCAGGGGGTATCAGAGCAGAAGTATAGGAAAACTCACACCCTGGGATGCTTAGGGGATGGGAACAGAAACCTGCAGGGGTCTACGTCCTATGGTCTGAAGTCTCTGCTCCCCAGCAGCTGCGGTGGAAGTCCCTACTGGAGATCGGTCACGACGCACTCAAGGTGATGCGAAGGGTTGATCGTCCACAATATCCCCCCCCAACATCTGCTCGGAGAGCTCCCTCATAGAAGGGCATCGTCCGAGGCCCATTCCCTGAAGTGTTGTTGTGCTGAATTGTATCCGGCAAAAGTCCCTTTTCCAAAGTCGCGCCTTCGTCCTGCACTCAACGGACGTCCTGTTGTGCCCCCTTTCGCGCATTTGATCTCCCACCCTCTCAAGCACGTCCAAGTTGGCGTGCGAGGACTTCAGCGAGCGCGGGCTTCACTTCCCCACACGCGGCCATGAGGTCGCTTCGATGCTCCTCCACCGGCCTTAATACGCCCCTCCCCGGACCCTTACTCGAAATGGCGGCGGATTGTTTGTGCGCTTCGAAGTTTCCTCCCGGCGCATCCACGTGCCCGAGACTCTTAGAAACGTTGCGCCGCGGTAGCGGGGCAGGCAACGAGCAGACGAGTGCGTGCTGGAGCCGTATCACCGTGCAGGGGGCCAGCGAGCCACCAGTGGGTCGAGCGGCAAAGCGCACACGACCCGGCGGTATGAGGGGGGGAGGCGAGTGAGATGCAAAAGGAACAAAGAAGTGTGCTTGCGCAGCCAGAACGCGCCAATCGCACTCCCATTGGATGGATCAAATCTCGTCTACACGCTGGGCGTAAACCCTCGCTGCCGCCCTGATCCACTTCCGGCTCTACATTTGTTTATAACTAGGCACCAAATTCTGGGGGGAAACTTCTATGCGTTTTCCCAAAAAGTTGCAAAAAAATTGTCGAGCGTGCAGGAAAAATGTGGGTTTCTTGGAATGTGGCGCAAAGAGTTAGAAGGCACATTTTAAGTGTGTGTGTGTGCGAACAGATGTAATGATACTTTCACGGCGACCTCTCCCACATGCCAGATCTGCAACAAACAGTGTGTGCGAAAACGCCCTTTGACAAGGAGGAAAGGAGGAGGAAAAAGAGCTGGTGGTGAGGGAGAAGGCAAGCAAGTGAGAAAGCAAACTCCTGCTGCTGCCCCTGCTGCTAGGGCCCTTTCCTCATGGGCCAATAACCATAGTATAACCATGGAATATAATCTGTTGTGGATGGGAACTTCGCATGGTTCCCGCCCCTTCATCAAGTCTGTCCTGGTTTTTCTGCCCCAACCCGCCTCTCCTGCGTGGCTGCGGGGGTTGTTCATGGCTGGCTGCGGTACTATGCAGCCAGGAGAGGCAGGTAGGGTAACAGCCAACACACTCCCATGCGAAGTCATGTTGGCCAGCCATGTTGGCTCCGGGGCTGCCCACCTGGAGCTGTGCGAATGGCCCTGGGGCTGCACTGGGATCACATATCCCAGTTTGCACCAGTGTTTCTTGGCCCATGCGGAAAGGGCCTAAGACAGAAATTACCTTTCCTGACTATCTGAAACAGGGCAATCTTTTCCTTTTTCACAGAACCCCCTACCTGGCACTCTGTGCTCCAATAGAAAAAGGTGATGAATAACTACAAGCAATGGAACAGCCAGGCAGTGGCTCTAGCATAAGTCAGCAATTCAGTTTATTGCTGTGCTGCAGCCACATTGGTATTAAGAACATAAGAACATAAGAACAAGCCAGCTGGATCAGACCAGAGTCCATCTAGTCCAGCTCTCTGCTACTCGCAGTGGCCCACCAGGTGCCTTTGGGAGTTCACATGTAGGATGTGAAAGCAATGGCCTTCTGCGGCTGTTGCTCCCGAGCACCTGGACTGTTAAGGCATTTGCAATCTCAGATCAAAGAGGATCAAGATTGGTAGCCATAAATTGACTTCTCCTCCATAAATCTGTCCAAGCCCCTTTTAAAGCTAAAAAGAGAACTTAAAGTCACAGTGCTTTGATGTACATGTGAGCGCAGTCATAAGTACTGTAAAAGCAAACTGTGTGCCCTGGAAATGAATATTTTGGAATGAAATGTATGTTTGTTTACCAGTGGTGTCCTAAGCAGAGTTACACCTTCTTAGCCCACTAACCTCAATGAACTCAGGGTGTAACTTTGCTTAAGATAGCACTGTAGATCACTTTAAGCAACTTCTGCCTTCTTGAATAAACAAAATGGAGGAAAATATTTTACATTATCTGCGTTGTCAATTGACTATAAAACATCAAAGTGATGTCGCCAACCATCAGTAAGGAAGTAAGAATCAAGAATACATCTGATGCAGAATTCTGACGGCAAACTTTCAAAACACATTGTGCTCCTTTTCAGGAAGAAGCTAGTCAGATTTTTTTCCTCTTGCTGATGGTCTCTTATTTCAGAGCAGGAATTTACATCCTCATTTTCTTCATTTCTTGTAGTTGGATTGCGTATGACAAGGAAAACTTTTCTGGTAATCAGTATGTGTTAGAAGAAGGGGCCTATCCTGATCTTCCTGCAATGGGTTGCCTACCCCACACTTGCTTGAAGTCTTTACAAGTGATAAATATTGTAAGTTTTAGACAGATTTGGATAAGCAAATGAGATGGGAAAGCTTGACTGGCTTACTAATGCAAGTTCTAAAAACAAGAAAAAAATAATGATGTGGCATAACTTAGATATGGCACCATGAAGTTGACATGCATTAATATACAATAATTTTCATGGTTTGTGAGTATTTTTGGATATCAATAAAATCCCATTTTAATAGCTACAGTAGCTAAACAGAAGTGGTTTCCGCACAACCCAAATATAATGGTCTGAGGAAGTTATTTATCCCATTTGGGGGGAGAACTTTGCACAGGGCTCTTCCCCAAAACAGGTTCAGCCGATCATATTTCCCTCAACCCGGGTTTTACAAAAATCACTAAACTAGCGATCTTTTTGGAGAAACCAAAGGAGCCACAACAACCTGGACTGTTTGCAATCGCTTCCTAGAGAGGTGAAATCTCCAGTCCAAAGGCAAACAGGGGAAATCAGGTTCATTAATAACATTTTATGGACATTATTAGTGTGTTGTGTAGAAACCACCAGAGTCTTCTTTTTCAGATCATATTTTGTGATTGCTGAAAGATAGGGCTACAAGCTTTAATTTAAAGGTTAAAGATCTAATGCTTCAACTATAGTTTAAATTTTGAACCAGATCAGTTAGTAGAAAAGCAACACTATAGAAGTAAAACTGAGTGACTGTGGAAAGCTACGAATGTTTGGAAAATACCCATATCTCACTTTCTGAAAAGCCCCTTTGCTCTTTTTTGAGTGGAAATTCAAGGCAGCCCTTAAAGGAAGTATGTGTTTTTTCTTAATACACTCACTGTATGATATTCCTTTGTTCCTCAATAGTGAATACTCAAAGCCAATCCAATGATCTAACCTTTGTTTATCAAACAAAATGCACACGTGCATCATCAGAATAATTCCTGAAATTAAAGATTTATGTTTCGCAGTATGATAGCTATTAGTCTGAGCTGCGAAATCATCACTAAAGATTACTTTAGTCTATTTACAAAAGTAATGAATGACGAGACACCTGCTTTTTCATGCACACCATACCCAGACATTCTGCAGGTTTATTTAATTTCTCATCGGTCAGGCTTCCCAAGTCAATCACATTAAACTGCACACCTGGTATCGAATGCTGTACTCTGGAAACTAAAAATTAAAAGCTAATTGAAGCATTGTGGGAATTAATAAAGCATATTTAGAAAGCAGGCCTACTTTATTTGATTTTACAGCTACATTATTTTTAAAAAACCAGAAGACAACTATAGAAACTGCAGAATTCTGTCTTGCACAATCCAAACCTGTGGAGTATTATAACTTGTGCCTGGTGTCTTTTCTTGGATGATGCTGAGAAGAGCAGGTTGTGCAATACATAAGACTGACTTCTTCCCATAGGAAAAAGCAATTCTTTTCCCCCAGACCTTTCATGTACTCCTACATTTGTGCTGGGTGATCCAGTTGGGCATGTAGTAACTTTCTGGTGGCTGAAGACACCTTCATGTATCATAACATGAATGTTGCAAGATGAATTGTTTTCACTCTGTTTTCTACTGCCGTAGGCTCTCCAGATTAATATGTTAATCCATTATATCTTCAATTCTTTGATTTCTCTCAGTCCTAAAATTGATGTTTGGTACCAAATACATTGATTAGAGTGCAGTATATTACATATAAGCTCAACAATGCCAGGTTTTTTAGAATTCCTAGTGTTTAAAGAATTATAGGCTTGAAAATTCATATCATATCTGTGTATAGCTGTAGGGGAAGTTCTGCAATTATAGCTGTTGCTGAGTCATGAAAATGCCAACAAAGAATGGAAGGTGTGGCTATAAGTAATCACCTTGTTCTCTTTCCAGTTTTCATCCCACACCTAGAATAGTTTTTTCATGAGTAACGAGCTTTTGTTGCAGGCTTACCATCTATCTCACCAGTCCTGTAAAATATACTCTTTTTTTGTATTTCTCTGAATTAATCAGTTAAAGCAATTTTGCGAGTTCTGTGTGTTTTTCTTATGGGGCTGGGCAGCCATAATTGAATCAGGCCCAATGAAGACTCCCACTGTGGCAGAGTTGGTTGGTTAAATTAATAATTCAAAATGCTGGAAAATAGTGAGTTTTGTGTAGTGGTGGTGTGCTAATTAAGAACTGTCATCCACAGTCAGGAATGAAAAACCTATCTATCTATATTTCTTCATGAAATTCCTTGAACTGATATAAAACAAATGAACGAGACCTTTTATTTTAAAACAGGAATTTTCAGAGCCAGCAATTGCCCTTTTTGAAAAGGAAAACTTCAGGGGAAAGAAAATGGAATTTACTACAGAAATTGTAAACCTCAAGTTTCTTGGCTACAATCCTCATGTAGCTTCAGTACAAGTTCTTGGTGGCACGTGAGTTAACTTTTGAACATCAAGATTTGGTTTTTGTAGACTTTAAATAACCTTTAGGTGACATTTAGCAAATTATTCCTTATCAGTTTGTATAAGGAGAATGGAGCCTGAAAAAGAGTGACATGAGGGGCTATGGAATGCATCTAAGGTTTAAGGAGAATTTGTGAGGAAAAGAAATGAATCAGTCTTTTTTTGTTACTAAAGCTAATAGACAGTCTTTTTTCCTTACTATGGCTAGGGAAAGGGGCCTCAGTTGATGGAAGGTAACAGTCCCATGTTCAACTTGATTGGCTTCAACCCATATCTTTTATCCTTATATAATTTGTACTTCCTGCATAGAACAATGTTTTAAGTAGAGGCTATTTTGCCATCCTGACTGGTGAAGAACCTGTTGATGATTACCCTGACACTCTGTATGAATACAGGTTAATCCTACAACACATGCGGTTTAATTTTTCATCAGAGCTACAGATATTACTACTACATTAAAAATTGGTCATTGTCTTAATAGATAAAATCAGTCTGAACTGAGATTTGTCAGTGGCCTGTCTTGTACGTGGACATTAGCAAGTGGTGTTTTTTTAATGGAACTGAGATGTACTTTTCTATACTTTATGTAAAAATAACATACACGATTGCAGCATTAGTGAATATATAACTTTTGTGTATTGGTATTGCTGCAAGCATTTTTTTTAAATGATTTTGATTGCTTTACCTCATATACATTATTTTATGGAAATAATATTTTCATTTTTACTATTAGGTGGCTTGTTTATGAACACAGTAATTACAAAGGCCGTCAGATTTTATTAAAACCTGAAAACATACCAAACTGGCTCAGTTTAAGTGGCTACCACAAAATAGGTTCCCTGAGACCTTTACTGCAGGTAAGAGCTAAAATCCACTCAGAAATGTCTAAGTCTGGGTTAATGTTTCATAATTGTTGTGATTAGGTTGCTTTGTATTTATTCCTTGTTCTGGTATTTCACAAGTACTGTTTTTTATCAAATTGAATAGTACAAGCATAATCTCCTTGCAGACAAAACAATTAAATCTATAAGGCTTGATAACCTGCTTTGTTTTAAGAGACTTGTGTATGAATTTACCTACATTTTTGGTATGAAGGACAGCTTCACCTTTTACCCATCAGTTTTCATACTTGGCATCACCTACTCCTAGGAAAACATATTTGCATGTTTATACTATTCTAAATAAGCACATGTTTATGTCCTGTTTTTTCCTACATGGAAATAACATACAAGCACTCCTGAATTTAAGGTCCATGTGAGCAAACCAAGCTTACAATAATGGTAGAAGTGTGATTGTACCCAAATGTGCTGATGCTTGAGAATATCACAGTGTTGTCATTCCGAAGTTAGCCACATACAAGACACATTGTTTTCAGATTTTATGATTCATGAGCTCTGGTCTTTTCACAGAAACGAGTATACTTCAAACTTCGCAACAAAGAAACAGGACAATTCGTATCAACTGATGGAAATGTAGATGACTTGAATCTTTTGAGAATGCAGGTTGCAGATGATAATGATAAATCTGATGAACAAGCCTGGATTTACCAAGGAGGATATCTCAAATGCAGGGTAAAAATTCACATCAAGCATTTTTTTGCCTCTCATATGGGATGCAATTTACCATCCTTCATGTGTTTTATATAAGAAAAGCAGACAGTCAAGGATAAGCCCTGCTGAACACAAAAAGTCACTGAAAACTCGATACTTTGCCACCCATCCCACTCAGAGAACCCAAGCAATCCAATTATTATTCTCTTTTTAAACCAGAGTTTGGCTGTTCATGGTATTCTGACCCCCCCCCCAAAAAAAACCCAACCTTTTCCGATTCTTTTTCTTTTCAACTGTGAAGACCAGTGCATGAGTCAGTATGAGCTCTTCAGCCATTCATGCTTTGTTAAAGAATATGGTGGTTTTTTCTGTCATAATTTGCATAATCATCAGGGTATTTTATATTGTGAAAATAAAAAGACAGCTGAGTTTTCTAGCAGATCTTGAAGGACCGCTTTCCCATTTGTTAATAGATATGCCACACTGTTCTCTATAGTTGTGTCTTGAACCCTATGCTCAAGACTCCTTTTCCTCCTTCTGAGGAAATGCTGAAACTGTTTGTTGAAGCAGTCGCTGGAATCCTGTTGCTTCTGGATCTTTTACAGTAGAGCATTGCTGTTTTTCAATCGATTCAGATGTCCATTTCCTAACCTAGCAATATTTTGCAGCACTAGCTGAGCAGAGCAGTCCTAAACACTTCTCTTACAGGTAAATTCCATTGAGTTACATACTTCTCTGATCAAAGTGTTTAGGTTTTCATTTGGGCTGTAACATCAAATGAAGTTAACACAATGTGAGTGACAAGCCAAATGTCAGTTTTTCAAAGGTTGTATAACATCATTAGCAACATTCTGTCAAAGGGAGGGGTTTTTCAACTTGCCAGCTATGCTGTGGGGGAGAAGAACGTTTCCTGCCTTTCAAGAAGCCAAAAACATGTTTAGACATGGACAGAGCCAAAGCTTTAACTTACAACAGACTGCAAAAAGTAGAGGTGTTGATTTTAAGGTCCTAACTCAGAATTATAATTTTATTTATTTATTTATTTATTTATTTTTCAAATTTCTAGACCGCCCCATCCCCTAAGGGCCCTGGGCGGTGTACAACACAATAATCATTGTATACAGATAAAACAGCTAAAACCTTTAAAAGCAGAGATAATAAGAAACTAAATATAATAGTTAAACTAATTTATAAGATGGCATCCGGTAATCTCGTTTTCAGACCCTCTTTCAGAAAGGGAAGGGCAGCAAGTCCCGAGATGGCAGAGGTGCAGATGTAAAGGCCGCGGGAAAAAAGGGGGGGGGGGGGCTAATTGAAAACTAACATACAGGAACATTCACATGGTGTTACCACATGGCTTCCACTCTTTTAAATACAGACAGCTGCATTCTTGCAACCCAGCAGAAAGCATTCTTGCAACCCAGCACTGCTCAGTAGCAGAGATCATTCTTTTTGCTTGAAAAGATACAGTCCCTGGTATCTCTTAACAAGGGGGTGGCATGCAAGGTAGGGGGCCTGGCATCTGGACATGGCCCACCCACTCTAGCGGAGGGAGAGGGAGGGGAAGGGGTGGCATGCAAGGGAAGGAAGGGGGCCCAGCATCTGGACAAGGCCCACCCACCCTATCAAATGGAGGGGGAAGGGTGGCATGCAAGGGAAGGTAGGGAGGGGTGGCATGCAAGTAGGACTGGAAAAACCCTGCACATGAAACCAACTGCTAATCAAAGCTGACTGTATTGGGTTAGGCAGGATTACCCGAGTGTAAGTTAGAGTCATATTTTCATACAGTCAAGCTAAGTTTAAAATGGCAATTCTGGATAAATCATAGTGAGGGATTTTGTATTTAAAGGTTGACAAAATGATACTTATTTTTCAACTTCAACATATTTCTGTCATTCCAGGCAGCTCCTACTCTATATTATATAGTACCGAACCACGCTAGGCAAACTCTGGAGTGCAAAACATTTAACAGAAATGATTGGAATTTATTGAAAGTATTCCATTACCATAGTTGCTTAATCTTGAGTCTGAGATTGACAAGGCTATGATAATTTATGCACCATGAGCATTAGAAGCTTCTAACCAGGGTGTCGGTAAACACAAGAGGAGGGGGATGAGACTACAGGAAAAGGAGAAAAATCAGACAAACTTCCTCCTTTCCCATTCCATCCATGGAGAGCTTCCTCCACCAACATTTCTTTCTTGGAAGAGGAAGTTAGAGTGATTATTTATTTCATCTCATTATTATTAGTACAGGCTTTCCCGCATTTTCCTTCCTTGCGCCTGTTTATTTCGGGAGTGGTCCAGTTCTGCACACGTTTTGCTCCCTCTAGTAGTCGATTTGATTTGATTTGACATAACATAATTTGATTCGACATAACATAATTAAATCTGGCATAACAATCTGCAGTTCAAAACTTCAGGGAAATACACTGGATTTAAACTTGTTATATCAAATTGACCACAAGAGGGAGCAAAACATGCGCAGAACTGGAGAAACTCCCAAAGAATTTAGAAGTGAGAAAAATGAGAATGTGGAAAAGGCGCATGCCACATTTTGTCCATAAGGATACACTAATACTTGGCATTGCATTTGTAGGGACCACAGAGTTGCTGGGGAAAATCTGCTTTCACCAGCATAGTTTATAGGCAGAAACCCCAGAGATTTTTCATTCTGAAGTAGTTAGGATAGGAAACAAGGCAAAATGATACCAGTTTGTCTCACAAACAGGAAGATAACAAAAGTGTCACTGAGACCCTTTGACTAAATGAAGTCTGGCAACATAACCTGTACATCCTGTTGTGTGGTAAAACGGTTTCAAGATATTTCAGTAATTAAATAGCACTGAATAATGAAACACTGTCATTGAATTATGCTCCCAGAGCTGCAACAAGTATTTTGAACCTGTAGGAATACTGCTATTCTTAAACCATGGAAACCAGTATGTACATAGTAAACTACCAAGAGAAAACATCAATAATTCTGGCCCTGCATAGACATTATTAGCTTTTACAGCAGTGAGAGGAAGATTCTTGACTGATATTGTTTGTTTAACTACACAGATGGCAGAGGACTTTTGCTTGACAATTGTAGGAAGTCTGATCACTCCTGGTGCAAAACTGGGCCTAGCACTTCAACAGAATGAGGAAAAGCAACAGTGGAATATTAATCCAGATGGAAGAATCTACAGCAAGATAAAACCTAACTTAGTGCTAGACATTAAAGGTAAAAACTTTTGATAGAAATTTATTAATATCTCTGATGTGTACTAAGACTATCCAGGTCACCACATATTTGCAATTGCAGTTAAATGATAATTATTGCAATGCAAACAGGCATACCTGTCTTGAACACCTGTGGAAGAGGTTTATGTGTATGACTCTCTTTCAGGATTAGAACATCTTTCTGAACACATTACAGAGTTTTCCTGAGTTCATGTATTGTAGATGTGTCATTTTGGAGTGGAAAAGGGGCAGTAACAAACACTTATCACATACCGTATATACTCATGTATAAGACGAATTTTTCAGCACATTTTTAATGCTGAAAAAGCTCCCCTCGACTTATATGCGGGTCATTAAAAATGTTTGTGTGTTTTTACTTTGCCGGCCAGCAGGGGGCGCAGTTTTGATGCTAGCGACACCAAATTTTCAGGGTACCCTCAAAAGACACTCCTGATGATACCAGCCAAGTTTGGTAAAGTTTGATTCAGGGGTTCCAAAGTTATGGAACCCCATTCCCCATTGTTTTCAATGGGAGCTATTAGTAGATGGGGCTACCCTTTTGAGGGTCCATAACTTTGGATCCTCTGAACCAAACTTCACCAGACCTGGCTGGTCTCATCAGGAGAGTCTCCTTATGATACCAGCCAGGTTTGGTGAAGTTTGGGTCAGGGGATCCAAAGTTTTTGATCCCCAAAAGGGTGCCCCATCCCCCATTGTTTACAATGGAAGCTAATAGTAGATTTTCCATTTCTGATAATATCCCTCTTAAAATTTAAGTTGAGTTACATTTGGACATACAGATGATGAGGAATCCAGTTTTGAAGGATTTTAACTCTTGTGTTTTAGCTTGGTTGCTGACTGAGCTAAGGTTTTTGTACTTTTAAAGTTATTGTTGATACCATATTGTTCTTGTTGACCCTCTTTTCCACTTACAGAGCCAGTTTACTGTTTTTCTTTGAAATAAATATTCATAAACATTTAACCTACTGATGCCTCAATTGATGTAATTTTATTGGTATCTATTTTTATTTTTGGAATTTACCAGCAGCTGCTGCATTTCCCACCCTCGACTTATATGCGAGTCAATAAGTTTTCCCAGCTTTTTGTGGTAAAATTAGGTGCCTCGACTTTTATGCGGGTCGACTTATACACGAGTATATACGGTATATGTTTTCTGAATGAAAAAGTCCAATATTACTCCTATACCATGAATCGGTGCTGTTCACACAACAGTTAATAATGTTATTATCAACAACAAAGTACTAAATAACAATTATTACAAGAACTGCAATGAGCTCTAGATGTTACCTGTATCAAACAAGTTTTGTGTTGTTCATCAGTTATTAGCATGTCTAAAACCTATTCAGTAAATAATTCATTCTAATATAAAAAAATAAATATTTTTATTCTAAGGAAAAAAGATTCTAAAAAGCCAGTGTGGTATTGTGATTAAGAGCAGTGGACACAAATCTGGTGAACCAGGTTTGATTCCCCACTCCTACACATGAAGCCTGAAGAGTGACCTTGGCCACCAACAGTTCTTCAGAGCTTTCTCAGCCCCACCTACCTCACAAGGTGCCTGTTGAGGGGAAAGGAAAGGAGTTTGTAAGCCCCTTTGAGTTTTACAATTGAGAAAAGAGTATAAATCCAAACTCTTCTTTTTCTTCTAAAAATAAAGCATTAAGATGTTATTACATGTAAGTGTGTGATTCATAATCTATGCAGTTATGCCCTCTTCAGGATACAATAAATCAATGCAAGTCTAAACAGAATTAAATCAATTTTTTAAAACCT
The DNA here is from genome assembly GCF_021028975.2 of Sphaerodactylus townsendi. NCBI lineage: Eukaryota > Metazoa > Chordata > Lepidosauria > Squamata > Sphaerodactylidae > Sphaerodactylus > Sphaerodactylus townsendi. The sequence goes on along the minus strand of NC_059425.1, from coordinate 123,914,308 downwards.
TTTTTTTTAAAAAGTTAAACGGGCTCTAATTACCCTAATAAAAGGAGGCTGGTTTCAAGCCCAGCAATAAAATTGTTAAAAGTTAAAAAAATACTAAAGCTAAACTAAATTAAAAGCCAACAATGGCTGGAAAATAATAGGTTTAAAAGTTTAAAAACAAACTCAAATAACACGGAGCCCAGTAAATGAGCGCAACTGGCATGTTGCCCGCATTAAGCATGAATGATAAAACAATTTTAGATTAAAAGAAGAGCTAGTAGATAAAAAGTGAGTGAGGTAAAATAACTTTTTAAGAGCTTATCTTAAAAATGCGGAGGAGCTCGTCAGGGAGCGACCGCACGGAACGCAATTAAATCAATTGAAGCACCAAGCCCCAGGCCACATTGTAACTGCCTTGAAACTGGGGTGGATTTTGCTGCCATGGAGCTGAGGGGTAGCCAGCTGCCTGCATCTTTCACATTGGCATAACCCTCCACAATTCCATTAGATGTACTATTAATAACGACTGAGTGCCCAATTGCTGAAGAAAATGAAGTTTAACAAAATGGAGGGGATTTGTTTGTGTAATATGAGTCTGAAGTGTTATATGTTCGATGCTCCCTTATTGTTACATAAACTTGTTGCCTTCCTGCTTGTAAAAAGTTATGCTTGATATGGGAATCAGTACCCAAAAATGGATTGCAACAGAAAGTATAGAAAACTTATTTAAGATTTTTCATATCAGCACATAAATATGAGATATATGTTTCCATCTGTTGGTAGTGTCATGATCCCAAAGTCAACTAATTTCATTGCTTTGTGGCTAGCTGTGGCTAATCTGGACTGCAGTACTGAAAATAAAACAGGAAATTATTGGGTATGAGATTCCTTGGAATCCAAAAGTTAATTTTATTACATTATGTTTAATTTGTGGTACTAGGCACTAATTTAGAAATAATATTAAATCTTTTAACTAATGCACAAATATGTATTGCATTATATTAGAACATATAAATATACCCACAACTTCTGATTAGCTATATACAGTGTGAAGCTGAAATTATAAATTGTCTTTATGCAATAACCCATTATTTATTCGAACAACACTTTCTTCCTTTATATTGTTCTGGAAATGCAAGCACAAGAAAGACAACTGGTCTTACGTTTTCCTTGTACTATTACAGAAAAATTGTATGCAATTTTCTGTTATTTGTAACATTTAATATACTCCTGTATAAGAAATACTGTACTATAATTTTTTTAATCTTTAAAATTTCATTTTAGGGGGAACACAGTATGATCGAAATCACCTAATTGTCAGTTCAATTAGCGAAGACAAAGCAACACAACGCTGGGAGCCGCTGGTTGTGTAAAACTAATTCTGCTTCAGAGAGAAGAATTGGGAATCAGAGCCATCCAGAGCAATATACATGGCAGAAAAGAACATATTTGTGTATTTCTTCATTGAGTTTAAGAAAAAGTATACTGGCTAAAAGTAAAAAAGCTCTAAAGCCGCAATTAATTCTGTTCATTCCTTTTTCCAAGTAAAATCAGTAAGCGCTATTGTTTCATGTCAGGATCAAATTATTAATCTGGAATATATATTTAATGCACAGTTTTAAATTGTTACTGAAGTAGTATTTTAATCTCCTAGTGCTGAAGGGTCACTGATGAATATTCAATTTGCACAAAAAAAGAAATATTTAAAATTATCTAGATCGTTTGAGGTGGTTATTCATACAAAATGTGTACAGTACTTTTTTAAAGCTGATGATTGTACTTTTATGTCACACTAAGTACACAACCCAGAAAGTATTTGCAAACATCTTGGGCTAACTGAACTTGTTAAACATGAGTAATCTGCCCATTATGCAGCTGATTAGCTGCTTTACTTTATACATTTAAAAGTATTAAATGGGGAAGGGAAAGCATTCCCTTCTTTATAAAGGGGGAAGTATATTTCTTCACATTTTAAAGTTCTCTTTCTAAATAGATTTTTTAAAAAGAAAAAGGCTTACTACAGCAACTGCACTTACAATTTGCTACACACTATTCTATGTGTATAAATCTGTGCTTTATAATCTTTAAAAACTTTCTATAAGCAATGTATTGTTGAAGGCTTTCACAGCCGGATTCAGCTGGTTCTGGTGGGTTTTCCAGGCTGTGTGGCCTGCAATGTGTCTGGCATCTTCAGAGGTGTATAACTGTGTGTAACAGACTTCCCTCTGTGATACACCTCTGAAGATGCCAGGCACAGATGCAGGCGAAACGTTAGGAACAAGATCCACCAGACCATGGCCACACAGCCCGGAAAACCCACCAGAGCCAGTTTCTATAAGCATTTGCACATACTCCTATACATCTGATTCTTATCTGTTACATCAGTATTATCTACTTTCTTCACTTCTGTAGCACCTGCAGACATACTCCTGTTGAGATCCTAAATTTCCCTTGCTTTAACTCATTTCCCAGTATGCTGAAGAAAACTTCACTGCTACCATACACAGTGAATATGCTGCACTGATACATTTGAAAACGCATGGGGCATCGAATATTTTGTATATATCTATTCCGAATCCCACAATTCAAGTTCTTCCTTGAACATCAGTTAATTGTTGATTACTAAATCAGATTTTAACACCCAGTCAACCCTGATTATGTACAAACTCTACAGGAGTAAAGGCATTTTTAGACATAGTCCCAGCAATGAACCCCAGAAAAGGGATAAAATAACTCTAATCCTAGATTGATCATTAGTAGCACCAATGTGTGGGTGTGTATATGTATATATAAAGCAATTTAAGATTGTTCATGCTTCCACATTCCTGTATGGTAGTTCCAAAGTAGACCATTTATTCCAAATGTCTAGTGGCACTGGTCAGGCATTCTTAACAAACAATCTATTATGATTTAATACTTCTTCTGCACTGTTACTTCATTAACTCTTTATGTCCTGTTGGGAGAGTCTCACCCAGATCTGTTGCACAAACTCCTGCATTTAGTTACTACATTCCAGACCACATGTACTATCATTTGGTCCTCTCTCTAAGAACGTGCTGCTTCTTTTCTTGGTATAGAAAGTGTTTTCTGTTTCAAGAATTATTTCCTTGATATTGTTTTTAATGTTAAGGTATACTACATCCAAAATATGTTTTGGTGCCCAAATTATTGTACAAACATGCCTATTTTACAAATAAAACTATTATTCAAATGAAATCTGTTATTTATCTGAAAGTAGGGTCAGAATTTTGACAGTATCTAAGAAGCAGAAGGACAGCAGGCTGCTTATGGCATGTATAGTACAGCCATCTTCTCTATAGGCACTCTGTGAGCAGCTGCATAGGAACAACAGAACAAGAAAGAACTTTTCAGCCACCATCAAAAAGCCAATGACACCAATAGTTCCCCCTAGCCAAAGATAGAAATGTAGTGGAATTGCTATATAGATCTGGGCAAACATCCTCTCTTGTCTCATCATGAGCAATTGCCAGTGAATTTGGCAGAAAGGCACCAAGAACCAAAGCTGCAAAAGCTTCCTGTGCTCTGCCTACCCCAAGGGCTGCATTTGGTATTGGAATGCAGCAAGAGGCTGGTTTCAGGCCTACCACCCCCCCCACCTAACTGTGGGCCCCGGGAACTTTTCCCTAAGAATCCAATGGGAGCGCGCCCAGCTCCCACCCTTTACCCATTTTGCCCTCCCAACAACCCTGTGAGGAAGGCGAAAGGAAAAGCCAAAAGGGATGGAGCCAAACCCCAGGGTGAAAAGCAGGGGTTCACCCTAGGCCTCCTGCCTCCTCCTCTGAACCCCACTAGCCACACCAGGGAAAGAACGCCTCAGTGTGCGTACAGAGTGCCCCTCGGGGCACACATGCCTCCCTACCTGCCTCAGAGAAATAGAAGGCTTGCAGGAAGACCAGGTATTTGCTCAGGCTGGCATCCAAGGCAAAGCCACCCTGGAAAGGGCAGCCACAAGGGCTCCCTCCCCGGAGCTGGCACCACCACTTGGCCAGGCTCAGTTGCTGGCACAGCACGGGGACCCTAGCAAAGGCTGGATCCTCAAGGTTAGGGGATTCACCCAAAGCCTGCAGGGCTGAAGTGGAGTAGATTGCTTCAGAACAGGAAGGTTCCCTAAAGCCTGACAACATGCAGAATGTGCCTCTGCTTTGCACAGGTTGGGAGTCACCTTTGTGCCCAGTGTCAGGAAAAGGTGTGCACCCTTCCAGTCTCCTGCGGCCACTGGAGAGACATGAGTACACCTCAGGAGCCCGGCTCGCTACTGAGCCCTCCGCCCTCATTTCAGAGTGTTAACATGGGGGAGAGGCGGCTGCAGGCAGTAGAAGCTTGCTGGTGGCAACAACAGATGCAAACAGGTGGCACAGTAGAAGAAAGCACCAGACAGCGCATTGCTCCAGATCCTCACTCCTAGGGTGGGGAGGGAGGAGGGGCTGGTGGTCAAATGCGCCCCACATATGGTGCACAGAAGTTGTGCCCAGGGCTTGAGCTTCCCTGCCCTCCCTCACAACACCTATGGCCACTGCAACAGACAGGAGAGGCACTTGATCTCCCTCCCTGCCTCCTTTGGGGAGCCAGGAGTGCATTCCTTTGCATAGGCAATTGTTTATCTCCTAAAGTACCCCTTCCTGGACTCTTATACAAAACATATTTTAAAATTAACAAATATGACAAATCAACTACATACAAATGTTGTCCCTTTGTCTCTTAAATTGTTACCCAGGTACTGACTAAATAAGCTTTCCTTGAGTAGGTCTTCAAGGCTTTTTTTTAGAATTTACACTCAGTTAAGAATGACCATTCCATGTTCCATCCACACCAAAATTATTATAGAATCACCCCACCATGGACACTCTTATTGCAATGTCTTTAATATAGAACCCACTGAATACTCTTTAAGATTTTGCAACTTAACATGGTTTCAAATAGCAAAGAATCCCAGGTACATGCTAAAAAAATTCAAATGGATCAGAACTGAGTCAATACATTATCCTTTATTAGTTACATTGATCACTGTTTTTCCACGCGCATGCCCTTCTTCCACTTTCTGGAAAGCCTTGGGAACATCCGTAAATGAGAAGACTTGGTCAATAACTGGATGGATCTATAGGAAGAAAAAAATGGTTAACCTGTGTACTACACTGTACTGCTCATCACAAGCTACACAGCTCATAAAATCAGTATACACTTCAGAGACTTGGCATTGGAACTGCATCTTAGAAGGGCTATAATTTGTCTCAGGGCCAAACTAGATATTACAATGTCCATGTGTCTGATCTGTGAATGGCAGTTCCGGACCAGTTTCAACACATGCAAAGATACAGGGGGTGGGAAATTTTGCCTGGTCCCACCATGCTAGGTGTCAGCATCCCCAGATCTGCCCTATAGATGCTGTAATATCTAGTTTGGAATTCAGCATAACTGAAGTGAGCTGCAAGTCATCAGTAACGGGTTACTTCACTGGAAAACTAGAAAAGATCAGACAAATTCTGCCCAAATCAAGCACTTGTTTTTCGAATAAATATAGAGAGCTTTTGTTCCGCTGCTATTCTTCAGTGTCAAATCAAAGGTCATGGCAGCATAAAAATGTCCACCTGAATGAATAAAACAAACTAACCTAAAGGCAAATATATACAAACAAGACCATGTTTATCAAAAAAAACTTCAAATTCTGAAAAACCATAACAAATCTTGCCATTCTATACAGTCCATTTTTCCAGAGTAACAAGAAACCACTCTTATGTAATGTAATCATGAAAAGTTCAGTATAAAAGAGCTGAGGCCTCTGGGTAAACTGAAATCCAAAACGGTCATGGTTACCAATGAATGACTTACACAATTCAGGAGAATCCTGGTTTTGCAGAAAAATCCAAACTGGTTAAAAAAAATTGAGTGCCTCCCCCAACCCTTCTCTATTGGCATTCAGATGCTATTTTGGGTTGCCATAGGAATCACAATGGCACCCACTAAGGAACTGTGGAGTAGGCACCTTAAGTTCCAGTAAAAAAGGTGACCTCTTAATGAAAATAATAAGTAAGTTCCACAAAGGATACTAGCGAAGCTGCCCATGAATCAGCAGCAGTGAACGCAAGTGGGTTGATGGGGTGATGGAACTCCCTATCCCCTGTGACTCCTCACAGGTTTCTTAAGCTAGAGTAGGCAACCTCTGGCCATGCTGGCAGGGGCTGATGGGATTTGTAGTCCATGAACATCTGTAGAGCCGCAGGTTGCAGACCCCTGTACTAGCAGAAGTGCCTTCCAATTAGTGGAAAACAACATCTGGATCCAAGAAAGTCTCTGGTAGCGGCCTGGAACTATGCTGTTCACTGGCTTGCCCCATCAACACACAGTTCCTTCTGCCCTGAACCATCTCAGCAAAGAAACTATATTGCACTGCAACATCCTGCTGCAGCCATCAGAAGTTTAATAAATGCACTCTCGAGGTCCCAATATAATATGTCAGAAAAATAACTGTCACTTCATGATGAGAATTATCACTTGGGAACAGGTACTCCTTGCATTGTTCTCTACTCCAAATGATGACACCAAATACATCATAAAATTGACCTAGAATCCACACAATTATTCAAAAACTTGAAAACATCAAGCACAAAATAAAAAAAAGAAAGAAAAGATCACAAGGCAACTGGGATTTTGATTCTAGCACATCTATTCTTTCCCATCTTAATTTCCAGAGAAAAAGAGATACAACTGCTAGAAGGAAGGAGTGCAGAAATAACAAATTTACATATGCAAATCAACCAAGTATGTCTGATTTGAGAAGCGTCGCCTAACAAGAGGAGTGCGATTTGGGGCTGCTACTAAATCCACATGTTGTGAAGGAAGCACAGATCCCCTTGGTGACATTTAGCCATCACCAGTTGTAACCCTTCCTTGACAGAAATGCTCTGGCCACAATGGTTAATGCTTTGATCACATCCAGGCTATCTGACTGTTATGATGTGCTTTGTGTGTCTGCTATGAAGACTGTTCAGAAGCTTCAGTTTGCACAAACAACAGCTGAAAAATTATTTGCATGAATCACCTCACCTACCTCACAAGATGCCTGCCATGGGGGATGGGGTGATTGTAAGCCACTTGGAGAATTCTTGAAGGTAGAGAAAACTGAGATAGAAAAACCAACTCTGCTTTATACAACTGACAGCATGTGCTCCATTTCATGAAAGCTGTTACAATAATATATCTGCTAGTGTTTTTGCTGTCATGATATGCAAGTTTGACTTCAAATTTACAGCATGGGCCTTCTCTCATAATACTATTCACAAATTAAGAAAACTAGCAAAATGTAATTTGAGGGCTGACTAAGAAAACAGGCTGTGCTATTCTTATTCAAATCCCACTGCTATGTCATACACTCAATATGTTGCTATCATAATACAGAATCTAGACTGTTTTAAAATGTGATGTCATTCATAGAACTGATCTCTAGGGGGCATGATTTCACTGCTCTGTGGTGCTCCCACGCCACCTCTGAAAAACAAGAGCAGCAGCACATTTACAGAGCCCTGAACTTAACCTGAGGTCGTTATAAAAGGTTGCAGCAAAAGGATCATCAGCCACATTGTTGCAAACCTCTGATCCGACTGGATTGCTGGCTTTCATCAATGCAGGAAAATGTCATAAATGTTAAACTGATGATCGCAGCAAACTGCTGCATTGAACAATTTATCTGGCCAACTGATCCAGACTCATTGTCTCAATAAATCTGAAAAGGGCTGACCGTGTCCCCAGTACAATGTGTCATTCACTGTTTACTGCCACCAACCTGACTAAGACAATACTCCATCCTGAGTACAGGCGGACGGTCAAGCAACACATTCAGCAAATAGTGATGTGATAGTAACTGGAGATTAACAGGACAATGGAAGTCCAATCTGTTTACAACTACGCATGAGTCCTCTAGCCACCAAACCCTTATTGGTTCAGTGGGAAAGGATTAAAATTACGAAGAGAGGAGGGAAAGGATTACACACACCAGCAGAGAACTGCCAGTCTGAAAAAAAAAAGGTACTGAGGTCAATTTCCCAGTTATGCATATTCTGAGGTGACCGTTTTTAGCAACAAGGTGCTATGAACTATTTAAATTAATTTTAATATAGGTTTTTTAAAGAGAGAGCCAGAAGGAAAGCAGGCAGGTGAGAGTCAGAAAAGGCTTTTCTGTAAAGAGTGTAAAGAGTGACTTTTCTGTAAAGAGCACTCAAGTTGGTTCAACCAAATTAATTCAGCTAATGGCGCAGTTCAAGGCAACGATTAGAAACAGGGATTTCATGCTGTCTTTAGAATGACAACATACTTTTAGGATCACAGTCCAGCACACTGATCAATATTTTTAATTGATGAATAATGCAGGTAAGAGGCAGAAGGTGAAAGAGTAGCTCGCCTCTGATGCGTGTTTTGAAAGAGTAATGCCTTTTCGAAGAAAGAACACATTTTTTCTCCCTCAAAGCATAGGAAGAAGCCTAGTTTCAAATAGGGAAACCAAGAGGAGGAGGGAGAGTTAAATAACTCTCCCTTCCCTACCCAACACCAAGGCAAACTAAGGAATCAAGAGCTTGCAATTTGCATTTTATGGAAGAAACAAAAGCATGATCCTGAGATGAGATCTCAACCAGGGATTCCCAGGCCTTCATCTTAGCTATCATGCTGTAGCACGTCCATGTAGGAAGTAGCAATACAGATTTAACTGTAGATTTTACAGGATGAGAAGTGCTTAGAGGACCATTAATTGAAGAGGGAATACATTTTAAGAAATGAACGGTCATTTGTCCCCAAAATCTGAGCTATTAATTAATTTTAATTAACCAAAGAAACTATCCAGGGCACGGATTTTAATTTCTCCATACCTGAGGAGGTGATTGTACTACAGTAAATGTAGTAAAAAGGGAGATGGTTATTCATAGTTTTACATTAAACAAGACATCAGATTTTAACATGCTCAAGTATTTTTACAGATGGCTAAAAATCCACCTGGTTGTCAGGTGAGCGGGCAGGGCGACTGACAGATGTCACTGGATTGTCTATTCACCAGCATGCTGAGATAAGTTATGTATTCTAATACAGCCCATTATGTAACAGAAATATAAATAGGGCAGCATAAAAATTTACCATTAGGTTGAATTAGTTACCTTTAATGGGGGGAGAGGGGTGTCAGGTCTTCCAATACATCAGGAAACCTCCCCACTTGGGCTCCCGAGCATAAAAAATGACCTTCTACTTCTGTCTCTAATATATTAATTTCTGTAATCAATAAGCAAGCCAATCTAACTTCAGAGCCAGAATTATATCATCTCCAGCACAGTATTTCTGCATGCAGCCAGAGCCAAGGTGGCGCATCACAATTAGCAAAACGCTCCTGGCATGAGAAGGCTCGATTTTCTGAAGAAGTGTTTGTAGGCAAGCAGATATTGGAAATTGCTTAGGAAGACATTCGCTGATGTTAGCAGTTTGTCTTGTTAGTTTTATTGGAGTAGTGCTGTAAAACAACAGATAAAGAAATAATAGGAACTGATCTCATAGCTGTCCCCCATTTCTCCTCTTTTAGAATACTCTTTTATGCAGAATAACACCCCCCCCCCTTTAATGGGCATCCCTCCTTGTCTCATTTTATCTGTTTCACAGTTATTATTCCTCTGAGACCCAAATTGCAACTACTGCCCCTTTCCCAGATTTCTGAAGTCAGCACCAAATTCTCACTAAACCCATTGTTAGGACAAGCTGACTACTGCAGAAAACATATGAAGTATGTATTGGTTTGTACCACTAAACGAAACTAGCTTTTGAAAGAGTGTGGATGTATAAATAGTACCCAACAGCAAGTCTCCTATTGCAAATAAAGCAAGAACCAGGTTTACAATGACAAGCCAAGGGCTAACCCTAACCCTAACCATGACCCCAAAAAGAATTCGCTGAAGAGTCTTTGCTTTGGGGCATGTTTGGCATTATTCAGCCCCGCTGCCCTGTTTGTGGAGGGCCAGGCATTGCTCATCGGCTGCCTTTTTGCTTGTGTCCAGGGGAGGATGATCACTGCTATATCTGCTTATTTTTGCAGGTTCCCTATCACGCATGTGTGCTTAAATTTTTAATGTAATTTAATTTTTAGATTCGCATATTGATATATCAAAATATCGATATAAAAAGGCAAACTACTGCAGAAAAGTCTTAATATGGCATCTGCACACTTTGCCCAATCACTGATTGTTTTCTATGGCAGGAAGTGATAGGAGAGTGATAGGTGGAGCGCAAACTGCAAAAGGATAATAACCTAAGCCGGCTTTTGCTGAGCTCCCCACATTCCTGATCATCCCTCTTCCAAAATGCTGTAAAGGCCAAGCATCAAGACTGATTATCTTTTCCTGGTGTGGTCTCGAATCACTGATTGCTTGTGTGTAAAACTAGGACTGTGGAGTCACCCCAATCTGTTGATCAGTGAGAAGGAACAGGGACAATGGAGGACAATGCACAGACAAATCGTGCGTTTGGAGTGATTGATTAGTGCAGTGGTTCTCAACCTGTGGGTCACGACCCCTTTGGGGGTCAAACGACCCTTTCACAGGAGTCGCCTAAGACTCTCTGCATCAGTGTTCTCCCTCTGTAAAATGGATAAATGTTCGGGTTGGGGGTCACCACAACATGAGGAACTGTATTAAAGGGTCACAGCATTAGGAAGGTTGAGAACCACTGGATTAGTGCTATTATTTTTCACCGACATACCATATATACTCGTGTATAAGCCGAATTTTTCAGCCTTTTGTAGGCTGAAAAATGCCCCCCTCGGCTTTTATACGCCCCCCCCCCTCGTGCAGAGTCACAGCGCTTACTCATGAGTGGCAAAGCCTCATCCCCCTCACTAACTCACGCTTTCTTTCTTGCAGGCTCTGAGTTTAAGGTGTGGTTTCAGGGAAGCTGCCGGCTTTCTTTCTTGCAGGCTCTAAGTCTACAGGGAAGCTGCCGCTTGGGGCAGCCTGTCTCTATGGTTTTCTTAAAAGGGCATGCTGCAGCACTTTGAGGCCTGAATCAAAATCTAAGCAAATATTTCTACACTCTTTGTTAACCTGATAACAAAAGAAGTACCAGACCATCCACAAACATCAGAAGGAAATTTTCAATAGTAGAAGAATTCAGCTGTCCAGAGACTTACGCAGATGACTGGAAGCCACGCCCTTACTCTATTGCATACACAGAATCTTCCCAAACACATCTGATTTCAACATCAACAAGCTAAAGCTGCCTGTGACTCAAAACAAATAGTGATCAGGAGGATTCAGCATTCTTATTCTCTCTAAGGGTTACACAGCCTTGTGGGTGGGTTAATTCGAGGTCAGCAGTTTGGCTATTACTGACAAAAAGAAGCTGCAGAGTCCAATAAAACGGTACACTGTTGTAACCAGGAGTATTTCCACGTTAGTCTTTTCCCTTGCAGCAAATCCCTATCAAATATGACACTACAATGCAGTCAAAACTAGATGTATAGCTTTACTCAGTGTAAGTGGCAAACAAAGCTGAGGAAGTCATTCTGGTCAATCTGATCAGATCAGTCAAGATACAAAAAGGCAGAATAGAAGACAACATGACCATCCAATAGTAGGATTTTCTTAGGATCAGGAGAGATGGCAAATACAGCTGCCACAGTGCTGCACTTCTCAGTCACCTGAACTGATAAATCCAAAGGACAAAACTAGCCAAGTGAAAAAACAGCATCCTTTAAACCGTCTCCTGTAAGCAATGGGTAGAGCACAAAAATCCTGAAGCCTACCCAGAAATTCAAACATTGGAAAAAGAGAAAGTTGAGCGACTTCAAATTGTTGAACTTAGTTCACAAGTATGAATAACAATTGGTTCTTCATTTAGAGTAAAGAGTTAAACCGAAACTTCAGGAACAGTACAGTTACCAATTTCGACATACATACCTTCCCTGCATCAACAAGGCTGGCTATTTCATCCAGATATGGACCACTTGGTGCAAAAAATGCCCACCGGTAATGGATCCCTTTACAAAGATGCTGTGAGAGACCAAGCACATACACAGTGTTAATACTGAGGGGTATCCCAAAAGCACAAACTTCCAAACATACTAGAACATGACTACCTAAATATAACGAAAAGGAAGAATGATAAGGCATTGGGGGGAGGGGTTTCCAACATACCTTCATAGCCTTTTTACCAATAGTCACTCCAGTCTGTAACATACCATCAGCCACACCAAGTCTATCCACATTCACTAAGAAGGGTGTTACAAGAGAGACATATGTGGCCCCTGACCACTTTTTCAGGAGTGCAGGGGCCCATTCTTCAGTTGATCCACCAATGTTATCTAGGATGAAATCAAACCTGAAGAGGGAGAAATGCAAGAAAACAAACTGGAGTAAATGAAAGGTGAAAGCATCAAAGAATGTGTTCACATAGGAAGAGCTTGGCATGGCTACCTCACCGCTAGTATAGCTGCTGATAAAGCACAAAAGCAATGGGGCTTTCACATGGCAGGCTTCCTGCAGTTTCCCTGCTCCAGTCCCAGTTCCCCAGTGGTAGCCACACCCACTCCCATGGTCTTTCAGCACCACCAGGCACTAGAATAACATTATTCCAACATGAGTACAAGGTTCTCTTAATTCCCAGCTGTCATTTTTCTAAACATTAGCCTCCATCCCCTTCCATTTCTGGGATATGTCTTTCCACTGATCTCTCTGCTATGATATTCTATGTCAACATGCCTGGGTTTGTATCAGTCACAAACAAGAAAAAAGGTTAAGGTGCAGCCTGACAAAATAAGATAGATTAGTGATGAAGATAAATCAAAGCCAATGTTCCTTCAATGTAGTCAAGGGACAGAGAGAGATTTTGGAGGAATTAAACCTTCCTCATGAGCCATTTCAAATACAGAAATCCCCTACTTTTTGAGTTGCTGTTGGCTCCAGGATGGATACAAACTAGACAACCTAGACAACCTCTAGGTCACATGTAAAGAAAGGGGACAGGGTACCTCCCTTTAAACAAAAACAGAGCATGCAGGCAATGCAAACTACGCTTAGCTCTCTGCGTCTTTCAGCACTTGTCTCTTCTGGTGTGTGCATCTGTTTGCACATGATCTTGTGCAACCAACTTATACCACAATACACAGGGAGGAAAATGTCAGGTGGTGCACAAGATCTAGTGCAAGCAGAAATGTGTTAAGTCCATTGATGCTCCCATTTGCATGTCACTGGATCCAAGCCATGACATTTAGCATTTCTACTGCACTTCTACAGAAGAAAATAAACATATTTATTTAGAAGTGTTTTAATGGGAGTTTTAATGAGATTAATGGGACTTACTTCCTAGTTAGCAGAGAACTGGATTGCAGCTTTCATGCAAAAATGCTTTACATTGCCTATTCATTTAGCCATGGTATAGTTTTGTGAGTTGGAGCTATTTACAGCCTAAGTTATCAATGCACAAGAGACAGAAATAAGGACAAAGATACCCAGAGAGTTCATGGCTGACCTTGGTTTGAGGCCAAGGCTTTGTAACATTCAACCATATTCATACATACAACGGTAAAGTTTTCAGATGTTCTTCTACATTTCCAGATTTATAATCAACGACATCATCTGCACCAAGACGTTGCACTAATTCACTGGCATCCTGAGAACAAACTGCAGTCACATGAGCGCCCCAGGCTTTCATCAGCTAAACAGAATACACAAGACCAAAAAAACAAAACAAAACCCGCCTCAGATTAAAACTTTGCTTGCAAGCAATTCCACCCAAATTAAGACTGTCTAATTCAAGGCTGCATGCACAACCCACCAGATATTGCACTACAGCAGTCACTCCCAAATAGATGGGCTTGTCTGCACAGGAGAATTCAAGCCTGAGTAATTGCAAAAAATCTAACCCTCCATCATAGTGATGGCTTGGGATCCACCTGTGACTCTTTAGCATCTTCCCCCACCATGTTCCATGAAATGGGCAAAGGCATCACTTGGTAGGGCTCGTGGCTGGCAGGTAGTTCCTCCCCTCACACAACTGTTGCCAAAGGACATTCTCGACAAACACAAAACTGTCGATACATTGGGGTTGTCTGACAGCAGACTCCTTTAATTAGCACAAAATTTCATGAATTCTAAGGAAAGTATCTAAAACACCTAAAACATAATTTCTAACATGTAATTTCCAAAATGTAATCTGAAGTGAGGTGAAATTTATCAGGAAGGGCCACTACTTTGTCATGAAGGGCTACTACTGCTCCAGAGTATTTTAGAGGGCTTTCCTGAATCCATGTTTTACGGAAAAAAAACACAACCTCATGAGTATTTTTCTTACCCCTAGGGTTGAAAAGCACCCCCAATGGCAAAGTATACAGATTTCTGTACAAAAACAGGCAATCTTTGCTTGTTTACCAAAAAAACCTTACAAGGCACTCTTGCTTGTTTGTTTACAGAAAGAAAAACTATTAAGTGCTAACCAGCTATACTTTGGCAACAGTCACCTGTACATGTCACCTTTGCAGCAATAAATAGTGTCCTAGGCAGACTACTTTTCTGTCCATTCTGCTATTTTATATACCCGACAGGGCCAATGTGTATGGAGATAAGAAGCAGCATCACCATCATATATTTACCCCAATGTCCTCCAAGACATTCAGGACAGCATACAAGCGTCACTTTCCCTTTATGTTCGTCTCACAAGTCACAGCAAATTTAAGTTTAATTAGCCTGAGAGAGAACATTACTGGTCTATTTTATCAAGTAAACCTCTTGGCCAAAGAGGATTATAAGTCCTTCATAGCCTTACTCCTAACGCACTAATTGCTAGATCACACAGCCTCCTATGCACACTGCCTTACATGGGTGTGTAACTCACTTCTAAGTAAACATACTTATTTCTGTCATGTGTAATTCATTTCAAGAAACAAGTAGCAAGTAAAATCATAACTGTGTTACAAAGTTAACAGTTCATGGGTTAATGTTATACCAAAAGGAGAGGGAACTCTGTTTTTTTCTTGAAAATAAATCTCAGTGTGTTCTCTGAAGCAAGAGTGCATAGGATTTCAGATTAAACTTATTTTCCAAAAGTCTCAAAACTGCAGCCAGGACAAGAGGGTGCCCACAAAGTATACTGTAACTTATATTTACCTGTATAGCAAAGGTACCTACACCACCTGATGCACCGAAGATCAATATCCTGTGATGGATAAACAATTCCAGTTATATTAGCAGATTAATTCATAATATTGTCCTACACCAACAGCTAAAAGTTAAACTAATTGTTTAATTGATGAAGACTTTACTGTGCACAATGAGCTCCTCATGGTTTTATCTATGTGAGAAAAGCTAGAAATTCAAAACAAGGAAATGACATAAGAATAAATCACATCAAGGCCAGTAGTTCATTCACACCATAGCCAACCAGGTGCTTCTAGGAAGCCCACGAACAAGGTGACTGCAGCAGCATTATCCTGCCTGTCTTCCACAGCACCTAATATAATAGACATGCATCATGACTAGTAGCCATTCTGACTAGTAGCCATGGACATCCCATCCTTCATGCACGTGTCCACTCCCCTCTTAATGTCTTTCAAGCTGGCAGCCATCCAACAGGGAGTTCTACAAATTAGCTAGGTGCTGTGTGAAGAAATATTCCCTTTTGTCAGCACTGAATATCGTACCCTTCAGCTTCAACAGATGAGGCAGAAAACCTTCTCCCTGTCCACTCTCTCCACACCATCCATAACTCTATAGACCTCTAGCATGTCTCCCCTTACCTGCCTTTTTTCTAAACTATGCAGCTCTAAGCGTTTTAACCACTCCTCAAGGCACAATAGCTCCAGCCCCCTCGTTATTTTGATTGTCCTTTTCTGACCTTTCCAAGTACTGCAATGTCCTTCTTTATGTGTTGGTGACCAGAACTGCACACAGTATTCCAAGTGTGATCACAGATTTGTATAAAGGCAGTATGATAGCAGCAGTTTTATTCTCTTTTTCTTGTCAAATTATTGCCAGCATGGATTTTGTCATTTTCACAGCAGCCGCACAACAGATTGACACTCTCATTGAGACCTTTTCTTGGTCTGTTGCTGCCAGCACAGATCACATCTGTGTACATGTGGAGCTGAGATTTTTTTTTCTCCAATATGCATCACTGTACAGTTACTCACATTGAATCCCACTTGCCATTTTAAAGCTCATTCCTCCAGTTTGGAGAGATCCTTTTGGAGCTCCTCACAATCCATTTTTCTTTCAAATACCCTAAATAATCTAGTTTCATCTGCAAACTTGGCCACTTCCATCTCCAGGTCACTGATGAGCAGGTTGAAAAGCACCAGTTTCAGCACGGATCCCTGTGGGACCCCACTGTTCACATTCTTCCACTGTGAGAATTAGGCATGTATTCCAACTCTATTTCTATTTTTTAGTCAGCTCTCAATCCATAATTCTATGATTCTGAAGTTTACACAGAAGTTTTGGTGGGGGACTTTGTCAAAAGCCTCTTGGAATTCCAAATACACAGTGTTCACAGGCTCATTCATATCTCTGTCACACACAAGCATACTCAAATACTTTCACGTCTTCTCTCTCAAAAACTGTTTTACTGAAGAAAGCTGCTACTGAAACAGAAAGAAGCAAGACATTTCTATTTCTATGGCCTTTCCTTTAGGTTAAAGAAAATTATTCCAACCTTAAGCCATTAGAAAGAATAATTTACAGTGTAAGAAAGCCAACACTGGTAGCTCAGTCTAGCCTGATCTCAGAAACTAAACAGAGTTGGCCCTCCCATTTGGATAGGACACCATCAAGGAAGTCTAAGGTCACTGTACAGAGGCAGGGAATGGCAAACCACCTCTGAACATCCCCTGCAATGAAAACCAGCTGTGACTTTATGGCCAAAAAGGATCTCACAGAAGAACCGACTAAGAGCCATCACTGACAGCAAAGCTAAATTATCCTGCTTGAACAGTCTGCTTTTCTTCCTTATAACAGGGACTTGGTCAAATGTATTTGTTTTGTGAAGAGGTGTACTAGTATGCCATCTTTCTGCAGCACAAAATTATTTCATTAAGTAGCAGACATCCAAAGCAGTTCAGAAATACAAATAATAAACCAATATGGTACTTCCAGTCGCGAATAAAGAATTAATGTATTGACATCAGCTCCATTAACACCTCATCGCCTGCTCTTAGGAGGCTGTGCTGATGCAAGAAAGATAAGATCCCAGAGTGAGTGTGTCTAGGGCTAAGGGTACCCTATCTATAGAATGACAAAAACAATAATGGCTGTTGGAAGCATAAATGAATCAGAGACAGGAAGACAGTTAAGACAATTATAACAAAGGATGATCTTTGGGTTTAACTTGTTTACTACAAGAATTAGTTTAATAAAAACCAAAATGCGTATTCCAAGGCCCCAGAAATATAGAACTGTTTAACTACATAGTATGAACTGCAATCACCCACAGAGTGGATATAGGCATTTTCTTCTGTGTCATTCATGTGCATGTAAATTGAGAAGAAAATCAGATTTTTCTAGTTCTTGACAATAAACTCCAAAGATATCCTGCCAGCATAAATCACTGCTTACCTTTTATTGCTACAATTATCTTCCTTCAGACCCCCAGCATGTCTCAGTGCAGACCATGCGGTTAAACCAACATAAGGCAAAGAAGCAGCCTCTGCGTGACTCAGTGACTGGGGCTTTTGAGATATCTACACAAAAGAGCAGGCACGTAGCCAAGAAAGAATTTGTGAGTTTACCAAGCCTGTAAAAACTGTTATCAGTCTCAGCAGCTGAGACGTCTTATCAGAAATCAGTATAAGTTGCACACATGGGAAAACAGTTCAGATGTCTTTCACTTCATTTTCTGACATTTTTCCTATAAAGATCTACACAGTATCAAAGAAACAAAACACATATACACTATCATACATCAAATTCACATAAGCACCTACTGTCAAGAAACTGAATTACATTGTACAGTTTCTTGTCCTTTCAAACAGTGGGTTTGGCTTTAAGGCCTTCAATAAAACAACAAACGTTAATTTATCTGTGCCATGCTTGCAACCTACCAAAGCCCTGACCTTTTGAAACTGAAGTAAAAAACTAGGTGCTGGGTCTGAAACATTGGCTTTTTCCACACAGACCATCTAAAAACATTCAGGAAACATTTTAAAAAGAGCTGTTTGGCTTTTTTAGTCCTCGTAGTGCGAATCATTAAAGCATTGCTATTCAAAATGTTTCTTTTTCCCACTGGTCTGTTCCACCAGCAGTTTCTGCCATTTAAAATCCTCTGTGCTGCCGCCATTTGCTGTGTTTCCCACAGAGGTTTTGTCTGCTTGCAGCGCAGCCGCCCACCATTTCAATGTGTAAGTCCATGAATAAAGTTAGTTTTGGATTCTGATTCCATACACGTGTCATTTTCCTTTTGTTGTTGTTTTCAATGAGGTATATTTGAAGCTATGAAGACACAATTGTCTTCGTAGCTTCAAAGTCATCAAATTGAAAACAACAACCAAAAAAAGGAATGAGTAAGAGGTAGGTTTATAACTGCAGATTAATACCATTTTGCTATCTCACTCTGACTCTAAAGGTTACTTGGTTAGCAACCAAGTTGCATGATTATCTTAGATCACCAGCGGAGACATATATAGGGTGAGGAAGGCAGGGCACATGCCCTGGGTGCCACTTCTCAAGGGGTGCCAAGCTGCCCCCACAGTCTCTAGGAATGACTGTGCCTCACCCCCGAACGCCACGTGGAGTCAATAAAACATTTACAATCCTGAGATATGGATCCACACACACTTGCTTTAACAGCTGCCACCAGCCCCTTTCTCTACCCAACAGCCAGAATCTGAGAGGCAAGTTTCCAACCTTTGTGAGATTATAGTTAAAAAAAATCACCTGCCAAGTAAATTTCACAAAATATTTAACCTGATAAGTCATTAGGGTCTAGAATTTGAATTAGAGTGAAGTCCTTCAGTTTCAAAAGGCCACTCTATCCAGAGCATCAGTAAGGCAGAATTTCTAGCCCTGAAGTCACTGGTCCCAAGGTGTTGAGGAGCTATGTTGGAAGACACCAAGAGTACATCCAGGGCAAGCACTATGGCTTGCTCTGCCCCGAAATTCCATGCAAAGTTCAGGGGCAGGGGATGCTGCTTGAAACCTGCAGTTTAAAGCTGGACCCGGCCAGGCCTAGTTCAGCATCAAACAGGCGTGCCCTGCCTCTGAACTCCATGTGGAGTTTGAGGGGGGAGCGAGCTGTAGTTCTTGCTCTGGGCAGTTTTCAACAGATATGCCATAGATCACCAGGCATAGATTTGATTGGATAATGGCCCCTACCTACCACAAATCCTCTGCCCATAAAATTTAAGATTTCCAGCCTAATAGATGTACTCCGCTATAGTTCCTTGATCCACCATTTGGACCTTGATACTTTCCAACACAGCTCCTCAACACCTTGGGACTCAGTGACTTAAGGACTAGAAATAGTGTGTTACTGATGCTCTGGGTAGAATGGCCTTTTGAAGCTGAATGACTGCAGCTGGAATGGTAATATTTTGCTTCTTGAATTTGTATATTTCCTTTTGAATCAATGCTATTTTACTGCGTAGTTAACCCTTTTTGGTTTAGATTATATTATTTTAATCGTCTCGGCTTTTTGTTCCCTTGATTTTATTCTTGCACAGTTTTGATACATTCCTTTGATCACATTTTATTTATTTATTTTATTTATTTATTTATTGGTTCCACTTTTATACCGCCCTCCCCCAAAGGGCTCAGGGCTCATTTTGTGGTATTTTCTCTTCAAGTGACTTCAGTCTAATTCTTGTCCTAGACCTTCATGGTTACACTGAGCAGATTTTGGGACGCACAAAGCAAGGAAGTGGACAATCACTCCCTGAATAAGTACTTGCAACAAGTTTGTGTGAAAATACAAGGAAATGTCTCTGTTTCAGATCAAGATCATCTCAATAGTGGCAACTTTGGTTTTCCGCTAAATGAAAAATTAGTGCAATATTATACCTTTACATTTTTATCATATGGTATTGATTTTGTGTGCCACCTCTGGCGCATGTAAATCATTTCCAAGCAACAATTTTGTTTTGTTACCTCATTTCCACTTGCTACAACAAACTCTGACAAAGTGCCTTGCTTCCAGGGAGGAATGGCTGCCCATACCTAAAAAGTGAAGAATCTCCAAGTTCAGGTATCCTTTCTCAATGCTTCAATAACAGAAGTTAGCTTTCAAAAAAAACACACAGTGCAAGCCAAGCAAAACTATTTATGGGTTCACAAATTGCACATGGAATTGGTAGTCAATTGTTTTGTCCCAGCCACACTTAGAGTCCAGTCTCACCTGGATAATTGGTTACACAAAATAATTCCTAAGCTAACCAGACCCTATAATAATTCTGCTAATTAAAGAAAAATAAATCTATAAAGTTATTTTTAATTTGTTTTATAAATAGGACATGTTACATATTAACAGAGTCATTGAACAGAACCAGACATAAGAGTGTGAGTCAAGGCATTCACACTTTTTTCTGTAACACAACTTACCATATCACACAAAGAATCTCACACCATGGTCAACCACTAATTCCATGACAGATAATTATTTTTTTTCTTTGCAGATCATAAGGAAGAATAAATTGTGTCCTTATACAGGCCTATTTTAAAGCCGGGAACCTCAGAAGTGCAAAGACATGAAATTTGCCCCTGGACCAGGCAAACAAGCATGTAGATGATGGCAGCTTATGTATGAGCACGTTCTTAGACTGGACACTGTGGTGAACCGACAATTGCAGAACAGTAATTCCAGTCTAAAACCACTGAAATGAAAACCTAACTTCTCCTTTCTTCCCAATAAATACCACAAAATAAGCAAGAGGAAGAAGTAGGAGAGGGAATCTTCAGCCTCTGCTCTTGGCTAAAATAGAAGATGCTCACTGAAGTCATTCATTCTACTAAAATTGGGGAGGAGGGGACAAAGGAAGTCAAACTGATTCCTATTCCTTTCTCTCAAATCATTTGTCATTCCAATAAAGGAAGAAATGTATCTGGTACTTTACCTCATCTCCAGGTTTGAAATAGTCCACATTTAGTCCACATTCCATAATTTTGCCAGAAACATCCCGGCCAAGTGTTATAGGAAATTCACTGCCTGAGCTTTTAATCATCAGAGGATCTCGCTTCATCCTTAAAGCAGCAGCTCCATAGCCACCTAGCAGAAGAAGAAAAAAAGAATCTGAGCAGAGTTGTTGAGTTTCCTTTTGGTTTATACAACACATCTTATCCCTGCAGGTCACATGACTCAGACCACTAGTCCTTCAGAGTCAGTATACTCAGACTGGCAGCAGCTCTCCAGGGTCTCTAGTACAGGTCTTTCAAATTACCCACTACCTCTTCCTTTAAGCTGGAGATGCCAGGAATTGAACCTGGGCCCTACTGCATGCCAAGCAGATGCTCTACCAATGAGCCAAGCCTTTGCTCATTATCTTGTTCATTAGCCTTGTGAAGTAGACAGCCATTATTTCCATTTTATGAAAAGTAACTGAGTCTCTAGAAGAAACAATGAAATTAGGTATTTTTTTCAATTACCTATTAGATTAATATATTGCCAACATGGTCTAGGACAGGGGTCTGCAACCTGCGGCTCTGGAGCCGCATGCGGCCTTTTCAGCCTTATACTGCTGCTCCGCATGGCCTGGAGGTCGGAAGGTAGCGTGGGCGCGTCCCTCCAGAGCAGCGATGGAAGGAAAGGTGAGTGGAGGGGTCAAACCGGAGGCGGCTCCGTGTAGAGCCACCTCTTTGGCTCAGTAGATCTTTGGGGCCATGGAAAACAGGTCCAAATGGCTCTTTGGGTGGTAAAGGTTGCTGGCCCCTGGTCTAGGAAGCCTTCAACAAAACAATAACACAGAGGTTCACAGTTTGCATTCAGTATACATTGAAAATATAACTTCATTTGTTCACACAACAATGCTAGTAAAAGGCAAGTACAACAGATTGACCATTTTGTTTTAGGAAAACTGCTGAGGTTTAATATCAGGGTTAAGATTTTCACTTGTGTGCTATATCATTAAGTAAGACACTAAAGACAGTAACACACACCACTACCCCTCACATTTATACTTTAACTGTTTTTCTAGCCAGGTGGACAGAAATTTCTCCAAAATCACAAGTTTTATGCTTGTGTGTATATGTGTATTCTGAAATTTAATGAATTTTCTTGATTAGAAACAGGCACCACAAAACATAGTTATAGCAAATGTATCATTTGCAAATTCAGGATCTCACTAATACAATGACTCATATAGAAGACTCAATATATTATACCTGTTGCTACCAATGATAACAAAAAGGGAAATCCTATGCAGCTAAGCCAACTTAAGCCCCTTAAATTTTAATCAGTTTGTATGCTTTACTATGCATGGAAATAGCTAGGTAGGAGAAAGAAAGAAAGAAAGAAAGAAAGAAAGAAAGAAAGAAAGAAAGAAAGAAAGAAAGAAAGAAAGAAAGAAAGAAAGAAAGAAAGAAAGAAAGAAAGAAAGAAAGAAAGAAAGAAAGAAAGTGGACCCTGTGCATATTCACACAAACTGTTCAAGCCTGAATAAATATCAGAACATTCAAAAATGAAGTCCATAACAATCTGTACTTTCCACTGAAATCACTTCTAGAACAGTCACTGCACAACCTACTGTAACAAACTGGCTCCTTAAAGTCTAAGCAATTTCCCTTCTGATCCCAGGAAAATATAAGAATGCATCTAGGACTAATTCACTTTGTGGGATTGAGCTGTTAGAGTGGCATAAACTTTTATATGAAGAGCCCTATGAGAAGTGGGCTTAGGAAAACTCATGGCACAATCAATGCAACCCTAAACAGTTACACCTTTCTAAACTGGACTTTCTAAAGATTATGTAAAATTAGATTTAGTATTGCACTTAGTGAACAGCACTACATAAGAGTGCAAAATGTAACAATATTTAAGAACAACTTTCCAGTTTAAAACACTTCACATACATTTTCTCTGTAACTTGCACCATAAATCTCTACCTAGTTTTACCAATTAACAGGAAACTAATATATAAACACTTACTTCGCATGTTAACATCTATGGGATTTAAACTTGCAGCATGGACTTTAATAATAACTTCATTGGGAAAGTGGATTATAGGCAACATCATATTGTTTGTGAATCGTAGCACATCATTTTTCCCATAACTGTCAATCACCCAGGATGGCATGGTTATATGCCACTGACAGGAGATGTGGAAATCTCTACGCATAAGCCACTGAGTCAAATTTGTCCCTTTCCCAACACAGGTGACTCCTGACCTTTGGCAGTGGAACAAACTACTACACAGATTCCCACCAAGCCTGTGTACTCTGAGTAACATGATTGCAAATTTAAAAACTGGTTAAGGCTTTTTCACAGCGCACAGGACTTTAGCGAGCAAGCCTTGAACGGCCTCTTATCACGATCGGAACAAAAACTAACAATGCTTAACTATATATTATTTTTAAAAGCGTACATATTTTGACAAGCTTGTCACTAACCAAGACCCTAGATAAATAGGAGAATTAAAATAAAGAACAGCCTTCGCTTCTCTATACATCTCACAGACGCTTCATTCCCTTCTTTACTGAAATATCAATACCCCAATTCCCTCAAAATAACGCCAGACAATGAAGAGGAGCCACCCTCAATATCCTGCTGCCAAGACCTGCCTCAGTCCCTTTCCCTTCCTACCACCACCGCCCCCCGCAATGTCCAGCCCTCACAGCAGCCTGCCCTGCGTCCTTCAAACTAACTCCGCGCTTAACCCAACAATTCAGTTCCGCCTACAGACTCCCGGGCTCTGCCTCTACCGAGCCTATAGGAACGCAGGATCGTGCTAGCGTATGACTCTCGAACCAATTAGAGATGGTGATAGTAGGACGCGCTTCTCAAGATGGCGGCGCCCATGTTGTTTTTCGTACACTGCCGGACTAGTAGAGACTAGCCCTAGGAAAGCTATTAGAACTTCTCGGCCGTGGGGAAGATGCTGCGCGCCTCGCTCCGAGAGGTGAGGGAGGGCGCGGCTGGGATGGATGCTGCTTGAAACAGCGCTGTGTCGCCTTATAAGCAGGAGGGGTTCCCGTTGAGAGTGAATGCTTACTAGTCCCCAGTGCCTATAAGAGGTGTATGACAGAAAGAAATACAACTTGGAAACCTTTGTCAAGCTGCACCTGTTGTATTTCACAATGGAATGCAGCTTTATAAGCATCGAAACCTTGCCATGGGAAAAAAAATGGCAACTTGTCCAAATAAAGAGAAGTCTAGATGCTGCTCCTTAAAGCCTATTAGATTTTATTCTAGCACATGTTTTTGTGGACTATAGGTCCTTTGCTGGAATAAAACTTCGTTCATTTTTTAATTGTTCCTACAAAGACTAACATGAGTATCCTCTGAAACCTTAGGCCATTTTGTATTATTGTTCTGGTCTTGTAACATGCAAAGATTCTGGCCACACCAGCTTTGAATACTGACCTGTTTTTACTACTTTTGAGTATGTTTCTTGGATGTGGGTAAAAACCAAAAAAGAATAAAATGTCAGTTATAATTCAGTTAAGAGAACGCAGATAGCTGATACCTTTAGCTCTTAAGTAATTCCCAACATGAAAAAAAGAATTGCTAGGTAGATTCTCTTCTCCTTCATTAGAGTAAATGAAAAGTGCTAGTCAGACTTCCCTGGGCAGAGAATTACATGGGTGAGATGCCACAAGATCCTCCATCTTCAACTGCAAGATCTGGACAACATAACAGTCCTGAAAATGCCTGCTGTTAACGGTGTAAACCAGACCTCGGTCTATGCCAGGAATAGGCCTAAAACAGCATGTATAATACAGCCACGTATAATCACCAGTTATAATGGGATTGTGATAATATTTTTTAAAAAACAAAACAACAACCCTAGCCAGATGGAATGATTTCTGTAAGCATAACATTACTTTCTTGCCTCCCCCTTCCTGCTTTTCCAGTAGCAGTATTTCAGGAGGGGGAGCATTTTGGGCTGCAAATAGGAGGATAGCAGCGAGAACAGGTGGAAATCCTTCCAACTAAAGAAATGTTCCTTTGATTTGAACCTTTAGTAGGTGCTTTGCCATATGAAGATACATGCAGTATCGATCAATAGGAAGGGAAATGATAATGGTTATTGTTTCCATGGTCAGTGACCCCAAGTCTTGGCTATTATCCGACATGCATTGGAATTCTGACACTTCCTTTGACTTCTGTCATATTTTCTGGAACACATGATTGGATAACACTGTAGGAATTGATTTATTACCTAACACACAATTTATGGGTAACAGATCCTGAGTATCAGTGGAAAAGGCTGTCTACAACTTAAGTCTATATATACATGCCTTTCTAGCCTACTTGCTGAATGGCCTCCAGAAAGGCTTGGGACTGTTTTATACAATGCATGTTGTAATAGTTATTTTTTAAAATTACACTGTTTCTATTATTCTTAAGGAAAAACTTGTGTTGGTGGACGCCGTTCTCTCCTTCCCAGCATTATCCTTGGAACTGCCCAGTGAGAAATATTAGACAGAGAGGGACAATTCCAGATCATTGAGCTTTATTGCTGAGATTGCTTTGAGGACACTTTTTTCTGACTCTAGTTTAATACTCTAACCACACCCTTGATTTTATATAGTTGCTCATAAAGTTGTTTTCTCAATCAATTATTTTGCCTCTTTGATATACAAAAGTACTGTATGCACAAAGCTTGCTCAAGGTAGGACACTTTGTTTTCGAAACCTGATATCTTTAAGATTTATTTCTCAATTTCTTTTAAATAGTGTCTGTCATTTCAGATTTCTGCAGCATTAAAGGAAGGCCAAGTGAGTCCAATACAGCTCTGTCAAAAATGTCTGACCTTAATCAAAGATACCAGATTTCTTAATGCTTATATTACTATAGCAGAAAACACAGCATTAAAGCAGGCTGAAGCATCTGAAGAAAGATACAGAAAAGGTAATTCCATCCTGCAGTATTTTTTGTGGTTTTGACAGTTATTTTTTTTAAAGCTGTGACAGCTGAGTTTAATTTAGTCTAGTATAGGGTTCACAAATCCCAGGAACCAGGACATCCTAGCACTCAGAAATTTCATGGTTGCATGTAGTAATTTCAGCAGTGATTTTATTACAGTGTCTCAGCAATTCTAAGTGGATGTATAAATCCAACCAGTATTGGATTGGTTGGATGTATAAATCCAACCACTGGTGAAAAAGAGAGGAAAGAATCCTCTTTAGTCCCCAAAAATGTTTGGGACCATGAGACCAGCCCTAACGGAAGCCATTCGGATTGGGTGCTGTAATAAGGACAGGAATTAGCCAAGATAGTACAAAAAAGCTGGCTAGGTCCAACCCAAAGTTTATCACTGCATCCAAATGTTTCGTTGTGTAACTTAACAATAAATTGTTATATGACAGAAAAAGTTCTTGTAATTGTTTGTTTGTAAACTTTTATACCAGCCAATAGTGGTGGATGAATTCACTTCTTTACCAATTGTCTTCTGCACTGCCTCCAATATTCAATTAAATTGAGCTTTTAAAAACATTAATAGCATTATTAAACATTGGGGTGAGGTGAGGTTATGGTTAGAGGTAAGCTCTTGGTTTTGTAATCAGGGTTATCCCTATATTTTTAAATAGTGCAGTACTTTTTGTGATAGCTTTTATAAATTTGTGAAAAACTGTGAAGAACTTAAGCTTTGATTTGAGGAAAGTAATCATTATAAAATTTAAAACCCCAAAGGATAAAAAATTAGTGAGGCTCTAAAATTTAGGGACTGGTTCTTATGGCCAAACAAAATTTGTCAAGTCCCTAGCAGCATGGGAGATTTATGACAGTTCTCAATACATATTTGTTTGTACTGGTATTATGTGCCTGTCATGCTGTCAGCATGGGAATCACATTCCATGATATTTAGCTGCTGTTATGCAGCCAAATCTTGGCCTACTTTGAATGTGACACTGGCTAGGCTAAGAGCATGACTTTTGCATGTACTCAGTATCTTGCTTTAACTGGGCTACAACTTGTACAAAACAGCTGTGCAAGCTCAGGTGATGTGTGAGAACAATAACCTCAAAGATTGCGTATCTTTGGCAAGCTAAGTTCTTGAGAGTGCTGCACATGCATTACAAGCCAATTTAAACAACACCATACAAAGTCCCATAGTCTGACTTCTGATACCTGTGCATGTGCACTTAAACTAAGCATTACAAAAAGTCTAAAGCCCCATGTGGCTTAAACAGAGTACTTTCATTTGGTCTAGTTAGCATTCTTCCAGTTTACTTCAACTCAAACCAAGTATACTTGCTTGAATGATTTGTAGAACAAAGCTCTGTTTAACAAAATGTTGAAAACAAACCTTGGTAAAGGTTGGTTCTTGATCAATTGTATATTTGTATCCTGTGCTACAATTAAAGAAATTAGGATATTATATACCTGGGATTCCCATAGCATTCCCCATTCAGTTACGGCTATTTTTTAAGAGGTGAAACAATATCAAAACCATTTTTTATTTGTCAAGTACATGGAAGTCATGGTTGATATGGCTGAGGCTCAGTAGGATGTGTCTTATAAATATTAAACACCAACACAGGATTAGGCTGCCTGAAAATATGTTTTGTTGAATTGAAGAACTCTCCAACTGATTAAAAAATAGATAAAGATACTCCTTAGTGCAAGCACCAGGTCATCATAGACCCATGAGGTGACATCATATTACAACATTTACTGGGATTTATGGGATGTGTTTATGGGATGGTTTGCCATTGCCTTTCCCAGTCAACTAAACTTTATTCTCAGCATGCTGAGTCCTTATTTTACTGGCCTCAGAAGAATGGAAGGCTGAGTCAACCTTGAGCCAGCTACCTGAAACCGACTTCTGTCCGGATTGAATTCAGATCATAAGCAGTACTTCAGTGACTGCAGTACTTCAGTTTACCACTGACAAGCTATGTGACACTCAACTGCACTGTCATAGCAAATTATATGACTGAATACAAGATTCCTCTTGCAACCACAAAAAAATACCAAATTGTCTTGCTTTGCGGCTTGGGGTTGGCTCTGGTTCATTGGAGAAGAGCCACCCTGTGGCAAATAAGTACTGTGCAGAGTTTTATGGTTGGAGAATATACTCCAAACCCAGCTACTTATCACTAAGCATTATTGTGCCTGCAAAAAGTGGTTTAATGAAAAGGGTTAGGATGCCTGATCCTACACTACTGTAGCTACTGAATCTACTGAAGGAATGCACCTTGTTGCCCCTGAAAAATGTAAAAAGGATTCCATACATATGATTCCATACATATGATTTCCATACATATGATAATGTAAAAATGATTCCATACATATGATTTAAAATGTCCTTGTGTTGTCCATAATGTAGGGCAGAGGCTGGGAGATTTAGATGGAATTCCTATTGCAGTGAAAGACAACTTCAGTACGACGGGTATTGAAACCACGTGCGCATCCAATATGTTAAAAGGTAAATCAGGGGGTTGGAGTGGTTTTTTTTTTTTAATCTCAGATCATTTCAGGAAACAAACAGAAGTGTTATTGTTTAGACATAATTATTTGTTCTTTCATGTAACTATACTGATGAGTGAATTCACTGGATTATTAATATGCTGTCCTAAATGACTCCCAAGAATTTGGTAGCATACTTGCGTTGAGCAGGATAGTTATAGCCAAGGCTATTTCTTTGCCAAATGAACACTTCTGAGGCTTTAAGACTGTTGGAGTTCACTGCACAGAGAAGCGGCTAACACACTGATTAAAAGGGTAAAAGGTAAATGCTACATTTAGGATAGGAAAGAGGAAAAGATAGCATGCTGCTAGTGTATTAGCTAGGAAGCGTCTCTGCAACTAACTTCCAAGAAGAAGCTGGATATTAGACCTGAGAGTATCAATCTAAGGACAGACAAGGGGTGACACAAAAGGACGGAGGGGTCACTAACTTTACAGCCCTCTCTAAGTGACACTTGCCCTCCTTTTGTTGGATCTTCTCAGGTCCTTTGCACATTAGACATTGCTGCATCCAACAAAAAGAACTGTACGAATTATACTGCTCCTGCCTCTTTATTTTAGTTACTAGCACAGTTGTGCAACTTGGGCAGGAACCAGCCAAAGTTAACTTTCAGTAGGAATTGCTCTGCTCCTTCTGCCCTTTGACTTTTGGGAACAGTGTGGGGGTCTTGAAATGGGGGCTGGCATGGGGGGAAATCATCAGCAATTTTGTGCGAGCTGCCATGCCATAGATACAAGCAAAATGAAACATAGCAGTGTTTTAATTTTGTGTGAATTATGCCTGCATAAATCCAACAAATCTTGTTGCACTTTTCTATTAATTGATTTTCTGATCCTTTTATAATGATTTTTATGCCAACTCTTTGGTATGCTACTAATACAGTTGTATTCATTTGTACTGTTGTTGGTTCTTAGCTAGTGTTTAGGTAATACTGCTGATTTGGATTTTTAAGGGAGTTGTTTTTACCTTGCTTCTGTTTATCTGTTCGCTTTATTATTTGATTTTAGTATTTTTAGCACCTGGGAAATCAATAGATACAGTTTTCTGGATATCATTATTTTAAATGATTGCTTGAAGAATTATTGTAGACTTCTGAGTAATAAAAATCTGCATGATATTGCAGTAATCTGGTTCTGTGAATCATGTATTTCAGTAAATCCTCTGATGACAAATATGCAAGTAAGTTTTTATTACATAAACAGCTCCAGTTTTGTATAAAACAAAATTATACAATTCTAGTTACATCTGCTTACATAAGCCTACCAGAAGATCGTAGTGTAGCTCCTTTGTATGAGGGCAAGACAGAACATCACAAATAAGAGAGAGAGAATCTTGGTTCATCCATCATGCCCAGAAATTCTGCAATTTACAGCTTTCTTAAAATTGAGACCAATTCCAGATTTGAAACTACACAGCAATAGGTACAGAACTGATTTGAAGGTACACCTGAGTCCCATAGACTGATGATGGACAATCAGAACTGTCCAGTCATCAGTTAATTGGAGCAAACCTTAGCACTATCCAGAACACACAGGTTATTTTAAGGCTAAAGCCAACAGAAGATTCCTTGTATGTCCAAAACTAGAGATAGTTGTTAAATGATACACTAGCTAGCAAGTCAATAAATACCAAATTCAGTAGCTTTGACTAGTAGAGGTGGGGCATGTAGCTCACACAATCAGCCCTGTTTATTTTTCAGTTGTAGAATTTTGGTTGGTTTAATAAGAAATTTCCCAAAATAGGTAAAACATTTGAAAAAAAGATTGAAAAATGTAATACTGTTTTAGGACAAGCAGTTGTCCATAGTCCAATTGCCCATTTTGCAAGAGCAAAGTTCAGCTACTATGGTATTATGTTATAAAGTTATAGAAAATATATGGTCTTCAATCAATCCAGCATCTGTTTTTTTCAGGTTATATACCCCCTTACAATGCAACAGTAGTTCAGAAACTGCTGGATCAAGGAGCTGTACTGATTGGAAAAACAAATCTAGATGAATTTGCTATGGGGTAAGTTCAGTGAATTCCCCAGGCTTGCCTGCCTCGTGCTTGGTGCTCTATTTTGCTTTTGTTGAATTACAGAATTGATAATGTGCAGGGAGATGGATCAGATGCTGAAGTCTTTGCATACCCCAGATCTAGAAATCTGAAAGGATATTTGTTCCTGTTCTTATGTCGAGCATTTCACCTGACAGTGTGGCCATGCATGTCTTTGCAAGCTTGTCTTTGCAAACCTGGTGGTTGGAAATTACACCTTTTTTAAAAAGGGGGAAAAAGTAAAGCTCTCTAGGTGTTTGAATAGTAAACTGAATACATTATATACTGTACTTGTGTGAAATTGCATCCCTAAACATTTATCCAGTAAGGGCATGTAAAATAATTTGGTTACTATGGTTGAATGTGCATGCTGATTGACAGAGGTAATGATCTCTGACTGTTCCTTGGAATTGTGGAGCAGTCTCATAGCTCATGTCCAGAATTATTAAATTCCCATGCTGTGGGGGGAATCTTTTCAAAAACTACAGAAAAATATTTAAAGAATTACTAATTTCTTACCCCTGAAATACCAGTTACAGTAGCTCAAGTTATACTGAATGCATATATGCATGCACAGCATACCCTTGATTTTTCTTTTTCATGCATTGAGTAACTCTTGTGTTATATATAATGCACATTATCACCTCTCAGTATATAGTCCCTGATTCCATTTGTAAAGTGAATGTGTGAAAGGCCTTTCTTACAAGCAGATTATGCACATATATACAGTCTGTACATGTGTTCAGTGCAGCATGTAGAAATGGCTAGTGTGTAAAGAGTCTGGACTGACAACTGACTGATCTTCTGTGGTTCCACTTTATAGCAAGTGGTTTCGAATATGCTTCAATAGAGGAAAGATAGCTGAACCTATCAATAAGCCTGTGCCTTCCTTCCCCCTCCAATTTGCTTTTTTTCTAGGTCTGGAAGTACTGATGGGGCATTTGGACCAGTGAGGAACCCCTGGAGTTATTCTCGGCAATACAGAAAAAAGCGTATGCGAAACTCCAGCCTGCCAAATGAAGAGCTCAGCTGGCTGATAGCAGGCGGGAGCTCTGGAGGCAGTGCAGCTGCAGTATCATCTTTCACATGCTTTGCGTAAGAAGCTTTTTAAATAGTTTGTAATTTAAAATCATAGTTCTATTAATTAAGTGTTTAGTGCCAAAAGTTTGGTGGGTGCCAAACAGAACCGTGAAGGTACTTCACTTCTAAATAGTATTTGACATTTATTCTGGACCAGACAGGATTAAAGTGGATCAAAATGAGTAGAGAGGACATAGCCATCCCCCACCTTCACTTTTTAATCCCAAAGCTGACTCATCATTCCATTGTAAATTCCTTTTATAATCTCCACAGGAGCACTTTGTACTGCTTGAAAAGAATTTGTGGCAATAAGGAGTAAGGATGTTACTGATCCTCCTTCCCTTTTGCTATTTGAGAAATGCCATGGGATCAAAAAGCTATATAGTAGCTCAAACACAGAAAAACGTAAATGTTTTGATTTGGTAAAATGTACAACATCCTTAATTATGAAATTATTTTGCATTATTTTGATGTCAGTGTGAGCTGCATTATTTTGATGTCAGTGTGAGCTAGATAGTCTGAAAATCTCACTCTAGGGCTCATTCCGCACATGCAGAATAATGCACTTTCAAACTGCTTTCAGTGCTCTTTGAAGCAGTGCGGAATAGCAAAATCCACTTGCAAACAGTTGTGAAAGTGGTTTGAAAACGCATTATTTTACGTGTGCAGAAGGGGCCTAGCTCTCTTCTGATTCTAGGTTTATTCTCAGTTATGTAGCTGACAATAAGAATGACTTTAAAAGCAAAAGGGGGTGGGGTGGGGGAATAACTAAAATATTCCCAGTTTTCAATAAACTCATAGATGGTTATTTTCCATAAACAAGAAATATACAAATAGAAAAAAAATGCCTGGTGGAGAAATGTGATTGACATATGAAGAGAAGGTTATAGATTATTTAAAGCCACAGCATGGGTTTCTTTAATTTACTCATAATTTGTTTCATCTTCACTATATCTCAGTTAGCATCTGTATGCATACCATTCCACTCCATGTGTCTGATGAATTAACATTTCTGACATTAACAATGCAACCCTTTGCAGAGATGAAATGGGCTTAGACTAGAATGACTTCATAGGACTGCACTTAGGTCTTAGGTCATGTATTCCATATATTATTACAATGAATCTGGACATTCCCTTTGGTGTAATTCACAGGTGTAAGGGCAAAGCTAAATGTGACATGAAATCTGTTAATTGTAATTTTTTTCACAACCCATAGGGCACTGGGATCTGATTCTGGGGGGTCAACGAGGAATCCAGCCTCTCTCTGTGGAGTTGTTGGTTTGAAGCCAACATACGGCTTAATTTCTCGTCATGGCCTCATTCCACTTGTGAATTCTATGGATGTGCCAGGCATTTTGACTAGATGTGTGGATGATGCAGCAACTGTGTTGGGTACGAGAAATGTTCATGTTTCCCCTGTGCACTTGTCTCAAAACTAGTTCAGTTGCAGTGGTATACCCTTTTCTGGAGTTTAAAAATTTCTTTGCTTCTTTCAGGAGTACTCGGTGGGCATGATCCAAAAGACTCAACCACGGTACAGGACCCCTTTCATCCATTCCAACTACCCAGTATTTTGGATGCCAGTCATCTCTGCATAGGCATACCAAAGGTGACTATACATTTATTCATTGGGCAGGGGCAACTGAACTAGTTCTCAAACACATTTTTATTGGTATCCTAATTCAGACTAGGATAGCCTAGCCTACACAGCCCAGTCGGAGTCAACAGCCGCAGAGCTGAGCTCTCTCTGCCTGATTCAGCTTTTAATGATTTCCCTGCCTCCCTTTTCTACCTTATCGTATTCTGGACACAGCTGTGGCACTGGAGGTTTCCGGACGATTCTTTTTTGATGGTATGTGCAGCTGGACTCCAGAAACAGAGTTTGTTTGGGCAAGGATAACATCTGACCCACGCCCCGCTATCTTCCATTGTAATGGAGATTAGGAGAACGCGAAAGCGAGTCCGCTCTGATCCAGACATACACCCAAAGACAAGTCAGAAAGCCTGTAAACAGACAAAACTGGATGCTTACACCAACTTTCAATCTACTTCCACAACAGGTAGTGAACTCAAGCTTTCCAACAGGTTTACAGCGTTGGGTGAGTCTGTTTTGTCTCCGGCTGGGCTGGAGGAGGTTCCTTTAATTGCAAGGGAGACGGGGGAAGATGTTGTTTTAGCAGACCCTTTGGCTGATAAGTACTGCAATAACAGCGGCAAGGGGCCAATGGCTAGGGGAGAGGCTTTTATTCTTGAACTTTTAGCAAAGAAGGCTTTTTTAATTTCCAAAACGTTCAAGCTACTTTTAATAAACTTTGCTTCAATCAATGACAAGCTGGAAGCCTTATGTTCCTCAAAGTGCACTGAACATCCTAACTTTTTTAAAAAGACTGCTTCTCAGGAGTTCAGACTGGGATTTGATCAAGCCAAGACTTTTCTATTCCCAAATCCAGACACTTTTTCTTCCACCTTGTCCATACAGAAAAACCAAGTGGCTCTAATGATAAAATACATTAATATAAATGTGGGAAATTGGGACTCATTCCAGTATTCGCAATCCAATCAGTAAGATGCTGAACTGCAAGCTTGGAAGAGTTCAGTTAAACTCCTTCGAACGCCTGCCCTATCAAGGTGGGTTTCATAGAATGATTTTAAATTTTGACTCCTCAGCTTGTCCTACACTCTTGCTCAGGAAGAGAGAGAATATCTTGCCAGAAGTTGGCAACGTATTTCCAGGGAGGGTCTTTAAGAATTACACAGTGAATAAGCTTTCAGTCAATCAACACGACAAGAAAGTACTAGGAAAGGTGACAGCCTCTACTTCGCCTGTAATGACACCGATTTCCGTGCCTACTAACAACGGCCCCTCTGCAGTCTCAACAATTGAGAGTTTGATATGATGAATGGAGGAATATTGAACAACTAGCCGGAAGAGGCCATGGAGTTAGAGCATCCACCTGCCAGTCAGGCTAAAGGCAACTCTTATTCAACCAGCTCCTACTACTAAAGGCCTTGAGGCTGCACCTCGCCAAGAACACAGACCACCCTACTACAATGCTACAGAGCCTGTGTCAAAACCACCCACAGCAGCTCACGATGAAACATACTGTTTCCCAACAAATACTGATCTTACTTCCAACACCTATCCAGGCTGCTACCTCTCTAGCACTTGAGAATGTATACCATCAAACCTCCCCCTTACATTGGGAGAGGTAGACCTCAGGTCCACAAATGTACTCGGATAAAGATACTCTCCAAAAAACTCCAAAGAAATCTTGGTTCGAGGAGCTGAAAGAGCTGAGGATGACCTCTACTCCAATCAACAGAAGCCTACCCAAACATCAGCATCCCTCTATCAAAGGATAAGTTACTACGTCTCAGAAGGCGGATCAGGTTATAGATAATAACAGATCATCTGGGACTTCCATTCAAGTACCGATTGAAATACATGCGTTTTAGAGCTTCTTGAATAATACAACTCAGCCAAGCCCCACCAAAGAGATTATAATTGACTATTCTTCAATGTAAGCTTCAGATACACATACCTTCCATGCCAGACCCTCGACAGGGCTACAAGGTATCGGATGTGTGGTCCAAAATGACCACTTAAATTACAACCATAGACCAATCTCAGTGACGCTTCAACCCTTATCAAAATCTCTTTAGCCAATCTGGGACCAACACAGCATGGGGGGGAAGTATCTCCAAATCCAAGCCAGAGAAGAGATGTAATTTCCATCATCGGGTGGAATATAGGCCGATGGATCAAGAAATGCGATAATCACGATTTCCTCACTTATCTACAAAAAAATTCCCACGCTTATAGCCTTACAAGAAACTTGGTCCAATTCAGAGCTTGCCTTAAATGGCTACCAACAATACTCTCTTCCTGCCACAAGAGTATCTAAGTTTGGTCGCTATTCTGGATGACTCTCAATTATTTGTAGCCAACAGCATCAAAGCAACTCTTCTTGACTCCATGTCCCCCTCTTGCACAGGCTGTTTTGGTAGAGGGGGAAGCTCTACACATGATTATAATGAACTTGTATATTCCTGCTGGATTGACACGAGACCTCTTACTCAACACATGGAGCAGGATATCACCATTTGTAGTAAATTTAGAAAATAAACAAACCTGCCTGACGGAGGTGATCCTGGTAGGAGATTTTAACGCCAGAATGGTAACGGATCTTTCTACCACTTTGGCCCATTTGAATCAGGAGGATGATCTCGCATAGCTTCTTCTAAGCCCAGCTCTTCGCCTCCTCAAAGCGACTCTCTCGTGAATGTGGCAGGAATCCAGTTAATCAAATTTGCCATCAAATTCAACAAGTTAGGGTTAAACGGCCTCAAGTGCTATAGGAATGCAGACTGTTTTACCTTGGTAAACCCTCGCCGTGCTAGCGTGATTGATTACATCTTAATATCCCCCCTATCTACACCAGTGTGTTACATCTTTTAGCGTTGGGGACTTATTGCTAAGTGATCATCTTCCACTCAATGTAACTTTTTCATTTGAGGTAAAGGCTAATACAGAGGACCCCACCAACCTTAGGCATCAGAAAATAACATGGTCACCTCAGGTGGCTGCTGCTACAGAAACACTACTTAGCTCTTCTACATTTAATAAACTAAAAGAGAATATATTACAGGCTG
Source organism: Sphaerodactylus townsendi (assembly GCF_021028975.2). Taxonomy (NCBI): domain Eukaryota; kingdom Metazoa; phylum Chordata; class Lepidosauria; order Squamata; family Sphaerodactylidae; genus Sphaerodactylus; species Sphaerodactylus townsendi. The sequence continues at coordinate 123,877,970 of NC_059425.1, read as the reverse complement.
ACACACCAGAATGTGGAATACATCACTTTGAACAACTAGTTGTAAATTTAGCAGGGGAACTTCAAGCCGTCTCCTCGACCAAATCTAAGGCTGTAAATGGTCATAGAGAATGGTTTGATCACTACTGTATTGAATTTAACAACTTAATACGATCATTATATAGAAGTTACCGCAGCACAGGTGAGGAAAAGCTACTCAGCAATATAACCCAACTGAAAAAGAATTTTCAAATTATGGTACAATGGAAACGAAAAAATCAGTTCGAACAGCAGTGGGAACAACTATATCAAGCCACTTTAACAAATAACATTAAGCAATTCTGGCAGATCATAAATAGAAGGGCCCAAACTTGCAGTATCCAGTTGCCCCATATTTCACCAGGACCGATGGTTCAGTTATTTTTCCAATCTGTTCAATGCTAGCCTAACTGAATATCCTGATTCCACTTCAATACCAGAGAGGAGCTGGGCCAGATTGGCCTGAGGTTCATGCTCAAGAAGTGAGTAAACTAATCAGTGGTTTGAAAAGCTGCAAGGCCCCAGGTACTGATGCAATAACACGAGAACTACTTAAATCCTCACCCAGGTGTTGGGCTACAACTCTGGCTTCCTTTATTTACCCATGTAAATAACACGTACCGCATCCTTAAAGATGTGGCTGGCATCTATAGTTGTCCCACCTACAAAAAGGGTGATATTAATTAATCCTTCAAACTATCGGCCCCATAAGCCTATTATCTGTAATTGGCAAACTATATGCAAAACTAATTCTTAGGAGAGTGGAAGATTGGGTCAAGTAAGTAGAAGTAATAGGACCGGAGCAAATTGGATTCACTAAAAATAAATCAACACTAGATCATGTAACAGTTTTAGCACACTTAGCTAACAAAAGCATAATTCATAATAACCGTAAACTTTTCGCAGCTTTCCTGGATTTAAAAGGGGCATTTGACTCCATATCTAGAGCCCTACTGTGGAGAAAAAATTGATGATGCTACATATCGACCCCGTATCACTGTTGTCATAAAACAGTTATACACTCCTCGTACTAGCTGTAGAATAAGAGCCGCAACAAAAGGACCGCTCACAGAAAATATCACCACAACCAGAGGGGTCAAACAAGGTACACATTGGCCCCCACTTTGTTCAACATATTCCTTAGTGATCTAGTGCCAACCCTCCAGAAGGCCAATGGGCATGTTCCCAAATCCAAGTGCTAAAACACGCGTCTCGCCATTTTATGCTGACGACATAATCGCTCTTCTTTCCCACACTAAAGTTGGTCTCACTCGCCTCTTAAATTGCCAAAAGGAATATTGTAAGAGGCATGAACTGGTACTTAACTATGAAAAAACAAAAATATTGGTCTTCGCTAGAAGACCCCCCCAGTCATACATGGACCATCAATAACAGACCCATAGAACAAGTTAACCAGTTCAAATATTTGGGCATAACTCTTACCAGCAACCTTAATTGGGCAGTACATAGGAAATTAGCACTCGCTGCAGCTAACAACAGTGCCCCTAGCACTCCAGCGTTTCTTTTTCACTGTGGGCTACCTCAGTATATACCATCCGCATTGAAGGTGTTCAATGCTAAATGCGGCTCTCAGCTCCTCTCTATGTAAGCACCACTTTGGATCGGAGCTATAAACAAAAATATAAACACAGCTCCAGTCCCGTTTTTTCCATAAAATTATGGGCTTACCAAATTGTGCTTCTTATGCAGCCCTATGTTTAGAACTCGGGCAAATATCATATGCCACAATGGGCTCGGCTGAGAACTGTCTGATACTGGCTAATGCGTATCCACTATTTGCAGGATCGCTTCCAGTTTGCTACACCTCATGCAAGTTTCCGACGGCAAATTCTAGGTGGTTGAAACTAGTTGAGGGAAAAATCAACGCTTCTTGGCTTTTCATTAGAGTCGTTAGTCCCTCTTTTCCCCTATCAGAAGCTATTATAGCTGCTTGAAAACAAAGCTATTAGGAACAAGAGTATCGGGATATGATAATGGCTGCGTAGGAAAAACGGTTCCCCCCCTGACCCTCCTTATTCCAATTCAACAAGGACACCTGGCCAATTATCTATAGTGGATCACCAACCCTAAATTACGAAGAGCCTTAACGCTGGCCAGATTCAATCTAATGCCTTCTATGCTGCTCTATGGCAGATATCAACAAATTGATAAACAGAGGAGGCTATGTCCATGCAACATGGGTCAGGTGGAGACACTCGATCATACCCTCTTTCATTGTGTAAGGTTTGCAAAAATCAGAATGTCGCAATCTGCACTTATCCCATTTCTGTATAATAATCTAACCGATGCTCTTAAAATACCTATGCTTTTGAACAACATGGATCCCACAGTGTGCGAGAATGTAGCAAAATTTCTGCTAACGATAATAGACGTAAGTCTAGATGAATACCAATCAATGTCTATGTATTATGACCACATATAGCCAGCAGTAATTTTTCTAGCTTCTATCAGTATCCGATGACGTTTAAGTGAGTCAGCTTAGCTGAAAGAATGTCCCATAGTTACAGAAGGACCATGTATATATTTTAGTACCAGTGTCTATGACTGTGAGCAATGGTGGGCAGGTTTTGTATGCTTGTTTTGTATGTTTATTTTATGCCAATAAAGGCTTGTTACTTACTTACAGCCCAGTCTTGTTAGAGCTCTGAAGCTAAACAGAGTCGGTGGATGGGAGACCTCCAAAGAGGTCCAGGGTTGCTATGCAGAAGAAGGCAGTGACAAACTGCCTCTGAATGTCTCTTGCTTTTAAAATCCCAAAGGGTCACCACCACCATTTCATTTGGGGAGGGAAGATGACATAGCATAGCTTGCCCCCATACAATCTTGGAAGGTCAGTACTTGTATGGGAAACCACCAAGGGAAATTCTGCAGGGAAAGGCAATGACAAACCACCTCTGCTTCTTACTTGCCTTGAAAGCACTTTGCTGGGGTTGCCACAAATTGGTTGTGACTTGAAGGCACTTAAGTACATAATCCATATGACTGGAATACTTTCTAACCTGAAGAAGTAAACCATTCAATCAGGTGGATAATCTTGAATACTGTATTCATCAGCATCCAGTGCTATGCATATCCCCCGAAATAGCAGGAAAGATAACTTTTCTTCTGTGTAACATGCGTTACTCTAGCTATAGAACATCCACATGTGGAAAGATCATCCCCCCCCCAACAGCAATAATTATATTACTATATTGTAAGCATAAGTTTGGTCTGAACAGTCATGCTAATCATTTAAGCACATAGATCAGTAACTGTTGTTTGTATTGAAGCATAGTATGGAGCTAGATGTGTATTCATAATTTAATGTGAGACAATATGCAAGCATTTTTGTTTTGAAATAACATTGATGCAAAAATAATTTGTGGAAGCAAGAGCACTCCTCCAGGGACCACCACTGATCACAGAATTGGGCCTTGCACATTGTGCTATTGTCATGTTTCTTCACACCTTCCCATCACTACTATATGAAACTGCTTAGTCTGCGTTTGGGTTTGTGCAAAGCTGTAACTGACAACTGCTGCTCTTCTTTTATTGATGAGCTCCCTGCTAGTGACTATGCCCTTATTCATCACACCAACTCTTTGGGCTGGAAACTGTTGTGACTCATCTCAGCCATCTCCAAAATGGCTCACAAAGGTAGGTTGTCTTCTGAAGCAAGCTTCGTTTTGGCACTGAATCTATAACTAGAATTGATTGGACTCATAGTGTCATAACTGGCTGCCAAAAGAACCACAGCTGCATATTAATTAAAGTGAGATCTGCAGTTTAGAGAAAATGAATCTGCACTTCCAGGGGTTTTTTTTACATACTACAAAGCAACTTGAGGGGTTTTTCCCACTACATCAGCTTGGATGAGCACTGTAAAATACTCAGAACGATGATTAATGCCATTGTATTTTTCTTCCTTTTCAAGGAATATAATGCACCAGGATTATCAAGTGAAACGCTGGCAGTGTGGTCTAAGGCAGCTGACCTCTTTGAGAAAGCAGGCGCCAAAGTCATTGAAGTCAGTCTGCCCCATACTTGTTACTCAATTGTCTGTTACCATGTGCTGTGCGCATCTGAAGTAGCATCAAACATGGCCCGATTTGATGGTCTGGAGTATGGTAAGGCTTCTTTTCAGCAAATCTTAACACTTGTGTAAGATAAGTTCATTTATGACAGTCATTAGGCAACTATGTAATATCACCTTTGACTTGGATCTTGCACAGAGTGCAAAGGAGGTGATTGTTGTCAGTGGGCCACCATCCAAGAAGAGCAGCAGTTTGATCTGAATCAGGGAAAACAGCTCCTCTCCAATCTACATGGGATACAACCCCTGGTTTCCAAACCAATTTGGATGTAAATATCACAACTTAGCATTGGCCCTTGTTCTTCAATTAACAATATGAGCTATATTTGTTGTGTCTCTGCAGCTGTTCCCCTGTCTCTTTCTCCCACAATTCCCCACCACCACCACCCTTACCCCAATATCTTTTTCTGGAGCTAGTCCTTCCCGAACTGGTGACTTTGTGAACCATGTTATGACAGACATCCCCTCAGCCTTCTGTATCACCAAGGCAGGGAAACCATTGACTCTGATTTTTCCTGCCCTTTCACTCGAGGGACTGAGGTGACTCAGAAATATGGTAGCATGAAATAGCTACTTTCCCTCAGCCCTGTTACCACACACCAGAATGTGACGAAATGCCAATTGATTTTTATTTTCCTTTTTCTCTCTCAGGCACTCCCCACACTTGGTACACTAAAAAAAATATGCTGAGGCAGATTTAAATGAGAACACAGCTTTATTAAACAGGCAGAGGAGATGGTGAAGAAAAGGATATTTAAATTTGGAGGTGGATGACTGAAGCATACAAGGCAGGAGGCAAGAGAGAATATATTTACACTAAATTACGCAAGAGAGCTTGGCACATAGACTTAAAATTTGAATTACTTTAGCACAGCATTTAAGATTACTTAGATGGTAGTTTCAGAGATGTTTCATAGATTGTTTCACAGCTTGTACAGTTCCTTTATACAAGCACTGGTGTAGTGGTTAAGAGCAGGTAGATTCTAATTTGGAGGAACCAGGTTTGATTCCCCAATCTGCTGCTTGAGCTGTGGAGGCTTATCTGGGGAATTCAGATTAGCCTGTGCACTCCCACACAGGCCAGCTGGGTGACCTTGGGCTAGTCACAACTTTTCGGAGCTCTCTCAGCCCCACTCACCTCACAGGGTGTTTGTTGTGAGGGAGCAAGGGCAAGGAGATTGTAAGCCCCTTTGAGTCTCCCTACAGAAAAGAAAGGGGGGATATGAATCCAAACTCCTCCTCCTCCTCCTCCTCCTCCTCTTCTTCCTCCTCTTCTTCCCCCTCTTCTTCTTCTTCTTCTTCTTCTTCGATGTTCTGGCTTATGGCTATTAACTTACAGGGTCCTTACATAGGCTAGGTACATTCACTCAGGAGCCACACATAACCTTCTCTGTTCAGTGAAATCTTCAAAACAAAACAAAGTCTTACTGAGGTAAGCTTGAAGCAAATCCTTACACCCCAAACAAACTGGTATACTAGGACTCTCCGAAATCATTATTCCCGTTCATTAAGCCTTTACCTGGCCCTTCAGTTAACCCTGCCAACATATAGTGTCTGTGTATGATTACTTAAACTCAGGCTGATAACCAGTAGAATCAGTCCCTCTTTTGACTGATCTACTCCCCTCAGAGTTTAGTTTTCTCACTGTTAAGATAGGCAGGTCTTAACAATACCAAAAAGCCATTCACAAAGAACTCCTTGTTCTTGTGCTCCCAAGATCTTTCTGACTAAAATCTTTGCTGTACTTCTGGCAGGGAGCTAACCTCCTCCCCCTTTCTCTGCATCGTACTGTTACCTGCCCAGTTAGAGTGCAGGAGGCCATAGCCAATCAGGTGACTCCACTGTTTCCACACCTTTTCGTGCTTCACTCTGAACACTCTGAAGGTAAATAGTAAGTTTGCTTAAATAGAACTTCTTTTTAAAACTACATGTGTCTTGCAATCTGTCACATATGTGCTCATGGAAACAATTGTAAAAAAATACTGCAAGCTGGAACACAGGATCTGATAGGAAACTTCAGACTTGTGCACCTAACCTCCTTGCTGTATAATTGAACATCGCTAGTCTGTGTTATACATTATCACAATCCAGTCTGCTAGCTCTGCTATTGAAAATTGATATCAGTGAAATTAAAAGTAGTATTTTTTATGATTTAAGCTGCAGCTCTGTAACACATTTTAATACTAACATTTAGCTGCTTGTGCATTCCTTTCTCCTCCTTCCTCCCAACTCCTCTTGGCAGAATGGCAGACACAAAAATGAATAGTTTCCCCCGGTCTTTGGCTTGTCTTATACCTAGTCAGCTGCTGACTAAATCCTATAAGGATCAGACCCTAGTGCAGTTCCTGATCCTTTCCATTTGTTGAGCTTGACGTTTGGGGTTGAAATGACATACTAAGGGCTTTTGAAAAAGGAAAGGTCCCTTGGCTAGGAGAATCCACTGTGCATATCTGGCCTTAGGGACAGACAGAAGCCTCCAATGTGGTTGTAAGTTTACTGCATATTTTATGGAAATGATTGGCTCTGAGGATGGGAGACAAACAAGCCTTCCATCGCACAGAGGGGTTAAATTACAGCAACTGGTGCATTTTAGGAGGAGCCAGTGGCTCAGTGGTACAACATCTTCTTGACATGCAGAAGATCCCAGATTCAATTCTTAGCATCTCCAGTTTAAAAGGATAGAGTAGCAGGTGATGTGAAAGATTTCAGCCTGCCATCCTGGAGAGCTGCTGCCAGTCAGAGTAAGCAGTATGGACCACGATGGATCAGTGTTCTAATTCAGTATAAGGCAGCTTTTAGCACAAAAGCAAGGATTATTGCATTACAGTTCACAGACTGGTGATCTGACACAAAGTTGGCTGAACTATGCAAGGTGTGGTTCAGCTGAAGTTAAGCCACAGCATGTAGGAGTCTGTATTAAAAGCCAAAGCCAACTCTGTTTGTTTAACCACCAAAAAAAAAGCCTTTGAAGACTACTTGAGCTGCTTTTGTGTCACTGTCTGAGTCACAAATTACAGTACGTAACCAATTGTCTGCAGTAAATGCAGATTCACTGATGATATCAGAAGTGTGCCTCCCACCCTAGTGAGCCATCATCTCTGAAATGCATTTTAATCAAAGGAAGATTAGATACGTATCAAAACCTCTTTAGCTTCATGGAAAGATTCTCTGACTTCAGCTGGTTTGTCTGGTTGGTTTCTTTCTTTCTTATCATTATTTCTGGGAACACGTTTTTATTATAAAAGAAATGTTGTCGCAGCTGTGTCCTTAATAGAGCAGCACAGAGTACATGCATTGTTCAGCTCTATTGTTAGTCTGTACTCAAGGTCAAATGATGAGGGAATACAGTGTTGTTGAAACAACCCTGAACTCGTGATGCAAAATATAGGAGAAGGAATCAACTCTTCTCATATAGTCCTTCGAATTGCATTCCTGGCCCTGGACAATGAATCTTGTTGGGTACCCCCTATACTTTCCAGTGCCAGGCCAATTGAAATATTGTACTAAAATATCCCATCTCCAAGAAGCTGTTTCCAAGCAGTTTATTATTAGCTTAACTAATGTGAGTAAATCTTTCTAATTTAAAAAATGAGTACCAAAGTATAAATGATACCGTCAGTGTGCCATGGAGTTCTGTCACATTACACTAGGACGTTTTTGCTGGGGGATAACTTTTCACCAAGGGCTGAGCTTTTCCACCTGTTCAGCCACACCCCATTCTTACTGGTAACAAATAATTTTTCATGTTTTAATGGATTGTTTCGTATTTGTTAGCCACCTTGGGTGTTCTTTTTAACAGAAAGCAGAATACAAATAAATAGGAGGAGTCTGCTGGTTCAGGGAAGGATCCATCTAGTCTAGCGTCCTGCTTCACTCAGGGACCACCCAGGTGTTCCTGGAAGGCCTACATTAGGGCCCATAAGCCAAAGTGTCACTCTGCTGTTGCTTCCCGGCCATTCCCCTCCCCATCTAAAACGTATAGGCTAGCATCATAAGTGGTCATAGCCCTGGACGTTTTTGTGATGTAAAATGCTATTTGTGCAACACGGGTATATTTTTAAATGATTATGCATAGGGATGCTGTATAACTGGTATGACTGTAAGTGATCTAATGAGTCTGATGAACAGAAATAGAAAACCTAAAGTGTGGGCCCATGAGACTCCCTGGGAGAAATCCCATCTCCCACTCACCTTCTCACCAGGCTACTTGGCAGCCACCTCTGGGCCTGCTGCAGGTCCCAGGCTCCACCAAAGATACCTTGGACAGTACAAAAGGCAGTTTCAGGTTAGATTCAAGATCACAAAGATGATGTGAACAGTGCTTAATTGGACTGCCTAAGCAGAAACCAAGTTTTTACCAATACCAAAATATCCATCGATCATTTTCAACATTTCCATCTTCCTCTGGTAGCTACCATCCCTTAGGGAATATTTTCCCTGTTTCCACTTGTGTGGAAAATCTATTACATTTTTAATCCTGCAGGTAATTATTATTGATGTATGCTGGCCTACCAATATCAGTAATCTACTTCAATGTGTGTCTTCCAATTATAGGAACAAAATTAATTCTAGAACATCAGTAAAGGAGTTCCTGCATCTGTGGAAGCACACTTGAAGTGTGCTGTAGTATGACCATCAGACTACCTGGCTAGCTACCTCAAATGACAGCTGATCCATAGTAACTTTTAAGCTGTTCTGCCAAGGAACAAACAGGATCCATGGTGTCTGGCTGTATGCAATAACAGTATACAAGCTAATACTCTCTGGTGATTTCTGTTGTGCCTCTAGAACACATTCCCAAATTGCTGGTGACTTTTAATTTTAGGGCATCGGAGCAGTGCTGACAAGTCCACTGAAGCCTTGTATGCAGCAACACGCCGGGAAGGCTTTAATGATGTTGTAAGGGGGCGAATTCTATCAGGCAACTATTTCTTGCTAAAACAGTAAGTTCAGCATATTTTAAAGCTCAGATTTACAAAGGCAGCATTTTATTTGTTGTGCAGTTAAGGATGAAATTACTCATGCTGGACAGTTTTTTCCACCTAGTTAAGGCAATATTATTATCGCTGATGCTGCTATAGCTGCGTTATACAGCAATACACTGTTTCCTAACATTCTGCATAATGTAATAGGCGCCTTATTCTTTTCATCTGACACTATCTCCAAGCTGGAAGCTTATCGGTGCTTTCACTTAATTTAAAATGTCTGTAGGTCTGTATACATATTAAAACCAGTTTTTTCCTTCTGGTAAACAACATAATTCAGCAGTTTGTTTGATTTGGACCTTAGCATTCTGTGTTATAGTCTCAGCTCAATTGAAAACAAACTTGGACGAATCATTCCCTTGCAGTTTCATTTGACTGAGTAGGGTCAAAGTTTTTTTTTTTTAAGTTTGACTTAGTGCCTCAAGAAACAGCAAAGTGCATTCTATGTTGCAGGTTGAATCCTGCAACATGTTGGTAGAGGACACACTGATAGTCACAGAGGTTCCCCGGTTTTTCCTTCCCTAGCAGTCATTTCTGACCCTGGAAAAGTTGATTCATAAAGTAATGGGACCAACCTGGGGTAATAGCTCTTTTCCCCCTCCTCTCTGCAGCCAGCTGACCTGTAAAGCTGTTACTCCATGGTGGTTCTGCACTTTTCCTGGGCTCAGAAGGGACTGACTGGGGAGAGAGGAGAGCAGGAAAGATTCACAGTTCTTGCACCAGCAGCTCACTGAATCCAGTGATGGTTATAAAGAGAGATTTGCCTAGCTGGGATGTGAAAACTTATCAGGAACAGGAACTGTGAAACCAGTCACCTACAGATAGGCCGTTTCCACACGGCCACGCAGCGGGGGGGGGGGGGGGCGTAAACGACGCCAACACACACCCCCGGGACCGTTCGCACGGATGGTCCCGGTAGGGGCGGGGAAGACAGCGCTGCGCCGTCCCCCAAACGCCTTACCGTCCCTCCGACCTTCCACCATGTCACCCAGGCCAGGGGACACGCCCCCTGCCCTGCGCGACCGCTCTGGAGTCGCAGGGCAGGGGGGCGTGTCCCCTGGCCTGGGCGACGCGTCGGAGGGACGATAAGGCGTTCGGGAAAGGGGGGGGAAATGGCGCCTTCCAGCCGCTTCCATTCGCACTGCAGCAGTTTGAAGCTGCTGTTTCCGAAAAACCTCACTCAGGGAGCGAGGTTCGGAAACAGCAGCTTTGCTCCGCTCGGGAGTTGCTGCGATGCGGTGGCGGACGTGCGAATCCCTCCCCAGGGATGCTGTTTTTAGCGTCCCTGGGACGGTGTATTCCACCCGTATCGAAACAGCCATAGTGCGGTAGAAAAGCATTCAAAAGAACTTGTGTGTTGTGGATGGATAAATAATTTAAGCTGATTAACAATGGACAAGTTGAAGAAAATGCCTTTTCTTGAGCAACAGCCTCAGAAAAATGAATGTCCTACTGTAACTTGGAACCATACCTCTTTGGTTTCATTCAGCTCTAGTGCTGGAAGACTGGCAATCATTTTCCAGGTCTCAGTTTTCACAAGAGATTTTTACTGTTTGTTTGTTTTACATTTTAGGAATTACGAGACCTATTTTGTTAAAGCCCAAAAAGTGAGAAGACTCATTGCTACTGATTTTGCGAAAGTCTTCAGTTCTGGTGTTGATGTTCTGCTCACTCCGACTACTCTCAGCGACAGTGTGCCATATGTGGAATTCATCAAAGAAGATAATAGAACTCGCAGCGCCCAGGATGACCTTTTCACTCAAGCTGCTAACATGGCTGGTAACAGCTCACTATTTTTCTTTCTCTCCCTTCTCCCTCCAGTCTTTGTCACAGCCATTCAGCCATTTTTGTGAGCTGGAAGGTTCCCGCAGTGCTAAACAACCCCTGATACTTAAAAAATATATCCACACTGGTTTCCTCTGACACCAATCTGTCATAGAACTATTTTGTTTTCCTGTGTCCACCCTCTCAACAGCCTGATCAGTACACAGGGTTCATAACACAACTATGTCAAAACAGTTTGGAGAGCTTGAAAGCAACCTTCTGTTGAGGATTTTGAAATAGATTCTACAAGGCCATACAGTTCAGGGCAGATAGCTATAGCCTATGTTTTATGATCAGTCAATGAGTTATAATTAAATGGGGCCACTAAAGCTCTCTTTTGTCTTTCAGGGCTACCAGCCATAACCATTCCTGCAGAACTCTCTAAAAGAGGCTTGCCGATTGGGCTGCAGTTTATCGGTCGTGCATTCTGTGAGCTGCAGCTTCTCACTGTAGCTAAGTGGCTTGAAGAGCAAGTGCAATTCCCTGTGATTCAGCTACAGGAGATAATGGACCATGTTGATGCTGTCTCTCAAGAGGAAAAATCAGCATCTTTTCCCTGATCTATGACTGGAAATTACTGCTTTTACAGATTCTGGAGTAGCTTACATATGTGTTCAAAGATTCAAGAATACCATTTCTGTATCAAAGAGACTCTAATTCAAGAAGTGAAGACATTAAAATGGAATGTAGAGAGAAATTGACAGAAGCCTTTAAAGTGCAATTAAGTTTGTATGAGGCTTGGAACACTAAATACAATATTTATTCAAATGCAAAACTAGTTTTTCCCCCCAGCTATGGCAGCAAAAGAAAGAGGGGGAATCTTAAATCTGTGTACAAGTGTCAGTAGCCCAATAATAAAAATCTTTTTTTTTTTGGTATAACACTTTTTGGGAATGAATGTGTTATAATCATCTTTCTTTTGGGGAAATATGGTAATTAAATTAAAATCTATATGAAAATCTACTTGAAATAATTCAATTCAACCCAAACCCACCAGTCCAAATAGCCAACCACATGGATTGCAGAAGTACAAATTAGGATTGGGCATGTTTGTGTAGGCACACAACATTTGTTTGAAAAGTTTAGCAGTAAAGTGGTGTACTACATCTTTGCCCATATTCTGAACTGCAAGTAGCTGTGATGTCCAGGTTTCATGAGAGTAAGCTCCAACGGTTAGTATTTACAACACTTCTCCAGCCAATTTTGCTCCAAAAATGTTCCACTAACTTGGTATCTTCTAAACAGGTATGTATCTGTGCCAGAAACTGACCTTAGAGAATTTAGATGACAACATAATAACAAATTTGACTGTGTGCTGCTGTAACCCTATTCATTTAGGGAGGGCATGAGCGATATAATCCAGAAAGTAGTTATGATTACTTGGATAAAATGTGTGACTTGTTTGGTTTTAATGGACAATATTTAAGGCAAATAAGTTCCCCAAGCGAGGAATAAAGTCAAAGTCATATCAACCATGAAACAAGCCCTGGGCTACATTTAAACTTGTAGTTTCAACATAATCCAGTTTTCAAATATTACCTCCTGCATAAATGGGTGAAGAGGGGCTTGAATTCAGATGATCAAAATCCCACAAACTAAAATCTAGGAACTATAGTTTAAAAGAGAGAGATATGACCAGCAATTTAGTCCAAGTAGCCACTAACAGGATGATCTCATTCTGACCTTCAATGAGCATGAAGAAATATGCAGGAAAAATATTCACTTTTTAAGTCAGGAGATGCAATCACTATACTATGATCATATCACCTTTTTAAAAAAAGATGTTTTGCTTTTTTATTTATACTTTAAAATCAAAACCCAAAACATACACGAAGAAGAATAAGAATTGGATTTATATACCCCTTTCTCTCCTGTAAGGTGACTCAAAGGGGCTTACAAACTCCTTTCCCTTCCCCCTCACAACAAACACCCTGTGAGGTAGGTAGAGTCGAGAGAGCTCAGAAGAACCGTGACTAGCCGGCTGGCGTGTGTTGGAGTGCACAGACTAATCTGGTTCACCAGATAAGCCTCCACAGCTCAAGCAGCAGAGAGGTGAATCAAACCCGGTTCTTCCAGATTAGAGTACTCCTGCTCTTAACCACTGTGCTAGTGCTGCTCCAGAATTGACCAAATGCTAACATACTTATTTCATACAGACTTCCAGTTCGTTTTGCAATAAATATTAATCCTTAAACCGTAAACTTTCAGCATTTGGCCATTAAACATTAAAATTAAATTAAATCTTCTATATCATTATTGATTTTTTTTAAAAAAAATCTCTATGGATCTCGTTTTAACAGTCCTTAAGCCTTCAATACCAGTAGTCGTCAATTTATTATTTTTTTCTGTTTTATCTAGATATATAAACAAGGGGTTATAATTATCCATGAACTTCTTTTCTATAAGCAACAAAGTTAATTTAGCCATCTTGATCAGATTAATACTTTTGCCCACCATTCTTCAATTGTAGGTATAGCTGTAGTTTTCCATTTCTGTGCATATAGTATTCTTGCTGCTGCGATCATATATAAAAACAAAGTTCCATGTTTTCTTTCCAGACATCTGTCCACAAGTCATACTAACTTCTTTTCTCACCCACTTCACATACTGTGTGAGTGGCTGCAGTTAGACTTAACTAACCAGGTAAAGACCAGGATATTTTATAGATGATTGGTTGATTTCCTTGAGATCTCCAGTATAGAAGAAAGCTAGAATAGGGTAAGATCTAGACAGGTCTATGGTCTTTTCCCCCCCTTACAACTTGCCACCCACATTTCCCATGCTGTCCTCCAGTACAGGGATTGCTGCATCAGTATCATATCCCTTTGGGCCAAGGCCAGTCATCTGAAAAAAGCACCTAGTAGGCTATAGATCAGATTAGATAACCTTTATTAGGCATTAACAAAGTCAAGAAATTTAGTACAGGCAGAACCAGGAACAAATAGCCAAATAAGTTTTCCCAGCACACGCAACAGGAAATTTGCAACCAATACACTTATTTCAATCTCATTGTTGAGCAAAAACTCCAAGGGAGGAACAAAGCATTGATTAGAAAACAATGAAAAAAAATTGGACCTAACACCATTAAATTTTGGACATATAAGCAAGATATGCCTAATCGAATCTTCATGGATTAAACAAAATGAGTACAGTTGTTTAAATTTCGGAGTATTGGCAAATTTTTGGGATCCCAATTCCAGTATGCTATTTGGATCTGTGTTATTCTGCTCCATTATGGGGAATTGGGGGGGGGTGGTGTTTTTAAGTCAGAGGCATAAAATCGCTCCACAGCTGCTGATGCCTGTCCACAGAACTGCCAAGTTAATAAAACTGGGTCATAATGTCCAGTTCTATGGGTCCCCAAACAAGGTGTTCCATTCCATTCTCTATTGTTTCCAATGGGGAAGTCATTTTTTCCTCCAGGGCAAAAACAAAAAAGTGTGTCTGCAGCAACCACTGGCCAGTGCCTGCCATGCCATGAACCAACAGCAAGCCCAAGAGAACCAATGCGGAACCCAAGACTTCCACCACAAGCACAAGCCAATGTGGCAAGCCCCACAGAACTAACATAAAACCAGAGCAACTCATCAAAACAAAATCAAGCAGGGCCAAAAGAACCAATGTGTAGCAGAGAACTCCATCAGAACCCAGGGCCAATGTAACAGTGCAAGCCCCACAGAACCAAGGTCAAATCAGAGAATAGCAGCATTTTTTTTAAGAATGAAGGCCAATTCACAGAATTTTTCATCAAAACTAATGTCAACCCAGATAAGCCCAGTAGAACAATCTCGGGCATTTTGCAAATGCAACAAAACCAACAATAATCCAAAAAAAAAAGCTGTTGCAATTACCTTCTCCTAACTCCCTGTCTCTTGCTGTCTGGGAGACCTTCAAAAAATTGGGGAGGCCTGAACTGTTGCGATCCTAAAATATTGAATTTGGGTTAACTGGCTGTGTGTGGGGATTCTTTGTTGTGTATTTGGAGAGGGGGATCCATGGAAAAATACCTGTAAGGAAAATACCTTTAAGGTATTTTTTCAGATACTTTTTTGGCTCAGATGTATCCAAGTATGATTTATTTAATAATATCTACAGCTAGCTAATGCAGGGCTAATTTTAAAAATCCTGTTTCTCCTTTATGAAACCAGGCCTCTCTACAATCCTCAGTTTAGTTTTTTGGCACCCCTATTGCAACAACAAATACAGTTGTATTTTTCTTTGCAGCAGTTCTTTTGAACCAGCAAAGAATAGAAAAGAGAACCTCTTCTTCCTTCTCAGTCCTGTGAGAGACCTTTCTGACAGTCCAGAAATGTAATTTAATACCCCCATTTCAATCTTCAGATATCACACGTAAGGGTGGATTTCTTCCAGGTTGGCATGGTGATGTAAGTGGACTCCAGGGCAAAAAAATCCATGTTGGATTGTCTGAACAGAGTGCGTAGAAGCTGCTAGTTCATTGTATCAATGTGGCTGCTCCAACTTAGCCTCACAAATCATGTACTTGCAAGAAAGAAAGAAAGAAAGAAAGAAAGAAAGAACGAACGAACGAACGAACGAACGAACGAACGAACGAACGAACGAACACTACTGGAGGCTTCAGTACTAGAAACTGCTGAATTCAGACTGGGCCCCTTCATATGTCTTGTTTTCTACTCAAAACAAAGTTTCAAGTGCACATCGCATACATTATTTTAGAAATTCTTGTACATGCAAATTTTGACTTCCCCTTAAAAAATGTACCTGGATGTTTGTTGGAAAATGAAATCGGATTGGATCCAGTGCAACATTTCCCCTTGTGTCAGAGATTTTGCACTAGCAGAATTTTTTTTAAAAAAAAAGCTACCTTCATTGTTTTGATCCAGTCATTACCTCTCGTGAAACAGAGTAGCTCTGGACCTCAAGGAAGTGGGTTGCAGGACTATGCACATACCTTTCTCTTATTTTCTTCCTTCTGCCAGTTGTCTCTGGTTCCTTCTGTCCTAATTCATGTGAACTCTAATTCCAAAACACAGATTTATAGTCTAGCAGGGATCCAAAATTCAGTTGAGAGACCTTGGATAAAGGGTATAAGTTGAAAAATGCTACAAACAGTACGTGCTATGCTAATTATCTATCAACTGTTCTCTTGGCATTAATGGTACTTTGATTAATCAGCACATAAAAACCAAAACCCCTGTTTAATCCTATATGAAAGGGTAATTGTAAGCATTGTAACAAGCTGACAGTATAGTTGGAGACCAACATACTTAAGGATCATCAGCTCTCATTTGAACCTCCTTGACATCTTTGGTTAGCTTCTAGGGCCCTGCTTCAGATGAAATCATTCTGCCCCCTTCCATTACCCCTACCTGTCATTTTCCCATTGTCTCTTCAGCTGCATTTATTCCACATGCTACTACTGAAAATGTATCATTCCTAATTGTGATGGGATGTCATCTGTGACACAGAAGAATGACCCCCCCTTTTTTTCTTTTCTTCAGACACTCTAATGTTACTGTGCAGTTACATTTTGAAGTA
The DNA here is from genome assembly GCF_021028975.2 of Sphaerodactylus townsendi. Classification (NCBI taxonomy): domain Eukaryota; kingdom Metazoa; phylum Chordata; class Lepidosauria; order Squamata; family Sphaerodactylidae; genus Sphaerodactylus; species Sphaerodactylus townsendi. Next base: position 123,861,534 of record NC_059425.1, on the reverse strand, counting down.
GCAGTTCAAAAATGTCTGTCTCCATTTCTACTATTGAGAAGCACTAACCCAGAATGGAAGCCAAAATAACTCCTGAAGCAGGTACCCTTACCTGAAAGAATAGAATAGAATAGAATAGAATAGAATAGAATAGAATAGAATAGAATAGAATAGAATCTTTATTGGCCAAGTGTGATTGGACACACAAGGAATTTGTCTCCGGTGCATATGCTCTCAGTGTACATAAAAGAAAAATACATTTGTCAAGAATCATAAGGTACAGCACTTAATGATTGTCATATAGGTCTAGTAAGCAATCAGGAAACAATCAGTAGTAATGAAAACATAAAATGTAAAATCATAAAATAAAATAAAATAAAATGTCAGCACAGGCTATAGTCATACAGTCATAAGTGGGAGGAGATGGGTAATAGGAATGATGAAAAAAGTAGTGCAGTAATTATATAATAAGTATATAATAAATAGTTTAACATTATCGAGGGAATTATTTGTTTAACAGAGTGATGGCATTCGGGAAAAAACTGTTCTTATGTCTAGTTGTCTTGGTGTGCAGTGCTCTGTAGCGACGTTTAGAGGGTAAGAGTTGAAACAGTTTATGTCCAGGATGCGAGGGGTCAGTAAATATTTTCACAGCCCTTTTTTTGACCGTGCAGTATACAGGTCCTCAATGGAAGGCAGGTTAGCAGCAATTGTTTTTTCTGCAGTTCTGATTATTCTCTGAAGTCTGTGTCGATCTTGTTGGGTTGCAGAACCAAACCACACAGTTATAGAGGTGCAGATGACAGACTCAATGATTCCTCTGTAGAACTGTATCAGCAGCTCCTTGGGCAGTTTGAGCTTCCTGAGTTGGCGCAGAAAGAACATTCTTTGTTGTGCTTTTTTGATGACATTTTTGATATTAGGTGACCATTTTAGGTCATGAGATATGATGGAGCCTAGAAATTTAAAGGTCTCTACTATTGATACTGTGTTGTCTAGTATTGTGAGAGGAGGTAGGATGGGAGGGTTTCTCCTGAAATCTACCACCATTTCTACGGTTTTAAGTGTGTTCAGTTCTAGATTGTTCCAGTGGCACCACGAGGCTAGTTGTTCAACCTCCCGTCTGTTGTCTCGAATGAGACCAATCACTGTTGTATCATCTGCAAATTTCAGTATTTTAACAGATGGATCGTTTGAGATGCAGTCATTGGTATACAGAGAGAAGAGAAGTGGTGAAAGTACACAGCCTTGGGGGGCCCCTGTGCTCATTTTACAGGTGTCTGATGTAATTTTTCCTAGCTTCACCTGCTGTTTCCTATCTGTTAGGAAGCTTGTGATCCACTTACAAATATGCTCAGGTACTGCTAGCTGATTTAGTTTGGTTAGAAGAATGTCCGGTCTGATAGTATTGAATGCTGAACTAAAGTCAACAAAGAGGACCCTTGCATAGGTCTTTGGCGATTCAAGATGCTGTAGGATATAGTGCAAAGAACAGAAACAAGTAACTCACACATACACATGGAGCCACATTTTCCAGCCAACTTTGATCTGCACAATCATTACTGCAGCAGTCCCCAAGTCCATGCAGCGAATACTCTTAGTACTCTATTTAATTGCCCCAGTTTCAAAATCACTGTTATATCAGTAGTTAGATATAAAATTTACAATGGTGATCAAATCAACCATGCTAGTTTGTATCTCTGCCTCAACATTACATCACTAGTTCTATATGAGAAACAGAAAAAAATTAATTCCATTTAAAAATGGAGAAGAGGGAGGAGAAAATGGCTGAAGGGGCAGTTGGGCAACTACACGGGGCGTGGATTAGCTCCCATTGGAAACAATGGTTGATGGGGCACCCCTTTGGGAGTTCATAGCTTTGGACCCCCTGGACCAAACTTCACAAAACCTGGGTGGTATCAGTAAGGGACTTTCCTGATGATACCTCGCAGGTTTGGGGAAGTTTGGTTCAGGGGGTCCAAAGTTATGGATCCTCAAAGGTGTAGCCACCATCTCCTATTAGCTCCCATTGGAAACAATGGGGGATGGGGCACCCCCTTTGGGAGTCCATAACTTTGGACTCCCTGAACCAAACCTTACCAATCCTGGGTGATATCATCAGGAGAGTCTCCTGAAACATCCCTGAAATTTTGGTGCTGCTATCCTAAAAACTGCACTCCCTGCAGGCCAAAAACAGAAAACCCACTAAAATACCAAAAAAAACCCCCACAAACGAACCCTTCAGTTTTGGTGCCCACCGCCGACTTTGCCCAATGGGCATTATGCCCCTGATTCTCAGTTTTCAAGGATGAAAGGAAAATCCCAAGAGGCTTGCCTGTCAAAACTGTTAGTGTACTGCAGAATCTTTTGCAATGTGTACATGTTCCATAGTGTGAAAGGAATTCCCTAAAGACAGAAAATATAGCTAAATAAAACCTTTTTGGAGGTTTCTATCTCAGAAAGTAACCCTTATAGTTCATGTCACTTTAGGGCATTCTACAGTTTGTGTCAGATAGATAATCCATCTTCAGCAAACTATTTGTCAACACAGATGCCACTAAGCTACATAAACTCCTTTTTTAAAGGGTTGGTTTTGTTTGACATTTGCAGGAAAAGAAATTATGCATCTGACAGGGAATCTACATTTCAAAACTAAAATATGCTATCGTAAAATCCAGTATCGCTCTAGTGTTCATGGAGCTTCTTCCACTGCTAGGGAATTAAGATCCTTAAAGAAGTTTTTTGAAATATTTCCATTAAATTCAGGAGCAGAGTTGGTTCCAGATCCAGTGGGTTCCCCTCAAGCACATCCATGACATGTGCAGTTTCTGGTGAATTATAGAGCATCATGTTGACACCATGACATCACTTCTGAGGTCACCCTAGAAGTGACATTACATAATTAAAGTGATAGCAATTTTGATGCTTTTTTCTTTGCCATCCTTCCAAGTGACAGTAGGAATTGGGGGCTGCAGCTGGATGGTCTACTGCTATAGAAGAAAATCTGGCAGCCCTGCCTTGGAGCCCTAGAAGTTGCCCAAAAAGGCCTAGTCCCAATGCTAGCTCTATTAAGCACTGCATGCTGCATGCAGCACAGGCTTTGTTCTTCCTTCTGAAGGCAAACTTATCCTTTCTTCTGAAGGCAAACTTCCTTCTGAAGGCAAATTTATCAAAGAGCCCCCTCAGGGTCTGCCTTCAACAGAAAATAAATAATTGCATATTTTGGATTTCATAAAGAAAGTTAAAAGGGAACTAGTTTAGTTAATAAACAACACCAATATAGAGAAGTTGATCTAGTAGTTTTGCTTTTTGGCACCATTAAAATTGTTTTCTTCATTTTATTTCCTGCTCTAAATGAACAAACCTGTTCTTCCAAAGTTCAGATTCATGGACAGGCTATGAATAGTGCAGAAGCCTTCCAGAAACAGGGAGAAAAATGGCTCTGGCCAGTGTAAATGTATATACTGATGTCAAAGAATGAAAATTTAAAAGTCAGTAACCATAGCAATCTACAGGCTTATCTCTCAAAGGTGTGCAGAATTTTCTTCCTCCTTCCACTCTCACAGAAGGCACAGAAGGTTCATTAAATCGTTGTCTGTTAGTTTTCCAAGCAAACTCATTAACCAGATGTCACATTTCAATTCTGGCCAGCATTCATAAAGTAAATGTGCTAATGAAATACCATCACTTTGCAGCCATTTCAGAACATATTTCATTTTAAGATGGAGGATAGCCCTCCAAGTGCCATTTCTCACAAAAGCACAGGCCAATATCATTATCAGCAATTTTGAATAATTGAACAGGGAAGTGCTATAGTGGCCCATGTTGCTCGCTTCCAAAGTGATTTAGCTAACTGTTTGGTTGGTGGCCTGTAAAGGTTTAGTGGTTAGAGTTTCTGCTGAACAATTTTCAGGTGTGAGAGAAGTCACAACTTAGAAAGATATTGGCCAGTTTAGAATCTTAATTTCAGATAGGCAAACATGGGCAACAACACCAAAAGCTTTTATAGACCGGCATTTATTTCATCATTTCATCAATATTCATTTTTCACTGAAGAATCTGAAGTACATCTGAATAATGTACACAGGTCCTGGCTCTCAGGTTCAAAATCCAAATATGTATAGTGGCTGGTTTCAAATATCTGAATCATAGGAAACAACAGCCTATGTCAGTCTCTCACTTGAGAAAACTTGATCTAGTCCCCATTTCTAATCTACCAAAGAGGGGATGTTGTATATATTGCCCTGAGGTCTTTGGAGCAAGAGTGGATAAAAGTAAAATAATTAATAAGATAATTCTTTATAAATTTTTTCTTTTATTTATTAAAACATTTATATCCCACTTTTCCTCATGTAAGTTAGTGGTTATCACTATCACCTGTGACAATCAGTTCCAAAATCATAAATGAGGATATATGCAACTATAGCGTAGAAGGATTGATACACATGATATTATTTGTAAGGAGATATACCTGAAGAAGAGGAAAGTATCATTAATGAGCAGGACATATTTTATCATTAATGAGCAGACTGGTGATCAAACAAACCCTGAGCAGAAATAAATCTTGGAATCCTTTTTCTTGGATCATGGTTCTAAAAGGTGCTTTTGGGGATTCACTGCAAAAAGTCAACTTGTATGCAGCAATTCTACTGAAACCACTGAAATGAGATTATTAGTTAAACGAGATGGAGAGTGCTGTCAGCTATTTACTGAAGAACCTGAGTGGCAGATTCTTAGCTGGTGAAGGATATTTTTCCCCACTGCCCAGCTGTCTTCCAGTCCAATGTCATGTACATTAGGCTCTTTACCTGCCCCTTCTAAGGTCTCAGTTGTGGAAAGGGGAGGTGCAAGAGCTATCCTTATCCTCTTCCTTTCTGCCTGCTGGCTCCTCTACTGCCTGGAGCCCAGCCCATTGCTCACTTGACTTTTAAAGGCAGTCTAAAGAGGAGGTAGGTTCACCCACAGTTTCTTGGCTTTCACAGGATGGTAAGTCTGCCCCCAAGAGTTGAAGGTAGCTCCAATCTCATCCTCCATTCATTTAATCCCTTCCCTCCTTGTTTTAACCCCACAATTACTCTCCTAATTCCTGTTCTTCTGCTGAGTTTCTGAGGCCGTTTCTCCACTCACCTTTTGATGACTCGCAGCAAGTAACTCGGGGTCCAGCCGCACTCCCCACTGCATTCGCGGTGGCAACGCAGCCACCCTGATTCTGCCGCTCTCCTTCTCCCTCACCGTGCGGCTTTTCCGATCCTGGATGGAAGTGCACCTTTTACAAAACCCCGCGCAGAGCGCAGGGCAGTGGGGAAGTTCAGGGCTGACTCTGGGTTTCAGGTTCCCTCCACTGGTAGTGACGTGGAGCCTTTTGCCCAATAAAGAAGCAGGTTTTTTTTCAATACCGTGGAGCCTGGGCTGAGGGGAGGGGGCGGAGGCGATTTGCCTTCAAACACAGTAGTAAGTCTGCCTGACTGACTCTGCAGGCGCAGCCAGAGTCGCTGCCCTGAGGAGGCACATGCAGGCCTGAGCAGGCGGGCAGGCGGCTCTCCTTGCAGCCGTTAATCAAGTAATTTCGCCTGTCCGCGGCCCCTCCAATTGCTTTTTAGGGGTTGAGCGGCAGAGTTCAGCAGCGCTTTTCTCATGTTAATCAGCCCCATTCAGGCACCCCCTTTGAGGCTATTTGTAATGGAAGGAATCACCTTGTTTGCCTGCTGCATGATTACTTGAGACTGGGGGCTCGCTTTTGTTGGGGGGAGGGAGGCAGCAGCGCTGCCAGGGAGCCCAGCCAAGGTGCAATGCCGTTGGGGTCCCCCGAAGGTCACTAGAAATCCACATCTGCATGTCGTTTTTAGCGCACTTGGGCATAGATGCATATTGTGTGTGCTCAAATAGACGTGGAGACGTTGATTTGTCCTTTTGAAAATTAAAAAATCCTGCCCCAGCACAACGCAGCAGCCAATCAGGACACCATTTGAGCGGATCGTGGGGAGTCCTGCCTGGCTGCTGTGCGGCTGCTGCGTTCATTGGACCAAGGGGGCAAAACTGCGATGGGGACCATGAGCCCGTGCTCAAAAGGTCCCGCAGCAAACCAAACTGGTACATATCGACCTCCATTTTAGAAGTGGGGAAACGACCTGAGCCAGGTCTGCATTGCTGACTCCTGGCCAAATAACCAATGACTGAACACTGCAACTTGTGGCATGACCAGATGGACTGCCATTGCCCTTAATGGGAGGTGGGTGTATTCTGAACCCCAAGACAGGTATTGGTTGTATTTAGGCTATTTTGATTCTAGCATGTTCTATAGCAGAAAATGCAAAACAAATATTGAAAATAAATTAACAGTGTGTGGTAATTGTTAAATTTATATTGGATTTCTTTCTACAAAAATAAAGGGTCTTCTGATTTTCACAGGCATTTTAATTTGCTTTGTTGGTTAATGTGCAGATTATTCTATTACAAACTCTTATCAGTTTGCATTCTATTTATTACATATTTTTTATCCTTGCCAGATAAGGTCATGAGATAAATTCATAAAGAAGTTCAGATTCTAAATAACATAACAAAGGATCTCAGCTTAATCATTCCTATATAACATCACTGAGGAAGAATTAAACCTGACTAAAGGAACTGGACACTTGGCTGTGTGCTTTTTATATGGTTTCCATTTTATGCTAAGCTCTAAATGTGCGTATTCACATGCCACCTCTGTGTCCTTTCCCTAATCTACTTGGTCTCTGTTTTTCTGTCCAGGGTACAGGAAAAGCAAAGTATCTTCACTTTAAAACCTTCTCCATTCTAGAGTTTTGGATGCACCATTTTGATGCATCTGGGAGAAACAGGATACTATGCTACCAGGATCTGCTCAGCCCTTACCCACACCAAGAAAAATGTCTTATAAAACTAATTGGCAGGATTGATTAGCAGCAGCACTCATCCCAAGTTCCTTGGACTTTCCATATGAACCTTGGCATTGGACAAATATATACTCATTAGGCTTAAGATTCCTTTTATATCTCTCCCCCCCCCCCCGCCCCCCAAAAATCAGCACTTCTTGTGTGGGCTAAGTAAAGATTCAAAGGCAAAGCTACAAATTAAGAATGGAGTGTAAATATTTACCAGGCTCCTCTAAATCAAAGTCTCAAAGCTTTGCAAAATGCCACATAGCACCATCAAAAATACAAGTGTCCCCGAATACTCACAATCTATCATATTAGAGTGAAAATTAGTTGCTGACTTGGCTAACGTGTATGTGATAAGATACAGTTCTCAGTTATTTTTCACCAACTTCAAAAGAAAACTCTTTCTAAGAGCACTGCTTATTTGTGCAGAACAATGAATTTTGGCAAACCCTGCTTAACGTTATTTATTAATTCATGCTTTAACCTCATGTGATCTCAAAACTGACAAATGACATTTTATAACGATAGTCTGTATTCCAATAACCTTAAACATTGTGTGTGAACAGGATGTCAACAGTGAAGCTGGACAGACTAGTTTGGAAGATAAGCAAAAGTGCGCACCCTGTAGATGCGTAAGCAACTTCTACTTTGGAAACTGCATGGTTCATTAACCTTGACTTTTGTGAGACTGCCCAAACATACATTTATTATGTTGGTGCAACAACCTTTGATTGTGAACAAACTGTCAGATTGGTAAATAATTACATACAAGCAATATTTAAGGGACGGATTAGGCTGAACAGCCCAGGTTACATCCGTGTCATTTTCAATAAAAGGACTTCAGATGATAGCAGGAGTTGGGAAGGACCCTTCTCTGCCTGGACAGCCATCGCCAGAATAGAGAAGACTGGCCTAGTTGGGACCAGAACAAGGAGACTACACATAACTTAAATCCAAACTGAACTGACTTTCTGCTTTCATATAGCTCTAACTCAGGGGTCCCCAAACTTTTTAAACAGGGGGCCAGTTCACTGTCCCTCAGACTGTTGGAGGGCCGGACTAAAAAAAAACTATGAACAAATTCCTATGCACAAATGATTGTAAAATGTTTGATTTCACCTTTCAGCCTTTCTGTCATGGTCAATTTTTAGAACAGTGACCAAAGTATGTCAAGTACAGGGTGGGCTCCAAATATTGTTGGGGAGGCTGTGGAATACCTTCCCCTGTAAAAAAAAAAAAAGCAGAACTTTCTCAATGAAGCATTCCATCTAACCCAGGATCAGGTATCTTCCTGGGTTTAACTCTTCCTCTAACAGCCAGCCATGGCGATTATCTACTCAGCCTGCAAGCTGATGCCAATCAGGGAGTGAGGCGGAACAGAAAGCCTGAGAGCAACACATGGAGTAGCGAGGGAAGGGCGAAGCAGGAGTTGCCACGTGTAAGGTTTCCAACTCTGGGTCAGAAAATTCATGGAGATTTGGGGGTGCCATCATGTAATTGCAGGTAATCAACAGCCCGGGCTGGGGTCGGGTTCCTCCACTCTCCCTCGAGCCCCCACTGCACATGAATGGAGCCATTGCCACCATGCCTGGCGGGCCAGATAAATGCCTTCAGGGGGGCACATTTGGCCCCCGGGCCGTAGTTTGGGGACCCCTGCTCTAACTAGTTAAAAGGATTAAAAAGGAGTCTCACCACCCCCAGTCCTTGAATGTGTCGCAGAAATACTTGATGCTTTGTATTGGATTCTGTGGTCCCCTTGTGTGCCATCCAACTGACAGCCGAACAATAGATATAAAACCAAATCAAGTAGCTAGTGTGTTTATCTGAAATGGAGATGCCCATGAATTTAGGGTGACCCCACTGTAGGGTTGCCAATCTCCATTTGATGGCTGGAGATATCCTACTGTTATAACTGATCTTGTTCATCTGTAGAAAATGGCTGCTTTAGAAGGTGTACTCAGTGGCATTATACCCCACTGTTGTCCTCCCCTTCCCAACCCCCCCTTTCCTCAATGTTCTTAAATTAGCATGCCTTTTTTCTGATTCTCCCTCCTGCTGAACTGCCACCCCCTCTAACGTGCCAGTCATGGCTTGAATGCTTTGAGCATGTACTTATGGCCCCTTCTCCCCAAGAAAGCTGATTTTTCATAAACAATTAGAGCTACATGCCACAACCACAGATGAGGAACATTGGATGACTGGTGGAGGTGTCCATTTTGGACTGCTATAATGCCTGGTATCCTTTTGTCCCACCTTTGTTTTCTAACATTGTGCCTCTGCCCTCCTTTGCTGGCATATCTGATGTACAAATATATCTGAACTTCTATCCTGGGTTTCTGCATAGCTGTCCTTTGCCAAACCATTCCCTCAGATACTTTTTCTTACTCAGCTGTGGCCTTACACCATTAATTCTCTTATCCAGGTATGTGGAGTAATGGCATACATCCCAGTGTTCACCCCAGTAATTAAATAATTGGGACTGCACTTTATAAGTTGGAAACCAGCTCATAGTTGGCAAGAAGGAAAGGTGCCAGTGAATAAGACATCAAATCTGCAGCAAACAGCATTCAGAGCACACGTCAGAGCACACAGATGCAAATTGACCTGGTCAGAAGAGAATAAAAGGTTCACAATTTAAAACTTCTACTAGATAATCACACGTGGAGAGACAGAAAAGGAAAAAGTCAAAAGATTAGATTGCACTTCTACCTTTGGAGACAGTAAGATCATGACTGACCCCAGAGAAAGATAGACTCCCATTGGGAGATTATACATTCTCAGGACACAAAGTTATTCTTTTATATCTTGGATTCTTCTGTACTCAACCATGAAGAACTAAGCCTTTACCTAGGGACTCTATCTTGATCATGTGCTGAGAAGTCTCAGCTCTGAAAATTAAGGTAATGGTGGACTTTTAAATGGTGCAACATCAAGATTTACTAGCCTAGCCTAGCAACAACATCATTAGGATTATAAATATTAGGGTTTAGAGGACTGTGTGTTTTTGCCTCTTCATTGTATCCTTGCTCAGTCTGACGCTCGAACAGATGATGTGCAGTCTTTTTATTTATTAAACTTTAAATCGCTATGCTGATACAGAAGTGCAAATCCATGTAGTTTATTGATTATTGCTGGCAGCAGTTCCTACGCAGAGAGAAGTTGGTACCTCCTTAGGAATAAAGGAAAGAATCATTTTTGCCAGGTAAAAACTTGGGATGGCGGTGGGGCTTTTCTGACCTTCTGGAACTCAAGAGAACAGGGCTTGTGAGTCCATTCATATAAAACATTTATGTTTTATATTTAGGTATTTCCATTTAATAAAAACATTTCCACCACTTGAGCTGCCTTTTTCCATGATGCTGATGCCATGATGCTGATGCCATGATGCCAGAGCAGTGGGAGAAGGCTCCGAATAAATAGGAGGAGCCAAAGATCCAGCTCTGCCCCAAAACAGCTTCAGCCATCCTGGAACTGAGGCAGATCTGGTTAGAAGAGGAGACGCAGCACTGCAAGAAAGAGTCATGCTGTAATAGCACTGAGTACAACACTGCCAATGTAAAGCAAGGAAATAACTATAGTAGCATAATCTCAGGAATTGCATTTGTGAGTTTATTGACGAATGTCAACAGGAAAAAAAATTAGGAACACTTAGTACTTAGTGAAATCTGCTTGACTAAATCAATAATATTTAGCAGTAAACAAAGTACAGAATGGGAAGCATCGGAGACAGCAACTCAACCTTGACCTGAAAGAAACTGTACTGCTCACAGTGACAGTGGCCGCTAAGAACACACTGCACCTGGTTAGATCTGACTATACCAGTGCTCTTATCTCCAGTTGCAGCAGGCCAGGTACAAAAGAAGTTATGAAGAGGTTTTGATTAATATAGGAGAAACCAGAGAGGAGAGGATCACCAAAGGTATGAAAACATTGTTTGGGAAACATGTGTGTGAAGTTTAAACTGTTCTTTATGAGCAACTCAATTGATTTAATTTTGATGCAAAATAATATTTATTTTTGCTCCTCCTCCCCCAGCCAGCAACATGCACTGATTTTGAAAACATATCTAAGAAAGAACTGAGTTCTGGCTATGGCAGACTTTTGTAAGTGTAACTTGGGTTGCAGCCACACCAAATAACTTCTTGTCTTCATGATTAATACAGCCAGTATAAATAGTAGTAGAACAAATATCCTGGACTAGGATCCTGAACACCAATTCACATCTACACTGTGCAATTCACTTGCTGAATGACCTTGGGCTAGTCTTTCTTTCAACCTGCCTCACTGGGTTATTGTGAAAATAACATGGAGGAACAGAGAACTATGCTCTCTGACCTGAGTGCCTTGGAGAAAGGGCAGTGTAAAACATGTACTCAACCAGGGGCGTAACGAGGCAAACTGTAGCCCTGGGCAAAACCTGAGTTGGATGCCCCCCCCCCATGGTCGGCCACTCCACCACGACCAATTTTTTTTTGCACCAGGACATTGGTGCATGCAGGGGGTGCATTTTTAGACATATCAGCACTAAAATTTCAGGAGACTGTCCTTATGTTACCCCCCCAAGTTTGGTGAGGTTTGGTTCAAGGAGTCCAAAGTTATGGACTCCCAAAAGAGGTGCCCCATCCCCCATTGTTTCCAATGGGAGCTAATCCCCAAATTGCATGCCCTATGCAGCCCTTTGTCTGGAGTTAAGTCAAAACTCCTTGGAATCAGCCGTTTGGCTGAGGGCTTTTAGATTCTGGCTGCAAATTCATTTTCTCTCGGACTGTAATTCCCTTGGGTCCACCGTCTGCTCTCTCTCTGAGCACCCATTCCAACCCCTGGTTTTTTTCCATAATTGAAGAAAAAATGATAGCCTCCTATTGGACTGTCAGTGGATTCACTTTGCCCGCTTGTCCTATTCAAGGAAGCTTATAGAAAATTAAAAGGTCCAACTATTGTGGATAGAGAGTTCTCTATCCTAATCACCGCGAAAACCAAGAAAAATATGCTCCCCCTGTATTTTTTCTCTCCCATTTTGAACAGAACCACTTGGCACACTACCTGTATTGACCTTTAATAAACCGCCTGCTCAAAGGAGAGCCGTAATGCCTACGCCAGGATTTTAATGTTATGCCTTCTGCCCTTGTTACATGGCAGATTTAATGGGGCAAAAGCAAGAAAAGGCTAAAAGATTGTGCTTAATATAGCCATGTAATGATGGCTCAGATTGAAACTCTGGCCCACCAATTACTACACTATCTCAGATTCAAGGAAATCAGGATCCAGAGTATGTGAGATCTTACTACTTTACATTTACCAGAGATCTCCCTGTTTTAATTAAGGATTCACAGCTACTTGTTGGACAATCCTGAGTCCTTCTCTCTGTATGACTGAAAGTGGCAGACTTTCTCCTGGAAATATACTAAACTCCAGTTGGATTTCCTTCGACCTAACACATTCTATTTCCTGTATTGTGTATATGCTTTTTTAATCTGTTTTATTTATTGTTGTTGTACTGTCTGTTCATGCCAATAAAGGCTTGCAATGGGAGCTAATAGCTGAGATGGGGCTACAGTTTTGAGAGGTCCATAGCTTTGCCCCCCCCCCCTAGAACCAAACTGAATAGACCAAACCTGGGGTATTGGGGGGTAATCATCAGGGGCAGTCTTCCTGATGAGACCACTGAAAGTTTGGTTGTGCCTTTAGCAAATGTGCCCCAGCCTCGCAACCCCCATTGACAGCAATACTAGAAATCTCGAAATGCAGAACAAAGAGATTCTTGAGCTACTTTCTGGGATGTTCCTGCAGAGGGGCGCATTTTTGGATGGGAATCAAGCACCAAAATGTCAGGGTTATCATCTGGAAACTGTCCTTAATGCGACCCCCCATGCAAGTTTGGTGCAGTTTGGTTTGTCAGGGGTCCAAAGTTATATGGACAACCCTCAAGGGGTATTCCCGTCCACATTCTTGCTAAGGAGATGGGGGGGGCTACCCTTTTGAGGGTCCATAACTTTGGGCCCCTGAACCAAACTTTGCACCTGAAGAACTGCTTGGGGGTGCCATCATGACAGATCTCCAGATGATACCACCTGGGGAATTTTGTTGGTGCTGATACGTCCAAGAATGCCCTCCCTGCAAGAACATCCCAGAAATTTGCCCAAGAATCTTTGTTCTGCATTGAGTTTTCTGTATTGCTGTCAATGGGGGTTGCAGGCTGGGGGGGCACATTTCTGAAGGCACAGTCTCAAAACTTTCAGGGTCTCATCAGGAGACTGCCCTAATGATACCCCCCAGGTTTGGCGCAGTTTGGTTCAGGGGGGACAAAGTTATGGACCCTCAAAACTGTAGCCCCCATCTCCTATTAGCTCCCATTGGAAACAATGGGGGATAGGGGCACCCCCTTTGGGAGTCCATAACTTTGGACTCCCAGAACAAAACCTCACCAAACTTGGGGGGTAGCATAAGGACAGTCTCCTGATGATACGCTGAAATTTTGGTGCCACTAGCCTAAAAACCGCGCCCCCTTCAGGCCAAAAAATGGAAAACCACTAAAATACCCAAAAACGAACCCAGCATTTTGATGCCCCCCACAAGGTGATGCCCTGGGCAGCTGCCCACCTTGCCCAGTGGGCATTACGCCAGTGTACTCAACATAACTGTTGTTGGTAATATTACCTGTCTTGCAAGGATTTTTAGCCCTTTTAAAAGAAACCATCCGTACTAGTAGCTGTTGCTGCCTCATCTTAAGGTAATAATTCCATAATCATGTGTTGCAAGAAAGAATGTTTTTTTTCTGTCCTAGACCTATAGCTTCACTGTATGAAACTAAGTTCGTTCGTTCGTTCGTTCATTCGTTCATTCGTTCATTCATTCACTCACATAATTTATAGTCCACCAGTCTCACTTGGAGTCAAGCTGGATTATACGGAGTGGGTCAATACAATCAACAGGATGAAGTGTTCAATAAACAATATAGTAGGATAATTATTGTAAAACCAACCAGAAGTCTAAAATCAGAACTGAAGCAATGCACAAATATTGGTATGACCACTAAATGATGTAAAATTCTGTAGTAGGATGCTAGTTTCAACACATTAGAGACCACAGTCTTTAATAATTTTTCTAAGTCATTTTGTGAATCATTTAGTACAGTGCAACTCTATTGCCTGCATGGAAAAGCCCTCTTGAATAGTTCAGTTTTGTATAGTTGCAGAAAGCCAGGAGAGTGGGAACCTTCATAACCTCCACAGGCAGGCCATTCTTGTGAGGGCCACAACAGAGAAGGCACCCATATGGACTGCTATTATTTTTTCCTATTTGAAGGTTGGTGTCTGCAGAAGTCCCTATTCTGATGAACAATGCTGTCATGGAGAAGTATAGGAGAGAGGTGGTCTTGCAAATATGAGGATCCAAGATCATGAAGGGCTTTGTATGTGATAGCCAATACCTTGAACTGAGATTGGTAACTCATGGACATTCAATAAAGTGACTGTAGAATCGGAGTGATGCATGCTCCAACTAGCACCCAATAATACCAGAGCTGCAGCATTCTGTGCCAACTGGAGTGCAGCACATTGTAGTTGTCTACTCTCAATGTCACTGTGGCATGGATCTAGGGGACCAGATCATCTGAATCAAGATACGGGACTTCCTAACTAGCATTACCAGGATTTATTCAGGATTCAGGATTTATTTTCAATTTGTTCATGGTTAGCCTGTTTACAGTTATTTGTTATTATTTACAGGCAGTTTCAGGACCTCTAACATATTTCCAAGGGATTTGGATCAGGTTATATAGAACTGGGTATCATCCAGAAGCATAGCGCCAACAGGGACATCCGGGGTGGATAGTCCCAGGCGCTGCAGAGGTGCTGGGAAGGGGAAACCCTCTCTGCCCAGCGGAGCATGCAGCTGCCTGCTCCGTTGGGCAGTGGGGAAATGGCGGCCGCGACCTGCCTGGTGCTGCTGCCTTTTGCACTATGGGAGGCAGCAGCACTGGGCAGGGTAACCTCCTCTGCCCGACAGAACAGGCGGTCTCTGGGGCAGAGGGGGGATGGTGACCTCCAAATTCTCTCTCCCCACCCCCGTGGATCCCTGTGCCACACCATCAACCTAGAAGGTGTTGAAAAAATAAAAATTGGTGGGGCGAAGAGTGGTATTGTGGCGAGGAAGTAAACTTGCGAGAGTCATCGGATGCAGCTTTGCCCAGCTACGCCTCTGGTATCATCTGCATATTGATGACATCAACAGCAAAGCTACAAATGATTTGCCCTAAGGACTTCACATAGAGAATGAAAAGCATGGGGGATAGTATTGTTCCCTGTGGAACTCCACAGGACAGGTTCCACACTTATGACAACTGATCTTTCTCAGCAACCCTTTTAGTCTGATCTATAAGGAATCCTTTGAACCAGTTCATCATACATTCCCTGATACCCACCTCGGCCTCCAGGCACTTCAACAAGATGGTATAGAAAAGGGGGAGGAGGAACCCTCTAAATCTACTGTCTTCACTCTGATTGTAAGCAGTCATTTGGTTTTTTCTCTCCTTTAAATGAAAAGACCTCTTTTCTTACAGAAAGCTCAGCTCCTGAGTGATTGTAGCTACTGATTTCCATACCTTTTCTAGCTATATGAATTGCTTTTAAGATAGCAAAACAGTTCTATTGAAATCACACTCATGTTTGGGAGATCTAGGTTTATTTCTGGTTTCATTTCACTACGTTTGGCTCAGCTGTCTTTTCTCTCACACATTCCCAGATACTCCTTTTTCCATGGATATGTGCTGCCCACAGGTTGATTTCCAAAGATGAATTTTTCTCCTAATTTTGACTCCTTTGCAGAAAATAAAAATCCTCTCCTTTTATCTGTCAAAATATCACCACACTAATAAGCCATTTATTCCACTTATTGGATATTTCTCTGAGAGAAATTTCAGATCAACCCCTGTGGTCGTTTCCGCATGGCAAAATTATACCTGTGCACCACTGTTTTTTTTTAACCTGTGTCTATTTTATCTCAAGGTGTCTGTTCTCATGGCTGCCCGTTTTTTGAAGGAATTCAGTGAAGACTGGAAGGAAATACTCCAGCTTGTTTCCCATCAGCCCGGGACCTCTGTATTTACTTTGGAAGCATATCTGAGCATGCCCCATGTCTTGCGTTCTGATTTGCTGTTGTTTTTGAATGGCAGCTGCAAGCATCTCTGAGCATGCCCAGTGTCTTGCATTCTGATTGGCTGTTGTTTTTGAGTGGCAGCTTGAATGAATGTCAAGTGTGGAGATCAGGCGGCTGGCAGGAAAAATAAACCGGTCCTGCTCCCGATTGGTGGCTGCACGGTAGCAGGCTCTAGCAGGCTCACCCCGGGGTTTTTCAAATGAACCTCCAATTTGGTGGATTTTGAATACCCTGGGATGAGGGAAATATTGCGGGGCAAACCCACTTTAGGACCAGGAACTGTGCAGAATTCTTGGCTGCACAGGGATATTTTCTTGCTCAACCCAGGATATTTTGATTGTGCTGAAACAACCTGTGTGAGTTTAGTACAAGTGTACTGTTTGAACCAGGGACCCAGTACAGATTTTCCAATTTTGACCATTTGGTCCCTTACTCAGAGCATTCTGATCACTACCAAAGAACAGAGAGCTTTATACACCCAGCCAGTCACCTGCTCTGACTCAACCAACCCCCCTTCATTCAGTTCTCATTTCAACTGACTCTCTCCTCAGTTCAAATCAGCCAATTACATGGAGTTATCTATTAACCCTTTGTGCTTTGCATTCCACCTGCCTATATGCAGCAAAGTGGTGGAATTCTTCACACCAGGTTTCACTCCAAGTGGAATCAGATGACACTTTACAAATTATTGTCAGTTTTTTATCTGGTTCCTCCTCCCCTCCAATCATTTCACTTTCTCATACTTGTTAAGACTGGAAACTAGTGCCTAGACATTCAAAATCCCAGCCAAATACACTCTGTTATTTAATACATTATTGTAATTAATCACAACTGAATTAATTATTGTTGATAGTACTGGAAACATTTAGTTCTGGGAGTTTTTCTAGCTGGTAGTTTCTCACAGTTGTGTGTGACAAGGGAGCAGGTGGGGACCTGAGAGGTAAAAGTGACTGAGCAGATAATTAACAGATAGAGGTATTTTCAGCCTGAAGACTTTTAGATGTTTCCTCCAAACAGATTTCTAACTTGTGGTTAATCATATTTGCTTTGTTCCATAGCTAATGAAGAGGAGGGGAGAGACACTTTTTTATTCTGTATTAGCTGTGTGGCCTGTTTATTTGCTTATTCTTTGCTCTGGAATGACAAATGCTTGTTGATGTAGGAAATATTTTGCTTTGTTCTCTGAAGACAGATGTTGGAGATTTAGGGTTTTCAGCAGTAAATCCCTGCAGAGTTCAGTCATCATCCTCACCCATGCAGGCCTGTATTTGGTGTACTTGGTGCTGACAAATTGCTAGTTATGCAGAAAAGCAGCAAGATTCACTGATTAAAGACAAAGTTAAATGTTTATTAGGGAACTACATTTCAGATAGGAAAGCTGACAGACCAGGAAAGTTTTCAGCTACTTCGCCAGCTAGGGAAGGAGGAAGAGGAGATGTCTGAGAAGAAGGAAATTAGACCTGAGAGTATCAGTCTAAGGATAGACAAGAGGTGACACAAAATAGTGGAATGGTCTCTAATCTTACATCATTATCTAGCTGACCTCTTGGGGAAGTACCGCGAGAATTGCAGGCGCACTGTCCTTCCAGTGGATTGCCTGCAAGTTTTCTCCGGGACCGAGATCAGCAAAAGTGTGAATGTGCTTGAGGATGATGAAGCCTCCCGGAGGTGCTTTCAGAAACTTCAGTCTGCCGTAGCGGAGTACCGCAGGGAGCGCTGCTATCCCCGCTATTATTTAACATCTATATGCGACCACTTGCTCAGTTGGTGCGGAGCTTTGGGCTGATCTGTCATCAATATGCTGATGACACTCAGCTCATTCTGTTGATGGAGAGGGAAGCGGCCGGTTGCCGTTTCCCTCGCGGCTCTCTCCCAGCATTGACTTTGGGAGGCGGTAGCTGGTTGAGATTTGCAGCAGAGGCAGGATTTGCAACTGAATCCCATCGAGAAGACGGAGATCCTCTGGCTAGACCGCTTGAGGGGTGAGGTTAGGGAGATTTCCAGCCGCCCGGGAGGTGTGGGAGGGGGGGTCTCATTGGCGCCAGACCCCTCTCTGTTCGCCAGTCTGGGGGGGGTCCCACCTGGATTAGCGTCTCTCTCAATGGGAGACCCAGGTGGCTGCCATACAACCCGGACTGCATTTTTTTCCACATCTTGCCAGGCCCGGCGGTGATTTGGCTCCCTTCACACCTCTCCCAGGCCGGATCCTGGCCACTGTGAGTCCATGCAGCGGTCACCTCTCCAGGGCTGGACTATTGTAACTTCGCTTCAGGCACGCATACGGCCTTCCCGCTGCGCGTGGTTGAACTTTGATTCCGGAAGTTAAAAAACTGGTCCAACATCGCGGCAGCCACTGCCTCTGCCTCACAGGAGGCGCCTTCAGAGAACACATCCAGCCTGTGTTGCGACAGCTGCATTGGCTCGGTTGAATTCCGAATCACAATGCTTTAAGGAAAGGTGTGGGTTTTGACCTTCCCCAAAGGCTTCCTGCAGGCGGACCACCTGGGACCCTCGTTACCTTCTCGGGACCGCATCACCCCATATGTCCCAAGCTTCAGGCCTCCTGCCGGCTCCTCAAAACAGGGAGTGCCAACTCTTACTGGTGGGCCCGGCCCCCCTCTACTTGATCACCCGGCTGTAGCCTCCACAGCGGGCCAGGACCTTTACTGGCACTGGCCCGGCCTGGTGGAACACCCTTTCCCTCTCCAGCTATCCGAGGCCCTGCGGGGTTCCTGGAGTGAGTTCCGGCATAGAGGGCCTGTAAAGAACTCTGTGTTATCTCCACCGGGCGCTTTGGAGTGTCCCACAGCTGCTGACATGGTGCCCCCTTACTGCCGCCCTGCCTCTAGGGTAGATTACATATATCAGAGTCCCCCTCATATTGAGAGAGGTCTCTGCCATCCATTCATGGGGGTAGGTTTTAAATTGGGGTCGGACGCCTTTTATTATGTATTATTATGGTTTTGCTGTTTTGCCTTGAGTTTTAAAGCTATTTTATATGGGATGGAGCCTTATGTGGTGTTTATATTTGTACCTAACCGCCTCCTGTTGATGTGTTGTAGTGAATCTTGTTCACAGCCCATGAACCCTTGACTTCTCCGGGGATCGGGCGGTATACAAATTAAATTAATAATAATAATAATAATAATAATAATAATAATAATAATAATAATAATAATAATAATAATGATGATGATGATGATGATGATGATGATGATGATGCTGGGTCTGTCTCACCTCCTTTGCATGCTAGACATTGTTACTTCCAGCACCCCTTTTCAAGGTCTAGTGTGCGAAGTCCAGAAGACTTGTTACATAGGGTTTCAAACTTGTGTCCAGGTAAGGGCTTGTTGAACGCATCTGCAATAATTTCTTCTGTTCAATAGTATTGCAAATCAACAAGCCTGTCTTTACATTTATTACTTATGAGATGATGCTTTACATCCATGGGCTTGGTTGTGGAGTTTATCTTCTCCATCTGGGCCAGCATTGCTCATCCTTGGTTGTCTTTTTAAAAGTATGAATTTGGATTCATCTATCCCAAAATCTTGTATCAGGTGCAAATATCCCTTTAAGTTGTTTGCATACCTCAGCTGCAGAAACCCCACTTGTACATTGGGAATGGTTTCTCCTGTGTGCCTGAAATTTGTCAGGGAGATAGAATCCTTGAGAATTTCACCCAATTTGGTTAGATGAAAACGTTAGAGCTGGAAATGCATTTCTCAGTGATACCCATGGAAATGAATAAAGAGCTGGGAGGGAGACAAACTGATTGAGTGCAGTAATAGTAACACACAAAACAAGAACAAAATATTAAATAATAAAATCAATCAAATCAATGCAAATAATTTTTGTGCGTATTCATCAGGGGAGAAGTTTCAACTGAAAAAGAACATTTCCAGCAAGATTTGAACAGGTGTCTTAGAAACCACTTGCTCAAAATCATCACCTGAACATTTCATTTGGGCTTCAGCTCTATCCAAAACATTTCCAAGAACCACAGCAGCAAATACTCCAGCTCAAACTAGCACTTGACTGCTTAACCATGTGTGCAGAATGTACTTGATAGCGTGTTTACAGACTCTTCATATTTATGAACAGCAAGCGAACAGGACAGTCTCTATATAAAAGAAGCCCTTCGTTACTATTAGCCATGGTAGAGGCACGAATTGACACAATCAACTACTTCCTCTACCCATGCATTCTCTGTTTGCCCCCTCACCTTGTAGGGTGGCCTGCCTGAAGAGGTCAGGAAGGCTACCACATTTTTATTGTTCTGCAAACTATGTAAAATAAAGTTCTTCAAGACAACATTTTTATAAAGCAGAATGGTTCTGAAAAGCGTTTACAAAGAGAAAGGGAGTATTCTACCACCGTGGGTAGAATACATTATCCATTTGTTATCTGCTGGCTGTGTGTATTATCCTATTCTCATTGTATTGTTTTCTCCTGATGTGTAATTTTTCTGCTTTGTATCTGCATTCTGTATCATGCCTAATATTGTATGCTTGGTTCAGATTTCTGTAATCCTAATCCCAGTACAGAGCTTATCAAATGTCTCATCCTATTCATTGTATTGATTTACACTGTGTAATTTGCCTCAAATCTCAATGGGAAAGGCACACTATAAATATAGTAAATAAATATGAATCCCACTGCAGTCAATGCAAAATAAAGCTTGAAGGTAACCTGTATATAATTTAAAGTTCTGTGCAAATTCTGCAGCTAGGAAAACTGAATTTTTATACCAATGGAGCAGACTTGAATAGTTAATTTTATTTCATTCATTTTACAATTTTTATTAAATTACATTACCTTAATTTCACTTATAATTTAGAATTATGCTGATTATTGAAGCCTCAACCACTTTTAAGGCCTTTTCTGTACTGTGGAAGAAATGGCTGTCCACCGGCATAATTAATGCTGGTGGAACTTCGGGACCACTTGTATGGTACCGTGTGAGCAACCCCAAAGCTGCTGTGAACCACAGAGGTGGCTCCACATGGCTCATCCTGTTCACCTGCCTCTCCTCCCTGTGCAGCTCTGGACGGCTGAAGGGACTGCCCACACTTCCCTCTGACCTTTGCACTGTGCCGGCTGAAAGATGCCACTTTTCAAAAAACTCACTCAGGGGGTGAGTTTCAAAAGCGGTGTTTCCCAGCCATTTTGGGGGGGGGGGTTGGCATGGTGCTACTGCGATGTAGCAGTGGCAACTGTGTGAACAGCGCCCGAGGAATGGTGTTTTTACCGTCCCTAGGGCTCTGTTTTTGAGCCGTACAGAAACGGCCTAAGTTATATTCAACCAGGCATACTAAGTTACTATGGCAAGTGGTAACTGGAGCCTACCAGATCCCACAGGAAGTTTCTCAGTGTAACAGTTTCCATGAGTGTTTTTCACAGGGTAGCCATATTGGTCTGCAGTAGTACAGTGAGATGGAGTACAGTAGTACCTTAGTTCCAGGATATAAGATTTCGAGAGGCAAAGTTCAAAGAGTCAAAGTATCTGATGAAGGGAGCTTTGGCTCTAAAAAGGTTATATCCTGAAAATCTTGTTGGCCTTCAAGGTGGTGCTGGATTTGAATTTAGCTGTTTATAACAGATTCAATTGCTGTGATTGACCTATGAAACAGTGTTGTTTTCCTCATACAAATTACATCCTTCCACAATGGAAATTCTATTATTTACAGAACTTATTCGATGTAAGCTAAAGCTTTTCTGGAGAAAGTCAGAAAAGCTAAAGCTCACAATGAGCTGAGGCTTGCCAGAGAGGTAAAAAACAACAAAAAAGGCTTTTTTGGTTATGTCCATAGCAAAAGGAAGAAAAATGATAGGATAGAGTCACTGCATGGAGAAGATGACAAAATGGAGAAAAGGCAAAACTACTCAACACCTTTTTTGCCTCAGTCTTTTCCCAAAAAGGAAACTGTGCTCATCCAGGAGAAAATGAAACAGAAGATACAGTAGGAGAAATTCAGTACAGATTCTGAGCGCTTATTTTGTGTTAAGAGTCATTTAAAACTAAAATAATTCAAGTTGGGGGAACGGGGGGAGATTCAGTCAATCAGAATGCATGAAACGGAGATTGTCTGTGCATGCTTGGAAGCATTGCAGAAGAGCTCGCAGTGCAAATGGAAAAACCCCGGGCTTGTGCAGAAACAGTTGGGGAATAATATGCAAGCCCTGCTTCAAATCCCAGGAAGAATCAGGGAGCAGTCAAAAGTCAAAAGCAGGGCAAAAAGCACCACAGCAGGTACCTGGGGCCACAGCAGGTACTTGGATCTACCGCAGGGCATTTTGACCATGAAAAATCAGCCTTTGAGAACTCCTGGAAAATCCCAGTGGACTGGAGGAGGGCTAATGTTATCCACATCTTCAAAAAGAGAATAAGGACCCTAATAATTACCATCCAGTCAGCTTGACATCAATACTAGGGAAGATTCTGGAGGAGATCATTAGAAATTCTACCAGCACTTAGAAGAGAATACTGAGATAACTATTCTCTTTATTGCACTCTAAGGCCCCTTCCGCACACGCAAAATAATGCATTTTCAAACCACTTTCACAACTGTTTGCAAGTGGATTTTGCTATTCCGCACAGCTTCAAAGAGCACGAAAGCAGTTTGAAAGTGCATTATTCTGCATGTGCGGAATGAGCCTAAGTCTAGTTAACCAGCTGGTAGAACCCAGAAAGAAACTTCTTCAGACTCAAGAAGATGCTGCTAAGTGAGCCAGGTTTTTTAAAAGGCTAATAATAAATTTTAGAAATGCCATCTTTCTTCCAGGCACTGGATCTCTTAAATGATTATGTTGCTGCTTTAGATGGATGGTTTATCCCATATTACAGTGATCGGTGATAATGTGCTTGCTTTGGGTCATGGTACATGTGACAGATGAGATATATAATCCACATCTCCTGCTGCAGAACAGGGAAACAGGTAGGTTAACCTTTTTCCCCTGGACACACACACACAGAGTAGCAATTTACCCAGTGGAGAGTAAAGGCAAGTATCCATAGAATGTAAAAATAGAATATAAAATACATGTGCTTAGAATAAAGCAGTTGTTTAAATAAATGCTACAGAGTTAATAAGACAACAAGAAAAGAGTGAAACCATTATTTTACCAAGAACTGCTATATTCGAATGCCCCCCCCCCCCCCCCCGCCCAACCAGTTAATTCTTTGGGAGAGTTTTTAAAGATCCCAGTTCTATACGTCTGCAATAGATAATGTGACATGCTAAACTATACTACATAGGAATGCAGTTATTATGGTAGGGCCTGTCTCAGATCCATGATCATAAACTGCATAATATTTTTTATCCTCCTCAACCAAAATAAGAAAAAACTATGTGGTTTTGACTTCACCAGAACTCTTGATCAGGCTGGATGTGGCAAAATAAAGAGTTAGGAGAGGGAAAAAATGCTTCAGACCACAATTTTGAGGCCTTTTTTTGACAGCATTCCTGAGCTTAATGCTGACTGGAATTAAGATGTAAGATAACATATAAATTGGAGCTGTTGGTATCAGGTTGCACCCTAGTTCCTGTGCACAAGAAAAAAAATGACGTCACTCCATTAAAATCACACAGACCAGTGATTTTCCTTGTTTCTCTCCAGCAACAAGGGCTTTTGTGCAGTTAGAGCTTGCAAATGGTTGTTTGCTTGACAGTGAATTTTTCTGAGGCCCCTTCCGCACATGCAAAATAATGTGTTTTCAAACCACTTTCACAACTGTTTGAAAGTGGATTTTGCCATTCTGCACAGCTTCAAAGAGCACTGAAAGCAGTTTGAAAGTGCATTATTCTGCATGTGCGGAATGAGCCTGAGTTTTCTGTTTAAAGGGAAGTCTCCTGGTGTAATGTGTCCCCAGCCACACCAATCTGATCCACCATGTTGCATTGGGCACTGCTGTACTTTGCAGAGTTCAGTCTTCCCTTCTGCCTTCCCTTGCCGCCACGTGCTTTTTCTGCCTTCCTAACCCCCCCCCCATTTCTCGCTTTCTTCCTCAAAACAGTGAAAACAGCACTTAACTCTGAACTCCTTGTTGGAGGGGTGGTCCCTGTGTATGCATCTGTGTGTCTTCATATACAGATGGGGAGAAGCTTGTGAATATGTTTGTATGGTGAACTATGGAGGGAAAAAGAGAGGAGAAAGGGGAAAAGAGAAAAACATACACTCACATAGAGAAAGTGCTGTTCCTGCCATCCCCTCTCAGCAACCCAGCAGTCAAAGGACAGATGGATGCGCTC
Organism: Sphaerodactylus townsendi; assembly: GCF_021028975.2. Lineage (NCBI taxonomy): Eukaryota > Metazoa > Chordata > Lepidosauria > Squamata > Sphaerodactylidae > Sphaerodactylus > Sphaerodactylus townsendi. Next base: position 123,837,254 of record NC_059425.1, on the reverse strand, counting down.
CACAGATTGACTGGCCACCTGGCTGATCTTCCTGTGCCACCACTGCTCTGCAGTTTGTACCCCTTCGCCATCTTTGGTCTATCAAGCATTCAGTAGACCATGTCAAATTTGGGGTCTACTGAATGTTTGATAGACCATCAGTGTAAAATGAAAACAAACAGCCCTTCCAATCCTTCTGAAGTGGTGACTGGAAGAGCTGGGCAGGAGAAGGCAGGGAGGAGTAAGAAAACCTGACTAAAGCGTAATGCATGCTTATTTCCTTCGCCTTCCATGTGAAGGGAAGGAAAACTCACACTTTGCCTGATTTCAGAAACTGCTGAATTCCTTTGAACTGAGAGCATGGTGACTTCCAAAGAGGCCAAAAATGAGGGCATAATAAAAAATCCAATGTGAAGTGAATATGCACTCAATGCAAGGCAGTTCTCAAGTGTATAAAAGGTCCAAGTGAAATTTATGGATTCTTGGTAGGGTGAGAGTCGAAGAATTACTTAGTAGTCATTGTATCTGATGGGAGAAACAACACCGCGTAGTGTGTTTTCCCATTGCACAGCAAGCAGAGTGCACTGGAGGTGAAACGCAACATAAGCTTACCTGCACACACGTGTGTGTGAGCTTGCGAATGAGCTTTGGCACAAAGAAAAGTTGAAGTCAATTGTAGTTTCTAATCTAATAAAAAGAGTATTTATTAGTGAACTCAATTCTGGATAGAAAGGTAGGTAGATAATCTAATCTAATCACTAATCTAATCTATTCCAGCTGGATGGAGATGGATGCACGGAGCACCCAGCACGGAGCACCCTTCTAGGCATGTTGAAGTAAGATGGAGAAGAGTGCAAGAAGAAGGTGGAAGGAAGTCCCTAAGAGTATCAGTCTAATATCAAAGGGATAGATGTAAGAGTATGATAGAGTAAAGGTGTCAATCCCTAGGTCCCTATCTAGCCTCTGGCTAACTAGTAAAAAACCGCTGTGGGTCGAGGCAGTAAGCAGTGTAAAGTCCTTCTCTTCCAACAGTATGGATAAAGTTTAGACAATGCATGAAGTTCACTGATTATTTAAACACAGTCTCTTGATCTCAGCCTAATCTTCCTTACAGTGCAATTGTGAGGATAGATGGTGGTGGGGAGAGACTAGGTACACTTATTTGAACTTCTTGGGGGAAAGAGTGGATTAAAAAAAACAGTAATGCACATGATAAATTGTTGAGATAGCAAAGACCAAAAGTGGAAATTGTATATAGGTGTTAACCCAGAGTACTTTCCCATATTTTTGTCAACAAAAGTGTCCTTCATTTCCACTCTTAGAAGCCATCTCTATGGGGGTGGGAGTGGCTCAGTGGTAGAGCATCTGTTTGGCATGCAGAAAGTCCTAGGTTCAAAGTCTGGCATTTCCAGTTAAAAAGATCAGGCAGTGACATGAAAAGCCTCTACCTGAGACCCTAGAGAGTTACTGCCAATCTAAGTAGAAGATACTGAACTTGATGGTTTGTTTCAGCATATGGTTGCTTCAAGTGTTCACATGTTACATATAAGTGCATGTGACTAAGCTCCAGCATTGTTTTTCAAATGAGAAGTAGGTCTGGGACTGTGTAAGGTAAAGCAAAGAAACTTTTCCTGAAGCACTGTTTCTTGAATCTAATCCTAAATCCGTGGTGGCGAACCTTTGGCACTCCAGATGTTATAGACTACAATTCCCATCAGCCCCTTCCAACATGGCCAATTGGCACTCCAGATGTTATAGACTACAATTCCCATCAGCCCCTTCCAACATGGCCAATTGGCCATGCTGGAAGGGGCTGATGGGAATTGTAGTCCATAACATCTGGAGTGCCAAAGGTTCGCCACCACTGTCCTAAATCTAATGGAAATATTGAAAAAACGGGGTTGGAAAAATGATTCCTCACTGTTTCTGTATCCATCCCTCTTGCTCAGGGCACAAGCTAGGCTGAAAGTCCTTCTCCATGACATGACATGACTCCCTGCCCCCACCACACACTGCCATTACTCATGAGACTGCATATTTGAAATATGAATTACAAGTTTAAATCAGACCTAGAGCAAAAGCTGCTTTTCTTTTTTCCCCCATGTCATGAGGGTTTTTTTTCTTCCATTAGTATGTCATGTGTATTTTGACTTTATGATTTATGTTCTCAGTTTTAGATCATTTACGATTTATGTAGTTTTGCTACATACGGCTCCTGTAAACTGTCAGATGCTGGACATGCTCCTAATAAGATAGCACTGGCCATTATTTAATGTTATATTATTGAACCCATTTGCCAATGATTGTAATCTAACTAAAAGACCCAGACTGGTATAATGTTAGGATCAGAAAGATCCAAAGTTCAAGGCTAAAATAGACATGCTGAAAAACGTTGAAAGAGAGGGTGAGATATCAAATGCTCGGTGCTGCATACTCGGAAGATATTGCTGAGTATTTCTGGAATTTTCAGGAATCAACACCCAGTGTTCATGAGAATCCCAGATATCACTTGGATATATCCAAAATACCAATAGGATATTTTTCAGATCTATATTCAGGCAGGGAATTTCCATATGCACATTCATAATACAAACAGAATAATTCCAAAGAGGTAACCAATTTGTTTTATTGCAATGAAAATGAACAGGAGTCTTGCAAAAACATTTCATTCCAGCAGAAATGTTGCGGACTGCATCTCACTTCAACAATTGCATGTGAAAGTTTCTACAACTTTTTTTTCTCCTTTTGTTGGATTTACCTACCAATAATTCCACCACTGACTTGGTCTTCAGTCTTGTCAAATTCTGCTGTAACATAGGAAAAACAGGAGAACATTAGGAACATTTGACAAGAATATTGCCAGGGAGTTTCCAGAGCCCAGCAGAGGAAGTTCTTATATATATTTTTCACACAAATAATGAGTTCATGAAAGAAGAGAAACATGAACTAGGGTCTTTCCAGTTGAGAGTTTTGTTTATTTCCCTTTCACATTTACTTTAATATAATGTAGACAAGACCCAAGATCAAATCACACTCTGCCAGGAAGTTCAGCAATTACCTTTTGGAAGGGTAAAAAGGAATGTCCCATGTCTGCTGCTCTGAGTTCCAGGATTGAAGAGTCAAATACATATGCAATAATTAATGCCTTTCCTAAAATGCCTGACTCCAAGTATGTTCTTAACAAAGTGGTTGCCCTTTCTTAACTCAAATCTTAACAGTGATGCAAGATCTTAGATTCAAAATCTTTTCCTTCCTGTTAGTAAATTTGTTATGCTACTGTTCACCATCATGGAAGAGTGAACAGATCTGGCCTTTGTCCTCTGCCACACCTGAGTAGCACGTACTGGGACGAGGAGACAAAAGCCCTGCCAAGAACAGTCACACCATTGTCTAAGAATCTCCCAAATGAAACTAAAACGGATGAAACACCTGCCAAGAACATAATGCCATTTGCAAAAGCCACTTTAAAAGCAGGTGGACCTAAAAACTCACTGTAAGCAGAATTACTTGAAATGTTCAAGAAGGAATCAACCCTCAATACACAGAACTATGAGAATCATAAATGTTGTAGATGAAGAGAATACACTAACATCTCAATCTGGTATAGAGCAGAGCACACCTCAGCCCACTGAAAACAATGGTCATGGGTATCTAACTGCACAGGATCAGGCTGTATGTTTACCACACACAGTATTTTACACCACTGCATTTAAACTAACCAATGTACACATAACTGTTTCACATGCTGCTGCTTAATACATCATTGTAATTTTAGGACACATACAAAGATATACTGTTAATTCTTAATCTATTAGATTAGCTGGGGATAATTAGGAAAGGAGTTGATAATAAAACTGCAAGGATTGTCATGCCCTTATATAAAGCCATCGTGCGACCGCACTTGGAGTACTGTGTTCAGTTCTGGTCACCACATCTCAAAAAGGATATCGAAGAGATAGAAAAAGTGCAGAGAAGGGCAACGAGGATGATTGAAGGATTGGAGCACCTTCCTTATGATGAGAGGAGGCTGCATGCTTGGGGACTCCTTTTAGCGTTTGGAGAGGAGATGGTCTGAGGGGATATGATTGAAGTCTATAAAATTATGCATGGGGTAGAAAATGTTGACAGAGAGAAATTTTTTCTCTCTTTCTCACAATACTAGAACCAGGGGGCATTCATTGAAAATGCTGGGGGGAAGAATTAGGACTAATAAAAGGAAACACTTCTTCACACAACGTGTGATTGGTGTTTGGAATATGCTACCACAGGAGGGGGTTATGGCCACTAACCTGGATAGCTTTAAAAAGGGCTTGGACAGATTTATGGAGGAGAAGTCGATCTATGGCTACCAATCTTGATCCTCCTTGATCTCAGATTGCAAATGCCTTAGCAGACTAGGTGCTCAGGAGCAGCAGCAGCAGCAGGCCATTGCTTTCACATCCTGCATGTGAGCTCCCAAAGGCACCTGGTGGGCCACTGTGAGTAGCAGAATGCTGGACTAGATGGACTCTGGTCTGATCCAGCAGGCTAGTTCTTATGTTCTTATGTTCTTATATGAAGTAACCATGATCCATCAATAATACTGATAATCCTACCCAAGTGCAAATCAGGCCCAATCCTGCTTAGCTTCTGAGATCAACAAGATCAGGCATGTTTAGGATGGTTAAGCTGTAGTTCTAGCCCACTTCTTTAGTCAAGTAACGAACTTACTGGATCAAGGGAACGCTGTTGATGTTTTTTTACCCGAATTTGAGCAAAGCCTTGACAGGTTTCCCCATGCAGTAAACTGAAGGACTGTGGACTGGACTCAAGTATAGTTAGATGAATTGAAAGAGTGGTTGTCAACAGCATTTTATTGGAATGGAGGAAGGTGTCCAGTGGAGTGCCGCAGGGTTCAGTTCTGGGTCTGGTACTTTTTATAAATGATCTGGATGAAGGTGTGGAGGGACTTCTCAATAAATCTTCAGATAATGCCAAATTCGTAGGAGAAGTGACTATTCCAGAAGACAGAGATAGTATTCAATGAGATCAGCCTAGAAATTGAGAGGATGTGAACAAGAAGCAATACAACAAGGATAAATGCTCTGTTCTATATCTGGGTAACAAAAATGAGGAACACGCATACCAGAAGGAGGATACACTATTGAATAGCTGTGCACATGAACAAGATCTTGGGGTACAGGTGGGCAGTAAGTTAAATATGGCCAGTGTGATAGTGACCAAAAAAAAAGGCTAATGTGAGCTTGGGGTGTATCAACCCAGGCATAACATCTACATCGCAAGACGTCATAGCCCCACTATACACTGCACTAGTCAGGCCTCACCTGGAATATTGTGTAACGTTCTGGAGGCATCACTTCAAAAAGGATGTGGACAAAATGGGGTATGTCCAGAGGAAAGTGAATAGTATGATCAGGGACCTAGAGATCAAGCCCTATGAAGAAAGACTGAGGCTCATTCCGCACACGCAAAATAATGCACTTTCAAGCTGCTTTCAGGGCTCTTTGAAGCTGTGCGGAATGGCAAAAACAGTTGTGAAAGCAGCTTGAAAGTGCATTATTTTGCGTGTGCGGAATGAGCCTGAGAGATTGGGAATGCTTAGTCTGGAGAAAAGGAGATTGAGGGGGATTGCTCTCTTTAAGTATTTGAAGGGCTATCACTTAGAGGAAGACAGGGAAATGTTGGCATCAGAAGATAGGACTTGCAAAAATGGTTTTTAATAGTGGACAGAAATATTCCAATTGTACATTAGAAGAAAAAAAATTCAGTAAGAATTGTGCAAGAGTAGAATCAGCTATCCAAGGAGATGGTGAGCTCCCCCTCACTGGAAATATTTAAGCAGTGGCTGAAAAAACTCTTATTTGGGATAGTCTAGGCTGATTCTGCATTGAGCAGGACCAGATGGCCTGTATGTCCCCTTCCAACTCTATGATCCAGACAGCAGACCTTGTTGCACAGATACTTTAAAACATTTTGGAGCAGGGAATAAAACATTTCCTCCAAGGAATTCTGCATTTTCTCCCCAAAAAAGTTTTATTTGCAGCCTCAAAACATTTTAAATGCATCCTCTTTTCTAGCTGTTCTTTTGACTGAAATGTTTTCATTTGAGATTTTTGTGTTTTCATTTTGTGTTTCAAATGTTTTCATTTGAGATTCTTGCCTGCAGGAGCCTCTTGCCCTGTTTTTGGAGCATTTCAGAGAGTTTGAGATTTTATGGTACTTAAGTCTTCACAGCATTGACTACAGAAGACTCAGGGAATGGGAGCATGATTTGCCTACACCCTGGGAAAGAAAACAGGGAAAAACAGAAAATGGCAGCCAGGAGTAATTTTAAGGGCATGAGTTCAAATAAAAGGGGGAAGGAATTGAAAATGTTTTGCAAATGTTTTAGGAGATTTGTGCGAAAAGGGCTGCTGACTAATCAAATTTGGAGCCAAGTGTATTCTGATTATTCAGCTCATAACACTAATAATCCAAATGGAATTTTCTTCAACATTTGAACTGGAAGTTCTGGAACTGAGTAGCTTTTGACCATTTTTCCAGCAACACTTCACCATCTGATGCTATTGTTCACTTTCAATTTTCATTTCCACATGCCACCTTTAAGTTTCTACTCTCTCTGAACTATGAGGTAAGACAGTGACTCAGATACACAGCTGACAAGCACACCAGACAACCAAGCCTATGTTCATCAATGCAGTATCATCCCTGATTAGCATTTCTGGGCACAGCATTACCCCAAATCCTATTTCTGGCTCTCTGCTTGATCCCATTTTATATGACCAGAGGCCATTTGGTGCAAGTCTGATGTGGAAACAAGAAAAAGCCTTGCTTACAGCTGATGGTAGTAGATAAGATGGGGCAGTGTGGAAGCGATTCTCCTTCTGCAGCACAGAACAGAAGGTAGTCACTTAACCACCTCCTGCCTTTCATGGCAAAACAATGATCTGAAGCATAAATATACAAAATTTCTGTTTACAGAACACAGCCACTTTCCAGTTCAGTGTTCTTCCATATTCTTAGTTTTGCCATTAAAGCTATGAACCATGGAATTTAATGCAAAACTGCACAGTTGACGAAAGCATCACATCTGAATATTGAACCCATGACAGTAATATTATAACAGTTATAGAAACAAATGTTCAGTTATTTATTTAGTACTTAAAAATGCATAGTTACAGAAATTACAGTCAATAACTCCAAAACAAAACTCTGAAATTCATTCAACTGCACCTACACAAAACTCCCTCTGTCTTGCAATCAACTTTCTTGTAGTTCTTCCTATTAATGGCCCATTCTGCACAGCACACACAAGACATCTGGGGGACATCTTAAAAAGAGGCAACTTCTTAATTTTACTCTGTACACTCTAAATATGGTGTCCTGGGGACATCTTTAAAAAACCCACCTTTCATTTGTTTTCCAGATAGCGCAGACATCAGAGGAGGAAAGAGGCTTTTTCCTGCCCAACCATTTAGCTTTATAGTCAGTTTCACCCTTTGCTTACACCCAACATTTTGTGTGCGGCTGAAGGGATTCTCCCTGCCTCATTTCACTGAAGGTTGCCCCAGGACATTTGCTCTGCAGGCCCTGATCCTGGGTGCCCTTTTAGCCTGAGAACTACGTAGTTGTGCTCTTCCTGCTGATTCCAGCAATATATAGTTTTCCAAAATTTTGGAGGAGTTGTATTCATAGCTACACAGACATGCATATGAAAATCTGAGCCATTCAGAGGACTGCTCTACTACCCATGGAGAAGCATTGGGTAGACCTTCCCTCCATGGACTATCTCAGATTTTCTGTGTAATAAGGGGGGGGGTCAGTCTGTGAAGGGAAGGTCTACCCAATGTTTCTCAATGAGTCGTAGAAGAGTTCCTTGATCAACTAAGATTATCGTATGCATGTCTGCATAGCTACAAATACAGCTCCTCTGGGGAAAAAAATGAAAACTACATATTGCTGGAATTAGCAGGAATTGCTCACCATAATGAAGTAGTTTCTGGGCTGAAGAAGTGACCAGGATCGAAGCCTGCAGAACAAACATCAAACTGTACGCTACATGTTGAGCACAAGGTAAGGGTGAAACTGAACAGAGAGCTGAACAGTGGGGAGGGAAACATAAGGCGCCTCCTGAGCACTGTGCTCTGCACAGCCAGGCAGGAGACATCTTGCAGGCAGCTTAAAGGAAAAGGTACCTTTTAAAGCATTTTCAAAAATGATTACTTTAGCACCAATAAGGCATTTTGAGGATGTCTTGGGGGGTAAAGCTGTGCAGAGTTTCTCCCAAGATGTCTTTTGTTTTGTTTTTGCATCCTCAGGACATCTTATTTGTGCTGGGCAGACTGGACATAACTTATCCAATTTTCCATACCAGATATTACATCCTTTTTGCAGATTTCATGGAAAAACTCTTTGTCTAAAAAATAAATGAACAAGATCTAAAGCTGAGCAAAATGTTTCTGTGCATAATTCTTATAATAATTATTATCATACTGCTGTCATTTATATTTTCTGAATGTCTACGAATCAATACCAATAGTTGCATAATGCAAAACAATAGAAAAGTTCATAGCAGGAAGGGTTGTTGCTATCAGCAAAATATAACTATGTAGATCTCACCTATATTAATCAGAAAACTACCTAAGGGACCTTTTAATCACCCCATAATAATTCAGTGAATGTGTAAACAGGATGCAAGAGAAAATGTGAAAGAACCAACATGGAACTACATCAGTGGACCATATATATGAATTATTTATGCCATAGTTCCATCTAGATTAGATTACCATAATGTATTTTATGTGGGGTTGTCTTGGAAACTTCAGCTAGTACACAATGTTGACAGAAGTGAGTTATAGGGTCCATATCACTCTAATCTTGGCTGATGCCAGCCACAGATGCAGGCGAAACGTCAGGAGAGAATGCTGCTAGAACACGGCCATACAGCCCGGAAACCACACAGCACCCAAGAGTTTTTAGATTCCTGACATTTTTTGTTCTTGGTTATGTCCTGGAACAATAAGTATGGGTAATGAGCTTTGGCTGTGTATATCCTTCAAGTTATTGTAGAGTCTATAGATAAATGTTTATTTTCAGTTGAATATTACATATTATACATAACTTTTTTAAAAAAACAGTTTTTCAGCACAATCTCTAAATGAAACTGAGCACATTTTTGTTACAAGTTAAAGAATCCTTTATAGTTCTGTTTGCATTGTTTTCATTCAAATGCTAGACACACTCAAAGCGAGATTGCAATTTGTTACCTGGAGATCAATATCCAGAGATCAGATGAATGAAAAACAACATCAATAGTACATTGACTAGAACGCGCGATTGATTTTAAAACAGCTATCCATTTTCAATACTGCATTAACACCATCCACTGCCAATACATTCACAGAGCTCAGTCTGCAGATTACTGGAAGGGTTGTATTATTTAGGCTTTCCAGCCCGCACCCCCCTCCAAGTCCCCAGCAGCGGTTGGGGGCCAACTCCAAACTGGAGAACTCTTGGAAATTTGGAGGTGGAGCCTGGGGTTCAATGTTGCAGAATCCACTCTCTGAGTCCAAAGCATCTATTTTATTCAGGGGAAATGATCTCTGTTAGTCTGGAGATGAACTATAATTCCAAGAGACCATCTGGCCCAGTCTGGAGGTTGGAATCCCCAGTTGTATTCTTGTGCAATACAAGTGGGTCAGTAGGCTATACCAGCACTGAGTTCCCAAGTCAGGCATCTGAAATGGACAGCAGATGCTGTAATGTCAGTACATGAACTGGCGCTAAAGCACACATATTCCGCTCTTTAAGCATTACAGTGTAGCTGTGCATTTTACTTACAAATATATCTTGTTGGAAGCTATAATGTACATAGCAGCTTTTTCTTGCGGCCTTTGGTTTTATGGAGATGGAAAAGAGAGAGTTTTTGTTGTTGTTTGGAGGCGAAGGTGACAACTTTTCAATGCATTAGTCATATAGCCCCAAAGCACAATATCTTTCAAGTCAGGTGTGTTGAAGGCCAGAATCATTACTGCTGAGAGAAACCCTGACCCTGCCATGTCCTGAATTTGCTTTCCAAGCTGTCAACTGGATACCTTTGTGAGCTATCAATTATTTACATACCAGGTCAATAATTAAAATGTCCTAGAATGTGTATATAATAGAACAACAGGTTTACTGCTTTAAATCTGAAACAATAAGCAGGTGGCACTGGCAGAACAACTTAATGACAAAGGTAAATAGAAAATTTTAACATGCAGGAATGGGAATGGGGGGAATTTTAACTAAGCATGCCTTTCCTAAAAGGTTATCATTAAATTGCTTTTGTTGTCTTGATGGCTAACATTTCATTATCTTCATTGGAAGAAGAAGAAGAAGAGAAGATGAAGAGTTTGGATTTATATCCTGCCTTTCTCTTCTGTAAGGAGATTTAAGGCAACTTACAGACTCCTTTCCCTTCCTTTCCTGACAACAGACATCTTGTGAGGTATGTGGGGTGGAGAAAGTTCCGAAGAACTATGGCTAGCCCAAGGTCACCCAGCAGGCTTCATGTTTAGGCATGGGGAAGCAAATTCCATTCACCAGATAGGAGTCCGCAGCTCATGTGCAGGAGTGGGGAATCAAACTCGGTTCTCCAGATTAGAGTCCACCACTCTTAACCACTATACTATGCTGGTTCTCAAGACAGAGAGTTTTTACACCCAGTTAGCCTCAATTCAACAAGAAGCAGTCTACCACACTCACACCTCTGGTTGGATGAGGAACCACTCAGACAAATAGGTATTGGAAGTGTGATTTCTCCCTTCAATTTCTTTCTTTCTTTCTTTCTTTCTTTCTTTCTTTCTTTCTTTCTTTCTTTCTTTCTTTCTTTCTTTCTTTCTTTCTTTCTTTCTTTCTTTCTTTCTTTCTTTCTTACTTACTTACTTACTTATGGCATTTCTAACCCGCCTGCCTCCTCAAGGGAGAGATTCCAAGACTACATTTGAAAAGCCTTTTAAAAGCAAGAATCACCTCTTGCTTGAAACACAATGGGAGGTTGTGTTTCAAGTTCTTTCTTTCTTTCTTTCTTTCTTTCTTTCTTTCTTTCTTTCTTTCTTTCTTTCTTTCTTTGTTTCTTTCTTTCTTTCTTTCTTTCTTACTTACTTACTTATGGCATTTCTAACCCGCCTGCCTCCTCAAGGGAGAGATTCCAAGACTACATTTGAAAAGCCTTTTAAAAGCAAGAATCACCTCTTTCCCTGACTATATTTTCCCCTTTCTGCTGAATAGCTAATCAGCATGGTTACTGCTTTTATGGGCCATGATATTCAGAAAAGATCTAGTAAGGCTTGTTGTACTTACCAACAGCTCTACTTTGAGTGGGATATATTTCAGTTTCAGACTGATCTTCCCCTTCCCATTTCAGACGTTGACTTTGCTCTGTTTGCTTTCACCTTCACTGAAAATGCCTAAACAATTGTATTAGCAACATTGTTGGATTTCCACATGCTTAATTTGCTAGCTCAACACCAAGCATATTGTAAGCTCCTCTGCAAACCTTGCAAGATGTCTTTTAATTGCAATTTAACAAAGGATTTTTGCATAGTATGACTCACTGGATAGCTTAGTTCTGAGTCCTTGAAAGTTCACAAGGGCAAACTGACGGAAAGACACGTCCAATAACAAGAGAGTAAAGCATTATAAGCTTTGCTTTTATGTTTTTCTCTTACAAACTGGCAACCCATAAGGTTTATGAGATAAATCCACATTTGATTTAAGTAAGAAGATGAACAGTGATCAAGGTGTGATACTGTTATGGAAGTGTTAAAATTAATTAGATTCAGACAGCATGCATCCTCCTGCCCCAAACTGATATGACCTGGGTCAGCTGTTACAATCACAAGCAATCATCACAATGGGAGGTTGTGTTTCAAGTTACCTTAGAAAGACAAACAATTCCCACACTAAAATGGAAGACGGAAATCAGCATACAAAATGATATGTTAGTTGTAAACCTGTCACACAAAGTCCCATTTAAAATATATAGCATTGCTTTACTGTGAAAGTTTAATCCTTCTTGATATTAGAAACTACCCAGAGGCAATTGAATGAAACTGAAGCTCTATCAGATTACAGGAGGAAATGTTCCTTAAATTAAGGCAAGAAGAAAAAAACATTTTCTTATCAGTAAATATTTTCTTATCAGTAAATAATAAAGCTGCAAATGTTTCAGGTTTTATATATGTATTCTATGTGTCTGCACATTTTTGTATTTGACAAAGACTGTAAACAAAAACTTTAAAAAGGAAATGAAAAACCAAATGTGGATCTACATACAGTCAGCACAGTTAAGTCCTCTTAAATCATAGCACTTAAATGCACTGATTGCACCCTTCACCACAATCCACTAGAGCGTATACAAATATGCAAATACACATGCAGCATACACAATCATATCCAGAGCTGCATAAGATGCTCCATACAAAAAAGGGTGTTGTGCATGTGATTACTACCCCAATCCAATCACCAGAGTTGCATGTACATTGTTCTTGTCAGTTTACTGGTTGCTTGCTTGTGTCAAACACCTAATCAAAACAGGCCTGCTAGTTTGCCACTAAAGGTAGCATACCCTTTGCTTTGATTCCTGCTTCCCACTGCCAGTTCTGCAGAACACAGGAGAAAAACATTAAAAAATCAGATGTGATGACACTCCACTCTAGGAATCACCAGACTTCTAGAAATCCCTATAGACAGGCAAGATATCACTTTCAGATTTTCACTGGATGTGACATACTGCCATCACCTGATAGTGCCTCCTCATACCCCTGTCCTCCTCATTGGCTGGCAACCCTAGCTCAGAAAGATAGGCCAGGAGTCTGGATTCAGTCTAGCCTCTATGAAAACAAAATATGGTCAATCATGGATGATGTGAGAGGAGTTACAAATTCAGTAGGGTTGCCAGCTCTGGCTTAGGAAACTCCTGGAGCTTTGGAGTCAGTGCCTGGGGAAGGTAGAGTTTGGGGAGGGAGCTTGGCAGGTATGCGATGACATTCTAGGACTTCCATTTATACTAAACTCTACAGGATATCATAAAGTCCACCCTCTGATGCTGCCATTTTCTCTAGGAGAACTGATCTATGTAGTTTGTGAAGGGCAACAGGTATATTTAGAATATATAATCCTGTCAAGCAAAGTAACGAGCAGAAATGTAGATTGTGTGGCACGTTAAATTAGAATAATTATCTCTCAAAAGACCAGCCGGTTTACCTCAGAAGTTCATAAAACATAAGGAGAACTTTAACTGAGAGAGAAAACATATACACATTAACAAAGTATCACAAATATAGTTACATGCATCGTTTGTTAGTTTGGTTGCGATACAATATCTTTTAGTCAGAGCACTTTTACATAGCATTTTGTTTACATTAGTAGTAGAGAACATCTTTTTTCACTTAGGCAGACAGACAGGCAGTAAGGCAGTGAGGGAACAGAACACTACCAACGGGTTTTTAACTGTCACCTTTAGAATGTTCGTGCAGCTTCCCAGAATTCCCTGCTGCTTCTGCTGCCACTGCATGCAAACAAGGCTGAATATTCCAACAGTTTGGAAGATCAGTTGTAATTCCAACAGGACTCCAGGCCCCTCCTGGAAGCTGGAAACCAAATGCATTTTTTCCCAGATAAACAAGAAAAGAGTTTATTCTAGTGAAATGTTGCAAAAAACTTAATTATAGAAATGATTTCAGTTTTCATTTCTTGTTAACGGAAGGTCTGAAATATCGCATGCATAGTTTTGGGTTTTGATCTTTCTGGCAGAAAATTCTCTACTATGAACAGCAACAGAATAACTTAAACTTGTTAATTATTAACATGAAATCCATTAGAATAGGTTAACCCCACACAGTAGGTTGGCCTAACTTGTTACAAAGGTATATATAAAAAAAGAGTTTTGAGATGAATGTGGGAGCCTTCTCTGCTTGTACAATACTTCACACAGCTTGTTGTTTCAGGCCAAAACAGTAACAAATTAGTAGATATAGGATAGTGCTTATATATAGCCAGGCTACAAAAGAATAAACCATTATTCATATCTGACACAAAGAGCTTTGATTCTCAAAAGCTCACACCCTGAAAATCTTGTTGCTTTACTGGCCCTTTTCTGGATAGTCTAGGATAGTCCAACCTTTTTAGATGTTGGAAGCTTATACTGGTTCAGCCTTGGCTAGTATTTGGAAGAGAGAATCCCAGGATCATGATGTGGAGGCAGTCATGAAAAACCACCTCTGAACCTCTCTTGCCTTAAAAACCCCAACATAGTCTCTAAGTCAACTCTGACTTGATGGGGAAAAAAGGTGCAAATGGCCACAAATCTAGCTGTTCTACTGCATGTCAATATGGCTGCCCTCTGAAACCTATTATGCAAAATCTATCTAAGCTTGGCATGGCATTCAGGGCTTGCATAAACACTTCCATGTTCCAAAGCACCACAAATGGGAATCACATCTATTTACCAAGTAGAAGCCAAAGCTGTTTTGGCTTAAAGGATATATGTGCAAAGAAAACAAGAACAGACTGATTTGGGATAGAAGGAGTAATTGGGCAGATTTCAGGATGCTGTGGTGCCTTATGATATTGCCTGGTACTTGCCTGGTACTTGCCTGGTACTTGCCTTTCTAGTTTTGTGAAGTGTACATCGAGCTGCATGGTACTAAGTCAGACTCCTCGCCCATCAAAGTCAGTACTGTGCACTCAGACTGGCAGCACCTGCCTGAGGGCTCAGGCAGAGGTCTTCCACATCACCTACTGCCAGATCCTTTAAGTAGAAGTATCTGTCCAGCATGCAGAAAGTCCCAGGTTAATCCCTGGCACTTTCTGCATGCTGGACAGATACTGTACCACTGAATGAATCCCAGCTTTGTGTCAAGTTAGGATCTAGCAGAGGATTCAATCCTGTAAAGGATTCAATGGTGTTGATGGTGAAGTAACCTTGAGTGCATTCCACAGCCCGGGCGATGGGCCAGATGCATCGGCGGAGACTTTATCTTTGCGCGGGAGATGAAGACTCCGTTCCCATGGGAAGCAGGAAGGGGGGATGGGGTGAATGGTGTTATAACCTGTGCTTCTGGCGGGAAGTGCCATTCCTGCCACTGCGTGTACTTGAGCTTTCTAAGATGTCTTAATAAATGGACTTTTACTCCCAAAAGCCTTTTATTTCTGCTTCTATGGAATTCCTTACATTGTGGCAGGAAACCTAATTCATCTATATTCCTGTGTAGTGGACCTCTTGTCTTGCGATGGAGAGGTTGAAATGCCACTGAAATAAAAGCGCGCGGTAGTTCCCAAAGAGGGCTCCGAATTCTTTCCCTTCTGGATCTGGAGGAACCGCAGGAGAACGGCTCCTCGCTGGTGGTTTCTTTCCCCGCCCTCGTATCAGCACGGTCTTCCTTAATTCGCTGGAACGAGGGACGGACGACTCACCATGGGGACTTCCATGAGTCGCTTTGGGGCCGTCTATGGATCGGTGCCTGTGGATCGGATCTTCACCCGCTGCGGTGGGATTACAAACCTCAGATGCAACCTGTCATGGAGGAGACGGCTTGACCACCTTCTTCATGCAACCCAGGAATCCATTGAACGATTCCTGACTCGTGATTTTGGTGATGCTCCCTAAGGAACCACCGCGGCACAGCACTGGGGCCCGCCCAAAAGGACACCGGACTAAACCTGGAATTGGGAGGGTATCCGCGATTGCCCCAATCGGACTTCAATCCGCCAGCCATCCGCGACCTGGAGGTGCCTCGGGAGCCAATCGCGGCTACGGTGTCTCCGATGTCTCGCCTCCAGACGACGGAGAGTCCGGCGTAAGCCTGCATTCCCAGCCGGACCGGTTCCTCTCCCATCGAAAGTGAGGACTGGGATGAGGAAGTGGGGCGACCGCGTAGATGCCCAAGCTGCATGGAACCGTGGAACGCCAGCTATGGGAGGAGGAACGGGCACAGTTGCAGCAAGAGCGAAACCTGCAGAGGGACCGGAACAGCAACGCAGTTATCCAGCTTGAGTTGGACCGTACAAAGACGCGCCTAACGCATTAATATGCCCAGAATCTGTCAGTCCATGATAAAGTCCTGGAACATTCCAGACTGGATTTACAACGGCAACGCCGAAGCTTTCAGGCTTCTGCGCGACGCAGTGCCGAAGCTCACTGAAGCCCTTAAACGGATCTAACTGGCTAAATTGGAACGAAAAGCTGCTTTGCATGCGCATTCAGGATGCATTGACTCGCAAGGAGGGAGCTGGCTACGCTAGAGAGGGAACTAAGGAGGCAGCAGACCAGGAAGCCCCAAGTTGGAATCTATGCTGTTACTGATCAGGCCGGTGCCAGGGGCCACGCATCTGGGTCCTGCCACCCAAACGCCAGCGGCACCGCCAGCTCATTCCGCCCCGCATAACAGCTGCCTGCCCAACCTGCTCAACCCGCCAAGAACCACCTCCCCAGCAGGCTTTCAAGAGTCAGCCGAACGGGTTACTACCGCCCCGATACCAGTCTGCTTTGATGGGACCGCTTCCAAACTTCCCTACTTCATCTTGCAACTCAATGCCCACTTGGAAGACTATGATGATTTATACCGGACTGAGCCGAAAATACGGACATCGGGCTCAGTCCTGGATGGGGCAGCAGCCGACTGGTTCGTGACTCTTTTGGGTTTGCAGGATGAGGACTTCGACAGTGCCCGGGTGATTCCTCCAAGCCTTAAAGAGCTGCCAAGATCCAGGCTACCGGTGAATGAAGCTATCCACACCATCAAAACCATCCAGCAAGGCAACCGCCCGCTTGCAGAATTTGCCCGTGAATCTCGCGCGGCTGCCTCGACTTCCCCTGAGTGGGCCTGAACGCATGAAATGCTTAATACTTCTCGGATGCTGTGGACGCAAGCCACGAAACGGGTGTTTTTAATTCGGTTCCTCGCATTCATTGCAGATTGGATCCAGTTGGGGTCCTGAAGTGGCCTCGCTTTGAATACGCCACAAGGGTACCATCACGCCTAAAACCACTACTGTGTCCAATTCGTCAAGCCCAGCCTACCGAAACCACCTCTGAACGCCGCCGCCGAATTTTGATTGTGTCTTTACCGCGGAGGGCCAGGTCATCTAGCCGCCAACTGTCCCAAGAAAACAAAACCAACCGCTTCCAGCTCACAGCACTGGGCTCGCCAAACCACCACGCAGGTCAGGGCCGCCTCCCACTGGCTCGCTCTAAAGCGGTGACCGGCTGGCTTACTCCAGAGGAGGGGAAGCAGCTGTTTGCCTTTCTTCAGCTCCCCCATGGACATGGGCCCGACTCCTGGACGCTGTGAGTGAAGGCAGCGCCCCATTACTGTTCAAGCATTTCTGGCCAACCCCGCTTAAACACACTCGCATTATAGCCTCGGCCCTTGTGGATTCCGGCTGCTCCCACTGCTTAATGCGGCCCCAGGTGGCAGAGGAGCTAGGTCTAGACCGAATTCCCCTGGCTAAGCCCATACCATTTCACCCAAATGGACGGCAGCCCTCGGGAAACGAAGGACCGCCCAGTACAAAACACAGCCGTTCTCCTCCGTTCGCCGACCATTGGGAGAAAATTAGTTTTATTTTGGATGCCAGTGGCCAAACACTCCATAGTTTTGGGCATGCCTTTGGTTATTGTTACATGAACCAAAGTTCATTTGGAAAGAAAGGATCCTAGAATTCACTGACCCTCCCTTCGCGTGAACACATGAATTGGGAAGAAAACCCAACGCCTCCTGACACACACCCCTCCCTGGCTTCCCCAGCAGTGATTGCTCCCGATTCTATTGGCATCCCACCTGCATATCATGATCTAGCCAGAGTTTTTCAGGAGCAGGAATGCGATCAGTTGCCACCCCACAGAGACACTTGACTGTAAAATTGTCATTACAACCAGGGGCACAACTACCCAAGGGTAGAATCTACCGCGATGAGTCCCAATGAGGAGAAGGAACTTCGCCTTCTTAGACAAGAACCTTGCTCGCTGGTTCATACGGGCGGGCTACCAAACACACACACGCTGCTCCCGTTTTGTTTGTCAAAAAGAAAGATGGGTCGTTACGGCTTTGCACAGATTATCGAGGTCTCAATGCGGTCTCCCTGTCCATGTCAAATATCCTTTTGCCTTTGATCAAGGACCTTTTAGATGCACTCGGCAAAGGACGATTTTTACTAAATTGGACTTGAGAGAAGCTTACTACAGAGTCAGAATTGCTGAAGGATATGAACACCTGACTGCTTAACACAAAGTTTGACAGTTTGAATATTTAATAATGCCATTCGGGTTAAGTGGGGCCCCCGGAGCTTTCATGGCCCTTATCAACGAAGTTCTCCATGATTTACTGTACAAGGGAGTTGTTGTATACTTAGATGACGTTTTAATTTACTCACAAACTATAGAAGAGCATGAAATATTGGTTCGAGAGGTATTGAAACGCTTTTGCTTGACAACTCTCTTTGCCAAACTCTCCAAATGCTGTTTTCTATCAGACCTCCATTGACTATTTAAGTTACCGGATCTCACGAGGGGCTTAAAATGGATCCTGCTAAAATTGACGCAGTCCTCCAATGGCCTGCCCCCACCAACCGCAGAAAGAACTCCAGTCGCTTTCTTGGTTTTGCTAATTTCTATCGCGGATTTTATACCCCAATTTGCTGAACTGACGCTCCCTCTCACAGACCTCCTTACGCACTAATGGGTAAAGATCCACTGTCCGGGCCAAGCCCGGGCCCCTTTCCTGGTCTGAGGAATGTCAAACAGCCTTTCAACTATTAAAATCTGCGTTTACTCAATCGAATCCTATCC
Source organism: Sphaerodactylus townsendi (assembly GCF_021028975.2). NCBI lineage: Eukaryota > Metazoa > Chordata > Lepidosauria > Squamata > Sphaerodactylidae > Sphaerodactylus > Sphaerodactylus townsendi. Next base: position 123,818,446 of record NC_059425.1, on the reverse strand, counting down.
TAAAAGCACCCTGACCCAGATCTCCCGCTTGTGGTTCACGTGGACGCCCGGACAAAGCACTCGGGGCAGCCCTGTTGCAGAAAAAATAAAGATGGTAGACTGGTTCCGTGTGCTTATTTGTCTAAAAAATTCTCTGGTGCCGAACTCAACTGGACTGTGGGAGACAAAGAGACTGCGGCCATCAAAGTAGCACTCTCCACTTGGCGCCACTGGCTGGAGGGGGGCTAAGCACCCCTTTCAAGTTTGGTCGGATCATAAAAAACCTGGCAACTCTTTCCACCCCTCAAGATGTCCGCAAAACAACTTCGCGGGGCCGATTTCTTTTCTCGCTTCTTTACAGTCCATTTTTTCCCTGGGAAACCAACAAACTGGTTGACGCTACTTCGCGCCTACCCGAGGGGTGGGGCTGCCTTACGAGACATTCCACGCACTGTTCTTTCCTCCCAGTTGGGGTTGGCTGTCACCCGATCTCAAGCGCCCACTTCTCCTCCACCCCCCGCTCCCAGTCTCACTCTCCTTTCCTGCGGAACTGGAGGAGGCGGGCTGCACGAAAGCCTCCAGCGTAAGGAGACTCCCACCGCGCTTGGGAGAATGGAGTTTGGCGGAGGGGGGAATGTTGGTATCGCGTCTTCTCCTCCGCAAGCAGGTTCTTGAAGCTTGCCACGATGCCCGCTCGGCTGGACATTTTGGCTTTTGAAAACTCTGCATTTAGCCCGGCCGCAGTTCTGGTGGCGCCAGAATGCGCAAAGACATTGAGGCATACATTAAAGGCTGCTCGGTTTGTGCAGAAGCCAAAACCATCCCGGAAAGCCCCATGGACTATTGAAACCTCTCCGGTAGCCTCCCTTCTGGGAAGTCATCTCCATGGATTTTATTACAGATTTGCCCGGAAAGTCATGGCAACACGGTTTTATGGGTGGTGGTAGACTTATTCTCTAAGCAAGCCCATTTTATTCCATGTGCTTCCATCCCTCCGCCTCCTAAGTTGGCACGGCTGTTTATTCAACATGTTTACCGTCTCCATTCCTACCAAGTATAAGGTGGTCTCCGAATCAGCGTCCTCCCCAATTCATCTCAAAGTTCTGGAAAGCGCTTTTGGGGTTGTTGGGGTCGCCCGTCGCCGCCTCTTACCACGATTCAAAGTGACGGCTAGACGGAGAGAACGAACAGAACCCTAGAGCAGTATTTACGCTTGTTACACCAACTACCACCAAGACAATTGGTGCGAAGCTTATTCCGCTTATGGAGGCACGCCTACAACAATGCGGTTCTATAGTAGTACAAAGAAAACCCCTTTGAAATTGCCAGGCCTGGTCAGCTCCTTCCCGGGCCGCTGCCACAACTACCCGCAGCAGCTTTGGACCCCCAGAATTTCAACAATGGATTTCATCCTAGCCGAGGGGATGGAAGTCGGGTCCAGACCGCCTTTACAACAAGCAAAGGACTCCTAAAACTGCAAGCGGATAAACACCGCCGGATTTTCCTTCATGCAGGGCTCCTGGGTGTATTTATCTACAAAAAATCTCAGAGACGTGCATAAATATTCCAAACTTGGCAAGAGATTTGTGGGACTTTTTCAGATTACTAAAGTGATTAATGATGTCACTGCCCGCTTAGATTTGCCTAACTCTCTTAGTAACATCCATCCTGTCTTCCATTCCAGCTTGCTCAAGGAGGTGCCTCGCTTCCGATGCCTGGCACGCACTACCGGAGAGGCCCACCGACTATTATTGATGGCCACAAGCACTACGTAAATTGACGCTATCCTGGCCTCTCGCTTTAATCGCAAACGCTTGCAATATTTAGTCTCTTGGGTGGGATATTCCTCTGGGTATAATCAATGGGCTTATTCCGAAAATATTGAAGCCCCAACCTTATTCTCTGCTTTCCAATCGCCACTTTCCAAGCATAAACCTGGGGAAGGGGTCTTCTTCGGGGAGGCAGAGTGTAAAGGATTCAATGGTGTTGATGGTGAAGTAACCTTGAGTGCATTCCACAGCCCGGGCGATGGGCCAGATGCATCGGCGGAGACTTTATCTTTGCGCGGGAGATGAAGACTCCGTTCCCATGGGAAGCAGGAAGGGGGGATGGGGTGAATGGTGTTATAACCTGTGCTTCTGGCGGGAAGTGCCATTCCTGCCACTGCGTGTACTTGAGCTTTCTAAGATGTCTTAATAAATGGACTTTTACTCCCAAAAGCCTTTTATTTCTGCTTCTATGGAATTCCTTACAACCAGATATGAATCCCCACTCCCTCATGAAAGCTTGTTGGGTGACCTTGAGCCTGCCATACCATCTTAGCTAATCTACCCCCACAGGGCTATTGTGAGGACAAAATGGAGATGGGGAGAACAATGTAAGTTGTTTTGAGTCCCCACTGAAGAAAAAATGTGGGCTATAAGTGAACTATCTAAAAAAATACAAATTCATTTGGTGCTCTATCTGTATATTTTTGAATAGATTATTTTAGAAATAGATTATTTTAGATGGTCAGTTTCAGGGCATGCTGAGCATTATTACCCACAGTCCTGTTTGCCATGGACAGAGTGGAAAGTGAAAGCGGGGCTAGAAGAAATACATCCGTACAAGAAATCTTGCCACAGCAGACATTCACCTTCACCATGCAGCAAACATCTTGTGTGTAATCAACCAGTATCTCCAGTGCTGTCTTCTCCAAGGGAGACTAATGTTTCCATCATTCGGGGGGGGGGGGGGAAGCAAAATTAGTATTTTGCACATTTCAAAAAGTAGTGGATTCATACAACTGCATGAACAGCTGATCATTCATAATCTTCAGATGTGTGGCAAGTTGGACACTATCGTTTAATGCAAATGTAAAATTTGAGTCTAGGATTAAACAAAGGAACCCAAGAAGTGACAGTATTCAGGGCAATTGCAGTCACCCAATGGTACTAATAATGGCTCTCAGGGATGGTTCTGGTGGGTTTTCCGGGCTGTGTGGCCGTCGTCTGATGGATTTTGTTCCTAACGTTTCACCTGCATTTGTGGCTGGCATCTCAGGGCTGTTCTGTATTAGGCAAATGGCATCAAGGAGGTAGTCTCAAGCCCTTTCTACCATTCTGATGTGGACCTGATCCAAATTGGGCTGCTGCAACACTTGGGAAATTCATTACCCACAACAGCTGTCTGACTGCAGCAAATTAAAAGCATGTCACAGCAATCCCAATTGAAGTAATTAAAACATTACATTTAATATGAAATCCATGTTTGGTTTCCACATGATGATTTTATCTCGCATGTAAATCAGGAAGCCCCAACATTTAAGGGGAATGCCTACAAAATTTGGGTCTCATTCTAAACACAACTTATGGCATTTTCGGGGTTACAAAGACAGGGCAAAGCTAAACTCTGCTTTCAAAATGGCATGAGGGCAAACTTACTGCTCTGCCCCCTGACCCTTTAAAGAGTTTTTTCTTCTTTCCCTGCTGAAGCGCACGGTATCATTACAGAATAGCTTCGCACAGGGAGAGGAAAAAGGGAATGTCTTGGTCGGTCCCAGCAAAAACACCATCCTTTCAATGCTTTTGCATGGCATGATGGGGGGAAGGAAGGAGAGGTGATATGATCTTTCCTTATTACTGATGGTTGTCATCCAGTGTGGTTTGGTGTGTGCATTTACTTTTGCTGGGGGAAAAGCTTAGGCTTCTGACTCTACCACTCCGTTCAGCCTTTGCAACCTGCCAGCTATTGTTCGCTGCAGAGCATGAGGACTGGCTGACACTGCCTACCTAATGAAGGGAGGAGGGAACTGTAGTTTCTGCTCTTATTCCCACTCATTATGCTCCCTCTTGTTTCCAGTAAATACAAAACTTACCAAACTTGCAAAAAGGGTACCTCAGACCAAATATTAGAGAACTTTTTATTATTGTAATCTGCTTTCACTTAATTTAAAGAGTATAGAATATTGTTTATTCAAGAATTCCTCAAAATAAATGAAGAATAAAAAAAGACGTAACTCTCCATCTTTGTCAGGTCCGCTGTGTACTGTAACTGGAGGGATCAAAGGCAATGCTTTGTTTCTGTTAAGCGCGTTATTACCCGTAAAGACATGAGGAATGAGCATTTCCTGTCAGTGGGATCCGTCAGCAAACACAATAAAGTGATAAATATACACATTCCTTGATTTATCTATCCCATTGGCCCTTTTTATAACATTTCTGAAACTGGTAGAATAAATACTACATTACATTTAACAGTTCAGGCCGTTTTTTCTCTGCTAAAATACTGGAAATTAAGTCACATCTTCACCATTTAAAATGTTATTTATAATTTAAACTAATTATTGAAAGCCTCTAGCCTCACCTATAATAAAGCAAAACATCTAACAAACCAGAACTCTCCATTTCTGGTTTACCATCAATACAGTTAATCAGAGGTATTCTCAGGAGACATTCCACTGAAATCTGACTTAAGGGCACCTTTACAGGCAATGCTGAGAATGCTTAGTAGCCAGGAATGAATCATTTGTGAGTTATGTTTAATTCAAAGTGGAAAGCAGAAGTGAGTCTTTGTCAAACTGAATGTGTATCTGAGCAAGGTATGCAGCTTTTGTATATAAATTACAAAGCCAGACAGGGCAGTGTTAGGCACCCAAAATGCATCTTCCAGGCCCAGGCCCACACTGCCCCTCCTGTGTTGCAACCAGCTGCCCCTTCTGCTGCTGGGAAGCCCCCACTAATGCAGAGCACTGGTGCAGCAGATGAGTGACAATCAGCTGGTGACAATCTGCTGTGCTGCCTGAAACTCAGGAAGTCTCTCAGGAAGCTGAGAGACAAGCAGGCAGCCCCAGCCCTGAGGGGAAGAAACCCTTGATCAGCCTTGCATCTTGCAGTACAAGCCACACAGGAAGGCAGCACCATCACCACCAGGTTGGCCAAACCGCAAGCACTCACACTACCATGTGCTTGGTCTGGATAAAAAGTAATTCTTCTCCCAGCTAGAGCATTCACTATATATGGCCTACAGCAAAATGAACTTCCAGGGGGGAACTGCACCTGGTGCATCACGCACCCCCTGCCCCCTTGGCACTATGCCAGTGAACTTCATTCATTCATTTTACTACTGCTAATGCATAAATATCAGTGCTGTCCATTGGATAGTGCCTGTGACATCACTAGTGACAACAGATGCAGCTTCTCTTTTCAATATGTTTATTCTGTGATGTAATTTTTCTCTCTCTCTCTTTAATGGCAGTGTGTATGATGCATTGACACTTCAATTCAGGCATCTTCGTAAGCAGGAGCCAGCGTTGTATAGTGGCTAAGAGTGGTGGATTCTAATCTGGAGAACCATGCTTGATTCCCTTCTAGTCCATATGAAGCCTGTTGGGAGACTTTGTGCCAATCATAATTCTTTTAGAACTCCCTCAGCCTACAGAGGCAAGCAATGGCAAACCACTTCTGAATGTCTCTTGCCTTGAAAACCCTATGGAGTTGCCATAACTCAGTTGTGATTTGAAGACATACACGTCTTTGTAAGCATTTTCTACTTTACTTTGTGAAGGCTGTACTCTATGAATGTGCAGGAGTTAAGCTTGAACTGCCATTACAGGCAGTCTGGTCAAACTAAAGAGCCAGTTTTCTCTCTTGCACGGAACCCCTCCCCCCATATTTCACAATTCCTCCTTAATCTCAGGCTGCAAAATTTGAATCAATAACACCATCTGGCAATCTGAGAGGCAAGATATAGGCTGTGTGTATCGCACATGTGCAGTGGAGACATCTTCTCTCTCTCTAGTGGGACTGGTCGTACTTTTCTGTTCCAGCCACAGAAACCCAGCCTTCATTGGATTCTATCCATACTGAATCTACTTGTAAAGATTCAAGGAATTTTGCTGTATGGACATAAAAATACCCCGAACTCTCTGAACATCTTTTCATACCCCAATAGGTATTTTAAGGTGCAATAAATCAGTTATTACTGGTTTTCTTATTAACATTCTGGTCATCAGCATCTGAGCTGGTGAATACAACATTCCAGTAACAGGTATATTACAATATTCCAGCAATGCCAAATGTGGGTCCCTCCACACAAGCTCTGCCTTTTTAATAAGCTGTTTTATGGAATGAATTGCTTTTTCAACTATTTGATTTGAGTGTGGGTACCCTGTTCAAAAACCCAATCATGAGCAAATTGACAAAAGTATCAATCGGCAAAAGGTGCATTATCACTCTTAACCATCTTAGCAATGTCACGTCAAGAAAACTCAGCTTTAAGTTTAGCAATCACAGTTCTTGCAGTTTTATCAGTCAAGCTCAATACTCTTGGATACTTTGAAAAACTTATCTACCACGAGAAAGAATGGGGAGGAGCCACATTCATTCCAGCTAATCGATTCATAACAGCTTATATTGTAGGATTAGCACAATGCCACCAACAGATTGCTTTAAGTCCCATGGCTCTAGATGTATATGCAACTCACCATTCTTTTTTACTGCTCTAACCAAAGCATTCAGATATCACTATGGCCCCTTCTGCACACGCAAAATAATGTGTTTTCAAACCACTTTCACAACTGTTTGCAAGTGGATTTTGCCATTCTGCACAGCTTCAAAGAGCACTGAAAGCAGTTTGAAAGTGCATTATTCTGAATGTGCAGAATGAGCCTATGTGACAAAGTCTCCTTTAGCCTATCCAGTACTGCAAAAGGTACCTATCTACAACCTTGAATACCTGGGACAACTGTTCCTCTGGCAAAAGTTCAGCTGGACATATAACATGAACTCACAGGCTGTTCTTCCTACTAATAGGAGAGTTGATATATCTGTTGCATAAAACAATAGTCTAACTTCTCCCTTTGAAGTACAATCTTCAAGGACAATAGTTCCCAAAGGCTTTATTTGTGTTCCACTAGAAGCTACAAGCCTTGATCTGTTACACACAGCACAAAAAGACATCTGTGGGACATCTGAAAAAGAAGTGATTGCCTGTTTTCACAACACACACCCAAAATAAGATTTGCTTTCCAGACAGCAGAGGTGTCAGAGAGGAAAAGAGGCTGCTTCGCACCCAACATTTTGCTGTCTGGTCAGTTTCACTCTCAGTTTGTACCCAACATTTTGTGAGCAGCTGAGGGGATTCTCCCTGGTTCCATTTGCTAAAGGTTCTCCCAGGATGTTTTCTCTGCGGGCTCTGATTCTGGGCACCTTTTCAGCCCAAAAAGTACATAGTTGTACTCAGCTGATCCTACTGATTCCAGCAATATATAGTTTTCTTAATTTTTTAAAACATTTCTGTGAGCTATCTCCATTTCTTTGCATTCACAAATACAAGAATCTTAGCTGCTCAGAAGACCCATCTACCTCCTATTGCAAAACATTAGGTTGACCTGCCCTCCATGAACCAGCTTAGTTTTTCTGTGTAGAAAGAAAAAAAATATGTATTTTGACCAGCAAATGGCAGCAGGGACAATCCCTTCATCTGCACACATGTTGGGTGCAAGCTGAGGGTGAAACTAACCAGAAAGCAAAATGGTTGATTGGAAAAATAAGATGCCTCCTGAATTCTGCATTCCACACAACCAGGCAGAAGACGTCTTTCAGGTAGTTTAGGAAGAAAAGGTGCTGTAAAAAAAGACGCTGTCTTGAACTAAAATAAGGTGCCCTAAGGACATCTTGGGAAGGAAGCTGTGTGGAGTGCATTCCCAAGATGCCTTTTTATAGTGTCCCAAGGAAATCTTATTAGGCTGAGCCAAACAGACACTTGTAATTAATGTTTCTGGCCTGGCAGATCATTAATTTTAAGTGACAAAATATTAGCTTCAGCCCCTGTGTCCAACTTAAACTTTACTGAGATTCCTGTTAAAGTTATACATGCATACCACCCAGGGGCTTCAGTTACAGCAAAACCAATAGCATTGTGAGACTATACTCTTATAAACAGGCTATGTAAATCCAGGTCATGAAGTTAGTATCTTTGTTGACCTTTGTTATGACCTATTGATACTACATTACATGTGGTAGTTTGGCATATATTTTTTCTGCCAAACTTATAACAAATATTTCCAAATGCTGGGCATTTGGGGGTGCTTATACACCACACCACACTGAGAGCATTCTTTGTAACATAATCATGTCTACATTCAGAATGTGACTTTTTATGTCCAAGTGCCTGGGCAGGATTCCCTGACAATTCTTATCTATGGTTAATATATGCCTTATATAATATATGCCTCAAATAACAGCTTAGCTAAAGTTGCCATGGTTTGCAGCTCAGTTGTTGTTACTTTGGCTATTTGACATATTTCAACTGCTTTCTCAAGAGTAAGATCAATTCTTTCAAAGGTTTTTTTCTTTTAACTTCTCCACTGCACTATGAACAATTTTGTTTCTGGCCAACTCATTATTTACAGAACCAAATTCACAGCTGCTAGCTCTAAGTTTTAGTTCAGTTACAAACTTCAGCGGTATCACCATGTCTTTATAAATGATTCCAAAATGATTCAAACATCACAGTATTTCTTAAATTGTTCAAGGACTTCTTCAATATCTTTTGGCTCTCCATCAGGAAAAACACAAGTGCTGAAGACTGAAATGGGTTCCTTTCTCTTACACAGTTCAACGAAATCTCTGCTTGCCATTTTATAGACTCTAGCTGCTGTAAGATATAGTCAACAAGTTTGGTTCCAACATATCCACTTTTCAGCCAAATTGCTTTGCAACACAAGTAGAGGTGGAGATTTAAAAAATCCATATCCATAATTTTTGACACCATGAACTATCTTTATATCAGATGAGGGCATAGAGGGTACTCATGAGATGTTCCGGCATACCTCACAGCAAATAGTTTCTTGGCATCTCCAAAAGGCTCCTCAAAGAAGGCTAAACAGATACAAACTGGGAGAAATTGACAGCTAGCTGCCCAGAAGGCACTTGGGTAATAAATACTATACATTTGTGCTGGAAGACATTACACACAACAAGAAACGATGTAAAGAAACTTTGCAGCATCTCTGAAAGAGTCACATACTGGCACAGGACTTGATCAGCCAGATGGCAAATAAAGTAATCTGAAGTGAACAGAGCCTAAACAACAGAACTGGAACTATTAACATTTCTACCTATCTTTTGTTATTTATTTATTTTCTAGGCTTATATCTGCCCTCAGGGCGGCTTACAAAATTGAAAACTACAATAAAAACAACATTAAATAACTTCATCTCATATAAAAAAACATTATAGCACCAGAATACAAAACTGAATAGTAATAAAACATCAAATAACTCCTCATCATATAAAACAATCATACAGCACCATAAAACAGCATAAAATCCAGAATATTACCCACTCACATACCCTCCCCTAGACAGCAGCCTCCAAGGGGGGTCAAAGGCTTGGTGAAGAGAGATGTCTTTGCCAGATACTGAAACCCATAAAAGGTTACCTCCTGGCCAACATCATAGAGGTTGATTCCACACAGCAAGTGTATAACGGGTTGCAGTCATTTTAAAAGAATCCGTTTTCCTTTTTCCCATTCACTTGTGTCCCATGCAGGCAGTGATTGGAGTTCATGGAAACAATCTGGGTTGCTTTCATGTCTTTGCAGAGATTCTTCTCCTTTTTTTATTTCCTGCAACACGGGTAGCTGTGCAGGCATACAGAAATGAACCCCTGCAGCCATGCCAATTGTCCCACAATATGATTGGCTGCACCTGTGTAGCTGTGCATGTGCAAGCTTAATCTTAATATCTTTTTAAAAAGTAAACAATGATTACCCGCATGACAATCCATCCAAAACTGTTATCCTCGTATAAGGAAGGTTACTCAACTATGCCACTAAAAGCATGGTTGCCCTCACAGTCAGTTCCTGTTGGAGGATTAACACACTATATGTGCTGGATCAGGCACTGCAAATATGGTAATTAGTGGTAATATTTGTGGCTTTAAACTTTCAATATCTGCAGACTTTTAATATCCATAGTTTTATCTTTTCTGGTGCCCTGTCTACCCTTAAGCCTAGAGTACTTTAATTACCAGAATCCTGAGTGTTGTTGTTTTTAAACAAGAAAACCCACAGTAATTCACCAAAGATCCCTAAAACTCAATTTCACAACTAAAGTTTCCAAGATACCCTAGGAAAGATGAAATGGGTGTTTAAAAAACTGGGTATGCCCTTGGAGATTTCTTGCAACTAGTGGAACCAGATTGGTCAACAGAGCTGCTTAGTGCCTAAGGAAATATTTTCTTTAATGTAGGCATAAAACAGTGGATATGGAAAGAGTGAAAAGTCACAGAGTTATTATCCTGCTCACTAAAGTGCTATTTAATCCTTTACAAAGCACCATCACTAAAAGACTCAAATCAGCAATAATTGCTTGGCATACTAATCAACTGCAGCACACAGGGAATGCACAAAGTGGAAGCATCATCTGATAGTGAGCCTGGCATGACTTGACATCTTTTGGACCAATTCCTGAAAGGATCTGGCAGCATCTGTCACCTCCTCTTACTTCAACATCTATTCCAGTGACTCAGCACCTTCTTGAGAGTTCAATAGTTATAGCTGAAGAAAAAGCAGAAGTAGAGCCTCATAACACAGCCAGCATAATACAATCTGCAGCAGTTTCTCTAATGCATCAGAGTTCCTTTAGCACAAGCACCCATTTGGGGATATAAAGTATTGGAGGGGATAACAGTTAATTTTCAGACAAGCAACTTCATTAGCATAGAGGCACAGGATTTTAAGTAAGAGAAAAATGGATTTTTCTTGTGGTTATCTACCTAAATGTTATATTCCTCATACAACAAATGTATGATTGTACAGAAATAAGGTATTTATTTCATAAGGTGTAGTTGGGTAAGAGAGGGTACATATTTTTCTCAATTGCTCTTCTAGTTCAGCTTAGATTACAAGCAATTAAAAACAAATAATTTATGAAGGCTTTTCTTGCTCTTTCATGTTCTACAACATGTGTCTTTCCAATCCAAATGTATTTTCCTTTAGCAAGGTTAATACCACCTCTTTTGAACATGTAGAAATGTGTGCTGTTGATGCTCAGTTGGGTCCAATGGTTCTTTGGGGCATGAGACATTTATGGGAAAGGTGACATCACTGTTATTTAAGCACAATCGAAGTCTGTAGCAGAAAGCACTGTGGAAAAAAAACAGATAATGGCCACCAAATTAGACCAATGGGGGGATCCAAAGACAGCAATCAGACTGTAATCCAATCTCAAACTGGCTGCTGTGTATGTGTATGTACGTCTGTAAATATCATCACAGCCAATTTATTACAATTCCATAGAGTTTTCAAGCAAAGGAATTAAGCAGAGGTGGCTTGTCGCTGTCTCCCTCTTCAGAGTCTTCCTTGCTAGTCTCCCTTCCAAGTGTTGTTTTCTTAATGCTACATTCTTACTGCTTAATGAGAGCCAGTATAGGGTAGGGGTTAAGAGCAGTGGACTCTAATCTGCAGAATCAGGTTTGATTCCCCACTACTCCACTTGAGCAGCAGACTCTAACCTGATGAACCAGGTTTGTTTCCCTATCCTACACATAAAGCCTGCTGGGTGATCTTGGGCCAGTCACAGTTCTCAAAACTCATTCACTCTCACCTTACCTCAAAAGGTGTCTGCTGTGGGGGGAGGAAGGAAAGGAGTTTATAAACTACTTTGAGACTCCTTATGGCTGAGAAAAACAGAGTATCAATCCAAACTCTTCTTCTCTTTTCCAGGCATCAAAATAAGGAGTCTTTATTTCAAACAGGAGCACAGTTTAGTGAATCCAGTTCTTACTGTAGCTACAGCGAATACAACCTTTCTTCCTGTTCCTGACCATACCAACTCCTGGAGTAGAGTACGGCAATCTAAAACACTGGTCTGGATAACAGGAACAGTGTTGTTAAAATGCCACACCAAGTTCAAGCCTACTTAGCTTCTTAGGTAAGCTTGGGCTGCTATACTATAGCATTCTACATCCTCAGACAGCTAGATGGGAACAAAAGAGCAGATAGGAGCACCAGTCAGTGGTGGGATCCAAAAATTTTAGTAACAGGTTCCCATGGTGGTGGGATTCAAACAGTGGCGTAGCGCCAATGGGGCTGGACGGGGCACGATGGGGGCGTGTCCGGGCATTCTGGGGGCGGGACATTGCTGGGCGGAGCTGTGGCAAGGACGCAGCTGCTGCGCCGGTCCTTGGGCAGGAAACGAATGCACGCAGGCGCAGGCTGCCACGCAACTCCTGCTAGACTGCTTCAAGTTCTGCGTGCTACTGCTGAGGAGCAGAGGAGGGGCGTAACTAAGGCAAAAATCATGTGGCAAAATCACCAATTAGTAACCCCCTCTCGGCGCACACAAATAATTAGTAACCTACTCTCGGAACCTGTGAGAACCTGCTGGATCCCACCTCTGGCACCAGTGTGGTTTCAATGCAAGTCTTCATCACTCCCATTTTTGCAGCTGCCTGTTCAGCCAAGAACAAAATTAATCCCTTTGGATTCGATGTCGGGCAGCTCCAGTAATAAGCTCTAACAAGACTTCTGCTTAGTCTAATTTTGTTCAATGAAAAACATCTCACAAGCAATACTGTGTCCCCATTCCCCTTGCTGTGCTCCACTTTTAAGTGCTGTGCATGTGCTGCTCCACTGTTCCATCAGTGCTTAATTTCTGCTACCTGCACAAGACAGATGAATGAATGAAGAACAGAATGAGATAATAGCCTTAGAAGAGTGGTGGACTGTACTGTAGGCTCAAACCTGATGGAGAAGTCCTGTTGCAGCATGCAGAAGATCCCAGATTTTCTAGCTGAAAGAGCTTGGATACCTGGTGTTAGGAAATACAGGGCCACCAAGAGCCATTGCCAGGTACAGTAGGTAACTCCAAGGTCTATGTACCAAGCACTTGATGCCAGACAATGCGGCTGAATAGATGGAAAAGGCACATGGGAAGTGGTTACAGTTAAAGAGCTATAGGAAAAACATTAATCTAAGTAAAACAAATTTTGAGTTAAAGCCAAAGGCACCATTTTTAATTGGGGTGGGGTGAGGGAAGAAGACTTTCAAAGAGGGTTAAAATTCACAGGGTAATTCAGATATCTACCTCTCAAAGACTGACTACCTCTCATAATGCTTGCATAAGCAATAAATCAATAACATGTGAATTAAGGTATATTTATATTATTTTATAATATATTTATTTTATAATGAAAATATATTTTTATTTTATTTTTATTTTATTTTATAATGAAATATATTTTGTGAAACAGGTCATAACATCTGATCATAAGAAACATTAGAAGATTATTTCAATGTAATTCACATTTTACTTCAACATTGTTTCAATGCAATTACAATCCACGCACACCTTAAAGTAACAGACATAACAGATAATAGTGTACTCTATAATAACTACTGTAATCACTAAACTAAAAAGATTGGAGTTCCTCCCTGTAAACGATAAGGCATAAACAGCCATAGATAACAATGTCCCGTGTTGTGTCAGCATTGCTTCAATTTAATTATATTCCTTAAGGAAAATTTCTTCATCAATGTTATGAAAAAAATCTACAAGCTTACCAGCTTCAGATAGCCAACATATGTATATTCAAAAAAGCCCTTCATACTCCTAAAGCAAGCTTCTAGTAGCTTCAATCAGTCAGACAGCATTCCATCAAGAAAATATTTTCAATCACCAAGCTACAAAGTTCCAAATAAATCCTTATCTCATTATGCCTTCAGGGCTCAGAAATGGTGATTCTGCCTCTGGTATTAACCAATGCTAAATGCAAGTAAAGGTAAAAAAATAATGAATACTGACATTTAATAGACTAAACATAATAATAAAATGGAAGGACTAAGTATGAATGCAACAAGTTAAAACATGTTACAACATGAACACCAATGCTTCATCCTGTTCTCGACACCAATGTATTATGAACTGAGCACTAAGGGCTCCCTTAGTATCCCATTTTGTTGCTAAACATCATTCCCCTGTATTAAAGATAAATTCAGCAATGGGTTCTGGACAAGAAGTCAAGTAATTGTTTTGTTTTTCTGGTGTTGTTGTGTAAGAAGATTTTAGTATTAAGGTGACTGGATCACCATAGAGTTGTTTGTATTGTTCTAGTTATGATGTGTACTTAAAAAAAATTAATAAAAATCATTATTTAAAAAATCATTCCCCTGAACAATTTTTTTTTAAATTTAGTGACTCTGGAAAATTCTATACATCATAGCACTAATTCCCTTAAACATCATTGCAAATGGAAGCTTTTTGCATCTTTAAGTTATGTACTATGGAACCCATAGGGCTCAATGCACAATTTGATTAGTCTTATCTATATATATAAAAAGCTAACAGTGTTTTTGTTGATGATAGTATAACTCAGTAACTGCTGGGCCAATTCCTCTAAAAATTCCCAGCCACTATAGTCAGCCAGGCGTTTTCAGATGTTCACATACCTGAAATTTCACACCTGGCCCAGGTAAAACACCTTTTTCCTGGTGCTTCCTGGTGAAGGACATGCAGCTACCTGTGTGAACTGTCACCCTTAGAATGTTCGTGCTGCTTAGAATGTTCACTCAGCTGGCCAGATATGAGCAGTGAAAACAGTACATAGGCAGTAACTCCAGTGGAAGTGAAATACATACACACACATACACCTGAGGGAGATGGAAGGGAGGGAGGGGGAGGGGTGGCATGCAAGGGAAGAGAGGGAGGGAGAGGAAAGGGACGGAGGGGGAGGCATGCAAGGGAAGAGAAGTGAGAGAGGGGAGAGAGTGAGGGGTGGCATGCAAGGGAGGGGAGGCAGGGGGCCCAGCATCTGGATATGATCCTCCCACCCTAGCGGAGGGAAAGGAAGGGAGGGGTGGTATGCAAGGGAAGAGAAGTGAGGGAGGAAAGAGAGTGAGGGGCAACATGCAAGGGACGGGAGGGAGGGATCAGGCAACCTAGATTCCCTGAATACTGCGGTTACAGTTAAGAAAACCAGGCACGCATTACTCAGGAGTAAGCTTGGTACAGCAACCGTGACATACTTTGAATGGCTGTGGTGCGCCCCTCAGAGGGTTTCCTCAGAAGCGACACCCATTGCCACCAGCCAAGCTTACTCCCAGGTAAATGATCATGACCAGCCAGCCTAGATGTGTGGGAGGGGTGCCTTTCCATCCCCCCCCCCAAGGAATGCGGGCACACACATCAATGACATCACACAGTATCAGGCTGCGTGTTTGCATGAGCACATACTGCTGGCCTCTGCAATTGATTTGCTGCTACTGTTCCTTTTCCATTTCACCACAATAAGCCACAGCAACGCATGGCTGGGCCACGCTAGTCTTATATATATATAAAAAGCTAACCATCCATTTGTTGGTGACTCCGTTTGTTGGTGACTCCCTAACGACAGGCTGGACGGATCGCCCCCAAATTTTCACATGACGTCCCATTCTAAAATTCTAACCCATTCTAACTGTCACCCTTAGAATGTTCATGCAGCCTGTCTGTCTGTGGCCTGAGGGCTTGGTATGAGGGCTTAAAATGTTTGCGCAGATGGGCAGAGATGAGCAGTGAAAACAGTAAATAGGTAATACTGTTAGGTAATATGAGTGGAAGTGAAACACATACACACTTTGCCGTGTGAGACGTAAGGTGGGGTACCCCCCTCCTCAAACGCTGGTAACTTTCACTCTCTGTGCCTCACCACTGCTACCACACAATACACATCCAGCTCATCCTCACACACCTCACTCTGCCGTCCCTCACATCCAACCACCACTTACCCACTTCCTCACCCATATTCACCACAGCTCTTTTACTAAAAGCAAGCTGGTGTTTGCTTTTTTCTTCTAAGAAAATCCGCGCGGTGGGGGTGAACCAACACTACTGCCTCTGCTTCTTTTGCACGTGGCCCTTTAAAAACCCAGGAAGCTGGCCTCGATCTGACCGCCTCACCACCCTGCCTCTGCTGCCTGCCTGGGATAGCCTCCTTACCCCAGTTCTGCCTTACCCAAGCCAGGACTGAGCATGTCAACCAGCCTCATGGACAGCGGGATTCGCACTCTGGACAGTTCCGTTGTGGAATGGAAAGGGTTACCTTATACTAAAAACCAAGACAGCACCATATAATATTGTGAATTGAAAAGGGAAAGGGGGATTCCATTTGACCACCCCAAAAAAAGAAGAGGAAGAAGAGGAGGAGGAGTATGGATTTATATCCCCCCTTTCTCTCCTGTAGGGGCTTACAACGTCCTTGCCCTTCACCCCTCACAACAAACACCCTGTGAGGTGGGTGGGGCTGAGAGAGCTCCAAAAATCTGTGTCTATCCCAAAGTCACACAGCTGGTGTGTGTGAGAGTGCACAGGCTAGTCTGAATTCCCAAGATAAGCCTCCACAACTCAAGCTGCAGAGCTGGGAATCAAACCCAGTTCCTCTAGATCACAGTGCACCTGCTCTTAGCCACTATGCCACTGCTGCTCCCAAAAGGCTATGCTGGGGATCATTGGACCTGCATGGACATCTGTGTGGGTTGTGGACTGTGATGAGAAGAACAATTGCCACAGCAATGGGTGGCCGATCCCCGCTAGTTTCCTTTAAGAATTCTTTAAGATGTCATACAGCTGAGCCCAATACAAACAGTATTTAGATCAGAGGTCCCCAAACTACGGCCCGGGGGCCAAATGTGGCCCCCTGAAGGCATTTATCCGGCCCGCTAGGCATGGCAGCGATGGCTCCATTCATGTGCAGTGGGGGTTCGAGGGAGAGGAGGAACTGGCCCCAACGGCTGTTGGCTGCAGTTACATGATGGCACCCCCAAATCTCCATGCATTTTCTGACCCAGAGTTGGAAACCTTACATGTTGCAACGCCTGCTCCGCCCTTCCCTCTCAGCTACACCATGTTTTGCTCTCAGGCTTTCTGTTCTGCTTCACTCCCATTGGCATCAGCCAGGCTGGTGAATCGCTCGCTGGCTGCTAGGGAGGAAAGAACCCAGGAAGATACCTGCTCCTGGGTTAGGTGGAATGCTTCATTGGGAAAGTTCTGCTTTTTTTTTTTTACAGGGGAAGGTATTCCACAGCCTCCCCAACAATATTTGGAGCCCACCCTGTACTTGACATACTTTGGTCACTGTTCTAAAAATAGACCATGACAGAAAGGCTGAAAGGTGAAATCAAACATTTTACAATCATTTGTGCATAGGAATTTGTTCATCGTTTTTTTTAGTCCAGCCCTCCAACAGCCTGAGGGACAGTGAACTGGCCCCCTGTTTAAAAAGTTTGGGGACCCCTGATTTAGATTGTAACTGGCTTACACTGGTCACTAATTAGGACTGATGTAAACCAGGAGCAAGCAGGATGAGGCATTGGTGTTCATGTTATAACTTGTTGTATTCATACTTTCTTTGCATTTATTATTATATTTAGTTTATTAACTGTCAGCATCCATTATTTAAGGTAAAGGACAGAAGAATAAGTAAATATACATCAGTTCATGGGATGCACAGCATCATAACAGCTGGTTGGTTCAGTGATACATGCTGAAATGAACCTTAGTAATGCAAGTGGCCACCTGCTACAACTGACCTTATGCTATCTCTACCCTTTTCTGGGGAGCAGAACAGCAGAGGTAAAAAGAACAGTTGTTATGCTCCAAATAACATCAGAATTCCAAAACATTTATATTCAGTACTTCCTTGTTTGCTACTTATGAGCTATTTAAAAAGCTAAGAGAGGAAGTAATTTAAAAAACAAATTCTAATTCACAGTAGTCTTAAACATGTCATCTGACACAAGTACACAAGCACAAGTACAAAAGAGAGAACACGGCTTATTTCTGTGAATGACCTTTCTTATCAGACATCTTCATTTCTATAAACTGTGGAAGACATTTTGGGGGATTAGAGGGAATTCCCTAATTGTTATATAAAAGGGCAAATGACTCATTAGAGGAATAAAGAAAGGTAGGTAGCTGGATAGATTCAGAAAGTTCTAACATAAACTAGAGTGTACCCAGCTCTGATTCACCCTTCTCTTATCCTGAGAAACAAAGATACAACTTGATGGGATTACATCAAGAAAAAGTTGTGTCCTATTGTCTCTGATCCTCTGTAATTGTTATAGACTAGTGCTGAAGGGGAGAGGAGGTACCATCTTGCCAATTTAATGTTGTTCACAACAGGATCTTATACTCTTGGAAGGGTTTAGAGTAACCAAATTATAGCGGTAAAATTGTCAATGAAGCAAGACATGTAGCCTACAAGAAGACCAAACACCTATCATAGACTCTTGCCATACTCCAGTTTGAATTCATTGATTGCATACTTCTGTAAATCTATATATTAAGTAAATAAAATGGTATACATATAAATGCATTGAGAACATTACAAGATCTTTAAAGGCAAGATGCTTAAAGGAAATTATACATTGTCTAAAGACTCCAGATTCCCATGGTTTTATTCACAAGGTTATTATGTACCAGGAAGAAGGAAAGGTCCATTTAAATCCCCTCTAGTACCCAGGTAGTACACACACACACTCATTCAAGTTAAGGGAAGTCAAATGAAATTTCAGTATGATTTGGTTGGTGAGAACTGCTTCACTTCAGCACACTACATTTGCCACCAGATGTGGCTTTCAGATGTGGAAGGGTAGTCTGTGTTACTATAGAGTCCGTTTCCTTTACTGCTTTCTTCATTTCATTCAGAGTAAGGTTCCCTCAGGTACTGTGGACCAGCTAAGATCATACGATCATCCTGAGGTTATGGACAGGATTCTATGAAGTTAGCGACCTACTTCCTGCTTGTATGACCCTTGCCTGTCCTGGGTATTTAAATCTGCCAGGCGGCTAGCTGACTGGGCCTTAGGGTTACCAGCCAGCAGCTAGGTATTGGTGGGAGTCTGGGGGTCAAAGACATGGGGTAATGCCATCAGGCAACAATGTGACATCACTTCTGGGAAAAATCTGGAAGTTATGCCACGCCTCTCTAGGAATCTCTGGTGATTCCTAGAGCAGACTGATGTAACTTCTGAGGTTTCCCTGAAAGTAACAGCACACTTGCGCCTGAGTATTATTTTTTCCATTATTGTTTTCCTGTTAGCTGTAGTTGCAGTGGCAGGAAATGCAGGTATGGGAACCCTCATGCCTTGTGAGGAAAAAAACCAAGCTTAATGGGTTCAGGAGAGTATATATGTCCCTTTGAAAGCTAGTCATAAAATATGACATATCCATTCAGATATCCCACAGCTTCCTTAATTGTGGTCTGGTATAATGTTTGAACAGAGTCATGTTGAACATAAGCCTGCTATGATGGAGCTCTTCAGTTTTTCTTCACCCTCCGCTGCTATCACTGTAGAGACTTATGAGTTGTCTTTTTTGTTTTTCTTGTCCCACAATTAAGATGGTTGAGGGATCCGCCCCAAAAACTAATTCTTTATAAAAGTCAGAAATATATGTCACAAGAGAGGCTTAGGGAAATAAAAATTCAAAATGGTTTTATTTGTCTTTCGGGTGGGATGGAAGAGTCAAGTTAGCAAAGAGGTTTCAGAAAACAAACTTGACTAGTAAGCAAAACTACAGGAATGAGGAAACATGGGATATTTATAAACAATAGATATGTTGTAATCAGGATGTATCTGAAGTTGTTTACTGGTAGGTATTGATACTTTTTGATAAGTACTGAGATAGAATTCACTTGGCAGTCACTGCTCAGGTAAATAAACATAAACCTGCTGGAGCAGTGGGGGCCAAACACAATTTTCCCACAGTTTTCTTCCTTAAAATTGTTTAGGACTCTCCCTCTTTACTTAGAACCTATTTCCCTTGGAACTGCTTAGAGATGATCCTTTTATTTAGGAGCTATTTCCCTTACAGAATGATACTCAAATCATTCCCCTCACAGACAGGATCCTTCTTGATCCTGAACAAATGTGTTCCTCTTACTCCCAGCTTCAACAGTATGTTTCCCACTGTCAGTTTCTTCTACAGTCTCCATTAACTGGCACTTGTAGAATTCTCAGTTTTATTTCCCCTTTCAAATCTCCTGTCACACCTGGTCACTCAAGGTTCTATAACTGGGGCAACTTATCATTATGCAGCTGTCCATTACACCTGTGTTCTCTAACCTTTTGAAATGTTATGGTCATGCCTCTAGTAAGGTTAGTTGTCATCAATATGTTGTTGATACTCAGCTTTTTATATCATTAACTATAAACTTTGGTGATGTGGTAGAGGCCCTGAAAAGCTGCCTGGCTGCTGTGTTCAACTGGCTAAGAGTAAACACTCTGAAATAAACCCTGAAAATACAGAGATAATGCTTGTTGGGAAGGTGGAAATCTTGAAGGCCATTGTGCTCCCCACTTTTGATGATATTCACCTGAAGCTTGCTGACTCAGTAAAAATCTCGAGTTATACTTGATCCAACTCTATTGCTGGAGAAGCAAGTTAATGGGGTTGCTAAAAATGCTTTCTGCCAACACAGGTTAAGTCTGTAAAATGGCTGCTTACCTTGATATGGTTGATCTGGCCACCTGGATACATGCCATAGTCACATCTAGACTAGTCTACTGTAATGCACTGTACATTGGTCTCCCAAATTTGTTTCCAAGTTTGTTCATATTACTGTGGCTCAGATATTATACAGAACTAGACAAAGTGTTACTCTCATTCTGCAGCCACCCCATTGTCTGTCTATAAGTTAGTGGCCTCAATTTAAGGTACCAGGACTATCACATACAAAGCTCTTCATGGTCTTGACTTTCATATTTTTGGGACTAGCTTTCCCCCTATGCAAGATATTGGTTATCTGAGTAGGGTCTTCTGCGGATACCAACCTGCAAATGAGCAAAATGAACTACGGCCGTATATGTGCTTTCTGCATTGTTGCCCCTGCACCACTCTGCCCCTTTATGTAATAGCCTGGCTAGTCAGGAAGGCTCCCAGTCTCCTGGTTTTCAACAAACTATGAAAAAATTATGTAGCTTTCATGTATGTTATTAGTATTTACTTTGTTACAATGTTTATTGTTTTCTTATGTTGTTAGCTGCCCTGAGTCCTTTGGGGATAGGGTGCAATATAAATCGATTTACAAATACAAATACTGAATTATTCCAGAGGGATTCTCTACACAGAAAATAGGTTGCACTATACAAAATAGTTTACAAAGTTAGTTGGATAAATGATGAGGGCCTGTGGTCTATACTACTCTGTAAATAAGATCCTACTGTGTAATTTTGCATCACTTAATGTCGCATGTTAACACTTGTACTTTGCTTCAGTTCTACTTTTTATATTCTGATTGGTTCCAAATTTCTAATATTCTAATGTGTTCTACTGAATGCCCAATTTTGTTGATTGCACTGACTCTCTCTGTATAAGTCACCTTGAGTACCAGTGAGAAAGATAGATTATAAATAACATAAAGAAATAAAGAAAAATAACAGCTTTGACATACACTGAAGTAAGAATTTGAACATTTTGTTAACAATAATTTTTTTTGGGGGGGGGGGGGGAATTGGGCAACCAGAACAATGTATTCTTGATATCTAGCATACTAATGAAATCAAGAAACCTTAATTTGTATTAAACTGTGCCTGAATATTATACCTAAACATATTCCTGCATAGAACAACATTCAACTTTAGTGTTCAGCTGAAAATCTTTGTCACAGTCCAGCAACAGTATTTTTTCCCAGGAAGTAATTTAGCATACAGATACTCCTTGGTTTTACATTACAGTGATCTCATTCAGGTGACGTTCAAGATAAACAACATTTTATCTACACAAAATTGTTCCTGTGTTCTATTAATTGCAAGTTCCTTGCATAGTATTTAAAAGTGCTGGGCAATGGGGAAGAAGTTGGCAGAAATGATGCCCTTTTATTATCTTTGTTTCAGAGTACATGAAACTAAATATTATTTGTGTAAAAGACTGGGTAAAGTAAAGCTGCCTCACCTTTGTGAGAACGTTGGAGAAAAAGCTGTAAATAAGGGACATATTGTTGATTAACCTTCCAGGACACAAGTATTTAATTCATGGCATTTCCTTATTTGCTTGGAACAGGGAGTGCCAACACTTGGCCAACAGGCTGGATCTGAATCCCCCACAGCAATTTATCTATCAAAAACAATCATGGTGTGGTAAAAGGTTTTCCCATAGTTTCAGTAGCAAGAAAAGGGCAAATTATAACAATACTACATGCTTTTAACACCAGACTATTTCTGACTAGAGTGTTAAGTCTTCAAGAATCTGCTTGGTATGCAGAAGGCCCCAGTTTCAGTCCATGGAATTACCAGTTTGAAATGGTCAGGTAGTGGGTGATGTGGAAGATGTTAACTTGAACTCAGGAAAGCAGCCCATGATCAGAGCAGACAAAAACCCCAGTTCAATTAATTTATGGGGAGCAGCCATGGCTCAGTGATAGAGCATCTACTTGGAATTCAAAAGGTTTCTGATTCAATTCCTATTGTCTTCTATTAAAGTGACTGGCAGGAGGTAGTGTGGAAGACCTCTTCCAAAGACCCTGGAGAACTGCTGCTAGTCTGAGTAGATAATACCCTCTTCAATGGACCAGTGGTCTAATTCAGTGTAAGGAAGCTTCATGTGTAACACAAGAACAGCTTAGCAGGATCAAACCAGAGGTTTTCTTAGTATTCTGTTTCCAACATTTGCAGGCTAGATGCTTCTGGGAAACCTACGTGTGGGCTATCATGGCAACAGCCCCACCCAACGCTACAACTCATGCACCCACTGTTTGCCTCACAAGCAATGAGTATTCTGTTTGAACCTCACAGAACCTTTTGCCATACTGAGCAGCCAGTCAAGCGCTTCTCCTTTTACTGTGTAGTTGAAGCCTCTGTCTTTGTCTCCTTTGCGCAGCTAACTCTGTGGTGGGCCACATTCTCTTTACTTTTTCATGTTTGTTTACCTGAGAAGATACATAATTTATTCCAGAGTGATTATAGCTGATTTCAGTCTGCTCTGTCTTCTTTTAAATGTTAGCTAGCTCCTTCAGATCAACACATTCCTGGTTCTTTGTTGTGCTCCACAGTTCCAACATAATGATTTATTTTTACTTATTGTGTTCTGACCTCAACAAAGAACAATGTAAGTGTCCATCAACATAAGAATACAAAAATAACCTCTGGCAATAACTTGAATTTGAAACCATGTTAAAATCCTCTACATGTGGTCTTCCTTTGTATTCATATCACAAAACTCTTAAGTGAGCTTTGAGTGTGACAATCAGTGTTGTGTTTGCTAAGACCATTTAGGATTTTTGAGGTTTTATTATGTCAAAACCCATGTATACTCTCACTGAGACTATTGTCTTCATAAAACTTAATAGTAAACTTCTGGTTTGCATGAAGCTTTTTAACACCTTGTTTCCACTTTGCTGTATGGTCTCTAGTTCCCTCTTGGTAGGATCTACAGAAAGATGATGGTAGATGACTAGCTAAGGCAGGGGTAGGGAACCTGTGGCTCTCCAGATGTTCAGGAACTACAATTCCCATCAGCCCCTACCAGCATGGCCAATTGGCCATGCTGACAGAGGCTGATGGGAATTGTAGTTCCTGAACATCTGGAGAGCCGCAGGTTCCCTACCCCTGAGCTAAGGCATCCCTTAAATTACCACTGAGGGATGGTGCAATGGCCGACTCCAGGACCTTATACCATCTGTGTTTTTCTGCACCCCCACTGGCACCATTTTGACACAGATCATACTTTTAGAGAAAAATCTGATAAAGATTTCTGTCCTCCTTCACTTCTGTAAGGTGCTCGGAAACTTAAATGATGGACTTTGGCATCTGGGCTGAGGCACTTTATTCTCTGCAACAGCTGGGACAGGTGGCCAGTAGAGGGAGTG
Source organism: Sphaerodactylus townsendi (assembly GCF_021028975.2). Classification (NCBI taxonomy): domain Eukaryota; kingdom Metazoa; phylum Chordata; class Lepidosauria; order Squamata; family Sphaerodactylidae; genus Sphaerodactylus; species Sphaerodactylus townsendi. The sequence continues at coordinate 123,794,639 of NC_059425.1, read as the reverse complement.
GCTATCTGAACTCTGGGGCACAACGGTGCCATTTCAGCACCAATTAATATGTGATTTATGGATCCCATAAAGTCTGTACTCATCTGTCCTCCTTTTGCTCCTTAAACTTGAATTTTCTCCTACTGTTTTCTAAATGATTACAGTTTTCAAAATGATTACAGCAGTACTGGTAAAGATCGGCGGACTCCAATCTGGACAACCAGATTCCCTACTCCTCCACACGAGCAGCAGACTCTAATCTGGTAAACCAGTTTGATTTCCCATTCCTCCACAAGATGCCTTCTAGGTGACCTTGGGCTAGTACCAGTTCTCTCAGAATTTTCTCAGCCACCTACCTCACAAGGTGTCTGTTGAGAGGAGCAGGAAGGGAAGGTGGTTGTAAGATGCTTTGAGACTCCTTATGGTAGGGGAAAGCAGAATATAAAAACCATCTCTTCCCTTGGGGTGTTGTGTGGTTTCTAGGCTGTGTGGCTGTGTTCTAATAGCATTTTCTCCTGACGTTTCACCTGCATGCCACACAACCTGGAAACCACACAACACTCCAGTGATTCTGCCATGAAAGCCTTCAACAATACATCTCTTCACTTCTTGTAAACACATGGATTTTAACCATTATTGTAAATCCACCAAGTTTCTAAGCTAAAGATGCTCATTTTGCCATGGGCTGCAAAGAGGCAGAGAACAGCAAGAGCATTTCCGAAATAGCTGATCTCCCAATCCCTCTTCCCTTTCCCTTTCCATTTCTCCCTCTTCCCCATTCTTCTTTCATTCCCCTTAATTAGAATTGATTTTATGCTAACATTGGAACATTTGGTAGGATTGTGAATTTTTAATTATGAAATTTTGTTGTAAACCACCCTGAGCCTGTAAAGGAGAAGGGTGGCGTATACATCAAATTTTAAATAAAAATAACATAATTTTTAAAGGTTTTTAATGAGGATTTTTTTTTGCTTTTTAGTTGGTTATGTTGGTCCTTTGCTTGCAACTGCTTTGTTCTTGGGTGGCAAGAACTTTTAAACAGATACCGTGATCAGTGCAGCTAAAAATGAGTGTCTTGGGAGGTGAGGTTAGAATGTGCTTCAAATGCTGGCCTTCAGCCAAGATCTCTGTGCTGAACAAGCCTTTGCCTTGGAACAGAAGCTCTTGGCACGAGACAGATGGTACAGTACAAACAGAGCTCTACCATCAACGACAATGACTGGATCCATTGCAACAAGAGAAACACACTAGGGGCTTTTGGATATGAATCATAGAGTTGGAAGAGACCCCAAGGGCCATCAAGTCTGACCCTCTGCAATTCAGGAACACACAATTGAAGCACTCTTGACAGATGGCCATCCAGCCTCTCTTTAAAACTTCCAAAGAAGGAGACTCCACCACACTCCGAGGTAGTGCATACCACTGCCGAACAGCCCTTACTGTCAGGAAGTTTTTTCTGATGTTTAGGTGGAATCACTTTTCCTTCACCTTGAGTCCATTACTCCTGGTCCTAGTTACAAAGGACATGTCCATAAAGAGTATAAATAAAAGCACTGACTTTCTAGCTGCTAGATGGAGAGGACATAGAGTTTAGTCTATAGTGTCTCTTTTAATGGCTTTGAACATCCTGCCTGGTCATGCTAGTTGGAAAGAAAGGAAAAATCCTTCACCCCATAGGACTGGCTGATCGGAGTAGGAAAATAGCTAGAGATTTTTGAGGGTGACACCATGGAAAGGGAGGGTTTGAGGAAGGGAGGAACCTCAGCAGGGTACAATACCATAGAATCCACCAAACAAAGCAGCCATTTTCCCCCAGGAAAACTGATCTCTGTTTTCTGAGGGAGGAGAGAAAGGGGAGATATAAATCCAAACTCCTCCTCCTCCTCTTCTTCTTCTTCTTCTTCTTCTTCTTCTTCTTCTTCTTCTTCTTCTTCTTCTTCTTCTTCTTCTTCTTTTTCTTTTTCTTTTTCTTCTTCTTCTTCTTCTTCTTCTTCTTCTTCTTCTTCTTCTTCTTCTTCTTCTTGAGATCAATAGTCATAGTAAAAAATCTCCAGGACACACCTGAAGGTTGACTATTCCTCCCATGTGGGACTCCTCCATGCATGAATTGTGTCACACATGTGTTCAACTGCATCAAGCCCAGAGTGAATCCAGAAACTCTGGAGATCTGAGATCACTGAGTTGCTGATATTAGATGTTCTCTAGTGAATAATATAACATTTCTACAGATAGAAGAGCCGCAGTTAGGGCAAACAAAATATGATTGAATCCCAGATAAAGCAGAGAATAATGTGTAAATCATTTCATGCTGCATTTTATGCACTATGGTGACAATTTAACAATTTTGTGACTTTCATACTGACATTTGTGATACTAACTTTGAGAAATAAACACGGATGGCATATATTATGATCCAGGGTGGATCTAAGATATTTTGCTGCTCTGTTGGACTGCAGCAAGTGCAACTGTGTCATTTATGATCCCCTGTTGTGACACGGATATGTTGAAGAACAGCTCTGCATCCTCCAAGAGCTGCACCTGTAACCCCCATGCCCAGAATGGGTTGGCCCAGAATGGGTTGACCCAGTAAGGGGGTGGAGACTCGGAGCAGCAGAGAGGCTGCAAGAGCTCTTTTGCAGAAGAAGCAAGGCTACCAGACTTGGACCTTGATTTCTATAAGCCCTTAACACCTTGTTAAGGGTTTTCTTGTGTGGTTGTAATGGGTGAGAGTTCTCCTGGAAACCTTCATCATGTTGCAACCTGTTCATCAAGCCCTTGGAGTCTTCAAAACCAACCACCAGCAAAGAAGAATTTGGACTTGGCAATATCAGTAGACTGTAAATAGAAGGACTTGAAATGCAACCTGAACAGGACCTTGAATTGTAACGTTAAATGTTGATGTTTTAAAAGTGTTAATTGTACAGAAAAGTAAACCATTTTGTTGTTTAAAAATTGTTGTTGCAACTCATTCCAAGTACTGCCCCACAGAACCCACAAGCTGAGGTTACACACCCACTATGGCATCCATAGTGAGACTACATGGCACCATGAGAAGCTTTTATAATGCAGACTACCCTGCAATATTGCTGCTCCAAGTGACACCCTCACCCCTCCAGGTTGCTTGTGGTGTTGAACAGCCCCTATCACATCATTCACACCTGGACACGTTCCCAGAGCGAGATTATTTTGCAGTGCACCATCCTCAAACTGAAATCTGCTTCGAACGCATTCATTTATGATGTATTGATAGTTGCTCTATTGGAAAATGTGATAAAACTCTACACTGGTATGTATAATCTCTTGTGGATGGAGTTTCCAGACCAAGACCATTAGAAGGAGAAACAAAGGCAGAAGGGAGTACATGCAGCATTTCATGTAGTACATGCAGCATTTCTGATTATGCTTCTAGAAAAACAAATTCCCATGAACAGGGCAGGGTTGTTGACAACCCCTAGGATGCCATTCATGGGTGTAAACATCAGGGTGTGTGTGGCTGGAATGGGAGCAGCCAGGCAGCACTGGCAGGCTCACCAAGTGAGGGACCCATTGTAAATTCTGATTCTGCTGCCTTGGTGTAGCTCCTATAAAGTTTCCAGGTTCTATCTAGCCGCTCAAAAGAGAATGCTATAAGACACTTGGGGTCCTCTCTAAGGAGGAAACTGGGGTAAAATCACTTAAATAAATTAGTAATATAAAGTGACAATGGTTTAGTCCCCCCTTTTTTTCCTGCTTTATGTAGTAAAAAAAGGTAAAGTTTCCCCTTCAGTCGTGTTTGACCCTGGGGTACCACTGCAAGCAGTGATTTTATGGAGTAGGATCCTACAAAGCAGGCAAAGTTCATGTTTCAGAAATCCATGTAAAAATGTTCATAAAAGCGAACGCTTGGCTTTAGTTTGGATAGCATTATGAACATTTTCATGCATAAGGCATATTAAGCTACTTTAGTAGGAATAAAAAGGCTTTTTTGCAAACTATAAAGGCCCAATCCAGATTTGGGGGGAAACAGCTTGTGGAAGTGGGTGATACCCATGCTGGCATGTTTGTCCACCTCACTGGGGTAAGGAGCACCTACACTGACAGGGAGAGCAATTATGTAGGTGTGCAGGTGCCACACAATGGCATCCAAAGCCAAAAGTGGTTGCCTCTGAGAGCTACACCACTGTCTGAAGGAATGCTAGCATAGCAGAGGGTGGGCTGGGGGAATTCCTGGGAGTAGAGCTGACTTCCACCATGATGTCAGCCAGGGAACATTCCCCCTCCGTGGCTACAGACTTACACCACCATAAAGTTTGGCGTAAGTCATTTTTTGCAATGGAGCTTTTGGAGTAGCAGAAAGGTTTTTCCTTTGTTTTGTCACCACCCAAAGCCCCTTTGGAGGCAGCGTGGCAGCATCTTCACTACACAATTCCTGGCTGACACAGTCACCCCTCCCCCCTGGATTAGGCTGTAAGAGTGTATTTGGCCCATTATGCATGGAACACATACCTTGGGGCTCTTTGCTGTGTAGTGAGGTTGTAATGGGGTCTCCTCATTTTTCTCTGTTCACATACAAGGAGGCACTCTACTGCTACTGTGCAATTTGTTTTCTGAAATCTCTGAGGTCTCTGCTATTCCTGGTTCTTTTAATCCTACTCATCAACTCCCTCTTAAAGTCACACAGTTGTAACACTGCCAGCTTTGTTAAAGCCCTTTAAATTGCTGTTATATTGATATTGCTGTTCTTGCGGTATTGCAGCCCATTTCCAAAAATAATTCAATTCCCAATGAAAGCACCAAAACAATTCCCTGCACTACACTCTGCTGATGAAAGGGACCATGTCCTAGAATCGATATTCTCTCCCCCCTACCGCAACACACACACATCCTTCCTACTGTTGCTGCTGCCACAGGAAGAGATAGAGGCTTGTTATCATGATATTCCTTGTTATTTTGATATTCCTTCATTAGATCTAGCCCACTCCCTGCCACCCCTGCAGTGCTTGGGGGGAATTTACGCCCATCCCTGGAAAAGGAGGGTCTGAGCACATGGGAACATTTTCTGCTATTATTATATCGAGATATTAATGTATGTTTGGTCTGTTTTGGTTAAGCCCATGTGGTTGAGCTTCCTTTCTTTGATTTCCACTTCCTGACTATCCAAAGATGCCAGCAGGATGAGTAGGAAGCAGGAGGTAGCCAGCAACATGGAATGGAGGCATGGGAGAAAAAGTGGGTGGCAGTGCAAGAGAGTGAGAAGGGTGAAACTAGGTAGGTTGGCAGAAGGAAGATGTCCAGGGCAAAGTTGTACTCACTGGCAAATCTGACCAGCTCTGGTGGCCAGACAAATTAAAATTGTACTAAAAGTGGTATAACTTGCTGTGGAGAAAATGGAAAGTGAAAGCGAGGCTCAAGAAAATACATCCATACCAGGTGTCTTGCCATGATGGACAGTGTGGCAGATACCTTGTGGATAATCAGCTTCTATTGACATTTATTATATTCCCTTGTGATCAGTCTAGATTATGTTATTGGATGCCAGCTTCTTACAACATAAATATATAATCTATAATCCCTCTGCTACCACGGCAACTCCTGCTCATTCTGCTTTATCAATAATAACAGAGTAGATGCTGTTTTGCAACAAAAAAAATTTGTTGGCTGTGATGGTGATCTGATGAGAAGTGAAGCAGTCAATGAGATTCCAAAGCATTTTGCTTTCACGTAATAAGCACACTGAGGAAGAAGTGTTGCTTTGCTGCATTCTACTGCTTTTTTGAAAGAGCTGAGCCCCACGTTGGAAATACAAAAGAAAACTTTCACAACAGATTATTTGTTTGAAGAGATTGCATATCATCTTGCTGCTTGTTAAAGTCTCACACATTTCTTCTCATTCTCTGTTCAGTTGAAGCCCAGTTTTGATACCAAGGGAAATTACTGTTAACATAAAGATAGTGTCTCATTTCAGGTTCCCACAAATCACCGTGCCCACCCCCACCACCAGGTCATGTGTTGTTTTGTTCTTGCTTTGAATTTAATGGACAGCTGATGGGATGGGAAACTGATGGGAAGGAGAGATAGGCTGAGTCACTGTGAAACTGTAGGCAGATGTCAGGCAAATAGTTGGGGGTGACTAAATAATATTTATTTTTATTTGTTTCATTGACATTTGCATCTTAGATCTTTTCTACAAGCTGGAGTTACTTCTGATTGTCTTTGGAGTTGATCCTCAAGCATTGGAATTGGTTTGGGCAGGGTTCTTCCTCACATTTGAGAAAAGTGAGATATAAATCCAAATGTCTTCTCTTTTGAAGCAATTGCAGGAATATCAAGGTAACGGGAAGACATGACGTACTTTCTACCAACTTGGGATTGCTCAAGATATGAAGTTTGAATTTCACTACTGTAGCCTACCTGACCTGTAGCAGTGCGGAGGGGGAGAGAATAGTCTTTCTCCCGGAATGTTGCCCTGTCAGACCTGACACAACAGTTCCCTGAACATAGGAGTCTGTTTGGATTCAGAAACTCCATCTTGGGACTGTGTCTGACCTTGTGAGTAAGAATGCCTAAAGGATCCCCCCACCACCACCAACCTCATGCCTGGCTCATACTCAGGAAGTAGCATTTGAATATGAACAACAGCACACCTGGGTGAAACCAGTTCTTTTGTTTACCTCTCTTAATCTACACAAGAGTCTTCCTCTGACAGTCTGACTCATCCTTCTTGTGAACATCTATGTTGCAACACTCATTAGGGGTCATTACCTGTTTTGTCCAACACCTGGCAAAACCCATCCAGATCAGCCATCAGGTCAATGGTCTGATACTCATTACCTGGAACAGCAGGAAAAATCCTTTGTTAACGGATTTCCTTTTGCCTCAAGACATGTTTTTCCCTATAAAAGCATGTCCCAGACCCCAGTCAGTTGTTCAATATTATTCACACCACCATGGTGCTCGATAATATTGTTCCAACAGCGCTGATCATCTGGAGCATAGCCATTAGGTCTCTGTCTTCTGGACAACCACTACAAGACTGTTAAATATAATCTTTGATATTCCATCCCTTCTCTCTATATATATATCCAAAACCTGTCTTTCACCTCTAAATTACATCCTAGGAAACCTTGTATGTGTATATTTTTACCCCAGTAATTGATTGTGAGTGATATTTTATTCCAATTTCTTATTTTCTCAATAAACACCTTTTTAAAGTAAATTTATTTGCTCTGCTTGTTTCTCATGATGAGCTGAAACCTGTATACACAGGCAATATATCGCTCAAATGCTGCTTAAGCCACGCTAGGCAACTTTATGCTCTATAGCTAATTTCCCCAACCAAAGAGGGTCGTTGCATCCTACCATTTTGGGTAACACTAGGCAATTTGAAAGTAACTCCTGTCAAAATCTGGCAGGAAGATTAGAAGAGTCTGGATTTATACCCTGCTTTACTCAAGTTTCAAAGCAGTTTATAAACCCTTCTTCTCCCCTTGAGAGGTAGGTGGAACTGAGGAATTTCTGAGAGAACTAGGACCAGCCTAAGGTTACCCAGCAGGCATCATGTGGAGTAGGAAAACAAACCCAGTTCTCCAGATTAGAATCCACCTCTTCTTCACCACTACACCACATTGCCTCTCAGAGGAATACCTGACCGTATGGTTTTGCATTCTGATTTTATTATCATTATTATTATCATTCAGGGATCTGTCACATGACATGATATGTTGCCATAATACACAGTACACTATGAATTTCCACTATATCCAGTACATTCAACAGGTAGGCATACACAAAACAATTAATGACTGAATTACTTAAATAAAAATAATAAGTTCGGGTTAGGGTTAAGGCAGGGTTCCCTTAGTGTAACATTGAGTTCTAGGGCTCAGTCTGAAATTAGGGCTATGGTCAGTTTTAGGTTTTGTGTTTTTGTTACAATTTTGGGAAAAATTTATGACTGAATAAATTAAATAAAAATAATAAATTAGGGTTAGGGTTAAGGAAAGGGCAGGGGCTCGTGTTTGCTTTACTGTTAGGTTGAGTTCTAGGGTGTAGTCCGAGAATAGGGCTATGGTCAATTTTAGGTTTCATGTTGTTGTTACAATTTTGGGAAAAATGTATGACTGAATAAATTAAATAAAAATAATAAATAAGAGTTAGGGTTAAGGAAAGGGCAGGGCAGGGGCTCAGGCTTGTCTTAGTGTTACGTTGAGTTCTAGGGCGCAGTCTGAGAATAGGGCTATGGTCAGTTTTAGGTTTTGGGGTTTTGTTACAATTTTGGGAACACTTTATGACTGAATGAATTAAACAAAAATAATAAATTAGGGTTAGTGTTAAGGCAAGGGCAGGAACTCAGCCTTGCCTTAGTGTTACGTTGAGTTGTAGGGCGCAGTCCGAGTATAGGGCTATAATTAGTTTTAGGTTATGGTTTTTTGTTACAATTTTGGGAACAATTTATGACTGAATAAATGAAATAAAAATAATGAATTAGGGTTAGGCTTAAGGCAAGGGGAAGGCATGGGCTCAGGCTTGCCTTAGTGTTACATTGAGATCTAGGGCTCTGAGGATAAAGCTATGTTCAGTTTTAGGTTTTGTGTTTTTGTTACAATTTTGGGAACAATTTATGAATGAATGAATGAATTAAATAAAAATAATAAATTAGGGTTAGGGTTAAAGCAAGGGTAGGAACTCAGCCTTGCCTTAGTGTTAGGTTGAGTTGTAGGGCAAAGTCCGAGAGTAGGCCTATGGTCAGTTTTAGGTTTTGGTTTTTTGTTACAATTTTGGGAACAATTAAATAAAAATAAAAAGTTAGGGTTAGGGGTCAGTCATGGGTAAGGGTTAAGGCAGAACCCCCAAACCTGAAACTGACCATATTCTCGGACTGTGCTTTAGAACTCAACGTAACACTAAGGCAAGCCCTACCCCTGCCATTGCGTTAACCCTAACCCTAATTTATTATTTTTATTTAATTTATTCAGTCATAAATTGTTCCCAAAATTCTAACAAAACCCCAAAACCTATAACTGACCGTAGCCATATTCTCAGACTGCACCCTTCGACTCAACATAACACTAAGAAAGACCTTAGTCCCAACCCTTGTCTTAAACCTAACCCTAAATTATTATTTTTATTTAATTTTCTCAATAATAAATTCTTCCCAAAATTGTAAAAAAAATAAATTAAATAAAAATAATCAGCTAGAGTTAGGGTTAAGGCAAGGACAGGGGCTCAGGGTTGCCTTAGTGTTAAGTTGAGTTCTAGGGCGCAGTCTGAGAATAGGGCTATGGTCAGATTTAGGTTTCGGGTTTTGTTACAATTTTGGGAACAATTTATGACTGAATAAATTAAATAAACATAATAAATTAGGGTTAGGGTTAAGGCAACGGCACGGGCTCAGGATGGCGTTACTGTTACATTGAGTTCTAGGGAGCTGTCCAACAATAGGGCTGTGGTCAGCTTCAGTTTTTGGGGTTTTGTTACAATTTTGGGTACAATATATTACCGAACAAATTAAATAAAAATAAAAAGTTAGGGTTAGGGTTCAGGCAAGGGCATGGATTAAGGCAGAACCCCAAAACCCGAAACAGACCATAGCCCTATTCTCGGATTGCGCCCTAGAACTCAACGTAACACTAAGGCAAGCCTAAGCCCCTGCCCTTCCTTAAGTTTAACCTTAACTCTAATTTATTATTTTTATTTAATTTATTCAATCATAAATTGTTCTCAAAATTGTAACAAAAACCCAAAATTTAAAACTGACCATAGCCCTATTCTCAGATTACATCCTAGAACTCATTGTAACACTAAGGGAACCCTGAGCCCCTACCCTTGCCTTAACCCTAACCCGAACATATTATTTTTATTTAATTTATTTTTGGTACAATTTTGGGAACAATTTATTACTGAAAAAATTGAATACAAATAAGTTAGGGTTAGGGTTAAGGCAATGGCAGAGGCTCAGGCTTGTTTTAGTGTTATGTTGAGTTTCAGGGCGGAGCCCGAGAATAGGGTTATGGTCAGTTTTAGGTATCATTTTTTGGTTACAATTTTGGGAACAATTTATGATTGAATAAATTAAATAAAAATAAAAAGTTAGGGTTAGGGGTCAGTCAAGGGTGAGGTTTAAGACAGAACCACCAAATGTGAAACTTACCATAGCCCTAGTCTTGATCAGTGCTTCTAGAATCCCTCAAATATAATATGTCTGTTGAAAGTTAGGACCCCTGCCATTGCATTAACTCTAACCCTAATTTATTATTTTTATTTAATTTATTCAGTCATAAATTGTTCCCAAAATTGTAACAAAAAATAAATTAAATAAAAATAATAAGTTCGGGTTAGGGTTAAGGCAAGGGCAGGGGCTCAGGGTTCCCTTAGTATTAGGTTGAGTTCTAGGCCGCAGTCTGAGAATTGGGGTATTGCCAGGTTTAGGTTTCAGGTTGCTATGACAATTATGGGAACAATTTTTGACTGAATAAATTAAAAAATAATAAATTAGGGTTAGGGTTAAGGCAAGTGCAGGGTCTCAGTCTTGCCTTAGTGTTAGGTTGAGTTCTAGGCTGCAGTCTGAGAATAGGGCTATTGCCAGTTTTAGGTTTTGTGTTTTTGTTACAATTTTGGGAACAATTTATGACTGAATAAATTAAGTAAAAATAATAAATTAGGGTTAGAGTTAAGCCCCTGCTCTTGCCTTAACCCTAACCCTAACTTATTATTTTTGGGTATTTTTAGTGTTTTTATTACTCATGAATATGTTGTATGTAAGAGGTCTTTGTGAGTGAAGAACTTTGATTGTGTCCTTGTGCCCATAGAAGTTCGATGTTTTGGACCTGACAGGGATCAAACCAGGTCTGCATATATATTCATATGGCCACTCATTTGCAAGCAAGCAAGTCTTGGGTTGGCTTTTCTTTTTGCATTATTTGATTTTTTTCCCCTTCCAGCTGCAAAAAACAGTGGAGAATAGTAAGGTAAAGGAGAGGAAGGGGTAGATTTTAGGGGACCAGGACCTTCTGCCCACACATTACACTTCCATGGCACTTTAGTGATGGGTGGGTAATAAATATACAGAAAATAAATAAATGTTTTAAAAGCCTCACCCATTACCTTAAGCATGAACCTCCCCCCTCATGTGTTGTAGGGATGAACTGCTGACCCAGCAGCACCGTAAGTAGAGCGCTGGAACACCGGCGCTCCTACGGCCTTCTGGTCGCACCGCTCCCCCACCCCTCATCCCCCGATGAGTCACGGGTCATGAACTACCTGGCTCACAACCACCGGGTGTCCCGGACAAAGGGACAATGGTCTTGCCCCCAGGTGAGGATTAGGCCCAGACGCTGATGCTTCCTCTCCGCGACGTAGCAGCCAGGTGGAGATCATGTATCACATGATGATCTCTTCAGTCTCCCGCTCTCCCGCTCTCCCGGAATCCCTCGCGTTCCACTCTTCTACACGCCCCCGCTAGAATCATAATAATAAAGGTATAAGAACCAGCACGCTGGAGAGTCGCTTAGGGAACATCGGACACCATACTCCCGCTGCTGGCGCTCTCCACCAGATGTTATCACCGCGTCTCATCTCGTTTCTTTGGCGCTGACCTCGCCGGGCACGAATTACAAGCTGGTGCCGAAACTGGAATCCTCGAACCTCCACCCTGCTCAATCGGGTCGCCTGGGAAAGTGCCTGCTGGGTACCGAAGTCCGCTGGATCGGGCGCATCCAGGGACCCCCATTTCGGTATCGCTCGGCCCGCTGGATCGGCGCATCCAGGGGACCCGAAGTTCTAGGACACTCTCTCGTCATTCAACTTAAACAACGGTGAGTATGGGAGCTTGCAAAAGCAGGGCTTATGACAAGCACGCAATCCAACTAAAAGCGTTAGCGAAATGCGGCAGGGTCTCCATAAAGAGAGGGGAGCTGCTAAATTGGTTGAGGAGATTGAAGCTCACGTCCATGGTACCCTCGGAGGGGGGGACATTAAATCTTAAGCATCTGGGAAAACATCTACACTCTTCACGCAGAGCCTCGCGCGCCGGTGTCACCGTTACTGACGTGGAGATAATGCTATGTCAGCTATCAGCCTGCAGACCTATATGGCTCCCTACAGAAAATAGGCCGCCCTCCTTTCGAATCTCTCAGCTTCAGTTTCACCCTCGGAACTTTCTCTATCCCCTGCTATAAAACGCCCTACCCTTGTTCACTCTCATTTTCTGGGGTGCTTACAGCATCCTCCATTGGCGCCATCGCAATGGCGCTGGTTTCAAAACCCTAGTAGAGCCGTATTGTAGCTACCATCTGTGTGAGAAGGAAATCCTGACGGAAGACGCAGATGCCGATATCCTCGCCTTATGATATCTCCATTCACCCCACAGATACCGGTAGGTGGGAGGCGTATCGCTTCAGCTAATTGTCGAAAATCGCCCCTTAGGCTATAATACCTTCACCGAAATTCGCATATGCGATGCGGGACGTAGTGAAATCACTAGCCCCTATGTGAGAGGCATGCTAGAAGCAGTCACAAGTAACCACCTACCGGTTCCGGGTGACTGGAAGACCACCTTTCGTGATACCTCTGGAACCTGCTAATATAAGCGATCTGGGATAGCGAAGTTCCGGGCCAGCAATGCTTCATTAGGGGAGCCGCCTCTGGCGGCGCTTCTACATGGTCGCGACAGCTTTACGGCTGGCAGGCTTTCACGAATCTCAACAACCAAGTTGTCCTGCCAGAGGCCACCCCACGGTCGCCTCCGATTGTGCAGTACAAAGCCGCTTCACCAAAGTCCCTAGTTCCGCGCAGCCAACCCAAAACTTCGCCGCCATTAGACAGAAGCCCCAAAAGCCATACGCTGGGATTCTCGTGAATAGGCTCCAAGAGGCACTCAGAAGGCAGGTTGGCAATCAGGAAGCTTAGGGCTAACTTCTCAAATCGCCTCGCTAGGGGAAAACGCCTCCGCCGAAGTGCCGAAAAGCGATCACAGATCTAGGTAGGAACCCCGGACTAAGTTTCCATGCGTTCGAGGCTTCGCTCGGACATCGCCTTTCACCCACCAGGCCAGCCTCCTAGCCACCGCCCTCCTTGTCGCCATAGGGCAGCTCCGAGACGAAGTATCTCGAGCACGGCAAACCAGGGCATCTCCGTAGCAGACTGGAGCTGTTCGGTGGGGGAGCTCGCAGCCCGGGACCTAGATCCGCCCCTCGAGCCTTCTCCCCCATTGGCAGGAACTATCCATCATTTCAGGGACCACCGACCTTGCTTGTCCGGAGCCTGCCCACACCCCTACCGTGGGCGAAGGCCTTGCAGGAAGAAGCTCACGAGAGCTGCCGCGACGCCGCTGGGATTCTCCTGCCCCGAGAGCAGCCCGCCGCCCATCTCCACAAAAAATCAAGGTCTGTGGTAAACCCCAGGGTACAGAGAACTCTGACGTCGCCGTCGGCGGAGTGACCGGGCTGCCTGATCAGTGGGTCGGCTGGGGCTCATTTGGCGCACCTGGGAAGTTAGTAAGGGGAACAGTGCCACACCAGAAGTCAGCCCCGGAGCTCGATCGGCAACTCATTGCCTTCCCCATCACCATGGGAGAGCTCGAGACGAGTAAGTTCCGCCTTAACTGTTCTCCCCCTCACCGGACCACCAAGACTCCGGGTTTGGGTAGAACAGTGGCCACTATCCAGAGCAGTGCTTTGACTGCCATGCACCAACTCGTGGAGGAACAGCTGGTTGCAGGCCACATTGAAGCCTCCACATCACCATGGAACACACCTGTCTCTATAATAAAAGAGAAGAGTGGGTCGGGATGACGATTGCTCCAGGATCTCAGAGCAGTAAATGCCTGCATCCAACCCATGGGCCCTCTTCAATGTGGTCTCGCCCAAACTTCAACCTTGTCCCCTCGTAGACCACCAGAACCTGGTTGTTGACCCAAAGGATTGCTTCTTCTGTAATCCCTCTCTCTCCTGGGGACCGAAAGCATGCTTCGCTTTCACGGTACCGGTGTTTAACCATCAGCAGCCCACCGCCAGGTACCAATGGAAGGTATTACCCCAGGGAATGCTCAACAGTCCCACCTTGTGTCGTGTTTTTTGTTCATCAATCCCTAGTTTCCATTTATCGCCAAGGCGCCCGGAGCCATAATCATTCATTGGTATGGATGATATCCTAATAGTTTCATCGATCATCCTCCCGCAGTGGGTAACATCAAGCTGTCGGCCACATTAAAACAGTCAGGCCTATACATCGCCTCCCAAAAGGTGCAAAAGAACGAGCCATTTCTTGTATCTGGGGCATAAACTCCTCCACTCCTACTCCACCCCTGTCATACCTCAGAAATGCAGATTCCAGACACACCCACACTCCTCCAGTTGCAGCAGCTGTTCAAAACCCTCAACTGGGTCCGTCCTTTCTTCGCCCTCACCACCTCTCTGCTCACCCCCCTGTTCTCGCTACTCCCCGCTCGCCAAGGATCCGGGGGACAAGATCCAGCTCACCCAGAAGCACAAGGACGCCTTTCGAGCACAAGGAGGTCCTGGTTTCACGACGATGGGTGGATCGAACCCCTCAAGGATCAAACTCTCTCCCTCTTCCTCTTGAATACTCCCCCTCTCCCAACCGGAGCTCCCTAGGTATTACACCAATCACCACAAACCTTCTTGGTCTAATGGTTTCTACCCTACCCTATAAAAATTGGCAAAAAATCTTTCCACCCCAGGCCAGCTCTACGTGGATCTCTCATCAACCATACAGTGCACCATGCAGGGAATTTCGGTCGGGTGGGGACCCTGAAAAAATCATCATGCCTCTGAACAGAGCAGAATTCCAGCATCTTCCTGAACGCTTCCTCACCCCTCCGTGCTGGCTCCTCCTGAGGATTTCGTGGGGGAGGTCCTCTCTCCACCTCCCCCCGGATCCTCACCTCTCTCTTCTTCACTCCCCTGCCTCTTTGTCCCGGCCCTGCCTTTAGCAGCCTCTGCCCCACTCCAAAGCGCCTCCACCGTCTGGCCGCACGGGGGTAAACGTTGCCGGCGCCATTGCATTTCAACAAAATGGTCAATGGCAAACCGCTTACACACCGCATCAAGCCTCCTACCAGCGTGAGCGAAGCTCTGCCGCAGCTATTCTAGCCTTTCAAACCTTCCCTCAACCCTTCAACCTTTTGGTCGACTCTCACACAGAAGCGCACGTAATCGCTCACCTACCCGGAGCCTACGTCGCCTCCCGGACCGACTCAAACCCTATTAGTCTCTTTCCTGGACATTACAGAATCTACTAGCATCCAGAACCTCTCGAGAGCCAGGGCCATAAGGCGCAGTCACACACCGCCTCCGGCCCCCCCTCAGCTTAGGGGAACCAGCGCCAGCAGACAGCGCTACTCCACATCTCTACCCCTCTTCTCCGACCCCTTTCAGTCACACCCATCTCTTTCCACCAGTAAAGCACTCGGCCTCTATCCCAAGCCACATCCCTCTCAACCAAGCACACCCTATCGCTAAATCTTGTGCTCAATGCTCACGCCTTGTCTCCCTCTTTCACAGGCCCCAGGGTAAACCAGAGAGGGGCCCTGGCAAATGACTTATGGCAACATGGACGTACCCATGGTCTCTGCCCTAGCCCCTTGGAAACACCTGCATGTTACTATAGATACCTACTCGGGGTACGTTTGGGCCACCCCACTCGGAGGTGAAACCACCAATCACCGCCATTCAACACCTCTTTGCATGCATTACATCACAAGGGGTCGCCCCCTCTGCCTAAAGGATTCTGGACAATGCAAGCATATTCCCTCTCCACAGCCATGCTCCAGTTTTTTGCACTAACTGGGGAATCGTGGTTAACACACGGAATTCCCTACAACAGTAATGGGCAAGTAACAAGCGTTGAGAGGGTAAATCGCAACTTTAAGGGGAAATTTTAGCCAAACAAACTAAAGAAAGGGGAGGTAGCCCCCTTCACTTAGGGCCACATACAACAGACAGTATCAAAAGTACTCTTCACCATCAACCATTTGAATTTGCTCGCCTCTACCATCAGGGCAACAGATCACCCCCGTAGAAAGACACCTCAGGCAGTCAGATCCCCTCCCCCATGCTGCTTACGCCCGCCAACTCCCAGACCGAACCTGGCGGGGTCCAGCCCCCCTCAGCAACCTTTTGGGAAGTAGGTATGCGTCAATCCTTCTTCCTACAGGCTCCTCTATGGGATCCCAGCTCCCACACGTCCGGTCCTGCCAGCTCCCAGGGAACCATGCCTAATGAAGTCAGGCCACACATGAAGACGGAGCAGGCTCCCCCTCGAGAACCCCCCGCCGAAGTTTCAACAGGACCCACGGCCAACATCGGAACAACCCGAAGATCCGAGGATCCGCAGGGCGCCAGAGCCACGACTGCCCACCGGCCTCGCGAGTAGCCGCCTGCCTCTCAGGGACGCCTAAGAATCCCAAAGTTGTAACTTCATGGGCATAGCTGTGGGATTCTCAGCCACGCAACTACTTACGCAACTACCGGGTGACAATCGGTCACCCCTGGTGATCCTAACCCTCGAACCCCTGCGAAATGCCAGCTACACCCTAATTGTTGTCGGACATTCTCTCGCAGCCTCGCCATGAGCCATTGAACCCCCCCAATTTTAACCCCAAGCAGCCCTTCCTCGCTTTCATTTAATGCCCTCTTCAGAGCCGACCTCCAAAGTGGAACTATTGAGAACTGCAAGCCAACTGGCACATCTTAAATCCTAGAGTTAGTTTGTTGGCACATCCGCCACCGGGACTCTCTATTGTCGCTTCACCATCACCCTGCCTGCTCCACCTCGGAGCTCACCTACCGCTGTCTTGCACCAAGCCGGGAGTAACACGACGCCTCTCTCCGAGGCGGGAATTCTCGCTCTCGCTAATTTCCCTAGTGGACCTCGACTCCGCCGTTTAATTCTTAGACAATCGTGTCAGCTATTGATTGATTGTTGTTATTGCATTACCAAGGTTGTGAGAACGCATTACGATATGTGTTGTTTTAATCCTTCTGATAATTCCCATTTGATTCATATGGAAGTGCGGTCCGTAAGATATTGTACTCCACCTGGAAGTATGATCCCAAGCTTTTGCTCCATTGTGGCCAGCCCTCTGGAGTTGATTACCGGGAGGATGGTTGAGTGCTACTTACAGCTCTTGCATTGGTTTGATTGTGTGCCCTCATTGTTGGACCTTACTTATCTAATGTGTGTCTAATATTGTTTTATAACGTGTAAGAAACCCTCGAATTTCCCTTTGCATCGCGAAACTGTTCTCATGCTGCACAAGCAGTTGGGCTTGGCTAACGGGCGAGGGAGGCGAAGGCCCCCAACGCCCCTCACCCGGCCTCCTTCTAAATGTGCGAGATAGGGATGAACTGTTGACCAGCAGCACCGTAGGAGTGTTGGAACACCGGCGCCTCTAATGGGTTTCTTGGTCGACCGGCCCCCACCCCTCATCCCCCCTCGATGAGTCAATGGTCATGAACTACCTGTCACAACCACCGGGTGTCCCGGACAGGGACAATGGTCTTGCCCCCCAGGTGAGGACAGCTCCAGACGCCATGCTCCTCTCCTGACTTAGCAGCCAGGTGACCATGCATCATGGCGAGGACCTCTCAGTCTCCCCGCCTCCCGCCTCCGAATCCCCCTGCTCGGGCCTTTCTACACTGAATCATAATAAAAGGCTAAACCAGCATGCAGAGAGTCGCTAGGAACACGGACACCACAGCCTCCCAAGCTGCTGGCTTCTCCACCAGATGTTATCACCGCGTCTCGTCTCATTCTTGCACTGACCTCGCGGGCACGACTACAATGTGTAGCTTGATCTCTGTGACCTCAATTTGAGCTATTCCTCATTTGGCAGAATTGGCCATCAGCTTGGCATTACTCAATGCTTTCAGAACCAAGCATAAATAATGCAGGTGACTACCCTAAGTATGTCAGCACCATCTCTATAGGCTGTGCTTCAGTTTGTCAATCATCTGAGCAACTCTTGGAAGATAGTTGAGGTTCAACCATTGTTTGATCAGTGCTCTCTTGCCCCTTCCACTGCACTTTGGCCCTGTGAAAGGTTTCCCCAGTAACCATATATTTGAACTTCATTCTTTTTTTTTAAGAATCAAAAAGTCTAATTGGTCACATCCTGTCTTAGTGGAATTTAAGCCTACTGTTTACCTGAGAAACACTTTGCCACATGAGAGTGTTAACTGTATTGGAACATTTTCATCCTTCTCCAATTTCAGACTAATTCTGAACACAGCAGAACGACATGTCTAAAACTATTCACTGTGTGGGTAACATAATAAACTGAGGGAAGACAAGAAGCCAAACCACAGTTCCCCTCTGAAGTACTGCATCTCAGATTACCAGATGTAAAGAGTTAACAGTGAGCCAGATTCTTCTAGGCAATATGGCAACCTTCCATTACTCTAATGCAGGGGTCTGCAACCTGCGGCTCTCCATGGTGACAGGGGCTGATGGGAATTGTAGTCCATGAACATCTGGAGAGCCACAGATTGCAGACCCCTGCTCTAATGGGTCAGAACTGCCCTTTGCTTGTTTGTAGTAGGGAACCCTCACTACAAACGAGAGGAAGCTGTGCCCAGGGTGAGGGGAAAGCGTAGGGAACTACTTCAGGGCTTATGTGCACTCTACATCCTGTCGTGGTGCATTGCCTGCCCTCAGCTTCCCACCCCTGGAATGTCTCCCTCCACAGTCCAAATAAGCCCACCACTGCTCCACCTCAGCACTGGAGGGTTGCCCCAGGGAATTCACTAACTATCCTCACCTGGGGTTCAGAAATGTCTGGGGATGGTATTCACCAGGGCCAGCATGGCAAACCAGCAATTGCCTTGAGCTCTTGGACTAGCTGTAAATTACTGTGCTTGGCAGAACCCTTAGAGGGGAGCCATACAGCTGAGGAATGTCCCCTGTCCTCTTGCATTCCTAGGGACATAATAAAGGCTGCTATGACCTAAATTGGGTATAGACAAAGTTATAAAGGGGAAGAAAATTGAAACTCTTGTTAGAAATATAAATGAGAAAACAACTTCTTGATTAAATCTCAAGCCCTTTTTAACATGTGCCCAAAACAGCAAATTTTTAATTAATCATAGCAAAAATATTGGGATGATCTGGAACTCTTGTGTTCTTTTCTTGATAATGACATAAAAATGAGTTTTGCTTACATGATTCAGCCCAACCAGAAAGATATATCTGTTTTCTTGATCAGGTACAGGATCCAAGAGGTATTTCTTTGTGCCTGGTACCAACAGTAAGGCATTTCCCATAGCCCCACCCTAAATATACTGTCCCATGTGTCAAGTCATGAATCATTTTAAATTTTTGTTTCTGAAATTACATACATATACAGTATTATGGTAATGGTCTATTTGTGTTGTTGTATAATGGCTTTGAATTCTCAGATACTAGTATTTGGGGCCCTGGATTGAGCACATCAAGATGTGTTGATTTCCATGTGATCTGCAAACTGCTAGTAGATCATCATACTATGTTAAAATGCTGGAGAACCATGTATCATGGTTCTTCGCAGTCCCATGTGAAAAGGGAAAAATTTGTGATCCTGCAGGAAATATGAAGATCATTTGTTTCCACGCTAGTATATCATATAAAGGGCCTGAGCCTTCAAGAAAGACCTGTATTTAAGCTGTCGTGACGCTCTGCCACCCAAAACCATTATATTTAAAGAGAAAGGAAATGGTAGATTCCTTACAACACCACTTTAATTTCTAAAGCAAACAAAAATGACCCAGATGCCTTTCAGTCATGCCTGGGAGGCACAGGGTTTGTGGTCAGGCAAGTTTATAATGCATTGGAATTCCAAGTTGTTTCTGGAGAAGTTAAAATGTTTTACTCCCAAGCCAATCTGTGTAGTATGGACTACGTAAGATTAATAAGTAGTATATTCCTTTTAAAACAAAGTACTTCAGACATTAATTTTGCTTGTCTAATTCCTCCCTTTTCCTCTCTTTATGTCTAAAGCTAGAATGTGCCAAGCAATAAAAAATAACATATATGTTTATATAAAAATATTCTGTGCCACATGCATAATGCACCTATGTTATTACTAGTCTCCAAAGGGCACTCATAATCATTTTTGGAGGAATGAGATGCTTAGGAAATTGGCTGAATTGTATAGAATTAATCATATTTCCTTTGAAGCCTTGGGCCATTAGGAGCCTGTTGATGAAGACTAAACCAGACAAATTATGTATTCATGAGCAGGAAGCTGAGGGTTTCACTTGGCTAATCAGACACTAATAAGTGAATGGGAGATCCAATTACTTTTCATGGCTTCAGCATATAACTGGTATGGGGCTGAAAACATTAAATGCTTAATTCTACTCTTACTTAGTGGATTTAAGTAACTACCTTCTGTATAATACTAAATTATAGTAGGCAGAAGTGAAGAGAATGAAATAAATAGTAAGTGCTATAAAACACTGTGCATAAGACAGCAAAAATCCGATTTCAGTATTACATTGTTTGGCAAAGACAGAGAGAGAGAGACTGACAATTGTTCCTGTCACAACTCAGTCACTGAATGCTGTCTATTTCAGGAACAATTTTGGTCATATATATAGGAAATCTGAGTACTTAGAAGGGAGCAAAATGCAGACTCTGGCAAAAATGACTTTAGAGTATGCATGTTTAAATACATGCAGTAACTCTTGGATACAAACGCTTCATTGTAAGTCTTGCTAAAGGACTTTATGTAATCTGAACTGTAGAGTGAGGTGACTGATAAATACATGGCATAGAGAGTGCTTAGAATCAATGGGGCTATAGGCAAGAGTGAAGACAACTCTCATGAGAAAGTACTTGGAGAAAAAACATCAAGACTGGGAACGTCCGCTCAAATTACTGAAACATAGTTTTCAGGAACCCTCATCAAAACCACTCTCTCTGTTAATTTAGAAATCTTAATGTAGAGTGAGCCAGAAGCAAAGTCTCATGCTGTTAACCCTGTTCCAGGAAACATACAGTGGGTCATTTGAGACTGATCAGAATGCTAGTTTTTGCAACTTGTGCTTTAAACTACTGATTGTTTTAAATTGTATTTTGATTGAACTTTATTATCAGTTGCATTAAGGGGCCTATTCTTGAGGCAAACTCCTCAAGAATTTTTGCTTTATTTCTTGTGATAAATCCATTACATACCAAGAGCTTTTAAATAGTTTTTTAAGAGAGTAAACACATTTTATTTTTAAAGAAATCGGAGGCAATATCATCATGAATATTTACATCTGCTGTCTTACTTAAGTAGAAAGTCTCCTAAATAAATGGGAACAAAACCCACATTACAAGTTCCTTACATGTGACCTCCACTACCGGCTCAGAGCAGTCCCTGTTTCTTTTGGTGGCTAACCAGGCACTTCTGAAGGCCTACAGCTGGGACACAGCTTGTACTTAGACTGCCACTGAACAACTGGCATGCAACTGAACATTTTGCTCCCAATCAGCTGTCACAGCTATCAGCAAATGACAGGTCTCTCCTTCAGAAATTATTATCTAAATTCTAAATCATTTTGAAGTCATGTAAATGAGTGACTATCACCATTCCATGACAGCATTCCACCATTCAGTTATATGATATGTGAAGAAATACTGTCTTCCCTCTGCATCATTTTCACAGCAGTCACGAAGCCAGGTATTTTGCTACTGAAATTAGATAGAACTATACACTCCCATCAGTTTTCGTCAGCATGGCCAATTGGCCATGATGGTAGGGGCTGATGGGAATTGTAGTTCCTGAACATCTGGAGAGCCGCAGGTTCCCTACCCCTGTTCTATACTATGCATAATTCTATAAATCTCTAACATAAACCTTTTTCTGAAATGGAAAAGCCCCAAACTCCCTTTTCTTGCAGAGAAGATGTTCCAGTCCCCTTCTCAAAACTTTCCCAACTATAGTATCCCTTTTTTTGATGAGACAACCAGAACTGTACACAGAAACCACAATATTGTTTGTATTGCTGGCTGTTTTAATTCCATTTCACCTACAGCATCACTTGTACCATTTTTATGCCTGCTTCATGCAAAGGAGGCATTTTCCCTGAGGTATTCACTTGGATCCCAAGATATTTTCCTTGGCCAAGCACCAGACCTCACCAATCAAAAGCATAATATACCCCTCACCTCAGGAACTTAAATGAACAATTTCACAAGTAGCAGGTTTTTGGGGGCAGTTTGTGCCATACCTATTTGCAGACTCCAACATTCCTCTTATGATCATAGATCTTTTGTTTGAGGAAGGATTATTAAAAAGGTTATGGGTTTAAATGTTATGATTCATTTGCATTATCAGAGCATAGTGCTGCGATACCATTATTCAGACACATAATTATAATCCTTCACTAAACAAGCTCTAGAGGAGAAGCCAAGGCATATTTATATTAGGGAAGTCCTGGTTAGTCTACTTAACGTAGAAATGAGCGTTAAATGTATACACCCTGCCACTTCTCTGCTGGCGCTTGTTCTCCTTGGCATTCTCATTTCTTCAGTGATTCCACTGTCCTGTGATTAAATTTCATTAGCATTCCCTCCCAGGTTACCAAATCATTTTCTATGCCAATGGCCCGAACAGATAGAACTAGTTCACATGTAATATTAAAGGCCATGGGGTACAATCTTAATTTTTGCTATAGTCTTAGAAAGTACTGCCAAATCACAACCAATTGATGGAAACCCTCTGGGATTTTCAAGGCAAGAGATGAGCAGAGATCATTTGCCATTGTCTCCCTTGGCATGGCAACCCCAGACTTCCTTGATAGTCTGCCATCCTGACCCCGCTTAGCTTCTGAAATTGGGCTTGCCTGGATCATTTAGGTCAGGACAATTTGTTTGTACACTATTTGTTTAAATGAAATGTGGATTTTAAATAGGTGATGCTATGCTTGTTGAGTTTCCTAAAAGCAAAACATTCCTCCTCCCCTCACTCAACCCCCCTATAACTTCAAAAACTGGAGCAGGAAGGTCTGGCACCTCAGAATCTAGAATGGGGTTGGGGAAGATTTGATCCTCCACTGCAGAGACAGTTCTAACCTCAAATGAGCAATAACCACATAAAGCATGTTACAATGAACACACATATATTCTGTCTGTATGTGCATACATCTGTTCGTAAGAAAAGATCCATGAATGTTCACATCACAAACTAGGGAGCAGTACCTGGAGAAATGTAGGATTTCAATCATAAGTTCAGCTGCACACACATTGACCAGTGTGAGAATTGTGCAAAGCATGTATAAAGAAAAATCCAGTGTACGCTACACAGAGATTGAACACGCATTCACTGAAACTCTTCAGCTACTTACATGTACTACTTACAACCAGTAGGGTTGCTAGCTCTACAGGTGATGTTACTTACCTCTATGCCATGGAAAGTTTCACCTGCCAATTTCTATGCTATAAACCTCTATTAAGTGGACCAAACATTTTTTCCAAGTCCCAAATGCCAGCTGTCTCACAGCAATTGACCATGCCATTAACTCCATGTAACCTCTGTCCTAGGGAGCCTGAAAAGTTAGAGATGCTCTTGGGATGAGGTCAAGATTTTTCTGCATGGGAAACAGAAATGATCTTGAAGCAGTTGGCATGAAATGTAACAGCTAATAATCTTACCTCTAACCAATAGACCTCAATGGTTTTTTTGAAAATCTAAGTGTACATAAGTGAAGTCCAAGAATAATTCTATAGTTTGTCATGAGTCAGGTTCGCACAACTCTATTGTGCCTGACTACTGCAAACATTCGGTGGTACTTCCCTTCCAAATATCTCCAAACCACCCCTGTTAAATTTCTGCCCACCACACAGAAGAAATATAAGGCCCTGACAGAAAGGGTAGCACAAAGGCCATTAATCAATTGTAAGTTCTCTTCATCAGCTTTGTTTGGGAGTGGCATCCCTTCTGCTACAATCTGCCCAAAGCAGCCACTTCCCCAAGTGGCCACAAGCAGAAAAAAATATTTTGATTCCTTTTCTGTCCAGCTCTGAAACCTAGAAACTGATATTCCCTCGTGTATGAATTTTCTAGTTTAAATGTCAAAAATCTTGAAGAATACACCAGAAGAAAAGCTCAACTACATGATCTTTATATCAGTTTTTTTATTATTTACAATTTGTCCAACTGAACTCAAAGCATGGCTATACTGCCACGAAAAAAATCAAACAGTGCACTGGATGCAAGAGTCCAAGCGCACACATACTCCCCATAACATTCTATAGAATTTTGCCACACAGATATTTCAAAATGCATGGGTTAAGTTTTAAGTGGCTGACAAATCAGAAGACATGTTCTGTTTAAAGCAGTTAATACATAGTAATCCAACAAGACTGTATGGACAAGAGACATACCATCGTGTCAACAGATTTTTGATTTTCTGAAGATCTACGCATTCAGAAATTAAACCTTCATCATAATGCCAGCGTTAGGTCAAAGTACTTGTCTAGAACATGTAGTATAGAAACAAATTATGAAAGTCTATTAGTCTCAATTTAAGAGATATGCACTTAAGATTTTTGATTTAAGATTTAGTACCCTTAGTCTGACAGAGTTGTTTTCTTCAGTTCCCTGCCACAACAGTGTCAAAAAATCTAGAGGAACAATTATGAATGAGATTTTTACAAACTGCTATCAAATTAAAATTGACATCTGAAATTGCTCAGATTTTGGAAGGTTGCCAGGAAGGGAAAAAAATCTGAATATCTGCTCCCAAGCTTTGGTGAAGGTTTTCTCCCTGCTTACTTTTTACATAAGCTCTTGAGAGGTCTTTCAAGAGGTCTTGTTTTACTGGCACAGATTCACTTATACCAACTTTAATAAAAATGGAAATTTGAAATACCACAGTACAAGATAAATTTGCCAATAAACTATACAGGCTTAGTTAGAAGAACCACACATTAAACAGAGGTTTAAAAGGAAAATCGGCTGAACTGAAGCATCCTGGTAATTCCACCACAGTGAGCTGCTGGATGGGGCTTGGTCACTACTGGGTGCATCCTTCAACGTAGAATCAAGCAGACCATTTCAATTGTATTTTCTAGTGACTTCATAAGCTTAGAAGCTTTGCTTTATTTTCAAATTGGAGTCCTTATTTTGCATAGCTTCCTGAACTACGTATCATCTAACATTTTTCAGAGAGGAAGTATTATCTGTGGCTAATCAAGATGTACTTCCCATTTCCTATTTCCAATTACAGCTGTGGAAGACTTCAGTTGATCCATTAACATCTGGCTCTCAGTTGTCAAATTGTTTTCAGGGAAGATGGCAGCAGATTAGAAACTTTATAGATTAGACTGGAACCAATAACTGGGCTAGAACTTCAACTGCATTGGCTTGGTGCGGTACTTTTCTCTGCAGTATTTTTCTCATTGCTGCTTTTTGAAGGTCTAACCATCTCAGATGAATAGGAAAACTGGGGAGGAAACAGCAAGAGTTCTCCAGCCAAAGTATCTTAGCAAATATATAGAAGAGAGAGTGAGAAAATCAAGAGGCCAGTAGCTGATTGAAGTGCATTTCCATGTCCCTTGGTAGTATTGGAATTTGTATGGTTCAGTGTGCTCAACGGCAAAGAAGTTGAATTTGGATTGCTGTGCAAGGGATTTGCAGAAGTTGAATTCTCTCCACCTGTCTAAATAGACATGAAAAAGAAAGACTGTAAAACCACAATTATTGGAGTGCTTTAAATATACATCTGTATGCAGAGACTTTAAGTACATTATACTACCCACAGATATTTGTGCCTATCCTTGTTCCATCAGCTCCAGTCTGAATGCCCCTTCAATAAGATATGTCCCCAGAGAACTCAAGGGACAGGCCCAAAGATGGTTCAGGCAACTTGTCCAGGAGCACCAGAAAGGTTAAAAGTTAAATTCATCTAGAATAGCTACTCTGTTGTACAGCTTAGTAAGGTTTTCTAATTAATCTACTCTTGATTTCCCTCCACGAATTAAACAGATATCCTCTACCACCTCTAGTTTGCATTAACTATGTGAGTTAAGTTATGCTTTTTGAACTGTGTCAAAGTAAACTCCAACTCACAAAAGGTCATGCTGAAACAAGGTGTTACTGGACTGTTCAAAGGAATGAGAAAATCCATTTGTTGATATGTATTTAATTCTTAGCCTTGTTTTACTAAGCCCAACTAACTAATAGGCAGCAATTACAAGGTTTTTCCAAGGGTATTAAGCATTTGGCTTTATCGAACCAGGCACAACTTCTTTGTCACTTGATTAAACAATGGACCTACTTTATCTTATTTTTTTCATATAAAAAAGATAAAGTTGTTGAAAGCCTGGGATAGCCTTAATAGGATATAAACTTCTGATATTATGAACAAAGAATGACCATTAAGTTGAAGACAAGGTTATTAGCAGAGTCAATTCAGTTTTTTTGGTTTCATACCAAGCAAGGCTAAAGATGGAAAGCAGGTTTAAGAGTGGAGAGATTTAGCTCCCACGGCATGCACACAGGGGTTCTTGTCTTATCACTTTTTGCAGAACAGGTTTTGCAGCTTTTGAAAACAATCAAGTAGCAGCATAGTGAGAATCAGCACGTACAGGAGAAGATCTGTTTTTTTTCAGATCACCGGATATTGGAGAAAAGTTCCCCAACTCATACATATTTCCAAGTTCTTTTAAGTCACAAACCGGGTAGGATTAGACATAAGGAGTACAGAGCAATGAGATGCTATTCCCTGACTATTCCCATCCCCCAAATCAACCCCATTTAGTTTGAGAATCGCTTAAAGGTATATTTCATGGACTAATCGTTTATGTAACATTTCAGTCAGTTTTTGGACTTCTATACCAGAATCAAGTATAATACTTGGTAGCTGCTTGATAATAGGCAGAAATTACAAGGTTCTGGCAACAAATACAACTCAATTTCACCCCCATTCATCCAAACCTAGACATATTTACCTTCATGTAAACTCTACCAGTTTCAGTGAAACTTGAATCTAGGATCAAAGCAAGTCAAGTGATTGTGACATCCTTCTAGCCTAAGGCCACAACTGTTGCTGAATAAACCAAATTCAGACCTTTAGAAACCAAGGCGGAATACAGTTGAGGCAGTTCACATTCCTTTCTGAAGGGACTTGTGCAACATGCCTGCAGTCCAAGTCTCTAGCCCTCAGGGTTCATGACATCAGCTTACAAAAATGTTTGTTTAGAGGTCAGTCTTGGAATGCTTGGCCTACCTATATTGAAGGCACTGTAGACCAGAAAGTCTTACCGTTTTGAACTTACTAAGCTTGTACTTAGTCTTTGGGAGTAGGTGGTTAAGAGCTCGTGTATCTAATCTGGAGGAACCGGGTTTGATTCCCCGCTCTGCCGCCTGAGCTGTGGAGGCTTATCTGGGGAATTCAGATTAGCCTGTGCACTCCCACACACACCAGCTGGGTGACCTTGGGCTAGTCACAGCTTCTTGGAGCTCTCTCACCCCCACCTACCTCACAGGGTGTTTGTTGTGAGGGAGCAAGGGCAAGGAGATTGTAAGCCCCTTTGAGTCTCCTGCAGGAGAGAAAGGGGGGATATGAATCCAAACTCTTCTTCTTCTTTAAGGTTTGGTATTCCCCTTCCTAAATGCTCCTTATTTATCAATGTGAGCCTAAAGAAAGTATTTATTTAATTATTTACTTATGTGATTTTTATACCACCCTTCCTTTTCAGGCTTAGGGCAGTTTCCGATCTCAAAACAATATAATACAGCATTCAGTAGTGCAATCCAGACAATGGAGGTAGCTGGGGACGGTGCTGCTGTTATGCCACCACCTCTAGAGAGCTTTCTGGAGACATGGAAAGGGAGAAAACAGCAAAAACTCTTCCTGCCACTGGGAAGCCCTCCATTAGACTTACTCCACCCAAAAGGGAGGCATAAGTCCAGGGTCAGGGCTGCGGCACAACTGGCTGCAAACTTGATGTGGAAGCCAAAGAATGTCACCTCCATCCTTGGGAGTGCCCCAGCCCACCCATCCCAATGCCAGAGTCTATTCTGGGCATCTGCACAGCTCTGCCGTGGACAAGACTTCCAACTGTTGTGGCAGCGGGGCCAAGGGGCACCCGTCCACATATTCCCCCCATTCCACTAGCACATCGGCCCCTTGTGCCAGTGGAGGGGGCAAACATGTTAGCTCAAACATGTCACTCCTAAGGTGAGTTTACCTCCCCCCTTTCTGGATTTGGCTGTAAATTTACAGTTTAAAATATAAAGATTAAAATAATATTAAGAGTTTTGCAGGCAATTTACCACATCAGTGCATCGGTCCTTTTCCTTACTGTATTATTAAATATTTAAATTGGGTGGGACCAGAAGCGTAGCGCCAACGGGGCAGGGTGTGACATCCCAAGCAGAGGCGCAGCCAGGCCACAGAGGGGTGGGATGGTGATGTGGCAGGAGCGCAGGGTGCGCATCCCTAGTGAAGTTTCTCCTCGCTCCACCTCTGGGTGGGACTCCAGCAGAGGGAATTACTAGCGACAACAGGGATGGTGGGAAGGGAAAAGGAAACAAAAGGACAAAGAAAGGAGGGGGGAGAAGGGGAGGCATATTCCCCCTCAAGGTTAAGCTTCCACAGTCAGGTGCTCAGCTCACACTACTTCACTTATACAAAAGGCTGAGAAGGGAAAAGCTGTTGCCATGTCAGGTATAGTTCTTCCTCTTGGGCAGAGAAGGAACTGCCTCCATTATTCACACTTTGGCAGCTGGGACTGAGGACTGACAGCCCTAGAAAGGTCAGTGCCATGGAGAGTTCATTCCTTCAGAGAGCAACACTTCTGCCCCAAAGAGCAGATGATCTGAAGAGGCTGGAAGTCCTGCACAAGGTTACAGTAGCCTGATAAGTGCATATGCATCCCACATTCCATCTGTGGAAAGAGGTCCACAAGAAGTTTATGCTGGAATAAAAACCTATTTTCCTAAGGTGCCACAAGAGTATTGTTTGAGATAGTTCTGTAGACCATACAGGAGGGTTTCACATTTCACCATGACAAACAGAAGGACACCATATCCTCCATAACATCTGTTAGGCTACTTACTCTTAACACATTCCTCTGCGGGAGGGAGGGATGGCATAAGAGGAAAGTCCTGCACATTGAGACCATCTGTCACTCCCCTTGACTTTTGTTTTGCTGCCCTGCATCTTCAGACCTCTTTTTTTTTCCTATTTGAGATATTCCATTAAGTCTAAGGGAGACTATCTCAGACTCACAATAGAAATATCATTTAAAATACCTTTTCTAGGTGGCCAGCTGACTTCCACTTCATCCTTTGTACTAGTCTGGGGACTGTACAGCAAACTATCTTAGTTGCTTTCAATATAATCTCATCCATCTTGATATGTGAGGCGTGAGGCAGGGGCAGAAACCTGACTTATCCAAATTCAATATCATAATGCATTCTAGTGCATTCATTTAAAAAAAAAAACACAAACATGTTTTGTGAAAAGCTAATAATTACATAATTTCCTAAAAGGAAAAGGCAGAATATGGAGGGAATGCTACTAACCTGACTGGCTTCAATTCAAGTCAAATCCACTTTCAAATTTCTTCAGGGAAAAAGAGTGTACTGAAGGGACTGTGCTCAACCATACATATTGGTTTACAGCATATCAGGAAGCCTCTAAAATATTCCATAGAATTTTGCTTCAACCCCCTTCCCCCTGGACTACGGCCAATATTTGCTGTATACGCACATCACATTTTACCTATTTGATTGCTCTACTCTTTTATGCTGTACACCACCCTGAGCCCTTCGGGGGAGGGCAGTCTAAAAATCCAAAATATAAATAAAATATTTAGAAGGTACAAACAGGAGATGTTCAAGAAACACAGCTTCTCTGATAAGAACCACTGGGCATGCAGGGCATAGTTAGCATCAACTGCGTATTCTGCCAAACTGATTTAAAAAGACACTATAAAGAGCAGCACTTTGAGGAGTATGGTATGCTGAAAAACTGATCTGCTGCTTTACTTTTTGTTGTTCTTCTTTGAACCCCTATAATTCTTGTCGCTCACTGGCCAGTTGCTCTGAAAATTGCCCGATATGTAAGCAGAAGTCCGATACTTTTACTGATACCTGACACCAACTCAACTACCTTTTCATTCGGCAGAGTTGAGTCAGTGGAGAAGTAGGCTGGCTTTGAGCTCCCCCAAAACTCTCAAAGATGGGTGTTGTCTATGATTTATTCGAATAATGTAAGTTTCGTGTGGCCAGCATGCTTAAGCGTCCCCAAGCCTAAGAGAGGATATTTAACAAATTAGACGGTTCTGTTTTACTCTGAGCTAATTCTACCCCGCGACCCCCCAACTCTGGCGCCACGCCCACTCAGAACACTCGATCAATAGGGGCAGAGAAACAGGCCATAATAGACAAGGGAAGAAAAAAGCCAGGCAAAATAAAATGTATCACGGCCCAAAAAGTGGGGGGGGGGGGAGGATGTGCGCTACAAAGCGCTTTCGAGGGGCGGCTTCCAAAATCCTTGACTCTTTCTTTCCCCAGGAATCCAGCGCTTCAAAAAGACTTCGTGCGTTTGCAACCCGCCAACACGCTGGACCAGCTGAGCAAGTCCCACATCTCCTAAAGCGGCTATCAGGAAACCTCCAGAGCAGCTCCTCGGGTCTGAGACCCAAACTGGGCGCAGATGGCGCGCGCCACAGACAGCTGCCTTACCGGACCGCCGGCAAGAGACGGCGACGCAGGCGTGGAGGCGCTGGCAGGCTTCCCCCCAAACCAAACCAGAAAGGGACGAGGGAAGCTCCGTGTTCCCGGGGCTCACCTGAGTGGGTAAGAGAAGCGCCAGAAGCAGGAGCCCCAGGCCGAGCCGCGCAGCCAGCGCCGTCCCCATCTCTGATCGCCCCACAGCAACGTCTCAGGACCCCTCCAAAACTGCGCCAGTGAAAGGGCTGTGCTGGGCTTTTATGGGCACGCTGAGAGCCGGGGCGGGGCAGGCTGGAGACCCCGGCGCCCACTTCCCCACCCATTGCATCGACTGCCCCCGCCCCTCTGGATGGTTAACCCCTTCTTTCAGCCCTCTTAGCCCTGCCCGTCGGTATCTCTAAGGCAAGGACGGGTAGACGTGAGAAAAGCGTTCCGCTGGAAGGGGAAATCTTTCTCCAAGAAAGGACTCCGGGCTCCGCTCCCTCGACCTGGATTCTTTTGTCTCGTTCCTGTGCTTTAGTGCTCGGCAGTAGTTATTTCGTTGGGAGTGGGGGGGGGGGGAAGTACTCTGCATATGCCCATAACTAAATCAGCACTGTTATTTTTAGTATTGTCTAGGCAAAGCCTTGTTAAGCTCTGGTTCAAATTAATTCCTCAGTTCAGGATGCTACTCCCCAGTTAACTTCTGTTAGTAAGAGAATAGACTATTGGTCTCCTCCCCTCCACTGGAAAAAATATCAATGGAGTTAATCCAAGGAGTTAAAGTCCACCTCTTCAGTAACATCAGTGATCAGAAGTCAATCCTGCAAGACACAGTCCTGCAAAACAAGTGCATTGCTCATATGCAGAGTGTTTTGCCCTCTATAGTGAGCACATGCAACAAGTCTCTATGCACCTGCATGGGCTGGGCTGGCTCTTTAAGGGCTGTAGCTGCCAAACAGGCTGAAGTCATTATGGCATCCATCAACCAAGAAAAGATTCTCTTGAAGGAGCACATGATTGCGCATGAAGCTGCCTTATACTGAATCACACACTTGGTCCATCACAGTTAGTGTTGTCTATTCAGGCTGGCAGCAGCTCTCTAGGGCCTCAAGCAGAGAGCTTTCACAACATCTCCTACCTGGTCCTTTTAATTGGAGATGCCAGAGATTGAACCTGGAACCACCTGTATGTAAAGCAAATGCTCTTTTCACTAAGCCACAGCCCCTCCCTCTCCAATGCAAACAGAATGGATCTTGTCCTCTCTTGTTATTGGTTCAAGGTCCAGTTCTCCCCCCCCCCCCATCCCAGCCCCACACCAGTAAGAGACTAATTAATCCATTTCAGAGGACTGGGTAGTCTTCCTCATCATATTTTGATGAGAAACTGGACATTAGAAAGAAGGACCTTTTTGTGGCAGCAGCACTCCCAGTATTTTTTTCTAATGGAATAGTTATTTTTTAAAAATGACATATAGCCTTAATAACAAGGAAAGCTTTGCCTGTTTCATTTTTACCTGTTAAAAGACACAAAGACTGCCACAAATAGGTGGGAAAGGAAATATAATGGAATTATATTTTAGGTGGCCCTCTTTAGAATTCATATCCAGGTTTATTTAATGCTATTCTTTAACACATTTTAATCATCTTTTTAGAATTTAGGTGAATGTGCCATCTTTTCCTGGCATACATTCTGTGCTTTTAATCTCAGCATCAGGTATAATTTTAGTAATTAGAGGGGGCTCCATCACTGCATCCCAATTTTGGGAACAATCCAGCTCCCCTGAATTTCTGTTTGTTGCAGTTGTTGTAGGAACAGTGAAAAAGGCAGCAACCCTTTGGTCTTTAGCTGAAAAAAAGAGGGTTTTTTTTCCAGTGTGTGCCTTTATGTGGCATTGTGGGTTCTAACTGACATTAGTGGTTGTCAGTTTGTAATAAGAGGGAGTCTGACAAGCACTAGTAAATGTCCTGTTTTATTCCAAAGTGAAGTGATGTATGGTCTTGCATTTTAACAGTGCCTGTCTTAATTTCTGCCTCATCATGCTGCCTCATCATGCTAAAGGAGCATAGGGAAATAAGCTATGCGGCTTCCTTGACTTCCTTGACTTAGATGTACAATATCGATAATTTGTTGCCTTCTCTTTAAATACAAGCCTTTTTTGTTCCCCTCATTTATGTATGCTGCTCTTCTACCAAATGACAATCCTAGACTTTGAATGCACAAGGTTCAGGTTTCTGTTGCCCTCACAGGAATGTAGCATTTATTTGCGTGTAATAAAAAATATAATAGATCATTCAGTTTTAATCTTTTCCATCCCTTCTCAAATGATCTCCAGTAACAAAGTTGGAAAAGATTTCCATGAGAAACTTTGGAGAGTAGTGTTTTCACCTGAAAAGTTCCACATATGTTGTGAGCCTCCTGAAAATGCCATATTATGTGTTGGAATATTAACAGCACTTTATACAAAATGTACCACCTTTGTAATGCAATGTATTCTTTTTTTGTTTTTCTTGCATGTTTGTTTGCAGCTCTTCTTTACTATGATGATTTCTGAAATAAATAAGGAACATTGGCTTGAAATGGGAAGTCAGTAGAAATCCCATTTGGAAGCCAATGCAATAAACAGTGTGACTATATGTTTGTGTTGAAAGGCAAATGTTGATGGGATTCGATTGGGAGCCCTTGGTCAGAGCTGAATCAAGAAGCCCTGGCTGGACTGCAGCATTGATGGCAACAGGTCAAGGCTTGGTGACTGTGCACCCATGGGCAGCACTGCAGGAGCTGCCTGGTTCATCCCTTGAGACCTTTCCCAGAGAGTTAAAAGGGCCAGCCCCCCCTGAATACAGGCAGAAACTGAACCACTAAACATTAAAGCTAGGATAACAGTAACAAACCAGTTTGCAAAATGCTTACTTGGGTCACTGAGGCCGTTTCCGCATGGAGGCGGAAACGGCTAGGTCGGCGCATTGCGCGCCGACCCGACGACGCTGGGACCGTCCACACGGACAGTCCTGGAAACAGCCGGGCAGCCGGCGCCATGGAGCGCCGGCGCCCGGCCAACCCGGCATGTCCCCGGGCCTCCAGCGCGTCACTGAGGCCTGGGGACACGCCCCTCCTGGCCCTGCGCGTCTGCTCCAGCGGTGCAGGGCAGGGGGGGCGTGTCCCCAGGCCTCGGCGACGCGCCGGAGGCCCAGGGACAAGGTAAGTGCCGGGTGGGGGAGGCGTCGTGAAGCCGCTGCCGTTTGCTCGGCAGCGGCTTCACGGCGGCGTTTCCCCAAAAAGAGCGCTTCCCAGCGCTCTGGGAAAACGCCGGCTTCGGGCCGGGCGGGCGGCGCGAGGGCGGCGCGGCTGCGATGCAGCTGCGCCCCCTGTGCGAATGGCGGCCTGGAGACGGCGTTTTTGCCGTCTCCAGGCCGCCATTTAATGCCCGTGCGGAAACGGCCTGAAATTCTTAAATGATGCATTCAAAGGAGAGATGGGATGAATTCAAAGTGATGTTGTCCGCTGCAGCAACCTAAACTTGAATTCAGAAAGAAGAATTAAAGTGTTGTACAGGATAACATATTAGCATTGGAAAACGTATGAATGCTTGAGAGGGTCACTGAAATAATTCAGTTCTGACTGTATTGCTATCTGTTTATGGCAAGGCTTGAGTTTTTCTAAAGTGTCTCAGTTTTCAGTACTGTATCTTGCATCATTTACATGCCTGATAGTCTGTATGTAGTGTTATCGTACTTGCTGCTTTTTGGTAATTAGGTGCCCTGACTGGAGGTTGGTAAGCTTAAGGGCAAGACGTCATTAAGGGCAAGATGTCATCAACTATCTTGAGATTGAGGCAGTGTGAATCTGGAGGGAGAGCCCCATATCATGCAGCAAGTTTAATCATGTCTTCTAGTCTTCTAGTCAGCCTGTAGAAGCACTCAGGGGCCCAACTGCAGTTCAGTCCACATTGCACACACAGGAGATTTTACCCTTCCACACCCTCTCAGATTTGTTAATCAAAATCAAACCACTCCTGTTGCTTCATAATTCTAAAAGGGAAAAATGTTTTAAAATATTTTCCATTTTTAAATATAAATTTCCAAGTGTGGAAAAATGGCTGTGGTTTAAGTCCTTTTTAAAAACATGTTTCCAATCCAGTTTGGAGCTGCACACATGTAAATTCCCTTTTACAGACCTATGGAAATACAGAATCCTTGTCTGTTTGTCCTAAGTCCTAGAAGAGTTGCAAACAACCTGAAGAAAAAATGCCCTGCCCCATTAACAACATTTACCACATCAAGTTATTTACCTCCATGCCATGTAAAGCTTCACCCACCTAATTTTCACATGTTGGCTGCTGTTAAAAAGAAAAACAAATTCCCCAGTTTATTGGCAATTGTAAGTTTTAGTCTATCTCTGTAAGCTTCAAAGGCACAATTCTGCACTATTAAAGTGGCAGGACCACTATTTTAAACCACTATTAAAGTGGCAGGACATTTTCTTCTGGCCAGCTGGCGACCTTGTTAGGGATGCTCCTGGGTTTGTTTTACCTCAGATTCCCAAGGGTTGCTTATATCTAGAACTTACGACATATTTTATAGATCTGCTATGATCCTTCCTAAAACAAATGAAAGTAGCAGCCATCACCTATGATTTTATAAAATGTCAGCATTATTACTCTGCAGCTGTCCTTGAAAAATGATCAGAAGTTACAACTGGAAGGTAATTAGGGTTGCAAGCAGGCTTGGAGAAAAACATCCTGTCTCTTTAGTAGAGCCTTAATATGTGGAACTGGGCAGCTGAAACTTTTCATTGCAGGGAGATAAATAGCATCACCTGGTCAATAACCCTCACTAAGGTTGGAATATATAGGGGAGCAAATACAATTAGAAATTTTTGACATAATGTCAAGAAACCAAATATGGCAAGAAAAACAAAAAGACATGAAGTGGATCTGGACGGAATTCAAAGACTGGCTAAATGAAATTGGAATTACAGAAGAAAACTGGATAAGAAGATTAAAAAGAATGGACCTGCTGCTGCACATCTAAAGAAGAAAAGAAGAGGGGGGAGGGGGAAAGGGGGGTAAAAGGATATGGAGGATGAAATATAAGATGTACAATATAAATCTGTAACAATCCAAAATATCAATAAAATTATATATGTAAAAATAAATAAATAAACCCCATTAAGCCTCTCTTAAAGGGCCAGACCCCCCAACCCCTGCAGCTGACAACTCTAAACAGAATGCAGTTATGCACCTGCTGGCCAGAACCTGTAAGGATACCAGATGTTTTAAGGATTTCCCTTCCTGTACTTTTAACAACTTCATGTACTTGCAATAGCAGTTGATACTATTTTTTCTTTATGATGTGAAGACTCTGGGCTCAAGCTGCATTAACTGCACAGGAGGTAGTTAGCTGCCCTTCCTGCCCTCTCCCACAAGAGCTGGCAATACTAGGAATATATCTTCACAGATTTTTCACCTCAAGATCTTCTAAACCAAATTCAAGGTTGCATGCTGTTTTAACAGCCTTGCTCCAATACATTGTACAGAAATAGTCTTCCCACATGAGGCTTCTTGTTCTTGTCTTCTGAGTAGTTACTCAGCAACAAATCCTGCTGTAATGTAAGGAATTCCATAGAGCAGAAATAAAAGGCTTTTTGGGTTGAAAGACCGTTTATTCAGACATCTTAGAAAGCTCACGTACACGACGTGACAGGAATGAAGTCTCCCGCCAGAACCACAGGTTATAAGCTTTTCCGTCCCATCCCCCTCCCGGTTTCCCCAGTCCCATTCTCATGGGAACGGCATTCTCATCTCTTTCTGTGAGATAAGGCCTCTACCAGAGTAATAGCCGCCGCTTCTGGCCCATCGCCCGAGTCCTGGAATTCAGTCAAGGCCAAGCGGCTGTGCTGAGAATCAACACCATTGAAACCTTTACACTCTGCCTCCCCTAAGAAAAACTTCTCCCCTGGTTTGATAGCGGGAAGGAGTCACGATGGAAAGCAGAAATAAAGGGAGGGTCGTCAATATTTTTCTGAATACACCCATTGATTATACCCAGAGGAATACCCCACCCAAGAAACTAAGTATTGCAAGTGATTGCGATTAAAGCGAGAGTCCAGGATGATCAATTTCATAATACTTGTGGCCATCAATTATAGTCGGTGAGGGTATCTCCGGAGGGTAGAAGTGCATTGGAAGTATCGGGAAGACCTCCCTTGAACAAGCTGGAATGAAAGACAGGATGGATGTGCCTTAAAGAATTAGGCAAATCTAACCGGGCAGTAACATCATTAATCACTTTCGTGAATTCTAAAAGGTCCCCGCGAACTTTTTGCCCAGTTTGGAGAATTTATATACGTCTCTGAGGGTTTTAAAGTAGACAAATAGACCCAAGCTAACATAAGGAAAGTCAGAACAATGTTTATC
Source organism: Sphaerodactylus townsendi (assembly GCF_021028975.2). NCBI lineage: Eukaryota > Metazoa > Chordata > Lepidosauria > Squamata > Sphaerodactylidae > Sphaerodactylus > Sphaerodactylus townsendi. The sequence continues at coordinate 123,757,617 of NC_059425.1, read as the reverse complement.
CGCCTGGAGCTTTTGGGAATCTTTGGCTTGTTGCAAAGCAGTCTGAACCGTTTTTCCATCCCTCCATGAGATAGAAGTCCATTGCTGGAATTCTGGAGGATGCAAGTACTCCATGGGTAGTTAAGGCAACCTTGTGAAGGAGCTGATGAACCTACAATTTGAAGAAGGGGTTTTTTTGCGTGCTACTATGAGCTGACATTGTTGTAGGCATATTCTGCAAATGGAATTAAATCGCACCAGTTGTCTTGGTGATAGTTAGTGTAACAAAGTAAAATACTGTTCGAGAGTTCTATTCGTTCTCTCCGACTCACCGTCACTTTGAACATGGTAGAGGGCAGCTTACCGCCGGGGTGGCCCCCAATAAGCCCAGGAAAGCCTTCCAGAATTTTGGAAATGAATTGAGGTCCGCGGTGGGACACCACCTTGAGGGGGGAGGAGTGGAAGCGATATATATGTTGAATGAACAGTCGCGCCAATTTTAGGAGGCCGGAGGAGATGGAGGTGCAGGGGATAAAAATGGAGCTTGTTTGGAGAATAGGGCCACCACCACTCAGAAGACTGTGTTTCCTTGGCTCTATGTGACATCCGTAATAAAATACATTGGGAATAGCTTCCCAGGGGCCGGGGAGGCAACGGAGAGAGGTTTTGGCAGTCCATGGGGCTTTTCCGGGATGGATTTGGCCTCCGCACAAACAGAGCACCCCTTGATATAAGCCTCAATGTCTTTGCGCATGGCATACCAAAATTGACGTGGGCTAAATGCAGTGTCTTGAGAAAGCCAAAATGTCCAGCGAAGCCCGAGGCATCATGACGAGCTTCGAGGGCACTTACGAAGGGGGGGAGGCACGTACCCAACAATCCCCCCGCTGGCAAACACCATTTCACCAAGCGCAGCTGTGAGTCGCCTTCCTCCATGGCTGACTCCCGAAGACCCGCCCTCCCTCGAGTTCCCTTGGGAAGGGGGAGACCAGGCTGGGAGCGAGGCGATGGAGGAAGGAAGCGGATATCTGAGATCGAGTGACGGCCAGCCCTAGTTGGGAGGGAGAGGGAGCAGTCTTGTGGGATGTCTCGTAAAAGTAGCTCCACCCCCCTCCCTGGGAAGGCGCGACAGCGCATCCAACCAGTTTATTGGTTTTTCCGGGGAAAAAATGGACAGTGAAAAGAAAAACAGGAAAAGAAATCGGCATTACTTGTGGATTTATTTGCGAACATTCTGAGGGGGGTGGAGAGGCCAGGAAGTTCTTGTGATCCGACCAAACCTGGAAGGGGTGTTTAGCCTTCAAGCCAGTGTGCGCCAAGTGGAAAGCGCTACCTTGATGGCAGCAGTCTCTTTATCTCCTATGGTCCAGTTGAGTTCTGAGCCGGAGAATTTTTTGGATAAATAAGCACCTGGAACAAGCCTACCATCTTTATTTCTCTGCAACAGACTCATGCGCCTTGCGCCTTGTCCGAAGCATCCACGTGAACCCACGAAAGGAAGGTCTGGAATTGAGGTGTTTTAAGACAGGCTCAGTGAGTGAAAGCCGATTTCAAAAGTTGGAAGGCTGTTTGACATTCCTGAGACCAAGGGAGGGGAGCTCAGACTTGGCAGCCTGTGAGTCTTTACCCTTGAGTGCGTAAGAAGGTCTGTGAGTGGAAGGAGTTAGTTCCAGCAAATTGGGGTATAAAATCCACACGATAAAAATTATGCAAATCCTAGGAAGGATTGGAGCTCTTTCCGGTTGGTGAGAGACTAGCAGGCCATTGGAGGGACTGCGTCAGTCTTAGCAGGATCCATTTGTAAGCCCCCTCAGATGAGATCCCTGTAGCCCTAAACAGATCTATGGAGGGTTGATGAAAACAGCACTTAGACAGTTTTACTTGAAGAGGGAGTTGTTGAGTAAAAGCGTTGCAATACTTCCCGAACCAAAATCATGCTCCTCCATGGTTTGTGAATAAATTAAAACATCGTCTAAGTACACAACTACTCCTTTATATAGTAAGTCATGCAAAACTTCATTGATGAGGGCCATGAATGCGCCGGGTGCCCCAGCTAGCCCGAATGGCATGAATTAAAGATATTCATACTGTCCAAATTTAGTGTGCAATGCTGTTAAATGTTCGTAGCCCTACCCAATCCTGACCCTGTATTTGACTTCCCTCAAATCCAACTTGGTAAAAATTGGTCATACTTGCAATGCATCTAAGAGGTCCTTGATTAAGGGCAAAGGGTATTTATTGGACATGGAAACAGCATTTGTCCTCGATAATCGATACAAAGTCTTAAAGACCCGTCCCTTTTTTCTTTACAAATGGGACAGGAGCAGCGTCTGAGAATGTTTGGTAGCCCATACATTATGAATCCTTGAGCAAGGTTTTTTTTTATCTAAGAAGGCACGGAGTTCCCTTCCTCTTAGTTTAGGGCTCATCTGATAGATTCTACCCTTGGGTAGTTGAGCCCCGGGCTGTAATATGATTTTGCAGTCAGTGTCTCTATGGGGGGGCAATTGATCACATTCCTGTTCTTGAAACACTCTGGCTAAGTCCTGGTAAGCTGGTGGAATGCCTGTGGAATTGAAAGTCATTGGTGTGTGCACAACCGAAGAAACCAGGGGTTTTGTGTCATTGGATGGTGGGCTGTCCCCCCAATGCATATGCTCTCCACATGGGGGATCAGTGAATTCTAGAATCCGTTCTTTCCAAATAATATTTGGTTCATGTAACAATAACCATGGCATGCCCAGGACAATGGAATGTTTGGCCACTGGAGCAAGTATAAAACTAATCTTCTCCCAATGGTCAGCGCAACGAAGAAGGACAGGTTGTGTTTTGAATTGAGCCGGGCCCTCGGCTCCGAGTGGGCTGCCATCCATTTGTGTGAACGGTATGGGCTTTGCTAGAGGAACTCAGTCTAAACCGAGCTCTTCAGCCACTTGGGGCCGCATTAAGCAATGGGAGCAGCCAGAATCTACGAGGGCTGAGGCTAGAATACGTGTGTGCTTAGCAGGGTTGGCCAGAACCGCTTGAACAGTAATGGGGGCGCTGCCTTCACTCACCGCATCCGGAGTAGGATCCACATCCATGGGTGCTGATGAGAGGCAAATCGCCACTTCCCCCTCCTCGGGATCTCCTTCGGTAACAGCTTTAGACGAGCCCGTTGGAGGAGGACCGGATCTCGGTGGTGGCTTGGCAGAGGGGGTGCGTGGGGTCGGAGCGGTGGACTTCTGTTTTTTCGGGCAGTTGGCAGCCAGATGGCCTGGTCCTCCGCAATAGAGGCACAATCCCAAACGTCGACGGCGTTCGGAGGTGGTTTCAGTAGAGACGGCTGGGCTTGGCTTGCGAGTCGCAGAGGTGGTCCTAGTAGCGGGTTTCGGGCGTGGACGCCCCCCGGAGCGAGCGTAATCCAAACGAGCCGCTACTTGAGATCCCAATTCGATCCATTCAGCGATAGTGCGCGGGATACGGATGAGAAACACCGTTTCTCGAAGTTTGATGTCAATGGCGTCAGAGAAGTATTCACATTTCATGCGTTCAGGCCACTCAGGAGGAAGTCGAGCAGCCGCCGCACGGAATTCACGAGCAAAATCGGCAAAAGTACGGTTGCCCTGCTGAATAGATTTTATGGTGCGGATGGCTTCATTTTCAGCGTCCGGATCTTGAAAGCGGGCCCGTAAGGCTTGAAGAAATGCAGCCACTGTGCGAGTATCATCCGCTTGCAGCTCAAAAAGAGTCACAAACCAGTCAGCAGCCACCCCATCCAGGACAGACCCGATGTCCCGTATTTTTTCACGTTCAGGATCGGAGAAGTCAGTCATACTCCTCCATATGTGCATCGAGTTGCAGGAATGAAGTAGGGGAGTTTAGAAGCGGTCCCGCCGAAACGGGCAGGGATCGGGGGCCTGTAGCATCCCCTCTCCATGGCCCTTGGATTCCGCCGGGGTTCGTGGCTGCGCTGGCTGAAAGCGGCGCTGGAAGAGCAGGAATCGGTGGAGGCATCGGGCCTACAGCCGCCATCTCTTTGGCGAAGCAGGACCTTGGGAGGCGGCAGGTGCGCGAAACAGCAGGATCGGTAGAAGCGCCGCTCCGATAGGAGGGGCATTGGTGTTGGGCGCTTGGGTGAAGGCTGGGCTGAGGTACCAACTCGGGGCATCCTATCCCGCTGTTTCTTCAACTCCCGTTCCAAGACAGCTAATTCCCCTCTCCCTGGCGAAGTCAAGGCATCTTGATGCCGCATGCAAGGCCGCTTTTTCTCGGTCCAGTTTGGCTAATTCGCCTCGCTGCATGGCTGCAGTTAGTTCACTTTGGCGTCTGGATGGCTTTAATGCTCTTCGACGTTGACGCTCCAGGTCCATTCTAGAGTGTTCCAGGATCTTTGTCATGGATCGAGCAAATCCTGCATATATTGCTGTTGGGTAACGCCTCTTTGGCCCGGATCCAGAAGTTGGATGTCTTTGCGCTTCGTTGTTCACGGTCTCTTTGTAGGTTCTCACGCTCTTTTTGCAGCTGTTCTCGTTCCCTCCTCCCATAGCTACGTTCCTGCGGGCCCACGCTTCTTGGGCATCTCGCGAGTCGAGTTTCACTTCCTCGTTCCAGTTTTCTTTGGACGGGAGGGGAAACAAATCCGGATGGGGAGTCAGGCTCTTCGGATTCCTCCTCATCGGAGAGCAGCACCTCAAGTCCACCGACGGGCTCCATCGGGGCGCCTCTTGTGTATCAGCTACACTAAGTCAAAGGGATCTAGAAGGGCCCGGTTGGGAGCCGACCCGGAAACCCTCTCTAATCCCCGATCCCGCTTAAAGTCCCCGGGTATCAACTGCGATCTTGGGACGAGCCCCGGTGCTATGCCACTGTGGGATTCTTGGGGGCATCATCCGAAATACGAAGAGTCAAGAAACCGTTCAATCTCGACTCCTGGGTGAAGCCGCGATGAAAGGTGGTCAGACCCATCTCCTCCGGCAGACAGGTTGCATCTGGAGGGTTTGTAATCCACACGAAAACGGGTAGAGATCCGATCCACAGGCGCACGATCCATAGACAGCGCCTAAACGACTCATGAAACTCCGCGATGATCGTTTCCGCGTCCCTCATCCCAACGAAGTAAGGGAAGACTTCTGCATTGTCCGAGAGGCTGAGGACGGAGAGTTACCAGCGAGACCCGCTTCTCCCGCTGGTTCCTCCAAGTCAGGAAGGGGAAGGTCGCGGAGCCCTCTATGGGGGGCTACCGTTACCTTCTACAAGTTGCAGGGAATATTCAACCTCTGTAATATGTCGGAACAATTCAGAGGTCCACTGATAATTAGAAGTAAAATGAAGATAGATTCCTGTCACAATGTAAGGAATTCCATAGAGCAGAAATAAAAGGCTTTTTGGGTTGAAAGACCGTTTATTCAGACATCTTAGAAAGCTCACGTACACGACGTGACAGGAATGAAGTCTCCCGCCAGAACCACAGGTTATAAGCTTTTCCGTCCCATCCCCCTCCTGGTTTCCCCAGTCCCATTCTCATGGGAACGGCATTCTCATCTCTTTCTGTGAGATAAGGCCTCTACCAGAGTAATAGCCGCCGCTTCTGGCCCATCGCCCGAGTCCTGGAATTCAGTCAAGGCCAAGCGGCTGTGCTGAGAATCAACACCATTGAAACCTTTACAGTGTTCAGTAGTGTTTATTCATTTATCAAAACACGTACGACTGCATCTTTAGATCACTGGGAATCCCTCCGATGCAATTATGAAGTGATAGAAAGAGGCAGTTTTTTAGGGTCATTTCATTGCTTCTCGGCCTATCGGCTAAGATCAAGTGTAGTATCTTATGTAGGGAAACGATATTACAGACTGAAAAATGCACCAGAGATGCTGTTGTTGCTGTCCTGAGTATACAGGTCAGCTCTCTGATATGTGTATTGTCAAAGGCTTTCATGGCCAGACTCAATTGGTTGTTGTGGGCTTTCCGGGCTGCATGGCTATGGTTTGGTAGATCTTGTTCCTAACTTTTCACCTTCATCTGTGGCTGGCATCTTCAGAGGTGTATCACAGAGAGAAGTGTGGTTCATACTGGACATAATATATAACACACTTCTCTCTGTGACACACCTCTGAAGATGCCAGCCATAGATGCTGACGAAACGTTAGGAACAAGATCTACCAGACCATGGCCACACAGCCCATAAAGCTCACAACAACCAGCCTGTGATATGTGTTTCTCTGTCAGCTCCCCCCACCCATTTGATCTTTATGAAGTGGTTGTGAAACTTGAGCTTATGTGTGTTTACTTGGGAATAAACCCCATTGAGTTCACCAGTGGTTTCTTCCAAATGATCATATGATTTCAGCCATTCACCCTGATCCCATGCATTTTTATTCTGAAGAATTCCACTCAGGTCAATGGGATTAATTTCCATCTAGGAGTACATACTACAGACTTTTCTGGATGAAATTTCTACCTTTGAACCATTTCAGTCCGGCTTTCTGTCAGGATTTGGAGGAGAAACAGTACTTGGAGCCTTTAATGACAATCTTTACTCACAAATGGGTAAGGGTATCAGTGGCATTTGATACAATTGACCATAATATTTAGATGGGTCAAATTCAGTCAGTGCTTGGGATCAAAAGGACTGGCTTCACTGTTTTTGCTTGTTTCTTTCTGGAAAGAAACAAAGCTTCTGCAGAAGAAGCAAATCAGCTGCTAGTCGGAACCTGATGCGTGGCCCCTGGAGAGTCTTTTTAACCCCCCCATGCCCTTTAATCTCTATCTCAGGCCACTGGCTGACATCATCAAAGACAGAGTGAATAGTCACCAATATGATGATGAGACCAAGCTTTGTATCTCATTAGCCCAAGCCTCTGGAGGTGGTTGTGAAAGGTCTGGGCCAGTATCTTGAAGCTGGTGGCCAAGTGGCCGAGAGTGAACAAACTGAAGCTTAATCCACACAAGATGAAAGTGATACTGGCTGAGAAGGCAGAATGTTTGGTTGGTGTTAATTTACAAGGTGAAGTTTTCCATAGCAGATCAAGTGAAAGAGCTTGGGTGTCCTTCTGGACCCAGTCTTGCTAATGGATAAGCAGATCATCAGGGGTATTGCTCCATGTTACATCTAGCTCGTAAGTTTGGCCCCTTATTGAGATCCTGCCAACCTGGTTACACTGACACATGCTATTTAAACTCCAGATTAGACTATTGTTACACAGTGATATGGAGCTGGAGCTGCCTCTGAAGAAGTCCTGGAAGCTACATTTGGTCCAAAATACGGCAGCAAGATTTCTATCCGGGTCATCCACTTAGAACACAGAATTCCAGTGCTGCATCAACTGCATTGGCTGTCTGTTTTCTTGCAGGCACAGTTTCAAGTGCTGGTTGGGTTGGTTGTGACACAACGGCACATTCTTGTTTTATCTTTAAAGTTCTTCATGACCTGGGGCCTCATACTTTTCAAACCACAACTTCCAGTATACCTGCACTAGTTCTGTTATATTCACAGTCTCCTTAAGGTGCTCTCTCCTAAATTTGACCATACCGCTGCAGGGAGCTCATGGGCTTTTTCCATGGTGGGCCCCGTCCTTTGGAACTGAACCAGAATGGGTTAAAAGGGTGCCTTCTGAATTCTGACCTAAAATCCCTTTAAATTCCTGGCTGGGGGAGGGTGGGGTATAAAAAAAGAGAAAAAAATAGGAAGGCTGTGGCAAGATGCTCTGCACACGCTAAACGAAATTGTTTGTTAGTGATCGTTTGACATATATGCTAATACAGAATCCTTGCAGTGAAAAAAATTCTGGTTCTAGACAACAGAACAGCTGGGCAGGTCATTACAGGCTGTCAGAGGCCCTGCTTCAGATGAGATGTCACTGCCTTCAGAGGTGAAGTAGCAGCCACTAGGGACAAAACCTTTTCAGTTGTAGCATATCTGTTATGCCTCTATCACTTTTCCCATTTGCATGATTTTCTGGGCCAAGGTTGTTTACCAAGGGCTTTTATTTTACTTAATAGCACATTAGACGTTTAGAAAGGTTCCTGTTTTATTGTGATTTGCTTTGTTTTTTTCCCTGGTGGTCTGTTGCTTTTATCTGTTGTTTGTGTAATTTTTTATTGCTGCAGGATTTGTTTTTGTTTCTTTTTATTGCCACTATTTTTTTATTTCTTTATTACATAGCTGTTATTGTTGTTAGATTTGTTCATCACCCTTTCATGGAGGCTCAGGCTGGTTTCCAATAACTAGAAAACAGTACATAAAACATTGTAAATACTTAAAATTACAATTACAATTCAAATGTTAAAATACCAGCAAAGAACTCCTGCAGGCCCACAATTCAATTCAGTACATGAATCCTATTATAATTTCATTACTTGATTGGAATGGGACCAGAAGGGTCAGGAAAAACAAAATAGGGGAGAGGGGGAAAGTGAGAGGCCAATTGTTGTATTACCATAGTTCCCTTAAGCATATGCCTGGTGGAACATCTCTGTCTTACAAGCCCTGAGGAATCATATTTGGTCCCATATTTGGCTGCTTACTTGGACATTTTTCCAATTTACAAAATTGGGTACATACATGCTTAGAAATGAAAATGTGTAATCCCTATCAAAAATTATATCCCCAGACAGAGCCTGCCATCAGACAGGGGCTAGAGCTGAAAAGGCCCAGGCCCTGGTTGAGGCCTACTGGACTTCCCGTGGGCCAGGGATCAACAACAGATTTTCATTTGCTGAATGCAGCAACCTTCAAGGGATGTACTGGAAGAGGAGTCCCATGGATATGCAGGCTCCTGCCCATTTAGGGCTTTAAACGTTAACACAAGAACTTTGAACCTGCAGCAGCTGGAGCTTCCAGATCAAGTCCAAGGGTAGCCCTGTGCTGAAGTCGTTACGGGCGACGCAATGAAGAGACAGATGCAGCGATAACATCCGGTGGAGAGAAGCCAGCAGCAGGCTAATCTGCCGAGCTGGGGTCCCTGGCACCTTTTATTAAGGGTTTGGGGAAGGCGGGAGAGCGGGAGAATGTTGCACAATACATGACTCATAGGGGCTGCGTACGTGCGGGAGGAAACGTTCCTGTCTGGGCCTAATCCATACCTGGGGGTATGTACCTTTTGTCCCTTTGTCCGGGGCATTTTGTGACCCGTGAGTCATGGGGGTCTTGTGACAGGTGAGCGTGTGCGCCCAGAAGGCAACAGATGGCGCAGGCATTCCTGTGCTCTGTCTGAGGCTCTGCTGGGTTCGCTGGCTCACCCCTACACTGTGCAGAGTGAATTTCAGTAATCTAATCAAGAGGTGACTGTTCCATAGATCACTGTGGCTACATCAGCCTGGGTTAGATGGGGTGCTAACTGCTTCACATGGTGTAGATGATAAAAAGACATAATAGCAATATGTGTTACCTGGCTCTCCATTCATAGGGAAGCATCCAGATACACACCAAGGCTTCTTACAGTTTGCACAATGTTAGGTTGCACACTGCTCAGAGCTGGCAGTGGACAAATCTGCTCCCCTTCCCCTCAACCCAACCATAGAACCTCTGTCTTTGTTGGATTCAGTTTCAACCATCTCTCTTCCAATCCCTTCACCAAACTCCACAAACAACTGGCCAGAGTATCTGGGGCAGGATCTGGATGGTTGCCCATTAACAGATACAGTTAAGTGTCATCCACATACTTATGACACCCTAACCCAAAGTCTAGATAATCCAGCAAGAGGGCACATGTAGATGTTAAGTAACATTGGTGAGAGAATTTTCCCTTGAGGGACCCAGACACCAACAGTTGGTTCACAGAGGTATTCTGACCAATCGTAACCCTCCATCCCCAAGTTTGATGGAAGGAACACAGCCATTGCTAGGCCAGTCCACAAATCCCTACATCAGCAAGGTGGTTGGTCAAGATGGTATGATTAACCAGGTTCAACACTGCTGTCAGGTCTAAGGGCAACACCAGCACCTACCTGTCTTGGTCTAGATGCCTCCAGAGGTCATCTGTCAGGGTGACCAGAGCTTTCTTTGTCCCATGGCCAGAATGGAAGCCAGAGTAGAATGGGTACAGGATAGAAGATTCCTCCAGGTAAGTCTGGAGTTAAACAGCAACCTCTCTCTCAACTACCTTTCCCAGAAAAGATAGATGGGATGCTGATTGAGAGTTGATCGAATCTAAGGGATCCAAGTATGGCTTCTTTAAGAGCAGTCTCACCACTGCCTCTTTCAATTTCTCAGAGAAGCTCCTGATACTCAGGGACGTGTTAACTCCCGGTGCCATCTTGCCAGGTCACTGATGTGTTCTGGTGGTAATTTATGGATAACACAGTGTATATAGGTTAATACATATAAAGCATAAGGTATATAGGTATATAGCTTTAGATAAAATCAAAACAAAAAGCTAGACTTTTGTATTGTTGCTTGGGATACTGGTGTTTTACAGAGAATTCTCACATTTTATGTTTCTGGATGTGGACTTCAAGCCACTGAATAATATTGTCTAATTATGTCAATCCCAGACAGGTTGGATTCTTTTCATTTTTAGATCTTGAGAAGAACTTTTCAGATACATTTTTTGCCATTTCTTCCTGGCTGTGGGGTGTGCCAAACTTGAGTGAAAGACCAATGAGTTTCAACAAGAGCCAGCATCTTGAAGAAAGTTTGCATCTTCCATTTGTTCCTGTGACTCAGAAGAATTAGCTCATATATTGTTCCAGGACATTCACTGTATTGGAATAATTACCTCATATATTGTTCCAGGATACACATTGTCTCTGAAGTGTTCTAGTTTGCTTATCTCCTCTCCTCATTTTGTGTTTTACTGCCTCAATTAATAGCTATTGTATAATCTTATTCTTCATACCACTGTCTCTAGGGTACCCCTGGTGACATCTTGTCAAGGTACTGATTCCCATCAGAATGCTCCTGGAGCTAATTCTGATTATTTCCTGGTGAAATGTAGATTTATCACTTACTGAGGGGTCTCTGAGCTTTTCCATCTGATTGGACAAACTACCTATATGCTAAGAATGTAATCACTTTCTTGCTGGATTGGCTCAAGATTCATTTAGTACAGGATTCAGTTTTTTACACCAACCAGCCTCTGGAAGGTCACAAGATAGGGAATAAAGGAGGTGGACTCCCCCTTCTTTTTTCCATGGCTGCTATGAGGAGGGGTCTAATTATGGCTTTGTCCTACGGAGAGGGCTATCACACCACTGTATTCAGGAACATACAGATTTAGTATAAAAATGTTAGCTTAGACTTATTTGTGTAGGTGACTTCTACCAACTGACAACAGTTTATCAATAATGCAATAATGTATATTTTATCAATAATATATACTTTTTTTTGCAAGGTTTTGTAAAATATCTCTATGAATTTAATATGTTTCCATCCAACTTTTTGACTGGGAGAGATCTGACTGAAATATACTGGTATTTGCTTGAGCAAACAGGTATGGAGATCTGTTAATTTGTCATCATTCAAAATATTTTGTTGGATCCAAGTCAAATTTTCCATTGGTTAAAAGAGGGTCTCCTTAATCACCAGACCATCAAATTATGTTATGGATCATGGGACCTGCATGAGCAAATGCCAGGTGGCACAGGGCTGTAAATAAGATGTTGAATCAGTCAAGAGTGAGCAAAAAAGCTGGATTCAACCCACTGTCATCATCACTCTCACACTACATGGTATCTGAAAAAGTGAGCTGTCCCTTATAAAATCTCATACAGTACCTTTCCAGAAATTTTGTTATACTTTATGGTGCTAATGGGCTTTTACTCTTTTCCACTGCTACATAACAGGCCAACCCACTGTGATCCAACAACATGGTAGGGTGCTGCTACCTGGTGGCCAAAATATGTTCTTAACATTTTATTTATCAAAAATGATGCATCCACTCTTACAAAGACGAATTATCAATTTTCATTGTCACATTGATTATAAACACACACTTTTCTCTGTCAATGTGTCTCTTTCATTTCTGTGGCAAAACTTCTCACCGTTTTCCTGTTATGAAATCTGTACAGAAAGGAATGTAAAAAGAGAGCTGTCAAAAATTACTGGAGAAGTAAGGAATAATTATAACTATATATGTTCTTTTTACTTATTTTTAATTTGTGAACTGAGTGATTGGTTTGCTTGGTATACTAATTCTGATTTTCCCACACAGCAGCAGAGAAGAGAGAGAACATTTCTTTCTCTGATTCCTAAGGAGGTGGCTCAGTACCTTTTTTCTTCCTGCAGTGACATGAGCTCCAGAATTGCCAGCTCCAGGTACTGAGTGTCTTCCCATGGAACTTGGTCTAAATGATCCTGAATATCCTTCAGTTTGACCTGCTGGGACTCTCAGGTTTTCGTACAATCCCTCGAGCTACCATAAACTTCTTCTCAGCCTCTGTCACCTTTACCTGAGCCTTTCGAACTTCATTGAGTCTAACAAACTCCTCATATTTTAATATAAAAAATTAAAAGTGAGAGAGAGAGAGCGTTGATCTACACAAACCAGCAAGCAAGGCCTCTCAGCAAACTTGGGAGGGAGGTATCCTATTTGGCCACAATCTATGGCTGACTCATAAATTTTGTTTGACTTGGTGGATTTTAATTTGAGTCTCAGGGGTTCTCATTTTAAAATTTCAGTGTGTTCTCTGTTTTTGTTTTTCATTTCTGATTGGATAAAATGTTTGTCTGCCTTTGTATGTGTAAGATTAGCAATGCTGCTTTCGCCAGTACTGAGAATGCAGAGGATGTGCATTGTGGATGGACCTTTCACACATTTTAGCTTTCTGTACACTTTGCACTGTCTGTCAGCTGCTGTTATTTTCCAACCCCTCCCCTTTTTTCCAGTTCTATCACTGAATGAATTTTTGAAAGCTATAGTGCTATAGCGGAACATCAGTTATCAATGCTTAAAAGTTATCTGATAGCATAGCAGGGAAAATGCAAGGAACAAGGTGATTGTGAGGAGCTGATGGCAGGAAAGTGGTTCCAATGTGGGCAGCACCTGAGCTGGGTAAGGAAATAGGCCCCAGTCTTTCCAGGAAACTTGGTAGAATTTCACTCTTTCTGAAAAGATCAGGGTAAAGAAGGCTTGGGAAAGAGCATACTGATGACAAAGAAAGGCTGGAAACAGGATGATTACAGCCAGTGCCACTGGAAGCTCCAGAAAAAGGTGCTCTAATGTGGAAACCAAGGCAAAGAGAGCCTTCTGTGTGGAAACAGCAAATGTTAGACAATGATAGCAGATATCTGTCTAGTTAACTGAGGTGTAGTTTATCCATCATATGTGTTAACATCATATGATGTATTAGGATTAACTACAGTGATGGCCAAAAGCATTCCTTGCTGGGTGTTCTTATTCTACCAAATTTGGTAGAAAAGCAAAAAAACAATACTGCAGCTAGGGGAGAGTTGAGCATTGTCCTTTATGGAATGTGTGATGTCTGTGGAAGTAATCCCCACAGATTTTAGAGCATGTGGCTACTTTCATGCAGGTAGTCATGAGTAGTCTGAAGTAGTAGAATAGTTGCACCTTTAAGACCAACAAAATTGTCTAAGAGTATAAGCTTCTGTGAGTTAAAGCTCTCTTTAACAGAAACAACAGAGAATGAAGATCTATCAGCCTTTATAGCCAGGTCCATGGTACAACCAATACCAAGACCACACACATGCAGTTGTCATTCAGCCACGCAACTCTTTCAATCATGTCTTGTTTTATCTGGTTTTCTGATGCAGTTCTGAGGTATTTTGAGACCAGATCTTGCTCATTTCCCAAGCTATGAATGAATGGAAAAGGGGAGTGGGACTGATATTGGAATGTGTTTGAGTAGTTCTGAAATATACAGGTAAGAGAGGAAGGGACCATGCTCCCTCTTCTAAACTGAGAATTGAAAGGACAGGCAACACTTCAAGGTGGGGAAAGTGATCAGTCCAGACTTGGTAAGGAGCAGAATTTGTGGCAACTATAAATCATGGCTAGCTACCAAATTTAGCCAGAATTTGTGGACTCCTGTGTAACTTTGGGCAGAAACTTGTTAAAATTGTCTCTTAACTTTGAAACAAACTAGAAGACCTAAATAAATAGCAAAGCCAGTTGGTGGTTTATGAAAATCACAAGTGTGTGTGTGTCAGCATATTTATAGTTCACCAATGTTTAGTTTATTAGAATTAATATCCCCCCTTTTTGGGTTGTAATGGAAAACATTTGATGGCCAGATCTGGCAACCCTAGTTATCAAGCAGGTACCATGTTCAATTCTATGTTCTATTACCTACAAGTAGGGTTGCTGGCTCTGAGTTGGGAAATACCTGGAGATTTTGGGGGAAGAGTCTGAGGAAGGTGGAGTTTGGAGAAGACTTCTACGGGGTAAATTGTCATAAATTCCACCTTCCAAAGTGGCCATTTTCTTCAGGAAAACTGATTTCTGTTACCCGAGAGCAGTTGTAATGGAGGGAGATCTCCAGCACCACCTTAAGGTTGGTAATCCTACTAAAAAGGCCCTTATTACCTTGAACCCATACACCTGCAAGACCCACTCTCTTTTGACCACTTTGCTCATCAGAGCACAGCCTTCTGAAGGTGCCACCCTGTGAATAGGTAAAATCAGCAACTGACTGTTCACTTGTCTTCTTTGTGATGGCTCCTACATTATGGAATGGTCTGTTTGAGTCTGTTAAGAAGGTCCCCATGGCTGTATCATTTTGAAAAACAAGCCCAACAGAATCGTTCAGGGTGGCATTTTTTGTAGCAGGAGTAGAGCTGTAATGTAATGCATTAGCTTGGAAGGAGACTTTGGCTGGGGACACTTCTTCTTCTTCAGTCCTAGCTCCACAGCATTATGTTGTTTTTCTAGGAATCTTTGCTGTTAAACTAAAATGTTGTTATATTTTATAATCCACCTGCTGATGGACTGGACAGATTTGTTTCACTATATAGGAATCTTTGCTGTTAGATTCAAATGAAAATAAATAAATAAATAAATACACTATTTCAGTCAAATCCTGAGACCTGTAAGTTAAACAATAGGCATTGCAGGATGGTGTCCCCATCCTTAAATTTCAGGGGGAAATACATAGACACACGCTCATCACCTGTTCTGCTTATGATCTTTTTGATGGTTTCTACAAGTACACCTACTGTATTCTTCAGTGTAATTAATAAATCTTTTCAGCCACAGTAAAATTGTGTGTGTGGCACAATGGCTAGAACAGGGGTCGGCAACCTTTACCACCCAAAGAGCCATTTGGACCCGTTTTCCATGGCTTCAAAGATCTACCGAGCCAGAGAGGTGGCTCCACACCGAACCGCCTTCAGTTTGGCCCCTCGACTCACCTTTCCTTCCAGTGCTGGAAGGCGGAGGCGCTGGGCAGGGAAACCCCCTCTGCCCGACAAAGCAGGCAGCCGCCTCCTCCATGGGGCAGAGGGGGGATGGTGGCCACGTCCTGCCCGGTGCTGCAGGGATGGCAGAGGGGGGATGGCGGCTGCTCTGGAGGGACAGAGGGGGTTGTGGAGGGATAGAGGGGCTGCAGGGATGGCGGCTGCTGCGGGGGGCAGAATGGGGATGATGGCGCTGCGGGAGGCAGCAGTGCTGGGCAAGGAAACCCCCTCTGCTTGATGGAGCAGGCAGCTGCCTGCTCTGTGGGGCAGAGGGGGGGATGGCAGTTGCTCTGGAGGGACATGGTCACGCTACCTTCCAACCTCCAAGGGTCAGAGGGCAGTGTGGGCATGTCCGTCCAGCCCTCCAGAGCAGGGCTGGAAGGAGAGGTGAGTGGAGGAGACGCGAAAAGCGGCACCCTCACGCACGGAGCCGCCTCCGGTTTGGCCTCTCCACTCAACCTTTCCTTCCTGGAGGGACATGCCCACACTACCCTCTGACCTCCAGGCCATGCAGAGCTGCAGTATATTCCCTTTAGGGCAGTCCCCGTTCCGGAGATCACTGGCATAGAGTGTGTCAGCCTGGAGTGGTTGACCTTGGAGAGGGTGGCTGTTCTTCTGGTGTACCGGTCGCCTAGCGCACCGAGGGACAGCCTGTCGCGGCTGCTGGAGGTGGTGTCGGACTGGGCGTTGCGGTTCCCCAGACTTATTGTCTTGGGGGACTTCAACGTCCATGTCGACGCCGCCTCATGTATAGCGGCCGCGGACCTAGTGTCATCCATGGCGACGCTAGGCCTCTCCTTAATAAACTTTGGCCCCACTCATGAGGCCGGGCACACGCTGGACTTGGTCTTCGGGTCGGGGATAAACTTGGTCGTATCCTCTACTGATAGAGTGCCATGGTCCGACCATTATGCCTTGAAGGTCCGGATGGACTTGCCACAACACCCCCGTCTAGGCGACGGGCTGATTTACGCCCGCCCGCGGAGACTCATGGATCCACTTGGTTTCCTGAATGCTCTTCGGGACCCTGAACCCGCTGGCACACTCGATGAGCAGGTGGAGGACTGGAATGCCCGGCTCTCCGATGCCATCGATGTCGTTGCTCCCCGGCGTCCTCTACGCCCCCGCTCTCGACGCGCTCCGTGGTACACGGAGGAGTTGCGTCAGATGAAACGGGGTCTTAGACGACTAGAGCGAGCATGGAGGAAATCTCGCGACGAAGCTGCGCGAACATCTTATAGGACGCTTATGAAAGCCTATGAGATGGCGACGAAGGAAGCGAAGAGGGTTTTCTTCTCCTCCTCCCTCGCGTCCGCTAGCTCCCGCCCGGCTCAACTGTTCCGTATAATTCGGTCACTGACCTCCCTGTCAGAGAGGTCCGCAAATCCTCAATTGGATATTAGCTGTGAGGCTTTTATGAGCTTTTTTGCGGATAAGGTTGCGTCGCTCCGCCACGACCTTCCACCTACGTTGGATACAATTAGTGAACTGGAGACTCCCTTGCCGTCTTCAGGCCCTTGTTTGGCCCAGTTTTCCCTGCTCCGTGAAGCCGCTGTCGACAGGACCTTAGCTGCTGTTAGACCTACTACCTGTCCTCTGGATCCGTGCCCGTCTTGGCTTGTGAAAGCCTGCCGAGCGGAGCTACGGCCCCATCTGTTGAGCATCATCAATAACTCCCTTGAGCAAGGAGTTTTTCCGGATGGGCTGAAGGAGGCAGTGGTCCACCCACTCTTAAAAAGACCATCATTAGATCCTGGAGATCTGGCCAATTACCGCCCCGTCTCGAATCTTTCGTTTCTGGGGAAGGTAATTGAGAGAGTGGTGCTGGAGCAGCTTCAAGGTTTCCTGGATGACACATCGGCTTTTGACCCCTTCCAGTCCGGCTTCCGTGCTGGGCATGGGACGGAGACTGTCCTCGTCGCCGTCACAGACACACTCCGTATGCAGCTTGACCAGGGCGGATCGGCGCTGCTGGTATTGCTAGATCTTACCGCAGCATTTGATGTGGTCGACCATGACCTTTTGGCCCACCGCCTGGCTGCCTCTGGGGTGCGGGGCACTGTCCTTCAATGGATTGTCTTGTTTCTCCGGGGGCGGAATCAGCAAGTGAGGTACAGGGATGAGGCCTCCTGGAAGTGCCCACTTTATTGCGGCGTACCCCAGGGGGCATTATTGTCCCCGCTGTTATTTAACATCTACATGCAACCCCTTGCTCAGCTGGTACGGAGTTTTGGGCTGTCCTGTCATCAGTATGCGGATGACACTCAGCTCATTCTGTTGATGGAGGGGGGAACAGCCGCCGCCCCTGCAGCTCTACAGCATTGTTTGGAGGCGGTTGCTGGTTGGTTGCGACAGAGCAGGTTAAAACTGAACCCATCGAAGACGGAGATCCTCTGGCTGGGCCGCGAGGGGGAGAGGGGGATGTTTCAGCCACCGGTGTGGGAGGGGGTCACATTGGCACCAACCCCCTCCGTACGCAACCTGGGGGTCCACCTGGATTCGTCTCTATCAATGGAGACCCAGGTGGCCCATATTACCCGGGTTGCTTTTTTCCACCTTCGCCAGGCCCGGCAGTTGGCCCCCTTTCTCTCCCAGACCGACCTGGCCACAGTGATCCATACAACGGTCATCTCCAGATTAGACTATTGTAAATCGCTCTACGCGGGCCTTCCCTTGCGTTTGATTCGGAAGTTAAAGCTGGTCCAAAATGCAGCTGCGCGTTTGCTCACAGGTAATGCCACCTGGGATCATATCCAACCTGTGCTACGCCAGCTGCATTGGCTCCCAGTGGAGTTCCGAATCATCTTCAAGGTGCTGGTGTTGACCTTTAAGGCCTTACGCGGCCTGGGACCTTCGTATCTTCGGGACCGCATCACCCCACATGTCCTAATACGGCCTCTTCGTTCAGCAGAGGCCAATTTACTGGTGGTCCCTGGCCCCTCGATGATACGGCTGGCCTCCACGCAGGCCAGGGCCTTTACAGCCCTGGCCCCAGCCTGGTGGAACGCTCTTCCACCAGCTGTCCGGGCCCTGCGGGACCTTACAGAATTCCGCAGGGCCTGTAAGATGGAGCTGTTCCGCCGGGCCTTTGGAGGTACCAGCCGTTGATGGTGCCCCCCCCCTCCCGTGGCCTTTACATCTGTGCCTTTGCCATCTCGGGATTTGCTGCCCTTCCCTCTCTGAAAGAGGGTGAAATTAGATTGTCGGACGCCATCTTACAAATTAATTTAATTATTCTTTTTAGTCCTTTATCTACTGCTGCTTTTAAAGGTTTTAACTGTTTTTATCTGTATACAATGGTTATCGTGTTGTACACCGCCCAGAGCCCTTAGGGGATGGGGCGGTCTAAAAAATCTGAAAAATAAATAAATAAATAAATAAATAAATAAATAAATAAATAAATAAATAAATAAATAAATAAATAAATAAATAAGACTGAAAGAGCTGCATGCGGCTCCAGAGCCCCAGGTTGCAGCCCCTAGAATGTCAGACTTGGATCTGGGAGAGCCAGGTTTGAATCCTTGCTCACTTGGTGACTTTAAGGCAGTCACAAGCTTCTTCTCAGGGTTGCTGAGAAGGTAAAATGGAGGAGCCAGTTTGTAAAGTAAGCCACTTTGGATCCTCATTGAGGAGAAAGGTAAAGTATTTTTTAATAACAACAACAACAACAACAACAACATTAAAATTACCATGTTCCACCTGAGCCGGTACATGCTTACTCAGGAGTAAGTCCTGCTGCGTTCAGTGGGTCTTTTACCCAGGAGTACTTGCATCACATTACATCTAAAAACATGTCTTGAAAATACAAATGATGGGAGACGGGGGTTGTGCTTACATTATTTTCTCTTGAAACTAACCACATTAGTATATATCTACACAATTAGGTGCTGTTAATTTGGCATAAGAACATACTCTTCCAAGTAGTAAAGCAATTAATCAGAAGCAAACCTCTGGGGAATACAAAAGTAAGCAAATAATTCAAACTAATTAAGGTTTCCTGATGGAATGTGTAGTTGTCAAAGCTAATAAGGATATTAAAAATAACTAGCAGTTAATTTAATTGTTATTTCCCCTTTTCTCTCGTATTCACCACCTGCTTAATGTTAGTGAGATATGCCCCCAAGGCAACAACCAAAGGCAAGGCACACAGGATGAACATTTTGCAGCAGTTATGAAATACTTCAGCTTATTAATCAGAAAAAAGGGATTAATAAAATATTCTAAGTAGAAAACCAAGAGAAATAAGTTGTTTTAAGTGTAGGAGAAATGAGCCAAGCAGATAAAGAATATGCAAACTATTTCTTGGGAAGGTTGAATGACTCAGAGGCTGAAATAGAAAAACTTTTAAGTGAATGGATTTAATGTGATTTTGACTCACAGAAATTAACAAGGCTGTTACTTGATCCATTTTATATGTTAGAGGTCCCTGTTCTTTGATGGCACATCAGATATCATTTAATATTTCCTTGCTTTATTGACTAATTAAAAGTTGGTGGATCAACTGATGTATTTCCTGCACCCAGTTCTGTGGACATAAAATAGGATGCAGGATGAATCTGTGGCTGGTATTCTGATTTAAAAAACAACACACAACCATTTAGATGTGCTTTATGCCTCATGAACTAACAAAATGACACTTCAGTGGTGCCGAAGTAATGATGAGTCCATCAACTAGTTACTAGTTAGATCAATGGTGGCCAGGTGGACGAGAAATCTAGGCTATTTACTGCCCAGATTTACATGGATGCTGGGTCAGCATATTCATATGCAGCAAGAAAATCTAGCAGGCAGCAGATGGACAGCAATGGTAGGCCTTTCTGTCATAGATACTAAAATACAGAAAAATACAACAATGGTAAACTGCATTCGAATAGCAATGAGAATAAATCCAGCAGCCTCATGAACTGCAATCTGAAATTCCAGACCAATTTCTGTATTAGATTTCTTCTGAATGCCAATTGTTGGACAGCAACTACAGTGAAGACTTTAGCTTCTGTGTCTCTGCATGTGAGCTTCTGCGGCATCTGCCTGGCCAACACAGGCCATTTTCCCACTCACCTTTTGTTGCATGCTACTCGCGGCAAGTAACGCGGGGTCCCGCTACACTCCCTACTACAAACGTGGCGACAACGCAGCCACGCCGATTCTGCCGCTCTCCCCCCCCCCAGCGCACATCTTTTCAGTTCCTCATCTGAAGAGCACCTTTTGGAAAACCCTGCATAGAGCACAGGGCAGTGGGGAAGTCCAGGGGTGACTCCGGGTTTGAGATTCCCGCCCCTGGTAGTGACGTGGAGCCTTTGTCCAATAAGGAGGCAGTGGGTTGGGGCGGGATGCGTGCGCAGCCAATTATTTTTCCCCCTGCGTTGCTGAGATCAACATCTGCTCGTATGTTTGAAGGGACGTCTGGCCTGGCCGGTTAAATAGCTCATGCCCCACTGTCTGGTTTGGCATTTGCAAGGCAAGCCCCTGGGTGCTGGCTTCGGCGCTTGCAAACAGGTGGAGTGGGTAGAAGAGCAAGTGCATTTTGCAGAAAAGATTCTTTTCTTGCTCGCAGTGATGAGTTGCATTTTTTAAATGGGGAAAACAGCACCATGTTTCATTTCTGGAGGCTTGGGAAACGAGTTGGGGTTTGTTTACCAATGGGGGGCAAGGAAAGGCGGGGATCTGCAAGCCCGCCGGAGGATCTGGGTGGTCAGAGGGAGAGAAGTTCACTCGGCGTGTGGGATTGCTTCCCTCTCCCCCCTCCCCATGACTTCTGAGGGGTGTTTTCTTAAAGGTTTGGTGGCGCTGGGAAGGGCCAGCGGATGTTGCATGACTGTTGGTCTCAGAGGGTTAGCCCAAAATTGTGCCTCCTGTGCGTGTGTGTCAGAGGAGAGGAGCCATTCAAGGGGTTTCTGCCTTTAGGATTGTGCCGCGTCGTGTGGAAACCTGACTTGGAAACAAGCCCCGGTGACTTACTTAAAGAAGCATCCCCCCTTCCCCCATAGTCCCGCCCAGCAGCAGCAGCCAATCAGGATAGCCCCTGAGCTCAACGCGCATACCAAAGCCTCAGAGTGGGGATTCCTGGTGGCTGCTGCCTTAGCAATGTTTGAGGGGCAGAAGCTGTAGTGGTGAGTATGACCCCGCACCCAAAATGTCCCACAGCAAACAAACCCGGTGCGTATCTCCTTTTTTAAAGTGGGGAATCGCCCATAGGAAACAGGATGCTAGACTACAGGTCTGATCCATTTGGATCTTTGTGTTCTTAAGCAGCATATTCACCCTACCAGTTTACATTATTCTTAACTGTGTTTCCGTGTCATGATTTCCAAACAAAAAACCCACATAAATGTAGTTCTGAATACCCCTCCTAAGATTCTCTAACAAATAATTCTCAGCACCATCACAAACCTGCAATTCTCAGATTTCTTTAGGGGACGGAATGACAAAGCAGTATAAAATGAACCACTTAGGATACCCCCATGTAACTGATTACCGTAAACTTTAGAATCCCTTCTACTTCTCAACTATATGAATTTAATAATCCCCCCCCCCCAAAAAAAACCTGGGATCAATATTTGCATTTAATTTTTTTAAATTCTGAAGTACATCCTTTTTTTGTCTGAAATTTTAGGTTTTAAAAAGGAATGAAAAATTATCTGAACAGGAAGACATATAATAAAGCAATAACTAGCCAAGAGTACATGGAAAAATTGGTTCAGCCTGAAATACATTTGTCTGTAACAACGAATATTAAAAATCTTCTAAATCTTCAGTGTCAGATAATGAAGTGGGTCATAAAAATAATTTATAACTGTGGGGAAATTATTGCTCCTGATTTAATCTAATGTGAATAGTTTTAATAAGCAGGACACGTGGTTTATGTAAGGTTATCATTTCACAGTTCAGGATGAAACCAGATGACAGGTCTGCAGCCAAGTGTACAATGTGCTATCCAAATTTTCCATTAAAAATCTGATATCATTTTCAACATGGCCATATCTGTGGATCTGGAGAATGGAGCCATGAACAGACAAGACAGATCATTTTACAAACTTTAAAAAGCCCCAGATTTGCAGACAAATCCAAAATTTTGTTTAAAAAAAAACATGGGGGTGTTAAAATCCCCAAAATATATATAGCACCAAGCCTTTATTGGTATATAAAAGTGATACAGGGAAAATACAGGGAAAACAGCAAAACAACAACAACAAAAAACCCCAAACCAGATTTAAAACAATACCCAAAGAGAATGATAACAAAGAATCTCTTAATAACAGAGTGACACATCAAAGTTAAAAAACAGAACTATCCTTTAGGGCAGCGATGGCAAACCTTTTCCAGACCGAGTGCCCAACTGCAACCCAAAACCCACTTATTTATCGCAAAGTGCCAACATGGCAATTTAACCTGATTACTGAGGTTTTAGTTTAGAAAAAAACGGTTGGCTCTGAGGAGCGCGTTACTCAGGAGTAAGCTTGGTGGTAGTCAATGGCTTTGCTTTGAAGCAACCATGCAACGTGTCAAATGGGTGAATCATGACCCTAGGAGGGTTGACTCAGAAGCAAGCCCCATTGCCAGCAACGGAGCTTACTCCCAGGTAAAGGATAGCGCTTTAGTTCTTCCCATGAAAATCAGTGGGGTTTAACAAAGCTTAACAGGGTTACCTACACTGCTTCCTCAAAACTAGGTTTTAGGTTTAATGCTAATAATCTCCCTGAAATAATGACATTATTATCACACTGGGGGCCTGGCAAGGGAAGGGGGAGGGGTGTGCGGGGAGAGGAAAGTAAAACTTTCGCTTTCCAAAACCCAATAAACCTCCCACCAGGCACCCCGCTTCCCTTCCCTGTGAGGAGACTGGCTGACTCTTCGCAGAGAAGGGGCCACTTCTGGAACTCCAGGCACGGGCGCCCCGCTTCCCTTCCATGTGAGGAGACTGGCTGCCTCCTTGCAGGTAAGGGAAGGGGCCACCTCTGGAGCGCCAGGGATGGATACCCTGCTTCTCTTTCCTGCAAGGAGACTGGCTGCCGCCCCAGCTGGCAAAGTGCCTTGTGCATGTCTGCCGGCAACCACCTTTGGCAGGGGGGAAGGGGGAGGGGGAGATGACAGCTCGCATGCCCACAGAGAGGGCCCCGAGTGCCACCTTGGGCATGTGTGCCACACGTTCGCCAACACGGCTTTAGGGTATACAATTTCTAGTAAAAACTTGCCCACCAATTCACAAACTATAAGATCAGTGTTATTTAGCAAGTATAAGATCTTTTGAGTATCTATAATCCTGTCACAGTTCAAGGGAAGAGCATTTGCATATTTTCCCCTAATTCCCTCATATTTAGTGCAGTAGAAGAGGGAATGGGCTAAAGTTTCCAGTTGTTTAGAATTACAGGAGCAGAATCTCTTTGCACCCTCTATTTTAAAAAATCTACCATAAAGCAGCACTGACGACAGAACATCGAACCTAGCTTATCATATAGCTCTCCTAAGGCTAGGGTTCAGCATTATGCACATATAATCTGCTATGCATCCCTGTTTAAATGGTATTGAGGAGCTAAGGGGTGAACATGTTTTGGATGCCGCTGCAAATAGGTTTTGAGATTCTGTTTCTAGTAATCTTTCTTTCAGACTATTTTAGGCATCAGCATGGGACAACATATCCAAGGATGCAATAGAAATGCCAATTTTCTCAATTTTGTAATTAATGGGAGCCAGTTGGAAAATTTGGATTCTGTTATCATTAGATATAAATAGCTTGAAGGGTCCTGTTGAAAATGGACACACAACCAGAACCAAGCTCTGGTTATCAACCAAGCCTTTGTTTCTAAGGTTGATTGTCCAATTTCTAAATACAATGCCTTTTTGAGCACACTATTTGGCAGCCCCATAATTTTGTGTAGAAATTTTGTGTGGACTGAATTTAAAGAGTAATTTACTGATTTAATCCAAATGGGGGCCCCATATAGCAGTTGAGATTCTATTTTGGCATTAAAAACTGTCAAGGCAGCCGGAATATATTGGTTTTCCCTACTGTAGAAGAAGCACAGTATTGCATTTGAGTTGACTGAGGCCATATCGAGGGCTGCTTTCCATTGAGTAGACCATGATAGATTATGGCTGAATGTTATCTTGAGATATAATTGCTTTACCTGTTCGATTGGGTTATCTTGTATTTTCCACTTGAAAACTTTAAATTTTTTGGCAAATACTAGAACTTCAGATTTCTCAAAATTGATCTTTAATTGATTAGTCTTGCAGTAGATGGCACAACTATTCATTAGGCAGGATAGTCCAATTCTAGAGTGGGACAATAAAACCGCATCATCTGCATATAATAGTATAGGAATGTTGGTGGGACTTAATCTGGGACGATGGACATTAACTTCTGAGAATACCTATGGTAGGTCATATAAAAATATGTTAAACGGGGGGGGGGGCTAAAATACAGCCCTGTTTAATGCCTCATTTAACAGGGATGTTACTTGTGAGGAGGCCCTCTGGTGAACATTTTACTTGGCATGTTGTATTGGAATATAGCTGCCTGATTAAGAATAACAATCTATGGTCAATATTCCAATATTCCAAGAAGTAAGCTTTTCCCATAATAGATCTCTCGAGATTGAATCAAAGGCCCCTTTCAAATCAATGAAGGCAGCAAAAAGTTTGTATCTATTTGCTAAATGAGACAAAACTAGGCTGTGATCCAAAGTAGATTTGCCTTTGCAGAAACCTACCTGTTCAGGGCCTAAGTTTGCCATATAGAAATTTAGCATATAGCTTGCCAATTATTGAGAGCAAGGTAACGGGGCCGATGTTGGCCGGGTCATTGTGGGTCCCCTTTCTGGAACAATGCCCGTAATGTATTTGAGTGAACAGAGCGGCAAGGAGTTGAGCCCACAAATCTGGGTTTACTTTGAGAATTTCTGTTGTAATAATATCTGGGCTCGGGGCCTTTCTAGATTTTAGGCACCCAATCAAATCAGCAATTTTCTGATGCGTGACTGGTGGCCAAGATGGCCATTTGGATATGTTCCTTGGGGGCTCAGTTCTGTCAGCTATGCTCCCATGATAGAAATTTAAGAAATATGAGAACCAGTTATTTGCTGGAATGACTGACATAGTGGGATTACAGGAACAACATGTTCTATTTACTACAGACCAGAATTGTTTGGCATTGTTGGAGATTGTTGCTTGACAGAGAAGCTCTCATTCAGCTTCAATATACTTCTGGTATTTCTGTCTTTTGAGGAGGTAGAATTTTTTTTTTCAAATCAAGAAGTCTAGAAGGAATAAGATTGATCTTAGTTGACAGTGGATTCTGCAAAGAGACCAGATTTGATCGTTAGTCTTGATGCACTCTCTATCAAACAATCCACTGGTCTTTGGACTTTTGTTATTCTTAGCATCAGCATCATTACTAAGTGTGTTTACCATTAAAGTTAGTAGACTTTTGAAGAGGATTCCCTCCTCTGAAATCCCCAAAATAAATACAAGTTGTGGCAACAGCTCTATAAAACAAATGCACTCAATAGCCATTGCTAGGTAATCCTAATTGCTAGGTATTGCCAGCTGAGACAGAACCTTCTCACCTCAACTCATTGATAACCACTCTCTGACCAAGCTTGTCAGATTTCCTGCTTTTTCCAGAGCCATTCCTACTTCAGATGGTAGCTTGAGATAAAACAAATCAGTATAACTTACCCCTGTCTCCATCAGAAGGTAAAAGGAGTCCATTATTTTACTTCTTGGTAAACCCCTTCTCAAGGCACAAAATAGTATTGAAACAGGTTCAAACAAATTAAAGTTTATTAACAGAACAGGTGGAAATAGGAGAAACTTGGATGGAAGGTAAAGAGGAATGAGAAATATATAAAGGAGCTTTGCTTAGAAATTCAGTTTTTAGTTTTATGCACTGGCATAGGCTTATTAATGCGTCTTAAGTTTCTGTAGCTTATATATTCAAAATAGTTCTTAAGATGAACAATTACAGAAGATAGTACTGTTTTATGAATTACCACACAGGATTCTTCTAAGAAGCTCAAGGTGGCATATACGATTCTTTTCTCTTCCACTGGTTGTGGTGGGTTTTCCGGGCTGTGTGGCCGGGGTCTGGTGGATCTTGTTCCTAACGTTTCACCTGCATCTGTGATTGGCATCCTCAGAGGTGTATCACAGAGGAAAGTCTGTAACACACTGTCTGTTACACACTGGACACAGTGTGTAACAGACTTCCCTCTGTGATACACCTCTGAGGATGCTAGCCACAGATGCAGGTGAAACGTTAAGAACAAGATCCACCAGACCACGGTCACCCAGCCCAGAAAACTCACCACAACCAGTTGAATCCGGCTGTGAAAGCCTTCCACAATACATTTTCTCTTCCACTTTATCTTGACACTGACCCGTGGGGAAAGTCAGTTTGAGAAAGCCAGGACTAAACTTCACCGTGGAATGGTATCTCCCACTGGCTCCTGCCACCCTGA
The DNA here is from genome assembly GCF_021028975.2 of Sphaerodactylus townsendi. Taxonomy (NCBI): domain Eukaryota; kingdom Metazoa; phylum Chordata; class Lepidosauria; order Squamata; family Sphaerodactylidae; genus Sphaerodactylus; species Sphaerodactylus townsendi. The sequence goes on along the minus strand of NC_059425.1, from coordinate 123,730,845 downwards.
TCCAATACTCTAACCCACAGGTGTCAAACTCGCAGCCCTCCAGATGTTGTGGACTACAGTTCCCATCATCCTCTGCCAGCATGTTGGCAGGGTATGATGGGAACTGTAGTCCATAACATCTGGAGGGCCGCGAGTTCGACACCTATGCTCTAACCACTACATCCTACTGTTTCTTAGAATGTTTAAGATTGTCACCCAAATCCTAAAATGATTTAACAGCCAACCACCCCCACCCCCACCCCCACCCCCACCCCTCCCCTTCAATGAGAAGTTGCCCCCAAACAAGTGTGCGCATTCAGTCAGCAGCCCCGTCGCCACTTTTTTCCGGCGAGAAGTTAAGACCAAAAACTGCAGAGTCCTCCCGGGCGCTCTTCCCCAGCAGAGGGGGCTGGCTTCGGCAAATGAACGTGCCTTCGCCTCCACTACTCTCTACGAGGAAGCTGGAAAGGACAGGCCCGGACCACGGTTCGCGGCACGGCCGGGGTTTGGAGCGTCGAGCGGAGGCAGGTAACGTGGGGCGTTGTGCAAGGTGGGCGCGAGCCGCGGGCAGGGACCGGCAGCTCTCCGAAGCGCTCTTGCTGCAGGAGGCAAGAGGCTGGGATGGCGCGCAGGGCCTGCGTCTTCTGGCTGCAGCAGCCCTGCACATACCCGGAGCTTGTTCAGTTCTCAACGGATCCAAACCTCGTTTATTTAGTAGAAGGCTCCATTGATCTTAGGGACTCTGCCTTGTGCCTAAGGGTGCTTAGCGTGTAGCGGTTTATAGCCCGTTTTATGCTAATAACAAATCACAAGAGAGGGCCTGCTATTCTGTGCGTACTTACTTGTGAGTAATTCTGTTGAACTTAATGACAGCCCCCCCCCCCCCAAATCCATTGGATAAGACCTCCTGTTTTCGAGCCTACTTAATAATAATGTTGGATTTCTGAAGATGGGTCTCAAATAGTCCTTTATACGCTCATGCTGCAAATTTTGTAGAAATTCAGTGGGACTTTTTGCAGGCATAGGATTGAACAGTAAAAACCATCATGTGCAGTAGATTTCCTTTCACTTTATGTTTTTTTAAATCAGTTTTTTACTATTTTTACTATTGTTACTATCAGTTATTTACTATTTAATCAGTTATTTACTATTTACTATCAGTTTTTTACTATTTACTATTTTAAAGGCCAATAGAGGCTTGCTGAATTGAACCATCATGTGCATCTATATCTGTCTATTAGAATGAAAGAACAGCCCAATTTTTTTAAAAAATGGAAACATTTAACATGCACCCTTGCAATGCCATGTTTACTGATAGGGTTTTTTAAAAAACTGATTTATAGTGGCATAAAACTGGATTATAATTATTTTTAGCAGAACTAAAAGGCAGGAAACATAGACTAGAGCCTACTTTTCAGATGCTGTGAGTGGATCTTCACTACACAGCTATTTATGTGTGAGGTATAAATAAACAAACATGGCAAGGGCAATTAAAATACAGGATAAAATGTTACTATGGAATACAGATCTAATCAAGAGAAATATACAGACTCTTAAGTAATTATGATATCACCTGTTAGTTAACAGGAGTAGTGGATTCTGTAGATGAGAGCCAGTGTTTTGTAGTGGGTAAGAACAGAAGACTTCAATCTGGAAGACTGGGTTTGTTTCCTCCACATGAAGCCTGCTGGGTGACCTTGGGTTAGTCACAGTTCTCAGTGCCTATTCAGGGGAGAGGAACGGATTTTGTGATTGTAAGCCGCTTTAAGATTCCATAAGGTATAAACAAGTAGGATATAAAAACCAACTCTATTTCTTCAAATCAATGATTTACTAAGATAGTCAACACCTATAAGTGAGATAAAAATCCCAAATTCCTTTGTGGGGAAGGGATAATGTAAAACCTCTTGGTATCAATTCAGCAATTTTACCTAGAGTCTCCCGTTGAAGTTGTTGAAGGAAGGTGACTGCCAGGTCAGCAGTAGAGTGGCCTGGCAAATTGAAATGTTCTCCCCCTGACTTCAGAGTATTGCGATGTTTAATGCCAGATTTGAGCCAGTTTATTCTCTTCTGTGATGTTTGTCCTGTCTGGAGAGCAGAATGGTGTTAACTCTCCTTAATATTTTATGGGTAGTTTTTCCAATATTTTACAGCAGTGCTGTTGAAGTTAACGGAGCTGCTATATGTTAGGGATGGCAGCCTCCAGGTAGAACCTGGGGATCCCCCAGATTACATCTCATCTTTGGTCTGCAAAAATTGGTTCCCCTGGATCAAATGGATGCTTTAGATCAGGGGTAGGGAACGCCCGGCCCACAGGCCATATGAGGCCCATGAAATTATTTGGTCTAGCCCTGCCAAGGTAACCGCAGGTGGGACTCAGAATTTAAACCTGGAAAAGCAGTTGCGAGTAGCAACATCATCAATACCAGCTGACATCACACACCTCACCAAAGAGAAGCAGTTCCAGCCATCACATTAGGAGTGAGTTAAATGTTTAAGCAAATATAGTGGGCTAATTTTTAAGTTGATAATTTTGTATGACCCACAAATGATGTTATAAATATCCAAATCGCCCTTGGCAGAAAAAAGCTTCCCCACCCCTGCTTTAGATGGTAGACATTGTACTCCACTGAGGTCCCTCTCCTCTCCTCAGGCTTCATCCCCAAATGTACGGGATTCCCAACCTGAATCTGGCAACCCTACCGTCCAATCCTCCACCAGTAGCTGGGGGACCTGACAGAGGTGGAATGAGGGGAAACTGCTCTCACAGCGCATGCGTGCTCTGCGCCCCTGCTCGCCCACCCCCACTCCACCCCAGAATGCCCCCTCCATGGCCCGACCACGCCTCTGTCACTGCTCGGCCCGGGGCGTTGCATCCTCCCCCCACCCCGTGGGTGTTGCCCCACTGGGACCTGACAGCCATACAATACATGGACTGATATTTGTCTTGCCTTTAGAATGACTGTATTAAAATGACAATGAGAGAGCAGGAATAAGTAACAGTCTGAAAGTTTAGGCCACTGGTGGTACATCTTTTAAGGTTTACCAATGTTGCAGCCCCATCCAAACCTGGAGGGAGTGGGACATGGAGCTAGTACGGTGCTGTCCCACAATAGGGATTTTTAGCGGCACTGGGAGCTCGGAAAGCCCCGAAACTCCCCTACCCCCAGAAAGCAGGTTTTAAAGGACATATGCCGCCCAAAGGGTAGTGTACATCCGATAGCCGTGTGCTGCGCACCTGGCCCTGGATTCCGGGAGGAAGCCAATTAGTGTCAGCTCCACCCTTGGGAATGCCACAGCCCATCCCCAACTCTGGCTTCTAACAAGATGCCAGTGCAGGCCTGCTGTGCTCCAAACTTCCGGGTTTTGTGGCTGCAGGACATGGGGCCACTGGCACATCTGCCCCCTTTACCAGGATGTGTCCCTGGAAGGGTGAATGCACAGGTGTGGCAGTGTGCTGCTTCCAGGAGCCCGTTTAGCCCCTCCCCCTTTGGATGGGGCTGTATGTGTTCTGATACAGGCTTTCCATCAAAGTAAAGTTTTGCCATCAGGTATCCACCTATTTATTTTGGTACAATCCCGCTTTTTTTTAAAAAAAAAAAACTAATTTGGAATGTGTGGTCTACAGAATACAAGTCAGTTCTTTGACCTTTGTTACAGCTGCTGGATGGTTCTCAGAGAAACTGCACCCCCATATATATGTTTAGTTCATTTGTAGTACTTTTTAGTAACTACCTGGGGTCTTGATTTCTTAGGAGAAAGACAGGCTTCTAAATATCTTAAAAAAACAATCTGACTTGACTCTGGACATTTATGACATGTCTGTGAAAAATTTGTATGGATGAGGTACTTGCTCTAAACATTTTCTAACGAAAACCAATCATAAGAGTCAGCACAGAATTCATACTACTGGATATAATCCAGTCAAAGTTGAATACACTGAAATCTCATTAATTTTGATTGGAAATGTAAGGGAGTGGGAAAGGTTGAGGAGTTACGTTCTGTAGATTGTGCCCTGTGCCTGACATCTGGTATGTTGATGGTTATATCCCTTGGCATTCTTTTGTTTCAGACTTAAACTCATCTATTTAAGTGCTACTTCTAGCACTCTCGCTAACTACACAGTGATGCTAGTTTTAGTGTACTCAGAAAATGGTCCTTCACTGTTGAGCCTAATATCTTCTTTTGTTACAGGGTGCGTTATGACAGGTCGCAGATTGCCCCTTTGCGCTTTAAGAAACCTAAATGCTTGTCTTGGGCTCTTGGAGTATTCACCTTATAAACTCTGTGCACCTTGGAAGAGATTTTTTTACTCTACAAGCTATCAGCCAGTTACAGAAGTCATCCCAAAACATTTATTTGTTTCTCCTATAAAATGCCATGTATTTTTGATACCATTGTCCAAATATATAACAAGAATATCTGTACGACTCAAAAGCGACAAAAGCTCTCGGAAGAATATGAAACAAACTGTACAAGAGGAAGAGGAGGAGGATGAAGATGAAGATGAGGAGATAAGTGATTCAGAGGATGAGTTTGAAGATGATGCCACCATAGTGAAGGGCTACAAAGATCTTGAAAAAGTAGTCAAGTCATTCAGATTTGATGTAATCATGAAAGCTGGTCTAGATATTGCAAGAAAGTAAGTGTAAAGGTTTAGAATGATAATCTGTTGCACTTTTCTGCTAGTCTTATTGCTGTAGCAAGTTAGTAAAGAATAGATTATCATTGCTGTGCACATTTTGGTTTCTATGAAAATTAATGATGATTATCCGTTAGAACAATATTCTGAGACATGTTTTAGAATTTAACTTGATGTAGTAATTTAAGGGAAAAATCCCTACCCAACTAGATTGATTGGTTAAATAGTCCATGAGCCAGACCAGATGTTGGTATCAGGTAAGGTGGCAAAACTATTCAATGTTTTTTTCTGAAAGGGTATGCCTGTGTATTATATTTGGATATGATAACCTAATGCTAGGAAAACTTGATGGCGGCAGGAAAAGAGGAAGACCCAGCATGAGTACAGTACAGTACAGTAAGCCTTTATTAGGCATAAAGACCCAGCATGAGATTGAGTATACGGAATCCACGGCCCTCTGATTGTAAGATCTCAGCCAGGCTGTTAATAGTAGGATGTTTTGAAGGGCATTGATTCATAGGTCAGAAGCAACTTGACAGCACTTAACATACAGCTTCTAGTATATTTTCAAACTATTTTAATGTTCATCATCACTGAAATTATATTTTTAATTCTTAGGTTTAACTGCAAAGTGCAAGTAAGTCCACAGGAAAGGCATGAACAATTTGGCAGTTGACAGGAATATATCATAGCATAGCAAAAATCTTACAAGCTACTATAAGAGCAGGTTATCACACTGAAACATACTACACAGACATATACCTTTCAGATAAACAAAAAGTTTGCCACCTTTCTTGGTTGTTGACTCATAGACTAAAAGGAAAAGAATAATAAGCCAGGCATTATTTTAAAAAATCTTATTTACATTAGAACATAGTTCTAAAAACAAACCCAGTATTGCAACTCAATAATTTTACAATATTCGGCTTGTAGCTACCTTAACTTCAGGCTAAAGTTTTGCAGGCCATCTGATGAATACCCAGATTCCTTACACAAGCAGACATCTCCATTCAGTATTGTGTGAGGCGTGTGTGTGTAGTCACATATTTTTTAAAAATATCTTTTTTCCCCCAAAGCAAAGTGGAAGATGCATTCTACAATGGTGAACTGAGACTAAATGGAGAGAAGCTATGGAAAAAAAGCAGATCGGTAAGGGTCTTGAGAACTATATTTATGGCTTAAATATTTCATTCTTTGGAATTCATTCTTTGGAATTAATTATTTGAACTTGCAAAGACTTGGGCCCAATAGTTTTCAAATATGTACTACTTATGTTATGAGAATAATGACATTGCATAAGAAACATAAATTTGCAAAATCAGGATGACAGATTTTTACTGTCCTTACTTCTTTTGTCATGGAAGATAACTCAGTCAAACATAGCAAATTCCGGCTGGTAGATGCATTTGTCTTTTGCAGCCACAAAAAAAGAAGTTAATATTCCTGTGACACAGTTAAGACTTAAGCCTGCACCGCAAATCATTGGCTGTCACTGTGCTGCAGCAGATATTTGCAATTGGATTTTCATAAGAATGTGTCTTGCTAGATCAGGCTGATGGTCCATGTAGTCTGGCATCCTTTTTCACTCAGTGGCCAGCTAGTTCCCCTTGAGGGCAGTAGCATAGCGCCAAGGGGATGGGGGGAAGCATGACGCACTGGGCACGTGCCCCTGTGGGGGCGTGGTGGGGGCACTTTGAGACGGGGCAGATGGGGGCGTGGCAGGGGCACAGGGCACACGCTTGCCCGGGCACAGTTCCCCCTCGCTCCGCCCTCTTGAGGGCCAACTAAATTGGTATAGTGGCTGAGGCCTTCTTGTGATGTTGCCTTCTAATGCTGGTATTCAAAACTTGGCAGCCACTGTATTATGGAGGTTCCTTTTAGTTCTCATGCCCTGTGAGTAGCCACTAACCCCCTTTTAAATTCATCCTTGCATGTAGCTGTTAATATGTCTTCAGGCAGTGAATTCCACAAATTAATAATTCATTCAGTAAAGAACTATTTCCTTTTGTCTATTCTGAATTTATTGTCCTTCACTTTCACTGGGTCTTCTGAATTCTAGTATTTGGAAGAGGGAGAAAAAAGTTTCTGTGTCTACTCCATGCATAATTTTATCAAACTCTATTTTGCTTTCCCCTTAGTTGTCTCTTTTCTAAACTGAAAAGAACAAGACTCCTTTATTCTTTCCTCGTGGTCTCCCAAACCATTAATCATTTGGGTTGCCCTCTTGTGTGCTTTTTGAGAATTAGTAACTAGTACTGTACACAGGAGCATTACACTATTGAGTGTTTTATGTTCAGTTTCCTTCCTAATAATCCCCAGCAAAGAGGTTGCCTTTTTCACCACTGCTGTTCTTGATGTTTTGATTGAGCTGTCTGCTACAACCTCAAGATCCCTTGGTTAGTTTAGACTCCATCAGCATATATTTAAAGTTATTATTTTTCCCAGTTTACATGTTTCCATGTTGTTTCCTATTCATTGAATTTATTGAAATTGTTCTGGAAGACTTTACAATCTAAGTTGGTTTCCTGCATGGACAAGTGATTTCAGCATAGTTTAGTGGTTAAGAGCAGGTGGACTTTAATCTGGAGAACCTGGTTTGATTCCCCATTCCTCTGCATGAGCAGAGGACTCTTATCTAATGAACCAGATTTGTTTCCCTGCTGCTACATATGAAGCCTTCTGAGTGACTTTGGGCTCATCATTGTTCTATCCAAACTCTCTCAGTCCCACCTACCTCACAAGATGCCTGTTGATGGGAGAGAACGGGAAAGCAGCAGAAGGCCATTGCTTTCACCTCCTGCATGTGAGCTCCCAAACGCACCTGGTGGGCCACTGCGAGTAGCAGAGAGCTGGACTGGATGGACTCTGGTCTGATCCAGCAGGCTCTTTCTTATGTTCTTATGGAGTTTGTAAGCCCCTTTGAGACTCCTTACGGGAGAGAAAGATGGGGTATAAATCCAAACACTTCAGGTGCAACGGATTTCTGTAACATGATGATAGCACAATATCCAGCAATGTGTGGATGCAAGCTAACACTTTTATTGTAGTAAATGCTTGGGCAAGCTACAGTTGTCTGGCAAAGTGAGCTCTAATCCTGCAATTTTTTTTGGCCAGAATAAAGTAGCTTGTTTTCAGGGTTCTTCAGAACTCTGTCACTTAGGTTTGCGAGTCTAATTCAGATACTCCTCCAGCTGCTCTCACTAGTTGACCTTTTGACAACAAGCCCACTACTTCTGTGTATGCTTCCATTGCTTGAGCTGTGACTTCAGCACTCTAGTCATGGCAGATGTTACAGAGTGCAACATTGGTCGATTCCACACTTGCGCTATCAACCTAAGTTTGAGCTGCGTTCTACCTAAGTGCTCTGCACAACCACTGGGATCGACATGGTTCTGTATCAGCTTCATCCCATGTAACTGTCAAATTTCCGACTCCAGTTGGAAACTACTACTTTTTCGGGGAACCACACTCGAACGCTGCTTCATTTCAGTAAAGTGCGGAATCTCCAGCGCCAGGAGTCGCCTGTTCAGCCAATCACAACTGAGTATTTTGGGCATGTGTAGAGCTGGAGAACTACCGCGGTGAAAAATCGCACCTAATTTTTTTCCCCTCTTCTTTCTTGCGTTGGAAACGATGGCTGGTCGCACAAATGGAGCACAATTTCCCCGTACCCATGTAAGCGGCCAATCAAAAAACACCACCTTCGTCCCTCCATTCCTGTGGTGGTTTTTTTTAAAAAAGGGAAACGCGGGGTCGCATTTCCCGCCGTAGAACAGTAGCCAATTGGAACGGAGCGGCGAAGAGGCACAGGATGATCCCGCCCTTCGAGCTGGGATCAAGCTGGTTGCAGTGGGAAACAACAATGGCTTCGACCTAGGTCAGTACCTTCTCAGGGAACTAGGTCGAACCTATTTTACTCGTGTGCGGAACCGCCCATTAACAGGCAAGAGGGAACTGGGCATCAGAAGTTATTCCTTAAGCGAAGTATAGCTCATTGTATTATTTTCCCCTCTCTTTCTTTAGGTAAAAGTTGGTGACACACTAGACCTCATAATTGGAGAGGACAAAGAAACAGAAACTGCTGTAGTTATGAGAGTTGTCTTAAGAAAAGCCTCAGAAAAGAATGATGATGAAAAATACAAAGTGATATTGAGGCGCTGGCGAAACTTAAAGGTGCCCAAACAGGATGTATTTAAATAAACTAGCAGAAGAAATTTCTGAACAATTATGTTTGTTATATAATATAAGAAATTTGGTTAAACAAAATTTTGTGCATTCTTTTTTTTTAAAAAATTAGTATGCGACAGCATACTAATTTGCTGTATCCCTCACTTCAATGCCTGTGATTGTTGCTTTTGTGTCATGCCAAGGTGGTAAAGCACTGTTTCTAGGTGGTTCTCCCAAATGTGAAAATATATGGAAAGAAGTAGAAGGGTAAGTTGATTTTAGAAGCAGTCTTTCATTTTGTTTAAATAACGTATCTGGGAAGGCCAAAAGCCAGCCTCAATTTTCACAGGAGAAAATCTGACTTCTTAACCCATACTTTGCATGCGTTATTTATACTTAGGTACTCCAGAAGGTTGGTCCCTAAAAAGGGAAAGTGCCAGGTCGCCTACATTACATCTTTCCATTTGTATAATGTTTCTGATTTATGTTGCTGGTTTTTCCACTAAATTTCCTTTAAAATTCTGTGAGATACTATTGTGAAAGAAAATTGAGTCTATGGCCACTGTTAGTCTTTTTTGTGTGGAAAAATTTGGAAGGGAGGAAGAAAGCATACTGTTATGATCTAATTATTTGCCTCAGGAACTCCAAAGTGCAGGCAAAATTTAGATTAATGTCACCCTGTTTTCAAAAATCATAAAACATGTGCATCATGGTTCAGAGTCCTATATATGCATGTTCTACTCTGAAGATGAAATTTGTGTCTGTGTACATTTACCCTATTCATAAACAGAAAGAGCTGCTTTACATACATGTATGGAGTAGTGATCTCCAAAGAAGTGCAACTGTTCATGTGCACTGGAACATACATGGTTACTGGAATATACAGAAAGCTCTGGATCAGAGACCAAATGAATGCATTGTTTTTGTTCGTCTAGATCAGGGGTGTCCAACTCTGGTGCTTCAGATGTTCATGGACTACAATTCCTATCAGCTCCTGCCAGTTGGCCATGCCTGATGGGAATTGTAGTCCATGAACATCTGAAGCACCAGGGTTGGTCCCCCCTGTTCTAGATACAAAACCATTTCAGTCATACACTGCCTATCGTTCTCTAATTTCAAAATGCAGCTTAGAATCCTTTGTGTTTTCATGAGCAATGTAGACTTAGTTATGATGAAAAGGACAAATAATGCTTAGACTTGTGATTTGTTAGATAAAAAACAAATTGAATTCTCCCAGTTTTAAAGGTAAGTATTATTTGTCACCATGAATGCAAACCTTCTCTTATGGTATAGTAATTTTCATCAATAAAAACTGTGGCTTCAAATGGCATGTTGCCTTGTATAAATGAAATCCCTGTATTAATACTAATAAAGCCCAGCTAAACTGTGTACAATGCAAATGGATTCTTCATCAAAGATCTGGTGATTTCATGGCAAGAAAGCTGCTTATTTTTTAAAGAAAAGGAAACACTTGATTCAGATAATGATGATTCAGATAATAAGAGCTTTATTTTAATAGTTAATGTTTTACTATTAGAGTACTGAGTATAATATAGAGTAATCCCAGTACACAATTTGGAAAACTACCAATTTAGACCAAGATCCCCAAAATAAATAGTATTTAATATCTGAAGTAGTAAATTATATATTTTGATTTCTTTGTTGCATCTTCTTGTTTAATTGCTTCATCGGTGGATTTGGGGGGGGGACACTGCTTTTTTGTCTTTTTATTAAAGGGTTGAGGTAATTTTGGCAAGTTAAATAAAACAGCTTCATAGTAATTTTTTTTTCAGCAGTTGCTTTGAGAAGCTATCTCTTCGTGTGTTGCCTGGTCACTGAGTTTCTGGAGCAACAGCTAGCATGCTCAAGGGATGTTTTAATGAATCAAACTGTCTTTGTATGTAAATAAGCACTGCCACAATTCCTGATAGGATTTTTTTAAGTTAGAAAAGCTAATGCTCTTCTAATCATGACTTATGTGAAAAAACAAACTTCCAGAAACTCCTCCACACAGTTCTAGAAATAGCACAATTTAAAAATATCAGTGTTTTTTGTAAAACTACATTAATGAGATTCCTTGCTAGCTGCCAAAACCTAGTAGTGAGGTCAAATTACAAGCAGTGTGGAAAAACACAAGTATATTGTGGATAGAAGACTCTGTTCTTCCTTTGGGTTTCAGGACTAGGTGTTTTGTCTGCGATCAATCGGGGAGGCAGGAATCTTAAGTAAGATTTTTTGCTTCACTGTTGCCCTGGGACCCTCCCATTTCTCCTCCAGTTTGTTTCCTGCCTCTAGGGAGAGCAGTTGAGACAATTGCCTGTCTTAACTTCTAAACTAATCTATTTCTTCTGAGTACTACTATTCTGTTTATCTTTTGGTCCGTGTGCTTTTCTGAGTTGGGGAGCGTAGTCTGACTACTGTCTGAGCTGGGGAGCGTAGTCTGACTACTAGTGCATTAGCACTGACTAGCAGTGAGCACCTTTGCCCTCATTATTACTGGGCCGGCTACTGTGATGCCCCACAACAAAGGAAGCTCTCTGTCCTCGGATGAGGACTGCGGACCCATCGACCCAACACAGCAGGGAAGGGCAGACACTTGCCACAGAGGGCTTGTCCAATCCCTCTCCCTCACGACAGAACTTCAGTGCAGCCCGAGCCCTGAGGAGACCAATTTAGGTGCGAATTCCACTAGCGCCTCCAAAATGGCTGCTGCAACAGTGGGAACCCAAGTTTTGGCGCGCTCAGACAAAGTGCCACCGGGAGCCTCTTCATGGTGCCCTGCCAGCCCTGGAATGGCTCCAGTTGCTGCCTCTGCCCCTATTGACAAGGAGCTACTGGTTAAGACCTCCATTAGGGACTCTCTAGCCACGGAGCTCACAGAGCTCATTAAGGGAAGTTGGAAAGAGGATGAGGGATGAAATGCACACAATGTTTAGGGCTCATTTAGGTGGCAAGTCCTTCGCTCCTACTCTGCAGGTTTCTCTTCCCTCCCCCATTCCTGGTAGTTCACGGGAAAATAAGAGAACCCATGCTTCCTGGCAAACTAAAGCAGCATTAAAGAAGGCAAGGTTGAGCATGAACCTGAGTCTTTAGGTTCCTCGGAGGGAAAAGTCTCAGATAAAGAGGAGGATGAGTTCTCCTCAGGGGAGGATGGATTAGAGGACATCCAGGTTCCCCAACAAGCCTCTCGCCTCTTGCAGGCAGAGGATTATCATTACCTATTTATCAAATCAGTGGCCACTCTCCATCTCCAACTGGCGGAGGGAGGGAAAGAGATAGCTAAGTGTAAACTTAGATCTAAGCATAAGGGCGAAGGGGAACTCTTTCCAGATGCCAATGTCACTACCAAGGTTTTTCCTTTCCCAGAAAATTTTGAGGTTCAGATGACCCAGAAGTGGGACAGACCTACTGCCAACAGACAGTACCCCAGATTCCTGCGTAAGCTCTAGGCGATGCCAAGCTATACCAATGATATCCTGCAAGTCCCCCCTGTAGACGTCCCTGTGGCCCCCTTACAGTCTTCGGGTCTCATGACCATGTATGACCAGGGTCAGATCAGGGAAGTCTTAGATAGAAGGGCGGAGCAATTTTGCAGATGATCCCATGAGGCCATGGCCATAAAGGCTTTGTCAGCAGCCTCCTTAGTTGCCAGAGGTTTGATAGTGTGAGCCAGGAAGCTTCTGAATATTATACCTAAAGAGGAGACAAGAATAGTGGACGGAGTAAATAAAATTCTGAAGGCAGCCTCCTTTTGGGCTGATGCCACCTTGGTTACCATAACCTTCTTTGCCAGGGCCATGGCTTCCTCTGTAGCCACTAGGAGATTATTATGGCTCAGACAATGGCAAATGGACTGGAGATCGAAATCCAAGGTTACAGACTTCCTGTTCAGGGGGACAAACTCTTTGGTGATGAATTGGATAAGATCCTGGTTGAATCCAAGGACAAAACTAAAACCATGCCCAAAACATTTTGTCCCTTTGATAAAAAGCAAAGTTTTATACAGTCCTTCTGGGCCCAGCCAGCCCCCTCTTAGTCCAAGCAGGAATATAGGCAGCCCGCCTGGCATCAAAAAAGACAATTTCGGAAGCCCTTCTTCTCCCGCAAATTCACTAGTAGCGATAGACCCAACCAAGACAACAGAAAGCCTAAAGTGTGATGCTAGGGAGACTCCGGTGGAGGGCAGACTTCTCAGGTTTCATCAAACCTGGGTCCAGTCAGCCTCTGGCGCATGGACCCTGGAGATTATATCCTCAGGGTATGTAATAGAATTATTGAGACCCCCCCCCCCCCAGCAAATTCATACTCTCTCCACTCTCCAACAACCCTCTCAAAAGACTTTGGAAATTAGAGGCCATACATCGCCTTGTTTCCAGCCAAGCTATAGAATGTGTGCCTGCCTCTCAGGGGCACGGGTGTATAATCCATCATATTTACTGTCCCCAAGAAGAATGGAGAGTGGAGGGCCATCTTAGAACTGAAGTTTGTGAATCAATTTGTCAAGCTGAGAAGGTTCCGGATGGAAACCCTTTAGTCAGTAGCAGACTCCCTATCATCCAGGGAGTTCCTCACATCAATAAATCTATCCAAGGCGTACTTACATATTCCCATATTCAAGGGCCACAGAAGGTTCCTCTGATTTGGCGTCGGAAGAGAACTTTTTCAGTTCAGGGCCCTGCCATTTGGCATTCTGTACCGCCCCAAGAGTGTTCTCCAAGGTCCTGGTAAACCTGATTGTCATCCTCAGGCAGGGAGGTATATGTCTCCACCCTTACTAGGGTGATATTCTTATCAGGTCGGGGTTGAGAGAACAAGCACTGATAGATTGCCAACGGACTATTCAAACCTTAGAACAGCACGGGCTCCTCATAAATTATGGAAAGAGCTCTCTTGTCCCGACTCAGAGATTAGAACATTTGGGTTTTCTCATAGGTACGATAGCATACAGACTATTTGTACCCCAATCGAAACAGAGGGAATTAACAGTCAAAGTGTGTGCGATCACAACCAGGACCAGGTGCTCCCTTCAAAACCTAGCCAGTTTGATGGGGCTATTCATCGCATGCTCAGAGGCGATTCATTGGGGACGCCTGCACTCCCAGGAACTACAAGCTTTTCTACGCCCCTTCCAGGAACAGATAACGAACAGGGTCCACAAGCTGGTATTGGTTCTCCGTCCTCTCACAATCAGTCTATTTTGATGGAGCAAATGTGCCAACCTAAGTCAAGGGAAGAGTTTTTGGATAGCTTCCACCAAGCAGGTTTTCACAGAGGCCAGTCTGACGGGCTGGGGTGCAGTGATAAAGGACCACCCAATCCAGGGATCATGGCCCTCCACGGAAGCCAGGTTGCCCATCAATGTATTGGAACGGCATGCTATTCAGTTAGCGTTAAAGCATTTTCAGACACCCCTATAGGGACTTCACGAAGTATTGGTCAGAACCGACAACATGGCAGCCAATCCTATCTGAATCGCCAAGGAGGATCCCAGTCGATGGCACTCCAGAAAGGGTGGAGTCTCACGTCCTGTCTCCAGGCAGAACACATTCGGGGCATACAAAACAACCAGGCGGATTGGCTGAGCTGGCAGTCCCTGAATCCTGGCAAGTGGGTCCTGAAGAGAGAGGTCTTCCTCCACATCTCTCAGGTGATGAAGTTTCCGACAGTAGACTTATTTGCATTTTACCACAACAACCAGACCCAGAGGTTCTTCTCTCGCTTCTATCAACCGCAGGTGGAAGCCACGCCTTGATACTTCCTTCATTAGAGGGACATGATCTTTCCACTCATCCTGTGGGGAGCAATGTTCAAGGATAGGCCAACCAAACATCACTTCCCATCTTGGAAGCTTCATACGGTGCTGCGTGCCCTGACCTGGCCTCCCTTTGAGCTGATCATGGAGACTTCTCTAAAATACCTTAGACATAAGGTAATTTTCCTAATCGCTTTCACATCAGTAAGAAGAGTGTCAAAGTTGGCAGCATTGTCAGTCAAACCCTCGCTTTGTGTTTTCCACAAGGAGAAGGTGGTACTTAGACTGGATCCCACCTTCATCCCCAAGGTCAACTCAGCGTTTATAGGAATCAGGAAATTTTCCTCCCAACGTTCTGTGCCAATCCGTCATCCCAAGGAGGTTTATTGGCATAAGTTGGATGTCCATCGAACACTTAAGGCCTTCCTCATTAGAACACACAAGTTCAGATGGTCTGAGGCTTTGTTCATTTCAGTGACCAACCCGAACAAAGATACAAAGATATCCACACAAATCATCAGTAAGTGCTTGCAGGAATGTATTGCTGAGGCATATAAGACACCAGGATTGCAAGTTCCAGAGGGCATCACAGCTCACTGTGTGAGAAATGCACCAACTAACATGGCCTTTAACAAACATGTGCCAGTAGAAGAGATCTGTAGGGCAGCGACTTGGTTGTCAATTTCTACTTTTGTCAGACATTCAGACTTAACGCTTACAACTCTTCAGATTCCAGATATGGCAGAAGAGTGCTGGATCACATTATAGGGGATGATCTTGACCCCACCCTGTAGAAGGTGACACTGCTAGGGGAGATCACCCAGATGTCCTGAAACCCAAAGGGAGAATGACCATTGGTCTTACCTGTGAAGGGTCATTCTCCTTCTAGGTGAAAGGGCATTTGCCCTCCCAAGTAGCCATATCTGTTTCTCAATCAGGCAATTGTTTGTTCCACTGTACTACATTATGTTATGTTTTGTTTCACAGTTAGCCTCCGGCTGTGTTGTTACATATGCATGTTCAGTTGCAAGCCACCCGCATGCTGTTTTCTACGCGGTGGATTCTTGTCTTTACTTACTAACTGGATGTTTAGTGTTTATCTTAGGAAAAATATACATGGTCCCTGTTGATTCAGTGCAAGAGCTGATACTGCTATCTGGAGTCTCCAAAACTGGAGGAGAAGTGGGAGGGTCTCACAGCAACAGTGAAGCAAATAATAAATAAATCTTACTTAAGATTCCTGCCTCCCTGATTGGTCGCTGACGAAATACCCAGATGCCCTTTCACCCAGAAGGAGAATTACCCATCACAGGTAAGACCAATGATCGTCCTGTAATTAGAAAGGCAACTCTTTTACCTAGGACTTTGCATGTAGACAGAAGATGGATGGAAATCACTGGAATTTGGGTTTGGTGTGTTTTTGTATGTTTTCCTGTATGAATATTGTGTATTCTAAGGTATTTTCCAATTGACTTGAGAAGTTTTGAGTGTTATGCTGGGTTGTACAGAGGCAATTGTACGTGAAATATATATGCTAGCTCATAAACTGTGCTGTTTCCCTTATGTAGGGACCTAGGACTATGTAATATGCAGGGACCGATGGTTAATGGGTGGTGAAAATTTATCAAGCTCCCAATCATAATGCTTTCCTGCTAATTAGGTATTACAGCTGGGTTAAAAATCCTTTAGATAAATAACTTTGTGTGAGAATGGATTATACTATTGTGCATTGACTCTGAGACTCCAGGGAGGAAAGTTCTGGCTTAGATAATATTCTTATCAATCCTTCCTGTAAAAACTTGAAAGAGAAAGAATGATTGGCTGTGCATCTGATGCCATCAAGAAAGTTTTGATTTCTGGAATCACTTCTTGGTTTCCATAACAAAGGGCTAATGGCAAGAGAGGGGTACTTCATGAGAACTTGGAAGAATGTATTTGGTAGAAACCTGATGAATCAAGAGGACTTTAAATCAAATTATGTGCAGCAAGGCGACATAAGCCCAAAGGTAAGTGCTAGAGCTCAGAGAACGAAGTGCTAAAGATGGAAGTAGGAGAACTGTAGTCACCTGAGGAGCATAATATTCCTAGCCTTCACTATCAATATGGTAATACTCAAAGTATAGGAAATGAGATTACTTTGAATTCCTAATACAATAAGGTAAATGTAACTTAATGTTATTATGACTTTGTGCGATGATTCTGTGATGAAATGTATTATTAATCATGTATACTATACAGTTCATTTATGGAATTTATAAATGTTAGCTCTGCAAGGCTGAGTGCATATTGCTTAGATAATTTTACATATTTCCTGTAAAATCTACTCTTCTTCAGCCTTGAACAGTCAAGGCAAAAAAATGTAGTGTTCATTGTTAGGAGTAGTGAAAGGTTGATCTGCCAAACTAGCTCTCACACAAAGAACTCTGCCACACAGCTGATTAGAATCCAATTGTGAAAATGTCATCTATTGAATACAGAGGAACATCATAGCACACCTATAGACAGCATGACTCAGAAATTCAGTAAAGTCATGTGCTGAACTAACTATGTAAGAGCATTTTTGTAAACTGTCTATGTCCTAGAACCCCAGAACTTCTCAGACTCAGTGAAATCTGATTTCCTCTTAATAGGCAAAGCTCTGGGGAAGAAACTTTGACATTTAACTGTTTTTCTTCAAGTCAACTTGGAATGAATAGGAATGACATCTGTGCTTATAGGATTGATTTCTATGGGGTATTTATTCTGTGTTCTGTGTATTTATTCAATAGTATTTAATCAGATCTAGAGTTATCAGGTTATTTTAAAATAAATGTTTAATGTTTTGGCTGTTTATTAGGTGGGGAATAAAGGGCTTCATTTTGAGCTTGTAACAAATAAACTTCAGTATGTCCCTTAGAGACTGAGGGCTATGCCCTGCAAAGATTGAACGTTGTAAGGGAACATTCAGTTAACAAGCGCCACTGTGATTTAGTGGTTAATGTGTTCATTTAATCTAATCAGATATGTTTTAATCTCCAAGTGACTGTTTAAGTAATGCCCCCTCACAAGGGGGTCCAAGTGACTGACACAGTTCCAGTGAAAATAGCCATGGAAGGATTATATATAACTTATTACAAAAGCAGACATGCAACATATGACAGAAATGTGAATCTCTGCACAGAAATTCAAGTTGGGTCACATGGTAGTTCTCGTGGCTGGAATTTATTACAAATCACTAACCAGGGCAAAAGGTTGCTTCAGGATGAACAGCATGGTGAACAGGATGCTGAACTATAAACCACTGGTCTGATCTAGCAGGAATTTTCTTATGCCTGTATAGTTTAGTTGATGGTTAACACTGACTAGACTACATGTGTAAGTGTACAACAGAGGAGGTAACAGAATCTACTCTGCTTAATAAACTTCATGAAATACTTATGATGATACAGTGTAGGAGAGGAGAAAATGTGATAAGCTGCTTTTGGTCCTGATTGGGGAGAAAAGCAGAATATCAATAAAAATATAAAGTATAAACTAATGTAAAACTTTGTTGCCACAGGAGAGGCATTTCTGGTAGCATCTGAAGAGCTCCACATAGAGTGATACAAGCAGTCTTCAAGCCTCCTGTGCGGAGGACACAATGTGTACTCTATCTGGTCTTGGATGGAACTTCCTTGTGGTGGTTTCAATATTGCACTACATTTTTTAAAGAGTTGCTGCACTCAGGGAAATCTCCTGGGAAACTCTTGATTGTAGCCAGGCAGCCCCTGGGATAGGTTATATAAATCTAAGTTCTGGGATATAAAAACTATGCAGATTGTGAACTGGCCCTCTGATGCATATGTATGACTCGCAGATCAATGTGTACAAAAGAACCTACATACAGAGTGGGTCCCTATATTCAAGTTAATAGTGCAGGGCAATGCTAAACAAGTGAGAGTCCATGTGGTGTAGTGGTTGAGAATATGAAATATCTTGTTCTGTGACTATTACTTATGCCCTCTTTTTAATTGTCCTATTCTCATCTTCAGTATCTTTTTGAATATTTTCTCTGGCAGAAAATCAAAATTTGTTTCAAAAATGAACTTGGGAATATAACAAATATTACCAGATATGGAAAGTACTTAATTTGTACTTTTTCTCCAACCAAGTTTCATCACAAAACTTTTTATTGCAGTGTTTCACACACCCTGGTGCAAGGACTGTAACCAAATTTCCTTTTAAAAGCTTTTCTTTTCTTTTCTACCGAGCCTCTTAAAAACATGGGTAAAATTCAAGTATATTCTTGATAGCTACTCATCCAGAGACAAAGCCAACTATGAACTTACATGTTGTATTGTACTTTGTTAAACAAGTGTAATCATTCAGTTGATACATTCATTTTACTAACTGTACATTAAAATTAGAGGGGAATATTCAGACATTCTTCTCAGTCTCTTTGGTAAAATTCTCTCTTGGGGCTGGTTAGGGTGCAGGTAGTACATTCATGAATTCTGCATTCATTCTTGCAGAACGTTGGTAATACATGAGGAAAAATGGTGAGCACTAGAATCTGCTGTCACAGTCTTAACAGAACTTGAGTGCTTCGAATAGAAGGGAGGGGTATCTATGTAAGGAAGCAATGTTTTCAACAAATCTGCATTAAAATACTTTCAATTTTTCAACTATTAATGTATTTTGAAATAAAATGAGTAAATCACACTAGGAATGAGTGGTATTATAATTAATGTGAGCCAGTCATTCTGATCAAGATCCTGCTACTTAATAGAGCTACAGCATGTCTGAATGTAACAGAAAAGCTGCCTCCTGCTCCACTGAATCAGAAAGTCTCAAGCAGATGGGAAAACTCCGTGAACACTTCAAAAATGTTGGCAAATGGACGTTATTCTTCTTTGATAATAAAATCTCATGATTACTTAAGAGTGAAATAAAACCTTCCTTGAAGAGATTAAATGCTTTCCAAGGAAATTCAGAAAAAGGATTATGGAGCTTGGGTGTAATTAAAGATATACCATGATTTCAATCACCTTAACCTGAATTATTCAAGATGTACCATGATTGATGACATTTCAATCACCTTAGCCTCAATTATTAGTTACAATGATTAAACAACTGTCAGTATTTTCCAAGATCATGTAGTCATCTGGGATATACTATATTTGCAGAAATAAATATAAATTTACATAAGATGCACTAAACTTTTGATATATAATTCCAAAGAACTGAATTTAGATACATGTAATATTTAATATTTTAAACCTTTGTAAGGCAGCAGTCAACAAAAATAGTATGGGCCTAAATGTGTTTCTACATTCCTTGATTCAAGTATTTTTATAAGTAGTGAAGGTAACAGGGTAATAGCACCATAGCTCTACTGATATAGGGCAGGATTCTGCTTCACGGTCTCTGCTCATACCAATAGTACTTCTAGCAAGAGGTCACAACGAGACAATGAAATAACTTATGACTAAAAACTGAAATATCAGTTGTACAACATTAACAGAAACACATGTTAAGTAAGTCCATGATCATAGTCTTAATTTTTACCATAATTCAACTGCAACATGACAACTTGTCAAAATTATAACTCTTCTGTTCATTGATTTCGTAATATTTTCAGCCCCACTGTTCAAACCAATTCAAGGAAGTTACAATTGTCACAGAAACTCTGATATACCACTTTTTTCAAACTGCGGTACTTCAAAGTCTACAAAGTTGAAAGACTATTAAAAATTAATTGCAAAATTCAAGTGGGATTACAGCTGTGATTAAGAGTTATAATTTATTTCCACTGATGAAAATTATATTTAATTGATGGATTCATTTAATAATTTGAGGTTTTTCTTTGTGTACAATGTAGGAAGGTACCTAAAGGTACCTAGCCTTAAATAAGGCCTACTGAAATGAACACAAGGTGTTCTTACACAATATTAATTTAGACAAAATTTTGGCAGACATTTCCAAAGGGTTGTATCTTACCTCCTTCCTCCCAACCCAACCTACAGCACTGCCCTTTCCCATATATATGACAATCTTACAGCCTCATTCAACAGCCAGAAGCCGGCCACCACTCCCAAATTGGTTTCCTGGTGGCTTGGAGAGGCTCAAAAAGTGAAAGACCCAGTCTGCTGCTGAGAAGCCTCTGTGGGTCTCAATAGACCTATGCCACCAAAAAGGCTGGCTTAAATCTGAGGAACAGCCCACCAGTGTAAAGCTGGAGGCTGGGAGGAAGCCAACTCTTGGCCATGCACTCTAGCCTGACCACGCTACACTGGTGGAAGAATGGGTCCTGGGATGCTGGCATGGTGTTTAGTGTGGAATTTAAGCACTGGGGGCGGCATCACACCAGTGAGGTCCTCCCTCTGCTGGGGTAAGTGCCCCATGGATGGTGAATCCACTGGCGCAGCAGTTCAGTGCTCCTAAGGGTGGATTTGCCCCCCCCCCTTTGGATGGGGCTCGTAGTTGTCAGTTGCCCTCTTGTTAAGTGAATGTATTGAGAAGTGTTGGATCTGAAACTTAAGATTGGCCTCAATCAAAAAGTACTTGTATAAAAAAATTAGTGGTCAACATCTTTGGAAACTTTAACAATCCCATTACTTTTTGCTTTCTTGGCTTTTTTCAGTATGTCACACTTTTTTCTATTGGGACGTCTGCATCTTTCATCGATACTCGGTATACATTCATAATGCCACACTTCATCCATTTTCTCAACAGGATAAACTGCTTCAACATAATGACGGATTAGTCTCAGCCTGACTGGATCAAGCTGCTTTTTATTACAAGCCCCTGAATGGTTGTATTGCAGTCTGAGATTTTCTGAAGTAAAGAGCTCTGGAAAAAGCCTTACGAGAAGTCTGGCAGCAAAATTACCCACTGAAAGGCTCTGCTGTACTATCTCTCTTACTTCTTTATCGGAGAGCAGATATAGAGAAGGCACAGGAAAGTCTGGTGGAGGAACAATAAGTTTTTCAAGTGGTATCTTGCAAAAATCTTTGTTGCTTCTTTCTGGAGGCAATGGCGGTCCTTCAAATTCTTCTTTGAATCTTTCCGGATTTATTGCATAGGTTAGAAATTCTCTTCTTTCAGGCCCTGGCATGTGAACTTTTCGCTGCAATTGGTATGAACGTCTCTGTTCAGTATCCCTACGACGACATCTCTCATCAAGTTTCCCAACAAATTCCAGTGTCCAAACTCTATCATTCTTAGCTCTTGGGTATAGCATTTGCACATAATGTCGAATTAATTTAATCCTAACGGGATCAAGTTGTTTCTTGCCCAAAGATCCACTACAATTATATTGCTTTCTTAAATTTTCATGAGTAAACAATTCAGGAAATAAATGAACAAGTAATCGAGAAGCAAAATTGCCTATAGACAAGCTGCTTTCGTATATATTCTTAAGCTGTTCTTTGCTTAACAGATAGTCTGGGATAGAAACATCAAAATCAGGGACAGGGATGTCAAGCTTATCAAAGTCTATAGGCACCAGCCAAATCTTTTTTGACCTTCTACCTGGCCTTTCATACTCAAAACTATCTTCAACTTTTATAACAGAAACATCATCAGGCAAGCTATAAGAATCATAGCAACCATCTCTCATCTGTTCACTCTCACTGTCATCCATAGATATGCTTTCAAGTTCATCATTTATTCGTTGAACGCAATGCTGCAACCAGGCCTTCCTTTCCTGCATAGAAGGAAAGTAAATTTCTGTGTACCTACGGATTACTTGCAGTCGCTGAGGGTCAAGCTCTTGTTTCCCACATTCTCCATAACAACTGTACCTCTCAGCCAACTTTCTGTGATCAAAGAGTTCAGGGAACAATCTGTGTAGCAAAAATACACAGAATTCTCCAGGAGAAGAAGCTTCATCTAAAAAATCATTTAGGTCCTGAGCATCAAAAACCCATTCAGATGCAATGGAACTGTCTATAGGTAAAGTGTCTTCCTCCTCCTTGCCATCAATGACCTGATCAGTATCATAAAAAGCAGAAGACTGACTATTTTCCATGTCTCTTTGAGCCCAGAAACTATTGAAAAAGTCATTCACCTGAGGCAAACACTCTGCCTGCCAAACAGCAGGATTCTTCACAGAAGGATAACAAACTTCCACATAATTTTGGATAAGTTGCAGATGTAGTGACTCAAGTTTCTTTTTGTTAAGACATCCACAGTTACTACAGGCCCTATTTAACTCATCCTCACTGAAGAGCTCTGGAAAAAGCTGCACTAGCAAACGACAAGCCAAATCTCCACCAGATGTACTCTGATCCATGATTTGCTTGAGTTCTGAAGCAGTCAGCTGGTACTCAGGAGGTGGCCTAAATTCTGCAACAGTGTCTGTGGGGCTGATATGCTTTTTAATTCTACTAACTTCTAATGATAACAAGTCTACTTTGCTGTGGAGCTGAGTCATGTTGGAATTTAAGGTATTCAGTGTGTAGAACATTTTTTGTATCAATGAATAAATGTTTGGATCAGACTCTGAAGGAGCAGCTGCAATAGAATTACTGTCTCTTTTTCGTTGCTCGTTCAAAGTGTGAAGACTGGATGGACTGCTAGGATTAACCCTTTCAAACAACTCATAGGAAATGAACTGTTCTGTTCCTGGCAAATTCTTCTTCTCTGTAATTTTGTGAGAGATCCCATAGAGAGGTTTTTTATATGATGGCATGATTGAGTTATTTGAAGTGGCTTCTTCACAGAGCCATGTTGCATTGGAAATATTATTTATGTTTGACTGTTCAACATCTTCCTGAGTAGGCGACCCATCTCTATTCTTCATGCTTGAAAGAAGGCCCTTTCAAAGGAAAAAAAACTTTTCATTAATATGATAATTTCTAAAATAACTTACTTATTTGCTCTAATGCAATTATGAAACCTGCATGCTTAATGTTAAGAGGTGAATAAACAATGTTTGCATTGATCAAACTCAATGAATTGACAGTCACCAGACATTGGAGTCTGATTTCAACGGCAATTTTAGTTTTTTACTACGTAGTAAAATGTTGTTAAAAGATTTATTTAAAGTCTTAAAAGTTTGGAAGACCGTCCTCAAGAAAACTGAGTATTACACCTGGCTCCTCCCATCAATTCCTTGTAATAGACTTCAGAGTGTGCCCTGGAGCTCATATATGAATAAAGAGATTCTAAATTATTTTCTAGAGGTTACTGATTATAGTCTAGATGACTCTTCTCAGATTACTTGAAACATACAACACTTGATCCAATGTATCCTAATAATATTCAGGAAGAAAACGGTTATGAGCAATGTTCCCTGTAAGCTGCGTTGCCATGCAGACCCCATATTGGTGCTGTGCAGTTCAGATGGCCACCAGCAGGGAGAGCTCCCACAGGCAGCTCAGTTTCATGTGAAAGTTGGGAACTTCAGCACCAGCATTAGCAGTAATACTGGCTATGAGATAACATTATGTAAAACCACCTGAAATATGTTCTATTAATACAACTGCAATTTACTAGGCAGATAATATTTAGAGCAGTTCGTGTAGGACTGACACAAATACGTCATTATATTTGAGTATTTTCATAAATTTGCTATGTATAGAACAGTTTAATATTTTAAAAACAAACATTAAAAATGTAAATACATGGAACTCAAAAGCTTGTGCATCTTTCGCACATTTTACAGTCTGCTTTGAAATACTGAGATGCTAATCACAGCTTTCTGTAGAAAATATTGATCAGCTGAAGGTATGAAACATTGGGTAGGATCCTATGCTTTGTCAGTGGAAGTGGCTGATGTTTACTGATCTTCCCACTTTCCCCCTCCCAACAGCAGCCGTTTCCAACCTTGAAAAGGTTGATTATTCATGTAGACTAACAGCCACATGGATTACATGGCTGCACTGGGGAGGGGAGGAGGTAAAACCATTCTCTCTTGCCTCATCAGTAAGTGGACCTCCTCCAATAGAAGAAAAAGAAGTAAGTTCATGCCCTGGCTCCCTCTCCCTGCAACCACCCAAACTGCCTAATTATTACTTGATGTGGGTCCTGAGATGCCAAAAATAAACGTTCCTGGGGATGGAAGTGGGTGCTGAGGGGAATGGGAAATATAGGAAGACAGGCAATTCTTGTACTGGATTCAGCTCATATATTCAAATGCTATAAAAGCAAGGAGATAATGATCAATTGATGAAAAACCTAAGATTTAGATTTTTTTGCCATCATCATAGCTGACTTATGGCAATCCTGTCAGGTTTTCAAGGCAAGAAGTATTCAGAGGTGGTTTGATATTGCCTACCTCTGCATTATGACCCTGGTATTCCTTGGAGGTCTCTCATCCAAATACTAATCAATGCCAAAACTGTTTAGCTTCCAAGATCTGATCAGCCTGGGCCATCCAGGTCAGGCTGGTCCCATGACAGTTTAGCAATATTCATTAGTAACAAAATAGCTATAGAATCTTAGATTATTGGTATAGTGACTCTATTATATGCAATTGCCTATTCTCAGTTCTCTTCGCCTTTCTGATGAATTTTGCTATTTAAAACACACACACCTCAATAATCCAACTAGCCTCTAAAAGACTATAACACTTTTTCTATTTAGTTTCTGGATTAAGTCCAATAAATAAATAAAATATCTATCACTACTATATTATTTATCAAACTGTCCATAATACACAAACATCTAATTAGCACCAAATACTTCAGAGCAATGATTAACTAACTACCGGTACATTGGAAAAGGAAATTATAAACTTAAGTAAAATGCTGCATGTAAAGGAATCACCTCTTGTGTAAGGCCTCTTTTTTTCACACTTAAAGCTTCTTGGTGGCTTAATGAACCATCACAACCAAATAAAGTTCGTTTTCGTTTGTTGGTGTCTTGTAGGCAAGACACTAAACCACTCAGTGAGTTTTTTTCAGATCTTGAAATCACAGAACAATCTAGGACTTCATCTTCTTTGTCTGCCTCTGCTTTCATTATATTTTTAATAACTGATAAAAGAAAAGTGAGAACAACAAAGTGAATAAATCAACATATTAGGCTATTTATTTCAGTTAATCTATGCCCCACTTTTCTGTCCAGTGAAGGCCCGAAGTGACATGCTTCTCAGGTTCTTTATAGCCCACTTTCCTCCATTTTATCCTTTCAGCAATCTTGTGTGGTAAACTAGGTTGAGTGTGAGTGAATGACTAAAGGTCATTCAGCAAGCTTCCACAGCGAATGGGGGTTCAAACCCAAAGCTCTCAAATCGCAGTCTGGCACTATACCACATTGATTCTTGCTACCATATAATCTTGCTACCATTTGGTTCTTAATATCTTATTGCGTATAACATATTATTGTTCCCCACCCTCACTTACTAAAATGCTGACCTCGAGTTCTCTACCATCAGAACTAAATGATTGTACTATAACATACAGTTCTTCTACAGTTTTTTCACCAGGAGAGTAACAAGTCAGAAGCAGACTTAACATACAGGCAGGGAATGAGTGGACAGCGATGTGAATATATAATGATATCCAAGACTATTTGTATTTGTTGCAATATGTTTATCAAAATAGATTGTATAGATTGTACAGAGATGGTATTCATAAGTCTTTTACTCTGATGCTACATAGTGAAAATATTACCTTCATCACTGTTTTCAACATCAAATAATTCAGATGAATTCATATTCTGTTCTCCTACATGAAAAGAAGAAAAGAGAAACTTAAACAGAAGGTACTAGTCTCAAGTGTAATACACAGCCACGTGTCCAAATTGTACATCTCTGGTACACAGACTAAACAAGAGAAGTGACATTTACTTTTGTGTTGGGAATGATCTGGATATGCCTTTACTCCTAGAATAAACTTACTGAAGTTAATAGTTGAAGTCTAATACTGAAAGCTGAAGGGGACAGAAAAAGGCTGTTTGAAAATGTATTGTCACAGACTGGATTCCAGGATTAGCAACAATAACATGCAGAATGTTCATATAATACAAAATTATACAGAAGGATTTGTGAACTAGTTAACAGTGTCTATTTCTAGCGTCGCATAATTTGCTCTAAAAAAAGTTGATCCGGAGCACAATCTTTATTTACTTTATATATAGCCTACCTTTCTTGCTGAAAATCAAGATGGATTACATGAAATGCACAATGGAGTAGTTGGAAAACAATGAAAACAAAATATCAGCTATATCATAAATAATGCAGAAAATGGGATTTAAAAAGTAGAAGATAGTACAGTAAGTGCAGGATAATTATACAAGCAGTGGTCACAATTATGTTCCTTTTATAAGCAAGTGTCCCTCTGATTAATCCAATTTCTTGTTTGTCTAATATGTTATGTAG
Organism: Sphaerodactylus townsendi; assembly: GCF_021028975.2. NCBI lineage: Eukaryota > Metazoa > Chordata > Lepidosauria > Squamata > Sphaerodactylidae > Sphaerodactylus > Sphaerodactylus townsendi. The sequence goes on along the minus strand of NC_059425.1, from coordinate 123,704,019 downwards.
GGGTTTGTTTGAAATGTGCACAGGATTTGCATCAAATTGACCAAGCAACCGGCGTTTTGTCTTTTTTCCTTTAATACCAAAGCCTGAAATAATGTTCAAAAGTTTGAACTTTCCCAGAAGACCAACGGGGAAAAAACATGCTAAACTTTATGCTGTTTCTTATTTTGTAGAATTAAAAAATAAATGCTTTAAATTATTTGATTTTTAAGTATCAAGTTAAACATTAATGAAAGGATCCATAAAGTTGTTGGCAGGGAAAAACTAAAATTAAAATACTGTACATAGGCCAAGTGTTGTCACTGGTGAAGAATTATATGCACAATATTTTATTCTAAAGTGATTGCTATCTCTCTGAAGGCAGATAAATAGGCAATTTACTTAAAGCATCCACACAATACACAGTCCAGTAGCCATAAGCACACAAAAATTAGGCATTTCCCATGATTTACTTAGCACCTAAGTGCTATGAAATGAAGAGCACATATTTTATTGTTGCTAAGTATGTCCTCTCACTGAAATGAATTGGGATTCTCATTCAAGGCTTTCCCATTTGTTAAACTTCAAATTTGCTAAACTCCAAATTGTTAAACTTCACATGACAATATGGTGGAAAGTGCCATCAAGTTGTAGCTAATTTATGGCAACCCAGTAAGGCTGTCAAGGCAAAAGATCTTTAGAGCTGTTTTGCCATTGCCAGCCTCTGCGTAGTGACATCCCATCTAAATAGTAACCAAGGCTGATACTGTTTAGCTTCTGAGATTTGACAAGATAAGGCTAGCTGGGCCATCCAGATTAGGACACATGAAAAAACAAAAAGCTTTCTGCATAAATTCTATGTAGTCAAGATCAACCAAGGCATACTATGCAATATTTATAGTTTCTTAGACAAAGTCTGGAGATCTAAAGGACCATTAATTTTAATCTATATGGGGAATTTGGAGGAAAAAAACCCCTTGGAAATGGATTGTTTCCATATTTCAATCCCTTTCCCCACCCTGGGAGCCTGCTAAAATCCTTAAACTGACATAAAGGAAGACCTTCCTAATACTTTGGATACAATTATGTTGTGTGTAAAATACTTGGAAAGAACATATTTCATACAAGGACACAAAATAAAATATCAGTGTTTTTTGTTGTTTTACAAATTTTCAATCTTATCGTAGCATCTCTTCCAATGTCTATTCTGCCAACTTATGCATACACAAAAGCCAATGTCTTGCTGTTTCCTCAGTAGAGGAAACAGTAGTCAAGGATGTTAGTTTCTTTTGACAGAGACCATTCTTTTCACAAAAGCTGGTATCTTACCTGAATCTTACATTACACTGTAAGTAAGAAGAGACTATACATGTGAACTATTTCTTTTTGGTTTTGATTAAGTTGGCTGCTGACATATCAGAACAACTGATTCACAAGACAGCAGGCAATCTGACTGGGTAGTACGATACAAAATACCTGCTTTTTTGCCTTCTACCTTACAGTCCAAAAAACGAGACAGGAGCCACAAGGACAGTGGTTTAGCCCTTTGCTAGGCTTTGCAAGGCAGAAATTTTGCCTTTGCCTATGAAAAAGGTTGTGGTGATACAATTAAAATTTAGAACGCTGGCAAGGCAACTGAAATTGGTTCTTCAATGATGACACATAAGCAGACGCGTAGTGCCCAGGGGACAGTCTTGCCCCAGGCATGTGCCGGGGCAGGAGCGTGGCAGGTGTGTTCCAGGGCATGGGAGGGGTGTGGCAGGGGCACAGGATGCACACATGCCCTGGGCGCAGTTCACCCTTGCTCCGGCCCTGCACATAAGTGATGGGTATGATAAAAACAGCAAATTCTTACCCAATCCAAATATCACCTTCAAACTTTGTTAAAAAGCATCTGCTCTCAATTACGCACATGAACACTAGTAGCAGCACAACCCAAAGCATTACACACTTCATCTACAATCCTTGATGGATTTCAATTAGACATTGGAATTTTAAAGCATATTTCATGTTCCTTTTTTGTGAGATGTGCACTTCACCCAGTTTACACACTGTACATACAACCTTAGAAATCAAAAACAGTAAAGCTTACTGCTTTCTAAAAAAACAAATGAGATGTGATGGGGTCCTCATGCATGCTATGGGGATGCAGTTGCAATTTAAACCCTAAAATGGGCAATTTAAAAAAAATGCTATGAGGGCCTGATTCTCACTGGACCCACCACAGGACATGGTGTTCTTGTCCTGCCCCCCCCCCCCACCTTTACAAAGCTAAAATATCTGTTGGTGGGACAGGCATTCTAGCACTTGAAAAGGTGTGTGTGTGTGTGAGCACTCATCCTTCCACAGTGCAGGCCTGATCAGGAACTGGCCCTCACAGCATTCTTAAATTATCCATTTTAGACTTTAAAATACAAGAGGTATCCCTGTGATGAATAAGAGGATGCCATCACTATTTGTTTGGTCCTCAATGAGTTTTAACAGCAGTTCATCCTTTTGCTTGGCCAACTGGCTTAAATTGATATTTTTTTTCATCTACCTTTTCCTTTTTTTCCTTGGATAGTCTCTTTCAAACCATATTCCACATGATTTCCATTCTCTTGGTATATTTTTTTGTCCATGAAAGGTATTGTACAGCAATCTATTTGGTATGTGTCAACATTGAGCAGTGACAGCACTGTTCAGCACTATACTCATACCATAGTGCAGGGATCCCCAATGTTGTGCCCGTGGGTGACATAGCATCTACTGATACCTTTCGCATCAAGTATTTTTACAAAGTGGGTGGGGCCAGGTAAATTCCTTGCCCAGGAGGGATTCTGATTTACCACTGATTGGCTATGCAAATAACAGCAACATTGTCTAAGGGGCAGCTGCCAGTAGAGTCGGTTTTGTTCTCTCCACATTCTCCCCCAAAGTACTTAGGCATCTTCTGTGGGGGGGGGGGGGGGAAGGGGTTGCATCTTCTATGGCAGCAGTTTTGTGGTTGGCTGCATCTCCTGAAGCAGTCATTCCTTGGTTGTACCACTCATCTTGTCACAGAATTCCAAAAGGGACCACAGGCTCACAAATGTTGGGGTTCCTAATCTACAGATAGAACAAGGAAGCTTTTTTGATAGTATTGTGAATACCTGTCATTGATTTTTGAAACATTCTTTTGGAAATCTTAGTACTGCTTTTTACAGATCATGTTCTAGCTTGTGAAATGGAAAAACACTAACACTGCAATCCACATGGTGGTGTGGGGGTGGGGCATGTGTGAAAGGGATTCAGCCAGTGCTGGGGAGCAGCATGGCTCCATGTCACCTGTGTGCCATTGCAGTCGCTCCTCCACTACAGCAAGCAACGCGGCACTGATGGGAGACATTCCTGGGGTGGAGCCAACTCTCATTGGCTTCCTCAGGTCTTCCAGTCTGGACACACACCCTTGTGCTTTTTACTCCAGCAAAAAAAGGCAGTCACAGCCTCTTAGGCTGCCTAGGGTGCTTGCAGTGCAAACAGTAAATTCTTTGTTTTTTCTGAACTTGCTGCACTGTCAAGAATCTCTGGACTGGGCTGCCCTACTTATGAGTAAAACTTGTCAAGTATTCCTAAGCCTGTGAAGATAACCACTGCACTTAATTTCTACAGTATGATTGATAATTCAGAAGTGTCCAGATGTATTCATGAAATGGTATCTTTAAAACTGGTCTAGCAGATTAATTCTGGGCCAGCGAGTATAGCAACTGAAAGCAGAGCAGTTGAACAATTTTATCTAATTTATGAGGTTAATCAGTTGGGATTACAGAAATGTGTTTCAATCTCATACAGGCCTCTGTGATGCTATTTCTCAATTTTTAAACTGTGTTACATCATTTCTACATCATGAATTTGGCATTCAACTTGAATAATGTAGACAAAGACTAGGATCAACTCCAACATAAGGCTTTCCTCTGAATAAGGATCAAAATGGGAGTTTCATACCACAGTCTCTTTTACTGCATAACAGTCCACATAGACACAATGTTGAGGCTGGGACAAGACAGTGACAGTGAAAATTACCAATGCTTGACTTTTGAAGTGTCTCAAGGACCCAAAAATACCACCACTAATTGTTTGAAGGCTGCTATACCTAATTATACTCTCTCTGATTGCCTAGTGACTTCCATTTTACAAACGTTATTAAGGCAAACAAGTTGGTCCAAAGAATTACTTGGATCTGTGTTGTGTAGAGCAATTCAATGACTGTGTTGTATGGAAAAATGCAATGATCAGCATAACATCTGGTCAGAGTAGCAGATTTATCAAGGAACATAGAAATGGACTCAGAATATTTCCTAAAGATGTGGTAAGCATCCGGGGGCCTAAAGGCACCATTTTAGTCTGCATATTCAAAGAAGAGTTGGTTTTACACCCTTCTTTTCTCTGCCATAAGGAGTCTCAAAGCGGCTTACAAATTCCTTCCTTTCCTCTCCCTACAACAGATACCTGGCAAGGTAGTTGAGACTGAGAGAGTTATGAGAGAACTGTGACTGGCCCAAGGTCAATCAGCAGACTTCATGTGTAGGAGTGGGGAATACTGAATTATATACTTTATATCATCCTGTATTCATTATAATTCTAAAACAAAATCTTAAAAAAAGGTTTCTTGTCTACATATAAGAAACTCAAGAATCAAAATCTGAGGTCTTTATAAGAAATATTTATATTAATGACACAGAAGCTGTTAGAATAATGCTGTACTTTCCACAACAGGTCTCCTTTCTGCCTTCCAGAGGTCAAAAAAAAACCTCACAAGAGCCACTGCCCTGTTGTTTTGCTGTAAAAATAAAATGCATCACTTGGACAGCTTTTTGGTTGACAGCATGGTTTAGCAAAATATGACTCCCTAATAATGTGTAAAAATCTATCTAGTCTACAAGCTATCTTTCCCTACAGGAGAAATCTCAATGATTGAAAACAAAAAGGATAAAATGCTGTTTTTATAGGGCATGGTGTGAATGAATCTGGGTTATTTTATTATTTTTTGCCATCAAAACATAGCTGCTTTATATAGACCTCACAGGATTTTCAAAGCAAGAGACCTTCGGAGGTGGTTTGCCACATGACAACTTTGATATTCCTTGAAGGTCTCCCATCAAAACACTAGCCAAGATCAGGGCTGAATGTGTGACTGGCCAAAGTCACCCAGCAAACGTCCACAGCAAAAGTGGAGATTCAAACCCGGGTTTCCCAGGCTGTGTCCAATACCTTAACCACTACACCAAACTGGCTCTCAGATGCCAATGGAGAAATACCATCAGTTGCATGGACTCATTGTTGCTTGTTGCAAAAATCATTACCCCAGCATCACTTCCTTTTTTTTACAAAATAGGAGTTAGTGTACTTTAACTCAAGCTTTTAAAATCTTCTTAATGTTGATAATACCACAAGAACACTTTCTCCCCAGCCTATGAACGAACCGATGAGGACAGAAAGAGCCACTTAGTGAAGAAAAACTTGGAACACCCCTCCATGACCCAGGCCAGTTGGAAGCGGTGTTTCCTTTGACCTTTTGTCAGGCAAGGGAGACGCGCAAGGGCATTGACCAGGATTGTGAGGAAGCCACTGGGCGCGCGGGAATTGAGCCCCCTCCCCTTAACAGCTCCAGGCAAGTCTCTGATTCGAAAGATCACGTGGCCACACTTGGCTTTCCCCAGAATAGAATGGGGGGGGGGGCTTCATTCTCTCCCCCTCCCCCGCCACTCGGGCTTGCATCGCAACTTGGCTGGAGAGGAAAGACACTAGAAAGCCAGCTTGTCTGCAGTTTAAAGAAATAACTATGTTGGGACTGGGAAACGCGACAACCACGCGAACGGGTAATCTGTCGCGACCAGAGCAGTTCCCAGGCAACAGCAGCTTGCACGAAAGGGACGGGGGAGGTGGACAGTCGGAGAAAGGCAGGGCTGCCGAAGCTCAGCTGCTGCCCGCTGGAGCTCCACCACGAGGCACGAGCCGACCCTCGTTTCGCAGTGAAATCCACGAGCTCGCCGCGGCGGCATCTTCCGGAGTCGCTCCGCCCCCTCCCCCAGCCTGTGTGGCAGTTGGGAAAAAGGGGCCCGCGAGAGAAATGATCCATTCCCCACCCCCCTTCCCCGCTCGCGAGCTGCACCACAGCAACGGTTCCAACGGACGCCAGGCTCCAGGGCAAGGGCCTACGATGGGGGGGAAGACAGGGAGAGCGATCCCCAAGTGCGTGGGGCGGACCACTATCTAGATGAAGTGGGAGGAGGGGGCTTACCTGGGTCCTTGTTAGACACTGTGGAAAAGGAGGGTGGTGGAACCTACTCTCGGGTGGGTGATTTTAGCGCTGCTGCGGCTAGCGCCTGTGCCTTCCCTCCCCCTAGCTCTTTGTGTGTGCGAGGGTCCGCGCGCGGCGCTCTCGCGTGACGTGACGGGACCGTGTGTCATTTCCGCACAAGGACACTGAGCCCCGAGGAGCCGCTACGGCCACCCGGGACAGAGAATGCGGAGGAGGGGGAAGGGAGGCGGGCGGAGCAATGCCAAGGCGCCACTGCGCGCGCGAATGCGGCGGCCTCTCCTTTCCACTCGCACAACGCCCCCCCTTTCCAGCGCGTGCCTGCGAGTCCCGCCCCCTTCCCGTGGCAATGCCTGGTGGACGCGGGAGTGCGAGCCTTCCGATTCCTCATGCCCCTCGCGAGACGCGTCCAGGCTGTGGGAGGGATTACCGCGAGGGAGGAAGAGAACAAGCTGGTCTACGGGCAGCAGTTGGTTCACGCCGTTACTTTTTGCCCTGTGTCGCGTCCGTGAGCGAGTCAGCAAGGGCTTGGCTGCCTCTGCCGCCGCCAGCTCGGTTGATTACATTCCCATTGCAAACTTCTACGTGTCGCCAGTGGACCTGGTAGAAGTTTGTAACATAATGTGTGGCTGGTCTTTTGATCGCCCAGAGAAACTGACGGAGAGGAGATCTAGAACAAAATACCCTAGTTACTAGATGCGGGCATTAAAAGAGTTGCATATTGCTCTACGGATGAATATGTTTTGGAATTCAGTACAACAAGGGGCACTGATAATTTAGATAAGCCAAATTCATAACAGATAGGCACTTGAAAGGCATGATGGTTAAAGTAAACTTCCACCTTTAGGGGCACTATTCCTGTAAATACCGGAGCTGTTCTGGCACAAAACTACTGGGTAAACAGCATAGGAAGTGTTGCTGGAATAGAGGAGCCATTGGTCTGATGTAGAAGTGCTATTATTTTAATGTAGCTTTATTCCAACCTTTCTTCAATAACCAGAGCAGAGTCACCCCATTGCACATATTTTAGGCTACGTCTCCTGTACCGAGACAACTACCTGAAAGATCTGGGGTAGATTTTAAAAAGACCATGAACACTTCGTAGCTTGAAAGACAATAACCAGGAAAACATAAATTCTACCTTAATAGTTAAAACTCTTACTACCGTATTTTCCCCAAAATAAGACAGGGTCTTATATTAATTTTTGCTCCAAAAGATGTGTTAGGGCTTATTTTCAGGGGATCTCTTCCCCCCCCCCCATGATTTTGCACCCCCCACGTTACCAGATTAGCTGCGCCAAGAAATCTGTAACTAGGGCTTATTTTTTGGAGTAGGGCTTATATTTCAAGCATCCTCCAAAAATACCGAAAAATCATGCTAGAGCTTATTTTCGGGGTAGGTCTTATTTTCGGGGAAACAGTATGTATCATTATTGCTAAAATCTTACCTCATGAAGCTTATGGTTTGGCCCCTTAGTCCTGCACTGAAACTAAGCCTATGTATATAGCCTATTTTACTATACTTTTTCCCCTTCCTCTAGTCTAGTGTTTCCTTACTGTCAAAATTCATGCTGTATGTTTAGAAAAGCCAGCATGGTGTGGTGGTTAAGAGCAAGTGGACTCAAATTTGGAGAACCAGGTTTGATTCCTCACTCCACATGAGCAGCAGACTTATCTGGTGAACAAGATTTGTTTCCCCACTCCTACAGATGAAGCCTGCTGATGACCTTGGTTCTCTCCAAACTTTCTCAGCTCCACCTACCTTACAGGATACCTGTTGGTGGGAGAGGACGGGAAAGGAGTTTGTAAGCTGTCTTGAGTCTCCTTACAGGAGAAAAAGGTGGGGTATAAATCCAAACTCCTCCTCATCCTCATATTGTTCTGTTAAAAGCCATGTATATTCATGCAGCTACATAAAAAGTTGGGTGAAATGAAATCCAAGTAAACAATGAGATCTATTTATTACAAAGCATATATGCAAATATATATTAAAAACCATGAGTCCTTGTGGCAGCAAATACAGGGTTGATGATCTAAAAACACATGCCAGGTGCAGTTTGACCCCCAAGCCTTCTTCAGTGGTTCAGTTACAACATATTGTGCACACATACACATAAATTAAATAAATAAAACTATTAAAATTTGTGTTAGTCTGGGTATGTATTTTAAAAATATATTCCAAATGGACTTTGTGCCTGTGAAATTAGTTTGTTACTAAAGTATATTTAAACTTGTACAGGCACATATCTGAGGAATACAGTCTTAATTGACTGTCTGGTTGATACTGATATGTACATTTTGAATGTAATGTCAGCCCATTTCAGAAGGAAATATTAAGACTGCATTGAACTTTGACTGTTCTGAACAATTATTATATGTGGAATATGTTATAACATGTAGCGTTATTGTGTTCTTAGCTACTGTCCTGTCATTTTTACATGACTTCTTTCTCTTACTGCCTTTGTCTCTGTTTGAGAATTGTTAATCTACTTTTTTGTGATATCACCATCTTCTAGAATCCACTGCTATGAATTCTCACATTGCTGTTTTCTTTCACTACAAGCCACAGCCTTTCTGTGCTTTTTGCAACATTCATAATTCCCATTACTCCATTAAGAATATGAATCAAAAATTTTGTGAGGAAAATGTGACTTTAGCACACAGTTGTTCAGCACAATAAATTTCTTCATGTGCTGGAGTTTTTGCATCCCTTCATGAGAAGATGCACCAGCTGGAATTCTCCCTACACAATTACTGAAAATACAGAAAGTCTGCTCACCTTTGGATCAGGCCTCCATGCTTGCGTGCAATGTAAGTTTTAAACAACAGCTAGTTCAACAAAGTTATTGCCTTACTTGAAATGCTTTACAATATAATGTTTGGCAAAGAAAAAAACAGCAGAGAAAGGCAACTAGTGCAAAAAAAACCCCCTTCAAAGCCCTTGAGAAAATGGTTGTCAATTTAAACTCCACCTCATTTGTACTCTATAGTGCTGGCCTCAGGCACTGCTGCTATTAGGGGACACAAGCCCAGAAGGGACCCTGCAGGGCCTTAACTAGTCATCCACAAGTGTGATTATATTGTTCCACTAACAATCCTGATTAGAAAGAGAGTAAGCAGGCCAGTTTCAAATAGACTGCATAGTAAGCTTTCAACATACTTTACATGTACAAAACAAAAGAATATGGATACGGTACATAGATGATTTATTCAGAATGTTTTCTGTTTCATGCCTCCGCCTTAAAAGCTCCTCTTTAAAATATATTTAATGCAATTCATTATGATGGGCTATGTGTAATAAGCATAAGCATAAGCATTTTATTGTCATTGTGCACGCACAACGAAATTTACAGCAGCATTCCTCGATGCACACAATTTCAGACTCATACATCATCCTCACTTTCCCCTTCCTCCACCCATCCCTACACAGCCCCCCAAATACATCAAATATGGAAGCTTGGCGGAGTTTAGCATAGCCACAGCAGCTCTAGAGTAGAAGCTGTCTCTAAGCCTTCTTTGTCCTAGTTCTGGGGAGGGCCCTGTATAGAGTCTGCCAGATGGTAACAGTTTAAAAAGAGAGTGTGCTGGATGAGACGGGTCCCCTCAAGGGAAAATATTTTTTTTTTGGGCTTTATTTAGGCTCGGGAATTATAGATTTCTTCCAAGGAGGAAAGAGGGCAGCCCGATAATCCTTTGTGCAGTAGTGATCACCCTTTGGGTAAGCGCCTTCCTATTAAGCAAACCACTGTGCAACTGGAGAACCATACACAGATGCAGTGCAGAGTTAGGACACTCTCTCTATAGCACAGCGAAAGCGGTAAAGAGTGTCCTAACCTAATGCCCATCTGTGTATGGTTCTCCAGTTGCACAGTGGCGAATAGGAAGGCGCTCCAAAGGGTGATCACTACTGCACTACTAATCTTTGGTAGATTTAAAAATAGTTAAAATGTAAGGAAACTTAAAGATCAAAGAATGCAAAATAAGACTGGATGATGACCATTATAACAAATTACTAGCTTGTGAACAAAACACCAGATAAATTCTTTATTCAACGAAAGCATATCTTCAGTTAGAGCATTTGTGTTGGTAAAGTCAAAGCAAGGCAGGTTGTGTGATTAGATATTTTAATACCACTTGAGTAGTGACAGTTACAGACAAGCAGACTGCTTTTCGTGGTCTCTGCAGTTAAATGTTGGCGGCGGAAGGAGATTAGGACCCTATTGGAAGTCGTTGAAATTATAGAATATATTTTTACATATGAGAGAAAAATTCTAGATAGCACAGCTCCCAGAACATTAGTTTTCTATATTGTACCAAAAAATAATAATCCACATTTCTTCTCCTCCTAGGACACCTATTGTTATGGCTGTGATTCAGACCCAGAACCAATTTCCAAATATGTAACCCTCTCCCTCTTTCCCCTCCCAGCCCTCCCCTTGCACGACACATCTTCCCCCTCCCTCCCCCTTCCTCTGCTAGGGTGGGTGGGTCATGTCAAGATGCCGGTCCCCTCCCCTCCCTTGCATGGCACCCCTCCCTCTCTCCCTCCTCTTCCCTTGCATGGCACCCCTCCCCTTCCCTATTTCCTGTCATGATACCATTGCCTAGAACAGGGGTAGGCAACCTTTACCACCCAAAGAGCCATTTGGACCTGTTTTCCATGGCCCCAAAGATTTACTGAGCTGGAGAGGTGGCTCCACACAGAACCGCCCATACTCGGTTTATCCCTCCACTCACCTTTACCTTCAAGCTGGAAAGTGGAGGCACCAGGCAGGGAAACCCCTCTGCCAGACAAAGCAGGCAGCCGCCTGCTCCATGGGGCAGAGGGGGGATGGTGGTTGCAGCCTGCCCGGTGCCACCACTTTTAGTGCTGTGGGAGGCAGTGGCGCTGGGCAGGAAAACCCCCTCTGCCCGACAGAGCAGGCAGCTGCCTGCTCCATGGGGCAGAGGGGGGGATCTTGTTTGCTTGGACTGCCCGGTGCTGTGAGGATGGCAGAGGGGGGATGGCGGCTGCTCTGGAGGGACAGAGGGGGTTGTGGAGGGACTGAGAGCTTGCACGGGGGGATGGCGAAGCCACAGCTGCGAGGAGGCAGCGGCGCCAGGCAAAGGAAACCTCTCACAGCTTGGCCAGACGGAGCAGCCAGCCTGTTCCGTGGGGCAGGAGGGATAGTAGGCACTGCTCTGGACACGCCCATGTTACCCTCCAGGGGTCGAAGGGCAGCGTGGAGCATGTCCCTCCAGGAGCAGCACTGGAAGGGGAGAGGTGAGTGGAGGGGACACAAAAGCGGCGCGCCCTCACGCCGCGGAGCTGCCTCCAGTTTGGCCCCTCTACTCAACCTTTCCTTCCAGCGCTGCTCTGGAGGCATGTACCAATTCTCTGACCTCCAGACCCGCGATGGAGCCAGCAGTATAAGGGCTGAAAGAAGGAGCAGTCATCGATGCTCTGGGAGCAACCACAGGTTACTGCAGACCCCTGACCTAGAAGTATTAATAAGTTAGGCAAACTATAGTGTATTCATTTGACTGCTCTTAGTCTTGTCCCAATCTAGCTTGCCTCAGGAATACTTTCCATGTGGAAACTACGGTTTGCAAATTTACATGCAGCATGAGAAATTTCACAACTCATATAAATGCAAAATAATGTATTAACTTTACCACATGCAATACCAATTGTTTATATAATTAAATGCTCTTGCGATAAGATAAATGTTGGCAAGAGTGCAACTATCCCTCAGACTTTACACTTTGGGCTATGTATAGATCAGATCATCATAATGAGAACTTACTTTGTTTTAAAAAGGCAGAGCGAATGCTCTGATTCCTAATGGCTAAATGAAAGTCCAGATTTTTTTAAATCATTAATATAAAAATTTCACTCCACTTGAAACTTAGATGGTGTGGGAACTTTCTTGCAGCACTAATGTATAAGTCAGCAATATTCCATCTTTTTAAACTTATCTGTAAGAATAATCTGTACTTTTGCTTAAGAACTGTGCATTCTGCAATATGTTTTCTTAAAATGGACCTGTGAAGAATTTAACATCAACATATGCAGTGTGCACTGGGAAGTTAAGGTATTAACTATTCTTCCTTATTCTCAGCTGTCATTCTGTTGCTGTCATTCTGAAACCTGTTTTAAAATTTTGAGACATTTACATGTTTCTGCAGATCTCCCTGGTGAAGTACAGAAGAAATGTGCAGAGATGCTAAAGTTTAATATTTTCCACTGCATTTATTTTGCTTTTTCTTGTTCTAGGCTGCCAAATGAACACGATTCTTTGTTAAAAGATCCTGTGATTTAGGTGTAATATGCAACTGAGGAAGATGAAGGCTGAAATCATATCAAATGTGTGTTGAATAAATGCAGTGAAACTTCCACCAATTCATTAGTACACCAAGAAGAACATGAAGTCTCTGCAAAGATCTTCATGACCTCATGGGGAGGCCGTGGAGAATAGAAGGACTTCCTATGGCAGAAGAAAGGCATGGCCCTAATAACTAGAACCATTCCTCCCACCCTGCTGCAAAATAGGAGATAAAGACTGACAAAGAAGAAGAATTTCCTCCCTTTCTCCTGCAAGGAGACTCAAAGGGGCTTACAATCTCCTTTCCCTTCCCCCCCTCACAACACCCTGTGACTTAGGTGGGGCTGAGAGAGTTCCGAAGAACTGTGACTCACCCAAGGTCACCCAGCTGTGTTGGAGTGCACAAGCTAATCTAGTTCACCAGATAAGCTTCCACAGCTTAAGTGGCAGAGATGGGGATCAAACCCAGTTCCCCAGATTACAGTACACTGCTCTTAAGTACTACACCATGCTGGCTCTAGCAATTGTACCCATTGTATGAACACTCAGCGCAGATACTGAGGAGGGAGTGATTTCTTCTGCACTAACAGTCAGTCTGGAACAGAGCATCCAATTGGATATTGCTGACCCTGGGTAAATCCAGGATTGAGAAAGGTATCTTTGTGAACTCATTGTTTCCTAAGATCCATGGTCATGACACAGAGTGCCAATCATACTGGAACACCCTGTTTGGTAATGTGGAACTTCATAACGCGAATAGTTTCTGAGTTTTTTCACCAGCTAAAGTTCTCTGAATTGTGGACAATTCAAGGCAATAGATAATCATGTTTTTTCTGCTGGAAAACAGGAGTGATTGCCTGCAATGGTCTACAGTGCATTCCCCAACCTAAAAGGAAGGAATCTGTATTAACCACAAAGGGGGGTGGGTGGGTAGGATAGTAAAAACCAAGATGTCCATTATTAATTTTGCAACATCCTTCCACTAGCACAAGAATTTGATGATGACAGATGGCAAACTCAGTCGAGTTGACTGCTTGTCTTAATGCAAGTTGAGTACCTGAATGCTCCACAGCTAGAGGGAGTGTGTTCTGAGCCCGGAAAATTAAAGTAAAGTAGTTGTTGGTGGACACAATAAATATTTCTGAGTGCTTTTTTGTTTAAAAAAGGATTAGTCTGCTGGGGAATCAGGAAGTGCTGCAGTTAATATAATTAAGCTGTATTGAAGAAGGATATTTTATATCGTCATAAAACCACAGTCTTTGGGATATGGAGAGTGTAGATGGAGAAGTTTGTGAAAACCTATGATAAGAAATTAAATGTCTATGTACAGAAAGCTCATTTTATTCTGGAACTTCAGTGAAGCTATGACAACTACTATGTATTTGTTGAAGACACAAAGTTTGACCATCAGTTCTAAAAGGGAACACTTGAAACTCTTGCGACAAGGACAGTAAGTGACATGGAAGTAGAAAACATAAAAACCTTCTCTTCTAATTTGTTCCTTGAAAAGTCAGAAATCCTCTGCCTCTACTGATTTGCCCTCTGGTGTGAAGTTAACAAAAGCCATTTGCTCCTGCATGTTGTTAATAGTACTTGGATTAATAGACAACGTACCTGCAGAGAAATACTGAAGGCAAAACTTGTGCTCTGTTTCATTAAATGTATGGAATGGATACCATCTATTGCTGTGAGATGCCAAATGATAATAGAAGCCAGGGTTGTGAGAGCATGAGTTTGAGCAGTCACAGTGGTAATAATAAAGAAACTAATAGTATTAAGGTTGAGACTGTATGAATGTATGTTTACAAACAGAGAAGCAGGCAAAATACTGTCAGTTGAAAGAGAAAACACTGAAACAGACCATTTATGCACTCTTGGTCTTCTCCTTATTTGAGTGTACATTCATTTTGGGTCTGATTCTTGGTTATGCACATGTTTTCCCCTCTTTGGGTCGCACTATCATATCAGAGAATCCCCATGGTTTCAGAAAGCTCTGAAAGTGACTTTTCTTCTCTCTTTGCAAGGAAAGCAAAGGAGATTGATATACATCTCTGTGTTTGCACTCCTCCTCACCTTCATTTCATAAGGGAGTGCCCAAACCATATACAGCATTAAGGGCCGTTACCAGCTCCTTAATAGCTGGAGTTGACTGAAATTGGCTTCCAATTTATTTCCATGCCAAACAGAAGTGATTTAAGTTCTTAAATAGTTTGGATCCTATCTAAATGACCACATTCTCCTGTAACATAGGGCTTAAGAGCTGCATGAGGGGTCTTACATAGGGAACCAGCTGTAACTGATTCAGTTTGCTGAGATAAAGCTCCCCCCTCAAAAAAAACAGGGTGAACAGAAAAGATCACTTACAAAAATTACACAATCCTAGAAAAAAATCTTCTTTAATGAATACACATATCTATCTCTAAACATAAAATGGCATGTAATACAAAGAAAATACGTGAATAAAAATTGCATAGACCAAATATATCTCATTTTAGATACCAACTTTGGAGCTGTACTTGATTACAGCAATCATGTTACTTTTTTATAATTTCCCAGGAGATGGAAATAGTGTTTGTGACAACATATTCCACCAGTTATGAAAGAATGGCAATTTAATGATTTTGCAAATATACAGTGCATTCTGGAATTCATTAGGAGTCATGAATGTCTATGGGTGAATCATTTTAATTGTCTCCCTCTTCTGTGGAGTGTTGTAGATGTATTCACCTTTATCTTCAGTAGATAAAAGTCAGACCCTGCTACAGGCAAAACTCCAACTGAAGTTAGAACTACCCACAAAGATTCAGGGCAAAATTGCAAAAGACTCAGTGTTACCTTTTTCAGCCTCTTGGACCTCTTTCAAGTCATGGCAACCACAGATGGTACAAAATCCTGGGCTGGTTCCAGTAAGGACTGCTTGCTGTAAATGTTGAAAGCCCCTTGAACTATCAGTGTGGGTGTTCCCAACACCATGTCTGCAATCACCTCTATCAGTTCAGACAGGAACTAGGCTGCAGGTAAACCAGCAGAAATCCTTAGTCTCCAACATCAAGAGCTTACAATCAATGCCAGCGATCCTTTGCACAGGGGGCCTGAGAACTCATGAAGGATGATAGCCATCCCGCTGTCCTGCTGTCCAGTGTGGAGTTGATAAAGGATCCTAACCATGCAGAGTTATTTGGGACAGGCAGACTGAATCATTATCTTCCAACAAAGTTTCAGTTATGTAGGTCATTCAACTTTCTCTTCCTCAAGCCATACAAGAGTGCAGTCTGGTAATGCACAATATTGAAGAGAAAGTAGAAGAAATTGCAGCTATTGTATTAGAATCTCTTGCTATGGTGATTAGATAAGCAGCATGCACTCTCACCTATGTACCAGCTCCCACTGGCACCAAAGAAAATACACACATACCTTATATTATATAGTAATCATTATATCGCTTTCTTTAAAACTGGATTAATAAATAGTTTCACTTTTAACCAGTGCTATAGCCTCAACATTGGCACATAAGCATCAGACAGCATGATCATATGGTTGATCTGAGCCTACGAGTATTTCTGCAACAGATTTTGGAGCTCTTAGTTTTGGCATTCAGTTACATATCCTTAGCTGTTCCCATGGCTGGGCAACCATTATTTTCTACTAAGAACCCTGACTTGTTCATTCCTGCTTCATCCCCATGAGATTTGGGTTCTACGGTACTGTTGTTTATTTAACCTCCTTACATGAAAACCAGTCTAGGCAGCTCAGTACTTATTTATATGGTTGTTGCTCTAGTTGCAGATATGCTGGCAAAAATATTTTGGATTGGGATGCTGATGCAAGAAAGATATAGTATGATCTGTAAGAACTGATGAACACAACCTACATAGTTCTGTCCTCTATGCATAAACTGCTTTATTAGCTAAAATGTGAAGAGGATGGGGGTTGCTAATGCAGAAAAAACAACGTTATGGTAACATTCTTTGTTACATCCATTTTGTTACGCTGCTGTTGAACATCATGATGCAAACAACCAAGCAATTGTGCAAAATTATTGCCACTGATTTGCATATGAAATGCACACCTTTTACTGCTTCATGCTGGCATTGTTTAACTAGGTTATAAATAGTGGAGCTGAATATAAGGGAAAAAAACAGAAAATGGTCTCTGATGAGCACAAGCAAGAAATGAAGCTCCATTTAGACAATGCTGAAGTTGGAAAGCTTTCACTGAAATCAGCCAAGGGAGGGAATGGTCTCTTTCCCAATCATGCTCTCTGCAAAAAGACTACATCAGGAAGTTTCTCTGCTTCTGAATATAAACATATTAACTCATAAGGCTAAGAGAACCGAAGATCATGTTATTCAACCTTCTGTTGCAAGGCACAATCCTCTGTGCTCTAACAGAAATCAACAAACTTCCTGTTATTTTGAGCAGCTGATGGAACAGTAGGGGCGCACAATCAGCTTCTGGAGATGAGGGGAGGAAGAGGGAAGGAAAAGGATGCCAGAGAAACCAATATCTAGACTGAGGTAGATCCAGTGTAGGATTTACCTATAGGATTGCCAGGTAGAAGAAGGAGGAGGAGTTTGGATTTATATCCCCCCTTTCTCTCCTGTAGGAGACTCAAAGGGGCTTACAATCTCCTTTTCCGCCCCTCCCCCCAAACATTCTGTGAGGTGGGTGGAACAGAGAGCTCCGAAGAACTGTGACTAGCCCAAGGTCACCCAGCTGGCATGTGCTGGAGTGCACAAGCTAATCTGGTTCACCAGATAAGCCTCCACAGTTCAAGTGGCAGAAAAAGGAATCAAACCCGGTTCTCCAGATTAGAGTGCACCTGCTCTTAACCACTACACCCACACTGGGGTCTAGGGCCTCAAAATCTAGGGGGTCTCTGGCCAAGGTATATAATATTTTTGATACTATCTTAGGCCTTTCTTATACATGCAAGTCATAACGTACTAGTCTCTAAACAACCCTTCAGTTATTTTCCTTTCACTTCATTTCAGAATAACGCTGTAAATGTCTCATTTTCTGAAAAATTCCTGCTTATTCCACAAAATGTTTACAAAGTTTGGTTATGGCAAAAGTTTTTCACTGTGTTAATTTTAACATTTATGTTAACAATTATAACATTTTTTTCAATCACTATGGTATTTAACAATAATATGTCCTTTAGAGGAGGAATTGTAGAGTTTTAAACATCCGTCACGATTTTCAGCTTTACTCAATTTTGTTCAAAACCCAACTCTATCTTCCTTTAGTTATGAGGGGAGCTGGGAGGAGCCTTACAAGTGGAATAGCCTAGAACCTCTCTTCATCTAAATCTGATAGATCTAGCAGAGGTAAAAATAATACATAATAGACATTAGTCCTATAATGTTGTAGTTGAAGTTGACCCTTGGGTCTTGAAAACTAAGTCTGCTGAGAATGGAATACTTTCCATGACATATTTATTTAGCTTATAGACTGTCCTTCCACATATCGGCTCAAGACAGCTTACAATAGTTAGATTAAAAACCATGAAACAATCCAGTAAAATTATAAATCTTGCCATCATAGAATTTATTGCATTATATATTATTCTGGGGCATTGTATCACACACACACTTGTATCACATACACACTTTGCCGGGTGCAAACCTCCGGGGGGGTGGCTGGGGCTTCCTTCCTTTCCACGGAGGCCACCCAGCTGGCTGGGGGCTGAGCCAAGGACTCTTGTGCAGCACAGGAGTCCTTGCCTTGTCCCCAGCCAGCCAGGTGGCCTCCGCACGGGGAGGAAGCCACAGCCAGCCCCCAGCCAACGGACTTGGCCTTTGGGCCGGCAGACAACTGGGTGCGAGCATCTAGATGGGGTGGCTGGGGCTTCCTTCCTCTCCATGGAGGTTGCCCAGGCCTCCCAGCTGCTGCCCTAGCCCAAGAAGGCCACTGTGGTGCAGCCAGGAGGCCTGGGCAACCTCCAGCAGGACCGTGCACCTAGGCTGGAGCCCTGCTAGAGGTTGTCCAGGCCTCCTGGCTGCACCACAGTGGCCATCTTGGGCTAGGGCAGCGGCTGGGAGGCCTGGGCAACCTTCAGCAGGGCTCCAGCCTCCAGTCCAGATGCGCAGCCCCTTTGGGCTGAGCCGCAGTCGCTGCCTTCCCTTGCCTCCCCCCCTGGTCCAACATGGAAAAGGGGGTGCAGCTGCCAGGTAAATGGGTGGTGGTGGAGGGGAGGGCCCGAACCAGTTGTTAAAAAATTAGAATCCAACCACTGGTCCCACGCCTCAGTAGTTGGAGCAGTTGTGAGCCTCACCTCCAAAGTGGTGTATGCTGAAGCCATTGGGTGCCTAATCAGTGCATAATGATTGGATAGAAGTTTGTTGTCACCACTCAGTCAGGCTCTTACTTGATTATATATATAGATATAAATTTGAGTGATAAATGTACTTGGAGCATTATTTTAAGTTGGAAGTCTATGTTTGTGATAGAATGGCTAGGTAAGGGTGGTTCTGTCTGCCATTTTTCCATTTCACCATCTCTATTTAATAAACTGTCAAGCTGTCCTGTTTGTACTCTAAATATTAAGGCAGCAACAGTAATACATCTGATTTAATGCAATCTAATAACCCTGATTATAATTAAAGTTACTGTACTGTCTCATAGTACTTTTTAAATGATTTCCTATATTGTGTTAGATAGGGTTTTTTAAAGTTTAAAGGTACTCAACAGAAGAGTTATTTATTCTGCCATCAATAGACTTCCAATTTAAAACAATGCCTAAAGGACATTTAAAGACTGAACGTTTATATCTTCTCATTTTACAGGAAATATTAGAAACTAAAAATAGACTACTAGATTACTGTTTCTATTATGATAGCTAAAAGTCAAAAAGTGTACTTCTGTTCAGCATGAGTATTAAAAAGTGAATGACAATAATGGATTCTGAAGTAATGAAGCAAGGTTTCATGTGAAGTACAAGAATCTCTTACACACGGGGGAGCCAAAGTACTCTTCTGATTAACACTGAGGGCAACAATGAGTGTTAGATTCCAGGGTATTGTATATTTCACCACCTTTTCTAGTCACAGTCATAAACACAGCTGATATACCTATGGGAAGAAAACTTTTAAAATTAAACGAAAGAATTCTTATAAATTGTACTTAAAGGGATCTTGTCATTTCCCAATAATTTTTCTGTCACATACAAAACCAGAAGAGAGCAATGGAGTAAGCCTTCATGTTGCCCTTTCTATTAACACTGTCAAATATAAAATATATTTGGGCTTCAGGGATTTGCAAGGCTGCCAAAATTGTTTTGTTACCACTACAGCACATGAAAAGTGACACGTGATGGATTACTAGAAACAGACATCGATGAAAATTCTCGAATAGAAGTCAACAGTGTATTGCATAGAATGACACTGTAGAAAAGACACTGTCACTTTGAGGAAAACAAGCTCTTGCAGAAAGTGAAGACAATTAAGCAGCTACAAATGGGAAAATCACTTCAGTTTAGAAGGGCTACGAACCCACCCCCCTGCTCCCAATTGCAAACTCGGATTCAGGAAGGGGGGGGGGGGGTTAATAGCAACCAAGAAGGTAAGCTGCATTTGCACTTTTGTCACAATTGCAACTGACAATCTCAGGCATTACACAATGAATCAGATTTCACAACCTCCCTGCACACCAATGAAAATTAATCTCCATATTGCAGATTGAAAAGCAACAGCCAGAAGAGAGAGTGTTTGTTTGAAGTCACTTAGCAATCTTGACAGAACCAACTGAACCACTTGATCATGTTCCCAAAATAACTCAGTGTTTAGTTTGATGAAAGAAGTTATAGTGAATTCAGGTGGTAGTAAAGATTGTACTTTATCCTTAGATTGCAGTGCCTTCAACATAGGACACTTTAAACCACATGCATAGATTATTGTAATGTAATTGTTTAAATTCAACATTCCCCATAAAGCTGTGATCTTTCATACATTCCAAATTTCTGTAAGAATCTGCACATCACAAGTTGCAAGTGGATCAAGCTTTCTGATTTTATCCATCATTCTTTAAAGAAACTGAGAAAAACCAACCTAAAATTAAGACAGAATGATCCACTAGCTTCATATGCGTAATGTATGTTTATCTCCACATCTGGGTCTAATTATCTTCTTCATGTATGTAATCATGTATCAGTTTATTCCTATAGCAGGATAGGGAAACAGTTTTAACTGAAATTGAGTGGTACTTTTCAACCATTGTAACAAACATGAATTAGCCCAGGGGGTCCTGGGACTTTTGTGCTTAATCCCCTCTCCCTCTTCTTTGTGGTTTGATAATTTAAAAGTTCCACTTTTATAACAAATCATAATTTGTCATTATTGCTGAGCCACAAACAATGTTTTACACCCTTCAATACAAACCAGGATTCCAATATGTAATTTAATCTCGGTTTTCAGGAAAGAGTACAAACCATTGGTTGTGGTTTGATCAGAAAAATTCATGGGAGAGACCAGCCCAAGGATCTCGAATACTTGATTCTGTAATGTGAACTACCAATTGTACAGATAAGGATAATTTAGGATTTCCTAACACTTTTATCTCAACAATTAAAGTCTGAGGTGCATATATTCAAACTGGCTGAAACTGTCATCTTCAGTCTGAAGTGGCTGAGTATTTTCCAGAGGCTGATCACTGAAACTTTGTGATACAGTGTATGGATGTAGAAAACTTTAGGTTCAGTGCTTCTGGGAACTTTTCCATGAAACCAACTCGAAGAGTATTCTTGTGGAAGCCTTTGGTAATGATGATACATAGTTTATCAAGCAAAGAGTTATTTCATACTTGTTGAATTGGATCAAGCTACCTTCTGCTGGAAAACTTTACATTGTTACGTTTCTGGATGTGTAATCTTTAGTTGCTGGGAAACTACAGTTTCCCCTCCAGACAGTATGTCTGCTCCTGTTAAGAGTCTGTGTAATGCAGTTGCATTAGTCTCATGTACAGCAATTAAATATTATATGTCCAGATTCAACCTGTATTCCTAGACTTACCCAAGAAGAGTTGAGGCGTACCTCAGCTGGGATGGAGAGGTGATGGGGATCCACTAGGAGCTTCTCAAGGGTGTGCAAACTTCAGGGGGAAGCACATGGAGTTAGAAGGACTGACTCTGCCTTCATCCCTAAGAGGCAGCTTCTACCCAGCTGGTGAGGGGAGGTATGATCACCTCTGATGGCGCCAGCTGGGTCTCATTACCTGGGGAGATGGGTGAGGATTTTCCCAGTAGCAAGGGCAAGGTTCTCCCTCTCAGGGAGAGTCCCAGGTGATGTTGCTGTTGTGAGTTGTGGTTAAAATCTAATTTCAGGATGGAGCTCTTAAAAGGGAGCTCAGGCAGCTGAGGAGGATGTAGGTGACTAGATGGTCTCTGACAGCTGAGAACGTAAGAACGTAAGAAAGAGCCTGATGGATCAGACTGGAGTCCATCTAGTCCAGCTCTCTGCTACTTGCAGTGGCCCACCAGGTGCCTTTGTGAGCTCACATGCAGGATGTGAAAGCAATGGCCTGCTGCTCCTGAGCACCTGGTCTGCTAAGACATTTGCAATCTCAGATCAAGGAGGATCAAGATTGGTAGCCATACATCGACTTCTCCTCCATAAATCTGTCCAAGCCCTTTTTAAAGCTATCCAGGTTAGTGGCCATCACCACCTCCTGTGGCAGCATATTCCAAACACCAATCACGCGTTGCGTGAAAAAATGTTTCCTTTTATTAGTCCTAATTCTCCCCCCCCCCCACACGCATTTTCAATGGATGCCCCCTGGTTTTAAGAGACACCAACCAGAAGAGAAGCCAAACAAGCTAAATAGAAATGACTGAAACTCTCCCCTTAAGCTCCCTCTGCCCACCCTTAGGCTGCCTTGCCCAGGAGACCAGAACTTTGGAGGGCGCTGCAGCACCAGAGGAAAACACATCAGTTCATCACATGCTCTCATTTTGACATATGAACAATAAGCCATTGCGCTCCCCCATCATGTAGTTACCAACTGCAAAGCAGCTAAAGAAGTCCTATCACATTCTGCTTAGGTCAAGTTCCTGCTGCCCAAATTCTGCCAAACATTATCCTGTAGCTAGTATCTGTACTTTTTACCACTACATTTGGTGATAATGCATTAAAACTGAAAGTACATATGCTAAATGCTAAGATGTCAAAATCAGATACTCCTAATCTGGGAAATGTTAACTGACTAATGCTTGACACAGTCTTTTCCAGATGTAGTCTTTGACTGTGCTTCAAGAGTACAACAGCACAAATTACATTTTTATCTATTTCCTAAATAATTGAGTTGTAGTAAGCGAGTAATGTTTTCAAAAAATTGAAATATACTACAAAATTAGCTCTAGACAAGAGCACTGAGATACATTAAATCTTCCTCATGTGAATCTGTAATGTATCACTGTAAATCTTTTTAAAATCTAAGTAAACATGCTGGCCCATTATATAGAAGGGTTGTGACACTTCACTTTAGTATGTGTGCATGAAGAAGTTAACTGAAATAACTCCACTTAGTGTTCAAGAGAGCAATGTAATGAAATCTGTTTGCTGTGCTAGCTGTCTCCAGATTGGTCTGTAATTACACCACAGAAGGAAGAAAGGTAGCTGAGTCTCAACCTGGATCATTTATGTAAACTCAGCCTTCTTGTCAACGATGTTCTCAGATTGCAAGCATGCAAACCACAAAAATCATCTCCTATGAACAAAATAGAGACAGTGTCAGATTTCAGACTTCTGATATACCTTGTATTCTCTCTGTAATTGGACTTTAACATTTGACACAGTAAGGTTAAAAACTTCTCATGTAATATACATCTATTCAGGGAACAAAATCCTGTACTAGCAGCAGGGAGGGGGAGAGAGAACTATCACTTATTCCTCTGGATTGATGCAGAGTTGTATGAAGAAGTATTTATTCAGCCTGAATGATAACAAAATATTGAAGAAATCTAAGGAAATGCAATGGAAAATCTTGTCGGAAAAGATTGCTTGATAGAAAAGAGGCAAAATGCTTCACACTCTTGAAAGTCCCAAAACCTCATTCTTTGAATCAAACAGAAGATTTCACATGCAGTTGCTGTTTTAGGCAGAATCATATTTTTTTAAATCATAAAGGTCCTGCCATACCTGATGCTTTGTCTCAACAAGTTTGAAACATTCAACACATCAGGCTCCAAGTAATTTTACATTTAAACACACAAACAACAGATTGTGAGGAGGCATGGCTGAATGTAGCCAGATCAAAGAACGCTTCCTTTCCCCCACTAATTCATCGAGCTGCCCTTCATGTTGATGAATTGGTACATTAATTCTGGATTTAAACAGCCCTCTCTCTGGCAGATTTAGAAAGCATTCCTTCCGACACCTGCAGCTTCACGCCCCCCTCTGTCTTCTCTAGTGCAGGAAAACCACAGGCCACCACACTGGCGCCATCCCTGGCTATGTCCAATCAATAAGGACTTATTTCCTGTCCATTTGCTGAGGTCACAGAAGCGAGTCTCATTAATTATTTCTACTGGTGCAGCCTCAAGTGTGCTTCTGGCATGACAAGCGAAAACTATCTGACCTTTTTTCCCTAATTTTGTTTGTAGCAGTTCCGAAGGATATATGTTCATTCAGAAAATGTGGTGAGTGGAACAGAAACAGATTTTTTTAAGGCCGCTAACACATTAAGATGCGAGGTGATAGCAAATTTCAACTTTTTAATTATTATCTGTTACATGGTAGATGAACAATAATTTCTTTTTTTCCAACTGTGCATCACGAAAATCTTGTCACAGCGTAAACAATGTTTTCTAAAGCAGATCTAGCCTCAGAGGGAGGGAAACACTCCAGAGCCTCCAATG
This sequence comes from Sphaerodactylus townsendi, assembly GCF_021028975.2. Classification (NCBI taxonomy): domain Eukaryota; kingdom Metazoa; phylum Chordata; class Lepidosauria; order Squamata; family Sphaerodactylidae; genus Sphaerodactylus; species Sphaerodactylus townsendi. Next base: position 123,679,610 of record NC_059425.1, on the reverse strand, counting down.
CTCGGTTTCCATGGAAACGACATAGGTCAATAGCTGAAGTCACACCTTTGCCAGCCTTGATTGCATCTTGCAACTGTTAGAAAACACATGCACAATATCCTTAGTTTTGACACAAATAACTCTATGCAGCATTATGGATTCTGTGTATTTATTATCTGAGCCTCAAAGGGCAGTTAAGCTAAAAAATTAAGGACAAGACTCCTCCTTTGGTACTCTCTCATTGACGAAAACTCCAATCAATTTAAATTATCCTTCCATACAGACATAAACCATTCAAAGTGGTATGCAATTGAACTATACTTACATGCTGTATGGTTCTCTGATACAGCTTTGTCCTAGGTAATATTCCTACATTTTGAAGGAATTTTTAAAATACATTTTAACTGATTTTCAGACCCAGCAAAGAATATGCAACCTTTTAAACAAGGGAATTTCTTTACACAGTATGTATATCTGAAATATACAGCTCAAACAAAAGTTTTCCAGAATGCCCACAATACTCAAGTGCTTTACTCTAAAGGACTTTTATTTTTGCTCTTTGACCTTAATAAAATTAACTGGAATGGCAGGAGTGGGGAGAGAACGATTTCAGCCCAAATGGGAGATCTACCAAACACTGCTACTGTATAATCTCTATGGATTCAAGGGAGGAATCACACAGGTTTCTGAAACAAACACAACACTGACACAGTGTATAACAGACTTCCCTCTGTGATACACCTCTGAAGATGAAAGCCACAGATGCAGGCGAAACATTAGGAACAAGATCCACCAGACCATGGCCACACAGCCCGGAAAACCCACCACAACCAACAACACTATTGTGTTAATTGTGCTTTCTGTACGATTTGATCATCACAGGTCACACAGTTCTAAGGAATTAAGAAGATGACAGAAGGTTTGAGGTATCCATTCAGAGCTTTTTATGGGCAAAACACAACTAGAGTTAGACATTCAATAACTATTGATACAACCAGAGTGTTAAGTATGTTGTGGAGGTAGAAGATTTATCTCTTTAAAATAAGAGGAATTTAAAGAGATAAATCTTCTACCTCCACAATGTATTAGGGTATCACTATCTGTTCCCTACTGATAAAGTACTATGGACATATATGCCCCAACAGGTACCTGGGAAATAAATAGCATGTCCTTATGCCTCCGGCTGCATTCAAATACTATAACAGGCTGAGGTTTAATCAAATGCCAGTTAGCTGTTGTTTGAATGAACTTGCTTTTTGAGCACCAAGTTTGTTTACACATCAGGTAACCTGAATAGCTAACTGGGACAAGGCAGAAAGGCTGGATTCCTTAATTGAGATTAGGAACTCTTCTTCTCACTTGATGACCATAAAATTTAGCTCTATTCCATGTTTAGGTAGCTAAAATGAAGAATGAGATTAATAAATGGGCTCTCACACTGGCATATGAAAGCATTAAAAGGCTGTAAAGAAAATTTTCTTGCAGCATTTAAACAATACATTTAACTAGTAAATGGCACTAAATTATCTGAAAATAACTTGAAAACCAGAACACAGCTATGAGAACCATTTGTTTTATGTAAGCACTTACCTTTATATATAATGAATTAGTCTTATCTGAACATGAAACCTAAGTGAATTCATTATGTATATTTGAGGATAAAATCAGTTTCTAGCATGGCACAGTACTTTAACGTTCATGTCCCCATTCATAAAAGTTTTATTTTCCACATTACTCGGTACTATACTTCTGGGGAAATATGTTTTTATGATATGCAAGTATGCAACTCCATTAATTAAGCATTTTCTGAAAGAGTGTAAAACCCATCATACCATCCAGTGTGGATATAGTTACGTGGAAATGGCTGCTGCTGTTGTGTACATTGCTTGTAGCAGTTGCAAGTCTGCAAAGGCACATCTCTTTTATCACTGGTGGGGTGGCAGAGATATCACTTCAAGAAGGTGCTGCGGACTACTATGGGCCTATAACTTAATGTTCCTTGGACATCTGAGGTATTCAGAAATTTCTCTCCCTAAACAACTTTAGGCTGAGATACAGTCTTATATTTATTTTATCATTTTTAAATGTCCCAAGATGCCTAATGTAAGATAGTAAACTATATGTAAAATAGTAAACTATCTTAAAACAAACTCTAAAATCAATTGAAACAGCACAGCAAAACAAACAAAAATAGCAATGATAGATGCCCAATAAATACAATCTGTTATCTCGAATGAAACCTCTTTAAATACAAGCTGAAGGAGGAAAAGTTCCCATTTGTAAAGAGCGATTTTTGCAAAAATGAAATGAGGACTTTTGGCTTGATTTTGAGACTGACTACCTTAACCTTACAAGCTTCAATTTCCAGTATCCTTTCTACTGACATGTATGAATATTCAATTTCTTTTGTGGCAGTCAGGAGCATTTTTGCCCTGATTTAGCTATGTCAATGAAGCCTGTAGATAAATTCTTGCTGCTACAATTATCTCTGAATTGTAGGGCAAACAAACTACCTTTAAAAAAAAAAAACCCTCTCTTGCACAAATTCTTTGAGGACTAGTCAGATATTTTTGGGTTACTTCTCGGGATTTACAGGATTACTATCAGCCCGCCAAGATTCCCTCTCTTAAAGTTAAGGACATAGGATGCTGAACAGTTTCTTTCCCCCAGTTCAGTTGGGCTGTGCATTTCTCAAATCCTGCAATTATACAAGTACACATGCAACTTGTCACCATTCATCTCTGATGGAGAATGCCTAATTTTTAAAGCACATTTTAACTAGTTTCTTGAAAGTACCATCTGTTTTTAAAATTCTTTTAGAACTGATCCACTTTCATTTTTCCTCTAATACAGTTCCTAGATACCTCCCCCCCCAAAAAACAAACAAACACAAAAACAGGGCAGCCTCACCACCTTGCAACAGATGTGGTGGCAGCACTGATGACTATTGAAATTTGGTAAGCTTTTCAACTATTTAAGAGAAACCAACTGGGGTCAGAAAAAGGAGACTGGGGAATGAAATCCAGCCTTGAGTTGTACCACAAAATTGGTGAGAAAATGCTTCTCCAAATGACTACCTAGATGAGATGGAGCAACCAAATGTAAATTCTTGGGGGCAAAACTCTATTTTTCATATAAAAAGGAGATCTGTGTTTGGGGAGAAAAAGTGTTTATCTGAAGCACATTTCTCCCTACCCTGGTCCTCTTCCATCATAGCCAGGTTGTGAATAAAAGATACTTTGAGTGGTGGAATGTACCAAGCTATGGCAGACAAATAAATAATCTTTTAAGCTCACCTTATTCACATTCACTACTTTCTGGCCATCCAGACTCAGCTTCCTACCCAACCACTGACAAAAACCCATTTCTGTCAGTGTTGGGTAGGAAACCATCTGCTTCAGTCATCCTCTTTGTTTTCCCAGCTCTCATTCAGGGCTTCAGACCCAAACCCTTCCAAAGACAATCAGCCTTGACATTGGGATTTCAGCTCTCCAAACCCTCCTCTCCCCCAAAAAGGATGCACAGCTCCTACAAGGATATCCAATATATATTTTTAGGCAAATTTAAACTAATTTGTGGTCAAAGAACTAACTAATGCACTAGGTGTTTACAATGTTATGTGCTGCCTTGTTTTCTCTTGTGGGGACCCTTCTGCCTTGGTAAGTGCTGATGTTCAGACCACCAAAATGTTATCTTGAAATGGGGCCAATATACTTAATAGCTAATCGATTCACTTTCCACCTTTGCTGCTAAAATGTTTTGTTAGTTGCTGTAGATATGATTGGTCTTTACAGCTGAACATGTTAATTTCTTCCTCAGATGTCCTACCTAAATGGCAACTAGATAAGCATTTTAAACATCCATTGGCTATAATAATGTAGGCCTTCCTGGCAAAGCACATAACTGGAGAGGTATCTGAAAGGTATTTAGCAACCTAACTTTAGGATTGTAATACAGGATTGGAGAGGTATTTAGCAACCTAACTTTAGGATTGTAATACAGCTATTAGAACTGTACTCACAATGTAATCCTTAATGATTTTACTTAGGCAATGGAGTATGAACTGAGAGTTCTAGTGCCAAAGAAAGACATTTCAACAAGACTCAGAATTTGTGAAAAATGGGCTATAAATACCTACCAGGAGAAAAACTGAATCTCTTTAGCATGATATGAAACTATTTCATAGTTAGCAATACACACTGTGCTCCAGTTTTTCAAAAAGAGCTGAAGAAAAAGCCTGACATCTCAGTTAAGCATATTTATCTGTAAGACAGAGCATTTGTTTTCAGTGTTACTTCCACGTAAATGTGCTTAGTTCACAGCTTGAGATACTAATCCTACCAATGCACAAAAGAACAGCTTGTGGCTTGCACTGACACAGCTGTCATTGTATTCAACACTGTGCTTGGCTAACTATTTTGCTACTCGTCAGTTGCAATCTCTTTGTAGATGTTTACTATAGTACCGTGATTCCCAACCTTTTTTTTTTAACTTGTGTAGAAGAAGAAGAAGAAGAAGAAGAAGAAGAAGAAGAAGAAGAAGAAGAAGAAGAAGAAGAAGAAGAAGAAGAAGAAGAAGAAGAAGAAGAAGAAGAAGAAGAAGAAGAAGAGGAGGAGGAGGAGTTTGGATTTATATCCCCCCTTTCTCTCCTGCAGGAGACTCAAAGGGGCTTACAATCTCCTTGCCCTTCCCCCCTCACAACAAACACCCTGTGAGGTAGGTAAGGCTGAGAGAGCTCCGAGAAGCTGTGAGTAGCCCAAGGTCACCCAGCTGGCGTGTGTGGGAGTGTACAGGCTAATCTGAATTCCCCAGATAATCCTCCACAGCTCAGGCGGCAGAGCTGGGAATCAAACCCGGTTCCTCCAGATTCGATACACGAGCTCTTAACCTCCTACGCCATTGCTGCTCCTCTTGGCATCCCTTGGCAACCTGTTTCCTTAATATTGAATGCTCATACTAGCAAACCCATTATGTAATTTTTTTCACATGTATCCTTGGGATACTTGTACCCCAGGTTGGGAACCAAGGCTATAGTATCCTACATACCTAATGCTCTGATGACCAAAACTGCTGAAGGTTTTATCAGTGCTCCTTGTGGTACTGTTCCGATGAGATATGCTCAGATTAAAAGGCAGAATTTTGTGTTGCATATTATGACTGCATAAAATAATATTTTGGAAGAAGATTTATAAAATAACATTTTGAAACCCTGGATATTAATGAAATACTATTATTGTAAGAAATAACAGTATTAAATAATTGTAGTTGTCCTTTGCCAGGAAAAAAGTTTCCTTAATTTGAAATCTTCAAGGAGCTATTTTTGAGGAGGGTCTATATAGACATATAAAATACGTGAACAGCACTGACTCACTGACAAGCTAAAAACTGGAACACAGAAGTAGGATGCGATTTAAAAAATCCCTTTGCATCTGCAAAGCAAACAGAGATTCTCAGCAATTCCAGTATATAAAGTGTAAGAACTAATTAACTAAACAGAAGTCACTGTGGTCCAGTCAAACATCCATGTCAACCCATGGTTTGGTATTACATGATCCTCAAGTTTTATATACGTCTTTTCTTCTTTGCCTTCAATCAATTTGTTTATCTCTTTCTTGCAGCAAGCCAGAATTCCCTACTACCATGTCTGAACTGAGAAGCAAAGGCCTTCAAAACCAGAACTGGAAAGCAAACTCAAACTGCAATTTAGAGACAAAGTGCAAACCACTGCATGCCAGTTGGACAAACAATGGATTGCTGCAAGACAAGAAGTCAGAAAAGTAACTGCAGTATGGTAGCTGCACCTAGCCTATTTATCACCTACAAAATGGGCTTTCAACTCTGGGTACTTAGCTGTGTTCAGTTTAGACACTCATGTGGTGTGAGAAATGGGCAACTGCAACACCATGCTGTGAATGTGAGAAGGGCACGTGCTGCCAACTGGGTAGTGAAGCATATACTGATATTTAAGGCACAAAATGAATGAGCCGAGTTCAGACAGTAAAGACATACATTTCATATAATTATACAACTACAGTGCCTCCTAAAAGATAAAACACTTCCAGTAATAATTGCTTACAGGGCATTTTGAATCTCCAATTTCTCCCATTTGAGTATCTGTAACCATCAATATATGTAATTTGTGATGTGATCCTATATGTAGATACTTAAATCTAGAGATTGGGGCCATGGACAGAAAAGAGAGATCTTTCTACCAACCAAAGAAAAGCTTTATGTTTGCAAAACAATCTGAATTTTTTTTAATTGGGGGGCTTACTCCCCATGGTAATAAAACAGGCACCAATTGCTATGAGAAACAGAAGGCTTTAGTGGCTATTGCTGAGCAACCAAACAAGTACTGCCAGTCTTCAAACCTTCATTTCTGTCAGGCAAAGGCTGAGGGAGGGATCAAGGCCCTTTCCAGGGATATTTTGGCCTTTGGTGGAAAACTTGTTGAGCCAAGGCCAGAGCAACCATCAAGCATTTCACCCAGGCACCAATAATTGTTACTATTCAACAGCAGTCATCCCAAAAGCAAGTGTAGTGCAGTGGTAAGACCCAGATTTGAATCCCCACTCTGCTATGGAAGTTGACTGGGAGACTTTAGATCAGTCACACATGCTCGGCCTAACTTGTCTCACAGCCTAACTCAGGGGTAGGGAACCTGCGGCTCTCCAGATGTTCAGGAACTACAATTCCCATCAGCCTCTGTCAGCATGGCCAATTGGCCATGCTGGTAGGGGCTGATGGGAATTGTAGTTCCTGAACATCTGGAGAGCCGCAGGTTCCCTACCCCTGGCCTAACTTGTCTCACAGGATAAAATAAAGGAGAACAGAATGATGTAAGCTGCTTTGGGCTCCCACTGAAGAAAAGTGTGAGATATAAAGAGGGGGGTAGATAAAGGTAGGGTGGTTGGTGGGCCAGAAGAAGAAAAAGCAGCAAAAATAATTGCAAATAAAGATGTCCAACAATGAGAATAGTTTCTGACAGCAGCAGAGCTTTAATCTTTATGGCTGGGATATCTGCACAGAGCACCCATTACTGTTGGTGAGCCTGGGAAATTGAATTTCCAATTCCTCTTGGATCAAGAGGTATTAAGGTATTGGATCAATGAGGTATTGGATCAATGAGGCATTGGATCAATGAGGTATTCAGAACTCAATTTCCCAGGATCCACTGGATGTTGCTTGTAGTAGTGCACTGCCGACCCAGCAGTGCCGTAGTAGAACGTTGGGATTCTTTAACTGGTTCTAAGTGCCTTGCCGGTCGCGATCGCGACCCCCACCATCCTCCCCCACCCCCCCCCCCCCATGAGTCACGGGTCGTGAACTTGTCTGGCTCAATCACCGGGCGCAGGGACAATGGTCTTGCCCCCAGGTGAGGATTAGGCTCAGACGCGTACGCTCTTCTCCGCACGTAGCCAGATGAGATCATGCATCACATGATGATCTCCCGACCTCCCGGCACCCGGTCTCCCGGAGCTCCCCCCAGTCCTCCTCCTACACGCTCCCGATAGAGTGGCACAATAAAGAGTGCACCAGGAACCGGCAGGTGACGGGAGACTCGCTAGGAACACGGACTCCTCCGGGTCTCCCCGCCACAAAGCTGGCGATCTCCACGGCAGTATGTTATCTCCGCTGTCTCGATCTTCCGTTTCTTTACGCTGACCGCGTGGAGTGGAGCTACAAGCTGGTGCCGGGGAAACCCGGGAATCCTCGAATCCCTCCCACCCTGCTCACCGTGCAAGCGCCTTGGGAAGGGCCGCGATGCCGAAGTCCGCTGGATCGGCGCATCCAGGGACCACCCGTTTACGGTATCGCCTGTCCTTCTGGATCGGCAAGCATCCCCAGAGACATCGCAGCGCTGGCCCTAGGATACTCTTCTCGTCCGGACGGAACACCGGTGAGTATGGGAGCTTGCAAAAGCAGGGCTTATGACAAGCACCGCGTTGACGCAACTGGAAAGCTGCTTAACGAAATGCGCGCAGGGTCCCCGTATTAGAGAGAAGGGAGCTAAGCAAATTGGATTCGAGAGATTGAAGCTCAGTGTCCATGGTACCCAGAGGGGGGGACATTGAATCTTAAGGAACTGGGAAAACATCGGGCGCAATTTCTTTCAAGCACAGAGCCTCGCGCCGCCGATATACCGGCTGCTACTGATCGATGGGAGCACAATGTTTCGTCGCCCATCAATACCTGCAGGACCTACGGCTCCTTGCTGTAGGCCGCCCTCCTTCTCGATCTTTCACCTTCAATTTCGGTAAGCCCTAAATTTTCTCTATCCACTAAATTGGACGCCTGTCCTCCTTCTGCCCCCCCCTCGCTCCTTCACCCAATTCAAACTCTCCCGCGGCAATCAGCCGCATGCCCTCCCCTTGCTCCGTAGCCTTCCTTTTCCTGAAGCTACTGGCATTCGATCAGCGCCATCGTAATGGCGCTGGTTTCAAAACTCATCCTGCGAGAACGTATTAGCCACGATCTGCAGAAGAAAGAAACCCTGACGGAGAAGACTGATGCCGATATTCTTGTGCATTGTGCCCCATCCACTTCACAGATACTGAGGAGGATGGTATAGTTCCTCGGGCCGGGTTGTCGAGTACCGCCCCCTGAGCTATAATAATATCCTTACCGAGCTCCGCAAGGCAATGCGGGACGTAGGAGTCACTAGCCCCTACGTGAGAGGCATGCTGGAAGCGCCGCGCAGTAGTTGAACCCACCCGGGAATGGTTCCAGATGACTGAAACCACCTTTCGCATGCTCCTGAGCCCCAGGCGCACTTTGTGGTCTGGGAAAGTGAGTTCCGCCAGCAATGCTTCAACAGAGCAGAAAGCCACCTCTGGCGGCGCCTACACCGCCGCTCAGCTTTACGGCTTCGATGCTTTTGCCAACCCCATCGATCAATTGTCCTGCTGAGGCCACCCTTCTACGATTAAGCCTCTTGAGTAGCCTCTATAAGGCATTTATCAAAGTCCCTGCAATGCCGGCCAGCCAACCCAGAGTTTCTCCTCCATCCGGCAAAAGCCCCAAGAGCCCTATGCTGAATTTGTGAACCAGGGCTCCAGGAAGCGCTCAAGAGGCAGGTAGATAGCTTAGGAGGCCCAAAACGAGCTCCTCATGCCGCCTCGCAGCAGGAGAAGCGCTTCCATGGAGTGCCAAAGCAGGGCAATCACCGGCCCACTGCGAAAAAATCCTAGAACTGGCCGACATGCTTAAGGCTTGCCAGGACATTGGGTCCCTCCTCGCCCACCAAGCTACAACCTCCTCGCGCAGCTTACTCTCCATCGGCGGGGAGACAGTCTCCAGGATGACTGCTTTAACTTTCTTTGGCAGACCCGGACACTTCCGAAGGGAAGTGTAGGCAGCCAGGTGGGGGGGCCTGGTACACCATCAGCCTCGATGGAGGAGGTGGTCCCCCTTCCCCCAGGAGGAGAGAGGCCACCTAAAACCCGGTGCCCACGTTGCCAGAAGGGGCTTCCATTGGAGAAAGCGCACTGCCCGCCGAGAAACTCCCCACCGGGCGTCTCCCCAGCCCAGGACCAAGGAGGAGAGTACTAGAGCAGACCCAAACGCCAAGGCTCCCCTGCCAAAGCTTAGCCCACCCCTCTCGTGGCATCTCGCTCGCATGCACTCCAGCTTCCATCTCCCTTTAAGGATTCCCCCATGCAGGTTCTTGTCGCCCCAAACCCCAGTATGACAGGCCCATCCCTACCGGACAATTGGGCTAGTGCTGTTAAAGCTGCCTTCTGCCGCTGAATAACAGGGACTGTTCATCGTCCCCGGAGTGATCGCACTCCCGCGCACCAAGCGACCCATCATCCACCTTCCAGGGTCTGGACAAACATCCCACAGGAGCTGCCCGCTGGAGCCAGCTGCGCTCAGCTGATTCTTTCTTTGCCCCATGCGCTGCCCGCTGCTTCGACTCCAATAAAGGCTACTACGAGCCCCAGCAGCCAACATGGCAGCAGCCTCACACCGCACCCGTCGCCGCGAAATGTGTGGAGACACCTATCGGGAGCTCCCCGGTCCCATATCTGGAGCTCGCCATAGAAGAGATGATAAGTTCAAGGGCCTGCGGTGGACACCGGCGCTTGATGTTACCCGTCATTATCAGAAAGCAGCCGAAAGTGGCCCGACCAGTGGCTTACGATCGCAGGCTTACCCGCGACATCTGGGGGGTGGCGGGGAGACAAACCGCGGGCCGGAGCATCCGCCCGCTCACGGTCAGCAACCCAGGACTTCGAGCGGCAGCTCCACAGTCCGCCCCATCGTTCTAGACATCCCATGTCAATCTTCTGGGGAAGAGACCTCTACGGAGTCAGGCTTAAAAGCGAGCTCTGGTCTGGGATGGGTAAAAGCCGTCACGGATCATTGATTCCAATCGTGCCTTCCGAAGTTGCCTCCCAATTTCCACAGGAAATCTGTTTCCCTCTCCCCTCCCCTTTTCCTTCTGTTTTTTCGACCAGTAAAGCGCGGGAGACCGGCTAATTGGCTGACTGGCCCTCCCCTGGATTAAAATCTGGGCCCGCCCTGATACGCGCGAGCACTGGGTTTCAGGACAGGCCCCAGTTTAAAAAGGGGCCGCCGCCATTATGCCGCTTAATACCTCCAAAACCCGTTTGGGTTGCGCTTATGCCCAGCGCCTGCGTCTTTATCAGTGATACCATTAAATATTAAAGGCCAGGCGCCCGGCAGAAACCGCCTTTAAGGAGGCGGGGTCTCGGCGGGCGGCGTACCCCCCAAGATAATTCGATCACAAAAATTTAGCACCATCCAGCTTCCTGCATTAGCCACCAAGGTCACGGTAGAGATTGTAAGCTCCCTTGCAAAGAAACCCCCCCTTCCTTTCTCTCTTTGTGTGTATGTGAGGAATTTTGCCTCTAATTGCCTGAAGTTAGCTTCATTTACCGGATGCAATTCCATCCCCCCCAAAAGGTGCTTCCAAAGCCCCTTTGTGTTAAGCTGATTAAGCATGCATACCCACAATCCCTTCTGTGACTTCGCTTCTGTTCCCTCTCCCCTCGAGGCTCGGACCCTGCAGCCTTTACGCACCCTGATGACGCTCTGAAGCCATTTCCCACCTCAGGGTCGCCTACCTCCCTGCCCCCCCCTGTCAAACAACTAAAAGCAGAAGTGTAGGCATTTGGTGAGGATTGTATTAAACGCAACCTTCTACAGGCTGCAAAACAAGCCTTTCTTCCTTCCACATATTAAATCTAAACACTAACTTCGATCCCAAATCTCCCAGCCATCCGCTCTAGAACTGAGCTCTGGCGGGACAAGGCGCCCCCCCCCGTAACTCTGTGAAGGGGGTGTGTTTCAGTCCCTCTTCCTACAGGTTCCCCGTGGACTCCGATTCGGGCCATAATAGTGCCAACCCATGGAATGGCGCCAGGAGGAAACCAACCCCATCCCGGAGATGGAACGCATCTCTCTTAGAGGATCCCGCCCCAGCGATCCCAGCAGGAACGCCAGCCGCTAACGCCTAAAGACCAATGACCTGCAAGGGAGACGTCAAGGCGACCATCAACCAGGTATTCAAACCATGCGCTGTTTGGCTTCATGCAAGACCGACCCTCGAGACACCTCGAGAACCTCTGTGCCGCTCTCTTTGCGATCACATCACCACCAACTCAAAAGCGACCACCATCCCTTTGCCTGTTCTTGCTGCCTCCTGCCGATGATGATCGGCCACCCCCCCTGGCAAGCTTTCACCAGACCAGCATCTGGGAGCAGTTTGCTGCCGCTGCCAACGTCTTCATCTTTCTGCCTGGGCCAGTACCTAGGAGTCGGGAGCCTGGGCTGAGCTTTCCTGCCTTCGCTCCCCGTCTGCAAAGCACTCCGGAGATTTCCTAGCTGAGTCACCAGGCTGAGCCCCTTCATGAATGCCCTCTATCCATCAGATATTCTATGAAAGCGCCGACTGAGGACCCGTCGTCCAAACCCTCCAGGCTGGCGCTCTTTCCGTATGTCACCAAGACGGTCGCTAACCACGAGTCCAACACCTGCGCCCGACATCCGCCCGAGGCGCAGCCGAACGGAGAACCGGCCGGGGCCCATTCGTCGGCTGACAGGCCAGTTGGAACTGCACACACATGGAGGACATTCCCCGCGTGTTCGGAAACATCCTGCTCCCCAGGGGCTGGTTCTGGACCTGCTTGAGGGGAGAGGATCGCTTAACTACATTCCCGCCCGACTCCCTGCCGGAACTCTTTGCTGCCTCGAGTCGCCTTCTCACCATTGTCCTACCCCAGGCTCCACCCCGGGAGCCCGGATGTTACCGCCGCCGTCTTCCGCCTCTGCCTTTTCGAGGCCTTCCTGTCGGAGCTACGTTCTCCCTATCCGAAGCGGAGTTCGTCTCCCTCGCAACTTCCCTAGTGGGGAGTCCCCAGACTCTCGCTTCCTACAATGTTAAGACTATTGGCCGGCTGGCCTGTGCCCTTGCGAAGTCCATCAACTTCTACCTCCACCGCTTCTGGATGCCCTGGCCTCCGAAAGCAGCAAGAACTTCGTCAAGCGTTTACCCTAGACAATCGTGCAGCTATTGATTATTTGTTGTTGTTACATCACCAAGGTTGTGAGAATGTACATAATATGTGTTGTTTTTAATCTTTCTGTATAATTCGCAGTTGATCCACATGAAAGTGCGCGAGCTGCAAGAAGTTGTATCTAATCTGAAGTATGATGTTTTGCCCCATTGGTGGTCAGCCCTCTGGAGCTGGCTGCCGTCAGAGGATGGTTGAGTGCTATTGTACAGCTCTGCATTGGTTTAATTGCCAATGTGCCTTGTTATCGGATCTTGTTTCGCTTGCCAACGCGTGTCTAATATTGCTCTTGTAACGTGTGCTAAGAAACCCCTCACATTTCCCTTACCCCGCCCAAGTGCCTCTAATGTTGCAATAAGCAGCTTGGCAGCCAACTTGACTCAAACGTATGGAGGAGACAAGCTGGTCCCTTTAAATCGCCCCTTAAGCGTTTCGGCCCCCCGTTTTAAAATGTAAAAAAGGAGGAGATGTAGTAGTGCACTGCTGCGACCCAGCAGTGCCGTGAGTAGAACGTTGGGACGCTAACGGACTCCGCTTTGGCGCTTGCCGATGCGCATCAGCACTCCCCACTCCTCATCCCCCCATGGAGTCACGGAGTGCGTGGAAACTGTCTGGCTGAATCACCGGGGGCAGCGACAATGGTCTTGCGCCCCAGGTGAGGATTAGGGTCAGACAGCGTCGCAGCTCTTCTCCATGCAAGACGTGAGCCAGATGAGATCATGCATCACATGATGATCTCCCGACCTCCCGCTCTCCCGGAACTCCCCCCAGTCCTCCCTCCTACACGCCCCCGATAGAGTAACAATAAAAGGTGCCAGGAACCGGCAGACGGGAGACTCGCTAGGAACACGGACCTCCGGTCTCCCGCTGCTGGCGATCTCCACCAGATGTTATCTCCGCGTCTCGTCTCGTTCTTACGCTGACCGCGTGGGTCGACTACAGTTGCTGACAGTGCCCAGGCCAAGTCTCAAAAGCTGAGACCTCCAGTGTGGCTTACAGTCTTCTCCACTAGCCCTCTCCAGCACCAGTTTGGTGTAGAGTGGCTTTTTTTAAGGTCTAAGGGAATAAAGTCTGATAGCTCAGGAGTGGCAGTGGATGAAATTAAATATGTTTGAAAAGTGGTCCATCCATGCCTGTGCTGGGACTAAAAAACTGAGGGGGTGATGCTGATAGGATATTGCCCAGAACTTTTTATTCTTATTAGCAAGTGAAACATTTATTAATCAGTTTCAGCTCTTTTTTTGAAACTTACTTTTTTTAAGGGCAACAGTGAGCTGGTAGTTTTATTAGCTTACAATATCTTGCAGGAAGAATGGTTGCATCACTATTACAATAACAGCGATACAAGATACGTAGTTGGTTTTTCAATATCTGACAGTTTCTATCAAACCGTATATTAAAGCTATTATTAGTATTTTTACTACTACTGACTGATCTGCTGCTGAAAACTATCAATTATGTTAGCAATAAGTTTACCATAAGAACAAAGAGTATCCAGAGCACACTGAGAGGATTAATTATTTATTGGTTAAGCTCAATCAGAATGTTAAGGTTGACCAGCTTGGTAATATCATGATTCACTCTTTTGGTCTACTGGACTCTTTTATAATAATGCACATTTCCAGAAGAGGAATTAGGATGTGCCATTAATGGAAAATGATCACTGTATACATCAGGGGGTCCCAATCTTTTTGAACCTGTATATATCAGGATCTCCAACCTTTTGGAATTCTGACATAGCATGGTAAGCATAGCCACAAAATTCCTGACACAAAATGCCCCCTGGAGATGGTAAAACCAGTCATAAAATGGGTACTACGTCTTACTTTCAGTCACACTATGAAGATTCCTGTGCTGTAGTGGCAGTTGCTGCCAATGTTTTAAAAAATCTGCACAGCCAATCAAATCTCCAATGCTGATTAGAGACTTGTGGGGCAAAAGCCCCACTGGGCCCCACCTACTTTCTATAACACTTGACAGGTGCCAGAAAAAGTCCCAGCAGGTACCATGGTGCCCATGGTAATCAAGTTGAGGACCCCTGATCTACATGGTCTGCCACAGAAAAATCCCAAACATACCTTCTCAGTTATAGATGATGACATAATGGATAATGTTACTTCCCCATGGAGAACTAAATGTGTATTGACCAGGTGAGTCAAGGGGTAAAGACCCATTTATGATTATTCTACCAGAGGAAATAAAGAAATTGGCCAACAAAACTCTGGCATAATTGATCTGAAGGTCTTTCGAGTGCCTCATATAGGGTAAGGGGCAAAAGAAGAGCTATTCAAATCATAGCCCACAGCAGCCATAGCTTAAGAACAAATCATTCTCCCCGATCCCAGAATTGAAGTCTCCTGCTATAAAAACTTCTGCCTGGGGTAGTGTAGAGGCTAAAGTGTTGGACCCAGGTTCATATTCCCCCTCTGCCACAGAGGATTGTTGAGTGAAATTGGTCCTGTCACACACACTCAGTCTAACCTACCTCACAGGATTGCAGTGAGGACAAACTGGAAGAGAGGAGAACAATGTAAGCTGCTTTAGTTCCCCACTGAAAGGTAAGATATAAATTAAGTAACTAAATAAATCTCCCTATGAAGAATCACTTTTAGGGAAAATGAAAGGGAAAGGTTGAAAGGCTAACAGGAAATACATCTGATTTCATCTACACTGTAAAGTCTCTCATAATTCATAACTGAGCCCTGTAAAGTCTCTCATAATTCATAACTGAGCCGTTCGGGGATAGGGCGGTATACTAAATTTAATAAATAATAATAATAATAATTCTTGGATAATAGAATTTTTCTGTTGAGTTTGCTCTGAATCTTGGAAAATCGAGATAACACCACAAAGACCAACATTTATTGTAGCATAAGCATTCGTAGTCCAACGAACAGTTCACCAATGCATGAAATATTATTTCAGATGTACACCTATATTTTACGCTGTCACAAAAATCTGTTTTTAAAACTAGCTGGGGGAATCTGGATTGGGGCTATGATGCTGGAGGCTGGGCCCTTTTTCTCCTTGCTATCCCCCTGACACTGCCCCAGCTATTTGCCTTAGAAGGAAAAAAATGACCAGCGGGGAATGGGTTAACCTCCGCCCTAGTCCAACCTCTACTACTCCCTCCCCTTAAAAAAAAAATTGGCTTGTGGAGAGGTGACCAGTGATTTGCCATTTGGTCTATTGGCACCCATGGATCAAACAGAAGCAACTATTATTGCAATCTAGTTTAAATACAAAGAAATTTTCCAGACTGGATGAACAGTATAGAGTTCATTCTTCTCAGAACTTTGTCCTAGAGACTCTAAGACAAGGGGGGAAATAAATTGACTTCCCCAAAACATGAGTCTATTGATCGGAGCTGCATACTTTGATTTTTAGTTAATGTTCGTACACTGGGACATTATACTGGGAAAGAAATTCTTGCAGTTTTATGCCATGCTTTCAAATTCTCAAATGGTAGAAATGTGATTATTAAAAAAGGCTGTTAGATTACACCACAGCATTGGCAATCAATATACCACCCTGACATTCTGCATGACCAACATGGTCCACATAGTTCCAGGACCACAACAGCTGGATCATATTAGTTAGTTTGATAAACTCCAATGCAAGGTGGGGCATAGGACTCAGGATCTCATACACCAAGCACAATACCAAGTAAATCAAGAATGAACTAGCATCTGCATGATCAGAAACACATAATTTGTTCATTAGAGGAAGTGCAAACAGACATTGCTTTAAAATTACTTACCTCAGTATAGTCTAGTAAACTTCCTTTAATCTGCACCTTAAAACAAGAAGAAAAATCATAATAGTTTCATTTGTTAGATATCTGCAACTCAAAAAAGTATTTGCAGTTCCATAAAAATACCACAAAAGGAGATTACGTATTTATTTAATTCATTCATTAATTCATTTAAACCCTATCTTTCTGCTTTATGGAGACCTAAAGCATACTTCATATGAAATAACATAAAATGAATGTTCATTCCAAGAATAGTACTAAAAGCTACTGTAAGCTGTTTAATAAAACCTATTCAGACTCTTTCAGAAAGCTGGGGGCAAGAGGTGGGGGGGGGGGAGTTATAGGGAAGATGAAGGTCAGGAACCATAAACTGCTTCAATTGAATGTACTATTAGTGAAACTCTATCTTAGCCCTGAAGGAGATGGTCTTTTCAGTGATGAAGACATGGAGAGGGAAAGAATGGATTTTAGCAATAAACATAAAGTGGCCCCACAAATATCTAATCTACTTATCCTTTATAATGTATAGGAAAAAATGTATTTGCCATTTGCAGGCAGTCAGGTCCGCTTGCACTACACTAGGGGGACCAAGAGAATGACCTTGGTTTTGAAACAACTGTCAGTTTTTCCAAATACGCAAGTAAAGACCTCAGTGGATGGAACCATGGTTCATTTGCTCCAGCACATAAGAAACATAACGATAAATGACGAAAGTTAATAATAATGCGCAAAGGCAATGTCGACTTAAAGGAATTCATGCACTGGCATATTCCAATGGAGATTCATTCAAAAAGCACATGGTCAAGCTTTCTGAGGCACGAAAAGAGACCAGCATATGGCTTAAAAGCAACCACTGAACAGAAAGGGGGCTTGAATGAAGACAGCACATTGAGAAGGGATAGCAATCAAAACAGAATATCAGCATCCTAAAATTAGTCCAGCCAGCTGTGTTTTGAGTTGGAATCACACATGCATGAGCAGCTTCTTCCTTCTGCCTCTTCTTTGCTCTGTGCTTAGAAGTAATTAATTCTTGAAAAATGAAAATTGCTATTTTATTTGTTTAAAATCTCACAGAGTGCAAAGCCAAGCAAGACATTAAAACCCAACACTATGAATTTTACAGTAAATTACTTTAATAGTAGGATGTTACGGGTCGTGTTCCAGTAGTGTTTTCTCCTGATGTTTCGCCTGCATCTGTGGCTGGCATCTTCAGAGGATCCAGCCACAGATGCAGGTGAAACATCAGGAGAAAACACTACTGGAACATGGCCGTACAACCCAGAAAACCTACAATATCCTAGGGATTCCAGCCATGAAAGCCTTCGACAATACTTTAACAGTGATAGTATTTTGTTTAAAAGAGACAATCCCTATTGTAATCTCCCTTTCAGTGTACCACTACTTTTGCATATTTATTTTATCTACAAATTATTTGGCATTCACAAAATCAGGAAACACTATAACCATCAAATTAACTTGTAGCAATTGACATATACACATTTATTTACCTCTCTAATCTGCTTCATCCAGGCTTCTCTTCCAACGAGTTCCTGATGGAAAACGACTGGAGCAGAATTTAAACTGAAGGCCACTGTACCATTACCACTTTCTTTAACAAATGGCTGAATGTCGACATTTAGCTGAAACATAGAGTCAAAATATTGTGTAAAGTAAAAGTAGCACCTCATTTAACATCAACCTTATCAATACTTGCTATCACCTGGATGCAAGGGTCCTCATCCTCCCCCATCTGAAATATCCACATGAAAAGAACTGCTTTTCAGGAATTCTGAAACATAATCAGATCATTTCTGATTATGTTGCCTGATCAAAATCTGATTAGTATCAGCATATTGTTCAGCTGCAAAATGTAGACATTTGTAACCACAGAACACATATGTTCATATTTAAATATACCTTTTCAAACATTCTAGAAGGATTGTTTTTGGCTTGAATAGTTAAGTTTTACTGTATCCTGTTTTATTTTTTTTACTCCAAATGTAAGGACAACCATTTCTGAGATGTGAGAGTTCCCCAGAGACAGAAAAGCAGTTACCTTTCTAGCTTAATTCAGTGATTAGTTGAGACATACCAGTCTTTCAGCTAGAAAGCAAGGAAGAGATAATACAATGCCTGAGCTCATCCCAAGCAGCATGCCTGCCTTTCCTCTGTCCCCAGACTCTAGTGTAACAGAGTCAAACAATGCAAGGCACCAGGAGACTGTGACTGCATCTCTGAAGCATTTTCATTGGTAAGTAAGGGGAGGGGTGATTAGTGTTGGCCTGAGACATGAAAGAGAAGGTGCTTAATGCCCCCTCAACACACCCCCATGCTATCCTCAGGCCTGAAACAACTCCACTGAGGAAATATATAAAGCTGTCTGTACTTGCCTATGTATTTCATCTAATGAGGAAAGTAGAAGCCTCAGGGGACCATTTGCATCCAACTTTCTTTCTATGGCTGCTGCTGCTGCTTCCTTTTTTGGCATTGTAACAGCTGGCACCATGAAGTTTTCAAGGGAAGAGATGTTCAGAGATGGTTGCCATTGCCTGGCTCTTCATTACAACTCTGAACATCCTTGGTGGTCTCCCATTAGGGCCGACCTTGTTTCCAAACCCTATCATACTAGCTTCTTATGGTAGGAATTCTTTGTCTTCCCATAATTTAGCTAATGGAAATGTTGTTACAATAAATAATAAAAGGATCAATTCTTTCCTTATATAAAGGACTTTTACTATATGGGAAGATTCTATCCTGTGCATTATATTTAGGCTTTGCAATTTTATTCCCAAACCAAAGGAACTGCTCTGCCACTGAAGGCCAAGAAAGCAACCCTTAATGTCTTCCTCTGTCGACTAGGTTTTTAATTTCTATATGTAATTTTTAAAAGTTGTAAGTTTCTATGATACAGTGCAGCAACAAACTCCCTTGACATATTTATGACAGTTTTGAGACCCACAGAGGAAGCCTTATTGAGGGACCATCCATAGGGCCTGTGTAGCCGCCACCTCTAGGCTGTGGAACTCCCTTTCCTAGGAAGCAAGACTTGTGCCATCTCTTCAAACTTGTTAAAGCAAATTAAATATACTTTTATTTTTTGAATGAGCTTTTAGTTCTCCTATTTTAAATGTTATGCTCTTGTTGATTTTTTTAGGGGGGTTCCTAGGATTTTATTATTTCAGTATATTTTAATGTATTCAGTATATGATCCCGATGCTTTTTTAATCCATCGATAAATGCCCCTAGCAGGCAGAAAGGTGATCAGCTAAAACAACTAAATAACTTTTTATATATCTTTCCATAAACAGTTGCTTGAGCAGAATGCTCAAATTGAACAATGTGGTTTAAAAAAATATTAAATAGGGTCATCTGTAGAAGCAGAACAAAATGAAAAGATAATTGAGGCTTCTTTATTATTTTAGATTTTGAGCACTGGAGGGAGAGGGCAGGCATACCTTTTGACTCATAGACATGTGCTTTCCATACTTAAATGCCATATTCTGGATCCCTGCATCATGCTTTGCCAACTCCATTGCAGCTTGGCAGCTCTTTGCTAGCAAGGCACTATGAGATAGGAAAATTTGTTCTTCCCACATTGATATTCCAATGTCATCTGTGAGACCATTTTCCTAGAAACACAATAAAACCTAAAGTGAATGACAGGGGGAAAACAAGGATTAAACCCTGTAGCAAATGTGCATACAAACCCAGAACCTTGATTACACAGGTAAAGTACTTATTTATACTGAATGAGAATCTTCCAGAGCAAGGTAATAAAACTTACAAACTGACAAATATTAGCTGCTGAAATTCTATTTTTCTACTCATCTCCTTTTGACTTAATATCCAAATCATGCTCATTCCGATGATTTTTATAGATTTATAGATTGATGACTGCCAGTACGGATCTTTCCCACTTTCGGCTTCCACCTTGCTCAGATATCTCAGAGTTGCATGAGAAAGTGTTGGGTAGGAAGAGTGATCATGTCAGCTAGGACGTTTCCACTCATGCTTCATTGCATGCAACCCTTAAAACTTTAAATGATCAAGTCGGTTTACTATAGCTACTAACAAACGCATTACAAATTCAGCAAATTTGGCTTGTATTTGTGCTGAATTCAAGGTCCCCAAATGCAAGCCAAACCAAATCCATTGGAATGCCCGAATCTAAACCATGATTTGGGCATTCCAATGGATTTGGGGGTGTTTAAAGGGAGCCCAGAGGATCTCATTAAATCCCCCCCCAATACACGCCAAAGTGGTTGGTTGGATTTAAAGAGACCCTCTAGGCTCCCTTTAAACAACAAGGGAAGTGTTCTTCTTTTGGTATAGATTGGGGCGCCGGATTTAAAGGGAGCAAGGTCCCACCCTTTTGGGGGTCCATAAAATTGAATCTCCTGAACCAAGCTTCACCAAACCTGGGTGCTCTTGCCAGGAGTGTCTCCTGGAGCCACCCTGAATGCTTGGTGCCTCTACTTTGAAAAATGTGCACCCTGCTTACACACCCTGAAATTCCCCATTGGCTGCAATGGAGCCAGTTCAGAGCAGAGAATCTGGAGAAATGTTGGGGTGCCTGTCAGGGGCACATTTTTAACCTAGTGGTACTAGAATTTCAGGGTATCATCAGGAGACTCTCCTGATGATACCACACAGGTTTCATGAAGTTTGGCTCAGAGGGTCTGAAGTTATGTACCCTCAAAGGAGACCCTTATCTCCTATTATCTCCCTTGGAAACAATGGGGGATCCGGCACCCCCTTTGGGGGTCCATAACTTTGGACCCCATGAACTAAACTTCACAAAATCTGGGAGGTGTCATCGGAAGAGACTCCTGAAGATACTCTGAAATTTTGGTGCCACAAGCTTTAACAATGCGCCCCCTAAAGGCTGAACATGAAAAAAACACTTAAAATGGCAAAAAATGCTAATGAATCCGAAGAAATTCTATACCGATAATTTTATAGCCAAATCTGAATTTTGCCATTTTTTTCGATATTGCTCAAGCTGACTCATTACTGACCTAATCTAAGCGTGTCAATGAGATTTCATCAGACATCAAAACAAAAAAAAATCAGAAGACTTGTACATATGGATTTTAAATGCTGGCTGAAGAAAAGGTATTGGGAAGAGAAGGAATAAGCAGGGAGAAGTTAACGATCTCTCTTCCAGCCTGCTGTTTTTCCCCTGCAGATTACTAGCTCTTATGCTGCACTGTAGAGGAGAATCACTAGTAAGGGCCCATATTTACATGAATATGCTTTATAGTAAGTCACCTGGAAAGGACCATGGAGTGGTGCTGCCAGTCACAGTAGGTGTACATAGTACAAGGCAATTATTTGTTTAGATTATGATTTAAGCAAAGATTATTAAGGTAATTACTGTTTAATGTTCATTATTACACCACTATTTGCTGTTCACAACCACTATTATTACTTATTGTCTATGGTTCATTATATCATTGTATTGTCGAAGGCTTTCACAGTTGAATTCAACTGGTTCTGGTGGGTTTTCTGGGCAATTAAATTACCAGACCACAGCCACACAGCCCGGAAAACCCACCAGAACCATTATATCATTGTTTGTTATATAAATGTTATATAAAAAGGCAAAAAATCCAAACTTCACATCCACGCTATAGGGGTCAATGCTATCAGTCACAAACCAGGAAAGGGATTTAGGCGTCTTAGTTGATAGTTCCATGGGAATGTCAACTCAATGCATGGCAGCTGTGAAAAAGGCAAACTCTATGCTGGGGATAATTAGGAAAGGAATTGAGAATAAAACTGCAAAGATTGTCATGCCCTTATATAAGCAATGGTGCTTAATCGCGACTTTGGAGTACCGTGGCTCCAGTTCTGGTCAGCTTGCGCATCTCAAAAAAGTTGCTGCTGGGATATTGAGGGAGATAGAAAAAAGTGCAGAAGGAGAATGGCAACAAAAGGATGATTGAGGGACTAGAGCTACCTTCCCTATGAGGAGAGGCTGCAGCGCTTTGGGACTCTTTTTTTAGTTTGGAGAGGAGGCTGGCTGAGGGGGGGGATATGGCGATTGGGGAAGTCCACTAGCAAATTATGCATGGGGTAGAAAATGTTGACAGGAGAGACATTTTTCTCTCTCTCTCAAGCCAATACTCAGGAAACTAGGGATTACATTCATTGAAAATGCTGGGGGGGGAAGAAATTAGAGGATCTAATAAAAGGAAACACTTCTTCACGAAGCGATGGTGATTGGTGGTGTTTGGAAGATGTATGCTGTCTACAGGAGGTGAGTGATGAAGCAAATCTAACCTGGATAATAGCTTTAAAAGGGCTTGAGACAGATTTATGGAGGAGAGAGTCGATTTATGGCTACTGCAATCTTGATCCTCCTTGGAGTCTGAGAATTTTGCAAATGCCTTAACAGACCAGGTGATCGGGAAGCAACAGCCGCGACTTGAGGGCCATTGGCAGGTTCACATCCTACATTACGTGAAGTCTCCCAAAGGCACCTGGTGGGCCACTGCGAGTAGCAGAGAGCTGGACTAGATGGACTTTGGTCTGATCCAGCTGGCTTGTTCTTATGTTCTTATGTTCTTAAATGTGTATATTAAAAAAAATTCCTAGGACTAGGGGTTTTCAACAATGACTTTCTACATTTAACGGGGGGGGGGGGGGGGGTGCTTCAAATTTTGTCTCACCCCTGCAAAATACACCACAGTTTTACTGGCTGTTATAACCAGGTTGTTACAACCAGTTATTTGGTTGACAAATACATTTCCACGATGGCACCCCGGCCTTTTCCACAAAGTGTCCATTGCCCTTGAATCATAGCCATCTTCTGAAGCTTAAGGAAACTAAGGTTACACCAAGGATACATGCCTGTAAGATTATTAAAGCCTGTGGTGCGTTTTGTCACTGCTTTCAGCATGAGCCAAAAGGTATTTAAAAAAGAAACCCAGAAAAGAAACTGTAGAAAAGGTACCTATGCCATCTAACAATCCTGTCCCTGTAAGTTTCTTCAATTAAATTACTTAGAAACAAGCAAGAACTAAATCTGCATGACACCATAATTTTCTAGAAAGGTATTATCTGTCATGAAATTGGTAACGAATGAAATAAAATCCCCCCATTCAGCTCTAATCTTTCTCCCTTGTGGCTATGGCCAAGGAGTGCTGTGTTGCAAGGGAGGGGATAATATGAGACTGATGGGAAAAGTAGTACAATTCTGCAAAGCCAAGTTGCTGAACATTGTATCAAAATTCATTGCTTTCAGACACAGCATTTACTTGCATGGAGAAGAAGGAAGGGAAGAGAAGGAAAGAAAAACCACATGTTTGATGCTATATGTGTAATGACAAATGGAAAAAAATCAGGCTTAAACTCCAACTGTGTGACATCTGACAGCCATAATGTCAAACATTTGTGTTTCAAAATTTCCTTGATTTCAGAAGGGCAAGGAGAGAAGGGCAAGGGCAGCCCTTTAAAATCCAATTATTAGCCCCTGGTTTAAAACACATTCTGAAGATGATGAAAAAGTGGTTGCAGCTTAGACCCAGAAATGCTGGATGGACAATTAGCATGATAGCCAACTCAGAAATGCGATTTAATATTCCTCTAATTAAATTCCACTAAATCCCAGTCTCATTAATGCAAAGACTGGAAAGAACAGCAGCAGCAGAAACCCAGACAGGAAGGTGACAAGGACCGGCTGATGAGAACACACTAGCTTTCAAGCAAAATACAAATTCTCAGATTTTATACTTGCATATATTTGGCAACTTAGTTGAGCCACTTAACCATTCTCTGTAGGCTTAATATGATTGTGCTTTCTGGTATTACTGACAGGATACTGTCTTTCAAAGAAGTTGTTAGGGCTCAGTCTGGTCTGGCTGGGGTTCCTTGGAGAGAAGACTCAGAGAAAAGGGGATTGTTTTGGTTCCAGATTCCCAGGCACTGCCTGTAAACCCAGAGCCTGAGAAGTCAGTAGTTCCTGCAGGATCAGGTCCAGAGACTCAGGCAGAGCATTCAGGCTGGGATCCACAGCCAGGGTCTAGCTCTGAGACTCTTCAGCCTCTTGCTACTATGCCAGAGGGGACCCTGCCAGCTCTGTCACCTGCCCCCTTGTCTCTGAAGCCCCAGGCGCAATGCAGAAGGAGACTGTGTGCTGGTTTACAGCAACGGAGAAGCAGCAGAAGGTTAGCAGCTATGGGGTGAGCTGGATTGAATGCAAAGTCTTTGCAGAGGCCAGACTAAAGTAACCCAGCTGGAAGAGGTTATTGCACTAATGGGATGCTGGCTATAAAAGAGAGGTTGCAGCTGAGCTAGCTTGTGGCAGCAACCTTGTGGTTCAGTTTACAGGTCACTATTTCTGTTTCTAGTCTTTGTCTTGGTTCCAGGCTCTGTATACACATTAAACAACTGAACTTGCTAAGAACTGAGTCTAGACTATCTTTGGTTCCTGAGGACTGGTAAGTAGACCCAAGCACATAGTAACAATGAGTGGGGATCGACCAAGCACTACTTGACTATTCAACACAGCACCAAGTACAATGTACTCCTTTCGCATCCAGAGATAGCTTAGAAATCACACAAAATACGCTGCTTACAGTAGCTAGTAGAAAATAAATACTGAAAGAACTCCAATTGAATGTACTGCCTTATTTCACGCAAGCCAGCTTCATTTATCCCAATGAAATACAAACATCTGAAACAATAAGAAAACATGATTTTTCTCTACCACAAAAGGGTGTACGACAAATACCTGAGCACTTCAAAAAGGAACACATAAACTAGTTTCTCCCTACAAATGCACATGTTGTTTTTAATGCACAATTTACAGCACATTTTAATACTGCAGTTTGTTACAGATCGTTTGTTATTACAAACTTCAGTTAACTCTAAATTAGAACAATCTATACAGATTTTTAAAAAACCCAATACACTATTTCAGCTACAAGTGAGATGATTCAACAATCTTTATTTTCCCATCTGGGTAGGAAAGAAGCCAATAAAATTACGAGTCTTCAACAGCAGCAACACACTTATTCTGAAAGCTTCTTGGATGTGATTGATGTCTCACTTAGAAGATGTCTTACTGCTTGCTGAACATGACAGGACATATTTTATTGGTCTATTAATACATGCCTTTGATGTTTGTGATAAAAAAGGGTTAGAATAAATTGGTCCATAAAATACACCCTGGAGTGCCTTAATATTTTATTTTACACAAATTCTAGAGAAACCTATTTTTTTTTCAAAAAAAATGGAAAGGTAGTTATGTCCTTTCACTGCCTTAAGGAGACACTGCCTAAAAGAAACAGGGAAGAGGGTGGGCCTAGAAGGAATGGAAGGATCCATTGGATACTCACCGTGAAGGGTCTTTCTACTGTAGTTAAGTGGGGCATCTTGTGTGGGTGTGATCTCGACCAATTGCAGAGAGGCAGGAAATGATGAAATTCTTCCATGTACTTCCTGTGAGGTCTTGGGGTCACCTTCTTCAGTGCTTACGCCTGGCATAGTAATTTATAGCACTTTAAGTAACCAGGGAACATATAACCAACTAAAACACGGAAGAAAAACAAACAACGGCTCGGCAAGAACTAGGAGCACCAGAACAGTGACAACAATAACGACAACCCTAAACGTTGAACAGTCTGAATACATGAATTTAGTTGATAACAGAGAGAGTAACATCGGGAAACAAATGGAACTAGAGAGGCCAAGATGCCCCACTCTACCTACAGTAGAAAGACTCCTTCACAGTGAGTATCCAATGGATCCTTCTACTGTAGAGATGGGGGTGCATCTTGTGTAGGACCTCCCGAAAGCAATTAGTGTACCGAGATTCGGTGGGAGCTCATTAGTCCCCGATGATACTTTCCAGTACCCTTTTGCCAAAGTGCTGATTCTGCCGAAGGCCAGGGACCGAATTTTTTATAATGGCGGTATGAAAGGTGGAAATGGAAGACCAGGTATTGCCCTGCAGATGTCTTGCCCACCGATGATGATTTCGAATGCTGCTGCGTTAATTACGCAGCATTGCGCGCACTGAAGTGAGCTGTGACTCCCTGAGGGACCGTAGAATCTAAGAAGTTTTGTATGCGTTTCGCGATGTGCAGGCTTTCAGGGTACTACCACTGATTGCTGCCTTGTGAACATTTAGCGCCTCCCAAATTGGGCATGGGCTAATGTTGATATGAACATTACTCTCTGATTTTTTTTGGAACTCCTCCGTTCTTGTTATGTGGTATGCTTTTAAGGCACGCCGTGTGCGTATCTCAATGTGTGCCAATACGATTCTCCTTTGGGATGAGAAGGGTCTCGGCATAAAGTTGGGAACAACGATCTCCCTGGCATGACGTGGAAAGGGGAGTTAACGCCTAGGAATGAAAGTTGGATCTGCACTTAAGACGCATATACCCCTATCCTTATGGAACCACGCTTAAGAACTTTGAGTTTATTGAAAGAGCGAAGGGTTCAGCCACTCTTCTGGTCGGCGATTATTGCAATTAAGAATAATGGCGTTTTCAAACCTTTACCACTCCATTTGATATGTACCGTTTGTATGGAGTTCTAACGGGGGGCCTAGTGAGGTGCTTCGATAGGACAGCTGCTCAGAGGCGCCAAGAGGGAAACCTGTGGACCACCGCGCAGGTTATATTGGGACAATTTTACCCTCTTAGGAAGTTCAGAACGTCCCGTGGATACTGGTGATAGGGGATATAAGCCCACACAAGCGGGATAACTAACGGTAGCAAGCGTTTGAGCTGCCAATTGCCTCCGCGCAAGGGTGGAAACACTTGAGGTCCCATTGAGTAGCCCTGTTGCAGGGAATTCCAAGATAACGGTGATGGATGGTTCCGTGGGGTCATAAGCCGTTTGCGTCATATGTCACCACCTGAAAGCGTAGGCGGCCTTCCATGAGCAATTCTTAGATGCGAATTTGACTGGCTCGAGCCCTGTGTCTGGCTGCATTAAGATAGTAGATGTGGACTTCTTCGTCGAAAGCACTCTTTTTCCTGAGGTTTGCCCGCTCAAGAGCTATTAAGCGGTCAAACCAGACCAAAGCTGGATCGGGATGCAATAATGTGATAAATTTCGCCAAGGAAGTGGCGGAAGTGATTAGGCGGAGAGCTCGAAGTGGGTTCTCGCGATGGACAGTTGTTCAGGATGGTGAGTGGAACCAGGGTCTCCTGGGCCATCTGGGGGGCTACAAGGCGATCACCAAAATGCCGGATATGATCCTGCTATGCGCAGAGCCGAGGGGATCAGGGAAAGGGGAGGGAAAGCATAGAGGAGATTTGGAGGCCATAAATCGCAGCGTTCAGGCGTACCGTTACTTTACTGCCTGTGGATGGTAGTGTCCGGGTCATGAACTTTGGAAGTTGATGGTTCTTCTGGGGAAGCCCCGAACAGGTCTACCTCGGAGTGCGAAAGGTGTTGCACCATCTTGAAGAAGACCACGTGGATCGAGTAGCCATTACTCGGTTTCTCGCGAGCGACAGGTTCTGGCCTGCTGAGCCAATCTGCCTCTCTAGATTTTGGACTCCTGATGTAGTAGGCTTCGAAAGTGATACCTTCAAGTTCTCCTCGCCCATCGGAGGATTTCTGTTGCTTCCGAGTGGAGCCTTTGCCGATCTAGAGCCTCCTGGTTGTTGATGTACATCTTGACAGCATTGTCCGTTCTTATGATGACATGTTGGTAGCGAATTTGTGGCGTGGAAAATGTTGAAGAGGCAAGGAAGAGTCGCCGAAGTTCCAGCACATTGATATGGAGCGGGATTCTTCCAGAGACCAAGTTCCCTGGACATACAGTTGATTGAGTGTAGCTGGCGAAGCTGGCTGGCGCGCCTGGGCAGGCTTCGAGCCTGAAGGAGCATGTGAATAACGTTTTCTGGCCTGGTCTGAGGTTGGAAGCCGGATTCGTCCGCAAGAGTAGCTGGAGGCGCAACTCTTGGGGGTATGGTTAATCTTTCTGTCTTTTTTGGCAATAATGTCCAGCTGGTATGCGGAGGAATTGTTGGAGCGGTCTGCGGCGTGGAAGCGTACCCTTAACTGGGTCGGAGTAGATTACTGAGATGAAAATCCCCAGCAAACTTGCCAAGGTTTTAGCAAGGACGTACTTCTGTTGGACGCGGTGACTGGTAATATGTCGCTTTTCTGATTTTTTCATACAGCCTGCTTCTGGGATGAAAAGAGTCTTGTACCGTGTCCAGCACTGCACTCTAGGTATTCTAGCCGTGTGGAGGAATGAAAGAACTTGCACCTTTGTTTACTGATAAAAAAGCCATGCACAATGCTAGAGGTTTCTTGAACTACCTGGGCGTCGGTGATGGCCTTGGAGGATGGGGCGTGGCGGAATCAAGCGAATCGTCGAGGTGGTAGGGTGAAGACGTGTATCCCCTATTCCCTCAGCATGATGACTGGAGCCAATAGTACGCTGGAGAAAGGTTCTTGGGACCGTGGCTGAATCCGAATAGCTACGCATGCCTTGAACTGGATAATGAAGACGATCCCATGGCTTAATCCTGTGTACTCTGTGCGGGCTGTGAACGGCGATGGAGTAACAGGTTTTGGTCAGACTCCAACGGTAAGCCAGCATCTGGCGCGAAGTGGGCAGATCTTCCGGAAGTAAAACTGAGCAGAAGGGTTTCATGCCTGGGCACGGACTTGGGACCATTGACGTGGGGCTGTGGGACGCTTCAGGTTGAGTATTCCCAGCCTCCGGGCCACTTGTTTGGGACTGCAGTTCTTAAATGGGAGGCCCTTTATGTTATCCGTTTCGGCAGTACTGGGTTGGGCATGGCTGGGTCTTGTGAGGTGGAGATGAAATTTGCACTCAGGCCGATCCTTCTGGCACGGCAGGGCGTAAATCAACAGGAAGCGATGAGGAGGGCCGTTGGTCTCCTGCTATCACATGAACTTGCATGACTCTCGCTGTCCACCTATCCACGTGGCTCGTGCCAACAGTGCTGAAAGTGTTGGAGACGGCCTCCCACCGGGATGCTTTGATCGTCATTGCTTGTTCGGCTGGAGTTGATGGCTTCTGGCCTTGGCTACATTGTTGGAGAAAGGGCATTCAGTGCCGAGAGGAATGTTGATCTCTGCCAGAGTGAATGGGCCTGCCCTTGCAGACTGCATGGGTAAGGAACTGTGGGACTGCAGGCAGAGGAGCTTGCTGCTGGTAAAGACACTGTCGGATGCCCGGACTCCATTTGGCATGTGGCACGGGTTCTTTTGTTGTCTCCATTTGGGACAAGGACTTGGACTCCAATTCTTTTCCCAAATGAAAGCCCATCCAGTATGGCATAACCATTGGCACCAAGCTTGTTTGGATTGCTCTGAAACTTTACTGTAGGAAAATCCAGGCATAACGCTCATGGCTATGTTAGAAGTATCTGCTGTGGAACCTCGCTAGGCAGTGACATGGCTGAGAAGCAGGCATCTGCTAAGGAAGGACTGGCCAGCAAAAGAACCCTTCGGACCATTCTGATGGTACAGCTTCGACAGGAACCATCTCCGGAGACATTTGGAAAACACTGCATGCGGGACTCATGGCGCACTGTGGAGGATGGGATTTTGATGGCTGTCAACCTAATTTGGAGATCGTGCAGCCGACTCTGGGATCTCCTATCAAAAGGTCTTTGATATTACCCTCCCTCACTTGGCCAAAATTGCAGTAGTGCAAGATAGTATGGGACTTACAGGAGGCATCGACTGGAGGATTCTGGAAGAGGGGCAGTAAAACGGGTACTGAGAGCATCAGATATTTTTTTTTCTTAAAATTGGGGGGCAAGCCCTTGTGGGCAGTGGGATTGAGCCATTCCTTATGAGTCCATTTAACAAAGCATTCAGGAACAGGGAAATATTTTAATAGCCCTCCCCTATCAGCGGGGAAATAGGTGATGTTCCTTTTGATAGCCCGGTGTATGATTGGCTTGTTGGAAGCATTAATGGAAGGCTGGGGGGATTTGCTCTTCCGGCGTCCTCAGGAGTCATCGGCAGAATCCAGAAGCGGAGATAGTTTTAGAAATTAAAGATTGGATTTCTTCAGTTCGAAGAACTGTGGCCATGGATTGTTCTGCAGCTGGCTTCCAGGGGGCTTCCTCTGTGTCAGAGAATTTTCTCCCCATCAGAGCCCGTCTAAACTGGAGAATTCTTCTTCCTCCTCAGGCCAGAGTAAGACTAAAAGAGGTCCCTTCTGTAGGAGCCGGAGTCCTCGGTGAGACTTCGCGGGATCTAATAGGACCCGGCAGCGGGGCGGGCATTAGCTGTCCTTTGATCTCTTGCATCAAGAGCTTTGTCTATCTCCCTTCTAAGAAACTAAGCAAAAAGAAACTGCAGAAGCGGCGTTCATCCAGGAGGAGGAAGCGCTGGAGTTAACGCGCCCAGCATTTGAATCTCCCTCTGTTCAGGATCCTGTGGGTCTTGCCTGTTGGTGACATACAGGGAAGAGCTACAGCTGGTCGAGGGAGGCCAGCTTTGAGGTGTAGCTCCCTCGACTCGCTCCGAGGCCCTGGGAAGGCGGAGGAGGGTACGCTATCAAGTCTCCGGTTAGAGCTGGCGCCCTGGGAAGGCGCTGGAGCTCCCGGCGCTTTTGTCTTTTCTTGGCCGGGTTACTGGAATGACTGCGATGCCGGGCGCTAAGATTTTCCCGCTTCAAGCCCATGCTGCGTTCACGTCCATTTGAGGCGGTAAGGCGTTTCCCCTTCCTTGCGCAGCACGCCTGTCTTTGGCGGGAAGCGCTGCGCCTCCGCGCCGCAGAAATAGCTGGGCAAGTTTACGGCTGTTCAGAAGCGAAAAAGGACCTTGCCTGCGTCCATAATTAAACGAAAAGTTCCTCGCACGCCCAGCGAAGCGGTTGCGCAACTTCAAGCGGCTAGATTACTCTTCCTGCCAAGCGGTTCAGCTTTACTCAAATCTCTCTAAGGACTTCAGACAAGCATCAGACTGACACAAACAGACTACGAATAGGGTTTTGCCAGAGCCAAAAACTGCTGCGTCTGCTCTCTGTGCAGAACTTGAGAAAATACTGAAGGTGACCCCAAGACCTCAAGCAGGAAGTACATACATGGAAGAATTCTCATCATTTCCTGCCTCTCTGCAATTGATGCGAGATCACGTACCCACACACAAGATGCCCCACTCCTACAGTAGAAGTATCATCTTTTCTAATCACAATGTATTTAGGGGTACATTTCGGTTTGGGATCTACCTCTGTTTTGCTGTCTGTATCCTTCACTCATGAAATGTCTTCTTCCTCAGTTCCCTGCAATTTCATATGTGGACAGGAAAGTAGGAATTAGGTTCTGAAACAAACTTGTAATGAAACTGCAGTAGAAATTGGCTAGGAAAGTGATTTTTTTAACTTGTGGGGCATAACAAGGTTGAACACTAGAATTCTTTTTCAAGTAGCCAAGTAATGTTCTCCCCTCCCTCCTCCTTCTGCTAGAGATGCAAGGTGGGGGCAGTGAGATCACCCAGAGCCCCCCTTCCTCTCCCTTGCATGCCACCTCCCGCCTCTCCCCTTCCCTCCACTGGGGTGGGTGGGCCATGTCCAAATGCCAGGCCCCTCCCCTTTCCTCCCTCTTCTGCATGCCATCCCTCCTTCTTCCTCTTCCCTTGCATGCCACCCCTCCCTCCCTCCACTAGGGTGGGTAAAGGGCCGAATCCAGATACTGGGCTCCCTCCTCCCCCTCCCTCCGGCCATAGGAGTTTAGCCCTGGGAACCCACCAGCAAGATGGTCAATAGACTTACACTCTCCCCTATATGCTAACCCCACAGCAACTATTATTATATTATTTATTTAATTTACCCTCTATCCCCACCTTTTCTGATCCAGCTTAGGCTCCAGGGTAAGAGCTAACAGCCTGAAAATGTATATACACATATACATCAAATAATATATATACACAATCACAATAATTAAAAAAGCCAATACCTTTCAAAAAAAATTCTAATGGAAAAACTGGGAAATTTACCCTCTTCCCAAAGTAGAATATTGCTTGAAAGGGCTGAGGGTGTGGATTTTTTTATTTCAGTGAAGAAAATAAATACACATTTTGAATGATTAGCGAATCAAAAGGCCCCGGAATGTGTTTTCTGTAACCTTTTATTTTTTGAGTAAAACAAAACTAAGTCAAAGCTATACTGGCATATTAGTGCTAGAAATAGAATTTGGAAGATTAGATGAGCCCTTTATATCCACCTTGATGTGGTACTTTCACGAGCAAGGAGTACTACATTAAAATGTGTGTAGCAACCAGGATAAAATGACTTTATAGTAAAATGAACATTTACCTTTATTTTTTTACTTATGTGCTCTCAAATTATACTAGTTTTTTAGACAGGCCTATACCCAGTTTCTAAAACATTCTATGGCATATATTTGGCAGAAATGTTTTAAACAAAATTATTACCAAAGAGTTAAACTTTGTTTTGAAAAAAAAAAATTATGTTGGAAAATTTGTACCCTACAAAGTATTTGATTTACAATCTTGAATGGAAGTTAAACTCTTAAAATGGAAACCCGTGAATTTGGGTTCTGTTTTGCATACAAAAGAAAAACCAGTTAATAAATTAAATTACATAAATATTAATCAAAATTGTATGTATTGAAGGAGCAGCAGTGGCATAGGAGGTGAAGAGCTTGTGTATCTTATCTGGAGGAACCAGGTTTGATTCCCAGCTCTGCCAGCTACAAAGGTGGAGAGAGCTATCCAGAATTCAGATTAGCCTGTACACTCCCACACATGCTCAGCTGGGTGACCTTGGGCTACAGCTCACAGCTTCTCGAACTCTCTCAGCCTTACCTACCTCACAGAGATTGTTTGTTAGCTGAGGGAAGGGCAAAAGGAAGATTGTAAGCCCCTTTGAGTCTCCTGCAGGAGAGAAAGGGGGGATATAAATCCAAACTCTTCTTCTTCTTCTTAATAGCTATTTATTCACAATAATAAAAATGGCTCATGAATGCGTTTCATACTATGGGGCAAAACCGCAAGAGAATGGTAAAGCGGAACCTGATTTAGCAACTATAGGTATGTTGTCTCACCTTCTTCAAATCCTACAGCTTCCTTCTTTATGTGAAGTGTTGTTACCCATAATAAAACCTTTTGTCTCTATACTTATCTTTTATAACACTTGCCTCTCCTGTGTATATACCCCCACCCAACCATGCCAGTATTGTCAAATAGCGATACATGAGACCAGGAAACATTTATCCCTATTTAAACAAATAGATAATAGAAAGTTTGAGAGATGAGCTTTCCTGCAAAATACAACCAGGCCACAGAGCAGTACGAGGCTCAGTTGTGCCAGTCTATTCATGGGAGACGTTTTTGCAAACAATTCACAGTCTAATACAAAAAGTACTACTAATTATTAAATAATGAACGTAAAATGGGCATCTAGTATTTGCAGATTATTCAAGAAAACAATCCAACTCAATGACCATTGCATGTCATACATATAAGAAATATATACGCTTAGTCAGCTAAAATATAGAGAGGACAACATTTGGATTCCTTTTCTGGAGGGTTCAAGGTAGTCAAATCCAAAAAACTAGTCAATGAATCCATATGGAGGATGGATGGGTGAAAAGAGCTGTCAGGTCCCATCGCCCACTTATGGCAACCCAATAGGAGTTTCAAGGCAAGACACTCAACAGAGGTTAGTCACTAGCTTCCCTTTTCTCTTGATAGTCTCCCATTCAAGCATTAATTGAATTACTGACCCATATGCTTAGCAGCTTCTGAGATCTGACAAGATCAAGCTAGCCTGGGCTATCCAGGCTAGGGGTCATGAAGGATCATTTTTAAGTATTAACAAAAGATGTATTGTTCATTATTATTAGTCCCCTTGTACAGACATGGAACTCTGAGATCAGGTCTCGTAAAAATTAATCTTTGGTAGATACATCATTCAGACACACATAAAAGAAGGAGGGAGCAAGATGTCAATTCTGGGATTCGCAGGTCAGCCTTACAGTGGGTAAACTCATTTCTTCATGGCCGGTAACAGAGGATAACAAATATAGAAAGAATCTCAACATGCCAACTGTCACCCTATGGAGTCCCGCAGGGGGTAATTCTTCCTCTGATACTGTTTAACAACTCTATGTGCCCTCCTGCCAGGTTGATCTGGAGGTTTGGGTTGGGATGTCATATCTGTTGATGAATGGCCATCTGAATACTGTCCCAGACTTTCTGGACAGTGATCTGGAGGTTGTGCTGAAGTGATTGAAAGAGAGCTTGCTGAAGCTAAATCCATCTAAGACAGAGGTCCTGTGGCAGTGTTAGGGAGGCATGGATGGAGGTTGCCAACTGCAGACTCTCCTGATGGGGGGCACAGCTAATCCCTGCATCAACCACCAAGAGTTGTGATGTGTTAATTGATGGTTCTCTATTCACAGAGGCTCAAATCACATGTTGCTTGCCTTGCTTTTTACCATTCTTGCCAGACAAGACTGTAGCACTATCTGTCTCAAATCAACCTAGCAACAGTGATCTATGCAATGGCCAACTCTAGGTTGGACTGCTGCAACTCACTCAACACAGGGCTACCTCTAAGTGTGCTTTGGAAACTCCAGCTGCAACAAAATGCAGCAGATGCACATCCATCCAGCTGCATTGGCTCCAGATAGAGTACCAGATCAAGTTCGAGGTTCTGGTGCTTACTTTCAAAGCCCTAAATGGTTTGGGGCCCTCATAGCTGCAGGACCGCTTCATCCAGTATATCTCACAAAAGGCACTGACTGTAAAGAGAAGGGTGGCATACAAATCAAATCAAAAATAAATAAAATACGAGAGAGACATGCATTAGCCAGACAGAAGTAGACACACAGGGGGCACAAGAAGGAAGTGATATAATCCCCCGCCTCCCATCTCTTTACATATACACAAAAGGAACTCCCCTCCTTGTTCTTGTAGGTAAGCAGCCTTGTATTTTTTCATTTGATTTCAATTTTAATTTGTGCTCCGCCCTATCTCCAAAGGGCTCAGGGCGGCTAACAACGTAAGTAAATAAAATACATTATAACACTATGACTAATAAATACATAAAACTGAAATAAAGTCAAATTTCAGATGGCAACTTAACACTACAAACCTAACAGTGTATTAATAGCAATAACAGCAGCACTATGTTAATACACATCAACAAACATCAAACTAAATCCAGACTGTCAGATACATTAACATCAAAACAATATATTAATAGTACAGTAATAACAATACATAACAATTTTCAGTCATCAGCATATCAAAATATCAATATATAAACAATACCAAATATAAATATATCAATACATTCACAACATACGTTTCCAATGTATCAATATATACTACATAACATTAACATTATCAATACATAACTGCATAACATTTACAATAATACATAATTCTATATTAAGACTTCTCTACAATAAACTATAACTGCTGCACAAAACAACCTGATAGCACTACCTAGTTACTCCAAAGGAGGTGGCTAAGTCCATCTAATTTACACTCCTGACAATGAAAAGGAAAAAGCTAACTACATTCCCTAACCATATACATATATAGGGAAAAATTAACTAGCTAACAAAATGCAAAAGGAGCGAACTGCTCCTAGTAGCCCACACTCCTAACTAACTACATCAGGGGTCTGCAACCCGCGGCTCCGGAGCCGCATGCGGCTCTTTAGTCCTTGTACTGCAGCTCTGTGTGGCTTGGGATGGGCAATCCCAGGACTGCAGGACCGCAGCCACATAATAAGCAGCCGAACAACTACCCTGGGCGATCGGAGGTCAGCCCCAGCAGACGCAGGTGACAGCAGGCCCCAGATGAGGGAAGGAGGGGAAAGGACGCTGGAGGGAGGAAGGAGGGGGCGAGGAGGGAGGCATGCTCGCTATGTCCCAAGTGCAACTTGCTGTTGTTGGGATCGCCACTGCCGTCTATCCCACTTTCCACCCAAGTGGGCGGGCGGGCTAGACAGTGGGGGTGACGTCAACGACAGCAAGTTGCACTTGGGATGCAGCGAGCGCACCTCCTTCCCCAGCCCCTCCTTCCTTCCTTCCTCCTTCCAGCATCCTTTCCCCTTCTTCCCAGGCACCAGACAAGGGGAAAGGATGCCAGAGGGAGTGAGAAAGGAAGGAAGGAAGGAAGGAAGGAAGGAAGGAAGGAAGGAAGGAAGGAAGGAAGGAAGGAAGGAAGGAAGGAAGGAAGGAAGGAAGGAAGGAAGGAAGGAAGGAAGGAAGGAAGGAAGGGAGGGAGGGAGGGAGGGAGGAGGGAGGGAGGGAGGGAGGGAGGGAGGGGCCGTGGAAGGAGGAGCCCTCACCGCATCCCAAGTGCAACTTGCCATTGTTGGTGTCGCTGCTGCCGTCTATCCCACTTTCCACCCAAGTGGGCGGGCGGGCTAGACAGTGGGGGTGACGTCAACGACAGCAAGTTGCACTTGGGATGCAGAAGCAGCACCCTTCCCCTTCCCTTCAGCTTCATATCCTTCCCTTCTTCCCAGGCATGAGACAAGGGGAAGAAAGGATGCCAGGAGGGAGTGAGAAGGAAGGAAGGAAGGAAGGAAGGAAGGAAGGAAGGAAGGAAGGAAGGAAGGAAGGAAGGAAGGAAGGAAGGAAGGAAGGAAGGAAGGAAGGAAGGAAGGAAGGAAGGAAGGAAGGAAGGAAGGAGGGAGGAGGGAGGAGGGAGGAGGGAGGAGGGAGGGCGCGGAAGGAGGGAGCCCCTCACATCCCAAGTGCAGCACCATTGTTGGTGTCGCTGCTGCTGTCTATCCCACCGAGGGAAGGA
Organism: Sphaerodactylus townsendi; assembly: GCF_021028975.2. Taxonomy (NCBI): domain Eukaryota; kingdom Metazoa; phylum Chordata; class Lepidosauria; order Squamata; family Sphaerodactylidae; genus Sphaerodactylus; species Sphaerodactylus townsendi. The sequence continues at coordinate 123,642,584 of NC_059425.1, read as the reverse complement.
GGGAAAGGAGGCCAGAGGAGGAAAGGACGGAGGAGGAGAGAGTGGTGAGGAAGCATTCTTTCGCCCGTGGTCCCAAGATGCGCTTGCGTTGCGCCGCTGTCTATCCCGCCCGCTTGGATGACAGCTCACAGCATTTTTTGTTTGCTACATGGATAATTTAAGTTCAGCTTTTAATTCATTTGAAAGAGACCTTCAACTCGGCGTGTTTTTTGGTTATTATTTTTTAAGAGTTCAAAATGTGTTCTTTACATAAATAAAATATATTTTCTCTGTAGCACTTCATGGATTTCATAAGCAACACACTATAATTGTTTATACAAAGGGTAAAGGTAAAAAAAAATCTATATACAGTGCTATCTTCATTTTAAATATCAAAAAGTATTTGCGGCTCCAAGTGTTTTCTTTTCTGTGAAAAAACGGGTCCAAATGGCTCTTTGGATGTTAAAGGTTGCTGATCCCTGAACTACATTAAGCAATGGCGAAAAGAGCAATGGTGCAAAAGCCCAGGAACGAAAAAGGCCAATGTCTCCTTTCTGCCACCAACCCCCATTGCTTAGTCCATAGCAGCTGGTCTGTTGGGAGTCGCGATGATAATCAGTGCAAAGGCTCGAAGCCAGTTCTTGCCCACAGGCAGCACAGGCCACTTCAGCAGGATCCATGTCTCCTCTTATTAGTAGTCTTAGTCTGCCCCTAGCACTGGTTCCCCACCATTCAATCCACGGGGGAGCTCACCTGCCACCAGTCCCCCCCGCAATTGGACCTATTGGACAGCAATTGGACTCCTCAATCGAATTTGGGGCTCTTTACCAGTCTTGGACACCGATGTCTCTCAACATCTCTCAACAACAGCATAGTGGCACAGTGGCTCAACAAAATGGGAGTTGGAGACATGTTGATTCCACAGAGTTGCATTCTGAGCTCTGCACCCCCACACTCACTCGCCACCACACAACCTTGCAGTTCTAGGGAGTTCCGGTTCCTGTCTTCACTAATGGTGACAGCTTTCCCAATCACAGCGACTCTGCCTCTGTTTATTTTGCTCAGCATGTACCATCCACTGCCAATGTTCCCACCTGGTAGACAAGCCAAATAGAAAACTTGAGCTCAGTCAGTACAAATACTGCTAAGTCTAGAACTCTCTTCCAAAGTCTACTTAGGTAATCTCCACAGAAGAAACCAGGAACTGCAGACTACATCACTGCAGACTACCACAGCCACACACTCCAGTTGGCTAGTGCCAACTCAGACCAGAATGATGCCCCTGTTCCTTGCTGTTGCTGTTTTCCCAGAAGTAGATGCAGGCAGAAAAATCAGCCAGCCACCTCCTTGGTATCCAATTAAAATTTCACTAATGCATTCACACACATTCTCATTCTTCCTCCTCAAAGTACACAAGGTTCAAAGGCATATTTAAAGAAGCAATTGCATCAACACAACACAAGCCAAGCCACAGGTCAACTAGGCATCAACAATCAATGTTCTACCAGCCCTGATGAAGAAGTCAGGTCTCAGCTCTGATGTTTAGGCGGTTTCAGCTCCCAGCTGATCACTCATGTTATTTTAAATACCGCCCTCCCCCTGAGGGCTCAGGGCGGTTCACAACAAGGTTAAAACATACATTAAAACATAATTTAAATATCAATTACATAAAAACAGAACCCATTTAAAAATGTGGATGGCGTCTGGCTACCCCCCTCCCCCCCTTGTGCCCACGGGAGGCCAGATGACATGGTAGATGTATTTTTGATAGCACTGCTTAGGAAACAGAAACAGGACAAAATACAAGCTTAACTGAGGAAAAGTCAAGAACAAGGCTGCCATGAGGAAGAAGTGGATGCTTGGTTGTTCAGAGAGAAGCATGTGTGGTGTAGCTTTAGCTGAGCTGTAAAATTTACGGCAGGTAAGAAAACTGACTATCGGAACTGACTTACACATAAAACATTATTTGTGTGTATGTATATAGTCAAGTCACAGCTGATTTATGGCAACCCCAGAAGGTTTTCAAGGCATTTGGAGGTGGTCTGCCATTGCCTGCTTTAGTGTCATGCCTGTGGTAGTCCTTGGAAGTCACCCATTCAAATTTAAACCATGGCTGACCCTGTTAAACTTCAGAGATCTGACAAGATCAGGCCACCCTCGGGCTATCCAGGTCAGAACAAAAAGTACTTATACATACAAAATCTGCATCTCAGGATGAAATGCAGTATGGAACATCCTCTTGTTCCCCACGCAACTCTGCCACAGCAATTGGTAGGTTAATATGTAGGAACCCTTTAGGTGGCAGAACATTCCCTGGTCAGCCGTCAACCTCGCAACTGCAACATCACATTGAGCTTCTAGTCATCTGTTTTAGCTTAGTCTGTTCTCTCTTTTCTCTAAATTGTGTGCGTATGGAAAAAATTGTTTGAACACGTATTCCAAGTAACATTTGTGATTCCAAGGACTTACCTTTGCTAAGTTAGAATTCTCACAATATATCCCTTGTACCAATTCACCAATGGCACTTGACATGATCTCTACAACCTGAAAGAAAGAACACCAGTTTTAAGTAGGATGACTGATTACAGATTTGCCAGAATTATATAAATTAAAAGAGCACACAAGAATGATTTTCCATGTAATAAAGAACATGCGGTATACTGAAGCTCCAGGCATATATCTCTCACTTCCTACCAAACCTCCAATGTAACCTAAATGAAATAAAATATGCTTGGTTTTATTTAAAATATGAATTAAACAAATCACCACATATAAAAGCCATTACAATATTCCCAGGCTATGAACTGCTAAGAATACAAATGTCTATGCCTGGAGTCTATAACTAGTTAACCACTGGACTCATTAACTTACAGGATACATACTGAAGCCTTTAGGTGCCTGCCCTGATGCTCAACAGTACCACATACATTGAAATGTCCACCAACACAGAACTGTTCAAGTCATATTCAGGAAGCCATTACTCTTTAGCGTTCACAAATGTTCACATGAAAAAGCTGGTCCTGATCTAAAATATAAAAGCAAACCGTCTCACTGCACCCTCTGTTAGAAATCAGAGGTCTGCACATGAACTCCTTTAACTGGAATGATATACAAGGATTTACTGCAATTAGTTCAATGCAGGAGTATCAAATAGGCACACACCTTAGGGCTATCCTTCAACATGCTCATAGGTTTATTTCTTCAGTGATTAGCTTCCTACGTATATAGTCCTGAATTCAATTCCCACTATCTTCTTCCTCAAATTTAGTTATTTTCTAATTGAGTTAAAAGATGTTGTTTTAGTTTTATCATTCTTGTAACTGAAGACAGTACATCTGATGATAAAACACCCAAAAGCAAGACACAGAAACCTCTCCAACCTTAGTATATTTAATGTCTTCCAAACATACCCTATATTTATTTTTTGCAACAATTAAAGAATAACAATTAAAAAGATGTATTGGTACCTATGAATCAATTTTCAAGCCCTATTTAAAAACAGCTTCATCTTGGGAGAGGAAAAATTGTCTTGCCCTCTCAGTTACCAGATACTTAAGGAAATATTGCAGTAATATGAGCTACGGGGGAACTGAAAGGACAATGATCCTACAGTGTTAACCCAGATGTGTTGAGTTATTTAAGCGGGGAACAGAGAAAATGAGGGGCTTTTTTGGGGGAAGGTATCAGATAAGCCCTATGTCCAAATCCAGAAGGATTGTGTATCGTCAATAGGACTATGAAAGCCTGAAACCAAATGCTCAGTGTCAGATTATATTACAATTTATACAAGCAACATCTCAAGATTCCTCTGATGGCTGGGACATATAATACAGATCAATCACTCACTAAAAAATATTATGGTTTGTGAAACAGTTGGAGCCCAGACACAAAGTGGTAATACGAAGAAGAGAGTTTACAAAGACACTGAGTCCTACCTCTAAATGTCAAAGTGATAGTATAAGCTTCAACAATGCTTCTAGCTGTGGATAGCACTCCTCTCCCCCACCCTTTCCTGAAACACGAGACAGAACATAACCAAGTGAAAGATCCTTTACTTCAATCAACACACACACAAGGATATGAAAGTTTTACTTATTTCAAGAAAACACATTTTAGAAGAATTTTAATATCTTTCTTGAAGTTCCATCATACCTTCACTTAGAGCAGGGGTGGGCAATTATTTTTTCCATGGGGCCGCATAAGAAACGGAAAATATTGTGGAGGGCCGGACCAAAAGGTAGGGGATGAGAAAGCCCCGCAGAAGCCGGCAGCCAAGGCAACCGGTTTCATGGCTTTTCAAAGACGCTTAGCTCCCTCAGCACGGCAGGGGACTAGTCAGGGTCATCCGTAGGCCGGATGTGGGCCCAAGGGTCGATAATGCCCAGGTCTGACTTACAGGAAACTCTCTAAAATGCTCAAGCGAACATCATACCATATTCATACACAGGATTCATGCATACACCATGAAATATCTATATGTAAAATCCTAAAATGTTTTCCCTTGGCAAATTCCCATTTGTTGCAATAACCATAATATTTAGCATGGGTAGTAAAAGCACGTTCACATTCTCAATAATCCTTACAATAGCCCCTTATTTTATCTTTACCAGCCTTTAAAGCCTATTATTACAATGTCTGAAGTGAATGGCTGGAAGACGGTGGTTACATTCAAAGCGCCACTTGTTCTTTGTGTTGCTTGTTCATCCCCTTTCTCCCACCCTCTTCTCTTTCTCTCAGGGACTGCAACTAAGAATTCCTTTGTTTGAAACCAATTTTGCCTTCTCCTCAGCCCCACAGATATATGGCAAAATTGTAGATGGCGTGACATAGGGATGCAATCAATTGCTTCCCACAAGCTGCAAGATCTTACATGGTCATATTATTTAACAAGGTTTAACAGATTTGGGGTGGAACACGGGACACTATGCTAGCTCCCCATTGCCTCCTGAACACATTTACCACCTTCATCCATTTCAACCATATTTCAATAGTAGCTGAAATCACCATCCCCTTGTTAAAATGAAATGTCACATGCCATCCTAAACTCCTCTCTTTAGAACATTAATCTGCAGTTTGCTACCAATCTGCATTAATCTGCAGTTTGCTACCCTGCCTGACATACTGCCTGTATCAGGGCCCCAGCTTAAAAGCACCATTTGAAAGGTTGCACTGTAATAGCTCATGCACACCTCTTCCTGAATGTTCCATGATCAGAAAGCAACAGTCTAGCTCACTGCCACCTTCTACACTATCCTTTATCCCCTTTCAAATTCATTTAATCTTCTCTGGTCCCTCTTCAAACTGTCTCTATTCTGTCCTTTTTTCCTCTTTCACATTCCTTTCTTCCCCTTCCTCTGCCACTTTCTTTGAGTCTCTGTCCTTCATAGCTATGCCACAGCACTTCTTCAGCCAGATTAGTGATCTGCTGGAAGGTAATAGGAGGACAGAGTGGCTGTGATCATGGAATTGAGGGGAGGGCAGGCGACATACCAGTTACCACCCACAAAGTTAAGCTGTAGCACTCCCCACCCAAACGCTTTCATTTAACCGAAATTTTATTTAAAACAATGTGTATGGACAAATCTAAATTTAAAGATAGACAGACACATACACACACCCTGGAGAATTGGCAGTCGCTTTGCCCACTACCCACATTCATTTAATCATCCCTTTAACCTGTCTGATAACAAGATTATGCATATTATATTAAAGTGTTACCTGTAAAAGACTACCAACTTTTGGTAGATAGCTTCTTACCCGGGAACCCATGCTCTCTTAGAACCCCCTGAAAATTGCAGAGTTTGGGAAACATTATTTGATGGATACAATTTGTCCTGGCCATTAGGCAAGGAATGCCAATCTTCATCACTCCTCCACATAACCTGATAAGGCATCTTAGAAATTCCCAATACTTCTTTGTTGTTGCAATATATTTGTGGAAAATGAGACATGATAAGCAAGCAGTCTTTTCAAGGGATGCCTGTCTGCCATTATTGATCTGGTCACTGAGGATCTCCCTTTGCTTCTAAGGCAAACATAGATTTCTGCAGGCCACAGATGCAAAACCAGCAAAGTGAATGAGGGTTCAGAATTGCCAATCAGGTACATAGTATGACTATTCCATCTTCTAAAGGGAATGTTAGTTCAAAACAATTCCTTTTGCATCATCTGCAAGGATAGCTGTTTCCAGATACAAAAGAAAAAGCCTGCTGAACAGCATTAAAAGGAACAAGTAGGACACCTGTGAGCAGAGGCATATCTAGGGAAAAATGGAGACCAGGGGAAATCTGAGTTTTCCGCCCACCCACATGGTTGAATGCCCTCCCCACCACAACAACCAAACAACTTTTTTTGCACAAGGTCATCTCAAAGTCACCATCATCACATTATAGAACATGCCCAAACTCACAAATCTGAACACAGCAATGGTCCATGCCACACAGTGGAAAACCTCATGATTTCTGCACTAAGTCACCCTAAAATCACCATTACATCACAGCTCAAGACGTTAGACACATGTCTGAACACAACAATCACACATCCCACACTCCATGGTGCCTCAGTGGCACAAAACCTGCTTGAAAACACGGATCCTCATGGATCCTCATGATTTTTTTTCCTCTTGGTCATCCCAAAATCACCTGCACATCACAGCTCAAGCCTTTAGCCACGTGTCCGAACACAACAATCATGCATCCCATGCTCCGTGGCACTGCAGTGGCACAAAACCTGCTTGAAAACAACAAAGATCCTCATGGAAAGTCCAGAAACTGAGAAAGAAGTTGCACCGGGAAATATTCCCAAAGACCTTCACCCTCAGGGACCAACATTCAACGCTCTGCTTTCTCCCCTGTATTTTGGGACTAAGAATCGCTTCTGCTCAATAATAAAAGGAAAACAACCAGTGGTTTCAGCTCAGAAAGGGCCAAGAACGGGTTAAGGAGCTTGGCTGAGCACCTTCCCTCCTCTTACTTTCCAGAAGGAAGGCAAATATTGGGAGGGGGTGATAACTTCAGATGAGGTCTTACTTTTGGAGTGCTGTAACCCATCCTTTCTCCAAATTTTTTGTAGGGGAGTGAAGACTTGTTGCTCCCTTCTTCCTTTGGAACCAGCTTCTGGCAGCTGGAGCAAAGCTGGTTTTCCCCTCACCAGCCTCTTTTGAATGCCTTAGAGCTTGCAAGGGGAGAGGCTACCAAGGGCTTCTTTGCACACAGGGAAGCAGCCTCCATAGCTCTAAGCAAAGGGCTGCTGTGGAAACAGGAGCTCACGCCGAGCACCCTGGTGGAGAAACATGGGCACCAAGACTGCCTGCTGTTGGAAGCCAGCACTGTGGCCACCCTCAGGAGGTCTTCAGGGGCGGAGAGGTTGGGTGTCAGGAAGGGAAAGGTACTGAACATGCACACATCTGCAACTGGGCACTGGAGCCTGCCGCCCTCGGGCCGCAGGGTGCATGGCAAGCCTGCGGTAGTCTCCCAGCCCGGCTCCAGGGCTGCAGGCTCCCCAACCTGGCTGCTCCTTCAGGTCACATGGGAGCATGATTTTGACTCCCCACGTAACTTAATGGGTGGTGCCCAGGGTCAATTGGACCCCACCGCCCTTCTGGCAGATATGCCCCTGCCTGTGAGGACTCATGGGGAATCTCATTTCCCCATTCCTCTTTTCCCCTTTGTCTCCCATAGAAGGGTCGACACTCTTTCGCTTCCTCCCACCCAAGTGCCTGCCTTCAGTTGTTCTTCCTTATGGCAGCCTCCACCCGGGCTGCCTTCCTTCACCTTGTTCTGTTACCTTTACCTTTTCTTTTTTAGGGTTGTCTTTTTCCTTTTTTTGTTCCTGGACCTAACCCTCCTGTTACCTTTTAAAAGTCTGCCTCTCTTCCTGCCCCTACACTGTCACTCGACTGAGGGGTCAAATCTTCAGCAGTGTTAGTTGCAGACTGCTTACAGCCCCACCCTCCAGTAGCCACTATCATCCCACAATGCAGTTTGACAAGATCTCAATGTCACACTTTTTTCAAAAGACACATGTTGATTCTAAGATGTTGCCCCCCCCCCACACATATATTTCTATATTTCTTACCTTTCTGAAAACTAAGGCTTCCCCAAAGGGTCACAGAAAAATCCCTCCATTTCTCTGTGGCCTACTGTGTAGATTTTTAAATGACCCTCTATGGGCCAGTTCAGAATTAGATATAATGATAGCATTGGCGTGGAAGGAAAGACACCTTAAAAATTGAAGAAAAAAGATCTATGTTCAGCAACATTTAAACAGTAATATGGCTTTCCCCAGGATGCATAAATGGTCATCAAGCAGTGTTATATCTCAGGTGGGTCATCTAGGGTGACCTAATTAAATTCTTTTCCCAATTTTTTCCCTTTACCATAACAGATGACATCTACCTCCTTAAAAAAGGACACAAACACCAACCACTGCACAAGTAGTTGCTTAAAAGAGTGTAAGTGCTTTAAAGACCTGAGACAGACAGGAGAGAGAAAAACAGGCTGCTATAATGAAGTACTTGTGCCCTTAAACAATCAGAGAAAGCCAGCACTGTATGAAAAGGAAAGTGACATACTCTGTGTTCTTATGGTACAGGATGAAAAAAATTAAAAGGCAAAAATAACTAAGATGCAACAGAGGAATAAGTGAAGAAGAATACTTTGGGAGGTATTTTTGGATTGAATATATTAGGAATGAAAGCGGTCATCAAAATGATCCAAGAGTTGCATCAAATACACTGTAGCACAGAATGAAAAGAGATTGGGGGTCCAGAACTTCGGTTTGGGAGAAGAAGGTGCAGCACCCTTCTGATGCTGCTGAACTCTACACCCTTCACACGCTGTGAACCCCTAAGTTATTAGGGTGGTAGGAGACTTCAAGGAGGAGCTGGAAGATACCCAGCCCACGCCGAACCCTGTTTGAGGGGAGAGTCCGTGAGTTGAAAATCCATAATTGGGAGCCTGAACGACGGAAAATCTCGCCGCTGAGACGGTTGGGAAGGGTGGTGGAGCCGGGGAAGAGCAGCCTTCCCCTGAAGCAACGTGAACCAAACCCTAGAGACTTTATTATTATCAACTTTGCAGTAATAGACACTGAGTTTGGCAAAATCTGAACTATAAAAGAGTTCAAATTCTTCTAAATGTTACCACCTTTATATGAGGAAATAAAGATATAAAACGGAGCAGGAGACTACGGAATTAGAGGGGAGAAATAAGAGGAAAAGGGACCCCCGGTAATTCAAAGAAGAGTGGAACTTAGTTGAATACACCGAGAGGGGCCAGAAGACAGAAACCTCTCAAATAAGAAAGGAGATAAGAAGCAATCACTGATATAATAAGAAAAGGGAAAATAAAACTTTACCGCTTTAAGGACAGGAGATGAGAAGAGTGAGTGAATGGAGTGATTGGAGGAGGATTTGCGGTGAAGTACAAGGAAGTGGCTGCAAAACCATAGAGAGGCGAACTAGCCGCTCTGGCACGCGAAAGAGAACGGGATATAAACAAAGCACGAAGTGTTAAAGGAGCATTTTAAAAAGAGCGTACTGTGTGAAAAGATGTGTGACTGAAGTAATAAGTTAAAGGTGAAGACAGTTTAGACCGGTCTCATTTTTACCAATTATTGAGTGAGAAAATAAATGGTGACCGGTAGAGGAAAGACGCAAGTGAAAGAGAAAGGAGGTGTAATTGAGGAAATAACAGGTGGCAGGAGGGGATCGGAATCAGCCCCGAAAATGGAGACACTGTACGATATGATTTCTGCTATGCAACAGAATATTGCGACGCTACAACAAGATATGCAAAGTAACTTTAAGGAAATTAAACAAGAAATAGCGCAAGTTAAAAAATTGGAAGAAGCGGTCCTAGCCACAAAGCAAGACATTACCGAAGTTAAAGAACAAATGGTTACAATAGGAGAAAGAATGGATGAAAAAGATAAACGAATAGAAGCTTTGGAGGAGAAAATAATGCTAATGGAGTTAAGAAGTAAAGAAAAAAATATACGGATTAGAGGACTAAAAGAAGAAAGATCAGAAGAACTGGAAAAGAGGATAATAGCTGAAATGGCCAATTTTATTGAGTATGATGCTGAAGAATTAGAAGCAGAAATAGACTCAATTTTTAGAGTCAACTCAAAATTTGCCAGAGAGAATAATGTTCCCAGGGACATTATTGTTACCTTCCTTAAAAAAGAAACAAGGGACGCGCTACTAAGAGAACAAGCAAAGCAGAAATTGAGAATTGAGAACCAAGAACTGACATTGTTAAAAGAAATACCAATAGCCATACGGAGAAGACGGAAAAAATATACCCCCCTGACTGAAACCCTCAAGAAGAAGAACATCCTTTACCGCTGGGAAGTGATAGAAGGATTATCCTTCACTTACAAAAGCAAAAACTGGACTATAAATACTGAAGAGAAAATGAAGGACTTCATACAGAAAAATAAAAAAGAATTGACAAAATGAGACACAGAATGTTGGTAAATTAAAGATATGTATGTAGTATTTATAGAGAAATTATTTCTTTGCCACTTTAAAGTTTATGTATATTTAGACAATATCTCAACATAAATAAGAATTATACCATGTAGATAATTTAAGATGAATAAATTAGAATGAAATGTATAAGGAACTATCCCTCCTATATTCTTTATGGTGGGTATGTATAGATATACACATATATAAGAGAAATATTTGCTTACATTTAAGTAGAAGTCTACATATATGGGTAAATTTTTTGTTGTAATTATAAAGTATTAAGATGATAAGTAGACAACAATTAGATTTGTATTAGAGTTATATTAATTAGATAAATTAAGTTGATAGTTGATAAGATGAAAAAGAAGGAAATATATACAATGAAACACCCCCTATTTTACCCAGAGGGTGTATACACATGCACATAAAAAATAGACTAAGATATAGGAATATAAGACTCATGTATATTTACATAATGAATTGAGTGAATGGATTAATGAAGGTTGGTATGGATGTGCATGGGTAAATAAAATTGCAAATAAGGAAGTATAAAAATGTATATATAGAGAGATAGGTATGTATATGTGTAATTCTGTTTATGTATATATGTATTTATATATTATAGGAGATTCTACGGTTTGGTTTTGTACCCACAATTTGGAAAGGAAAACAGAAAAGAAAAAAGGGGGAGGGGGGAAAGGGAGCACGATAAGTTGAAGTATATCTATGGTTTTGAACTTAAAGATAGACATGAGGAGTAAAAAATAAAGAATAGGTAAATATATTAAGATATAATAAAGATGGTATTAAAATTGTAAATAGATTGAAGAGATGGTAAAGAAATTGGCAAAGAAAACCAAAGGATAAAAGACAATACTGTCTTCATCACGACAAGATGTTAAAATAATGAATTTGAAGATTCTGGTAAATAATATTAATGGATTAAATATACCACAAAAACGTAGGACATTTTTCCAATTCCTGTACAAACAAAGGTGTGATATAATATGCATTCAAGAAACACATATTTTAAAAAAGGATGAAGAGCTTATTAAAAGGAAATCACTTGGGGAACTTTTCCATGTTGCACACAAGAAAAAAAAGAGGGGAATTGCGTTATATATTAAGCAACATTTAAAACCGATATTGAAATTGGAAGACCCTCATGCAAGATATATTGGAGTGGAAATAAATGTGACAGGGGAAAAAATATAGTTGCTAGGGGTATATGCACCTAATGAAAAAAGCAACAATACTATAAAAACCTAACAAGAGTTATTAGCAGCTTACCACTATGAAAAGGTGGTCTGCATGGGAGACTTCAATGGGATAGTAGACCCATATAAAGACAGAACAGCAGTTAAAAATTTAAGGAAAAGAAAAGGGGTAAATAAAACTAATCCAGTAAAGTTACCTAAAGCTTTTTTTGGCATGATGGAAAGCTATCATTTAAAAGATGTGTGGAGGGAAAAATGGGGTGAGGCTAAAGATTACACCTTTTACCCACATAGACATAACTCCACCACCCGAATAGACATGATTTGGACATCTCCACAATTAGTGACTAAAACTAAAGATATTTCCTTATTACCGAAAATTTTCTCTGACCATAATCTGATTTTATGGCAATTAGAATTTAATGCGAATCCATGGACATGGAAATTGAATGATTATATTTTGGAAAATAAAGAAGTAGAAGAAGAATGTAGGAAAAATATAATAGAGTATTTCCAATTTAATGAAGGAACAGTAGATGATGAGAAAGTTATCTGGGATGCCCACAAAGCTTTCGTCAGAGGAATTTTAATACAAGAAAGAAGCAAACTTAGGGGGAAAAAAGAAGAAAGACAAAAAGAGATAATGAAAGAACTTACATCCCTGGAACAGCAACAACGACAAGAACCAAGAAATAAGAAGATAACAAATCAAATTAAAATATTGAGAGATTTATTACACGATCAATGGCAATTAGAAGCCTTAAATAAACTAAAACGAGACAAACAAAAACACTTTTACAATGCGAAAAATGTAGGAAAATGGATTAGTATTAAAATAAAACAGGAAAAAGAAAGATAATAACCAAATTAAAAGAAGAACACTACTTGACAGATCAAAAAATGATAATAGAAAAAATAAATAAATATTACTCAGATTTATATAAACAAGGACAACAAAATGAATTGGAAATGGGAAAATACATATTGAATAATGTAAAAGGCAGAATAGAAAAATCACACTTAGATGAATTAAACAAAACCTTCGATGTGGAAGAAATTAAGAGTGCAATAATGAAGGCAAAAAAGAACAAGACCCCTGGACCAGATGACTATACAGCCCAATACTATAAATTATTTCAAGATATCCTGGCACCCAAATTAACAGAAGTCATAAACAATGTTGCATTGACAGCTCAAATGCCAGAGACATGGAAACAAGCTAACATCAGCCTATTACCTAAAACATCCAAAGAGAACTTAACAGTAGGTGGTTTTAGACCGATATCGCTGCTCAACACAGATTATAAAATCTTTGCAACAGTGTTGGTGCAGAGATTGCAGAAAGTGATACAGCAATATATTAAAAAAGATCAAACTGGATTCATCAAAGGACGAAGTATCACCAACAACATTAGAGCAGTGATAAATACAATCAAATTTCTGAACTGGAACCCCAGCAACAAAGCAGCTCTTATTTTTGTCGATGCTGAAAAAGCATTTGACAACATTAGTTGGCAATTCATGAAACGTATGTTACAACAAATGGGCCTGCAAGGAAGCTTTGTAAACTCAGTAAGTAGTATATATAATTTGCAAAAAGCTAACATAATTATAAATGGCATGAGATCGAAAGAAATACAGATACAAAAAGGTACGCGACAAGGATGCCCGTTATCGCCACTAATATTTAACCTGGTTCTAGAGGTTTTACTAGAAAAATTAAGAAACAGCAACTGCTATAAAGGACTAAGGATTAAAAAAACAAATATAAAATTAAGGGCATACGCCGATGATCTAGTACTCTTTATTGACGATCCAATGCAGAATTTAACACAAACCATTAACACAGTGGAACAATTTGGACAACAAGCAGGATTTATCCTAAACAGGAAAAAGACAAAAATTCTTGGTTTTAATTTAACAGAAAAAGAAAAAAAGAATCTAACCCTAGAAACTAATATACAAGTGGAGAAGAGAGTAAAATACCTTGGGATAGAGACTGAAAATAATAATAACCAACTATTTAATAATAACTATAAGAAAAATGGATGGAAATAAAAAAAGATCTGGTTAAATGGAACAACTTACCCATCTCATTTACAGGAAAAATCGAAATGATAAAAACCATGGTACTACCCAAGATACTGTATTTATTTCAAAACTTACCTGTTATTTATAGTTCAAAAACAATCACAGAATGGAAAAAAGACCTTTTGAATTTTGTATGGAACAAGAAGAGACATCGTATCAAGTATGTATCGCTAATAGAGAACAAAAAGAAGGCAGGCTTTGCCTATCCAGATCTACAAACGTATTATGACGCTGCAGCGATGCTTTGGGTTCGAGATTGGATAAATCTAGACAATGAAGAACTTCTGGATATAGAGGGCCACAACATCAGGGCAGGCTGGCATGAATATCTCTGGCCCACAAGAAAAGAAAAGGATAGGACTTTCAACAATCATATATTTAGGAGAGCATTGCTAACGGTATGGGAAAAATACAAATATTCATATTATAATAATTACCTTTCTGGTTGTCAAGAACCGAAGGCTGTTTAAATATTCAAAACAATAGCAACAAACCTTGGCTAACATACCTTGACATCTTAATTTGGACACAAGACAACAGACGACTTAAAGAAAGACAAGAGATAATAATTGGACAAGAAATGTGTCATTGGTTCACTTATCAACAAATACAAACACAATACAGGAAAGATATGATAGAGTGGACAATTAACAAAAAACCAACCGAGTTAGACAAAATATTACTGTTAGAACCAAACAAAAGACTCTCCAAATTATATAAGCTGTTAGTGAATTTACAGACGGAGAAAGAAAATGTAACATATGTTATGGTAAAATGGGCACAGGACATAAGAAAACCAATAGCATATGAAGATTGGGAATTTAGCTGGAAAATAAATGCAAAGTTTTCAGCAAGCCTAGAATTGAGGGAGAATTATCTTAAATTATATCACCGATGGTATCTAACCCCAATTCAACTGGCAAAAATAAATAAAAATACCAATTTGAAATGTTGGCACTGTCATAAAGAAGAAAGAAATATGATGCATATGTGGTGGTTTTGTCGAAAAATTAAAATTTTTTGGGTGATAATACATGAAAATTAAAAAAAATGAAAATACAAATAGATTTTGCACCAGAAATATATTTATTGAATATAGGAATAGGAAGGATTCCTAAAATAAATATAGAACTGTTCTTATATATGACTACGGCAGCAAAAGTCCTGATAGCCAAAAACTGGAAAGGAGAGGGTCACCTAACAAGAGAAGAATGGTTACTTAAAATAGCGGACTATATGGATATAGATAGGCTATCAGTCAAAATTAAGGAGTTACCTTGGAATAAATTTGAGAGGACATGGAAAGATTATCTTCAGTTTATTGAAAAGGATAAGAAACAAATACTTAGCAAAATTGTGTTTAAAGAAAACTGAAAGTAATGGTATAACATAACAAAATATGTATAATATGTATATTGACTTAGATTAAATACATCATTAGAAGAACTTATATATTTAATAATTATAATAACTCTTACTAGAATACATTGATTTTTTTTTTACTGTTTAATTCTCAGATCCAGCTAAACCAATGCAGAAGTCAAAAGTTGTAAAGATAGAAGGAACCAAACCAAGCATTTTGTTTAAAAGATAAGAGGATAGATCTGGAAAAAGTGGCTTGGTAGAATAAATGGAACAACGTTAATTTTCTTTTTGCACAAACATAATTGGAATGTAATTGTTTATTTACGTGTATATTTACTTTTTTAAACAATAAAGCTTGTGAAAATCGAAAAAAAAAAGAATGAAAAGAGATTGGGGAATGCGAAGAAATAAATGCTGCCTGGGGAAAACAAGCAAGCTGTTTGCCTTGAGAACTGTGTTCTCCCCACCTAGCAGTTTCTCTGCACTCTGCCAATTAACCATCTAATTGTATCTCTAAAAACAAAGAACTTTCCAAAAACTACGATCATGACAGAAAAGAGGAATCATCCTATGATCATTCCTGGAAAGTCAATAAACTGTTATTACAGAGGCTATTGACTGTTACAAAGAATGAGATCTTGAATAAATCATTTACAACCCAAGTAGCAGACTGTTTTATAGAGCTCCATTCATCAATTGAAGCAAAGTCACCTGCAATTGTTTAAGGATTTTTATTCCAGTCTTCGTTAGACTTTTAACAGAACTTTACATTTTAATCCTTAATTACGCCATCAAATCATGGCTTTATGTTCTTTTGAGTAACTCTAAGATACAAGTGTAAATGGGTAACTAGTGTAGAGATGTGTAATTTGTGTGCTGTGTTATGTGCCTCCCTCCTCCCCAAGACTGCAGCCCTACTGGCTTCTCTGAGAATGCAGAACAGACACCTAAAAATCTCCAATTAAGGATGGCTTTAACAAGCATGTTTCCCCAACCCTCATTTTCCTAAATATCATTAGAATCAAAGGTAGGACATATCACAATTTCTTTGCAGCATATGGCTATGAAAATATAATTTTAACCATAGCATTTATTTTACCAACACCACCTTTCCCTCAACCTCTTGCTTCTCCCTTTTGACTATTTGTTTTGCCAGACTTTAGCTGGCTCAGGAGTAGGAAGCAGACCTTCACAATAATAATTTGCCTGGCACGATTCATCAAACCTTCTTGGAAGCACAGAACTTGATATATACCATTACCATATTGATAATGAAACTCAAGACTGTCATGTATGAGAGATTCAGTAATAATATTGTAAGTGAATAATAAGATTAGTATTAAACGGCTGAAAGAAATGCTGTGTTATCTTAAAAGATCTTCCAGGAAGTTTCATCTGCCTAAGGGCTTCCCCACCCCCAACCATGGCTTTTCATCATAACTGTGAAAGCTCACCTCTGTTGTGATTTTGATCTAAAGTTTTCTACAAGCAGTTTCATTGGAGGAAGCTTATAGGGCCGTGGTGGCAAACCTTTGGCACTCCAGATGTTATGGACTACAATTCCCATCAGCCCCTGCCAACATGGTCAATTGGCCATGCTGGTAGGGGCTGATGGGAATTGTAGTCCATAACATCTGGAGTGCCAAAGGTTCGCCACCACTGTTATAGGGTAAACAACAGCATGGATGCACATACCTAATACTACTAAATACCATTAACACTCTTTTCAGCAAACAGATAAGTGCAAACCCCAGATAGATGCCCCTGTGGCTGCTTTCTCACTGGACACCATTTGTTCCTCATACGTTTTTCAAAACTGTCATGTATGGAGAAGAAAAGATTATGGCTGTTTTTCTGTGGGAAGTAATCAATGTTGCCCCTTGGGCAGCCCCTGATGGGCTTGAACTGGGCAGCTGCAGAATCAGTAGGGTCCTCTGCATCCTCTGAGTCCTGTAAATCCAGGGCAGAGATCCTGTAAGTTCAGGGCAGAGAATTCCATCCCCTGGGAAGTGCAGGGGGGTTCTGTTGCAAGCTCCTAGAAGCCCCCCCATGAGGATTATAGGGGGATCTAGATAAAAAAGGTGGGAAAAATCTGCCCTGCCTGGGAGGCTGTGGCAGAGCTGCTAGAACAAGCCACTCCCTAAAGAGGAGAGTCTTAAAGGGACAGGGGAAACACATAGAGTGAGAACAGACACAAAAAGGAGGAAAAAGGTAAAGGAGGAGTTGGGAAGGAACAGATTCTGTAGGAGCCTGTAGAATCCTTGCTCTCCCTGCTGAGGCAGGAAAAATACTGGGGGCAAGATGGACTCCAGACTCCTACAGGAAGTGATGCAAAAGAAAAGTCCTGCCTCCTTGGGAGGGGTAGAGGAACACCCACACAAGATGTCCTCTGACTCCAGGAGAACAATGTTGCTTTCATTATTTCATGGGGCAGGAAGCCAGGTGGCTTTCTCTTGCTATTTGCTAGTGACCTTGGGGCGCCTTAGCTCCAAAGGCTGTTTCTCACAAAGTCTTGGGAAAACAGGAGGGGGGGGGGCTCCCATGGGGAATAAGGGAGACTGTGAATGCCAGCTTTGCTAGATCTGGCTTTGCCAGTGTGGTGCTTCGATGACTGCTCAGTAAATGCTACTGATCCGAGTCTGTTTGTTGGTTTAAGGGTCTGACACCTAACAGAGATGGTAAACAGGAAAAATCCATATTGTTGATGATACATTTTGCCAGGATCTAACGCAGTTACACAGCTAAACGTTTTTCAAAGATATGCCATGCTCATTAATGGATTTGGTAACTATTGCAATGATTTCAAAGCATGAATATGTGATTTAAACTTCTTGGAGTTCTTGTAGTTACCCAGCTAAAGATGGCAAATGGACCACAAGATAAATTAAATCTAATCTGAAGCAAAACCATCCCTCTTCACTTTTCTCCAATTCTGAGAACTGCAATAAAATGTGACCAAGAAGGATTTCTGATTTTTAAAATATAAGGTAAGTCAGAACCCTAGATCGGAAATCATGTGTCTGAAGAAAATTCTTTCACCTGTATATGACTGGAAGTGGAGAAGGTGGTACAAAATATTGTCTGCATTAACTTATAGGGGTTACGCTATATTATGATTACTCCTGAGTTGCCAAAGCTAACAGCTATGTGTCATTATGTTATTTAACTGATTTGCTAGTGTGATTCCAGCAATCAAATTGATCTATTAAACCAACATCAAGTAACACAGACTCAATCCCACACTTGCATTAAAAGCACCTCAAAATATAGAGTTCAATGATGGCAAGACTTTTCAAGCTTCATTCTGTCAATTTCAGGCAGTACAAAATAGGAGCGTATGAAAAAAAAATTATAATTACAGTTCCTCTTCCTTAAAGTCCAACTCCCAAAAATATTTCTAAAACTTTTTCACCAAGAAGCAGAAATACATTGCAGATCTTCCTGTCACTTTTTATAGAAGATGATCAAAGACATGTTAATGTTTCATATTAGCCACTTTTCAATAAGATTTTTCAGCTGACTAGGCTCATGTACATTTGCCACAGTAAATCTGTATGTGATTGTTTTTATTACTTTTTTCCTGTGTAAGAAAGGGCCATTAAAAACCAATAAGCAGAAAGCAAAATGGTCTCCAAGGAAGACTTAGCTTTTGTGTGTACGTTAAAAGTTGCGGGCAATATATTCAAAGCAAGTACTTCAGTATTCAAAGTAACCTCAACTGAAACAAGATTTTTACAAAGCGATTACTAATCCATACCACTTACACTAGTTTAACTGACATTATATAAACCTTTTAGGGGAAAAATGAAGTGAGTTATTGGTTTCCTTACAGATTTGCTTGCTTATTAAGTATGGTTTGACATTATTATTACTTTGACAGTAAGACACATCTGTTATCAGACTGATACAGCTGGATATACATTATGAACAGGATAACACTCAAACTTTGAAAAAAACCTGTTTGGATAGCACATGCGTAGTGGTCGCTTTTAGCAGATCTTTTTAGTGGGTTTGTTACCCAGGATGGAGATGCAGTCTCTCAATAATGTGGGAAAAATTAGCTCAGAGCATACAGCTTATTAATATTGCAAGAGGCTGGGTAGGGAATCTTTAATACCAATGTATACGAAGATCAGCTCTTGGAAGAAAATCCAGAGAGAAATATAATACAAATTTGACAATCTTTATTGTAGGGATAAGAGGTTCACAAGCACTTGATTCAATGCAATAAACACACAGAGAGAATTCCTAAGATCTAAATAAGTTGGAAAATAGGTTTGGAATAGAAAGGGGTATTGTGTGTGTGTGCATGTAATACAACCTGATTGCGACATGAAGAAGATCTGGGGTTCAGAACCAAATGGCCAGCGTCTGGTTCCAGGGGGCAACATGTTGGGCACAGTGACAAAGATGGAAAGGTATCAATGGCACTGGGTGATTGACCCTTTGGAGAGTAGGATATTTATAGGGTTAAGAACCCCCCTTGGGAGGTGCTAGGTCAAGCTCTGGGAGGTGTCTAGATGGACTGTTTGAGAAACAATAGAGTGCACTGTAAGGTGGTCAGCAGAAGTTAGTTACAGAAGGGAGTATCTGGGTTAAAATAATTAAAGGAAGCAATGTCGTCAGAGGTCCTCTTGTGGGTGGAAATGAGTATTCATTCAGCAGGGCTACTGTATCGTATTGAGTACACGTCCTTCTTTGGCTATGGAGCTGAAAATGTGCTACTATGGCAAGCAAGCTGAGAGCATAAGAACAGAAAGGGGGAAAAATCCACTGGCTATTGCCAGAGAATGGGCTCCCCATCTCTGCAACACCAGCATCACCCTTATGCTGGAACACAGGAAGGGATACCTGTGAATAATAAGGTCAGCTGAAGAGGTGCCCTCCAATTCCACCTCAGAGTCCGCATGCTCAGAATCAGAAGCAAAAATGAGGGCTGCCCTATTATGTCATCTGGAAGCAGCTCTTATCAGGCTTCTTGAGTTCTGCCAGTGACATGAACTCCTCCTTGTGTTTCTGAACCATCTGGTTCACCTGCTCCCATGAGGGCCAGTGAGCCAAACTGGCCCAAGGGGGGCCTGTGGAAAAGAAGGCACACTCAACAGTGATGAGGCACTACCTCCATCAACTCATCATCCAGTGAAGAAAACTGAATGTCACGCAATGAGGAAGATGGACTGTGTGGTTTATCTCAGACCTTCCCCATTGGAGAGGAGGCAGAGCATGCTGACACCAAGGGAGATTGTCAGAGGAGAGGAACTGGAGAGCACTCCCTCCAAGCATTGTAAGGTTCTCCTCTTATCAGAGATGGAGAATGCCGGTGACAAGCCTTAATGGATGACCTCTGAGGGGATTGAGACTTCAAACGCCTCACCTCCTGCAACAGATGAGGAGTCCAACCTACGCCTGGGTGAACAAGAATCCTTTTTTGGGGGGAACAGACTCCCTTCAGAAGGGAAGAAAAACCATTAGCCCAGATGCGTGAGGGGGGGGGGAGCACACTGGTCCCAAGAGCATGACAGAGAGGAAGGGAGCACTCACTGGTTGACTTTTGCTCCATTTAAGCTACTGGTAGTCAAAAGTCTCTGTGTCTGGCCTGTGCACTTGAAGTCCCACATGGGACTACACAAAGGCAACGACAATCAACCCCGATTTCTTTAGGGAGGAGATAGGATGAAGACATAGCTAAAGAAACATACAGTGAATCACCTTCACAACCTATACCTCAAATACCCAATATGAGTATGAAGCTATAATGGACTGCTTCCTAACAATAGGATTATAGTAGACAAATGGGATTCCTTTGTCAGTTCTGGGAATTCTGACACATTGAAAGATTCATTGGAAAACATTCTGATTTCATTTCCAAATCATTTACAGTTCACAAGATCTTGAGAAGATGATAGACAGGTTAATGAAGACATATTAAAATGTTTTTTTAAAAGATACTTTAAAATGGAACAATGGATGCAGAAAATGTACACCATCCAGATCTAGAATGTACAACATATATGAAGTTCACACACACTGGAAGTTTAAATTCTAAGTTTCTAATATAATAATTCTAATATACAGAACCACAGCACAGGTTCCTTACGCAGGAGCCACATAACTATTACTGAAGCATATTGCCTCTCATAACTGAGGGTTAATTATATAATCAAGATTCTTAAGACTAACAGTGTCTTGGCACGGAAATTCTGCTTCCAAGCTTTAGGTGATGTCTCTCTTTTGTTTTCTAAGTACCTGTCTTAGATTCTAAATTCACTATCCTGTCAACTGCAAATTTCATATATCCAGAATCATTTTAGGATGCAGTCCAGCAATATAATTTTTCAGGACCAAGTGAGGTCTTATAAAAGCAAAATCATGTCTCTGTATTAAAACTGTTGATAAAATTTAGCTCTATTGACACCGGGGGGTGCCAGTATACTGTGCTAATTACAGCTTGAGGCCTGAACTCGTTTATCAGACAGAAATGTTCATCTTCCGATTTCATCATATAGCCCCTGAATTCACAGGAGAGAAACAAAAGATTACTTGAAATTCAATCTTCAGCCATTGGATCAAACAAAAATAAATACCAGGTCAACCTGGTATGTTATTATTGTGAATCCCATTTGTAATTAAGTATAATCATGGCAGAACACATTGTGCCCTCAGAAGTGAAAACCTCACAATATGATGTGGAACATAGTCACAAAGATATGTCACTTAAGCAATGGAGAATTGCAGAACAAATTCAGAATGTCTTCTATGGGGCAATTAAAATCCAATATTAATTTGGCAGCACTGTACTCACAACATGCAATAAGTCATATTTCAGTGTTCCACATGACTTACTTTAATCCCCCAATGAAATTTATTAGATTGAATTAAAATACAGCACACAGTTTACTGATATAGTAATCATTCTCTTACCAAATGTAAGAACACAAAAATTAACTTAGCCAGAATGCACTGTGAAATCATTTTGTATTGTTATTTGCTATATATTTCTTTGCCAATTTTAGAAGTGGCCATAAATTTTATATCACAACAATTTTTCAACCAAGAAAAATAACAGAAAGAAAGCAATGAGCTTTGACTGCTTCCCACTTTACCTTGGCACGGGGAAAATGTCTTGATTCAAGCTAGTGTGTTGATTGTTAACCAGTAGCTTCACCCATTCTGGCTTGCAACATCCATGAAGTGACACCATATGCTTGGGTTTGCCCATATAAGAGATAAATATAATGCATAACACTACAATGCTGTTTTTCTGGTTTTTGTGCTCTGCTTGATTGGTGTCCCCAACAGGAGGCAGAATTTACTCAAGACTCCATTTAAGAACTAGCTTTTCTCTCAGTTCAGGCATTTTGCCTTTACCAGAGAGAAGCAGAACACTGCACACAAGGTAGATTCAGTTTTCACGTCTTGTTTGAAAAACTGAATTACCACTCACCTTAATACGCTTGGTAAAACCTTTACTTAAAGGGAAATGTGATATGCAGAACCAGAACCAGCAAAACATAGACAGTTTAATAAACCAAATGGTTGACTGGATTCTGTACAGAAGATTTACATGCATTAATCAATGATATTTATGTAAACAAACAGCTGATTTGGTAAACAACATATTTATGCCTTTAGGAATACATAATGCTAGCATACGGAAGTTCTTCTACCATATAAGTAGTACATCTGTGCAACTGGTTATTTACAAACAACTAACATTCAACATTAAACAATGTTGTCCTGGTGGTACAGTTTCAGCGGAAAGGCAGAACAACCGTATATAACTTCTAATATTTCAACATAACATTCCAAACAGATCTTAGTTGGATTATTTGTGAGGTCTAGGAGAAAATTTCACTCTTGGACTATCATGTATCAAAAACGGTCATGGACCAAATCTGGTCTCAATTTAAGCAGTTTTTCAAACCAGAAGTACATTTTTTCCCCCAGAAATAAAACAACACACAACATTTGGCTTATTTCAGTCTTGTATTTCAACTTTCCTATCTCAGCTTTTATCAATCTATTGCAGCGAAAAGAGGCTTTTCCTGTTCCACTCTACCTTCTCAATATTTGTTCTCTTCACACTTTTGCCGGATAAGAAATAAAAAACTGGCAGATCTTCGGTCTTGAGGACTGAGACGTTGGCAACTTTTGTTTATTACTGGCCAGGCACAGCTAAGGCAGCCCCAAAGAGACTTGCAATCCAATTATTGTAGATCCCAATTCCTGGGTAAAATATTGACAACATTTATACTTCAGATAGATCTGACCATTAGACACCAAGAAAATGCAACTATCTCAATTTTACTGGTTCTGATGGGTTTTCCAGGCTGTGTGGCCGTAGTCTAGTGGATCTTGTTCCTAACATTTCGCCTGCATCTGTGGCTGGCATCTTCAGAGGTGTTATCACAGAGGGAAGTCTGTTACACACTGTGATTTTTATCTGGATTTTTCTCAGCAATTTCTATCCAACTCCCCTTTGTGTTATCCTGGGTATTTTGGCTATATTTGCAACAAATTAATAGATGAAATGGTCTTGAAGATCAAGCTATTTTCCATTAGTTTGGAATACCTAAGGCAATTTTTCTGTCTGATAGGCCACAGAATATTTTCATTAGGAGCACAGAATCATGGAATAGAAATTTTGATGTTGCTCAAATGTGGGTGCATTCTTCCACTGTTTTTTGATAACTATAATATGTCTTTAAAAGAAGATCATCTATGGCTTGGGGATTGAATTTGGCTATATATTTCTTTATCAAACCCTCAAGATGCCACATGCAGTGATAACAAAAGTGCAATAGATAGGGATGGGTGGGTTCATCATAAAAAGAGGGCTACTTTGCAAATGCAGAGGCAAAGAGTTCCCCCCCCCGACCCCTGCCTGATTATTCTACCCAAATGGTGCACAAATGCCAAACATAAAGTGCCATATGGGGAGGGGGAGAAGGTTATGGGTTGCAAAAGAAGAAATACCTTGTTATAAATAGGGGGGTTTGTTTCCTAGAAGGAAGGGGGGAAGAGATGTGACAGAAATAAAGTCAGTTTCTCACCATCGTGTTTTATGCACAATCGGGCAAGGAAGGAGACCCCAACCTAGCACCAAGTGCAGAGGAAAAACATGGTGGGATTCTGTCCCCTATTGTTTTATTGCTCATTGTTTTAACTTTGCCTGACTGTTCTTGCAAGCTCTGCAAACGTGGGGACTCTCACTTCTTGAACTCTCTGATGCTCATTCTCCTTTGGGGCCTGGCAAAAGCCTCCCCATTCTCCCACACCCTCCCACTGCTCCAAACACCAAACGTGGCCTGGCATTGTTCCTGCCTGCTCGCTTCCCACTCCCCACCACCACCACTCAGTCACCTGCCACTGTACCTGCTGGCCCGCCCACCCACCTCCCCAACTCATCGCTCAGTTGCCCTCCACTTCTGTTAAGTAAAATTTTCTTTGGGGAAGTGGAGTGGGGGGACCCAGTCCAGGGGAGGCAGCCACTGCTAGTGCTTTCAGTTATAATGCTCATAGTCATTCAGAACTATTTTCTACTGTAGAAGCATGCTACTCTCTCTTCTGCCACACCACTACTGACTGCACTCAGATCTTTAAGTGGAAAAGGGTATGGTTTATGGTGAAACCTGGAAGCATTTAAATATCACAAACTACAGTTTTGTCAAAGGCTTTCACGGCCGGATTCAACTGGTTCTGGTGGGTTTTCTGGGCTGTGTGGCCAGACCACGGCCACACAGCCCGGAAAACCCACCAGAACCAAACTACAGTTTGTTTGTTAAGTGCATCAGCTAGAACTAGGGCTCTGGTACTCTCTTTCATCGTTTCTTGTGTTCCACCTTGCAATAAAAATTTTCTGGTTTGGAACTGAGCATAATTTGTTATAATCAAATCAGGTAGTTCAACAAAACAAAAATTGGTTCCAGGTTGGTAGTCAACAAGCAAGCACAATTAGTCAAAGCATCCAATTCAGACATCACAACAAACTATAGTTAGCCTAGAAGAAGACAACTTGAGTCTCATGTTGAGCAAGAGAGGGAAGGCAGTGAGAGAAAGAATAAGACCTTGAGGACTTCTCAACTCATTTGGAATGGATAAGACAATCCTGTATAAACAGTAGATTTCAATCATATTATTTTGAGGAACCAAAAGAAACAGAATTCAGATTTGGAAAATAGCCATGAATTTTCTAAATAATGGTTTTCATGGATTATGCAAAGTGGTAACACCATATCAGAAAGGATTAAGGCCGTTATGACTTTGAACTGATTTTTTTAAAAAAAAATATGAACACAACATAAATCCCTGTGTGGATGATGTAATTTGCAATTTCATAGTGATGGTTTCAATACAGGTTCAGTTATTTGATTGAACTGTAGCGATTTCTGTGATGGTAATGCAAACAAGAATGCTGTGACAAGAATAGCAGGAATTTTTATATTTAATGTTGTTTTAAAAATCAAAGTGTTACCTAAGGCAATTATCTTGCAGCTTTTTAATATCTACAGGGAAAAGCCTAAAGGGGAAATAATTGACTTTGCTAATTTTACCCTTGACAATTATAAAATGGCTTTGCATTTCATTATAACTGCAAAATTCAACATCTAATTGTCAGACTAGATAGAAGTACAGAGATAAATGTATCACACAAAACCTCGGCATAAGAAAAGTAGTTCAGAATTAATGGTGCAAAATAATGCTAGAAATCTTGGATATAAATTGTATTGTATAGAACAATTACAATTACTAAAACGAATATGTGCTTACTCAGTCATTGAGGTCTCTTATGACTACTATTTAGCCAGTGGTAAACTAAGTTTCAAGAGAAGACAGACAAATACATAGAATTTACTCATAATGCTGGCTCTAAATGCTCATCAACTAAAACATAAAGTGGTCAATAGGGACCAAAGTACTAGTGACGGACAGGAGGCCGTACCTGCCCTTGAAGGGACAATCAGCCATTCAGATGAGCCAAAAAGAATGCTGCTCCAGCATCCAATCATCTTCAAAAATATTGATGATGGAGGGGTCCTCAGAAGAAGGAGAGTTGACTCCTGCCTTAGGGAGAGAACAGTGGCAACTCAGGTCTAACTCAGGAAAAACAGCAGACAGAGCAAAGGGTAGCTCCACCTGGTAGTGTGGCAGAGCAGTTTAGGTCTATCTCTGGGAGAGAAGAGAGTGCTTAATTATTAGGCCTGTCTCTGGTGAGAGCAGACCTTGTACAATTTAGTCTGACCCTGGGGAAATGGCACTCTGGTGGGGATGGAATCCTGTGTGTCTAGAAAAGTCTGTGCCTGAAATAGTTGTCAAAAAGTCTAATTACTCTCTGATGTCATAACCAGTTTAAATGTTTGTGCCTCTGCCAGATTTCTACTTTGTCTATCAGGAGACCTGTACTCATAAATAAATAAACCTTCTTAGTTGTTTATATGTTAATCGAGCCTAAGTGGTCTCAATAATTTCCTTGTGCACTACAAAATGTACCTCACAGCAGTGAACCTAAGTCTATAGACTTGCTACTTGTAGAGCATTAAATCCCAAAAATCTTAGGAGGCTGTATGAGTCCCCTCAGTAGGGAAAAAAAATATTGTCACAATACTCTATTAGCAATCTGCACTGCTTCAGAAAAACTGTAGTCAGAACCACACTGTACGAGCCACTTGAGAGTTTAAAGTAATTAAAAAATAACTGAGCAGTTCAGAATGGTTAAAACAGAATACTCTAATGTAAGCAAGCATACAGGCTACAGTTTAGGCACCCCTGGCTTTTCTCCTTCTGCCTGGAGTTACAAGAAAACTAGGAGCTCAACGTAGTTTTTTAGAGATCACAGATCAGAGGGTAGAATTCTGAGCCTAGATAAATTAGGAATCCACATTCTATCAGTTTCTCACCAGCATGGCCAATTGGCCATGCTGACAGAGGCTGATGGGAATTGTAGTTCCTGAACATCTGGAGAGCCGCAGGTTCCCTACCCCTGGTATAGGGAAAGCAAAACAATATGCCCTCTAAGTAATGCTTAAATAAAAGCATACAGACCTGGTTTGTGTATGCACCTGTCTCTTCTCCTTCCTCTCCACCTATGTCACATACAGCATGGTGAACAGTTATTTCAGAGAAATTCCAGCTTCTTGTAACACAATGCCTTTTGTACAAAAGATTGTTTGCATTTGCTGCAAATTAGATGGCTGGTTCAGTTCAACCTTATATTACTATCAGGGTGCAACCTGGTCCTAGCTATATTGATCACTTCCAGCATGCAAATTCTGATCAAGTAGAAATGATGTTTAGTTCTGTGTACTCATCACGTCCAGGCTCAACCTTTGCTCTTCATAGCTGATAATATTTAGCAGAGTCATTCCAATAGAGTTTATTTGACCAGTTACAAATGCCTGTCAACAGGAGGATGTAGGCTACTTGAAAGAAGTAGCAGTGAGGCCCTTCTTGAAGAAGGCATCCCTGGATTTAAAATATTTACTCCTCGTAGCCAATTTTCCATCCTTGGTCAAGGGTCTCAGTCATGGGTGGCTACATGGCTTCAACCTTGGAGGAAACAGATTATGCAGACCCATCTCAACCAGCTTCAAGTCTCAGTCTGGGACACAAACTCCCTTAATCACGCAGACGGATATTCTTCAGTGGGAGAGCATCAAGGCAAGTTCAAGATTTTAATGGTTTTATAAAGTATTTTATTGTGTATGTTTTAAATCGTTTATACACACACACACACACACATATATTTACTGTTTAAGAGAGAAAATTAATATTTTCTGCCCATTTTATCATACATGATTTAATTAATTCCATTTCTGTTTTTTGTTCCAGTAGATATTGGTAAAATTTACTTAAAAGTTTTAAGTTGTCACCTAGGAATATTCTGTCTAAGTTGATTTGCTTGGTATTGATGCCCCAGTTTTTCACATCATAACTCCAACAGTTTTGTAATTGTAAATATGTATACCAGTGACATGGGTTTCCATTGAATGTGATCAGATTTCTGGGTTTAAATGTTAAGTTTCCTTGTGTTAAATCTATTAACTCTTTATAGGTTGGCCAATTTTTGTTCCCATTTCTATTCTTAATTTGAAGGCCTTCCATCCTAGATAGCCAAATTGGGAGTTTTGTATAAAAAATGTTTTTATATTTATTCCATTTCTTACCAAGTGTGTTTTCAAAAATCTTTTTTATATTTATTCCATTTCTTACCAAGTGTGTTTTCAAAAATCTATCACCTGGTTTTTAATCTATTCTTTTATCATCAATGAGGCTTTTATATTTCACCCGTGGTTTCCTGCCTCCCCAAAGGAATTTAACAATAGGTTTTACATTTTTAGCTGCCTTGATGGCTCTTGCAATGGAAGAAAGGCAGAATACGAGTTTTGAGAATAAAAGATCTGTATTGACCACTACTGTTTTGGACTACTATTATTATGGTTATGGTCCTAAATGGTTTCTCTTGTGCTGACCACCCCACCAATTAGAATCTTCTTCCCAAGCGCTGAGGTCTGTGCTCCTGCTCCAACAGGACTTGCTCATGTATTCCAGGGTTTCATGTAAACACAGTGGCGTATCTGCCTAGGGACAAGGGGTACCCCTTGTTCTCGAGCGCCACTCTTCTGGTCACGTGGGGGGCACAAAATCGCCCCCCCACGTGACCAAGAAGTCCTGCTGTCTCGTTGTTTTTGTGTGCCTCAACCCCGGCTGAGGCATGCAAAAATGATGAGCCAGCAGGACTTCCTGCTGCCTCCAAGTGCCCTCAACCCTGCCCTGGAGACAATTTGTCTCTGGGAGCCATTTACCCCTGGTACACCTCTGTGTAAACATGAGCAAGTCCATGAACAAGTATGGACAGGACTTTTCTACCTGCAGCTCGTGGCCATTGCAATGCCTCAATTTTGAGGCTCACCAGGCTTTGACTCTTTATCTTTTATCCAAGCTTTGACTCTTTAAACTGTTTTAATATCTAAGATTTTTTATAGATATCATTTTGGGCTGCTGACTTTGATTTTACGGTGGTTGTTTTTTATTGTATTTGTTTTAACCCCATGAGTTATCCTAAGCAGGTGTGTGGAGAAGAAGCACCCACATTTTCTAAATAAATAAATGCAAATACGGGGCTTAATTGGAGTGGGTTTCCTTCCACAAACCAGAATTCAACCCACATGCATTTTTAACTACAGTTAAATTAGATGACTGAATGTGCCAGAGGTTGGGTGACTTGATGACAACATGAAAAAAAAACTGATAATTCTAGCTCTAAACTGACTGTCTCTCAAGCAGTGAATTGAACTATATGGACTGTCGGAATGACTTGGGATTCAAGCTTGAGTGACACTGTGGCCCTCACCCAATCAGATCATCGTCATGTTGAATAAAAATTAGTATTTTCACTACAATATCTTTTAACAAAAGGTAGAAAGAAATGGGAAAGAAGCTTCATGGGGTTTTTTTCCTACTTGGAAAACGCACAGGCAAATCTACAAATCCATGCCTTTCCAAATAAAATACCATGTTGTCAGTTTAGCTGTCAACATTTTTTACAGCTTGTATTTCAACTGTTTAATTTTTTTAAAAGGCATAAAAGAAAATGCGCTAATAAATAAGACTGGCTTTCATAGTTGTATTTTACTTATGGTATATAGACGATATTAAAGCATTCAGACATCAAAAATGGGAGAAACTGTTAATATGTTTTGGCAGAACTTTCAGATATGTTGCTTAATTGTTTGAGAAAGTATGCAGTTCTTTTAGGCTCTAGTGTTTCAATTTTCTACACATGTGATACACAGCAGTTCTTAAATAATTATAGCTCTTTGCCTGAATTCTTAAAGACAAGAGTACCCATAACCACTTTATCCAGGTTTTCCAGAAGTCTGAATAACTGAACATTATGTATGGTTAAAATCTCTTTGCTTTCAACACAGAGTTTTATGCAAGGGCCAGCTTACATTAAAATGCGTAAACACAGAATAGTTTTCTGTACACAGCACCTCTTCCTATCTGTTTACATGAAGCACTGGAATGCATGAGCAAGTCAGTATACCAAGCCTCTGGTCATGATGGCTGCCCAAAACTGCTACCAAGCTCATGAAAAATCTTGCCATCCCTATCAGCAATTGTGTGTTTCACTCACTGACATGGTCCCATATGACAGATGACCAAGGAGCATTTAGATGAGGTGGCTTTGAATGACTATATTGCAAAAATACCTATTGAGAATTGTACAGGAGACCATAAAGAACTCTTAAATCAAAATATTACAATTCAAGAACTGTCACAAGCCATTAAAGAGCTGAAAAAAGGAAAAGCAACAGGACCTGATGGATTAATGGCAGAATAATACAAACTAGCAGTAAGGCCCATTGTACAAACAAATATAATGGGCTCTAGAACACTGTTGTTAGGTTAACAGCACCAAAGGGGACCAGTCCAGAGGTGGGATCCAACCAGTTCTCACCACTTCTCTAGAAGAGGTTACTAATTTTTCCTGAGTGCCGAGAAGGGGTTACTAAAGCAACCTCCCTGCCCAATAGGGACTGGAGGTGCGTGTGTGCGGTGGTGCCACTGTTTGAATCCCACCACCATCGGAACCTGTTATTAAAATTTTTGGATCCCACCACTGGGCCAGTCCCTTCTGCCTTTCCTCCCAACTTGGCCCTACAATTTATCACAGACAACAAAAACCTGGCCTAATTATTCAATGAAAAAAGGTTTCTTACAGATCCCCCAAACACACACAAACAGGCTCCCCTAACTCTGCAAATGGGTTTTCCTTTCTCAGACTCCCCCTCCACACAGAGACAGACTTCCCTAACTTTGCAAAAGGGCTCATCTTTCTCAGATTCCCCCCTGCCAGACACATAGGCTACTCTAACTTTGTAAATGGGTTCTCCTTTCTCAGATATCATCCCCCCGCCACACACACACACACACACACACAGGCCCCCCTAACTTTGCAAACAGGGGTTTTGGGCTCAGCTGCGGCTAGGTAGAGTTTGTCCCATGTTCCCAGGCAGGAAGTTCTTCAAAGTTCACCACAGAAACAGAGTCCTGTTAGGGAGAAGCATACTGTGGGAGGAGGAAGGGAGTATGGCTTTCCTTGCACTTTTCTCCCTTTTCAAGGCTTTCTGCCTGGGATAAACATGATGGGAGAAAGAGGGGATATGGTTTCCTAGAGCACTGCTGGGAAATGTAGTCCTTGCCCCTCTGGGAGGAGCTGGAATCTGGGCTCTCCTGGATAGCCAAGGACTACACTTCCCACAGACCTTTTTTTTCTGATTCGTTGTCAGAAACAAGCTGCTCAATTATATAGTAAGATGTCTGGAAGAAAAACTAATTTTGCCTTTACAGGAAGTAATGAATTAAATAAGTTCTGAAACAAAATTACCATCATCATGACATGAAAAACATATAAAGAAGGGAATGATCTGAAACTCCCACAGTAATTTAGACCAATATCATATCAATATCAAATGTGGATAACAAGCTTTTTACAACTATAATGGAAACCAAGTTTTGGGCCAAAAAGATATGACGACAGGTTTTGGGCCAAAAAGATATATGAAAGATGATATAAGATCTGTAATTAACGCCTATGAATTTGTTACAGTGAAAAAGAAAAAAATTGCATTTGAAGTTTTATATGTGGAAAAAGCATTTGACAACATTTCTTGGACTTGTTTAGCTACAAAGATTAGACAAGATCAAAGAATTAAAGTATTAAACATTGATGAACAGAAATTTAAAATGTAGAGTTATGTGGACAGTGTGGTGTTAACATTCACTAACCCTCAGCTATCAATTAAGTATTTCTTGGAGCAAATAAAACAATATGGGCAGTTCTCAGGATATAAAATCAATGGAAAGAGAACAAAGACTATTTAAAAAATTTTAACACAACAAGAAATGGCTATTGGAAAAGTTATAGGACGTAGTTCATTCAGACAAGGTCAATATTTAGGAATTAATTTAAATGGGCAAAATGATACATTATATAAAGACAATTTTGTACTAATGTAGAAAAAATACAGAAAAATCTTTTGAAGGTAATCTGAGTTGAAATAGTCATGGTTAGGAAGAATTGCCAGTGTTAAGATGAACGTTTTACCAAAATTGGATTTCCTATTTCAAATGTTACCAATTTATATACCAAGATTTTTTTAAAGACTGCCAACGTCAGATTAAGACATTTGGAGAAATAGAAAATCAAGAATAAGGTTTAAAGTGTTACAAGATCTAAAGAAAAGAGGAGGCCTGGCCATACCTACTGTTAAGTTATCAAGAAGCAGGAATTGTATGGATTTCATACTGGATTAAAAATCCAGACAAGACAATCATATAATTGGAAACATGGATACATAATTATCTAAGGAGAGAATGGGACATTCCACAGGTATGCAGATATGACTTTATAAATTATACAAAGGGACGAAATTTCCTCAAGAACAATTCATAACTGTTCCAGGAGAGACAGAACACTGAGAGCAGCTCAACCTCGATTACAAGACAAAAAAATTCAGGAGAATGGAATCAACCTGTTCAAAGTTCCTACAAACTCAAAAGAATTCTGAAGCAGGAGATCTGGGGGATGAATGGAATGGGATTTCTAAATTAATTCTCCTTCCAACAATTTTTGTGTGCCTTCAGTTTATTAATTTAAAAAGAAAAAAATTACAATTTTATCAGGCATTTGAACAATGTTCAGTTTATCTTAATTCACCATTTCTGATGCGTACAAGTGTGCAAGCCAACATTGTCAATGAGCTTTCCAGTGGTAAATGTGGTAGCAGATAACATTTTATAATACACATTTTATAAACTCAGTTTATTTGAAGCAACTGACATTTTATGCCTGGTAAAATTTAAAAAGCTTGCCAGCACAATTTTATATGACATCTAATGACTCAAAACTCTGGATTTCTAAAAACGTCAGCTCAGATAAGAGAGAACATTCTTCTGAAATACAAAACAAGTATAGCCCACAGATTCTTCTAAAGTAATAAAAATCACATTACCTTCGTATTCTGTAGCTGAGCTAGGACTGTACAAGCATTTGCTAGAAGAAAATCACCACTCAGGACAGCCATTTTATTCCCAAATTGCATATCCTTCAATGAGCCATCCAAGGATGTCAGTTCACCAACATTGACTATCCCACGATGTACTAAGAAAGCCGTGTGGATCAGCTCTGTAACTTCTGCCAGACTTCGTTGGCTTAAAAAAAAAAAGACCATGAAGAGTTCAATTTCTTTTTGAATATGCAAAAGAGGATGGCCTAATATTGGGTGGTGCTAAGCCAACAGCAGAGTGAGAAACCTTTGAGTACAAATCCAATGGTGAATGCGAATATGAGCATCGAAGAATGCAGCAACAAGGTTTCAATTGGGAGTTGCTTCAGAGTGTATTGCTCCAGTATTTATCAACATCACTGATTGCAGTATGCTTAAAAATCCAATTAAAATGCTGACCTTTAAAGCCTTCAGTGTTCAGAAATCACGTTACTTCAAAGGCTACCTTTTCGCATAAAAAACCACCAATTCATTTAAATTGTTTTAGGGGCCCTGGCTTGTGCATTCTACCATATGAGATAGCAAATGTCTTCTCAATAATAATGACTACAGACTTTCCGTTCTGGGGGAGATTTGTTTAACTTCCTTGAGTTTAGACCATCAGGTAAAAACAGATAACACACAACAACAGAGGGCATTTAGGATGGAAGTTTATGCTTCTTCTCCTTTTCAGGTTTTGCTGTTAAACAACATTAAGTTCCTCCCTTTTCAGCTGTCATTGCTGGGAAAACAGGTTTCCCTCTATCATGCTTCGGTCCAACTTCAGCATTCATGAAAAACATGTATGTCACAGTGTTTTACGGCATCTTTTCAATGTAAATTAGTGTGAGAACCCTTGCACTGGACAGTGGTATATAAATCTTAACAGCACTGCTAAAAATGTGTTAGTTTTAATATAGTTTTGCAAATGCCTTGTACAGCATTTTCTGGAAGTTTTTTTAAAGAGTTGCCCTGAACAAATGCCCTTCTTTCATATAACTTCTTGGATTTTTTCAAAGCATGACAGAAGCATTGAAAACAAAACCAGAAGATGGGCCCTTCCTGTTCTTTCCAATGTTGACAATAAAATGATAAGATAGTAGTTTGACTGGAAGAGTTCAGAATTCTCTTCTTAAAGAGAATGTTCCTATCAACATGCTCTAAATCACAATTACATATACCTGGATAAATTGTGATAACAGATAAACACACAAAGCTTTTTGCAGGCATGGAATTTAACCCTCTTATTATGTTAGAAACAAGCAGAAATGAACAACTATCCGTACACCATGGCATGAGATTCCTGACAATCAAAACCTTAGGTCTTAAGAAGGGTTAACTCATATTGGGAGGGAAACAGGCAGTGGAGAGGAGACTAACAAGACATCCCAGTGTCCCCACTGTCATTGTCAGGGCAGCCCTTGGAGGAAAATGTCCATATCAATTCAGTTTATCAGATGGACAGCTGATCAACATTAAACAGACTTGCTCTAGGCAGACTGAGCAGAGATACCTGCCATGAATATCAATGAGAGCCTTCTGCTCTCAGCAACTGAGGTCTGCCATTTCTGACTGCTGCAGATCCCAGGATATACGGGGATCCCTAGTGACGAGCATGCAATGCTGCAGCTAACTCAAGTGACGGCTCATTTCCTCCAGCTGAAGGCACACATTAATATCCTGAAGACATTGGGCATGTCTCTGAGACTCCCACTCTTTCCAGCCACCGAAGCAAAACCACTACCATCCTGTTTCTCTCTTTAATAAGCTCTTAATGAGAGAAAAAGAAAAATCCTATGACTTTTGTACAGCTCATCGTGGAGAGGTTACACAAATACATCAGTGTCATGCTTTCCAAGCCCTCCAGACCATTTTTGCCTTATGTTCATATACTGTTTGTTCTCAAAAGAATCTATTTATTTAGCCATCGGCATTAGCACTATGGTTCATTTGTTAAGTTGTTCAGTTCAAAGAATACTGCACGATACCCTCTGATACAGCACACTTAATTTTTAGTTAAAATGACACTCAATTATAGTAAATCAATCCTCCCCACTGGAATTTATGAAACAGCCCCAGGCATTTTCTGGGGATTAAAAAATTCTACAGAAAACATCAGAAAAGCAGATTTTTAAGTAACCTTGACTTATTTACACAGTGGAAAAATATCTTCCAAATAAATCTTAGAATGCTCTAATAACCACCTATCTTGTAAAAGATCACTGAGGAATAGTCTCTTACTAAACAACCCATGCATAGTAAAATACCCCAAAGGTAACAAGGCTAATTCAGATCATTGGTTGAGGGGGAATCTAATTCATACACTATGAGTGCAATCATCTGACATGAATGCAAGGTTTGAATACAGACCAGTGTCCATTCATAGAGCTTTCTAACACTGACACTACATGGACTACACAGTGAACTCCTGCACTTTGACCGAAACAGACAATTAACAAATTATTTCTATGCCCAGAAGTAATCAGAACAATGACTCCAAATGCCAATCAGCACAGAAATATAATATTCGGGAAGGAATTGCCTAAATTATCTAAGTCTATTGTTTAAAAAACAAGCTGGTGTAGCACAGGTGGCAGAGTCTTAGACTAGGGTCTTGGGAGACACAGGTTTGAATCTCCACCTACTGTGGAAGCTCGCTAGATGACTTTGAGTCCATTACATACTCTCAGCCTCAGAGGGTTCTTGATGTGAGGAAAAGGAGATAGGAATGTTCTAAGCTTCTCTGAGTCCCAACTTGGGAGACAGACAAATAAAAGGGGGATGGCAACTTCACCATGACTGTACCCTAGAACATGCTTGTAACAGTGTTTTCAACCCAGAACATATAACAAACCAAAGAATAAGAACATTTAAATATCCAAAGAATGTCTTTCCCCATCTATTCACAGCTATTGTTTGCTCAACTTAGATTAACAGCAGGGTCAGCAGTTTAAACGGAATGGAGTTCAGAAAGACCCCAGAATGCCTCTTTTTCATATTAATTCTTGTGCCTGGGGCTTTTTAACATTACATAGGAAGAATAAGTAAAGAACTCCACAGTCAGATTGCCTTAGAGCAACTCCAAATATGAACAGTACATAACATAACCATATAAAAATATATTTTGCTCAAATACCTACACAAACTTAGGCTACATCAGCAAAAGCAAAGCGAGCAGTCTCACACCACCAGCCTTCCTTGCACAGGCAGAAGTAACATTTAATTTCAGAACTACCCTAACCTCCCTGAAATAAGCCCTCATTTCCACCATACTGAAACCTTTCCCAACCTCTGATTCCCAAGGCAGTCCACATGGTGTCCCAATACAGCTTTCAGTCCTTGGGGGCACTCACTTTGAGGTTCAGATGTTTACACTTTCCTTAATGCTCATTTCCACAGTTGTCTCCTGCTATTAAGAATGAAAAGAGAACAGAGGAAATAAAAGATGCAAGA
Source organism: Sphaerodactylus townsendi (assembly GCF_021028975.2). NCBI lineage: Eukaryota > Metazoa > Chordata > Lepidosauria > Squamata > Sphaerodactylidae > Sphaerodactylus > Sphaerodactylus townsendi. The sequence goes on along the minus strand of NC_059425.1, from coordinate 123,605,955 downwards.
ACGTGTCTGTTGGGAACTCCTTCAAAATCTGTTTGGGAATAAAAACTCAGCTATTCAAGAATCATAGTTCTGCAACTCAAACACAGCATCTGCAGCTAGAAAATATTGGGAAACAATTAGGATAACAAAGCTGAACTATTTGGAGGCCATGGGTTAAAAGCATTCAAATAGTCAAACAGTATTCATTATCCTTTAGAAGACTTTACGTTCACACCAACCAAAAGCCCACCAACCACATTTATCATAAGTAGGGTTCCGGTTCTCATGTAGGGAAGCACTACGCACACTGAAAACTCATATGGTGTGCAATTCACATATACCATGATTGCACATCGTAGGGGTGACACTCCCAATAGCACAATTTGTGGACTCCCAGTTGGTATGACTGTAATGTCTGTACAGGCCTACTACCACTGAAACTGGTACATGAATTTTCTTCACTGTATGTACAGATAGCACATAATCAGAAATCCTTGTAAAATGGATGGACACATGTTTCATTTATGGCAATGTAAACTCTGTACACACTTTATCTATACACTGATTAGATAGGATCCAGCAGCTTTCCAGATAAATAGAATCCAGATTCCTATCAGCTCTACCAGCATGGCCAATTGGCCATGCTGACAGAGGCTGATGGGAATTGTAGTTCCTGAACATCTGGAGAGCCGCAGGTTCCCTACCCCTGGATTAGACCATACCGTGTTATAACACACTATAAAACCTAGTCCTTAGTCACAGCTAAAACAGTAGTTTGTGTGGCAATGTGATCTCATCCCACAAGTAATAAATACTCCTAAATACTGGCAAAAATTCAAATAATGAATCCCCTGGGAAGCCAGAACACTTGAAGCTTCTAACAGGTAGAGGAGTCCTTTGGGGCTACCCTGGAATGTCAGAACTCTAGGAGAACATCCTCAGTAACAGAAATCCTACCTAATTGAAGGAAAGCTGACTTTAAATCAGTGCAAAAAGACTGAAACTAAACTTAGTAACTAAGTTCATTCATACTGTGTACATCTTAATTTACTATCATTAAATAATTAGTTTTAGAAACATAATTCTGTTTATCTCTATTTCTTTTACTCGATAGACACAATTTTGTTCATTATCCTTTTTGCTGTTTACAATTAATGGCTTTAATTCCAAGTAAAGGTAATTTTTTCTTCTAATGAACTTGATAGTGCAGACAATCTGCACCCACATACAAGACTGATTTGGCCGACAAAAGCCAACGCACAAGGAGAAGGTAGAGAGACTCCTGTATGAATATAAATTAATACAACAGGATAGGTTCTTAACCCTTGTCTTTGCATTCAGGGTAAACTGGAATAGGAAACTGGGGAAGTACCCATGATCAGGAAATGAATTAAAGTACTTGGATAATTTTTTGCTTTAAAAGAAGAACTAAAACTCATGGATCTTTATTTGTTTCGGCTGATAAATAGAAATAGTTTTTTTATTTCTGTTTGAGGAAGCAGAAGAAGACTAGACAGGTGAGCTACTCACTGAGGTGTAATAACTTGGAAGAGTTCGGCAAAATCAACATCCCCATGGCAGAACTGAAGTACCCAAGAGAACAGGCACTTTCACAATCAGGCAAGTACCGTAACAGGCACTTTTACAATCAGAAGAGGAAAATATACCTACTATGAAGAAGGATCTATTATCTCACATACATAACTGAAGTAGCAGAAAACAGGCTTTCTCAAAATGCAGCAGGCAGAATATTTCTCACTTCAAAAGATTTGAGTTGTCTCAATATTAACTGTACCCTTCCATTTGAAAGGCACGGTCCTGTCTCAGCATCATATTACATAGCAATCAATGAGAATTCATAATAAAGATGATCAAGTGTTGTGGATATGTCAGCATACATTCTGGAAACCACATTACAGCGTCTAACAAAATGGCACAACAACCAGCGTAATGCATCAATAATAAATAAACCTACAATTCCAAAATAAATTTGAATTGCTGGGACACCATTTAAACTCATTTTTAACAAACGGTGGATATAACAACATTTGATGCTAATGCTTCTTTAAAGGTTCATGATAGCTTTTGTTTACTTTTTCAAATAGTTCTGCTCTTTTAAAAACAAAAACAAACCCAGAACTGTGAATTCATATGCTGTTATTAAGGTAATGCTTTCAGTATTTGAATTATTTTGTTTTGTGATTGCTCAATGCCTTCTTTAAAGTATTATACAGTCATATATGAAAAACACCTCAGGTTTATCTGTAACCCAGATGAACACTTCTTCCTGGCATCTGAGGGGCATGCAATAGAGAAAGGATAACTTGGTCAGCTGGATGTGGGCAAACCTGGCTTCTTACAGCCCTTGATTTCTGAAATTTTGTTCATCAAACTTTACCAAATAACATGCATCCATTAATCTTGAAATCAATATTCTATTAACACCCTTTAGCAGAACAATACAAATATGGCATTCTATGTATTTTATCAATAATATTAAGTAAATTTTCTGTGTAAATCAGAAAATATTATCAATAATCAATAACATTAAGTAAATCTGGCGCAGGGTTCTTAGGAATTTGAAGCCCAATAAGTGTAGTAACCTTTTCCAAAGCAATGTGTGCTGGAATGTGTCCTTAATTTCCAGAAATCATACAAGTAACACAATGCAAGTCAGGAATCAGACACTACTGTGCTATACTTAAAAATCGCTCTTTGTAGTTCACATGAATAGAATTAATTGGAAGCACTTTCCAGCAGAATTCTATCCAGATTTTTATTCCAAGTTTGCTTTAAACCCTAGGAATATGTAATGCATTTTATTCTGACTGGATTCCTGCAGCTGTTTCCATTTCTACCCTATTTCTATGGCCCTTTCTGAATGGGCGATATACAGCGGCCCAGGGACAGCAAAAACGCCGTCCCTGGGCAGCTGTTTGATGCAGCAGCGCCGTCCTGGCCACCTGAAAGCGGTGTAAAGCCACTGCTTTTAACCTCGCAAAACAAGTGAGGTTTTTGCAATGGAGAGTCTTCCCAGCGGCGCGGTGCGAAGCGCACCGCTGGGAAGACGCTGCTTCCCCAGTCGCCTCCACTCACCGTCATGGAGGGGGCTGACCGAGAGGCGGCTCCGTGCAGAGCCACCTCTCCGGCTGGGGGGGAGTGGGGGCCGCTCACATGCTAGCATGCGAATGGTCCCAGAGCCTCCATCAGCATAAATTATACTGGTGGAGGCTTGTTTCCGCCCGTGTGCGGAAAGGGCCTATGTCTCTTTAAAACTACTCATCATACTGAATACTTTTATATTGTAAACTGAGAAATGTATGTTCAAGTTGAAGGCCACCACAGAACATGTTGAAACTCGATCTGCATATTATTGGGACGCTCAAGGTTAGATTCCATATAGGCCACTACAGCAGAAAAACCACTAGTAAGAATCCATAACCAAACAGTACTAGCGGTGTGCAACTCAGCAAAGCTGAACCAACACCCCCCCCACACACACACACACACACAATACCTTTATCAATATTTTTGGCTTCCCCATCAAATGGCAGCAATATTCAGGAGCCAAAAAAAGCAGATTCTGGAAAATGCTGCATTTTTTGGACTGCTTTGGCTGTGCAACCCTTTTTTTTAAAGGGAATCCCTCTCCCCTCCTTACTTACCTGCCAGCTGGATGAGTTCAGCATTCAACTCTGTATGCCACCTCCAAGCTCCATGTGGAACCCAGAGGTGGCTCAGGGTTGAATGTTGGGCTCGGCCTGACCGGGTCCGTCATTCAGCTCTGCACCACTGCCTCTGAAACTGACTTGTAGGCAGCAGGTGGCACATGCTCAGCTCTGCACTACCTGCTGCCTGTAAGACCAGACGTTAAGTTAGGATGAAGGTGGAATGCTTCGGGTTTAATAACACAAAAGATTTCAAAAACCTGAAAAAAGCTGGTATGGGAACCTGGCTTTTTTCAAGTTAAAAAAAATATTTCGGGTCTATTAAAGCCGAACCCAAAAAATATTGACAAAAAAGGTGTGCACACCTCTAAGCAACACACTAATTTACAATGCAATCCCATGTAGAGTTATTCTAGTCTATTTCAACTGGTTTGCACTATACTACTTTTCACGTATTGCATTACGGTTGATTTCCTGCTCCCTACTTGTAACATCATCCCTAAAAAGGGCTTTTGTCCCTTTCAAACTTTGCTTATATGTGAAGGCATTTCATTTGCAGCACTATACTACCTAGTAGACAATAACCAAATGCAGAACTATACTTTGCATGTTAGAATATTTTATAGCAAAAGGGGAAGAGCAAATCCACATGCTACTAATGATAAAAACACTACTGACTTTATGTAGTTGTTTCACCTTTCTAATCAAGATTCGTGTTCCATTACATTAAATGTTATAAATGCACAATTGCATCACAGTTGCTCTGAGCCCTTGTGGGGAGGGCAGCATACAAATCGAATTGAATCAATCAATCAATCAATCAATCAATCAATCAATCAATCAATCAATCAATTAAATGTTTTCCTGAAAACAGAAACGCACACTTTCTGAATAATGAGTTTCTACAATAAAGACCAAAGTTTATCTCTGCCACATGATAGGTTCTGGATAAGGAGAATATTAAATACCTTTGTAAATCTCAAGTAAGGCTAACAGAATTAAGAATGTTTTCCTAAATAGGGCTAGCTTAAGGACTGGTCCCCTTAAGAGGGCACAAGGAAGTAAGGATACAATTTTGCATATATTTGAAACCAATGACTACTCAATATTTATGTTAAACATGCCTATGCTGCCTTTCCACCTAATCATGGTTCACAAACCAGTGAACATAAGAAACATTACAACATTTAGACTACTAAAAATACAGTTAAAATGATAAAAGGGAGGGCCAATAACAGTCATTGGGAGTTTGTCAAACAAAACAAAAAAAAGTTTCACCTGCTGACAAAAGATGCCAATAGAGGGAGACAGACAAAGCTCCCTGAAGAGAGAGTTCCAACGTTTTGGTGCCACAACATCTAGCCTCAGATGTCTGGACAACTGAATCAGGGCCTCCAAGGATGACTGAAGTGAGCGGGTAGGTCCGAATGATGGAAGGACGTCCTTACAGTATGCTGTTCTCAGTCCATACAGGCCTTTAAATCCAGCACCCTGAATTGAGTCCAGAGGCCAACTGGAAGCCAGAGTAGATAGATCAAGACTGGTCCCAACAACCCACTCCACATAATAAGTCAAAATCACCGAAAGGGGGACTGTACTTGAGTGTATGGATGCTGCAGACCTAGGCAAGTAAAGTTGGAAAGTGACAATCAAATATACCTATAGATGGAAATGGAGCTGAATGTGGCAACAGGCATCAGTGGCAATTGCTCTGTTCTCATGCAGTGCAAAAGAATCATTGTATACTTAAAATAGCTTCTTTAATCATAAATTTGCCTATGATTTACATCTGGACTTTTAAAATCATTACTAGTATGTTATTCCCATAGATTTTAACAGTGCTTACTTCAACAAAAGTTAATCCAATCAAAGAGATGCACATTTACAAACAATGTGGGGTTGTGTGCTTGCTGTATGTAATTCACAAAAATTAAAAATTTAAAAATTATGACGGCACATCAGAAAAGAAAACTTTATACAGTAGAAAATACTCACACATATACTGAACACATGAAATAGACACTACCTCTAAAATATGGCTACCATTGTTTAGGAATACACTTGTTCTAATACAGTAAGAGAGATCCATGTGTTAAAAAAAATCCATGAATAGATCACTGTTTTTTAATTTCACCTGGCAAAGAAAAAACAGATTACCTTTGGAGAGGTGGCTGAAAACCTCCATATCCAAGAGTTGTGAGAATATGGGAAAGAAAGCTGAACAAGTAGCACAGTCTCCTACAACCAATATTACCATTCACCTTCTAGGGTCAGCCCTCCTCTGAAATGTGAGTTATGTTGTTAAAACCAACTGAGTTGGCTATCTATTTTTGTGGGCTAAGGTCTGCAAATGTATGCCTCCACTGTAAGGGTGTCAGGATTGCAACTGAGATCTGAATTGGTCTCAAATTGGCATCCATGTCATGCAGACTGAGAGACAGTCTACAGTCTTCTATAGCAATTCGCTATATCCTAACCAGGCAAGTCGCATTTATTAAAAGTAGCATGTCAAATAGTTCACAATTACCGACTATATCAATACACATTATGCCAGATGGTAATGAGCCATACACAAAGGACTATCCATCCAAAATAATCACACTATTTTCCACAGAACTGTTGAAGATGCTATGGTTTATTACACAGTATTCATTAGATATACAGTGCCAGCATTAGCAATTTTTCCTTCATTTGTATCTCATTTAAGATTCTACTACCTCCACAAGCATATTCAAATTAGCACAGAAGGTTAAAGCCATTACATTCAGGGAAGAAATTAAGCTGCATTTTATGTTATAGAAATGTGAGATCAAAGGTCTTTTAAGTCTATTTTTTTAAATATTATCCAACAGAGGGTATTAAAAAGATAACAGGAATTTGCTGAAAGGACAGCTATTGATATGTACAAAGACAGAAAATCCAAGTATAATACTAAAGATGACCACATTTAAAAAAAAAAAAACTGAGGTTGAAACACAAGCCATCAAAACTAGGCAGTGGTCAAGCCCCGATTCTGATTTTATACCATACTTATTTAACTGTAAGTTTGTATGTGCTACAATTTTCTTTTTCAAAAGCACAAACCAGAGAAAATTACTTAGTTTGATCTCACAGAAAATTAAGGGGCTGATTGCAATGATATATGCACTTGTTTTGGAATAAGACTTACAGCAATCAGTACAGCTTGTTTTTTCTTAAACCTGGCCTTAAGTATACACAGTCCCATTCATTTCAATGGGATTCAGGACTGACAGCCATACTAATATGGATTTCATATCCTTTTGTTTGAAGCCTTCTATAATCTGGCATTAATCATACAAGGTATTCTCACTGAAAAAGGTCTCCCTGATGTGGTAAATGCCATGTTACTGCAGATTCAAACAAAAGGTTCACCAGGTGAATAAAGTCATTCTGAAACAACTTTGCCACGTCAAAATGAAGAAAGAAATTGCTATAATCACAAAACATATACAAATTTGGCTTCCTATGGTATCACTAGGACTTGCTTCTAATGAACATGAACTGTGTTGAACTGCAACTATCACCAAAAGAAATCATAGTAACCAGAAACAGATAAGCTGCATAGTAAAATATCCATGTGAAAAGTGCTATATAAAAGCTGAGTATTCATTATAAAAATTTAGCAGCATTGGAATATGGGGGTTTCCTACAATATCGGCAGAATAACCCAAGACAACTAATGGTTAAAATCTCCCTCCACTGCAGATATCTCCCTCTCCCTCCACTGCAGATATCTGGAGACTGGCCATGGTCTGGGCCATAAGCTGAAGTGCAATAAAGTACAAGGACATTTGCCCTTGTTTTTTTTAAACTGTGTGGCCTTGGTCTTGAGGGGCTCACTCAGTGGACATTAGTCTAGGATGTTTTGTATTTCTGTTTATATTGTACTTTATTTAAACTTGTTTAAACTGTTCTATATGTTTGCAACCACTTTGGGTTTCAAATAAACACACTAAAATATGTCTGCACTAAAACATGTCCACCTCCATTCACTTTACTATTTTACTCCTCTCACACATATAAGCCTAGATACCTAGTGGAAACAGGCATTCCATCCTTCTCTTTGTTTGCATAGAAAATCACTGTGCTTTCAGTGTCTTAAATCAATTTTTTAAAAAAACTTGCCTGGATACAACAACCAAGGTTTACACCATGAAAAATACACAACTGTTGAAAAATTGAGCCAACAGTTACCACTGAGGGAAAAAAACCCTTTTCAAAGTCCGAAAACAACATATTCTGATTTGAAGGAAATTAGATCCAAAATGCTACTTGTAGCAAATCAAAACGAAACTGGTTGGGATTGGCTGAGAGAATGGTGTAGTGATTAAGAGCAGTGGACTCTAATTTGGAGATTAGGTATGATTCCCCACTCCTCCACATAAGAGTGGCAGACTCTTACCTGGTAAAGTGGATTTGTTTTCTTGTTCCTGCAAATGAAGCCTGTTGGGTGACCTTGGGCTAGTCATAGTTCTCTCAGAACACTCTCAGCCCCACCTACCTCACAAGGTTGGAGAGAGGAAGGGAAGGAGTATGTAAGCTGCTTTGAGATTCCTTACAGGAGAGAAAAGTGGGATATAAATCCAAACTCCTCCTATTCTTCTAATGACCACCACAATTATCAAGGCCACATATAACTTTCATAGATATATACTAGAAACAAACATTACAACTTTGCATACAAAAGAATTGGCCAATGGGCTTCTGCGTTTATGAGAATACTACAGTCCTGAAGACGATACAAGAAAGGTGCAAGGGACAATGTAAATCAAGGCACTAAGTGAATTCCTGTTATTTTATCCATTTTAGACTCAAGTCTTGAAAACTCAGTTAAAAGTTTATTTGCAATGGCTTTACAAGACAGACAGAACCAAGGTAAACAGATTCCTATTAATATGCATTGCCAATTATGTACAGACACCATCAAACCTGTGAATAGATGCTCATCTGTCCAAGTGTTTCCCTGAAATTTTCTACACAACTTTTATTTTTTTTGTGTGTGTAGGGTAAAAATATTAATAAATGCAACAATGTATGAACAAGAATGGCATACAAAAAGTGACATTTGTTTTTAAAAATCATTTCTCAAGTCAAGTGTGAACTGAATACATACACATAACAAAAATAATTTAGTATTCTAAGAATCAAATACATAATAAAGAAGACAATGAGATAAAAACTTGTCTTATCCAAGTAAAGGAAAATGTATTACATAGTCAAAGAAATTTTGCCTCTTATAACTGAGAGACCAGTTCAATTTCTCAGAGTGTGTTTCTTGAGTGTATTTTTGTAAACTATTTTGATATTAATGACATACAGTAGAACTAGTCTTATAATAGAGATAGATCAAGTTCAAAGCTGTGTAAACTTGCTTAGGAAAAATGTCACATAGTCCAATGATTTATGTCAGTAAGTCCCTTTCACAAACTTGTATGTTCAAACAGGTGTGCTGGCATAGAGTAAATCCTTTACTACTTGCATAATTTTTGAATGGATTTCATGATCAGTCACATCGTAGCATGCTCCAAAACAGCCACCATTTTGTATTACCAGATATACTATGGTAAAGACACACACTTGAAATGATTCTATGAGAAGGCAGCCTTCCATGTTTCGCAATCCAAGTGGCCTTAACAAAGCAAAAAGTTATCTCCCGAGGCTCTCTACAAATACCTTTCCTTAGATATTTATCTAAGTGATACAGAGAAAGATGCTGAATTGATAAAAGACCAACTTGTCTTGTCCAGGATTATAAGCATATCTGTAATTATTTTTTTATTTAAACTCCTAATATTTTAATTCAAATATCTATGACTGGTTGGTCCCCCTTCAAAATATTAGTGATAGTCCATTTTGGAAGGGAAAAATTACAGTAAAAGGTTTCAAGGCAAATTATTGATCAGTAAATGGCAGATCGAGCATATTACAGTAAGGCTGAGGTTAACAACTAATATAATAGAAAAGCGGGAAATGCAGCTTTTTTAAAAAAAAAATTAAGATAGGGTGACCCTACTTTGGAAAAAAAATCCAGAAGTTATTTCATGCCACTGACTCCAGCAATTGAAACTATTTTAGACATTTCTTATCTATTTCTCAACAGTATTCTACCTTATCCAAGTGCTGGTTTCCTCTGCTTCTGGCAAAATTATAAACATGTAGCAGATGGGTCCTGCTATGTACACACAATGATGCTAAACAGTTGAAGGAGATGGCAAGCTGCCTCTGAGCCAGTGCCCCTCTCACCAGGTGTGCTGCTATAATCAGCAGCAGGGAAGGGATAAAAATCCCTTCCGAGCCAAGCAACTGCTGCTGCCTCTGGAACATGATCAGCTTGATCAGATGCATTTGGGAATGTTTGTGTCAGCTATTTCCTATTAAGGCTCAATCCCTGCTAGGTTTTTTTTTAACATTTGTAAAATACTATGTGGGGCGTAAGGGAGTCCTTATCAGGGGAGCTGCTAAGTGATTTTCAGAAGAAAAAAACCCAGAAATGTATTTCTGCTTCATATGTGTCACATCTATTGTAAAGTATTTACATTCTTCTTGATATTTAGACACAAATGTATCTAACAAAGAAAGAGCTTAAGGTGGATTTAAAATAATTTAAGGTGGGTTTAAAATAATAGAAATCCAGATTCATAAGTCTGTTAAGAATATGGTTTCGGCTTTCATGTGCTTTTATTGTATACTACGTTATTAATGTTGTGTAAAATGAATGTAGGGTGGGTGCAGGTTATGCATATCCCTGAGTAGCCACAAGCACAAGCATAGTGCTAATATGCGAAAACCTTATCCTCACACTCGTCAATGTGCCCATTTTTCCCATGAAAGGTATTTCGGGGCCCTGCTACTTCCATAAAAACTATAAATTCTCAAATGTTATTAAATACATTCCTAAAGCTGCACATGACATAAAATGCAGAATAAGGAAGACAAGAGAGTACAGTTACTATCCTTTAAACCAAAAGACTTACCTAGAATATATCCCACTGATCATGTCTTTCTGACGAGGGATGTCTGCTATGTTACTGGGCCCAGCTGCCTTAGAAATAAGTAAAACCACCAGACCTCGCATCTGTAGATTGTTTCTGCTGTCATAAACAAAACTTCTGCCAAAAAGAAAATAAAAAATAACATTTCAATTTCAAATTGTATTAGTCACCTCACCTGTGAATCACTAGAAGTTGCATTAACCAACTGCCGTTAACGGGACCAAGTAGAGATACTGCTTTTTATCTAGATACAAAACATAGCTTATGATACAGCAGAGACAGCATTTTGAGAAAACATATTAAGTACCTTATGTTTTGTTTAGCTTTTTAAGTAGAAGGTAGAAATATTTTTACTTTAAATCCTTTGCAAGCGCACAGGTAATATTCCCAAAGGGCTTTGTTTTTTTTCCCTTTCCCTTTTTTCCCTTGCTTTTTTCCCTTCCCATTTATTTCAGAAGTTTGGGGATTGCTGGATTCACCCCAAACTGATCGCTATCCATCGGAAATGGGCAAAATGTGCCCAGAACGCTTTCTCCCAGCGAAACTTATGAAACAAAGGAGCCAAAACCACTCCACCAAAAAATCTACTACCTAACTAGCTTCGCCAATTCTGTTAATGCATCTGCTGATCACATTCAAATCCAAATAATGTTACATCCTAATAACCCAACCTTGTAAATCCCTGGAGCCCATAAACCCACTCAACAACTTCAGAGACTTAAAAGTATAAATATGTTATTTAGGGCATTTTTAAAAAGAAGTAAATAAAAACAGCCAGATTTCAGTATTACAATTTTTCTTAGAGAAAAATAAAATAGAACAAATAAAGTTTACCTAACTTTCCTGCTATAAAAGAAGGCAGACCAGAAGGAGTTTCAGTGATCTCCTGCTAGGAAAGTACCAAGCCCATGGCATCCTAACCAATAAAAGGCTAGGGGTAGAATGTTGCGACGACAAACTCTCCACCAATGGGCGAGCAGGACTCGTGAAGTGAGTCTTGTTCACCCATGGGTGGGTGACATGCCATCCCCTTTCCCGCCCACTTTCCCGACCCAGGAGAAACACCCCAATACTCCAGTCTGGCTGGAAGTCCGCAGCCCCACAGAAGCTCTCCCACCTCCCCCATAACCCCAATGGGTCACCCCTGGGTGCCCCCTGCTCCCCCAGCCTGAAGCTTTCCTGTGTCTCCACCCACCCTCAAGAGGTCATCCTGGGCCAGCAGAGCAGGCCCACAGAAGCCCTCCCGTTTTCTACCTTCTGCTTCAAAAGCTATACAAACCATAAGACACTTAATATATATTTTCAAAATGCTATCTCTGCTATATCAGTTTAGATGGGTAGCTTTTTCAGTCTGCAGTAGAAGAGCAAGATTCAAGTCCAGTAGCATCTTAAAGACCAACAAGCTTTGACTCTAAAGTTTATACCATGGAAAGATTTTTGGTCTTTAAAACACTACTGGCCTCAAATCTTGCTCTATATGTAAAACAAGGGATGATTTCACCTAACACTCTCTCCTTATTATAGTATTCCAGCCTAAATGGCTTTTTTTTTTGTCTATGCAGGTCCCATGCCTTGAGCATATGCTTTTGGGAAGTCAAAAGAATCTGCTGTAGTATTGCAGTGAACTTCCTTAAGTCATTCTGTTTCAGAAAAACCTATGTATTGTTGTCAAACAAAATGGCTTTTGTAAGCGAAACAGAATTTGAACTCTTACTACCATGAAATACATGCTGATATTTCACTAAAATCCTATTTTGGAGGAACAATGACATTCTATGGGGAATCATGCCTACATTGCGAACCTACAAAGAAGCAAACAGAAAAAATACCCTTGTCATGATATATTAATCAATTAAACATGAGGATTTTACAAACTGTACAGCTAATTTCAAATAAAGTCAACATTTTAACTGGAAGTTCAACCTTATGAAGTTAGAAAACAAGTTCAGTTTCTGCAGGCATTCTTAATTGGCTGAATGGAAGCATAAGTTTCAATTATTACCATATGACAGACATTAGAAAAGAATATAACACTGAAAAGATGGAGAAGGGAAGTTAATCTGTGAAGGATTCTAGTCAAATAGTTATAGCTACTAATTAGTAGCAACTCTAGATAAAGGAATGTCAGTAGACAATGTGCAAGAATCAAGAAACAGTAATTGGCAGATGTATCTGCTTACAAGCCATACTGCCCACTAATCCATTCAATTATTTATAGTCTGGGTAAGTTATCAGGGAAGTAAGAGTTGAAGTTCCTTTCAAAGCAGTAAACAAATACATTTGTGACATGTACTCTGTATTCGCCACATGAACTGCATGAGACTTCAAACAAATAAACCCTAAGGTGACCAGCCTTTACTAACTAGATGCAACTGCAGTCACTTGACATGGCTCCAGGGGTCACATTCACATTCTACCTGAATCCAAATCCCTAGAGATATTCAACCCCAAGTCACAGGTACATAAAAGCCTTCCAGATGGTGCAATTAGTCTTGATGGGTATGTAGCACAAGACAGTTGCCTCTAGGGGGGAAAAAGTTAACTGGAAGCTGCCCAAATAAAATTGGGAACTCATGCACACACTATTGTCAGAGTCAGATTCTTGTTTTAAGTCCGAGCAAAACATATTTACAAGTGTAAATATAAATATAAAACTACCAAGATTATGGTGTTGCCTGTTGTAGGATGTGCACATCGGAATTACTAAACACCGTACCCTGAAGGAAAATAAATTAGATTGGTAAAGCTATCCAGAGCAAAACTAACTTGACAGAATAATGAAAAGACTGTGGGGGAATACAATTATTCTAGCTGCTGTTCATGTGACAAAGCCTAATTTAAAGAACCTGACATAGTCACATATTTAAATACAGAGCTCTTTTTTAAAAAAATCATGTTGATCCACTGAAGGGAGGGGAAGTGAGTCTAGCTCTGAGACAAGAACACTGATATCAGACTCGCAACACCCACATAAGCAATAACATTGGCTAATAATTTATATTCTGAAAAAAATTACACTTCCTATTACTGTCCATCTGTTTTAAAGAATAAATCAAGCAAACATGAACATTCATATTAAAGCTTCACACACATAATTTGTAATGCCCAGCCATTTCAATTTTCAGCTAGAGATAAACACAGAACTCCTTAATTTCACTAACTAATTTTCACAGCTTTTAGGATAGAAAACTAAGTGGAAGCAATGAATGTTTAGGGTGTGTGGGGTTTTGTTTTTTTGTTTTTAAAGAATATTTTGAAAAGTTTACTAAATGTTTTAATTAGTCTATTTGTTTATCAAGACAATACAGAAAATAGGATGACAACTGCATTAGATTGTACCGCAGGCAGAAAAGTGGACAACAGCTTGAAAAATTCAAGTTTGATTGAAGTTTGAAATTTTATAAGCAAGTCAAACCCCGATAAATAGAATGTAGCATTAATACTTGCTTTGTATGTTACACTTGGTACACTATACATAGCTTAACACGATTTACATGTAATTGTCAAAACCACTCACAAGCAGTAATGTGCATGTGCAACTCCCATATCAGCAAGCCTGTGGAACAGAGGTCAATTCAGAAATTGTCAGTGGGACAGAGTTCAACTGATAAGAACTTCAGAAATCCCACTCCTACAAACACTATCCCTCTGCCCAGAAGAACCTCACCCAGTCACCCTTCACCCTCACCCATCAGTTCTCCAGTGATGTATGTGCTTTTGTCCCCTACCCTGCCAATACAGTCATAACTCTGGATCCCTCCATACTCTTACATGACTATGATGTCATATACTTGTAGGTCAGTTGATCCCATGCCACCACCTGGGAGTTAAAAGGTGGGCTCTAGATGTGGAAAAGCTGAGGACCACTAGTGCTTGGCTCTGAGGAATGGTTCTAAAAAAATTTAATGCTTCTTACATTTATCCAAAGAATTCCAACTGAACATGCCACAAGAAACAAGAAAGCCAAGTTTCACAAAGATGCCCTCAAGAAAGGAATGAAGTATACAATTCCAAAGGAAGCTTTTATAAACAAGTTTCACTCTCTAAAACCTAGATGGTGGTATTTTTGCTGTATTGTGGAACACTAAAGCCCAACTAGCATAGCACTATTGTCAATATCAGATAAACAGTAACTGAAGAATGAAAGATAAAGTTTACATCAGTGACAAAATACAAGTACTGCACACAGCTTACATTTAACAGTCAATATAAAATGTCTTCTCATATATTTTATGTGTGTGTTACTCATTGCTGACAGAAGAATTCAAAATTTTAAAAGGTGGAGAATTTGAACAAGTTGCCATTTGGGAAATGTTAGTTTCCACAGCAACCAGCATGACTTTCCTTATATAGCATTATAAACAGATGGTAAAGAGTGGTCATGTTTGTTTCTTTGCCAATATGTCAGTAGAAACTTCTGTACTACAGTACTGAATATCTGAATTATTCAGTAATTCAGGTATACTAGCAACAGAATTTGCCATTGTTGGGACATATAATTAAACCATTATTTTTTTCATTCATTCTTCCGAAACACTTCTGAATCTCTTTATTCATGCTATTGGGCAAAGTTTTCTAAAACTGTTCCCTTACTACATGCCATAAGGAAGATATTAATTTAAAGTATTAAATGCAAAATAAAAAATTTACCCCCAAACAAAAGGGTATATTTATATCTTTTAATATAGCATCCTTTGATAAATAACTTCCACAATTCAGAGAAGTACAAAACTGTTCAAATTCTTGCAGTGTGGCACAGAAAAGAAATACAAGATTTGTGAAATGAGATATAAGAAGACTTTGTTCTGAAATTAGCAAGGAGACAGAGTTTAACATGATTACAAGTACTTAGCTTGATACCACAGGCAGTATCTTTAAAAGTTTGACATCAACAGGCATCCTTCCATTTCATTCCCTGTATCGTTACCATCCAAAAATTAAGACCTTTTGAGAAGTTCTGATACCATCAAATAAACAATAATTGAAGAACAAGTGGCAAAGTCTGCACCAGTGACAAATTACAAATACTATTTAACAATCAATATAAAATACCTTTTCATATATTGCATGTGTGTGCACAAGCACTCAGGTCAAGCTTCAAAAACATATTGTCCTAAGCCTTGGCTCTAGCCCATGCATACCTATTGCCTACTATATGGTTGCATAACTACCATCTTTAGGAGAATCAACACTTTGGGCTTATTTTGAAGGTGTCTTCTCTCCAGGGGGACAAAGTCTTCCAGGAAAGTTTAGGTCACACGCCAATCAAGCAGGGAGGGCTTATGCAAATTTTCTGCAGGGCTCACTGACAATTGAGGGTCTGACCTCTCCAGTCTGGTAGTTCTGCCAAAGCAGAAGCTTTTGTGGGCTTAGCTCGAACAAAGGAGCTTTTGTGGGCTTAGCTCGAACAAAAAGAAAAAAATAAGAGAGTCAGTGAAAGTGCGGACAGTCTAGAACAGTGGTGGCGAACCTATGGCACGAGTGCCAGGGGTGGCACTCAGACCCCTCTCTGTGAGCATATGCACATAGTCGCCCCCACCCCGCCACACACATCTAGGCTGGCCTGGGCTGCTGGGCTCGATTATTAGCATTAAACCTAAGACCTAGTGTTGGGGAAGCAGTGTCGGTAACCCTGTTAAACCCCACTGATTTTCATGCGAAGAACTAAAGCGTGATCCTTTACCTGGGAGTAAGCTCAGTTGCTGGCAATGGGGCTTGCTTCTGAGTAAACCCTCCTAGGGTCGTGATTCACCTGTTGGAAGAGTTGCACGGTTGCTTCAAAGCAAAGCCACAACTACCACCAAGCTTACTCCCGAGTAACGAACGCCTCAGAGCCAACCATTTTTTCTAACCTAAAACGTCAGTATTCAGGTTAAATTGTTGGCACTTTGCGAAAAATAAGTGGGTTTTGGGTTGCAATTTGGGCACTCGGTCTCGAAAAGGTTCGCTATCACTGGTCTAGAAGGAGAAGAGCAGCACAAACAGTGAGGTTGCTGCCTCTCAATTTCTCAATTCAGTAGGAAAAGAAGAAAGGCCCCAGGACATTCAAGAAGGAGGAGGAGGGCAGAGACAAGCCCTAGCTGATGGAGGTTCTGGGTGGTGGAGGGAGCAGTCATGACCAGAGGAGTATGAGGGGACAGGGAATGGTGCCCGTAGGCAACCGTTCTCCGGGCACCAACCACTACACCTGGAAGTGGGGCTCAGGAGGGTGGGGGCCCCGAGCCCAGCCCCCCCCAGCTCCCGGATCCCAGTCAGCAGACCCTTCTGCCCTTCCCTCTGGGGAGAGCAGAAGAAACTGTAAGGCTCCGTCCTCATCTCCTTTGCTTTTATAAGCACAGTGGTGAAGCTTGGGGGCAGTGTCCTCGGGCTTCCTTGGCCCCGCCCACATCAATGACAACATGGGCAGGGCCGAAGGCGCTCGAAGACAATGGGGCAGCAGGACTTCCTGCTGCCTTGCCATTTTCCTGGTCATATGGGGGGCAATGTTGCATGACCAGATTAGTGGCACCCGGGGGCAGAGCGTACCCCCCATCCCTGGTCAGATACACCACTGATCATGACTGTGTGCAAGCCTGTGGAGGCCATCCTGCTGGCCAGCGAAGGGCAAGAAGCAGACTGGCCCAAAGAGGCTGACTCTGGAGGCGAGCAGAGGGCAGGCTTGCTCTTCCGCCCCACTAGGATTGGGGAGTCAGGCTGCCAGGAAGTAGTGGTGATGGAGTGGTGTGATGCCACACCACCTTAAAGACTCAAAGGGTGTCCCAGTTTGTCACCGATGCATCCCAGGCTGCAATAAAGTTCTCCACCAGGACACAAGCGGACAATGAGGTAGTGAGAAGCAACTAATGGTTGAAAAACTGGAAAGTAGGCATGATGACTAAAGTCAACCTGTTCACAGGGGCAGCCTTGAATAATGTCATAGTAGAGACTAGGGCCGTGGTGGCGAACCTTTGGCACTCCAGATGTTATGGACTACAATTCCCATCAGCCCCTGCCAGCATGGTCAATTGGCCATGCTGGCAGGGGCTGATGGGAATTGTAGTCCATAACATCTGGAGTGCCAAAGGTTCGCCACCACTGGACTAGGGAGAGAAAGAAGGCAATGCCCTCAATCTCAGGCCTCTGCTGCAAACTACTACAAAAAAAAGCGGAAACAAAAAAGCATGGTTTGTCTTCTTCTGTGCCCCCCCCCTCTCAGACAGAGACAATAGGGGGTTCTGACACAATACAGCCCATGGCAACAGGTTCAAGAATAATCAAGGATACTTCCCCCAAAACAGAACGGATTGCCCCAGGCCAAAGGCGACCAATCAGGCCCGACAGAAAGGTTGTGGGGTCACCTGTTGACTACATCCACAGGCTGAAGACAGATGCATGGGTCCTGGAGATAGCACAGAATGGCTACAAAATAAACTTCATCTCCAGGCCACCTCACTGTTTTCAAGCCTCCCTGCTTCCAAGAGACCGGTGGAAGGTGAACATTGTTTGGCAGGCAGTACAAAATTTCCTCACAACTGCAGCAATAGAGAAGGTTCCACTAGAAGCATGGGGGGAAAGGTGTCTACTAACCCCTATTTGTGGCACCAAAAAACTTGTAAAACTAAAGAGCTGGCCCTCAAACTTCTACAGGCCTAACGCTGGCACACGAGCAGCAATGGTATCCCTACATTGGATCCCGCAACATGAGTATTTCTACCTTTCTAGGATCGGTAAGAGGCCTACCTCCATGTCCCGGTACACTTGGAACACAGAAAATACCTATGTTTCTGTAGAGGAGAAGGACACTTCCAGTATCTGATCCTGCCTTTGGGCCTGTTGTCCTCCCTGAGAGTCTTCACCAAGGTTTTGGTCACCCCTGTGGCAGTTATGAGAACCTGGGGCATCCACATTTACCCTTACCTGGAAGATCACCTAAAAGGCATCAGCAATATCAATGAGTAGGATAGAAGAGTAAATGTAACAAACAGCAATGGGGTCCTGATCAACAGGGGAAAAAAATCACCTGCTGCCAACCAGAGATATTGTACACTTAGGGGCCAGGACACTCACCTCACAGGCTGTGGTGATGCCCGTGGAGGACAAGAAAAGTTTGTTGACACTACATCAGTACCCCTCGTACCACAAAAGGAGGGATGTAATGGAATCCAAGTAGCAGTGCTAGGGCCCCAGATCTCGACCATGGAGATGGTGCCTTGGGCATGTTTCACTCCAAGGACTTACAGTGGCTCTTACTTCCCTTCCGGAGGGAGATTTGCCACAAGCAACATTGGATAATTCCTCTATCAGCCACGTGGAATGAGAGTCCTTATGATAGTGTATGAAACCACAAAATCTGAGCCAAGAGAAATTCTTCCTTCTGGTCAAGCTGGCCATATTGACCACAGATGCAAGCGGGGCTGGGTGACACACTGCCAGGGGCAAAAAGATCAAGGACAGTGGTCAGGTGAAAGCAAAGCACCTACAATGAATGGAACTGGAGCAATCCACCTCACCCACGGCATTCAGGAGATCAATGGGGCACACATGGTTCACACAGACAAGAACACAGAAAAGGCTCATGTGAACTGTGAGTTCACTGCCTCTTTCTCTATATCAGTCGTTGGAGCTTTCATCTAGAGCCTCTTTCATCTGTTACTTGTGACAACAAGCTGTGATTAATTTTGAAGCATACAGGTAACCTTTCTCCACAAAGAACTCTTTTCAAAGCAAGCTAAATCTCTTTTCATTAAGCATTTAAATTTGTTTCCTTTCCCCTTCTTCCTCCAAAGCAGCCCATGAAATTATATTAGAAACAAACGAATAGATTCTAGTTTAGGATACCTGATAACACTTTAACAGAATGTAAACCCTAACTGGGAGCTGGTGTTGCTTCTGATCCATTTACCCATGCAATTAAAAAGTCACAGTAGCATTTTGGGACACTTGCCGAGATAAATTAATGTTTAGATTTAATTATGGTAATCAATTTTTTAAACAAGTATTTACTGGGAAGCAACTATATCTATCATAGTTTCTTTGAAAAAATAAACCAAAAATGAAATTAATATACATGCTATAAGTTTATGACATTTTACTTTCATTAGTAAATCTAAATCTGTTCAACCAACCAGAGTTAAGATTTCTACCTACTGCTTCTAATTTCTAAGCCAAAGTGGGGACTTCCAGGTGTTTGGTGGCTATGTCATCCTCTGGTTTACTGGTCTGTGGAATATCAAATCTTTTTTTTTGACCATCTGCTTTCTTTTTCAAAACCGGTATGTTCTAGTTGAAGAAAGATGCTGTGGACAGTGAGTAGAGAAGAAAGAACCAAGAGTAGCCTTTATACAAGGACTTATGCCTTTGATTTAGAATTCTGCCTGGTTCCTTGTCAGCCTCTTGATTTCTGATCCATTCGCTACTTAATCCTTTTTAACCACGCCAATTTTTTTCTTTCCATTCCCAATTTCGTATCTAACTTTAAAAATTCACTCTCAGAAGCAGAACTATGCATAATAACTCTGGCTGATGAATTCAAACCATTATGACATTCATTATAAAGCTATGCTTTTGAAGGGGCATTTCTAAATGTTTGCAAGTTGCTCCATATGGAACAACCTACATAGTTCTAAGTCACAGCCATATTGCACAGCAATATCTGACTTCTCATTTATATGGATCTCTCCCCAACTTCAATTCATATGATTGTGGTGTAATTTTACAAATAGCTAAAATGTCCATTAAAGGGGTATTAACTTCATAAGTCCCTACCAAGTACAAGGTATATTGTGTTCAGCAATATTTTCTATTGCCTCTGGTGAAAGAAAGTACAGTCAAGTGGCAACTTATGGCAACCTTGTAGGGCTTCTGCAAGAAGAAGAGTTTGAATTCCCTTTCTCTCCTGTAAGGAGACTTAAAAGTACTTAAAAACTCCTTTCCCTTCCTCTCCCCACAACAGACACCTTGTGAGGTAGGTGGGGCTGAGAGAGTTCCGAAGAATCGGGATCAGGCCCAGGTCACCCAGCAGGCTTCATTTGTAGTAACAAATCCAGTTCACTAGATAAGAGTCCACTGCTTATTTGGAGGAGAGGGGAATCAAACCTGGTTCTGCAGATTAGAGTCCATCTGCTCTTAATCACTACACTACACTGGCTTTTACTACACCACTACACCAGTGAGACCTTCAGAAATGATTTGCCATTGCCTGACTCTATTGCTCCTTTTGCCAGATCAAAAGAAAGCACAGTTCCAAAGGTCCACAAATGCTTCAGGAGCCACGCACTGCTGCTGAAAGAGAAAGCTTAGCAAATAATAGTCATTCAAGAGATCCAAAGCACTGACCAAGACATGACTGCAAGAATTTTCTGAACCTTGTTCAGCATAAGGCCAGTATAAACAAAGCTCTTGCAGTCTTTAAATCCTTGGGGGCAACTCTGCACATTGAGTCAACTAAAGAACTTCATTCCTTTGATAATTCTGTCTGGTGACATGATATAAAGGATTTAAGTTTTCTCCTGAGAATATATATTTTCTTCCTGTCAGCTTTCTTTATTGTTGAGTTTTCATACCCATACATAGCAAGAGGAAATACTATGGAATTAATCAACTTGATCTTGGGTGCTAGTGACACATCTTTACACTTCAGAATCTTTTATAGTTTCTTCATGGCTGCCCTTCCTCAATATCAATCTCCTTCTTTCTGGGTTGCAGTCTCCCTTTTGGTTGATGATGGAGCCAAGGAACAGAAAGTCTGCAACAATTTCAATTTCCTCATTGTCCACCCTAAAGCCAAGTAATTCTCCAGTAGTCACTACTTTTGTCTCTTTGAGAGGAGGAGCAGCAGTGGGAAGAAGACTTGGCCAGGAAGAGCAGAGTGGACTCCGCTGGTGTTCTGTTTCGGAGGGCTTTCAAAGCCACAGCTTTTAAAAAACAGCAGTATTTTAACAGGGCTATCTCTTTTTTTCTCCTTTGTAAGCAGTTCCGGTGAGCTAAGGCTGCTGAATCTGGAAGGCGGGGCTTCATGTTAACAATAGAGTTCATCTCTCAGTCTTCCTCTTGTCCTGAGAGAGGTGGGGCTGGCCTTTTGTCCTGAGAGGTGCCTGAAGTTCCGTCTTCTTCTGAACGACGGGCGGTGAGTTTCAACGGGCGCTCGCGACCTTTTAATTCTTAATTTTTTTTTGTTTTAAACTAATACGAGGATATTTGGATAGATAGCATCGCGCAGATAGCTCCAGGGCTTTCACCGGACTAAAAAAGCTTAATATTTAAATATCTAAACAAATCAGATATGAAGGCAGAAAAGCCAGCAGGTAGCCTCCCAGCGTTTTGCACTGAAAGCGCATGTGATCTTCACCGCCACTAGGACAGAAGTCGGGTGTGCCTTCACGAAAATGAGCCTCCTGGCACTACAAGGAACGCAGTGTTCTCTCGGTGGCCAAGGTGGCAGACCCAGAGGGTGCTTGGAAAAGAGGCAGAGGGTGACAGACGCAGGCTTCAGGGACGTAATAAACGGGTCCCACTCCCAAGGTAACATCTCTCTTCAGATGGTCAAGCCGGAGATCGCTGGCCCGGCGTTAGAGGTGGGTGCCAGTCTGAGGTGGGGAAGATGTTCCCTTTGATGGGATCCCTTCCCCTTAACTGGTGATCAATATCCTTCCTCGCATTTGCGGATACCCCTCGGGAGGTGGGGGGCCCTTTGTAGAAGGCGATCTCGATCATTAGAAATGTAGAGAGTTGGGTTTGTGAGAGGCTGATGACCGCGATGGGTGACTTGCCTGCCTGGCGCGGCGGTTGCGTTATGGATGTCACGCCGCCTAGATAGGTTTCAGACAGTGCGAAGTGGAGTCAGGCAGTTGTGGTCCATAGCTGCACCACCCATTATTGGGAAAATGTAGCCGGAGGTTCTGGAAGCTAAATTTAGGCTGCTAGAATGTAGCTTGAAGTCCAGGACTCTTCCAGCGGCATTCTCGGTAATGCTACCCGCTCCACGTTAGGCTGAAGCCAGGCAAGCTGAGATACAGGTATTCAACAGCAGATGAGAAGGTAAGTGGTGTAAGGGCAAGAGGGTTTCGTGATTTGTCAGGAACTGGGGAACCTTTGGGACAAGGCGGTGCCTGCGGCCAAACGGGATCGGGCTTCATCTTAACCACAAAGAGGGAGCCAGAGCCGTTACGCCAACATTGCATGCTGGCAGAACAGCTAAAACCTATTCACGGTAGAAAGTCGATGGAGCCGAGGTGACTTCGGGTTCTGGCGACAGTATCTATGGGGATGCAGGACAGAGAGGATAGTTTTCTAAATCAACCACATACAAGCTTGGTGAACATAGCAATGCATGCATGACAAGGGATAGGTTCCGCAAAGACTTGAGTGGTAAAGCAATAGTAAAACTGTAAAGGTTAAGGATAGAGACAGGTGGTGATACAGGGTGTCTCTTATGCTAAATAGTAGTAGCATTCGACTCCAAATGGGGGAGAGCTAGAGTACAGAGCTTTGAAGGAGGACTTTGATATAGTGGGCATTCCAGAGACATGGTGGTACTTGAGGAGAACCAGTGGGATGCTGCTATACCAGGCTACAGGCTCGGTAGGAAGGATAGGACAGGGCGCATTAGGGTGGAGCTGTTCCCTTTACATCAAAGAGAGCATAGCATCACATAAAATAGACAATGCAGGGGAGCTATTCCCTGCCACAGAATCACTGTGGATATCAATACCCAGGTGTGAAGGACAGTTTAATATTAGCCATTATCGCCCCTGCAGACCAAAGTGCACAAGAGGATTCTGAGATGGAAAAAAAAAGAAATTAGAGAGGCCAACAAAACAAAATGTAGTGGTAATGGGCCATTTTAACTCTCCCCATATACACTGCAAAAATGCATGTTCAGGTCATAGTAAGGTGAGAACATTCTGGGATATGCTAAATGACTGTGGTGGTTTAGAGCAGATGGTTGTGGAACCAACCAGGGGAGAGGTGATCCTAGATCTAATTCCTATGTGGGACCCAGGACCTGAAAAAGGAAGTCAGTGTTGTTGAGCCGATAGGGGAAACAGCTAATGCCACAATGCTGTCAGATTCAGTATCTCAGCATGCTTAACAACAAGTGGCAATCTACTAATGAAGTTACATTTCCGGCCTTCACTAGAAAGGGAAATTCTCTCAAAAGAGCAGGGGATAGTGCGCAGGAAGCTGAAAGGGAAAAATCAAGAGAGTCAAAAACTGTCCAGGATGCTTGGAGGTTATTTAAAAAACACAGTAATAAAAGCTCAGCTGGAATGTGTTCCACAGGTTAGGTATAAAGGCAGCTCCCAGTCCAAAAGGAAAGCCACCATGGTTAGCACAAGAGAGGTTGAGGAAATTATCAGAAAAAAGAGAAAATGTCTTTTAGAAAATTGGAAGTCCAGTTTTGATCTGATGGAAGAATATGAGAGAGAACACAAATGTAGGCAAAGAGAAGCAAGTTAGCTGTAAGGGAGGCAAAAGGATTATGAGGAATCCGATGGCCGCGTAACATCAAGCACCAGGCAACAAAACAGTTCTTCAAGTACATCAAAAAAGCAGGGAAGCCAAAGCAAGGGAAGCGGTAGGTCCGCTAGCATTTTTACTGGGCAAGGAACAAAGGGTGTGCTAAAAGTAAAGATGCAGGGAGATTGCAGGAGAAGCTGAATGAATTCTTTTGCATCTCGTCTTCGACCTAAGAGTGAGTAAGGTGAGGAACATTCCTGCACCTGAACCAAGCTTCTTAGGAGAGGCTTAATCCTGAGGAACTAGTACGGAAGATAGTGGTGAAAGACAAGGAAGAAGCTCTAAAGCCATTTCACGGATGTCCAAACTAAAGGTGCCACGCAATCCCCTGGCCCCAGATTGCATTCAGCCAAGAAGTTCTTGCTTAAAGAGCTCAAGCATGAAAATTCGTTGATCTTCTCACTCTACCCCTTTAATTATGCAACTTATCTCTTAAACGTCAGGCTCCATCCCTGGTAGACTGGAAGATGGCCAATGTCACACCAATCTTTCCGCGTTAAGAAAGGATCTAGGGGGACCGTGTTCGTTTTACAGTCGCGCCCACTTTGACATCTGTTCCTGGTAAATCAGTAGAATTCCAGAATCTTTCATTAAAGATGAAAAAATGAGTAAACATGTAGAAAAGCAAAGACCTGCTGAGAAAGAGTCAGGCATGGCTTTTTGCAGAGGCAAATCCTGGGTCTACAGGCGCAACTTACTTAGAGTTCTGGAGGGTGTAAACAGGCATGTGGGACACAGGGTGAACTGCGTGGACATTGGTTCTACTTGGATTTCCAAAAGGCTTTTTGACAAAAGTTCCTCACCAGAGACTGTTGAGAAAATCCTTCGAAGCAATGAAGGAATAAGAGGGTAAAGTCCTCCCCATGGATTTCAAAAAACTGGTTGGAGAAAACAGGAAACAAAGAGTGGGGTGTAGTTCGGAAGTTCTCACAATGGGAGAGATGTCGGGAGTGTGGTGCTGTCCCCTCAAGGATCCATTTTGGGACCAGTGCTCTTTAACCTATTCCCATAAATGACCTGGAAGTAGGGGTGTGGGTAGCGCATGGTGGGCTAAGTTTCGTGCAGGATGATACCAAATTATGTAGGGTGGTGAGAACCACAAAGCGATTTCCGCGAAGCGAGCTCCAACCTGACCCTTGATAAATTTCAGGTGAGTGGGCTCAGAAATGGCAAATGCGCAGTTCAATGTAGCAAAATGTAAAAGTGATGCACATATTAGGGGCAAAAAAATCCAAACTTCACATACATCGCTACAGGGGTCAAAAGCTATCAGTCACAGACCAGGAAAGGGGATTTTAGGGCGCCTTTAGTTGATAGTTCCATGGGAATAAGTCAACTCAATGCATGGCAGCTGTAAAAAAAGCGCAAACTCTATGCTGGGGATCATTAGAAAAGGAATTGGATAATAAAAAAAAAACTGCAAAGATTGTCATGCGCCTCAGAGATAAAGCACATCGCGGTGCGCACCGCACATTCTGGAGTAATTGTGTCCAGTCTCTTATCAGCCACATCCTCAAAAAGCGATATTGAGGGAGATAGAAAAAGTGCGCAGAGAAGGCAACAAGGATGATTGATTGAGGACTGGAGCACCTTCCTTATGAGGAGAGGCTGCCGCTGCTTGGGGACTCCTTTTTTTTTTTTAGTTTGGAGAGGGAGGGCGCCTGAGGGGGGATATGATTGAAGTTCACAAAATTATGCATGGGTAGAAAATGCTGACAGAGAGAATTTTTCTCTCTTTTCACAATACTTAGGAACCAGGGGGCATTCATTGAAAAATGCTGGGGGAAGAATTAGGACTAAATAAAGCGGAAAACACTTCTCTCTCTTCACACAACGCAGGTGATTGGTGTTTGGAATATGCTGCCACAGGAGTGCGTGTGCGATGGCCACTTAACCTGGATAGCTTTAAAAGGGGCTTGGACAGATTTATGGAGGAGAAGTCGATTTATGGCTACCAATCTTGATCCTCCTTGATCTGAGATTGCAAATGCCTTAACAGACCAGGTGATCGGGAGCAACAGCTTCGCAGAAGTTGCCATTAAGGCTCTCAGTTATCCTACTATGTGACAACAAGCTCCAGCAAAGCCGCCCATCCTGGAAAATGCGGCCACTGGCAGCACCGCGAGAGCTGGACTAGATGCTTTGGTCTGATCCAGCTGGCTTGTTCTTATGTTCTTATGATGTTCAGCGGCAGGCCTGCTTTGGCACTTTCTGCTTTAACTTTCAGCAGTAGTCATTTCAAGTCTTCACTATTTTGTGCCAGTAATGTGGTATCATTAGCATATCTCAAATTGTTAGTGTTAGTCACACCACCTTTGTCTAAATGTAATCTAGCTTCCCTTATGGTCTGCATAAAAAATTGAAGAGATAGGGAGATTTTTAAAAAATCTTTGATTAACACCTTTGCCAACCAGAAACCAATCTGTTTATCTGTATTCTGTCCTTACAGCAGACTCTTGTCCATAGTACAGGTTATGCATCGAACCAATCAGATGCTATGGCACACCCATTTCATTTAAAAGTAGCCACAGTTTTTCATGATCTATACAGTCAAAATGACCAAGTTTATATCTGGGCTATTGTACCCAGGAGAACTGCTAGCGCTTGCTAACCCATTGACCTTAACTCAGATGTGATCTGCAGAGAAATAAAAGAATCCACAAATTAGTGGTTTCTGGCGATTGTATAGTATTTTAAGTATACGTAATACCAAAAGGAACACAATGTACTTCAATTAACGTTTAAACCATATCTAAATCTATGCTGGACAGCGAACCTTGGCTTTTCCAATGATGGGACACTTGGTACTGTGATACGACATATGGTTCACACATTGGTCAACTGATCATGCTGTTAAATAATTGCCTGTTTCTCATTGTTAAATATTTCCTGAAACTAAGAATATCATAGTGTCCTTTACTTCACTACAATGAAAACTGTTATCAGTGCCACAGATCCTTGATTATATTAACTGCTTGTGTACCAGCAACAAAATAGTTGGATAAACACCCTTCCTCCAAGAATCTTAAAGTGGTTTACATGGTATCCCTTTCATTTGATAAAAATAACTAACCACCCAGCAAAGTAGGCAAACCAAGTGGGTTTTGCTTTCATTTTTATTATAACACAAAGAAAAGGGAGATAAAACCCACACCACTAACCTACCTCATCAGGTTGTCATGTGGATAAAGTGGAGGAGACACCATATCCACTACCTTAAGAATTGGGATGAAAAGGGAATATCTGCAATGTTAACTTCTATCAAATCTAAGAAATGTTATCGCCTTCACAGCATGACATATATAATACATAGTGTAGTATTTTGCATTGTATTATCTTGCAATACTTGTAAAACTTTAGGGGGTATAAATTTTATTCAAGCAAAACTACTGATACATCCAGTACTGGAGACTACCTCAGCATGACCTTTCTTCCAGGACTCTAACATGTATAGATTACATTATGTGCTTCATGGCTGAATGAAATCTCCATTTGGATCTCCCCAGACTTTGTCTGACACTACCACATGAGTTTTCTAACAGTCCAATCCTACATAGAGTTTGATCTTTCATAGTCTATTCATAGCCTACTGACTTCAACTGACATAGAAGGGTACAACTCTGATTAGGATTATACAGTTAAAAATATAAACCAATTCAGAAGTCAATGCAGAAGTACTATAGTTCATGTATATTTATGATCTGCTACCTGCAGTACAGCAATGCAGCAAATACTATTAAAATATTGCAATATCAAATGTCTAAACACAATCATGTTACCAAGCATATCCTAGATCAGAAGTATGGTTTAGCAAAACTGTGTGATAATCCTTCTCAAACAGTGCTTCCCAGGATGTCACTTTACTGTCTTCAGTTCAAGCAGTCCCAAGTCAAGTAGTCCAGGAGTTCAAGAAGGCAGGCAGGCTAGGTAAAGAGGTTCAAGGCATGGAGCTTCCCAGAGACATGCACCCAGACCAAACTATGCCCAAGACAACACTTAAATAAGATGCCTCTGCTTATGGGGCAAGGATCCTGAAACAGATAACTCCACCTCACACAGCCTTCTGACATAGTAAGCAGTAATGCAAGCACTTCTCCTTTTAGCATTTAGCTGCTGCCTTTATCTTTGCCTTCTTCGTGCAGCTGGCGCATTACTCAGCTCAACTGAGGTAACTGATGGCTCTCCCAGCTACAGGACATCAGGCTCTGTTGCTAGCTCTGCCTTTGCTGGCAGGGAAGGGCTTGGAGCTGGCTGGGCTTTGGCTGGTAGGACAGGGTTTGGAGCTGGCTCTGTTGCTTGCAGCTCCTGGTCCACAGTGCCTTCAGGCTCCACATCAGATTCCTGGTCTCCCAGATTCCTCGCTCATAACACTTTCAGGATGATCCAAAAGTTCTGCATGCATAGTGGATCAGTGTTACTAGGATCTGCTTATGGGGCAAGTTTGTCACATAACTACTACCACTTTTTGCAGCAGATGGAAATAGAGGACTCTCCATCTTATTTTCACAGCCTTCCCTGCCCTGCTCAGTGGACATACATAACAAAAAAGATGAGTCAGACAGAACAAATAAAACCCATATTGCCACATCAAACTTCACTGCATCTAAGGTAAGGACTTCAGTGTCTTCGATAATATGCTGATATGATTGTGAAACTCCATGGCCAAAATAAGCAGGCAGCCCTTGTTTCTACAACAGCCTTCCAAGAGTTAAGGTCTCACAAGCATGCTGGTTTAGTGCTCCACCTCTACTGTTTAAAGATGTCAGCATGCTAAACTGGTGTCTAGATCTGTACAGAGTACTCAAGAATGACCTACTGTTGTGTTCAACTTAGGTAAACAGAAAAAATTCAACATCAATGTAAGATTTACTTATAGTGCAATCCAATGCAGACTTGCTCCAGCCTAAGCCCACTGAAGTTAGACTGGACTGGGCTTAGACTAGAATAACTTTCCTTATTATTGCACTATTAGTAATTTCAACTAAGCACAATTTACATTAATTACTATGGGAGCAATCATAAGCAGGTCATTTCAGAAGCACCCTAGGACTGAAGCCTAAACAGCCAATACAAAGGGAAAGGCTGTGGCTTAATGGTACAGCATGTTAGGCATACAGAGGGCTTCAATCCCAGCATCTCCTGCTAAAAGGATTGTGTTGTAGGTGATGTGGAAGACCTTTACTTGAGGCTGGAGAGTCACTGCCTGGGGAAAATGTCCTGTTCATTTAATAGAGGCTTAATATATGGAAATAGGAAGTCGAAGTTTTGATGGCATGGGAGTAAATAACATTCAATTAAGTTTCTAATAAGTGGGAAAGCCATTTTTCTCTCCAAGCAGCTGGCAAGCCAGTTTTCTAATCATGTGAGTCAAGTTTCTTACATGGTTTATGATATGCATTACACCATCCTTTCCTGTGGTGTTCTTATACTGCTATAATTCATCTTGATTTTCAACAAGGAAGCCAGACAATAAATGAAGTAGATAAATAAAACAGTAGTATTTAGGTTATTTAAAAGATTTCTGTACTACCTTGCCACTCAATTCAGAGTTCGCCATTGAAACATTCCAAACATTAAAATTAGAAATATTTATAAAATACTTAAAGCATATAAACACTGGGAGAAGGGCTAGTAAGGAAATGCCAAAACAAAGCAGTATTCATCATCTGCTGCAAAAAGTGCTGGCAGAAGACAATGCCAGAGAATTACAGAGGAAAACAGATTAATCTCCCTGGAAAAGGAGTCCCAGTGTTCTAGCACAGCAACCGAAAAGGGCTCTTTCCTCAGGCTGCTTCAGTCTAGCACAAGGTGAAGAGACAGCACTTGAATCAGAGCCTCTGAAAATTACTACAGTGATTGTGGAGGATCATATGGGAGTAGGTGGTCCTTAATGTATACTGGCTCAAAATGTATTCGGCTTTAAAAGTCAGTACCAGTGCCTTGAATAGAGACTATACTCTTTTTCATTGAAAGATTAAAGTACAGTTGAATATTCATTCGCCACATGCTTGATCTTCTTTGTCATAGAATGCTTCGCTTGGGTCCTAGTGCCTACTTAGCTCTGCTTCCTCCCTCACCCAATTAGCCTTTTGCTGTCCCTCCTTCCCCTTTAAGAGGTTGGACGTGGAGTGTTGCCCAGCTCTGCCATGGTATGGGGCTGGCTGTGGGTGAATTTAGCTGTCTGTGGCCACCTGTACACTCCCTCTTGTCCACCTGTACACTCCCTCTTGTCCCCACACCACCAGCCAAGTCTTGCTGCTGTTTCCGCCTCCCACCTCATCAGCGAGGCAGCCTGAAGATTCTCCCCCCACCGCACAACAGGCTCTTGCTCTCCCCATCTGTCAAGTCATATTTAAATATGCACAGAATAATAGTTTTGACAAAGGCAGTCCTTAAAAATGAATGATAATTCTCATATTCATTCAGGACTATTTTCTAATGTGGAGCATACTATCTTCCACCACACCCCAATTGACCGCACTTTAATCTTTCAGGGGAAAGGACTGTAGAAGCAAATAGGGAATAAACTGGAGTAATATGGCCTCTCTGACCAACTCAAGTCAATATTCTAGCATGGTATTTTATACAGTGTTCAAGGACAGCCCCTCATAGAGCACATCACAGCAGTCTGATCTAGCTGCTACCAGGGAATCACCACATGTGTGCTGAACATCTAAGACTAAGATAACCATGTTCAAATCTTCAAGCTTCTTCAAAGGGTCTACTTTTCACCTTGTACAAACTGCCACTTCATACTGCAATTGAAATTCAAGCAATGAAATGTTGTATAACTACTATTTTTACAAATGGAATTCACTTCACATCAATCACAAAATATACATGTTTCAATTTATTTCTTTCAGATCGATAACTCATCCAATATTTATAAATTTAATTTCCCTCCCCATACTAAACCCTTAGTATGGAATTACACATTTCAGAAGATAAAAACTGTTCTGTGTCTCTTCTTGTTTTCCTTATAACATCTAATTTAACGCATCATAAAACATGACATTATTGTGTTGTGTCACACACACTGTACCAATAACTATTGGCATACTAAGCTTAAATGTTTAATCAGTAAATTTTCTATGCATGAGTGACAGACCAACTGCAAATCAGTCTTCATGGCACGATGTGCAGATGCAACTTAAAATGAAGTCTCACTAGCACAGCTCAAATCTGGCTTTTCTCTATCAGATACATTTAAAAAAATAAATAACATGCTAATGTCTTGTCTGTTCTCCATTACTCCAAGTAGGCTGTCTTCCTCTTCCAAAAACTTTAAAGCATAGCATGCACATTCATCCAGCATCTTATTCAATATGCACACAGTCAACTTTTAAAAACAATTAATCCTGCTCCAAGAAGGAAAAACCACATAGCATTACAGCGATCAATTATTCAGTGTTATCCACATACAGCTTCAGGTGCAGGTGGAAAGAAACAGGGAAAGTTAGTCCTGAAAAGTTAGTCCTGAAAAAAAAGTTGTGCTTTAGAAAGCATACTGACGTCATACATATCTGTAGACAGCACAACTTGACATAACTCAGCCCTTCTTGCTAAATTCGGTGTTACCAAATACAACCGAAGGGTCATATTTCAGTGGCACAACATAAAGCTTGGCATGCAGAAGTCCCAAATACAACCTCTAGCATCTCCTGTTAAAACAGCCACTGCCAGTCACAGTAGACAGTGTTGAACTAGATGAAGCAATATTTTGACAAATATGAAACCCTCACATGTCTTCTTCTTATCCTGGCAGTGATCAACAAATCGCTTGTAAAAGTTTAGACATTCTTCCCAGTAGTCAGTCCCGAGACAGGGAAAGGACTAATCATCTCACAAGGAAGATTTCTGGGCAGTTTGTAACAGGCTCCAATGGGTCCTTACCTGGCAGTGTTGAGCAGCGGGTGCTTGGTACCCACCAACTTGCGCACCTGCATGGCGATGTTGCTCAGCTCGTCGCTCAGAAGGTAGCGAAGGCTCATGAAGGAGGTCGGATAGCCCACAATCTTCTCGGCATCAGAAACCACCTTGCTCCAGTGAGAAGCTGACGTCGGAGAGCCGGAAAAAAGGCACCGCCGCGGCCTCCCCTTTTCTCCTCCCGCCCCAAACCGTGAAAATAACTGAAAGCAACATCTAGGAAAAGGTGACAGCCTCACGAGACCCATCCTCGTCGACCTTTCAAACACGTAGGAGAAGCCAAACACTAAGCCACAACTGCGTCCCCAAGGGAAGCCAGATTTCCTTTTCTATAAAAGGCAAATAGAACCCACAGATTCTACAAACTGCCCTCTTTCCACTCCTGATCTCCTTTAGCAATATTGACTGGCATGGCACACTCCAGCTTCTCCAGGGACCCCCTCCTGCCTCTGGACTACCCCGCGAGGCGCGCCTCACTCCTGGCTCACGCAGCCTTCCTGACGCTGCCGACACCGTTGCTTGCAATCCCTTCTGTGCTGTAAACACCTGAAAGTCACTGTCTAGAAACTCCTCATTTCAACCAACGGACACTCCAGCAATTTCCCCCACCCTGAACTGCCCAGATGATCTCATGGAGCCGTGGGCGCAGCCATCTTAAGTGTCGTAAAATGAGGAAGGGATCGTAGAAACAGCCGTTCAGCTCCGTTTCTTTACCGTAGAGCATTAACTAAGGCGGTGGGAAGGAAAATGATTGGTCGAGCCAGGAAGTCGGGAATGGCCCGGTAGCCAATAGATAGATGCAGCCTCACCCCTATCCTGGGTAGTGGTAAACCCAAGAGCGACGTTCCCGATTACTTGTGAGGAGAACTGAGTGACATTTATTGGGATTCTCAGACGATCGAATTTCACGATTTCTTCGGCCACAGCCTCCGAAAAGATCACCTAATGAGGGAGAGCGGGCTCTCCTGCATGGATTTTCTAACATTTCTCCCACTCACCTGTAGGGTTAGAGAAATAATCTAGCACTTGAGGATGATGATCTTGCATTTCCATTCTAAAAGTGGGGAGAGAAAAAGTTTACCAGACTCAGTAGCATTTGCTTTCGATCATTCAATCGGTAGTGATTGCGGCAAAATTGAACAAAAATCCAGTGGTCCCTACAAAACAATCAAAACAGCATAGTTTTGTGTTCACTCCATTAAGTGCATAAAGACAGTAGGTACATTTATACCCAAAACCATAAGCAACAGAAGGGCAGAAATACAAATACTACAAATAAAGGCTGGAAGGTTCAGCTGATTGTATTTTATATGAGTTTATGCTGAAATAAATTTGCTTTCAAATACAGCTAAATCCAAATTTTTGTTTTTTAAAATCCGTTTCTTGAACCGTCATCCCATCTACAGCATTTTAATCAACAGATCATACTACATTAGTTATATTTGCATGCATTTGAGCATGAATGAAATCCATGTGGCAAGGATTCTTCACTTTGCATTCAGTGCTGTTATCATTGGGCCAAAAGACATATGTGCCATACAAGGTAGGTCCTTGGTGCATGACCTGATTTGTAGTCATCTAAGGTTACCAGGTCTCTCAGTATAGCTGGAGACCTTCCTCTTCCTGCCACCCTTGGCCTGCTGCTGCTCGACCAGGCAATGGGAAGAAAGTACTGAGTGAAATATGGAGGGAAGTACTGGGCAGAGTGATGCCATTTTCCATGCAAACCAGAAGTGATGCTATCATGCTGGGACTGATGTTCTAACATCACTGAGTTTTGGGCAAACTCATCACTTCCAGCCTGGTGGCATCAGTTCCAGATCAAGCTGGAAGTGATGTCATGCCAGGGACACCAATCACCCCGTAAACAATTAGTCTGCAACTTCCCCATCTCCCACCAAACATGGCTGCCCTAAGTCACACACATAATTGCAGGAACTTACCTTCAGAGAGTTATGCTATTCCGTTTAGCTTGGCAGGACTGCAAGAGGAGAGGAGGGGCTTAATACTTCCCTCTTGCACTGTTTTCCCCAACAGAAATGGCTATACGAGAGCCTGCACTGTTTCACTAAGGTAAGGGGGGGGGATTTGGGGGGGGGCAGGCTTGTGCCCAGTGCAGCGCGCACCCCCCTGTCCCCTGGTAGCTTCACCTCTGTTTGAAGGTGAATTCCTCTGATCACACATGCGATCCACGACCTGACTTGTGTCACACAAATTGTATATGCCCATTGCAATGAAGCTTTCACTTGCAGGTTTTCTGTGGATGTTCATCCACTTTCTCCATTAGTAATTGCTATAGCTGTATAGTGTTATAGCACAATAACACTGGCAGATCGTTTAAAAATACCTCACGTATTATATACTGTGTTTCCCCAAAAATAAGACAGGGTCTTATATTAATTTTTGTACCAAAAGATGCATTAGGGCTTATTTTCAGGGTAGGGCTTATTTTAGTGGAAACACAGTACCTTCACAATTCATTAAAGGCTGGCTCTGGCAGCCCCCTTGCTTCCCGCGTCATGTGTGATGCAAGCTGCATCCTCATTGGCAGGGAGCACCCTGCTGGATCACACCATCCTGATCTGTAACTACAGGTAGGGCTTCTTTTTGGAATAGGGCTTATATTTTAAGCATCCTCCAAAAATCCTGAAAAATCATGATGTTTGGGGTAGGTCTTTTTTTTTCTCCCAGGGAAACACAGTACTATGTTAGCAGGGATGAAAGTAAGCCAGTACAGACTGTTGCAGAGTATCAGTAAAAAATTTAAGTGGTACCTCCCAACTTCTGCTTTGAGCTCACCAAAAGACACAATGGGTGGGGGTGGGGGATAGGGGTTGATGTTATGTGTCCCAACAGCTACAACAAGTTTATTAGAAAAGACATTCCCTCTTAGAGGAAAAAAAGGAGTGGGTGAGAATGATTCTTCCTAGATTGTGCTAATAATCCAAAGTTTTTGTTAGCACTTAGAAATATAGTTAACTTAAAAAATGTTTGGGGTACATTTTAGCTGTAAACCCATTGGTTACTTCTCATTATAAAGTTCTACTCATGTAAAAAGATTATATTTAATGTTTACAACTAATTCCTTCGTTTTGATGATTCTGAACTACAACTGATGAGATTTTACAGAACACCTATCCAGAGGTGGGATCCAGCAGGTTCTCACAGGTTCCCGAGAGTAGGTTACTAATTATTTGTGTGTGCCAGAGGGGGATACTAATTGGTGATTTTGCCACATGATTTTTGCCTTAGTTACGCCCCTCCTCTCAGCAGTAGCGCGCAGAACTTGAAGCAGTCTAGCAGGAGGTGCACCGGCATGCGTGGCAGCCTGCGCCTGCGTGCATTTGTTTCCCGCCCAAGGACCGGCGCAGTGGCTGCGTCCTTGCCACAGCTCCGCCCAGGAATGCCCCGCCCCCGGAATGCCTGGCCACGCCCCTGTCGTGCCCCGCCCAGTCCCATTGGCACTACGCCACAGTTTGAATCCCACCACCATGGGAACCTGTTACTAAAAATTTTGGATCCCACCACTGCACCTATCCCCTATGATGTGTACATTCAGAGAGTGGGAATGTAAGTTCTATGTCTAATGCCTGAATCCAGCTGGGAAAAGAACAGATTAGTTAAGATGGTGTTGTCATTTCCTTGACTCTAGGGAATGATGTCAACATTCTGGAATCCAGGGCAGCCAAATCCCTGCTGGTAGGGGCAGATCCTAGACTTCCAGTCCCTCCAGTATTCTCCCACCATGCAGGATGAACAGAGATGGTGGGCTCATGAGGAAGCAATTGCAATTCAGCTATTAATAAGCACCAACCTGGCAGTTTGCGTTCCAGGTACTAAGTCAGATCATGGCCAAAGTGCAAATAGAGTTCTGCATCGTTGGGACTCGATCAAACCCTGGTGAAGTCCATGAATAGGATCATGCTTTCCAGGATATTTAAGTCCTGGGGTAAGCTGAGAGTTTTGCAGGTCCAACCTGTTCAAATGGAAAAGTTGCTTTCATGCTACTTATGAGATTGATGGATCTAGGACACAGCTACTGAACCTTTTTCAAGCTCTTGTTGGAACCAGGACAGCACCTGTGCTAAAAAGACACAATGTAAGGATGTCAGATACATACCGTATATACACATCCAAGGTCTGCAGACCTCCCAGAATTACAACTGATCTCAAAGTTTTATCTCATAGAAAATGGCTGCTTTAAAAGGTGGATTCAATGACATTGTACCCACTGGAGTCCCTGCCTTCCTCCATGTTATTATCAAGGCTTTGAAATTAAAATGTAACATTTTTAAGGGCCATTTTTTGTACTTTAAAGGAGGATTGTCAGGGAGAATTGCCATTTTTGATTCATGAAACTGAACAGGAGCTGAAGAGTTAAATTCTCCGCACTCATTTCTATGCTGCCCTGACTGGAATCACTGTATACTTGCAGCTTGCCCCTTGCAGACAAATGGAGATCCTTGATTTCCTTCAGGGCATTGTTGGTAATTTTCTCTATATTACTTAACAGTGCAACCCTAAGGCTATTTCTTTTTTAGGAATGAGTCCCATTGAATAGACTTGAGGAGGATTCTGAATACAAAACCAGAATAATAAGCAAAGTTAGGCACTTTCCAGTACCAATGGCTTCAAGAAGAGAATAAGGTGCTTGCTTTAGAAAGTATTCCTAAGTAGGTTGACACAGAATCCTACTCAATAGGGCTCCCCAGAAAATATCCTTTGGATCGCACTGTAAGCTCCTTGTTTCCCCCTCTATCGCAGCAGCAGAGTTTATTCCAATAAAATATGCATAAAATTTGCTGATTGTGCTTATACTTCAATGGCTGATAAATGTTCCAAAAATGCACTTTAGGGTGGGGGAGGGGATCAGTGAACAAGTCTAGCCAAGAATCGGTATGATATCCTCAGGCTGGAGTCAGATTCTATGATTGGTTCCAACAAGAGCTTGAAAAAGATTCTATGATTGGTGGACTCCGCAGCCGTTTGTCATGTGTTATGGATTAATGATAGAATTATGTTGTTTATTAGTGAATTATGCCCAGCATGATTTTATATATTTAAAGTTTTAATTATTGTTATGATTTTATGTTGTTACCTGCCCTGTGCCCTATGGGGATAGGATGGGATAGAAATTGAATAAAATAAACAAACAAACAAATAAATAAATTCATAATATCCCAAGAAATCCTAAACAATAGAACACTAAGAAATCAAATGTCCCGACGATGAACTCTCCACCAGGGCCATTGATGTGGGAGTCGCTACTGGGACATTTGAGTTCTTCCTGACTTGCAGAGGAGCCTCTGCTCCACTGGCCCTCAGAAGCCCTCTCTCCACCTCCACCTCCCCCCCGCCCCAGCAGTGCCGGGCTGCAGAAGGCCTGGTAGATACCTCCACATTCCCATCCTGCCCCGTACAGGCAGCACTGGGCTGCAAAAAGCCTGGCAGACATCCCCCCCACACACACACACACACCTTCCCTTCCCTTCAAGCAGTAAAAATAAGTGCCCTGAGAGGGGAAGGACACCAGCACTTCAGCCCATTGGGGGGGGGGGGAATGCTTGCTAGAGCCCATTGCATCCTCTCCCGCCCCGCAATGGCTTTTGCTGCTAGTAACATAATAAAGCACATACGTTTAAAAAATTGCTCTGAACTGAAAATAGCCTCCAAATCATTGTGGGCTTTCTGGACTGAGTGGCCATGGTCTGGTAATTTTTTGCTCCTAACGTTTTGTTCCTGTCATTTCACCCACATCTCGCTGTGACATAACTCTGATGATACAGAAAACAGCTGGAAACAGACCCTCCACACCCTGGTTACTAACGTAACCAACAGGTAAAGGACATAGTAATATAAACACTCAGTTTAATCAGTGAGTGCAACTATGATTATAAGTCACACAAAGTATATAGAATATAAGTACAATATGCAAACAAGAAGACAGCAAACACACAAAAAACAATGCTAGCCAGCTGGTAAGCACTGAAAAACCTGAAGCTGGTGAATGCAAAAAAAAAAAAAAAAGTCCTAGTATGGCAAGTCTCAAGCAGGTCAGTTGGGTACAGTCCTATGTGTACAACACACATCACAAATAGATAGACAACATGGGGTGGACGGGAAACTTTAGATAAACCCCATTTCTCTGACAACCAGCTTCATCAGCAAAAGAGCAACTCAGAAGCTTGACCAGTTCAGGGATACCAAAGTCAAGTCACTTGCACTAATGATACAATGTTTATAAAATCCAGTTATAAATTTAAACTCATTAACTATATGTGTAATAACCCACTTAGATATAATATCTATAGAAATACATAATAGACAAATAGTAATATAATAAATAGATGTACAAAGGGTTGGACAATGTATAACAATACATAAATATGCAGAAAGTATAAAATGTATAAAGTATGTACTATACAGAGGATAATCGTACAAAAAGAGTAGTCATACAAAAAACAACAATTTACTTACACTATTACACTGCTTGAACAGGTTCCCAAATGCATAAGGCTAAGCACTGTAAATGTTGTCTTGTATAATTGCTAGGTGATAAGGAAAAATACAGGGTTGCTATATATGCTGCTAATGAGTTCCAGCTGGAACCACTCCATCAGTTTAGTATAGTTTTAAAGGCCATCATTGGCTAATGTAGCCTTCTACCATTTATTACAGATTCTGCAAAGGCTCACAACTTTGAAGAGATGCACATCAAGAGATTCTTTAGATGGAGCATAATTTTATAACGGCGAAATAATGAAGTGCATTCATTTAAAAATGGAGAAATCAATTTTGTTATTGAGTCCAAATAGGGAATAACTTTTGAAAGAAAAAATAAGCTTGGCTTCCAGCTGAAGAAGAAATTGTTCTTCTGCGGATGAAGCTCGTTGTCAGCAAAATAGGGGGGCCTTCTGTACTGGCAACACAAGCGGGCTGTATGGACCTTTGTTGCTGTTTGCATGGTGGGTACGGGGATCAACAGGGATCATTGGGATCCTGACTTCAGGGTGTGGTATGGTTCGCACAGGAAACGCTGTGTTTGTTGCGAACCGTGCATCTGAGAATCTCCCGCACACACAGGCAAAAAATTGTGGCCACCTAGAGTAGCCACTCTAATGGTGGCAGCCTGGAGAATCCACGATAACGGCGTGATGGTTGCAACAGGGAACGCTTCCCGCCGCCGGAAAGTGTTTTAACAAAGCAGGAAGTGTCTGAAACCCGGATTGAAGGTGGAAAGTTGCTACTTTAGCAACTTTATTTTAATCCAGGTTCACCCATTCGTTAGAAGAGTTGGGAGGGGGGTGAGTTCTGTGGGAACGTCTCCCCCATAACACTTTTTTCATATCTCTGAACCTGTTATATTTGGCCTGTGCAGAATATCCAGGCTTTATCCAGAGTTTCCCTTTCACCCCATGCATCTATCTACTTGCGATACGAGTTGCACATGTGGAAATGTACCCAACTGACCTGCTTGAGACTTGTTGTACCAGAACTTCTTTGCATTCACCTGCTTTAGGTTTTTCAGTGCTTACCAACAAGCTAATACTGTGTGTTTGTTGTCTTCTTGTTTGCATATTGTACTTATAAGCTATATAATTTGTGTGACTTCTTATAATCATAGTTGCACTTACATTGCACCCTTATTAAATCGAGCGCTTATATTACTATGTCCTTTACCTGTTGGTTGGTTATTAAGTTAGTATTCAGGGGTGTAATAGGCTGTTTTCTGTGCCTTTTCCCCTATACCTCCCTTTCTGTTTTGGTTTTTTGCATATTTCTGAAGATGCCAGTCAAAGTTGAGGGTAAAGCATTAGGGACAAAAACTACCAGAACACCGCCATACAGCCCAGAAAACCGACAACAGCCAGTATTTTAACTTTGGTTTTTTAAATTCTGTTTTTAATTGTTTTAGTGATGTATGTTTGAGGGGGTTGATTTTCCTAGAGGCCAAACTTTGCATCTTGGAAACATTGTTTGTAACAAGCTCATGACTCTCAGCGGTAACAGGCGCTCCGTGCACCCCCTCATTGACCTGGCAATCCCTGCCATCAACGTTTTGACTGTCCATCCTCATGGTCACCACCTGCCTTTGCCCCGAGGCACCTGGTGTCCCTGAACCTTCCTTACTCAGCTGCCCCTTTTTCGTCTTTCCTGGCTTTGGGGCCATGAGTAAGAGTTGCAAAATCTATAAAGGTATTTATTATTATTAAACAGAATATCTTATTTATTTTTTTTGGTCCCTTTTTCTTCTTCTTCTTATT
The DNA here is from genome assembly GCF_021028975.2 of Sphaerodactylus townsendi. NCBI lineage: Eukaryota > Metazoa > Chordata > Lepidosauria > Squamata > Sphaerodactylidae > Sphaerodactylus > Sphaerodactylus townsendi. The sequence goes on along the minus strand of NC_059425.1, from coordinate 123,565,608 downwards.
ATTATTATTTTATAACCTGCAGCTCAGCTAACACTTGAACTTGAACGGCATGTAACTGAATATGCTAACTACATTAATTAACTCGGCTAACTAATTACAATAACAAGACTATAAATACTAACTACAACTGCACTATAAAAAACTATAAAGCTGCAGGGGGTGGGGCCTGGCAGCTACAACAGGAGTTCCATCAGCAGCCCAAGGCAGCCAGCCTGTCCAGCCCTGCTTGAGACAGAGCCTTCTGTTGGTCTGCCTGCCTGCCAGCCAAGCGGAAGTCCACCTGGTGAGCTGCCGCCTGCTGCCACTGGGAAGGAGTGAGAGTCCTTCCCCACCCACCCCACTGGAAACACCTGTAGGGGGTGGGGCCTGGCAGCTACAACAGGAGTTCCATCAGCAGCCCAAGGCAGCCAGCCGGTTCAGCCCTGCCCCAGCCAAGCGGAAGTCCACCTGGATTAGTTTCGACTTTTTTTTTCCTCTAAGATGGCGGCCGCAACGGAGCTCGGCAGCAGAGCTCCGCAACAATCAGGTTTTTAAAACTCCTTTTACGAAATTTTAGCACGGAAAGCGGTTTTGGCCACCTGCAGTGGCATACAGCACCATATAGTACCAGATTTGTGGATTTAAAACGGAGGGATAGCGGCATGCAACATCTACCTTTCGTTGTGCCCTCCACCTCCTGCTTTCAGCCGTTTCTGCCGATTCCGCCAATTTCGTGCGTTCTAAAAAATTCCAGGCGGCTTCCTTTATCTTTACCATCTCTACTGTCGGCATTATCGGCACTTGGACTCCTTAGTAATAGAACTGATAAGGCATCACTGAAGAGGTCAGTGGCAGAGACCTCTACGGAGACCTCTACGGGGGTTTTTCCCAGTGATTTTTGTACCTTCTATCCTCCAATTGCGGCTGTTTCTGCTCCTTTTACAGTTGACGCCGCTTTTTTGCTCCGCTGGTTCTTTTTGCCTTTGATGATAGTACCCAGCCTTTTTGCAAACAAGGCACTAACTACAGGATTGGTGGCAGAGATCCCTTTGGGGAGGTTGGTGGCAGAGACCCCCCGCTTTGGGTACAGACTCAAATGGTTTTGGCGGAGCAAGGGCGGTGTGGAAGAGCGAATTGGGAGCTCCATGGCCGGGAGAAGCCGGATGTGTTCTGCCTAGTAACAGCATTAACAGAGGCAGCAACGAGTGACCCCGCGGCGGTGGAGGCCAGGGCAGAGCCGATTAGGCCGGCTGGATTTAGCTGGAGCTATCGGATGTATGAGAGATATCCATCAGGAAAGTTAAGAACTGAGTTGTCTGAATTTCCTGGGTGGTGGGAGAGACTTAAAGGACTGCTTATAATAGCACAATGCAGAGAGTCTCTGTATATTGATACCCCCATTGAACTTCAGAACTCTATTGAATTCAATCAGAAATTACCTTCACCTTTTATAGGAACTTGGCCTCTCAATATTTTGGAAGATCTGCATAACAGAAGTGTTGCTGTGGGAAGTTGTGCTGTGTCTCACTGTGGAGCCTACTGCTTTTCCCTCCTGTTGTAATTAATTGGTTAATTGGACCATAAACGAATTCAATAGTGGGGTATTGAGTAGTAGTGATAGCTTAGATTAATTAGTGGGTGGTTCGTGAATTTATTGTGTAGAAGCTTGCTTATTGTTTAGTGTTAGCTGGTTAGGTGTTGTTAGATTATTAATGGCGAGCCAAGTCCACCTAAAGTGGGGAGTTTTCGCCGGGGTTGAGTTAGAGGGGACAGTGGGACATGGGGGCATCCCTTTTGGGGCTGGGGATACCAGTACTAATGGGACGGGGCATGTATGACGGTAGGCGGCAGCCATATGAGCCATATGAGAGAAGGTGAGTGAGATAACGCTATGCTTCGCCCATTATTCTGGACCTCCGTCCGGCCCCTATCCCTTTGCGTATAAACGGCGACGGGGGTCCGCTTGCTATTTACCTTCGGCTTTGTCCTTAGTGCTGATAAAATGCCAGGTCCATAAATACCTGCGACCGCAGCCCTCCGAGATTTTCTCAGAGTTCATAGATGGATTCCGAGCATGTACGTCACCGAAACCTGGGTGCAAGAAGGCAAGACCGTTGCCTTAGGCGAGGTCGCACCACCAGGTTTCGTGTGTCTCCACCGCATCACTAAAATATTGTACCAGGGAGGGGGGGGGGGGGCGTATGAGCAAAAACATCCGTGATTCCATCCCTTTTAGGGCAATCCCTGTCCTGGAGATCGCTGGTATGGAGTGTGTCGGCCTGGAGTGGTTGGAATCAGAGAGGTTGGCTGTCCTCCTGGTGTACCGGTCGCCTAGTGCCCCAGGGGACGGCCTGCCGTGGCTGCTGGAGGTGGTGGCGGACTGGGCACTGCGGTTTCCCAGACTTATTGTCTTGGGGGACTTCAACGCTGTTTGAAACGGGAGCTTAGACGGCTAGAGCGAGTGTGGAGGAAGTCTCGTGACGAGGCCGCGCGAACATCTTATAGGACGTTTATGAAGGCCTATGAGATGGCGATGAAGGAGGCGAAGAGAGTATTCTTCTCCTCCTCTCAAGATTCGCCAGTCTTCTAGCTTTCACCCAGTGTGAACGATTTAATAATTATCGGTCAGCTTTCGAATTCCGGCCATTTTAGGAGGGTTCAAAAAATGATCACTTGGCTGGCCAGCTGTGAGGCATGGCGAGCTATTTTAGCAGGATAAAGCTGCTGCTGTTCATTGTGAAGAATCTTTCTGCTAATTCAGACAATTTGAAGCCGGAGGCTCCCTTTACGCCTTTCAATCTTTGTTTGGCCCAGTTTTCCCTGCTCTTCAGTCAGCTTGCTGATAGAGAGAGCCCTACTGTTGTTAGATTTACTATTTTCTGGTTCCTCTTCTTGATCCGGTGCCCCTCTTGGCTTGGCTTAAAGCGTGCCAAGGAGAGGAGTTACGACCCTAATTCCTGTTGAATATTTACCAATGGCCATTCCTTTATGCGAAGAAATCTTTCCTGGTGGGCTGATGGCGGCAGCGGTCCGCCTAATCTTAAAAAGACCATTGCATGGGACTCTAGTGATTCCGCGAATTACCGCCTTCATTTCGAATCTTTCGGTTTTGTGGAAGGTAATTGAGAGGAGTGGTGTTGGAGCAGTTTGCGGGTTTTCTTTGAGGACGCATCGGTCTTCTATCCCTTCCTAGTCCGGAGCTTTGGGCTACTACCGTCATCAGTATGCTGATGACACCCAGCCATCTTTGTGCTCGATGGATGGGGGAGTTGTCATCAGCCTCGGCAAAGCTCGTACAGCACGGTTTCTTTGGAGGCGTGTTGCTGGTTAGTTGTAGCAGAGCAGGTTAAAGCCGAATCCAGCACCAGGTCGGAGATCCTTTGGCTAGGCCGTGGGGGGGAGCCGGGGGATTTTCAGCCGCCCGTCTGGGCGGGCGTCTCCTTGGCAACGACCCCCTCAGTTCCGGTGAGTCTGGGGGTCCACCTGGATTCGTCTCTTTCAATGGAGCCCCAGGTGGCCCATACAAATCTGGTTGCGTTTTTCCATCTTCGCCGAAATTCTGCGGAAGCCATTCTTCCTCTCTCAATGATCCGGCCGTACGAGTGTAAGTCCCATAAACGGTCACCTCCCGACGAGTATTGCAACTCGCTCTACGCGTAGCCTTCCCTTGCGCCTGATCCGGAAATTGGAACAGGTACAGCATCCCGGAAAGGGCATTGCCTTCGCTCACAGGCGCGCCTTGTGAGATCGCATCATGCCCGTGTTGTGTCAGCAGTCACCGGTTCCGGCAGTTTGAAATTCTTACCCGCCTCAAGGCACTGGATGAACCCTTAATGCCTTGCGTTGCCTGGGATCCTTCTACCGCGAGACCGTCTGGCCCCATATGTCCCACGTCGGTCCCTGCGCTCTGCGTATCAATCTGTTTGGTCATCCCCGCCCCCTCTATGATGTGGCATGCAGCCATTTCACCAGGGCCAGGGCTTTTACGGCGCCCCGCCCCTGTCTGGTGTAATGCTCTCCGAAGCTGTCCGACTGCGGGACCTTAACGAGTTCCGCAGGCCCAGGACGAATGAGCTCTTGAACTCCGCTTTTGTAGACCAGCTGCTTATGCAGGTGCCCAAAGAGCCCTGAGAAACACTCTGAGACCTAATGTCCCTCTTTCTAAGAAGAGTTTTAATAGAAGGATACCATCTGTTTCGGCCCTGAACGGTTTTGACAACAACGCTGCATTTTACCTGCCCAATGGAACAGGCTTTGTTTCATGGTCGAAAGCGTATAACGCCCCGATTTCGGGGGAGGGCGGTATAAAAATGAAATAATAAATATAAATAAATAAATAAATAAATAAATAAATAAATAAAGTCAGTAAGTACCGAACTGCAAAATTTTTCACCACCATCTACTGATAACCCCAGAAGCTGCAGTAGCTGGGAATTAATCCCCTAGGCAGCAAAATCAGTGCGGAGGTACAGTGCCTGGCCAGCCCACCTCGGGACAAGCGTTTGTCTCTGCATGGCCGCCACCTCTCCGAATGGCCTAATCCGGCCTCCCCGCCACCTGCTGCCCTGCTGGCCTGGTCTGAGGTAGGCTGTATCAGCCTGAGAACCCTGTAGTAAGCAGGGGAGTTGGGAGGATGCAGAATTAAACTACGTCCCTGGCCTCATGGCCGCAGCGGGGGAATGCAAGAGATCGGGGGGGTGAAGACCGATGAAAAAAATGGGCCTGGCCGTATTTCCCACTCCACCAAACCACCCCACTGGCAAGCGGAAGGGGCACGAGGCTGCAGTACGATAAGCTCCGCTGAGCCACCTGCGGCCGGGATCCTGGCTCTCTGCAAGGCCTACAGGGACTGGAAGAAAAGACATCCTCCTTTCGCATTCCTGCCTTGCGAAAAGGACATCCCCCAGTGGGCTCAGTCTTATAAAGACTTGCCTGGCCCCTGTCACGTGCCAGTACCCGCACCGGTCCCCACTGGCCGACAGGGAGGAGGCATTTCGCGCCCCAGGTATCACCCTGGCATTGCCGTTGCGGTGGGGGAGGAAGGAGCGAAATGACTCCTCCCTCCCCCACCGCAACGGCAATGCCAGGGTGATACCTGGGGCGCGTTTTGTTCTTCGGCATCATGGATGACTCCCACCACCCTGAGGAATAATACATTTTCAGCAGTAGCATTTGGTGGCAGTGCACATAAGAGCACATCCTATTGGGTAAGGCAGTAGCTTGCATGCCAGACCTTCCCACAGCGGGGGCCTCCTTATGAGGTCCGGCGTAGCGAGTAGAGGAAACTCGATCACGGCAAGCTAGGTCAGCGCCAAGAGCTGGCCTTACCCGGTTACGTCTGCCAATTTGGCTTCAAGCGTCCAAGCGGTAATCTAGTACCTTCCTGTTCCCGTTCCTTTGTAGGGGATGTGCCGAACAGTGCTATTCCTCGCCCGAGTGGCCTGAGGGCCAGCCGGGGCTGCCCTATAACCAAGTTCAGTGTCGCTGCCTGGGGGCCAGGATGTGCTCTGCTATGCTCGCCCAGCTTCATGGTTGTTATATTGTCAAAATAAATTTGGGCTAATAAGGCCGAATTTTATTTCCAACAAACAAATGGTTGTCTGTGTTAATGCAGCTAGTATCCACACCTCCTAAGATGCAACCCTTTCCCTTTTTCTTTTGCACAGGCATTCTAGTGTTACTACACTGTTACACTGAAGCAGCAATTCAAAAATGTCTCAGCCTCCGTTTCTACCACTGAGAACTACCCACACAAAATGAAAGCCAAAAAACCCTACTGGGAGCAGGCAGCAGTACCTGTATTGAAACAGTGCTCCATTTAAAAAAGCCAAATTAGGGTTGCAGTAAAGCATGATCATTACTGTGGCAGTCTTTTGTCCTCTTGCAAAAGCACCTTCCCTTGTCAATTTCACTTGCTCCCAAGTATAGACACAATTCATTTTCTCCTTAATGTTGTATACCAATTACTTCGATTTAAATTCGATAAATCTCGATGTACAATCAACCTGTTCTGAGTCCTGTAAGCAATGACGTAATGTTCCATTGCTAAAGCAATATGACAAATATATTTTTTTTTAAAAGTGAAAACAGTGGTGGAGAGGGAGGAGAAAATGTCTGAAGGGAAGATTAGGTGACTACATGGGAGACTGAATAAGGACCAGGTGTTTGTGGGACACATATAAAGATTGTTACAATATGGTCACATATTCAAGGGAAGCTGACTCAGAAATGGATTAAAAAAAACATAATGGGGAAAGTGTATGGGAAAACAATAGAGGAAACATGAAGGGAGAAAGTTTCCAGAATCAGAGGGGGAAATGGGGAAATTAAAAGAAAAAGTAGCATTTGACAGCAAGACATGTTGTGCAAAGAATCACAACGGTGGCAGAAAAGGCATATAAGCAGAAAGCAGGGAATAAAGTTCTGTAAATTCCAAATACAAGAGGTCACCACATTTTCTTTGCCCAATCTCTCAGATGTTTAATACTAAGCATTATCTCTCTTCCTAGAAACACCAGGGAGAAAAGAATGGGGTTCCCTTGCAATATTTATAGTTGGACTGAATAGGACATACTACTATTTGTCTTCTTTCTTTCCTTTTTGTTGTTGTCGACTTCTCTCATCATTCTATCATTAAAAAAAGGATGCTATAGTTTTCAGCAGAATTATCTTGATGCTGCTTGGCATAAAGAGTGAATTAACTAGGCAAGTAATGTAAAATAAAGACTTATTTTTGAAAGTCTGTTGTAAAAATGTAACAATTGCAGAGAGGGTGATTATCACACATCAAAAGGATCAAAGCTCTAGGGTGACTGGAGACACTATTCAGTTTGGAGTACTATGTTCTGGGCCAATGCATATCAGGGGACATCAGTGCCCACCACTGCTGCCAGCTATAACAGATGTTCCAAGTCACACTTAAAATTCTGGAAGGCAAAGAATTTCCTTTCTCCATCCACATAAAAGATCTACGCAAGCACATACACAGACATATTGCCTTTTTTTACTATCTGGCTACAGATTGTTAAGGGAAAAAGCCCACGTAGCTGTGCCATACTACACTGAAATGGTAGCACTAAAAAGGGATTTACAATATAAATTTGTCATGTTTACACCTGCACAAGATAATTTGCTCCAGTAAAAATGAAATAGGCTACAAAGAAAATAAAAAGGTGTAAGCTGTAAGTAAACCTAATGGTAAATTGTTGTTAATAGTTTCCCTGTTACTACAACTAGTATTTTCCTGGCTACACAGCATGTCGCACTCAGAGGAACAAACAAGTCATACTATCACAGGCGCCCACATATGGAGACCTGTTTGTCCAGTGCCCTATTGCAAAATAAACATAGTTTAGGTTTTGATAATTTCACAACTGCAGCTTTTCAACTAGTTGTGAAAAGCTTTTCAACTAGTTGGGCGAGTTCTGAAGAGTCTTGATTACATGTGTAACCAAGACACAAACCCTAAGGGGTATTTGCTCAATGCAAAGGAGACGACAAGTGTGTTAATGTTCTCTGTCTCTCACTTTCACCCTCCTGCCCCCCCTTTTCTTACTCTCTCTCTTCTTCATGCCTGTAACTTTCTGTTTCTTCCCACCACCTTTTCACTCTTTCCCTCTCTTTCCCTGGCAGTGAGTAGTAGTGGGCCAGCTGATGTGTATGGCTGGCCAGGCCCAGGCATCCCAAGGCACTCCAGAATGTCTTCTGATCCAGCTCCAGCAAAGGGAGGTGGCCTCTGAGAGGCATCTCCCTGGCCCTTCTCCTATCCTGAGGGGAACTGGACCCTCTCTTCACTGAGGGAGCCTCAGAAGCAGGCAGCACTGCCCAGAGACCTCTTGCCTTTATTGCTGCTGATTGCTGACAGTCTTCCACACTGGGACCCTGCCACCTCAAGCATGCCTCAATTTAGCTCCCCCAAGTAGTCTTCTCCCAGCCACTACTCAGCTGTGTAGTTAAACATAATTAAACTTAAAGAAAACTTTTTGGGTGTTGCTTAGGTAGTGGGAGGGGAATAGCCCATATTTCTCTCTCTTTCCTCCACTGCCATGGCCAAGAAATGCCCAAAAAGTTTTCTTTAAGTTGGATTATGTTTTCAATTGGTTACACAGAATGGAGCATTAATTTTGCCTGCCCCTAAGCGACTGGCTATATATATTTTAATCATCTGCCTACCCCCCCTCCTCCCAGGAAGGGTTTGTCCATCAGTTTCACTGGGGTTTAATTTTCGCCTTTTATTATTATTATTCATTTTTTTGTGCAGAGTTACTGGTGCTTATAGTTCTTAAGGTTTCCTAGGCTGTTTTTAATCAGGGCTATGTCCACCTTTGTTTTATTGTCTTGTCCTTTGCTGTGCTATTGTACAAAATACAGCTTCTACCCCTTGAATGCCCTCCTGTAGGCTGTTTATCAGCCTGACACTATTGCTGGCTTATTATTATTATTATTATTATTATTATTATTATTATTATTATTATTACTACTAATAATAATAATGATAATGATAATAATGATAATGATAATAATAATAATAATAATAATAATAATAATAATAATAATAATAATAATAATAATAATAATAATAATAATAATAATAATAATAGAGAAGACTGGAAGCAGGGACATAGCCAGGGAAGGGGTTTCATTTCCAAGGCTCTGACCCCGCCCCCAGGGTCTTTCTGGCTGCTTGCCTGCATATTTAGTTGAGGACAATTTTCTGCAAGCTACTATAGCAGTCAGTTGCGGTGGCTGCAGCGAGGGAGGGCAGCCAGTGCTCAACCCAGGCCACTGGCACCCAGGGAAAGAACTCTGGCTTGCCCCACGCACATTGCGTCCCGGGAGCCAAGATCCAAAGAGCTACTTGGGCATGGCTGAGGAATTCTTTTTCTCTGATCAACCCTACTTGCTTTTGAAAGGTGAGGTGTGGCCTATTAATGATACATTTTTAAAAGGCCCCTTAGTTTCAAAAGGAGTTAGCATGCAGCATGGGTGACTCTTGTTTGAGAAGCACAAGCTTAGAACCCTATTGGGGTCTGAAAAATAGCTGTGCTGATCTCTGGCTTTCAGCTTGGAACAATTAATTTATTCCATTGATTTCAACCGAACTAAACAAAACTAAATTGATCTGGATTTGGATCATTAGGCAATAATGAATTTTACACATATTTCCCATACTAGTATTGTAGCTATATAGGAGTCATTGGATGCATCCAAATGAACATTACAATGCAGAACACTACTATTAGTGGTTTGTGCATTGCTCTCTTGGGATGACTTTTAAAAAATGAATATTTAATGAAAAGTTATTAACAACCCCCCTCAGCCTATTTACACTTTCAGTTTGTGTGCATATTTTGTTTTATGCATGCAAATTGCTGTGCATTCTAAATGACACTGATCATGTCACATCAATGCAGCCTAAAAGCTTCCATATGAATTTAAGATCAGATCTGGAAGCTTTTTGCATGAATGAATGTCTTGTTCTTAGTGGAAACAGGATATTAACAGTACATTTAAAAGCTTCTATTTCCCACTTTTGGAAAACAAACTATTAAATACTTCACAATAATAACAGTAACAATAATAATAACACTCTAATTACAAACCACTGCATTCGGCAAAGAGAGACACAATCCCTGTTCCTGTTAAAGAGGAACAAAACAATTTTTTAATTACTAGGCATAATATGTGTATATGTGTTCACACAAAATGGTATAATATGAAGGACACTTGAAACTGCAACCTTGCAGTCGCCTCTACACAGTAAGCTATTATCATGCAGAAACTTTGTACATGGCCATCTGCCACCACCATGTGGTTTGTTTCCACTTAACTATTGGGGTAGGGGAAGAGCACTGTTGGTGGCTACAGATTAAACCAAGAAAATTATGCAGTATTATTATGTATGGCATATCCAACATGTAAATATAATTTTCAACATCTCAATATGATAGATATTTCATGAGAAATGGACTTTTTAGTTATGAGGGTTGTAATGTAGCCATAATGAGGGTGAACACCTGGTACTTCTTGAGTCGGCTACATAGCAGGGACTTCAGTGATGGGTGGGTAATAAGTACCACAGATAGATAAATAAATACGCACGTGCACACACACACACACACATAAATACATACAAACATACATACATACATAGCTATTCAAATCAGGATGGAAGGAATCCCATGCAGATGATAAGCAGAAAGAGGGTGTCTTTGAAAAGTAACTAAAAGTAGGGAAAGTAGTGTTATTAGAGCTCTGTAATAACTCCACAACACCCAGTACCAAAACAGAACATCATTAGAATATAAGCAAGGTTCGGTCTGGCAATTTCTAGGCCATAACTAGAATTAGTCAGCAACCAACAAAACAAGTGAAAAGTGAAACTAAAGCAAAGGCTGTTTACCTTAAAAGACCATATTAAAAATAATTATACAAAAATTAAGAAATGCCAACAAATTCACAACACCTGAGTCTTGACTGGGGGTTTATGTAGACGCTGGATGTATGTGATTTGCTGCTGTCATTCTAAGTTGTGCCAGTGCTTAGGGGTAGGAGGTATGTGGAAGCCCCCCCCTTTTCTGGGTCCCAGGAAATTGATCTGATATACACTAGCAAGTCTGGTGGCATAACATTTTGCTGCATAATTCCTTCTCCATACACTGCATGCTCAAGGACGGTATATAGTTCTATGCCAGCACAGTGGTTATACTGGTGTGGCACCTATAGGTCTTGCCAACAACATAAGTACATAACATATCTCATATCTCAACATATCTTCAGGATATCCATTGTATCTCTGTGATATGCTATCACAGGACTTAGTTGCCATGCTAAACTCTTTTGGTTTTTGGATTGAATGGGCTATAAACCCCCATGTCATTTGTATTCCATGGATCTGAATTCTGGAGCTGGTTTTTGGTGCAGGAAAAATTCTGTTTCATTGAACTTGAACTGAAGTTTAATAAAAATTTACAGTGGATTCTGTCTAGAATTTGGGTTTAAATAACTCACTTGGAAATTTACTCCAAGTAAAACTAATATGGCTTTCATCCAGATATATCTGCTTGATTGCTACTGTAGTATTATTTTTAAATTCTAGCAAAAGGAATAATATTTTTGCTATAACTATGTTAGTTATAGATAGCCATAAATCCTACTGGGATTCTTTCCCTTTGATATAACTTCAGTCAAAACTAAGGGTGAAATTCGAGGCACAGGGCCATTATGCATGGATTGCTAATATAGGGGCTCTTAGCTGCACAATGGGGCTGTAGTGTGGTCTCCTCACATTTATCTGTTTACATGCAAGGAGGCATTCACTGCCTGCTGTGCAGCATGCTTACTGAAGTCTCAATGGGTCTCTACTTTTCCTGGTTCTCTTCACTCCACCCATCAACTGTCTCTTAAAGGCACAGATCTCATCCCACTCGGTAGTTTCAAGATAAATGGCTTTAAAGCCCTTTGAATTGCAGTTATGTCAATATACCTGTGATTGTAGATATATTGATATTGCAGCCATGTCCATTATTTAAACCTCCCTTTACCATGAACTCAGCAGGTGACTTTTGTCAACTACTTAGAAGATGATACCACTTTCCAATAGCTAAAGGGAATGCCATGTGGAGGATGAGATGGATATGTTTTCAGTCATGTTGGAAGACAGGATGAAAGAGCCCTTCAGGGATGGGGCGGTATACCAAATTGAATAAAATAAATAAATACAATAATGAACGTAAACTAAAGCAAAGAAGGTTTCGTCTGAATTTTAAGAATTTCCTGATGATTAGGTGTATCCAACACTGGAACACCTCCCTCAAGAGGTGGGGGGGGTTCTTTGTTGTAAGAGGTTTTATAGTATTGATTAGATAGCTACATGTTAGGATCTAATATATTATATTTTATATATAGACTCGATGACCCTGATGGTCCCTTCCAACTTTGAGATTAATAAATAAATACTATCATAAAGTCTCTGCCCACCTTGCCATCTATATTATGAGTATAAATACTGACTTGCCTTACAGATTTATTAAAAGGATTGTGAGAAGTGCTTTGAACTCTTTAAAGTTCAGCATAACTATTATTATTCAAATAACTGTAAAACACTTTACAAATTAAAAGCACTACATAATAACTAGATGTGTGTCAGAAGGCAATCCCCTGAAAACTTGGAAACAAGTTATATTCAAATCTATAGACTTAATTGCTTGTTTTTGAGATCAGCAGGGTGTTAGTCTGAAATTCTCAAATAATATGCCCCAGCTTACTTCTGGAGTAAATGTTGCAGAATTTAATTGGACTTTTGAGACTCTCTGGAGTAAACGAGTTGAAGAGTTCTGCCTGAAATGTCTTTTAAATATCAAAACAGCATTTTTTCCCTAACTGCAAAGCCAAAGGGAATATCTCCATGTTCCTTGTCGCAGTCTTAACAATGTAAAATGTGGCACTTTCTAACCAGCATAAAGGATCTTTCTTCAGCTCATAAATGTCAATGTTCTAAGTCTAAGAAACAAAATGCAAATCAGACATTGTAACATACAAAATGAACTTAGCTTTGACAGACTAAAAAGATTTTTTTATTTAGAGCCTTCTCATACCCACACAGAACTCACTCTATCTTTATATTTTTAAGTGTATAATTTTAAGCTCAACTGCCATCATGACGACAAATTCCATTACAATTACAATTTTGACTAATGGAACAATGGACACCCCCATATTGTATTGTATCAGGCAATTATGAACTGCCAGAGAGTAGCAAAGCAAGAACAGGGAATAATCAATGTATCCCACTTCACTGTGTACCATAATTCAGTGCCTTGTTTCTCTAGTAACTCCTACCACACCATTCATTGTCACTTCCCCCAGAAATAAAAGAGGGAAATAAGAGCAATCTTACAGAGAATTAAACTGGATTGATACATAATCGAATGTGCAAGGAGAGGAAGAGGAAAACAGAAGGCAGGGAGGGTGGCAAATGGGAATGGACGCCTTTTACATTCGGAGTCTTTGGAAACCAGCGCGATCGCCTCCCTTGTGCAAACGCGAGTTATTTGGGGGCAGGTTGGCAGAGGAGACGGAGATGGAAACAGGACACAAGATTGATCTCGTGGCTTTTGAAACTCATACCTGGGTAATCACAGAGACAAAGGTTCAAGGAACATGCCAAGGCAATGTCACTTTTTAATACACCGCGTCAATGAGGCCCTGCTGTGTGTGATTACTTGGCCAATCAGGCAAAGGCGGCTCCGCACGCGTTCAGACGCACTTTCTTCCCACTTCTTCATATGTCCCAGAATTAAAGTATTGGTGTTGAAAGCAAGTTCTAGAACAAAGCCTTGATGGCTCAAATTCAACAATGGAAGAGATTTTCTCTCCTTCCTGGGGCAAGCGAAGGATTTCCTGAGGGCCAGGCGCGCTAAAGCTGAAGAAGTGTAGCGGGGGTTCCAATATGTGCGCGCCTAAGATTTCTGCCTGCCAAAAGCAAAACAAAACAAGTCAAACAACAAGCAACCCAAACCCTCGGGGTTCTGCGCGGTCACTCGTTTCTCCTCTACCGCTAGTCCGGCTTCAATGGGCCAGCCTCTCCAAACCACCGCCCACCCCGACGCACACGTCAAACTCCTCCCCAGCTGGAGCGCTTGCAATGTGACTGCTATGCGCGCTTCCCTCCGAGCGGCGTGGGCAGCTAGTCAGCCTCACTTTGCGCCGTTTTCTGCCTGAAGGTGGAAGCGAGCAGCTGTGGGAGAGTCTTGTGTGCAGCAGCATCCTCCATCATCCTGGCCGCTTGCTCCGGGGCTCTCTGCTCTTTCCCCCACCCATTTCTAGCTGGCTCCCAGAAAAACAGTCCTTCTGTCGCCATCCCTAGGCTTCTTCTCTGGCCCGAAGCAGTGCTCGTTTCCAATTATCCTCTCTCTCTCGCGCGCACACACACATCTGGAAGCCAACTAGTTAAGTGAGGGAAGGAGGGATTTGGGGATGTATTAATACCCGCCGTTGACTTGCCATTCGGCTAGCAGTGAGCGCCAGTGTGTGTGCCTGTGTGTGCCTGTGTGTGAGAGAAAAAAATGAACTGGGGGTGGGGTGGCATCAGTGTGTTTTCTGCAATGGACGACAGTCCCCGCGGGGGAGGATGATGACAAGTGGAGCATAAGAAGTCTCCCCCCACCAATCCTCGAATTTGAGCCTTAGCAGCAGCAAGAAAAAAAAGGAGAGGCGGGGGGTTTGGTGACAGTGGAAGCCCCGCCCGCCGCCTGAGTAGGGGGGGCATCCTCCCCCCCGCCAAAGAGCTGGTCTGGCTTCTCTCTTTCTCTCCCCCAGCCACCCAGCCACCCACTCCCTTCCCTCTCCCTCACCAACACGCAAGTCTTTTGCGCTCCCTCATGCAGACAGACAGGGAGACAGAAGATGGCTGACTCGCCGGGGCAACCCACAGTCCAGTCCAGCCCGCCCGCATCCCCGGTCCTCCCAGAGCCGCTTTCTCCTTTGACACTCGCTGACGCCTTCGCCCAGCACTGAAAGCCTCCGCCGCCCATCCTCCCTCCCTCCCTCGCCACAACCTTCCCCCCAACCTCTCCCCAAATAACACCAGCAGCCATTTCATCTCCACCAAAGTAGATACACACGCACACGCACAAAAAATGGCAGAAATGGAGAAAGAAGGGAGACCTCCAGAAAATAAAAGAAGCAGGAAACCGGCTCACCCCGTGAAAAGGGAAATCAATGAAGAGATGAAGGTATGTGCGCGCGCCTCTCTCCCTCTCCCTGTGATGCCAAAGGGGGGGGGGAAGCAGAGGGAGGGGGGGGTCTTTGCAAACAACCGCCAGCACCTCTTTCTTCTTACCCACCCTACATAAAGAAAGAACCTCTTGTCTTAAAACCAAACATTTTAAACAGCTAGAATGCACTAAATGGCTCTGAACTCCTCCTCCTGAACTGAAAGCCGAGACCAGTTCATGAGCTATAAAGCCAGCTCACTAAGCAGCTTTGATTTATGATTATTTTTAAAAGAAAACTCTTGGTTGTTTTTCTTCCCAGGAGTTTCGGGGATGACTTTTCTATGTCGAATTTTGCCAAATAACCCTGAAACCGTTAAAGTTAAGAAAAGAAGGGAAGTCTTTTAGGTACTCCCCCCACTCCTTCCAGGAGCCAGCTGCAACTGTGTAATTAAATTGTCAAAGTGAAATGTTATGGTCTGAACTGCACATCATTCTTGTGCTTAGACAGAGACTCTCTTGTCTGTTCTTTTTCTTTCCTGTTCCTTCATCTGTTTTCCATGCTTCACTTGACGGTTAATCAAACGAACAAAATATTGTGTTGAAAGAGAGTTGTCCTAGCAGTGTGCATGTGCATGTGTTTGTATATGTGTAGAACATAATATAGGTTTGTTTGTTGGGATTGGAGATATAGGAGAAAAAGCCAGTGTCCAAACAGGAAATGGTGCCAGTCCAGCTGGGTTCCAGAGGTAATACTGTGGGCTGCCTTTCCAGATGTTAGCATAGCAGCGGTTGTACAAAAAATACAGCTCAGGACTTCTTTTATGCTCATGTCATAGACTGAGTTGAAATGGTTCTCTGTTGCATATTTTTATTAATCTTCACACCTACTTTATTGACTGTGTTTATTTTATGCTTATCATCTGGGTTTTTCCCTCCTGTGCCTCACACGTGTTGCAGGGCTGAGGAGAACTTGCTTTGATTCAAAATAATGAAAACTGTTTTGGATAAGGGATGAAATGACATTCAGTAGACTGATCATTCATAGTGGGTTTGATTCTAGTGGTCAGTCTGAAATGTCCAAGATGTGGGCTTTGTATGCATAAATATCAGGGATAGCATGCGTGTATACAAATAGCATCACCAAGACTATTATATTCATTGTTCTTGCAAAATAACACTAAATGGAAATACGTATTTCTTAAATTCTACCCTTGTTTAAGGTAAATATTCTGAAAGTGTTAAATTTGTGTAGCTTCTTTTCATTCGTACGGAGGACGTGTCTATCTGCAGATGGCTGGAAATTTGAACAAAGGTGGTGCTATGTCTAAGAGCAAACTGTTCTAAATATCAATAACATTTATTAAGCCTCTAGACTTTCTACATTCCAAAACAAGCAGCTTTATTTCCTCAAGATATGTATGACACTTACTATCTTGGGGTGAAGCTCTCTAGTTTAACAGCAATTGCCCAGCCAGATCATGTTTGGGTTTGATTTTTTTTTTTTTGGAAAGGGAGAGGATGAAGGGAGGGGGAAGTGGGCAAGGAGCTCTGCCCCATTGTGCATTGTCCCTTTAAGACACTGCTTCATGTGATCTATGTGGACTGCAGTTTTTAAGTTTCATAGGTTCTAGGATTACAAATTAGCTAATTTTAATCAAAACATGTGAAATATTATCCTGGCTGGATATAAAGGCTGACTGTGCTGGATCCTCTGGGTTTGTTTTGTTTACTTTGGCTGCAGGCACACTTGGCGGTTTGGGAGATAGTTGTTCTTCTGCAGTATAACAGATGTTTGTCTGAAATGGCGAGGAAGAAACAAAAACAACACTGTGTGTGTGAAAGGAGGAAAATTTATTCAGAAAAAAACCCCTACATTTATGGTGTTGAGCATTAGTGTTAATGCAAAGAAGTTTCCCCTTTCCTTAAACTCTGCTAGTGGTTTAACAGCTTTAAGAAAAATAAATAAATTGGCAATATGTGTAATTGAATTCAAGGTTGTAGACTGATGTAGTTTTGGAGACAGTGTTTGCAGGGGTTTCTTTTGATGGTGTTGGGGGTTTGCAAGGTGAATAACAACAGGAGTTTTCAGGCAGCCTAGACCACATACCAGAGCAAGTGATCTTATTAAGGCTGGGGATCACATTTTTAATAGGATTGCTGGGTTTGCCATAACAATCTAACTAAAGATTTATACAATTTTGCATCTTTATTTGACCTGGCTGCCAAATATGGAAAGGGGTTACTTTCCCTTCCAGTAATACTTCTTTATTTGCTGAAAAGATGTGTTTGTGTGTTTGAGTATAATGTCTGAGAGATTTCCTTCTGACCGCACAGTTGAAGAATAAAGTAACATAACACACTAGTTACACTGTATAAAACACATGCAACAAAAAGTTATCAAGAACACAATGTGCCCTTGTGTAGGTACCTATCTGAACTGTTCAAACAGTCCGACTGCTTCCCTTCATCTGAACTGCTTTCATCTGGACCTGTGTAAAATAAGCTCTGGTAAGTAATCACGACAGAGCAGAAAGAAAGGAATGTATACAGCAATAGACAGCCTAAGCTGTAAAAACTGTAACCTGAGTCCTAGCAGCAGATCAGATATCAAGGCTGTAAGGTAGGGGGAAATGAAAGAGATGAAGGGGAGGGAAATAAGAGAGGGAAGGTGTGTGTGTGTGTGGGGGGGGGGGAATGGAAAAGTCAGCTTGGAAAGTGAAGGACTAGTAGGAGGGCCCCCTCAGGGAACTTTGGCTCAGGGATTAGGGAATTTTATCATGGTGTACAGTGACCTACTCAGATTTCAGCCAGTGTTGGATTGAATTGCTACCATTTGCTAGGAGTAAGAAAAAGGCTGGCGCTTATGTTATTCCCTCTCCCCACCCTCCTTCTAGTAGTAAAAAGCCACTGGGTACAAGTGTCTATTTTAAGCACCACAAATACAAGGCACTATGAATGAATAGTAAAATCGCTTCATCACAAAGATTTCTTTAAAGATTTGTTGCTTGATAGAGTCATACACTTGTTCAATAATGATGGAGAAGCTGAACAGCTAGTTTATCCTGTGCCATATAAAAACGTTACTAGCTGCTCAGTTTTAAGACAACTGGAAAATTATGTTTGTTGTTTTATTATGCCTTCTATCAGGTTTCATTTTTATCAGCAGCCTAATGTGCATGACAGCTGAAACAACTTTTAACTTGCTACAACACTGTATCTAAAAACTACACAATTGCATTTTTATCTATATTAAATTTCAATAAAATTCAGAGAAAAAATCTGAAATGTTTTGTTTTGTTTGTGACTATGCTATTGTCTTCTAAGGTTTGTGCTCAATAGAAAAATAAAACTGATTTTCATATTGGTTTGTAGGAAGGAAAACATTACAGCTTGGTCAGCATATATTATGGTATAAAGTTCATATTCGAGACGCAAATAAACGCATTTTCAGGATTTGCTATTCCATTTTAATAACAAATTCATTTTTCTTATCTAAATACATTCAGGCAGAAAACTTTCCTGTTCACTGTATAATTCCATTAAAAATAAAAAATGACAAAATCACAATCCAGTTTACTCCAAAGAACTCCTATTAATTTCAGTAGAATTTATTTGTATTAATTAATATAGATGGTCACAAATTTAACTCCAGCTATCAAGGAATGGGAGAAAATGCTTTGAACCATACCAAGCACATTAAAATGAATAAATAATGAGATCAGATATTGCAGATTGTTCTGGACATTTTCCTAAACAATTGTGCTGAATTTGTGTATACATGTACATTCTTTCTCAATTTATCTGTTTTATAATTTCATGGTTTCTGTGTGCATTTTTTACTGTCTATCAACTTATTTACCTACCTATCAACTTATTTACCTACCTACCTTCTTACCTTAATAAGAAATTTGTGACTAAAATGGGCTTCATTACTGATGCCTCCATCAGTTATGGTTTTGTGGCAAAGTAATTAAAAATACTTACATTAGAGTATTTTTGCATATTTAAAACATGACAATTAGAGTCAATGACAATTAGAGTCAAAACATGACAATTAGAGTCAATGGCTCCAACTATAGAAAAATGTCAGATACATTTTCAGCTTTTCTATGAAAATAAATCCTCAACTTTTGAATAGCAAAGAGATATATAGAAAGTTTAAATAAAACATGTAATATACAATAATTTACATTTTTCACAGATGTCCTGAAATTAAAGGACAATTGAATTGACCTATATGAGAAACATCATTCCCTCCTCTTGGGTATTTAGCTGGATGGATCTGTTATAAAATTAATGTGATTTTAGCATGCTTATAGAAGGCTGTGTATGTATTAATTAACAGCAATGGCCTAAAATTTCAAAATCTCACATGATATCAAGAAACGCAAATAATGAGATCAGATCATGGATGTACAGTTTTAATTTATTTTATTAGCTTGAGGTACATGTGTTTGTGTACAGGGTGCATTGCTCATGCAAGGAAATAAAAAGATCCCTTTATCTTCTATTAAAATTTGAAGTAAGCATTTACTAACAAAACTATCAGAAAACCAGTCTTATCAGAGTTGTCTCTTTTGTGTTTCCTGCTTGCATTTGCCTGTTTTCATCCCTTGAGTCCTAGCAGGGGAAAGCCTGTCCAGATATGAAGAGAAACATAGTGGTGTGATATGTACCTTTAACAAATAGGGGAAATATACAGTCAAGGTCAAATCCTAAATTCCCTACATGATAATATTATTGGAAAATGAATTCTGTGTACAGAATGATGTCAACGAAAACCTTTCTGTTGTCATTTTATGCCTTGGTCTCATAAAATAAAAGATACTTGGTATATAAAAGGAGACTTGAAAATGTATAATTTTTTTTTATTTTGACACCAAAGTATAAAATGACAGTAGAATTTTTTTCAAGAGATATATCTTCAAGTCTCCTTTCACATACCATGTCTTTTATATACAAAATAATGTCATAAGAGTCTTTGCAACAACCTGATTGTATCTGTCTCTATGCATTACATGAACGAATAAAATGTGCAATATAATAATGCCTAGTGAATTATAGATATTTAGCATCACCCCATTAGGAGCTCCTGAGATTGATTTGTGCACTGAAGTATTTTGAAGTTTGTTTCTTTGTCAAAAATAATGGATAGCACGCAAACAATCACCTGCTTTCAGGGCAAGTATTCCAGGATCCTGAGTTTAATTATTTTCTCACTTTAACTATTTGATTTTATCTGAATCTTTGGAATCCCAGCACAATGTGAAAACAAAGCAAAAATGTAGTGCTTTCTAGTTGTCAAAGTATTAAGAAAGGTAAGAGCCAGAATAGCAAACATACCATTTTCTGTTCTCTTCAGAGATGGCAGTTGTAGCTATCATTTGAGCGTTCTGTATGTTTTCCCTGAATAGTTCCTGTATCTCTTGACTGTATTGCATTTTGAAGCTGTCTTAGCTTTTCTCAATCCATTGTTTTCTGTTTCTGCTTTTGAATAATCAAATCTATCCTAACTTTAAAAATAGCTCTCTTGACATTCTGTTTTATCCCTTTCCTTCACCCCTCCTTCATTTTTGTTGCTTGTTACTTTTGTTTCTTTTCTGTGTTATTGATTTATTTTTGCCCTATGCAGTCTGATTTTCATCTGTTCCATTCAACTGCTACTGTTCTCACTAGGTGTTCCAAATATTTTTCTTTGCCTTCTCTCAGAGCTCATACTTAATCTCTCTGCTTTGATGGTTGACACTTCATATTATACTCCTTGACTTATTTCATTGTCTTCTGGTATACTGGCTTCTCCAGACACCTTTCTCTATCTCCAGTTACTCCTCAGTCTCCTTTGATGGCTCTTTTCTTCACGCTCCACCAATCCCTACAGGGTAAATGAATTTGTTCCTTGGTTCATTACTTTCCTAATTTTTCTCACCTTTTCAGATCTTGATTTCTGAAAAGACAGGTGAGAGAACTGATTCTTCCCTACAGTTCCATATCCCTAATAAAGGATTGAGCAGGCAATGATCACTCAGTGATAAGGAAAATGTATCTGGCATGTGCTCAGAAGTAAACTTTTTTTTTTTACTTCTGCTATTATTTCAGATGTGCTAAAGTTTGTATACAAACTTTGCAGTGCCTGAACTTTGTTTTCCTTTTGCTTTGTCTCTGAACTTGGTTCTCTAGAATTATTTAAAATTATTAATGAGAAGAGAACTTCTATCGATGCCTTTATGTCAGTGATGGCGAACCTATGGCACGGGTGCCAGAGGTGGCACTCGGAGCCCTCTCTGTGGGCATGCGCACACAGAGTTAGTCATGTGGGGGTGGAAAATCACCTCTCACACACAGACATCTAGGCTGGCCTGGGCCACTGAGCACGATGCGTGTGCACCACAGTGAGCAGGGAGGACTCGGCTGGCGGGCCTGGTGCCTGTGCTTCAGGTGGCTGCTGCCCGAGGGGGGGGGGCGCAGAGGAGGCAGAGATGCTAGAGAGGCACATAGCGGTGCGCGCAGGACTTGCTGGAGGCTAGAGCAGGCTGGCCCCTGCTCGAGAGGATGGGGCAGAGGAAGAGGGAGCCAAATGTTTTTTTCTAAAGTAAAACCTCAGCATTCAGGTTAAATTGCCAGGTTTGCACTTTGCGATAAATAAGTGGGGTTTGGGTTGCAATTTGGGCACTCGGTCTCAAAAAGGTTCGCCATCACTACTTTATGTTAATAACTTCCAATGCTTCCCATAGCTCCACTTTAGTCTTAGTTTTTCCTTCCATTATCATGGATTATTTTATTTGAGCATTTCTGTGCCATTTTTCTCCTCAAAGTCCCTTTGGGACTTTGGCAAATATCAACATAGAATTACTGCAGCCAATTTAAACAATATATAAGCAAAACAAATAGAGGAAACATATTCTGAACTGGTCCTGATCTGCGAAGCTGTATGACACAGGCCTCAGGTTGTGAGTTATGGGCTAAGAGTCAAGGGCCCAGAGACATTTTCGTCACACTCAAGGGGTTGTGCTTCTGGCTATGCCCCGTCTACAAGTAATTAGAAGAGAAACAATCTCACGCCCATGTATTCAACTGCTGGTAGCAAAATCTTTCTCAACTACCTTCCTCAAATATATACTCTCTGCAGATGTTCTCATTTACTTTCTTTCACTCTGTTACATATTATGCCTCCTACTTTCCTTACTTTGGCTATGACTCCCTTCTCATGTGCTGGTAGGGCTTCTCATGGGGAAAATCATCCTGGGATAGCCCCGGTATGTGTCCCAGAACAATGGAGAACTTCCCATGGCTCCTGGTCAAATTTGGCTCAGTCCCGGCCCTGCTCTGCCCTACGATACCCCCCTCATCAGTGGCGTTCCTGCCTAGGGACAGGGGGTACCCTATGTCCCCGGGCGCCCCCATTTAGTCACATGGGGGGCGCCAACATTTCAGGGTCGTTTGTGTGTTTTTAAAGTTTTAAAGTGTTTTTTCACGTTCCAGCCTGCAGGGGGCGCATTTTTAAGGCTAGCAACACCAAAATTTCAGGGTACCATCCAGAGACTGTCCTGATGATACCACCTGAGTTTGGCAATGTTTGGTTCAGGGGCAGCAAAGTTATGGACCCCCAAAGGGGGTGCCCCCATCCCCATTGTTTTCAATGGGAGCTAACCGGAGATGGGGGCTACCCATTTGAGGGACCATAACTTTGGTCCCCCTGAACATAACTTCACCAAACTTGGGTGACATCATAAGAATAGTTAACAGATGATACCCTGAAAATTCTTAGATGTCACTGAGCTTTTAAAAATACCCACCCTTCCAGAGCACCCCAAGAAATTTGCCCAAAGATTCTTAGTTTTGCAGTGACTTTGCTCCATTGTAGCCAATGGGGAATTTCCTGAAGGATGTGGTAGTGGGCAGGCTGCACATTGTTGAAGATAGAGGCACCAGACTTTCAGGGATTGGCTCCAGGAAGGCCCCTCCTGAGTAATATCATCCAGGTTTGGAGACCTTTGCTTCTGGAGGGTTCAGATTTTATGGGCCCCCATTTAAAATGTGCCAGCCTGCCTCAGGAAATTCCTCATTAGCTAAGCAATGAGACAAAGTCAACTGCCAAAACAAAAGAATCTTGGGCAAATTCTCTTGGGGTGCCAGGAAGGAGTTGTACAGCCCATTTTTTTAAAAGCTAGGGACACCAAAGGAAATTTCAAGGGGTATCATCTAAGCCATTAAGCTATTCTTATGATGCAGCCCAAGTTTGGTGAAGTTATGTTCAGAAGGGGGGGGGACCAAAGTTATGGTCCTCAGACATGGAGAGGGTAGCCCCCATCTCAGGTTAGCTCCCATTGAAAACAATGGGGATGGGGGCATTCCATTTGGGTGTCCATAACTTTGCTGCCCCTGAACCAAACATCGCCAAACTCAGGTGGTATCATCAGGGCAGTCTCTGGATGACGCCCTGAAATCATGGTGCCGCTAGTTTCCTCTCTCACAAAACACCTCCAGTGGAATCCACCCCCAAACAGCATCACTTTCAATTTTGTTTTAACCGGGGACCCCAGATTCTCCCTTTAAGGTAGATTTAAAAGAAGAATCTGAGCTCCCTAGTTTAAACACCATTGAAAGTGATGCTGTTTGGAGGTGGATTTCACTGGAGGTGTTTTGTGAGAGATGATGCTGACATTTGTTTGGTAAATGTTTTGCTGGAGGTGATTTGAGAGAGATTTACATGCTTAATACCCACTTGCACTGGCTTGGAGTTGTTTCTCAGGCTAACAACCTACCTCATAGGGTTGTTGTGATTAGGAAATTAGGAAAAGAGTTGGTGGGGAGAGAGCCATGTATGTTTTGCTGGGAGAGTGGAAGGGAGGTGTTTTGTGAGCTGGGTACAAAAAAATCCCATTGTCATAGCTTCATGGTGAATTGGGGAGGAAAGGGGCACTCCATACAGCTGGAGCCGGGGAGCGCACCAAACTCAGGGTTTGTCCCCGGGCGCCAGTTTGCCTAGGTACACCCCTGCCCCTCATCCAGGGATTTTCAGAAACAGCCAGAAAGGTACATCTTTTCTGGTGATCCTGGGATGAGCCCGGTATCATGTGGAATCATTTTCCCGCCCTGAGTCTCTGTTCATACTGTCAGCCAATCACAGCACAGTTGCCTGGGCATGCACAGAATGGAAGACTCAAAGTGAGCAGGAACACACCTTTTTTTAAAAAAATCTTCTTGTATATGAAGCTATGACCATGCAACTAATAGCCGCATGTTTGTGTGGTGTTCTTGTCTACAAAGTTTGTGACGACGTAGTTACATAGCCATTACGGGAAAAAAACAAAAAAAGGGAAATGCCTATTCATGCTCCTGACCTAAAGCAACAGTCAATTGGGAACAATGAGCAAAAGAGCCGCAGAGCTGATCCCGGACTGATCCCGGTTTCAAATTGAGACCTCAGCAGCCGTAGGGAGGGACAGACCGGGATCAAAAAGTATGGTCCTGGTCCAATCCCAGGATGATTTTCCCCATGGGGATTTGGCCACAGTGTCCTGGAGTCATGGGAAGGAGCTTTAATAGCACCTTGCTCTCTCCGCTATGTATAAGATCATGTCCTTTGTCTCTTCCTCTTTTTCTGGTCTATATACTTTACCTCATGCTTTCCCCTATAAGTAATTAGAGGGCCCTCCTCTGTACTTATTAAATCATTTCATTATTTTTCAGCACCCCAAATTATTCTACAAGTATATCTTCTAATATCCAAACTTCATCTGTCTGACATGTGGCAGTTCAAATTTATCCTTCCTATTAACTTGCTCATTTTGTTCATATTAAATCTTTTGTGGAAGGAGAAGATAATATCAGTGTTTCACAGAGAACTGGTATACAGTTGGTGCCAAATAAATGCTTAACACTAGTTACAGCTGGAGCAGTTAAATATTACATCCTCACAATCATATCTGTTAACTCAATTCTTTCAGAGCCTTCAGTGCACGATCACAAAAGATCAAGTACAGATTGCTGTTCAAATGGGTGATATTCAGCTTTGTTCTGAGAGACCATTTAATGCATTTGGGATCACCAAGCATATAGGATTATAGATCTCTCTGTTATGGCCTGGTGGGCATTATTAGATGCTTGTCATATCTCAAATTGGAATGAACAGAAGGGAATGATTGATGGTGTGGATTATTAAGCACATTTGAAGTCCAACTAATTTATTTTGGGACTATTGTGTTGATATTATGATAATACTGATGATGTTATAAACTATTGTTTAAACTGTATGATGGCATGTCCTTTTACTGTTAATATTGGATAACAGAAAACTTTTTGAAAGAGAGGAACGAGTGACTTTTATTACTTTTTTACAATGTTAAGGGCTGTAAAAGCACTTGATAAATAGTGTTGTTGAAGCCGAGCAGATATGGGTCTAGTCAATATCTAGATGGGAGAACTACTTAGGAATCCAGTGTATGTCCTTTGCAGAAAAGGAAAGATGGAAACATTTCATATGCATTATTAAACTAAGAATTGCAAACACTTAAGAGGTGGTTATTATAGTGATTACTGTCTCCCTAATACTAAGGGTGATGGACTGAAAGAATAGTCTAAAGGCACCTGGTAAGTTCATGGCTGAGAGAAGATTTGAACTGGTGACTTCCTAGATTCTCGGAGCTTCTTGCTACTAGTAATTCTGTGCTACAGCAAACTTTTCACTGGTACTCATCCTACCACAAGAACCTGTGAACAGACATTTCAGTTTTTGGTTGCAGGTATTACAGTGCCTCTTACAGAGACTATCTGAGATTTGGTAGCACTATTTGATGATGTTATTATGGATAAAAATAAGTGGTCTATTTTTGAGCTGACAAGGTTCAGTCACATTTATTCTTTTTGTTTTCTTTGCTCTTGTGCCATAGGGAGAGCTCAAGGTATTTTGGTTTCTGAGGCAAAAGTCCCAAAATGTTTCCCCATGGAGGTAGAAATATTAAATGAAATAACTGAAAATGTGGTGCCCTGCAAAGGCCCTCCAAAACAGGCTGCTTGAAATGAGCCACCTCAGCCTGCCAGCCTTCCTTCTGTTGTCTTGTCACATTAGCTTCTGAAATTCTGCTCTCTTTTCATCAGAGAATAACATTGTTCTTCATTTCATAATATCATCTACAAATTCATTTGTTTCTATCTTATGATCTTCCTGACCCTCCTTGTGGTGCTTCTACTTTCTGAAAGATCAATCAACCTTTTAAAAATATATATATTGTGCCCTGTAGCTTTCATGACTCAACTAATGCTTTATCTTTGGCAAGTACCTTTTGTAGCTTATTTTCAAGTATAATTGAGAACTTCTATCCACATGTCAGCTTTCAGTCATACTACATGTTTGCATTTGTGTGTTTATTTTAATCCATTTCTATTCTGCTCTCCCCATCAAAAATGCTTGAGGCTACTAACAAGCAATTAAAAATAATATAAACAATAAAAATAATAAACAATAAGAAGCTTGGGTAAGCAATTGCATATTCAATTGATACCAGAAGTCTATCACACTTTATACAGCTTTTCTGTTAGAAATATAATTTATAAATATAATTGATGACACTAAAAACCTATCTGTAAAAATCAGTCATCACTTTTTGGGGAAGAGACTTGGAAGAAATCTACATATAGACATACAAATATTGCATGACTATCAACCGTGTCTGGCATTACTTTTTAGAGATCTGCATTCCTGCATGCAAGTGTTACTTAAACTTGCTAGTTACATGTCTATTTCATCACTTCATTCATTCATTCATTCATTCATTCATTCATTCATTCATTCATTCATTCATTCATTCATTCATTCTTTAAGTGTGGCAAACCAATTTACAGAGACCCTTTCTGCACAAATCCCCTAAAATGTATCTAAAATGTTTTTAATTTCTCCTTTACAATGATATATGTTTGCACTCACCTCAAAACAATTCCTGAATGCCATTACATTAACTAACTTTCTTTCTTTCTTTCTTTTTCTTTCTTTCTTTCTTTCTTTCTTTCTTTCTTTCTTTCTTTCTTTCTTTCTTTCTTTCTTTCTTTCTTTTTTTCTTTCTTTCTTTCTTTCTTTCTTTTTTTTTTTCTTTCTTTCTTTCTTTCTTTCTTTCTTTCTTTCTTTCTTTCTTTCTTTCTTTCTTTCTTTCTTTCTTTCTTTCTTTCTTTCTTTCTTTCTTTCTTTCTTTCTTTCTTTCTGCCCCATGCTGTTTTCCCCAAACAGGGTTTTTTGAAAATCATTAAACAAGCAATCCTTTTCAAAAATCCTGGGTTGCAGCCATTCATGAGCAAACAGCCAGACATGAGGCACTTCACTTGCCTCCGTTTTCCTTTTTTCAATTTTGCGGCTTGCTTCTGTGTAGCTCCACAGATGCAGATGGTCCTGTCATGGAACATTGACATGGCTGTGGGGGTTCATTCGTGCATGCCTGCGTAGCTATGCATGTGTGGAAAGTAATTTTTAAAAATAGACGTGTCTGTGTGAAGGCGTGACAGCAACCCAGATTGTTTCTGTGGGCTCCAATCACTGCCTGCTTGGATGCATGTGAGCGTGAAAACAGGAAAACAGGTTCATTTATCCTGACTGCAGCCTGTTATACATTTACTGTGCAGAAGGGGCCATAATCAATAGATCACACAGTAAGTGAAGACATTTTGAAAAAGTTTCAACCAGAGAATTTGTCGAGGGCTTTCATGGCCGGAATCACTAGAGTGTTGTGTGGTTTTGGGGCTGTATGACCATGTTCTAGTAACATTTTCTCCTGACGTTTCGCCTGCATCTGTGGTTGGCAGATGCCATCACTAATTGATTATGCTATCTTCATGGTTATTCACATGCTAAATGAGTGGATCCCACCCAACACATGCAAATCAAGCTTGCCAATTACACCCTTTAGACTTGTTAACAGGCAAATGGTTCTTTCTCTTACCCTGGACATTCCACAGGTATATATACTCCACTTGCTTTACTACCATCAGATCCTCTGAAGATGCCAGCCACAGATGCAGGTGAAATGTCAGGAGAAAATGCTACTAGAACACGGCCGTACAGCCCAGAAACCACACAACACCCCAACCAGAGAATTGTTTTATGAAAACTTCACAGAAGAAATATTTTATTTCCTGCCTCAAAATGTTTTAAAAGGTTCATGTGGAAAGGGCCAGAGTTTTTCTAATGTTTGTCCAAACAAAGAAACAGTTATATGTTTAACCAGCTATTTTTAAATGCATTTTTAAGAAGTAGATCTTAAAATAAAGACTCAATCCTAAAAACACTTTTGTGATAGTAAGCCCTACTGAGTAAAGTAGGACTGATTTCTGAGTAGACCTGCTTAGAATTGCTGTCCTTTTTTATTAGCTACAAGCAAAAGAGCTATTTCAGGAAGTATTTCAATCAGCTACAGGGCTTCTGAGTCCCCCACCAAAAATACCATATTAAAAATTTGTTGCAAGGTGAGATAAAAGACTGCTGTTGTATAAAAATAATAAATCAGATTTTCCACTGGATATATGTGATTTTCTGGTGAATAGCAGAAGCAGTCCTAAAAGAGGCTGTATTTTATATTTATTTCAAAGTTTAGCCTCAAACTAATAATCATGTGTACTTGTTGCAAACCATGTTAGTGACAGCTCAAATTATATTGTTGATGCAACCTTGTAGAAATTTCAGTTTCTAAGGAAACTATTTACTTATTTAATTTATACTCCACCATTTTTCCAAAATGATTTCCCAAACAAGATTACATTGTTCTCATGCCATTTTATCCTAAGCAGGTCTTCTCAGAAGTAAATCTTATTTTATTGAGTGGAACTTACTTCCAGGAAAGTGTTCCAAGGATTAGAGCCACAGAATCTAGGCTCCTGACACAGGTACTTACAAAGGAGGTATATATACGCTGAATTGTTTCAGCAATGAGTGCAGTTAGTTTACTACTAATACTGATGGGTTAGGGTCCTTTGTCTTGTCTTTATTATTCACATCTGCTTTAGAAGCTTGTGTAAGCACAATCCTTTGGTGAATGTAACCTTGGTCATGAAATATTCCTAAATATATGTAATGTTAAAAATCCAAACACTGTCAGTGGATTCACTAAGGCTATTCAGAAATTAAGGTTCGGTGTATGTGTGCAGCACCGATACTGAACTGTGCTGTAGGAGAGTGTCTAAAGTGCAGGGCATGTACTAGACTGGATTATACTTGGTAATTTACAGTACATCCTTAATAATTTTATCTTCACAGCAATGTTGTAAGACATTTGGGTTTACTTCTTAAAGAAGGTAGCCGGCAACGAACACTTTATTAAGTGTAGGACAATAGATGACAAATAAGAGTTTACTATTTTTGGATGCTAATGGATCTGCTCTTCTGAGTGTTAGCCTTTAAGTCCAAAATCTGTCTCCAAAACAAATTTATAAGAAATAAGTCCCTCTAGTTACAGTATAGTGCAGGGATGTCCAGAGTATTTTGGTCTGTATTGAGAACAATAGAAACAAAGAGTCCATGAAAAGATTGTTCAGATTTTAGTTTATGAGAGAAATCTAAAATACTTAAACAACAACAACCCTATTTTACGCAGAAGCCAAAACCATGGAATACATTTTATTAAGGTCAACTAGATAATACAACATGGTATGTAAGATTTCTAGCTCTTCGGATATAAAAAAGCAAAGAGAAAAGCAAACCAAACACCCAAGTTCCTTTTAAGAAGGCCTTTGTTCTCATTATGTGATGTTCATTTGGTTGGTTTTAATATTTTTATTATTTTAGGATATTCTGCAGTACTTTGTACTTAGTGGTACAGAAGTTGTCCAAGATATATATGACTACTTTCCCCCGCTATGTCTTGTCCATCTTCCCTTACTCTGCCCTTTCAAGCAGATCTTTAGCCCTGCCTCCTAGAGCTATGTGCATGTGAACCAGCTTCTTCACATAACAAAAGTCCTTAGAGGTAAAGCAAAAATTCTGCTTAAAAGGCTGAGTTGGTAACTGCCATATCACCTCTGAAGCAGTTACAGCCCCACTAATCTGAGAACTTGGCATTCACATTTATT
This sequence comes from Sphaerodactylus townsendi, assembly GCF_021028975.2. Lineage (NCBI taxonomy): Eukaryota > Metazoa > Chordata > Lepidosauria > Squamata > Sphaerodactylidae > Sphaerodactylus > Sphaerodactylus townsendi. The sequence continues at coordinate 123,535,864 of NC_059425.1, read as the reverse complement.
TATTTGGTATTTCTTCAAGGCCCATGGGCTATTGTTTTGGCAATTCTGGTGTAGAGTGTTAACTCTGATACACCTAGCTCAGTTGTATACCTTTTCCTCTATTGTATACCACAATGATACTGATTTTGGTAACTGATTTGTTTATAATATTAGTGATTTCATGTCCATCAATTTTTGTTACATGTTAGAAATCTTCCATATTGGAATATAGTAGACCTTCGGGACAGCTATCAATTCTACTTGTAATAGTTTTCTATCTATATGTCTTATTCCCAACTGTGCCCCTATCTGTGATACTTAAATATGCAGATAAAGGGGAACACTTACCCTAAACAAATGTTTCTTCAAACAGGGTACTACAGAAAAACCTGAAAAAAATAAATGGGGGTTTTAAATCCCCCCAATAAAAATGGTTATCTGTGCATGTGCAGAGAACATACCTACCTTTCACAGTTGCTTCGGTCCCTGCTGGGCTGGCTAGGCACAGAGTGGCTATCTCCAAATCCTGCTAGCTCAGCTGGGTGTTCAGATACCACACTGCTGCTGCTGCAGCAGCAGACTGAGAACCTCTCCAGACCTGGCTGTGGTTGGTGAAAGAGCCTGGAATCCACTGGCAGTCTCATCCCAGTGGCCGCTCTGGGCCTGTCTGCAGCGATGATGCAGCCCTGCTGCAGCCAGGCTGGAAGGTGAGGGGAGGAGGTGGAGATGGGATCCCCAAAGTTTCATGGGACCACACTTATCAACAATTTGTATGAATTAAGCTGCTTCACCCAGACTCTTGATAAATAGCAGTTAGTGGCTTGCGATCTATATCAGTCTTGAAACAGTGATCATACAGAAAATCATGAACATTTGTGAATTCAAAGGCTATACAAGGCGTCCTCAGTTCTCTGGGGCACCATGATGCCCTCCAACACCTTTCCTGGCATCCATCAAGTATTTCAGATAGTGGGTGGGACTGTGTGGGCCTTTTGTGCAGCAGATTTCTGTTTGTCATTGCAGATTTCATTGGCTGTGCATATTTTTTTAAAAAGAGCTCTTGGCATCAGCTGCCATTGCAATACAAGAATCTTCACTGTGTGTCTGAAGGTGTATACGGGAAAATATTTTTAAATAATATGTTCATTTTAAAAGGCATCCTGTAAAAGAGAACTTCTGTCTGAAGAAAAGTTAAAGATAAGTGTTAGAGAGATGCATGACGTAAGTCCCTGATGTTTTGTAGTTGGCCCTACTTGTGGTAGCAATTTTGTAGTTGCGCCCACCACCCTGTGTCAGAATTCCAAAGGTGTGCATCACCTCAAAAAGGTTTGAGATCCCAGACTAGATTTAGTGTTTCCCTTTCAAGCTGCCTATGCACAAATTATTTCTGTTCCTATAGTAAATAGGAAACCAATCTGTTTCATGATTTTGTAACAGTACTGTTCTTTGTCTTCCTTTAAGTATGGCCCATTACGCATGGAACTCTTACACTCTCTGCACAGTAGAGGAGACATATAGATAGAAAACTCGTAGTGGACTCTCCTAGCAAATCTCTGTTTACACATGAGGAGGCAGCCCAAGGCCTGCAGCCAGTTTGTCTGTTGAGCTTCTGGGCTTCTGGTTCTCTTAACTATGTTTATCAACAGCCTTAAAGGCACAGAGCTGATATTTTCTCTCCCCTCCCTTTCCCTCCACACAGTCATGCGTGTGCACACACATTCACATATACATATACACAAACACTATGTATCTCTGCTGCTATTGCAAGATAAGAGAGAGAGTTGTTTTAAAATAGAGTCTTGTCTAAAATTAAGTTCTAAAAGCACTCCCACCCATCGGAGAGGGCATAAGTAGAATGGGGTAGGTGGGGTGGAGCCAAAAAGATGTCTGTTTTTACTGTTCCTTGCAAAAACCAACTCTCTGTTGTTACTTTACATTGAAAGCTCTATCTCTTAATATATGCACTTTAGAGAAGCAGAAAGGAGTCAGCAGCATGGAGAGTGGGGCCAGGGGGAAGGCTCCAGGGCATCTGGCAGCAGGATGTGCCATGTTGAGGCTGCGCTGGTAGAGGAGAAACTGAAGACATACATTAGCCAGAAATGAAGGGGTTCCCCCACCGCCACTATACATATGATAGATTGATCTATCGATTTCTTGATCAGTGCACTTAGGGAAGCGGGAAGGAGCTGAGAGCATGAAGGGGGGAGGGGGAGAGGGAAGGCATGAAAGCAGTGCAAGGAGTGAGAAGGCTGGCCATGAGTGGAGAGAAGATGTTCGGGGCAAAGATGTGCTTACTGGCAAATCTGTCCTGCTCTGGAGGCGAAGCAAGATTTCAGTCATGCTATAAGTGATTCCGCTTACTGTGAAGAGAGTGGAAAGTGAAAGCGGTGCTCCAGAAAATTTTGCTGCAGTGAATACTGCCTCCACTATGCAGCAAAGACCTTGTGCATAATCAGCTCATGACTTCCTTTAGTTGATTAGAAGACTGTTTTCAGGATTCATTTTAAGTCACTGAAATTAGTGATCTGGCATCTATTTCCATTGGGGGGAGGGTTTGAAGATATCTCAGTTGAGCTGTACATCTGCAAAATTAGATATGGATTTATGAAAAGGAATTAAGCTACCTAGAAGTTTTTAAATCTCACATTTGGGCTTTGTTTATTGATATATTTACTATAGTTTAAATATTTAATTCATCTGGTATAATGTCCTCAGGAGCTATTCTGTCACCTCATAGGTTTTGTTTAGATTAAGATTGTTAACTCTTGCAGTTCCCTGTATTCCATATGCTGTATATGGAAGTAATCAATTTGTGCTAATACAACAATTATACCTGAATCTGATCCATGATATGGCTGAATTCCTCAGATACTGAGAACCCTATAGTCCAGTAACTGCCAAACAGTACATTAAATATACATGCCCTGGAACTTTTTATGTCCTGTGGTATCTTTCAAAATACATTAGAAAGAAAGAGACCAGGTGCTCAAGGAAACTTAGGAAACAAGACCAGCAACACAAGGACCCTAAGCCAATATAATGAATAACAATAGTAATATGTGTACTAGAGAATCTAACATTATATTGTGGCTGGTATATGTTAGTTTACGTTATCAGATGTTGAACATTTGGTAAATTCTCTAGTAATTGTTATCAACTTTATTGGTTTAGGGTCTTTTTGTTATTGATCTTGTTACGCAGAAATTTTGTGGTGACATCTATTTTGCTGAAAAATTAGCCATCTACCAATTGGGCAGTATTTCATTTCTTATAAATGAATGGAACATTCTTTACATTTTTCTATGGGTCCTAACTCATAGTCCATCTTTCTTTTCTACAATTTCAAGGGAACCTGCTAGTTCCTTTCTTTGTTTGATTTTGCCTCCTGTTGTCATATTTGAATTTTTTCCTGTAGTCAAAACTTTTGGAATATATCAAATGTATAATTTCCTATTCCCTGTATTTTGTCATTGACTAGAAAACTCCTTTGACTTGTAAGTCTATCCTAATATGAGTCAATAATTTTTGATCATAGGAGATTTATGTCCAAAATATTCATAGTTGATCATTTGCAAGAATGATTATTTTACAAGGGTGGTAGAATATCTATGGTCTCTTCACACTATATTTAAAGACATTCTCTACTAACTAGAATTTTTTCCTCCACTAAAGTTTTTTCTTAAATATGTACCTTTTAATCGCATCCCATATTTATGTTTTTGTATCTAACTGTTTTGTGTCTATCTTCTATCTTTCCATTGTTACTTTTCAGCACCTGGAACAACTGGTCCCTCATTTTTTTTAGGAAAAACAATCTCATTTTTTGACATGTAGTATCTTGATAAAAGTTTGTTTTGTCTTAGGCCGTTTCCGCACGGCCCATTAATGGCGCCCTGGGGACGGGATAAACGCCGTCCCCAGGGAGCCATTCGCACAGGCGGCGCTGCTGCAACGCAGCAGCGCCGACTTGACTCCACTCCCTCTCCCCCAGGGCGGCGACAAGCCGCCCTGAAAAACAACCCTTTAAAGGGTTGTTTTTCCTTCCACAGCGTGTTCCCGGCGGCGTGGTGCGAATAGCACCGCCGGGAACACCGCTATTTTTCCGTTCCATCACGTGTCGATCGTCGACCTGCTGGCGTCGCAGCCATACGCTGTCCTCCGACCCTGGAGGTCGAGGGCAGCGATGGCGTGCACGGCCAGCAGCTGCCGATAATAAACGTGAAATCGATGCGAAGAGGCGCCTCTGGCATCACCGCCGCCTCTCTGGAGGCCGCCCGCATGCTTGCATGCGAACGGCCTCCGCCTCCATGCCGGCGGAATTCTTGCCGGCGTGGAGGCGCCCTTACGGCCGTGCAGAAACGGCCATCGTTATGCAAAATTTCATGATTATTTGATCTACACAATTCCTTGAATGTAGATTTTGGCAGTCATACAGTCCGAATCAAAGCATGTTGAAGAGCTATATGGTGGCAAGGAACGTCATTTAGCCATAGTACTAAAGAGATTAATTTCGAATAACTAATAGTGGACTCTTCATGGGAAGTAGTAGCAGATAAAATTTCCTAAAACTTATGAATTCTTCCAGATTCTATGAAGGAAGACAGATCCTCCTCAAATTTTGATCATGGGGACCATTTGATCCTTTTTAACATATAGTTAGAATCATTGTGCCGATAATGATTGATTATCATTATGGAGAGCACAGATACACCCCTGAGCCCTCCATTTTAGGTAGATATGCCCCTGAGACCACCTTTCTCCACTCCTGCCCAGCCAACCAATCGCCACAGCCCAAGCTCACCACAGAAGCCTGGCTGGAGCATCTTGCCTCCTCTGGTGACCTACCTCTGCTTTGTGCTTACCCCACAGCTACCACAACAATGACATGGGTTGGGCAGCTTACTGCAAGTCAGCTCATCCACCTCAGAGAATGCTTCAGAGGGCTGGGGGCTACCAGCTCCTTTTCTTCCCCTGATGGCCAGAGGGCCTTTCCTTCCATCACCTCCAACCCAGCTCAGCTGTGCATGCACCTGCTAGCAGCAATGCCTAGCAGCTGTGCAGAACAATGCTTCTCAGGGCTATTGCAGCTAGATCTGGGTCTCGGTGCTAGTGTTCTGCCCAAAGAGCCTTTCGCCCACCAGCTGGGCCAGTAATCCCTGCTTCCTCCCCTCATTGTCCCAAAATTCTCTGTCACTCCCTGCCACTCCCCCTGATGCTTCCACAGTCTCCACTTTCGGAATTCCCAGTCTATATAACTATCTCAGACAACTTATCACAAGTATCATTATACATTAAATTAAGTAAAATGCATACATAAAAACATAAAATAGTAAAATTAATGAAACGGCTATGAAACGGTTAATGGCAGCAAATATACCATAACTTCAGATATAGTAATTGTAAAATTACAGAACAGCAAATATAGTAAAAATAACACAATCACAATAAATTCAATCCAGTAATAAGACAAGTTCATTAGATTTGCAAAAATAATCAATGGATGCATTCAGAAATAAAAACAATTTCTGTAAACTATCCACACACCTTGGATTGGATATAAAGCAGTGGAATATGAAACTTATTGAGTAGGAAATCTCCTGTCCCCTGTTATAGCTCACTGATCCCCTCCATTGTTCCTGGGGATCAAAGGACATTCAGAAATGGTATAGGGCAAAGTGTGTGTGGGGGGGGAGGGGGGAGGGCTGGAGGTTGTAAGGGAATCAGCAAAAATTGACCTCCCACCTATGGAAGTGCTGTTCTACTGGCATAGCTAATATTGATGCCAACAGAATGTAACCTTTGGGTCTATTCTCCTAAAATTAAGAAAAGGCCCTGGGAAATAATAAAAGACATCCCAAATGACAGCAGACTAGGTACCTTATAAATATCTATCAAGAGGCGATTTCACAGCTAAGGCACTTCCTATGAAAAATCTTAAGTGTATCACTTTGGAAGGTGAGGGCATATATCACTGAGCCTTACATGTGAATCTTTTTTGACAGGCAGGTTGATAATGGTAGTAGATTTTTCAGTCCTTGGCTTTTTAGGCTTTTAAAATTAAGATCCAGCACTTTGAATCGTGCCTAGAAATGGAATATCAGCCAGTGTAGCTTTCTTCAAAGATAGATATGGAATATTGTATTCATGTCAGCCAGTCACCTAGCTGATCTCTTTTGTTCCAACTGTTCTTCCGGACTTCCCTATGGGAAGTGCACTGCAGTAATCTAACCAGGATGGATCAGAGCATTGCTAGCTACACCCAAATCTTGTTTCCCAAGAACTGTAACTAGCACATCAACTAGGCTGATAAATAGTGATATATTCCACAAAAGAGAATCATGGTATCAGTTGTAGAGCACCCTTAGCTACATCATTGTAGAGCATCCTTAGCTACATCATTGACTGATGAACATTACACCAGACTTCTCTGGAATACTGGTCCTTATTCAGCTCATTACTGCCTCCAGACATTTCTTCAGAATGTCCACTTATCTATCGGAAAGCTGCGTGTCTTGTATATTTATATGTATTGTATATTTATACATCTTAATCCAAATTCCCAAATAATTTCTCCCAACATTTTCAAGTATCAGTTATACAGCATGGGGTATGTAATTGAAATTTGTTAAGACTCCATAACAAAGGTGCCATGAGTTCAAGAAACTGTCCTCCAAGAACCATTTTCATTTTCTGGAACCATTTGCAAACAGAAATGTCATTGTGATATACATTTATGTGTACAAAAAAATAAATATACATTTGTATGTACACAAGTATTACCATAATGAATAACAAAGTAATATTTTAACAGTTCCTGACCCTTAATATACAGTTCCTGGCCCTTAATATACAGTTAACATTTCTGCCGAATCTTTAGCAGGCTTGAGTTATATTGCTGCTTATGCTAGTGGAAGATTTACTTCATGCTGCCATTTTTATTTGTTCCTTTCTCTGAATTCGTTAACCTCCTATTGCATTGTCTTCTTTAAAAAGAGGTCATTCAAAAAAGCACATTTTATTAATTTATTACTCTTTTATTTTATTAATCTTTTATTATAATTTTATTACAACTGGGAAAAATTAGTGCTTACAGTCATTGGATATGGACAACTCTTGCCTTTGTCCTGATCTTCTGCTTTTGCTCTGAGTTTTGGCATCTCTGTAACTCTAAATCCCAGTAAGCAGTGATCTGTATAGTCCTGTCCTTGACAGTGTAACCCACATAACGTATGAGTCTGTTTATCACACATGACAGACCCAGGGTTGTTATTGAATTCCTGAGCTGCTCCCAACAAGGTATCCTCAGCATAGACAATCAGATTCCTCAGCTCTGGCACCCAGTTTGCTTCTGGGTTCAAGTTAAGGTGCTGGTATTTACCTGTAAAGGTCTTCAGAGTTTGGGGCCAACATACCTTGATCTGTACATTACATACCTCTGTAATGAACTTACTCAAACATTCTGGTCATCTAGGGTAGCCACATTCTATGGCTACCAATTTTGATCCTCCTTGATCTGAGATTGCAAATGCCTTAGCAGACCAGGTGCTCAGGAATAGCAGCAGCAGAAGGCCATTGCTTTCACATCCTGCATGTGAGCTCCCAAAGGCAACTGGTGTGCCACTGCGAGTAGCAGAGTGCTGGACTAGATGGACTCTGGTCTTATCCAGCAGCCTTTTTCTTATGTTCTTATATTTAGAGGCCTTGCTTTGGGTCCCCCCACCAACATAGGCTAGATAGGTAGAAACCTGAGAAAGCACCTTCTTGCTTACAGGACCAAACAACCAAAACTTTGAAATGCCCTCCAGAGGGAGATTGTTAGTCATGGTCTATTGTGGTCTTTTGCCAGCAGACAATAACTTCTTTGTTTCATTCAGAAATACTGAAAGAAACGTGTTGAGGCTGGACAATCAAATGGGAAACATATCCTCAATAATCAAAACTAGTCATTAAATATCAATCGTTATAAGCATATATTTAATAAAATCAGACCAAGTTCAAAGCAGCTTTTAATGTCCCAAATACAGTGGGATAGAGTAACTGCCAATGTATCAACATCTTGTTTGTTAACAGTATACAATATTTTTAAGCCTATAGCACAAAATCTTCTTTTTTGTCTCATTGTTTTGGGACTTTAAAAGCTGCTTTGATATTGGTCTGATTTTTGATTTTCTAGCCTCATCATGTTTCTTTCAGTATATCTACATGTTTCACATGTTGCCCTTAATTTTGGTATTCTTGGTTGGGAGATCTTTTGTAATTCCAGGAGATCTCCAGGCCTTACCTTGAGGTTGGCAACTCCAGAATGAGAGAATGAAACAAGAAAAGAGGAGAGTCTATAAGGACTTTCAGGAAAGGGATAGAGGAAATAGTGGGAAAAGGGAAAGTGAGATGTCTCCTGCAAGTTCTTGCAGGTTCTTTCTTACATGTTCTAATAGCAGTCATCCAAATGTGAGGAAATGAAAATCCACTGATTAGAGGTGTGACCAGACAAGATAGATCTTTCTGCAAACCTAAAACATGCACTAGGTTTGTAGAAATATCTGAAGTCTTTTTAAAAATGAGATGGGTTAAGAAGACCTCAAATGAAAAAAGGAGTGCCTGTCACTTCAAGAAATAGATTCCTCAGTGGTTGTTCCTAGGCATTTTAGGCTTGGTTTCTGTGAATAAAAGGCAAGAGGGCAGGCAGGGGCATCTTTTGGTCTTTGAGGGAAGTCTCATCAGGCCCACTCTGGGTGACTTGATTCCATTCAACTTCATGACTCACCTATGCCTGACTGCTTGCTGCTGTTTTACCCTATGAAAGCCAGTGTAGTGTTAACACTGATTCAGAGTATGGTCGGGAGACCTATGTTGCAATTACCAGGCAACCATGGAAACTCAATAGGTGATATTAAGCCACTCACATACTTACAGTGCGATCTACTTCAGAGGGTTGTCATGAGGATAAAAAGTGAGAGAGGAGAATGATGTAAGATGCTTTTGTGAAGAGAAGCTTGGTCTAAACGAAATAATGATAGGACTTGACCAGAGCCAGAGACATGTTTTTTTCAGCTGTGGCTCCAACCTGGTGGAACTCTCTGAAAGCTGATATTAGGGCCCTGTGGGATCTTAAACAGTTCCACAGAGCCTGTAAGACGACAGTGTTCCACCACGTATTTGACTGAGGGCAATTGTGTGCATTTGAAGCCTGTTTGAAGCCTGCATATCTGTTTTTGGTATTCGTACAGGAGTCTGTACAAATTTGAATAGCTGTATAATAATTTGAGTGAATAATGCCTGTGAAACATCTTTATTCTTCTGTTGCTTTCTTGATGACTTTACATATTTTATGGTAACACAGAATATAAAGTTTTGTGGCTCTTAGTTCATGTGAAAAATTATAAATACCGGTAGCTCACTTTTCTGCTCATGCTTTTCTTTAATTTGTAAATTTGCAAAGGTCTGTCACAATTATACATGTCATTCAAAGATTTAAATAAATTGCATTGTATGTACGTGACTTGATAAATGAATATTAGTGTAGAGGAGGTGGGACAAACCTATTATTTCATGGTACAGTGCAAATAGATTTCGATTTATGCATTCATCTCTTAGGTCTAAATGATTATTGATTGCATAAATAAGTAGGCAATTTTTCTCTTTCAGAACTTTGCAGAAAACACCATGAATGAGCTCCTTGGCTGGTATGGTTATGATAAGGTTGAATTAAAAGATGGAGAAGATATTGAATTCAGGAACTACCCTGCAGATGGGGAGAGCCGACAGCACATTTCTGTTCTCAAAGGTAATAGCATTTAATGTCCCTTTGTTCATGCAAAGCAGGATTAACAAGAACAACCAACCAGAATTGGTTCATAGAATCCTGTTTTGTTATTTATTCTGTTGCCAATTTAAAGATGGATGCTTGTGCTTCCAGGACAGTGATTTCCAGTAGCCAGAATTCACAAGCACATTGTACATTTCTGAACACCAAAAATAAAATAAAATAAACAAAAGGTCTAGATGTTTTCAAATAGCCACATTTTCTTTTGGTTACAGCTATTACACTTAATTTGGTTTTGTCTGAAAATAAGATTTACCCTATGTATAGTTTTGTCCCAGTCCCACATTCTTGTTGACTATTCCATTCTTCAACTTCATGTATCCATGACACATTAGTTCAGAGCTTTTGCTTTACAGCGATGCTTTGCCACAGTTCCTTTAATCATTCTCTGATAACTATCCTCCTAACATTCCCCATTTTCCATATCCCCATAGCATATAGCTCATCCTAATCTTACAGATAATTTTTCCAGACCTGTCTTGCCTCATTTCCCTCAAATCTCATTTTTTTTACTGACTTTTCCTTTATGGCCCCTTCCACACATGCAGAATAAAGCACTTTCAATCCACTTTCAAAATTGTTTGAAAGGGGATTTTATTATTCTGTACAGTAAAATCCAGTGGCAAAGGGGCTTTCCGCACTACAGAAGGGAGCTAAGGTCGACTCAGTTCCCTTCAGTGGGGGGCAATTCCAGGCTGTCCGCACAGCAACTTACTTGGCCCCCTGGAACCGAGCTAAGTGGGCGGGATCATCTTGGTGCCTGTTTCACTCCTCGATCGTGATTGGAGCTTGTGTTACCGTGGGAAACGGGAGCGTTCTTTTTTTTTACAGTTTTTACAGTTTACAGTTACATGCCCGCCACGACTCTCCCGTTCTGCACATGCCACAAAAGCAGCTCCTGATTGGTTGAACAGATGAGGTGTCATTTCGATGCGTCCGCACTTTGAAGCTTTGAAGCGGTATCGACCTTGTTCCAGCAGAAAGGTGCAGTTCATAACTGCGACAGGGATGTCGCAGTTCTGGGGGGGGTGGGCACTGAGACAAAACAACATTGAGCTCAGTTGCAGTGCGGATACACTGAGGTGAACCTAGATAGAAACCAGTACAACTCTGTCAGTGCGGAAAGCCCCAAAGTGCACTGAAAGTGGATTGAAAATGCATTATTCTGCATGTGCGGAAGGGGCCCAAGTGTTCTTTTCAGTTCATTACCTTTTCTACACTATTCTGTCGATTCTTTGTGTTGGGCTTCTGCTATCTTAGTCTTTCTGTGCTCTAAGGCTTCTATTCCTACTTTTTAATTTTCTATTCCTACTATTCCGCAGTTGATAATTTTTTTCTTCACTGTAGCAACTGACTATTCCGTGTCTCAAAACCACTCAGTCAGTCATTGACAGTCAGCCACTATTACTCTGAGTAGATTAATGATCTATAATTGTTTTCCTCACATGCACAGGCATTGCTGATGAGATTTCAGGAATCCAAATTTTGGAGCAACTATTAACTGGATATTTATAGTTATAATGCATATGGTTTACACTGGTCGCATTTCTTAAAATATTTGTTTCTCCATGTCTCTTGATCAAAATTCATACAACCACTGAAACAAAACTAGCTGCTAAAAGCATAGTAGAACAGTTAAAGAGCCCAACCTTCAGGCGGGACCAGCGGATTCCCTGGAATTATGCCCCATCCTCAGGCTACAGAGATCAGTTCCCCTGGAGCAGGGGTCTGCAACCTGCGGCTCTCCAGATGTTCATGGACTACAATTCCCATCAGCCCCTGACAGCATGGCCAATTGGAGAGCCACAGGTTGCAGACCCCTGCCCTGGAGAAAGTGGAAACTTAGGGGAGGGGGATGAACTCTATTACATTGTAGCCCTTTGAGGTCTCTGTTCTTCTCAGGCTTCATACTCAAACCTTCAGGAGTTTCCAAACCTGGAGCTGGCAATCTTACCCCCCCCCCCCATTATCTCCCACTAGTGGCCAGCGGTGACCTGGTGACTCCAGTTATACACAATCAAATAATAAAAAGTATAGATACAACTTACCGTATATACTTATGTATAAGTCGAATTTTTCAGCACATTTTTAATGCTGAAAAAGCTCCCCTCGACTTAAATGCGGGTCATTACATTTTTTTTGTGTTTTTAGCAGGGGGCGCAGTTTTTATGATAGCAGCACCAAAATTTCAGGGTACCCTCAGAAGACTCTCCTGATGATACCAGCCAAGTTTGGTAAAGTTTGGTTCAGGGGGTCCAAAGTTATGGACCCCCAAAGGAGGTGCCCCCATTCCCCATTGTTTTCAATGGGAGCTATTAGTAGATGGGGCTACCCTTTTGAGGGTCCATAACTTTGGACCCTCTGAACAAACTTCATCAAACCTGGCTGGTCTCATCAGGAGAGTCTCTTTATGATACCAGCCAGGTTTGGTGAAGTTTGGGTCAGGGGATCCAAAGTTATTGATTCCCAAAGGGGACTATATTGCTAAGAATTTTGAATGAAAAAAAAACCTTTACAATATTTTAAAGAGATTGCCATCTATGTAGAAGAAATGAATTGAAATGCCTGATCTACAACAAATATTTTTACATAATTTAAACTGAACAGGATCTTCTAAAATATAATAAATAAATAAATAAAAAAAATATATCATGAAATATATGGTCATGCTATCTGTTTTATACTACAAATGAATATCCTGGACACCAGTACTTGCCCAAAGCTTTCATTTGACAGAATATATACAGCAAAAGAAATACTTTCATGCTGGTAGTAAGAGTCTGCTTTAAGAGTACAGACAAAAAAAGAGGTGTGAGAGCAATTTTAATGAACTGTCACGAGCAGAATCCCAACTCAGAAGGAAATGGAGAATAAAGAACAACATATTTCTGTTTCTTCAAGCACCTATTTATTTTGTTACTAGTTCAATTGATTTTAATTCTCATAATTGATAATGCGTACTTACTATAGTGTATATGCACTATGCTTTTAATGTATATAGTTGTATTAGTATTCTGCCATTTGTGATTCACTGTAATGTAATAAGATGTTTATATTAGTCAAGTAACAATTCTATCTATAGACTAACTGTTTCCTATTTCTGACAGTGGTTAAAAACAATTGCAAAGGAGACTTGCAACATGTGAGAGAATATTTAAATTATTTCTTACATGTTGAGATTGATTATTCTTCATGTACTCCGATTATTCTTCATGTACTCCATTTGGCCCAATGTAGATATTGCAGTGAATGTGTGCTGTCTGATAAAACTGGCTGCTGTGCTACTATTTCTGCTCCCTCTAAAATGTCAAATTCATGATGTGATGTCATTGTGTTCTTTGTTTCCCTACAAGTTATCATTGACTATCAGTGATTGGAAACGTAAGGATAATTACATGAAATGTTATGATACTGATATCATTACATGAGAAATTCCACAAGCCCTACTAAAAGGGAGCAGGTCTATATTTCTGAACAAATTCCTCATGGTCATTCTGTATCCGTGATAATCCTGAACATACTTTCCCCCCCTCTATCTCTCTGTTATGCTAGCTTAATTCTTCATCTCAAAGAAACTTTATTATAGAGGTACATTTTTTTCTCTTCTTGTACAGAAAATTCTTTGCCAAAAACAAAATTACCTGAAGACAGTGTTATCTCATCATACAATATAAACACAAGCTATCCAGGGCTTACAACAGGAAATGGACTCGCAGACTCACCAGCAGGGTCAAAGGATCATGGGAATGTACCCATTATCGTACCATTAATTCCACCACCTTTCATAAAGCCACCAGCAGGTAAATGGTTATTTTTAAAAATGTATATATTGCAACAGTTTCTGTTAGCAGTTCTGTTCTTGTTAAGTAACGTTTCCTTGTACAATGTTATGTTAACAAAGGTAAAGGATTGATTAGATTACAATAAAATAGTAGAAAGAGGGAAAACACCTTTGAAAAATGCAGGATCTAATGTGCTAATAGTTTTGAGTGAGGGAGATTTTTGCACACACTTAAATTAGTGGCTGGATTTGTCTATCTAGAGTTGCTGTTTTAAGACACTGAGAAAGATCACATCCCTCCATGGATGTTAAAAGTTAGTTAAAAGAACTAAAACCATGAACTTTTGTATTCATTACGGCACTGTGACATCAAAGTTATATCTGGTGAAATGTATGTTTTGTGAAAAAGATGTTTTGAAAATTAATGTATAGAATTCAGGGTAATGAGGCTGTTTGACTTTTTAAACCAGAATACTGTCTGACAAGGCACCCAAGTTGTATGAGGATTCCAAGATTCTGGAAAAGGGCAAACATATTATGTTTTTTGGAACTGTATACTTGAGCATACTAGAGAATTTAAGAAGAAAATCAGCTTCTGTTTCATAAATTACAACAAAGCCTTTGACTATGTGGATCATGAGAAGCTGTAGCTTGTTTTAAAGGAAATGAGTATTTCCACAGCATCTGATTGTTTTGATGCTCAATCTGTACAATGGACTAGAGGCTACTGTAAGGACAGAAACAGAATGGTTTCCAATGGGCAAAGGTGTAAGACAAGATGGATTTTATCTCCCTGCCTTTTCAATCTGTATGCAGAATAAACTCAGATTGCTGGATTACTGGAAAACTGGATTAGATTTAGATGAAGGTGGAGTGGGAACTGGAGAAAGGAACCTTAACAATTTATGCTAATGATATTATATTACTGGCAGAAAATAGTGGAGACTTGAGAAGTACCAAAGCAGGACAAAAATAATGACCACTGGGGAATTATTCAACTTTAAGATAGGCAAAGAGGAAAATGAAATTGTGCAAAGACTTTCTTTTCTTAAATCAATTATCACCCAAAAAGGAGTCTGCAACCAAAAAATCAGAAAGAGACTGAGACAGGAGGAGCAGCCATGAATAAGCTAGAAAAGATTCTTAACATAAAGATGTGACACTGGCAACCAAGCTCAAGTTAATCCGTGCCATAGTACTCCCTTTTATTATGTACAGATGTGAAAACTGAACAATGAATAAAGCTAACAGGAAGAAAGTAGATTCCTTTGAAATGCAGTGTTGGAGGAGAGCATCATGGATACCATGCCCCAAAATAACAAATAAGTGGGTTCTAGATCAAATCAAGCTTGAACTGTCCCTAGAAGCTAAAATGACTAAACTGAGACTGTCATATTTTGGTCACTTAATGAGAAGACAAGAGTCATTGGAAAAGATAATAATGCTAGGAAAAGTTGAAGGTAGCAGGAAAAGAAGAAGACTCAGCATGAGATGAATGGACTCTATAAAGGAAGCCATGATCCTCAGTTTGTAAGACATGAGCAAGGCTGTTAACAATATGATGTTTTGTAGGACATCAATTTATAGGGTTGCCAATGGATGGCTTTCCAGAGACAGGGAGGGTTTTTGCTGTCTTCTCCCTCCCCACACCTCCGGAAAGGTATCTGGAGGTAGCAGGACAATGCAGGAACAGTGCCCTCCCTGGCTGCCTCCACTGACTCGATTGGTCTGTTAGTAAATGAATTAATGTGTTAACAGCCTAACTACTGAAATGACCTATGGGTATAAACAGTATTTGCTTCAATGAGAAGTGTAGTGGAATATGATAGTAGTAAAATATAAGAACGATTGAGTTGGAATTGTTTACAATCTGTTCAATTGAAAATCAAATATTCATTTTAAAAGTCCCAGAAATCCAGTTAATATTGTACATCTAGCATGCTGATAAACACAGCCTGGGAAATAGTCTTTCAGTTCATACTGAAATACTTAAAAATTGCCTCAGAGAAACATTATATGATTAAACATATTCCTTGGAGACACTATTCTGAAACAATTTATATTTTCATGACATTCTTTATGAACAATTTTCTTACTATGCAGCATTTCTCAGGGTTTATGTGAGGTATGATTCATGTGCACTGGGTGCTGTTTTTTCATAATCTGTAGAAGTATCTGATATGTCTAGTTGGGTGTTTAATCGCTATGTTATTATTTACTGTAGTACATATGGCAATAATTGTTGAATTTATATAACAGCAGGCTCAAATGGTGTATCTATTTCAGTCAGTGGGAGTTTTGTTGCACTCTATTAACTGAAGGCAAAAATAGATCTAATATGGGCTCAACACACAAAAAGGATTGTTGCTAAAGATGCCATTCTTTCAGCTGTCCCATGCAATTGAAGTATAATGGATACAGAGTGGAATATAGGAGTCCCTTGACGCAGTTTAAGATCACTCTTTCAGGCAAAGTACCTGTTATCTATGTAACTTTTGACTAAACTCAGCCATTTTATCCGAAGACCGGGAAGCAGCAAATGTTACACTGATTTTTAAAAAGCAATCTAGAGGGGAGCCAGGAAATTAAAGGTCAGTTAGCCTATCATCCATCCCAGGCAAATCAAATATAGAATTGTTAGGTGCATAGAGGAATAAAGCCTGCTGTGGGAAAATAGACTTGACTTCTGCAAAAGGAAATCCTGCCTCACCAAACATTTGGAGTTCTTTGAGGAAGTGCAGATAAAGATGACCTGGTAAGCTTTATATGCTTGGAGATAAAAAGGCTTTTGACAAGGTAACACACCAAAGGCTCATGAGTAAGCTTACCAATCATGGAATAAGAGGATTGGCCCTCTTGTGAAATAAAATTTGGTTAAACAACAGGAAGTAGAGAGCAGGAATAAATGGACAATTTTCATAATGGAGGGAAGTAAGCAGTGGGGTCCCAAGGACCAATATTATGGCCAGTGCTGTTTAATGTGTTCTTAAATAACTTGGGCTAAACAGTATGGTTGCCAAGTTTGCAAATTTCACAAACTTATTCAGGATGGTGAAAACTAAGGCTAATTGTGAAATACTCCAGGAGGATCTTCTCTAATTGGATGAGTGAGCAACAGTGGGGCAAAACAAGTTCAACATAGTTAAGGGCAGTTAAATGTAAAGTGCAGGTAAGCGTAAAATGTAAAATGATATACACCAGAAGTTTTAAAAATGCCAACTTTAGGTAAATGCTAATGGATGAGACCCAGAGGGAAAGATACTTTGGGGTCATAGTCGATAGCTCATTGACAACATCTACCCAGTATGTTGCACTGTGGGAAAGGACAAACTGTATATTGGAGATCATTAGGATTATTAGAAAAGGAAATGAAAATAAAAATCCAATATTATATGGCCTCTGATTTATAATGCGCTTGTATATAACTAAGGGTTCTCTTTAGTTTCTCTTTGCTAGTCCCTCAGCAGTGGCCATTCCCTGCTCCACACCAGGACTTTTCAAATATTGTTTTAAACCAGCAATCCAGTATAATTATATTGTTATAACAGTCTGTGTATCAAGTTCTCTTTATTCCCAGCTTTCATTCTTTAAAAAGTAAGTATCTAACTCCTTTCATTGAGCAGATATTCCTTTCTCCTTATATCAGCAGTGGAAAGGTATATAGACGTCACATTTTTAAAATGAAAGCAGAGAATTCAGAAAACACAATGAGGTTTTTGTAACATAACAATATAACAATACTTAATTGCTAATTAAAACAAAATAGCCCTTGGTTATAGGTGAGGGGAAATAGCTCCTATTTGGATAGAGCCTGGGGGTATAGGTACTGTTTGGAAGCGCTGGGAAAATCCAAAATTTTCCACTTACATGGCAGCCTTCTCGACTTTCCTGAAATCTTTCCCAAAACTTCCCAGCAAACAGGTTTGGAAAATATCAGAAAAAAACCCAGGAAACCCCAGGAAGTTTATGAATGTGCCGTGATGCTATGGAAAACAGGGGAAAGCTCAGGGCAAAAAATATCTGTGGCTGTTCTACGTTGTTGGAAGTAGCTTTGGTATCTCTTCCCTTTGAGCTTCAACTCTTTTCATCTTTCTCTGTAAAATGTATCAGTACTTGCTTACAGAAATGCTCAGCATTGTATTAATTCTAGAATTGATTACTGCAATGTGCTTCTATTTGGTTTTCTTGCATGCCTTAGTACTTGTGTTAAACATACCTCATTTTTTCCTGTAATGATTGTTTTCTCCTTTTTGTATTTCCTTATATTTATTGGCCCCCTCTTCTTTGGACTGTGTAAGCATCTCTTATTGGTTTTAGTTCTTGCCATCACTCTTCCTCACTTTCTCCTTATGCTGTTTCTCAGTCTCTTCATTAATTAAATGCTAACTTCTATGGGAACCCAAAGTGCTTCTCTAGATTGAGGTCTAGATTGGTCTGGAACATTCTTCTGTCCTCTACAAAATTGGCTCCTTCTCTTCTCATTTCTCTCTCCTCTTTACAGTGCAATTCTTCCAATTTGCATTTGGCATACTAACTCCATACTTCCCAATTCTTCCCCCAGTTCTTCCTTCATTCCATGCTTGCCTCTCTAGATTTTCTGCCTGTGGGCAGGGCTGTGTCTTTTTTTATTTTTGTACAATATTTTATATAGTGGTAGGCAGCAGTTCCAGCGATACATTTTGACAAGGGGCATGTTATACAAACTGCAAAAATTATGACAATGACTGCAGAAATTTAATTAGATAAAATTTGAATTTCTGTTCATTAGTAACCAAATATATTGGTATCCAATGTGTCTGCATAGTTTCCAGCCTGAGAAGGATGACCACGGGCTTTTCTGTGCTAGATTTGAGTTCCAGCTTGACTTCTTAACTGTATGGTGTTTCTCCTCCCATATACACAGTATCGTTTGCTGTTCTTGCTCTGATTTTTTTTCAGATTACCAAAAATGCAGTCTGAACAAAAAAAATGGGAAAAACTGAAAGAAAAACTGAGATCTAACTTTGCTTTGTAGGGGAAGGAGAAGAGTGGGGGGGGAGGGGTTGATTCTGTTAAGAAGCCAAGCAGGAGCAAAAACCTGCTGTGGAAAAGTCCTGTGTGAAAAACATGCATCATGGATGTGAATCTTCTTTGCAGAATAGAGGCAACGGTGTGTAGAAGCTTTGATAAACAGCAAGGGAGTTTTCTGTCTTTTAGAACCTGTGCGCATATACTTACAAGCTGAAATTGGATACTGTGTGTTTGTGTGCGCACTGATATTTTTGAGCTTTTCATCATAATCTAGTTCCCTAATTCACATACAGAAAATTTGCAATGGCAACGGTTCTCCAAAATTAGTACTTCAAGTAAACTAGAAAGCTGCACTTTATGAAAGCATTAGCCTTCCAACTAGCATTACCAGGTGCATGCCTGGAACCCTTGGGAAACTTGTGTGTGGGGTTAGGGTTAGGGAAAAAGGACGAGAACATAGGAAGAACCCTGTTGAATCTAACCAGTGGTCCAGCAGCCAATCTTGCTCACTGTACAACCAGTTCCTCTTGAGATCCAACAACAGGTCACAGAGCCTGAGGCCATGCCCTGATGTTGCCTCTAAATGTGGAGGTTCCCATTAGATTAGTAGACCTGTCCTCCATTTATTTATTTATTTATTAGATTTAATATACAGCCCTATCCCAACATTGAGCTCTCTAATCATCCGTTAAAGCTGTTAATACCAGTCGCCATCACTACATCACTGCAAATTTTACAGTTTACATTTTTATATCACTGTGTAATTGTTTTCCTCTTGTTCATCTCGAATCTACTGCCCATCAGCCTCATTAAATGCCCTCGAGTTCTAGTATTTTGTGTGTGAGAGAAAAACGTCTGTTTATCAACTCTCTCCACACCATTCATAATTTATAAAACTCTATCATGTCACACTTTTTTCTAAATTGAAAAGTCCCAGATTCATCAGTCTTTCTTTATGGGGAAAGTGCTAAACATCTCGGTTGCCCTCTTCTGTACTTTTTCCAGCTCTGCAATGTGTTTTTGAGACACAGTGACTAGAACTGCACATGATATTCAAAATGAGACCTCACTATTGATCTCTTCCCCGCCCCCCAATGAAATTGCATCCGATTTATACTCCTCTAGTGGAGTTTTCAAGGCAAGAGACATTCAAAGATGGTTTGCCATTGCCTACCTACACTTCATTACTCTGGTATTTCTTGGAGTTTCGGATTTTTTGTTCCACTGTGCATCACTGTACACTCACCAACACTGAATTTTATCTTCCATGTTGCTGCCCACTCACTCAATGTATGGAGATCCTTTGCCGCCTTCTGGTAAAGCAGCTGAATTTAGTGATAACATTACAGGTTAGTAGATCAACAGTCTCATATTTGAGTTCCAGAAGAACTTTTGGGTGTATGTTGTCAGGACCTGGAGAATTTCATCTTTCATCATCACAATCTAACTCAGTTTTTCATACTCCACTACTGAAAATAGTGGCTGTGGCAAAGGTACATGCCCCACGCTTTTCGCAGTGAACACAAAAGCAAAAAAAAAAAAAAATAGAGTGTCATTTCTCCATCTTCCATTAGCCTCTTTAGTTGTTATACGTTCCTTGACTTGTATTGTTAACCAGGCAGGCATTCTTTTAGATTTGGCAGAACCCTTGGAGTACATTTTATCTGGGCTTCAAATATTTATTTATTTATTTATTTTTATTTATAATCAATTTTATATACCGCCCCTCCCCCGAAGGGCTCTGGGCGATGAACAACATAATCATAACAGTAATAGCATTAAAATCCCAGTTAAAACAGCGAATTAAATAAAATTACAGCGGCATCCGACAAAATATCATAAAACGTAATACACCCACCCCGAGGGCCCCCATAGAAATTAAGGGCCCAGAGCATAAAGAAGGAAGGGAGGAGGGGGGGAGGGCACACTTCAGTGGTTGGCCCCTCCAAACGCCCGGTGGAACAATTCGGTCTTACAGGCCCTGCGGAACTCTCCAAGATCCCGCAGGGCCCGGATAGCTGGTGGTAAAGTGTTCCACCAGGCAGGGGCCAGGGCTGTAAAGGCCCTGGCCCGGGTAGAGGCCAACCGCATCATCGAGGGGCTAGGGACAACCAGCAAGTTGGCCTCTGCCGAGCACAGAGGCCGCAGAGGGACATATGGGGTAAGACGGTCCCGAAGGTACGAAGGTCCCAGACCGCGTAAGGCCTGTGTGGTTTTAATAGTGTGATTTAAAAATTTAAAAATTGTATTTAAAAATAGTGTGGTTTTAAATAGTTTCCAGGCATCCTCTAGGGATTTGATTCCCTTGTGCTTCCAGTCCATCTTCCTTTTAGCTATTCTCCTAATTTTTCCACCTTTGAAATAAAATGTTACAGATTTGGACTTTAGGGTAACTTTCCATTGACATGAATGTTGAATTTAATAGTATTGTTTTCACTGTTCCCAATTGGTGCAATAACCTTTGCACCCCTCACCAGGACTTGAGCCCACTCAGAACCAAGACCAGGATCACTATCCTTTTCGATGGCTCTGTGGCCAACTGTTCTAGTGTACAGTCGTGTATAATGTCTAGGAATCTCATTTCTATAGTATGACTTGAGCACATGTTTAACCAGTCAGTGTGAGGATAGTTTGAGGAAGTCTTCCAGTATCATAACATTATCTGCTTTAGTCACCTCCTTGTTCACTTTTGCATTTTAAGATCAGCCCGAGGAGTTTGAAAAGGTGGGCAATAGTGGACCCCCAACTGGCTTTTGTGGGTTTTCCAGGTTTTTGTATGGTTTAGCTCCTAATGTTTCACCCACATCTGTGGCTGGCATCTTCAGAGGTATGTCATGGTAAGATGTGATTCTCTGTGTGGCTCAGTGTGGAATGTTTTGTGTGATGGGTATCTGTCTTGTCCTGCTGTCAAGTGAGAGGGAATAAGATGCATTTGCAAGTGTCCAGGTGGAGTTCATTTGCAGTTGCATGCATCCTGGTGGTTTGAATTGGTATGACTCATCTCAGAAACTGGAGAGAAGTATGATGGGGTGTGGGGGGAGGGAGGTGTTTGTAGTATCTGGTGGATTTGTTGAATGGTGTTTGAAAAGTCCCCTGGTTTTTAGTGTTGGTGTTTGTTAGTACTGGTAGCTAGGTTTTGTTGATTTTCGGACTCTCTTCCTTTTTGTTTAAACTTTCTCAGTGTTTGTGGATTTCATTGGCTTCCCTGTATAGACTGACATACTTGCTGTCAGAATTGTCAAGAATTTCTGTGTCATCAAGATTTTATGTCTGACAGGTTACAATTTTTTCAGTTACTGCTGATTTCTCAGGTGGGTTTAGTCTACCTTTCATGTTCTTTTATTCTTGTCAGAATGTTGCATTTTGTAATACCTATGTATGCTATGTTCACAGCTGTATGGTATGCGATAGACTCCTCCAGATGCAAAGGGGATCTTCCTTGTCCTTTGTTCATCATGGCATTTAGGATGTTGTGGGTTTTCCGGGTTGTATGGCCATGTTCCAGTAGTAATTTCTTCTGATGTTTTGCCTGCATCTGTAGTGAAACATCAGGAGGAATTGCTACTAGAACATGGCCATACAGCCCAGAAAACCCACAACATTCTAGTGATTCTGGCCATGAAAGCCTTCGACAATCATGGCACTTGTTATATTTTTGTGGTGGGTCCAAACACAGCCTGGAAAACCCACAATAGCTAGTTGGTTCTGACTGTGAAGGACTTTGACAATTCATAGTACACCCCAACCTTTAGGTAACTACCCATATCACTTCTGTGGAAAGTTCATTCCCCTGATGTTTTCCAACTTATTTGATTCGATATCCTCTTTGATGTCCAATGAAACACCTCCCCCTGTACTGCCTATGGAGATAATACCTAGGGATGATTGTATCCCATAGATTTTCTCTATTCTACCATATTTCTGAGATACCCACAGTATCTAAACTGTCATTTGCCCCAAACACTCCATTTCCCCCATCTTGGATAAAAGACTTCTAGTACTGGCATATGGATGCCTGTAATGTGCTTTCCTCTCCAGCAACCCTTGCCTCCCTCAGTTTCTTTGTTGCCACTCATGGCTCTCCTTTGTCATCCTACCTCCACTGCCCAGTTCTGTTATGCTCCAATCAATGTTACCCTGAGTTTTTATACAATCATTCCTTAGACGGATTTGGTCCAAACTGGCTCTCCAGGTCCTGTCAGCTTTCCCCTGGTGTCAGTTTAGAAGATGCTCTGCCACCTTTTTGATATTAATCACATGCAGCTTGGGTTCAAGTGAAGGTTTGGCATGTTTCAAAAAGGTCCCCATTGCCTAAGAAATCTATAGTCATCTTCCTAGCACCACTTTTCTATCCATACATTGAAACCACTGATGTCCGTAACCTTTGCCCAGGCGGGAAAGTCATCATGCAATCGAAATGTTTGTCACGGACCCCACTCTCTATATTTCTAATAATCAAACAACTCATTACAAAAAGCTCACCTTCTTTCACCTATACTCAGTACAAGAAGATATTGGTTCATCACCTGAGGAAATGGGTCCCTTCTAAGAGATCACATCCCTCCTCCTCTGGCCTTGAGACTCTCACTCTCCACAACATCAGAAAAGCTTTCAGCATAAAAGTGCGGCTGCTCTGGTAAGCCCTTGAAGATCTCATCTTCAAAATGCTCTGTCTGTCTCTGTTTCTCCAGGTTGGCAGCCCTAGCTCTAACAAACCTGCTCTCTGAGAGCCAGAAGCTCCATGTATGGAGCACATACTGACAATTTCTGCACAGAAGCCTGATAATCATATATGTGGCACTCACTCCAAAACACTGAATACCCTTGCTCCCCTGCTGGCTTTCTATCTTGACAACTGGTTTAGGTATTGTGCAGATTGCCATAGCAGGAAGGATATAGCAACACATCCCCCTCTTTGCTGATGTGGAGGTTGTATGTCCTTTCTCAGGGAATATGGACTAGAGGGGTTCTCTCCTGCATCTCTTTCCAAACTCAGCTCCCCTTAGAAACCTTGTTTGAAGCAATGGAAACAAGGCCCACAGGATCCTGAGTGCTTGTTACACAGCTAGCCCTCTAATGAGCTCTTCTTTACAGCTGAGAGCTGTGGCACCACCTCCAGGAGTCAGACAATAGCAGGCAGATGACTCCTCTTACTCAAGCAGAAATCCCTCCCAGGAGGACCATGTGCTGCTAATGCACTTACCAAAAGCCAGAAGATTTCACACAGAAACACGCCAAAAGCTCAGAAACTTCACATCCTCAAGCAGACACACATCTGCCCTCACATTTAGCAAGCTCAACTCCTGTGTTAGAAATATTTATTTATTTATTTATTTATTTGTTCCACTTTTATACCGCCCTCCCCCGAAGGGCTCAGGGCGGTTTACAACATAATACATACAAGTGGATAATAAGATAAAATACTAAAATTTATACAAGTTAAAATGCAGCGCTCCAAGCTTATAAATGTTTAAAACAGATGGCGTTCAACCTTTCACTCCTCTGACTCTGAGGGGGGGACAGCGGATCTCAGTTGTTAATGGGCACCTTTATACAAGTTTGCTCCACTTCTAGTTGAAACATGGAAGTAATATCACTAACACTTTTGGATGTTCCCCATCAGGAAAACCCTAGAGCATCACTGACATCTTAGTTTTTTCATTACTAAAATTTTAATTTATTGAAGTCTTTCATTTGCACAAAATTCTCTAGTGTTGGAATTTTAGTTAATTTGTTTCAGAGACAGAAGATACATTATGAAAACCAATTAATTAATGATTAAGTTATTTTTATTTTTTAAAAGAAGGTCTTGATATGGAACATACAAATTCATTAATTAAGGACTTCTCAGTTGATTAATGACCTGTTTTAAAATGATTGATTGAATAAATTTGCATGTTATTGAAACCTCAATATAAGGTCCTTCTGAACTATTGAGGGAAGTAAGAGAGAACTTGCAATTTAATAAATAAAAGCATCAATTCATTTTCAGGAAAAAAAGCCCTTTTTAATATTTCTATATTTCAAAGTCATAATTTAATACAAGTGTACATACTCTCCTTTTCTTTGGCGTTTTCCCCACCGTCAAAACATCCCGGCGGAAAACCAGGATCATACATACCGGGATGTTTCCATCTCAGTTCCTCTTCTGCACGGCAGCCCATCAGCACATTCAGGCCAGGACAAAGAACTCCAGGTGATTACACACGACCCCCTGTTTACTTTCATTTTCATCGCCGGCAATGCCCGTCTCCCGCGCTGTTTGCATGGGAGTGGGAGTGGCATGGTTTTTAAAAAAGAACTGCTAATTTTTATCGTTTTTTGAAAGGTGTGGGATAAAGGAAATCTCATGGGGTGGGGCCAAGTTAAACCTGGAAGCCATGTGGAAGTCATGGCTGAACTAGGTTGGTTCACTTCCTTATCCCAAGATATATGATCAATTGAGAAAAAAGGCATCTGGGAGCAGGGGAAGGGGGATGAAACGAGATAGAGGTTTATAAATTTTGCATGTGGTGCAGAAAGTGGATTGAGAATTCTCCATCTCCCCAAAGGGTGAATGACCAGAGAGCAGTGGTGTAGTGCCCATGGGTGAGTGAGGGGGATGACGCTCTGGGCAGATTTGTGGCGGAGGTGTGGCTGGGCCGTGGAGGGGGTGTTCTGGAGGCATTTCAGGGCTGGGGCGGGCGGTACTGCGATAGGGGTTCAGGGCGCGCGCTCGTCCTGGGCTCAGTTTCCCCTCACTCTGCCTCTGCTAGAGAATTAAATAGTAAGGTGGGTAAAAGCCTCTTTTTCTTTCTGATGCCTTTGCTGTCCAGAACCAAACCAGCAGCGTCCTCATTTAAAGACATTCTCTGGATGTCTTATTTTGGGAGTATGGAGACACCTCTTTTTAAGATGTCCCACAGATGTCTTTTTTTGTGCTGTGTAGAACGGATCATCTTTACCATTCCATGGCCTTTGTAATAGAAATTGGGGAAATTCCTAGAGTGTCATCATCAATGCTTTTCTGTCCCCATTTTTCTCCTAGTTCTCAAATCATCAAGGATGGGAGATTTGGAGCAGGGACAGGAGATTGTCTGATAGCAGCAAACCTAGTATGCCCATCCAAAAAGATTGAGTAATTTAACATGCTAGAAGTCTGGGCATCTGAAAGATGGCTAATAATATTAAATAAACAATCTATCTTGGTCCCCTCATTGTAAACTATTGGAGAACAAAACCACGGTGAATGCTGTGGTGATTCTCCATTTTTTCTATTCTAAAGGGCATCAGTTTGTTCCCGCTGCATTGAGAATCTTTAATGCTAAGATCACCCCTCAGTTTTATACAGAGCTCCAATATGGATCACTCAAATCAAGTCATATTTTTAATGAAGTCATATTTTTAACAAAGAATTCTGGGTGTCTTTTATGCCACCGTATGTAGAGAAACTGTGCAAAATAACATGGAACTGATGGCATGGACAAGAGCTTTCAGAATTCATTTTGAGACCAGTCCTACCAGCCTCTTATATCAATTTTTGTCAGAATTTGCTTCTGTAAAATGGCTAGCAGACATAGACAAGAAGCTGAACAACATAGGTCTAACAACTTATCACTTTAAAAACACGTCTGCCACAAGAATCTATAACGAAATCAAATCCACATTAATTGAACAAGAGAAACATGGAATGATGCTGGAGGGGAGGAAAAGTTGCTCTCCACAGTCTTTAGGAATCGCCTGGTAGATTATTGTGCTAATTATTTGTATATCCTGAGCGATCCCAAACAACGCAGAGCATACTCGACATTTGGCAGATATAATAAAATCCCCTATGACAATAGGCTATGCCAGTGTGAAATGGCTGTTGTTGAGACTGTCCGACATGTACTTTTAGAGTGCCCTACCTATGATTCCCCTCACTCCATGTATATCCATTCCTTAATAGAGCAGTTAAATATTGATATGTTATCTATTATGAATTTTCTGTTCAATGGTTCTTCTGACCTCATTTGTGAAAATGTTGGAAGCTTTCTGAAACATTACCTGGTCAAGCGTAATTATTTTTTTACAAAATAGTCATGGTTAATTTATCTCTCATCGTGTTATATATAGGGGTGTGTATGTGGATACGCAATGTATTTTTTAATGTACTTAAAGGGTTCAGTTAATGGATAAATGTTTTTTAATACTGTAATTTATAATGTCAATAAAGGCGTATGTCTGTCTGTCAAATTAAATAAAAGTCTGCCCCTTAAAATATGTGGAAATTATTTTGATCAAAATGCTTCAATAATGAACTTAAATAGCAAATAAATTGAGATGAACTGTATAATGTTAACTGTAGTTTGTCACTAAGCAAACCTGCTACTATGCTATATTGTGGGGCTTTTCAAACAAAATCACCTTCCATTCACTATATTCTTTAAAAAGGAAAAAATATCAGTGCAATCTGGCGGGGGGGGGGGGGGAGTAGTTGCAACACGAATGGGTGTAGCAAAAAGGCTTCCTGTGTCATGGACAGCAAGTCCAAAGCAATACTGACCCCATGGAAGTGGCCTATGCAGCAATGACTGCCCCATTGATTTTGCCAGCATAAGACTGTGCTGGCAAATCAAGGTTGTAAATGCTCAGGAGGCTAACAAAAGTTGGCCTGCCCCCGGGAATGCCACCTTTGGCACCAGTGTAGGCTCCTGTGCTGGAGGAGTGCTGGCGCCTGGGCATCACACTGCTGTCTAGCTCCCCAATTCCCCCTGCATAAGTGCTTCTATGCTAACATAAATGCCCATTATGCCAGCAGATGTGGCATTTACACCAATTCTCAGATTACACTTCCTCCTGTGCAGTTTCATTCCCTCTGCCCCTGTATTGTACTGCTAATCTCACTGGATTTTCTATGGTAGCTTTTTCTGTTTTACAGCCACTCTGGATTGAGGGGGGGGGGGACCATTCTTTTTGAATTAAGACTGAATATGACATTGTAAACTTTTGATGATTATTTGAAGCAGGCTTTTGTCTGATGCATATTTAGCTATTATAATGTGTTTTACAAACTGTTCCCACTGGGAGCATGTTTTAACACTGGGAACTTTCTGTATGAATTTCATTTTTCATTATGAAACATATACAAGCTGAAAAACCAGAAGGAAACATGCATAAATATTGTTTGTGCAATAGTTATATGAGGAATATTACTTCTACTTGCACCAATATAACATTGGAGTGTATAATAAAAGCACTTATTCCAGTCTTCAAACGGTTTTGCAGCATGATGGAAGAAAGCAAGATTTGGCCTTGTAATTGAAAGCTGGTCATATGTCCTTACTTAATGTTTTGGGAGATTTACATATTATCCCAATATATGGTATAGTTTTAAAGATTTTATTTATTTACATCAATTATAGTCCACCATTCTTACTGAGACTAATTGTACTAGATTGCAGTACAAAATAATACTACTTTTAAGTACAGAAGAAAACAGAAGAACCATGCTGGATCAGAGCAACTGTGGTCCATCTAATCCAGCTTCCTATCTCACAACCAGTTGCAGTGGAGGGCCAATAACAAGCATAGAAGCCAAAGTTCTCTCCTGTTGTTTCCTTCCCGGCACTGATATTCAGAGGTTTACTGCCTCTTAATGTAGGGGTTACTTTTAGTCATCATGGCTAGTATCTGCTGGTAGACCAATTCTCCATGTAACTGTCTAATCTTCCTTTTAAACTGTGTATTCGTGTGGCCATCACTACTTCCTCAGGCAATGAATTCCACATCTTAATTACTCATAAAGAAGTATTTCCTTTTGTCTGTCTACTGCCATCAACTTTGTTGGATAGCACCAAGTTCTAGTATTTCTGAAAGAGAAAAGTTCTCTCCACTGTCTCTACCTTGTTCATATTTTTTAAACCTCTATCATACCCTCTTTGGTTATCTCTTTTCTAAACTGAGAAGTCCCAGACACATCAGCCTTTTCTCCTGGAAAAGGGACTCCAACCCCTTTGTTACCCTCTTCTGTACTTTTTCCAGATCTGCAATATTCTTTATGAGATGCTGTGACCAAAACATAACACAGTATTCCAAATGAGGCAGTACTATAAATCTATAAAAGGGAATTATAATATTGACTTTTAATTTTAATCTAATAATCCTCAGTCCTTTTCACTGCAGCAGCACACTATGTTGACACTTTCATCGAACTATTCAAGGTTTCTTTCTCTCTCTCCTAGCCAGTTCAGACCCCTTAGTGCAGACTGCATCATCTTATTCAGCAAATGGGACCAAATCAGTCCTGATGGTAGTTGACTTAGCAGCATAAGTATTGCTGGTTCACTCTCTTTGACTGCCCATCACTTTCTGGATGGTGGGAGGAGCTTAGTTCCTGTTCCACCCCCAGTAACCCGAGAAAGCAATGCAAAAATTTTGATACATACTGAGCCCCCCTGGCTGAGATTATTTTGCTTGGAACTGAGTGTAGTCTGTAAATATGACTCACAAGTAACTTGGCATTTTCTGTGCCATGGGAAGTTGTTTCAGAGGCACAAAGTGAGCTTTGGAACACCCCCAGAATGCCCCTTCCACGGCCTAGCCACACCTCCGCCATGGATCTGCCTGGAGCATCACCCCCCCCCCACGTCCCATGGGCACTACACCACTGCTTTCTGGTCATTCACCCTCTACTTGTGCATGACATTTTGTTAGCTGCTGAAGGCCTTCTCCCTGCCTCAATTTGCTGAAGGTTGCCCCAGAATGTTTACTCTGTAGGCTCCAATCTTGGACATCTTTTCAGCCTAAAAAGTACGTAGTTGGTACGCAGCTTGTCCTGCCAATTCTGGCAATATATAGTTTTCCTATTTTTTTAAATGAGAAGCTATCTTTGTAGCTACACAGATATGCATAAGAGAATCTTAGCCACTCAAAGGATAAGGGGGAACCAGTGGACATTGTCTACTTGGATTTCCAAAAGGCTTTTGACAAAGTTCCTCACCAGAGACTGTTGAGAAAACTCAGCAATGAAAGAATAAGAGGGGAAGTCCTCCTATGGATTAAAAACTGGTTGAGGAACAGGAAACAAAGGGTGGGTATAAATGAGAAGTTCTCACAATGGAGAGATGTAGGGAGTGGTGTCCCCCAAGGATCCGTTTTGGGACCAGTGCTCTTTAACTTATTCATAAATGACCTGGAAGCAGGGGTGGGTAGTGTGGTGGCCAAGTTTGCAGATGATACCAAATTATGTAGGGTGGTGAGAACTGCAAAGGATTGTGAAGAGCTCCAAGCGGACCTTGATAAATTAGGTGAGTGGGCTAAGAAATGGCAAATGCAGTTCAATGTAGCAAAATGCAAAGTGATGCACATAGGGGCAAAAAATCCAAACTTCACATACATCGCTTACAAGCGGTCAGTGCTATCAGTCACAGACCAGGAAAGGGATTTGGGCATCTTAGTTGATATAGTTCCATGGGAATGTCAACTTCAATGGGCATTGGCAGCTGTGAAAAAAGGCAAACTCTATGCTGGGAATAATTAGGGAAAGGAGTTGATAATAAAACTGCAAGGATTGTCATGCCCCTTTAAATAAAGCCGTGCATGCATCAAGCGACTTGGAGTACTTGTGTTCAGTTCCTGGTCGCCTACATCTCAAAAAAGGATATCGAAGAGGTAGAAAAAGTGCAGAGAAGGGCAACGAGGATGATTGAAGGATTGGAGCACCTTCCTTATGAGGAGAGGCTGCAGCGTTTGGGACTCTTTAGTTTGGAGAGGAGACGTCTAAGGTGGGATGTGATTGAAGTCTATAAAATTATGCATGGGGTAGAAAATGTTGACAGAGAGAAATTTTTCTCTCTTTCTCACAATACTAGAACCAGGGGGCATTCATTGAAAATGCTGGGGGGAAGAATTAGGACTAATAAAAGGAAACACTTCTTCACGCAACGTGTGATTGGTGTTTGGAATATGCTGCCACAGGAAGTGGTGATGGCTACTAACCTGGATAGCTTTAAAAAGGGCTTGGACAGATTTATGGAGGAGAAGTTGATCTATGGCTACCAATCTTGATCCTCCTTGATCTCAGATTGCAAATGCTTTAGCAGACCAGGTGCTCAGGAGCAGCAGCAGCAGAAGGCCATTGCTTTCACATCGTGCACGTGATCTCCCAAAGGCACCTGGATGGCCACTGCAAGTAGCAGAGTGCTGGACTAGATGGACTCTGGTCTGATCCATCAGGCTAGTTCTTATGTTCTTATGCTTTACATCCCATTGAGATGTATTGGGTAGACCATCTCTCCGTGGAGCATCTTAGTTTTTCTGGTTGCTCTCTCTGAACATAGAGTTCCCTTTTATTCCCATAGCTAGTAACCATAGATGGACCTTTCTCAGCATATCTGAGTAAGCCCCTTCTAAGCAGAGGCGTAGCTGGGTCATACTGCACCCAGTGTGCACTCTGCATTTTCTGCCCCCCTGTGGCACCCACCCCATACACAAACTTACCTTAGTTCAGCCTGAAAGTGCAGGCTGGAAAAAAAGTGGCCTGTTCACTTGAGGTTGAAAATGGCCTGGTGGGAACTACACTTCCCAAGATACTTTGTGGCTTGCTATGTACACCCAACAGTGTATTGTGACATGAGGCAGGAATAGCTAAAGTGGAAACTATAGTCTGGAAGAGAGCCATTAAATACTGAATCAAAGTCCACCTACACCCCCAGGGCCTATTATCATAATTTTTCTCAACATCACCATATCCAACCTGGTCGGAGAAGATTATTCTGTAGCTTAAACAAATTAGGCTAGACCAGTGGTGTTCAACCTTCCTAATGCCGCGATCCATTAATGCAGTTCCTCATGTTGTGGTGACCCCCAACCCTAACATTTATCCATTTTACAGATGGAGAACACTGATGCAGAGAATCTTAGGCGACCCCTGTGAAAGGGTTGTTCGACCCCCAAAGGGGTCACGACCCACAGGTTGAGAACCACTGGGCTAGACCCTATGTTGGTGCTTGAATGGGACTTGTCCTCAGGGTGGTCTATCAACGATTGGATAACATTGATTACCAAAATGATAATGCCTCATTTCTTGTTCTATGTTGAAATGTTGGATTGGTACGGTAATGGCCCCTTACATTCAATACATTACCATCGCTAAATATCAGTGGGCCTTTTCTAGAGCATGGTTTGATGCATTTCTGTCATCCATGCTTATGGGCAGATTTCGGAAAAACCCATGGCATTTGAGAAAATGTGTTTGTAACTCTGAAGATGTGGATTCTAAGACACATATTTTGCTGCACTGCATGCTGCATAAGGCAGAAAGAGAGCTCTTCATTTTACCTCTCTACTTGTTCAGCACGGCTTGATAATTGCACAGGATCCTAATCAAGAGATTAGGAAATTGTTGTTAGAAGACAAGGATTTAACTATCTCTCAGCCAGGGAATGAGCTGAAAGTCAAATATTTATTCAACAAGTTAGTTGTTTAATAATTGTTGTAATCTGCTGTTATGGATGCGTGTTGTTGTTGTTTTTACAGACCTTTGGCCGTATTAAACTATTTCATTTCATTTCATAACAAAAGCATCCTATAAACCACTTTCAGAATTATTACTTATTGTTATTGTAAATTACAAACAAATAAAATGAGCAAACTGTGATTTGGATCTTTTTGTCTGCACTTTCCTAATGTAAGTGATATCACTTGACCCTGTGCCTATTTTCCTTTTATCTGATGAAGTGTATATTTCACCATTCTTTCTCAGTACGAAATTAATGCCTGTGGTTCATCTTGGTGTGCTGGTATAACACGTGGTACTTTCCTTTCTTGTTTCTTTCTGCTGAATCAAGTAAGGAGAAACCTCATGGGTTATGATAAGAAGCTCTTGATGAATGTATCTTCAGTTAACTTTGTCAATTTTATTTCTAACATTCACGTCAACTTAAATTATTCACCAATTCCATTGGTATGGCCATAGCAATCTGCATCAGTAAAGCTCGTCAGCATTCTATTTCTTTATTTCTGCTACCCACCCCCAGAACTACTGGACATTTTCCTACTATTTATATTTTTCCTGTATTTCTTTATACAAATTGCTGCTTCCCAGGCGTTGGTAATTTGAGGGTAGCTGCATATGTAGTAAGTAACTTCAATTTGAAGAAACTGACTAAGCAGTTCTAAACAGAGTTGGCCCCTTCTAATGCCATTGACTGTTATGTAAACCACTTAAATAAAGCAATATAGAAGATAGTGGGGTGAAAGCTCACAGCATTTTCAGCTCAAGCTTTTGTTGTCAAACTGTTTGCCACAGTTTTACCACCCTGACATATATTGTCCAAGTGCTATAAAGATACCCCAAAGACTAATTACTATACCAGTTTGTAGTCTGCATGATAGACAATTTAAGGTTCCAAGAATGTTTCATAAAACCATTCCATTCCCCCTGTAAAATAATTTATTTTGTAGCAGTGCTGTCATAGTTTTGCAAAATTATTATCAAACTAATTAGTACTAAAGGCATTGGCTCCTCTCTCCAGTTATCATAACCTGAAATTATACACCATGTTTGATTCATGCTAACAGAATAAATATTGCCAGTTTAATAACTTTTTTTACACTGCAAATCTGTGTTATGATTTATATTTACCCATAAAGTTACATGATGGTAACAATGAGTATTTAGATTTAATAAGGCTCTACATCTTCCACAGCCATGTGAATTTGTGTTTTATGCACATGCATTTTTCTTTTTTTATCATTCTTTTTTACAGCAGGTTTTGATAACATCCTGAAAAGCTTCTGATACATTTGCTATTGACAGAAATCAGAAATTTAGGGTAGAAAATCTGCTTTGCTTGATGTCCTGATTCAGAATGCAGGATAATGAGGACAGGTTTCTAAAGAATGCGTTTGCATGAAGA
Organism: Sphaerodactylus townsendi; assembly: GCF_021028975.2. Classification (NCBI taxonomy): domain Eukaryota; kingdom Metazoa; phylum Chordata; class Lepidosauria; order Squamata; family Sphaerodactylidae; genus Sphaerodactylus; species Sphaerodactylus townsendi. Next base: position 123,502,392 of record NC_059425.1, on the reverse strand, counting down.
TGAGTTTTGTAAAGTTTTCTCCCTGTAATAATTTTGCTGCAGGATCATTAACTCTTGGTACAAAGTCCTAAAAATTCTTCAGATTTTTTGTTCCTTCTGAAGTGTTTGCTGAGAGAGTATTATGGCATAATCTAAACAATGATAGGCATGCCTGAGTCCCAGTGGTGGGATCCAAAAAATTTAATAACAGGTTCCGATGGTGGTGGGATTCAAACAGTGGCGCCGCCGCACACACACATCTCCAGTCCCTATTGGGCAGGGAGGTTGCTTTAGTAACCCTTTCTCGGCACTCAGAAAAAATCAGTAACCACTTCTAGAGAAGTGGTGAGAACTGGCTGGATCCCACCTCTGCTGAGTCCCATTGAAATAAATGCAGTTGTACTTAAGTATCAGTGATTGGATTGTTCAGCTCAACATATTGCAGCTTCAGTCTTTCAAAGAGAAAGCTGCAATTATCCTAGAATATTCACATGGTTTTGCACATACTGTTTGTTGTTTCTAAAAGATATCTGTATATACTTTGAAAGAATATTATGGTTTTAATGGGCATTATTTACATATTTAATACCCAGCTTTCAGTTAATGTGGTTTACAGTTAAATAAACATTATCCCAACAATCATCTCTTCCCAGTGTTTATTTAGTTTGCATATTAAAACCCATGTGCTCTGCCCTTCCTTGTGGACAAAAGAGATTTCCACCTGTGAACGGGCTTGTATGGTTTCCCTGTTGTCAGTGTGGCTGCTAATATAGCACAGTGGTATTAGGGCTTCCACTTGGCAGACTTCCCCATAGTTTTCCCACCCCAGTCCCCTGGCAGCAGCCTCCTTGGGCCAATAAACCTTCCCCTCCTTGGACCAATAAACATTTTTCCATTTTAAAAAATCAACTATTAAACATTTTACCAGTATACTATTATGACATGTGTAAAGAATTTTGTGAATCCCCTGCTTTCATTGTTTTGTAAGAAGTTAAGTCTGTAGCCTCTGTCTTTGCAGAGGTAAAAAAATGAAAGTTGGGACTCCCTTATCTAAAAAAATAAATTTAGGAGTTCTCAGACACCGATGCACATGTCATTATAACATTATATCAATATAATAATATGCAGTCACTGGGTATGTTTAAAAAAAAAGAACAAGAAGGCTAACATTGGTAGGGGAAGAAAATAGCCATAGCAGGGACAATGTCAGGCAAAATGGCTGTCATGTGGATGGGAAATCCAACCTTTTCTGCCCACATGACAGCCATCCAGACTTTACTGAAATCTTTCCCAAAATTCTTCAGTAAAGTAGGTTTGCAAAATATTCAAGAAAAGCCAGGGAAACCCCACAATTGTGCAGGAAACCAGGATTAGCATTGAACCCAGGATAGATCACCTGTATGGAACTGGCCAACACAGCTTACAATACATAATTAAAAGCATCCAGGTAGTAATTAAACCCTGCTTCATCCCCAGCCTAATAAAATGCCTGGAACTTGCACTGCAGTTCTCAATTCAATTCCAAAACCTTTATTGGCATAGTAAGATCATGTCAAAATCACAACAGATTAATAAATTAAAAATTACAATTGATAGAAGATCTAATTTCCATTGCTTTCATTAAAAATAAAGCCACATCTACAGTTCTCTGGTGATTAAAATAAAAAATAAGCTTTTGGGTAATCACAATGTCTGAAGAAGGGTGAAGGTGATTTAGATGTATCCCCAGGTGTTGCACTTGGACATCAGTATATAATCCCCAGGTGTTGCACTTAGACATCAGTATATAATTCACAGTCAGAACGTGAACAACTGTTTGGGGATGGTTGAAGAAACAAGGACACAGTCTTTGATCATGGGGAATCCATGAATATCGGCCAATTAACATTGCTGTAGGTAAGATGTTAAGGCATTCCTGCATGAAGGCACGTCACAACGGAGGATAAACTAAAGAAGTGAAGTACTTGGGAAGGAATCCAACTACTGAAATTTTAGGACTCACTGATAACCCAGATCTGTGAACCTGTGACAATAAGGATTGTTTATCGGTGTCAAATAACCTCTGTTTCAATAGTCTGAGTGCCTGATTCCATCTATATTTAGTAAAGAGTCCATTGGGAGACCAGTTGATGCAATCTTCTTTCTTATATGAGAATCCCAATTGGAGCGGAAACTATCAGACAACATATCCCAAATCTGGGTGCCAGGATTGGCATTAAAATTGGATGCAAAGCCAAAATTTGATAGTGTATATCCAGAACTTGGTTTCTAGTAAATTTAGACCTGATTCATAACATAATGTATAATAGGCCACACAATTTGGGATCCCAAGTAAACATCAAATAAATTGTAACTGCAGCGTTTCAAGTTTCTTGGCCACTACAGCGGCCCATAGTAGGACCCCATATAGAAGATGTGGAAGAAGTTTAGATTTATATAATCTAATGGCTGCTGGGTAGTAATAACCACCTTTGGAGAAGAAAAAACAACTAATTGGCATATTAGATTTGGTTGTACTACTAGTTTAAGTTGATATGTCCAATTAAGGTAATATTTGAAATCAATCAATCAATCAATCAATCAAATAAAATACCTAAATTTTGGAAGTACTTAACTTGCTCAATGTTGTTGTTTCTCTTTTGCTTCCACTTTGAAGTTTTCCAGGATTTGGCAAAAATTATGATCTCAGTCTTATCAAAATTAATTGTTAGAAGGTTTTGGTCACACATCTGGAAAAAGTTGAGAGTAGTCGGGTTAATCCCACCTTTGTTTGCAATATCAAAAACTACTAGAAGAAGATTTAAGGAAGGACAGTGAGCATTGATGCATCATAATTTAGAAGCAAGATCATTTAGAAATAGGTTGAATAAATTTGGGGCAAGCACACAGCCTTGTTTGACACTGTAACAATATGACCACTGCCCTAAGCTACTGCTCGTAAAGGTGGCCTAGGGGGGAACACACCTAAAGCACTTCAGGAAATTCTGTCAGGCTTATTGTAGCTCTGCGGGAATATTGATAGCTCTGTGAGGTGATTTTACTTTTCTCTCAAAAACTGATTGCTCTTTACAGGCTGGATTGGGCACTCTTAATAGACTCCTTGAGGCTTATTAACAAGCAAACATAGATGGAACATTTATTTACAGTTTTACAAGAATATAAGTCACAGAGATAGTTAAGCTTTTCTTTTTCTTTGGCAGGAATACTTTCATAAATCTTTTAGTTGTTACCGACAGTTCTTTGACTCAATTTTAATAAAACTCCTTCACTAAACTACTTTCTTCAGCGAAAATCTTTCACAGATCTAGAAAAATACTTAAATATCCAAGTCCTTCCACTAAAGAAGAGGCACACAGGACTTCACAGAGCAGGCTCTGGGGTATCCAATCTGGAACCCACTCTTGACTCTGCCAATAAATTAACACACCCTCAGAGCCTTCACTGTCCTATATCTAGGTGCTTTCTCTGCAGAGACTTATAACCAACCAACCCCCCCCCCCCCGGTGTGTTATAAGTATTGCCTTTGTGATGACATTTCCCTTTGGACCATGGCTCAGGTATCACACAAAGCCTGGCATTTCCCAGTCCTTCACTAAAACTGGTTATATAGCCTCCTGAGCAGCAAAGCTCTCTTTTCTCTCAGACCTCTCTGCCTCTTCGGTCTCTCTCCACCTCTGCCTCACTCCCACCCACCCTCTGGCCTTTTATACACAGCTGCAGCAGCCAGCCAATCATGTGGAGCTCTGGGTTAACTCATTAGTTCCCCTTTTCTCCCTCAGAAATGCACTTTAAAATTAACCCTTCTTCTGCAGTCTATCACAAACACCTTTATTAATTGGGATCCATGATGTTAAATGGCCATTGGTGTTCAGTCGGATGTGACAGTTGGTATTTGAATATAGTTTACATATTAAGAAAAGCAGTCAATGGTCTATTCCCAATGTTTTTAACTTGTTCCAGAGTAGTTCTCTGGCGACAGAATCAAAGGCATTCCTCAGGTTGATAAAAGCAGCATATAATTTGCCATTTTGATGGTTGGAATATTTTTCTTCCAGATGGTTCAAGACAAGGCAATGTTGATACACCGACTGACCCTTCTTAAATCCAATCTGTTCGTTGCTCATGATAGGGGTTGCCCATTTAGTTAATTTAGTGTGGAGATAAATGTAGTTTCTCAGTTACAGATAACAAGCTGATTGGTTTGTAGTTGGCTGGGTGACATGGGTTACCTTTTTATAAATGGGAATTATTATTGAAGAAGTCTATGATTCTAGTAGCAGACCTGAAGAATCTCTTTTTGTAAAAAGGTTGGCCAAAACGGGAACCCAGGTGTCTGAATATTTGATGAGTAATTTAGGAAGAAGTCAATCTGAACCTAGGGCCTTCCCAGATTTAAGTTGGTTAAATATCTGCAAAATCTCTTCTGAAGATACTGGAGGCCATTCAGGAACTGATGTCAGAATCTCATCCTCCTTGGCTAATGTAATTATAGATGGATCGTAAAAAATTATCTCAAAATGCTTAATCCATTTATCAGCTGAGATAGGAGAGGTTAGAGGAGCTGAACTGGACGGAAACGTATGTGATATGATCTGCCAAAAATTCACAGGATTCCTGGTAGACATTACTTTAATTAATAACTCCCAATTCCTTTGGAATCATTGGCACTTCTTATTATTGATCATCATATAGAATATTTTCTTCAATTGATAATATTAGATCTAGTAAAGTCTGGTGCTGGTGTGCATTACAAAGTTTAGATTTCATTAGTAGACAATCTGCGTCAAAACCAGCTATTGGTAGTATATTTCTGGTTATACTTACTAACTATTCTATTAGGTTGAGAGGTCTGACTTATTTATAACACTACTTTTTCATATAGTGAAATAGATTCAATAATTCAATAATTATGGAATTAAACAGAGAGTCTAACAAACCTGTATGAAATACATTATTAAAAAGAAGTTCCAGATGTGTCAACCATTTCTTTCACCTGCATCTGTGGCTGGCATCTTCAGAGGAACTGATGGTAGTAAAGCAAGTGGAGTATATATACTTGTGGAATGTCCAGGGTGGGAGAAAGAACCATTTGCATTGGTTAAAAGTGTTAAGTGTTCAATTTGCAAGTGTAATTTGCATGTGTTAAGTGGAGTCCAGCCATTTTAGCATATGTATGTAACACTGAAGTTTCATAATCAATTAGTGAGGGCATCTGCATAACAGTTGCCTGGCATTTTAATCCATTTAATTGCTTCCTGCAAAGAGACATTCTGGGTCTGGGTGGTGTTCATTAACCATTATCTTGATTCTAGTGTTTTTAAGTACCGGTAGCCAGATTTTGTTCATTTTCATAGTTTCTTCCTTTCTGTTGAAACTGTCCATGTGCTTGTGGATTTCAATGGCTTCTCTATGTAGTCTGACATAGTGGTTGTCAGAGTGGGCCAGAATTTCTGTGTGTTCAAATAATATTCTGTGTCCAGCCTGGTTTTCTGTTATTGCTGATTTTTCTGGCTGAATTAGTCTTCAATGTCTTTCATGTTCTTTGGTACGTGTCTGAGGCACTACGTTTCGTGGTCCCTATGTAGACTTTTCCACTGCTGCAAGGTACGCGGTAGATTCCTACAGAAGTTAGAGGATCCCTCTTATCCTTTGCTGAATGTAGCATTTGTTGAATTTTCTTGATGGGTCTGAAGATTGTTTGGAGGTTATGTTTCTTCATCAATTTCCCTATTTGATCAGCGATTCCCTTGTTGTATGATAAGAACACCTTCCCTCTCCATGGCTGTTTATCTTGGTCTTTGTTCTTGGTCTTGCAGCTGTTCTGATATCTGTAGTAGAGCTACCACTAGCCTGTAGAGCCCAGTTTAAGCAATTCAGTTCATCTTGAAGGAGGTGAGGTTCACAGATTCTTTTTGCATGACCTACCAGAGTTTTCACTGTGCTCCTTTTTTGTCCTGGGTGATGACTGGAGTTTTTATGTAGATATCTATCACTGTGTGTAGATTTTCTGTAGACTGTGTGGTCCAATTGTTGGTTGGGTTTGTGGATGACTAAGACATCTAGAATTGTAGTTTTCCCTCATTTTTTCCCCATAGTAAATTGGATGTTTGGGTGGATATTTTTAATATGGTCCAGAAACTTGTTTAGTTTTATTTCTTGATATATCACTCTTTATCTACAGGATGTTATCTTGCTGTTGGTTTGGATCTTTTTTGTATAGATGGTCAAAGGTGAATGGTTACTTTCAGATCTACTAATTATCTTAAAACGATCAATTGATTTTGCTAAGTTGTTGGATACAATTGCATAATCAATTACGCTTCTGCCCCTTGGTGATATGAATGTGAAAGATCTCACAAGTTTCAGTATTGTGATTTGTTGGATTATTGTTTGTCTTTGTTGGGAACTACCTTCAAACCTCTTCTGTTGAATATATATGGAGTCAAAAATAAATATAAATACATAGTGCAAAAATACATAGAGTGATGATATACTTTTTCATGAGAAACAGCTGATTACAGTGTTAGATGTTACTGGGATAGAGTGCTTGATTATATTCAAGCTTTATTTGGCTGAATGTAAACACTAGATTCCAATATTTGGTTTTAATAAAGTTTTTTTTTTAAAAAAAAGAATTGAATCCTCTATGGAATTTTTCTTATGGACCGACATGAGTAGAAGTGTTTTTTGATTTAACCATGAGTCTTTCCAGAAGTACACCCTAAGTAGATGTTAATTTCTGGATGCCATTCTTGCAAGTATTCTATTTCTGCCACCCTTAATTGCCAGTTTTAGTTCTGTTTTTAGAGTGTGCCTGCTCTCCTTTATGCCTGAAATTGCCTCTCAAAACATTTACCTAGAGCACCCTCTGCCAGAGGCGTAGCTGGGCCATAATGCGCCTGGTGCGCACTCTGTGTTTTCCGCCCCCCTCGCTCTGTGGCGCCCTGCCCCCCTCGCTCTGTGGCGCCCTGCCCCCCCTCGCCCAGTCCCACCCCACACTTAGTGTTTCACTTACCTTAGTGAAACAGTGCAGGCTGGAGAATCAGCCTGTTCCCTTCAGGCTGAAAATGGCCTGGAGGGAACCACACTTCCCATGAGACCTTGGGGCTCGCAAGGTCTCCTGGGAAGTGTGGTTCCCAGCAGATCTTTTTCAGCCTGAAGGGAACGGCCGCTTCTCCAGCCTGCCCTGTTTCATTAAGGTAAGTTTGGGGGAGCTTCAGGGGCAAGGGTGATTTTCTGCCCCCCCCCAGGCATGCGCCCGGTGCAATGTGCCCTGCTGTCCCCTGGTAGCTCCGCCTCTGGCCTCTGTTACCACTTTCTTTGAAATCCCTCTCCAAATCCACCTTTTCTGTGAAGCCACCTCCCCAAACAAGTAGGTCTCATCTTCATGGTGTAGCAAATGTTCAAGTAACTGCATTTTATTACATTTACCTCATCAGCCTTACCTCTTTTATTCTTCCCTGCTTGTGTAGTTTATTATTCCTTCTGTGTTGGCATTCCTGAAATACAAATTTAGATAATAAGTTATTTTGGGCAGGGACCTTCTAAAGCCATTGTAATAATGATGCAGCACTATCATAATGGAAGCTGCCTGTATAAATAGTGTATTGGTATGAAAGAGAGTAGTAAGTAAATAATGTCTCCACTTGCAATAGTAATGAAAATAATTTCTATCATTATGACTATGTAGTGTCAGTGGGGCATCATATCATCGGTTCCTAGTGGACCAAGGCAGAAGCAAAGGAAAAGATGGTGTTGCTGTCTGTCCCTCCCTTTATCAATGCAGTTATATGGAAATAATATAGTTCAATGTGTGTGCCAACTCAGAAATCCACAAAATGTAAGCAAAATTAAATGAAGCAAACAAAAATGATGATGAAACATCACTGCAGAGAGTTAGTCTTGCCCCTGTATCACTTTAAAAAAATCACTAGAACACACAAACCAAATGTTGGACTTATACTGTCAAAGTAATACAGAATCAATTACTTTTATACTGTTTTGAAAATCCCCAGAGTAGCATAGGTGTGGAGGCCAAATTCTGTTGTTTGCATTATTCATTATAGTCACATCAAACAATGACTGGGAGATGACCAGAATTCTTGTACGCTGATATTCCACACAGCAACCATAAAATAATTACTGTGTTATTTTCAAGTGTTGCTTTTCATTGTTATTTTGAGGGACACTTTTTTAAAAGGAAAGCCTTATTGGTCAATTTAAAACAAGTCATATGCTTAGATATCTTCTGTCTAAAATTTCGTATTTTAAATCCAGATGAAGAAAATACAAATTTTAATTCCTGTAAGCACTTTCAAATTAGGAGACTTTGCCAACATTTGTCTCCCACACAGCAGTTCTACCTTTTTTGTGGCTTCATCTGTGATTCTATTTTATCATGTTGGTAGGACCAGAGCTTATAAACCCATCCTGACTTTAATCAGTAATAGTGTAGACTCTCTTGAGTGGCAAGTAATGGGAACATTATAATATCCTTTGGTGTAAGTCACTGATTGAATAAAATAACATTCGGTGCTTTCTTTAAAATGATAAAAGCCTTGAGAACTTTAAGTGTATCAGATCATTTATAAAACCAACAATCATTTTCAGACAGTTGAGAAATGAGGCAGCCTGTCACCAACTGCTTTGGAAACATGCAGATAAACACAACCATTCAAACATCTATTGCTGACAGAGAAGTAGATATGAGAAAGGCAGATGACTGAAATAGATGTTTAAGATGGAGCATATGGATGTTTGACAGGATATTCATTTTGGTATAAACACTGTTCTTGTCTTTTTGTTGCAGAAGATGATGTGTCAAATGTACAAATAATGTGTGCCTGGTGCCAGAAAGTGGGAATCAAGCGCTATTCCCTGAGTATGGGGAGTGAAGTGAAATGCTTCTGTAGCGAGAAATGCTTTGCAGCTTGCAGAAGAGCGTACTTCAAGAGGAACAAGGTAAGAGAATAGGAGGGTAGGATAAGTAGCTAGTATGGTATAATGGTTAGTATATTGGACTAGAACCAGAGAGACCTGGGTTCAAATATCCATTCTAACATTAAGTTCACCTCAGACTGAGGTAGATCTGAGCTTAACCCACCTCACAGAATGGTTGTGAGAGTAAAAAGCAGATCTATGTACACTGAGCTCCTTGAAGGAAACACAACATAAAAATGTAACAGAGCCACAGACTAAACATTACCATTTAAAATTAATACATCTTATTTTTTCATCCCCCCCCCCTTTTTTCCCTCTTTAGGGTTTTCTATTGAATTGTCAGGCTTTTAAAAAATTAATTAAGCCTATTTCCACAATATTACCAGTGATGTTCTTTGAAGACAAACGTATCAACAGGCTAGATTATTAGTTCTGTGACTTAAAATAAGAACCACAAATATTCTAACGTTACCTGAAATTCTGAAAGAATTATTGTTGAACTGTAAGTAGTCTTTAAAAAAACTAATACAGCAGAGTAGCATGAATACAAATCTCATTTAGGGCTGATACACACATTACAGAGTCCACGTGACAGACACATGGCCATCAATAGGACTTTTGATGAGACACGTTTTTGGACTTGTATGCTCAGAATTCAGTTTCTAGGTTCACACAGGCCTTGTGGATTGGGACTATGGTGTATGAGGAGGGACCTGGGGGAGAGAGAACATGGCTCAGTGGTAGAACATCCCCTTTGCATGCAGAGTTCAACGCCTGGCATTTTCAGTTAAAAGGAACAGGTAGTAGGTGATATGTCTATGTGTATATTGTTAATTACTTCATATATTTCAATGTATAATTTGAATACTGTTATCATTCATTGCCCAGTGGTTCAAAACTATGCAAAATTCCAAATTAAATGGAGCTGCAATATTAGACAAAGCTAGTAGAAAAGTGATAGAAGAAAGTTTTCTGGGTTAGAAACTAAGGAATGATTGTACAAATAAAACTATACATCTCCCCCATTGACTTTTTGCTAGTTTTAGTTTATGATGCCCATATTTCCTGACATCCGTCAAGAGTTTTAGAAAGTGGGAGGGGCCAAGTTGGGCTCCTGCCCAGTGGGACTTCGCATTGGCCACTGGGGATCTAATTAGCTATGCAGATTAAAGTAACATTTGGCTTTTGTTAGTTCTCTGGGCCATGTGATCATGGACTGGCAGTTTTTGACCTAATGTTTCATTCACATCTATAGTTGGCATCTTCAGAGGCATGTCACAGTCAGATGTATTTATGTACAATTACTGCAGACTATGACACAAAGAGAAACACATCTCACGATGACATGCCTCTGAAGATGCCAGCCACAGATGCAGGCAAAACATAGGAGCAAAACCTAACAGAACACAGCGGCCCAGCCCAGAAAACCTACAACAGCCAGTTGATTCTAGTCATGAAAGCCTTCAATGGTACATAAAATAACAACTGTTTTGGCAGAAGCTGCCACCACATTTTGGTTTTATCTCTTTCCCAGTATATTTTTTAAAAAAATTACTCATGTTCCCTGTATTTGGTCTTCCTCTGTGTGTGTGTGGGGGGGGGGGGGATATGTGTATGGCTTTGTCTCCTACAGTGACCATTTTGCGATTGGATCTACCTGCCACAGTGGCCATTTTGTGCTTGTGCCTGCCACCCTTTTTCAGAATTCCAAAGGTGTTCACTGGCTCAAAAAGATTGGGGATTCCTGCATTGTTGTATTCCTAGGGAATAATGTTGCAGTTGCTTTTCTTTTGGAAGGGTTCCAGATATGCATTGACCTTTGCAAACATGCATCTGAAACCCTATGGAGGAAAATAGCTAGAGATGGGGGTAGGAAACTTCACCACTAAAGGAAAAACCAGCTGCTAATCTAACACAAATTCCAATTCCCAGTACTTCTTTTCTATGGAAGCAGCCACCATAGGATTTTAATACATGTGTGTAACTATGCTCACAGCACCAACAAAATGGTTTTCACTAAAATAACATAGCCTAGTCAAAGTGCCAATTTGCATATCACATTTTAGGTGCCTACAGAAGGCTCTTTAGGTATCAGATATTTAGAATAGGTGGCAGCTCCCTGTCGAGGATATTAAGTCACAGATCCAGGTTGTCTGGTTGGCTGTGAAATAGTCCCAAGGGAAATCTGGGGCAGCAAGATATTGTTATTGAACTGCTATAGCAATCAGAGTCTATTCACACAATACATTTTTACCTTCAGTGAAATATTTCCATTGTGATTCTTCCATTGATATCACTATAAATAGAATAATGCAGTCAAGGAAATTTCACACCAACATTTTCATGATGAATTCTGGGTTTTGGTTTCCATTTTTACACTGCTGCCACACAGTTCTACACTTCATGATTCCCAGGGCACATTATCAAAAGTGTCCAATCAAGAGAGTAATTCACATTTCATTTAGCCTTTATTTGGCATAAACAGTATAAAATCACATCTAAATCGCATCAAAATAAATCAAGAGAGTCAGTGTGGTAACATTCTGGATTGAGGCACCTGAAACTGAAACCGAACTAGTCTCTACAGGACTAGTTCTGCCTGTGAACATTGAAATACAGTGTGTGTTCTTGGCTATCTGCTGATCTGCAAATTACCGCATGATTATTTTAGACCATACCAATTTAACTTGAGTAAACTGCAGTTTGTATAAAAATATCACCCAAGATGTGTTGTTAAACCAGCCTTAAATGGAACATTGAAGCCCAATGAGTCATTTACTACAGGAAGATTTGGGAATACGTAGAATCAAGATCACTTATATTTCCCACCAGGTTAGAAAGCTGTAATTGTGAAGGCCTGGCTTCATGATTATAGCTAGAAGCAGAATAGTCTATTATGGTTCTACTGAATATTTTGTCTGGCTATTAGGACAGGATCTTGAAAAATACAGTGTGAGATCAAAGTGGCAAAGATACAAAAGATTCAGTTTTAACTAGTTACCTTTAAATTGTTACTACCAGACTAAGTGTGTACCTGTCTTTTCCATAAGTCTAATGTTTATTTATGATTTGAGGTTATGCCACTCCACACCTTCTCGTTTTTCAAACAGAGGAATAATATGGTCACGTTTCACCTGCCTTGTGCATGTTTTAAACTGCACATCTCTGCAACAATATAGGGTACTGTTACAATAAATATGTACAGCTGCTGCATTTCTGCTAACTGATAGGTCTTTGTGGTCATTTCATTTAAGGCTTGGATTTCCTAATGGATTGTACTAGACAGATCTTCCTTTCCTGCCCTGACTAAGAAGTACAGGAATAAGCACTTCACCAAGCCTGAAAAAAAAATAGCAAATGAGGCATATCCATTTATGCTTCAGAAATTAAGAGGCACAAATCATAAATCTTTTGTTTCTAGGTGCGATAAAATCAATCCAAACTTGATCCATACTTACATATGTACACACATATGTGCACACTATCATTTTCTGAACACACTCTTATTTAATAGGAGTCACAGAACAATCCTAAACAGAGTTACACCCTTTAATACCACGGAACTCAACAGGCTTAGAAACATGTAACTGCTTAGAATTGCACTGATAGAAGACTTCAACTTTAGCTGTATAGCAGTGCAATCCTAACAATATTTTCCTGGGAGAATGCCTCATTGAATGGACCTATGCACAATTCTGAACAGATCTGCTTAGAATGGTGCCTGTTGGCATGGGAACGGAGTCCAAGACTGTGCACTTCAGCATTCCCTTTTTCTTTTTCCCATACAGGGCCTTGCAAGAGCCTTGGTTGCCCTGAGAAGAGTGGTTACTTACACCCAGCTCTCTTCTAACTGCCACTACCCTCTCCCCTCTAGCCTAAGAAATGGGCTGGCTCCTCTGTTCCTCCCTGGCCCACTTCTTAATGTGGTCCCTGGAGGAGGGATGTCCCTGAATTTCCTCAGTCCCCTGGAACCTGACTCCCCAACAGGTGCCAGAAACAATGGGGCTTTCTGCAGGGTGTCGACCCCTCTTGCCCTGCTAATCCATCTATTCACAAAAGGTCCTGTTTCTGGTCCAAACAGGCTTAGGAAAGCTGTTGCCCCCTTCTCTCCTCCCCCCCCCTTCATACCTCCTGGATATGTCCCTGGGTGCAGCTGGGAAATGATTGGTTCAATCACTATTTTTTATTAGTATTTATTATTTCTTCATAGCTTTTGTAACTCAGAGAAAACTTGCAGAAAATTGAGGTTGATGGATAGGAATTATTTTCTTTCAATTTCAAAAGTTTTTTGCACATAATCTCTGCTTTGTGTGCTTCATGACAATGGCCAACCACTTTTTGTACTTGTATGCAAGAGCATAATACAAGCATCATGTCTGTTGGCAGTCTGCACATGGAATTTGTTTTCTGGAATACTTGAGCTTTATTTTTCTCAAATAAAAATCATTGAGACCCTTAAGAATAGATTTAACATAGATTCCATTCTGTAAGCTTGCCTTGTCACTGTCCAGCCCAGATTCCTCAGAGTTCATAATTACTGCCGTTTCCATGAGATCATCTTTTATATGGGTAGTACTTTATCTGCAACAATAATCAAATAGAGGAACAATCATCTTGCAACTTCAAACAACTGTTTGGATAGGATTGTGGTATTGCTGTGGGCAGGGGCATACCTAGGCAAACTGGCACCCGGGAACAAAACCTGAGTTGGGCGCCCCCCCCCCCCCCGCCCGGCGTATGGGTGGCCACCCTCCCCCACCATGACCAAACAATGATTTTTTTGTACCAGCTCACAAAACACCTCCCACTCCCATCAAAACATACATGGCTCACTCCCCACCAACTCTTTTCCTAATTTCCTAATCACAACAACCCTATGAGGTAGGTTGTTAGCCTGAAAAACAAACTCCAATTGGACCCTCAGAAGCAAAGGTCTCTAAGCCTGGATGCTATTACCAGGAGGGCTTTCTGGAGCCACCTTGAAAGTCTGGTGCCTCTATCTTCAAAAATGTGCAGCCTGCCTCAGAAATTCCTCATTAGCTACAATGGAGCAAAGTCACTGCAAAACAAAGAATTTTGGGCAAATTTGTTGGGATGCCTGGAAGGGATGTATTTTTAAAGCTAGTGACACCAAAATTTCAGGGTATCATCTGTTAACTATTCTTATGATGCCACCCAAGTTTGGTGAAGTTAGGTTCAGGGGGACCAAAGTTATGGTCCCTCAAATGGGTAGCCCCCATCTCAGGTTAGCTCCCATTGAAAACAATGGGGATGGGGCACCCCCTTTGGGGGTCCATAACCTTGCTGCCCCTGAACCAAACATCACCAAATTTGGGTGGTATCATCAGAATAGTCTCTGAATGGTACCCTGAAATTTTGGAGCCACTAGCCTTAAAAATTCACTATCTGCAGGCTGGAATGTGAAAAAACACTTAAAAATTTAAAAACATACAAACGACCCTGAAATGTTGGTGCCCCCCCCACGTGACCAAATGGGAGCACCCAGGGACATAGGGTACCCCCTGTCCCTAGGCAGGAATGCCACTGGCTGTGGGGGAGTGGCTCTTGAGGACGGTGTACAGTGCAGGCCACTACAGTGGGAAGCATGCTATTAAACTTTTCCCACTTCTCTATATTCTTAGTCATTCCAATTGCTGCACCCCTGGTTTAGTCTTCTTAGGAAGCCTTTGTAATATATGCATTATTTTCAAATATAAAAATAGGGCTTTTGGGAAGTAAAAAGGCAACAGATACTCAGAAAGGAGTTCCCCAGGCTACTCACCCTGTTTAAGTGAATTCAGAAACTTTCATTTGTCTGATTCTCTTCACTGTTCATTGAACTCCCAAACTGCTACTGCTTCTGTTGGGTCTTCTGTGCCGTTCCACATGGGAACTGCACATGTACGGGCCACTCACAGACATTCTAAAAGTTCCTGATGATTTGAAATGAACCTGAAACTAGCAGCTTGATTTCAGCAACCTGAACCCCAACTTTATTCTTGTCTGCACAAAAGGTCCTAGGTGATGCTAGAAAACCATTCACCAGGAAGATGCTAGAAAGATGCTAGAAAACCATTCACCAGGAAGACATATGACCTTAAGTTGACAGTCTGCATGGGATAGCATGCTAAAATGACTGTATCTTTAAAAAATAATATCAAATCAGTTCTGGGAAAAAATGGAATCACAGCACAGAAAATACTGAAATGTGCTGGGTCACATGTCATGCTATTGAAATAGTCAATAAAATCTCATTAACAAATAACAGCATTTCTTGACTAAACAGTTAGTGTAAAACCAGCCATTTTTTATTGGGTCCCCAATCAACTTGGCTAAATTCACTACAAGTTTAAAATGGACATATATGTCACCCTTAGGCACAAAAATTGCTGTTGTCTTTTACGATCTAAAATTGAATTTAAATAAGTCTTGAATAGATTTCCAGAATTAATTTAATTCAGCAGTTTCTATATGAGACAGCCGAAAAAAACACCACTTTTGCCTGGAAAGAGGATTAGATATATCAAAGGTATAGAACTTGGATGTAGGTATATTTGACTAGGTCTTTACAAAGACAACGACTGTAAGAGCTCGCAGTATATTATGCTTGACCTTGTAGCTGCATTGCACTGTCTTACTGTGGCTAAAAAAGATGACAAATTATTTTGTTTACCGCCTAATCAAACTTTACTTCTACAATCAACTCAAACTGCATAAATCAAAAACAAAACATAAATTGCTGTTTGTCAAGGAAGGAAACATAAATGATTATCATTCTGAGCCATGGTGATATGCATTGTTATATTTAAAAATAATGACAGACTAATAATGTGGTGCAGGATGTGTATCATATATCATCAAAATGTTTATTTCTCCTGCTAGGATCTGAAGATATAAGTGTGTTGGGCAAGATTCTGTGGACAGGGCTCAACCGTTCAGTCAATTATGGTTGTCTTAACTTCACTTTCTGTGCCTTGAAGACATTGTAAAATAAAAATAAGAACCTCCGCTGTTGGGTTGGGGGGAGAAAAAGGGGAAAACAGGGTACTCACAGGATCACTCTAAGAACACTTCTCTGGGAGTAAGCCCCAGTGAATAGATCTGAATAGGATTCTGAACAGGGCTGCTCAGGATTGTTCCTAGTGTGGCAAATAAAGACAAAAGAGAGCTATTTGTAATTTGAATGAGCAGAGTAGGTTTATATTTATATTCACATTTTATTCCTATCCTTTTCTTTAGGAATAGAGAATTCCCATAAAACCCCGAAGCTAACCTTTTAAAACTTTGGATAATTGTACCCTATGTACTGTAAAGCAGAATCTGGTTTTATTAGGTATATATGGCTGAATTAAACACACAAGGCATCTTGCAGAATATAATATTACATATATAAAAACACATTGGCCATTTATATGTGGAGTTATTCCACAGCAGTTTGCTTCACATTGAGTTTTTCCCATGGGTTTTTGTTTGAAAGGGCTCATCCTGTTGCGAAGTGCCTTCAGCTGAGATAATCTGCTAAAATGGCTGCCTGTCACTGCCTTGTTCCTGGTTCTTTCTGTATAACCTTCCCCTGGGGAGGTTGCCCACCATTTTTTCCTCCACCATCTTAGACCATCAGCATAAAAGGAAAATAACCAGCAAAAAATTAAACCTCTGCAGTTTGCTCTGAAATGCTGGCCAGAAGAGAGGGGGAAACTGCTGTTGGGTGGGCAGGGGGGGAAGAAGAAGAAGAAGAAGAAGAAGAAGAAGAAGAAGAAGAAGAAGAAGAAGAAGAAGAAGAAGAAGAAGAAGAAGAAGTGGGGCTGAGAGAGCTCGGAAGAACTGAGACTAGCCCAAAGTCACCCAGCTGGAGTGTACAGGCTAATCTGAATTCCCCAGATAAGCCTCCACAGTTCAGGTGGCAGAGCAGGGAATCAAACCTGGTTCCTCCAGATTAGATTGCACCTGCTCTTAACCATTATGCCACTGCATAGAGTTTGGACTTATATCCCATTTTTCTCTCCTGTAAGAAGTCTCAAAGTGGCTTACAAACGCCTTCTCTTTCTCTTCCCATAACAGACACCTTGAGACATAGATGGGGCTGAGATAGTTCAGAGAGAACTATGACTAGCCCAAGGCCATCCAGCAGGCTTCATGTGTAGAAGTGGGGAAACAAACCCAGTTCATCAGATTAGAGTGTGCTGCTCATGTGAAGCAACAGAGAATCAAACCTGTTTCTCCAGAAGAGGAAAAAGAGTGCAGAAACTCAAAGAGACAGGGACTGTGGAGGAAGAGAAAAAGTCACTGTTAAGGAGGTTTCAGAAACTGTGTGGCTTCTGAAATCTGTGGTGTGAGTGTCCAAGATGTGTAAGAGTGTATATTAGTGAGTTTGAAACCCAGAGGGGACGGATGCTCAATCTGACAAAGACCAGAAGTGTGTGAAGGGTCAAATTAAAAAGTGGATAAAAATACGAAAGCAAATCCCTATCTAGCTGCAGAATTAAGTCTAGCCCTCAGAAATAGAAAACTGAAACATTAATGCAATACAACCCACTCATTTTAGAAGGATCTCTGGAACAAGCAGAATTTAAGAAATCATCAGAAGATCACAAAGGACTAAGTAAATTTCCAGATGCAAAGCCTTCCACAGCCTGGAAACAGGAGCTAAGAAGTCTGTTTCACCTTCATTTTTGACAATGGAGGCTAATGAAATAGCATTGCATGCCACCAGCTGATCTCAAGAATAGAGTAGGTTACTATGATGGAGCAGGATTCCAGCTGCTTAGTTCCCAAGCTTTTAAAATCTTTAAAGGTCAAAGAACAATACTTTGAGTTTGACCTGTGAACAATTGGAACACATTCCAGTGAACATAATAATGGCCATATCCCTACCATGGTGGGGCCTAATTAAGGCCCTCGAAGCTTTGGTGGTTTGAAGAATCCCTGAATTCATGTTAATACTTATGCTATGCCTGTGTTTCTTTCTGGTGGTTCCAGACTTCTAATATCCTAATTCATTGAATGTCCCATTTTGTTGACTGTACTGTGTGTTATCTACCTTGACTCCCTGTGAGAAAGGCGGACTCTAAATGACAAAAATAAAACTCAGATTGATCAAAATGGAACAACAGATAATGCTATAACTGGTTTTAGCAATTCTGGTCTGGAAGGTTTACGCTGGTAGGAGCAAGCACTGTGTACTCTGCAAATTTACTTAAATAGAGACTTTATATACTGTGTTCCTACATAACTTTCAAGTAAAAACAGTATAGTAACTATAAAATCCTAAAAATGAGACATAAATTATCAGCATTAAAGCCATTGAGCACAAACAGTAATTAAAAACTGCTTAAACAAACATTTTGAATCTAAAAATTATCCATTAAACATCCCTTGGGTTAGAAACAGACCATAAAATAACTTAAAAAGATAAAACCCTTAGCAAAATGCTTTGGTAAAGAGAAATGTTTTGGCTTGGTGACTGCCAGGCAGAGACAGGTGCCAGGCAAGTCTCAAGATATGGTGCCCTGACGGCAAATGCCCATTCTCTATTTACCACCTCTTAAAGGGCCGCCCCGACAGCAGCGGCGAGCCGAGTGCGATGCGGCTCCTGCCGCTGCTCTTGCTGCTGCTGGCGGGCAAGTGCGGGGAACGCCAGGGGGCCCGCCAGGTCGCCTCCTGCCTGCAGCAGCAACCCCCCCGCAACAGCTGAGCGGGCACGACAAGCGGGAAATGCAGCGGGAGATCCTGGCCCTGCTGGGCTTGCCGGGACGCTCCGGGGCCCGTCACTCACCTCCGCCTCACCCCTCCGCTGTGCCCCCCTTCATGCTGGACTTGTGCAGGGCCATGGCCAGCCAGGAGGATGATGACGATGCACCCAGCTGGGCGCCACAGTGGAGGGCGCTGGACGGCGCGGAAACTGTCATGAGCTTCGTCAGCATGGTTGAACTGGACAGAGGTATCTTCTATCAAAAGCCATACTGGAAGGAGTTCAGGTTTGACTTAACGCAAATCCCAATGGCGGAGTCTGCAATGGCAGCTGAGTTGCACATTTACAAGATGCAGAGTGTCATTCGCTACGTCAATCAGACCCTGCACATCAGCATTTATGAGATCGTCCAAGATCACCCGAACAGAGAATCGGAATTGCTCCTTTTGAATCTGCAGGATTTTCTGGCTGGGATGGAGGGCTGGCTGGCTTTTGATGTCGCAGCTGCCAGTAATCACTGGCTGTTGAAATGCAAATACAACCTGGCCTTGAGACTTTACGTTGAAACGGAGGATGGGCAGAGCATCGATCCTGCATTGGCAGGCCTCTTGGGTCGCCACGGGTCCGTTCCAAGCAGCCCTTCATGGTGACCTTTTTCCGGGCAAGCCAAAGCCAAGCCAGATCTCCTCGAGCTGTCAGGCATCTGAGGAAGAAGCAGCCCAAGAAGACAAACAGCTTCCCACACGCGAACAGACTTCCAGGGACATTTGATGACATTCATCCTTCTGAAGGGAAGCACGTATGCAGGAGAGAAGAGTTATATGTCAGTTTTCAAGATCTTGGATGGCTGAACTGGGTGATTGCCCCCCAGGGCTACTCAGCCTTCTACTGCCAAGGAGACTGCGCTTTCCCTCTGGATTCCTGAATGAAAGTCATCAACCACACCATCCTCCAATCCCTGGTCCACTTGATGAAGCCAGACGCCATCCCCAAGGCTTGCTGCGCCCCACGTTGGGTCCCACTTTGGGTGCCAATTTGTAACCTCTTTCTGTGGGTTCTGTGGGGCAGTACTTGGAAGGAATTGCAAAGAACTAAATATAAAACAACAGTTTACTTCTCTTAACAAATAACACTTTTTAAACATTTAACATTTAACATTTACACTTTACAGTCCTGTTAAGTTTGCATTTTCAAGTCCTTATATTTACAGTCTACTGATATTGCCAAGTCCAATTCTTCTTTGCTGGTGGTTGGCTTTTGAAGACTTCAGAGGCTTGGTGAACGGGATTCAAAGATGATGAAAGAGTTCCTTGGTGAAAAACTCTCACCATTTACATACACAAAATTCCTGAAACAATAAATTCTAACATTTACAATATAGGAAAAAAAAAAAACAACCTCCCTTCCCACTAGTTCCCAACAACATTGCAGTTACCTTAAACAAGGTGTTAAGGCTTAATAAAATCAATCAAGGTCCCAGCCTGGTAGCCTTGCTTCCTCCAACCTCATGAGTTCTGCAGCATTCAGCTTCTTTTCAGACTCCACCCCTTTCTGGGTCATCCCATTCTTACACAGGGGTTACACATGTTGGGGCACTGAAAGCAGGATCTAATAAGAGGATTTGAACTGATATGCTGGACAGTATGGATAGCCCCAGGACACAGAGCAAAGCAGGTTTTGGGCAGTACCAGAGCTGTTGGAGATACACTCAGCTGAGAGTAGAAAAAGAGGCAGGCACTCCAAAGTTTGCTGCATCTTTCTGCTCATTGTTCTGATAATTTTGAGTAAAGCCTGGACTCTGACTTCTGTGGCAAGGGACAAAGGCAATGGCAGGCAATGAATATATTTTTGCATCCCTATCTTGAGTGTATACAGGGGACAAACAGTCAGGAAAGGTTTGTGTTAGGAGGAGAACAAGATCAGAACACCATTCATTAAAAGGTGAATTGCAATATTGTCAATGACCAGGAGAACATAATCCTGTTGCACCTGACTGGATCTAGAACCTGATGTGTATGGAGAGCTATGATATTGTATTAGGGATATAAAGCTATGTTAAGTGTGGGGTGTAAATCCAATTACAGTTCCTCTGCCAGGTGATTTGGAAAGAGAAATCTTTCAGAAAAACAAAGCAACACTGGTCTTTTCTGTACAGCACAAATAAGACATTCTGGAGATGTCTGTCTTCTAAAAAGCTGCTGCCTCATTTTTTTTTTTGTCCATCAGAGGAGAAAAGGGCTTTTTGCCCCTGCCTGCCATGTTCTCCCGCTCGGGGTTTAAGCTCTTGCACCCGACATTTTATGGTACTGCAGTGATTGTCTGCGCCTGCAGCCACTTGCTGAAGGTTTCCCTGGGACATTTGGTTTGCAGACTCCACTGCTGAGTGCCTTTTCAGCTTGAAAAGTACATGGTTGTATTCAGCTTGTCCTGCCAATTCTGGCAATATATAGTTTCCCCTTTTTTATTTTCGATGAGCTGTCTTCGAAGACATGCAACATGATTTCAGAATCCATGCCAATTTTCATATCGTGTCTGTGTGTCTTTGAAGACAGCTTATCAAAAAAAATTTTTTAAGGGAAAACTATATATTGCTGAAATTGGCAGGATGAGCTGAGTACAACAATGTACCTTTCAGGCTGAAAAGGCACCCAACAGCGAAGCCTGTAAAGCAAACATCCCGGGTAAACCTTCAGCAAATGGCTGCAAGCATGGAGAATCACTGCAGCACTGTAAAATGTTGCCTGTGAGTGGTGGAGGAAACTGACAAGAGAGCTTTAATGGTTGGGTGGGAAAAATAAGATGTCTTCTCAGCTCCTGAGCTCCACTTAGCAAGCAGGAGATGACTTGCAGATGACTTCAGGGGAAAAAAAGTCCACATTTTAGTGACTTCAAAAAAAGCTGCCATGAGCTGAAATAAGGCATCCTGAGGACGTCATGGGGAAAAAAGTGTGTGTTTGTCCCCAAGATGCCTTTTTTCCCAACCTCAGGACACCTTATTTGTGCTGAGCAGAATGGACCACTCTTCTGTATAGTTCCTAGCACTGTCCAAAAGACCTAGTATTGAAATCAGTAAAGAAAGATCTCCCACTCTTAAATGCATAGTCTAACAAAGGACAAGGTGTATTTGATATCTCTGTTAAGCCAGTATGTTGTAACAAAACTGTGATAGCTGCTGCCCTTTTCCTTTAATCTGTAAAATACAATTTGCAAACTGATTATGCTTTGTGGACATTTGGTCAGTGCAGTACAGATGCAGCACAGTTATATGCATGACCTTTATAAACCTTGGAAGTTCAAGCTTTAGGTCTGAGTCTCCTGTGCCAAAATAAGTTTTTGAAACACACAAGAATATGCAATGCATAAATCAATATTTTGTTTTAATGAAGGGTTGAAAAGGTCACAACAGTACAAGAGATCAGCCCACTTAGCAGTGAATTGCATTTACAGATTTGGTGGTGGTGTAATTTAAAAGATAGTTTCTTACCTCTCGTAGCAATGCTGCTGTGCACTAGGTTTAATAGTCCTGTCTGGGAACAACTGTGTTTAATTAATCGTATCAAAACAGAAGGGTTCTGTTCAAGTCCTGTGAAAGAAAAAAAGATGATAGTCTGTAATATTCTCCCAGCAGTAGGTCTCAAAGTGTGGGTTGGGACCCAAAAGGCAGCTGCAGTTTCCTCACTACTGGATTGCAAAGCCAGAAGGTAGAACAGTAAGACCTGAGAAAGGAGGGTATGGGAGGCTAGTTGTCAAATATGAAGGTTTTTTCCTGCATAATAGGCAAAAAAAGCAATGAAATGGAGCTTTTGGAATTGCTCAGTAATCCTATAAATGTACAAGTATTAAAAATCAAAAATAACATAATCTTGTTCAGTGTTAAGGTGAAATTCCTGCCTTCTATAGTGGAGCCAGTGTTTTTCTCTAGGTGCTAGTTGCTAATGTGTTCAGCAGTTTATCATATACACAGGAGTATTTTTGTTTTGCACTACTCCAACAACTTAGGGCATTTTTAATGACAAATGAACATGAAGCAATTTACAGCATCTTACACAAAGTAGCAACATTACAAGTGCTCCTTAGATAACAACAGAAATTCATATTTAATATTGATAAATGGAGATGGTTAGTATTGATAAGATTCAGTAAATAATATTTTGAAAATATGGAACATATCCCTAGCTATTAGAAAAGGAATAAATTTTTTTTAAAATTTAAAAAGACATTATTATTGGCAAATCTACAAGAGTATAATTCATAAAGTCTACTTTGGGCTTCATTTCAAACTATTTTGACATTTTCTTCATCAGGTGGGTTGTGGGGTTTTTTTAAGAGTGTAGCTCGAGTTAGCATTATTGACTAAAATGGGGTTCTGTTGAGATCCAGTTCAATGCTACACCGTGGTTGTGGCCTCTACATTAGTGGTGGGATTCAGCAAGTTTGCACCACTTCAGCAGAACCTGTTGTTAAAATGGTGCTTGTAAACAAACAGTTGTTAAATTATTTGAATCCCACCACCGGAACTGGTTGTTAAATTATTTGAATTCCACCACTGCTCCACATGAATTTTATATCAGATGTGCAGCGGGAGTTCTGTGCTTCCTAGATGCATATGGCCCTGATTCAGATTGCAACTTTGAAGCACATGGAGCAGAAGCTTCAGCCTCCCCTGACCCTGGTTTCCCTACCTGAGTGACCTTGAGGAGGCACTGTTCTAATTTACATGACTATACAATGCAATATCTGTTAGCTATTTATCCTCACTTTGTATATACTTTTGTTTTCCATCTACTAAATAAGACAAAAACAATAAAGTCAGATCAAATAATCTTTTAAAACTAATGCCATCTTTCCTTAATAGTAATCAGCTGAAAACAATACAGTAGTCTGTGGACTGACTGATACTATCAACATGGACTTAATAATAGCTGGCACAACAAAATGCTTATCAGTACACGCACAGTCGGTGGACAGTTTATTGTCCATCTGCCACTACTGGATACCATAAATCTGAATCAAATTCCCATTGTCTGGGTGATTAGCAGGTATCCAATCCGATTAAAAGGCATGTTCACTTTTAATTATAACCATCATGTTGAACTACATCAGTCATGTTGTATTCTGGCATTGTTAGCAGTATGTGGATGAATGTGCTAATTATGACTTCAGAATAAGATGATCTCTTTTGAGTCATCACTCAGATGATTCAGGCAAACTGATTAGAAGAATTAGTTTATCTCAATTACTTTATGAAGGTGGCAGTTGTGGAACTACCCTAAGAACATATAAAGCAGTGGATGGGGACATTATAAAGCACTAACCCTACACTTTGGTGGAAAGGACTGAGTCTGTCCTCTGTTCACCATTCTTAATTATGTAGTCTATTTCATACAGTTCCTTTGCTTCCAGTTGGGCTGTTATACAGCAAATGAGCCTGTCTGACAGAAAAGCTGCTGGCAGGAGAGGCTACAGAAGACTAAATGTAAAAGCTGGGTTGGTTCCTACCCATGAGTTCCTTTGGTACCTCAGGTGATAACTTGTCATTTGCTTTTGATATGACTGAGAAGATACCTATTTGAATACTGGACCTGCTGCAAATATCTTCTGAGCTAAATTATCCTCAAATTATTTTTTTAAACACATCCAACCTATAAGCATAATAGGTTTTGTCTACATGCAAACATATCACTAAAGTAATTGTGTTATGGCACAGATAAGTAAAGTTTATGATAATCTTATCGCTGGTTTTTGTCAGGACTAAGTTTCTATTCCAGTTCCCGTTTTAGTTTCAGTTTTGTTTTCCCCTGATCCCCTGATTCCCGCCACTTCAAAGGACCGCCCACACACCCTATATATACTTGAACTGAGGCAAGAACCCTCAGTTCCAGAAACCCTGTATCTAGGGCGACATAAATCAATAAAGTTTGTTCCGTTTCATAAAGTCAGCTTTATTTGAGTGTGTTCAGCCTTACAGTTTTATTGTAATTTAATGTAAAGCTACTGAGTCAGATCTCACTGAAAAGTATGTTGTGTCATTCTGCAGGAAAATCAAGCATATTAAAACAGCAAATTAATTTTTTAAGCAACTTTAAAAACACATGTTTTATAAAGGATTACTACTTTGTGCTTTGTTAGAGATTGTTAAAGATCTTTCTTGGGAAGAGCATTAGTTATTTTAGATGAGCCTCATTAGATGTTGAGTATCCTGGAAAAACATGTAAGAATGTGTATAATCTAATTCTCTGAAGGAAATGTTCCACATGTACTGTATGATTTTCCTTAGGATGTGTCAGCAGAGAATGGGAGAGACCCCACATGTATGGAGCTCCAAGAGCATTATGAAAATGCTGGATTGCTCCATCCATAGGGACTGTTTTATTGGTTAAAAGAGTATTGTCTATATGAAAACAAATTATATTTGGGCACTGATATCTTTTGTTAGCTTCCATTTTGCTCACAAGGGAAGTTCCAGGTAACTGCTCAACAAAGTTCTTTTTTAAGCAGGTCTAGTTGAAAGTAAGCAGGTCTATTTGGAAGGTGCCATTATATTCAGTTGAGTTTACTCCTAGGAAATGGTTCTTAGGATTGCTGCCAAATATTCTTTTTTTAATTGCTTTTTTTAAGGGGGGGGGATTGAGATCAGTTAGACTGATAATTTTCCAAGCTTATCCTGTTCATGTTTACACAGAAGTTTAACTGTGTTCAATAGTACATCCTGCTGGGTGCATGTGAGTTAATTACCAATTCCGCACCGCCAAAATATGGGGTGAGCAAGAAAAATATCTGTGTGAAGTCGAGAATTCCGCACGGTTCCCGGTGCTAACGCAGGCCTTGCCCTGTGATATTTACCTTAGCCCGGGATTTTCAAAAACTGCCAGTTTGGAGGTTCTTTTTAAAAACCCTGGTGTGACCCTGCTTGTGCCTGCTACTGTGCAAAAACCAATAAAAAGCAGGACCGGTTTATTTTTCCTGCCCAGCCGCCTGATCTCCCTGCCTGACGTTCATTCAAGCTGCCACTCAAAAACAACAACTAATCAGAACATGCGACATCAGGCACGCTCAGAGGTGCTTGCAGCTACCACTCAAAAACAGCAGCCAATCACAGAGAGAAGGAGGCAAACACATAAACAGATGAAGAGCTTCTCTCACTAAAACACCTTAAACAAAATCTTTCAAGACAGTTCAGAAACTTCAATTAGTACAGAATGAGTCAGCCAGCCTGCTGGCATGATATTCCCTACAGGCAGCATATTTTGTCAGTCATAGCATTGGCTGCCAATTCACATCACATCCAGGTAGCAGCCAATCAGAACGTGGGACATTGGGCATACTCAGAGGTGCTTGCAGCTGCCACTCAAAAACAATAACCAATCAGAACATGGGACAACTGGCATGCTCAGAGAAGCTTCCGAAGTAAATATAAAAGTCCTGTGCTCATGCAGAACAAGATGGCAGTGCATTGCTTCCAAAGGAGCTTTGGGTGGCATGGAAAGGAGGGAAATGTAAAATCCCCACTACTCGAATCACCCCATAACCTAAACAGGCTTATGCCACACTCTCACGCAGTATAAGTCTGTGGAGGGCAGCATTCCTGGGCTGGAAGCTTAGTGGAAGCTGACTAAAGTTGACTCCAGGGAACATCCCTGGCCTGCCCCTCCTTGCACCAGTGTCCACTCAGACACTGCCCTTATTCTCCATCAGTGGCCACTTCTGGGTTTGGCCACCGTGGAGCTCAGCGGCCTCCTCAAACTTGGATTTTAGCTCTCCCTACCAGTGTAGGTGCCCTTTACACTGACAGGGGGAGGGCCAAACACACCAGCATAAGTCTCCACTGCTCCCACTAATCTTCGCCCCCACCGCATTTGGATTGGGCTGTAATTAATTTCATTGAGACACATGCATTATATTAGTATATAGGAAACAGTTGCACAAAGCATGTTGAACTGAAATTCTAATTTATTTATTTATAAACAATTTTATTTATAAACATTTTTTTAACTTTTGAAAGATAGTTTGGTAGCTAATCCTGCTAAAATTATGGGAGATCATGTCAGCTAACTGTTTTTAACAATTATTTTCTTTAATATATATTTGTGTGTGCAAATTTCTTTATGCAGAAACTAAATCTTTCTAGAGAATGCTTAGCCCAAATTAAGAGATTTGTAAAATATACCCACTGAAATGAAGGAAACCTCACTCCAAGCCTGAATGAGATCCAGTAAAACCACAGAAATCTTAAGGGAGCATTAGCAGCTGTAATCTTTCAAAAGAGTAATGCAACAGGAAGGTAGAAAGAAGCTTTTCCTTTTAGTACCAGTACACTGTTATTTCAAGACTGAGATATGCACTAGAACCGGTATAGTTTTATATGGTATTGTAACCTCCAATGGTATTGTAACCTCCAAACAAACCTACAGTTTGTTGCCAGAACAGTTCAATTATGAATTGCTGTCCATAAAAAACCCAATATCTACTTCAATATAGACATGTTGAAAGTTGTGAACAGGAATGAAATTATGTACTTATAATTTTAATACATATTAAACTATATTTGATTCCATAATTTTCAGATGGGTTTATAAAAAATAATCTTGAGGTTTCAATTGTTTCAAAAACTTTTGGTGTATCTTTCTAACAAAAGGGTGCATAGAAGCATCTCTTTTGATGAAATCTCTGATGACCCAAAGTACCAAGTTCACATGGTACTTTGGGTCTGACAGTATCAAACAATGCAGGCTCTCTCAAAAGTGTCTTATTACTTTACGATCTTGCAGACTTTATAGGACGAGCATTGGGACCCAAAGATTTATAGAAAGAATAGAATGAAGAATGAAAAATTGAAACAAGTTGCAAAAACAGCAGACAAAAGGGTTAACAGAAAGTGAGTTTTCCAAAAACAAAAAATTATGAAATAAAGCATTGAATCACACTAGAGATTATTTAAGAACACCATATTAGAAGCACAGATGGTTCATATGCATCTGAGCAAATAAAAAGTAAATTTGCCATGATTAAGCTAAAAACATTATGTTTAAAAGGACATTGTCAATTTAAATCACACCTCTTGAAGAAACTTTTCTTACCTAGTACCATGACAAGTAACAACTATGATAGCAGAAACAAAGGAAACAGGATTTTTAGAAGTGTGCTCTATGCACATCTTCCTTGCTTAGCTCACATCCAACACTTATTGGAGTCAGATCCTTTGCATATTTGTAAACACCTTTTGAATTTTCTTTTTCATGGTTTATTTGTAACCAACAAATTTCAGAATGTGGAAGAATTTATGGATGAAGAAACAAAGAAAATTCAGCAAGTGGAATCTAATAGTAAAACTACAAAGTCTGTCTAGGGAATAAGAACAAGGAATACCAATTAGTGATGTTTACAAAACAAAAAGCATAAATATTTCTAAGCCTCATTTCACATCTACCCAGCAACACTACGAGATGCTTGATATTTTGTTTTGGCCAAAGTAATTGTCACAAAAGAAAAAAATGGAAATAAATACAAGAAGGGGGAGGAAACTGTGCTGCCAGCATGGTGTAGTGATTAAGAGCAGGTGGATTCTATTCTGGAGAACTAGATTTGATTCCCCAGTCTTCCACCTGAATGGCAGAGATTTATCTGGTGAACCAAATGTGTTTCCACATTCCTGCTGGGTTACCTTGGGCTAGTCACAGTTCTTCAGAACTCTCTCAGCCCCACCTATCTCACAAGGTGTCTGCTGTGGGGAGAAAAAGGGAAAGGAGTTTGTAAGCCACCTTGAGTCTCCTTACAGGAGAGAAAGGTGGAGTATAAATCCAAACTCTTCTTCTACTACTACTACTACTATCAAATATCAATTGTGGGGCCAGAGCCGCTTCTCTGGTCCTACACAGCAAGATTAGTTTTAAGAAAAACTAAGTTAGAAATAAAAGCAAGGCATCTGATATTAGAAAAACAAACAGACAGTTTACTTAGCAGAATATAGCAAGTTACAGAATGTGAACTCTCCCCAGTGCCCTCGAGTGATAGACACTGAATTCAGAATGTTACAGAATACAGATAAGTTACAGAAGGTGACCTCTCCCTAAGGAGAGGCACGCCCCAATACAATGTTTAGAATGTTACAGGAGATTGCCTTCTCCTGGGTGGCTCTCGAAGGAGGCACAGCCAGTAGAGGAAGACCTGAATTTTTGTAGATGCCAAGACGTCACACAGTCCATCCCCTTACTCTACGTATTATGATTCATATGTGTTCAAACTCCATTGGTCAGATCTGTCTTCTTGTCCACATGAAGACAGCCTATATTTCTACGTATATTCTGTTACTCAAACACTACATGCTGTTAGTTTATGGCCTCTATGCATATACAAAGAACTGCCATAAAAGCTAGCTCACTGTCTTCAAGAAAAACCCATTTGGCCAAGTTTGGCTAAGTTTGGCTCTCAGAGAGAGCTATGTCCTCAAGGTATGCAGGACATTCTTTTGGATCATAAAACTTCTCTTCAATTCCCCAGCATGAAATGTTAAAACATGATTCTAACACTTATACAATGATTCTAAGACAATAGAATTATAGTGAAATACAAATACATGTAAATATGAATCACTCATTATCATTTCTCTGTGCTCATTTAACTATATAGAAAAACCACTTTGTAATTTAACTAATCACATTGGTTTAGCTAGTTCTAACCCAAAAACCTAACCAAGAAAACAAGGTCATATAAAATGCATCTTGTCTTCTGTCACGTAGGCCCTCAGTGCCAAGATACTAAAGATGTTATCTTGCTGGCCTGCATATTCACTGAGAAACCTGGTAACATGGCTTTTTGACCTTTTGCAAACATGCAGGTTTCTGCTGGTCACTTACACAGAAGCTCCATTTTGATTCTTTGCAAATCCTTGGTTCTATAACTTAATCCAATTAATACACATTCTGGCCCATCTCCACAATTCCCCCCTATAATTCATGGTAATTTGAATTACAATCAGTAATCATATTGCCATTAATTATAAAGAAGAATGTGTATTCATGGAAGTTCTCCTTTACTAGTTGCTTTGCAATAGAAATTGCTTTACCATTGAGAACAGATGTTGTTCCAGAACAAACTCCTCTAAAACTAGTCATACATATAGAAAACAGATAAAACACATAACAATTTTTGATTTCCACACAAATCAGTAATCAACCTATTACAAAAATACCCTTTAACCAAGCAACATTTGTCATATTTTTGAGATACAATACATGTCAAATAATGAAATTCCCCTGAACCTTTGAGTTTATATAATGGCTTTGATTATACTTTCCCCTTCACCAAAACTTATCCACTTATAGCCCGTATAACTCGCCAACCTTTTAATATTCTAATCCTAGTAACATTTGTAGCTATGTAAGGGCCATAACTATGTTGGAGTGTTTCTGAATGCTATCCCTAGCACTTACACTCAAATGTGTAGCATTTAATCCCTCCTTGCACAAAAACTGTTTCTACTACAGATTGTAATTGTTTATAATGCAATGCTGAATCACTTCCACATTGGGCAAACAAAGTTTGAACATGCTTAATTCACAATTTAGCTTCACAGAATGTGGTACTAAAATCTCTCAAAATCCACAACAGAAAATGATTTAAACAAACATAAATTGTCATGATTTTTGCAACACACTTGGAAACTAGCACACTCAAATCAGAGTTCTGTTTTAACCAGAAACACACTTCTCTCAGTGGTTTCACACTCCACTTTGAGACAGTCTCTATCAGTTGATCTTCTTACGCTGACAACTCTTCTTATGCTGATTACTCTTCAGCTGCTGCTGCTGACACACAGGCAACTTTTGCATCTGGAGAGATGAATCCACTTCTTGACTTTCTCCAGTTTAAAGCTGCAGTTGTTGTTAGCAAAACCTGGAGCCATCCACTTTTGCTGGAGTGGTTCCGATGTCCACTTCTTGAGGTAGCTTTTTCTGCACATACCTGAAAGACAGAACAAAACACACAACACAGCAATAACAGCACTTGTTCTAACAATCACTGATTTTTGCTTACACACACATTCCTAGTCTCAGAATCTGAATTTTTCCTCACGAACCCTAGACCTGCACTGGTCAGTTCAAAAGGACTAAACCCCGAATTCTTGATAGAGAAGTTTCTGCTGCAAGATCTAAGCTGTCAGAAGAACTTCTGTTCCTTTCAGATTTGCCTCCTGGCAAATTTTGCTCTCAAGTCTCTTCTGCTGCTTCTCAGTCCATTCCACTTGCCGGATTTCAGGACTTTTCAGCATCCACATCATTGCTAAAGTCTCTGTTCCACAGCACTTGGTAGTCAAGCTAGGTAAGACACTTGCTGCTGCTCCCGCTGCAGAATCTGTCAAGAAATCTCTTCTTACCTCTGGTGAAGTACTTTCCTCGTGCATTTTGCACTGGAACTCTCCTTTGGGTTTCCATTCCGCTTCCAGGAGGAGAAAAATCTTCCCTCGCTTTCCCCGATCTCGGTACATCACAGCACTGTTGTTCCACATGTGTTCTTGCACAGGCAACATCATAGGAAAAACATATTTGCTTTCTTCTGTGAAACCTTTACCCTTTGACCTCTCTTCAGCTTCTATCTCCATAGCTCTGCTTTAAGTTTTCTTCGGCCCCGGCTCCGCTTTTGAGCTGGAAATCTTTGCTGACAGGGTTTCTTGCTTCAACCTCATAGCACAATTTCTGACAAAGTCACAACAGAATAGCCAGCCTTACTCACACTGTTTTCCACAAAGCTGCTATCTGGAAAGAAATCACAGTCAGAGTTTAACACAGAGGTATCACTTCTGCATGGCTTGATACAACTCACTTCGCTTATGTCTTCGTGACATCCATTTTCCCAGATTCCTTCTTCAGGCAACACTTTAGCTGGAATTGCTTTTGTTACCTTCTTCCAAGGCTCTCCACTCAAAGCTGTTGGAGCTTTCAGTTCCTCTTCCGCCTCTAGTTGCTAAGCATACACAGACGCTTGAATTCCTTCTGGGTATGTCACTTTCACCTTCCACAGAGGCACAGATTCTATAGGCAAAGAAGGAGAAATGTTTGGGATAACATGGGAATCTAGACATCCTTTCCCTTCCCAAACCTCTTCCTCAACCTTTCCCCGCTCTGGAGCACATGTCAAATTCTGAGTTACAATTCTGCTTTTATCATTACTTTTAGATATCACACATTTTTCCACATAGGCAGGGTTATTTATCAATGCATAGAAACACGCTTCAGATAATTTTGTTCTAGGTAATTTACATGCCTGTCTAATAATAAAAGCATTCATTTCTGAAGAATCACATTGCGATCAAAAGACCCCTTCTAGAAGGCCAATGAATCCTTCCAGAACAACATAAAGCGGCCATAAGTTTTTTTACACTAAAGTTTAGAAAGTGTTTTCTTTTTTTCAGACAAGGAAATCCCAGTTTTTTCCTGTATTTCAATACACATTGCAGTGGAGTAGTTTTCCCACTGGCTTCACCTGGCTGGTTACCCATGGTCCCTTCTATGACCACTTACTACTTTCCCAAGCCGGCCCTTGAAAAAGATTTTTTTCTCTCCCCATGGTCTGCCCCACTGGCCACCCAGGATTTCTTACCACAGTTAGGGTCCAGCTAACTTCCAAGATCTTTGAGATTTCCTCCCAAAAACCTTTTTACCTGTAACTCCAAATCCATACACTCCACACCTGCAAAGTTTATCTTGTACCAGAAAGTTTACTCGGTCTTTCCTTAGGCTGTGAGGTGGTGATGAAGCAACCTTTCACAGGCAAAAAGCCCATGTGCGTGCTAAAAATTGCTTTACTCTCCTCCAAGAAGACTCACAAAATGGTCCCACCATTCACTGCTACTTCACAGTTCACAAAAAGAGTTACTTTAGTTCACACAAAAGAGTCCTTTTTTCTACTAGTCCCTTCGCATTGTCGCTAAAACTGTGGGGGCCAGGAGCCGCTTCTCTGGTCCTACACAGCAAGATTAGTTTTAAGAAAAACTAAGTTAGAAATAAAAGCAAGGCATCTGATATTAGAAAACAAACAGACAGTTTGGCATTTAGCAGAATATAGCAAGTTACAGAATGTGAACTCTCCCCAGTGCCCTCGAAAGTGGTAGAGACACCTGAATTCAGAATGTGTTACAGAATACAGATAAGTTGGTAGAAGGTGACCTCTCCCTAAGGGAGAGGCACGCCCCAATACAATGTTTAGAATGTTACAGGAGATTGCCTTCTCCTGGGTGGCTCTGGCGGCTGAGGCACAACCAGTAGAGGGCAAGACCTGAATTTTTTGTAGATGCCAAGATCGCCACATTGAAGTCCATCCCCTTACTCTACGTATGATATGATTCATATGTGTTCAAACTCCACTGGTCAGGATCTGTCTCTTTGTCCACATGAAGACAGCCTCATATTTCTCATCGTGTATATTCTTGTTACTCAAACACTACATGCTGTTAGTTTATGGCTCCTCTATGCATATACAAAGAACTCTGCCATAAAAGCTTAAGCTCACTGTCTTCAAGAAAACCCATTTGGCTGGAAAAGTTTATTGGTGCCATAAGTTTGGCTCTCAGAGAGAGCTATGTCCTCAAGGTATGCAGGACATTCTTTTGGATCATAAAACTTCTCTTCAATTCCCCAGCATGAAATGTTAAAACATGATTCTAACACTTATACAATGATTCTAAGACAATAGAATTATAGTGAAATACAAATACATGTAAATATGAATCACTCATTATCATTTCTCTGTGCTCATTTAACTATATAGAAAAACCACTTTGTAATTTAACTAATCACATTGGTTTAGCTAGTTCTAACCCAAAAACCTAACCAAGAAAACAAGGTCATATAAAATGCATCTTGTCTTCTGTCACGTAGGCCCTCAGTGCCAAGATACTAAAGATGTTATCTTGCTGGCCTGCATATTCACTGAGAAACCTGGTAACATGGCTTTTTGACCTTTTGCAAACATGCAGGTTTCTGCTGGTCACTTACACAGAAGCTCCATTTTGATTCTTTGCAAATCCTTGGTTCTATAACTTAATCCAATTAATACACATTCTAGCCCATCTCCACACAATACTATTTCCAAATAGGCTTAAAAATATTCATAGCATAGCCCATGATAGAATACTATCTGCTAAAATGCTGGTTTCCTGATTTGAAAGTGCTAAAGTTCTGGCTAAAGAGAAACAGACAGCCATTAAATTAACAGAACCTCTTTATGAAGCCCTCTGAAGAAAATCCTGTGTGCCTCATTACTACACTGTTGTAGTAACTAAAATGTCACACAATTCCACTACCTCATTGTAATCTCTTGAGCTCTCAAGAATTTTGTTCATGAGGCTTCTCTAACCCTCAGCAAAAATTTTGAGAACAAGCAACAGGCTTCTAAGGGAAGGGAAGTGACAGATCTGCATTGCCCATTCTTTCCATGTAGTTTTATCATCGATGCGACCCAGTTGTTTTTTATTTTTTCATTGTTTACTCTGTTCAAACCTTAGATTTTATTTATTCATTTACAAAATTTGTAGCCTGTCTTTCTACCCTTACAAGGGCTCACCAAGGTGGCTAACAATTTAATACATACATGATAAAATCACATTGTAAATGTTATTAAAATCAACTTCCAACACATCATTTAATTTTTAAAAAAACTGTTAATTATATGCTAAATATAAAAACAGCAAAAAAAACCCCTATTGGTTAGGAATCTGGGTTCATTAAGGAAATGCCAAGCAAAACAAAAATGAAACACTGGATGCCAAACAAAATGCTGATGCAATACAGCAGCAAAAGGGGACAGATGCATCTCCCTGGGGAGAGAGTTTCAGAGCTTTGGAGCCATGGGAATGTTCTCCTAGATTGCCACCCACCTAATCTTAGGAGACACATGCAGAAGTTTAGATGAGTTCTGTGCCAAGCTGTACTTCTGGTTGATATTAAACATCTTTCTCATTTTCTCATTAAAGCTCTATTTTGCTTTTAAGTGGTGTGAGTTTACTGGCCAACCCCAGAAGTGCTTGGTTATGTTTCTGACAGCAGCTGGCCTTTTGCCACTACAGTCTTAAATCCTGGGTCAGACCTTCTGCTCGCCAGGAAAACCTCTGTTGGGATTAAGCTTCTGTTTATTATTCTGCATCCATTCCAAAACTGCGTCCAGGCACTACTTCAGGGTTTCTACAGCTTCCCCGGGATCAGCTGAAAGTGTGAGAGAGAGATGAGTGTAATCTGCATAGCCCAGCCCAAATCTCCATATTACCTCACTCAGCAATTTTCTATATATATAAAAATCTATCAGTGTGTTTTTCTGCTGACAGGTAATCTCCCAAACTACTGGACCGATTGCTTTGAAATTTTCACACAATGTCGCATTTGCATGCGGCCAGGTTTCCGTACTGTTTCCACATCTCCCATTGTGTACATTCCACAACTGTGCCCGTTATTGTGTACATGCCACACCTGTGACAGTTGGAACCACAGTTCTGTTTCGCAACAGCGCCATCTGCTGGCCGTCAAAGCAACACCCTCTGATACAAGGGAACCAACCACGTCTTCCTTGAAAACCACTGCCTTATGGAGTGAAAGGGATGGGGCGGGCCATCTGCACATGGCCCACCCACACTAGCAGAGGAAGGGGAAGGTGAGGGAGGGTCCAGGGGTTTGCTGGACCAAACGCTCTGAAAAATGAACACAACGTAGCTCATGCCTCCCAGCATGTTTTCCGCTACATAATTCGCCTGCAAGGGAAGGGAGTGAAAGGGACAGTACCAGCCACCTGCACATGGCCCACCCACCCTAGCAGAGGAAGGAGAACCTTAGGGAGGGACCGGCCGGGTTGCCATGCAAGGGAACGGGAGAGAGGGAGGGGAGCGAGGGGGCCCTTGCCCCTCCCCTCCCTTGCAATCATTGTGCAATGACACATGTTTGAACCATTCGCTTCCCCTTTTCTTTCTTTTCCACTTCACCAGACTCAGCCACAGCAACCCATGGCCGGGCCCGCTAGTTCCATATAGATGTTAAAGAGTATAGGCATCAAGATAGAACCTTGTAGGACCCCATAGTCCAAAGGCTCGGGCGCTGAACAGCAGTTCCCTAGCATCTACCCTCTAGGTAGGACCAGAACCACCACAGAATGGTGCTTCCAAGTCCCAGCACAGATAGGCAGTCTATGATGTAACTGTAACCCCTTGAGTCCCCAAGGGCCAGGTTCGAAGTCTAGGGTAATACTAATAAACTCAAAGTAAACATCCAATTTATTAAAAGACAACAAAAAAGCATTTGTGAAAACACTGATCCTTTCTGCACAGAACCAATAAAACATCCTGAGGATTGGGGAAATGGTGTCTTGGGGAGTCCACACAGCTTTTATTCCTAAGACGTTCTCAGGATGTTTTATTTTTGCTCAAGACAACTTATTTTAAAGTACTGGAAGCTAATATGTGAACTTTTTTTAACAAGTCGTTTTCAAGACATCTCCTGCTTGGCTGTGAGAACACAGAAAGGATACATTTAATTTTTTCCACCTTCTACCCCCCCCCCCCATTAGAGCACTTACTTTTATTAGCACAGCAGCTTGCACCCACCATTTTCTTCCATTTCAGACACTCTCTACTGCCACTATTTGCTGCATTTGTTTCCCATGAAGGTTTCCTCTTCTTGCAGCTCATCTGATTACTGTTTCCTTGGCTCATTCCGCACATGCAGAATAATGCACTTTCAAACTGCTTTCAGTGCTCTTTGAAGCTGTGCGGAATAGCAAAATCCACTTGCAAACAGTTGTGAAAGTGGTTTGAAAATGCATTATTTTGCGTGTGCGGAAGGGACCCTTGTAAAACATAAAGTTTGTTTCCCCTGCTGATCCCAGGTCTACCCAATTCTTCTTAATGAGTGATAGAACAGTCCTCTAAGTGGCTTTGATTCTCAGATGGTGTCTGCATACCTACAAGAACACCACACCCCCCCCCCCGAACAAAAGAAACAAAAAAAGAAAACATACTGTATTCATGAAGGTTTTACAAGGAAATTACAGTTGGATGAGCTGCAAGCAGAGGAAACCTCGGTGGGAGACAAATGCAGCAAACAGTGGCAGCAGGGAGACTCCCAAGGTGCAGAAAATGGTGGGAGCCAGCTGCTGTGAAAATGAAATAAGTGCTCTAACGGGACGGGGGTGGAAGGCAGGAAAAATAAAACATCTGCTATGCAGACAAAAAAGCCAAGAGGGATTCTTTTAAAAATGTCTTAAAGATGTTTTATTTGTGCTGTGAAGAAAGAAAAAAACCAAGACTGTTCTTTTGAAGACATCCTAAGGACATCTTATTGTGTTGTGCAGAATTGGCCACTGGTTCTCTAACCATTGTCTTATAGCAGAGTCCTCTTCACAGTCCTTTGCAGAACATACAGACAGCACTGTGTGTTCTTCTTGTGAACAAATCTGGAGCACAGTCCCAAAAAAATCCCTCTTGCTGCAGCAAGAATTCTTCCTGGAAAGACATTGGATGATTCTTTGATCATTGCCTTAGGAGCAGTTCCCTTTTTCTCCTGGCAAGACAAGGTGGTGACAGCTCTACACTAGAGTACTTCAACACAGCAGTTATGGCAGATGCTGCTCTTTCCTCTTCCCAGTTACTGCTGGTCTGAAGAAGACTTGCTCAGCTCTTTCCAGGTACTGCAGTTTTCAAGGAAGATAGCTCAGCTCTTCCAGCTAGCAAGTTTGCTTTTTCTGTTCAGTCCTTTCCAGATCCAAAGCTTGTGAAACAAGCTTTGCTCTTCAAAGACTACTATCAGTGTTCCTCAATCAATCTTCTCTTCTTTTAGCTACCCTAGTCCTGTTTTATATCATCTTTTAGTGCTATAGTGCGCATTTCAAAACCATATCCATTGCCATTATGCAAATTAACATAAGCCCATGCACACATCAGCCATCTGCTAGTCTGTTCTGGCCTAAGATCTATCAAAATATCTGTCTATCAACATATCTGTGATCTATTGGACCTAAAACTCGTGTGTTTTTTAGTATACCCTTCATATACACTTCAGTATATACTGCATACACTGAAAGCTTCTGAAAGATCTAGGACAGGGGTAGGGAACCTGCGGCTCTCCAGATGTTCAGGAACTACAATTCCCATCAGCCTCTGTCAGCATGGCCAATTGGCCATGCTGGTAGGGGCTGATGGGAATTGTAGTTCCTGAACATCTGGAGAGCCGCAGGTTCCCTACCCCTGATCTAGGAGAATCAACAAATTCATTCTCCCCATCTCCTGGTGCAAGTCACCTACTGGGACAACCAAGGTTGTTCCATTCCCACAGATTGGAAAGCCTAAACCCAGATTGGAAGGCAATTGGGATACTTTTGTGGGAAGAAATTCAGTAGTTCATATATAATGCTAGCATATAAATCATAAAGGACTTTGGGGAGTAGTAGACAAATGACCATGGATGTATCCAGTCTTGTTGGTACTATTTTTTTAAAAAAATATGAATATTTGTTTTATACTGACTATAAAGTTTCACCTGTACAATTGCTTCGTTTACCTCACATTGGATAAGAAAGAGTCACAGACCTTGGACAATATTAATGGATGTCTTTTTTATATAGCTTACTGTCATATGTTAATAGTTCATTAGAACACTGAATATTAATGATATAAATTAGAATGTCAAGAAGAGGGTATTTTATAAAGTTGTTTTCTATCTATTTTAATATTATTGGTAAAAAAAATATATCCAAAGATAATTCAAAGATATTTAAAACAACATTTGCTAGTAAAGTTAATTGCCAACAGAAAGGAAGTTCAATACTGGAAGAACTATCCAAATCAGTTTAATATGTTCCATCATTGTCAATAATAATCCCTTTCCCATTATAAATAGTACTTCAACAATATTATAGGACATATTTTTAAAAGTTTGCAAATTGTAGTTCTTTTTCTTTCCCACCCCTCTAAAAATCTGTGAAATATTTACAAGATGGTACTCAATCCTTTTGTATTGGAATATGCTATTTATTTCAATAATACTTGCTTCAGTCAAATGTTGGTATTGATGAAAGGCACATTTGCAAATTTTCTATTTATCTTGATCTAAATTAATGTGAATCTCCACATTCTTTTTCTTCTCTGATGTTTGGTATTAACTTCAAGAATGGACAACATGAAAACATACTACTGCTTGTGTTAATTCTTTTGATTCTTATGACAGTTACTAAATAACTTTTATGTTTAAAAGAGAATACTGTAATTCAATTAATAGTGTGCTGACACGTTTGCAAGTGATTTTATGCACAGTGTTTCACCAATAAGTCATGAAGGATCAAAGGTTCTAATTAATTTTCTTGAGAATAT
Organism: Sphaerodactylus townsendi; assembly: GCF_021028975.2. Taxonomy (NCBI): domain Eukaryota; kingdom Metazoa; phylum Chordata; class Lepidosauria; order Squamata; family Sphaerodactylidae; genus Sphaerodactylus; species Sphaerodactylus townsendi. The sequence continues at coordinate 123,463,441 of NC_059425.1, read as the reverse complement.
ATACATGGGCAATGGACTGCAGAGGTACAGTTAGTTTGAACGTCCAGATCTGTCAGGAAACAAATGCTACTATATTAGAAGTATGTCAGTCCCTGACAGGAAAAAGGCGGGAAAATCTGACAAGCCTGGTCAGTGAGTGGCTTCCTTGCCTGAGTGATATTGGAAGGTGTGGGAGGTTGATTGCAACAAACTTGCAAACTGTGCATATACTTTTATAAAACATCAAGAAAGCATTCTGAGTTATTGTTTTGATCAACTGTAGTGCAGAAGTTGTTTCTAGTGCCTCCAAAACATATGATCTTATGTATATCATGGACTACCAATATAATTCTAAGCAGAATTACACCTTTTGAAGCCCTTGGAAGTTAATTTACTTAAAATATTTTACTCTGCTAGGATGGCCATGTATGTCATCAAAGTCATCTCATGTACAGGGCTAACAGGGACTTTTTTCTCTAAAAATGGTCATTGACTCAGGCTTCATTGCCTCCAACACATTCCACTAAAGGACATTTTTTTTAATCCAGCTGCAAGAGACTGTTCTGAAAACTAGAAGACCATCCATATATTTTTTTTTCAACCCACATTTGACAACAAAGAAAATTAACAGGACTATGACAGAATTAAGGTCCCCCCCCCCCCATAAGAAATGGATACCTTGGACAACTTCAAATGAGATGTTGTAGCTAGCTTGTTTTATCCACCACTCTGAACTTTATTTAGACCACACTGTAATTGCTGGCCATCTTGTTTTAGTATAGACTTTCAGCACATATATGCTTTTCAACCATGCCTGAAATTCAGATCAACACATGGATATGAAATACAATATAAGATGAAATCATATTCTGCTTATCACTTTCATGAAGCTGAGTCAAACTACACTTAACCAGAAGCCTTGAAGAACTGCACCACCACAACTGTAAACATTTTGATGTTTGATAATCAATATTTCAGCAGGAGCGTCTTCCAAGTCCAGCTGTATGGATTTCCTTGCTTTCTAGAAGGCAGTACATACTACATGCTATTTCCAAGCCCATTTAACGCAATTGTCCAACAGCACTTAGGAAGCAGTTACCACAGAAACCCAGCAGAGACCAATTAGTCACATGATTAAATTATTTAAAATAATCCAGGGCATCTGCCGCCTTGTTCAGCTAACATCTCCTTCCATGCAAGGCACTCTGGATAGAGCAGTAATTGGTGTAAAAACTCATGTGCTTTCAATTAAATATTTTTTTATAATTAATAGTCTACATTTTCCAGTACTCAGAATCGTATTTTTTTGTTTAATCAATAAGGATATAAAATACAGAAAATATTCACATACATATCTGTAAGTTGTTTGTTGTATGTTTAACCTGAAAAGATCAACATTTTTACAGCTCCACTTTGTATGATATGGGTTTAATTTTATTCCATGTCATTAATCTCTGTATAATGAATCATTGCATTGCTCCTTTTCTTACAAGTCATGTGTAGTATCAAATTTATAAAACAGCAGATTTAGCAACAGTGGGATTTGTTATGTGAGGGATAAGAGGATTTAGAAACATTTCAATTGCTCAGTTAAGGTTCTGGAGGTTTTAATGACAGCGTTAAAAATACTTGCCTTGGGAGCTCTGTAATATGTGTTAGCAGTTAACCCATTAATTCTGAAGTACTATGAAAAATGATTGTATATTGTCTCTGTTTTTTCCCAAGTAACCATGTTTTGGCAATGTGACATGCTTAAGTGGAGCAGACTTCCTGTATTATAGGTGTATATAGAGTTGAGAAGTTATTTAATAATGAAGGTTTGAAGTCTCAGTTTCTTGAAGCATATTGTCTTGTTGCTCACTGGCAGATATTTGTATCCCCCACCCCTTTTTTTTTAAAGTTAGTAATATACACACTTCCAGGCACCACCAGTTTCCAGTATCCATACCAGTTATCTCCAGCTCTGACTGTGCTGATCTGGTTTGGGATGCTGAAGAGAGTTTGGCTATCTTGCTGGTGTACTGGCCATTTAGCGAACCAGCAGATGCCCTGCTGGACCTGTTAGAGGTAGTGTCAAGCTCAGGCTTGAGACTTGCAAATGATTGTCTTGGGGGACTTCAATGTCCAGGGCAATACATCTTCTTCTATTCGGGCTTTGGACCTAGTTATCTTCCATGGTGATACTGGAACTCTCTCAGATTGTGCCATCTCCCATGCATCAAGCTGGCCTTATATGAGATTTGGACTTTGGTATCGGGGCAAGTATAAGTCTGATCTCTATTGGTAGAATGCCATGGTCAGATTATTTTTATCGTATCTTCTAGCTCATGCCCAGCACAATTATTTAGGGTAATTAGGTCTCTCATCTCTCTCTCAGAGGCATCCTGAAAAGTTAGAGATTCAGCAATTAGGGATGAGGCTTTTGCAGATAAAGTCTTGTTGCTCTGCTAGGACCCTCCCATCAGTATTGATACAGTGAGGGAACTAGAAGCCCGTTGGCTATTTTCAGGTACTATATCAAACCACTTCATCTGACTCTTTTGGGCAGATGTAGACAGAATCCTGACTGCACTGGCGCAATGCCCATTGGGCAAGGTGGGCAGCTGCCCAGGGCATCACCTTGTGGGGGGGCATCAAAATGCTGGGTTCGTTTTTGGGTATTTTAGTGTTTTTCCATTTCTGGCCTGCAGGGGGTGCAGTTTTTAGGCTAGCAGCACCAATATTTCAGCGTATCATCAGGAGACTGTCCTTATGCTACTCCCCAAGTTTGGTGAGGTTTGGTTGAGGGAGTCCAAAGTTATGGACTCTCAAAGGGGGTGCCCCTATCCCCATTGATTCCAATGGGAGATAATAGGAGATGGGGCTACAGTTTTGAGGGTCCATAACTTTGGCCCCCCTGAACCAAACTGCACCAAACTTGGGGGGTATCATTAGGGCAGTCTCCTGTTGACACCCCGAAAGTTTTGAGACTGTGCCTTCAGAAATGTGCCCCCCACAGCCTGCAACCCCCATTGACAGCAATGCAGAAAACTCAATGCAGAACAAAGATTCTTGGGCACATTTCTAGGATGTTCCTGCAGGGGGTGCATTTTTGGATGTATTGGCACCAAAATTTCAGGGTATCATCTGGAGATGATGGCACCCCCCCAAGTTTGATGCATAAGGACAGTCTCCTGATGATATGCTGAAATGTTGGTGCTGATATGTCTAAAAATGCACCCCCTGCAGGCACCAATGTCCTGGTGCAAAAAAAAATTTGGTCGTGGTGGAGTGGCTGCCCATGGGGGGGGGGCATCCCACTCAGGTTTTGCCCAGGGCTACAGTTTGCCCAGGGCTGCCTCATTACACCCCTGCCTGACTGCTGTGAAGCCTGTTGGACCTGGGTCTGTCATGGTTGGTTAAAGCCAATGGTGATGGGTTACAGGCCTCCCAGTGGACATTAAGATAAATAAACATTGTCTTTAACTAATATGCTAGTGAAAAATAATAGAAGCATGTGACATTTGTTTGCAGTAGATATAGTCCTACAACTCCAGGAGCTTCAGAAAGAGGTCAAGCTATTCTTGCTATATCTTTTGCCTTCTATCTAGAAATAATTTCATTCCATCCAAGGGTGCTTTTCTGCAGACTTAACAACATGTGTCAGTGAACTTACACTTCTGCTGGTGGGTGAGAGAACATTTTTTTTTATGATTCCCCTCCCACGGCAGGCCTGAGTGCTGTTCACAAAGGTCTTCTTATCTGCACAAGTAGTATTTCAGGGATTCAATGGGTTGCATCTGTGGGGAGGCAAAAGAGCCTTGTTCCATGATTTTGCAGGATTCACAGTATTTCAGATTCAAACCTTGGAATATATTACACTTACACAACCAGTATTATGTCAGGACTGCAAACTTTTTTTACTTAGTGGGCCTGTTCTGACGACATTAGCAACAGCCCTGCACAGGCACTTTAACCTGGTGAAATTTTCAGTCCACCGTTCTCCTTGCCCTCAGATGTGTTGCTACTTTTTTTTGCTTGTCAGGCTTAGCATAGAATCTGGGAAATAGGAGGTTGTGAAAGGAAACAGCTCTTAATACAACTGCACGGAGGCCACTTCTGCAATTATATGGAAAGTGGACATAGGATGTACCATATATTGAATAAGATAATTGGTCTGTCTTGGTCAGTATTGCCCACTCTGACTGGCATTTCTTCTGCAGAGCCTTAGGTGGACAAAGGTGTTTCCACCCACTGCTGCCTGAGATTCTTTAAAAAGAAAAAAACTGAAAATGCCAGGGATTGAAACTGGGACTTTCTGTATGCCAAACATGTGTTCTATGTGAGCCATAGACCTTTCCTTTGTGATGGGAGTGAACAGCTGCTTATAAACATATGGACAATGCTTTTGTGTGTTCATTGTAACTGTATGGTGGCTATCTATACAACAGCTCAGTAAAGCAGGTGAATACCATTATTTAGGAAAGAGGAAGGGACTAAGACTGAGACTGTGGCTTTTCTGAGGCCATTTAATGAGTTCATGTCAGAAGTGAGATTCAGAACAAGGATATCTTGATTCATCCACTGCACTACACTAAGCTGTCTTCTGATGGCACTTGAGACCTCTAATGGGCTTTAACATGAATTTGAAAAGAAATATAATGACTACTTCCTCCTCTGTTGTTACTGCCTTGACTACAGACTGCAGCAAAGAGGCATATAACAAGTATACAAAGTAGGGCTACTAGTACAAAGAGGTTAAAAGAATGTCCAAAATAAGAAAAGGACTGCATTAGAAAGTGCTAGTTAAGAGATTATTGGCTTGCTATTTCTGAGTATGGCAACAGAGTAACGTAGCTTTCTTTAGCTGATGGAATAGCCTGAATAAAATACAGATCCCCAGGTGCATTAATTCATGCCTAAAGAGCAAGTGCCAACAATACTCAATCTACAGCAGACTCTTGTGAGATGGAAGAAATAATAGTCTGAATTTAAACTGTATTTTTAAACATTCTAGAATTTTGAGGTCGTGCTTCAAGCAGATTAATATACAGTACTTTATTAATGTATGTTGCTAAAATATCAAGCACAAGTTTTTCATAGTCATGGCTAGGACACGAAACTGTTGAAAAAGATGTAGGCACCTTGCCAAGCCTGCTATCCAGATGCCCTGAGTCTGGTTGCATAGCAAAGTGCTTGCATATTCAGTGTGTTTCTACAGTGCACACGTGGATGCTTCTTTGACAGAAAGCAATACATGAAACAAGAGCTACAGCAAAATGATTGCAATGACAGGTAAAGATTTTATCTGCAGCATGCCTACTCAATAAAAAAGGAGAAAAAATTCTAGGAAATTTCATACTTCACACAAACTTTTAAATACCGTAAATAGATATAATAAATGCTATTAAGCATTTGCATTAGAAAAATAATTCGCTTTTTCAAAATGAACAAAATGAGCATTAATGGATATTTAACTCAATTATTCTGCTAAATGCACCTAACCGAAATTCTCAGATTTTAAACCATGTTTTTATTAGTTACTGTCTGGTTTCCAATGTTTCCAGAACTTTAGTGGAAGTTATTAATGGCTACTGCTTCTGGATGGGAAAAAAAAGGTTTTCTTATCTTAAAGGAGCACGCTTTAAAATTCAACAGACATTTGAGCTCCTCAAGAAGCAAGACAGTGCTTTTAGGCTAAAGAAAGAAAGTTGAGGGATGCACCAGCAATTTCTAATGTAAAAAAACCTAGAGAGCAGAGAAAATAATTGTTCAGACATTGAAACCAATGGTAGATATGCTTAAATATGCTAAACACTAAGGAAATGACCATTGGAGCTGCAGCTTATGGAAATAATAATGATGTCTTTTCTCAGAGGTTTTCAAGTCAGGATAGATAGGCATGCTTTATTTATATTATTTCCTATCTAGACCGAGGACTAGTACTAGATTAATTTATCATGGGATTCCTTACCAGTTTGAAACCCTATTTTTGTACAGATTTCATAGTTCTTGACGTTATCCCTTATTTACTTTTTGTTTTAAGTAATATATTTCCTGTTGTGCATTAAAAATGTTTCTCCACAGTGGTTAGTTATAAGAATAGCTTTTGTGGGCTTTCTGGCTCCTGTCAAGACCAAATGCAGTTTAAACTAGCTTCTCCTTGTAACATTACTACTTCACAGAAGGCTTCACATTTTGTATGATTTTACAGCACAGCTGCACTCAAAACTAAAACAGACTGTGTATATAGTATAATACACATGCAGTGGCCATATTATAGGCTTTCCGCCATATCTCTAGAATGGCATATATTTCACTGCCAACAGTGCCAGCAGCAAATAAACAAAAGGAGGACATCTCACAATTCTTTGCCAGGACTGGCTGGGCTGTGATCAGGACAACCAAAGGCTTTCAAAGGGCTCCTTGGCATGTTCGTACAGAGGGACAGAGAAAAAATGTCACTTTTCATTTAAAAATCATTTATAGTTTTATGTTCCTTTTTATAGGCTGTGTTTCCAGTCAGTTTAACTAATGGTGAGGGAAACATATGCAAGTAATGAGCATTCTAGGAGCAACACTGGCAGTAATTTAAACAATTTGATTGTTTGATGCTTCTTTTGTGACTTTGCTTCAGAAACTGTTTGAATGTATACACATCTTCATGTCAGCTATGCGCACCAAGACATGCTGGGGAGGGGGAGGAAACACATGTAGGAGCTTCAGACATTATGGTTTTAGAAAATCCTACAGCATACACATACTAAATCTGTAATATATGAAGTTACCATAACTCTGTAATTCTAAATTAACTTTTCAGGGTGGGGGTGGGGGGTGGGGGAGTTATGTTCTAGTAAGTCCAGTGGAATTTTCTCCAAGGAAACATGTTGAAGACAAGAAAATTAGTCACATTTGACAGAACTTTTTTGTAACAAGGCAATACAAAACTGAAGCATAGGTCTATTTGAAAATTATTTTGCCATTCATGTTAAAATTTACTGTGGGTTCAACTTTTTAAACTATTGCCAATTGTTCTGCTTTAAGCCCTATTTAAAAATCTTAAAATTTAATATTAGAATTATTGATAATGCCCGAAGAAATACAGATCTTAACTTACTTATCAGGAAATTTTAGACAACCCTTAAACAACATTCCAAGTAACACGGGGCAACTCCCATTACATTGTCAGAACTTACTATAGAGAAGACAGCAGTGCTGGAAGCCAGCAGGAAAACTGATTTCTGGACTTTTACAATCAAAGGATGATTAATGCTGCTAGCTATTGTAACCAGAAGCAGCACTTAGTTACTTTTGTTGTTACATCAAGTTCTCCTTCATTGCTTCATACTGCTACATTTTTATATCATCTGTAATTTCATTTCCATTAGCCTTGTAACATTTTCAACATCTACCATAGAAAACATTCATGCAATTTATCAAATAAATAAGGAGCAGGAGTTCAATTCGTTCGGAACACAGAGTGATCATATCTTGCGGTGTTTCTGGCCATGCAATCTTCCACACAGTAGTGAATGTGTCATGGAGGAAGAGGCCATATCGTGCAGGGGAAAGATGATGTGGGTCATTCGAAACATGCATTATCCCCTCATTCTTGTATCCTTTGTTTGCCTTGTGGTGGTGGTGGTGGTGGTGGTGGTGTGTGTGTGTATGAGAGAGAGACAGAGAGCAAGAGAGAGCTGCAGGATCAGTGAAAAGAGTTGAGAGTCTTATGAGATCAGATGGGACTAGCGCTTTCTCCTTGATCAAAGAATTTATGTGAAAATACCTTTGATAGATGCATCTTGAACTTATCTCTTGATCAGGCAGGGATTCTGGGAAAGGTCAAAAGGATTTCCCAATTCACACTCATCCACCTATTGACTGCCTCATATCTTTCCAACCAAATTTGACCTGCTATTCAGATTATGGCAGTAGATCTGCTGGTCAGACAGCAATTCCACTATTCTTCACTCATCTGTACCACAGAGATCAGAAAACCCCTTCCTACGCACAGCAGCCAGTTGAGCTAACAACGGCCGTTTCTTCACTGGTGGGGGAGAGCATGGAGGCTGTGTGAACAGCGCCCCAGGGACTATGTTTTTACCATCCCAAGGGTGCTGTTTTTGGCCCGTGCAAAAATAGCCAACCTGTGATTGAATCCCCTGTAAAGCGTACAGTGCTTTACAGAGTTATTGTAAAGGCCATCCTAAATGCAGATGGTTCTTCATTCTCACACAAATAAGTCAGTAGTACTTCCAGGATTTACCTGCCCTTGTTTTGACATCACAAAAAGGAATGTTGAACCATAATCATTCATCTTTTTTAGTGGACAGAAGATACTTTGGATCAGACTATTCTTATTATCCACCTGTTAAAGGTATTGTCTACCCTCCATAAACCTTTTGTAAATCAATGGGAAATTTAACCCATTTAGTCCCTGAATGATGGGGAGAGGGAGAGAATTCCTTCTGTCCTCCCCCCCCCCCCACCCCAGTGACCTCAGGATTGTTCTATACTTGGGCCATCTGCCTAGTATCTGACTGCTAAGGTTTTTAAAACAATAATGAAAAAATATCATTTTGTGAACAAGCCTGGAGATACCTTGAGCTTGTGTACCCCATTCCCTCTCCTCTTCATTGTCCATGGAAATCAGTCATTTCCACTGTAAACCATAGTTTGTTGTTATTCCTGAGCCTCACAACTACCATGCAAACCAGGAGTCCAAACTATACTTTAATCCTGATTTGCAGAGAATAGAATAAATAATGGGTTGTATATAAAATTAACATTAACATTTGGACTCAGGGAATTCTGCCTGCACTGTACAATGTTGTGTCTTTCTCCTTTCCTGCAACAGCCTCAAATTACCCCCAGTTGTGGTCCTGAAGAAGAGGGGATCCCCAACAGAACTGAGGTGGATTTAGGGTTACCATGGGTGGGGGAAAAATTACATACTATAGGTGGAGGTCTTGCCACCATGGAGTAGTTAGTCTCGACCGAGCCCAACAATTTGACATAGAAGTGTATAATGTCTGAATCATAGGTTAGAAAATTATTTACCACAAAAATGTCTGTTGTGTTGATTATATGTGGCTCCCTATAACTGCATAGTGTTGTAGTTTGGCACATGTGATTATCTGCTAGCACATGTGTATGCAGGTATATATGTGAGGGAATGGTTTGCTTCAGTGGTATTTTGATGCCTGGTCAATAAAATTATTTTAAAAGAAGAGTTGATCAAACTGCGCCCCAAACACAAGGGATTAATTTTTTACAATAGGTAACCTAACTAGTTATGAATAATTGTTGCTTTATAAGAGCACAGTTTGTTCAGTGGATGTCTGTACCTTACTGTAGTTAGTGCAGGTGTGATGGACCCCCTCACCTTCTTATAGAATAGAATAGAATAGAATAGAATAGAATAGAATAGAATAGAATAGAATCTTTATTGGCCAAGTGTGATTGGACACACAAGGAATTTGTCTCCGGTGCATATGCTCTCAGTGTACATAAAAGAAAATACATTTGTCAAGAATCATAAGGTACAGCACTTAATGATTGTCATATAGGTCTAGTAAGCAATCAGGAAACAATCAATAGTAATAAAAACATAAAATGTAAAATCATAAAATAAAATGAAATGTCAGCACAGGCTATAGTCATACAGTCTTATCTTATCCTTATCTGAGGCAGGCTAAACACATTCTGACTGAACTGATCAAATATCTCACCTTTCCTCAGGGGCTGAGTTGCTTAGTATGGTACTGTGAGGTGATTTAAAGCACTATCGCTCAGTCCTATCGCTCCCCAGAAGGTGAAAGGAGCCTGTTTTTTAACTTTTGGCAAATCCCCTTATCAAAGCACCAAAGAATACTTAGGCAGGTTTAACACATAGAATTAAAGTTTATTAAACAGATGAGGTGGGGAGGAAAACTTAGGTGGGTTGAAAAAATGTAGGAGAGAAATATATACAACTTTAGCTTAGAATTCAGTTTTTAGTTTTCAGGCACTGGGACAGATCTTAATTAGGCTTCTTAAGTTTCAGTTTCAATAGTTTAGATGTTGTAGAGGATTTTATTCAGATGTACAGTAGGTTACTGATATTCCTGGCTAATGGATTACATAGACCGTGGGTCCTAACTTTTACACAGTACACTCATACAGCCTTGACTCAGTTAGCTATCCAAAACAAACACAAATCTTTTTCTTGAGGTAAAACAAATAGCAATCCATCTACAGTGTATAATCCCGCACTAACTGGCTCAGGAATTCTTCTTCCTTAGAATATTGATTCATCTCCCTGTTAATACCATTTATGCCGCTTCTAGAAAATTTAACCAGTCAAATTCCAAAATACCTCAGAGTAGATATGTTTAACACACAGTTACGACAATTAGGTGTTCACTCATAGGAATCAGTATCCAAAAGCATTTCATTCTTTTCCTGTCAGAGATATCCTCCTCCCTCTCTGAGTCATCCAGTTTCTATTATAATCAGAGTGCAGGTTAGCTTACCCAATCAGGGTGCTTCCCTGTTCCTAAGGGGTCTATTTCCCACTCTGAAATGAAAACAACATGTCTCTAGACAGACCTGCACTTTTGGACTCATTTTTATTGTGCAGTCCATCACAGCAGGTATATCTCTCACTGCCTGAATATTATATAGTTATTTTTAATAGTATGTTGACTTCTTTTTTCCTTCCTGTGAAATAGACGTCTTCTGTTTTTGTTCTCACTACATGAGATTTTCATCTATGCTGTGGCAATGTTAGGATGATAAATCTGTACAAAGATATATTAAAGAAACTTGATAGGGAACCATAGAAAATTACCTTCTCCTTAGATATGAGAACTTTTCAATCATAATAAAAAAAGAAAGAAATGCAGGCAAAAAGTGATGAACCAGTCTGACTTTAATTTTTTTTAATACAGATTAAATCTGTTACAGTGAAACCATGTGCCGCATCTATACTATTTTTAATTCTTAATTTCTTACATTTCTCATAGAATTCCCAGTTATTGTAGCACTTTATGATACAACTCAGAATCAAAGAAGGTTGAGATCAGGACAAATACCGAGATATACACAAAGGTTTTCATGTATTGATGATAGATGAAGAGTTGTTGTTTTTTTAGAAAACATCCAGGATGCAGGTTCATTTCTATTCAGTGACCTGCCAAGGCCAGATCCAAAAGAAGTTGTAAAAAAAAAAAAAAAAAGACAGTAACAATAGAAGATCTATTTATTTCTCAGTAGAGAAAAGCCAAATGCTAGATTGGCTTAATATATATTGTTTTAGTTAAGACAAGTGCATTGTAGCACAAATTATCCTAATGCTTTGCAGTAAGGTTGGAGTGATCATGTCCATGTGGACATATTACTATTTTCTCTATGGAAATTAATGCGTAAGGGTTACCCAGTTCATAAAATACACACACACACACACACACACACACACACACACCCATACGTTACTCTTAATGTACAATGTAAGTGTTTACAATATTATTTCATGTACAACTATATTTTTCTGTTAATATTAGTTAATCACTGGGTGATAGTTATATGCAAGTAGGTCATTTTTTTCTGAATAGCAAATGAGTGTTTACCAGTTCACTCCATACCTAAAGGGAGGCAGAACAAACAATTTAAAATTAATCTGAGAAGAAGTCAGGAGTTCAGGAGTCCAACTTAGCTGCAGTCCTAAGAACATGTGAATGGGGAAAAGCCTCGCTGAATAAACTGGGACTTAATTCTGATTAGACATGCTTAAGATTGTTCAGAGTGTCTCTGTTGTGGATGTTCTTATTGCCTGAAATATAAATGTATCAGACTTTATCATTTTCAAACCTATCATGCTAAGGAAAGCCATCAAGTTAAGAAAACATGCAGTATGGTCTAAAAAACAGAGTTGGACCCAAAAAAAGTATGGCCATATACAAATCTTCCCAAACCAGGTAACCCAATTTACATTTTATGCAAATTGTTCACTAACTATACAAACAAAAAACACTGTTATGGAGCTACCAGTTACTTTGCATCTCCACCTGTTAACGGGCTACAAAAGATTGGCGAAGGATCACAGTAAAATCTCTTTGCCTGACAATGCTAGTATTTGGTCTGGCTATCTTTTGGAACCAGACCATGGAGGAAGCTATTCTTTGTTGAGGATGTCATAGGATCGAGCTTTGTGGAATTGAGCCATATGATTCAACCAAAAGGTCATTTTGTCCAGTTCTATAACCAAAGTTAAAAAATAAAACTTCCACCATCTGTCAGGGCTTCCCTATCATAAGGCAACATTTCTCAAATACTTTGAGCTCACACCATGTTTATAAACTTAAGCGGATTCTGCATGGGATCCAAAAACAGCAGTGTGAAAATAGTGTAAAAGGGTTTAAAGCGGTGTAAAAGGGTTTACACCGTTTTCATGCCATTTTCACACCACTGTTTTTGGCTCATGCGGAATCTTGGACAGATTTATGGAGGAGAAGTCGATTTATGGCTACCAATCTTGATCCTCCTTGATCTGAGATTGCAAATGCCTTAACAGACCGGGTGATCGGGAGCAACAGCCGCAGAAGGCCATTGCGTTCACATCCTACATGTGAGCTCCCAAAGGCACCTGGTGGGCCACTGCGAGTAGTAGAGAGCTGGACTAGATGGACTCTGGTCTGATCCAGCAGGCTTGTTCTTATGTTCTTATGTTCCTTCAATCTCCTTCAACCCAGCATCAACAATCTGTTCCACATATGGATGTGTATAGTTCCCTTAAACACAATTGTGCTCATATTTTGAATGCAAGAATCTACGTTGGGGAATTATTCCAACTCTAATATCTCCTAAAACTACACCAAGGGAAACATCATCAATACAATGCACAGCACTTCCCAATTTAAAATGCAGTGATGGAGCAGCTGTCACTTCTGCAAATCTATTGTTCATCAATAATATTTTAACTGAGAGAGACCAACTTATCTAAGTCTGGTGATATAAGGAAAACTCAATTTGTCTTATTTTTGCCTGAAAATTCTACTCCCCCCAGATGTTGTGACTTCTGCTTAGGGGAGGCCTGCCTCCCCGAAATTGCTGTCCTAAAGAGCCTTTCCATGCTGAGCATTTGCAGGATACTTAATCCAGGTTATCCTCAGTTGCTACTTAGTATGAGGAGCTAAATGATGAAATTCTCTGTTAGTATTCAATAATAGTGAGGGGTTACGAACCATGTAATTCTATATGCAGTATCCGAATTTTAGTGCAAAAAAGTAAGTTGAAAAGAAGAGGTAAAATCAGAAATCTTCCTAGTTTTTTTTTCTCATTAGCAATAATAGTGTAAAGTGGGCACAAATCCATTTTTAAAAAAGCCTAGTCAACCCTAGTAGAGAAATTACCTTAAGGAACAGTTCACCTACTTCTGGCAGTCAGATAACATTCCAGTGGTTGAGTACAGCAGTTTCTTGATGGAAAATTATGCTTTGAAGCAGGATAAGAATTCTTTAATCTCTATGTTCCCACCAACATGATAGCGGACACAGGAGTACAAACTGCAGCATATGGATAGGGTAAGCGATTGTGGTACCTTCAAGTGGAACATCACTTGCAGAGCTTTTGTTTTAGAGAGTGAGGGCAGTGTACGTAGGCAATTGCCTTGGTCCTGGCTTAGGTATTCTGAATGAGGAACTCTGTAACTACAGAGATCTGAACCACCAGTAAAAACTGCTACCAACATTTTATAGGAATCCCTGTATTATTTACATAGAAGTAAGGGATTCTACGCAATAGTTCCTAAACAAGGAGCAACTTGGGAGCTGTAAAGCTTGTTATGCAGAGGTCAGCCAAGTCAAGCACTGGGCTCAGCCAAGCCAGTTTGGAGTCAGGACATCCAGAATATATGAGACAGTACAGGCAAAATAACTATTAAACTTCAGCATTGTGTGATATCTCAGAAATAGCTGAGCTGGTTTTTTAAAAAAACTTTTATAGTGCCTCCTGGATAACAGATTAGTCTAGGTTCTGATTTTCCATTCTTTAAAAATAAGAGTGCCACTTTCATATTGAAACTTTCCCTTAAGGTTATTGAGTTACATGAAATATGTCTCTCAGAGGTCACTGGACTCTCAAGTGCAGCATGGATGGCAGCATAGAGATCTGCAGTGGGAGGGTGAAATCAAAGGACATTTTTCCTCTTGTGTGAGTGTACCTTGCTTGAGCAGGAAAGAAGCCAAGTTCCGACCCCGTGGAAAAAAATACATAAACATATTACTAACCTCCTTCATGTGCCTTCTCCCTAGAAATAAAATACAATGTATATGTAGAATTAGTGGAATAGGTATTATATAGAATGCAAAAGTGGTATAGCTGCAGAGGAGTACGAAACATAAGTTGGTGGGGGGGGGGCTGTGGCTTAGCAGAAGAGCCTTTGCATGCAGAAGGTCTCAGGTTCGGTCTCCAGCATCTCATGCTAACAGGACCTGACAACAGGTGACGTGAAAGGCCTCTGCCTGAGATCCGGGAGATCACATCCAGTCTGAATAGGCAATACAGACTGTGATGGACCAAGGGTTGATTCAGTATGAGGAAGCTTCATATGTTCATAAGGAAGGGAACAGAATAGCTGGTGAACCAATAGGAAGAATTGGTGGCTAAAAAAGAGACAAGAATTCAGGTCTTTCAGGACAATACAACAGGATTTCCTGGAGGTATTTGTAAGTTTTGAGAAGCTGTTGACTAATCTGGCCAAAGGATGTTTCAGGCACAGAAAGAGAACTATTAAATAAGGTGTTGAAGATCCACAATGAAATCCCCTGCCTTTGCACTACAGATTTGGATCATGGAGCAGGGCAACCAGTGGGGGCAGGGGCTAAGAGAAGGAATTTAATGCTTCCTCTACATGATGTTCTTGATGTCCCTCTCCAAGGTACTTTTTATCTTTATAGGGAAAACATCATACGTTTAACCTGTCAAGGTAAATAACATATGATGGTCTACATTGAGAAAATGGAAACATAGTTAATAGTGTAGGAGTCTGCAAAAATAAACTACTGCTAAAATTTGGATTTGGATCTAATGGACCTGATTTTTTCAGGCATCCTGGATATTTCCAAACCCTTATATCAGAAAATACAGGTTGTCTGTAAAAATTTGGTTCTTTTAGACCCAAATATGAATTCCACCCACCCACCCACACTCTAACCCCCCATCTCTTCTTCCCCTCACTGATTTGAACTCAAGCAGCAGAGGAGAGCCTTTGAGTTATATGTGGAACCCAGAGGCTGCAGCAGTGGATGTCTGTGCAGAGCTTCAAGTCCTGCTTGGTTAGGCTGAGCTGGGCTTTACGCTCTTTTGCACCCACCCCAGCCTACAAGTCCCATGTGGAACCTGGAGGCCATGGCAGTGGAGAGACTAGCAAGTAAATTAGGGGGAAGGAGATTATTATTTTTTAAATGATGGCAGGACTGAAATGTCTGAATCTTGCTAAACAAAAAATCAGTATGATTTGGGATTTGTTTTTCTGCTCCCTTTAAATTGCTGCCTTTTTAAGGTGAAAATATACCCCATAAAATACCATTAAGATGTTTTTCAGGGTTTTTTTCAGTTCAGCTTTGCTGAATGCATACCTCTATTAAATTGTACCTCATTCCAGTACTGTGATCCATCCCCTCCCTGAATCCCCCACCCTGTTTCTGCTATTTATAGAAGTTCAAAGAGACTCGATATGTGATTTCAGATCTCCAGTGTCACTTGTACAGCTCTTGTCTTAATGTCACTGAAAAAGAAAGGAAACCAACAACATGGATCAAAATTGAAAATAAGAATGAATGTGGACCCCATTGTTAGGACAGTCAACCAGGGCCCCACAGAGCCAGACAGATGGCCTGAGAGGGTCTATCAGCTGGTGTGGGAGGAGGAGCAAGAAGTCAGGAAGAGAAGGGAGGTGGAAGACAGACACGGTGTGGTGCGTAAAGGAAGAGGAAAAGTAGAGGAGGGAGAAAATATTAGAATCAATTGGTCAGTGAGACAATTTCAGATTCTGAACGGGCCGTGTACAGTGGCACAAGGCCAGTAAAAACGTTGTTGTGGGGAAAGACTTTGCACCGCTGCTGCTGAAGCGCAGCTGCAGCGGCATATTCCCCCAACAATGGCATTTTTCTGACTTGCTGGTATAGCAAGTCATTTGAAAAACACAGGTGTCCACCCAGTGCCGAACTAACGGCATCGGGTGGACACCGGCATTTCCCTCGCACCATTGTAGGTCCCCTCTTACCTCCTCTCGGTTGCTGTTAGGGGAAGGGAATTCAATTGTAAACCTTTAGGTAGAGAAAACCGGCATATAAAAATCAACTCTTCCTCTTCTTTCTGCTCACCATGGTCTGGATCACACTGTACTACATTCATAGAGAGGCCAAGAATCCAATAAGTGTGACTCAGTCAGTGCATGGTAGGCTTGACTGGCTTCTCCACCCTTTGAACAGCTTTTGCTGACCAGGCTGAGAAGACCTACCATCCTGTCTCCACCATGAACTTCCAGTACCTTTTCAGGCCAGCCCCAGACTCAAATTCATGGAATGGAAGATAATCTATCTCCTCTTTATTTTATCATTCTAATTAGTAGGTTTAATTAATTGTGGCATTATTAATTTAACAGAATGAATTAACTGCAGTCTCTTTCATTGGAAGGGTACAGTTAATTGACACTAAAATTGGAATCTGAAAGGAGTGATACCCAATTCACATCCTTTTTCATTACAAACATTCAGTCTTCTTCAGCCATTACATTATTGTTTTTTTCAGAGCACCATAGGTGTTGGGCCAGGTAAAATGTCTGCATATGGTCTAGCATCAGTACCTTTCACTGCTGTGTTGCCTTTTGACCATTTAGGCTCCATCTTTCAACCTGATCAGGAAAATATAAACTGCTCTGATGAGTAATTCAAGTAATTCAAGTCACAGATACATATAAGAATTGTTTTTTTGGCTTTCCACATAGCAAGACAAGTTGAAATTCTCCCGTGGTGTACTCTAATATTGAAGTAACAAGAACCTTCTTTAGTGTCAGTTTTTGCATAGTTTTCTCTGAACCTATAACGTTATTCGTATGGTGGACTACTGGTCACACATGGCTTAGTGTTCTTAGCCCCTAGTTTGTTTTTAATACTTTTCCTGACATTCCAGTCTCTTTGAACCTGGTTCCAATAGCTTAACCTAACAGCATTTCTTAGACCTGTCATTATTCAGTCTGTGGCCAGTAAGATAGTAACGTCTTATGCTTTGTTTGGCTTCATGGGCAGTTAAAGCTCTGAAATTGAAGATACTTTGCTTGTTTGATGCGCAAAACTGCTTAATAAATCAATTCATTGCTGGCCACTGGAGAATGTTAATTATATCAGAATATCAGACATGAAAAATTATGTAGTTGTAGTCCTGTTTATTGATTGTGATGGCAATTATTTCCAGTTATTTCAGGCTTAAGGTCAAACTAGATATGACAACATCCCCATGGCCATCACAAAGATGCCATCACAATTTTACAGTGATTTTAAAATCTACAAGGGTCCAATCCTGAATGTTAGCAGAGAAGTTGAGATGTCAAAGAAATTGCCTACTTTTTCCTGGCACCATAGTACTGTCCATTTCTTTTACCATATAATGTTGGGCAAGATTCTCGGGGATTTCCATCTAATGTTGGGCAAGATTCTCGGGGATTGTACCCAGCTGGAAGGAAAAGATTTCTGCTTCCTGTCAAAGGGCAGAGAGATGCAAACACCGGTATTTAATGTTACTGTGTGGTTCTTTTGGCACTAGGTTATATTATCACATCTTTCCCCTCACTTCCCTGTGCTTTATCAAAAGCCAAAAAAGCAGTTCTGGCACTTGAAAAGGTGGGGGAAAGTGATGTTGTGGTCCTGATCTGGCATCCATGTAGCAGCAATGAGGATGCCATCATGTTTAGTTTGGCCCTTGGGGAAAGCTGACCCTATTAAAAAATGATGACAGTGATATAATCAATATATCTAACTCTCAACATGGCCTGATCTGTGAATACTTACACCCAGAGCTTGGAATAATGAACAGACAAAATAATTCTTTATATAAATCTGAAAAATGGCCAAGGTTTGCAGAAACTTCCAAATCTAAAAATAAAATAAAATTGATTGGGGTATTAGCCACCCAAAAAGTAATAGAAGCGGAACACATCTCTTTTTTTAAAAAAAAATGTCCTCAGTGACTGTTGCTAGACAATAGCACAGCTAGACTTCAAGCCTTGGTTTTCACCAGTAAAAGACAGCGGAAGAGGAAAGGGCTTTTTCCAGTGCTCTTTTTGACCTTTGAGAAAGGACTCATCAGGGTCAAGCCTGGCAACAGCTGTGGGCAACTTTAATTCAGGACCAACTACTTGCTACAGTTCAGCAGTGACCACTACACAAAAGCCAGTGTAGCAGTCAGAGTTTCATAGTAGGATCTGGGAGAGCCAAGTTTGGATTCCCACTCTACCACAGAAGCTCACTTGGGTGAAATTGGGCTAGTCACACACTCACAGCATAACTTACCTTACAGGGCTAGTGTGTGGATAAACTGGAACAGGACAATGATGGTAGATGCTTTGGATTCCTACTGGGGGAGTAGGTGAAGAAAATAATAATAAATATAGTTGAAGAAGGGGCAGGGAAAAGGTTGGTGGTAAGGAAAAAGAGAAGGAAAATAAGGATATGGGTAAACTGAGGATATGGGGGCTGCCAGTGGAAAGATATACTATGGGGAGGGGATACAGAGGAAAAGAAGGTGCTCCATGCAAGTCCTTGTAGGTCCAGCACCATGTACTTGGTCCCAGCCAGCACTCCACAGCTCAACTTAGCCCATTATGGTGGCACACAACTGGACCAGATTTTTCCAAGGGAAAGGTGTTGGGGGAGGGAAGAGGGAAAAGTCAAAAGAGGAGCAGAAAAAGGCAAGTTGACTGGTAAATGGGAAGGAGAGAAGGATGCAGGAAAGAGTGAAAAGCTATTGTGGCTACCAGAGAAAAGGGATGGGAAAATGAGATGTCTGCTACAAGTCTTTGCAGGTCCCCAACTGGAACCTACATATTTTAGAAAGAAAATGCAAATTGGGGAGCGTTTGCCACTATTAATTGAAGTTACAAGAAAGAGCAGAAGAACTGGTTCATAGATGTAAAAAAGATCCATGCAGATTTTCCTGCTCATTTGCTTTCATCACAATCTGTATATTTTCCCCCAAAGGATGCTCCAAGACCTTGGAGCAAAAAGCACAGATTTCACAGTAAAAACTGAAGCTCTGTTGTATTTTGTAACTGTAGCCAGACTGAATGAAACAACAGCTAAGAAATGTTATGTGAAATTCCCTGGTTTAATCTCAGTGGGATGCTAATTCTGAAACCTAATAATATCTGCTCAATGAAAAACATTGTTAAACTTTTTGGAGTTGATTATAGTAGCAGAAACATCAAGCTAACACACAAACATTATGTACCTGAATACACTTGTAATATTGGTTTAAAAGGACATTATATAGGAACCTGACTGCATTTTAAAATCATTTACATAATGTCCCCTGATGGTCACTGCATTCAGCAAAAGATAATTTTCTGGTGATCCCTGCTATGAAAGAAGTTTGGCTGACCTCAATCAGAGCCAGGTCATTTTTGGTTTTGGCCCCAACTTGGTAGAACAATCTGACTAGTGAGACTAAAAACAGCACCCAAGGGATGGTAAAAACACCGTCCCTGGGGCACTGTTGCAACAGTGCCATGCTCTTCCCTGCCCAAAATAACGGGAAAATGCTGCTTTCAAAACTCGCTCCATGAGCAAGTTTTTTTGAAAAGCAGCATCTTCCCACTGGCACTGTGTGAAGGGCACCAGCGTGAGGGTGCAGCTTTCAGGTACTGCCTGTTTGCATCTTTTATTTACCTTGTCTTCCTTCCAAGTCTCCGGAGGAGAAGGAACATTCCCACTCTGCCCTCCGCCCCCCATGGGTCAGAGGGCAGTGTGGGCATGTCACTTCCTTCCTCTGGAGTCCAGAAGGAAGACAAGGTAAACAAAACACACAGACCAGAGCCGCCTCTGCGATTCGCAGCAACTTCGGGGCTGCCCACGTGAGACCATGCGAACGGTCCTGTAGCATTAATTATGCTGGTGGACAGCCGCTTCTGCCGCTATGCAGAAACGGCCCAGGTTCTACAAGATCTAATGCAATTCCACAGGGCCTGTAAGATGGCGCTGTTCCACCAGGTGCAAGATTGAGGCAGCTACAGCTCTCACATTTCCTCCACCCTTCTTTCCCTCCTCCTGTATAGCTATAGTTAAAGGGCTGATTATTTTAGCTGCCATTTGAATTTTAAACTATGCATTTTAAACTTGTATTTTGTTGTATATTTGTATGTTGGAAACTGCCCTGATCCTGTGAGAGGATGGCATACAAATCAAATTAAATGAATGAATAAATAAATAAATATAGATTATTATGCTATTGAAAAATATGCCACTGTGCATAAAGTGAGTTAGTATAACCTTTTCATCTAGCTTTCTTTTTATACTTTCTCTTTTTAATTTTATTTATTAAGACATAAAAATATCCTAAAGACAAAAAGAAAATCGCATTATACAAAAAGGAAAAAAAAGAGGTAAGATTAAAAATATACACAAGGGCTCCCAATTTCCCACTGCACCAAATATAGTTGCAGTTAAATGTTTACACTTGTTCCCTACTTACAGTCAAAATAGAAACTAACTGTTAATTAATATCATTTTTAAAATTCACACTTTTCTGTCTTACATCCCTTTCCTTCATCTTCTACTCCTCAAAACCACAAATAACCAATTCATTTTTTCTATTTTATGCAAAAAGTTCATCAAAGGTTTCCAATTAATTTTCACTGTCTCTGTCAGTTCTAACAGCTTCACATGCCCATCCTCTGTTGCAGGTATGGAATAAGTTTTTCATTTTTGCACAGATACTATTCTCTCTGCTGACACCATATATAAAAACAAAGGTCGATATTTTTTTCTAAACTATCTGTCCATAAGTCCCAAAAGAAAATCTTCTGGTTTCATTTGGATATTATTCTTTTTACCCAGCCTTCTGTGGGTGTATTTGGATTGTCCCATATCAGCTTTTAGAGTAGGCAAGGAGATCACATGATAACTTTTGTAGAGGATAGTTGTCTTGGTCTATCAAACTAGTAACTGAAAACACTTCCCACAAGAGAAAAATATTAAACAATGGAAGGTATAGCAATTAGAAAAAATTAGGAAAAATCAGACTATGCAATAGATTAAAAGGGCAAAAAAAAAAGCAGGGAAAGACACAAAACAATGTAATTAATCAATTTTTAGCAAAAATATTTTAGAGGAAAACACAACTAGATGATTGCCAAGCAAAATTGTTAAGTGCTGAAAAATTCAAAATAGCCACTAATCCAAAAATAAAATTTATTAGTTAAGGGGAAAACTATCCCAGGAATTATTTTTATGTACTAACACTTAGTAATGTAGGTAGTTTTAGACTATTGCCTGAGACTGCAGTTGACTATACTTAAATGAGATAGTGCTGCACAGGTTCCAGTATTTGCACTAATGCAGATCATAGCCAGCCACACACATTTTCAACTATGTCTTTTTACCTAGCTTTTATTTTACTGGTGTGATAGTTTAATTGATTGGGCTACTCTTTTTACTGTCACAGTCCAGGCCACTTCTCAGACTTAAGTGCTTAGATCTGTTCACAGAAGTGGGTCCATTCATGAAAGCCGTATAGATGCCATGAAATATGCTTTCATCTGCTGTGCAATTCAAAACCAGGAACAATTGAATTAGCTTTTCCTGTGAAAGGCATAGCTTCCATCATTTTACAGATCAAAATGAGATTTCTGAAGCAACCTACAAGAAAAGTCCAGTAAGTTTGTGAGTACAATCAACCATCAAATCTAAGGCTTAAGAACATAAGAACTAGCCTGCTGGATCAGACCAGAGTCCATCTAGTCCAGCACTCTGCTACTCGCAGTGGCCCACCAGGTACCTTTGGGAGATCACGTGCACGATGTGAAAGCAATGGCCTGCTGGTGCTGCTGCTCCTGAGCACCTGGACTGTTAAGGCATTTGCAATCTGAGACCAAGGAGGATCAAGATTGGTAGCCATAGATCGACTTCTCCATAAATCTGTCCAAGCCCTTTTTAAAGCTATCCAGGTTAGTGGCCATCACCACCTCCTGTGGCAGCATATTCCAAACACCAATCACACGTTGCGTGAAGAAGTGTTTCCTTTTATTAGTCCTAATTCTTCCCCCCAGCATTTTCAATGAATGCCCCCTGGTTCTAGTATTGTGAGAAAGAGAGAAAAATTTCTCTCTGTCAACATTTTCTATTCCATGCATAATTTTATAGACTTCAATCATATCCCCCCTCAGACGTCTCCTCTCCAAACTAAAGAGTCCCAAATGTTGCAGCCTCTCCTCATAAGGAAGGTGCTCCAATCCTTCAATCATCCTCATTGCCCTTCTCTGCACTTTTTCTCTCTTCGATATCCTTTTTGAGATGTGGCAACCAGAACTGAACACAGTATTCCAAGTGCGGTCGCACCACGGCTTTATATAAGAGCATGACAATCCTTGCAGTTTTATTATCAACTCCTTTCCTAATTATCCCCAGCATAGAGTTTGCCTTTTTCACAGCTGCCTTGCATTGAGTTGACATTCCCATGGAACTATCAACTAAGACACCCAAATCCCTTTCCTGGTCTGTGACTGATAGCACTGATCCCTGTAGTGTGTATGTGAAGTTTGGATTTTTTTTGCTCCTATGTGCATCACTTTGCATTTTGCTACATTGAACTGCATTTGCCATTTCTTAGCCCAATCACCTAATTTATCAAGGTCCACTTGGAGCTCTTCGCAATCCTTTGTGGTTCTCACGACCCTACATAATTTGGTATCATCTGCAAACTTGGCCACCACGCTACCCACCCCTACTTCCAGGTCATTTATGAATAAGTTAAAGAGCATTGGTCCCAAAATGGATCCTTGGGGGACACCACTCCCTACATCTCTCCATTGTGAGGACTTCCCATTCTTCTTCTTCTTCTTCTTCTTCTTCTTCTTCTTCTTCTTCTTCTTCTTCTTCTTCTTCTTCTTCTTCTTCTTCTTCTTCTTCTTCTTCTTCTTCTTCTTCTTCTTCTTCTTCTTCTTCTTCTTCTTCTTCTTCTTCTTCTTCTTCTTCAAATGCTGTCTAAAAGTGTACCACAGTTAGAAAGTGGCCATTACTACACTTCATGTACAGCAGATACTTTGATAACAAAGGTGCTTAGATTGCCTGAGTAAGCAGATAGACAATCTGTGCGAAGTGAACCCAGTCTGTGGGAAGGGAGTGCATGGGAAGGCATTGCAACTTATTGTCTTCAGTCTTCTAGGGCTACTGCTAGAGCACCCAAGAGCAGTGTAAAGCCAATCCTCCTTCATGTCTCTATCTCCTTCTCTCCTCACAGATTTCTGAGCATACTAGCATTGTTGATATAAAGTCACTGCAATGTAAGGGCTGTCGTGATGAATGCATAATTTTTTAAAAACAAAGATACTTCAAAATCTAGACATTCAAGGGCAGCAGTTTACCTGGGATATTGATGACAAAATTATGGATGTCCCAGGCAAACTGACAGTGAAAATTCCCATCCACATATGGGGCCATCAGCTGTGACATATAATTAGTTCCCACAGTGGGACTGGAGCTAATGTGTATATGATTCTGGCAAATCTGAATAACTATCATACTTTACCTTAGCTGCTGCTTATTCAAAATGCAAAAGCCCCATTCCAGTGGATATTGAAATCCATAGAGCTTTAGCTTATTAAACACTGCTTAGGATTGTCACTGAATACCTTTTGCCTAGATTCATAATAAGAAATATAAAATTATTTGTTATAATATAATCCTATAGTTATAGGACTGGAATTTAAGGATTAGGACAATGAAATCTGTAATAAAAGATCTCACATCCATGTAGGCACAAACAGTATTAAAAATAATTAAAAATATCTTCTGTCAATTCTTTGATAATTAACTTCTTATAGTGCAGAGACAGGTATGGGAAGACCCCAGCCTTGTTAAATCGCCTGGAAATGTGGTGCTTTATAAATGGTAGAGAACTGATTGTTCATGTCTTCAGGATGGTAAAGGTTACTGCCTGTTCTTTAACCAAGGTTAAGGGATAGTCAGTGTTAACACAGTCAGAAAAGTTCTTAGAATCAGATTCTTTGCATTTGGGGGGGTGGGTTGGTACTTTCCCCCACAACTACTGCTGCCTTTCCCCCAGTCATTATTGGTTGTTTGGTCAGCACTAACATTGTGCTAGCCCGTGTTTGTTCCTATTTGAAATTTATTTGATATTTTATAGAAGTAAACAATATTTTAAAGGGTGCTGTGTGGTTTCCGGGCTGTATGGCCGTGTTCTAGCAGCATTCTCTCCTGACGTTTTGCCTGCATCTGTGGCTGGCATCTTCAGAGGATCTGAAGATGATCCTCTGAAGATGCCAGCCACAGATGCAGGCGAAACGTCAGGAGAGAATGCTGCTAGAACACGGCCATACAGGCCGGAAACCACACAGCACCCAAGTGATTCCGGCCGTGAAAGCCTTCGACAATATTTTAAAGCTTAACATGGGTGGGAAAATGACCTCCTGGTAAGACAGACAAGTGGGATGGGGTGTGTGTGTGTGTGTGCGCGCGCCCATACTGGGCCCATGACAAAGAATAGGGCATATTTAGAACATCTTTTTTATTGTCCTGTCCTTTTTTCCAGACAAGAGAGGGTCAAAAACTACAAAACACTTGGTATTCTGTTACCATTTGATTATTTTGGTAGAACACTTCAAAATCCTTTCATTAAAAAAAAACTCGTAGTATTAACTGGTATAATTCTGGTAAATGTGGACAACAGTAGTGATGTGAGTAGGCATAGTTGAAAAACCCCAGGTCAGAATATTGCAATTAAAAGTAACTTAATTTATTTAATGAAATTAGAGGTTACATGGTATCTGAACATAAAGAAACATATATTTATAAAATGGCAAAATGCACATTAAAAATCAATAAGATCTGTTAAGGGAGATTTTTAAAAATCTTGTGGGTTCCACATTAAGATAAAACCAGTCAAGTTGATGAAACTTTAGAAATCCAGTCAATATAGGCCACTTCTGATAGTCTGAATTTACACACTGAATGGGGGCATTTTCCCAAGATGTCCTGTAATCCTTACTACCTCAGAAGCATGCCAGGGCCAGACATCTATCATAAGTTCCTGCCTCTGCTTTAGACAGTAAAGATTCACCTCTAGGATTGGTATACTCCTGACGACATTCTTAATCAGAAATGAGCCAGTTTAGGACTAATCCATTGAGGAAAAAAGATTTATTTCTATCATCCAATTGATGTCTTCTAAATTAATCTGGTTTTACAGATAAATGCTGAATTGTACCCAGGGTGCGGATTTTTCTATTACTTTAGGACAGTTGATCTAATTCTGCATACTGGTTACTAGTGCCATTTGCTAGCAAAATTGCCAGGCAATACAATGATAAACCAATTTCTTTTTTATGGAAATCAGAATCTTTCATTTCCATTTTAGTTCATCTTCAAAAGAAATATATATTAAGGGTACAGAATTCCTCACTCTGGTTAAGCAGAAACCTCAGAACGTGACCAGGTCTTTAGGTTTTCTTTTTATTTTGAGTGGACACTTGTACCTTGCTTGTAAAGTACGTGTGATCAGCTGGAACTCCCAGCCCTAAACTGACATTTGAAAACAAATCCCAGTGAAATGCTATTGTTGGAAGAGCACTTAGTAGATTTTTACAATAATAGGCTGGAAACAACAATAGGTTTTACTTTGTTGAGAGTTTGTTGCAGGATTTATTAGTGAGTGATTTTTAGACTGTACTTCAAAAACATTTTTTAGCTAACAAAATAATGATGAACAGATATCTCATGGAAAAACAAAATACTATTAACTGTCTAGTGAAAAAGACTGCCTCAATTAGGTTCCATGATCATGTCTTATTTGGTTGATAGGCAAATGGATTCTTTAAGTCCATCCATCTGGAAATTACTATCTAACCATGACTAAGAAGTCAAAATCCTGTGCACAGAGTAAGAAACAACTGAGAATGGGACAGCTTTTAGGAGAAAAACTGCTGGAACAGTTAAGAAACCCCTTCCCCAGCAGGACTATTCTCTGCAGTACGGAAACACCCACTTTTGTAAAAACAACCAACAAAAATGATTGGGAACAAAATACAGAAGGGTAAGCAAGGAGTTTCCCAATCTAGATCTGGCAAACCTACCCTACCATTCCCCATTGTGGAACCTGGTAACCCTATGAATCACAAATATCTTGAAACAACAACTTCATGCTTAACTTAGAAGCTGTTGTGTAGTTAGTGTCTGAACCATAGTCATTCCCCACCTTAGACAGAAAGATTTTAGAATCTGGCTTTATTGCTGAACAGTCATTCGGAATTGCTGGAGTTACATATTCATGCATGAAGGAGATGGGGATGATTTGTACATTTCCCTCTCTTTACCATGCAGTGGTGCCTTTTGTTTACAAGGGTCCTCCATCCTTCTGTGTTCTGGCCCTTGCAGATGTAGATAAATATTTAAAGATATGAGCCAAACTACACATAATGAGCTATGAGTCTTCCTCCCATGTTTAAACTTTTTAAAGTGTCTTGTTTTTGATGACCAGAAGGGTGAGGAACTGCTTAACATTTTCCCGCTCAGGATTGCACCCTATAGCTGGTTTTCATGCCTTCACCCCAAAAATCTCCAATCATCTCTCACCAAAGACACCAATAATCCTATTAAACAGGAAAAGAATGCAAAATGCAAGCTATCAGCTTCTCTGCCTGCAGAGCACAGAGCATGTAAGAAGACTAGTATTCCCAGTCAGGAATGTCAGGAAGCTAGGGCCCTTTCCGCACGGGCCAATAACAGCACCCTAGGGAGGTAAAAACGCCGCCCCTAGGGAGCTGTTCGCATAAGGGGTGAAGTTGCATCGCAGCCAGCGGCTTCCAACCGCTGCCATGCGAACGGCAGCAGCTGGAAGTCTCCATTCCCCCCCTTTCCCAAACGCTTTACCGTGTCCTCCGGCCTCCGACGCGTCACACAGGCCAGGGGACATGCCCCCCCGCCCTGCGACTTCCGAGCTGTCACGCAGGGCAGGGGGGGCGTGTCCCCTGACTTGTGCGACGTGCTGGAGGCTGGAGGCCACGGTAAGGCGTTTGGGGGACGGTGCAGCCTGCGCAGAGGCTGGGCCGTCTTCCCCACTGCAACCGGGACTGTTCGTGCAAACGGTCCCGCGGGGGTTGGGTCGGCGTCATGTATGCCGACCCAACCCCCAGCGTGGCCGTGTGGAAATGGCCAAGGTGTCCGCTACCTAAAGCTGTCCATGGTGCTCTGGACTCTGCCTCTGGTTTGTCTTCAATCTTTGCTTGCTGACTTTCTGTCAGTGCATGGCTTCATGTCAGATGTCTGCCTGCTTGTCAGGTGGACAGACTACCCGTTGAGTGAGCTCATTCCAATAACTCTACAGTTATCAACTAGCTAAGAATGTACATAGACAGTTCCCAACGTCTGTCAGCATGGCTGTTTTTGCTTTTAAACACTGGTGGATGTAAATATTAAAGACTTGCTGGAACTCTATATTTTTAGGAAAGAAAACAGTAGAATGCAGAGATACCACTCTAGGCTTGGTAAGCTCATAATAGAATGTTAAACTAACATAGCCAATAAGAACATTGATTTTTGCTATTACTATAGGCAAAAGCCAAATGATATAAAAGACGTGGTCTGTTTGAAGTACATATTTTGTTTATTACTGAAATCTAAACCTGAACCTGTTTATTACTGAAATCTAAATCTCACTACGCCGGTGGGATTATTTCCATTGACTTCCATGGACTGCTGGTCAAAGCTTAGAGCAGGGCTGAACAACTTGTTCCTTTTGAACCACCAAGTATTTTCCCAAGGGCTTTTATTGCCTGCCTAGGACCGGAAAAAAATGGTTTAACTGAACATTTGGTAAGCCCAATACATGGCCTACATACTTTTGCCAATCAGTGCCCTCAACACTATCACAGATTTCAAAGTGGATTCTGTTACCTTCGCAAGCAGGAACAAACATCTTTTTTGAAGGCAAGCAACATGACAAAATATATAAGGTGAAAATATCTCCTATCAATGACAACACTAACAAAAATTAAAAGCTCTGATATGTGACACTTGAAAATAGACAGTTCACACTACATTAAGAAGGGTTTAATATCTGTCATGGATTCATAGATATGTGGTTTAAAAAATTCCACACACACTCTTGATCAATATATCACACCAGGTAATTCTGTTTCATTTTTAGAGTAGACACAAATTTAATTATGAGAGCAGGAGACCGAGCTACCTGCTGCTTGCTGTATCTCTCTCTCTCTCTCTCTCTCTCTCTCTTTCTTTCTCCACCTCCCATTCCAAGTTCACTGGGTCTTATTTAAATAAGCTGGCCTGGAGCCAGAAGCTCATCATTTTAATGCAATGTAAAATGGAATATGCATAATTATATGCAAGCCATATGTGAGAGAGACATCTCAGCTGTGAATTTTAGGAGGCCAGGAGAGAGGGAGAGTGAACAGTCAGGGATTAGATGAGATGCGAGTATAGCAGAGTGCAAGTGTCATCCAAATGAATGGTGTAATGAGCAGGCTGCTGACAATCCTCTTTTCACCTACCTCTCTCGCTTAGCTGTAACTCTAAACCAGAATGTAGTTGTAGATCAGAGGGAAAATCATGCATGCTAGGCGTGTAGTTGCTAATGGATTGCATTAATGTCTCCATTTAAACTTTAGCTTCCTTAATTAATAGTGTAGATTAAAATAACTCACAACTTTTAATGCATCCTCTTAAATTAAATATTTTAACATGTTTGCCCTCATTTAGTGCCCACTCCTTTCACATCTTTACTTAGAATAAGGGGGAAATCCATTTAATAGCATCAATGCGTAAATCATGATTGATCAGTTTTTAAAGAGAATTACCTTTTTTTAAAAAAGAAAAGAAAAGAAAATTAAAGTGGGTGCATACTACTGGTTGAATATTGTTTTAAGGTTAAAAAACTGTAGCATGTATGTAACTTAATACTTAAAATGCAACAAAATAAATAGAAACTCCCAAACATTCAAAATAGCTGAAATGATTATTTGGGGGGCTTGTCTCTGTTGTTTTGAACTCTTACACCAAAATATATTTGCATGTTTTTCCTTATTGGTGTACAGAGCATTCCAAGTTCAAATATCTAAAAGGTGTACTGCGTATTTAAGCAAACTTCTTAATATTGTTGTATTTTGGGATTCCCGTTTGTTTTAATGATCTGAGCTGTTATGCATTTAGCTTATTTTTTCCTTCCATTATTTGTAAGTCCCTAAATAGGCCATTATATTTCCCTTCAGGCTAGAGATGAAGATGGACATGCTGAAAATTTTCCCCTGCAGCACTATGCTAAGGAAACTCCAAGACTTGCCTTCAAGAATAACTGCGAACTACTTGTAAGAATAACATACTTACAACAAGTCTAGATTGTTACTTTAGCACAGTGAAAACAGTTTTTGAAAAGCTTTTGTTCATTATTACATAACATTATGAAATATTACAGCTTTAAAACATCCTGTACCAATTGCTAATGCTGACTCTTATATAATTGAACAACTTTGACCTCTCAAATTGCTTGCAAATCTTTTACAATTCATCATAGAACTGGAGTGGCCTTGCGACAGTATATTGTAATAAAGTGTCCTATTGGAAAATATTCAGGGGTGGCCAGTAAGGTTCAAGTAAGGAAAAGGGAGACGGAAAGGGAGTAACGTTACTTAAATGACCGAATCATTTCCCCTTCCCTTGGTTTCCTTTTTATATTTTAGTTATTTCATTGTTTTCAGAAAAGGTTTTTAAAAACTGAGAAGCGCTGACACGCAGTACTCCCTTTAGAATTCAAAAAGTATATTAAGAGGCTTTCTCTTGTTCTGTCTGGTGGAGAATGGATGAAAGCCAGCAAAGCACTGACAAGAAGCCTGGAATGTTTACAAGTCATAAGAGAGATTATATCAGTTGTGAACACATATCTGTTCCAGAGCATGATGAATTTTATTTCATGTTAATATTCTCAGCTAGGCAAAGTTAGCAGCAGACAGGAATGCCTCTTATATTTCTATCTGGCAAAGATTTTGGGCCCTAATTGTTGTCATTAGTACCGTATATACTCGGGTATAAGTCGACCCGTGTATAAGCCGAGGCACCTAATTGTACCACCAAAACCTGGGAAAACTTATTGACTCGCGTATAAGCCGAGGATGGGAAATGCAGGAGCCAGCTTCCCCTGCCAAGTCTCTGATGGAGGCAGGCAGGGGATCTCTGCACCTTGCTCCTCACTCCCGCTGCCATGGCAGCTAGAGCAAGGCTACTGCAAGGCTTTGACAGGCCCCTCACTTCCCACCATGACAGGGGAAATGATGCAGAGGCATAGGAAGAGAAATCAGAGCCTGAGGCATAATGGTACCCAAGCCTGCATGCAGCAGCCCCCACATGAGGCCACACACCCCTGCCAGGCTGAGCACAAGTGCAAGTGCTCCAGAAAGCCCTGACTACACAGAGCCATATTGGCTCCATATATTAATGTAGCTGGGTTGCTATCAGACAGGTCCTGCCTTTGGGCTATCTTTAAAGTTATGGTGAGTATTTTTAAAATTATAATTTTTACCTGTAATGTAGGTTTAACATGTTGTTGTTGCCCTGAGCCCTTTTGGGATGGACAAGGTATAAAACTAAAATTAAAAATGAATTCTAAATTTTGTTTATAGCATACCCATGAGTCTTTGCTGAATATGCAAATTATTAATCCTCTGTGGGATTATCCTGCCCCCCTAGCCCTGCCTCCTTTTGCAAATTAGGGGCTGCAGGGGGACAACCTCTCTCTCCCCCCACCTTCCCTTTCTTTCCCTGGGGATTACTGCTTGCCGCCTTCCTTCCCCACATCGCTGGCCACTTCCTATTCTCAAATGAAAGGCACGTCTCTTCTTTGCTCTTTCCAGCAGCTGCAGACCGCATTGAACTGGGTGGGAAGGGGGGGTGGGCTGACCGGAGAGTGGGGTGGATTGGGTGCGTTGTGATTGCCACGGGAGGCTGCTGTCATCTGGCTAGATTGGGATGAAGGTCCCCAAAAGAACTCCCATCAACTACATACACAGAAAGCCCTGAAACAATAAATTCTAACATTTACAATACAGCAAAAATAAACAACTCCCTTCCCACTAGTTCCCAACAACTTTGCAGTTACCTTAAACAAAGTGTTAAGAGCTTATAAAGAAATAAATCAAGGTCCCAGCCTGGTAGCCTTGCTTCCTCCAACTTCATGAATTTCTGCAGGCTCCTGCTGCTTTGAGTCTCTACCCCTTTCTGGGTCAACCCATTCTGAACATAGGGGCTACACCAACACGGCAATTTAACCTGAATGCTGAAGTTTTAGTTTAGAAAAAACAGTTGGCTCCAAAGTGCACATTACTCAGGACTAAGCTTAATGGTAGTCGGTGGCTTTGCTTTGAAGCAACCATGCAACGTGTCAAACTGGTGAATCTTGACCCTAGGAGGGTTTACTCAGAAGCAAGCCCCATTGCCAGCAATTAAGCTTACTTCCAGGTAAAGAATAGCGCGTTAGTTCTTCCCATGAAAATCAGTGGGATTTAACAAGCTCTTAACAAGGTTACCTACACTGCTTCCCCAAAACTAGGTTTTAGGTTTAATGCTAATAATCTCCCTGAAATAATGACATTATTATCATACTGGGGGCCTGGCGGGGGGAGGGGTGTGCAGCACCCCGCTTCCCTTCTGTCAGCATTTACAGTAAGCAACTGACTCTGTCTCATTATGCAAACTCACTACACCTTCCCTTCGAGGAGATTGTCTGCCTACTTGCAGGAAAGTGAAGGGGCAAGGGAAGAGGCCACCTCTGGAGCTCCAGGCACGGGTGCCCCATGCTTCCCATTTCCTAACAGCCAACAGAAGTGCGGGTGTTTGCATGCGCGTGCGCGTGCGCACGCACAGGGGGATGCACTTTTCCCAGGGCAGAGCACTGAGGGCAAAGGCATCCCTTTCCCTCTGCCTGCTTGGCTGGCTGCCTCCTCACCTTTCCACTGGCAAGGATCAGAGAAAGCCACTGGAGCAAACCCAACAGACGACTTGCTTTTGCAGGGAGGGCTCCTCCGGGCAAGATCTGGATTTTTTTCAGGGCAGGAGGTCTCCCTGCAAAACTGAATTCGTGGATTTTGCTGAGCGCACCAAGCCTAGGGACCTTGCAACGTCTCTCCTCCCCGTCCTGGGCTCCCACACACTAAAAGTTCCATTGCTCTCTTTCCCAGGGGAGGGGGAGATGACAACCACAGAGAGGGCTCTGACTGTCACCTTGGGCAGGAGTGCCTAGGATTTGCAAAAGGAAGCAGGGCTAGGGGGGCAGGATAATCCCACAGAGGATTAATAATTTGCATATTCAGCAAACCCTCGTGGGTATGCTATAAACAAAATTTAAAATTCATTTTTAATTTTAGTTTTATACCTTGTCCATCTCAAAAGGGCTCAGGGCAACAACAACATGTTAAACCTACATTATAGGTAAAAATTATAATTTTAAAAATACTCACCATAACTTTAAAGATAGCCCAAAGGCAGGACCTGTCTGATAGCAACCCAGCTGTGTTAATTGGAGCCAGTATGGCTCTGTGTAGCCAGGGCTTTGGAGCACTTGCACTTGTGCTCAGCCTGGCAGAGGTGTGTGGCCATGTTGGGCCATTCTGTGTCCTCCTCCACCTGATGATGCCTGTGAGGTCTTTCAAAGCTTCCTCTCTCTGCCATGGTGGGAAAAGAGTGAGCTGTCAGATCTACTAAAGCCTTGACTCATGTATAAGCAGAGGAAGGCTTTTTCAGTACAAAAAAATGTGCTGAAAAACTTGTCTTATACTCAAGTATATATGGTATGTGAAATGAGCACATCCAATTCTAATATTTCCTGTCTAGTTTACTCAAAGCAGAAAGTGAATTGCCATTTACTTAAATATTCAAGATCTTGATAGGTATATGGCAATGTCTCCCTTCTATGTGAGTTTCTCACTTGCATGTAAGTAAAATAGGAACTATTTCTGTTTGTATCAGTGGCAACAGTTAAGCAAATTATTTGAAGGGACATAGCAGCTTTGTTTTACAATAAGTAAAGAAATAAAGTTAATGGGACAGAGATTATAAAATAAGTTTTACTGAGATTCAGTACTTTATAAACAAATTATTCTTTGACCTATGAGATTTTATTATTATATTTATTATAAAATGGAAGGGTTGAGATTGTGGCTAAACTGGAGGGGGAGGAATCAAGGATCAAAGTGTACCTAATAAGATGATTTTTCTAAAAGTAATCCCCACTGAATATACCTGAGTAGGATTCTGAGTTACACTGCGTAGGATTGTCTCTTATGCCCCTTCCACACACGCAAAATAATGCGTTTTCAAACCACTTTTACAACTGTTTGCAAGTGGATTTTGCCATTCTGCACAGCTTCAAAGAGCCCTGAAAGCAGTTTGAAAGTGCATTATTCTGCATGTGCGGAATGAGTATTTATCCAGTGCTTTCCTTAAGTGTTCATAAAGTTGCCATACATTAGTTTAGCAATCCTTACTTTGTGAAGCAGGACAAAGTAGTGTTGGGATTCAAATAATTTAACAACTGATTGCTTACAAGCACCATTTTAACAACCAGTTTTGCCGAAGTGGTGTGAACCTGGTGAATCCCACAACTGGGTCAAAGTATAAAATTTGAAGAAGACAGCTTCCACAAGCTGACCTGGGCTTTCAGCTAGGACAACTCAGACCATAATTCATACTTGTAATTACTTAAGATTTCTTTCTTTGAGCTCTGTGATTCCCTTAATACTGAATAATCAGTCACAGGATATGTTACTGAAATTAAGTCAAGCAACTCTTGCAAACAGGCAAGAAAAGACTCCAAATTAGCTATAATATAAAAGCATTTTGGCCACAATCCCCTTCATTAGGGGATATATTTTGAATCCCACTATCTATATTTTGAATCTATATTTTGAATCTCACTAGGCCAGATCAGATTTGCAACTGCAGTACAAAGAGTTTTTTATGAAGTATGTGCATGTGAAAATATTTATCAAAATAAAGCATAGATGTAGCATGTTCACGTAGCATGTTCAATGGTTTTTTCTGCACTGACAATTTAAAATGTTCTGCAAATGTTTTAGGAAGAACCATTTTGGCTTTTTTTTGTCCACATAGCGTGGAACATTAAAGCATAGCTATTGAAAATGATTCTTTTCCCCACTGCTCCATCCTGCCCACCATTTTCTGCCACTTAAAATCATCCATTCTGTCTGCTATTTGTTGTTTTCCACAGAGGTTTGCTCCACTTACAGCACAGCCACCTGCCATTTCAATGTTTAGAATACATTAATAAAGTTCATTTTGCCTACCAAGTTCATGTACGTGTCATTTTTCCTTTTTTTATTTTCAGTGAGATGAGAATATTATGTCTTTGTAGTTTCGAAGGTACCTCATTGAAGAAAAAAAGGAAAAATGACATGTGCGTGGCATTGGCAGGAAAAACTTATTTTATTCATATATTTTAAGCATTGAGATGGTGGGTGGCTACATGGTAAGCAGAGGAAACCTTCATGGAAAACACAGCAAATAGTGGACAGCATGGAAGATGACCAGTGGCAGAAAATGGCAGGCACAACAAAAATAAGAGAGTTTCTAAATCAAATGTGGGAAAAAAAACCCCTGCACTCTGCATAGGGAGCAGGAAATGGTTCTAAAACATCAGGAAAAGGGTCACTAGTTCAGTGTTTTCAGATTAAAACGTTTGAAGGAAAAATAAAATGTATGCAGACATCCATGCAGACACCCTGCAGGAAACATTTTATTTGCCGACCTCATGTTTTATTTGTGGTGTGCAGGATACCTTATAATCTGTTAGTATTTCAGAATGTAGCTTTGGCTCATTCTTACATACAAGTATATCACTCAATAATATAAATCTGATGACTTGAAGTAAGAACATGTGATCTTCTACTGAAACCTATTAAGTTTGCGGTTGCATCAGATGAAATGAAAGTTATTGTCATGGAAGTGGCAGGTATATGCTAGTTATTTCAGATTTACATACATTTAATGAGCTGATGTAATTGCTGAATGATGAACAAGTACGTATGAATTCAGTTTTCACACATCATTGTTGATGAGCAAATTGCATGAATGTCCCCTTCCAGTGAAATGCTTTTACATGTATATTTGTAACAGTATTGTTTAACAGTTGGACTGTGAATGCAGAATGTGATATCAGAAGCTAGGTATATGTTGCCAAATGACTTCCACCATTGAGCAGTTCATTCAGTATTTTTAGTTGCTGTTTGCCCATGCTAATTATATTTAAGGAGCAGATTATTCCATTATATAGCTGCTGTGAAGTTTAAATATTTATAAAAGATAGATTTAAATCTCTGGACCTGCTTCCATTTGAGCTAACATATATTTCAATGCAAGCCTTGGCATCTTCAAAACTTTTATATGTCAAATGAATGAATTTATTTCTTTTTGTATTAGAATAACATTAATTAGACTATGCCTTGGCCTGCAATAAAAATGAATCCCATACATTTTTGCATGCACAATAGAAATGCAAGATTTGTCACACAGAATAGCGAGTGGCACATTCTTAAAAGTTGTCATTTAATTTAAATATAACTTTACTGACTCTTGAAATTATGAGTCAAGCATCAGCTGAAGGAGGGCTCAGTAACTTTGCATGTACATGGTCCCAGGTTCAGTATCTAACATAGACTGTTATGAGATCTCAGGAGGTAGATATTGTGAAAGACCTTTCTGTGTTTGGACCCAGTCCGAGGAGGCAGTACTAAGTAAGGTGGATCAATGGCCTGATCATATAAGCTATATGTTCATAAATCAACCTTTCTGCACAGAATTAATTAATCCAAAGGTATAATTATTCAAAATACTGGGAGTTTTGTTAATTTGTTTTCTGGGTGGAAAGAAGGAATGTCTTTCATACACAGTGTTACTTAACCCTACTATTCCTCTTTAAAAGGTGTAAATGCATGACTAGTTGTACCAAAATACAGATTCAGAGTGTAAATTCAAATATGCATCTGAAAACAGTTCAGCTACCAAGATGGCATCCCCATCCAGATACATATGCATTCCAGTGCACATTTGGATACATGGCCAGTTCATTTTGGTGATTCCTGATTCAGCTTGTAAGACTCAGTTTCTATTTCAGTTTATATATTGCCTATTCAGAATAACTGGAAGTTTGTTAAATACAGTCATAGACCAGCAGAATATTCAGAATATATATTTAATAGCTGGAGTTAAAGGGGAACAACAATCTTCCTCTTCTATAATTTTGTATGTATATTTTTTCTAGTGGCCTCCTTTTTGGATACACGAGGAAATAAGTATACACTCCTTTTTGGATATGCTAGGGATAGCCTTATCTCTGTGGAAAAGAGTAACCTGTCATTAATGGTGGG
Source organism: Sphaerodactylus townsendi (assembly GCF_021028975.2). Taxonomy (NCBI): domain Eukaryota; kingdom Metazoa; phylum Chordata; class Lepidosauria; order Squamata; family Sphaerodactylidae; genus Sphaerodactylus; species Sphaerodactylus townsendi. Next base: position 123,426,828 of record NC_059425.1, on the reverse strand, counting down.
AGGCAATGCTCTCTCTCTCTTTTTAAAGCAGTAACATTTTAAAAGTTTTAAATGGAAGAAGAATTAAAACTTGTTTATTCTTATGAGACTCAGGAAATCCTTGGGGTTCTCTTAGTACAGTGCACAGTAAGTTTTATAATAGCCTGTCAGAAGAAATTGGAAGCGTAGGCTCGAAAGTGCTTTCTTAGCTTTAGGGTTCAGATGCCATTTTTCAGTGTGGATTCCTGCATCAAGTACACTCTCTTCAGCTTCCGCTCTGAGGGTGCTGCCAGGATGGATCGAGGGGATCAAGTGCTGATGGAAGCTGTTTGTTAGCAAGCTCCCAGAAGAACAAGAGTACATGGGTAGAATGTTAATAACCTGGGTCATAGACAAGCATTGGAAGCCTTAACTCCTACTTGGACAGATTTCTAAGCCCAATAACCTTACTATGTTACAAGCCATATGTTTCTCAGCAGTGTTTTAATCTCTGAGTATTTCTCAGTATGTCAGATAGAACTTTGCCACTCTTTACACAAAAACAGCTACACATAAACCAGGGAAAGAATCAAATGCTTGGACAAAATCAAGCTCTGTCCATGCATACAACAGCTCTGTTTATTAGGAAAACCATGACAATTACAGTTTTGGCTAACAAAAGCAGCCTAGAAATCCACTGTGCTGTTATGAGGCCACTTTATGGTATTGATTTCCCACTTGAAATCCAAAGTGTGCTGTATGCTATAACATTTAATACAGAACATAGGAAACCAGATATAAAACTTGGCAGTTAAGAATGCTTGAGTCACTGAGGATGCTGAATTTTCCTTGTGAATTACAGTGAATTCAGTCACTTGGAAAATTAGGTTTCCTGGAGGTTAGTGTCACATAATAAAAATAGAGAACTAGTACATTACACAAATATTTTGTAATAAAGTTAGGCAAGTGTAGTAACTTGACTGGCAGATCAATCCACTGCTATTGAACAGTGAGAATTTTATAAATTACATGCATACCTATAAAATGTTCATTGAAACAGAGAAGCAGCTTTTTGTTTTTGTAATGAAAGCAGACTACAGTTCTTTGGAAGGTGATAATGGAACAATAATGCAGTCCAGCCACTGTTGCTCGGGAAGAGGAAGAAAAGAGTAAATGCTTTTTTAAAAGCCTGGGCAAAATAAAAAGGCTGGTGAAAAGGCTACAGTCCCTACTGTAAGGAGCCCAAGATTCCTGAGCTCTTGCCCAAGTAATTGCAAGCTCCCTGGCTCATCTTAAGTCAGAGCAAGGCAGATAAAATGCTAGGATACAATACTGCATATATTAAAATAAAAATATATATCTTGCAGTCTTTCTGTATGGAATACAAAACAGTGTCAGGGGCTTGGCCTGTTCCTATATGAGCAAATGAAAGGTGGCCTGTGAAATTGTTGGTTTTTCCCCCTTTTCTGTTCAGTTGCTAATAAAAATCACAACAGTATCCCACATAGACAGAGTCTTTGTATACTTATATAATTAACGGCAGAAGAGTCTTACTGCAGAAAAAAATGGAACAAAGTGAAGAGAGAGAAGCAATGGCACATCGCCATTATGCCCCCTTTGCTTCTTCAAGCATGCCAAGGAAAGAAAAATAGTACTATTTACCATAATACCAAATCTAGCTACATGATCAATTTTTCCTGTTTTTATTTTAAATTTCTTTTTATTTCTTTTACAAATGCAGCTTCTGGAATTGTTTGATCAAGAAGAATTATGAGGCGAGAAAAGGAAAGCACCACCCTTTTCACCCCTGCCATTTTTTTGTGGGGGAAGAGCCATTCCTTCAGCTGCTTTTATTTCTTCTGGGAAAAGCTTACCATATTCCCTATCCCAACCCTAGTCTGGTTAATAAGCAGCTCAGGGGTGACTTTTCCAGCATGAAAATGACAGAGAAGGAAAGGGTTGGATTTTTCTCCATTCCTCACAACATTCTGTTCATTGATCAAACAATCCTGGAAGCTGTGTATGCAAAAAAAAAAGCCATTTAAAATAAGCTGGGTGACAAATGGATTATGTAGTTCAATCATACATTACTCCCTGTACACCCTCAACCCCCTCCCCACCCTTGCTGGCAACCTGGGTTAATGCTGGATAGACATGATTTGGGTTACCAGACTGGCAGTTTGCCACTGGGGTGAAACTAAGGTGGGTAGCCTTTTTCCTCTTCAGAGCATCTAACACCCTGTCCTCCTGTTGCTCCTATTTCTGCTGCTATTACAAAAAGCAGAATGCTTCTCAAGGGTAACTGTGAATTTTTAACCAATGATGAGGGATATTAACAGTAACAGGGTTTATCCCTGCCAAAGAGCAGAGACATTGGGACACTGAAGAAATTATGGCTGAGCTGATAGTGCTGAAAGAAAGGTTTACACACACTAACCATATCACTCTTTCAGACCAGATAAGGAAATAGCTCTAGTCAGCTCAGACCTGAAAGTCTTGCATTGGAAGAAAAGCAAAATTGCTGCAATATAGCACTTGTTGGAAGAAAAAATTGGACAAAAATAGGGAAAACAAGATTTTGAAGGAACACCATATAGATTCTTAGTAAGAAATGAACAAGTGAATGGTATTAATATTGGGGAAAGCAATCTGATGTCGAAGTCTCTGTTAATAATAACACAAAGCATTTATATAGCATTTTAAGCATGTGCATCTCACTTATTTTATCTTGGATTTAGTTTTTATCTTGCATTTAAACAGCCTTGCAGAGTAGGCAATTGCTACTGTCCGTATATTACAGATTGGGGAGAGGACAAGGAATGTCTTATTCAGGACCACCTTGAGAGTTCATCTAGAAGTGATATTTGAACCATGGATCTTTTGGATACCAATTAATTGTTTTAGCCACTGTGCAGTTCCAAGAAAATAATTTGTAGTTCATAAATCTGGCATGAGTGAATTATATTTAGTTCCTATATTTTAGTGATTGGATGAAAGGAGCATTTTGTTCATTACCCCCTCCCGCTATTCCATCTCTCCTCCATGCCGTTCCTAGGGATTCCCTTTTCTCCCCAGGAACAGATTTGCGGGGGGAGGGGGGGTATTATGGGCTGTAGTAGGAGAGGGAGGCAAGAGAGTCCAGTGGTGGGATTCAAATAATTTAACAACCAATTCCGGTGGTGGGATTCAAATAATTTAACAGCTGGTTGTTTACAAGCACCATTTTAACAACCGGTTCTGCCGAAGTGGTGCAAACCTGCTAAATCCCACCACTGGGAGAGTCATATTGTACAGATGGAAAATCCTTCCATCCACAGAAACCTTGGATCCAAGTAATCATATGTATATTATTATTATTATTATTATTATTATTATTATTATTATTATTATTAGTTTTATATACCGCCCTCCCCCTGAGGGCTCAGGGCGGTTCACAACAGGTTAAAACATACATTAAAACATAATTTAAATTACATAAAAACAGAACCCATTTAAAAATGGCATTTATCTCTATACCATCATACATTTTCAATCATAGAATCATAGAGCTGGAAAAGATCACAAGGGCCATCAAGTCCTACCCCCTATCATGCAGGAACACACAGTCAAAGCACTCCTGACATATGGTCATCCAGCCTCTGTTTAAAAACCTCCAAAGAAGGAGACTCCACCATGCACCAAGGCAATGAATTCCACTGTCCAATAGTCCTGACAGTCAGAAAGTTCTTCCTAATGTGTAAGTGGAATCTCCTTTCCTGCACCTTGAATCCATTACTGTATGTCCTAGTAGTCTCTGAGGCAGCAGAAAACAAGCTTGCTCCCTCTTTGACATGACATCCCTTCAAATATTTAAACATTGCTATCATGCCCCTGTTAAACTTCGCTTCTCCAGAATAAACTTCCCCAGCTCCCTAAGTCTGCCTTTGTTGGGCATGGATTCCAGACCTTTTACCATTTGGGCTGCCCTCCTCTGGACACATTCCAGATTTCAATATCCTTCTTAAATTTTGGTACCCAGACCTGAACACAGTACTCTAGGTGAGAATCATAGAATCCTCTATGGTTGTATTGGAAGCTACATGACACAATAACCTTGCTATAGTTAATTCATTCTGCCTCATGCCTGGATGGAAAATATGCTTGGAATAATATGTACTGCCTCCTTGAGCTCCAAGAAAAAGGAAGGTGGGATATAAACAAACAAATAGTGGTCATGCAGTGCTATCCTAAAAAGACTTATACCCTTTTAACCTTGTTAAGGATGGTACTGTAAATCTTTTACATCCTCAGCTGTTTCTGAACTTGCCAATTTCAGGGTAGACACATCAAAATATTGAGCATGGCTAAATAAAACTGCAATTTTAATAGAGAAATATAAAAATAATTGTTGGTCCAAAAATTGCTTTCATGGTCGAGCAGGACTCTGAGGTTCCCCCTCCCCCCCAAATAAAAAATAAAAATCACACACTGGGAAAGCATTTATATAAACAGCTTTACAAATGGAAATAAGCAGATCTACAGAACTGAATGAACATCAAAGTGATGAACTCACCACACATGTACTGAACATTTCAAGTGATCAGTCCTGATACTCTTAGAAATTATTGTATTTTGAATCTTTCTACTTCTATGTAAAAGGAATAAAGTCTTCTTTTTATGTTATACTAATTGGTTAAAAATGTAATGCATATCAATTTTAATTTAATTGGTTTTAGTACTTCATTTAACTTATTAAACAGAAGCAGGAACACATAATGAACAGCAGAAGCCTTGGCCTAGCATCTGCCTATATTCTCTTCTCAATTAATCCATTATCGTCCAATGGTGTGTAATTACACATTAAGAAAGTTATTAGATATCACAGTTTGACTATCCCAAGAGACTCATGAATAAACCAGTGAAACCACCTGTAATGTACTATGCTTAGATTTGCAAATTGTTTCCCGTTTTCTCTCTTTTCCCCTTTGTTAGATGAAGATGGAAACAGTAACAATTAACTTCAAGTGATTTGCCTGTAGTAGTTAAGAAAATGGAGGCAATGTGTCTCAACTGGCATTCTTTTTTGGTTGTGACTATTTCAGATTCACAGAATTATCTCCTGTTGAGGTCCCTCCCCTAGCCAAACCCTGTACCCCCTCCCAGGCTTCACCTCCAGATTTCCAGGAATTTCCTTGTCTAGACCTGGCATCCCAAAAAAAACTAGCTTAATTTGTATGTGGACATTGAAATGACAGATATAGGGGAGGCTGTGAAACTGTTTTTGTACTTAATTGGAGAAAAAGGCAGAGAAACAAGTGCAACACTATGCAGAAATTCCCCAATAATACTGTGCGGCTGCTTATGATACTGCACTATTTCGATGCCCACTACAGCCTCAAAGGAATGAAACAGTAACAAGGTACAATATATTACCAGGTCTCAAGCATTGAGAGAAGGCAGTGGAGAGAATTGTGTAAATCTGAAAATGGCAGCAGCCAGCTGCAACTTTGGAGATGTTAAGAACTCACTGATAACAAACAGGATAGTCTGTGCAAACCAGAACACAAGTGAAGGAGAGATTACTTGAGGAAAATTTGTTTGCCTTTAGAAGCTAGTGATAGACAACAGAAGTACATAAAGAAATACAATGTATAAAGTCCAACAAGAAGAGATGGAGTACACAAGTACATTAGTGAACACTTTAGAGAAGTGTTCTGTGGAGTAAAATACCTGCAAAAAAAGAGAGATAACCAGTGGGGGGGGGGGAATACCATAACCATGATGAAGTGAACCATTTTACATGCAAGTGTCTCTCCAACTAAAACAAACCCAAATCTAGAGTGTATATGCTAAATATGGAGAATGACAATAATTGTGAATATGGAGAATGACAACCATGTTTTACGCAGCAGATCAAGTAATAAATGCAATACAGAAAAACTTGGCAAAGCACCAGAAACACTTGAATGCAGCCATGGTAATGGGGAATAAAACAATATGATTCCAGTTAGGCTATGGTGTTATCTACAAAATTCCTAGGCATTTTATGAATCCCAATATTCCCCTAGAAGAGACCAACCAGATATTAACAATGTATGATCATTCTGTGGCCATGTATGCATGCAGGACTTACCCTGTGGGTGTTTGCTTTGCAGGGTTTTTTTCCTGTGTTTTTTTTTAAAAACCATGAAGTGGAACCACAAAATGGCAGTTTCAGTCAGCTAGTGGAGGAGGGGAGGTGGGAAAAAGAAACACTTTTTCTGTTTGTGCTATGTTGACCCAAAAAAAGCCAAAATGGTTTTTTTTTAAATGTCTGCAAGACATTTTATTTGTGCTGTGCAGAAAGGGCCTAAGCAAAGAATAAACTGCAGGGGCAGACCCATACTTACCACTACTAGATCGTCTGAATACTTCATTTTTCCATCTCAGAGAGAAACCTGTTACCATGAAATGCCTCTGAAAATTCCAGCCATAGATGTGGGTGAAACGTTAGGAGCAAAAATACTAGACTATGGCCATTTCCCCACTGAGAAATTAAAGCCAGATACAACCAGGTTTCAAAAGAAACAGCACCTTTTCATTGCGGTTTCTCCCTCCCCACTGCAGCGTGTGTCTAGTGAAGACCTCGATGTCTATCGCAGTTTCGAGCAATGCAACACACCCCACGATCGAACGTGCAATCTGCTCAACGGCTCTGTTCTTCCTCGTCCTGATTAGCTGTTGCAGTGTTGGGGTGGGAATTTTTTAAAAAACTTTTTTTTGCACATGCGTAGATAGAATTTCCCCGCCTATGCAGGCAGCAGCTTTCTTCTGATTGGCTCTTGTGTTGTAGCGGGAATGGTAGCTGTTTTTCACGCTAAGCGACTTTTTCGGCACTCTTTACCTGTGCAGCTGCACTGGCACGAAAGTCTAATTTTAGTTTACAGTTGGCCAGAAATCACGTTCCACGCAGCCACGTTTTAACATAGCCGCCACCAGTGCAAAACAAAAAAAGAACTGCCCGCACATCGCGCACAGCCCACTGCGCTTTGATTGGCTGGAAGGCTCCACGTCACTCCCTACAGTGGGAAAATAAACCTAGGCCCTTTACGCATGGGCCAAAAACAACGGCCTGGGGGCGGTAAAAACGCCGCCCCCAGGCCGCCGTTCGCACAGGGAGGCATCAGGCCGCCCTAAACAACAACCCTTTAAAGGGTTGTTAGCGCCCGGGCGCTGCACGCAACTGCCAAATGTATTGAACATGCTGCCTCTCTGGTTTGTTCATTTGTCTCGTTGTTGAAAGCCGTTGCCTACGACGCTTTCGTCCTCCCACCCTGGAGGTCGGAGGGCAGCGCGGCAGGGCTTTGACGGCCAGCAGGCTTAATTTTACGGACAAGGTGAGTGGACGGGATAGAGAGAGGCGGTTCGCGCGGAGTCAGCTTCGCCGCTGTCGGCCTCTGCTGGCGCTCGGCCGATGCGCATATTTAACGGTTACTTCCACGCCGGCGGAATTCTCGCCGGCGTGGAGGCGACAGGGAGGCCGTGCGGAAATGGCCCTAGATTCTGTCCCCTGATCCTCCCCACTGATCCAACTTGGTGCATGTTTTTTAAAAAGGTTCTCTTCCATGCAGGTTCTTAAAAAACATGTGATAAGTGGGAGATGGAGCGTCAGAACTGGGATGAATCTGTGTTCGGCAGTTAAGCAGTGGGGAGTTCTTGCTGAAACCTTGATATTTCGCGTATCACACGATTAATTGACCATGGGGAATCACCGGTTTATTCAGACTGCGAAAGCCTTCAACAATACATCTAACACAATGGTGAATGAGTATAAGAACTAAGATCCTTTTACTCATAGGGGGAGATTACTACAGTCTGGGTTCATTGGGACATCCCTTGGTGAGTTTAGGAGACCATAGCAACAAAGACATCAGTCAGCCAGAGATCTTCCTGTCTTACAACCTGAAAACAAAGTGACATTGCAACAACTATCAAAACAAGATTTCTATCTGGTACAGTCTGGTACAAAGCAATGGCAATACATCTAGCAAACCAACAGTCATATCAGGTGCTGCTGGATAGTGGTTAGAACTGAAAATGAACAGAAGATAACTAAGGAAACCAGTAGAAGCAGTGGATGATGAGAGGCAAACCAACAATCACGTGGGAGAGCAGCAAGAAGGAATGGATTGGAGTTTCTGTCACATGTAGGCAGAGATGGAGAAACACAGAAGAACAGTCCAGTACAGAAGAACAGCAGAAAACAAGAAACTGCACCAAGGACGGGCCTTGGGGTTGAGATGGAGAAGAAGACAGGAAGACAGAGTTGATAGAGGTCACCCAGGAACATACTTAAAGCGGGCATGTTATGTGACACTTTGAAGATTGTGTGTAAAACTGAATTTAACCTTTTGTTCTTCTGAAAGAAAAGGGATCTAGCAATGTGGAAGAGGCTAGTTATGTTTTAGTTCCTGGGAGGACACAGGAATCAGGCAAGAGTTTTTTCCCAGTTGGCCCTGGGTAAAGTGAAAGAAGACCCAGGTTGAGAGAGCTCTGTAAATAAGTTATTAATATACAGCTGTCAGTTGTTCATGAATAAAGACTTTTTTAAAATGACGACAGAAAAAGCACCTTCTGAAACAAAGTCTAAAGGAAACTTCTGAAAAGCAGTAGTGCGGTTCAGGGAAGTGAAGGACAGACTAAACTGTACACACATGCTCTTTTGGCTCTGCAATCTGTCTGCAAATGAGAGAAACAGATGATCAGAGAACCATTGTTAAATCACATCCAGGCACTATTCGCTTAGGTTGGTTTAGATCAAATCAAATTCTGGAACTGATTGCTGCGCAATGGATTTGAATGTTTGCCTAGCAACTAGGCAGTGTTTTGTTGATGTGATTTTTAATGCTAGAAAGAACAAAATTTACTATGTAAAGACACAAAGGCTTTGCTTGTACTCAAGAATATATTCAGCAGTATTTTATTATTAATGCATAACAAATGAAACCAAGAAGAGTCTTTTATTTCATATTATGGGGTCTATCTGGTTCTAAATTGATGATCTGGAAGAATAAGAAGCTAGAAATTGCTTGTGTTGCTGGCCTTTGAGAGCTGTAAGAGGCAGCTTCCGAAAGGCATCAGTCAAATTCTTTAGACAGGGGTTTTTTTTACTCCACCAAATAGATCAGGGTGCCTCCCAGAATAAAAAAAATGCTGCTTATTTTTTCCTCCTATGGAAAAGTATTACTGGATAAAAATGAGTAACGCTGAAGAAAAAATGTTCAGATAAAATAGCAAATTAGGTAACTGTAGATAAAGCAGCTTGTTTAGGCAGTGGGTGTCAGTGTTTCATTCATATTTCTGTGATGGTGGAATATATTCTCTAGGTGATGACCCCTACACACAGGTACTGAAGCCCATCAATGCCACAGCTGCTGAATCCTTAATAAGTGTGCAGAAGAGGGAATGTGGACTGGTGTAACTTTTCTCAGAGCAGAAATTTTATGATTTGGTGTAGTCGTGCCGCGAGGTCAGTGTAAGAACGAGACGAGACGCGATGATTTCATCTGGTGGAGAGCCAGCAACGGGAGCTGGTGTCTGTGTTCCAGGCTTACTCTCTCGCATGCTGGTTCCTGGCACCTTTATTATGATTCTAGAAGGGGCGTAGAAGGGCGGAACGGGGAATTCGAGAGCTGAGAGATGGGGACTGAGAGATCATCATGTGATGCATGATCTCACCTGGCTGCTACGTGCAGAGAGGAGCATCGGCGTCTGGGCCTAATCCTCACCTGGGGGCAAGGCCATTGTCCCTTTGTCCGGGACACCCGGTGGTTGTGAGCCAGGTAGTTCATGACCTGTGACTCATCGGGGATGAGGGTGGGGAGCCGTGCGACCAGAAGGCCGCGAGGAAGCCGCCGTGCCGGGCTCTACTTCTACGGTGCTGCTGGGTCAGCAGTGCATCCCTACATCTCCTCCTTTTTTACATTTTAGAAGGAGGCCAATGTTAGGGCGATTTAGGGGACGCCGCTTCTCTGCCGTTGGCTGCTTTTCGGCGAGCTGCTTGTGCAACATTAGGACTTGGCTAAGTATGTAAGGAAAGTCAAGGGGTTTCTTACACATGTTACAGGCAATATTAGATATACATTGAATGAAACAAGATCCGACAATGAGGCACACAATCAAGCCAATGCAGAGCTGTACAATAGCATTTCAACCATCCCCGGTAGCCAGCTCCAGAGGGCTGACCACCAGTGGGGTAGAAGCGTCATGCTTCAGATTAGAGACAACAACCTGCAGTTCACGACTTTCATATGAATCAAATGGGAATTATCAGGAAAGATTAAAACAACACATATTATGTACATTCTCACAACCTTGGTGATGCAATAACAACAAATAATCAATAGCGGCACGATTATCTAAAGTCGCTTGACGAAGTTCCTGCTGCTCGGAGGCCAGAGCATCCAGAGCAATGGAGGTAGAGTTGATGGACTTCGTCAAGGGCACAGGCCAGCCGGCCAATGGTCTTAGCGTTGTAAGAAGCGAGTCCGGGGACTCCCACTAGGGAAGTCGCGAGGGAGACGAACTCCGCTTCGGAGAGGGCAACCGCATCGCTCCGGCAAGAGGGGTCGAGGGGCAGAGTGGAGCGGCGGCGGTGGCGCCCGGGCTCCTGGGATGGAGCCTGAGGCAGGACGATGGTGAGGCGACTAAGGCAACAGAGAGTCCTGGCAGAGAGCCGAGCAGGGATGTAGTTGAAAGTTCTCTCCCCGCAAGTCCAGAACCAACCCTTCGGGAGCAAGATGTTCCCGTACACGGGGGGAATGTCCTCTATGCGCGTGCAGTTCCAGTTGGCCGAACCGGTGAATGGGCCCGGGTCGGTTCCTCGTCTCGTCGCGCCGGAGATGCAGGCGCAGGTGTTGGATTTGTGATTAGCGACAGTCTTGGTGACAAGGGAGAGAGCGCCGGCCGGGAGGGTTTGGACGACGGGTCCCCAGTCAGCGCTCATAGAGTACTTGATGGATGAAGCATTCATAAAGGGGCTTAAGCCAGACTCCGCTAGGAAGTCTCCAGGGGCTTTGCAAACAGGGAGCAGGCAGGAGCTTAGCAGGCTCCCGACTCCTAGGTACTGGCCCAGGCAGAAGGACGAAACGTTGGCAGCGGCAGCAAATTGCTCCCAGATGTTGGTCTGGTCAAATCTCGTCAGGGGGTGGCCGACTGCCACCGGCAGGAGGCAGCAGAGCAGGCAAAGGATGGTGGCCGTCGAGTTGGCAGTGATGATTGCAAAGAGGGCGGCACAGAGGTTCCGGGCGTCTCGGGGTGGCCTTGCTGGGCGCAGCAGCTCTTTGAGCTTGGCTGGCGGTTGCTTTGACATTCCCCAAGGTCGGCCGGATCTGTGGACCGTCGGGGGGTCGGTGGCGGCGTTCCCGCCGAGGCCGCTGGGTGGGATCCTCCAGAGAGATTCGCTCCATCTCCGGGATGGGGTCGATTTCCTCCTGGCGCCATTCCATGGGCTGGCCTGTCATGGCGAGTTGGGATCCACCGGAGATCTGTAGGAAGAGGGACTGAAACACCCCCCTTCCCCAGGTTATAGGAGGGGGCCGGGTCCTGCCGGGCTTGGAGAGCCGATGGCGGGAGGTCAAAATCAAGTTTGTTAAATCAGGTTTGTTGGGTTTAGTGTTTGATATAGGACGACAGGTTTATTTTGCAGCCTGCGTAAGGGTTGCTTTTAATGCAGTCTACTGGGGCCGCCCACTCCTCTTTCTTTAAATTGTTTGACAGGAAGGGCAGAGGGTAGGCGATCCTGATGGAAGCTGGCTTCAGGGCCATCAGGATGCGCCAAAGCGAGGGTCCGATCCTCGAGGAAGGAGGGGCAAGCGGACCCTGGGGGAATTGTGGGTATGCATGCTTAATTTGCAACACAAAAGAGGGCTTGGATGCGCTTTTGGGTGATGGATGCATCCGGCAGACAAAGTAATCAGGCGATTAGGGGTAAATTTCACACACAAAAGGGGAGGGGTTCTTTCTTTGCGGGGAAAATGTACTTACCGCGGACCTTGGTGGTTAACAGCTGAGAGGCTGGAATGGTGCTGAATTTGTAATCGAGATATCTTGGGGAATTGCCGCCCGCCGAAACCGCTCCTTAAGGGGCGGCTTTCAAGCCGCCTGGCCTTGCACAGCCGCCAGGCGCTGGGCAACCACAACCCACACAGGTTTGTGTGTGAATTTGGTGCAGCAGCGTCCCTTTGACTAGAGGCCTGCCCTGGCGGCCGAAACCACTCCTAAGGGCGGTTTCGGCTAAGCGCCTCTGGCGATGGTAGCCACAAGCCAAACAGGTTTGTCAGGGGCATAGTGGCGGCAGCCTCTTTTAAACTGGGGCCTGTCCTGGCAGTGCTCGCGGTACCAGGACAGGCCCCGATTTTAATCCAGGGAGGGCCAGTCAGCCAATTGGCCCTCCCGCCTCTGCTGGTTGAAAGATAGAGGGAAAAGAAAAGAGAGAAAAGGGGGGTAGTTTCTGCGGAAGTTCGAGAATGAGTTCGAAGGCACAATTAGGACTCTATGATCTGTGTGATGGGTTTATCCATCCCAGACTAGGGTCGTTTTGACCTGGCTCATGAGGTCCCTTCCCAGAGATTGACATGGATGTCCAGAACGATGGGGCGGACTGTGAGCTGTCAGCCGAGCCCTGGGCTGTGGACCGTGAGCGGGCGGATGCTCCTGGCCTCATGCGGTTTGTTTTCCCCACCCCCCCAGATGTGCGCGGACAGGTCCTCCGGTTGGCCACTGGTCAGGCCACCGGGCTGCTCTGATGACGGTCACATCAGCACCGGGTGTCCACCAGGCCCTTGAACAGACACCCTCCACGGTGAGCTCCAGATACGGGCGGGAGCTTCCGATGGGTGTTTCCACCGCTGCGATGGTAGTATTGGCTGCGCCCTGATGGCTGCTGGGGCTTGTGGCCTTTATTGTGTCGGCAGCAGGCAGCGCAGGGGGCAGGAGGGTCAGCTGCGGGCAGCTGGTCCCGCGGGGCAGCTGCTGTGGGCTGTTTGCCCAGACTTGGAGATGGATGAGTCCCCAGCGCGTGGAGTCAATGACTCCGGGGATGATGAACAATCCCTGCTCAGCGGCGGAGGCCTTTGGCAGCACCAGCCCAATGGTCCCGGTAGGGATGGGGTCGCCATATTGGGTTGGGGCGACGAGGACCTCGTGGGGAACTTAAAGGAGATTGGCTGGGTGCACATGAGCGAGATGCCACGAGAGGGGTGGTTTGGGTGTGGGTCTTGGTGTTTGGGCCTGCTCTAGTACTCTTCCCCTTGGTCCTGGGCTGGGAGATGCCCGGGTGCGAAGTTTCCCGACGGGCAGTCGCTTCTCCAGTGGAAACCTTTCTGGCACAGGGGCATCGGGTTCTTGGCGGCCTCGAGGCCTTCGCCTTGGGGAGGACCTCCATCGCTGTAGGCCCCGCCGGGCTGCCTACACTCCCTCCGGAAGTGTCCTGACCTGCCGCAATTAAAGCAATCACCTTGGGGCTGTCCCCTGACGGTGGAGAGTGCTGCGGCAAGGAGGCTAGCTTGGTGGGCAGAGGATCCGATGTCCTGGCAAGCCTTAAGCATGTCAGCCAGTACCGGATCTTTGCCTAGGCCCATGATTGCTCTACGGCACTCAGTGGAGGCGTTCTCTTTGGCGAGGCGCATGAGGAGCTCGTTTTGGGCCTCCTCGCTATCTACCTGCCTCTTAAGGGCCTCCTGGAGCCTGTTCACAAAGTCGGCGTAGGGCTCTTGGGGTTTTTGTCGGATGGTGGAGAAACTTTGGGTAGGTTGGCCTGCATTAGGGACCTTGATAAACGCCTTGTAGGCGCATTCCGAGGCGACCGTAAGGGTGGCCTCTGGCAGGACAATCTGATCGTTGGGGTTGGCGAAGGCATCGAAGCCGTAAAGCTGCGCGGCGGTGTAGGCGCCGCCTGAGGCGGCTCCCCTAGTGATACACTGCTGGCGGAACTCACTTTCCCAGATCACAAATTGTGCAGGGCTCAAAAGCATGCGAAAGGTGGTCTTCCAGTCATCCGGAACCATTAGGTGATTCCTTGCGACTGCTTCTAGCATGCCTCTCACATAGGGGCTGGTGACTCCTACGTCCCGCATCGCTTTGCGGAGTTCGGTGAGGATATTATAGCTTAAAGGGCGGTACTCGACAACCCGTCGAACAATACCACCCTCCCCTCGGTATCCGTGGAAATGAACGGGCATAAGGCGAGAATATCGGGTATCGTCTTCCGCCAGGGTTTCCTTTTTTCGCAGGTCGTGGTTAATAATGCCTGCGAGGGTTTTGAAACCCGCGCCATTACGCGCATACCGACGGAGGTGCTATGGCTTCAGAAAATGAAGGCGGAGCGAGGGAGGGGGCGGTCGAAGTCGCGGGAGAATTTGAAGGAGGCAGGGGAGCATTGGGGCAGAAGGAGGACAGGCCCAATTTAGAGGATAGAGAAAATTCCGGGGGTGAAACTGAAGTTGAAAGATCGAAAGTAGGGCTGCCTACAGCAAGGGAGCCATAGGTCTGCAGGCTGATGGCTACATAACATTGTCTCCACGCCAGTAGCAGCGACACCGGCGCTACGAGGCTCTGTGCTTAAGAGTGCGCCCGATGTTTTCCCAATCCTTAAGATTCAATGTCCCCCCCTCCGGGTACCATGGACATTGAGCTTCAATCTCCTCGACCAATTTGCGCAGCTCCCCTCTCTTTACGGGGACCCTGCCGCGTTTCGCTAACACTTTTAGCTCGTTAACGTGCTTGTCATAAGCTCTGCTTTTGCAAGCTCCCATACTCACTGGTGTTCCGTCGGACGAGAGAGTGTCCTAGGACTCGAGTCCCTGGATGCGCCGATCCAGCGGACGGGCGATACCGAAATGGGGGTCCCTGGATGCGCCGATCCAGTGGACTTCGGTACCGCGGCCCTTTCCCAGGCGACGGTAAGCAGGGTGGAGTTTCGAGGATTCCCGGGTTTCGGCACCAGCTTGTAGTCGTGCCGCGAGGTCAGCGTAAGAACGAGACGAGACGCGGTGATTTCATCTGGTGGAGAGCGCCAGCAACGGGAGCGCGGGTGTCCGTGTTCCAGGCGACTCTCTCGTATGCTGGTTCCTGGCACCTTTTATTATGATTCTAGCGGGGGCGTGTAGAAGGGCGGAACGGGGGGAATTCCAGGAGAGCGGGAGAGCGGGGGACTGAGAGATCATCATGTGATGCATGATCTCACCTGGCTGCTACGTGCGGAGAGGAGCATCGGCGTCTGGGCCTAATCCTCACCTGGGGGCAAGGCCATTGTCCCTTTGTCCGGGACACCCGGTGGTTGTGAGCCAGGTAGTTCATGACCTGTGACTCATCGGGGGATGAGGGGTGGGGGAGCGGTGCGACCAGAAGGCCGCAGGAGCGCCGGTGTGCCGACGCTCTACTTACGGTGCTGCTGGGTCAGCAGTGCATCCCTACATCTTGGCTTGTGTACATATGGAAAAAACCCTTTCTATACAACAATTAAATCTCGAAGGAACTATGTTCTATAGATCACTCTGTAAAGAAACCAATACTCCATCAAGAAAGAAAACTACACTCCATCCTGAAAAAAACTAACAGCTTTGTTATTGCTGTCCTTAGTTTGTTAATCCACCCCCGCCCTCTGGGAAAAAAGCTTATTACTACAATTAAAAAAGCACACACAGAGAGGTAGAAATCTTTCCATGTCTGATCTGATCAGAAGTCTCATAGAATCACAGAGTTCAAAAAGACCACAAGGGACATTAAGTGTCCCCCCCCCATGCCATGCAAGAATACACAGTCAAAGTACTCCTGACAGATGGCCATCTAGCCTTTGTTTAAAAACTTCTTAAGAAGAAGACTCCACCACACTCCGAGGCAGTGCATTCCAGACAGCCCTTACTGTCAGGAAGTTCTTCCTAATGTGGTATAATCTCTTTTCCTGCACCTTGAGTCCATTACTCTTTGTCCTAATCTCTGGAGCAGCAGAGAACAAGCTTGATGCGTCTTCAATATCACATCCCTTCAAATGTTTAAACATGACTATCATGTCACCCCTTAATTTTCTCTTCTCTAGACAAAACTGGAAGCTCCTTAAATCACTCCTCATAGGGCATGGAATCCAGACCTATTATCATTTTGTCACCCTCATCTGGACACATTCCAGCTTGTCAATATCCTTCTTGAATCGCAGTGCCCAGAACTGAACTCAGTATTCCAGGTGAGGTCTGACCAATGTGGAATAGAGAGGTAATATTATGTCCCTCAATCAAGACATTATACTCCTATTGATACAGCCTAGAATTGCATTGGATTAGCAGAGGACTAGATGGACTCTGGTCTGATCCAGCAGTCTCTTTCTTATGTATTTCTGCCAGTTCTTTTAATACCCTGGGATGTAGTTCTTTAGGTCCTGGAGATTTGGATTCAATTAAAGTAGCCAGGTATTTCTGTACTACTTCTTTATGTTGTGCTGAATTACCCAACTGCATCTTCTGTTCCATTTTCCCCTGGTTGAGCACTGTTTTCCTTTTCACAATGCATCAATTTCTGGCCCCATTGTTCGGAGAGGACATCGGTCCTGTTCAATTTCCAATGCAATGTGGGTGATACATTCATAAACTGTGGAATGCAACATACCTATGGTCACTTATAAGTTTCGACATTGATATAGATCCCCACTACAATTTTTCCATCAGGTACGTTGAACTTTATGGGGTCAGAAATTGACGCATTGTGAAAGGGACACAAAACCTGTGAATATTATAATAATATTGTATACTATGTCAGAGGTGACCCCACAGGTTTCATTCCCACTCCACAGCAATTGGATTTGCACTTTAATGGTAGGATGTATTTATTGTAGGATATGTTCGCAATACACCTATGGTCTTATATGATGTCTATATCCGTTGTAACGTGTATATATAGATAGATTTTACAGGTTGTTATTCAAATGGATAAGATGTATGTCATTGCTATTACACTTTTGATAATGAGTTAAAAAGACATATACACTTTATATATTTGTTATATGGTGATTGATAGCAATTCAGCCCTAGTGTGCTACTTTGTTCTTACTTCATTCTGTTACTTATCCAGCAGCTCTCAGGACTGAGTGTAAGCATCCCAGCAAGTGGGCAAAGGCCTGACGTATTCTTTCCTGGGGTCATCAGAATCTGTCTCAAGCACCTAAATGTGCAGAAGAAAAACTGCCCCCAGACCTGTGGCAACTATGCTGGTTTTACACTTGCATGGCACTGCTGCTATTAATATAAACATATGCATTAAACTGTTTACCTAGCTTAACACCCTTTGGGCAGCACCTGACAACACTGACACAAAGGGTATAGACTAGATAAGCTGACGTAGCTTTTAATGAGGCTCTTATTTATGTCAAAAGTTTACAGCAGCAATTGAATAAGAATCTGATCCAAGAGACAAACTAGATAACCCAGAAAGTTATGCTCCTAGAAACAATCTTTGATTATTGAAAGGACACACAGAGAAAAAGCACCATCACTAAGGTATGAGACTTTGTAACACAAATTATGCTTTCCAAAATAAGACATTTTCAGCACCATTGTTACATTAGACTTCTTATCAGTGTGACTAGTAGATAATTTATGTTTTTATTTCAGTAGTGTCAAATAAACAATAACAGTAGGAGATGCAAATGTTTACATAAGAACAATTGATACTCCCACAAAATACCTAGCAAATCCTTTCACCATTTACCAATCATAGGGTGTTCTTGATGATTCTCCCAGATTACTTATGAAGAGTGGTATAAATCAGTACATGGCAAAGATAAGCAGTCTGATGGTGTAAATTAATTCTAATATCCTGCCCACATACAAAGCACAACCTTGTCCCTAAAAAGTCATAATGCTTCCGCTAGCATAGAAATGTCATCATTTACTAATTTAAGCATAAAGCATATTTTCTCTGCCTGTCTAGCTGTATGTTTAGTTTCTCCCTGTATCCTTCCTGAGTTCACATGATCAGGTACATGTTGCAAATTGGTAATAGGAACTCAGTTCCCAGGTGTGGACAAGTCTGATCTTACCCACAGACCAGCTTTTTCTCTGCAGCATTTTCCTGACACGAAACAGCCCTGGAACCACTATTTTCCTCCTTGGGAAGACCATATTTACTGATCAAGCACACCTAGGAGGTACACCTTAATGGACAAGGGACCTTACAGACCCCTTGAGCATTTCAAGTTGGAGAAACAGCACAGAGCAAACTCCAGGTGCACGTGTGATCATGCAGGGGGTCCAGGGAAAACATAACATGCCCTTAGTACAATCAAAGATTGGAATCCTCCTGCAGCCCAAGCAATGATTTATGTTCTAAAAACACTTCAAAATGAGTTGCTTTGAATTTTAGGACAGCAGTTCTGAAATATTTGTGTTTTTGATAATTTATAGAAGACACACATGATAAATATCGACTAGGCAATATCAGGCAAAGCTGTAACATTTTGCAAGAACTTGAGCTAGAGTCCTTCCCTATTGAAAAAGATCCCCCTGTGACACAGATCACATGAACAAGTCAAGGAGCAAAGGCTGGCAGTTCATCAGGAACAGATGGTACAGATGGCAATTCTCCATACAACCTTCTCCTTCAACCAAAGAGAGATGTCTGTGATTGGGACTAAGCTTTTGGCTGACTTTTGCAGTTTGTATCATCCCAGGCTGTTGTTGTTGCTATGGATATTTTTGTTAACTTTGCATTCAGCTTGAATACACAGTTAAATGTCATTTGGTCTATATACCTCACCTGTAACTATCCCAGACATTATTTTTTTATTCTTTTATTTTTGGAAGAAAAATTACAAGATGGAATGGGGCAATTGCTCTTATGTTTATGACGTGTTTATAAAGTGCAGTCTTTATCTTTTGTTCATAATTTTTTTTGCTTCACTAATTTAGACTCTCAATTCTTGAACTAATTGTGCACCTACTATGGGGATTTCTATCTGGGCATTTGCTGAAGCTATATTCTATTGTCCTTTTTACAGGACCAGAATGAGACCAAATTTGAATTTTCCTTACTTACTGATTTGTTATAAGTAGCTTGAAACGTCTATCATGTTGTAGTAAAGTAGTACCTGAACCTGGTTAAAAAGGAAGGTGTTGCTCAAGCCTAAATAAAAACAGAAAATATTATTCTTGCAAGAAATATACAATCTCTAGTTAACCAAGTTGTTAATCCCATGACTTCAGGACAGCTTTCAGTTCCTAGTACTTCCAAAACAAGAGGTTTAAATTATTTTTACAGATGCACTAAAGGTAGGTTTAACAAACATTGCCAAAGTGACCTGAGGAAAATAGAGTCTTAAGAATCTGGGATGAAAGAGCTGGTTTAGTTGATGCATAACAACCATAATGTCAGTTAGTTAATACTGAGCACAAGATTGTGGTTGATATAATCTTTTCTCATACATGTTGTGAATGTTTAGAGTAGGAGTATCAAGTGGTTGGCTTTACAAATCTGAAATGTGGACATTTCATCCATGTAGGCTGAATAGTTCAATATTTACTGTTAAAAAGGCAAATTAAGGAGGGACATCATTAAAAATTTTTTATTAATCTTGAACACTTTTAAATATGTCAAGAAAGGGTGACTCATCTGTTCTATTTTACACAAAAAAGAACAAATGTGCTAGAGTATCTGTATATGTGTTCTTGTTGCATGCAGATGTGCGGGTATTCACTCACCACTGATGCAGTCCTTTGTTGGAATAGAAATTGTCCGCAGCCGGTTTATTAATCAGCAACATAGGAAGCTGGGCAAACATAAGGGGCACATCCTGGCCCCCAGGCATATGGGCAGCAAGTGCTGAACCTGGCCGAGCTGGCCAGGCGCTGCCTTATATAGGTGTGCCCAGCTTCCCCTTGTCACGTGACGGTTCCCCGTCACGCTTGCTCACTTGATCGGCTCGTGAGAGGAGAGCTGTCACTCACTCCTCCCCTGCCACAACTGCGCCCTAGGTAAGTCCGGAGGTGCGTTTTCTTGGATAGAATAGAATAGAATAGAATAGAATAGATAGAAATAGAATAGAATAGAATAGAATAGAATAGAATAGAATAGAATAGAATAGAATAGAATAGAATCTTTATTGGCCAAGTGTGATTGGACACACAAGGAATTTGTCTCCGGTGCATATGCTCTCAGTGTACATAAAAGAAAAATACATTTGTCAAGAATCATAAGGTACAGCACTTAATGATTGTCATATAGGTCTAGTAAGCAATCAGGAAACAATCAGTAGTAATGAAAACATAAAATGTAAAATCATAAAATAAAATAAAATAAAATAAAACTTATTCTATATGACTTATTCTATACTCTTCACAACTAGAAACAAGCTTAATCTTCTGGAAATTATAAACTGTTGTTTGTAGAAGAATGCAGTGAATGAAGCATTCATATAGAGGCTCTGCCCATTGAGTCAGAGCAGAGGAGGTTTTTCTCTGCTCCATTTTAAAGGAGAAAGCTCCAGGACCCCACAAGCCATTCTTGGAAATAACATGTTGTTTTGTAGAAACCCTCAAAACTGCAGGGCCAACTGTGTTTCCTGTGGGAGGAAATCCTAAACCTATTTCTCTGGAATTTGATTAATTCTATAAAACCAATTTTTAGACAATGTTAAGTCATATTTCTGACAACTTAACTGACATGAACAGAAAGTATAAATAACTGTTTAACAGAAATATAGGGAGGAAGACATTAAGGGTGTTAAAATAATAAAATCACTAATGAATTACACTATTAAATTTTACCAAACTTTAAAAAAAATTGTGTTTTACCTAGTTAATGAAAGTTAATGGCACTCAATTATTCCAATAAAATACACTGCACAGATTAACAGATTGTTAGACAGCACTAAATGGAATTCAAAAAATGTCTTGCTGGATATACCTTTTATGTACATAAAATGTATACTGCACAGGCATAAGTCATGTAAACATACAGCTTCGGATTGGTTTTTGCTGACTGCTCAGGACTATCAGTTGGAATTTAATGCCTGAAATTGGCTTGAATTGTTTGGTGTTTGGAGAGCAGCTAAATTTTATCGAATTTGAGAATATTTTAAATGGCTCTCAAATCCTTTGATAATTTTTTAAGCTCTAGATATTTTGTTCCCTCTGTAGTAGTATCTTCAAAACCAAGGAACATATCTTGAAAGTGTCTTTTATACATTATAGTAATTGTAAAGCATGGTATCCTCACCAATGCACACAATAATATTGTCATGAATTTATTCAATATCATTGATACTTGGGAATTATAAACTCCCTTATTTATCAAACATGGTACTAAGTACTAGAAGCCAAAAAAAGGCAAAAGAATAATTATTCTGAACTGAGTAAAAACAAATTATTATCAATCTCAATAAATGTAACTATATAACAACAGAGAGGCTCTTAAAAAGCCATCATATCCTCAAAATAAATCACCACTGTTAGAAAATCTTTCATACAGTGAAGACAATCCTATTTTTAGGATGACAATTTTTAGCAAGAACACATAGATTGCACAATTTAATGCCCAGATAACAAATAACAATAAATGTAACATTTTCTTGGCAAGCGAATGCAAACTATACAAGACTAAATGTCCGTATAACAAATGTCTGGATGTTTTGCTGTCTAGTTACCGGTAAGTCACTATTTCAGTATTTTCTTCAGAATCATTTTTCTGTTGTATTCCTGTTGGAACTGGCCTTTTGCAGTTGTTGTGAACAGTCAATAAAAAACAAAAGTCAAAATATCACATAATACAACATCTAAGCAGCTCATTACAGCAAAGAAAATAACACTTAGGGTGTTTTCACACATGCTGAATAATGCATTTTCAATCCACTTTCAAGGCCCCTTAATTATCATTTGCAAGTGGATTTTGCTGTTTCACACAGGCCCAATTCACACAGGTCAAGAAACATGGGAGTGGGACATTATATTACCTGTTTTTGGGTCGGAGGGACTTTGCACAGGTCCTGCCCCCAATACGAGTCTGCCTCATTTTACTTCTCCCAATCTGGGTTTTTTTGAAAATCATTAAACAAGTGATCTTTTGGGAAAAGCCCAGGTTGGAGCAGCTCCTGAGTGAATTGCCTTGCAGGTGGCGTTTTATTTCCCTCCTTTCCCCCCCACCCCCAATCCTCCACAGTCAGGGAGAAGCTGCCCACCACTGTCCGGCCATTGCAGGGAGCCCCCTTTTCCTTTTTTTAAATTTTGAAGCTGTGTAGCCAGACAGGTGAAGCTGGTCATATCATGGGACATTGATATGGATGTGGAGGTTCATTTCAGCTTGCCTGCATAGCTATGCACAAGTTGCAGGACAATTAACAAAAAGAGAAGCCTTTCCATGGGAAGGCAAGGCAGCAACCTGGATTGTTTTCATGGCCTCCAATCGCTGCCTGCACTAAATGTATGTGAATAGGAAAACAGGTTCCTTTATCACAGGTGTAGCCCATAATGCATTGGCTGTGCAGAAGGGGCCACAGTAAAATCCAGCTGAAAAGTGCATTGAAAGTGGATTGAAATTTCATTATTCGGCATGTATGAAAACACTCAAAAGATTTTTCAGCCAATCAGAGCAGAAAAAAAATATTTAAATCATAAATCTGTAACAAATAAAGTGTGTGTGTGTGTGTGTGTGTGTGTGTGTGTGTGTGTGTGTGTGTGCTGTGAAATCACAGCACCATAAGGCAAGAGACATTCAGGCATTCATTGCCAGCCTTTGAGTGGGTTGAGAGAGTTTTGAGAGAACTGTGACTTGCCCAAGGTCACCCAGCAGGCTTTATGTGGAGGAGCTGGGAATCAAACCTGATGTTTCAAATTAGAATGATGCTGCTCTTAACCACTACATAATGCTGGCTGTCATATATCAAATAAAACACAAACTTGTTAATTGAGTCCAATGTCCAAAGAAAAGGACTGATGCAGCAACAGGAAGTTAAAAAGTACACAATTAGAATTCTAAA
The DNA here is from genome assembly GCF_021028975.2 of Sphaerodactylus townsendi. Classification (NCBI taxonomy): domain Eukaryota; kingdom Metazoa; phylum Chordata; class Lepidosauria; order Squamata; family Sphaerodactylidae; genus Sphaerodactylus; species Sphaerodactylus townsendi. The sequence continues at coordinate 123,403,895 of NC_059425.1, read as the reverse complement.
GATCTAATGTTCCTGTACAGCTGTGATATCAGAGGACAAGGTAAATGAAAATTGTGTCAGATGTACTTATATGAGAGCTGAGTAGCCAAAATTTAAAGGGACAGCAAATTTGTAAAAATGGCTTGTCATGATCACTGAGATCTTTACAAGGTGGAAACCAAAAAGAAAGTACCGGTATCTTACATTATACAAAGGCAGTAAAATACAAATGTGGAAACATGACCTACATAAATAGATGGAGGAGGAAGAATAATAACATGTTTTGGCCTTTAATATTTTTTTATTTGTTGGCTCCACCAGGGTAAAAAAATACATAAGTCTGATGCTAATGGTGGAAAAGATGCCATACCCTCAGAACAGATTGGCTTGGATCAGTGGTGGGATTCGAATAATTTAACAACCGGTTCCAGTGGTGGAATTCAAATAATTAACAACTGGTTGTTTACAAGCATCATTTTAACAACTGATTCTGCCGAAGTGGTGCTAACCTGTTGAATCCCACCACTGGCTTGGATCCATCAGCACATTTCCTTGGTTAGAAGAATTTCTACCTATGGAGCACAACTTTCTTGCCTACCTTCCTGCTGAATCCTAAAATGTCCCTTGAAATTTTGGGGGCATTTTGGACTGCTGAAAGAAGAGAGAAGTGAGGATAGTTTCATTACTCAGGCAGATCTTTTTCTATTTGTTGAAATGCTCTTGTGGATCCAGACTCTTATCATTCATGGCCAGAGTGTGAGATAGTTTAGTTGTTTTTGGAAATGATCATTGAAATGTGATGAAACAACTGGTTACACTAATTCAAATGCCTCATTGTTGCTGTTACATAGTTTTGATACACAAATATCAAGTGGAAAATAGCTCAGGCAGAGAAAGAGTCAAGGCTGCCTATGAAGAGACATTAGTTTTTGAAAGAGATTTTCAAGTGAAGCCAGATAGACTAATATAAAATATATTTTGAGGTAAAGTGGTGCCCTTTAATGGTTTGCTTTGAAAACTCTATTAGGTTTTACATAACTCCTCAAAATATAACTGCATATTAAATTTGTCTTCAGAGGATGTTTATAAAAAAAGATTCTATTTTTCCCCTTTCTCATCTCATTCTACATTTAATAGTATGTAGGTTAAATTGTGTTGTACAGTTTTCTCTGAAAACAATAAAAAGTGTGAAAAGAAACAAAATGTTTTGTGTAAATTCCACTGAGTTAAACAGAAATACAGGACAGATGAATTTGTTCAGTTGAAAGGTCAGTAGTAGAACAGTGGTATTTTGTGCCTTTTGATGCCTATACACTGGAAGCTTTGCTTCCAGCATCAGTAAAAATAATTGCATGTGAATATCCATGGGTGTAAATCTGTATATTATAGACTCTCTAGAGGAGGCAGAAAGGTTTTATGCATTAATTAAACTGTTAGTGAAGCTGTGGTTGCATAAGATGTTAACAGCTGTGAACAGAATGAGAAACTACATGAAGAAGTATTATTGCTGTATTTCACCTGGCTTCAGTCCATTAGCTTCAGACTTTGGCCCATTGTTTCCTGAAATATTCCCCCCCCCCCCGCCACAAAAAAAGGAGTTTTATTTTCGTTCTTGCACACAGTATATTGGTAGCAATTTTATTCTCATTAAAATTCATTACTCAAAAATTCAAATTGATTGTAAACATGTAAGAATCATACTATTTGCACATGTTGGTGAGGGAGCAAGCTTGTTTTCTGCTGCTCCAGAGATTAGAACCAGGAGTAATATGTTCAAGGTGAAGGATAAGAGATTCTACCTAAACATCAGGAAAAACTTCCTGACAGTAAAGGCTGTTTGTCAGTGGAATGCACTACCTCGGAGTGTGGTGGAGTCTCCTTCTTTGGAGGTTTTTAAAGAGAGGCTGGATGGCCATCTGTCAGAAGTGCTTTGATTATGTGTTCCTGCATTGCACGGGGTTGGACTTGGTGGCCGTTAGGGTCTCTCCCAACGCTAGGGCCCTTTCCGCACCACAACGGTGCGGGGGTGCGTCAGCATATACAATGCCCCCACACACACCCAGGACCGTTCGCACGGACAGACCCGAAAGGGCGGAAGGCGGTGGCGCAGCCTTCGCACAGGCTGCACCATCGCTGAATGCTTACCTTGTCTCCTGGCTTCCAGCTCATCGCAGAGGCCAGGGGACATGGCCCCGCAGGCTGGAGCAATGGCTCTGGAGTTGCAGGCCAGGGGATGTGTCCCCTGGCCTCTGCGACGAGCCGGAAGCTAGGAGACGAGGTAAGCATTCAGAGACAGTGCGGGGGAAATGGCGCCTTCCAGCAAGGTTCGGAAGGAGCATCTTCGCACCGCTTGGGCAGCAGCGGCACCCATGTGAACCCCTCCCCAGGGACGCTGTTTTCAGCATTCCTGGGGCGCTCTTTACTGCCCGTGCGGAAAGGGCCCAAGATTCTATATTCTATTCAACTATCTATAGTCTGATCTGCCATTTCCTGGATCGTCTTTCTTCTAGAATGTTCTGCTTGGGGACAAAACTTGGTAAACACTAGGACCCAAGTGGAGCATTCTAGAACAAAGATGGTCCAGGAAATGGCAGATCAAGTCAAAAATCTCCTGAGCTCTTTTGGTTGCACAGAGTATAGTAAAGTAGTAGGTATTTCTGGGAAATTACTTTCACCATAGGTTTGTTTTTTACCACTCCCCTTTTGCATATCTTTAATATCCCATAGATTGCTTTTCATAGGACTAATAATATTTTGTCACAAATACAAGTTGTAGGGTTGTGATCATTACTATAAATTTGGGGTTACAAAGCTAATGTCTATCTGTGGAGTTATGCAAGAAGTTTACTTTGTTTATATAAAGATATGACCTTTTTTGGAGACAGGATATAGTTGCCGTTTCTCTTGTATAGTTTAAATATTTCAAAGTTTTGAATTCTCATTGTGTGCTGTTCACTGTTATGCTCACATCAAATTATTTAATTGGGACTTACATGCACGTAAATGTGCATGATTGTTGAATTTGATGTCAAAAACCTTTTAAAGTGATTTAAAGACGGTTATATTACCTTTCTGTACCAGAAAGAATTTCGTCAATTAGTACAACAGTAATAGTGACCTCTAGGACTCTTAATTTTGTTAAATAGTGGTAATAACTCTTTGCCTTTTGAGACATATACTGCAGAACACTGATGTGACGTAATTATAATAATACTGTATTTGTTGGATCCCAGAGAATCCATTTATTCAGATTTAATTATTATGCTCTAAACAATATCCACAAAAATATATTAACCGAGCTTTATCACCATATTTACTGAATACTGCTAAAATATTGCCATTTATTATTATACATCAAAGTCTTCATTGCCAGATTAATATTTTGTGGTAAAATATGTTCAGAAGACAGGAAACAAAGTTTTCTGTAGATCAATTGCATATAAGTTTGGAAACAAGAAAGAAATACTGTTTTTGTAACATGGTAGCACAATTATAGAATGTTCTGCAAAACATTTCAGTTATTTAAATCAATGTGTGTTAATCTGTGTACAGACTTTCACAGGAAGTTTTCCATTAAGGATCTGATCACAGCCTCTAAAGTCTGATTTTTGTGTGTGTGAGAAAACTGAGTATTGTGGAAAGCAGACTGTGATATGCCATGTTAAATATAGAAATTAGACAACAGACAGATATGCAGCATAGACTGCCCTACAATCCTAAGAAACCCATTAATAAGACACCATACATTTTTTGTGTGGGGGAAAAAGATCAGCCATAGCCTTTTATTAAAATTTTATTGGCTCAATAAAGGTTTACTCTACTGTACTATTGGCTCAAGATCAACAGAAGCATAAGGCTCAGCATGGGGGTCTGATCTACATGCTGGGCAGCCCAAGTGCTGACCCCCAGCAACCAAAATTTTCGTCAAGCCCACCTGCTGAGAAAACCCCCAACACGCTGGAGCAGTGATGGGAGATTCCAGATGGCCACTGCATGAAAAGTGCTGCTACGGGCGCAATCCATAGAAGCCCACATCTGGGCAGCCTACCCATTGGCTTGCTCCACCCCAAACCTCTTAGGAAGGTTCCATCAAAGCGGGTAGCTCACCCACGCACCCACCAATAGATCAGTCCCCCATGCGAAATCTGCCAAAGAGCCAGGTGAAACTCAGTTCCCGCCAAAAGCTTCTCAAACCCTGAGTCAATCATATAAGTCACCCCATAAGCTATGCAAACATAAATCCATTCCCCATGACACTAAATGCACCCCATCAGCATGGCAGAGAGGTTCCAGCCTGTGTGTCATGCCCCAATGTGATGCACCTCCGCCTGTGTTCACTAACAAAATACAAAGCCGCTCGGCAAGTCCTGCTTCTGGCTAAGTCCACTACCAGAATGGGGAAGAATTCTAAGGTCAGGTCCCACACAATCCCGGAAGTGGTTCACTCTGGTGGCCAGCATTGAGCACACCAACAACCTCTGAAATGGACTCCAAAATCTAAGCTCTCAGAGGCATCTGAATGGGCCTGGAGACTAGAATTGGGGGTAAGCTGAGACTGCCACAAAGAAATGCCATTGAAGTATGTTAAAAATTTGACACAGCCATACAGGTCAGACTTTAAGCCTCTGGTTAATCTAATGTAGTGGTGGGGAGCAGACATGCCCCTCGTGGCCTGAGCAAACGCAAGCACAGGATAGGCGACCGGGGGACACTACCCTGCAAGCAAAATTCAGGTGACCCCAAACCACTTGCTTCTCTTTTAGAGTGCACTTACTGTGGTGTAATAAACTTTGCAACAAGGACAAGAGCTTAACCAATTTGTCAGGCAGGAGGCTGGAAGTACCCTTTATGGTATCCAACGTAATGCCCGGGAAAACCAGGGATGAGGTAGTGCCCTCAGTTTTTTCCTCTGCCAGAAGGATGCCTAAATCTATAGCGAGGCCCTGAAATGCAAGCAACCTGGCGCCACATTCATTGGTGCCAGCCCGACCCATGAGCAAAAAATGTTCAGGTAATGAGTGACATGGGGAGAGGAAGTCCAGTCTTTTGCCGCCCACTCAATAAAGGTGCTGAATGTTTTGAACGCAGCACACACCTCTGCGCAGCCCATAGGCATAGGCTTGTCCATGAACCACTGCAAACTTAAAACCTAATAGACAAAAATTGGGTGGATTGGTAACAAACAAAAAGCAGATTGAATATCACACTTCGCTAATGGGCCACAGGGCCATAGGACCGAATCAAAGCAATGGCATTTTCGAGGGAAGCATACCTAACAAAGCTGATGTCTGGATCAATGAAATGATTAACAGATGAGCCTTTTGGGTAAGATAGATGGTGAATCAAATTCCATGGTGTCTTTTTTGGCACACCCCCCCCCCACCCCCCGAGAGGCAAAACTCTTAGGTTCGGTAGACAGGGGCATACCTAAGCAAACTGGAGCCCTGGGCAAAACCTGAGTTTGATGGGCCCCCCCACGGGCGGCCAACCTCTCCCACGGTAACCAAACAATGATTTTTTCCACCAGGTTGTTTCAAAGTCACCATCACATTATAGAACATGCCCCAACTCACAAATCTGAACACAGCAGAAATATTTTTGAAAACATTTTCAAAATGCTTTCGAAATGTTTTATTACTGCTATGAAAACATTTTATGGTGTTGTATCCAATCCCCCAATTGGGGAAAACAGCATCACTTTCAATGTTATTTAAACTGGGGACCCCAGATTCTCCCTTTAAGGTGGATTTAAAAGGAGAATCTGGGTTCCCCAGTTTAGACAACATTGAAAGTGATGCTGTTTTGGGGTGGATTCTCCCCCACCCTGAAACAGCATCACTTTCAATGTTTAAACCAGGGACCTCAGATTCTCCCTTTAAATCTATGCCGAAGGGGATGGATTTAATAACAACAACAACAACAACAACAACAACAACAACAACAACAACAACAACAACAACAACAACAACCTTTATTAGGCATTGAGAGAATAAAAGAAAGAAAACAAGCATTGGCAGGAAGGGGGTGGATTTAAAAGGAGAATCTGGGGAAATTTAGGGGGTGCCTGCTGTCAGGGGTGCAATTATTAAGATAGCAGCACCAAAATTTCAGAGTATCTTTGTGAGGCCCTACTGATGATACCAGCCAGGTTTGGTGAAGTTAGGTTCAGGGGGTCCAACGTTATGGACCCTCAAAGGTGTAGCCCTCATCTCCTATTAGCTCCCATTGGAAACAATGGAGGATGGGGGCACTCCCTTTGGGAGTCCATAACTTTGGACTCCCTAAACCAAACCTTACCAAACCTGGGTGATATCATCAGGAGGGTCTTCTGAAGAATCTCTGTAATTTTGGTGCTGCTAGTCTAAAAACTGCGCCACCTGCAGGCCAAAAATGGAAAAACACTGAAAAAACAAAAAATCCCACAAATGAACCTACGCCCCCCCACAAGGCTGCGCCCAGGGCAACTGCCCACTTTGCCCAATGGGAGGAACGCCTCTGATGGTAGAGGAGAGGAAGCAAAGTGGCCTGCTATCCTACCAGCCCCTTGTTCCTTTGCAATTATAGTGGACACAATTAGGGGCATGTCCCTGGCAGACTTCAAGTTGTTGCAATCTGTAGGCACCCGAGGACCTGTGTAGTGGATCTGAAAGCCAAATTTAAAGCCATCCAATATGAATTTTTCCACTTGCCTGTCAGGGTAAGCATGAAGCAGAGGGATAAGGGCAGGGACCCGCACTGGGGAGATGGCTAAAGTGGTGAGATCCCTGTTCCTATGTGTGCTATGCAGAGCTTGTGACGCCAGGGTTCCCCGACCCACCATCCCTCCTGTTACCGGAGTTGTTTGGGGGTTGGGCCCCTTGAAAGGGCTGTGACCTTTTCCCTTTTGTGTGTTGTGCCCTGAGCAAAGCTCACATATGTGCTCAAATTTACATTTGGCCCTATGACAGCTGCCCTCATTAAACTCCCAGGAAACGAGGTGACCCACACCCCTAAAACTTCAGCGCTTCTTAAAATTGGACTTCCGGGGCTTGGCAAAAGGCTGCACGCATAAGGCTGCACAATGCCCGATTGTGAACTGCATCCCAGCAGGCCTTAGGAGTATGTGAGGTGCTCTTATGGAACTCCTCATCGTAACTAAGTGCAGCAGCATCACCTGCGATCGAACGGGCCTTTAGTACATTACAATAATGGGACATGAGCTGCCATGCCCAAAGCAGAAAGGTTGCAGAAATCAGCATGGCATACTCATCGAAGGCAACAAGCCAGTTATCAAAAGACCTCTCAACCCTTTGTGGCCTGACGCCCTTACCCGTTGATTTGCCTGTAATCCCCTGAAATTCCTCAGGCCTGACAAAACTGAAGATGTCAACGAAGTACCCATCTAAAGCCCTCTCCCTAACTTTTTTTGGAAGGTGCTACCCGGGTGGGTCCTGAATGAGGTCACATCCAGATAGGGCAGTGTCTGGGTTGTGCCGTCCTGAGGTAAGCCCAAGCTGAGGTCACAGTGCTTGGCCAAAGTTGGGGGTAAAGATGGGATCCCCTCCTGTGACACCCAGTAAAACCCGTCATCTTGGGGAGAATCCTCATCAGAGGCATACTCACTGGAAGATGAGGTCTCCTAAAGTGGTCCTGACATCACAAAGAATGCCCGCCTGCACATGCTCTGTGGGCCAGCCAAGTCACATGGGCTCGGACAAGGCACACGCGACTTGGGGAGGGGCAGAGGTGAGATTCAGGGGGTTCTGAAGGGTCTGTAGAACCTGTTGTTAAAATTTAAAATATCACTTTTTAAATACTTACCATATTTTTATGGTAAATAAAAATACTTAAAATAAAAAAGTGATATTAAAAATATTTTAATACTTTTTAACAGTCATTATTTGAATCCCACCACCATTGGAACCTGTTGTTAAAATGTTTGAATCCCACCTCTGGGGAGGGGAGTAGTGTGTGCCTGAGCTGCCCCTTCCCCAGCAGCAATGGCAGCCATGGTAAGTTGTGGCTACTCTCTGCTTGGATTTTCTTCAACATTTGAACAACTCACCTAATATAATAGTCTAATCTTCCCACCTTTTAAAAAAGCAAATAGTTATGTTAATGATTTCTTGTGGGTACAATGGCTACAGCATTATGTCTACCCTGCTGATGCCTCTTAATATATCATTGGTATTTGAAATAATTTAGTATTCTTTTTTACAGACACAAGTCTGGGGAAATCCGAGAATATAATATATAAGAACAGGATGAATGCTGAGAATGGACTGGAAGTAGCTTCAACATTTTTAGAGATATTTCCCCATGGTCCTGGCTCAAATAGGGCCTCTTGATAGGTCTAGTTGCCTGAATATGGATGAAGTGAAAAACTGCGTTGGTACTTGATTGCTGCTTGGATTTTCTATTTTTATATTGTTTGTAGTTTAGTGCAGATGTTTTAAATAATAGTCTATAGTATTATTACTTGATTGTTGAATTTGTTTTATTTTGAATCTTTTCTTGAGCTTTCAAGATTAGACATGAGAGAGGAGGAAATGTGAATGGAGCGATAGCAGAGTTAAAATATAGGTAGAATAAAACAGTGGACAAGAATAAACAAGAGACAAACTTGAAGACTGAATAGGTTCAGCTTGACTTTCATTATTTCTTCAGTGCTAGTACTTCCAAGCATAGTTTTTTTCTCCTTTGGAGATTTGCATAATTATTTTTGGTAATGGCTGAGTTAACTAAAAAATTATACACTTATTCATGTTTCTGTTGTCCAGAATACAAAGCTGAATTACATTTTGAATGGTTTTTTAAAAAACCAAATACTCTATATTACAAGAAACCATGCTTAATGTCATAAAAGGAAAAATTCTCATACCCTGAATCTGACTCAGGTTTAAATGTTCAGTTGCATGAAGTTCAGTAGATGTAAATACAGATTAATTATTTAAAAGTAATAGGAAGGAATGAGCTTCTAAACATGTAGTGTTTAATTATTAAAAACGTATAATGGAATTTCAGACCTAACACATCCTCCAAATCTCACATTGGACTTGGACAAACGCCTGAGGTTAACTACTATACAAGTTGGTGCCAAAGCATCTAGCATTCATAGTGTGAGGAAATAATTTTGCTTACTAAAATGTAAAGTAGAAAAAGTAATCTGCTTTATATGGAACAATCATCTTGATTTTTCAGACATTAAATAATAATAATAGTTTTTAAATGTTGGTGTAGCATTGCGTTCCCCTGCCACATTTTAGCTAAGTTGCAGAAATCTATATGGTCAGAAAGAGGTTCTTATGAATAGATTAATTGAACTGTGACTACTAAAGGTCACAGTCAATAGCTGTGATACCTCCCCAAAATTTTTAAAAGGGGAGAAATGACACATTGCTGTAATCGGCAGGCAAAACTGAGTTCGTTCATGTACTTCAATTGCTGAAATGGCACCCAGCCATGATGCCAGCAGAGGAAACATCTGTTGGAAAAACACAGGCAGTGGCAGGCGGCACAGAGAATCAAACTGAAGTGACAGAATAGTGGGTGCAAGCAGCAAAAATGAAAGTGAGAGCTGTTTCCAGTTGGGCAGGAAAAAATGTTTCCTGCTGTCCACACAGCAAGCAGGAAACGTTTTGAAAACAACTTCAGGAAAAAAGCCGCTAGTTTAGCATTTTCAAAATAAAATGTTTTTAGGAAAATAAAATATTTTCTATACATTTTGAGCAAAAAGCTGTGCAGAAAGCCTAAAGGAAATGTTTTATTTTCTGACCTCAGATAGTTTTATTTGTGTTGTATGGAAAGGGCCACAGGATTGTTCAAATGAAATGGCAACTGTACATTCCTGTTGGTGGGTTTCCAGTATGAGTTGATGTAACAATTGAAAAAGACCTATGATGTGAGGACTTGAAGAATGTTTGGAGACTGCAGCCAGCAATTACACTGGTTTCCAGACTGCTCCCAATTCAAGGTGTTGGTTTTAACCTTTAAAATCCTATATAGCTTGGGACCTGGATAACTGAAGGACTATCTTCTCCTATATGTTCCTACCAAGGAACTAACATCATAGGAACAGGCCCTCTGGGTTCATCTGATCACCAAAGATAATCTGATAGGTACCCAAGAAGCAGCCCCTTTTCAGCGGCAGCCCCACAATTATAGTTAATTATGAAACAACCTACCTAGGGAAGTGCACCAGATCTCCTCAGTCTTTAGGAGAAGCTGAAGGCAATTTTATTCATGAAGGCATTAAGTTGGTTAGCTCTTCTGCCCACTGGCAGTTTTAAATAATTAATTTTAACAACTAGATTCAAGCCCAGCAGCACCTTAGAGACCAACAAAAATTTTGGGGCAGAAGTTTTTGAGAGTCAAAACTGTCTTTGTCAGATATTGCAACACTCCCCCCGCCCCCCCCAAAAAAATCTTATTGGTCTCTAAGATACTGGTCTCAATTCTAGCTTTTCTAGTGCAGACCAACATGTCTACTCTTTGAAACTAATTTTAACTATTGTTTTTAAATGCATTTTACAAATTTTGTTTTGTTTTGCTATTATTTACAGTGTGAGCTACCTTGAATTCCTATAAAGTAGAAAGGCAGTTAATAAATATTTTCAATAAATAAATGTGATATTGTGTACTGGATTTTACACAGGCATTGGGTATCAGCTAAATCCAAAGCTGTTCTTTTTTGTTGCACTTGCTCACCTGGTTTAATATTTTGTATTACCCTCTTAATGCCCCCCTCAGTACAGATCCCTGGCCTAGTGACTGGTAATAGTAAAAGTCACATTGGTATAAATCCAAAATAGTTGAAAATGAAAGAGTGAGAAGAATATTTTAAAGTGCTGGTTGTCCATATAATTTACTAATTTACTAAATCATAGCTTAAGAGTCATATCATCCATGGAAGGGTATTTTGAGCTTGTGTTACACGTTTACATGTGATTGATTTAATAGGATTTCAATGGTGATGTATGCTCACTAGAAGCAGTATTGACCTAGAGGAAAGCCTCAGGCTGAAAACGTATTTGTCTGAGCAGGAATCATTAGTACGTCCTTCTTACTGTCTCATTATTATGTTTATATTCAAGCCAAGTATGTTATGAGCTGTCAAAATATACTGGAAATGGTTTTTTTATTCTTTTACATGGGTTTTTCAGATATAAAGATATAATGGATTAGAAAAAAAAAGATAGAAAGGTTTTTGCTATTAAAAATTCTAGGAAGCCACATTGGTTCTTTCTATGAGGGAGGGTTTTATGTCTATATTGCCAGAGAAAGACTGTCTGAAAAATGGACTGCAGATAAATTGATTCATTCATTGGATTATTGAGAAGCCCCATATAAACATGTTTATCTATATTGTATATTTGGCTAAGAATGTATAGAATCAGTGTTCAAGGGTGTTCTGTTATTTAGAAAGATTTGGAATTGTAAATCTTTTGCATATTGCCTATTTAGAAACATTTGTCATAAAACCTTTAAATATTATTATACCTGATAGTGGCTATAATTAACTATTATTAAACCATTTTATTAAACCATTATTATAAACCATTTTATTAAACCATATTATAAACCATTTAGCCATGGTTGTTTTTAATCGGCAGTATTTTATAGCATTTTATAGCATACATATTTAATATTATACAAGTGTGTGATAGCTTAAAATAGTATTTGGCAAGCAATATTTATTATTATGCAATGAGATTTCATATGTAATTGATTTGATAACAAATATATAATGATGAAATTATATGTGTCAAAAACAAAACTGTCAAGAGTTGTTACTATCAGACATATCTAAAGTCTGAGGAAATAGTTCAGAATTCAAACTTTCAAAAAACAATCCAAAATAGTTCAGAAATTCAAAATTTAAATACTTATGTTCGCATTTAAAACTGTTGCTAAGCTTCTAATAAATCCAGCTGCACTATTAATCCATTCATGAGAGCATTACAGCTTGTCTGAATAATGCATATTTCTGTATTTTAACTTTGAGTCCTATGAGAGTAAAAAATATATTATTTAAAGAAAGGTTCTAAGCATGAAAGCTCCTTCATGGTTACCTAACAGTTTTATCGTATGCTTCCTCAGTGGTCAAAGAGCCAGTACTAAAAATGTTACTTGCTACTGATGTTATAAAAAGCTTTCAACTGACTATAGTTTCATAATACAAGTTTAAAGTATTTATCAGAGAAAGAAGTTGTCTTCTGATGGCTGCTTTAGAGATCATGAAAGTAAAATCATCAACCAGAAAAGGTAGGCCCGACGACGCCGGGACCGTCTGCATGGATGGTCCCAGAAAGAACCCATGTTCCTGCAGGGGGTGCATTTTTGATGTATTGGCACCAAAATTTTAGGGTATTATCTGGAAACTGTCCTTATGGTACCCCCAAAGTTTGGTGAAGTTTGGTTTAGGGGGTCCAAAGTTATGGAGCCTCAAAGGGGGTGCCCCATCCTTCATTCTTTGCTAAGGAGATGGGGGCTACCCTTTGAGGGTCCATAACTTTGGACCCCCTGAACCAAACTTAGGGACAACAACAACAACAACAACAACAACCTGGACAACAACAACAACAACAACAACCTTTATTAGGGTATCATTGAGAGAATAAAATAAAGAAAAACAAGCATTGGCAGGAAGGGGGTAATTTAAAAGGAGAATCTCAGGAAATTTAGGGGGTGCTCTGGCTGTCAGGGGTGCAATTATTAAGATAGCACCAAAAAATTCCTCAGTATCTTGTGAGAGGTTCCTACCGATGATACCAGCTGTTTGGTGAAGTTAGGTTCAGGGGGTCCAACGCTATGGACCCTCAAAGGTGTAGCCTCCCATCTCCTATTAGCTCCTACTGGAAACAATGGAGGATGGGGGCATTCCCTTTGGGAGTCCATAACTTTGGACTCCCTAAACCAAACCTTACCAAACTCCAAGTGATACTTTCACCAGGAGGGGAATCTTCTGAAGAATCTCTGTAATTTTGGTGCCGCTAGTCTAAAAACTGCTTCACCTGCAGGCCAAAAAATGGAAAAAAAACACTGAAAAAAAACAAAAATCCCAATAAATGAACCTATCAGCCTAATAAGCACAAGTTTGCGCCCAGGGCAACTGCCCACTTTGCCCAATGGGAGGAACGCCTCTGATGGTAGAGGAGAGGAAGCAAAGTGGCCTGCTATCCTACCAGCCCCTTGTTCCTTTGCAATTATAGTGGACACAATTAGGGGCATGTCCCTGGCAGACTTCAAGTTGTTGCAATCTGTAGGCACCCGAGGACCTGTGTAGTGGATCTGAAAGCCAAATTTAAAGCCATCCAATATGAATTTTTCCACTTGCCTGTCAGGGTAAGCATGAAGCAGAGGGATAAGGGCAGGGACCCGCACTGGGGAGATGGCTAAAGTGGTGAGATCCCTGTTCCTATGTGTGCTATGCAGAGCTTGTGACGCCAGGGTTCCCCGACCCACCATCCCTCCTGTTACCGGAGTTGTTTGGGGGTTGGGCCCCTTGAAAGGGCTGTGACCTTTTCCCTTTGTGTGTTGTGCCCCGGAGCAAAGCTCACATAAGCGTGCCTCAAATTTACATTTGGCCCTAAGGACAGCTGCCCTCATTAAACTCCCAGGAAAACGAGGGTGACCCACACCCCTAAAACTTCAGCGCTTCTTAAAATTGGACTTCCGGGGCTTAAGTAAAAGGTTGCATTTGCATAAGGCTGCACAATGCCCGACAGTGAACTGCATCCCAGCAGGCCTTAGGAGTATGTGAGGTGCTCTTATGGGAACTCCCTATCAGAATTCAAGTGCAGCAGCATCACCATGCGATCTAACGTGGCCTTTAGTACACATTGCTAATAATGGGACATGAGCTGCCATGCCCAAAAGCAGAAAGGTTGGAGAAATTAGCATGGCATTCTCATCGACGGCAAATAAGCCAGTTATCAAAAGACCTCTCAACCCTTTGTGGCTCCGACGCTCTTTACCCGTTGATTTGCCTGTAATCCCCTGAAATTCCTCAGGCCTGACAAAACTGAAGATGTCAACGAAGTACCCATCTAAAGCCCTCTCCCTAACTTTTTTTGGAAGGTGCTACCCGGGTGGGTCCTGAATGAGGTCACATCCAGATAGGGCAGTGTCTGGGTTGTGCCGTCCTGAGGTAAGCCCAAGCTGAGGTCACAGTGCTTGGCCAAAGTTGGGGGTAAAGATGGGATCCCCTCCTGTGACACCCAGTAAAACCCGTCATCTTGGGGAGAATCCTCATCAGAGGCATACTCACTGGAAGATGAGGTCTCCTAAAGTGGTCCTGACATCACAAAGAATGCCCGCCTGCACATGCTCTGTGGGCCAGCCAAGTCACATGGGCTCGGACAAGGCACACGCGACTTGGGGAGGGGCAGAGGTGAGATTCAGGGGGTTCTGAAAGTTCTGTAGAACCTGTTCTAAAATTTTAAAATATCACTTTTTTAATACTCTCACTATATTTTTATGGTAAATAAAAATACTTAAAATAAAAAAAGTGATATTAAAAAATATTTTAATACTCTTTAACAGTCATTATTTGAATCCCACCACCATTGGAACCTCATATTAAAATGTTTGAATCCCACCCTCTGGGGAGGGGAGTAGTGTGTGCCTGAGCTGCTCCTTCCCCAGCAGCAATGGTGAGCCATGGTAAGTTGTGGCTACTTCCTCTCTGCTTGGATTTTCTTCAACATTTGAACAATCCACCCAATATAATAGTCTAATCTTCCCACCTTTAAAAAAAAGCAAATAGTTATGTTAATGATTTCAGGGTACAATGGCTACAGCATTTCATGTCTACTCTGCTGATGCCTCTTAATATATCATTGGTATTTGAGCCAATTTAGTATTCTTTTTTACAGACACAAGTCTGGGGAAATCCGAGAATATAATATATAAGAACAGGATGAATGCTGAGAATGGACTGGAAGTAGCTTCAACATTTTTAGAGATATTTCCCCATGGTCCTGGCTCAAATAGGGCCTCTTGATAGGTCTAGTTGCCTGAATATGGATGAAGTGAAAAACTGCGTTGGTACTTGATTGCTGCTTGGATTTTCTATTTTTATATTGTTTGTAGTTTAGTGCAGATGTTTTAAATAATAGTCTATAGTATTATTACTTGATTGTTGAATTTGTTTTATTTTGAATCTTTTCTTGAGCTTTCAAGATTAGACATGAGAGAGGAGGAAATGTGAATGGAGCGATAGCAGAGTTAAAATATAGGTAGAATGTTACAGTGGATGGCACAAACAAGAGACAAACTTGAAGACTGAATAGGTTCAGCTTGACTTTCATTATTTCTTCAGTGCTAGTACTTCCAAGCATAGTTTTTTTCTCCTTTGGAGATTTGCATAATTATTTTTGGTAATGGCTGAGTTAACTAAAAAATTATACACTTATTCATGTTTCTGTTGTCCAGAATACAAAGCTGAATTACATTTTGAATGGTTTTTTAAAAAACCAAATACTCTATATTACAAGAAACCATGCTTAATGTCATAAAAGGAAAAATTCTCATACCCTGAATCTGACTCAGGTTTAAATGTTCAGTTGCATGAAGTTCAGTAGATGTAAATACAGATTAATTATTTAAAAGCAATAGGAAGGAATGAGCTTCTAAACATGTAGTGTTTAATTATTAAAAAACATATATAATGGAATTCCCTCAGACCTAACACATCCTCCAAATCTCACATTGGACTTTGGACAAACTACTTGAGGTTAACTTACTATACAAGTTGGTGCTAAAGCATCTAGCATTCATAGTGAGAGGAAATACTTTTGTTTACTAAAATGTGTAAAGTAGAAAAAAAGTAATCTGTTTTTTATATGGAACAATCATCTTGATTTTTTTCAGACATTAAATACAATAATAGTTTTTAAATGTTGGTGTAGTATCATGCCTTCCCCTGCCATATTTTAGTTAAGTTGCAGAAATCTATATGGTCAGAAAGAGGTTCTTATGAATAGATTAATTGAACTGTGACTACTAAAGGTCACAGTCAATAGCTGTGGGATAATTCCTCCCCAAAATTTTTAAAAGGGGAGAAATGACACATTGCTGTAATCGGCAGGCAAACCTGAGTCTGTTCATGTAATTTTCACTTGTTGAAATGGCACTCCAGCCATGATGCCAGCAGAGGAAACATCTGTTGGAAAAACACAGGCAGTGGCAGGCGGCACAGAGAATCAAACTGAAGTGACAGAATAGTGGGTGCAAGCAGCAAAAAATGAAAGTGAGAGCTGTTTCCAGTTAAGTGAAAAAATGTTTCCTGCTGTCCACACAGCAAGCAGTAGAAACGCTTTGAAAACAACTTCAGGAAAAATGTCGCTAGTTTAGCATTTTCAAAATAAAATGTTTTTAGGAAAATAAAATATTTTCTATACATTTTGAGCAAAAAGCTGTGCAGAAAGCCTAAAGGAAATGTTTTATTTTCTGACCTCAGATAGTTTTATTTGTGTTGTATGGAAAGGGCCACAGGATTGTTCAAAATGAAATGGCAACTGTACATCTTCTGTTGGTGGGTTTCCAGTATGAGTTGATGTAACAATTGAAAAAGACTCCATACATGTGAGGACTTGAAGAATGTTTGGAGACTGCAGCCAGCAATTACACTGGTTTCCAGGACTGCTCTCAATCTCAAGGTGTTGCTCTTTAACTCCTAAAATCTTATATAGCTTTGGGACCTGGATAACTGAAGTTGACTATCTTCTCCTATATGTTCTTACTCGCTGAACTAACATCATAGGAACAGGCCCTCTGGGTTCATCTCTCCTGATCACCAAAGATAATCTGATAGGGAAAATTCCAAGAAGCAGCCCCTTTTCAGCGGCAGCCCCACACATTATAGTTAAGCACGAAACAACCTACCTAGGGAAGTGCACCAGATCTCCCTAGTCTTTAGGAGAAGCTGGAAGGCAATTTTATTCATGAAGGCATTAAGTTGGTTAGCTCTTCTGCCCACTGGTATGGGCTCTTTTAAATAATTAATTTTAACAACTATCTAGTTTGAAGCCCAGCAGCTCTTTAGAGACCAACAAAAATTTTGGGGCAGAAGTTTCCTGAGAGTCAAAACTGTCTTTGTCAGATAATAAACACTCCTCAGCCTCCTAAAAAAAAAAATCTTATTGGTCTCTAAGATACTGGTCTCACCCAGCTTTTCTAGTGCAGACCAACATGTCTACACTTTGAAACTAATTTTTAACTATTGTTTTTAAAATGCATTTTAGCAAATTTTTGTTTCCTTTGTTTTGCTATTATTTACAGTGTGAGCTACCTTGAATTCCTATAAAGTAGAAAGGCAGTTAATAAACATTTTCAATAACAAATGGGATAATGTGTACCATTTCCTACACAGGCATTGGGTATCAGCTAAATCCAAAGCTGTTCTTTTTTGTTGCACTTGCTCATCTGGTTTAATATTTTGTATTACCCTCTTAATGCCCCCCCCTCAGTACAGATCCCCTGGCCTAGTGGACTGGTAATAATAGTAAAAGTCACATTGGTATAAATCCAAAATAGGTTGAAAATGAAAGAGTGAGAAGAATATTTTAAAGCAAGTTGGTTGTCCATATAATTTACTAATTTACTAAATCATAGCTTAAGAGTCATATCATCCATGGAAGGGTATTTTGAGCTTGTGTTACATCGCTTACATGTGATTGATTTAATAGGATTTCAATGGTGATGTATGCTCACTAGAAGCAGTATTGACTTAGAGGAAAGCCTCAGGCTGAAAACGTACTTGTCTTCGAGCAGGAATCATTAGTACGTCCTTCCTTACTGTCTCATTATTATGTTTATATTCAAGCCAAGTATGTTATGAGCTGTCAAAATATACTGGAAATGGTTTTTTTATTCCTTTACATGGGTTTTCTAGATATAAAGATATAATGGATTAGAAAAAAAAAGATAGAAAGGTTTTTGCTATTAAAAATTTTAGGGAAGCCACATTGGTTCTTTCTATGAGGGAGGGTTTTATGTCTATATTGCCAGAGAAAGACTGTCTGAAAAATGGACTGTGATAAAACTGATTCATTCATTGGATTATTGAGAAGCCCCATATAAACATGTTTATCTATATTGTATACTAGGCTATGAAATGTATAGAATCAGTACCCAAGGGTAGTTCCTCTGTTATTTAGAAAGATTTGGAATTGTAAATCTTTTGCATATTGCCTATTTAGAAACATTTGTCATAAAACCTTTAAATATTATTATACCTGATAGTGGCTATAATTAACCATTATTAAAACCATTTTATTAAACCATTATTATATAAACCATTTTATTAAACCATATTATAAAACCATTTTAGCCACATGTATTGTTTTTAATCGGCAGTATTTTATAGCATTTTATAGCATACATATTTAATATTATACAAGTGTGTGATAGGCTTAAAATAGTATTTGGCAAGCAATATTTATTATTATGCAATGAGATTTCCATATGTAATTGATTTGATAACAGCCATTATATAACATGAAATTATATGTGTCAAAAACAAAACTGTCAAGAGTTGCTACTACCAGACATATCTAAAGTCTGGAGGAAATAGTTCAAGAGAATTCAAACTTTCAAAAAAACAATCCAAAATATTAGTTCAGGAAATTCAAAATTTAACAACTTATGTTCAGATTTAAAATAAGCTGCTAAGCTTCTAATAAATCCAGTCAGTAACTATTAATCCATTCATGAGAGCATTACAGCTTGTCTGAATAATGCATATTTCTGTAATTTAACTTTGAGTCCTAAGGAGAGTAAAAAAAAATATATTATTTAAAGAAAGGCCTAAGCATGAAAGCTCCTTCATGGTTACTTCAACAGTTTTAATCGTATGCTTCCTCAGTACGTTGAGCCAGTACTAAAAATGTTACTTGCTACTGATGTTATAAAAAGCTTTCAACTGACTATAGTTTCATAATACAAGTTTAAAGTATTTATCAGAGAAAGAAGTTGTCTTCTCTGATGGCTGCTTTAGAGATCAAGGAAAGTAAAATCATCAACCAGAAAAGGTAGGTCTGACGACGCCGGAATCAGTTCTGTATGGATGGTCCCAGAAAGAACCCATGTTCCTGCAGGGGGTGTATTTTTGATGTATTGGCACCAAAAATTTTAGGGTATGGTCTTGAAACTGTCTCCATGGTGTTCCCCAAAGCAGGTGAAGAGCTTTAGGGGGTCCAAAGTTATGGAGCCTCAAAGGGGGTGCCCCATCCTTCATTCTTTGCTAAGGAGATGGGGGCTACCCTTTGAGGGTCCATAACTTTGGACCCCCTGAACCAAACTTAGGGGGTGCCATAATCTCCAGATGACACCCTAAGATTTTGGTGCCAATACATCCAAAAATGCACCCCCTGAAGGAACATCCTAGAAATTTGCCCAAGAATCTTTGTTCTGCATTGAGTTTTCTGCATTCCTGTCAATGGGGGTTGCAGGCTGTGGGGGGCACATTTCTGAAAGCACAGTCTCAAAACTTTCAGGGTCTCATCAGGAGACTTCCCTAATGAAACCCCCCAGGTTTGGTGCAGTTTGGTTCAGGGGGGCCAAAGTTATGAACCCTCAAAACTGTAGCCCCCATCTCCTATTAGCTCCCATTGGAAACAATGGGGGATATGGGCACCCCCTTTGGGAGTCCATAACTTTGGACTCCCTGAACCAAACCTCACCAAACCTGGGTGATATCATCAGGAGGGTCTTCTGAAGAATCTCTGTAATTTTGGTGCTGCTAGTCTAAAAACTGCGCCACCTGCAGGCCAAAAATGGAAAAACACTGAAAAAACAAAAAATCCCACAAATGAACCTACGCCCCCCCACAAGGCTGCGCCCAGGGCAACTGCCCACTTTGCCCAATGGGAGGAACGCCTCTGATGGTAGAGGAGAGGAAGCAAAGTGGCCTGCTATCCTACCAGCCCCTTGTTCCTGAAAACTGCGCCCCCTGCAGGCCAAAAATGGAAACCACTAAAATACCCAAAAACGAACCCAGCATTTTGATGCCCCCCACAAGGTGATGCCCTGGGCAGCTGCCCACCTTGCCCAATGGGCATTATGCTAGTGGGCCCCAGTATCACTTTTCATTCTCTCTTTGACAAACGAAACCATTTCTACTGCGACTGTTAACTTGCTTTGCTGCCAGAATGGGCAGATTTGCCTAACTGGCTCCACCCTTCCCACTCCCTCACACTGCCGTCCCCTTACCCTGTTTTCCATGTTTCAAGGTCCTTCCTGCTTCTCAAAATGCTCATATCGAGATATCAATATCTCAATATAATAACAACAGAGATGGCTTTTCCAAGCTACAGTACATGCAGGTTTCTTTTGGGCTCCATCCCACTCCCCCGCTATACTTTTGCCCTCCCCAATGACCAATGGCTTTTTAAAACTTTAATTCACACACGCTTTTATTTTAAAAGAAATCTCTCTCTTCTCTGGCAGCAGCAGAAACTCTCTCTGTGTGTGTGTGTGCGCGTGCGTGCGTGGGTGGGTGTAGGTGTAGAGGATGGGTGAGTCCCCTTCATCAGTAGCATGTGATCCAGGAAATTACTTTGCCTCTTTCATTGGTGGGGTGTAATTTTTGGAAAAGGACTTCAATATTGATAGAACTGCAATCACAGGTATATCGATACAGCTGCAAGGTTTCCATAAAGCCCTTTATCTTATCCTATGACAGTGGTGGCGAACCTTTGGCACTCCAGATGTTATGAACTACAATTCCCATCAGCCCCTGCCAGCATGGCCAATTTGTCATGCTGGCAGGGGCTGATGGGAATTGTAGTCCATAACATCTGGAGTGCCAAAGGTTCACCACCACGGTCCTATGAGATGTGATGAGATCTGTGCCTTTAAGAAGGAATTGATAGGTGGTGTTAAGAGAATCATGAGAAACAGAGGCTCAGGAAAGTTCTGTGTAGAAAAAAAACTGCATAGCGTGAGTGCCTCCTTGCATGTTAACAGCGAAACACAAGGAGGCCCCACTACAAGCCCACTGTGTAGTGAAAAGCCCAGAAGTAAGCGTTCCATGTATAATGGGCAGTGGCATAGTGCCTGCGGGGTGGGGGGGATGCAATGTCCCGGGCAGAACAGCAGCAGAGGTGTGGCTGGGCCATTGAGGGGGTGTGGTGGGGGCGTTCTGAGGAGGGGCAGATGGCGCTGTGGCAGGGGCACCCCGGCGCAGTTTCCCCTCGCTCCACCTCTGATAACGGGTCCACACTACGGCCCTTTCCGCACGGGCAGAATATGGCAGCCCCAGGCCACCATTCGCACAGGGGGTGCGGCTGCTTCGCACCCTCGCGCCGCCCGACTGGCGCTAAGCCGGCATTTCCAAACCACGCTTCCCCAGCGTGGTTTTTTGGAAACGCCAGCTGGAAGCCGCTGCCGTGTGAATGGCAGCGGCTTCCAGGCGCTTCCCCCCCCACTCCCTCCCTTCACTTACCTGCTCTCCGGCGCATCGTCGGGGCCTGGGGACATGCCCCCCTGTTCTGCGATGCAGAAGCAGGCGCACAGGACAGGGGAGGTGTGTCCCCAGGCCCCAGTGACGCACCGGAGGGCCGGAGAGCAAGTAAGTCGACCCCATGGGGGGGGATCCAACTCAAGTTTTGCCCAGGGCTACAGTTTGCCCAGGGCTGCCTCGTTACGCCCCTGCTGGGGCCTCTAGAGGAAATATGTCTATGCAAGAAATTTTGCTGCAACAGATGTTTGTCCCCATCATGCACCAGAAACTTTTTGCATAATTGGTCATGGTCTATTTCAACCATATTTGTAAGAAAATTTCATAATCTGGACTATATACATTTGGTTACAGCAATAATATCAAATTCTTAATTTTCTCTTGATGAACTCCATAACAAACTTCAACTTTTAATAGGAACAGTTCTGGAATCAAATGAAACTATATGAAGATATAGAAGCTAAAATGAAATTCCAGTGGGTAGATATTTAATATTTATAAAAATATTTATTCATAAAAATATTTATAAATATAAAATATTTATAAAATAAAGTATTTATAAAATATTTATAAAATATAAAATATTTATAAATATAAAAATATTTATAAAATATTTGTACCTTGTCTTGGTCCAGATGGCGTTACAATTGCTTTTGACTCTGAAGACCCCTCCCCCCACCCCAACATTTACTGATAGCAATTATTGGTGCTCATTCCTACCAGGAAGTAACTAATTAACTGTGAGAGGACAAGCAAGGGGAGAGAAGAGATCATCTGATCAACCCTGAGGCTCTTCCGTGGTTTTTAGCTCCAAATCATGGTTTGGCATTACATCTGAACCTAGCCACTGTTTGTGGAATCTTGTATATGGCCTTTTACGAGGGGTGGTAGTGGGAAGAGGATTATCCTTGATTTTTGTTCCTAGAGTAAAAAAAGAACATTTCCAGACCAAATTTTAAAGCATGAAAACAACGTTGCATAAAACATCTTTCACATTTTAAGATAAAAATATAGTAGTAATTTTTAACTTCAAATTTAACTGACAGAATGAGCATTCTAATAAAATATCTTGATAAAGGTCAGATTGCTACAACTGTTGTTGCTGTTGTTTTGTTTAGTTTTCTTATACCTCCCAATCCCCGAAGGGTTCTGAGCGGTGAACAGAGAATATACCAACTTATCACAAAAAATACCCTGGTATATGCGATATTTACCAGCCCCAAACCATACCAATGCCACATTGGCACCAGGACTGGGTAACTCCTCTACTGGCACAGCGATAGGTGGTAATAAAGGCACTTATTCAGGACTTACTCAGAATCCCAAATCTCTCTAGCTTCAGTCATGCTCCCAACATCAGCAGTAATTCTGGAACAACTTTAAAAAGTCCACAAGCAAAGGAAAACCATAAGTGCCCTTCCACCGCTACCTGACTTACTTGTAAGCCCTGGCACAGCTTAGGATGTCAGTTTAATTTGCAATTCACCACAGCCTTTTTTAGTACCATATAAACTCATCCCGCAAACCTATAGCTCATGTGATAGAAGCACTGCTCAGGTCTAGCTTTGTGTGCAGCATATACATGAAGATTCTTGCAACATATACATGAAGGACTCCAGGAAAAGAGCATGTTGAAAACAAAAGAGAGAGGAAGCACTCTGCACAAATATCCTATGGAGACGACAAACGTTGTCAGAACATGTCTTAACATTTTCTGCTCAGGTACTCTGCCTTAGGACAAAAACACCTAACAGGAGCCTCCACTTCTTCATCTGGGATGGAAAGAGAATGAGCCCCATTCAGGTAAGCAAGAGAAGGGCCCCCATCAAAAACTATTGCTCTTACAACTGCCTTTGTATACCCCCACCTACCCATTTTGTATATGTCCCCCAAAATACTTTTCCCTCAACAGTTAAATGTGTTCAGAAAGGGGGGACTACCTTACAGATATGCTAGCAACATTGACGTTGTTGTCAGCATAATGTCACACTGGTTTAACCATTTGTGGAAGTGGTGAACACAAATACAACCACAGGCCCAGGTGATATTCAGTCACTCCACCCTATACCTTATATCCAATCACTCTACCCTACTGCTGGCCACAGAGTAATGGTTCATATTGCCTTTCAGGATCAGAGGGAACATGGAGCAACCCTAGCTGATTATGCAAGCGTTGTCTTGGTGAAACTCCCTAGAAAGGATGGGTAAGTATTGGCTCCATGAATATACTAGGTTCCTCAGGAGTTAAATGCCACAATATGGGGATCCCCTTGGGGGAGTGGGTGGGGAATCAGCAACAGCATGGTGTGCAGAATTATGCAGCCCACTGGCTGTGCTGTTATTGTGGAACGTTACTCATTATAGTCCTTGTGTCTTCTTGAACTTTCTGCAGGTAGCCCTTCAACATGGGTTGATGCCAATCCCCTGCCAATTGTTCAACATGGCTCACAGCTGCAATGTCCAGTGTGCATCTATCTAGCTGCTGTGCTATTGTCGGCTCAATTCTTGTTCCTGACTCCTGCACCATTTCAAGTTGCTTTACCAGAATATTCATCTGTATATGTGATACTACTGTCTGTCACTACAGTTCTCAAAGGCACAGTGGCCTTGCTGGAATATGCAAGTTGGCAACCCCATTGATCTGCTTTGCTTTCAGAACTCTGTGTCTGATCTTCATCAATAAATGTGTGGATTATGCAACAATTGTATCTCTGTTTTTTTAAAAATTGGATAGAGATGTGTTCCCATGCTATACCTTATGCTAGGAGGAAACTTGAGTGGGGGGGTCATGCAATGTGCATGCAAACATACTCTTGCAAGGGGACAACTTCAGACTCTTCAGACTGTTCCACTGGTATTCTAAAAGCCAGAGGTGCTCTACTAGTAATATTCCTACCACAACTACTCTCTCTCAGTCAACTTGCCGACTTGCAGTGGTAAATATAGTGAGGCCACCTAGTGGGTTCTTACCAGAGTGCAAGGCCACCTAGTGGGTTCTTACCAGAGTGGAGGCTTGAACTGGAAATTTCCCAACTCACAATTGGTATGCTTTATTCCTACTTCATACAGGCTGTACAGCAACAATGTCACTTATATGGGGAAGGAGAATTAGCCCTCTCTCTCTCTAGCAGACAGATAACATCCAGAGTGAACTGAGCTTTCTGTATAAATGTCTGATTGCCCACTTCACATGATCTTCCCTTGGGGTGGGTGGGGGGAAGTCATGTGAGCCAAGCCTCTGTGCAGTCAGACATTCACTTAGAACAGAACATGCAGTTTGCCCTAGTGTTGCAGGAAGGAGTGCAAACTTGCTCCTCCATCACTCAAATGACACTGTTGTAACTGGGTAACTATACTATTCCAGAACATCTCTTATGATATTTTAGGATGATGTGCTGCTTCAAATGATTTTGGGAAAGCATGCAGACTTTTACCTAATAGAAAGCTCATCAAATTATCCTTCCCTTAAGAGCTATACAATACTGTCATAGTGCTGCCTAGAGACATTCCCACCATACATATGCACACTCACACATTTGTTTTGTCACCAATTCCCAGTAGACTTAGATTTTCAAGGCAAGAAAAGTTCAGAGGGGATTTGCCATTTCCTGCCTCTCTAGACTTCCTTGACAGTTTCCTGTCCAAGTACTAACCAGGACTGACCCTACTTAGTGTTTGAGATCTGACAAGCTTGGGCAATCCAGGTCAGGACTTTATTTAGCAATGGAAAAACACTGTTTGTCTTGATAGGCATAGAAACTTCTACTTCTGATCTAGTCTCACTACAGTGTCTGAAGACTATGCTGAGTGAAATGAATAGGACCCAGTATTCTACAAAGAGAAATCATATATGATATAATATATGTATTCAGAACTATTTTGCATAGCCATTTGTGCACAGTGGATGGAACGATAATGCCAGAAAAAGTGATGAGAATGTCATGCTTTTTGTACAGAAAAATAATCATAACCCGAAGAGTATACACAGCATCCAAATCATTTGTTAAAATATGTCACATGCTACATAGTTCAGGGTTAGAAAAAAATGTTGCTTTATTGTACTGAAAGATATATGAGCTATCTGTCACATCTTAAGTAATCAGAATGAGCTCTTAGGAGAAATCTGTAATTACTTTGAGCATGATATTAGTTAAAAGTAAAATGAATGATTTTGCTCCATTTTATTACCTCTGGTATATGGCCATTTGTATCATAAATTCATTGACCTCTTCTTAAATGATCAATCCTATAAGACAGCTTTGATTCATTAATTCTTAAGTGACATTATTTCTACTCCAGTAGTTTTTACTCCCTGTGAAGGATTGTTTGCAGCATCCATGGCATAATATGAGTGAGAGAGAGAGAGAGAACTAGTTATGTATGTCACTGAAGTGTTGAATAAAATCAATTGGATAATTACTAGGTATTTGGTTTACTGGGGTTGTTCACAGAAACTGATTTATTGCTGTTACTCCCAATATCTTTAATCGATTTGATCCAGTGATAAAATATACTGAATAGTGTGCATGCAATCAATATGTGAGTGTGATAGATCAACATGAGCATTTATTTTACCTTAATAAATTATTAAAAACTAGAGAAATCATGAGAGGATTTCTAAAGAGGATTTCTCAACATTTTTTTTTCAGAAGAGAAAATGTTTACTTAGTTTAAGGTGACATGAGAGCCCACTGGAGAGAAGCAAATCAATATACCACTGAAACATTTCAATAAACCTTTCAACTGATAGCCTATAAAATTGTTAGAAAAGATGTCAGGTGCTGGTCTCTGTGCTGTAACCACAGCATTGGAGACCTTGAAATCAAATATATGTGTACTAAATTATGATGTGGTTTGCAGCTTTGCAATCAGACCCAATGGATGGGTTTCTAATTAAACCTTCAAAGCAGACTCATAGCATGGTCACATTCACATTACATGTACATTTCCCTTTGGGTTTGATTCTCAGTTATGCACATGTTTTCCCTCCTGGGAACTCACTGCACTATCAGATTAGAGAATCCCCCAGTTTCTGAAGTGCGAGTTTTTCTCTCACATTGCAGGGAAGTTAAGGAGATCTCTCTGTGTTAAGGTTTCTTTGGTGGTTTTTGCTCCTCTCCAACTTCCCCTGCTCACACAAGAGCAGTTTCTCTCACTCTTTGAGCTACTATTTCAAAACAATCAGAAAGTCTTTTTATTTAAAGCTGAAAACTATAGCTGGCGTGATAGATCCTTGAAACTGACATGGAATTCACGTGGTCTGGCAAAGTGACACTAGATCAAAGATGGTGGGGAGGAAGTGGCAGGCATCGTTCCCAAATGGAAGTTGTATAGAAAGAACAAGGAAGCAGGGGTGGGGAAAATGGTGGATTGGATTGGCTACAAACACTTCACTTGTGTAAACAAAAAAACCACAGGAAAAATCTGCTGCAAAGCAAACATTCATGGGGGTAAGTAGTACAGCATAAATGCCCTCTGAGTCATTCCTCAGCAAGGGAATTACAGGAGTCATCAGTTTTGTTTTAGATATGTTTTTTCCCCAGAGTCCAACAAAAAAGATTTCTGACTTGCTGGTCTTATGTAGTGAAACAGAAAAATTGTTGGGGACTACAGGTATGGTCCTTTAATTAGTTGTCTACTATTATTCTTGTATCTTGTTTTGTTCTGTTATGAAACTGAAGGTGATGTACATAGCACTCCTAGGAAATTGACTTTCCTGGCATTGATCAGATGCAGACCTGCTAGGCTTCATCAGGGTTATTGTATTATATGCCTTCCAATCATTCCCTGGCCCTTGATGGGAAGCAGCATGAAATGGCAGAAGTAAGCATATGGGAAGCATGGAGTGGGTACAAGCCATATAATTGCAATGTTTGTGAACACTATAGGGAGTAGCTGGAGTTACTAGCCAATGGCTGGCAGCCTCAGGAGCTTTGGAAGGTGGGGCCAGAGTCATGACACTGCAATGTCACTTCTATTCATTTAAAATTTTGAGTTCAGTGGCCACTTTAAGATCAACAAAGTTTTATTCTTGTAGATCTTAAAGGTGCCACTGGACTCAAATATTTTTGGTCTTAACAACTTGCTGCTTCAGACTAACATGTCTACCCACCTGAATTTAACTTCTGGTCATGTAACCAGTAGTGATGTTATGGCATCACTGCAGTGCTATAACAGTGCCCCAAACTCTATGATTTTCATGCTGCTGCACTAGGCAGCAATGGGGGACCAGAGGTGGGTAGACATGTTAGACATCATAGAATCACAGAGTTGGGAGAGACCACAAGGGCCATCAAGTCCAACGCTTTGAAATGCAGGAACACACAATCAAAGTAATCCTGACATTTGTTCATTCATCCTCTGTTTAAAAACCTCCAAAGAAGGAGACTCCACCACTCTCCAAGTCAGTGAATTCCACTGGCAGTTTGGCCCTAACAGTCAGAAAGTTCTTCCTAATGTTTAGGTGGAATCTCTTTTCCTACACCTTGAATACATTACTCTGTGTCTTAGTCTCTGAGGCAGCAGAAAACAAGCTTGCTCCCTCTTTGACATGACATCCCCTCAAATATTTAAACATAGCTATCATGTCACCCCTTAACCTTCACTTCCCCAGACTAAACATTCCCAGCTTCCTAAGTCTCTCTTTGTAGGAAAGGGTCTGGATTCCAGACCCTTTACCATTTTGGTTGCCCTCCTCTGGACACAGGGATGTAGGTATATAATTTTTATGGGGTGGGTTTGGGGGGCCACTCCCCCACCCGCCTCTGGGGCCGTGGCCACACCTCCCCAAGCCCTGACCTTGGCCTCAGTGCTTATAAAAACAGTTCTCCAAGGCCAGGGATGGCAGACTCCTCTGCCCTGCCTGCCCCCTCCCCCACCACTGGCTGGGCTCCCACCCGGCAGTTAGCAGTCTCTTCTGCCCTCCCCTCCGAGCAGAGACGTAGCTAGGGAAAATGAATCCCAGTGCAAAATCTGAGTTTTGGCGGCCCCCTCCCCCATGGGCGGCTGCTGTGATACTGGAATCCACCCCCAAACTGCATCATTTCCAATAGTGTTTAAAGCCCAGATTCTCCTTTTAAATTCACGTTAAAGGGAGAATCTGGGGTCCCCAGTCAAAACAACATTGAAAGTGATGCTGTTTGGGGTGGATTCTCCCCCACCCTGAAACAGCATAACTTTCAATGTTTAAACTGGTGACCTCAGATTCTCCCTTTAAATCCATGCCGAAGGGGGTGGATTTAAAAGGAGAATCTGGGGAAATTTGGGGGGTGCCTGCTGTCAGAGGTGCAATTGTTAAGCTAGCAGCACCAAACTTTTAGGGTATCTTTAGGAGACTCTCCTGATGATACCACCCAGGTTTGGTGAATTTTGGTTCAGGGGATCGAAAGTTATGGACCCTCAAAGGTGTAGCCCCCATCTCCTATAAGCTCCCATTGGAAACAATGGGGTATGGGGGCACCCCCTTTGGGAGTCCATAACATTGGACCCCCTAAACCAAACCTCACCAAACCTGGGTGGTATCATCAGGAAAGCCTCCCAAAAAAACCCCAAAATGTTTGTTAAAATATGTCACATGCAGCAATGGGGGACCAGAGGGGTCAATAACTTTGGATCCCCTGACCCAAACTTCACCAAACCTGGCTGGTATCAAACAGCATAACTTTCAATGTTTAAACTGGTGACCTCAGATTCTCCCTTTAAATCCATGCCGAAGGGGGTGGATTTAAAAGGAGAATCTGGGGAAATTTGGGGGGTGCCTGCTGTCAGAGGTGCAATTGTTAAGCTAGCAGCACCAAACTTTTAGGGTATCTTTAGGAGACTCTCCTGATGATACCACCCAGGTTTGGTGAATTTTGGTTCAGGGGATCGAAAGTTATGGACCCTCAAAGGTGTAGTCCCCATCTCCTATAAGCTCCCATTGGAAACAATGGGGTATGGGGGCACCCCCTTTGGGAGTCCATAACATTGGACCCCCTAAACCAAACCTCACCAAACCTGGGTGGTATCATCAGGAAAGCCTCCCAAAAAAACCCCAAAATGTTGGGGCTGCTAGCCTAAAAATTGCCCCCCTGCAGGCCAACAACTGAAAAAACACTTAAAATTACAAAAAAAACCCCACAAAGGGTGGCAGAGCTTCGGACATGTAATGGGGGGGGGGGTTAAACCCAGGAACCCCTCCTTACCTATTCTTCTTAAATTGTGGTGCCTGGAACTGAATATAGTACTCTAGGTGAGGTCTGACCAATGCAGAGTAGAGTGGTACAATTACATCCCTTGATCTAGATATTATACTCTTATTGATGCATCCCAGAATTGCATTGGCTTTCTTGACTGCCACATCACACTGCTGACTCATGTTCAGTTTGTGGTCTACTCAGACTCCCAGATCCCTTTCATGTGTAGTGTTGTCACCCCAGGTATCACCCATCCTATATCTGTGCTTTTCATTTTTTCTGCCTAAGTGTAGAATCTTACATTTATCTGTTGAAATTAATTTTGTTAGTTTTGGCCCAGCTTTCTAATCTATCCAGATCATTTAGAATTCTGCTTCTGTCCTGCAGGTTATTAGTTACCCCTTCTAATTTGGCATCATCTGCAACTTGATTAACATGCCCTCTATTTCATTATCCATGCAATTGATAAAAATATTGAATAGCACTGGGCCCACGACAGAACCCTGTGGCACTCCGCCACTCACTTCTCTCCAGGATGAAAATGAGACATTGATGTGCACTTTGTGTTTGGCCAGTCAACCAATTACAAATCCATCTAACAGCTGCATTTTCTAGCCCACATCTTTTCAGCTTACTTGCAAGAATGTCATGGGGCACCTTGTCAAAGGCCTTACTGAAATCAAGTTACCGTATATACTCGCGTATAAGTCGACCCGCATATAAGTCTAGGCACCTAATTTTGCCACAAAAAACTGGGAAAACTTATTGACTCACGTGTAAGTCAAGGGTGGGAAATGCAGCAGCTGCTGGTAAATTTCAAAAATAAAAATAGATGCCAATAAAATTACATCAATTGAGGCATCAGTAGGTTAAATGTTTTTGAATATTTATTTCAAAGAAAAACAGTAAACTGGCTCTGTAAGAGTGGAAAAGAGGGTCAACAAGAACAATATGGTATCAACAATAACTTTAAAAGTACAAAAACCTTAGCTCAACCAGCAACCAAGCTAAAACACAAGAGTTAAAATCCTTCAAAACTGGATTCCTCATCATCATCTGTATGTCCAAATGTAACCCAACTTAGATTTTAAGAGGGATATTATCAGAAATGGAAAATCTACTATTAGATTCAATTGTAAACACAATAGGGGATGGGGCATCCCCTTTGGGGGTCAATAACTTTGGATCCCCTGACCCAAACTTCACCAAACCTGGCTGGTATCATAAAGAGACTCTCCTGATGAGACCATCCAGGTTTGGTGAAGTTTGGTTCAGAGGGTCCATAACTTTGGTAGCCCCATCTACTTTGGTAGCCCCATCTACTAATAGCTCCCATTGAAAACAATGGGGAATGGGGGCACCTCATTTGGGGGTCCATAACTTTGGACCCCCTGAACCAAACTTTACCAAACTTGGCTGGTATCAGCGGGAGTGTCTTCTGAGGGTACCCTGAAATTGTGGTGCCACTAGCATAAAAACTGCGCCCCCTGCTGGCCGGCAAAGTAAAAACACACAAAAAAATTTAATGACCCACATATAAGTCGAGGGGAGCTTTTTCAGCATTAAAAATGGGCTGAAAAATTCGACTTATGCATGAGTATATACTGTATTCTATGTCCACAGCATTCCCTTCATCTACCAAGTTTGTCACTCTGTCAAAAAAAGAGACAAGATTAGTCTGGCATGACTTGTTTGTGAGAAACCCAGGTTCATTTTCAGTGATCACATTATTCCCTTCCAAGTGCTTACAGACTGTCTCCTTAATGATCTGCTCTAGAATCTTTCCTGATATTGATGTCAGGCTGACTGGGCAGTAGTAGTTTGGGTCCTCTTTTTTCCCCTTTTTGAAGATAGGGACAACATTAGCTCTCCTCCAGTCTGCTGGGACTTCTCCTGTTCCTGTTATACAGGAGTCCTCAAAGATTATAGGAAGTGGTTCTGAGATTACTTCTGACAGCTTGTTCCCAGCCTGGTGGAACAAGCTACCTGGTGATGTCAGAGCCCTGCAGGAATTATGTCAATTCTGCAGGGCCTGCAAGATGTGGCTGTTTCACCAGGCCTTTTCCAACTCACTAGCCAGATTGGTTGAATAGAGCAGAACTTCTTTCAATTTCAGGGGAGGGGGAGGGGGGAAAGGTGGAAAAGACTGATTTATGCCATCGGTTTTAATTATCATTCTAGCGTTGTTTTAACATTATGTTAATTGGTTTTAATTATTTATATTGGGTTTTCTATCCTAAAGTTTATTGAATATTTTTAAATTGTAACCCACCCTGAGCCCTCCGGGGATAAGGCAGGATATAAATAAATAGATAGATAGATAGATAGATAGATAGATAGATAGATAGATAGATAGATAGATAGATAGATAGATAGATAGATAGATAGATAGATAGATAGATAGATAGATAGATAGATAGATAGATAGATAGATAGATAGATAGATAGATAGAGAATGAATGAATGAATGAATGAATGAATGCATGCATGAATGAATGAATGAATGAATGCATGAATGAATGAATGAATGAATGCATGCCTGGGATTGGTGATGACCACTAGCATGGATGACTGAAGAAAAAACAGTATGTAGTGTGACTCTTAGAAAGACATGATCTAGCTTTGAGTTTGATGCTGCTTTGTTATCCTTGTGAAAACCGAATGCAGTTCATTCTTCCAAATTAATTCTGCGTGTGCTATATAATCCATTTCATTTGCTGTATTTACATTTTATTGTAATCTCATTTTAAAAGATATACATTTGTAGCTCTAAGCGCAACATCCTTTTGTTATGAACCATGAATGAAAAATATATCTTCAAATACTACAAATATATCTTCAAATACTACAAATATAAAATATAGCCTTTAGAATGGTTGGTGACTTGTTTTCTTAAAGGCATAAAGTCCTGCGTCAACTTCATTTAGAAACATACAGTTGCACACATAGGTTGGTGTTGTGGGGACAGCATTCTGTCCTGTACCCATCACAGTTCCATGAGCCACATAATCAGTTGTCACAATGTCCTGAAGATTTGCGGTCATGCAAACAGCTTGTTTGCTATTTTTCATGGTTTGTGCATCACACAGCTTCATTGAGCTCTCTCAAAGGAAATTAATATTTATTTGTTTAGGTGTTTGTGTAAGGGTAAGGACTCACTGACTTGGGAGTCCTCTGTGCTCTCTTTTGGGTTTTGATGTGCACAACTGGAAGTTCCTCTGGAAAGAGTAGGGGTGCTTTCTTGGGGAAGTCCTTGCTTGAGCTATGCTGTGTCAGACTACATGTAAAATCCCCAGTCTCCCCCATCAGCCATGCTGGTAGTGAGGAACCCCTGCTGACCGAGGGCTTGGTTCATGTTGACTTCGAGCAAGAATTTGATATCAGTCCATCTGATTCCCAAAGTAAAGTCTCTGCAGACATTACCATATACATTCTAACTGGGGCTAAATATATACTGAATTTATACAAGGGTACAGAAAAAGTGAAACGTTACTGAAAGGTGTGTGAACACTCATTGAAACTGATGTAACTGTAAAGTGTTCAATTTTGTCTGGATCGTGCCCAGACTTTTAAAAAACTAGTTTAAAGTGTCATCACTATTTCTGGTAAAAGAAAAACTGTGAGTTAAATGAGATGAGTAATCAAATGCCCGGCATATGTTGTTTTGAATTGTTTACATGGCCAATGGTTATTAAAATTAAATTACCTTTTTAATGTTATCATTTCACAATCCAGCCTTAGCTTTTGAAAACAAAGGAGATATTCTCAGATTAGAAAAGTAAGAATATATGTAGTACAGTGTTACTTTTTCACATGGTCATTCATTCAGTAACTTTATTATATGTAGCACTAAAGAAATATATACAGGACATTATGAGAAGTGAATATATGACAAAACTTGTGGGTTTTGTCTCTATGTATAAAACCTGTCAAAAAGAGGAAGGCAGTGAAAATTTTGACATCTGTTTATCTGTTTATAGCTGTAGAAAGATTACGCATTTTAATTCTTGTTTAAAATGCCATATGAAGGGAAAGGCATTTGTGCAAACAAGAGTCATATTTGAATTGTAGATCATGTCTTCGCCATCTGTTAGAGCTGTTGGTGTTGCAAAATTAATGTGTTAATGAAATCACAATAATTTATCTGAAGTAATGGATTCTGAAAGCTGGAATGACTATTTTTTGAACTTTGGTGTCTAGTGGCTTACAACTGGAGAAACCTTTCACATCTTAATTAGTTTTGCAGCCTTATTTACCTTTTGTTAAAAAAATAGGGACATCTTCACCACACCAATAGTAGCACAGAAAATAACTTGTATTTTTCAACCTTGTAATACTAAGATGGTTTGCCTTAGCTTTTTAAAAACTGTTAAATAAACTGTTGTATGCCAAGAAGTTCTACCAAAGTGACTAGTGATCAAGAGTGGGCAAACAGCTTGGAAAATCTTTCCAGCTTGTTGAAATATCACAGTTTCAGAATACTTGAAATTCACCCAGATTTTATTACTATTTTCTGCTTCATATTTGGATGACAAAATTAATGATGTGTAGCTCTTTTTTTATTTTGGGTACCAGTTAACATTCCAGCTCTGTTATCTACTGCTTTTAAATAATTTAAAATGTTAAAATGTGTAGATAATTGGCACTCCCTTTTCTTGGGCCATTGCAGTCATTTTCCAAATGTTTCTTGATTTTATTTAATTATATAGACAGACAACTTGTCAATGTGCATCTATGTAACCAATTCAATGCTTAGTTTGAAGGTCACAATCCAGCATACTGCCTCAGTTCAGACAGCATGTAAAACAATGTTTCATTTTAATTAGGGTGACTGTGAGAAACTAGGATTCCTCTCACAGACAATTGCTCATATTCTGGTTTGCTTTCTCTGTGTATTCTTATTGGGTTGTCAACTCTAGGTTGGGAAATTCCTGCAGATTTGGGGGTGGAACCTGGGGAGGATGGAATTTGGGGAGGGATATAGTTACTCTCCAAAGCAAGTTCCAGGTGGGAACACATCATTATTGTCGGGGGATGCATTGTAATTCTGGGAAATCTCCAGATCCCACCTGAAGTTTGGCAACCATTCCTGCAAGGGCATCATCTGGGATTATGCAAGGCAAAAGCATAGTTAAGACTATAGTTTTTTTAATAAATCAATTTTAGACCCTGACAAGATCCTGGTTTGAAAGGCTATAGTTATTGCAGTCAGTCACTCATAGTAGCTAGTTTAATTGAAACATGGAGTTCTGCCATGTCAGAACTGAGTGTTAAGTTTGGTTTGGTCCAATGAAATCATAGGGCTTTGGCTGTCTTAATTCTGCATCTATACTACATTAAAATAATGATATTTAGAGTTATTACAGCAGTTTAAGGTTTACAGTGCCCTTCACATATATTATCCTGTGATAATACTTACATCCCTGAAAAGTCAGTCAGCGCTATTATGCCCATGTTGCAAATGAGGAAGGGGTGCTGAGACTAAAACAGAGAAGCTTACCTAAGGATTCATACTGAGCCCATGACAGAGGCAGCATTAAAATCAGGGACTTCCTGATTCATAGTTCAGTTGTTTAGCTTCTGCACCGTACCAGCTCTGCTGCATGCATAATTTTCTGTTGTAATTCTAAGCATGGAAACTGCGTAAACTTGATTATGATACGACCCTCCTGGGGTAGCACATGAGTACGCACGTATTTACAATACTACACACTCATATTTTAATGTATTTTAGTAATGTAATTTACAATAGGCCAAATATTTTGATGGCATTTACACATAAGACTTACTTAGCCGTAAGGCAATAGACTACTATTGCATATTTACATGAAATATTAAGCAAACTGTATTTTGAGATCAAAGTTTCAGATATAAATATTTTCTTTCATAATTTTATATGTTTAGAAAGCAATAATGGAAAGTAAAAAGAATTTTGATGCAAATGACAATACAAAGAGGAAATCATTTTTTTCTTATCTGTTTTGATTTTGTTACTGTGTTGTAGGTATGTGACTGGTGTAAGCACATAAGACACACAAAAGAGTATCTGGATTTTGGGGACGGGGAACGAAGGCTTCAGTTCTGCAGTGCAAAATGTCTCAATCAGTACAAAATGGACATTTTCTACAAAGAGACACAGGCCAATCTTCCAGCTGGACTCTGCAGCACATTATATCCTCCAGTCGAAAATAAAGCAGAAGGCACTGGGGTGCAGCTGCTGACTCCAGATTCTTGGAATATACCGCTAGCAGATGCTCGGAGAAAAGCCCCATCCCCAGTGTCTGCAGCTGGCCAAATTCAAGGTCCTGGACCATCAGCATCTATCACTGCCTCTCCGCCTGATACTGCCAACTGTTCTGTCACTAAAATCCCAACGCCTGTTCCCAAACCTATTCCCATCAATGAGAATCCAAATATGCCGCCAGTTTCTGTTCAGCCACCTGCTAGCATTGTGCCTCCAATTGGTGTCCCACCTCGAAGTCCTCCCATGGTGATGACAAACCGTGGGCCAGTTCCATTGCCCATATTCATGGAACAGCAAATTATGCAGCAAATTCGTCCGCCATTTATTCGAGGGCCTCATCATGCCTCAAATCCCAACAGCCCTCTGTCCAACCCAATGATTCCTGGAATTGGTCCACCACCAGGTGGTCCCAGAAATATGGGCCCAACCTCTAGCCCTATGCACAGGCCAATGCTATCACCTCATATTCATCCTCCAACAACACCAACAATGCCTGGAAATCCCCCAGGTTTACTACCGCCTCCACCTCCAGGAGTACCTTTGCCCAGCCTTCCTTTCCCTCCTGTAAGTATGATGCCAAATGGTCCTATGCCCATGCCACAGATGATGAACTTTGGCTTGCCATCTCTTGCCCCATTGGTGCCACCTCCAACCCTTTTAGTGCCATATCCAGTCATTGTTCCTCTACCTGTTCCTATCCCAATTCCAATCCCTATTCCTCACATCAATGATTCCAAGCCCCCAAATGGCTTCTCCAGCAATGGAGAAAGTCTCATTCCAAGTACATCTAGTGATGCAGCTGGGGCAAAGCCAACAAACAACCCTCTGTCCCCCAGAGATTCAAAACAAGGTCCTTCCAAGTCCTCTGATTCAACACCAAGCTGTTCGAGCCAGTCCTTAAATCAAACACAGGTACATCAGGAGCACAGTAAAAATGAAGTTGTTGATTTGACTGTGAGACCTAGTAGTCCAGTGAACAACAAGTTTGATTTTCCTACAGTACTACAGGGACCACAGGATGGTGTGATAGACTTAACTGTAGGACACAGGTCTAGACTACACAATGTTATCCACAGGGCTTTGCATGCTCAAGTCAAAGTTGAACATGAATCCAGCAGTGTTGTAAATCTGGCTTTTGGAAGCTCAGATAAAAGGAACTGCAATGACTGCAGGAACAATTGCAGCCCCACCGAAACAAAAACATTACCTTGTAGCAACCCAACTCACTGTGGCCCCACCGCACTGGCCTCTGGCACATCAGAAAATAATGCCACTGCAGTTTGCAATGTCATTGTGAATGGCACAAAGGGCCCAGAGGTCTCAGAGCAGCCCCAAGATCAGAAGAAGTCTCAGCCACCAGAGGAATTGCCAGTGAGTGAGCTAGAATCTGTGAAGGAGAACAACTGCACATCAAACTGCCACCGAGAAGGAGATTCTGGTAAGAAGACTGGGGAAGAGCCCCTGTTTGGGGGAGACAAGCAAGATCCCAACCTTAACAATCCTGCAGATGAGGACCATGCTTACGCATTGCGGATGCTACCCAAGGCAGGCTGTGTCATCCAGCCTGTGCCAAAACCAGCAGAAAAGACTGCTATTGCACCATGTGTTATCTCAGCGCCAATTCTCAGCACAGGGCCAGAAGATCTGGAGCCACCACTGAAAAGGAGGTGTCTCCGAATTCGAAATCAGAATAAGTAAAGGTTTGTGTAATCACTACAGTCTTCTGTGATTAAAACGAATATCAGTGTTTTCAAATTGGAGTAAAATATGTGGAGGTGGCCATGTGTGAAACAGGGGAAAGATTCTGGTTTTAAGACTCACTAGAAAAAGAAAAATGTCATTATTTATGCTTTGTCTTGCAGCATCTTTGTATGTGCCCGTCTGACATCCATCAGTAATTAATACTCCTTTGTGTTCATGGAGTAGCCTGTTAGAACTCTACCGCTGAACACTAATGTGTTCATGTCCTAACTAGTGAATCTCTGCCTTTGCCAGGTTTTGAGGCCATAAAATTGGCCTGTTCTTATATAATGCTAACACATCTAGGTAGCAGCATTTCAAAATCTCTGGGCTTAATTATCATAATTCACTTTTACTACAACAAGCAGTGGAGCAAATCTACTACTTGTAATTAGCTGGAATGCAAAAGTTCTTTGACCATCATCATTTCAAATAAAACAAAAAAACCCTTAGTAGTAGCTACATTAAAAAAAACTTTCATACGCTTTATGTGAATGATGATTTTAAAATTCATATACTGCCTACTATTTTGGTTTTTATTGATGTACCCCATGCCATTTCTGCACGGTCCAAATATCTCGCGTTGAGCAAGAGAAATATCCCGGTTTGGCCAAGAAGTTTGCATGGTTCCCAATCCTAAAGGGGGTTTGTTCCGTGGTATTTCCCTCATCCTGGGTTTTTAAAAAACCGCTAAAATGTTGATCTTTTTCTAAAATCCCACGTTGAATCACTTCCATGCGAAGGCCACGGGAGCAAAACCAATTTATTTTTCCCACCCTACTATCTTCCTGCCTTACATCAGGCTCACCCTGTTCCAGTTCACTCTTACCAAGTGCTGCTCACTAGCCGAGCTGCACCAGCCAGTCCTGCAGCTCCTGGTTTATGTTCCCAACAGGATCATGAGAAGGGAAGCATGGGGAAGCATCTGCCTGGCAGGATGGTCTCATTCCATGACAGCTCCAAAGACCAGTCAAATGTTATTTGGTGTATTGGCGGGGTGGGGAGGTGAGTGTCTCATGCTGTGATTTCCTGCACACCTTTAAATGTGGATGGGACACAGTGCTCTGCCCAGTATTGGTCAAAAGTTTTAATTTGTGTCGGACAACATGCTTGCCATGTTGCTCAGTGCACCGGCTCCTTTCCAAAGCTAGGAATCAAAAGACCGGCATGACAGGCAATCATCCTCACTGTCAGACACAGCATGGAAACAGACCCTGACAGCTAGAGAGAAGGGGGGAGGGTGTCTTGCTTGGTTTTCTGGCAGTTGCTGTGGATCTATCAATCAGAAGCATTGCCTTTCTGGGGGGGAAGAGCCAATCAGAGCACAGCACACTGGGGATATTCAAACATGCGTGCTGCATCTATGATGTAAAAACAAAAAAAGCCGGGCTCGTGCAAAAGAAATTGGAGTATTTCCTCCCAGTCTTAACTCAACTCCTTCACAGAAACAGGCACCCATGCAAAGGGAGAAACCAGGATAAAATAGACCCGGATTGTAAGGTACTGATTGTAACCTGGTATAATTGTGCTGTGCGGAAATAGCCCTTGTGATAATGGATTATGTCTCTAACACTTTCCCATATTTTGCCTACTTTTAAAAACCTGCTTGCACTTTATTATATCGATATCTTTGGCTGGGGCACTCCAAAGTATGAACACTAACAATTTAAACAGCTGGGCCCATTTTTGAAACACAATTATCAAACAAAAATAAGCATTTACACCTTTGTATTCGTGCTGTTATCCAAAAGGAATACTGAATTTGCCAGATGTACAATATGGATTCAGAACAAATTTAGTATTCTGCTTTTTAAAAATCTCTGTTTGCAAAGCAGATGTCTAGATTTCTGATGCTTCATTATTAATTACTGGGTCCAATTGAATCAGTTTAAACTTTTTATAAAACGTTAGTTAGCTGCTTCCTACACAACCAGGTTTTAGCAGAATTGCTAAATGAATTTACTATATTTTGCCTCCATCATAGCATTGCTGCTATATGGATACTGCATTTTCGTATCACGAAAAGTATCTTGTTCTGTATTTGGGTAAACACAATGTTTTCTATAGAGCAGTTGCTGCCGTTGAGGTTGCTGAGTGGAGAGTGGCTACAGAAGCCTCCAAATGGGTAAAATTTGTGATGCAATTAGGGTTAAAATATGACTGTTCTTTTCCATGTTTTAAACATGAATTCTGAAGGATTTTTAAAAAATATTTAAGATAACATAAACAAAGCAAAAATAAACCTGTGCTTCCCCCATCCAGTTTCACAAGGCAATCAAAATAGGCTATTATCTAACTTCACCAAGTGTATGCACAACATCGAAATCAAATCAGAAAGTGAAATTCACTCCCTCCTCTTCCATTGTCCCTGTTGTTTCTTTAGGGTTGCAGGCCACAATGCTGCTGTGATGGGGAAAGCCACAACTGGTAGAATTCCCTCCTCAGAATCTAAACTCCATACTTC
Organism: Sphaerodactylus townsendi; assembly: GCF_021028975.2. Taxonomy (NCBI): domain Eukaryota; kingdom Metazoa; phylum Chordata; class Lepidosauria; order Squamata; family Sphaerodactylidae; genus Sphaerodactylus; species Sphaerodactylus townsendi. The sequence continues at coordinate 123,363,852 of NC_059425.1, read as the reverse complement.
TCTATTTTGTAAACCCTTGGGTCCCTCCCTAGCTTTTCCACATTAGTCCTGTCAAAATATGCATAGCATCTCCTGCATCTCTAGGCCCTCTGTGCCTTACTTTTTCTTTCTCATTCTTTTTTCAGGTCAGTGTCTCTGCCTCACAGTGTTACCTCACATTCAAGTTTTCTAGTTTTTTGCCTACTTTTTCCTCTTCTTTTGCCATCATATCTCTTTGCCAGCACCCCTAGCATCCCCCTCCCTGCCCCCATAGCTTGAAGCCCTTCCTCATCTTAAATGCTATGATTTTTTCCAGATCTTTCTCTCTGATTAGCATCCTTTTTCTTCAAGTCCTTGTCTCCCCTTGCACAGTGCACTGAGACTGAGAAAGGTTCCTCTTGCTCAGACCACTGCTTATGCTGCACCTTCCTTCAGCCTTGTTGTCTCTGGGCTCCTTGGTCCTTAGTTCCCCTGGCCTATATCATGCATCTCTTTTCATTTCATTTTCATTTCAGCCAAACTCAATACTTTTCTTTGCTTTCAGTATATGGAATGTAAGTGGTTTAAGTTGTCTAAAAATTCCAAACTCAGTGTCAAAAGCCTCAATGGCACAAGTGCAATATGATAAATTGCAAACAAAACAAAAAGGGAAGAGCTGCTGTAAGCCTGATGCCCCCAAAACACACACACACACACACACACACACACACACACACACACTGTTTCAGAGGCTGTGTAGTGAGATGCTAAAACATGCTGATATGCTAAGAAGTCATGTGCCTAAAACCTGCTGCCGTCATCCTTTTTCCAGTTAGCTCCCTTACATTCCATTGATTTCATTGGGATTTCCAAATGCTCAGAGTTATTAAATGAGTTTATGAAAGCAGAAAATAAATTTCCAAAGTATAATTCTAAATTTATTTATTTGTTCAAGTGGTTGAATGGCCTTAATTTGCTCAGCTAATTGAAATTACCAAGTTGAAATGAACTGGAATATGCTGAAACAAGGTTTCCTATGTATTCTGTATTCTCTAACTATATTCCCATTTCCGAGACAAAAAAAGTACTTTAAAATATTTCTATTCCATTCTTCTTCCTTTCATCTTGAGAACAGATGTAGCAGCATTATGTCGAGATTCATGAGCTGAGGAAACTTAACTCATGTAAAACCTGCAACCTTTAAAAAAAAGCCTGCTCAGAAAGCAAATACTAATGATTTGCCAGATAAGACTTGATGACATGCCAAATGTTACTGCAATTTGTAAAATGCTCCTTAACCTTCAGTAAATCATAGTTTATGCTCTCCATGGCAATACTATTATTGCACACAAAAGTACCATATAGAATTTTCCATTTTAAAAGTAGCAATTAAAGCTAACATTGAGATACCATGGGATTTCGCATCATTTCATTATGCTTCAAGAGGAAATTAGTGCCCTGGGGGTGACTCATGGTAGATGCTGACATTTTGAGGATGACCATAGTAAAAACAGAACAGTCTTTTTCATTGCTGCCAAAGTATATTCAAAAATATTTTAATATATCTGAATAAATATTCTCCCACCTTTTTAGCACCAATGGGCCAGGAAAAAAAATACAAGGAAATGAATGCCATTTTTGGCTGTCTGGTTCAATTCTGACACACCTGACCTTAATACAAGAATGAAGGGAAGTTGGCATGTTCAGTGTTGATTAGATGTCTGTCAGTCAAAACAGACAAGAAGTTCAAGACAGACATCTGCTAATACATAGCAATCATAATATTTGAATTGATTTTCAGTGACACAAAGCATGCACAAGTCCACCCCTGACTACCTGCTGCAATTCTTTACCTTTGGTTTCCCTGTGTTTTTTAATTAAAGTATATGGACAAACATAGCTCCAAAATGGCAGTTGTGACATAAGAAAATGCAATCCAACACACACACAGCATAAAACGTAGTTCAGGCATCCATGTGAAGCTACCCGTGAGTGGTGGATCACTGTTCCAAATTTTTAATTTACATATTGACAAATTGTATCCATACTTTATCCATTAAACATCACCTTGTTTAGTGTAGTAGTCTTGGGAGTGCCTACAAAATCTGGAAATTTAGTAGTTTTGAAAGCTGAAATGTAGCATTGCATCAACTTTACATGATAGGATGAATAAACTGTGATTTGGGTCCTACATACTGCAAGGGGAAGGTGTTTGTGGTCAAAGATTGTTCCCACCTCCTGCTTGCCCCAGCAACCTCTTGAAACCTCCAAAAACGCATGTTTGATCATAGGAAACAATAAGCCACAGACACAGGGAAGGCTGCTGTCAAGAAGGGGAATGAGTGAAATCATCTTTTCTTCCTCTTGCATTTATAGAGTTTCTTGCAATAACAGGAGCCACACTGGGCAAAAAGTAAAGAAAAACAATGTTACCCTGTTCTGTCTGCTCTGCTGCAGTTCCTCCAATGCCATATCACACCATTTACAGGGCTCCCGGGACTCTAAGCAGCAGCTTTTTGAAGGTTTCTGGAGGCTGCTGGAAAAAGGGAGGGGCAGGAAAGTATATTTTGCTAGTAGTTAAGCATTGGGAACTGTCCATGTGTAAACATTTTTGTAAGTTACTAGTTAGCATTTGCAACAGTTCTTTTTTTTTTAAAAAAAAAAAGCTTTATTGAAAGATATTGAAAGATGTTTTAAGTTAGTCTTGGGGTTTGTATGCATCACTGTAGTTTCTATAACAACATGCATAAGTATGTTCAGTATGTCAGTTTTTGATTTCCTATTATTTAGTGTCAGGACAATCCATCATAAACTGCATTAACCATTCATTACATTTCTCATTCGTATACACATGTGTCTGCTCAAGTCCTGTTACATTTGCTTAACTATTTATTATTATGTATGAATGTTTAGAGAAACTCTTTTTAAGACTGTGGAATGTAAGAGGTCTATTTGATGCCTCCCCCCCCCCCCCACACACACACACACTTTTCAGTAATGCTATGTGGTAATAACTTTAAAGGAATAGTTTGCAAAGGCATTGGATAAATTAACATTATAAAATTGCAGAGATTATAGCACATAAGTCCACAAAAGGTTTTTGGCTGCAAGCCTAAAGACAGTTTTCTGGGAGTAAGTTTCATTGAATGACATGACACTTACTTCTGAGTATACCTTATTAGGCTTGATCCTTTGATGTTAAAAAATAAATGGATCACAATGAATAGCGATAAACAATATGATGTGATTGCCTATATGTTAATTTTTGATCATGTTGCCCAATTATTCCAGTTCCAAACCAGGGTGTAGGTTGTTTCTTGGAAACCTTCTATCAGGCTCCTGCCATTATATCATGGCTAATAGATTTTTAAAAACAACATTATAGATTGATAAACCTGATTTTCTTTGTGGTGCCAGAAAGCCCATTTTGACTGCGTAATATTCAATTCCATCATATGTCTGTTTGATGTAACCAGAGCTTAATTTTAACCAGGATGGCTGGTGGGGCCCAGAGCCAGATTCTCCCATTTTTCCTGAATTGTTTTTCTCTGCACCTGCAATTTAGCTGAAGAAAATGAGCAAAGGCAATGTGCCAACCTCCCCTAAAGTCCATGCAGAGGTTAAAGTCTGTGTCAACCAGAGGAGTTCTAGGAATAAAACGTCAAGCTATTAACAGTGGAATCCTAAGCAGAGTTATAGCTTCCAAAATCCATTGTAGTCAATGTGCTCGGAAGGGCTATGCTTAAAATGGCACTGGAAATCATGTGGCTTGGATTTCCACAGGAAAGGGTTGAATGAGGACTTTCAGGCTAGACTCATGGGGCGCGTTCACATATGCTGAATAATACACTTTCAGTCCACTTCCAATCCACTTTAATGATCACTTGCAAGTGGATTTTGCAGCTTCACACAATAATATCCAGCTACAGAGTGCATCAAATGAAAGTTGAGCACTGAATTTTGCAGAATAGTGTTTTAACAAACAAACCTGCAGCCAGTTACTGAATTGTGATGGTTATGGGGGAAATGCCAATGAAAAAAGACACACCTCAGTTATAGTCAATTTTCTGTAAATTCTTGGACACACACAGGCCCCTCTTTTCTTCAAATATGCACACATAATGACTGATCCATGATTTGGGCAGTCCTCAGCAGAGATACTTACAGCAGGCTACTGTACTCTGTTAGAGACACATATACAGATAATTTTCTCAGACTACATCTCCAAACATCTTTAGAAAGTTAAGGAGGTATCCCTTCAATAGCTTCAGGGTTTCAGTAAATGCCTGACTTTGCCATTCTCTGTAACCAATCATGTACAAAGAGTACGCACCTATTCTTTAGCTCCTTCCAATGATGTGAAGGCACAAATATTTCCATAGGGTAGGGTCAAAGGAGTATTTTTCAATAGAAATGTCCAACCACGGTCTTTTATTTTGCGCACATTGTAAAGAGATATAAGGTTAGTTTAATAATATCTATTTACTACTTTTTCCATCATTTAAATTTCACATTATGCAAGGTTACGAATACATGTATATATTTACTTCATTTTTCTCCCCAATGGAAACCCAAAGTGTTGTATAACATTCTTTTTCCTCTGTTTTATCTTCACAAGAACCCTGTGAGGTAGGTTAGGCTGACAGTGTGATTAGCCCAAGGTCGTCTAGCAAGCTGGAGGTTTTAACTTCCAGATGCTAGTCTGACACTCTAACCACTACCATGCTGATAATGGAACTCCAGTAAAGTCAGCCTTACTGGCTTTGTGGTTGTTTGTGTCTGTTCATGGATGTAATTGCCCTATTACTTTTTATAGGTTTTTAAATCATAGCTTCGTAGTCATGAGATTGAATGCCATGAACTGTGAGTAGTGGATCTCTCCTGCAGTTCTCTGTGAATTCCCCTGAGGAAATGCTGGACAGTTAGGGGTTCCTGTGGACGAAATCCATTGTAGCATGAGAAATGGAAATCATGAGGGAGTCTGGGCAAAATCATCAGAGAAAGTCAGTCAGAAACGGTCTACTCTAATAAGAGAGTGGAGGCTGGGAGTGTGTGACAAGCCCAAGGCCATCCAGCAAACTTCCGTGGCAGAGTGGAGATATTTGTCCAATTGCTGCTGCTTACTGCATCTGTCATGTGCATGTACATTTTGCTCAAGAAGATCACTGATTCCTGGCATTGCAGGGAAAACCTGCTTTGGTACTTGCAGGTCATAGGATCCAAGCCATGACCTGCTTTAAGCACAGAGTTGAGTCTTCTTAGGTTGCACAATTGCCCTGAAAGAGCTGTGGTCTCTTCTGCCTTGTTTTACAGCTAGGAAAATCTGAACACATATAATGCAATCAGGTGGATAATTTCCATAAACAAGACATTGAACTGAATAAGAATTGTTTAGGAGAAGTTTTCATAAGCGATATTATCATATTTTAGGGTTATGATGGAGAAAGTTAATATGTGTATCTGTGTTAGCTTTCCAAAATACTCCAATAATAGCAGTGGAAGACAAAGAAATCAATGCAAAGGCTTGCTAAGGCACATATCCAGAAGTAGTTTCTGAATGTCTCATTCACTTAATTATTGGAAATACTAATTAGCAACATAGTTCCCCTTTGGAATTGGAAGTTTAGCTATCAGACTATAGGCTGTCAAGGAGAAGCAACTTGATATAATTCAACTACCAGCTTTACAATAAGAGTTTGGCATGTAATTCTGAATGCAAATGTTTGGTTGGCCACTAAGTAGGAGCTGGCACCTGCAAGATTTTGAAGCAGTTTTTCCTTGGCTATAGTGTGCCCAATGCCCACGCGAATCAACCTTTAGAGATCACTATGGTATATGTTTACACAATTGTCTTTATTGAGATACTTGCTTTTCACACAAAGCTTCTCTATCTCCCTCTATTTATGGAATAGCCATATACATATTTTTTTATCTTTAATGCAAATATTTATTGTTTCGTAAGTGGAATATTAAATAGCTGACTGCAATATGCAAAGGAGGAAAGGATTCTTAAAGGAAAACCTCAGCAATACTAATCACCATTTAAAAACAGGACTAAATTAACTAATAGCATGGTCATTCCATGCGCAAGGCCACATTGATCCATGCTCAAATGGATCTCCATAGGATTCTAATTTTACCCAGTAAAAATCATGCCCCACCCAGCTGCTTTCCCCAACTTTCTAGTTGAATATTTGCTTAGAATTTGCATCTGGAATATTGCATGAGGAAAAGCAGTAAAAAGCATTTCTTTTTTTGCAGAAAGATGACTGGCAAAGAAAGAGTTAATCATGCCCCTGTGCCATTACAATGTCCTAAGGTTATTGTTTTTTTAAAAAAACTAAAATAATCCTCAGGGTTTTTAATGCACACATTCACATATAATATTTATAGTGCCATCTTAAGAATAATTATTTTCCTAAACCTATTGACTTCAGTAGACTTAGAAGGGTGTAGCTTTTAGAATGGCACTGTTAGTTTACCCCTGTGGCACTGTTGTTTGTACACTCCTGCTACAAACAGAATAGTGTCACAACCAAGCAAGGCAAATAGTCAGGAGTTTATTCTTGGCCCCTGGAATATTTAAACTTACTCTTAAACTCTTTACACCAGCTTGGTGAATGATTTAAAGTAATATAGGACAGATGTACTAGGATGCTGTGTGGGAGGAGGGAGAAAACTTGCTTCCCAACAGAGTCAAACCCAAAGCAAATAACCTGTGTGGAAATGATCTTGGACATGATAATGCAGAATGTACCTTCAATTCACTTACAGGTAAGACTCAGGAAGTAGGAGACGGAGGGTTTGTAACTTCCATTATCCATTAATTTTAACCTGAAAATTTCCCTCCCCAGCTGTTTGATCCTATTATCCTGCAAGATGTTGTCATCTGATTTTGGAGACTGTCTTAGGGGGAAATTCATAACTGCAGGGAGAAGAGTAATTGTTTCGGAGAGTATTATTGAGCAGGGGAAAACTTAAAGACCCTCTCCCATCCACTCATTCTTTCCTTCCAGTGCCACCTTCCTATATCTTTGCTAGAGTTGAGAAGGAAACAAAAACTATGGGCTTTTTGTTCCATTATTTTGATTCCTTAGGTGTCATTTGGCTAGTTTTCATCACTAGGAAGATATCTAGACACCATTATCTAACTACTGTTCCATCATTGCCCATCTTACTTCCCACAAGTTTGTAAGTTCATTTTTAACTAGTCGTCATTCACGGTGGCCATTGTCCTTATCTAATCTTATCCTTATCAGTGGAACTGATCTTTCTCTTCATTCAAACCTAGAATTAGGCTTCCAAATCCCCACATGGTTTGCACTAAATTAAGGGTTTCTCCTGACATAAGATACCTACAATCTTTAAAAATACATGAACTGAAAGCATCCTCCCATAATTTCTTGTGCCACAGCAGCTTTGCTGACTTGGAACACGAATTACAGATATTTAATATGATGACCCACCACACCTTCAGTCTTCTTCAGTTTTGCTTTAAAAGCGACAGAGAGTTTAGAGGCTTTTTACTATCCAAGTAATGAATTACATGAGTATAATTAAATAGTGACTGATGGAATTTAGAGTACCTATTAAAATCCAAACATGCATCCACAAAAAAAGCAGCAGAAATATCTTTCAAACACTGAGCCAAGAATAGACTAGAATAGCTGTAATTTAAGCACTTCAACAAGAAAGCTTGGTGTGTCCAGGTTGGTCCTCAGGCCCAAGTCCCAGCAGCAGCATTAAAGTTGAACACGTTTTATGTCAGATTTGAGCCTTATTGTTCAATTCTGCTGTGCATTGTCCATCAGGTACCATGTGTGAACTGTTACCCCTGTGTGAAAAGTGTTTGTGGCTGGAAGTGTATTTGTTTCACCAGAAAAAGAATGAAAACAGGTAAATATGAAAATTTTACAAGCCTGGCAAAAAGTCTGAATATGATATCCTAGCTAAAGCTTATTAACTCTATTAGGATCAGTCTTCTAAATGCCCACTGCATAAGTATACTGCAGGATGAAGTCTGCTTTCTCTTTCTTTAGATTATTTCCCCAATCTCTTCTTGATATTTCAAAAGAATGATATTATTGTGTCTTATGTGTCTCAAGTTGTAATCATATCCTGTCTGCAGCTGACTGAGTTTTCCAAATGTTTTTTAAAAGTTTCTTAAGTTTCTTAAATTTAATCCAACCTAGAATAACAAATTACCTAGAAACAAAGAGATTTAAATAATTGGTTTGAAACCCCCCTCCTGTTGAAACCCCTCTCCTTCCCCACCCCCAATTCCATCTCAGCTTCCAGTCCTTGTTTTGAAAATTCAGACTGAGTAACATAATCATCCCCTTTGGAAATGTGCACATTTTCTATAAGTAGAAGAACAGGGTAGTATAGAATGAAGAAAATGATCAGGTTTGATTTCCTTTGCAAAACCCTGGATCTCAACAACCTATTAGTATATTCACCCTATATTTAGAGTAATTTCCATCTATTTCTGGGGAGCTTGTGTGGTTAAGTTTAAAACTTGCTGTCATTATGATCTGTTTAATGTATGCCTTATATGTGCTATTCTAAAATATTTTAACTAGAATCTCCTTTCCTAAAGAAATTATTTAAAACAGTGCCTTGTGAACAGTTTTACCGTACAGGTTAACACACAATGCAGGTTAACACACATTGTCCTTAATCTTCACAAGTGTACTCATTTTAAATTGACATTTCAAATTATTCCGTATGTCTAATAAGACAAATGTGAACAATATCTGAGTACTTTCAACACTAGCTTCAAGATTAAGCAGACTCAGTCAAAGTAATTGGGTGTTCAGAGTAACCCATCAGATTAGTCTCTCTGCACCATACACTAGGATAATACATTCCATGTTTGAATGGTATATTTTCAGCAGGACAAATTTTCTTTGCACACTACTGCTTCTATTGCTCTGCTTCTTAGCTGACAGAGGTCACAATGCCTAGTAAAATCTGCGGAACAAATTATTCTCCCCAGAAATCCCTGCCCAAAAATGGGTGATGTGTTGTGTTCATCCTACAGGATGCGGAATATGCAGGACAGGCACCCTTGATCTATGGTCATGGAAGATGAGGTTCAATTTTGACTTGCATATTTTATCCAGTGTACATTAAAAAAGTGAAGCTATGTTTTTTCTAATGCTTATTACCCCTTCTATAGCTGTACCACAACTAACCCACTTGCTACTTAAAGTCTCTACACTCTAACGAGGAATCAGATCACTTGATTGCATTTTGTCAAATGTCACTTTGGATGTCTGACTTCAAGGCTATTGTCACCATTCCTGGTGATGTCGCCAGGGACGAAGGGAGGGGGAACTGCGCCTGGGGCATGAACTGCCCACACGTGCCCTCCCCATCCCGACATGCCCCTCCCTGCCCCTGATGCGCTCCGCCCCTGACATGCCCCCAGCCCCGCCTCCCCATGTGACTATAATGGCAGCGCCCAGGACAAGCCACCCCAGATGTCCCCATTGCAGTTTCACGCTTGGGTGTCGCCATGTGAGGGCTTTTGCAAAGCAGCTAAACTCCAAGTTAAGTGAACATCTAGCATTTCATCAGTTTTTCCTTTTATCAGATACAGAATTGGTCCAGTCCTAAGAACCAGAGCTCTAGAACAGGGGTAGGGAACCTGCGGCTCTCCAGATGTTCAGGAACTACAATTCCCATCAGCCCCTACCAGCATGGCCAATTGGCCATGCTGACAGAGGCTGATAGGAATTGTAGTTCCTGAACATCTGGAGAGCCGCAGGTTCCCTATCCCTGCTCTAGAATATCTTCATCCAACGACTACCACTTATGTGAGAAAATGTTTCTCCTAACCTGAAGTTCACAGTGTTATAATATAGACAGGCTTTCCCCAATATTTACTTATGAAAGCTCAAGAATAAACTGCAGCTATAACTCTGCCATAGTCACCTGTGCTTGAACCTACATGGTTAAATGAAGGAAACCATAGAAGGGGGCAGTAGACCTAACCTGACTCATGTCAACAAATAATCTAGATGCACAGAACTGAGGGCAATGTGAGCTAATGGCAGTTACAGTTGAATAAGTGCTTGAATTGAAACCGCACACTGATTTTCTCCATGACTCCCAGCTTGTTTCTCCCAAAATAATATGTTGTTGGACTCACTTTGTACATGGAATGTTTCTCCCAGCTCCAGTGATGTGGAGTCATTTACTAACTTCCTTTCATATAGAAGGAGAGATAAATCACCAGCTGTTCAAAAGGAAAAACTTTAACGGAAAACCTTGAACTGCTTTCAGGGTTGTTAAGAATTACAGAACTCATGAGAATAGCAGACAACCCCAGAGTGTTTACAGGGCTGAACATGCTTCTGTGCCTGCCTCAGCTACTCACTTGTGGTTGATGACATCAGCGAGCCTCCCTAAGAAAATTATGGGCTTGATTTTGCTCTGAGCCCAATTCTGTCCCAAAGGAGCAAGGCACAGGCTGGTGCATCATCACCAATAGCATTCACATTCATTGCTTAGTTGATTAACTACTTCATAGAAGTATATGAAAGGGAAAAATGTTCTGCTAGCCTACATCAAAACTTTTACAACCCCCAGAGTCTTGGAAGCAAATTTTGTATTATTTATCTGTCTATCATCTATCTACCTTTCCCTCCAAGATGAACAGATGAAAAAAAAAACCCTGTCTATATGACCCAGGGTTCAATTGTTGGTATAGGGCAGGGATAGGGAACCTGCGGCTCTCCAGATGTTCAGGAACTACAATTCCTATCAGCCTCTGTCAGCATGGCCAATTGGCCATGCTGGTAGGGGCTGATGGGAATTGTAGTTCCTGAACATCTGGAGAGCCGCAGGTTCCCTACCCCTGGTATAGGTTTTTTTTAAAAAAACTGAAAGCTTAGGTTCTGCAGTGCAGATATACCTCATGCTTATTCTTGGACTTCTCTGTGAAGCATCTAATCCCAGCCATTATCAGGTTTAGAGTATGCTGGATTTGGTGAGCAGTCAGAATTTCACAGATGTGATTCAAATGGTATTGAAAGATTCCTATTATAGATGTTACCAAAACAAGAGCAATTGATCTAAATCTAGGAAGTGATGGATTACTACTGGTGTAATTCTGCAGGGATATAGTTTTGGCAACCTTACCTAAATAGAAACGGCTTTTTCATGAGAGACTTCTAAGCAACGCAGGTGCCATTTGAATGGCTCAACCCCACGGGCGCCATAAAATTATGCAGCTCCTAACTACATATTCAAAAACAGCACGAGGAGTGGTGATTCCATGGAAAAGATACATGCAATTGATTTGCTCCCACGTGGCTTAGTCAACTACACTAGGCAGGAGTGACATGTGCTGTTAGTCTTTTTTGCAAGGACAACTTCCTTTATTTCTACATCAGAAACAAAGCATGTAACCAGCTGGGTGGGTGGGATTCAAGCCAATCTAGTCCGTGCAAGGTATCTCATTGGTTTGTATGATACAGTGATGCTGAATTAGTTCTCTTGTTTTACATCCTTTATCCTTGAACTCACTGCTAAACCTTTGTGAGTCCAGTGTTGCAAGCAAAGTCATGAGTTCATGTACTACCCTAAACCTACATAAAATGAGGGCAAGTCATGTTATTGCCTAGGATAACTGCAAAACATCTGGCCAAGTATGCAAACCAAACATGCAGTTCTTCAGACAATTGTTGTCCTAGATTGACGCTCCTGAATTATATAGTATTCATCCCAATACAGTTCAGCTGAAGATGCTGTGTGAATAGTCAATGATAATAATGCCATAAGAACCGCATGGCACAGAGTAGTAAACTATAGTACTGCACTCAAAAGCTGTGCTCATGACTGAGTTTAATCACAACAGATGTTGGTTTCAGGTAGCCGGCTCAAGATTGATTCAGCCTTCCATCCTTCCAAGATTGGTAAAATAAGTACCCAGCTTACTGGGGGTAAAGTGCAGATGACTGGGGAAGGTAATGGTAAACCATCCCATATATATAGTCTGCCTCGTAAATGTCATGACATGATGTCATCCCATGGGTCTTTAATGACCCAGTGTTACCTTACCTTTTTAATAATGTCATACAAACTGACCATAATGTAGTACCTTCATACTGACCATTTTTGGATATTTCAGTGTTTACACATCCAGTCTTAGATAAGATGAAGTTTAGAAGGATGCTTTTGTTTGGGCCCTTCATTTACGGCCTGAGTGAAAATTTCAGTGGGATCATGGAGAGAACTGAAGGTGAATCCTTCAAGAATGTTCTACAGCTTCTGGTCAACTGTTCATACCCTGAAATAGAAAATGGTGCATAGAGAAATCCTCATTCTGGGGAACTTCTATACAGTTAAAAATAATTCCTTCTTAGGGCTATAACTTGTATATGAACTGCAGTTTTAAAATCCTAGCAATCCTATGAAATATTAATATGCTGGAGAAAATTAGTACAGCATTGGTTGAAGTAAGAGAAGTACTTTCCCATCATATATTCTTTTGTGTTTAGTAGAAAGATTTTGCAGATTTCTGCAGTGTTCCATAAACCTATTTGTCAAGATATGGGATAGAAAAAGTGTGTGGTAGTATACACTGCAGGGAGTGATGCAGTTGTTATATACCACTTTTAGTTTTAATTGTTTTCATGCTAAGAGTTTATGATATAGCTTTTGGCCTCATAGCTATTTATATTTCTAGAGATCTGAAAATGTAAATAATTACCAACATTCTAGACTATAGTTTCCTAATTGAAAAGATGGACCATCTTGATTCATCATGCTATTAAAGAACTGCCCCCAATCACAATAGTTATTCTATAAAAGCAGAGATTATAGATTGTGCCTGAAATGCTGAAAAGATATAAGAATGAAAATCCATTTGAGTAAAAGGAGTACACAATGGGTTGTTTCATGCTTTTGCTTCTTGAACTATAAGTTCTTCATTTATCATCCACTAGTTTCCATACAACCATATATGTAAAAAAAGACCATGTTATGTTTTCTGTCTTCACAGTACGATCTTCATCTAAAATTGAAATCATGGGTCCTGCCACTTTGAAATGGGCATGTCCAAGCTTTTAACAGAGCATAATACTGTGACTTGTAATAAGCTGTGATAATTCTGTGCGTGTGCTGATCTGTCTGTCTGTCTGTTTTTCAGGAATGCTCACTTTGACAGGGTATCTTGCATGGAGAAAGGGAGCAAACCAATCTACATCACCAAATGCACCAGCTGGTTCACTTACTAACTCTTCTGGTTAAAAGTCAAGTTGACAAAAGTTCCCACCATTCATTTTCTCAGAGGGAAGGCTCAAACCCTTGGGTGCCTTTGGCTCAGAAGACCATAAGCACATCACGGATCCCATGAAGTATGCTCAGCATTCCTACTACCATCTCCCCTTCTCCCTTTTAGTTTCTTGCCGATGGGAGGCTTTTCTTCTGGTTTGTAAAGCCACATGGACCAATGTATGTACTCTTTTCCTCACTGACTTCAAGGTTCAGATATTGGAGGCTGGACAGTGAAATGGATTTTTTTCAGAAAAAAACTGCTGTGGTTTTGCTGCTACACTAAGAATTGTGATTTGCATTGTATGGTTTTGGACCTATTCGCGTTTTTGATGGTGGGGGGAAGGGGTTATACTGGAGTATTGGTACTTCAGAATCATCTCTCTCTCTCTCTGTCCTTCCCATGATGCACTTTTAAATGAAGAGTTATTAGAATATTTTAATGGCTAATATACTTTGGTTCTTGTTATTTTTTACGAAGGCCACCTTTATTCTTTTTAATGCCATATTTTCAGTGTTACACTTTTATGGCTTTTAATTTTTTTATTTGAAAGATGTAAGAAGCAGCATGAATAGTTTATACTGTGGTTTTTCAGAGACTGAATGCCAAGAGAACTCAGTAAATGTTTATTCCTCTCAGCTTTCTCTTTCAATTCCCCTAAATAGCGCCCCATTTGGGAACAGAGCAAGAGTGTTGAACTAAAGACCAAAAATAGAGATCCCCTCAAGGTGTAAAACTATCTGGGGGAAATATTTGCTGGGTGTTATGAAAGACTTGGATGAAATTTCAACCCTGATGGTTTTTCAGTGATCCAGGAAGCCAGTGAGACAATCTCTCCAGATGCAGAGCCCTTTCATGATAATTAGAAAGGTATGGCCAAGCCAATGAAAACACGGGGTAAAGTGAGAAGAGAACCCCTATGATTCTGTTTCACTGTTTGCTTTCTCCTGTCATGGTTAAAAGAAATGTGCAATTTGATCCTCAGTCAGTGGGTGGAGGATAACAGGGTAGAATTTACTTGTGTGCACTTGTATAGTTGTAGCCACGAGTCCAAAAGTACACTAGAGCATGTATGCTGGCACTGATTTGGTAAAACAATTGTGGATTATCCCATTCTGACAAAATACTAAGGAAAAAAAGAAAAATGTTCAAATCACCTTGTGATCCAGTGTAACTGTTTACTAACTTGAATAAAGCAATTGTTCACACGAGAATACCCGAAGCACACCTTTACTGTATGGCTGTTGTAATGAGCAACCAGAAAGCAGTTTGGGATGGAGGTGCTTCATGGAGCTCAGAGCCGGGTTTGAAAAGCCAATCAAAACACAGCCTTATAGCAATGGTGAACTGAGGGCATTGTGTACATACTGTATTTCTATATTTTCCTTTGTACAGATTCACTTAAGTCAAGCTACTGTTTTACAGGTGCTCCTTATTTATTAGGGCTGTGAAAGCTTGGAAAATTACACCCAACAAGCAAGCTCGCTTTTTAAAAAAAAGAAATGAAAAAAATTTAAAAGGTGGGGGGAGGGCACGAGGGTGGGAGGGTAGGATGAGCTCATAAGCCTACCAAGTGATTTCAAAACCTTACACAGACAAATTTCTATGGGTAGAGGGTGGATGAAGCACTTTTAAGAGGCTTCTGGTTATTCTGGGCTCACACCATTTTTTTCTTCCTGACTGGTGTCAGATTTATTAAAATAAATAAATCTCCAAGTTTGAAAAACATATTTAACAATGATGTTGTTTTGCTTATTTTTAACTGTTTGCGAACAAATTGTCTTAATTTATTCCCAAGAGTTCAGAGATAAAATGGATACAGTAAAATTCAACATGGAAACTAAAAGGAATAACTTTACTGAAATGTTTTTGGGGAGGAAGGTGTCTAGGTTTCTTCTTTGTGATCTCATTTTTTCTATTCTTTTAGCTGCTCTTAGCAAAGATGGAAAGAACACTTAAAATTGATGGAAACGAGGCTTGGGAGATATTTGGTGATGTTATAGGCAAACAAATGTATTCCCTGTATCTTCATTGCGAGACTAAGGTATACATGCATAAATTACTTATTCCAAAAACAGCTGCCTTAACCATTTCTACCTGCCAGAGACCAAATGCATCTGTTCACACAGATATTTGCATGCTGATTATAATGCCTGACTATCTTCACCTGGAATCTTCATTGTTATCATTATTTGAAAATAAGGGCCTATATTTTTATTATGTCCTCTATCAGCCTACCAGAAACACTTTTGTTCAGATCTGCCTTATTGAGTTCTGTGCTGGGAACTCAATTTACAAATACGAACAGGCTCAATTCAGATTGGGACTATGTTGCATGGGAAGAAAGAGATTCATCTGATTCACCACCACCACACACACAGGCCCTTTCTGCACGGGGCCAAAAACAGCGGCCCAGGGATGGAAAAATATTGGTCCCTGGGGAGCAGCAGCGCCATCCTGTGCGGCCCCGAGCGGTGAGAAGGCGCCACTTTCCACCTCCCTTCCCGAGGGAGGTTTTTGGAAAGCACCACCTTCCCATCAGTGCGGTGCAAACCGCACTGCACTGAAGGCGCCGCTTTCCCATCCCCACCCCCACCTCATCCTCCAGCATCGGTCTGGAGGGCTGATGAGATCTGCCCAGGCTGCCCTCTGACCCCTGGAGGTCGGAGGGCAGCATGGGCGGGTCCCTGCAGCCCTCCAGGCCGATGCTGGAGGACGAGGTGAGTGGGGGGGGGACGCAGAAGAGGCAGCTCCATGCAGAGCCACCTCTTCTGTGCTGGCCTCTGTGGGGGCCGATCGCACGCTCCCATGTGAACGGCCCCCTCCCCTCCACCAGCATAATTTCTGCCGGTGGAGAGGCGCCATTTTTTAAACTACGTTGAGTTGAACACATATTTTTGCAACTGCATAAGGTTGCTTCTCCAGCAATAATGTTGAGTACAGTAAAACCCCAACACTCTTAGCTGAGTCAGTAAAGGTCAGATGAACCCCATCAAATATAGAGAGAATAATATCCACCACAAGCTCCATTTTCCCAAACAGCATTACTTATGTGTTTTTTTCCAGGACTTGGTTTTAATTTGTTCACAATTATCCATTCAACTGAGGCAGCCAGGCAGCAATTTTGAAATTCTACCACATCACTAGATTTAGATAAGGATGTATGTAGCTGGGTGTATAAACTGATGACAGCCAATACGAAAACTACAGATGATTTGGCCTAATGGCTCTGCATAAAGATTTAAGAGAATGTGGGGGGGGGGGTGTAGGATTGAGCCCTGTGGCACATACAGGATAGATTCCACATTGATAATAACTAGTCTCTAATAGCAATTATTTGGGTCCAGTCCAACACACAACCCCTACTTCTGCTTTTAGGGGTTATAGGAACAACAAGGAGGCCTGATCTTTATCTACGTTTAGATGGAGGTCATCAACTAAAACCATCTGTGCAATCACCATCCCATAGCCTAGTCTGCAATCAGATTGAAAAAGAACTACGGTAAGACAGATGAGTGTTCCAAGAAGATCTGTTCTGTCAATCATTTTGCCTAGACAGGGCAAATTGGAGATAGGGTAATAATTTACATCATTTTTCTGTAACCATTGGTTTTTTTAGTAGCGGGCCCACAACGCGAATTAAAAATTCTTGAAACATTTTTAAAATAACTGTTTTGACTTTTTTTTTCTCCTGCACAAGCATGGAAAAATATAGTGTTTCACCCCCAAATGGTTCTTTTACCTGCCTTTGCCCCCCTGGAGCTCTTTCTTTCATTTCCACCACAGCTTGCGCCTGCCATTTTCTGCAGCTTCGGGATTCTCCATGCTGCCAGCCATTTGCAGAAGGTTTCCTCTACTTGCAGTTCCTCCATCTGCAATCCCTGTATGAAAAGTACATAAATAAAGTTAGTTGTCACTGCTGATTTGGCACACAGGTCATGTTTTTTTGTTTTTGTTTTGAGGGAAATGTCTTCAAAGCCACCTAGACACAATAATAGAATTGGCAATAAGCGCATATCGCAAGTCTTTATAGCTTGCAAGATAAGCTTCCAATTTCCTCTGCAACAAATACAAGTAAAATTACTTTCTTAACACTCTATAGTTGCATATAGAAAAAATCTCTCTTTTTTCATTATTTAATTATTTTTTCTTAATCATCAAGTCCTTTTTCAACTGTTGATGAGTTAACAAAGCAGCATGAATCAGAACATTGGTCACTGTTGCTTTCTCTGTAACATAAACATTTAATGATGAATGATTAGGGGGGGGGGGGTTGTGAGATAATTATCCCCAGGCCCTCCTGAGTCTAAATCTGACAGTATCAAATTTGCATAGGAATTCCTTCTATGTTTCTTAGAGCAAAATCCCTTTGAAAGAATTGCTATCCAAAAGTTGCCTTAAGCTGTTGCACCAAAATGTGTCTATTGGAAGACTGATAGCTGCAGTTTCTTTAGGAAGTCTGGTCTTTCATATTTTAGCAAGTACCTCCTAATATACTTTTTGTTTTGTTTTTGCTGTCAAGTCAGAGTGGACTAATGGCAAACCCTGTAGGATTTCAAGGTCAGAGACCTTTGGAGGTGATTTGCCATTGCTTGCATTCCTTGGAGATTTCCCATCCGAATACTAGCCAGGGTCAGTGCTCACGGTTTGTGTGGCCCAAAGTCACCCAGCAAGTTTCCATGGCACAAGTGGAGATTTGGACTTGGGTTTTCCAGTCCTAAAATGCAACAGAGAAAAGCAAACAGTATTCTGCACACAAAGAGATTAAAAATGTTTCCACATCTCTGGAAATATACTGCCTGTTAATTATTTCCTGCCAGTTTGAGGCATTCAAAGCAGTACTAAATATAACCATTGCATTAAAAAAAAAACTGCCTGCCAGAGTGACATGTGGCCTTTTCTTTGAATAGCTAAAACAATGCTGTGGATTTCATGCATTGTTTACAAACTCAGTGAACAGATTTGTATTTGTACAGGATTATTCTTCCAAGGGAGAGCTTAAAATATATCAGGATCTTGTATACCTTGCATTTACAGTAGTTTGAAACATAATAAAAACAATCAAAACTATAAAATATACAGACAACATAAAAAACCAATCCAGGTAGCAACATGATAATAAACAATAGTAGCCTGAACTTTCACCTTCAGATCATAAATGCTCAATGGAAGAACTCAGCCTAAGGCTGGGCGGAAACGAGCCTCCACCGGCATAATTTATGCTGGTGGAGGCTCGGGGACCATTCACATGCTAGCGTGCGAGCGGCCCCCACTCCCCCCCAGCTGGAGAGGTGGGTCCACACAGAGCTGCCTCTCGGTCAGCCCCCTCCACTCACCGTCATGTCCAGTGTCGCCCTGGAGGGCTGCAGGGACCCGCCCACGCTGCCCTCTGACCTCCAGGGCAGTGAGTGGAGGCGACGGGGGAAGCAGCTGCTTTGCAAAAACCTTGCTGTATATTGCCCGTGCGGAAAGGGCCAGAGATTCAAACTACACATTATATTTAACTCATGCTCCACCAGCTGCAACATTCTCATTGAACCTCATTTCTGAAAAGTCATGGGAACCTTTTTCAGATTGGGAACACAACATGGAAGGAGGACTCTTTCCTTCCCCCTTCCTGTGTTGTTTTCCTGATTCAAAATGGCTCTGGTGGACATACACGTGCAAGCATTCAGTCCATGTGCAGCCAACCTTCTGCCAACAACAGCAACAACCTTTATTAGGCATATAAAATAAGCTCTAGAAAGTTACCAGACATTTGTAATGTACAAAGCAAGAATATGATCAAAACACAGAGAAACTGCATCTAGAATTAGACATTACTTAGAAAGTTTGGTCACTTGTAAAATAAATTTTGCTACTTTTTCCAAGAGCATGACATCGGTATTGTTTAACAGAACACCACAACAGAATTGTCAGATTCTCTTTCAGATTTTTCAGATTTGTCTAGGGCCAGTCAAGGAGAGAAATTCCTAATACCCATGTATCTCGGACAGCCGAGTATAATGTAAAAAAGAGTCTCCACTTGGTTTTTACAGTGTGAACAAACCTGATCCTGGAGAGAGACAGATAAATTGCGACCCTTCGTAATGGCAGGTGGGAAAATATTGCATCTGGCCCATCTTTCTTGGAGTTCAGTTAATAATTCGAGATATTTAGCTATATGCTCCTGTTCAGGTACTATTCTGACAGAAAGAGGTGAGCATGATTTATTTGCTTGCCCCAATAAGATATGGTATTCTTGTTCTAAAAGCCTTCTGATGAGGCAAATAATGCCCCAGTCGGCATTAAACCAGTCCCCTGTGGTGTTTTATAATAATATTCCCAAGGGTAGTATGGAGAGACTTTATGGCTCCCCGTTTCCATGGTGCTCCTAAGTTTGGCCCTAACCTTCCTCTAAAAGGAACGAAGCAGACTTATCTCAACTTATCTGAATATCCAGTCCTAGAACCTGGTACAGGTTCCCATTCACAAATCTCAAATACAGAAATGTTGTGTCTCACCATTTTAGATTCCCCCCCTTTTTTTGTCATCACACCCTGATACTGAAATGACTGCATAAGGTCCTGAACACATACAGCTAAAACCTCATATTGAAGACCTACACAAATTTTCTATCTTTAAGAAGAACTAATTCATTTTAATGGAATTCAGGTCTATCTCATAGGTTACAAAATTGTTACTTAACAAGGGCTGTTTCTTCACTCACCTTTTGTTGCGCGCTACTCGCAGCAAGTACCGTGGGGTCCAGCTGCACTCCCCTATACAGCAGTGGCGAAAACGCAGCTGCTCCGATTCTGCTGCTCTGCTACCCCCTCAGTGTGTGTCATTTCTGTTCCTGTTTGGAACAGAACCTTTGGGGAAAACCCGCGCAGAGTGAGGGGCAGTAGGGAAGCCCGGTGGTGACTCCGGGTTTCAATTTTCCCGCCGCTGGTAGTGACGTGGAGCCTTTCATCAAATCAGGAAACAGTGGGCTGGATGTGATGTGCATGTGTAACCTCAGCTTGTGGGTTCTGTGGGGAAATACTTGGAATGAGTTGCAACAACAATTTTTAAACAACAAAATGGTTTACTTTTCTTTACAATTAACACTTTTAAAACATCAACATTTAACGTTACAATTCAAGGTCCTGTTCAGGTTGCATTTCAAGTCCTTCTATTTACAGTCTACTGATATTGCCAAGTCCAAATTCTTCTTTGCAAGTTGGCTGGCTCTTGAAGACTCCAAGGGCTTGATGAACAGGTTGCAACATGATGAAGGTCTCCAGGAGAACTCTCACCCATTACAACCACAAAAGAAACCCTTAACAAGGTGTTAAGGGCTTATAGAAATCAAGGTCCGAGTCTGGTAGCCTTGTCTTCTGCAAAGAGCTCTTGCAGTCTTTCTGCTGCTCTGAGTCTCCACCCCCTTACTGGGTCAACCCATTCTGGGCCAATCCATTCAGGGCATGGGGGTTACACATGCACCCCCTTTTTTTCTCCATGGAGCTGAGATCGACATCATTTTGTGAACATGTGGAGCCATCTAAGCACCTTGGGTGCTGTGTGGTTTCCGGGCTGTATGGCCGTGTTCTAGCAGCATTCTCTCCTGACGTTTCGCCTGCATCTGTGGCTGGCATCTTCAGAGGATCTGGCACCATCTAAGCACCATTCACACACCCCTCCTCTCCCAGCTCTTGCAGCGGCATTAATTGCCCGTGTCCCTCTCTCTCTCTTTTTTAAGGGCAGCCAAACTGGCGCTCCCTTTCCCGATCGACACGTTTGTGAATGAAGAGGCAGCAGTGAATGTGAATTACTGAGGCAGCAATAACACGACGGGACGTACAAACGTGGCTTCATTTTAAACCGGAACTTCGTCCCCGTTTCATTGTGTTAGTTCTGCCTTAACCTGCCTTTTCCCCCACCATTAACCAGAAGGAGAGCTGTTGCTCAGTCTGTTAAGTGTTTGTGTTGGTGTGCAAGAGGTTCCTGGTTTGAGCCAACCTGAAGACAAGTATATTTTTTTTCATTTTTAATTTTATTTAGGCTCCGTAAAATGCTGCAGCCAATCCATTCCATTTTGCATCTCGGGGTGGGGAGGGGAGTGTGTTTGTGTCCACCTTGCAGTCGCTGAAAGCTCACTGGCAGTTTATGTGCACATAAGGCAAAACTGGGGGAACAATGAAAGAAAACCTGATGCTCACGGCTTTTGTCTCCTGGTGAAGGAGGAGAGGGTCATGGGGAGCCATGCAGAGCCCTTCCCAACCGCTTTCCCCGCGATTCACAGCGATGAGGAGGTCCTTTATTGCCAGCTAATATCACTAACTACAAAGGTGAAAGTAAAATCGTAGGGGAGGAAGCCCCAGCTGGGCTCGAGCAGCTCCAGCTAGCCAGGAAGGAGAAAGAAGGAGGCGAGCGCACAAGTTCCCTTTTAGCGCCTTGACTCTTTCCACCTCTGGCTCCTTTTGGCAGCCTGCCAGTTTCCATTGCAGAAAAGAAAATCCCCGCCCCAGAACAGCGCTGCAGCCAATCAGGACAGCCCCTGAGCGGATTGTGGGGAGTCCTGCGTAGCTGCTGCGCAGCTGCAGCATTCATTTGACCAAGGGGCCGAAGCTGCGGTGGGGACCATGAGCCCGCGCTCAAAAGGTCCCGCAGCAAAGGAAACCGCAGCTTATGACCTCCATTTTGTACGTGGGGAAATGGATAAGGACTTCTAAGCAGGAATTACTATGAAAACCAGTGATGGCTTGCTATATTATACATTGTTCATGTAAATCAAGTGCGAGATGGCAATTGACTTGTCCTTCTGAAGAATATTTGTCTCATCAGTTTTGATTTGTCTGTGGCATAAAAGCACACCCCCTAGCCATATATCAGTAGAAAACAACCAAAATTTGCATTCTAGCATAGTTTTGCATTTCGCTCATGGGTACTTTACTTAAAAGCTTTGGGGAGTGGGCGGGAAATTAGATAATCAGGTCATTTGAAATAGCTACATTTGAGAACTGTGAATATTGTTAAAATGTATATTTCATTGTAAGAAAACTCCATGATTTCTTTAAAGATGATTAAAAAAAAACATTTCCTGTGTTATGGAATGGCAGAACAGGGCCTGAAGAACTTCTGCACAGAGCAGCACTTTTGTTCAGATACTTGACCTGGGAAGTTAAGGAGGCAGGAAAGTGCTGGCATATTTTTGGCTCTGTGCCTCAGACATTGGATTTCTTGAAAGTTCTCTTCTTGCTTTTAAAAAAAAATATTTGCAAAGCAGCAAATGACATTAAGAAATGGATACAATGCAGTCTTTCCCTTACTTTGTTATTGTATTAAACACACAGGACATGCATTATATGCAATAGATAAACTGAGCCAGTCTAAAGATCAGGAAAGCAACCAGATACTTTTCTACTTATTGATTTCTTTTTAGAAAAAAAGAGAGGGAGGATTGTTTTCATGAAGGTTTAATTCACTTTTTATTTTTTAGCTTTTTAACCTAACTGCTGCCCATTTTATCCTGCTTCTCTTTGTGAAATGCTAATCCATCGGCAGGGGTTCTCTTTCCTGGTGTAACTTTTCAGAAATTGTATATCTGCATAGCAACTTCACTGCAAGCAGCTTATGTCATGGTATCATCTGTCAGAAAGATGAAAAGAACTCCAAATCTGAGCTGTGCTACAAACTTGCATGTATCTCACTGTACTTAACATAAGTGTTAGATGAGCAGTTTCAAAGACCAGAGAGGTGCAAACCTTTATCTGGTTGATGACAGAAAACGACACACCACCTTGCCTTGGTGCTGTGTGGACAAGCCAGTGGGAAACAAAGGGTGTCTTTCTCCTCCCTTACCCCCTTCCAGTCTCCTTGTCCTGTTGTCTGCCTCCAACTGCAACTTGAGCCTGGATCCTGAGCCCAGTGTCCAGATTGGAGATTGTTGACTCAGATTTAGAAGTGAAACTTTAGCCAGGTTCTGTTGATGGGCCAGCCTTGCAGAAGGGTTTGCTTAAAGCCAAATAAAAGATTAGATTTCAGGCAGGAGCCTGGCTTTTCTTTATCACAAACTTCCTAATCTGCTCCCCCCCCCCTTTGAAAAAAGAGAGAGACCCGCTTTCAATTCTTCCTATATGGCAGTATAAATCAGGGAATTAACAAGGGTGGCATAGTGAGACAATGAGCTTTCTGTATCTTTAATGAGTGAGCACCTCTTAGCATAATCGATGGAGAGCTCCAGGCCGAAGGAATGAAAAATAGCGGCTTGTTCCAATCACTTTGAGGGTATTTCTCATCGCTCAAGCAAGCTGCTTTTATGAGAAGACGACATGCTTGAGAAGCTTATTCTCCATTTTGCAAGAAAATCATTTTTAAAAAATCATTACCTCTTGCTCTTGTTTTTTTTTTCTCCCTCTCTCCTTCACTCCACCTCCTTCTTTGGCACCGCATGCTGTTTTTTCTTGGCTTTTGATTTCATCCATCTTTCAAACTGCTTCGTGCCTTTGGTAATTTATGTGCAAGATTTTTCCAAACCTCCAAATGTGTTTCCATTTGGCAAACCACCACCTGAAACTTCCACAGAATGTAACTGTAGAATTTGCTTAAAGTTGAAAACATGGACTCTGAATGTTAACACAAAGACACCTCTCACATATTCTAATCCTACTCACAAACAATTTATTTTTGTTCAAAATTATTATTTTCTTCTATAATTGTCCATTGGTATGCCTTTGATTTACATATTAAGTGAACCTAGTCATTGCAACATGTCAAGCTTTCTCTGTGTGTTCTACAAATCTAGAGGCTAGATTGGAAGTATATGCCTGTCCATAACAGTCACTGCTTGTACATTCTGTTTTAAAGACATACTTGTCAAAAGCTTTTAATGGTTACTTCAGAGTGACATGTTGGCCAAAGACAAAACCACAAAGTGGTGAGGTGTGAAGCCTCACAAGCAGGTTAACACTACCACCAGTTTCCTTGACAACACACCAGTCACAGATTGAGTCTCCAGCCCTTCTGGATCTAAGATCAAGATGTCAGCCCTGCAAGGTAGCAGTACACAAGATATGTTCAGAAAACAGTTATTCTGGTAATTATATCCAATAAGAATGAAAGTACTGGATTCATATTGAGCCCCAAACCCCAAGAACACCACAATGTATAACTAACAAGATTTATTAGAAGAATATGTGGGAATAATCAAGACTAGCAGTAAAAGCCATTTTATGAACAAAGAAAATGGGGTCTAGACAACTGATGGTGGGTTAAGCATATCCACTGGGGGAAGCAAGCCTTCCTATGTTTCTTCCCCCCTTGGCCAGTGATTGTTATTTTGCTCCCTTACCCTCTCTGTCTGCTTCTTTCTCTCTTGCTCACTCGCTTGCTCACACATACACATACCCTGGGGGTTGCTCTGCATCCAACAATGTTCTTCTCCCCCCATTTTATTCTTTTGCTGCTCTGTGTTCCATCCTGGTCCTCCCCTGCCCACCATGTGTGCAGGCTGTTTGGCTCCTGTGCTCAAAACTTGGTTTGCCTCCTGTGCTCAAAACATTGCCTCAGGCCCATATCTTGGTCAAACTGGCAGATGAAAGAAAGGTGGGCTGAAAAAGTAGTTGCCATGGAGATAAAGGTAGGGAAAGGCAGTCAGGAAACTGCAATGGAATGGGCCGAGGAACGGAAGGTGGGAGTGAATAAAAAAGCAGCCACCTTCCAGTTATGAGGCAAGGGGATTGCATTGCAACGGCTGGCTGGGAGTGGGGAGTAAATCATTCAAGCCATCCTGCACCTCAGCAGTTGGAGCCCTCACATCATGTGCCTCACCCCCAAAGTAATGTGCGCTGGAGTGGTTGTGTGTTTTACTGGTGCACAATGATTGGCTAGAAGTTTGTTGTCACCTTCTGGCCATGCTCTTATCCAATTATATAGAGAGATATGAGCAGTGGCGTATCTACCTAGGGACAAGGGGTACCCCTCACGTGTCCCACTGCCTCGTCGTTTTTGTGAGCCTCAACCTCGTCTGAGGCACGCAAAATCGATGAGGCAGCAGGACTTCCTACTGCCTCCAAGCGCCCTCAACCCCACCCTGGACTCCCCCCTCCCTTCCTCCCCCCCTGCTGGCTGGGGTCCCAGCTGGCAGCCTGCAGTCTCTTCTGACCTCCCCTCCAGGTAGATTGCAGGTTGCCGGCTGGGAGTCCAGCTGGCGATGGGCACCCTAGACCTTGCCCATGTCCATGGTGACATGGGTGGGGTCGAGGGCAGTGCGGGGGTGGAGCCTGGGGGCATCAGGGGCAGAGCTGGGGTGGTGAGGGGGCAGAGCCTGGGGGAGCGTCCTGGAAACAATTTGTCTCTGGGCACCATTTACCCCTAGTACGCCTCTGGATATGAGCAATGAACCCTGAGGATAAAATAATAAAGCTAAATTTTAAGGAAAAGTCCATTTACAAACATTGATTCTCTAAATCCAGATGGTACTGAGTTCAACAGAGTTTCAAAGTGCAAACAGGGACTTGGGCCAGCATGGCCCACCCACCATCAAGAGATGTCCAATGACAGATGTAATCCAGACAAAGGTTAACACTGAAATGAAAGATCTTCATTTTACGCCCAAAAATCTGCATGATTCTAGTTCACCAGTCAAATGTATAGCAAATGATGTAACTCAATCAATCAATTGTGTTGCTGATCATGTGACCTAACCAATCAGGTGAGTTGATATAATGAGATTATATACTCAGCAGCTGCATAGGGTCTAATTAAACTACCATATTCTGCTACCCATGGGTCCTCATACTAATGAGATAGAATGTGTAGGCCAAACACCCGCCCAGATTCTTTGGCCTTGAAAAAGATTGCCAGCTCCAGGTTGAGAAATACCTGGAGATTCTGGAGGTACAGCCTGAGGAGGGCAGAGTTTGGGAAAGAGAGAGACTTCACTGGGGTGTAGTGCAGTGGTGGGATTTAGCAGGTTTGCACCACTTCAGCAGAACCGGTTGTTAAAATGGTGCTTGTAAACAACCAGTTGTTAAATTATTTGAATCCCACCACTGGTGTAGTGCCATAGAGTCCACCTTTCCAAGTGACCATTTTCTTCAGGTAAACGAATCTATCTCAATTGGAAATCAGTTGTAACAGTGGAAGAGCTCCAGCCACCACTTGAAGGTTGGCAACCCTACCTTGAAACCACTATGCCTAGTGGTCTGAGTGACACCTGCATCAGCCTCCCATTTTCCTTATCACACTTTTTGAAGTGACCGTCAGTCTGACCTTGGCTTTTCAGAGAGAAAAGCTTCCACAATTTTTACGAGGTCCCAGCATCGACCAGTCTTTCTGAATAGACAGGGGATGGCTAGGCAGTACACCATTCAGCTGCAATTTTGTTCAAATTTATATTTCCTTCCTATTTATTACTACATACTTTTGCATGAAATAAACCCAACCCTATGCTCCCCGAAAATAATTGCAAGTAAAAACTTTAAGCTAGATTATTATACGTAAGCCTGTTTTCTCTTCATTGACACTGATGGGACTTCGCTGTCTTTAATTCTGTTTGCTTCTGCCAGCGGCAGCTCTTAGGTAGGCATCTAGACCCAATGGATCTGCATAGCTGTGACAAAAGAGAAAATGACTTCTTCTGGGACAGCCACAGTAGTATACCAATTGGTTCTGTGCTTTGTTCATCAATTTCTATCTCCTTTCAAGTGCTTTCTGCAATGTTCCAAGTGAGCAGAAAGCAACCAACACATCTGCTGTGGGACAGCTGACAAGATGGCACACATCTCCTTTTCAGCTTTGTCTCTGATGAGTTCCACAACACACCCATTTCTAGACTAAGCAACAGCCAGGCAACCCACATTAACTGTGCAAGCCTCCTGAAAATTGTTCCAGCCTAAGCCTATTAATTTCAATTGGCTTAGACTCTTCATAGGATTGCACTGTAAGTGTGTACTGAATCTGTGAGGGCCACAATTGCTGGATGTAGTTTATGACTGCAAAGCCCCATTTATACACCTCTC
Source organism: Sphaerodactylus townsendi (assembly GCF_021028975.2). NCBI lineage: Eukaryota > Metazoa > Chordata > Lepidosauria > Squamata > Sphaerodactylidae > Sphaerodactylus > Sphaerodactylus townsendi. Next base: position 123,336,624 of record NC_059425.1, on the reverse strand, counting down.
CCCAATTTAGCAGACTTATAATGTGGCAAAATCCAGTGAATTCATGTTCTTGACTGGAACCTCCATCTCTGGATTTTTTTAATGAGTTCCATTCCCAACCACTAATGACATTCTAATTTGGGTGTCAAACAGGGAACAGTAGAGTCCCACATTGTAAGGATAGCTTGGTATGCTCAATTGAATTGCGATAGCTCAGCATATCTGACTGTGACACAAGACAAGAATGGTTGCAGCCCTTGGATCTAATACTACCCACTTATTTGCCTATTCAGTGGTTCATAGAATCAAGTATCTAAAATTAACATTGTATACATTCCACAAAACATCCTTTTGCCTGTTAGAAGGCTCTGTGTTTTCCAGAAAGCAGCTTTCATGCATTTTCTTTTTCTTAAAGCTAACTAGTTCAATCAAATATGACATTCTCCAGGAAGGTGGGCTTTGCTGAAGTTTTCCTGAAAAGTTTTCAATGATGTAAGCGGCCACTAAAGGATAGTCAAACATTTTAAAACAGCAGTGACTGGAAACAAGATTAAAAATAGACGCTTCTCTTCCTATCCAGAGTCAATGTAAACTATAGAAGGAAAGTAACAATGTTCTGCTATGAAAATAATGATCCCTAAAGGGTCAGGGTTTTTTCCTACTTCAGTAGAAGTTTTCCTGCTCATCTGGTAAACAGTAAAGGCAGTTAAATAGTGTGATGAATCAGCTCTGTCCAGAGATGCCTGGAGTTTATTAGTAGCAAGCCTTTATTGGCATAGACAACAGTACAACAATAATAAAAAACGGATTAAAAAGCATATACAATACAGGAAATAAATGTTAGGAGATCTACTGGCGTTTAGTAATTTCCAGGAGAAAGTCTGCCACTATCATACAGAGAGAAGGATCAGGATTGTCCAACAAGTAGTGTAATCTAATTAAATCGGGGAGATCGGGTAAAAGTAAAGGAGCAAGATTCATATACTTGGATCTGATTTCCTTGAATCTGAGACAGTGTAGTAATTGGTGGGCCAGAGATTCAACTGAGCCATCGTTACATGGGCACAATCTTTTAGCCTTTTCTTGCTTATTAAATCTGCCATGTAACAAGGCAGAAGGCATAACATTAAACCTGGCGAGCATTATGGCTCTCCTTGGAGCAGGGTTTATTAAGCAGATACAGGTAGTGTGCCAAGTGGCCCCGTTCAAATGGGAGAGAAAAATACAGGGGGGAGCACGTTTTCTTGGCTGCGGTGATTAGGGTAGAGAACTCTCTATCCAATAGTTGACCTTTTAATTTTCTATAAGCTTCTGAATAGGACAAAGGGCAAAGTGAATCCACTGACAGTCCAATAGAGGCCATTTTTCTTCAATTATGGAAAACCAGGGGTTGGAATGGGTGTCAGAGTGCAGACAGTGGACCAGGGAATTACAGTCCGAGAGAAAATGAATTCACAGCCAGAATCTAAAAGCCCTCAGCCAAGTGGCTGATTCCAAGGAGTTTTGACCTAACTCCAGACAAAGGGCTGCATAGGGCATGCAATTTGGGAGTCCAGTTATCTTATGAAAAAATTTGGATTGAAGAGAATTCAAGGAGTGATTAATAGCTTGATGCCTGGAGTTAATGTATGACCTTTTCTGTTTTGATTATATCCTAGGACTTTCATAACCATTGATGATATTTTGGAATCACCACTGTCAGGAAAGGCAGTGTTTGCTCACTGTGATTCCTCAAAGATTTGAGAGGACTGAGGTGAACATGTTGATCTACACTCCTATTTCCAGTGATGTGTTCACACCTCTGTGATGCGTTGCTATGGTTCTAGTGACACTCAGACTAGAAGGCTGGCTGTCAACCAAGAATGTTTTGCTTCACATTTTTGTCCATTGGGCCAGGCACTGCCTCTTAGCTCCTGCAGCCCCACATGCCTATTCTGAGGGTAAAATGGAAGTATGTGTAGGACCCTCGGTTCCTCAGATAATGTGGGATCCAAATGTGACAGGTAGAGTAATATTAAATGCTGCAGTACTTAGTTGTCCAGGTATTTCTAACAAAAATGATAGGTCCTAGAAGCCAGACCACTCCTAAACATTTCTGGCAAGGGGGAAAAGTAGGCTGTCCTATAATTTGACTCTGTGTCAAATAGTGCAGGATACCTTTGCATATAAGGGAAAAAAAAGTTGAGTGGGGCTGGAGCATCTTCCCTATGAAGAAAGGATAAAAGTCTGGGACTTTTAATTTAAAAAAAAGATGACTGAGAATAAACATGTGTTAAGAGTTGCCAAACTCAAATTAATTGCTGGAGATCTCTTGGGTTGACAACTGATCTCCAGATGTCAGAGATCTGCTTGCCTGGAGAAAATAGACACTTTGGAAAGTTCACTGTATGGCATTATGTCCCACTGAAGTCCCTCCCCTCCCCAAACCCCACCTTCCATAGGCTCTATCCCACCCCTCCCCAATAATCAGGCATTTCCTGTCTTGGAGCTGACAACCCTAGGTATACTTAGAATAGACAGAGGGATAGAGAGAATATTTTCTTCCTGTCCCAAAATACTAAAACTAGAGGATCCCCCATGGAGTTGATGGGCAACTGATCCACAATGGACCAAACTACTTTTTTACTCAATAAGTGATTAAAATATGGAATTCGTTGCCATAGAATGTAACGATGGTCACGAGCATAGACAGCTTTAAAAGAGAATTACATTTATGGAGGATAGGTCCATCATTGGCTACTAGCTATGGTGACTTTAAGGGACCTTCACATTCAGAGGCAATAAAGCCAAATAGTGCTTGGATGCAACACTGGGAAGAGGCCTTGGCCTCTATGTCCTGCTGTGAGCCATCTAGAATAACTGGGTGTTCACTGTGGGAGACAGAATGCTGGACTACATGGCCCACTAGTCTGAGTCAGTGTAACCTCAGCTTGTGGGTTCTGTGGGGCAGTACTTGGAATGAGTTGCAACAACAATTTTTAAACAACAAAATGGTTTACTTTTCTTTACAATTAACACTTTTAAAACATCAACATTTAACGTTACAATTCAAGGTCCTGTTCAGGTTGCATTTCAAGTCCTTCTATTTACAGTCTACTGATATTGCCAAGTCCAAATTCTTCTTTGCAAGTTGGCTGGCTCCTGAAGACTCCAAGGGCTTGATGAACAGGTTGCAACATGACATGTCTCCCAGAGAACTCTCACCCATTACAAACTACAAAAGAAACCCTGAACAATAAACTCCAACATTTACAACACAGCAAAAACAAACAAACAACTACCTTCCCAGTAGTTCCCAACAATATTGCAATTACCTTAACAAGGTGTTAAGGGCTTATAGAAATCAAGGTCCGAGTCTGGTACCCTTGTCTTCTGCAAAGAGCTCTTTCAGCCTTTCTGCTGCTCTGAGTCTCCACCCCCTTACTGGGTCAACCCATTCTGGGCCAATCCATTCTGGGCATGGGGGTTACATCAGCAACACTCTCCTTATGGTCTTGTGTGTGCATGACAGGGGAGGGGTAGAAGAGTGTTTCTGTGCCATCAGCTTTGAATGTCTATCTGTACTTGAATGTAAATGAACATCCTCATCAATGTGTTTCGTAGGATCTCTTTGCACCATATATTTTGCACAAGCATTCTGAATTAGGGTGTGTGTAAAGTACAGTCAAGTCACAGCCAATTTATGGCGATACCTGCAAAGTCTTCAAGGCAAGTGGTTTACTATTGTCTTCCTCTGCAGAGCCTTCCTTGCCTTGGTGGTCTTCATTCAAACCTGACCCTGCTTAGTTTCTGAGATCTGATAAGATTAGGCTGTACCATGGCACCTTCCCTTCCCACACATTACATGTATCTAATTGAATGCATTGGTATATGCATACCTAGCTTGCCTCTATATGTAAATAAATCCATTTGATTTAACCTTTTCCTTTTGTTTCCAAATATGCTAGAAATTTTAATAATATTTGTGTGCCAAAAACCACCCTGCATATACCCTGGAACTCAGAAAGAAAAATCAGTCCTCTTGTTAGGAAATGTTTACAGTGGGGTGGGGGGGTGGGATCACTTTGGCCTTTATGGGTCAAAACTCTGTTTTCATTTTAGTTCATATTGATGACTAGCAGCCATCATGGAAACATTTCTGACTGATACTGCTGTAATAGAGAAAGGAACTTGCCTGTTCTAGTATAACATTTCATTTTCCAGGCTGTTACTAATCTTTCTCTGTGACAGTGACATTTTCTCTGGAGAAACACGTCATCCATATTAATAGCAAAAGACTTCATGATGATCATGGCTATTCAACTGAATTATTTAATTGCCTGTTGGTTAAGAAAGGACCAGTTGAAATCATTTATGACTGTTGGTGTGGGTGTGAGGAAACTGCAAACGCTACATTAACATGCTGGCCATCATGATCCAGGTCAGAAACTGATTTTGGACCAATAGGAGTAGCAAATAAAAACACTACCTCAACTCAATAGGGCAGCCTGACATAGACAGGAAATGTGGTGCGATTTCATTCTAATCAGCAGTGCAATCCTAAGCAGTATTATAGTCTTTGAAGTCAATGGATTCTGTTTAGAATTGCAGCGTTAGATTGTTACTTTGGGCTAGGAAATATGGATTTTCTCCACATAGTCTATGGGTACTTTCACACATGTTGAATAATGCTCCTTCAATCCACTTCCACTGTACTTTGCAACTGGATTTTACTGTGTGAATGGGAAATCTACTCAAAAAAGGTCTCCAAGGTGCACTGAAAGTGGACTGAAAGTGCATTATTCAACATGTGTGAATGTGCCCATTTTTGGGGATTCTACAATTTATTGCGTACTAGAAATAAAGGTTGTTAAACAAGTGTAAGCAGGGTTTTAGAAGACTGATACAGGTTTCTAGCAATTGTCTCTTCCGCACACTATTCACTTCAATGTATTTAGACTGTAGAAGCTGACCAGTCTGTGGTTACATCAGCTGGCTTTCAGCCCCCTTCATCCAGTTGGTAAGAAGAAGCAGCAGAATGGCCACATGGCTCTGTGGGCATATTGGAGGGAAACATTATGAATTCAGGTGTTTGCCAGACTCAGAGGTGCATATCAAACATATCAAACAGGAGCCTCTTCTGATTCCAGTCATGCTGGATTCTACTAAAGAGTTTTGCAGCATCAGAATGAGGGTGCATGGGACAGTCCATTGGCTCAATGGGCTAATTAGTCTCTCAGACCTTCTGCTCTACTGGAAATCCCTGCGTTGCTGGATGGCATTGTGTTTTGTGTTCCTAATGTCAAGTGGCCTGGTTCCACATCTGTGCTGCCAGTGTTGAGTTGGTCTGCCGAGTTGTCATTTGGCCTATAAACGAAAGCATCTGCTGAGGTTATGGTTGGCTTGCTGGCACATCTCACCAAGGGTGGTGACCTGCTGCTATACTAACTAGTCCATCAATTCAGGAGGAGTTTGAGAAAAGAGAAAAATTAGCCAGTCTGCCCAAGAAAATGCCTGATGAAACCTGACAGAACCATATTGTGGAGCTTTGCTTGTTTAAACTATAGGATTGTGGCCTGTAAAGAATTCAAAGGGCTGAAGGCCAGCCCTTTGCCCCAAGACAATTTACACATTAATCTTTCAGCAGATGGGGAGTCACATCACCTAGGCCCCACTGTGATACCAGAAAAGAGTCAGAAATATGAGCAGAATTAGAGGCTCCTGCATGCCATCCACTCAGAAATGCCAGCCTCCAGGAGGGATCTGGATATCCCTCCTTATAGCTCATCTCAGCTCATCTTACAGCTCATCTCAGATTAAGGAGATGAGTTTCCTTGGAGAAAATGGATGATGTAGAGGATAACTCTATGGCATTGTACCCTTCCGAGGTTCCTCTCCTCCCCAGGATCTTTCCCCAAATATCCAGGAGTTTCCCAACTTGGATCTGGCCAACCTACCTCACATCCCACTCTGGTGGCCAGAGGAGGACCTGACAACCCTACATCAACTTCCAACCATTTGAAGGCTCCTGCATATACCATACTGGCATGCCAGCAGAAGAACCAGAGGAGTCAAAGAAGTGAACAAAAATGCAAAGGATAGGTAAAGATTAAGCTATTACAGAAGAATCCTCCTTTATGAAATTTGAAGGCAACAAGAAGGGAGGGCATTGGTATAATACACCTGAACTTCTGCAAGGCTTTTGATCTTGACTCACAAGGCAATCTGCTTACATCAATACATTATATAGAGATTCTCAGAAAGTTTTACCATGTGGCCATGGTTCCACATATAGGCTATGTATACAGAATTTACCTGGATCTGCTCAGCTTCCAACTGCTCTGAGGAATGTGCTGCAATGGGGGGAGGGTCTCCTAGTGATATAAAAACCAGATCAAGGCTGTATTTATGACTGAATGGTCTCTATAGGGGCAGAATACCTAGGCACTATTCACTTGGGTCATGTGGGAAGTCACTTTGGCCACTCGCTATCACCCACTTTCCCCCAGGCCCCGTATCACACTTCCCCCTCCCACCCCCCACTGGCTTCAAAGAGGCAGAGCACCCACAGAACCAGCAAACCAAAAGACCGGACACCCACAAGGCCATGGCCTGCCAAGAGTTTCACCAGCCCAGGGGAGGCAGCACCAGAAGGCAGGCAGATAGGGCTGCTATAGGGGCATTCGATAACCTTTGCCCAACCGGATTGCTACAGCTCCCAGAAGTGTCTGCTGAACCATCTCCAGGATGACCACGAAGCCACAGGCTGCTGCAACAGTGGAGGAAGGAGGAGGAGGAGGAGGAAGAAGAACTAGGAGGAAGGCACACAGCTTGTGCCATTTGGCTCTGCCAAGATAGCACCCCCCCTCTCTCTGGGCAGGCAGCTGTCTGAGGGTGCCCGTGGTGGGAGTGGGGGGTCTCTTCATGGTGGCAGCATAAGGGACATGCTGCTGCAGAGCCATGACCTCCTCTGCCAGGGTGACCCTTGCCTTGGGGCAGATGGAAGTGCCAATCGAGTGCTTGGCCTCCCTGCAGAGCTGATGACAGCCTCTCCTTTCATTCTGAGAGGCTGCAGAAATCATAGAGTTGATGTGGCTGGCATTGGAAGACATCATCAGAAGGCCCTTGCCTGCCGAATGAAAGCACTGGTAAGGAAGTACAAGTGGGGAGCGGGGGAGTATGGCCAGTGGTTGCACGGGGTTGGCGCTGCTGATCTAGTGGCACCTTAAAGACCAACAAATGTATTTTCCTATTGAAAATGAAAGTCCAATTTATCAAATTCACAAAGTGTTGTATTCCATTTGCGCACACACACACACGTACACATGGGTATTAGGGCACATGAACAGAAGACCCAACGTTCCCCCAGAATGAACAAAAACAAAGCAGGAGTTGAATGGCTCTTAAAGACTAATAGTATTATATTGTATACTAGCCTGATGTTCTGTGAATTAGAGGCATCTTCAGATGCAATGAATTCACCATGCAGACATTTTATGTAAGAGGTATGAAAAACACAGGGTCAAAGGGCCATGGAAGTACAGGGTGAAATGTAAGTATATGAAACTGAACTCAATAAAATCAGGAAAAATACACAAACCAGTAGCTAGTTATGATAACCTAGTTAGCACCTTTAGCTAGTTTTGTTAAGATAGTTAACACCTATAATGAGATAAAAGTCTGAAAACACAATGTAATGGTTTTTCCAAGGCTAGACACAATTTTTCCAGTCACAATTTCCTACCTACCTAATGTACTGTGATTTCCAGTGAGATTTTAGAAGGTTAGAGCGGATACATTTTCAGCCCACTTATAAACCCAGTCAAGCCTATATTGATAACAAAGAGAAAATGAAATAAACTGTCTGTAGAGAGACTAGGGAGCTTAAAGCTACAAAACCCATTTGAAGTTCTTTCCCTTCTCAGTGAGGATAAGGAAGAGGCACAGGAAAAACAGAGAATGTGCAAGCAATAGAAGGTTCAGCCCATAGAATGGCCCCTGCAAAACATAGAATGGCCCCTGCTAACCCTAACCCTAACCCTAACCCATAGAATGGCCCCTGCAAAACCTCACAGGAGATGTGTAGTTGTGGTCGGGGACTCCCTGCTGAGGAGAACAGAAGCAGCGATTTGGAGGCCTGACAAGATGTTGCAAGAAGTATGCTGTCTTCCAGGGGCAAAAATCCACGACGTTACTGAGAGGCTGACAAGACTTGTTAAGCCCACTGACAGTTACCCCTTCCTTTTGATCCACATGGGAACAAACGACACAACAAGATGTAGCTTTCAGGACATCAGAAAGGATTTTGAGGTTCTGGGAAGGAAGCTGAAGGATCTGGATGTACAAACTGTCATTTCCTCTCTACTTCTGGTTGAAGGACATGGCCCAGGGAGAGAAAGAAGAATAATGGAGGTGAACAACTGGCTTCGCAAGTGCTGCCACCAGGAATTATTTGGGTTCTTGGACCATGGACCATGCATGAAGAGGAACTGCTGGCAAGGAAAGGGTTGCACCTCATGCCTATAGGTAGGAACATCTTAGCCAGGAGGCTCACAAACCTGATCAGAAGGGCTTTAAAGTGAGTTATGTGGGGAGGGAGACAGTATTCAAGCATACAGGAGTTCATCAAGTGATAGTGACAATAGTCCAAAGGTGATAGAGAGAACTGAGTGAATAGGTCAAGAATCCAACAGCGGGAGGGAAAAAAACTTAAAGAAGCAGCCAGAGAAAATGCACCATGGCCTTCAATGTCTCTACATCATTGCACAGAGCATGGGAAATAAACAAGGTGAACTCAAACTCTTAACACAGCAAAACAAATATGATATTATAGGCATCACTGAAACCTGGTGGAATGAGTCTCATGATTGCAACATAAAAACCGAAGGGTATAACCTATATCAGAGAAACAGATCAAATAGGAAAGGAGAGGGAGTAGCATTATATGCAGTGGTGGGATCCAAAAATTTTAGTAACAGGTTCCCATGGTGGTGGGATTCAAACTGTGGCGTAGCGCCAATGGGGCTGGGCGGGGCATGACAGGGCTGTGACCGGGCATTCTGGGGGCGGGGCATTCCTGGGCAGGGCTGTGGCAAGGACGCAGCTGCTGTGTCGGTCCTTGGGTGGAAAACGAATGCATGCAGGCGCAGACTGCCACACACGCCGGTGCACCTCCTGCTAGACTGCTTCAAGTTCTGCGCGCTACTGCTGAGAGGAGGGGTGTAACTAAGGCAAAAATCACATGGCAAAATTACCAATTAGTAACCCCCTCTCGGCACACACAAATAATTAGTAACCTACTCTCGGGAATCTGTGAGAATCTGCTGGATCCCACCTCTGATTATATGTAAAAGATTATTACAGCTGTGAACACATCCATAGCTTAAATCCTGCAAGTCAGGTTGAGAGCATTTGGGTAAAAATTAAGGGAGAGAGAAACAGCACTGATCTCATTGTAGGAGTCTATTATAGACCCCCATGCCAATCTGAAGAGATGGATGATGCATTCTTGGAACAGATGACCAAACTTTCAGAAAGGAAAGAAGTAGTAGTAATGGGAGATTTCAATTATCCGTATATTTGTTGGGAGTAAAACTCTTCCATGACAATCAGGTCCAACAAATTTCTCACTTGCCTTGCAGACAATTTCATGGTCCAAAATGTGGAAGAACCAACAAGGGGAATGGCTATTTTAGATCTGCTCCTAACCAATAATGATGATCTGATTAGTGGAGTGGAAGTGGTAAGATCCTTAGGTAAGAGTGATCATGTTCTCCTGGAGTTTGTTATACAGTGGAAAGGGGATGTTAAGCATAGTCATACATGCATTCTAGATTTTAAGAAAGCAGATTTAAGAAAGCAGATTTAGGAATTTTTGTGGGTGTGATCTTGTAGTCAAAAATACTAAAAGAGAAGAAAGTGCATGATGTCTGGGAGTTTCTTAAAAGTGAGATCTTGAGGACACAATTTCAAACAGTTCCAATGAAGATGAAAAATGGGAGGTGTCTATGGAAACCAGGATGGCTGTCTAAAGAACTTTCAACTGAGCTAAGATTTAAAAAGGACATGTACAACAAATGGAAAGGGGGGGGGATCACCAAAGAAGAATTCAAACAAATAGAGAGGATGTGTAGGGAGAAAGTCAGAAAAGCTAAAGCTCACAATGAGCTGAGGCTTGCCAGAGTGGTTAAAAACAACAAAAATTATTATTTTTGGTTATGTCGGTAGCAAAAGGAAGAAAAAAGATAGGATAGAGTAACTGCATGGAGAAGATGGCAAAATGGTAACAGGGGATGGAGAAAAGGCAGAACTACTCAACACCTCAAAAAGGAACCAGTGCTCAGGAGAAAATGAAACAGACAATACAGTAGGAGAAATTCAGCACAGAATAAATAAAGAGGTAGTGCAGGAACACCTGTCTACCAGTGGCGTATTTGCATAGAGACGAGGGGTACCCTCTGTCGCCGGGCACCACTAATCTGGTCACATGGGGGTGCAAAATCAGCCCCCCCATGTGACCAAAAAATGGCAAGGCCTTGTCGTCTTCGGGCACCCTCAACCCCAGTCATGTTGTCATCGACATGGACAGGGTTGAGGGCGCCCAGCTGCTGCCCCACCCCCTGCTGCCACCCCCTTGCTCCAGCTCCCAGCCGGCAGTCCCTTCTGCCATCCCCCAGCCACCGAGACCTGCTTTTATAAGCACTGAGGCTGGGAGCAGGGCTTGGGGAGGCATGGCCATCCCCCAGGGATGGGGTGGGGCATGGCCCCACCTTCTGAGCCCTACCTCCACCCGCAGTTCTTATAAAAGCAGCTGTTGGAGGCCAAGGGACTGCAGTTGCTTCTAGCCTCCCCGGAGGGGAGCTGCCGGCTCTCTATTCTGCATTGTCTATACCTCACCTGGATTATTGTGTACAGTTCTGGACACCACAATTCAAGAAGGATATTGACAAGCTGGAACAGGTCCAGAGGAAGGCAATTAAAATGGTAAAAGTTCTGGAATCCATGCCCTATGAGGAGAGATTTAGAGAGCTGGGTATGTTTAGTTTGGTGAAGAGAAGGTTAAGAGGTGACATGATAGCCATGTTTAGATATTTGAAGGGATGTCATGTTGGTGAGGGAGCAAGCTTGTTTTCTGCTGCTCCAGAGACCAGGACCAGGAGTAATGGGTTCAAAGTGAAGGAACAGAGATTCCACCTAAACATCAGGAAAAACTTCCCGACAGTAAGGACTGTTCGACAGTGGAATGCATTACCTCAGAGTGTGGTGGGATCTCCTTCTTTGGAAGTTTTTAAAGAGAGGCTGGATGGCCATCTGTCAGGAGTGCTTTCATTATGTGTTCCTGCATTGCAGGGGGTTGGACTAGATGACCCTTGAAGTATCTTCCAACTCTATGATTCTATGACTGTAAAAAGATGTTTCGCTTTTTTAAAAAAGAACAATATTGAAGTTTACTGGGAAAGACAAACAAAACTAAAGCAAATACCCAATCAACTAGGAGTTGTGGGGCATTAGGTTTAGAACAGTAAGTACCTAAGGAATAACTTTTCTTGAGAAGGTTTGTAACTATCTACTGAAACTTATTTTCACACTAGACCCACCTAACCTCACTGGTTTTGAACATTAAGCTCATTGGCTCCTGTGTTGCTGTGGTAAATTCCTGTGTTCTGTGCATCTCTCACATACAACATTCTAAGATATAGATAGGCTACTTTGCAATCTAAAGCAAAACTACACTCTTCTTTAGTTAGTTGTGTGTTTTTATTCAGTTGTGTGTTTTTATTTTGAGATAGTTGGTGTGGTGTAGTGGTTAAGAGTGCCAGACTAGGATCTGGGAGAGCTGAGTTTGAATCCCCACTCATGCTATGGAAGCTCACTGGGTTACCTTTGGCTACTCAGAGTCTCTCAAGGTAACCTACCTCAGAAGGTCATTGTGAGAATAAAATAAAGAAAAAATATGTAAGCTGCTTTTGTCTCTGCCGGGAAGACTAGCAAGGTACAACTGAATTAAATAAATAAACATCTTCTAAGTGCATAAAAGTCAGTGAGCTTCAAACAGTGTGACTGCTTAAAATGCTTTTATGTTATTGCAGAATTCATATGAAAAAAAGGACCCAGTTAAAAATCCAGTTGAAGAGTGTGTGGATCAGTCTCAGAGGCTGATGAACTGGCGAGGTAAGGCTGATGATTCCTTTCTGTCATGAGCTCTTTCTCTCCCAGTTTGGCCTGAATCCAAGATTCACAGTATCAATGAATTCTGAATCTCTTAAAAACATTTTTTAATTTCAGTATATCAACTTTTAAGTCTTATTAAGAGACAGTCTGGAATATTCCCCCACTGCTCTTTGAGGGTTTGCATTTTCCGCTCCTGGTTTGTGTCCATCTTTTCTTTAGCATAAATAGTCAAAGGGAATTGCTGGAACATAATATAGCATCTGTTGTATTAGTACATGGAGGCCAATGAGCCTTGGATGGTACTGCTAGTGTTACCGGATCCCAGGATAGGGTCACTTGACCATATGGAGACAGAGCTAATACTGGAGTTGTTACAATGTATTCACATGTTTAAAATGTTTAAAAGACTAAAATGAAAAAAATTCAAGATTGTATCAATTAACAGTGACTCTGTAAAAAGTAATATTTTACCAGGAATTATTTCTGAAAGCTGGACACATCACTGAATCCTACTGGCGGGAGTTTTTCAAACAAAACTACAATACAGGAGGCATTTTGGAACTGCGTATTTTCCTCTGTACAGTTTTGCATATAAAGTATGAAACACCCAGGATTTTGCACACGATGTTCTGGAATAAATGACAATACAGCACAGATCTTCCCTACTGAAAACTTAAGAAAACCTACTGCTATATAATACTTTTTGGATAACATCACAGTATCATAAAACATGCATAAAGTTTGGTAAAAATAACCACTATGATTATTTCCTTGAACAGCCCTCACAGGTGAAATCTCTCCTGTCCTTAAAGATCATTGTGAAAATATAGTCAGTCATTTGACTCTGCAGCCCTCTTTTCAACCTTGAGAAATACTATTTTTCCTTCTATTATAGCTACACAGCAGCAGTGCTAGCTCTATTGCGCCACCTAATGGAGCTGCAGCAAACCTATTCAACAGATAAAAGAAAGCATTTCCACAGGTAGTGGAAAATCCATAGTCTAAGCGGAACACGAGCAGTATGCCAAGCAGCCTGCATTGATGAATAACTATGAAATAAGCTACAGCTGGCTTTTGCTTTCCCAAACGTCCCAGAAATACTTCACTGCTTGTTCGATTCATGGAACAAGACAAGGAAATTTTTCACAGGACCAAAAGGTGGCAGTAGCATGCTTGTGAGGTGCGAGCTGGAAAGAAACTTTATATTCTGGGAGAATCGAATCTGAATGCTCTTTGGTAAAACAACATTTCCTTTCTTTAGTTTAATTTTGGTTGGTTGTTTACTCATTTGATTTGTCTGGGAAAGTCATGAGTAATTTTCAGTGCACAGAAGCTGATTCTGGAGTAAATTCTGATATTCTGAGCCCTCCGGGGGAGGGCGGTTTAAATATGGAATGAAATAAATAAATAAATAAATAAATAAATAAATAAATAAATATTCACTAAAGTGACTGTTTTGTTTTATAGGTCAAAGGTATTCCTAACCTCTCCCAAAGGTATTCCTAACCTATAGTTAAAACTATAGGTTAAAACAAGCAACTTTGTTTTATAGAAAGGCTTTTGTGCTAGTTATTCAGAAAGAATTCAAGCGGAAGAAACTTTCCCCAAAACTGAATCTGCTGATGATCTGCTCAAAACATTCAACTATTTACAGCTGAGCAACTTTGACTGGGAAATGTGTTGGCAATCCTATTAATAGTTGAGTAAGTGACATAGAAACAATTTGGCTTAAGCAAGGTTTCCAGATTGCAACTTTTAGAAGACCCATAATCCTTTTAATTCTATATGACCACAAAGTCAAGAGTTTCCGGCATGATCTCTTATGCCATTTATTCATGCAGTACTTACCATCGACGCTGTTTGCTCCGCAGTGAGGTTCCCCCACATTTCTTCATTTACATATGAGGAAGTGGCCTGCTGATTCCTGCCAAGCTGAGTTGCCATTTTGCCCTCCCCATTTTTTGAGTTATTTCTGCAACCTCCATTTGGGGAGGTTGCCTGCAGCCTAATTTGGGAGAGAGGGCTTTTAATGCTCTACTGCTCCTTCGATGGACCTGAAATGTTAAAATTGAAAACAAAAAGAAACCCCAATGATCTCCCTGAAATTTCAGTCAAAGAATAGGCAGAACTGCTCTTGTGTGGGCAGGGAGAAAGCAAGGGCGACACTACAGTAAGAGAGAGAAAGACAGGGGCCCCTTCCACACACGCAAAATCGTGCATTTTCAAACCACTTTCACAACTGTTTGCCAGTGGATTTTGCTATTCCGCACAGCTTCAAAGAGCACTGAAAGCAGTTTGAAAGTGCATTATTCTGCATGTGCGGAATGAGCCAGGGTCTTATATTAATTTTTGCTCCAAAATATACATTTGGGCTTTTTTTCAGGGGATGTCTTATTTTTTTCTATGATTTTGTGCCCCCCCACGTGACCAGGGAATCTGTAACTAGGGCTCATTCCGCACATGCAGAATAATGCACTTTCAAACTGCTTTCAGTGCTCTTTGAAGCTGTGCGGAATGGCAAAATCCACTTGCAAACAGTTGTGAAAGTGGTTTGAAAACTCATTATTTTGCGTGTGCGGAAGGGGCCTAGGAGAATCTGTAACTAGGACTTATTTTTGGAGTAGGGCTTATATTTCAAGTATCCTCCCAAAAAATCATTCTAAGGCTTATTTTCAGGGTAGGTCTTATTATGGGGGAAAAAGGGCATATGTATATAAGTGAAACAGAATGTTGAATTGGTCAGACTCATGTCTGAATCCTCACTCTGCTGTGGAAGTTTACTGTGTGACTTTGGGTTCATCACTCTATCTGCCTAATGCACCTCACAGGATCGCTGTTGTGAAAATAAGATGCAAGGAGGAGGAACACTGTTGTAAACCACTTTGGATCCCATTGGGGAGAATACAGGGCACATTCTAAATGAATAAACAAAATATGGTTCCATTAAATCAGCGATTCCCAACCAGGGTTCCGTGGTACCCTGGGGTGCCATGAGCATGTCCCAGGGGTACCGCGGCAACACTACCGCCCCCCTCACTTTTGTGGTGTCTCCCGCTGGTGGCAGCAAGGACATAGAGCTGGCTCAGGAGGTAGGGCCTGCCGCAAAGTCAGCAGCCAATTCCCGCACCTCTCCCCCACCCAGTGCTTCCCTTCACCCTGGGAGGGGAATGTGGGGGGGGGGTGGCAAGCAGGGGCACTGGGGGGGAAGGTGGGGGATGGCAGGGGTACCGTGAGATATGAAGAGTGAGGTCAAGGGTACCGTGATGTCGAAAAGGTTGGGAAACACTGCATTGAATGCTTTTTCCTTCCCAGTCAGATCAGTTTTGTAAGCGATGTAGCTTTGTTGTACTCTATTGGCCTTGTCCATAAATTCCTTTCCTAACTGCAAGAAAAGTTTTCATAGAAGTTATATGCAAGTATGCACGCCTCCAGTTCGCAAGTAAGTGTATAAGAATGCAATTGCCCTGATCCACGTCTTGATAGAAGCAGGCAAACGCTTATGAGTAGTTGCATGAGGAATCTGATGTACAAAGAGCAGCTGAATGTAATTGTCTAGCTCCATCCAGTGACTGGGCTGCACGCACCAGTTTCAGCCACCACATGTTCCAAGACCTGGTAGCTGAATTTAGTCCACTGTCCGCTCCACCCCCCTTTCAAACAGATGATGATAAGTACAGGTTATTTTACAAGGCTGAAAACAGGCATGCAAAGCCACAGCCCATACCTACAATTGATCGATAGATTATGGTAAAGGACTGCGCTAACCAACTGGCTGGTGTTTTTACTGGGATCTTTAATCGATCTTTATCCCAGTCCACCATTCCATCTTGTTTGAAGGCTTCCATCATTGTTCCACTACCAAAGAGATTTCCTGCTGACAATCTTCAGGATTATAGACCAGTGGCACTCACCCCCATCATCATGAAGTGTTTTGAAACACTGGTCCGTAGGCATATTAGTTCTTGCCTTCCAGATACATTTGATAAACATCAGTTCGCATATCGGACTAATAGATCTACGGAGGACGCCATTGCCATTAGTCTCCACACTGCTTTGATGCATCTGGAACAACAGGGGAATTATGTGTGAATGCTCTTTGCGGACTTTAGTTCCGTGTTTAATACAGTCTTACCACAAAGACTGGTGACAAAACTTGTGGATCTTGGACTCTCACATTCAATCTGTTTGTGGATTAGGGACTTCTTGTCTGGACGTTCCCGGAGGGTTAAACTGGGAAATCGGGTTTCCTCAGTTCTTAATCTAAATATGGGAACGCCACAGGGCTGTGTGTTGAGTCCTTTATTGTTCACCCTTTATACATATGATTGTACTCCTGTATATCATAGTAACACCATTATCAAATTTGCCAATGACACAACGATGGTGGGGCTCATCTCTGGAGGGGATGAGTCTGCCTATCGGAGTGAAGTGGACCGACTGCTCTCATGGTGCAGGGAAAATAACCTGGTTCTTAATACTAACAAGACAAAGGAGCTTATAGTGGACTATAGAAGGAATAGCTCAGAAATTCAGCCCATGACTATAAATGGAGATCAAGTAGAGCGGGTGGCTAGTTTTAAATTTCTGGGCGTTATGATTAAAGAGGACTTGACCTGGGGTGTACAGACTGCCATGGTGGTTAAGAAGGCCCAGCAAAGACTGTACTATCTGAGACTTTTAAGGAAACAACAACTGAATGGAAAACTCCTTGTGTCCTTTTACCGCTGTACTATAGAGAGTGTCTTAACCTACTGCATCTGTGTATGGTTCTCCAGTTGCACAGTGGCAGATAGGAAGGCACTCCAAAGGGTGATCACTACTGCACAGACGATTGTCGGCTGCCCTCTCCCCTCCTTGGAAGAACTCTATAATGCCCGAAGCCTAAAGAAAGCCCAAAATATTCTGAGAGACCCATCTCATCCAGCACACTCTCTTTTTGAACTGTTACCATCCGGCAGACGATACAGGTCTATCAAAACTAGGACAAAGAGGCTTAGAGACAGCTTCTACTCTAGAGCTGTGGCTATGCTAAACGCTGCGGCTTCGTGTTGATGTGTTTGGGGCTGTGTAGGGATGGGTGGAGGAAGGGGAAAGTGAGGATGGGGTATGAGTCTGAAATTGTGTTGCATTGAGGAATGCTGCTGTAAATTTTGTTGTGCATGCACAATGACAATAAAATGCTTATGCTTATGCTTATGTAAGTGCAGTTGTAGTTTATTTTAAAGGGCTACAACACGCAAGGATTTGGGGTCCACAGTTAATTTATTCACATTATTTATAGTCCACCTTTTTCATTGGTACTCAAGGCAGATTACGAAATAAGGTTTCCTAGCTATGAGGAAAACAGTGATGCCACAGACTGCTAGTCTCAAGGCCATTGCAAAAATTGTCCTATACCTTTCTGAAGAGGATAGCAGAATACAAAGGAGAAATAGTAAATATTTCAAAGGAATGTATTGAGTATATTTTTAAAAAACCACCCTCTTTAAACTGGGTTGTCAGGAAATAGTCTCACAAGTTCCCATTTCTGCCCATGTAGGAATGATGAAGTTATTGTGTCTTCCCATGTTCCTGCCCAGCCTGTCCCCTCTCCCTCTTCCCCAGGATCTCATGCTCTCTCTGGGAATTGCTATCACCAGCAAGTCAATGGTTCAAGTAAATTATCATGAGAATGCAGATATGCGTACATAGAGAAATGCTTGTTTTATTGATGAGGGGAATGGTTGCATCATTGAGTACCTTGCTTGTGGAAACTCTTTTTGTCACCATAGGGAAGGAATTGTGGCATCTGCAAAATAAAGCTACCAAAACTTGAAAGAAAACACAACTAACCTATTGTGGTAAATAAATTGGTCATAGCCATTAACATTTTATTAGTATAAGGAACAAAATGCATAAGGCACAGCATGGGAGTCTGATCCTCGTGTTGGGCAGCCCAAAAGCTGTCTCCTAGCGTTCCTTAAACCTGCCTGTTTGAGGAAAAACCTAAACTACTGCAGCAACAGGGGGACATTCCAGATGGGTGGTGGGCCACTGCCTGAAGATTCCCCATTGCTGGGGGTGCAAGCCTTGTCAGCCCATGCCTGGGCATCCTGACCTCTGGCTTGCTCCATCCTGAACCTCGTATCAGGCAATGGTGTAGCACCAACAGGATGGGGGCACAATGCCCAGGGGGCTGCTGCCGCAAGGGCGTTGCCAGGGCATGGAGGGGTGTGTGGCAGGAGCATTCTGGGGGTGTTCTGAGGACATTCCAGGGTGGGGCAAGGGCGGGCAGCTCCACAGCCGGGGCAAAGGGCGCATGTGTGCACCAGGTGCAGTTCCCCTTTGCTCCGCCCCTGATATCAGGTATTAAGACTGCTGTTTTACTGACTTTGCTGGTTTTCTTTCTGAGATGGGAAGGCTCCTTAGAATCATGTATGCTGAGAATTATCAGAGATGTTTAAAAGTGAGGACCTGCAACAAAAAGCTGAGGATTCGGTTGTGGTTATCCCCATTAGTGCTGTAATCTTTGTGGAGAGGAGCTGTGCTGCTTTTGGCTCTGTTATGTTTTACAGCCCTGCTTAACTTTTGTCCAGACTGGACACATTATCAACCTCCAGGTGGAGGTTGGATATCAAGGGGACAGAGATCAAGACACCAGAAGAAAACAACCATTTCGGGAGGTGGATACTATAGTATTGTGCCCCACTCAAGGCCCTCACCAAACCCAGCCCGCCTCAGACTCCACCCACCAAATTTCCAAGCATTTCCAATCTGGAATTTGCAATCTATGTATACAGGGTTTTTTAAAAAGGGTTATTCCTTGGTTTAGTATTTTATTGTTGAACCATGCTAAACCAAATGGAGGGGAAGGGTGGACAGGATACATATTTTCTCTTTAAATTATTTCTAGTTGCTATGTCTGGATGATGAAGGCAGCCCTATGAGTGCCTTATGAGTTGAGGGCAATGGGAAGACAGCAAAGCTTGGAGCCAACCTTTTCATTTCCCTATTAATTTTGGCTTGCTCCTTTCCCTTGGGCACAGTCAGGGAGGGACAGCAGCTACTTTGTTTATGTGAGAGGAGGTGTGTGCAGTGTACTTTGTTTACTGTTGCATTTGGAGTGAGCATGTGCTTTTAGTGCTGCATTTGTCATCCTCATCCTAACCATAAGAAAATAAGAACAAGCCAGCTGGATCAGACCAGAGTCCATCTAGTCCAGCTCTCTGCTACTCACAGTGGCCCACCAGGTGCCTTTGGGAGCTCACATGCAGGAGGTGAAAGCAATGGCCTTCTGCTGCTGCTGTTCCCGAGCACCTGGTCTGCTAAGGCATTTGCAATCTCAGATCAAAGAGGATCAAGATTGGTAGCCATAGATCGACTTCTCCTCCATAAATCTGTCCAAGCCCCTTTTAAAGCTATCCAGGTTAGTGGCCATCACCACCTCCTGTGGCAGCATATTCCAAACACCAATCACACGTTGCGTGAAGAAGTGTTTCCTTTTATTAGTCCTAATTCTTCCCCCCAGCATTTTCAATGAATGCCCCCTGGTTCTAGTACTGTGAGAAAGAGAGAAAAATTTCTCTCTGACAATATTTTCTACCCCACACATAATTTTATAGACTTCAGTCATAACCAGAGTGGCAGGCTACAACTTCTGTACCTCTTCCCCAATTCCAGCGGTGGGTAAGAGCTGTTACTTCTCTCCTCCTCCCAGCAACCCTTCTTTCATGCTCAGGATCTTGCATTGGGCAAATAAAAAGGAGCAACGTCACCTCTGCCCCCACTTCTCCCAGTTACCGCCGTTTGTCTCCCCTCTCTCCCCATAGAAAGAAAGAGAAAGCTCTGCTGGCCACTCCCTGTTGGCCCAGGCACCCAGCTCCTCTTTTTCTGATGCCCAGCTCTGCTTGCTTGCTCTCGAGCCTGCCATCTCTTCCCCTCTTTCTGAGCTGCACTTACTTTCATCTACCTGCCACAGCTTTCTGAGACCTGTTTCCCTTGTAATCCACAGCTGTGCAGACAATGTTTCCACACTGGTGGGGGAGTGTGTTACCCTGCCCCTGCTTTTCCCATTTTAAGATTTTTCTGCAAGCCTGGGATGTCCATGTACCCCAAGTTTGTAGAAAAATCCTAATTCTATGTAATGACCCTGATCTGTGGATTTAAGTAACTGCTTAAGTATAAATTGCTTATTTAATTTATATAATTTTTAAAATACATAATTAACTAGAGAAGAAAAAAATTAAAAGTTTTTTGAGAGAGGAATTAGGTCAAGCATTTCCATTTGTCTGGTCATAATGAAGGAACAAGATATGAAACATACAAAATTTTCATTTTTTTAAAATTCAAAGTTTATCTGGAGGCAGCTGTCATTAAGATATTAAGCTGATTATCACACAGTAGGACTAATATTGTGACATCATGGAATAACAAGGTTTATGATAGATTTACAGAAGAAGAATCTATAAGTACATGTATATAGATTAGTGTGTTGTATTAACAACACTTCGCTTAAATTAAAATAACCTCTGTTTCAAGGCCTCAAAAAATTAATCTAGAAGTGTCTCCTGGAGATATTTTTGAAACAGGAGATATCATGAAACAGGAGACAGGATTTTATGGGTAATGTAGGTTCTGTGCCCCAAAGTGCTCCCACTGAAATTATTGGAGGTAGAGATAGGAAGGACCATTCATGAGAGCAGCTTTGAAATACTGTAATGGCTATGAAAATGTTTACATTCTCCCTGGCAGCATCCTCTGGGCCCTCTTGCTGTCCCTGTGCACTTATATTTTTCCTCTCATCAGTGAAGGGAACGCTGTTCCTGACAGTGAATGGTAGTGGAGCAATTATTCCCGTGGGTGACAGTAAAACCATCATAACTCACTTCCGGACCATAAATGTATCAGGGACTACTCTGCAGAGAAAGAATGTCTGAGATAGATCACTGGTTTAATAATAAAAAAGAAATCCATTTGAACTGTGAGCTAGGAAAAGCAATAATTTTTGCACCAAATGGTGTAACTCAGTCAGAATTTTTAAAAAAGAAATTTAAAAAGCTTTCTCCAAGTAAATCTAATTCCAGACAACATCTTTTCTCTTAAGCCTTCTTCCAGGAAATTGTTATTTCAATAATTCTATTTTTTCACTGTTCCCACTAATTCCTCCCTCAGCAAATGTTAGTCCCCAGTGCTCTATTTGACTCCTAATACAAGGGTATAGGAGGCATTTGGTGGGGAGAATGAACCTCCAAGCTGCCAGTTTTCCCCCACAATTTATCAAGGTGGATTTTTTTCCTATTTCCCTCCCCCACCATCTCCAAGATAGTGGTCAAGAAGGGTGCAGTGGTGAACGTTCTCTGGATCTTTGCAAGTTTATGTTTACATAAACAAAAGATACAAGGAATTCAAAACTGACAAGAATCCCAAAATAAATTGAAAAAATGAAATTTTCAAACTGATCTTATGATCACCATACCTCAAAATGAATTACCTACTGGGAATCTATTATTTCGTTCATCTAGTATGACTTTAGGAATTTTTTGGTTAACTACAGTTTAAAAACATTATATAATAATATTATATTAAGCAAGTTAACATTATGATAATATACTAAAATTAAAATATTAAATAATAATTACCCATAGTTAAAACTCAACAAAATGCTTCTTTAGTATTGTATTTTCCCAGTTACAAAACACCTCAGTTTTCGAGATGTGATCAAACTGAAAAGTAGAAGTTTCTGTGCTAGTCTGTATATATGGTCCATGTGTATGTAAAAACACTACTGGAAATGTGATGATATAGTTCCATTAGCTGCAACTTTTATTGCTTTTCTGCCTTCTCTGTGGATTGACTGTGGTGGAATAGTGAAGTCGGATGGGAAGGACTTGGCAAGAGATCCTTCACACCAGCTGAAATACATGGAACCATAAAGGACTTAGATCCTTCCTTTAGACCCTTTTTAATACTTACAGCTTATTAACAGTTTATGCATATTGTAAATCCTTCTTGATCTGAGGTCTTGATCATGATCCTTCTTCATCTGAGGTTGCAAATTCCTTAGCAGACCAGGTGCTCGGGAACAGCAGCAGCAGAAGGCCATTGCTTTCACCTCCTGCATGTGAGCTCCCAAAGGCACCTGGTGGGCCACTGCAAGTAGCAGAGTGCTGGACTACATGGACTCTGGTCTGATCCAGCAGGCTCTTTCTTATGTTCTTATGTTCTAAATAATTCTAGCAAAAATTAGTCACAACTCAGAGCTAATTCCCATCAAATTTCATGGAATGGAGAATAGTTGCCATTGACTTCAGTACCATGACTTTAGCTGCAGCTACTGATTCTTCAAGAGGACTACAAGATGTGCATTATTGTAGCAGTGGCGTAGGAGGTTAAGCAGTGGTGTAGGAGGTTAAGAGTGGCGTAGGAGGTTAAGAGCTCATATATCTAATCTGGAGGAAGTGGGTTTGATTCTCTGCTCTGCCACCTGAGCTGTGGAGGCTTATCTGGGGAATTCAGGTTAGTCGGTGCACTCCCACACACGCCATCTGGGTGACCTTGGGCTAGTCACAGCTTCTCGGAGCTCTCTCAGCCCCACCTACCTCACAGGGTGTTTGTTGTGAAGGGGGAAGGGCAAGGAGATTGTAAGCCCCTTTGAGTCTCCTACAGGAGAGAAAGGGGGCATATAAACCCAAACTCTTCTTCTTATAATATGGCTGCATAGTACTGCATAATTGTTGGCAGTAAATCCACAGTGTACAAAATTAATTTGCACTGATCCAGTTTTCATTAGTGCCAATAGTATAGTGCCGTCAGAGCTCTTATTGGTATGCTCAGCAGAGAAATCTGCAGCTCAACAAGCTGTGTGAATTAATCACTGTATTTCTGTTGAACTTGTTTTATTTCTTATGCTGGAATATTAATCAGCTAACTGTGTTGCTCATTTGAAAATATAATGATGACTAAAATAAATGTATTTCTCTCTGCTTCTCTATTCTAAGTTCCCTTCTGCTACTGCTCCCAGTTATTGCCAACTATTTGAAACAAAACTAGCCCAGCCACTGAAACTGGAACTGCTCTGTATCCCACCTTCTTCCAGTATAAAAGGATCCTTTCTCTGATTTAGATGACAATTCTTCCAGCAGAAGGCTGGGGGAAGGCACCAAACTTTGCTGAGAGGATATACAGGTCATTTTCTTTAAAAAGGCCTCTTGGCTACTTAACATGGTCTGAATTTGGGCATATATATTACAACATCTTCTTCCAGCAGCAGTGGCATAGGAGGTTAAGAGCTTGTGTATCTAATCTGGAGGAACCGGGTTTGATTCCCAGCTCTGCCGCCTGTGCTGTGGAGGCTTATCTGGGGAATTCAGATTAGCCTGTGCACTCCCACACAAGCCAGCAATTATTCAATTGATTGATTGATTGATTGATTGATTGATTGATTGATTGATTGTCAGTCAACTGGTGCAGCGAATTACACTGGAAGGCCTTTCTTTTAGAAGTGACCTCACATTTCCCTCCCTCAAACTCCACTCTCCCCAGGTAGTTACCCAAACCACGCAGAATTGTTCTTGGTGGACAGGCAAGAAAATTTACCCATTGGAATGAATTTTAACAACAAGAGGAAATAGACTTGTCTGCAGTTGAAATCACAGCATGCAACAAAAGAAGCACTAGCAGAATATCACCACAACAGTAAAAACAAACTCAAAGCAACCACATGCTGGCAAACGATAATCTTCATTTTTTCCTGCAATTACTACTCTTACACACAAGCACAAACACACACAAACACAGACTTTCTGGAGGGAGTTCCAAAGTCTTATAACTGCCACCAAAATAGTTCAGGTTGGCAACTTTCAAGTACAGTCTAGAGTTCTCTCAGAATTACAACTGATAGCCACACTACAGAAAGCAGTTCTCCTGGATCAAATGGCTCAATTGGGGGCTGGAGCCTATGGCCTTACACCCTGCTGCGTGAGTCCCTGCCCTCCCCCCACGCCCACTCTCTAGGACTTTTCTATGCCAGAGTAGGCAATCCTAAACACAGCCGGATTATATATGACCACCTGCCAACTTTTTGATGGGAATTTGGAGAGCAGGGCTCCACCAAGTTTATCTAAGTATACTTCAGGCATACACTGGACAAAGCAGTCTTTGATGTACTGTCATCCAAATTGTCTGTGACTTTAAAGGTGAAAAAGTGCCTCCAAACAACTGGAAGTCGAAAAGCTGAATATAATTGCATCAGCTCAGGCATAGCTTTCAGACTACTAATTTTAAACTGGAACTGATACGAGTTATTCTATCTGCAAAATGTTAAAGCAACACAGTGGGCAAGGAAGGCCTTCCTGTGAACTGGAAAGAAACATCTTGCCCAGTTCTAAAAATCACTCCAGTGGATGACATTGAACAGGCACAAGTGAGATGATGAAACAAGGCTTCTTCATTGTCATAATCACCCAGAGCACAGCCCTAAAATGAGTTAAATGTGCAGTTGGTGAGATTTGGCCTGATTGTTTTCCATTGCTTCTTACCATGTTTCTGCTGTTGTACTGCTTATAGATCCTTATTAAACCATGAAGTTGAACAGAACTGCTATAAGAATGTATTTAAAAGAAATCTTATAATCTGCCACGGCCTTTTTGTCCATTATAAAGAACAACAAACATTTTTTACAGCTGCCAGCAATATCCAACAGAAAATTTCCCAGGGTATAATCCAAAGTGCAGTTTTAACTTCTAGTTTATATATTTTTAAAAATCAGTTTCTACACTGCCCATTGTTCTGTGTCACACTAAAACAGGGGTACCCAACATGTTTTCCGTTGCCATGACACCTATGAACACTTTTCCTGGCGTGCACCAAGCGCTTTTAGAAAGTGGGCAGGGCTAGATGGGGCTTTTGTCCAGCAGAGCAGTGCAGTCTAAAAGGCATCCTGTTAAAAAAAAAAGCTCCTTCCTGAAATGATGCATTGTCGAAGGCTTTCATGGCCATAATCACTGGGGTGCTGTGTGGTTTCTGGGCTGTATGGCCGTGTTCTAGCAGCATTCTGTCCTGATGTTTCCCCTGCATCTGTGGCTGGCATCTTCAGCGGATCCTCCGAAGATGCCAGACACAGATGCAGGTGAAACGTCAGGAGAGAATGCTGCTAGAACATGGCCATACAGCCCGGAAACCACACAGCACCCCAGTTACTATTAGAGTTATCCCTGCACTAGAGAATATGTTATCTTTGCCATGCTCAGATTGTGTCTTACATTAATTGATAAATTAGTTTTTTTGATTTTTTTGTTATTAGTTTGAATGCTTATTCTAAATGATATAATGTTGGTATAAATATGTATTGATGTAACTGTATCTAATTTAATTTTGTTTTATTAGATCACTCAGTGAAGCTTATAACAAAACATGTTGGGATCTAAAGGATCAAATAAATGGCTCTTCATTGCACCTTGTTCTTTTTTTCTCTTGCCCTATTTTCTTCCTGATTATGTGTTACGGGGCCTTCTTCACAGCAGTGCTGAACTTGTGAAAGTCTCTCCTTAATATGCTTGTCATTTGCCCAGTTCCCCCACCCTTGTTAATTTGAGGAATGGAAGAAAATGTGGGACTGGTGTTGATAATACAGCATTTACTCAGAAGTGGCATCACATCCATTTCCCCTCCTTGTGGAAATGATGCCATGTCCATGCCACTCTATAAATTTCCCAAATATCTATGGGAAACGCCATAGAGGTTGGGGGATTCCTAGAGTTTCTTTTAGAAGTGACCTCACATTTTCCTCCCTCAAACTCCACTCTCCCCGGGTAATTACCCAAAAAACTTCTGACATTCCAAGCCTGACAACCTCTACTCCCTGGGTAGAGTTTCTTTCTCTCCTTACTCATTGCCTTTAGATGAGATCAGAGAAAACAATGTTGTCCCACAAAGCAACTGGGATATCATTACTAGCTCTTGTTTCTGTCTTCATTGTGTTACAATTTGTTTCTGTTTAGCTTACACTTTGATGCTTCTTGAATGGTTAAATTTGTTGGCATTTTTTTCCTGTTTCAGTAGTGATTGTGATTTCATTTTTTTGTTTTTAATTTGCTTTTAGAAGAAGAAGAGTAGTAGTAGTTTGGATTTATATCCCCCTTTCTCTCAAGTAAGAGACTCAAGATGGATAACATAAGAACCTAAGAAAGAGCCTGCTGGATCAGACCAGAGTCCATCTATTCCAGCACTCTGCTACTCTCAGTGGCCCACCAGGTGCCTTTGGGAGCTCACATGCAGGAGGTGAAAGCAATGGCCTTCTGCTGCTGCTGTTCCCAAGCACCTGGTCTGCTAAGGCATTTGCAACCTCAAATCAAGAAGGATCAAGATTGGTAGCCAGAGATCGACTTCTCCTCCATAAATCTGTCCAAGCCCCTTTTAAAGCGATCCAGGTTAGTGGCCATCACCACCTCCTGTGGCAACATATTCCAAACACCAATCACATGTTGCATGAAGAAGTGTTTCTTTTTATTAGTCCTAATTCTTCCCCCCAGCATTTTCAATGTATGCCCCCTGGTTCTAGTATTGTGAGAAAGAGAGAAAAATTTCTCTCTGTCAAACGTCTCTTACAAACCCCTTTCTCTTCCCTTCCCTACAACAATCACCTTGTGAGGTAGGTGAGGCTGCGAAAGTTCTGAGAGAGCTGTGACTAGCTCAAGGTCACCCAGCATCATGTGTAATAGCTGGGAAATAAATCTGGTTCACCAGATAATACTCTGCTGCTCATGTGGAGGAGTGGGGAATAAAACCTGGTTCTCCAATTAGAGTCCACCTGCTCTTAACCACTACACCATACTCTTTTAGTATTTTTATTGATAACCTGAATTAAGAACTGTGCCTGTGCCAAAACTGATATTTGTAATGCCTGCCTGATTTCCATCCACTGAAATATCTCATGATCCCATATAGTTTGTTCAATAAATTCTACTTTTGTTTATTGAAACTGCCTCAATTCTCTTTGGTGCCTTGAAAAGGGGGATTTGCTAGAGGGAAAAGGCTCCCTTCACATTTCTGG
Organism: Sphaerodactylus townsendi; assembly: GCF_021028975.2. Taxonomy (NCBI): domain Eukaryota; kingdom Metazoa; phylum Chordata; class Lepidosauria; order Squamata; family Sphaerodactylidae; genus Sphaerodactylus; species Sphaerodactylus townsendi. Next base: position 123,309,467 of record NC_059425.1, on the reverse strand, counting down.
AGTTCCAAAGGCTGGACAAACAAGCATAGTACACTTCATACACTACCATTAAAACTGCCCAATCACAGAAAAGGCAGAAAAACCTGCCCAGCATAGTTAGGAGACTGCCTGAGCCTGCTACAAATGGTTAGGAGGGTGAAGGGTTCGCAACAGGGGTCAAGTGGGCAATTTATGCAGAACTGGTCTGAATCCTTTAGTGAAAGACTATTTGAAGTAGTTGCAAGTTTAGCAATAGGCATGAAGCACATTTTCTTGTGAGGATATTCGTTGCAAAATCATTGCTTCCTGGTAATAAGGAAGGAAGAACAGGTAGAACGATGCAATTAAATAAGGAAATAGAGAGGAAGAAGAAAAGACATCTGCAAAAAATGTATAATGAAAAGCTCAGCAAAAGAAGACAAAGTCCACCCAGTAGGAAATTGTAAGCAATTCTTACAGCAGGAAAAATGCGAAATGTGTGAACCTGAAATAAGAGGGGAAAGCAAGCAGAAGAGATTATTGCTTGGCAACCAACTGAAAACGGATGATAACTTATTCTGTTTTGCTAAATGCCCAGGATGTCCAACTCTATGCCTTAAAAACACTGACCAGGAAGAGTGCCTTACAGTGACCTTCAATATCTGTGATATGTATGTGGTTTTTCCTAAGGGAGATGTCTTAGCATACCAGGAATGTCACCAGTTCTCTGGGTCATTCATGCTTCTCCTCTGAAACAATGGCTGGTTTGCAGCTTTTCCCCACTGAGAGAATAAGCTCCCCTTGGCCCTTCTGCAGCGATTCCTGTCTGCTGCTTCCTTTGCTTTCCATAGGGAATTGTGGTTCTGTGTGTATTCTTCAAACTAGGGCTGTTTGGAGCTGAAGCATTGACAATACAGAGCGTTTACCTCCATCTTAGTCCAAAGGTTTTAGCAGCATTGAGTACAAGCTGAGAGTGGAATTTGTACAGCCGGTGATGCATTTATTTATATCTAAGAACCGCTTGTGATTAAAGAACTTTTAAATCCAAACTTACAAACCTGATATCTGTGCAGCCATGACTAAGAACTGCTATGTCATGCAGATTAAAAGTGTAATTTGGGAAGTCTGTTCTTCGAATTTCAGTCTGGCTAAGACATGAAAATGCAATGTAGCCTCAGGAAAGTGCTATTCTTAGCTTCAGTCCTGTGGGATAATAGCATTGGCCTGTCTCACTGCTACTGTACTGGGATATGTATGTCAAGCACTTTTGAAATTCAAACTGTACTACACAAAACCAAAATGATGCAGGGATAGGTATACTTACCTTCCACGGGATTGCTAAAGTTTTGATGACTTGTTAATTGAGGGAAAAAAGAACAACTTAAGTGAGTCATGATCAAAGTTTATAGATAAAGCACCATGGTGTTTTCCACATGGAGACAAGTTTGTGTGGTTTCCCTGATGTGGCTGTTCACAACTCACAGATGCAATTGGCCATCCTTATAGAAAGTTTCCCCATAGATTTGCTGCTTAAGACTTTCAGCATTCCATTCCTGATTATTATTTTTTAAAAAGAACAGAAACAGACCAGTGGTAGGAAGGAAAAATTGTGGCCATGGATACAGGGACAGGGGAAACGTCTGACTCTTGGTAGAACTAGCTGGCTTTGCTGCTTTCCCAAAATTTCACAGCAAAAGTTCAGAGGAAGTCTGGGAAAAACCAGGAAGGTGCTTGAATGCACCATGATCCTGTGGGGAAACAGGAGCTCTTTATGCATGCAGTACTTACCCCGAGGCTATTTGCACAACAATAGGGTCTCCTGGCATTTCTCAGTTTACATGCAAGGAGGTACCTCGCTGATTCTTCCTAATCCAGCAGCAAAATTTTGCCTGCCTCTGCTTCTGGGTTTAGAAGGTTGTTTTACACATGTTTCATTTTTTCTTTTTCTTTGTGAGTGGTTTAAATGATTAATCGCTCCTATGATAGATCAAAGGCATCAAAAATTTTAAAAATGCATGGACGAGGAAGCCAAAAGTATAGTGATCTGTTTAGATTAGGAGTTACCCTAATCTATAGCTCCTTTAATGGCAATTAAGATGAGCAAACATTGAAAAAGTAGGTATTCATCTTCCTAGTTTCTGCCATCCTTCTGCAGTATTGAACTCTTCTGTTGCTAAGGCCTGAATCTTCCATATTCTAGGCTGCTGTCTCTGCTAATGCACCTACCCACCCACCCCCACCATATCTCACCATATTTCAAACCAAGAACTAAATACCTTGAACAAAAAGGTATATAATTTCAGTGACAACAGTGGAAATGGATGCTGAACATCTACGAAATTTTGCAATTCTTCTCATGTTTTTCCTGTCAGTCTTTTGCTCTAAATACCTCATCAGCTTATGTAAAATGTAAAGAACACTTACTTTGTGGCTGAGAGAAATGTATCGTATAATATGCAGCTCCAGCCAAGAGTGATGGTCTTATTAGTGAAGGGAATTTACTGATTAACTGCTGCTAACAAAACGTCCCTTCAAATGCATTCAGTCTGAAACAGACCAATATTCTGCCGCCTGCAGTTCCTTTTATTCCTCTCAGGGGAATAGTAGAAAAATATTTCTCATTTCAGCAGCTTTAGCCTTGGCCTTTCAATAATTTTTATGGCCTCAACTAATAGGTTAACAATTAGTTAAGAGAAACTACTAGACTGTCAACTCATCAGGAAAAAAAGAAGAAAAGTAGGTCTTTAAAAAGATAGCTCATTTTCTGTGTAACAAAGAATTCAGATTACTGTTGAAGACCATGGAGATATAAATGAAATAGATCATATATAGATCATATAAACATCTTGAAAATATGAAAATAGATCATATAAACACCTTGACTCATGTGTGCATTTTTACCTATTCGTGTTTATGTTATCTATTTGTGCTTACAAGTAAAAAGCTTGTATATGCATATGACGAAAGATTAATTACCATGATGGTTTACTTAAAAATACAGTTTATTAAAACATACATAAAACCAAGTGAAGGTCATTTTTATTAAAAAATACAGAAATAATTTGGCAATAGTAAAAGAAAGCACCAGCATTGTTTGAGGAACATACATGTGAAAGTGAAGATTCTTTCTGCTTTGTCCAAAACAAACTTCCAGTAAGCTTCACCTTAAGTCTACTGCTTCAAGTACTAAAACCAAACACAAATTAGTCTGGGACAAACTGGTCATCATTAAGGCCCGTAATACTCAATTTAATTTAGATGAAAACAGCAGCATCCAGCACACAGAACAGTAAATATACATTTAACATGTTAAAAAACATGCATATAAATAGTGACAGAGAATCCACTTTCAGGAATAATTTACAAATAATGATTTATTTAAAGTTTTGTTTGAAGAAAAACACAGACATAATGCTTGGTTTACAGGAACATGTGACTTTTAAAACACTACACAAGATTAAAAATGAATAAAGCTGACTCATACAGAACATGCTGAACGTAAGGTCTTTGTTTCATTTGCATTTAACTGCATTTGATATTTAAAGGAATATATACAGGGAGGTATATGTATGCTGTATGGAGATCATCTGTATAACCAAGCAAAACCTAGACAAGCAGAAATTAATTCTGGGTTTTGAGGTGCATTAAGAATATTGCTAATTCTCCCCTCCCCCCAACACACCACCCCATTAAGATAAATTAGGCATTGGGAACAAAATATGCCATCACTGGTGTGCTCCAGCTATCTAGAATACTGATGTCAAGCCTGTGATTAATCTCTGGTGCATCCCAAAGTGTGTGCAGATTCCCAGTCTTCACCTGTAAAGCCTTCCCCATTAAAGGAAGGAGCTGAGTCACAGGTACAAGTTGAAATGAATGGATTCTGGAGCTTCATATGTGCATCTGAGCTCGTAACAGGAACTCTAGGGCCCTTTCCGCATGGGCCTAATACGGCGCCCTGGGGACAGCAAAAACGCCGTCCCCAGGGAGCCGTTCGCACAGGGGGCGCAGCTGCTTTGCAGCCGCGCCGCCCGAAAGGCACGAAGCCGTCGTTTCCCTACCTCGCTTCCCGAGTGAGGTTTACGGAAAACGGCGGCTTCGAGCTGCTGCCGTGAGAACGGCAGCGGCTCGAAGGCGCCTTCCCTCCCCCCATGTCCAGTCAACCTACCTGTTCTGCAGCCCTCCGGCACGTCGCTGAGGCCTGGGGACACGCCCCCTCTGCTCTGCGACTCTGGAGCGGTCGCGCTGGGCAGGGGGGGTGTCCCATGGCCTCGGCGACGTGCCAGAGGGCCACAGAGCAGGTAGGTCGACCAGACGACGGCGCAGCACAGCGCCGTCGTCCCAGTAGGTTCTGGGACCATTCATGCGAACGGTCCCAGAGGGGTTGGGTCGGCGTCATGTACCCTACAACCCCTACAACCTCTGTCATGATATTGTTCTGAGCTCCAGTACAATATCCGATGTCTACAAGATGAACATGAACATGAACACATCTTTTACAAATAGGTCATGCATGCAGTTTACTCACAGATGAGTCCCAAGAACACAGCTGCATTCTCCCACCCCCTATTCCATGGATGCAGAGTGTTCCATAGAAAATGGCCCTGAGATTTGGTCTCAGGATATTGAACTAGTAGTCCACTGGGACATATATCATCATCATGCTGTTTCTAATTGTCTGGACAGTTTATCTCCTAGAGTAGTTCAGCATATAAACTCCCATCTATCAATTATCTGCATATTTGTAGCAGGCATACAAAAAGAACTACTCAGGAGATTAGAATGCTCAGTTACATGATAAGTGATGATGGTTAAACAGAAATATCTTAGCTTTCTACTTGAGATAACAATGAAGGATTGAAGTGTCTGAGCAGTGCTTTCAAGTAGCAGTAAGATGGTTTTATTTCACAATCAGTTAAACCATACTTTAATGGCATGCCATAGATGCCACAAATCATCCTTAAAGAGTTATCCCACTGCAAAACAGAAACATTGATTTCTAAAAGGCACTGCCCCCTAGCCTTCTATGCCTTTTTCAAAAGGTCAGTGAGAATTGCCCAAAAGAAAGCAAGACATGACATTCATTAAAGCCCATGATCACCAATGTGAAGCATGAATTTTCAGGCTCCTTATCCCTGTGCAAAGGGCTGCACTCAGTGGTGGGATTCAGCAGGTTTACACCACTTTGGTAGAACTGGTTGTTTAAATGGTGCTTGTAAACAACCAGTTGTTAAATTATTTGAATCCCACCACTGGAACTGGTTGTTAAATTATTTGAATCCCACCAGTGGCGAGACCCAATATAATGTGCAGCACTCCTCTAACATAGATATGAGAAATGTCCTGTTCACAGTTATCCTTGCTTGTATGATGCAAAAATATGATGCTGTACCCATTGAACAAACTCCAGTTTAACTGAGGTGTGCCTCAATTCCATAAATATCAATATTGTTTCAAATGGAGCTTATTCTGATTGGAGGACTAAATGCAAAAATTGAACTTTGGGCCTTGCAAAGACACTGCAGGTCTTTTCCACCTGTAATGTTTAGAAATCTACTTTGCATTTATTAGTAATTCTGCAGTGCAATCCTCAGCAGAGTTGAACCCCTCTAAGTTAATTGAAGTTCACTGAATTTAGAAGGGTGTAACTCTGCTGAGGATTGTATTACTGGTATGCCAACATCTAGAGTCATCCCAGTCCAGGGTGTTATTTGTTTGGTTTATTAAGGTATGCGTCTTCCAAAGAACCTAGCCTGGCTGTTCTGCCCCCCAACTGAATCTGTTTTTGGTGCCCTGTACTTGGCTATGACAGAGTGGGGGAGACACAAGCCAGGTTCAACAACTCTACAATAGGTTTATTACTTAGGAGAATTAAGACCCTAACTCCTCCCTTAGGTCTATCTAAATCAAAGTACTTGCTTGTCTTGAGCAGATTTGAAGCTTTAGACTTCTCTTGGTTGCTTTCAAGACAGTCCACTGTGTCTTGCTTCCTTTTAGTTCTTTCAGTCTTTGTCTGGTTCTAATTGCTGTTAACCTTATCTTGTGCTCTATATATCACAATAGACTACTATGGACCACCATATACATCACCAATATTACAGTCTCCAGATACCCTTGGCACCTTGCTCAGACAGACTGGCTAAAGCTAAAACAGGAGATTGCTGGGAAAAGAAGGAAGACTGCCTCTTGGGAAAATGTCTTAAAGGGGCAGGGGCTAACTAAAATTCCCTCCCTTTGAAGACTTTACAATGAACTAAACCCCTGCTAACTATGGGGAAACTGAAGCTTAATGGGGAAATAACAAAAGCCTCTTTGGAGGCATGTCACTGGCATCCACAAAAGTACTGCTGTCATGAAGAGATCTTTCTGTCATGGGTTTATGGAAAGGTTGTTTGTTAGTTTGTTGGCTCTTATCTCATACACACACAATTTAGTTTAAACCAAAGCAGTCCAAGATTGATAGAATTACTTTTATGGCATACTAGTGTAAAAGATGAAATAAGACTCAGCATTTTGATAAGTCAATGCAGGCTGAGCCAGAGAGGCTGGAACGTGGCCCTGTTGAGCAGGACAAGAGGTTCTTGTAAACTGATATCATCCAGTTATTCTTCTGGATTATGTGCTGGAGCAGGGGGTGGGGATAGTGGTTGTTTTTCATATCATACTGTGGGGAAAACACATGCTAAGTCATTTTTCTGTAATGTTACTGTGGCGGTCCAGGTTTATAAAGTGATCAGGTTCTTGGCAACACAATGCTATTTGTTTTTCACGTGTGTGTATATATGTATATATAATGTACAAATGCCTGATCAGAGAGCTAGAGGACATTTTTGCTGTATGTTTTCAGTAGAATATATTCTGGATACATGGGAAATAAAATAACTAATAATTAAAATAAAACCAAGAATATACACATTTTGTATTTAGTCACAAATATTTAGCTATTCAGTTTTGTGGTCCCACCATTACAGCACATCATATTAAAAAGAATTTTATTTACATTTTTAATATAGAAATGGATAATGAAGACGCTAGTAATCTCAAATGTAATTATTATGTTTTCCAATAAACTTTAGCTAAAACAATGTTAATAGAAAAAAATTGGCTTCTTTGGACTCTCATTGATAAATATTAATCTTTTTTCTTATCTACCTTATGCTGGTCTATGCCCATAATAAAGACTGATCAATTAGTTTTTCTAAATAATTTGAGAAATCTGTTTATTTGTTCATAGAAACAAGGTGATAATCTGTGATTATAATTTCAATAAAATTTTGTAACATGTTTTGGAGTGACTACCACAGAATTTTAAAAATTGGATTAAATGAGTATTTTAAAGAGTTTTTTCATGTAATAAAGATACTGTATTACATTGAGATATATATGTTTGTGTGTGTGTGTGTATTAGTTTAATTTGCAAATGTTATATTTTTGGAGGGGTTGTTTATATGAGGATCAGGTATTTGAATACTTCTCACTTCCAGATGAAGTCTGCCTTATGTCAATCTAGCATTTTTGGAGAAAGAGTTCATCCTATCCTTCTTGTTGACGTAAATCGATTCTACACAGAAAATATATAATAGGTTGCAGTCATGGAACCGTTTTCCTGTTTATTCATTCACATGCTTCCTGTGCAGGCAGTGATTGGAGCCCACAGAAACAATCCATGCTGCTGTCATGTCTTTGCACGGAGACGCTTTTTGGTTTTAAAAAAAATTTCTGGCAAAATATGTGTAGCTACACAGGCATGCAGAGATGAACCCCCCTGATATGACCAGCTACACCTGCATAGCTATGCAAATGCAAATGCAACCCACAATTCTTTTTTAAAAAGGAAAAGGGGCCTCCCTGGAATATCAGGGCAATGGCAGATGGCATTTCCCACACTGTAGAGTGCATAGTGGAAGGGAGACAAATGAAGCGACTTTTGCCTGGCCATTTGCTCCAACCTGAGATTTTTCAAAAGAATCACTCGTTTAGCGATTTTCAAAATAGCTGGGTTGGGGAAAATAAAACGGGACAGACTCATTTTGGAAGCAGGACCTGTGCGAAGTGTCCCTCCCCAAAAAACTGGGTTTATATAATTGTACACCAGTGTTTGTTGGCACGTGAAGAATGAGTCATAGTATTTCCAGTGACCATGAGGTTAATTTTAATGTAGGAGGATTCAAATAGGCAGCTGCCCACCCACCACTTCAGATGGCATAGGCCAGGAAAAGCATGAAAAGAATTACCACTTACTTCTGCTGAACAGATCAACTGTTCACAGATCAACAGATCAACTAAGATCAACAGGTCAACAGATCAACAGATCAACTAAGAACATAAAAATTACCTTGTTTGCTCAGACAAAAACACAACTAGTTAAGTATTCTGTTTCTATCAGTGGCCCTTTCTGCACAAACTTTTAAAAATGTTTTGAGGCAGAGAATAAAATGTTTCCTCCATGGAGTTCCACATTGTTTTTACCCCAAAATATTTTATTTCCAGCATCAAAAAGTTTTAAACGAACTCTTTTAAAATTATTCTCCAGCTGAAAAGTTTTGAAAATGTCTTCAGTTGTTGTGCAATCTATTGACTATGTTTCCCATGCTTCTCTGCTTCCTTGAATTTCCTCCTCAGTGCCATTTTCTCAACCCACTCAGTTCCCCCTCACCTGTTTATTTGCAGCATTTCTCTGTTTATTATTTTATTGGGGGGAGGCAAAATTACCATGTGGTCCCTGGAGTAGCACAGTGAAGAGTACCTAGCCTCCAAATATTGCATAAAAATAATACATCAAAGCATTTCAAGCATTCTCAGTATATCATCAGCATGGCAAAGAGAGGAAACAAACACAATTATAGTCTGTCTCAGAAAAAGATATTAATGGAGCTGTATATTCCTCTGCCACAGGACTCAACATGTCGGACCATGTTTGTTGTAGAATGCTCCACCTGGGTCCTAGTGCCTACATACCCCTGCTCATCCCCCATCTGTTTGATAGTCATTTGATGAAGTGTAAATACTGTTGCATCAAAGTACCATGTTCAATAATACACAAAATAATGATTTTAACAATGGCAGCATGTAAAAATGAATGACAATTCTCTTATTTTTCAAGACTATATCCTAATACAGAAGCATAGAATTTTATTGATAGTTGCACGGCACCTCAACTGACCATACTAACATCTTTCTCAGACAGAGTATAGCAGCAAAATTCAGTAAGGTGTCCAGCATGACTACACAATTAGATTCTATGCTCCTGGGCACAACAACACAGCTACAAATATGCTCCTGGGCACAGTATTGCCTCTTCCATAAAACATAACATTGCACTTTTAAAGTTTTTTTTTGTTGGGGTGTGTGTGCATCTTGACCGGAGATATGATCACTGTCACAAACATTCAGACAAATTAGAAGAAGAAGAAGAGTTTGGATTTATATCCCACCTTTCTCTCCTGTAGGAGACTCAAAGGGGCTTACAACCTCCTTGCCCTTCCCCCCTCACAACAAACACCCTGTGAGGTGGGTGGAACTGAGAGAGTTCCGAGAAGCTGTGACTAGCCCAAGGTCACCCAGCTGGCATGTGTGGGAGTGTGCAGGCTAATCTGAATTCCTTGGATAAGCCTCCACAACTCAAGCGGCAGAGCTGGGAATCAAACCCGGTTCCTCCAGATCAGAGTGTACCTGCTCTTAGCCACTGCTCTTAGCCACTACGCCACTGCTGCTCCTCAGGTTTAGAAAATTAGCCTGTATGTTGCACTAAACTAGTCCCAAACTGGCATCACATCACTCTTAGTTTACCTGAATGAAAATAAGCATAACATTTGTCTCAAATCATAGGATGGGTTTCAAAGTAAATAGTGAGTGTGTTTATGTTTATAGTCTAGTCCTCTTTTGATGGCTGCTTCTTCAGTTGTAAGAAGTGGATATAAGGGTCATGCAGCAGCACACATATTAATTGATGAGAAAATATGTGTGGTGGGAAAAGATTCAGAAGTACATGGCTTACGTACAAACGGGGAGGAAAAACAGGATGTGGCATAAGAGAACAGGATGTGATCTCTGCTGGTTCCATACTATTACTTTGCACAGCTCAGTCATTCCTTTTCCACATTCAGCTTCAAGTGGAATTGAGATATGGTTCCACACAAAACTTGGTAAAGTGCTATGCTCTTCATTAAACCCATTCCCATGGGCAACATCCTACTATCTTTCTACTTCTGTAAGTAGGGTTGCCAGCTCTCGATTGGGAAATTCCTTGAAACCTGTGGGTGAAGTTCAGCTGAGGAGGGCAAGATTTGGGAAGGGAAGGACCTTAGTAGAGTCAGATGTCATAGTGTCCACCCTCCAATGTAATCTGTCATGGAATGATGCTATCGCTAGAGCAAAGAGAAATAATACATGACTGTGAAAAGCATCTTTGCCTTTTGATCTCCTGGATGGAGAACAGGAAACGATGCAAAGGTGCCAGGATGCAACTTCAAAGGCCTAAATTATCTCGTGGCCGGAACAGAGTTTTCCTGAGAGGGGGAAAACAAAGGATTTTAGACTTTATCATGAGCTAAGCTAAGAGAAGCACCTCTGTGTTGGATGTCCCGAGAGATCCATAAGAATGTATTCAGCTGAACAATCTCTGTAACTGCATTTATGTTTTATTTCTTTGATTTCTGTTTTTCAATAAATCCTTGAGAACTCAGCTGGTTGGAGTTATTGGAGAAAGAACTGTCTCTAATCTGGACTGCAGAATAGTTGTAATTCAAGGAGATTTCCAGGCCCCACCTAGAAGCAATTCTGTGTGGAAGTAAATCCTTTCCAGCAAAATTCTCCTTTTGCCTTTGGTTCCATTCTACTGGACTTATGTATAATGCTTGCTACATTTCCTGCAGAAGACGCAGGTCAAGTTTTCTGTTTTACTAAGTAGCTTGCCAAGACTATGGCTAATATATTTTTATCTTTATAATACTATTACAAGAGAATTATCACTTAAAATGAAGGGGATAAGTTAATCAGCTGTTAATTTCTAGCATCCATAATCCTACTAATTTCAGTGGGCTTTGCACATATGCAAGTAAATTACAACCTTACAGTGGAGGAATTTTTTTCTTGATTTCAGAAGGCTCCTAACTGATGCATTAAATTAATGCCAGTCTCTTAAATTTGGGGAAATTTTGAACAACCGTGTAAATTTTTAAAAAACCAACCCAAAAACAATTCCACTTCACCATTCTATTTTTTAGTAAAAATGGATGACTAGGAGTTGACTATCAAGAAGATAGATAGGTCAGACAAAAAGAAAGTCATTTCCTTAGACTGAAACTCAGGTGCATTGATCAATTCCCAATAGAAATCCTCCACAACAAACAGAAGGGGTTATAAAACATACAGTGATTCAGGAAGCTATCAAAGAAAGAAACAAAATTGACTATCTATATTTCATTTTGCTGCCATTCATGTGAGTTCTGGTCTGCCTTCCGAAATATTCAATTTCTTTCTGATTTTTCAAAGACTGGGAAAAATGATGCGAGAAAGTGTTTCTTTTATATAAAAAGGTTGGGTTGCACAATCTTAAGGACTGGAACATTGAGAATATAACCTAGTGAGGCCCATAATAAATTACAGGGATGGGTTTTTAAGATCTGTTGTTACTGTTCCAATACATATTTAATGTTTTGAACACTGTGTTGCCTGCATTAAAATCACTGGTGTTGGCTGAGTGTTAAAATGGCCCAGGAAAATGTCTAACATTGAGTGAAGGCTTGCTTGACTTGCCTGCCACTGAAGAAGAAAAGACTTTGGATTTATACTCTGCTTTTCTCGACTGTAAGAAGTCACAAAGCAGCTTACAAACTGCTTCCCTTTCTCTCCCCACAACACACAACTTGTGAGGTAGGTGGGGCTGAGAAAGTTTGAAGAGAAGTAGCCCAAGGTCACCCTGCATACTTCATGTGTAGGAAACAAACCTGGTTCACCAGATAAAGGTCAATTGATCATGTGGAAGAGTAGGGAATCAAACACAGTTCTCCAGATTAGAGTTAAGCACTTTTAATTTCTCCATGATGCTAGAGAGCTTCTTGATTCAGATCTGACTGAGTGACAATGGCAAGGCTTTGCCTATTGTCATGATTACTAGACCACTACTGTTGGCCAGAGCTGTGCTGAGATGCTCTAACAGCACCACTAGTACCAAAGGGACTCAGTCGGTCTTGTTCTTGACTGCCAAGGAATTTAATTAAAGCTACAATGTGCCTCTGTGCAATCCCCTCAGTCTCCCAATGCAAGCAGACAAGGGTGCATGCAGCATGTATGGAGAAAGAGGCATTTGCCTGACCAGTGAAGTTCCCAAAGGCACAATATTTGGCATCTTGAGGAAACTGACATGTATACTGGGAAATTTTCTTTTCTTTGCCATAACAAGTAGTGGTCATGGAATTCATAATGAGTGTTTAAAGCTATTTGTGTTAATGTATGTTACAGCACCTGTGACTACCTCCCCTCTGTTGGAAGAAAGGGACTATACGCTGTTTCCTGCCTCATCCTACAGAGGGGGTTTTTACTAGCGAGCTAGTGGCTAGATAGGGACTTAGGAATTTGTCACCTTTACTCTATCATGCTGTGTCTATCCCTTTGATGTAGACTGATACTCTTAGGGACTTCCTCCCTTGCTTCCGCCTTCTTCTTGGACACTCTCCATTACTCTTACTTTCACCATGCCTAGGGAGAGGATGTGTCTCCTACGCATCCGCCTCCATCCAGCTAGATTAGACTAGATAGTGAACCTATTTCTCCACCTTTCTATCCAGAATGGAGTTCACTAATAAATACTCTTTTTATTAGATAAGAAACTACAAATGACTCTGTTTTTCTTTTGTGTCTGAAGTTCTCTCTCAGCCAAGCTCAAACCACGTCGTTTTGTACCCAGGTAAGCTTCCCTGTGTTAAGCCTCTGTGCTGCTAATTTTCAAAGGGGATACACACGCATTCAGGTGTGGATCTTCCAACAGGTTAATGGGCCCCAGCATTTAAGAGGTTAATTTTTGCCTCAGCTGTTTTTGGGCACCAACCGTGTTTTTTGCTTTTAAGTTTTGAGTGCACGCACATGCAAACAGGAGCACCTTTGAGAAAGCACGTTTTGGAGTTTTGGAGCTTTTGAATGAGAGAGGGAACTTGACACTAAGGAGTTAACTTTTGTTTGTTTTTCCCCGGAACTCTGAGGAGGAGTTTTGCCGGAGGGCTTTTTTGAATCCTTCTTTTTGATCACAATGGCAAATCACAACGGAAAGTATTCTCTTTTGATTTTGACACGGGATAATTATTTGGAATGGAGATTGTATTACATTGGCACTGGACGCAGAGGATTATTTGGAGGTCTCTGGACAAGATCCGCCCCCAGAAGGGAATTCGAGATAGAAAAGCCGCTACTTGTGTTACAGAAATGGATCCGCGTGATGACGCTATAGGGGAAATGCAGACACCTGATCTCCTTGTCTGTGAGTAATACCGCGTTATCACATATTCGTCATTTAAAAACGGCCAAGGCCGTGCTGAAAAAAATACAAAACTTATTTGCTGAAAGCCCTTGGGGTTCTGTTCACACATTACGAGCCGGACTGTATAGTCTAAAGTATAGAGAAGGGGAGGATTTCCTCACCCATTTCCGACAAAAAGTTGAAGACTTTTTTTACTAAGTTGGGGCAATAGCGCAAATGAAGCTCTAACTGAAAGTGCTAAAACGTCTGCCTTATTTCTAACAATGCCATCTTCATTTAAATCGATTATATCTGAGTTGGAACGTTGATAAGACTATGACATTTGATCAAGCTGCATCTAGATTTCATTATCCTCTGAGGATCAGCTTAAGTTACGCTACATTGTGGAACTTCAAGAAAGTCAGCCAGCAAGGGAAAACTTTGCTTTCTTGACCAGCCCCAAACAAAGAGGTGGGTATTAACCGCCACTTTCGAGGAGGCAGTCGAATTTCCATGAGGTTGCCAGGGCAACGCGAGCCATGAAGGACAGATCGGTCACATGTCTGTAACCAGAGATCAGTCCTTTGGAATGCGAAATTTGGGAACAAATGGCAAGAGACAATCACAAGGAAGTGTGACTTGCTCTTCTACCAGAGACCCTTACAAAGCCAAAGTACATACCAAGTGTTTTCGGTGTCACCAAGAAGGACATCTAGTGGACGAATGTCCAAATAACACCCAACGAAAATATTCTCCCACCCAAATGAGATGAAGTTTAAAGACAGGACAGGTCGTTAACTATTTCTTAAAACCACCAAAAGAGGGGTATCCGCGAAATTATTCTTGATAGTGGAGCTACCCAAAGTATTTTTAATGATTTAAACTATTTCACAAAACTGTATGTGACTCCTCAGCAACATATTTTCATGGCTAATGGCTCAAGTCTCATAGCTAGACAAAAAGGCACTGTGCTTATTGAGTGCAAGCTACCTGATAATTCAATCAGAAAATTTACTCTAGAGAATGTGCTATATGTACCAAATATGGATACATCTCTGATAGCAATATCTGATCTAGAAAAGCTGTAGGCTATGCCATCACATTTCAAAAGGAGGAAGATGCCACTGTTACCAGAGATCACAAATTATGCATGACTGCTTATAATATTGAAGGAGTATATGCTGTACAACACTGTTACAGGAAACAATGACTGTTTTGATGAATCTGAGAACAATGATTTTTATTATGACTCTGATTTTTAAAGTCCATGAGAATTGAATTTTGCTAAGTCATGTAAGCCAGACAACAGAGAGATCATTTATTCAGCAAAGCCATGTAGCTGAAAAGTGTTTTGGAATAAAGGATTTTAAGAAACAATGCTTTGACTGTGTTTGAAGGATTATAATACCAGAGAACTGTGTGACATGAATTACAATGTTGATGAATTCAGTGACTGTGACAATGATGATTTTGAATCCAGAGAGATGAATGATGATGATGAATGGGATTTTGAAAATGAGGACTGTAATTCTGAGAATTGTGAAGATGATTTTGAATCAAGAGACTGAATTTGATTATGCAAGTGATTACCAGTTCATGCCCTGTCAGAGAGGGGACCTCACACCTCATGACCAGACCCCTGCCCTGTGATGATTGGCAGAAAGATGATCAGCATAGAACCAGATGATCCAGATGAAATACCTGACCAGTGGGATGCTGACCCAATGCTGACAAGGTCTGCAGCAAACCCGAGGGGGATGCAATCCCAAGAATTGAGGTGAGGAGCGCACTAGAACACCCGAAAAAGGAAATGCTTCCATTGCAGCAGTCCTACCTTGCAAGATTGACTGTAAATGAACCAAACCAATGGAAAAGAAGACCACCTGATGAAACTTTTTTTGATTCAACGGTGAAACTTTACCACCATAAGAACTTTACTCAGCATCACACAGCTAGCAAGCAGATGAGAAAGTTCAACAGATAAAGATCAAATCCACATTTTTTGAGCAGCGTGCTACTTCAAGCAGACTTCTTCAACAAAGTAAGGCTGACTCATGCCTTTATGTCAAAGAAACAGAGAATGGAAAATGGACTTATATTTTTGCTTTTTTAATAAAGAACTACTTTTTAGCCTATGATTGTGAATTCAAGATGACTACAAAGGGATTACTACAATGTCTGAACCAACAACTTGAAATCATGTACAACTAGGAAAAAAAGTTGCCCCAACTACCTAGGGAATCCAAATTGCCGTAAGAGAGAAAGCACGCAAGGGAGCTTTCTTCTGAATCAACAACAAAAGATCCACAGACTCCTAATCAACTTACTTGAATCTACAAAGTATGGCGTACTCAGCTCCCATTTCCTATGCAAACGAGAGTTTACATAAAAGGCTGAAGATAACTTCACCCAAACAACTCTCTGATAACACCAAGTACAAAGAAGCTGTAAACAAAACTTCTGAGCATCAGTTACTCAAACCCGACCAGATATAAGAATTTACAGCAGTCGGATTACTAAGCAGAAAGATTGCTTTCACCAACAGTGTAAAAGACTGGAATGCACTACAAAGAGTAAGTCTAGATATTTGAAAGGAAGTTACAGAACTTAAACTGAAACTACCAGCTACCAAAGATGCTACACTAATAGCTTATGTTTGATGTAGACTGGGCTGGTGACTTAACTGACAGAGCATCTACCAATGGTCAGATCATTTTCTTTGGAAATGGTCCTATTAGTTAGTCAAGTACCAAACAAGAAGTAACAGCAGCATCTACCACAGAAGCAGAGATATGTATCAGCTGCTCGCTTTGTCACGAGACTAAGCAATGGATATGTCCCAGCTACTAAAAGACTTAGGCAAAGGAACCATCACTTCCCTATACCAGTGTATGAAGACAACCAAAGCTGCACTCAAACTATCCAAACAAGAAGACGTGAAGAAACAGTAACCAAGCACACATTGATCCAAAGTACCACATGGTGAGACATGTCTGCAAAAAGGATGAGTCGTCATTCAACTGATCTGCTAAGCCACACCAAGCTGCAGAGATGCTTGCAGATCTCTTCCCGCACTAAGCCCCCTAGCCAGAAAGCCAGCTTTTTTGTGAGAAAGCTTAGAAGCAAGATAAGCCCCTTGACTACCTGAGTCAAGAAACATCGAGAGGGGGGGGTAAGTTGGAAGAAAGGGACTATATCGCTGTTTCCTGCCTCATCCTACAGAGGGTTTTACTTCATGAGAAGCTGAGTGGCTAGATATAGGGACTTAGGAATTTGTCACCTTTACTCTATCATGCTATGACTATCACTTTGATGTAGACTGATACTCTTAGGGACTTCCTCCCTTGCTTCCGCCTTCTTCTCGGACACTCTCCATTACTCTTACTTTCACCATGCCTAGGGAGAGGATGTGTCTCCTACGCATCCGCCTCCATCCAGCTAGATTAGACTAGATAGTGAACCTATTTCTCCACCTTTCTATCCAGAATGGAGTTCACTAATAAATACTCTTTTTATTAGATAAGAAACTACAAATGACTCTGTTTTTCTTTTGTGTCTGAAGTTCTCTCTAGCAAGCTCAACCACGTGTTTGTACCCAGGTAAGCTTCCCTGTGTTAAGCCTCTGGGCCACTCTGCTAATTTTCAAGGGATACACACGCACCAGGTGTGGATCTTCCAACACCCTCCAAATGCATAGGTTGCTCAGGCACTGTGTAAAGAACAAATGTTATCTGTTTGCCTTAATATTTTGACTATCAACAGATTACACAATAATTTGTGCTGAGAAAGTAACACAGGTATAATGTGTACATACACCTGAAAATTCCAAATTAAGCATTTTGTTAGAGACAGGCTGAAGGGAAGGGGAGGTAGACATCTTTTAACTAAACATTTTCCTAAATCTGATTTGGAGTTGAGGGAATTTCTGGCATCTGTGAAGAAATGGAATAAGGGAGAGACAGAAGGCATTTTTCATATTTCCTCTGTACATGTGTGATAATAAAACTACAGCCATAAAAGAAGTGTACAAGGAAACCTCACAGCTGTTGCTTATTAGCATTAGCACAAATTGCACAAGGCAAATTGTAAGCAGACTTGTTTCCATAATATTTAATTTATGGTAATGAATGAAAGTGATTTTTTTTTTGGTTGAGTAAAAATTTCTGGTTTCCAAAAGAATCCATTTCCAATTGCCCATGAACAACTGGGTTTTATACGGCAACATGTTACCAGTGCAAGGAATCAAAGCAACCTGTACTGCAATTTTCCAGTGCCATTAAAAAAAGCCCTATGCAGATTTATACACATCTTTCTCATGAATGGATTTGCCATTCCTATCATCTTCAGCCTAATTGTATAACGTAAAAATTATGACACTTGGGTTCATGCCTTGAATCCTGGATTCAAGATTAGTAAAACTTCTTTTCAGGGAGAGACAGGTGCCTCTGAATGTTTCCCCAGCTGTGATGAAATGGCTTATTCTTTAGTGGTTCTTGCACAGCTGGAAGAATATTTAAATGACCCAATCACTACAAGGGGAGGCAGGTTGTGCAGACTTCTCCCATGGAACTTGCTCAGTTTGAATAAAAAATCGGAATGGCACCACAAAATAGTTGCTCCCCCTCTTGTTCTTTTCCTTCCCATACTTAGGTAGGTAGGTATAATGGGATACACATGGGGTAAAAAAACATCTCTAAGGATCTGCTTGGCAGACTTAACTGAGTTCATTTAATATACCGCCAGCTATCCTCACTGGCACAGCTTCACTGTGTGCAGGACTTACTAAAAGCTCCATGCCTTTCACAAATTTAAACTTGATTAGTTTCATAATAAATAACCAGTTTATAATAAACTTCTACAATCATATACTGAGTGCTGAAAAATAAAACACAGATCATCATCCAGAAGATTAACAACATTCAGTCACTTTGTCAAATGCAGTTTTAAAATTGTCACTGGATTCCTGTTTTATTTCACTGCTGCAAACTAACCACCTGGAGATATCTAGTACTGCTATCTCAGTGAATGAGCAATAAAGTTCCACCTTTCCATAGTAGAATTACCAACTTCCAGGTGTGGCCTGGAGCTCTCGTGGAACTAGGACAAATTCCCAGATTACAGAGACAAGTTCCCCTGAAGGAACAGTAGCTCTGGAGGACAGATTCCATGGCACCATATCCCTGCTGAACCTTCTCTCACCCAAACTCTGCCACCATGCACTGCCCCCCTCCCCGAATCTCCAGGAAGTTCCCAACCCAAGACTGATAACCCTATCCTATACCTACCCCTCTATTTTAGTTATATCTCCCCAATGTCTCCAGTATCAGTTGGATCCTCTCACCAGAGCTGCAGTCATCTAATCACACAGCACCGACACTACATATACTTTTATAATCTTGCTGTTATGTATATTGTATTGATGCTGCTAGTTTTATGAATTGTTGTATATTGTTTTAACTTGTTTTAACTGATTTTTTGGTGTATGTTGTTTTGGCCATTGTATGTTTGGCCCAGTGTACACCGCCCAGAGCCCTTCGGGGGTGGGCGGTTTATAAATTTGATAGATAGATAGATAGATAGATAGATAGATAGATAGATAGATAGATAGATAGATAGATAGATAGATAGATAGATAGATAGATAGATAGATAGATAGAGAGAGAGAGAGAGAGAGAGAGAGAGAGAGAGAGAGAGAGAGAGAGAGAGAGAGTGTGTAGTGGGAGAACATGGTATCTAGTATACTGACAGGGAGATTTAAACCATTCTAGAAAAGCCGCCCAAATGTTACTACATTGGTTCTTCACTGTTTCTATAGCTGAAAAGTATCTGTGCTTTCATTGCTAATTACACCAAGCATTATAGCCATTGTAGTGCTGAAGGAAGAGTGACTTGGAAGAGATGCGGAGGTGTAACTGGAAGGATCACAAGTCAGTGTGAAAAGTCAAAGCTAAAAAAACCTCTAACACCACACTCCTATATAGGGAATGTAGGCCCAGGACTAAGCTAATTAAAAATCTATGTGTTTAGAATGGGGTTGTCAATCTACAGATGTAGCATGGAGACCTCTGGCAATTACAACTGATCTCCAGATTTGGGAGATCAGTTCTTTGAATAAAATAGCTGATTCGGAGGGTTGAGTCTCAGCTATCACATCCCTTTTGAGTTTCCTCACCATACACTGCTTTAGCCAGGCTCTCCCCGCCAGAGGCGTAGCTGGGCAAAGCTGCACTCGGGACAGACTCCACGTTTTCCGCCCCCCATGGCTCCCGTGCCGCCCACGCACCACCACTTACCTTATCCTGTATGATAGTGAGTGGGGGTGGCTGAGGCACCCATGGGGGTGCAGAAACGTGGAGACCACCATCACCCCCTCTGTCCCATGGGACACCATGCTCTGGTGGGGCAGAGGGGTATTTCCCTGCTAAGGGCTGCCGGTTCCCACAGAGTGAGAGCCGGAGGCACAAAGTGGGGCAACACTTCCATTCTCCCCTCTACCCTACAGAAGAGGCAGCTGCCTCCTCCCTAGGGCAGAGGGGTGTTCCCGTTTGGCGCCATCAGTGGCACCAAGCAGGGCGCCATTTCCACTACCCCCTGTGCCCTACGGAGGAGGCGGCCTCCTCCTCCATAGGGCAGAGGGGGGGTTCCCGCTTGGCACCATTTCCACTCCCCTCTGTAGGGCAGAGGGGGGATTCCCGCTTGGCGCTATCAGCGGCACCGAGCGGGCCGCCATTTCCACTCCCCCCCTGCCCTTCAGAGGAGGCGGCTGCCTCCTCCATGGTACATAGGGGGTTTCCTGCTTGGCGCCAGCACCAAGCGGGGCACCATTTTCATTCCCCCCCTCTGCCCTATGGAGGAGCCGGCTGCCTCCTCCGTGGTGCAGAGGGGGTTCCCTGCTCGGCGCCCCCAGCTCCTATGGCATGAGAGCCGGAGGCACCAAGCAGGGCGCCACTTCCTTTCCCCCTCTGCCCTACGGAGCCTGCCCCCTGGGGCAGAGCGGTTTCCCTGCCCGTGCTTAAAGGCAGCTTAATCACATTAATGGGCTTCTTGATCTGCTACTGCCATTTCACAATGCCTACAGCTTCAGTAGGGGAGTCATCAAAATATTCAGCCCTATGTGTATTTCCTGAACATCTAGGAAACCAAAACTCTGCCCTTCCCAAGATGCCTCATTTACAGTTACTCAGACAACCTTGAAATGTTGGAAGCAGATTCATAAGATAGCCCCAGATTTGGAGTGGGGGGGCTTTGCAGTGGTTGGGAACAGTGCTGTAAAGGTGGTGCTGTGTTACCTCCAAAAGGGTTTCAGGCAGTACTGAGAAACCTGCTGCCCAAAAAGCCTTATTGGAAAGAAGGACTTACACCACACTTTCCAGTGGCACAAGTCTGCAGGGAGGGGAGAGTGGCATTCTCGGGCTGAAACCCTGATAGAAGCTGACTAAAGTTGGCTCCACCCCCAGGAACATCCTTGCCTCACCCTGCTGCGCTGGCATGCTCTCCTACACTGGCATAGCTTCAGGGCAGTGGGCCTTTCCAGGTTTGGGCTCCACAGAGATGTACAGCGCTTGTCTGCTGGTGTGTTTGCTCTTTCCACCAGCATAGGTGCTGGCGGAGTGGGCAAACACAATGGCACAGGCCCCTGCTACTTCACAACCTGCCCCACCCCCCCAGTCCAAATTGGGCTATAAGAAATCTTTCTCTTCTTGGGCTAAACAAATGTTCAACATTTAGAGTACACCCCAACATTCCTATGAGGAATGGAAACCTAATTTTAGAATAAGCTTCCATGAGTGGCACTTCAAAAGGATTCTCCCTTGCCATCTCAAGGCTGGTAAGAATAGAATTTCTGGGGTGTTGTGTGGTTTATGGGCTGCACGGCCGTGTTCTAGTAGCATTTTCTCCTGACATTTCACCTGTATCTGTGGCTGGCATCTTTAGAGGACCATATTTAGGATCATATTTAGGATCTTCTGAAGATGCCAGCCACTGATGCAGGTGAAACGTCAGGAGAAAATGCTACTAGAACACGGCCAAACAGCCAGAAAACCACACAGCACCCCAGTGATTCCAGCCGTGAAAGCCTTCGACAATACAATAGAATTTCTATCTGCATCATAAGAAGTGGGATTTCTCCTTCCACCAGCCCTCAAGGTATTTTCCTATCATGGGATTCATCTCTGGAGCTCTGTTATCTACCTGATGCTTAGCTTAGGCACATATGGGTTGGCTGAAGCTCAGACGCTTGCATGCTTCCAAGCTATTTACAAATGGAAAACAGTGAAAATTCATCTCCATCTTACTACAGATGACACCCTTCTTCCTTAGTGCTGAACTCTTAAATTCTATAAGAAAAGGGATGTTCATAACATTATAAAAATTTGCTTCAAGCTACAACTTTTGATCTAACAGAGCCCTTTCATAAAAGAAAACAGGCAAGTATAATTGAGTTGGAGGGCCTATACAAAACTAGAACAAGTCAAAAACATAACTTGATTGGCTGCAATCTAAAATAAAAGTGAAAGGATGGCCTAACAAGCGAAGTAATTTGTACAAGCCATGTCTGAAATAACACCTAATTTAGAAATGAAAGGCATTTTCTGACTCCTTATCATCTGCACAGAAGAAACAGTTTGACACAAAGCAGCAATTTAATGCCCCCCTTTAACGAGGCTTGTGAGGGGGAAACTGTGTTCTAATTGCAATATTGCCACTAGAATTTTTGGTTCCTAAATGTCTTACATCAAGGTTGGGTTTTTTTATTAAAGCGTCTCTGTTTTTCTTATTTTTAATCCTACCCTACAACATTCACTATTAAGGCTTCACAAACCTTCATAGAAGATTTTTTAAAATGGTACTCATTTACTATCTGTACAAAAGTCAGTAGTTTGGTATACTTTTTTAAAAATTGTGCACACTAGCTATAGGGCCTGCTTGTTTTTTTACTGTTCAGAAATGTTGAGATCTTGTTTTCTTGATTTTTTTTTGAATACACATTCTTTTCATGCACATAGCAGATAACAAAAGAACAGCAAGAACAAAACTAAAGAGAAAGGGTTCAGGCGGCAACATATTCAAGATTCCTGAATATGGACAACTCTTTGGCCAACCTACATCAACCGACCTTTTGTACACAAAGACTTGAAAGAATATCAATTTTCCACACCTGTTTTATACTATCTATGGAATCAAATTAGGAAGTGGCACTCAGTCAGACTTTAAGAATATAGGTTATGGCCTCATGACAAATCTTGTTAATAGGATCACTGGGTGGCTAGTGCTGGTCCAATTCTGTAATTTCAGTGAAATTGTACAAATGAACTAATTAGCAAATTAGTGAACTACTGTAGTAATGGAACTGCTACTTCAGCATACAATGGAGAAAATACCCAGAATTAATAATCAAAGGAGCAGAGGCATTCCTCCCATTGGGCAAAGTGGGCAGTTGCCCAGGGCACTGCCTTGTGGGGGGCGCAAAAACTGCAGGTTCGTTTGTGGGATTTTTTGTATTTTCGGTGTTTTTTTTAGTTTTTTGTCTGCAGAGGGTGCAGTTTTTAGGCTAGCAGCATCAAAATTTCAGGAATTTTTCGGGAGACTCTCCTGATGATATCACCCAGGTTTGGTGAGGTTTGGTTCAGGGAGTCCAAAGTTATGGACTCCCAAAGGGAGTGTCCCCATCCCCCATTGTTTCCAATGGGAGCTAATAGGAGATAGGGGCTACATCTTTGAGGGTTCATAACTCAGCTGAGTCCAGCATTCAGCTCTGTAGCTGGGAACTTTTCAATATCAAGTTTAAAAGACCCAAACATTTTTGGAAACAAATGGAAGAAAACAGGGGGAAACCCATACTGATATGGGGAGATTCTGCTTTTTTCAACTTTTCCAAAAATGTCTGGGTCTTTTAAATCAAATTCCCCCCTCCCCCAAAAATATATGGGGAAAAATGGTGCACAGTTCTAACGTTATCTGTGCAGAGATGGGCTTTAGGAATTTCCCTGCTGCTGCTTTAGCCACTCTGACTCAGCAGCGGCAATAGGGCTTCTTCTTGGCAGGTTTCCCCACAGCTTCCCTTGTTGCCATCCCTGGGACTGACCTCCATCATCATACCCAAACATCAGAACTTTTCATTTTTAAAAAATGGTAACTGAATATTACTATATTGTTCTAACCATATGGGTATCAGGTTACATGAATACTCAGCTTTCATTTTTTTCAGAAATAAATATCTAGCTCCTTTCATTGTGGATATATGTCTTTCCCCATTATACACATTGCTATATTATAACAATATTCAATTATCAATTTAACAATATATAGTTGCAGTGTATCTTCAAAAAACGTGGTGACTAGGACTATAGAACAGTCTGCCAGAAGCAAAACAAGATGAGCTAGGGAGCAATGAAGGAATGACTTTACAGCCGGGGTGCCCAGTCTTTTTGATTTTTCTGTGGCCTCCTTTAGAATTCTGTCACAGCATAGCAGGTACAGCATCAAAATGGGTGCCACAAAACGGTTGTTGAAGAAGGTAGAGCCAGCCTCAAAATTATTTCCACAGCTTAACTTCAGCAATACAATAAGATCCCTGGGCTGTCTTGGCACCTGCTGCCAAAGCAACATTTTTTTAAAAATCCACACAGCCAATCAATTCTCCAATAGTCAGATCAGAAGCCTTCCTGAGAAAAAGGCCTACCTGGCACCATGGCACCAGGCTGATGAAAATTCAAAGTCAAACCCTGGGGAGATAGTTCTTTCTACATAAAAAAGCAAAGCTAACATAGGGTTACAGAATGTTGCTGGAGTTTTGCTTCACAGTCTCAGTTAATTAAACTCACTCCAACAGGTTTTGATGAATAGCTAAGTAAGCACAAAAATGTTTATGTGTTTGCTTTGCTTTTGTTACTGCATCTATGAATAAATCTCACTATGATTTGACTGGGAATGATACAAGTGATGGGCAGTGGATCATCTGCTGCCCTGAAGAGTATCCAGAGGATGACTGCTATACTATATATTAAAATAAAATAAACCAAATCCACAGTATTTTGTAAAGACAATGACTTGATTATCAAATTTAAAACAATATACATTTACTTCTATATATTTCTTAATGATCAGCCCTACTCTATCTGTGACTTTATTTGATTATGTTACTGGGAGGAAACCTGGGGTAGAAAATGTTAACATAGATAATTTTTTCTCTCTTTCTCACAATACTAGAACCAGGGGGCATCCATTGAAAATGCTGGGGGGGGGGGGGGAGAATTAGGACTAATAAAAGGAAACACTTCTTCACACAAAGTGTGATTGGTGTTTGGAATATGCTGCCACAGGAGGTGGTGATGGCCACTAACCTGGATAGCTTTAAAAAGGGCTTGGACAGATTTATGGAGGAGACCTCGATCTATGGCTACCAATCTTGATCCTGCTCAGGAGCAGCAGCAGCAGAAGGCCATTGCTTTCACATCCTGCATGTGAGCTCCCAAAGGCATCTGGTGGGCCACTGTGAGTAGCAGAGTGCTGGATAGATGGACTCTGGTCTGATCCAGCAGGCTTGTTCTTATGTTCTTATGTACTCTGCCTACTATTGATATGCACAGTAACATACTGTTTTTTAGCGTCCTGCTGCTTCAGTCACAAGACAAACCTAAAACTTTTTTTTCTTCTTCTAGATTTAATGATGTTATGAATCTATACATGCCATTTAAAAAACAATAGCAATTTTCCCTTCCTGGGCTAATTCCACTTTTTCTAAAATTTTAATTCCATGCAACTGCCAAACAGGACAGGTTTTAGAAGGAAAGCAGTTTGTTAAGATGTTGGCTGGCTTTGCACAATCCATTCTCATCATTCCCAGCAACAAGACTGATAAAAAAAAATGTAGTGCCAGGCCAGGAATATTTTCTGGGACCAATGAGCAAAATCAACTGTCTGTGAATCTAGAGCACATGTGTAGATGTTATAATTCTGTATTGGGCTGAAGGAGAAATATAACTCAGGGAAGTTGCTCTAAGCTGTATTGGAAACTCAGATAGTTCAATGAATATAGAGGCTCCAGTGCAACTAATACCTTTCCTCTGGATTCAGTTCACAAGAAGAAAAGCTGGACTCAGATGCTGGCCAGTTTTGAATGTCCATGTCACTTCTAAGGTTTTTGCAATACACCCTGGAAAAGTCACTTTATCCATGTTTCCTCCCAGAGAAACACTGCAAACTCGAATAACACTGCAAACCTATAACCCACATTCTTCTGGATATGTGAAGTTGATTCATGTAGAAGTTTTTGTGGCTCTGATGACACCAGAGAGATACTTTGACAGTGATGCTGCAAAGTTTTAAAAAATTAGTTGCAATGCTCATTTTATTTTCATTTCATTACCCTTTCCATAAAACCATTCATCCATTTGCAATGAAACAAAAAGATGTATTTCAAGCTTACAGGCTGTTTTGCACCTCTTTGATTGGCAGTCATCAGATTAGGCAAGCTGAGACCAGTAATCACTTTTGGCACATGGTCCAGTGTTGATTACTTTAATATCTTAAATCAGTGGTGGCGAACCTATGGCACGGGTGCCAGAGGTGGCACTCAGAGCCCTCTCTGTGGGCACACATCTAGGCTGGCCAGGGCTGCTGGGCTCAATTATTAGCATTAAACCTAAGACCAAGTTTTGGGGAAGCAGTGTAGGTAACCCTGTTAAGCGCTGTTAAACCCCACTGATTTTCATGCAAAGAACAAAAGCACAATCCTTTACCTGGGAGTAAGTTCGGTTGCTGGCAATGGGGCTTGCTTCTGAGTAAACCCTCCTAGGGTCGTGATTCACCCATTGAAAGAGATGCACGGTTGCTTCAAAGCAAAGCCACCGACTACCACGAAGCTTACTTCTGAGTAACGCACCCATCAGAGCCAACCGTTTTTTCTAAACTAAAACTTCAGTATTCAGGTTAAATTGCCATGTTGGCACTTTGCAATAAATAAGTGGGTTTTGGGTTGCAATTTGGGCACTCGGTCTCAAAAAGGTTCACCATCACTGTCTTAAATAGACTTGATGAAATTGTTCTGACTGTTGAAACTGACTATAGCTCTTTGCTAAATGGGAATGTAATTTACTAGACAATACAATATCTGAACTTCTGCTGCCTTTCCCTCCTCTGCCACTAGGGGATTCATGCTGGTAAATATGGAAGATGTTAAAGCACCGATCAGCCATAGATGCGGGTAAAACATTAGGGCAAAAACTATCAGGCCCTGGCCACACAGCCTGGAAAACCCAAGACAGTCCATTGATTCTGGCCACAAAAGCCTTCAACGGTACAAAATCAAATGACTGCCTGGACAGCATATTGTCTTCATCACACTTGCATTATAGTTCCCAAGCAGTAGTGTGAGAACTCATAACACCTCCCCCCAAAACAGCTAATTTAGCAATCTCTTTTAGAGTGTTCACAGATGGTGCATGTAATTGTTAACCAGTTATGATTTAAACCATGAGGCTCATAATTATTTGATTAGCAGGATATCATATAAAGGACAGCAATGTTTCAGGCATTCATATCTTCGCAACACCAAGATAGATTTTATGATTTCTTACCCCTCCCTTGTTCCCAGGCTGCTAGGATAAAATACTTTCTGTCATATGAAAATATCAATGATTGTGCCACAGAAGTAGTCTATAGTCTAGTTCAAATATGGTTATTTGATCACTCAGCATTAGATGACCTACTGTTATTTGTACATGGAATAAAACTGCATTTGGCACAGTAAGAAAGTTCTATCTGTGATGGCTCATTCAAGCTGGAAAATCAGCTCTAGATGCTGTAATGAGCATGCTTGTGCAAAGCTGAAGTTTCCCAAAACCTCCCAATAAATCCTCCCATCTAGAAAATTTCTGCTTGTGACTGATTACAAAAATAGGACTCAACAATAATAATATTAATAATAACAACAGTAATAATATGAATAATAGAAAATACTTATCATTATATACTTTTTGGAATATTATTCAACACAAACCTGTTAAACAGACTTCCCCCACCCCCAGATAAAAAAGGTGAAAATGTAACCTTTTATAAAGACAAAGTTCTCAGTACAAAACAAGGAGAAAACAGTTTGAAAATGGATCTATTTCTGTAAGGCAGCATGTTACCTTTCATCTACTTTCTCACATTACATCAGGACTGTCTGGTGTTTTTAGAAAGTGTCAGAACTTGGCTTGCTTCAGTTTATCAATGTGATAGCAGAGTTTCAGCGCTGGTCCCAACTTCAGGCCCAGGTATTTCATGATCATGTCACTCTTCAGTAGCAACAAAGCATTGCCATCAATCTCCTGGTTTAAAAAGGAAGTAAAGAATCAAACAGAGGGATTGTCCTTTTTGAACTGCACTGCACTGAAAAGAAGTTGCAGAAAGGATTGAAAAAAAGCAATCTAATAATTTGGACTGGGTGAAGCTGCTTGAAGTTTGATTAAGTGAAGTGTTATTATTGACAAGTTTAACAAATTAAGCAGACTCAGGGACTTCTACAGATTTATGAACTTCTTACAAATATCTTCAGCTGAACAGATATTCTATGTGGGGATGAGAATTTGAATTCTTCTAATTTTCTTCTTCCTTTTACACACTCAAACCTGAGAAAGATTCACACAGCATAGAAAATGTTCTAATTCATATTTTAGAAGACTTTCTAACCAGATTCCTGTATGCAATTTGCATTATTGGTGATACAGTTTGATTAAAGCTTGTTGTGATCCACTGTATGATTATGTCAATGACTACTATCAATATATCTAGAATATTTTCTCCAAATGGAGACCAGGAAAAAAGGTGACCTGTCCTTTTAACAGAGACTTAATGTTGGCAGCTGAAACACAGAGCTAATTAACATGACCAGGTAAATAACAGGGCCCTTGCATCTCCAAAAGGATCAGGTAGTGCTAGGGT
The DNA here is from genome assembly GCF_021028975.2 of Sphaerodactylus townsendi. Lineage (NCBI taxonomy): Eukaryota > Metazoa > Chordata > Lepidosauria > Squamata > Sphaerodactylidae > Sphaerodactylus > Sphaerodactylus townsendi. Next base: position 123,281,128 of record NC_059425.1, on the reverse strand, counting down.
TTCCAACTGCCAGAAGAAAAAGGGCCTTGCCCCCTTCAACAAGGCTTAATGGGATATTATTGACCAAATGTTTCAGCTGCCCATTTCCACATACTAAATCTCTGTTAAAGAAACAGGGCACTATTCCCTGAGGCCTGTTGGCAGCCATAGGGAGTAGGTAATACAAAAGGTCTCTGAGACCCTGAAGAACCAGAGGAGAATGCACTGACCTTAACAGACCAATGGTTTGACTCATAAGGCAGCTTCCTTGGTCATGCAATCAAATCAAATAGTTATCTGGTTTCACTGACTACCTAAGGTATAAATCACTGTGATTGATAATAAAACAGGAATTAAAAGATTGCCCTGGCAGCCCATCTAGTGTTATGATTTTCTACAGCTCCTGCTTTGGAAGAAGACAAAAGCACAGGCTATTCTTGGCAATAAAAACACTCTGCTCAAGGAATGGTACAGGGTACAGAAGTGGATGAGCTAATTGGAAGAAAGGTAGAAAAATCAATATGAAGATGCTTCATGTCTAAGACACATGTGCTTTCCGTTACAATATCCATCAGTGGAAAAGGCAGGACATAACCCTGAAAGAGCAGTTTCAATTATTGTCAACTCAAAAGTATTCTGCCTTCAATATTCATTTTCCAGTTACATATAACAATTAAATGAGCAGCATATATCATCACTTATTTTTATTTTATTTTCATTTATTGATAAAATGTATATCTTGCCTTTCTGCCCCTATGAGGACCACCAAGGCATCTAACAATTTAAAACATATGTGAAAAGTACATTAGAAAACCATTAAAATAACCCCTTCTCAAACATACTTCATTAAAACAACTTTTCATTAAAAAAATTAAAAATCAGAATTAAAAAATATATAAGAGAGTTAAAGTATATTCAAAACACTGAAAAGTGGTTGGGAAGGAGCAATTATTGAAGGAATGCCAAATGAAACAGAAAAGTCTTCACCTACTGATGGAAGATGGCAACAGAAGGAGGCAGATTAATCCCCCTGGGGAGAGAGTTTTGGCTCACCCTCACAGTGCTTTTTGTGCGCAGTTTGCATTCCTTATTGCTTCCCAGCAGAATGATTAGGTCCAGCTTCCCCTGAAAATTACTGCACTTCTCCTCAGAAATGTGGAGACTGGTATTGCTTTGCAAGAAAAACATATGTGGGAATTTGGGGAGGTGCAGGCTGGGGTTGCTTACTGACGTGGGGAAAATGTGTCCTGCTGTTTACATATGCACATAGTGCTATCAAATCACACATACTGTATAAACTCGTGTATAAGCCAAGGTACCTAATTTTACTACCAAAACATGGGAAAACGTATTGACTCGCGTATAAGCTGAAGGTGGGAAGCGGGAGGCAGAGGGAGCTCCTTATTTGGACAGTGACTCCCCCTGATGTCATTGCCCAAATAAGGAGCTCCCTCCACCTCCCGGCTGGGTTTGAGGAAGCCCAGGCAACCTGGAGGTGGAGGGAGCTCCTTATTTGGGCAATGACATCAGGAGGAGTCACTGTCCAAATAAGGAGCCTCCCAGGGTTTGAGGAAGCCCAGCCAGGGTTCCCCTTCACCCTCTGAGGAGGGCAGCAACAAGCGGCTTATGCAGCTGCAAGGAGGTCGTCCCGGCCACGCCCCCAGCCTTGGCAGAGGCCTGAAGAGCCGGCTGGTAAGCAGTGACTCATGTATAAGCCAAGGGGGCATTTTTCAGTCTTAAAACAGGGCTGAAAAACTCGGCTTATACGCGAGTATATACGGTACTTATAGCAATGCTAGCAAGGGGCTATCAAGGCAAGTGTGAAACAGAGCTGGTTTGCCACTGTCTTCCTCTGCAGTCTTCCTTGATGGCCTCCCATCCAGTATGGGCTCTGCTTAGCTTCTGAGATTTGATGAGATTGGATTGTACTATGCTGCCTTCCTTCTCATCCTGCCCTGTAGTAAAATCTTAATGTGTGGAAATGGGCAGCTGAAGCTTTTCAAGGCATGAAGATAAATAATATTACCAGGTAATTAACATCCTATGAAATCTCTTTTTGTTTCTCCAGACAGTTAGCAACCTAGATTTAGGTTGCCTTCCTTTGTATCTATACCACTAGTTCTTCAGACGCACCCCTATGGACAGAAACAGGGGTGTTTCTTTCTCTTTGACATGTGCCTTGGGACATTCAACTACAAGTCATCAACTGAGTTTCCTCCTTGTTAGTACTGGACTGTCATGGCCAAATTAGCAGACTGCAGATAGCAATAATTTCAGGTGCTTGTTTGGAATGTCAATGGCATTCAGGGCTGCAAACTAAATTATGCACCTGCTCCTTAGAATGATTTAACTGGAAGGAAGACATGGCTAAGGTTAATGGAGTAATCACTTCTCTCTCACCTCTGGGGTCTTCGTGCTAATCTAGTTTAGAGATGAAAGTTGAAAGATTGCATGGAAATGAGTAATTCAAAAGCACAGTTGAGCAGAATTAATCAAGCTTCAGACAACTTGCATGTTCCCCTATGAAACTGACAAAATATGAACATTAAATATGGAATGTTCCATACGCAAAATGTGGACCATGTAACTCTTAATCCATGCCACTAACATTAATTACTGTGCTAATGTACAGAACAACATAAAGGTGCTGTGCTTTCCTAGAGACACTACCTGTTCCTGTAATGGCTAAAACACAGGATTAAAACATTGAGTTCTTGGAGCAGCAGCTGGCAAAAAATAGATGTTTGCTGGAATTCATTTTCCACTTGAGCTAAATTCCAATAGGGACAATATCTGCAATGGAACAGTCTTGAGAAAGCACTTGAAAGGCAATTGGAAACACTTGGGTATGCAGAATTTCAGATAAATAGAAGAAGACATGTAATTGGGGTGGGAAGGAGTGGGAGCCCTAGGCATGAATTGCATGGGTCACATGGGGACACATTCAGCCACCCACCCATTCCTCCCCCAGAGAAGAGTTGGGCCAGCTGCCGATTGGCTGCCACTCACCCCATGCTGGAGGGTAGAAGCAACAAAGCATCCCCAAGTGAGTGGGTGGGCTGCCCCTTTGCAAGATGACCAGCCCAAGTCTAATGCCAGCCTGCCCTCTGAGAAGATGTGCTGCAGGACCCGTGGGGGATCAAGTCTTCTGGCTTAGGTAGCCCAGCACTGTTCCCTGAACTGTTCGGCCAGCCCTCCATGCAGAATGGCAGGCAAGTGAAGGGGTGATGGGTTGCAGCCAGTTCAGGCAAAGGTGGGAAGTTGCAGGAGCTGGTTACAGGTTGCAGCCAGTTCAGGCAAAGGTGGGAAGTTGCAGGAGCTAGGCACCTGGGACACCTCCAGACAGCAGCAAAGCCTTGCTGCCAATGCCAGCTGCCATGCCTCCCATGCATCCCATGGCCAGTCTCCACTCAGGCTGTTGCAGCCACCACTGGCCAGCTGCCTCTCCCTGGAATTGACGCACCAGGAAGTCTTTGGGAGTGTGGGAAAGACACACATGCCCTGCTGGCTGACCATCAAGTGTTTGATCTGCCCATGGCTTTTTTTGGGAGCCTCTGATTCTCCTGACTAGGAGGAGACAGTCTAACATATGAGGGGGGAGGTGGTGGGGGTTTCCAAGGAGGAGGAGGAAAAGAAGGAGGAAGGGGACGAGAAACAAATGCAGAGAAAAAGCAAACGCGGCAACAAAAACAATCCGTGGTGGAGGAACTTTGGCAATGGGAGTAAAGGCAGGATCCCTGCAAGCCGCAGGCACCATCTCCCCTTCCTTCTTCTCTTCAGGAGCCAGGCTCAATACCACCCCTCTCGGCTCTTTACCCATTAAGCAATTATTGTGATCTTCCTCCCTTGAGGAACTGGCTCCCATCTCCCGTCTCTCCCACAGGGACTGTTCCTCTCCTGAGGTAAAGTCTTTCCTGTCTTTCCCTCCATGGCTATTTTTGCATGGTCAAAATATCCTGGGGTAAGCATGGAAAATATCCCTGTGCAGCCGGGAATTCTGCACAGTTCCCAAAGCTGCTCAGGGTCTGCCCCATGATATTTACCTTAGCCTGGGATTTTCAAAAATCACTAGTTTGGAGGTTCTTTTAAAAAATCCCGGTGTGACCCTGCTTGTGCCTGTACTGTGCAAAAACCAAACAGGAGCAGGATCAGTTTATTTTTCCTGCCCAGCTGCCTGATCTCCCTGCCTGACGTTCATTCAAGCTGCCACTCAAAAACAACAGCCAATCAGAACAATTGGCATATTTTCCTCAGTACAAGCTTTATTTTAAATCAATCAGCAGACGTATTCACTAGTTTTCTCCCTCTGACAGCAAAATCTTACTTTAAACCATTAAAAACACACATCAATTTCTTCCATTCCCACAGCACATAAACAGAAAAACTAATCGGAAGCAGACCAAGTTTATTTTTCCTGCCCCCCGCCTGACGTTCATTCAAACTGCCACTCAAAAAATCAGAACGCAGAACACTGGGCATGCTCAGACATGCTTCCGAAGTAAATACAGAAGCCCGGCTCATGCAGAGCAAACTGGAGCATTTCTCCTGGTCCTAATTCTGCTCCTGGACAGAAGTGGAGAGCTGTGCAAAGGGAGAAACCGGGATTTTAAAAAGTCCAGGTATATATGATCCCAGTTCAACCCTGGTGTAATTGTGCAGTGCAAAAACAGCCTATGAGTGAGGGCGAAATCCTTTCCCTGTCTTGTGCCCTCCACTCCTGAAGGGTGCAGGGACCGCACCCTCATCTCTCCCCATTCAAAGACACTTATCTGATGAAAGCTCCTCTCCCGCAGATTTTCTTTGTACAAGAATCTTTTCTTCACCTCCCACCTTCCTGCACTACTCCATTTGTATACGCATATACAACACGCAATGATTACAAATGTCTAAAAATTTTAAAAGAGAGGAAATCTTAACCCTCTTTCCCTTTTGTGTAGAAAGGAGTTTGTCTTAAAGATCTAAATATATTTTATAATCCTATTATTTGGCACAGAAAACTGATATTTCTTGTAAAGTACAGGTTTCTCTATAAATCAAGTGTATTTTCATCAACAAGAACAGTTTCTTAAATATTTTCCCCCATCCTTTTCTAATCTCAAAATATGTCCTGTTGACTGTTAAAAATCTTTCTATACAACAAATATCCAATGCATTCAACTTTTCTTCTTGAATCTTCAGCCAATATGTCTTGTTTTGCTTTTGGAAAATTGGGTCCTTTCAGTTTTCTAGGAAAGGTGGTAGGCCCTCTCTCTTTCAAAGAGTGAAAGTTCACAGAGCCACTCCCTCCCCCCGTCCACAGTAACAAACTTCCAAATCACCTAACAGCACTAGCCAGAAAAGGGGCTAAGGGGTGCCGAGAACCAGTAGATCTACCCTAGGAACTCCAAGTGGTTGAATGGCATGAATAAAGAACAGTTAAATAAAGTACAGTGATGGGAGTAGTGAAAATTGAAGTAGTTTTCACTACTCCGCTTTTCAGCAGAAAGGATATTAGCAGAGGCAGACACACCACTCTGTGTCTAGAAGCAAATAAAATTAATAATGGCTTTTTAAAATTGAAAGCCTGAAGTTTTGTATGATGCTGGTCTTTTTCAATTTGTATCAGTATCTCTAAAAACTGTTCATAGGTTCCTTTCCCCCTCTATTCAGCCAACCTCTAGCTGTAAGTTATTAACCAATAAGAAACTTTTTTACTGTCTCTAATACAAAATTCCTTCTAGTCAAGAGGTGAGTTTGATTACAACTTGAGATCAGGACCATTTGAGCTGTGGCCCTATAAAATCAACTACATCATTGTCAGTTATGTATAGAAAAAACAAACATTTTCCTGAAAGTGTAGTTGATAGGGTTCTCAGTCTCTAGACAGTCACCGGCTACTGGCTGTAGCTGATTAACTCTTGGCTCCTAACCATTTCCTAAGTTATGTTTAAATAAGGGCTGCATCCTATCAGTTTTTCCTCTTTTCAATAGAGAAGGTGACTCTTTTTGATCACCAAAAATTCTATGCTGGGTATTGTGAGATCAATGCAAAGAAAAGCCACATATGTTAGTAAATATAGGAAGAAGAATCAGTTATCTAAAAGATGGGTGTTGGAGTGGGGGAGGTGCAATTTCACTGCTTGCCCAGGTGCCATTTTCTGTAGATACACCCATGAACCGAAGATTTGTTTAGCTAGGGACCTGACACAGGGATGATAAAGCTAACATAAAGAGCACTGATAGTTCAAATTCTGAAAATCAGGAAATCCCTTTGGAAAGCTGGAATGAGATAGCTGATTTCTAACCACAGCTCTTAATAAGCATGTGAAGAGAAGTCCCTCTAGCCAAAGGCTGAAGAATCAGTCCTTCTATGTTCTTAATATTATTAGCAAAAGGGAAACGACAAAGAGAAAATTGGGATATTTTGTATATGAACATGCTGAAAGAGTAGTAATTATATCAATAGTAGAATTTAACACCATCCTTACAATTGACATGTTTAAAATTATGCAATAACAGCCAATAATCAGAAAAAAGTGAACAAATGTGCATTGACTAAAGACAATTTTCAAAACAATGTTGACACGCATTCACAGAAGCAAGAACACCAGTGTTGGGACACCTCAGAGACATAATGGTGGACATGGACATGCACAATTTGTGACCAAGCAAACCAAATGCACTCTAACAACCAAGGACTGTGGGGATGACTAACATTTAAAAGCTGCACTAGACCTCCATACTGAGATTCATATGCTTCATCAGTTTGGTCAGATGTTGTGCAGGGCTGGTTTATAAACTTGAGGATTAGGTATAGATAGTTTCAATCCATCATGAACAACGTCATACATACATGTTTTCTGAAAAGCTCCACATGAGGTCCTAGAGCATGAGGGTCAGCATCCTTCACAAACCATACCACATCATCAATGGTCCACGTTAAAGGGTTTTTGCTCAAGGGCCGAACTGCATCTTGTCTTTCTGGTGAAGGACTTGAGGCTAATGGCACAAAAGCATTCAATAAATCCTGATTAACTTGCTGTGATTTGCTGTATCTCCCATTGTTTAAAGCTGGATAAGGTACACACACAAGCTACATACACATGCTAACATGAAGAAAAAATCAAAGCAAGGAAAAAATAAGAAACATGGGAGTCAATATGAAGAATAATAATATCTCTTTCCCAAACATACAGCTACTATTTACCAATAAAAATAAATTGGAAATATATTTATAGATTTCAGAATATGGATCTCTTCCCTAATTTGGCCCTCAGATGAGTTCTGAGTAGGAAAAAAATGTTATATGAAAGACAGCCCTGACTCCGTCTGAAGCACAAATGTGCTTTTCTCTTCAGTATCCTCCTAATCGCTTGTTTTCATGAAGCGAAGCATTCCAAAAGAAGGCCTATTTGGAGAGCTGCTGAAATTGCACAATGATGAACGCTGGCCATGTGACTTTTTAATGGCATCAAGTCTGAAATGATTTAAGGTCACATCAGCCCCCTTCAGTATTAAATCAAAGCAATAAAGTACACTGGGATGAAAGTGCATTTATGTTTTTACTCTTAGTCTCTCTAGAATTATAAATCTCTGTTGTTATCTCTGTACTTATTCCCCTCCTACACTTTGCTTATTTCTACTTTCTATGTACAATATTAGATTAAATGGAAGCTGCTTTTTAAACTTGTATGTACACATGGGAACATGAATGCACACAGAAAGGGAGGTTGGTGAGTTCAGAACACATTTGCAAGTACAATGTCCTAGTTTTCACTCCTTTTGTTGCGCTTACATTCTTTTTAAACAGCTGATTCAGAAGCAAAGGCAGTCTGCAGAAGAGACTCTGAATTTGGGATTTTGGTAAGGGAGTACTAACATTAAGTGGATTCTTTAGTGGATTTCTGCTATGCTGACTTCACCACATATGCTAACCCTACAATTTCTCCTGCTCCACTCTGTGGACAGTATGGACGGTATAGGTCAGTAGAGATACATATGGCTTGAAGGAATCAAATGCTGATCTTAACTTGAGATCTCCCAAAAAAGCTTTACAGGAGATGTCTTAAATCCACAGACATCGAAACAAAGAGAGAGAGAGAGAGAGAGAGAGAGAGAGAGAGAGAGAGAGAGAGAGAGAGCATGCCAGATGCACTACTCACACCCTCCTGAGCAGAGTTATGTCCTTGTAAGCACTCAGAGAAGAATGCTAATCTGCTTAAGATAGCAGCATAAAATAGTGAAATGCAGAATAGCTTAAGAGGGGAACTGAGAACTTCAAACATGTGGATAAGAGGCAACACAACACTAAAATGGATAGAGCTCCACAGGCACGTATTGACCAGGAGGACATATGGGGTCAAATGTCCCCGGGCTGCAGCCATTTAGTCATGTGGGGACAGAAAACACACCCCTATCCCTCCTCCTTTTCCCCAGGTCCAAACACTGACTTCATGACCTGGTGCAAAAAAAGTTTGGTCGTAGTGGGGGAGGGCGGCCACCCATGCAGGGGGTGGGGGTGGGGCGGAAAATTCAGACTTTACACCGGGCTACATTTTCCCTAGATATGCCTCCAGAGCTCCATTATGCATGTTATTGTCCATAAACTTCTTAAGGTGTTTAAACTGAAAAATTGTTGCATTGCATTTTTGCAGGTATTTTATAGCATTTATTTTATAGCTGGGGTCATTGCATAGATTTCTAAAATGGTGTTTGAATACAATTTGATGTTGAAATGGTACATGGATAAATTTAAGCATTAGAGATTCTACAAAATCTTCCAATTGTACCCAAATGTTTATTATGGCACATTGGGAATGTTGGGAGGGAGAAGGAAGAACAGGGACCGACACCAGAGGCGTACCTAGGCAAACTGGAGCCCTGGGAAAAACCTGAGTTTGATGCCCTCCCATGGGCGGCCACCCTCCCCCACCATGACCAAACAATGATTTTTCCCACCAGATTGTTTCAAAGTCACCATCACTCTATAGAACATGCCCCAATTCACAAATCTGAACACAGCAATGGGCCATGCCACACAGCAGAAATAATTTTTGGAAAACATTTTCCAAATGCTTTCAAAATGTTTTATTACTGCTATGAAAACATTTTATGATGTTGTATCCAGTCCCCCCAATTGGGGAAAACAGCATCACTTTCAATGTTATTTAAACTGGGGACCCCAGATTCTCCCTTTAAGGTGGATTTAAAAGGAGAATCTGGGCTCCCTAGTTTAAACAAGTGATGCTGGAATCCACCCCCAAACAGCATCATTTTCAATTGTGTTTAAACTAGGGAGCCCAGATTCTCCTTTTAAATCCACCTTAAAGGGAGAATCTGGGGTCCCCAGTTTAAACAACATTGACAGTGATGCTATTTTGGGGAGGATTCTCCCCCACCCTGAAAAGTGGGGACCTCAGATTCTCCCTTTAAATCCATGCTGAAGGGGGGTGGATTTAATAAAAATAATAGTAATAATAACCTTTATTAGGAATTGAGAGAATAAAAGAAAGAAAGAAAACAAGCATTGGCAGGAAGGGAGTGGATTTAAAAAGAGAATAAGGTGAAATTTAGGGGGTGTCTGTTGTCAGGGGTGCAATTATTAAGATATCAGCACCAAAATTTCAGAGTATCTTCATGAGACCCTACTGATGATACCACCCAGGTTTAGTGAAGTTTGGTTCAGGGGGTCCAAAGTTATGGACCCTCAAAGGTGTAGCCCTATCTCCTGTTAGCTCCCATTGGAAACAATGGGGGATGGGGGCACTTCCTTTGGGAGTCCATAACTTTGAAAACCAAACCTCACAAAACCTGGGTCATATCATCAGGAGAGTCTTCCAAAAAAAACCCTGAAATTTTGGTGCTGCTAGCCTAAAATCTGCATCCCCTGCAGGCCAAAAACAGAAAAAACACTGAAAATACAAAATCCCCCACAAACGAACCTGCATTTTTGTTGCCCACCACAAGGTGGTGCCCTGGGCAGCTGCCCACTTTTCCAAATGGGACCAACAGTCATGTTAAAATGTTAACGTAGAAGTGTTTTACATTTTTCAATGGCAATAATGTAAGTAAGATTTTTTTTGTCAGCCTTTTGGTGAATAATTAAACTGGAAATTGGAAGAAAAGTGGTAAAATAAATGTAGCTTCCATATATAGATTCAGATCATTCTAAAATTGAACATTAGTAACTTACACATGGGCAATTTGCTCTTGCTTGGATGCTTTCAGGAAGCACTTTTTCCCGCTGCTTCACCACAACATCATCAGGCACCTCCCAAATTTCCCCCATATTTTTTGTGATCTTTCCTAAACCTATTTTTGTGAAATGTTTTCAGAATCACAGCAAAGTTGGGGTAGCATTCATGTGGAAAGAAAGTTGTGCATATTTTGACAGGACTATCGTGGGAAAGCTAGGGCAGGAACCAAGGGTTTATAAAATAATTGGATCTTCCTGAATCCACTAGCATCAGCAACACAATTTTCCCTTCTCCGTCCTCCTGTACTGGCCTTTTCTTTCCTTGCCACCAGAAATTGTAGATTAAGAGCAGAAATTTTAATTCTACACTCACATAAGTTCTTTGAATTCTCAGCTTTCCTTTTGTAAGAAAAAGAAAATCTCTAGATTCTTTACTTATAAAAATATACCTTTTCACTAGTCACTAGTGGGAAGAGGGCTGCTGCCAAGGGAGTAGAAAGGGGAAGATGTGGGAAAACTTGTTATGCAGAAACCACAGAAGTCCATTCCCATGTAGAAAACAAGACTGTCTATTCTTACTTTCAGACCTTTCCAAAATATCAGATATTTTTCTTATGGCTGAGCTACACAATTCACTTTTAATGAGTCAGATCTGGGCTTCACAGCACTGAGAGAGTTTCCAGACCTGACTCGGTTCTCTATAGCCAGACAGTGGTTGAGGTAAAAGTCTGGCAGGGGGCAGATATGTCTTTTAAAAGTCTGGCAGGGGGCAGATATGTCTTTTAAAAGTCTGGCAGGGGGCAGATATGTCTTGGACCAATGGCACAGGAGGAAGAGCTTTATGTTTGCCATGTACCCTTTTCCCAGGGCAAAATGACCATGGAAGGAGTTAGTTGTCCCACTTTGGAGCTCAGTGGGCATAAGTACCTGGTCCTAAAGCATTAAAAAAATCACATTATGTAGTTTGTCCCTTAAGCCTCATACTGAAGATCCTTTTACTGAGATGCTGTGGATTGAAATATCATATACACAGCATGAGCTCTGCTACTAAACTACTGATTTTCATATTTTACATTTTTTACCTGTTTAGAGATTTAGATGGATTTTAACTCAATTTTAATGGAATACAAAATAATGGAATATTTCACTGACCAGGGCCCCTTTCCCTATGTGAGTATAGGGTTGCCAGGTCTTCCACTATAGTAGGAGACAGCTTGTATGTATGTATGAATGTATGTATGTATGTATGTATGTACACACACACACACACACACACACACACACACACACACACACACACACACACACACACACACTCACACACTAGCAGGGCACCCGTGCTTCACTACGCATACTTCATCACAGGCTCTCTATGAATTTCAGGGGGACATTCAGCATACTTCTTTACAGCCTGTTTGTGAACTTTGGGGTGACATGCAGCATATTTCCTCACAGCCTGTCTGTGGACTGATGGGTTTGTTTTCGCATATGTTGCAGCAGCTTCCTGTAGTTGTCTTTTTTTAATGCAATGTATTATTGCTCACTTTCACCTGGTGGCCTCTAAAAGACATCATTTGAAGCAGTAGTTGTATTTTTGGGACACAGAAAGGAAGTGTTCTGCCACTGGATGCTGATGAGTGAGAAGGCTGTGAAGAGGTTCAGGGTAGGGTTGAAGGCGGGGAGCTGGACTGTACCACCATCCCTGGGGACTCATCCCGCCACTTTAGAGCACGACACCAAGCACAGGGTGATTGGAGGCCATGAGCAATAAACTTGTCTCCACAGTAAGCAATCTAATGTCCATATGCAAAACTGACAAATGTTTAGTAGTCCAAGGTGATAGTGTGGTTTGTAATCTATTTTGATAGTATTTGGCTGCAGCGGCGTTGTTAACGTGAGGGTGGGTGGAGGAGTACTTTTTCACAGCCTGTCTGTTAACTTCGGGGTGACATTCAGAATACTTTTTTGTAGTCTGTTTCTGAACTTTGGGGTGACATGAAGCATATTTCCTCACAGCCCGTCTGTGGACTGATGGGTTTGTTTTCAAATAGGTTCACATGCGTTGTGGAGGGCGGTGGTAGAGTGCAGTTGGTGAAGGACATGAAGCTGGTAGTGTTGAACTGTCACCCTTAGAATGTTTGTGCAGCATGTCTGTGGACTGAGCAGTTCGTTTGCCCTTAGAATGTTCACGCAGATGGCCAGAGATGAGCAGTGAAAACAGTAAATGTGTAATAACTCGAGTGGAAGTGAATATTTTGGGAAATCCTTTCTTAGTGAGCACCTGGAATATGTAAGGAACAGGTGTGCCAAAATTCATGTGTGTGGCTTTGGTGGTTTTTGAGTACTGTTGATGAGTCAGTCAGTGGTATTTCGTGTTATGATGATGATGATGATGATGATGATGATGATGATGATGATGACGACGACGACGACGACGACGACGATGACAGATGGATGGATGGTGGAACAGCCCTGTCTTGGAGGCCCTGTGGAACTGAACTAAGTCCCAAAGGGCCCTAGTCTTAGCTGACAGAGAATTCCACCAGATTGGGCCAAGGACCAATAAGCCCTGACCTGGTCGAGGCCAGCTGGACATTCTTGGGGCCAGGGGCCATCAGGAACCTACTTCTAGCAGAGCATAATGCTTCCCAGAGGCAGTATTGGGAGAGGGAGTCCTGTAAATACAATGGTCCCAGATTGTACAAGGCCTTAAAGCTGTGGTGGAATTCAAATAATTTAACAACTGGTTCTGCCAAAGTAGTGCAAACCTGCTGAATCCCACCACTGTTTGGGGGGCAGGATGCGGTCTATACTGGCAGTGTACTGGCATGCTGATATCACTTTCAGCAAAATTCAGAAATGACAACATGGGATGCTCTAAGATTTGCAAACGTAAGAGCCAAAATGACAGAGCCAAAATAAACAAGCACTTGCCATGGTTGCTATTAGATAATCCATCATGAAAAACAGATATCTAGGCTATGCCTTCCCAGCCACTCTTAACTCATGGAAGTGGAACTCATGGGGAGAGCAAGTCTATCAGACACATACCAAATTTACAAATTAAAACTAGCATATTGAATGAAGTTCAGAACCTAATTAGTAGTCAGTGAAGCCACTACAAAATTTGCAATTTCCTCAGTCCTTCTTAAAATGTATAGGGAAGAGTCCTTCTTGTGTATTAATTCTGCATTTATGAATCTGAAATGAATCATACCAGGGATTAAATACATTAATAATGATTTCATCTCTCACTTGTCTATGGTATTCTAGGGCATTGTATAATCACAATTAAGCAAGTTGATAAAGAATGCTCACATTACAAAGAGAGAGGAGTGTTTGAAACCAATAATCATACTTAAAGATCATAATTTAGGTAAAATTCAATTTCCTGGCTTTGGCAAGCAGCAAAAAAAAGTAAATGGGATGTTCAGAGGCTAAAGAAGCATTTCAGAGGATAAATTAATCTATTTCTATGTTCTTGAACAATGTATGCGAATGGTGTAACAGCATCAGGTACTTTTTTGAGATTAGGGCAAAATTTTATCAGTCTACTATTTAACTCAAACTGCATCCTAAACAGAGCTATACCATTTTAAGCTGTAGAAACTCTGATCTGGTGTCTGGAGGCAGGCTAATAAATTGAAGCTTAATTCCAACAAGACAGAAGTGCTACTGTGGGCAGAAGGTTGAACCCAGAATTTGAGGAGTCACCGGTTCTATATAGAGTTGTACTCCCTTTGAAGGAACAAGTCCACAGTCTGAAGGTGCTCTTGGACCTAGGTCTACTGCTGGATAAGCAATGCCTTTTACCAGCTGTGACTAGTTAGCCAACTGTAGTTTTTTCTGGGCAGAAAAGATCTGGCTGCTGTGCTGCATGACCTGGTTACATCTAGATTAGTTACTGCAGCTGCCCTTGAGAAGGGTTTGGAAACTTTGGTTGGTACAGGATGCTACAGCCAAGGTGTTGAGTGGAGTGGGTTGTTGGAACCATATCTCTCCAGACTTGGCCCATCTGCACTGGTTTCAAATTTGTTTCTGGGCCCAATTCAAGGTGCTCATTGTTAACGGAAAGTTAACAACGAGCACCTTGAATTGGGCCCAGAAATTGGCCTGTATTTAAGTACTGCTTAACCCCTTATGAACCTGCCTGACCATCACAGTCAACTTTGAAGACCCCGATTAGGATGCCTCACCTTCTGAGATTAGGTGAGTGGCAACCTTCTCACTCATGGTCCAAAGCTCTGCAGCATTCTCCCCAGGGAGATTTGCCTGTTTTTTTCTGTTGTGCCAGTGGGTGACGAATTTTTTTTTTGCATTCCCTCAAAGATCCCCAGAGGTGGAGCTACCAAGGGAAGGTGGGGCACATTGCACCAGGTGGGGCGGAAAAGGAGAGAATGTGATGCTATGATGTCACTTCTGGTATATGACTGGAAGTGAAGTCATGGTATTGTGCAACATCACTTTCTGGAATTTCCAGTACCCCAAAGCTCCTGGGAGTTAGCAACCTCAACAGAGAGACCAAAATAACCCTGGAAAACAGCCACATCCCTTCCGACTGTCATGCCCCCAACCACCACTATAATTTAGCATGCTAAATTATTTTATATAGTGTATTTGTACATAATTCAGCAGTAGCCATAAATAGTCACTTATTCCTGTAACTTAGAAGCTTAGCAGCCTCTTAATTTTACAGTTGCTCCTTGCTGTATCTTCCTGTCCAACATTCTCAAACTATGTACTAACTTTTCCAGACCATCCTTTTCATTACACTGATGCGGAAGGAAAGCTGAAATCTCACAAATGTCAAGTTTTGGTTCACAATCACAAACCTGTGATTACATAAAGTCATAAACTGGCTACAAAATGCTGACATTGTGATGAGGCTTTCCAGCAAATATCTGCCAGCTCAGATCAACAGAATTTACATACAGGGCAAAAAAGGGATTTCCCAATTAGCTGCAATTTAGATAAAGGGAACACTATTGTTGGAGCCGGTTCCTGACTCATTATACAAATGAGTTTTATTAATTTCATCTTGGTTACCTCTCAGTTAATTTCATCATATTTAAGAAAAGACAGTCATACAAGTGCTACCTGAGTTCAGAATGGAAAGATAAGCAGTGGCATTTAAAATACTAACAAACTTTATTCCAGCAGAAACCTTTTTAGAAAGAGCTTGATTCATCAGATGCATAGGAGTCTAACTCCTTCAGGTCTTATTTATATACCAAGCAGAACAGAAGGGGGTTATTACAAAGAGGGGCCAGCTCAAAACGGAGATCTGTTTGAAAGACTAATAATTTCATCTAGTGTGGGTGTGAGACACTTCCAACTATTAGTTGGAAAATATAAATCTATAAGGATGAAGTGACACAAGCAACAGGAAATTGCAAGTGAATAACCCCCATCCACGATGCATCCCATATTGTTCTCAAAGTCCCTCAACTTCAGAAATGCCATTTGGAGGTAGCAGTGGACTGTACAGGAAAGCCCTTCCATGAATCTGAACCACTGACACTTTAATAGGATCCAGGCCCATTTAATGAATTAGGAAGAAGTTGTTATTGACTTACATTAAGACACTTAGTTACCGGTATTTGGATAGATATAACTTTGAAATGTAAAAGATATAAGAGATGCTTCAATAATTAGAAATGAAGGAAGATGCTTGTAGCATTCAATTGCTAAAGGCCGGATAAAGGGATGCTTTTGAGAAGTAATCCCAGATACATGATTCAGAACAGACATATGCTAGGATACTAGGGGAATGCTCCAGCACATTAAATAAAAGCTAAGGAAAAATAGATTTGAAAAATGGGGGATTTTCAAAACGATGGGGGAAAGCTACATAATTTCGTTTTCAAAAAGACAATACAAAACATAGACATAGCTGGAATAATACATGCATCTTAGATTCTATCAGAGTCTAGCAATACTGTATCTATTAATTTAAAATCTGCTTCTTTCATCCTTTGCAAATAAAAACACCTTTCAAACAACTATTTAAAAGTTAAGACTTTTTCTATTTGCCTACAAATGCTTGTGCTTTTATATCAAATTTGCTTTCCTTCCTGGGGGATATATATATACATAAGAACATAAGAACAAGCCAGCTGGATCAGACCAGAGTCCATCTAGTCCAGCTCTCTGCTACTCGCTACTCCATCTAGTCTCTGCTACTCTGCCACTCGCAGGTGCCTTTGGGAGTTCACATGTAGGATGTGAAAGCAATGGCCTTCTGCGGCTGTTGCTCCCGAGCACCTGGACTGTTAAGGCATTTGCATATAATTTGCTTTCCTTCCTGGGGGATAATAAATTAGTTTCAAATGTAACTTTGAAATGTAAAGGACTATACAACATGTGACCAACCAAACCTAACATGCAGTCTATTAGCCATGGACTATTCAAAAATATGTTTAACAGCTCTTCTATTTTTGTCATCTCATGCTGCCCTTACATAATGGGAAAGGCAGGCAATTAAGGAATAACATATATGTAAATCCTGGACAGACCAACACCAACTACATTAAATTTGTTGAGAGGGAACCAATGACTCCCTTCTAAAAAGTGAAGAGCCTTGTTCCAGAAGAGGAAGATTTTTCACTTAACAGAAAGAAGGCACTGGACCCAATCCAACAACAACAAAATCTTTATTAGGCATTAAATAGAATAAATACAAAATGATTTTAAAATCCGCTGCTTTGGAAAAAAATACAGGTACGAAGTAAAAAATTGGTGTCACTAATTATTGGATCCAATCCAACAGAAGCCAAATAGAATACCAAAGAATTAATTTAATTTAATTTAATTTAAAAATTAAACCATTAAAAAAATTAAATTAAAAATGTAAAAAAGAAAAAGCGACTCTAAAACCTAATTAAGCTTTTACTGCATAAGAAGTATGAGGCTATATTAATTGGTGGATATGGATTAACACAATCTTATCATTATCAAGATGAAATAAAATATATTATGTTACCACTTCTGTTTCCTTCCAGGTAGGTTCCATTTTGGGTTGGGCTTGATGATTGATGCCTCAAACCAATAGTTGATGGTCCTCCAGAAGCAATCTGACCAGAACGATGAATACAAGATGTTGCGGAACCACCTCCATGACGTCCATCTCCAGAGTTCTGCCTCTTGGAGTACATGGTGCCCATACAATTGAATGCAGAATCAGTGGGATCTATATTGTAGTGCTTTGCGGTCACTGGATCAACCAGGTAATCTCCAGGTATGACTGTTTCTATTCAAAATAAGATAATCAGGATCAAAGCTAGTGTAGAGTTGGCTTCAAAATTATATTGCTGTTTTCATTTAGCCTTAAATATCAAACAACAAATCATTTAAAAACTACAACATTAACAACAATTATTTGTGAAATTACCTATATTAATTCTGGGACATCATCTCTCTGCCTATGAAATAAATTAATAATACATGTTAGCCATGAGAGTCTACTTGACTGTAATTGCAGTGCTTGGTTTGATTCAGAAAAATTTTCCCCATAATTTGGGAAAGTATATGGTTAGCCATTAAGGAACTATGTAGGTTGAACAGGTTTCTGGTGGACTGGAGCACAGGTTTCATTTGCCTAATGACATAGTGACCTACACAGTAGATGGGATTTAATGGCCATCAATTCCCTCATATTAGAATGCCAGTTTTATTACACCAATGTGTTTATTTCTGCACATGGACAGAGCCACCTTGGTACAATCTGCAATTGTGATGGACCTAAGGAAAATGGAGTATATAAACTCAATTCTGAATAATGCTACTTCAAAGCTAGGAACATGCAGAGGCAGGAGAAAACCTGACTGTGGAGGATTAATTCCTCACACAGCCTGTGTATGAGAGTGACATGCTGGGTGTGGGTGGAGTTTAGAATTCAGAGCTACTGACAGATTTAGTGGGAGGGGGGAATTTTTGGAACCAGAGAGTTCAGATGTATTTAGTGCCTGTGTTTAGACCTCTGGTATTGGTGGTGAAAGAGTATTTGGAAAAAAGGACTCTACTCTAGCCAAAGAGGGGAACAAATTTCTAGGAAAAGCAGGATTCCTAGTGCAAGATCCAGAAATAGAGCTAGTTTGTCTTTTAAACTGTGCATGTAAACCAGAGGGAGTTGGCTGAATGAAAAAGATGGTGTCAAAGAGGGATCAGCCTCTAACCAGGAGATGAATTTTAACTTTGTGTGGGAGAAGAATTCCCATCTCTAGTTCTGATGTGGATTTATTTCAAAAGCTCTGAAGACTGAAGTGATCCTACAAACTGGGGAAGTTTGAAGGGAAAGGGGAGTTGTGTAAATACTCAATTCCTTCTAGATTTTGGGTACCATAGATTACACATGAACCTCTGAATGTAAGTCAGAGTCAAAACTGTATAAAAACAAGAAAATATATCTTGTTTCAAAGAATTTAGAAATCTGTAGAAAACTGAAATATTGTCAAACAGCCTAATGCCATCTGGGGTGTACAATTAAGAACATGTTCTTTCCTTCTCACCAAATTTCTTTTCCTTATCTTATTCACCTGAGAAGTTTTATAAAATTCTGATGTTTTACAGTTGAAAGCCTCTAGCATGATAATTTCTGAGATCAAACACAAAAGGGGAAAGGTGGGAGATACCCCAGTGTCACAGCAATATACCTATCTGGCAATGAGTGTGGGGTTTAAGGCAGAAACGGTACACAAACACCATATGGTTTTCAGGGATCAGATATGTTCAATTAACACACTGGATTTATTTGAAAATTCTCCAATACAGATATAAACTCAAAGTTTCATATAGTACAACAATGGAGGACAAATGATTTTCTAAATGTGTGAAATAAACTAAATTATGTGCTAGGACACTGTGGTAAAATGGATGGACAAATTTCACCTCAGGCACATGACTTACTAGTGATGGCCATGTGTCTTACAATTGTAGTGTTATATGCCCTTACTTGATTCCTTACATGTTTCTAGTAATCACTTGGCATAAACACTTTGTTTGGAATGGTACAATAGGGATAGGAAAAATGGAACACAGTCTAAAACAGAGGAATGAGACAACTGAAACTACTTTGGTTAGACTGTCTCAGCATATTTATGCATGTACCTCTTACCCACGGCTGTTTGCTTTGCAGTGGGGTTTTCCCACAGTGATATTCTTTGGAGGTAGGGTTGCTAACCTCCGGCTAAAGATCTCCTAGGCTGATCTTCAGGTAACAGAGATAACTTGGTCTGGAGAAAATGGCTGGACTCTATGGAATTATAACCCACTGAAGTCCCTCCCCTCCCCAATCCAATGCTCCTCTGTCTTCACCTCAAAATTTTCAAGCATTTCTCAACCCAGAGCTGGAAATCCTACTTGGAGGTCATCCATATAACCCTGGTTAGCTTCTGAGATCTGACAGGATCAGACTAGCCTAGGCCATCTAGATACATGTGACAGAATCATAGGAATAAAAAGAGTAATATAAAATGTTCAGACTATAGAAGTACTGATTAACAGGAAAAGGAAACTGAGCTCATGATTTGCAAAGGGAAAAAATTGAGTGATGGAAACCATATCACTGGTAACACCAAATTAAGCCTTACACAGAATCTGTGTCTGAATATGACAATTCACTTCACAGAGCCACTCATCTTTTGAGATTTTCAGAGAACAAGAGAAGTTGACTATGTTTTGAGCAAATATAAATGTAAATAAATGAACTGCTTTAATAACATGTGATATATGTGTAATGTTATTGTGTAATGTTGTTGCTGGCCTGCTGTACACCACCCAGAGCCCTTCGGGGATGGGCGGTTTAAAATCTAATATATAAAAATAAATAAAATATATATATTGTGTAATCACTGAATCTGCTTCATAAATACTGGGTACAGAAAATGTATGACTAATATCTACCCTTCTTTGATTGACCAACAATGGGTTAGATCCTGTGAACTTGAGCACAAGGATAGGGACCCTCACACATAACATAGCTGACTCGTATTACATTGTCACCATTCTGTATTTTAGATTAAAAGATACAATTTTCAGAGTTAAAACTTTATCAGAAAAAAGTTGGGAATTGCACTGTGAAGAATGAGAAACCCTGCAGTTTTATATCAGCATAATATGATGGTAGAAGAATAGAGTTAGACAAGAATGAAGGGATTAAATTATCACAGAGAATTTTCTTACAGTTTCATGTATGTTAGCATATCAAAGAACCAAGACAGCAGAAACAGCAAGACAGATAGTAGAGTATATGACACAGTTCAACATACCAACCTCATGACACCATTCTCTCTCTCTTAACCTACCTTCCTTTCTTTATAATTCATCCTTCATTTTGAACTGTGCCTTCTCTTCCACATCACATCATTATTTAACTTCAAATACCAGACTATCTTTTTAGACCCTTCAGTTTATTACTGATGTCACAATTCTGAAATCAGATGTGCTTTCCTTATGCTAGAACAGTGATCTATGATTTGTGATCCAGGCCTTTTCTGCACCGTGCCAGCCCCTGACCTTGCCCCCTGGTGTCCGCTGCAATGTGAAGGGAGGCTCCGCCCTCCCAGCACATACCCCACCTTGCAGGCCCCAGCCCAACACCAACCGTGACCGCCATGCATACAGGCCTTCAGGCTGGGTATCACCTCTTTGTCCCCCACAAGTGCCCTCCTCCCCAGGCCAGCAAAGGCCCTGTGGGCCATCACTGGGCTCTTTCATACCACTGCAACTAGGCCTGACGGGCCTCTCGATCACTCAGCGGCGCCCAGAGAGCAAGCGAGGAGCGCTCCGCTTGCTCCAATGGTCTCAAACGAGGCCAGGGCCAGCTGGGCACTGTCTTATATAGGTGCACCCAGGCTCCCCATTACGTGACAGGGTCCCGTCATGTGACTCCCAGCCCGAAACAACCATGCCCCTTTGCAGCAGGGCTTCCTCAGCTTTCCTTTCCCCAGTGTGCAAAATCAGAGGATAAACCAAAGTTGTATGGAGCTAAAACTGACAGGGGAAAACCATGCAGAAAAGGTCCTAGACATGTTAAGAAATCAATCTAATTGTTTGTTCCACTGGCTTTAATTAGAAGCACGTTTGAAGGCATAACCCTCTCCGCCCCACACACATTTTCAACATACTCATAACTGGGACTAAATTCTCAGGGATTGCACCCTTTACCCAAAAGAACTTCCCTCCCAAATGTCCAGCAGCATCCAAATGGCAATTAAAACTCTCCTTTGCATGGTGCAATGACTAGTGGGAAGTGGAAGTGCTTGTTATAAGAACACCAGTTCAGAGTATTCTATTTAGTGACAGGTATCCCAAGAATGATCCATCAGGTGCATATATGCTTTGTGCTAAGCCACTCCCTTTCCCTGCTGTCCCAGCTCTCCTGTCTCCCATTGACTGAGAAATCAGACCCAGAAAGCAAACCATTGGAATAATTATCCAATCAGAAGCTTTCTGACCATTCTCATATACTGGGAATGATTCAGTTGCATTGGTAGTTTTTGCATTCAGTTTGCAACTCAGAGCAGATAACAGTGACTCAAAATGATGAGGATTATTGTTATCATAACTGTGTTTCACAACCACCCAACAAATTTCATCTTCTCCGTATTGTTATTCTCCAAAGGATAACTCAACTATCCTGGAAATCTGTTTCTCACCATTAGCAGACAAGAGCATGAATTTGAAATATACCCAGGTTCCCTTCAGCCTACATATTAGGCGTAGTTTGTCCCTGAACTGCTCCTCCGCTGCTGGCACTTTGGGTTTAGTCTTGCCTAAGGCTATCCCTTCATCACTATGGTACTGATTCTGCTTCCTTCCAGATGGCTCCTTTGCCACCGTAACTCTTCATTATGTTCACACATTGGTAGAGGCAATCTATGGCCCTTTCTTTCTATTTCTATTTCTCTTTGTCTCTGCCTCCCGCCACCCCCATTTAGCCCCATTTCCCTGTACCCAGCTCTCTCACTCATTAGCCTCTGATTATTCAGAGCCCTACTCAAGTGATTTTCCCCCTTCTGCTAGCATCCTACACTCCCTCTCTTTCTTGTCTTGATACAGGGCTTCATGCCACTTCTTCCGACCTCAGCCTCAGACCTCAGCCTCACTCAGAAAAGTCTCAAAAAGCCATGTGATGCTTTTATATCTTTATTCTTTCATGAGATTCTTAATTGACATTTTCTTCTAATAACACTAATTGCTTTTGAATCTGAGAACTGGGAAGTATGCTTAAGTGCATGTGCACTGTATAAACAAACATTTAATTTTACAGCATATAGGCCATGCTGGTTAGTGAGAAAATGTGACCTCTAGAGCATGGACATAAGAAACAGGCACACTGGGGGAGGGGAACAGGACAGTCTGGCTTGCTTCTAATCTCCACTATGTGTTTTATCCAATATGTGCACAGGGCAACGTAGCTATAAGGCTGTGGCTACTCAAACTGAATACACAATTCTTAGGAATTTGCCAGGAAGGGGGTATTCTCGTGTTTTTATTTTATGTGTATTTCTGAGGTTGCTTTAATGTCTATCGCATCTGCTCTCATCAGAAGATGACCAGGGAGAAACAACTTGTTTCACTCATCCATACCTGCAAATTTCAATCACAACTCATCATTGCTGTTAATAGGACTGGTGCTTTTTTCAGTTGCTTTCCAGGAAGTTAGTTAGTTAATAGTTTAATACGGCCAAAGGAAAGAAAGCCAGGAAGCCATTTCCTTTGTTCTAGAATTCCTCTGCTGCGGTTGTAAAGGTTCGCACTAGTTATCCTGAGCCTCTTTGAACTTTCAAACAGTAGTATCAAAAGAGTAAGCCACTGTTTTACCTCCCTGCACACAACTTCTGGGTTTTATGAAAATGGGGAGGAAGAACATTCCACCGCTTCGAAA
The DNA here is from genome assembly GCF_021028975.2 of Sphaerodactylus townsendi. NCBI lineage: Eukaryota > Metazoa > Chordata > Lepidosauria > Squamata > Sphaerodactylidae > Sphaerodactylus > Sphaerodactylus townsendi. The sequence goes on along the minus strand of NC_059425.1, from coordinate 123,258,089 downwards.
GGAAGAAAGACGAGGAATTGAAATGATGGAGTCAAGTGCAATGGGGACTACTTCAATGCATCAGCCCCCAGATAGAAGTTTATCATCCCCAATCTTTCATATATTAGGGTTATAAAATTCAAATGCTTCATATGGAAAATAATTTTTAAAATCAAAAAGGTTTCTATTATTATGTCATTTTATGTTTCTGATAAACAAAATGCTGCACTTATTTGGATTCCTCAACAGTTCAAATATCTGTCAGATCTTAGAAAATGACAACTAAACATGAGGAGCACTGCATAGTTTCCGTTTTGTACTGTGATACATCTAATTTCATTCAGGTTCAAGCTGCATAATATTTCTGGACAAATTTTGACACACGACTCATCCATATATCTAATTTTGAAGTGTGCCCCATGCCTGGGGATAGCTAAATCCTCCCAGGTCAGCAGATGAATCTGAAACATTTTTTAAATGGGGGTTAAATCCCCCCAATAAAAAGTGTTCTTTGTGCAAGTGCAGAGAACCCACTTAGGCTGACAGCAGTGCATAGCCTGGGAGCCATGTTGGGCCCGGTGGTGGCTCCCATTGAGAGGGTGGGGGAGAAGGACAGGCTGATCCCAGTGGCCTCGGGGTGCCCACCTGGAGGAGTCCAGGTGATCTGCTGAGAGAGGGGGGAGGGAAGGAGTGAACGGGAAAGGCTACTCCACTGGGGTGGCAGAGCCTAGGATCCTTGGCAAGCCTGTCCAGCTGCAGCCAGGAAGTGAGTGTGTATGTGCAGGGGGAAATGGAAATCTCCCTGTGAGATTCAGACAAATCTGAGGATATTTAAATCCAGTGATTGGAGCTGAGAATAGGGACGTCAGATCTTTCCGGTCATATGTTCATATCTATTCATGGAAGGAAATGAACTGCACTTTCAATTATGTCACTGAGGCTGGTTTTTCACAGCAAAATTGCTCCTCTGTTAGCATGGGAAATGCCCCGGTGCATTGGAGAGTTCTTCATTGCCCCTGTTGCTGCAGCATGTCTGCCACACTGTTGCCCCAGTGCCGCCCCAGAGCATTGGCTTTGCTCTGTGGCTTTCCAGAACTGCCAAAATGGAGGTTCTTTTTTAATGCCCCTGTGTTGCTCCAGGGGCTTCCCTGCTGTGAAGAACTCTATGGCAGCAGCACCAGGGTCATTTTTCCCACCTCAGTGCTCTGGCCCACCCCACCAAAACACGAGAATACCCCCTCCCCCCAACACGCAAGGAGTTTGCAAGGGGGAAAGGGGTGATTCTCTTTGTTTTAAAAATTTTTTAAAGTACTGAAAGTGAGTGGGGGGAATGGGGTGAGTTTCAGCAAATCCAAACATAGGAAATCGAGACTGCCCTCCCATGCCTGGAAGAGACTGCGAAAGAGCTCAGTGCTTATGGGAAAGCCCCGAGAAAGCCCTGGGCTCATGGGGAACCAGCTTGGGCTTCCCTTACTGGCCCTGACTCGAGTGAAGGAAAGAGCCGGGCAGTCGTATGAAACTACAAGCAGGGTAGGAAGCCCCGCAGCAGGTACGCTCCCGGATATGCCACAGGGCATTTTGAAAATGAAAAAGCAGCCTGAGAAAAATTAAGTGCACTACTGAGATGAAAGGTCCAGTCCTGCATGCAGGCCCAGAAAGCTGCCCCTTGGACAGAGACAGGATGACAGGCTATAGCTCCCAATGCATCTGCACTGAAGGTTCTGTATAACTGTATTCAATCCATGTGAAAACACCCTAAACCATGGTCTCCAAACTATGGCCCACAGGCCACATCCAGCCTGCTACAAGATTTTATCTGGCCCATAGCAACTTGAAATATTTTTTCAACCATACAGGTGGATAGTTAACACAAGCAGTTCTGTCCACCATATTCCTTTCTTTACAATCAAAGTGGTGTCAGCCTGGTGAGCTCTCATTTTTACCTGGGCCATAAGCTTTAAGACTCTCAAACCATAATTATTCAATGGTAACCTCACCCATGCTGATAAAACGAATCAGGTTTCCATATACTGACTTTTTGACAATGCTTTAAAATGATCATGTTGAGGAAGTAGTGTCCAAATAAACTCAAAAAGTAGTGTCTACATTTTTGCACATATGCAAACAAATCATAATAAACTGTGTTTCCGCAACAAATGGGGCAGAGAAAGTGTACTGGATGTCGCTTGTTTCCACCCTATATATGTGGGTCATGTCGAATCCTTCTTCCTGTATCATCTCTTGAGTAACAATTGTTATGTGATGAGAATTGGAAGTCCATTCTAATAATTGGCTCCAAATTTGAAACCTCAGTTCTGTGATATTTTGAAATTAAAAAATCAGTTCCATCATTCCTATTAATCTTGTGCTTTAGGTTATGTTGTTTAGAATTGAAAACTCCAATTGCCAAAATTGTATAGAAAGGAGCAGAGGTGAAAAATAAAGGTGAATTTTTTTTTCAACCTTTATTAATGATTCAAGTTTATTTTGAATTTCTTTGTTTTCTTTTACTGAAGTTCTTTTTTGGAGTGTGTTTATTTTCCTTATTGTGTGTCACAACATTAGACAAATTCTAATTTCATTAAACAATCATAAATTTTCAGTATTTAAAACTTTAAAAATGCATAGCTTGGTTTTTTTTCACCTGTTAAGTAACTGATTATTTTGTCAGAGCATTTGCTAATTTTTGACATTTTTACTCATTATATATCACTTCTCTTTTTCTTTGTTTCTTTGTAATAGTCACATTTCTCTTTTGTCCTGAATCATATGCTGATTACAAAAAAGATCCAAGTAAAACTTATTCATCCATTTAAATTTTATTCATTCATTTATTTTATATAACTGATTTTTTTTCGGCCATCAGATATTTGTAAAATATACAGTGTGGCCCTTGTACTGAAAAGTTTGGACACTCCTGCTCTAAACCAGAAAGCAAACCAACACATGACCAGGTGTTAACTAAAAGGCCAGTCCAATTTAAAACTCACTGAGCTATACGCTAACATAATTCCTTCACAGCATCATTAGACAGCTGTCATGAATGGAAAGCAGTACAGTAAATAAATGTCAGTTTCTGCTATGTGCAAAGAAGATGTTTACAAATGGCCTATTATGCTAATATAATGTCCTCTTCCCTGAATCACTGTCAATGAGTATGTGAATAGGGGCGTATGGGTGGCAGTGCCATAACCCCACTTCTGACGGCAGCGTGGCTGTCAAAAAGAAAGAAAAAATCCATGTATACAATCATTGCATTCCATCTCATTTCAAACGCTGCAGACAACATAATGACCTCCTCTCCACAAGCCTTTTTAGATCAGGCAAATAGTTTTCTATTAAATTGTGTTGTGGTTGAGTGAATTGCACAGATCTCCCATACCCTTTTAAATCTGACCTTAATGTTTTATTTATTGTTTAAGGGATAATGTTCATGGGAGAGGAATATATGAGGCAACAAATGACTTGTGCAGGTAATTAAATGCTGAACCAAAGCTGAGACTACTGATAACCATAAAAGCCATTTATTTTGACTATACTCCAAAGCCGTGTACTGCTCTTATTTTATGAGAGACGACAAGAGGCAAGCCTGCTGTGGGATTAAATAAGAGAGAAAATAGAACAGAGGATGTTTATTGCATTTGAGTGATTGAACTTGTGTTGTTTTTGTCCATTCAGAATATTACTTGGAAGCCAGACTATAGGCATGCATGACTATTCTTTCCAGTCATTCTACAGGGTTCAAACTTGTCTGCCCCAAAGTTGCATGAAAGTAAAAAATGTGCAAAATGTTACAGAGTTATAATGCCTATTAACCACCTCCCCTTAACATTGCCAGACTATGATAGGGCAGGAGGATTCCCAGTTTTGGGCCCCCTTCCCACGGCACCTTTCAGCTGGCTGGTAGGGGGTCGTACCACTGGTGAACTGAGGTCTAGCCTCCTTGTCATCATAATACATCAGCATCACTTCCGGCACTCACTGGAAGTGATGTCATCATGTCACTGGGGATGCTCTGATATTTGGGTGAAGCCTCTATGGCAGGGATCTGCAACCTGTGGCTCTCCAGATGTTCACTTTCGGCAGGTGAGGGAAGTGACACTGACACATTGTTGACAATGTGGAGGCTAGTCCTTAGTTTGATGAGGGAAATTCCTCTTTCACAGCTGGTTCTAGTCCTTATAAGAAATTGTAAATATTTTAAAAGTTTAAAAATCAGTAACCATAAACAACTTGGAAGAAATTATTTTGAAGAGGTGAAGAATGTTCTGGATGAGAATGGAATAGTGTTCCATCCCACCCATCCACCTCACACAAACTTTCTGTCCTCCAAATAAATAAATAAATAGAATTGCTGTTACCTGTGACTTTCACATACAAATCTCAGCAAAACATTCATACCACTAAGCATAATTTGTAATTTGGCCCTTAGATCATTCTGGGACTGGCAAATTAGTTGAAAATAATTCAGCTGATGAAGAGCATACCAACATTGACAGGACAGAAAATTGTACCCAAGAATTGTTACAAACAAGGTACTGATAAATTTGTGACCGGTTTGTGATTTATTTATAAGACATTCTGAAATCAGGTACCAGCTGGGTTTAGAACCAGAATTGCAGTGAGTCAGTGTGAAGTCGAACCAATGCAAAATTTGTGCTCGAGGCCTACTGAAAGTCAACAAACTACTTGTTTTCACTTAACCATTTTATGGTCTGAGATAAATAGTATAACAGTGTATTTGTTTGAATACTTATATCCATTTTTCTCTCTCCAATGTCTTTGGGACTGAAATCACCTTAAAATATCATTCTCCTGTACCATCATTTTATTTTTACAACAAACTTTTGAAACGTGGTAAGCTAAGAATGTGTTTCTGGCTCAAGGTCACCCAGCAAGTTTCCATGACAGAGCCGGGATATGAACCTGGATCTCCCAGATTCTAGTCTGGTATTCTGCATACTACACAACACTAGCTCTGACCTTCTTAACCACTCTGTTTTCTTCAGGCATGTGCTTTCCAATGACTGGGTTTTTTTATTATTATTTTCTACTATGAAATCATCACTACTTTATATGTAGAAAAACAAGGATTTAGTGGCATCTTAGAAACTTGCAGATTATATTCCAGCTCAAATTTTTGTAAACTCACTTCATCTGATGCAATTATACAAAACTGCATTTCATATTATAGATTTTCCTATAAAAGAGAGATTGATTTTTAGAAGTTTCTTTACACAAGTATTCACTGTTAGATCCTACCTGATTCCATTTGTCCATTTTCATAATCTTCTGGGTTTTCTGAAGTGTTGTATTGTGGAAAAGGCTGATTGCTGAAAAGACTATCACACAATAAACCGCGACAAAGCTTTTTGAGGAAACGCAAAACATAACCAATGCTGTTCACTACTGGCAGGCTCAGGAGGTGTTGTTTTCCATCAAATGAAGCCGAAACTGAGGGAGGAATAGTGAAGAATTCGCCAGTCAAGATAAGTAAAAGAAGGCCATATATAAACTAGACAAGTTTTAACAGACCTTTGCCCTTTTGCTAGCCTTGATTTGGTCACAGTATTTGAGCAAATGATAAGACTCTTGGTCATTCACTAAAATACTGGTAAGACATAAGGGATGAAAATGGCACAGCATCTTATTAATTTTTACTGCTCAAAGTATTTCTCAGAGATGAGCCTTAAATTTTCTTCAGGAACTATAAAGTCTCAGTAGCCTCCACGTCATGGACGTAGGTAAGGGGGGGGGGGTTCTCAGGTTTGAAAACCCCCCCCCCAATTCATGTCTGAAGCTCCACCCCTCTGTTTGTGGGTTTTTAAAATATTTTAGTGCTTTTTCGGTTTTTGGCCTACAGGGGGCGCATTGTTCGGGCTAGCAGCACCAAACTTTCAGGGATTGTTTGGGGGACTCTCCTGATTACACTAGCCAGGTTTGGTGAGGTTTGGTTCAGGGGGTCCAAAGTTATGGACTCTCAAAGGGGGTTCCCCCATCCTCCATTGTTTCCAATGGGAGCTAATAGAAGATGGGGCTACACCTTTGAGGGTCCCTAACTTTGGACCCCCTGAACCAAACTTCACGAAACCTGGGATGTATTATCAGGAAAGTCTCTTATTGATACCACCCAGGTTTTGTGAATTTTGGTCCAGGGAGTCCAAAGCTATGGACTCCCAAAGGGGGTGCCCCCATCCCCCATTGTTTCCAATGGGAGCTAATAGGAGATGGGGGCTACACCTTTGAGGGTCCATAACTTTGGACCCCCTGAACCAAACTTCACCAAACCTGGGTGGTATCATTAGGAGACTCCTAAAGATACCCTGAAAGTTTGGTGCTTCTAGCTTAACAATTGCACCCCTGACAGCAGGCACCCCCCAATTACCCCAGATTCTGCTTTTAAATCCACACCCTTCGGCATGGATTTAAAGGTTTTTAACTGTACCACTGAGGTCCTCAGTTTAGAAGAAGAAGAAGAGTTTGGGTTTATATCCCCCCTTTCTCTCCTGTAGGAGACTCAAAGGGGCTTACAATCTCCTTGCCCTTGCTCCCTCACAACAAACACCCTGTGAGGTGGGTGGGGCTGAGAGAGCTCCGAAAAGCTGTGACTAGCCCAAGGTATTTTAATCACTAAATATTTTATCATTGTCTTACCTGACACCATTTCGCCTCCATAGCCTTGCTTGATGAGTGAGAACACTGTCTTTTGCTGGTGTGCGCAGTCAATGCATGCTTGTACAGCCTGCTGGAGCACCGTAGAAGGCCTTTCAGGCCCAAAGTGGTCTGGAAGTTGCTGTACTTTTTTTCTGTCAAGATATGGCCCCACATTGGCTTGCTTGTCAACATAAATGCAAACTGAAGACAGAAAATCCCAATGTCAATATCACAAGAGGTTACAAGAAGTCATCACAATATCATCTCTGTTTTTCCTTTATGTGTATTGGGGTGCATCTAGATGCAGTTATATCTCTTATACATGTAGAATGCAACTACACCCCTTATGCATATAGAACGCTCCATTTCAAAGTCTGCTCTTTTTTACATTAACACAAAGTGACATTTGTATGTTATATTTCAAAGGCAGCAGAGTTGATGGCAATAATTCATCTAGTGGAAAATAATAAGGGACACTAAAAAGTTGTTGTCTTTCTCTGCTGGTCACCATTGAGTATCAATTCTACTTGGTGTTGTGGGTTTTCTGGGCTGTGTGGACGTGGTCTGGTAGATCTTGTTCCTAATGCTTCGCCTGCATCTGTGCCTGGCATCTTCAGAGGTGTATCACAGAGGGAAGTCTGTTACATTGCCTTCAACAATTCTACTTGTATTTATCTAGTGTGTCCTATATGCTGTTCCTTGATGTATAAAATCTGAGTGAAATGTTACCAATTGGCTTTCACACAAACACACATACACACAAAGATGAGATAACATGTAAAGATATACAACAGCCTGTGCTCATAATGGAATTCCCATTTTTCCACTGTCAAGTAAAGGTGGGAACAATACACTGAATAACGATAGAGAAGAGGATGATAGATTTTGCCCAAGAAAAGTATTTTGAAGGGGAAACCTACAGTTTTAGAAAGTGAAGTGAAAGCTGAGAGCATTTCAGAAAAACAAATCACCAGAGCAGATGGGATATCAATACAGGAATTCCAAGCAACAGAAATGGGCCCCATCAAAATCTTGACAAGAATATGACAACTAATATGGAAAATAAAACAAGTGGCCCACAGGCTAGAAATGATCAATTTACATTCCAACTCCCAAAGTAGGAAATATCAAAGATTGCAGCAACTATTGAGCCATCACATAATTTCTAAAGTGACGCTCAAAATCTTATAGCAAAGACTCTTGCTATACATAGAGCAAGAACTGCTTGATGTTCAAGTTGGATTCAGAAAAGAAAGAGGCACTAGAGATCAAATTGCAACTTTACGTTGGTTACTGGACCATACAACAGAATTTCAGAAGAAAATCAGCTTGTGTTTTATAGATTATGGCAAAGTTTTTTACTGTATGGATCATGAAAAGCTGTCGCTGGTTTTAAAGCAAATGAGTATGCCACAGCATCTGATTGTTTTCATTTGTAACTTTTACTTTGGACACTTTGTAACTTTAACTTTGGTTACTGTTAGGACAGAATATGGAGAAACAGAATGGTTTCCACTTGGCAAAGGTGTTAGACAAGATCTGTCTCTTCAATCTGTATACAGGATATATCATAGAGAAAGATGGTTTAGGTTTAAATGGAGGCAGAGTGAAATGTGCAGGAGGGAGGAACATCATCAATTTGGGAAATGCTGATGATACTACATTACTCGCTTGAAATGACTATTGCTGAAAATTAAAGGAGAAGTGCCGAAGTAGGACTACAACTGAACATCAAGAAGACAAAAGCAATGACTACTGGATAAATACTCAGCTTTAGGATGGAAAATGAGGACACTGGCATTGTTCATTTCCTTGGCTCCTAAAAGGGAGAATGTAGAGAGAGATTCAGCATGGTGTAGTGATTAAGTGCACTGAACTCTAATCTGGAACCAGATTTGATTCCCCACTCCTCCACATGAGCAATGGACTCTAATCCGGTGAACTGGATCTGTTTCCCTGTTCCTACATATGAAGCCTGTTGGGTAACCTTGGGCTAGTCAAAGTTCTCTCCAAACGCTCTCACCTTCACCTTCCTCACAAGGTGTCTGTTATGGGGAGAGAAAGGAAAGAGTTTGTAAGCTGCTTTAAGACTCCTTACAGGACAGAAAGGCAGAGTACAAATCCAAACTCTTCTTCAAATCAGTAGGAGATTGAGACCAGGAAAAGTAGCCATGAAGGAGCTAGAAAAGATTCTTAAGTATAAGAATGTGTCATTGGCAACCAATACTGAATTAATTCATGCCATAGTAGTCCCTATTACTATGTATGGGTGTGAAAGCTAAACAGTGAAGAAAGCTGACAGAAAGAAAGGAAATAATTTTGCCTGTAGGTAGCAATGTCTTACATTGGTAATCTGCAGTATCTTACACTGCTATCTACCTTTAGCAAAAGATGTAACTGGGGCTAAAATGACAGCGACAGTCTGACACAGTCATCACAAGTGTTTACATATTGCCCCCTTCCTCACATGCAAAATAATGCGTTTTCAAACCACTTTCACAACTGTTTGCAAGTGGATTTTGCCATTCCGCACAGCTTCAAAGAGCACTGAAAGCAGTTTGAAAGTGCATTATTCTGCATGTGCGGAATGAGCCATTGTTACATAAATCAGTAAAATGGTCTGCAGCATAATTCTGCCTCAGCTATAATGGCAAGGTACCATGTAAATATTTTGCATGCCAGCACCTTGCCCTTTAAATGAGATAACAGCAATTCAAGGTTCTTCAGAAGCATGTATGTGTCTGTGTATCTATATATGTGCTTATTATAGACATGGTGTAAGTCTGTTTAAAGTAAGATGCATTATTATTGCTGGCTGCAAGACTGTTATCATTGTCTTCTTTCAGATCATATAGAATTACACTATGACAGAAATCAGATAGGTGACAAAAGGAATTATAACAGAGTGTAGGACATGGATGATGGCTGTGCAATATTTGAGATAATATACAGTTAGTATCACCATAATGAAAATCTAGTGCTTGGAGTGTTAACAGCCACTCAAGCTAAACAATAAAAAGACCCAAAGCAATCTATTCTGGGTAAATAGGACTATAATGGCAATAATACTTAGCATTACATAGCACTTTAGGCCATCAAAAGGCCATATAAACAAACAGGGGAAACCATTACACGCACAAACAAGGGACATAAACTGCACTACAGTGATCTGACAACAGATTTATTAATACAAAGGCGAGCTGAGGTAACTCTCTCTAACCATTGTGCTAAGCTTCTTAATTCAAAACCGGTGTGTCCTTTGTGTGTATACAGTTGATTTTCTACTTTGTACAGCCTTGATTGCTAAATGAAACTGAGAAAGTAAAAAAGTGCTGAAGAAAAATGATGTCTCCAATTGGTACGGCTACCAGAAAACTCTGATTTTCTCAATCTGATGTCATAGTGAAATTTAAAATATTAGCTTTATTGACCCAAATATCTCTGAAGTATGTCTCTCAAAACATGTACATGCTGGATATTTTAAATAATGTGTTTTCTAGTACCCATGAAGTGTATTTCCCCCCTGTTAGTGCAATGTTGATTAGTGGAACGGTGGATGCTCCTTTGGTTGTTCTGTAAAAATCTGGATCAGTTGCCAGGATTTATGAACAAAACTGGCCCCAGAACAGCAATGTACAAATGCTCATTTTATACACAGGTTTTTTTTAAAAAAAGTAGGTACTATGTCAGCCTATTCTTTTCAAAAGACTATTTGAGTCCACATACCTGTGAGGGCTTGTGGGGCTGCTGAACTGGGGATTGTGGCTGCATCCTGTGGGATTGAACTGATATCTGGTTCTGGTGTGCTTCTTGGTGGGGAGATTGCTAAAGGAGTCATTAGAACACGAGATTTCAGCTGCAAGACAGAACCAATTTGGGTAATGAAAACACACACGGGACTGGTTCCAGTTTACTGCATCTTTGAACCAAATTACAATAGCATCATATTCTTTCCAGAAACATTAATGCTTCCATGGAAAATGAAATATGGAAAACGGAAATAATATGGAAATATGGAAACGGAAATAAATATGCATTAATGTTTTATGCTGTGAAATCCAAAAACGTTATGCAATTCACTGTGGAATTGTTTATCCTTTTGTAGAGTACTATCAAACTACAGTGCTGAACTGTCTTTGGATGTTTAAAAAAGACAATGTGAAATATGATTTAAAAAAAACTGTATAAAGTTGTCAAACTGGGACCTTTACCAAAGACTGCTTTACTCTGTCTTAAGCTTCAACACAAGTAATATTTACATTACTATCAGAACAAATGGAGTGGACTTCTTGACTAATCCTGTCATTTTTCAATAAATAGAAATTTAGAAACTTAAAGGTAGCAGCTGTGACTGAATCCCATTAAACTCAGTGGATCACACAGTTGCTATGAAAACTGTCTTATTACTTTTAGTGGTCTTAGAATTCTATTTTACATGGAATAGCAGCATGAGTACTAGTTACTACAATAAGACCATTCTGCCACGACAGCAGTAAAAGAGAGCACTTTTGTAACAGATTTTATTTTATTCCACAGTTGCCATGAAAGATTTTACTTCCTTTCTTCATCAAGTTAACATTGATGTTTAAAGCTACAACACATCATCAACAGATATTCCTTAGCATTATGAGAGCAATTCTGCAAAATCAATTTGCATTCTGCAAAATCAATTTAAAATGTCCAGATAGTAATTGATTTTAATTGATTGTTACTAAAAGAATAACTCTGTGTGTGTCTCTCATGCATGCACACACACAGACACACAGACACGCACATTTTTGCTTCAAAATAAATTTTACTGTCCAATATATGGAAACAAGGAAAGCCCTCGGGCTATTCAAAATTATGACCACCAACAAATAATATCATCATCTCAGGAGGTTTGGGAGTGGGGGGAAAACTGGGAGGGAGGGTTGACATAAAATGCTGAAAAGCTTGTCCCTGCTCATCAAATTCTGTGACCACAAACCTAGTGCAAATACCTGCAACAAGTTTACAGTGAAACTTGGGGGAAGCACCCAGAGCGACATGTTTAAAATATTAACGCTGATGCTGTCAACCGATGGGATCTTGCTGCAGCTCAGACATTTTAAAAAATAATGTTTATTATTTTTCAACATATGTTAAACAGATCGAAAAGAAAAAAGGAAATACTAGAAAATAGTTAAGATTACAAGATAAAAGATGTCTACCAACCATTATACTAAGTACATATGACATAATGGATCCCAATATACCATTTTCTGATTACTAGAGAGACCTTATAAAGTCATAAAATCTATGTCATCTGTTTGTCAGCTCCAAAACATTTTTACTTGTTTAAAGTGAATAATGGAAATTCAGAGAATCTGATACACACACATAATTGATACTCAATTTCTAAAAACAAAAAGAAAAGGCCTGGTGGCACAAAGGCTGGGGTTGCCAGAGCTGGGAAAGGGAAGCAACAGGAAAACCTGCCATATGGAAGCTCCACTGTTGCTGTGCTGTATCAACAACTGCAGCAGCAACAGGAAAGCTAAATCAAGACTGTGCCAGAGAGGAAAATACTTGTGAGGGAGGAATAGTTTCTGATGTGGAATATACATGATATAACTCTTTTGTTGTTGTTGTTCCACTGGCACCTCTGGTTAGCGTAAACCTGTCATGCCTATTACATCAGGTGAAAGCATGGTACAGTGGAAGCTCGGTTTTCATTGCCTTTAGTTTTCATCGGTTTCGGTTTTCATCGATTTTTTCAGTGAAAAATTTGTCTCGGTTTTCATCGATTTGCCTCGGTTTTCATCAATTTGCAGTAAGGGGCAGGGGTTTGTGGAGAAAAATCACCCGGACAAAATCACCAGGCCGTGTCTGCAACTTGTTTAATGGCAATGCCTTGCCCCATTTCAGACAAATCTTAAAGAGGCATCAGAAACAGACCTCTTTGGACAGCTTTCTGGTGCGACATTGGTCCACTGGCTCTGAAGCTGGTCCTAGTGTTATTGTTTGTTACTGTTTTCAGTATTAAACACTATGTTTATTCACCAAAAATGTGTTTTGGTATGTTTTTTGGAGTGCCTAGAATGGATTAATTGGATTTACGTTGATTCCTATGGAAAAGTTTGCCTCGGTTTTCACCGGTTTCGGTTTTCATCGATTCTTTTCGGACAGATCACCAATGAAAACCAAGGTTCCACTGTATATGTTGACACCACAAGAAGCAATCCTTCATTCAAACTGTCTTTAATCCCCCCCACAAAACAACCCCTGTCTGATTCAAGCATGAAAGTGGTATTACTTGCAATCTCATGCCTAAGTCAGGCCTTTATGCAGAAGCACCTGCTGGAGGGAGGGAGAGGGAAGGGACGGAGAGGAAGTCATGCAAGGGAAGAGAAGTTAGGGAGGGGAGAGTGAGGGGTGGCATGAAAGTGAGGGGAGGGAGGGGGCCCAGCAGGCACCCCCCAAATGTGCCCAGATTCTCCTTTTAAATCTACCAACTTCGGCATGGATTTAAAGGGAGAATCTGAGGTCCCCAGTTTAAACATTGACAGTGATGCTATTTCAGGGTGGGGGATAATCCACCCCAAAACAGCATCACTTTCAATGTTTAAATTGGGGACCTCAGATTCTCCCTTTACGGTGGATTTAAAAGGAGAATCTGGGCTCCCTAGTTTAAACACAATTGAAAGTGATGCTATTTGGGGGTGGATTCCATCATCACAGTGGCTGCCCATGGGGGGGCCCCACGAAACTCAGATTTTGCACCGGGCTCCATTTTTCCTAGTTACTCATCTACTCGGAAGGGAGGTCAGAAGGGACTGCCGGCTGCTGACTGGGAGCCCAGCTGGTGGGGGGAGGGGTGGGTGGGGCAGGGCAGGGCAGGGCAGGGGAGTCTGCCATCCCTGGCCTTGGAGAGCTGCTTTTATAAGCACTGGGGCCAGGGTGGGGTTTTGGGAGGCATGGCCACGCCCCAGGAGTAGTTGGGGGCGTGGCCCTGCCCCCAACCCCCCCACAAAAATCTATACCTACATCCTGCCCCTCCCCATGCAGCCAGGAAGCTTCCATGGGAATGGCGGAGTGGCATTTCATCAGCCAAGTTTGGATAGAGCTGATAAAAATCCAAAGGTCTATATGAATTCTATTGTAGACCCATCAAAAAGCTCTTGATACAAGACTGTCAGCATTTCCTGAGTTCTAGAATATTTTTATAAGTCTCCACATTTTTGTTTTCACTGTACTATGATAAAAAGTCTTCCCTGTAATAAATGTATAAGTATACAAAGCTGGGGAAAACCTGTCTGGTGGTAAAGAGACATTTCAAAGAGAGAATAAAAAGCAACAGAGGAGAAAATTGCATGTTACAAGTCCTAATTTGGATCCGACATAGACTTCACAGAGCACAATAAATCAATAAGTGAAATTATCCCTTTGTCTGGAGGCCATCAGATATAAATAACTAAACTTGCAGCATACTTTCCATCCTCAATATTTCTAAAACACCAACAAGGGTATCTTAAGAGCTACTCTAATCATATTTTGCTTTTCCCCTCTGTTAACTGACATGTAGTAGTCTGTACTGTCATCACTCTGGGTAGATTTGGTAGAAATGTATTGCATGTCAGCCACTTCAGAACTTGTCTTATGCATTCACTGACAGATTTTGTGTCAGACACATTTTTGTACCTCAGGACTCATCAACTGTAATTGGAACCAATGTCCTCGAAAATCAAATAAAGGCACTAAAGTGCTTGTATGATTATATATATTTCATTTAACTGTTTCTGTCATCTAGAGGTAGTTTTAGTTTCCAGTGTATATGGAATTTAATACAGATGGCATTAGGAATACATGAACCTGTATCTTTAAGTACTTTTAAGATTTGCTTATACTCAAGAATTTTATATTCTTCCTGCATGAGCACTGCAAGGGGAAAGCAGAGGCTTCTGGTTGTCTTCCTGTACCAATTTTGCATACAAAAATGACCACTTGAGAGGCCTGTTTGCCTTCCTGCCTCTTTGCAGCACTGTGCAGCCCGAGGGTCAATTGCATAGTTCTCCAGTGTCCTGAGTCATATCACATTTAGCATCTAGTCTGGACCTGTGCAACCCACAACCTAAAAGAACCTTTAAAAGTCAGTCACCAAAGTCAAACCTATGAAATTCTTCCTTATGTCTAGATCAGGGGTAGGGAACCTTTAACACTCAAAGAGCCATTTGGACCTGTTTTCCATGGGAAAAGAAAACACTTGGAGCCGCAAATAATTTTTGACATTTAAAATAAAGATAACACTGTATATATTGGGGTTTTTTACCTTTTACTCCGCTCATTCTGAGAAGTGCATGGATGCGTCCGCCCTGCTGCCTGCAGGGTGGGCAAGGATGGGGCCAGTGGCTCAGCCTTGCTGGCCACCAGGAAAGCGCCCGCCCCGCTCCAACGGGGCAGGCGAGAGGGGAAGCCCGCGGCATGGCCCAGCTGGCTGCAAGCAGTTGGTGCGCCCGCTCTGCTGCCTGCAGGACGGGCAAGGATGGGGCCAGAGGCTTGGCTCGTGGAGCCGCAGTGCAAGGGCAGAAGAGCCGCATGCAGCTCTCGAGCTGCAGGTTCCCTACCCCTGGTCTAGATTATATTGCCCCATTATGATCCACTGGAGCATACTGGTATGACTGATTCCTGGGTTCTGCTTCTAGTTCCACCCCCATATGCAAAGCAGGGCCTCTATTTTCACCGATAGACACTGGAATGTATGCCTTGAACAGGTTTCATAGCTGGGCAGATCCATGGAACGTTAAGTAAATAAGATATTTTGACTTGACCCTAAATAAAGCCATTTATAAAATGATGAAAGATGATGCAAATGTTTTTACTGCAATTTTACTGCAAATGTTTTTATTTGGATAAGAATTCCCTGTATTCATAAGGAATCTCACTTAAACCAGATAAAACTCAACCTGGGAGAAAATTCTGCTGACACCAATAAAGTCCAACATGTCTACCCCATATGTGAGGACAGAATGTTTAAAGTAGTGCTCTAAAATGTTTTATAAAAAGGACACATCCCTTATAAGAAAATAACCCACATGTTATAAATATTAAAAAGTATGGTGTTGGGCATGGTGGTAGAATTGTACTGTACTTCAGGTTTGATCTGTTAGTGGAAGGCAGCAAAAATTGCAAACCCTCTCCACTTTCCTTTCCCTCTCAGTGGTCTCTTCCTAAAGTAAGAGAGTTGATTCTTGGGTATACAGCACTTGAAGTAATACCTACAGGAGAGTGGCTGAGCTGCAGTAAGGAGAAAGAAAGGAGTAACATTGCCCTCCTTCCCACCTCTTCTGTCAACACAGCTGCACTGATGGAAGAGAGAGGATATTGTCATCCTCACTGCAGCCTGCTGACCCACACTGCTATAACTCCATACGAGTCCTATGATCCAAGGAATCAAATTCCCCAGGGCCAGAGGACTGCTGGGGAGGGGCGGAAGCATGGAAGATCTATGATCCTTACACAAGCTGGTCACTGGAGCCAACCTCTAATTAGCACTACATGGTAACTAACAACCCTAGCAATTGCAACAATGCTTATCCCACCATTTGTAACTGATGCAGCTTTAATGCTCACCTGATTTAACTTTTTAAATCTTTACAACCTGAAGAGAATGACAACACAAAAGACAGCACATAATCTCAATGGGATTTGCTCCAGTAAAGTGAAAACATTCATTCATTCATTCATTCATTCATTCATTCATTCATTCATTCATTCATTCATTCATTCATTCATTCATTCAGTTTTATAGGCACTCTTCCCAATACAGGCTCAGGCTGGTGTATACATCAGTTGATAACAATAAATCAATAAAACATTTTATCTAAATCTCAGCACCATAAATTCCGATAAGGGATAAATAAGTAAAATTCAAATCTTAACACCCCCCCCCCCCCACTTCAAGCCCATATTCATACATGGGACAGAAGGGGAAAAGGCAGGAAGGAAAGAGAAAGGGAAAGAAAAAGGGGAACCAGCTAGAATGGATCCTGTTGCTGAACTTAGCCACAAACCTAGCCAAACACCTCTGTTTTATAGACCCTGAGAAACTGTACTGCAGCGTTCCACCAGGCTGGGGCCAGAGCTGAAAAGACTCTGGTTCTGGTCAAGGACAGCTGGACACCTTTCAGGATAGGGACCACCAGTAAGTTGTCTCTTGCTGAGTATAAAAGTCTTTGGGGAATGCAGAATGGGTGACATGTTAACTATTGGTATATTTGTTCAGAATCTGGACCCCTCAGACTCTTAGATTCTGAATTGGTAATTTAGCAGAGTGCACCAGGCTTTAGTTGCACAACAAAGCCATCCAATCTCTGTATGTGTCAGGAACTCAGAGACTTTTTATCTTTTTAATGTATTTCATTTATTGCAGGAACTCCATTTCTAAATAGGTTTGTGTAAATACAATTTCATAATCTAATCCAACTACCATAGAAAGAGATACAGGACCCTGCATCATGCCTTCATGGTTGCAAGATAAGAAGGGAGGTGTGAGGAAAAAGCAGGAAGGAAGTTTCCCTGAGAACAGCAGACTACACATTAAAGGAACAGTGTCTGAGCTGTAGAAAAGGTTTTGCAGTCCCTCGACTGCTCTCTCTCAAAACAGCACATTTATAATGAGTTGCAATCGTTATAAATGCACTCGTTTTCCCTTTTTATAAATGGTTATAAATATGTTGTGCGGAATGAGCTTCTAACTCTCTTGTCAAATCTCCCTCTGGAGTCTGATGTTAAGACTGTCAACAAAGACAGCACAAAGCTTTTTACTTCCAACTCCCTCTTTTGGTGTCTTTTGGCTCAGTCTATCAGATTCATTTTCTTCGTTAGATCTTCAAATTGAATTCTAGGGAGTGACTTCGTACAAACATCTGCAATTGTTTCTCCTGTTGGACAACATATCCACTTGATAACTCCCTCTCTGTGCAGTTTTCTTACCAAGTGATACTTTATGTCAACGTGCTTGGTGCACATATTTATATCTCCTTGCTTAGATAGGGATATAGAGCTCTGATTGTCCTAATGTATTTTTATGGGCTGTGATACATCTATCTTTAGGTCTTTTGGTAGTTGACGAAGCATCTGTGTCTCTTCACAACTCTGTGCTGCTGATAAGTGTTCTGCTTCTGTGCTGGATAATTATATTAACTCCTGTTTTTTATTTGACCAGCTTATGGCTCCTCCTCCATAGAAAAATATGTGAAGCCTGATGGATTCTCTTCCTTTTGTATCTACTTCCCACTGCATCTACACATGCCACTAGCTTAGGACTTTCATTAGCTGGCAACAAGCTTCTAATGAGCAATGCCCTTCAGGTACATCACAAGTCTCTTAATAGCATTCCAGTCTTTGTTAATTGATGATGTGTTCTTTCTATATAGTAAGCCAACTGCTGAACTAATGTATGGTTTAGTCGGTGTGTTAATGGAAAGAAGCATACACAATGCTTAACAATATACATTGTAAACAGGTAGTTCTTGCATGTTGTCTTGCTGCTTCACATAGTTCTCTTCCATGGGAATTGATGCTGAATTGGCTTCTTCCATTCTCGGGAATGTTATCAATCCCTTTATCTTTTTCTTTTGGTTGATGAGAAAACTTCAATCTTCTTTCTGCACTTGGATGCCTAGGTAATGTTGAATGTTTCCTAGTTGTTTGATTTCAACTTGTTTGTTTAGATGATTCACTTTTTCTTAGCTGACATGTGGATACAGTCAGACATATGACAGACATATGGATACAGTCAGACATATGACATACAGTCAGGTCATCAACATAAACAAATGTAAGGCAACCCAAACCAGATTTTTGGGGGGGGGGGGGGCAAATGCTCATATGGGATGGCAGAGAGCCACAGCGATGTGTTTGCCCTCTCCACTTGCACATAGGAAATCCTTGCCAGAGGAGGGGGGCAAAGTCACAAGCAAATGGCTGCCCCTTAGTTCTACAGTGACAGAACTCAGCAGTCTGGGCCACTGCAGAACAATGCCAACATCTGCTCGGATGCTTGTGTAGTAGGTGGTGCATTCCAGGTTGAAGTGTGATGTTTGTTGGTTTCCATAGGTGTTCTAGTCAGGATTGCTGGCTCTCAGACTTTTGGAGTTAAACCAAATGAAACTTCAGTGTAAGCCACCATTGGCAATGGGGCAATTGGACAGTGGGAAAGATTTCAAGTTTTCCTCCCTTCTGTGCTGCCTGAGGCCCCTTTAAAGGCAGAGTGGTGATGCCTTCTCCATACTACCTCTGGCTGCTGCAGCACTCCCCCCACCCCTCCATTGGATTGCACTGTAAGTACATTTGCCATTTTTGTGAGTGCTGTATAAGCAAGGATCATATTTACTTCTCTTAAAGTTTGCCTGAAGTAGCATCTAATTCAGTTTTATGTTCCAAACTCTAGATGTTTGTTTGAGTGCATAAAAGCTCCTCTGTTGTTTGAATACAAGTCTTTCTTTGCATTTCTAAATGAAACCAAGAAGTTACTACATGTAGATGTCTTCCTCTAGTTCTTCATGCAAGAATACAGTCTTGACAACGGGTACTCTGCTCGGGTGCAATGCGTGTACTTCCTGCCAAGGTCTATGTGCCTTAGTCTCCCTCGGACCTCTAGCTCTTAGCTTCCCTGATCTCCTGTCTGTGCCTTGACTTTGTACTGACTTGATCAAATCTTTGCCTGCCCTGACCCTGGACTGTCTTGACTACACCTTTGCTTGCTGCCTGCCCTAACTCTAGACTGGTTGACCATGCCTCAAATGCTGCCTGCCTTGACTCTGGCTCACCCAGCCACACTCTAGCTCCTGGCTGTCTGCAGCACGGGGGCCTGATATGACTTGGAAGAGCCATGGAGGATATCAGGTCTGAGACTAGACTGGAGGCATCATCTTCTACATGGGCATTGACATCCCCAAGACCAACAGTCTAGGGAACTCCAAGGCCCAGGCTGCCTCCACTTTCAGCTAGTGTGTTGGGCAGACAATGCACTGACCAGATAGCCAATCTCCTCAGTGCCCCACACAAGGACCCACACATTTAATACCTGGAATTTCTGAGGTAGGAAGTGGCCTGAAAGAGAGAGTCTTCTGTGGAAGCACCACCACTCCCCCAACCCCGCTGTGTCCAAGATTGATGGAAGACAGAAAAACCAGGGGGTTGGCAGTTCATTCAGAGCAAGTGTTTCACTATCCCTCACCCAGGTGTCCATTAACACATGCTAGGGCCACTTTATGCTCTAGAAAGAAGACCTGCAGAGTTTTGTTCTTATTGTTGATGGACCTGGAATTGCACAACTTCAATGTAGGAGAAGAGTTAAACTTCCTGGCCTCAACCTGGTGTATCTTGGGATAGGCCAAAGAGCAGAAGAGGTCCAAGATCATCTGTATCTCCAATCTTTTCTCTGATTATGGTATATCTTCTCCCATCACCATAACTCTGTTGTCTCTCAATATATCAATCACTCATAATGAGATTTTTTCACATAGACAAGACAATCCAGACTGTTTCTGCATGATGGTGAGATAAATTACCCCTGCTGTGGAAGAGCAATGAGCAGGGCTGAGATAGATGGAGATGAGTGCACACCCTGTCCCAATGAAGCTTTCTTCTCAAGATTAAAGGGAAAGCCTTGTGAGCCCAAAGTGATGTGCTTAGAAAGAGCATGATATTGTGCGGAATATCCTTTAAAAGCATGGGCATGCTGTTTTCACTTGATAAACAATCCCCATGCAGAAGCAGCTCCAGTGGAAAATGACTGCTATAGCACGAATAATCCGTGATTTTATGGATGCAGCTAGGTTGTGATCTAAGTGTCCAGATACTGATGACCAGGGTGGCTTGTGGACATGGGTAGTCTGAGAAACCATGGTGAAAAATACAGAACAATCAGCATTTTACATCTACATAAAGACAAACCTGAAAGGTTAATGTCAACGGGGGAAAAGTCAGATGATCTGCTGCTGGCAATAAAGATGTCTTTGTTCAAATATTCATCAAAATAGATTTTAACGTAGATTGTAAATTTATATTTTTTGTTACAAGCAGATACAACTTTGTCCATCTGTTCCATAACAATCCAGCATCTACTTGCTATAAAGAAGTTGGTTGCCTGCCATTTGAGTGTTCAGGAGCTTTAAAAATACACATAAAACTCTTCCCGTAGCAAGAACCTATGCCATTTGTAAGCTAATTCAATCATGAGATCTACGCATCACAGAATTTATTCTCTGATTTTAGCTGCAAGTAGATTTTGATTGAGAGCTGTGTGTTTTAACAGTAGGAGCCATACATAGTAGAAAGTCTCCCTTGTAGAAATTTTGCCTTAATGTACGAATCTCTCAGTGCTAATGAAAAACAGAAAGCCAGATGCGTTGAGTGTTACAGATTGCCAACCTCACCCTCAAAGCCTGAAGCCATCAGTTACTAAAGGATGTCCTATTTTTGTTTTCATTCATCAAGAAACAACATCACTCAGATTCACTCCTGAACATGCTATTCTTACATACTTGGTGACCAAAATGATAGCATTCAGCCAGACTCCATAAATAATGAATGTTCAATACAATGTCTATCTTTTCCCCCTATATTTTCTCCCAAGTTGCCAGCAAATATAATGCCTTGCATATACCAAAAGGAAATGCATCTTTGTCATATTGTACTGAAACAATTATGTAAAATACATCACAATTTTCATGTTGCTGCAACAGTTGAAATATGAAAGATGTGCCCCAACTCCAATTATAACATTTCAGTATTACTCAGCAAATCTTTAATGGCGAGGAGTGGCAGATTTCCAGGAGGTGCAGGGGAACTCCCTCCCCCAAATTTCATTTCCTACTGCCACACTGGTGTTTGGTGGGAATTTTTTTCTTTGATTTGCTGTTGGCCTGATGTTGTTATGTCATGTCCAGATTTTTATTGTAACCCCGCCTTAAACCATGGTAAAGGGTAGGGAATAGATGCAAACAAACAAACAAACAAATGTGGTATCATCACACCAACAGTGACTCCCACTGGTTGCCAGACAGCTGCCAACAAAAGAACCATAAATCCTGATACTACAACAATTATAATGGCTACTAATCTGGTCCTGAACTCAGTTTAAAATATTTGTTTTGTCCTTTTACATGTCTTGCAGCTGAGGTTTCTTAAGGACTATTTTCTCCTCTACTTTTCAGCTTTGGAATTAAAATAGCAAAGGGAGGCCCACCCATCAAAGAAGCTCATCTGGAGGGCACATGATAGTGGACTTTTCAATGGCAACCCCACAATTATGAAACTACCTCCCTAGGGAGATGCACCTGGTCCCCTCAGTGTCAATCTTCAGGAGGAAGTTGAAAACAGCTTTAGATAAGACTAAATTTGATGGGGTTTGGTTTATTATTGATTGGCAGTTCTACGTGGAGTTTTTAAATATAAATTGTGACCTTTTATGTGGTTTAAAATTTGCTGTTTCTTTTAAATGTGTTTTTAAAATCATTATATTGTAAGACACCTTGAGTTCTGCAAGACAGGAAGGTAGCTAATAAATGTTTTAAATAAATACATAAATGATGGCCAGAATTCGCTGCATGCATAGTCATTGAACAAGCAGCCTACAGGATGATCACCAAAGGCAAATACCAACTAGAAAGAGACACGTGAGCAAAATCCCCTACTATGTTTGATAGTGCTCTTAATACTCTATAGAAATTATACAAAAGGATATATTAAAAGAACTGGAAAAGAATGCATACCTTATAGCCAGGTTTTCTTCCTCGCTTCTTAGGTATCTTCACGACTGGCAAGGGACCAGTTGGTGCCGAATAAAGATTATGAACAGTCATTTTCATAGGAGCAGAATGGAGCGGGGGTCTTCCTCTTTTTCTTCCTGGTATTCTGGGAGACTGCATGTCAACAGTATCCAGTCTTGGTGGCAGTGATGGCAAATGATTCATAAGCACAGTGTCTGTAATGTTAAAAAAAGAAGTATAATGAAAAATGAAAAATACACAGCCAGTTTTCTTTTCCTTACAATCAACTGGAAATGTATAAACATTGTAACAGTATAGATATTGCAGATCCTCGTAGTCTGGAAATTATATTCAATCTACAAAGAGTTTTTGTTCATTAATGTTGAATGTCATGACTATGTAGATAGCATTGCTGTTGAAAAACATGCAACAGGCGGCTTAAATATTTAGGAAATCAAAGAAACAAATTAAAAAGCTTTAAAAGGGACCTACCCCGTTGCTTTAATAGATAGGACAGTCAATTAAAATCATGCTGCTATTAATATTCATCCCCCTCCCCCAATCAGTTTATGTAAGCATGAGAAGGGGAGATCCTTTTCATTCATCGTCTGTGGTTTCCTGCTTTTTGAAATGCCACTAAGAAAGGTGGAATAAGATACTTAGGGCACCTGAATAAAACAGGCTTCATTTCTATCATGTAAAATACTGTACAGTCTTCAAGCCTGGAAATCTGACGCCTTTAGTAAGGCAAAGGACATAATTTGCTGGCTCTTACTGTGTAGCAGAAGAAGAAAAATGCTGCAACTACATCCGTCCAGATGTTATACTCTCTAAATACTTGTCTTTTTTCCCCAGACATCTAAGCACTTGCTAAGGATACTCAATATTTTTTTAAAAAATGCATGTAAGAAGTCTCCCAGCAATAAATTATGTAATATTATGTTGTGTTGTGTTTTAGATCAGGGGACCCCAATATTTTTCAGCTTGTTGGTACCTTTTGAATTCTGATTCAGGATGGTGGTCACAAACACAAAATGACTGCAATAGTAGGCAGAGCCAGCTACAACATGGTTGCAACACTAGGTGGACGAAATCACAAAATGGCTGCTGCAGGAGATGGAACCACCCACAAAAAGTCAGGTTATATATAACTCTAATAGAAACTTTTCAACATTTCATGAAGAAGCTCTAACAGGATACCTTTTAATCTACGCAGCCAATCATAAGCCTTCTAAGCAAAAGCCCGGCCTGGCCCTGCTCACGTTCTAAAATTACATATTGGGTACAGAAAAGGTATATATGGGCTCCATACACCCATGGGCATCACCTTGCAGACCCCTTTCTTACTTTACTTTTATTTAATGTGTACCCTGCACTACACCAGCCAAACACCAAGCTCAGGGCAGCTTACAACTCATCAATACAACATTTGCAAGTCAAATTTCAAACATAGTTAATATAATACAAATAAAACAGTTAAAATGACTCAAGTAAATCAATAAACTATCTAAATATACACAAAATGATATATACACAAAATGATACATACACAAAATTGATACAAATGGGGATATAATCTGCATAATTCCCGCTACATCCAATGCAGCTCATCCACCCACTCAACTCAATTTACTTGATGAGAAAGAGAGGAGAGAGGGGGAGGGAAGGACAAAAAGGGAAGGAGCAGAACAAGTTAAGGGACGAGAAGTAGAGGGAAGAGAGAGACATGAGGAGAGAGAGACATGAGGAAGGCTGGAAAGGTTTTAGTAATTGGGGACAAATCAATTTCCCCACTTTGTCAACCAGAAGTCTCCAACCTTGCATGATGCACAGACGGTTCCACAAAGGTCACTTACTTACTTTATTTATTTATTTATACCCGTCCAACTCCTGCCCTGTAGATCACTCAGTGGCTCTCCCAAATGCCAATGGGAACTTGGTCAAACTCACCAGGAGCCCCCCTGATGGATGTTAGTCAGTCCTTCCATCAAAGTTTTACTTCCTGCTTTTGTGATCTAGTAGTGTCAACACAACTAATTGGAGAGATGGAATAGAAGGTACCCATTGGTGAGCAGCACCCAAGTTGCCTTGGGAGAAGGAAATTGACTGTGAGGTCATTTTTGTGGCGGCAGCATACATGAATGGCAAAAAAAGTGCCACATGCAGATCAGAAATTCTCTACTTCACCCTCTCTAAGTGCTATTTGTCCTGTTTGATTGCACTGTTTGTTATATCGTACTGTTCTTATCACAATATCTTAATCATGTAGTCTCAGTGAGAAAGGCAGACAATAAGCGAAGAAAATAAATCAATTAGAAAGGGCTTTTCTGGCAGTCCAGATCCATCAGCAAAGGAATATAAAATACTGACCAATAATTAGTCCCTCTCTAAGAATGGGGCATGAATTTGAGTCACTGCTTAATTGCAGTGACTTAAATGATTTTTAAAGTATGTACTTATTAGCACTGAGTTTGAATTAGATGATTAGATCAGCCTTAAATTTGCAAAGGA
Source organism: Sphaerodactylus townsendi (assembly GCF_021028975.2). Lineage (NCBI taxonomy): Eukaryota > Metazoa > Chordata > Lepidosauria > Squamata > Sphaerodactylidae > Sphaerodactylus > Sphaerodactylus townsendi. The sequence continues at coordinate 123,233,208 of NC_059425.1, read as the reverse complement.
GCAAATTCTGCATCCGAAGGAAAGGTGGCGTGGCATAGCCTGATCTCATCAGTTCTCAGAAGCTAAGCTGGGTCAGTACTTGAGAGGAAGATCTCCAAGGAAGACTCTGCAGAATAAGGCAATGGCAAACTACCCCTGTTTAATCACTTGCCTTAAAAGCCTTTTGCTGGGGCAGTGGCGTAGTGCCAAAGCGATAGGGGGTGCGATGCCCTGGGCGTGCACTGCAGAGGGATGACTGGGGCATGGTGGGGGCATGGTAGGGTGGGGGCGTTCCGGGGCAGGGTGGGTCGCATCATGGCAGGGGTGCAGGGTACGTGTGTGCCCCAGGCACAGTTCCCCCTCGCTCCACCCTTGTGCTGGGGTCACCATAAGTTGGCTATAACATGACAGCACTTTACACACAAAAGGTCTGTATCAGTGATTTCACCAGTTTTCAGAACGTGTTGCTGAAAGGTGATCAGTTTATTAGTTCTGTGCCTAATTTAAAAACAGCTCACAAGCAGAAGTAGTTGCTCAGTTGTGTTTTTTAATCTGAAGAAGTAGCCTTTAAAATAGAGCTTCTAGTTACTTACTGCCATGCCTTAGTGGTGGCAATGATGGCAGCCTATTAGAGTCATATAGAAGCAACCTGTTCAGTAAAATATCATAGGACCTCATTAAACTTCTGATTCAGTTTTATGGAATAATGGTTTCTCTGTCATTAGATTAACAAAGTTAAGGGGCCTGTCCTGCGCAGAACAAGAAATTTTATATGCAAAAGATAATACTTGAAAGAAGGAGAATTCCTTTCATGTTACTGAGTCTTAGGAATGTGAGAGTGCTATGTAAATTAACCTGTAGCATTAATGGCTTTATAGATTTTTTATAACATTTGCAAAAGGTCAAGATTGTGGAGCTGTAAATGAGTCATATTAACTTTCTGCAGTAGCTTGTATTAATCTTTCACTCTTCTTTCAACTGTGATTCAAAGTATGGACTCTTAAAGGTGGAGGTCAGAACCAAGGCATGAGCTACAGAAACCCTCTGAATTGGCCACCATGCAACACTGTAAGAAAAACTCAATGTCAAAACACAAATCTTTGATAGCTACCACTAGTAGTAAGAATCTCTTGTTGATTTCTCAATGCCTGTATATATAGATTTCCAGTCCTTGAGCAAACTACAAAATGGCTGCAAAATGAAAACCACGTTAAACTGCTCCCTATGGCAGATATCTCCATATGCCAAATTTTTATGTGAGATGTCACGTGGCATGGAAACCAGTTTCCTTTTCTGACTGTTTGCAGTTGCATTGGAAAGTTTCCTGACACATAAGAACATAAGAAAGAGCCTGCTGGAACAGACCACGGTCCATCTAATCCAGCACTCTGCTACTTGCAGTGGCCCACCAGGTGCCTTTGGGAGCTCACATGCAGGATGTGAAAGCAATGGCCTGCTGCTGCTGCTGCTCCCGAGCACCTGGTCTGCTGAGATTTGCAATCTCAGATCAAGGAGGATCAAGATTTGTCAGGGTCCCCCTCCAGAGTACCGCGGGGGAGCCCTGATGCCTTCCCTCCAAACCCTACCCGGGGTTCTTGTTCCCGGCCTCACCCCTGTTCTAGGGAGGGGTGGTCAAACAGTGGGGCCTAAACCCCCTCAGGGCCCGCCTGGCCTCTCCACACAGTTCCCCTTGGAGAGCCTGTTCCTCCCACAGGACTCCCCTTTGTTTCCCCGAGGGAGCTTGTTTGCTCCACAAGTCTCCCTGTCACAGAACTGGGGGGGCCTGTTCTCTCCACAGGCCTCCCCCACTCCCCTCCTGTCCCTCAGCTGGCCCTTCCCAACCTCTCCTTCTCCTTCCGCTCTCCAGCCCCTCTCTGCACACCCTTCCTTCTGCCTCCTGTCCCACAACTCTCCCAGCTGCTGCTGTTCTTCTCCTTTTATCCCCTAGCCGCCTCCCACACTCCTTAAAGGGGCCCTCTCCTTGCCCGGCTCTACCTTCCTCCCAGACCTCCGGGCCCGCCCTGTCATGCAGGACGAGCCCGGGAGGGCCGCATCGCCCGGCGCCGTCGGTGGGCCGAGCCGAGAAAGTCAGCGAGGCGCCCTCCGCAGGGGCGGCCGGCCGGCAAGTCCAGGCAGCGCCGAAGCGCGGCGAGGCGTGGCTCCCTGGAAATGCGCCCGAGGCGGAAGCCCGTCCGGCCGTCCGCGATGCGCTGCCTCCCCCCCCCCCCTCCGAGGCGGGACTGGCGGCGCGCCAGGCTGGTACGGCTGGCGGGCCGGAGCCTGCAGGAGCGTCCAGGCGCCCACAGCGCCGCCCGGAGAACTCTCCCGCCCTGACTTGTCTGCAGCAGCCACAAGCGGCCCTCGGCCGCCCAATCCCAGCCGCTGGGGAGGCGTCGAGCGACGTCTTGGCGAAGCTGACCATCGAGAATCCCGTGGCCAGCGGCGGCGGTAAGTCCGGGAGGGGGGGGCTCGCCGCTCCCGGACAAGATTGGTAGCCAGAGATCAACTTCTCCTCCATAAATGTGTCCAAGCCCCTTTTAAAGCGATCCAGGTTAGCGGCCATCACCACCTCCTGTGGCAGCATATTCCAAACACCAATCACATGTTGTGTGAAGAAATGTTTCCTTTTATTAGTCCTAATACTTCCCCCCAGCATTTTCAATGTATACCCCCTGGTAACTTCTAGTATTGTGAGATAGCTCCTTGCTCTGCTGAATAGAAAAACTGCTGAATAGGAAATATCACAACACAGACCAATGGAATGTATTCTGCTCTTGGCTCCCATTTTGCATCTACTAGCCCTGCAATAAATTTTACTAATTTCCAATTTAACCTTTTTTGCCCTTTATTTTTAACTAATAAAAAGTAAACATAACAAGACTTGAACAAATACAAGCATAACAAACATCCATGCAAGAGTATGCTGCACATACTTTCTGCCCTTGAGAAAACTATAAAATGTCTGCAAAACAGAGACCTCATTAAACTGCCACCTTTGCAAGATATCTCCAGTACTTCAGTACTGGAAAGAAAGCTTCTATGATTTCATTTTCCAGTTTCGCATCAGATTGCTATTAGGCAGTTGGTTTTGTAACTGTTAACAGGTCCCAGATCTTTTGATATCATTCTTGTTCGGTAAGCATTTTTGTACTTTTTAGTATTTTGCCTGCAATAGTTAAAATATAAAATCAAATGACTGCTTCTGTGTTATCATTTTTAACATACCTATTTCCAGTCACCTTGTGTGTACTATGCATTTTCCATGAATGCATTCAAACAAGCATTTGAAGGAATGGCAGCCTTGGTTTTTCATTGTTTGAAGGTTTTGTCTGCAGGTTTTGACATGAGACCAATTTACAAGAAGAACATGACTCATTATCTCCTGGCACAAGCTAGATGAAGATATTTAGGAGATACTTCAGTCTCAGCACACATCTATGATATATCTGAGCATTCAGACATGGGTCTCAGGGTCAGCAAATGTACCCAGGGATACCATCAGGACACCATCCACCACTACAGCTGTTCATATACAGCACAAATATTTGTAATACAAGTATGGCATGTGAGGGTATGATTTTGTGAAGATTGGATGAAATTTACTTTCAGTGGACCTTGCATTTTTTACCTCAGTTGTTTTTACTTCTTTTTAAGTAACATGGAACTTGTACAAAGGAAAATGGACAGATATGTAAACCTAGCAAAGGCTAAATAAGATACACTTATGATTATGTGATTAACTAGCAATGTATATACCTGTTGAAACCCAACAGAGAGCATCACCACACTAATGCATCCGTAGATTTCCTGCAAGGGCAGAATCGTGAAGCATGGCTCATGTAGACAAGACAGTTATGAATAATTAACTGAGAGAAAGGTCTCCTACTGGGACAAGCTATTTCAATTCATGCTTTTTTATTTTGTGAAAACTAAAAAATAAAAGCAGCAGCACATAGTCACAGCAGGTAACTGACAGATACGAGCAACATTTGAATGACATGTATCTCTGTAAACCAAAGCGAGCTGGTTCTTGTTATGAATTGTTGACTTGATGGCAGTGACAAAGAGCGAGAAACTTAATTCACGAATTGACTCCATGCAGCTTTCCCACTCAGCCTGCACACACCTGGTTCATGCTCAGTTAGTACTTGCCTTTCACGGTCATCATTTTATGGGAAGTTAATTGTTTTGGTTGAGCTTCTAGTGAATCAAAGCTCAGAGTTTTAAAGTATGTTTTTCTTACACTCATTGATTGTGCCTCAAAGGAGCCATAGTTATCTGGGAAGAAATTTCCCCAAATCCATTAGGACCTTAAAATTAGTACTGACTATATCTGCTCATTTCCTCACTTCAGGGAAAAAGAAGAATGGAAGGAAATGGGCCCTTAGTGTCATTTCACAGAACATTTTTTAAAGCCAAATTCACCAGTAGTGACACTTTGCTGCCCTTCAGGATATGTTTCTTTAAAGTATGACACTCCAGTGACAGTTGGAAGAACAGTAGCTGAAGATGCCTGTAACTCAGGTTTGGTTAATGAGCCAGAAGAATCTTTGTGAGGATGAGATCCAAAAGAGTGGAAATGACCAACTTCTCCTCCAGTGGCTTTATTTTTCTTCATTTGGGCAGACATTTTTGTTGAAAATGAGCAGCCTATGGCAATGAACTTATTATATAAGACTCTACTGACAAGAAAGATGCAGATGAATTTTTTTTAAAGTTAATATATGAGAAATGTAGAGGACAAGGTTGTCTGAGTGTCAGGATTTGCCAAGTAGAGAATTGCGGACAGAATTCAGATATGAAAAAGTAAAGACTGAGCAGATGACTAGCAGTGCAATCCTAAGCAAAGTTCCTTCTAGACTCATTGACTTCAGAGGTAAATATTTAATAAATATTAAACCACTGATCTTTGAAGAAGTACTTCTGGGAACAACTGTCAAATGCAGATTCCAACTATCTGAACAATATTATATATATGAAATTCTTGTCAGGCTCCTATAGCCTGATCCTAACCCCTAGCTCCCTTAGGATAGTGACTAAGCATTGCACATCTTCAAGATACATAGCCCATGTAGTATCTGAAGCTATCATTGATGCGCCACCCTGGTATAACCCCTTTGCCAGTACTGAGTTGGGTGGTGTCATAAACATGCCATGGGCACAGCAGGAATTAGTCAGTTTCCTAAGCCCCTCCAGCTTTGGGCATACCCCTGATGCCAGCAGAATGTTATGCCTCCAAAAATCCTGGCAATCTCAAAAACATCACATAGACAAATGCAAAGGTGTGGGGGGAGTAACCCCACCCCCCCTCCAAACACAGGCACAGCATAAAATATTAACTAAATCTGCAGCCAGTCTCATGCTTAGGAGGGTTTTGAGGACAGTGCCAAAATATTTCTGGGGTGTCACATCATGGTAAATAGCTTATATTTAATCACCATTTTGCAGTCTCTTCCATTTACATTATGGTCAAACTGCAGTCTGTCAGATTACAGATTTAAGGATATGTAGCAATAGCCAGTATGTGGTTAAACCATCTTCTGATGCTGTTGCTCCTCATGTCCTGTTTCTGTACTATCCATGCACTAGTTTGGCTATTTGTTGCCTTTCTTAGTGGCACTGCACCAGTAACTATTTAAATTCAATCTACAGCTGCCATTTTGCTAGTTGGTATGCAATTGGATGTATTCTCCCAACTACTTCCAGGTTAGGGATGCTAGCCTCCTGGTGGGACCTAGAGTTCTCCTGGAATTACAACTGATTTTTAGATGACAGAGGTCAGTTCCCCTGTGGAAAATGATGGCTCTGGAGGCTTGATTCCATGACTGTATACCCTGCTGAGCTCTCATTCCTGCCCAAAACCTGCCTTGTCAAGCTCTGCCTCCAAAATCTCCAAGAATTTTCCAACCCCAAGTTGGCAACCCTATACCAGGTATATGTCCTGTATTCCCTGTTCCTGGTGAAATGCCCATATGATATTGAATGGCTGTTCTTATAGTTAGTAGTGCTCATGAGTAAGGCAACAGCTTACTACAAGATTCACGTTGACACCCGGGATAAATGTTACATCAGTTTTAGGACTGAACCAGTCTGAAATTCAGACTCCCTTTTTCAAAAGGAATAAACAGAAACCATTTACTTCTGCTGTTACCTACTGTAACAACATGACACTGATGTGAATTGTTGCTCTAGACATGGCAAAATATTGGTCTTACCTTTATGTTTAGTTTAATTAATTTTGTGCAATGAGGAATTGAAGTCGACCCACGTGGTCAGCGCAAGAACGAGACGAGACGCGGAGATAACATCTGGTGGAGATCGCCAGCAGCGGGAGCGCGGAGGTCCGTGTTCCTAGCGAGTCTCCCGCGTGCTGGTTCCTGGCACCTTTTATTGTGGTGATGATTCTGCTCGAGTGTAGGAAAGGGAGGAGCAGGAGGAGGAGTTCAGGCGGAGGTGAGGAGATCATCATGTGATGCACTGATCTCTCACCTGGCTCTACGTCGCGAGGAGAGGAGCGTAAGCGTCTGAGCCTAATCCTCACCTGGGGAGGCAAGACCATTGTCCCTGCACCCGAAGTGACTGAATGGGCTGAACAGTTCATGACCCGTGACTCATAGGGATGAGAAGTGGCAGAGAGTGCTTGAGTCACGACCAGAAGGCCGTAGGGGCGTAGGTGTTCCAGCTCAACCACCGGTGCTGCTGGAGTCCAGCGGTTGCATTACCTACATCTCCTCGCTTTTACACATTTTAGAAGGGAGGCCGAAATGCTGAGGCGATTTAGGGGGCAGCTTGTCTCCCTCCAGCTGTTTGGTCGAGTTGACCGAGCTGCTTGTGCAACATTACAGAACTTGGTTGAGGGCAGGGGAAAGTCAGAGGAGCTTCTTACACCACGTTACCAGGCAATATTAGATACACATTATTGAAGCGAAACAAGACCCACTTTGTGATGGGGCATACAATCAAACCAATGCAAGAGCTTTATGCGATGGCACTTAACCATCCTCCGGCAGCCAGCTCCAAGAGGGCTGACCACCAATGGGGAACAATACATCATACTTTAGACTGGATACAACCTTTTTTGCAATTCACGCACTTTCCTTATGAATCAATTGGGAGTTATCAGAGATTAAAACAACACATATTATGTACATTCTCACAACCTTGGTGATGTAATAACAACAAGTAATCAATGGCGGCTTACGATTATCTAGGGTGCGGCTTGACGAAGTTCCTGTTGCTTTCGAGGAGGCTAGAGGCATCCAGAAGGCGGTGGAAGTAGAATTGATGGACTTCGCCATGAGGCACAGGCCAGCCCGGCCAATAGTCTTAGCATTGTAAGAGGCGAGTCCAGGGACTCCCACTAGAAACCCAGCGAGGGAGGCGATTTGGCTGTGGCAGAGACAACAGGCGTGTCGCTCCCGTGCAGGAGGATCCGAAGAGCAAGTGGAAGAGCAGAATTAGGCGGTGCCAGGCGGCGAGATTGCCGAATCCTGGGGCCCGAGCCTGAGGTAGAAAGGCTAAATGGTGAAGGCGGCTGAGAGCAGCAGAAGGGTCGGTGAGAGGCGAGGCGGGGATGTAGTTGAAAGTTCTTTCCCGCAGGTCCAGAACCCAGCCCTTAGGGAGCAGAAGGATGTTCCCAAATGCTGGGAGGGAATGATCCTATCCATGTGCATTACAGTTCCAGTTGGCCGAGCGGCATTGTGAATGGAGCCTGGAGTGGCTACTTGGTTACGTACGCCGGCAGATCACGAAGCGCAGGTGTTGGACTCAAGTGATTAGCGACAGTCTTGGTGATGAGAGAGCGCCCGGCCGAGGACAGGATTGGGCCAGATTTTCCCCAGTCAGCGAAACTCATGGAATACCCTACGATGAACCAAGGCATTCATGAAGGGACTTAAACCAGACTCAGTAAGGAAGTCTCCAGGAGCTTTACAAGCGGGGGGGAGCGAGCAGGCAGGAGCTTAGCAAACTCCGACTCCTAGAGTACTGGCCCAGGCAGAAAAGATGAGGCGTTGGCAGCGGCAGCAAACTGCTCCCAGATGTTGTGGTCCTGGTAGAAGCTTCGTCAGAGGGTGGCCGATTGCCATCGGGCAGGGGAGGCAACAGGGAAGCGAGGACAGAGGATAGGTGGCCACGCCCAGGTTGGTGATGATGACTCACAAAGAAGGCGGCACCAGAAGGTTCTGGGTGGTGTCTGGGGTAGCCTTGCTGGCGCAGCGGCAACTCTTGGAAACTTGGCTGGCGGTTGCTTTGATGTTTCCCCAGGTCATCGGGTCTTTGGACCCGTCTGGGCGTCGAAGCGTCGGCGTTCCCGTTGAGGGTAGCCGCTGGTAGGATCCTTCAGAGAGATGTGTTTCCATCTCTGGGATGGGGTTGGTTTCCTCCTGAAAGCTCCATTCCAATGGGCCCAGGCCGATCATGGCGGTCCGGAGTCGAATCCCGCCCAGGAGCCTGTAGGAATAGGGGCAGAAACACACACCCCTTCCCCAGGTTATAGGAGGGGCGAGGTCCCACGCCAGGCTCGGTTCTAAGCCGGGTTGGCGAGGAGATCAAAGATCGAGTTTTTTATTTGGGTTAGAGTTTAATGTGTGAGAGCTATTTTGCAGACTGCGTGTAGTTGAAAGGTTGCTTTTAATGCAATTCTGCTGGGGAGCCGCCCTATCCCTCTTTCTTAAAATTATTTGACAGGGGAGAGGGCAGGGGTGGAAGCCCGGACCCTGCCATAGGGAATTGATGGGTAATACATCACTTAATCAGTGAATGCGAAGGGGCTTTTGGAGCTCTTTTTTGGGGGGGGATGGAGTGCGTCAAGGGGGAACAAGGCATTCCGGTAGGACGGAAGGCAGAGGACTCCCACGTATGCAGAGGAGTTTTCCTTGTAAGGAAATGTACTTACCGTGATGACCTTGGTGGCCTTAACGCCAGAAGGGCTGGATGGTGCTAAAATTTTGTGATGGAATTATCTTGGGGAGATGCCTTACGCCAGAAACCACTCAGCTTAAAGAGGCGGTTTTGACCAATAGCATCTTAGAAGTGATGATAGTGCTATAATATACCATGACCACTGGAGGTGCCCAAACTGGTTTTGTGAGTGGGCTTGATCGCGGCAGCCTCGCTTTTTTAAACTGGGGGCCTGTCACTGGCGGTGCTGCGGTATCAGGGCCGGGCCCCAGGTGAATTACAGCTCAAGGGGAGGGGCCCAGTCAGCCAGTTGGCCACTCCGCCTCTGCTGGTTTGAAAGATAGAGGGAAAAGGAAAGAGAAGGGGTAGATTTCCCTGCTGCTTGCCTGGGAGTTCGAGAAGGCAATTCCGAATTCCTGTGTCCGGGATTAGTGATCCTAGCGTGATGGATTTATCCATCCCAGACTAAGGTCGTTTTGACCTGGCTCATGAGGTCTCTTCCCCAGAGATTAACATGGATCCATCCAAGGCGATGGGAGTGATGCCGTGAGCTCAATAAACTGGCTCAGTCCTGGGCTGTGGACCGTGTGAGCCCGGATGCTCACCGTCTGTAGGTTTTGTTTTCCACCCCACCCCCCAGATGTCGCGCGGGCAAGCCTGGATTGAAGCCCACACTGGGTCAGAGCCACTTTCGGCTGTTCTGATGACAGAGTCACATCAGCGCTGAGGTGTCTACCAAGGCCCGCTAGCATGCATCCCTCTATAGCTTAAGCTCCAAGATGCAGTGAAGGCGGGGGCTTCCAATGGAGTGTTTCCACCTTGCGATGGTGGAGCTGAAAGCTGCGCCATGTTGGCTGCCGGAGACTATGTCTTGTGCCTTTATTAGATTGGAAACTTGGCGGGCGAAAGCGCGCGCATGGGGCAGGAAGGGATCAGCAATGTCTTGCCCAGCTGGTTCAATTTCGATGGAGCAGCTCCTGTGGGATGTTGCCGTCCAGATCTGGAGAGTGGATGGAGTCCCTGAGTGGCGTGGAAGTCCCGAATTACTCGGGAATGATGAACACTCCCTGCTCAGCGGAGGCCTTGCAGTGCAGCACCAGCCCAATAGTCCGGTAGGGATGGGGTAAAAGCCATACTGGGTTGGGCTGACAAAAGGACCTAAAATGGAGTGAGACTTGAAGAGGGAGATGGAGGCTGGAGTCGCGTGGCTGAGGATGCCTTGCCCGCGGGGTTTAGGCGTGGGCAGCAGGGCCTTGGTGTCTGGAATGTTCTAATATTCTCCTCCTTGAGGGTCCTATGGGCTGGGGAGGCAGCCGGTAGCGTTGAGTTTCCGGCGGCCAGACATTAAACTTCTCCAATGGAAGCCTCTCTGGCATCGTGGGCACGGGTCTTGGCTGACCTTCTCCTCTTGGGGAGGACCCTCCTCCATGGGGAGTTATAGGCCCCCCCCACCGGGCTACCTACATTCCTTCCCGGAAGTGTGTCGGGTCTGCGCGGCCAGTTAAAGCAATCATCCTGGGGAGCTGTCCCCTGAAGCTGATGCCAGAGAGTGCAGCGTGAGGAGGGAGGCTAACTTGGTGGGCGGAAGATCCGATGTCCTGGCAAGCCTTAAGCATGTGGGCCAGTTCAGAGTCTTTGCCCGGAGGCCGTGGTCCTCTCGCGGCACTCCATTGGAAGCGTTCTCATAGCGGCATGAGAATTCGTTTGGAGCCCTCTTAGCTATCTACCTGCCTGTTGAAGCTTCCTGGAGCCTGTTCACAAACTCGACATAATAGGAGCTCTTGGGAGACTTTTGCCATTATGGCCGGAGAAGCTCCTATTAATGGGCTACAGCCAGGAGTGGGGACCTTGACAAGCGCCTTGTAAAGCGCTCAGAAGGCGACCGTAAGGGGTGGCCTCAGAGCAGGATGTCAGATTGTTAAGGAGTTACTGAAGGCATCGAGAAGCCGTAAAGCTGTCTTTGCCCGGTGTAGGCGCCGCCAGAAGCGGCAGCTGCCCTGCTAAAACATTACTGGCCGGAACTTCGCTTTCCCAGATCCTACCAAATTGTTGCAGGAGCTCAGGAGGAGCATCGGAAGGTGGTCTTCCAGTCGTCGAACCATTAAAGTGATTCCTCGCGCGATTGCCTCTAGCATGCCTCTCCGCGTGAGGGCTAAAGATGATTCCCTACGTCCATGGCTTTCTTGGCGAGCTCCAGTGAGGATGTTATAGCTTAAGAGTGGTTGCTTTCGAGCAGCAGCCCGAACAATGCCATCCTCCCCTCGGTATCTGTGAAAAGGGCGGCAAGGCGCAATCGCGAGGATATGTCGGCATGCGTCTTCCGTCAGGGTTTCTTTCTTCGCCAGATGCGTGGAAGTAATGCAGCTCTGAAGATTTTGAAAACCAGCGCCGTGCGTGAAACTGTAGCCGAATCGCGGTGAAAACCGGCTTCCGGAAAGTAATGAAGAAGCGGAGCAAAGGGGAGAAGGCTGGTTTCTGAGCCGCCCGGAGGTGAAATAGGCGGAGGAACTAAGGGGGGCAGAAGGAGGACGAAGCGTCCAATTTAGCGTGATAGAGAAAATTCGAGGTTGAAAGTAGAGGTGAAAGATCGAAGAAGAGAGGGCGGCTCTACAGCAAGGGAGCCATATGAGTCTGCAGGCTGATGGCGATATAACATTATCTCCGCGTCATTAGCAGTGACATCGGCGCTTGCGAGGGCTCTGTCCAGCCGAAAGGAGTCGCCATACCCGATGTTTTCAGATCCTTAAGATTCAATGTCCCCCCCTTCTGCGTTACCATGGACATTGAGCTTCAATCTCCTCAACCAATTTAGCGCAGCTCCCTCTCTTTATGGAGACCCTTAACGCATTTAAGCTAGCAGCTTTTAGTTAGATTAACGTGCTTTGTCATAAGCTCTGCTTTTTGCACACCAGCTCCCCATACTCTGGTGTTCCGTCCGGATGAAGAGTGTCCTAGGGCCGAGTCTCGTCTGGATAAGCCGATCCAGAAGGACAGGGCGATATGCGATAAATGGTGGTCCCTGGGATGCTCTCTATCGAAAGCGGATTCTCCGGTACCAGCTGCCCTTTCGAAGGCGACGGTGAAGCAGGGTTGGAGGTTCGAGGATTCCGGGTTTCCGGCACCAGCTTGAAGTCGACCCGTCGGTCAGAAGTATAAGAGCGAGGAACGAGGCATGAGGGAGATAACTATCTAGTGGAGATAGCCGAAAGCAGCGGAGGCCGGAGGTCCGTGGTTCTAAGCGAAGTCTCCCAAGGCGTGCTGGTTCCTGGCACCTTTTTTTGTGATTCTATATCGAGTACGTAGAAGGGAGGAGCGAGGAGGGGAGTTCGGGGAGAGCGGGAGGAGGCCTGGAGATCATCATGTGATGCATGATCTCCACCTGTGGCTACGATCTTGAGGAGGAGCCGTAAAGCGTCTGGAGCCTAATAATAATCCTCACCTGGGGAGCAAAGACCATTGTCCCTAAGCCCGGTGGCTAGACCAGCTTCAGACAGTTCATGACCCGTGACTCATAGGGGGATGAGGAGTGGGGGTGCGGTGCGACCAGAAGGCCGTAGGAGCGTAGGTGTTCCAGCGCTCGACCACGGTGCTGCTGGGTCAGCGGTGCATTACTACAAGGAATCTCTTTGAAATTGAGGTCTGTTAATAAGTTACTCTTCAAATCACATAGTAATCTGCATAAATCATATTTTTATTTCTTGGAAATGCATAGGTTTTTTTTAAACATACACACTAAAAGCTAGATTCCCATCATTGTGTATCATTGTGATTCCATTTACCTAAAATAACAGAAAACAGATATTTGTTCAAGATGTATGGTACCAAATGGAGTTGCCACCTGAGAATGGGACCACCCCTCTTCTGAGCCCTTTAACCCAATAAACACACAACACTCATGTCTGGGGAAATTACTTGGCCACAGCCAATCATTTTATTGCAATAAGAAGTGTGAGGTGAAGCATGGGATTCTGATCTGCTTTGTAACACTGGGCAACCCCTCCTCAGGGGTGCCTCCAGTACAAGCTGGTCTTCCCACCGCCCTGCTGGATGACGGATGTCCTTGCTACTGCTGCAGAGCTCCAGCAGTCAGCCGGCCTTTTACTGGGCGGTCGGCCTCTTGCCATAGCATTCATACCACAGCAGGGGGGGAAGGTAGCTCCCTAGCTTCCTTCCTTTCCCCGACCACCTCCTCAGATCAATTCCCATGCGCCAAACCGCTGAATGGCTACGACAAAGAAGCATGCATTAACCCAACACCAAAGTATGAAAAAAGGGGAGAGGTGGGTGGGCAAGTTGATGGTCGGAGCACAAAGGCCAGCTTATGTAAGCTCCAGCCGGCCTTCCCCCTTCCCCCCCCCCCCCCCCCGGTAACATGCCCTGCCCTTATGGGGCTTGGCCCGGCGGCCCTCATCCACTCTTACTAGGCCTCTTCATGCCCATCCCAGGCACAACTGCAGTTGCAGTGATTCCCAGCTGCTTTTTGTATTTCTAGTTAAGATAAATATCAGAAGATTATATTATACCATATATGCAATATATTATATAATATTATAATGCAGGCAAGTTTTTAAAATTAAAGTTTTAGCTTTTCTTAATCTGGAAATAATTTATTTAGCCGAGCCTTAACAACAGTTTACATTTGTTAACGATATTGCATAAAGAGAAAGAGTTGGCTTGAGCTGGAATGATACTGTGAGTGGGCTTATCACAAGGCAACTGAGGGGTCAGGGAAAGAAAAGAACTGCAAAGTTCTTTAGTAGGCATGCATCTCTCTCCAGACTTTGGGATCTAATATCTAGCAGCAGTTTGGGGACAGGAAGTCCTCCAGCTAGTTTTGTATGTCGAATTTATTCTCACCAAGTTCAACTGGCTGGAATAGTAGTTTTGTGTGAGAATCTGAAGCAAGATCAGCATTTTCCTGTGGGTTTTTTTAATGTCTGCTTGCATCCCATGGGCTCTGCTTGTGCATTTGAAAACAAAGCAAATATTACAATGGACTCAAAAGGACTCATTGTTCTCTCATCCATAGAAAATGAAACTCGGTAGCACTGCACTGCTCCTAGATTTTGTACCACCTAGAAATATCAATATTGACATGAATAGAGAGAGATAATTGCAGCAACTGTGTAAAATCGTAAACATTATTAAACGTCTGTATACAAAGGCTTGCTGTTTAGCACCTTTCCTTCCAGCGCTGCTCTGGAGGGCTGGAGGGACACGCCCACGCTAACCTTCAACCTCCAGGCCACGCGGAGCCACACTATAAGGCTGAAAGAGCCGCATGCAGCTCCGGAGCCATGGGTTGCAGACCCCTGTTCTAGCTAGCTTATAAAATCTATGGAAAGGGGTAGATTTGATGGGCTTTAGAAAGGTTCCTACTTCAGTTGTAGTCTCAAGTTGACAGGCTGTAAGGTAGGGTACCAACGAGCAGAAGGGCTGAGGTGGAGATATGATGCGGGAGGATCCTGATTATGTCAGTTCCAGGAAAAATCTAGAAAAAACAGCAAAAACTCTAGCAATCACTTGAAAGTCTGCGTGCGTGCACGTGCGTGCATGCGTTCGTGCTGCTGAAACATAGCTGACATGTCTACCACATAGGGTAGTTTGCCATTGCTTGCCTCTATGCAGGCTGAGAGATTTCTGAGAGAACTGGGACTGACCCAAGGTTACTCAGCAGGCTTCACATGGGGGGGGGGTGGGGAATCAAGTCTGATTCTCCAAGTTAGAGTGCTGGTGCATTTTTCTCCTCTTGCCACCACTTGGATTAACAACAGGCAATGGGGGCTTCGGGGAGGGTCCTGACCCCAACTGGAGGCCTGGCAGTCCTGTATAAAGGCTAGTTAAGGAAGCCATCCCATAATTATTTAGCTGTCCTACTGTGAGTCCTGACTGTTTCCCTTGAGGCAGAATTGTTTCCACAAGTTTCTTCTCTGTTTTAGCAACTCTTGCCACAAAACACCATCACAACTACCACCACCACCACCTCATCTTCCTCCTCCTCCTCCTCCTCCTCCTCCTCCTCCTCCTCCTCCTCCTCCTCCTCCTATTTTTTTCAACACAGTGTCATCCTCCATTACTATAAAAAATGTGAGCAGCCTGTTTTCTCTACTAAAACGAACCTGAAAAAGCACACCTTTCCCTGGCATGGCATTGTCAGGAGAATTTCTTTCATGTGTTCAAAATCAAAGACATGTCTTGTATTTGTATGAAAGGTATCACACCCTTCACTTCCTTCCTCTGTATTTTCACAGTGAACTGCCTTGTGTCACTGCTGACGCCAACGAAACTGAAGGGTTTTTTATTGGAGAGGAAGGGCAATGTCATAGAGATACCACTGCGTTACAAAACCAAACTACACTGTTCTAAGTGCACTGCAACTCTGTCCATGGGTTTCTGTGTGTATGCCTCTCACCAATTCGTTATTCAGTCTATGTTCAACACTCTCGCTACATCATGCCTAGCATATGGATATGTTCATCATTTTGACAGATATTAAAGAACATTACAATTACACCATAGCAGGGCATACCATCAATGTATTCATTTAATAAGCTGCCTAGAAATGCTAGTATGAAATGGAATATAAACATCATAATAAACAAATACATCTATATATATATAAAAAGCTAACAGTGTTTTTGTTGATGATAGTATAACTCAGTAACTGCTGGGCCAATTCCTCTGAAAATTCCCAGCCACTATAGTCAGTCAGGTGAGAGTGTTTTTAGATGTTCACATACCTGAAATTTCACACCTGGCCCAGGTAAAACACCTTTTCCTGGCGCTCCATAGTGAAGGACATGCAGCTGCCTGTGTGTAACTGTCACCCTTAGAATGTTCGTGCTACTTAGAATGTTCACTCAGATGGCCAGATATGAGCAATGGAAACAGTACATAGGCAGTAACTTGAGTGGAAGTGAAACACATACACACACGTACACACGAGGGATAGGGAAGGGAGAGAGGGGTGGCATGCAAGGGAGGGGAGGCAGGGGGCCCCGCATCTTGATATGACCCACCCACTCTAGCGGAGGAAAAGGGAAGGGAAGGAGGGGGAGGGGTGGCATGCAAGGGAAGAGAGGGAGGGAGGGAAGAGAGTGAGGGGCGACATGCAAGGGACGGGAGGGAGGGGCCAGGCACCCTAGATTCCCTGAATACTGTGGTTACAGTTAAGAAAACCAGGCACGCATTACTCAGGAGTACAGCAACCGTGACATACTTTGAATGGCTGCGTTGCGCCCCTCAGAGGGTTTCCTCAGAAGCGACACCCATTGCCACCAACCAAACTTACTCTCAGGTAAAGGATCATGACCAGCCAGCCTAGATGTGTGGGAGGGGTGCCTTTCCATTCCCCCCCCCCCCCAAGGAATGCAGGCACACACATCACTGACATCGCACAGTATCAGGCTGCGTGTTTGCATGAGCACGTACTGCTGGCCTCTGCAATTGATTTGCTGCTACTGTTCCTTTCCCATTTCACCACAATAAGCCACAGCAACGCGTGGCTGGGCCACGCTAGTTAATAATATTGGGGAATTTTTCCACTTGCATCTGCAGGGGAAGGAGAAATCTGTGTGTGTGTGTGTGTGTGTGTGTGTGTGTGTGTGTGTGTGTGTGTGTGTGTGTGTGTGTGTGTGTGTGTGTGTGTGTGTGTGTGTGTGTGTGTGTGTGTGTGTGTGTGTGTGTGTGTGTGTGTGTGTGTGTGTGTGTGAGAGAGAGAGAGAGAGAGTGAGAGAGAGAGAGGGGGGGGTGGAGGTGGGGTTTGCCATCAAATCACAGCTGACTTAGGGAAGCCCTGGATGGATTTTAAAGGCAAGAGATGTTGGAAGGTAGTTTGTCATTGCCTGCCTCTGCATGACAACCCTGGTATCATTTGGAGGTCTCCCATCCAAAAACTTTTCAGGGTTGGCGCTGAGAGTGCATGACGGGCTTAAGAGTACCCAGGCTGCATGGTGCAAATGGGGATTTGAGCCTGATTTTCCCAGTCCTAGTCTGACACCTTAACCACTATACCATACCAGCTGTCTAGAAAGCTGTATAGTGGGGAACAAATTCATTAACCAGGGATACTGGGGTTAGGGAGGGAACTAGCAGAAGTCAGCACCAGTTTCTTGCCCAGCACTGAAATGGAACCAAAGCATACATTTCATTAATTTAAGATCTCATGAGACTATATTCTGAGATGATGGCCATTTTTCCATTTGCCGAGCAACCACAAATTCTTGCCAAGCTGCTCTCTTTCCATCACCCAGTGGTGGTGTTAGGGCAGTGATTCTCAACCTTCCTAATGCCACGACCCTTTAATACAGTTCCTCATGTTGTGGTGACCCCCAACCATTAAATTATTTGTGTCTCGATTCCTAAGACTTAGGTGACCCCAAAGGGGTCACGACCCACAGGTTGAGAACTGCTGTGTTAGGGGGGCTGAAAGGTAAAAGGCATGGGAGGGGGAAAGGAGGAGGGGAAAAAGGAAGTACATAAAAAGGGAGGTGGGTGTTGGTAAGGAAGAAAAGGGAAAAGGCTATGGGGGAGGGGGAGGAGGGAAAGTTGAAGACTGCCGAGACAGATAAAAGAATGTACATTGGCTAGTTGGCTAGTGTTGAGAAGAAAAGAAGAAAAAGGAAATAAGTTGGGACTGTTAGGAGAGGGAAAGTGGAAGTTGTGTGGGGAGATAAAAACATGGGGAAAATGAGATGCTCCCTGTGAGTTGTCATGGGTACCCTGCTTGTATTGCTTTATTAAACTACTCTTCTCACAACAGGTCAACAAAGTTCATCTGTTCTCCCTGGGAGTAGCATTATCTTTGTCTTAATTCTGAGAAGGTCCTTACAGTGGTTTTTGATCTCTCTAATGTTGTTGCTGGGAGGGAAGACAGCATGGCATAGTCCAACCGCAACAAGTAGGGTGAGTAGCTGGAAGGGAGATCACCAAGGAAGACTGTGCAATGGGGTGGCTGGAGATCTCCCATGATTACAGGTGGTGGCTGGAGGTGGTGCTCCAGGTGATGGCTGGAGATCTCCCAAGATTACAACTGAAATCAGTTCACCTGGACAACTTGGCCATTTTGAAAGATAAACTCTATGGCATTATACCCCATTGAAGTCTCTTCTCTCCTCAAACCCTGCCTCGTCAGGCTTCACTCTTCAAATGTCCCAGTTATTTCCCAACCCAGAACGAGCAATTCTACTTTGCAGGAAGACAATGGCAAACCACCTTTGCATCTCACTTGCCTTGAAAGCCCTTTGTTGGAGTTGCCATATGTCAGTTGCTACTTGTTGACACTTAAGTACTTAATTTTGCCTGTGGTGGGTGAGAGGTGGTTGACAGAATACATTGTGATTGCAGGTTAGTGTCCAAGAATAATGTATCTTGATGCCACTATGTATCAGCTCACCTTTCCCCACATAATGTATGGAAATCAGTTACAAATTGGTAACTGCTTCTAAAACCAAGGGCAATGTGTGTGGGATAATCTAATGCTAGTGCTGGTCATGTGAGTGATAAACTTTGGGAACATTCAGCTGTGTTACCAACTACAAAGTGGAGTGATGTAAAAATGAAAAACAGAGAGACCTGAAAAATATTTTATAACTGCACTGGGATATTTGTTTTTGTTTTTTTGCCATGGAAACAAATGCAAATATTTCCACTTAGAAGAAGAATTGGTTTTTATACCCTACTTTTCTCTACCATAAGGAGTCTCAAAGCAGTTTACACTCACAACCCCCTCCTCTCCCCACAATAAGCACTGAGAGAGTTCTGAGAGAACTGTCACTGGCCCAAGGTCATCTAGCAGGCTTCACGTGGAGAAGTGGGGAATCAAATCAGTTCTCCAGATTAGACTCCACCACTTATAACTACTACACCACATTGGCTCTCAGACTGGCTTCTCTATACATGCCGTGTACGTTATGGTCTATATCAGATGTGAATACAGACTGGATTATTTCTTCTGGGTTACTGGACAAAAGAAATACTTTTTAGGTGACAGTCAGTGTTAAATAAAAATGCCAGCTTTCTGAACTGAATATGGACTTTTAATATAAGTAAAAGTCCTCTGATTTTTTTCAAGAGCTTTCATGAATGTTAGAATGTCATTTGTCAGGCTCTAGTTGGGTGTGCCCTCTTTGAAACATGAGTGATTAGATACTCTCAATCCAACTATTTACCCGTAACTAGTGTGGGTTTTTTTGTAGCAGTACTAATTGGTATTGAATACCAGCATCTTTTTTTCAGGATTCTCCCAGGTCCTGAAGCAGTAATTGATGTACTATTCCTATTTTCTCCCAACCCATTTAAGGTTTGTTCCCAAAGCAGCATCCTCACCTACATTTGAAAAAAAAAGTTTCAGAAACATTGTAAGTTCCTTGGGGCAGGAATCTGTCTTATTGTTTTCTGTGTTATGCACACAGATGGCATTATGGCATAATATATATAAATAAGAAGACTCACATTGCTTGTATATTCAAACTTTCCACAGCAATTTCTGCAATTCAACGAGATTATTTCATGGGAATAGGGTATTGCTTTGAAACCCATACAGTGAACTCTTCACTTCTATTCAATGTACCATTATTCAGGTGAATGGCTCCATTAGCATCACTCAGATAGGTCATTTCTGTCAGAAGTCAGTCATCATGATGAATTAAGATGTGTCCCATTGTGTAAATGCTCATTCCATAACTGGCTTGTGCAGTAGAATCAGAATCTTTTCGCACGGCACATGTATTGCAATATGACCCTTACATTTTGGTGTCATTCAGGAAGGAGAAAAACCTACATGCTGAAAAATTTAATGTAAGGTTAATTAAGGGAAACCAAGAGTACATCTGAACATAAGGTAAAAGTGAAGCCTGCAAAATGTGAATGTGATTTGTTGGGGGGTGGGGGGTAAAATCATAAATTGTGTTGAGTGCCCCCTGTGACTTGTCAGATAATGTGTGTGTGGCGAGGTTGTCCTAGAAATGTACTGTGAAAATCCAACAGTTTTATTTGATCCAGATGATGATCACTAAGCTACTAAATCTAATGTGAGGATATTAATAGCAAAATGCTAACATACTACGATTTTTCTCAAGCTAGTACAGTTAATGGGCCTACATAGAGCCAGCATTTTCAATTAATCTCTTCTAATTATCTTTCTTACTACAGCACCTGTCATGACTTTTATCCATGTCCTATGCTTGCTAGCTTTCTGGTGGTCTAAATGAACCACCTCCTCTCTTTTTCAACAGTGGAAAAAACTGGTTGGATCCAACCCTTTGTGTTTATGAGATGAAGGTATGGTATGCTGCTATGACAGTCATTGACAAATTCTGTAGCTCTGAAAAAGAAGCAATTATTCCTGTAAAATTGTGTCAGGATATTGCAATATGCAAAGAGGGACACCTCAGGGCTCAGGAAAACAGGGCTACCATTGAAAATAAGTGTACTACATAGTCGCAGGAAAAAAACAATTTCCGAGAACATTTTTTTAGTTTTTCCAATGAAAACATTGGAAATTTTGTAGGAACACTGAAAAAATCCTGCTATTGTGAAATATTTTCTTATTTAGAACGAGTGCAGTGCTTGTTAAAAGTAAGATACTTCACACTGAAAATGTACAATATAAAAAAGTCCTGACACTTTTTCAATTTTTCCTCGAACAAAATTGTTTTTTGGGGAACCACTGAAAAAGTGTTGTTAGCACATTGCAACTCACTTCAACTTCTGCTTTTCAGGAAGTGAAGCTAACTCTTCAGATTTTGAAATGCTGGCAGTCTTGTTACCAGGGAATTGGCTAATGAAAATAATGACTGCTGAAACAGCAAATCTTAATTTGCAGAGTTGTCCACAAACAGATGTCATGAAGGCATATCCAGTAAATGCTACCTGGTGAGAACTAGATGAAACATCTGTGTGATGTGACATTAATTACCCTGCTGACATATTCATTGTAAGGAAAAAATTATGCATATCCTTTTTAAGGGCACAGTGCCTACCTGGGATATCAGACAGTCAGGAGCACTATTCTCAGCGGGTCAGTGTTATCTACAACAGTCGTGGAGCTACAAAGGGGCCGGGGTGCACTGTGTACCATGCGCACGCCTGGGACACAAAAATCGCCCCCAGGCCCCTCCCCCTTCCCCCGGCACCCTCCACCTCCCTTCCCACACTTACTTTAGTTTTTTTCTTTTTTCAAAACTTTTTCAAGCTGCAAAAGGCCTGTTCTCAGTAAAAACGGCCTGAGGAACTACAGTTCCCAGGAGACCTTGGGGCTCACAAGGTCTCCTGGGAAGTATAGTTCCTCAGGCAGTTTTTATTGAGAACAGGCCTTTTGCAGCCTGAAAAGGTTTTGAAAAGGGAAAGGAACTAAGCCACTAAGGTAAGTGCGGGAAGGGGGAGGGGGCACCGCGGGGGCATGGGGTGGTGGAAAATGTAGCATGTGCACCGGGCGCAGTTTGGCCCAGCTACGCCTCTGATCTACGACTTATTTTAAAGTTGAATGAAGATTGTATAAATCACCCTGGGAAGCCTCCAAGCCACATCTCAAAATCTTGCAAACAAGAATCTCACATTTTGCATGTCACACACACAATTTTGTAAAAGGGCTTCATTTCCTTGGGCTTCATTTCCTTGGGCTTTTAAAAGTAATTTCCGTGTGTATACATAACATTTAAATCTAAGATAGGCATCTATACAAAGCAGAACACAGATCAGTCCCGTTTCTGGTGCTCCCCACCCCCTTATCACGGGATTTTCCTGGACCTGCTTGTATATGCACCTTTTTGGAAAAAAACACTAATAGGAGATGGGGGCTACACATTTGAGGGTCCATAACTTTGGCCCCCATGAACCAAACTTCACCAAACCTGGGTGGTATCATCAGGATGGTCTCCTACTGATACCACCCAGGTTTTGTGAAGTTTGGTCTATGGGGTCCAAAGCTATGGACTCCCAAAGGGGGTGCCCCCATGCCCCATTGTTTCCAATGGGAGCTAATAGGAGATGGGGGCTACACATTTGAGGGTCCATAACGTTGGTCCCCATGAACCAAACTTCACCAAATCTGGCTGGTATCATCAGGAGGGTCTCCTAAATATACTCTGAAAATTTGATGCTGCTAGCTTAACAATTGCACCCCTGACAGCAGGCACACACACACACACACACACACACCCCAAGGGACAGGCCTAGACGTCTTCACTAGAAACATGCTGCAGTGAGGATGTTGGAACCTGGATGAAAAGGTGCCAATTCTTTTGAAACTTGGTTGTATTTAGATTAAATTTTCAGTGGGAATTCGGCCAAAGATGGAATAAGGAGATGTTTCAATAAGTGGAAATCAGGCAAGAGTACACTATATAGTCTTTACTTTCTGTTATGGGCTTAGAGATTTTGAAAACCTTTTTGTCCTCAGTTTCCTAGATGCTATAAGACAGATTCTTTTCCTATGATGGTACAAACTTGTCCTGAATTACTGAGGTGTTTTACTAAATTTCTGAGTTCTTGCAGGTTGGAACTCTTTCTTTCAGTTTGATTCCCATTCTGCAGAATCCTCCCTCACAAGGTAACTTAAGCAGAACACTAAGGCCATTTCTGCACGGCCAGGAGGCGCCCCCACGCCGGCAGGAGTTCTGCCGGCGTGGGGGCGGGAGCCTGCTCGCACGCAAGCGTGCAAGCAGGCGAAGGGGAGGCCGGCAGACGGCAGGCGGCTCCGCATGGAGCCGCCTCTGCGCCCTCCCCCGCCCCACTCACGGTGTCCTCCTCGTCGCCTGCGGGGCGTCGCAGCCCCGCCCACGCTGCCCTCCGACCCCTGGAGGTCGGAGGACAGTGTGGGTGGGGCTGCGATGCCCCCGCAGGCGACGAGGAGGACACCGTGAGTGGGGCGGAGACGGGAGACAGCGTCTTCCCAGCGGCGCGGTTCGCGCCGCGCCGCAGGGAAGACGCTCCCTCCCCAACAACAACCCTTTAAAGGGTTGTTGTTTAGGGCGGCTTGACGCCGCCCTGGGGGGAGGGAAGAAGAGTCAGGTCGCCGCTGCTGCATTGCAGCAGCGGCGCCTGTGCGAACGGCGGCCTGGGGGCGCCTTTTTTGGCGCCCCCAGGCCGTCATAAATGGGCCGTGCGGAAGCGGCCTAATATACCAGACAGGGAATCCTTTGAGTATTATTCCTTTTCTTGCTGACTTAGTAAGATATATTCCTCTCGCCTTTTATTTATAGTCACTGTGAAAAATCTCTCTCTACTATTCCACTTCAACCTAGACCAAAATAAATTTATAGTACTCTTATATGTGTATGTCTGCTTACATTATATGCTGACACAATATATTTCAGATCAGGTTTACTCTCTGACTGAAATTCCCTCAGAATAGATTTTCCCCACACACAACTAAGAGACTTGATGTTCACTTGCAGGAATTTAAATCAAAAATCTCTTCTTTTCTCCTTTCCTTACCTCCCGGATAGATAGCGCCTCCCTCTCCTTGTTAGTTAGTTGCTCCACCAATAAGAACACAGGCCAGCTTACCCAATTGGAGTGTTGTCCTGCTCTTATGAAGATTTTTCTCTCTTTTTTTTTTGGCTGCACTTTGTTCCCAACTACATTTTAAAATCTTATTTACCTGTACAGTCCATCATACCAGTTATTGGGGGGGAGGAAATTTGGTGCAAAACTCAGGGGCTTAAAAAAAATTGCCCATAATTTTCCATTTTAAGCCAATCTCCTAGAGCTGCTTCCCCCACAACTGGATTCTAAATGCATATAGTTTGAGCCCCCTCCCACCAAAGTACCAGCTCATTTTCCAAACTCCAAGTAACAAAAACACACTAAATAACACTAACTTCTTCCAGAGATTTTACTCTGCCTTGGCTTCCAAACTGGAATATCTTTCTTGGGATAATTTATATGATGTTTGCTGCAGCTGTTCTAAGGTTTCCCCACCTTCAGAATGCTGTTTCCCATCCTTGCTTTATTTTCATCTCTTTGGGAAGATCACAGTCCAAGCATGTTAATATCTCATGTGGAACGAATGGTGTGGATTTTCCTGCTTCAAAGGTCCTGCCTGCATCATATTCTAGTCATCAGCTGCTTACACGTGCCATTTTCCCAGTATATTTTCCTGCTGTGCAATTTCAGGGCTTTTTCAATCTTTAAAATAAATAACAAAATAATAGCTAATGATGTATCATCACCTGTCTAGTTCCACTTGAAATAGTTCTTTAGAATAATTAGCTTTTTAATTTTTTTAACAGTTATTTCTTCATCCCTTTTCATTGTAGAGATAGAACTGGAAATGTGCGGGCAGTTTTTGTCACAGTTGCCTGGAAAGGAATGAGGTTGGAGAGCTGAAAGATGGTCAGACTGGAGGCACACTGTTCGTACCTTGATATGGCAGTTCAATGCTACCATGATCTATTGCTACTTACCTATTTTAAGAACAAAAAAAGTGGTTCAGAAGTTTTCATACTAGCCATAACAACCACATCTCTAAGAACCAATGGAGAAATGTTGCAAAGCATAGGTGGAAGGGACACACTGGGGGGAAAAGACAAAAAGAAGGTGTGCAAAAGAATGCCATGTGTGGAAGCTCATTCCGCACAGTATAGTTATAATGAGTTGCAATAGTTCTAAATGAGCTCTTTTTCACTTTTTATAAATGGAAAACAAATTCATTTATAATTATTGCAACTTGTGATAAATATGCTGTGTGGAATGGCAATATACATACCTTTACATTTGCAAAGACAATGAAAGCAATGAGAAGAATCCTCACATGTAAAAGCAGCCTTTTGCCCCAGGCACCCCCAATGAAGACATGAGACAACAATCCTGGGTTTAACTAGTTTATTTCAATAATTAATTATGCAGATCTATAATATCATTAAATATCCTGACATATTTAAATGTACAGGCTGTGCTGCCTTTGTTGGGCAGAAAGCCCCTGATTCCACCATCAGCCTGATCTTCTGCTGGCCTTGTTTATTATCACCTACATATGACGTGCTGAGAGGTGCTCATTTCCTTATGTGTCACACAGGTTCAGAAAGATGTTGCTCAGCACTGGTGGCATTCCTTCCTAGCCACACCACATCACACAGCCAGTGATGCACTGTTCTGGACATGCCCTCCATCACTGTTGATGCCTCATGATCAACCCGCCCTATCCCTGTCACACAAGGGGGTTAGGTTAGCTTAATGACCCTTGTATCATCTGCTGACTATAATGTCCTGCAAACATAGATCTGCTACACTAACACTGCACCCTTCTGAAGAAAGCTGCACACTATCCTATTCAGGTATGGCACATCATTAACAAAATCATACAATACATATGCACCTCCACCATCCAAAATTACCCTAAACACCGGACTATTAATCTTGTGTACTCAATCTGAGTGGGCTTCAGAACCTTCCTCTAAATTTTCCTCTGCAGAAAATTAGACTAAGTGATAATGACCCTGAGTAACAAAACATTACCTGTTTTAGGTCCCTAAGTATTTTCCACATTAGTGCCATTCCTGCACCAGATCATTTTCACCCAGATGCCAGAGGAGAATATAGGGGCGCCTGACCTCCCTCAAGAACTGGTAGAGGGAGGGCAGAAAATGGCCCCATAACATATCCAAAGGCCCCACCACTGAATGCTGGCCATGGGATAGAGGCCCAACTGCAATTCCATCTCACAGGCAGCTGCTCTCTTGGTCCCCCGGAAGATGATGGAATTGCCCACCACCAGATCCTGATTGGGCTTCTTGATATGCTCACATCTGCAAAAATTAAAAACTATCAACTTATCTAATGTTAGAAAAGCTTAGAAGCTGTGGATGCAGCTCCTGTTCTAAGTGAATGAGTCCCAAAGCTTAGAAGCTGTGGATGCAGCTCCTGTTCTAAGTGAATGAGTCCCAAAGCTTAGAAGCTGTGGATGCAGCTCCTGTTCTAAGTGAATGAGTCCCAAACACCCATGCAGCAGCTCTTCAGCCACTAATACTTGCCAGGTGACTGGCCAAACTGGTATTGCATCAAAGGCAATTTGCCTTTATGTTGAAATAGCCAATTCAGGCCATAATCCTATGTTCTCATGAACTCTTTGAATACACTCAAGATTCCTTTGAGTCAGAAAGGGCAGTCCTGAGGCAACCAAAGATGCAATTCAGCTGCTAGAAGTAGTTAAAGCAGAGTTTCCCACATTTCTGATAGCTGGATCACACTCTTCTCTCCCCGCCCCACAGTTAAAAGTGGGGTGAAAACACATATCCTTCCCTCCAGCATCAAGGCAGGTTTTCCTGCTGCAGGGCTTGATCATGCAGCGATGCATCAAGCAGTCTCCCCTAAAAGCAAGTATTTTGGAAATGCAGGAGCATTTCCTTATTTTATTTCTCACCACACATTAGCAGCCTTCTTGTGCAGAATTATATAGCTGTGAGACACCCGTAAAAAATATTGTAAATAAGTTGGACAGAAGCAGGTTTCAGAATGAGATGTGTGGATTCCTTTGAAGATTCATGGTCACCTAACTTTAGAACCAAAGCAGAATAGCGTAACTAGCAAAATCAGCATCATTGTTAATTTACAACAACAAAAAATTCAGCATAGTGTTAAAAATCACCTTATCACAATCACTCCACACACCATTTAAGCAAAATTGAATTCAGGGAAGGCCAGTTTATCTTTACAGAAACACAATCCACCAGCTGTAATTTAAGCGTGACCAAGACCTTCAGTGGAAATGGGCCCTCAGGTTGGTTGCACTATATTCAAAGAAAAGTTGGATGTCTCTGTTCTATAGAACCTTTTAAGCCAAAAACAGCTAATAGTGGGAGTGGGGGATGAAGGGGGACGGCACATGACATTTAAAGGACATTTTACAAAATGACATAGGAGTAATGTAAAGAATTTGGTTCTAATCCCAAATCTTATCTTTTAAGACAATATTGCTGTTCAGGTGATAGAGATGGAGGGGTTTTTCCCCACCTCAAAAGGATAACATTCATGACAATTAATTCATTCCTGTAACTTTCAAAACACATGGGATTAATTTAGATGCAATCAAGCTAACTGCCAGAAGGAAAAACAAATAAGGTAAACACAAAAGCAACTTGTTACAATTACATGACAAATCCTATCAAGCACGAGAATTCTCCTGAAACCACTATTGTAATTGCCACTATAGGGGGGAAGGGAAGGGAGTCCCTGTAAATTGAGCACATGGCTAAGACTGTGGCAGCTTGGAAATTCAGACCAACTTTTTGTGCATCTGTGAATGAGCTGATTAATGAAGCAGCTCTGACATAAAGGAACCACAAAAGGGTTCCTATGATCTTGCCGAAAGTTGCAGGAAATTAAATTTAATTTGCATTATAATGCACCATTTTTATTGCAATGCAAAGTGGTTATTCTGCTATCACATTGTTCAGGGAAAGTGCATAGTTTTGGAAGGTCACATGTATTTGGATTTTCATCCAAAAATGAATCCAGGACACACAAAGCAAGAACAAAATAGAACAGGTAATCTTAGGCAAACATTACAAAGCCATTTTCAGCTCCAAATATCTTACAAAACTGCTGAGGTTCAGGGAGTATTTAAAAAGTGTATGGCCACAATCACACTATAAGCTACAGACTCACATTTTTGTTAAAGTCTAACATCATCTGTAACATTTTTAGAGTCGGGGGCGGGGGGATTTGTTTCAGGAGTGTCCTTACTACATTCAGTCCAAATGTAACTCTAATGTTCAGAGACAATTTCTGGGGGAAACAGTTCTACAAGTTTGCAACAGAAATTTTGTACAGTGTGACTGACCAAGAAACTTCTATTCCCCATAACAGATATTTCAAGGTAAAAAGAAATCTGGAACAGCTATGTTGCTAAATAAATCTTTGCTTATAAATCTATATAAATCTTTGCTTATCAGTCCAGTGAAAGTATATCTATGACAGGCTCCAATAAATCATCCAAGGGGAAGCACACAGCCTCTTCAAATTTTGGGGCGTCAGCCTCTTTAAAAGAAAAATCCCTTCAGTTATTCTCCTCAGTTATATAAGGTATAACTGACGTAGTGGCTAAAAAGGCTTTGGTTTCACTGCTGTGAAGTAAGTTTGGTACTGAGCAAGAAGAACAGAGGGATCACTGAGAGACATGCTGTATAAAAATACTAAGGTCTCTAGACAGTCACAGGGGAAGCCTGAACATGAATTTAAACTAGAAATCGCGGCCCCAGACTCACCGGGGGCCGCCGTTGCGGAGGTGGAGAGGCTCAAGGGTCAGTTCAATAGTCAAAGGGGCGATGCGGCAATCGGATGCAAGCCCGTCCACGTGAGCGGGGCGTGAAGCGCGGTCATGTGTGGAGGGAAGGGGGCATGCACGCCTTACAAGGCAGCGCGCAGGCTTGCCTCGGTCTTCTCCAAATGCCAAGGCAACAGCAACATCCACCCTCCCTCCCTAGGGTAGGAACAGTTAATTTTATTAAAGTTGATATTTGTTCTGTGTTTCAGTTGTTGTTCATGTTATTTTATTGTTGCAGCCTGGCGGGTTTAGGGCAGGGGATCACATCTTTTGGGGGAGAAAACTGAGCTTTGGAGCTGGATTTTCTCCACGGTTGGGGGGCCTCTGTAAGAGTCTTGGCGGTGAGGCAGGTCTCATGGCTCAAGCCGTGGAGGCTATGCAATCGAGCCCGCTACCCCTGGCAGGGTGGGGTGTCACGAATAGGGCTTGCACTCAGGTGGCACCCACTAACTCCCTGCCCAATGCCCCAATAGGGATTGGGGACAGTTATTGGGGGCCCAGCAAGAATGCTGGCCCAAGGCTCTGATGTGATCCCTACTGCTCGCCCTAACGGGCTGTGGCCCAATTTTATTCCACAATTGGGGGTGTGTGGTTTTTGACCCAGGGGCAAGCTCTCCTCCATTCGGCCGCAAATGGCTTTGTGATTTAAATTTCCTTTAATTCTTGCACTTACAAACAAGGTATCACTGCCTAGCCACCACACTGGATTCTTATACCCACACAGGACTCCACCCACCCACACCTGATTTTTCCCAAGAGTAAGACTAAACAGTACCACATCTTACCACCACCACAGATAGACCTCACAACTGGGTTCTCTGTCCTCTTCTAGAGGTACACTATTCTGCCATGCTACCGGGCAAAATTACAGTTCCCTTGAATATTTTATCCCCTGCCTGAAAGAGGATTGGCTGATGGAGCGGCACCTCCAGACGCTCAAGTGCAAAATAGCTGGTTACCTGTTTTATCTTTTGAGAGGCAGCGCACCCTCTTGGTCACAACACCACAAAATCAAGAAAAAGGCATATTTTATTGTGTACATTCTTATGTATACAACAGTGCAATATTTGCAAGAAAAAAATGGGTCTTATCCTTTTGTTGTGTTTAAAGAGATCAGGCATCAGGCCTTCAGAGCTGTTTAAATGGAACAAGATCCAATGAAATAAAGTACACTTGACTATCCTGGATTTTGTTGTTAATTGTTCAAGGAAGGGATTTCTTTTCTAACCCAAAACTCTACGTTGTTCATGTGACTACTGTGAATTGCAAAAACTGTTCCAGACAGATTGTCATTCCTATCTCTTGTTTGGAGGACATGGGATGAGAGACTAAGGCCCATCTCGCACGGGGCAATAAAGGCGAGAGAACCACAGTATAAAACCTGTGTTGGGGGGGAACTTTGCAAGGATCCCGCTCCTAATGTTCCCCTACCCCACCCCACCCCATCCAAGGTTTTTCAAGAATCGCACTCGTGTGATTCTTTAGTTGTAATGCAGATTGCAGCTGTGGCCGAATGAATGGCTGCCCCAGGAAGCACGTTATTTGGCCACGCTTCCCTTTTTTTCAGTCCCCACCTCTCTGCTGCGTAGCTACAGAGGGGCATAGGGATGGCAGCATGGCTGTGGAGGTCCATGCCTGCCTGGCTTTGTAGCTACTCAGCAGAAGAAGGTGAGTGAAAAAAGCACACACCTCCATGCGAAGGCAACTCATGTTGCCTCCACGGGGTCCATTTGCTGCCTGCATGGAGGCATGTGAACGCCCCGACAGTAACACAGGTTGCTTAACCCTTTGCCCATGCACTTTGCCCATGCAGAAGGGGCCTAAAATTGCAATCCTAATATCATTTTCCTGGGGATAAGCCCTGCTGAATGGACCTGAGTGTATTCTAAGCAGACATCTTTCAGGATGCTTTCTAAAAGTGAGAGGGAAATCAAGTGCCCGACTCCTCTTCCGTCAAAGATGCACTGATTAGCTGGTGCTGACTCACAGATCTATTTGGAGATTCTGAATTTGGACAAGACCTCATATCTTTCAATATAAAAAGAATACACACACACACAAATATTTTACATTAAGAAAAACTCTGGTTTAAAGCCTGGTAGGGATGAATTGCAATTTTTTAATTCAATAGTTAACTGGCTAGCTAAAAGAACCACATTTGATTTAATGATCCCTTGAGTCAGCAACTCGCATTTCAGTCCTAAGAGTAGTTACTCCTTTCTAAATCCATCTAAGTTGATGGGCTTTAGAAGTGTATTTAGGACTGCACTGTCAATAAACTAAATATATGTGCATATGATGGCCTTTGATTCATATAGTTATCCTCTGTTAATGTCCAAGGACCTAGGAAACATCAATCATACACATATTAGCAATGAACTAAACTCACTGTGAAATATTTTGTAATACTTCACATAGGTGTGCTGTTCACTTAAAATCCTAACAAAATCAACTGAGTCATGACACAAAAGCTACCAGACACATCTCTCAGTCATCATTGATAAGACAAGAGATGGAAGCCACCAAATGGAATCAGGAGATAAGAGGTACGCAAAAATATTTCTCTCTGGCTTTGGTAAAGTGCACAGCTGCTGTATATTAATGATAAACAGATTCTTCATGATAGTCTCTTATGCACATATAGGTTGCATTTGTGTATGCATGTTCAAGTGTGTTTATAAGCTGATTCTGTGGACTCTTGCACTGCAGATGTCTCGTCACTGAACTGAGCAGACTGCCATATAGTCCCCAAAGGTTCCAGAACAGAAGTCTGTAGTTTCTCATTGGTTGTTTTATCATGATCCCATTAGCAATAGTCAGCTACCCCACCTGTGTGAATGAAACTTTTTATCTAAAAGCAAGATAAAACACCTTTCATGCCTTAGATTGGCAGCTCCACACACACACACACTGTTCCATCATCCCCGAAGAGGTTTTCACATCTCACACCCTCTCTCTAAGTAATTTAGTCTGGAAGAGTGTGTCTGGCCTAAGGTCAAAAGGTGAGCTTCAACACTGAGCAGGGATTCGAATTCAAGTCTTCATGGGCCATGCCCAGCACTTTACCCACTGTACCACACTGGCCCCCTGTTACTGAGACAATACCTTCTAACAAAAATTCATTTAGCTTCTGTTCCAAAAACTACTCTTCCTCTCTCATCTTAAGGAATGTCCTATAGTGTATCAAGTCACCTTTTTTATGCAAATATTTCTTTCTTCCTGACACGCTGCAGTTTGTAGAAGTTTCTTCATTTACCTCATAGCACTGCATGGCTGGAGCCCGGTAATATCTAGCAGGTTTATAGGATTAGAAGTCTTCTCCCCCACTGTTCAGTAACTATCACAGCCCAGTAGGCATCAGCTGTCAATTTACAGCCGATGTAGGTGGCAAGACCATTTGCCTTCTTCATAAGTGGGGAAGGGGATAAGGTTATAGAACAGAGGCCTAGAGAGACAGTAAAGGAACTTTACTATCATTGTGTGTCATATATAGTTTCGTACTTCACTGGCTTGGTATGGACTTTCATATATCAAGTCCTGTGCTGTATTCATTTACTATGCTGAGTCAGAACATCAGGGGCCAAGAAGAGAATCTTTATGGCAGATTGTGAAATGAGCTCCCTGTAGAGATGAGAGATTCTTCCTCTCTTGCAGTCTTGGGTAAGGGCTCTGACACCCATTAATTTTGAATAGCATTTGGTTGTCTTTTACTCCTAGGCAATTCTTAGTGGCTGATGAGATATGGTAGTTTCATAGTGTTTAAACAATGCTTTTCAGTTTTATCGTGGCTTTTCCTTTGCTTTGGGTGCTGAAAAAGCACTGTATAAATGGATGGGCAGAAGATTAACGAGCCCTTTCAATGTGATATGAAGGTTATAGAAACTATCAGCCAAGAGAGTTTCTCCTAGACTTTACATTGCTAGTGTTCCAATACCTGTGTTACTGAATACAGATTCAATGCTGGTGGTACTTTTTGCAGAATGCATTTGACTTATGAATTACCAGTGCAATCAGTTTCTGCTTTATCTAACAGAAGTTGTACTATTTATCTGTTGGTTCTCTTTTTGCTTAGAGTTTATTTGTTTCATGCATTGCTATTTTTGTAGCAAGCTATTGCAAGCTATTGCATGTATCATTTTTTGGATGAAAAGGCAAGTTAAGTTTTAAAAAATATATAAATACATTTTCTAAATATACATGCTTCTTTCTGGAAATAGAGCCTTGTGCTTGTATTGTTGGACCATTCTCATACACATCACTTATACTTGGTACAATTTTCTGGAGAAAGGGAAATTCCAAAGATGGGAGCCATTCTCTGGAATCATTAAGTAGTCCAAGAAATTAAATGGGGGGAAAGAGGGTGATTGTGTGATTTACTGTAAAAAGAAAAGTCTGTAAAAAGGAAAAAATTGACTAGGAAGAGAGGGGTTTTTGTTGTTTTTTACACATGTGGTATAAAGTATTACATATGCATTATAAAATATACAATGACCAGAATGTCATTTCTGCATCATTATCACTGCCACATCAATAGAGGTCAGATGATAACATAGATAGCTTAAAAGATGCCCAATGGTAATTTAAATTTCTGGTGTGAAAAGTCCTAAAAGAGGAGCCAGCCTTAATCACAGAAAGGTTTTTCTAGATTATTAAGGTAAAATATGGTGTTTTATTGACTTTATCTCATTCATCATACTTTTGTCCCATTACTGACCATCAGTAATGGCTTATTCAAAAAGTTGCCACTCTTGATGCACTCTGAGAGAAACGTCTGTTTTTTGAAGTGGATAGTAGCAGTTGCCACATGCACTAATGCAATTTCAGACTTCATCCTACATTTAGCCTCTTGATAGAGAAGGGAACACACACCCATGAAATAATAACATATTGTGGAGTTTGGTAGTAGGAACTGCAGAAAATTCAGATTTCTTCCTACACCTCCTCACACCTCTGGGTGGTGACTGAAGATTTCCTGTCATTATGACTGATCTCCAGGTGCCAGAGATCAACTCATCTGGAGAAAATGGCTTCTTTGGAAGGTGAACTCTATGGTGTCATACCCCTCTGAAGTCCCTCTCCTTCCTAAATTCCACCTTTCCCAGGCTCCATTCCCAAAATCTCCAGGTAACTCCCAATCTGGAGCTGGCAACCCTCCCTACAAAGATGATAGAAATAGCTAATAGGAAACTTTCTTGGTTTGATATGTGTGATACAAAGGAACACAAAGCTAGAGGGAACAGTGGGATGTAAAATTCATTATAATCCTGGAAAATAACATCATAAACCACTATCTGTTAGTTATAGTCACAGAATCTGGCTGCATATCCTGAATGTTTTTGTGTGTAATAAAGCTATGTCCATCATCTTTTCATGAAACAATGGATGCAGCAGTCGCTTATCTTTTTAAAGTTCCTTCATAGTCTCTGGTTACCTAGGCAATACCTGTGATTAGAAGAATTTTCACAATATTAGCATTTTCTAATGTTGTAAGTCTAGCAGCACACTAGTGTAGGTGTGACTATTTTTCTCTCAAAGCATTTCTCCTCAGGGAAATTCTGACAGGACATATATATATGTCCTGTCAGAATTATATATATAAAGCTATATATATATAAAGCTATATATATAATTATATATATAAAGCAGAATTATATATATAAAGCTAACAGTGAGTTTGTTAGTCGTGCCCTAACGCCGAAATGACTGGATGGATCGCCCCCAGATTTTCACATGACATTCCTCCCGGTTGCGGGCAAGTAATCGGACCTTCAAATTGCCGAAAGTCCATACCTGAGCCAGGTAAAAGCTGCCTTTTTTCCTGGCGCACTGTATTGGCCATCGAAGCTTCTGCTTTTAACTGACACCCTTGAGAATTAAATTACGGCAGTGCATGTCTCTGTGGCCTGAGGGGTTGGTATGCCCTTAGAATGTTCATGCAGATGGCCACATATGAGCAGTGAAAACAGTAAATAGGTAACACTGTTAGGTAATATGAGTAGAAGTGAAACACATACACACACCTTTTGCCATGTGGAGACGCTAGGGTGGGGTTCCCTCCTCCACACACAGGTAACTTCTCACTGCCTCTGTGCCTCCCACCCACTGCTACCACCACACAACACACATACCTCTCATACACATCCAGCCTACATCCTCACACACACCTTACTCTGCCCCTCCCTCACACATCCAAATCCCACCACTTACTCCACTTCCTCACCCATATTAAATACAGCTCTCTCTTTTTTACACTAAAAGCAAGCTGGAGTTTGCCTTTTTCTTCTAAGAATATCCATGGGGTGGGGGCGAACCAACACTACTGGCTCCGCTTCTTTTGCACATGGCCCTTTAAGAACCCAGGGAGCTGGCCTCGATCTGAGCGCCTCACCACCCTGGCTCTGCTGCCCTGACTGGGATAGCCTCGGGGTTTGCCCCTTGAAGTTCTGCTCTTTACCTGCAAGCCAGTGACTGTGCATGTCAACTTCAGCCTCATGTGTGGACAGCGGGATTTGCACGCTGGACAGTTCTGTTGTGGAATGGAAAGGGTTACTTTATACTAAAAAAAAGACACCACCATATAACAATATGAATTGAAAAGGGAAAGAGGGATTCCATTTGACCACCCCAAAAGGCTATGCTGCGGATCATTGGACCTGCATGGACATCTGTGTGGGTTGCAGACTGTGATGAGAAGGACAATTGCCACAGCAACACGTGGCTGGGCCCCGCTAGTATTCCTTAAGCATATAACACAGTTGTGTTTGTATACTAAGAACCATGTTCAGCTTTGCAGAAAACACTTTACTGTCTTTTTAAATTATATTTCAAAATAAGGGATTACTTTCTTAGCTTCAGTAGCTTTTGGACTCACTTAGATGGAACAGCAGGCCACTGGCAATATTACTCACCTAGCAAAAGAAAATGATTTCAGTGTAGGTGACTGTTCATACCTAGAGCTGCCTCTGAAATTCACAAACAGCAGAATTTTATTTAAAAAATAAATGCTTCCCTATTTTTAATTACTACTTTTTGGAGTAGAAAAGAGAAAGCAGGATGACAATGAGATACAGCTACCAATGTTATTATGGTCTCTTGTAGGGGTGAGCCCGCGAACCCAGCAGAGGGCTACCGGTCAGAAAGAGCGCCTGGAAAATGTCAGGTGCGGCTACGGCCTTCTGGGCGATTACGCCCCCCCCCAACCCCCCGCCCCCCCAAGGTGAGAATCACGGGTCAGTGAACTGCCCGCCTGACTTCGCTGGGTCACCAGGAACCAGTCCCTCACAAAGGGACAAAAGGGCTCTTGCCCTCAGGTGAGGATTAGACCCAGACGCGGATGCTTCCTCCCGCACGTAGCAGCCCGATGAGATCATGCATCACATGATGATCTCCTCGCTCTCCCGCCTTCTCCCGACCTCCCGCTCTCCCGCCTGCCCGACCCCTTTACACGCCCCCAGTGAAACCCTAATAAATGTGCTAAAGGTGCGACGGGCGCACCACCACCACGGCAGAGTTGCCAGGATCACGGGATCCCGCCTTCCCTGCTACTGGCTCTTCCACCAGATGAAATCTCCGCGATCTCGCTCTCCTTCCTTTTGAGGCCTCGTGGAGCAAGACTACAAGCTGAGATTGCCGAAACCCGGGAATCCTCGGATCTCCACCCTGCTTACCGCTGCACTGGGAAAGGGCTTCTCGGTACCGACCGTCCTGGCTGGATCGGGCGATCCTCGGACTCCACAAGCTTCGGGTAGCCTGACCGTCCAGGCATTGGATCCGGCGCATCCTCGGACCCGCATTCTAGGACACTCTCTCGTCTGACGAACCACCGGTAAGTATGGGAGGCTGCAAAAGCACGGGCTTGATGACAAGCACGTTAGTGAGCTGAAGGCATGAATTAAAAGCCGCAGAGTCCCAGTAAAGAGAAGGGATCTGGCGCTGAATTGGTTGAGGAGATTGATAGGCAATGTCTCATGTGTACTGCCCAGAGAGGGGGACATTC
Organism: Sphaerodactylus townsendi; assembly: GCF_021028975.2. Lineage (NCBI taxonomy): Eukaryota > Metazoa > Chordata > Lepidosauria > Squamata > Sphaerodactylidae > Sphaerodactylus > Sphaerodactylus townsendi. Next base: position 123,197,068 of record NC_059425.1, on the reverse strand, counting down.
AATCTTAAGGACTACTGGGAAGGAAAACATCGGGCGCACTCTCTCTGCCTGCACAGAGAGCCTCGCCGGTGTGTCGCTGCTACTGACGTGGAGACTTTCTGTTATGTCGCCATCGTAGCCTGCAGGTCCATTGGTTTCTCTGCCATGGATCTCCCTCCTTTTGATCTTTTCACCTACAATTTCAAGCCCGTAATTTTCTTCTTATGTATCCACTAAACAGGACGCTTCTGTCCTCCTCCCCGCTTTCTACTGAAGCTTCCTCTCCTCATTCAAACTCTCCCTGGGCCAGAGTACTCTTGCGGCCCTGTCAGCCTCTCTCCTTCTCCTCCTAAGCACTTCTTGCTCTCTGCTTCCTCCCGGTTTCCTCGAGAGCCACACCACACCTCCGTCAATGCCACGTAATGGCGCGAGTTTCAAAACTCTGGCAGAGCGTGTTAACCATGATCTGCGGAGGAAGGAAACCCTGACGGAAGACGATGCCGACCTCCTCGCTGTGTGCCCCGCCCACTTCACCGACCACGTGGGGGAGGATGGCATCATCCAGCAAGTTGTCGAGTATTGCCCCATAGGTTATAACGTTCTCACTGAGCTCCGCAAAGCCATACGGGACGTGGGAATCACCAGCCCCTATGTGAGAGGCATGTTGGAGGCAGTTATGCGGAATCACGTAATGGTTCCGGAGGACTGGAAAACCACTTTCCACATGCTCTTGAACCCTGCACAATATGTTATCTGGGAGAGCGAGTACCGCCAACAATGCATAAGCAGGGGAGCAGCCTCTGGTGGCGCCTATACTGCCGCGCAGCTCTATGGCTGTGAGGGTTTCGCCCTTCCCAATGCGCAGATCGTCCTGCTGGAGGCCACCCTTAAGGTTGCCTCCGACTGCGCCTACAAGGCGTTTTTGAGAGTGCCCGCTGCCGGACAGCCAACCCAAAGCTTCTCCAACGTCCAGCAGAAGCCTCAGGAGCCTTATGCTGAATTCCTGAACAGGCTCCAGGAGGCCCTGCAGAGACAGGTCGACAACGACGTAGCCCAGCACGAGCTCCTCATGCGCCTTGCCAAGGAGAACGCCTCTGCCGAGTGCCGCAGGGCGATCACGGGTTTAGGGAAGAACCCCGGACTGGCAGATATGCTTAAGGCTTGCCAGGATATCGGGTCTTCCGCCCATCAGGCCAGTCTCCTGGCCGCAGCACTCTCCGCTGCCAGGGGGCAGCCCCGAGGTGAGTGCTTCAGGCGGGGACACTTCTGGAGGGACTGTAGGTCGCCCGGTGGGGGGGCTTACAACCCTGATGGAGGAGGGTCCTCCCCCAGGAGGCGAGGGCCCCCGGGGAAACGATCAGTTGGGCCTCTCCCCAACCCAGGACCAGGAAGGAGAGTACTAAGGCCATGTAAATTCCCAAGAGCCTTTGCGATGTAACTGCCGCTCAAACCACCCCCCCTCTCAGGAGGGTCCTTCGCTGCTCCCAGAGCCCAGTATGGTGGAGTCCCACCTCGAGGCCGCCGAAGTTAGCTTTGCCCGTCTGGCCTCCCACCATTGAGCAAGTGCGGTTGTTTGTTGTTCCAGGGGACGCTTGACTCCACACCTCCCCAGGGAGTCACTCCTGCAGCCAGGTGGGGACAAACTCTCCCTGACGGGAACCGGGCCCCCAGCTGGATCCCTTCCCTGCCCCCACACACGCTGCCCGCGGCCAGTTTCTGATCCCAAATAAAAGCCACGAGCCCAGGTAACCATCAAGGCCCCGTCAGCGCCACCATAGCGGCAGCAGGGACGTCCACCGGTAGCTCCTGCCCGTGCCCGTACCCGGAGCTCGAGCGACAACTCACAGCCCGCCATGTCTTTTTGGATGTCCACATTGATTCGTGGGGAGGGGATCTCAAGGGCCAGATTGAGACAACCGTGATTGGGATGAGTAAACCCGTTCCCACCGCTCTCCCCCTCACATGGGTCACCGAAACCCCCGTTTGGGTGGAACAGTGGCCGCTACCCAGAGAAAAGTTAGCTGCCATGCACCAGCTAGTAGAGGAACAGCTGGCAGCTGGCCACATTGAGGTCTCCACCTCCCCGTGGAACACACCTGTGTTCGTGATCAAGAAAAAGAACGGCCGATGGCGGCTGCTCCAGGACTTGAGAGCGCGTAAATGCGTGCATCCAGCCCATGGGCCCCTTTCACGCGTAGTCTTCCTAACCCCAAATCTCTCATTTCCTCCGGTATCAGGTCTTGGTCATCAATCTTAAGCGACTGTAGTTCTTCTGCATCCCTTCTTTCCCCTCGAGACCGGACACGCTTCGCTTTCACCGTGCCGGTGTTCTCAACCATCAGCAGCCCACTGCCAGATACCAGTGGGAAGGTCCTGCCTCAAGGGATGCTCAACAGCCCCACCTTGTGCCAGTACTTTTGTTCACTCACGCTTCTGGCCCCATCTCCGCGCTAAAACCCTTTCTGAGGCCCTAATCAATCCATTACATGGACGCACATCCTGGTCGCGCCAACAGTCCCTCCACAGTGGGTGGCGCTTAAGCTAGCGGACACATTGCAACAATCCGTTCGCACATCGCCTAAAAGCTGTGCAGAGGAAAGAGCCGCTTCTATACCTAGGGCACAAGCTCTTCACTCTTACTCCACTCCCATCCTGCCAGAACTGCAGATCCCAGATGCGCCCACACTTCTTCAGCTGCAGCAGCTTCGAACTCCTAGTAACTGGGGCCCGCCCCCTTCTTTCTCGCTCTTTCACCACCTCTGCTTACATTCAGCCTTTTTTTCTCTCTCATTGCTTCCGCAAGCCAAGAGTCCCCATGGGACAAAATCCAGCCTACCCAGAAGCATTGCAGGAACGCTTCTTTCAGGCAGTAAAAGGAGGTCCTGGCTCCGGCCGGGATGGTGTGTGTGGATCGGGTCCTCTCAGGGACCAGCCAGCTCTCTCTCTTTCTCTTTAAGCACGCCTCCTCTTCCAACCGGGTCTTGGGATACACCAAACCCCACCTAACCTTCTTAGTGGAGTGGCTCGGTATCTGTCTCCATGCCCCTACTCAGAAACTCTTTTCACCCCAGGCCAGCCCCTACTGACCTTTATTAACCTAAGGGCGCCAATGCACCATGGTAATGGTCGGGTGGGACCCAGACAAAATCATCATACCTCTTAACAGGGCAGATTTCCAACACCTTTGGAACGCTTCCCCATCCTTACAGCTGGCCTTGGAGGGTTTCGTAGGAGAGATCCTCTTCCATCTTCCCCCAGACCCACGCTTTTACTCCCTCCTCTTCATTCTAACCGGGCTGTCCCCGTCTGGCCCTCTGGCGGCCTCTATGCCGCCTCCAGAACGCCTCTCTCCTCACAGTTCTTTTATGTCGACGGGAAGCAAGCACGCCGGGCGCTTGCATAGACTTTCAGCAAGATGGGCAATGGCAGACGGCTTACACGCCACCTCAGGCTTCGGCTCAATGGAGCGAGCTCGCCGCAGCCATCCTAGCCTTTCGAACCTTCTCTCAACCCTTTAACCTCTTGTTCTTTAACACACGGAATCCCCTATAACAGCACCGGCCAGGCGATCGTTGAGCGAGCCAACCGCACCTTCAAGGAAATTTTAGCCAAACAAACTAAAGAAAGGGGAATAGGTGGCCCCCCCAACTTAGGGCTCATCCAGCAAACGGTATCAAAAGTGCTATTCACCATCAATCACTTAAACTTGCTCACTCTACCCTCTGGGCAACAGATCACCCCCGTAGAGAGGCACTTCAGACAATCAGAGCCCCTCCCCCCCCCATGCCCAGGGTCTACTTCACCGCCAGCTCCCGGACTGAGCTTCTGGCGGGCCCGTCCCCTGCTATAACCTGGGAAGGGGGTGTGTTTCCAGTCCTTCTCATACAGGTCCCCTGTGGATCCCAGAAGCTCGGGCCATGTCCTGGCCAGCTCATGGGGCGGCACCAGAAGGAAACCGACCCCATCCCAGGGGTGGAACGGACCTCCCTGAAGGACCCTGCCCTGCTGCCTCACAATCTGGAACCGCTGCCAGTGCCAGAACGGTCCGAAGACCCGGACGACCTAGGGGAACATCAGGACCATGATCAACCAGGCTCAGGAGCTGCCGCAATAGCGTGGCCGCCCCAAAATGCTCGGGGATCCCCGCGTTGCCATCTTTGCGGCTATTACTGAGGATTCCACAGTCACAATCAGCTGCTTGCCTTGCTGCCTCCCGCCGGTGACGCTCGGTCACCCCCTCATGGATCTTAATCAAATCAGCATCGGGGAGCGGCTCACCGCCGCTGCCAATGCTCCATCTTCTCGCCTGGACCAGTATTTTCCCACAAACCCCTGGAGACCTCTCCGCAGGAACTCCTTGTTGCCTTAGCCGTCTTACCATCATCCTGCCTCAGGCCCCGCCCCGGGAGCCCAGATGCCGTCGCCGCTCCACCCTTCCCCTCGGACTCCTTCCCTGCCGGGAGCCACGAGTTGCTCTCTCTCCGAAGCCAAGCATGTTTCCCTCGCGAACCTCCCCTGGTGGGGAGTCCCAGGACTTGCCACCTACAACGCTAAGACTATTGACCCGGGCTGGCCTGTGCCTCCTTATGAAGTCCATTAATCTCCGCCTCCACTGCTCTGGATGCCCTGCGCCACCTCCCGAAAGCAACAAGAACTTCGTCAAGTGACTTTAGATAATCGTGCCGCTATTGATTACTTGCTGTTACTGCATCACCAAGGTTGTGAAAATGTACATAATATGTGTTGTTTTAATCTCTCTGATAACTCCCATTTGATTCATATGAAGGTGCTGTGGAGTTGCAAGATGGCAATTTGTATCTAATCTGAAGTATGATGTGTTGCTCCCACTGGTGGCTCAGCCCTCCTTTGGAGTTGGCTGCCAGGGGAGATGGTTAAGCGCAGTTGTACGATTCCTTCACTGGTTTAATCATATGCCTCGTTGTCGGATCCTGCCTTGTTCAAGTCGTGCATCTGCCTTTGCCTGTGGTAACGTTTGTAAGGAACCCTTTGACTTTCCCCCCTACCGGCCGCGGGAAATCCAGGAAGTCCCTCATGTTTGCAATTTAACAGCCTCAGCCAGCTTGAGCGAAGTTCCTGGGGAGGCAAGCATCCCCTAAATTGCCCCTAACTGATTCGCTTCAAAGCCTTCCTAAAAAATCGTTAGGAAACGGGAGATGTAGGGGTGAGTTTCAGTGAACCCAAGCAGAACCGTGAGAAAGAGAGCTTTGAATGCCGGTGCCGGGTTACGGCCTTCTGGGCGATACGCCCCCCCAACCTCCGCCTCCCGTGAGTCATCACGTGGTCATGAAACCGCTACTCTGGACTTGCTGGGTCACTCAGGTGTCCCTCAAAGAAGGGACAAAAGGGCTCTTGCCCTCAGGTGAGGATTAGACCCAGACATGGATGCTTCCTCCCGCACGTAGCAGCCCGATGAGATCATGCATCACATGATGATCTCCTGCTTCTCCTCAGCTCCTCCCGACCTCCCGGGCCTCCCAAGCTTCAGCTCCGACCCCTTTACACGCCCCCAGTGAAACCCTAATAAAAGGTGCAAGGGGCGAGCACACGGCAGAGTTGCCAGGATCACGGGATCCCGCGCTTCCTGCTACTGGCTCTCTCCACCAGATGAAATCTCCGCGTCTCGTCTCTTCCTTGAGGCCTCGTGGGCAAGACTACAGTCTCTCTCTTTTTCTCAAATCTCCCATTTATATAAGTAGAAAGTGGTAAAAAGGATCTTTCAAATAGTTCAATTTCAAGATGATAAAATTAATACTCCCAGAATGGAGGTTGACCAGATCTGAAAATTCTGGCAGGTGCTGTTATTTCCTGTGACAGTTCATGCTTTCTTTACCTTGCAACTTAGCCTGCATTTAGTATTTTACACCTCAATGCACAGATTGGCCATTTATATCTATTGCTGTATTTAGCAGAAGCAGAAAATATTGATATGAGCATGCCATAGTCATTTTTAGTAACTGTAGTTTTCTAGTATCTGTGGAACTGTATAAATCGGATGTTGAGAAAAGGAATTTGTAGTGATTTAGGATCTTGCAGAATTATCTATGTAACAGTGAGGTATGGAGTGTTAAATTCAAATTTCTACTATGTATATATTTGGTTTAGGAAAATAATTTTGCTGGAACTAAATTAAAAATAACCTTTTTTAAAAAATGGCACACTTACAAGTGTGGTAAAACAGTTTTCCTTTTAAAAGTTTAAGTGTTTTCCTTTCTTTCCACTAATGAAGATTTAAAATGGTTCTTGCTATAATGTTTTTTAATCTGCAGGACTAAAATACTTCTGAAGTAGAAAAGGACAGACTTTTGTCAATTAATAAAATGGCTATGGCCAACTTTTTCCCACACAAAAAGTGTGTGTACTTTCATTTATTCCAGGAATGGCAAGGAGGCCTTTAGTTACTTCCCTCAAGCAGCAAATAATGTTGCTAATCATTTTAATTTCTTAATAAAGCTGAATATGACTATTTTATAAGCCACCAAATCTGTTTGTCACTTTTCATTCAGGAAGCTTTTCCAAAACAATCAAGATAGCCATATAACTTAATCATTGATTTGTCATGTGCTTTTTCATATAAACTTTCATCCATCAAAGAAGGCATGAAGATGTGCCAAGATGCACTCTCATAGCTAGGAAGAATCTGTACTGTCAAAATTAATATTTTACCAAAACTGATTTTTTTTTGTTTCAAATGCTACTAATTTTTGTACAAGAAAAACCTGAGAGAATGGCAGAAACAGATTAATAAATTCATCTGGAATGGCAAAAAGCCAAGAATAAGATTAAAAGTATTACAAGATGAGAAAAAGAGAGGAGAATTGGTTGTACCCAATATCAAATTTTATTAACAAGCAGCTGGCTTGGTTTGAATCACAAACTGGATAAAAAATCCATATCAGAGAATAATAAAACTTAAAACAGCAGATTTGGAAGGAGGTCTACACAATGGACTAATACATCAACAAGAAAAGAAATAGAAACCAAAATGTTGATCATGTAATCAGAGAAGGATTACTAAACATTTAGGATACAACATGAAAGAGAATTAGTCCAGTGTCTCCATTGATGTCACTACAGAAGCATGTTATGACAGAAATGCGATGAAAAATACTGACCATACCATTATCAAGAAATGATAGATGCTCAAAAAAAAATCCTGTGAAGGCAGGTGAAGGCAGAAAAAAATACAATGGTTACTACATTTCCAAATAGTTTCAAGAATGAGAAAGGAAATCAGCTCAGCAAGAGGAAAGTTAAGAAGAGTGACAGAATTTGGAAAAAAAATTGCAGCATACGGAACATCTATTAGGATAAATATATAAACTTTTTATTGCAGTATGATACAGAAACAGTGCAAGTGAAAACATGTATGATCAAGTGGATGCAGAAGAAAAAATATCTTTCCAATGGTGGGAATATTTATGGATGAAAGGAATAAAATTCACAGTTTCCCAAACTTTAACAAAGAACTGGTATAAGATATTTTATCACTGGTATACCACTGCAGAAGACATTGAGAAAATGAACAAGAATTACAAAGGAAAATGCTGGAAATGCAAAGAAGCTGATGGCTCTTTCCATCACATGTGGTAGTTACGTAAGAGAGTGGAAAAAATCTGAAAAGAAATATTTGAAGGATTATAATTTTTTAAAAATTAATTCGCTATGGAAGTCAAGACTATACTGTACAGCTTACTTCCAAATGATATTTCAAGAAATCCAGATGAACTTTTTTGATATTTAATGACAGTTGCCAGAGTGGTACTCAGAACAAAATAGAAAGCAGATAAATGTCCTATCTTATAAAACTGGGAAAATAAGACAAAAGAATATGAAACAATGGCAATATTAATAAACTCTGTGAACAGAAGGTCTAACCAAGAATTTCAAGATAAATGGAGAATATATTTTGGATACTACTTTCAAATGTAGAAATATTTAGAGATAAAATGTATATGGTTGAAATGTTATATACAAATCATTAATAATTTGTTAAGACTTTAATATTTTGTTGTTTGTGCCACAAAAGAACAAAGGTAAAAATTGAATGGATAATTATATTAAATAGAATGTTTACAGTTTGATATCAGAATGTGATTCAAAAAATCTTAGACCATTTTATGATTTTATAGAGCACCATTTGACAAAATATATTAGCTCTCTGTGTCCAGAATTGCACCTCTGTAACAATTTGTTTTCTTGATGCTGTTATACTCTTTAGAGTTAATGTCTTTTTTTTGCTTGTTATGATTGGAAAACAGTGTGAAATGTTCTTTCACTCATAATGCTTGACATGGAAATATTCATACTAATCACATTGTGTGTATGGAGGTCATGGAAAGTAACCTTTTGTCCAATTACAAACAACAAACTATACAAGTAAAAACAGATTTTTCAATAGCAAGGTATGTTGGAAAAAAATACATGGGAAGCAGTAAGCTGCACATATTATATCATTATATTTGTCTTATGGATATGAACAATAAATATAAAACAAGCCACTTAAAAAAACATTCATTCTTCAGCTATATTTAAGGATAATGCTAGCTGTAGTTTAATGTACCATATATAATCTGTGTAATATTTGTCCAGAATTGCATGGATATTTTACCTGGCAGCCAAGTGGGACACTAGTCTTTCCTGTTCTAATGTATATTTCATTTATATCTCAGTTTCCTTTCCAATGGGGACTCAAGCTGGCTTACAGTATTCCCTCCCTCCTTCATTGGATCCTTACAACAACTCAGTGAGGTAGATTAGGCTGAAAGTGTATGGCTGGTCCAACATCATTCAGCAGGCTGGTCATGGCAGAGAGAGGATACAATCAGGTCTCCCAGATTGTAGTAAAATTGCTTCAATATGCTGGTTTTGACACCAAGGCCGGTAGAAATTTATGAATGTCCCATGTTGTGCCTCTTCCCTGTGTGCATAGAGGAACACTCTGTAGTGTTTGAAATGCAGCTTGTGATCTTGACTTCTTGGGTGTTTGTTGCTGCTTAGACTGGTGCTTGCCAAAACAGGAGCTTTCTCTTGACTCCTACCACTAGTAGCACTCACCCCCCCCCCACACACACACACCAGTTTCTCATAAAAGTTATTTTCCCCACAGAGATATTGGTGTGACTGGGATGTTTTCTGTGAATCTCCCATTCGATGGTGAGCTGGGAGGCAAAAACAGCTCTGGAAAGAATTTTACTCCTTGGCCTGTTCCTGTTATGCTCGTCTCCATAACAAACACTTGACAAAGGGGTAAGGAAGGCGAAGGTTCAAAGTAGCTTTTGCCCAGATCACCTCTCCCCTTCCCACCCCTGGTGGCAGTTTGTAGGCTGCCAGCATGCAACAGCAGGAGCTATCATTCCCTTTACAGTGACTGCCAGATGGTGGTGGCTGGGCTGTAACCCATTTTCACAATAATGCCCTGAGGTCAAGATGGCTCTAGCAGGGTACTTCCCCAGGCTATAAAACCTCCATGAATTTCCCCACTGGCTTTAATGGCTAAAATCTGCTCCTGGTTCCACTATGTCTTCTCTTGTTGCTTGTTCTAGTACCTGTTCCCCCGCCTTACAAAAAACCCTCACCTTTTCATAGGGTCATTATGCCCCAGAGTAGGACTGAAACCTTCTTCTGGGAGAGGCTCTGCAGGTTTCTAACTGAGTGAACCATGAAAGAGGCAAAGTGACATGCTTGCACTAGTCATGATTCCTTCCCTACATGACCTCTTTTCAGAAGGATGTGACGTAGGGTGGATTTTGAACCTATATCTGTCGGCGATCCCAAGAGTGTGTTGGGCACAGAGCTCCTGTGCATATCACATTCTATCATACAGAGCAAGTACTCTGTTGTCTTTGTTCTTCCTTTTGTTCTGTGAGTGGGTGACAGCTTTTCAATGCCATGAAGACAGGCTAGCACTGCCAAACACTGATTGGCTGTTCCCCTACATGGCTAGTATACAGGTATTTTTAGCATGTGATTGGTAGTTATCAGGCAATGTTGCTATGGCCTACTATGTGTGGTTGCTCTGAGCTCATCTTCCCGAGGTTGGTTCTTTTTTGGCATTTATTTTCACTGCTGAGATAGAATAGGATACCAACCACCTATTCCAGCATCAGGAACACACCAGCATGACAGAGTTTAAGACTGGGCTGTTGCTGGATTCCTTGGCCGGTAGTTTGGAAACTGTGGTGAAGTGGTTACAGTACAGTCAGCTGAAGCTAAATACATCAAAGACAGAGGTCCTGTGGCTGGGTAAAGGAGAGGCAGATGGAAATGGCTAACTTCTGACCCTTGCCAGGGTGCAAGTAATACCTATGCCCACCATCATGAGTTTAGAAGTGATCTTGCAAGCCCAAGTCGCAAATGTAGCCCATCTGGTCTTTCACCATCTGTGCCAAACAAGACTACTGGCACCCTATCTATCCCAATCCAACTTTGACACAGTTATCCAAGCAATGGTCACCTCTAGACTAGACTACTGCAACTCGTTCTACACAGGGTTACCCTTGAGGCTGCTTTGGAAACTAACGCTGGTGCACAAAGCAGTGGCACAGGTCCCCAGGGGACCACAGGGTGGACACACATCCAGCCAGTGCTCCACTGACTGCACTGGCTCCAGGTGGAGTGATAATAATGAATTATTTTCAAGGTTTGAGTATTAACCTTCAAAGCCCTAAATGGTCTGGGGCCTTTGTATCTGTGGGATCACCTCTCCCAATATGTTTCCAGGAGAGCATTATGCTCATCTAACAACAACTTGCTGGAGATCCCTCACCCAGAAGCTGTCTGCCTGTCTTCAACTAGGACCAAAGCCTTTTCAGCTCTGGCCCCAGCCTGGTGGAACACTCTGTAAAGTGAGATCCAGGCCCTGTGAGACCTGGTGCAATTTCGCAGGGCCCGTAAGACGAAGCTGTTCCACCAAGCTTATGGCTGAGGACAGCAATGGTATGCCATCAATTGGCTTCCCCTCCTCCTCCTTCCTTTCCCTCTTCCTTGCCTCCTCCTTCCCTTCCCTCCCTGCATTTCTGATATTAGTGTGAATGGTGGTTTTAAGGGATATGGTTTTAATTTACCGTATATACTCGAGTATAAGCTGACCCAAATATAAGCCAAGGAACCTAATTTTTACCACAAAAAACCTGGGAAAACTTATTGACTCGCGTATAGGTCGAGGGTGGGAAATGCAGCAGCTACTGGTAAATTTCAAAAATAAAAATAGATATCAATAAAATTACATTAATTGAGGCATCAGTAGGTTAAATGTTTTTGAATATTTATTTCAAAGAAAAACAGTAAACTAGCTCTGTAAGTGAAAAAGAAGGTCAACAAAAACAATACGGTATCAACAATAACTTTAAAAGTACAAAAACCTTAGCTCAATCAGCAACCAAGCTAAAACACAAGAGTTAAAATCCTTCAAAACTGGATTCCTCCTCCTCATCTGTATGTCCAAACAGAGCTTCAGCTATAGCTGGTGTGAGGTTATCAGCACAGACTAGGGCACATACTGTGTATATAAATACTGTATATACTCGAGTATAAGCTAATCCAAATATAAGCCGAGGGGGGCTTTTTCAGCATAAAAAATGTGCTGAAAAAATTGGTTTATACACAAGTATATACCGTAGAGGAGTTTATGGCACTGGGATACAAATGTGTTTTACTGCTATTATTGTCATTATCAATTTTATTAGTGATGTTTTATGCTACCCTGAGCCCGCATGGGGAAGGGCAGCCAATAAAACAAACAAACAAACAAACAAATAACCTATTGCCTAATCCACAGGTGTCAAATTCGCGGCCCTCCAGATGTTCATGAACTACAATTCCCATCAGCCCTTGCCAGTATAACCAATGTTCATGTTGGGAGGGACTGATGGGAATTGTAGTTCATGAACATCTGGAGGGCCACAAGTTTGACACCCCTGGCCTAATCCTTTTAACTGGAGATGCTTGGGATTGAACCTGGGTCCTTCTGTATCCAAAGCAGTTGTTCTACTACGAAACACAGTTCCTTCCCAAAAGCAGGTACTGACAAGGCGGGGAGGAACAGTCTGATGTGTTTATATTCAGAAGCTAAAAGCATAGTAACTGTCTAGTCCAATACCCTAGACTTTGTGAAAATAGAAGTTTAAAATGGAGTTGAACCAAACATGCTAAATTCCCACTCCACCCCATTTCTATAATTTCCTTGATGACTCAAAGCAGTATTCAGCAACCACGACATTTGCTATAACTTGGAAAGGGATGTTGACTGAAAAGACATTATGTTACCTGCCTTTTGAAGGACTATTTTCTTTTAGACTGTTCCACATGAATGTTTTGTTTCACCTTTATTTCCATATAGCAATAGTGTCTCTGGAAACATTTACATGATGTCATCCTTTATTCATCCTTTCTGTTATTTCCCTTTCTTTGCACAAACCTGGTTTGGTATGATCTTTTTGGAAAGATCACAGTCAAAGCACCCTTGGTTCACATGTAGATGGGAAGGTGAGTGTTTTTTTTCAGGTCCTGCCAATATCAGAATTCACATGATGCCACTTGCCATTTCTGCCATACTGTCACATTGGAGGCCTTTAAAAAAAACTGGGAAATTGTAGATCATTAGATTATAATGTACCTTTCCTCTTATCACTCTGCAATGAAAAAAGATATAGAGTTATCTTCTTTTAAAACTACAAAACGGGAACTTGTACATTGTTGCAGTAGATTAATATAACATTATAATGCCATAATGATCTACCAATTTGTGTGTGTTAGTTTTTTAAAAAAAAACACACCTTCCAGTGGAGTAGCAAGGAAATGGTAGCCAGAAAGTGCTGGTGCAAGGAAAGGGGGGAGGGAGTCCAATGTGAATGCTGTGCTGCCATTGCCAAAACTTCTGCATTCACAGCAGCAGCAAGAGCTACACATAAAAACATGTCCACATGGAAGCAGCCTTTAAATGTTGATATTAAAATTAATTGCAGACAATTCTAAAAGTGATAGCTGCATTGTTTTGGTAAGTGCCTGAGAAAAATATCATAGACTGAATGAGCTGTCGCTGAAGGTTGTTTAAACTTACATATCAGCTAGTTGTCTTAATTCTGTTCCCTGTGGCATTCGCTTGTGTATTACATCAAGCTCTTTGGTTACAAATGCTTCAAACAGTTCTCTGAAGACTATATATCCAGCTGTCACATTTGAACAAGACTGCATGTCAAGATTGATTCTGACAAGAGATTCATCTCAGATTTTTGATCTAGCACAGGAAGTAGTGCCATTCTTTTTCTCCAGAAGTGTAAATTAAACCACACTGAATATTCCACCCAGGGCATCATAAGACTGAAGTACTTTAATTTTTTTTATTGTATAGGGGAAAAATCACTGGGTGGATATGCTTTTAAGACTCCTTAGTGAGTGAATGGGAAAGCAATCTACTGAATAGTGCTGAAGGATCTCTACAAGCTGATATTTGAAAGGTCAGCTGATACTCTGTTGATTAAAGTTGGCATATGCTATTGAAGCTTCTCAGACTGATCCCTCAATAGATTAAACCATATTATTGGGATATAAGACCAAACAGGTTCATTGAAATGTACTACACATCAGCAGTGCCATAAGGAGAGTTAATCCAGTCTAAGCCCATTGAAATGAATGGCTTAGACTGGAGTAACTTTCCTTAGGAAAGCACTGAAAATCAACCTGAATCCAACTTCCCTGAATCTTACTGGTTTAGGAATCACATGACTTTTGGATTTGTCTCGAATGGTTTATCTTAAACTGGAGATAGTCCTGGTGACCACATATCTGAGAAAGGTAGACACATTTCAGTCAATTTATCCCTTGGCTTTTTTTGGTTGCAGTCCTGGAGCGGCAGGCAACAATTACACACTATATTCTACTAATTTACTCCTGTTTGTATTTTTTAAAATTATGTAGAGCTGATCGTGAAAGACAATTGAAAAATAAGTACCCATTGCTAAAAGAATATTCAACCATAAATTCACAATGGTTTTGATGGGGGAAGAGGGGAAGGAATCTCAGGAAAATGTTTCACATGAAAGGATCCCCCATACCTAAAGCCATATCATAGTCTCTAATTTATGAACTATGAGGGGCAGCAGGGAGCAACTTCCAAATTATGTTTATTGTTCAATTTTCTGGTAATAGCCTCATGTGTCTAGGGAATTGTGACACTGAACAGTTTTAAAAATCAAATGAAAAATATATTCCACTTGACCTGTATGAAAAGTGTAGAAAGATCTCTCTTTTTTCCCTGGACATTTTGGTTTTAAAAGACACAAAAGTATAAAAAGGAGGCAAATAAGTGTTAAGCTAAAATTTTGTTCTGTTACATGCTTCAGAGTCTCCAACATTTTAAAAAAAACATGCTTAAAATTAATACACAGATCACTTAAGCAATGAGCCAGGTAGATTAGCATAAAGTTTTCAGGTATAAGGAGGTAAATTTCAGATGAATTTGTGATCTACAAAATTTGTGATACGAACACAGTGTATATATCCTGCACAAGCTGCTTCTTTAAAGACCCCTCTGCCCAACAGACAAGGAGAAAGTCCACTCTGACATTTAAAGAATCTCCACAGCACTCAAATTCATCAGTAAAAACACTGAATTAGCATCACTCTCGACTCTCAGACTCATGCATGCATTAAAAACAAAACAGTCAGAAGACTTCCATCAGCTGCATCTTGCTGCACTGAACTGTTCCAAAGAAGGTACTATTAATTACCATTAACAGGGTTAAACTTAAGATGTGGGTTTTTTAATGTTCTCTGAAAATGTACTCTAGGGATATAGGCATGCATATCTGATTCACATACAGAGATGATATACTTTAGAAATATTAAGATCTACAGCGGGGCATTCTAGCAGCATGACAGATGATTTTTTAATAACAAGATGATTTAACAGCACCAACAAAGCATAAGCAAGAGAATAGTTCCTTACCCTTACCTATTGCGTATGTTGAATGAGAGATCAGCTTTTTTTACAGACACCAGCTATTTTGGCCCAAAGAGTAGAAGACTTGGAGCACGTGCACACAGACCATTCTATGAGCCATCTTCTCCCCTGTCCGTTAGCACACCATACATCTCCAGCGACTCCGCTTGCCAGCTGCAAACATCTCATTAGACTAATGCATTCAGCACAGGCAGAAAACTCGATTTACCATAGCTACAGCAATGAATTTCCATTACGATGACAGCTTCAACCACATCATGTCCGGAAAACCAGCCAACCACTGCCTTTCAAAGAGCACACATACACACACTTTACATGCAGAAAATGAGGTCTCAGTGTGCAGTGTTTTCTTCCTTTCTGAGCAGCTAAGGAGAAAGGTGTTGTTTTGTGAAGTCTGCATCAATAGGTAAAAATAATTTGCACTTTGCTGCTTGAAAATAAGTAATGTCCTTTACAGCTTCAAGAATTTTGTGACAACGATAAGAGTGGGTGTTTGGAACCTCTCTTTTTTAACTATCCCTCCTCTGTTGCCATAGTAACGAGACTGTATCATCATCTCTTTGTCCCAGTCATGCAGCAATGTGGCCCAGTATTGCGCTTTACACAGCACCAGTGGCATGAAGGATCTGTCGCTTGGACTTGCAAGGAGGACAGCTTTTGGCTTGACAAGCATTTGCACCATCATTTTTGTGATCTAGCAGTTTTGTGTGCTTTTATTATATGCAGAACTAGGCCACATCAGGTATATATAATGCAACAGTTGTGTGGTGCAACGTATCTACAAAATCTAGTCAATGCAGGTAAAACTGAACAGAATGAGGCTCTGAGCCAAATGGTGGGGGGAGTTGCTTACATCAGAGCAGCCTTCAAAGAGGACAAGGTCTTATCTTCATTCAACTTGTCAGACACAGGACTACACTAATAGTGACTGAGAAAACTCTGCCACAAATTAAAAAATGACGATCCTTAAACAAGTCTGTGGCACAACAGGTTTTACTGTGGCTTCAAGTTATCTTTTCTCTCCACATAGAGTTCTACCAGCTGCAGTGGTTTATATATAGGATAAACCCACAATGTGACTCCTGTAACATATGGCCCTCAAATAAAAATATAAAACACACTGAAGAACTAGATCAGGGCCAAGGCCATGTAGTTCTGTATTCCGTTTTCAGCATTTGTCAGCCAAATGCCTCTGACAAACTCATACATGGCATAATGGCCAGAGCCATCCGTATCTTCTATCATTTGATAAATCAGAGCTGAAGTGCCATTGAAGAAGAAGAGTTTGGATTTATACCCTGCCTTTCTCTCCTGTAAAGAGTGTCAATGCAGCTTACAAACTCCTTCCCTACCTCACCTCGCAGCAGACAACTGGAGAGGCAGGTGGGGCTGAGAGAGTTCTGTAAACATAGATGCTCCAACCAGCAACCAAGACTGTTAGGCCCAAGCTTCAAGATCGTGGAATATACATGCCTGGAGACGGTAAAAACACCGCCTCTAGGCCGCTTATTCAAAGACGGGGGGCATGCAGTTGCACTCCAGCCGCTACCGCTTCCTCACGCCTACAGGTCTGGTCGCAAGCCGGCGTTTCCCCAGAGTGCTTCCCCAGCTCTTTGGGGAAACGCCGGGCAGAGTGAAGCCACTGCCGAAGGTAACGCAGCAGCGGCTTCAAGCCGCCTCCCTCCACCTCGGCACTTCACCTTGTCCCTGGGCCTCCGCGGCCGCTGAGGAACCTGGGTGTTAGGCAGTACATTGTGGGCAGGGAAGCCACTCTGTTCAGAGCTAAAAACTCTGTCCGGGTTACTTCCTACAAATAACCATCCATAAAAGCTTCTTTCAGTAAGTTAAGAAGTTTTTTATTGTTCGAATTCTAAGCAGAAGAGGGAACTCCTCCTCTGTCAGCAACAGGGAGTGAGGTTCAAAGGGAGCTGTTGCTTGTGTAACATAATTTTATACCCTCTTACAAACATCCCTCCTCTTGTCTTCCTGACTATTGGTTTGGAGTCAAGAAGCACGCATAGACCTGGTCATTGCTTCCATCCCACTCCTTTTACCACACCTTTTCATCCCATATTTGGTGCAACTTAAGTTAAAAACATCTTACGCCAAAGGTTTTTATAACAACTCCAAGTTTCTGTATTCTTACTGTTATCTGTATTTGTAAGCTCTCTGCTAATTCCTTATCTCCTGAGTGGGGGGCCCTGTTCTCTCTGCTAACTCAAGGCCAGTGTCAGGCTGCTCTGAGTTTCGTTTTTTTGCTTCTTTTGTGTTAACCAGACTTCACTGAAAAGTGCAAAAATCTCCCCCTTCTCCTAAGCAAGGCCTCTCTACTAATAAAATTACAATTCTTTGTTTAACTAACAGCATCTTACTGACCTTTTATAAATTACCTCTAATATACTTTATATGATTAAATATATGGCTTAAAACACTGTGAACTATATATGTGTACATATCATGGGGACACGCCCCCCTGCCCTGCGCCGCTCGAGCAGGTGCGCAGGGCCAGGGGGGCGTGTCCCCTAGGCTCCTTGCCAGCGACAGCTGGCACGGAGGCCCATAGGGATTAAAGAGGGTCAGGGCGAAGGCACCGGGCAGCCTCCGCGGCGCCATAGGCTCGCCTTCCTGGGACCGCCCTCGCGCGACCAGTCCTAGCGCCCTCGGGTCGGCGCGAGAAGCGCCGACCCAGCCGTTTCCACCGCCGTGCGGAAACGGCCTTAGGTTTTGGCAGACCTTTGTGAATTTGTTCAAATCTTTCTTAAAACTAGTATGCCTTGAGGCTGTGAATTCCCTACATTAATATGGATAGTGTTTATTTATTTAAAACATTTATAATCTGTTTTTTCTCCCCAAAGAGACTCAAAACATTTTTTAAAAAATTAATTACAACAAGTATAGTTGCTATCAATAACTCAAAAAGGCAAGACAAAAAATGGAAACAGTTGTGAATACTAGTAACCACCTTTGAATGCCCTAATAAATCTTAGAAAACCCTGTCCTAAACAGATCTAAATCCATGATCTCAATATGCTTAGAAGGGTGTAAGTTTGCATAGGACAGCACTTCACTGACATTTCAGGAAATATTTCACAATATAGGGACCATCACTGTGACCTGAGACCAAGCAGTGACAGGTCTCACATGACTCCATTAGGGGATGGAAAGGAGGCGTAAGTGGGACAATCTGCAGTGTGAAATACTTTCATCTGTCCCAAATTTACCACAGATCAGCTTCACTGGGTTCTAGTGCTATAAAAGAGTGGGAGAAAAATACTCCACTCTACAAGGTTCATCCTTTATAAACCTTTTTCATGTTCTCAGTTAGGCAGTCCTATTTTTCCCCAAACAAAAGAAACCTGAAATGATTTAGCCTTTACTTTTCCTTGTCAAAAGGTGTACGAATGTTCCATCTGAGTTCTTTGAGAAATTTCAAGCGAATGCTATTGAGTGTCAATGATCTGATATTTTTCCCCTTGCCGATCAGTTCTAAAACTTCCACCTTTGTCTGCTTTGCTTGACATGCCTCTTCAGATGTGCTCCTCAGAAAAAATATTTGTGCAGGAATTTCTGAAAGATCTTCTGTTGTGAAGTCTGATGCAAAGAGGAATTTTTTTTTGCTTTTGTGCTGTTTTTGTCCATTAACAGCACCCTTTTACATCTTCATTGTAAGGTGAACCTAGTGCTTACCTGAGCCCTTTCCTACTTCTGGAGTATTTAAAAGTTATTATTGTAGATTTCACAGCTGCCAGATCTTTAGCTGGTTGTTGGCCTTCATTACAATTCAAACCTCACCCAGAGGCCTAGGAAGTTGTAATGTATCGGCATAGTATTTGTGCGGATCCCAGCAGGGCTGCCTTCTGAATTTGACAGAAGTTAATTTTGTCAATTCAAAGATGTTTCAAGTGCTGCCCTAGTGTTTTTGGGATGGCACCCAGCGTGCCGATTACCACTGGGACGACCTCAGCTGGTTTGTGCCATAGACGCTGAAGCTCGATTTTCAAATCAAGTAACCTTCTCGTGTTCTTTTTCAATGACCCTGCTATCACCAGGGATTGCTATGTCGATGATGGTCATTTTCTTGTCCTCTGTTTTTGTTGTTGTTGTTGTTGTTGTTATTGATTCTATACCTTTAGCAATTTTTTCTAAATACCTTCTTTGTTTGACTTATTGAAAATGTTCTAGAGATTGAGTATGGCTAGAAGTTGTGCCTTCAAAAACACTTCTTAATATGGGCAAAATGCTTCAGTCTTTTAAAGGGAGCTTTTCCGTCCATTGAAGCCTCTATAACTCTCATCTTACTGGCATCTTTTAGGGCTTGTTTGCACCCTTTTTATTATTACATTTTAATTCTATGCTTTCTCCTAATAACTCACGGCAGAATACATTCTTACCTTTTCATCCTTGCAACAGGCCTGTGAAGTAGGGTTACGCTGAGAGAGATCATCACTATGCCAAGATCACTCAGGAAGCCTCATGGCAGAGTAAGACCTGGAGCCCATTTGTAGTCTAATAGACATAATATACCAATAAAGGTTTCAGCCTGTCCAATGGACACTAACTATACAGTGCTACTCTGACTTCTTCTGCAGTATTTTCATTTATTTTATTATAGTGGCCTTAAAGAACCACTACATTTCCGATCAGATTTTTTCCATTCACCTTCTTTTTAACAAATCTCCTAATTTGGGGACAGCCTGTCATGAAATTAACACAATCGTCCTTCAACAAGATACCTCAACTCAGAGGAAACAATCCATTGTATACATTATAATGCCTGTCCCAACTCTACCACAAAACTTGCTAAGTGTCTTTGGGCCCATCTTTGTATTTTAATTTACACTACCACCAAAGGGAGAACCTAGTATGCCATTTTGATCTCCTTAGATGAAGGGGCAGGATAAAATATGTGCTAGATATTCCTGGACTATGAAATAATTTCCACAATGTTCATTCAAATATCACGGCTTTAACTCAGTTTGCACAAAGATGTTCATTTTTTCTTTTCTTTCTTTTTCTTTCAGTTTCTTTTTTGCTGTGAAGTCACAGCTGACTTATGGTGATCCCACGAGGTTTTCAAAGCAAGAGACATTTTGAGGTAGTTTGCCATTGCCTGTCTCTGTGTAGTGGCACGGAACTTCCTTGGTGGTGTGCCATCCAAATACTGCCCGAGGCTGACCCTGCTTAGTTTCCATCATCTGATGAAATCAGGCTAGCCTGCACTATCCAGGTCAAGGTAATGCCACAACACAAACAACACAAATGTAATGTATTCAAGCTGAACCAAAGACCTAATTTTGCTCAACCAACTAGTACCACTATAATAAAATAATATGTCTGATACAGTATAAAGGTTGTATCTTGGTATTCCCATTCCTATTCTTTAAGACTAGCACAGCCACAAACATGCAAAAACATCCCTCAGCAAAATCTTACAGAAAGGTTGTTTTTCTCTTCCATTCCTTTACAGTTATGACTATGAATCCCAACTATCCCTGTCTTTTTGCATTTCTTCAGCAGATGTGTCATTGTTGTAGCTTGTCATGTCCAGTTTTGTCAGTCACATGATATTATCAGTGTCATGTAATGTGATCTGGCTGACATAGCAGCATTATATTATAGTCTCAACATCTGTCTGGTCTTTACAAAATAAAGGCAGGGGGGAGGTAGAAATTGTATATTTTGAACACTGTTTTACATTTTTTAAAACCTAAGTATTTAAGTGGATGCTGGTTCATTTAAGAATCCCACATTTAGCTCACCACTTTAATTCTGAACTTGAGGGTTCTCCTTGTTGCTAAGGTCCAGAGTTCAGCTGTTTAAAAAGGCCTAGCTGGGCCAGGTGCAGCCATGGCTGGCAGCAGGTGGGAGAAATCAGGGGCTGTGTTCACTTGAACACACAACCTGATGAGTCCTGGTGTTAAGACCAGTTTGAGCTTGAGTCCCCAAAGCTGGAATCAAATTCATACTGAAACCTTGAAGAAACAGTTATTCATGGTATATTGATGTTTCAGACAAAGAGTTTGAACAATCTTTTCACCCTCCAGGAGATTGTTAGTGATTACAGTAAATTATGTCACTAGTGATGGACTTGGGAGACTAAGGCCCTTTCCACACGGCCAAAAACAGCGCCCTAGGGATGGCAAAAATGCCGTCCCGAGGGAGCTGTTTGTATGGGGGGTGCTGCTGCATCTCAGCAGCGCCGCCCTCTCTCCCCCGCAGCGGCGCGAAACCACTGTTTCCCAACCTCGCTCCCCAAGCGAGGTTTTCCGGAAACAGCGGTTTCCAAATGCTGCCATACGAACGGCAGCAGCTGGAAGGCGCCATGTCCCTCGCACCATCCCTGAAAGCTTACCTCGTCTCCTGGCTTCTGGCTCATCGCAGAGGCCAGGGGACACGCCCCCCTGGCCTGTGACTCTAGAGCCGTCACTCCAGCCTGTGGGGGTGTGTCCCCTGGCCTCTGCGATGAGCCAGAAGCCAGGAGACGAGGTAAGCTTTCAGGGATGGCGCAGCCTGTGCGAAGGCTGCGCCGCCACCTGCAGCCCTCCTGGGACCATCCATGCGAACGGTCCCGGGGGGGGGTACATCTTTTACGCCGACGCACCTCCGCACCGTTGCGGTGCAGAAAGGGCCTAAAATTCTGTCCTGAAGCTCACCAGATTACTTCTGATCAGTCACACACTCTCAGCCTCATTGGTCTTGCAGGGTTGTTGTGCAGATAAATGGGCAAGGAAGCACCATTATACCACTCTCAACTCTAGAATGGATGGCAGGATTAAAATGTAATAGATAGATGAAGCCCTATGAACAGCTAAGGATGCTCCTAACACAGTTCTTTGTACTTTTACCAAACTTCAATCTCAGCAGTCTCTGGAGAACAGTATGCCAGACATGCTAGGTATGAAGTTTCTACAGATGTTCCTGTACTTTCAGATTCTCAACTTTAACTTGATGCCAGATGTTTGTGTTTTTGAACCTCTTAAAGTATTTGCACTTATTACTTTTGTCCCAAGGCCAGCTTTTAAAGTGACTTTCAAGTGAATAGGACTTACAAGCATATCACTAACTACAGTATTTTCGCTGTTCTTTTAGAATCTGGCCTATTTATTGTTTAGGGCAATGAAACAGTATTATTACTGTTTAGTGCAGTGGCATGTACTAGGAAACTGGAGTTAGGCAAAAAAGAAGAAGAAGAAAAATCTATGGTATGACTGCCCACTTAGTGATGTCAGCCTTCAGGTAAACCATCACAATTATGGAGATCCATGCACCATTAGATAATTCCAGGTGCAGACTGGTCTGATTATAGCCTTCAGTTAAAGCCTGGGGATCTTTTGGAATTACAGCTCATCTCCAGACTTCAAAGCAGTGGTGGGATTCTAATAATTTAACAACAGGTTCACACACACACACCCCGCTGCACCCCCTACCTCCACTGCCCACTTACCTCTGCAGAGGAACTTCTTGTGGGGTGGATGGGGGCAACAGGGCCTTGCTGCCGCTGCTCTGAAAGGCCCCTTGCTCCCCCTCCCATGGGAGGAGGGGGTGATGGGGCTTTTAGAGCAGCCGGGCAGCAAGGCACTTGGCTACTCTGGGACTCTGAAAGCCCCCTCGCTCCTCCTCCTGAGGTGTTTCTGGGGGAAATGGCGCCTGGGGCAACAACTGCCCTGGCTGCCCCCCCTTCCACCACCACTCCGCGCCATACTTAACTCAGTGGCTTGGCGGCAAGGTAAGCGCAGTACAGGGGGAGCTGGTGCCAGCAGGCAGCTCAGGAGGCCATGGTTCTGCGCCTATGAGCACAGGGCAGGTGTGGTGGGCACAAAATCACGCCATCTCCTCCTCCCCCGCTCTGACCCAGCTCAGACAAGCCGGGATGCAAAATTGCCCTCACACTCCTCTTCCCCCATTCCAACACAGCTGGTTTGCCGAACTCAACCAAAAATTAGGTACAGGTTCTGGCGAACTGTTGTGAACCAGCTGAAGCCTACCACTGCTTCAAAGGTTACTTTCCCTTAAAAAAATTGATGCTTTGGAGGGTGAACTCTACAGCTTGTACCCTACTGAGGTCCTTGTCCTCTCCAGGCTCCACACCCAAAGTTCCAACAAATGCTAACAGCCCTTTGTTGCCCATTAGTGACTGAACTGCTCCAGGCATCAGAAACGAGTACTATGTCTCCAGTTTGCTTAATAGAATTCTCTCAGCTCACAGTATGAAATTACAAAACATACAGACCAGATTGAAGGAGAGATGTGTCTGTTTTCAATTTACACATTACATAAGTGCTGAAGTAGCACTACAACTTCTGCACCTGCCATATTGAGAAAAAAAGTAAAAGATTACAGTTGTGACCCAGAAAATAGAGTTTTAAGATCTGAAAGAATTGCTATGTTCTATAAACATGTATGCATGTATGCATGCATGTATGTATGTATGCATGTAAAGGGGGTTGCTTCAATTAGACAATAAAGAAGGGAAATGTCCCCTTTTCCCATTACCACTTTATCATTTTTTTCCTCCAGAATCAGCTCCTAAAACAAAACAAAGGATGTCAGGTAAGTATATCTGCATGAGGTGTGTAGTTGTAAAATTCTACATTTCTAAAATAAGATTAATGGCGAGCTACCTCACAGGACTCTTAACTACATTGTTAAAGTCTTTATGATAAAACAATTTAATCTTATAAATAATGAGTAACTCCTCTCAGTAGTTTAAGATTTCATTAGCTTAAGGTCTGGCAAATTCACATCTTGTAGAGGAAAATGTAAGCATCTAACCACAATACATTGTTTTTACTTTCTTTTTTTAATGTTTTTACCTTTCTGGACTTCAGTTTCTGACAGCAACAAGCCATCATAATTAATGACTCTAACCACATAAAGCTCAGTGAAATATTTTGAGGTGGCTGTAGAGTTGCCCGTC
Organism: Sphaerodactylus townsendi; assembly: GCF_021028975.2. Taxonomy (NCBI): domain Eukaryota; kingdom Metazoa; phylum Chordata; class Lepidosauria; order Squamata; family Sphaerodactylidae; genus Sphaerodactylus; species Sphaerodactylus townsendi. The sequence continues at coordinate 123,173,192 of NC_059425.1, read as the reverse complement.
TACAGGTAGAGCCTAGACATTTCCTGGGATTACAACTGATTCCCTGGAGGAAATGGCTGCTTTGGAGGGTAGACAATACGGCATTATTCTCTGCTGAGGTCCCTTATGGCCCCAAACCCTGCCTTCCTCAGGATCTACCTCTAAATCCCCATGAATTTTCCAATCAGCAATGTGTTGAGGAAGGGCTGCCAGTAATATTGTTCATCATAAACAATGGGCTCTGCGATTCATAGTCTATTAAATAGCTGTTAATGACATCCGCTAGAACCACCATGTTCAGAGGCATAATTGCTTGGAGAGCAGATGAAGACAGGCAACCTCTCCACTACGCACTGCTTGGAAATTTCCCACAGGTATCTTGCTGCCTGCCATTGGAAACAGCAAAAATAAAAGGAAGGTAGTACCACAAACACCCAATAAGAGTGAATTTCAAACAAGTGCTCATTAAGAAAAATTTACAGTAAATCTGGAATATTTTTTACCCCCACCCCTTTCCTCCAAAGAGTTCAGAGTGCCATATCTGACTCCCCTTTCCTAATGTTATCCTCACAACAATCCTGTGAAACAGACAGGCTGAAGGAGTCCATGTGTGTGTGTATGGTCCAGGGCCACCCAGTGAAAGTCCCTGAGCAGGGATTTCTCAGATATTAGTTTGATGTTCTGGCCACACCACCACATTGGCATTTTTATTAATTCATGCATATACCAGTAGCTTATTTTGTTCCTTACTTCATTTATCCTCTACTTTTCTCATTGAGACTCAAAGTAGATTACAGACTTGATTGAAATAATGGAGGGGTGGCAGGAAAATATATACAATAGAACTGAATCATATGGTTAAAGAACAATGAAATAAAAACAAGTATACTCTATCCCATAAACTGGATTTCAAGATTAGAGACTAGTGCAATAAATGCAAAATGTGCATTCAATAAGCAATGCAGCATTAAAAGGGAGGAAAATAAAACAGTCTAAAATTTTCATATGGAATTAAAATGCAGTCTTTTATAGAAAGTATCTTTCCTGCAGAATTCTATTTTTATGCATTACAATTCCTTTCATTAAAATATCACAGTGGAACTTCTGGTTCATTCAGGATACTTTTGAAACAGAAGGTGTAACTATTGCTCTGGAGGTAGGCACTCTGTGGGAAATAGCACGTTATGTTACATAGAAGTTGGTCTGGTTTGTGCAGTTATATCTTGTGTCTCCACCATTTGTAGGGGATCAGCTCTCTGTGGTTACAAAACCTGCCTGCCTACTGTATGGCTATAATTTGACAGACCTTCATATGTTTTGCCCAGGATTCCATTGTAGCTAAGTGAAAGCAAGACACACTATGCAGTGACCACTAAGCTATTTTTTAGCATGAATTTTTCAGAGAACCATCCTCCTTGACTTTGGCATTAGAACCTTCCATTTGCTTTCACCTCTTGTATTGCATCTTCATAGGGAAGATGCAGTTCAAACTAACTCTGCTACAACGCAAAGACAGTTTGTCTGAGCACCCTCAAGCTGATATATTGTCAGATGTACTATCCAGTGTGCCAGTTTTTCTTGATGGCTGTTCTTCCAACATTTGAATCTATCAGAAGGTAATGAACATCGCACACACTTGACTCAGTACGGAGAAAACAGAGTTTACTGTTGAACCACTGGAAACAGAAGGATAAGCCCCCGTTCCCAGGCACTGCTGGAAACGGGGATCAGGCAAGCTGGAAAGCAGTGACAGGTGCAATCTCCGCTTGTCATCTCCTCCCTCTCCCTGTCCCCTGTTGATTAGGCACCCAAAGCAACTGCTAGCAACATTTGGATAGTGAATCAGCTCTGTTGCTTAATCACATGCAGCCTCCCATGATTCTCTGTGATAACTTTGATGAATCTCTGCAGGAAATAATTTCCCTAACTCTGTGGCAGCACCCAAGAATCCATCTCGGAATATATTCACTACCCACAACTTCATACAGATGGGGTATTGAGCTTGAGTAAGCTAAGAGATCTGAAAAGGACCTGGAGAAGGAGGTATCTAAGGCCAGAGCCACTCATACTTTATGAAACTGAGCCACAGTCTCCATGCTTCTATAAGTACTTGTTCTTTCATAAGTTATAAGAATCCCAATCTGGAAATTTCTGGGGTATGTCCACCTGTTTATCAACTCTGCATCTACCTGTGACAGCTCTCCCCTGCCTTCTATACCCCACTCCTTTTTCCTTGCCAATTAATCACCAACACGAGTTACAGACCTAGAACAGGCAACCTCATCCCTCTCTCAGTTAGTGATCCTGAATAAAAGGCTGAATGTATATAGGTTGGCAAGTGCTTTACATTTTAAGCACAAGACTTGCCATGAGTGTAAGTGAGCAAAGGAAACGAAGAATGAGATCAGTCTACACGACTGTGCAGATACAGGCCTACACAGAATACTCTGATAAACAGAAGGGAGTAACATGCCTTCTGGAACACTGAACAATTCAACCCCCTGGTCTCGCACTGGTGTTTTACTTGCCATTAAATACCTTTTCTACAGAATGTTTTATTTGTGTGTTCACAGCCAATGTTGTCTTGCTGCCAGGGCTGGTGTAGTATTTATAAGAGCTGGATTTATTCTCATGGGGAAAATGAATTAGCCCTAGTCAAGGGCATTAATAATTTTCCAATTATTTTCTATCATCACAACTGTTTTTATTGCACAGTAGGCTGCAACCAATTAACGCAGGGGTAAGTTTTCACTTCATTTTTATATTGTTTTAAAGGCATAAAATTAAGAAATAAGCTTATGGTTGGAAAAAAAAATAGCAGGTCTATTTAAGGCTAATTGTCAGACTGGAGACCTGGTTCTCAGAACAATTAAGTGGCACCCAAAAATGTGGTCCCTCCTCCTTGTCCTGAATGCACTTCTTGGTCTTTTACCATCTTTCATAAAACATGATTTTGTAGCTCTTCAAACTCTTTCTGACTATAGACTTTAATATAAGTGCAGGGTGTACGGATTCCATGGGAAATAAGACAATTTCCAGCTTTTTATTATTTTTCAAACTCATTGTCAGTCTCCAGATTAACATACAACTTTACTTCTGAGCACCCACAACTTTTCTAAACCAATAATTAAATTAAATAAATACACAATAGCTGCAAAACACAGTATAGTTGCCAGATGTTCAACAAGTACTGAGACATAACACACGCACCAATGAAAAGTTAAGTTTCTGCTGACCTGTCCAAAAGGACATTTAGCGTGAGTAGGGTCTGCCTCCATGCTATCTGATACTGTCTCTGTTGAACCCCCAAAGTCTTATGCATGTGACTAAGCTGATAAACCACTAGCTGTTATCCAAATGGTCACTCAGCATTTCTGCAAGCCAAAATCGGCAAGGCCTTTTCCACATGGCAGTGCCCTTTTTTGGAAATTTGTGTTGCTACAGCTACCAATGCCTCATTGCTGCAGTGAGCCTTCCAGATTCAGCTTTTTCTGCATTTTTCCTGCCCCAGTTCCCATGGGAGCCATTCCAACCCTGTAGTATGAGGGAAGGACTTTGCATACTGCTGTACCATTATACCAATGTACTAATTGCCAATTAAAAAAATTTTTTAAGAACCCCCCTGGTGGAATGGGGGGGGGGCTGCACAAACTCGAGAAGAAAAAAATGACTGCTGTGGACAGGACTGGGAAAATCCAACGTATCCCAACCACATGGAAGCCAGCCTAGAACATTCCAAGCTGAAGTGGAAAAGATCACATAAAAGCTGAGGATAGCCCTGCTGATGCCTGGAAGCACTATGATGTTGTAGACAAGCAGAAAAAAACAACTTCTCAGTAACATTGACCTTGGGGGAAGAGCCATCTTAACACATGGGCACGTTGGGTAGTTGCTGACCAGGCCCCCACAGTATTTTATAATCTGCCCTTCTAGCTGTGAATTAAAGAAGATTACAAAATTTAGCAAAGCAATATTACCAGTATTACACGTTAGTAAGGTTGAAATGCAAAGTTAGGGAAAAAAAGCAATAAAAACAGTCATGTGTATTAGAAAAGCTAAAGTTTATCAAAGTACAACATGTGAACTGTATGTTTCACAAGGCATTACTTATTCCAGAGTACCATTCTTTTGTAATAAATGTGATCATTTACATTTATAATGCTTGACCCTTTAAAAAAAAAGGTAGAAATGCCTGACAAAGGAATAGCTGAAGAACATATAAAACATTTAAATGAGCCTTTATGTTAAAAGGTTAATTACAACTGAAAAAAATGCAACATTAGTGGCCAAACATATGGCAGCCACTATAGAATTTGCAAAACACACAAAAAAGACAAAATTAGATATGTCGACAAATTTTGTTAATTCAGAGGAGAAAATTGCCTAACATTGCCAGAATTATTATATGGACAAAATGGAGGAGGGTAGAACCATGTAGGTGGCCTGGAACTCCATGGAGTAAGGGTAAGATAAAATATAACATTGCTAACAATATTCTGAGATTTCCTTGTTTAGGACCTGTACTGTACACCCGTGAGAATGTCAGTTCAATTCCAATTCTAGGACCCCTGGGGTCATTCAGATAAATGAGCTAGACCTGCAACAAAATAAGGTTCTTCATAGACAGAATCCCCAAATGTCCAACCACATGTTATTCATTGTTTCAAATATCCATCTTGTGAATCTTTTCTGTTCAATGAGATTCTGCTATACCAGCATTCTGCAAGACTTCAGCCATTAAATACATTCATCTAAATAACCTTTCTTGTATGACCAACAACTGCTCTGTCACGAGTAATGTACTTTTGCAGCCATTACAACCTAATCTCTCCAAACTTGATTTACATTGAGTAATTACTGAAGCCTAGGAAGCTAATAAATCAGTCATTTCCCATGAATACAAATCATTGCAATGAACAAAATTAAGGAAGTGCATATTTCAGTAGTACTGGCTGACAGTGGAAAATGGGAGAAAACAAAAAAATAAGAGACAATGAATGTACTGTAACCAAATGGTGATCATTAGAACTTGTTACATAAGACCACAATATGTCTTAACCTAATGGACAGTGGAAGGTTAGATTTTGAAGGTGATCACCTGGATACACAACTCAACATCACATTCACTATGGGAAAAGGTATAAAGTTGGTGAACATTCCAGTTCCCAGGAAATGTGGCTGGGCTCTACAGCAGTAGTGGAGCATCAGAAAGCCCCAGGTTCAGTCCCTAGAATCTCCAGTTAAGAAAGCCTAAGGTAGCAGGTGATATGGAAAACCTGAGTTTGAGACTCTGGAGAGCTGAGCAGACAATGCTGATCTTGATCAAACCATTGGATTGATTCTGCAGAAGGCAGCTTCATGTATATTCATTGTCTAGAACACTGGTGTTAAAACTGCCTTCAGGGAACTTTCCCCCTGTTGGTTTGTCTATCAAGGAATTCCTAGGAAGCATTCTAGCACACTCAGTTCAACCAGGTTGCTTTACTATCACCCCATGTACTTTCAGGAACATTGGTTAGCCAAGATTCCTCACCAGTTAGGCATTTTAGATAGACATCATGTGACTCATGTGAGAGTTTGGGGCTTTTCCTGGTAATATCTACAATTGCAGAGTCTTCTCATTCAAGAACTCTTGACAACTTTACAAGAAACCATAAATTCTCTCAAAATACCATTTGAAATCTTCCATGTTAGAACTGAAAGTGAGAACTAGAGCCATTGTGTAGTTTTGAATGTTCTTGATGAGTTCCTCCACTGAATACAGAAGTGACTAGGGAATGACTCCCAACATGAATTATATTATGAATTTTCATACACCATAGGGTAGGGAGGTGAAGCTGGTTTATAGAATTGAGCCATCAACTGCTGACAAATGAGATTATGAACTTTTGCGAGTGAACCATGCCTAAGGATGCAATTCCAGGGGGAATAACCCAGATACTACTACTACTACTACTAAATCAGACTCTCATTTGAAGAAAGCCTGAAAGTTGTAGGGTTGCAAGAAGGCTTAATTGATTCAAGGTTACATATCCCACTACCCACTATCCCACAAGGTTACATATCCCACTACCACATGCTCCCTTCACTATGGAAATACAGAATTTCCCTGACAGGTATGTAAGTCACTTTAAATCACATCAGTGCTTAAATTGATATAGTTCATATTCCTGGGTGTCTGATCCAGTTTAATTTAGATTAAAACCAGTGTCTGCATCTAATTTGGAAAGTACACAGAAATAATTTTATTTTCTAAAATGCTTATTTGTAAAGTTACTACATATGTTCATTTTCTTACCGTTTTTAGTGGAACCTGGGACAAAAGATCTTCAGTAAATTGTTTAATGGGTCTTCACAGTCCATGACATCCCAGTGACTTTAAACTTTCTGTTCCAGGTAATTTTTTAAAGTTGATGCTAGGTTATGTGTGGAAATCGGAAACTTCTCCTGGCAGCCTTTTATCCAAGCTGGCCCAGGCATGGTTGCACCAAATAAAAGACACAAAGCAGAATCCAGTGAACCAAACTGATTTTTTTTTTTGCATACATTCTGTGTCATGACTGTTCCCAAGGATGTAGGAGGGAAGAGATTTATGCTTAAGAATGTCTTCACATTTTACAAAAAGCCGAGTACTATTCCTGTCAAAGCTGGAGAAAACAGATAGTTTTCCTGAATGCTGAAATACACTTTGAAGGATAAAGAATAACTCCCAGTAAGAGTGATAGTAGGTATGGCATTAAAATTCAGAATCACCATGAATATTCACTAGATAGAAGTGGGGGTTTTTTTTGGACATTCAGAGGAATTTAAGGTCAATTTTTTACTTGGGTATGAAGAAAATATTATTTCTTATATAATGGCTAACTTTTCTTATATAGCCAGTAGATATCTCTGGTTGATGTAATAAAAGTGTAATCTTGCTGACTGGGTATTGATTACTTTTTAGTTTTCTCCATTTTTTTTAACCTGACTGTAAATAAACAGAACTGAACTAAGTGTAAACAAGGATGCTAACCTTATGCAAGAGACAAAGCATTTTTTCATATATTGTAAAAGAATAAATTAGTCAAAAGCTGGTGCTTACAGTTTGACAGAGATACTTTCTAATACCAGCTTTGAACCCACTGACGCTAATTATATAAAATTATTTCATATTAAATCTCATTGTTGCAAACAGCTCAACCACCAAGAAAGAGTAATTAAATTAAATCCAGTCACTTAAGCATTTAACTGAATGGTTAGTAAGGCAGCAGATTAATTCACATTAAAAGGATGAGGTGATGGATTTTACTTTGAAGCAGCACAGCAGGGGAGAGGTTAGCTTTAAAGTGGTCATTGCCTTCAGAGATCTGTCAACAAGCAAAGCAGCTGTGCCCCAGACCAAATCCACTATGCTACAGTAAAGTGAATCTTACATCTGAGCAACACAGCACTCAATTTTGGACAGAAAAACAACAGTGGAGAATCATGATTTTATTCTGCCCAGCCCTATATCCACTGCCTTGATTAAATCTTGCAGCTGTAGTCTGGGGAAATAAGTTATCCTTGCAAAACTTGCTTCTTTCTACAGCTCAGTCACAATACTGAACTGAAACCCAGTGTATGGGGTCTCATTTTAGGATAGTTCCCGAGGTGTAAAAGTCGTGCAGGAAAAGGGTGGGTTTGCCAATTTATCATAAGTCAGAGAAAAGGGACAAAACCTAAGGGATACGCTGTGTTCAATTTTCCATACCACCATGGCCATTAGCTGGGCTATTGCAAAAGGAACGTTTTGACTTGATATTTGGCTTGAGGCAGTGGCTGAGCTGCCACTGGTCTACAGGACTCACGTCATAGTGTACAGGATTCATCACTTAGCAAGTTAGCAACTTTACAACAGCTCAACTTTTCTGCCATTAGACAGAACAGAAAATTTAAGCTGAGCATCACTGAGCATGGAAGCTTTTGATTACAATCAGCCACTGCTTATTTTTAATTCAACAAATGAACTATGTGCAGACAAGTTATTAAAAACTCTATTATGTAAGAATATTTGGGGTTCTCCATCAATAGTTTCTCAGATTGCCATGGAAGATGCTGAATTCCAGTAACTCTGGTCTTATTTGCAAAATGCAGTTTTCTATCCCTCGTTACTGAGACATCTTGAAAACCTGTCGACAGCAGGGACCCAGTGTTCAGGCATGGCTGTGTGACTGTCAGCCTCCCATTAAATATGCCTGCAGTTATCCCTAACAATGCCATATCACCACAGGATGCTGCAGCCCAGTGACTATTTTAATGCAGGGTGTTAATACGGTCTCTTTCCAAAATATTTCATGGAAACTGAATGCATTAGTCTGGCCTACATCACAGCAACGTTTAGAATACACATTTAGATTTATGGCTGTACAAAAAAATGATCAAGGTTAACAGATGTATTACCATCATACTGACTTTTGCATGGACTATTTGTTTCCTTTTGAAGGGAGAGCTGAAAACATTTTTAAAAGCACACTTGCCCTTTTGAGCAAATGATTTTCTTTCCTGTGCACTTGCCTCCCCTGCTGGAAAGTGGTGGGGAACTGCGATTTTTTTTGTTTTAAACTGAAGAGAGGCTTCACTGCTCCTTTTGGATTATCTGCTAATAATAACAAATTCACTGTTGTCACCACCAAGTCCTTTGAAATACAAGGCATACCTGGAGGAGCAAGCATTCTGTTACTCCATATTGCTTGTTAAAAGTGTGCAAAAGCTGGATAATGAGAGAATACAAATGCTACCTTGGCCACTCAGGCAAGACGGAGAAAAGAAAGAAACCAGTCCACAGTAGTGATCTCTGAGTTTGACCTGAGGTTGAAATCCAAGCTGAGATACTTCTGGTAAACCTTTTTCCCTCAAAATGAAATGAATGGTGGGCCATGATCCTTGTAGAGCCCTCCATAAAACTTCATCTGGCAAACTTTTAAAAACTAACATTTTTGCAGCTCTACATCTAGAAATATGAATATGACACACAGGGATTTGAAAACGCTTTAATTATGCAGGTACACTTGTCAGCTTCAGCTATCTGCAAAGGAGTATAGCTAGACAATTTACAGCCCAATAAGTGGCTTGCATGGGAAACTGTCGGGAAACTTTGGTTTGAAAAGGGGCCCTTGTGTGAGCAGAAAGCTCTTCCATTAGTGCAAGGAATGTTTGCACTTTCTGTGGATATCTCACTTGAACTCTGCCTCCTCCACTACATACCATGTCCTTGCTGAAGGTTCCCTACCTTCTTAGGAGCTGCTTTTCAAATGAATTGGGCGCAGTAGAAAATAGGGGAAACAGGAAGATCCCTTTCATGAGCAGAATTCCCACTCGTGGTTCTTAGGATTCAAACTACTGTTTGTTTAATCTGAAGTGGAAAAGGATTCACTGGCTGCCCCACGCTGTTTGGCCACTCAAGAGCAACCTATCTGAGTGTTTCATTCTACTCTGAATACCTTTGATACAGTATGCTACAAATCAGGAATGTGATCTGAAATTCCAATGTGCAACATACATGTGGCATGCATCCTTTTCTAGACAGAAATAACTGCAAATTTAGAGTGCAAGCATCTTAATAAAGGAGCATTTTAAATGAAGCCACTTTCACAATAAGGGCGTATTCCAAATTTTATTTGCAACTATTGCAATTACAAAGAAATATCAATGAAAGGTTGTATTTAAAGTGACAATCCTCCATTTAATAAACAAGGACACAAATTAGTGAGTAGCTCTTTTGGATTTGGGGTGTTCTCCATAATGTGGACATTTACCTGCACAGCAAAAGTTTTGTCACAGTGTATTTCAGCCTTGTGTTTCCCTCAACACTTAGTGACAGAAATCTTACTACATGATTGAAATTGGATGTTTTTCTATAGCTTCCAACCACATCAATAAAGTCATTGCCTTTACATCTGGAAAGAAAAAATGGATTTTACTGTAAGATACTGCTTATCCTTTACAGAAAACCCCAGCTATACGCTTCGAAAATTAAAAGCAATTGTTGGGAATCTAGCCTGGCTTACCATGCTAACATCCTTGTTCAGTCCTCCAAAGAGAGGAAAAATGCATTTTTATAATGCAAAGTTCTATCAAATTTAGTCTAGTTTATTTTTGAATTATTCAATAAATATAAAAAACATACCAGCATGTTTGTGTGTGTCTGATTTAAAGGCTTGTGAAAGGGTAAAGTAGATTAAAGGACAGAATTTCAGCTTTTACCTTTTACAAAAGGTATCTTCTACAAAAGCCACTGTTGTTCATGTGTATAACATGTGGTCCCATGGTTCATTTTATACATATAATTTTATCCAAAGAAATAAATTCGGTATGATTTGCCAATATTGGATGCTTAAACACATTAAATAATTGAGAATAGGTTTCCTAATCAAGAAATACTTATCCACACAACAGTCCTGGCAGCGTCCCCCCTCCCCAAACCCATAAGGGTAGGTAAGTCCTGAAAAAACAGCCCTCATGACAATATGGAATGTCCTCTGCAAAGGGCAGGAGGCAAATTTCTGATGTCCAAAATAAGCAAAACAAAGCTTGAAGCCAAGAATAGTATCAGCTTCAGTAATGTTCATATAGAACGGCAGAAGACCTGTTGAATTTTACCAAGACAGAAACTGGAGAGGTTGTTAAATGCGAATGGAGACTTTAAACCAACTTTCCACACTAGAAGGTTTATTTTAGAAACTGTTTGACGACTGCTTCTGCGTAATAATAGTACCTCTTAATATTCTGGACCACAAGTTGATCAGACAACATAGCCCACACTTCTGGACATTTCAGATAAAAAAGTTTTTATTTTTCAGCTGAAATAAAGCAGTGTCCTGTACTTTGAGGCTGTAGAGAGCCATAAGCATCTTCCAGGTTATGCCAAATGACTGACAGATTTCCACTGGGAAGTTACATAAAGCACTCATAATTGGTAGAGAGAAACTAAAAGATCCACTCTGTCAGTACTGCTGCGTTGTTTTTGTTTATCCAATCCCAGTTTTCAGAGATGTCCCAAATAATGCAGTTAGTTCATAGTACATTTAGTCGTCGTCATCCTCCTCTTCCTCCTCTTCCTCAAAACTGTCTTCAAAACCCTCACTGTCTTCCTGGTCCTCATCTCCCTCTACTACAGTCTCCCACTGTGGATGATTCTCTGGCACTGGTTTTGCTTCATGAACTTCCAACTGTAAACAGAGTTTAGGGTGATTGTCCAGACAAAGATAAGAGTAAGAACAGACATTTTCAAAAGATTCATATTTACACAAGATGCACTGTGAAATGATTTATCATCATGCATTCCAAGTAAGGGTGTACATTTAGCAAAGCCAAACTGGAAAAAAACCTAATACCTTATTAATATTTTATGGTTTTATCCCAATGGCGATTATTTAAGGAAGGTGAAAAACAGATCTTGAAGAATGCTGAAAACGTTCAACACCCTTTGGGCTGCTTCAGCCTTGTTATTCTTTTTAAAAAAATCAGCTCACCAGGTAAGAATCTGCCACTCATGTGGAAGCGGAGGGAATCAAATTCAGTTCTCCAGATTAAAATCCACTGCTCTTTACCACTACACCAGGCTGGCTCCCCCCCCCCCCCCCCAACCTCCTGCCACTGGTATTGAAAGGCTTTTTTGGATTTTCCAAAAAATTTCTGGGTCTATTAAACCCAAGCCCCAAAAATACCCCTAAAAATGGTACACACCTCTAATAATGTTTAACAACTAACTGATAGATGGAAACAGCATTAGGCACAGCATACTAACAATCCAATTCCCTTATAACTGATCTTTAAAGGGACTCCTCCTGCAGCAAGTCAATGAAACTTAGCTCATTTAATTGGTTTATGGATCGTACTATTAAGAACCATGACAAAAGACTACTACTCTGAGAACTAGAGGTTATTTCTACGTCTCTGGTTGACAACAATATCAATAAGGCCATGTTGAAGTGGCTCTGTAGAAGTAATACATCCTACGGCTCTTACATCAAAGGTAGATGATTCCTATTATATCTTAATGCTTTCACCTCAATGCAAAAAGAGTGGTTGGGACAGACAGGGACAGACAAAGGACCATAAGCAGAAAAAAAAGGCTGTACAAGGTGGAGTTATATACTGGCATTATATACTTGGACTTCCAAAGCACCTTTTGACAGAGTCCCTCACTAAAGTTTCCAGAGAAAACTTAGGGGTAAAATCAGTAAGAAGGCCTCTTCTCCAATAAAACTGGAGTCAGTGGTAGCTAGATGCAAATTGTCTCCAAATTTTGAAATGAATTCTGAGGGGATGCAACACAGCACTTTCTCAGCTTATAGGGGGAAGCGTGTACAGCAAATACTTTGAAGAATATTTGCCCTGGTTTTATAATACTTGTGTTTGTTCAATGATTATTAATCAGAACTCAGACTATTAGTCCCCTTGAAGATGATAAAAAACAGACTTTGAACACATAAAAATACAGCACTGATACATAGGATGGTATGCAGTTCAGTTCCACATAGTGATAGTTGCCTTGAACTTACAAGACAAAAAAAGCCAACAAAATAAAATTGAACCCCCCCCCCCCCCCAAATGCTAGAAAGGCTACCTTCAGTTGTTTAATCTGGTCCAAGCCCATATAGGAATCCGATCTTAGGTAAACTGTATATTGATAGTTTCCAGGTTTGCCAGGTGCAGGAAACTTCAGTTCTACCTAGAAAAAAATCATTCATAGCATCAAGTCATTAACAGACATTTACAAAATAACTTCTGTGAAAAAGAAAAGTCTAAAGGAATACAGTATTTTTGGTGTTTCTGGTGTATTTATACATTCAGTGAATAATATGCTGTGACTAGCTCTTAAGTAGATCCACCTCTAATATCCATTAAACATGGACTAAATCTGGCTCATCTATATGAAAAACAGGTTTTGCAATTGTAGCTAAATATTGTGGATTATTGCACTAGATTTTTACATTTTTTTGGTCTGATTTCCTTTAATATGCACTTTTCAGCCCATTAATATTTCTACTTCACACTAATGCTAGATCTTCTTTGCTAAATGGTGGTTTCCAGAAAACTAGTCTGAGGATCAAGGGCCACACCAGGCCTCTGAACAGTTCCAGTGTGATTCCCATCCTTACTCTCCACCTCTTTCACTAACCCTTCACAGGTCAGGACGCAGTGTGGCCTGAAGCGGTTGTGGAAGAGGCCCCAAGCAGAGGCTCCCTCCAGATGCTCAATGATGGACCATGCCCTGGTTGGTTACTATGGTTTGAAAGGGCTGTGGGGACTTCAGAAGAGGGCGGTGTCGGAGTAAAGAGAAAGCAAGTGGAACTGTAATCTTGTAAGCTCCTGACTACACAACATTTTTCCTGGTGTGCATCCTTCAGTGAAATAAACAGACAGGCCTTCCCAATAAGACACATGATACCCACATTGCTCCAATACAGCCAAAGCACTGCAGGGAAAACAAGCAATACCTGGTTTCCTTTTATTAAGGATACATGAAAACTCTGAACAAGGGTATGACTTGCACTAGAAAATAGGGAAGTTTTTTCCTGGAGGTGGTTTTCGTTTAGATGACACTCCAAATTTAAAAATCAGTTTAACGACAGCAAGATGTTTCTTGCCTACTGCTACCAGGGTAGGGGGGTGGAGTGAGTGGAGTTGACCCCCCTGGGCAGAAAAGTTGAAAGAGTTTATAATTCAATATTCTGGCCATGTGTGCTCTGAACCTGTGACACCGCAGATATTATATACTGAGCACAGTACAGAGTATTCCAGTATAGTCCAGAGCATAGCCTTTAAACGCCTTTACAACTACTTAAATGAACAGAGGAAATTGGTAAGATACTTCACCTCTTCTCGGTCTTTTAGTGTACACACATGATATGGCATAGATATTAATGTTTGTTCTTTCCTATCTGCAATATATAGCCACCACCATTCTTGTTTTTCCTATAGAAGAAAGGGGAACAAATGCAGATTAAAAGAAGCAGATTAAATGCAGATTAAAAGAAGCAGATGAAAATAAAATATTTTGGGTGCACTGTCAGGCAGGCTGGATTTGGAGTGTCACAGTTCTTAGAATGTGAATCTCAGAAGATGCTGAATGGTCTGGCAGCATTCTTGCCTCCATTACGTATGACGACAGGGGCTCAAAAGGTAATCCTCTGGGCAAGGGGAAGCCCATAGAAAGGGGAGCCTCAAACTTGTATCAAATAAATGTATTCTTTAAGTTAGGCCAATTTTTTTGAATTTTTTGAACAACATCCAGATAGACAGGTTAGTTCTCTCTTTTTTTGGACATGCAAAAAGTCTTTGACAGTATTATCTGGGAGCTAATATTAGAAGTGTTATCAAGGAAAATTTTTGGGAACAAATGTATTAATTGAATTAAATATACAGAGACCAAAATGCCAGAATTATTATTAATGGTGAAAAAACTGATTTACGCCCAATTGACTACGGAACCCGTCAAGTATGCCCCCTATCCCCTTTTTTGTTTATCTTAGTATTAGAAATATTAATAGATAAAATAAGAGATAATCCAAATATAACGGGAGTTAAAATTAAAAGTGAATGTTTCAAGATCAAAGCATTTGCAGATGATCTTGTCCTCATACTAGAAGTTCCCTTATCAATAGAAGAGATTTTTAAAAATTAGAGGATTTTGGCTAATTTTAGATTTAAATGTTATTAAAGATAAAACACAAATTTTAGTTAAGAATATAAATAATAAAAATAGAATAAAATTAGAGGAACACTGGGGAGGTTATATTTCTAGAAAAATAAGGTACTTGGGTATTAACTTCATCCAACTTATCATTGTTTTAAAATTATAAAGTCACATGAAGCAAAATTAAAAAGGACATACACACTTGGACTAATCTACAACTTTCATAAATAGCAGCCCTTAAAATGAATTTACTCCCAAGAATTCATTTCCTATTTCTTTAATTTACCAATAATTAAATCAGATAAAATATTTAAAGAATGGCAATCAGATATTCCAAAATTTCTGTAGGGGGGAGGAGAAACCCAGAGTGAAATATAAAATACTTTCTGATGCCAAAGATAGAGGAGGTTAAGCAGCTCCAAAACTAAAAATGTATTTTGAAGCCTGTTGCCTAGTTTGGCTTAAATCAGGGGTCCCCAAACTTTTTAAACAGGGGGCCAGTTCACTGGCCCTCAGACTGTTGGAGGGCCGGACTAAAAAAAACTAAAAAAAACTATGCACAAATGATTGTAAAATGTTTGATTTCACCTTTCAGCCTTTCTGTCATGGTCTATTTTTAGAACAGTGACCAAAGTATGTCAAGGGTGGGCTCCAAATATTGTTGGGGAGGCTGTGGAATACTTTCCCCTGTAAAAAAAAAAGCAGAACTTTCCCAATGAAGCATTCCATCTAACCCAGGATCAGGTATCTTCCTGGGTTCTTCCTCCCTAGCAGCCAGCGAGCGATTCGCCAGCCTGGCTGATGCCAATGGGAGTGAGGCGGAACAGAAAGCCTGAGAGCAACACATGGAGTAGCCGAGAGGGAAGGGCGGAGCAGGCATTGCCACATGTAAGGTTTCCAACTCTGGGTCAGAAAATGCATGGAGATTTGGGGGTGCCATCATGTAACTGCAATCAACGGCCGTTGGGGCCGGTTCCTCCTCTCCCTCGAGCCCCCACTGCACATGAATGGAGCCATCACTGCCATGCCTGGCGGGCCGGATAAATGCCTTCAGGGGGCCACATTTGGCCCCCGGGCCGTAGTTTGGGGACCCCTGGCTTAAATACTTGTTCTCTCTTTCCAACACAAAACTTTTAACACTGGAAGGTGCAGATCTACAATTTGGTAAACCATGCCTATCTATGGTATAATAAAGACAAAATACACAAACAATTTTTTCACCACCCATGTAGATTCGCTATGTTTAGGATTTGGAACAAATATCAGAGAGTCTTATATAGATTTACATCTCTATGGTTATCACCTCATGAAGGCCTACTGAACAAAAATGCATTCATTAAAGGTTGGCTAAAATATTCAGATTAGTTAAATCTCAAGAGGGAAATAAAACTGTATTTAAAATGAAAAAATTGGAAGATCTTAAAGCAGAAGGGTGGAACCTGAATTGGTGGTTATACTACCAACTTTATAGTATTTTTTCTAAAGAACCAAGACCTTTCTGGATTCAAGGTGAAGAAGATTATTTCAAGAAAATCTTAATAGCAAGGAAGATCATTTAATCAAAAATATACAATATCTGCCTAAAATTAGATATTGAAGACGAAACTATAAAAGATTTTATGGTTAAGTGGGCTAAAGATGTTGGCCAAAATATTTTGTTAACTAACTGGGAAAATCTTTGGTGTTCAGGTTTAAAATTTACTACAAGCAGCTACATTAAAGGTGGCACTTAATCCCTATCCAATTTACGAATTTTTTTCAAAAACCTATTCTGTTGGAAGTGTGGTAAAGATTCAGGCACATTTTTCCATCAATGATGGAACTGTCCAAGACTAGGACAATGATCCATAAAGAGAGTCAAGAAATTATGAAATGTAATATCAGATGTGTCCCTGAAATGTACCTTTAAGGAATTTGTAATAAAAAGATGGATAAGAATGGTAAAACTCTATTTCAATATTTGGCCACTGCAGCAAGATTCATATTGGTGAAAAATTGGAAAAGCCCTTTGATACCTACTAAATTAAATTGGCAGTTTAAAGTTATGGAATTGGTAAAAGTAGCCAAGTTATCTGGCTATGAGCGATTTGAAAGTAATAATACTGTATATACTCGCATTTTGAGGGTCCATAACTTTGGACCCCTTGGACCAAACTTCACTAAACCTGGCTGGTATCATCTGGATAATCTCTTGCAGATACCAGCCAGGTTTGGTGATTTTTGGTTCAGGGAATCCAGAGTTATGGATCCCCAAAGTGGGTGCCCCCATCCCCCATTGTTTCCAATGGAAGCTAATAGTAGATGGGGCTACCCTTTTGAGGGTCCATAACTTTGGACCCCCCTGAACCAAGCTTCACCAAACCTGGGTGGTATCATCAGGAGGGTCTCCTAAAGATACTCTGAAATTTTGGTACTGTTAACAAACATTCCTCCCCTGACAGGCACCCTCAAATTTTCCCCAGATTCTCCCTTTAAATCACCCCCCCCCCCGGGCTTAAAGAGCTAGTTTACTGTTTTTCTTTGAAATAAATATTCAGAAACATTTAACCTACTGATGCCTCAATTAATGTAATTTTATTGGTATCTATTTTTATTTTTGAAATTTACCAGTAGCTGCTGCATTTCCCACCCTCGACTTACACGCGAGTCAATAAGTTTTCCCAGTTTTTTGTGGCAAAATTAGGTGCCTCGACATATGCGTGATGGAGCTTATACACATAAGTATACATACGGTGAGTGCTCAAAAGAAAAACAATTGAAATTATGGATTATCTTTATAGAGGGAAAGTATAAAAGAAAAATTGTGTTCTAGATATTATGTAATAAACATAAACATCTAATTGGGAAGGGCGGGATATAAATCAATGTGATAAGTGATAGTGGATATAAGCAATGTGATAAGTGATAGTGTCTACAAAAGGCTAGAGGGCAAAACACATAAATCCCAGGTTAGGGACAGAGACGGAGTATACAAGTGTCTCTATGCTAATAGTAGAAGCATTCGACCTAAAATGGGGGAGCTGGAGTACAGAGTTTTGAAGGAGGACATTGATATAGTGGAGCATCACAGAGACATGGTGGAGATGAGGAGAACTAGGTTGGGGGGGATGCACTGTTATCCCAGAGTTACAGGCTCTACAGGAAGGATAGGACCAGAGGCAGGTATTGGGGGGTGGGGTGAAGCCCTCTACATCAAAAGAGAGCATGAGTGTCACATAAAACTTAAGACAATGCAGGGGGGGAGCTGAGTTCCTCTACAGAAGCACTGTGGATATCAATGCACCAGAGGGTGAAGCTATGGTTTAACTTATTAGGAATATATTATGCGTCCCCTGACCAAAGGATGCACAAGAGGATTCTGAGATGGAAAAGAAAAAAGAAATTAGAGGAGAGGGCCAACAAAAAGCAAAATGTCATAGTGGTAATGGGCCATTTTAACTATCCCCACATAAGAGCTGGAAAAAATGCGTATGTTCAGGTCATGTAGTAAGGAGAGAACATTCCCTGGATATACTTGCCTAAATGACTGTGGCTTAGAGCAGATGCTTGTAGAACCAACCAGGGGAGGAGGGGTGTGATCCTAGATCCTAATTCTATGTGGGACCCACTTGGGACCTGAGTGCGGACAAGTCCAGTGTTGTTGAGCGATGATAGGGAACAGCGACCACAATGCTGTCAGATTCAGTATCTCTTTCTGCATGCGAACAAGTGACAACCTACTAATGTTGCAGTTACTAATTCGCCTTCAGAAAGGGAAATTTCTCAAAAGATGGCGTGAGGGGGGATAGTCTTATGGGAAGCTGAAAGGGAAAATTAAAGAGAGTCCAACAAAATGTCAAAGGTGCTGTGGAAGTTATTTATTTAAAAACACAGTCTTAAAAGCTCGAAGCTGGAATGTGTTCCATGAGTTCAGGAAAGAGCAGCGCCCAGTCCAAAAGAAAGCCACCATGGTTAACAAGGGAGGTTGAGGAAATTATTAGGAAAAAAATGATGTCTTTTAGAAAATGGAAGTCCAACTTAACTGATGAAGAATACCAGAGAGAACACAAATGGTGGCAAAAGAGAAGCAAGTTAGCTGTAAGGGAGGCAAAAAAGGATTATGAGGAACGCATGGCTACGAACATCAAGACTAGCAACAAACAGTTCTTCAAGTACATCAAAAGCAGGAAGCCAGCTAGGGAAGCGGTAGGCCCGTTAGATGATGAAGGAACAAAAGGTGTGCTAAAAGATGACAGGGAGATTGCAGAGAAGCTGAATGAATTCTTTGCATCTGTCTTCACCCAAGAGGAGGTGAGGAAAATTCCTGCACCTGAACCAAGCTTCTCAGGAGGTGAATCCAAGGAACTAGCGAAGATAGTAGTAGACAAGGAAGAAGTTCTGGCAGCCATTGATAAACTAAATGCTACCAAATCCCCTGGCCCAGATTGCATTCATCCAAGAGTTCTTAAAGAGCTCAAGCATGAAATTGCTGATGTTCTCACATTAATATGCAACTTATCCCTGAAATCAGGCTCCATCCCAGAAGACTGGAAGATGGCCAATGTCACACCAATCTTTAAGAAAGGGTCTAGGGGGGACCCAGGAAATTACAGGCCAGTCAGTTTGACATCTGTTCCTGGTAGAATCTATCATTAAAGATAAATTTATTAAACATGTAGAAAAGCAAGACCTGCTGAGGAAGAGTCAGCATGGCTTTTGTAGAGGCAAGTCCTGTCTTACAAACTTACTAGAGTTCTTTGAGGGTGTAAACAGACATGTGGATAAGGGGGAACCAGTGGACACTGTCTACTTGGATTTCCAAAAGGCTTTTGACAAAGTTCCTCATCAGAGACTGTTGAGAAAACTCAGCAATGAAGGAATAAGAGGGGAAGTCCTCCTATGGATTAAAAACTGGTTGAGGAACAGGAAACAAAGAGTAGGTGTAAATGGGAAGTTCTTACAATGGAGAGATGTAAGGAGTGGTGTCCCCCAAGGATCCGTATTGGGACCAGTGCTCTTTAACTTATTCATAAATGACCTGGAAGTAGGGGTGGGTAGCGTGGTAGCTAAGTTTGCAGATGATACCAAATTATGTAGGGTGGTAATAACCACAAAAGGATTACTTGAAGAGCTCAAAAGCGGACCTTGGATAAATTAGGTGAGTGGGCTAAGAAATGGCAAAATGCAGTTCAATGTGTAGCAAAATGTAAAGAGTGATGATGCACATAGGGGCTAAAAAATCCAAACTTCACATACACGCTTCACAGGGGTCAGGGTGCTATCAGTCTTACAGACCAGGAAAGGGATTTGGGCGCTCTTAGTTGATAGTTCCCATGGGAATGTCAACTCAATGCATGGGCAGCTGTAGAAAAAAGGCAAACTCTATGCACTGGGGATAATTAGGAAAGGAGTCGAATTAATAAAACTGCAAGGATTGTCATGCTCCTTATATAAAGCAGGTGAAGCGACACTTGAGTAATACTGTTGTTCAGTTTTGGTCAGCCACATCTCAAAAAGGATACTGAAGAGATAGTCGACGCGCCGAGTACTGTGTTCAGTTTTGGTAAAGCCACATCTCAAAAAAGGATATTGAAAGAAGATAGAAAAGTGCAGAGAAGGGCAACGAGGATGATTGAAGGATTGGAACACCTTCCTTATGAGGAGAGGCTGCAGCGTTTGGGACTCTTTAGTTTGGAGAGGAGATGTCTGAGGGGGATATGATTGGAAGTCTATAAAATTATGCATGGGGTAGAAAATGTTGACAGAGAGAAATTCTTTCCCTCTTTCTCACAATACTAGAACCAGGGGGCATTCATTGAAAATGCTGGGGGGGGAAGAATTAGGACTAATAAAAGGAAACACTTCTTCACGCAACGTGTGATTGGTGTTTGGAATATGCTGCCACAGGAGGTGGTGATGGCCACTAACCTGGATAGCTTTAAAAAGGGCTTGGACAGATTTATAGAGGAGAAGTCAATCTATGGCTACCAATCATGATCCTCCTTGATCTCAGGTTGCAAATGCCTTAGCAGACCAGGTGCTCAGGAGCAGCAGCAGCAGAAGGCCATTGCTTTCACATCCTGCATGTGAGCTCCCAAAGGCACCTGGTGGGCCACTGCGAGTAGCAGAATGCTGGACTAGATGGACTCTGGTCTGATCCAGCTGGCTAGTTCTTATGTTCTTATGTTCTTAAATCGAATAAATAAATAAATATAATGTAATTAAACTGTTTTTCTTACTTTAATAATTTTATATTTTTCAGACTTAGATTTTGGTTAGATTGCATATTTGGAAGCCAGTGTTTACAAGCTGTTGTCAAAGTGTAACTTTAAGTTAGGCCTTACATTTCTTGTAACAGAGTACACTTATTTGTTATTTGTAATGTAATGTTCCCAGAAATATACAAATAAAAGCATTTTTTAAATGTATCCCTGAAAAGCCCAACGTGTTTTGATAAGATGAAAAAAACTGCCACTTAAGGAAAATATTTCAAGGGAAAAATGCTTCCAATTAAAAAAAAAAGAATATTTCAAAGAAAAAGTTTTTACTGAAACACCTTGGGGTTTTTTAACACCTCTTCAAGAAAAAATCTCATCAGACAGCAGCTTCAGGTTTCCCTCTACATTTCCCCACCATATGGTGCACTTTCCCTCTTTCTATTCCTTCTACACTGTAGGCAGAAGTGGGATCCAACCAGTTCTCACTTCTCTAGAAGTGGTTACTAATTTTTTCTGAGTGCCGAGAAGGGGTTACTAAAGCAACCTCACTGCCCAATAGGGACTGGTAGTGCGTGTGTGCAGTGGCGCCACTGTTTGAATCTCACCACCATCGGAACCTGTTATTAAAATTTTTGGATCCCACCACTGACTGTAGGCTATTAGAAGCCAAACTACTCAGTGCTCTGACCCAAATCCAGTACTGAAACAGAGGCTGCACGTAAGTCTATGACACTTCCACAAAGGATGGAAAACTCTGTGAGCTCAACCTCTGCCTAAGTCAGCACTTTATATGTAACTCTGAATTGTTAAGCAAGTCTCTCTATTGAAGCCAATTCTTTGCTACAGATGTTGACACTGATAAAAAGCAGCCTAAAACTTTCTATCCTGGAGCTTGATTCTATGAAGCTAACCAACGAACAGTTTTACCCAGCTTAATTACTTTTAGAAATTTATAGCTGTAAAACTGAGTCCATTTTAAGAAGAAAACTGACATTAACGTACAAGGGTAGTATTTAGACATATGCTACTAGAGTGACAGAGCAAACTATTAAGCTTCCCCTAGGAGACTTCGTGTTTTGCCATTTTTTGCTATAACAAGAGGTCACTGAAGAAGAGATACCAAAATGCCTTAGCATATACTTGCATAAAAATATAAGCCAGGAACAGTCCACTTTTTTTGTGTGCCCTCGCTCTTTTCTCACTTTGGCTGCTTCTCTTCCAGAATTTTTTAGTCATCTCAGCCCAATTTATGGCAGCTGCACTGGTGTTTGTGTTGTTATGCTTGGCTGCGTCTTGGAAGAAAAAACCCTTGGCTTCCCATTTCTACCCAACAGGTCTTGTTAAAGGTAACGTATCTTGATTTGCATTCTTAAATAGTACAAACATTCTCCAAACAGGGATTAAATGGGGCAATTGTTTACAAAAATAAAGGCTGTTGTGTCATTAAAATATTGATTACAATGGCCAGTTACAGCCTTCTGCACTCAACTATGGCAGATGGGTGAAAAGTAAACTGTTCCTAGGCAAGCCAATATTAATGAGACTATTATGATACAAATATGAGGAAATTCATAGCTGGGTCCCATGTGTCAGACAGATCTAAGAATGTGGGCCTACGTTTGGCACTGCTTGATACACAGGATGTAGATTTCTCATCTAAAAATTTGCAATGTAAGTAGACCACTGGCTGCAATCTAGGGTACATATCTGGTTAAAGCTGGCATGCTACCTGCTGAGTGGGCAATGTTCCTTTCAAACAGATGGATGGCAAATGTAAGCATGCCAGGGAATCAGTATGTGTGTTGAGTTTGAATGTGAGGGCACGCTTCCACACGAAAATGTCAAAATCACAATCTGTTCAGTCCCTAGATCTACTTCCCAGGAAACAGCACTTGTTTCGCTGGGTAACTTGAAGAAAGTGCCTCAGCAAAACCCAGGCAAATATGCTGCAATGAGAGGGGGAAATCTGAAGAAGGGCCCACAGTAACTGAAGCAGACCACAGCCATACAAGCCTATGAACTTAACCCACTTGGAAAGTCCCCCACATGACATCTGGGAAATACACAATAGGCCTACTTCACATGTAGTTGAGGACAGCCACCAAGCTGACATCATGCTGCACTGCAGTTTTAAAGACATTGTTGGCCCACCACATTTAAGGAATTCATCTTTCAAAGACAACTCACTAGAAAAACCATTTAAGAAACCAAGAATTTTGATACCTAGAAACAGTGCCATAACTGAACAAAATGAGAATCCTTTCGTGACATATTGTATCAGTTTCATTGTTATGACAGTTATCTAGTGGCTGACCTCAGGAAAGTAGAGATTGTAAACAGGATGGGTTATTTTTGATTTGGTTTCCAAAAGAGCTCGTTCCTTTCGCTGTATACTCTGCTGCAATTCCTGCCACTCCTGATGGAAACAAAGAATACAGTTAAATCCCATCTCCTTATTCAAACCCCCATAGAAACCATGCTGTCCTAGCGAGAAAACACCACATGAACACACACATGCTTGAAGGAATGCCAGATTCATCCAACTATTCTGGCATCTAGGAAAGTACAAAGAAATTATGTGTTTGGGGAGGGCAGTACACCATATATCACACCCACCTGACAGTTATATGTACCAAAAGTATAACCAACAAAGAAATACGCCAATAGGAATTTGTGTACTGTTTTTATCTCAGACTAACATTAATCATACAAAATAAACATCTTAGTATTTGCCCTACAAAGTTTTTGTGCAACACTCAAACAGGTCAAGTGTTAATCACCACACTTGTTATACAAAGTTTTAAGATATATACAAGTAATGCATCAGTTCGAGTGTTCACACTTGTTACAATATTATATCTTATCCATTCCACAACATAATTCGACAGGTTAAGTGCTAATGTAATTCAACAGGACAAGCAGTTTCTACAATATGATTCAACAGGTCAAGTGTCACTGCAATTCAACCAATCAAACGCTGAACAAGTGCCCAGGTTCCACTTGTTTTCAACCACTTTGTCACAAGCTTGCTTCAGTCTTCCTCTACAATGTAAATACAGGAACATACTGAGTATAACTAAATAATCCTCACTCTGAAAAACAAATCTCTTTCAATATATAAATATTATTACCAGGGACCTGGGCTAATCCCTTATTATCTCAATAGGAATCCACAGTACTATCCTCAGATATTTTTATTCTACAAAATAAAACTGGCAATGAGACTAGTTTTACTTACTACTATTTAAACATCATACCGTGTTTCCCCGAAAATAAGCCCTATCATGATTTTTCATGATTTTTGGAGGAGGCTTAAAATATAAGCCCTACTCCAAAAATAAGTCCTACCAGTAGTTAAAGATCAGGATGGTGTGATCCAGAAGGGTGCTCCCTGCCAATGAGGATGCTGCTTGCATCACACGTGATGGGGAAGCAATGGGGTTGCCAAGAACCCGCCTTAATGAATTGTGAAGGTACCGTATTTCCCCGAAAACAAGCCCTACCCCCAAAATGACAGACCTAATGCATCTTTTGGTGCAAAATTTAATATAAGACCCTGTCTTATTTTGGGGGAAATATAACAATACAATATTAACAAAATAATTACCTATGACAGCACTGCAATCCTTTTCCAACACAGTGTACCTATGTCTTTTTGAGTCTTGAAAATTTTCCTTTCCAATGTTACAATTAAATATTGTAGTCCATTGATGAGACCCAGCTGAGCTACACAGCCCTTACAATCTAATTAGAACATTTAAAGGAAACTTGACAAATCTAAAACCAAATTACATCCTGAAAGTTCCACACATTGCCAAAGATATATTTAGACACTACCTGCAATAGCTGTCTGCATGAATTAACATTCTTAAAGGTAGATTCTTCTGACATATGATACAGAGCACGTGAAGTCCTCTGCCTTATGTTTCAAAGTGACATTAGGGCTTCTTTAGCCTGATCAGGCATGCGAGAAATATGTTCAAGCACTCTTTGTTTTCAAAGAGTGCCTCCAATTTGAATTTCTACAAGCTAATGTGTAAATAACAAATCTTGAATTGCAATTAGTAAAAGAAAGCAAAGGTTATTGTATAGGTAAAGTAGGTTGCTTGGTAACAAGAGCGTTCTCCATATATCAGCATGCTTTACATCCTCTGCACTTGTGGTAACCTGCTACCCTCAGCTTCATTCTGGATGATTGTTTAAAGTCAGAGTGAATTAACAAATCACCTAAGTTCCTATTCCTGCTAAACTCCAATAATGAGAAATTAGCACAGCCTGGAATTGTGGACACCAGAGGACAATATTTATATTTTTTCTTTTTTATGTTTAAACTCAAAGCAATCAAAACCCAATAGCCCATTTAAACTCCCTATGAGGTTTTTTCCTAGCTAAAAGGATTCATAATTATCAGCACTTTTATTATTAATTATTAATTACTATTACTATTATTTATTCGACTTGATAGACCGCGCTACCCCCGAAGGGCTCAGAGCAGTTTACAGCATACAAATAGACAATAAATAACAAATTACAAAAAGACAAATCGAATAAGCCAGTTAAAATTCAATAAAATACAATAAAATCAGTAGCAACCGTAAAGCCCACCCATAATTTAGTGGTTGGTGTCTGATCCTACCCCCACCCCCCCGGAGGGGAGCAGAAAGCCAGAATTAAAGCAGATGGTACACCAGGCGTTAAAAAGGGGCCTTCCTTATTACTCTATCAGGATATCATCTAGCTAATAACTATTGAATTACATTTATTGTTGTTGTTATTATTTATTAGATTTCATAGACCGCCCAATCCCCCAAAGGGCTCTGAGCGGTGTACAATAGCAACAATACAACAATAAAATACAAATATACAAAGTATAATACAGAATATAAAAATATATATAACATTAAAATCCCTGAAATCACTGTAGAAGCAGTATCTAAAACCCACGTTAATTGACTGATTGATGGTGTCCGATCCAAAGGCCGGGAGGGGAACAGCAATGCCAGAAATATCAAAAATACAGTACAAAATACAGTACAAGGCAATGCCAGAGATGGGGTAAGAATATAATATGGGGGCAATCCTCGGCCTGCCTCCCCAAAAGCCCGATGGAACAACTCAGTCTTGCAGGCCCTGCAGAACTCACCAAGGTTCAACAGGGCCCTAACAGCAGATGGAAGAGTGTTCCACCAGGCAGGGACCAGGGCCATAAAAGCACTGGCCCAGGTAGAGGCCAGCCCCATCATTGAGGGGCGGGAGACTGCCAGTAAATTAGCCTCCATAGATCGCAGATGTCTGCTTGGAACACATTGGGTAAGACGGTCACGTAGGTATGAGGGCCAGTGCAGCGCAACACGGGGGTAATATGATCTCTAAAAGAACCACCCATAAGAAGTCGAGCCGCCGCATTCTGGACCAGCTTCAGTTTCCGAATCAGCTGCAAGGGAAGGCCCGCATAGAGCGAGTTACAATAGTCCAGCCTGGAGGTGACCACTGCATGGATAAACTGTGGCCAGGTCGACCTGGGAGAGGTAAGGGGCCAGCCGCCGGGCCTGGCGAAGATGGAAAAAAGCAATCTGGGTAACCTGAACCTCCATAGAAAGAGAAGAGTCCAGGTGGATCCCCAGACTGTGAGCTGAAGAAGTAGGGGCCAGTGAGACCCCTTCCAAAACCAGCGGCTGAAAATCCCGAAATCCCCCATCACAACCCAGTCAAAGGACCTCCAATTTCGATGGATTAAGTTTCAACCTGCTCTGCTTCAACCAACCAGCGACCACCTCCAAACAATGGGGCAGAGCTGCAGGGGCAGAGGCCGCCCTCCCCTCCATTAACTAGATGAGCTGGGCATCATCAGCATATTGATGACGGACCAGCCCAAAGCTCCGCACCAACTGAGCAAGGAGTCACATGTAGATGTTAAACAAGAGCGTGGATAGTAAGGACCCTTGGGGTACACCGCAATGAAGCGGGCACCTTTGGGAGGCCTGGTCCCCACACCACACCTGCTGACCCCTTCCACTGAGAAACGAGGTAATCCACTGAAAGACAGTACCCCGCACCCTGGAAGCTGCCAGGCGGTGGGTCAAAAGGTCGTGATCGACCACATCAAACGCTGCGGTAAGGTCTAACAGCACCAGCAGCGCCGATCCACCTCAGTCAAGCTGCATGCGGAGCGTATCTGTGACAGCGACGAGGACGGTCTCCGTCCCATGCCCAGCACGGAAACCAGACTGGAAGGGATCAAGCAATTTACACTTGACCTGTTGAATTACACCGTGGAAGGGATAAGATACAATATTGTAACAAGTGTGACCTAAAACTCTTGAACTGATGCATTACATGTATATCTCTTAAAACTCTGCATAACAAGTGTGGTGATTAACACTTCATCTGTTGGATTGTTGCACAAAAACTTTGTAGGGCAAATACTAAGTTGTTTATTTTGTATTATTAATATTAGTTTGAAATAAAAACAGTACACAAATTCCTATTGGCATATTTGTTTGTTGGTTATACTTTTGGCACATATAACTGTCAGGTAAGTTTAATATCTATGAAAGAGCAGAAAATTAGTTCTTTAGAAAGTGTGATACATTTCCCTTAAATTGATAAAGGCTACTATATAATTGAAGGCTCTCATCATAGTCCCCTAGTACCTCTCTATGCTATAATAAGAAATAACCTACTGCACTGTGCATTCTACAGCCAAAGTGGGTATCTTCTCAAGCAAATTTGCAATTGCAATTACTTGAAAGCATTCATCACTTTTCTCAGAAATCAGGTGTAATAGAGCAAGCAATGTAGGAGAAAGGCCAAACAACTCGCTTTTCAGGATCCCAGTTCTATAACCAAGAGTATGTATACCTACACAACACGGTGTTCAGTGTGCCATCATGGCTACAAGCACAGATTTCATATGGGGAGTTTTACAGCAAGCCCATTCACAAACCAACTAATTATACCTTTTGAACAGCCTGTATGTTCTGTATCATTCTCTATTCACAGAAGATAGTGTTCTCTACTTTGACGCCAATAGGCACTTTGACTCTATTCACAGAAGATAGTGTTCTCTACTTTGAAGCCAATAGGCACTTTGACGAAGGGCAAAGAAGAGTTCTCCTGGTGACATATGGCACACTTGCTACACATGGGTTTTTTTCTGCAGCCCCAGAGCAGCGACACCACATGCTCTTGAGACCTGCCACTTACAGCTTCATCATCCTTGCTTTGTTTCTCGTCAGGCTCTCTGTCAGAATCTCTATCGCTTCCTTCATCTTTGTCACTTAGAGAATCTCTGTTAGTGTCGTCTTCATAGGACTCACTGCCTTTATCAGAAGCATCCTCCTCCTCCTCCTTTACAACTTCCTGAAAGAGGAAAACCCACATGCAGTTCTTTTAGTTCTAGACAATGGCAGAATTCGAGAACTTCCCAGCTGATTGATAGTTGGAAGTTGAAATTGCACTTTAATATGCCACATTTTGCATCTTGGGTTCTCACAAATGGTCTCTTACGTGCATTTAGAGAATACCCTACAGAAGAGTGGCAACTTAAATATACAAATCAAATAAAGAAAAAAGCCGCACTGTTAAATAGTAATGGTGTTATTGAAATGGAAATGATTTCACCAATCATGATGCAGACAAAAGGGCTAGTGAGAGTTTGCTGAACCCTCATTCCTTAGAACCAGTCTGGCTAACAAGCGTGCCCAAGAGCCAATCCATCCCTTTCACCAAGGCTGTGTTACCAGCATTAGTCCTGGAAAGGCAGGCGCTTTGGTCTTCCATGATGGAAATGATTTAGATATTATGTATTTCAACGTGTGTGCTATTTCATTACAGAGTTTCAATTTGTGTAACACTTTGAAGGGAGGTAAGTTCAAATTCACTCTTTGCCCAAGGGCATTATCCAGTGATTGGCACTGCACTTTCTGCTACACGTCACTGCGGCACCCCCTCCCCCCCATGCATTTGAGTTCACATACACTCCCAACTACCCCATTTGCTTGCTTTTGCTTCTGCTGCTTTGTTTGCTGCAAAGGCGCAGGAACAGGTTTCTTCTTCAAAAGTTTCTTTTTCTTTGATTTTGAAGTCTTCTTGGTGCCTTTATTCTTCTGCTGCCATCCTCTGTTCTTAACTTTATTAGCATCTCCTTGCTGCAGACACAACAAGCAAGGTTAATGTTAGAACAGCTACTCGATCATTCTAAATGTTGGAAGAACCTTAAGATCTCTACAAAGCCTTAGGAGCAACTCATGACAACATTAGCAACCCCACCAATCTTTAAGCAAGGGCAGCTGCAAGAACTGTGCTGAGGTTCTGAGAACCATTTCAGCATGGCTAGAGGAGGATGCGGGGGAACCTGGCAAGAGGCTACCTGACAACCTAGTTGCCATCTGGTAAAGTGAGATGGCAACCCCAGCAGAGGAGGAGTCAATGACTGTGAAAGGAAGGCAGAAAAAAACCTCCTGGGTCTCTGTTATACTCTTTCCCACAAAAAAACTACGTACAACTGGGAATTCATCTGTCACCACTTCCTGGACCTCTGTTGTAGAATGCTTCTATTGGGTCCTAGTTCCCAAAACACCAAGCTGAGCCTGGCAACAGCCTCCCCGTTCTCCTCCATCTTTCCCCCTGACCAAGTTGGGCCTGGTGGGACAGCAGTGACAAGCCACCCTCCCATGTGGGGCCAGTCGAGCCATTGTATTCCACCCTCCCTCCAGTCTGAACACTAAGCCTAGCCTGACAGAACAGCAGCAGCAAGCCACCCTGCCCCACTGGATCTGGCAACAGTCTTCCAACTTGGTATTTGGGACTGGCTTGGTATTTGGGCTGGGCACGGGGTGGGGGGGGAATAGAGAATGAGGAGGCTGTTGCCAGCCCCGGTGGGGAAGGCAGCTTGCCTCCGTTGTCCCACTGGGCCCTGCTTGGTTGGGCTAGGGGAGAGGCTTGGTGTTAGGGCTGACGGGGCGGGCTGTTGCTGGACCCAGTGGGACCCAGCTTGCCACCACCATCCAGCTGGGCCTGGCTTGGTGTTTGGGCAGTGGGAGGGTGGGAGATGGGGAGGCTGTTGTTGGGCCCAGTGGGGCAGGGCAGTTTGCTGTTTGGGCTAGGGCAAGGAGAAGGTTTGGTGTTTGGGCACTATTTTTGGGACTATTTTCTACTGCAGAAGAATTCTACTTCCTCACTTCTGCTGCACAACTACTGACCGCACTTAGATCTGTCAGTTGAAACAGGTACAGCAGTGATTGTTGTAGAAGGGATTTCCCACCCAGTGAGTCGGAAGCTGATTTTCAAGCTGTGGTGCTCTTATTCAAGTATAGCCATGTGTCTTTTTGCACATGATTTTGTTAAGTTTAAGGACTTCAAGTTATTGCCCATCACTCAAGACCACCAGTTCCTGACTTACCCCATCTTCTGCAGGCTGTTCTTCAGCTGAACATGTAGACTGTTCTTTTTCAAACACTTCCTAAACAGAGAAGCAAACCAAACCTGTTAGTTTCCCTGTCCTACCAATGACAACAAAACATATATTATGTTATTCACGCCTTGCATCTTTTTAATAACCTGGAAGAATTTAATATTTATTCAATACTACACACACAATCAGATATAACAGTTATTTTAGAAAAATGTTACAGCAGCCTCTCACTGAGATATTTCTCTATATCATTAAAATACACACATTAAACTCCCAGAGTTCTAAACAGAACACTGGCTACTTGGATCTAAAACAGCAGTCAGTGAATATAATAGAATGAACACCATAGTCCATGCATGTGGTACCATACATGAAATCTTCACTCAGTACAGACTGGTATTTGTTTCACTGGGATCTTAATGTCTACCTCCCATTTTCTGTCCATTCAGGATTGTATTACAGCTATATTTACTAAGAAAGGCCTCAAATGTTATGATGGACCCTGAAATTCTAACTCCTTTGGGTCTCTATAAGGCGACAACAATATAAAAACAGCAGTTTGACTTCACCAGCTAGTTTAAGAACTCTACTTTTTGTTCAACCTTTGATAAATATGTAACACACAAGAAGAAATCCTGACCACAATTTCCAGCCACAAGGCAATTGGGGAGGGACTTAGGTATCTTAGTCTTCTCTAGTCACAGAAACTTTGTTGCCTTAGAATAGACTGTTTTTGTTTGAGTATACAAAGCCATGGAAACAGAATTATTTCATATTTTCAAAGCTAAAGATGCAGCTGGATGGAAAATCTGGTTCTTTCACTTAAAAAGCATTTAACAAGTTAATGACACTAAATAATCTCAAGAACAGTTTGCAAAAATAAGTGTTAAGAACAGTGAATACTTACAGCCATTGTCTGTCTTGTTAGAGTGATCAGAACTGTGACTAAGGATCCCACTGTGATATTGTTGCTGTCTTCATCATCTAGAACTGAGATGTTATGTTGGAGAAAAAACGATAATTTCAATATACACTAGTTTTCCAATTATGTAGCTCACATCAATAAGTTACTAAACTGTGAAGGACATGAATATAGTCTTGCTGAGAATATGCAGGCTTACTAAGTAGTGATTAGTCAAGCCAGGACCACAAGCTGAACTTAGGATAGGTGCTCCAACGATCTTTCAACGTCCCAAGGGAATTAAGACCATTTCACACAAAGAAAATGATAAGGCAGACACCAAGACAACTCTGACCCACACAGTAGCTCCTGAGAGTGGTACAAGATGGGGATTAGCAGTACAAAGGAGGACTCCATCTCAAGAAGACCAGGAAGGGAGGCTGATTTGACCACAGATGGATACAGAGCTCACTTCATCGTCACACTGTGAAGCTCACTGCCCTCAACATTTTCCCACCTCTCTTCTTCTCTGATTTGTCTTGTCTTTTGAACTGGCAAACCTGAGAGAAGGGATCAGTGCTTAGAATGATGTGAGCTGCCCTGGGAAATGCCTGAAAATCAGGGCATAAATCACTGCATCCAAGAGTAAAGAAACTGACCCCCAAGTAGCTGACAAAGTCACAAAATGCTTCACTCAAAGATAATGTAGCAGTCTCCAAAATACCCACCAGGTATGAACCTTTTTTTAAATTACCCTAACAAGAAAAGAACCCAAAACCCATGCTATGGAGGTCTAAACCTCCAGAAGAGACAGAATACTGATAACAGCTGAATATCCAGGGGAGTTTGCTCAAGCCCCTGACAGTTTAGATAATCCTACAGGAGAGATTTCTGAAGAGATGAAATCTCCACATTATTTCCACATCTCACAATTCTCACAGAATTATATAATAGAACTTCTATAATATGGAGAAACTGATAGATACCATCCTGTTCTTTGAGCAAGTTAAAGCTTGTAAGGAGATACTTTTTATTCAGCTCTGAGAGAGGATACTTACAGCAATATAATTTCTTACCCTGGGATTTTATATCCATAGTGATATGTGGGAAACTTCCAAGGACAGCCATAACTTCTTCATATTTCTCATCTTCAAGGAAGTGCAGTAAATTGTGACGATCTGATGCTTTTAAACTCACCAAATCTTGTATAGTTTTAATTTTGTACTGTGTTAAACACACAAAACCAGAAAGTAGATAATTTGGTGTATAAACATTGCTAATTTAAACCTAGCAGTCTAAGCAATGTCAAGGACAATATTCCCATTTTGTGCAAATCATTATTGATATTAAAAGATACACAAGTATTGAACACAACATATGCAGCTGTGAATCAAACAGAATTATAAATAGCAAGCAGTGTAGAAAAATTTCACAGGGAAGGTCCCTAACCCTCTTGCAGCATCTCTCATGCCCATCCTCTCTCTGTTACAGCAAAATATTTTGGAAGTATAGCTACCACGGACAACCATCTCAGCTGTGAAACTCGGGGGAAAAGAAGGCATCAGCCTTTCCCCACAATTTTAATTTTCACAGTTTGCTGAACACATAAATCAGTGGTCGACGAGCACTTCACACAGCCTGAAAGCAACAGAAGTGACAAACATGGTGCCTTCCCTCTTCTTCCGGTGTCCCCTTCCAGCCAAGGCAGTCACCAACTTCAGACCAGTTGAATTAGCAGCCTGTTCCAGGAGATCACCCTCTCTCCCACCCACAAGCAATGCCAGATTTCTATTAAGGCAATGTCAGAAGTGATGAGTTGCAGATATAGCCCAGAGCAGGTTCAAGGGATTTCCTATGCCAGCGATGTCCAAAGCGGCACCTGTGCACACTAGTGGTTTTGTAGCACCCCATTTGAAACTTTGACAAATAACCACTTCCCTAAAAACTTTTCTCCACCTCACTGTAATAGGTGGCAACCATTTTTGTAATAATGGCAACTGTAATAATGGCAACCATTTTGAGGGACTGCTTCCTGTGGCAGTCATTTTGTTGTGGTGTCCACGGTCTATCTGTAAAGGATTCAATGGTGTTGATGGTGAAGTAACCTTGAGTGCATTCCACAGCCCGGGCGATAAGCCGATGCCCATGAGACTTTATCTTTGCGCTGAGATGATATTAATTCGCTCCCATGGTGCTGCGGGAAGGGGATGGGGTGAATGGTGTTATAACCTGTGCTTCTGGCTGAAGTGCCATTCTGCCACTGCGTACTTGAGCTTTCTAAGATGTCTTAATAAATGGACTTTACTCCCAAAAAGCCTTTTATTTCGCTTTTTCCTATGGGAATTCCTTACATTGTGGCAGGAATCCTAATTCATCTATATTCCTGTGCAGGACCTCTTGTCTTGGCGGCGAGGTTGTTATTGCGGATAAAGCGGTATTCCGCAGGTTCACCTTTCCTTCTGGATCTGGAGGAACCGGGCAGAGAACGGCCTGGTGGTTCTTCTCGCCTCGCCAGACAGCACGAAGTCTTCCTTTACTCCGTTGAAATCCAGTGGGACGTGACGATCACCATGGGGACTTCCATGAGTCGCTTTGGGGCGCTGTCTATGGATCGAGCCTGTGGATCGGATCTCTACCCGCTGCGGTGGATTACAAACCTCAGATGCAACCTGTCATGGAGGAGACGGCTTGACCACCTTTCATGCGCAACCCAGGAATCCATTGAATCCATTCTGACTCGTATTTTGGTGATGTTCTAAGGAACCACCGCGTACAGCACTGGGCCCGCCCAGTGACACCGACTAAAACTCTGGAATTGGGAGGTATCCTATCGCTTCCCCAATCGACCTCCATCCTGGCCAGCGACGCATCTGAGGTGTGCCTCGGGAGCCACCGTGGCTACGGGCGCTACGGTGTCTCCGGCGTCTCGCCTTCCAGACGAATAAGAGTCCGGAAGAGCCTGCATTCCAGTTGGACTGCTTCTCTCCCATCGGTGAGAGGGACTGGGATGAGGAAGTGGGCGCATTGCGATGCCCGCTTATTGGAACCGCGGAACGCCAGCTATGGAGGAGGAACGGGCATGCTGCAGTAAGAGCGCCGAAAACCTGCAGAGGGACCGAACAGCAACGCAAAGAAGTTCCAGGCTCCAGCTGGACCGTACAAAGACGCCGCCCAAATCTAATAATATTCGCAATTCAGTCCATGATAAAGTCCTGAACATTCCAGACTGGATTTACAACGGCAACGCTGAAAGCTGCCTCAGGCTCTGGCGCGACGCAGTGAGCTCAATTGAAGCCCTTTAAACGGGACCTAACTGGCTAAATTGAACGTAGAAGAAAGCTGCTTTTGCATGCGCACTGCGGGATGCATTGACCTCTTCGCTAGCGTGATCTGGCTGCTGGAGAGGAACTAAGGAGGCAGCAGACCAGGAAGCCCTGTAAGTTGGAGTCTATGTTGTTACTGATCATGCCGGTACCAGGGGGGCCACGCATTCGGTCCTGCTACCCAAACGCCAGCTGCACCGCCAGCGCCTTCGGATTCGCCCCCCCCGCATAACAACAGCTGCTCTGCCCAACCTGCTCAACCCACAAGAACCACCTTCCCAGCAGGCTTAAGAGCCGCCGAACGGGCTACTATCGGCCCTCGATACCAGCCCGCTTTGATGGGACCGCTTCCAAACTTCCCTACTTCATCTTGCAACTCAATGCCCACTGAAGACTATGATGATTTATACCGTCTGAGCGCTGGTAATACGGGACATCGCTCAGTCCTGGATGGGGCGTACGATTGGTTCGCGGACTCTTTTGATTTGCAGGATGAGGACTTCAAGATAGTGCCCGCATTCCTCCAAGTCTTTAAGAGCTGCCAAGATCCAGGCGCCGAGAATGAAGCTATCATCCGGCATTCATCAAACCATCCAGCAAGGCAACCGCCCGCTTGCACTTGCCCGGAATTTCGCGGCGCGGCTGCTCGACTTCCCTCCTGAGGGCCTTGAACGCATGAAATGCTAATACTTCTCGATGCTGTGGACGGCAAGGTTACGCGGAAACGTAAGCTTTTAATTCGGTTCGCATCATTGTGCAGATTGGATCCAGTTAGTCCCAAGTGGCGCCTCGCTTGGAATAACACGCCCGCCAAGGAGGCCGCCCACCAAAACCACTACTGTGTCCACTCGCCGCTTTCTCCAGCCGCCCCTACCGAAACCACCTCTGAACGCCGCCGCCGACTGGGATTGTGTTCACTGGGCGGTGGCCAGGTCATTCAGCCGCCAACTGTCCCCAAGAAACAAAACTAACCGCTTCCAGTTCGCCGCGACTCTGGCCTGCCAAACCAAATTAATGCAGGTCAGGGTCGGGCCCCACAGGCTCGCCTAAAGCGTCACCGGCTAGCGCACTCCAGAGTGAGGGGAAGCAGCTGTTTGCCTTCAGCTCCCATAACATGGGTCCACTCCTGACGCCGTGAGTGAAGGCAGCCCCATTACTGTTCAAGCGGCTTCTGGCCAACCCCGCTTAAACACACCGCATTATAGCCCGCCCTGTGGGATTCCGCCGTTCCACTGCTTAATGCGCCCCAGGTGGCAGAGGAGCTGTCTGGGATCAATTCCCTGGCTGTCCATACCATTCACTCCAGCCGACGCAGCCCTCGGGAACGGCGATCGCCCAGTACAAACACAGCCGCTCCTCTCCGCTATACCGACTCATTGGGAGAAAATTGCTTTGCTGGCGCCAGTGGCCAAACACTCCATAGTTTTGGGCATGCCTTGTTATTGTTACATGAACCAAAGTTCATTTGGAAAGAACGGATCCTAGAATTCACTGACCTCCCCAAGGTGAACACATGAATTGGGAGAAAACCTAATCGCCTCCCCGGACACAACACCCTCCTGGCTTCCTTCAGTGATTGCTCCCCATTCTATTGGCATCCCACCTGCATATCATGATCTAGCCAGAGTTTTTTCAGGAGCAGGAATGCGATCAGTTGCCACCCCACAGAGACACTCGACTGTAAATTGTCATACAACCAGGGGCACAACTACCCAAAGGTAGAATTCCACCGCATGAGTCCTAATGAGGAGAAGGAACTTCGCGTGTCTTCTAGACAAGAACCTTGCTCGCTGGGTTCATACGGCGGCTACCAAACACAACACACGCTGCTCCCCGCTTTTGTTTCATAAAAGAAAGATGGGTCTTTACGCTTTTGCACAGATTATCGAGGTTCAATAGCGTCTCCTTGTCCAATAAATATCCTTTTGCCTTTTGATCAAGGACCTTTAGATGCACCGCAAAGGACGCATTTTACTAAATTGACTTGAGAGAAGCTTACTGCAGAGTCAGAATTGCTGAAGGCTATGAACACTGACCGCGCTTAACACAAAGTTTGACAGTTTGAATATCAATAATGCCATTATTCGGGTTAAGTGAAGCCCTCGGAGCTTTTATGGCCCTTTATCAACGAAGTTCTCCATGATTTACTGTACATGGTTACATACTTAGATGACGCTTTTAATACTCACAAACCATAGAAGAGTTACGAAATATTGGTTCGAGAGGTATTGAAACGCTTTGCTTGACAACTTCTCTTTAAGCCAAACTTCCGGTAAATGCTGTTTTCATCAGACCTCCATTGACTATTTGGGTTACCGGATCTCACCGAGGGCTAAAATGATCCCGCTAAAATTGACGAGTCCTCCAATGGCTCGCCCCCACCAACCGCGAAGAACTCCAGTCGCTTCTTGGTTTTGCTAATTTCTATCGCGGACTTCTGGCGCACCTACCCGCTGAACTGACTCTCCTTCACAGACCTCTTACGCACTAAGGGTAAAGATCCACTGTCCGGGCCCGGGTCCCTTTCCTGGTCTGAGGAATGTCAAACAGCCTTTCAACTATTAAAATCTGCTACTAATCAACCTATCCTAAAGCACCCTGACCCAGATCTCACGGTGGTCTTCGGATGCCTCGGACAGCACTTTGGGGCAGCCCCTGTTGCAGAAAAATAAAGATGGTAGGCTGTTCCGTGCTTATTTGCTCAAAAATCTCTGGTGCCTAACTCAACTGACTGGTGGAGACAAAGAGACCGCGCCATCAAAATAGCACTTCTCCACTTACGCCACTGGCTGGAGGCTAAGCACCCTTCAAGTTTGGTCGATCATAAAACCTGGCAGTCCTTTCCACCCCCCCCCCAAGATGTCCTCGCGAAACAACTTCTGGCAATGACTT
The DNA here is from genome assembly GCF_021028975.2 of Sphaerodactylus townsendi. NCBI lineage: Eukaryota > Metazoa > Chordata > Lepidosauria > Squamata > Sphaerodactylidae > Sphaerodactylus > Sphaerodactylus townsendi. The sequence continues at coordinate 123,135,823 of NC_059425.1, read as the reverse complement.
TTCTCGCTTTACAGTCCATTTTTCCTGAAAAAATCCAACAAACTGGCTGACGCTTCTCGCCGCTTCTACCCGTGGGGTGGAGCTGCCTTACGAGACATTCCACGCACTGTTCTTTCCCAGTTAGGGGTTGGCTGTCACCCCATCTCAAACGCCCACTTCTCCTCCTCCACCCCCATTCCCAGTCTCGCTTCCTCCTTTCCGCGGAACTGGAGGAGGCGGGCTGCACTGCTCCAGCTGCCCAGGAGACTCCCAATTCGCGCTTGAGATCGAGTTTGGCGAGGGGGAATGTTGGCGGTCGTCTCCTCCTCAGCAGGTGTTCTTGAAGCTTGCCACGGTCTGCTCGCTGGACATTTTGGCTTTTGAAAACTGCATTTAGCCCGCCGCAGTTCTGGTGGCGCCGCGAATGAAGACATTGAGGCATACATTAAAGGTTGCCTCGTTTGTGCAGAAGCCAAAACCATCCCGAAAGCCCCATGGACTATTGAAACCTCTCCCGTAGCCTCCTTCCTTGGGAAGTCATCTCCCATGATTTTATTACAGATTTGCCCGAAGTCATGGCAACACGGTTTATGGTGGTGGTAGACTTATTCTAAGCAAGCCCATTTTATTCCATGTGCTTCCATCCTCCTCGGCCCTAAGTTGGCACGGCTGTTTATTCAACATGCTTACCGCCTCCATTCCGCCTTCAAGGTGGTCTTCCCACCGCTGCCCCCAATTCATCTCTTCAAAGTTCTGGTGAAAGCTGCTAGTTGTTAGTCGCCGTCAGTCACTCTACCATCGCTCAAAAGTGACGGGCTAGACGGAGAGAACTTAACAGAACCTCGTATATTTACGCTGTTACACCAACTACCACCAAGACAATTGCGCGAAGCTTATTCCGCTTATGGAGTAATGCTTACAACAATGTGTTCATAGTAGTACAAAGAAAACTCCCTCAGGCATCGTCCCCAGCCGCTGCTACAACTACCCGCAGAGCAGCTTTCGGTGGACCCCCCCCAGAATTTCAACACGGATTTCTATCCCTAGCCGTAGGGATGAAAGTCGGTCCAGACCGCCTTACAACAAGCAAAGGACTCCCAAAAACTGCAAGCGGATAAACACCGGGATTTTCCTCTGGCGCAGGGGTTCCCTGCGTATTTATCTACAAAAAATCTCAGAGACGCGCATAAATATTCCAAACTTCTACAAGAGATTTGTGACCTTTTCAGATTACTAAAGTGATTAATGATGTCACTGTCCGCCAGATTCGCCTAACTCTTTAGTAACATCCATCCCGTCTTCCATTCCAGCTTGCTCAAGAGGCTCCCCGCTCGATGCTTCGCACGACCGGAGATATTATTGATGGCCACAAGCACTTTAAATTGACGCTTATCCTGACTTCCGCTTTTAATCGCGAACGCCAATATTTAGTCTCTTGGTGGGATATTCTGGGTATAATCAATGGGTTTATTCCGGTAAATATTGAAGCCCCTTACCCTTATTTCTGCTTTCCAACGCTTTCCGCGATAAAACCTGGGGAAGGGTCTTTAGGGGAGGCAGAGTGTAAAGGATTCACGGTGTTGATGGTGAAGTAACCTTGAGTGTATCTCACAGCCCGGCGATGGGCTGTGGATGCATCGGGCGGAGACTTTATCTTTATGCTGAGAAGACCGCTCCTGGCGGGAAGCAAGTGAAGGGGGGATGGGTGAATGGTGTTATAACCTGTGCTTCTGGCGGAAGCGCCATTCCCGTCACTGCTTGTGCCTGAGTTTAAGATGTCTTAATAAAATGGACTTTACTCCCAAAGCCTTTGTTTCTGCTTCTGCGGAATTCTTTTACACTATCTGTAAAGGATTCAATGGTGTTGTTGTTGAAGTAACCTTGCGGGTATCCCATTCAGCGGGCGATGGGCCAGATGCCCATGGTAGGAGACTTTATCTTTAGCGGGAGATGATATTAACTCGTTCCCGTAGAGCTGCGGGAAGGGGGATGATGCGTTGAAGATGGTGTTATAACCTGTACTTCTGGCGGGAAAGTGCCATTCCTGCCACTGCGTGTACTTGAGCTTTCTAAGATGTCTTAATAAATGGACTTTACTCCCAAAAAGCCTTTTATTTCTGCTTTTTCCTGTGGGAATTCCTTACATTGTGGCGAGGAATCCTAATTCATCTATATTCCTGTGCAGTGGACCTGCTTGTCTTCGCGATGGAGAGGTTGAATGTTACTTTCGCGGAAGATGCGGTAGCCCGCAAAGGGCTCCGACTTTTCCCTTCTGGATCTGGAGGAACCGGGCAGAGAGCGGGCCTCGCTGGTGGCTCTTTCCGTCTCGTATCAGCGCGAAGTCTTCCTTTACTCCGTTGGAGCGAGGGCGGTAGCTTCCGGCGACCATGAGGACTTCCATGAGTCGCGTTTGGAAACATCTATGGATCGAGCCTGTGGATGGGATCTCTACCCGTTTTGATTGTGGATTACAAACCTCAGATGCAACCTGTCATGGAGGAGGCGGGCTTGACCACCTTTCATCGCGGCAACCCAGGAATCCATTGAGCGATTCCTGGACTTCGTATTTTGGTGATGCTCCCCAACCACGGCGTACAGCACTGGGGCCGTCCAAAGTGACGGGACTAAAACTCTGGAATTGGGAGGGTATCCGTATCGCTTTGTCGGACCCTAATCGGGCCAGCGACGCGCTGAGGTGTGCCTGGGGGAGCCACCGTGGCTACGGGCGCTACGGTGTCTCCGATGTCTCGCATTCCAGACGGCGAAAAGTCCGAAAAAACCTGCATTCCCAGCGGACGGTTTCCTCTCCCGCTCGGTGAGAGGGACTGGGATGAGGAAATTAGAGGCGACTTTCGCGAGATGCCCAGCGGCATGGAACATTGGAACGCCAGCTATGGGAGGAGGAGCGGGCACAGTTGCGGCAAGAGCGCCGAAAACCTGCAGAGGGACCGGGAACAGCAGCGCAAAGAAGTTCCAACTCGAGTTGGACCGTGCAGAGCAGCTCCAGCGACAATATGCTAAGAATCTTCGCAATTCAGTCCATGATAAAGTCCTGGAACATTCCAGACTGGATTTACAGCGACAACGCTGAAAGCGTGCCTCGGAGCTCACCGCGACGCAAAGTGAGCTCACTTGAAGCCCTTTAAGCGGGGGACGAACTGGCTGGTGGAACGTAGAAGAAAGCTGCTTTTGCATAAGCACTGCAGGATGCATTGACCTCTTCGCAAGGAGGATCTGGCTGCGTTGGAGGAAAAACTAAGGAGGCAGCAGACCAGGAAGCCCTGTAAGTTGGAGTCTATGCTGTTACTGATCATGCCGGTACCAGGGGGGCCGCGCATACCTGGAGTCCTGCCACCCAAGCGCCAGCGTACACCGCCAGCGCCTTCGGATTCGGCCCCCCCGCATAACAGCAGCTGCTCTGCCCAACCTGCTCAACCGGCGCAAGAACCACCTCCCCAGCAGGCCAAGAACCGTCGAGCGGGGGGCTATCGGCCCTCGATACCAGCCCGCTTTGATAGGACCGCTTCAAACTTCCCTACTTCATCTTGCAACTCAATGCCGCCGGAAGACTATGATGATTTATACCCGGTCACGAGAGCTGGCATCACGGGACGCTCGGCTCCAGTCCTGGATGGGAACGGCAACGACTGGATTCGTGGACTCTTTTGGATTTGTAGGATGAGGACTCTCACACAGTGCCCGCATTCCTCCAAGTCTTTAAGAGCTTTCAAGATCCAGGCGCCGAGAATGAAGCTATCATCCGGCACCATCAAAACCATCCAGCAAGACAACACGCCCGTTTGCAGAATTGCCCGTGAATTTAGATGCGCGGCTGCTGGAAAAACTTCCCTCCTGTAGTGGCCTTGAGCGCGTGAAATCGCTAGTACTTCTCGAGGATGCTGTGGACGGCAAGCTTACGTGAAAGCGTAAGTGTTTAATTGGGTTCCTCGTACTATTGTGCAGGTTGGATCCAGTTAGGGTCCCAGAAGTGAAGCGTCTCGTTTGGAATAACACTGCCCGTCAAGGAGGCATGCGCTTAAAACCACTACTGTGTCCACCAAGTCAAGCCGCTTTCTCCAGCCGCCCCTACCGAAACCACCTCTGAGCGTGGCCGCCGACTGGGATTGTCTTTACTGCGGAGGTGGCCAGGTCATTCAGCAAAACCAACTGTCCCCAAGAAACAAAACCAACCGCTTCCAGCTCGCCACGACTCCGTCCTGCCAAACCACCACGCGGAGTCAGGGACGGGCCTCCACAGGCTTCGTCCTAAAGCGGTTACGAAGAAGCTGACTCCAGAGTGAGGGAAAGCGGCTGTTTGCCTTTCTTCAGCTCCCATGGACATGGGCCGACTCGGCTTGGCGCCGTGAGTGAAGGCAAGCTCCCATTACTGTTCAAGCATTTCTGAAAGCCAACCCCGCTTAAACACACTGCGCGTTATAGCCTCGGCCTTGTGGGATTCCGGCTGCTCCCACTGCTTATCGCGCCCCAGGTGGCAGAGGAGCTAGGTCTGGGACGAATTCCCCTAGCTAAGCCCATACCATTCACTAAAATGGGCGCAGCCTTCGGGAACGGCGGACGGCCCAGTACAAAACACAGCGGTTCTCCTCCGTTCGCCCGACTCATTGGGAGAAATTAGTTTTATTTTTGAAGCCGGTATTCAAACACTCCATAGTTTTTTAGGCATGCCTTGGTTGTGTTACATGAACCAAAGTTCATTTGGAAAAGAAGCGGATCCTAGAATTCACCTGACCCGCCTGCGGTGAACACATGAATTGGGAGAAAACCTAATCGTCTCCCCGGACACAACACCCTCTATTCTTCCTTCAGTGATTGCTCCCCATTCTATTGGCATCCCACCTGCATATCGCCAGTCTAGCCAGAAGGATTTTCAGAAGCGGGAATGCGATCAGTTGCCACCCCACAGGAACACTCGACTGTAAAATTGTCATACAACCAGGACATAACTACCCAAAAGGTAGGAATCTACCGCATGAGTCCTAATGAGGAGAAGGAACGTTGCGTGTCTTCTTGAATAAGAACAACGCTTGCTCGCCCGGGTTCATACGGTAGACTACCAAACACACCGCACGCTGCTCCCCGCTTTTGTTTGTCAAAAGAAAGATGGAGTCTTCTGACTTTTGCACTGGATCTCCGGCGGGAGTCAATCGCGTCTCCTTGTCCAATAAATATCCTTTTGCCTTTTGATCAAGGACCTTTTAGATGCACTGGGCTTAGGGCGCATTTTACTAAGTGGACTTGAGAGAAGCTTACTGCAGAGTCAGAATTGCTGGGAGGCTATGAACACCTGACTCGCGTTTAACACAAAGTTTGGACAGTTTGAATATTTAATAATGCCATTATTCGGGTTAGAAATTAGGATTTCGGAGACTTTTATGGCCATTTATCAGCGAAGTTCTCCATGATTTACTGTACAAAGGGAGTTGTTGGCATACTTAGATGGCGCTTTTAATTTTACTCACAAACCATGAAAGAGCATGAAATATTGGTTCGAGAGGTATTGAAACGCTTTGCTTGGCTGTTCTCTTTAAGCCAAACTTCCGGTAAATGCTGTTTTCATCAGACCTCCATTGACTATTTGGGTTACCGGATCTAGCCGAGGGCTTAAAAATGGATCCTGCTAGAGTGGCCGAGTCCTCCAATGGCCTGCCCACACCAACCGCCAAGAACTCCAGTCGTTTCTTGGTTTTGCTAATTTCTATAAGTGACTGCTGGCCCAATTACCCGCTGAACTGACTCTCCCTCTCTGGACCTCTTACGCACTAAGGGTAAAGATCCACTGTCCATGAAGCCGAATTTGCTTTCACCAATCTAAGGGAGATGTCAAACAGCCTTTCAACTAATAAAATCTGCGTTTACCAATCGAACCTGTCCTAAAGCACCCTGACCCAGATCTCACGTTTGTGGTTCCGCGTGGATGCCTCGGACAAAACATAGGGGCAGCCCCTGTTGAAGAAAAATAAAGATGCTAGGCTGGTTTCGTGTGTTTTTTTGTTTAACAAATTCTCTGGTGCTGAACTCAACTGGACTGTGGGAGACAAAGGGACTGCGGCCATCAAAGTAGCACTTCTCCACTTGGCCACTGGCTGGAGGGCTAAACACCCCTTTCAAGTTTAGTCGGATCATAAAACCTGGCAGCTCTTTCCACCCCCTCCCCAAGATGTCATAAAGAAACAACCCGTTGGGCGATTTCTTTCTCGTTTCTCTTTACAGTCCATTTTCCCTGGGAAAATCCAACAAGCAGGCTGTGGCGGCTCTGCCGCTTCTACCGAGAGGGTGGGGGGGTGGAGCTGCCTTCACGAGACATTCCGCGCACTGTTCTCCCCTCCCGGTTAGGGGTTGGCTGTCACCCGATCTCCAAGCGCCCACTTCTCCTCCTCCACCCCCATTCCCAGTCGTCGCTTCCTCCTTTCCTGCGGGAACTGGAGGAGGCGAGGGCTGCGAAACTGCTCCAGCGGCGAAGGAGACTCCCAATTCGCGTTTGGAGAATGGAGTTTGGCGAGGAGGAATGTTGTGCGGATACCTCCCCTCGCCAAGCAGGTGTTCTTGAAGCTTGCCACGATGCCGTTAGGCTGGACATTTTGGCTTTTGAAAGCTCTGCATTTAGCCCGCCGGCAGTTGCGGTGGCGCCGCGAATGTAAGAACGATGAGGACGCCATTAAAGGCTGCTTTCGGTTTTGTGCAGAAGCCAAACCTATCGGAAAACCCCATGGACTATTGAAACCTCTCCCGGTAGCCTCCGCCCTTGGGAAGTCATCTCCCATGATTTTATTACCGATTTGCCGAAAGTCCTTGGCAACACGGTTTATGGGTGGTGGTAGACTTATTCTCTAAGCAAGCCCATTTTATTCCATGTGCTTCCATCCCTCATCGGCCCTAAGTTGTACGGCTGTTTATTCAACATGTTTACCGTCTCCATTCGCCCGTTAAGGTGGTCTTCCCAGCGCTGCCCCCAATTCATCTCTTCAAAGGATTCTGGTGAAAGCGTTTTGGGGTTGTTGGAACTGGCCCGGCCGCCACTCTACCATCGCTCAAAAGTGGCCGGCTAGACGGAGAGAGCGAACAGAACCTAGAGCTGACATTTACGTTGTTACACCAGCTACCACCAAGACAATTGGTCTTGAGGAGCTTACATTCCGCTTATGGAGTAATGCATACCACAACAATGCGGTTCATAGTAGTACAAAGAAAACTCCCTTTGAGATTGTGTCTGAGTGTCCTTCCGCCCGTTGCCACAACTACCCGCAGAGCGGCTTTCGGTGGACCCCCCCCAGAATTTCAACAATGGATTTCTATCCCTAGCCGTAGGGATGGAGAGTCGGTCCAGACATGCCTTACAACAAGCAAAAGGACTCCCAAAAACTGCAGGCGGATAAACACGCTCGGGATTTTACTCCTCGTGTGGGCTTCCCTGGGTGTATTTATCTACAAAAAATCTCAGAGGCGTGCATAAATATTCCAAACTTGGCAAGAGATTTGGTGGGACCTTTTCAGATTACTAAAGTGATTAATGATGTCACTGTCCGCAACCTTCGCCTAACTCTCATTAGTAACATCCATCTGTCTTCCATTCCAACTTGCTCAAGAGGCTCCCCGCTTCCGATGCCTCGCTTACCGCCGGAGAGGCCCCACCGACTATTATTGATGGCCACCGGCACTCTGAATTGGCGCTTATCCTGGACTTCCGCTTTCAACTGTCATGGCAACACGCCAATATTTAGTCTCTTGGGTGGGATATTCCTCTGGGTATAATCAATGGGTTTATTCAGCCAAATATTGAAGCCCCTTACCCTTATTTCTGCTTTCCAGCAGCCTTTCACAGCGATAAAACCTGGGGAAGGGTCTTCTTTAGGGGAGGCAGAGTGTAAAGGATTCAATGGTGTTGATGGTGAAGTAACCTTGAGTGCATTCCACAGCCCGGGCGATGGGCCAGATGCATCGGCGGAGACTTTATCTTTATGCTGAGGATGAACTCCGTTCCATAGAGGGAAGCAAGTGAAGGGGGGATAGGGTGAATGGTGTTTATTACCTGTGCTGTGTCTGGCGGAAGTGCCAGCATTTTACCACCATAGCTGCTTGTACTTGAGCTTTCTAAGATGTCTTAATAAATGGACTTTTACTCCCAAAAGCCTTTTATTTCTGCTTCTATGGAATTCCTTACACTATCCTTACAACTCCAAAAGGTTTCATAATATTCATGGAGACTGGGGATCCCTATTGTATCTTCACAGAATCAACTGCTACAGCAGCCACTAGCATAAAGCAATAACAATGGTATTATGGTAGAATAATTACCACTGCCCACCAAGTGCAAAGATGAATGGCTGGTTCACCTAGGAGATGCAGAAATGCACGGAAGCACAACCTCTGACAATGGCCCTTCCACTGCCTGACTCTTACAACAAAAACTAGCAGCTCTCAAAAAGAATGTTTTCTGTTGTTGGCAGATTAGTTGAAAAGTTAATTGCAAGATGACATGATTATCCATAAGCATTCTACCTTTTTATGATTAGAAACCCGCCTGAGATTGTCTTCTTCTATATGTGGGAGTTGCAAAAGTGGAGATTTAAACTGCTGAAGACCTTGTACAGTCATCTGAGAAAGCTTCATGCAGTTTTCCAGGGAGCCCAATGAAGGAGCACGAAATTCTCTTTCTGGGTAGGGGTAAGAGAATGAGACTTTTAGAAAAATTGTCAGTTTGAAACACAAGGGAATAGGAAACACTTTGTTTTAAAAAAAACCCTAAAGAAACCAATTCCCTGATTATTCTAACATAACAGTCTATACCACAGAGCTATAAACTGAAAAGGTTTTAAAATACTGTTCTGCAAGAAAGCCTCCCATTATGCTACATGCTAAAGTGTATTAATAGAGAACAATTTAAGTTCCATTTAAATACACCTTGTCACACTATTCAAAATGTTTAGATATAGATATGACACAACAAAAGGATTCTGCTATCATCCTTTCTGCAGTTTGCTCGAACGCAGTCTTTGAACCAGAAGCACATGCAGAAAATTCAGATCTGAAAGTAATTTTAAGATTCCTTTCTTCTTGTAGAGAACTGGCTATTTTGCATCCGTGATCCATATTTTGCATCCATCAAAGTATTTTTCTAGTAACTGTCTGTGGCAACCAGAAACATTTAGGTAGACTTAATTCTAAAGACTCTGTAGGACTCCAACAAATTTTACTAGTGGTCCTATAACAAGATTTATTCCTTACCTTCACGGCTACGTGCCATTATTATCAGCTGACAGATTACATTAACCATTTCTTGAAGCAAAGAAGGGCATTTCTTCAGAATAAACTGCTGATCTGCAAGATAGGGAGTTATTTGTTAAAATATTTATAGTCCGTCTTTCCCTCTTAGTTCAAGAAAACTTACAATAATTAAACAATTACAAATTAAAATGAAATTAAATTTTACAAAGCCGCAAACACATTCCCTTTATCTGAACACTTCTATGGACTTCAATACAACCCATGATTTCAGACTTCATTAATTTGTCTTTTTCTATTTATTGTCTGGCTGTTAATATACCCCTTTATATCCCATTATTTTATAAGTTTAAATGAGTGCCATCCTCTTTCAATGTGCCATGCAAAGGAATGGGCTTAATTTGGATAATTAAGAAAATAATGGCAACATTTGCATAATTTCAGATCACACAATTCCATTTTTCTTGGCACAGAATTCTGATCTTTTCCCCCATTTTCTTTTGGCCAAGAATAAGTCCGATGAAGCCAGAACGGCTTGCAACTTGAGGAACTCCAAGTCAAGATAACTACCTTGTTCAAGTGTATCAGGAACTTTCATTCTGGCAAGGTGAGCTAGTAAGAGCACTCTGGCTTTCAAGCTATATGGGCAGGTTAGAGGAGGCTCATTCTTCTTTAAATTAATGCTGCCAATTTCTCTGATGAGCTAAAAACAAACACAGAGAGGTTACTAAAACACACATTTTTACATATGTGTGAACATAACAAAGGCATCTCTGAATAACTACACATACAAGACATCTCTGAATAACAAACCTGTGGTATCTGAATGTTATCTACAGGTCTACTTGTGGCATCCTTATTATATTGAGGGTCAAATTCAGAGGCTCCTGCTAAAACCATTATAAGCCCTGCAAAAAAAAAAAATCAAAGTATAAATGCAAAGCAAACATACCAGAAACATTTAACTACTGTAAATTAAAAGGCATCTTATTCCAGGAATTCTCAAACCCTGGCTCAGCAAGGCTCTTCTTTACCATCAACACCCAAAACAAAGGCGAAAAATGGCCATTAACTACATTTGCAAAGACAACAAAGGCACTCCAGTTCTAAGTACAGGTCCTACGGTCCTGAATGGTGTAACAACACAAGGAAAAAGGAAGGGCCTTAGAGAATTAATTCATCTATCATCAGTACTTTCATTCATGATATCAGCAAATACAGTCTCCCCATTCAAGACATGCATCAAACTCTTCACTCTTCAGCACCGGAAAACAATTTTAGTATGCTGTAATTTCCTGCACAATGCCTCTTCCTTATATTCACAGTTATGAGTAGTTCACACTCTAGTAAAACATTCTTCCACTGGAAACCAGTTGTTATATATGGTAGTATTGACTTCATTATCAAGATCCTGTAGCTGGTTCTCAACAGCTAACAAAATGCTGCAGACAGATATTATAGGAATCGTTTATTTACTTCACTTATAATACCATCTTTCTCTCAAAGTGGCTTACATCGTTCTCACCATTTTATCCTCACAACAACCCCAAGAGGCAGGTCAGGCTTTAGAGGATTTGACCGGTCCAGAGTCACCTAGAAAGCTTCCATAGGCAGTGTGGGGATCTGGGAGAACTTGAGTCTCCCAGATTCTAGTCCAACACTTAACCACTACACCACACTGACTCTCCAGGATAAAATCTTCTGGTCTAAACTGAAGCAATATCTGCATCTGCAGATGCATATGGCTCCTGACATAACCACTTGGGCCTTCAGGTGAAATACATGCATTCAATTTTAAAAGACCATCAAATTTTTGAGTTTTTATGCAAACAGCTATATGAAGCTTGCTATTTTCCATTCTGTATGATGTTACAGACATCTACGTCAACAGAAGCTGACCCAACAAAAGGCATCAGCTTATTTGTTTTGTATTTCGTGCACTCCAGCTGTGAACAATTACTTGCAAGTGTGTCTGAGATCATAACTTACCATGTGAATAAGTTCTTAGAACCAGTGAGCAGAAATAGCTACTAATTCTGTCCACGATGCTTGTGCAATGCTGTCTTTCCATTCTTTAGATACAGCATACTAAAAATAACCAATATCTTTGAAAGAGTAACCATGATCACTTGTTTAGTTTAAATATATATGTGGGTCACCCAGGTGAACTGCCACATAAAATCAAGGTATCTTTTGAAAAAAAAAAAGTCCAAACAAAAGTGAAAGGGGAAACATAATGCATACTCAACTCATTTTGAGTGTCCAAGCTATATGACTGTTTTAAAAAATGCTAATCCAAATCAAGTATTTTGTACGATCCCCACTCTCTGAAATAATCCTCTGAAAGTTTCAAATTCCTCTATTGATATGTTTGATTGATTGATAGTCTCAGGAAGTTAAAACCCCAATGGACTCTCTGAATTTAGCCATGGTCAATTTAGGTCTGCATGTTGTCACTTCAGAGATAGGATGCTTCAGAGAGCATCAAAGAATCTTTGAGACCATGGCAACAGTTTTGTGGCACAAGAAGGAGAGCAATAAGACACTACACCTGAGGCTCAGCGAACACAGGAAAAGGTTTCTTCTCAGTTAACCTAGCTGCTAACAGTTGGCCAAACTGCTAACTGTGACAGTTCAGTTGGCTTAACCTTTGGAAGCTGCTGCAGCAGCACCTCCTGTTGCTCACTACCTTGTGCAGCTGCCCCTCCTCATCCCCCCCACCCCAGATCTGCCCCTGTCCACGTGTATGGAATGTTTTGTATGGAGAAGCATTCAGTCATGAGAATCCCCAACTGCAGGGTTACAGTCCAGTCTCATGTTTATAATCTCAAGAATTAAGTTCTAGTTCCATGCATTTTTCCCTAAGAAGTCAAACAGTACACCTTGGAAACCCAGTATAAAGTTTTCAAGCATAATCAAATGTTCAGGCCATGAAGAGCTCACACATGCTGCACAGTCACTAAAACAACTCCCATTAATATAACGAACAATGCTTTCAGCCGTGTTTATACAACAACTGAAAAACTTACTTTTCATATCCATATTTCTGGTTTTATAAACAAAATAGGTATAGATTTGAGTTGTACGGATGAGAATCTGGTCTCCACTGTAACGAATTGATCGATACCACCAGGAGCCCTAAAATATTTAAGAAGGGCAAAATGGTAGCAGTTAATGTAGTCCAGACAGAAACAAAGAAGTTCCAACCCCAAAGAAAATGTACCCACAAAATGAGAGTAGACAAATCAAAAGTTATTACATTCATGGAGGTCTGATCAGGTCACAAAAACACTGAGCATTTTGCCAAAGCCACCACTAGCTTCAAAGCCTTAAGACCTTAACTTCTTATACATTTACAGTTCAGAAAGGGTCATTCTAAATTGTATAAACTGGACATGTAGGATGATAACATACAGAGAATGCTAATGGGATTACCAGAATTCGACTGGAAAACATCATGTACCACACTCTGTACTGCCTAAACAGGCAGAAATTGTTAACTTGATGTAGAACCTAGATGCAAGGGGCTGTTCTCTTTGAGTCATATGTAAACATACGGGGCAGGTCAAGAACCTATTGCCATTTTAAGTTTTCCAGCTCTAGTCCTTCTCTTGCCCTCTATCTAAAGGCTAAAGGACCAACTCAATTCCTATAAACAGTCTTATAGATCAGTAATATGGTCTGTGCTGAAGAGGGTCTAGGGGCAAATAGAGACTTTCTAGCAGTAAAGCCAGTTGTGCTAAACAATACAGCTGTGAGCGGTGAGTGCAACAGCAGGCTCAGTCCCGCATGCAGGACTGCTTCCCCCACCTTGCTTCCCAGTGTCAGCTGCAAGAAGACAGCACGATCCTGTGTGCCTTTTTACTGAGTAAGGTACATCATTGGAAGTCAGTTCTTCTTGCTGATTTCGGCAATATGTCATTCACCTTTTTTAAAATTTTAGATGACACGTCGTTGAAGCTTCAGCCTCCATGTGAGCATCCATGACAATTCTCATATCCAGTCTGTGAAGTTTTAAAGACACATCATCTAATTTTTTTTACTTCAATTATGTACTTTATTCAGTAAAACGTCATGCAGAATTATGCTGTCTTCTCCGCCCCCACCCACCAAGGTCTGTGAGCCTTGGGAAGCAAGATGGGGTGGAGGAGAGCACAATTCTGCATGCATGCTCAGTTCCACATCTTGGATTGCTGCCCCCACCTTGCTTCCCAAGGTCTGCGGGCCTTGGGGAGCAAGGTAGGGGGGAGGGGAAGAGAGCACGATTCTGCATGCGGAACTGAGTGCTCTTAGTCCTACATGTAGGATTGCTGCTGCCACTTTGCTTCCCAAGATCTGTGGATCTTGGTAAGCCGGGGGGGACGGGGGATGGTAGTCGTCTCCTGGCTGTAGCCATTGCTGAGGCCCAACAGCAGGAGGCAGTTGGCATGGTGCTGGTTGTGGCAGCTTGCGGGGCAAAGAGACATTCTGGAGCTGGTGGTCCCTGAGCAGCCCGGGTGGCCAATCACCATGCAGGACTCACTTCCAGCCAGTTGCTGCACATGGCTTGGATGGAAGTGAGTCCTGTGCAGCAATTAGCAAGGAGCTCGTCACTGTCATGCATTACATTCCTACTGAATTATGTCTTGGGATAAAAACTCTACTAACTACTCGCTTTTTGCTTTTACTTTCTTTCGTAAGTAAGCAAAAGATGCTGAGTGGTATTATTGATGGCCGTAGCACACTCCTAAGTGTGTGGGATGGCTATATGAATGATCTTAAGATTTCAACTGTTTGCTGTGCCCAGAAATATTTTTTTTTAAACGAAGTGGATTCTGAATGAACTAAATTGCTACAAGGTTGGTGTGTTCATAAGGCAGTGACTTTATTAACATGCATGTATTAGTTTGATTACTATTCAAATTTTTGAAGAACTGACCTGCGAAATTGTTTATACTGATTTCCCTGTACAAGATATTCCAGATTTGTCCCCCATGACTTCTCAGGAAACTAAAGAGTTCATCCAATAGCTAAAAACCAGAAAAGCCCCAGGCCCTGATGCATTTACTGCAGAAAAGCTGAAGGTAGATCTTGACTGGTGGGTACCTACACTAGCTGCTCTTTTTACTATGATATATAAGTGCGGCATTATCCCTAAGACTTGGACAAATGCAATAGCAGTCCCCATTTATAAAAGAGGTGACTCCAGCTGCCCAACAAATTTTAGACCAATTAGCCTCCTGTCAGTTGTGGGCCAGTTATACGCCAAATATCTTCTTATGAGAGTAAAGTCCTGGATGTCTCTTCAGGGAATCCCTGGCCCTGCACAAGAAGGCTTTTGACAAGGTAGTTCGACCTTGGATCACTGCTTGATACTCTCCCACCTAGTAAATAAATATGTCATAAAAGGCAAGACCGAACTATTCACTGCCTTTCTCAACTTAAAAGGCACATTTGACTCTTTCTCGAGAGATCTCCTGTGGAGGAAACCAGAGATACTAAATATTGATTATTAGATTGTTGCTCCTCATCAAAATACTTCTACAAGTTGCCAAGTTAAGTGCTTCCTGGCAGGGTTGCTCACAGGAAAGATTACCATTAATAAAGGTGTTAAGCTGGGTTGTGTTCTGGCTACTTTTTGATTTGATCTTTTTTAAAATGACATAGCTCCTTTTCTTTTGGAAATGGGTGGATATAATCAAGATTAGGCTCAACCCATGTACCTACTCTGCTACATGCAGATGGCTCTGTATGGCTGTGATCTACCAGGTGGGCCTGAAACACTTGATGAGATGCTGCGCTGAATGCTGCTCAATCAGCAGATTAGAATTTAATTATGAAAAATCTAAAGTTCTTCTTTTTGCTATAACTTGGCATTGTTACAACTGGAAGTTAAATAAGAATAGCCTGGAACAAGTGAAACAATTTAGATATCTAGGGCTTCTCTTCCAGTATAATACTTGCTAGTGAACTTAGGGTTTTACTAAACCATACTGAAAGCAATACTTACTACAACCACTGGAAGAATAACCATAAATGCTAGTCCATACACCAGCAAAACCTAGATGGATGGAATGGAAAGAAAAAATCAGATGTGTCCAGACAATGTTATAAAATAACTTATAAAATAAAATATATATATTTATAAAATAAAATATGTGTAATTATCAAAGTCATGCAACTTAGAAGGATGAGCCATCCAACAATGCTGCTAACTTCAGTACTATTAAACAGCACCTATAAATTACTGTGGATTAATCACAGGCAGCTTAGAATACACCATTCTAGGTGGAAACAAACAAGTTATGTATCAACTTTTTACGATTCCAACTGGGCCAAGTTCATCCTCTTCTCACAGCTACATAAATGGCTACATAAAGGGAAAGGTTTACCTTCACTTTTGGTACGCACAAGTCATCTCCTTTCAATAAGTGGCTAAGCTACACACTGTCAAGCACAAACTGTACTGCAGCTTTGAGTTTGACAGCCAGTTTGGCAGTGAACACAGTGCTAACTTACCAAAATAGAATTCTTCTGATCCACAATCCAAGCTGGCAATGCAATCCCAAAGCTTGTAGCTGCAAAGCACATAAAGGTCATGAAATGGCAAGACAGTAAATTAAATAAATTTACATAATTACAAAAACAGTACATACTGTAAGTTTAAAAAAACATGCTGGTACTTCCTGAAATTTTATTAAGTTCCATCAGCTCTAATTTAACTTACTGAAATGTAGCTGGGTATGAAAATGCATTAACTGATTCAAGCCATAAACCAAAGTTTAAGGAATTTTACCATGCTGGATCTCTTTGGAGTACTACTAAGTCAAGGGTAACAAAATCAAACAATAGATGGTTTGGGTTGTGTGATCCCCACTTTGAAGATAATACAAATAACTGTCAATGTTGTTATTTTCCAGTCTTAAACTATCTCACAGTGTTGTTGCAAACATGAATGCATCACATCAAACTTACAATGATCCAAATATAAAAATAACAATGCAAGAACCAGGACAAGAGCTGGGAACTTCATAACAGATATAGTAAGTTATATCAATAAAAGACAACCTTGCGGTCCATCGGGATTGCCAAATTCTTCCCAATTTTTTCGGGATTCTTCATCAGTTAAACTAACAAGAAGGGGGAAAAGGAACATTAGAAATCCCATCACTTATTTATCTTCTATATCTACTGCATGTTATAGCAAAAAATATGTTCTTAGGATGGAGCAAGATAATGGAGAAGCAAGAAGGCATAGGGGAGCAAACTTTTCATCAAGTCCTGAAATTATGTTTGGCTAATAGTGACCTCTGCTGGCCACAGATTACAGGGGGAAAGGCAAACCCACAATTTAAAATCACAGTTTTTATGTTAATAACTAAATCTTCACCTTGAATAATCTTTCTTGAAAATGAACCAAAAAGTTTGCATGGCTTTCCAGATGGTCATTCTCAAACCAAGATGTTTAGAAGTAAAGAATTCGGCTGATGAAATTTATTACAAAGTTTAAAGTGCTCCAAACAATTTATATAAACCAGGCGAATATGAAACATTTGCCCTGAATATTGTTTGGGGTTTTACAAAAGTGATGATACTAATGAGGGCTTCACTGTTATAAAGGAAAGAGGGGAAAGACAAACACACCATCAGTGAACTAAAAACATAAAATGCATGGACTTCTCTACCCCAAGGTTTTTGCTTTCACAGATTTAAGTACTGTGGCCATTGTCAGATATTTCAGTGTTTATCACAAGCAAACAACTGCCTGGTCACTCTTGTGCTCTCCCCTCCCTCCTCTGCTAGGGATGGAAGTAAAGCTCTGATTTTTGAAGTCCTCATTCTGATCCCAGAGTGTTATGAAGCCCAAATGAGGGTAGCGGGACAAAATCAAATGTATTTTTTCTGCATAAACTGGGATTCTAAAGCACAGTTTAATCTTCATTTATGTACACTGACGGCACCACTGTTACCTCTTCTCAAATGTCTTATACTACTAGGCAACTATATGTGACTAAGGCTCTTGAAGGGGTCCTCTTGTTGGTGTTATTTCTTTGTAATATTGCTAGTCAGTGACAGTAAGTAAACTAAAAGATTTGTATGACAAAATGGAAGTCCACATTATGTCTTTGACAGTAAATTGTCTTTATGATCCCTGGCCCTTTAGAGATAACTTTTCATTTTATCAACCATCAGTTTTGCTTCTGGTGCCAAGAACTTACGCCGCATAAGCTTTAGCAATCCTCATGAACTTAACTTCATCGCCTCCTTTATCTGGATGGAATGTTAGTGATAGCAAACGGTACTGTTTTTTAATTTCTGACACAGTTGCTCCCTAAAAAATAAACTTTCATATTAGTTATAACAAATACACTGTGACATATTCTATCATACCATTCCCACCCACCCACCCACCGACCCACCCCAGTTGAGCTGTGCTTTACACATCACCAACTATCTTAAGAGTTCAGCAAAGCTCTGAACTACACTCTAAAAGAAGTTCCATCTTGCTAAAGTCTAATTTGAGTAATCCCAACAAAAAGGGGACAAACCATGCTTCTTTTCAACTGTTACTGTGGTGAATGAATTATTGGATATACAGTATACATTATAGGAAATACATATATAGGATATAGGATATACATTATTGGCAAGTGAGCAACTGATCCTTGCCAGGGTTTCAAACTCAGGCCCTCCAGATCTTCATGGACTACAATTCCCATCAGTCCCTCCCAGCATGAGCATTGGCCATACTTGAAAGGGCTGTTGGGAATTGTAGTTTATGAACATCTGGAGGGCCTGAGTTTGACACCCCTGCAAGTTTAGAATAAGCTTTAGAGTAAGATTCATATTTTCAATAGTTTAGTCAACTCAGCAGCAACACATTTTCCCCCAATCTCTATAACTAATAGCTGGCGTCTCTGAGACTAGACAAATACATGCAACAGTGCTAAAGATCTGCAAGCCAGGGGGAACCCCAAATTGGTGTACCAGAAAATCTTCATTTAAGCAAAACTGGGGGGTGGGGGTGGGGGTGGGGGGGGGGGTTAAAGATGCAAACTTCTTTCTCTCTTATACACAAAATGCAACTGCCCAAAATGGTGCATAAAATGCAGAAGCAATCCTGGTGGTGATGGCCATGACCACCAGGAGGCAGCAGTAAGTCATGGACTGGGGAGGGGACAAACCATAATCTGGCCAGCTCTGGTCAATGGAAGATTGCAAGCCATAAGAAAGGGAAAGCCTGTGGAAACAGGCAATAGAGAAGTGCAAGGGGGCGATGGGACCTCTCTTCATGAATCTTAATGGTCCCTTTCTTGTCTTAATTTAGACCAAATTTCCAAAAAAAGTATCTGCACTATATAGTAGTGACATTACATTTAGTTTTTTCAAGTCCATGTTTTACATTACACAAATGCTACTCTGAAAGTATGAAATGCTGTACATCCCAAATTTACTCTGCTCTGCTCAGCAAAGAAAAAAAACCCAAGTATATTACTTCTTGATATTTTTTTACATGTAAGAAAGCTTACACTTTCTCGTCTCCTGCAATCTCTCCCAATATGTGTCTTTATGTCAACCAAAAGATTACAAAGTGAATCATGTTACTTACTGGGTCTAAATTTAATACTTCATATGGGTTGTATTCTTGATATTCTCTGTCTGTTTTGGAAACTTTGTAAGCAAGAAACAAAAAGAGCGCCCATCCAGCAAGTAAAATTATTTTCCTGTTGAAGTTGAAAAATAAAGAAGTGTTTCCCAACATTTAAGAATCTGGAAATAATTTATGCAACAACTGAATACTAACATTTGAAAGAATCTGGGTACCACAGGGAATAGTGTCATGGTAAATGGAGATTACATGTGGTTACCAATGCATGTTGGCGAAATTTGTGCGGATATCTAAAAACCTATTTCTTCAATTGTGCAGGGACATCAAAGTAAGTTATTTGCTCCGCTGTGGCATATGATAGGATGATGCACCTTAACCAGTAAATAGGGCATATGTGGATGGCATAACCCACAGTTCTGAAACTAATGACCAAGTGGATGTTTGTATAAAAGCTGTCCTGATAATGAAGATTAAACCAATGCAGACTTTAAGAACTGCCTTCTATGTACTCCAACTACCTAATCCATTTGCATCTGTTTTCAAGTTCCCTACTTTTAGAAAACTGCTTTCATATAGACTTGTGCACCAGGAGTCCTCTGTGCACCTGCCATGGAACCCCTGCTCATAATTGAGTCCATACAGGGCACCAACCATGTTTATCATAGCAGCACAGAAATCAAAGTCACAGCCTAGAATTCACTTAACACTCCTAAACAGGTACATAATCGAAATAAAATACCAATTGTGGTAGGCAAGATCTTTTTTAGGAATTTCTGTCTGTATTTACTATACTTGTCAGATGACTTTCTCAAGGAACCCTAGATCTTGAAAATACCGTTTGAATTACATGGCTTTAAGACCAATCCTGAAAACAACTGGTAGAACTTGGGACATTCCCCAACGTTATTGCTCAGTTATATGGAGCTGAACCCTTTTCAGGAGGTCATCAGTTCCTTCATAGCTTTGACCTTTACAGATCTACTAGGACCTTCCAGTGTATACTGAATAATAATTTGGCAATTCAACTACGGAAAATTATATTATATTAGTATAAAATTAAATGGTTCTTTTTAAAACGCATCAAGAAAAAAAATAGAACTAAATCAAGTACACTTACTTTATAGTGGGAATTATATTCTGCTGGGGTTTTAATAATCTCAAACGATACCACAGACATCTTCCATAGACTTTTCTTAGATTCTTTAAGCGAATTTGCTCTGAAAGAGAGAAAGTTTTGAAATATTGGTAGGAACAAAGCATATAAAACAGGCAGTGTTTCTAGATCAAACTTTTAAAAATCCCTTTGTCATTCTGACTATGAACACCAAAATGTCACCCAAGAATAACAGGTTTGCAGAGGAGACTGCGTATGTTGGCATGTGCAATATACAAGTACCGTATATACTCGGAAATAAGCCGACTTTTTCAGCACATTTTTATGTTGAAAAAGCCCCCCTTGGCTTATACTCGAGCATATACGGTAATTTCAAGATGGCAGCCGGAGCTGGTATGGGGATCTGGTAAGCATGTTGCTAGTTTTTTTCTAACTCACCAGAGAGCCGTAAAAACAAGCTGTAAGGACAGCCTGCATAGCATTACAACTAGGTTGTGTGTGTGTTAAAAGAAACCGAGGCATTTCTCTCCTAAGGGTTATTGGTATGTTGCATTCTAGATGAATATAATTCTTCATACAGTAGTTTACTGCCAAATACTGATGTTGCTGAAGACAAAGACTTTCTTTGGAGCAAAGTTTAGGCTGGCATGGCTATGAATCCCAGAATTATTCTACATTTGGAGGAAAGCAGTGGTTCATTTGCGTTCCTAGAGTGCTGGAAAGTTGCTCATCCCTAATGCAAATTCTGTTAAGCAATTCTATCTCATCTTGCTCCCAAATCTTCTGTTTTTAGCCACTACTGAGTCAAGTTCGAAGGCTTATACTCGAGTCAAAGTTTCCCAGTTTTTTGTGGTAGGTGCCTCCGCTAATATTCGGGTCGGCTTATACTCGAGTATATACAGTAAGTACTTTTCTCTCTGAAACAACTTGCATACCATTTGCCTCTCAGAAAGGGAGGAGCATATTCAAAAGTCACGAATGTAAGCA
Source organism: Sphaerodactylus townsendi (assembly GCF_021028975.2). NCBI lineage: Eukaryota > Metazoa > Chordata > Lepidosauria > Squamata > Sphaerodactylidae > Sphaerodactylus > Sphaerodactylus townsendi. The sequence continues at coordinate 123,114,914 of NC_059425.1, read as the reverse complement.
CAACAGACACTGGAAAGAGAGAACTGCATCTGGAAAGAGAGAACTGCATCTATGATGCATAGTGGTAAGGTGATTGAGAGAGAGGCTATCTTGATCTGTCTTTCTAATTACATGCATTCAGAGTCTTAGAACTGAGGACTGATGAAAATGTAATACCAGTTCAGTTACAGCTAAATCCGGCTACTGACCTTGCTCTTTTGCACACATTCTTTCTACTACCCCAAGGTGGTCTGAATGTTTTAATCCCTTTTAACCCTAGTTAGAGGCCTGCTAAATCACCTGTCTTAAGAATATAACATTTGACCTCATTTAAGTATCCCTGCATTTAACACAGCTAGCAATCAACTTTGCTGTCTTTAGTGACTGCAGTAGTTACTGCACAAAAGTTTCTATAGTCATCCAATTGAAAATATTAATTTTAAAAGGCAGATCAAGATAGCCTCTCTCTCAATCACCTTACCACTATGCATCATAGATGCAGTTCTCTCTTTCCAGTGCAAAACTATAGATTAGATTGCAGCAAAGAATACATTAAAACCAAGACAACCAGAGTGCAGCTTTAATATAGGAGTACTTGACATGGAATCTTGAATTTTTCCCTCTTAATTTCCTAAATATTATACAGTAATCTGGGAAACTACAAATGTTTTCAAAAATCCAGAGTGAATGGAAGTTTTAATGGCCATAAGAATCCAACACAGATCTTGACAGGAGGCTCAACTACAGTGGAAAACAACTGGAGCCTGTAACATAGGTAGATAGAGGCAGACTACTGAGAAACTGAAGCTAGTTGGTCTTAAGAAAATTCTAGTGATACCAATGGAGTGTAAAACTAGCTTAAGACCCTACATTTCACTCCTCCCGATACTACATGAGGCGTAATAATTCCAGGTTTAAGATGAAAGAAATTTGATATGTTTAACCTGGAAAGAGAATATGATACAATCTGTTGCACTTTTCAGAATGAAGGGTGCATAACTGTACATCTATCCACTGAAGCTGGCACAAAGTAATGAGTTTACGTTTGTAAAAATCAGATTAGATCATTCAGCAATAAAATAAAGAGTTGCCAGATGAATATGCTACCCTCTGAAGATTAAGAACACCACAAACAGTTTTTTGTGGAAATATTATAGGTATCTATAAAGGACTAGCCCAAGTTAAAGGGTGCAGCAGAGCTGGCAAAACAGCACGCTCCTTATATGGAGATACCATCTGATTGGCTGGCAGAGGCTCAGTTTGCCTAGAGCCACAGGTAGGGGGAGCTAGAAAGGAAGAATAAAACAGGGAAAAGCCTATCAGTGAGGGTTCTTTCTGCTGATGATTTTATTCAGTTCTATTCATCTGTGGATCCTGTCAGGGTGATAGGATTCGTCTGACAGCCTTTCTGGTGTGGAAGCAGTCAGCACTGGCGTTCCTGCCTAGGGACATGGGGTACCCCTTGTCCCCGGGCACATCGATTCAGGTCACGTGGGGGGCGCCAAAACATCCTCCTACACAGCGAGGGATTGAGCAAGCCCTAGAAAGCAGGCACTGAAGCAGCCGACTGCTCCCAGTGCCTGTTGTAGCCCCGCCCACTCTGTACGGTGGCCTGGAGTGTCCAGGGGGTGGGGGAGAAGTCCTACTGGGCTCCCAGGAGCAGGACTGGGGAGCTCCGCCTCCCCTCCCTCTAACCCAGCATGCCTTATTTGCCTTAAATTAAGTGTGGCATGACTCAGAAGCCTTCTCCCCCGCAGCAGGCACAGGAAAAGGCAAGTTGAGCAGGGAGCTCAGAAGCAGCAGAACTGAAGATGATGCTGACGTTTGCTTGGTAAACCTTCAGACGGGGGTGACTTGTGAGAGATTAGATTTACATGCTTAAAAGTTAATTCCCCTTGCACTGGCTTGGAGCTGTTTCTCAGGCTAGCAGCCTACCTCACAGGGTTGGTGTGAGGACACAATTAGGAAAGTGGGGGGGAGAGAGCCATGCCTGTTTTGCTGGGGGTAGGAGGTGATTTGTGAGAGATGATGCTGATGTTTGCTTGGTAAACCTTCAGATGGGGGGTGACTTGTGAGAGATTTACATGCTTAAAAGTTAATTCCCCTTGCACTGGCTTGGAGCTGTTTCTCAGGCTAGCAGCCTACCTCACAGGGTTGGTGTGAGGACACAATTAGGAAAGTGGGGGGGAGAGCGCCATGCCTGTTTTGCTGGGGGTAGGAGGTGATTTGTGAGAGATGATGCTGATGTTTGTTTGGTAAACCTTCATTTGGTGGGTGACTTGTGAGAGATTTACATGCTTAAAAGTTAATTCCCACTTGCACTGGCTTGGAGCTGTTTCTCAGGCTAGCAGCCTACCTCACAGGGTTGGTGTGAGGGCACAATTAGGAAAGTGGTGGGGAGGGAGCCATGCCTGTTTTGCTGGGGGTAGGAGGTGTTTTGTGAGAGATGATGTTGATGTTTGTTTGGTAAACCTTCAGATGGGGGGTGACTTGTGAGAGATTTACATGCTTAAAAGTTAATTCCCACTTGCACTGGCTTGGAGCTGTTTCTCAGGCTAGCAGCCTACCTCATAGGGTTGGTGTGAGGACACAATTAGGAAAGAGTTGGTGGGGAGAAAGCCATGTATGTTTTGCTGGTGGTGGGAGGTGTTTTGTGAGCTGGTGCAAAAAATCATTGTTTGGTCATTGTGGGAGAGGGTGGTCGTCCATACCTGGGGTGGGGGTGGGGGGGCACCAAACTCAGATTTTGTCCCCGGGCTCCAGTTTGCCTAGATTCGCCCCTGGCAGTCAGAGAAAGTTCTTTGAGCAGTGTGAAACTTTGTGGAGCTTATGCGAATCTGAGTCTGTGAAGAGAGACCCGCAGCTCAGCATTCAGACAGAGTGTCTGTCAGTACACAGTTCCATACAGTCTGGAAGTTAAGTCCAAAGGGGTAGTGAAGCCCAGTAGGGACCAGTAAGAGGAAGTCTGGGGAGCCAAGAGTCCTCTAAACTCTGACTGGTAGTGAGGAACAATGGGCGTGCTCAGGGGCGTACCTAGGCAAACTGGAGCCTGGGTACAAACCCTGAGTTTGGCGCCCCCCCCCCCCCGCCCGGCGTATGGGCGGCCACCCTCCCCCACCATGACCAAACAATGATTTTTAGTACCAGCTCACAAAACACCTCCTACTCCCAGCAAAACATACATGGCTCTCTCCCCACCAACTCTTTTCCTAATTTCCTAATCACAACAACCCTATGAGGTAGGTTGTTAGCCTGAGAAACAACTCCAAGCCAGTGCAAGTGGGTATTAAGTACGTAAATCTCTCACAAATCACCCCCAGCAAAACATTTACCAAACAAATGTCAGCAGCATCTCTCACAAAACACCTCCAGAGGAATCCACCCCTAAACAGCATCACTTTCAATGGTGTTTAAACTAGGGAGCTCGGATTCTTCTTTTAAATCTACCTTAAAGGGAGAATCTGGGGTCCCCGGTTAAAACAAAATTGAAAGTGATGCTGTTTGGGGGTGGATTCTCCCCCACCCTGAAACAGCATCACTTTTGAGGGTTGGAGATTCAGATGAAACAAATAGCAGATTCGGCTGGAATCTGGGCAAATTTGGGCACATTCGGAAAAAAAATAGTCTGATTATGTCCTGCCCAAATATGAACAAATGCGAATGCAAGGTATTTGGGCTTTTGGGGGGTATTTTTGGTGTTTTTTCAGCCTGCAGGGAGCGCATTTTTAGAGCTAGCAGCACCATGATTTCAGGGCATCATCCGGAGACTGCCCTGATGATACCACCCGAGTTTGGTGATGTTTGGTTCAGGGGCAGCAAAGTTATGGACGCCCAAATGGAATGTCCCCATCCCCATTGTTTTCAATTGGAGCTAACCTGAGATGGGGGCTACCCATTTGAGGGACCATAACTTTGGACTTCCTGAACCTAACTTCACCAAACTTGGGTGGCATCATAAGAATACTTAACAGATGATACCCTGAAATTTTGGTGTCACTAGCTTTAAAAATACATCCCCTCCAGGCACCCCAAGAAATTTGCCCAAGATTCTTTGTTTTGCAGTGACTTTGCTCCATTGTAGCTAATTAGGAATTTCTGAGGCAGGCTGCACATTTTTGATGATAGAGGCGCCAGACTTTCAAGGTGGCTCCAAGAAGCTTGAGTAATAGCATCCAAGCTTGGTGAGCTTTGCTTCTGGAGTGGGGGGGGGGGGGAATTGAGAGAGTTCTGAGAGAACTCAGCCCACAGGCTTTCATGTGCAGGAGCGGGGAGACAACATAAGCCTTTTTGGGGCCCCTAAAATTGAACCCCCAGAAGCAAAGGTCTCCAAACCTGGAGGTTATTACCAGGAGGCCCTCCTGGAGCCACCCTGAAAGTCTGGTGCCTCTATCTTCAAAAATGTGCAGCCTGCCTAAACACTCAGAAATTCCCCATTGGCTACAATGGAGCAAAGTCACTGCAAAACAAAGAATCTTGGGCAAATTTCTTGGGGTGCCTGAAAGGGGCGTATCTTTAAAGCTAGTGGCACCATGGTTTCAGGGTATCATCTGGTAACTATTCTTATGATGCCACCCAAGTTTGGTGAAGTTATGGTGCCTCAAATGGGTAGCCCCATCTCAGGTTAGCTCCCATTGAAAACAATGGGGATAGGGGCACCTCCTTTGGGGGTCCATAACTTTGCTTCCCCTGAACCAAACATCACCAAATTTAGGTGATATCATAAGGACAGTCTATGGATGGTACCCTGAAAATCTGGTGCCGCTAGCCTTAAAGATGCTCCCCCTGCAGGCAGGAATGTGAAAAAAACACTTAAAAAATTAAAAACACACAAACGACCTTGAAATGTTGGCGCCCCCCCCACGTGACCAAATGGGGGTGCCTGGGGACATAGGGTACCCCCTGTCCCTAGGCAGGAACGCCACTGGGTGTACTAAGAGCTAAACAGCTGGAGACACTAGTACGGGGGGAAAGTATCCTCAGAGGATACCTGAGTGTGACCAAGATTGTGTTAGTGAAACTGCTAGTAATATCAGTGAAGGAAAAGTTCTAACTCTCTGAAACCATATGCTTATGAAACCTCTCTGTGCCATTTGATAAGTCAAATCATTTCTGTAAAATAAAGTTAAGAATCTGTTTTCACGTTACCAAAAGTGCCACTTTGTCTGCTTGTCTGAACGGGGCAATGCCTATACCAGTGGTGGCGAACCTATGGCACGGGTGCCAGAGGTGGCACTCAGAGCCCTTTCTGTGGGCACATGCAAACAGAGCCCCCCCCCCCCCACACACACACACACACACACACCTAGGCTGGCCTGGGCTGCTGGGCTCGATCATCAGCATTAAACTTAAGACCTAGTTTTGGGGAAGCAGTGTAGGTAATTAAGCACTGTTAAACCCCACTGATTTTCATGCGAAGAACTAAAGCGCGATCCTTTACCTGGGAGTAAGCTCAGTTGCTGGCAATGGGGCTTGCTTCTGAGTAAACCCTCCAAGGGTCATGATTCACCCATTGGAAGAGTTGCATGGTTGCTTCAAAGCCAAGCCACCAACTACCACCAAGCTTACTCCCTAGTAATGCATGCCTCGGAGCCAACTGTTTTTTCTAAACTAAAACCTCAGTATCCAGGTTAAATCTGCAATAAATAAGTGGGTTTTGGGTTGCAATTTGGGCACTCTGTCTCAAAAAGGTTCGCTTTCACTGGCCTATACAGTTTTAAATCCAAGCCCCTCAAACAGAGTTTCCCTCCATTTTTAAAGAGGCTCTGTTTTTCTCCTCAGCGGATGTGAGAAGGGGGGTGTTGGTGCAGTATTCTACAGTGTTTCCAGTGGTACTCTTACTAGGAATGGCTCTTTTTAGGAACCAAAGTAGAATACAAAAAAGAATAAAATACAAGGCAATCTTTTCCACTTTCAAAAGCAGAAACATGGAACGCTACAAAACTAACCTGTTCTAACACTGCTTGCACTCTTGCTCACCTTGCCTGGCTCCTGCCCTGAGGTTAAGATCATCTAACTATGACTTCAAATTGCTCCATCACAGTAAAGCAGACTCCTATTCATTATTACAGTGTCTTTCACTGAAGAAAAACTTCCTGATACACTTCATTTGTGGACGATGAAATAATAACATGAAACATTAATCTTACTTCAACATTAGGAAATTGAAATATTGTGGAATTTGGATCAACATGCTATAATGCATATTAGACATTATTTGGAAAAGGAAACTATTGCTCCAATAATTCAGCAAGCCAAATGAATTAACTTTCTGGTGTCCTCTTGACAGAGGACAATAGGTGTACCCCAATGGCTCCCAAATTCATGCAAGGAACTGCAAAGCGATGGTCTATTCCACACAACACAAATAAGACGTCCTGGGGACACACAAAAAAAGACATTTGGGGGAAGAACTCCATGCACCTTCCCCCCCTCCCCCAAGACATCCTCAGGATGCCTTACTTCAGCTCAAAGGATCTTTTTTTGAAGATGCCAAAATGTGTACCTCTTTTCCAGAAGTCATCTGCAAGTTGACTCCTGCCTGGCTGTGCGGAACTCAGGAAGCTATTTTTCAGTGGCATCTGAAAGACTTATATTTATTTCAATATGTTGGGAGTTGCTGCTCACTTCCTCAAATATAGGAAAGAAAATCAAAAACTGATTCCATGCAAATCGCTTATTAAATGTATCCTGCCATTGATCGCATTGACTTGCACTATGTAATCCACTTTAAGTCTCATTGAGAAAGGGAAACTATAAATAAAAGCATTCATAGGATAAGTTTGCAACCTTAAACATGGAATCAATGGGAATTATGTTCTAGTAAGAAAACACAAGTCAGCCAGGAATTGATAAACATAGTTGAAATTTACCCCCCACCGGCTGGAGCCCAGACAGGGCTGCATCAGCCTCTCTGAATTATAAAGGCCAGCCTAAAGAACAGGGAGATCCACCCCACACCTTTCTGACTCTCACAGGAGTGTGGATGTTCCCTCAAGGTCTAGAGTGCTGACAAGATAGTCTCTCCAAGGTTGTTGGTCCTGGTAATCCAATGGAGTTCCCACAAAGGCTGGAAAATTACCAGTTAAATGGGTTGACTAACTGCCCCCCTGCTCAGCTCAGCTTTGCTGCTAGTGAGAGTCAGAGGTATCCCTATCCTCCAGTCATCCCAAACATTGATGTTTTAGGTTTTACAGTTTGAATTGTATGAAACTATTGTACTATGTCGTTCTCATTAATTGTTCCCCAAAACATAACACATCATAACAGCACCATTGCCTTTTTTATGACAGGAAATGCTCTTTCCTTGGGTGTGGTTTCCGGGCTGTATGGCCGTGTTCTAGCAGAATTCTCTCCTGACGTTTCGCCTGCATCTGTGGCTGGCATCTTCAGAGCATCTTGAGATCCTCTGAAGATGCCAGCTACAGATGCAGGCGAAACGTCAGGAGAGAATGCTGCTAGAACACGGCCATACAGCCCAGAAACCACACAGCACCCAAGTGATTCCGGCCGTGAAAGCCTTCGACAATACAATGCTCTTTCAATTTATCTTAATTGTTTCCAATGCCAGCTATGAGAAGAAACTGGGGTGGGGGGTGGGGGGGCTAAAATCTTCAAAAGTACTGAGAGATCAGGTGGGCTTTGGGAGCTCATTAAAGATGCTTCCAAATGGGAATTTCCCCCAGTTTGGACAGATGAATGCTGCTGCTGTACAATGTTGGGAGCTTTTCATGAATGACTTGTAGGTTTCCTGGACCTAATATGGGTGGACTGCAGACAGTTATGGTGGATAGGTTAAAGTTGCATCCCCTTCAATCCACAGCTGGGAGGAAGAGTTGACAAGAAAAATCTGTTAACATGTTGTTTTGTTAAGACAGGGTCGGACTGCAAGAAAAGCTGGTTTAGGAAACCTGAGGTCTCAGATTCCAGCTTCTGAGGGAGCAGGCCAATGAAGTGTGGCCAAGTGTCTGTTCAAAGGTCACCTGGAGTTCTGATTCAGAACCTGGTGAATGTACATGTCTTGATCAGTGAACCAGAAGAAGGATTACAACAGAAGTTTGTAAGTCTGCCTAATAGTTCCGCTCTGCCTCTGAAGACATAAAATGTCAAGCGTATCATTTTCCTACTTGATTGTACACACTGCGAATCACTGTAAATACTTTCAAGCTTCTTTGCAAAAACTCTTTTAAGCACGTTCAAAAGAGGAAATAAGCTTCATATGTAACTGTCTATCTCTTGACATGTCTTTTTATAGGGTGGACAAGATCTTTTCAAAAATCATAACCAATACAAAGGGTGATAAGCACCCTAAACTCAGTATACGATTGATAACTGCAGAATCCAGAAACAAGTCTTTAAGGTTTCTTCAGGTACCCCAGTATAATTACCTTTAGAGGCCACTAATTTTAGTCAGAAAAGAGGATAGCGAAAGCATCAAATAAGCCTCACACTAAACTCCCTTCACATAGTCCTAAATCTCTGAGGTTGAGCTCAGCCTCACTCACCTCCCCCATTTAGCCCATTAACAGTCTTTATTTCACGGCCAAATCTCAGTACTACTTTATTTTAACATATTTTCATCCCACCATATCCCAAAGGGCTCATACCCTGACTTAGCTGGGAAGAGGGAAGAAGGCTACTAGTTAAAGGAGGAGCCATCCAATCTCTGACACATCAATGCAACGGAGCAAATGGGAGGAGGCTGAATCAGGAGTAAACATTGCAGGGACAGGGCATGCAAATGTCACATTACACACTCTTTTCACAGCTGCTTCTACTGCAGAGGGTGCCTGTTCCCACTCCAGTGTGAAGTAGCATAAGCTGGAAGAAAGTTGGACTTTGAGTGATACTGCAATATGATAAACTTTTGCTCTGTGGAATTATGCAGTATCTTCAAATTGTTACCTACCCTAAGACTTCAGTTTAGATGAGCTACTAGTGAATAATAAATGCATGAAATCAATGCATAAAACTTTACTCTTTGCAGACAGCCCCCTTCAGCCATGACTGTGAAAGTTGATACCGATTCATTCCAAGAAGCACATCAAAGTAGAAATAAACTTGCACCTTATTACCTTAACACCTGGTTTTGAATTCAACTCTCAACATGCCTTCCTCTCCAAAACACACAAGTTCATGATCATATTACATTCAAAGGGGACAAGTCAAGGTTAATCAAGACATCACTTGTCACAACCAAATGGTTTCCCAGAGCACATGGTAATGATTGTTTCTCAAGTGTTAGAATTTTAGATTTGGGAAGTCAACATCAAGGCAACACCAGTTAAAAGCTGGTATTCAAATAATTAGGCATGCACTAAGCAGCCTGATGAACAACCACTGCTGAACACCAAGGAAGCTCTCTGGAAATATGGTGTTTAGTCTCTGCCCAGCCATCACCCACAAACAAGTGAAATAACTTGCAGAACTTAAACTTTTAAAGCAAATAAGAAAGCTGTCCGTCTTCTTCTAATGTTCCTTACAAAGTACTGCAAGCCTTTTCTTTCATACGTATTAATTATTATACTAGATTCCTGACAACCATCTGTCTTGCCCAGCTTGTAATGTCAAAGCCTACAAATCTATTCCATAAAAAGTATTCTAGCTCTGTTTTGTCAAACATAAGTCACTTGGCCCAAGACCAAACTCCTTACTACACGTACTAGAACCCAAAATAAGCAGTTACATTCAAGATGCTAAGTGTAACAGAAAAAAGGATTAACATTCCAAACTGATCTCCTTTAACATCTACATTAAATCACTGGGAGATGTAGTCCAGGCATTTGGTGTAAGCTGGCAGCAATACATGCAGATGAAATCAAGATCTGTTTCCTACTTAACAACTGAGTCAGGTAGGTTTGTGGAAGTCCTAAACAGGTGCCTGGGGAAGGAAGGGCATGGATGAGGGCCAATACACTGAAGTTCAGTCCACACAAGACTGAATGTTGCTGGCTAGCAGAGAAGCTGCTCAGGGACCGTACAGTGGTCCTGTCCCGGGGGGAGGGGTCCCACATACCCTGAAGGAGCACTTTCATAGTCTAAAGGTCTTTTTGGATCCTGCCCAATATTTGGAGGTCTGGGCCTCTTCTGTGACATGCAGCACCTTTCATCATAGGCTAGTGCAGAGACATTCCCTCCACTTCAGGCTACCCTACACTACTGGGAATTTGAGGGCAGCAAAAAACCCACATCCATTCCAAAAAGCTTCTCTGTTGGAAAAGGAACAGGAAGCTGGGGATAACTAGAAAAGGAGTTGATAATAAAACTGCAAGGATTGTCTTCTGCTCCTCATAAAGTAAAGCAGTGGTGCGACCGCACTTGGAGTACTGTGTTCAGTTCTGGTCGCCACATCTCAAAAAGGATATTGAAGAGATAGAAAAAGTGCAGAGAAGGGCAACGAGGATGATTGAAGGATTGGAGCACCTTCCTTATGAGGAGAGGCTGCAGCGTTTGGGACTCTTTAGTTTGGAGAGGAGACGTCTGAGGGGGGATATGATTGAAGTCTATAAAATTATGCATGGGGTAGAGAATGTTGACAGAGAGAAATTTTTCTCTCTTTCTCACAATACTAGAACCAGGGGGCATACATTGAAAATGCTGGGGGGAAGAATTAGGACTAATAAAAGGAAACACTTCTTCAAATTAACGCGCAGTGATTGGTGTTTGGAATATGCTGCCACAGGAGGTGGTGATGGCCACTAACCTGGATAGCTTTAAAAGGGGCTTGGACAGATTTATGGAGGAGAAGTCAATCTATGGCTACCAATCTTGATCCTCCTTGATCTCAGATTGCAAATGCCTTAGCAGACCAGGTGCTCAGGAGCAGCAGCAGCCCGCCATTGCTTTCACCTCCTGCATGTGAGCTCCCAAAGGCACCTGGTGGGCCACTGCGAGTAGCAGAATGCTGGACTAGATGGACTCTGGTCTGATCCAGCAGGCTAGTTCTTATGTTCTTATGTTCTTAAGTAGGAGAGAACTGCTTTCAAGCATCCCCCATCCACAGCAATGGTTTTCACAAGTTATACAAACATCTTGAATTGCAGACCACCAAGGAAGTGCAGAGTCCCTATACAGAAACAGACAATGGCAAACCACCTCCGAATATTACTTGCCTTGAAAACTGCACAGTATCACCATAAGCCAGCTGTGACTTGACAACCCCTTCTACCACCACATTTCAAGATTGAGCACATAGAATGTCATACGTAGAATGAAAACATGATCACCAAGCAGTTACATAATGGAAGTGTTTGGTGATTTGGTGAGAGTTAAAATAAAGATACCATGATAGGTCAACTTGTTGTTACTTATTCCTCTTATGACAGCAAACAGGGAAAGAAAGACTATTTGTTGAACCCCACTGCAAGAAAATGTTTCACAGGTAACAGAAGAATGTGGGGAAAAATTGGGTAGCTGATCCTTCTGACAGTAGCAAGGATTTGGAAAAACACTAATGCACCCAATTATTTGGAGATTCCAAAATACAGAAATATTGAGGAGAGAAAAGAATGTAAGTAAAGCAGTGTCTAGTTACAATCAAAGTCAATCTTGCAGTTTCAAAATAACATCCAGGGACTTGAGAAGAAAACTATCACAACACCGAGTGAGCTACAGAGTGTGGCTTACAAACAAGTTCTAGGGATATGCATTCACAATATCAGTGTTAAAACAGTGTACTTGAAGATAAAACTGGTCAAAATGAGCAAGACTGTTACTGAGAGGATATTTCAGTGGTCAATACCTCATAGGGTCACCCTACATTGGAAGCAACTTGATGGTACTTAACACACACAGTGAAGTTGGTTACATCCACAACCAGCAGACCAAAGAACCACTATAGAGCTGTTGAGTAATGATCTCCATAACTGAAGTTATGGAGATCATTACTCAACAGCTCTATGAGGCAACAATCTGTTACCACCACAGTCATCTAATGATTATGAACATTTTGCTAGGCATGTAGGGAAAAACGGTGGTCAGTTTCTTCCTTTTCAGCTCAAACTAACTTTAGGAGCAGACAGAATAAACAGTGATCCCACCTTCCCCAGGGAGAAAAAAACAACACAGCATACAAAGCAATGATCGGGCAGGCAGTGTCAGTTTAATCTTATGGGACTTGCCCAACCACAGCTGCAACACACACACACACCATCAATAGTGCATATGTTGTCCTAAAAGCCTATACGGATAAAAGGTTTCAGGAAACGCCGCTGTCCATTACCAACAGCCCCAAAAGGCACCGCAGACCAGCAGAGGCCAGGGCCAAAGAAACGGGCTCAGAGTTCCTCTTAAACCTCATTCCCGTGTGTTGAAAACGGTCCCCCCCGAGGGCAGCCTCCTCCCGCGCAACCGGCAGGGCCACCTTCCCCTTGCAGCGCCAAAGGCTTGGAAGGGAAAGGGGGAGCTGAGAGGAGGAGGAGGACGGAAGAGTCGGGGGCGAGTGAGTGGAGCAGCGGCTGCGAAGCCACCAGTGGAGGGACCCTCCGGCCTGGCTAGAGAGAGGGGTCCGCACACGCTCGGGCGGCGGAGGGCGAGGGGGCGGCGGCCACTCACCGGCGTGCTGGTCCCGAGGCCACAGGTAGTAAGTCGCGGGGATGACGATGAGAGCCACGAAGCTGGTGAGGAAGTAGAAGAAGGTGTTGCCGCTGTCATCGTACTGGAACTGCTGCCCCGCCATGGCCGCGCTCACGCCACGCCCCGCCCCCCTCCACAGCCAGCCCGGCAGTGGCGTCCGCGGGGATCCCGCGAGAACAGGAGGGGCTGCGACCGACGCCCCTCCTCTTCCGCTTCCTCCGCCACTCGCCCACCGGTTCTTGTTTAACTTCGGCCCTGGGCGGCGCGGGCAGAGAGGAAGACGTGTCACTGTGCAGGCGGCCTCACGTGCGCTTCCGGTTTATTGCTCGGGATGGGCTATGATTGGCCACGCCGGTACTCGCTCCACCTTTGAGGAAGGAAGTAGAGCGGGAGTGAGCAGAGTGGCTCGCCCCCGAGGAAGCACGCGGATGAGGGGGTGTGTGGTTTTTGGTGTCAACAGAGATTGTCACGGAAAAAGGCAATGCAGAAATTTCCTCTTGCCTTTACATCCACGCAAGCGCGGATTTCTCTGGCATTTTCAGTAGCGATCTGATTTGTACCGTTCTAAGACCTTTAATTCAAATGGACATGGAAGGTTCTCACTCTTACATTTCTCACACCGCAAGGCAGCCTATGTTTCTGTATTTTTGAAAATGAAATTTCTAGTTTGCATCATCGTAGAAACACGACCGAGAACTTGGAGGTATGATAAAGGACAAGCAGTCAAGTGACAGATCGTTGCTGATGTTTTCAGCTTTCAGGCTTTTTTGAATAAACCTGGAAGTTTTCTCCCATACTGTCGCTCCTGAGCCACAGGAGACCGCATTGACGGGGGCGGGGGGGACACACACACTCAGTGGGCATTTCTGGAGGTGGAGCAGATTTTAGTCGGTTCACAAAGGACATTCGGCCCCGGAATACCCTGCTTCAGCAGGGCAGACTTACTTCACCAAACAAGGTGGCATAAGATTTGTGTGCCTGTGGGCTTTCCTATGGCCTTTGCAATATTTATTTATTTATTTATTCGATTTTTATACCGCCCCATCCCCGAAGGGCTCAATATGATCTCTAGTGCCGCCTCCTTTTCTAAATACAACTGAAACCTCTGGTATTTCTTGTTCCGTATGGTAACAATCTTTGTTTTAAGATTTTGAGCATCACTTTACTGGCATAAGATATTAATGTGGTGGTCTTATAGCTTTGGCATTTTCTTTATTCAGTGAGTGTAAATGTAAATTGAGTGTTTCTAGTCTGTGAGTCATTGTTTTGTTTTCCATATTTGTTGTCATATTCTTGTTAAGATTTGATGGACTCTGTTTCTGTGGCTTGGAATAGCTCTAGTCAAGTGATATCCCATCTAGTCATGGTGATTTGTTTCTTCCAAAGGCTGTGAGTGCAGCTTCCATTTCACTTTTTCTAAAATTGCATGCTATTCAAAAGATCCTTCTTGGAAGGAATCTGGTATCCTTTTGTCTCTTCTGTACAGTTCTTCAGGCATTGTTCCCATCGTTTCTTTATTTTGTCCTTTCAGTTAATGTGTTTCCATGTTGATCTTTCAGAGTGCCTGCTCTAAATTTCCCTATGGGTTCTTGGATCTTGTGGAACAGCTCTCTTTTTCTTTCTTTCTTTTTTTTGGTTCACTTCTTTTTTTTTACACTAGTTATCATAATAGTTCTCTTTATCTCTATGTGCCTGCATAACACTTAACCAGGGCTAACAGTCAGATCTACATGAAGGTAGAAGAGTAGAGAGTGCCTTGCCCAGGGGAAGAAGGGAGATTAAAGAGGCCAAGGAAGATTAACCAGAGGTCTTTGTTTTTCACTGCATAAAACTTGACATTTTTAGCATCTCCTCGAGTACTTTAGCACCCTTTCCTCTTCACTCACTATAATCTCACCCAATTAACAGCTTCTGCCTTATTCAGGTCTACAACTTCCCTCTGAGGCCCAGGGTGTCCATTCCCCTACCTCCTAGCAGCACCCTAATCAGGGAACAGGGCACATGTGGGCTGCAGAACAAGCCATCTCCTCTGGCCAATTGAACATCCCCACCTAGCAATAGTCTAACCGGAGGTATTGGGCACATCCACTGTAGAATGAGTCATCTCTTCCAGTTCCTAGCAGTAGCCTAATCAGGGGGATGGGGTGTGTACTGTAGAATGAGTAATCTCTACCCATTCATCCTTCCTCATCTCCCAGCAGCAACCTGATTGAGGGAACAGGGCACATGCTCTGCAGAAAAAGCCATCTCTGCTGTTCAGTTGAGCCTCCTCCACCTCCTAGCTGCAGCCTAATTGGGGGAACGAGGCCCGCACTCTGCAAGACAAGCCATCTTTTCTGAGCAATTGAACCTCTTCTATCTACCTCTGGCTACTGCCCCCTCTCTCCGAGGCACCTTCCTCCGCTTACATTTTATAGATTTGACCCTGGCTTCTCGTGTATCTTGAACTTTATAATGCCAGTTTGTTCTTTACATGGTTTTTAAACTTTTTAGGAACACTATTTAAGTTGTATTTCAGCACTATAAACGTTTTGGGTTTTTTCCCAGTTTTTCTCTAATTTCTGGTATTAACAATTCACAGTCTACACCACAATTAACTCCTGGTCCTATTATAGCAGAAAGAATAGACCTTTTTCATTTGTGACTTTTGGGATCCAGGTGGCCTCATATGGACTTTCCATCAGGAGTATTCAGGTGAAACTAGAAGAGGAATGTTTGAAACCTAGCCTAGTCCTGTTTCACTGCTACCTTCTGAAAAGCAGTATCTACCAGTAATAAGGTGAAAGGAAAGAAATGTCTGAGAGTGCAAAGCAAGATAGGTGGCTTCTTGGATTATAAAATTCTTGCTGCAAATGTTCAGAAGCTAAAGTTTATATCCTACCCCAGGGTTACTTGCAAAATTAAAAAGGACTAACATTTCATTTATTTTATTTAAGTTCACCTTGAACTTTAACTCTATAGTAAAGTGTTCCAAGATGATTTGGTACAGGTATGGGCAGTGTGTAAACTACAATATCAGGCTAGGACACAATCATTACTTTCCTATGCTCTGCCTCTTTAAAAAACAGGATTAGCCCCCTCTTCTCACCCATCCTGATTTTCAGAAAATACTCATTCATACTACCAACCTATTTAGCAACATCAGGGGTAGACACTGGGGAATGGTGGTGTCTTTTGTAATTTGGAAGAAGTAAGGAACTATTTAAAGCAGCAAGGATTTCTAATTGTGAATGATGGAAATGCACAACAACTGAAGCAAATGATTTCTGACTATAAAAGTGCTGGAAAACGCTTAAAAATGCACATTCAATTTCAGCTTAACTTATTTTTGATCCTCTGATTTTAGGGCTGCCAGCAAGCCAAGAAGCAGTTTTCAATTCACAGTATCAACAAGTCATGCAAGCAGTTTTCAGGAACTTTACATGGCCTGTAGATGGCACTCTAATTACATGAAACCTAACACCCTTATGTCATTGCTCTTTGGTAACTTAGGTCAAAAAGATTGAGGTGTGGTTATCGACTGTAAACCTGACAAATACTTAAATGTCTTCCAAATCAAATAATGCAGCAACTATTTTAGCATGTTGCCCTATCCTGGCACCTTGTCTACAAGAAGGAGCAATATCATATCATATATATTTAGAAGAGCAAGATATGTTCCTAAATAGATTTATGTGACATGGAGCTTCATTAGCATGGAACCAAGCAATAAAATAGTTATTTGTGACCTCAACAGAAACACTTGTAACTAGGTAAAAAAACAAGCCAGTAGAAATGCCATACAGATCATTTTGGATGTCAGGGCTCTCTTGAGCAATGACTTCTCCATACCCAATGTAGAAGGCCCTTTTGTTCTGCATCTTCTTTTGGCCTTTCTGCCACTCTTAGCAACTATGTAGGGGAATTATTTGGGACTCACTAGAAGGAAAATTAACTTATATCAAGTAGCACTAGAGAAATTTTGCAATTTGCTCCAGCAGATGGTCATTTATCTGCAACCATCAGAAGGGAGTATGTGTGGTATCTCTATATATGAAAAGCCTTACCCACCTATATCTGGATATCAATCTGCAGTTAACCAGCTGATGTGTTCTGCCTGCAGTCTTAAACATGCTTATCAGAAATTAAGTTCCACAGAAGGTACAAAACTTAATAAAGTGTTTATTGTCAGGCTGAAAGAGTTCTCATCGTGCTCATAAAAGGGATACCATCAGATTCATTAGCACAGGGCTAATGAATCTAGCAAACCTTGTTTGGATATAGTAGCAATCAAGATTGAATGAGGCAACTTTCCCTTTCCTCTTATCTGTCTTGTGTTTGTGTGTGGATATGCCAACGTTCTACTCCGACTGTTTCCTTTTGGGAAACTCTTTTCAAATCCCATGCATGTATACTCTTTGTTTGACTGTACTCATTTGAATGGAGAAAGCAGGATGAAAAAGGGCTGCTGATTGATTAAAGCTCTTTTTGATTATTATCAACTAATTAATTAATTAAGCATAAATAAGTCTGCCCATTAGCTTTTTGAGATACCAAAAAAATGTAATAGAGCTTTTGTTTATTAGACTGGAAACTATCACTCATTTCCTGAAGGAAAGGCCATCTTTAATATTTTCTTATTCTTTATTACAGTAATGCAGCAGAAACAAAAATAGCCTGAAAATGTAAACAAGTATGCACTTAACTTGCAGCCCAACCAATCAAAATTAACCCCCACAGATTAATCAAGTAATGCTTTAGCTGAATTCTCTGCCAATTATAGCCTGTGGCCTTGTAAGAATACTCACCAACCTTAAAGATGTGTTATTAAGTTAATTGAGATGGTTTTGTGGATCTTACCCAGCTTTGTGCTGCCAAAGAATGGTTCCTGATTTCAAACATTCTAAATATGGTAGCTGTTAATTCATAACTGGGCCCTCGGTCTTGGAATATGATCTGAATGGCCAGGCTTAGTTTTGAGATTAAGTTAACAGATCTCTCTGAAATCTTTGCAACACTTGAAGCCTAGGTTGAACCAGAACAACTGACCAACTACTGACCAAATCCACAGTGAAATGCCACATATATGAGTAATGTATATATTAGCCTCTTCAATCCGGCTAAAATTAGACAATTGGATCATACAACTCCTTTTAGGTCAGTGGTTCTCAAACTGGATGTTGGAGCCCAAAAGTAGTCACTTCCTCCTTGTAAGTGATTTTATTTATATTTGAAACATCTGTGCCCAACTTTTCCCCATGGTTTACAAATAATAATTTTAAGCATACAAAATGTGATACAACCCCAAATAACCGCCTTCCCCTAAAATGCTTGTAGCCAGTAATACATTAAAAGCCCTAGCAAATAAAATGGCTTTTCAGTGTCACCTAAAAATCTCTACAGTTGGTACCCTTGTCACATTCCCAGGGAGACTATTTCATACAATGACTGCTCCAATAGAAAAGACACATGCCCATTCAAACTACCTGAAATGGAGGAGCAACCAGTAAGTGTCCTCCTGAGCATTGTAGTTGCCACACAAGGTCATAAGTAAAGAGACAGCTCTTTAGAGATGAGTGTCCTAAGCTGTGAAGGGTTTTAACAGTCATAATCAGCATCCTGAATCAATCTCACCATCCAGAAAGCAGCCAGTGTAAGAAGGGTATGAGCCTGTTGGCTAGATCCTGACAGTATCTAGGCTGCTGCTATCTGAACCAGTTGCAATTTCTGAGTTGCCTTCAAGGGAGCCCAACATACAGCCCATTAAAGTAATGGAATGGAAGGTAATGGAACAGTTCAGTCAGGTTTGCTTAGTCTACAAAAGAAGAAGTTTGGCAAAGCAAACATAGCCCAAAGAAGGCACTGTTGGCTACTAGCGCCAACTTCCTTTTAAAACAGCAAGTCCAGGAAGGAGGAGGAGGAATAAGATGGGCTGGAAAAGTGTGTTCTGGGAGGTTCCATGATGGAACAATTGGGGTTGCCTCTGCAAAATATGTGAAGTGGCCATGAAATATGGCTTGCTACTTAGGCCCCTTATGCACATGCAGAAGAATGCACTTTCAGTCCACTTTCACAATTGTTTGCAAGTGGATTTTGCTATTTCGCACAGTAAAATCTGGCTGCAAAGTGCATTGAAAGTGCATTATTCTGCATGTTCGGAAGGGGCCTCAGAGAGGCTATGCATTTATAAACACAAAAACATGAAAAATATAAACTTAAGTGTTAACTGATGTGCAATTCCTGCATTTGATTTTGCATAAAGATAAAGTAACTTGGAGTTACTTTGCAAGTGAGTGCCAAAAGTTACAAGAAATTTTAAAATGTGTTTCTCTACAAAAGATTTGAGGACTATGTGATACATTTTGCTCTGGAGAAGAACACTTCCCCAGTCAGAGAAAGACTCCTCTGTTAGCATAACGAAGAGTAAGGACCAACCTGTTGAAACCAAATTAGGTTCAAGTTCAGCTTACCTAGCCTTCATAGGCCAGTTTGGCCTGAGGTCATCAGGGCTTCGGAACTAAACCGGGTCAGCCATGGACAGCATTGGAAGACTGTTACATGGAGGAAAGCAATGTTGACCTATCTCTGCACATTTCTTGTATACAGCACTCCATGGCTGGGGTCACAGTGAGTCAGTTGTACCTTGACAGCATGTTCTTATTCTTCAGTTTCCTAGGTTGTGGGTTTACATGATTCAATTATAATCTTCAACAAAGAGGTCAGCAATAGTTATGTGTAGCTCAGCTACATATGACATAGAATTATTCTGTAAACATCAGTAGCTCCTGTCCTGAGTTGGTTTCGTCATGTTTTGACAGCAAGACTTACAAGGACAAGGCAAATTATTCTGAATTTATTCAGCCTCACAATGCTCTGTTCACTTTCAGTGGCTCCAGCATCTTCCTTAGCAGAACAGGAAAATGTGATGTATTATTCCTTGAAGTTTTATCTTCAATAGTAACTGGTTTAACTAGCCTAGAGCTTTGTGAATACTTCTGGAAACCGACAAAATAGTTGTCATTTTATATTTTTCCACCTTCCAAGAGATGTCTATCTCTAGTTTCATAAGAGAGGGAGGGAGAAGTTCCAATTTTTTCCTTCCCAACTCTTCTTTTTCCCTTCCATCTCATCCACAAAGGGAGCAGCTTCACATAGAGAATTGGTTTAATATTCCAATGAGGTTGTGCACTTTAAGAGGTGTGGGATTTACTGCAGTGTTTCAGAGGAATTAGAACAGAAACAGCAATATTGTAAATAAGTACAATGAAAGCTGAAGAGGCCACTGCTGCGTCTCTAGAAATTAACAAGGGTTGTGATTAATTCTAGCAACTGGGGCCTTGGGAATTATGAGGAGGAACAACAAAGATGTAGAAGTGGATTATCTGAAAAAAAAAACCTTTTCTCTGTTACCCTTGTTAAAATAGCAATTTTAAGCTAACATCTCAACAGTGCCCTGGAATCTTTTTTTTAAAAGTATAGTCCAAATTGAGTGGTAGATCTTATGCTATAGGCAAACAGGGAACACTGAAAGTTCGCAATAGGCAACTGGTAAAAGTTGACCTTATACTCTCAGGGGGGAGAATAAATAGACTGTTTGCAAAAGCACGGGTTAGATCTTTCCCAAGCTGATTACAAGCTTCCAACTTTCAGATCATTGCTCAAAATTCAACCAATTCATTTTCCTTCTAATTTAGCACTTCAAAGTTGCTTATATTCCAGTTATTTCAATAATTTGGTGAGCATTAATGGTGGTTTAAATACCATAATATCCAATCACAGTGGACATTAGTGTCATTATTTGAATTTCATTGTATTTTGCAGAGGTTTTTTAAAGAGTATCTTAGTAAGCCTGCTATTTAATATGGCTCAGTCTTGTATCAAACATTTCAAAAACAGACTCCAGAGTTAGAATATAAGTTTAAAGAACCTAGCAGAGCCTGTGTGTGCCGCGGAACTTTCAGCATATGCCAAGAAATAGAACCCATTCTACTTCTTCCTGCTCCTTCAAGGGAGGGGGCGCGAGGACTAGTCATGGCAACAACAGCAACTAACTTGTTGATAGGCCTGTGACTCCTGTCTCACAACTGCTTTTCTCTCTTCTCTATGTTCAACTGTTGGCAGTAATTTGGGGGGATAAAAATAACACTAGCTGTAAAAGAGTGACTTTGCGTGGGAAAGAGCAACTGAATTTGCAAAGTAGAGTTGCAAATCAAAATTCATCCTGGAGAAGAAGAGAAAGCACATATTCTTATAGGCTCCATCAGTGGCGTATCTTCCTAGGGACAAGGGGTACCCCTTGTCCCCGGGCGCCACTCTTTTGGTCACGTGGGGGGCACCAAATTGGCCCCCCATGTGACCAGGAAGTCCTGCTACCTCGTCGTTTTCGCGTGCCTCAACCTATCTGTGTCAGTCAAGGCATGCAAAAACGATGAGGCAGCAGGACTTCCTGCTGCCTCCAAGCACCCTCAACCCCCCCCCAGACTCCCCCTCCCTTCCTTCCTCCCCTCCCCTGTCAGAAGAGACTGCTGGGAGCCCAGCCGGCAGGGGGAGGGGAGGTGGGCACCCTAGACCTTGCCCATGTCCATGGTGACATGGGCGGGGTCAAAGTCAGTGGGGGGTGGAGCCTGGGGGCATCAGAGGGTGGAGCCGGGGTGGCAGTAGGGCACAGCCTGGGGGGGCATCCTGGAGACAATTTGTCTCCGGGCGCCATTTACCCATGGTACGCCTCTGCCATCCAGTGGTGTAGCACCCATGGGGGGGGCATGTCCTGGGCGCGTGCCAGGGCAGGGGCATGGCTGGAGCGGGGGCATTCCCGGGAAGGGGGCAGGCAGCACCCAGGCAGGGGCTCAGGGCGCGCGCGTGCCCTGGCCGCAGTTCCCCCGCTGCTTTGCCCCTGGCTCCATCTTTTATACTTCTAGAAAAACCGTTCTTTCGCTCACACTGGTAGCTGAAATCAAGTACAGTGGTTTGTTCTGCAGAAATCTTTTTTTTGTTGTTGGGGCGGGGGGTAGTGGAAGTTTGTTTTCTATTTATGACCCTACTCTGAAATAGGATGATTTGTGATACCTGGTGGGCTGGTGGATGTTCCTGATTTTAAGTGGGTGTGTGTGTGTTTTTTACCTGTTAGACTTTTGGACACTTTTAGCTCTGAAAAATCCTTACTGATACCCTTTCAACCATGTTTTGGATTTTACACCCCACTATTTCTTATCATTCTTAATTCCTTCAACCCTGGACAAATCCAATATAATGGCACAACAGATAACAAAGATCTTGTGAAGATCAATGATTATAACTGGATTTTATTTTACCAAATGAAATGGTTGGGCAGAAGTGGAGGAAAATTTGGTCAACAGTCATGCCTTCTCTGCAGAGGTGATAGCGGCAAAGCAAGCTCACATCTCCACCAACCTTGTGTCCATCTAGCAGAGCTTTTTGGGGTCATGGAGGGGAACAATACAAATACAACCATAGTCAAAATACAACCATTAGTCAAAATTAAATTGTAGTCAGAAAGACCTGAATAATGAATTTAATGTAATGTAACAAATGCCTCACTGGGCTTCAACTATAAAACATAAGATAGCACATAGAAAAACAACCAGAGTGTAATGCACCATACTACAAATTAATTACAACTAATGAGGCACACAGAGTCAGAAGAAAAACAAAACATTGTTTACAGGCATATACTAAACTTATTTGCAGAACAAGTTCCTTACAATGCACTTGTTACAAATAGAGATGAAACCTCTTGCAATTTTTGACGTATAACTCATTGTGCCTTTACAATTGGGAAAATACACCCTTGCAATGTGAAAGTACAAACATCAGTGCAGTTCTTTACAGACTTAAACACTGTCAATTAATGTCACTCCAAATGCGTACACAATTTCACAGAATAGCTTCATCAGGGAGGATAAATACATATAGGCCTGGCTTAATTCCCAAGAAAAAATCCTCCTGGTAGACCAGTCTGTTATGCTAAAATCAAGAAACAAAATTCCTGTAGTAAATATCTATGTGCTGGCTACTTACTCTCAGTGCTTATCATGTAATGTATTATTATCTTAGGATCTTATTAAGGCACCAAAGAATAATGAGGCAAGTTCAATTAACCAAACTAAAAAATTCATTGAACAGATGACAGGAGAAAACTTAGATGGATAGAAAGTAGGCAGGAGATAAATATATACAACTTCAGTTTGGATTTCAGTTTTCAGGCTGTGGCACAGATCTTAAGTAGACTTTATAAATTTCACTTGCTTAGATGTTTAAGAGATTTTTACTTCAGATGGTACAGTTTGCTGTTACTGATATTACTGGCTAATAGATTATCACAGACCTGGGTCCTAACAGACTGGTACCCTTTCACAGTGCACACACACAACCTCTACTTAGTTAGCCACCCAATTCAAACATAAATCTCACTCCTAAGGTAAAACTTACAACAAAATCCAAATATACCAGATGGGATCCAGCTAATATGTACAATCTCATACTAACTAGATCAGGAATTCTTCTGTCTGAGAAGATCTATTCCTATCCCTGCTTATATCTATGGCCACTTGAGGAAAGTCACTGCTCTTCCACCTCAGCTTTGGCCCCTAAATAAAACAACCAGTTCTCCTTGTCTGAGTATTATTTGCTTCCTCAGCTCATACTGAAATATATCCTCAGAACAGATATGTTTATCACACAGTTAAGGCAATAGATGGTTCACTTTCAGGAATCCAAATCCAGAAGCATATAAAACTTTTTCTGTCAGAGAGATAACCTTCTCCCTTTCTGAGTCATCTGGTGGATACAGATTAGTGTATCCAATCAGGCATACTAATCAGGGTGCTTCCCCTATTTCTAGGGAGTTTATTTTCCCACTCTGATATGTAAACTTCCCATCTACAGACAGATCTGCATTTTAGACCCTCTTTTACTGTGCAATCCATCACAGCACACTGCACAGGAAACCACAAAAGTATATTAAAAGGTCCTTAGATCTTAATGCACAACCGTGCTACTCTAGGAAAAATATTTATTTATCTGAGCCTGATGACAGTGCTGTTGTGTGTTGGTGTGGCAGAAGTGAAAGGATCCTGTTTCAGCCAGGGAAAATAGTGCAGATTCTCTTTTAGCTTTAGAGAATCCTATTTAAGCACCGCTTTCTTCTAATGCTAACAGAGGATCTGATTGGGGGGAAGGCAGTCACTAGGACCCTGTGAAACATTTAAACACAAGGTCAAGAAAGATGTGGTAGATTAATTCTCACATCTCCTGACATCTTCCCCTAAGACAAAGTAGACCTGAGCCTAGTGGTGAAGAGGCGTGCCCTGCCCCTGAACTCCACATGGAGTTTTGGTGGGGCAGGGCAACCATAGTGGGTGCCATTTTTGACAGAAAGGCCCTGAGAAGGACTCACCATAGACAGGCCCAGTAAGCCTGGTGATGTCCATCCTAGTGGCCACCACCCAACTGGGCCTGGCCACTGTGTAGGCCAGCCAGACATTTCCAAGAGGGAGGATGCCAGGGGTAGGAGAGAAACCAAAGATGGGGAGGAGAAAGATAGGTTGGCTACTAGGGGAAAGGAGAAAAGGAAGGAGGAAATTGAAAGAAGTTATAGGGGTTGCCAGGATACAGAGGAAACAGTGGGAGAGGGGACATGGGGCAAATTAGATGCCCCACACAATTCCCTAATACTAAATAGAAACTCTGAAGCTGGCCTTCTTTAAGCAGCTGGCAGTTGGTGATAATACATGTTTGATGGACCACAAGTGGAGTCCTTACCTTAGGCTGGTCATATCAATGCTTTTATAACTATTAATATGCGGTAAGCAGTAGATGTTAGTACTCCATATTGAAGTTATTTTAAAGAAGCTGATAGCTTCAGACAAGAGTTGCTAGCTGTGACCTGAGAAATTTCTGGAGATTTGGTTGGATTGTGTAGAGGGGCAAATTTGTGGCAGATTTAACTAAAATCTATGGTATACCATAAACTCTGCTCTTTGAAGTTGCCATTTCCACAAGAATGATTATTCTGTGTAGAAATCTATTGTAATTCTGAGAGGACTCCAGAGCTCATCTGAAGGTTGGTATCCCTATTGTAAGGGCCACTGTACAACTTAATTTTTCTATTGTCTAATGTTTTGTTATTGCTATTGAATCTTGACTCACTGTTTTATTTACCTTTTCTGAACAACACCAATGCAGGTCTGTTTCCAATGCTGGGAAAATGTCAGGCATCTATCTAAGCAGTTATACCTTTCTAAGTCCACTAAAATCTATAGTTTTTAGGGTATATTTCTGCCAAGTACCTGTATTATACTAACTGAGACCATTAGGGCAATCTAGTGGAATAATATCTTGCTGAAGCAACTCACCAACATCATTTTAACTCAGTGCAAGACGCTCATGTGCTTCTCTGGGAAGATTCTTGAGTACCTCTGAAAACAAAATAAAAAAACCCGGTAAAAACATCATAAGTATCAGTAGAAAAAAAGTGGGTCTGATACATCTCCAGTATCTAGTACATGTTGGTAAGAATTTAATGAGTACAAAAACAAAACAAAAAAACCTATTTGCCATTTCTGGTTCTCTCTAAACGTATTAATAAATCAAAGTAAGGGAAATGTTATGTTGGAGATAGTCATCAGACAAAGCAGAGGCACAGACATTTAGAGAAGTCCAAGGGTCCAATATAAGTCATTCTTTATTGACCATGATCTCCCTGGGGATGTTTTAAGTCCCACACAAAGCAAAGGCCTTGAACTCTCCATAATAATTTTTTTTAAAGTATGAGTACTTACAGTTTCACCTAGTAGCTTAAATTATTTGAGCAGATTTAGAATACTTTGGTTTTGAAAGATTTAATTTATTGATGTATAAGTGCATGTCAGATTCCAGAATAATCACTGAAAATGAACATTATGGATTTGTTTGGGGGAAGGGGAGCTGCCTTTCCTTTTCTCTGTCCTCTAAAGATTAAATAATCACACCAGATCCAAGATGTTGTGTGACAGGTATATATTAACAGTATTTTTTTACAGCTGAGCTCTAAAGACCTAAAAAAAGTCTCCTAATTGAAATGCTGACAAAACCTTTAACCTGAGAAGCATTGAAGGGGGGCACTGCTATAATTTTAATAAAGCTGTCAGATTAGATGACTGCATGGTTACAGCATGATATTAATACAACTTCTTAACTGACAATTAGTTAACTGGCTCCTAAAGAGGAAACCAGCTTATAGGATTTCCCTAATGAATGTAATGCTTTGTTTCTGAGCAAAACATATGCTTTGGATATATAATTAGAAAAAGACCCCCCCCCCCCCCCGCAATTGAGAGAGCATGTGCAGCTGAATAAAAGAGTTTATTATTATACCTGTGAGAGGTCAAAGTCTATGGGCCTGTAGCTTATGGTATTACGACAGATTACAAAATCATTCTATTATGTTAGTCAATCTGTTTCTAAGCATCAACTAGCAGGGAACTTGCACTGGAAACAAATAAGATACCCTTTGACTCCCCCACTACCACCACCAAGGTCTTGTGATAGGTCAGCTGTTGATGGCATCATCATTCCTGTCAGATCACATGTCAAACCCAGCTGATGGCTTTGATACTGAGAACCATCTTCGCCCACAATGAGAGTGCTTCAGAAAGCAGACTTTTTAAAAGAGCTGAAACTAGTCTGAAGTCCCTTACTCATGCTAATGAGAAAGGGGGGGGCACTCACATTTCAACTGACCTTCCTCATAAAATAAATCACTCAAGAAAGAAAAAAGAAAACAGAATTTGCCATAATCAGCATCGATAGATTGGTTCATTAGTTTAAATAGAGAACTGGGGAAAAGACCCTGAGCATCAGAAGATATCAACCTTTCTACAGTGAAAGCTAGCTGTTATCAGCATTTTAAGACGCAGGAGCAAGCCACCTATATCCTATGATATAGAACCCACTTCTAAGTGTTAACTCCCCCCCCCAAAAAAATGTATTAAATCAAACTATAGTGGAACTACTCGAGATACAAAAATGTAGAACATTCTAAAAGGGTTTGTTCTTGTGATTTGATTACTGTCGAAACACTTGACAATTCTTTGTTTGTATGCCCCAAATATGATAAGATACGGATGAAATATATGAACTCCACTTTTGCAGTGTTCCCAATGGCAAGAGTGTTACAAAATTCCATATCTCCTGAATACTTTTGATGCACTTTTTTGTGAGAATGTTGCAAATTTCATTCTTGAGATCAGTAATTTCTAATCGTGTTTTTTCTCACCTGTAATTTTTCTTTATTATACATATCCGTTTTGTAATTTTTTTTGTTTTTGTATGCCAATAAAGGCCATTGTGACCCCTCTCTTTCTAAACCCTTCCCTGTCTCCACTCCTAAGTCTCCAGGAACTTCCCAAACCAAAGTTGCCAACTTTAATTATGATGCAGCCATGTGCCAGAAAATCCCACCTCTCCTTTGCAAATTTGCCTGTCAATCACTTTCCCTCCAAAAATTTCCCCAAGCTGCTTTTACCCACACCACTGTTATAGTTACCTCACAAATATGAGTATGGGCCCCTACCATAGGGGCAGCAGTGGCGTAGGAGGTTAAGAGGTCGTGTATCTAATCTGGAGGAACCGGGTTTGATTCTCCGCTCTTGCCACCTGAGCTGTGGAGGCTTATCTGGGGAATTCAGATTAGCCTGTGCACTCCCACACACGCCAGCTGGGTGACCTTGGGCTAGTCACAGCTTCTCAGAGCTCTCTCAGCCCCACCCACCTCACAGGGTGTTTGTTGTGAGGGGGGAAGGGCAAGGAGATTGTAAGCCCCTTTGAGTCTCCTGCAGGAGAGAAAGGGGGGATATAAATCCAAACTCTTCTTCTTCTTCTACCAGAGTAAAAGCTGCTGGTGCAGGGAGGTTCAGGATGAAAATGGTTGATTTCCACTTCAAAAATGGGAGCAGAGTCAAACCGTTTTGGGAAAAACTGGGACCTTTTGAGCACGGTTTCAGCGTGCCCACTGCAGCTTCTGCCCCACAAACAATCATCAGGCAGCAGCCACCAGTATTCCCCACTCTGAAGCTGTCAAATGCACGTTCAACTCAGGGGCCATCCTGATTGGTGGCCGCGGCTGCTGCTGTTACTGCTACTAGGTGGGATTTTTTTTTACTTTTTCCCTATCGTATCCACATCTGTGTGGGTATGCACAGACTGACATAGAAATGAGGAGACGAAAAAATGGCTTATAAAAACAAACCGAAAAATTACTTGTCCCTGGATTAGAACCGGCAAGCTTTTAGACTGCAGCACAAGGCTGCCTTACTCATCTAAGCCACAGAACCTCTAGTGGCAAAAGGGGATAAATACTAGGCTATAAGTGAATGCAAGATGTTTAAACTGTGCTGGGGACAGAAACTGTGGGGATTCATGGTGGTGTGTTTCGAGTAAACCTGAATGACAGTGGGACCGGTGTATCAGAATCATGCTGCTTTCAGCCCAAAGAGAAAAAAACTTGTCCTGTTCAAAAATCAGCCCCAATTCCTTCATACACATTAAAAAAAAATACTCATCCCTGGCAGGACTAGAACTGGCAAGCTTTCACACTGCCTCAGTCACCTAAGTCACAGAAGCTATAGTGGCAGAAGGGGATAAATACTAGGCTTTAAGTGAGTGCTCCCTTGCATTGTTATATAACTGACCCCATGTTGCTACAAATAGACGTCGATCTCAGCTCCACGATATTAAAAAAAGGGGGCTGCGCGCACATCGCGCACAGCCCACTGCTTCCTTATTGGGCAAAAGGCTCTACGTCGCTACCAGGGGTGGGAAACTCAACTCGGAGTCACCCCCCAGACTTCCCCACTGCTCTGCGTTCGGTGCGTGGTTTGCAAAAAGGTGCACTTCCGACCAGGATCCGAAATGATGCGTGTTGAGGGATGAGAGGAGCAGCAGAATCAGGGTGACTGCATTGTCACTGCTGGTGCAGTGGGGAATGCTGCAGGACCCTGGGGTATTTGCCGTGAGGAGCGTGCATCAAATCGTGAGTGGGGAATCGACCAATGATTAGCACAGAAAGGGTTAAGCAATTCCTTCCCTTTTTCAATGTACTTCCATTTTCAAATTAGTGACTATATTTACAATGTTAGTAAAAGCCTTATATTTGAAAGGCAAATTCAGATATAGCTTACACTTCCTTGACATCAGCATGGTAGCACCTGCTCTTTATAAATGGTATGATTTGTGTCTTGTGATGCATGTTCTTCACACAGTTCATGACTTTTATGTGTTTCATAGAAAAGGCACTGAAAAGAGACATTGATATGGCTATTTATTGGATGAGATCAAAAGGTTCCTTTTACAGTTAATCTCCATATTTTCCGCAGTAAGGAATAAACACTTTCTTAAAAATAACCTTGCAGGTGTTCAAGCATTTCAATTTGAGAAATAAACAATTGTTGTGTAGAAACTTTGCTTCTCACCCAGCAAGAACCTAGAGTTTCTCCTGAGCTTTACTCCATCTATTTAGATCCCCATTATGAAACATCATTATCAGAATAAGCTTTCCCAACCAATAGGTAGCCAGAAGGCCTCCAATGGTTTGAGACTGTTCTGTACAAGTCAGATCTCAGGGTCAGTAAATGTACAAAAACTGATCCGTGTGAATGGATTTCCGTGGGCAGAAGCAGCCTATGAAGCATGACTTTCTTTCTGCCCTCCTACCTGGAGCCTCAAATTCTGTTTCTATGGATAACAATATTTGGGGGGTGGATTTGGTGTGGGAGGTCTATGCAAGACAGTTATCTTAGAAGATAAATCCCTCTGCCCAGACAAATGCTGTATTGGATCCAAGGCACTGCAATTGATTTTCACAATTTTTGGTGCATTTCTTCTTTTCTGGAAGTAGTTCTGCAATAAATAAGAAACCATTGCTGGGCATAAGGAACAGAAGGCAAGACTGCCTTCAAGATTGCATTGATGTGTAGCTAATATCATAATCAACATTGTATCAGTAAACTCCATACAGCTGAATAAGAAGCCCCAGACAATCAAGTAGTTGGTCACTTTGGGCCAATTTCTTATCTTCTGTGAAAACCTTATGGGAACTCTTAACAGTAACAGCATCAGCCCTCCTTGTTCTTTGCATCCATGACCAACCAGATGACAATCTTGCCTGGTCTCCTTGTAGCCCAGTGGTCTCTCCCCCCCAGAGCAACTGAGCCAAAAGTTAAAGGGAAAATTTATTTCACCAGATAAGACTCCAACACTCAGGTGGAGAAGGAGGAATCAAACATGGTTCTCCAGATTAGAGTCTACCTCAGGGGTCTGCAACCTGCGGCTCTCCAGATGTTATTGGACTACAAATCCCATGCTGGCAGGGGCTGATGGGAATTGTAGTCCATGAACATCTAGAGAGCCGCAGGTTGCAGACCCCTGGTCTACCTGCTGCTAACCACTACACCACACACAAAGCTATCAGGGAATAGCTTTGGTCAAGAACTCATGCTGGTGCCATTTTGAAGGCAGCACAGAACATATCCATCCAGACTGACTGCAAGCACAGCTTTAGCATGGCACTTCGGCCTGCAGCAGGTGCACTGTCTCTGGGCCAGGCTCCCTTCTATTCATATGTATGAAGGACTACCTCTGTCCAATCATATGTGGGATTTTATTCATATTGCCCATGACAATACATGTGAATACTCTGAACTAAAGCTCATTGTGTTTGTATTTTTCCAGACTTTGTTCTGCTACATACTGCATAGACATTTTATTCATGATCTTAGTTTATGATCATAATTCGTTGCACGAACAGTGCAATAGTAAATCGGCCATGGAAAGGGAGTGTGTATCTATGGTTTCTGCATGCTTAGGGATGAAAGCAATTACCCAGTGATATTAAGCCAAGCAAAGAAATCTTATTTGCATAGGTCAGTGTGTTCACTGTGTTTAACGTAATGCTGTCACAGAAATATGGGCAGGGAATGTGCACACGACTGGTATTTAAGAAGCATGGCTAAACTGTTCATTGATGAAACACATTTAATCTTTGCAGAAAACACAATTCAGTGAATCCTGGTAAGGTCAGGGTCAGATTAGGTTACCCATTGTATAAGCTTTCATTGCAAAAAAAAAAAAAAGCTAGAGCAAGGCACAACTTCTCTGCTTAGTCTTTCATGCTCAGCTCAGTCCAGAGTCATTATTCCACTTTTAATTTAATGTCACCCTGTTTGTGGTTGCCAAATATTTCATCCAGAGTTCAGTTGCCAAGATAAGGGCTGTTAAGTCACATCTTCTGACCTCAAAAGCCTCTTTGGCATTTGCAGGTTTTCTTCATCAAATTTCCCATCACTTACAAGAAAATCGTCCTTTTCAGAACCATACAAATATCATCCAGATCATGTATGCTATCAGAAAAGGTCTGGAATTTTTTAAAAAAAAATAACAAAAAAGTAGAAAGATTACTGGTGCAACCCATATCTCATGTCAACAACTAAGCATTTCGATTGGATTTTCAGTAGATGTATATGATGCGAGGTGAGCACAAATAAAACTAGAACTATTTGAAAAATGGGAAAACTAGAGTGTGGTTTGCTTGTTATTTCCTTTTTCCTCATAATTTCCCTGTGGCAGGGGAAGCTTCCCTCCAGGTATGAACAACCTGTTTCCAATCATAGAAGCAAGTAGAAAGGCAGTCACTGAATGATGCTTCACAAGTATAATTTTCAAGGTGTACTCATAAGAATTTATCATATAGTTAGGCCACTCTGGGGGGGGGGGAGTTGAAGGGTCTCCTGGAATGTGGGTGCCCACCTCACTGGTGCATGTGGCAAATTTGCCAGTGGAGGGGGTAAATACTCAGGTGGCTGGGTGCCTCGTGAGTCCACAGTGCCCAACCCCACAAGTTGCCACCATTATCAAGCCCCGTCAGTACAGAAAAATTTGCTGGGATGGTTGGGGGGTCCCAGGGCATTCCTGGAAGTGTAGCTGATCTAAGTCAGTTTCCACTGGACGTTTGGGCTGGGTACATTGCTAATACAGGAGTCCAACTTACACTACCTGAAAGTATGGTGAAAGTCTGTTTTGGGCCATGGGGGATCCTCTGGCAGTTGGGTTTTTTTTAATTTTCACTGCCTGGATCTCCTCTGCAGGTGATGTGGTGATTTAGCATTGGCACAAACTCTGGCCATCGCAGCCCTCTAGATTGGATTGTTAAAACCCTGCAGAGAATACAAATGGTACAACAGTCATGGCAAGTGGTACCAGGTGACTTTGGCTTAGGTGCTGTAACAAACTGAGCTAGCATTCCAAACCCCTCTTTACAGGTGCATTAGTATTACAATCTACACTTATTACAACCAAAGCCCACTGTTCAGAATCCTTAAGTCATTATTGCCCAGGCATTCATTTCCAAGTTCATAACAGAAGAAACTGATGCCACAATATAGTTTTAATATATAAAGCAGTATAATGTTTCTATCTGCTTAATATAGACTGCCAACAAATTTGCAGTGCATGCCCCAGTCAAATATTTCTAAATCCATTTACATCAGTGGTGTCAGAAAAGCGTAATTCTGTTTAGAATTATTTTCATTCTAGTAAATATGTATGTTAAACTGGTGAACATGGATTGATATCCATATGGACTAATATTGGATGTGTTTCACCAAATCGGTTTGTTTCATAACTGTAATGTTTTTAATATGCCATTAAAGGCTTGTGTTTTGTTAAAAAATATGTATGTTAATTATAGGAACTAAATCAGCGATGCAAAAGGGATTATTGAAGAGGAAAGACATGCTAGAGGTGATCAGAGGCCACTATATTGATCCATTCCCCCATCTGATTTAACCTGCTGCTTTTCAGCAGTCACATCTAATAAACGCTCATGAAGTAAAGCTTAAGCAGGAGGAAAAACTGCCTGGAAAGAGCATTAAGAACAACTTTACATGCTGGATTTAATAGCAGCAGTCTATGATACTTATGATGCTGACCCCTTTTTGGAATTTTCAGTGTTTAGCTGAATAATTAACAAGCACTCCTTTTTAATTAAATACTAGCGGGGCCCGGCCACGTGTTGCTGTGGCTTATTGTGGTGAAATGGGAAAGGAACAGTAGGAGCAAATCAATTGCAGAGGCCAGCAGTACGTGCTCATGGAAACGCACAGGCTGATACTGTGCCATGTCATTGATGTGTGTGACCGCATCCACCCTCACTTCTGTTCCCTTGCATGGCACCCCTCCCCCTACCTACCTCCCCTTTCCCTTTGCTAGAGTGGGTGGTCATATCCAGATGCTGGACCCCCCTCCCTTGCATGCCACCCCTCACTCTCTCCCCTCCCTAACTTATCTTCCCTTCCATGCCTCTCCCTCTGTCTCTTCCCTCTCCCATCCTCTCTTCCCTTGCATGCCACCCCTCCCTGCCTCCCCCTCCCTCCCTTCCGTTTCCCTCTGCTAGGGTGGGTGGGTCATATCCAGATGCTGGGCCCACTCCCTCCCCTCCCTTGCATGCCACCCCTCTGCCAGCAGAATTTCCCACCCGGCAGAAACATGGCAGCGGCAGCGGCTCCTGACAAAAGCTGAAAAAGCTGAAAGCTGTAATTGACCATCCACAGAGTTGATGGACATTATTCTTAGTTCTTAAGAGTTGTTAAATTGAGAGGTTAGCTTGAAATTCTTAGTTGATTGTATTGTATTTTCTCCTGAGGTGACATTAGTAATTAGGTTGTTTTAGGTAGCAGATAGTGAACTTGTTATATTATTGGTAGTTGTGGTATATTATTGGTAGTTGTAAGTATAGGAGCGATGAGATGCTATTTTGATTAGTTATTAGTTTATTATACTGACGCTGCAATGAACTACGTAGACATTTAGTCCTAGGCATAGTTTGTAAATTGACTATATTATAGAAAGTCATCATCTGGTTTATTTACATTGTTAGTCATGATGTCACTTTCTTGTTTTTTTGCTGTTTGATGCTCTATTATGATGATGATTTGTTATTAGGTTATTACCAGTATGTTGTTATAATGCTACTATGAAATAATGTTACTATATTGTTGTTATGAAATGTTATTATTTTGATTGTTTTGATTATTGATATTCAGTGGCATATCTGCCTATGGACAAGGGAGGGAACTTGCCCCCACGCGCCCCCTTGTGGTGGGCGCCAAAAATGCAGGTTCGTGTGTGGTTTTCTAGTATTTTTAGTGTTTTTCTGTTTTTGGCCTGCAAGGGGTGCAGTTTTTAGGCTAGCAGCACCAAAATTTCAAGGGTTTTTCGGGAGACTCTCCTGATGAAATCACCCAGATTTGGTGAGGTTTGGTTTAGGGAGTCCAAAGTTATGGACTCTTAAAAGGTTTAGGGAGTCCAAAGTTATGGACTCCCAAAGGGAGTGCCCCATCCCCCATTGTTTCCAATGGGAGTTAATAGGAGTTTCCAATGGGAGTTAATGGGTGGTATCATCAGGAGAGTCTCCCAAAGATACTCTGAAATTTTGGTGGTGCTATCTTAATAATTGCATCCCTGACAGCAGGCACCCCCTAAATTTCCCCAGATTCTCCATTTAAATCCACCCCCTTCCTGCCAATGCTTGTTTTCTTTCTTTCTTTTATTCTCTCAATGCCTAATAAAGGTTATTATTATTATTAAATCCACCCCCTTCGGCATGAATTTAAAGGGAGAATGTGAGGTCCCCAGTTTAAACATTGAAAGTGATGCTTTTTCAGGATGGGGGAGAATCCACCCCAAAACAGCATCACTTTCAATGTTGTTTAAACTGGGGACCCCAGATTCTCCCTTTAAGGTGGATTTAAACGGAGAATCTGGGCTCCCTAGTTTAAAATCATTTAAAATGATTCTGTTTGGGGGTGGATTCCAGCATCACTTGTTTAAACTAGGGAGCCCAGATTCTCCTTTTAAATCTACCTTAAAGGGAGAATCTGGGGTCCCCAGTTTAAATAACACTGAAAGTGATGCTGTTTCCCCCAATTGGGGGGACTGGATGTAACACCATAAAATGTTTTCATAGCAGTAATAAAACATTTTGAAAGCATTTTGAAAAAAATTTAAAAAAAAATTATGTCTGCTGTGTGGCATGGATCATTGCTGTGTTCAGATTTGTGAGTTGGGACATGTTCTATAATGTGATGGTGACTTTGAAACAACCTGGTGTAAAAAAAAATCACTGTTTTTGCCCCCCCCGGCTCCATTTTCCCTAGATACGCCTCTGTTGATATTTTAAATACTGTTTATTGTTGTGTCTTGATATTTAATTATTGTTGCTCTGCTTATCAATGTTGTATTGTTGTATCAAGATTACTGATGTTTTGATCCTGTATTACCGTTTATTTTTGTGTGTATTATGTTTGTTGTACACTGTCCTGAGTCATGGGGGGTTCTCGGGTTTGAACCCCCCACATTCATGTCCGAAGCTCCGCCCACCCGTTTGTGGGTTTTTTAAACATTTAGTGCTTTTTTGGTTTTTGGCCTACAGGGGGCGCGTTGTTTGGGCTAGCAGCACCAAACTTTTAGGGATTGTTTGGGGGACTCTTCTGATGATACTACCCAGGTTTGGTGAGGTTTGGTTCAGGGGGGCCAACGTTATGGACTCCCAGAGGGGGTGCCCCATCCTCCATTGTTTCCAATGGAAGCTAATAGAAGATGGGGGCTACACCTTTGAGGGTCCATAACTTTGGACCCCCTGAACCAAACTTCACCAAACTTGGGATGTATTATCAGGAGAGTCCCTTATTGATACCACCCAGGTTTTGTGAAGTTTGGTCCAGGGAGTCCAAAGCTATGGACTCCCAAAGGGGGTGCCCCCATCCCCCATTGTTTCCAATGGGAGCTACTAGCTTAACCATTGCACCCGACAGCAGGCACCCCCCAGATTTCCCCAGATTCTCCTTTTAAATCCACCCCCTTCGGCATGGATTTAAAGGGAGAACCTGAGGTCCTCAGTTTAAAAGAAGAAGAAGAGTTTGGATTTATATCCCCCCTTTCTCTCCTGTAGGAGACTCAAAGGGGCTTACAATCTCCTTGCCCTTGCTCCCTCACAACAAACACCCTGTGAGGTGGGTGGGGCTGAGAGAGCTCCGAAAAGCTGTGACTAGCCCAAGGTCACCCAGCAGGCGTGTGTGGAAGTGCACAGGCTAATCTGAATTCCCCAGATAAGCCTCCACAGCTCAGGTGGCACAGCGGAGAATCAAACCCGGTTCCTCCTTTATAGTGGATTTAAAAGGAGAATTTGGGCTCTCTAGTTTAAACACCATTGAAAGTGATGCTGTTTGGGGGTGGATTCCAGCATCACAGTGGCTGCCCGGGGGGTGGGGGGTGGGCAAAACTCAGATTTTGCATCAGGCTCCATTTTCCCTCTAGGCCTCTGCCCAGAGGGGAGGGGCAGGGCAGGGAAGTCTGCCATCCCCGACCTCGGAGAGCTGCTTTTATAAGCGCTAGGCCAGGGACGGGGCTTGGGAAGGCATGGCCATGTCCTAGGGGTGGGTGGGGGTGTGGCCCCACCCCCAAACCCCCCATAAAAATCTATAACTACGTCCCTGCCCTGAGTGCTTCGGGGAGGGCGGTATATAAATTAAATTACCATACGATCGGTTTTATAAATTGAAATCAACAGGCCTGCAGGTGTCCATATTAAGGTAGGGGGCATGGTTCAGTGGTAGAACATCTACTTGGCATGCCGAAGGTCCCAACTTCATGGATGATGTGAAAAAAAATTCTTCCAGAGTTTCTGGAGAGCTGCTGCCAGTCTCAGTGGACAATGGTGACACTGATGGATCGATGGTCTCATTCAGTGTAAGGCATTTTATATTTTTGTGTGTTTACGTTGTAAGCCTTTTTTGGAAGAAAGCTTAAGCATTTTAAGGTACTGATGTTTTTATCAGGACAGGTGATTTACAACTACTGAGAACTATTAATTTAGTTTAATTGAAACAAAGTTATTGTGAATTTCTTTGTGACGGTTGCTGTTTAAATTTTAAATTGCTTCTTGAACTCACCTGTCCTTTAAAGGTATTTTGGGGACTGGTGTGAGAATTGCCTTGAGGCAAACTATCTTCAGTACACATGTGCTGCTTTACCTTTTTGAGTAAGTCTTAAGAATGAAAGCTTTCCTAAGTAAAACATATTACTGCAGGTGTTGCCCCCGGGTGCCTCTGGTTTCATGCCACCTTTAACTCTGAAAAAATATTGGTATCCCAGTTGAGAAGGTTGACTACTGAAGGTAAACATGGCCCTTGTGGGGTCTAGGCAACAAGTAGGCCTGGCGACAAGCAAAGGTTAAAGATGTCAATTTATAGCTAAACAAGTTGCCATTAGTGTAAGAGTCAGCAGTTTTGGAGAGCTTTAAAAAAAACCTCTAAAATCATTACATTTATCTGCAATAATCTCCTTAAAATTTCCATTAAAACACAATACTTGTGTGAAGAACATAATTGCTGCAAAATGGAAATGGCACTTTTTTACTTTGGGAGAAGAAAAAAGACATATCAGAGCACTTGATTAAGCGGACCATGAGAGCCAGACATAATTCCATTAACACACTGTTCTAAAGCCATTTTGTTATAAATTAGTCATCAAATGTGAAGGACAAAATAAGTTCTCCTATACAAGAAGTGTCAATTCATTAACAAAAAAAGCATAATGTCTTTTTCCCCCCAATGTCCTTTACTATAAGCGGTTTCTTCTCCATTGTTCACTAGGTTTTCAGAGCTCTTAATACTAAGCAGGAATGCCAATTATAACCCTGTTAAACAAGACTTGCACATCACTGGTCCATATCTCTGAGATAAAATAGCTTGATGAAAAGTGGCAATTATTTTTTAAAAAATCAAAAGGCAAATCTGGGAGCAAATTACATCCCTCGCTCTTTTTCTCTCTCTCTTACCCCTTCTCTCTTTAAAAAAAACCCCTATAACTTCAGTAGTGGGGAGAATTTCATTCAAAGAATCGAAGATGAAACCATGCAAGGGAGGTATGATTGGGTAACAGGCAACTTCATTTTCTACTTAGCTTTGCAGTACAACAGTTTTGAAAGAAGGACATTATTTCAGTTAAAATTATCCTGGGTCATTTGTATATTGTGTGAAATTTTGTATTTAGGTATGATTTGTAGCATATTTATAGATTTAGTGGGATTATGACACCAGTACAAACAGCACTTGAGAAATCTGTGCAGACTGGCTTCCAGCCCACTGCAAGCATATCCATTCCTACACGGGAGTGGATTTTGCTATGCCATTATAACAGATCTTGTGGTGGTATGGACTCCCTTTGCCCTAACAGTACATAAAAGAGGGAATGACCCAGAACTACCACATTCATATAGACCAATATTGTTATTAAATGTGGACTATAAATTATTTGCTTACATTTTGGCTAGTAGACTGAGATACTGCATTTGTAGGATGATTCATGAAGATCAGACATGCTTTGTTCCTAAAAGATTCATGAAAGATAACATATGATATGTGGTTGATGCCTTTGAACTTTCAAATATATAAAAAAAGAAGACTGTGTTTATCTTTTTAGATGCAGAGAAAGCTTTTGACAATACTTCCTGGAAATTTATGCTAAAGGTTCTGGAACATTTAAATTGCAGTCCCAGTTTTTTAGAATGGATACAAAGAATATATACTAGATAAAAAGCGAGAATTTTAATCAATTGCACCTTAATAGAAGAGATTCAAATTGAAAAAGGAACAAGACAAGGATGTCAGCTATTACCATTACTATTTATACTAATGTTTGAATTCCTTGCAAGAATCAGACAAGATCCTAGAATCAAAGGTTTGAAAATATATGGTATAGAATATAAGACAAAAAGCTATGCAGATGATGTGGCACTGACAATACCTAAACATAAATCTTCAATAAAACATCTGATGTATCAAATCGAACAATACAGGCAATTCACCAGATTTAAAATAAATTGTGCTAAAACAAAAATTGTCACAAGATTTTCAACCAAACAAGAAGTAAAATATATTGAAAAGAAAACTGTTTGTGACATTTCCACCAACAAATTTAAGTGCTTAGGTATCAACATAAATGGTCACCTGAACAATTTATTTTGAGATAATTATGGGGTAACTTGGAGGAAGATTCAAGAAAATCTGCAAAGATGGTCCAAACAAACTGTTGTGGTTAGGAAGAATAGCAAGTGTTAAAATGAATATCTTGCTTAAGATTAATTTTCTATTTCAAATGTTGCCTACATATATTAATGAGAAGATTCTTAATACATGGCAAACATAATTAATGATTAATTAATAATAATTAATGATTTGTTCAGCCAGTTTGAGCTGAGTGCCATATTTTAATGTTCTAAGCTTGTTGTAACACGCCCAGAGCCCCTCGGGGATTGGGTGGGATATAAATCAGATGGAT
Source organism: Sphaerodactylus townsendi (assembly GCF_021028975.2). NCBI lineage: Eukaryota > Metazoa > Chordata > Lepidosauria > Squamata > Sphaerodactylidae > Sphaerodactylus > Sphaerodactylus townsendi. The sequence goes on along the minus strand of NC_059425.1, from coordinate 123,075,995 downwards.
GGATGGATGGATGGATGGATGGATGGATGGATGGATGGATGGATGGATGGATGGATGGATGGATGGATGGATGGATGGATGGATGGATGGATGGATGGATGGATGGATGGATGGATGGATGGATGGATGGATGGATGGATGGATGGATGGATGGATGGATGGATGGATGGATGGATGGAGAAAATTTTTTGTGTGGGCCTACAAAAGACCAAGAGTAAGATTTAAAGTATTACAAGATGGGGGGGGGGGGAGAGCAGGAATGGTGTTACCAAATATTAAATTATATTATTATACAACTGGACTAACTCAAATCACTGATTGGATACTAAACCCTATTCACAATATTGTGAAATTAGAAACTGTGGGTCAGGTATACATCAGGTATACATAGCTATTTATGGCAAGAAAGAACAGATTCAAAGAAAAAGCTGATAAAAAGATTCACATTTAATAAGCAAAAGATTATTTGAAATATGGGGAAAAACATATTCAAGACTCATCCTTGCAACTTCACCTCTAAAATCTCCAATAGAAGTGTGCTATGATATTGAAACTGTGAAGAATGGTAATATAATATACAAAGAAAGTATTAACAAACAAGGGGAACTTAAATTGTGGCAAACAATAACGGCCGAGGGAAGCAAAATACAATGGCTGACACATTTTCAGATTTAATCTAGACTTAGAAGAAAATTAAGTTCACAGAATGGAAAACTATGGGGCTTAACAGATTTTGAAAAAGAGATCATAACACAGAAACAACATTTAATGGGCAGAATATATACAGGATTCTACTGAAAATGGAAACAGAAAAGGAACAAGTAAAAACATGCATGATAAAATGGATACAAAACTTTAAGGAAAAGATAACTTTTCAATAGTGGGAATCATTATGGACTGAAAACATTAAACTCACTGCAAGTCAGATACTGAAGGACAATTGGTATAAAATGTTTTTAGATGGTAAATGACACCTGAAATGATTAAGAAGATGACTAAACAACATGACGGTGTCTGCTGGAGATCTAATGAAGAAGTTGGAACTTTTTAAAATATGTGGTAGACTTGTAAAAAAACTAAGAAGTTGTGGATAGAAATACATAAGAGGATACGGCAGATAATCAGATTTAAATTTATTGTCGAAGGCTTTCATGGCCGGATTCAACTGGTTTTGGTGAGTTTTCCGGGCTGTGTTGCCATGGTCTGGTGGATCTTGTTCCTAACGTTTCGCCTGCATCTGTGGCTGAAGATGCCAGCCACAGATGCAGGCCAAACATTAGGAACAAAATTCACCAGACCACGGCCACACAGCCCGGAAAACTCACCAGAGCCAAATTTAAATTTCCTCCCACTGCAAAAACAATGCTATTGATATACTACTAGAAAAGCTTCCTAAGAAACTGAATGAACTGTGTTGGCACTTAATAACTGCTTCAAGCATTATAATTGCAACAAACTGGAAATCTGATAAAGGCCTCATGATAGAATGCTGGAAAGATAAAATCAGAGAATATGCTATCATGGTCAAACTAACTAATCCTGTAAATCATCCAAAATATGAATTTGAGGAGAAATTGAGTCCTTATTTTTCATATCAACCTGACCTGAACGTGCACCTAGCAACATATCGATATCTCAATATGACAACAGAGAGTTGGCTTTTGCAAGGAACAGTACAAGTCTCTTTTTGACTCCACCATACCTCCTCTGCTCTCCTTCCACCCTCTTCAATAATCGGGAGGGCTGTTTAAAACTTTATTTCAAACAAGCCTCTATTGTAAAACAAGCAGCAGGAAGAGAGGGAGTTTGTGTGAGACAGTGGAGGGGAAAGGAGGTGGATCTAGCACATGGTCCCCTTCTTCAGCCATGTGTGGTCCAAGGAATTGTTTTGCCTCTTTCATTTGGAGGGATCACTTTTGGGATGGGCTAGAATAGTGATATAACTGCAATCATAGGTATTTGATATAACTGCAATTTAAAGGGCTTTAACAAACGAATTAACTACAAGTGTGATGAGATCTGTGCCTTTAAGAAGGAGTTGATGGAGGAGGTGAAGGTGGAGTTAAGAAAACCAGGAAAAGCAGAGGTCCTGTGAGAATTCAGCAAGCAAGTTGTAGGGCAGGCAGAGATTGGCTCCTCACATGTAAACAGAGAAATGCTACAGCCCCACTAGCATAGCTAAGAGTCCTGAGGTAAGTGTTCCATGCATAAAGGGGCCTTAATTACCCAATTCTTCATGGCCTGAAGTTAACATATCAAATAATCCTTTGACATTAATATTTCAGACCAAACTTTTCCATTTGTTCTACTCTAACATGTAGACTTTTTTCCCTATAAAAACAAGTACAGTACAACCACACACAGCCAAGTAATTTCAAAGAAATCATCTTTATTATATCGAAGAACCATTTTTAAAAAAGCAATATTAATAATTTCTAATACATATTTTCTAACATTGTCATGGATAGCAGATTAAAAAATAGAAGGCGGAGATATGGTGATTCTAATAAAAACACATGAATGCACAATTTTAAAACATATGGGGAAAGTGCATTTACCAGCAACAACCACAAACAAGATACCCTTGAACAGTTTAAGAAGTTATGTGTAATTATTTTAAAAGTTTAAACAAGAACAACAAAATCACATGATTGCCTGCATTTGGCTTAGCAGCCAAGAAAATAATAAAAGCAGCTTTTAAAAGTGCTTCCCCTCCCTATCCGAGAGTAATGACTTTCAGACCTACTTAACGGGAATGCGCTCAAAAAGCCATTGCTTAGGAGAGCAAAGCTGTCATACTGTAGTTCTGGGAGCACACACAAGCTCTCTCAGTGTAAATGAAAGATTGCTTTGAGCTGCTCTCCATCATATGATGCCTCAAATCAGTGTAATGCTATTAAGGGCAGCAGTTGGCTAAATCCAAGCATCCTGAAATCTGAATGCAAGCAGTACAAAAACAGACATCTTTAAAAACAAATAGTAACAGGCAGCTTGCTTGAACAGTAACATATTGAACAGCAGAAAGTTATTCTACCGCTCTGATCTCCCTGAAAGACACATTCTGCAACTTGAAGTCCTTTCTTATTTTGACTGAAACCCAAGAACAGTTCAGACCAGCACACTTACATTGTAAAGGAGCTTAACCCGGCTGATTCTTCAGAACTAAACCTGCCATAAATGCTGTGATATCAAGTAAAGTGGTTTGTGGATTTCATTCGTAGGCCAAAGGAACCACTCAAAATCAGTAAGGGCAATTCACATGATTAAAAGAGACCATACCAAACACCTTGGATTACTCAAAATCCACACTGATGTAGTATTAAGAGACTGAACTGACAAACATTCCAAGTATTCAAGGATGGATGGATGCATTTACACTGGCAATTTATTGCCAAATGCATTGCCATCATTGTGCAGTTTGCATTTTAGCAATAGTAGTTTGACTTTATTTTACTGCTCAAGATCCAGGAGTAGTTAATGGGCTTATCTAATGATTGATTGAAAGAGACTCCAGAAAGATTTTTGAACAGGGTGCTACAACTTCTGTCCTCCTGGGTACAAATAACTGGCATCCATTTCACCAGTAGTATGATTCATATTCCCTAAGTAAATGCAAGGGAAAATGGCATAGATACTGCTCTCCCTCTCAGACTTGAGCTACGATAAACAAAAAGAAATAGTTTACATTCTACAAACCATGGCAGTATAAATGATACAGAAATGAAGAGTCAGCATGGCATAGTAGTTACAGTGTTGGACTAGGATCTGAGAGAACCAGGTGTGAATCCCCATGCTACCAAGGAAACTTTATGGGTGACTTGGGACCATTCACACATTCTCAGTCTCACCTACCAAAAAGGGCAGGTGTGAGGATAACATGGAGAATAACGTAAGCCACTTTGTAGAGATGTAAATGAAGTAAATAAACAATTTGCTGCTGAAAGAGCAGTGTGAAAACAAAACATGTATGTAATTTAATGCTCTTTGAGAAGCTAGGAGGAAATACTTCCAATATGTCCTCAACAGCGATATTCAGAGTCTTGAAAATGCCACGGTTCTCCAACTTTAATCTCACTTTGCACATTCCAGTTTCAAGCATCATCAAGAGTACTGGATTTATTGAACACTCTACATAATGTTTTCAACTTAAAACTGGAGAATGATGGCTTCCAGAAACATTCCACTTTGCACAGAAAAACCATGAAGCTTATTGCTCAGTATGCTACTCAGGCCAAGAGTGGTGGGCATAATAGATGTAAGAAAGAACAGTTTAAACAGCCAGGAAACAAGGGGATACAGGGAAAAGAGAGCAACTTATTGTTCTGGAATAGGATGTTCTCTTATTTTCATGTTTCTATAGAAAAATGTCCTGATTCTGGTACAAGACTGATTTTTCCCCTACTCTCCATGCAGTGCAATACATAAGGGAAGGGAGAGAGGAAATAACAGGGGGGATTGGATGACACCCACAAGTAGTTGTAGGTTGCCACCTGTCTACATACTAATAGTCAAGTCAGCTAAATCTGAAGACACTTAAATCTGGTAATTGAAGCTATGAATAGGGAAGACAAATCTTTCTACAAACCTAAAAAATGTCCTTGGTTTGCAAATAAATGAGAAATCTAAAAATCAAAGCAAAACAAAAAATGTGGGTTAAAAAACCCAAAATGATAAAAATAGTGTCTGTAGATTTAAGCAACAGATTTGCTCAGTGGCTGTTACTAGACAACTACAGTACTCCAGGTGGGGTTTCCGTGAGTAAAACGGCAGGGATGGGGGCAGGGCTCTTTCCAGGCCTATTTTGGCCTTTGAGGAAGAACTCATTTGGGCTAGGCTTGCCAGCTCCAGGTTGGAAAATTCCTTGAGATTTTGTGATGAAGTCTAATGAGGGAAGGTTTTGGGGGGGAGGTGGGAGGCTGTCAAGAGAGAACCCATCTTTGGAAAATTTTCTAGCCTAAAGTTCTTTATGCCTTTTGCAGGTGCACAATATTCCTCCCCATAGCAGCCTCATTTCAAGAACAGGTTCTCAAGTAAGCTAGATTGGATCACGTGTCTCAACTGAGAATCTAAGATGTGAGGCATAAATGCACTCACACCCTGGACATTTCCATGAAGACAGCTCCATGATTGGTTGTAGAGATCAGAAGGTTAGAGCCAGTTTTCTCCATAAATGTAGCCAATGAGAAATATGATTCTCAGTGGCGTTCCTGCCTAGGGACAGGGGGTACCCTATGTCCCCGGGTGCCCCCCATTTGGTCACGTGGGGGGGGGCGCCAACATTTCAAGGTCGTTTGTGTGTTTTTAAATTTTTAAGTGTTTTTTCACATTCCTGCCTGCAGGGGGCGCATTTTTAAGGCTAGCAGCACCAGAATTTCAGGGTACCATCCATAGACTGTCCTTATGATATCACCTACATTTGGTGATGTTTGGTTCAGGGGAAGCAAAGTTATGGACCCCCAAAGGAGGTGCCCCTATCCCCATTGTTTTCAATGGGAGCTAACCTGAGATGGGGGCTACCCATTTGAGGGACCATAAATTTGGTCCCCCTGAACATAACTTCACTAAACTTGGGTGGAATCATAAGAATAGTTAACAGATGATACCCTGAAAATTTGGTGTCACTAGCTTTAAAGATACGCCCCTTTCAGGCACCCCAAGACATTTGCCCAAGATTCTTTGTTTTGCAGTGACTTTGCTCCATTGTAGCCAATGGGGAATTTCTGAGTGTTTAGGCAGGCTGCACATTTTTGAAGATAGAGGCACCAGACTTTCAGGGTGGCTCCAGGAGGGCCTCCTGGTAATAGCCTCCAGGTTTGGAGACCTTTGCTTCTGGGGGTTCAATTTTATGGGCCCCCAAAAGGCTTATTTTGTTTCCCCACTCCTGCACATGAAAGCCTGTGGGCTGAGTTCTCTCAGAACTCTCTCAATTCCCCCCCCCCCCCACTCCAGAAGCAAAGCTCACCAAGCTTGGATGCTATTACTCAAGCTTCTTGGAGCCACCGTGAAAGTCTGGTGCCTCTATCATCAAAAATGTGCAGCCTACCTCAGAAATTCCTAATTAGCTACAATGGAGCAAAGTCACTGCAAAACAAAGAATCTTGGGCAAATTTCTTGGGGTGCCTGGAGGGGATGTATTTTTAAAGCTAGTGACACCAAAATTTCAGGGTATCATCTGTTAAGTATTCTTATGATGCCACCCAAGTTTGGTGAAGTTAGGTTCAGGAAGTCCAAAGTTATGGTCCCTCAAATGGGTAGCCCCCATCTCAGGTTAGCTCCAATTGAAAACAATGGGGATGGGGACATTCCATTTGGGCGTCCATAACTTTGCTGCCCCTGAACCAAACATCACCAAACTCGGGTGGTATCATCAGGGCAGTCTCCGGATGATGCCCTGAAATCATGGTGCTGCTAGCTCTAAAAATCTTGCTCCCACAGGCTGAAAAAACACCAAAAATACCCCCCAAAAGCCCAAATACCTTGCATTCGCATTTGTTCATATTTGGGCAGGACATAATCAGACTATTTTTTTTCCGAATGTGCCCAAATTTGCCCAGATTCCAGCCGAATCTGCTATTTATTTCATCTGAATCTCCAACCCTCAAAAGTGATGCTGTTTCAGAGTGGGGGAGAATCCACCCCCAAACAGCATCACTTTCCATTTTGTTTTAACCGGGGACCCCAGATTCTCCCTTTAAGGTAGATTTAAAAGAAGAATCCGAGCTCCCTAGTTTAAACACCATTGAAAGTGATGCTGTTTAGGGGTGGATTCCATTGGAGGTGTTTTGTGAGAGATGCTGCTGACATTTGTTTGGTAAATGTTTTGCTGGGGGTGATTTGTGAGAGATTTACATACTTAATACCCACTTGCACTGGCTTGGAGTTGTTTCTCAGGCTAACAACCTACCTCATAGGGTTGTTGTGATTAGGAAATTAGGAAAAGAATTGGTGGGGAGAGAGCCATGTATGTTTTGCTGGGAGTGGGAGGTGTTTTGTGAGCTGGTACAAAAAATCATTGTTTAGTCATGGTAGGGGAGGAATTGGCCATCGCCACATATGGCCGGGGGGCAAACTCAGGGTTTGTCCCCGGGCTCCAGTTTGCCTAGGTACGCCCCTGATGATTCTTCTCCCTTTTTCCCCACTTACCCCTCCTTGCTGCCAGAAAGACAACTGTATTAAGCTCTGGAAACTTTACATCTCAATAATGCTATCTATGCTTTATTTGGAACCCAGTAAGTAGACAGTCAGATTTGTTATTTTCTATGCATCCTTACTTTCAGCCTAGCTTATCCTACAGGGTTGTTGTTCAGATAAAAAGGAGGAAAGCAGAATAATGTATGCTGCTTTGATCCCCATTGTGGAGAAAGGTGGGGTTATAAATGAAGTAAATAATAGTAAAAATAGCTCATAGTGGGAAGCAGATAAAAGGCATATTGGTGATTGGATGAGAAGCGAATGAGGCAGAGGAAGAAAAGAGACTATGAAGACTTTCGGAAAAGGAAGGAGGAAATAGTGGTGGAGGGGAAATGAGATGCCTTTTGTAAGTCCTTGTGGACTCCCACGTTAACTCTCTCCAGGGAGAAATGGCACAACCAGATAAACTGCTGTCAAATGCTCAGAATGGCAATTACTACAAATATAAACTATGGGTTGAAAGTGTACAAAAATCACGTGAGATTTTTCTCATCACTTGACTGTTCACATGCCAGTGCACGTTCTACACATTGTGTGGCTTGACAGTTAATGCCATGTTTGTACATGCCATGCTACTCATTCCCCCATAAAACATGCCATTCAACGGAACATTTATTTCTACAAGTGCCTCACCCACGTGTCCTTTCCACCTCCTCCTTCTAGTAGATAGATCATGATTCATGCAGGCAGGACATATGTGCTATAAATCCACTCATACAGAACAGTTTATATGCAATGAGAGACCTGCAAGAGTAAAAAAAGAAAGAAAAGTAGAAAAGAAAAGAAAAGAAAAGAAAAGAGAGACCTGCAGGAGTCCAGGTCTCACTCCTTCAACCTATTATAGTATTCATTAGGTCTGTGTTACAGTTATTCTGTCTCTCTTATATCTTTCAATTAATGTGTGTAATTTACTGATACTAAAGCCTCCAACTGAACAGTTGAAATAGAATCTGAGAAAAATAATATACCACGCAAGGCAGTGGTCAAATTGAACAGCCTATTGTTTGTTGGGGGGGGGGGGGGAGAATTTCAAGCCAGGATCTTTAAAAAAATTCATATCAATATTTAAAACACACTAGTCAGAGAATTCAGGTTTAAAAATATTTTTAAATCTTGCTAAAATGACAGAAAAAAATCTATGTGCCCAGTTTGTTACTAAAATATTTCTACTTAGAAATGTTCAAAACTATGTGTAAAAACAAAATCAAAGCATCACAACTTTCCATAAAATATATGTAAACCCATTTATATCTTAGGCCCAAGCAATTTCGGTCCAAGCAATTCAGCATCTTCAGTGATTTTTTTTTTGTTAAAAAATTGTAATTTTCCATCTGGCAATATATACAAAAATAGCAAAATATTCTATTTATAAATATATTTATACTTTGCATCATGAAATATACAGCCACTTCATAAAGTTTAGTTTTGAGAGAGAAAAATAAACCCTGTTAAAATCAAAGGAGAAAAAGTAGCAGTTCCTCAGTTGGTTGGACCCCTCAGTTACTTCTCTCATGCAACTCAGATTAGTACAGTTTGTTGAAGCTCAGTTCTTGGGGGATTGGGCCCCAACCCACAGCAGTATCAGGGGATAAAAACCCTGCCAAGGCAAAATTCCACAAATTTTACTTAATTCAGTAGTTCTGCTCTTTTATTAATGCCAGCAATGAGGCATTTAAAACTATAACATTGAATCAATTAATTTGGATTGGTTAGAGAACTAAGATTTATAACCGAAAATTCCAGATAATTATTAGCAGTTAAGCAGAACTCCTGAAAATATCTGGAAAAAACTTCTACAAATAACTACATTTCTAAATCTAAATCAAAACAAACACCAGGAACATTTTCAGTTCATATACAGACATTAACACTAGGCTTATCAACACAATTGGAGATTTGTGACAGTTTAGGAGGTATATGGAAAACAAGTCAATATGAATGATTACCCATGAGAAACCAAGTGATTCAAAAGCAACTGTATAGATTGGGGGGAAAGGGAGTCTCAATTTCCTTTCACTTTGGAGACCATATTTTGTCTTCAGTGGGAAACCTTTGCCCTATTAGTGTATGTAATTGTTGGAGAGTTACAGGGCATTTTAATGGGTTACAATACACTAAATGCAGAGCTAAATCATAATTGTATCCTTTAGAACAATCAAGTATACACCCTGTTCTGGTTTGCATTCTGCAGACTCAGTGGCATTTTTCTTGGATGTTCACAAGACTGGCACTTGATTGGATCCGCTTAGCTAGAAAGAGAAAAACAGGGTTGTTGTTTCTTTTAAATTCCACAAGGGCAAGGCTTTCACTTTGATCATTTAGGCAGAGGGTACCCACACAACAGCTCTGGTAAAAGGGTCATTTCCACACACAAGTAACATTGGAGGAAAGGGAGGTTATGATGCAGGAGCATCGCAAGATACAGCTTTTCCTGCTGTACCATTTGTTGACTATTGGCAGAGTCCTGAGCCAAACATACACTGGATCATCATTCTATAGGGAAAGGCAATTAAATGCTGAAGGGAGGGGGACATGGTAAAGATTGTCCATCTGGTCTCAGTATATCTTTGAATCTCAAAAATGTTTCCCACCATCCCACCCACCTCCACGCATTGCAAGCATTATTATTCACCCCGGCCATTATCTTTCAAACTGAGACAAACACAAAGAACTCTTTAATCCCCTTGCTGCAGTGCAAAGAGAAAGAAAAGGTTTAGCACAGCTCTTCCCTTACTACACACTTTACTTCTTTACATTAGGCCAGAATAGTGGGATATGACAATGTACAACCAAGCGACCCAAAGGAGGCACTGGCAAAATTCCTGCTACTGTTCACTGTGAGGGATAGGAGGTAAAAGAGTATGTGGCCTAGGCCTCAGCTTGCAGTAAGTGGGCAGAACCAATGTTGCCGGACTTTCAGCATTATCAAATGAAAATATGACCCTGCTTTTTTAAAAATAAATCAGCTGCTGATCAGAGTCAAACAATCCTCTTCACTTGTGGCCTGAAAGGCTTAAAAATATAGCTGCACAGTTTACATCCCAGATTCCCAAGTTAATGGTTGTGCCGCCTTTGATGGCTAGCATCCCAAAAATCGGTTCTCAGGCACCAGCTATCAGTGACTTTAACTCAAAGCAGAAATTTCTAGAAAATGTTACTTACGGAGAATCAAGATACGCTTTTTCTGCTTCGAGTGAAGGAAGCTACTCAGGTAGAAAATAACAGGTAAAAAGAGAATGAATGAAGAAACAGCAACCACAGACACTGTGTCACTGAAGGGGACAGAACAATTGAAAGTCCTGCTCCAAAGCTTCCGTGTGATATTCATCTAAACGGAAGAAAATGCAGAATTAAAAAAATATATATTTGTCAGGCTGTTGTTCTGTTATGTTGTTTTACCAGCTATATACCAACTGATTTGAACACAGAAGCTGTTTTATGCAAATCAGACCAGGTTGCCCCTGAACCCAAATGTTGGCTGATTATTTACTGGTGCTCTTCCCCACAGCAAGAATTTACTCCAGGGCAGGCATTTTTGTAATGACATCATCCCACTTGTGGCGCTGAAGATCCTGGAAGCCCCGTGGTTACCAAAAGGGGGAAAAACCTAATGTTTCACGCTTGCTTTGGGGTTTCACTCCTTTTGGGTCACTAGCCCATCCAATGCAAGCTTTTTTTTAGTCCTTTAAATGAAATATTGATATTTCTTATATCAATATTGTATGGCCTGCTATCATTGTTTTTGTCTCCCTCCACTTCTCGCAGGGACTGACAGCTGGCATTTCTCAAAAAAACCAAAACAATGACATATTCTTTTCCACCAAAAAATAAAAGTACAATTATGTATTAAAATGCCATATCCTGGACCTTCTTGTACTAGAATGCTCCACAGGGATCTTAGTGCCTACCTAGTTCTGTTCCTTCCCCCTTTAAACACAGAAATAAAAAATAAAATAAAGCTGCCCTAATGACTTTTTAGGAGATTAAGGAGGGCTCTCCAGTGGTGGGATCCAAACATTTTAGTAACGGGTTCCCATGGTGGTGGGATTCAAACTGTGGCGTAGCGCCAATGGGGCGGGGCAGGGCGTGACGGGGGCGTGGCCAGGTTTTCCAGGGGCGGGGCATTCCTGGCCGAGGCTGTGGCAAGGACTCAGCCACTGCACTGGTCCTTGGGTGGGAAACAAATGCACGCAGGCGCAGGCTGCCACGCATGCCGGTGCACCTCCTGCTAGACTGCTTCAAGTTCTGCGCGCTACTTCTGAGAGGAGGGGCATAACTAAGGCAAAAATCACGTGGCAAAATCACCAATTAGTAACCCGTCTCAGCACACACAAATAATTAGTAACCTACTCTCGGGAACCTGTGAGAACCTGCTGGATCCCACCTCTGATGCCATCCCCTCCTCTCAGTGGCAGTGGCGTAGGAGGTTAAGAGCTCGTATCTAATCTGGAGGAACCGGGTTTGATTCCCAGCTCTGCCGCCTGAGCTGTGGAGGCTTATCTGGGGAATTCAGATTAACCTGTACACTCCCACACACGGCAGCTGGGTGACCTTGGGCTAGTCACAGCTTCTCGGAGCTCTCTCAGCCCCACCTACCTCACAGGGTGTTTGTTGTGAGGGGGCAGGGCAAGGAGATTGTAAGCCCCTTTGAGTCTCCTGCAGGAGAGAAAGGGGGGATATAAATCCAAACTACTACTCCTACTACTCCTCTTCTCCTCCCTCCCTTCCCTCTTCCTCATGTGTATATGTGTGTATGTGTTTCACTTCCACTCAAGTTACTGCCTATGCACTGTTTTCACCACTCATATCTGGCCGTCTGAGTGAACAGTCTAAGCAGCACGAACATTCTAAGGGTGACAGTTACACACAGGCAGCTGTATGTCCTTCACCAGGGAGCACCAGGAAAAAGGCATTTTACCTGGGCCAGGTGTGAAATTTCAGGTATGTGAACATCTAAAAACACGCTTGCCTGGCTGACTGTGGTGGCTGGGAATTTTCAGAGGAATTGGCCCAGCAGTTACTGAGGTATACTGTCAACAACAAAAACACTGTTAGCTTTTTATATAGATAGATAGAAGACAGATATACACACAATCTTAACTGGACATTTTAAATTGTGGTCTTTTATTTTTTTAAATAATTGTTGCTTTATTTATCTTGCCTTCAGTATTGCAAAGGTGAAAGGCAGCTGATAAATGTTTTAAATAGCACTCTGTATTTGATTGCTGTTTTCATGCAGCTCCTTTTAAAATAATGTAATCCACATCGAGTATGTTTGAAAGGCAGAGCATTAAAATTCTGAAAACTGAAAATCTGCATGGGGTGGGTGCTGGCACAGAATGAAAGGAGTACTTACTGCATCTTCCACATCAATGCACAAATGAGACTGTTCTTCAGCATCATGTTCCTGCTTGCTCTCTTGCATCCTCTTGTACAGAGCATTCAGGTTTTTATATGTCACACTGCAGTTTTTGCATACTTGTGTGTAGTTACTGTCTTCCTGTGCCTATGGTAAGAACCAGAAATTACATTTTAAATATAAGATTTCAAAGTGCATAATTTCTGATGAAAAATCCAGACCAAGAAAACAGCACACGTGTAAATAATTCAAGCTGCTTTACTTAGGCAGCCTAATTTGTGGTTCAGTTCGTTTTCATGCAGTATGGATGTTGGGGTAAGTGCACTACCATGTGACGTTTTTCAAAAACAATTAAAATAGCCACAGATCTTTCATTCTTCCTCAAGGCATATTCTCTGGAATGGCAATTGTGGGAGAAGGTAAGGAAGTCTCAATTGCTCGGAGGCAAGGAAGGCTCAATTGCTTGGAATAGATGTCTCGTTACCCAGCTTACAGAGTTTCTTCCCCTAATTAGACTGCTGCTAGGAACTGGGACAGGCTCAAGTGTATGGAAGAGTTTGTTCTGCACTGTGAGTACCCTGTACCCCTGAACAAGCTGCTAGGATATTGGGGCGGGGGGAGACTCTGGGTCTCAGAGAAGAGTTGCAATTCTTGGTAAGGTAGAGGTTGCAGCTATTAGTCAGGGGAGACTATGACAAGTAAAGAGGAGGGGGAACCACAGGTTCTGCAGGAGATGTTCAAAGATTCTATGCAGTGGGGGACCCAGGCCCCCCAGGTAACATTCCTTGGCCTCACTAATCTCCCTTCCTGGCTAAGGTACTCTCTACTCTTCCACCTACAGGACCTTCCAATTCCTTGTCTGCCCCCCGCTTTCAAAAACTGTGGCTGTGGTATGCTGTGGGTATGGAAGGAAGGCTTAGGGAGCATTCTAAACACTCACAGAGGGAGAACAGTTTTGGTGGCTGATGATCATTAGAATGGCTGCTACACCTCCCTTTCCCGCAGTCCCATCTTCAGCTCTGATGAGGTGCTGCAAGCTCAGGAGCAGCCTGGAGTTGAATGGGGTGCCAGGGAAGAGGACAGGGTCCTCTTCCCTACACCTCACTGGGAGCTGTATTATGCCCCTCATCTGATAGGTTTGGCTTTCCCCAAAGAGCCTGATTTTATGCCTTGGCTAAGGGGGGAGGCCAAGAATGGAGGGTCTGTAAATGTGCTTTATTTGAATCAAATTGCTTCTGATTTGTTAATCAATGACTTCCAAAATGCCCTCTCATTAACTGCCTTGCTCAGGTTCTGCAAACTGAGGTCCACGGCTTCCCTTATTGAATCAGTCCATCTCATGGTACATCTTCCTCTTTTCCTATTGTCTTCAATGCTTCCTGGCATTATTGTCTCTTCTAGTGATTAAAGTACATTAGTTTCAATTTAGTTATTTTGACTTCTAGTGGCATAATTACCAGGTAAAGCTTTTCTTGGACTGTCTATCAGGTAGCAAAGGAGCATGAGGTGTTTGATGTTTCCCATGTCAAAATTGTGTATGTTCTGTATTTTTCAAAAATGTCCAGAAAAGGCTAGACTTAAAAACTTTCTCCTTGGGTTGGGCTTTTTAATGTATGCAGAGGGATTGAGGGAATATCAAACATTAGAGATAAAATAATGTTAGTGTCATTATTCATTAACAATTCATAGAGGACAATTTAGTTTATTCTGTTATTTAAAAGTGTTGTTGATCATATGTATGTGTGTGTATACATACACATACATATATGTGCATACATGTATGTGTGCATATCTATCTCTATGTATAACTATGTATAACTAACTATATATAACTCTATAACTCTGTGTGTGTGTGTGTGTGTGTGTGTGTGTGTGTGTGTGTGTGTGTGTGTGTGTGTGTGTGTGTGTGTGTGTGTGTGTGTGTGTGTGTGTAATATATGGGGGTGTCATTTTGTAATTTTGCCCTCTTTCAAAAAAAAATGTACATCTGATCAGGGTTTCCCTGACCTGACTTGTTTTTTCCACTGTGAGGCAGAAAAAAAGTGAAACAAGCAGTGTAATAAAGAAAACAGGAAAAGGGGGAGCAGGAGAGAACAACAACAAAAATAAAACCATGAAGAAAGAAGAGAGAGCAACAACAAATAAACAGACAACTGTTTCGGAAAGATCCACAGAGAAATTATAAAATGTATAGAGTGAATCTATGGGATAAATTACTACATCAAATAATTGATGTTTCAGACAGAAGTATCTCAGTTAATTCAAAGAACACCCAAACCAGTTGTCCTCTGTTATATCTAAGCAAAAGAGACAATAAAAGAGACAATAAAAATACAGCTTTTCTTTCCCACAAGGTTTCCTAACTGGCCAATCGCAGGGTGGGGGAGGGGGTCTGCAGCAGCTAGGGACAGCACAGCCAAGGTAGTGCTGCACTACCTCCAAAGGGGTTTGGGGTGGCGAAGGAAGAAGGAAAATTCAAAAATCCTCCTGTCGCCTGAATAGCCCCTTAGACAAGGGGAGTCAAATATGCAGTCCAGAGGTCAGATGTGGCTCCTTGGGAGAGCTTTTCAGACCCACCAGCTAGCTGAGGCAAACTCACCCCCCACCCCTGCTTCTGATCTGACCTGACAAGTCATCCCACTATATCAGTCTGGGCTGGTGAGCCTTCTGAAAGCAACCCCCCCCCCCCCATCAGTTGTGCTGACCATGACCCTCAGTGCTTTTACCTCAGCTAAGGTAAACAAACCCCAGCCCCAGAGCTGATCTGGGCTAGCAAGCCTGCTGGGGGTTCACCAGCCAAGGCAGCCACACCCATACACACATGCCTTCCCACCCCCGACTGGGCTGCCCAAGCCCTAATTTAGCAAACCTGCACATCCCATCCAGAGGCTTTAGGCAGCAAAGCCTTCCCCACAGCAGATTATGGAACTTGTCCAACTGAGTTAACACTATTCAGCCACAAGATCTCATCCTGCCTGGTTACAGATTCTACATAACTATGTCAAAGGAAATGAAAGAGTGTACATGTAAACAAATTAAAACACTAAAACACAAGTCAGAAGCCTGGTATACTGCAAAGCAAAACAAACACTAAGTATCGTCTCCCCTGCTGATGTCTCACTCTAAAATGAACAAGGGAATGAAAGTAATGGTGGGGGCAGGGGGGATGTAAGTACAGAAAGCTCCTTTGCTGCACTGCTAAAGGAAGTGCTTTGCTTCTACTTAAATCAGGGAAGCAGATGTGCAAAGAGGAAGCTAGGCAGAAAAGGCAAGAATGGTACACAAGGGATATATATCATACTTCAAGAAAGCAATGAATAGAACCTTCCTGGAGAGGCTTATTGTAGGTCTTGGGTGAACTTCATTTGTACATTTTCAAGCCGCCAATAGATCCATTTCCTCCCCAAGTTGCGCTATTCTTTTCATTTACCTCCTGCTGACAACACTTATTATTCAATAGCTATTGACTATTCCAGCATAAATGCAAAACATTTGTGCTAATGACTGTATATCAACAATAGGTGGTTTGTTTTGGTGCTAAGAGAAACCATCACAACAGCATATTTTAACATTTGATACTTTGATCAACAAAAGGGGAAAAAAGATGTGCATGCACTGAAAATTATCTATGTTTTTCCATTATCAGGGACAAGTTTGTAGACACAGAGTAGCTGTTAGGATCATTTATATGCACACAACATTTTGAAAGGTAACCATCATTTACAATAAATATTTAGCATAACAAGGACTTGATGTGATAAGCACATTTACTGGGCAGTCATTTTCACAAATAATAATACGGTGTATTTTCAAAGAATTTAACACCGAGGTCTGTCTGTCAGATTAAACAAGGGCACACGTTTGTAATTTTAGTTACATCTAGGGTGTAATTGATTTCCATTAGTTACCTTGAGATTTGCCATTGATTTCAATAGAAAGAGGGACTATACTCATTCTTCAAATCACGTTAGACAAAAGATCCAAAAGATCATGCAAGGAATTCACAACTCCTAGGGGCTTTTCCTTTGTGATTCTCCCACAACTATCCCATCCACCATGGTGAATATCAAAGCATTCTTGAATGTGATCAAAAATTCCAAAGCACTTTACAATATGAATCCAAAATTAGATGGTTCTGAGATCCAAAGTACAGAGAATTATGCTGAGCTGGAGACTTTCCAGGATAAGTTTTTAAGAAGTTTATTATCTCTACCACCTGGCAGTACTTCTTAGAACACTGGCTGCCATCTATTGTCACAGAGATGCATATGTTTGTCTGTTCAGCAAGACAGTTTACAGGATAACAAAACAACATCTGCCCAAAATAATTTTTAGAACAACTTTAAAAAGCAGGATGGGGATATAGTAACTGTCTTTGGAAGAGTTAGTTTTGTCAGGGTCTAAAATTTTATATTGTTAAACAGGGTTAGACAGGATGCTAGTATGCTTGATACAGATTTGAAAAAAACTACCAACTTCCCCAGATGATATAGGCTACTTAAAGGGGATAGTTACAGGATATGCATGAGAATGTACATTTTTCCCATATAAGGTGGGCTTTTATAGAGCTGAAGTTTCAATTTATGTCTTGTACTTATGGAAGAAGAACAGTTTGGATTTATAGCCCTCTTTCTTTCCTGTAAGGAGACTCAAAGGGGCTTACAATCTCCTTTCCCTTCCCCATCCCCACAACAAACACCCTGTGAGGTGGGTGGGGATGAGAGAGCTCTGAAGAACTGTGACTAGCCCAAGGTCACCCAGCTGGTATATGTTGGAGTGCACAAGCTAATCTGGTTCACCAGATAAGCCTCCACAGCTCAAGTAGCAGAGCAGGGAATCAAACCCGGTTCTCCAGATTAGAGTGCACCTGCTCTTAACCACTACACCACACTGACACACATCTAACCACATAGTCCTGAAGTCTTAAGGGCACTTCAATATTCTAAAGAGAAGAAAGCAACTTCTGCTGATTTCCCCTTCCCCTACTTTGCCCAAAATGCTGTTCCTAGGATCCACTGACCCCCAAGAATAGGGTTTTAGTGGTCTCAGGGGGCTGGAGCTGAATGGCGAAACAGGCAAATCTCACTTTGTCAGGCTGTGAATCACTCGATAAAAACCTCCATAGGTCAGGCGGAAGAGCGGAGAATCAAACCTGGTTCCTCCAGATTAGAGTATACCTGCTCTTAACCACTACACCACTGCTGCCCCACTGGGTGGGAAGTTAGCATAAAAATGTTTTAAAATAATAAACAAATAACAGTTCTTTGGATCGTGGCCATGGTCAGCAAGTCCGCCAATATCTCTCTCAGGGTTGTTGTTTTCCAGTTTTATCAATAGTGTCTTGTTTATTCTCAAACTAATCATGAAAAACAGGTCAATATTATTCATGTGTTGTATGAGGAAAAGCACTTGACAAACATACCAGTGAGCTGGGATTCCACAGCAGACTAAAAAAAAAGAGCCAGTGAAAACATTCCAGGACAAGAGAATTGAGGCTTACAGCGTTAACTTGTACATCGACCTTCTGGGGACCCAAGAACAGTGTTTGTTTAAATCAAATTTAGATTTAAAGCTACTGTAACAGTTCAAAGTCAAATGCTCAATCACCCTTATGTAAAGGGCTACTCTTTCAGAAGAAAGCATCACATCTTCACAGTACAAAGGGAGATACTATGTTAGACTTTAATGTCTCATGTTCTGACATATTAAAAACCAACTGTTTTAAAATGTATTCAAATAAATAGATTTTTATGGTTAATCCATGCTGTAACAATATATCAGAAGACCCATGTAGTTAAATCAGAAGGTAACAAGGCCCAGAATAAGGAAGGAAAGTGATTTACTATACGCACAGATTACCCAACTCTTCCTATATAATTACCAACTATTGTGAGACCAAAACAGCACCATAATTGCATATGAAATGGAGGTGAACATTAATTAGAATGCATTTTGTTCTCTCAGTGGTGAACACCTGCATTTTATAGATAATTGTTCTACCTGCTTAAACTGCATAAGAGTTTGAGAATTGTATTTGCCACATCTCACTTTGGAAAAAAAATAAGACGTTTTCACTACAAAATTAGAGGTCTCAACTGTACCCTTCTGTCAACAGCATAAAGTACCTGGAGGTTGTGTTCAAAGCACGTCAGTGATGCATTGAATAAGGCCAGGAACATCACTGTGTTATTGGATAAGCCTTCACTGTTGTTCTTTAAACAATCTGCAAAAGAGAAAGGTAACAGGCATGTCAATATATTTGCCAGTACCTATTTCCAAAAAGCATCATTAGGCCAAGCACTGTTGCCCCACTTTTAAAATGTCATTCATGTTGCTTTTTTCAAGTAAGGTCATGATACTGCTGTAATTTGCTGGCAGCCCTCATGTCATTTGAGGTTATACAATTTGTGCCTGAATTAACTCACCTTCATGCTATGAAAGAAGAAATTGAGTTCATTGTGAAGTGGAGCTTCCCTTGGGCTTTCACGCAACACAAGTGGTGCTTCACATGATCCAGGGAAGAAATGTGGTGCAAAAAAGGTAGTTCGCAATGGGGAGGAGGACAACTTTTAAATATACACTGCATTTTAAAGAACTGAGGCCAAATATACACACACCTCTAAAGAGTGGGGTGGGGGAACCAGTTTTGCCTACTTTCTTACAAACATTTCAGATATACCTTGAGGATACCACCCTCCAGGTATCCACTGAGGAATCTCCAAAGAAATATCTTTTTTAAGTGTTACTATTCTTATCTTATAGTCTTTAGTAAACAACTATTCCATTTGCAGGTTCTTCAGTCACGATCAAATATACAATCTCCAAGACTTAAACGAAGTCTTGTTAAACAGCAATAAAACAAACATTGTATTTTTAGAAAAATGAGAACAATTTAAAGCCCTTTATGTACTTTAACATCCATATCCCTCGCCTCAGTGTATTCAAGGTGACCTACAAGACAGTTTTCAAGTCAACCAAGGCCATGTAACTGTAGCAGCCTGCAAATGTAGCACTGCGCAGGCTACATTCCATAGCAATTCAGTCTGACAGAGCGCAGAAAATGAAATGAGTTTATTGTGCAGAGACATGTTGCCAGAGCCATTGTGAAACTAAGCCCCAGAAAGTATAAAATTTGATACATTCTGATTAAATACACTTAAATCATTTGCCAGTTTCATATATGTTTGCAGTCATATGGACTAGAATTTCAGGGGGAGGGAGTTAAAGACATACAACAGTAACACTAAGAAGATGAGATTCACAGATTTTTTATAGGCCATGTAACCTGGTCCTAAGTTGGATGTTGCCCATCAGTTTTATAGCTTATATCAGTCACAAATAAAAATAAAACAATATATTCAATGTTGCTCTTGGGTGTTTTTGGAAAGCTTTGGGAGTTTTTTCCAGCATGCATTAATATGACCGGTAAAAGAAGTAATCAGAATAGAGGGCAGGAACTTTCCCCTAGATCTATTTTCCTGAAGAAAATAACTCGCATCAAGCAATGCAATGAGCTAACTCCCTTCAGGAAGCTTAAGAAGTCTGGATGCTTTGATATTGAGATGCCGTTAAAGAGTTGGCACACCGTTGACAAAGCCAAGACTTGACGTCGCAGTGTGGCACTTCTGAGGCCCATCTCAAAACACTGTTAGAGGAAGTCTAAGATGTTATTACTAGATGGATGTTCAGGACCTGCTCCAACTTATGAATGCCTTCCACAACGAGTTACAGATGTTAATTGTTGAACGTCTGCAGGTAGCCAGGATAGTTGATGTGATTTTCTCCAAGTAGCCTTTTTGTGTTAGTTTTCTCCTCTCAAGAGCCAGGCGGTGAGCTTGAGCCATTCTGGATTTGGATGTCTGATGGGACCTTGAGACAGGAAGTCCAGAGTTGGCGGTAGAATTATGGAAGTTGAGACTGACAACTCCTGAATGGTGGAGAACCATGGCCATCTGGGCCATCTCGGTGCTACCAATATTACCATCATTTTCTCCGCCATTATTTTCCGAAGGAGATAATGCATGCTGGAGATTTTCCGAAGGAGATTTTCTGAAGGATCAGAAAGAACGGTGGGAAGGCATACAGGAAAGTGTGAGGCCGCTGGGAGGCCAGGGCATCTGTTGCTAAGGCCCTCTGGTGAAAATTCCTTGTCATGAACAGTTGGAGTTGCAAGTTTTCCAGGGATGCAAACAGATCTATCTCCGGGATGCCGAATGTTTGGCAGATCTGATTGAAGATTGCAGGATTCAGTCGCCATTCGCTTTCCATAATATTTTTTCTGCCCTGTTGTTTTGTATTCCCCATATGTGGTGTGCCTCTAAAGATAGCAAGTGCTTTTCCACCCAGCTTAGGATTTTTGTAGCTTCTTGATGTAGTTTTGAAGACTTCAACCCCCCAATTGTTGATATACATTTTGGATGACACATTGTCGGTTCGAATCAAGACCTGTTGGTGACGAAATTCCTGATGAAAATATTGTAGTGCCAGGAAGATCAGGTTGATTGTAGTGCCAGGAAGATCAGGTTGATGGAAAGTTTGGATTCTGCTGTGGACCAAGTTTCCTGTACAAATTTCTGCTTCAGCATGGCTCCCCAGCCCTGCAGACTGGAATCTGTGAATAGCTGAGGGCAGTTGTGATGAAGGTAACATTTGCCTTGCTCTTGATTGTGGTGAATCATCCACCATCGTAGACTGCTGCATAGGGATGAGGGCACCATCAGCTTCTTTTCCCGATTTAGGATAATGTCCACCTGGTAAGGTTGGAGAAATCGTCGAAGGAGCCGAGCGTGGAACTGGGTCAAGTCGATCACTGGTATGAAAAAATCCAGCAGACTTAATAGTTGCAGAAGGGAAGACTGTCTTGCCGAGATTATTGCTGACGTCACATGCTGAATCTTTAGTATTTTGTCTCTCGGAATGAAGAATGAGTCTCTTGTCGAATCTAAGACCACTCCTAGATGTTCTATCCTTTGTGTTGGAGTTAATGTGCTTTTCTCCAGATTGACAAGAAACCCGTGTTGGTGAAGCATGGCCTGGATCTTGGCGACATCTTGATGTGCTTGTTGCCTGGATCTTGAGCAGATCATCTAGATAAGGGTGAATGTGTATCCTTTGCTCTCTCAATACAGTAATGGGGGTCAGTAGAACTTTGGAGAAGGTTCTCAGTGCTGTAGCTAATCCGAAGGGTAGCGAACGGTATTGAAAAAGCTGATCTCCTATTGCAAACCTGAGGAACCTTCTGTGAGATTGATTGACAGGGATGTGAATCAACAAATTGATAAACAGAGGAGGCTATGTCCATGCAATATGGGTCAGGTGGAGACACTCGATCATACCCTCTTTCATTGTGTAAGGTTTGCAAAAATCAGAATGTCACAATCTGCACTTATCCCATTTCTGTATAACAATCTAACTGATGCTCTTAAGATACCTATGCTTTTGAACAACATGGATCCCACAGTGTGTGAGAATGTAGCAAAATTTCTGCTAACAATAATAGACGTAAGTCTAGATGAATACCAACCAATGTCTATGTATTATGACCACATATAGCCAGCAGTAATTTTGCTAGCTTCTGTCAGTATCCGATGACGTTTAAGTGAGTTAACTTAGCTGAAGGAATGTCCTATAGTTACAGAAGGACCATGTATATATTTTAGTATTTAGTATTTTGTACCAGTGTCTATAATTGTGAGCAATAATGGGCAAATTTTGTATGCTGATTTTGTATGTTTATTTTATGCCAATAAAGGCTTGTGACAGGGATGTGAAGATAGGCTTCCCTCAAATCTAGAGATGTTAGAAACTCCTCATGATGAAGCACCGTAGTGATGGAGTAGAGCATGGAACTTCGGTAGTCGTATGAATGTGTTGACCGTTTGAAGGTTTAAGACGGCTCTCCAATTTCTGTTGCACTTGGGTACTGTGAAAAAAATGAGAATAAACACCTGAGAACTTCTCCAATGGCAGTACTGGTTCTATGGCTTGTAGTTTTAGAAGTGAAGGACCTCTTTCAAAGTTCTGTTGGCTTTGTCTCCTCTGTCCTCCAGACCAGATATTATGATGTGCTGCTTGGGAAGATGGTTGAACTCTATGACATATCCTGTTGTGTTAACTTCTCTCATCCATCTGCCCACATGGTTGCCTTGCCAGGTCATTTGAAAGTGGCGAAGGTGGCCCCTGACGGGTATAGTTGGATAATCATTGCTTGTTGCGGTCTGGTCGAAATGGCTTTCCCTGTTGTTGAACGGACAAAAGGAATTCTTGTTCTGAAAGGAATTTTGTGTTTGCCAGGATGGGCAGCCGCCATTCCTGGTGCTCTAGGGAGGGTTCCGTGTGAGTGAAATGTGGGTCTGTTGGTGCCCTGTGGATGCTCTGGCCTGATAAACTTTGGCATTGTCTTTTTCTTGTACCAAGTTTCAGTTAACACCTGGTCTAGCTCCTTGCCAAAGAGTGCCCCTCCATGGTAGGAGTATCCCGATACGATATTTTTTTAATGCATATCTGCCTGCCACGGGTGCAACCAGGCATTGCGTCGTGCCACCATGTTTGAGGCCACTGAACAAGCCACTAAGGTCAGGGCATCAAAGGTGGCATCAGTTATAAATGCATTGGCAATGAGGACACTCTTTACCCCCTCCCTGAGATCCTGTTCCTCTGGGGATAACATCTCTAATATTCTCTTTAGCCACACCATAGTGGCTTTTGCCACCATGGATGAGGGTTGCCACCAGCCAATCATGAGATTTGTGTAAGACTGCATCTGACCTTCTGTCTAAGGAGTCTTTAATATTGCCTTTTCCCTCCTTAGCTACCAGGCCCCAGAGTGAAGTATCGCTACTGGGGAGTCCACCGGTGGAATTTGCAACATAGTGTGAAATTGCTGAGGCATTAGGTAGGTTCTATTGAAAGCTGGAGGGAGACCCTTGTGTGCTGCAGGATTTAACCACTCCCAATACGTTTGACAAAATACTCAGGCACTGGAAAGAATTTCTCTCTGTCACTTTCCTGGGGAAAATAATCTGCCTTGCCTTTTGGGAAACCTTTAAGAGGTTTAGAAGAAGCAAAAGAAAACAATGAGACTGAGGGGTCCTCAGCATCCCCTGGGTCATGTAATTCAAGTGCTGAAATAGTCTTGGAAATTAGGAAATTAGAAGCTGCAGATCCTCTTGTTTAAAGAATTTTGGAGATTGTTCTGTGGAATCTGAGGGCAATTCCTCAGACTTAGAGAACCGATCATAATCATTGTTCTCCTCAATAACTGAGCCCTCTTCCTCCTCGTCTGGGAAGGTGCTGAGCTTCTAGGCAGGACAATGCAGTGTTTCTTGTTAGGTGCGGGAGGTCTGTCTGCATGCCTTGCCGTCTTTTAGTGCTGAGTTTTCTGGCAATTCTCCTGCTCAGACCGAGGCTGGGAGCTTCCCGAGCTGGAGGGAGCCTTCTTGAGGCTGCTGCTGGCTGCTCTCGTCCCTTCTGCGGACGAACGAGCGAAGACATCCCAAGGGGGAGAAAAAGATCTGACTACCATTTCAATCAGTGAGGGGAGCAAAAAAGGTGGGAAGAGGTTGTGCCGTGGAGGCAGTGCCACCATTTAAAATGCGGTTAGCAGAATGAGTTTCTAACCACTCCTACACACTCCCCAGTGACAAACACACTGCCCAGAATGGACAACAAATGACACAAAGGGTCAAACACACCAATCAGGACAACACATAGACTGATATACATGAATAGAACTAGGAACCTGTAAAAGCCTAACGCAAAATATGAACTCCCTGCAGGGGCAGGAAAAATACTGAGGTGAAAATGGCCTCCAGGACCGCTACAGGAAATGACATGAAGATTTTTGATTGGTTTCCTGCCTCCTTGCAACTGGTGGAGAAGAGACCCACACAAGATGTCCTCCACCTCCAGTAGAACCAGCTTTTTCCCTCTTACCTATGTATCTACCAATAAAGGCTTCTTAACCATCAAGTTACAGAGTCTGACTTGGGTTACTGATTCAAGGTTTGACAGTATAGTTTTTACAGCACCAGGGGAAAGATTTTAAAAAACTATCCTACTTTATTAACCTTTAAATCACAGCCAGCACATTGGCACTACATAATTCTCCTGCACTGGAAGAGATAAAGGTTCAGTTCAGACATTGCAGAAAAGCCTACTTTATTTTAATAGAGCCAGCATGGTGTAGTGGTTAAAGTGTCACAATGGGATCTGAGAAACCCAGCTTTCAAACCCCACTCTGCCATGGAAACTCACTAGTGAGTTTCCTGGCAAGTATTTGGTTGGGAGTCTGCCAAGGAATACCAGGACATAACATGGAGGCAGGCAATGGCAAACCACCTCTGAACATCTCTTGACTTGAAAAACAAGACATGGCTCACAAATTATCTCTTAAATCATAGTCTGCCTCAACATACCCTGGTTTCTCTGACATCAGTCTGGCTAGATGTTCCTGGAAGCATCTGACTGCAGTTATTTTAATTCTACCTTGGTTTCACATTCTGTCTGAACTGGGACTATATTCAGACATCACAATGAACAGTACATTATTTAACTTATGATTTAAGGCAACATACTCTGGTTCAAGTATATTTTCCACATAAGCTATAGGTCACAATAGAAAAATGAACTGACAGAACAAGAGAAACAAAAGAACAACTCAAGCAGCTAAGTTTTAGCATTTCAAATCATTAAAAAATGAGGACATGACTCATAACGAAAGCATAATTGGATCTTGAGAACACTAAGGCTGACGACTGTTACTTTATAACATTTTTAGCTTTAAAAAGTCTACCAGTTCCCATGTTCAAGATAATACCAATGTGGAAACACGTTATTAAGGATCCCTTGGTATACAGCCTGTGTCAAAATCACTTGAAAATAAGCTATCACATAAATGTGCACAATGCCAATATGAAACAAGAAGGTCGCCACATACTTGCACAGTTTGCTTTCTCCCAAGTGTCATTAAAAAATGTCGACAGGATCAACACAATCTGTAGCCTATCAGACATCAAGAGGCTGCTGGAACACTTGCTGCTATCTGAAAAATTCTAAAAGGGGTGATGAGAAAAACAAGGAAAAGACATTGTTATACATTCGTTGTTACGCAGGTTTTACCATTTCTTTAGCAGTTACTGAACACTGAAGTCATTCATTTTACCCAGCAGAAGAAAAATGGCCACTTAACAACAGGTTGTACCACTTCCAAAGACAGGACAGAAAGCCACTCAAGAAATACAGTGCCTTAAAGATTGCATGGAACTTGAAAACACTTCAAGTTCAAACCCCAGTCAAAGGGGGTTTCAAGCAATGTTCTCTCTATGATCTAAGATCAATCTGCAGAAATTCAGGACACTGTATTCTTTATCTCTTCCAATGCAGGATAACTGTCAATGCCCCTTCCCCCCTGCATCCCCCCCCAACAGCCTCTGCTTGCCCACCACCCGCCGCCTGGCACAGCCCGCCACCAGCTGCCCTCCACCTCACACAGCCCGCCATCTTGCTTGGTCTGCCACCTTGCCTGGGAATGCAGTTTGAGGGGAGGGTGCAATTCTTAGGCCACAATTTGGGGGTGGGGGGTGGGTCACAAGTTCAGGGCTTGCCCTGGGCACCATTTTCTTATGGTACGCCACTGTCTGCATCCTATGCAGTACATGCACTCCACCAAAAATGTCCAATACATGTTTCAAAAGCAGAAAAAGAGGATGGCCTTTTCCACATATACAGCTTACCACTGATTTTCCCAATGTTCAAACTTTGTGTCTTGGAAATGTTTCCACACACCTCCCCTCCCCTTGTCATTTTCCCCCTGTTCTCTTCAGTTGCATTGATTCCACATGCTATTGCTGAAAATATATTATTCCTAATTGTGGTAGGATGTCACGTGTCATGAAAAAGAACAACCATCCCCTTTTTTTTTCTTTTGGCCGGGTGCTCTTAGATTATTGTGCAGTTACAAGGAAGCGACAATTAAAAAATGCTTCTGTTTCCGTTTCTACCACTGAAAACTACCCAGACAAAATGGAAGCCAAAAAACCCCCCTACTGTTGTAGGCACCATTCATTTTGAAGGAACAGAAACATGTCCATTCCCACATGAACCCATTTTTCAGCCAAATTAGAGCTGCATGTAATGCACCATTACTGCAACAGTCCCAATTTCACTGGCTCCTAGATACAAAGTGCATCATTGCCTTAATATTACATTGCTAATGTGATATGACAAAGAGGAAAAAAATCAAATCCCTTTCAAAGACGGAGGATGAGGGGATGGAGAAACTGGGTGAAGGAAAGGTTGGGCAACTACACAGAGGCAGAGAGTAATTTAGATGCAGGGTAATTTCAGTTCCGGGGCAATCACTCTCTGTCCTCACATTCTATCACTAATTTGACATGACTAATATTTTTTAAAAAAATATTGCTTTGCAGGAGAAGGGGAAGAAGAAAAAGATTCAATGGGAGGTTGGGCAACTACAGTGGGGCATAGACAAGGACCAGGTGTTTGATGAAATGGAAAAATAAGGATCATTTCAACATGATTTCATGCTCAAAGGAAGCTGCCTCAAAAATGGATCAAAAAACCATTGCAGTGAAAGTGCTCGGGAAAACAACAGAGGAATAATGATGGGAAAATGTTTCTGGAACCAAACGGAGGAAAAACTGTGCAGAATTAAAAGAAAAAAACATAGTATTTGGCAGCAAGATACATTGTAAACTACTCATGTGGAAAAGGCCAATGTGAAAATGTCAACACTGAACTTGGCTTACCGCCCAGTCCAAAAGAAACAGCAATGCTGAAGTGCTTGGCTTAGATTGATATAATCCTGTTAATTTGACCCATTACATCCACTTGAAGATAACTTGAATAAGTGGTTTATGGACCTCAGCTTAAGGAACTATTCACACCCATTAGTTTTGCAGTCAGTCGCTCCAAGCAATTCCACCATTCTTCTCTCCAACTGTTCCTGTTTAACAGGAACTTACTCAGCTTTACTTCTCACAACATACAATTGGTCTGGACAAATATCTCAGCGTGTCCCTCTTCCTAGCTATTATTACACCTACCCCATTTTAAACCTGATTTTGTATGAAAAAACTGTCTGCCGTAGACACCTTTCTAATATCTACTAATAGTTTCATTTTTTTAAGGAGGCGGCATGTGATTTGACCCTGGTGACACCATGACCCTATTCGGAGTCCAGGTCTATCCCCGCTTTTCTGGCACAATATTCCACTATGATATCCACCACTTATGCCAATGCAGCATTTCTGTTGGAGAAAATTTAAAAATGTAGTCCACAGTCCCAAGAGGGGACATGAAATATACAACCATTTCATGAAGATTGGCATTAGTACTGGGGACAATCTGAAATGAAGTGACAGTGGATGTTACAGACAAATCTTAAGCTACCTTACTCATCTGTTGGAAGTTCTCTTCCATTTAAATTGGGGAGTCCCAAAATGAGGAGCTTGCATATCTCATAATTAAAAGAATATGTACAACAGAACAGGGAAGCTATAGAAATCATATGGTTCCAGACAAAAGTTGAGGGAAGTTTCAACTTGAAGAGTTATTTTTATGGTTGCTTTTGTTATAGCATTACATTGTTGTGAAGTTTGAAGTTTAAAAAAAACAGTGCTGAATAAAGCACTGGGTGCAAAATTTTGCTTTCTAGAATCTTTAGCTTCCTTTTTAAAAAGGAAGCATGTTTTCAGCACCTACAGATGTAAGGACAGGGTAGAATGAGCAATCACTGGTGAAATTTCATTAGTTAGAAGTGACTGATTTTAAATGGTTGGAGGTAAGGTTTCAGTAACCTAAATGGCTCATGATCTTGTCTATCACTTAAATAAGTACAATAAATTACACAAAATAGTATACACTGCAAGATAAATTATATGCAAAAGAGGAGACATTAGGCAAATCTACACAATGTATAAACGTTGGAGAATTCTATGTTACTTGGCATAGAGGGGAAAGAAATAACAGCTAGGAACATATACTAGGCTAGGAGTGAGCACAAAAAAAGTAAGGAAAATTCAGAGACATTCTTTTGGCTTTAAAATTATTGATAAAGATAAACCCCACTTCCCCAAATATCACTATTTTTTCAGCTTTCTCAATAAAGCTGAAACTATTCAGCTCCATTATTATGGGTAATGGGTAGAACCATCAATTTGTAGGATAGCTGCAGGTGCCTATCCTGAGAAGAACCCCAAAGTTTGGTGAAGGGGAAGAAACCTGGTTGCCCATAAAATTTGACCCCCTGAACCAAACCTCATTACACTTTCGGGTTCTTCTGAAGAGAGCCTCCAGCAGATGTGCTGCAAATTTGGTACCCCAACCTATAAGAACAGTGGCCCCAGAACTCCCCCCACCCAAATCCCCAGCACAATGCAATTGCAGAGAGACTGAAAGCAATCTCCACAATCCTCCCACAGTTTCCAATGCACAGTTTCTCCTCCAGGGAAAAGAAAGAGAGGCATGTCATCCCTACCCATTCCTTCTACCCCAATAACCAATGATCACATAACAGAAGGATATCAGAAGAACTCTATCCAACACTACACATACCAACCACTAACCAATAGAACCAAAGTGAGTACAACACAGATACGTGATGCAAGAACACCAAACCTGGGGGCACTTTTGCCAGCCCAGAGTCCCTTCAGACAAAACTACAATACAATTCATCAAAACATAGGTTCATACTGGCGGTGCCTCATAGCTAATTGAACCATGAAGAACATGAAGCTGTGGAGGCACCACCACCATCCTACACAAGGCAACAGAAACTGCCAGACCTCGACAAACAAAGAGTCAGATTTATGAACCTCCTCCCCCCCCCCAAAAAAAAACAGTGAAAGAACACCAAACAAGAACAACAGCAGTGAAACCCTAGAGCAGTGGTTCTCAACCTGGGGGTCGGGACCCCTTTGAGGGTCGAACGACCCTTTCACAGGGGTCGCCTAAGACTCTCTGCATCAGTGTTCTCCATCTGTAAAATGGATAAATGTTAGGATTGGGGGTCACCACAACATGAGGAACTGTATTAAAGGGTCGTGGCATTAGGAAGGTTGAGAACCACTGCCCTAGAGCGTCAGAAACTCACTCAGAAAGCAAAGCAGGCCTGGCCTGGGTCCAGCTGGGCCTAGCCTCCACCCCCGCCAGCACAGATGAAAGAAATTAAAACAAAAGAGCAATCAAGAATTACATCAACCCAATTATTAAAAAAAAAAACCAGTTTGGTCAAACCCCTCCTCTTCTCTCCTCCAGGCAGACAGTAGGAAAAGTCCAATGAAGGTTCTCAGTTGTTCATAGCCTCACACCAGAAAGAGAGGAATGCTCAACGGCCAAAAGCAAATCTTTGCTGGAACTACCTCTCAATTCCACTCTGAATTCTGGAACACAATGGAACCAGGATTCCAATGTATAGTCTTTGGCCAAGCACAGAAAAAATCTGAACATATTCCAGGGGGGAAAAACTCCTCTGTGATTGGCCGAACAGCAGTATTGCCTCTAGCCTGACTCTCCCTATTGGCCACGATTGCCTCAGCAAAAATTCTAAGCTGCAGAAACCTAAGGTTCCTGCAGAATGTATGGCTGCCATTATCTGAGCAGAGAATCTCCAGCGGAGATGTCCCATTTGCCAGTCAAGAATGCCTGACTGTTGTCCTGGAATCCACATTGCTGAGCCTTCAGTAATCCAGGAAAGGGGACTTTTTCCAGTCCTGCAAAAGCGGGAAAACCCAGATCCCAGTAGAAGCCCCCAATCCCCCACTCGCCATCGCCCACCAGGCAGGTCCCAGCAGAAGCACCTCTCCCCCCGTCTCCTGCTCTCCCCCCAAGACGAGTCAGGCCAGTGAGGAAGCAGCATCTGGCCACTCGCTGCCCTGCTGAACCCACCACTGAGCTCTCCATCCCACCCCCCACCCCCAGACAAGCCTGATGAGGGAGCAACACCTTGCTGCCCACTGCCTGCCGAGGCTGCCATCTGCCTCCCCATTCCCCCACCTGCCCTCTTCCATTCCTCACAAACCAAGCCAGTCCAGCTCCCCCCTTTCTCCCTCTCCCCCAAACTAATCAGGGTACCTACCTGTCCTCCCTCCACTGCATGACCCCCAAGCAGCCTGCGCAGCAGCTATCGTCACGACTTCCCGCCGCTTTTCCTGCTCGCCCATTCCCACCTCACCCCTGTCTAGAGCCCACTGTATTCTTCACTACAGCAGCCTATACTGCTAGTGGTGAAATAAATGTTGATAGTTTTAAGGTGCCCCTGGACTTCTGTTTTATTTTTCTTAGCACAGAATTTAGATTACTTGAGCATATTACAAGCCCCTGCTGCATTTTACTTTTGATCAGAAAGTATGGCACTTAGCAATGATGCTCACTGGACAACCTATTCACAAAGACATTTAAGCCACTAAGGTTTCTGTCCATACATGATGAATGAGAACTACACAGCTATCCTTGGTATGACTGATACCTTACCAACATTCATGGTCAAGAAGAAGAAGGAGGAGGAGGAGGAGGAGGTGGTGGTTGGATTTATATCCCCCTTTCTCACTTCCACAGATCTCCGAATGGCATATATGTTCTCTCCTTCTCCACTTCACACTCACAATAAATCTGTGAGATAGATCAGGATGAGAGAAAGCAACTGGTCCAAGATCACCCAGCAAGTTTCAAAGACAAGAAGGAATTCAAATCCAGGTTTCACCAGGCCAAATCTAACATTAACCACTGCACCACACTATTTGTCAAATGCAGCCTTACAGCCCTTTGCCATCTTGCAATGCTTCATCAGTTACTCAAGAACAATTCTCTAGTAATTTTGCACTATTTTAGATTTCACTAAACTTTTCCTCTCACCTTTTTGGAAAGATAGCTGACAGCAGAAATTAGACTGTTCAGAAAAGAATATTCATCATTTTCCATTAACTTATCCCTCATGAACTACTTTTAATCATGAACAGTTGACTGTACTTCATATCAATGGTGTGACAGAATTAGTCATACCCAGACTCATTTTCTAGCCCTCCCCCTCCCCCACCGCAAGCACACACACAACTTGTTTCTTTTCAAGTAACTAATGCAAAGCAACAATTGGTCTAGTCATACACAGCACACAGATCAGTCAATAGAATCACAAACACTTTGCAAAGAGTGCTTAGTTTCAGGGCCATCCAGTGGGTTTCATTGTTGAACAGGGATTAGATTTAATGTATTGTTGAAGGTTTTCACAGCCAGAATCACTAGAGTGTTGTGGGTTTTCCAGGTTGTATGGCCATGTTCCAGTAGCATTTTCTCCTGATGTTTCGCCTGCATCTGTGGTTGGCATCTTCAGAGGGTCTGATGGTAGTAAAGCAAGTGGAGTACATATACCTGTGGACATTTCACAGGTATATATACTCCATTTGCTTTACTACCATCAGATCCGCCCCCTCCCTCTCTCCCACCCCCAAGAGTCAAGAGATGGAGCACTGGCACTGCCTGCCACATCCTCCTGCATCTCCTCCCCCCCCCCCCGCTCCCCAGCCTCTGCCCCCCAGCTCTTCAGGCTGCTGTCACTACCACTGTAGCCACTGGCTGCCTGGCCACCTCTGCCACTGCCAGCCACCTGCCCTCTGCTCAGGCTTCTGCCAGGGGCTGGGTGCATTGGAGAGATTGATGGGCACATCAGCTTCAAGAGGCAGTTGGGAGAAGTCAGAGACTTACTCCCTCCCAATCCAGGAGCAAGGAGCTGGATCCGTCTTTGCAAAATGGGGGTGCCTATGGAGATGGGCAGAACTCCACATCTTCTCAGGTGCCCTACTGGCTCCCCACTCCCCTTTGCTAAGCCAAAATTAAGTTTTGCTAATGGGGATGCCTGTGGACATGGGAAGAAATCATGCTATCTTTACAGGCACCCAGCTGGCTCCCCCTTTGGCAAAGCTGGGGAGGGGTGCCTATGGACATTGGGAGAACTCTCCCCATCCTCACAGGCAATCTGCTGGCTCTCCCCTCCCTTTGGAAAGCCACAATCCAGCTTTACAAATTGGGGGAGGGGTTCCTATGGAGATGGGGAGAACTCCTAATCTTCACAGGCATCTTGACGGCTCTACAACCACCATCCCTTTTGTAAAGCCGACTCCAACTTTGCAAATGGTGGAGGGTACCTATGGAGATGGGGAACACTCTCACCATCTTCACAGGCAACCTGCCCCACCCTTTTGCAAAGCCAGGATATTTGGGGTGAACGCAATTTCAGTGTTTGCCCCAGAAGCCCAAGACTCCATTTCCTGCAGATACAGCCCTGATCCTGTTTCCCCATCCACTTCTGGTTTTACCCCACAGCAGTCAGGAGGCATCCAAAGTACTTCCCCATTTACAATGTGATTGCTACCATTTCTGTGATTTCTTATTCTGGGAACTGGCTTTTAGACAGGCATTAGATCGGGCCCACAGATCTCTCTTACTCTTGCATATAATAAAATATATCATCCGCAGTCCCCGATTCCCGCTCCGGCAAATACGCACACGCACCCCTACAGCCCTGGTGATGTTCTCCAGCTGCTCGTTGATCTCCCGAAACTGGCGAAAGCAATTCTGGCAGAGCCTCACGGGCCGGGCACTCCGCACCAAGCAACCTGTCAGCTTCATGCTGCTGTTGGCGAAGGCGGTCAAGAGTTCCCTACACTCCGGCTCCAGCTCGGCCAGATCCCTCGATCCCAGCAGAGACAGGTCCTCAGCTTCCTGCATCAGTTTCAGTGAAAGAGGCTGGCGCCAGTCCTCCAACACCCGGCCTTCCTGGCCGCTCTGCAATACGAGATGTCGGCTAGGAAACAGGCTGTCCCCGGAGCAGAGGCCCAGCAGGGCTCCGTGCAGCAAAAGCACCAGGGCCGGGGCCATTTCTGCCACCGGCACCTCCTTCCTATCGGGGCCGCTGGAAGAAGCCAAACACGGTCACGTGGAGCCTGGAGAAAGATTGTCAACATTCAGGAACTGACTCTAACGCGTCCTCTCATTGGCTGCTGGGAATTAGAGGCGGGGCCAACCTGGGTCTCCGGTTTTCAGGCGTGGGATAAGTGGATGGCGTTATCTAGAGTAAGAATATTATTATTATTATTATTATTATTATTATTATTATTATTATTATTATTATTATTATTTGCAGTTCGTTAGAAATCCACTTATCCACCAGGCAGAACAATTGTACGAGATCAAGAATGTTCATATGCAAACATTAGTAAACAGCATAATGTGGTGGCGAGGTCCGATTTGGAGAATTCGGTTTGATTCCCCACTGGGCAGTATCTACAGGAAATGGGGGAGGGGGCAGGAGGATGCCTGTGAAGATGGCAGGGACGTAAATGGGGGGGGGGGTCCTTGGGTTCAAACCCCCTCCTCAATTACATCTCCGAAGCTCCGCCACCCGTTTGTGGTTTTCTTGTATTTTTACCTGTTTTTTCGGTTTTTGGCCTGCAGCGGGTGCAGTTTTTAGACTAGCAGCACCACAATTTCAGGGATCTTTCAGGAGACTCTCCTGATGATACCACCCAGATTTGGTGAGGTTTGGTTCAGGGGGTCCAAAGTTATGGACTCCCAATGGGAGCTAATAGAAGATGGGGGCTACACCATAACTTTGGATCCACTGAACCAGACTTTACCAAACCTGGGTGATATCAGAAGAAGAGTCTCCTAAAGATATCCTGAAAATTTGGTGCTTCTAGCTTAACAATTGCACCCCTGACAGCAGGCACCCCCAAATTTCCCCAGATTCTCCTTTTAAATCCATCCCCCTTGACAGGGATTTAAAGGGAGAATCTGCGGTCCCTGTTTCAGGGTGAGAGATGTCCACTGAAACATCCGCACCTGTCAGCCGACACAACTGGGGACTGAGTCTTTCTTTAAAATTGGTTTAAAAGGAGAATCTGGACTCCCTAGTCTAAACACCATTGAAAGTGACGCTGTTTGGGGGTGGATCCAGCATCACAGTGGCAGCCCATGGGGTGAGGGGCACAAAACTCAGATTTTGCACCAACTGCTGGCTGGGAGCCCAGCTGGTGGGGGGTGGGGCAGGGGAAGTCTGCCATCCCTGGCCTTGGAGAACTGCTTTTATAAGCACTGAGGCTGGGGGCGGGGCTTGGGGAGGTGTGACCATGCCCCCAGGGGCAAGTGGGGGGGTGCGCCTCCGAACCTTCCCCATAAAAAATCTATACCTACCTCACTGGAAGATGGGGAGAGTTTTCCCCATTTTCATAGGTATCTTTCTATTTACAGAGTTAGATCCTGGCTTTGCAAGGGGGGAAGGGCAGCAGGTTGCCTGTAAAGATGGGGAGACCATCCCCATCTCAATAGCCCTCATTCCATTTGTAAAGCTGGATCCCCTCTGCAAAGGAGGGACAGCCAGCATCCCCTTATCTCTATAGGCACCCCCTCTCTGCAAATGTGAATTCCTCTTTGCAAAAGTGGGGGGGAGACCAGTAGGGTGCCTGTGAAGGTGACAGTCCTCCCAATCTCAGTAGGCACCACCCATTTGCAAAATTGGATCCCAGCTTTCCAAAGGGAGAGGAGCCAGCAGGGTGCCTGTGAAGATGGGGAGAGTTTTATAGTGCCCCCTCCCCCACTTTGCTAAGTGGGATCCTGGCTTTGCAATGGGAGGAGCATGGGAGGAGACGGGGAGAAGGCCAAGGAGGGTGCCCTTTCCCTGGCCTTGTCCCCAGTGTCCTCCAGGCCGCTCACTTGAAACTAAGCTAAACATAATTAAAGTTTAAGCAAACTCTTTGGGCTTCTTATGCAGTAGTGGCAGGAGGAGGAGGAGGGGCTGGCCCAAGGCCCCCCCCCCCGCCAGCTGGCATCACCACTGCATAAGAAGAGGTAGAGGGGGTGGGACTGTTTTTATGGGCTTCTTCTACACTGACGATTTTTATGAGTGTCATTTGGAGGCTGTTGTTTTATACTGTTTGATGCTCTGACTCATTTGTGGCTTGTTTATTTCTGATAACTGTTATGCCTTTGTCCTATAGGTATTTGGTAGTGTTCTACTTTATGAAATGTCTCAATCACATCTCAAGAGAGACAGCATATATAAGTGTTCTAAATAAATAAATGAACATTTTCAATTCAAACGCTGCTATGTGCACTCCCATCTTCTGAAGTTAGTTGACTAGCGACCAGAAACAGGGTTGCCATTGGTGGCACCTTGCCTATTAAATGACATCAGTTTAGGGGATTCCCCTGTGTTTATGATATTTTTATTCTTTTACCTTCCTCTAAGGAACTAAGCGCAGCATACATGGTTCTCCCTTCTTCTATCCCACAAGTAGGTTTCCCAAGTTCGTGCCCCTGAGGAATTCCCTGCCCCTAAATAGGGATTGTACAATTGGCTACCACTGAACCTAAAAGTTGTTTGATTTATTTGGTGCCTGATTGGGTCGTAGGCTATATCTGAGGCAGTCAAAGTCTTCCCAGAATGACTCCCAGATCTCTTAACATCAAAAATTAATTACCAGGAATTTAGCAGAACCTGCCTGACCTGTCCCTCCCAAAAAGTGTTCATCCCTATTCCCTGGGAAACAGCATTTCTCACAGCCAATCCTAGCCTTAGGACAATCAGACAATTTGTCTTGGCCAATCACACCATCTTTCTGGAAGGGAAATTTGAAACTGCAGTCATCCATTACATTGGCCATTTTGTGCTGCCTGTGTGCTACTCTTGTTGATCATGGCTTCAATTATGTTAAGTCCTGGCTGTACAGATCCTGTTTGGATAATGCTTCTCTCGACACACTGGTCTGAATAATTTATTATTATGACTAGTTAGCCTTTCCTTCATCCTTTTCCCCTAGTGCAGTGGTTCTCAACCTTCCTAATGCTGCGACCCTTTAATACAGTTCCTCATGTTGTGGTGACCCCCAACCCTAACATTTATCCATTTTACAGATGGAGAACACTGATGCAGAGAGTCTTAGGCGACCCCTGTGAATGCCTTCAGTTAACAGGGTACCTTTTCCCACCAGAACAGGAAGGCCTGTTCTCCAGCCTGCTCGGTTTTCTAAAGTAAGTGCGTGGGGGGGGGGGGCAGGGGAAAGGGGGAGGGGGCGGCGGGATTTTGCACCCCCCCACGTAACCCAAATTTGTGCGCCCGGTGCATCGCGCACCCCACCCACCCCCACCCCCTGGGAGCTTCGCCGCTGGCTCAAACCACTTTATCCAATTCACTTGGAACTTAGGAAGTCTTTAAAAAATATGGTGGACTAAATGTTGATACTGTTTGATGAAAAAACATCTGCTCAGGAAAATCTGCCATTTTCTGCTCATAAAAAAACAAGCAGAGATATAAATTTCTGGAGACCACAGGCAGGAGGATGGTGTTGCACTTATCCCGCTTATGGAGTTCCTAGAGGCAGCTGGTCAACCACCATGTGAACAGAATGCTGGACTTGATGGGGTTTTTATCTGATCCAACATGGTTCTTTTTATGTTCTAATGACATCTGATCTGATCTTAATGAAAATGGAACCCAATGAAACATCATGATGTGGCATCAACATTTCTGAACATTCTTAAAATCAATACCCCTTCCTTTTCATAAATCATGATACCGAATTTTAATTTTTTTCTCATGTACATCCATAGCCCAGCACTCTCATTCCACATGAGATACCAGGTGAAGAAGACATTTTAAAAATCCATGCTTTTGTAGTTTTACTGAATGGCCATGCCACTGTCATCACCTTGATCTTTACCATTTGTAAGTGGGTTTTGGGGTGGGGGCTGTCCTTTTTTATCTTGATGCATTTTAACTTGCCATTTTACTTTATTCTGGTAGATGTTATAGTTCTCTTTCATGACTCTATATAGTTTAATCCTCTACCACAAGACAGTTATCAGCCTTAATTCTTCCATTTTCTTTGGTGTTTAATATTATTTTATCAACAATTTTATTGAGTTCCTCTCATTGTTTACACCAAATTTGTTATGTTTATTATCTGCTGATTATGATAATTGACTTTTTATTATATATTTTATATAATAGGCCACTTTGAGCACCATTTAACATAGGGAAGTTACATTCATGTTCTAAACAAATAAATGTTATTATTATTAATCTGTCTTATGGCCTATTCCCTAACTTCAAAGCACTACACAATGCTCATAAAATATTAAAATACTATTTAAATAGTAAACTGTGAAAACAACCACAGTCAATGGTAAAATCAGTAAAACAAACCCTTCGGTAGCACATTCAAATTAATTTCTGAAATTACATGATCTTATTCTGTTTTGGTAAAGAAATGGTGTACTTAAGATCACTGCAGATTAGCTGGTTCCAGATTGGATGGTTGTTTTGCTTTATAAGCTTTTTTTGAGTACACAGACACTCAAATGCACAAATTTTCTATAAAAGATATATTGATGTGACTAACAGCCCAATCCAATGTATTTTTACTCAAAAGCTTCCAGAGAGTTCAGTAATATGTATACTCAGGTAAATCTGTACCACCTTGTACATGGTCCGAAGATAGATTTGTTATTTATCTGGAACTTTTAAGTTTAAGGAAAATATAATTAAACCAGGAACATGTAGAGGTTTATAAAACTTGCGTGGGGTGGAAAAAGTGGACTGAGATCGAACATTCTCTCCTTCTCCCATAATGCTACACCTTGAGGGCGCCCAATGAGGTTGATGAGTGTGACATAGTTTTTCAGGTTGCAGATGATATCTAGTTTACAGAGACTGTAGGGAAAAATTAAAATACCACAATCCTGTATCAGTTTTACTTGAAAGTAATAAAATGTTACAAGAATTCAGATATCACAACAATGCAAAATGTAAGGTTTGGTACCAATGAAAATGCTGTTCCCAGAATTAACTTTGCAGATTTAAAAAAAAATGACAGATTTGGCATGATTAATCACAATTGTTGGAGCAGGATTCACATTATACTGCTACTATCTTCACTCTAAATTGAAATGAAGAGAGAAGAATTAAATTTTTTATTTTGTAATTTCTAATTGCAAATCTAATGGAAAAGGCATCTTTGGAAGCTTCTTCTTGCCTTGAAATGTTTACATTTAATTTAACACAATAAAAATGGTATTTTAATGCACCTGTTTGCTTTATTTGCAGAAAAAGGAAGAGATTCTGTTGGTGAAAGCATAACTAGCAAAGAGCTCGGTTTTAATAAGCAATCACTCTATTTTGAAGAGTTCTCTTGAAATAAGTTTACATGATTTTAAAGGGATTCTACATATGAGCAATTTAATGGTATGTCATTTCTAAGGATTTTGACAAGCGACTGTTGCTTTACTCATATGCATCTAATTAAGCCATAATTGGGCCATTCATTATAAAATGAAAGAAAACCTGTTATACTAGATATCTTTCATGACAAGAGAACAGGACGATCCTTCCCTAAAGAATAAAATGGGGGGGGGGGGGCATTTAAGCATGTCTCTCATAAGCAAAGTTTTGTAGTAAAATTTTTGCTCTTAACCACCATAATGTGCACAGTGATAAATGTTAATATCATGTTCACTTTTTGAAAAGCAACTTGGACTTCCTCATCCACAGTCTTCTTTATGTGCTCCTTTAACTATTCACAGAACAACAGATTGATATTTCTCAGAACTATCTGAGTAGCAAAAATATACAGTCAAAACACAGTCTAAAAATCTAAGGCCAGCCAAGCCTGGAAAACATGGACTGCATATACAGACGCAAGGCAAATGAACTTATTGGTATATGCAAATGTACCACATTGTAAAGACAATTGAAAAGACATGAACCATTCGTAGAGGTATATTGTGTATATATGGTAACTAATGTGCAGCTGGATAAAGGTTCAACAACATATAAAACATATAAAACAATGCAGGTACTTAACAAAACTCTTAATCACTGTACATAAGATATTAGACCTGTAGCATCCATTTGTCGTTCCAATACTCAAAATAGCCACGTATCACCAATGTCCAAGTGAAAGAAAAGCTTGTATGGAACAAGTTCTGTATTTCTCAGAACTGACAGCTCGCTACTCAACTCTATTAACTCAGCATAATAACTCAGAGCCCCTAGGGGATGGGGCGGTATATCAAATCTATGAAATAAATAAACAAACAAATAAATACATATTAACAACAATAGTACCCTCCTTGGAAATCCCCTTGCTTTGGGGGAGGGGCTTGTGTGCTTTAATGAAGTTGAGAGATATACTGGAGGTAGTGTATTTTACCAGAAGAGTCATCCATGCCAGATAGGTCTCAGCTAAAGAGTGAGACTATCTCCAACTCATTAACCATGGTGAGAAACAGAAAAAGAATCTCATACTGGATCAGTCATTGTCCGGGTCAACAAGGACCTCATCAGATGCTAGGATCCCTCGGCATCCATCAAGCAAGTGGGCTACATGCTCAGGCGCTATGGCTGAGCAACCAGGGCCTAGCCCTGCAGGGTTACTGGAAGAACAACCACAGAAGTGACAAAAATCCACTATGTGTGAAAATCATATTGTTATGACCTGCTATTATAAATCCGAACCAACAAAGAGAGACTACTTAAAACAAATGTTTGTTATCCAGATTCAAAAATTGCTTAATAAAGGTGATCTGACGAAAGGTGATTCATCACAAGACATAAGATGTTCAGGGATATAGAAATGTCAAGAAGTTGGGAAAACAAAAGATCTGAAAACAATACTAAAAAAGTGTTTTACTAGCTAGAGGTAATCAGAATTGAAACAAACCAAGAACTGAATGTTAAAGAATAAGAATTAAGAGAGAAAATTGTAGAGCATGCCCAGCAGCAGAAACACAGAGATTGCAAGCCCTGAAGGGAGTGCCTAAAAAACATTTAACACCTGTAATGAAATATGTCAACAAGGCACTCACACTAATTGAAATAGCATCTATTGGACAGACTAATCAGATTATCTATTGCACAGCAGTGATAGTTACAGAAGAACTGGGCAGTGAAATTAGAAAATCAAAATCACATTTAGAGCCAAAGTGGAAGATCAGACTGAAGGCCAAGATAAACAGATACTATCAGATGCAAGCAATTTAAAGAACACGAAAGAGCAAAAATTGAAGAATGTAAAGATCAACAGAGGTTTAATTTTAAAAGTATTTGCTAAACACCAGAAAAATCAGTGAAGTATTGGAAACAGTAAATCAACAAATTGCTGGGGAAATTGCTGAGAAAATTGACTGCTACAAGGCACGAATCATCCAGTTTCACCAAGTCAACTATTTCGATCAGACCAGAGGCAATTCTACCAAAGTATTAATGGCAATAGAAATATTAAAGATGAAAAGCCAGACAGAAATGAAACAACTCAGTTCTGGAAAGATCTGTGGAAAATTAAAAAGATTATAACAAAAATGCTAGATGGATAAAAGAATTTGAAATGGAACTTGGTAAAAACCGAATAGAAGAACTTTTAATAACAGCAGAAATGGTCACATTCTATGGATATGAAGTATGAAGGGCAGGCAGTATGCAGTGCTAAGGAGCTTGTGTTGATTGCATCTCCCCAGCATGTATTTGTGAATATTTAGCCATGTTACTCTTTCATGTTACATGTTTGTTAAGGGAAACGTAAGTGGAAACTGTTTGCCATGTAGGTGTAAAATAGTTCTAAGTGTCCTGGATCTGCCTTTCTGATGGCAAAACTGGAGACTGAATCTGGAAGAGCTTGAATTGTGCTACCATATATCCTTTACAGTGGCTGTGTTTTAAGGCTCTGATTTACTAACTACATATCAGAAGATTCATGCATGTTAATGAAGAAGCACCTGATCTTTTGGCCAAATAAAATTAAATTTGCTGCTTTTGAGCTTTACCACTGTAGCATTTTTAAAAAGAAAATTATATATTTGTTGAAGGGTGGTGTGACATTGTTCAGGAACAGTACCCACATTTGATCTCTCACCTTTGGTTCTGTCCTACGCTCTCAGTTAGAATTCCAGGTCTGGAAAGTGGGCCATTATAGAACCGATTGATGAAATCCATCTGATTCCTTGACAATGTCTCCCATTGCTTACATGTTCTAAAACCACAGGTGCTGTCTCTGGGTTAAGAGTTGGCACACCTATACAGATTTCAGTTTCTCTAAATGTAGTGGTTTAATTTCCATTCTCATTGATAAAAGAGCTATAGTAAAGAGGGGACAGTATATAATTGTCCTTAATGGAGCATATATCCTTATTAATAAACTACTGAAGCTCAATTAGAAAGTTATAATTTTGGCTATTAACAAACAAGGGCATGTATCAAAATCTCCTGATAGCAGCTGATATTACTCCCTCATTATGGCAAAAATATTACTCTGAAATCTTTTTTATTGACTGAGAGAACGGCCAAGTCTCCAGCATGACCCCAGACAAGGATCTGCCTTACTGGGCCCCAGTTAACAATCAAGAGGTCACTGAATTAATTCACCAATTAAAATCAGAAAAAGCAGCTGGTCCCGACAACACCATAGCAGAAATACTTAAAATTGACCCAGACTGGTGGGCACCAGTGTTGGCTTCATTATTTACATCCATT
The DNA here is from genome assembly GCF_021028975.2 of Sphaerodactylus townsendi. NCBI lineage: Eukaryota > Metazoa > Chordata > Lepidosauria > Squamata > Sphaerodactylidae > Sphaerodactylus > Sphaerodactylus townsendi. Next base: position 123,033,909 of record NC_059425.1, on the reverse strand, counting down.
AACAACTCCTTAATGATTTCCAAAGACTGGTTAAAAGTGATAGTTTTGCCTCTCTTTAAAAAAGGAGATCCCAAGTGTCCCTCTAACTATAGGCCGCCTTTTATCTATCGTAGGCAAATTGTATGCCAACACCTACTAAAAAAATTAAAGACCTGGACAGACCAACATCAGCTTCTCAGCCCAGAACAAATTGGGTTTCATGCAGGCAACTCTATTCTAGACCATTGTCTAGTCCTCCAACATCTAGCAAGCAAATATGTATGCACAAGGAAAAGTAAGCTTTATGTTGCTTTTCTTGATTTGAAGGGTGCCTTCGATTCAGTAGATAGGGAACTTCTATGGCACAAATTAAAATCCTTAAATATGAAAAAAGACTCTTTGCTTTAATCAAAGCGTTCCATACAAACAACTTGTCAAGCAAGAACTCCAAGGGACAGCACGATAACAGAAGCAATTAAGGTCAACAGAGGGGTCAAGCAGGGCTGCCCATTGGCACCCAGTCTATTTTGCCTGTTTCTCCATGATCTTCCTGCAGCCTTAACTAAAACAGATGGCCATCCCCCACAACTGGGCTCTTTACACATCTCCACTCTGCTCTATGCTGATGACACTGTTCTTCTGTCATCTTCTCAAGTAGGCTTGAAACGCCTACTAAATTGCAGTGCAGACCATTGTCATGCAAACAGGATGACTCTCAATTATGACAAGTCGAAAGTTATGATTTTTGCAAAATCTAGGTGTAAACGTAGTTGGAAAGTGAACAATCATGTTTTGCAGCAAGTAAGCCAATTTAGATACTTAGGGCTCCTATTCCGCTAGAATCTATCTTGGGCTCCCCATTGTAAATTAGTGGAGAACAAAGCTAAGGTGAACAATGTGGTGATTTTCTACTCTAAAGGGCATCAGTTTGTTCCCGCTGCACTGAGAATTTTTAATGCTAAGATCACTCCTCAGTTATTATTTGGAGCTCCAATATGGATCACCCAAATCAAGTCATCTTTCAACTTTGCACAGTCATATTTCTTACAAAGAATTCTGGGGTCACCAAGGTGTGTCTCTTATGCCACCTTATGTAGAGAAACTTGGCAAAATAACATGGAACTGATGGCATGGACAAGAGCTTTCAGATACAGTTCTACTAGCCTTTTATATCAACTTTTGTCAGAATCTGCTTCTGTAAAATGGCTAGTAGACATAGATAAGAAGCTCAACAACGTAGGTCTAATAACTGATCACTTTCAAAACATGTCTGCCACAAGAATCTATAACGTATTAATTGAACGAGAGAAACAGGGAATGATGCAGGGGGGGAGTTGCTCGCCACAGTCTTTGGGAATTGACTGGTCAGATTATTGTGCCAATTATTTGTGTATCCTGAGCGATCCCAAACAACACAGAGTATACTCACTAGCTTGTTTCAATGCTCTGCCTAATGCCATGACATTTGGCAGATATAATAATATCCCTTATGAGAATAGGCTATGCTAGTGTAAAATGACTGTTGTTGAGATTGTCTGACATGTACTTTTAGATTCCCCTCGCTCCATGTATCTGATTCCCCTCGCTCCATGTATATCCATCCCTTGATAGAGAGTATTGATACTGAGATAGAGAGATAGATGATATTGACATGTCATAAACTGTTATGAACTTTTTACTCAATGGTTTTTGTGACCTTATCTGTGAAAATGTTGCGAGCTTTCTGAAGCATTACCTGGCTAAGCATAATTATTTTCTCCCAAACAGTCATGGTTAATTTATTTCTCTACGTGTTTTATATATAGGGTCTGTATATAGATACTTAATGCATATTTTAATGTTTTTCAACGGGTTCACTTAATAGATAAACGTTCCCTTTTTAATACTGTAATTTATAATGCCAATAAAATAGCCATTTCCCAAGGGGAACTGATCACTGTTGTCTGGACAGCAGTTGTAATTTTGGGAGATCTCCAGTCCTTACTTGGAAGTTGGCAGCCCTAATTCCTGCAAACTACATCCTGTCATTCAATCAGTTCCTCATCCATGAGATGACCTGTCCTCTTACCCCGTGACTGCTAACTATTCAAAAGACTTCAGCAAGAGACTTCTTCAAACTTTTTTTGGAAGACCAATGACCTAGGCGTCAATACTATACCTTGTATCTGCTCACATTGCTCTTTATCCAATGAGGTAGTTCTTCACAGCAGAATATCTTTTTCTTATACTAGGTAGGCACTTTTCAGCTCCTTGAACGAAATCAGTATTGCGAGACTGGAAGCAGAAAAAGAAGTATAAGATCCAAACCTAATGTCTACTGAATCACTTTTGTCCACACGTTTATGAAGTCTCTCAAAGAGCTTCAAAACACTAGTGAGACAATACTTCCCTTTAGAGCACCAAAGCTGATTCTTCCTTGGTAGAGCTGGTTCTTCCAATAATCCGTTCGTCCGTTAAAATGTTATCAGAATAATACCTCTTCCAAATTTTCTGTTTCTACCACAAAAAGAATAATTGTTTGCTCCAGAGAAAGCAAAACAATAAGAACTCTCTGATATTATGACATTTAAGTCTAGTGATCCAGCTTGGCTTTGTTTTTTCACATCAGCAGTTGCATCATTCCAGGATATTCTGTTGGAGTAGAACCAAAAGGGATCCTTGTGGCACTTTAAAGGCTAACACATTTATTGCATCAGAAGCATTCATGGGTTAAAACCTAGCTCATGCATGAGGTGTGTCAACTGATACATACAGGAATGAACATAAAGGGCAGAAGGTTGTGGCCAGTGGCGTTCAATGACCACGGAACACCAGAGGAGCAAAACTTAAAAAGTTTGTAGGAGTTATTTTCATACTTCTGAGTTTTGCAAACAAACTACCCATACTATACTTCTTTCACTTCATGATCTTTTGAAGCCACTGCTGGGTTTTCCCCTTCCATATTATTGCAAATTCAATGTGCAGTTAATGCATCTGATAGCATTACTCCCATACAAATATATTTTAATAGGATACACCCACCTTTAGAAACCCATCTGAAATGGATTAAAGTTGGCTTTTGGTACAATCTGGGTACCATCAATGTGCCAGCTGAAGCAATCCCCCTTGTTCCCGATCTGGCCTGGCATGAACCATCCTCCATGAACCATCCTCCGCCCCACCCTGTTCCCAATCTAACCTGGAGAGCCACCACCACCACCATCCCAAGCCAATCTGAGCTGGTCAGCCTGTAGAGGACTCTCCTGCAGAGGCAGCCACCCCCATCTGCAGGGTTGATCTGGGCTAGCAAGCCTGCTGTGGCCTCACTAGGTGAGGCAGCCACCACCTGCCCTGAGCTGGGCTGCAGAGCCCCCTACAGGTTTACCACTGCAGGCAGCCACCTGCTCACTCCCAATCTGACCTAGCGAGCCATTCACCCCCTTCAGTGTTCATCTGGACTGGCCAGCCCTCTGCGGGCTCACCAGCTGAGCTGGCTACCTCCCACTCTGGTTCTGATCTGGGCTGGTGAGTCTGCTGGGGTCTCGCCAACTGAGGCAGTTACCCCCACCCATGACCTGGCCCAACCAGGTCACATTTATGTCATATGGAAATTTATACTTGTTAAATTTCCATTCCCCCCATATTCTTGTTCCAAGGAGTTGTATTGGAATCCCACAAGTAAACTTTTCCTGCTTACGCATATGTTATAATTTTCTAGGAAGTCCTCATCTCACACACTTTGGGTGCAATTCAACTTTTTTTGAAGTCAGTAGGAAAGTTCCCACTTCATTTACCTCATTTCTGCCATGCCCCTCTCCCCACTGGGGACCCTGAGCAGCTAACATCATTCTCATCCCCATCACTCTAAACCTGTGTGGCGGGTTAGGTTGAGAGTGTGTGACTGATGTAAGGTCACCCAGCAAGTTTCTTTGGCAGAGGGTGGGTTCGAACCTAGCTTTCCCGGATGCTAGTCTGGACTGCACCCTAATAATGCTTATTTGGAGAAAATAAATCCCACTGAACTCAAGGAAAAATACTTCTCAGAAAATATGTTACACTCTGTTGTCCCTTTTAGAAAAGGAAGGGCCAGCTGCTGGTGCAAACAAGTAAACTTTAAGGGGGGGATACAGCTGGGCCAGAACATGCCAGCTATTTCAAGGTCCATTCACCAGATTTGCAGAGTGAAAGATTTTCTCCCCCCCACCCCACCATATGGCAATCAGTAGCATCTCCCTTCCCCCTTCTCAACTCATTATCATTTTCAAATGTGAAAACTTCAAGATTCCCCTGAATCTGAGCCACTAAGACCACCTATTTCCAGTTTCTTCCAGGAGAGGTCGACTTTGTTTCTTGTTTCTCACAGTGAACTTCGCGGGTTTCTTGGTTCAGATAAGCCGAGGGAGGGATTAGTAGACGTGTTCATCCCACCCACCCACAGAGCCCTCTGCACCCCACCCCTCTCTCAAAAAAAGGTTCAGTTTAAATCCCTACAACCAGCCCTTATACCGTTGTTAGTACACTTATCTGCACCCGGCTGCCCTCGAACTAAATGAGGACTTGGTCTCCATCAGAAAGAAAGGGGGTAAACTCTGCTAGTCAAATTAACCTGATGAATGCATAATTATTTATGGGAAATGATGCGTGGGAACGGAGGGATGGCTGAAAACGAGCCTTTCTTTGTTGTTTGATTGAGTCCAGTAGTACCTTAAGGACCAAACAAGGTTTTCGGGGTATAAAGTTGCCAGAGTCAAAACTTCCCCCAAATCTTCTTGCGTTCGAAGGGGCGACTGGCTGCAAACAACACCCAGCTCTTCTATTGCAGACCAACATGGCAGCTTTCTGAAACGACCTTTCCGTTGCGGTGAGTTTGTCCGACATCTGACCCTATTTGGGCTAGAAGATGGTTCCTCGAGGCCTGCGGGCGTCGCAAAGGCTTCAGTGCTCAAGAGCGCGCAACCTTCCGCCCTCGCTGGTTTGTGGTGGAAACCGGGAGCCGGAGAGGCCCTCCAAAACGTCGAGGCAGTTGCAGGCGACCGTGAAGAGAGACTGAGCTGGAGGTGACACCGCCTCCACTGTGGCAGGTCGGGCTTCGTCACCCGGAAAGCTCCGGCACAAGGAGTTCCTTCACACCCGCCCCGCTCCGAGTGACTTTTCCTCCCCTGCTTTCTCCTTCTGACCTCCCGGATCATGTCAGCCCCGTCTCTGGGCTTGAAGTGGATCATTCGCCACCACCGTCAAGCACCAGTTCCGGCAGCTGTTCGGCCAAAAACGTTTCTCCTGAGCCCGGCTGCTGGCCCAATTCTTTTCTTGCGAGCCGCGTGGGTATCAGGAAAGAACATCAGTTTCCGCGAGACGCGTTAGACTGCTTGTCCGCACCAGGGGACACACACGCACACCCCTAAAACACACACCTAACCGACAGCAAGCCAGAGAAGCTTATTTCTGAGCAAACGCCCATAGATCGCTCTGGAAAGTTTCCAATGTGATTTTTCTGGCAGGGTCCATGTCCTTCCCATCCCTTCTACCGCGCGCGCGCGCGCGCACACACACACACACACACACACACAGCGCAAGTTACTACAGTTCGTAATCTTGCGGTTTGGCGTGAGACTGAAAAGTGCCTTCGACTATTTCACTTTCGCCGCCAGGACCGGCAGTGTAGACTCCCCCGCCCCCCCCCCCTCATTTTTTTGTTATTTTCACCGAGACGATATTAATTAAAAGAAATACATGATTAAAAAGTAATGAGTTGAATAAAAATTATCTCCGCTCATTTTCTGATTATGTTAATTGTTAAAAACCCTTCAATCACGCTGTTGCAGTCAATGGGTTTTAATGTGAAATTAGTGGGCTCTTGATAACTTACAGTCCAGAATAATCCTGGCAGTTTAGTCATCATTCCTAATAACGAGGATGTTGCTAGGAAGAGGAGAGATTTCGACATGATTTGGCTGCGTTAAGCCCTGCCCGCCCCTCCTCCCCCACAGCCAAGAGTGCCGCGCTGAAGGAGGACGCAACTTTCCGCGTATTGTTCACCGCCCCAACCGAGCGGCGCTGCGATAGTTGCAGGGGGAGGCGAGGAGGAGTAAAAAACGACCCTTCTCCGCCTGCGGCCTGCCTGAGCTTTCGCGGGTGGGAATCAATCGGCTTTCTGGCTCGCCTACGGGGGGCTCGACTCTTGCCAACAACAGCTCACACTCCACTGCAGCCCTTCTTCCGCGCTGCAATTTAGTCAGATGTAAAAACCCCTCGGTGTCCAATGGGGCTTATTCGCGCCAGGGACATGTTGCTGAGGAACGGGAGACACACAAATGCATTTTATTTGTTTGTTTGTTTTTTCACTTAGTGTGTGATGCCCTCTTGATTGTGGTCCCGGCCTGTAAGATGCCCCAGGACGCTGCGGGATACCCCGTGTGGTTCGGCAAGATGATGCGTTTGCCAGATCTCCGCGCCCGCTGCTCACGGAGGCCGAGAACACCGGAGCCTCTGCACCCTCCTCCTCTGATTTTCATTTCCTCTGTCATTCGCAGTCTAGAGAAAGAGGGTGTGAAACACTGTTGCGGTTCTTAAAGAGAGGAGTGTGTCCCTTCTGCCATTTTTTTCCTACTGGTGGAATATCCAATAACTTCATTTTTAACAGAAATCAGCAGCTGGAGATTTGGCTGCTGTTTTTCAAGATCCGCGTCTTTAATTGGCAGCAGGGTGTTCTTTAGATCGTTTTCTCCCTTCTTCTTCGGTTCAGATTATGTCACATGACCAATGAAGGAATTGGGGGGTGGGGGGTAGGTTGATTATCCCCAGTGCCGCCACAGGCACGAGGGGTTTAGACGTTCTCTGGCATAGTCACCGCCGCCACCACCCCAGGGTGCAGGAAACAGACCCAGACCGACCTTTGTAAAGCAAACTTGCAATACTTGTAACCGTAGAAAGAATTCAAGGATGTGAGACCTTCATGAAGGCCAGTAACTTGAATGATTTTTTTTTTATTTAAACACTGATGTACTTTTGGGGGGGTTGATGGTGCAAGCATAGCATAAGGAAACGGGATCAATCCTCGTGTTGCTGAAGGAGTCTCACTCCTCGTTACAAACAAGAAGGTGTCCGTCTTTATTACCAACCTGCAGCAGAGAGAGATAATGAAGCAGTTGTCGTGGCCCAATGGAAGAAAGACGGGGGGGAGGGGGAAGAAAAGTCTCTTATCGGTGTTCCCACTTGCAAAAACACCCCGAGAATTTTTCTCCTCTCCCATTTAAATATAACGCTAACAACCCGGCTGGAGTCGATAAACGTCTGCACGGGAGAGGAAGGAAGACGAGTCAGCGAGGGGGCACTTGCGTGTAATAACGCCTCTCCCCCCCCCCCCCGCGTTCATTTCCCTATTTGCATCCCCTGTTGGCTGAAGATCGTGTTAATAAATAACAATGAAAGGGAAGCGCATCTATCTAGAGGGCTTGTCGGCAACATTTAAAAAGCCAATAGAGTTTATAATTCTACTCTATCATTTCTTATTGATTAGAGTAATCAAGATAAAAAGCTAGCCGGGCTCGGCGAAGTTCAGAGGCATATAATTAAAGATAAGAGTCAGTTAATTCTGGAGCAGGGAGAGAGAGGGTGATGGTGCCTGCGCTGAAGAGTTCATTTGCATGAGATGCTGAGCCCAGTAACAAGAGGACAAAAATCACTAATTAGGGCTCGCAGAGGGCCTCCCGCGCTCGTCAAGCACCCTTCGCAGCCGCCGCCAGGATGCGCAGGGCGCGCTTTTATGTAAATCCGGGCCAGGACACCGCAGTCGAAAGGTTGCCTGTCAGCAGAAGCGGCCACTCCGGCTCCAAAGAAAGCGGCAGCCGCCAGCGACGGCCCACTGGCCGCCTGAACAACCCACGCCGCTGAGTGGGGGAGCCCTTGGCCCTTCCAAAGCCCCCCCCCCCCCGCCCGCTTCAATTCTCTCCCCGCGGCTGGAAATCACGACTGAGCAGTCAACATTTGCTGCGTGGTTTCAAAACAAAAAAAAACCCTCGTCCCCAGCCCGGTCACCCCCTCCCCAAGTTGAGCCAAAATTGGCCATTGCAAAATAGTTTTTTGTTGAGTCAGTGTCGAGGATACGATCAGGATACGTGGGTTTATCAAAATTCGACGCATGTTCGGAATCCGACGCGGCCAGAAGGAAAGATTTCTGGAAGACTCATTTACAGTCAGTCTGGGATCATCCACCTACTTCCTCTTAAAAAAAAAACTTACTTGACTGCACTTTGGCCACTTTAGGTAGCCAGTCACTGACAATTTCTTTATAGGAAAGCAGGCTCTAACAAATTCCAGCGTTTATTTTAAACAATTCTTTTTTGGGGAGGGGGGTGCCATTTAAGCGCATCTCCCCACTTTCCTTTCTGGCCTGCTAACGGTTCCAGAAAAGTAGGTGTAAATAAGCCTTGTTATATCAGGGCGAATGGGTTTCCTCCGGCATTCGACCTGCGAAGATGTATCTGCACAAACGTTTGAGTGGCACAGACCTCTTCAAGAGTCTAAAAGGAAGCTGCAGCCCTTCACCAATACGACCACGAAGGGGGAAAATGCTTCATCAGTTGCGCACATCGCTTAGTTGCTAGAGACCCATAAGAAAGCAATTCAGCAAGTTAGCATTTGCTGTAGGTTGGACTGCCCTTTTTTGAAGCTCAAAACGGGATAAAATCGTCAAGTCCACCTTCTCCTAGGAGAACTTGGTGCTCAAGAACAGAAGCCGCCAAGCAGGACGACCAGCAGAAATTTGCATATTTCCTCACCGTTTGTAATGCTAAAGGGGGAGGGGCGGAGAGAGAGATTTAAACTACACTATGTAGTAGACCTGTAGAAAGTAGATTTCTCCCTAAATCCTATACAGTAAAACAAAATAAAAATCAGTTCGTTCTCTGTCCCATGTGCAGGTGGACCGATTTAATTTTAACACTAAAGCTGAAACTTCTAAAAACAGAAATGGATCAAAATGAACTGTAATAATTTATTATGAGTCAGAAAGTTCAATTAACGTATGTTTATTTGTAGTACTTTGGATAGCAATGTTTTAAGGTCAAATGAGTACTGTGAAATTAATGTATTTTGACGCTACCCTCTTTTCTCTCCCCCATGGCCCAGATGACTTAAGAATGGCCCAAAAGAAGCAACATCCCTGCATTTTAAAGGAACCCCCGAGCCCACCTGCTGAGATAGTTCCAAAAGAAAGGGTCGGGGCCGTGTCCTCCCGTGAACCTGGGGGGTTGTCCAGTCTATCAAGTTGTTTACTAGTCTCAGCCAGATCCTCCAGCATTCACCCCAGCGCTTGGCCGGTCGACTGCTAAGCGTCGCCTCTTGCTTGGCTGAGGAGTAAAGGGAATCACACCCTGAGATTGGTTAATTGTGCGTGTCAGGGTCTCTCTAGACCAGGGGTAGGGAACCTTTAACACTCAAAGAGCCATTTGGACCCGTTTTCCATGGGAAAAGAAAACACTTGGAGCCGCAAATAATTTTTGACATTTAAAATAAAGATAATACTGTATATATTGGGGTTTTTTTACCTTTTACTCCGTTCATTCTGAGAAGCGCATGGATGTGTCCGCCCTGCTGCCTGCAGGGCGGGCAAGGATGGGGCCGGCGGGAAAGCACCCGCCCTGCTCCAATGGGGCGGGCGAGAGGGGAAGCCCGCAGTGCAACCCAGCCGGCTGCGGGCAGTTGGTGTGCGGGCAAGGATGGGGGCCAGTGGCTCAGCTCGTGGAGCCGCAGTGCAAGGGCAGAAGAGCCGCATGCGGCTCTCGAGCCGCAGGTTCCCTACCCCTGCTCTAGACTCCCCCCCCCTCTTCTTCCTTGCAGTGGGGTCCTCCTTTCCTCTTCCTAGCAGCACGGCCCCTACCTCATCCCCCCCCCCCACGTACAGGGCCAAAAGCTGACCAGACCCGCCAGAGGGTGGGAATTTTGCGTGCTGGCAGGCAGGCAAGAAGGCTCCGAGCGGGGCGGGGGCGGGGGCGGGGGCGGGGGGGGAGACATAGCGGGCCCTTCATGTGTCCATCACTCCCGATTCCCCGACGGTACAGTTTCTTTCCTCGGGGACGCGCTGCCCGTGCCACAGGCGCGCGCGTGCACCCTGCTCCCCTCACACGAGCCCAGAGGCCGGTCTCTCGACCCTGAGCCTTCCAGCTGTGGAGGCAGCTCCCTTGTGGTCTCCGACAAAGCACACCCCTCACCGACTTTCCTCGTGGTTGCGGGTATTATGTATCAACCACAGCACCCAACTCACCCACGCACCCCAACACACATCTAAACCTTTCTCTCTTACAGACACCCGTCCACGCAGCACAAGGCAACCAACGTACTCCTGGCAGTCAACGCCGACGGGATTAAAAGAAGAGCGGGGCAGACAAGTGTGAGGGGCATGTGGGCGCCTCCCTCGCCTCTTATTCGAATACGCGCGAAGGAGCAGGAGGCTTTCAGCTCCCTCTGAGAAGCAGCATGGCCCTTGCACGCATCCTGGCTGTCCAGGGATGCAAGGCACACAGTGATCTTTGAGAAGGAAAAGCCCACAGGCTTTTACACAGATGGCGCCCAGCCGGAACACGTGCTTTCACCTCCTGGTCACAGGTGCTCTGGGTGGTTTCCTGAATTCACCAACCACGTCGGGGGCCTTGAGACCTGGCCTGGATGGTCTAGGCAAGGCTAGCCTGATCTTCTCAGATCTCAGAAGCTGGCTGTGCATGGCAGACCTGGATAGTGTGCGGACGGGAGATCACCAAGGAACATCAGGGTCGCTACGCAATGGCGAACCACTTCTTGCATTGAAAACCCTACTGGGTTGCCATAAGTCAGCTGCGACTTCGTAGCACTTTATACACACATTCACCGGGGTCTGTGTCATTGCAAGCACACTTCATATTGCTTGCCTTTGTGAATTATGCTCAACTTATTTCCTTGATCTCATCAGGATATTTCCGGCTTTCTCTGTCACAATCCCATACAAAGCGTAATATTGTACTGGATGATTCTCCCATATGCATTCCACCTCTTCTCTTTGGCGCCCCCTCTACTCTGGCTCTTTGCTGCAAATACACACACATCTTTCCCGCTTTCAGTCTTTCCATTGTGCCAATTCAACTCCTCCGAGAAACGCACACATTTCATGCCTTCTTGCTATATGAACCTACCGCAGCCTTCTCACACAAATCCCTCTCCCCCTGTAGTCTTTTGCTACAAGTCACATTGTTTTGGCTTAGGGCGAACTTTGCCTGACATCACATTTTTCCAACACACGAGCCGACGCAGACGAATTTTCTTTCTGTCTCTGCACACACAAACATTTGGAGAGGGGGCTTCCCTCTCTGAAGCAGAATATCAAACTCGTCCCGTCACACCTGCACAAAACACACTCGCTTTCCCTGTCAATGTTCTTGGAACCCAAGACTCCCCTCTGTGAAATACAGCATGAGGCACACCGGTTCTGTCCTCACCCGAACGCCCACGTCCTTCGCAGTTCGCACCCACAGACACCCCCACCCGGCCCCCATGCTCTCTCTCGCTCCCATCCCCAGCCATTTATTCATTTGGAGGAGGAGGAGGAGGAGGCCGGGAGCTTTCCCATTTCTTCCACCTCGCCTGACTATGCCGAGCTGTTTGGACTTTTTTGTCTAGATATGTGGCGAAGGGCTCCTTCCCCCCACCCCCTTGTCCTTCCCATACAGAATAAAGTCAGTCTGTATTTAATGGTTATGGCGGATGTGAGGAGGATTTGGCAAATGAAGAGGCTTTTTGCTCTCAAATATTGCTCCTGACGTCGTGTGAGTCTACCAACCCACCACGACCCCATATTCTTCTCCGGGTGTCTGACTCGAATGACAAACGAGCTGATTTTTTCAGTACATCGCTGGGAAATGTAGTGGGTGATAATAGAGATTTCTCTTTCATTTTTTACGCTTGACTTAGTTATTGTTGCTTTTCTTTTCCCGTGATTCCTTCTGAGGATTAGCTCTGACTTCCCCACTATTGGCGGTCAAAGTGGCCCAAACTCTGGATGACAATTGATGGGGATCAAGGGATTGCCCATTCTGTGCCTGCAAGGACTGATTTGTGCCAGAGAAACTCATCAAGTACAGGCGAAGAAAGAGGGGAAGGGGGGGGGAGCATTTGGGGGTGAATGTATTCATTGAGCCGGGTTCTATCAAATTGCTTCGAAGTTTTCCTAATGAAAAGTAACGCTTGCAGCAATCAACGGCTTTTTGACGGATTACAAACCCGGGTAGGACTATGGGGAGCTGAATTTAAAAAGTGCCCCCAGCTTTAGCATGGGGGCAATTTACCCACAAAAGTAAAAGGACCAGGGGTCAGTCCGCAAAACACAAAGCTGAGGTTTTGATGCGTGTAGGAGTAATGAAAGGTGAATTAATTTATTAACATGGTTGCAAAGGGGAGGAGGGAAAGAACAATGTATCTTTGACCCCTTCCTTCAGGCACTCACGAAAAAGATGGCATGGAAAGAAAGAAAGACAGAAAGACAGACAGAAAGACAGAAAGACAGACAGACAGACAGACAGACAGACAGACAGACAGACAGACAGACAGACAGACAGACAGACAGACAGACAGAAAGAAAGAAAGAAAGAAAGAAAGAAAGAAAGAAAGAAAGAAAGAAAGAAAGAAAGAAAGAAAGAAAGAAAGAAAGAAAGAAAGAATTGGTGGGACAGACAGACAGACAGACAGACAGACAGACAGACAGACAGAAGAAAGAAAGAAAGAAAGAAAGAAAGAAAGAAAGAAAGAAAGAAAGAAAGAAAGAAAGAAAGAAAGAAAGAAAGAAAGAAAGAAAGACAGACAGAAAGACAGACAGACAGACAGACAGACAGAAAGAAAGAAAGAAAGAAAGAAAGAAAGAAAGAAAGAAAGAAAGAAAGCTGAGTAGGAATGAAATCCTGAGCAAAATTCATTCATGCTGGCAATTACTGGGGGAGGGAGTTGACTTTATCCCCTGTAAAAGAGCATGCTAAAAGATATTGATCTGCCCTTAATGGACAGTTCTGTCTTCCACAAGACTGAGCCTTACAAACACCACCTCTTTATTCGAGATTCAGATGCACTGAACTTTCGCCGTCCAGAGTACCCTGTTATTATTGTTGATATTAAATAAATGATCTAATAGGAAATATTTTTAATAGCGCGGGTTTTCCTCATCTCCGCCACAGGCACCTCCACCTTTCCAACCCCCCCCCCCCCATTTTTGTTGAAACAAAAAGGCAAGGCCATCTTGTTTGATAGGAAACTCCGGGAACGTCCATCACGGAACATTAGCAACAAATTGGGACAACGCAGGAATCTGACTTTTTTCGGCTCTGCTGAACTGAAGCCTGAAAAAAAGTAGCAAGTCCCTCTCCACCTCCCTCCCTCCCTCCCTCCATTCCCTGACAGGCCCTGAGCAAAGAAGAGATGGCTGGGAGTTCAGAGAAAGAAAAGTCTCCTTGGAACTTTGTGACACAGAAGATATGTTGTAATTATTCCACGCAGATCACAGTAATCAAAGTTGTCAGAGAAAGGGCTCGGTTTCTCTCTCTCCCCCCCCCCACTCCTCCAATCCTCCCCCCCCCCCCATCTCACCCCAGCCCCTTATTTATTCTCCTTTCCCGGTTTCTCCCTCCCTGGTTCCTTCTCCTTCATTAGCGTTCCAGTCTTAAAGTCTCTCGGCTCTTGCTTGTCCTTGTGGCCGCTCCAGACTCTTTCCTTCCCACCTCTCTAAAGGAACCGTCGTCTCTTAGACGTTCTTTCTAAGCAGCGATTTGGCTAATTAGAGCAAGCCTGCAGAACCAGGAAAGGCAATTGTGGAGAGAGGTTAAGTGAAAATATTTCGAAGGGAAAGACGCACACAAACACTGAAGCGAAAGAAGTTCATCTGGGTCTTTTTGAATAGATGCAAGGGGAGAAGGGGGGGGGGGGACCGGGATCCTTGCGATCTATTTTGCCAAATCCTCCCTAGCCCAGGAATGATTAACTTTTTCCCTCCCTTCATCTTGTCAATGTTATCATGGCTTTGATGGGAGGATCTTCAAGGTGGCACATTTCTGAACTTAACCTCTTTTCAAGCTAACTCCCTACCTCCTTGTTAGTGCCCAGCTCTGAACTTCTGAAGAGTATTTTTGTGTGAGTCAGGGTTCATTCACTCGGGTTCTTTTGTAGGACTTTCTTCCTTTCAGCCTTCAGTGTGTTACACCAATTAAAGGACGACGTGCTGTAAATGTAATGGGCCGAGGAGTGATTGTTTCTGACAAGCAACAAAACACATAGATCCACCCCTTAGATTAGGCCGTTGAAGGGGAGGTTCAGGCCGGTCAGTTTACTGAATAGTTCATGAACTGTAATTCTGAGGGCTCGTGTGAAAGAAAATGTCTCTCTCTCTCTCTCTCTCCTATCCCCCCTTCTTTCTTTCTTTTTTAGCTAAAAGGAGGAGTAGGCACCCTGTATGTAAAATAAGTGGCTTGGGGGAAAGGAGAAAAAGGGGAGAAATGTTTGGTGTCTGTCTAGTCATTTATAGGGGGAGGGGTCCCCCAAAAAATGACTACCAGACATCAGCTTTACCCCTTTCTTCTTCTTCTTCTTCTTCTTCTTCTTCTTCTTCTTCTTCTTCTTCTTCTTCTTCTTCTTCTTCTTCTTCTTCTTCTTCTTCTTCTTCTTCCATTCAAGTCATTTATTTGCCATTCAGGGTGTCACTTCTTCTCTTGTCTAAAATACTTTATGGTGCCAACATGCCAGCTTTATTATGGCAAGGGACACTTCCATTACAACTTGTAAAAACTTTTCCTGGAAATGTGTTTTTGCACACTCAAAATATTATTATTTTTGGTCCAAAGCTACATTTCTCTTGCTGGATATTGCATTTTCCTGCTACCTAATGTGACTGGTTTGTTACAAAGAATTTTTCTGGCCTCAACTGGACCATTTGAAGCATCAAGAAAGGCAGAAGACATACCAGGATACATTTTCTCATAGTACAGAAGTACAAGTTTATAAATAACTATTTCCTCAACAAGATGTGGCAAATAAATAGGCTAAGGATTGCTATTCATTTGGAATAGAATCCATTGACTTCAAAGCTTCAGAGTAAATTCCTTTTCTTCTATAAGCATAACACTGATATAATTTGTTTTTACTATAGACATAAGGTCCCCCCCACCCCACCCCCAACCAAAAAATTCTCACTTGTAGCTCCTTGAACATCTAAGATCTTATAATGTAGAGGTTATAATGTACAGGTTATAATGTAAGAGGTGTCCTGATGTATCTATTTTATAACCTCTTTTGCTTTTGTTGCAATTATGAATAGTGTGATAATTTGTTTATTAAGCAGATTTTTATCCCACTCTTCCTCCAGGGAGTTAAAAGTGGTGGATTCAGGCTAATTTTATGCTTGCCACAGTCTTCTTGTTAGGCTATGTGGTGACTGCCACATATAACCGAATGAGTGCAATGATTGAGAGGGTTACTACAATACATCAAGACTCCTGTATTATTGTTTTGTTTTATGCTGTCAACATATTTTTAAATGTCTGTCTATATTATGAGCATTAGTCAAAGCAAACATCTGTCAAAATAAGTTCCAAAATGTGCCTAGAAGCCTATTAAAGAATGCTATGTATGGATTTCTGTACACAGGAAATCTTTATGCACATCCTTGCAAAGAATGCAGGAGTTGGGAAGATGGACCTTCACCAAACAGTTGTATTGTCCTCATGAAGAGTTTGCCCCCCCCCCCAAAAAAAGCTAACCTAGGCATCACAAAAGACAAATCAAAGCAGTTATTGGGCACAACAAGTTTGGGGAAATCTGCCAGGCAGTGAGGAAAGAGTAAAACTGACAGCTAACCCTGAGGTTGTCTCAGTCAAATTCGGAGAGATTTTTGTGTTCTTAATTTGTCACTTATATCCTTGATTATGTAGCTATGTTGCATTTATTATCCATCCCTCTTTTCTTTCCCAAGAAAGAAAATTCTGCTCATTCTGGAAAATGCTGCTCATCTATTGGTGTGTGTGGGGGGGGATCTCTGGTCATTCACATTTTTCTGGCATTTTCCCATTCTCTCAATGCCTGTCAGTACAGCTGTTTACCACTACTGAAACTTCCCTGAAGTTGGTTGGCAGCTTTTGCATTACCTTTGTTATCTGTGCTCTTCAAAGCTGCCAGAACTGGCCCATGAGGTGCCTATTAATTGGTCCCTGGGATGGACTGCTGGTGAAAGGAAGCAAGTAGCACTAAGTAGACTCTGCAGGATCTAAATCAGCATCCAGGCAACTCCAACAAGACCAGATTTCAGATCTACCCTAAAGTGATAAAACAGTTCTTTGTATTTGCTCTGGGTCTTCCTTCAGCTGAAGTGGGGAAAGAGGCCATAATTCTGGCCTGGACATTTTTAGATGGGGTTTAGGTAACCAAACCTTTTTCAGATTGATGGGATTTACTTTCTCCGCTGGTATCATTGAAACAACAGACTTTAGTGCTGAACTACATATTACATCTGACATATGACAACCACAGGAACTTAAAGTCAATTTTCAGCTGCAAATGCCTCACCGGAACTCAGTTGTCAAGCAGGCGGGTCCCAGGCTCAGACTGGAACTGAGGGACATGGAGCCTTTCTGCCTCCCCCACACCTTCTCCAGCTGTTTTCCTGACTCTGATCAGCACTGGGGACACTGTTTTGTTCATTGACAGCTGCTTGTTATGTCATCAGTACATCTAAAGGCAACCTTGCGACATACATTGTCCCTCCAAGCTATTTGTGCTGAGAGTTTGGGCTGAGAAACTCGATCAACTCTATGTCCCTATGGCAGTCACATGGCAAATATAATGTATAGTTTGCCCATTACGTGTAGGGTAGAATACTTAATGTCCTTCAAATAAGTGCTTCAGGGATTGTTCCCAGGTTCAAGGATTCAGGATTTGGACTGCCATGAGTTCTAGGAAAGCCTTGTGCTGAGCAGTGGAGGAGATGTTACTGATCCACTATTAATATGACTTAAAGATCAGAAACAAATCATGTATTTACATATAAGCGGCCTACCAGTCCTTTAGCCAGGTAGTTGGTTAGCTATTGTGTTTTATGTTTTCATGTGGATTAATTCCACTTTTTACTCTTCTTCCCACAGGTCAAGGATCCAATGTGACATTTACTCTGCTTTGTGTCCCTCGAAGTTGGCAGTAGATCCTACACTGAAATGCAACTAAGGGGCCTTAATATTATGGCCTGAAATCTTTTAGTTTAGTTTTGTTTTAATCTAGCCTGATGCAGCATTCTGCAGCACTCAAAAACTTGTGCATTGTGTTGTACTATTTTGGTTGGTTGCTTTTAGAACAAAGTAACTACTTATGTGAAGGGTTGAAGTTTACTGAGGGGCGGGGAAGAGTTAAATTGTATTTTTCTTTCTTTACATAATTATAATTACCCAGTGGCATAGCACCCACAGGGCAGTGGGGGGGCACGACACCCCTGGCTGAGCAGCGGTGGAGGCGTGGCCGGGCCATTGAGGGGGTGTGGTGGGGGTGGTCAATGCTGTGGCAGGGGCACAGGGTGCATGCTGGTCCCTCTGTAATTACCCTTTGTTAGGAAAAGTGAGAGCCAATAGGCTGAAGGAGGTTATTTTCAGCTGGAGCGGAATTACTCAAAACAGTAGATACTCAAAATATAAATGATAACTTCCCAAGAAACATTGGAGAGAAAAAAGAGAAATATTTATTTGTTGAACATCAGGAGAGAAGGAATCTAGTGAACAGCCCACAGAATAGTATTTCTCCATAGCAGCTTCTAGCAAAGTTGGCTGCGAGTGAACTCATATGCAAAAATAAACAGGAGTCTTGGGGAACCTTAAAGACCAACTTTGCTATCAATTTTTGTGGACTAGAGCCTACCTTGGCAGATGCATATTGGGGGTCTCACTAGGCAGATTTTTATATACGAGTTTATGAAGAATAAAATTGTAAGCATCAGAACTAAAGGGGCATGCAATGCTGGAAGTACAAGGTAAGACATAGTTCCATAATGTAATAAAGGAAAGTGAATGTGTCACTTTCTGGAGGGAGACAGACTGACTTGGACGTTGAACACTTTGTAGAAGCAATGAAAAGTGTGTTGTGTTGTGTTTTATTCTGCCACTATAAAGAACAGTCTTGTAAAAATTATTCATGCTCCTGTTGGGGCAATTCCAAAACCACTTAACCCTTTTTATTGTCTCCCTTAAGGATGTTTGTAAACTAGGAAGACTAGCACTGGAAATGTTATAGGAAAGTTTTCTTAGAAGTAACTCTGTCAAAGACTCGGGGATGTCTGCTGTTTCACAAGATAACAATAGTGTCATCCTGAGCACATTGACCTCAGTGACTTAGAGGGATGTCACAGCCAGACTATCAACCAAAAAAAAAGTTTGAGCCCAGTGGCACCTTTAAGACTGTTTCATTCTTGGTGTAAGCTTTCATGTGCTTGCATACTTCTTCAGATACACTGAAACAGAAGTCACCACCCATTATACATAGGTAGGGTGTGAGGAGGGTGTTACCGAGAAGGGCTGGTTAGGGTCATTTAGGGTTAGTTAGTTACTTATTCTGCTTCAGACCAACATGGCTACCAATCTGAATCTATCAGCCAAGAAGAAATGGAAGCCAATGGGAAAACTCCCAAAATAGTCTAAAATCCAACTGATTCTAGAGTGAACTAAAATAACTTTTCCACCATTCAATAAAGTCATAGGTTTATTCCTCATGGGCCAAAAACAGTGGTGTGAAAACGATGTGAAAACAGGATAAACCCTTTTACACCGTTTTAAACCCTTTTACACCATTTTCACACCGTTTTCACACTGCTGTTTTTGGTCCATGAGGAATCAGCCATAGAAAGGCAGAGACTTGTACCTTTAAGAAGTAATAATCTGATCAAGAGAATAAAACCTTGTCAACATCTCCAGATACCAGCAGTTAAGATTTGCCTCACCAGTCCTGCTTTCTGTGCCCCACTTTCAGAGGTCAGGCAAGTGGCAAAAAAATACATGATTTTTAAGTGCTGGCTTTTGAAATGCCCTTCCTCCTGAGTTTTGCTTGTTTCTTATTCTTCTTTCTTCTAGGTGCCAGTCCTAGAAAAATATTTCTGTTCTTGCAGGCTTTTTGTCAAGAAGTTGATTTTTTGACAGTATTTTAGCTTGGAAACTGCTATTTTAATCTGGAAGTGGTCAGTTTTTATGGTTTACATGTTTATTCTGGACAGGGTTTTTTTAATGCTGGATTTTAATTATTATGCTTTGTTTTCATTATTTTGTTTTGGAAGCCTCTACAGATAGGTTCCTAGAGGCAGCATAATTATTTTTCAAAATAAATGAATAAACGGTGCAGTCCTATGTAGAGTTGGCCCAATCTAAGCCAGTTGCATTGCAATTCACCTTGTTTCAGGTCAATGCAGTTGTTTGACATATGTCCTGCTATGTGTTTGGGCAAAATATAATTAGTGATATATCTATGAATGCTATAATTCAGATTAATATTCTCGAACATACTTCAAAACAGCACGTATTGTGAGCAGCCGAAATAGCAACACAACCTCCATTCTATCTTAGGCCTCCAACTCCAGGAACATGTTTATTGTATTAAACAATGGATACTTCAAAAGTCTGCTTCTATTGCTCTTCCCTGTCCCATCTCCAATATCTAACAAAAGCCTCTGTGGTTAAGAGATGTACCTCCTATGTCCTTCCAAAAAAAAAACCCACTCTCAGTTTCTGCAAAATGTGATGCAGCAGGTTCAGCATAGGATGATGGTTATTTTATATTATAAATATATAAACAACAAAATATAAAGATTTTGCATACAAAATTTGAGTGTTCTTGGACTAGTTTAAGACTATAGTTTAGAGGGAAGCATCATTGATTCTTTCATTTCTCTCTCTTTAAAAAAAAGTTTCTAAAACATTTTTGCACAGCCTTCAAGAAAGAAGATATGCACTTATCCAGACACTCTAATGGCGTCTGATCTGCCATTCTCTAAGTACTTAAAGCTCTCACTGGATAGGTACAATGAATATAGGATTAGAGCTGCAATTCTTGGACGGTAAACATGCCATTCTGGAGTAGCTGTTTTGTATGTTGCACTCTCTGCAAAGTAACATGGCTCCTTGTTCCTAACTCCCCCACACCCCAAATTCAATGTTGCTTTGATACAAGAAGCCTGTTCAGATGGGCAGATAGTGATGGGGCTGGTCCTTATCCATTTTATTTAAACACATCAGATTCTTAAATGCTTATAAGAAGTATAGCTTATTTAACAGGCAAGGCAGAAAAAATCATTTTCTGAAGAATGTGAAATTATAAATAGAAGTACTGAAACCTCACCTCACCCCACCCCACCCCCCACGTACACACAATTACCCACAATCAAAAGCTTCACCAAAATTAATAGGTGAAAATACTTGGGAACTTATGTTGCATTACATCATATTTTCAAGATAGTTTTGAAACGTTGCAGCTCAGAGAGGGAGGGAACATATACCTGCATGTGGGTTAAAATCAATGTTTATAAAAACCTCTTGAAAATGTGTCCCATGACCAAAAGAACAACTTGTGTAGAATTTGTCACGTCATGCTAATGGAAATGTTGATAGTCACCAGCTAGCTCAAAGTTATTTAATTTTTTGAAATACTTATTCCTTGCCTTCACCCCAGCCTCACATTTTGAAATCACAACCAAAAACAAGCAAAAGGAAGAAACCAGAGACGCCTAAAATCAAAGTCAAAAGTAGTTCCAGCTAACAAAAACGTGCAAACGAGTGTGCTTGGCCTACAACAACTGTGCTATCAACTTCCAAAGCTCCCTAAATCCGAGAGAGGCAAGACCAGCAACAGCTAGCTTCCTCTCCTGATTCCAGGTTCAATAAAGATTACATCATGGAGAAACTATGCCATGTAGCCTGAGAATCAAATCCAACACAATTGGTGGCTGTTTAACTGTAATGTCACTGAAACACATACTTCCCAGCACCACCAGCCTCCCCCTACACTGAAACACATACTTCCCAGCCACCACCAGCCTCCCCCCCCCCTTGTTCCTAACTCCCCCACTTGCTTTCTGTCTCCTTACCATACTCAGCCCCTCTACTTTTCGTACCATTAAGGGCAGCTTTATTGGGGAGAAGAAAATCTGATCAAAACTGTCGACCGCCAACTGCTGATTTTCAATGGATTCAATAAAGGCCACCTTAACGATTTCCCTAATTAATGGATGACATCTTTGGCTAGAGGAGAGGCGATGTATTCTACTCTGCCTTAGTCTTTGTTAGCCTTCTAATTAACTTTCCTAGGTCACCCAGGTCTCCCAAACCTAAAAGTGAAGAGGGCCATTGTGCTACGAGCAGTAAACTTACTTTTTTCTGCCTGGGTACTTAAAAGTGGGGTGGGGGGATGACTACAGCAGGGAAAAATAACTCCATTTAAAGTCTTTGTGCCCACAGAGAATACATAGGTCCCTGCCTTAGAAAATAATTGAAACACCTTTTTATACTAATATTTCCATGCATAATAAAACAAATTAGCAAAGTCCATCTAAATTCAGATGCATCTTTTCCAATTACTTTGGAGGAATGTGAACTTCAGCAAGTCAATAAAAGGATTTCAGTTTAGCAAGCAAATTGCTACTGCAACAGCTATCACTTGTACAATAGTTATTCTGAATGTCGTTAGGCAGAGTCTGAGTTAATGGTAGTCTCTCATACATACCAACATGATGTATTCCAATCACACAGAACTTGTTCAGTTTAATGTTCAAAGGAGGTCCCAGTGGAATCATTCCCAAAAAAATTGCGTTTAGGCCTCCTGTGGAATCTCAGATTATTTGACTTTTGACCTGCAAGCAGAAGTAGCAAATAGTTCTCCTTTAAAAGTGATGATCCAGGCAAAATGACACATGACTCTTCCTTGTTTATGAAAAGTATTTCTTACACTTGGCTTATTTTTTCGCACTCCCAGTAATCTCACTTCGCACTCCCAGTAATCTCACTTCTTACACTTGGTTTATTTCTTCGCACTCCCAGTAATCTCACTTTAAAGAGTCCCAATGCTACAGCCCCATGTCTTGAGGAAGATGTTCATTGAAAACATTATCTTGCTATCTGCATCTAACAATAATTGTCCGATAATCCACATTAATTAATCTATTACTATTTCCAGTCTTTATTGTCATTACATGTAGTATATAGAATTAAAAAGTGAATTATCAATAATGTCTTGAAGGATAGATGATGTTCTGGTTTTTCATAAAGAAATGCACAATCCTTGAATTATGTATTTGGGGTATAAGGAAGGGGTCAAACCACCAAACCATCATTCTGAAGATAAATGAACTGACATAAGAATCTCCAGGGATTCTATTTTATACTTTTGTTCTCCTTAGATCATTATCAGACCATCGTGATATTGATTCTGGTGGGTTTTCCGGGCGGTGTGGCTGTGGTCTGGTAGATCTTGTTCCTAACATTTTACCTACATCTGTGACTGGCATCTTCAGAGGTATATCACAGAGAAAAGTCTGTTTCACACTGTGTCTACCAACTTTTCTCTGTGATACACCTCTGAAGATGCCAGTCACAGATGCAGGCAAAACGTTAGGAACAAGATCTACCAGACCACAGCCACACCGCCCGGAAAACCCACCACAACCAGTTGAATCAGGCCTTGAAAGCCTTCGACAATACATGGTGATATTATTCACTAGACTACACATATGAGTAAACATCAAAGTCTAGCCTAAGTTATATCTTATGTTTGATGGCTCATTTCACCACGTTCATGACTAATTGCATCAGAATTTATAACACCTAATGACAATCTAGGACTGAAGCTGCAATTTTTAAATGGAAATTAATAATTTCAGCACAGGGTTTTTTTCCTTGTAAAATAAAACTGTTAGATTGTGCGAATGACCACCTTCTTTCCTGCATTCAATGCAATTATTGTGGCCAAATGTTGCCTGTTCATCAATTTTCTCCTCCTAATGTCAGGAATGGGCAATTCATTTTCATTTCAAGGTGTTATTCCTTTTAATAACATTCAATATCATGTGTTTTCGTTTCATAGTTACATTTGTTTTTATTTCTATTGGTTTCAATGCAAATACATTGGAAGCCAGCGCCATTACCTGTGGGAATTGGCAAAGGTGCTGAGGCTGCTATTGTCAGCCCACACAGATACACGGCTGATCCATGGCACTTGGTGCCTGGTGTGGGTGCATTGCAAGTGTGATCAGTTTGGTGTGGCCTACTTTAGGCACAACCAATATGGTTGCTCAACCAATGTTCAATCCAAGTAGAAATTGCACCAAGTTATAAAGACAGGTGTTCTCAGCTTGGTAGTCCTCTAACTTAGCAGCACATGAGTTTAACGGAAACAGCTACCATTACTCCACTGAATATGCAATGACTGTATATTCACTAATACCCAAAGCCAGAGAATTAAGTCAATGATTTTCTTCAATTGTTAATATGCAGTAAAGTTGACAAAATCTGATGTTTTATAAAAGTGATATGTCCACAAATATAAGGTCTAGCAGTAAAGCTCGTTGTACAAACAAGTTAATGGTCTCTAGAAAAGTGTTGGTAGATTAACGGTGCCCACCAAGGGATCCAATCCCTCCTGCCTTGTGGGCTACTGTGAGTAGCAGAGTGCTGGACTAGATGGACTCTGGTCTGATCCAGGAGGTTCTTTCTTATGTTCTTATGTTCTTATTTGTGACACCATCTAGAAATACTGATGATAATTGCACAAACTGGAAACCAGCTTCAGCCTCCTCAGCTTGTTATTGTGTTAACTACCATCCTTTGCCCAGTTGCACCCCTTGCACCCTATTTTGGCCAAGCCTCCTTTGGGCTTTCCCCACTGAACCTTATCCTAGCTGGGCCTCCCAGATTGCTTTGTTTCCCTGGCAACAAGAGAAGCTTGTAGGTCACTCCTGCAACTGCCACCTCTTTTGGAAGAGGTGAAGAGGGTAAGAACATAAGAACATAAGAACAAGCCAGCTGGATCAGACCAGAGTCCATCTAGTCCAGCATTCTGCTACTCGCAGTGGCCCACCAGGTGCCTTTGGGAGCTCACATGCAGGAGGTGAAAGCAATGGCCTTCTGCGGCAGTTGCTCCCGATCACCTGGTCTGTTAAGGCATTTGCAATCTCAGATCAAAGAGGATCAAGATTGGTAGCCATAAATCGACTTCTCCATAAATCTGTCCAAGCCCCTTTTAAAGCTATCCAGGTTATTGGCCATCACCACCTCCTGTGGCAGCATATTCCAAACACCAATCACACGCTGTGTGAAGAAGTGTTTCCTTTTATTAGTCCTAATTCTTCCCCCCAGCATTTTCAATGAATGCCCCCTGGTTCTAGTATTGTGAGAAAGAGAGAAAAATTTCTCTCTGTTAACATTTTCTACCCCATGCATAATTTTATAGACTTCAATCATATCCCCCCTCAGACGTCTCCTCTCCAAACTAAAGAGTCCCAAACGCTGCAGCCTCTCCTCATAGGGAAGGTGCTCCAGTTCCTCAATCATCCTTGTTGCCCTTCTCTGCACTTTTTCTATCTCCTCAATATCCTTTTTGAGATGCGGCGACCAGAACTGGACACAGTACTCCAAGTGCGGTCACATCACTGCTTTATATAAGGGCATGACAATCCTTGCAGTTTTATTATTAATTCCTTTCCTAATGATCCCCAGCATAGAGTTTTTTCACAGCCTTTTTCACAGCTGCCATGAGGAAAGGCAGTTGAGATGGGGAAAGGCAGTTGCTGTGGCAAGATGGAAAGCGGCTGCTGGGGCTGCCAGGTTCTTTCCCCACCACAGTGAGCAGAGGTCCTGCTGGGGAAAGAAAATCCAAGAGGCCCCAGCAGATAATTCTCCCCTCTATCCCTAGCTTGTCGAGCATAGGGATAGAGCGGAGAAGTTCCAGGGTTCATGGCTTCATGGAAATCACACCCAGCATTCTGAAGTCTCAGCTGTGTAGAAGCTGGCTGTGATTCTTCAGCAGTGAGAGACGGTCAAGAAAACTCATGTATATTCAGAGGCACTCTTTCTCTACCCCTGTACTCCACTCTGGCAATTAATTTCTAAATTTATTTTACTGAGAAGAGAGGTTAGGGTTTAAATGTAGCCCATTCTGATTTATATACATACATATATATATATTAAGAGGAAGAAAATATATATGAAGAAAATATATATGAAGATAGATAGATAGATAGATAGATAGATAGATAGATAGATAGATAGATAGATAGATAGATAGATAGATAGATAGATAGATAGATAGATAGATAGATAGATAGATAGATAGATAGATAGATAGATAGATAGATAGATAGATAGATAGATAGATAGATAGATAGATAGATAGATAGATAGATAGATAGATAGATAGATAGATAGATAAGAGTTTGGATTTATACTCCACCTTTCTTTCCTGTAAGGAGATTCAATGTGGCTTTCCTTTCCCTTCCTCTCCCCACAACAGACACCTTGTGAGGTAGGTGGGGCTGAGAGAGTTCTGATGAACTGTGACTAATCCAAGGTCACCCAGCAGGAATTTAGGAGTGTGGAAACACATCTGGTTCACCAGATAAGCCTCTGCCACTCAGGTGGAGGAGTGGGGAATCAAACCCGGTTCTCCAGATTAGAATCCACCTGCTCTTAACCACTACATCATGCTGGTGTAGTGGTGTAGATTAATGTATGTGCAGTCATTGCATCTTCAATGGATTAATGCTAGTTGCCCCTTTGAATTTACGTATCTCTAAATTAGAGGATTAACAACCTGAACACACCTGTTTGTAATTTCCTCTTTATACATTTCCTATTTGGATGGAACACTGGTTGAGCAACCAGCACCATATTGATTATTTCAAAGAGACTGGGAGCTCTTGTAGCAGATCTTGAGATCACTGAAAAGCTTATACGATCCAGTGTGATTTGTGAATCCATGATGGTGCTTCTGGTATGTTCAAGGTGTAACCATAATGAGTACTGGTGATCTTATTTGTCTTGTAGAACACTGTACCCTGAGAAGAGACATTTTTGGCACTATGAAAAATGTTCCAAAGAAAATCTTAGAATTTGTCAGGAAGTAATTTTTCACCTAAATGGTTAGCGAAACCAATATAGAATGGTGCATATTTTTCAGCATGGGCAAGTTTCTCCAAACAGCTGTACTACAATTTAAGCTGCTATTGTGAGATTTCTTCTCGCTGTTAATTTGTATAGCATCAGTAAACTCTAATCATTACAAGCCCTATTAACCAGCTTTCCCTATCTGAGTATGGGTAGGTTCTCTGAAAAAATATACCAGGAAAATAAGAGCTTCCTAAGTAAGATATACCAAGTAAGTATGTAAGCAGCAGTCAAATTAAATGAGAGGAGAGAGATAACTGATATATTTTTGAAAATTAATCAAAATACACTGGGAAGATTAGAAGTAAACTAGAGTAGTGTAAAAACTAGAATATTCACATATTATTTTGCTGCTGGCAAGATGATTACAAAACTGTAAGAGTTAATTGATTCAAGAGGACTGTTGTGATGACTTCATGGCTCCAAAAGCTTAGAACCACCCTGAATTACTGTGGTTATTAACATCCAACTGGGATCATGGAGTCAGAACAAATACTGCTGTAGGAATCTTCACTCCTTACAGTGACAAATGTTCCTCTGTTTACTTTTCTAGACAAAGAAGAGTAGGCATTTCAGATTTTAAAAGGTACTGGAATGGATTTTCATATGCAGACACTGGGCTAATCCCCACTGGGAAAATACCGCTCCCCCCTTCCATAAGATACAGCACCTTTTCATCCCGGTCTCTGCCTCCCCACTACAGCATGCATCTGTTGAGGGGGGTCAAAGTTAATCCCAGGATCAAAAACAGTAAGTATTTCCATGAGCCCGCAATCTGCTGTGGGGCTCTTTCTGATTGGCTGTTGTGATGGGGCAGGAACGCGACCCCAAGGCCCCTCCCCTCTGCTTGAGGTAGTTTTTTTTTAATTCTACCTGCACAGCTTTGTTTAAACATAGGAAGTTCTATGTATTGTCGAAGGCTTTCATGGCTGGATTCAACTGGTTGTGATAGGTTTTCCAGGCTGTGTGGCTGTGGTCTGGTAGATCTTGTTCCTAACGTTTTGCCTGCATCTGTGGCTGACCATAGATGCCAGCCACAGATGCAGGTGAAACGTTAGGAACAAGATCTACCAGACCACAACCACACAGCCTGGAAAACCCACCACAACCAATAGGAAGTTCTATTTTTTACCTTTTTGGCTGCAGCTTCGTTGGTATGCACACGCTGCGCTAGCTCTCCTTCTCTTTGCAGGTTCATGCCTACAAAGCCACGACCAGCTCAAAACAAAACAAAAAACCTCTTTGCGCGCTCTGATTGGTGCGTGCCTCCTAGGAAAAATAAACCATATTGTTTTTCTCCTGCCTCCCCACCGATGTGGCCTTGGCCTGCATTTTTCAAAAAGGTTTACCTTCTTGCCAGTTTTTGAAAAGCGTGAGATGAGGGGGAGAACACTCGTCAGGGCTGGGATGGAGCTGAGTTGGGCACTGAAGCCATGGGGACTCCTTGCCCAAACCAGGACTCTTACCATGAGTATCATGTGATAAATTGATCGTGGGGAATCACCCTTTGTCTTGTGCAAAAATCCTTTTCATCCCTAAGAAGATAGTGCTGATGCCGATGTATTTTGACATTTTTATCTACCCCTGTGCAAAACCACAGCTTGCTCTTATGATATTGGCACCTGAGAAAAACCCTTTTCCCGAGTCCCATCTTTCTTTAATTCCATTTTCCCATATCCCATATTTTCCTTGTGTCCCTTGAATTTTTATTGCTTTCCAATCTTTCCCATCTCTTTTTATGTCATTACATTAACCCCCTTTTATTTAGCCTTCTTCTCTTCAGATGATGAAATTACTCCCTGTCTATTTCTATTCTTCTCTGACGCTCTTCAGCTCCATTTCAGACACTTCACTCTGGTGGAGTTGTTCTCACTAAAATCACAAACGATCTTCTTTCTGGCAGGCCAGCCTCTTTCTCCTTGGTCTTTCCTCCACCTGGAAGCCAGCATAGCCCTTGGCTGCTTGCTGTCCTAAAAACGAGCACCTTCAGCTATAGATTATACTGGTTGAAGCATGATAATGATAATTATGAATAGAGTCAATAGTATTACTAATTATACTGTTTGACTTTTATGGGCCCAATCACACACGCACACTGGAGAGGAGGTGAAAACCATAGCCCAGGGAAGGCAGTGTTCCCCATGGTTAATGTTGGCAAGTACCTGCTTTTCTAGAACTGACATTTAGGACAACCAGTGTTGTATAGAGGTTTTCAGGGCTAGAATGTATTCAGATCCCTACTTTGCTATGAAATTCCTGGAAATACACTATGTCTGTCCCTCACCCTAATCTATTTCACAGGGTTACCATAAAGATAAAAGGAAAGAACAGTGCATGTCATCCTGAACCCTTGGGAGGAAGAGTGAGAAAAAAAGAGGCAGAAGAGCTCAGAAACCACACAACACATCAAAGAGGCAGAATGTTGTACAAAAAGAACAGTCCTGCCAGGTTACCCACTGTGACAGTTCCTCAGTATTCAGGTTAAATTGCCATGTTGGCGATAAATAAGTGGGTTTTGTGTTGCAGTTTGGGCACTCAGTCTTGAAAAGGTTCACCATCACTGGCTTGAACACACTGGCGTAATGCCCATTGGGCAAGGTGGGCAGCGGCCCAGGGCATCACCTTGTGGGGGGCATCAAAATGCTGGGTTCGTTTTTGGGTATTTTAGTGGTTTTCCATTTTTGGCCTGCAGGGGGCGCACCTTTTAGCCTAGTGGCACCAAAATCTCAGTGTATCATCAGGAGACTGTCCTTATGCTACCCCCCAAGTTTGGTGAGGTTTGGTTCAGGGAGTCCAAAGTTATGGACTCCAAAAAGGGGTGCCCCTATCCCCCATTGTTTCCAATGGGAGCTAATAGGAGATGGGGGCTACAGTTTTGAGGGTCCATAACTTTGGCCCCCCTGAACCAAACTTCACCAAACCTGGGGGGAATCATTAGGGCAGTCTCCTGAGGAGACTCTGAAAGCTTTGAGACTGTGCCTTCAAAAATTTGCCCCCCCAGCCTGCAACCCCCATTGACAGCAATGCAGAAAACTCAATGCAGAACAAAGATTCTTGGGCAAATTTTGGGATGTTCTTGCAGGGAGGGCATTCCTGTATGTATCATCACCAAAATTTCAGGGTATCATCTGGAGACTGTCGTGATGGCACCCCCAAGGTTTGGTGCAGTTTGGTTCAGGGGGCCCAAAGTTATGGACCCTCAAAAGGGTAGCTCCCATCTCCTTAGCAAAGAATGTGGGATGGGGTACCCCCTTTGAGGGTCCATAACTTCCCAGAAATTTGCCCAAGAATCTTTGTTCTGCATTGAGTTTTCTGTATTGCTGTCCATGGGGGTTGCAGGTGGGGGGGGGACATTTCTGAAGGCACAGTCTCAAAACTTTCAGGGTCTCATCAGGTGACTGCCCTGATGATACCCCCCAGGTTTGGTGCAGTTTGGTTCAGGGGGGCCAAAGTTATGGACCCTCAAAACTGTAGCCCCCATCTCCTATTAGCTCCCATTGGAAACAATGGGGGATGGGGCACCCCCTTTGGAAGTCCATACCTTTGGACTCCTTGAACCAAACCTCACCAAACTTGGGGAGTAGCATAAGGACAGTCTCCTGGTGATATGCTGAAATTTTGGTGCTGATATGTCTAAAAACTTCACTCCCTGCAGGCACCAATGTCCTGGTGCAAAAAAAAATTGGTCATGGTGGAGTGGCCGCCCATGGTGGGGGGGGGGGGCATCCAACTCAGGTTTTGCCCAGGGCTACAGTTTGCCCAGGGCTGCCTCATTATGCCCCTGCTTGAACATATGATTAACACATTAATCAGCCTTATAACAAATCAGGATAGCCCTAGGATAGCCCGATCTTGGCCAAATTCCCACTGAAAATTTAATCTAGATACAACCAAGTTTCAAAAGAATCGGCACCTTTTCATTCAGATTCCATCATCCTCATTGCAGCATGTTTCTAGAGAAAACATCTAGGCCTGCCCCTTGGAGGGGTGCCTGCTGTCAGGGGTGCAATTGTTAAGCTAGCAGCATCAAATTTTCAGAGTATCTTTAGGTGACATTCCTGATAATACCAACCAGGTTTGGTGAAGTTTGGTTCATGGGGCACCAAAGTTATGGACCCTCAAATGTGTAGCCCCCATCTCCTATTAGCTCCTATAGGAGTGTTTTTTCAAGGTGCATAAAAAGCAGGTCCAGGAAAATCCCATGATAAGGGAGGGGGGAGGTGCACCAGAAACGGGACTGATCTGTGTTCTGCAGTTTGGCTGTGAGGAGATATCGAGGGAACCTGGATATTTCGGGTGACTATCCCAGGATTAATCGCCATTGGGAATTCGCCCCTTGTCAGATCTCAGAAGCTAAGCAGGGTGGGCCTTGGTTAATATTTGGAGGGATAACCTCCAAGGGATACCAGGGCTATGACACAGAGGCAGGCAATGCCTTGAAAACCCTACAGAGTCACCATAAATCAGCTGTGATTTGATGGTACAAAAAAACCCCACAACCCAACCCTGAATCGGACCATTGGTCAATCAAGGTCAGTATTATCTACTCAGACTGGCAGTGGGTCTTCGGAGTCCCTGGATGAGATCCTTTACATCACCTACAACTTGAGTTTTAACTGGAGATGCCAGAAACTGAACATGAGTTTTCTGCATTCCAAGTAGATTCTCTGACCACAACCCTTTCCCTTTTGCTAGATCTATCAAAAGAATGAACCTGGATTCTGGTCTGATATATCTAACCTGGTTAGAAAGAGGACTAGAAAGAATTTTCACTTCACATAAATATGCAAAGTTGGCATTGGTAATTAAAACTGGTTAAGCCTGTAGGTTGGGACCACTGCAAAGTTGTTCTGGGGGCTGATTCAACACTGGCATGGAGAAGGAGCAGAGCAGAGCATTCCTGGGAGTGACAGGCAGTGATGTTGCATCCTGGGGTTTTCCTATGGAGGGTTTTCAAGGGGCTGGGAGGGGGGTAGTCTTTGATTTTTATTTTATTTTTTTGCTTCCCCATATCACCAGAAAGCTTTATGGAGGCGACCGGGCAGCATGGTAGCAGCACCACCCACAGACGCTAATCTGAAAAAAACTGACCAGTAAGGCTACATTTTAATCATATAGGCTATGATAAAAGTATAAATAGAAGTATAGATAAAAATATATTTTGTTGGGCTGTTGAAAGGCTAAGTTTAGGTTATTCTGATAGTATACCAATGCAGAATTAAAAGAAAAACAGTAACTAAACAATTTTATTCTAATAATTAATGTTACATTTGATATAAGCTTCAAGTTATTGGTTTCCTTTCATATCTAGGAAGTCTAGATTAAGGTTTAGGTAACCAAAAATGTATTTACATTTACTAAATTAATCAGTTATAATGTAGGCAGATGATTAATCAATTAAAATTCTTTAATTATTTTACAACCTTAGTATGCACCAATAAAAACCAGCAAACAAATCATCTCATAGGATGCCAAAAATTATGACCAGCCAAGAACAGTGAGCTTATACAATTATCTCAGGAATGTATATGGTTTTAACACATAGAAAGGTAGTAAACAAGATCATGCCCTACTCCCTCATATCTATATGCAGGGGATAGTTTTGTTTTTAACATGAAATTTGAAGGGGCAGGGTCAATTTTGCAATCACCCTTCTTGCAGTCT
This sequence comes from Sphaerodactylus townsendi, assembly GCF_021028975.2. Classification (NCBI taxonomy): domain Eukaryota; kingdom Metazoa; phylum Chordata; class Lepidosauria; order Squamata; family Sphaerodactylidae; genus Sphaerodactylus; species Sphaerodactylus townsendi. The sequence continues at coordinate 123,002,113 of NC_059425.1, read as the reverse complement.
GAAACTGTGTTTGATCTGCTGTTTATGGGGCCTCGGTCTTGCTTGGGGGTCTACTCCATTTAAATCAGTGGGGTTTTCTTCCTTTACCCCCAAAAAGGATATTTAGGTGTGAAGCTGTTAACTGTTTGAGACTACACATTACACTGTGTTAAACAGAAATAGCAGTTTGTACAATTCAATTATTTGTTGCTGGAGCAAAGTTTGGGGACTAGGTTATCAATTAGCTTAAACCAAAGCTCTTTATCTAAATTGATTTATAGATTCACAGCTATTTGTTTAAAAAGCACTATTTCAAATTCATACAATTGCATCGCAAGCAATATTTTTAGGTGTTATAAGTGAATTGGCACCAATTTGATATTCTTTCTAATTTATTTCGCCGAAGTTCATCAAACTAGAGGAAATATTAATGAGAATAATTTCAAGATATCTACTCCAGGGGTTAGGAATGGGGGTAAAAGGAAGCCTAAATCCTCTCTCTTCATAAATGCTGCCATGAGCAGGAGACCCAGGCAACTCAAGCAAATTTTTATTCTCTCCTGTGCTAAGGAAGTAGAATAAGTCTATTCCCCGACACTAATTGAAACGAGGGATCCAGCAGGCACAAGCAATGTTTTTGTTCATTCCCCTTGTATGGTGTTATGAGGACTGCGGCTTTTAAAAGGTCTGAATACGATGATGAAATAAGAAATCAACTATTATGCAATCATCATAATGACTAAAGTAATTAAGTAGTGCACAAAAAAATCCATTCTAAATTCTGCCTCTTGAAGAACTGCTGGAATCTGAAATCTGCAGGGAGCCGGGTTATGTTGATTTCCCCTTGCTTCTCATTCAACTGCTTCTGCTTAAGTTATGTTCCTTTGCTGCTTATGGAAATTGGTGGTTGTGAAATTTCATCTCCCATTGACTTCTCTGTGCCCCATTTCACACTGTTGTGTCATTGTAAACTGAAACTCATAACCATTCTAGTTGACATCTACTTCCCATTTTACAAGGAACCTCTTCCAAAATAAAAACTTCACCTGATCTGGATTTTTAAAAAAGGATCCTGATAAGTGAGGAGCTGTTCTATGGAGGTCTGTTCCTTGCTACATTCTGAGACTTTCATGCGGCTGTAATGCAATAACAATGCAATGTAATGCAACAACAAACACTCCTTAGGAAACATTCTTTAAAATAATAACATTTCTGATAACTGTGTAAGTGAAGCCCCCTCTTATTAAAATAAGTAAGTTTAAGAGTGATCTCACTGTAAAAAATATACTTTCAACTATTATGAAAGACTTAAAATTACACCTCATAATGTAAATAATGTACAAACTCTCCATACCATATACTGTTGTGTTCACCTTACTAGACTGTGCATGGTATGTTAGGTGTAATTTATACAACACACGTAGAAAACAGAAGAGAGAGAAAGAGAGAGAAATACACACCCAAATAGATGACTTGCTTTTACTTTAAAAAAAATCTTTTGTGTTCTTAGAGAGACAACTTTGAAGCATGGGAGAGACAGCCCGGGAGAGCATGACGTCTTCTAATCCAACAAGTCACCTTCCCCAGCTCAAACACCAAGTGATTTCTCTCTCTGTCTCTCTCTCTCACTCGCTCGCTCTCTTTCTATCCTTGCCCATCTTATAAGAAAGAAATTGACTTTTGTTTGGAGTTTGTGAAAAGTGGGACTCGGGGCCCAGTCAATGGGGCTCCCCGCAGAGCACTCTGAGTGGAGCCATCTCGAACCAGTCAGCCACAGCACCAATTAATCCGCCCTTTGTCAGAGGCCCAGCCCCAGCCACAGCCGCAGCAGCAGCAGCAAAGGCAACAGCAACACATTTGGCCATTGTTCAGGCCTTCATGCAATGGGATTTATCCTTTCAAAGAGCCAGTTTTGTCCCAAAGAGTTCGAGCGGAAGTTTCTCACTGACAATTTGCCCTAAATAGATAGATTTGTCAGCAGCAACCTCTAAAAGCAAATGCCACACTATTTTTTTTAATGGTGCATCTACCTTGTTCTCTCTCTGTCTCTCCCCATGTAGGCCTATCCTGGGCAGATTCGGCAAGCTAACTCACTGTCTGAGGTAGGAGTGAAAGAAGGGATCTGTGGGATGGATGAGGCGGTCCTGTTCATCTGGAGACAGACCTAAGAGGCAAGTTTCTTTGTACAGCTGCTGTGACTTCTTAGAGCTGGGAGGGGGGAGTCTCTTACATCTAATTGTCATGATTGCAATGCAGCATTGCATTAGTCCAAGCAGGTTTTACAGCCTCTAAATAACTCACTAACATATCAACATAAATTATTCAAACAGGTTTTTCTAAGACTGGGAAAGGGGAAGGGAGGCATACAACCAATACAATAAATTATAAATAAGTGGGGAAGAGGGGACATTTTATGTATATTGACATTGTCCACTGTGGGTCAGCAAAGAAACAAACTTCTGCTATTTTCCTGCCACCTGTATATGTGTTCAGGAATGGGTAGCAAAGCAATCTGTGCATTTACACTAGGGCTGGCTACAATCAATACTTGCAAATTCTATAGGTGACCAAAAACAAGGTAAACTTAATAGGCTGCATAGAACAGAAACTGGCACAAACATGCACACCAAAGAACTATTGGAATGGGTAATATGAAAGGGATCAACAGTTACATCAGCTGAAGAGAATGGACAGTTCCAATGGTGATGGGAATGCAGAAATCTTTGAAAGGTAGCTACTGGACAGTAGCAGCAGTAGAAGGTGACACCGACAGAGGATCTATCATAGAGAATGGCAGCAACAATTCAGTTAACCCTGGTTAGTACTGAATAGAAGAAGGTAACTGTAAATCACTTCTGATTAACTCTTATCTCAAAAACCCTATGATGAGACAACCCAAAACAAAGATATACTTGTGCTACTCTTGTACACCTACAACATCCTATAGTGTAGACCCGAATGAGAGATCTGGAGGAATCTGTTAGGGCAGTGCAATACACAGCCATGATGAGGAAGAGTCAAACCTGAAACAGTTCTTGCTGCTACTGTGTTTCCCCAAAAATAAGACAGGGTCTTATATTAATTTTTGTTCCAAAAGATACGTTAGGGCTTATTTTCAGTGGGAGTCTTATTTTTTCCCCCATGATTTTGCGCCCCCCTTGTGAGCAGATCAGCTGTGCCGGGGAATCTGTAACTAGGGCTTATTTTTGGAGTAGGGCTTATATTTCAAGCATCCTCCAGAAATCCCAAAAAATCATGCTAGGGCTTATTTTGGGGGTAGGTCTTATTTTCGGGGAAACAGGGTATGTGCTGAAGATATTCCACAGCGAAATCGTGGTTGAGTCATACAAACTACAAATGGATTTCACCTACCATTGTTAATTAAATGTTTGAGATGGTGTGTCACAGTGTTCTGTATATACTAGTGAGATTTAAAAAGCTGTTTAATACAGTTTAATTATTGATGAGACCACAGATATCACCACACAAGAACAGGTTTCATTTTGCTTTTGCATTGCTACAAGGATATGTTTGTGGAGAATTTTTAATTTTATTTTATGAAACTGAATCCACCACTGCTACAACTCTCTTTTCTATTTTGAAAGATGTACTCTGTCACTTTGATTTTTCTCTTGACGGATGTCATGGCCAGTGCTATAATGTAGCATCAAATGATGCTGGACATCTTAGTGGATCTTGTGAAGGTTGAAGAACCAAGGGCACTATATCCAAAGCAGATGGATATACATGAAGCTTGTTGAGAGTTGCTTCTTACTTCATGCTACCGTTATCACTGCTTCTGTTTGGCAGAAAAAGTACTCTACGGTTCCATCAAGCAGAACTTCTGCTTTTTGACTGGCGAATACAAAGCAACTGCAGAACAACTTTGAACAGTTCTGGTCCCAAATGGTCATGACAGCAAAAGACTTTAGACAGTGTTACTGTTCCGAGGTGCAAAAAGCCTACACAACGTGTTGATGCTGGATGTGATCCTCACCAGTTTCCATCTCCTAAGGATTTCTACAGGAAAATATTTTATGAAATCATTGATATCTACAGCAGTTTACATAATCACTTTTCAGCTGTATCCCAACCCATGCACAAAATGAAAAGTTTGCTATAGGAGAGGATGATGGTATATGTATTTTAAACATTTACAAAACTGACTTGGATGCTGCTCGACTACAGCTCCATGGGGTATGTTTTTAGACATTGGAAGAAAGAGGAAAGTTAAACTTTTAGCTCTTTGGGATGTGTCTGGGAAACAAAGAAAATTAATGTCTGTGTAAAGCCAATACCAGAATTAGCTAAATTTATCAGAACAGGCCTTACCTTACCTGTTTCCTTCTGTACCTCAGAAAAGTCATTCTCATGGCTCCATAGAATTAAGACCTTTTTATGCTCAAGCATGAGACAGGCAAGGCTCAATCAGATGGCTCTTCTTCATGAGCATAAACAGATCTCTCAAGAAATTGATCTTAATGTTATAGCTAATTAGTTCATTCAAAGAACATCAATTAGAACAAACACATTCAGTGTCATTTAAGCACAGCTTTTTTGAATTGTAACATCTTAACAAGTGGGTTGTACTTAGATAAGGCAATCTGTATAGGAAAATTGGGAAGGATGGGTGAATATGGCAGGAGAGGATGCTTATGGGAGCAGGAGTAGAGGTAAAAGGAGATTAGGGGAGTATTTGATTGTAATGTAATTTTTAAAAATGTGAATAAAGAAATAGCTTGTGTTGTTAATTAAAAGCTAATGTTGTACTTCAGCTATCTGAATATCATTTGTTGAAGCCAAATGTGTTTTACAAGTTGAACCTAAAGAACAGAAATTAACTATGCACAGGAATGCAGTCATTTCTCATAAACTGATTTATGTGTTTTTATATTTTTATGTGATTTAATAATTTATTCTGAATGTCTGTGTGTTTAAGGTGGAGTTTTTAAGCAGTGTGCTAAGAAAGCAAGGTATATAAAATTCTAGGTGGCATAACTATGGGTTTTCTTTGGGGTCATGACCATAGGCACTGTTCTGAACTTCCTCAAAATATGCTTATACTCATTTACAGGACTTTGATGATAGCTACTATTTTGAACTCTGTACATTGCCCATCCCTAAATCCCCCATGGCCCCACCTGCACAGATAGTGACAATGGAGGCCCCTCCCTATGATGTCACTGGGGCCTCTGTTCCAGCCCCAGCCCCCCCACAAGTAAGAAAGTCTATGCCTCTGTCTTTGGGGGGGGGGTGCAACTGTGTGGGAGAGGGTGCAGTGCTTAGAGCTTGCCCCAATTGCCATTTTATAATGGTATACTACTGCTGAAGAAAAACACCAATGTATTCATGGTGCCAAAATACAATTGAAGCAATGTTCCTGAAAAATTTAAAGATCATATAAGCAACATATTGAACTTAGTGAATGGGAATCTGAAGAACTATGGATTGAAATCAGAGCTATTATCAAGGAATAATGCACAGAGACTTTTCCTGTGGCCAAAAGAAATGAAAAAGCTCAGTGGATTACTGAAACTCTTAAAATTCCTAAAGATAGACAAGAAGCAAAGTAAAAGGTGACCAAAACAGAAGTATAAGTGTTCCAGGGACTTCTAATAACAAGTGTTAAGAAATAGAACAATAAAAAAGGCAGAACAAAAGATCGGTTCCACAAGATCCAAGAAATCAAAGGGAAATTTAAAGCACAGTCAGGCATTCTGAAAGTTCAACACAGAAATACATTAACTGAATAGTACACAATAAAGAAAAGGAACAGTTCTCTGAAGAACTGTACAAAAGAGATGGAAGGATGACAGATTTCTTCCAAGAAGAAACTTTTGAAGAAGAGCCTGCAATTTTAGAAAGTCAAGTGAAAGCTGCACTCAAAGCCATTGGGAGAAACAAATCACCATGAGTAGATAGGATATCAGTAGAGCTATTTCAAGCCACAGAAACAAAATCCATCAAAATTTAAACAAGAATATGACAACAAATATGGAAAACAAAAAAATGACTGACAGGCTAGAATATTTACATTCCAATTCTGAAAAAAGGAGATGCCAAAGACTGAAGCAGCTATAATACCATCACATTAATTTATCCTGCCAGTAAAGTGATACTCAAAATCTTTCAACAAAGACTGTTACCATATATGAATAAAGAAATGCCAGATATTTCAGCTGTATTTTAAAAAAGGAAGAGGCACAGGAGATCATATTGCAAATGTATGTTAGTTTCTCAATCATACAAAAGAATTTCAGAAGAAAATCATTATGTGTTTCATAGATTACTGAAAAGCATTTGACTGTGTAGATCATGAAAAGCTATGGTTGGTTTTAAAAAGGGTGTGTGCAATCTTTACTCTGGACACAAGGCTACTGTTAGGATAAAATATGAGGAAACAAAGTGGTTTTCATTGGCAAAACTATCAGACAAGGATGTATTTTATTTCCCATCTGCTCTATCTATATGCAGAGCATATCATAAGGAAAGCTGGATTAAATTTAGATGAAAGTTGAGTGAAAATTGGTAGAACAAGCAATTTGATATCTGCAAAGACAGTACATTACTGGCAGAAAACAGTGAAGACTGGAAACAACTCTTGGTGATAGTTAAAGCAGAAAGTGCCAAGGTAGTTTTAAAAGTTTGAAGCCAAAATGTTGTAAATGTCAAAATACTGATGCAGCTTTTTATCATATGTGGTAGACGTGCCCAAAACAAAAAAATATTGGATTATAATTTATGGTGAGATGTAAAAGATATTGAAAATAAATTTTGTATTAGATCCTAAATGTATGCTATTAAGTATTATGCCAAATAATATACAAAAAGTATGTAATGAATTGTTTAAACATGTGGTAACGACAGGTGAATTGTATTTGCAACAAGGTGGAAAGCTGAACATCACCCAGATCTCATGGAATGGATGAGAAGACTCACCAAATATCCAGAAATGGCAAAACTGACATCTTTGGTGCATAGCGGACCTTCTGCAGAGTACAAGAAAAGATATAACGTTCTTTTGCATTATATCAATCAGTGAACAATAAATGGACTAATTTTATAAACTACAATCTGGTCAACAAAGACATTAAGGACAATATAGATAAGAATTTATTGAACTTTATATTAATTATTAGATGTTTAAAAAATTGAACTAGAATGTAATGATATTGGATGAATGAATAGCAGATATATGCAAACTGGATGAATAGCAGATATATGCAAACTTCACAATGATTATTATGTTTGATTTTTATTATAATGCAATACAAATTATTTTCAAAAAATATCTTCTACTCCTTGGTTTCACCATCAACTGAAAGGGAGACTGCAACCATGAAATCAGAAGGAGATTGAAACTGGAAAGGGCAGCCATGAAGGAGCTATATGAAATTAATCAGTGTAATGATATGTTACTGGTGACCATAGCATTCCCCCATTACTGTGTACAAGTGGGACAGTTGGACAATGAAGAAAGCTAACAGGAAGAAAGTAAATGCTTTAGAAAGGTGGTGATGGAGTAGAGTTTTATGGATGCCATGGGTTGCTAGAAACAATGGGAGCTAATAGTAGATGGGGCTACATTTTGAGGGTCCATAACTTCGGACCCCTTGAACCAAATTTCATTATACTTGGGTGGTATCATCAGGATAATCTCTTGCTGATACCAGCCAGGTTTGGTGATGTTTGGTTTAGGGGGTCCAAAGTTATGGATCCCCAAAGTGGGTGCTCCCATCCCGCCTTGTTTCCAATGGGAGCTAATAGTGGATGGGGCTACCCTTTTGGGGGTCCATAACTTTGGACCCCATGAACCAAACTTCACCAAACCTGGGTGGTATCATCAGGAAGGTCTCCTAAAGATACTCTGAAATGTTGGTACTGCTAACATAAACATTCCTCCCCTGACCAAAAATCCAGTTTTGAAGGATTTCAACTCTTGTGTTTTAGCTTGGTTGATGATTGAACTAAGGTTTTTGAACTTTTAAAGTTATTGTTGAGACCATATTGTTTTTGTTGACCCTCTTTTCCACTTACAGAGCTAGTTTACTGTTTTCCTTTGAAATAAATATTCAAAAACATTTAACCTACTGATGCTTCAATTAATGTAATTTTATTGCTATCTATTTTTATTTTTGAAATTTACCAGTAGCTGCTGCATCTCCCACCCTCGACTTATACGTGGTCAATAAGTTTTCCCAGATTCTTGTGGTAAAATTAGGTGCCTCGACTTATATGTGGGTCGACTTATACACAAGTATATATGGGTAAGTTTCTGTCACATTTCAAGCGAGTCAGTCTCCAAAACCACAGGAAACTGATCAAGGATTTAAGAGGTATGCTGCAACTCTTCGCTGTCCTACATGGCTCCCTTCCTGTTTCTCTTCAAGAGCTACAATTATTACCCTACAGTTTCTGGTTATTGTGAGGTACAGAAGTTACACCTTTTTTGTAATACGCTGAATATATTATTATCCAGAACTTTGAATCTTGCTATGAATCACGCATGCCCTACCAAAGTTGTGTCCTGCCCCATTTTTATTCCTTGCCAACTGATTTTTGCCCAAGATTGAAGCCTCCAGACAGATTTGCCAATTTCATTCACTGTTCTTTATTATTTTTTATCCTGTCAGTACCGTTTCCCATACTTTCCCAAGGTCATGATATATTTGTTTCCAATTAAATCTGTTTATTTGCATAAACTATCAATTTATAGTTATATGTAATGTCACTGAATGTATTATATGTGTGAAGGCTTCTATGTTGTGATCTGCACAGTGGAAGAGGAAGGGTGTGCTGTTGTACCGCCACATCAGGGCACAAGCTAAGATATGAATAAGTCCTAAACAGCCATTTTAATTCATGAGTGCTAGATGGTGTATGTGTGGAAAATACACTCGATATGAAACACTTCATGAGACCTTACTAGACTTCAGGTTGTTTGGGGCACAAGTAAAATTATCTAGAAATAGCTCAAGTATGTAATGATACTGAGGATTCTGAGGTTACTCCATCAAGACATGTTCTCATTATGGTAGTTCCTCCCCCCAACCCACACACACAGGACCATTACATATATTCTATCCTTTTAAAAAAGGTATGCCTTAAACGCTTTAATTATGTTCATGAAAATGTATAGTGTGAGTAAGCAGAGAGAAATTAGGATTTGGATTACATGTATCATACACAAACTCTTCAGACCGGCTGACGTGGCTTCGGGGAATTTTGTAGCTTTGCCACTGCTTAAGGGGTGGGAAAGCCCCTTAAATTCCATAGTTTGATTCTTATACTGCTTTTTTAAAAAAATCCCATCAACTTTGCTATTCCAAATAAAGCTTGTTGGGAGGAGTAGGAAGGATCTGGCACTATGGGTGTACCTTGTGGCAATTACATACAAACAAAATCAGCTGTGGTGCTTAAGCTTCTGATATATTACAGTCCTTAGTGTTGAATATGTTGGCCAAGCTCATTTTCTCCTTCTAGTGTGGAGTGTGCACCTTGGTTATACACTGATGAACATATTTCTGAGTCACTTTCTCATATGCAAAGAACTGAAAGGCAAGGACCTGTTGTTTATCCATGAGGTGATTGGATACTTCAATCTCATACAGACCAAAACCCCAGGAGGTCTTTAACAAGTATTCACTAGTTTGAACCACTTACCATCAATGGCCTTATATGCGCAGTGTCAACAATATTTAAACAAATGTTCTTGATGCTGGGAAAGTGGTTAAATACTAGTGCTGTGAGACTGTACAATAATCTGTTATGTGCATTTGCTCTGAAAATGTTGTTTGCATGCATGATTACAGTCCTTCTCAAACAAACCATTATACCTGGAACCAAAGGTATTTATGACAACACAAATCTCCCTCTTCTGATTCTCTGCATTTGATTAACAGGCATTATGCTCTATCCATGTTATTGCAGTAATGGCCTATTAAAAGGAATTCACTAATAAATTAATAATTCTAATAAATTAGAAGAATCATTAATAACTATGTATGCATGTGGCCACATCCATTTGTGTTAGCACTATTTGAGCATCTCAGTGTATCTGATGTCAATTGGCATAATTATTTTATGAACAGCAATACAGAGAATTGTAGTTTATTGTACAATATAGTGGTCTGCATCTGTCTCTTGAAGAATATGCTGCACATACAATGTAGATTACTTACCACATGCCCAGAGAGCAGAACCTAATAAACTTCCCCTCCACAACACAGAACATTTCAAAATTATGTAGAGGGTAAACATAGATGCTTAGGTATACCAGTACCTGCTGGAATTCTGGACCATGTGCACTCGGGGATAGGATGGTATAAAAATCTAATAAATAAATAAATATTATAAACTTTCTGCAAGAATCCAGTAACCAGAAGCACAGAAATTATGATTTAAGTAGCATTAAACTGACTCCAGGAATAATTACAGGAATCACACATGGGTGATATTGAAACACATTTTAGCAGTGTGATATTCACTTCCTGGAAATCCTACAATGTCAGAATGTAATACAACTTCAAGGCTATCTTCACAAATCATCCTGCAATAACAAATGTTTATCATGTATTTTAAGGCAACTGTAAAATAGCAATGCCTGTAAAGGACATTTGATTTGGCATTATTAGACCAAGCAACTTTTTACTCATAAATAAAGTGATTTTTGAAATAATAAATTAATACGTCTTTGAGGAACCAAAAATGTGTGTTTTCCCAGGCTATGTATTTTTTCCTAATGGTGGAGGTTGGTAGTATTTTATTCTAGCTCACTGATTCACAACCCAACTCTTTACAAGGCCCCAAAAAGGTTTACTTATGCACTCAGAGTCCACAGTGAGCCATGCCTCGTTTCTAATAATCTCTCACTGTGTCTGGCAAGTTCTGGGCCAAACAAGATGTCATTTTGCCGTGGCCAAAATGGATATCCTTTGAAATGTCTAAGACAACAAAGTTTGCTTCTCTATACCAAACCTGAGAGTCAGAGGCATATCTAGGAAAAATAGACCCCGGGGCAAAATCTGAGTTTTACACACACACACCCCGACGCCCAGGTCTACTGCCCAAAGCTGGTGGCAGTGCCTAGGTCTACCGCCCGGAGCCGGAAGTGCACCCCAGGCCCGGCACTCCCCTCCACATGATTAGATGGCATGTGCCCGGGGACATGTGGTACCCCTTGTCCCCGTAGACTGTACACCCGTGCTGCAAGTTTTGGATCAGCATATTTACACTCTTCCACAAACACTTGTCAGAAAACACCCCATCACCTTAAGGATCCCCAACACTGATTATCCTACAGGTGTAAGGCACTCTATACAAAACTGACCAAATTTAATAGGCAATACAACCAGGTAAACAGGGGGGCAGAATGCCAGAGGCTTCCAGATCACTGGCAATAACCTCTAAAAGGAACATAATTCTATCTGACCCTTGGAACAACATGAACTGAGGTGTGTGGAGTCAATTGCCCTCTCTTCCAAGACCTCTTTCCCTCCTGTGTGGCTTTCACTTCCATAGGGTAGAAGCAGGGGTGGAACGAGGGGGAACTGCGTCCGGGCCACGCATGTGCCCTGCACCCCTGCCACACCCCCATCCACCACACCCCAGAATGCCCTGCCATGCCCTCGCCACGCCCCCACAGGGGCGCACACCTGGTGCATCACTTGGCACTACACCACTGGGTAGAAGTGACTATCCAATTTATTCATCCCATTCACTTGTACAAAGCAGGCTAGAGGAAAGCCCATTTGGAGAAAGCAGAATCCCTCTCATCCATCGCACTCCAGACCATTCCACACAAGATGCAGCAGGCAGCAAAATTAATTTGCCTAAAAGCAGCGCAGCAGTTTGAGCTGTGTCTAGCTATCAAGGCTCATCTTTGTGAAATGATTTTAAATAGGATGTTGAGAACGAGATACATTTCATTATGCTATTTAATATTTGATCCTTTTATAAAAGTTGTTACTTCCCTAAACTGCAAAAGAAAGTCAGGTTCCAACTGTAAGCATTTTATAAGTAGGTATGATACACTATTAGGTTGCCAGTTTTATACTGGCCCTTCTGTGCTGTAACAAAGAATTTAAGCAAGAGACACTCTTTGTAATATGGAAGTAACTGATAGGAACAAGTTGCCCACTCATTTTTAATACCTTACATTTTATTGGGCAAAAGTTGTTGCTTTATGTAGTAGTGAAAAGTGCCATCGAGTCACATCTGACTTATGGTGACCCTGTAGGGTTTTCAAGGCAAGAGACCTTCAGAAGTGGTTTGCCTTTGTCTGTTTCTGCATGGACTGAGAAAGTTCTGAAAGAGCTGTGACTGGCCCAAGGTCACCTAGCAGGCTTCATGTGGAGGAGTGGGTAACTCAAGTCAGTTGTCCAGATTAGAGTTCAACACTCTCAATCACTACACCACATTGACTCTCTGCTGCTTCATAGAAAACACAAAAAACCCATAAACAAGCAAACACAATAGTGACTCTGAGGAAGACTTTAGTGAAGCCAGTAAAAATATAGCAACACTGCATGCAATTGAGATGCAATCCTAATAACACTTTCCTTCGCATTAAGCCCCGCTGAATAGGCTAGGGTTGGATTCTGAGTAGACCTGCTTGTATTCTCTGCTTTAGTTGTACAAAAAGTAATTGATGTCAGTGCCTTCTGAACTGCCTTTGCCAGTACATCCCATCGTCCCAAGGCAGCATCCACAAAAGCCAGAAAAGAGGCAAAAAGGCCCCACATGCAGAAGGAGGTGCTGTTTGGTCCCCAGGTTGCTTCTCTGCCATGGGAACCAGGGCAGTGAAAAGGGAGTGGCACTGGCAATCTACGAGAAGCAGAGCTGCCCCCTTCTTTAGTTAACAACAGCATAAGACTATTACCATTAGACCCACTTAATCTTGGCTGGAGTTAGCAGTTGGCTTAATGGATCAACTTCTCTAAGAAATGAATTAAGAAGTAAATTCAGAGTGCTGTTAGAATCACTTTGTGAGGCCGTTTGTCTCCCAGAGTTCTGACTGGCCAGATACCAGTGGAGGCCTCCAAGCCAGGGTTGGGCACGTTCTTTTCTAAAGGCATATGAAGTTAATGGGCCGTTTCATTGCTGCAAGTGAACTGCAGCTGAATTGCCTGCACTGCTTCAGCTCTGAATGGAGGGACCAGGAGAATGCTTGGTGACTGATAGCTTTTGTTAGTGCAAGCAGGCTGGTCTCTGGCATTATTCCTCCTCTTGCCTCTCATTGAAGATACATTAGAAAGAGACTGTCAGCAATCAGGCTTGCCTTTCGGGCTCAGTTCAGCTCACCTGCGGCTGACTTGTGCATTCTAGTCTCTTTGGGAATCTGCCTCCAGGAGTCCCTGTACAAGGAGGCCACTGGCTGGCTGGCTGGCCAATCAGTCAAAAGCCTGTATCCATCAAAAGCTGACTGATCTGCTCCTTTGTTGTGTCTCTTTCTTTCTGCCCTGACACTTCTGTTAGCTCCTTTCCTGATATTCTTGTGTGCCCACAATCCTGTTTTTTGAACTGCTTTGAGTTTTCTTGCGCCTGATCGAGCCCTGTCTCATCTCCCCATTCCCTAATTCTGCTGTTTGGTCTACTTTCCTGAAAGCTAAAGCCGGGGGGCGGCGGGGGAGAGGAGGAGAACAGACACCTCAGCCAGCATGAAGGGATGTGATGATAATGTTCATATTCAATATGCCTTCAACTGTTATTTGCTGTTCATGGTGCCAGTCTGTTATGTCTAATACAGATTGTTATTTTTTCCCCAGACTAAATGCAATACAAATTGGGGCCTATTAGGAATCATTAGACAAGAGGGCACAGTTAGGAATATCACCCCTAAACATCTTCCTCTTGGGAGTTTTCTATATTGTCAGAGGTATAACAAGGCTTATTTTTCCATTCACACCCACCCCTTTACATTCCAACAAGCCCCCAACTGTTCTCAACATTCAGTTCCTTCTGGGACATATTTAGTCTACATCAGGCTGGTTTTGACAGGGACAACTTTCATTTTGGGTTAATTTACAAACTCTTATTTTAGTGCTTACCTCAAGTATTCCCTGAGGAAATAAAAATCCCTATCTTGTTTGTGGGTGGCCCCATTATGTGTCCATCATTTTTCGCATGTGTGCCAACATGATGCTCCCAAGGCCAGGGCCTTATCCCCCTGGGGTATTACCACCTTCCTCCAATGTCAGGACACAAGGGCAATCAACCCCAGAACATAAAAGTGGCATTTTAATTACTTTGTACCTAAACAATACCATCTCTAGGGGCTAAGCACCATCCTGTAACCCAGTCATACTATATTTCGTCACCTTTATTTGCTTATGCCAAGATGCTGGGCCACCTTTCCCAACCTAAGTCTTCCCTCCAGCTCCTTAAACTCTTGTTCAGGCTTCTGCACCCTTTCTGCAAGGTTAAGCCAGGGTGAGTTGGTCCAACTAAGCATGGAAGTTACTTCCTGACTTCTCTTGGGACCAGGAATGTCACCTGCCAAATCTCCAGGAGGCTTGGGACTCTCTAGTGTGCTAAGGCCCCAAGTCTGTTTGGGTCCAGGTCCATCTCAGACTCCACTCAGACACCCCTTTACTTGCAGATGAGACTTTTTCATTCCTCTTCTCCTGGCTACTCCCAGTCCTTGCTTCTTGAGCAGACCCTTTCTGTTGAGGAGGCTTTTACCCAGAGGAGGCCTTTGCTCCATAGGGGAATAGTACCAGTTGGCCTTCCAGTTATCTGTGTCATGCTCTCTCTTCAGGTCTGCAATGATCTTCTGCCTTATCTATGGCTATGACTCTGCTCCACCCCTTATTCCCAAGGGTAGCATGTCCACGATGTGACAGCTAGTCACATGAATATTAAGCATAGTGACAAACTGGAGATTTGCAGGAAATGCTGGGAGGAGAGAAGCAAGTGGAAATCCTATTCTGTACTCCAAATATCTTCCCTCTAGGAGTCTCTAAGCCTTCAACAGAGCAGATCAATGTCTTCTCCCCAGTGCTATGTTTTAATTGACTCTCGACTGCTCCTGACAGTCCAATCTTTCTGGACCATACTCAGTCTCCATCAACTATCTGGGTTTTCTTTGGATTAATGTATATGACCACATGTTTCTGCAGACCTGGGAATTGTCCCAAGTGCATAGAGACTCTTGTCTTGTGTGTATATGGGCCTTCTTGCCATCCACACTGGGGCCACCGAGTTTACTATTAGATATAGCAGTGTTTCCATTCATTCCCACATGAAAAACCAGCATTCCATCTCTTTCAGCCCTATGATGTGATTCTGCTAAAGCAGGAATGACACACACACAAACACATAATTTTTGAGAAAAATGAAAAGTGTTTATTTTTGCATTATCATTATTCTATAGTGTGCCTTAATTCTTTTAGAGCCTTATTAAATTATACATAATTTGTTCCTCTTTCTGTAGGCAGAAATAGAAATTATATTAGTAAACATGTGGTCCTAACTTTGTCTTTTCCAAGAGTATGTTGCTCAGCCTTAGCCTGGCTAGCCATTCTTCAGCATCTGAAGAGCCCTGGTTGTGGTTCTTAGGAACCTAAAGAGCACAGTATGCCAAAGACCTATAGCATAACCCAGTACAGAAGCTCAACAACTGCAGTTAATTTTATCATCAGTTGTTGTAAAATTGTCCAGTATGCTCATGTCATAGGAAAAAGTATGAGAGAGGTAGTGACCCTGAATCTTAGCAAGAGGAGGGGTTATATGTAACTGAGTGCATTTCCAACACCTTTTTTTGTATGGAAACAATTTGCTTTTGCTCCTGCTGCCCCGAAATAACAGAAAACCTCCTAAACCAAGGAGGATAGGTGCTTTCAACAGTGCACACATACACCAGACAAAGAAAACACCCCTATGTTTTGTGGATCATAGGCAAGAATCAAAGTGAAATAAAGTTGTACTAGATATTACCAGCCCTGAGCTATATGACCCAGACTAGCCTGACCTTGTTAGGTTTCAGAAGCTAAGCAGGGTCAGTCCAGATTAGTATTTGGAGAGAACACCACCAGAGAAGTTCAGGGTAACTATAGAGAGTCAGTCAATGGCAACCAAATGCATCTTGCCTTGAAAACCCTGCTGGGATGCCATAAGTCTGTTGTCCCTTGTTGGGACTTCTCACATACACATATATTTCCAGTAGGGATGCTCCAGCATTCATCAGTTTGGGTTCATGGTCTGTTCAGCAGCTGTTCACAAGCCGTTTAAGCCTTTTGTTGGTTTACTTTTCACATATTCAGGTAGTATAGCGCAGTGCAGTTAACTGTGCTTCATAAATGCAGATTCTCACATAGCACTCCTACTTCACAGACCTCTTCTTGCTGCACAGCAAGAATTGCATCAATAAACAGTCAGCAAATCAGTCTTTCAGCCAATTGTTATCATGCTGTATTTTAAAAAACTTACTTTTTAGGGCTCATTTGAGTCTGTGTTCTTGATGTTATTTCACACATGAGCCTTATGAGAATTCTAGTTCTTCCATCACATCATTTAATTCCCTGATCCAACTATCCATGACCCTGGAGCAGGGGCATACCTAGGCAAACTGGCGCCCGGGGACAAAACCTGAGTTTGGCGCCCCCCCCCCCGGCCCGGTGTATGGGCGGCCACCCTCCCCCACCATGACCAAACAATTATTTTTGTACCAGCTCACAAATCACCTCCCACTCCCATCAAAACATACATGGCTCTCTACCCACCAACTCTTTTCCTAATTTCCTAATCACAACGACCCTATGAGGTAGGTTGTTAGCCTGAGAAACAATTCCAAGCTAGTGCAAGTGGGTATTAAGCATGGAAATCTCTCACAAATCACCCCCAGCAAAACATTTACCAAACAAATGTCAGCATCATCTCTCACAAAACACCTCCAGTGGAATCCACTTTCATTGGTGTTTAAACTAGGGAGCTCGGATTCTTCTTTTAAATCTACCTTAAAGGGAGAATCTGGGGTCCCCAGTTAAAACAAAATTGAAAGTGATGCTTTTGGGAGTGGATTCTCCCCCACCCTGAAACAGCATCACTTTTGAGGGTTGGAGATTCAGATGAAACAAATAGCAGATTCGGCTGGAATCTGGACAAATTTGGGCACATTCAGACAAAAATTGTCTGATTATGTCCTGCCCAAAAATTACCAAATGCGAATGCAAAGTATTTGGGTTTTGGGGGGTATTTTTGGTGTTTTTTCAGCCTGCAGGGAGCGCATTTTTAAAGCTAGCGGCACCATGATTTCAGGGCATCATCCAGAGACTGCCCTGATGATACCACCTGAGTTTGGCAATGTTTGGTTTAGGGGGTGCAAAGTTATGGACCCCCAAATGGGGTGCCCCATCCCCATTGTTTTCAATGGAAGCTAACAGGAGATGGGGTCTACCCATTTGAGGGACCATAACTTTGGTTTCCCTGAACATAACTTCACCAAATTTGGGTGGCATCCTAAGAATAGTTACCAGATGATACCCGGAAATTTTGGTGTCACTAGCTTTAAAAATACACCCCTTCCAGGCAGCCCAAGAAATTTGCCCAAGATTCTTTGTTTTGCAGTGACTTTGCTCCATTGTAGCTAATGAGGAATTTCTGAGGCAGGCTGCACATTTTTGAAGATAGAGGTGCCAGACTTTCAAGGTGACTCCAAGAGGCCTTGAGTAATAGCATCCAATCTTGGTGAGCTTTGCTTCTGGGTGGGGGGGGGGAGTTGAGAGAGTTCTGAGAGAACTCAGCCCACAGGCTTTCATGTGCAGGAGCGGGGAAACAAAATAAGCCTTTTGGGGGCCCATAAAATTGAACCCCCAGAAGCAAAGGTCTCCAAACCTGGATGCTATTACCAGGAGGCCTTCCTAGAGCCACCCTGAAATGTTGGCGCCCCCCCACGTGACCAAATGGGGGGCGCCCGGGGACATAGGGTACCCCCTGTCCCTAGGCAGGAACGCCACTGCCCTGGAGTAGACTCACCTCACCGTGCAGATGCAAAAGCCCCTGCAAGGCAAGAAAAGAAAAGAAAACACCTTTACCCCAGCTACAGTATCACTGCAAAGCTATTCAACAGCCATTCAAGACAGTGGACAAGTGAACAGATCAATTCTTCAGCTCCTGCGTGATTTGAGCTGTTGAACAGAGTATGTTTGTTTATTGAACATGTTTTCTGTGAAGTTTGTGGCATCCCTATTTAGCAACAGAGATAGCTGGATCCACAGATGCCATTTTTAGTGGCATCCATGCATTTAGGGATATATCTGAGTCACCCATACTTTCCTAAGTTCAAAGTTACATAAGGGTCTGTCTGCAGATAATCAAGCAAACCTTTGATCACATATTAAAATTCCCAACTAATATATTTACTTTTAGACAGCAAGTGCAGAATATTCTGGTCTCCCATCTGGAATTCTAGCTAAGGTTCAAACTTATTCAGATTCAGGAATTGCAGTTCCTGCGTTATGAGTACCACACACCCCAAATATCTTATTGCGTTTAGCATTCTAGGCTAAAAGCATGCCTAAAAAGTCCAGGGTGATGTGGTAGTTAGCATGTTGAACTAGGGTCTGGAAGACACAGGTCCAAATTCTTACTCTACCAGAGAAGAATGCTGAGTGACTTTGGACCTATCACCCACAGCCTGACCTACCTCTTAGGATTACTATGAGAATAAAATACAGGAGAGGAGAATGTTAAAAGCCACTTTGGGACTCCAGTGGAGAGAAAGTAAGCCTACGAATGACAGTAATCAATTAACTGTATCACTGATAACTGCTGCTATCCTATGCACATGTACTCCAAATACCCATTGAAAGCCATGGGAGTGGGACTCCTGAATAATCATGTGCAAGGTTGGACTAAAAATCTGAAAACAGCTAGTCTGCTGTTAGATGTAAATAGGTCAGGGCAATTTTTTTCAGTTGACAACCCTAATGGCAAATGACTGGAAAGTAAACTGGCTCCACTGAACAGCACCAGATATGATCCAAGAATGTCTGAGCCATTCCATCTGTGGTGGCCCTTTCACACGTTAGTTGAAGTTGCAGTAATCTAAGCCTGATTCATATTCATGTCTATGCCACATCACGAGACAGTGTGTATGTGTGGCTTGACGATCACAGCTCTAGTACCACAGATAGAACTTTCATATAACTTCACCCCAAATCCAGTAGCTTGTGGTGGAGACAGTTCTAACGTTCTAAGATCAACCATCAAGGGCTGGTTCACATTTGATTAACTGTAACACAGAAACATTGGATGTTGTAATGATGACTTGCATCTGTACACAGATTTTCACAGATACACCACAACAGATTTTTTTAAAATTATATAATCCAAATAAAATCTATTTTTCATGAACTGGGCTCACAAGATCAGGAATCATCTCAAGGCCTACAGCAATGGCTAGAGATTGTGCATGTAAGCCCGTGGTGGCGAACCTTTGGCACTCCAGATGTTATGGACTACAATTCCCATCAGCCCCTGCCAGCACGGCCAATTGGCGGGGGCTGATGGGAATTGTAGTCCATAACATCTGGAGTGCCAAAGGTTCACCACCACTGATGTAAGCCATATCTTAAATAGCAATCCAAAGCACTTCCTGAAGCTGAGTAATCAATCTGCTGGATTAGTCAAACAAAACCTGATATTCTAAAACAAGCAGCAGATACATTTTATGAAGTTAACTCTTTATTTAAAAGAAACCATAGTCAAGAGAAGTATCTTAAAAGAAGCGTTCCTTGCCACACAAGAGGAAATGCATCTTCCAATATGGTGCTGGCTACAAAGTATGTGTGAGGGGAGGGGGGAAGAGAAAAACAGGACTGTCACTAATCTGCCATAAAAAACCCTCTACCCCTTAATAAGGCTTATTTAGCAGGTGATGTTCTTTACCTACACCATGAAAGCTTCAAGTGCCCATTTCTATTTTTTTTCCTCCAGCAACTCTTCAGGAAAATGAAGATTATTTTTTATGCAGAATGACATATACAAACAATGCTTTCCAACTGCAAAATCTGGAAAGTGAATCACAACTCAGAAAGTCAATCAACTGTAATCTGGTGAGAACTCTGCTCCCATAAGGAAATGTTCCATAGAATTCAGAATAGTGCTGCAAGAGAGTACCAATTTGCAACAGAAATGAGAAGGAATTTTTTTTCCTGGGATATGCTCAAATTCAGCAATGTTCTTCTACCTGCACAGCCCAGGTGGGCCTAGTTGACCTTCTGTAGTTCCAAAGTTTTGTACACCTGGAGCACCATCCATCCATCCATCCATCCATCCATCCATCCATCCATCCATCCATCCATCCATCCATCCATCCATCCATCCATCCATCCATCCATCCATCCATCCATCCATCCATCCATCCATCCATCCATCCATCCATCCATCCATCCATCCATCCATCGCATCTCCTGCCCAAGGTCTGTCCCACTACTGCATAATCCTCTTTTTCTTCTTATGCAGATTTGTCTCAGGCTTAGTAGGTGCCTACCTGGAATTCGGAATCCACTGCTGGGACAAGCAGAAACTCTCACTAACCCCCCCCCCCCCCCGCATCCTCCTTCAAGTAAAAGGATTGTGTTGCAAATCCCCAGGCAATGAATACACCATGATAAGTGCTGCATGGAGACTGGGAATCCAGGAATCTCCCCTCCTCCTTATGTCCTTAGGGAACTGAAGCCAAAGCTGATCTGCAGCAAGATCTGTGGGCACCTGGGGTAAAAACATCCTCTTGACACACCCGTGAAACAATGCTGCAGGCTCTTTTCATCTTTCCCCTTCCCCCACTGATGGGATTGACCTACAGTGTCTTCTGCATGCACCCCCTGCCTGCCCCCCATCTACCTTACCCCCCAGTGGAAAGGATGCAAAGTCCCAAACAAGTCCCCTTCCCTGGAGGAGGTTAATAAGCTCTTGTTCTACTGACAGAGCCTCTGATTGGGTTTAAAGTTTGAGTTTAGTAATCTCTTAAAGATCAGGGACTGAGATAATGGCTCTCTTTCACTTGGTCCTTTTATCAGTTGGGGATTGAGAGGATGGGGGACAACTTGCTGAGAGGTAGCAGGCAGCCTGTGATGGAGGGGGGTGGGGCGAGGGAGACTTGAGAAATCCCTGCCACTGCCACCACCAAGGTCTAAAACCAGCCCTTTGTGGAATCAAATCCCTGCCCCAGAACTGGTACTGGTTCTTTTGTTCAGTGGGCTGAGGCAGTACAAAAACAGGGCTGGGTCCTAAATCTCTCTTCTTCTTTTTTAAGAATACAAAAGTACAAAATGACACCCCGATGGATTATACACATATTTGTCTTTATATATTACATATATAATTGACATATATAATCAATAACTCTTTTAAGGGATAGAATAAATTATGTTGACCTCTATGAACAGTTAATCAATAATTACACTTTTACATTGTTATACCAATCTCTAATGTTTAAATATTTCCTTAACCTCTCGTGAAAACCTAACCCAAGGAGAAAGTTTTCCTGGACATTTTTTTAAAAAAATACCGCACACATAATTTTGACATGGGAAACACTAAACATGCTTCACACTCCTAAACAACCTGATGAAGTACACACGCACACACGCACACACACACAAAGAGAGAGAGTCCAAGCTTTATCTGGTAATTAAAGAAGCTAAAAGGACAACATTGAAAGGACAATGATGCTGGAAAACATTGAAGACAGTAGGAAAAGAGGAAAACCCAACATGAGAGCAATTGACTAGGTAAGGGAAGCTGGGGGCCTCAGTTTACATGACCTGAGCAAGGCAATTAATGAGAGGACATTTTGGAGGTCCTTGATTCATAGATCAAAAGAGACTTGATGATACATAATGCAGGTGAACAGATCCTCCCTCCCCCCACTTTCCAGAAGGTGTAAAATCAGGCTCTTTGGGGAAGGCCAAGCCTATCAGACGAGGGGTCAGATCTACTCATGGCCTTTGGCAAAGCCAAACATCTCATCTCCTAGTTTTAAAGGAGGAGCCAGTCCTTTCCCCTTCCAGGCTGCTCTAGGGCTTGCAGCTCCTCAACAGAGCACAAGGCAGGCAGGCAGGAAAGAGGGGGGTATCAGGCCTTCCAAACTCTTCTCCCCCTGTGAGTGTTTAGAAGGTATCTGAAGCCCTCCAGAAGATCCTTGCCCAAAGCCCACCAGGACCACAGTCAACCTGCAGCCCTTCAAGGATGGTGGGAAGATAAGGAGTTGGAAGGTCCTCCAGGTGGTCATTTTCACATCTGACTCTGACAGACTAACCTGTGCTCTGTAACAAGATATGGAGGTGTTGGAGGTGGAGAGGGGGAGTTTATTGGGTTGAATTTTCCCCAAGAGGACCAATTGGGATGATCCCTTTGGATATGGCCCTGTTTCTGTTCCAGGCAGACCAGATCAAAATCTTGGGAGACCAGTGGCTTAGCACTAATGGGGCAGGGGGGGAGGGGGTTGATGTCCCAGGCCCACGCCAGTGCAGGGACGTGACCAGGCATGAAGGAGGTGTTCCAAGGCATTCCAGGGGCCGGCCTGCTGCAGCAGGGGTGTAGGGTGTGTGCATGCCTGTCGGAGCCCCCCCCCCCCCCCCCCAACACAACAAGCAATAATTTGTTTTGAACTCATTAGTTATGAAGAACAATTCTGCTGGGTGGGTATTCCGAAGGCAGGTGTCATTTTGATCTTTTCCATGGCGGGTTTGGGAGTGTCCCTGGGGGGATTCCGCATGGGCCAAAAACAGCCGTGTGAAAACGATGTAAATGGTTTAAAGAGATGTAAAAGGGTTTACCCCGTTTTCACACCATTGTTTTGGCCCATGAAGGCACGGGCACCCCTCCCCCCCATCCTCGCAGTCCCCTGGGCCGCTGTTCTCACCGGGCGGCCGCCCCCTGCTGTTGCCTCAGGCCACGGAGCGGTGTCGGGACGCGCGGGAGGCGGCAGGGAACTTGGGACTTGGCGGCTCACCTTTTGACCCCTTGCGAGGGATCCCGGGCAGCAACTCCGAGGGCAGGGGGGGCACTTCCGTGGAAGTGGGGCTTGCCTTGGGGCCGGCTCCGGGCCTCTCCTCCCAAGGCATGAGGAGGCATCCAGGGCCGCCCCCGCCCCCGCCCCGCGGCCGCTCCTCACTCGGCTCCAGCCTGGCCCGAGGGGCCCCCTCCCGCTTGGCCCGAAGTGAGACTCTCGGCGCGCCCGACGGAGGGGCGCCGTTGTTTCGCGTCGCCTTGCCCACGTCCCACCCCGCCAGCCGGGAGCGAAGTCGGCTTTTTTTTTTTGTTTCGTTTTAAAGAAAGGCTCGACGTCGCCAGGATCACCAAAGGAAAGCTCTGCCCACCCCCACGCCGTCCAGAGGCCCCAGCGCAGGGGAGGGGGCGCACAGACCACTTGGGAGAACTCTTGCGCAGAAGCCGCTCAGAGGTTCATTAATATCATTAGCGCTTCGTACCCCCCCCCCCACCCCGCCGCCCTCCCAGCCCTGGGTGACGTCACACCCCGCCAAGCACTGGTGAGCGGTGGCGGGGGGGGGGGCAAGAGGCGCCTGGAGAGCCCCCTCCCCTCCCCGAGGGCTGCCTGTCAACGCTGCCGGCGGATATTACGGGCGTTTTCAGGCTGAGGGCTCAAAGCACAAAGTCAGCCGATGGGATGAACTTCGGGAAACCTCCTCCTCCCCCCCCCCACACACACACAGACACAGCACTCCCGCAGCCCCTCTGCTTCCCTCCACGCCACCCCCCTTCTTCTTCTTCTCCTTCTTCTTCAGGACAGAGCCAGTCACTTTCGGCGGAGCAGCCCCGGCCTCCTCGGGCGCCCCCACTCCCCCCCCCGTTTACTATTTGTCCGCCTCTGATCTGTGGCCGGCCTCACTGAGCCCCTCCGCCGGGCTCTGCTCTCCCCCGGCCCGCGGCTGCCTTCGGCTGATTCCGGCAGGCAGCGGCTAATCCCTCCCCCCCCCCGGCCGTCCCCGCGGCGATCCCAAAAAAGGGAAGACCAACTTCTTCGCGCCTGGAGAGCAGAGAGTCTCTCCCCCACCCCCCCCCGCAAGAGATCCAGCCAGCCCCCCGCCCCGCCCCGCCCGCCCGGAGGAGCCGCGCAGGGGCCTGGGCAGAAGGAGGCCGGCGGCGGCCGGAGAACGATGCGGGGCTCCCCTGGGCGGCGGCCGGGACTGTGACTCCGCGGGGAGGCGGCAGCACCTGTCGGGCCCGGAGAGGCTCCTCTGGCGGCGGCGGCGGCGGCGGCGGCGGCGGCGGCGGGAGTTGCAGGATGAGCAAGCCGGCCGGCTCAACAAGTGGGTGCCGCGCGCGCCTCGGCGGGGCTGCGGGGAGGGGGGTGCGCGGCGGGGAGTGGGGCTGCGCGGGCCGCTCCAGGCACCCAAAGGGCGCGGAGCCTTAACCAAGGCGGAGGCGGGGGGGGGGGGCTGGAAGGAACTCTCCCGTCGGGGCGGGCTGGCCCGAGACGGGACGGGCGGCCTTCGCTGGTGGTTGCCGCGGCAGGGCGAGGGGTGGGGGTGGTCAGTTTCCGTCCCTCGGTCGAGGTCTTGGGCGATCACGCCGTCCCCTGAAACCCCCGCGGCTGGAAGGGCCGCCAAGTGCCGGGCTCTCTCGGCCAAAGCGGATTTGCAGAGCAGCCGCTCAGCCCCGCCGGTCCCCGGCCGGTCCCCGCCATAATCCCGCGAAAGAGGGAAGCAGAAACCACCCCTGAGAAGTCACATTCCCCCTTAATCCTCCACCCGGGAACACCTCCGAGCCGCGGCGGATTTGTCACTGGCCGGGATCGAGGCGGATTGACGGCTCTCGGCCCCCGCGGAGCTCCAGCGGCTGAAAACCCCCGCGCCGGTGGGGCCAGTTTCTGGTACCGGGAGGGGGGGGGGCGGCGGTCGGCAACGCCGAGCATCCCCCCGGGGGCACTGATCCCGTTGGAGACCCAGATCCTGGGGGGGGGGGGGGCTGAGACCATTTTTACAACCGGCCCGGGGGTTGGGGGGAGGGGAGAAATACGTGCGTGGAGCCGGGAGGAAAAAGTGCCGCATCCGAGGGCAGCTTCCCTGGTTCTTGCCCCCCCTCGCCCCCCCCTCCTGACTTGTCCGGCCTGTTTGCTGTCGTCGTGGCTTCACTCGCCTCAATGTCCTCGCCGCCCGCCCGCCTCCTTGTCAAAACTTTCTTGCAGGCAGCCGCCGGTCTCCACGCAGCCTTCTGGCCTCCGAGCCGCTTCCCGCAGGGGCTGTTGCCTGAAGACCGAGCAGCGATCCGGCAGAGTCAGGTCGTCCCGGTCGCTCCTCAAGACCCCAGACGGCCGGGGGGCGGGGGGCGCGTGAATGTGGACGCAGCTCGTAGGAAAGTTTTGCAGACTCGATTCCCAGCCCCGGTCCCAGCCTGCGCGCGGGAAACATTGAGGCTGCAGCCAAGACGGAAGAGTTGCCAAAATTGTGCCCGAGGGGACTTTGTGGTTTCAGGGAAAGGGTCAGAGGAGCGGCGAAAAAGACCCAGCGGGACCTTGCTTCCCACCCCCCAGAATTTACTCGGAGGTAAAAGTCCAGAGGGGCTTCGTAGTCGCAGAGGATTGCAACCCGGCTGGCCTTCCTCGACCAGGCATCGCGGCCCCCTCTCGGATACGACCAGCAGCCGAGAGAGCCGGGAGGCCTGTGTCGATCGCTTCGCTTTTGGACCGGACCTGGGGGGTCCTGGCGGAGAACGTGGCCCAAGCACGAAATACAGGCTATGGGAGAAACCGAAAAGGCGCGGAACGCTTTTGGACATCCCCAAATTATTGTACCTTTGAAGTCCCAACTATATCCCCGTAGTAGTTCCCGGTAGTAAAAATTATGAGTTTAACGACAAATAGGGTGCATCTTAAAATATCCCCCTACTAAAAAAGATTTTTTTTCCGGACCTAATTCACAGCTATTTCAAATTCCGGCAGATGGCTGAAAGTCCCACGAATTTCGAAGAATGAAACCCCTCCGGTCTCGAGGGAGCGCCCTTTCCAGCCACCCCCGGACCCCCTTCTTAAACTGTAGTTCCAAATACTGGAAAGGAAACGGGCCTGGTTGACACCAGCGGGACTTGAGACCCCCGTGAAATGTGCTGGGAGACGGGCCCTGCCGGGAAACCGGAGATCCGGAAGGAAGGAAGGAAGGAGTCCGACCAGCTTCTTGCATTTCCTCTGGGAACTAACATGGACGGTCTGGTGTAGGAGCCAGAGGCACAACCCAGTCCTATACTGTCCCCTCCGCTCCCCCGGAATCCTTTCTCCAGAGGCTCGGCGGCTTTCTCTGTAACCCGCCCGAGATGGAGGTTGTTCCTGAGAGTTCGCGGCCAAACTCTCTACTCCGCATCGAGCCCCCCAACCCGACCCAGTTGCGCTCCTCCGCCGAGGAAGCGTCGATCCCAACCGGCTGTCTGACCGCTCAGAGCTGGGCTCCAAAATCCCAACCCCGTAAGGCAAGTTTCCGTCCTGTTTGATTTCCGGCGTGGAGGCACCTGCTCAAAGGCTGCGATCCCGTCCGCAACTTCTTGGTCGAACTCAGTGAAACTTGTCTCCAAGTTAAAATGCCCTAAAGGACTGGACTGCCCCGTCCTAACTATACTAGCGGGTGGAAAGTGCTGTCAAGTCTCGGCCGACTTTTGGCGACGGGGGGGGGGGGGGTTGGGGGGTTAAAGGCAGAAGACGCACAGTTCGCCATCGCCTGCCTGCCTGCCCGCCCCTGCGTAGCGATCCTGGGCTTGCGGTATAATATACTTGCGGTGAAATAAATCCCACAGAAATACCAGAGCTTTTCCAGCCTGGAGTACTGGCTACCAGGGTAGCCGCCCACTTCCTTTGCTTTCAAAGTGGGACTTAGGTCGGAGTAAACAGTACGCGCGGGGTTGCCGGGATCGTGGCCGCCGGCCTGCGTTTCCCAGACGGGGCGACCTGAGTTCCCGACCCGGGGAGGGGGGGCTCTTTCTGGGCTGGGCCGGCCCGGCCCGGCCCACCCAGAGCCTCCTGCAGGGGCGCGGGGCAGGGGGAGGGCGCTGGGTCCCGGGACGGCGGCGGCTTTGCTTCTTGACCCGAGCAGGTCGTGCTGGAGCCGCGGGAGGTGCGGCGGGGGCCGGGGCTGCTGGGCCGGGCCTGGCGCGGGCTCCTTCCGCCAGGCTGGAGTGATGTCAGATGTGATCTCTCTGCTTGGGTGGTAACAAGACCCCGCCGAGGAGTCCTGGCCGAGCAGCCTCGCTTCTTTCAACAGCCTCTGATGGTAATTACAGTAATCGAAGCTGCCATATATCTTTAAGCAATTAGGCGGCACAAAAAGCCCCCCGGGACGCCCCGTCGAGGGATGCTCCAAACGGTTTCCCAGCGCAGCCCCGGCCCCGTTTGTCTTTCCCGTTAGACTTCTGGGGCCTTTAAACGGGGTTAATCAGTTATCGGGTGACCTCGTGTCAAGTTAACGGGGCTGCCTCGCTCGCCTGGCGGACTCCGGGGGCCCAAGGAATTTTCTCAGCTCTCTGCTGGCATTTGGGATGGGGGGAGGGCAGGCGGCCTAATGGGCCCAGAGACTGCTGCCCTCCCCCACAAATCCCTGCAGAGCTTCAGAAGAAGGGGGGACGTTTGGAGTGGGGGAAAAACCCTGAAATAATGTTCTCCGCCCGCGTCCAGCACGACTTCACGGGCACGTCCCCCAGACCTGCTCCCCACTGACATGAGCGGGCCCTGAACGAGCTGGACTGTGCCCGGTTGCCTTCGCTGAATTGCACTTTTGTTGGTGCGCTGGGCCTGCCGAGGAGGACTGAGTAGTTGTGAGACAGAGTGTGTGCTTCCGGGGAGAAGAAATAAATAAGCAGGCATCTTCAACAGGCTTCAGTCTTTAAAAAAATGTTCAATATTTATTTAAAATACGGTGGAGGCCGTCGAGGGCTCCCTGGCCTTGCGCAGAGCAGGAGCAACAGGTAGGGAATCTGGATTCCCGAGAGGAGAATCTGGGCCAGCCCCGTAGGCGAAGGTGCGCGGCGGCCGGCGCAAGAGAGGCCAACCGGCCGGCCGGCGGCCAAAAGGGACTCAAATGGACACCTGAAGTCACTTCATAGTTGGGGTCCCGGCAAAGTTGAAGGCAGGACAGCCGCCAGCTTGCCAGCGACTCCCTTGCCGGCGAGATGCAACAGCGTACAAAGGAGCAGCACTTGTGTTGTTACACCCCAGGTGCCCCATCAGAGATCTTTCATCGCTCAGCCCCTCGCAGGCCGCTCTTCTGTGTTTACTCAGAGGTTGCGCCGTGTGCTGAGTAGGCGCGCTGCTCGGCGGAGCGTGGCGTTCCCGATCCTAACGGCACGGCGCTGCGCGTGGGAACAGGCCCCGTGGAACGGAATGGATAATATTTCAGCAAAAAGAAATATTCACCATTGAAGTGGGGCTGCTTCGAAAAGAAGTGGTTTTCGCTCATTCTCCACATCCAGTTCGATATTGATATTCTGTATGTTCAAAAAGCGTCCCCCCCCCAAAAAAAACCTTTTCGCGTCCGTGACACAGGAGGGGGGTGCGGGGGGGGGTGCGTGCGTTTTGACCTTTAAAGCGATGGGTATTAATTTTATTCGCGTTTCACAAGTGGAGGGCAAGTTCCATCCCCCCATGTTCGGAAGAGAGGTGGGTTCAGTTGCCTGATAGCTGCCCCCAGAACCTACTTCTGTGCCCCCCCCCCCTCCCGCGGCCTTACTTCGAAGGAATGCCGTTCGCGACTTGGAGGCTTCAGGGCAGGCTCCGCCGGCTCAGTCCTGCCGCCCTCGGCTGCGCGAAGGACCCGCCGGAGAAGTGCAGGGGGGGGGGGGTGTTACACGCCTATGTGGCGCGGTGCTTTCTCCCGAGGAGGGGTTGCAGGAAAGCAGCGCGGCCTTCAGCCCAGCGGGGGGGGGGGGGCTGATCCGCAGGGAGGTGGTTTGGGGGGCGCTGCCGCGGGAGGAGGCCGAGGGTGGCCGTCCGGATTCTGCGGGGACGGGTTGCTCTCCGGGATCCGCTGAGCCGAGGCGAGGAGCGTCCTCCTTTCCCGGCGCGGAGTGTGGGCCGGCGGGGGGGGGGGGGCGGCCAAGCGAGCGAGCGCGGGGAAGGGGAGGGGAGGGGAAGGAGGAAGGGGAGCGGCGGGCTCCGTCTGCCCCGGGCCTTTGTGTGGCCTCGGCATTCCCATGCTACTCTTTTTGCCGGGTCACTGGTGGCCCAATAGGCAGGTGGCGCGCAGGGCGGGGGATCCCGCCGCTCCCCAAGCCAAGCCCCGCTCGCCCCACTTGCGCTTCCCGCTGCAGGGGAACCCCCAGAGTTGGTCCACCCCCCTCGCCGTCGCTGTCCTGCCTGCTTTGGTCCTCCCCCCGCCGTCTAATCCGCCCCCCTCCCCGCCTGCCTGCGGCCCCGCCGGCCGAGAGCAGCTGCCGCGTTTCATGGAGGGGAGAAGCTGCCGCACTAATGGGAGGCAGCCCAGGACGGCTCCACGGGGGGAGTCATTAAGCTCACGCGTCCCCCAATGTCTCCCTGGTCTCTGCCCCCGGGAGTCAAGGTGGGGCGACCCCCGGAGAACCGGAGGGAAGCGCGGCCGGACTTTCAGAGCATCGCTCCCGCCCGTAGATCCGCCGCCACGTCCTGGGCTGCCCTGGTTCCTGGGCTGGCGGATCGCGGCCGCTGCGCGCTCCCCCCACGGCGAACAAGCCCCAGGTCGGCGTGCCCCCTCTCCCCGCACCGGTCAACCAGCTCGTCTCCCGAGGAGGACACGCCAGGCCAGGGTGCACCAAGGCGGCGTGGCGGGACCTCCGCGGTCTCCTTCGGCCTGGAGAGTCAGCGGCGGGCAGCACCGCCGCGACCTAGAAGGAGCCGGTGTGGTGGAGCCTGGCTGGAGGCGTGCAGAGTTGGGGGGCAGCAGCAGGCCGACCCGACGCCCCCGACAGAGTTTCGGATTGTTTCGAATCAGTTTCGTCTGGACTTTCCCAGAGCGAGCTTTCCTATTGGCTTGCGGGGGGTGGGGGTGGGGGGGGAGTGAAGAGGCAGGCAGGCCACAGGGTTGCCCTCTCTGGGTAGGTTTTGGGGTACTTTCAATGGTCGGTCTGCCCATTGCACCTTTTTTTAAAAAGTGACTCTCCGTTATTTAAATAGCTGAATGCAAAGAAACACTTGTTACGGGATCGTTCTACTACGTTTATTTGGTTTCATTGCACGAACTTTCCCGCAGTAATATGCTTAGATGCGAAGGAAGGAAAACGACACCTCCCCCCCCCCCGCCCCAAGAGCCACTTGTTTGCATGTCAAATGTTTGTTGTTCTCGTTTTTAAAACCCCTTTCTTAGTCCATCTGTGGTAGCCATCGAAATGAAATGTCTTCCCTGAAGTTCGGCCCAACCAAACTCAGTTGGTCTGACTCGTGGGCAAATTCACATGGGAGTAAACCCTCTCAAGATCAATAGGTTTTACTTCGGAGTAAACCAGCCTTGGATGGCGCTGTTACTCAAGGCCTGGCTCGAGGCCTGGCGGTTGGACGCCGCCCTAGACGCAGTTCCCAGGAAGCAAATGCTATGAAACCGGCTGCAAAGGAGCGCCTGTTGATGCGCTGCGACGAAAAGGCTTTCGTTTACACTTGCAAGGATCACTTTGGGCCTAGTTGGGTCAGTGAGGATTCGATTACTTGCGAGTAAATGCCACTTTCGGGCCGACTATCCTGTTGAAGAATGTGGGCGGGGATAATTATGCCGCAACTAAGGGTCAGACAACCGTTGTTGAAGCGATCCTAAACACGTGAACAAATCACCTGGCACAACGGTGTGTTCAGGATTTCGACTTAAAGCTTATTAAAATGCCCTTGAACGTGGGTGGGCGGGGCGTCTTTTGAAATCAGATTGGCATCCCTAACACAAGCTTACCTGACGTTACATCCCACTGATAGTAACCGGGCTTGTTTCTAAGCAAACTAGAGTAGATCGAGTTGGAACCGTTCAGTGCACTGGGGATTGCCGTTCCTGAGGAAACTTTTCTCCCGCTGGGATTTCTGTCTCTGTTCCGAGAAGGGGGCGGGGGGGGGGGCTCGGAAATGGAAGGCCCGGGATTTAACCCCCAGTCCCTGTTGCGAGACAGCAGCCCAGAGCCCTGCAGGCTGGCTTTCCAACTGTTCCGCCAGCCCTGCTGCCCTCATCCCACGGGTCACTCTTTTCACTTTCTCCCTCTCGCCTGTCCTTCTGTTTCCAGGCCGGATTTTAGACATCCCTTGTAAAGTGTGTGGCGACCGCAGCTCCGGCAAGCACTATGGGGTTTATGCCTGCGATGGATGCTCCGGGTTTTTCAAGCGAAGCATCCGAAGGAACAGGACTTACGTATGCAAATCTGGAAACCAGGTACCCGTTACAGTACACTTCTCCCAACTGCCCGCATGATTTCAGCCACACCCCGAAACGGGTTGGTCCCTTTGGGGAGAAGAAGTCAAGCGACCGTATTAAATGCTATGTTCCGGTCAAAGTTTTAGAATATTTACGGTAAAGGTTTCCGTGCTTCTAAACTCATCAACGCTTTGGGTTCACTCCAGTTTGGGATTATTTTTAAAAGGGCAGGCAGAACTAGACTGCTCAGACACTAATCACGGTGGGCTTCAGGTATGTTTCAGGAAGGATCCCATCCCAGACTCTTTAATTGCTTGAGGAAAAGGAGATTGGCCAGGTAGGGCTGGGTGGGTCCAGTTAAAATTATGTGCTCTGGGAGGGTTGCCATGTGCCTGGACAGTGTGTGTGTGTACTGTCCCTTTAATAGAAGCTTATTGGCCAAAGGTTGTCATTGATCACCAAGTCCTGAAAGGCTTCAGCTGCCCATTTCCACATTTTAAGCGACTCCTATTGAAGGGACAGCCCTGTCCTCAACTTTGCCCTCTTGACAGCTGCAGTCCACTAAGCTGGCACGGCTCATAGGCCGATCCCATTAGAGTTAGAAGCATGGGTATGAGAGTAATTTCTTACTTCCGAGTAAACATAGATGACTCTGTACATAGAGTTGCAATTCTAAACCCCTTTACCAGCAAGTGAAGCCCCCATTAGCTTTCTCTAGTCTTTCCTCTGAGTATGGTGTAGTGGTTAAGAGCAGGTGGAGTCTTATCTGGAGAATTGACTTTGATTCCCCACTCCTCCATATGAGCCGTAGGCTTTCGTCTGATGAACCATATTCGTTCCCCACTCCCAGCCTCACTTACCTCACAAGGCACCTGTGTTGGGGAGAGGAAGGGAAGGGGGGGGATCAATCCTAGCTCTTCTTCTAAAGAGTTGGCCACGAGTTAGTTTTAGGGTGTTCTGGTTTCCCCACTGGGTGAGGCCACCAGGGGCTCTTCGCAACCCCACCCACACTTACTTGGGAAGGAATCCCAGGGAGTTCAGCCGGCTTACTTTTCCCTAAACCAGTTTAGCGGCCCACTGTTGGAGGGAGTCACTGGAATGGGGGGGGGGGAGGCCAAAAAGGAACACTCACCTCTCTCCCCTTTAAAGTGGAGGTCCAGCCGATCTAGGCAGAGGAGTGGGGTGGCCAAGACTGGCTTGTGGTGCCCTGAACTGGGTCGCTTGATTGCAGGTGAAGGATCATTGCTGTGCCCCTCCCCCACACCCTGGGTGGGTTGTTTCCTCCTGCAGAGGAGTATGGCTAAGGGCCCCCCTCTTGTAGAGCGGCCAGGTCAGCCTCCCCCCTTCAGCAGTGCTTGCAGTGCTGACAGAAAGGCGGCTGGGCTGGTGCTGTGTTTGGCATGGGCGACTTGGTGTGCCTCACAGGCAGGCAGGAGAGCCCCGCTGGCAACGC
Organism: Sphaerodactylus townsendi; assembly: GCF_021028975.2. Lineage (NCBI taxonomy): Eukaryota > Metazoa > Chordata > Lepidosauria > Squamata > Sphaerodactylidae > Sphaerodactylus > Sphaerodactylus townsendi. The sequence goes on along the minus strand of NC_059425.1, from coordinate 122,969,380 downwards.
TGCTTAGCCTTTAGGTTAAGGGTGCTTCTGGCCTCACTTTCTTTATTTTAAAAAATAATAAACATGGTGTGTTTGTAAGTCTCTAAAATCATACTTGCAACATTTTTTTAAAAACCCCACAAACTCCAGCTGTTGTGATCTTCTCCTCTTTCCTCCCCACCCCCATTAAAATTAAACCCATTGTACAAAGACGAACTCTGATGGTACCAAGGAAAAAAATCAGAAGGCAGCTGGGAAGCTCCAGAACTCCTTGTGAAACAACCATCTGAATATTGACCTGGAAAGCCCACAGCAGCCATCTGAATTTTGTTGTTGTTGTTGTTTTGCTGCCTTCAGAAACTTAGGGTGTGAAGGGCCGATCTTGTCAGATCTCAGAAGCTAAGTAGGATCAGTACCTGGATGGGAGGCCACCAAGGAAACTTTGCAGAGGAGGGCAATAGCAAATCGCCTCAGCTTAATCAGTTCTCTTGCAAGCCCCTTGCTGTGGTCACCATAAGTCACTTGGGGCTTGATGGCACTTTACACACACACACTCTCCTGGGGGTTCTCACCTCTACTGGCCCTCTTCTTCTTCCCTGCAAAATGTGAGGGGACTCAAGCACTAAACCTTAAGTCTGCTATTCTATAAACCTATATGGGGAATTAATCTGCATTAGAAAAGGGGGGATTTCTAAAAAAAAAAAACCATTTAGAGTAAACCTAGCCTCCTATGCATCTTTTGAACAGAGTGGGGTTGACTCCAGAGTGAGTGTGCATTGGCTCAGGCTGCACGTGCCTCTCCCTGGCCCTCTCGCAGGCACCCTCTCCCTTTCTAACTGAGTGGAGGGGGGGAAGGGGGCTCAAGCGGGTGAAGCTTTTCCCTGCATCCCAATGCGGTTTCACTGGTGGAATTTCTGCTTGATGCGGGAGCCCAGCAAAACGCATTGGGAGGGCGGGAGGAAGTAGATGCCATGTTAAACAAAGGTGGGGTATCCAGTGCTGCCCCTCAGTAAGGCGTACCTAATCTCGGTTCTAACTTCACCAGGTTTGTGGTTCTAGATCTGGAAGCGGAGGCCATTGGGTGCCTTCATGTCAGCCACCAGGAGCAGCAGTGGAGTAGTGGTTAAGAGCAGGTGGAATCTAATTTAGAGGAACCGGGTTTGATTCCCCACTCTGCCGCTTGAGCTGTGGAGGCTTATCTGGGGAATTCAGATCAGCCTGTATGTTCCAACACACACCAGCTGGATGACCTTGGACTAGTCACAGTTCTTCTGAGCTCTCTAAGCCCCACCTACCTCACAGGGTGTTTGTTGTGGGGGGGGGGAAGGGAAAGGAGTTTGTTAGCCCCCTTGAGTCTCCTTACAGGAGAGAAAGGGAGGATATAAATCCAACTCTTCTTCTTCTTCAACTAAGTGATCTTTCTTTATCTTTATTAACCTTTAATAGGCATAAATAGATCAAGATTTACACAGACACATTCTTCAGTCTCAAGTATAGTTCAGCAGCAAGGAAACAGACCACATAACCTGACGGTTGACCCCAAGGGGCTCAAATCACTTCAGATTCCTTTTTTTAAAAGAAACAGCCAGAGCAAATGACAACAAATACCCCTACACATCAGTGCAAAAATACAATCCAATATAAAATTGCAATAAAAATAGATCTGTTTAGCAAGTTAAAAGCAAAATGATACAGCAATAGGTATCCTACCATGCAGATTAGACAGATTGGAGACGATACCTATCTTTTATAAGAAGTTCTACGTTTGTTTTATGTATCATATTTTATATTTAAAAATTTGATTCTGTGCCAAATAATGAACCAATTTGGTTTAGTGTACTGGTATATATATATATATATATATATATATATATATATAAAATACAGTTAAAAGTAATAAAATGGGAATAAATTAGCACTTTAAAATGGTTGTCAAGTATAGAGCTACCATACGTGTTGTATGAGCATTGTAATCTCCAAGAAGAAAGCGATATGGCAAACAGTAGGGTTAGAAATTTTCCTCGCCACTAGTAAAGGGTGAATTAATCTGAGACGCGCATCTGCATTCATTTGACACTCTAGGAGGACATGGGTAAGAGAGTCAATGGAGCCACAGCGGCAGTGTCTTTGTTGTTTTGGAATTTGGTGATACCTTCCGTTGGTAGAGGCTGAAGGAAGACTGTTGAATCTGGCTAACATAAATGCCCGACGGTGGGCAACCGGTAAAGTAGCTGCTAGGTAATTGGCTAAAACTCCATACTTGGGAAGGATGCCCAAAGCTCGAGGAGAACAGACTGGAATTTTGGATGAATAGAAAGCCTGGCGTTCATGGTCTTTCAGTCTGTCTTTGATTTGGCAGAAGATAAAGTTCTCATTGCTGTTTTGAAGGACAGTTAGATCTATTCCAATGCTCCTAATTTTGTTGGTAATAGCCTTGGACCATTTGGAGACGTAATTATCTTTAAGTAGGTGTACGGTAATGTCGTCATCCTTGGATCTAAAGTGGATCTTGAGCCAGAATTTTATTGTGAAAATCCAAGCTAGGGTTTTGACTGTGGATAGTCCACATTCAAGACACAGAGTAGTGAAGGTGATACTATTGGGGACTCCCATTACTCTTCTCAGAAATGATGCTTGGATTAGATCAATTTCTGAGTTGAAAGCATTGATCCATATGGGGATCCCGTAAAGAGTCTTTGGAATCACCTTTGCTTGGAAAATCTTCAGGGCAGCAATGATGGATTGAAAACCCTTCCCGTAATAGAATTGGGCGATACCTGATAGCAGGCTTTTCCCGGAAATTATGGAGCAAGATCTTTGTAGTGACCACTGGAAATTATATTGGAAATTTAGGCCTAAATATTTAAAAGATTTGACCTGATTAATATGGATGTTACTGATTTTTCATCTCATCTGTTTACAGCGAAGTTGAGAAAACTACTATTTTGGATTTTACGAAGTTAAACCTTCAGTTCGTTTATATCACAGTAGTTGAAGAATGCTTTTAAATATCTCATAAGGCCGACTCTGGTTTGCGATAGAATAGCAGTATCGTCGGCATACAGTAGCAATGGAATAGGATGGCCTCCTGCTTTCGGTGGATGTCCTTCTACCGTGTTGAGATGGTCTTGCAGGTCATTTATATATAAGTTAAATAGGTGCGGGGCCAGCACACACCCCTGTTTGACTCCTCTTGAGGTAGGTATTTTGTTGGAGAGTGAGCCCGAATGGTTCAATTTTACCTGGCAGGAGGTTGCACTGTACAATTTCCGAATTAGCATGAATAAACGAGGATCCATGTCCATTTGGTCTAGTTTGGACCAGAGAAGGGTCCTAGAGACACTGTCGAAGGCATTACTCAGATCCAAAAATGCTACGTATAGTTTCTTTTGTCCTTGGTTGGTATATTTGTCCACAAGAAAAGAGAGTGAGACAGTGGTCAATTGTAGATTTCCCGGCTCTAAATCCACCCTGTTCTGGACCTATAATCCTGTTTTTATTTTGCCATGTCATTAGTTTGCTTGAGAACTAAGTGATTCATGAAAACTTCCCCATGCAAGGGCTACTTGGAGTTTGTTAAATGGATTTGGAAAATAGCCATAACTCCGTTGCTTGCGTAAGAATTGATTAAATGCCATCATATGATGAATGGCTGTTAAAAATACAAGACTACAGAACAGCAGACAAATTGACAACTCTTAGTCACAAAAATGCCTCGACCCTTTTTATAAAGTATGGAAACCTTTACTACAATATACAATTTTGACACTCAAAATAGAACTTTACTACTATCTGCGTAGTTTAAGACTATTATTAATCTATTAATTAATTCATTTATTATTGTTATTTACCTATATATTTATTTATAATTATTATCGCACATTTTAATCTGTATTTTCATAATGTATTTGTGTACCAAAATCTTAAGATACTGTTCCTTGTGTAACTGTTACTTACATATGTAAACTACATAGTTCTTAATGGATATGGTAGATCTGGTATTACTAGAACCATTCTAAGTCAGAATGACTGTTAATTTATATGTATTCCAACTAATAAAATAAAAATGAATTTAAAAAAGAATCGATTAAATGCCCCTGTTACTATGGTTAATCTTATCGGTTTCCAGTTAACCAATCAAGGGGGCAGCTGCATCTATGTGACAGTGATGATAGGTTGTTGAGTGAAATCCGAGGCTCTGAGAAGCCATCCAGTCCAGGTTAGGCCCTGTGTACTCTCCCATTCACAAGAATGGGATGTCACTGCTCTAATCAATGGGTACAGGGGGTGAAATAACTCTAGATAGAGTTATTTTGCTCTGTCAAGCTTGAACACTGGAGAACTGGATACAATGGTGCTTAATCTCAGATATATTTCAGTTTGCACCAGTTCCTTCCACCAATGGTTTGCAAGAGAAGATGGAGAAGTGGAAGCCATGAAGTTGGAAAAAACTTAGGTAGCTGCCTAAACTTCCAGAAGTGAATGTTAGGACCCCCTGGCCCAGGGTGAAGCAAAAACAGCTCTAACGGTTACTCACTCATAGTCTGCAGCGTGAGGAAAGACAGATATCTGCTGAACCCTGTGACCCTGCGAGCCTTCTGGTTCCCTGGAAGTACCTCTTGAGGACCAGTTCTGCCTTAGTAGAATCAGCCACTTTGCCTCAGCCACACCCTACTTGCGACATGACTTTAGAAACCAGCTGCCAATCACCCCTTAGATAGTCACCGGATGAGCTGGCTGATTTCATGCTGCGACCTTGCTGGACTTCTAGGTCGAGGGCATAAGGAAGAGCCTGGGGGACCCAGCTTCTGCTGGGCACACATGGGGCGATTCTCCATGGCAAAAAAATCATGTGATACAGTAAAAGTCACGGTTTGGGCAAGGAGTCCCCATGGCTTCAGTGCCCAACTCGGCTCCATCCCAGCCCTGGCGTGTGCTCTCCCTTCTTTTCCCGCGTTTTTCAAAAACGGCAAGAAGGTACACCTTTCTGAAAAATGCGGGCTGAGGCCACACTGGTAAAGAGGCAGCAGAAAAACAACAAGGTTTCTTTTTCCTGCCCTAGGAGGCATTCACCAATCAGAGTGCAGTGGGTTGGGCACAGAGTGCTCGAAAGGGTTTTTTTGGGTGGGGTTGTGCTGGTCGTAGCTTTGTAGGCATGAACCTACAAAGAGAATGAGATCTAGCGCAGAGTGTTCATACAAAGTTGCACAACCAAAAAGTTAAAAAATAGAACTTCCTATGTTTCTACGAAGCTGCGCAGCCATAATTTTTTCAAAAAAGTCCTTCCTCAAGCAGAGGGGAAGGGAACGCAGGGTAGCGTTCCTTCCCCAATGCAACAGCCAATCAAAAAGAGCCGCAGAGCAGATCGCGGGCTCATAGAAATAATTACAGTTTTTGATCCTGGGATTAACTTTGACCCCCTCAACAGATGCATACTATGGTGAGGAGGCAGAGACCAGGATGAAAAGGTGCTGTATCTTATGGAAGGGGAGGGGGGAGGCGCAAGGTTTATTTTCCCAGTGGGGATTCGCCCATGGACTTCTTAGGGTTGTCAGTTCTGGCTGGGGTAATTCCTGGAGATTTCAGGGGAGGAGACTGGAGAGGGCGGGGTTTGGGGAGGGAAGGCCCCTCAGCTGGTAAAATACCATAAAGGTATTTTCAGAGCAACTATTTTGTTCAGGGGAACTGATCCCTGGAGTTTGGATGGCCGTTGTAAAAACCACTTCCCCAGGCTCCACCCCTCCATCCTCCCGGAGATTGGCAATCCTACAGGAACTACCTTCCCTGGGCAAATATTAAGTATGTAATAAGGCTCTGTATTGGGAACTGTCTGGAGTTTTTTTGTGTGTGTGTGTGTGTGATGATTCGAGCCCTCACTCTTCTGCACAGGTGAGCATGAATTTAGTTTCCTCCTATGTTCCTTTAAGGGAAGGAGTGTCTCTGGCACCTGGGAGCTAGCTTCCTGCTCAGTCCAAGCATCCAGTGTCAGATAGAAACAACAAGAGAGCTGGAGCCTCTATGGTTTCATTGTGCTTAAAAATGAAGGCCATCTGCTGCTTTTTCCAGAAGATCTTCCTTATGTGGTTAGAAAAAATGTCATTATAGGCTTGTGGTATCAGATCTTTAAGCAGTGAATCCCACAAAAATCAAAATGAATAGCTATCTACTTGTGTTACATGGAAGTGACAGCTATGGAGCAAATTGGTTTAGGAACTGGCTGCTACTTGTAAAAAAAATCAGATGCAGATTACAGATTTTTGTTGCCAGGGTGGCAGGCAGAGTGCCTTGTGCCTAGGGGAAGAGCTCCCCTTGCCCCTCTCACTATGCCTCTGGCAGGAAGGTTCCAAAAATGGCAGTGGAAATTAAGATAGAAATTACAGCAGTTAATTATATTTTACATTTTACAGTCAGATCTGTAGGATTACTTTTTTATTTGGCCTTATGATGTGGTCAGCACATGCCAGTTAAGTGGCTGTAGGGGCCAGCCCTTAAAACATGAGGAGCCAACTTATCTCTTTGTTGAACCATCAAAATGGGCCAGTTGTCTTTAATGTTTTATCTTGTCTATGTTCCTGCAAATTTGTTAAAAAGTAGTGAACAAATAGGCCGGTCTCTTCTTTTTAAGTATCAAAATGTCCTTGGAACACACTGACACTATAGCTTGGCTCATCACATCCAGTTTTAAACTGAAGTGTCTTCTATTCAGTGATGGTGTCCAACCTAGAATTTATGGGTGTAGTTTTAGACCTCCTGATCCAGCCAACCATGATTTCTGTGTATTATATAGAGGCATTAAGCATCTGTATGCAATAGATGATAGTTTTGTCTCCATTTTGTTCCAGCTTGGTGAGTTTCTTTGTAGGTTCCTGCCATGTAACTGGCTAGATCAGGGGTAGGGAACCTGCGGCTCTCCAGATGTTCAGGAACTACAATTCCCATCAGCCTCTGTCTTTGCAGGGGCTGATGGGAATTGTAGTTCCTGAACATCTGGAGAGCCGCAGGTTCCCTACCCCTGGGCTAGATAATGGCTAACTGGGGCAGCAAAGAGGTGGGTGTGGTGGCAACAAAGACCATTTATAGACAAAAACCGGAGTGAGTGACCTGATGTACACAATTAATGAAACCCTGTGCTGAGAAAAGCAGAGGGACACCACAGGAAGAGATCTAGAAACAAGTATCTGTAAAAGGGCCAGAGATCTGGGGAATGATGAAAGGAAGTGGGTACTGGACACTGAAACTTGGAGATTCAAATACTTGCATTATGAAGATCTGAATAGGCATAGATTGGAAGTGAGCTGACCAGGGTTCTGAAGGCAATCTAGAACTTCTAAAATGGCTTACTACTGATTCTCTTCTCAAGTGATTTTATGGGGGGAAATAATGACTCACTACCTAGTAGAAACACAAAATGGACTCCATGTGAGCTGAAAGGGGAAGGGTGTATATATAACTTAGGTGAAATATATCATTCCCTATTGTTCCTTATTGAGATCCACCATTTGTCCACTTTTCACAAAAGGAATCCTCTGTTTTAGGGTGGCTGTCCAGTGGACAAGACACACCGGAACCAATGTAGGGCTTGCCGGCTGAAGAAATGCTTGGAAGTCAACATGAATAAAGATGGTACTTGTGCTTACTTCTTATCAGTGGAGACATCAAATGTGTACAGTGATTGAAAACTGTTGTCTTTTCCTTGGAACAGTTTCTGTCTTTATTATGCCTTCCATATTGCAAAGGTAGACCTGTCCCACCTCCTGCTTACAGGTAGCAGTCCCTAACAGTCCCAACTGGGACTACAGCTAGAGGCATAAATGCTATAAAACTGCTTGACATAACACACTATGTGAGTGCATGTCAGCAGGACTACTTAGTAGGAGGCAGACAAAAATTAACTGTGCAATCCTAAACTGAATTATGAATTTTTATGCCCAATAAAATCAATGAACCGAGAGGGATGTAACTCTATTTAGGATTGTAACATAATCTGACTTTCCTCTTAATTTTGTATCAGTTTTGCGGTTTCAGCTAAGCATACAGAACATGTACAGTGACATGGTCCCAGAATGCTAAATTGTCATCTTGTCATAAGGGCAGGACATCAAACTTATCATCTGCATTGATCGTAAAACCATAATTTCTTTGTGGCTTTCAGCAGGCCTATAGAACACAGGTTAGTCAAACTGCCTCATCTAGGAAGCAGTTTGTATGCCTGTGTAAGTGAATATTTATTCAAGAGTTACTGCGTTGGGTACAGCAAACTGCACTGCAAAAAAGGACAGGCCCCATGATCGACTTTTCATACATGGAGATTGTCTCTAATTGTTACTTTGTGGGTATTGCTGTATTTGCTTAAACATGTATATTCTCTTCTCTGCTGACTGACAGGCAAAGAATATACATGAGCATCCAGCAAAGTATCATACAAAACAGCCTCCATTGCTGTGTGATATGGAGGAAGATGCCTCTGCACATCCACACAATAATTATATTCATTAAGAACGTAAGAAAAGTGATGCTAGATCAGACCAAAGGTCAGTATTCTGTTCATACAGTGGCCAACCAGCTGCTTCTAAGAACCTGAGAACTGGGGATACTGTACCCTCAGGTGTTAGAAATGCTAACACCTCTCTGGATTGGAACTGCTATGCTATATTATCCCATGCAAAGCGATTGATTTTTGTTAAAGATGTAAACAGAGCACCTCTTATTTCTATATCAGAGCTATAATAATAGGATATTTTTGTATAGTGGTCCCCTCAAAGGACAATTTGCATGTTTGTTGCCTATATCTGAACTTGATCATGTCCCTCAAGAAATGCAGAGATCATTCCTATCTAGAAAGCAGCAAGTTTTGTCATTGTCTTTTCATATTTTGAGTTAGTCCAGGAAGGACTTTTACCATGTTTATACTCAAATGTTTGGCTGGAGATAGTTTTGTTTAAAATCTGGCTGTGCAAAAAAGAGACCACTAGAACAAAAAAAGGCACGAAGAAGTGCAGTGAGAAAAAATAATTGATTGAATTTGACAGTCCCAGTGCTTTGATTGGTCAGGATGGTCTGCAAAGTAGTATTGTCTGACTATTCCCACAGAAAATTACAGATCACTTCCTTGAGTACCATTAGCATCATTCTCATTTGCCAGAGCCTGATGTGAACTCTGTCCCCAGCCAAGCTGATGTTTCACTTCCTTCACAGGAGCTTTACTATTTGTTTACTATTTGTTTGTCCCCAGCTGTTCAACATGAAAGGGGACCAAGGACATCCACAATAAGGAAACAAGTAGCTCTTTATTTCAGAGGGCACAAGGAAGATAATGGAGCCACCCCTCACTTTCCCTCTGCAGCTCTACCAACCCCGGCTTTCTTCACTGCTGTCACCCAGCTGGAACCCCATAATTTAGAACTGGCTGCAGTTTCTACAACTTCAGAAAGGCAGGCTCTGGTGGGCTTGGCTCAACCAACCCCAAAGGTCAGCTCCTTTTTTGTTCCTGATTCATCAAGAAGTAATGTTAGCCTGACAAACTTCTGAAAATGATATCAGTCAGCTTTTACAATCTTGATGCCTTTCCAAATGGTGTGTGTGTGTGTGTGTGATGTACAGACATGACTCTCACTTGTTTCATACAACCTACACATCACCCAACACAACTACAATTAAGAAACTTTTATTCCCTGACTTGGCTAGTTCTGATCTGAGAAGCTAAGCAGGGTTGATTCCCCAGGAAGTATTTGATGGAAAAGATGCATGCTTTGGTTGGTGTCAGGCAGGCCACCCTCAGTGGAGGAACAGACAGCAAGTGGCAGTTTTTGGTGCACGGTATCACATGGGAGGAGATAGCCCTTCAGATATGTAAGTCCCAGGTTATGAGGGACATAATCAGCCCCTTGAATTGTCAATTCTGAAATAATCTGACAGCCAATGTAGCTGTTTAAATCTGGACAAGATATGCTCCCCCCAGATAGCCCTTACAATGGTTGGGCTGCTGGGCTCTGGAGTGGCTGCAGTTTCCCAGTCAACCTCAAGGGCATCACATCAGAGTAATCCTACCATACACTTACAAAAGCATGGCTCAGTATGGCCAGATCAACTGAATGTAAAAAAGGGTAGAGTTGGCAAACTGGATGCATGTGATGGAAAACACTGTTAACCACTACACCAACCAGCTTTTCTGTCACTGTCACTAAGGCTGGATCTATGAGCATCCCCCAGCTCTTTAGCTGTTATGACAAAGGCAAGTCCATCCAGGAAACATGGATCCAGTAGCAGCCTTCCCAATCAGCATTACTTCTGTTGTGAGCATGCTTGGGGAACAACAGAGTCTGGTTCACAGGTTTTTGGTTTTCCTTGCTTAATGAATTAGCAGCCATTCTCTTGTATAGAATCTACCTTCTCCAGTTATTTCCTACTGGCAGAAAATTTAGTCTAGATCCAATTATCTCTTGAAAATCTAACCAATGTGCTTTATTCAGCAGCATCTTCTTTGGGGGATGATCTTATAACAGTTGCCCGTCATGCTATTGGTTTCTAAAGCTTCCCCCACCACTGCCCATGTTCCTTTTTCACTTTGATCATACCCTGCTTCACAGAAGGAAAAAAACTCTATAGACAAAGTTTAGCACTTTCTCAACTAACATTTTTTTTAAAAAAAACAAACCTTTTTAATTAGTATCCACATGAAGTCAGCGGTACTCCAATGTATCTCTATGAAGTGGCTACAGAATCTGTTTGTGAATCAGCAGCAAGACTTCTCTTCATGAGTATTAAATGGGCCAAGAGCGTTCCAGCCTTTTCTACGCTGTCATTACAAGACCAGGTAAGATTTAAATAAAATGAAATTGTGTGTGGGAGGGGAAAGAATTGATCCAGGTCATACATAACTAGAAGTACTGTCTTTGCAAAACCACTGATTAAAAATGTAACCCTGCAAAATCTCAGTCATCCAGTATATTTCGTATTGTGGCAAGAATTGTTACAAGTCAGTATTAGCTGCCAGGCAGTGTGAAATTGAGCACCAGAATGGTTTCCTTTTATGAATGGGTTTTCCTCATGTTTGTCTCTAACTGCCATATTTAGGACTGTGTGGACTGCCAAAAAGACAAATAAGTAGGTTCTAGATCAAACCAAGCCTGAACTGTCCCTAGACCCTGGAAGCTAAAATGACTAAACTGAGGCTATCGTACTTTGGTCACATTATTAGAAGACAAAAAAATAATAATTAGAAATTAAAATTAGAAAATTAGAAAAAATTAGAAAATAAAATTATTAGAAGACAAGAAAATAAAATAATTCTAGGAACAGTTGAAGGCAACATTAAAAGAGGAAGACCCAACATGAGATGGATTGACTTAAGTAGAAGCCACAGTCTTCAGTTGGCAAGACCTGAGCAGGGCTGGTAACAATAGGATATTTTGGAGGACATTAATTCATAGGATTGGACTTGACTGCACTACACACACACACGCACTATCCCCCAGGCCCGACTGCCTTCCTTTATAGCAGGTACTGGCTGGTTTGTCTGAGCCATCTCAGGTTGTTTTGCATTGTAAGAATCTGTCCACAGAGCACATGTTCTCTGTTTGTTCCACTGCATTTGCTAAAGCAAATTGGTTGACTGGAGCTGGCTCTGCAGAAAGGATTTAGTGAAAGATGTAGAGGCAGAAGAAACATTCAGACCTACAATATAAGTAAATCATGTCACATTCCTTTATTTGAAAACACAATTGATTATTTATTTTTAAAATATTCTTCAGTTTTTTCTAACTTTGCCAAATTAAGAGGCAGAGTGGTATAATGGTTACACCCGGGAGATAAATCCCCACTTGAACTATGAAGTTCACTGGGGAAACTTGAGTAAGACACTCTCACTCAGCCTAACTTCATATGTCTGTGGTGAGGGGGAAAGCCACGTACTCCACCCTGAGGAAGGAGATCAAAATATGATAAATGAAGTTCTGACAGGCCAGCTGGGAGAGACAGAGTCATAGTGTTGGGGATTATTAAATTTCGTGGCCTATCCTATCCTCACTCAGACTATGGATTTTATTCAACAGAATTTAGGCAAGATGAAGTCTGCGGATCCAGGCACCCTTACTAGAGAGTGTCTTGTTGAATTTATATGGCACTTGCTTCTAAAAAAGCATGCTTAGAACAGGGTTGCAGCTTTTTTTGGATCAGGACCCATGGTGTCAATTAAGCTGAGATTTGTATGAGCCAGAGTAGAACTTAATCTGTGGGTTCCCCACTTAGATTAATTTGTCCTCAAATTATGACAGTTTGTTGTGACAGGCAATGATGTGCACAGTTAAGAATTATGTCTAGAGTTCTGGACTTAATCCTTACATAATGTTTATTCACCTACTTCAAATGTGAATCCCAGACGACACATTCCACAAGAGTCCCTTCCAATGTATTGAATGCTTTTGAGAATTCTGAGTCGGTCTGAAGCTCTCTCTGTAAGCTTGCAGCACAAAAAATGAAATTCACACTGTAGTTCGTACAAGTGAAATACTGACAAAACTAAGAGGGGGCATGTAAACAACTGCCAGTGGTTGATGCACGGCTCTATTCTGGCCTCTGCACACTCAAAATCACAATTGCAGGAAGAGGAGATGCAGAAGTTGAATTCGGTGATAGTTTAAATGCCGCTTCAATATTCCCAATTTATTTGAGACATTAATTGACATTAATTCTCATTAATGTGATCAGATTTATGACTTCTGCAATAGTGTGTGTGTGTCTATGGGGTGTGTGTGAAAGAAGAACAGCTTTTGTACACCACTCTAAATGTAAAACTACATCTCATTTCCCTCCCCCCTTTCTTTAAAACCACATTTTTTTTCTGCAAATGCAGCTGGCAAGGAGCAGATGAGCTATTTAACTCTTCCTTCCCCTGCAATTAATAAGTCAGGGGTGGTTTTCAGACAAAAAAACTGCAGGAGGCGATTAAATAGCTTCCCCCCTTCTTCTACAGCTTCATTTACAAAAAACAAAAACAATTCCCAAAAAGTTTTGAGAGTACAGCCTAAGAAGGTGAGGAGGAGATCTGCAAGGAGGAAGAGACAAAGCAAGAGAAACCTAATTGATGGGGGGAAAGCAGAGGGAAGCAAGTTGTCTCTGGTCCAAACTACACAGAACCTGGATGGCAGCACTGTCACTTTTTAAAAAAGTGAACCATGACAAGGCTTCAGGCCAGAGTCTTGACCAGTTCAAGAATGACTTCATCAATCCTTTAGTTCCCCCTTTTCTTAAAGCTGCTCCCTCCTGAGGCTTCTGTTATTTCCTCTTGGAGCTAACAGCAAGAGTTGGGTTTGGTTTCAGTTAGAGAACTGGGTTTTTAAATGCACATTCTTGAAGTGCTGGAGGGGGAGTGTGTGATACCCACTTGACTTCAGAGTAGGGTTGCCAGCCTCCATGTGGGGGCTGGTCATCTCCCAGAATTGCAAGGGCTCTCCAGGTGACAGAGATCGGTTCCCCTGGAGAAAATGGCAGCTTTGGAGGGTGGACATGATAGCATTGTACCCTGCTAAGGTCCCTCCCCAGGCTCCATCCCCATATCTCCAGGAATTTCTCAACCCAGCGTTAGCGACCCGAGTGCATTTGTCAGATTTCCCCACTGGAAACGGGCTTGAAGCTGCAGGTAGCTGTGGTAAGAGGGAGGGACAGAAATAGCAAGTCCCATGGCTCTCGCAGCTCCAGAGGGAAAGCCTGAGGAAAGAAGAAGCAACAGTTCTTGTGCTCCAGGTGGAGCATGCTCAGAAAGCTTTGTACTGCAGCTGTGCACCTACTTGGAAACCCAAAGTTGGCAATGCTGTAGGTTTTGTTTGGGGCCTTTGCTGAGTTATTGAAGGTGGGGCCTCAGAGCAGCAGAATTCTGACTGTGTTTCTGAAAGACTGTCAGTCCCAAGTTTCCAATAGTACTGAAAAGGCACAGTCCTGACAACTGGTGAAATTGACTTAACTCCTTTCAGCATTATAGCTGTGACTATATAGCATTTCTATTTAAGGTTAGGCTTAATTTGCTTTACTGTGGAACTTTTTCCAAAAGGATGTTTCTGTTGAGAAAAATTGAACTGAAAAGTGTAAGAGAGAGAGAGAGAGAAACTTTTTCTGAAGTGAGAGTCCCCTTAATGTAGTAGGGATGGTTTAGTGTAGATTAAAGATATCACTGTGCATATCTCGGTAAAAGAGGCTTATTATCCATGACAGGAATCAGATTATCCTGTCATTTTAAATGAACTAGCTGCACATCTAATATTGGAATTAAAGGCAAATTTCATGTATCACTTCATGAAATTAATCTGCCTTTAAAGCCCAAGGATTTCATTAATTGCACCATTATCCTCTTAGGATTTTAGTGTCCAGGCAGTTGGTGGCAGAGTTTAGGTGTTCCCATTTGCAGATGCTCCCCCCTTTATTGTTTTCCAACTTCCATGAAATGCAAATTTTAATTTTAACAGAAAGAGAGTTTAAATTGTTCTTTGAATGTTATTGTTCTATGGGTAACCTGATCCTGTGCATGTTTACTCAGTGCCAAATACCACTGAACTCAATAGGACTTTATGCCTACAAAAATGTATATAGCACTACAGCCTTAATTCTACGGTTACTAGAGACATAGGAACAGGATGGTGATTGGATAGGTATGAGATACGGACAACTCCTTCCTGACCACAAATATGGTTAAATTAGACCCCCAAGTACAAAATCAAAAGCTTATCTGCTGATTGTCCCAAAGGCTGCATCTAGGTAGTGTAACTACAAAGATCAAATGCTGTCCTCAATATAATGAGAACAGTACAAACAACTCTCTCTTGTATCTCCACTCTTCCAAGGAGATTTGCAGTGACCATGCAATGGCAAAGTTTGGGAGAGAGATCCAGCAAAATGGTTGGCCCTTAATTTCCTCACTTGGGGAAGACTGACACTCAGTTCTCTGGACTGTTCCTCTCCCACAAAGAGTAGAGTCAGTAGAGACAGTCACCCAAATGTGTTGTTCAAAAAGTCACTCTGGGAATTCATCACACATCTTTGACATCCTTGAAAAGACTGACAAAGTTGAAGTGTTTATACACCAGTATGGAATTGAAAACATGCTTCATATCAACTAAGCTACTCTTTACAGGGTATTCAAACCAACCCTCTGTAATTAATTGACATGATTATTGATCAGGCAGCATATTTTTCAGCCTGGATGAGCAGGTCCAAATGCTGTATTTGGAGGGGCTGCACAGGCTTGGTTGCATCAAAAGTGCTTTCATGTGCTTTCTGATCACTACCTCTCAAAAGGTGGTTGTGCCTCCGTCTGTGTTTATCCTGCTGATTCAAAGTTTGCAGTCATCCAGTGTAAGACCAGCACTGCCTGTGCAGACCACATAAATAGCTTCCCATGAAAAGCTGTGAAATCTCCTGAATAGAAAAACATCAGTTGTCTCACTTAGAGCAACATGCTGAATCTAGAGCAGGGAAGGCAGACACCTGCATGTGCTCTAAGAGAAAACATTTCTAGGTACTAGCCAGCCTATGATGGTAATTAGCTGTCATAACTTGACCTCCCTGTCTGATCATGTTATCATTTCACTGGAGAAATATGAGGAAGTTGGTTGTGAGGCTTGAAGAAGCACAGGGGAGGGGATATTTGGCCTTTGCACTTAACTCATATTTGAGTTATTGAATTCAGCTGTAATAAATTCAGCTGTTGTTTGGGTGCAGTGCAGAATTTCTGTGGACACTGCAACTTCCCTGCATGGAGGAAGTTGGTTCACCTCCCTCCTATGGCAGCCAGGCTGAGAAAGTTGTGCTCTGAAGGCAGAAGTCCTTGCACCTGCTGGAAACTCTTGATTGACTCCAACCCATTATTTACAACTGTGAAAAGGAGTGCATAACGCCAATGACTAAGTCAGTTTTGAATAAATAATAGTGCTTCATGTAGGTGTCATAAAAGAATGCTTAGGTATTCTTGTATTTGCATACCACCCCCTGTATGAAGGCTTAATTACTCTTCAAAGCTCTCCCCCAATACAGATCTGAACAGACAAAATATATTACTGGAGGGTGAATGATCCTGTTACCAAGCTAAAGCTGAATAGATCTATCCTGGTCCACAACTGGATGGGCAACATCCTGTGAGTCTGCAGTTGGAATAAAGGCAGAATAAAAATGCAGTGAATATTCCTTGCAGCTCATGGGCTCTTTTATTGAAATGAGAAAGGGATAACTAAAATATTCTAAGGAGGAAACAGCGGCACAGGCCTTTTAAAGCCATTTTTAAAACAACCGAAATTTACATATTGAAATTGTTTATCAATCTATAAATTATACACCATGTTATATTCTACCTCTATTATATGACAGCTGATGCTTTTGGAAGATGCTTGGAGGGAACTGTTTGTTCTAGGAATAGCACAATGGGCCATTCCAGTTGATGCTAACACTCTACTGGCTGTATCGGGTAAGAATTGCACAATTTAATGACTTTGTTATAGAAATTACCATAAAAATACATTACTGAAAAAGGACAACATGTAAAGAATAACAAATCCCTTCTAAACAATAGAGTATACCTGTCATTTATAAATCTATATTTAAATGCAAATAATGTTGTTTTGTTGCATTCATGACTGCGTGCATTGTCATTTAAATGCAAATTACTGTGTTTGTTATCATCCAAGAGAAGATTTCATACTAACTTTTCTACAATATAGTCAGTTTTGTGTGGAAGCAGATCTCAGGGAGTAACAAATGAAGAGCTATTGATACTGTGATTCCCCACCCCCTGAAATCAATTTATCAAGGGCCTCAAATGGCTTATTAGCGTATTTATTTCACATGTTTGTGTCCCAGGCATGAATGGTGACAACACGGATTCTCAGAAGCTGAATAAGATTATCTCAGAAATACAGGCATTACAAGAGGTCGTGGCCAGATTTCGCCAGCTTCGTTTAGATGCTACAGAATTTGCCTGTCTCAAATGCATTGTCACTTTTAAAGCAGGTAAGAATAACACAAAAATAGTCTTATTTAAATCAAAACCAAAAGGCTGCATGATGGATCAGGATCTTATCTCCAGTGTCATGTTGCACTAAATGTCATGCATTAACAATTATCCAGTGTAAGCTGCAAGTCAGAACCCCTGCCCAGCAGCAGTGAAAATATGCCCATGTAAAAATTATGCACATGCCCTTTGAACCGGATGCCCTTAAAATTCCCTGCATATTTAGGCTGCTTTCTTTGGGAGAGCAACAGCTTTGTTCTAAGTTGTGAGGGAGTCTATGGTTTCTGGACCAATGTGAGGACAAGCATTCCAGCAGCAGGGAGCAGTAGTGGCGTAGTGGTTAAGAGCAGGTGTACATGGAACCGGGTTTGATTCCCCACTCTGCCGCTTGAGCTGTGGAGGCTTATCTGGGGAATTCAGATTAGGCTGTGCATTCCAACACACACCAGTTGGGTGACCTTGGGCTAGTCACAGTTCTTCTGAACTCTCCCAACCCCACCTACCTCACAGGGTGTTTGTTATGGGGAGGAGGGAGGGAAAGGAGATTGTCAGCCCCCTTGAGTCTCCTTACAGGAGAGAAAGGGGGATATAAATCCAACTCTTCTTCTTCTACTCTTCTTCATTGCAGAGAATTTTTTAGCAGCTTATTATGATCTCTGTGTTCAGTCAACAATGCCCCTCTTAGTGGTACAATTCAAGCAACATACTGGAACAACACAAACATGCAAGTTCCTTCCCTTAAATATTTACCAAAGTCCAAACTTTGATATCTAGTGAAAGCATGTCCATGGTTGTTGGCTGGTATCTGGCAGCTAATATTAAACCAGTAGCAGTTATTACTTTAATTTCTTACTTCATTTTTAACTTACCATTTAATGGGATGTTATGTTTCTTCTTAAAATTGTTATCCACTGGGATCTTTTAGGGTGCAGTGCCCAAGGAATAAGCAGTACAGTTCAGCAGAATGTCATGAGTAGATAAAAACCCACCAGGGTGTGCCATGCCTGTAGGAGTTCATATGAAATTGTTAAGTAATCAAGTCTTCAGGTAATAGTATAATGGACTCTTTTCTTTTCAGTTCCGACGCATAGTGGTTCTGAACTGAGAAGTTTTCGGAATGCTGCTGCCATTGCAGCTCTTCAAGATGAAGCTCAGCTCACTCTGAACAGCTACATTCATACCAGGTGAAGACACTGAATTTAACTCTTCAAACACAGAATCTGCCATATGTGCAGTCAGTTAATGCAGTTGAATTAGCTGAGATACATTAGCAGAAATAAAGAGCAACATATTTAAAGTGTATCTGATGGGAGTAACAAATGAAGAGCTGTTGATACTGAGATCAATTTATCAAGGGCCTCAAAAGTCCGTCACAAACATTCAGAAATAAAGAAGATGAGTTGGGATTTATGCCTGCTTTTCTTAACCATAAGGAGACTCAATGTAGCTTACAAACTCCTTCCCTTCCTCTCCTCACAACAGACACCTTGTAAGGGAGATAGGGAAAGAAACCCAGTTTATCAGATTAGAATCTGTCATTCATGTGGAGGAATGAGGAGTCAAACCCGGTTCTCCAGATAAGATTTCACTGTTCTTAACCACCACACCACACTGGAGGTTCTTATCAGCACTCTCAAGAAGGGCTGCTGTGGAGTAGCCTTCATGTATAGGATTCAAGAGATGGTGAGGTGGCTGTAATCTTGTTGGGGTTCATGAGTCTTTTTCAGAGGAGGTTATATAATCAAAGGGCACAAGCCAGCAAAAATAAGCATTTTTAGGACCGAGCTCAATGGCATGACTCAATGGCAGCCGCCTGGGGTGTTTGTCCCCAGACTTCCCCTTGGTAGCTACGCCTCTGTTTGTTATCCTTTCTGGTCAAGAGAACAACGGAAAGTAAGGGACTCTAGATTCATAAGAGAGGCTTTTCCCTGCTATTTTAACCTGCAAACACAGTTAGCTTCCTAATGGAGCAGCACTTTACAGGTGACAGCCCAAGCACTTTGAGTTTATTTAGCCTTCCTGCTGGAAATGAGTGGATTGGATTGGATTGAATTCAAACCCCATACACCTTCCTACCCATGCCAAGGTTGCTCCTCTACCTTCCCAAAGAAATGCCAGTAAATGTCCATGTTTCTTCCCCTTTCACGTGCCTATTGTTCCATCCTTTCCTTCTCCCTCACACAGGCAGTTATAATTCTCTGGTTTACAGATGGCAAATTTAGTAGCAGTGTTAGTCTGATATTTGTAGTATATTATGGTGGCTGTTGAACAACCCAGCAGGTATTCTAGTCCTGGGATTCCCAACTAATAAAATATGAAAATGTGCTTTCTAGTGGGGCACTGTTCCGATCTGCAGGCATTATTTGAATGCAAAGTGGGTTGAAATCTGTGCAAAAACCGATCTTAAAGAAAGATTTAACAGGTGGCAGCAAACAAAATGTGGTAGCATAACACCTTCAGAAGTACACCATGGAAGATGTGATGCAGGCGACTTATTCAAATGCTGTTTCAATTTGCCTTCCTCCGAGGAATTTGGAAAGGTTTGTAGAAGATAACCCATTTTCCATGGGAAAAGAGTGGGTGGCCCAACATTGTCCCATGAGCTTCATGCCTTAATGGGGATTTGAACCAGTCTCAAACGGGCCGGTGCTTGCTTTGTCTACCACATTGATTCAAGGTTGGAATTCAAACTTAAAAAAAAACAAAGTGGACATGCTAATGTGATCCAGTTTTCATCAGGACAAATGACATGGATTAAAATCTTTTTTTAAAACTCTGCAGGTACCCAACACAACCCTGCCGTTTTGGGAAACTCTTGTTGCTCTTGCCAGCTTTACGTTCAATTAGTCCTTCAACAATAGAAGAAGTGTTTTTCAAGAAAACCATTGGAAATGTGCCAATTACAAGACTACTTTCAGATATGTACAAATCCAGTGACATTTAAATTGACTTGGCAATTTTAAAAAATCCGTTTCTGAGAACTTTTCAGTCTGTGGAAAGTAGGCCTCAGCTAAGAACTCTACAGGAAGTGGAAGCCTGAAGATATTTAATCTATTGACAAAATGAGCCCAATAGCTAGGATTCTGCCGCCTTGAAAAGTGTGACAAGTCCATGGACAGCTCTTGTGCTCCTCAGAAGAACTGCAGCTAATGGATCTTGGCTGCGGCTTCTCCTATAGTGATATGGTGAAGTCAATTCAGTTGTCTTTCATAGTTAACAAAGGCTGTGCTAGTCTGTCATTTAGCTGACAGATTTGACAGGGTAAAGAAAAAAGTTACTTTAGGCTTTTTCATTCTTTGAAAATTTGGGTAACCAAACATTGTTCTGTTGTAAAGTGTCATGAGGTGGCCTTCAAATTTTTTTTTAAAAGTAGCTTGTTGGTGAATGCTCTTTATATGACAGGCAACATTGAATACCAGGTTATCAAAACATTTACTTCAGTTGTAACATAAAAGTGGCCTTTGTAATGTTTTTTTAAAAAAGTAGCGTACATTGGCAAACACATTTTGCATCCAAATGGGCCAAGGCTCCTGTTGAGAAAAAATGAATTGGTGAGCTTTGCTTCTGAACCTTGCCAAAATTTCAGTTCAGTTTAACATCTCAGACAGAAGAGCTTTAAAAAAAAAGTACAGTAAAAGAAGACTAAACAGCAAAACCAAATAAAAGCCAATAAAGAGGATTGATTCAGTGAATGGATCACTGTTCCACTGTCACAGTGCTGAAACCAAAGGCAATGATGGCCAAAACTCTTTGTCAATGAGATGTACAAAAAGGAGACCTGAGTTGCCAATAACCATAAATTGTTTGAAATGTCAATGATGGGAAATGGTTGATCAATACAAACATTTCTAGTTTCTTTACAGACAATGTCCAGATACTGTTGAAAGCCTTTATATCTCTCATCCATTCACTACCACCTACAAGAACATGTATCATGAGCTGCTTGACGAGAATATTCTTATGGAAAACGTAGGGAAAAATTAAGATAGCTGCTGTACTTTTCACGTTTTTGTTTTAGAAACTAGCACTGAGAAGAATCAGCACTTGAAGTATCATAGACTGAGTAAAACTTCTCTTGTACAAAGTGGATTAACTGATTTGTGAAGTTAAGATTGTACTCATTGTATTTACAAAGAATAAAAATATATTAAAGTTTAAAATGGTTGTTTTAAATGAACTGCTGATTTAGCTCTATCAAACAAAAATGTGCAAAATGGCTGTTTACCACAGAGTGTTTTGAATATGTACTGAGTCACCACGCCACTGTTTTGAAACAGCCTTATACATTACAGTCATTCTTAATACTTTAATTCAGAAAGTAAGTTCCATTTGGAACCAGGTGAGAGTTGGACCTGGCTCTGCTCTTCACTTAGGCTGCCTGGAAAACCTCCTTCACCCCCAAAATGATGTTTAATTGAACAGTTAACTAGTGAAGACTGATTTTAGATTAAGCTTGATGAAAACTGGTTATAGTGGATTGAAAGTCATATGCCATTTAACCTTAACTTTGTCTTTTTCTTGGTCAACAGCTATTATTGGTCAACAGAGTTAAAGTTATTGATTTCAACCTGGTTTTAATATTGATTTATAAATTCATGCAACATTATCATAAAAATCAGGGATTAAGCCTAAGTACTGGAATAGGCAAGGATTTTGTCTGTTTATTGGGGAGAGGGTGAGGAAGTAAAGCATGTGAGTCTCCATGGATGCATTTTAACCACTTGGATTGTTAAACCAGATTCTGGGGGGACAAAAAGAACTAGTTTATTAATAGTAATATATTTTTCTTCCTCTTCTTCCCCTATCAGAGTACCCATCCTGCCATTTGCCCAGTACAGACAGCCTAACAATGAGGAATTGCAGGGGTGAAACTTTTATTTATTTTAGCCATTTTTGAACCTCCACTTCACCCAATTCAAGTTTCCCCATGCAGCAAACTTTAAAGACAATTGGGGAAGGCAAACCAATCAGTAAACATAGTCTGCCTAATAAATATTATGATGTGGCATCACCTCATGGATCAATAATGACCCAAGGGCTTGCACAAGGACTAGCTTTTTAGATGGAACCAGGCTGAAGGGATATGGTTCCTATACCTCTGGTTTAGGGTGCTCAGGGGTATCAGTGGTTGGGGGGTGTAATTTTAGTGCTTGCCCCGAGCATCATTTTCTGTAGATACGCCCCTGTTGACAGGCCACAGGCAGCCTTCTCCCTTGCAAAAAAGCTGCCACAGATGTTGAGTTCTCCTGGAGCAGCCAGAACATACACACACTTTCTCCTTCCATCCTTCTTTCCTTCCTTTTAATTCTCTTTCATATTGCTGAAACAGATCAATAAACTGATTTACTTTGACTAGGTCATGTTTTATTTGTGAAATATATACATGTGTTTACAGTGTTAGAAGTTGTTTTGAATTTGCAGTAGACTTAACACCAAGAAAGAGATGCGTGTTCGGGGGGGGGGGGGGGGACACTAGAGAAGTAGCCTGGGAGCCAAAGGGGATGACGCCCCAAATATGTTTGGAAATCACTGATTTAGATGGAGTTAAACCTCTTCCCAACCTAAACTAGATGTCCTAAATGCTGGGACACAGGTTTAAACCTAGTGGGGACAACCACTTGCTTCCCATTTACGCTGGATTATCTCATCAGAGGTTTAATTAATTGTGTCTATACCTGCCGCAAAATTAGGCAGAAGAATGTACTGCTTCATTATGTAGGCAATACTACTTTTGAATATTGATCCAAGGTAATAGGATTCCTTAAAAACAGGAAAAGAAATATCAGAAACTGCAGATTAAACAGCTGTGAAGGGCTTTACCGGTCTGAAGTAGTACATCCCATTTTACCAATTTGATATTCTACTGCATATGTAGACATTAAACATACCTCCTCCAGTTCCACTGACATAATGAGTACACTATCCACTAAAGTATACATATATTTGCCCCCTATGTTATTTGATGTGCCATAAAGTAATGCAGAGTGGCAGCAACACACACTATCACTTCCTCCCTAAATTTCTATAGCACAGTTTTACATTTGTTCCATGGGTCTTTAAGTGTTCAGGACAGCCTTTTACATTCTTAGCATTTTTTAAACAGAAAGAAGGCTTACATCAAACGTGCAAATACGTGGAGCAAAAGCAATGAAGTATTAGTATTAATCCAAACATTCAAAAGCAGTTAAAGTTTCCTGGCTGTCTGTATTCTACAAGTTAGATTTTAAAAGGTCAGTGTAGATAGCAGTGGCTGATTAAGTACTGGATTCGGAGTAGACAGAAACTTAGCTCCAAAGTACAAACAGCTCAGCCCTATTCATATTCACTCTGGAGTGCCCTCCCCCACTTCAATGTGACTTACACTGATGACTGCGGCTTCACTGGGAGAGTCTGACAATGCAGGCTGATGTGGCTGTTTAATACCAGCAGCAAGTATAGTAATAATTCTAGAGTACGGGTCTGCAACTTGCAGCTTTCCAGTTGTTCATGGACTACAATTCCCATAAGCCCCTGCCACCATGGAAGGGGCTGATGGGAATTGTAGTCCATGAACAACTGGAGAGCCATAGGTTCCAGACCCCTGTTCTAGAGAAACTGCTACTGGAAGTGGGACTATATCAGGCTTGCAATATACTGCAGCTGAGCACCTGTCTGGATAAAGAACCAACCAAAAATACGGAAGAAGCCAAGATCCATCTCTCTTATTATCAATAAAAACATGAAAATGTATTTTTAGTTTTTATTTCAAAACAGCTTTAGACAAATGATCTTAGTATACAAATCTGATTTCTTTTTACACAATATAAAGATAGTTCCTAGGTTGCTTCTCAGTACAAAGGTTCCCTCCCACCCCATCTTGAGAACACAACTACAGAAGTGCTTATTTTACACAAGGAGTATTGAAAACAATGCACCATGTTAGTTATCAGATTTGCAGGTTGAATACAAACATTTCTAGTGTCTTAATCAAATACAAGTGAACGTGCAACACCGGAACAGTGCAAGTTTGAGTAAGGCCAAGTCAGTAAACGTCACAAGGTCATTGCAAATGAAAAGAGGGAAGAAATTCAAAATATTTAGATTTTGTTTTATAAAGACATTTAATTGAAAATGACAGATTTACTTAGAGTTCTTTAATGCCATAAAAGGGATGCAAAGACCAAGCAGTGCTGATAGTATACTGAAGACTTCTTGTGCCAGTTTGTCTGCAGCATGCTAAAACCTTAAACTAGAAATCATAGACAAAGTGTGTTAATCACTAACATTTATGCCAGTTAAGGGTTGGGCAGCATTCAAGCATGTCTTATTTTGGATGGTGTGTAGCTTTTGTCTATGATTTCATCTTGCAAGAACATATGAAGGCATCGTTCATTCTGCGCCAGCGGGTGGCCTGCAACTCTAAAGAAAAAATAAGATGAAAGGTTATTCCATCCGACCCAACTTTTCCTGTGTGATTTCAGAGGTTACGAATAATTGCTAACTGTTGTCTCGACTGGCACAACCACTAACAATTCAGGAGAGTTTTTGAAGATGAATTTATAGCAGGATTCCTAAATGTTCTTTCCTAAGGCAAGACTTTGTAAAAACTCCAAGTACACACTGTGTGGTATTCACCACTATCTATACCCGTGGTGGCGAACCTTTGGCACTCCAGATGTTATGGACTACAATTCCCATCAGCCCCTGCCAGCATGGCCAATTGGCAGGGGCTGATGGGAATTGTAGAGCATAACATCTGGAGTGCCAAAGGTTCGCTACCACTGATCTATACCCACAGGCTCAGTGGTGGTGACCATTTTACCTCAGGCCAGGCAGAAGCAGAGTGATCACTAAGATCAGGTGACCTTCAAAACCTTGGCAGAGAAACATTCTGTCCAGCTGCTCCTGCTTTCAAATGCAGTAGCCCAAGGTCTTGCTGCCCAAGCTCCTTAACTGAAGAAGGGGCCTAAGTATGGATAAAACTATTAAGTTAAAATGATGGCAGCAGTAAGAAGATCAGAGCTACTTTAACTGTTCACCAGAGTTGGCTGCTATGTTTCCATCAATGCTCATGAATCCTCACACAACTGAAACAATTCATCTCAGAAAGTTTAACTTGTCCAGCATGTCTAAACGAACTTTCTTCATAACAATTTTAAAGACCAAGACCTCATGGGATGGGGGGAACATTTCACTGACTTGTCCAGGTTCAATTTTGCCGAATGGGAGCCAACAGGGATGCAGTTGAAGAGGAGGAGTTTGGATGTATACACTGCCTTTCTCTCCTGTAAGGGGACTCAAGGCAGCTTGCAAACTACTTTCCTTTCCTATTCCCACAACAGACACCTTGTGAGGCAGGTGGGGCTGAGAGAGTTCCAAAGAACTGTGACTAGTCCAAGGTCACCTAGAAGGCTTCATGTGGAAGAGAAGGGAAACAAATCCAGTTCACGAGAAGGGTCTGCCACCCATGTGGAGGAGTGGGGAATAAAAAACTGGTTCTCCAGATTAGAGTCCACTGCTCTTAAGTACTACACCATGCTGGCTCTTAAGCAGTACACCACGCTGAGTAAAATGCAGCCAATAATGTTTAGCCTCTCAGACTCAAGACAGCTGAGCAGTGGGGCAGGATCACCTCACAACCACCTACCTGTTCATACCTGCACAACTACCTTTCTCTTATGAAAATCTATTAAATAGTACTTGAAAGAGGCCACCTGCTCTTTTCTTCCAGCATTTCTGTGTTGCAAAGCCTATGCAGAGTCTGTTTGACAGCCACAACTGCTAGTCATTGTCCTTATGTTCTTCAACTCCCATTACCCTCAATGGAGTGTCACATTCAAGGCCAAGGTGTGACTGTGCAGAAATCAAGCCAACACTTCATATGAAAAGTTATATTACGCATCCTTGAATGCTTATGATCAGAGATTTACAACCCAGTCTTCAGATTTGTTTATCAGATGCAACACACATCCCCTACCCAGCCCTTCCCCCAGCCTTATTTGTACGATTCGATCTTCACATGCTGCAATTTTAGCAATTTGCATAAATTAAGCCAAATTGAAGCAAAACCCAGGTCACTACAAATTCTTCCCTCACTGCGGCAAGTGCTAAGCATTTGGTGACTATTCAGTACTTAGCTCAGCCTGGAAAGCAGTTCAGGAGTTGTTGATAATTTGTGCTGAGTTTTGCATTAGCAGAAGCTCCACTGGCCCTTGTAGACATCGAATCTTTCAGCATGTATTGGGTAGTTATGGCTATGTTGCTAGCAGTTTAGTCTGATATGCCACCACACGCCTCACTGAGCTTCTTCCCTACCTCAACGATTAGAATCACACACTTACTTGTTTATGAACTGTTCAAGCCCTTGCTTCCTTTCCTCTATAAAAGAATCATCAAATATGCCATCATCTCCTCTAAACGGCAGCTGACGGAAAAAAGCTTTTCCGGGTAATGGAGGTACGACGACCTGAAAGATAATTAGGAATTGAAACATTAGTTTTATGCAGAAAACTAAAATGAACTTGTGTTCCAGTTACTGTACAGTCTAGGTTCAGAGTGGCTCACCCTTCAGCTCACCAGAATTCTTTGGATCCCTGTGAAGCTCGATCATGCAGCAAGCCAAAGTTTCCCTCAGAATGTTTTGCCTTACCTTACTCTCTCTTTCTAGTTCGCTTCGAAGCCATTCAAAGTCACTGTATCGTCTCCTGACACAAGACTCCTTCAATTTGAAAATAGGAAGATTTGTCTGAAAAAGAGGTTTCCAACTGTCAGTTCAAAGAGATCAACAACGAAGGTTTAAAAATAGGAATAGCTCCAAGTGAGCTCCAAGTCCTCCTCCATTAGGGCTATCACACTGTTAAGGCTCACTGCTGAATTAAGAAAATTCAGTCCCAAGTGTAAACACGCAGTACGCAGAACAGTTTGTCCTCATCTATCTCCAGAGACAACACTCAACAGACTACCATGTAGCCCATTAGTTCCCACTGCCAGGTAAATACATTTAAACGTATGAAGATGGCTCCACAGCATCAAAATTGCATTAGAACTACACAAGTTGGGTCCATCCTAATCCATTTAGGGCTCAAAAAATTCCTGAACATTCAGAATAACATTTTCAGCCTTTTGTGAGATTAGCCTTTGCTATGTCATAATCCAGCCTTATTTGCATTATACAGTCACTGTCTTGCTACATCTAGAAGTGGCAGAACATTGCTGGTATGAGGCAATACCATTCTTATCTACATTCTGGGATAGCGTATCCCAACAATGTGATTGCCAAATTAGACTGCTGCTGACCCTGGGATATGTCAAACAATAGTCCAGATCTTGCTATATCATCTACTAGGTAGTTTACTGGCTTCAGTAATAGACTTTACGCCAAGAGGTGCATTTGCAGAAGGGCCAAATACACCACTATCTCCTTCCATTGTGGTAGCAATTTACTACCAGGGAAATGTGCAATGTAAAGGCATTTCACAGCAACAGACTTAAGTTTGTCACTAGCTGTACATCTAACAGGGGCTGGAAGAGAATCCAAGTTTTAACAATGCTTGTAAGATTATGTGAGTGGGTTACATCTAACCAGCTCTTCCACCGGAGAAAGAAGGAGGAAGTATCCTCTCTGACTATCCAAAATGGTTATGCTGGATATCATGGCACCTCCATGCATAAGAGCCATGTGGAACAGAGGTTGTCGTAATGAGAAGAACTGAGTGAGGCTGGACAAAAGCAGCACTTCTATTAGCTCTTTACACTGAAAAGGTATGGAGGTCAGTTCTTAAGACTTGTCCTTGAACTACAATTTGTATAACAAGCCAAGCAATTGAAAACGCATATACTTGTTTTTCTAAGGTGTATTAAAATTACTCCAGACATTCAAATATGCAATTGGAGCTTTTTATTTGGAAAGCTGGTCATGAGAGCGAGGAACACCCCAGTTTAGTGATGAAGTCTGTGGTATTTCATCACATATAGCAGCATCTGTAAATGCACGTGTGAAACTCAATCCAAGCAGCATTAGGACCGCACTTGTGTTTTCCCAGGTAAGCACAACATTGTTCATTGTATTAATGTCTAAGAGAAAAATCACCCTTTAACAAGTTCCTTTATGCTAGAAGTCATGCTTGTATTGAAAAAGATGCTGGCTTTTATGAAGGTATTTGTATCCCTGGTAGGGAACACCATTGCAGGGTTCTCTCAGAGCATGGGGTAAAGATTCCCAGAAATAAAACACTGGATTATTGCTCTCTGATTTCACCTTTTGGCTTCTTAACTGTGCTCAGCCTTCCAAATTAAGTCATTGTAAGTGTGTAAACCCTGTACAGTTTTAGTGTTTTCTGCAGGTGAGATTTTCACCTTTAACATTCCACTCTCTCAAATTACTTAATCCTTCTTGTTAACTGCTCTTTTATTCAGTAAGTTAAGATGAAGCAGTGAAAGGAGTTCCTCAGATATTGTCCTGTTCCTTGGAACAGAAGCTTATAAAAGTTAATCTCTGGACAACACTCAGCTTACAAGCACAATGTTGGGTAAAATGAGCTGTACCTGTACTTGTACCCTCCATTTTTCCTTCTTTGAACTTTTGACATAATCATGTTTATACTTTAATGCATTAAACTTTTCCTCATCATTTCCAGATAGGTTCCTTTTCAGCAAAATGTGAAAAAACTATCGAACAATCAATTGAAGTCTTGGCAAAAGGGAGATTTGTCATACTTCTTGTCACCTTAGAAGATGAAGAAATTATTTTGAGCCTGCCTCTAGAAGGTTCAGTACTCATATTAAATGCAACATTTGGTTTTGCAACTGCACTAATACCTTTTGTAAAGTGAGACTAGAGCACCTACAACAGACTGTTTAAAACTTGTATATCCAGCATTTTATCTAGATTTTATCTAGCTGGCGATTTAGCATGCAAATTCTCTAGTCTAATTTTAGGCCAGACAGAAGATCTATTCGAATCTGGGCCAAATTTACTGGGCCTTGCTTTTATACCTTCAATTCTAGCCAGTTTCAGTGCATCAACTCTGCTTTTGCAACTGTGCAATATCAGAGACTATAGAAAATGTCATTTTCTTGCACAATAAGAATACAAAATTCCCATCACCTCTAATTTAAGGTAGCCAAAATAGATTAGGATTATACCTGTGATTTCAAGACTTTGCTGTTGTAGGTTACTTGAGTGCTCAAGTACATTCAAGCATAATTTATGTACACGAAGGCAACAAGCGTAACATGCTAAAAATGAAATTCATAGAATTTCAGCTTCAGTTTCCAGTAGTGATGTTGACTGACGCTGAACCAAAGATAGCTGTTTCGAAAGGGGATTTGACCAAGGTGTTCTGAGAGAGCTGCATAATGTGTCAAGTTGCTTAAAGGCGAAGGTGGCTAGACAACATGAAAATATCTAGATACAGCAGCAGAGAGATAAAGAAGCTCTGGGAAGCCCAGAAAGGAAAGATCAATGAGTTGTGCTAGATATGGAAATGAACAAGAGCCCGCTATAGGAATTTATAGCTAAAATGGACATCACATGGTTTTATTGTGAAGGCTGATGGTCTGGGAAACAGTTCTACATAGAAGCAGAAAGATATGCCTCTCTAGTGTCCCAAGATGATCACAGCATGACCAAACCTGGTAGAGTAGACAGAAAAGATTCTGGACACAGCAGCTGTCCTTATCATCTTCTTATATTTCCAAGCAGAAGTGCAAGTAGACTCTTCTTTCAATTGACTAAAATGTTGAAGAACATGCCTGGAATCAGTGTGCAATGGCATAATCCTTCAGCTGTTAGAAAGAGCCACATATCCTAGAAAATTGTCCTACTGAGATGAACAGGTATCAGGATATTGGCTACATTATAGGATGTATACACATACCAAACCAGCATCTCTACCTAGTTCCCAGAAATAAGAGTATCTGTGCTACTTTATGTAGCTATATTCATTTGTTTCACCCTATGGCAAAAAAAAAGGGGGGGGGGAGAAAACAACAGCTTACTCTGGGGAGAGAGACATATAATTGGCACTCTCCCTCACAGAGACTCATTTTTGCATAACAAGTTAGGACTAGGTAACTTCAGCAACATGTAATCCATTTGATATAGAATTAGGCCACTGGTCAATGCTATTCAATATTGACTTTCAGTGGCTCACCAGGGACTCAGGGAGGTCTTGTACATCACCTACTATCTGATCCTTTTAACTGGAGACTAAATCCAGGACCTTGTGCATGCATATCAGATGATCCTGGTCTAGCCACCTACTGGGCCACAGAAGTCCAGATGGCTTAGCTCCTTTAAGGAAGCTGGTCATTTGTCCACTCCAAAAAGAGAAACACAGAATTAGTCTATCAGTCACCAACCCACAATATGAAGAAGCCTGCCACTGAATCAGAAAAGTGTTCAAAACCATTAGGGGTAGAACTGTCATAATCAGGCAAATTAGTATAATCCATATGGTGCTTTACAGATCTTCCCATTTTGGCCACCATTTTAAAGATGTAGCACAAATGCAAGTAAAGTCTTGCTAACATATGTCTTTCCCCTTCAGAGAAGCATGGTTCTACACAAAATAATTCCACTACCGTAGCACTGATTTTTATGCTATCTATTGGTATAAGACAATCTTATACATGTAAATGTCAGAAATCACTACAGATAATAATTAAAATGATCACCACTGGAAAGTCATATTGCACATGGTATTTGACCAAAAGGATAATCAGCAACCCACTAAAGGAATTTACAAGTCTGTGAAGAATGTATACACATAACGAGGTAGTTATCTGGAAGCTGTTAATGTACTTCCACTGCCTTCTGTTAGTTAATCACTAGTGGTTAACATGTCATTTGCTTTTTTGGTACTTGAAGGACATTTTTGAATTTGCTGGAGAAGATAGTTATTTAGAAGTGTTATATGATACCTCTCAAGAAGGCTGCTTGAGGTAGCTAAGTAAAAAAATGCAACAATAAAGCAACACTAACAAGCAACAATAAAATTAATGGATGCATTAAGGGCATAACAGACCAAGGCAACATAAATCTGCCATAAAACAATTTTGCCAGTGAACACAGGTCAGGTAAGATGCATAGGAGGTTTTGGCGGGAAGCTCAAGATAGAGAGGAGAGGGAGGAATTTCAAGTATTGAAAGGGCAGGAGAAGAGTGTAAGAAATTGAAGAATTATAAGGAGAGTTAAAGGTATACAGAAAGAGGATGAGACCATAGAAATAGTAACAGAAGTAGAAAAGCAGAGGAGCCTAGTAGAGATCCATGCTCTCCTGTTAGAGGCAGGAACAATACTGGCAAAGATGCAGCCTGGTAAGAAGGACAGGAAGTGAGAAAAAAGAAGAGAGAGAGAAGGGGTAAGATGGCCTCCGCCTCCAGGAGAACTGGACAGTAGTTCTGTCTCCCTATCTGGTTGGAGGAATCAGCTGTTCAGGATATTTTCCATCTCCAGAAAAGGATTTTAGCAGGATCCCTTCTGAGGGGAACTAGAGCCACAGGGTTTCTGTTGAAATACAGGAAGAGTGTCTCCCTCCATCTCATTAAAGAATAATTTAAAACTTATATTCTGTTTCTACACCAGGCTGAAAGCAGCAGAGTTCTTGGATAGCTAACAGTCCAATACAAGTTTTTCAGAACACAAATCACAGCACTGCTTGAAAAACAAAGCAAATGCGCCCGTCAGGGGAGGGCGGCCTATAAATTGGATGGACGGATGGATGGATGGATGGATGGATGGATGGATGGATGGATGGATGGATGGATGGATGGATGGATGGATGGATGGATGGATGGATGGATGGATGGATGGATGGATGGATGGATGGATGGATGGAGAGTTGTTTCATTATGGAAATCTCACGTGCCCCATTCCTGTCAAGAGTGATCACAGCATTTTGAACTAATTGAAGTTTCTGGGACAGTCAATACAGCTAACCAGAGAAAAGCTGGGAGTACTGATACTGTGTTACACTATCCACAGTGAAAGGTGACTATGTAACACAACCAAGACAACACACAGAGGGGAAAAAATAATTAAACGGCTTGGCTACACAGCACGCAGCACAGTCCTAGTGGATTGAGTATATTATACTATTGATTTAGTATATACCAAGGACTGCAGGGTAATGTAGCCTTGTGGGTGCAGAGTACAGTACACCCTAGGGTGGAAACTGATTATGTGATATTCACTATCAAGTTTCAAATGCAAGAGCTGCTCAAGTATCATGCGGAATTACAAGATAATGTAAGCAGAACTATGGAAGTTTAGCAAATTCAAGGTTTTCCCCACCATATATAGCTATCTCTTCCCTCTTTATTTTTAGTTTCATGCCGTACTTTTCAGCAAACATACGCAAAAGCCCAACAAGGCACAATCACTATAAAATCTCAACAAAAAGGTAAGTCAAAGACAAAAGTCTGAAACTCAGAGTCAAGAGCTTTCCTGCTGATCAAGTCATGCAGAGTATTAGCAAGAGTTCAGATACTCTCAGTGTGAGGCCGTCAGTTAGTTGCTGTGTGATCATAACTGCCCTGCTGGATCAGATCAGCAGCCTGTTTCAAAAAACAAGCTGTTACTTTGGAGGGACAACAAGCAGAGCACAGTGGCCAGGGCCTTCTCCTGGTGCTGCCTTTCAGAGGTTTACTGTCTCTGCATATGGAGGTTCCCTTTAGTCATCATTGCTAGTAGCCACTGGTTGGATCTATCCAGTAATCTGTCTGTGCTCTCATCTGGCCATCCTGTTAAGACAGAGGGGCAGCTCAGCTGCACATTCAGGAGATTAGCAGTTATACACTCATTTCGTGATGCTGAATGTAAATATCCTGAGATACTAAGACTAAAACTTCACATGTCTAACACACACGCGTCTATTGTATAAGTATGAATGGTTCTCGACAGTTCCAGTTATGCTCTATAGAATACCAATTTAAAAACTGGAAGAACTACATGTATTGGGCAATTCCTATGTAAACTTTTGTCTGTTCCCCTCCCTCACATGATACCATGCCATAGCTTTTTAGAAATATGCTGATCTGCACACATTTGTTTTAAAAGCAGGGGAGGAGAGGCTCAAGCCAAAACAAATGTTCCACAACATTTTCAAAACCAAACAGAACAAGGTAATATGGTATATTATAGTGGACTTCAGACTGTTGACACCAGCCAACTGAATTTAGTACCTGGGTGAAGGATAGCACAAGGTAATCATATGGTGAGTAACTGTTTGATGACCATGCCAAACTAATGACAAAGGTCATAACTTTCAAGCCAGCAATATGTGAATGGTATTCCTGCATATTCTGTTCCTTGGCTCAATCATCAACCAAAAGGGTTTGTATCCAAGAAATCAGAAGAAGTCTGAGACTTAGAAGGGCAGCCATGTAGGAACTAGAAAAGATCCTTCAGTATACAAAGGTCTGCTAGAGACCAAGACCAAGATAATTCTCCATTCCTATCTCTGGACATGAAAGTTGGACAATGAAGAAAGTTGGGAGGAAGAAAACTGATTTAATGTGAAACGTAGTCTGAAGAAAGTTTTACCATGGATTGCCAAAAAGGCAAAGTAGTAGGTTCTAGATCAAATCAAGCCTGAACTCTTCTTGAAAGTTAAAATCACTAAACTGAGGCTATTGTACTTTGGTCCCTTTATGAGAAGACAAGAGCCACTGGAAAAGACAATATTAGGAAAAGTCAAATGTAGAAGCATATGCATTTCCCCTTCCGTTCTCTAGAAACACCTTAAGTGACCAAGCTGTCTTGAAGCCCAAGTGTCTTCAGGTTCTTAACATAGCTTTGGAAATTGTGCCACTACTAGCAGACTGACTTGTGAGATTACTTCGTTTAGTAGTAACAAGAACACTGCTGTACATTACATTTTTTCCCTTCCTTCCCAACTTTCAAAAGAGTGGTTCTAATAAAAGTCTGCCCTAAACTCCAGAAGTCATTAGTGTCACTGTGACTTGTGCTGCACACAAATCTACCAACATCTTGGACATTACGCACATCAAGTAGTTGTCCGTTCGCTTGGACTTCCATCAACTTCTGTTCTACTAAGCCCATGGCGAGGAAACAAATGATCAAGAGACTAAATAAGGGGAGGTGAGTTCTCCTCCAGATGCTGTAGTGCTTGATGCCTTTCTGGGGCGCAAGCTCTGTGTGCCTGCTTTGGGATACTAGATACAAGCCGATGTCTATTCCACATTACTGTCTTCCCTAGATCCTGAAAAGCCTATTTCAACAACTCTGCATTAGATTTTTATGCTGTTATCATACTCTTTCCTTAGCAAACTGCTGAAAGAATTTAGAATACTGATTGGAATCCATCCAGAGAACCACTGTTCACCCCTTCTCAATTCCTAGAGATGTCAAAATGCAAACTTCTAAAACTGTCCCTGGGTTTCAAGTTTCTTCTTGCGCTTACTCTAATGCCATTTGCCTTCTGAGGACGCCAGGTGCCTGCCTCAATGAAGTCCACAAGTAAGAATTTTAATTGCCCATGGAACTTGGACTCATCAGTCTTTCTGCAATTTAGTAGGAAGGATGCCTTCAAGAATAAACCTCTGTGACCATCACTTAACTTTAATGGCAGAAGGCAAGGCTTCAATCTAGACTAGTATAGCAGCTACTATGCTGGAGGTGAGCAACAATCTATACTAGTAGCTTTTCTTAGAAATAAGAAACATGCTTTGTTCCAGTTGAGGATGCAGATTTTTAAACTCAAAAGCCAACTCAGGTCTTTTAACTAATAGAAGACATTATTCTGTCCAATGCTAACTGGTCACAACAACAAAACTAGAAGCAAACTAGAAAGGCATGATGGTTAAAGTGCTAGACTAGTATCTGGGAGGCCCAGGTTCAAATCACCACTCTACCACAGAAGCTCACTGAGTGACCTTGAGGGTGGGCAAAAGGGTCAGGCTAAGCTTAACCTACCTTAGAAGGGTTATGAAGATACAATAGAAGAGGGGGAAACAGTGTATTAAGCTGCTTTGTTATAAATTGCCCAAAGGAGAAAAAGCAAGATAAAGGTATCGAAATAAATATAGGTAAGTCACTTTTAGTCATTTCTGCTTAAGCCAGACAACAAATCCATAGCAAGGCTTTCTTCTATTGTCCCAAGTTACTGCAACACTCATGGCATTCTCACATTATAGTTGAATCTTAGTGAGAAAGGCAGGCTACAAGTGAAGTGAATAGAATACGTTCATATCATTTATGGGTAAATATTATACTTTCAATTAAATTATTTGGGGCCTCTCAGTTTTGAAGCTGAAGGAATAGATCTGATTGGGATTTATAAAATCATGCATGGTATACTGAATGGCCTCTTTTTCCCATAAGACCAAAACTCGGAGTCCCTCTAATGGAAGTTTAGGGACAACAGATCAGGTCTACCCCTTCCATATCTTCTGGAATGATCTTTTGGAATTCATGGCCACAAGACACAGCAATTGCCATTTGCTCACATGGTTTTAAAGGGGACCTAACTTTATCAATCCTAAATGTGTCGACCCTGACCTGGATGGCCCAGGCTAGCCAGATCTCTCCAATCAGAGGCAGTCAGTGGCAAACCATCTCTCTGAATTTGTCTTGTCTTGAGGACCCTGTGGTGGCACCATAAGTTGGCTGTGATTGGATGGCATTTCCCATGGAGGTCTACCAGCCATTATGGCTAGTTGAGATGACGCCCCCAAAGGCAGTGAGCCCCAATCTGGTTTGCCATTGCAGGACACAATATTCTATATGAGGTAGTCTTCCAAAGGGATCTTCCAACAAGTCAACAAGTTTCAAAGGTTTTCCCAAGAAACCAATCCGGGCAATTTCTTTAATCCACACTCATTATATATCTATGCCCTCCATCATCAGTCTTGTTAAATGTAACTTTTTCCATCAACAAATAACTAGCAGAGAATCCAAACCCTGGCAACTGTCTACAGATACACCCACTTGTCCAATATCCCAATATTAAAATCAACCATTTTTAAAAAGTTACTGCAAGCATGCATATAGATTCTCCTGTTGTAAAATACAAAGCATGTCTTTAACTGAAAATCCGCAGACGTTACTGCACATCTGCAGTTACCATTATCACCCGTTTCACATAAAAGGAAGTATGAAGTGCTATTAAAATGAAGTTTTATGCCTTCCTCACCTTCAATTTTTTCACTAATACAGCATCTAGAGTCTTTCGTAATGGAAAGCCAAAAGGGTAAGAACAGGATTTGTATTTAGTTAGAGAGCATTATAACAACTTATCAATGAAGCTTTTCTTGAATGGAATGTTTAGGGTAGCAATTACCTTTAAAGATTTGAACAGGAAGAATTAAATCCATGTGCTTTGTATTAAAAGTTAATACAGGTTAAGTGGTAAATGTAATAAAAGCTTTTAAGTATCTGATTTGAGGCTTACACAGAAAGGGGTTTCCATTAGAAGAATCAATAGTAACTTTATAAAGTAAAGTCATAGAAATGTATTTGTCCTTGTCTTTTGTGAAGGCAATGTACTCCAGTTGTGTGCAGATTCATGTAGTTGGTACCAGCCATTGCTACAAAGCCTTCTAAGCTCTCAAATCAAGTGTAGTCTACAAATTAGTTTTAGCCTTGGGATTCTGAGCCACTTAAGGGCTCCCTGCAATACATGTATAAATGGCATAAAAGGAATACAAAAATCCCATTGCTTTCATCAGTGTGGAGTTTTGGGAGAAAATTTGCTTGGGTAGGCCCACTAAACCTCTCGTGGTGATACAAGTCATTGACTGCAAGAATTCAATTTGTTTACGTTGTTAATCCAAAGCAGACTCCAGATACCATATTGAATATAATTATTTTGTCTTTAATTACAAAGCCACTGAATAGGGAGGGGAGCAAGCTCCCTTCACTATGGCTAGCAAATAAGCTTCAAAATTTGAAACAGGAATCTATTTAAAATAAAGAAAAGGACACACACAAAAAGGAACTTTACACTAGAACCTCAAGTCATTTGAACTCCATAATTCAATCAGGCTCATAAGGAGAGAGACAGCATAGAATATCTGTGGAGTAGAGTTAACAGGATATATCTTCTACACTTCACTGACAAGATACACACATCCAAAAATTACCCTCAGGAGAGATATGGCCGTGTTCCAATAGCATTTTTTCCTGACGTTTTGCCTGCATCTGTGGCTGGCATCTTCAGAGGATCTGATGGTAGTAAAGCAAGTGGAGTATATATACCTGTGGAATGTCCAGGGTGGGAGAAAGAACCATTTGTATTGGTTAACAAGTGTGAAGGGTGCAATTTGCAAGTGTGATTTGCATGTATTGAGTGGAATCCACCCATTTTAGCATATGTAAGTAACAATAAAGTTGCATAATCAATTAGTGAGGGCACCTGCATAGTAGTTGCCTGGCATTTTAATCCATTTGATTGCTTCCTGCCTGGAGACATCCTGTGTTTCAGTGGTGTTCACTAACCATTGTCTTGATTCTAGTGTTTTTAAGTACTGGTAGCCAAATGTTGTTCAGTTTCATGGTTTCTTCCTTTCTGTTGAAATTGTCCATGTGCTTGTGGATTTCAATGGCTTCTCTGTGTAGTCTGATGTAGTGGTTGTCAGAGTGGCCCAGAATTTCTGTGTTTTCAGATAACTTTCTGTGTCCAACTTTATCATGTGTTCTGCTATTGCTGATTTTTCTGGCTGAATTAGTCTGCAGTGCCTTTCGTGTTCTTTGATTTGTGTCTGGGTGCTGCATTTCGCGGTTCGTAGGTAGACTTGTCCACAGCTGTACAGTAAGCAGTAGACTCCTGCAGAGGTTAGAGGATCCCTCTTATCCTTTGGTGAACGTAACATTTGCTGAATTTTCTTAGTGGGTCTGCAGATTGTTTAGAGGTTATGTTTCTTTATCAGTTTCCCTATATGATCAGTGATTCCTTTGCTGTATGGTAAGAACACGGCTTACCATACATTGCCATACAGCCACAGATGCAGGCAAAACGTCAGGAGAAAATGCTACGGGAACACGGCCATACAGCCCAGAAACCCCATAACACCTTCGACAATACACAGGAGAGATATTTTTCAACATTCTCCAACTGAGACACAAGAAGCCAAGTGTTTCATTGTCACAGACATACAGGGCAGCAAACATGTTACTTCTCCCTTTGTAGAGTCTAGTCCATCACTCTTTCGCCCAAAAGGAAGTAGACAAGAATGCCAGAAAGAAGTTCCTTCTCTTGCTAGCACTTACAGATCCTCTCCCCTTTCCTTCTCTCTCCTGTCCCCACTCTGACCCAAACAGGTTCTTCTGTTCTATGATATTCTGAAGACTAAGGTGCATACATTGACTATGGCTTTTTAAACAACCAGGAAACATTCCCCTGCACACATGCACACACACAGGAACCAAGTGAAGGACACTAAGCAAAAGGTAATGGTTACTAATACTTTAACGGCTACTTAAGGAAGCACATGCAAGCAACTTCTAAATACACTCTTGAAAAAATCTCATTTGAAGTTCTAGGTTAAATTCTGGCTTTACCAGCATAACCTGTTCAGGACAAAGACAACAGGAGATTTGTAAATTTATCCACCATCTTTTGGACCATCTTTGTTTTAAAATGCTCCACTCACTCTAGAACAAAGATGGTCCAGGAAATGGAGGATGAATTCACAAATCTCCTGTCATCTTTATCCTGAACAGGGTATACCTGAGGTTCCATTATTTTGCTACTTTTATTGCAAATGCTGGAAACTTAATATAGACGAAGAATCTGGATTCATACCCTACTGATGAATGTAAGGAAGCCACCCACAATCCACTGCTTCCCATTTTGAAATGTTTATTCAAGTCTCAGCTTACTGTCAAAGATTAGGGAATGCTCTCCACCAAGCTACATCGAGTGGTCAAGATTAAAACAGACCAGATGGTATATGGGGGGTACTAAGAGCCCAGTAATGTTTTGAACTAAACTGCAATCTAAGTGTCAGCACCCAATGATAAACTAGATAGACAAAGTGTATTCCAAGCAACATTTGCAACCCAAAACTGAAGTTACCTTGGTGCCTACACATACTGCAGCATTGTCATTTCAGGAATCATCCTTATATCTGGAGATACTTTGTACGAAGGATGCAGCAACAGTTCTTTTTACAATTTTTATTTGGTCAAGAGTCTGCTGAGGTATAGTTTTCTACAACAGGTCAAATAGTCTCTTTCCCCCAAGCCAGGTCATTTAAGGTTGGGAAAAATGATGCAGGAGGAAGGTTTAAGCTCCCTCTCCTGATCCATCTGGGCCTCAGGGCCAGAGTGTAAGATCCCAGCATGGAACATACAGCACACATTTGACATAAGGCCCTGAGTTTTTTTGGTTAGGGTAAAAATGAAAGGGCGGCAACAGATTCATACAGAACCACCTAACATACTCACAGAGTGCAACTAATTTACAATTCAAATTAAAAAGCACTCTGATTTTACTGGGGGGTGGGGCTGAGGACAGGAAGAAGGATGCCACTGTGACAGTTTCTAAAGTGAAGTTCCTCTTATACAGCTCTTATGAAAGTCACAGCATTGGGATCAGTAGCCTTTACTTCAACTGACAGCTGCTTTCCAAGGTTTAGTACACCTGCCTCTCTAGTCCTCCTACCGGATGTCATTTTGACTGGTAACATCAAGAACTGAATCCAGGAACTCTTTAAGAAGCTGGGAAGAATAAAGTATGAACGTACATTTATGCAATCACACTAAGATAGGAAAAGGTCTACTCCTTACTTAGCTGTTAGATATATCAAGACATTAGATCTAGTTTGTATTATCACCCTCAACTTTCCTAACATACAAAGCAGGAAACAGAACAATGT
Organism: Sphaerodactylus townsendi; assembly: GCF_021028975.2. NCBI lineage: Eukaryota > Metazoa > Chordata > Lepidosauria > Squamata > Sphaerodactylidae > Sphaerodactylus > Sphaerodactylus townsendi. The sequence continues at coordinate 122,929,590 of NC_059425.1, read as the reverse complement.
TAAATACTAGAAAGGGATTCTTTACTTGTTTTCAGTTATAAAGTTGAACCAAACAGGTTGTGGTGGGTTATCCAGGGTGTGGCCGTGGTCTGGTAGATCTTGTTCCTAACGTTTCGCCTGCATCTGTGTCTGGCATCTTCAGAGGTGTGTCACAGAGATCCCTCTGTAACACACCTCTGAAGATGCCAGACACAGAAGATGCAAGATCCACCAGGCCACGGCCACACAGCCTGGAAAACCCACCACAACCAGTTGAATCTGGCCGTGAAAGCCTTCGACAATACGCTGAACCAAACAGTTTCTTTCAATACACCAGAAGGGCTCATAAAGGCTAGAGAAGCCTCAGACAAAATGTTATTGCCAGTGAAGATTGCAGGAATTGATGCATTTGATCATGTGGATATTCTTTGGATTCAGCCATTGTTTCTCAATTCCAACCCATAACCTGCAAGTACATGTGTAGGGTGGGCAGTTTCTATTCGATCTACTGAGTTCTTCCCAAACTAACAACTGGCAGCCTGCTGACAATTATTTCTCAGATTTAAAAGGCCTAATAGCCTTCAGCCAATTGACAGAGTAAAACTATCAGTCTGAGATTATCTTTTAACAGGGACAGGATTAACAGAGTCAATGTGTAGTATTCTTCAACAGAATATATGCCCTGGTTACCTACAGGAATGTTGGTTAGCAGAGACAACCTTATCATTGGGGACGAAGAATCAGCATTGGTCCCAGTAATCTTGATGGATTCAAACAACCTGCGTATTCACTGGCCACAAATATGTCACCAATTACAAGATAATAGTAACAAACAGCAAGTACTTATCATGCTGTGCTTGTGATCTTTCAAGGAGTATCTGGGTGGTTAGTGCTGGAACTAATTCTGTACAAGAACATTAGTCCAATCCATTCCAACCAGAAACATGTGCATTCTTTTCTACTACACACCAAGCACTGTAAACAGCTGATTCTGATTATTTTCCCAATACTCGAATGAGGACTGTATTAGCTGAAGCAATGGAAGTCTCCAAGCACCTTTCTTCCAGGGTGAATATGAGAAGTGTACTGTGGTAACCAAGTCAATATATTACTTTGCCCAGGTCTATAAATTACTGTGCCAGACAGGGACTGAGAAAGAATGAAGCTTGCCTAAAACCACTTAATAAGTTTACAACTGATTATTCTTTTGATTGTATGTTGTTTTAAACAGGCCTCTCTTTGTAATATTTATAAGAGTTTGGATTTATACCTCCCCCTTTCTCTCCTGTTAGAGGAATCTCAAAGCAGTTTACAATCTCCTTTTCCCTTCCTCTCCCCACAACAGACACCTTGTGAGGTAAGCGGGGCTGAGAGAGTTCTGACAGAACTGTACTAGTCCAAGGTCACCAGCAGGTGCAGGAGCAGGGAAACCAATCCAGTTCACCAGATAAGAGTCAACCACTCATGTGGAGAAGTGGAAAATTGAACCTGGTTCTCACGATTAGAGTCCACTGCTCTTAACCACTGCACCATCTTCATTACCAATGGACATCCAAAGTAGCTTACATCACTGTCCACTTTTTAATTTCATCTTCACAACTCTGCGTGAGATAGGTTAGGTTGAGAGTGTCTGACTGACCCAAAGTCATTCAAGAAGTTTTCATGGCAGAGCAGAAATTTAAGTCTATTCTTTCACATCCTAGTTCAACACTCTAGCCACTACACCACCCTGGCTTTGCCCCATTGTGTGTGTGTGTGTGTGTGTGTGCGTGCGCGCACAGATCATCCTAATAGTCCATGTATCTGATAAGTCAGCACTGATTCACAGAAGTTTATACTAGAGTAAATTCCATTACTCTCTCACACACAGGACACCCATTTTATTTTGCAGCAGAAAAGTTAGTTGAATCAGTAACCCTGCAGACTGCCCGAATTGTCTTAGGCACTCTGCCACCAGTTTGTATCACTCTTATTACGTAGCACTGCTGCTAACATGATGAACTTAATGTGTTCACAGAGAAGTAAAATATATATATTTCTTAAAATCTTTACTATAAATCTTCACTATGCTCTACCATGACACTATGTTCTCTCTGGACTTGCACAAGGACACAGTTAAACTAAACCTCCTCCCACACCTACAACTACAAGTCTGCTTTAGCAGCATGGTTTGTTGATTTATATGATACCTTTCTCTCTCTCCTTGAACATGAGTTACACAGGAAGGTTCCCAAGCCGGTACTGACCAGACCAAAGCATCGGGAAGTGTGCCTCCAAAGCCTACATGCCTCCAAAGCCTACCTATTGGGATGCAGGGAAATAATGAAGACACATCAGCCGTTCCCCTGCAAGGTCAGCATCTTCGATGGAAAGCCACAATGGGCCTTCAAAAAAGGTGTTGCAGGCTCTTATAAATGGGAAGGGGGAGAAAGAAGAGGATTCTTCCGTCTAAAATACACCGCCCTTCCAATTAACCAGAGAGGTCAGAGGTCTGAGTAGGAAGGCATGAACTACCTGGGGGTTACCCAGACAAGACCTGCCCCATAATGGAAGACTGACCAGCAGCAACTCCTCCTCCCCTTCGTCGCTCACCTTGACCCTGACTTCGTAGGTGGTGAAGCGGCCCCTGCCGACGCCGACGGTCTGCGGGTTAGAGACGTCAATCTCGAGGAAGTTGCTGGGCGGCCCGTAGGCGTCGTTCAAGTTCTGCGGCTTGGTGATGAGGCGCCTGGTGTCCGCCACAGTCTCGGCCATTTCCAACGCCCGCCCGCCCACCCCTGCCTGCTCACTTCAGCCGGAGAGTCGCAGAAACAAACTGGCAGAAAAGAGGCAGCGGGGGGAGGGGGGGGAGAGACGACGAGCAGGGGGCGCGCAGATGCCCCAAGCAACCCGACGCCCTTCGCCTCGCGCTGTATTACCCGCAGTCGAAGAGCCAAAGCGACGCCCCCAAGCCTCACTCCGGCCCGGCCGCCGCCCGCCGTGGAGAAAGAGCACAACCTTTAGTTTTCGCGCAAAGATGCATGGGATTTGTAGTCTACTGTGACATCCATTTGCCCTAAGCATGACTTTAGTGAACTACAAGTCCCATAATTCCGTCGGAACCGGGGCGAGGAGGCGAACGAGAACAGAGCCTGAAGAATATTCTTTAAGGGCCCGCCGGGAGTGAAAGGGGGAAGGGGTAGAAGGCTTCAGTGGTCGTACAGATTGCTGGTCTAATCTTTCAGATGCTCATCATCTATAGTTGGCAAAGGATTAATGGGAAAAAAAGATCCCTCATCTTATTTCTCAGAAGGCGTTTTGAAATATTGGCCTTTTGTGCCATTCATGCACTAGTTAAGACATGTGAATGTTAATACATCATAGAAAACGGAAGGTTACTCTCTTCCCAAGCTTCCAATGTAGCTGTATCTTTAACACTAAAATCATACTGGTACATAAAATAAACTTGCGATCATATATAAAATAAGGCACCCCCAAGTCCATTGGTTTTCATTGCCTTATCCTGCATAACTGCTGACTTCCACCGTAGCAACTCCCAATTCAAGACTCCTAACGCATTGCAGGAAGACTTAAACATGTGCAAACATGTTGACTTTAGTTTTAAAGAAGAGGCAGAGCACATGTTTCGTGTGCAGAAGGTCCCATGCTCAATATCTGGAATATGAAAATCTATTGTAATTCCAGGAGATCACACTGGATGTTGCTAGCACCTGTGCTCCTTTCTGTTCACGTCATGTAAGAGAACTTTGCAATTTTAAAATTAAAAGCATTGATTTAGCCTACCTAATAATTTTCTCAAAGAACAAAGTCATTTATGACACAACACTTTTCAGTGTAGGGTACTGTAAAGGTTAGAGTGCTAGGCGAGGATCTGGGAGATCCTGGGTTGGAGTCCCCACTCTGCCATGGAAGCTCACCTTGGGCCTCTCATAGACTCTCAGCCTAACCTACCTCACCGGGTTGTTGTGAGAATACAATTGATAGATAGCTGCTTGGAGTTCCAGTGAGAAAGAAAGGTGGGGTGTATAAATGAGGTAACTAAAAATAAAATTTTAATTTTTTAAAATATTATGATGTCAGAATATAAGGTGTTCTCGTTAAAAACAGTTGGTGACAACTGGTGCCTCTCAAATTTAGTATTGTTAGGTAGGGCTTCTATGACAGTGAGTACACCAGTTCTGCCTACCCTGCTTAGTGGGGATTTTTCACAATCATTCTTACCTGAATGCTTACGTAGTCCATAAAAAAATCCTTTTTACTAGTCACTATAACACATCTTTGTTCTTACTAGCACTCATTTCTGTACTCCTGAAGTAAATTGACCAGATATTTGAAAGTATCTAGTGGCACATTATAGACCAAGCATAGGCAAGAAACATGGCCACCAAACGCTCAGACAATTATAGGAGCAATCCTAGGCAGGTTTACTTAGAAGTAAGTCCCATGTTATACAGTTCGGGGTAGGAAAGTGTCCTTAAGATTGCAGCCTATGTGAATAACTTCTAATGCTGTATATTTAGGAGGAAGTCCCACTAGATCAGGGGTAGGGAACCTGCGGCTCAAGAGCCGCATGCGGCTCTTCTGACCTTGCACTGTGGCTCCATGAGCCGAGCCGCAGGCCCCAACTGCTCACAGTCGGCTGGGCCACGCCGTGGGCTTCCCCTCTCGCCCATCCCGTTGGAGCGGGGTGGGCGCTTTCCCGGCAGCCGGCAAGGCCGCTGGCTTCATCCTTCCCCGCCCTGCAGGCAACAAAGCGGGCGCATCCATGCGCTTCTCAGAGTGAGCGGAGTAAAAGGTTTAAAAAACCCTATATATATAGTGTTATCTTTATTTTAAATGTCAAAAATTATTTGCGGCTCCAAGTGTTTTCTTTTCCCGTGGAAAATGGGTCTAAATGGCTCTTTGAGTGTTAAAGGTTCCCTACCCCTGCACTAAATCTTCTGATAAAACATGCTTAGGACTGGGCTAGTCGTGTGTCCTGTCAGTTTTGTGACTAATTCAATTTGCCGTCAGGCTGCACATTATCATACTTTGTTTAACCTGGTTGTAAACACTTTACTGAAAGAGGTGATAACTTTGCAATATAAAATATGGTGCAAATGCAAGATTATGTCAGTGTTCCAAAATCACTGGAAAAGTGATTGCACTATATTCAGCAGTGCTTGTGTAAAGTGGTTCTTGGTTACTTGGCTTTCAGATAAAACAGGTTAGTCATATTCTTGGAAAGAATCTAAATCCATCCTGTCTCTTCACAATTCTTGCATGCTCTGGTGAAAAAATCATTTCTGTAAGAGCCTTTCATCAGAATTTTAAGAAATGTGTCTAAACAAATAAATCGAATTGTGCAAAACTTATTTGTCAAAGAATGTTCTTTAACTTTGAATAGTCTTAAACTGTAAGATTGACTATATGTAATATGGCTGAAACTGCCAAATCAGAATAATGGGGGGGGGGGGGGCGACTTTGTAAGCACATAACAATAAATGCATACATTTAAAAATATTTCTGCATGTCCAGAAAATATAATCCAGATTTTGTATAGCCTCTAATGTTGGGATGATATTTGTAAGGATTTCTTCCAACCCTCTTCTAGTACACTTTCTAGATACTGTAAATCAGAATAGAAGTTGCTTGTTTCACAGGTAAATCCCTACCAGGGACACATTCTTCAACTAGATTAATGTGGCCAGGACATTTTTGTAGCCCAAAGAGCAAAAGTTACAATTTCACTGAAGAGAGATTCAGCAGTTTCAGATCCTGAATTAGAAGTCTGTTCTTAATCCTAGATCATGAATCAACAACATCATGTATTAGTCAGAATTGCTATGCTCTGCACTTACAAGCGGAGGGAAGTGTGTTTGAACATCTGGAGTGTCTTTCACTTCTGCATAATTGCAGCTACCCTTGTTAATTTAGTATTATTGGGAGGGCTTCTATAATACTAAGTAGCCTTCAAAGTGATGAATATTGGCTCCATTTTTCACCTGATTTCCCATAACATTGTGATGCCATTTATGTTTAGTGATAAAAGTACATAGCCTGCAATCTCTGATGGCTTTAACTAGTGTGACTTACATGAATCAAAACATTTGTGGGAGAGAAACCGAAATGGGTGTTTGTGGAAAGCTAAGGGTACCTGTTTATATTGTCAGACTATCTTAGTTTATCTTGGCAGTATATTGTGCAGTCCCACATGGGGACTGTGCATGTGCAGACCGGCTGTGGACTGGAATCAGCAGTGTAGCTAGGGAAAATGGAGCCTGGGGCAGACTCCAAGTTTTCCGCCCATTCCCATGGGCTCCAGGGCCCCCCCTCCCCCATTCTGCCCCCCCCCCCCCGGATGGGGCCAGGCAGGGGCTTGTGCAGCGGCCTCCACTGGCCCTGGTGGGGCAGGGTGAGGGGGGAAGGAGGAGGAGTGTGTGGGCAATTTTCTGCCACCCATGTGACCCTAACGGCATCCACTCGGGGCGCCTGTCCACACCCCTCCCCATGGTCACTATGCCACTGACTGGAATAACAAGCTTCCTGAAGCACTGCAAAAGTTCCAAAGTGCTCCCTCTCCCCCATCTCAGGAGCCAAAGGCAGCAATTTCCCTACCTAAATTCCTGACTTTTTAGCTCTGGCTTCTACATGGTGGAATGCACTCCCTGCAGACATTATAGCTCTGTGAAACAGTAAGCAGTTTCACAGAGTTTGCAAAACTGAAATATTTTGTCAGGCATATAATTGACACCGTATAGTGACAGAGCTATATTGGTCCCACTCTGTGCCCTCTTCCTGGGTGGAAATGCAAGTTTACTATATGGACAATGGCTATTAACTAAATCGCCATCAGGGAAATTTTATACTGAACGTTTTAATCATAATTAAATAGATAGGTAGGCAGGTAAGAGGAGGGAGGGTGGCATGGTTTAGCCCAGTCTCATCAGAATTTGGAAGGTAAGCAGGGTCACTACTTGAAACTCTGTAGAGGCAGGCAATGACAAATCCCTCCAGCTCAATCACTTGCCTGGAAAGCCCCTTTCTGGGGTTGTCATAAACTGGCTTCAACTTGACAACACTTCATACATCCACTAAGAAAAGGGGCCAGAGACTTACTTAGATTAAAGCGAGGAAGTCAGATCATGGGAACAACTAACATTTTTTGCTCCAATAGGAAATGCCAATGTTAAAAAGCTTGAGAAAAGCCCTCTAGTGGCAGGGCAGGGATTGCAACCAGGGGATGATGCGGCAAGGGAAGTGAATGCTCTGTAAACACATCTGTATTCACAGCAGGAATGATGAACACTTGAAGAAACTGTCTCCGTATGAAATCAGTCAAGACATATACACCCTTAGTGTACCTTAAGAAACCACCTATTATTCACTAGCAATGAAGGACTATTGGCATGGTAGAGCAGAATGGATCGTAACACTGTTTCACAGGCAGAAATATAAAAAGAAAATTAATAGAGCTCTGTAAGTCTCTCCCTACCTCATTCACTACTAGACTAAGGAGATACAGCAACACATACTTCATACTCTGGTATGCTATCAAGAACAAGTCTGACCCACACTGGAAATTTGACTGTGCCTTTAACAACGCTGTCTCCTTTGTCTAGTGTTATAATTGTACAGCTGGATCGGGCGTGCTTATGTCATTCCCACAGATGCACAATTAAAACCCTGCTGTTTGTAATTGAAAAGAAGGACCTGCATTATGGGAAAGGTATATTCCAAGTAATGCAGACAAGATTGCACCCATCTTCTCAATACCGCTTTTCTTGCAGAAATCTTCATAGCTATATTTAGCACAAATTTTGTCTCAAATGAATTCCCAGATGCTGTGATTGGAGGCATGCCCCAGGGTCGGTTCAGCCCCAAGAAAGACGGTACAGAGAAAAGGCATAACCAGATGTGTTTCCGCACTCCTACATTCCTGCTGGGTGACCTTGGGCTAGTCACAGTTCTTCGGAACTCTCTCAGCCCCACCTACCTCACAAGGTCTCTGCTGTGGGGAGAGGAAGGGAAAGGAGTTTGTAAGCCACCTTGAGTCTCCTTACAGGAGAGAAAGGTGGGATATAAATCCAAACTCTTCTTCTTCTTCTTCTTCTACTCAACGTCTTCTGAGCCTTGGCTTTTCCCCAAAAGAAAGGATCAGGATATACAGTAGGGGAAATTCAACACAGAATAAAGAGCTAGTACCAGAATACCTGAATACTTTAAATGAATTCAAATCTCCGGAGCCTGATGAACTACATCCCAAGGTATTAAAAGAACTGGCAGAAATAATCTCAGAACCACTTGCTATAATCTTTAGGTGTAATCTTTGAGAACTCCTGGAGAACAGGAGAAGTCTCAGCGCTGGAAGAGAGCTAATGTTGTCCCCATCTTCAAAAATGCAGGATTCAAAATGATCTGGACAGATTAGAGAACTGGGCCAGAACTAACAAAATTAACTTCAACAGAGATAAATGTAAGATTCTACACTTAAGCAGAAAAAATGAAATGCACAGATATAGGATGGGTGGCACCTGGCTTGACAACAGTACGTGTGAAAGGGATCTGGGAGTCTTAGTAGACCACAAACTGAACATGAGTCAGCAGTGTGATGCGGCAGCCAAGACAGCCAATGCAATTCTGGGATGCATCAATAAGAGTATTGTGTCTAGATCCGTGGTGGCGAACCTTTGGCACTCCAGATGTTATGGACTACAATTCCCATCAGCCCCTGCCAGCATGGTCAATTGGCCATGCTGGCAGGGACTGATGGGAATTGTAGTCCATAACATCTGGAGTGCCAAAGGTTCGCCACCACTGGTCTAGATTGAGGGAAGTAATTGTACCACTCTACTCTGCATTGGTCAGACCTCACCCAGAGTACTATGTTCAGTTCTGGGCACCGCAATTTAAGAAGGATATTGACAACCTGGAACATGTCCAGAGGAAGGCAACCAGAATGGTAAAAGGTCTGGAGTCCATGCCCTACAAAAAGAGACTTAGGGAGCTGGGGTGGTTTAGTCTGGAGAAGTGAAGGTTAAGGGGGGACATGATAGCTGTTTAAATATTTAAAGGGACGTCATGTCGCAGAGGGAGCAAGCTTGTTTTCTGCTGCCTCAGAGACTAGGACACGGAGGAATGGATTCAAGGTGTAGGAAAAGAGATTCCACCTAAACATTAGGAAAAAACTGCCTGCCTATCAGGGCTGTTTGACAGTGGAATTCACTGCCTCGGAGAGTGGTGGAGTCTCCTTTGGAGGTTTTTAAACAGAGGCTGGATGATCGTATGTCAGGAGTGCTTTGATTATGTGTTCCTGCATGGCAGGGGATTGGACTTGATGGCCCTTGTGGTCTCTTCCAACCCTATGATTCTGTGATTCTACAGGATTCAGAGTTTGCTACTTCATTCCACATGCAATATGTTGATACCATATAAGACAGAATATGAGCGCAGCACACAAACACAGTTTTTAGCCTACGGATTGTAGATCAAAAGGTTAAAGAGAGGATTTATTAAGAATGAGCAGTGACAATTTAAATAAATCAGATGTTGTTGCTGAAGATTATGCTGTGATTTTCTCCAATTATTCCTGACATTTCACCCATTCATATCATGATGAGAGTTAATAATGCAAAGGGGGGGCGGGGGGAAGACTCTCGTCTCCTTGTTTATTCATTGTTCTCAAGGAGCTAAGCTGTTTATAAGGAGAAGTTATTTGTTATTTAAATCACTTTTTCTGAAGTTGTTTATTTCCTTGTTTGAGTTTCTAAAAATATTGCTTCTGACGATTGCAATGCTTTTTTGAGATATCTGTTCAATTCAAAGTGATTTGTACTGGAATTTTTTGTTAAATGGGCCCAGGTGCTGATATATTTAACAAATTCAGAGTGAGTCAAAACTCATAAAAACTCAGAGACAAAAAAGAGAAAATCCATTCATAAAATTCATAAAAAGACATGATATTATTATCAAACTATGTACATAATATAGTACAAAATAATGTTAAATATTTTGCAAATCTCATAGTTCCCAGTTCATCTATCAAAATTTTTCATTTTTATTTTTTCTGTACATACAAAGTTGATTTTATTTTCAATGAAAATGGAGTAAAAAACAAAATAAACATTTTAAAGTCCCACTGATTCCAGTGGAAAAATTAGGCACACGTTTAACTTTATTGGAAGTCAATGAGACATGTAAAATCATAAATTTGCCTGGATTACATACATAACTAATTTGTCATGATTACTGTTTAAAATGTATTTACTGTATTTACATAAGAACATTTACAAGTAAAATGATAAATAGAGATATGTATATGCTACTTAGGAAACCTTAAAAATTCATATTACAGAGCAAAGCAGAAACCTTTCTATTCAGCGCAGAGGTTTACCACAGGGATTAAGGCTGCAGTGTTTTCCTGGAGGTAAGATGCACTGAGTAAAAAGAGATTTACTTCTAAGTAGATCTTATTAGAATTGCTCCTTAAGGATCATTTTAGGCAACAGGAAATAAAAATCAGGACTATACAGTTCTATAGTAAGTGGAACAATATTCCCTCCTCAAGTAAAGCACAGGAAAGTAGCCTTTCTGCACAGTATACATACATGAAGGGTTTCCAATCTTGTTGAGATCGTGGGTATCCTTGGAATTTTGAAAAAGGGGAATGGGGAACATGGTGTTCTGGGGTTTTTGGTTGCAAGCCAAACATCCTTTTACAATGTGGTGTAGTGGTTAAGAGCAGGTGCACACTAATCTGGAGAACCAGGTTTGATTCCCCCTGCCACTTATGCTGTGGAGGCTTATCTGGTGAACCAGATTAGCTTGTGCACTCCAACACATGCCAGCTGGGTGACCTTGGGCTAGTCACAGTTCTTCAGAGCTCTCTGAGCCCCACCCACCTCACAAGGTGTTTGTTGGGGGGGGGGGGGAGAAGGGAAAGGATATTGTAGGGCCCTTTGAGTCTCCTTTCAGGAGAGAAAGGAGGGATATAAATCCAAACTATTCCTCTTCCGGGGTCCTGTGTGGTTTCCGGGCTGTGTGGTTTCCGGTATTCCTCTTCTACAATTAAGGACAACTATTTCTGAATATATACTGCATGCAGATGGGAAAGGTACTGCTCCATTGCTTCTTCGGGAACAGTTCCTATGCCTGTGAAGCAGAGGAAAGCCAAAAGTATCTATCTGCTTTGGAGAAAAGATACTTCAAGGAAGAACCAAATGGGTGCCAGAAAACCCACTGGCGGGCAGTATGAACACATGGGCACCAGTGTTAGGAATCAGTGGCATTCCCTCTCTTCTCCAATGGAATCTGACAGCACACAGCTTCTAAGGAAGGAAGGAAAGACTAGTCACTAGATTGATAAGTAGGCAGACAGGTGTCTGTGTGCTAATGTCTGCCTTGGATTCTGTAGATGAGCAGCATGTAATAGATCTCCTCTAGAGACATCCCTTGGTTTTCCAACCGCGACTGTGTATTCTGCAACCACCCCATCTAACACCTTGGAAGTTCATTTGCCTCCACCTGAAAAACACACATCTGATTTTTAATACGGACTGACCTATGTCAGTCTATAACAGTGCAACTCTAATCAGTTACCCTCTTCTAAGTTCACTGACTTCAATGGATTTAGCAGGGTGTAACAGGGCTTACATTTTCATAGTACAACTCCTTAATTGTATGTCTGCTTGTGTGTATTTGTGAAAAATGTCAGGATAGCCTGCCACCCTATCCTCCAGCTACTTCTCTGGGAATAAGCCCCATTGAGTAGGATTCTGAATAGACCTGCTTATGATTGTTCCATAACAGTACAATCCTAAGAACAGTTGCCTTCTAAACTTATTCACTTCAGTGGACTTCTGTGTGCCTGTGTGTGCGCTAGAGAGATACAACTCAGATGAGCACTGCACTGTAAAACAATCTGCAGACACCTCTCCACTTGAGAAATGGATCGGACTTATCCAGCAGATATCTGGTCACAGCAACACATGATAAAAGCGCACTCATTGCCAACTCATGGTTTTCAGGGGCAAGGCATCTCCTCTGGGATCTAGGAAAAGGTGCCAATTCAAAACTTATGCTGAAGGAGGCTTTACAAATAAAATTTTTCCTTAGTGTCTTAGGGAGTTATGTGCACAGCTTTCAAATGGTGTGATGTGCATAGCATAGGATGGGATGCAAAGAAGAAGGACTTTGGGAAAATACTCCACTGATCCCCCACCCCCCACTACCACCACTGAATTGACAGGATACTGTAACAGATGGCCAAAGTGAGGCATCTGTATGCTCATTCTCCCTACTCCTGAACATGCACAGACAAAATCTGGTATTTGTTTACGGTATTTAACTTTATAGCACTCCTTTCTCACTGAGACTCAAGACTGATTTCAAAATACAGGAAAAATTAAATCAGCATAAGCTATGTAGTCAACAAATCAATACTAGTTTCTATATGAGCTGGTAACACCCTTTTTGATGCTTGAATTTCTTAACTGGGAATTCAATCAAGTGTTTTATTTTTTCTGAAAAAATATCTGGGTAACAGTCTTAGAAGATACAATTCATTCTGAATTCAATTTAAGTAGAATAGCAGAACTGGAACTACATTTTTGAAGGGAGGCAATAGTACAAAATTACTCCCCCTATATATATAAAATTCTTTTATATAAGTATATAGTGAATGTGACGGTGCTAGCTTATGTATACTGGTTTAACTCTATTCTGGCAAATTTGAGAGGAATAGTCATGCCTATCAATTAAAGCAAAGTCTGGTGGTTGCTTAAATATATTTATTGAGACAGAAACCCTTGGGGACTAGCATCTGACAAAGCAGGCCCAAATGCATGGCAGCTTCTGCTACATTCTGCTAGATTCACATCATACACATCCTAAATAGAGTTGCTCCCTTCTAAGTCTATTGAAGCCAGTAGAATGAGAAGGGTGTAACTCCACTTCAGGGTGGCACAGTTGATACTGCTGTGCCTGGTGATTTTTTGACATTCCAAATGTCTGGTATTAGTTTCTGGGGCTCAGGCCTGCTGGTTCATTACAGCAGAGGTAGCTAAATCAATAGTTCCACCTGCTGACTGTTAAAGAAGCGTGCAGGATGCTTGAAGTTGCACTCTATGGTTCAGGTCATGCTAGGAAAAAAAACCTGTAAATGAAGTCAAGGAGACTGCTAGGGCAACCCGTGAAAGAGATTTAAAAGGTTTTTCGAATTCTGCTTTAGACTTTTGAACTGCAAAAGGAACACAGTGTAGTAATTTGGCCCTGGCCAGCAACTGAAGCTGACCTATTCAGGCACAAATCAATACATTATTTGCTTCATTCATATCCTGTCTTTCTCCCCTATAGGAACCTGAAGTGGATGACTCCATTCTCCTCTCCTCTATTGCCTCCTCCAACAACCTTGTGTAGCTGCAAGTATGTAACCAACTGAAGGCCACAAAGTGAGGTTCTCAGAACAGCATGGATTGGAACCTAGGTCTTCTGGCTCCTACTTCAGCACTCTAGCCACTACACCACACTGGCAATAACTCAATTCCTTAATACCCCCCTCCCAAAATTATCATAAGAGTATTGCACTTTCTTGGCAAAAATTTATTTTAGGGACAATCGCTATTTATTTATTTAATTGGAAACTGTCTTTTCCTTGAGTCAGGTGCTCATATCATATGCAAACATACACCAGTGAAAACCATTAAGACAGGACACACTGTGAAACCATGCCAAATGTACTCATACAAAATTCTGTAGCTTTCAATAAAAGATCCAAGATTCAGCAGAAAGCCCTCCAAAACTCAGCTGCCATGAAAACTCACCTAAAAGGCTATTCGCATAGCAGTCTATCCTCCAAATGCAGAGGTACCATCCAGAAAGCCCTATGATTGGCTGCAAATGACCAAATGTAACAGAAAGGTCAGAGAGCAAAAGTGGTGAAGCTGCTATACAGAAAGGTGGTTCTTTGGGCAAAGAGGCAGTTCTCATAAGGTAATCACAGCCTTCTTATAAATGAGGTTCTTGGTAAGTAAGGGAAAATGTTTGAAGCATAATGTTTCAGTCAGCTGGAATTAGAAGGTACAGATATGCCAAGCTTTCATCTTTAATCTTAACAAAATTATCGCACACATGAATCTGCCTTTTACTGAATCCATCCACTGGTCCATCAAGATCAGTACTGTCAGACTGGCAGCTGCTCTTCAAAGCCTCTGGCAGAGGTCTTTCGCATCTTCTACTGCCTGGTCCTTTCAAGCTAGAGATGCTGGAGCTTGAATCTGGGACCTTGTATTGAAAGCAAGTACTTTACCACTTAGCCGTGTCCATCCCCCTAAATCCTTTACAGGTCAAATCAAAAGCAAGTGCTACTGAGGTCATAGGAGTTTACTTCCACGTAAGTACATAGAGGATTTGTGGGTTTTAAGTTGCTCAAATAACTTTTCAGTTGGAAATCAACCTGTACTCAGTGCATGGAAGTATTGGGGAACTGCTGTTGTTACATAAAGCTGAAAGCTGTTCTTCAGTCTAAAATAAGCTAGTGAGTAGCTGGCCTGACCACTTCATCAACACCATGAAAGTGCAATTAAAAGAAAGTACCAGTTCAGATTTTTTTAAAATGAAGAAAAAGGGGGAGATGCTTCCATGTTAAGTAGGAATGCTGAAGAACTGTTCTGAAGAATTACAACTCCCACTGTTGTGTGGAAATACACTTCTTCTGTAGGTGTTTTTAAGTACAATACACATGATAGGACTAGATCAGGGGTAGGGAACCTGCGGCTCGAGAGCCGCATGCGGCTCTTCTGCCCTTGCACTGCGGCTCCACGAGCCGAGCCACCGGCTTCATCCTTGCCAGCGCTGCAGGGAGCAGGACGGGCGCACCAATTGCCCGCGGGCGGCTGGGCCGCGCCTTGGGCTTCCCCTCTCACCCGCCCTGTTGGAGCAGGGTGGGCGCTTTCCCGGCAGCCGGCGAGGCCGAGCCACTGGTTTCATCCTTGCCCACCCTGCAGGCAGCAGGGCGGGACCAATGCGTGGCCAACTGGGCGGCCCCTCTCGCCCGCCTTGTTTGAGTGGGGTGGGTGCTTTCCCGACCGCCAGCAAGGCCGAGCCGCTGGCCCCATCCTTGCCCACCCTGCAGGCAGCAGGGCGGGTGCATCCATGCGCTTCTCAGAATGAGTGGAGTAAAAGGTAAAAAACTCCAATATATACAGTGTTATCTTTATTTTAAATGTCAAAAATTATTTGCGGCTCCAAGTGTTTTCTTTTCCCGTGGAAAACGGGTCCAAATGGCTCTTTGAGTGTTAAAGGTTCCCTACCCCTGGACTAGATAAAGGCAAACTGAAAATAGGTGCAAATCTGATCCACAATACAGTCAGGCTTCTCTTCAGTCCTTTTCATCACATCACCTCCTACTTGATTCTTTTTAACTGGAGATTTTAGGGATTTAACCCAGGTCCTTATATATGCCAAGTAGATGCTCTGAGTCGCAGCCCCTCCCCAGACACATGAATCTGGTGTAAACTGAACCAGAACCTTTGTCATGAATTATGAAAGAAAGCTTGATATTGAAATGGTAGTGCCATTTGTTGTATAGGCATGATTATGTATGCTATGAGTGCTGTGTGTTATCAACACATGCAGATCTGTTGATGAAGT
The DNA here is from genome assembly GCF_021028975.2 of Sphaerodactylus townsendi. Lineage (NCBI taxonomy): Eukaryota > Metazoa > Chordata > Lepidosauria > Squamata > Sphaerodactylidae > Sphaerodactylus > Sphaerodactylus townsendi. The sequence continues at coordinate 122,913,984 of NC_059425.1, read as the reverse complement.
TCTTTTGATGAATAAAACAAGCATGGCAGTGTTTTATAGGCTATACTCAGTGACATTCACAGACACATACGGCCATACCTTCGTATCCCAGGTAGCATCTCACATTCCCTGTGGGATGGTCACCACCCTATTCAAGCTGAGCATTATAGAAAATACACGTCATGTAACTTGTTAAATAGTGGGATAAAAGTGTGAGGGCAGAAAGTCTACAGATACAATACCACACACCCTTATTCAGGAAAAGGCTTTAAAGTGTTTGTCTTGAATCGGGGGAACCTGAGTTCAGAATCCTGATCTGTCATGATCAGGAATAGTTCTCTGCCTAAGAAATCTAAAAATTGCCTGGGGTACCAAAATGTGTGAGGCAACAGGCATGACTTGCAACTGTCACTGCCTTCCAGACTGGGTCTCAGGAAGGGTATGCAGCCTAGCCCTGGAGCAGCATGGAAGGAGGTGTGTGCCATCTCACCTGCTGCTGCCACCCAGCTCCAACAGCTTCTAGAGGCATTCTGCACCTCCTTGGACCTAAGGAAGCAAAATGTGGAGAGGGAGAATATGCCTATGCTGCCATCTTGGCTCCAATGAGGTGCAGGAGTCAGTGGAGAGGGACACATAGGGGGTGGCACCCCCCCTCCTGCCTGGAGCCAGTATAAGACTTGTTATATATTTACTTCTATCCTCAATATAGACCCAAAGAAGCTTACATCATTCTTCTCTCCTCGATTTTATTCTCACAACTCAACCCAGTGAGGCTGTGTCTGACCCAAGGTCACCCAGCAAGCTTCCATAGCAGAGTGTGGATTCAAACCTGATCCTCCTAGATGGTAGCCCTACAATCTAACCAACACATCACTAGAAGGTGGGGTCAGGCAGTAGCAGCAGGAATGGGGGGGGGGGGGATTATTACTTCCTTCTCCCATGCTACACTTTTGCCACTTGGATCAGCCAGTGAGTTGAAGAGACTCTGGCTGATTCTGCATGGGCCAAAAACAGCAGTGTGAAAATGGCGTGAAAACAGTATAAACCCTTTTACACTGTTTTAAATCCTTTTACACCATTTTCACACCATTTTCACACTGCTGTTTTTGGCCCGTGCGGAATCAGCCTCTGACTTTGGGAGAGTTACGCTCTCCATCTCACCTAACACACAGGGTTGATGCAAGGATACAGTGGGGAAGGGGGGGGGGATCACAACTGCCACCCTCAGTTCCTTACAGGAAGGGTGGGATAAACAAGTCTTGAGAGACAAAGGAAGAATGTACTTCCTGGTCAAACTGCATAAGAGCGTTAAATAATATTACAGGCAAGTTGGTGGAGGGGCTGTGGCTCAGTGGAACAATATGCACTTTTTAATAGAAGATCCCAGATTCAGTGTCTAGGGTTGCCAGCTCTGGGTTGGGAAATTCCAGCAGATTTAAGGGTGGACCCTGGGGGAAGGCAGGGTTTGAGCAAGGGAGGGACCTCAGTGTGATATAATAATGTCATAGGTTTTACTCTGCAAAGCAGCCGTTTTTTTCAAGCTGTAATTCCAGGAGATCTCCAGGCCTCACCTATCCTAGCATCTCCAGATAAAAGGATCAAGTTGTAGAGGATGTGAAAGACCTCCTACCTGACTACTGACAGCCAACACCGGTCAAAACAGAAAATACTAACCATAGTACATCAAAGATCTAACTCCAAATTCCTGTGTTCAGCGAATCGGCTTTAGGGCTGCAAACTCTCACAAGCTTACTTGGAAACAAGCTTGTTAAAAAATAGAGGAATGGGACCACCAGTGATCTTGCATAAGCTTTTCAACTTTACTGACACGCGTCAAAGGTTGTCAACCTCCAGGTGGGGCTGGAAGTTCTCCCAGAATTATCACTGATTCCAGACTGTAAAGATCAATTCCCCTGGAGAAAATGGGAACTCCATGGCATTATACCTCACTGAGGTTCCTTGCCATCCCAAAGATGACCCTATCTAAGCATCTCCTCTAACATTTCCAGGAATTTCCCAAGCCAGAATTGGCAATTCCACAAATGTACTTATAAGTCTGTAACGACCGTTTTTAATGAAGTGTGGTACAGAAGAGTTGCAGTTCTCTGACACAGAATAAGTAAAGATATTAACGATATTAATGACATATTTTTAAAGAAATACTGTGCTTGCAGCCTGTATGCCTCATATTATTTATTATTATTATTGACAAAAACAACAAACACATTTTATCACAACCGTCGGATCACTGGTTGGTGTTGGCCTTCTTTGCGCTTCGAGTTCCACCCTGGAACTTAGGAAGACATGATGTATCAGCGTAAAATGTTTGCAGAGCTGAGTGGAGTAGCTTTCTGCATTTGGCAGACAGTGATTTTATTGGTGTTAAGTTGTTGCAAGTACTGTCCCAGGGATTTTGGAACAGCACCCAGTGCACCGATCACCACTGGGATCACTGCTGCTACTGTGTGCCATAGATGCTGCAGTTCAATCTTTAAATCTTGACATTTTGTAATTTTTTCAAGTTGTTTTTCTTCGACCCGGACATCATTGGGTTTTGTAACATCAATAATCCACACTTCGTTGTTCTCAATGATGGTAATGTCTGGTGTGTTGTGCACCAGTACTTTATCTGTTTGAATTCTAAAGTCCCATGATGGGCCTTTCCCCATTTACCTTCTGCCCCGCGCTACTGTAGGCAAGTAGCGCGGGGTCCCCGGCACTCCCCACTACTTTCGCCAGAGGCTATGCGACAATGAAAACAGCCTCTCGACGCTGTTAATAAATCCGCCCCCCTCAGCGCGCTTCATTTCTGGTTCTCTTCCAATCGGCCCGTGGAAGCTCGTGGCTGGCGCTTTTCAGAGTCGATAAATGATCTTTGCGCTGAGAGCAGCGCGGGGCATACGGGGGTCGTGGCAAGTGGGGAAATGCCCAATATTTGGCTTGCTGATTTTTGATAAGTATTATGTTTCCACCAGTTCTTGGCTGCGGGAAAACCATAATTTTTATATAAATTCCAATGAATCATTTTAGCCACTGAATTATGCCGCAATTTATAATCAGTTTGCGCGATCTTCTTGCATGAGCTGAGTATGTGATCCACAGTTTCATCCACTTCAGTACACAATCTGCATTTGGCATTGTTAGATGTTTTATCTATTTTTGTTTTTATTGCATTTGTTCTAATTGCTTGTTCTTGAGCAGCGAGAATTAATCCTTCTGTTTCTTTTTTTAGCGTTCCAGATGTTAACCATTGCCATGTTTTGGCAACGTCCACTTTTCCACTGATTTTATCTACATATTGACCATGTAATTCAGTTTTCTGTTCTTTCTTTTAAAGTTCTACTTCAGTATTCTTTTTTTGCAGCAGACACCTTCAATAAGTTCAGATTTTTTTTTACTTCTTTCAGGGCTGGTTGTTGACTGCCCTTGATGTAATCTGCAAAAGCATGCTTTTCTTTTTCTGCAGTTTGTTTTACTTGCAGTAATCCTCTGCCACCAATTTTGCAGGGCAGATATAATCAATCAGTGTCACTATGAGGATGTAAAACGTAGTGGATCGTCATCAATTTTCTGGTTTTTCTGTCCAAAATGTCTAAATCAGCTTGAGTCCAGTCAATGATGCCAGCAGTGTAATGAATCACAGGTATGGCCCAGGTGTTTATGGCTTTGATAGTGTTTCCACCATTTAATTTTGTCTTCAATGTGTTTTTTAACTCTTTGTGTATTTTCTTTGCTGACTGCAGTTTTAACTTGACCATGTTTGATGTTATCTAGTTCCAGAATGCCCAGGTATTTGTAGGCTTCGTTCATGTTGTTTTTGCTCATTTAGCCATTGAGCATTTGAATTTCTTCACTGTTTTTTATTTGTGCTTTATTTATAATTATTGAGGCGCATTTTTCAAGTTCAAATTTTGATATATCTGTACTGAAAATTCTGACTGTGTTGGTCAATGATTGTTTTTCATTTTCATTTTTTCAGTTATTTTTATTATTTATTATTATTGTTATTATTTATTAAATGTAGTATACAATAAAAAACAACAAACAAAGCAATATACAACAAAATACACACAATATAATAAGAGAAATACATTAAAATATCTTAAAATCAATAGCAGCAATATAACTCGCCTCACATTTATAGACGGGGTTGTATCCACACGAGACGTGTATTAACCACATCTCAGGCCACCCTTTGGTTCGGCTCACTGTGGCAGGAAAACTCTACTTCCCAGCATGCAATGGCATCCGGTTGTTTCCTACCTGCCTTCTGGATCGCGCGCGGCATTCTGGATCTCGTAGTTTTTCTGAGGGAGGGCTAAGCGTCCGAGTCGAAAGTGGCTGCATTCACCTTGATTGAAGCGGTGGCCGCCGTTGCAGTGACCGTGATTATTAATTTCCAATACAGCTAGTTTTGGGCGAAGGGGTGGGCGGAGCTTCGGCAAGATGGCGCCGCCCGTATCGCCCTTGGTTACTGGGTGTTGCTTTCTGCGGGCAGTAGCTCGACACGCGGCCCTCTGGGCATCCGGGTGGTCTGAGGTCGGCGCTCCGCGGAGAGGTCAGTGGCTCTTGGTTGGGTGGGGGTGGGTGGGGGGGGGGGCGGTGACGGCCAATGGCCATCCGGAGGGGTCACTGCTGAGACTGGGGTGTGATGATGACGCTTCACTTCGGAGTCCTGAGAGAACCCTCCCCCAGCCAGGAGCCGGCGATGCCGCTTCCTATTCGCTGGCCGGTAAAGCCTTGGTACTTAACAAATTATTTTTCTTTTCCGCTGTAGGTGCAAATGTATTGGTGATCCCACCTTGGCCTACATTTCTATATAAGAGACCTTTGCGGAATTGCGATGCTTGGTCTCTTAGGTCTTTCAGGGGAAGTCCAGGTTGTTTTATGGCGACAACGGCGACGTGTGAGAGTAGCTGAACAACATCTGTGCATTTTAATTTCCAGAGCAGCCGTGTTAGCTTGTTATGCCAAAATTAAAAAGGGAGCCTTATGGCACTTTAAGGACTAGCATACTTCATGTAGCACAACATTTCCTGGACTGGAGCTCCCGTCACCTGGTACGGGAAGTGAAATCTTGGGGTTAATTTGTGTATTTGCTGACTGAAGTTTCAACCGAGGTATCCTTAGCTGCTCCATGTCTTTAATCCTAGTCAGCTATTTGCTATGAATTAAAACCCTAGAAGGACTAGCCTATTATTAAAAAAATGAAGGTTAGAGCAAGTCTTCTCATAGTAAGAGAGTGTATTAGTGTGCTCTGGTGAACTGTCACAACATTTGTCTGCTATTATCTGATTTATTTAAATCCATTGTAAAGCAGCTTTTGAACTGGTGTTACATCAGGAGTTGACCAGGACTGTTGTTCATCTACCAGACTTTCTGCAGCTCCTTTATAATTTGTTGATGACTAAAGAATCTTATCATCAGATCATCACTGGAGTAGATGGCTCAGCCAATGTTTTACAGGTGCTTCAAAGCCAAATGAGATAAACATGAAGAGGATGCCACTTCTTCATGTGTTTATTTAATTTACACCTCACTGTTCTCAAAGTGTCTTGCCTCATTCCCTTCCCCTCACAATAATTAGGGTAAGGTTATCCAGCAAACTTTCATGGCAGAGTGTGAATTCATACCTAGGTCTCCCAGATCCTAAGTGACGTCAAGTACTGACCACTACACTGGACTGGTTTTTGGGTCTGTCCTGATTATCATTGTTGCCTTGGATTCTCATGAGTATAAGGGCATGAATAGTCAATGAAACTGATGGTGTCTCATCCAATATGCTTTGACAAAAAGTCTGGCCAAGTCTGAATATTACCCAAGATACAATATCATCGCTCCTGCGCAGATCTTAAGCTCTGATGCTCCCATATGGAAACATGTTAAATTAAATTAGAGTTTTGCTTTCAACTACCTATGTTTATGAAAATGTTAGTCACAAATATGGATGAACATTTTTACAGTACAGGTGTTTGTTAATTCCATTCTGAAACATGACATCTCAAACCCACCCCCCCACCCCCAACCCCAAAACACATTACTGGATTAATTATGGATTGATGCAAAGCAATAAATCTTAACTTTTCAATCAAAAATATGTTAATCAGTGTCAATCAGTTCAGTTGTTATTAGCAAAGCTTACATTCTCATTGTTAATATAACCTTTTAAATTAAAAACTGCACAAGTAAAAAGATTATATTCATACTTCTGAGCAATTATGTACATTTTCATATTCTTATTTACAATAGGTAAGTAGGTTTGAGTACGTAGTATAAAAGTTAAGTGACAGTGCATTTACTTAAATTATCCAAATGAAAAGGTTTGAAGTTATTAGCCTGAGCTTTGGGGTTTGTACAAGATAAACAGTAAACTGTCATGGAATATATTAAATCATAAATATTAAACACTTGAGTTGTGAGATATTGAAGGTGAAGCAGGTAGAAGGTAGTAGAAGTATGAACATGGAAAATTACAGTCTTATTAAGTGTCACTCCTATATTTTTACTACAAATATATGAAAAGAACAAAAAATCCAGTAACATCATCTTAAGCAAAAGAGAGAGAAAAAGATGAGCAAGAGGGGAACATACTGACAGATTTAAAATAAGCAGTTGCTAACATTATTAACTGAAGACAAAATAATAAAAGATATAAGCTAAAATTCAAGTAGGCTTTCTAAATAGTAGAAGTATTCACTGAAGAACAAACAGCATAGGAAAGTTGTGGGGTAACTATTATGTCTCATAATATAAATTACAACTAATGTACATGTTTTTCTTTGTGGTTGCCACTCAAATATTGCTCCATGTGGAAGATTCTTTGATGCAAAGTAACATTTAAATGCCTGCATTGAACATACTGATTTAAACAAAATTGTGCTCCATCAATACAAACACAGTCCACCAGCCATTGTAGAATGCAGGAGTCTGACAAATGTTTTTGTAGTTCTGGATGGGAAGCAAGAAAAAGAGCTTCACTGAGCATATAATTTGCTGGATTGGTGGGTCACAACTTGTCTCTGTTTAGGCTAACCTGCATGCTAAACCTTATGTATTTTTTAGTAACAGGCAGAAAGTAATAGCTAAATTGGCCCCAGAAAAAGGTTTATAGTAAGGAAATCTAGTCCAGCAAAAGTGGAAAGAACTTGGCAGTTTTTCAGACTGACAGAAAAATAATTTGTATTTTACAGCTTATGCAATTCAGGCAGCTGAGCAAGCAACCAGTAGCACTCCAGCAGATGCTAATTCTAAGGCACTATTGGTTTGCAATGGACCTTTAGAACATTATGAATTTCTAGTCAAATCAGAGGAGCTAAAGAATGATGAACAACAACGGAAAGTCATACAGTGTTTACAGAAGCTTCATGAAAGCCTTAAAGACTACAGTATCAGTTCAAAACACACCTTATCAAAGGTAAGGCTGTATTGTCATCATTGTAAGGAATCCCTATTTTTTAAATGTTCAGATTAGGTTTATTTTCTGACACATGACCACTGTGCGGTACTATTTAACCATCCCTTTTTAGAAATAGTCACATAAGAAATGGGTTGAGTCAGCTCACTAATACAAATGAGCTTGGCTTTTGAACCATGGTATCTCGTCTCCAAAAGTATCAGTGTTCACGAGGCTGCATTGGCAGGCTAAATCAGCAGCATGTTTGAGCATTATTTCCACATAAAATAATTTAAAAATTAGATTACTTATTTAGGTATTAATAATAGACAAGAACCTCCACCCAAATTTCACTGTGGGCTCTGAGTGAGCACAAGTATTTCTTCCACTGATTTCAGTAGGGGAAGCTTCACAAGGCCAGCAGGAACATGTAAGCTGAAGTAAAAGAGGATTTTGCTATTAAGGTAGCTGTGCGTGCTCTATATATTAAAGTTCCAATGTGAATTGAAGATTGGCAGTTTACAAAAAAATCACCTCTACTGCTTTACAAAGGTCATTCCTTTTTTCCAAAATCTGTTTTGTTGTCAGTGAGTAGACTGTGTTGACTCTGCTTAGCTTATAAGTGCTCTACAAAATTACTGTGACAATCACTGTTTTATGCCACAGATGAACCGATAGACCCTCAAGTAATTGGATTATCCTGCTTTAATAGTGGAAAGGTAGTAGTCTGGCCCTGCAATGAACCTTTTGCAAGAAGATACTTATATAAAGCAGTGGTGCGACCGCACTTGGAGTACTGTGTCCAGTTCTGGTCGCCGCATCTCAAAAAGGATATTGAGGAGATAGAAAAAGTGCAGAGAAGGGCAACAAGGATGATTGAGGGACTGGAGCACCTTCCCTATGAGGAGAGGCTGCAGCGTTTGGGACTCTTTAGTTTGGAGAGGAGACGGCTGAGGGGGGATATGATTGAAGTCTACAAAATTATGCATGGGGTAGAAAATGTTGACAGAGAGAAATTTTTCTCTCTTTCTCACAATACTAGAACCAGGGGGCATTCATTGAAAAGTGGCTCCCAGTGGAGTTCCGGATCATCCACAAGGTATGGGTATTAACCTTTAAGGCTTTGCGCGGCCTGGGGCCCTCGTACCTTCGGGACCGCCTTACCCCATATGTCCCTACACGGCCTCTGCGCTCAGCAGAGGCCAATTTACTGGTGGTCCCCGGCCCCTCAACGGTACGGCTGGCCTCCACCCGGGCCAGGACCTTTACAGCCCTGGCCCCAGCCTGGTGGAGACACTTTCTCCCACACCATCTGTCCAGACCCTGCGGAATCTTGGAGGAGTTCACTTGGAGGACCTGTAAGACCGAATTGTTCCACCGGGACGCTTTGGGGAGGCCAGCCGCTGATAGTGTGCGCCCCTCCTGCCCCTCCCTATTACCACTCTGGGAGTTACAACATCTATACCGCCCCCCTCTCCGGGAGGGGGTTCTTATTGATAGTTTAATGTTGGACGCCATATGGTTTATATGAAACGCTGTAATTTTATGTAATTTTATGTAATTTTTATAGTTAATAATGTTATTGCCTTATTGTTGATGATACTTGTTGTACACCGCCCAGAGCCCTTAGGGGATGGGGCGGTTTTATAAATACAATTATAAATAAAATAAATAAATAAAAATGCTGGGGGGAAGAATTAGGAATAAAAGGAATAATAAAAGGAAATAAGGAATAATAAAAGGAAACACTTCTTCACGCAACGTGTGATTGGTGTTTGGAATATGCTGCCACAGGAGGTGGTGATGGCCACTAACCTGGATAGCTTTAAAAGGGGCTTGGACAGATTTATGGAGGAGAAGTCGATTTATGGCTACCAATCTTGATCCTCTTTGATCTGAGATTGCAAATGCCTTAACAGACCAGGTGATCGGGAGCAACAGCCGCAGAAGGCCACTGCGAGTAGCAGAGAGCTGGACTAGATGGACTTTGGTCTGATCCAGCTTGCTTGTTCTTATGTTCTTATGTTCTAAGATGCCAGAGTCAGACTGTAAACATTCCACTACACTTATGTTTGGTACCTGAAGTGAGAACTGTAGTTGGAGAGGGAAACAAAGATCTTATGGAAGACAATAGTCATGTGCTGGCAGAGAGCCAATAGGTATACAGGAGTAGATAGAAAAACAATGAAACAGAAAGGATATACAGAATATTGGGCAAAATAATGAGATCGAGAACATTTAACAAAATGATAAACTGTCCATAATAACATCGGACCAATGTTCTATTTAGCCCAACACTGGCTTTTATCAGCTGTCCAAAACTGTTTCATATTTTGGGTGCTGTGTGGTTTCCGGGCTGTATGGCCGTGTTCTAGCAGCATTCTCTCCTGGCCGATTTAAGCCTCGTCTGTGCCTAGCATCTTCAGAGGGATGCATGAGTAGCGTCAGGAGAGAATACTGCTAGCTTCGAACATGAGCCATACAGCCCGGAAACCACACAGCACCCAAGTGATTCCGGCCGTGAAAGCCTTCGACAATACATTGTTTCATATTTATTATTTAAGAGTATTTTACCTAGAGATATTGGATATTTGTCCTTGGAGTCTTTTGCATAATATGCAGGGATTCTGTTACTTGAGCAGTTTACTAGAGATTGAAATAGCAGATAGTGTCAGTACTCCTACAAGAGAAGAAAAACTATCTTCATTAGCCTATGGAATATATGTATTGGGCCATGGCTAAGCAGTAGTATGTGCTTTACATGCTGCTAAATTGCATCTTCGGCTAAAAAGGTCAGATAGCAGATGACGCGAAAGACCTTGGAGAGCTGCAGTAGACAGTATTGACCTTTCTATAGTCCTATGGTGTGTCTCATTTTTTTAGGTATTCATGCAGCTGTTTCATCTGAGGTCAAAACAGAATTACTAGATAACATTATAATACTAGAATGAAGCCATGTATTACCTTTAAATAGGAAATAGGCCAACATTTCTGAACTATTCTGTTTATATATTTTAATAGTGCCATTCATTGTAAAGGGGACAGTGGCAGTGAGCAATAGGGTCACGCATTTCCTTGTCTCAGACCCTTACGTACAAGTTCTCCTCAGACCCTTATGTACAAGTTATTTACCATCATTTTCAGCCATAATCAGCATTTGCTGTAGGTTTGCCACCCTGGAATTACAACTGATCTCCAGAGAGATCATTTCCTTAGTAAAATGTGTGACATTATATCCCACTGAGGTCCTTCCACAGACTCCACTCCTCAAGTCTCCAATTATTTCCCACTAAGAGATTTTCCCACTAAGAGATTTTCCCACTAAGGGATTTTCAAATAGTGGGTTTTTTGTATGGCGTAAATATATTCCTACAAGTTTGTTTGGACCTATACAATTTTAATCTGTAAATATAATTAGGATTTTTTCATCTTCCAATGGATCTCTCTTTCTTATTCAGTTGGAGAGATCCTTCGCAGTCTGTTTGGGATTTTACCAACTTGAAGAATTGTGTGTCATCTGCAAGCTTGTCCCTAATATCAGATCACTTACGAATAAAACTGACTTCTTGCATTTAACAAATCCTTAGATTAAAACTAATGGTGAATGACTCAAAATGAATATAAGAGCCCTTCTGAATCCGACCAGTCCAGCACCCTGTTTTACACAGAAGTCAACCAGTTTAGAAATGCTTAGAATTTGTCATTTTGTTTTTTGGGTGTTGTAATGCAGATATATCTTAATTGTCCGTGTTAATAGGGATGCTGAAAAAGTCCTTTGGCTTCATGCAAATGTCTCAACATATACTCTGTTTGATTACAGTAGACTGCAGTATTAATTTTCACACACTCCCTCCTCTTCTGCTTGCATATCACGCTGGGATTGAAAAGTAGATAGTCAAAACTAATTTGTTTTTACATCCAGTTCATGCAGTTTTACATATTGTGGTTTGTATCTTGCTTACAAATAAGGATTGAACCGTAGTTTGGAATCCTGAGTTGTAAATAAGAATCAGACTGCAGCTTCTTAAAGCTCATGATTCAGATGTTCCAATACATTTCTGTTTACTGAAGGCTTGCTCGTTTTGCAGTTTCAAGCCAACAGGAGACAGTTTTAAGTAGGTTTATTTTCAAAGAAACATGGGCAGACTCCACTGGCTCTTTACATATACAGCACATTTATTCCTATTCCCAATTCCACTAGGCCCTCTCTGCTCTCCCATTGGCTGAGGATACTAAGAGTTACAACTCTCCGGTCCGCCTATTTACAAGTTGCTCCTTGATATGTTGCCCCTCCCATATTCTTCCTACATGTTCATTATAATACAGTTTGTTGTCAGAGCAGGAGGAACAGTTAATATAGCTATCTCTTCTTGAGACCTAAAATATTGGAAGACTAATATCTGACCTGGAGGCACCAAACCTCCAGCATTTGACCCCCCCTTGTCCCTAGGCAGATACGCCACTGCTTAGATGGTGGATGTCAAGGGGTCCTAGTCCCTCAACCTCAGGTAGGGCTGCCACCTATTTCTTTGACATCCTATGTTCAGAGTTTGAAGAACAAAGTATCCAGCCTTATCCAGGTGTTAACCCTGTAAGCCACCTCTGCAAGGTTGACCAACTGCCTGCTGAGTTCCAGCCAAATCAGTCATGCAGTAGCTATGCCAAATTTGGCCAAATCCAAAGAATTTGGATGATCTTATCATAAAGATGATAAGATTTACTAAACTAGTGTTCTAAAAAACAATTTTAAAAGATATTCAAGATAGAGTAAAAACAAGAAAACGTAGCTAACTCAAGTTCCTAAACATGCCTGGCAGAGTTTGGTGACTCCAGGTCTAGGCTTCTGCCTAGATTCTAACCCAAAACGCTTCCAAATAGTTTCACTATCTATTAAATTCTAACCAAAATCCAACTTGAGACACAAAATTAGCTCTTGTACTGTATCTTTAAAAATCATGACCTGAATACTGACTTTACATACTTGTAAACATTGCATTTTTATTTTATAGAATAAATAGTTTTAATGCTCTCCTTCCTCCAAGGACCATTGTAAGGACCGCTGTAATATGAATGTGTTCTGGCTTGGATTGCCATTTATCTTATTTAAAACTGACTGTACTTCCGGTTTTTCTAACTGACAATTAAAAAGTAGGGGTGGGGAGGCTAAGTTATAGTTAGGTGATCATTTTAATGTCTGCTTATCATACCTTCATAACTTGTGATCTTCAAGGCTGAATGCACCCCACCAGACATATATACCATTAAGGCTGGTAAACTTTCTATTTTATGGCCTCGGACAGGTTGTCAAGCATCTAGCGAGCTTTAGTAAATAGCACATGGGCTATGTTCAGCCTGCTAGTCAACAGTTGAATAAGCAGTTGAAAATCGACTGGATTTTGCTGCTACAGAGTAACTGTTGTTGGAACACTTTTTAGCAATTCTTGGATAAAAAGTTTGATAAATATTACAGTATGAATACATACCTTCATGATGTGAATCTTGATAAATATTACAGTATGAACGCATATCTTCATGATGTGAATCAATCTATATATCTAATTCTTAACATGGGCCATCTGAGGATACTTAAATCCAAAGTGGAGGGGGGGGGGGCATAGATAAGATAGTTTGTTCTACAAGTCTGAGAAAAGTGCCAAGGTTCCAGAAAGATTTAAAATTAAAATTGTCTAATATTAAATTACACCCCAAGTTTTGACTTTTTATTATTTTTTTATTTGTTTAATTTATTATACTGCCCACCCCCAAAGGGCTCTGGGTGGTGTACAAATAAAACACTTAAAAGTCATAAAAACAATTAAAACAGAATAATGTAGAAAATAAAGGCAACACAACTCAAAATCTAATGTTGGATGGCAACCCGTTTTACACAGTAGCTTGACTGAACTGATGAAACAATACTGACGTCCTTTAATTAATGCACATTTCTTTTTTCTTTGCTTTTTTATATAGACACAATTAAACATAATGTTCTTTTCCCTTCTTCACCTGTAGTTATTTTCAAGACACAAACTTTTAAAAGGCCTTTATGTCTATGGAGATGTTGGTAAGTTTGAAGTGTTTTGCCAGTGTATTCAACCAATGAGTATCTAAGTGTTGGTCTAGCTTAATGTTTACATATTTCCTCCAAATTTAATCAATGGTTATAATTAAACATTTTAATTTTGTTACTAACAAACAATATGACTAAATATTGATTGGTGTCTTGGTGCTGACAACCAAGGAACAGTTGGATGTATCCGTATTAACGTTGTTTCATTTTTGCTGCACAGATTTCTAAGGAACCTACTGGTTCTAAGGGAAATATGACCAATTGCTGGGGTAAATGTAAAGAGGAGTCTGTTTGTATTGTCGAAGGTTTTCACGGCTGGATTCAACTGGTTCTGGTGGGTTTTCCGGGCTGTGTGGCCATTGTCTTGTGGATTTTGTTCCTAATGTTTCGCTTGCATCTGTGGCTGGCATCCTCAGAAGTGTATCACAGAGAGAAATCTGTTACACACAGTGGACACAGTGTGTGGCGGCGGAGGAGCTCTCCCTCTGTGACCTACACCTCTAGGATTTGCCAACCCCCAGAGGGTGTTGCCCTCCCATTGGGCAAAGGTGGGTAGTTGCCCAGGTATGCCACCTTGTGGGTGAAACGCTAAAGAAAAATGGAGAGTTGCGTTTATTACTTGTGGGATTTTTTGTATTTTCAGTGTTTTTTGGTTTTTGGCCTGCAGAGGGTGCAGTGTTTAGGCTAGCAGCACCAAAATTTCAGGGATTTTTCAGGAGATTCTCCTGATGATATCATCTAGGTTTGGTGAGGTTTGGTTTTGGGAGTCCAAAGTTATGGACTCCCAAAGGGAGTGCCCCATCCCCCATTGTTTCCAATGGGAGCTAATAGGAGATGGAGGCTACACCTTTGAGGGTCCATAACTTTGGACCCCCTGAACCAAACTTCACCAAACCTGGAATTGATATCCTCATCAGTATGAAGTCTCACGAAGATACTCTGAAATTTTGGTGAAGTGAAATTATATCTTAATAATTGCACCTGACAGCCAGAGCACCCCTTAAATTTCCCCAGATTCTCCTTTTTAAATCCACCCCCTTCCTGCCAATGTGCTTGTTTTCTTTTTTTTCTTTCTTTACTAATTCTCTCAATGCCTAATAAAGGTTGTTGTTATTGTTGTTATTATTATTAAATCCACCCCCTTCGGCATGGATTTAAAGGGAAAATCTGACGTCCCCAGTTTAAACATTGAAAGTGATGCTGTTTCAGGGTGGGGGAGAATCCACCCCAAGATAGCATCACTTTCAATGTTGTTTGAACTGGGGACCCCAGATTCTCCCTTTAAGGTGGATTTAAAAGGAGAATCTGGGCTCCCTAGTTTAAACACCATTGCAAATAATGCAGTTTGGGGGTGGATTCCAGCATCACCTGTTTAAACTAAGGAGCCCAGATTCTCCTTTTAAATCCACCTTAAAGGGAGAATCTGGGGTCCCCAGTTTAAATAACATTGAAAGTGATTCTGTTTCCCCCAATTGGGGGACTGGATAAACACCATAAAATGTTTCTATAGCAGCAATAAAACATTTTGAAAGCATTTTGAAAAATGTTCCAAAAATATTTCTGCTGTGTGGCATGGCCCATTGCTGTGTTCAGATTTGTGAGTTGGGGCATGTTCTATCATGTGATGGTGACTTTGAAATGACCTGGTGGAAAAAATCATTGTTTGGTCACGGTGGGAGAGGGTGGCTGCCCGTGGGGGGGGGGGGGCATCAAACTCAGGTTTTGCTCAGTGGCCTAGATATGCCACTGCCAGCCACAGATGCAGGCAAAACGTTAGGAACAAGATCCACAAGACCATGGCCACACAGTCCGGAAAACCCGCCAGAACCAGGAGTCTGCTCGCTGTTTTGTGAGTTCCCCAGAAGTGTCTGGTTGGCTGTAGTTATGAGCAGGATGCTGGACTGGTTGGAATTTTCTTATCTGATCCAGCAAGCAGTTCTTTCAGTTAGTGCATTTTTTTAAAGGAAAGAAGAAAAGAAATACCCACCATTTCTTCACAGTGGAAAATACTGAGGTTATTTCAAATGGAATCAGCAGCTTCCATTTGATAATGTACGAGGTTAGATTCTAGTGCTGATAATGTGAACTTTCTAATCCATGTAAACTGAAGTCTTTCTTTCCAAATGTGATGATTTTGTAACATTCAGATCACAATTATGATTCCATTAGCTCAGTGCTAATGAATAGTCATTAATGTAATCAGTACATAGTGTTTTACATTAACAACCTGTTGGGCATGTGTTTTTATTTCAAGGCACGGGAAAGACAATGGTGATGGACATATTTTATTCCCATATACAAGTAGAAAGAAAAAAGAGAGTCCATTTTCATGGCTTCATGTTAGACGTGCACAAAAGTAAGTTTAAACCTTGCCAGTATAATGCAGCATTGTACGGATGTGATCTTAGTTAAATCTCTCCTGTCCACTTTCCATTCTTGAACTGAACTGATGGCACAGGGAGAGCTGGGATTGAAAAGTTGAGAGGAAATGGGTTGTTACTAGGTTGCTTGTTAGGAATATGTGACCTTTCAACTAGGAGAGAGTCACCTTGAGTGCTCCTTCTTCCTACAAACTGCCGAGGAAGTATGCAAGCTTCCCTTGCTCAGGCAATGGACCAGGTTTATTGCTACCCTAACTTTGCTTTGACAGGAAATGGTTGCTGAACCTTCTTGTGGTAGGCATGGCATGCACAGATGAGTTGGAGATACTGCAGTTAAAAAAAAAACTGAGCACAAAATGGAGATTAAATTCTGTGTGGTTTTTATGCAAATTCTCTCCACCTTGTGCACTTCTGGCTAATTCTAAATCTGTTTATTGACTACTGACTGAAGTTTTAAGGTGACAAAGAATACCGACATTCTGCCAGCTGCCACTGAATATGTTAATGTTTGCGATCTCAGAAAATGGATACATGTCAGCTTAGAGAAGGTTTTAAACTAATCCTTGAGCAGTGATGAAAGGTGTATGTTACCACAGGTATAAACAGCTGCTAGTAGCACTTTTTTTTAGTAACCCCTTCCTCTGCAATTATAGCAGCATTTTGTGTAGTAAGTGATGTCCTAAGACCTAAGTGGAGTAAGATGCTTGTTTTTATATATAGCATATTTCCATCAGACTCTTCAGCTGTACATTTGTTTAGTTGTTATGAATAAAAACACAAAATTTAGACCTTTACCTTTCTCCACAGGCACAGTTTATATCTCATTGAAGTGTAGCTCTGATTCTCCTGTGGTCTAGTCTGCGGGTTCTTACTGCTTCCTTCCCTCCTTGGCCATCTTCCCCCTTGAACTGCCTCATCCTTCTTTTTCTTCAACTTTTGGATACGCTCATACCTTCTACCTTAAGATCCCTGCATTTCAGTCAGCTACCTCCCTTTTATCCAGTTCTGTGAAGGGACCTTGTATCTGTTAATTATCCTGTCTCCTCTGACCTCCCTACACCTTCTACCAGTGCCATCTTATACAGCTTCTCCTCCTGTCTCTAACCTTTGCAGGAGAGAGTTCTTTACAATATTTGTACTAGTTTTCAGTCTGTATGTGATTATTTTTTGAGATACATCAAGAACAGCACCTCTTTCCTTTTTTTCATGATCACATCATTTTGTGAACTTTAAAAAGATTTGCTTTCCTAGTATTTTCAAATGCAGTTGAGGTTGTGTTTCTCCTTATTTCCCACCCAGTCATAAGTGGTACATCTTCGATATAGAAGTGCTGTTTTTTTTGTAGATTGTACAGAAAGTCTTAAGCTAATAGGCACCATTGTCTTTCTGGTAATTCCTAGGAAGAAGAAGAACAGGAAGAATGCCAGTTACATAGGCTCATGCCGTGGCATATAATACATACCCCAAAAGGGTAAAAATGTGTTAGAAAAGAGGATCTTACACTTTCAGTGAGAACAGCTAATGGAGAGCACTTAACATTACTATTTTTGTTCATAATATGGAAGAACAGCTCACAGTTTTGATTTAGTTGTAATGTTTCTGGAGGTGTAAACGTAATGTTTATTTTTAACTTAATTTAGGTACTCTAGCACATTTACTGAGCTTGTGTATACATTGCGTTCATTTCAGGAATACATCGCCTTAAGCAGAGCTTACCGAGGAGGAAACCTGGGTTAATGGCTAAGTCGTATGATCCGATAGCCCCTATAGCTACTGAAATAAGTGAGGAGGCTTGTCTCCTCTGTTTTGATGAATTTCAGGTAAGAAATGCGTATTCATCTCTTTTTCCTGGAAAATATCAGTGTACTTCAAAGATGTACTAAGAAGCCACATAAGAATTTTGGTCTGATATTAATTACCAGGATATCACACAATAAGACAATCTTTGATCTATCCTTTACCTGAAAATGTTTGGAAGATTGCGATGTGTCACAGAAAGGCTACCAAAAGCATGACTTGCAAGCCTGCCCAATCTGCAAAGCCAGCAGCCGTATGCTGCCCTAAATAAGAATTTGCAGAGATTCCAGATTTATGGTTTAGCATCATAGCATGGCCTTCCCGGACACATCCAGTATATCTAGCCAAAGACCTAGGATTCAAATTTATCTACCGAGTTTGGAAAAAGCAGAGAAGAAATTGTACCGCTACCTTTGCAACTCCTGAGGGGGCTTTCCTTGAGCTATGGATAGAATTACGTATTGTTTGAGCACCTGCGTGTTTCAGAATCCATGTTTGCTGAGAGTAATGTGAGTACAAGGGCAAGGTGGAAGCCTCATACAGGAGAGCTAGGGATAAGAGAGGTGTTTAACCTTTCTTATTCCCATCAACTCTCTGCTTCAGATGCTGTCCCAGGCCATACCCAGTTTCGGATCTGGTGGTCACTGGGATGGGGGAGGGGGTGTCTTTGTAAGGGAGAGGGAAATCAGTGGACTGATAAGTCCTCTCATTTCCTGGTTATTCTTCCCTGCAAATGCCCCTATCCCATGGTAGCATTTTGAGGCACACACAGGGTTGGCCTTGTGAAGAATAGTTCCATTCTGCATTATGCTGAGAAAGAGTAAAATCTACGCTGATTAGTGTTCTGGTCCTCATGGTAGCCTAAATGGCACAGGCAGTGCTGGTGCAGCTTTCTGGCCAGCACACCCACTGAAATTATAAGAGGAAAGCAAAGACAAAGCAAAGAAGCAAAGCTGTGGATGCCTTTCTGAATTTCACCACCACTGTGTCCAATACAGCGCTTTAATCAGCAGAGTCGTGCTCTCTACACTGAGGCCTCGGGTGACCTTTTCATATTTTAAGAATGTTTTCTGTCACTCTGGGATCTTGACTAGAGACTTTGTACAATTTATTCCAGTTTTATTGTTATAAGAAGCCCAGGATTAGAGCTATCTTTCCTGAGAGCAGACATTACTGTGTGGAATCCTGCCACTTCCCATTTGCAATGTACCCATATTTTTTCACTTTGGCATGTGTAAATTCACAGCTGGGTTAAGAGTAATCAAGGTGGCACAAGGCAATCAAGTGTGTTTGTTTCCTGACAGGTGATAAATCTGTTGAGGAGTTCATCATTAAAATACTTGTAATCCCATTGTGTCTCTACCATGTCTGTCTCCTGTGCTATAGACCATTTGTAAATGACCAGTAGAGAATAGGATTATGATAAATAGCCTGAATTAGCCAGAAACAAATTACACCCATTCCAGCCTAATTTACTCCTTTGATAGGAATCTGGCATTGTAGGCTATGGTTATGTAGTATATGTAGTATATATTGACTCTAAGGCCTTGGATACTGTTTAATGAGTAACTGAGGTAAGTGTGAACTCTGGAAATGTATTCGGAGGACTGTCATCATGCTGAAGTATGGTGAGGTTTGATTTTGAAGGGGTAACTGATTGGACAATAGATGTGTAGATGATGATGGTATCTTTGGGTCTGAGATACTGCAACAATAGTCTTCCCAATGGAGAAAAGGAGCATAGAAATCACAAAGCGCTACCAGGTGGAAGGGAATTATGAACAGAGTACTGGACTACTGTGTACCTAATTTTTTAAGAATAAGACTGAACACATGCCAAACTGGAGTAAAGTGCCATCAAGTTGCAGCCAACTTATGATGAACACATAGGGTTTTCAAGGAAAGAGGCAAACACAAGTGGTTTGCTGTTGCCTTCCTCTGGATTTTCTTGGTGATCTCCCATCCAAATACTAATCAAGGTTCACCTGGCTGAGCTTCTGAGATCTAACAAGCTCAGGCTAGCCTGGGCCATCCAGGTTACAGTCTGCCAAACTACCAAACAAAATATAGTTTCTGATAAAATACTGCTTTGGGAGTTTTGGCCCTCACAGCAGCACTGCGGGACATGTCACTGTTACTAGCTTTTTTGCAGATCAGGACTTGAGTTCTGACTGTGTGGCTTGCCAAGGGTCACTCACTGAGTTTCAAAGCGTTAAACCACAGGTCAGAGCTCCAACACGCTTCTGCTTCCTGTGGCAAAAAGTATTAAAAAGGACACTTATGTTCCTTTGCATGCTCAACAGCTAGGGAGGATCTGAAAGGGGACTGGATGTTTCTATCAAGTTTATTTATAATCCATGGAAAATAGTTCTCCAGATTGTCCACTTAATCAGTCAAGTGACTGGGATAGAGTGACAAGAGCAATGTCCTGCAGATGCATATACAATCTGTTGGTAGAATCATTGTTACCTTCATTCCTTGTGAAGCTTGCAGATTAAAAAAAAAACTTTTTTTGTGCATGTCTTCACTTTATGATAGTTAGCATTCCTAACATCATCCAGATCATTTAGGCAGCTATGGCAGAAACTGAAAGCTATGGCCAGGGGACAGGGAGAAGTAAGGAGTATCCAACATGTGCTGGCAACATTCCCTCTAAAGTCGGCTAAGCAGAGTTCAAGCTGCCTTATATCTATGTGTTATCGTGCCTTGCCCCTGCTTTGTGGCTGTCATTTTGTTTGACTGTACATTTTTAGTAAAAATTGTGGTTTTTGTTTATCCCTAATTAGTCTATGGACTGACTTTGATCCCACACCCACCCATATCTTTCTTGCTCTGGGTACAACTTTGTGGACTTTCCCTCCTACCATTGAGCTCTTCTGAACTATGGATAATTCTAAGCTCAGTGTTGTTTGTACCAGTTTGCTCAGTGTGCTTACTTGAAACTTTGATTCCATTAGTTGAAAATGGAATTACAGATAGTTATCTTCCAGTCCCCTGTTGTGAATACTGATTTAAATGATGGTTCTTTTCTGGATAACTGCCCTATAGTTTATTCAGCTGATTATGTTAATATGGGAGATCTTCTCAACAGCTCTTAGTTTTTAAGGAAATAGTGCTTCCTGAGCATTGGGAATGTTTAGACTGTTAGTTTGATTTCAAGCTTCTTTTTGAAAAATTGAATTAATTGTAAGCAATTGTAAGCAATAAAGGATCATATCAATATTAACCTTCTCCCCCAATTGGATTCTGAATAAAGCATAGGCTGGAAATGTAACAAAATAAGTTCATGCTGTTTGCCACCTTGATAACATATTTGTATAAATCAAAGTGTGTGCAAAATTTGGAGTTTGCTTAGGGTGATAGATATTACATTTTAGAGCAGTGAGGCTGCTCTGGAAGCTGTCTTACTGTGTTAATTCCTGTTATTACTCTTTTGGAGGTAAGTTCAGTACAACAAAAACCCCAATTCATAGAATCATTGAGTTGGGAGGAGCCATATAAGCCATCTAGTCCAACCCCCTGCTCCATGCAGGATCAGCCTAAAACATCGCTGACAAGTGATTGTCTAGCAGCCACTGCTTAAAGACTGCCAGTGAGAGAGAGCTCACCACCTTTCTAGGCAGTCGATTCCAGTGCTGAACTATTCTCACTGTAATTTTTCCCTCATATCCAGCCAGTACCTTTCTGCATGTAATTTATACCCATTATTGTCAGTCCTATCCTCTGCTGCCAACAGGAACAGCTCCCTGTCCTCCTCCAAGTGACAGCCTTTCAAATACTTAAACAGACCAATCATATCCGCCCGCAACCTGGCCCTCCCAGGTGGGCCTATGCTGTCCTTCGTTGGTCTTCTCCTTCCCCTTGTGCTGTTGTATAGTCCTCCTGATGAATTCCTCCAGGTTTCTGCCAAACATATTCTTCCCTGATCTTGACAGCTGACGTCCATTGTGAGGTAGTAGACCATCTTCCAGAAAACCTAGCCTGTGGTCCCAGAATCCAAATTTCCCCGCCAGCCGTACTAGTGGTGCTAGTGGTTTGTTTCCATTTTCTTCAGTTCCTGTTTCATTTCTCTTCCTCTGATGGAAGGATCAAAGAAAGAACCACCTGCCTTCCCCCCCCCCCCATTCACTTGAACTTCCACCCAAGATCTTCATAGTCAGCCTTAATGCTTGTAATGCTGTTCATGGCTGTGCTGTTTGTTCCCATGTGGACCATCACAAATAGGTAGTGATTTGTAGGTTGGATCAGTTTTGGAATCCGTTCTGCAATATCTTTAATGTTTGTTCCTGGCACGCAACACACCTCTGAGGCTTCGGGGTCAGGCCTGGGCACATGACGATCCTTAGCAGAATTGCCAAGGTCCAACCAAGGTATAAATCCAAAACTTTTCTTCATTATGTACAAATGCAGTCCTAAAAGAATGACTAGCAGATAATTCTTCTTAACAATGGGTGAAGGAGAGAGCGGGATGCAAGTGATGGCTATGGATCCAGTTCACTCAGACCAGAGGCATTCCTCCCATTGGGCAAAGTGGGTAGTTGCCCAGGGTGCCACCTTGTGGTGGGCGCCAAAAATGCAGGTTCGTTTGTGGGATTTTAAAACATTTTCAGTGTTTTTTCCATTTTTGGCCTGCAGGAGGCACAGTTTTTAGGCTAGCTGCTAGCTGCTACCAGCACCAAAATTTCAGGGATTTTTCAGGAGACTCTCCTGATGATATCACCCAGGTTTGGTGAGGTTTGGTTTAGGGAGTCCAAAGTTATGGACTCCCAAAGGGAGTGCCCCATCCCCCATTGTTTCCAATGGGAGCTAATAGGAGATGGGGGCTATACCTTTGAGGGTCCATAACGTTGGACCCCCTGAACCAAACTTCACCAAACCTGGGTGATATCATCAATAGGGGCTCTCGAAGATACTCTGGAATTTTGGTGGTGCTATCTTAATAATTGCACCCCTGACAGCAGGCACCTCTTAAATTTCCCCAGATTCTCCTTTTAAATCCACCCCCTTCCTGCCAATTGTTGTTTTCTTTCTTTCTTTCTTTCTTTCTTTCTTTCTTTCTTTCTTTCTTTCTTTCTTTCTTTCTTTCTTTCTTTCTTTCTTTCTTTCTTTCTTTCTTTCTTTCTTTCTTTCTTTCTTTCTTTCTTTCTTTCTTTCTTTCTTTCTTTTATTCTCTCAATGCCTAATAAAGGCTATATTATTATTATTATTATTATTATTATTATTATTATTATTATTATTATTATTATTATTATTATTATTATTATTATTATTATTATTATTATTATTATTATATCCACCCCCTTCGGCATGGATTTAAAGAGAAAATCTGAAGTCCCCAGTTTAAACATTGAAAGTGATGCTGTTTCAGAGATGGGAATCCACTTGTAAAATCAGCATCACTTCTCTAATGAAAATATTGTTAAAGTTAGGGAACCCCAGATTCTCCCTTTAAGGTGGATTTAAAAGGAGAATCTGGGCTCCCTAGTTTAAACACCATTAAAATGATGCTTTTGGGGGTGGATTCCAGTATCGTTTAAACTAGGGAGCCCAGATTCTCCTTTTAAATCCATCTTAAAGGGAGAATCTGGGGTCCCCACTTTAAATAACATTGAAAGTGATGCTGTTTCCCTCAATTGGGGGGGGGGGGGCTGGATACAACACCATAAAATGTTTTCATAGCAGTAATAAAACATTTTGAAAAAATTTTGAAATTGTTTTTTAAAAAATATTTCTGCTATGTGGCATGGCCCTTTGCTGTGTTCAGATTTGTGAGTTGGGGGATGTTCTGTAATGTGATGGTGACTTTGAAATGACCTGGTGGAAAAAAATCATTGTTTGGTCACAGTGCGGGAGGGTGGCTGTCCATGGGGGCGGGGATCAAACTCAGGTTTTGCCCAGGGCTCCAGTTTGCCTAGGTATGCCACTGCTGATGCCTTTGCCTGTCATTTCAGTTGCAAAGCTGGGAAGAAACTGATTCCCTTCCATAGCTCATGGCCATGGTTTAGATGCTCTTTTAGGCATTTCAGCCATAGTAAACAAGAAAGATAGATTCCCTATTCCTTGAAATGACAGATCATTGAGAATGCTATGCAGTTTTTGGTACCACAGATCTGATTAAAAAGACATTTTAGATAGACTTTGTAAGCTGGCAAAACTGTTGAAAACATGGAGTAAAAAAACCCCTTAGGCTCTTGTTTCTGGCCTTGCACTAATTACTGCTTATCTATGGTTATATTTGTCTTTCATTACAAGGAACTGTACCAATCAGAGCGACCTGAAGCTCTTGTGCGCATAAATTAACTATTTGATTTTTTTTTTTTACTGAAGTGAAAAGAAAGCAACTTTAGGTCATAAAAATCTTTTCTCTTAAATGCTAATGATATTTCTCCATTCTCTCCATTAGCAGATCCCTCTTATTGCTAATTTGTATCCGTTTCTTTTGTTCTCATTTTGTAATGAATGCTAGGCGCAGAAAGGACCTAAGCTTTGAGAATGTTTTCACTTTTGTCTTTCTCTTCCAAGGCTATACAAGATCAAAAGGACATAAATTGGTATCCAAATATGCAAAGTGACTCTTGCTTTTTTAATTATGTAGCTTTTTAAAAAAATAGTGTATTTTGGTAGTTAAATAGATTTAAATTGTACAACATCAAAACGTCAACCAAGGAGGCCCCATTACTATCCTGTAACACATCAGTAGTTTGCCTTCTAATGTGCCAAAGTGCTATTCCTTGTCCATACTTTTCTGTTGCTAATCTAGATTATTTGTCTATTCTTGTGCCACTGTTTCTTAACTAGAATTAGAATATGTTTCCCTTCTTGCTCTCCTTTCTGTCTGCTTGTTCTGCATATACCAGTGTTTTAATCAAGACTGGTCGCAGAGATTTTAGTAGCTTTTTTTTAGTTCCATGCTGAAATATCCAAATTTTCTGCTTACTTAAAATTGACTGTTTCTTTGCATCTCTGCACATGCAACTACCAAACACACGATTAGTTCTAGTTGTCAAGCTCAAAGTCTTGTGTAAATTCACAAGATGAAATCCTTTCTAAATGTCATACACATGAACTTTAGAAAACCATAGAGGTTAACTGTGGGTTGAAGTAGCAGTAAAAACACTTAGTTCTGCCACTGGCTGCCATTTGCTTTGTCCAAGAGTGCTATCTTCTCTTATGGCCCTTTTACTGTCCCATGCACAGGCTGGGTCCCAGCCACCACTTCCAGAGGGGCTCTCAAGTGGTGTGGGGAGGCCTGGAAAGAGAACAGACCTCTCCGCCACCCAGCAGCCCCTTATGGGGCTTTTCAGACTTAAGCTATAGTCTGAAATGCTAGGCGGCAAACAGCCAAAAGGGAGCAGACTACAGTTGGCCCCTCCCCTAGCCACGCCCATGGCTCACCCCTGCTGTACCAAAAGTGATACAGAGAACTGCTGCAGTGTCATGCGCTTCATTCCTGCATCTGGGGGGGAAGTGGCCGAACGCCAGCAGGATCGCTCCTTCGCAAAGGTAGATACCCCAGGGAAGGCAAATCCCATGGCTTCCCCGTGGCTCCCAAGAGTGGATTTGCCCCCCCTCCCAGATGGGGCTGTTAGTTGGCTTTTCTCTAATACTCTTGTTTATACTGATTCTTTTCCTCTATTGTAAGTTTACATTTTTTTAAAAAAATCTGCATATAATAAAATTAGTGTCTTAAGCCCAGCTGTAATAATTTCATGAACAATAACCAGGAAAATGAAAATTTTCAGACAAAAGTTTCTTTTCATTATTAATTGTTGTCCCGATTTTTATTAAGGGTGTGTGCATGTGTGTCTGGGAGAGAGAGAGAATGATTTGTGTCTGTGAAGGTTAGAAGAGGCTGACTGTGCTGGAACTGACTGCAGTGCCTTTTTGATTATTCATGGACAGTAATAGAAGGCACTTAAAAAGAACAATGAAATTGCTTATTTTTTGTGATGGGCCATCTGTTGAATTGTTTTGTGCAACAATCGCACAATAGTATCTATGTCATATCGTTCTATTTTCAACAGCAGCTAATTATGTATACTTGGCTACTTGTCCTTTTTTCTAAAAAGTTCCGTGACCATTTAAAGTCACCTCCATGAACCTTTGCTGGGAAGGTAATAGAAATCTAAAGCAGCTGGTGTGTATTTTCTTTTCTTGAACTTTTGGGGCTTGTGTGTGCGTGTGTGTGTTTGTTGGTTCAAATTAACGAGGCCTTTTAAATGTTGAGTTCTGTTTTTTTTCCTGTTTCCCACCTGTAGTTTTAGAACAAACGTTAACATGGGGCTGTTTAGCAGTTTGTTTAGAAACCAGTGGAGCTCTATAGTAAAAAGCTAACTTGTCTGAAAAGACTGCCATGTCCTCACTGCTTATTAATTATCTCTGCCGTTTCTCCTGCAAGTGGTAATTAGAATCTTCCACCATTTACTCAATAAGTTTCTTTCTCTCTCTCTTTTTTAAACCACAAAATCAGTTGCAAATTTGCCAACAGAAGAAAATGGGACCTAATGATGGTGTTATCTTCCTCAGGTCACAGACATTGCTGATGCCATGATACTTAAGCAGCTTTTTGAAAACCTGTTCCAAAATGGTGTCGTCGTTGTGGCAACATCAAACAGACCGCCAGAAGGTAGAAACAAACAATATGTTGCTGTTAGCCTTTTCAGTGAAAGTAACAGATGTCTCAAGAAGCTAGCTTTACATGTATTCGTTTTCTAATTAAGATAGATCTCTTGGGTTGTTTCTCCTTTATTATTATTTTGTTTAGGCCTTACAGTAGTCCATCAGTGTCAGGCTTCCATGGATTCCATCACCACTGTGGAAGTGAAGAACACAGCTAGGCTATAAAGGCTGTATGAGTTGCATATGTACCTTCTGGTAGGCTTGAAGTGCCGATATCTTGAGCAGTGGGCAACATAAGGGAGGAGGAAGATGGGTAACTGCTCTCTAGACAGCTGACTGGAATTTCTGCTGACTTCAGGGTGAATGGAACCATAACAAAGAAAGACTAATGCCGGATAAAATGGGAGAAGGTTAGAAAGAGACAGAGGTTCCAGCCAGTGGTGGGATTCAGCAGGTTCACACCACTTCAGCAGAACCGGTTGTTAAAATGGTGCTTGTAAACAACCAATTGTTAAATTATTTGAATCACACCACCGGAACCAGTTGTTAAATTATTTGAATCCCACCACTGGTTCCAGCCATGTTCTCAAGCATAAATAATCGAGACCTACTCTGATGTAAGCATGTCGTGAAATATGGCCAGAATAAGTGAATGCAAAGTAGCAAAGGCTATCATCATAAATTTGGATTAGCAGAGTAGAAAACAACTGAAAATTACTGAAATGAAAATCCTTTAAAACTATTTTAAGTAGAAAATTTAGTGGAAATATACTGAATAATACAGAAACATTTTTTTTTAAATGGGATCTGAAAATAAAACTCTTCCTATCTTCATTGCTATGGAAAAGCCTAAAAGGAAGCAAACTGTTCTTAGAAGTACTTGCCTTTTAAAACATTTTATTTTCTTAAAAGGATTACAGTGGGGACAAAAGATAATCTACCAGCTGTGGAATCACTGAATAACTATATAGACAGACTTAGACAGACTTTCTGTATATAGACAGACTTCCTGTGTATGAGTAATGGTTTATAGTCAGGGCAGTAAATCTAATACAGAAGTATTTGGGGGGTGGCATGTTGAGTCTATTGGAACACAAATCTCCAGGTCTTATGGCACCTTAAAGACTGATAACACCATCCTAAACTGGTGTGTTCTGATCCCGTTCTGGTCTATTTAATGGGGCTTGTTCACAGAAAAGTGTTCTTGGAGTTGCCCAGTAATTTTAAAAATTCTAGCATGCCCTTCCCCTTTCATTCACATTTCACAAAGTGAAAACATTTTTAGTGTTTAATGTGCTGCAAAACACTTTTCTGCAGCACTTCGGGGGCGCCTAGTAAATCTCTGAATTACATATTTGTATCTATATAAGCCCAGGCACAATGATAGCAAAATACAAGTTCTGCTAATAGCTTTTAGATGCACTAAAAATGTTATTTTAACAAAGTGCCAAGCTGAATAGTGTCCAAAATAAACTTTTTGGCATAAGCGGTGCTTAAAATAACATCTAAAATGCAACTGAAGAATCAGGATGGGGGAGGAGGGAGAACTGGGCAGGCACTAGGGCCACAGCAGAGCCTTCCATTGCCACAGAAAGAAGGTCCAAGTAGTGCCTGCAGCTTAATTCAGCATTCAGGTTCTTTCTTTCTGTGAGACAGGGTATAGCTTGATTCCCAAAGGTATGTGAACCACCACTGCCCAGTATTTCAACCAATTCGTTTGGTTTGGTTTGAGCTCCAATATTCGCCTCTATTGTGAAATAATGTTATGCCTCACATTTTTATTGCATCCTTTTCACTACGTACTGTATTTCAGCTATCGGGATGACCTGAATATAAATATTTGGGAATATGTTTCCTACCAATTTGTAGAGAAACACCTGCAGACAGTTCCTTCTTGGTCTTTTCCATAACAGTTATATTCTGAACTGCATAGGTAGTATTCATACTTTGCAAGTGGCCTGCAAGCACCATGATCATCTGGCAAGTACACTTTCAGGCCCCTGTTTTAAGAGGTTTACACATTTCTGTTTTCAGTTCTGGAACCAGGTGATAAAGATAAATATGCATCAAATTTTGGGGCTCTAGTTCAATAGGAACTAACCTAACAAGATACCGCTATGAGTGAGCTAATAAATCCATAATGCTTGAGTACCTCATATATAATGTAATAACGCTGGAAGGAGAACAAAGCAAAATTTTGTGGAACCCCTTAGAGTTACATCCTGGGGAAAATATTTTAATTTGGGTCCACTTTGCCAAATACAAGTAAAATCATTGAAGAATATCCATTCAGATATTGGACAAGCCAAGAATCTATAATGCTAATGTGATGCTAAGTAAGGTGGTGAAATATAATACTACTCTATGGTTGAGACTGTATCCAATTGATATTTAGGTAGCAGTTTCAACCAATATAGCTGGCATCATTTTGGAATTGTGTGGTACAAGGAGAGAAAATAGTATAGTTCATGGCGCTGGTCTCTTCCTGTGAACTTCTAAAACGTTGAGGCCGAGAAGACCTTAGAAACCACCACATCCTCTATGTCCTTCACAGTCTCTGAGATAATTGAGATAATTAGCAAGCAATTTTTTCTCAATATAATTAAGACATGCTAAATGATACTTCCTTTGCATATTTGGAACTCTTTGAAAACTTGCTAACTCACAGTGTAATCCTAAGCAAAGTTGATTCATACTGGTATAACTCCAGCTTACGTTTAAGGGTGAGAATCTTTTGGAAGGTCTGTATTAGCTATTTGGGCTGGTTTTTGGAATTGGTGTTATAATGACAGAGATACATGGATTGGAATGATGCCCAGGCAATAGGCATAATCCTACATATCTTCCCAGGACATCCCCACAAGTGCTGTAGGAAACCAGCCGTGTAGACATCATAGTTTGTGTTGGGCCTTATCTATTTTTACAGGCCAGCAGACACTAGTGCTGGATCACCTGGAAATCCAGTTCAGATCTGTTCTTTGTATTCATTGAAGTTGGACTGTCAGTCTGCATATAGACCCATTTAGAACTGCCTCATGTGTACAGAAGGTGATAGTTTGATTGAAGCTACAGCTGACAATCCTTCCATGCGATTTATATGTTTACTGTCTCAGTCGAATACGAAAAAGAGGTCACATCATCTTATAGAAGGCAAAGTAATTTTGCAGAAGACTGATATCAGCAGATCATTAGCAAGTGACCCATACAAGTGACCCATTAAAATTATCCCTTTGTTCATATAAGCATTTAAAATCAATCAATAAATCTTTTTTTCTTAATGTTTTTAAAGTACATGGTGAAGGAATTAAAAATCTAAGAAAAATGGTACATTACACCATTTCTTTTGATATTGGTTCTTAGTTTGGATATTCTCCTCAAAACAGTTTTGGCTTCTGTCAAGTGCAGTTGACTTTTTTTTTCAGGAGCTTTCTTTCTGCTCCCCCATTCTGATACAGCATATATCATATGGCAGGAAATTTTAAACAGCATTTTTATCACTAGCTGTATTCCTAAGTTGGCCCATGCTGTTAGTAAGTGTTGAAACCCCATAGGGGAAATGGTGAGTAGTGCTAATGAAGTGGAGCTGCCCATCATAAATATTACATGATAATAAAAGCTTGAAAGAGGAAGTTTCCACTTCAGAGAAAACGTTTATCCTTGGTTTCTTAGTTACAGGCTCTGCAGAGCGCCCACAGGGTACTGAGGAAAGTAATGCATATATGAAAATTCTGTCTTTTTCACTCTACTTTATTGACAAATTATTCCTAATCCTGTATAGTGTTTTTGATTAAGCTACTGAAGTTTAAAGCTGTGGTATAGTTCTTCATAGTATCCCCAAAAACTTTATGGGAAAGGTTAGTATGAGTGTTTGTACATCAATCTGGTTCAAACACCAATCCTATCAAACATTCTTTATAGTGACTGTGATGCATGGTGACACTTGAGAGCTGTTGAGTCTTTATTAGAAGACAGTTCAATAGTTATTGAGCAACCACTGCATTTCCATCTGCTATTGTCCTGTGAACTGATTACACCTGGCCATCTCTCCCCCTTGCATGCCACTCCCTCCCCTTCTCTTGCATGCCACCCCTCCCTCCCCTCCCCCCCTCCTTTCCTTGCATGCCACCCCTCCCTCCCCTTCCCCTCCCTCCGCTAGGGTGGGTGGGCCATGTCCAGATGCCGGGCCCCCTCCCTTCTCTCCCTTGCATGCCACCCCTCCCTCCCCTCCCTCTCCATCTGCTAGGGTGGGTGGACCATGTCCAGATGCCAGCCCCCTCCCCCTCCCTCCCAGCAGTGATGAAGGGAGGGGAAACTGAGCCCCGGACCATGAATTACCTGCGAGCCCCCAAAACGCCCCCCGACATGCCCCTGCCCCAACATGTGACTGCAGTGGCCGCGCCCAGGGCGAGCCGCCCCAGATATACCCATTGCAGCTCCTCCTCTGCTACCCAGTGATCTATTATAGATACCAAGCAACCAGACCAACATATTGTGTTGGATAGAATCCAAGGTGCCCATGACTTCCCAATTTCACATTCATTATTGCCCACCCTATTGCTTTTGTCTTTGTTGTTACAAATAATGTGTGATAGTATATATGGAGAAGTGGCCTATAGACTAGGGAAAACTGTATTTCATGGACACAACTGTATTTCATGGACACATGCCTTATATTGTATCAGACCATTGATCTGTCAAGGTCAGTACTATCTACTGGAGCCCCTCGGGGATAGGGCGGTATAAAAATCTAATAAATAAATAAATAAATAAATAAATAAATAAATAAATAAATAAATACTGTGATTGGTAGGAGTTATCCAGAGTTAGGGAGATTGAAGATTTTCATATCACCATCTATCCTTTTTTAAACAGACAATACTAAGGATTGAACCTTGAATCTTCCTTATACAAACTAAATGCTCTGTTACCTAGCCATGAATCCTCTCCTGTTTCATTTGATAGAGACCGATAAGGTGCTCTGATGCAATCCTTGTCATACACTTTCAGTGGCAAACTATATTCATTATATTTATATCATGTCTTCTATTATGGAACTCAAAATACAATACATAAGATTCTCAGGAGGTTTCCCAGCTATTGACAACACCAAGTTGATGTGCAATTTGATTCAATTGTGTTCATTTTTAGTTTTTCCTGATGGGTCTGTTTGATGGGAGAAAAAAAGGAAGTGTGTCCAGGGTGGGAGTTAGAGAAGTTTCTTATTGAGATCCCCAATGAAATTCATCACAAATCATGTTGGGATCTAAAAGGTAAAATAAACTACTTTCCCTTGTACCATGTTCTTCTTCCCCAACCCCTAACTACTGTTGTGGCCATTTTTTTTCTCTTTCTGTTGATGGGGACAATCTGTTCTATTTTCATTGAACAACAGCTCCTGTGTGAATGGTGCATGTAGGGATACAGATGTAAAGTGTTCTCAATACATTAAACACTGTTACATGAATAACAGAGCATTCTCATTGATTAATTAACTTAATTAACACAATGGCTGTTTCCACATGGCCATCCGGGGGGGGGGGGGGGGCGTCGGCATATACAATGCCAACACACCCGATCCCGGTAGGGACAGGGAAGACGGCA
Source organism: Sphaerodactylus townsendi (assembly GCF_021028975.2). Lineage (NCBI taxonomy): Eukaryota > Metazoa > Chordata > Lepidosauria > Squamata > Sphaerodactylidae > Sphaerodactylus > Sphaerodactylus townsendi. Next base: position 122,882,144 of record NC_059425.1, on the reverse strand, counting down.
CTGCACTGTCGCCCAATCGACGTACCTTCCCTGCGACCTTCTGGCACATCGCCCAGGCCAGGGGACACGCCCCCCTGCCCTGCACGACAGCTCTGGAGTCGCAGGGCGGGGGGGCGTGTCCCCAGGCCTGGGCGATGCTCCGGAAGGTCACAGGGAAGGTACGTCGATCGGGAAAGGGGGGGTGATGGCGCCTTCCAGCCGCTGCCGTTCGGGGAGCGAGGTTTGAAAACAGCGGCTTCGCTGAGGGGGAGCGAGGGCAGCGTGGCTGCGATGCAGCTGCGCCTCCCATGCGAACAGCTCCCTAGGGACGGCGTTTTTGCCGTCCCTAGGGCGCTGTAAATGGCCCATGCGGAAAGGGCCTATAATTGAGCTATGGGAGCCAGCACAATACTTTGTGTTTTATCTCTTCACAGCATTTAAGCGCAGTTAACATTGCTTCCAACGGTATGAGTAAAGACTGCTGCAATATGTTTTGTAACACAGCTTGATGGGAAACATCCTCCATTTTAAAACAATTCAATAGAAAAACTTCAGGTGTCAAAAGCAGGTGGATTCTTATGATTTCCCACATAGTTTTCTGAATCATCCTCTGGAAGATTTATGCTATGGCTCAAAGCCACCACATAGAGGTACCAACCTCCAGGTGATGATCTGGAGAGCTCCCAGAATTACAACTTATCTTCAGACTATAGAGATCAGTTGCCTTGGAGAAAATGGCTGCTATAGAGGGTGGACTAAATGGCAGTATATCCCACCAATGTCCCTTCAACCTAAAACTGTGACCTCCTCAAGCTGCAGAAGGCAGAGTCAGCCACAAAATAATTGGCAAAGCTTAATTTCAGTAACATAGTGTAGATTCTTGTGTTGTGGTGGCAATTTAGGGCCAAAGCAACATTTTAAAAAACTGTACAGTCAATCAAATCTTCAATATTTCCAGGAAATTCCCAACCCAGAGCTGGCAACAACACAACCATATATTGTCATAATCTGCTTTTTTGTCTGGAATGATATGAACAATTGCCTGCCATCTTAAAATAGATTTTAGTAGTGCTTCATAGGGTCATATTATTTTCCAGACTTTTAAAATGATACTTTATGCATGTTATCATGACAAGCTACTGCCTAGAGTCCAATCATTACTTTTTGGGGGCCCAAAACATACTTAAAACATATACATCTCCCTTCCTGCATGCAATCCCATGCTCAGAAGTCACTAAAGGAAAACAAAGTCTTAAAATTCCATAAATAGACCATATTATGTTATATGACTTGCAAATCAGGCTGGATCCGCTTAAGCTTCTGGACAAAGTGTACCTCCCTCCCTGGTCCGGTTACATCCAGCTATGACCTATAGTAATGTGTTTCTTGCAGTATGATTAGAAATTAATTCCCCTATTGTTTTAACATAATGATTTGGGTATATATATTTAATTCTGTAAGTTCATAAACTAAAAGATCAATCCAGCGCCCCTGGCAGTGGGATGCAGCGCCACAACAGCACCATGCCACCATGTTCAAGAAGGCTTCTTGGTGGCGCAGTGAAGCAAAAAACAAAAAAAGTCTCCCCATCACTGAAAAGCCTTCCATTGGGCTTTATGGACTTATGCCACCCAAAAGGGTGGTATGTCCAAGCCCCAGACCCTGGTGTTCTGGCAGGCAAAGGCCAGTTGGAAGCCAAGTAATTTTGGCTCCATCCCCAGCCACGCTTCTGGAATGCCCCCGCTTTGCCAGTGGAAGTGGCAGGGGCGCAAGAGCACCGGCTGATTTGCCCCTCCAACAGAGTAAGTGTCCCGGGGAGGGCACCTCCACCAGCGTGGCTTTGCACCCCCTTCATAGGTGAATTCATCCTTCTGTTTAGATTGGGCCGTATTATATTTCATACACACACACATTTGTTAATGATGGAAGTTCAATAACAGTAAGTACCAGCGTTATTATATAAAGACCTTATCATACACCTCTCATTTTGCTCAGATACCTTTCATGAGACTTCTTGGAATACTCGGTTTTTTCTTATTTGGAATATAATTGCAGCAGAAGAAAATACATGCATTTCTTCTCTTTTCTTTCTTCATTTCACAATTCATGTAGAGCATTTATTTTTAAGTCCCAAAGACAATCTTGGCAGACAGCTTAATAGCAAAGGTAATACCAATGTATTCTCTTTCAGACCTCTATAAAAATGGGCTCCAGAGAGCTAACTTTGTGCCGTTTATTGCAGTACTAAAGGTAAGGGAAGATGCACTTATTTTAGGGTTCTTGGTTTTGCTCTACCTTAGAAATGAATAAATATTGTTGTGTATTTTTATCTCAACCTACACCCAAAGTTCTCATAAATATATTTATTGCTGAAGTGCTGTGTTCATATTTATTTGTTTTAGCAATATAGAGGTTAACCAAATAAGAGTGGTAGAAGTTAATATTTCCTGTGCCATATTTTTTGAGCCAGACGTTTAGTTTCCACTTCTGTTCACTGCTACCTTGCTTTCATCCCAAATATTGATGTGGCAAAACTCAGCAGTGAGAAAAAATGTAACTGTATTATTTAAACTAATCTAATCAGTTTACTGAACAATTCAGGATTCCTGGAGACAGTACCGTCCCTAGGAAAACTCAGTACAGCAGTAGCTACAGTTGCCTGTTTTTGTTATTTGTACAGCCAGTAATGTTGCTTTTCAGAAACAGAAATAAGCACATTTCTTTTTCTATCATTACTGGATTGTCCCTACCAGAAATCAGAATTTGGAATTTAAAAAAAATTGTGCCTTAACGTTTCATGAATCCAGATTTCCAGACTACAGGGGAACTACAGATTTCCCCACTACAGGGGAAAATGACTTAGGCTGCTTTCACATGGAGGGGGTGGGGGGCATTTTGGCTATCCAACAGCAGCATTTGATTGGGGGAGCATCCTCATGTGGTAAAATTGTGCTCCAGTTTCCTTTCCCCACCATCGATAACCTTTATTCCAAATATGCTTTTCATCTATCTTGTTTGGAAAAGCACAGTGTAACTAAGTTATCAGACTTTCTGGGCTAGAATATGCTTTTTATCCAAGATCCTGCCCGTAATGGCATCATTTTCTTTCCTTCAGCCTTTTACAACATCCATTTTTATAGCCTGTGTCACTAAACGGTTATTGTCAGGCGTGTGTGTATTTTTTAATACGTGGCTACCACACTGCTCTAACATTACAATGATGAATTGATACAAACTGTTGACTTCCGTGAACTCTCAGCTTAAATGTTTTAAAGTTAGTTGTAGCCTTTTTCATTGCAGAGATGAAAAGGGGGGGGGAGTATACTCCTTATATACTGCAACAACATAGACTACAAACTCTTATAACGGAAGATGGAACTTGAAGGAGCAAGTTGATTGTGCCACTGGATTGTTACAGTATTGTAATGCTATAGCAATCATCAGGGTTTTTAATTTAGGAAAAAGCTTGAAAATAGTGCGGGGAAAGTGATGGCTGTGGTGTGCTGAAAGTGCCTGGAAAGTGCAGCATGGGCTTCTCTGCAGTTGCAGCAACAAGAGCGACACAGGAATCACTGGCATGTGGAAGCAGCCATAAGTGAAGCACTTGGAGTTGGCTTTTAATTGTGAACGAAGATGGCTTGTGGCTTGCTGTAGATTTTATGGACTCATATATTTTTTAAGAGGGTGAGTGAGTGAAGTCCAGCAGGTACTTCTTCCATCTGCTTTACTGGCTCTTACAAAGGAATCTAAAACAGCTCTACTGGAATTAATGGGGGTGGGGGGGGGCAGCTAGTGCACAGATACTGCATATGGTATTAGTTGCAGCACTCTTTCCAATTGCTTATGGCCTGTACTGGAACCTAATCTTTCATTATTTAGATCAATGTGTTCACTGTGTTGAAAGAAATAAGGGTTACTTATTGATGGTATTTTATAAACCCTCCAATAAACCATACTTTGTTTCAACTTCAGTATATCAGGAGACATCATCTTATATTTACAATAACAAAAATCCAAATAGCTCAACCCAAACATTTACAATAACAAAAATCCAATTATCAGGATTACTTGGTAATACTGAAATGATAATGCTGAACATATAGTTCATGATCCAACCATGTGCTTTTAGTCTCATTGGTTTCCGTGGGACTGTTCAACGTATCCTTGATGTTAAGGAATTAAAAGTAATTCACCATATGTTTATTTCATTTGTGCCCCAGATTTTTCTTCAGTGGGGACCCAAAGTAATTTACCGCCTCCTCTCTTCCACTTTGTCTTCCCAACGACCCTGCGAAGTAGGTTCGGCTGAGTGACTGGCCTAAGGGCACCCAGTGAGCTTCCACTTCAGAGTGGCTGGATCACTCTCGTATAAAACTGATGCACGAAAGAGGTGGATTTTAAAATAATGTGGTGGATAGAAAGTGGAGATATATTTTGCTTTTCAGCATCAAATATATAACTCCAGGAGAACTACTTAAGGTAATGCGTGCCATGTAAAACATATAACTATCCTTAAGTTCCACTGAAGTCAATGGGAATCTGAAGCACATGGTTTCAGTGAAACAAAACTTTCTCTTTGTTAAGTCTAACATTTTATTTAAGTTTCCTCCTTCTGCCTGGGGGGTCCAGAACAGCCATTCCTTGTCCCTTAGAAGTGTTTTGATTAATTTCATGCTTCTTAGTCAACACAATGACCTAATTTCACGCTAGCCATTGTGCCTGCTGATGAGTCTCTCTTATGGTGCTTGTTAGCTTTTATGCGGTGATACTAAGAGAACAATCCAGTACTTGTAAGTAAGCCCCATTTAATTTACTTGTAAGTAAACATGCGTAGAATTATTAATTTTTGATTCTTCTTCTAGATTTATTTCCTACTAAGTGTCTGCCTTGACTATTTGCTAGCCCATTATTAATGAATGCAATACGATTGAATTTGTCATTATAGTGAAATAGATGGTCAAGGGAAATGTAGTACTTGAATCTTAGCTAAATCAGTGTCAAAAATGCAGCTTTTTAGACCCTTTTAGGAGATGCAGAATGTCTCCGATTGTATGTTCTGCTTTTGTCAAGCCACCTGTTTACAGGCACACGGATTTGTCAATTGGCAATTTCTGTTTTAAAAAGTCATTTTGGTGATTAAATTGATGTGTCAGTTACTTCCATTCTAATGCTGTGACAGACTGGTAGTTTTCAGCATGTTGAATAGTGCAAACTTGCTTTTGTGGTCAGTGTCAGCACCCTGACCTCTGCTGAGCTGTCACCTGAGTCAGAATTGCTAGGATTAGTTCTTTGATATTGTGATGTCTTCATTTATCAATTGACTTTTTCATTACTGAAGATGTTAGGCCTTTTGTTTCCCTGCTTAGTAAATACCCAAGTAAGTCTTAAATAGAAGACTCTTTTTTCCCAAGCTGTGGAAGTTGTAGGCTCTGCCTTTCTCTTTCTTCTGTATTAATTAAATGGATTACTTTTGGATTTACAATACAGTTCAATTGTGAATCACTGTGCTTAGCATTAGAAAAGAGAGAGCGTACATATGCACACATGCAAACAGTAATATAATTCAAGAACCAACTGCCTCAAAATTCATGTTCACATCGCATTGTACTTTACGGCTGTTTGAATGGCATTGTGGAATTTCAGTTGGAATGTGACTATATTTGCCCCCACAAAATCAGAGCTTTAAATATTTGAGTGTCTTCTGATTTTCTGGGAAATGTCTTGCAGTATAGCAATGTGTAACACACTGTGTATACTACTTGAGTTTTCTCTTAAAGGAATAGTGTACAAAAATTAGACAAGGATTGGGAAAAAAACATTTAGTTCAGTCTGATGCTTTTTAACTCTAGTAAGATTGTCTCTAATGCATGTAATAGCACCAATTATTTTCCCCAAGCTATACGTTGCAGTTCTTCACTTTTTGTCTCCCAGTGGTTATATAATTACAGCTAACTCTCATAATCTCTTCCACCATGACCTTAATAATGGTTCCCCTTCTTTTCTACCTCAGCAAATTGATCTGACTCAAAATCCTGTGACATATCTACTATTGCATTCTTAGTGTAATGGGATGCGCTCATTTAATTAGCACACAGTAGTTTTCTTTGCTCGTTATGTAACATGAAATAAGGTCTCCCCCTTCTTCTTCCATCCCCACCCCAAAAGTCCAGGCCAATTAATAAAGCTTTTAAGTGCTTTGTCACAGGCCACCGTGGAGGTCTGCAGAGAACAACTTTAATCCAATAAACATTTCATTTAGATCATGAAAAGAAAGCATGAGGAGAAGCTCCTGTTAACCGGCGATTCTTTCCGTGCAAAGATGTTAGCATTTGCCAAATTAAGAAAGAGGCCTTCGTATGTAATGCACAAAACGTAGCAAAACTAACAATGGGAATAATTTCATTTTGGTTGAACCTTACATTGTGAATATTCTAAAAAGCCACAACTGTTTTCTTCAAAGACTTTACTGTTGAGCTGGATGGACAGGGCAAGGGGAGGTTGTGAGAAACCCAAATAGCAAATAACACTGGCCGAAAGTTGGGGTGGGGGGAGGAATAGATAATTAGGTGTAATTAGCGTGTATGAATTGTTGTCTCCCTGCCCTTGGCTTGAATAAATTTGGAAGAAAAAACCCAAGGAGTGAAACTGCTTTGATGTAAGAGGAGTCATTGTGGCTTGGCAGCATAAAGGCAGTGTTTTATGCTTACATAATGGTTGTGATACAGAAAAACTGAATGGACTGTGTCACCCTCCCCCTCTTCCCTGTCTGCTTTACAGGAAGGACTTTTGGATTCTCTTGAAACAAAATGCAGCAAAAGTTTTCAGTTATTGGTAAAGAGACCTCATCTGAGTTAGGCGTAAGCCAACATTGGCTTTTGCTTAGATATTAATCCTTTTTTTATTTGGTTCTGGGAAATCTGGTTCCTTAAATCAACATGTCTCTTTTTTTCTCTTCTCTGAAGCTCTGGCAGGAGCAGGCTAATATAAAGAAATAGAAATCAAATTTGAAGCACATAAAGCACAGTAAGCAAACTTCATCCCAGGCAGAATTAAACCAAAGGATGTGCCATCTTCTATATTTGACGTATTCCTATTGAACAAATGCACTCTTGGACTAGTGCAAACTGTAGCAAGTTTTGTTCTGTTTTGCAAAAAGATATATATATATATATATATATACTGCTTTCTTATTTGAATAGACTTATGAATCAGCTTTTGCAATGGGTTTATATTCATCCTTTCAGTGAGTGATGTTTATGCTTTTAAAAATTAGTACAAAACATGCCCCCAAAAGAGTACAATAGTGAGAAAAGAGGTAGTTTGTTCCTAAAATAATAAATCCTCTTCTTTTTAAAAAAGGGAGTGATCTTGTATGTTTTCTTTTTTTAAAAAAAATTAATTGTTTCCTATGGTTAATGTTGATTTCACCTGCTAATCTCCAAGTAACATTATTTTATTTTGTATATTACGATGGGTATTATTTGTCAAACTTTTGTATTGGTTAACCAAAGCTGATGTTTGACTTTACTGCGTAGATTTATGAGAATGTACAGTAGGAATTTAAATTTTACTGGCTGAATCAAAAAGACTCTTATTCTGAGAATCCAGAGCACAATACAGTTCAGAAAGGAACCTGTCATACTGTGTTTTACCAAATAATAAATTCAAGAGCTAAATCAATTTATAAATACTTACAAATATTTTGTAAAGTCAATATAATTCAATTCAATCAATCATAAGGACACATTTCCAAGTTGCAGTTGTTGTCATGATGCAACTCAGCAGGAGCAGCTAAGCTCTGTCATATACCATAGTTCTGATCCAACATCTCTAGGGATGTGTTCTCAAAATGTTTTTATCTCTAAATTTAAAACTTTGTATTTTTAAAAAATGAAACATTTATATATAGGCACACTATTCTCCATTTTCCTCTATAAACCTTTCAAGCTGTACAAAATGCTAGGAAAGAAGGAAACTAGCATTTGCCTTAACCCTTTGTGGGTTTATTATGCAGAACAAGTAGCCTTTTGTACTTGAAGTTGTACACTCTGAAAAAAGCAACACCTGAATATCTCAGGAACTTGAATAATTATGCCCAATTGTGTTTTGCTGGTGTAGGTCACAGCAAATTCACTTCGGGTAGTCTCTCTACAAAGCTAAGATATATGCAGATTTTCTGTTGTTGGATTGTGTAGAAATTATTTACTGTTAATACTTGCATAAAGGTTAGAAAGGTTGATGAAGTGATATTTAGTATTGCTTTACTATTCACTGCGTGTCAGGATGTAATTATGACTGATTCATGGAACTGTCTTAGGAACGAACCATCTTTATTAAAATGCTGATCAAGATAAGAGCTGACAGTAATAAAGAATAGAAAATTTTAGTCTTGTTGCTTTTCAATGATTGCTAATTACCCCAGAGGTCATGTATAGTGCTTGGGAGGATTCATTGACATTATTTTCTTTTAAGTCTGCTGTTTGAACAACATCTGAACATGAAGACAAAGACTGAGTGCATACAGAACAATAGTTTGACCAAGTTTTTTATTCCGTCAAATCCCGGATGATTCCCTTTCCCCCCATTTTGTTATAGAAGTTTGTGTTCCCATGAGAAGTGCTGAAAGTCGAAGATCTTTGTTTTAAAGAGTCCAACAGCAATCATATCCATCACTGTCTTCATCTTCAGAAGGTCATACAATTAACAGTGGAAACCTCACACTGCTCCTATTGTTGGTAGAATGCATTTTATAACCCCAGGTAGAGCTAATTAAAAGCCCAGTCTCTTTCCTATGACTTTTGTCAGCCCGTAAGTCAGACTCTTCAGCTTATTTTATTAGATTACAAAATACATCTAACTTCACACTTACCCTCAGAGTGGGCAGTATCATGGTGAAACTGAGGTGTTTATACATTTACACACAAAGGTTACAAAGATAAGCAAGCAGTTGAACAAAAGAACCATGATACTTTTTCAGGGGCTCTGCTGAGAATTAGAGTAATGAACAGTACATAGAAGAGGAGGGAGGCAAGTGTTTTAAACCTAGTGAGTAAGCAGTACAAAAAGTCTAAGGCTTCACTGGAACTAGGAAGTTCTGGCATCAGTGCACACGGGGTCAGTCAGATTGTTCATAGCTATAAGGGGGGCAGCATAATTACAGATAACTTGCCCAGCTGCAGGTACAAGAACAGCTAATCATTTGTTGCATTTCCAGAGCTAGTGTAGATGTAAAGATGAGGCTGAGAACTTGTAGTTAAGAGAACTGCAGCAGGTTGCTGCTGTTTGGCTCCCCTTCCCATTTGGGATTTATTTATTTAGAATACTTACATCCCACCTTCCTGTGTAAAAATAAAACCTCTGGTTGGCTTACAGTAATGCAAGCCATGTGTGTGCAAGTGCCGTGAAATTGCTTCCAACTTATGGCAACCCAATGAATCAGTGTCGTCCCAAACATTCTATCGGATGTTAACAGCCTTGCTCAGGTCTTGCAAACTGAAGGCCATGGCTTCCTCTAGAGTCAATCCATCTCATGTTGGGTCTTCCTCTTTTCCTGCTGCCTTCAACTTTTCCTAGCATTATTGTTTTCTCCAGTGATTCTTGTCTTATTATGTGATCAAAGTAAGATACCCTCAGTTTAATCATTTTAGCTTCTAGGGACAGTTTAGGCTTGATTTGGTCTAGAACCCACTTATTTGTTTTTTTGGCAGTCCCCAATAGTCATAACGCTGTCTTTCAACACTACATTTCAAAGGAATCTACTTTTTTCTTGTCAGCATTCTTCGTTGTCCAACTTTCACACCCATATAGAGTAAAAAGGAACACTATGGCATGAATAAATGTGATCTTGGTTGTCAGTTACACACATTACCATCCTGCCCCACCCGAACACTCACCTTTCCAATCTCCCCACCTGAAGCCTTCCACCTTCTCCCAATCTGCCACCCAATCTGCCCTTTCAACCCTCCCACAACCCCACTCTATTCTATCCTCCTCCACTCAAGCCCTCCTTTGCCACCCCCTCACCACCCTGCACCTATCTGCACCTTCCTTTCTACCTCAAGCCACACTCCTCAACTTGTCCCACCCCCGAGCCACAGATGCACCCCCAGGTAAATGTCACACTTTGAGCAAGGGTGGGGTGGAGGCTGTTACAGTCCAGTAAAGTCCATTGCTGGGGATGTTCTTCCTCTTCTACCCTTTTCTAGAGCCCACTGCATCTCCCTAGCAATGGGCTTTGCTGCTAGTAGATTGTTTGGTCGTGGTGAGGGAGGGTGGCCGCCTATGGGGTGGCCCCTGGAAAACTCAGATTTTACCCCAAGCTCCATTTTTCCTAGCTATGCCTCTGCCGTCTGAAGAAGACCATTTAAACAAGTAAGATCAACAGGGGCCTGTACATGTGCATCTTCTTTTTTGCCTACCAGTTCGTAGAACGTCCAGAAAGATTTTTTTTAAAAAAAATCCTTCAGTACTGTTAAAAAAACCAAGGAAACTTAACAGAGAGAAAAAAAGAAAACAAGCAAGAGATTGAAAAGAATGAAAAGAAAAAAAGGGGGTGAAGAGGACTGTCTCTTCTACCAAAATAACACATTTGCACTCACTGAAAACTGAATGTTATCAGAACTAATGGGTCAAAATAAACCTGAACTTGTTGAATTAAAGGTCCTCAAAACGTTGAGGAGCTGAGAGTTAGACCTAGTCTAATCTTTAGCTGGCAATTTGCCCCTTTCAGTGAGTGTAGCTGGGAGCTAGCAAAGCTCAGACCCTTTTCTGTTGTATTGTTTTTCTAACTTTATAATCCCAACCCTGTTGTATTGTTTTTTGGTTGTCTTATGCTGTCTAGTTACATTGTTTATATTGTATGATCCACCTTGAGTCTCAGTGAGAAAGTTGAGCTCTACATAAATAAATAGCAGATGCTAATCATGTGAATTTGAACTGGTAGGTTGGTTTGCCTCGCTAATATTGTATTTAAATTGAGACCTTCTGCTGTACTGTCATAGATTCTAACAAAAACCGCCATCCTTATGGCCACCAGCAGCAGTATTTCCATCATACTTGATAATTTACCAAATGTCAGTAATTGTTTCTGGTTCTTCCACCATTGAATTCCAGTATGTATTACCTATTAGTAAAACGTTGAGAATTGTTACAGATTCTCATATTTCATATACAGGACATTTATGAAGGACTATGAGAGAGCAGTGAAGGAGGCTAAGAAGAAATTCTATGCCACCTCCATTGCTTCTGTGATCTCATGCCCAGCCCAATTGTTTAGGGTAATTCGGACTCTTACAACCTCTTCCATAAAGTCCTAAAATGCAGAACGTGGCCTCTAGCTGTGAGGCTTTTGTGAACTATTTTGCAGATAAAATCTTTTCTCTCCTCCACGACCTGCCTGCCACCATTGATACAGTAAGTGAACTAGAGGCCCTTTGCCCATCTTCTGTTCTGCTCGACTCTGCTGAAGTCAACAGGATACTGGCTGCAGTTCAAGCAACCACTTGCCCTCTTGACCTGTGCCCTTCCTGGCTGGTGAAAAACAGTAGGGATGTGTTATGCGGCTCCCTGATGGAGATTATTAATCTCTCCCTTGAGCAAGGAGTGTTTCCAGAACGGCTGAAAGAGGCAGTGGTCCATCCGCTCTTGACAAGACCAACTTTGGATCAATTTGATCTGGCCAGTTACTGCCCAGTCTCGAATCTTTCGTTTCTAGGTAAGGTAATTGAGAGAGCAGTTGTGAAGCAGCTTCAGTCGTTCCTGGATGAAGCCAAAATGTTAGATCCCTTCCAGTCTAGCTTCCATGCTGGCCATGGAAAGGAGACCATGTTGGTTGCCATCATGGATGAGCTCCGCCTTCAGGGCAGAGTCTGCACTGTTGGTATTGTTAGATCTCTCCGCAATGTTTGACATGGTGTGATTTGTTGGTCCATTCCCTTGCCAATGCTGGAGCTCGTGGGACAGCTTTGAGCTGGATGACCTTGTACCTTCAGAGCCGTGGGCTGCAGGTAGTGTTGGGGGAGGCTTCCAGGTGGTGCCCCATTATATGTGGGGTGCCGCAGGGAGCTATTCTTTCCCCCATGCTGTTTTATATCTATATGCAACCCCTGGCCCAGTTGGTGCAGAGCTTTGGGCTGGGATGTCATCAATATGCAGATGACACCCAGCTCATTCTTATGATGGAGGGCCAGCTGGCTGGCCTCCTCCCCCACCCCTCAAGGCTCTCCAGCACTGGGGTATTGTGTGGTTTCTGGGCTGTATGGCTGTGTTCTAGTAGCATTTTCTCCTGACATTTCGCCGGCATCTGTGGCTGGCATCTTCAGAGGATCTGCATTTTCTCCTGACATTTCGCCTGCATCTGTGACTGTCATATTCAAAGCCTTCGGCAATACTCTCTAACACTGTTTAGAAGTCATAGCTGGTTGGTTGTGAACGAGCAGACTGAAATTAAATCCATCGGAGATGGAGATTCTGTGGCTTGGCCAGGGGGATTAATCGGGGAATTTTCAGCTGCCAGCCCTGGACGGTGAGGGACTCCATCTTGCCTCATTGGTGAGGAGCCTGGGTGTGACTCTGGCAGCCCAGGCAGCATTTTTCCATCTGCACCAGATGCAGCAGCTGGCCCCCTACCTATCACAGACCAACCTAGCCACAGTAATCCATACATCGGTCACCTCTAGACTAGACTACTGCAATTCACTTTACGCTGGCCTACCTTTGAAGTTGATCCGGAAGTTGAAGTTTGTGCAGCATTTAGCCGCCAGGCTCCTAACTGGAGCTTCTAGCCGGGACCATATAACACATGGTCCTAAAAGACTTACATTAGCTGCCTGTCGAGTACTGGATTGTCTTCAAAGTCTTGGTATTGACCTTTAAGGCCATTAGTGATCTTGGACCTGCATTTCTGCGAGACCGCCTCTCCTCCTGTTGCCCTCAAAGACCCCTCTGTTGATGATCCTGGGCCCCAGGGATGTTCAGCTGGCAATGACATGGGCCAGGGCTTTTACGGAACTGAGTCTGTCTCAGTTCCACAGGGCCTGTAAAACAGAGTGGTGCCACCAGGCCTTTTCTGCCGGGCATTCCTCCTTCTAAATCTTGTCTGGCCCCATCTGGGTATGATACATGCATCCGGTTTTTATGTCCCCAGATAGATTTTTTTATGCCATCTATAGTAATTTGTTTTTAAAGTTTATAATGTTTATATTTTTATACTTATTTATTATATTCTATTGTATTGCATTGTTATTTTTGCTTTTGTCTGTGAGCCACACTGAGTCTTCAGGAGAATTTGGCGGGATATAAATGCGATGGATGGACGGACGGACGAATGGATTCCCCCTCAAAAAAGACATGCTGGTCTGTCTTGACTTGTGGGTGCACCGTAGTCCCCACTCTTCATTCTGGAATTCGGTATAACTGACAAACAGATGTTATAGCTCTCCACAGCTTTTGGTTGAGATCTTAAGTTGGTTGAAAAAGTAGTAAAAGTCCTCACCGGACCTGTGATCATTCCCTTAATTTTTCCTTTTACTAATAACAGTGGCTTGTATACAGCCAACCACCAACAGCATGCTGATTTTCCTTGTGTTCCTCTTCCCCCCCTCCCGCACCTTGACAGTCGCTTCGGACCCCTCAGGGATAATATTCCTGGGTTAAAGGATCTGCATGAGATTTGCAAAGTAAAAAAATGGCCTGGAGTAAAGAGGGTATTGAGGGACCACTTAAATACTTCACCCTAACTTTGGGAACATCATTGTCATGTGATACCACACCATTCATGGCAAGCTGGAATCTGTTGACACCTTGATTAAACTGAGTTCCTAGCATACCAGATAGATTCAATAGGAGTATTTCCATGCCTTGCAGCCTGAAGGGGCATGGGCTGCTAGACGCTTTTAGGTCAGATGACATACATCTTGATGCATTATCTGTTCCGATGCAGCAATGGTACTCTGCCCGCTGTTTGCACCTGTGACCCTTATGTTTGTGCTTACTAGACCTACTGAATCTAGAAGAGGTGAGATTGGCCTGGATTGGAAACTGTCCAGTTGCTGTTGTGTTGCTGTCCAGGAGCTACAGAACTCCCTTCCTTGGAAGGTCAATTTGGTTCCCCTTGTTTTCTTTCTGAAAGCAAGTGCAAACTTTTGTTTCAGTGTGGCTTGGATAATTACGGGTTTTATTCTTTTGTTTTAATCCCTCACAATTGTTTTGTTTTGTTTGCTAGATTTTGATTTTTGAAGATTTAGGTGGGTAGCCATGTTAGTCTGAAGCGGCAGGAAAATGTTTGAGTCTCGTGGCACCCTTTGAGTCTTGTGGCACCCTTCAGTCCAACAATGGTTTATTCTTGATATAAGCTTTCATGTGCATGCATGCCTCTTTAATTTTTTAAACTGTTTTGTGAATGTATTTTATTGAAAATTATATATTTTAAATATATATATTGTATATTAATACCCAACAGTCCTTAAAGTCTGTTAGGAGTTTGAATGTTACAGCCAATTTATGATGCCTGTATTGGATAACTATGTACTTCTCAATGGCTATAACAATATTAGGGTTATTATTCCATTCAAACAAATGATTTATTTTATTACTGTCTGGCTAAGTTGAAAAGCTTTTGAAACCTATTTTTTTTCTCTTACAGTAATGAGAGTATGACAAATCTTTTTAAAACATTCTTAATTACATTTTCAGTATGTAATTGTGTTTGTCCTTGCTATATGTAAATACATAAACCAATTCATAATAAATTGAGTAGCTGAATAATTCGAAGCATTCAAACTGAATGGTGTAAGAAGTCACAGTCCTTCGAGGCTGTGGTATTCAATTGTTCCTTTGGCACAATACGCATCTATGCAGTTTGCTAGCTTTTTCTTTTCCGGAGAGAAAGGCAGGAGATATTTAATACTATCTGGCAAAATATGAATGTTTGAGGACTTAAAAAAAAGTAAACCGATTGTTAGGATTGTAGCTTTGACAATTAAAGGCTAAAATATGAAGACTCCAGTTAAAAGTTCTTTAGCGGCTGATTAGAATTCCCTGATGGTGATTAGCAAGTGTGAAATGCAATCATGCCTGTAGGCTTTAATCAGTCTTGTGATGGAAAAGTCAGTTACCTAAACAGAATTGTATTGTTGCCACTGGATTTATTATTTTTCTTTTAAAAAAAATTAAAGATGAAGACAAGGGTAACCTGTTCAGCTTCCATGTTCTCCTAAAAACTTCATCTCAGTTTAGAAGCATATGAACCTAAATATTCATTTCTGTTTCTTTTTGACCCTAAGTGGGTTTTGTTAAAAAAAATATTATTATTATTATTTATTGCACTGAATAGCACACCAACATGCTTTCAGTGTCACCTAAATGTTACTCTTATTGATGTACATGTGCGCTTCAGTTTTGCAAGTAAAACTTTAGCTCTTCAGGAATATCAAGTCTTGAGAAAGTCCTCAGTTTTTTATTTACAAAACCTATGAGAAGTCACTTGCTTTTCTAACAATAAAACTACCTCCACCACCCGGCACCCCCATGTGGACTTTCCAGGCATACAGAAAAGTATAACGTTATTATTATTATATCCCATCCTCCCTGCACTGGGGCAGCATACAACATGAAAATAAAAACAGGTATGTAACAATTTACATATATCTTATTGATATAAAAGGCAATGCTGTTGGTGACAACTCACTTTTTAAAGAGCTATGCAAGCATGCGAGCGGAGGGGGAGGGGGTGCTGATGGGAGCTTGTTGTGTAACAAAAAAGGGGTAGGGCCCACTGACCACTGCCATGAACAATGATAGCAATGATCAGCAACAGTTTTCTAGAGCTCATTGTATTTTTTTGCACAATGGGCTTTATTGCTAGTATATAAATATAATAAAAAGTTACTTATACAAAAATAGCCCAGGACTGGCATATGATGCCTAAAAACAACTGCTCCCCAAAACTAAAAAAAGGATCTAGATTAAATATGCCAGTTGAAGACTCAGGGATGGGGGTTGGAAAGTGGAGCTAGAGGAAGAAGAGAGTAGAGAAGAGAAGAGAAGGAGCAGGTTCAGAATCCAAGCCAACAGTTAAGATCATTGTAGATGTACACCATTGCTGTCCTCACCATAAGCCTGCTGGAACATCTCTGTCTTTCAGGCCCTTCAGAACTGAGAAAGATCCATCAGGGCCTGGGTCTCCACAGAGACAGACAGACAGACAGACAGACAGACAGACAGACAGACAGACAGACAGACAGACAGACAGAGAGAGAGCGCCTGGCTCAGTACAGATGAAGTATAATGACTGCGCTCTGGAAGAAAAATGTTTAGAACAGTTCCTTGTCAGTTAATGGGAAGAATGGTGGAAGGGAGAAATCAACCTTCTCAAGCCTCTTAAAATTTGAAGACACTTGTAGGGAACTATTTGGGTGGTGGGGCAGTATTTCTAAATTGCCCCTCCCCATTGATTCTTCATGAGCCCGAACTTGTTTTTACTAATTTTCATACAACTATCACCATTTTAGACAATGGATGGTCATTCTGGTCATTTGAAATGGATGATCATCTGAAGAAGCAAGTTAATACATTTGCAAAAAGGACTTTTTTCACACTTTTTTTCATGATTCTATTTAGCCTTAAAGATGGCCCCATACCATGACTCAGTGATCTGGCAACTAGACTACTGTGATGCACTCTATGTAGATCTGTCCTTAAAGTCAACTTGAGAGCTCCTGTTGGTACAAAATGCCCACACCTGGACTGCTGTCAGGAGTTAACAAAGCATTCATATTCATATTCTGTGGTCACTTCATTGGCTGCCTATCAATTACCAAGCTCAGTTCAAAGTATTGACTTCATAACCTTGAGCCCTCATATCTACAGGACAGCCTCTCCCACTATGCCCACTACAACAACTACACTAATCTGAACACTAATCATCTTAAGGCACCAGATTGCAAGTGGGTATGATCAGTAACTACGGGTCCATGCACATTCTTTGTTGTAACCTCCACCCGATGGAGTGTCTTGCCTATGAAGGCCAGGACGGCCTCCACGCTTCTGGCATTCTCCAAACTAAGTACAGCAGAATTGGTTGTGGTGGGTTTTCCTGGCTGTATGGCCGGGGTCTGGTGGATCTTGTTCCTAAGTTTCGCCTGCATCTGTGGCCAGCAGCTTCAGAGGTGTATCACAGAGAGAAGTGTGTTATACAAGTGTAACACACTCCTGATTTTTTGTTCTTCCAGTATATTTACAAAACCTTGGATGGGGTGTGGGGGTTGAATGCCAACTAGTTTACTATTAGATACATAAGTGCTTGCCTGTTTTTCTGTTGCCTCAGAAAAAATTTTCCAGATTTTTTCTGCTACGGAATTTTGAAAGCTAAAATGGGGCCTTTTCTTATTGAATGAAAGAATTAAATTGTCTTTAAATTAATAACATTGAACTCCTCTTTAACTACTAGGCTGTTCATACTGTTATAAATGTTAGCATGTGGCAGGAGCCAGCTGTAGTATGGATTCCCCTCTTAAGAGAAGTGAAAGCCTTACCTCCTCACATTTTTGTATGAATATCAGGAGAGGGGAGTTGCTATTCCCCTACATCAGGGGTCCCCAAACTTTTTAAACAGGGGGCCAGTTCACTGTCCCTCAGACTGTTGGAGGGCCAGACTAAAAAAAACTATGAACAAATTCCTATGCACAAATGATTGTAAAATGTTTGATTTCACCTTTCAGCCTTTCTGTCATGGTCTATTTTTAGAACAGTAACCAAAGTATGTCAAGTACAGGGTGGGCTCCAAATATTGTTGGGGAGGCTGTGGAATACCTTCCCCTGTAAAAAAAAAAGCAGAACTTTCCCAATGAAGCATTCCATCTAACCCAGGATCAGGTATCTTCCTGGGTGCTTTCCTCCCTAGCAGCCAGCAAGCGATTCGCCAGCCTGGCTGATGCCAATGGGAGTGAGGCGGAACAGAAAGCCTGAGAACAACACCTGGAGTAGCTGAGAGGGAAGGGCGGAGCAGGCGTTGCCACATGTAAGGTTTCCAACTCTGGGTCAGAAAATTCATGGAGATTTGGGGGTGCCATCATGTAACTGCAATCAACACCCGTTGGGGCCGGTTCCTCCTCTCCCTCGAGCCTCCACTGCACATGAATGGAGCCATCGCCGCCATGCCTGGCGGGCCGGATAAATGCCTTCAGGGGGCCACATTTGGCCGCCGGGCCGTAGTTTGGGGACCCCTGCCCTACATTATAGCTATCTTTGTTCACTAAAGATTGTGATGCTTTTGGGGTGATGATGAACCCTGGGATGCTTCCAGAGAAGTAGTAGAATACTGTGTTCCTGTGCATTCATTCTTGGCAACCAGAGAAAGTTTGGCTCTAGATTGCACAGCCATGGTCCTGCTGCTTCTCCTTAAATGCAGACTTTCTGCTATCTCTTGGCTTGGCAGTTGTGACGAATGCACTTATACTGCAATCAGGTTACAGGGTGGACCCGCCCCTTTAAGAGTTAAGCCCTGGCCAGAGGAAAAAAGGCAGAGTCTTTATAAACTGTCAGCTGAGGGGTTCTTGCTTTTGAGTTTTCGGACTGTTTGGCTCTGTATGAGCTTTTGTGCCCTCAGGTACTTTTGAGACAGAGTGAAATGAATCCACCAAGTTCTCTCACTGCTGTGTGGCTGTTGTTAGGAATAGCTGAGAAAGCTATTGTGTCACCTAAAGGCAAGTGTCCACCCTCAGGTGTTTTGTTTGTGAGGGAAACCTCTAAAGTCTGTAGGTCTGTCCTCAAAGGGAACATCAGCTTTTGGGAGGCCCAAATCCTGTGGCAGCGAAGCCAAGTTTTGGGATTGTGGGAGAGGGAGGCCGTATGCCTGAATCCCACAGGGCGAAAACTGAGTGTTTTATTTTTGTGAGGAGGAACAGCGGACTGAGGTGTTTTATTTTTAAAAGGGAGTGTGAAACCTCCTCAGTAACATCTTTTGAGAAACATCTTTAAAGTAAAACCTTAAGTGAAGGGACACCTGTGAGTGTCCATCGTGTAACTTACGTGAAGAGCCGGCAACCATACGCTTTAAGAAACATTCATTGCCTGAAACCGTTAAGTTTAAGCAAACTCTCTCTGAAACCAGCACGCTTGTTTCCTCTCCAGTTTACCTGAGAAGCCTCTGTTTAAGCCAGCAAATAAACGTTTTAAGTTTCCAGTCTTTTATTTGTCTGTGTTCCCCAGTCAGGGTGGTGGCCGTGTGGAAAATCAGTATTGAGTGGGCTAAAGAAGAAAAATATTATTGGTGGCAGCGCAGAAAGCAGAACTTATATAAGTGCCCTTACGTTACAGCAGTGTTTTCCTGTGGAAGTGCAGGGAGCTCATCTTCCCCTTTTTTGGAAACGGCAACTAAACAGCATTTTTTCCCCAAGGCCAAAATCAGTTCCTTCTCATTTCCAGCCATTTTGATGTTCTCAGTAGCTTCGCTTGCAGAATCAGCAAGTCTGGGGACCCCTGTAGATTGCCACCCTCCAATGTGGCCTGGCATTCTCCTTGAATTACAATGGCTGCCCAAACTACAGAGATACAGTGGAACCCCAGTTTTCATTGCCTTCGGTTTTCATCGGTTTCGGTTTTCATTGATTTTTTCAGTGAAAAATTTGTCTCGGTTTTCATCGATTTGCCTCGGTTTTCATCGATTTGCAGTAAGGTGCAGGGGTTTGTGGAGAAAAATCACCCAGACAAAGCTGTTGCAGGCTGTGTCTGCAACTTGTTTAATGTCAATGTCTTGCCCCATTTCAGACAAATCTTAAAGAGGCATCAGAAACAGACCTCTTTGGACAGCTTTCTGGTGCGACATTGGTCCACTGGCTCTGAAGCTGGTCCTAGTGTTATTGTTTGTTACTGTTTTCAGCATTGAACACTATGTTTATTCACCAAAAATGTGTTTTTGTATGTTTTTTGGAGTGCCTAGAACGGATTAATTGGATTTACACTGATTCCTATGGAAAAGTTTGCCTTGGTTTTCATCGGTTTCGGTTTTCATCGATTCTTTTCAGATGGATTACCAACTAAAACCAAGGTTCCACTGTATAGCTGTTTCAGAGGGCAAATTCTATAATATATCATAGAGATTTCAGGTGAACTCTCTCCCCAGATTCTCCCTACTGTAGACACCACATACCAAATCTCCAGGAATTTCCCAAGCAGGAGTTGGCAATGCTACTGGCAATGATGCATAGGATTTTTGCATATGCAATGCTTGGTCTTTGCACAAAGAGTTGCGTGTATTCTTATGTCAGGATTTGCACAAGAGTTTATGGAACACTGCTAATTTATAAATTCAATCCACTTGTAATTTGCACAACCCATCCCATTAAAACAACCTCCATTATAACCCTGGGAAAATGTGCAGAAGTAATAGTTTTAGAACAACGTACCTTAGAACCCCCTCCACTTGTACAATTGAATTCTGCATATGAATAAATTAATTTTAAAAATCTAGATTACAGATGTAATTATATCTCTGTTTTTATATTTTAGAAGTTGGACTTATTCACATGTGTTGACCATGGTGTGTTTGGGCTTCAGTCCTATGCAGTGTCGTAGCGCCAAGGTGGGGGGCATGATGCACTGGGGACGTTCCAGGGCGGGGACGTTCCAGGGCGTAGTGGGGGCGCAGAGTGCTCACATGCCCCAGGCGCAGTTCCCCCTTGCTATGGCTCTTGTCCTTTGCACACTTATTTGAGAGTGAACCTCACTGGTTTCAGTAGAACTCACTTTTAAGTGAGTGTACATAGAACTTGGGCTGTTTTGACTTGCAGAACTACTGCGTGCAAATTACTAATCCCATTGCAAGCCTTCATTGCCCATTTTGTACTTGAATAACCCAAAGCACTGTGGACTCGCCAGATTTGAACTGCTGCTATAATGTATTTTAGTGTTTTTATTGGTATATTATTTATGATTTTACATTGTAAATGCTTTCTATGTTTATTGTACACCGCCCAGAGCCCTCCGGGGGTTGGGCGGTCTATCAAGTCTAAGTAAATAAATAATAATAAATAAATTTGCATCATCTTTTGTAAATCTTCAATAAACTTTTACTCAGTCCTCTGCTGCTGTGATTTTCTTAATGGCTGACATAAGCAAAGTTGAGAACCTGCATCCTGTAGATACCTGTAGATCCTGTAGATTTTGACTGAAATCAGCAAGACTGGAATTCTAGTTATGAAGATCACTGGATGATTTTGGAGCAGTCATATTTCAGGCTAACCTTCCTTATGCAAGTGGTATGGGGATAATGAGGAGGAGGGGAAAGAGGGCCTGTAAAGTATCTTGAGCTCTTAGAAGGAAGACCAGGGCATCTTACAACGTGCATATTAATGCATCTTTGATGCTGCATGATTGGGGGGATGGGGATCTTGGAAGCAATAATGTGACTAGTCCATTTTCCAGGAGAATGATCCATCCTGGTATGTAGCTTGTCAGACCCGCCATTCAATTTCTTTGTGATGCTGAGAACAGGTGGGCTGGAGAAATACGTTTTAGACAGGAAAACCTTTTGTAATTCCACAGCAGCTCAAGAGAAGTAATAATTGTGTCTTTTTGTTTCTGTATACAGAAATATTGTAATACCATTCAACTGGATTCAGGAATAGACTACAGGAAACAAGGACTTCCTGCTGCAGGGAAACTTTACTACCTGTAAGTTGTTGAAGTTGAGGATGTTCTTTTCCTTTCTCCTGTTAGTCAATAATTCATTCCAGAGGCAAGTAAATTGCGGGGGTGGGGGAGTTCCCCCAAAAAAACCTCCTTCATAGAACTGGAAGATTGTTACCCTGTGAGAGAGTAATCCAACTGCTTTCCAGGTTGCCACAGCTCTAATTCCATCCAACAACATTTTCAGTATCTTAGCGGCATTATTCAAAATGTGTGACTGAATCAAAACTAATTAGATTTTGGGGAGGTGTGGTGTTTGCAGAACTGAAGTGACAGATGGCTTATGAAGTGATGAATATCCTCTTGTGAAAGAGTGTGCAATTCCCTGGTAAATAAAAGAGCATCCTTTATTGTAGTAAAGTAATTATTTATACAAATCCTCTGACAAGGACTCATTTACTGTTGGGTGTTCCCATTTGTGGATTCAAAAACTTGTCTTATTTTGACAGATGATCTGCTTGTATCTAGGATGTTGATTTACTTCAGTATTTATTCTGTATTTGGAAATGATAAAAAAATTAAATGATACCATAACACAGCTATAAGTACAATTTATCTGTATAGCTCTGATTTCTGTTTCCCTAATGATAGTTTACCCTCAGAGCAATTTGAGAATACAAGTCTATGTGATGCAAAGTTGTTTCAATATTTAAGGAAAGCAAGTGGTTTTAATCAAGCCAATACAAGAACCAATCTACTCATAGCTGTATTGTCGCATTGTTTTCATATTTTTATTACTTTTGAAGATGTTAAATAATTACTGGGCTTCTGTCAAGCAAAATGGGCAAATGAACAGCCTCTGTCCAAGACTATAATTGCAGTTTACTGTTTGGACTGTCTCTATTGTTTTGTTCACCTTTAAGGATTTCATAGAATCCTGCGCTGAAACTTAATTTTTAGATCTTATACTTAGGGTTGCTAGATCAGAGAGTCTGAGTCAAGGTTTAAGAGGTTTTTAGAGACTCCAGGGAAAAGAGAAAAAAAATCTCAGGGTGAGGTTCTTTAACAGACAATTCCTGTGGATTTGCAGTTCCTTCGTTTTTCCTGTTGGAGATGGTGAGTCATTTCGTGCAGTGGGTTCAGAATTCCATCTCCTGTAGAGAAAGAATCAATTGATATTTTGATAGAATTAATATTTGTTGATAAATCTATTAAATTAGAGGGTCAATGAATGGATTTTTGGATTTTCTGGATTTTATTTTTTGCAAGCTGTTTTTTTTCTCAGTCTGGTCATAAATTGATTTGCATTTAATTTAGACTGTATGTATTTGGAATACTTTTTACCTGTTTCAGCTGTCATATTATGGGGATGACTTGCACTGTTTTCAGCCTTTTAAGACAATAGTGTGTCAAGGCAGAAGAATGCCTTCTTGCTCCAGAGGATTCTGTTCCTAGGGGCAAGATAAGAGGGAGTAATAGGCTACTAACATTTTTGGTTTTGTTGTGTACTTTTGTTGGAGTTAAAATTAGTGAGCCACCTCAGAGCTTCATTTATCAAAATAGTCTCTAGTGAGAGAGAAAGAAAAAATCCACTGGAGGTCTAAATTTCCATGGGAAAGAAATCCACATGTGGGCACCTTCATAGAGACCCATTTCTGGTAACCATGCACATAATTTTAGAAGGAGAGGTTATACAGTGTCTCTGTTAATCTGTGTTGATGGACCCCTCTTATATGAGCAGGCTAGTCTTTAAGTACCCAGATCCAAATCTTTTCAGTTTGATGATCCAGTTTGGTGATCTAAGGGAGGGGGTTGCCCTCCATCAGGCAATTTTTTTTAATGTTGCTATTATCTGTGGAATTAGCAAGGGGCAGGGGGTGGAGCCACCCTAATGGAACTTTGAGGCTCAGTGAGAACACTGGCCTGGGACCCAGACAAGGAAAGGAAAAGAAAAGAATACATACAGCGTAGGATGGAATTTAGTTCCCTGTAGTAGCTGTGTTGAATGGTTCTCTAGACACATGCTGACAATGCAAAAAGAAAATCTAGCAACAATTTCTTCCAAGTAAAAGCAAGGAAATTTGTTTGGATACCAAAAAAAATCCAGAAGGACGAAGGAAGCGGGTCCAGAATAAGTATCAGTCTGATTGAAAGTCAAAAAGGACTCCAACAAAATCTTCAAAAGAAGAAGGGAAATAAAAGCATAAACACACCAGTAGCTAGACAAATTCTCAAGCAATACCCACTGGGATTCAGCCCTTCTTGCTCCTACTTTGGTGGTCAGGACAGAACAGCAAACAATGGCTTGGAGTCTTTTAAACAGATTTTTGTAAACTGCCACCAGGTATACAGTTGCCTTAATTTCCAATAGGGAATTGGGGCTTATTCCTTCACCTGGTCAAAAAAAAAACACCTCCTCAGTCTTACCTGGATTGAGCTTCAGGGTCCATTTCACAAGCGTTCCCAGACCTTTGCAATGAGAGACAGAGGAATTTGAGTCTGCTAATATTCTTGGAGCTCTCTATTTCTTTTTGATGCCGTTGGCCATTGTAGCCTTCTGGGTTGGTTGATTGAGTTAGGCTTCAGATGCTTGACAGCTTTTTGCTCTTTGCTCTTATTTTGCATGTGAGATATTGACAGCAGCTTGTCTTTTTCATTGTGTGTGTGCATATAGTGGATGGCCTTGCCTTGCCTTGCCCAAGTTGCCTCATTACTGAAAACAGCTTGAAACACAGAAGTCTTTCCGTGTATGCAAATAAAACAGAATCCTCTACCTGAGAGTTAATGTTCTCTGCTTTTAAGTGTATTCTAAATCTAATGTTTATATTTACAATATAACATCCTGTTCTCTTTCTCTGTCTGTCTCTCTCTCTCTTTTTCATGGGCAAAAAGCTAAGCAAGCTCAGGCAGCTGTTTGATGTTGGCTTCAAGTGTTATTAATTTCATATTCTATTATTCTTTTCACTGTAGCACAAGTGAAGCTGATGTGGAGGCTGTCATGGATAAGTTGTTTGATGAGCTGGCTCAAAAACAAAATGATTGTACGTAAGTTAATTTCTCTTGAAAGAGAATACATTTAGAACACAATGCCCAATCTCCACTGACCAATTAATAAGTTCCACTGCTGTATATGGGTTGATGCCACACTCAAGTGGCAGTCATTGTATCAGCATTTTGTCTAATTTATGTGTTGAATCATGTGCTATTATTCATCAAGCTATGCATTTCCTATCTGTAAGAGATGAGTTTTATAGTAATTATCCAGACAAGATTGAGTCTTTGTTCATGTTCCCATAGTAACTAGACCAAGGATTTTAAAAGTACAAGGCAGAGAGCTGAGAGTGAATAAAGCATGTGGAACCGTTGCAGACTTCACGTTTGAAGAGCTGTGTGACAGAGTGAGTACCCAGTCAAATCTCTATCAGTTGGGCTTTTCGGCTCCCCCACCTTTTTTTTTTTTTAATCATATCTCAGATCCAAACAAGCCTTCCAGTCTCATTTGAATTTATTTGGACAACAACAAAACTCAATTTGCAGAGTAGAAAGTTAAACTCTGAATGGACAAAAAATGTGGTAAATGGTTTCCCCTGAGAGGTGGCACAAGAAGTCACTCTTGAAAGTAATCAACGGTGTAATTTAAATGCTGAAATGTAGCATTCTGCTGTATTAATGCCCCAAAGTGATTCATAGTTTTTTTTTATTGTCAAAAAAAGAATTAAGGGACTTTGATTACAGAAGGATCGTTTATATAGGAAAGTTTAAGAAAACAGCAGTCCAGTTGCACCTTAAAAACAAACGAAATCAACTCTACCACAAGGTTTCATAAAGCACGGCTCACCTCACTAGATGCCTCTAATGAACTGAGCCCTACTTCAGGAAAGTCATGCTTCATTTTGTTAAGTTTTTAAGGTATTAATGAACTTCTGTTCTGTTTTGCTGGGTCAGAGCAATGGGCCATCAGATTGGCAAATTCCAAGCAGTGTTTTCTGTCCTGCTGCCTTGACGTATGTTGCTGATTAGTCCTGGTTTTTGTTCAGGTATCTTGTGACTAAAGATTTACATGGTGTGTAGGTTTTGTATGTGCCCAAATCCATGTGTACACAACCATTCCCCTTCTAAATCTCAATTTATAGGCAGACGTTTCCATGGTTCATTTAGAACCAGCCCTGAAAACAAGTGCTCTTATAACAAATGTATTGGTTCAAGGTCATTTCTCTTGACAACAGAAATGTATAGTAAAAGGGTAGCGTGTCATTATTGCCTATGTGGTATCACTAACAACTTGATCTTGTGCATTTGTACTTGAAGAAAATTCCTGCTTCGTTTGTCTGGGCTTTCTTTCTACTAGTGTTGTAGATTACAAACTAAATTTTAAATGCAACAAAATGTATTTCTATGAAGTATTCAAGCCCTGCAAATTTTCAGAGAAAGAGTTTTAACAGTTCTGCGTTAAAGACAATTGACTGTGAGAAAGAGTAAATATTCACAATTCCTTCAACAATAAAATAGTTTGAAATGGGAATATAGTTCTTTTATTTTTAGCTATTTCAAGTCACCTGCATCTTCTAGGATTTTTATGCTATGACGACCCAGTCAATGCGTACACGGAGGTTTTAATATAAATATAAAGAGCCCCAGAGGAAGAATTTTATAATCAACAACCTTGTATAGATTTTGATTATTTCATTTGAGCAGTCACATATGTTTGTTTTTAGGCATTGCAAGTTGAACTCTGGATTGTGATGAATTAGTAAAGTATTATTAGTTTTTTTTCCAATTCACTACTTTTTGTAAAAAAAGTTAAATCTGTATTTTCTCCACGAAGATAATACAAAAAAATGCATATGCTGCTCCAAATTATAAACTCATTGATACTGAAATATTGTATTTTGATATCTACTTTTTTTCTGAGGTTCCAGTATAAAGTATAGATGTAGTATTGTTATGTTCTCATTGTATTGGGATATTTCCATTCTCAACATTTCCTGACTCCTTACAAATTTTAGCAAGTTTATAATGGCAAATACTGCCCTCTGATGGTAGCAAGTGACTTTTTAAGATAATTAAGACTGGGTGTTGTGGGTTTTCCAGGTTGTGTAGCCATGGTCTGGTAGTTTCTGCTCCTAATATTTCACCCACATCTACAGCTTCCTTCTTCAGTGGTCACAGCAAGGTGTACACCACAGAGAAAAACATATCTCACTGTGACATACTTCTGAAGATGCAGCCATAGATATGGGTGAAATATTAGGAGAAAAAACTACCAGACTACAGCCACACAGCCTGGAAAACCCACAACAGTCAGTTCGATAGTAATTAAGACTGTTTACAGTCAATTACTTCTCTGTGGCAGCAGGATCAATTTGTTCCTTACCAAATAACAATTGTTCAGTGGTAGTAGCTTGATAACAGTAAAAAATGTCACAGAGACATACTATGGAAGCAAAGGCCATTCTGTTTTCCTAATTGCAGATTCTTCCTCTAGTAGTAAATTTCAGCCTGAAAGAAAACTTGTTTTTTTCCTTTTAAAAGGGAAGAACTGAATTGAACTTCAAATATTAATTAAAATAATTTAATATACCATATAAAAGGTTTTCAGACATGGTTTAAGAGCTGCCCTGATCTGGGTGGCCCAAACTAGCCCAATCTCATCAGATCATGGAAGCTAAGCAGTGTCGGCCCTGGTTAGTACTTAGAGAGGGGACCACCAAGGCAGTCAAGGTTTCTGTGCAGAGGTAGGCAATGTCAAGCCACCTCTGAACATCTCTTGACTCAAAAACCCTATGGGGTCGCCATAAGTCAGCTGTGATGGCATTCTGCACCACCACATCCAAGAGTTGCTTGTGCTGATCTTAGCAGAGCACCTCGGTTCCTCCTGCAGAAGTTCAGCACTGGTTTGGAAGTTTTTTCTTTTCTTTTTCTAAGATACCCTTGAAGAACTGGGGTCTGGTTTATACAAAGAAAATTGGTTCCATGTGATGAATCTGGAACCATAGGTAGTGATGTATGTGCTCGCAACTGCGTGGAGAATACAGTGGGTGAATCAGTCCATTCATAGTCAGAGCCATAGTTACTTTAACATTCATGCCACGGCCAGGTCATGATATAAAGGTAATATTTCTTTGCCACTATTGTATCTGAACATAATCATCCAATTGTTTTGTGTTGTTTGTAGACGATTACATCATACCACTAAGCATTTTGACCACACACGGGCATGTTGTGATCAATTTGCCCAACTTATCTCAGGGTTAGATGACTGCATGGATCCATGTTCCGATTATGTACTTTTGACATCTGCGTATCTGATTTAAACAGATATTTTCAGCCCATATATCCCAAGGATATGGACAAGATCCTTGAAGATGTGAGGCCTACCACCTGTATTCATGATTGTTGCCCTTCCTGGCTGACAAAAGCTGCCAGTGGGAGACTAGCTAAATGGGCAAGGGACATGGTAAATGCTTCCTTGAGGGTGTAAACTGTGCCACTAGCACTCAAGGAAGCAGTGATTAGACCTGTTTTGAAAAAACTCACCCTGAGTTCTACTGTGATGGAAGATTTCTAGTGAGTTCTCAGTCTGCCATTTTTAGACAAGGTGCTGAAGTAGGTTGTTTATTTTCAGCTCCAGGGACTCTTGGAAGAAACGGATCTTCTGGACCCACTTCAATATGACTTTAGGCCTGGATTTGGAACAGAGTCACCTTCAGTGATTATTATTGAAAACTAAATAGGGGGAATGTGACCCTTGTAGTTACTCATTTTCAGGGAACTCTGAGAGCTGTAGCCATGAAGAGGGATTAAGGTGCTGTCCTCTAAACAGACAGTCCTTAGCATCACACCAAATAGTTCCCAAAGTTTCATGGAAAACCATGACAATTTAAGTGATATAAAATATAAATATACATATAAAATGTAAAAATGAAAGTGTTTTGTATAAATGGGAACAAAGGGACCAGAATTTTCTAACATTTGTTTTGAGCAGGGTAAGGAAAGAGAGAGGATGGGGGGTAGGATGGCTTTTGATCTGAGTAAGACAAGAAAAGAGAGAGGATGGAAGATGAGATTGATCTGATGGGGGTAGAGAACAAAAGTGTTAGTGAAGTGGGATTTTTGGTTGCTCCAGTTTTAATGACCAAAACCCCCATAATTTATTACAATAATTATTAAGTGCAAGGGTAAAGAATGTCATTAAGAGAAGGAGTTGTACTAGATAATCTTGTTTTAAACTTGAGGTAGAATAACACGCTCAAAGATGGTGCTTGCTGAAGTGCCATTGAGTATTCAAATCAAGCAAATCAGTTATTCATAGAGCAAGCTATGTGACTTTAGAATAATTATTTCTTCAAAAGCCGCATTTTTGAGGTATGTGGGGTGCTGTGGACAGATACAGAAACATCACTCTCTTCGTAAATTTTACCTTTCACAATTGGCTATCCTGATACTGTGGTAATTGTATGACCCAGATTCTCTGTTGTCTCGTGCTAATCGATCTTTGATACAAAGCAGCACCATGGACTCTAGATAAACTTCAATGACTTGTGTGGGTTATTCAAGGAAATAAAAACCATTTTCCAATGGGATAAACTGAAGGACGTTGTTTCAGAGTGATCAGTGTCAGAAACTGGAAACAGTGGTTTATTCTCCCCCCCCCCCCTCCACACACCCCAATCTAGAACGTGGATCACTAAACCCAGGTGGTGGTGGAAAGTGCCATCAGGTCACAGCCAATTTATGGCAATCCTATAGGGTTTTCAAGGTGATGAGCAGAGGTGGTTTGCCATTGCCTGCCTCTGCATAGCAACCAGGGATTTCCTTGGTGGTCTCTCATTGAGTTAGTAATCAGGGTCAAGCTTGCTCAGCTTTTCAAGATCTGACGAGATTGGTCTAGTCTGGTACATGAAAATAAGAGTCATCAGTGGCATAACTTGGAAGAGGTTCAGGTGCTGGAGGGCTGCTGCCATTATATGTTCATAGGACCAAGTTGGATCCCAGACTTCAAGTTTTTTTTCCTACATTTGTAGCATATTGGCTTTATATGGCCCACTTGGATTTGAGTAATTGGTCTATTTTCTTTTTCCTAAGCATTTTATTTTTTAAAAAATGCAAGTTTGGCTCATTTATACATTTTGGAGTCCTTGGTCCTGAGAGCCCTGGCACAAAGAAACATTGTCTGTGAAGACACAAAGGTTGTGTTGCCAGCGACAGACTGCCAGTTTCCAGTTCGATATATCCTTAGCAGATGTGTCCACCACCCTCACAATGCCTGCAAAAGAACATCAGCTGTACGGTGGGCAGCTGGCAAAACTGAAGTGATGCTTTTCAGAAAGTCTTGGTGCAGGCCACATGTTTTCTTATTGGAGGATCTAATTCAGTGGTACTAGGTGTTTACCAAAGGAATCAAACAGAGAAACTCTGGTCATAGTTCACCTGTTCTTTGTTGGAAGTAGCAGTGTCTAGTGGGTAAAGAAACTGAGAAGACTCACCAGGGGATAGGCAAGTGATCATCTGTAAGGGTAGTGATTCTATCAGCTTTTCTATCTTTTAATCAATAAGTTTGTCACTTCTCTGCACACTTAGCACCTCTATTAACATTCAGTTCTGCAGAGACAGCGATACCTGGTAATAAAGTCATTTCAGAAAAGGCAGTAGATTATTGTAAAGGGAAAAGGCAGTAGATTATTGTAAAGGGAAAAGACAGTGGTTATTGTAAAGGGAAAAGACAGTGGTTTTAAAACAAGCCTGAGTATATTAAGGATCAATGTTTTTATTATATTTTTATTATATTTTATTATATATTTATCTTGGCATCTGAGACAAACTAAGTAAGAGGGATTTTTCCTTCAAGGAATGTTGCAGAAATCACAGCTGGTAGCTGAATTATTTCCAACTGTGGGATCAGGCATGTCAAAAAGTCACAAACCATCTAAAACAATTGTTCTGGACAAGATTCAGCTGATGCATTGATGGCAAAGCTGTCTTCACCAAACTGGCATGGGGGGGAATGGCGTCCAGGACAAAGTGGCATCCTGCCCCCCCCTCCGCATTTTCAAAGTCTCCTGGGAAGTGTAGTTCCCACCAGGCTGCTTTTCCCACCAGGCTGCAAAAAGCTTTTCCCACCAGGCTGCAAAAAGCAGCCAACAGGTAAGTGGAGGGGGCATGAAGGAGTGGGGGGCACCGTGGGGAAGGGGGGGCTGAGACCCAGCCACTTCTGAGAAGGAGGAGGGGTGTGGCTGGGCCTTGACATGATGTGCGTATGCTGCCCAGGCAGGCCTTGGCCTGGCCGGTGCGCGCACATTGCACTAAGGCCTAGCCACGCCCTTCCTCCTTCCCGGAAGTGTGAAGGGCAATTCTCCCCCACGTGACTCCCATGGGGGCGCCTGGAGCGTTTGTCTCCGAATGTCCCTGTGGCAGCTACACTTATGCTTCACCACCATCTGAATAAATACACCTGGGGTCCGCTCAGTATATCCCAGAACGTGAAGGTATTTTTGTCTTCCCCATAAAAATGCTATTGGAGACAGTAGTAGTATTTACCCAGTTCTACACATGGAATAGTATATAAATTCAACTCCTACCACACTACTGAGCATAGTTTGAAGCTTTCCAATCTAAGGAGCTTTCCTCTGACTAAAGGGGTTCCTCTTGTGAAAGAGACACTTAAGTTGGGGAAAGGCTTCGTATACCAGAGTAACATTTCAAACTTCACTTGACAAAATGATAGGATTTGGGTCATGTTCTCCTGGAATAAAAAAAGACGAAGCCTTAGCTTTCAGTCTCTTTTCCAGTAGTTGATCTGTATTACTATTATTTTCCCAAACGTGTCATAATGTACTGAGTGATCTATCCATCATCTTCTATTCCATATGTTGTGACTGCTATTTAATTTGTGGAAACTTCTGTAAAATCAGATGTTAGATTTGATAAATTTATTCCAGTTTATATCGTATGAATAACGTATTTATTCCTACATGATCTCTCCTCAGCCATTGTAAAGCAGTAGCTGGAGCTTCAGTTCATGATTTAATTATATCTAGTTATACATTTTCTAATTATTTTAAATTAAAAGTGCTTGCATTGTGTTTTATTTATATACCTATTGGATCAGTCCATATATTTTAAAAGTACAGTGAAGTACAGCAGCATGCCATAAATGATTTGACTTAGAATGTCTCAATGATTAAATGAAATATCAGCAGCTACCACAATTCAAGAAAGAAAAAAATTAAATCAAATCTTTAAGAACCATAAAACTTTACATCACAATAAGCAAGGTCTGCATACCAATAGCACCCATAAGTTTCTTATACCCTTTCAGTATGAGCAATCAAAAAAGACTGTAAATTATCTGTGCCATTTTGTTCATGTGCCAGGAAAATTTTATTTCTAGGCTTCATAGCTAGAGATATCAATAGGAGAGCCATCTAGAAAGTGAAAGACTGAGGATAGAACTTTTTATCATGATTCCTTTTTTCTTTTTAATGTGTCCCTGTACAGTGTTGTGTTTTTTTTTTTTAGTTTTTAAGGATATGTTTGGATCTGTTGAAAAATGATCAGGGAACATTAAAATCTTCATGTTGATGCTGTCACAAATTACATGGTGATTAACGAGGACAACATAAAGCTAAGCTTAATAAACACATTATGGAATTAGTTTCCTGGTAACTCAGACTTTTATCAACAAAATAGAGCAAGTAGCTCTGTTCCACTGCAGTATGACATTAACATTTTAATTGTGGTGTGGTTCCCATCTTTTAATTATTTTGATTTATCACATTTCCCATTTTCTGTTTCAGCCACTTGGTGCTAGTGATTATTTGGAAGTAGCCTCAGTTTTTGACTTGGTCTTCATTCATTATGTACCTCTGTTTACAATGGCAAAAAGGACACAGGCTCGGCGCTTCATTACTCTCATTGATACATTTTACGACAAAAAGGTGAGCACACTATAGATTCTTACAGATTCTTGCAGATTTAATACATTGTTCTAGAGGACAGGTGCCAAGAGAAGATTCAGATATTTTCTAATACTCTAATGTCACTTTTGTCTGCTGCAGTTTGAAAACTAGTTAACACATACGTGGTGCACAATTCACAAAATAATTTAACCACATATACCCAGAGAAATGAGCATTGTGAGCAGCCACTAAAATGGCCTGGTTTGTGTACTATTGTCACAAATTGTAGTCTGAAGAGACTGAGCTGTGTCCCCAGACAAGTTTCATCTTTATCTTGAACTCACTACATGACCTCAGGTCAGTGGCGTAGCTACTACGGGGCGTGGTGGGGACAAATGCCTTGGGTGGGCCACTGTTGGGTCACGTGGGGGCAGAAAATTGCCTCCCACACCCATCCCCTTTCCCTTCTCAGCTGGGCCCAGCCTCGCCAGGCTGCTCCTTCAGCACCATAGCTGGGCCGCCACAGGGCGCCCCTCAGCCCAGCCACTACAGGGCTCCCCTTGGCCCAATCCCGCCAGGCCTGGTGGAGGCCACAGCTGAGTACCCCTCGGCTTGGCCCTGCCAGGCCTGGCAGCAGCCACAGCTAAACACCCCTTGGCCGGGCCCTGCAGCCGGGGCCCCCTCCACCCTGCCCCACCAGGCAGCCCATGATCGCTGCCAGCTCAGGTAAGTGGGGTGCAGGCTGTGGGAGTACTGGGGGTGCCATTTTGCCCCAAGCACCATTTCCCCTGCTACGCCTCTGCCTCAGGTGATCCGCTCTCTTGGCTTCAGCTCACCTCCATCCAAAATGGGTGCCATAATAATACTCCTTTACCTTACAGAGTTGTTGTGAACATTACAAAATAAACTAAGCTGCATATGTTGCTGACATGAAAAGCATTTGCTTTCTTTCTATAGACCTCTTTATGCATTACATTTTGTAGGCATATCCTTCAAAACTAAAATGTGAATACACTCAAGAGGTAAGGTGAAGGAAAAAAACTTAATGTAAAGCAAAGGAAATTACCGTATATACTCATGTATAAGTCGAATTTTTCAGCACATTTTTAATGCTGAAAAAGCTCCCCTCGACTTATATGGGGTCATTAAAATTTTTTGGGTTTTTTTACTTTGCCGGCCAGCAGGGGGCGCAGTTTTTATGCTAGAGGTGCCAAAATTTCAGGGTACCCTCAGAAGACTCTTCTGATGATACCAGCCAAGTTTGGTAAAGTTTGGTTCAGGGGGTCCAAAGTTATGGACCCCCAAAGGAGGTGCCCCCATTCCCCATTGTTTTCAATGGGAGCTATTAGTAGATGGGGCTACCCTTTTGAGGGTCCATAACTTTGGACCCTCTGAACCAACTTTGGATCCTCTGAACCAAAACTTCACCAAACCTGGCTGGTCTCATCAGGAGAGTCTCTTTATGATACCAGCCAGGTTCGGTGAAGTTTGGGTCAGGGGATCCAAAGTTATTGACCCCCCAAAGGGGATGCCCCATCCCCCATTGTTTACAATGGAAGCTAATAGTAGATTTTCCATTTCTGATAATATTCCTCTTAAAATCTAAGTTGGGTTACATTTGGACATAGAATAGAATAGAATAGAATAGAATAGAATAGAATCTTTATTGGCCAAGTGTGATTGGACACACAAGGAATTTGTCTCCGGTGCATATGCTCTCAGTGTACATAAAAGAAAAATACATTTGTCAAGAATCATAAGGTACAACACTTAATGATTGTCATATAGGTCTAGTAAGCAATCAGGAAACAATCAATAGTAACGAAACCATAAAATGTAAAATCATAAAATAAAATGAAATAAAATGAAATAAAATGTAATGTCAGCACAGGCTATAGTCATACAGTCATAAGCGGGAGGAGATGGGTAATAAGAATGATGAAAAAAAAGTAGTGCAGTAATTATATAATAAATATATAATAAATAGTTTAACATTATCGAGGAAATTATTCATTTAACAGAGTGATGGCATTCGGGAAAAAACTGTTCTTATGTCTAGTTGTCTTGGTGTGCAGTGCTCTGTAGCGACGTTTAGAGGGTAAGAGTTGAAACAGTTTATGACCAGGATGCGAGGGGTCAGTAAATATTTTCACAGCCCTTTTTTTGACCCGTGCAGTATACAGGTCCTCAATGGAAGGCAGGTTAGCAGCAATTGTTTTTTCTGCAGTTCTGATTATTCTCTGAAGTCTGTGTCGATCTTGTTGGGTTGCAGAACCAAACCACACAGTTATAGAGGTGCAGATGACAGACTCAATGATTCCTCTGTAGAACTGTATCAGCAGCTCCTTGGGCAGTTTGAGCTTCCTGAGTTGGCGCAGAAAGAACATTCTTTGTTGTGCTTTTTTGATGACATTTTTGATGTTAGGTGACCATTTTAGGTCATGAGATATGATGGAGCCTAGAAATTTAAAGGTATCTACTGTTGATACTGTGTTGTCTAGTATTGTGAGAGGAGGTAGGATGGGAGGGTTTCTCCTGAAATCTACCACCATTTCTACGGTTTTAAGTGTGTTCAGTTCTAGATTGTTCCAGTGGCACCACGAGGCTAGTTGTTCAACCTCCCGTCTGTATGCGGTTTCATCGTTGTCTCGAATGAGACCAATCACTGTTGTATCATCTGCAAACTTCAGTATTTTAACAGATGGATCGTTTGAGATGCAGTCATTGGTATACAGAGAGAAGAGAAGTGGTGAAAGTACACAGCCTTGGGGGGCCCCTGTGCTCATTTTACAGGTGTCTGATGATGATGATGAGGAATCCAGATGATGATGAGGAATCCAGATGATGATGAGGAATCCAGTTTTGAAGGATTTTAACTCTTGTGTTTTAGCTTGGTTGCTGGTTGAGCTAAGGTTTTTGTACTTTTAAAGTTCCAAAACATTTAACCTACTGATGCCTCAATTGAAGTAATTTTATTGGCATCTATTTTTATTTTTGAAATTTACCAGCAGCTGCTGCATTTCCCACCCTCGACTTATACGCGAGTCAATAAGTTTTCCCAGTTTTTTGTGGTAAAATTAGGTGCCTCGACTTATATGCAGGTCGACTTATACACGAGTATATACGGTAAACCGTAGGCAGTACTATGGAAGCAGAATGGCACATAGATGGTTCTTGATATAGGAAATGTTGAGGCCCGCGGGCAACAGGTGACTATACTTGGAGAGTAATTTCCTGTCCTCCAAACATACTTTGTTGTAATTAAAATTGTTTTAGTTGTTTTATCTACACATTCCCTCTTACAACATCTGCCAATAGTTATTCAGTCCATTTAAACACTGTGTTCTGTGAATGGTTTCTTTTTAACATGTTAAGCATTCTGTGTTGCTCTGATTCTAACTGAACCATAAGCTGCTTTCATTCTATTAGTCTAGTACTTTTTCTCAGGGAGCAATTTATCTTCTGAGGCTTAGCAAAACTTAATCTATCCATGGTGAACACATAAATAGCTATAATTGTGGAATTGTTACCACACAATTGAGCAACTCAGTTGTGGATTACAAAATCCTTGTGACACAAAATCCTCTGACTATAGCCATTTTTCCAAAATCATTTTGCCCTAACACAGTTCTACCAAATGTGTAAGAAATCAGCCCTTGGTTCATCACTAAATCAATCACTTGTGTAATTCATATGGCTCCTAGCATGTTGCTCTTTTGTAACATTATACAGTTGTTTTCTGTAAACAAGAAACTCACCCAAAAATGAGGAGGACAGAGGATAGAAAAAAGCATTGAGTTTATATCCAAAGCACATCAAAAACAGCAAAGCATAAAATTTTTGAAAAGATTCTTTTATCTTTTGTAAAAAATAAGTGCTGTTGAATTTTATTTGTCTCTTCCTGAATTTTTTTCATTATGAATCCCTTGTGCAAGGAAACTTTACAGGTTCCAATAGTGAAAAGGTAGGATGCTTATACTCTAGCATAGACCAATTGATTTTAGAAGCTAGCTCCATTACTACAGAAGACAGATACCTGGGGAGATATTTACAGCAGGTCAAAGAATGTTGTCTATGACACAGAATACTTGAGAACAGAATTTCTGTTTGTTTGCTTTTCCTTTAAAATGCCCACATTTTTAAAGATAGTTTCACAAAGGATTGCTCTCTCTGAACAACTTCAGGGTTATGATCTATGTTAATCTACCCTGATAGCCATAGTAGTTTTGCTGCCTGAAAGTACAGGCGTGATTAGCTATCCATTTTTTTAGCCAAGTTCCTATCAATCTTCAGTATTTTTCCCCCAGACCAAATCAATTGGAACATTTTGGAAGAATTAGATAAATTTTGGCAATGCTAGCATTTTTAATGATGTTAATTCTATCAGAGAGACAGATTCAAAGATATCCATAAATTATCCAAATTATAAATTTGGTAATTACCACATCAAAATTGAGATTACAACAACTGCCTAAATTCTGTGACATATAAGTTCCTAATTACTTAATTTTTTTAATTGCATGTAACAATGGGTGGGGTTTCCCTGCAGTTTTTCTGCTCATTAGCGGTAGATCCCATTTTTAAAAGATTTTTAATGACAGCTGTCATATTCTGTCTTCACACACCACTCTTTCTCTGACAAAGTAACCTTTGAGCTTAACTCTCAGGTCTTTATCTTGATAAATGAAGAACTTTTCACAGGCCAAACAGTAGCCCTATCAAAATTACCCCCAAACTGCTGATATCATCTAGATGTGTTTCTATTCTGATATAGCTCTAATATTTCTTTGTACAGCCAATGAATGCACTAACTCCCTAAATGATTGCCAGTCATAATCTTTTCACAGTGTACGAAACAGTGAAGTGTTAATGGATTTGTCCCAAAGTGATATTAATTTTTGAAGGAACAGCCACTCCGCTTTAGTCCAGGTTGTGCGACCTCTAATGAAATAGTAATGATAAACACAGCACTTAACTTGAATTTGCAAAGGTTTTCCAATCATGGAAGCAAAATCAGCACTATTAAAACAACTTTTAAAAAGCTCTTTTTTAAAAAAAAAAGTAATGGAAGACATTAAGCCTCATCCAATGCATGATTATAGGTACATACTTACATATTTATGCAATCAGGAAATATCGATTGAGATTAAAACCTTTCTCAAGAATGTCTTGGCAAAGAATTCTACAAAAAAACCTCTAATTCAGCAAAATCCTTGGGGCCGTTTTCACAATCATTTTTAAGCTCTTAGAGGTTACCCATCCATTTTGGTGGGTTCTGGTGACTTTCCTCAGCATTCTGACAACATTTATTTTTTACCTCATTCAAATTTATGCAATGTAATTATGACTGTGTTGTCATCAAATGGGAGTTGTGTGCCCTGCTGACTGGTGCTTATGACCTTGCTAGGGATGAATGTTATAAACCTGCTTCCCTCCAAATCTGCCCCATTTTAAAAACATTCTTAGAAGCTTTTGTTTTTTACAGATTATTTTCCCCTCCAGTCACTGAAATTCAGGTATGCTTGCATAACCCTCCAGCAAGACCTTCTTGTATTCCACAACCAATGTCCTACCATTTTGTGGAATGTTTTGCTTTCTTTAGTATGGGTTTAAAAAAAATCCTCCTCAAGTTTCCATACCTTAACAAGGAGACTTTTCCTCTCTCAGCCCCCCCCCCAGCCCTCCCCCACCAACAGAAACATGTTGTACCATGAGCAGAGCAAAGCTCATGAATGGGGACTTTCACATATTCCAATTGCTGCAGTCCAGTGAGCCCCCTGAAAGTTTGTTGCTTAAGAGCTGGAAGCGCTGCAGACTGTATGGGCTTCTGAAGTGGGGGGAAAGAAAAGTCTATAAAAATAATCTTCCATCAATGGTAGTGTCCTTCCACTAGTAGTTGTACAACAGCATCTTTGTATTCAACCTAATATAGGCACCAAAATGTACAGTGCCGTCCTTGGATCTTTCAAGGCCAGTGGGCTTCAGTGACAAGTGTGAAACTCTATTTAGGAGTTTCTGGTTACAGGATTATTGCTGGTTACAGGATTATTGCCTTTAAATCAAGACTACAGGCAAAACTCCTTTTCCTTTTGTCCAGCAGCCTCAAGAGGACTCCAATCTCTTTCTTCTCACCCAAACTTCTGCTTCCTTTCTGGAAGAAAGGGATCGCTCCTCTTTTATTCCTTGTCAAAGCCGTTCTCTTGTATTTGCAAAAACTTTCCAAGAGATTTCAATAATTTCTGTTACAGTCATCTTCTGTAACTTTTTTCTGTGGGCTTAGTTATGACTCCAGTAGAGTCCCTTTTTTCACTTAGGACACTGATCTATGTTTCAATATATTTTCTTGTATCAATATTTTTTTTTCCAGGATAACTGGGTTTCCAGCTGAAGTCTCACCTGGGGATATTGATTTCACAATAGTCTGCCACTGTGGAGGCAGATTTACTTTGATACCTGAACATAAACTGTCAAATTAGATATTTTTTCAGCACTACTGTAAATTTTACAAAGATTTCCTATAGAATTATGAATCATTTCACTACATTCATCATTATCTGCACTTAATTATTAGAAATCTGTACATCCATACATATTTCAGTAAGGTTTTCCAGATGCTGTAGAGACCCCTTCCCTTCTCTTACATAGGCCAAGAGTGATTTTGAATTCTGTCACCAAGGAGATTCATCTGTCTCCCTCTATCACTGCCTTCTGCCAGTAGGTGACGAAGGGGGGTTTTTTGTTTGGTGATCCCTCATTAACTATTACTAACTCTGCTCCCTGTTTATGTGATTTCACATGCTTATATGTTATGTACTTATGTTTATTTAATTGTTTTATATATTATCTTACATTGTCTTATATATTTTTATATTTTAAATCTTTGTTAATGTCTGATATGTTCAAGATTTGGTGCCTTGAAGATCCTGAATTGAGTGGAAACGTGACATATAAATATTGTGGATAAATAAAAATAAACATTACACTATTTGTATGGCATTGGCACACATACTTGTAGATGCTTTAGTGAAAAGATCTTTACTATATGAAGGTTGGGGGGCCTGCCTTGAACTTAAAGTTAGTTATATGAACAACCAAGAGCTCCATTCAGAGGTGTGGGCCAAATCTACCTGTGGAAGCAGCTCATAGCCGCTCTGGCGGATTTGCCATCCCCTGGTGGAGGGGTGATTTACCCTGGTGTGGGGGTGATTCTGCTGGCATGCAGCAGCCACCGCCCTGCCCCCAGCACTGAAACACCATGCTGAATGCTGCACAGCTTCCCAACATCCCTGCCACCAGCATAGCAGGGGTGGGCCAGGAGCAGGCCCAGAGGAGGAGCAGCTGAATGTTGACATGATTGTTCTCTGTAGTGCTGTGGGTGCTCCTTATACTGGCAGAGGGGGAAAACACGTCAGCATGGACCCCCGCCACTCCCAACGGCCATTCCCCATCCCAACCTGGATTGCGCTGATAGATAATAGCAAAAATTGTTTCTAATTTTCCTTTCAGTTACAGAGTCTGATTTGGATCATAGATCCAGGGTTTGACATTAAGCTGGTTAGAATGTTGCGAGCCTAAAGGGCTAATGGAGACTGCAGCCAGATTGGCTAGGGAGAACTGCTGGGCGTTCTTAACCTGAAGGCAGTTGGTGCAGAGGGGGAATTGTTGGGAACACCAGAGTGTGCAGGTTATTCTGACAGATTAACCTGGAGATTGAGGGCCAATTCTTACTTCAAGTTCGAAGTAAGGGCCAATAAGGGCAGATTTATGTGATAGAATCTATGCCAAGGTCCTGTAGGTAACCGTTACACAGAAGCTCTAATTAATCATACTGATGACTTGGTTTAATTTCTCTGAGGAGAACTCACCTAGATATGGGGCACTGAAGCACCTGAGGGTGATGGATGTGTAAATAGAGAAAGGATTAGATTTTCTGGAAGAAAACCACAAGTCCTCTGGCTGTGTGAAACAGACGTTTAAATAATGGAGAAAGTCTAGGACAGGGGTAGGGAACCTGCGGCTCTCCAGATGTTCAGGATCTACAATTCCCATCAGCCCCTACCAGCATGGCCAATTGGCCATGCTGACAGAGGCTGATGGGAATTGTAGTTCCTGAACATCTGGAGAGCCGCAGGTTCCCTACCCCTGGTCTAGGAGTTAGTCATTTAGCACCTGGTGGGCCACT
Source organism: Sphaerodactylus townsendi (assembly GCF_021028975.2). Lineage (NCBI taxonomy): Eukaryota > Metazoa > Chordata > Lepidosauria > Squamata > Sphaerodactylidae > Sphaerodactylus > Sphaerodactylus townsendi. The sequence goes on along the minus strand of NC_059425.1, from coordinate 122,841,461 downwards.
GCGAGTAGCAGAGAGCTGGACTAGATGGACTTTGGTCTGATCCAGCTGGCTTGTTCTTATGTTCTTACACTTAACTGAAGTGAGGAATTAAGTCTTGTCAGCACTGGAATAAGAGATTCCAAACAGTAAAAGAAGCACCTCCAGAGGATTAGTACTTTTTTTTCTAAATAACTGTAACAAACTTGAAGGCAGTAGATTTAGTGACCAGTGCTACCCTTGTAACAGCAATTTAAAGTTATTGAAAACATCTTGTAAACAAGTATCTTCTTTGAACCAGCTTCTTGTATATACTTATTAATGTGATTCTTGGCTTAAAACCCTTCCTGATTTATTTCCATTTTCTTGTAAATAAATAAACATCTAAATCTTTGTTTGAATTCTACATGCCTCTGGTGCCAATTTAATGTTTCTCTGACTGACAAGAATAGATTACTGAATGTCCAAACAGAGCTACCCATCTTCCTGAATGTAAAGTTCCTTGTGGGGGGTAATCTATTATACTAGTCGATATTAAAGTTTGTGTTTAGATAAATATAAGTTATTAACTGGTGGTTGAAAGAGTTGAAGAAAGAATAATAGTACTTATATTTTACATTATGTTGACAACTTCATACATTAAGGAAAATTAGAAACAATTTTTGCTGTTATCTATCAGCGCAATCCAGGTTGGGATGGGGAATGGCCATTGGGAGTGGCGGAGGTCCATGCTGACGTGTTTTCCCCCTCTGCCAGTATAAGGAGCACCCACAGCACTACAGAGAACAATCATGTCAACATTCAGCTGCTCCAAAGCTCTGCAGTGGACAAACCTGGAAATGGGTGTTCCCTGGGGTGGAGCTGACTATTGTTCCAGACCAGGAACACTACCGTCAGAGCCCACAGACTTATGCCAGACTTTGTGTGGTGTAAGCCTGTTTGGGTTATGGGGCAATTTGAGTGGTAGGAAGGTTTTGAAATTATTGTCCTTTCCACTCCACCTGAAGCTCTGTGAAGGCAGTGCAGCACTGTCTTCACTACACTGAAGGTACAGCACTGCTCCACCTGGCCTGTTTTCAGCCAGTAGAAAGCTGTCTTCTGCTGGCTGAAAAGGTAAGAAGAAGAGTTTGGATTTATATTCCCCCTTTCTCTCCTGCAGGAGACTCAAAGGGGCTTACAATCTCCTTGCCCTTCCCCCCTCACAACAAACACCCTGTGAGGTAGGTGGGGCTGAGAGAACTCCGAGAAGCTGTGACTAGCCCAAGGACACCCAGCTGGCATCTGTGGGAGTCCACAGGCTAATCTGAGTTCCCCAGATAAACCTCCAGCGCCAGAGCTGGGAATCAAACCCGGTTTCTCCAGATTAGATACACGAGCTCTTAACCTCCTACGCCACTGCATAGGGGGGCATGGGAAGAGGGGCATGGGGGGAGGGGGCCACAGGGGGAGGGTCCGCAGGGGGATGGAAAACATGGAGTGTGCCCTGGGTGCACTCCTGCCCAGCTACACTTCTGAATGGTGGCCATTTTCCTCTCTTCCAGGTACGTGTCATTTGTTCTGCATCAGCACCACTTCAGAGCATATTTCTTCAAGAACACCATGATAGTGGCCAGGACGAAAGTAGAATACTGATGGATGATTTGGGGTTAAGCCAGGTAAGCACTATGAACATTAGGGCCTTAGTTGCAAAATGGTATAATTGGCTTTGCTGAGAGTGTTGGCAGTAATGTAAAAACAAAAAAGTTAGTATTTAATGAGTCATTTTCTTGCTTTCTGGCAGGGTCAACGTAGCACCTTTTTCTAGTATAATTTAACATAATTCTATTCTGAATCATGTGCTCCTATCTGACAGATATCCAGACTTTTCCTAGATCCCAGTCAGATCATAATCCAATAATGTTGGTCTTAGAAACTAAAAAAAATCTGTACCACTGGAAACTAAAAGATTGGATACTAAAAAAAGAAAAGAAATTAAGAGTATTAGGTTCTAAAATTTTAAAAGAATTCTGGAATATTAATAAAAACCCTGTCCCAAATTTAGCAACGATTTGGGACACAAGCAAGGCAGTAATGAGAGGGTTTTTCATCGCCTCAGAAATTAAGCTTCGTAAACAGAGAAAAGAGAAAGAGCACAATATCCAGGCACAACTTAAAGATTTGGAAAACGAACTCCAAATTTCTCCCACAAACAAAAAACTATTGGTCAAAATAGCATTGCTAAAAGAGATATTAGAGGAAAGAACTAGAAGAGAGCTTGCACTGAAATTACGATATATTACACAGAGCAATTTTGCATATGCCATAAATAATTGGTGAAAAGGTAGATGAGTCACAATCAATTTAGTACAATTCAAGGGACACCTCATACCTTTACTGTACATAGGTTTCTGATACATGGAGTAGAATGGCTTGGATTTTATGCACTGAAGCAGAGCTTCATTGGAAGAGGGGCGGGGGCAGAGCTTCACTGGACGAGGGGCGGGGGAGTAAAGGGGAGCTGCAATGAGAGGGGAGAATCTGCAAAAATTGCCCTTCCACAAGCAGAAGAGGGGATTATGTTCCAAGCCAATATCAGAATAGTTCTTAATGCAAATTCTAATTCTGTGAGCTACACAAGGTAGTCAGTCTCTGCACTGCAGATCTGTTGTTCAGTTACTGGCTACTAGAATACAGAACTGGTAAAAGTGTATCTTTTGCTCTGGATTCATACACCCTAATGGTAATGCACACAGGATGTGTATACAGAGCAAGAAAGTCTCTACTGTTTTTGACAAACTATTTCCAGAGTTTGTCCAGTAGTAGTTATCTGTAATTAACCTATACCTTGGTATATCTTTTGAAGAGAGACACAACTGCTTGTAACAATGCAATAAACAATTTTTGAGTTTACATATCCCATGAGAATTCATATTGTCTTTTTGTTGCTGATGCCTTTGTGAGTGCAGCTAATTCATTGTAAGCTTGGTCAACTTTTTTTCCTTTCCTAAAAGATACTGTGAAGGCAGGGGATCATGAGACTTAAAACATCCATCTTCCTTTTATATAAAGGCAAATAATGTTCCCTAATTCTCCTAAGATCTTATTTTCTTCTGATCTTTGCTGCTAATCAGCTTTTGTGTTTACCTATATATCTATAGGTATATATAAACTTTTTTGCGGGGGGGGGGGGTCTCTCTTCAGTTGTCCTTCCCTGTACCGCTTTAAAATAATTGTACATCTGAACCAACTTGGGAAACTGTGGTGATCCCTCCTGCCACCTGCTCACTCTGTCTCTGTTTTACCTCAGATAACCACGCGAGAATTTTTTTAAAGTTCAACAATAAATAGAATTTTGTTAAACACTTCAGGGGAATAGAAATGGAGGGAATATTGATAATAAGGGAAAACGGCAGGTTTTTTTACAACTATGAAGTTGTTTTTAAAGTTAAGCACAGATTACGTTTGGCTGATTGTCAAGATTTCAGTTGGTCGCAGAGCTCTTAATTCTTTAAAACATGACAGACTTTCAAGATGTTTCACAGATTTAATCCAAACTGGCACTCAGAGGTTCATTTGTCCCCTCTGGTGCCTGTAAACAAAACTGAAAGGAGTAAACTCCTAACTCGCTTTCCCTTCAAACTTGCCAAATTTTAGGATCATTTCACAGCCTTTGAAGTAAATCCTTCTAAAGAACGAGAGATGGAAATTATCCCACATATATTGTAAATTCCCTTTCTGACTAGAGAATGGTCTTGCTCTGACACAAACTCTTTCACTGTCAGTTCCCTTGGGTCTGCCACTAACTTCAGATGATGAACTAGCTTTGCTCTTAGAACCTAGGAATTCCTATCTCCCTAGAAGTAAATTCATTTCTTTGGCTAGAGTAGGGTCCCTTTCCCCCCAATACTCTTTTCCCACCAACACTACAGGACTTTTGCAGACACATTTGTTGTCTCTAGCTCTCAGAGCTGAACTCCTAATTCTGTCCCTCCTAGTTCTGACCCCTTCTAAAACTCCGCCCATCCACAGCCTATCACTTACACACATAGGCTCTGTGAAGGATTAACACTTTAGATTCTGACTTTTCAGCCCGTGCCTCTCCTTAGCTCCTCACACATGCTATTAATCCCATGATGAATTCATCAGATTAGTGTTAGGGAGCCATCATGTTTTTAGACAGCAAGCAAATTCAAATGCTTCCAAAACCTAAACTGTCCAATATATATACACTCTTCATATATCCTAATTCCATGTTGGTTTTGCTGTGAGATAGAATAGAAAATTTCTCATGTAGTGAAAGGAAAATAATTATTATGGGTCCGATCTCAGTCAGCAAAGAATCCTCAGCCGCAGAGTATTGGCAGGATGACCCGGCATCACCAGAGCCCCAACTGGATGAAGTCCCAGGCCAGCAGAGTCGTACCTAGGTAAACTGGAGCCCTGGGCAAAACCTGGGTTTGATGCCCCCGCCCCGTGGGCGGCCACCCTACCCACCGTGACCAAACAATGATTTTTTTCCACCAGGTCATTTCAAAGTCACCATCGCATTGTAAAACATCCCCCAACTCACAAATCTGAACACAGCAATGGGCCATGCCACACAGCAGAAATAATTTTTGGAAAACATTTTCAAAATGCTTTCAAAATATTTTATTACTGCTATGAAAACATTTTATGGTGTTGTATCCAGTCCCCCCCATTGGGGGAAACAGCATCACTTTCAATGTTATTTAAATTGGGGACCCCAGATTCTCCCTTTAAGGTGGATTTAAAAGGAGAATCTGGGCTCCCTAGTTTAAACAAGTGATGCTGGAATCCGCCCCCAAACAGCATCATTTTCAATTGTGTTTAAACTAGGGAGCCCAGATTCTCCTTTTAAATCCACCTTAAAGGGAGAATTTGGGGTCCCCAGTTTAAACAACATTGAAAGTGATGCTATTTTGGGGTGGATTCTCCCCCACCCTGAAACAGCATCCCTTTCAATGTTAAAACTGGGGGCCTCAGATTCTCCCTTTAAATCCATGCCAAAGGGGGTGGATTTAATAATAATAATAACAACAACAACAACAACAACAACAACAACAACAACAACCTTTACTAGGCATTGAGAGAATAATAGAAAGAAAGAAAACAAACATTGACAGAAAGGGAGTGGATTTAAAAAGAGAATCTGGGGAAATTTAGGGGGTGTCTGTTGTCAGGGGTTCAATTATTAAGATAGCAGCACCAAAATTTCAGAGTATCTTCATGAGACCCTGCTGATGATACTACCCAGGTTTGGTGAAGTTTGGTTCAGGGGGTCCAAAGGTATGGACCCTCAAAGGTGTAGCTCCCATCTCCTATTAGCTCCCATTGGAAACCATGGGGGATGGGGGCACTTCTTTGGGAGTCCATAACTTTGGACTCCCTAAACCAAACCTCACCAAACCCGGGTCATATCATCAGGAGCGTCTCCCAAAAAATCCCTGAAATGTTGGTGATGCTAGCCTAAAATCTGCCCCCCCTGCAGGCCAAAAACATAAAATCGCTGAAAATACAAAATCCCCCACAAACGAACCTGCAATTTTGTCGCCCACCAGAAGGTGGTGTCCTGGGCAGCTGCCCACTTTGCCCAATGGGAGGAACGCCTCTGTAGGCCGGACAACCAGAGCCCCCATAATGAGGAAGACGGAGCTCAGCAAAAGGAAGCTGATCCACACACAAGTCGGCAGCAGGATGCCAGAGTACCTGCTGAAGCTCCTCACTCCCCTGAGCCAGTCCCAGAACTGATGGCCCACCTAGCTCACCTGAACCAGTTAGGCAACGTTAGTTATTCAGCTGCCAGGAGTTACAAGTTAAAAGACGTAGTGCAAGACTGAATGCTCAGAGATGCACAGAGAGCTTACTATGTCTCCAGGATGACAATTAGGTAAAAGGAAAGCACCATAAAAGGTGTGGAAAAGCTAGTGTTGCAGAAGCAACTTTGCAGACAGCCTTAGTCTATTGCTGCTGCCACTTACTGACTGCATCAGACTTCTTAACCTCTGGACCAGCCTGACTTACCTGGACTATGCTACAACCCTCGGCTTTTCCACTCCAACTATGAACTGAACCTGTCTTGCTCTGACTCCCAGTAAGCTCTAGACCAGGGGTCTGTAACCTGTGGCCCTCCAGATGTTCATGGCTGTTAGCATGGCTAAGTGGCAGAGCTGATGGGAATTGTAGTCCATGAACATCTGGAGAGCTGCAGGTTGCAGACCCCTGCTCTAGACTCTGTCTTCCCTCCAGCTTTGCAGCTGCGTCAAGCTGTAACATGATTCCCTCCTGAGCTCAGCCAGGCTTAGCACAATAGTTTTATGAATCCATGCTTCCCAGTAGGTAATTTCTTTGCACTTTAGAAGAACTACATTTCTTTGATCTTTAGGAATGTCAAACACAAGGTGTCTCTGAAAAATGCTGCCAATGTCCATGTTGTGCTGCAATTTTGCACACAAGTGGGTGATAGAAGTAGATAAGAGAAGATGGGACTGGATGTGTATTCATCCCATTGACATTTTGGCCCCATTAGGTCAATAGTATTAAGCGAATGTATGTATCTAATGTAGTGACATTCCCACTAACTAGCAATAATAGATGTGTTTGTCGTTGTAGTTATGAGAATACCAGGCTTGCTTGCCCATCATAGAGAATGAACAACCTGTAAAGATAATATTGTTTTGTGACACAGAGACTATAAGTCTCAGAGGCTTCCAAAACAACCAGCACCTACATGGGCTAGAGTATATGTGTTGTTCAATTTACAAAATGTTTGTAAATAGTAAAAATCACACAAAGCAACCCTTTTTCCCAGTTTCAGAACTTTGTATTTTTAAAGGATAAGAGTCAGCTCAAAAGAACTATCTAAAATTAAAAGATGTTCATATGCGACAAACAGCTGCCTAATAGCAAACATCTCAGAAAATTGCCCGAGCTACAGAAAAGAAAAAAAATCTTGTTGGATCATTCAGAGAACAATGTCCAGAAGTGTCATTCTCGTTTGTATCAAGTGTTCAGTTGCACAGAGACACATTAGCAGCCACCCTAGTCTTTTTAATATTTAAAAACATTGTTTTTACTGTTCCAGAGAAGCATGACTGTTGATGAAATAGGGCAAAGGAGAGCTGAACCACACTCAATCTAGATAGGTATCTGGGGACCTCTGAGTCCAGTTTCTATACATGGAGCTCTTCATTTTATTAAAATTATGTTGCTCCTTGAAGAAAAACTCTAGAAACAATGTAATGTAGCTTTCTAATTAAAAAGTAAAGTTCAACCTTTATTCGGCATGAATATCAAAACAATTGGCAGAGCGACGTCACATGTGACAAAAGCATTTTAAAATTCTCTGGATGAGAGCACCTGCAATAAATAATGTGCCGTATTCCCTAAAATCTCAACATCATTACTATTTTGTAATTTTATTATACAAACTTGGGGGGAGATGTTGCACATAGCTTGTGATAACAGAGCTTCTCTCAAGAGGTTATAATTTGGACAGGAATATAACATATGTTCCAGTGTTTCAACCTGGGATGGACAATGTGAACATACCCTGTCTGAAAGGGACAAATTCCTGAATCGGCCTTGGATAAGTGCAGGGGAAAAGACATTACATTTGGCTCGTGTAAGAACCCAACGTCGCCTGGGCTCATCAGTCAGTAGTAAATATGAGGCCATCTTTCCAGCCACAAGATCGATGCCAAGGGATAAGGGGGAACATATCGATCTTGCTTGACTAACTAAATGTTACTGTTCTTGGTCAAGCAATCTTGTTTTAATTGTCCAAAATGCTTTCTAATTAGAACAATTCAAATATAGCAAAATGGTAAATGCAGTTTTTGGGTTCTCTGAGTTCTCACAACTCGGTAGGATGGTAAATACAAAAGGGAAGGGGGGAATAGATGTTTCAGGGCATGTGAGAATAGTCCAAAATCTCTCTTTGTAGAAAAAAATTACTGGGTTTTTTTGTCACTTCCTAAAACATTTTTTTCTTTTGCCTCCCTTTAGGATTCTGCTAAAGCACTCTCTATGTTTACGGGAGAAGAGGAGATTTTTGCTTTTCAGCGTACCATCTCACGACTCACTGAAATGCAAACTGAACAGTACTGGAAGGATGGGGACAGGAACAAGAAGAGCGTATTGTAGCTTTAAAAGCTACAGTGTCAATAAACAAACATAAAAAGTGGTCATGACAAAAAAAAGTTCTAGCTCAATCAGAAAATATATTTGACAATGCATCCCAAGTGCCATGGGGGAGGGGTATATGGCAACTGGGGCAAAATGGCACCCCTCCCCACCGCAGCCCCCCCCTCACTATAGTACCTTAGATGTCCTAGCAATTCATGAGTTTGCTGCTAAGAGGTTGCTGTTACCTTAGAAAAAGCAGCATGGTGGGAATTACACTTCCCAGGAGACCTTGCCAGGCCAAATACCTGCAGCGGGCCCAAACTCCTGTGGGGCTCGCAAGGTCTCCTGGAAAGTGTAGTTCCCACCAGGATGCTTTTTCGAAGGTAGCAGCAAACTCAGTTAAGTGAGGGAGCATGGTAGAAGGGGGAGGGCGTGGGGACAATTTTCCACCCCCATGTGACCCCAATGGCGTACCCCCAGGCCGTAGCGCCCCCATCCCCCCCAGCTCCGCCTATGCTGCATTCACTTGCATTTCAACCTTAAAAATGCAAGCGTTTGGAAAGCAAAGTTGAAGGGGATTTACTTGCTAACTATCCAATGGAGGATAGTTTTAAATCTTTTTATGAAAATTTTATCTTACAACCTTGTACAAGCCAAATCCTGGATGTCCAAAAGTATTTGTGGTCACCTTCAGTGTTTTGCAAAGGATAGGCATGAGGTGTAAAGCGGTAGGTCCTGTTTGTTCTCTTTGAATTATTCTGATTTTGTTCCAGACACTTGGGCCCCTTCTGCACATGCAGAATAATGCATTTTCAAACCACTTTCACAACTGTTTGCAAGTGGATTTTGCTATTCTGCACAACTTCAAAGAGCATTGAAAGCAGTTTGAAAGTGCATTATTCTGCATGTGTGGAATGAGCCCTACTGAAGTTTCAGAACTTCCATGTCCCATCACATATTGTTGTAACCGGTTTCTCTGAGTTATGGTTCTGCCTTTATGAGTATAATGATTTTAAGATTATTTTACCAATACACTACAAAGGACCTCATCCCTTTAATAGTGGAATGTATTGACAATATGAATAATTGTAAAAATGTAATTAAGTGAAAGCATAGAAAGCACAAGAACAATGGTGTTTGCTGTGAACTGCCAGTCAGCACTGTATTGACAGGCTTCATGTGTAGGGGAGCCTTAAAACTCATGGTTTCAATTTGTACCTACATTCAGAATGGAATCTCAGCAAGCCCTGAAAGAAGATCTCACTCTCACACAGACACATATGTGTGTACATTGAGGACTTTCTATGTGTTGTCAGAACAGTTAATGACAGGCAATTCTATTTTGTAACAAATCATCACCCAGCTACAATTCAGTGTTCCTGCCACCCTGAGTTGTCTCCCTATGACATAGCAACATACCATATATACTCGTGTATAAGTCGACCCGCATATAAGTCAAGGCACCTAATTTTACCACAAAAAACTGGGAAAACTTATTGACTTGCGTATAAGTCAAGGGTGGGAAATGCAGCAGCTACTGGTAAATTTCAAAAATAAAAATAGATACCAATAAAATTACATTAATTGAGGCATCAGTAGGTTAAATGTTTTTGAACATTTGTTTCAAAGAGAAACGGTAAACTAGCTCTTTAAGTGGAAAAGAGGGTCAACAAGAACAATATGGTACCAACAATAACTTTAAAAGTACAAAAACCTTAGCTTTTTTGTAAGGAAGGGTTTTAAACAATGGATCTTACAATAAAAACTGGAATGAACATGCCTATTCACTGTGACTCAAACTACCCTGGTTTTCAAAAATAGTTCATTATTTTTAGTGTACATATTTTTAAAATTGCACATGGCAGGTGTCATTTTAGAAGGAACATTCACACAACCTGTCAGGGGAGGAATATTTATGTTAGCAGTACCAACATTTCAGTGTATCTTTAAGAGACCCTCCTGATGATACCACCCAGGTTTGGTGAAGTTTGGTTCAGGGGATACAAAGTTATGGACTCTCAAAAGGGTAGCCCCATCTACTATTAGTTTCCATTGAAAACAATGGGGGATGAGAGCACCTTCTTTGGGGATCCATAACTTTGGACCCCATGAACCAGACATCACCAAACCTGGCTGGTATCAGCAAGAGATTATCCTGATGATACCACCCAGGTTTAGTGAAGTTTGGTTCAAGGGGTCCAAAGTTATGGACCCTCAAAATGTAGCCCCATCTACTATGAAGTCCCATTGGAAATAATGGGGGATGGGGCACCCCCTTTGGGGGTCCATAACTTAGTCCCTCTGAACCAAACTTTACCAAACTTGGCAGGTATTATCAGGAGTGTCACCTGATGATACCCTGAAATTTTGGTGCCGTTAGCTTAAAAACTGCACCCCCTGGTGGCTGACAAACTAAAAACCCTAAAATATTTTTTAAAATACACCTGACTCATATATAAGTCGAGGGGGGCTTTTTCAGCACAAAAATGTGCTGAAAAACTCGACTTATACATGAGTATATACTAATACAGTAATTATCCTATGTGATCCTAACAGTACAGAAAAAAGCAATCCAATGCTAGCAAAATCCTGAGAACATTGCAACACTGGCAGATATGCCTGCAGTATTCACAAGGAAGGTACACACAGCAATCGTGTCATCTTAAGACATATAAAACTCACAACCTACAAAGCATGATCTTCAGACTGTCAAAGCTGAATAAACAGAAGGCCAGCAATTAATTTCTAGAGATTCGGTCTCTGTATTTACTTACTTATTTATTTTAAATGGTTCTATCAGACTTTATCTCCTTGAACATAAGTGGTGCACAATGTAGCAAGCAAGTTACAAAGGTGATAGATTAACAATGTTAAAAAGACTTACAATTTATAATTTACCAATTTAAAAGCATTCAGTCATAAAACATCCAGGAATTTCTGAAAGGGAACAAAAATGCCTTCCTAAATATAATAGGCAAGTTACCTCACCTGAATGGGTCCATCATGAAAAAGGTCCATGATCTAACTGTGGTTGTGCAAATAGTCCTAAAGGACCTTAAGCGAGTAAATGGCACAAAGTGTTGGATCCTCAGGAGTACAAACCCAGCCTGCAAACAGCCACCTTTTTCTTGGCAAACCAACAGAAAAGACTGACCTACTCGTTTGGACAGTGAACTCCATAGTGCAGTGAGTATTAAACATTTGTCAAGAAAAGGCCGTGAGCTCCCCAGGGGAAAAAAATTCTGTGGGAGACAATGCAAACAATACAGTAATATTTGGGTGAAGGAAGCAAGCCTTTTGCAAGGGAGAAGGCTACATTGTGGGGCAGGGAGACTGCAGGGAACTCATAGCAGATTTCACCTAATTGCTCAGTGGGAAAGAACACTGCTATGGGAAATAGGAACAGAGGGTTTGAGGCCTGCCATAGGGGAGGGGGAAGTGTTGAAATGACCATTCAAAAGTATAATTTCTTCTGTGAAATTTCTTCTGTGAAAAAAAATATGCAATTGGTATGGAAGAAGCAAGGCTAGACCCATGATGCTGCCTTATAGCCAGAACAATAACAAAACAAACAAACCACATTCTGGTGCCTCTGATCTCCCAGGGGTCAAAGCCATAATATGATCACTTCCCTCTCCTCTGCTATATTATTATTATTATTATTATTATTATTATTATTATTATTATTATTATTATTATTATTATTATTATTATTATTATTATTATTTTATTAATAATAATAATAATAATAATAATGTTATTAATATTAATATTAATTAATTAATTAAATTTAGTATACCGCCCTATCCCCGAAGGGCTCAGTCTAGAGTTGGGAAATATTTATATGGAACTTTAACTGATGCCACAGGCTTGCTACATGTCTTTCTGGAAGTGGTAAAAATGGCTGACAGGAGTGCCATGTGTGCACATCAAAGACAATGCAGAGATCTTGTCAATTAGAGGTAATGACGCACAGAATAGTTCTTGTTTACCTTTGCTTAAACCAGAGACACTTCCCCCTACATCAATTTGTTTGATGGCCAGTGCCGGCCATGACTCCTATGCACAGCTTTACATGTATATCTTCCCTTTCTTCCATTATGGAATGCAGGGCAGCAGACTCTGGGTTCCCAGGATGTCTCCTGTGTATGCAGTTACTGAGTATGCAATTACTTAATCTTCAGCGAGGTGAATTGTGCCTTCTAACCACAGGCTAGTCTAAGGGTGACTGAGCATTCAGAGCCCACCAAAGCCACCTCTCCTGATATGTCCCCCAAAGAGCATTTTGCTCTGCTAATAACAAGTTCCTGGTGGTTCCTGGAAGTAGAGCCAGGGATCCTGACTGGTGGAATGCTCTGTCAAATGAGACCAGGGCCCTGCAGAACCTATCCCAGTTCCACAAGGCCTGCAAGATGCAGCTTTTCCACCAGGCCTATTCGATTTCGAATACCTTTAATGGCATATAAATTGTTTAAGATTAACTTAGCAAGATAATAACAGCCTTTACAACTTTACAATTTCTGACAAGTTAAAATAACACCATTTAAAAATTTAGCCACCGCTTCCAACAGCTCGTAGTTGTGGCTGTTTAAAAGATATATAACCTTCTGTTTATCTGTAATGCCTTCACTTCCAGGCAGGAAGGGGATTATGTACTTCTTCCTACCTATCTCATAAAAAGGACAATTCAACAGCATATGAGATACTGTTTCCACAGAACCCATGCCACACGGGCATTTCCTTTCTTTATGCGGGATTCCAAGGTGGCGTCCAAGGCTAAAGGAAGAAGGCAGGGCATTACACCTAGCTAAGGTGATTGCTCTACGCCACCGGGCCTCAACCAGGAGATAAAGGTACTGGGCTACAATTAATCTATCCACAGGTATTCCCAGAGAGATCGGGGAACAGGTTTTATTAGCTTCCTCTAGCATCTGTTGAAACTCTCTGTCAAAAAGTCTCTTCTTGATAGCCCCATAGACCTCCTGCTCTGTTAGCATTAGCAGGTCCTCCAAGGAAATGCCCAACTCATTAAGTTTGGCTTTGATTTTAACCCACCACTGGGTTGTGTGGAGGATGGAGCGTCCCTGGGATGTATAGTCCAGTTCATCTCGATTAAAACAAATCCTGGCCCAAAACTTGAATGTACGGCACCAGGCCAGAGTTTCCAGCCGATGCTGGCCTGTTTCTAAGCACAGGGCCGCATAGGGAATAGAATGGGGCAAGCCAAGGATTTTATACAGAAAGTATGACTGGACCCTTTCAACCTCTCTGCTCCATGCCCCTATCCAGATGGGGATCCCATAAAGGATTTGTTGACTCACTTTGGCATTAAATGCTCTCAACGCTGCAGGGATGTATCCTCGGCCTTTCCCATAGAGGAAGCGTATAATGGCTGAGGCACTTAATTTAGCGGTGGAGATGGCCCGATTCCTATGTAGTGTCCAGGAGGCCCTATGATGGTAGGTAAGCCCTAGGTATTTATATGACTGCACCTGCTCGAAACTACTGTGGCCTATCCGCCAATTGGTGGCTTTCCATTTATGGGTAAATACCACAATTTTGGATTTATCTAAGTTAAGTTGCAAATCATTGAGTGTGCAGTATTCTATACAACACTCTAAAGCTCTCCTTAGTCTGACTCGTGAGCGTGAAAGTACAACTGCGTCATCAGCAAACAGAAGCAGGGGTATGGAAGTTGAGCCCAGAGTTGGACTATGTACTTGGGCCTCACTTAGTGTGGAAGCTAGATCGTTAATAAAGAGCTTAAAGAGTGTAGGAGCCAATACGCAACCTTGTTTCACCCCTTTAGTAGCTTGAATTTTTGGGGTTAACAATCCCTCCATGTTACATCTCATGTGGCAATAGGTGTTTGTGTGCAGGATCTTAATTAATTCAAGCAACCTTGGCTCTACACCTTGGCTGCTGAGTTTCTTCCAGAGAATCTCTCTATTAACAGAATCAAATGCGCCCCGGAGATCAATAAAGGCTGCATACAAGGGGCTCTTTTTCCTCTTATATTTGGTTATCAAGCAACTTAACACCAGGCAGTGGTCGAGGGTTGACTTACCCCTTTGGAATCCAATTTGTTCCTTCCCTATGACATTTTTATCAACAATCCAATCAGTTAATTTCCCAAGGAGGTATTTGGCATAAAGTTTTCCCAAGACCGAGAGAAGACTGATTGGTCTATAATTAGATGGACTGTTAGGGTCACCTTTCTTATAGATAGGGATGATAATTGAGTAGCTCCACACAGTGGGAATTATGCCCACCAGGCCTATTGCTGAGGGCAGCAATGGGAAATATCCATCATGCTTTCTTTCCCTCCCCTCTTCTCATAAATGTAGGGGATGTCACCCCACCCTTGGGCATGTTTTAGCACCATAGGATAATAATTTTATAGGCTTTTATATTTTATATCTTATTTAAAATTATATTTATATGTAATTGGGTTATATGTACTGGAAGCCACTCTGAGGCCACTTTGCTGGGAACAGCAGGGTGTTAAATCCAATCAGTCAATCACCCTTGCTGATGCTCCAGTGACAAGGCTCAGACCAAGCTGCAGGTTCTCTATTCAAATATGGCAAAAAAATGCCAGCCCCACTTTGTTTCAGAGCCTAATCCTAAAGCACCTGAGGTGAGTAACAGCTGGAATAGGTGTGGTTGAGCCCTGTGGCATTGACAGAAGTTCTGTGACATTGATAGCTGTATGACAGACATGTGCAACTGATACAGCTTTCTCCAGTATTGTGCGTTTTTTGCCCAGTGCACACTTACTCTGGGCAGGAAACACTGCTGCAAGCTCTTGAGGTGGAAAGGATTATTTAGCCAGTACATGTTTTTTTCCATTACTGTACGAAAGGAAAGGCATATCTAGGGGTTTAAATGTGGAGGAGAACAGCTTTGAGCCATGGTCACCTCCTTGCTTCCGTATTTTTCCCGGCATATCCAGTTGTAGGAATAGAGGGGAGGTTCCTGTTGGATGGAATCTAGATTTAACCCTATATCCCTTTGCTGTTTTATTGTCATCCCTGGTTATTTGTACAAAGTGTCGTTGCACCAGACTTGCCATCACAAACATTTCCATTTTGTGCTTTCTGTAAACACAGCAATGAAATAGTGTTGCTCTTGTCATGTTTCTTGACTATTTGAGATTCAGGGTTCCTTTGTCAAAACCTTTATTCTCTGCACTTTTAAACATAGACCTTTGATAAAAGACCATTGCTCTGGATGGCTAAATAGCAAGACTTGCCTTTATGTAAAGTTTTGCTTGCCATTGGGAAAGAAATGCGGTTGTCAACTTTCCCTGAGACAGTGTATAGTCCATGTGATTTCATTTTTTAATTCATCTTTATTAAATTTAATAATAGTAAGAGGTTACAAAAACAAGTAAAGAGTTTAAAAGGTGATCTAGTTACAATCGTGCAGGTTAATAAACTTCTCTAATCCCACCCTGTATTTACAAGAAAGTATAGAACAGAAAAAAAGAAAGAGAAAAAGAAAAAATACTGTGAGAATAGAAAGGGAAAGTAGAAAAAGTGTAGAAAGTAAGTAAATTTTGTGAAGGCTTCACTAATATCTGAATGCATACCCTTTTGCCTCCTTTGGCTCGGTACTCCATCAATCTGCATTTTTGAAGTTTCCAAAACTTCTGTTCATTCATAAGGAGCATTAACAGCAGGTCTAGGAATGCACAGTTGCCACAGAAGACCAAGTCATGCTTTGTGTGCTTTGTTGGAGGGAGGGCATTTAATTATTTCTACAATTATTGTGATTGCAAATACTGAAAAATTAGGTAGGGAAATACCTGTAACTAAATTGTGCATGCAAGGTCTATGGGAGACATCATGCAGAGTATCTTTATTCCAAGGTTAAATATAATTATTTTCATACAAACCAGTAGTGAAAAAAGATTTGCTCTTTTTAAAGGGGAAAGAAGTGATGTATCATTATTACGTTATTTAAAAGTGCCTTTTAAAAAGCTGCAGTGTAATTTATTTTGGTAACATACAGGCTTAGGTAGAATGGAATAGGGTATACATAGTCATTCCTCCTATTTGGAGTGACAGTCCTTAAGGAGTATGTTTGCCAAATGAATACAATTGTTACAAATATTCCTATCAGCCAAAGACTACTAATTACCAGAGGTATAAAAAACTGTTATTTCCATTATTTCAAAAATCAGTACACAAATATGTTCCCATATTATATCACATTGGAATACATTTTTATTACACCATTCAATAAAATGGTGGATAGGTGGGGCAATATTTATTGACATCAATAAAATAAACTGTGAATACCTTTCAAATGTTATCGTCTCCTTCCAATCCCCAGGCCAACTTACCTTTTCTTCTTCCTTGTCCAGCTTTTCCTCATTACCTGGCTTTGACAACCTCTACCTGACAAAACTATGGCTCAGTTGCACAAAGATTTCTGGGGGCACATTATTGACCCCTGTATTCACCTCCCTACACTATTATATAATGAATGTATTTGTATTTGGCTTCAAAAGGGGGGAGGTTCTAAAATGATCTCAAGATCTCTGCTTCCATGATGATTGAGAACATCAAATAACTGGAGGATTAGGCTGTAAACTGGCCCCTCCTCTTTCCCCTTTCCAGGCAACTGCCATATCCTCATCTTTCCATGGTTCCTTTTCTTCTTTCTGCTAGCCAACCATTCTACCTTTTTTCTGTCCCCATCACAGTGGGGACTTGTGATGGCCTGGTACTTTCTCAGCTCCCTGCCCCTCCCAGTCACACCTTCCAGTAGCAATGACTGAGTTTAGTTATGAAGTGGTTATGAATAGTCAGCAAGGTAATGTTAAATAACTGTCCTGGATTACATGCTGCAATTACAGAGGAAGCCTGCAGGGGGCAGAATAGGAATCTAATTATATTTGCTACTTCCTGCCTCTCTTTGAGTGATTTTTCCCCAATGCCTTCCTTTCGCAATAAAGAATTAAGTCTCTTCTTCAAAAGAGCTCAATACTTAGTGGTTTGGTGGGTAAGACCAGTAATAAGACAAGTTATTGGTTATTACAGCCAGAGACTGTGGAACTCAGCTTTAAAACAATTACATATTCACACACCCAAAGCTTTACTGAGCTGACCAGCTATTTCAGTAAATGAAAGAAAATATATATTTTTATTTAGAATTCCTGTTTAAACTCAAGAATCTCAGCCAACTGAAGTGGAGTTAGCTTGTTTCTTGGGATATTTCCCAACTTCTACCCTACTATTTTCCTAAGACAACAGGTTACTAGCTCTATCCCTACCTCTTTACTGGCCCCTGAGCCATACGTAAGATGTTTTCTTTTCCTTCATTGGGTGAAGTGTAACTATTTCCTGGCAGTTTCCCGTTTCTCGTGTTCTCCCAAGTCCTTTTTGAGGTAATGCCAGATTTCCCCTCCATTTCAGTGATCACCTCCAATCCCACAGCCTCTCATTGACTTGTGCATCTTAAGATTGTCCTACTTCTCCTGTACAGCCCTGGATTAACTATTAAGCATACTAAGCATATGCTTAGGGTTCAAAGGGGGAACCACAGAAAGTGAAAAAAGGACACCACTACACACAAAAAATGGGTGTGTGAAAAACATCAACAAATAAAAGGTAGCTCAACTTCAGGTGAACTAGGGTCACACAAAGAAGGCCTCTGACATACATGTATATCTTACAGAAAAGCCTATATACACAGTAAAAAATTAACATGCGTATGGATTAAATATAATTATGAATCTAGCAAATGGAAAAGATGGGCACCAAGGTTGGACTGTGATTATGGCATCAGTCGGACTTAATCCGGCCTTGTCCCTTTAGGTAGGGATTTGCTGAATAACCTGGAAGGCAGAACTAGAAGCCATTCAGTGCAGGACCCAAAGCAGCTTTTAGCATTCTCCTTGCCTCCATTTTTTTCTTCACAACAACTCTGTGAGGGAAGCCAGGCTGAGAATATGTGATTGGCCCAAGACAGAGTTTTCAAGACAGAATATGGATTTGAACCTGGGTCTCCCAGATCCTAGTCTGAAACTCTAACAACAATTCTACACTGGATTTCATTGGGTGGCTGCAGCTGGGGCAGGTTGAGTATTGGAAGTTGCATGACAGCAAGTCTCTTGACGATTCCTGGTGGGCCTGAGTCCTGACCTTGCTGAGTTCCCCCTCAGATACCAGAAAACCCCTGAAACTAGGCCTGTCCCCCTACCCCTGCAACACTGTTGCTGTTGCCTAGCAAAGGCCACAGAAGACATTTGTTTCTGAAAGTTCCAGTTGCTATTTCAGAGGCGTATCTAGGCAAACTGGAGCCCATTGACAAAACCTGAGTTTGGCGCCCCCCCCTTATGGTTGGCCACCCTCCCCCACCATGACCAAACAATGATTTTTTTTTGCACCAGCCCACAAAACACCCCGCACCCCCAGCAAAACATACACGGCTCTCTCCCCACCAACTCTTTTCCTAATTTTGTTCTCACACCAAACCTATGAGATAGGTTGTTAGCCTGAGAAAAAGCTCCAAGCCAGTGCAAGTGGGTATTAAGCTTGTAAATCTCTCACAAATCACCCCCAGCAAAACATTTACCAAACAAATGTCAGCATCATCTCTCACAAAACACCTCCAGTGGAATCCACCACCAAACAGCATCACTTTCAATGGTGCTTAAACTAGGGAGTCCAGATTCTCCTTTTAAATCCACCTTAAAGGGAAAATCTGGGGTCCCCAGTTAAAATAACATTGAAAGTGATGCTGTTTGGGGGTGGATTCTCCCCCACCCTGAAACAGCATCATTTTCAATGTTTAAACTGGGGACCTCAGATTCTCCCTTTAAATCCATGCCAAAGGGGGAGAATTTAAAAGGAGAATCTGGGAAAATTTGGAAAGTGCCTGCTGTCAGGGGTCCAATTGTTAAGCTAGCAGCACCAAACTTTCAGGGTATCTTTAGGAGATTCTCTTGATGATACCACCCAGGTTTGGTGAAGTTTGGTTCAGGGGATCCAAAGTTATGGACCCTCAAAGGTGTAGCCCTCATCTCCTATTAGCTCCCATTAGAAACAATGGGGGATGGGGACGCCCCTTTTGGGAATCCATAACTTTGGACCCCCTGAGCCAAACCTCACCAAACCTGGATGGTATCATCAGAAGAGTCTCCCAACAAATCCCTAAAATTTTGGTGCTGCTAGCCTAAAACAGCGCCCTCTGCAGGCCAAAAGTTGAAAAACACTAAAAATACCAAAAAACCACAAATGAACCTTAAATATTTGCACACCCCCATGTGGCCAAATGGGCGCCCGGGTTTTGTCTGTTCATGATTCCAATCTCTGGATTTAAGTATCCACAGATTTGACTATGTTGACAATATATTGATGAGATCACATTTGAGATTTTGCAGGATTTATTTTTAAAAACCCTAAAGGTTATAGCAACATGTGTACTGGAGAGAAGATAACTTTTCCCTTCTCTTTCGGATTCTAGAAAATGTAACCCTGAAAAGCAATCTCTAATACATCTTGATTACTTCATCTAGGCCAGGGCCACTTTGCCATGCTGGCAGGGGCTGATGGGATTTGTAGTCCATGAAGATCTGGAGAGCCGCAGGTTGCAGATCTCTGATCTAGGCAGCTTAATGACATTTATTTGTGCTTCTGTTTGCCTATCAATGTGTTGGGTAATGAACTTGTGATGGTATTATAGTAATTTATTAACAGCTGAGCCCTGCAGGGACAGGATGGGATACAAATCCAATAAATAAATAGATATAGGCTGCAGATATACCACTGAAGTGAAAAGAAAAAGTATTTACACATGGAACTCTGCATTGTCACATTCTACGTAACTTTTTTTAAAAAGCTAAAATATGCCCCCAACGTAAATGCTTGCAGATCTTTTGCTAAAACAAAGAGTGATTTAAGGCCAGGGTATAAACTTTTGAATTATGCACTGGACGCTGCTGAAGTGAGAGTGTGAAGGGCTAGATAAGTGGGCCATTCCATCCTCTCCCCCCCCCCATATTTTGTCTCTAAATATAGGCCTGAGATTACCCACTTTATGAAGAATGCCAAGACCTGAGTGTAATGCAACTGCATCCAACTCCTGACGCTACATACTTGGAGAAGGCATGATCCCTTTTCATTAAAATTTCTCTTTTCATTGGTTTTATACCCTATACTTCCACGAATGCATACTCAGGAGTCAGGTACAGGCACACAAAAAAGAATTCTAAAGAGGTGTTGTGTGCTCACATCTGACTTGCAAGTAATAGTGTATCAATATTCCCATTATGATTTTGACTATAGAAATGGGTTGCAGGAACACTATTGGTAGGGTAGCTGCTCGCCAACTTGACTTTTTCAGAACACAGAATGTGGCTGAACTCTAGTGAAATTCTGGTGCTCACTTTTTATGGAATAATTGCAGCCTTGACTGAAGAAAGGTTAATGAGATTTTTAAAACAAAGGTTGGGCCATAACAAATTTAAAAGCCGGAGCTATAACTTGCTTCAGGAACACAAAGCCGAGACTTGCAGAAAAAGTATAGCATGATTAAAATAAACATTGTGTTATTATTTCTCTTGTTATATTATTTACCCTTATACCAAAATAACTATTAAGAAAGAATATAGTATATTATTGTCCTGGGCACACACAATTAGCTAGTTATGGCCCTGTTAAAAGCCAAACAGTGTTGTAACTGCTGTCTTATTAAAGTAATTTAAGTTGTCTTTTTCATTAGCTTTGATTTGCTCTGACGTCTTCAATCATTCCTAAGAGAAAAATCTTTTATAACATAAATTACTGACTCTCATTTCTCAAGAGCAAGACTTGAATCTAGTAACACCTTAAAGACCAACAATATTTCCAAGGTATGTGTTTGCAAGAATCAAAGTTCCCTTATCAGATATATGATGAAGGTAGTTTTGAATGTCAAAAACATAAACCCTGAAAATCTTGGTGGTCTTTAAGGCGTTACTGGACTCAAGTCTTGCTCTTTCACTACAGACCAACATGGCTACCCACCAGAAATTAATTTCCTCAAGCCTCTTTACAGCAAGGTAAGGATAGGAGACAGTTTTTATCAAGTAAATTGTTCAATTGATGCTGGAAAAGGAACTCTTCCTGTTCCCTAACAGGATACAGTGTTATGGTCTGAGCTCCCAATGTTCAGCTACAGATGACAGGAGATATATGAACTGATTTCTCACAGCTCGCATTCCAGCCATGGGGATCACTGATTTGGATTCAGGCTGCAACAAGCTGTATTTGCAATGCCAGTTGCCAGATGGTGACTTATACCCATATGGATTATGTTCTTCCTGTAAGGCAAATTGCTGCTTTGGTGTTGGTTGGTTGTGTGTGTGATTGAAATCATGAAAAAGTACATGGGGAATTAGTACTCCTATATATTATGGCTCCAGGGGGAAAGGCAGCTGTTTAGAATTTAAAAAGAGTGATTTAGAAATGCTAACTCTGGCCTGTACCATTTCAGAATGCTTAATAGGCTAATATCGTTTATTGTTCCGTTAATATACACTGCTCTCCCAGACCTATTTGCCTCTGAATGGTATCAATTAGTCAAATAAAAAATTTACTCTCTAGGTTCATTATTTGAAGATCTTTGTACGTTGTCACCCAGAGAGATATTCCAAACCTTAAAGAGCAAACTTTTAGAACCCTTTGAGAGGAATAGCCCAGTACGCATTCTGTGTTTGCTGCCCCCCCTCCCCACAGCGCCCCCCCCCCCCACACACACACACACTCTTACTTTTGTTCAACCTGAAAGTGCAGGCTGGAGAAAGCGGCATGTTCACTTGAAACTGAAAACGGCCTAGTGGGAACTACACTTCCCAGGAGACCTTGGGGCTCGCAAGTGTAGTTCCCACCAGGCCATTTTCAGCCTCAAGGGAACAAGCTGCTTTTCCAGCCTGTACTTTCAGGCTGAACTAAGGTAAGTGTGTATGGGGAGCTGCCACTGGGGGGGGGGGGGGAGTTTCCACCCCTTGCTGCCCCCTGTCCCCTCCCCAGCGCCACCACTTACCTTATATTGCAGGTATGATGGTGAGACACAGGGATCCATAGGGGGGCAGAAAATTCGAAGGTCGCCATTCCCCACTTTGCCCCATGGAGCAGGTGGCTGCCTGTTCCGTGAGGCAGAGAGGTTTTCCCCTGCTTGGCACAGCCGGCAGCATGGACTACGGCTGCCATTTCCCCTCCACCTGACGAAGCAGACGGCTGCATCCTCCATTGAGCAGAGGTAGTTTCCCTGCCTGGCACTCGCAGCATGAGAGGCAGCAACACAAGGCAGCCTGCAGCATCCATTTCCCCTCTGCCCAATGGAGCAGGCAGAGGGGGTTTCCCTGCCGGACACCACCACCTCCCGCAGCGTGAGAGGTGGCAGCACTGGGCAGCCCATGGCAGCCATTTCCCCTCTGCCCAACGGAGCAGGCAGCCGCCTTCTCCATCAGGCAGAAGGGTTTTTCCTACCCTGCGCTGCCGACTCCCACAGCACAAAGCAGGCCACAGCTGCCATACCCTCCACCAGGCACCTTCGGCTCCCTCGACCAGTCTCTGCCTGAGGGGCTGGCTGCGTGCCTCTCAGGCAGAGGCGGGCCCTGCCTCTCAGGCAGGAGCTGGAGGAAGCATCAGGGGGCGGGGCCTGCAGTTCTTCAATCAGGTTGTGGGGGAGTTGCGCCTTCCGCGTGACCTGGTGGGGGTGCACCTGGGACAAGCCGCCCCTGGTGTCCCCATTGGCGCTACGCCACTGGCTGGCCCTAGACAAATCTGAAAGAGACTCTGACAATTCTGTTGTGGAGCTTCTGTTAAAAAATATAGATGTCATATTCTTGGAAAAAGTAGCAACATTTCTTTTGCAGTTGACGGAACTTTCTAATTAACGTCTAATGCTAGATACAGTTTCTCTGTATGTGTTTTGTCATATACTTGCTTTGTACATTACAAATATCTCGTAAAGTTCTAGAACTTATTTCGTGTGCCTAATAAAGGTTGTTGTTGATGACGATGATTGTTTTTTTTAAGGTTGTTGTTGTCGTTGATAGTTTCTCACATAATAAATGGTGTCAGAAAGAAGAGTTCCATTCTAGCCTTTCCTTCATGGTTAGGGAAAGTACCAAGCTGGTAAGTCACAGAATCACAGAGTTGGAGGGGGCCATCTAGTCCAACCCCCTGGTCAATGCAAGATTAGCCTAAAGCACTCCTGACAAGAATTTGCCAGCAGCTCTTTGAAGACTGCCTGTGAGGGGGGCTCACCACTTCCCTAGGCAGCTGATTTCCCTGCTGAACTACTATTGCTGTAAAAAGATTCCTAATATCCAGCTGATATGTATTATTGTGAGGCCTGCCTGCTCTTTGCTGCTGACAAGAACATCTCCCTGCCCTCCTCTAAGTGAAACACAAAACACTCAGCTCCAACAACAGAATTCTGCTAATGATGACATGACGCAACAACTTCCAATTTGAAATCCTACTTGGTCTGCTTAATTTTCTGCCAGGAACTTCTGATTAATAAAAAAAAACCACATTCTTCCAAAACTGAATTTAATAGTTTATGAAGTGGATGCATCTCTATTCACAAGTAAACCCATATACCGGTAGTTCAATACGGTAGATGTAATCCTAGGCAGATGTACATAGCCATAGTAACACAAAAGAGCTTTAGATATCTGAAAGATGAAAAGCAGGCATTTATATCTCTTTTCTCATATGTCAATAATATTCTTAAATATTACGTCTAAAACCTGAGAATACATAGTTAAGTTCTAAATATATCAGAAGAAAACACTGACTCTGAGCACATATGTTCTACAAATATCATAGGTCGGTATCTAGCGCCACCAAGTGTTTGGCTAAATTCAACTGCAACAGAAAGTACATTTTACAAAGGTAAAATTCTCTTTCTATCATTGTTGCAGCTACTGACCAATTCAAGAAACGATGCTCTTAATGCTAAAACATTTCCCCTTTTGTCAGTAGTTCCACCTCAGACAGACTGGAGTTAAAACTGCAGCATTAGATGTCAAGATACTTTATTATAATAGTTATTACAGAACACATGGGGGGGATGCTCTATATCACTTTCAATAGATGTGCTTCAGCTTTGAGATGTCCATATTTATTATATTTTAGTTGTTATTTTAAAAATGAATTTGTTTTTAGTTAAATTCATTATTTAAACTATTAGTTTGGTTACTCAAATAGTTTTTGTTCCCATTGATTTCAGTGTGAAATACATTTACAGTCGCAATTCCTCTCCCCATCCAATTCAGATCAAATGATCAGAGACTGTACAAGTCACTCAACTGATCCGACCTGCCAAATTTCAAACAGATTGGAAAACATCCCCAGTTTTATACATAATTAAAATTCTTATTTAAAGGGCAGCCCAAGGGAGGCATTTGACAACTCTAGAAAGAAGGTAATGTAAGAGGATGGATACATAGCTCCAAGGGGGTGGGGGTGCACGATGCACTGAGTGCGTGCCCCTGTGGGGGTGTGGAAAGGGCATTCTGGGGGCGTGGCGGTGGCATTGTGGGGCAGGATGGGGCGGAGGACGCACCAGTGCACCGGGTGCTTTCCCAAACTTACACACACACACACACACACACACACACACACACACACACACACACACACACACACACACACACACACACACACACATCAGGAATATGAAGTCTTGTACCAAAGACTTGTGTAGGGATCAGGAAAAGATGCAGGCAAAGCTCCCACACAGCCTTTCTTCCTGCTCTGTGGCATTAGTGTGAAATTTTTCTCATTTTCCTCTCCCTAAGAGCAGGACAACTCCTCATTTGTGGTCCTGTGACTCCTTTACAGACCCCCCATCCAAAAAAATGCAGTTCCTGGGGCTATCATTTCAAGAGGACATGTTTGTGGGGATGGGAAACACTTCATTCAGACTGTCCTCCTATGGCCTTTTCTCACCAAAATTTGTGGTGTTTTTCCCCCTTGCTGGAGAAAGCTGAAGATTTCAGGTGAAAATTTCAGAGGGGTAACTTTGCTAGTCAGTTGCAGCAAAGTTAAACAGAAGTGAAGTGGCATTTACACATGCCCCCAGGGCGAGGGGAAACTGCGCTCAGGGCATGCCTGCGTCCTGTTCCCCTGCCTCGCCCCTGCCCTCCCCCACCACACCCTGGAACAGCAACGCCATGCCCGCGCACCAGTGCACGCCTGGTGCATCGTGCCCCACCCAACCCCCTTGGTGCTGCACCACTGCATGCTCCCCCTTCCCCGGGCCTGCTTGCTTGACTGCTCTTCCCCTCGCTCTCCGTTTGCCTTCTGTTCCATTTCTGTAAGAGACCCTCTCAGACCTGATCCATAAATTGTACACCCAAGCTTCCCTAGTTGCTTAGGACAGTATGAATTACCTATGAAAGTCTCCAGTACATATAAATGGATGCCCACATGGTGGTATTTCAGATGTAGCCTTTCTTCTGCCTTTGTAAAACCTGATTGTGAGGGTTCTTGGGTACATGGGATGACACAAATGCACAGAAGTTGCTTAATTTTAAATTTTATTTTCTACTCTAGGTTACATAGCAGCTGTATGACACTTCTCAACAGCCTGTATCTCAAGACTCTAAACAGTGAGTAGAATTTGGGCCTTTGGCAGGTAGTTATAGGAATCTGAAGGGGAAGTAGAAAGTAGGGATGGAGGGAAATATGGGAAGGAGGGAGGCAATATAGGATGTTTTAGTTGGGGGGGTTGAGAGAGATAGACAATTAGATATGTTTGTAATATGTTAACAATTGTAAACAGTTTTTGGTTTCTCTCCTTATGTTATTATTTAAAATCAATCAATATAATTATATAAAAAAGAAATAATACACTACCATACGGTATATTTATTTATTTATTTATTTATTTATTTATTTATTTATTTATTTATTTATAATTAGTCTTGTATACCGCCCCTCCCTCGAAGGGCTCTGGGCGGTGAACAACATGATAAAAACAATAATTACAATACCCCCATTAAAACAGATTAATAACAATGCATTGCAGTGGCGTCCAACATAAACACAGACTACATAAATCCACCCTGGAAAAACAAAACAGAGAAGTGATATTGCTTTTTAAATACTAAACATATTGCTTTTTAAATACTAAACAGTCATTATTTGAATCAAGAGGCGGGGTGAAGGAGAACTGCACCTGGGGTGCGCGCGCCCTGCGTCCTTGCCACAGCCCTGCCCAGGAATGCCCCACCCCAGGAATGCCTGGCCACGCCCCCATCGTGCCCCGCCCCACCCCATTGGCACTACACCACTGTTTGAATCCCATCACCATCAGAACCTGTTACTAATATTTTTGAATCCCACCACTGCCTTTAACTTTCTCTTCTCTCTCCCCACTTGGCTCCTTCTTGACATTCCCTTCCTTCTCCTTCTTGATATTCCCTTCCTGACTGACATGGGACTCTTTTCTTGCCATTAATGGCTGCCTCTCACCTGCCCATGTGTACTTCTGGGTGTGAGGAGGACAGCGGGAGACCATCACTGAGCTCTTGGAGGGCTGCTGCCACAGAGAGCAAGCCTTGCTGCTCAGCTCTTGATGTATATGCTGCAGGGCAGAGGTATATGACCTATAGGCAGTGGTGGGATCCAAAAATTTTAATAACAGGTTCCAATGGTGGCACCGCCGCACACACGCACCTCCAGTCCCTATTGGGCAGGGAGGTTGCTTTAGTAACCCCTTCTCGGCACTCAGAAAAAATTAGTAACCACTTCTAGAGAAGTGGTGAGAACTGGTTGGATCCCACCTCTGCCTATAGGGACATGGGGTCACATGCATGCCTTTTGGTCATGACCCTCTCATGACCAAAAGGCATGGACACCGGCCACATGCCAGTGCGCCCTGCCCCTTGCCTCCCTGCAGGCGGAGGCAGGGAGCAGAGCTTGGCAGTGGACAGCCGCAGCGCCCGCCTGGCAGCCCACTGCTGAGCCCCACCCCCAGCCTCCATGTAGGCTGACTTTTGCCTTCCCCATGCCCTGCCAGCTTGCATAGAGGGCAGGGGTGGGGGCACAGCTTGGCCTGCACAGAGGCTGGGGGTGGGGCTCAGTGGCAGGTGGCCCTGCTCCCAAGACCCACCCCTCAGCTTCCATGCATGCTGGCTTTTGGCCTCCCCAGGACCTGCCAGCCTACACAGAGGCCAGAGGCAGGGCTCAGCCTGCATGGAGGCTGGGGGCGGGCCTCGGCAGCAGGCAGCCCTGCCCTAACCTCCATCCAGGCCAGCAGGAGTGGGGCTCATCACCCCCAGCATGGGGGGTGCATGGAGGCGCACAGAGAAGGGGTTGCCTCCAGGCGCCATTTCCCCCTGATACTCCTCTGCTGCAGGGTTCTTTTTTATTTCATGTTCTCCCCTCACCACTTCAGAAAATGGTGTGGGAGGACTCCTGCCAACGTCAGGAACAGTTAGGGCTGGTGACTCCCTTATTCCTACCTTCACGCTGCTTATAGCTTTACCCTCCTTTAATTTCAAGGAGCAGAACAGAGATTTAAAAAAGAGAAAAGGGTTCATCTTGCAGTGAGTGGAAAGTAGATAGTGGAGATTCAGAACCAACTTTTTACAAATGTAACTCATTGACAAATTGAGTTACAAAGATATTTTCTTGATAGAATATATAGATGCAGTGTCAGAGTGAAGAGTATCTGCCAAATTATTGTAGACTCTACTGTTGCTTTCTTCTACAGGTTTCCAAACCTCTTTGATTACATGTAAGCCTTTGTGAACGACAGACCTCTACCTTCCACTTAACGGCCAAATAATCCCTAAAGACTGCATGTGAGAACCATAAACCAGCATGTGCCATATTAGGCCACCAAACTGACAGCCTGCTGCCACCTGAAGTTACTGGAGATTAAGTAAGATCACTAACCTGCCTGAAGACTCTCTAAACCCTATCTGTCTCAAATAGCATTTAAATTGTTCTTTTTTTTCCTCTGCTGTTCCCATTTCCTTCTCCCTCTGAAGGTTCTGGCTTTCTCTGTCAGATCATCAGAGTACTAAGGGGATTGGTAGGTATGACAAAGAGGTTACACTTGGCTCTGTTCATTACAGCAGCCCACTAGAGCATTAGATTTTGGTCTACATATTTTAATGAGGTCAGGGAGACATGTATATTAGACATACATCGGTTTAAATGCACCCCATGTAATAATATCCTTTTTCCTGGGAGCCCTGTTGTGTTACACCCACCACAGGCACCTTGTGATGTGGGTGTGAGAGAGTTCTGAGAGAACTGTGACTGGCCCAAGCTCACCTAGTTCTCTCACTGTTCAAGTAGAAGAGTGGGGAATCATACCCTGTTCTCCAAATTAGATTCTGCATCTATTAACCACCATACAAGAATCCAGGAAACCAGTAATCCAAGAGGCAATCCAAAGGCAAGGATAGTAGAAACATGTATCATGGTCACAGACCAAGTTTTCCACTGTACACAAGAGAGGGGTAATACTGGACTGTGGGAATAAATTTACAAAGTTACAAAGCCAGCAGCTTGAGTTAAAACAAAATATTTTATTTCCATGCTTGGAAAGAGGGAGAGGACAAGGATGGCAAATAAGTGTACTACTGGGTTGACCACAGTGGAGGAGACCGGGTTCTGTGAATATTTCCACATAAAGAATAGAGGGCACTACCCAGGTAGTGGTAAGGGAAGATGTTTGGAGGCAGTCTTATAGCACAGCACTAAGCAGAGTTTCACCCTTCTAACTCCATTGAAGTCACTGTTAATTCCTTCAAAAGGATGGGATTTTGCAAGAAATTCAACGCAAGACAATCCAATAAAACTGGTATTTTGCTCTGCTAGGTGCATACATCATAGGGAGTTATCAAGTGCTTGTTGGTATTGATCAATACTGATGCAAACATTTCTATGAGGTGGATTTCTAGAGGAACCAAGGATACTGAAAAGAGGTGCTGAAGGAAGTGAGACACATAACTCCATCTTCTGTCCTAATACCTCGACTGAAATTTGTTCTGGAATGGTCTGGTATATAAGCAGCATTGATAAATAGTGAATATGTTCATTATAGCAGCCTGAATTGAGATGGCATCCAAGGGAAAGAAAGGTGTGCCCCACTGTAGGAAGATTTGATTCTTGTTTCAAACTACCCTGCCTCAACATTGGTACAGCCTTCCCATATCAAATGTTTGAGCCCTGAAAAGTAGGAGCATTTTACAAGAAACCAGTGAGCAGTAGAATCCAGATTGCAGTTAAAAAGAAACACAATTGGTCAAGACATTTTAAACAGCTCTGTGCTTCCAAAGCAATCTTAAGAGATTGTCTCCTAAAAGAGACCCCCTTGGCTTTCATGCTTTACAATGGCAATCCAGACACTCAAAGAATTTGGTCATTTGGCCATAACAGATAGATTTTAATATTCATTCTTTATCATGTGTTTTGATATGTCCCATTAAGATTCCAATGACATAAAAACTATGCATCTATATATGTATACAAAGCAAACTACAAAGAAGTAATTCCGACTGATTTCAGTGGAGTCAGTTTTCACATAAACATGCATAGAAGCACAACTTTATTTAGTTATCTTGTGAAGTTACTGAGATTTTATGGTGGACTAAATATTTCCTGCCCTTGTTTTCAAATAATAATTTGTCATCAATTTAAAGGCAACAATGAAAAATAACCAATACAGATTTATTGCATATGCAAATACATATGCACAAAAATATACCTAGAAGCCAACTGATATAAATAGTCAGATTAATCTAGATATTCAAAATTAAAATGATTTTTTTGATATTCCACAGAAGCTGAACTTTTAGATGCAACCTGATCAGCAAGGCTGGACTTGGACTTCTACTTCAAAAAACTAGTTCTGACTCTGATTTCACAAACCTAAATGTCAACTGTAATGCTATTGAAGAAGCTGAACAGTAATGACTTCAGGCTAGAAATTTTATAAGATGCTGTACTATTCCCATTTTGTCATAAGCATTTTATATGAGCATATCTGTATTGAAATCAATTCCATCTGAGGGAGACTTCAAAAATATTAATAGCAGATTTAAAATTTATGAATTCAGGCTAGAGTTTGCCTGCAAGTTTGAACAAAGCCACAAGATGGCAGAATCAAATCACTTAATTTAGAGAGTGACAGTATCTGTTTTAACTTGAGTATATTGCTGACAACATTATTTGGAACTGAAGGACCCGTAGCTCAGAGATTCTCAGATGTTATCACAGCAAGCCTTTGCAAGTCAAGCACCATCCTAACAAGGTAACCAAAGGAGCAGTTTCTTCCAATGCTCTATTAGATGCTGGTATTCTGTTTTGGGGTTTTATGCACCTTTGAGAGTTATCTTGGGACTCCATTACAGTGGATGATGTAGCATATGAATAGGAACTTGTTCTGAACCTCAGTGGATTTCATCCTTTCCAATTAACTCTCAATTTGATTTTTCTTTGTGTAATAAGCTCTTATTTACATTGAGTCATACATCTTATATCCTAGAAGATGAATCTTCACAGTACATATCTTCATTACATTTGTCATTCTATTTCATTAAAAAGTATCAAAATTTTCAAGAAACTAGTTAACAGATTGCTTGCCCTCATGTCTAATTAACTGGCCAAAACTGGCCATGCTTCAGCCACATAGAAAATGAACTCTTTATATAGCTGCAACTGGTTCTAGCACCACAGAATGTTGATAATAAATTTTAAGTCACATTTGTGCACATTTTAAACCCTTAAAGATCACATATTATGGCAGGTGTATTCTTCTCGAGACACATTATACATATCAGTGGAGTTCTAGGAATCCAGTGGATTATAGCAACATTTATCTTTCCTGGTTTCTTTTACTAATTATTTCCTTGTTGTCTGAGAGCTCTGGTCACTTTTTGCTGATGTCGTCAGAGTGAGACAGTATGAAAACTAAGATAGCAGGGCTGAAAAGACTGAACAAGGAAAAGGTTTCTGAAGAAATTTGGGGCCCAGGACGTGTTGGGGGGTCCCTAAGAATCATGGTGGTTCCAGGAGGTTCTGTGTGATCTCAAGAAATCATGAGGAACTGAAAGGGTGATGGGAGCTGCTGGGCTACTCTGGAGGGGTTGTTTACCTCTGGACTCTCAAGTGTGATTTGGCTCCAATATTGTTTTCAGGACTTGTTGATACCTAATCAGGTTTTTTGTTTTACAGAGTTCTGTTGACCACATTGAATCCAGGGGTCTCTCTGTGGAACTGTATAATCCACCACCTATAGTAGCCTGATCAGTGGGGGAGGATTACCTGTGATTCCCTGTATTTATGAAGAGAATGTGAAATTTCTGCCCCCAATCAGCATTTCTGTTTTGCAGGGGATTTGGTGGGTAGTTTGTTTTAGTTGGTGTAGGGAGGGTTGTATGAGTTTGGGATGACAGCTGGGTGAACTACAAAGGAGGCCCACATTGGGTCAGTGATTACTGTAGCAAGGGACCGTGGGAAGTATGATGGTGGGATGAGATTAAGAACAGGAAGGCCATAGAAATATGGGCATGCTTGGTGTCCTTCCAATCTCTTTCCCACCCCAAAGCATGCTGGCAGAGAGACTAGGGGTTTTTACCTTTCTCTGTCACTGATGTTGTGCAATGCCAGATCCATTACTAACAGGACTAGAACTCTACAAGATTACTTTGTAGAGCATAAAGTGGATCTAACTTGCATGACCGAAACCTGGGTGATGGAGGGGAGACAATTGCCTTGAAAGTTTTCTGTCCTTCATCAGACACAGACTAAAGAGTGGGGGGTGGGTGATAGCTATGCTAATTTGGGAAGCTTTCTCCTACAGGGCTCTCCCTGTCCTGCAAATACCAAGCATTGAGTGTGTTGGCCTGGTGTGAAGAGTGTGGCTATTTTGACAGTGTATCATCCACCTAATGCACTAGCCAATATCCTGCTGAGACAGCTGGAGGTGGTGACAGGCTGGACCTTAGAGTTTCCTATACTGGTTCTGGGGAACTTCAGCGTCCATGCTGATGTCACTGCCTCCAAGCAAGCCTTGAACCTAACATCTTCCAATGGCAGCACTGGGACTCTCCAGAGCAGTTTCAAGTTCCAGACATATAGCAGGTCACACTCTGGATTTAATTTTCAGGATAGGGATAGGGGTGGGGCCAGTTTCAGTGCCATGGTTGGACCACTATGCCCTGAAGGCCTGCCTGAACATGCTATGCCTCTTCTATTTAAGTGGCAAGCTGATTTATGGTCACCCATGGATTCAATTGGTTTTTGGAACGCTCTGTGGGACTCAATGCCTCTCAGTGACTCATTAGATAAGCTGCTAGAGGACTGGAATAGTCATCTCTCTAAAGCCATCCCTGATGTCACACTCCAATGCACTCTTTGTCCCTGTGCCAAACCAACTCCATGGCATAACGTGGAGCTGAGGAGGAAGAAATGGGAGTGAAGACAACTAGAGCAAGTCTGGAGGAAGACTCTTGATGAACAGGCTAGAACATCTTATAGGACATTTATCAAAGCCTATAAGGTGGTGTTAAAAACAGTGAAAAGAGAGTATTTTGCAGATAATATTGCATCCTCAAGCTTGTATTCATTTAGACTAATGTGACAGTTGATGACTGTAACAGATAGACCCAAAATGGATAGGGAATAGGCATTTAGGTATGACGATTTTGCAAGTTATTTTGCGAATAAGATCTTGTGTCTCTGTCAGGGACTACCTGTCAGCCTTGATACAGTAAGTAAACTAGAGGCCTGTGTACTGTCTTTTGATCCTTCTTTGGATAAATTCAGCTGTCTCTCCCAGGACAATGTGAACAGAATCATGCGAGCTGCCAGGGCCACTGTGTGTTTCCTGGACCTGTGCTAATCCTGGTTAGTGAAAGATGACTGTGACAAAGTATGGATCCCTCTGGGGGAAATCATTAACCATTCCCTCAGTACTGGGAGTTTTCCCAGCAGTTTATTGGAGGCCATAGTGAGACTGCTCCTTAAAACGTCATAAAAATGGCTCTGGCAACTCAGGAAATCCAGAGGACATTTTGAGCACAGCTCCAACCCAAATCAGCACAAAGGATACTTAGCTTGGTAATGTGTGAAAACAGATATGAGAGAACAAGCGCTGTGAAGACATTAACAGCTGCTCTTTGCAAAAGTAGTGGAAAAAACCCAGCTGCTTAGAGTTGCCAACACCTGAAAAAATCTGGCAAGAAGACAATTGTCCAAACAAGCTGAGAACCTGAGGTCATAAGGGTTTGTATATCATGTGGTTAAGTGTTAACATTTAAATCTGGTCTAGAATAAATGGAAAGGAAAATACCAAGAGGGTGGGAAAGTTCACTCCTTGCTAGGATGTGCGCTCTAACAAATAAAGAAAATAGTATGACTCCTGAAACTCAGGGAACAGAATGAAATTGCAAATATTGCTGTAAGTTTAACACTGGATGTTTAATCAAGCCTGAGGGTTGTTGCTTTTTAAATATTTGTTCTTGTTCTTGTACTTGTTTGATCAGTAATCATTGGCAAGTGCCAGTGCTTCTCTCCATACTATGCTAAGTTTTATTTGTGGACTTCTGCAGATAAAATCTGTTGTTTAAAGCAAAAGAGCAACCTGGGCCAATTTTCTTCAGGTTGATTTATTTATTTAGAATTTTTTTATGTACGTCTCCAGAGAACTGCCTATGTCAGCTTACAAAATTAAAACATGAATAAACATAAAACCATGTGAACCTTAACAATTAAGAACCCAACATTAAAACTAGCCAGAGCATGAAACAAATGCAAAGCATTATAGCAGTATAAATTCTCAGACTAGAAGCAGGCCATAAAAACAACTGAAAAAAGAAGAAACTCTCAACTAAAAGCCTAGATAAAAAGAAATGGTCTGGTGCCTAAAAGAGCATCGGTACCAGGTGAGCCTCCAGGTGGAAAGCATTCTGAGGTGAGTGAAAAAGCCCTGTTTCTTGTTGTCATCCCCCCCATTTCTGAAGGCAGGGGCCCAGAGAGTTGGGTTTGGGAAACAAATCTCAAGTATGGTTGCCAACTGTGACTTGGGAAATTCCAGGAGATCTGGAGTCAGTGCCTAGGGAAGGTGGACTTTTGGGGCAGAGGGAGCTTGACAGCATTGAGATGCCATGGAGTCTGCCCTCTGAAGCTGCCATTTCCTCAAGGGGACCTTATGTGTGCAGTATGGAGATCACCTTCAACTCCAGGAGAACTCCAGACCTCATCTGGGGCTTAACTGACGTCCTATTGTTAGCAACTTTACAGAGCTATTACAGGGAGATTAAATAAACAAGGGCGGATAGGAAGAGAGGTGTATAAACTAAACATGCTGCCCTACCCCTAGAGAAGCCACCTCTACACATGTATTTATTTATCAATTTTATATACCACCCTCCCCCGAAGGGCTTAGGGCGGTGTCCAACATCAATCATAAAAACATTTCAAATCAGCTAAACAATCAATACCCAATAATTAAGAACCATATATGCATTACAGATGGCTTTAAAACTCCCACCCCTCCCCCTTACCTGTACCCATGGGAGGCCAGATGTTTATTATATGGCAAGATGTCAATGTTACCCTGGCTGGCCAAATGCCTGGCGGAACAGGTCCATTTTGCAGGCCCTTTGGAAACTCTGTAAGTCCCACAGGGCCCTGATCTCACCTGGGAGCCTGTTCAACCAAGTAGGGGCCAGGGCTGTAAAAGCCCTGGCCGTTGTAGAGGCCAGCCGGATCTCTCACTGGGACTGGGCTGGGGCTTGCCATATCTCCCAATTGGGATTGACTGAGAGGGGAAAATAGGCCTGGAAACGGACCATGTCCTCTAGCGGAAGGGGAGGGAAGGAAGAAAAGGACTGACCGCAGCAACCCAACAGAATGAGGGAATGAGCTGGCTTGCTGCAGGCTGCCCATTGGGACATGGGGTGCATCCCAGGGCTGCCACCTGCCCAGTCATGGGACCTCCATCTTTGATGGATTCATTCAGCCTTAATCTACTCTTTTCCAACCAAACAGCCATGGCCTCCAAGCACCATGCCAAAACATACGGGGGGGGGGGGGCAGCTTGCCATCCATCAACAGAACAAGCAGAGTGTCATCAGCATATTGATGACAACTGAGCACAAAGCTGTGGACTATCTGCACCAGGGGTTGCATATAGATGTTCAAGAACCAGAGCCCTCAGGGGATGGGGCGGTATATAAATATGATAATAAACAAACAAACAAACAAACATTGGGGAGAGGATAGCCCCTTGCAGCGATCTGCAAAAAAAGTTGGTGCAGCTAGAATGTCATCCCTGCAAGTGTCACCTGCTATCCCTGGTCCTGGAGAAACAAGGCCAGCCATTTCAAGGCTATGCCCCAACCCAGCATCAGTGAGACAATGAGTCGAAAGATCATGACTGACCATGTCAAATGCTGCAGTGATATCTAATAACACCAGCAGCACTGACCCACCTTGGTCCAGCTGCATCTGGAGCTCATCTGCGATGGTGAACAACACAGTCTCTGTCCCATGGCCAGGGCAGAAGTTGGACTGGAGGGGATCCAGAACCGATACATCCTCCAGAACCCTTGTAGCTGTTCCACAACTACCCTCTCAGCTACCTTAACCAGAAATGATGAATTTGAAAGTGGGCAGTAGTTGGCCCTGGCCATTCAGGGCCATAATGCCAATCAGGGAGATGGAATGGCTGTTGTATCACACAAGCCCTTCTCCTTTCACAGATTCATGGTGCAAACTATCACTGGCATTTATTGTAAGCTCCTTATAATGGGGATTAAGGATAGATTAAGCATTCCTAATTCCCCAGTAGGCATCCTGTCTAAACTGGCAGAGGTGCCCTTACACGTAGTGCTGGAGATACTTGGACCGATTGTTCTGGGGCACTCCAACATTTATGCTGATGATACCCAACCCTGTATCTTTCTATCCAAGTCTCTTTGCAATGTGGAAGAGGTCTTGAGCCAGTGCCTGACTGCTGCAGTGCCTGACTGCTGCAGTTAAATAATTAAAGGTGAACAAATTAAAACCAAAGGCTGACAAGAGAGAGTAATGCTCCCTGGGAAGCCTGATGTCTCGAACGGCATTTTACTTCACACTTCACACCCCTCACACCCTGTAGTAGCTACGACCCCCCACACCCCACTTTCTTGAGCGGCAATCCTGGGTAGCATGGTGGGGCCTGGTGGGGCGGGGCCAAATGATGTTCGGCTGCTGTCTCTGCTGGGCCTGGCTGTGGGGGCGGGGGCGGGGGGTGCCTGGCTGTGGTCTCCACTGGGGCTGGCGGGGCATGGCTGAGGGATGCTTGACTGCGGTCTTTGCCAGGCCTGGCAATGCAGGGCGAGGTGGAAAGGGGGAGGGGTGTGGGGTGATTTTCCGTCCCCATGTGACTGAATGGGGTCCCATCCGGGGCATTTGTCCCCACCCTTCCCCATGGTAGCTACGCCACTGCGGTAGTCCAAGGCCTCAGCCCAGTGACATATCTAAGGGGGGGACAGAGGGTGCAGATGACCCAGGAGCCATTTTCAAAGGCCACTGGGGGTGCATTGGGCCATTCACGCCTCCACCCTAGAAACAAGCAGGACCCGCTCACACTCTCCTGCTGCTTCTTTTGCCCTCCCC
Source organism: Sphaerodactylus townsendi (assembly GCF_021028975.2). NCBI lineage: Eukaryota > Metazoa > Chordata > Lepidosauria > Squamata > Sphaerodactylidae > Sphaerodactylus > Sphaerodactylus townsendi. The sequence continues at coordinate 122,804,727 of NC_059425.1, read as the reverse complement.
ATCCCCTGCAGGCCAGCATATCAGAAATCTGCTGCAAGAAGGCCTTCAGCCACCTTCAAAAAGGCACCCAGGAAGATCCACCCTATAGGATGCAGGAGTTGCTTTGGCTGCTGGTCGAGCAGCTGCACGCTCTGAGTCAGAGCCAGGGCCAGGGCCAGGGCCAGGCAGCTGCCATGCCATCCCCTACACTGCCCAGCCTGGGCACCAAGAGACGGTGGCCAGCCCAAGAGTGCACAGCACGACTGGGAACAAGCAGGTGGTAAGTGGGCCCACCAGCTCCCAGTTCTGAGAGGGTCAGGCAGAACAGGGCAAAGCAGGTGGAGGGTGATTGAGCCAGCCGTTATTTTGCTTTCGGCCCGTGGCACCTTCCCTGCCCAGATTGGCAGCAGGGGTCTGTTCTGTGCCGGGGGAAGTGAGGCAAGAGCCCTGAATGGGCTGGGAAGTTTCCTGCAGACATGCCCGGCTATGATCCCCGGGCGCTGAGCACAGCAGCAGAGATGAGTGAGTGTGATTGGTGGCTGCTGGAGCCATGGAGGAAGGTGGTGCAGGCTTGACTTTCCTGCATTGAGCCTTTGACCTGCTTGGACAGGCAGAGAGGAGAAGGGACACCAAGGCTGGCCTGGCTGTGCAATTGCCCCCAGCTAGCCAAGCGCGTGCTCACTCTTTGTGTGCACGTCTTGGACTCACCCAGTTGTGTGCATGTGTCTTTCTGGCTTTCTTTTGTGTGCTCTGCTTTACACTCAAGGGAGGCCATTTGCCTTCCTTTTCTGCTGCGATCCGTTCAAAATAGGTAGTTGGAACCAGATCAGGGTCCTTCACCCTCCTGGCCACTTGCACTGCAGCCTTGAAAACCCAGCAGCCCCTTTTCTCCCATCCTGAGTTTTTCTCTTCTTGAGCCCCTCATTGGGCAGGCAGGACATCTGGCAGCTTTGTTGTGGCTGCTGCTGCTGCTGCTGCTGCTGCTGCTGCTGCTGCTGCTCAGTTGCCAGAAGCAGGAGGCAGCTGGTGGTAGGGGCTAAGCCCCCTTTCCCTCTCAGGAATCCCTTTTGATTTCCTCCTCTGTCCAGATGTTTTGCAGCCTCAGGTTTTTTCTCCTTCTCCACAGCCTCCTTTTGTCATCGGAGATGATTCTATTTCATGACTTGCGCAGGCCAATCATAGCAGCCATTTACTTGCTCCAGGTCAGGACAAGTTATCTTGAAGAAGCTCTAGTATAGACACTGCTGCTGGGGTGGGGGTGGAGTACAATTTCACTGCTGACCCCAGGCACCATTTTTATAGATACACCCCTGCCTAGGCCTCAGCATTCCTGGCTCGAAAGTCCAGGTGGATACTGGCTAAATTGGCTCCACCCCTGGGAATGCCCCAGCCCTGCCCCGCCCCCTGCATTGGCATCCACTTGGGTACCAGTGTAGCTCCGCAGCAGCACACACTTCCAGGTTTGGCTGTGGGGTGCCTGGCTACTGGCATCTTTGCCCCCTCCACTGGCAGGGGTGCCCCTTGCACCAGAGAGGGGACAAACTTTCTAGTGTGGCCCTCTGCTGCTCTCAGACATCGTTATATCTTCTCCCCCCACCCCCACCCCCCCACACACATACACACACAAATCTGGATTTAGGCCATAAAGATTATACTGATCCCAGCATTTCTGCTAAAGCAGGGGTAGGGAACCTTTAACACTCAAAGAGCCATTTGGACCCGTTTTCCACGGGAAAAGAAAACACTTGGAGCCGCAAATAATTTTTGTCATTTAAAATAAAGATAACACTGTATATATTGGGTTTTTTTACCTTTTACTCCACTCATTCTGAGAAGCACATGGATGCGCCCGCCCTGCTGCCTGCAGGGCAGGCAAGGATGGGGCCAGCGGCTTGGCCTTGCTGGCCGCCGGGAAAGCGCCCGCCCTGCTCGAATGGGGTGGGCAAGAGGGGAAGCCCGCGGCACTGCCCAGCCGGCCCGGGAATTGGTGTGCCTGCCCTGCTGCCTGCAGGGTTCGGCCTTGCCAGCCACCGGGAAAGTGCCCACCCCACTCCAACGGGGCGGGCGAGAAGGGAAGCCTGTGGTGCGGCCCAGCCGTCTGCGGGCAATTGGTGCACCCGCCCTGCTGCCTGCAGGGCGGGCAAGGATGAAGCCGGCGGCTCGGCCTTGCCGTCCGCTGGGAAAGCGCCTGCCCTGCCCCAACAGGGCAGGCGAGAAGGGAAGCCTGTGGCGTGGCCCAGCTGTCCGCAGGCAGTTGGTGCACCCACCCTGCTGCCTGCAGGGCAGGCAAGGATGAAGCCGGCGGCTCGGCTCATGGAACCGCAGTGCAAGGGCAGAAGAGCCGCATGTGGCTCTCGAGCCGCAGGTTCCCTACCCCTGTGCTAAAGAAACAAGTTCATTCAGCTGCAAAAACATTTCTTTCTTCCAACTTCATTTAGCCTTGAAGATGGACTCCTACCATGACTCAGCCAATATGGCCATTTGGATCCATGCCACAGTAATATCAAGACAATGCAATATGCTCTAGAACATAACTTGGGTCTGCTCTTGAACATAACTTGGAAACTCCTGCTGGTACAAATGCTGCAGTTCAATTACTATTGGTAGCTAAGCAGAGCGTGTATATTACACTCAATCTGCAATCACTCCATTAGCTGTCAGTCAGTTACCAGGTCCAGTTCATGGTGCTGGCTATGACATATTTATGAACTTGAACCCACATATGCAAGAATTTTTTTCTTCCTTTGCTCCATCATGACAGTTTTGCTCATCTGAGCATGTGCCACCCTGCAAACAGACAAGATGAACAGCTGCCCATAAATGGCATTTTCTGAAGTGGTCCAAACCTTGTAGAATGGCCTACCTAAGAGGATCAGAAAGTACTCCTGGCATTCTGCAAATGGGATCATTCAGGATATTTTTTGTAAAGGTAGTATTGCCTTATTATAATGGAATGAATCAGTAGGGTGCTTTAATAAAGAGAATGGCACAACAGACAATACTACTGTATATAGTATGTATTATCCTGCTCCCTTGCATTATCTTTTGCATTAACACATCATGAGTAATCATTTTTCCTTTTTCCTTACATTTTCCTTATATTTTTCCTTACATTTCTGTAATCCTATTCAGATTATAGTTTATCAGAAGTACATCCTATTGACTGCATTGATTTACACTGTAATTTGCCTCACCAAGAAAAGGCGGACTATTAATGAATTATTCTTTTAAAAACTTAAAATCTTCATTTCAACTAACATTTAAGATATGCCTACTTTTATTGAAGGAGAAATTATAGAGCGGCTGCAGGTGGAATGTCCACCTTCAAACTGGCAGAGCTCAGCCCACATTTCTTCCCCCTTTTAGCCTTCTAAGGACTTTTTCTCCTGTCCCAGCTGACCCCCCTGTAGCTTTCCAGTGCAACTTGGGAAGGAAAGGAAAAGGGAGGTGAAAGGGAATATACTAGGCTGTGTGGTGAGAATGCTACATTTGATTCAGAAAATGGGGAGGAGCCAGGTGGGGTGGCAACAGCAAGTATAATAGAAATGAGTATGTGCAGTGGTGGGATTCAAATAATTTAACAACCGGTTCCGGTGGCGGGATTTAAATAATTTAACAACTGTTTGTTTACAAGCACCATTTTAACAACCGGTTCTGCCGAAGTGGTGCGAACCGGCTGAATCCCACCACTGAGTATGTGTGTGTTGAGTTTCTACCCCTGTTGGGCCCAGGAGAACTCCCTGCTCCCTATCAGTGACTCTGGGCTCAGCACGGTTCCAGGCTTCTGCAGCTGCTTCCAGTCCTGGTGTGGCTCCTGGACAAAAGCTCCAAGACTGTGCCACTGCCAGGCCAGAAGCCACTCCTAGATACAGCCTTTGGCCATTGCTAACCCTGGCATGGTTCCTACCTGCTACCAGGCTAGAAGCAGTTGCCTCTGCCATAAGACCAGTGGTGGGATTCAGCTGGTTCGCACCACTTCGGCAGAACCGGTTGTTAAAATGGTGCTTGTAAACAAACAGTTGTTAAATTATTTAAATCCCACCACTGGAACCGGTTGTTAAATTATTTGAATCCCACCACTGCATAAGACACAGAAGGTCGAAGTTTTTTCAAATGTTTCTAACACTGTTGTTATTTTTATAAAAAAACCTGTAATTTTTTAAGGTTTTAACCTTTTTTTTGTATAACGGGGGGGGGGGGGGGGGTATCATCCAAGTTTGCAAAACTATCTATTTAATTTCAGTGTGGTTCCAATCTGTAGATTTCAGTATCCACAGATGAAGCCACACTTGACTATTATATATAAGATTTTGCAATAATTGATGTTTTAAAAACCAGATTCTTAAGATGATTAGATTGCTGCAAAAGAAATTCAAAACACAGTGCTGCATGGCAACTGCCTTGATGTATGTTCAAACGCTAAATGACGGGATTTTTGCTAGGTTACTGTGGAGGACTATGAAGTATGACCTAGGTAATATGATTGAGCCAAAACCAGTCCATGTAAGTTTCAGAAAATCTCTCCATTCCTTATCTCTTTGTGAAGCACACCGATGCTGAAGAAAATGTTAGATTATGGAAATCAGAAGCACAAATCCGCAGGAAACAATGATCATATTAAATCTTATAGCTTGATCCATTGCTCTGTCGCAATTTAAAAGGTGTTCTGACCCACACTGTCCTTTTCCCACTGTTTGTATTTTTAGTGTCTTCCCTAATTCTAAAATCATAGGCTCATTAGGCTTTGTTTTTAAACAGTACTAATGTTCACAGAAATCTGTGCATCACCTGCATACACCAGTAATGCTGAGGCAATGTGTAAAAAAAGGTAGGGAGACCCATAAAATCTCCTTTCTAATGTTATATAGCCAAGTGGCAGGAATCCCCTTTGAGTGCCATCTAGGCTGAAATTAATGTACACTGGGGGTTCACTGTTAAGCAACGTTTCTCTTTTTAGTGCCATCATGAGGGTATTGAACAACTGAAACATTACAGATTTGAAACCAGCAGCATCTTGATTATGGTGTGTATTACATATTTGGCCTATTTTTTTTACAAATAGAGTAGATCTTTTGTTCAGTAATGAGTATTGGCTTTAGTCACAAATTCAAATTACCTTCCAGTCTACTGCAGCAAATAACACCCCTCCCATCTCGATTTCTTGAAACCTGATCAACACACGCAGGCAGTCAGTGTGGTGTGGGTGTTGGAGTGTTGGACAAGGATCTGAGAGACCCTGATTCAAATCCCCACTTTGCCTTGAATGTTTGCTGGTTGATCTTGAGCCAGCCACACACTGTCAGACTAACTTACCTCACAGGGTAAAATGGAGAAGAGGAGAACAATATAAGCTGGTTTGGGTCGTTAAAGGGGAGAAAGAAAGGGAACAGTTGAAGTAAATAAATATATAGTAGTAGAACATCCCCAAATTGTAAAATGAATGGTGCTACTTCAAAATATAGGCGAGGAATTGCATTTTTAAATGGTCCCTAAATGAAAACTCCCTGAAAAGAATGGTCCCGAGTCAGCAGGGCCCACCATTGCTGGTCAGAAAAGGGCACTGCAAAGAGGCCCTGCCACGCCTGACCTTAGAAGGGTGGAAGGCAGGCAACAGCGTCATTACGCCAGCATGGCGTTATGATGTCAGCAAGAGGGGTGGGTGGGTGGGAGCCTTTATAAGGCTTCAACCTGTCCCTTGGCTCCTCCTCTGGAGCTGAGCAGCGTCGAGTTTCCCAACCACCTCTCGCCTTTGGACAATGTTAATGCATGTGTTTGCTGTCATAGCCAAGTTGGTGGTTGGCGCATGGGAACTGATCTGATGGTGAGGGGAACTGGAGAGCTACCCTCTTTGGCGGAACCTCCTTAAGAGGTTTGGGGTGGAGCAAGCCATGGGTCAGGATGCCCAGGCAGAGGCTGCTGTGGCTTGCGCCCAGTGGTGGGATTCAGCAGGTTCGCACTACTTCAGCAGAACCGGTTGTTAAAATGCCTCTTGTAAACAACCGCTTGTTAAATTATTTAGATCCCACCACCGGAACCGGTTGTTAAATGATTTGAATCTCACCACTGCTTGCGCCCCTTAGTGGTAAAATGGTTCTTCAGAAAGGGGCCTGTTGCCCAGCTGAGTTCCACTATTGCTGCGCTGCACAAAGCGGATCTCCAGATAGGGACCTTCCATCCAGCTGGGATCCATGGTTACTGCGAAAGGTTAACAATTTCCTCCAGCAGGCAGGGTTTATTTATTTTAGATTTCTAGGCCACCCATTCCTGGAAAAGGGCTCAGGGTGGCATACAATATACATCCATATAGAAAACATATATAATTAAGGATATAGTGAAAACAATAAAAGCATAAAAACAATAATATACAGTAACAAATCCAATAAACAGGATGAGTTGGAGGAAGGTTTCACCGGGGGGCAGCACTTGGGCTGCCCAGTGTACAGATCAGATCCCATGCTGTGCCACACACTTCTTTTCATCCTTTGTCAATAAAACGGTTTGGTTATGCCCAAAATTTTACCCACAGACAAGAGTGTTGTGTCATTAATTTTGGTTGAGGACTCTGAGCAGTACTGCCCTTGGGTGGCAATTGAAAGACAGTGGCCTGGATTAGAACCTCTCATCTTGTGCAAGCCTTTCATGGGTGGTAGGAGATGTTTAAATATGTCTCACCCACCTGCAGCCTAACATCTATTCTACCACTTTTAGATTCTCCTTCTCAGTTTTTTGCATGTAGAGTCAGGCATGACATTATCAAGGTTACCGACCTTGGGATCATTTCCCCACATGACGGATCTGCTAGAACAGAGTTCAGGTTTATTTATTTGCTGACAAAATTTATATCCTACCTTTCTGCCTTCACAGCAGAAGGCCACACCTTAGAGCAGCTGACGAATTTTAAAGAAAAACTATACATAATAAAAAATAAGGCTTTTAAAACGACATTGCGATTATTATATTCCCAACGCACATTTTGAAAAGTTAAAACACATACAAGACATAAAAACAGCAATTAAAAATTGGTCATGAAGGAGGAATTACTGAAGGAATACCATGTGAAACAAAAAAAAAAGTCTTCATCTGCCGACAGAAGACATTAACAGAAAGGAACAGACGAGTCTCCCTGGGGAGACAGCTTCACAACTTTGGGGCCATAAGCAAGAAGGTCCTTTCCCAAGCTGCCATCCACTTGATCTCAAAAGGTGGAGGCACCCAAAGCAAGATCTCTGAAGAGGACTATAGTGGTCCAGCAGGTTCATTAGGGAGTAGAGATCCTTCAGGCACGTTAGCCTCAAATCATACTGGGCTTTGAAGGTCAACATGAGCATCTTGAATTGTGCCTGAAAACAAATTGGGAGTCAATGTAGACTTCCACTGGAGTGATATGGTCGTTATGACTCACCCCAGTCAACATACTGGCATAAGCATTTAGTAACATTTTGAAATTTCTGAACGTTTCTAAAAGGCAGCCTCATGTAGAGTGCATTGAAGGAATTTAAGCGAGCTGTAACTAAGGCATGCACCACAGTAGCCAGATCTTTTCTGCCCAGGAAAGCCTTCAGTCAGCTTACCAGTCAAACCTGGGAAAGAGTTCCACTCCTGACCACAGCTGCCACATACTTAACCAAAAATTACCAAAAAAAATACCACTATGTATCAATCTATAGGTGTATTTATTTTGTGGTGTCCCAGCTTGGGCTGCCAGGCAGAGGGGTTAGGTTACAGTAGGGAGTTGAGTCTAGTCTGAGAGTCTCTTAAACAATTTCAACATCAGAAGTCTTGTCTGAGGGTCAGATTACACAGAATCAGAGGAAACGTTGCAACAGTCATGTGCTTCGTTGCATCCGACTGGTATACTCTGTGAACCCGCTTGATATTTCCATCTAGTCAGCTGAACTGACCTGAACGTTATCATCACTGGCCTCCCATGGGTGCAGAGGAGGGGAGGGATTTTGCCATCTATGGCTGGTTTTATTGGTTTTCTGCGGGTGGAATGGTTTTATGGTTGTTTTATTGTTCATCGTCCTGTTGGGGAGGGCGGGATACAAATGGAAAAATAAGATAAATAAAAAATAAATGTAGGGTCTTCCAGCATGCTAGGCTTCATCCTGTGAAGACTCTGCTTCCATCTGTACAAAAGGTGTCTTTGAGCTAGCAGGAGAGCCCTTCTCCATTTAACTTGCAACCACTTTTTCCGTCTCTGCCTTTGGCAGGGCTGATGGAAATCGTAGTCCATGAACATCTGGGGTGCCAGAGCTGGACACCGCTGGCCTATATGATTCAGTAAAACTGAATCACCCCACCCCCACCCCCACCTCCCACACACAAAAAGCCACCTTGGACGATAAGCTTTAGGGGATTTTTTTTTGTTTTTTAGTGTTGCTGGTCTAATGCTGAAGCAAGGGATCGGCAGAAGGGGTGGGCTTTGCAGGAAAACGTAAAGGCATGCACGATTTAACTTTTGCCCCTGTTGGACTGGCAGCATAAGAAAAAGGACTCTTTAAAAATCAAACAGTGTAGGCAAAAAGGGCTGTGCTATGATTTATATAAGTAACTTTATGATTTATATGTAAGTAACTTTTGTTGTTTGTTGTTGCAAACTAAATTGCAATAAGAAATTTCATGAATGTAACAAATTGTATATTATTGAGTTTATATAGAGAGAGACTGTAAGATGATTAAGGTTAGAATGTTTCTTTTTGGGGGGTTTAGAGATATGCAAACCTAGCTGGAAGTCCTTCTTTCATGTTTCTTTTCTTCTTCTCTTTTTTCTTTCCTCTTTCCTCTTTTTCTCTTTCCAACTTTTTCCTTCTTTCTTTCCTTTTGCTTCTTCCTATATTTTCTTCTTTTTCCTTGGGATTATATATGTATGTGTGTATGTATGTGTGTATTGGGATTATATATGTATGTGTGTATGTATGTGTGTATTGGGATATATATGTATGTGTGTATGTATGTATGTGCGTATGTGTTTATATGTGTATATATATACACACATAAACACACACATATATATACACACACACACACACACATATATACATACATACACACACACATATATACACACACACACACATATACACCTATATATACATCTATATATGCACACACGTATAAACATATACACACACATATCTACACACACACACACACATGTATAGAAAACTCTTCCTTCTCTATTATCCGTGTGATTTAGTTTGGTCCTACTGGGTGGAGCTCTTGGTTTCAGTTTCTAGTTCTTGTTGTTAATGTTGATGGCTCCTTGCAAATAAAAGCTGTTGTTGTGGACCAACTTGTCTCAGCTGAATGGACCTGAGAACTGTGTGAGTACTCTGGCCAATCTCTTGTGTAAACAGAAAACCACAGGAAAACTTCATTACGATACAAACAGCCTCTAGGCAAGCACAAAAGCCCTAAGTGTATGTATGTGTATACAGCTTTTAGAAGTCATACTAGTTCATACCTTCTCAAGTCAAAGGTAGTTACAAAACTTGAGGCAGCCACAGTCCTTTAACTACACTCTTGCTACTGTGGTGTTGGAAATTCCATCAAGACACTGCCAATTTATGGCAATTCTGTAGGTTTGCAAGGCAAAACATGAACAGAGGTGGCTTGTCATTCTGTGCCTCTGTGTAGCAACACTGGACTTCCTTAGTGGTGTCCCATCCAAGTGCTGATCTTGAGACAAATAAGCCCCCAGTTGTGAGCTTTACCCTAGCACAAACTGCCAATTGTACGCTCATTCCGCACATGCAGAATAATGCACTTTCAAACTGCTTTCAGTGCTCTTTGAAGCTGTGCGGAATGGCAAAATCCACTTGCAAACAGTTGTGAAAGTGGTTTGAAAACGCATTATTTTGCGTGTGTGGAAGGGGACGTAGACAGAAAATGGGCCCATCTGCAGAGGAAAAATTCCTTCCTGAGCATCATGATCTGTGTGACAGAAAGACAGCAAAGTGCCAACATGTTGAAAGGCAACCTATCCAGCCCTCTATGGACAAGAAAAGTCACTTTTGAACATAAACTCAACACAGAAATGGTTGAAGTACTGAAAGGAAATGTTCTTTTTCTGAGACAAAAAGAAGTCATCCACGAAAGTAAAATGGGATACTTCAGTTCTTGGGGTGGGAAAGAGGAAGATGCCTAGTTGAAAACAGAAGTTGATCTTGCATGCACTGTGAAACAGTATGGAATGTGCTGTGCTGGTAGGTTGTAGATTGTGCATGGCATTCATACAAGCCATTTGGGTATGAAAAATGGGTGAACTGATCCAATGAGTAAGGTCTATTTATATAGCAATGTGTGTGCTGAGATACTAATTCACTTTAAAAGGTTTTAAGCACAATGAACCAGGAGATGTGAAGATAGGGTTTGCTTGCACCCATGTGGGTCATGACTGTACCAGCTTTATATATTTCAGCAAGCACATACATGGGCATCACTGTTTACAGAAACATACATACCCAACCAAACCCACTGCTCACACCAACAAATGCCTTTATGAATCGGTTTCCACTCACTTTAAAAGGATGTTTTTCAGTACTGTCTTGCAGACTGTAGTCGACCCACGCGGTCAGCGTAAGAACGAGACGAGACGCGGAGATAACATCTGGTGGAGATCGCCAGCAGCGGGAGACCGGAGGTCCGTGTTCCTAGCGAGTCTCCCGTCTGCCGGTTCCTGGCACCTTTTATTGTTACTCTATCGGGGGCGTGTAGGAGGGAGGACTGGGGGGAGTTCCGGGAGAGCGGGAGGTCGGGAGATCATCATGTGATGCATGATCTCATCTGGCTACGTGCGGAGAAGAGCGTACGCGTCTGAGCCTAATCCTCACCTGGGGGCAAGACCATTGTCCCTGCGCCCGGTGATTGAGCCAGACAGTTCACGACCCGTGACTCATGGGGGGATGAGGAGTGGGGGTGCGATGCGACCGGCAAGGCCGCAGGTCCGTTGGCGTCCCAACGTTCTACTACGGCACTGCTGGGTCGGCAGTGCACTACTACAGCAGACCACATGAACAGTTGGTTTATAAATGTAAGGATTCTTTCTTTTTTACTTTCATAGCACAGTCTCAAAAACTCTATGGATTCATTGGTGTTCCTTTCTGTTGCATGGCTAGTTTAGGGACATTGTTTACTTCATATCAGTCTGATGCAAGCAGTATTCTGATACAGATTTTGCAACCCTGCCACATTAAATCACACATTGTAGCACTTTTATTTCTGCTCCAGAAGACTTTCTGCATTAGTGGGTACATAAAATTACACTGGAAAGATTGAATAGACTGTGCAAAGTAATAAATTACACCATATGGTCCTCATTTTTTGAAGCAATGCACCACTGTTTTAAAACTATGTGTCTAATTTTCCATTTAAAAGACTTGACACAGATTCGCTAACACAGAGATGCACTTCAAGAATTCTTCTCAGCGAAGAAATCAGGTGAATCAACAGCTTTGACAGTCAAATGTTACCTTTCTTGAGGAAGAGTTCCTAGTTAATGTCTTCCTTCTTCATATCAATTCAATTCAATTTCAAAAACCTTTAATGGCATAAGCCTTCTTCATATCAGAAACCACCAGTATCACAGTTACCACTAAGACATGAGACTCAGAGCTTCTGAATTTATTGAAATGGGTATGTTTCTCCTTAAGCCTCTTGGGATTGAACATATGTTAGTCCTGAACTAGGCCCCTACCCCCGCTTTCTCACTCAATCCGCAGAGAAGGAAAATCTATTTTAAAATAGCACATCTTTGCACCGCTCCTCAGCAAGAAGCTATTTAAGCAACAGCATCTTCTCCCACAACAATCTTTCTGTTTTTTCTAAATGTTATGCCACCGACAACTATCAGTTTTAACTATATTATTTCTCGACCATAACAAAGATCCAACAAAAGGAAAATCAAGAGGTCTAGAAAACTTTTGTGCAATGTTGTTGCTGAATTTGGTGAGCTTCTGGGAAGAAACTGTTATCTCTGATATTAAATAAAAAGCTATCTGCAATCACAGTGCCACAGGCTGTGCTCTGAATGATATGCATGTGATAGCAAAAATGTGCAGGTTTGATAGAAAGAATATTCCTCCTTCTTTATGAGAGTCCAAAAGATTCTATGAACACTGACTTGATAGCATCTTCCACTGAACCTAGGTGAAGTTACTTTGTGGTTAGTTTGCAAAACATATATTGGCTAGAACTATGTTTCATTCCATGGCCCCACTTCCCTGACATCACACAACATGCACAGGTGACACAAATAATGAAGGCTTCAAACATGTTGTTTAATGCATGAGGAAAGAAAGTAAAAAAATCTAGGCACATGAACATGAATGCTTCTGTGTAATACATTAGTAGAGATGGTACCAACCAACAAGCTATGTTTGTTTAAGGTCACTATATAATCTTTACACCTGAGCTAGAGTATCTCTACTGTATTTGCTGGAATTTCTTTTGTCCACATATATACATATTTCTACAAGTGCTAGAGTATGTCCAAAATAAATAAAGGGATGCCCAAGGATAGAACGTGTAAGCATGCCGAAAGGTCTATAAAGATTGCAAAATGTGGAATTAAACTTACATTTTATATTTGACACTGCAGAAACATTTTACTGCTTGTGTTACCTCAAGTCTTTGAAAAATTACAAGCCTTAAATCATACAGGTCCAGTCCATCTTTTTTCCCCAGAAAACATAAATAACATATGAAGCCAGTTTTGTTAATCTGCTCTTGGGCACACTGAACAGGACTCCAGTAAATAGAATCCTATTCAGTATGAACATAGATTAGAGAGAATAAGTAAATATAGTGATAATTCTTTTATTCCAGGCTCCAGTCTTCAGTCTGAAAAAGTGTGTGTGTGTGGGGGGGGGGGGGGGAGAAATGCACCATCAGCATATATACTGCATGGTTAATGGGAGAGAAAATAAGAGTATAAATTATTGTCAATAATATTTTCTAGTCTGATTTTATTAGTGACTGTATTAACATTGTAACACATTTTCAGACTGACATGCAAAAAAGCAGCTACTGAACAGTGAAAAATAAATAGCATATCCATTCTCACACAGGTGTTGGGCATCTGTTTCCTCATCCACAGAACACACATACTGCCTAACGCTCTGACTCATTCATTTGTGAACAGTCCACAGTATCCTTGTCTCGTTCTCTCTGCCCTGCATCATGTATGACTCCTCTGTTGTTCATCTGAACACAGGCGTTTCAGATGCTGTGCTTGTCCGTTAACATGGGCCACATTTGCTCTACAGGCAACAGTTCTCTGGCCTCTTCCACTACTTTACAGGCAGATGACCAGACAACTTTAAGTCACAACCATTCAGGTGCCACCTTGTGTCAAATTCCCTCGACCTCGTCTAAAGCAGAAAGGTATGCTCAAAGCTCCCTCCCTCCGTCCCTCCTTGCCTGCCGGTGGGAGGTGCCTTCGACTGAAACCAGTCAGCAACAATGGGACGAGCGCAGGGGCAAGACCAGGCACCGAAGAGCGGAAAAGGAGCTCCTGCGCTGCAGAAGGGCAGGGTACAGCAGCCAGGCATGGGCACAGGCCAAAGGGTCCCGAGCTCGCCCAACACTTTCCCCACCATGATCCTCCGGCTGAATTTTACTAGATTGTTTATTATTTTGTAGGGGCGGAGGAGGGATAAGCAGTTCAGCCAATCATCGCCTCCACTGTCTAGACGGACGGTACCTTCCGAGCAATGCAAAAAGGAGGAGTGTTCCTGCGGTCACGCGCTTATTTAGAGAATGACATCATCTCTTTGCACGCGGCAGCCTAGCTTGTTGGCAGAGGCGGAGCTGGCAGGAGTGGCCTGCAGCGAACCAGAGGGAGGAGCCGGGAAAGGGCGGAGGAGGCGGGGGCCGAGGGTGCTGGCAGTGTGTTGAGAGCTGCACTGCGAGGTAGAGGTGGTACGTTGCAGTTGCTGGCGTGTTGGGGGTTGGGACGTCCTGTGCAAATCCATCCGTCTCCTGAGATTAGCACGCGGCGCTAAAGAGGGACACACTTGAAGAATTCACTGTGAGACAGCTGGCACCTTTTGGGTACTGAAAAAAGCACGTTTTTGCTAAAGAGAACTTGAATCTGAAACATTTCTAGCTTCCATGGAGGGTCGAAGGGTTTTTTTCATATGGTCTCAGAAACAACATAGGCAGATGCGATCAGGAAAAGGAAGCATGTTGTGTCTCCCCGTTCTGTGACAGCGGGAGATGGTTAAGGGTCAGCCTGCTAACAGGAGGCACAGAACAAATTGGCTGTCTTTCCAAATGTTGTTCTTGCCACTGTGGTTTCACGCACTGCAGGTCTCACGAGCTTTTAGCAATACTGACCACAGAAGACTTTATTTGATTCTCTTACCATCCCACTGTGGAATTATTTCTCTGTTGCCTGCGAGACCTTTTGTGGACACCTTTCAAATGCTTGGTTGACCTTTCGCAGTGCCTACCCAAAGTTCTTTCAAATAAAATGCTTTGATTACAGAGAGGGCTAATGAGTAATAATCATTTTATAATTAGGTGTTCATCAAGTGTTATTATCCATATTTACATATGGACAAACTCAGGCAGAAACCAGGCAAAACCAGTTATACAACTTAAGCAAGGTCATACAGGAGTGTTATTAGCAAGGCAAAAATAGTGTGTATTTCCTCATTCTCAGCCTCTTTCTCCAGTCCATAAGTTAGTTTTAGAAGTTACTTGTTTTATTGTAACATATCCTTGCCTTCAGTTTATTTTATCTGTAAGAGTCTGCACTGTTACATAGTAACTTATATTTCTAAAGTTCAAAATGCCCAAATAAATTCAACCCAGGAAAGCTTCACTGACTTCTAACAACAGTGATGTAAGGGACAGAAAGCTAAACATCAAACTTGGGCCTTCTGATTATTGGGCAAGGCTGTTTTACCATTAGTAATCAAAATCCACAACCTAAAATATTTCCACCTTAAAGCAGCTGCTCCTCCTACATACACCAGATTGCACATGTGATTGGAGAGTTGCTGTTTCCCCTTCAGATATTTCAACAATCAGGATGACGTAAAAATCACCAAGTAGCTGTTCTAGTTGAGTTCAGTTGCTATATTTGCATTTAGCTTCCATAAATTGCAATTCTTTTTAAGCAGACAAAGCAGTCATTTGTAATGGAATTCTATATCACTTGACCTACCATGCCTTTTTGTGTGCGTATGATTTGCCTATTCTTTCACGATATAAGAATTTGAGACCTAGAAGAGAGGCTGGACCCAGGAGAGAGATCAGCCCCTGGAGCTGTGTCGGTATCCTTCTGGATGCCTATGCAGTTTGGGGCATTCCTGGAATGCAGCCAACTTTAGTTGGCTCCTGCCAGGCTTTTGTCCTAGGAATGTCCCTGGCGCAGCCATCAGACTTATGCCATAAAAATAATGGCGGAAGTCTGTTTCCTCTTCATGCAGCAGGAGGGATTTTGAATTTTCTCCTGCCTGTGCTACTGGAGGCCCTTACTGGCACTGCCTTTGCCATGCTGCCTAAGGCAACAGCCCTCCTCCCCATCTGGATTGCGCTGTAAGCTTAATAGCTTCCTGACTGGTAAGAATTCAGTAGGTATAACTTTCTCAAAGTTACAGGCAGATTCTTATCTGCTAAATTTCTGCAGGTCTTGTAGCCCTGTTGGGAAAATAATGGCAGTTCTCTGGTCCACACACAATACCCAGGCCTGCAACATGGAGTAAAAGTTGGTTTTCAACAGCCGTTATGGGAATATAAAAACAGACTTACTGAACTAGTTAACAGCCCATCATTCAAAAGCACTTAACACTAGACATCTGCAACAGGCAAGCACCAAAGAACGTTTTAACACAAGTATTTGATTTTGTTTGGCACCACTCCCAGTAAACATCATTAGTCATATTCTGGAGTAATGAGAATTTGAATTAAAAACTATTAAAAATATTTCCTCCAACTTTTTGATGTCTTTTCATAGCTGCTGGCCTCTCAGATTCATTGTCAGTCTCATTGTTTTTGTAGTATTGAAGAGCGAATAGAATGCGATGGCGAACCTTTTTGAGACCGAGTGCCCAAATTGCAACCCAAACCCCACTTATTTATCGCAAAGTGCCAACCCAGCAACTTAACCTGAATGCTGAGGTTTTAGTTTAGAAAAAAACTGGTTGGCTCCCTCTTCCTCCGCCCCACCCACCCGAGCAGGGGCCAGCCTGCTCTAGCCTCCAGCAAGTCCCATGCGCTCCGCTCTGTGCCTCTCTAGCATCTCTGCCTCCTCTGCCCCACCCCTCGGGCAGCAGCCTCAGGCACCAGGCCCACCAGCTGAGTCCTCCCTGCTCACTGCGGTGCGCGCACATCATGCTCAGTGGCCCAGGCCAGCCTAGATGTGTATGTGTGTGGGAGTGATTTTCCGCCCCCACATGATGAACTCTGTGTGTGTGTGCCTACAGAGAGGGCTCCGAGTGCCACCTCTGGCACCCGTGCCATAGGTTCGCCATCACTGATCTATCCTGTCTGTCACTTTTGTTCAGCTGCAGTCTGTTACTGCCCTTCTAGGGTATACATTTTGTTCAGTGATCCTTAAGTCCTTTCTGCTTCATCTTCTTTAAGTATGGATCTTTGATCTTATTGGGTTTTCTTTTTTGTTCAAAACGGAATGCTGTTTTCAGAGGGAAACAGAAAGTCTCCTGGCTTGACCTTCTGTATATTTAAAATATATCTGCCACAGACTTGAACTGGTTTAATAGTGATTGCCTGTAACTTGATAACCTTGTGGTTCTGTAATGTGGGCTAGGGAATTCTAATGAAGAATTATTGGTTCCATCACCAAACTACAAAGCCGAAGAATATGAAAACAGTCTTACTGAATTCTGTGGTGGATGGGGGGAACCATGACAGTTAAACAAGGAGTGTGCATGTACATGTGATAGTGATAGAATCTAGACCTGGAGAATCCTTTCAAATTCTTGAATTAAAAGCAGTGTTGGTTCTACCAAGCCTTCTCTAATTCTTATATCATTGAAGAATGGGCAATTCCCATGCACCCAAAAAGGCATGGTAGATCAAGTGATGTAGAATTCCATTTCAAATGACTGCTTTGCCTGCCTAAAATATGCAGTGTATGGAAGCTAAATACAAAAGTAGCAACTGAACTCAACTAAGACAGCTACTTGGTGACTTGGTGATTTTGATTGGTTGTATGTATGTGTATGCTTGTGTGTGTGTGGGGGGACCCTTTACCAACAGAATATCTGGTATTAGCTTGGTGGGTTATTGACTGTAATGACTTGTCTTAAGCATAAAAATACTTGATATTTCATGTCTGGTATGTGACAGCTTAGTTTCAAAGACAGCAAGTATGGCCATGCTAGAAGAGATAACTACTGATAAGGTGGAAAGTATTGTAGCCAACTATCTATCAACTACAGCCAGTCAGAAAGTCATATAGCTACAAGAGGCCAAAAGGCTATCAACTCTTATCCCTCCAGTGCAAACCAGGACTTTGCTCAACCTAGCTTCCAGAGAGCAGTTCAGATCATAGCATGCCATAGGAAGACTGGAAGCACCAGCCTCAGGTGCTCACAAAAACAAACTATTTCAGATGCTACAACTTACACATGAAAAGAGAAAGAGAATCCAGCCCAAAGTGGCTAGCTGGTATGATTTGGGAATTCTTTCTCAGTTCCAAATATGATATTTTGTGAGATCCCAAACTTGAACAAAATCCATCCATGAATTTACAAAAAATATTTCATTGGAATGCAGTGCCATTGTGCCATAGGAGAAAGGGACAAAAAATACCATTTTGGAATATGAAAAACCTTTTGAGACCTCTACAAGCCACAATTGAAATAATAAAGAGAAATAATAACATTTAATTAATTAATTACACAAATTTGTATGCCACTTTTCCAGACCAGGCAGCTCACAATAAAAGCAGTAAAAAGTAATATCAATAAGAATATACAGGAAGAAAAAACTAATATCAGTAAAATATTCCCCATAAAAGCAAGACAGAGTATAAAAAGCATTTATAACAGAACACGCTGAAGTGATGTTGATCAAATAGTCTGCAGGCTTAGAGCTGAACTTACGATTGCTATGAAAGATGGATCCCCTTAGTTAGAAACCTAGCTAGAGATAAATGTTTTGGCCTGGTGCCTAAAAGATAGTAAGGTGCCTTAAGGTCAGGCCACCCCTGAGAAAGCCCTGCCTCTGTTGGCCATCAACAACAAGCCTTGCAACATCTCAACTGGTGGGCTAGACCATTTGGGAGGACACAGTCCTTCAAGTTTCAAGCTGTCCAAATAATTGCTATCCCAAGAACACTTTCATAGAAGTAAACCCTATTGAATATACATGAGTAGGGCTTAGAGTAGACCTGCTTAGGGTTGCTGATGTAGGGCTGTATAGCTGAGAACAAGCACTTTGAATTGCCCCTGGTAATCAATCAATGTAGGCAATCAATGTAGATCTTTCATCATGGGAGTGATACATACAAGAACCATAAGAAATTTATTAATTCTGTGTTATGCAGGAAATTTTGGGAACAAAAATGTAAAAGAAAATACTTTTAAGTGTATGGATATATCACTAGCAACCAAGACCAAGATACTTCATGCCATAGCATTCCTCATTTCTGTGTATGAGTGTGAAATTTGGACAATGACAAAAACTGACTGGAAGAAACTAGATTCATTTGAAAGGAAGAACCAAAATGAGATGAATTGACTCTTTAAGGAAACCATGGCCCTCAGTTTGCAAGACCTGAACAAAGCTGTTAACAACAGGATATTTTGGAGGATTGATTCATAGGGTTGCTGTTGGTTGGAAGCTATTTGATGGCACTTAACACATTACACACTTAAGTATTTATATCAATAAATCAGTGATGTCTTGCTAAGTACCTAAATATCTAGGTTTATGTTAATAATTCAGTCTCTGTGGATTGTGGATCAATTACCTACCAAGAAGTGACTATTGTTCTAACTTCACAAGATAGGGTTAGTTGGTTACCAAAAAAAAAAGATTTCTCTTCAATTAAACTGGAACCTGGAAAGACAGGTCTGATACATGTCTAAAGCTGCTTCCTCGGTGTTAACATTCAAAAGCCATTTCCATGTTAAATTTGACCTTGTTTTGGTTTACAACATTACAACAACTCCGCTCCTGCCTCCCAAACCCCCCTCCAGCAGCATTTTGTAATACAGAAGGCATTGTATTGGTAACCTGCATGCATTCTTTGTAGTAAAACAACAGAGAATCGTAAAAATTGCCCCAGTGTTCTAGAGCAGGAAAAAACAGCCAGCATGTGTGCCACCTTTTCTTCCCAAAACAAGAACCCAATGCCTTTCCCCTTCTCTATTCCAAAGTCCATTTTACAGAGTGCAAAAGGGAACATATTGCTGAATTAGGGGGCAAAGGCAAGCAGAAATAAAAGGGGGGGGGGGAAGGTACGTGTTGTCAATGGTCAAACTGAGCCCTGTAGCATAACGCACGGGGACATGTTCATGTTGTTTCTCGGGGCGTCGCATTCTCAGATCTGCTTCTCCTTGGGGCGGCGGGGGGTGGGGGGAGGTTTGAAAACTCTCCTCAGGAGGACGCCTGTTCGCGTAGGAACAGCCTGCGCCGAATCCGGCTGCCTGTAGGACTCGCCGTGCGAGGGCTCGTCCCTCCTCCGCCGCCTGCGTTGGCCCTTCCCACTTTATGGGCGGCGATGAGGCTGCTGCAGGGTTAGGTTGAGGCTCCCTGCGTGCGGCTGTAACTTTGTGTTGCCGCCGCTGGTTGTTAGGAGAAGGAATGTGGCAATCGGCGGAGAGGAGGGCGGCTGGCTGGCTACTCTGGCAGGCGGGCTGCGGCGTCCCTTCCGTCCCCCCTCCCTGCCCACCCCCTGCCGCTTCTTCTTTTTCCTCCTCTGCCTAAAGTGAAGCGAGCTGGGAACGCAGCCCCAGGAAGAGCGCAGCAGCAGCATCGGCGGCGGCGGCTCTCCGCCGTTTTCTCCCGTGCATTTCTGCCGGGGTTTTTGCTTCCTTTCTGCTTGTTCCTGCCCGGATTCTCCTGATTGGGAGCTGCCTGCTGGCGTTTCTGCCTTTCGCTTGCGGGACCTCTCGCGCTCGGTCTGTTGTTTTTTTTGGCCAAGGCTTTATTTATTTATTTCATGACTTGAGTGAAGCGGGGGGGGTGTGTGGGGGGGACTGTCAAGATGGCAGCAACGGCAGGACCGCGGAGGTTATGAATGTGGTGTTGGTGCTGGGACGAAACCCACCTTCTTGGCAGCCCTGCGGGTGACTTCGGGCTTCTGGACCTGTTGGAAGATCGGCGAGTGGACGTGCTTGGCTTCCCAGCTTCTCTCCTTCTCCACGAAAGGCTTTTTGAAAAGGACCCTGGAGCCGTCTCCTCCCGTTTAAAGGATCTGCTTTTCCTGTGCTTTTTTTTTTTTTAATTCGTCCTTTTCTTGGAGGGGAGGGGAGGGGAGGAGGCGACATGCACAACTGTTGTGGCAAACGCGATCGGGTAGATTTTGAGACTTGAGCTCTGGAGAGCAGGGCGCTTCGAAGGAAGGGAGGACGAGGAGTCATTCTCAGGGCAGCCTCTGCTCCAAGAGGAGAGCCGAAAGCAACAAGCGAAGAAGCCCGGCCGGTGTTTGCCTCTGGAGGCGCAGCGAGGGGGGACGGGGTCTCTTTAAAAGGATCCGGAGCGCTGCTATTGGAGCAGTTCTGCACGGGGGTGAAAGATAAACAAACACACGGCGCCGAGATCGCGGCCAAGGCTGCGGGGCTTGGGACGCCGCTCGCCGCCGGGACTCGCGGGCACAGGAGCGCACCTGGATCCTGAGCGCTGGAGGCTGGAGGATCGACCTCCTGCTGGTTTCAGGGCGGGGAGAGGAGAGGAGGGCCGGCGGCGGCGGCCGGACCTTTAATGGAGAGCGGCGCGTTTGCTCAGGTTCGCTGATCACTCCGAGGAGGCGCGCGCGGAGGCGGGACCGGGGTACGGATCGGGCCCCGCTTCTCCCCCGCGGCAGGCGGAGAGCCCCCGGAGCGGGGGGAGGCCACGATGGCAGAGGCGTCTCCCCCCTCCCCCTTGTCCCCCCTGGACGTAGAGCTGGACCCCGAGTTCGAGCCCCAGAGTCGCCCTCGCTCCTGTACGTGGCCCCTGCAGAGGCCCGAGCTGCAGGCGAGCTCGGCCAAGACCGCTGGGGAACCGGCCACCGACGCCGCATCCATGATCCCGGAGGAAGACGACGACGCCGACGACGAGGAGCAAGGGGCCAGCGCAGCCATGACCATCGCCGTCCCCGGCGGCGGCGGGAGTGAGTCCCTGGCCCCCGAGGACACGGCCCGCCTGCTGGCTCCGCTGTCCGGACTGCCGGGCGAGGGACCGTGCCAGGGCGCCGGGGCGCCGAGCGGCGGGCAGCAGCAACCGGGAGTCGCTGCGGCGCCGCGGAAATGCTCGTCGCGTCGCAACGCGTGGGGGAACCTGTCCTACGCCGATCTGATCACCCGCGCCATCGAGAGCACCCCGGAAAAGAGGCTCACCTTGTCCCAGATTTACGAGTGGATGGTGCGCTGCGTGCCCTACTTCAAGGATAAGGGAGACAGCAACAGCTCCGCCGGCTGGAAGGTAGGCACGAGGCGCAAAGTTAGCCGGGGTGGGGGAGCGGCGGGAACCGTGGAGGGGGCGTCGCAATGGCGGGCGCTTTGCAAAACGACGGGAATCCGAGGCACGGGTCGTCCACGGCTCCAGAGTCCTGTGTAAGCAGCACTCACACACTTTTAAAAAAATGTTCTCTTATCGTAGTTAGTGCAGGCAACGAAGATCTTCCAGTCCCACCTCCCTGTTGCAGGAGCACGTTGAATCTGCAGACGCACGATCTCTGTGTTAATTAGTGCAGAATAACGATCTGCGGCCGGTTACGCGATCGATGGAAAAGGCTGACGCTGGTCAGAAGGCTTCAAAAGGGCGGGAAAAGAGACACCCTCTAAAATTCTTCACCGACCTGATTTTGGTGTGGGGAAGGGAGTGATTGTTAACTAGCTCGTGTTCGGTGGTTGCAGCGAGTCCCTCAAAAAGGTCATCCCACATTACCACACACATATGTAACCTGTTAACCCATATAATTTAGATTATTAAATTATAGTTCTCCTCAGGCTGAAACTGAAAGCCGAGCCAGTCCGTGCATGAGGTGGTTGTGCTGTGGACAGGCCACCCAGTCAGGGTATGCTTTTGTAGCATGTTCCATATAGCAGCAGCACATCCCATCCTGGTGGGTCTGCTGGTGCCCAGGTTGCCCTCTGCCTGTCCACATGGAGAGTTGGGGCAACCGCAGGGAACAACTTCTCTGCTGCTGGGTGTAAAGGCTCTCTTGCCCAGGAACACTTGTTGAATTTTCAGTGGTACTTTGTAATGTCTGGCTGACCCAGAGAGTTTCCATGCGGACATGCCTAGAAGATACATTCTTACAAGGATTAAAACTGTAGGCTTGACCCTTCTCTGCTTCCCAACAGGGTAATCAAATCAGGCACGCTCTGCCCTGCACTTTTTGCCAGTTAAAAATGAAACAGTGGTAGTGATGTCGAAGACAGGTGGTGGCGGTGAGGAATGACCAGAGTCCAGGGTGTTTCCTAAAAAGCACTGGTGGCAACTGTCTCCCTTCATTGCTTTGCTATGGGGCTCCAGCATCAGCTGCTGTCTGTGTCAGCCTGATATTTGCTGGGTCGAATCCAACCTGAAGTTGACATCACTCTTTTAGGGAAAGCCAGGAGGCTCCTGAGCAGTGCCAATGAAGGAGCAGGGGTTTAAAAGATGAGCATTTAGGTGCACCTGGGTCATGATGGGGTTGGTTTAGTTCTTTACTAGCCACTGCAGATTAAAAAAAAACCCAGCCAAGGCATGTGTCAAAAAAAAAAAAGAAACTGGAATAACAGACTGAATCCATTCTCAGCAGCAAACAGGGAGTCGAAATGATCCTCTTGTTCAGTCTTTTGCTGCTGAGTGACAGGCTGATCCCTGTCCTTTGTTTGATGGGATTATCTGCACACAATCGACCTTAGAACCTATTCAGTACCGGAATAGAAGTGGAAGGACTTCACTGGCGTTCCTCGCTTAGTAGCTGTGGCTTTATGTAATGCCAACTCAATCTTTTATTTTGAATACTGAGTTCTTTTACTGGTGGGCAAGAAGTGGAAACTAGGTGACTTTTTAATAACAAACTAGTTCATGTAGAGTGCAACCCTGAATGCAACATAAAAAAAACCTTGAAACCTCAAGAGGTTAGATATTTAACAGTTAGAGAGAGCATTAGCAGGAATAGACAGAATTTCTCTTTTTTATTACACAGCTATCTATTACGTTCCTACAGACTGTAAGGCAAAATTCATCTACCCTACACCCTTTTAAATAGTTTTGTATAAAAAGTTAAACTGGAAAGATAACACTGTAAAGCCCCACTGTTGCTACCATTCTGTCTTTCGTTGCTGTGACATACCCAGTGAACAATCACAGCTGAAATGTGTCTGTTTTAGGATACGTTTAAGCTGTGTTACATTATACATACCACCTACAGATAGTCTTTGGGGGGGGGGGGTTTAAATCCCAGACTGGCAATACTACTCTAAGTGAAGTTTCACCCTTCTATGTCCAATGAAGTCAATGGGTTTAGAAGAGTATAATTTTGTTTTAAGATTGCATTGGAAGTTTGGTGGCCACTGATTATGGTTCTGACCTTGAACTTACTTTTTGAGAATGAATATTTGGGAAAGATGCAAAAGTGTGCGCCGTTACTTGGTAATAAGTCCCACTAGGTAAAGTGCCCTTATACGCATATAAGATCAGGCTGATAGTGTGTTGAGGATCAGAGTGCCCAGCTTAAGTGGCCGTTTGTATAATTTGAATCAGAGTCTCTAAGTAGGCATCAGGTGCGCTGGAGAAATGGCAGGGTGAGGGGATGTTTTCTTCCCTGCAGTTCCTCTGCTTCAAATGTCCCCTTTCTTTATTTACTTCAGTAGGGCTGGACATATGTGCTTTGTGCATTCGGAAATGCACAGGAACAAGTAGTCACTTGGACAAAAGGAAAACAGTGGGCAAGAAAAGATTTATGGATGTATCTCCATCTATCACTTCTCTGCTCCCAGTGCCGCTTTTCTTAACAAGAACAGCAAATTGAGCCATTGATACTTCTATTCATATGTGATTTGTTTCTTAGGTCATGACAAAGTGTACAGATTTTCTTCTTTAAAAGCCTAAGGTGGATTCACCTATAGTGCCCACAAGCCATCCCACATTTGCATGCAGATTACACATGATTCCTGTGGTCATCTATGTAAACAGATGTGGACTACTGTCAAATGTGCAAGTAGTGTCCATGCAGGGGAAGAAGCGATTTGGCTGTGTGGAAACCGGTGTTGCATTGAGCCTTCTTTTCCCAGACCCCATCAGCCCAGTTTTTTATGAAAAACGTAGCAAGGATGGAAAATTTCCATCAAGGCTGAAGATGGGCAACATTTTGTTATTGTTGATATTTGAGATAGTGTGTTGAAGGTAGTATGTGAGAAATGTTGGTGTGCACACTCGCCCACTATTATGTTTATTCACGAGTTTTGCAAGGTTTTGAAGAACTTCAGAAACTAGCAAAGCCTGTTTGACCAGCCAGACCATTGTGACAAAAGCAATTATTAAGAGGGGCCAGGCTAGTGGCATCTTTGTCACCTTTGTCACCTCGCCTTCAATGCTGTTTTGAATTAATGTCTGTCTCCATGTGTTGATGTGGTTTTTTAACAGTTAAGAAAAAAAGAATTCTTCACATACTATGACATTTCTATACGGAAGGGTTTCCCATATAGAAAAGAACAAGGCAATTTTTCTTTAGGAATGTGATTGCATGAAAAATCTGCTGCAAAAGGCCATCGACTGTTCAAAATTCTCTTTATGGGGCCATTACATGACAGGTTCTATTCGAAGTCAGAATTTTGTGACATGCAAAATTGCCCCGAGTTCAGTGGTGGGATTCAAATAATTTAACAACCTGTTCCGGTGGTGGGATTCAAATAATTTAACAACTAATTGTTTACAAGCACCATTTTAACAACCAGTTCTGCTGAAGTGGTGCAAACCTGCTGAATCCCACCACTGCCCGAGTTGTTCATATGTGAACATTGTTATAAAAGATTAGAAAGAAAATACTGTCTCCATGCATAACCTGAATAGATTGAATGGTTATATATCTTGGAGGATACACAGAATTAGCATATGCTAAATGTGCAAGGACCTCTGGAAAAAGGGGAAATTATTTTAGAGTGTTTATAATGGTTACTTTCTGTCCAACAATGTTTATATCTTACTGCACTCAAGGAATAAATATCAGGGTTTTTAGCTTTACCGAAATGTTGTCACTCTGCTTTACTTGCCTGCTGCTGGTCTTGCGTACAAAGAAGGAAGTGGAGCCCAGTTCTGATACAGTGCCTGTATCAAAAGCATGAATGACTCTATTCATTCAGAACTCTAGTATGTTTACAATTTAATACAGAACCCCCTTTCAATTTTAAATATCTTCATTTGATGAGAGTAAAGGACAGTGCAATATGGTGGAAAAGAAGTCATTTGAACCCTCCCCCCGCAATTTCTTTTAGTAACTTCTTGGTAGAACACATTACTGGAAATATAATTGAAGTGCAAGTTAAAGATTTCTACTAGTCTGAGCACTTGTTATGGTACACCCCCTTGGCTCAGGGTACAGTATTCCCTCAAATGCAAGACTAGTTTTCTTTTTATAGGTGTAGCATAAAAAGAGGGTTGTCCTGCATTTGCATGCAAGTTATAGTTATGTCCAATAATAAAAATGTTTTGCAGTATGACATTTTTATGGGGGTCAATATGACTCTTGGAATCATCTTCCATTGGAGTAAATATAGTAACCCTTTCTGTCTTGTGCAGCAGTTTAAAAAATTCAAGGCTTGTGACACAAAATACAGAAATACATATATGCATTTTGATAATTATCATGTTTCCCCGAATATAAGACAGTGTCTTATATTAATTTTTGCTCTTAAAGATGCGCTATGTCTTATTTTCAGGGGATGTCTTATATTTCTGTATTCTGTTCGTCAGGCATGCTCCCAAACAAAAACTTTGCTACGTCTTACTTTTGGGGGATGCCTTATATTTCGCACTTCAGCAAAACCTCTACTACGTCTTATTTTCCGGGGATGCCTTATATTCAGGGAAACAGGGTATATAGCGAATTTGTGTGAGAGCCTGTATGTACAATGCAAGTGCCACTAAGGGGTTTACTGCTTTCTGTACTGAGCACTGGTGTCCATTGTGATGTATAAATCACAGATCCATCACTTGTTTGACTTCTTATTTGTCTATGATAGAACCATCTTTTCAGCTATTACCTCAAAAAACTTCTACTGAGAAGAATAAAACACTATGTAGCAGTTTGCAGGCCTGAAAGGTAGACTTCAGTTGCCGTAGTATCCAGGCCTTACAACAAAATGCTTGCATTAATAGGATAGCTTAGTATTGTCAAAAAATTTCTCACAGTTTGTAGTTTTAATTTGATTTTGATGTTGTTTCTGAGCAGCCTTCAGTGGTGCTTAGAGCTTTGTTAACATGTTGGGCTGTTGTCCTTCAGAGTAATCTAATTAGTTTCTATGTAGCATTAGAGAATCAAGCATTCAGATTGATCATTCTTAAGACTCAGAGTAGATCACACAATATTTTTAAAAAGTGTATTAAAATATTTTTATATAGCACTGTGGCAAAGGAAGAGAATATTCTTTTGGGGTAGAGAAAGTTTATTTTTGTTTTTGTCAGTTACATATATACACACATTGCATGGTGGGTTTGTGCTACCTTAGAAATATGTCATTTTTAGCATTTGTATTTTAAAACATGCATGCTTATTTGTTGTGGAACACTGCTTTACAAGGGCTATCTGTGATATTAATATTAAACAAATAACACAGTTTGGTTAAGAAGTATTTTAAAGCATTTTTCAGAGGATACCATGAGGAAGTCCATGGTTAACCTGATAGTATACCTGCTAAATACATTTTGCCATTTGCTACACACCTTTTGCAGAGTGTGGATGCATCCAGTTTTACATTTGGCATGTAGCTGCTCTACCTGTCAGGCACAGTAAGAAAATAGCTCTACATAATCATGATTTCTGGATGTCTCTATTAACACTATGAGCCACTCCAAAAGTTATGTGGTCCTCACAAAGGAACCATACTATTCATCAGGTGCTTATATCCCATTACATGAAGAATATTTACACCATTGCTTCACATTCCCAGTGGCATGAGGCTCTTGGTCTAAACATTAGGGATGTAATGTGAGTAGTTGCTGCAATGTTGGAAATGTTTTTGATGACCTATGTGTGGGTTCCTTAAAAGGTACATATCAACAACTAGTATTATAGATGGTGTGTGATGGGAGAAGTTCAATAAATGTATAGCTTTACAGTGATTCTGGTTTATTACTTTGAAAGTATATTGATAACCAAGGAACAATACCCTTAGAGTTTTCTACTTGCCACAAATAGTATTTGATTACGTGTATAGACGGAGCCCCATGGCACAGAGTGGTAAGCATCAGTAATGCAGTCAAAGTTCTCCTCGTGACCTGAGTCTGATTCCGACAGAAGTTGGTTTTGGGTAGCTGGCTCAAGGTTGACTCGGCCTTCCATCTTTCTGAGGTCAGTAAAAGGAGTACTCAGATTGCTGGGGGTAAGGTGTAGACAACTGAGGAAGGCAATGGCAAACCACCCCACAAACATAGTCTGCCTTGTAAACGTTGGGATGTGACATAACCTTATGGGTCATCACTCCCTTTTTAAAAACCACATATAATATTTAGGCAGTAAAATACAAATACAGACTTTGCTTGCGACAACTCCTTTTTCAACTTTGTAGCTAATGGATGAATTTTTAAAAGATCCAATATTGGCACTTTATGTGTGTAAAATACACGCGTTTTCCTTGTGATCCTTGGATGAACATACACAACACACTTTTTAATAGAATTGTAGACATCAAAGAGAGACTATATCCAGAAACTAATGCTCTGTGAAAATACAGAATTATCAGTGCTCTCTGTATTCGAAGCAGCTTGGCTGGGAGAAAATATGGCTAGGTTAGGGAGGATAATGCCAGAAAAGCAAGAGTCACTCTGGTAAGCCAAGTCATCAAAAAAGGTGGGAAAAATGGCAAAGGGGAGGGAAGAAGAGCTGCAGCCAGCAGAGATCCGAAAGGAGGGGGGAAATTACTCTGCCCCCACCCAGCATTGGGAGCTCAGGAGTCCAGAGGGAAGGGAGGCTAGCCTGGGGGAA
The DNA here is from genome assembly GCF_021028975.2 of Sphaerodactylus townsendi. Lineage (NCBI taxonomy): Eukaryota > Metazoa > Chordata > Lepidosauria > Squamata > Sphaerodactylidae > Sphaerodactylus > Sphaerodactylus townsendi. The sequence goes on along the minus strand of NC_059425.1, from coordinate 122,776,430 downwards.
GGGCCAGGAGACTGGAAATCCAAGGTGTTACTCCAGCTATCACTGACAGCAGCTCAGGAGATGGAGGCGCAGTACGGAGCACCATAGCAGCGCAACGAGGGTGATGGAGCATGATTGCAGTAGCCTTTTTGTATGTATGTTTTATTGCATCATATGTATATTTTGACTTTTTTAATTGTTCGAATCATGTTTTTGTTTGGGTTTCATGTTTTTTTTAGATGCGTTTTTAGTTTTTATTTTAATCTCATCTTCCTTGATTGCTGTTATGAGGGCAGAAAGACAGGTATACATTTTGTAAATAACTGAGAGTTAGTGTGGTATAAGGGCTAGAATATTAGAATAGAACCAGTCACATATTCTCAGCTTGACTTACTTCACCTGGTTGTTGTGAGCATAAAATAAGAAATGGATTTTTGTACACAGCTTTTTGTAAAAAGGGCAGAATAGAGAGCCAGATAGGCACAGGGCTATCCAATTTTCAGCATGATCCAAAAAGAGAGCTTAAGAGAGGAAGGGGAAGTCTCACGTAGAAATGAGTTTTGTCTACTCAATGCTCAGCAGAACATGGAGTCTTCCCTCACACAGAGTTTACATAAAAATTAAGGGGAAAGGATCTTGTTTTGTTCTGTGCCACAGTAGAAAGCCAGGGACACTTGAACGTATGGCTACAATGCTGATGCTGCTATAATCATAACCAATATCTTGGTAATATTGAGCAGCAGTGGCGTAGTGGTTAAGAGCAAGTGTACTCTAATCTGGAGGAACCAGGTTTGATTCCCCGCTCTGCTGCCTGAGCTGTGGAGGTTTATCTGGGGAATTCAGATTAGTCTGTGTACTCCAACACACACCAGCTGGGTGACCTTGGGTTAGTCACAGTTCTTCTGAGCTCTCTCTGCTCCACCTACCTCACAGGGTGTTTGTTGTGAGGGGGGAAGGGAAAGGAGTTTGTAAGCCCCTTTGAGTCTCCTATAGGAGAGATAAAGGGGATATAAATCCAACTCTTCTTCTTATGTGATTTAAGCCAGCATCAGTGTTAATATTTTGCCCAGTAGATATTGTGGATAAAAATTGGTGTCACGGAGTCTCATTTACTTTTCTTTAAAAAAGCATGGGCATCATTTAAATGATGGTGTGAGTGTGTGTTTAGAACATTGAGAATTGACTATTTAGCAATAGTTAGTAAAGGGGTTGCCAACCTGTGGTGCTCCAGATGGTGCTCCTTCCTCTCCTCCCTTGCATGCCACCCCTCACTCCCTCTCCTCTCCTCCCCTTCTCAATTCCCTTCCCTTGCATGACTCCCCTCCCTCTGCTAGAGTGGGTGGGCCATGTTTAGATGCCAGGCCCCCTCCCCCAATTGGCCGTGCTGGCAGGGGCTGATGGGAATTGAAATCCATGAACCTCTGAAGCACTATAGTCCATGAATATCTGGAGCACCAGAGGCTGGCACCAGAGGCGTACCTAGGCAAACTGGAGCCCTGTGCAAAACCTGAGTTTGATGCCCCCCCATGGGTGGCCACCCTCCCCCACCGGGACCAAACAATGATTTTTTCCACCAGGTCGTTTCAAAGTCACCATCACACTATAGAACATCCCCCATCTCACAAATCTGAACACAGAAATGGACCATGCCATACAGCTGAAATAATTAAAAAAAAACCATTTTCAAAACGCTTTCAAAATGTTTTGTTACTGCTATGAAAACATTTTATGGTGTTGTATCCAGTCCCCCCAATTGGGGGAAACAGCATCACTTTCAATGTTATTTAAATTGGGGACCCCAGATTCTCCCTTTAAGGTGGATTTAAAAGGAGAATTTGGGCTCCCTAGTTTAAATAAGTGATGCTGGAATCCACCCCCAAATGGTGGGTGCTTAAACTAGGGAGCCCAGATTCTCCTTTTAAATCCACCTTAAAGGGAGAATCTGGGGTCCCCAATTTAAATAACATTGAAAGTGATGTTATTTTGGGGTGAATTCTCCCCCACCCTGAAACAGCATCCCTTTCAATGTTAAAACTGAGGACCTCAGATTTTCTCTTTAAATCCATGCTGAAGGGGGTGAATTTAGTAATAATATTAATAATAACCTTTATTAGGCATTGAGAGAATAAAAGAAAGAAAGAAAACAAGCATTGGCAGGAAGGGAGTGGGTTTAAAAAGAGAATCTGGAGAAATTTAGGGGGTGCCTGTTGATGATACCACTGAGGTTTGGTGACATTTGGTTTAGGGGGTCCAAAGTTATGGACCCTCAAATGTGTAGCCCCCATCTCCTGTTAGCTCCCATTGGAAACAATGGGGGATGGGGGCACTTCCAAAATTATGGACTCCCTAAACCAAACCTCACCAAACCTGGGTCATATCATCAGGAGAGTCTCCCAAAAAATCCCTGAAATTTTGGTGCTGCTAGCCTAAAATATGCGCCCCCTGTAGGCCAAAAACGGAAAAAACACTGAAAATACAAAATCCCCAACAAACGAATCTGCAATTTTGTCGCCCACTGCAAGGTGGCTCCCTGGGCAGCTGCCCACTTTGCCCAATGGGAGGAACGCCTCTGGCTGGCACCCCTGGGTTTGTAAGACTAGCCTTATATTTCCTGTGACATAGAAAAGGATTTAACCAGTTTATTTCCCCATTTGCTCTATGTTAGCTAATCCAATATTGGCTTGTGGATCAATACAGCCATAGTTACAATACTCCTCTCCAGATCCAGATCCTCTACATTCTAATAAACATATGTGCAAGCTGTTTTAACACTCACCTACACATTTCTGAGCCACCCTGCAGTGATTTATTTATATGACTCAGTATCTGCATACTCATTTGAAAAACTGAGGGTACTGAGAGAATGTTTTAACTTCTGGTTTCCCCGAAGGGAAGAACTGGTGAAAGGAAGGACTAAGAATTCTTTCTCATAAACAAATGTGTTGGTGCTTTTTCTCCCTTCTTGTTTCGTAATTTGGGGGAAGGTGGCTTATTTTTATACTGTTTGCACCATTTTTGTTCAACATTCTCACAGCTATTTCCCCCTCTTTTATCCTTCACAAGGAGCGACCTTAAGAAAAAAGTACTGTGTATTTGAAAAGTAGCCAAGTTTTTTAAAAATACCCCAGTTACTCTTGCCTAGAAATAGAACCAAGGTAAATGAATGGTAAAAGAAGAAAACAGGGTGACAGTATTCTTTAAGAATGAGCTCCAAAATAGCAAAATAATTTTTGGCATTGTCACATTCATATTCCAGTTCACTAGTCATTGTATTGCAAGAGGCAGGCCTCACAGCTCAGTTGCAAGCTCGCAGCCCTTCAGATGTTATGGACTACAGTTCCCATCATCCCCTGCCAGCATCATGCTGGCAGGAGATGATGGGAACTGTAGTCCATAACATCTGGAGGGCCGCGAGTTTGACACCTGTGCGTGACCTGGAAGGGAAAAGGCGGAGGAGGAGGAGGAAGAAAGCTCTTACCGTATATACTCGCGTATAAGTCGACCCGCATATAAGTCGAGGCACCTAATTTTACTACAAAAAACTGGGAAAACTTATTGACTCGCGTATAAGTCGAGGGTGGGAAATGCAGCAGCTGCTGGTAAATTTCAAAAATAAAAATAGATGCCAATAAAATTACATCAATTGAGGCATCAGTAGGTTAAATGTTTTTGAATATTTATTTCAAAGAAAAACTGTAAACTGGCTCTGTGAGTGGAAAAGAGGGTCAACACGAACAATATGGTATCAACAATAACTTTAAAAAGTACAAAAACCTTAGCTTCAACCAGCAAACCAAGCCCCTTAAAAACACAAGAGTTAAAATCCTCCAAAACTGGATTCCTCATCATCATCTGTATGTCCAAAATGTAACCCAACTTAAGATTTTTAAGAGAGTGGGATATTATCAGAAATGGAAAATCTACTATTAGCTTCCATTGTAAACAATGGGGGATGGGGCATCCTCTTTGGGGGTCCAATAACTTTGGATCCCCTGACTCCAAACTTCTTCACCAAACCTGGCTGGTATCATATAAGAGATGTTCCTCTCTCTGATGAGACACTTCAGCTTCAGGTTTGGTGAATTTGGGTTCAGAGGGTCCTAAAGTTATGTGGACTCCTCAAAAGGGTATTGCCCCATCTACTTCATAGCTCCCATTGAAAACAATGGGGAATGGGGAGACACCTCTATTACTTGAAGGTCCATTAACTTCTGGACCCCTGAACCAAACTTTACCAAACTTGGCTGGTATCATCAGAAGTGTCTTCTGAGGGTACCCTGAAATTTTGGTGCCACTAGCATAAAAAATGCGCCCCCTGCTGGCCGGCAAAGTAAAAACACACAAAAAATTTTAATGACCCGCATATAAGTCGAGGGGAGCTTTTTCAGCATTAAAAATGTGCTGAAAAATTCGACTTATACATGAGTATATACGGTAATTTTGTGATAAATCCTCACATACAAAACAACCCAAGAAAAGAGGGATAAGGAAAGAGCGCAAGCCTTCCTAACAACACAGATCACCCACCTTATTATACTCTGAATTGGAGTTCTGTTGTGAAATGTTTGGCGACTGTTTGCAGAATGCTGTATTGCAAAAACCATTCATTAGATCTTATAGAAAAATTAGGATATTTGTGCTTTTAAATTCCATAAATAAGCCAAACAGCACAATTTTAAATGTTAACTATACATTTTATGTTCATTTAGTAAAGGCATGTTGCTTAGCTGCCCCATATCACCAGTTGTGCCAGATAATGGTTAGCAACCAATGGGAATCTAGGGGGGTATGGCTATTGGGACTCACCACTGAGCAATGTCATTACATCTCTTCCAAGAAAACCTAGAAGTGATTTCATGCTGCTCTAGGAATTGCCTGAAACTGGGTTTTTTCTCATTTACATTGTAAGCTTGTGAAATCAGTAGGGTTTTCTATATGGCTGTATCAATAATTCCAGAATTTAGAAGCAGATCCTTTGCTTTATTTTGTTTTTATATCAGAAACCTAATTAATCTACACCTGGCATGCTTGGCTTCCTTATGAAGGATAAAGACCAGCTGCTGGTGTATTTTAGTTTTTTTTAATAAAGATTTTTTAAAAAAAGTTTCTGTCTAGAATGTGATGCCATACAAAAGGATCTTGTAATTCAACTTTTATCTTTATTTGCTGTGATAAATATCTGCTTGTGATTCCCCCCTCCCTCCATTAGCAAGGAAGATATAGATGCTAAGCATTAATAGATGGTAGAAACCATTTAGCACTAGTTTGGATTATCGACATTGTATGGTGCTCAGGAAGGGAAGCATTAGGGAAGTTGTTTCTTTTTATTTCTTATTGACTCTAGCTTCTGTGAACTTATCAATTCAATAACCTTTATTAGGCATAATTTTAAAATAAAATAAAATATATTAAAAGGGGAGGAAAACAGAATAAAACCTAATCAGGTTAACTAAGGCAGATTCCACCGGGGCCAAAAACAGCAGTGTGAAAATGGTTTGAAAATGGTGTAAAATGGTTTAAAATGATGTAAAAGGGTTTACACTTTACCCAATGGGAGCAAATGGTTTACACCATTTTCACACTGTTTCACACCATTGTTTTTGGCCCATGCGGAATCTGCCTTTGTTCAGGGCCAAAACAAGAAACTTTGCCACATCCTCGGTCTGTTTAGAACAACAATCTGTGAACTTATTTGGCATACCATAGTACCCTTGTGACTTGGAGCCCATAATCCTTTAGAAAACCCTTGCTCCAGCTACTGCAACTATCCCAGTTTGCAACAGTGTATTAGTGCAATGGTTAATACACTTTAACTTAATCATCTGTTTTGCAGTGCAACAAATCTTAATTTTAGGCTTTAAACCTAATTTATCATATGCAAGATCTGAGACTGTGGGGTTGATATAATCACCATTCCAGTTTTCAATCTGATTGGGAAGGCTCCTGATCAAGAAGGAGCACATCATACTCCCCAATAGAGTATATTTCTCTTCCAATAGGATTTCCATTTTACTAGTAGATATATTTTTACTTTAAATGCCTTTGACTTACAACTGGTTGATAGTGATGGCAAATGGATCTCACTTTCAAGTAAGAGTGTTTAGAACTACCACCTTTGTATGGGAGAAGGAAATATAATTTACCACTGTGCATCACTTTGAGATCCAGTTCATGTGACTAAATAAAGCTGTACTCCTAAGCAGATTTTCCATAGTCCATTGAACTTTATGGGATTTGTTTGTGAATGGCAATGCTTCGTATTGTACTGTCAGTCAGCATGTTTGGAATGTTGGTTGCATTCTTCAGCATACTCCAAAGAAATCACAGAATTGCTTCTGTATGTGCACAGTATTTTACTGCAAAATTCTGAAAAGTGAGTAGAATATTGAGTAACAAATGTAGAGCTTTGAACACATGATGCACTTTTTCATGTCCCCTTTTTCATGAGCCAAAAATGGCACAGATTCATTCAGCCCAAACCAGAGGCGTGGCGCCAACAGGGCTGGCGGTGGGGTGTGTGTGTGTGACGCCCCAAGCGGAGCAGTGTCGGAGGCATGGCCATGCCGTGGAGGGGGCATTCCAAGGCAGGGGGGGTGCCACTGTGGCAGGGGCGCAGGGCGCGCGTGTGCCCTGGGTGCAGTTTCCCCTTGCTTGGCCCCTAGCCCAAACTGAACTGGCTGATCGGTCAAGTTGATCTGGCTCTGAATTGTTCCTCAGTAGGCATTTAGTTGCAGTTAAAGGTGGCCCCATGAAAAAAGAAATTGGTATTTTCCAGTTTGGATTTTGGGAACGGTTTCTGTACCAGTATTCTGGATTATTTCGTTCTCCAGTACCATTTCTTTTCAGAATTATTATTTTTTTCTGGTCTTTTATTCCCTATGGAGGGACTCTTTCCGAGAGAAGGGGATGTCTGGAATTGCTGTTTTAATCAGATTGCACCAAAATAGAAGTGACTCCAGTCTTGTCTGTCCAATAATGATCCTTCTGCCCAAGTTTCAGAGAAATTGGCTCAAGGACGTCAATTTTACAGTCCTCTAAACAAGGTGCCCTCAGCCATCCTACTGGTTTCCATTGTATTTTTGGAGAAAAATGTTTAATGCTTTCTCCAGGGCAAAGAAAACAATAGCTAAATACTTGAAGCACATCCACTTCATGTCCACAGCCTCTATTGCTGCCCTAGTATTTGTGGCACTATAACTCACCACATAACCCATGGAGACCTACCTACCCTTGCCACTACCTGCTTCTCAGTGGTAGCAGAAATGTTGATTGCCATGTGCATCTTGTCCAGAACCTTGGTGTGGAGGAAAATCTGGAAATAGCAACCGTGGTGGCCGCTCACATTCTGCCTAGCACTAGTTGCCTCATTTCTACCCAGAACATCCTCAGTTGCTACCGGTATGCAGTCAGAGAAATCACACAGTAGGCTTGATGAAAACAGCTAAGAACCAGGTTTATTTCAGTGGTATCTGTGCCTTGGTTGTTTCTTTGATTTCCAGCTCTCTCAGTATTTGGTGATTGGTGAGCTGGGGCTTGAGACAGCATAATAGTTACAAAGTAGGTTTCATGTTTGTCTGTTTCCTACTTACAACATGGAACAAATAGAACTTAACTTTTAACTGTTTTTGACAGAAACAGTAGCATTCTTTCCCAAATCCCCAAAGTCCCTAATGGGCCCCTTGACTAACCAGCAGATCTCCTAACCCTTCTCCCACCAAAATCTAACAACCCCAAATTCTGTCAGCTGACCAGAAGTTAAACTGTCAAATGCCTCCTTTTTCCCTCTTCTTTTTAACTTTCCAGTCACCTGTTTGAAAAGGGCTGACTGTGGCTTCTGGGGGACGAAACCTGAAACTGTCCATCGCAGAAGGATTCAAAGGAACTTTTCTTTGTAGAATTCACAGGATGATATCTGTAAATAGAAGAGCTTTTAAAAAACAATTTGTAGTGTTTTATACTGCTCACTTCAGGGCTCTTTCCTCTTCCGAGTGAACCCAGCAAAATGTTGTGTATATGCCAAAATAATCCTTCGAACATCTTATCTTCTCTGTTCAGGCATTTCTTTTGTAAATGGACGCTGTTTTATTTGTGAATGGTTGCCTGACTGTTACCAAATGTTATACTATCTAACCTTTCGTCTAGACTAGGAAATGAGGTGCAATTAGCAATTTTGATGTTGACTTGACACATTTTCAAACATCACTTTGTATTGAGGATAAACAGAAAATGCACCCGGTTTTTTGTAGACAATAAGACTTATTCACCCAAGTAACAACAAAGGGACTCACCATTAGAAAAAGACCTATTTATGACTGAAGACCAGAAGGCTAGGGAGTCCTGGCATTAGGCACTTGCAGAAAATATAGACTCACATGGAAAATTTTAAAATACTTTGCAACCCCCCCCCCCCCAACAACTATGCTGTCTTTGAAAAAAAACCAATGGCTAACTTGCACCCTTGGTCACACGGAGTTTCTGATTAATCTTTCCTTATCGTACTAGAGGCCTATTAAAAAGCCAATGAAAGCAGGAAATAGGAGAGGCAATGTATGTTAATGTTCCTGAAATATATTAAGAAGGATCTTACCCCTGACCTGTCACTTAATTGAGCAGAATCTGACAGAGGCTGCAATCCTATGCATGTTCCCTTAGACAATTATTTGGTGAGGCTTACTTCCGAGTAAACAAGATTAAACAGTAGCCATTCCCTTTGTCCTCCTTCTTTAGTGGCCAAACAGACCTCATCAACCTAATGTACTCCAGGGTCAGCATACTTTCCCCCGTGCAGGAAATCCAAGGCAAGAATACACTAGGAAGGGAAAGTATACTCCTTCCATCTGAATAGCCTGACCAAGCCTTCTCAGCGAGGCAATCCAAGTGTGAAGGAAGGCAAGTGACTCTTCCATTAGAACCACTTAAGTTAGACAGAGGCTTCTTAGGCTACAAGGGGGCTTCAGTCTAACCAATGGTTCCCAAATTGTGTGGCTGCTATTGAAGCTTTCTAAGGGTAATTAAAATCACAGTCAGACTATCAGCTGTTGGTTCTCATGCTCATCTCAGGTTAGGAGATAGACAAGTGAAAAGCTGCACATAGAGGCCACTTATCACATGCTGAATGGTTCACTTTCAATCTGTTTCTAATGCACTTTGCAACTGAATTGTATGTGAAATGTCAAAATCCACTTGTAAATAATCATCTTTTCTAATGGGAAAGCATTATAGCATGTCAAATGCAGATGTTTCTGCTAGCTTGTTTTAAGGATGTAGCTGCACTTACAATGATAATCATTGTCATCCTGCTATTATGAGCTGGGTCTACTGGCCTACTTTCTGTGCCAAGTTTTGACTTGGTAGTTTGATTTCTGTGTGTTGTCCTGAAAGTGATCAAAGTAGGCACTGCTTATCACTGTCAGTCTAAGGAACCTGCTTGGAATTGCTAATTAAGTGTACACCTAATATGGCTTTTTAATATTCTGACCCAGGGGTTTCCAACATGGTGCCTCTGGGCATTGTTCATTGACATCTTTTCCGGTGCACACCCACTTTCAAAAAGTGGGAAGAGCAGGGGTATATCTGCCAGAGGGACATGTGGGATCACATGTCCTCGGGCGCCACTCATTTGTGATCATGCACCCCACGTGATCAAGCTCTAATCAAGGATCGGGAACCTGCATGTCCCTCTGACAGGTACCAATGCTTCTGTTGGCAGCAGCATGCTTTGGGTCATGGCAAGCCCCTCAAGTGAGGGGTCGTGGCAAGCGGCAGGCTCCCAGCCCTGCACCGGATGCTGCCTCCTGCCTTCCCCCACCTCTATTGGAGGCCATGTCTGCCTTGTTTGAGGCCCTCAAGCAAGGCAGGTGTGGCCTCCAATTCAGGTGTGGGGGTCGGCAGCAGCCAGCGCTGGCCCATGAGCCTGCTGAGGCTCCCGTTGCCGGCTGTTGCTGCTGCCTGCTGCCTCGAGGCGTAGCTAGGGAAAATGGAGCCCAGGGCAAAATCTGAGTTTTTTTGGGGGGGCCCATTTGGGCGGCCACCCTCCCCCACCATGATCAAACAACTTTTTTTGCACCAGGTAATCTCAAAGTCACCATCACATTATAGAACATGCCCCAACACACAAATCTGAACACACCCAGGGCTCCCTAGTTTAAACAACATATAAAGTGATGCTATTTTTTGAAGGGGGGGGGGTCCACCCTGAAACAGCATCACTATTAATGTTGTTTAAACTAGAGAGTCCAGATTCTCCTTTTAAATCCACCTTAAAGGGAAACTCTGGGCTTCCTAGTTTAAACAACATTGAAAGAGATTTTGTTTGAGGGGGAGGAATCCACCCTGGAACAGTCAAGTCAAGTAGTATTTATTGTTTGAGCCATTGGCTATAGCATCCAAAAATACATAAAGTTAAAACATTGAGATTAAAATAATAAACTTATCGTTAGGTTAAAATATAAATTATTTATATTCACTATATCCGAATTAAAATGCCCCATCAAATACTTTCCATGTGGGGTGTTTTTACAGCTTCTTCATACTAAACTAAGTTGACCACAAGCTCATTGAATCATCAGTTCAAGCCACATAATTTTCAGTGTTGTTTAAACTAGGGAGCCCTGGGTGTCAAATTGTTAATCAGCCAAATTGTTAATCCTTCCATTCAAATTTTTTATACAATTTTTTTTGGGGGGGGGGGGGCTTTTGCAGCATTAAGGACACTACTACATGGCAAACAGTTTCCAGTTTCTGTCATTCAAATTCTGGGCAACGATTTCCTGTACTTTCTTAAGATGAAAAAAATTGCGGCCCATCGGTAGGGGTTCTCCTCCTGTTAAGAACCCATATCCTCAGCTGACCTCTTTGCCTTGAAAGTGGTTGTAGCTCAGTGCTTTGTTTTGTACGCAAAAAGACCCTTGATCTCCTGGAAGAGTCAGGATTCCCCCCCCCCCCCCCCGTTCTTGTCACCACGTTCTTGTCCTTGTAGGTGTTTAAGATCATTACAAATGCCAACTTGCTGGTTTGAAGATTGAAACCAACATTGACTATTTGTTTTCCTTTGTTGTTTATCTGTTCAGATTTTCAGTTTGAACGTCAATTCATCTGCTTTCCTTAGCAATTAAGGTTTTGTTATGAAGCCCTTTATACAAATCTGAAGAACATTCAAAACAAATGTACTATCCAGAGCCTTGCTACATCTTAAAATTACATGGACATGATAGTCAATTAATAGATTGTACACTGTTGTATTCATCATTGGCAATATGTATGCATATTTGCTCATGGACCTGTTTTGTTTTTTACACTGAAGTTTACTTGATGTCAACAATCACATTTTAAGGGTTTTTTTCATTTTACATTACCTAGAGCAAATAGCCTACATGTTTCCCACACACAAGAAGAGGCATGCCATCCTGTCTGAGAGGGAAAAACTGGAACTGGTATATGCCTTTTTAAAATGAGAACATTGCAATCATATTGTTCAAGGCTTTCACGGCTGGATTCAACTGGTTGTTGTGGGTTTTCTGGACTGTGTGGCCATGTTCTGGTAGATTTTGTTCCTAACTTTTCACCTGCCTCTGTGGCTGGTATCTTCAGAGGGGTATCACAGAGAAAAGTGTGTTACACTGGTGGTGTATCAGGGGGAAATGGCGCCTGGAGACAACCCCTTCTCTGGGGCCCCCATGCCCCCTGCATTCGGTGGCATGCAGCTGGAGGCCCCAGTGCCCACCCCTTCTCTGGGGGCCCCAGTACTCACCCACATGACCAAAAGGCATGCACCTGGGGATATGGGTGACCCCATGTCCCTATAGGCTGTATGCCCCTGCCAAAAATGCTATGTTCAAGTATTTTTGAGTTAGAACATCAGTTTCTAGGCACAAAATATTCAAATTCAGATTTGTTTGGTTATCATTATAATTTTATAATGAAAACTCTATGCATCTGGAAGATATTGGTCAGTGCCATAAGAACAATCAACCATGTGTGCAGAAAAGTGATTTTATGCTTGCAGTTACATAAACAAAAAAGTCACTTTTTATTTTTACAGTTCTCTGGTGGTTGGCAAGAAGCAATCAGGTATTTCAGAACAGGGATCCTTTCAGGAAGCAAATATTCTTGATACTTAGATCTTCATAGAAGGAAGACTGAATCACAATATGCTAAATGACAATGGGGCAGGGGTGGAGTTTACAGCAAGAAGTGGAAAGTCTTCTTTTTGTTATATGAGCTTTCCTGGAGGCGCAGGAGGCTGTTGGAAGGAAAGATCCATTCATTTGAACTCTGTTCTTCATGGAGGCTGAATCTAGCCGATTCCCCCAAAGTATATATATTTTTATAATGCCTACCCTAGACTGCAGTGGGAAAATATTAAAATTACCCAAACAATTATATCTCCTAGTTGAATTTTAGTAAGAGTATAGAGGTAGCTTTCATGGCCTGGAAAATGTGTAATTGTATGAGACAGTATTGTATGAAGTGGCCCTCTGTGTCTATACTTGGCATGTGCTTTGTCAAACCCAATGCCTTAATATGTTTTACAATATTAGCTGCCTCCAGAAACTTGACATAAGTTGCTGCATCACAGTTGATTCTGGCTGTGAAAGCCTTAGACAATACATTTCTTTCATTCTCCTTAGGACTGTACTATAAATATATCACTGTATGCCTGGAAATGTGGGCAGTTGGGTTGTGCAAAACAGGATCCCAGTGATAGTTCTAGTTTTCTCCTGATCCTTCATGGGAACCGTTCCCATATTCTGTACTTGAAGGAAGGGGGGCAGCAGCCATCAGGTGAGTTCCCATTTTCCAAAGATAATTCTGAGGATATGGCAAGAGCCATTAGGGATTAGATTTCGAGCTGGTTATCTCCTTGGTCTGAATCCTAAGTGCTTTAAGACTGACCCCATGTATGACATGCTGGTAAAATTGCATGTTGGTAAACCATAGTTTTAGGGGCTTCGCAGAGATATTGATAATTACATTTAAAGTTGTAATGCTTATTTCACTTATTTCTAACATGTAAAAGGAGTTGCAGGCAACCCACCAAATAGATTTAGAAGTAGTATCAAACTATTTCTTTGACAGTTCTGAGAAATTTCTCTATCATGTCATTGTTATTGTTAGTAGCATCTAGTGGATTTTTTTTGTCCCTCTCAAAGACATGCAACTATCAAGTATTTCTTGGCTAAATGATGGTGCACATTTCAGGTAGAATACTCTGGGCATGGTCTGCTGTAATGGGTTCTTGGAAAGAGTGCATTTTGAGAGTGAAGATCAGGCTTACATTTGAGGGGGAGGTGAAGCAACTGCTAAAGAAAGGTGTTGAATTGTTCTGCCTCAGGGAAATGATTTCCAGATTTGAAATGGAGTCCAGATCTGTTAATGTGCATGTAAATGTTGCTGCTGGCTTCAGTTGAATTTGGAGCTTACTGAGTGAGATATATTATAATTTACGGTATGCACATATGGTATAGGTAAAGAAGACTACGTTGCAAGTTTTGGAGTTCCCCAGTGATTTCCATTGTGTGACACTTTTTGAAATAACGCTAGTTTTTTCTTGAGCTTCAAAAAAATAGAATAATGCTACCAAAGTATGTAGGTGGAAGGAAGAAGGATTTCTGTTTACATACATATCTGATCTATTCCAGATACTTTGTGAAACATTATTCTACATATGGATAACTGAACAATTTGAATTTGAATTGTTAGTCTATGAGGCCTGCCCTCGAGGAAGAAGCCTTTTGTTGGATGTTCTCAGTCTCAACCAGTTAGGGTGCTGTTGGGAGAACTTTCAGTTGGCTGATTGTTGGTAAAGCTCCTGAATGAAGAGCCCTTTAGGTATTGGGTGGGATATAAATCCAACTAACTAACTAACTAACTAACTAACTAACTAACTAACTAACTAACTAACTAACTAACTAACTAACTAACTAACTAACTAGATAGATAGATAGATAGATAGATAGATAGATAGATAGATAGATAGATAGATAGATAGATAGATAGATAGATAGATAGATAGATAGATAGATAGATGTCGCCTGAATAAGGCTGTATAAAGATCTTATTGTGTGTAGTGATGACAGGATAAAATAACATAAACCAGAGATGGATACTGTAATGAGAATGTGTTTTATTACTGTGATTTGTGCTGATGAAATTTAGAAAGCAAGGACAAAACTCTCACATGATTAGTACTGTACAGCATTGCAAGGTCAGCAGAAGATTAAGCTAGTTAAGATTAAGCTAGTTAAGATTAAGAACCATGGTGATTAAAAACAAGTTTAGGAGATTTGAGAGCATCACCACATTCTTTGTGAGTTTAGGACGCCATGACCTACAGTATCAGTCACAGCTGGTCAATCGAGGAAGATGAATAGTGAAAAGAACATTGAATTAACTGAGAGGAAAGGTTTGTTGTGGGCTTTTCTAACAGTTGTTTACGGCAACTCATTGTACTTGAGACATCACAATAAGATATTTAAATACCTTAAACTATAACAAATTGATGTTCACTTGGTGTCATTGTGACCTTGTCTGTCTTTATTTTATATATTAATAGCCTGTATTTCCCCCCAGTGGAGATTCAAAGCTGCTTAAATCAGTCTCCTCTCCTCCATTTTATCCTGTGAAGTAGGTTAGGCTGAGAAAGAGTAACTGACCAAAAATCACCCAGTGAGTTTCCATGGCAGAGTGTGGATTTGAACCTGGGTCTCCCAGATTCTAGTCCAACACTCTAACCACTACACTAGCTCTATTTTGACTCTGACTGACTATGGAGTCCTCCATGCCCTGATGTAGATGACCATTAGAGTTGTCTGGTGAGTTCTAATGCTCTATGCTATGTCTGGCCACTGTGTATTCAGTTTGATGTGTGGTTAGAGAACTGCTCTGGAGTTTTGAGGGGTGGTTCTAGCCTGGCCTCTCCTTTTGGCTTCTTGCTGAGAAAAGTGGCTTTGGTTTCTTGGCTGCACCCCCTTGGTAACATTCAAACTCATACCTCTTGTCTGTATTATGCACATGTTTCTCCATTGAGCTAATGAGAGTTTACTGGAGTTCCCTCTGTGAATGTTCACTTGTTTATTCTCTTGTTGCTGGGCTGGTTGACTGTTTCCCTCTCTAGCTGTCCCAGGAGAATAAACATCATATTATGCCATGATAGATGTATTGTGGTGGGATTTCTGCAGCCTCTATTGCTCAGCTCTTCATACCTTGGAGTGATACTTTTTTTTTGGGGGGGGGGGGACATTTTCCTTCTGCTGAGTGAACACAGGATACCACTAGAAGCACAGGCACCTGAGACTCAAGATTAGGCTGCCAAAGCACAAATTGTCCTAAATCAAGTTTTTATAATGTCTACACAGGGGCCAGAATGAACATAGAGAAACAGCCCTGAAGTTGTTTGTTGGTTTGTTTGGTATAAGCTACATCTATAAACTTGCTATTTTAGCACCTTATCATAGCACAGACAGATGGGCAGCCCAGCTCTGATGGGAGGAGGCCAAGCAGTTTTAGGAGCTGGTGTGGAGTTGTGCCAATGCATTTGCACACCCTGCTTGCATAAGTGACACTTTGCTGGTGGGAGGGACAAACTGGCAGGCAGGCAGCTGCCATGGAGCTTTGTGGCACCTGACTTGGAAGACAGGCCAGCTCCCAGAGCTGCATCATGTCCTCCTGGACACTGGTACAGCTGGTGGTGTTACCGGGACAGAGCCAACTTTAGTGGCATCAGTCTGTTTCCTGGAATGGGCTCTTTGGGTGGCATGAGAGATTTTGAATTTGCCTCCTGCCTCGAGTCCCTTCAGTGGTGGCACCACACCACCTTTGCCATGCTGTCTGGCCACAGTGCAGCTCCCTCCCATCTGGACTGTGCTGATAGATGTTTAATAGTTAGCTAGTAATAGTTTAGTTATTTGGCAGTATCTATTGGATAATGGGCCATGATGGTTCATGCAGAAGGGTAAATTAACATAATAAATTTGCTGCACTAATGTCCTTGCACTTCTCAATCATGTTTGTATAGCAGTTCGGACCCATGGGTACACTTGAGGAAAGGACTTTGGTGGAGGATGGGGGATCATTCCTTAATTCATTGCAGCGTCTTCTCCTCACTGAACGTGTGCCACTCCTAAAGCTTCCTTTGGTGATTAGGATTAAGTGTTTGATTAAGTGCAGTTTAAGCTTTAACTTTATTTGAATTTCATAAGTGAGTGTAATGTTGTGGTCCACCCCAAGCCTGAGGGTAGGGTGGATGAATACATTTAGAGGCCTGAAGAGGTAATCTGTATTTATTTTGGTTATTTATAGTCCACCTATCTTGCTGAGACTCAAGGTGCATTACAAAGTGTAAGTCAAGTACAGTCAACAGGATAGAACATCCAATGAACCATACAATAATGTTTGGACTGCAGAAATCTGAAAACAAATAGAAACCTAAAACTGAACTGAAGAAAACTTGAAACCAAGCACAAGCATTTAAACACAATGCATTAAACGTTGTAAAAACTACCTAGTTTGAAGCATGTTTTCAGTGATAGCCCTAATACAGTAGTATACGCCAGTCCCTACTGCTTCACCAGTGAAGTTTTCTGAACCCTTTCATTACAGTACAGTCCTATTTACCTGTGCAAAAAAAGGCCTCTTAAATAACTCCATTTGCATAGCTTGTGGAAAGCCAGGAGATGGGTAACTTCCTCATCATGTCAGCAAGTCCAATCACTTAGGTGGGGACCACAACAGAGAATTCACCAGTGAAGTGCTTTTGCCGAGATTTGAAGTCTGCTCCACAGAGCACAGAATCTCTGGCAGCCTGTGATGACTGAGAAAGGTTTCAACAGCCTCTTCAAATGGAATCATTAGAAGCTTGTTTATTTACTGCTCTGTGGCGCAGGGTCCTAATATTACTAGCAAATTTGGGACTTTGACACTGCCAGTCTCCATCACTCTTTTTTCACACAAGGAAAGCCAGAAAGGATGCTACAAAACCTATTCATCTGTCACTCCATAAGGGGTGATGAATGAATGAATGAAACAGACAAGCTATATCATAGTGCTGGTAGAGTTGAAGTTGCTACATCTCCATATTTAGAGGGAAGAGATCCAGTTACAACAGAGAAACTGAAGTTCTCCAAAAATAAATCCCATTGCTCTTTGTGAAAATTAAGCATGTTGAACTTCTTCTGCCCCTTAAGTGGCAAATCGTAGTATCTCTTAATACAAGACTGGTCTTTCAAGATTATTTCCATAAATGGGATTTCTTCCATTATGAATACCCTGCTGAGTGGCAGGTTGATGTGAACTAATCCATAGAAGTAGTTTCCTTGTTTGCTGTGGCGTGATTGCCATGATTAATGGCGCTTTTATCTTCTCTCATCTGCTTTGAAAAAGCCATGTGTGCTAATGTGCATATTCTTTGAACTCCAGATACTCTTGTGTTTGCCTCTTTATTTCACAACAGGGAATAATTGAGAGGGACCAAAAAAAACCCCACGTTACAAAGTTCCTCCTTTGACAGTTCTGACAATTCATGCAACACCGTTTCTGACCTTTACTTACGTCAGCGTAGCATACCTAGCTAAATATGATATCGGCTTAGCAGAGTTACCTTTTTTGCTGCTAAAAATCAACACAGCTCCTTTTTCTAGAACTGTGACTAAATGTGTCCATTTTGATTGAAGGCCAAGGCGCAACACAACTTGTTATTATTGAAACTGTGATGATTCAGTAATCCTTTCTAGTTATAAACCTATGCAAGACTAGTCTTCTAATTCTTGGTCTCTTTAGCAGGGAGCAGCAGTGGCGTAGTGGTTAAGAGCAGGTGTACTCTAATCTGGAGGAACCGGGTTTGATTCCCTGCTCTCCTGTCTGAGCTGTGGAGGCTTATCTGGGGAATTCAGATTAGCCTACATTCCAACACACGCCCGCTGGGTGACCTTGGGCTAGTCACAGTTCTTCGGCGCTCTCTCAGCCCCACCTACCTCACAGAGTGTTTGTTGTGAGGGGGAAGGGTGTAGTCGACCCACGCGGTCAGCGTAAGAACGAGACGAGACGCGGAGATAACATCTGGTGGAGATCGCCAGCAGCGGGAGACCGGAGGTCCGTGTTCCTAGCGAGTCTCCCGTCTGCCGGTTCCTGGCACCTTTTATTGTTACTCTATCGGGGGCGTGTAGGAGGGAGGACTGGGGGGAGTTCCGGGAGAGCGGGAGGTCGGGAGATCATCATGTGATGCATGATCTCATCTGGCTACGTGCGGAGAAGAGCGTACGCGTCTGAGCCTAATCCTCACCTGGGGGCAAGACCATTGTCCCTGCGCCCGGTGATTGAGCCAGACAGTTCACGACCCGTGACTCATGGGGGGATGAGGAGTGGGGGTGCGATGCGACCGGCAAGGCCGCAGGTCCGTTGGCGTCCCAACGTTCTACTACGGCACTGCTGGGTCGGCAGTGCACTACTACAGAAGGGAAAGGAGTTTGTAAGCCCTTTTGAGTCTCCTACAGGAGAGACAGGGGGCATATAAATCTAACTCTTCTTCTTCTTCTTCTTCTTCTTCTTCTTGAGTTAAGATTCCTTCAAAGATGTGAATCAAAGCACTTCTTCAGTTGTATGTCACTTCATGTCTCTTCTTCTGACCCAAGGATACTGGGGATATTTATTCTAGGCTACCTGAAGCAGAAGTATGTTTAGGAAAATGTAAAGGTTGCTCCCTGTGCAAGCACTGGGTTATCGCTGACTTATGGGGTGATGTCGCATCACGACATTTAGTAGACAGGCCATATTTATGGGTTGATTTGCTGTTGCCTTCCCCAGTCTACACTGGGGCAAGCAGGGTACTCATGTTCGTTTAATGGTGATTGCAGCTAATCACTGATGTCTCAGCTTAGCAAAATTCATGAGTTGCAGAAACTCTCCGAACATGTCCAGATGTGATATGTTCTATAGTATTCCCAGAATATCATCCATGAACACTTCTTTGGGTGTACAGAAAGTGAGCTAACAGGATGGTATATGAATAGGTGTAAGTAATCCTGACGCAAGTCTCTCATCAGTTACGTAGTTCAGCAGCTGCCTTATTCTGTATCAGGTCATTGATCCATCAAGATCAGCAGTGTCCACTCAGACTGGTAGTGGCTTCCCAGCATCTCAGGTTGAGACCTCTCACATCACCTGCTACATCACCCTTTTATAACTGCGGGGGGTGGGGGTGGGGGGGGGGGGGGGATGGATTGAACCGGGGACCTTCTGCTTGCTAAGGAGATAGTATTTGACTAAGTCATCATAGTTGCTTGTCTCTAGGTGCCCCAAATGATACAAAGACTAAATGCTGTTCTATCTTCTGTGGAAAAGTAGGCTATAAATATAATAATTAAAAAACCGTAAGTTTTGAATTAGGTGGCTGTGTGTCTCTTTGTCTGCATCTTCAGTACCAACGTTCAGCAAGCCTGTGAGGATCCTTATACTGTTCAGTTCTTTGTTGTCTGGAGACTGCTGTATAGTTATGGATCTCTGGATCATGATGAGCTTTTCTGAGTGATCATAACCTTGAGGTTGTAACCTTGGAAAGGAACTAGGCTGCATATAATGTTTCCAAGAACTGGAGACACCCTGCCCTATTGAGCTTGTACAGATCTCTGGGTCAATTACTAGCACTGGTTCAATACAGCTGCAGGGGAATCTTTCTGCTGCACTGTGAGCTCGTTACTAGTAGTTGGTTAATTGGGGTGTGTGATTGAGACAAACATGTCAAGAGAGCAGAATGAAGGAGCGAAATAATTTTTTCTTCACAGTTTGGCAAAATAATTTTCTTCACAGAGCATGAGTGTAAGTAAGCAAATCCCTCTGGTTAACGCAGGGGTGGGCAATTATTTTTTCCATGGGGCCGCATAAGAAACAGAAAATATTGTGGAGGGCCGGGCCAAAACGCAGGGGGGGCGAGGTGGTTTTGAAAGCCCACAGAAGCCGGCAGCCAAGGCAACCGGCTTCTGCAGGGCTTTCAAAGACACCTCGCGCCCCAGCAAGGCAGGGGCGCGAGGCGCTTTTGAAAGCCCCGCAGAAGCTGGCAGCCAAGGCAACCAGTTTCCGCGCGGGCTTTCAAAGTTGCTTCGGCCCCCAGCAAGCCAGGGGGGCCAGGTGGTTTTGAAAGCCCCCGCGAGAAGCCGGCAGCCAAGGCACTGAGGCTTCATGCGGGATTGTTATCACCTCGCGTCCCAGCAAGGCAGGGGCGCGAGGCGCTTTTGAAAGCCCCGCAGAAGCCGGCAGCCAAGGCCGCCTTGAGCCCTCCGGGGATAAGGCGGCCTATAAGTTTAATAAAATAATAAATAATAATAATAATAAGGCAACCAGCTTCTGCGGGGCTTTCAAAGGCGCCTCGCTCCCCAGCAAGCCAGGGGGGCGAGGCGGTTTTGAAAGCCCCGCAGAAGCCGGCAGCCAAGGCAACCGGCTTCTGCGGGGCTTTCAAAGACACCTCGCGCCCCAGCAAGGCAGGGGGGCGAGGTGGTTTTGAAAGCCCCGCAGAAGCCGGCAGCCAAGGCAACCGGCTTCTGCGGGCCTTTCAAAGGCGCCGTGCTCCCCAGCAAGCCATGGTGGCGAGGTGGTTTTCCGAGCCTGCCGAAGCCGGCAGCTAAGGCAACCGGCTTCTGGGCGGGGTTTCAAAGGCGCCTCACTCCCCAGCAGAGGTGTATCTATGCAAAGTTGAGCCCGGGGACAAAACCTGAATTTGGTGCCCCCTACCCCGATAGCGGGTGGCCACCCTTCCCCACCACCTACCAAACAATGATTTTTTGCACCACTGCACAAAAAAACACCCCCCCACCCCCAGCAAAACATACATGGCTCTCTCCCCACCAACTCTCTTTTCCTAATTTTGTCCTTACAATTCAACCCTGTGAGGTAGGTTATCCTGAGAAACAGCTGAGGTAGGCCTGAGAAACAGCTCCAAGCCAGTTCAAGGAAAAATTAACTTTTTAAGCATGTAAATCTCTCACAAATCACCCTTATCAGAAGATTTACTCAAACAAATGTGTCAGCAATATCTCTCACAGATCACCCCCCACCCCCAGCAAAACACACATACATGGCTCTCTCCCCACCAACTCTCTTTTCCTAATTTTGTCCTTACACCAACCTCTATGGTGTAGGTTGGCCTGAGAAAACATTCCAAGCCAGTGCAAGGGGAAATTAACTTTTAAGCATATAAATCTCTCACAAATCACTCTTATCTGAAGGTTTACCAAACAAATGCCAGCATCATCATCAGTTCTGTTGCTGCTGGGATCCAGCTCAGCTTTCCTTCTCCTGTGTGCTCTATCGGAGCCAGTCTGCCGAGAAGGCTTGTGAGTAAGGGAGAATAAGGCACACTGGGTCAGAGGGAGGGGAGGCGGAGCGCCCCAGTCCTGCTCCTGGGAGCACAGTGGGATTTCTCCCTCGCCCCCTGGACACTCCAGGCCACCGTACAGCGTAGGCGGGGCTACAACAGGCACTGGCAACAGTCGCTGCCTCAGTGCCGGCCTTGCTAAGGCCTACTGAATCAGCTTGCGTGCAGGGACGTTTTGGCGCCCCCCACGTGACCAAAATGGATGCGCCCGGGGACAAGAGGTACTGTCCTTAGGCAAATAAGGGGGGCCGGTCAGGGTCATCCGGCGGGCCGGATACGGCCCGCGGGCCGTATAATGCCCAGGTCTGGGTTGTGTCCTTTTAAATGTGTTACTTAAGGGAGTTTTTTTGTTGAATCAAATTATTTTCATGGAGAAACTGCAAGGGGTTTTTTTTTAATTATGCAGAGCTCTTCATTGGGCAGAGCAAACAAGGTAGCTAGTTAGCATTGACACATAAAGTAGAACTAGACATAATAAAACACCAGTATTTAGACAGACAGACAGTTGGAGAGCCAGTGTGGTGTACTGATTTAAGGTGCTGGACTAGGACCTGGGAAACCCAGGCTCAGACCCCCATTTGCACCATGAAAGCCTGCTGGTTCACCTTGGGCCAGCCATACACTCTCAGTTCTGATCCTGGCTGATATTCGAATGGGACACCTCCAAGGAATACCAGGGTCATGACCCAGAGGCAGGCCATGGCAAACTTCCTCTCATTGTCTCGTGCCTTGAAACCCCTATTGTGTCATCCTTACGTTAGCTGTGACTTGATGGCTATTAAAAAAAAAGTACAAATCCAGAATTTCCCAGTAGCCCAATAGCTAACCTAATAGCAAACATTTCCAATGCATTACTTTGTGTTTAGCCATGTGATTATTATTATTATTTGCTCTATCATTTTTTAGTAGTGTACTTTAGCTGTTTAGATTTATTTATTTATTTTGGATCCCTGGTTTTGAGGAATTGTTTTCTTATGAGATTGGACCTGTTAGAAATAAAATTAAGTACACTACATATGCTATATTTTGAGACAAAATTAAGTCAGCTGTGTAAATAGACACTAGACTTCCTTAGACAAACTCAGTTTAGGGGAATGTTTATTCTACCATGTTTACTCTTGTCCCAAGTTAAGATTACTGCCAATTATTGTTTCCATGGTCTTAGTCCATGCTTGTTCAGATTGAAAGACTGAGGAAAATAAGCAGAAACAATGATAGCTTTCCAAAGCACAATTCTATTTTTTTTTTGTAGTGCACTAGCTTTCAAGTTAGGGAATGAATTCATATTGAGGTTACTTAATATTCTTTGTGGTTTGTGGTGGCAGCAATAAGTAACTGAAGAAGATATTGCCTTTTTGTAATGTGGGAACATTTCAGATATCCGGTAAACTTTTCTAAACCATGCTATTGCTATTGGCCCCCATAGCAGCCCAGTGCAGATGTGCAACTAGCGGAGGGCCATGCCAATGCATTTGCCCTCTTTGCCAACATAAGGAGCAATCCCCCCCAGTGGAGGGGGCAGAGGCACCAGCCACCGGCCACTCCTTGGCTTTGTAGTAGTGAAATCTGGAAGTCCAGGCCGCTGCAGAGATATGCTAGCTTCCTGATCAGATGGCAACATGGTGGACAGGCCAGGTGTTCCCAAGGGTGGAGCCAGACTCATCCACGAGCATTCCAGCCTAGGAACACGGCCCCTGGACCTTCAGGCTTACACTGCTCTTTTGTGCAGCATAATCCTATTTCAGCAATGGGGCAGTTCAACAGCAGGAGTGTTTTGTGCCCAAATCCCCTTTGGAGTAAGTGAGGCGCCTCCACCTCCACCCGCCTCCATGCACACCCCCCCCCCCCAGAATGTGCTCTTAATCTTTCCATTCACATCTGCCATTTTGTTTTATAACATCTTATCTGACCTGGTATCTCCTCAGGGTCATGGTAGTCATGTGTCTCTGCACTATTCCTTCATTGGTTGTCATTTAATTGTTTTATCACTTGTGCCATTTTGAATGGATTTCTTTAGAGGTGATAAGATTTAATTGTATAAATGTGAGTCAACATTCGTTTGTATCTGCCAGTGTCCATTTTCATTTTAATTGTGGATGGGAGGAAGAGGAGAAACATATTGTTGGTTTTTTGTATAGAACTCCTAAGATAAGATTTTTTAAAGCCCTTAGTTGGACAGTCATAAGAGCCCTCTATGGATTTATAGTAAATGCTGATTGTGTTACGCCAACATTCACACATTGAAATGTTTTGGTGCTTGAGCATGATTCCTATTCTACAGAATGAAAGTACAGTAAAAGGAATCATTGCTAAATTGCCAATTGAGAGATTTAAAGCAGGGATGTTGATGGTGAAAACTAGCTAGTTCAGGGGTGTCCAATTGGCCATGCCTGCAGGGGCTGGTGAGAATTGTAGTCAATGAACATCTGAAGCACCAGAGTTTGACACCCCTGAACTAGAGGTAAAAAGTACCTGGCTAGATCCAAGGTCTGAGGTCTGACTTGTTCAGTTATCCAAGTGCTCAGCTAGATGCAAACAGCACAGATAATGGCCCATCTATGCTTTTTGTCTTCAGCATTTGGAAGCAATTAAGAGCATTGGACTAGAATCTTGGAGGCCCTGGGTTCAAGGCCCCATTCCACCATGTAAGCTCAATGGGTGTAAATACCACTTCTGAATTCAAAGATTTCATTTGAATGGAATGTCTGTAGAATAGCTTCTCTCCTAGATGAAGTCAGCAATGTGGAGGCTGGTTCCAGTGTTTTGATGAAATAGTGTTTAGGACCTTGAAATTGTAAGTCTGTGCACAGTGATAATAAATTAACATAGGGCAGCGTTTCTTACATGACAAGTGTGGTAGGGCCAGTGATGGTGAACCTATGGCATGGGTGCCAGAGGGGGCACTCAGAGCCCTCTCTGTGGGCACGTGCAGAGTCCCCCCACCCCCCACACATCTAGGTTGACCTGGGCCGCTGGGCTTGATTATTAGCATTAAACCTAAGACCTAGTTTTGGGGAAGCAGTGTAGGTAACCCTGTAGGTAACACTGTTAAACCTCACTGATTTTCATGCGAAGAACTAAAGCATGATCCTTTACCTGGGAGTGAGCTTGGTTGCTGGCAATGGGGTTTGCTTCTGAGTAAACCTAAGGTTGTGATTCACTTGTTGGAAGAGTTGCACAGTTGCTTCAAAGCAAAACTACCAACTACCACCAAGCTTACTCCCGAGTAACGCACGCCTTGGAGCCAAGCGTTTTTCCTAAACGAAAACCTCTAGAGCTTATTTTAAATGCATAATAAAGGTTGTTGTGTAAAGTAACTAAAACCTCAGTATTCAGGTTCAATTGCTGTGTTGGCACTTTGTGATAAATAAGTGGATTTTAGGTTGCAATTTGGGCGCTCGGTCTTGAAAAGGTTTGCTATCACTGGGCTAAGCACTGAAAGGAATGTGAAGTTGTGGCTTCTATATCTTTGTAAATAAGTCCTAGAAAGCAGCGCTTGGGGAAACTTTGGCCCCTGGCCCCTTCCGCACACGCAAAATAATGTGTTTTCAGACCACTTTCACAACTGTTTGCAAGTGGATTTTGCTATTCCGCACAGCTTCAAAGAGCACTGAAAGCAGTTTGAAAGTGCATTATTCTGCATGTGCGGAATGAGCCTTTGTTTTCTGGAATACTTCAATTGTAGCGTTACAACTGCTGTCAAGGTTAGCAGAAATTCAATGAGATTTAGCAGAAATTCAAAGGCATTTTGTTTTTAATTTGGGAGGAAAAGTTTACATTTCCTTAAAAAAACTGTCATTAAAAAGCCAATCAATGTGTGTTGATAGTTTGCATAAAATATGTGTGATCAGAGAACTCAGGAATTCAGAGGGATGTGTGATCAGAGAACTCAGCCTTCATGGATATTTAGGAGTTAAGCCCAACT
Source organism: Sphaerodactylus townsendi (assembly GCF_021028975.2). Taxonomy (NCBI): domain Eukaryota; kingdom Metazoa; phylum Chordata; class Lepidosauria; order Squamata; family Sphaerodactylidae; genus Sphaerodactylus; species Sphaerodactylus townsendi. The sequence goes on along the minus strand of NC_059425.1, from coordinate 122,751,165 downwards.
GAACTCAATAGAGCTTCTGAATAAACATGCTTGGGGTTAGTTATATGGTTCTTAAATATAAGCAGTCTGTGTAGAAATCCTCCTCCCACTCCCTTACAGTAGTGTTGTAGTCAACGGCTGGGAGACCTCTGACGTATATAGTTTCATAACTCAGAGTTAGGCATTCTTTACTGGCTATCATATTTAGTGCTGTGTGCATACATATACAAAGAGAGAACATTGTTTACTTCCTCTGTAAGTGCTGGGACATTCAGTACTATGAAGTATGATATGCTTGCATAAACACTGGGGCCAGATTTATCTCTCACTGCTATCTTTCCTTTCCAGTCTTGGAAAGTGATTAATCTGCAACACACATTTTGTTCTTGGATTGCACTGCATTATTGTCTAATCGTTTCCAGTTTTGCTGAAGTCTGGAGCTTTCTTGACAGATCATTTCTGTGCCACAGCCACTTGGACATGTGCAAACGGGCAGAGCTGAGGTCTGCTTGTGGTTTTATTTTTAAAACTTCATACTCTGTGCGTACGAAAGACAAATATTGCTTTTCTTGACAGAGGCTGTTCCTCCCTGGTCCCCATTATCCAAATGGGCTGCTGCAGCCCATTTAATCTTATAATTCCTGTCTGACTTGGTCTCAAATTTATGAATTCTGTGAAAATCTCAGTTGGACATTTTTTTCTGCTTATTAATTTGGAGTTTGTTGGCACAGAATTTGAGGTTGAAAAACAATGACCATAGGGATTTCTGAGCGAGTACCCTAATGCAGTCCTGATCAGGGACATATTACTAAAGATGGTGCCCAGGGCAAATGCTAGCACAGTTCAAGGCTTGGCTTTCAGGTAGCACAGCTCAAGGCGGGGCGGGGTGTGGGGTGGGGGGCAGTTCAAGGCTGGGTTTGGCCAGCTCCAGCTTTAAACTGCAGGCTCCACCTCCAAAGTCTGCAGTTTAAAGCTGGACCCAGCCAGGCCGAGCCCAGCTTCAAACTGCGAGCTCTGCTCTGGCTGGGTGTAGCTTTATACTCCTGGCTCCACCTCTGAAGCTGTGCCTCTGAAGTCATGTGGATTTCAGAGGTGGAGCCAGAAGTATAAAGTTGGACTCAGCCAGGCTTAGCCTGTAGTTCAAGACTGTCCTCCACCTGGCCAGGTACAGGTTGAAACTGCAGGCTTCAAGATGAAGCCCATAGTTTAAAGCTAGAACCAGCTGAGCCCAGCCTTGAATTGTGAACACCCCCCCCCCCAAAAAAAAACTCCACATGGAGTTCAGGGGTGGCACATATTGTTGAATGCTGAACCTAGACCCAGCCTTGAAATAGGCATCCTTCCTTGAACTCCATGTGGAGTTTGGGAGCAGGGGCGCAATTTGACTGCGGGGAAACAAGGATTCTAGGTTGGGGTGGGGTTTCTGGGCTGTCTGGTACTCCCCTCTCCCCGCAGCACCCAGGACATGACCCTGGCTTCTCCCACTCTGGATATTCCAGTGGTCCTGAAGCATTTGATGCAGTTGCTCCTTATTCCTTTTCTTTTAAGTGTGTCTGCAAGGCAGTCCTTCTTTTGAGGGTTTTTGTTGCGCTGCTGTTTAGTTTGTATTTAGTGAAGTCAATTTTTGTAATTTTATAGTGCTACAATGTGCGGTGACTGTTTCCTATGCTTTTAAAGGAAGGTCAAGGAAAGGTGGGACAGATGTTTTAAAAATAAATAATAAATACAAGGTAGTGAATTTTTACCACAGGGAGCACAGAGAAGGGGGGAATACCTATTTGAGAAGCAGGAAAAGTATCTTGAATACATCACTTCAGAATGAAGGTGTGGTCTCCTCTAATGTAATCTTTTGTCCCACAACATTTATTTATTTATTTAAAATATTAATAAGGCTACTTTTCTCTCAAATATACTCCAAGGAACATAAAATAGCTGTAACGATTTACTAAAAGTCACAATACAGCCAGAAAGGACAATAACAGTTCCTCCCAAGTAGCAATTATCTAACCATATCATCAATTAGATCTACAGTAGAAAAAACTAGTGTGTTAGGGACATATTAGGAAAAAATTTGTGCTAGTTTTCTGAATCTGGGGCTTTTTTGGAGGGGAGTGGAATGGAAGAGCATCCAATCAATGTGAGCTCGGTTGGAGCTGGTCCCTTATAAAGTCCACCTCCCAGCTTTCTTTTACCCTTTCTTTTCTCATTTTAATGTTGTTCATCAACTTACTGGATACTCGGGGGGGGGGGGGGGTTTACTTTATTGCAAAGAGCAACTGTGAACTTGCATGAAATGTGGCTACAGTTTCAGCAATTATTTTAGGTCTGCAACTGTTTCCAGACTAGCAGAGAAAGACATCAGCTGTGCCTGCCACTTCCCATTGTAGTGTCCACCCTGCATCACAATGAAGATTGCGCCAGATTTCAGCTTCCTCACCACTGTTTTCCTTCTTTGCATATTTTGAGCATTCCCAATTGGATGGTAGTATGCAGCTGTGGCAAAACTAATAGAACATTTCCAACTACATAAAGAATGACTTTGTTGAAGGAAGATGGTTTTGTTGGTAGACTATAAGATGGTAGAATTGAATGGTTCTTTTTTAGAACTATCGTCTGTTGCAAGATAGTCATCTGTAAGAAAGCATTTTCTTTTTGTAACATGTTTTATTCTATCAGTGTAGCTGCCACAGCTTTGTGGACTCTTCTTTCTGAAAATTAAAAAAAAAGTTCTGCTCTCCTCACATTCAAAAGTGCCTTGCATTGGTGGTTTGTAGCAGTCCCGCTACATGGTTCATAGGTCATCAGAATTTCCACTCTGGACCAGTAGTTTTGAGAATGAGCTGAACAAAGAGAATACATGTTCTAATGAATGCTAAAAAAATGTAGTTGAAACTTTCAGTTTATTTTTAGTCGCTTCAGAAAAACTGTTTCTAAAACATGTAATGGTATCACAGAATGTTGGGTCACAAAAGTCTTTTCCCTTTCTCTGGGACTCAAATGTCATTTTTGTCCCACCTCCAAAGTCACTTTTCTGTTCCTGTTTGAACCATGGTATCCTCTCCACTCAGCAACTTGTTTTTCTTCAAAAACAAAGTCTGACATTTGGAAGTGATTCCCTTTTTAGGAAATGTTCAGATTAATTGCATAAATGACTCTTTAAGGGGTCTGCAACCTGTGGCTCTCCAGATGTTCTTGTCTACAATTCCCATCAGCCCCTGCTGGCATGGCCAATTGGGGCTGATGGGAATTGTAGACCATGAATATCTGGAGAGCCACAGGTTGCAGACTCCTTAGTTGCTGATTTTTCTTTTTTGAGTGAACCAGGGGTGTAACGAGGCAGCCCTGGGCAAACTGTAGCCCTGGCCAAAACCTGAGTTGGATGCCCCCCCCCCCCAATGGGCGGCCACTCCACCACAACCAATTTGTTTTGCACCAGGACATTGGTGCCTGCAGGGGGTGCATTTTTAGACATATCAGCACCAAAATTTCAGCATATCATCAGGAGACTGTCCTCATGCTACTTCCCAGGTTTGGTGAGGTTTGGTTCAAGGAGTCCAAAGTTATGGACTCCCAAAGGGGGTGCCCCTATCCCCCATTGTTTCCAATGGGAGCTAATAGATGGGGGCTACAGTTTTGAAGATCCATAACTTTGGCCCCCCTGAACCAAACTGCACCAAACCTGGGGGGTATCATCAGGGCAATCACCTGATGAGACCCTGAAAGTTTTGAGACTGTGCCTTCAGAAATGTGCCCCTCTCAGTTTGCAACCCCCATTGATTAGTAATATATAGGTTCATCGTAGTACAAAGATTCTTTGGCAAATTTCTAGGATAAATTCCTGAAAGTGAGCTTTTGAGGATGTATCAGCATCAAAATGTCAGGGTATGATCTGGAAACTATCCTCATGGGATTCCCCTCAAGTTTGGCCAGTTTGGTTTAGGGGGTCCAACTGGACCCCTCAAATGGGCCCCATCCCAAAGCATTCTTTGCTAAGGAGGTGGGGGCTACCCTTGGCGGGTCCATAACTTTGGGCCCCCTGAACCAAACTGCATTCGTAATCTTTAAAGTGCCATCATGATAGTCTCCAGATGATACCCTGTGCCTGGTGCTGATACGTCCAAGAATGCCCTCCCCGCAAGAACACCCCAAAATTTGCCAAATAATCTTTGTTCTGCATTGGTTTTTCTGAATTAAGGTCAATGGGGGTTGCAGGCTGGGGGGGCACATTTCTGTAAGACACAGTCTCTGTGCTTTCAGGGAGTCTCATCAGGAGACTTCCCTATCGATACTCTGTGGCTTGCGTGCAGTTTGGCTCAGCGTGGGCAAAGTTATGGACCCTCAAAACTGTAAGCCTCCCCCCCCCCATCCTCCTATTAGCTCCTATTGCTCAACAATGGGGGATAGGGGCACCCCCTTTGAGAGTCCATAACTTTGGACTCCCTGAACCAACCCTCACCAAACTTGGGGGGTAGCATAAGGACAGTCTCCTGATGAAACGCTGAAATTTTGGTGCCGCTAGCCTGAAAACTGCGCCCCCTGCAGGCCAAAAATGAAAAACCACTAAAATACCCAAAAACGAACCCAGCATTTTGATGCCCCCCACAAGGTGATGCCCTGGGCAGCTGCCCACCTTGCCCAATGGGCATTACGCCAGTGGAGTGAACATCTCTTCAGAGAGTTATATTAAGGAAGTCAGTGCAGAAGTAAAATCAGAAAAGTGGGTGTTATAAATAGCTCTGGTAAGAAAACAGGCGTTTGCCTGGTTCATATTTTAAGGAATATAGGCCTAAAAATATTCTAAGGGAATATACTTGAAATATTACCTACAGTGAATTACTTAACTGTGAAGTCACCATATGATTTGATGTGGACGTTTCTGTACACAATGAAATAGTAATCTGACTGCTCTTCAGTTTTATCTCCAGAGCTGAACATAGAACTCAATGTGATTTACAAGCAAGCTTAAAAACATGATGTTCTAGTAACTGGATATCTCTCATTCATCTAAGTCTTAAGCTGTGTATTTCTATCTATTCTTACCCCTCCCCCTGAATACTACAGACGAATGAGAGGTGTTGATTGTTCTGTTTTGTCTTTACACAAATAAACTTTTGTCTTTGCCAGTTTTAGTTTCCTTCCTACTACAGTGCCTAAATTTTAAAGTTGCAAGGTTAGCAATCATTATAACAGGCAGCAGAAATGAGAACGTATAAACTGTATGGGAGGCAGTGCCAGTTTTGTGATTGTCATGTTGTTACAAAAACAGCTAGGGATAGTGTTACCAATTACAGACAGAAATTTCTGGATAGTTGCGGGTGGTGCCTGGGAAGGAACCTCAACTGAGATGTGATGCTACAAAAGCTTCCATGTACTTTGGAGGAACTGATTTGTGTAGTCTGGAGATCACCTGCAATTTCGGAAAAGTTATAGGCATCAACTTCAGGTTAGTAACACTAAATGGGGAGTAATATAAATCAGGGCAACACCTTTATTCATTTTGGGAGGAGTTGTGGAATGGTATTGGTATTGGTAATACTACCATGGTATCGTAGTATTCTGGCTGTTGCTTAATTTTGATTGGTGCTCTTGCTGCACAGTTACATCATCTTGGTGTGCATTGTGTTCACTGCTGGATGTTGACACAGTTGCCTTCTGTGTTGGTGTTAGTTTTATTGATATTATTTTGCTTTTTTTTTTTACACTAGGAGTGCATCATTGTTGGCTGTGACGTGGCAGCTGCTGATGTGGCAGTTCAGGAAGCTAAATTTGATGTTATGTCCCAGCATAGTTATCGACATCAAAGTTCTTCAACTAAAAATAACACTGTGACCTCTAGTAGTAAATATAACTAATTTATTCTTTGGCTTTTATTCTAGTTAAATCATAGCAGCATTGTTGTAGAGAAAATGTCATAAATTACTATCCATGTTTTTTTATTCCTCACGAACATTAAGGAAGTGTGAGATACCTTATGATTCTTGTGATATAATTAAGAAAGAAAACTTATCTGGGAAAGGGATCACAGACATTAGCAGAAAGACAAGAGTCAAAAATTATGCTGTTTGTAAAACAGATAACACTACAATCTGCAGATTGCTTATGTCAGCACATCGCTCTAACTTACTTTATTTATATGAAAGTCTGTGAGTAATTTGCTAGCCAGTAATGCAATCCTGAGCAGAGATACACTCTTCTAAGCCCACTGACTTCAATGGACTTTGCTCAGCATGGCAATGTGATTTGTGAATGGAAGATAAAAATCATTCTCTTTTCAGTGTTGTGTATCAAATCAGCCCTCATCTGGATAGTCCAGGCTAACCCATTCTTGTCAGATGTTGAAAGCTAAGGAACAAAAGAAAAACTGCTGCACCAAGCTAAGAAGGGTCAGCTGTGGTTAGTATTTGGATGGAAGCAGTGGTGGGATTCAAATAATTTAACAACTGGTTGTTTACAAGCACCATTTTAGCAACCGGTTCTGCAAAAGTGGTGGGAACCTGCTGAATCCCACCACTGGATGGAAGACTACTGGGGTCACCATGCAAGGCAGGCAATGGCAAACCACCTCTGAATGTTTCGTGCCTTGAAAACCCCACGGGATTGCTATAGAATATTGTTTACTGTCGTCTGCTGCCTAATATTGCAAAGTATTTTTTAGACCTGGGAATTTACTAGAACAACTATGTGAATTTACTAAAACAACTATGTGAATTTACTAGATTGGGAGGTGCGGGTAGGAGGGAAATGATTAGATGCTTGGTATCCGTTGTCCCATATTTAATTTTGATATGAAAACAAAAATTGTTTGAAAGCTTGTGCCCATGAAATGACAGAGCATGATAGAGAAGGACAGTTTTTTACTGAGATAGTGCAATTCTAAATAGAGTTGCACCCTTCTAAGCCCATTAGTTTCAGTTGACTTGGGACAGTGTAATTTTGTTTAGGATTGCACTGTTAGTCTATTGCAGCAAGAAATGCCATCTTAAAGACTAAGAAAATATGCCACGATATGAGGAATCTTGTAGAGTTAATAGAAAGTCTTCCTTTGCCATTTTTATTGGAATCATTTTTGTTGTTGTTTTAAAGGAAAACCTAATATGGTCCTATCAAAGAGGCTTAGCATATGTGTAAAAGTGTGTTTGTGATTATATTAACTATGAGAAGCAGATACTGGATTGGCCAGCTACAACTGGGGCCTTAGAGCCACATTTACCATTTGTGGTGAATTTGAGAGGCTGGTCTGGGAAGTCATTTAAGCAGCCCATTTCCAGTGAGAGATCAGATAATGGTCAGTGAAAACAGCAATCCCAAAAGCCTGAAAGTGCTAACAGTAGTCAATAACATGGCTACTAATCTTTAAACTGAATCATGACATAATGATATCCTTAACACTGAGGGGAGACTATTTTTCTAAATGTGTCTGCAGCAGACAGACATGAGATAGATATGCATTGAGAAACAGTGACCGGAATGAAATTGTACTGGACAGGCAATAAGAAGTGTTGGTGTTCTCTCAGTGTGTAATGAGAAATGTATTTTGTTAAAATGAGGCTTTACTAAATACCATAGTGAAGCATTGTATTACATCTTTTTTTGATTGCCACATTGGTAACAATTTAGGTGTAATCACTACCAAATGTTGCCAGTTTGCTGCCTGGGTATTCCCTAACCTTGACATTCACTGGTGAATCAAGAGACTGCCACTTCTTCAGAAGTGTAACATGTGGAGAGTGGAATGGAGAGCAACTGTCAAGATGTGATTGTGAAGGTAAATAGTTAGGTAAATTACATAGTGTATTACCAGATTCAGTGCACAGGACACAAGTGGAAATAGCCTATGCACTCCCAAACATGCCAGCTGGGTGACCTTGGCCTAGTCACAGCTTCTCGGAGCTCTCTCAGCCCCACCTACTTCACAGGGCAATAGTTGTGAGGGGGGAAGGGCAAGGAGATTGTAAACCCCTTTGAGTCTCCTACAGGAGAGAAAGGGGGGATATAAATCCAAACTACTACTACTTGGTCTGAGATTGCAAATGCTTTAGCAGACCAGGTGCTCGAGAGCAGCAGCAGCAGCAGCAGCAGAAGGCCATTACTTTCACATCCTGCATGTGAGCTCCCAAAGGCATCTGGTGGGCCACTGCGAGTAGCAGAGTGCTGGACTAGATGGACTCTGGTCTGATCCAGCAGGCTCGTTCTTATGGAGGCATTCTTGTTTTTGAAATATTAAAATCTGAATTCCCCAGAATTCCCCCACAACTCAAGCGGCAGAGCTGGGACTCAAACCCGGTTCCTCCAGATCAGAATGCACCTGCTCTTAGCCACTGCTCTTAGCCACTACGCCACTGCTGCTGCTCCTAGCCCTCTTAACCACAACGCCACTGCTGCTCCTAGCCCTTCAGTTACTGCCTCTGATAGACTAATCAGCCAAGTCAGACTATGGCTGGGGAGCCAAGGTTTTGTCTACCACCTTGATGGCTGTTATGAGATTAGAAAGGCGAGATGTACATTGTCTTAAATAACTAAAAATAATGCCTAGGAACTGAGTTAGAACAGCATGTTCCTTTATTTTAGTAAGTACCTTTTCCATCAGCTAGTTCCCTCAGAAGTTCCCTATGTAGTGTGTAGTAATGCACTGCTGACCCAGCAGCACCGTGGTAGAACGTTGGGACGCCAACGGACCTACGGCCTTGCTGGTCGCACCAAGACTCTACTCCCTCATCCCCTACAAGGAGCCACGTGGTCATGAACTGCCCGCCTGAATAATCGGGCTTAGGGACAATGGTCTTGCCCCCAGGTGAGGATTAGGCTCAGACGCTTACGCTCCTCTCCGCACGTAGCCAGGTGAGATCATGCATCAGATGATGATCTCCAGGTCTCCCGGTCTCCCGCTCATCTCCCTACCCACCTCCTTTACACGCCCACAATGAAACCCTAATAAAAGGTGCCAGAGACCAGCATTGAGAGAGCTGTTCAGGATCAATAAACCTCAAGGCTTCCTGTTGCTGACGCTTCCACCAGATGAAACCCTCCTCCGCCTCTCACGCCTTAGCTTGTAATGACTCCCAAGCGGGATGACTACAAGCTGGTGCCGGAAACCCGGAATCTTCAACCTCCACCCTGCTCACTGTCAGCTTGGGGAAGGGCCGCTGACACCGAAGTCCGTAGCTGGATCGGGCGATCCAGGGGACTACCGCTTGCGTATCGCCTGTCCTCTGATCAAGCAAGATCCAGAGACATCAGCCCTAGGACACTTCTCAACCGGGACGGAACACCGGGTGGAGTATGCTGGGAGCTTGCAAAAGCAGGGCTTATGACAAGACGCTGATCTAACTGAAAGGCATTTAACGCGCAGGGTCCCCGTAAAGAGAAGCGGAGCTGCGAAATTGGTTGAGGAGATTGAAGCTCAGTGTCCATGGTACCCAGAGGGGGGGGACATTGAATCTTAAGGATCTGGAAAACATCGGGCGACTCTTTCTCGCGACACAGAGCCTCGCTACGATGTCACTGCTACCGGATCGTGGAGACAATGTTCTTTGTCGCCATCAGCCTGCAGACCCATGGCTCCCTTGCTGTAGGCCTCCTTTCGACTCTTTCACCTTCAATTTCAACCTCCGAATTTTCTATCCTTAAATTGGACTTCGTCCTCCTTCTGCCCCCTCTGCTGCTTCAATCTATTAAACTTCTCGCTCATAATACGCCTCCCCCGTTCCATTTTCATTTCTTCCTCGGGCCATCTGCACTCCTCACAGGCCATCGCTACCGGCGCTGGTTTTCGAAAACTCAAGCGAGAACGATAGCCACCATCTGGCAGAAGAAAGAAACTCCTTGACGGAAGACGATGCCGAGATTCTTGCATTGTGCCCCGGCCCATTTCCCACAGTGATACCGAGGGGAGGGTGGCGCTATTCGGGCGGGTTGTCGAAAGTATCGCCTCTTAAGCTACAACATCCTCACTGAGCTCCCGCAAAGCCGGGCGAAGACGAGGAGCCACTGTAGCCCCTATGTGAGAGGTATGCTAGAGGCGGTCATGCGAGGAATCACTTAATGGTTCCGACGTACTGGAAGACCACCTTCCGCGATGCTCCTGAGCCCTGCACAACAATTTCTAGATCTGGGAGAGCCGAAGTTCGGGCCAGCAATGCTTTTAGCAGGCAGTCGCCTCCCAAGGCGCTTCTTTACACAGTCAGCCAGCTTAATGGCTTCGGCGCCTTCAGTAACCCTGCAATCAATCAGATCGCCCTGCCGGTGGCCACACCCCACGGCTCTTCTGAATGCCTCTACAAGGCGCTTTTGAAAGTCCCCCACCACACAGCCAACCCAAAGTTTTTCTAGCACCTCGCAGAAGCCTCAAGATTCCTATGCTGAGTTTGTGAACAGGCTCCAGGAGGCCCTCAAGAGGCAGGTGGTTGACAACGTAGGGAGGCTCCAGGGCGACCTCCTGCTTCTTTGCCAAGGAGAACGCCTCGCTGGAGTGCCGCAAAGCTTATCACAGTGTACCTAGGAAGGAACCCCGAAGCTGGCCGCACATGCTCAAAGCTTACCAGGATATCGGGTCTTTTCGCCCATCAAGCTGGGGCCTTTCTAGCCGGGCCGCTCTCTCCGCTGCCATGAGACAGCCCTCAGACGAAAGTGTCTCACTTTGTGCGTAAAACCAGGACATTTCCGGAGGAACTGGTAGGCTGCCCAGTGGGGCCCACAACCCTGACGGAGGAGGGTTCTCCCTCAGAGGGCTTAAGGCCCCCCAGGAAAGTCTAAGACCGGAAGGCTTCCCAATGCCCTCGGCTAGGTGGCCTCGCGGCACCGGCATCTCCCCCAGCCTCGAACCAAGATCCTCAAGCACCTCGTGACCCTTCCCCCCTGAGCTCCCCATGCAGATCTTCGGGCTGTCCCAGCTTCAGTATAGTGATCCCATCCCCACGGGAGACCATTGGGCTGGGGTCTTGCCAGCTTGCTCCCTCCCTACGCTCTGGTACTTCCTGCTCTGCTAACCCCTTCTACTTCCAAAGTCACTATGCTCTCTCCCGCCCAGTGCCCCAGAGTGGGCACGCATTTCTGCAATCTCTGCAGAGTCCACAGTCACTCGAATTGTAAATAGAAGGAAATGTTGACGGAAGAGAACGCTTAACATTCTGAACACTATGCCCAGTCAGTCTCATATTATCCAAGAGGACTGCCGCTTTGAACCCTCCTCTCAGAATGCCCCATAGCCACCCACGTGGACAATGAGGTATTGAAAGGGGAAGATGCTCGCAGACAATGGCCTTAAGCCAAAAGTCCTTCGTCAGGAAGAAGAAGCCCCTGGCTCCTCTCCTTCCAGCTGTAAGGTTCAAACCAGATCTCATAGCCTCTTGGAGCCTGTGCAAAGCCTCTAAGCTCAAAGCCTTCCCAGTGGCAGCAAAATCAAGCCAGCACCTCAGAGAGAGCAAAATCTCAAATCAGAGCTAAGTAATCCTCCTCGCTACTTTATATGTGCTCTGTATGCTCTATATGTATAAATTCTGTATGTCTTGCCCCCTTTCAAGAGAGAGACCCCTAAAGTTTTCCCTCATAGGGGATTTTTTTCCATTGCTTCTAAGCTAAGTGCCTTGTGCTTCAATTAAAAGTTTTTCTCCTTCTGATTATGTGTGCCAATGCTCTTTGAAAGGCTTCACTTCATTATGGCAGCATCTCAGCTTTAAACGTGGGACACACAGCTCGTATGTTTCATAGGATACCGGATGGACCTGCTTCAAGTCAGCCTCCATCTTAGTTTCTTAAACCTTTCAAAACTTTTCTTCAAACTCTCCCTTGGAGAACCTTTTTTCCTTCTCGGGCCCATCTGAGCCTGGCTACACTCGCTACACATTACGGGCGAAAGTTTACATATGATGTAGCTGCCAAAATCATTTTCTATGTTCCCACATTCCTCTTGCTGAGCCCCTTGGCTGGGGCCAAGCAGTGCCAAGGGGGGTCTCAGTGCCACACTCTTATCTTTACACAGGTGCCTCCGCCTGTGAGGGTAGGAAGCGAAAGCTCAAACCGCTGTGTGTCTCTTAACGGGAGGGGAAGGTAGAGCTTGACTTCCAAACCCTTTCCCCCCCTGCCTTCCTTTCTGCACACCCCTCCTCTTTCTAATGGGCTGGACGCGACCCCACCTCTAGAGATTCTAGGATCTGGATAAAGGGTTTTTTGCAAACCCCTCTTCACTTTGCTCCTGTGATCAAACCTCAAGCCCAGGAACTGTTTTCTTTGCATCTTCTCTGTATTCCTTTCCTATAGATGCTATATTACGCATATGACTATAATTGTGAATTGTTCTGCCGTTGTTGCAAAACCCACTCTTTAGACGGGTGATTGGGATCGCTTTACAAAACAAACATCCTGACCTGGATATGACCTCTCCCTTCTCCTGCAAGGCTTTCCTTCGGGCAATTCCCTGCCTTGTATCTCTTAACGCCTTTGAATGTTGCAAGTGATTGTTGGTCGGAATGGGCCAACTGGCTACTTAACGAAAGCTTGGCTAAAACAAACGAAAGAAAGGGGAGTAGTTCCCCCCCCCTATTGACCCAATCAAGGTCTCATCCAGCAGACCATATTGACCCAATCAAGGTCTCATCCTCTCATCCAGCAGACCATATCCAAAGTACTCTCTATTCTTCTATCAAAATTGCCCTACTTCCCACTCAGGGCTCGAGCTTCCATTGTCATCTATAAGGACTCAACTCAAACAGCACGCTAAAACCCCTAGGAAAAAAGCTGCTATTTTGTCTTTTTTTCTCTTCCATACAGGAGTCCAGCTCACCATGCCAGACCAGCTCCCATCCCCGGAGATGGAGCCAGCCTCCCTGGAGGATCCTCGACTCCTCGGCCAGCTCTGTCGAGAGGGCCCGATTGCCCCAGCCTGGGGCCCGAGATGGGAGGGATCTCTCTGGAGCCAGCACACCCATTCTTCCACAAGGATCACAGCCCCCACTGGCTGGGGCCACACCCTGGGGAACGGGCAGCCTGGGCCAGCTGTGGCTCAGAGGTTGATGCCGCGGTTGCTGCTCCTCATCTACAATCGCCATTCTCTCCCTCTCTGCGCCTCTGGCTGAAGCTTGGAGTTGCAGCCAGGGACATTCCTGATAGATTAACCCTTGAACTCTCCGCTGTTCTCAGCCGCTTTGAATATTGTTGGAACACGCTTCTTCACAACCTTTGCTCGTGGAGAATCACTTCGAACCTGCAATGCTAAAGACTACTAGTAGCTCTCCTATGCTCTTGAGAAATCCATGGACTCTAACGCCATCGGCTTCTGTAGCTTTGGTAGTCAAACAGCAAGAGCCATGCATTGACAATTATGCAAACTAATGGGTTGCCTTCCTTCCTCGCATCATCCAGCCTAGTATGTATCAAGCGCAGTAGCCATGCTCTTTTATTGTTTAAATTCATTGCATGCCTAATTTTTTGAAGTTATGTTATTTGTTATTGCTACAGCATTCGCCGTCTGTCTGCCGGGATCTCTGCTACCCCAGGTCCCACCCCAGTGGAGCCCGGACGCCGGCCCGGCTTCTGCCTTGCTCGGGATCCCTCCTGTCGAACGACGCTGTCGCCTCTCTCTCCAAGGCGGAGCCTGTCTCCCTCGCGAACTTCCCTTGTGTGGAGCCCCCCCCGGACTCTTGTTTCCTGTAACACCAAGACTATTGGCCGGGTTGGCCTGTGCCCTGTAAGCCTATCAATTCTACCTCCATTGCTCTGGACGCTTCTGGCTCTCCTCGAGCAGCAGGAATTTCCGCTGCTTCTACCCCAGACAATCGCGGCGTACGCTATTGATTACTTATTATTGTTATTCACATCACCAAGGTTGTGAGAATGTACATAATATGCTGTTGTTCTAATCTTTCTGATAATTCCCAATTGATCTCATATGAAAGCACGCGGAGCTGCAAGAAGTTGTATCTAATCTGAAGTATGATGTTTTGTCTCATTGGTGGTCAGCCCCTCTGGAGCTGGCTGTCGGGAGGGATGGTTGAGTGCTATTGTACAGCTCTGCATTGGTTTAATTGTGTGCCTCGCTATCGGATCTTGTTTCGCCTAATGTGTGTCTAATATTGCCTGTGTAACGCAGTAAGAAGCCCTCAATTTCCCTACCCCCCGCAGCCAAGTTCTAATGTTACATTGCAGTTTGGTCCGCTGACCAGACGGCTTTGAGGATTGACAAGTCTGCCCTTTTAAATCGCCTCTTAGCATTTCGTCCCCTTTTCTAAAAAAAATGCAAAAGGAGGAGATGTAGGGTAAATGCACTGCTGATCCCCAGCAGCACCAGGTAGAACAAGTTGGGACGCTTCAACGTGACTCCACTTCTGCCTTGCTGGTCGGTGACCGCACCCCCCCACCTCTCATCCCCCCTAAGTGAGTCACGGGTCATGAACTGTTCTGGCTCAGTCACCGGGCGCAGGGACAATGGTTGGTCTTGCCCCCCAGGTGAGGATTAGGCTCAGGACGCCACGCCTCTTCTCCGGCAGACGTAGGCCAGGTGCGGAGATCATGTATCAGATGATGATTCCAGGTCTCCCCGGCCCTCCCCGCCATCTCCCTACCCACCTCCTTTACACGTTTCCACAATGAAACCTCCTAATAAAAAGGTGCCAGGTTCTCAGCACAGGTGAGGAGTTGTTGTGATCACTCTAAATTCCTACGCTTCCTGTTATGACGCTTCTCCACTCAGATGAAACTCCCTCCTCGCCTCGCCTCTATTCCTTAGCTGCACGACCCCAAGTGGGGATGACTACAGTAGTGAGATCCATTTTTTTTTCTTAAATTCACAGGTAAAAACACCTCCGAACAAAATGTAAAGAGCTTCCTATGTTAGACTGCTACTGTTTGCATAGTTTCTCAACTAAACAGACTGTATCAGTGGTGGCGAACCTATGGCACGAGTGCCAGAGGTGGCACTCAGAGCCCTCTCTGTGGGCACGCACAGAGTCTCCCCCCCCCCCCACATCTAGGCTGGCCTGGGCCACTGGGCTCGATTAATAGCATTTAACCTAAGACCTAGTTTTGGGGAAGCAGTGTAGGTAACCCTGTTCAGCGCTGTTAAACCCTACTGATTTTCATGCAAAGAACTAAAGCACAATCCTTTACCTGGGAGTAAGCTCAGTTGCTGCCAATGGGGTTTGCTTCTGAGTAAACCCTGCTAGGGTCGTGATTCACCCGTTGGAAGAGTTGCATGGTTGCTTCAAAGCAAAGCCACCGACCACAACCAAGCTTACTCCTGAGTAACGCACGCCTTGGAGCCAACCGTTTTTTCTAAACTAAAACCTCAGTATTCAGGTTAAATTGCCGTGTTGGCACTTTGTGATAAATAAGTGGGTTTTGGGTTGCAATTTGGGCACTCGGTCTCAAAAAGGTTCGCCATCACTGGACTATATTGTGCAAAGTAACATTATGCCTGAGGTGTTTCTTAATTCTGTTCAGTTTCTTCTTATTCTTCTTGTTGCTGCCACATAAATGCTCTCCAGGATGACTTTCCAGCCTAGTTCAGTCAAGACTAGCTTCACGTATGCTGAAAGTTAATACTTGTTTACCTGTTGCTGGCTGCTGGAGCCGCTCTCCTTTTGTTCAGACAGCAACTGCCACCATGGCCTCTAATAGCTGAGAAAGCAGATTTGTGTGTTGCTGGACTTACTGTCCTCACATAGGCTTTATTGGTTCCCTCCCCTCAGCCTCATTGGCTAGCAGCTTCTAGCTTGGCTCAGCTGACTGGGTGTCGAGATAGGGTGATACAGCAACGTGGAATTAACTTCTTGTTCTCGTTCCCAAATCCAGTTTTGTTTAACCTGGCATTTTGCCAACTTTGTAAAGTCTTTGTGCTGTCCTCTTGTGCCACAGCAAGACAGGACAGAGATGGGCCAATTTCAGTAAACAGTTTCTTCCTTGACTTTTCTTTTATGTGTATATTAATAGGAAGGAAGAGGAACAATTAAAACCTCTTGACGTTTTCTTTTTAGCTCATTCCAGCCCATTAAAAAGGTTAAATGCTGCCGAGTAAAAGGGAGGCACAGTCACAGACTTGCTCCACAAGGAGAAGGGAGGCTTTAAAAACCAGCAGGCTCCCTGTGTGATGGTTTCAAGCACTTGCAGCTTTTGTTGACCTTAGGAAGGCAAGCTGCCCCCCCCCCCATCTAAAATCAGGTCACTAGCTCAAGAGTTCATTGTGGTACACTGAGACTCCAAAGCCTGACAGTTCTATTTACTGCCACCAAATGCCCTGCAATTTAAGGTTTGGCCCTCACTGGAAAAGTTTGTGCAGTCCGTTACAGCTTCAGCTTCATAGAATGGCTATAAATAGCTTTCAGCGGGCCCTCACTTTGAATGCTAGTCTTGCCCCCTCTCTCTCCAGTCGTAGTTAATGACTAGAACAAGCGGCAGGCCCATGAGGAACCACAGGATGTAGAACCACCTGGGAATCCTAGTGACACTTCTCTTCAGGATTCTCTAAACTTTGAGAGGTCTGAGTCAGTCAATTTTTTGTTCATTTCATTCCCCTTCCAACTGACCAACAGTCCATCCCTTCTAGAGCATATTTTGGTTTATCAAGCGGTGGTCTCTCTTTGTTTTATTTCTTTTTGGTTAATTTTTAAAAAGTATTTTTAGTAGCTGAGAACCTCTTGAGAATGTAAAGATCACTGCTGCTAGCCAGGCAGAATGGAGTCGCCTACTCTTCTTTCCTTCCATGAAGCGGTGATCTTCCATTTCCCCTCCTTCTGCTGGGGAGCTGGGGCTGGAGGTGGGCCAGACGTAGGGGAAGGCAGTCAGGCAACTGCCCTCTGGCCTCCACAGCTAGTCATAGAGTGACACAGGGGACTGTGGTAGAGAGCAGGAATATCACTTACTACAGCTAATCTGGCTCAATCCAGGACTTGTTCAAAGACTCATTTGGCACCCTGCCAGGGTTTGCCTAATGGACAGGCCAGCTGTTCAGTGAGTGTAACTACAGTGGGACCTTGGTAATCGCCGGTAACCCGTCCGGCAGTGCTCAGTGAACTCAGAAACCAGCGTAAACCAAGGCTATGCCGTTTGCTCATGTGCTACGCAAACGGTGTAGCAAATTTACACAAAATGCATAAATTTGCACAAACAGCATAGGGGAACACTGAGGCGCCCGGTGACAACTGAGGAAGAAAAATGGCTGAGCACAACTGATGAACTCCGAAACCGGCATAAACCGAAGGCGCTGATTACCGAGGTTCCACTGTACTAGAAAAAAGATTTATGTTTAACTGTATAGTTAAGCAGAAGCTGTTTTCCTTTTTAATATTTCATTTTACGTTTCCCATTCCAAATTTCCATCCACTTGGGTATTTCAACTGCTTAGAAATGAATCTTTCAAACTATCTCTTTTACTAAGATCCTTGTGTTTGTCCCCCCATGCACCGCCCTATAGCTCTGTTCACTTTTAAAGAGTGTTGCGAAGGAGTGGAAATGTTGCGTTGTAGAAATGAGGAATGTTACGTTGTGGAAATGTTGCATTGTGGAAATGAGGAAGTTGTCTGGTTCTCTTCTGGGGCAGGAAAGAGATATTTCCCCTGCCTTATACATGCTCAGAAGCAGACACTCAAGGTTGATCTGGAGCAGTCCACCAGTGTCATACAGAGTTGCTCGCCATTCTCAGTGATGTCACAGTACCCACAGCTGCTGTGACTCAGGCTCAGAGGTGGGATCCAGCAGGTTCTCACAGGTTCCTGAGAGTAGGTTACTAATTATTTGTGTGTGCCTAGAGGGAGTTACTAATTGGATAGATCAGGGGTAGGGAACCTTTAACACTCAAAGAGCCATTTGGACCCATTTTCCATGGGAAAAGAAAACACTTGGAGCCGCAAATAATTTTTGACATTTAAAATAAAGATAACACTCTATATATAGGCTTTTTTAACCTTTTACTCCGCTCATTCTGAGGAGCGCATGGATGCGCCCGCCCTGCTGCCTGCAGGGCGGGCAAGGATGAAGCCGGTGGCTTGGCCTCACCGGCCACTGGGAAAGCGCCCGCCCCGCTCCAACGGGGCGGGTGAGAGGGGAAGCCCGCGGTGCAGCCCAGTCGACTGTGGGCAGTTGGTGCACCCGCCCTGCTGCCTGCAGGGCGGGCAAGGATGGGGCCGGCAGCTTGGTTTGTGGAGCCACAGTGCAAGGGCAGAAGAGCCGCATGCAGCTCTCGAGCCACAGGTTCCCTACCCCTGGGATAGATAGATAAACCTTTATTAGGCATAGAATCCATATAACAGCCAACATTGTCCAAACAAGTATCCCATACATGAGAACCATCGCAGGTAATCATTTCAAAGTTTCTATAAGGAACCTAGCTACAAAAGTTAAAATCTCGTTACTAATTGGTGATTTTGCCACGTGATTTTTGCCTAAGTTATGCCCCTCCTCTCAGCAGTAGCGTGCAGAACTTGAAGCAATCTAGCAGGAGGTGCACCAGCGTGCATGGCAGCCTGCATCTGCGTGCATTCGTTTCCCACCCAAGGACAGGCGCAGTGGCTGCGTTCTTGCCACAGCCCCGCCCGGGAATACCCCGCCCAGCCCCATTGGCACTACGCCACAGTTTGAATCCCACCACCATGGGAACCTGTTACTAAAATTTTTGGATCCCACCACTGGTCAGGCCTAACCACATGTATGCACAGTGGGTCTAGTAAGAGTAAGGTCTGATGTATTGTCAAAGGCTTTCACAACTGGAATCAACTGGCTGTTGTGGGTTTTCCAGGCTATGTAGCCAAGGTCTGGTATAAAAATAATCTTTCTTGCCCACTTCTGTTACAATAGAACCTGCCTTTCCATTACAGCAGGATGCTGATTTATCAGAGAATCTTTTTTGTGCTTATGTTTTAACTGCTCTTGTACATGATGGGCAAGATTTAATACTTTGTATTTTCTACTGAAACACTGTGTCGTCGTCCATACTGGTGTTGAAGCAGAGCAAGAACTGCTCATGGGTCTCCCATAAAATGCTAGAAAAGGAGAATTTAAAATGTTTACTCCCCAATGTGGAGGGAGAAAAGGTGCCAAATGGGGCAGGTGAACTGGAAGTAAAGAGTCGGTGTAGATATTGTTGCTTGAATGGGTGAGGAAAACATTGTGAGGGTTGGGTGAGCTGGGGTGGGGTGAGGTAGAATATATGGGAGGGCAGGAGGGTTCTTTAGACCATTTTCTTCATATGTTCATGTGTGCAGCGTGTGCGCACAGAAATACAAACTAGAAGTGTATGTAGATACAGAGACTATGGAACAAGACGAACCACTTTGATTCTGGTTGTCATCCCTGAATAGCTTAATCATCTGTATTACCCTGCAGAATGTTCCCTGTGATCAGGCACAGAGCTTTTCTAAAATGGGTGTCTGTATGTAGGGAATGTCAGTGGCTTAGTGATAGATCACATGCTTTGTATGCAGGACGTCCCTTTTTCAATATAAAATATTTAAAATAACTGGTGTTGGGAAAGATCTTTTTTTGTTCTTGAAACCCTGGAGCTCTGCTGCCAGTCCAAGCAGATTTCATGAGTGAGATGGACCAAATCCTGACACGGTATGAGGCCGTTTTATGTACGTTCAACCTTGTTTAGTGAGTGGCTAATTATGGTAAATGATCACTTTAGTATTTGGTCATCCAAATCTGCCATGTGCTTGATAACAAATGGGGATCATCTGTAAAATACGGAGCTCTTCTGCTGAAACTGTCTCCTCAGCGGCCAGACTGCTTGCACCCAACTGGATTTTGTTCACCCTAAACTGTAGCTGTTGTAAAGAGGGTGTGTATGCGTTTTGGAAGAACTGTTTTGACCAAACTATCTGCAAAAGAAATGTTGAAATGATATCTCTCTACGTGGCTGACTTTCCCTCCTCTTCTTTCCCTTTCTGTTTAGTGGCAGCATTTTGTAAGCTTTTTGGCACTGGCTGTTCCTTGGTGCTGCCTTTCTTTATTATGTGATTAAAATGCCCTGTTCATTGGTGGCACTTTCTAATCTAACTTAAGCCATTCTAGAGTCCCTGTTCTGTCATTACTGTGCTTTGTTTGGTCCCGTTTACAGAGAGTGTACTTTACTCAGCAGATAATTGGCCATGCTGAGTCTGATAAAAGTGTTTTCTTCTGCTGTGGATCAACTGACCTGGACAGAAGTTGTAACTCATGGATATTTCTGTCTCTGATGGCAGGGAGGGGTTTGGTTTATTCATTTTTTTTGTCTTTTGCACTAGAAGCATTATCTCCACTAGATGTTTCCTAATGTTTTCCTTAGCTGTAACCATTGTGTGGCAACACAATAGAGAACTGAGTATCTCATAATTATTTTTGTCTATAGAAAATATTCTTTTTCTTAATGCTAGAACTCCTGCTTGATTTTGAGCAAGGGGTGATTGTTCCCTAAAATCAGCTGTCGAAATAGTCTAAGAAAAAAGCCTTCCTTCAGACATGTGTGTTAGATATTTCAGCACCCAACTTCCATTTATTTACCTTAATCCTGAGGAAAAGAATAAATATTTAATCACAGCTCCAAGTCCACTGGCACTAACATCTGCTGGGACAAAAGAGCTGTTGGCCTAGAAAGTGGAGCACCATTGTTTCCAACAAATGCAGAATTGCTTTTATTAACAGAGAAACTATTTGGTTGGCAGCCATATTTCTGCTCTGGGGCTAGCAGGGGTAATATTAGATTTCTCCCTGAAAGTCCTGAGTTCAAATCCATGTCCTGCTTCATCTTTTGTACAATGAGAATATTTTTTCCCATTTATGAATACATATTAAAATGTTAGTGTGTCCCTGCAGGGAACTCTGAGAGAAATGTAGATATTTATCTCATATTATTTATGATGATATTGCCTTCGTGGCAGTAAATGAGGAATCTTCCATGACTGGAAGGACTCTTCTTTGAATGAAAAATCCTTTACTTAACAGAAGGGTATTTTAGGCTACATATTGTAGAACCACAGTGAAGGGACCAGACTGGCCTCTATAGATGGGATGCTGTTTCTCAGAAAGTTCCAGTCTTTGTCTCTAATAGTTTTTGATAATAGCAGTATCTTCGGAAGAGTCTCTTCAGATGACATTAGAGCATTGGTTGGGATATAAGAGAGAAGGTGTTATTCCTTGTAACTGGGGGCCAGATGCATAGGGTTTTGACAGGCCAAAACAGTAGCAATTTAACTTTATTAATTTTCATTATTTTTCATTTACCTCTTTATTCCTCCTCTACTCATTTACTTGGTTAATCAGGCTACTTCAAGGCTGGTACTACTACTGGGCAGCAAGAAATACTGGTGCAGCCCAGAAATCTCTCTCCTCTTCACTGGTGCATTCCTTCACCTAAAATGCTTTTCTTTAGTGCACTTTGAAAAACGTAGTCTTTGGTCTGCATTTGCAGAGTGCACCAAGGCGTTGCCCAGGGTATACCAGAAAAAGTAGTCAAGAAGGTGGCATGGGGCGGAGGGATGTTAAGATGATGGACTCTAATCTCATGCTGGTCTGTGCAGTACAATCAAAATATTTACCAATGTGAATGGATATCATTATTTTGTATTAATTATAATCAAAATGTTAATAAAAATGGCTCTTTTTTGTTCCGTTACTTTTCAGTTAATGATCGAATGCTCATTGCTAAAAACAACATTTTGAATAGCGCCTGGAACACAGTGGAGCTCTTTAAGGCCAGCCCTTGTTAGAATTCTTTACGATCTCTTAAGCCAGGGATCTGCAACCTGTGGCTCTCCAAATGTTCATGGACTACAATTCCCATCAGCCCCTGCCAGGGACTGATGGGATTTATAGTCCATGAACGTCTGGAGATCTGCAGGTTGCAGACCCCTATCTTAGGCCAATCATAGTTTTTTTTTTTTTTCGATTTCGAATACCTTTAATGGCATATAAACCGCATATACATCACAAATTTAAAACAAGTTTTACAATTTCAAGCGCATTGAAATAACACCGTTTAAAAATTTAGCCACCGCTTCCAACAGATCAAGGTTGTGGCTATTTAAAAGATATATAACCTTCTGATCATCTGTTATGCCTTCACTTCCGTACAGGGAGGGGATTATATGCTTCTTCCTATCTTTCTCATAAAGGGAACAATTCAACAGCATATGAGATACTGTTTCCACAGAACCCATGCCACAGGGGCATTTCCTTTCTTTGTGTGGAATACCAAGATGACGTCCCTGGCTAAAGGAAGAGGGCAAAGCATTACACCTAGCTAAGGTGATTGCTCTGCGCCACCGGGCCTCAACCAGGAGGTAGAGGTACCGGGCTGCAATTAACCTATCCACCGGTATTCCCAGAGAGATCGGGGAACAGGTTTTATTGGCTTCCTCTAGCATCTGTTGGAACTCTCTATCAAAAAGTCTCTTCTTAATAGCCCCATAGACCTCCTGCTCTGTTAGCATCAGCAGGTCCTCTAAGGAAATACCCAGCTCATTGAGTTTGGCTTCGATTTTAGCCCACCATTGGGTTGTGTGGAGGATGGTACGTCCCTGGGATGTGTAGTCCCGTTCATCTCGATTGAAACAGATCCTGGTCCAAAACTTGAATGTTCGACACCAGGCCAGAGTTTCCAGTCGATGCTGACCTGTTTCTAAGCACAGGACCGCATATGGGACAGAATGGGGCAAGCCAAGGATTTTGTACAGAAAGTGCGACTGAATTCTTTCAACCTCTCTGCTCCATGCCCCTATCCAGATGGGAATCCCATAAAGGATTTGTTGGCTCACTTTGGCATTAAATACTCTCAATGCCGCAGGGATGTATCCTCTGCCTTTCCCATAAAGGAAGCGTAGGAGGGCTGAGGTACTTAATCTAGGGATGGAAATGGCCCGGGTCGTATGAGATGTCCAGAAGGCCCTATGATGGTATGTGAGCCCTAGGTATTTATACCACTCCACCTGCTCAAACCTATTGTGGCCTACCCGCCACATTGTGGCTTTCCATTTATGGGTAAACACCACAATTTTAGATTTATCTAGGTTGAGTTGCAAATCTGTTGAGTGTGCAGTATTCTATGCAACGCTCTAGGGCTCTCCTTAATCCAACTCTTGTACGTGAAAGTACAACTGCATCATCGGCAAACAGAAGCAGGGTATAGAAGTTGAGCCCAGAGTTGGACTATGTACTTGGGCCTCACTTAGTGAGGAAGCTAGATCGTTAATAAAGAGCTTAAAGAGTGTAGGGGCCAATACGCAGCCTGGTTTCACTCCTCTTTAGTAACTGGAATTTGTGGGGTTAACAATCCCTTTATGTTGCATCTCACATGGCAGTAAGTATTTGTGTGCAGAATCTTTGATTAATTCGGAGCAACCTTGACTCTATACCTTGGCTACTGAGTTCCTCCAGAGAATCTCTCTATTAATAGAATCAAATGCACTCCGGAGATCGATAAAGGCTGCATACAAGGGGCTCTTTTTCCTCTTGTATTTGGTTATCAAGCAGCTTAACACCAGGCAGTGGTCAAGGGTTGACTTGCCCCTTTGGAATCCAATCTGTTCCCTCCCTATGACATTTCTATCAACAATCCAATCAGTTAATTTCCCAAGGAGGTATTTGGCATAGAGTTTGCCCAGAACTGAGAGTAGACTGATCGGTCTATAATTAAGAGGACTGGCAGGGTCCCCCTTCTTATAGATAGGGATGATAATTGAATAGTTCCACACAGTGGGGATTATACCTGTTAGGTTAACCGTGTTAAACAATTGTGCCAATATAGGTGACCACCATTCCCTGAATACTATAAACAGCTCTGGTAAAAGAGTATCAGGGCCGGCAGCTTTACCACATTTAAGTTGACTTATAAGTTTCCCAATCTCAAGGGGGGATACTGGGGGCCAGGGGTTATCAGAAGGTAACACTTGGGCCAGAGAGGAATGAAGATTCTGGCCCTCCCCCATTGTTTCTAAAAAATACTCATACCATTGCGTTCTTGAGATACTGGAAGGCCAATCATAGTTAGAAACCTTACTGCTTCATTCTGGAGTTTAGAGTGGGAAGCATGCAACTGTCCTCCAAGGTACCTTCTTCCAGCCTAAGCAGCCTTCCTCCAAATTGCAACTCTTTCTCCAATTGAAGAGCCACTTAAGTTGAAGGACATCTCCTTGGTCTCAATGGAACAGAAAGATAGGGGTAGGATTTATACCCCGCCTTTCTTTCCTGTAAGGAATCTCATAGCAGCTTTCAAACTCCTTATCCCTACAACAGACATCTTGTAAGGTAGGTGGGCCTGAGAAAGTTCTGAAGAACTGTGACTAGCCCAAGGTTACCCAGCAGCCTTCACATATAGGAGCAGGGACACAAATCCAGTTCACCAGATAAGAGTCTACCGTTCATGTGGAGGAGTGTGGGATCATGCCCAGTTCTTCAGATAGAGTCCACCATTCCCAGTTCTTCAGAGAGAGTCCACCAGTTCTTCAGATAGAGTCCACTATTAGACCACGCTGGTAAACACTAGAAGATCTCAAGACATGAATGGCAGAGGCCTGGTCTCAAATAATGATTAGAGTAATGGACTAGGATATGAGAGATCCAGGTTCAAATCCCTGCTCTGCCATTCCTTGGGCCAGTCACACATACACAGCATAACTTGATTCACAGAATTATTGTGAAGATAAAATGGAGGGGCAGGGGTGGTGGAGAAGAGGATAATGGTTTTAGGGCACAACTGGAAAAGGCTCTTCTTGCAACCGTTGTTGTCCAAATATCAAACTTTAATATATGCTCAAGGAAGACTCTCAAATGAGAAGCTGTACACTTATAGGGTGTTTGACTCCAAGCAGAGCAGATTGCCCACATATTCCTAAATAAGCAGGGCTACCAACTTTCAACATTTGCAATTCGTCTGAATACAGCTTCAGTCTTTCAGACTTCCATGTAGGCTATTATCCTTTAAGGCCTTTTGAAGACAATGGAAACCAGCATTGTTTGACATTGGAATTGCATTTGCTTCAAAATGCATGCATTATTTCCATCACGTAGTTTGGACTGTAAGCATGTACTGGTACAATCTTTTAAAAGAATACTTATTTCAATCCAAATACAAAACATTGATCATAAATATCAATGAAAATGTTAGTAACATGATTTACCTATGCAGTCTTTTAAATGGGCCTGTTCTAAGTATAACATATGGAATGGCGTTTAGTGAATTCCTTTTGCAAGTATGATAACATGTCTTGAAAAGCACTTTTGACACACAGACACTGCAGAAATGAATATTAATGACCAGCTTTGCAATAATGGGTAGGCCTGGTTTTGTTGTTTTTGATGCCAACTTGCTTGCTTGCAGTGCCTCAAACCTGTTGTGTTATCAAGTGGGCAGCTAATAAGCAAATGGGTAAAGCTGAACCACCTCTGTACAGGAAAATGGCTGAGTTCATAGAAGCAGGGTGGTTGTTGTTGTTTTACCACCTTTTCTGATAGCCTCCATCTTACTTGTAAGCTAATTCAAGCAATGGGGGTCGAGGGTGGGACAGGCCTTATTCCACAGGCTCAGGTCTGTGGATAGGAGAGAAACTTTTTCTTCTGTTTGCCAAGCAAGTTCTGGATAATGAACTAGCTCAGGTAAGCAGGACATATTATATAGAAAGCCTTCTTAGAGCCAGCAAGATGGTGCAGAATATGCTGACGAGTTGGAGAACATACCTTCTGTTAATGCTGAGTCACTGTTTCCACTCACTGTTTCAGTTCCTCACAGATATGGATCAGTGACACTATTTTTAATGAGGCATTATTTGGGCCAGATCACGCTTAGTAAAAATTATTTGAATCCCACCAATGATAGATGTGATCTGCATAATAGTGCTGCTATGCCAGCAAAAAATAACAGTATTGTAGTATCTCCTTGCACTGTTGCAGTGATGTTCTTATCTCTACCCAATGACCTAATTGGGGGTTCAGTTCACTATTAGGAGGCAATTAAGAAAATCCTAATTTTCCTGGATTAAATCATTATAAACATAAAACACAGTGTAAGTGCCCCAGAAAATGAAAACAGCCCTGACTAGAATGACAGAGATTATTTCTAGATAAAACAAAATGTGGTTCTAATTTCTCAAAAATATTTGGAAGTATAGAATGTTGACTTACAGACAGAACCAGCCTTTAATACTTTTTCAAGGGGGATATTTGGGCTGGGAAATATCCATGGGGCAATGAACAATACATTAAGAAATTATGGGGAAGGATGTTTCTTATATCTTAGTTAAAGTAAGGAACTTTCCTCCAGTTTAATTGGCCTTCCTCTGAAGGCAGAGCCACTTAAGTTGGTGGAAGATTCCCTAGATTGGAAGAAATCTTCAGATGTGAATCAAAAGGAAAGGTGGGATATAAATGTTTAAATAAATAACTTTGCTCAGATGGAGTAGAAGGATGGGATAGGTTCATCTTCATGGAACTTCTGTTCATTTAGGTGGGAACGAATCACTTGATTGTAGCTCTGTCATCTTTGGATTCTTCTACAATGGCTGAACTGGAAAAGGACACTATACAAAAAATTCCTGCCTGAACAAAGGGCGAGGGAGCAAGTGCTCTTAAAGTGACAGAACTGAAATAAGTTTTCTGTTCTCTGAAGGTAGGCCTGCTCATGCACAACTCTAGTGTGTGCCTCCACAAAACTCCAGTTGATAAAACCACTGTTACAAAGGTAAATGCAACACTGTTCATTCATCCCACTGTGGTTTTCAGTGCAATCCTAAGCATGCTTATCTGGACCTTGGCCACACTCATATCCACAGTTACCAGTTGCAGGCACCTAAAAGTCCAGTCATTTTTTTCTGAAAGAAAGTAACAATACCAACAATGCTTGCATAGTGTAATGAGGTAAAATTCAAACCCAGACTTGCAACGTTGTGGTGTGATAAATGCCTCTGACCATGTTCTTTTCTTAGCTTTATTCTTACAAGATATGAGAGGCTAACAGAATCAGGAATTCATTGTGCAAAACTATGGTATCAAGTATTTAAAGAACATATAGATTAAGTGCTTTCTTTTTTTTAGAGTGATATAACATTTAATGCAGAGTTCTTTTCCAGTTGTTACTCTGCGTTGTTTGATTTTTGGCTTGAGTGGCACCTTTGAAAAGCCCTTCCCTACTTTTTTCTTCCCTCAGCATTCTTCTGTGAACTCTGAAAGGGCATGTTCGGGGGGGGGGGGGTCAGGGAATATCTGGAAGAGACCCCACAGAAACTTCAGTGAAGAGGCAGAGTTGGGGAAACTCAACCTCAGTTAATTAGTTGATACTTGAATCACAGAGTTGTCCTGTAAAATTTATTATGTGATAAACGTATTATTATGCTGATAAACTTTTTGAATTCCTGCCCACCCCTGTACCCCTGTGACTATTAGTAGCTAGGAGCTGAGGAACTACCAATTTGTAGTTTTAAAGACCAGCTGTGGAATTAAATAGGCTCTAGCAGCAGCACTTGTGGTTAAGTCTCTTCATGCTTTGTTCTGAAATGGCTGAGAGCTGTTTGGCAGCACTGCTCTGGCCAAGAACTCTTTGTTCAAAAAAGAAAGTTATAGTTTGTACTCTTTAAAGTGATTGACAGACTACTTTCCGTCCGTACCAACCATAAAGGGTTGCCTGTTTAGGAACTGTATTGTTTTTAATTAAGAGTCCAGCCTTCTTTTTTTAACATTTTAAATAGTATATCTGCTTAAATTTTTCAAAACAGCTGTTTCACTTAAAGCGTGAGAGCTTTAAGTGCTAGATTTTTAAAATGTAGATCACTGTTGCAGTGTCCAAGGTTAAAAATGTTTCAATCCCATTTGTTTCGTTTGTAGAGTTCAACATGTGCTGGGCAGAATCATCCTGTGGTCTTGTTATGCTAGTGGCCCAGTGTAGCTGTGATGTTACTTTAGCTTAGAGTCCATGGTGGTAGCATACCTTAGAATCATAATGTTGGAAGAGACCACAAGGGCCACCAAGTCCAGCCCCCTGCCATGCAGAAATATACAATCAAAGCACTCTTGACAGATGGCCATCCAGCCTCCAAAGGAGTAGAAGCCACCACAATACAAAGCAGCATATTCTACTGTCGAACAGCCCTTACTGGGAGGAAGTTCTTTTAAATATTTAGGTGAAATCTATTTTCCTGTATTTTGAATCCATTACTCCTTCTCCTAGTCTCTGGACCAGCAGAAAACAAGCTTGCTCCCTCACCAACATGACATCCCTTCAAATATCTAACCATGACTATCATGTCTCCCCTTAACCTTCTCTTCTCCAGACTAAACCGCTCCTCACAGGTACGGATTCCAGACCTTTTACCATTTTGGTTGCCTTCCTATGGACCCATTCCAGCTTGTCAGTGTCCTTCTTGAATTGTGGTGTCCAGAAGTGGAAACAGTATTCCACCTTCAAGATACATCAGTATATGGTAGTTAATCAGAAACCTATAGCTCTCCAGCCAGAGTAGCAAGATTTTCAGCCTTTGCTGAAAATCTGTTCCACTGGAATAAATAAAATTTTAAAATATTTGTACCCTGTCTTTGGTTCTGATTAAGGTGAATTGCAGTAATAGCAATTGTGTATGTGGGAGCGTGTGTGTTTTGATATATTTTTCACATTAGGATTTTTTTTAACTTTGTTGGACAGATGGAAGGATTTTAGTAAATTTAGAATTTCAGAACATTGTAGTGTGGTTACCCGGCAAACTGCAGCAGCCTATTTTACCATTAGGGTCATGAAGCAGAGAACCCTTGAAAACCCCACCAGAGATTGCCAGAAATCAGATGCAACTTGATGGCCACCAAAAAAAAAAGTGTTGAAGGAGCATGACTCCAAATGTTGAGAGGTTGGGCATCCCTGATTTATATATATATTTCAAATGTAAATCATTTGTAGCTCTGCAGTTGTCAAAGAATGCAACCTTAAAAATTGCAAGTGCTACAATATCTTCCATAATATGACCAGTAACTATCACTGGGACTTTAGGTGGCCATGTTGGGATAGTGTTTCAGTTAGAAGTGAAGAAGCGCTTTCTCCCATCTTCAGCATCATGAAAGTGTTTTTGTACAAAGGTAATGTACAGACTGAGGGAGCATGTCATATGCATGAAGCAAGCAGAGCTTTCCCATCATCAGTGGCAGAAGAAGAATGGAGCTCCTCAGTGCTTATGGAGGTTGGGCTCCTCACTCATAAGAATGGTAAATTGGGTCATAGTTGCAACTCAAACTTTCAGGTAATTTCATTAGAATTTGAAAGCTGTGCTTAGACTGTGCAGTAAAAGTGTTGGCCTGAGAGAGTCTTTTAATTAGCGCTGCAACTTATTTTAATTCCTTCCCCATTCCAATTGCTTACAGAAAAAGCCCCATAAGAGATCTCATTCACTTCATTTAAGCTTGAATAATTAGTTCTGAAAGATTAAACTTTTGTTCTAGGGATCTGCTGCCAAGATAAGTTGTACAACCAAAAAACAAAACAAAACAAAAATCCCTTAGATACTCAATTATGTATTATTTTAAGAATCTACAAGGACTGGTTTGTAAAATTCCACATCTTACAAAAGAAAAGTTTGCATGGAACTATGAAGAAAACAGTTCTGAAGAGGAAATGGCTAAAAGTGAGTGGCAACTCTGCATGTTGTTTACAGCAACTCTTTCATAAAGGAGCACTTCAGAAATGTCTTTCATACTTTCAAAAATGAGTCCACCAAAAAGTCTGACCCACAATACATGGAAGCTGAAATTACTTGCATTGAAATATAGTAGTCCATGCCCTAGTCCAAGTGCATGAACCCTAGTCTAAGAACACTTTCCTGAGAATAACCCTTAGTGAATACAGTGACAATTACTTAGTAGAAATGCATACCATTGCATTGGAATTGTACCATAATGTGGATGGTGATGTCCATTCAGATGTACTGAGATTTCAACTGACAATAGTGTATTCCGGCTGCAGGTAGACAGTATCACCTTCAGGTGTTGACTAGTGATGCATATTTCATTGTACGTATGATTGGTGCTCGTAGTTCTCATTTCAGCAAGCAGTATGCATGCATAAGCCTTTTTCTGCATGCAGATTTGCTTAGCTGGATCAAGGCAAGTCTCATCCCATTTGCTTTAGTGGTATTAAATTGGCTCAAATATTAGCAAGTTGATTTCAGCTGGGGTTTGGCACAAACAGTGAATTGCTTGGTTCCAATTTGTTGCAACATTTCACTGAACTCTTTTCTGAATTTATTTCCAGAACAGAGAGGGAAGGTTACGTAGATGCCTGGGATCAACATCTGGCTGCCTTCTTCCCCCACTGTGGATTCCCCACTGTGGATCCCAACTTGGAATCCCACAAGTTCTGAAACAGAATTTCAAACTATACTGGGCCACCCTAAGAAGTCAGTGGGCATAAACAGTATAAACCCCCATACCGTGGGTTTGGTGTGGCCCAGCTCTATACCACTGGCTCTGCCTCTGAAGTCCACCTGACTTTGGAGGTGGGGCTTCAGGGACAGAGCCAGAAGTCTAAAGCCCTGCAGTTTAAAGCCGGACCCAGCCAGGCTGAGCTTAGCATCAAACTGTGGACTCGACCTGACCGGGTCCAGCTTCATCCTGCTGGTTCCACCTCAGAAATCCAGCTGATTTAGGCGATGGGGCTTCAGGGACAGAACCCACAGTTTGAATCTGGATCCATAGGGGGCAGAGCGAAGTTCTTGGTGGAGAGGGCCAGCTGGCCAAGAGTGTCCTCCCTCAAGTGGCGCCTAGAACACGCACTCTGGCTGCCCCACCCTAGTTACTTGTCTGGTCTGTCACATGGTTTGTATTGATACATGAGACAGGTGGTGCAAGAGAAGTTTAAAGGCAGTGCTTAGTATTTTGTGTGAAAATAGTCTTATTTCATTGCTGATATACTTTAAGGGAAGATTTTCCAGTCATTAATGCTAATCTAGCATCCTGTCCTTCAGTGATCTGTTGTGCTTGCCATTGAGTTTCTTGGTCACCATTTTCTTCTCTAAAAGAGCCAGTCCTAGCAATCATGTGTTTCCTCCTGCAGTGGGGAAGGATTTTAAAACAACACAAAAATAGGTGCTTCCATCAAGGAGGCTTGACTTCAAATGTGCCGACATTTTGTGGTTGGCCCAGCACTTCATAGCGGTGACACCAACAATCCATTCTCAAAATATCAAAGTGCCACAACTTCTGCTGCAAGACTTGTTAAGAACATAAGAAGAGCCCTGTTGGGTCAGAACTGTGATTCATCTAGTCCAGTATCCTGTCTCACAAAGTGGCAAACTAGTTCCTCTGGAAGTCTTACAACAGAGCTCAGAGGCCAAGTCCTTCCCCTGATGTTTCCTCCTGGCACTGGTATCCAAAGATTTATTGCCTTTGAACATGGAGGTTCCCTTTAGTCACCATGGCTGGTAGCCACTGATACACCTGTCCTCTGTGAATCTGTTTAATCCACTTTTAAAACTTCCCATGCCTGTGGCCATCACTACATACTCTGGCAGTAAATTCTACATTGCAGTATTTATTTTTCAAAGGCTTAACTTTCTTCCAGTGTGTCCATCTCATCAAGCAAGCAAACTGTACCACATCTGTGCAGAAAGATAATGGATGCAAATGGAAGACAAACCCCAAGTTTTTTCCAGAACAGTGAAGTAATTCATCAGTAGGTGCTTTGGGAACTAGAAAGCCCTAAATGGCTTGTTTGACAGGAAAAGGGAGGGCAGGAAGAAAGGAAGTAATAAGAAGAAATGTTTTTCACACCTTGGGCTTGTGCACATTTCTCTGCTGAGAAGATATGTAGTCGTTTGGGGAGAAGGGAGGTATGAGTGCAAAATGTATAGAAAAAGAGATTTTAGTGTTTTAGGGGAAAAGCAAAAACTATTTGGAAATGTCCTTCAGAAGGAGTGGAGCAAACGATGCTGTTCACAATGAATCTTTCTTTGTGTGCAGTTGTCACTAGAGATTTGTAACTCTTTTCTTGGTTCATTGTTCCCCGGCCAGTGCGTACTTTGCATTCAGTAGTGCCAGAATTAAGATGAAGCCTGCCTGTTTCAATAAGGCTGCTTTGTTGTCACAAAGGCAATACGTATAGAAATTGGATGGACTCCAACAGAGCTCGCACGGTACACTGAAACACCATTGTCATGTGATCCCTTTTATAACTTACAAGCAGTCCTTCCCCAAAAAAGTTCTCCCCACCACCCCCAGTTTGAAAAAAACACAAGAAAGTTCTTGCTACAGATATATATGGTAAGTATTAAAACTGAGCCTGGTGAATATATGTACAAGGTCCGATTAAGTTAATGCCGGGGAAGGCATTCATGTGAACTTAACCAATTTTAAGTTTGTCAAGTAACTTATGAGTGATTTTAATCAGATTGCCTGCATTCTTTGTCCAGGCCCATGGAACACAATAAAAGAGAGTGCAGGAAGAAGACTTCAGGTGGATGCTTCTAAGACTAAGTGCAAGGAAAGGAACGTATTTGATTTTTTTTTCCCACTGGAGGACACCAAATGTTATCAGTACTTCAATGAAATGGACCTTTGTGTGGGAAGACATTCTGCCCGTGTGGGTATCTCATGTGTTCTCCCCCATGTGTACACATGCTGGAAAGCTGTGGGTTTTGTTTCCTACCATGCATGACCACATGTGATGGTCTACTCATGAGATGTGAGTTGTTTCATATACATTAGTGCATTCCTTGTAGGATATTGTTGTGTGTAAAAGTAACATACCCAATCTTTTTATCCAGATATAGGGAAGATGATGAAAGGACAATATTGACACTGATTTCAATAATTCTTTGATAAGAACATATACAAAGGACGGTTCCACAGTTTACACAGTGGACAATATAGTAAAAAAACCCTACCAATCTATGTGTGTAAACCCTCAAGATTTCCAGTTATGTATGTATATGTTTCAAATATGCCGTCCACATATTTGCTGCATCAAACTCTTGGTAATGCTGGTATATGTTGCAGTTTTGTTTGCTGCATGAATTGTGGAATGGCTCATTTAGCAACAATTGGGAAACCAAAATCTACTACTACACTGTGGCTTTCACAGTAATCTATTATTCCAAATATTAATTGTTCATACATTTTCCCCCTTCTTTCTATGGGAAATTCCCTTCAGAAGCATTGCATCTGAATGTAGCATCCATGTGGACTCTGGAAAATCCATAATCAGGAGGAAGCAGCAGTTTAGTCATATCTGTTGGTGGTTGTATTCTTTCCATACAAACGCTTGAAACTATTCCTCTGATGAGGGAAATACATTTATTTCTTTACTTTACTTGTACCCCCACTTCTCCTCCCCAAAGTGGGCATTAAAGTGGCTTTTATCATTCTCCTCTTCTTCAATATGAATGTTACTTTATAATCAGCCCAAAGTTCTAAAGAAACAAAAAAAATGGAAATAGTTTTGAATCCTTGATAGCAGTTGGTTCAGGGAGGGAACCTTAATGAAAAATATTGTGATCAGCAGAGCCCATTAGGGAGTAATTCCCGTCTGACTTGCTGACAAGAAGCACCACTGAATTCAGAGAAACTCACTTGGGAGTGGAGGTTTGAGTTGCCAGTTGTGCCCTTGGACCCTGTAGCTGACCTTAAGTCAGTAGAGTTAAATCAGTTTACATGCAAGTGTACCTTTTCAAGTAATTTGCTCTGGTTTAAAGAAAGATTTGTTTGCCAGTGTGAAATTGAAAATGGGAAATTATTACTCATGTTTGATTGTTGACATATGTATCTGTATATAAAATACTGAAATGCTCAATAATGTATGAGAAGTAACATGCTGAAAAAAACAGTCATTTTAGAGACCTGAGTAGGATCATTCAGGCACCCCATTTAATTGTAATGTTCTGTGCTGTCAGAAAAGACTGATTGAAAAGTGCCTACCTTTTAACTGAGTAGTATAAATGCCAGGTTGTGACTAATTACCACTTGCCGGTCTTTTTTTTAAAAAAAACAGGCAATCAGAATGAATTTTCTCGGGAAAGGGAAGCTGAAAAGACAACATGTGTTTGGTTCAGAAACTTGTATTGCAAGTGGACCATATGCTGGCTTCTGTTTCCATGTTGCTAGACTGCAAACACACGGCTGCACATTTGCAGTTTTGAATTATGGCCCTTTGCATTCAAGTTATTAAAATATCCAAAGGCTTTTTCAAAGTGGATTTGTTGTTTGTTTTGAAGCAATGCTTGAACTGTTGTAGAAGTTAACTACTATTCTCAAGACTGCACTTGTGAGTCAATCGCCTAAGAGTAAAGTCTGCATCATTAAGAAATTTTGAGTTAGGAGATCATTCCTCATTGCTTGGAAAAAAAAGGATGGTGGCAAATTCAAGGTATGTTCTGTTTTGAATATCAGAATAAACGGTGGCTTCACTAAAAATTCTGTCTGTACATATGTAACTCTGTCTCTCTATGTATGGATGCATGTGTATAATTTCGGCAAGACTATAGAATTTGACCCAGCAAGTGATGAGAAACAGGTTTAGCACTGAGACATATAGTAGCAGACATACTAGTTCCTCAGTCCTTTTACTCTGCAAAGGAATGGCTTCTCATCACTGAACCTGGTTGAATTGTGCAGAATGCTGTAGAGATGTTTGACAGGCCCTGAGCTGTATTAGGTGGGCTTCTGGCCCAAAGTTAGGAGGAGTAGGTTCAGCAGTCTGCTAAAGTTGTGCAGAGCATTTGATCATTTGTCTGGAGTAGAGGGAAGGAGATATTCTGAATTAGCCCTGATGTTCCTCTTCACACCTCTTTCCCTTGTTATCAGATGATGATTGCCATGGGAGGTAGCACTTGGAAGTGTTTCATTGTACCACCAAACTGCTTTTCGTAATGTGAGTGGAGAAGGGCCCAGGAACACCAGCCTCTTAACACCTCACAGATGATTCATGTTATGGAGGGGCTTTGGCTTTTCAGTTTCAGTTGTTCTGGCAGAACAGGAGTAAGGCATCTTTATCTCTGCATTACAGCCCTGGTTCAGGAGAAATGGTACACAGTGAATGTGCTTGGAGGGTATGGATAAGTGTATCCTCTGTTTGCTTTCCGAACAACCTCTCTCTAGCAAGCTTTCAGCATTATCTGCCAGGTTGAGATTGTGGAAGCAATTCTCAGACAGTGTAGCTACTAGAGAACCCAGTTTCCATTGCCACTGACCAAGCCACACACCATTTTCTGCTGGACCCTCCTATGTAAAGAAGACCCCGTTGTTACCAATCATTTTACTTACATCTGTTGGAAAACACTCCTGGGCTGAATGTTATGGGAGACATGTGACTATCACCAAAAGCAGCAGCAGCCCCATGTCTCCTATTCGTAGATAACTACTAAATTCTTCCCTCACTCCATTTGGTTGGCTGCTGCCTAAATGAGGCTCACCACCTTCCTCCATGCACAGCCTCAGTGCAGAAGAATCCTGTGAACTTGACAAAACCAACCCCTCAGTTGCAACAACCTGTATGATACTGGAATAATACAACAAAGATGTTATACAAACCTTTAGTTTTGCATAGATTTAATAATGGGTGGCATGTTTCTTCAGATGTAACCACATTTTTACTGCTGATTTCTGCAGTTGAACATTTAATTGAGTTATGGTCTATTAGGATAGTTATGCTATATATTTATATGTCAAGAAAATCACTGAATCATGCAGGTAACAAGTTCTAATCCAAGTCTGTTCAGCCAAACTTTCTATCAGCCAGAGGCCCTCAGTGTTTTCCAGCCTGTAGGAACCTTTGGAATTCTGAAACAGGTTAGTGGTTACAACAACAAAATGACTGCCACAGGATGTGGAGTCAGCTATAAAATGTAAGGGAGTGAGATTATATATCACTGTAACTAGTAACTACATTTCAGGCAGAACCTCATATGATGCCTTTTTAAACAGGATGCCTTGTTTAAAAGTATTATCTTGCTTACATGTACCTTATCTTCAGTTATGCAGTGGTGATCCTTGTGGTCTACCTTGCCCACCCATGTTCTAAAAAAAATATTTGGCAGCTGACAGGAAAGATGTCACCGAGCAATAGGGATACCACACTGAGGACCCCTGTATCAGTCTTTTCCCACTTTCTTGACACTTGCAGCATAGAAACGCAACCAAAATTATTTCTCTAAGATTACCAAGTAATACAGTTTCTTCTATTACTACAACTTGAATGTGTAACTGAAGCTCATGGTCCAAAAGAGGACCATGAGCAGTGGCAATGTCTGTCTGAAGTGGTGACTATTACTATGCCTTGTGAGAAGAATTGATGTGTAGTGGCTGATTGGGTAAGCAGAGAAGTCCCTGGTCAGTTCTTGGCACGAGTTCTTTAAGTGGCTTTAAGCAAGCCACTAGGTTCCCCATTACCAATCCAGGAATAATGACATTGAAGCAGTTTATAGGACTGTTGTAAGGATTACTGAGTTGATGCATGATATATGCTGTACACTTGAGAACAGTGAATGTATGGGCAGCAAGGTATTTGTTTCCATTTGCCCATCTACATGCAAGCTATACGCTAATTCCTGCATGGATTTGATTTGTACATAGCCCTGTTATTTTTTAAAGCTCTAAAAGAACTTAGAAGAACTACATATGCCACTGTAGTGGGAAGATACAAGGCACATTTCTCAGTTAACCATAAAATTCTTTGGTTCCTCCTCTATATGTTTCATAGACAGAATGGGATTTAGAGAGGGAGAAAGTGCAAGCCCAAGATAAACATTTCAGTAATCTAATTTTGTAAGTTAATATATTGCAACCAAGTGAGCATAATTGATAAAAGTG
Organism: Sphaerodactylus townsendi; assembly: GCF_021028975.2. Taxonomy (NCBI): domain Eukaryota; kingdom Metazoa; phylum Chordata; class Lepidosauria; order Squamata; family Sphaerodactylidae; genus Sphaerodactylus; species Sphaerodactylus townsendi. Next base: position 122,714,460 of record NC_059425.1, on the reverse strand, counting down.
AATTTTAGAGGTTCACATTGTTCTGGAAAGAGAATGTATGTTCCTACTGCTGAGGGAGATTAGGAATCTCGTGAGCTGAGGATGACAAGCATATATTCCTAAATTGATTTGCTGGTGTCTTAATACATCTATATTTGGCTAGTCTGATCCCATAAAATCTAGGAAACTAAGCAGGGTCAGTCCTGGTTCGTAATTTGATGGGTGACCACCAAGGAAGTCCAGGGTTGCTATGCAGAGGCAGGCAGTGGCAAACCACCTCTGAAAATCTCTTGCCTACAGAACTCCATAAGGGGTCATCGTAAGTCAGCTGCAGCTTGGCAGTGCTTTGTCGCACATTGAGACAGAGAAGTAGCCTGGCGGTGGTCAGGCTAGTACACTCAGAACATGATAACAGATCTCTAGTTTGCTTGTAACTTGCCAACCAGCTTTTCAAAAAGAAAAAAAAAGATTCCTATTGTGGAGTAGAAGTTGTCCAGTGTTGTCTGGTGGTAGTAAAGGAACTCCATAGTGAATCATAGAACAGAAAATTTGGCCAGAACTCACAGAACCATCTATAAAAGGCTGTGATCAAATCTCTTCAGTTCAGGTCCAGGACAACTAATACAATGAATTGTATTTGGAGAATACGTGTCACAAAAGAGATGGCCATGCATCAGCTGGCAGTTGTCTCTGACCGAGAGAGGTTGACTAAGTGGGTAGGATGGTACTTGCTCTTAAGAGACAGGAGTTTAACAAGTATTCTGTTCTAAGGGAGGCTGTGTGTTGTTAGCCAAGCCTGAAAATGGAGTGCAAACAAAGAAGTGGTTTCTTGCAATGCAGCTCTCTCATATCGTGATTAGAGATGAGTAGCATAAAAACAATAGTGTTTGTTGAAGTGCTTCTTGCAGGAAACTGGATGCCAAATTCATAATAGTTATGGGCACTCAGGGCAAAATGTTCAGCCATCATACCAGTTCTAAGAAGTGGGAGGGAGAAACATTAAAAGAAGCATATCTCTGTTTTTCTGTCTGAATGTTTTTGAGATGGTTTGGACAAATTATTCCTTCCGGGCATGTGGTGCAGCTTTCTTCATTCAGGACCTTTGTGCAGTGAAAGATTTACCTTTAGCTATATTTCGTGTACAGATCACTTAAGAGGGAGCTGCATGGAGAATGTTGTTTAGGAGAATGCCTTTGCATTTTTGTATGAGATTTCTGGAGGCAAACAAGAGTTTGGATTTATGTTTCACCCTCCTCTCCTGTAGGGAATCTCTGTAGGCAGCTTACAAACTCCTTTTCCCTTCTTCTCCCTACAACAGACACCTTGTGAGGTACGTGGGGCTGAGAGAGTTCTGAAGAACTGTGACTAGCCCAAGGTCACCCCAACAGGCTTCGTGCGTAGGAGTAGGGAAATAAATCCAGTTCACCAGATAAGAGTCTGCTGTTGTGACTGGGGGCTCCTGCTGTCCCAGCCATGGTGTTTGGCCACTGTCCACAGGGATCCTTCACTGGACCTCTGATAAGTTCACTCTGGGTAGCACCCCAAGAAACTGGTCTAGCCAGTTGGCTGGCCTTACAGCAGGATGCCACCAACTAGCCATTTTTTTCTCAGTCCTCTGACCCCTGGCATTTGTAGGTTCCTCCCTCCCAGAGCCCCAGACATCTACCACTCAAATCTGGTTCTCCAGATTAGAGTCTATCTTCTATTAACCACTACAGCATGCTGGTGTACTTTTTTTCCCCTAGAGCACATTAATGCTGCTGATAATATAATGATCACATTTGGAGAAATAGCACAAACTATTTGGAGAAATAGCACAAACTCACGTTTACTCAACAAAGCTGTTTAGGACAGTGTATGCAAGAGACCTGGGTCCTACAGTGAATGGGAAATACTGTTTTTTCAAGATTTCACTTACCTTGTCTAGTTGGGGAACATCTGATGGTTGGGAATTTGAAAGATTTTGACAATCCAGTTTCACCAAAAAAAATCTACTTGATATTCTCTAGCGCAATTTAACAGTGACTGGAAATATTCAGAGAGTATGTCAGAGCAGAATTGTACCAAGTTTGTGGAAACATCACAAATGGAGAGGAAGTGTTGCTCGACATCCAATATTTCTTCTCAGAAATAGTCAAGGCTGCGATTGTTATCTGTGGTACCACTCCTTCTGATAGGGAGCTTGACACACCCATGCCTACCAGTATGGCAGCCAAATGTGGCCACTCACAGAAAAAGGCATTTCTGCTTGATCGGCACCCTAGGTATGCAGAACATTATAGAGTCCTATTTAAAAATTAAAAAATCAAAGAAACAAAAATAATGGCCCAGTGAGCATGCTTGTGGTTTTCCAGGAGCCACAGACTGTTGAAGCCACAGACCTTTGTGTTGTTTTTTTTAAAAAGAAAACAGACACAGAAGTTGTTCTTCTCAGAACCTAACACTTTATAATATCCTGAAGGAAGAGATTAGAGCAGAATTAAGTCATGCCATGAGGCATACTTTAATACCCCTTGCTTTGCCAGTCCTGGATTCAATACAATTTTTGAGACTCTGACCACTCTAAATATAAGAGCATCCTGCTAGAGGGATTAATTAGGGTCTGAGGAAAAGAATGTCCTCTGTGCTTAATTAATTACATCCCCAAGCACAAGTGCACTAAGAAATGAAAATGGCCCTGTAGCAAGTCAAGATGAGTGCTGTGCTACAAGCCATTACTTCAGGACCACTCAGCTCAGTGGGGTTGACAGTGAGTACTAACCCACCTAGTCTGTCATCCCCCAAACTGAAAGCAGGGCTGGAGGAGATGGTTGGTGAGCTAACACAAGCAGCCGTGGCTGATGAGGCATCTGGGCTTAGTTGGCTCCTGAGTCTCAGTGTTTAGGGGTGGCACACCTACCCCTTCAGTTACTGCCTCTGATAGAGCAATCAGCCAACTCAGACTATGGCTGGGGAGCCAGGCTGAACACCTTGGGAGCCAGCGCACAACAGCTGAGGAACTGTGACCCAGACCACCACATCACTTGTTGCAGATAGAGAAGCTGAGGAAAGCAACGGAAAGATGGCGAGAGCAGAGGAGGCAGTAGAGGGGTGTCAGAGGTCTCAGATGGAGGTCTCTCATGTCCTAGTGGTCATCTAGGGCAGTGTCTCACTGAGAAGTTTACCTGAATGTTGAATGACCACTCCACCCGTGACTCTTTATGAAAGGGTAGCCCCTCAGTTTATTTTATCCTTGATTGGCCTCTTTACAGAAAGAGAAAGAAATCAGGGTCAGAGTGCATTCTGTGAGATACACATTCCCCATCCCACACACCCCCATTCTCATACACAGAGGGAAAGAAATCACACCCCATCAGATCATTGTACTGTTGAGTTCTAAGTCTGGATGCTTATTGAATCCTGATTTTTATTTATTTATCTTTGTGCTTATTTCGTGCCCATCAGCAAAGTCCCTGGGTAGGGTATAATAGTAAAACATCATAAAACAATCATATAAGCATCATAAAACCCTCCCTGCTTGTGTAAGGTCTTACACTGGTGATCATGAATAGGTGTTTTCCTAAATTGTGTATAAAGAAATGCTATATACAAAGTGGCTTCTAGTCTGAGCCTTTGCTTGAGTCTCAGACCCCAAATTCATAACATTCACTGTTATACAGATGAACTTCTATACAGGTGTCTCCTTCTCTATATAGAAGGGCTATTATGTGTACAAAACCTGTGTGTGTGAGAGAGAATGTGTACTAGTTATCAAGTCACAGCTGACTTTTGGTTACCCCATAGGGTTTTCAGGAAAAAATGTTCAGAGTTTATTTGCCTAACCCTGCCTCTGTGTCGAATGAGAGAATTCTGAGAAAACTGTGACTGGCTGAAGGTCACCTGCCAACTTGGGGGTTAAAGGATGGGAGATCTGGGGGTTAAAAGATGGGAGTTCTGAGTATCATCAGTGTAACACAAGGATACCTCATATCAACCAACATCTATTTTAAAATGTTGCAATAAACAACAGAGATAGGCAAGTCACACAATTTTAGTAGCAGGAGACAAAAAAACCACAACCATGTTAAATTAACTGCTAGCAATTAGCTAATATGATACAGACCAAGGCTGGAGCCCTCAGAAGACTGTGGTAATGACTTAACTAATATTAGGACAGTCACAGCCAAATGTTTTTACGGGTGAAGGAAACTGATTGGAGTCGCCCAAAATATTTCTCTTTTGCACCACACTTTCTCAGCCAAGGTTGGCTGTAAGTTCTGCACTGATTTCTCTTTCAAGCCAACCAGGTCTCTTTTCCCCCCCTAGGAGCATGCAGCTGCCTGGCCAGTCAGCTCTCAGTGTATGGTGATGTCACTGAAAGCAAACAACATTCCTTCAGAGGGAAGTCCCAGCTCTTGTTTCCCAAAATGTGTAAAGCCACAAGATCTCCCATCCCCCAGCAGTTTTCCTGTAGCTTCAAAGGTGGAAGAAAGTGGTCACTGAACCCTTGTGAAACTGCACTCAGTCAATGAGAAAGATAGACTGTAAAGAAAGTAATCCATAGCTAAATATATGCATCTCCTTCTTGGACTATTGTAGTGGCAGTGTGCTGGACAGTAGCAGTGGTTGTGACCCCCTTCCCAGCCCTGATGTCACTTCAGCAAAAGGAGTGGTGATTTTCTACATTCCCTTTTGTCTCAACCTTATAACCTTAATCCAAGTCTGCTAGGAAAGCCAGATTCTCTTGAGCTTATAAGATTGTTGTCTCTTGTCCTGCATATGCTGTTCATTTAAATGAGCATCTCAAGCTGCACTCACTATACCCAACCTGGCTGAGCCCACTTGGCCCTGCAGTATTTGGAAAACTGCCCAAGATCAAAGTAACAGGTCAGGTTTAGCTTTAAACTTGCCAGTTGCTCCCACAGGAGCTACGGCATTGGACCCCACAACTCTCTTCTTCTGATGCAAGCTGCAGAGGAAGGAGTCTTTTCTCCAAAGATTTCTTCTTCTGAAGCAAGACTGTTCACTTAATTAACCTGAGTTCACTTTGCTTCTGTGAGGACTGTGTTTACTGAAATCTAGGGATGGGTGGCACTCTCCCCTCTCCCCCCACCTCTGGGTTTTTTTAAGAAGCACTGTTACTTTCCTCTCAGCATTTCTTAACTATATAATATGAGGTAGTAATCCTAAACCAGGGGTCTGCAACCTGTGGCTCTCCAGATGTTCATGGACTACAAATCCCATCAGCCTCTGTCAGCATGGTCAATTGGCCATGCTGGCAGGGGCTGATGGGATTTGTAGTCCATGAACATCTGGAGAACCGCAGGTTGCAGACCCCTGTAAACTGTATCCACACATCGTGACATATTGTGCTATCAGTTTGTACATATGTGCTGGCAAGTTGCAAATGATGAATGGCAACCCCAGCAAGGCCTTACAGGGCAAGTGAGAAGAAAAGATGGTTTGCCACGGGTCTTCCTCTGCAAAGCTTTCCTTGGCAGTCTCCTTTCCAAACACTGAGCCTGATTCGGTTCTGAGATATGGCAAGATAACGCTATACCATGCTGACTTTCCTCCCTTCTTTGCCCTATAGCAGTTATTCACAACTGGATTTTCATGCATAAACAGGACAATCCGCTTACAAATGTTTTCTATTGTGCAAGGGTAGCACAAAATTTAACGTGTGGCTGCAACCCTAGATGCATTAAGATTTGCTTTAGGTGAAATTTTTGTGGCAACTGCTGTTGGCCAGTGCTACCCTAAACAAGGTTACACCCTTGTTAATCCAATGATCTGGATGGATTTATAAAAATCTAACGCTGTTTAGGATTGCACTGGATATCTGTGCTTGAAAGATTTCTGAAGATATGTGAAAGAGGTTCACTGTAATAACTGGTGATGTAACTGCCACAGCACAGAATTCGAGCCCAGCAGCACCTTAGAGACCAACAAAATTTTCAGGATGTGTAAGCTTTCATGAGTCAAAGCTCACTTCTTCCAAGCTTACAGGAAAATTTTGTTGGTCTCTAAGGTGCTGCTGGGCTTGAATTTTGATCTGCTAACATGGCTACCCACCTGGAACTACTACATAGTAACTCTCATGATGAGTTAAATTATGCCCCTTGTTTTCAGACACAAACCTGGATGTCCATGTGCCGCTTTATGATGCAAATCATATTCAACATCCTCCGGCTCAGCATCCATTTATGTGTGTGTTGAATGCAAAACATTTTATCAGATAATTTTGTTCCATTGACAAATGGATTACTACTGAACACCGTGACTTAGCAGCGACCCATTTGGACTCCTGCCGCTTGCAAGTTCCGTTGAATAGGGAATTGTGACATAAATTTTGGCTTCACTTTTATGTGGAGGATTGATGAGTCTCATTTAATGAATGTTAAACAGCCCATTTGTGTTCAGGTATTAAGTTATTTCTTACATAACTGTCATTTAATACAAATTGAATTCATTTGACCTTTGCCTGTCCCACTTCACTTCTGTCACAGTTTTACTACAGCACCTCATGTAGCTCTTTTCCACTGAGAGGTTAATGCCTCTTGATTATGGCTCAAGGCAAAGACTTACAGAAGCATATGCTGCATGTTGCCTTATCTGCAGTCATGAGAGTGTGATTAATGGCTCTGAGAATTTTAATTTGGTGTGGTTAACCATTACACCTCTCTTTCCAGAGGTTGCGAAGCCCTAACAAATGACTTTTGCACACCTGTGGAGGCCGGAAGTGGCTCTGGGTCTTGAAATAGCCCAGAATGAAATGTTCTAGTCAGCTTCAGGGAGCATTCTGCTCCAAGTAAAACCAGGCTGAGTCCTCCCTGCACAGAATCTTTACAGGACTACACCTGAAAGATCTGCTAGCTATTTTGCAAGCAATGGGGCTGCCGTGCTACAGAAAACATCTTCGCTATCTAGGTGCAGACGTGATCACAACTTAAGCAGGGTTAAATAGATTATTGTTTTTAAACCCATTGAAAATGTAATTTCACATTCTGGCTGTAGCCAATCTGTTACCATGGTTTAGGTAATCCTGCATTGTGCTTTACCATGGGTAAGCAATTAAACCATGGGCTGCTTCCACGTGGGGATTAAAGAGGAATCTCTGTGACCGTTTCCACACGGCCCATTAATGGCGCCCTGGGGACGGGATAAACGCCGTCCCCAGGGAGCCATTCGCACAGGCGGCGCTGCTGCAACGCAGCAGCGCCGACCTGACTCTGCTCCCTCTCCCCCAGGGCGACGTCAAGCCACCCTGAAAAACAACCCTTTAAAGGGTTGTTTTTCCTTCCACAGCGTGTTCCCGGCGGCGCGGTGCGAACAGCACCCCCGGGAACACGCTGTTTCCCTTCCCCGTTCCACTCACCGTGTCCCCGGCGTTGGCCTGCTGGCCGTCGCAGCCCCGCCCACGCTGTCCTCCAACCCCTGGAGGTCGGAGGGCAGTGTGGGAGGGGCTGTGACGGCCAGCAGGCCGACGACGGGGACACGGTATGTGGAACGGGGAAGGGGGAAGAGGCGGCTCCGTGCGGAGCCGCCTGCCGTCTGCCGGCCTCTCTGGAGGCCGCCCGCATGCTTGCATGCAAACGGCCTCCGCCTCCACGCCGGCGGAATTCTTGCCGGCGTGGAGGCGCCCTTACGGCCGTGCAGAAACGGCCTGTGTGAAATCATGCACCACTCAGGGCATTCCTGGAACTCTTCCCTTTAGTCCACAGCAAAATGAAGCCTGTAGAGTAGCATCCATCCAGACACACCAACTGTAGCCACCAAAGGAATGAGGACAAAGTTAAGACCCACTTTCATTCTCGTTCTTTTTAGCAATTTAAAGGAATTTTATTCCATTTCCATGTTAAGTTCAACAGCATTCGGGGGAGGAGGTCCCAGTATGATGGTGGAAGGGAAGAAGGGGGTTTGCGGGCAGCACCCAACAGTGTGGGAGGAGTGGGGTGGACCCAATTTTCACCTGTGCCTAAGCCACTTGCTGCTGTCATTGCAGGGGCACAAATAATTGTTTGCTGTCACTTTCAAAATACACTGTAGCAATTCTTTGAACAATTACAGAATAATTTGAATAATTACAGACAATTCATGCTATCATCCAGCTTCCCGGTAAACACAACAACTTCTTACACAGTATTGTGCTAGTGAAAAGCACAAAAACAATAAAAATTCATATAACCAATTCTTGTTCTTTTTGGAGCCTGTTAGTGTGAAGCGAGTTGTGGCACAATGGGAAGGGGAGAACCAGGCTGGAGGGCTTGATGGGGAGGCAGTGATGCATTTCAGACTGATGTACCCTCATGCTTGTTAGTTTTACAAATTAAGCATGATTTGTTTGGGAAATTGAAAATAGGGCCTCTTTAAGCTTCAAAAGTGATGTAACACCCTGGTCAAGTGAGGTCCATGTATTATTATGCAAACTAGCAAGATTACAGTTACCTTTACTGTACATGAAAGTCTTAGTTACTAAAAATGGTTAGTATTTTAGAGTGGAAAAGGTGAAGTTTGATGTCACTCCTGCTTTCCTGAAATTTGCACGTTTCTCTTGACAGAATTTAGCGGTTAACATGGGGACTTTCCAGTCCCATAAACCACCGTTCTGTGTAACTGTTTACCGTGGGAGGAGCACACAGACATTGCAGTGAATCACGTTAGGCAACCAGGTGCTCCTGATTTGGGGTACACTTGTCCTTAGAATTATCACTTTAATTTGGAGTTCTTCTCTGTAGAGAAGAGATTATGCCTGGCAAAGCTATAGTTTGCAAGCAGGTAATGAAAGCCGACTGACAGCACACATCGTTCAAGGTTAGCCTCTGAATTTTTTTGTCTCTTCCAGTATAGTTGCAGCAAAGGCAGAGGTTTATGTGTCTTCTAGCAGTCATATTGGAGGACCTTACATAAAACATGCCTTAATGAACAAGAGAGGAGACAAAATGCTGTGCATATACTGTCTTGTATAATAGGACTTTATGAAACAGGATTGGGAAAATACACAGCATAATTGGGCACATCCTGTACTTAGTGAATCACCAGCTCCAGTATAATAAACATTGCTCCATTCAGGAGAGTTCATTCCCTGCTCTGTTGCAAGTGTGGGGAACTGCTGATGAGAAGGAATTTATTAGGCGCTCACCTACCAGCACGTATGTGGGCACAAAGCTCTCATTCTTCATGCTTCTCATTCATTGGTTTATTTCAGTGTAAAGATCCAGGCAAGTATCCAATTGAGTGATTTAGGATACAGGCTCCTGTCCAGATGGGTGAGGTCTTTATATGCCTGCTTATAAAAGGCCTAGCAATACACCCATGCCAATTAACAGCTGATGCTGCATACTTGATGTGATAACAGAAAACAAGAATTTCCATAAAGCATGTGGACAGGCTATGCATATATGAAAAATATTATAGTGATTCTTTGTAAATATTACATCTAGCCATGACCTACATTAAGGTTGGGTTCTCTGCCTTACTTTTAGATCTGTAGTTCTCAAACAGGTTTTTCTCCCTGTTCACAGATGAGTCCACTGAAGACGCAAATCAACAAAACAAACCAATATCAGAAAACCTCTGGTTGCTGAATTGCACAAACCATGCCTTAGAATACATCCATGCGTTCAAAAATTTAGACCATCTTTCCTTGACATGTTGTGATCTTGACTTATAAATGATTAATGCACCAGCTAAGTTATGTTTTGCCTACACTACCAACACTTGTTTCTCTTCCTGTTTCTTCTTCATGAGAAACAGAAAGGGGGAGAAAGACAAACAAAAAAAAGCTACATGTTTATAGTCGTAGATTCGTGAGTGAAAAGGATAAAGACTTAACTAACAACTTAAATTTCTCACATCTGGCTAATCCAGCAACAACAAAAAAGGTTGATATTCATCAAGTGCCCCATTTCTCTGTGGCTTTTTGGAGTAGAGAAACTCTTCATGTGCTGAATCTCCTGTTTATATTATTTGCCTTCTTGATTCTTCACTCTTGAATAATGAACATAGCTGTGTTTGTTTATTTGGTAAAATTATGCATTGCCTTTCCAGAGAGTTGTTTGAGGTGGCTTGCACAGTAAAAACAGTACAATAAAATCATAAAAACCATAACATAAAATTATCAATATTCAAACAAGCCAAAATTATGTGAAATAAAAACAATAACCAGAATCATGATAGTTATAAATCAGTCTTCAGGCTAGAAGCAATACATAAAAGCAGCTTTCAAAGATGAACCCCCAAACCTGGGAAAAAACAAACGTTTTGGCCTAGTGCAGGGCTTGCGAAGAGGATATTAACCATAACTGGTAGGCTGGACAGTCAGCAGACCTTCAAGCACCCTGGTCCTAAATTGTTGAAGGCCTTAAAATAAGAACCAGCAATTTTAATTGTGCCTGAAAACACGAGACCTACATTATGGGCATACAGCTGGTGTTCAGTTGAGCCTCGTAACATTATTTTCATCCCTATCCTCTCCTTGCCAGTCTTTGCTAAAAGTTTCAGATTGGGTTGCCACTACTTGCAGCCACTCAGTTCGGCAAGGGATGGGGAATGGGGCCAAAGCAGTGTCTTGATGCACTAGTATCATCACTCACTATGCACTTGGAAGTGATGTCAACATGTCACTGTGGGGCACCAGGGACACTCAAGCTAGCATTAGGGCAAAACTCTATGGCTAAACTGGTACACACAGGAAGGGATGCAGGGAGGCAGGACCTGGCAACACTAGTTGTAGTACTAGTACTGGCCGTGAAGTCTCCATAGCAGGATGATCTTAGAAGTCAAAAAAGTGCTTTTCATTCCTAGCATTCCATGCCTTTTTTTATGCACTTACTGAAAGCCTTGCAACATAGAGGTCAAGGAAAATTTAACTTGTACACTGAGGTAACCTTTTCTAATAAAGACAGATTCCTCAGTCTATATAGATCAGGGGTAGGGAACCTGCGGCTCTCCAGATGTTCAGGAACTACAATTCCCATCAGCCTCTGTCAGCATGGCCAACTAAGACTGTTGCTGCTGCAGAGAATGCAAATGTGAATCACTCCCTGGACTGAAAACCCCCACCCACAATACAATACTATCAACCGCACCTTTGCATAGCAAGTTCCACCCCAACACTTACTGATTGGTTCCCCACCCTGGGACATGGACAATATATACCCCACTAAACATTCCCTTCTCACTGGACACAGTGTGTAACAGACTTCTCTCTGTGATACACCTCTGATGATGCCAGCCACAGATGCTGGCGAAACGTTAGGAGCAAGATTTACCAGACCATGGCCACACAGCCCGGAAAACCCACAACTAGTTATTAGGCTTATCCTTCACACCTTCCTCTGCCACTGCTGTGAAATGGCAGGAAATGGCAACAAGGCATGTGATGTACAATGTGCCATTAAGATAATGACTGGGTGGTATGGACACACTCAATGCTAATATCATTCCCAGCTGATGCTAGAATAGTATCTCTGTGCCAATTGATATTCCATGGTGCAGGACACACTCATCAGGCTCAGATCAAGTACTTACGTTGGACAAAAATCATATTGTGGTGTGGGAGGTGTGGGCCCATGTTCTTACCCCTTTCCTTCCAACAAACTAACTGCATAAGTCTGCACAGCTGTACTCAAAGGCATAAGCAGAATGAGTGGGAAACTGTGCCCTGTGCCCCTGCTGCTGCCGCGGCACACCTCCGCTGCGCCTCCTCCCGCCACACCTCCTCTGTGCCTCCACTGCAGCTCCGCCTGGGGTGTTGCTGCCCCCTCTGCCCCGTTGGTGCTATGCCACTGATCAAAGGGGGACTCATGCAGTCTAAAGTCCCAAATAGCTTGGGGTCCACATGCCTTCTCTCGAACTGTCTTGTTGGCTGACTAACACTATCATTGCAACCCCTGCTAATGGTGCCCTTGTCTGCAGAAGCAACTCAAGTGGCAACTAGGGACAGGGCTTTCTCTGTGGTGAGTCCTTTCTTGTAGAATGTCCTTTTTTGCTGTTGAGGATTTTATTAGGAACAAGATCTATCAGACCACGGCCACACAGCCTGGAAAACCCACCAGAACCAGTTGAATCCGGTCGTGAAAGCCTTCGACAATACATAAGCCTAATAAGTCCTTCAGTGGAATGTCAGTATTGCTTGAAAGTCAGAATGTCTGTGTGTTCTGAATTTTAGCATTGAGTACAGGTTTATGGACCAAGTGAAACAACTGGCATGAACTTTTGCTTGTCCCACAATGGTAATTGAGCACTCTTTCAGGCTTGAATGAGGACTTTTTCTCTTTGTTGTTTCCCCTGAAGCCTTGTCACTCCCTCCCTCACCTTCCTCCCACTCCCTGTAACCCATGAACATGTTCCTGTTCCAGTTCCAGATAACAAGACACCTACTGTTCTGGTCAGCCAGCTCCCTAAATTACTGCATTTTGCTTCATATCAAATTCAGCAGAATTTATCTAAGGGACAACAAAGAATGATGAAAATGCCCAGATGATTTGAAGTTTGGGGAAATAAAAGGATTGACAAAGAATCTATATGCAAGATACATAGGGGAAAATCAGTTAAGTTTTAAAAGATCTAACGAGAATGCAAACATTGTAGTCTGAAATACACTTCCTACGATAAACACATTGGTGCATTTGAAAGACACTAACTTCCTAATGCAAACATCCAAACGTAAAGGGCAGCTGTGACAAAGAAAATGGATTTGCTCATGAATTTTATTAATGTAAATGCAGTGTAATTAATCTCCTTTCCATATGGCAGGTGGTGTTTTCGCTAAGAAGTGAATAATCTGAGCTGTAGGTTGTGGGGAAGGCAGGCTATGGAAGGGATTCAGGTCATCTGGTTGGAGTTCATAAATAGAAACAAGGAACCCTTTGTCTCCTCAATCTCCCAATCCTTGTCAACCTAAAGTCTTTGTTTGTTTGTTTTTATTAATCGGTTACTAAGCTTTTTGTTCAGAAACTCTGTTTGTTGACTGATGGAGCCATGTGGAGAAATTGTATCTGAAATAGGAACTAATTCCTCTGGTACTTCATTGTAGCTGGAAAGCTGTGCACCCAATTTTGAACAATACACCTGCTATATAGTTGTAAAGACTGATATCTAAAGTGCCACTTTTTGAATAGCTCCCTTATTTATGCAGCCTTGTCTGGCTTGCTCGGTTGGCATTCACCAGTGTAAATGCTGAGTGAATCTCTCTGTGTGTGTGTGTGCACGTGTGTCCATGCATGAGCAAATATCTGTTTTGGTGTTCTTCTGTTCTCAGGCAAAAGTTTCTGAAATCCACGTGGAAAGCCCTTTTCTCTCTAAGCCCTCTTAATGCAGTACTTGGCACAGGGCAATAGCAGTATTCCTGCTTGGGTCTTTGATGGATAGATACACATGTTCTGGCCTAGTTCCATGAATGTCTCTATGAGGATAAGATTTGGGAGAAAGCTATCAGTGTCACCCAGCCAAGGGTGTGTGTTCTTGGCTGAAGATTGCTGGAGGTGGAGAAAAGTAGACTGAAACATTTTAAACATCTTTTTCGAGCAGCATATTGTCTGTTTTATTCAATGATGATTAGTACTAAAAGCTAAAGTTCTGTATGTAAAGATTAATTCAGAGACATGGAGCCATGTGGAAAAATGCTATCTGAAAATAAGAACAAATTCCTTAGGTACTGCACTGCAAAAATCTATCTATTGTAATTCAAGCCATGTTATATCCCTACCCAAGTTCAAAGTCTTCAGGATAGATAAGGGTTACTATTTATTAATCAGTTGTTTGATCCCTATTTAAAGGCTCACAACTTTGCAATTAATCAAATAATAGTGGTTTTCCAAGTGGGTTCTTAGGAAGTATAGAATTTCTCAGAAACTTATCATTAGTTCCTCAATATAAAGATCAGTAACAATTTAAAAGCTTCTGAGGATGGCACACAATTCTGTTGACCTTCCTCAACAATGCAGTTTTAGGAAGATGTATGTCCAAGGACCAGTTACCCATTTCAGAATCAGTTGTAATTGTGGGGGAGGGGGGAGAGCATGGGGTAGGGAAGTTAGCAGATAGACCAGAGTGAAGAAGAAAATTATCTGAAAACAGAAAGTTTGAAAAACCTTTGAAGCAGGGCAAAAGAGAGTAGCAGCAAATATCCTAGAAAATACAGAGCTTAACATTTTTATGTAAGTCTCTGAATCACATACGGTATATCCCATGCTCATTTTCCATGTAGGAAGTCAAGCATGCTTCAACTTGAATCATACGGCACAGCTATTGATGGACTTCAGGTTGGGGATATGGGATCCCATGTTGTGATTCTCTTCTCTTCATTAAAACACACACACACACACACACACACACACACACACACACACACACACACACACACACACACACACACACACACACACACACACACACACACTGAAGTAACATGGCAAGGAGGAATATACACTAGAATCAGTTCTAAAATTGACTTCAAAGGGATTTAAGCTTCCGAACTATTCACAGAACTGCAACCTATTTTGGAACTGATAAGCTTTACAGAAATCCAAAGTCACTTTGGTCATAAGAAGAGGAGGAGGAGTTTGGATTTATATCCCCCCTTTCTCTCCTGTAGGAGACTCAAAGGGGCTTACAAACTCCTTTCCCTTCCCCCCTCACAACAAATACCCTGTGAAGTGGGTGGAGCTGAGAGAGCTCTGAAGAGCTGTGACTAGCCCAAGGTCACCCAGCTGGCATGTGTTGGAGTGCACAAGCTAATCTGATTCACCAGATAAGCCTCCACAGCTCAAGTAGCAGAGCGGGGAATCAAACCTGGTTCCCCAGATTAGAGTGCACCTGCTCTTAACCACTACACCACGCTGGCTCTCTTTGTGACTTTGGGCAACTCATTGTTTTTTAGCCTGGCTTCCCTCACAGTGTTGTTGTGAAGATAAACGTTGACGACTGTAAACATCAATATATGCCATAAATAGCTAGGAAAAATTATACTCTTATGGAGATAGAGACAGTTCCAGTTGTAATTCTAGCAGTGAAGCTGTATTAAACCACAAACATGAATACATCTATACCTCCTCCATACAGAATGTTCCTAACAGGATGACTACAAACAAGAGAGGAGTTTGTTGTTGCTGCTGCTGTATGTCCTCGGGGCCAAATTCATAGATGACTTGATGACTTAGGGCTTGCCCTATCTCACAGATAAGCAGACATAATTTACAGCAGTCAGGTCAATCATCCTTTGAGATAGTAAGTAAGTACAGGTCATAGGGAACTGAAGATAAAGACACTATGCATCAGCAGAAATAGTTCAAGGTTTTGGACTTCCCTGTATCCTGCCCTGACCCGACCCAGCAGTCATTTGCAGTTGACTATGCATCTATTAGCATTTGTAAGTGAAAATACTCTTCCAGCAGAGAGTCTAAGTGAATTCTTTGCCTGGTTGGGCCATGATCTCTCCATCACAATATGACCGTATCTCTTCATTGAACATGCGCATTTGCCGTAGTTGAGATATTTGATCAAGCTGCATGTGTGTATGAAAGTACACAGCATGTGTGCATGCATTTTAAATAAAGCAACTGAAACTTTATACATTGCCTGCTCATCTACCACTAATGTTCTACAGTATGAAAACCTAAAAGTGAGAAGAGAAGAATATTCTAACTTGAATGCAAAAACTATTCCCAGATTGTTCCTCTAATAGACTCAGAAGGTTTCTTTCCTTTCCTTTCCTTTTTCATTGTCCAGTTCTGCCTACCAAATTTTAGGCAGATTTAAACCACTATACATTCTCGAATTATAGTATGGGGGGGGGGGTGTGTGACATGATAATAACTTTATGAAAAATCCTGAGTTTTGCTGCAAAAATTATAGTTTTCCTGAGCTCTTTAAAAGTAGTGGTTTTTTTAAATAGTAACTGCCTGATGGATTTGTTCTTTATTTAGATGACTTGCTGCTAAACACTAAGCAACAACTGGTCTGTGTGTATGTGTGAGAAATGAGGATACTCATTCAGCTATGTGAGAATGTAAATGTATGAAATGCTGATGAATGCACTATACTGTGCCTGTACTGTTTGAATATGCACCAAGCAACCTGCCAAACAGGCTTGAGCTGTTCATGAACAGTCAAGCTGCTCAACAACAAAATTGTCTCACAGCTTTTATTGGCACGTAAGCAAAACCAGTAGATGTTTGGGCATCCCTACCATTAGGAGAACTAGAAATATACTTCTTATTTCGCTTGTACCAACAAGCTGGTTTGATAAAATATGTCATGATTTCAACCTCATTGGTACCTCTACCATTTTCACAAACCTTAATTATTTGAAATGTATTGTAAACAGATTTTTTTCAGAACCAAAAAAGGGGGGAAATCTCTCCATGTCTGAGTGTATGGAACAAGATAGTACAACTCTCAACTGAAATAAATACTAGGACTACACACTCCGAACCACAGAAATACCTCATTGCTTTCTCCAGCTCACAAACCACCATTTCTAAACAGGATTTGATCTTGCACAAAGATATTGCAGTAAACAAATGGAGCACTCAGCATCTTGTACATGACTAAACCACAGCGAAATAGTTTTATCTCATCCGTCTTTCTACAACAAGATTTTTTTTTTAAGTTCAGCCTTTTCTTGAAGGAGATGCCCTTGTTCTCTGTGGTGTGGTTCACAATTTCTGGTGTGGTTTTAGCATGTGGCATGTGAAGCTTTTTTGTCCCCATTTTTAACTGCTTGTACTATTTTTGCTTTGACTAAGCAGTTCTTAAGACCGCTACTGTATCTACAAAAGGGAAGTTGAAATGATGGTGAATGATTTCAAAAAATGCCTTCTAGAAAGGGATCAGCAAAAGGCGGAAGTGGGATCCCTCTTAGTTTTTGTTAGTTTAATATCCCTCTTAGCAATTATGTCATTCTGAAATTTTTAGAATACTTCTCTTCATTTGCAGAAGAGGGATGATTGCGAGTGAGAAGCAAAGGAGAACATTTCATATGGCTGCCACTGTTAGCACAAAAAGACCAGAACCTCTGGAAACCACTTCCCAGGAATTTGTAATCTTTAACTATTAAGGGAAATGTGTGCCATCACTTCTTGAAAAATAATAGGAAAGGAAATAAATGGATAGAAAGGGAAGTTGCTGTCACACTAGTACAGCGGGGGTGAACCTATGACATGGGTGCCAGAGGTGGCACTCAGAGCCCTTTCTGTGGGCAAATGTGCACAGAGTTCGTCATGTGGGGGGAGCGAAAATCACCCACACACACTTACACACACACCTAGGCTGGCCTGGGCATGATCCTTTACCTGGGAGTAAGCTCGGTTGCTGGCAATGGGGCTTGCTTCTGAGTAAACCCTCCTAGGGTCGTGATTCACCCATTTGAAGCATTGCACGGTTGCTTTACCAAGCTTACTCCCGAGTAACGCGCGCCTCGGAGCCAACTGTTTTTTCTAAACTAAAACCTCAGTATTCAAGTTAAATTGCCATGTTGGCACTTTGTGATAAATAAGTGGGTTTGGGGTTGCAATTTGGGCACTCGGTCTCGAAAAGGTTCATCATCACTGTACTAGTATGCAAGAGTTCTGGAGGGGAGATTGAAGAAACCTAAGTTTAAATTCCCATTCAGCTACAAAAGACCCTGGATTGAATGTTAGTTACTACCATCCTGCTTGCTTACTCCCAGAGACTGTGATCATGAGAGCACTTTCCTGACAGTAAACCCCACTGAATAATGAGACTTATCTCTGAGTAGATCTGCTTAGGATTTCTCCCAAGGTTGCTCAGAAGATAAAATGGAACATTGGTGGCATTATATGTTGTTATAAACTCAGTGGAGGAAGAGTATGATAAAAATGCAATGAATAAATAAAAGTTGTATATTTTATATCAGGCCTGCACAACTGGACTCAGTAAATCAGACATGATTTACTATGTTTTGGGACCACCAAATGCTTAACAGCGCCTATTTTAACAGAGCATCCTCTTCCTTGCCTTGATCTGTTATACATGGCTGGTAGACTTGGCTGGTTTTCTGGGTGACAGGTTGAGCCTACCTTTGCTACACATAACTTCAGTGTTTTGTTAGTGTGTTGTGAATCTGTTTTTCAGTTGTTTGGCATGATAAGATGGAGCAAACAGGACACAGCTGAAGTTCTTAAAATATTGTAGTTCAGTGATCCACCAAAGGAATAACCCTTCTGTCCAGAGCCTGTCTCTTTATCTTTCCTTCTGTGTTGAACTCAGTGGCCTCTCTCTGTGTCAGCAATTTTGATGACTCACCATTGGAGCTGTGGTGACTCATGGGTGGATCCTAGACTACTATTTGGGTGTTAGTATTACACAGTTATTTCTCCCTGCCATTCAAAAGCTATTTCTTAATGCAGAATTTCTGATACCTCCAAAGTCAGTATACATTTCAGTCAGTTGAAGAACACACTGTTTTTGTACCTCCAGGCTATTTCAAGCAGTCTTTCCCCCATTTTATTCCTTTCTCCAGATTTTCTTGCAAAATACTTCCGCCCTGTTGCAGTTGCATGAGGCTGGCATCTTATTTTAGTGTCAGCTAAAAGCTGTGCAGAAAAAGATTACTAGGTCGTCTTGCTGACTGGGACTTTTTCAAAAGTTTGTTCTCATGTCTCATAGTTTTTGTACGGGTTCACTTTTTCCAGGTTATTTTTTATTTCCCCTGAGTTATGAACATTGAGCAGCATTTACTCAGATCTCTTTTTTTTTTTTAAACTTACCCATCTCGTATTTGTGACTTTCTCTGAGATCCCTGACCTGTTGCAATATAGAAACAGCAGTTAGCTTTATTCATCAGTTTGCACAATGTAACAATATAAAGTTATATAGTTTGCTTTCAATCATTTCTTGAGGCTGCCTAAATTCAAGGGCTAACTGTTTTCTTAGCTCCTCCAAAACTCTGGCTCTTGTTACCTTGGTGAATATTCATATTAATAAACATCATATTAATAAGGATGCCCATTGTGGCGAGGACTGCCGCTGTCACTACCTTCTACTAGCTCAGGTTTGATGGACAAGGAAGCAGGGATGGATTGAGAGTTCCAGGTCTGCCACCCACCAGCAGCTGCCCTGTGCATCTGCTTTCCAGATCTGTCCTAAAGCAAGAAACCTGCTTGGCCTGTTCCACAGTAATATTTTGCAAGGCTCTTAATAAATGCAAACTAAATGCCTGCCATTATGACCTACAGGATGTGTGTGGAAGGATGGCCAGCATATTAGAGCCCAATTGAAGAGTGAAGTACTGGCCACCCATTGTCAGAGTCGCTGAGCAGGTTTTTTCCATCCGTACTTAAAAGCAGCACTTCTGTTTTCCCTGCAGGTGTGAATGTCAGCCATTGCTTTATGAGAGATATGGGTGACTGGGGTGCAGTTTTAAACTTGGGATGCTGGTAGCTCCAGCTGTTAAGAATTAAACTTGCAGCTATTTATTATCTGGGTTCAGCTGGAATAGGACTGTATTCTGGGAACTTACCTACACACCCAGAGCATGCTAGCTGTTGTTGTATTGGAGTGATACAGTTTTGGCCAAAAATACTTCCCTCTTCAGGGACAGGGATGAACTTGATAGCAAGGAGAGGACTGTAATAGACTCACGTGATGGTTGAAGTAAGATAACCTGAGCTGGAGGGGTCAAGACCTCTGTACTTTTTATAAGCTGTGATGAACAGTTAAGATTTGTTTTGAAATGAGATTTTAAAAGACCTTTTCTGGAGCTAACATAGGACTAATTTCCTTCAATCTCCTTGCATTATTTCTTTTGATGAAGCCTTTTTTAGTCTCGTTAAGCATGAAGCTTATAACAATTTTAATATATACGTTAATAAATTATCTTGATTGTGTTCCTATTTATGGTTCAAAGTGTTCCAACGAAGCTCTTTATTGATTGCATTTTGTACTTTCTATATATTTTGTGAAGAGTTTTGCAGTAATGAGATCATTACTGATCCCTTGCTCTTCTGAATCCCTTTCTTCTCATTCTTTTGAGGTGTTATAAAGTAGAAATGAATAAACTGGAAAAGTGTGGTATATTCCTAATTTTTCATCACTGTAAACTCTTCCTCTTTACCCGTGGTGACAAACCTATGACACTCCAGATGTTCATGGACTACAATTTTCATCAGCCTCTGCCAGCATGGCCAATTGGGGCTGATGGGAATTGTAGTCCATGAACATCTGGAGTGCCATAGGTTCACTACCACTGCTCTATACCAGTGGTGGCAAATCTATGGCACGGGTGCCAGAGATGGCACTCAGTGCCCTCTCTGTGGGCATGCGCAAACAGAGTGCCCCCCCACACATCTGGGCTGGCCTGGGCCACTGGGCTCAATTATTAGCATTAAACTCAAGACCTAATTTTGGGGAAGCAGTGTAGGTAACCCTGTTAAGCGCTGTTAAACCCCACTGATTTTCATGCGAAGAACTAAAGTGCGATCCTTTACCTGGGAGTAAGCTGGGTTGCTGGCAATGGGGCTTGCTTCTGAGTAAATCCTCCTAGGGTCATGATTCATCCATTGGAAGAGTTGCACAGTTACTTCAAAGCAAAGCCACTGACCACCAACTTACTCCCGAGTAACATACGCCTTGGAACCAACTGTTTTTTCTAAACAAAAACCTCAGTATTCAGGTTAAATTGCCATGTTGGCACTTTGCGATCAATAAGTGGGTTTTGGGTTGCAATTTGGGCACTCGATCTTGAAAAGGTTCACCATCACTGGTTTATACAGTAGATAGGAAGCTGCCTTGAAAGATCAAAGAAGCAATACAGAAAGTGTGTGTTTTAAATAAAATATAACATTAAATTTAAGCCTGCCTGTGCTTTTCTAACTCCCAAAAAAGTTTCTAGCCACACAAAGAAAGCAAGACAACTGTTTGGGCAGATGGTAACTTGTCAGGCAAAGATTAGATTAAGTTTGATTGGCTGTTTGCATTGGCTCATCTCAACCCATGCTGAAGGAATCCTGAACAGAAAAAACAGCCAAAATTGGAAATACAATATTGTTTATTGAATCAACAATGCAGTATACGTCTGTATCAACAGTCAAATCCTAAATGTATTTATTTTAGTTGGATTAATTTTCAAAGAAGTATTTGTGTGGTTGCAGATGATAGGGTTCTTTGTAAACCAAGCATCCTTAACATGGTGGCATAAGCACTATAGCTCCTGTCAGCACCCTTTCTGGTTTCTGTCAAGTTTTTTTTAAGTGGGTGTGTGTTCTTGCCAAGCAGGGTTTATGATTGGCCACTGAAGATCTGACTGGCTGTGCAAATTAAAATAACATTGTTTTGGCAGCAGCTGGCATCACTGTGCTGGTTTTATTCAGTCTTGGTACTCTTTCCCAGTGCATTTTAAAAATTACTTCTCTTCTCCCTTGCACTTGCACTTTCTTTGTATATGTGGGTCTGCCTCCAATAGCACCCATTTTGTGGTGGACTCCTCCTTTTACGGCAGCCATTTTGTGATTTCACTCACCTCCTTGTGTCAGAATTCCAAAGATGCCCATCCAAAGATGCCCTGCACCAAAGGATATCATACTTTCTTGCCCTTGTCCCATTTCTCCCAGTTCAACATAGTGACAGGTTCTGAGAACTGTTGTTACCTGCTTCCACTGCTTTACTTTTCTATTTAAATGTTCGATTTCTGGTTTCAATTTCTGGTTTCAGTAACCATGAATGGATGCCATCATCAGTCAATATACTATTAGGCCAGGCCTGGCAGTTTCAACATTGTATGTAGTATTTTTCAGGTGGTTATTGTGTGAGAGACTGTATGTATGTTTTATTGATCTGCAAAAGGGGTACAGGAATAAAACCGCAAATATATATGCTAATCCAAATTAAAGATCAAGTTATGAATTTACGTGATGGTCTGTGCAGGTCAAATAATAACCAAAGCTAAAAATTTTATTTAAATATGCCCTCTCAAAATGTATTAGAGAGAGAATTTACTCCACCTTTTCCCTAAAAAGTCACCAAAAATATAATACGATACAAGTATGTATTAAAATTATTACAATAATTAAAAGAGATAAGCCAGAGCTCAAACCTGTAGACATTTAACTTATGGTAAGGATTGTAGTAATGCACTGCTGACCCAGCAGCACCGTGGTAGAACGTTGGGACGCCAACGGACCTACGGCCTTCTGGTCGCACCGCACCCCCACTCCTCATCCCCCTATGAGTCATGGGTCATGAACTGTCTGGCTCAGTCACCGGGCGCAGGGACAATGGTCTTGCCCCCAGGTGAGGATTAGGCTCAGACGCTTACGCTCCTCTCCGCACGTAGCCAGGTGAGATCATGCATCACATGATGATCTCCAGGTCTCCCGGTCTCCCGCTCATCTCCCTACCCACCTCCTTTACACGCCCACAATGAAACCCTAATAAAAGGTGCCAGAGACCAGCACAGGGCAGAGTTGTCAGGATCACGAAATCCCGCGCTTCCTGTTGCTGACGCTCTCCACCAGATGAAACCTCCTCCGCGTCTCGCCTATTCCTTAGCGACGACCCTGCGGGGATGACTACAAGCTGGTGCGAAACCGGGAATCCTCGAACCTCCACCCCTGCTCACGTCAGCCTGGGGAAGGGGCAGCGATACGAAGTCCGCTGGATGGCGCATCCAGGGACCACCGTTTGGTATCGCCTGTCCTCTGGATGGCGCATCCAGAGACCTGGCGTCCTAGGACACTCTCTCGTCGGCCGGAACACACCCGGTGAGTATGGGAGCTTGCAAAAGCAGGGCTTATGACAATGCGTTGTGAACTGGCGTTAAGCGAAATGCGGCAGAGGTCCCGTAAAGAGAAGGAGCTGCGCCAAGTGGTTGAGAGATTGAAGCTCAGTGTCCATGGTACCCAGAAGGGGGGACATTGAATCTTAAGGACTGGGAAAACATCGAGGCGCACTCTTCAGAGCCTCGTAGCGCCCGATGTCACTGCTACTGACGAGGAACAATGTTATGTCGCCATCAGCCTGCAGACCTATGGCTCCCTTGCTGTAGGCCGCCCTCCTTTCGATCTTTCACCTTCAATTTCAACCCGAATTTTCTCTATCCAGCTAGAATTGGGCCGCCTGTCCTCCTTCTGCCCACTTGCTCCTTCGCCCATTTCAAATTCTCCAGCGGCTCAGCCGCCCCTCCCCTGCTCCGCCTTCATTTTCCAAAAGCCACGCACCTCCGTCAGCGCCCGCGTAATGCGTAGCGGGTTTCGCTCGCCAGAAGCGTTATTAGCCACGATCTGCAAAGGAAAGAAAACCCTGGCCGGAAGAGCGATGCCGATATTCGCGTGCCCGTCCATTTCACAGATACCGAGGGGGAGGATGGCGTTGTTGGCGAGTTGTCGATACCGCCCTTAAGCTATAACATCCTCACTGAGCTCCGCCATAAGCGTCACGGGGCGTGGAATCACCAGCCCCTATGTGAGAGGCATGCTAGAGGTCGCGAGGAGGAATCACTTAATGGTTCCGGACGACTGGAGAAGACCACCTTTCGCATGCTCCTGAGCCCTGCACAATTTGTGATCTGGGAGGCGAGTTCCGCCAGCAATGCTTTAGCAGGGCAGCCGCCTCGGCGGCGCCTACCACCGCCCGCACAGCTTTACGGCCTTGATGCCTTCAGTAACCCCAACAATCAGATTGTCCTGCGGTGGCCACCCTTACGAGCTTACTAAGCCTCTGAATGCGCTACAAAGGCGTTTTTGAAAGTCCCCAATGCCGGACAGCCAACCCAAAGTTTTCTAGCACCGGCAGAAGCCTCAAAGACCCTATGCTGAGTTTGTGAACAGGCTCCAGGAGGCCCTCAAGAGGCAGGTTGACAGCGAGGAGGCCCAGAGGCGAACTCCTTAAAGCCTTGCCAAGGAGAGCGCCTCCGCTGAGTGCGCCAGCGATCACAGGCCTAGGAAGGAACCCGAGCTGGCCGACATGCTCAAAGCTTGCCAGGATATCCGGGTCTTTAAGCCCATCAGAAAGCCAGCCTTCTAGCGCCGCCCTCTCCGCTGCCATGAGACAGCCCGGGGAGCAGTGTCTCAATTGCGGCAAACCAGGACATTTCGGGAGGAATTGTAGGCTGCCGGCGGGGGGGCCTACCACAACCCTGGCGGAGGAGGGTCTCTCCCCAGAGGCGAAGGCCCCCAGGAAGAGAATCTAAGACGGAGGCTCCCAATGCCAGGCTGGGGAGGCCGCACCTGGGCATCTCCCAGCCGGAACCAAGATCCGCACCTCAGACCCTTCCCCTGAGCTCCCCATGAGATCTTGGCTGTCCCAGCTCAGTATAGTGATCCCATCCCCACGGAGACCATTGGGCTGGTCTTGCCAGCTTGCTCCCTCCCTCGTCTATACTTCCTGCTCTGCTAACCCCTTCTACTTCCAAAGTCACCATGCCTCCGCCAGAGTGCCCCAGAGTGGCGCGCAGCATTTCAAAATCTCTGCAGAGTCCACAGTCACTGAATTGCAACAGAAGGGAAATGCTGGCCGAGGAAGAGAGCGTAACATTCTGGCACTATGCCCAGTCAGTCTCATTATCCAAGAGGACTGCCGTTTTGAACCCTCCTCAGAATGCCCCATAGCCAATCTACGGGACAATGAGGCATGGAAAGGGAAGATGCACCGCACAATGGCCTTAAGCCAAAGGTAGCCGTGAAGAAGCCCCTTGGCCCTCTCCAGCTGTAAAGGTTCAAACCAGATCTCATAGCCTCTGAGCCTGTGCAAAGCCCTAAGCTCAAAGCTCCCAGTGGCAACAAAATGCGTCAGCACCTCAGAGAGAGCAAAATCTCAAATCAGAGTTGCAATCCTCCTCGTTACTTTTTATGTGCTCTGTATGCCTATGTATGTTCTGTATGTCTTGCCCCCCTTTCAAGAGACCCCCAAAGTTCTCCCCTCATAGGGGGGATTTTTCCATTGCTTCTAAGCTATGCTCTTGTGCTTCAATTAAAGTTTTCTCCTTCTGATTATGTGTGCCAATGCCTTGAAAGGCCCAGCCCATTACAGCATCCGCCTTAAGCGGGACACAGCTTCGTGGTGCTCCCCAGGATACCGATGGGACCTGCTTCAAGCGCCTCCATCTTAGTTTAAACCTTCAAAACTTTTCTTCAAACCTCTCCTTGAGAACCTTTTCCTTCGTCCATCTGAGCCTACACTGCCACATTGGCGTGCGGCGCAAGTTTACATATGAAGCCAAAATCATTTTCATGCTCCCACATTCTCTGCTGAGCTCCTGGCTAGTCACAGTGCCAAGGGGGTCTCTCAGCCACACACCTATCTTACACAGCCTCCGCTGTGAAGGTAGGAAGCGAGCTCAAACCGGCCAAAGTCCCCTTCACGGAGGGAAGGTAGAGCTGACTTCCAAACCCTTCCCCCTGCCTTCCTTTCTGCACACCCTCCCTCTTTCTAATGGGCTGGCGCACCCCACCTCTAGATCTAGGATCTGATAAAGGGTTTTTGCAAACCCCTCTCAATTTATCCCTGTGATCAAACCTCAAGCCCAGGAACTGTTTTCTTTGCATCTTCTCTATATCTTTCCTATAGATGCTATATTACGATATGACTATAATTGTGAATTGTTCAAGTTGCTTTGCAAAAAACCCCACACCTTAGGCGGTGATTGGGATTGTTTACAAACAAACATCCGACCTGGATATGACCTCTCCCTTCTCCTAAGCCTTGGGGCAATTCCCTGCCTTGTATCTCTTAGCGCCTTAGCAGATGTGTTACGCAGAGTGATGGTTGTCGAATGGGCCAACTGCCCCTAACAAGCTTGGCCAAAACAAGCGAAAGAAAGGGGAGTAGGTTCCCCCCTATCCATCGACCCAATCAAGGTCTCATCCAGCCAGACCTTATCCAAAGTACTCTTCTCTATTCTCTATCTATCAAAAAAATTGCCCACCCACGCTCAGGGGCTCGAGGCTTTCCATCGCGTCATCTATAAGGGACTAACTCAGCCAGCACGCCAAAACCCTGGGGAAAAGCGTTGCTTGTCTTTTCTCTTCCATACAGGAGTCCAGCTCGCCATGCCAGGCCAGCCCCATCCCGGAGATGGGCGGGGGCCTCCCTGGAGGATCCGACCCGCCCGCCCTGTCGAGAGAGCCGATTGCCCCCAGCCTGGGCGAGATGGGAGGGATCTCTCTGGAGCCAGCACACCCATTCTTCCACAAGGATCACAGCCCCACTGCGTGCACCCCTGGGGAGCGGCAGCCTGGAGCCAGCTGTGGCTCAGAGGTTGATGCGGCGTGTTTGCTGCTCCTCATCTGTCGCTATTCTCTCTCCCTCTCTGCAGCCCCTGGCTGAAGCTTGGAGTTGCAGCCAGGGACATTCCTGATAGATTAACCCTTGGAACTCTCCGCTGTTCTCAGCAGCTTGAATATTGTTGGAACCGCGCCTTCTCTCACAACCTTGCTCGTGAGAATCACTGAACCTGCAATGCTAAAGACTATCAGTAGCTCTCCCTCGGCTCTTGAGAAATCCATGGACTCCTAGCATGCATGCATCTGTAGCTTTGGTAGTCAAACAGCAAGAGCCATGCATTGGACAATTATGCAACCGCAGGGTTGCCTTCCTTCGATTACATCATCCAGCCTATGTATCGTTTAGCCATGTTTTGTGCTTACTGTGGACCAACTATTGCTGAAGTTATTGCATGCCTTACTTTTTTTAGAAGTTATGTTATTTGTTTGTTGCTGCATTTCGCCTGTGTCTGCGAACTCTCTGCTACCGCCTCACCATCGTTCTGCCTCAGGCTTCACCCGGAAGCCAAAGCTTTTAGCCACCGCTCCGCCCTTCCCCTTGACCCTTGCGGACGGCCAGCGGCGGTTCTAGCCAAGGCGGTGTGTTTCCCTCGCAACTTCCTTGTGGGAGTCCCGGACTTGTTTCCTGCATAACACCAAGACTATTGGCCGGCTGGCCTGTGCCCTTGCGAAGTCCATCAACTCCACCTCCATTGCTCTGGATGCCCTGGCCTCGAGCAGCAGGAATTTTCGTCAAGCGACTTTAGATGTCGTGCTGCAATTGATTATTTGTTGTTATTGCATCACCAGGGTTGTGAGAATGTACATAATATGTGTTGCTTTAATCCCTCTGATAATTCCCAGTTGATTCATATGAAAGTGCGTGAGTTGCAAGAAGTTGTATCAATCTGAAATCACGATGTATTGCCCCATTGGTGGTCAGCCCTCTGGAGCTGGCTGCGGGGAGATGGTCGAGTGCTATCGTACAGCTCTGCATTGGTTTGATTGTATGCCCCATCGTCGGTCTTGTTTTTTGTTCAATGTGTATCTAATATTACCTGCCAACCTGTGTAAGAAGCCCCTGACTCTCCTGCCCATAGCCAAGTTCTAATGTTGCACAAGCAGCTGGGTCCTTCGACCAAACAGCGGAGGAGACAAAGCGTCCCCTAAATGCAGCCCCTTTTGCATTTCGGCCTTCCCTCTGAAACGTAAAAAAGGAGGAGATGTAGTAATGCACTGCTGACCCAGCAGCACCGTGGTAGAACGTTGGGGCCAGCGGACCTCTGACTTCTGGTCGCACCGCGCCCCCCCCCCTCCTCATCCCCCTGAGTCACGGGTCATGAACAATGCGGCTCAGTCACGAGCGAGGACCAATGGTCTTGCCCCAGGTGAGGATTAGGCTCAGGCAGCTGCAGCTCCTCTCGCCGTAGCCAGGTGAGATCATGCATCACATGATGATCTCCAGGTCTCCCGGTCTCCCGCTCATCTCCCTACCCACCTCCTTTGCGCCCACAATGAAACCCTAATAAAAGGTGCCAGAGACCCGGCACAGGGCAGAGTTGTCCAGGATCCGCGAAATCACGGCTTCCTGTTTGCTGTCTCCACCAGATGAAACCTCCTCCGCGTCTCGCCTATTCCTTAGCGACGACCCTGCGGGGATGACTACAAAGGATATTGTAATCATTGGTCTGATATGCAGCTTGCATGTAATACAAGTGAGGAGTATCCCAATGACCTCCTTGCAGAGGCATAACAAGGGGGAAAAGCACCCGGTACACCGGTGCATCCTCCGCCCCCGCCCCAGAATGCCCTCACCACACCCCCACAGGGGCACGCGCCCAGTGCATCACACACACATCCCGCCCCTCCCCCTTGGAGATACGCCTCTGCCTCCTTGGGAGAGAGTTAAATTCTGCTGAAATAGAAGAATGGATAATCATGTTAACAGTATATCATGCACAGTTTTTTGAGTGCGCTAAAATCAGTGGGACAAGAGTTTTCAATGTCTTTTTAACGTGTTTTCCCCCATAAATTTGGACAATGTAGTCTTGAGCTTTCTTCCCTTAAATTTAAACAATTTGTTTGAATATAACATTTAAACCACATTTAATTTATTTATTTTCCTAATCAAATATTTAAGCACAAGTACAGTGGAAGCTCGGTTTTCATTGCCTTCGGTTTTCATCTGTTTTGGTTTTCATTGATTATTTCAGTGAAAAATTTGTCTCGGTTTTCATCGATTTGCCTCGATTTTCATCGATTTGCAGTAAGGTGCAAGGGTTTGTGGTGAAAAATCACCCGGACAAAGCTGTTGCGGGCCATGTCTGCAACTTGTGTAATGACAATGTCTTGCCCCATTTCAGACAAATCTTAAAGAGGCGTCAGAAACAGACCTCTTTGGACAGCTTTCTGGTGCGACATTGGTCCACTGGCTCTGAAGCTGGTCCTAGTGTTATTGTTTGTTACTGTTTTCAGAATTAAACACTATGTTTATTCACCAAAAATAAACACTATGTTTATTCAACAAAAATTTGGAGTGCCTAGAACGGATTACTTGGATTTACATTGATTCCTATGGAAAAGTTTGCCTCAGTTTTCATCGGTTTCGGTTTTCATTGATTCTTTTCAGACGGATTACCAACGAAAACTGAGATTCCACTGTAGTTGTTAGTATTGGGCTGTAAAATTAACATGAGGTAATTTTAATATTTGCTTACTGAGTTCAAGTCTAAATAAACATGATAATGTTCTATATAAACATGACAAATAGATCATGTTCTGTTTATAGCATTGGAGCACTTTCTAGAAAATATTCCTGTAATATTTCCCAATTCAGATTTTTCTGGAAACTCCATGTAACTGAGTATCTGGGAATTCAGGGAGGAGACTCAGAGCATAAAGCTGTTCTTCCATACCTATTGTCAGGGAGTTCTTTTTGGAGACTTCAAATGTTTCCTGCAAAAGTGTTCTCCCAGGGCACTCACTACAAATAGTTTAAACAAGGTGTGCAAGTGGACATTTCAAAATTGGAAACTCTTTTGATATGGTCTTTTTTAATCACATGTTCTATTGGAGTTGACAGAACTGCAGAATATTACAGGAATCTAAAGTACTTTGAAGGACATAGCTCGATGTAATGTGGTGACAAAGAGGTTATGGGGTCGAGAGATTTCTGGTTTGAATTTTGCTCTGACCATGAACTCACTAAGAAGTTGTAAACAAGTCTCTTAGCCAGTACTCAGTACCAGTGAGTACAATCCCCCTCCAAAAAGGAGAAAAGGAAAGAAAAAAATAAAATAAAAGGAAGCCCTGGATTTCCAAAGAAAATTCTTTAAACATATTCACCTTCAATTTTATAATTTTATAAACACATTGCAGTAAAGCACATTGTAATTTTATAAACACTTTGCAGTACAGCACATTGTAACAGTTAATAAAATTTAAAAAGTATATTTACAGTAAGAGTCACAGCCACAAAGATTTCATGCAGAGAGAGGATATGAGAAAGAATTTAGCACAGAATATTACGAGTGAATAAGCAACCCTTAAGTATCCCACCCTTAAATTTGGGAGTGGTTGAGATTGGTAGGGAGATTTATGCAGGCTATAAGAACAAATTGAAGTTCTATATAGGGGAAGTCATTACAGTGTGATTAAAGATTTCAGCAGAGAGGGAGTAAGTTATGGACTAATTCTGGCAATGTTTCACAGCTGCTGAGAGGCTGACAATTACAGTGCAGTAAGATGGATGGTTTGGGGGTCAAGGATTAGTGCAAGAGCTGGCAAAATTAAGGCTGAAGCAAGGATAACTCTAGTGGACAGGAAAGGATGGAGAACATCTTTTTTTACTAGTGAAGAGGATTTTTTTTAGTTGCTAAATCTTTTATTTGCAGGACATCAGGGTGTAGCTAGTGTCTGGTAAGCAAATTGGTAGGAAATGGGATGGCTCAGAAT
Organism: Sphaerodactylus townsendi; assembly: GCF_021028975.2. Classification (NCBI taxonomy): domain Eukaryota; kingdom Metazoa; phylum Chordata; class Lepidosauria; order Squamata; family Sphaerodactylidae; genus Sphaerodactylus; species Sphaerodactylus townsendi. The sequence continues at coordinate 122,684,326 of NC_059425.1, read as the reverse complement.
GAGTCAACTAGCCTAGAGTTGGGAGTCATTCACAGAAACATTTTTTTGGTCAAGAGGTTACTCTTTCCTGAAGAGTTTTTGTGCCAGATAGAATACATTTTTAATTACAATGTCACTTTTTAAATATTCCCAAGCACGTCTCCTTACAATTTTGGGAGGTGGGGGTAGATTCAGAAAACCATTCTTTTCCCAGTGAACATTGCTGTGACAATTACCAACTGTTGGGAGTCAAATGAAACAAAGTTGTTAGAGGCAGTCTAATTACCAATGAATTCTACAGACATCATTTGTTTAGCCAAACAGTGCAAAATCAATTGGTTGCCTATGGAATCCATTGGACTCATTCAAATCATCTCATTGATTCCCATTAATAAGCAACCGCAAAACATTAGTGGGTGAAGAAAATGGGTTTATTAGGTCACATGTATGAGTTACTATTTCTGTATCTGCTGTGTGCCAGATTCTGTAGAGTGATTATTGTTTTCCGTTCAAGGAATAAGGAGCAGGATTATTCAGTGTTCCAAGTATGACCATTTTATATGCTTCTCTTTCACTGTCTGTTACTCCATTCTCCTCATCCAGGTTACACATTTCTGCTAATTGTGGCATTGCCAGTGGTGTAGCACCAATGGGGGGGGGGTGCTCTGAACGGAGCTGCGACAGGGGTGTGGCCGGGCCATGGAGGGGGTGTGGTGGGGCATTCCGGGACATGGACGGGCACTGCCATGGCAGAGGCAAAGGGCACACACATGCCCCAGGCACAGTTTTCCCTTGCTCTGCCCCTGGGCATTGCCCACCCTGTTGTGAAGTGTGCTGTAGTCCTTGGGTTACTCTTTATCTCTTAGCCTAACTTACCTCGCAGAGTTGTTGTGAGGATAAAACATGATAGAACCATGTATGCTGTGGGGTTCTCCTTAGGTATGTGGTGGAAAGTGCCAGCAAATGGCAACCTAGTACGGTTTCCAAGGCAAGAGACAGAGTGGCTTGTCCCTGCCTGCCCCTGCGTACTGACCCTGGACTTCCTTGGCAATGTCCCATCCAAATACTAACTAGGGCTGACCCTGCGTAACTTCTGATTCAGCCCCACCCCAGCTCAGCCTTAACTGACATTACTGCTATTTAAAATTGTTTGTTTAAAATATAAGCATGAGCGCAATTCGGGATCCATAAGAGAAAACAGCAAAGCAGAACTGCAGTTGCCTTTACATTATAGCAGTTTATTCCATCTTCAATATAGTTTTAAACATTAAATGCCTAAAGTTCCTAAACTGTGTGGCCCAAGCTCACTCTTATATTTTATGAAAAGAATATTAAATAGCAGTAATATCAGTTAAGGTCAAGATGGGGCAGGGTTGATACGTATTCTGGAAAAAGAAAAGTACAGATGAGAGAAGATGGTGCGCGTGTGTGCCGAGGGAGGAGTAGGTGAGCTGACTGATAATGTGCTGTTGCTGCACTTCTGAGCAGAAGGTGTTCATTACTGAATATTTGCTAAAGAGGCTGTGTGTACTCCCACAGCCCATCCTTACCCTGGTTTTAAACAGTTATTGTTTTTTAGATTGAATTAGACCTGAATCAATATAGCTTGTATAACGGTGGAATAACTGGTTCTTCATTTGCCAGCCTTGACATTCTTATAATGACAATGTTGCGTTATTTCTGCTGTTGACATTTATTCTTTGGGTAGGGTTTTGAGGTCACAGAGGTTGATCTACTTTGTGATAACACCTCAATCTCATCTTCCTTAGTTTCATTTCTAATTTTCTTTTTCTTTAGCCCGCTCTGCTAATTGATTTTGAATTTTCTGAACCTATCTGTTGTCGCCCTACACCACCAGGTCATCAGAACTTCTAATAAATAGAATTTTTTAAAAAAAGTTTTCCACTCAGATTCAGTGTTTGGTTTTCTAAGAAACAGATAAACAGCTGTTCTTGGACAATCCTTATACCCTGATTTTAAGCAGTTCCATTTATGTGAAAGGAACTTATTTTCAATCAAGTGTGCATAAGTGTGTTAAAAATTATTCTACACAGTTCTTAGCTTGCCTTAAAAAAAAGTATCTGAAGATTTCCCCCACTATTTTACTGTGTGTTCTCTGCTGATCTCACTTCTCCTATGCACGTCTTTTAATGGTATCCCATGCTGTAAAAATATTTCATTCTAATTTTAAAGCCAGATTTTTCCACTTGTTTGTCAATCTACATTTTATAATAAGCTTCCAAGCATCTTGAATGATGTAACCACACATTATTCTAACTTATTTAACCATGCTACGACTGCCAACTTTTGTACTGGAAGTTATGTAAAGGTATTTGTTGATACTCTTATTATTAAATTACATCATGTCAGATTTAATGAGGTGAATCAATAAAAAGTTTTTAATTCACCTGTGCTGGTCTATTAGCACTCTACCCTAAGAAATATTTCAGATCATTGTTATTTGTTTAGTGCAGCTGATATATGTAGCATATATCTGACAAAATTAATCAGGTGGCACAATACCATTTATAATAGAAATGCCATTATCTGTTGAAATCACTTGACTATTTGAAATTTTTGGCCCACGCCCTGCTTTCTCATAGTCTGATTCCAGTGTGTTTTTGTGTAGTTTACAAATCTTTAGACCGATAGAAATTAGTGCCATGAGCCATGGTGCCATGTTACATGACCTCACATGGACCACTCAACCATACACAGATGGCATTGTCATGTAAATGTATTGTGATGTTTTCTCTATCCCTTCATCTTCTCATAGTCATACATTTATTTGATCCTGGCAATGGGATGTACTGTGGGCCAGCACCCATAATTTGTCATCTAAAAGGAGGAGTTGCAAAATTCAGATTAGTTGGTAACAACTTGTGTCAATCTTAAGTGTTACGTTCACAATAATAACAGATGCTATTTCAAGACAGTGTTTCTCTAGATTATGAGACGTGCAGAATGAAGGGTTGGAAACTTACCTTAATTTACATATTGCACTTTTGATCTTTACAAGCATGCATTTCTTGACAGAGATGCAAGAAAAGCTTAGAATTTATTCTTGTTGTATAGGCAGAGAAAGAGAGAGTTGAATCCTGGTAGAATGAGAAACCAAGGACATGGCAGTTGTACTGTAGACCTTCATTTATTTATTTACTTGCTAGTGATGACCAGTGTGACTGTAGAGAGAGATGGCTTTTCTGCTGCAAACAGTCCTGACCTGTGTGGGTGGGTCAGTGCATCTGTGCATATATCGTGGACTGATACACGTTGCACCCCTGCATGATGCTTGACCTGCTGCTTGGTGTCAAGAGTAGAGGTCACATTTTGGGCCTCATTTTTTTTCACTCCGGTGGGAAGGAGAAAGAAATTCAATAGGAATACCATTGGGATCTAATTCTACCCCATAGTGATTTCAGCCATTTGAGATACCGACCATGTGTATAACCTTGCCTATCTTGGGTGTCATTCTGAAATGCAAACGAATGTTGAAAAGCTGGCTTTTATGCAGGTAAGTGACCAAATGGCTCTGCTCACCTAAAAATATTTGAACATAGGTCTTTGCAAGACTGAGATAGTTTGCAGCACCCAGTGTATGTCAGCTTGTGATTGTGAAAACTCAAGATACTGAACCCTGAGAAGTGCTGACTATGCTTCTCATTCGTTTCTTAGTTTCTTTTAAAAACATATCCCACTGTGGTCTAGTTCGGGAGCAGATTCCTAGTTGTATAACCATGCCCAGCTGCTATCCACATATTTAATAAATGGAATGCTTACCCTCTTTCATTTGCAGCACTTTATCACATGATAAAAAATTTCTTTGCAGTCCTTGTAAACAATGTCTGGGAATCACTAAAACATGGGAGTGAGAGGACCACGCTGACCCAAAACAACTACCCACTGGATTTTGTGGGATAAACTAGTACAGTTTGTCCCGAGGGCAGAGATAACAGCTAGATAGCAGTGCTCAATTGTGCACAAGGAAGATAGCAAGAAAATATTCTCTACAGCTCTATTTGTTTCAGCACACATTTTCTTTTACTTAGTTACAGTTGGTTGTAGTAGATCACTAATTAGCAAACCATGTGTCGAAATAGAACTGTGAGGGCATCAGAAGAAATAAACTGATTAATAAAAATAATTGGGCCTCTCTTGCAAGGCCAACACACACACACACACACACACACACACACACACACACACACACACACACACACACACACAAAGGAGACAGTCTGCTGAATTTATTCATGATTCACTGATCTGCTTCCATCAGATAATGGCTTAAGCTGCTGCATCTTTTCATTGGGGATCACTGGATCATTCCATCTCTTCTAATGCAAAGATGCAGCAAGATAACACTAAGAAGTTAAGCCTAGAACAGGAATACATACAGAGACACAGACTGTGCTCCTCTGCAGGATAGCAGCCCTCCCATTTGCTAAAAATGGAGTTTCAGGGTTATACAACAGAAATCTGCCTCAGTTTTTTTTATTCAAGAAAAAAGTATGTCTTATTTTTTCAGCACTAGATGGATCTTGCCGGCACCTCCCAGTGTATGACTTTTTAACATTTTCCTTCATGCTATTTTAGCCTCTTACTGTGTACTTTGGGGAAGGCATGAATCAAATTAATTATAGTCTTTTGGCAGGTCAGCTATTCTGTGTGGATTTGAAAGAAACGGATTACTTGCTGTTTTTTCATTTTTCCATGACTTTTATTTTTTTATTCCAGTTGTAATCTAAATACACAAAGCCCTCTCTGCATTTATTTTGCACAGAACTCCTGCATTTTATCACAAAGCCTGAGAAACGATCCTGTTGCCCTATAGTAGCTCTGTTTCTTGTCATATGTTACAGCAACTAGCACCATATCAAATTAAAATAATTTCCTGATCCAGAGGTCAGAGCACTAAAGTAAGATCCTTGTGATTATCAGCCAAACTACCACATAGGGTGAAGGAAGCTGACCTGCTGAATCATTTTATGGCCTCAGATTGTCAATGATAATTTCTCATAGTAGAGATTATACTGGTTTATGGTCAACAGTCCAGTCTCATTCCAGCTATTTGATATGCAATTAAAAAACACAATGAATGAAGCTGCTCAGTGAAGGATGAATAGAAGTGAAGCATCTTTATGAAATGAAAAAGGGGACCACATAATGCCAAAAGGTGTTCTGTTGAAATTAGAATCTATAATACATATATGGGGGGGGGGGGGGGCTGTAGAACTTTTGAATCAGGAATTGTGCTTCTTGGCATATGCAAACTTCTGCTGTTACTCAGATTCTACCAAGAAAATTCTAACAGTCCCCCTCCCGCTTTGTAAATACACTTGAATCATGGGGGCTTGCATGCTCTGTGTTCTCTTCCAACGAGACTAAAAAAATTGAAAGCTTAATGTAAAAGCCCCGGAAGACAGATCGGGAGGAGATAATCGCATCATGAAGTAAAAGACACAGTGTTGAAAGCCATTGCTTCTTTGAACAGCAATGGCTGTTTGTGGGCCAGGGTGCAGAGAGCATCCCAGCCATCCCCATTATAAGCCAAGGAAGGGAAGGTATTACCCTTACTGGGGGACGACAGAGGTGCTGGTGTTCAGCTTCCATGTGGCTAGTGAAACTTGGCACAAACCTGGGGTTATAGCATCACTTGCTTGCACCAGGTTCAGGCAACCACTCAGAAGCTTTCATCAGCACAGTGCTGTGGTTCCACAGTGTTGGCTGCAACTTCTCATTATTATCCAAAAAGGGAGTCACCTTCCTCTCACTCTTTAGTCACACACAGAGGTGGAGGCTGAGTTATGCCCTGCCACTGCTGTCCAAGGGGCCTGTTGAAGCCAACGGTGATGTCTTTCTTGAACACAGTTTGTTTAAGTTGATGATTTGTAGGAACATGTTTTGCTTAAATTGCAATACCATTAGGTTTTGTTGTCCTAGCCATTGAATTCTTAATCTAGACTAACTGGAGCCATATGCTGGATATATATGGGCTGTAATGCAAAGATTTCCCACTTGAAAATGTCTAAAAGCTCGACCAGATTCTGTAATAAAGTGAAATGGCAAATATAAGACTGTTAACAGGGCTTCTTAAATATGGTCACCATGGCAACTGCCCCCCTTGGTGCCAGTGACTGTTCTCTCCCCAGATGTTCAACACAAAGATTCCTGAGACTCTCCAATTGCAGAGAATTTGGAAAAGGAAGGATCTTTCAGCATGAAGGATCTTTTTGCAGAAGGCAAAAACCGTAAGGGGCCCTCTCATTTTGCACCCAGCACTGGGAAAACGGAAGCAACAAGATGACTTCCTTCATTCTCCAGAATGCTGGGGAGGCTTTTCATGCTAGGCTTTGTAGAAGATGGAAGCAGAGCTGAAGGTCTGTCTTGCTGAAGGGGCAGTGCTTGTCACTCAAAAGGAAGTTCAGTGTTTTGAACCAAACTTCTTTCAGTGCACTCCCTGATGAGAGAAGAGAGATAATAGCTTCCTAAACGTTAAGCAAACTGAATCTCTTTTCATGAATGCATAGAAAATTCTTTCTAGTCTGATGCAATCAGATCTTGTGAAAAAAGTCACTGACAAATATTGCTGCTACTGCAGTTGCAGGAAAATAAAAACTGAAGAAAGATTCATCCTTACTTCCCATGGCTTTTGTTTGTTGAAGATATTGGTCTTTCTTTCTTAGGAACTTTGTTGCAATTTTTAGTATTTTATGAGCACATCAACAGAGTGAATTTTCCCTGGGATTTACTTTCCCTGGGACTAAGACTTACTTACTCATAGCTACAGAAGACGGCACCTGGGACAACCACTAAAATTGTGCCCTCCCTCCCCCCACCATCTGACTCCCATCTGGTCAGGAAAGAGTGGGGTAAAATGCTGGAAAAAAAGATTCTTAAAAATCTGTAGATTTGTTTTCACAAGGAAACCGATGGACTGCACTATTTATAAATAAAGGAAAGAACAGTAAATATGCAGAACCTACAAGATAGTAATCCAGGTGTGCTAAGGGACAAACATAAACCAATGACACACAAGTGCAGAACAGCCAGGACAGGCCAAACCCAATTTTAACACTGCACCAGACCCAATTTGGTTCAGCCCCCCAACTGGCAGAAGAACTCAGCTCTTCGTTATAAGAGTTGGGGGACCTTTTCTATGAGAAACCTGCATGGGGAGGGGCGTAAAGAGAGCCACTTGGGTGGTATAGTTGTTAAGAGCAGTAGACTCTTAATTTGGAGAACTAGGTTTGATTCCCCACTCCTTCACATGAGTGAAGGAATTTATTCTGGTGTACTGGGTTTGTTTTCCCTACCCCTCCACATGAAGCCTGCTAAATGATCTTGGGCCAGTCACAGTTCTCTCAGAACTTTCTCAGCCTCACAAGGTGTCTGTTGGGGAGAGGAAGGGAAGGAGTTTGTAATCCCCTTTGAGTCTCCTTAGAGGAGAGGAAAGGGGATTACAAATTCAAACTCTTCTGCTTTAAGCAGGGAGGTAACTATTCTCCATTCCCAAACGATGTGCACTTCTTCCTACCAAATTCTGTTTTTCCCCCTCATCTATAAACTCACTGGGTGATTTCAGATCAGTCATACTCCCTCCACCTCGCCTGCCCCACAGGGTTGTTGTGAGGATAAAATGGAGGGGTGAAGGGAACGCCCTGAGTTCCTGGGGAGAAGAGTGAGGATTGAAAAGAACTCAATAAATAAATGGCTTTGCCCACTTCCAGCTGTTCGAGCACAACCATAAAATAAGAATGTGTTACTGTCTGTATTCTTGTGAAGGGAAAACATTTTTCAGGCAGGCTGGGGGGCTTACTTCCTCAATTTGGTGATGATCAAATCCAACTTGTGGAGATCTGGGCCATTTCCTTGTTGAGAGAGGGGAAATCAGGGGCTTGGAACACAGCGAAGAGGGGCTGCCCACGCTGTTACTGAAATTCCCACGGGGGTCCAAAATAGGCGGGTGGCTGGGAGGGAGCCTTAAAATCCATGCTGAAGGGGGTGGATTTAAAAGGAGAATCTGGGGAAATTTGGGGGGGGGGGTGCCTGCTGTCAGGGGTTCAATTGTTAAGCTAGCTGCACCAAATTTTCAGGGTATCTTTAGGAGACTCTTCTGATGGTTGGTGAAGTTTGGTTCTGGGGGTCCAAAGGTGAGCCCCGTCTCCTATTAGCTCCCATTGGAAACAATGGGGGATGGGGCAACCCCTTTGGGAGTCCATAACTTTGGACCCCCTTAACCAAACCTTACCTAACTTTGGTGGTATCATCAGGAGAGTCTCCCGAAAAATCCCTGAAATTTTGGTGTGCTAGTCAAAAAACTGCACCCCCTGCAGGCCACAAACTGAAAAAAAACACTTAAAAAAACAAAAAACACAAATGAACCTGATTTTTTTGTGCCCCCCCCCCCCCGGTGCGTGCCCAGTGCAGTGCGCACCCTCCGGTCCCCTGATAGCTTCGCCTCTGGTGCCAGTGGCAGTGCTCCTGGTTTCTCTTGCTGCTGGTCCTCTGGCGGCTCTCACTGCCTGGCTGCCTGCTTTCTCTCCCCCTCCCCTCCTAGTTGTGGGTGAGCTGCCAGCAGTGCTCGGAAGTGAGTGCAGACAGGCAGACAGGCTGCTCTTCCACACGGTGGGATAAACCTGGTCCGGCCCAGGATATTTAAACTAACAGCCCAGATCCTTCCGACCATGCTGGCTCCACCCAAGGGTGTGCGCTGCCGAAGGCAGGCAGGCTTGGGGCGGGTGTGCTTTCTGCTCCTCCTCCTATGGCTGGAAAGGTGCTACGCTAGGCCCGAGAGGAGGGTGCTGCTGCCATTCTGCCCTCTCCCCTCCCCAGCCCTGTCTGCACCTGCTGAGACCCCAAATGGCTGGGGTGGCAACAGGGCAAGTGGCAGCGGCAGGAGAGGGAGGCAGGCGAGGTGTGTGCTAGAGGCTGCATCCTGGGAGAGGGGAGCAGCTGAATGTGCCCCCCATGTGACCAATTTCAGTGGCGCCTCTTTCAGGAGCCGCATTGCACCCCAGGGTAGCCACGCCTGTGTGCTTACTATGGAGGTAAACCTATTTCTGGACTGATAAATGCGGTTCTGAACTGGCCCACTTGGATAGCAAGGTACAAAACGAACCTAATTTGACAGTCCCCTGCACACACAAGCCCCTCCTTCACAAAGAGTATTAGTCTTCCAGGGAAAAACATGGGATGGCTCTCTTCTCATTAAAGCTTGTTTTCTAGTGCTGGGAATTGTTTAAATAGAAGAGCTGTGTGGATCCTCATCTTCAGTTTGAAGTAGCACATCCAGATACAGATGGACAACTGCAGTGAGAACTCTGTCTGTCTCCATTTTTTCCTTTTCTCTTGTTCTGTCTGTGTGTGACACAGGAGAGACAGTGAGTTGTAATTACGACGGCAGCCTTAAATTCACAATCTGAACCAGCTGGCTTGTTAACTTGATGAATTATTACATACATAGTTTCCTGGAAGAAATAACTGGATTTGAAAAAAAAATAGTGACTCAGGGATCACTGTTTTTCTTAAGGGAAATGATCCGTCGACAACTTTTCCATTTGTCTAGTGACTTGGAATGGTGCTGAAAACACAGAAACCAGGCACTTGCATGCTTTAAGGCCTGGGTCTAGATTCTGGCTCATTCAGCTACGAGGGCTAAGGAAGGATTGTTCCCCTGCCTCAGTGGCACATATGCAAAATGAGACCCTGCTGTGCTTTGTTGTTGGGAAATGGGGAAGCACGAGGACTTGAATGATGTGCAAAGTACAAATTACAATGAAATAGTACAAAATAATGAGATAACGTATTTCAGTCATTACAAAATAAAATAAACATTTTAAAGTATGATCTTTTTCAGCATTACAGAAAAAAAACCCATAGTGGTATAGTGTGTGGTTTCCCCTCATGTGTGTTATACTGCCCTTTACCAGGATTCTCCTAGTCCAAAACTGCCTCTCTTGACAAACTCAGAATAATTCCTTGGGTGCATATGCATGAACGTATGTGATCCAACTAGAGTCTAGACCACAGGTGTCAAGCTTGCAGCCCTCCAGATGTTATGGACTACAGTTATGGAGCTGTAGTCCATAACATCTGGAGGGCTGCAGGTTTACACCTGTGGTCTATAGACCATTACTTTAGCTGTAGTTGAACCCATGACTAAAATGAAACTAAATTCCTGATATCAAGGACTTTGGGGCTGGCCGAAAGAACTTCCTCCTATTTATCCTCCTTTGAGCTGCATAGAGGGGTGTGTGTTCTGCATTCAGTGTCTTCTTCAACCACAGAAGTAAATAAAAGCATGTATCATTCAGCCCCACAAAGCAGGCAGTGTAAAGTATCTGGACTGGCCAAGTCCAGAACAAATAGTAGCAACCCAGATTTCTGTCTTGTGTGACCAATAGGCAAGCTTTTGCTCTTTGTTTTTCAAGTGCCAGTTGACGCCATAGTTTCAGCAGCTGACATCAAGGGTCCAGAATGAGAGAAAAAGGGACTCTAGTTCTATAATTTGGTACACCCACCCATAGTTCCAGCCTGGTTGAGACACCAGAAGATATACTCTCAATTTTCCTTCATGTTATATTATTGTTGTTCTTTCACATGTGTACACAAAGTTTGAGTCAGGATCTAAAAGAAATTATCTTTCCTACCTCCCACTGTCTTCTGGAACCTTCTGCAGCATTCAAAAAGTTACTCTTGGAGAGCCGGGATGGTGTAGTGGTGGTTAAGAGCAGTGAACTCTAATCAGGAGAACTGGGCTGGATTGCCCACTCGTGGCGTGCAACCAAAAAGTTGATATGTTTTGATCCAGGTATGGTAGACCCAAAATTTTTCAGCATTACAGAAAAAAAACCCATAGTGGTATAGTTTTAGATCAGGAGTAGGGAACCTGCGGCTCTCCAGATGTTCAGGAACTACAATTCCCAATTGGCCATGCTGACAGGGGCTGATGGGAATTGTAGTTCCTGAACATCTGGAGAGCCGCAGGTTCCCTACCCCTGTTTTAGATGCTAAGCAGGGCAGCATTTGGAAGAGAGACCACAGAGCAAAATTCTCTAGAGGAAGGCAATGGCAAACCACCTCTACTTAATTTCTTGCTTTGGAAGCCCCTTTCTGGAGTCACTGTAAGTTGGCTATAACTGGATGACACTTCATGCACGCACGCACGCACGCACGCACGCACGCACGCACGCACACACACACACACACACACACACACACACAACCTATGCAACTACTTCTAAAATAAGTTTCTAAACATGCAGAAAACCCATGATAAAAAGGAAAGTTGAATGCTATTTTTCCTTATGAAGGATACAAACTACTAAATTGAAATGTTCTTTGTCTTTTGGCAACTGGAATAAAAAAGAAGTTATCTATTCTGTACAATGGTAAACTAATTACATCTTTAAATTGCATAGAACAGGGTTGCTGTTTCAGATTAGTTTTTATAATAGAAAAATCCGAAACAATCCAGAAGGCGGCCTAAAGCCCCTGGCTGGAAAGATTACGATACCATGAAAATTGTTGATGGGCCTGTACAGTCCTGCTAAAACATAGCGGCTTTTGAATATGTATATGATTTTTATCAGTCACAAAGTAGCTATATCCTGTTCCCAAATATGGGAGTTAATGTGTGCAATTCATGGTACCTGATTAATCCAGCCTACAAAATTCAAGCTTTTGCTGAACTAGCATTTCAGCATTAGTTCTTTGATGAAAGAATCTTAAAGGCAGTTTGGTTTAATCTAGACAGAGATAGGTATGTTCCTAAATCTCAGTAATGTTCATGTAAAATATATGATTGGCAGCCCAATCTAGGGGCCAAGGCAGGGGGAGCAGCTCCTGGAATCAGCACAGAGCCACACTGGAGCATTTCCCCACTTCACTGGCGTAAGTGGCTCTGCAACACCTGACCCAGAAAAGACTGCCAGCTGAGTAGCCGTGCTGGCTTAAAGTTGAACACCAGCGTGACTGTGGGCTGGCTAGGGATGTTCCTGGGGGTGGAGCCAACCTTAGTCAGCTTCCACCAGGCTTTTGAGCCAGGAACTCTCCCGGCTCAGGCCTCCAACTCGTGTAAGTCCTTTGGAGGGCTTTCAGGCAGGCAGGGGTTTCCTGGTTTCATTGCCACCTGTTGTGTAGAAAAATTCTCATGCAGTTTTTTCAGATATAGCACAATTTCAGTCTTTGTACAAGAATGTTCAGGATCAGGCTTTTTGAGTCTTCTGGACAGACTGATCTCATTAGTTTTCATGTTTATGCCCTGCCCACTAATACACAGCATTTCCTGTTATGGAATAGTTAGTTTACTCACAATTTCCCAAGCTTATTGCTCTCAATAAAATGGGTAGAAGATTCATAACAAGAGAATTAACATTGACTCACCCTTCCCATCTTCCCCATAAACAGAATGATCCAAGAGGAGCATGCTAACTGCATATTTATAAATTGACCAAAATAAACAATATGTTGTAAAGGCTGCAGGTTTAAAGGGAAATAAATAGCATAGTGTTAAAATCCTCACATAAATTTTAGGTTTGTGGACTAAGTTCACAAGAGCAAAACAGAATCACTGTTGTTCTGTGTCATTCATGCATACTTTAAGGTGTGGTGTGTATTCTAATTTTTCTTAACAAAGATATTCAAATTCAACAGAGTAACATGGGAATGTCCCACAATTCTCCTTTAGTATTTGTTCCACTGATTTCATTCTAGGTCCTCCTCATATGCTGAAGTGCCATGAAGAGTTACTTCTCAGAAAATAATTGGTCCTCATCTCTACTGTAAGTCTCCATGGTTCATCAGGAATATCATATCCTCTATGAATGGAAGTAGGAACTTAATCAGCTGATTTCATCCCAAACCATAACTATAATGTTTAAAAGTTTGTAATCAGGGTTGGCATCAAGTACCATTGTACGCCACCTGCAAAGGTAGAGAGTAAGAATATGAGCCATCCACTCCTACTAGGAATGAGAAGCTACCCCAAAAGCCATTGTAATATTTCAGTGCCTCTGGAAGAATCTGCCATTTCAGGTTGGGAGAAGCAGATTCTAGGGTCAGTGGAGCACAACTCCATTGCATTCTTTTTAACCAGCACCAACAGAGCATAAATAATTGTGAAAGAACAGTGCTCTGCAGGAGATTGTGTGCACGTAATTTGCCTGATGAAATGGGGTGCTTACTGAGGATGGCTATGAATAGCATCTTGCCAAGGGCCACCCAAAACCTGGAACTAGCCCTGCTTGCAACCACATGGGTGGGACTGATTGTGCTAAGGAAATCAGATCCCCACAATGAGGGAGGATGCTTGTTATGAGTGTAGAGCTACACAATTATCCCCACCCACATGCTTCCAGGAATGTGGTGGGATTAACCTCTGTCAGAGTGGCTTGTGTAGTGCAGCTGTTGCAAGTGAAGGACACTGAAGGTAGAAGATGCCAAAGTAGGTTGAAAGTTACTAGACTGAGGTTCATTAGAGTAAGGCTTCCCAGTCACCTCTGCTCCCATTCGACCACCTTGGGACTTTTTCACATAGTTCTTTCCTGTGGAAACCTAAAGGTATCTGCAGATACCGATACAGTGCAGATGGCAGCTTTCCATTTGTTTTACCTGCTATGGCAGCCATCGCCCCCGCCCCCCCCCCCCACGCACACACACTAGGAGGAGGTGGCTTTTCCCAGTGTTTTTCCCTCCTACCAATAATGGACATACCGCCATGATCGGGATAAGCCCAGGCAAACTTGATCTCATCAGATCTCAGAAGATAAGCAGGGTTGGCCCTGCCTAATATTTGGAAGGGAGACCTCCAAGGAGTTCCAGGGTCTTGACACTGAAGGAGGCAAGGGCAAACCACCTCTGAATGTCTCTTGCCTTGAAAACCCCACAAGGTCGCCAAAAGTTAGCTGAAACCTGACAGCAAAAAAAAAAAAAACCCAACAAAAAAGAGGACAGACCATTATACTAATATGTCAATTACTGATTTTTTAAGAACTCCAAAAAATCTGCCTGGTGGCATATAGGGGGAGTAAGTGGCAGCTGTGTAGGCAGGATCAGCAAAATCCAGACTTTCCTACCCACATAGCAGCTAGCTCAGCTGTGCTGTGATTTTCCTTAAAACATTGCTGCAAAACAGGTGTGATTGTAGAAAAACTGAGGAAAACTCAGGAGATTTGTAGAAGCAACAAAATGCTATGGGGAGGCAAGACCCCCCCCCCCCCAACAGCATCAAACCCATGTGGCCTTTATCAGGACTTCTCTTCCACTCCCTTGCAGAGGTAATGGCAGTTTTTGAAAGGTGATTTAAATAATTGGAGGCATGAGATGAATGGATGGAACACCATTTCCTAATCTTCAGAGATTAGGCAGAGATTAGGCGCTGATAATCATCTTTCCATGGTGCGGGGCGGGCCTCAGGAGAACCTCATCCAGGATTTTCCAGTCATATCTATCTTGACCTTAAGATAGTCAGACCTGCTAAGGAAAATGAAAAGCTTCTTAGAGCTCACCCTTCCCACTTTTGTGATTGGCTTCAGAAATGGCCAATCAGAATAAGGAACTAGATGACCCAAGGCAAAAATTGCAATTTAAAAACCTGTGGGATTTAGCTGCCTATCAGATAGAGTCATAATGTTTACAATCATCAATGTAACAGAGATTTCAAAACTGGAATTTGTCCAAGATTTCAAGAATAATCTGTAATGCCTAATTATATAGGGACTAGCAGGCCCAGCCACGCGTTGCTGTGACAATTGTCCTTCTCATCACAGTCCACAACCGACACAGATGTCCATGCAGTTCCAATGATCCCCAGCATATCCTTTTGGGGTGATCAAATGGAATCCCTCTTTCCCTTTTCAATGCACATCATTATATGGTTCTGTCTTGTTTTTTTAGTATAAGGTAACCCTTTCCATTCTACAACAGAACTGTCCAGAGTGTGAATCCCGCTGTCCATGAAGCTGGTTGATACGCACAGTCCTGGCTTGGGTAAGGCAGAACTGGGGCAAGCAGGCTATCCCAGTCAGGCAGCAGAGGCAGGGTGGTGAGGCGCTCAGATCGAGGCCAGCTCCCTGAGTTCGTAAAGGGCCATGTGCAAAAGAAGCGGAGCAGGTAGTGTTGGTTCGCCCCCACCCCGCGGATTTTCTTAGAAGAAAAAGGCAAACTCCAACTCCCTTTTAGTAAAAGAGAGCTGTGGCGAATATGGGTGAGGAAGTGGGTAAGTGGTATTTGGATGTGAGGGAGGGCAGAGTGAGGTGTGTGAGGATGAGCTGGATGTGTGTTGTGTGGTAGCAGTGGGTGAGGCACAGAGAGTGAAAGTTACTGCGTGTGAGGGGGGGAACCCAACCTGACGTCTCACACGGCAAAGTGTGTATGTGTTTCACTTCCACACGCATTACCTAACAGTATTACCTATTTACTGTTTTCACTGCTCATCTCTGCACATCTGCACGAACATTCTAAGCCCTCAGGCCACAGACAGACAGGCTGCACGAACATTCTAAGGGTGACAGTTAAACAGAGCCAGCTTCATGGCCTGGTACGCCAGGAAAAAGACGTTTTACCTGGCTCAGGTATGGACTTTCGGCGGTTTGAAGGTCCGAGTACCTGCCAGCAACAGGGAGGGATGTCCTGTGAAAATTTGGGAGCGATCCGTCCAGCAGCTTCTGAGGGAGACCATCAGGGACAAACACACTGTTAGATTTTTATATATATAGATTGTATACAGGTCTGCTGGAGAAATGCTAGGAAGGGAAGGCCTTGTTGAAGATGTATCTCTGTCCCCCCCCCCCCCCTTTAAAGTAATTCCTGAACCTTAGTTTGGCTTGGCCAGTTTTAATATGGATTAAAATTTAATCTAGAAAACACAGGTAGTTATTTCAGTCCAGTAGTTTCTGGGATGAGTTGGGATGCCACGTGTTCAAAGGCTTTCCCATTCACTATAATGTTGGGGACAGTTCTGGGCTAGCTTATTAATTGTTTGTGCAGAGCTGCCCCTGTACTAAAGTACGAGGTAATGTCTTCTTGTTGGAGGCTTTCCTTGGGCACCAGTGGCCGTTTGTGCTGAAACTGTGCATGCATGGATGTGTGCGTGCATCTTATGCTAACAAGAGCGGCTGGAGTGCTTGGCTGAATGTCAGGGGATGGGGGAGGGAGTCATGTCTGCGAGACCTGCTTCCAATGTCCAATATGTGCCGGAAGTGCAGGTTTGGCGGAGTGGAATGGAATGTTCTCTGTAGTTTTCCAAGAACAAAAACAGCTGGGCAAGAAGCTACTGAGACAGTTTCTAAATTTGAAAAAATAAACGGCGCACAACCATTTAACTGTTGCCATCTCTCCTTATGAAGTTCCTCATAAACAGGGAACACTTGGTATGGTTCCTGAGAGTGAGAGGCTGTTGTTGATTTTTTTTTTTTTTTGCCTTCAGCTTCCCCTCCCCTCTATTTTGGTCAGACATCTTAAAAATCAAAGCATTTTGGATAACTGACAATTACATTTCTCCCTGTATTTTCCTTCCCCACTTCCCAGTGGAAAAAAGTAAACTGCAAGCAGCATGCTCTCTGAAAGCAAAACAAATGTTACTTATTAGAGGTCTCCTGTGGTCAGCAAAAGGTCGCCTATAGGATAACTGGAAATGTTGCTACTAACTGAAAGTCTGATGTGTTCAGCCAATTCCCAGATGCTATATTTTCAGCCAGGGTGGGTCTATTTATTGTAACAGTTCACAACATCATTTTTTAAAAGTTCTCGGAAGATAGATATTTTAGCTCTAATCCAGTTCTCGTTGTGCACAGCTCGTGTTCCTGGAGGGAGATGTGCATCCTCATCAAACATTATATCTCACCACTTCAAAGGGATCTTGACCAGCACAGCCACGTAGATGTACTTCTGCACAGTGTATTTATTCATTTATTTAAATGAAATGTTACTTTCATTTTAGCATTCTCATGTTCATTAGATTTGTAGACCACTTCTCAAACCAGCTTCTGAGCCTTTGGCAATAAAAAAATACAATGATAACACTGCAAATCAATAGCCATCACATTAAAATCAGTACTGTTAGAATACAAAAAAAGACTGGTAAGGCCCACTGCAACTACAATAAAACATTATACATCTTAACTCAGCTCCAAAAGGTGTTTAATCATCCAGCCTTCTTCCACACCTCACATATCACAGTTCTCACAATAGGTTAGGTGAAATGTGCCTTCAAGTCACAATCTTCTTCTTCTTTCCGAACTGGTTTCCTGCACTTGTAGGGTCAATTTTGTAACTGTCTCTTCCAAAGGTCACGATTTTGAGTGTCTTCTGGGGTGACGTTCTTTGCCCGCAGGTCTTCATTGATTGTGTCCGTCCACCGTTTTTTGGGTCTGCCACATAGAAGTTTCTCCTAATGGGGTTCTCAATGCAAGAGGCAAATATAGGTGGTTTGCTGCTGCTGCCTTCCTCTCCATAGCAACCCCAGTCTTCTTTGGTGGCTTCCCATCCAAATACCAACTCTGCTTAGCATCCAAGCTCTGGCAAGATTGGGCTAGTCTGGGGTATTAGGGCTGCTACATAATAATAAGTCAGCATGAAAAGTTCTCAGCACATAGGAGGAAGTGTATGGCTGAGTCAACATCATGCACGAACATCACAAACAGATCTGCGCTGGTAGATTGAGACAAAGTGTTTTTTTATTTGAGTAACTTGAAAAACAGATAATAAACACACCACTGCTATTTCAGCAGTACCCCAGGTGGGCTTAAAAATTGCACATACACATGCCATGCACCAATGATTTCCCTTAAATGATTTCCTAATTTGAGTGGCTTATAAATACCATGGACAACAATGTCAAAAGGCATAAGTGTAACCCTATTGAAATCCTGGGTTCAGGGAAACATCTCTGAGCCACGTATAAAAGGGTGGACCTTTCTTTGTAGTTTTGGCATCTGGGAACTTCCCGATTTAGAATCATAGATCTATTTGAATTGTTTGTATGCTGAAATATTTTGTATAGTGAGTGTGACCCTGAGTATATGCAGAGAATCCAGTGGCGTAGCTAGGGAAAATGGAGCCCAGGACAAAATCTGAGTTTTGCGCCCCCCCTCCCCTGCATATGGGCAGCATCCCTCCCCCACCACGACCAAACAACATTTTTTTGCACCAGGTCATCTCAAAGTCACCATCACATTATAGAACATGCCCCAACACACAAATCTGAACACACCCAGGGCTCCCTAGTTTAAACAACATTGAAAGTGATGCTGTTTTTTGAAGGGGGGAATCCACCCTGAAACAGCAACACTTTTAATGTTGTTTAAACTAGAGAGCCCAGATTCTCCTTTTAAATCCACCTTAAAGAGAGACTCTGGGCTCTCTAGTTTAAACAACATTGAAAGCGATGCTGTTTCAGGTAGATTTCCCACCCATCCACCCCAAACAGCATCATTGTCAATGTTGGTTGTTGTGGGTTTTCTGGGCTGCATGGCTGTGGTCTGGTAGATCTTGTTCCTAATGTTTCACCTGCATCTGTGGCTGGTGTATCACAGAGGTGTATCACAGAGAGAAGTCTGTTATACCCTGTGTCCAGTCTTCTCTTATAACAGACTTCTCTCTGTGATACACCTCTGAAGATGCCAGCCACAGATGCAGGTGAAACGTTAGGAACAAGATCTACCAGACCACGGCCACACAGCCTGTAAAACCCACAACAACCAGTTGAATCTGGTTGCCTTCAACAATACTTTCAATGTTTTTTTTTAATCTAGGGAGCCCAGATTCTCCCTTTAAATCCACTCCATAGGGGGTGGATTTAAAGAGAGAACCTGGGGGAAATTTGAGGGTGCCTGTCAGGAGAGCAATGTTTAAGCTAACATTACCAAAATATTAGGCTATCTTTAAGAGACTATCCTGATTATACCACCCAGGTTTAGTGAAGTTTGGTTCAGGGGGTCCAAAGTTATGGACCTTCAAAAGGGTACCCCCATCCCCCATTGTTTCCATATCTGTTAGATATGGATGCATCTGGAAGGGCAAAAATCAAACCCCCTTGGAGAAAATCACAGCCCTTCACCCATGAAGAATGCATATTGTTCTCCATTTTTCTCCAGTTCGCTCCCTCTCTTCCCTTTGTTGTTTCCCTTAAAGTCTCAAACTGTCTTATTTTCCACTACAAAGAGCCATAAAACATTGATGGTGCTATATAAATAAATTAAATTTATATAATAACCAACATTTGTGGGATAGTGAGACACAGTTTGGTTTTCAATGCATTGTTTCAATAAACTCTTGCTTCTATCAGCATCACAGAAATAGCTTGTATAGCTTTATTTTGTGTTCTCTGTAATAGCAATTTGTCTGATACCAAAATCTGATCTAAACATAAGGAATCAGACAGACTGCTTAACCACCATCTGTACTTTATCTTGCTAATTGTTAGGCTTATTTAAAAACATAGGGAAAGGGTAAAGGGGCTTTTAAGAGTTAAAGTGAACCACTGTTTTTATTTTTAAAGCAAGTGGATTCCTCGCTACATTGTTGGGAATGATAAATTGGTACCACATGTTATTCCAGACAAAAAAGCCTCTGTATTCCAGTAGAGGCACTTGCAGCTGGTGTCTGAATTAATGGGCAAGTTCCATAAGGTAAACACAGTATGGAAGAGGCTAAAACAGACACTGAGCTAAGAGGACTGGGGAAATTCTTGCAGGGGAGGATCTGCCAATTTTCCTTGCCCAAAGTTGGGATAAAACATTAAACACTTCCAAATGACACACTGACATACGAAGATGATTTAATGTACACGTGAACTCGGCTAAACAACATGTGATGTAAGGTTTATATGGCACCATCCTTTTGAAATCTTTGAGTATTAAATCATTTCTCTAAATACTGTAAATCTGAGGAACTTCAGATCAGCTACTCAAAATCAAAGGTTATGCTCTTCCCTAAAACCAAGAAAATCACCTTTAATAACCTGGAGAATCGATGGCATTCAATCAGAAGAAGTTTTCACATTTCCATACGTGGATGGGTTGGTCTTTGACTCTAACCTCAACTGGCAACCCCATTTCAAATTCATAATATAAAATATCAAGTCCTCGATGGCAGCTAATTGAACACTTTTTTCTTTTCCAAAGGAACCAAATATATCCCAGGTGAACTGCAGGTATTCACCATGAAAATTATTCCACAGTTCCTATATGGAGTCTCAAGGTGACTCCTGTGCTGAAATTTTCAAAATGGTTTACTAAAATTGGTTGGAAAGGTAGCAATTGAACTTCTTAAGGCTAGTAATTCTAATTTTAGACAGACTGTAAATGTGTGTAATATTATATTAATATTAGTTTCACTGTCTTTTTAAGTGTGTGAAGTGCAGGATTTTGTCTTGTTTAGTGTGTCTATTTTGACGCATACACAGGACTCCTTAATCCTGAAACAGAGAACACATCAAGTACAAATCCAGACCCTGCTTCCTGGGTCCAACAGAGTGTGTCCAAGGGTCATCTAGGTTGAGAATGACATGGGAGTCATATATAATTAAACAAATAAGTTAATTTAGTTTGAAAGCATGACATGTAATTCCTTCTTGATCCAGTCTACTAGCTGACACAATACCAGAGCAGGGAGGGAGGTTATACTTAAGATTTACAATGTTTATTTTTTGAGCCGCTTTTAGGAAATGGCAGTAACTAGACAACTTGAACAATTCTGTGCACAGAAGTGAGAAAAACTTGGGTTGTTTTTTTTTTTTACCAGTCCTGGCTGCACACAACACTTTTTAAAAATGTATATACTTAACAGTTGAAAGACGCATGTGGATTGCCTTCGACAATACATGTGAATTATATTTCTTTGAATGCCCCAGATGTCTTCCATGAACTTAATGTCATTTGCTGCTATGTCAATGGTAAGAAGGCCAGTGTGATTCATCCACCTTCAGCAAGAGTCCCTGTGGTAGATAATAACCAAACTTTAGCAATTTGTGTGTCCCTGTTGCCTTTCTGTTTTCAAAATAGTTGGCAGAATATCTGTTTGTCTGTTCCACGGAGATAAAAGCTCTATGTGTCAATTTTTTAAAAATCTATTATATATTATTTCCTTTTCTTCTACATAAACATACATGTAGGAGTTTTGCCAAGGTGACATTCCTCAAAAATGCTATATTTTTATGTATGAAAAACAGGGATTTTACTCAGAGCAGTATTTTAAGCGCAAGTTCAATCACTGCTCCTGCTTTGGCACTGGTACAACAGAGCTCCTCATATTGAGGGGCCTGCCGTCCCCCCCTTCTTGGGGTGGGTTTTTAAATTGAGCCTGGACACCTCTTGTTTAATTTGCTAATTGTTAGCCACTGTTTTTATGTATTTTAAGATGTTTTATTGACGGAGCCTATGTTTGTATTGTACCGGATTTGCTCCTGCTTATTGTTTATATATTATGTTGTTCACCGCCCGGAGCCCTTTGGGGATCGGGCGGTATAGAAATTGAATTAATAATAATAATAATAATAATAATAATAATAATAATAATAATAATAATAATAATAATAATAATAATAAAGTTCGATAGCTGGGTTTTCCTCCTCTGTTCATCTAGCACCGTGGTGGCGAACCTTTGGCACTCCAGATGTTATGGACTACAATTCCCATCAGCCCCTTCCAGCATGGTCAATTGGCCATGCTGGCAGGGGCTGCTGGGAATTGTAGTCCATAACATCTGGAGTGCCAAAGGTTCACCACCACTGATCTAGCAGAAACGTAAGGCGCTTGTCAATAGATGGACCTTTCTCCTATTGGCCATTACCTTGCTTGAGGTCTGAACATCGTGGCATGTTTTAAATAGCACAGAGATTTCTGGGAAGCTGGTGGGTTTTCTTTTTGGTATGGGCGATTATAATTGCATCAACAGTACTTTCACGTGCTGCGTGTGGTGTTTTTTTGTAGCAACTAGCTGGAACTTGGAATCACCGGGCCTTTTTACAGGACCACTAAATGTCTGTAACCTAACAGCTGACTGTGCTGTATATAATGCCACAGGGTTAGGTTGCGTTTTTTTAAAGGAAAATTATTTGATGATGATCTGGGTAAGAGAATAACAACATGCAGAAGAGAAGGCTATAACAATGCAGAATCAAAGAAGAGAAGGGAAAAATGATGGTGCTGTGGGAAACTAAAACTTGTTTCGCTTAAAGATTTCTATGTGTTTCACACGTAGCTTTGTCAGATCTGTTAGGCAACCGTCTCTTAGACTGTAACTGTATTATGATGAGTACATACTCAGAGATGGCTGCCTTACAGATCCCCTGGAGCAGGGTTGCCATTCTCCAGCTGGAGATCTCCTGGAATAACAACTTGTCTCCAGGTTACAGTTATCAGTTCCCCTGGAGGAAATGGCTGATTTGGGTAAAAATCTGCTCTGAGTAAAAATTCTATATTTATAGATACAAGGAATACCAATGTAGCAGAGGAAGAAAAAGGTGGACTGTGTGGCATTACAGCCCACTGAGAACTCTTCTCAGGCTCCATACGCACAATCTCCAACCTTGAGACGGCAACCCTACCTGGAGCTGTATGCAAAATCTTTGAGTGAAATAACTTTTCTTTTCCCACTGCTCCATCATTTTTTTCCTAACAGAATAACAACCCATTTAATTCATTCAGTGGCCCATGATGGAGAAAATAGTGAATAGTTACTGGGGGGGAAACAATTATAGCAAATACAGTTTGGAGAAGACTTTCAGTTTAACATGTCTCAGGATTTTACACCATGATTTTTAACACATGTACTTGAAAGCATAATTTGTTCTACGCTGTGTTTTAAATATCAGTGCTTTGGATCAAAGTCTATCACTGCAATCTACTGGGGAGGGAGATTTTGCAGCAGCTGGGAATGCAGAGGTTTCTATTTTTAAGGGGTTTCAGAGCAATGAAACTGATAAGTTCCCCCGGCCGACCTGAAAGTCTGCTATGCAACCTAATGGGCTGTGCCACCTTTAAGGTGGCCTAAGTCACTTGGTGGGGTAGGGGGCATTTAAACTGTGTGGAAGCCAACTAAAGTTGGCTCCACCCCAGGAATGACCCTGGAACACCCTCACTGGGCCGGGGATGGGGGTGGCAAAGGAGTGCTAGCATAGCAGCAGCTTATTTGTTTGGGCACCACAGAGCTGCACAGCACCCCATCATCAGTGTATTTCACCTGTACCGGTGAAGGGCATTTGCCCTTTGCCCTTGCACTGGCATAAAGGGCACTCATATTGGTGCACCCTTGTGCTGCATCGACAGTACTTGGGGGGGAGGGCTCCCTTGTGAATTGTACTCTGTATCACTAGTCTTAGTTTCACCCAGTTTATTGTTTTGTCAATCTCCACGGCATCTTAATAACATACTTGGAGAAAAAAGTCATTATTTAATTCAATAATTATTTAAATGTAAACACTCCTCCTCCAGTTAAAGTATACAGAATTATTATTTGGGAAGCCTTAATAAA
The DNA here is from genome assembly GCF_021028975.2 of Sphaerodactylus townsendi. Taxonomy (NCBI): domain Eukaryota; kingdom Metazoa; phylum Chordata; class Lepidosauria; order Squamata; family Sphaerodactylidae; genus Sphaerodactylus; species Sphaerodactylus townsendi. The sequence continues at coordinate 122,660,872 of NC_059425.1, read as the reverse complement.
GATGTTGAGGATATTATATCAAATACAGTAGGCCTTTGGTTAATGTTATAAAACAGGGAGCTGGCCAGTTGTTTTAATTCTCCAAACGATTTACGAAGTCGATATTTTAATTGGTTTTATGGGTCTATTTATTGCTTTTATTTGAATTTATTGTATTTTAAATGTTGTGTTTTTAAATGCTATAAGCTGTCCGAGTCCCATGCAGAGAGAGGGTGCAGGGTGTAAAATAAATAATAAAATACCAAAGTCACATACAAAATTACAAAAATTACATCAATACTAAACACTGTTCCCACAGAAGCACTCTAGCCAATATGTTCCTTGAGGGAGGGCCCACATGTAGTTGTATATTCAGTACAGTGCCTAGAACTTTGTTCATGCAAAGTTTACAAGTGGGAAGGGCTGTAGTGCATTTATTTTGTACATCGAAAGTCCCAAGTTCAGTCCCTGGATCAGGTAATCGTTAGTGTGAAATATCTATATCTGAAACCCTGGCTTGCTTCCCATTAGAGTGGACAGTACTGGTCTTGAGAGACCAATAATCTGATTCAGTAGAAGGCAGATTTATGTGTATGTTAACAATAGCAGGTGAAAGAATAGTCTGATCACTTTTATAAATTGACATGAACATTTGTTCTTTGTAGTAATGGTGTTTCCCCTCCTTGTTTCTTGCAGAATTCCATCAGGCACAATTTATCCCTTCACAGTCGATTCATCAGGGTGCAGAATGAAGGAACTGGGAAAAGCTCATGGTGGATGATCAACCCAGATGGTGGAAAAGGTGGGAAAGCACCACGGAGGCGTGCTGTTTCAATGGACAACAGCAACAAGTACACAAAAAGCCGAGGACGTGCGGCTAAGAAAAAGGCTGCTCTACAAGCTGCACAGGAAACTAGTGAAGACAGCCCTTCCCAGCTCTCCAAATGGCCCGGTAGCCCAACCTCACGTAGCAGTGATGAGCTGGATGCATGGACAGATTTCCGGTCTCGTACAAACTCAAATGCCAGTACCATAAGTGGCCGCTTATCACCTATACTGGCAAGTACTGAGTTAGATGAGGTCCAGGATGATGATGCTCCACTATCACCCATGCTGTACAGTAGTCCACCCAGCATGTCTCCATCAGTAAATAAACCTTGTAATGTTGAGCTGCCTAGGTTGACTGATATGGCTGGCACCATGAACTTGAATGATGGCCTAACAGATAACCTTATGGATGATCTTCTGGATAATATCACGCTCCCTTCTCCCCAGCAGTCACCCACAGGAGGACTCATGCAAAGAAGCTCAAGCTTTCCTTATGGATCCAAAGGTTCAGGTCTTGGTTCTCCAACAAGCAGTTTCAACAATGTTGTGTTTGGACCTTCATCTCTGAATTCTCTCCGGCAGTCTCCCATGCAAACCATCCAAGAGAACAAGCAAGCTACATTTTCTTCCATTTCTCACTACAATAACCAAACGCTGCAGGATCTGCTGGCATCAGATTCGCTTAGCCACAGCGATGTCATGATGACCCAATCCGATCCACTCATGTCACAAGCTAGCACAGCTGTGTCTGCCCAAAATGTACGCAGAAGCATCATGCTCCGGAATGACCCAATGATGTCATTTGCTGCTCAGCCAAGCCAGAGCAGTTTGGTCAACCAGAACCTGCTCCACCACCAGCATCAGTCCCAGAATTCTTCTCTCAGTGGCAGCCGTGCCTTGTCAAATTCCATTGGTACTACAGGCTTAAGCGACACAAGCAACACTGGGTCAGCCAAACACCAGCACCAGTCACCTGTCAACCAGTCTATGCAATCACTTTCTGACTCACTCTCAGGCTCTTTATATTCCAACAGTGTGAGCCTTCCAGTCATGGGGCATGATAAATTCCCCAGTGATTTGGACCTAGATATTTTCAATGGGAGCCTAGAATGTGACATGGAGTCCATTATCCGCAGCGAACTCATGGATGCAGATGGGTTGGATTTTAACTTTGATTCCCTCATCTCTGCCCAGAATGTTGTCTCTCTGAATGTGGGAAACTTCACTGGTGCTAAGCAAGCTTCGTCACAGAGTTGGGTTCCAGGCTGAAGGATTTATGCAAAGAGGGGAAATGGTTAAAGCAGGTTAGCAATGTTTAGTTTGTTGGCATCCATTTGACGAGTGCAGACTGTGAAACTATCACATAATAATGTAATATCTTCTAAAATAATAGTCTTGACAGCAATCTTACTAGACTTTAGTGAATAGGTTGTGATATAGGTTGTGTTCTTCCTGCATCAATGGCTAAGGATTGATTCATGTAACTAGTATCACCCAATAGCGAATCTACAGGGTGACTCAGAGGGGGCAGACAACCTGAGTGCCAGTTTAAAATGTCACATGGGGGCACCTGGGCCAGTCCCCTCTCCCCCCACCCCCGGGAGCAAGCAGCAACTCACCCACTGACTTGCTGGCCAACTAATACCCTTTGGCCCACCTGTTGCTGCTGCAACAAGCCAGTAGAGGAAGCTAGCAGAGGAGAGACTGGAGACTGCTCCATGCTGGCCCTGTCGTTGGTGGTGCTCTTTCTGTCCAACAGCAAGGCCCCAGTGGTGGCCAATGGAGGCAGCTCAGGCAGTGGTTAAGCTCAGCAGGAAGCACTGTTTCTTCTCTCCCTGCCACAATCCATCATGAACTTTTCCCTGTGTAATTATTAATATTCTTGGGATTCTTTCCTGTGACGTGTGTCTGTGTATAAAGTCCTATCAAGTCACAGCTGATTTGTGGCAATCCACAGGGTTCTCAAGGCAAAAAACTTACATAGGTGGCTTGCCATTGCCTTCCTCCGCCAAGCGACCCTGGATTTCTCTGGTGATATCTCGTTCAAATACTTACCAGGGACGATGTTTAGCAGCCATAATCTGATGAGATTGGGCTAGCCTGGGCCATTCTTATTACTTGCTAGCATAAGAAACACCGAACCGTTAAATTTATTGTGGTGTATATTGCTGAAGTAATTTGATGCAGATTAATACTAGGATAATTTGCTACTCAGCTGGAATTTTCTTGGGACTTGCTTTAAGTTCCAGTTGCTTTAAGTTCCAGTTCTACCTTAGGATTCCTGTGACATATATTACCATTGTATAGCTTCTATTAGAATGGTATGGCTTAGCTTTTTGATCTGAGAATTTGTATTGATAGAGAGAACCGTCTCAAATTTAGGTATATGAAATGTACAGTCCCACAACCTAATGGAGGAAAAGTATCAATTCTGTGAATGCAGGTGATCAAAAGAAGAGCTCAAGTTTTCAGTAGAAGAGCAAATCAGAACACATTAAGGATTAATATGAATAGAATAATTGTTATGAATTTGTTCAAGTCTGTGGCACCTTTACAAAACAACACACAACCCTCTTAAATTTGACTGCTAAGTGTTTTGCTTAAACTTGGTCTTTTAACTAATATCTTCTTTACTGGGCCATGAACTGCTGAAACAATACAAAGCGGTTGCTCCCGTTGCTAAGAGATTGGCATGGCGAGGGGCATCCTGCAGATAGGAGACAATGTTATCTTCCAAGGTCTGTCATTTTCCCACTACCCCAGAGCAGGTCTTGCTGAGCTCTACTTAGCCCATTATCTGACTCTCTTTCAAGATCACTTGGAAAATTACCAGTGACTTCATGACTTTGAGGTTATAAAATATTACGGGGAAATAAATCCACTTCAGCTCATCTTGAGTGGCCACTCATCAAAAGTGGTAGATCACATAAAACCCATCTTATTTGCCTAAAATAAAATAAAATGTCTATCTTATATGCAAAAATTTTCACAAATCTTTTTTTTAAAGGTTTTATTTATTAATTATTTTATTAATTATTTGTTTTATTTATTAATGTACAAGACAAGGAGACTAAATCACTGTTTGATTTGGTTATTTATGTTCAGTCAATCACTATGGCTCCCAAACTGTTAAAATACTATTCTTGCTTCACACACCCCAATAGTCTATAGAGAACAATAATAAAAACCTCTTCTGGGTTAGCTTATTTATATTTTGTGGGATTGCTCTGAAGGCATAATTAGCATAAATATTTCAGCTTTTCAAGGTAATCCATAAATAAGATATACCTTCAGAGAAGCTGGTTTAATTTATTTGAACATTGCATCATTAGAAAAGTATTTTATTAGCTGGGTCTAGGATCTGTGCTATAGGAAGTGCTATGTTTCAACACTGGAGACCTCGCAGTTTTAGCTTTTCTAAATGCTTCTATTGGACAAAATGGTATAGTTTTCCTGTTGATCTAGTTTCACCACCCGCACATTAACAGTATCTTGCAGTTGGGAAAACAGTTATGCATCATCTTTCCATTCTGAACAAATTTCCAGTACAGCATAATTAACACCTGTGGGAACCAAACGGGTATAGCAATCTGCATTAGGTAATACTTCAGAGCTTCTTTCTTGCCACCTCAGTTGAGATCAGAGCTTGGAGGATTTAACTCTCAGCTAACAGAAAGGAATGAGGTGTGATAGCAGCAAATGAAATAGTTCTCCAATTCATAATATATACTCACAGTCTCACTTTTAGGGCAAAATAGATTGGATTGGGGGTGACAAAAGTATTCATAGTTTGTTATTTCAATGCTTGCAATTTTTTTTAAAAAAAGAGAATAAATTGGATTTTTTTTCTTTTTGCATTGGGGAAGGAAATTTATGTTGTTTGTAGGAAATGGCAATGCACGTAAGTTCCAAACAAATGTGGACAGCACTCACATATACATATATAATCCCTTCTAAGACATCTGCAGATAACGTTTTTATGGCCCTTATCTCAAAATTTGTATTTATTTAGAAAAATGTATATGCCACCTCTCCAGAGACCTGTTCCATAGCAAATGACCAAATGGGCTCCCCAATTCTACAGCATTGGTTATTTTTACTAAATGGAGTATCAGATCTAGATCCACATGGTCCTTAAGGTGGTCACTACAATCGTCACTACAAAAACATCCATTCTCATCTACCATATATAGGAGACTAATAGAACATGTGGAAAACATGACATTTTAAGGCAGTAGGCTATAGGACTAGTTCATATATATCATGGCTTGATAATTGCTTCAGTGTCAAGCAGTGACTTGCTCATGTGAACAAGCTACAAGCGATGGAATTTTCATATCTCATGCCATCACCCCGAAAGTACTGCTTTTCAGTGGAGTCATTTCACACATTCAGTTTAGTTCATACACACATACATGTGAATATCATTTGATTCCTACAGAATTATGACGAGCAAGTTTTTTTTAATTTTACATTATTTATAGTCTGCCTTTCTCACTGAAACAAGGATAGATTACACAATGTTAATCAATGCAATCAATAGGATAACATCTAATAAGCAATATAATAGGACTAGGAGTTGCAGAAATTTTGAAATGGAAGTGTCATCTGAACAAAGCATAGGTGTTACATCAATTAGAAACAGTGCATTTTCCAGTACCAATTGATGATGTTTCTCATATTTATTTATTTATATTTTTATCTCTGAAGAACTATGACTAGCCCAGGATCACCCAGTAGGCTTCATGTGTAGGTGCAAAACAAATCCAGTTCACCAGATATGAGTCTGCCACTCATGTAGAAGAGTAGGTAATCAAACCCAGTTTTCCAGATTAGGATCCATCACTCTTAACCACTCCTCTCTCAGGTAGAGTGTATTTAAAAAGTCATACCACCAAAATAGGGAAACTAATATAGAAATGTCCTCCTGAACATTTCTGGTTTACATAGTTTGCAAAATGCCAAGAACATAGAGAAGCTTTCCTGATCTCCTCAGGGAGGCGATTCCACAGTGTGGAGGTCACTAAAGAGAAGGCAGGCGCTCAGACAGCTGTTGATCTTGCCTATCTGTGGGCGGCTTCTGCAGGAGTTGGGCAGGTGATCTTGCAGATATGAGGGTCCTACCCATGAAAGGCTTTATATGTGATAACCTATACCTTGAACTGAGATTGGTAACTCATGGACATTCTATGAAGTGACCGCAAAATGGTGGTAATATGCATGCTTCACCTATCAGGCTGCTGACAATAAGTAAGCTGTGGAATTCTTCCCCAACTGGAATATATGAGTGGATTTTGAGAGGAGGCCTAGGTAAAACGCATTGGAGTAGGCTAGTCTTAGTGTTACCTTGGCATGTATCTAGTTATGGGAACTGACTCTGCTGGAAAGCATTGCAACTGAGATAATAAAATTCTGTCCCTCATAGCTGGGATGACGTATGTTCACTGCAGTCAAGAGAAGAGAACTTCAGAAATGTATATTCGCATGTGAACTCACTGGCAGCTTTCTTTGTGCTCCCCTCACAGAGCCATTATGACTTCCCATTTTGACATTTGCTTATTATTGTTAAGCACAGGTATTTTTCTTTAAACAAACCAAAGTAGGGTGACGAGATGTAAAGGTGGATGGGAATTCTGTACCTTTAAGAAATGAGAAGAAATCCACTGCTGAAATTTGCTATTCTGCACATACATTAAAGGCCAAGTCTTCCTTTGCACCATTTGTGTATCTTAAATTCATACAGGTTAGCCTGGCCTTTTTTCTCAACAACTCACAGAAAGATTTGCAAAATATTGCTTCCAGCTCTGCCTTTTCACTCCAAGAATGTTGTCAGTTGGAATCCGGGCAACCAGATGACTTCAGTGGGATTCTAGAAAGTGGATAGTGAAGATTTATTTTCATCTTGTTAATGAGGCAGGAGTTGTGAAGGATTACACACCATAGATTCCCTGAATAATTGTCTCATCTCCTGCTTCACGCAAAGGCACACATGGGCACAAGCCCTAAAACTGAGCAGTTGCATTTATGTACTCCATTGCTCAGGTTGTATTGTGAAGTCTGAAGGCTGGCTCTGTGTCAACAAATGTCCTTGTACTGACATCACGACAGATTTTCTGGATGGGATTCTGGCTAGTCAGCCAAACATTGTGATGCCTGATCCTGATGTTTACATTGCAACAACAGAAGTACTTTATGTGTTGAGCCAATTGCTTATTCATAAAATACTTACAATCCGAGATTAATGACAAGCAAGTTTTGATTGTATAAACCATGCAATGCTTTTGTTCTCCAAGTTCCTGTGAATGAAACTTTTCTTTAATTGGGAGCAGCAGTCCCTTGTGTAAGTTCTCCTTTGGACATTGCATCAGAAGTGTGCTTGTCCAGCTGCTTTCATCACTTGCTGTGGTGTCTGAAGTTAATGAAAGTAGAAGAGGGAGAAAGTGATTGTGAGAGTGAGCTCCCAAAGGCATCTGGTGGGCCACTGCGAGTAGCAGAGTGCTGGACTAGATGGACTCTGGTCTGTTCCAGCAGGCTCTTTCTTATGCACCTATGTTCTTAGAGTGTATCTTTGTGTAAAGATGTGACATTGAGATTTGATCTCTGTAGTACTATATATATATAGTCTATCCATAATATATATATATTAGCCACTAGTGCTATATTCAGGCTTCATGATAAATATGCTTGATAAACCCTGGTTGGTTCCAACCATATGATATTTAAATATAGACCAATTGGAATTCAAACTAGGGTTTGCAGCTTATTTTTTGACCACAGTTGGTATTCATTCTGAATTCACAAAGCACTGTTTGTTGATCAGTACCAACCCTTATGGCTGCCTGGCCAGAGAGTCAAAAGCATATGGAAGAAATGGAGACAACAAAGAGCTAAGAAACAAAGAATTGTCTCATATCTGCCCTTTACATCTTTGTTGCACAAATCAGGGTTTAAAATAAAACAGTTCACCATGCAGAGGCATAGCTAGGGGAAATGGAGCCTGCTGCAAAATCTGAGTTTTGTGCCCCCTTGCCCCTGGGCAGCTGCAGGCTCCCCAAATAGCATCACTTTCAATGGTGTTTAAACTAGGGAGCCCAGATTCTCCTTTTTAATCCAGCTTAAAGGGAGAATCTGAGGTCCCCAGTTTAAACAACATTGAAAGTGATGCTGTTTGGGGAAAGTGGATTATCACCCACCCCAAAACAGTATCATTTTCAGTGTTTAAACTGGGGACTTCAGATTCTCCCTTTAAACCCATTCTAAAGGGGGTGGATTTAAAATGAGAATCTGGGGAAATTGGGGGGGGGGGTTTCCTGCTACCAGGGGGGTTCCTGCTACCAGGGGTGCAATTGTTAAGCTAGCAACACCAAAATTTCAGGGTGATACCACACAGGTTTGGTGAAGTTTGGTCCAGGGGGTCCAAAGTTATGGACCCTCAAAGGTGTAGCCCCATCTATTAGCTCCCATTAGAAACAGTGGGGGATGGGGGCACCCCCTTTGGGAATCCATAACTTGGGACAGGAGAAAAATCCCTGAAATGTTGGTGCTGCTAGCCCAGGGGTAGGGAACCTTTAACACTCAAAGAGCCATTTGGACCCATTTTCCACAGGAAAAGAAAACACTTGGAGCCGCAAATAATTTTTGACATTTAAAATAAAGATAACACTGTATATATTGGGTTTTTTTACCTTTTACTCCGCTCATTCTGAGAAGCGCATGGATGCATCCGCCCTGCTGCCTGCAGGGTGGGTAAGGATGGGGCCAGCGGCTCGGCCTTGCCGCTCCAACAGGGCGGGCGAGAGGGGAAGCCCGCAGCGCGGCCCAGCTGGCTGTGGACAATTGGTGCGCTTGCCCTGCTGCCTGCAGGGCGGGCAAGGATGGGGCTGGCGGCTCGGCTCGTGGAGCCGCAGTGCAAGGGCAGAAGAGCCGCATGCGGCTCTCGAGCCGCAGGTTCCCTACCCCTGTGCTAGCCTAAAAACTGCACCCCTTGCAGCCAAAAACTGAAAAAACACTAAAAATACCAAAAAACACAAATGCACCTGAATTTTTTGGGGGACCCCCTTCCCAGGCTCATGTCCAGTGCAACGCACACACCCCAGTCCCCTGATAGCTCTGCCTCTGTAACCATGATACCTGAATATGGTCTATCCATGCCAGAAGAACTCTAGTATTTAGTGCTGTGTATCTTTTCGTTCTATGCATGGAATGCAGTTTCCCTGTGTTCTGCTCTGTTTCTTCATCCCCTTCTGACCTCCAGAAGGATCATTTCCATGATTATGGGACTCACTCTGAGGACGAGCTGCGTGGGTTGGGGAGATGGAGTGAAGAAGGACAGCTAGTGAAATCTCTGCTCCTTCTTCAACAAGCACTGCTTCATTGAGGAAAAAGCTGATTTCACTCCAACCCACTGACCCACACAGCTGTTCCTCTGCGCGGACCCCCCCAGCCTTAGGAATGCTCTTTCCCAGACTTGGAAGGGGCTGCAGGAATCGAAAGGAATGTAGGAAAACTCCGCATACCTGCCCTGCATGGATGGTTGGATGTACCCCAGTATTTAACTTTTAAAATGCCGTTGCAGTGAACCAACTATGCAATGGGATAGACTTGTCTACTTGCCTTATTCTACTCTTCGTGCTCTTGCAGTTGCACAAATCTTTTAAAATTTTGCTATTTTAGGGTAGCATGTGGAAGCTTCCACAACAAAACACTGTCCTTTCTGGTTTACAATGATCCAATCTTGTCGATTTTGATTGTCTGTAGACATTAGCTAATATTACTTACGTTCTCTTTTTTTTTTCCAGGCCCTTATACTGACACGAGCAAGAAAGAAAAAAATAACCCTTTGCCAAATCAACTGTCAACAAGTGGACAGAGATACCGTTTACATCTTATAACCTTTCTGAATCCCGTATTATTTTCCTAATGAAACAGAGACTGTTAATGAGCCCCAGAATCTGAGTGACAAACCGCCTTTTCTGGAACTCGTGCATTCTTGAAGTATGCAAAATCTTCCTACAGTGGGATGGGCAAAGCACCAACTTGTGGATACGACATTCAGCCACCATCCCGCTTCAGAACACACACTGTGTAGCCTTTAGGATAGTTTCTTTGTCAAACAATATATGGTGTTCCAATATGTTACTGGGTTGCAGAATGCTTTTGGTTGGCTTTTTTTGCCCAAAGTTTACCCCACCCCTACTCACCTTCTCTAAGGTGATCCCCCCCCTTTGAAATGCTTTAATTGTTCCTTTGTCTCCTTTTACATGCCAGTTCCTCAAATACAGAATGATATATGCACTATGAAAAGCTAAATCAGTTTTGGTTCAGTAGACCATTACCACTTGAATGCTGCAGCCTTTGTAGGATCACCAAGCAATTGGATTCAAGAGGTAGCTTACGGAAGGGTTTTAATTATTTTGGTTTGGGTTTATTCTTTTCTAGTTGGTTGATCAGTTGGTTTTGACTCAGATCCTACACCCCTCAAGTAAGTCTTTTCTTAAATGTCAGGGTATAGCTTCTGTTTATTCTCAGCATTGGGAAGGTGGATTTTACCTCACAAAATTAGCCACCACCAATGCTGCATCCTCACCAGTTTTGAAGAAGCATGAGGGAGAAGGCCATTTCATAGTCACGAACTAACTTGCTGATGGTTGTTATGCTAGCATGTTCTGCCCAAACAGCTGCAATGAATTTTAGTTTTCATTTGCCTATATGGTTTAGCAACTGGATGGTATGAAAGCGACCAAGTAAAGCTGCACAGTTTACCACACCAAACAATTTGACCATAATCACCTAGAAGGCAACAACTTGCTTTCAAATAATAATAATAATAATTTAAACATGTTGAAGAAATAGAATAGACTTTCTGCGATTTAAAAGAAAGTTTTGTGTATACACAATAACCTGGGAGTATCCTCTATAACCTGGGAGATTTATTACATTGATAATTATTTTTACATTCTCTCCTTGACTGATCTTTCTTTCTTGTGACTGTGTCGCTGAGACCTGAGAAGAGAAGCTGAAGGATGACAGGAAGGAGAGGCAAAGGGGGGGGGGGGAAACCATGCAGACAGCTTTTCATAGGAGCGTAGACTGTAATTGGATAAATTCCACTGAAAAACAAAATAGTTTTTATATATTTTGCTTATATGGGTTTCTTTGATAAATTGTAATAGTAATGATGAACAACAGTGATGGTGCTGTGCAGATCCTCCTGATTATTTTTTACTGGTATCTCTTTTTTGTGGAGGAAGGAGGGGAAGAAACGCAGAAGAAAAACCCAGTGGTACGTTTTAAATTAAAAAAAAAACATTGGAGTGAAGACACTTTGGCTAGGAAATTGTGTACCTATCTTTCCAAAGTGATATATGAAGACCTTTTTCTTGGCATAAAGGCGTAATGCATATAAATATATAAATATATTTTATTATGTACATAAACAGATCATTATGCATGAGTGTTAGGAGAACAGACTAGCATTTTAACCCAAAGTTTCAGTGCATGAGTTTCCACTGGCACATGAACCAAGTACAATGTGGTGCAATCCCTTCAGCCACTACATGCAAGTGTGCGTGTACCCATAGACACACAATCACGCACACACACATCTGTGGGCCCCATATTGCTCCTTCTTTTCCAGTCCTCTGAGGTAAACTTCGTGAAATCACAGCTCCTAGTGTGATGGAAGTTTTGTTTTGTACTGTAGCCTCTTCATGCTTGTGCTACGCTATTCTATAGATGAACATGTGACCTCCATCATACAGTTCATAAATGAATTATCTGTGCTGTTGTGGTTCTAAGTAGATTATAGAACATAAACTTCCCAAACAGTCAAGATTTTTATCATTAAAAAACCAGACTATTTTTTAAATAATGAAGGTGGTGTATTTGTCAATGGCAGGGTCTAGTTTATCATATTTCTTAAACCAGAAATAACCAATGTGTTCATTTGCTCTCCACATTGGAAAGGGCTTCCCCACAAGGAAAATACTATATTAAAACATCATCTGTTCCAGGAGCTTAGGAAAGGTGTCAGTTTATTTAGAGAAACTCTGATATAGGTACTTATTACCAAAGCTAGTTAAGAATTTGCTTATTTGCCTTTCACTTCATAAGAGTATCTGGTACATCGTCTAATGTGAATTCAGCTGACAATGTCATTTTTGTTTTTTGTTGCTGTTCTCTGATTCAGCAATGTATTTGGTGACTGACAGCGTATTTTATTGTAAGTTTATCTCTTTCTTCCCCCCAGGAAATCTGTGCACAAAAAAATCTGGTACATAGCAGGTTTTATGGTTTCCTTGTTTTTACTTCTGTCAAGTTTCCATTTGAGGGTGTAATCCTTCAGGGAGACAGTGAAGAAGAAGACTGTTGTTTTTGCAAGCTCTAATTTTATCTTGATGATTCAGTTATATGAAATATAGACATGGGTGAAATCCAACCAAAGTTTAACATTTTCTAAGTCCCATTGATTTTAATGGAAAAGAATGTTGTCCATGACCTCCGCCAGTAACATCAGTGGGGTTGTAAGGCTATAATCCTGTCCATACTCAACTGGGAATAATCCCACTCTAATTGCAACAGGACTTGTGAATAAATATGCTGTGGATCAGATTTCAGATCTGCGATCCTAAATGCAACTACTGGAGAGCAAGACCTGTTCACAAGGAGCTCTCGTTTCACTTGATAGACCACTGGCTTGATCCAGCAGGGCTCTCCTTATTTCACTACCATACAAAAAGTAAACCCACACAACTGAGCTTCCTTGTATGTTTAGAAGTATGCAAACTTTCAATGAAGATAGACATTGCCCTTAAGTTGTCTAAACATGCACAGAAGCCCAACCATGTGGAATGAAATTATTACACATTCCCAAAAGTGCTGTGAGAATTACCCTGTTGATGAATGTTGACTGTGCCACCCCAGGATATGTGTAAAGGAGGTATATATCTGAATAAACATGAAATCTCATTGCAAACTCATTAAAGGCAATTTGGTTCTTTTGGGTTGTCTCCTACTACTGTGCTAAGGATGATGCATTCCATGGATGCAAGGTGTTTTCACCCAATTCAAAGGCTCTTCTGCCAGCCTCTTGATGTTTCTTGCAATCATGTAATATACCTTGTGTCAATGGAACACATTCAGCCTCTAACTGAGCAGGGTGGTATACAGTTACTTCAATGGGATAAAGTCAGCGTGCAGAACTCCATGCCAATAAGGTAAGGTTCAACATAGTCACATGGGATACACTCCCACCAACTGTACACACTTTGCAGCCTAATCCTGTGCAGAGTTCCTCAGAGGTTATAACTCCAAATAGAGCATTTAATTAATCTCTTAATTATATGAGTATAAAGCTGTAAAGGGATTTTGAACGTCTATCAGTTGTCTCATCTTTGTTTTTCTATAGCTGATATCCACAGTACATAACCTCTAACTGTGAACCTGATTGAGAAACACTGCTGTCTAGACCACTTCCTAGAGATTAGTTCCAGTTAGATATTGAAGTAGCCCCCATGCTGTGCTTGTCACCCTTCGATGGCTGTAAAATCAATTGCTTTCTAAACCTGCCTCTCAATAAGTTTGCATCTACAGCTGTGGTGTAGGCAAGGTCATGAAGGAGTCAGATGCTCTATGAAATCCAGAACCTGAATAGTCATCTCCCAGATTTTATGCCAAGTTCTAAATTCAAAGACAAATGTAGCTGCTTGACAATATGACTATGTTCTTGGGCTGTACATTTCAAACCACTTCTTCTGAAGTAGTCCTGGAGTTCTTGCATTGCCAAGCGATTTGAATTTCCCAATCCTCAAACACTGCACAAGGGCACAGATGCAAACATCTCTGAGCACTCTCATCCTAAATCCCAAATAGCATTTACGTATGAAATAGTGCCCTGAAGTTAGTACACTAGCCACGTGTTTAAAATGTTGCATACATGATCACGAGCATTACTTGTGAACAACCTCTGTTGCTCTAATGAGTCTGTGGACAATTTTACAGATTGTTGAATTATTTGTGGGATTGTGCTTCTAGTATAGAATTGGATAAGTGGTTCTAGTCACTTCTATTTTTCAATTATAAGTCCATTTAAAATTGGATTTAATACCAATTTGGCACAAATGCACAGGCTATTTTCTTTAAATGTCTATTGAGTACTTCATAGTGTCCTGTTTTTTAGCTCACTGCATATTTCTTATTTGATTTCACTCTCATGAGTTAATTTCTCTGATAATAGGTTACCAGGCTATTGCCTATCATTCGACTGTTGTCAAAAACTAAATGTTAGAACATTTATCTCTTGGAAATTATGTCACTGCTTGGCAACCAACCTTCTTGCAGTAGTGTCTGTACTTGATGTATATCAGAACTACTACCAGCAGATATGAAGGGGGACCAGATACTTTTATTTGCTATGGGGAGGGATGGGGTGGGAATGGGAAATGTATTGTACTTTTTGGTTTCACGTGTGAAACTTTTTTTAACCAAAAAAAGTTGCATGAATGGACAAAATATGTATACAGTATCTGTAAAACTGTCTTATCTGGGTTTTTTCTTTCACTGTCAAACCACAAACTTTTGAAAGAATATTCCATCCACTGCCTTAGCGCATGGCTGTCTTTCCCAAGAGGTACATGATTTTTACTTTTCTTATGAGCTACCTTGCAGTTTCGTCAGAAAGCCAGCACTGTTGTTAACTAAGGCTTTTGTGGAAACCAGTTGCTGACATGGGTGAATATACTACCTTGTTACATAATGATTGGAAGTTTGATTTGGAAATCTTCCCTATTGCAAATGAAATAGCAGTGCAGAGCTTAACTCCACTTGATGTTAGTAGACATTGCATTGTGTATTTCATTCTCAATTGTAATCTAGTTTGTAAAAGAAATGGTGACGCATGTAAATAAAGCATAACAGCTCTCTATGCGGAAAACTGCAGGTCCATTTTTCTTTCATTATTTTATCTTTGTAAATTTGTTTTGAAACTAGGTGTCTTAAGGAGAAAATAAGCTACTGCTCAAATGTATTACTCTTTTGAGATTTGAATAGAGTCTGTTTAGTATATTTTACCCCTTCTTACTTCCCAAAAGCTTAGGACAGCTCCCTTCCCCAGAATTGCCTGTGAGGTGAGTTAGTCTGATAGGGAGTTCTGGTGCATGATCACCCAACAAGACTCCACAGCAGAGGGGGGATTTGAAACCAGGTTTCACTAGCCCTAGCCAGGCCAATTTTTTCATTATTGCCTTGATCTCATAGGTCCTAGGTAAGCATTACCATTACACTGCATTAGCTTTTTTTCTAGTATATTTCTCAGTATCTTTCCATATTAAGCCCATCCTGTCAATAGAAAGCTAAGAAATCAGGAAAAAGATTGTCCCTTTACTAATTTTATGTGTATTTTTTTTTAATAATAAGAGCTAATCATGCATTTTGCAGGATGGGAATGTGGACTTATATGAACCTAACCAGCAGATAGAGCCTTGGGCTTTGCCTCAAGTTCACATATCAATTTGATCTATAGTCTTATACTCAGTGCAAGTCTTACGCAACTCCCTGTTCCATATCCTCAGTTACCTGTCCATGAAATGGGCATAACAAAACGCTACTTCATGCAGATTAATAAGATACAGGCATGTTGTTACTAACCTTGAGTCCTGTCATTATGGTTTTATGTGTGTATATGCATACAGATGCTTTAACGCAATTCACATCCATGGTATATCAACATTTTTAATACTTGTTTCACATTTGAAGGAGAATGTTCTCTTACTGTTAGTAAAATATAGAAAATTAAAATTTGGTAAATACTTATCATACACAGAAATTATTGCTACATAATTTTGTCTGTATTCTCTGCACCATTTACAAGCCAATCATCACTGATTGTGGTGATCTGCACAGTTTTACGATGCCTTGTGCAACCCAGCTGTACAATGTTAGAATCAAAGCTTAAGGAAGTTTCCTAAAGTAAATTGTTCTGCAGAAGTCAACAAAAGCAATTAGAAGACTAGTGTCTGTGCTAACGGAAAGTGGGAGAGAAGAAATCAGCATGTCTTAAGTTTCCTGTATTACTAGGCACACTTCATATTTGAAAAAAAAGATCATCATCTAAGAAATCCTTGCTTCCAATTTCACCTGAGCTGTGAACTTATTAGGTGCCCCAAAACAAGCCACTCGCTCATCCCCATTCCCATTTGCAATTTGGAAATAATATTTTGAGCTATATGACTGTAGAGTTGTTATATGACTGCAGAGGTAATGTTTGGGGAGCATTTTGAAGATATTGTATCAAGAGTTCAGCTCAAATCCAACCCCATCACAGAAGAAATTAGCTTACATTTCTCACGGTTCCTTTTCAAGCCAATTTTGGATACATGTAGTCTGCAGCATACTAACTAGCCATTTTATCGATAGAGGGCCCTATACATGCTGCCTTGTATTTACTGAGCAATTCTGGCCCAGTCAGTTTAACACAGAGATGGAAGGTGGAAGAGGTAATTTGAGCTGTGCACCGATTTTTACCCACGTGTGACACTGGACCCAGCAATGAAATATGCCTGTAGTTTGGAAATCCCACCCTTCAAAATCTCAGCCTCTGGAACTCAATAAGCTCTGCAGAATTTGAACAGACCAACAGCCCATCTAGTGCCATCTGATTGAACTAGGCTGCTTTTGGAATTTCTGCCCCTCAGGAGCATTTTCAGACTTCTTCAGGTTAGACTTTTAAAGCTTATTTTTTTCCTTTTGGTTAATTTAAATATTCCTGTTTTTGTTATACTTGGTTAAGTCTCCCAAGTGTGTAAAGACCCAAGCCTTATTTGTTGCTCACCTAAACTGCAGCCAGCTAGGCTCATTTTGCACATGCAGAATAATGCACTTTCAAACTGCTTTCAGTGCTCTTTGAAGCTGTGTGGAATAGCAAAATCCACTTGCAAACAGTTGTGAAAGTGGTTTGAAAATGCATTATTTTGCCTGTGCGGAAGGGGCCCTAGTGTACAATTAGATAGGGTGATAGTTCTTGTTATTTTGAAAAACTTCTACATGTGGTAATGAGGGCCTGTGTGGAAAAGTAGGATACTTCTAAAAGTGTGTTTGGGAGGGGGATCCTAAAGCACTCCAATATATCACTTCCAATGCCTTACAAAATGTATAATATATTTCCTGTAGCTACTAACAATGTTTCCAACTGCACCTGTGCTTGAATGTGTTCTTTTTGAGTAATCTAGCCACAACCCCTTGGTTTGTGAGGAAGGGAGAGATTAAGTTTCACCTCTGCAAACACCATCAGTGAATTCAAAGTTAAGACAAGCAATCGCTCCACTTGCTAGCCAAGCCTCATTTAGCAGCTGCTGCTGCAGTCCAATAGGATTTTTCTTCAACAGGAGGTTAAAAGTTTGCAAGTCATACTTAGATGTAAGCATTTATTTTTGCAAAGAGGGTAACAGTGAGTTACATTTTAAAAGCAGATCTTGCAGGTACATAATAAGCAAAGCCTGAGTTTACTTCCTTCTGATGCTCCAGTTTTTGTAATGAGCCCTGCTCAATTTTCTGTGGTTTTGACATGGAACACTTGGAGCTCTGTACTTTGTCTGAATGCTTTGGTGTGTGGCGAGTAGAACCACACATCAAAAAGGTGGCCTTTCAACATTGGCAAAATTCCTGCGTGAAGCCAAACTGCATGAGGATATCTTGTAATGAGTTGGATCTGTGCACCTGGATGGGAATTCCTTTTTCTGCCACCACACAGCAGTTGAAGAGAACATCTTATTAAAAGCTGACAAGGTGGGGCTGATTTGGTTCAGAATTGTGGCTTGGTGGGCCAAGGCTTCTTCTGCCTTTCAGGCAGACCCTGGACAGTTCTTGTTAAAGAACACACCATATAGTTCAAGTCTGCTCCACTGATGTGACAAAGGGCAGAATTCTACAAATCAATTCTCATGCAGCATCACATCAAAATCATCACCAATTAAAATGTGCTTGCAACTCCAGTGAAAAGAGAAATAATGACGTCGGGTCCATGCTGATGTCTGACGGGCTCTGGCAACGTCACAACACCAAACAGTTCCAAGTTCATGAGAAGAAAAGAAAAAGACAACCTTGGGATTCTTCCTGTTGCTCCTTCACCTTCCTGGGAATGCTGGCATTAGCAAGGAGATCTTTCATCCTATGAAGGATATCTGTGTGATTAAAGTTGTCCTACATTGGCCCCACCCCATCAAAGAGAAGCTTTATCACTGCTTACATCTCATACAGTCCTGGTTGAGTTCCCATTCAGCAACTGACACTAAAATGCATGATACCTGTTATGGAGGTGGCATTTCCTGTGGCAATCCTCCTCTTTAAAACATGTGAAAGTATGTGTGAATTCAAACACTGCATGTCACTGATTTTTTAAATTTCAAGAAAGCATATCTTTACTTTCGGCTTAAACAGGGCCACTAATGGCCCAATCTAAGTTGAAATGCTGATACATTGTTTGGGAGTGGCGGAGGACCATGGCAACGTGTTTGCCCCCTCCACCAAGAGAGCAAATGTGCCAGAGACCGGCCACCCCACTTCTTGGTTTGGCTGCCACAGAGCTAAGCTGGCATCCAAGAAGACACCAGTGCAGGGTCAGGTTGGGATATTCTTGGGGATGGAGTTGACTAAGTTGGCTTCCAACAGTGTTCCCACCTAGGAATGCTGCCCTCCAATACTGCAGACTTACACCACACAAAAATATGTTTTAAGCCTGCTTCAACTATGGAGCAATGTAAGCTGCTGGAGTGCTTTCAAATTGTCCTCCTTTCTTTGCCACCTGAAATCCCTTGGAAGGCAGCGTTGCACCATCTTCAATGCACCATCCCCCACAGCACTCCCCCATCTGGACTGGACTGTAAGACAGCTAGCAATTAAAATCAGAACATGCTAAAACCAATAATAAAATAAGTTTAAACCAATAATTAAAACATAGAGAAGGAACCCTAGTCAACTGTGTGACCTGATACTGCAAGAGAGAGAATAGTGAGGCAGTTTTCTTGGTTGGTTTGTTTTATTTCTCCACTATTTCTCCAAGTGCCTTTTTCATTTTGATTAGACAATATTGCTAATGAATTATGATGACAATAGCAACAGACAGGCCTTGAGCAACATGAAAAGTTGTTTTGCTGTCTTTCCAATTTGATGAAAGGACTAGAGCATGGTGCATCATCCTGTGCATTCCAAAGCAGGTTGGCTCTGGTGTCATTACACAGTACCCATAAGAGAAGCCACATTTCTTATAATATGAAAAAATGCCATTGCAATATTGTGGAAGAATCCCCCCAAACATGTGCTAGGCTGGATCTCCCATCATTAAATCCTTTGTGTTGCTAAGCACCCAATTCCCAACATCAACTGCATCTAATGGGGAAAAAACCAGATGGTTTATGAACAATATAGTGCAAATCCCATTAACACGTACAAGTACAGAATTTAGCCCTTCTCATAGCTTCACATGCCAAAAACCTCAACTGAAAAATAAAAATATAAAAGGATATAATATTGGACCACAACAGTAAAAGACTGGGTTGTTCACACAAGTTGTCACTTGATATTGCAGTGAGTGAGTGACTAGTAAAAGCATGTATGAATTTGCCTTAAAAAGTAAGGGAGACAGTATTCTGGCCATATGAATTAACCTAGATTATAGTTTACAGTTTATTTAATTTTTAAATAAATGAATAGCAACTGTCAAACACCCTTGTGTACGTTTAATACTTTTTCAACATAATTGTGTGCATATTCATTCGGCAGACTTCTCTGAGGTCAATAACCTTCACTTCCAAGGAAGCGTGCATAAGATTGAAATTGTAGTCCAGCCACCTAAGAGCAGTTTACAAATGCAAACTGGATGGGTTTTTCCCCATCCTGTTAAAGTTCCTACAGTTTAGATGTATGAATTGACCAGATATCAGATTTAGTAGTTATCAAATGTAATGATGGTATTATATTCTGTGAACAGGCCAACAGTTAGTTCTCCTGCTTTCTAAAGAAGTTCTCTGTCATGGGCAGACTTGTTGCAAAATCTGTCAATCAATGACTCATGAGTTCACTTAAGGACTTGGACTTTTGAGTCTGAGAGTGGCAATGCTAGTCTTTTGTGCATTCTTGTCACTGCATTGCCTCATTATCATGTAAGTTAAAACAACATTTACTATCAAGCTGGAGTATTTGGATCTGAGGTGATTTTGTCTTTGCAAATCCCAATGAATTCCAGTAAAATTAGTTCCCCCACCTGCAATAGATAAGTTTTTTAAAAAGTTGCTGGCTTCATGACACAATATTCACAAATAAATGTACTTTGGCCAATTGCCATAAGCAATTTGAATACATTGTTTTAAGGTTATCATTATGTCCACAAACCTGCTAAACCAGTCCTTGGATTTAAGCCAATTTTACACCCATTTACACCCATTTGCGTCAATAGAACTAATTTGATTGAAATCTAGGCATTCCAACTTAATTGGTTTATGAATCAGGTTGTTATTCATAGATGTCAGTAGGACAAAAGTGCTTCATTCTAAGTATTCGGATTAACTAGTTTATTAGCTAGGCTGTTTGTCCAAGCTTAGTGTGTGTGTGTGTTTCTACCCATTTTTATTGTGTGACAAAATGCAGAATTTGTTTTACTGTGTCCCACCAGGGCTCAGAGGACCAAGCGGTCATTATATTTTAAACATTTTTTTCATAGCTGTAAATTGATGGACTAACTATGGAACCACACTTGGCAACCATGGCTAAAAGTCTAGGTTCATTTCATTTATTTATTTAGTGTATTAGTCCAGAAGCACAGCAATTAATACAATAAAAACAATAAAATAATCTCCATTTGTGCAACCAATAAAATAAGCATGCCATCTTAATGATTCCATTGTTAAACAACTAATAACCACACTTAGTAATATTAATAACATTTTAAAACCCCATAAAATTATACTATTATTTAGAAATATATGACAGCCTAAATCAAATATCAGTTCCAAAATTAAACACCCAGAGTAAGACAATAACCAATTAACCTAATAGGGAGCCATTATTACATATTTTTACATTTTATCTTCATAGCTGAGGCAAATATTGGCATCCTAGTCACAACAAATGTATCTTTATCCATCAACAGAAACATTAAGTTAACCTGAACTGACTTCCCTAAGAGTCATGATATAATGGGTCCATTCTAGGTTCAATATACACAACCTCAACTCTTCCTTTTTCCACTTATACAAGGTATGCTTGAAAGATTCGTGATGGAATTCATACCAAATGCATGTGTGCCTCAGCTCCTCAAACATGCAGCTGCCTTATACTGAATCAGAACATCAGTCCCTAAAAGTATCGTCTACTTATATTGGCAGCAGCTCTCCAGTGTCACAGGTAGAGGCCTTTACAACACTTACTGTCCAGTCCTTTTAACTGGAGATATCAGGGATTGAACTAGGATCCTTCTGCACACAAAGCAGAGACTCTCCCATTGAGCCATAGCCTCTGCCTGCTTTTGTAATCTTCCCTAGCATAATTCCCAGTACCTTCCCTTCACATATCTGAAATTGGATATGACTCACAAAAGTGCATATTTAAAATAATATTAGTTTTTAAGATTCCACTATAATAGACTAATACAGCTATCCATTTGCAAACAGTCCCATCCTGCCAAACCTCCACCATATTCATTTGCTTGATTGCCAGTTACCATTGTTTATTGTCCAAGCAGACATTGTCTCCTCCATCTTCTTTGCTCTGGTTGGTTCATATCAGCATTATACAGAAGAGACAGGAAAATGGTAAGCTGTCAAGGCCCAACTTAATGCTCCTATGTGCACCCAGTGGCATGGCTCAGGGCAAGAAGCAGGCTTCTCTGGTGGGTTGTGATAGTTGAGAATCCCCTTCCACTAGTTGTACATTAAGACAGCTGATATGAAACTAGGGGAGGAGATCTACAGTTTGCTTGCTGTTATACAGACACAGACAGCTGAAACAGTTTCATCTTTAACTGAACAGCAGCAGTTGTGAAGTGGGTTCTGACAGTGACAGAAAAGAATGTGGTTGCCAACTATGTTGCTCCCTTGAAATCTGCAGGGCAGACAAGGGGCAACAGGTGCAGCTGATGCATTATTGTCTATAGTGTCTTGATAGGCAGCAGAGGCCTGAAAGAATGGAAAGGTGGTAATCCCGCAAAGGAACAGCTGGGTTTCCAATAGTCACAGCTGTTGCTGATTTTGCTGTTGGAACAAGAAACTTTCTTGCCTCTGCAGTCTGCACTTGTCGAAGGGTTGCCTGGTTGCCTGTGAAGACAGATGCAGGGATGTAATGAGTCATCAATAGCATTCAAAATTCTTTAACTAAGTGCTCAGTAGGGGTAAATGAACGAGGAACTGAGAATGCATTCCATTACATCGGTGTTCCTCCAAATGCTCAGCCTCTACTCCTTCATAGGGATGTTACAGCTTCTTCCTTACCTAGAAGATGGTCTTCAGCTCCTTGGGCGATCACATGGCCAAAATGGCTGCCTTCTCCAGCACTCAGGCAATAGTTCTGTGTCATCTGGTAGTCCCAGCCAGAAGATCCCTTCCTCCTTAATCTCAGGAGTTTTATTCAATCTCTCCACTCACTGACCATGTCAGCCTGGGTCAAATAACCTTTTCCTAGAGTCTCTTCCTGAGTCCTCTCTATCCTCCAAATCTCTGTTACCTCCCCCACCTGTGTGTGGGGGCGGAGGAGGACTTAACCAATTCCCTTCCAATCGCTCGAGCTCACCCTCCCATCCTTGGCAACGCACCCTTGGCCACTCTTCTATATGCCGATGACGCGGTTCTACTCTCACGCACCAAGATAGGCCTGAAACGTCTACTCCACGCCTTCGCAGACTACTGCGAATGCAGTCAACTCACAATAAACTATGAGAAGACCAAAATTGTGACATTCACAAAATCGTGGAAGCCATCAGCATGGTCTATCAGTGGGAACAGAATTGACCAAGCCAAAAGTTTCAACTACTTGGGAATCCGTTTCCAATATAATCTGAATTGGACCGAGCAGTACAAGCACATCTTTATTTTTTATTTATTTATTTATTTATTAGATTTTTATACCGCCCTATCCCCGAAGGGCTCTGGGCGGTGTACAACATTTAAAACGCAATATAATTAAATAAACATTTAAAAGCAGCGATAAAATTTCCCAATATAATTACCAAGTATAAAACTCAAGTTCAGATTTAAATTTAAATTCAAGATGTAGGTGGCGTCCAGCGTTCCGAAAATATAAAGTCCCTCCCTCCCCGCGGTAAAGGGAGGCATGGCGAGTCTCATTAGGTGGTTAGCGGCCCAGATGTTAAGGGCCAAGGAAGGGGCACTATTAGCGGCTGGTTCCTCCAAAGGCCCGGCGGAACAGCTCCGTCTTACAGGCCCTTAAGTGGAACTCCCCTCTAAGGTCCCGCAGGGTCCGGACAAGCTGGTGGAAAGGAGCGTTCCACCAGGCCGGGGCTAGGGCTGTAAAGGTCCTGGCCCTGTGTGGAGGTCCAGCCAGCATTGCCGAGGGGCCAGGGACCACCAGTAGATTGGCCTCGCCCGATCGGAGAGGCAGCGTGGGGACGTATGGGGTGATGCGGTCACCGAAGATACGATGGCCCCAGGGCCGCGTATGGCCTTAAAGGTCAGCACCAACACCTTGAAGATGATCCGGAACTCTACTGGAAGCCAATGCAGCTGCCGCAGCACAGACTGAATGTGTTCTCGAAAGCCGCTGCCTGTAAGCAGGCGTGCTGCTGCATGGTGAACCAGTTTTAATCGCAGCGGGTCCACCGCATGGGAAGGCCAGCGTAGAAGCGGTTACAATAGTCTAATCTGGAGATGACCGTTGCATGGATCACAGAGGCTAGATCCGCTTTGGAGAGGAAGGGCCAGTCGCCGGGCCTGGCGAAGGTGGAAAAAAGCAGCCGGGTTGTATGGGCCACCTGGGTCTCCATTGAGAGAGACAAATCCAGGTGGACCCCCAGGCTGGCGGACGGAGGGGGGGCGCCAATGTGACCCCCTCCCACACCGGCGGCTGGAAGGTCCCGCCCCCCGCCAGAAGGCGAGCCAGAGGATCTCCGTCTTCGATGGGTTCAGTTTTAACCTGCTCTGTCGCAACCAACCAGCGACCGCCTCCAAACAGTGCTGTAGAGCCGCAGGGGCGGCGGCTGCTCCCCCCTCCATCAACAGAATGAGCTGTGTGTCATCAGCATACTGATGGCAAATCAGCCCAAAACTCCATACCAGCTGAGCAAGGGGTCGCATGTAGATGTTAAATAACAGTGGGGACAGTAATGCCCCCTGGGGTACACCGCAATGAAGCGGGTACTTCCGGGAGGCCTGGTCCCCGCACCTCACTTGCTGATTCCGGCCCCAGAGAAACAAGGTTATCCACTGAAGGACAGTGCCCCGCACTCCGGAGGCGGCCAGGCGGTGGGCCAAAAGGTCGTGGTCGACCACATCAAATGCTGCGGTGAGATCTAACAACACCAGCAGCGCCGATCCGCCTTGGTCAAGCTGAATACGGAGTGTATCTGTGACGGCGACGAGAACAGTCTCCGTCCCATGCCCAGCACGGAAGCTGGACTGGAAGGGGTCAAAAGCCGATGCGTCATCCAGAAAACCTTGAAGCTGCTCCAACACCACTCTCTCAATTACCTTCCCCAGAAACGAAAGATTCGAAACGGAGGCGGTAATTGGCCAGATCCCTTGGATCTAACGATGGTCTTTGTAAGAGTGGGTGACCACTGCCTCCTTCAACCCATCCGGGAAGGTTCCTTGCTCAAGAGAACCATTGATGATACTCAACAGATGGGGTATATTCAGCTCCGCGCAAGTTTTCACAAGCCAGGACGTGGCACGGATCCAGAGGACAGGTAGTAGGTCTAACAGCAGCTAAGGCTCTGGTCGACAGCGGCTTCAGAGAGCAGTGAAAACTGGGTCAGACAAGGACCCGAAGACGGCAAGGGAGTCTCCAGTTCGCTAATTGTAGCTAACGTGGATGGGAGGTCGTGGCGGAGCGACGCGATCTTGTCTGCGAAAAAGCTCATAAATGCCTCACAGCTGATATCCAATTGGGGGTTTGAAGATCTCTCTGATAAGGAGGTCAATGACTGAATTATACGAAATAATTGTGCCGGGCGGGAGCTAGCAGACGCGAGGGAGGAGGAGAAGAAAGTCCTCTTCGCCTCCTTCGTCGCCATCTCATAGGCTTTCATAAGCGTCCTATAGGATGTTCGCGCAGCTTCGTCACGAGATTTCCTCCACACTCGCTCTAGACGTCTAAGCCCCCGCTTCATATGGCGCAGCTCCTCTGTATACCACGGAGCGCGCCGAGAGCGGGGACGTAGGGGACGCCGGGGGGCAACAACATCGATGGCATCGGAGAGTCGGGAATTCCAATCCTCCACCTGCTCATCGAGTGTGCCGGCGGGTTTAGGGTCCCGCAGAGCATTCAGGAAACCAAGTGGATCCATGAGTCTCCGTGGGCGGGCGTAAATCAGCCCGTCGCCTAGACGGGGTTGGTGCGACAAGTCCACCCGGACCTTCAGGGCGAAATGGTCGGACCATGGCACTCTATCAATAGAGGATACGACCAGACTTATCCCCGACCCAAAGACCAAGTCCAGCGTGTGCCCAGCCTCATGGGTGGGGCCAGAATTTATCAGGGAGAGGCCCAGCGTCGCCATGGATGACACTAGGTCCGCGGCTGCCGTACATGAGGCAGCGTCGGCATGGACGTTGAAGTCCCCCAAGACAATAAGTCTGGGGAATCGCAACGCCCAGTCCGCCACCACCTCCAGCAGCCGCGGCAGGCTGTCTCCCGGTGCGCTAGGTGACCGGTACACCAGGAGAACAGCCAACCTCTCCGAGGCCAACCACTCCAGGCCGACACACTCTATGCCGGTGACCTCTGGGACGGGGGCTGCCCTGAAGGGAATAGATTCACGGATGAACAGTGCTACACCGCCCCCCCGGCCCTGGGTTCGTGATCGGTGAAGACACGCGAAACCCGGGGGCGCGACTTCGCCTAATCTCCCTCTCCACCAATCAGTGCGCAGCAGCAATTAGGCGGTTCTTCTACTCCCAAGGGGGTCAATGCGTCCCAGCAGCTGTGAGAGCCTTTGATGGCAGACTGATTCCAAAAACCTTGTATGGTGCCCCAATCTGGCTAAATCACAATCTAAAGCCTCTTGAGTCTATACAATCTAGCTTTTTTCACAAACTACTTGGAATTTCGAACACCGTGTCATATCTCTCTTTATGTTCGGAATTAGGTCTAAATCTTCTCGAAACACGTATATGGCTCTCCTCGCTTCGATACTGGCTGCGCCTCCATTTTCGATCAGAGCAGGACAGCCTAACAAAGCGAATGCTTTCTGATTCCTACCTCTTCACTTGGAGTCTTCTGATCAAGAAAAAATTAATTCGTTAGGCATCGCTTTAGACTTCTTCATAAACATGGATGAAGCGCAAACAGTCAAACTTCTGTCGCTAAGGCTACTTGATGCTGAAAACCAACTGCTTTCTACTCAGCACATGAAGGGCATTTTACCAGAGGGCTCCTACCTTCCCCCCTCAGTAAAGGGCTACTGAGGTATTTCTACAATATATCTTCACCGTACCTCCAACGTACCTTAATGCTAGCCCAACTGAACGCCCTACGCTCAGCAGTCCTGAGCGGCAGATTTCTCCAGATCCCATACCAACAAAGAACGTGTCCCTGCTCACAAAAAGCCATCGAAACAATCGAGCACATCCTCCTAGATTGCGAACTATATGCTTCATCTAGAAGACAATATATAGACCCATACACTGAGAACTATGCCTACTCATCAGACAAGGTCAAATCTTTCTATCTGCTTTGTGATCAGTCTCCTCAGAGATCCCTAGACGTTGCCAAATTCCTGGCGCTGGCACAACAGATTCGCCACAGATTTTAATTTATTTATTTATTTATTGTTTTAACTGCTGGAAATGTCTTTTACTTATTTTATTTACTTATTTTAACTTGATTCTCCTCAACCTCTCTGTTGTATTTTAAACTCATGCCAATAAAAGGTTGATGATGATGATGATGATGATGAGGACTTAACCTATCCCATTGTCTCTCGCTACCTGAATTAGCATTTCTAAAAAGGTAGCTGGGTGAGGCTGGCAAGCAATTGAAATGACTTCCCCCTTCCTCTTGCCCAGAGGGGGGGAAATGGTTAAATTGTTCCCTTCAAATCTCAAAGGGGAGAAAGGCCATTTCACACGGAATTTCAGGGAAGAGAAAGGAAGAGGAAATGAGGGGGTGCAAAATGAGATGTACCCCACATGTCCTTGCAGGTGTTCCATTTATACATCACTTTAAGTCTTCACAATAAAATAATTTAAACAAAGACTTTGCCTTAGTTAAATTTGAAAACCCCTTACTGGAAACTGGATACAACAAGATAGCATTTCCCGTTTGCTATGGCATCATAAAAGAACATGCACATGTGTGTACACACAGAGACAGAGAATAGGATTCTGACTAAACTCCACTCCCTGTGTGTAATGGCAAGTTTGCATATAGTGAACTATGTGGTGTTTCTGTATACTACATCGGCAAGTGTCACAACACTTTTTAAAAGGTGATGTGTATGTCGGAATATGGTGTTAATAAGCACTCCCTTTGAGAGACTGCAAAAATGTGAAAAATGCACAGCCAAAACAAACAGAGGTCAAATGAGGTCTGTTGGTTAAGATTTGTGAACAGGCAGGCTTGCACACACAATCCAATTATTTAAAAAATCCCAGAATGGATCCCAGAATGGGAGGAGAACAAGGTCAAAATGGTATGAATTATATTTATTAAGCATATTTTAAACCTGCCATTCTCTGAGGAGCTCAGGGCAGTGCACACAATTCCTGTTTACTAGCATCACATGTTTAATATACTGCTAAGAAGAGTTATACCCTTCTAAACCCATTGACTTCAGTGGCTAACTCTGTGGTAGGTTGAGAGAGATAGAAAGAGTGGTTGGCCCAATATGGCTAAGTGAACTTAATCTTTGAAGGCCCAGGGTGACATTAAAGCCATTCGATTCTAGTGGCGGTAGTGGGAAGCCAGAATAGTATAGCCTGATCTCTTCAGACCTCAGAATTGAAGCAGGGTAGATTCCCAGAGGAGAGACCACCAAGGAAGACTTTGCTGAGGAAGCCAATGGCAAACTACTTCTGCTTCTCACTTGCCTTGAAAGCCGCTTGCTGGAGTTGCCGTGAATTGACTACACCTTCATAGAATTTTACACACACATCCCAATAGTTGTACTTGTTGATGTAGTTTTATATTGAAAGCTTCAGTAGTAAGATGGAATGTATCTCAAGTTGCTAATTCCTGGCTGCGAGATTTCTGGAGATTTAGAGGTAAAGCCTAGGGAGGGCAGGGTCTGGGGAGAGGAGAGACCTCAGCAGGATTTAATATTATACAGGCTGACTTAAAAAGCAACCATTTTCTCCAGAATTGTTCTCTATACTCTGGGCATCCATTGTAATTCTGGGAGATCTCTAGGTCACACCTGGAGATTGTCAGCATAATTTGAATTATCCTGAATTATCACACCTAATTCCCCACCTCACCCCAGCCTGTCCGGTTATGGGACCTGCCCCGCAAGAGTGACGACTTCTTTTGTGTGGCCCTTATACCACCAAGCAAAGTCAATGGCAGTTTTTTTTTAAAAAAATCAGCTCTTCTGGGCTGTGAGACTGACATATTCCTTTACCTTTTAAAAAATCCATTTGGCTGTCATCTTGAAGGGAGCACACACCTCTGAAAAATACTGAACAGTAATTATTGGCTCTCCTTCTGTTTCACCATCCTTGCCCTGTGTTGCCCTTAAATACCCTTGGGTACTAATGAGATGACCTGCTACCACCAATATCTGTCTCTTTAACAGAGGCGTTCCTCCCATTGGACAAAGTGGGCAGTTGTCCAGGGCGTCCCCTTGTGGGGGAGCAAAAACTGCGGGTTCGTTTGTGGGATATTTTGTATTTTCAGTGTTTTTCCATTTTTGGCCTGCAGAGGGTGCAGTTTTTGGGCTAGCAGCACCAAAATTTCAGGGATGTTTTTGGACACTCTCCTGATGCTATCACCCAGGTTTGGTGAGGTTTGGTTCAGGGAGTCCAAAGTTATGGACTCCCAAAGGGGGTGCCCCATCCCCCATTGTTTCCCATGGGAGCCAATAGGAGATGGGGCTACACCTTTGAGGGTCCATAACTTTGGACCCCCTGAACCAAATTTTACCAAACCTGGGAGGTGTCATCAGGAGAGTCTCTTACTGATACCACCCAGTTTTGTGAAGCTTGGTCCTGGGGGTCCAAAGCTATGGACTCCCAAAGGGGGTGCCCCATCACCCATTGTTTCCAATGGGAGCTAACAGAAGATGGGGGCTACAGTTTTGAGAGTCCATAACTTTGGACCCCCTGAACCAAACTTCACCACACCTAGTGGTATCATTAGAAGAGTCTCCTAAAGATACCCTGAAAGTTTGGTGCTGCTAGCTTAACAATTGCACCCCTGACAGCAGGCACCCCCCAAATTTCCCCAGATTTTCCTTTTAAATGCCCCCCTTGGGCATGGATTTAAAAGGAGAATCTGAGGACCCCAGTTTAAACATTGAAAGTGATGCTGTTTCAGGGTGGGGGAGAATCAACCCCAAAATAGCATCACTTTCAATGTTGTTTAAACTGGGAACCCCAGATTCTCCCCTTGAGGTGGATTTAAAAGGAGAATCTGGGCTCCCTAGTGTAAACACCATTGAAAATGATGCTGTTTGGAGGTGGATTCCAACATCACTTGTTTAAACTGATACAACACCATACAATGTTTTCATAGCAGTAATAAAACATTTTGAAAGCATTTTGAAATTGTTTTAAAAATATTTCTGCTGTGTGGCGTGGCCCATTGCTGTGTTCAGATTTGTGAGTTGGGGCATGTTCTATAATGTGAAGGTGACTTTGAAACGACCTGGTGGAAAAAATCATTGTTTGGTCATGGTGGGGGAGGGTGGCCACCCATGGGCGGGGGGGATATCAAACTCAGGTTTTGCCCAGGGCTCCAGTTTGCCAAGGTACACTGCTTTTTAATATTATGAAAGTTAGTTGTACAAGAAAATTGAAATATAGAATTAGAAACTGGACATCACTTGCACATTCTGACTATGTGCTTCATCTGGATTTGTCTAGCAACCAACCTTTTTTTTCCAATAAGCACATTTTTTCATTGTTCCTCCTTTAAAAAGAATCTTTTACTGTTGATGTTTTCTCAGTAATACAAGATGTGACCTATGAATCTTCTCTCCAGTAGAAACCTATTAAGGAAGTAATTATCCTGTATTTTGAAAGGGCGTAATTCCCTTCCTTCTTTATTTCATTTTTTGCCCTCCCATCTTTTGTCCATCAGTCTGATTCTAGAGACAAAAAGAGAGAGATAATCACATGTTGACAAAACTCTGCAATGGAATTGTGCAAGCTATGAAAGCACAACATTTATTCCTCCTTAGTGAATAGTTTTCTAGAAGTCCCAAACCTATGCATGTTCACCAGCAGGAGCCAATTCAATCCAAGACAGTGATGCTCAACTACTCCTTTTCTCCATTTGCAATTTGATCATACATTACAAACAATAATATTGAGCACTCTTGCGGGGCAGAGTCTGCTTTCTATTGAGCACTGGAAATTTTTCTACTGCAAACATTTTGCTGATGTGTGCAAAAAAAATGCAAAAAACATTTTGCGTAATGCTTTCCTGAAATTGACCCTGTACAGTCCCAGTTCACTGCTGGATGAACAAATCTAACTGGGGGGAAAGGGATAAGTTATAATGGACAGATTTTTCTTGTTTGTTTGATCTTGCACTCAGGGAGGAGGGAGGTGTGTGTTCCTTGCTTCACTGGTAGTACAGTCTTTGCCAAACATGTTTGTGTTGAGTGTTCTAAATTGGATCAGACTATTTTGCTCATTCTCATGCTGCCATTTGGGGCTGTGGTTCCATCCACTACATTCTGAGCATGCACCAATTTGATGAATGCCACTGAGATGTTTATCCCACAAAAATTGGTCATTGCAAGCAACATAAGTTCATTCATTCATTCATTCATTCATTCATTCATTCATTCATTCATTCATTCATTCATTCATTCATTCATTCATTCCCCATCTCTTCCCGGCAAGTCTTATTTACAACCAGTACTCATAAAAATATGAAATAGACTTTTCCCTTTTTAAACTGGCATTTGAGAGAATACACATCTATGTCTGGACAGACCTTGTACTTTTGGTGGATGGTCTTTGATTAAGAAATTAATTCTGTAAGATAAATACAACAATCCAGTTATATAATTGTGCCTTCCTCTTCCTTGTGCGTACTACTAATGTAGTAAAGGTGCCAATTTATTGTGATTTATCATGCACAATCAATGCAGCTGAAAAAAGTTGGTCATGGGATCAAAGCAGATCCACTGTAAGAAAGATTGTGTAAGAAAGAAGATGAGTGTGGCTCCTGACAACCGAGCAAATCCTCTGTCCAGGTATGGCTGCTATCAGTGCTCACTACATACTTACCATCCCCGTAGTCTGTTAAAAACCATTGACCTCAAATAATAATAACTTCAACTTCTTACTCAACAGAACGAACCAATGTAATGGCGGAGCAGTAGTGGGATGACTTGGTTTTTTAAGCAGAGGTTAGACCCGGGCGCAGGCCTTCTGGTCACGTGGAGGGGGCGCAGAAATGCCCCCCACATGATACAACCAAACCAGCAGCAGCAGCAGCAACCTGAAAATATCCACGTGTGCATCGTGGGGTTTGCAAAGCGAGGCGAGGGCACTTGCGAGCCAGGCCATATGAGCTGCCCATTCTCCGGAGTCTGTGCCGGCATGCCAGCTCGGCCCCTTCCAGCCTTCCCAGCAGTAGACCCGGGCTCCTTCTGGCCTGCGCAGCAGTAGGCCTGGGTGCTCCTCCATGAAATCGGCAGATGGCTCGCCCCCCCCCCCCCCCCTGGTATCTAGGAAAAATGGAGACTTCATTCAGGCTTTTTAAAAAAAACTCCAGAATATTGAAATGTTAAAGTTTTCTTTGTGTTTAATAATAAATTATCATTATCTATTCATTTGTTTGTGTTGTATCCTTGTTTGACAGGGGGTCCTGGAACCCGAGGAGAGCTCCTAAGAGGGTCATGGCTAAAAAAGGTTGAGAATGGCCGGTCAAAAACAAAAACAAATTTATTTTCCACCCTTCTCCCATTTTAAATCTTATCATCTGTGCTGCTGCTGAGTTCTGGTGAGCTTGAAAGCTGTCAATGTGGTTGGTCCTAATGAAAAGTATTACCTGGATTTTGTTCTTGTTTTTGTAAAAATGGTGGCCACCATCGCTCTTCAGTAATAGGTGCTACTATGTTAAAATGTTGAATATATGTATCTATATGTTTCTAGAAAAAAGTAGAGGGCTGATGAGAATCACTCATTTTCTACTCTGCGTATGTCTTGAAAGTTATTATAATTAATATCTACAGGAGACTGAACAAAAAGTCCTCAGTTGAACCTAATGTTTTATTTGCAGCAAAAAGTATCTGTCCTTTTTCTAATTTTAGTTAAACTTCTGGTTCCCTTTTAGTAAGTGAGATCTAGTTATCTCTACTTGAAGAGGCAAAACTCCATTTTCTTTCAATATTCTCCCTTAGTATTTTGGCCTCTCTTTGACAGGTAGGAAGTATTGTAGAATTTCAATAAGCATGCCAGATCTCTTAAGGGTATTTTGTACTTGACAGTGCTAAACATACAATATTTATAGAGTGCATGTTTCTTTCAACATGTATGCTAAAAATAGGATACATCCACAGGCCTATCACAAGTTTGCCAGAAGAGACATGTCTAGTGTCAGGATGCATCAGCAGTGACATTAACAGGGAGTCCTGTGGCAGGGTCCCAAGAATATTCAGATTTCAGATTCCTCTGGTGAGTTTCATGCTACAGTGTAAGTGCACAAACAGGATGGAACAAACACAAGTGGAAGAAATGTAATAGTCTGAAAAAAGCTCCCACACTTCACTCTGCAGCCAGTAAAAATCCATAATTTTCAAACATGAGGATAAGAACTCTCTGAAGTGGCACATTGTTCAAATTACTTGAAGGGGACTGTAATTTTCAGAGCGGAAGACCTTTCTGCTAAAAGAATATGATATGCACAGCCCTCAACCTGTTAAGTTCATGCAATCCTTTCAGCAGGTCAGCTCAGCTCAGTCCACAAAGCACTTTCACAGTCAGCTCAACTCAGTTCTGAAACCATCTTCAACATGTTCCCCGTTGACACTTTCCCCAGCATCCTGTTTTCCTGTGACCAAAATTCACGGTGCCACAGAAGATTTAAGGCTTGAGACAGGTGGTGCTGCTGGATTAAAATGGGCCAGTGTGTACATTAGAGATAGCTAGAAGCCAACTCATGATTTGGTTGCAGACAGGTGAGGAGGCTGGGGTTGCTCCAAACCTTGGCAGCAAAGTTGATAATAGGCAGATAAGGATTAAGGCTCATGCAGCCATAACTGGAATAGCATAGGAGTTGTACCAAGAGAGGTCTGCCATCAACTGATACCATGGAGACTGGTAAGCTAAGCAAAATATATCTGGGCCACACCCGTTTTCACTGAGCTGTAGCAATTTTCATTTTTTAAAAAGATTGTTTAATGTTTAACCTAAAATGCTTCCACATTCATAGAACCACATTATGAGATTATACCAGGTCAGGGCAGTTTTAACAGAATGACAGAAATCTGTAATAAAACATCACAGCACCTTTAAGTCAGTGTTCTCTTATTCATTACCTTATGATTAGGACCTGCCTTTCTTGAAGCAGTTCTTCATCAGTTGTACAGTTGGCCTGTAGATTATAATTCCTTAACCATTTGCTTTCAGGAAGAAGCTTCCTTATGTTCCTTTGTCAATTTCGTTAATATATGCTCAATTAACTGACAAATATGTAGTTTTCGAATTTTTTCTAATACCCTGTCAAGAAGAGGCGGAGCCTAAGTCGCTGAACCTGCCTGATCTAAAAACTAATCCTCTCCACTTCTGAGTGATGTTGCCTTATTGTTCTGAGGCTCTACTCGGCATGCGTGGAAAAGCATAAGTGGCACCCCCGATCTCTCTTATTGCAGACCAAAAGAAGGTCCTTCTAAAAAGAAGCAAAAAGATTCTTCTTTAGATTGCCCTGACTTACTATGATATACTGCATAGCTTGGAAGCCACTGCTCTAGCACGGAAAACATTTAATACATCATCAGTGCTCTTGCTTTTCCTTGACTCCTCATTTCACATGACCTATCATTTACTTAGTGGTGCTTATTCTTTTAACTGATTTCCCCTACCTGCTTTCCCTGTATTCTTGTTATTTTATGAGTCTCATTGCACCCATTCCCAGTATAAGGCCTTAATCCATGAGTTCACCACAAGCAGAACTTGTCTCATTGACCTGGCACTGAAATCAACACAATTAGGATGCCATGGACCTGACCTCATGACCCTCAGGTAACACAGAAGTTGCAGTTTTTAGTCAACTGATAGCAACTTTCAGCCAGAAGTATCTCAGACTGAGGCAGTTGTGGACATGCAAACAAAATATGCTAACATTCTGTTAAAGTTATCCATCACGGTCTATATTGCCTACTTAGACTGGCCCCAGCTCTCCAGGGTTTCAAGTGAAGGTCTTTCATATCACCTACCTACACCTGGTATTTAACTGGAGATGCAGAGGATTGAACCTGAAACTTTCTGCAAAACAGATACTCTGCCATTGAGGCATGGCCCCTCCTCCAACCATGGCCCCTCCCGCCCTTTACCCCAAAAGCCAGTGGAATGGCATACTACCAGGAATGTATTTTTCAATGCTTGTGCTGACCTCAGTGTATGCTCTTGGAACACAACAACTATTTTTGGCTTTGGCTATAAGCAATGAGTAATACAAGTCAAAAACTAAACGTGTGATATAGATTCAGGTACATTTTTTTCAAATACACATTTTATTTATTTCATTATTTTAGATTAATCATAGAATCATAAAGTTGGAAGAGACCCCAAGGGCCATCAAGTCCAGCCCCCTACAATGCAGGAACACATAATCAAAGCACTCCTGACAGATGGCCATCCAGCCTCTCTTTAAAAACCTCCAAAGAAGGGGACTCCACCATACTCCTAGGTAGTGCATTCGACTGTCAAACAGCCCTTATTGTCAGGAAGTTTTTCCTGATGTCTTTTCCTTCATCTTGAACCCATTACTCCTTGTCCTAGTCTCTGGAGCAGCAGAAAACAAGCTTGCTCTCCCACCCACATGACATCACTTCCAATATCCAAACATGGCTATCAGGTCACCTCTTAACCTTCTCTTCACCAAACTAAACATACCCAGCTCCCGAAGTCTCTCCTCGTAGGGCATGGATTTCAGACCTTTTACCATGTTGGCTGCCCTCCTCTGGACCTGTTCCAGCTTGTCAACATCCTTTTTGAGTTGCGGTGCCCAGAACTGTACACAATATTCCAGGTGAGGTCTAATCAATGCAGAATAGAGAGGTACAATTTCATCCCTCGATCTTGACACTATACTCCTATTGATGCAGCCCAAAATCACATTGGCTTTCTTGGCCACCGCATCACATAAACAGTAAGTCATGGAGTGTCCTTACATACAATCCAAACAATACATAATATAATATCTTTACATATAACCCATACCTATTCCTTTTTCTATACCTCCATTAACAAAAAAGTTGCCTTTGCACTTGGACAACTATTAGGCCGTTTCCGCACGGCCTATTAATGGCGCCCTGGGAACGGTAAAAGCGGCTGTTTCCCCCAGGGGAGCCATTTCTGCACGAGCATTAACTCCCCCTCCCCAGAGGCGGCGTCAGGCGCCCTGGCTAATAACCCTTTAAAGGTTGTTTTTTCCCCGACTTAGCGTGTTCCTGGCGGTCTTGTTTTAACAACGCCGTACCGGGAATTCGCTGTTTCCTTCCCGGATTCGACTCACCTTGTCCCGTCGTCGGCCTGCTGTTGCCGTCGAAGCCCATACGCTGTCACTCCGACCCTGGAGGTCGGAGGGCAGCGATGGTACTTCGACCAACAACAACGCGGACTCGTTCTGATAATCGAGAAGCGAAGAGGCTGACTCCCGTGCAGAGCTGCCTGCCGTCTGCCGGCCTCTCTGGAGGCCGCCCGCATGCTTCCATGCGAACGGCCTCCGCCTCCACGCCGGCAAGAATTTTGCCGGCATGGAGGCGCCTCCACGGCCGTGCGGAAACAGCCTCCGATTCTGAACTCATACATTACATAAAATACTTCCTGCTACAATCATCAACTAAATTCAACCATCTATTAAGGAGAAAAAAAGAATTATTCTTTCTTTACATTCATTATTGACAACTAATAGCTATATAATCATTACTATAATTCTGTACTATATACCCTGTTTCCCTGAAAATAAGATTTACCCCAAAAATAAGCCCTGGCTTGATTTTTCAGGATTTTTGAAGGATGCTTGAAATATAAGCCCTACTCCAAAAATAAGCCCTAGTTACAGATTCCCCAGCACAGCTAATCTGGTCAGATGGGGGGGGGGGGTGCAAAATCATGGGGGGGAAATAAGACATCCCCTGAAAATAAGCCCTAATGCATCTTTTGGAGCAAATATTAAGACCCTTAAGTCTTATTTCCAGGGAAACAGGGTAGTTTGCCCACCCTTTCCAATCTATTTTGAATTCATTAATAAGTTTACACAAAATATATCCAGTCAATTTTGCCAGTCTTACAAATTCAATGACTTCAGTTTACCATGCTTATATAGTTGGTAAAGTGGCAATTTCTTGCCCAGACAATTCTCACTGCTCTAGATAGGTATCTGAACAATTCCTCATACCTTTGGTCATTTTGTTTATCCATCATTCCTATTAGTACTTTTCTGGTTTAATCACTATCTTTTCTTTGAATATTTGTAACATTCCCCTATGAATTTGTTGACAGTACTGCTTCACTTTTTTACAGGTCCACCATTGCTGACATAACGTATCCGTCTCCTCTCCACATTTCCAATACTTATCTGATCCTCCTTTTATTTTAGTGTGGTGTCATATACCAGCAGTAATACATTTTGTAATGATTTCGCTTAATATAGTAACTCTTAGGAAAACACATACCTTTAGTCCACAACTTCTGCCAATTCTCTAACATAATATTCCAACATTCTTAGCCCAGCTTCATATAAAATCTTTAACAATCTCCATTTCTGTATCGAAAGTTAAGCAAACTTCATACATTTGCTTGATCAAGTGTGTAGATTCAGGTAGTTCAAATGTAGTTCTAATGTCATCTTAGCCAAGAATTAATAGCCCCGGGCAAGCTACTAGTCACTCAACCTCAGCCCATCACCTGCCGTTTCTCTGTGGTTTTCTCATTAGATTTCTACTGATGAAGCTGCATGTGAAACACATAGAGGCTGTAAGAATTATTTAAAAATTACTACAGAATTTGTTTCCCTTTGCAGCATTTGTTTCTTTGCCTTCATTTTGCCGTGGACGAACCCCCTTGTTTTCCTCACTGTGTTGTCAGTGCAATATTTCTAGTAACTGCCTGTAATGAACTTCTAAGATTAGTTCAAGATCTTTCCTAAATACTTTTCTTAAATGGACCAGTTTGAGAGTGATTTTTGACATACATTATATATAGACAAACAGACAAAATGCATAAAAGAGAAAACACCATGAATTCATTTTCCTAGTAACCTAAAGAGAAGTTATTAACCTATACCTATACCTGAAAGGTTAGATGAATGCAGGCATATTTTGTGTATTTATCGACCATAACTATCATTTATCTCATCGTTGCCTCTTCTTTCTGAGCACAGAGAACCTCCAATTTCATGCCATTTTCAGGGCTAATGGTTTCTGCTTTTGAGTGCACAGGAAATGAAAGATCTTTAGAAGACATCCCTGTTTGTGCCAATAACATTCAATTAGACCTAATTGGGGCAATGATTACTAAATAGTTTGCTAAAAGGACAAGCTACTGGAAATTTGTTTGGGGACCTATTTTCTCACTTTCAAGTCAGCCTTCTGTATGTCTAGTGTAGGCCATACCTCCCTATGAAAATAACACCACGAAATGCAGTTTCTGATCAGAAGGAAAAGCTGAAATGTTGCTTACATACTGCTGTCTGAGGCAGCCCCCTATATATACCTTGTGATAAGCACAGTCTTATAGAATAAGAATGCAGAAAATTAGAATTCTATAGTTTTTAACACATTTCTAATAACTTCTTTTGTGTAGTGCATATGAAATTAAATCTGCATTTATACAGCCACAAGGTAAATCAGGTACATGTTCTTCAATCATTTGTTCACCTCAGAAGTATAAACACATTAAGAAAGAAACATAAACAGGAACTTAACCATTATTATACTCTAAAAATCATTGTGTTGTTCCATTATATCTATCTGTTTGTTCCAATATTTTTGAATGCTGCTCAAGTTACACTGAAAGTATTTACATTTGGCAGGCCTTATTGGATGCTAATATAACTGAGTAATTGGTGCCATTTCAGCAGTATTCTATTATTTGCAAATCCATTCATTTCATCTCACCATGTGTAACATGGTCACTTATATTCAAGGTGAGGGAGGGATATTATCCTACCACTAGCCACCAATTGTTACGGGATGTGTGGCCTACGATCAAGGTTCCCACTAAACTGACCAGTGGGGTTTCCTTGGCCACCCACAATATCCCAGGCTAGTGTTCAGGGATCTTCTTTTTACTCTGTTGCCACCATTAAAGAGAAGGAACTAGGAATCCCAAAACTGGCTGCCAAAGTGGCTGGCTGCCAAAGCGGCTGGCTGCCAAATATATAAAGGATCCCACCTCACATTTGCTCTTGGTCTGAGGGGAATGTCCTTCAGAGTCCCTAAATCAAAAAAATGGAGGGAACTCAAAATGGTTGGAATTCTAGCCACACAAACAGGCACTCTTCAATCTTTCACACACAAAAGCAGGCTGGCACGAGGGTAACTTGAACACAATGAATGAAATTTATTTTGAAAACAAAAGAAAGGCTTCTTAAACTGGCTCAGAGATTGCTAACGCTTGATGGTTTCAGAGAGGTTCTTTTTCACTTAAAAGTTACAGAGCTTCAGATGTTACTTAGGTTTCAGACACACACAGACACACGCAGGTGTCTCTTCAGGAACGATTTTGCTTTAGATCTACTAAATTTCTTCACAGACAGAGACTAGTCCTTTCTGATCCACAACCCACTGAATACACACACCCACACAGTTTATGCCCTGTGAGATTCTGGCATACAAAGCCTCCCTCTCTTACACTAATCCCAAACTGGCCTCACTGGCACTGGATCGGGCTTTTCCCAGACTGGTGTTACACAGGGGTAGGGCAGACTCTAGGTCTGGACAGTATTCACTGTCAAGCCACTGACTGGCGCGTCACTTTGTACCAAACTCAGGGCCTCCTGTCTCTGACAAGCATCCTCATCTTGTAGAGTGACTGGACTTCTGTCAGCTAACACTGCTGAGACAGAATCCTTCAGTTCAGATCTGACAGACCGCTTTCTGTCAAACTCTGGCTCCTTCTGAATCATGTTAAAGGTTAACTGCTCCTTCGCCCCTAGACTGGAGGGAAAGGCATGGTGTAACGGACTTGCCCCACCCTGAAGGGCTGGTGTGTCTGAAAGGCCTAATAAAAAGGCCCTAGTAACAGCCAGAGTTATACAGCAGGCTCCACTTTACTAAGGACCCCATTTGGTTGGTCAAGAAGGCACAGTTGCCTATGGCCAGGGTTAGGGGG
This sequence comes from Sphaerodactylus townsendi, assembly GCF_021028975.2. Taxonomy (NCBI): domain Eukaryota; kingdom Metazoa; phylum Chordata; class Lepidosauria; order Squamata; family Sphaerodactylidae; genus Sphaerodactylus; species Sphaerodactylus townsendi. The sequence continues at coordinate 122,621,177 of NC_059425.1, read as the reverse complement.
AGCTAGAGTGCAAGCAGTATATATAGAAAGAGCAGAGCCTGTCAGGAAATACACTCTTTCTGAAGTTAGCAGAAGTCAGTCTAGGGGCGAAGGAGCAGTTAACCTTTAACATGATTGGTTAGTAGAACTGTAACTCTAGACCAATGAGAGGCTGATGCCGGGGTGGGGAAAAGTATCCTGTTGGGTGTGTGTATTGTATATGCTATGCTAAGTTGAGATAGAAATAGAGACTGAGTATAAGTTTAGTTCTGTGTGTGTTCAACTTCATTATTGCAACTGCTAAAGTAAAACCTTCCTATGGAAAGAACATCTTGCGTGGAGAGTATTCTTTTTCGAGTGGGGTAGCAGACCAGGGAGTGCACATTTGAAGAGCTTCACTGAATCTTCTCTGAACTCTTCCCACCGGAAGAGCCGACTCCGCTTTTCAGCCCTCTTTGATAGAAACGCCAGGCCTCACTTTGCTGCAAAATCAATGCATTTTCTGATGGCTGAAGTGGTTGCACGTGGATTTTGCCATTCTGCACTGCGACTTCAAAGAGCACTGAAAGCAGTTTGAAATTGGTACCAGCATGTAGAGACGAGCCAGTGGCAGAACAATGCTGCCCCGGTGATATTTCCCCTACAAGGCGCTCACCGAAATATTGCCCTGCCCTTATCGCCATTTTCTCCTGAATGCCTCAAGAATGTTTGGAATAGAGGGGTTATGCGAAACGCAAAATGCGTAATCACTCGGCTTCCAGGATTCAGAAAGAGCGAAAACGCTAGAGATCCGAATTCTGGTACATTGGAGTACTGGTGCGCTTCAAGGCCGTTTCATGCACGGGCAGAAAATGATGACCTGGAGCCGGTAAAAACGCAATGCTCCAGGCATGGCCATTAGCACGAGGGGCGCAGCTACCGTGCGGCCAGCGTGACCTTCGCGTCCGCCCGAGCACCCAGGAGCTGGCGTTTCCCCAGAGCGCTTCCTAGCGCTGTTTAGAAACTTGCCGCGGTGAAGCTCGCTGCGGTAGAGAACGGCTGGCGGCTTCACAGCGAAATCCCCGCCAGAACTTTCCGCACCTTGTCCCTGGGCCTCCGGCGCGTCGCCGAGGCCTGGGGACACGCCCCCCTGCCCTGTGCCGCTCGAGGCCCAGGGACAAGCCGGGTCGTGCGGGCGCCGGCGCTCCGTGGCGCCGGCTGCCCGCCTCTTCCCGGGACCGTCCGTGCAGACCGTCCCAGCGTCTTCGGGTTGGCGCGAGAAGCGCCGACCCAGCCGTTTCCGCTGCCATGCGGAAACGGCCCAAGAGAATTTCAGAAGAAAATCAGCCTGTCTTTTATAGATTATAGCAAAGCTTTTGATTGTGTGGCTCATGAAGAACTATGGCTGGTTTTAAAGGACATGGGTATACCACAACATCTGATTGTTTTTATGCACAACCTTTGGACAAGAGGCTACTTTTATGCCAATGATACTACATTACTGGCAGAAAACAGTGAAGATTTGAAAATAATGCCCACAGGCTGGCAAAGTTATATCCGTGCTGAAAATTTTATGAAAATTTATAATAGCCATAGAAGTAGGTTAAGAAAATAAATACACAACCATAACTTCAAAATGGCAATATTATAAAATTGAGAAAAAAATTATTCACACTGAAGAAGATATTGTTCAACAATGCTTATACGCGAAGGCGTTCGTTTCAGTCTTTGGATTTCAGCGTGGAGATAACTTTGCAAGCCTGTGGGCATTGAGACTCCATTTTTCTTTTTCTTCCTTTCATTTCATGGATGCTACATACCTCGGTTGGAGCTCACAAGTAAAGTTGTGTTCTGCTTGGAATTTATGAATTAGGACCGGCATTTGTATAGATTAAGACTGTCACTATATTCTGTCATTACAATTTTGTTTACTGATTCTAAAAGTTAATATGATTTAATTGATGATATATGGATGTGATATGAATGATCTTTGTTTATAAGAGTGCTTATATAACTCATGTTGATTTAATGATGATAAATGTGAAACTTCATTAAGAAAAATTTATTCCTAGTATTTTTGTCAGCCAGCCAGTGTACTACGCATTTCCCTGTCTGTCTTTATAGGTAATAACCAGCAACTTAAATCAAACATGGAAATTAATTAGTATCGAATGGAGTAACTGCCAAAAGGTGTAATAGGTTCAGATCCTGATAGCTGCAACATTCTGTACAAGCTGAAAATTCCAAGATGTTTCCAGGGTCAGTCCCAGGTAAAGCATGATATAATAATTATAGCCTAGCTTTGGGGTTACTGTAGTATAGGTTCCAGTGGCCAGATCAACTGGATCAAGAGAAGTGAATTAATTTGCTTCTCTAACAATAATTTGGGATCAGGGTTAATCTCCAGGCTTGTGAGTGAGTCCTCTAGGGATAGCTGAATCTCAGGAAATCCCATGAAATGCGGGAAGCACAAGACCTTCCAAGACCTTAGTCTGACTAACCAGCATCACCTCTGTTTTGCCAAGATTAATTTCAGTTTGTTCAATTCAGTTTGCCCTTTGGTCACAGTGGCCAGATGTGGTCAGAACAGCTACACAGCATCATATGGTGTAAACAAAGAAGTATGGAGCTGATGTCATTAGTATTTTGACACTCAGTTCCAAAACCACAGGGGGTCTCGCCAAAAAGCTTTACTTAAATATTAAGCAACATGGGAGATATGTTTGAATCCTGAAGAACCCACAGGACAAGTCCCACACAGATAAGATCAGGTCCTGTGCTTCTCAAGCAAAGCACATGGTATAGCCTTGTATCACAATAACATATTATTCTTCTGTCACACAGGCACAGATTGACTGGACACTTAATGTCTGACCTCCAAACCAGAACTGTAATATCTGCTTATTTGTGAAACCATCTCCATTCATTCCTATTATTTCCATGTGTTTCATCTCTGTTCTCATGTTTATCTTGTAGTTTGATTGTATATCCACATATATGTTAAATATATATCTCCACCAGTGGTGGGATTCAAATAATTTAACAACTGGTTGTTTACAAGCACCATTTTAATAACTGGTTCTGCTGAAGTGCTGAATCCCACCACTGATCTCCACCTTCCAGTGCATAGAGACCAATGCTTGCTGCCTGCCATGTTTGCCTCTTACAAGGGCACCACAAGGAGGCACAATGTACCACTATTTTTATGCTTTGGCTTCCATGTGGGGCAGCAGCAAGTGGATACTGTTAGTTTTGGAGGAGGCCTTGGGTGACAGATGACCACACCTGAACCTACAGATACTAATCTATTCACTATCATTTATTCAAATATCTGCACATACAAGCTGAAGTTCTAAAATATTCAAAAATTTGCAATCCACAAGGGAAGATCCCATTCATACCCATCACCAGACATTACTGATGCCAACTTGTGGCTACGCAATGATGCTAAAAATAAGGAGTCCCTTTTGTTTGAAGGGGGTGATGAGCATGCTTGGAACTGCAAAATATCATGCTTCTCCCCGCATGCCAGCATATCGACAAAAACATGTATTAGGACAGCAGCAAGGGAACACAAATATAATTGCAATGTGGTTGTATGGCCAGTCTTTTATGCATGCAAACCAAGGAAACTTTAGTGTAAGTCATACTGCTTAGGCCTGACAAATTCAGAATGTTCCTTTCTCCTACTGTAGCTTGTGCTGAACTTTTTTTTAAATTCACAACAAAGATTCGCGTTGCATCAACTGCTATTTATGTGCAACAAATGTGATATAAAGTGCAACAATTGTGATACAATATTTATCCATCAGCAATTCCAGGGGTAAACATTCCAAGTGAGCCTGTCACATCTCTAAAGATCCCCATTCAAGCTTGAATGTTTGGAATGTTTACCCCTGGAATGGCTGATGGATAGATATGAGAATTGTATCTGAAGAAGGATAATCGAAAACGGTGTATAACGTGTATTCCGTTCATTCCATTCAGATGGACTTGGATGATTCTCAAGAGATTCTGAATTAGAATATAAGACTTCTAATAACATTGTTTCTATAAGGAAACCAGAAACAAACTATTACCTTGGGAAGGACTTATATATATATATATTTGTATTGTATCACTATTGTTGCACTTTATATCACATTTGTTTGTTGCACATAAATAGTGGTTGATGCAATGCGAATCTTTGTTGTGAACGAATAGGCACGTTGCATCAGTTGATTGATTGACTGAACTTTTTTTTTTACCCACAGCAAGCAAATTGAAAGGATGCTGACTGCATGACACGCTCTTTTCTCACACCTCTCATACAGATATTATTTTAATAGGGGAGATTACATTCTGTCCTGAATGTGTTTCCTGAAAGATCCTTTTACTGTTGTGAAAAGGAAATGCAAGATGCTTTGCTTAACACATGAGGTGCTGCCCCCAGATATGTCACCCTTGTTCCTGGGAATAAAGTAATCCTTGGATTTCAGACTAAGACAAGATGGCTTCCTTTTATGGAGACTGATAGGCAGTATGATGAACTTTTGCCCACCTGTCAGGAAGGAGAAAGATCGAATGCAGATTGGATGTCCTGAGTTAGAGCTTAAAAGTTGAGGACATGTACCTTGTTATCTTACTATGTAAGTGAGCAGTGTATTCCCAGTGATGAACCAGAAAAGCAAAGGACTCTTGAAGATGTTCTCCACAGGGTACAATTTCTCACGTATAGAGGGGCAGATGGGACTCCCAGATGGGACTCTCAGCTGGTAACACTTCTTAAAGCTCTGGGATCCTTGCAGGGCTGTCCTATTCCTTGCCTGACCCAACTCTTGAGTAAGACAGTGGTGAGCAGCTTTGCCTGAAGCAGTGAGAATAGGGCTGTGGTGGTGGTGATGGTGGTGGTGGGGAGGCCTCATTATGCCCATCCAGAGCACTCCAGGCAAGCTACTGAGAATTGGCTGTGGAGGAAGGGAGAAAGAGAGAAGAAGTAGGATCCGAAAGAGAATGAGTGCTGGGGAGGGGGGGAAACAAGAGAGGGAGGTAAAATAGGTGGCCAGAAAGAGAACAAAAGCAGGGATAGGGTGGCAGTAATGGAGTTAGTTGTCTGTGGATCAGCCCATTCTGTGCGAGTGCAGTAAAGAAACTCTCCCAAAGAGATAAATTTTAAAAGGGCAAGTTACATTTAATTCAGGTAGTTTCAGATTGCATGCTTGGTTCCAGATAAAAGGTAGATAGATAGAATCCCTAGTCTAATGAATAACTTCCCTACAACAAGTGGGCACTCTAATGTGCTGTCACGTGTGTGCAAGTATGATCTTCTTTTGTGAGAAAGCCTCCACAAAAGCAGGCAGCCAGGACAAAGAAGAAGAAGAGAAATGAGTGACTGCAGGGTGAAGAAGGAGAAAGTTGGTGGGGGGTTTCCCAAACCCAGACAAGGAGAGCAAACCCCCAAAAGGTACCAACATAAAACAGCTTATAAAAACACAGCGCCTCCCATTGTTCAGACATGCAAAAGTCGCTTATTCCAACACTCTCTCTTGACTTTGTATGCCTTCAAGGTAGACAATATTCAATTTGTCACGCAGGCCTTGAAACTTGTCTCAAGGCCAAAATCGAAAAATCCTCAGATGCTGCAAAATGCAGATTGTGCAAAGAAGCTGATGAAACTGTAGAACATGTCCTCAGCTGCTGCAAAAAGATTGCCCAGACGGAGTACAGAGACACAACTCAGTGGCCAAGATGATCCACTGCAATTTATGCAATTATTGTTGTTGTTATTGTTGTTGTTGTTGTTGTAGATTTCACAGATCTTTAGCTGGCTGTTGGCCTTCATTACAATTTGAGCCTCATCCAGAGGCCTAGGAAGTTGTAATGTATCGGCATAGTATTCATGCGGATCCCAGCAGGGCTGCCTTCTGAATTTGACAGATGTTAATTTTGTCAAATTATTATTATTTTATATTTCACAGCTGCCAGATCTTTAGCTGGTTGTTGGCCTTCATTACAATTTGAGGCTCACCCATAGGCCTAGGAAGTTGTAATGTATTGGCGTAGTATTCTTGCGGATCCCAGCAGGGCTGCCTTCTGAATTTGACCAATGTTAATTTTGTCAATTTGAAGATGTTTCAAGTGCTGCTCTAGTGTTTTGGGGATGGCGCCCAGCGTGCCGATTACCACTGGGACAACCTCAGCTGGTTTGTGCCACAGACGCTGAAGCTCGATTTTCAAATCGCGGTATCTAGTGACCTTCTCGTGTTCTTTTTTTCAATATTGACACCGCTGTCACCGAGGACTGCTATGTCGATGTCGGTCACTTTCTCGTCCTCGATCACGGTGATGTCTGGTGTATTGTGTTTCAACACTTTATCCGTTTGGATTCGAAAGTCCCGCAGGACCTTGACCTTCTCATTTTTCATTACTTTCTCTGGACAATGTTCCCACCAGTTCTTAGCTGTTCTTATGTTGTAGTTCTTGCATAAATTGCCGTGGATCATCTTGGCCACTGAGTTGTGTCTCTGTTTGTACTCCGTCTGGGCAATCTTTTTTACGCTTGGCTGAGGACTGTGATCCCAGTTTCAATGCAACCTGCTTTGCACAATCACCCATTTTGCATCATCCTGAGGATTTTTCAATTTTGGCCTTATGTCGAATTTGTTCTGTGGCTTGCTCTTGGGCGGCTAAAATAAAGGGATTTAGTTTCCTTTTCAAGAGTTCCAGTTGTTAACCGCAGCCAGGTCTTTTAGTTAACCACCTTGTCTTTGATTTTAAAAGCCAGAAATTGGCCGTGCGGTGCTTTAAGCGGCACCGACTTTTCAGTCCTCATTTTAATCACATTTTTTCTGTATTCTTGTTTGGTTTTCTGGGTTTGCAGCAAATGTCTGTTCTTCACTGCAATCAATGCCTGTTCTTGACTTTCCTTCACATAATCGGCCAGAGCATGCTTCTCCTCTTCCACTGTTTGCTGTACTTGCAGTAAGCCCCTGCCTTCAGATCTCCGGGGAAGGTATAATCTATCAGTATCACTGCATGGGTGTAAGGCATGGTGCATTGTCATAAGCTTCCGAGTTTTTCTATCCAATGCTTCCAACTCAGCCTGTGTCCAGTTGATGATGATGATGATGATGATGATGATGATGATGATGATGATGATGATGATGATGATTACACAATGGGCTTTATCCTAGTGACTAGATAAATGTGCAGATCAGCATAAGTGGGAATACAAACAGTTTGAGGATGGGTCAAAAAGAAACCTTGCCTGCTGGAAAGAATTAAACTGTTAACATACTTTGCGTAAGGCATGTAAGCCAAGGACCCAAGGGGAGTGGGGGTAGGAGACAGCATGTAGTATCAAACACACACATAAGCAGCCTCTGTTAGCACATCAAACCACTAATAGCAAGGAAAGGGCCGTGTTTGAGGGGTGACAACCTACCTGAATTGTACAAGAGTGGAGGGCTGCACAGATCCCTCACTGTCTCCCAGATACTTGTGGATTAAGAGAGCAGGGAGGAGTAGTTCTGGATTGCTACAGATATTACCTGCAGTACCGGAGCTGGCCAGGTTGACAACAATCTCTAATACAGGTATTATTTTCATAGGGGAGATTCTATCCTATTTTGAATGCTTTTCCTGATGGATTTGTGCTACCTCCACCTCTGGAAATCACAATTTTCTTCTGGAAATCTTTGGGAATATTTATGTCTCTGCTTTTCTGCAATGGCTACTCAGCACAGAATAACAAAATAAATGATTTGTATAAAGATTTCAGTACATATATAATCTTATCACTCTTATAGTATCAAATGTTTAAATCTTAACTCATATCACACTTTCTTGGTATTGTAAGTTACTTATGGTAGTGAATCCACCGGTTGTGTGAAGAAGCAGGAATCCTTCCAGATTCTTTTCATAATGACATTCTGAATCACAAACTGATTTTTTTTACCTGCATATGTCCCATTAATTGTAAATACGTTCTATTTATCTTAGCATTGACTAACTATGGATATTCACTTCTATAGATTTTAATAAGCAGGAGACCAGCAAAGATTTCCAGTGCCCCATTTTCTCCCCACTTGCTCCCCGTCCACTATTTCTTCTTTACCTTTCCTGAAAGTCCCATAGTCTTTTGCCTTTTCCTGTCTCCTTCTCACCTATCAGCCATCTTATCAATCCTCCTCCCTTTCAGTCCCCACCCTTCCCTACCCTGGCAACCTCTGCCCAGGAAAAGTCTAGCCAAATTGCACAGTGCCAGCTCAGTTGTCTAGAAGGGAACCCACAAAGGCTTCTGAAAGGCACCTCATTTTCCTCTGTATTCTTTCCCCGTAATCTTTCCCCCTTCTGTCCTCCTCACAGCCACTATACCCTCACTTTTTCCCACCCACCCACAAATCTGTGTTTTATTGCCTCCTACCTTTCACTGTATTTATTATTTATTTTCTACCTTTATACTCCATCATTTTCTGTAATCTTGACCCAAGGAAATTTACATCATTCCTGTCCATTTTATCTTCAAAACAACCTTGTGAAATGGGTTAAGCTGGAGGGAAATTATTGGTCTAAGATCACCCAGAAAACATAGTGGGGATTCAAACCTGGGTCTCCCACATCCTAGTCTAAAACTTTAACTGCTACACCACAATGTCTTTCATGTGGTGGCTGCTGTGGAACAGTAGCAAGTATCTGGACCAGGATGAGTCATAGAACTCATGTGGTATCAAGTTGCCTGTCAAAATGGCCTTGGAAAGTGAGTCTTCCTCTCCCAGCTTTTTTACTGGCAGAAACAAAGGCTTGAAGGCTAACAATACAGTTGTGGCTATCTGGCAATGGCCACTGAGGGTATTTGCTTCTTAAAGCTGCAGGCACTACTGTTATTTTGGGTAGGTCCCTCTCCCCCCACTTAGTGTATTTATTTTTAGATTTCAGATTTTTCTTCCAACCTAGGAAGAAGCTTTTTCTTTCTTATGGCTCTTGAGGAATTCCTAAAGCTTATGCTTATCCACAGAGTTTTGGCCCTTCCCGTAAAGGAAGTATAATGGCGAATAAACGTACTTGAATTCTCTATGTGAGTTTAATTTTTCAATATAGTTGAAGTGAGACCATGAGTCTTTCACTCTTTTAACTGACATCTTTTTCATATCAAAAGTGTAAAAGTGTTACCTGATTTTGCATCTCACAAGAAGTGAAAGAGAAAACTGTCGTTTTTATACTTAGTTAGTGAATCTTGAAAATTAATTCCTTTTAGAGGTGATCTATTTTCAGACTGTGAAAAAACTGAACTGTACTTGGAGACCTGAAAGGTGTTAGGATGCTATTAAAATCTGAAATTGGATTCTTTTGTCTGTGGTTGACTTCCTGCAGCTGCTCCCCGCCACCCCCGCTTTAAGGATATGCAGAGTGCATATTTATTCCATTAAAAAAGGATCCTCTGGCTTTCGTCCTAAAATATAAAAATATAAGCCTCATTTCTTTTCAAGAAGTTGCATGGAGAGATCACATACACTGATTTATATTACCATGCAAAGTCCTCAGCAAACAAATATTGTAAACAGACACCTTTAAAATGAAAGGGAGGCTTGTGGCACCTTAAAGACTAACAGATTTATTGTGGCATGTACTTTCTGGATTTGAAGCAGGAAGGGTGTCTCTTCTGTCTCTCAAATACATATAGACACAATGGCATACTCAACAGTATAAAGTTGCTAACTGTAGTGTCAAAAGTCCAAGATAATATGCAAGAGGTATAATTTTTGACATATCTACATAAAGCTTAAATACACATGGCAAATACAATCTATGTTCACAACCACAGTATCTGGAGATAAAGATTTCCTAATTCAGCACCCAAAAAGTGTGAGAAAAGCTTCAACACAATCAAGATTGGATAAATTCAACTATAAATTTAAATTCAGCAATTTCACTTTGCAGTCTCCTTTTAAAGTTGCTTTATTGAAGAATAGGGACTTTCAAGTCAGCAGCAATATGTCCTGGAAGACTGATATGTTGTTCCACTAATTTCAAAGTAATTCCAGTTTAATATCAGGTTTGCCACTGCTGGGTTGGTAACATGCCTGCAGGAAAATGTCCTGTCCCTTTAACAGAGGCTTAATGAGATATTATTTATCCCAAGCCATGAAAATTGTTGACCTCGATTCTTTGGGATCCAGGACAGCAGGTGGCACTTAGGGAGGAGATGTCTCAGCAGTACCCTCAAATGTGTGGGGTGCTGCAGGAGGCAATTCTCTTCTCAGTATTATTTAACATCTTTATGTGACCCCTAGCACAGCTGGTTCAGAGCTTTAAGCTGGATTGCCGTCAATACACTGATGACACCCAGCTTCTTCTGTTGATGGAGGGCCACCTGCCCACTGCCCCTGATATTTTGGCTCAGAGATGCTGTGGTGAGATGGTTGCAGCAGAGCATACTGAGATTAAATCCAGTGAAGAAAAAGGTCCTGTGTCTAGGATGAGGGGTTCCAACTGCTAAATTTGGACAGTGAGGCTTTAACACCTGCCTCTTCTGTCAAAAACCCGGGTGTGGCCTTGGAGTCCTCCTTATCCATGGAGGCCCAGGTTGAACACACAGCCAAATTGGCTTTTTTCAGCTTTGCCAGGGCTTTGCCAGTAACTTGCTGTATGCTGGCCTGCCCTTGAGACTTCTCCAGAAACTGCAACTGGTCCTGAACATGGCAGTGAGACTGGTACGCCACCAACTGCACTGGTTATCGGTTGAATTCCAGATTGTCTTCAAGGTTTTGGTGTTAAGCTTAAAGGCCTTGAGCAGTCTGGAACTGTTGTATCTTTGGGACTGCACCTCCCTGTATTGCTTGCGAAGGGCCCTTTAGTCCTCCAATAGCAATCTCTTGGTGGTCCATGGGCCCAAGGACATTTGGCTGGTCTCTTTTAGAACCAAGGCCTTTTCAACCCTAGCTCCCACTTGGTGAAATTCACTGGCAGTGGACATAAGGGCCCTGCAGGGTACTAATCAATTCCACAGGGCTTGTAGAACTAAAAAGTTCTGGCAAGCTTACAGTTGAGGCTGCCATGGATTTTAGGGTATCACACTGGGCTTTTATCCTTCCTCCTTTCCCACCCTTACAGGAAAATTATATAATGGGATGAGATTGGGGATCTGTAACATGGGCAGTGAGAGTCCTTCATATTTAAAACTAGCGGGCCCGGCCACGCGTTGCTGTGACAATTGTCCTTTCATCACAGTCCGCAACCCACACAGATGTCCATGCAGGTCCAATGATCCCCAGCATAGCCTTTTGGGGTGGTCAAATGGAATCCCTCTTTCCTTTTTCAATGCACATCATTATATGGTGCTGTCTTGTTTTTTTAGTATAAGGTAACCCTTCCCATTCCACAACGGAACTGTCCAGAGTGTAAATCCCACTGTCCATGAGGCTGGTTGACACGCACAGTCCTGGCTTGGGTAAGGCAGAACTGGGGCAAGCAGGCTATCCCAGTCAGGCAGCAGAGGCAGGGTGGTGAGGCGCTTAGATCGAGGCCAGCTCCCTGAGTTCATAAAGGGCCACGTGCAGAAGAAGAGGAGCCAGTAGTGTTGGTTCGCCCCCATCCTGTGGATTTTCTTAGAAGAAAAAGGCAAACTCCAGCTTGCTTTTAGTAAAAGAGAGCTGTGGCGAATATGGGTGAGGAAGTGGGTAAGTGGTGGTTGGATGTGAGGGAGGGCAGAGTGAGGTGTGTGAGGATGAGATGGATGTGTATGAGAGTGTGTGTGTTGTGTGGTAGTGGGTGAGGCACAGAGAGTGAAAGTTAACTGCGTGGGGGGAAACCCCACCTGACGTCTCACACGGCACAGTGTGTATGTGTTTCACTTCCACACGCGTTACCTAACAGTATTACCTATTTACTGTTTTCACTGCTCATCTCTGCACATCTGCATGAACATTCTAAGCCCTCATACCAAGCCCTCAGGCCACAGACAGGCTGCATGAACATTCTAAGGATGACAGTTAAACAGAGCCAGCTTCATGGCCTGGTGCACCAGGAAAAAGACATTTTACCTGGCTCAGGTATGGACTTTTGGCAATTTGAAGGTCCGATTACCTGCCCACAACAGGGAGGAACGTCCTGTGAAAATTTGGGGGCGATCCGTCCAGCAGCTTCTGAGGGAGACCATCAGGGACAAACACACTGTCAGATTTTTATATATATAGATCATCATCTGTGAATAGTTTTAAATGTCAGAATGTTTTAATGATTAAATTATTTAATAGCAAAGTTGTATTATGACTGTGGCTGATATTATGTATGTTAGCTGCCCTGAGCCTGACTTGGCTTGGGAGGGCGGGTTATCAATTCAATTCAAATAAAATAAAAATAAATTTAAAAATTTAGCCGCTCATTTCCATACATCATTAAAGGGACAGGATAGGCAGCTGGTAATTTGTATTTCTGTACTTTATAGTTTGCCTGTTTTGAGATTTAAGGCAGATTGCATAGAGTAATTCAATGCAGTCAATAGGATGATACCTCTAAAAAGCGAAGCAATCAGACTAAGATTACAAAGCATAAAATATTAGATATGTTATGCAATGCAGAAAATGCTACTGTATAAGAAGAAAGCAATGCAGTACAGAATAACAACAGAATAATACATACGCAAACAGATAATACAAAATGAACAAAATGATGTAGTTCACAGTTCGGTTCCCTTAAAAAAAACAACACATTTCTGAACAGCAGATACCACCCTACAAATGGCCAACATTAAACTGCCTGCACAGGTGAGTACTCTGTTGTGGTTCCCACATTACGGGATGGCTTGCCTGATAAGGTCAGGAAGGTTTCCACTGTCCTGTCTTTCTACAAATAGCAAAAAACTGAATTATTTAGGAGGGCTTTTATAACACAGGTAGTCTTGGATAGCTCCAGGCTAGCCTGATCTCATCAACTCTCAGATGCTAAGCAAGGTTGGCCTTGGTCAGTATTTGGATGGGGAACTTCCAAGACATAACGTGGAGACCGGCAATGGCAAACCACCTGTAAATGTCTCTTGCCCTGAAAGCCCTATGGTGTTGCCATAAGTCAGGTATGACTTGATGGGACAAAAAAATTAGAGCTGTCCTATAACAAAATGGTTCAGAAAGAGCTTTAGTGAACGGTTGGGAACTACAGACTATACTACAATGTATAGTTTGTGATGTCTTTTGCTGTACATATGAACCAACTATGTAATTTCTGCATTGTTTGATGAGTTATGTTAATGTTCATGCTTTGTTTCAACTCCGTTCAGATTTTAACTTGGATCCAGATTTTGCAATACATATCCTATTGTACTGTTTATTGGATATCCCATCCTTTTGATTGTATTGATTTACACTGTGTTATCTGCCTTAAATCTCAAAGGGACAATACTTCCTGACTACATTATCAATTTCCTTTCTCCTAACAGTAAGTTATAAAACATAATCTTCACATACATGTTCTGATGTTACCTGTACAGAGTAACATCTGCACTAAAATCTGTTACCCCACACCTGAGGCTGGCATGTGCCACCATCCCCACAAGTGTATACCACAACAGTCAAGGTATTGCTTAGCTCTTTGTTTACACTGGTTTGCCCTTGCATGTCCCTTCCTCAAAGGGGTGGAAAGAAAGACACCTCTAATAAGCAATAGTAAACTTTATTGACTAAAAAGTGGATAGATAAAAAGAAAGTAAAAATATCAATTAATGACAGTTCATACATATAATATTGACAATCTTATTATCATTCCTTTATTATTATTTACTATTTTACACTAGTGTCCCACCTTCTTCTTCGATGGGGGAAGGGGGCCATGTGTGTGTATTTGTGTGTGTGTGTGTGCGCGCACGCGTACATGTGCTGGGTTCTGGAAGGAATGAAAAGGAATTGCTAAAATGAGAGAAAAGTAGACATGTAAGTAGCAGTTGATGGGGGCTACAAAAATACCTAGGAGTTAATCTAAGAGTCTGTGCTGAAGGATGTTGCAAGGATGAGAGTGAAGGAAATTGCTGGGTTGTACCATACTTGGAGAGGACAATGTGGATCTATGGGAATGAGCTAGAAGGAGAGAAAGTGGGAAATTGGAGCAGGATGGTAAAGTAGGATACCATTTGCAGAGGGCTGGTAGAAATTTTGGGCTGAATGCTAAAGCGCAGAGAGATTGCATCACAATTTGCATTATTCTGTTGTCCTGGTCCTGCTGCTAAAGTAGTGGTGAAGTTCAGCCTGTAGGAAAAACAACCACTTTTGTAGCTAAAATCCCAGCTCATGTGTATTTTCATTTTACAAGACTCCCAAGATAATTTCAAATTAAATTAACTTTATCTGCTGCTTTCCTGCTTCAGTGAAATTGTTTCCTTGCTTAGTGTTTGTTTGTGGCCAAAGTTGACCATAACATGATTGAAACACAATGGGGAGGGGCTAACCTGCCCCTGCATAGTCCCATGTAAGTCTGTCTGCACAGAAGAGCCCACAATGAACAGTTATAGATAAGGACAACACTGTTTTCAGCCCTTTAGCCTTTGGGGTCCTGCAAGTTTGAATCTAGTCCCTTGTGCTCTTTAACATCTACATGAAATTGTGAAGTGAGGTCGTCTGGAAACTTGGGCTGCGTTGTCATCAATGTGCAGATGGTACTCCACTCTATTTTGCACTTCCAGCTGATTCCAGGGAGGCTCTAGAAATTCTGACCCAGTTTTGGATCAGATGAGGGCTAATAAACTGAAGCTTAATCCCCACATAATGGAAGAGCTGCTGATAGGCAGAAGGTCTGACCTGGGATTTGAGATGTCACCTGTTCTGGATGGTGTTGTGTTTCCCTTGAAGAAAAAGGTATGTAGTCTAGGGTGCTCTTGGGCCCAGCCCTACTGCTAGAGAAGCAGATGGCAGCTCTGGCCAGCAGTGCCTTTTACCAACTTTGACCAAAGTCAGCGGAGGCCTTTCTTCAGCAGAAAAAAAATCTGTCCTCTGTGCTGCAGGCCCCAGTTGCATCTAGATCAAATTACTACAATGTAGTCTGGGAGTGCCTTTAAAAAATGCTCAGAAACTTCAGTTGGTGTCGAATGCTGCAGCAGGATGTGGATTGTAGGGACCATGTAACTCCAGTCTTCACTAGCTTCCAGCTTGTTTCTGGGCACAATTCAAGATGCTTGTCTTGACCTTCACAGCCCTATGTGGTTTGGAACCAACATATTTGAACAGCTGCCGAATCCCGTATGAACCCACCCAAGTATTATGGTCATCTTTTGTTTTGTATGTATTTTTACTGTTTTTAAAAGTTGTTTTAATTATGTTTATTTGGGAAAGCGGGGGTTGATTTTAATGTTTTTATAATGCAATTTTATTATGTTTTAAATTTGCAGGTCAGGTTCATTGCTTAGGGTTGCTTATAGGCCAAGCTTCGCTTTTGAATATCACGTTGGTGTCTAGCGGGTTTAGTACCTTTTGCTAGAATATCATCCTGTCTGAAGAAAAATTCTTCAAGTACAAGGAAATAAAGCATGGAGGAGGGCAGGATTGTGATAAATGCGAGTTATAAATAAAAGGTATCCTATTATGTATTATTTGTACCTACTATGTGTTTTCATTGGTTGCCAAACATCTGCTTTTGCCTTCTAGAGAAGTGAGAATTTTAATTATCAGAAGGTCTGAAATTTGGCAGGGAGGATCTTTTTGGGTGTTGACTAAGTTGGCCCAGGCTAGTCTGATCTTGACAGATCTCAGAGGCAGGGATAGTCCTGGCCTGGGGAGTCCACCAAGGAATACCTTGGTCGTGATGCAGTGGCAGGCAATGGCAAACCACTTCTGTTAATCTCTTGTCATGAAAACCCTCCAGGGCTGCCATAAGCTGGCTGTGTCCTGACAGAACTTTATATACACACACACATCTTTTGAGTGAGGGGAATAATCTTGGACAATTTCTTCCCAATTAGATAGGTAAAAAGTTACAAAAATATTACAATTCTTCCCAATTGGATAGGTAAAAAGTTACAGAAAAATTACAATGAAACCTATGGAAATAAAGAACAGAATAAAGAAACAAATGTGTGTAATAATTATAATAATCATTCTAAGAAAATAAAATTAACAACACAGAGTACATCCATATTTTTCATGAATTTACCAGGAAAGGTTCCTCTCAGTACTGAAGCAGTACAATATACAGCATGTCTTCTGAAGGACTTGAAAGAAAAGTTAAGGTATAATTCTAGGATACATGAATCTTCTAAACAGCTGCAGCAGGATGTTCTTATGGAAAGCTTTTCTGAAAATATTTCTACCTAGCAGCTTATCTGTCTTTGGTGTGGAGCCATCTTTCCCCTTTGCGATGAAGCTAAATTCTTATGCTTCTTCTTTCCAATGTTGATTCATCCCTGTGGGGTCTTCTTTCAGAATCTTCCATTAGTTTCTTTTGCCTGTTCCTGAGGAACTCCTGAATAGAGGGAGCTTTTTGTCAGTTTGAGGATGCTTATGAAATGGACGGTTTCATACCAGTATGGGAGAATTCCCGTCTATTCAAGACCATGTGCCAGGTGCATCCACTTACCCAGTTCAGAGGAACTAATGCTGCTCCATTCTTTGCTGCCAAGAAAATTGTTTACTCTGGAGTCATGGGCCAGAAAGCAAAACAAGAATCTTTACTTAAGGAAAAAAGAACAGTAAACTGTCCCTCTCACACAAACTGGTGCCCAGCTCCTTAATTCTCTGTGGGCCAATAACACTGAAGGGATTAAGCAAAGAAGAATGCATGCACATAAAGTACAGTTCTGACACAAAGCAGTGTTCTGTACTACATCGCTGCCTTGAGACACAGCAAAAGTCATAAAGAGAAACTCCAGTCTAAATGGAGAGCAGGGTTTCTCTTTGCATGGACCACAATGACTGCATTTGTATGTGAACAAAATTGCTGGATCAAGATGACATGCATGCCTGATGATTAAGAAAAGCTTGTCTGTACCCACTACATTAGAGAGACATCGTTAAGAAATAGTTCATCCTTTTGTAAATATTGCCTGATGTATTGGTGCCAAGGTTACTGTCAGTTTAGGTTATCTGCTGAATAAATAAAAATCATTCACGTGCTGCCTGAGGGAAACTCTAACATGTGCCCCAGATTTTAAAGAAGAGTCCTTTCAAAGACCCTTCTGTGCTTTCGGAATACCGCCTTACTTGGATTCTTTTCCAATCTTCTTTCAAACTTATTCCATTCAGTAGAGCGTTTTGGTCAGCTTTGTAGACAAATAGGACAACTGCAACCCTTAAAAATCACTCACCCACACCTAATCACAGAAATTAAATTTGTTCCAAATATTTTACCCAACTGAGTTTTCGTACATATCTGGCCATTTTATGTATCTGTAAACTTGCTGGAAGTTTAACATTTGTCAAAATGGACATGCCCGTGAGAAAATGGAACATTTAAAACTGGCTTCCATGTGAATTGCATTTTCAAACTAGCTATCTGAACATCCATATTTCCCTTCTTGCCATTCACCATGCCTCTTTGTTTCACTGTTCAAGCTACAAAGTTAAAAAAGATTGTATTTCCACTTTCTAAATGGAAGTTACACAATGGTTATTCATACAAGGTTTCTGCCTTTTTAGCTGAAAGGTTAGAAAAGATATTATGTGTGCAATCTGACATCAGTCAACACAGATTTCATGAGATATTGCAATACATTGAGGAATTAATCTCTTATTTTGTTTTCCAGACGAAATCCTGATCAATAGGAATTTTGTCCCCAGCTTTTAATAAGGAGGACTAAACTTCTCACAGCTACATTTTCACTGTGTTAAAGCCCAATTCAGAGTTGGGAAGTGAAGAGACCAGTGGAAGGGTGTTAACATTTGCTGGCAGATTTGCCCACCTCAGGGCACTTACCTCAGCAGAGGGGCAAGTACACTGGTGGGTGGCCTCTGCGGCTCTCCGGGATGGCCAGATGTCACTGTTCCCACCAGCCCCGCCAGTGCAGTGGGGCATGACAAGTATTCCTGGGGCTGGAGCTGACAGTTGGCTTCCGCTCCGTATTTGTGGCAGTTGCACCTTATGTCACTCTTTTGGGTGATATAAGTCCATTAAGCCCTATGGAGAACTTACCAGCTGTGGGTTTGTGTGTGTGTTTTACATCCTCCCCCACACTGCTGGAAAGACCTCTGGAGGCGCAGGGTGGCGCCACAACAGTGCCATTCCTGGCTGTCCAGGTTCTGGATTGGGCTGCCCAACTGATGATATAATTCTTTTTGGTGGATTCTGCACAGTAGAAATATAACTGGTTGATTAAGGGAAATATCCCAGTATGGGGAAGTATTTTGCACGGATCCCTCCCTCAAAGTGGGATTGGCCCATTATATTTCCCTCTGCCTGGGTTTTTCCAAGAATCGCTAAACATGTGATCTTTTCGCAAAATCCTAAATTCAACCTGCTCCCAAGTGAACGGCACAGGCGCTCAACCACTTTATTTTTCCTGTCCGCTGCCCCTTTCTCGTGCCTTACATCATGCCAGTTTAGTTTCTGCTGAGCTGCTGGCTGGTGTGATAGCCCACCAGTTCTGAAACGTTCCTCAGCACATTTTCTCCCCATGGCAGCGACTGTGAACAATATTTCACTCAAATGTGTACAGGAACAGATCCACATTGCAAGTAATGACTCCGTTTTCTTTATTTTTGGGCGGTCAAAGCAGGTCACTAGATCTTTGGATGTAGTTTGGACATATTGCTTTGCTCCCTTTTTGGACAGATTTTATTACTCTGTATTATTCTGTTAAGGGGGGCATGCTTCATGTTTACATGGGCTGTGATTTCAATGCCCTAAACTTTTTTCCAATACTGGAAAAATGGGAGGGGGGAGATCCTGCTTGAGCTCCCAAGGTTGCTGCAGATTCTCCACCAATCAGAAGCATTCCCTTAGCAGATGGCAGGGGGGCTGTGGTGATGGAACAGCCAATCAGAATTCAGGAAACATGGGATGTTTGCGACCGCGTAGCTATGTTTGCATTGTAAAAAAAAAAAGTGGGCTCATGCCAAGGGGCTGAAAGAAGCAGATTGTTTTCCCCTGACCTCAACTCAGTTCCTTCATGGAAAACAGGCACCCACGTGAAGGACAAAAACGAAATTAAAAGGACACAGATTAAAAAACAACGATGCAACCCATTATTATTATGCTGTGCGGAATCTACCTTTCAGTCAACAGAGCTACTTTCATTTGTTACCACAAATCTGACTTTTTAGAAATAATTCAATAAAAGAGGTTCTTATTTATGGATTCACTTGTTCTGAAGAGCAATCAGATCTTAAACTCTGGACCAAAGCATTTGCCACAGGAGCAACTGCAACATTGCTATAATGCTATACAGTGTCATACTTTGCGGTAGCTGAGAGCTTCTGTTCTAGCCAATGGTGGCCTTTTCCCAGCTGGGTTTTTGCTGCAGATTATTAGATCCCTGGAGCTTGGTCCAATAATCAGACTCTAGTGTATTGCTCGGTAGCCTTTATTATGGAAACACAAGCCCAGAATACTGGGTCAAAGCTAGTTCTGATAAACATGGCTTCTGGTTACATATTTATGGTATCCCCATCCCATATTCTCAGAGCAGAACATCTGGTAATTGTTGAATCCAGGGGTCAGATAATAACTCTTTCCCATGGCAGCAGCATGTCGGGGAGGCCTAGTAGTCTTAAGAGTTACAAAGCAGCCATAAATTCAGGTCAAAACAAGATACAGCAATGGCTACATACATCAGAAGCATATAGGTTCAAAGCATGTAAGGCACGACCCTAACATAGACTGACTGCTCAAATGCATAGGTTTCCCCCTCTCTTATGCACAGTATTATTTGCCAGTAGTTGCTCTTCTGTTTTTCTCCCAGTTTTTCCTGTGTTCTTTTGCAATAGTTTGGGAAAAAACAGGAAAAAAAATTCTAAATGCACTGGTTGACATGCAGGTGTTTGTGTTGATTTACCACCACATTTCAACATTGCTGCATTTTACAATGCATGTGTGATTTTGGCATTAGCACTATGTTGTTGAAAGCCAGAATGGTTTGTTGCTAATCAAAATATATATTAAGTAAAAGAAGAAAAGGCTGGTCAACCTCCTTCTAAGAGCCAATTTTGAACTTTTTTGTTTTGTTTGATTTATTACTCACAGCAGTATAAATGTAAGATGAGTAATTATGGGCCCTGCTTACTGTCACATCCATGTAATGGTACAGTAATTCTGGAGAGGTTAAATTTAAAACAGACTCATGTGATAACTAGAAGCAAGTAGTGAGGACACTATCCCCCAAACCCCTAGAATTCTGCTATACCTTTGCAATCATAATGAACTCTTTGACTAGTCAGTCCAGAACAAAATGCCACCCTGATACATAGTTCCTCTTGTTAAACCACCTGTTTTATTTATTTAAATTTGATTTATACCTTGCCCTTTTGTGGCAAGGCTGGGCCCAGAGCATCTTACAATAATAAATAAATAAACAAATATATAATTAAAACATAATTTAAACCACAATTGCTATTCTAATTATACAAGATGGAGTCCTGTATTATGTAGCCTCCTCATATATGTGAAGCTGTTACTGACAGATGCAGTTCCAAAAAGAAACAAAGGAGAGCACATGGGACGGGGAAGGAAAGGAAAAGGGAAGGGGGAAAGAAAAGGGAGGCCAGCTGATCCAACTGACACTATCCTTAGTCCTAAGTCCAGCAGTACATCTCCATGCTACAGGCCCTGCAGACCTAAGGTAATCCTGCAGGGCATAAGTTTCACTAGACAGAATTCCACCATGCTGAGGCCAAGGATCACTGAAGAGTTGTTTCCAGAAGAGAATAATGCTATCGGGGGAGGAGTTATCGGGAGCGCTTGTGGAGCTGGCTGTATGTTCGCTTTCCATGGGGTCCCCATAAAGATCTGCTGCCACTGTCTGGATCAGTTGCAATTTCAGGAGCTGCCCTGCATAGAGAATATTACAGTAGTCCAGTCTAGAGGTGACTGTAGTCCATCAACAGATATGGTAGTCAAAGCCAGCTAGCTGTCCATCAACCAATACAGCTGGGTGTCATCTGTATGCCCAACCAGTTCAAAACTCCTGACTAGCTGGATAAGGGGACATACACAGATGGTAAGGGGCAATGGGGAAAGGACTGCCCCTTATGGGACTCCACACACCAGAGGGTGTCAGGTTGAGCCCTTCTTGCCAAGTGCCACCCTCTGTCTCCAACTCTGGAGACTTGATTTTTCAACTTAAATTACAACTTTGTTTATAATGCATTTAGTTCACATAATTCCCTTATTCCGCTTCTCCTCCTACCATTTTCTCCCGTGTCTTGGATTTCAGACACTAAGGGCTAAACTAAAAGCGATGGCCACCATGGCCACCAACACTATTTCAGAGTCGAATTTAGCCACTTAAAAATTGCTGCGAGCACTAAATCCTAATCAGCCTCACAAAGTAATGGCAACAAGCAATCTTATTTCCCCTCCTGCAGCCTTCCTCCCCATCAGATGTTTCAGCACTTTTAAGATGCTTGCACCAGTGATCTGCCCACACAGCATTTTTAACTGGCTAAATTCTCCTCTATTACAGCATTGGCAGTCATGAGTTCACCCCATGGCACCATCATGTCTAGTGTGGCCCAGCAAGACCTTGTTCTTTGTTTAAAAACAAAAAGCAAATATTAGTTTCAAACACTATAAAACAAACAGAACCATACGATTAGTCTGTTGTGGGTGGAATAGGGTATAACACCACCATCTGTAAAATATTTTTGTTATGGACTGTTTGTTGTGGGTGGAATTTTTGTAAGGATTCTACCTGGATTGATTGCCAGGGTTTTGTCAGAGAAAAAAAAAGGGGGGGGGGATTCTGTATCTTATCAGTTACAAGATTGAGATATGTAGTAATACACTTGAAAAGAAATAGAGTGGACAAAGGCATAATCACCTGCCAAGGCATTCTCCTGAATAACTAAATGATTTTGTTATAGCTTTTCATATCTGACTAGCCATATTGTTTTTTAAGTACCACAAAACCCATTGAACCAACTACATTGTAAGAAACAAATTCTATTAAATCAGGGGTAGGGAACCTGCGGCTCGAGAGCCGCATGCGGCTCTTCTGCCCTTGCACTGCGGCTCCACGAGCCAAGCCGCTGGCCCCATCCTTGCCCACCCTGCAGGCAGCAGGGCGGGCGCACCAACTGCCCGCGGCCGGCTGGGCCATGCCGCGGATTTCCCCTCTTGCCTGCCCCGTTGGAGCGGGGCGGGTGCTTTCCCGGCAGCCAGCAAGGCCGAGCCACTGGCCCCATCCTTGCCTCCCCTGCAGGCAGCAGGGTGGACGCATCCATGCGCTTCTCAGAATGAGCGGAGTAAAAGGTAAAAAACCCCAATATATACAGTGTTATCTTTATTTTAAATGCCAAAACTTATTTGCGGCTCCAAGTGTTTTCTTTTCCCGTGGAAAACGGGTCCAAATGGCTCTTTGAGTGTTAAAGGTTCCCTACCCCTGTATTAAATGAATAAATATGCTGCATTCACAGTGCAGCACTATCAGAATAACATACAGTAAATCTGTTGGATAAGAAGGAATATATGCACATCTCCCAACATGTAATAAACTGAGTCACGTTTTACCCTTTTGTATTGTTATTCATTTGTATTGACTCAGATTCTTGTAGTAAGTCTATTGTACCCTCACAGGTTTCCAACTGTGAATGGTATGATCTGTTATATCAACCCTCACAAAAAGCGGATATAATATGTTAAAAATCAAATGGTCTGGAAGATAGCAAGCAATCTTCAAACATAGTTCCAAGAAGAGCCACTGTGATCACACAGTGGCAGTGTGAAAGCATTCCATGAAATGTATCCTGTATGTCTCTTCCAGTCATGAAATACCAGAAGTAATCTTGCTGGCCATCTTGTTGACATATTCCTGATCAGTGTGTCTAATCATTATATCCAAGTTGGTGTCAGAATGACTGAATGAAGTTAGACAAACACATGAATTGGTTCCATTACTTCTAAAATGCAGGAGTTTGTCAATTACTATAATTAGACCTTGTATATCACTCTTGTTAAAATACCTGACAAGAACATTGCGAACAGGAAAAATACATCCTGGCCTATCTACTTTTCATAGATAGGTTTAATGAGATAATTATCCTGATGTTCTTTGGAATTTCCAGACAAAGCACCATCTCATAACCTTATTTTATTTAAAGATGCCACCCAATTAACAAATCTTCCGGAAAAAGCATTTAATTAATCAGTTAAATCTGCATAAATGTGTCCATGAGCAAGCAATGGTTTCGAGGAAATTCACATTTATTTTGGTTTTAGAGTACATATGTGAACCAGTTGGCATAATTTTAAGAGATATTTAGTACATAAGAACACTTACTTAGAAGAAAGCTCCTTTGAATATACCTGATTGGGATTCTACATATATCTGTTTTAAGATTGTTTTCATTCCCTGTTACATGAGAAAGGAGAAATTTGTTTTCTAAATTGTTACTGCCACCCTCGGGTTTCATAAGATATTAAAGATGAGAAATTAACTGAGGGCACTTTTTTTTTTGCAATGCAATCCAATACAGAGTTACTCCAGTATAAGTCCATTGCAATCAGTGGGCTTAAACTGGAATTATCTATGCATAGGATTGCACTGACAGTCAGTTAATATCTTTTAAGTCAAGCAACTGAGATCTCAATGTTAACATTATAATGTAATTATTTCAGATAGCACGTGAGTTTCCATACATTTCTAGCAAATTTGGTAGAAGTTATTTTAGCATTCATCTCTCTTATTTCCACACTTCTATAGCTCTTACGATAAATCTATCAATAATGTTAAAACAACTGTATAATAACGAGAATGCCATCATGATAAAAAGTTACTATTCTTTTTCATTTATCACAATAATGTTAAAATTACTACCCTTCAAAGTGACCACAGCTTATGGTCATGTGTTGTTCCATCTACGTTCATGCATTTTAATTGCACTTGGCCTAAGAAGAGGGAGAGAGTTGTGTGGATTACATAGTTTCTCCTGCTAAAATGGAAGCCAGAAGAAACAGAAAAAGTTTTCATCCCCCCCCCTTTTCTTCACCTTTAATGATTCTCAAAGTGGTTTACAAACATCTTGTAAGGAAGGTGAGGCTGAGAGAGTTCTGAGAAAACTGTGACTGGCCGAAGGTTATCCAGCAAGCTTTTTGTAGAGGAGCTGGAAAAACAAACCCAGTTCACCAGATTAGAGTCTGCTCCTCATGTGAAGGAGTGGGGAATCAAAGCCGGTTCTCCAGATTAGAGTTTGCTGCTCTTAACTACCACACCATGCTGGCTTGTGTCTTGACCTTACATATTTTTCAGAGAAAAAAAATCAATATACTATAACTACCATGCAGATTACAATCCTCAACAATCTTCCAAACAATGACAATGGTATTTTACAGGGGGGGAAATGTCCCTGAAGTATCTACAGTTTAAGGCAAGCTATTAACGATATTGTAAAGAAAGGCCAGAAAGAAAAGACTAGGTTTGTAAAAACACTACTGGGATCCAAAGAGCTGCATGGCTAGTTCCACACGACCAAGAAACTTTGGGATTGTGTTTATAGCAGCTCCTTTTCGATATGTGAGACTGAAGGGAGTTTCTGTGTTAATGTCATTCTTACTGGGCATACGTATGCCCTTGGGGACATCAAAAGTATTTATTTTAAGCCTCTGACCATAAAGCTGTTGCCAACAACGGTGGAATCACCGTGATCTGACCTAAATGAACAATTGTTAGGTTATCTTCTTTTTAAAAGCAATTGGGCAGCCCAATCCAGGGCCTCAGGGTTGGTGCCACTACAGCTCAGCCCTGCTGCCTTGAGAGGACTTTTGGATGGTGCAGAGAGAGAGAAAAGGACAAAAAAAAAAAACCCTGGCTGGTGGAAAGCCTTCCATAGAGCTTAATGGACTTTTGCCACTCAAAAGGGTGGCATAAATCAAGGACCTGGGCTGCAGCACAATTCACTGCAAACCTGGGGAGGAAGCCAACTAAAGTCAGCTCCACCCCCAGGAGTCCCAGGCCTACCACCCTGCTGGTGTCCAATTGTAACGCCAGCACAGCTCCATGGCAGCCCGTATTTCTGGCCCTGCAGCTGAGGGGTGGTTAGTCACTGCCGCCTTTGCCCCTTGTGCCAGTGGAGGGGGCAAATGAATCTGCACAGCCCCACACTGCCTTCTCAAGAGGATCCCCCCACCCTGGATTGGATCATTAACATTCTTAACAGAAAAAGGACTGAAAATATGAAAAATGGTACAGAAAGTCTGAAAAGCTCTAACACAAAAAAATTTATATACAAAAAGTTCCCAAGTCTGTTTATTTTCAGAAGATTTATATGTTGATTA
The DNA here is from genome assembly GCF_021028975.2 of Sphaerodactylus townsendi. Lineage (NCBI taxonomy): Eukaryota > Metazoa > Chordata > Lepidosauria > Squamata > Sphaerodactylidae > Sphaerodactylus > Sphaerodactylus townsendi. The sequence continues at coordinate 122,595,839 of NC_059425.1, read as the reverse complement.
AATGCACATGAAGAAAGATTCTTAGGTTTTCCAAAAGAGATAAACACTATTCTAAAAAGAAAAAAGGGGAGAGAATGAGTCAATTAAAAAAGTTTGTAAGGAAAAATCTAGAGCAGTCTCTCTACAAACATAGAGTTATCCCAGCAGCCAATGTAGGAATTAGGAAATAAGGACTTGATTTTTAAAAAGAACACTCTCCATCCTGGATATAATTATGCCCCCTTCAAAAAAGGTGTGTGTGTGAGGGGGGGTTTAAATTTGGTTGCAAGATCAAAATGTTAGATTGATGCCAAGCTTTAGTGCTTGCAGAGTTTCATAAAGCTAGGGGGAAAATACAGAGAGTTCTCATTACATTTATGGAGCTATGGCATTCAGAATAAGGAATGATCCTTTTAAATAAAAGAAGTTCGCTATAGAAAGAGACATCTGGTTCGGTTATACAATATTGGTGTAGTCCTCCTGTCCTTGATTCAACTTTGTAATGGGCAAGGAGACTATTTTACTGTATTTATAACAGCACACAATTCATCTTGTGCAGATTACACTAAAAGATTTTTAAAGCATTTCAAAAGATAAGCTCAAAAGTTATTTTGTGGAATTTCCCCCTTTTGTTGGCCAAAAATTGGAGAGACTGTTTATTTCTTTAAAGCTTGTAAATTTCATTCTTAGTAGCTAAAATATAGTGCTGCCATTTCTGAAATTATAGGTCCCATATCCTTAAGGCATCAGATAATAGAACTATATTTTAATACTGCTTTAATTATTTTGCTTGTGTACTGCGACTACTGCAGAATGTAATCCATATCCCATTTTATATAACAGTAAAGCTCCACTGTTTCAATAGATTTGGATAGCACCTGATAACTTCTCATAAGATTTACCATTGTTCTTATTGTGCTTGAAATTGTATGGACACGCTTTACATATATATGGGGCAATTCTGTTAGTACTGGTTTCTCATTTTCAGTGCCGCAATTTGACAGTAAATAAGCATACATTAAAAACGCTTTGCCTTCAAAGCAGTCTTCAAAACCAGGGTGAAAAAGCTTAAATGCTTTAGTGCTTGCAAATGAACCAGAACAGTTCATTAACTGAAGGACCATATGAATTTGATGTGCGACTCTGGTAATCTTCAGAGGCGTTGCTTTAGATGCCCTGCTGTCTGAGGCTACATGGCAAACTGGGAAAGGACCTTCTCAACTGTCTCATCAACCCTTCTGAACTCCTTCCACACAAAGCTTCATATGTTCCCCTCTATTGTTATCTTCTCCCAGAGTTAAGACTTTTTTGTTTTCTTTGGCATTCCCCTACTAACTGTTATTGGCTTTCTTTCCGGGTTCTGTGTGTGAATTCATATGTTTTATTGGATTGTTTAAACATCTTATATACATTTATATTTGAAACACTGTTTAAATGTTTTGACGTTTGCAGCCTGGGGAACCCCATGTGAGCGGAAAAGAGGCATAGAAATGTTTGAAATAAAAATAATTACAGGATTTGATTTTTAAAAATTCAATTGCAATTACATGCATGAACTGCAGTGGCAGTAGATGGATATATTTTGATTCTAACCAGGTTAGTTCTAAAGAATACATTCATCTTTCTTGTATAGTGGGGTGATATCGTAAACATGCTCAAAATATTTGCTGCCTTGACATATTATATCAATTAATTCATACATCAGCTATCCATCTAGTAAATGTTTATCCTATCCTATTCCAAGGAATTCAGGACAACATACATGGTACTTCTTTCATTTGATTCTCACAAAAACCCTATTAGGCTAAGAGAATGTTATTAACAGAGGGGAACCATGTTTGAAGAGTTTCAGTTCAAAATTCAAAGGTGCCAAGATTTCAGTTGGATCTTATATCATGCTATCCCAGGACCATTTATATGACTGTATCTTGTACAGTAATGCTACCAATATTGTGTAAAGCAGAGTCTAAACCAACTAATTTTGCACTTGAGATAAGAAAATAAAATGTGCCCCCTAAATATTAATAGTTGTTATTGTTAAAACGATACAGAAGTAACAAGGAGTTAGAATGACAATAACACAACTTTTATTTTAGTCATGAACCATGAACATACAAAACACCATGTAAAGTTTGACATTTGCAGTACTTGACTACAGTGGGTCCTGGTGCCCCAGGGCTGTGATACACAATCAACAAATATAAACAATTAACAAATGCATTTAGATTAATATTTAAAAATACAAAATTAAACTACATCAAGTATGACCATTTTTATAATTATACTTTTCACACTTTTGATGACATTAACATTAAGTAAAATGGTTACTTTTAGTGTACTTATCACAGACAACCAGGAATCTTAATGTAAGCCACCTAGCACTGATGACTTGAATGATCTTAAACATTTCTATTTCAAACTCTCTCTGATGCTGCGAAGCAACCAGCCATTTTTCTCAAAAAGATGGGAGAGAATGGAGGAGCAGGGGAGCTGGTAGCACAGAGAGCCACAAACATACACAATACCACATAAAATTTGACTTTTCAGTGCTAGGCTGCAGCAGTGGCTGGTGCCCCAGGAGCCTGGTAGAGCAGAGGGTAGCAAATGGTAGCTAGAGCCAGCACAAACTAATGCTAACTTTATCCCCATCTTTAACCCTTCCACATTAATAACACTCAAGCACAGCAATCAGTTTCCTAACCTACAAAATGTGTTAAGAAATATGTAACGAAAGAATAAATTAATTCTTATGTTTATAGATGCTGAAAAAGCTTTTGATCAAGTAAATTGGAACTTTTTGCAGATTGTGATGGAAGAAATGGAGATAGTAGGGAACTTTTACAAGGCAATTTGTAATATAGAGAGAGATCAAGAAGCAGAAGTGAGGATCAATTATAATTACACAGACAGTTTTAAAATTGAATGAGGGACAAGACAAGGTTGTCCACTTTCACTGTTACTCTATATATTAACGCTAGAAATATTACTAAATGTGATTAGAGCAGAGAAATCAATAAAGGGGATATTGTATAAACTAAGAGCTTTTGCAGATGATGTGGTACTATTTATGCAAAACTCCAATGAAACATTATCTAAAGCACTAACCATGATTGAGGGTTACAGGATATATGATCTATGGACTCAAGCAGATGAATAAAACAAAAAACTGAAAATACATTGAAGCATTGCAAACCTCAAACAAAACAAGAAAGAAGGAGAATATAGAGAAACTCACTAAAGTACAAATAGTAAAGAAAGTGAAATACTTAGGGATTGAATTAGAGAGTAAAAATGAACAATTGATCAAGAACAACTATGGCAAAGTATGGAAAGAAATAAAAAGTAGTTTAATCAACTGGCAAAAAATGACAAAATCAATGTATGGAAGAATATCAGTAGTGAAGATGGTGGTGTTACCAAAATTGAACTTCCTATTCCAATGCTTACCTTTTGTAACGTCAAATAAAATTTTTGAGGAATGGAAAAAAGAAATTGTTAAATTTGTGTGGGGAAGTAGATGCAAGAGGGTTAAATATATAGACACCAAGAAAAGAGGTGGTTATAGTCTCCCAGATATGCAGCTATACCACGATTCTTCAGCCTTGCTGTGGATAAAATCTTGTGTAAGACTGGAAGAAGAATCATTGCTTAATTTGGAAGGGTATGGTATGAAAAAAGGATGGCATTACTATCTATGGCCAGGAAGCGATAGGACCAAAAGAATGAATTATGAAATGTCACGACATTATGTCAGAAAAGCATTGCTTAGTATATGGACAAGGTACAGGAAAATCTTTTATACAAAAACACCTATATGGATTTCAAGAATGGAATCGTACCAAATGAAAGACAGAAATAATTTTAGGAATTGGCTGAGATATAAAGACTTGGTAGAAGTTAGGCTAGGTGTAATAACTCTTAAAAATAGAGATAATATAATGATTGGTGGCCATGAATGCAAGTTACATAATTATGCTCGTCTGAAAGGACTATTGGAAAGTGACATTTCTGCAGGAGGTCTCTCAGTCACATGGAGTGAGCTAGATAGATTGTTAATGACAAACAGCACAAAGATAATCAGCAAATTTTATCAACTGCTACTAGAACAGAAGACAGAAAAAGCGGTAGTGAAACAATGTATGGTTGAGTGGGCACAAGAGCATGGAAATATTATAATGATGGAACAGTGGAATTCATACTGGAAGAGTATATATTATCACACCTCAAACACCGATCTGGGGGAACACAATTTAAAAATGATGTATAGGACTTACATAACGCCAAAGAAACTGTATAAAATAAATAAAAACAACTCTGATAGATGCTGGAAATGTTTGCGAGAAATTGGCACATTCATACACATGTGGTGGGATTGTAGTATGGTGGAAAATTATTGGCAGGAAATACATGTGCAGGTAATACGAATTGTTGGTCAGCAATTTACTTTCCAGAGTATTATAGATTTGGTAAGTCCAACTTTATTTGGGAATGAGCTGCCGAAAAAATATCATCATCTGTTTTTTCATCTAGCAGCAGCGGCAAGAATTGTGCTTGCAAGAGTATGGAAAACTGATAAGATACCAACTCTGGAGGACTGGAAGGAAAAGGTCCAATATTTCTCCAGTATGGATCGGGCAGCTCATAGGATAAGGAAAATACCTTATGAAAAATAAGAAGAAAGATGGGAACCTTGGTTTGTTTACTTTAAGGAAACAAATGATAGCAAACATGACTACATTAACAAGAGTGTTTTACCTGAGTTCAGTGGTCTTGTGCTCAATCATCTTTATCCACTTGGTCAGCCCTCTGACCACTTGATAATACCACTCTTAGGCTTATTTCTCCCTTATTTTGCACTTAATTCTTACATACACAATAGTAATAAGCTTTGTTAATAAGCCAGTCATATGCTTATTTATTTGGAAGTAAACTGAGATCAGTAGATTTTGTTCTCAACTAAGCATGCTTAGAATCTGTAGTGTGCAGCTTGACAAGTCAGAAAGAACCTGGGTTAGGAGAAGCTCCATCTGACAGTGCAATCCTATGTAGAATTGCTCAGTCTAAGCCCGTTAACTTCAGTGGACTTTTGGAACAACTCTGCACAGGAACGCACTGTAAGAATCCTGCACATTGTTCTGTCAGCACTCCAACCACTGAAGCAAGTTTTCTAAAAGAAAAAAAATGGCAGATTGTAAATTTTGCGTGCATTTTGCCTACTTTCCTATTTCAAAAGCCTACCATCTCATAGGCTGGTGACAACCATAAATGAACGTGGTGCTTAGCAGTGTAAAACTCACCAGAAAAACTTTAAAAGTTAGACCTCTGCCCCAAGAAACCAAAGAAGTACATGGAAAAATAGAGGGGGGGGGGGAATCTTCCAGGCACTTTAATGAGGGAAGGGCAGACAGTTTGGCAGTACAAACCTAAGCATATTGTTGACTCCAAAGCCCAACTGAGCTCAGTAGGGTTGACTCACTAGTAAGTGTGCTTATAATTGCAGCCTTTATGAACAACATCTGGTGGGAAAGTAATTATACAATGGGGCACACTCATATCTTTGATTACAGAAGAATAAACAAAAAACCATTTCCTCACCATATTTCTAGCTAAAGTGATCTGCTACTCTTGAGTGTGTCTGATTGGTCAACAAATTCCTTAAGAAACCATTGATCTAGCCCAGGGGTAGGGAACCTGCGGCTCTCCAGATGTTCAGGAACTACAATTCCCATCAGCCCCTACCAGCATGGCCAATTGGCCATGCTGACAGAGGCTGATGGGAATTGTAGTTCCTGAACATCTGGAGAGCCGCAGGTTCCCTATCCCTGATCTAGCCTGTCAGTCTTTTCTTATTTTAATATGCTTTGCCCCGATTCTGTACTTTTGCATTAGGCAGCTATGGGCTTTGCCCCAGAAAAGATCCTGTGGGGAAGAAAACCCTCTAGCTTGAGCATAGAGAGGATCTTGGCTCAAGTCTGGAAAAACAAGCAGGCTAAGAACGATAAACGAAGGAGCTGATAGCCTGCAAGCACCCAGGACTGATAGTAAGTTCCATAAGTCTTAGCGTCACTTCACTCTTACTGAAGGAATGCAGCAAGAGGTAGACTTGGTGAGGCAAATACGTGTGTGCGTGTGTGTCTGTGTGTGTGCGCGCGTGCGTGCTCCTCGGCTTCCAGCACTTTGCCCTTGTTACAGCTGTTATGTAACCTGGGAATACAGTGATCTCCATTTTGATTATGATATCTCATCAAGTAGGGTACTTCACAGCGTTCAGCTATAGAACAAACCTACCTTGAAATCTCCATGAATCTTTAAAGCAATGGGAAAGGGTGCCTTGGGGTCCAAAGGAAAAGTCGCAAGGAGACCAACTGTTTAATCCCTCTTTCATTACAAATAGTGGAAATGCATCTATTGCACCCAGTCGATATGAAGCTTGAGTAGCTTCTTGAAAATATATAGCTTTCAGATACTCAGCATAAGCAGGCAAAAGATGTAAAAAAACTATAAAAAAAATAAACACTAAACATTGGTACTACATGAACACACCGGAGTGGCTGGGCTTCTTCCTACTATAAACCCCCCAAAAAAACACACAGACACAGTGCATATCACATTATACTTGGCTGAAATGCAGCAAAGTGCATGCAAATTCAGGTTATGTACTTTTTAAAAATTGAAGCTATAAGCCTTCAGGCAGGAACATTCCCTTTTAATATAATTAATATATATCATATACATTATTAGAGAATCCCAACCATACGCGTATTTACTCAGCTGTAGATCCCACTGAGTGACTACTAATTGTGTTTAGGATTGCAGCCAGAAGCGCATAAAGAGAGACCTAGATTTATAACCTATCGGCACATGCAAGAACCTACTTAACAATATAGAACAATTGAGGTTAAAATGTTTCCTTTGTCTTTCAAGTGATGTAACTGGTAGCCTAAGCATTATTGCCAACATAGATGTTAGATTGTAAATCTAGATATTTTTTTTCACTTGCCTTCTTTGTATATGTGCAAATTAACAGCAGAATATGGAATGGGAGGGGGAGTGTTCATTTCGAAAATCAAGCAAATGTTGAAATATTTATTTTGTGTGCACTCATGTTTTAGCTGGCCATGAAGAAAATCATTACCTGTGCTGGTTTTATCCATTTTTCAGTTGCACTAAGGCAACGGCTCTAGATAACAGCTTGAAGTGCTTTCCCCTTCAGACAAAACCAATACATTTGCAGTAGTGAGAGAAGGGATATGATTTATCCAATTAAATAATTATGGTCAAATTTTAATTTTCACAAAGGTCTCTATGGCATTAAGTAGACACATGTGCAGTTTCAGAAATGTCAATGGCCTGAAAAAGAATAGCTGTCCTTCATGTACAGTTTTGGTGGTACTCTCATTGCATCTTTACACATTGCATTGCATCTTTACATATTCTGCAAAAACAAAATTCCCACAAAAGCGTCATATTTAATCCCACTAAAATTGAAAGAGGAAACATCGGCTCTAAATAGCAACTCTTTCTATGCATCTCTGACAAAACTTACAAATCTCTGCAACCAATGCTCACAGGTGCTAGGAATAATCAAACAAAAATATGGTTGCTTTCCTTTCTAGTTTCAGGTATTTAAATCACAAACAGTATTTACTGAAATACTGAGATCAGATTACAACTATGTGCATGTTAAAGACAGCTTTTTTAGACTTAACAAAAGGAATAAAAATTAATTCCAAATTTCCATGTTTTGATCAAGACTTTGATATTTTGTAGTAGGAATTTACTAATTCATTATGACACTGCCAAAATCACTTGGATTTCCAATCACCGGAAATCACTGTGCCCTCATCTCTTCCATGCTTTCTGTTACCAGAACAATCACTTTTTTACCCTTTGCTCTGTCCTGCCCTTTCCATCTTATCGATGTTAACTTTAGAATTCTGGGCAGACAATGAAACTCCTAGCAACTATCCAAAATATATCCGATAATAAATTTGGACAAATAGTATAATTAATTCATAGTTTTATTGTCATGAACTTAATAATTTGCACAGTTAATATAGGCAGACACTCCAGTTTGAGTGAGAGGAGTAAATTTCCCCTTCCCATGCCTGTACAAGACATCATGTTAGACATGAACACTATGGATGCCTGTATGTGATAAGGCCTGATCCACAGGATACTTTTCTCCAAAGGAAGAGAGGAATTAAAGGATGTCAGGCCAAGAACTGTAGCATGTTCTACCAGACATATTGTGAGTATGGAAGGCAACACTCTTTCCCCATGCAAACTGGAGCACGGCCCAAGAAAAAAATGGACCAGAGTGGTACATTCAGTGTGGTATAATGCATGTGAGGAAGAACTGATGAACTCTCACCAGCATATGTAGAATCCTATTATAATTGCATAAATAGGTGTTTTACCTCTGGAGAGAATTTCTCTAAAGAGGAACTTTCATGGTCTGCCATGTTTTTGTACTCCTCCTCTTACACAAAATCTGTTTGTAGTGGACTGAGATAACTAGTGGCCCTATTATTTTATGCTGCAGCACATAAACATTTAGAATGGAATGGGGCAAATTTCATGATGGAGTAACTAAGCTAAAGCTAATCTGGAATTATAAAGTTAATTCCAGTCTATGATAAGAATGGCAAAGTTACTGAGGTTGATTAACAATAGTACCAATATACATCACCACCAATAACAAGTTTACTTATAAAACTGCAGACACTAGTTGTCTGTGCCTCATCTCAGTGTTTTAAAACTGCTGGGATATCTTCATTTTTAATTATTTTATCATTTAAATTGCTAGCTGAATTAAAACAATTGAATTAAAACAACCCACAATGCATACCTAAAATCACATTTCATCATTTGTCAGATATCTATAAAATGCTACCAATTTGTTAGTGATACTGACTATGTTTCAAATGACCACAACAAATCTGAGTGAAGACAGAATATTTAAAACCTGCCTTCCCCAATGGCAAGGTTCGCTTTCTTGTGCGTTTCATCAGTGCAAAACCTTTCAGTCCCTTACCATCATGCATGTCAATGCATCACCAGTATAATTTCAGTGTACAACTTTGGCACGTTGTGAACGGGAAGTCTGAAATTCCAATAGTGAAAGTAGACAGCCACCTATAGGTGTGAGTTTAACTTAGCACTGTAACACACTGTTATGGATTCAATTTACTGTAAACACAGTAGGACACAACCAATTTTATGTAACTTTATATGTAACAGTTTTGCTCCAGCACCCATTGCATAAATTAAATCATTTAAAGAATTATTTTCACTGGCAAGATGAGTCAAAAACTGAAGACTGCCTGATAGGCATAAGAAGCAAAACATATTAAAGTTTCAAAATCTAGGCACAATATTAATAGGTAACATTATAGTTTAGTAAGTAAACAGTGTTATAACAGTATCTATTCTATCTAACAGCATTAGATAGAAGGTTTCTTGGTTGCAAACCAATTAGTTGATAATGTTGCCCAATTTACTTAATCATCGTTTTAGTCATCCAGCCAATATGTTTTCATGAAAACTGATATATGATTAGAATAATGTGTATTAATATTAAGCAGCTATACTCCTTTGCCTTAATTTAAATTAAATCTAGGGGTAAACGGAAATACGTGAGGTATACAACGCTCGTCATGGTTATGTAACACTTGAGTAGCACATTCATAACCATAAATAGCAATGGAAATTGACATTACAAATCTAGGGGAGTATGACCTCAAATTATTATAATTTGCAAATCAAAATATTTCTAAATTATTTCAAAAGATTTTGGAACAATAAGACATAAATAGCAGTCTTTTTCTTTTCCAGCTTTACTGCTTGGGTGATTGTTCTGTGCTATATGGTGCTATATACCCTGGACGTCCATGGAACGTTTCCAAAAATGAAATCCAGTCGTAAAAGTACTATAAATGCCACGAAAGTGCAGATGTGTTTATTTCAAGGAAATATATCATTTGATACATTGAGCAACGGTTATCATCAAATGTCTTCTGTAGAATTAATGTTACCAACAAAAAAGTGGTGAAGTACTTTTTTGGAACAGTTAAAAGTAACTAAAGCTTTCATTAGAATTTCAGATTATCAGACTGTCATGTTACAAAAAGCTCTTAAAATAAGCTCACTCGTCATCCTCTTGAAATGGTTCACATTTATTTGTCCTGCTTTCCTGGTTTCTTTAGCTTTTCAGGGAAATAAACGCTGCAGACTTTGAAAGCAGTTCATATAAGTAATATGTCTATAAACCTGTTTAATGCTTATATGGACATATGAGCAGTATCATATTATTGTACATCATTCTACAAATGCCCTAGCTTATACGCACCGAGTCTGTGACATAGAATATGGACACATTACATTAAAATATCAGCAGGATGTTTGAATACAGTACAATCAATGTGGTCAGATGTTTCCCCTTTGGTTTGTAAACATTCAGTCCATTGCTGCAGAACTGCTCTGCTCAAATGGCATTTAAGTTAAAATCTGAACATCTTCTGACTTAATCATGCTTAAAGATGCATTCAGAAACAATTTCTAACACTCGTATTTGAATCTGGCCCACCACTTTGCCATTTTGGACTGAAAACTTCATTGTTAAATACAAATTCTACCACTGTGTAAAGAATCAGCTTCAGACAAACCAATAGGAAAAATAATATATATTCAGCCGTAACATTTTCTGTTTGCTTTATGCCTGTCTGGAATACAGCCTTCTTGTTGTGGTACTACTGGAGCATGTTGAAAATGATTATACACCAAATCAAAATTCATATGTAATCTAATACAGTCAATAAATTAATATATTCTTAAAACGCAGAATATACTTTAAAGATCACCCAAAGGATGGATGTAATCAAGAGTAAAAATAATTACTGTACTTAAAAATCTTTAGAAAAAAATGAAATGAAAATTCTGCTCCACAAAATTACGTTTTATTGAAGGAATCCTTGTATTTAACAGTGAGACAGAACTTGACCTTTAGCTACATAATGAAAAACTTAAAATACCTTCATCCTGGAGTCCTGTTCAAGCCAGAACATCTATGATTATGAAAACAATTACCAAGGAGATACCTGCAATGTCTTAAGAATGAGCAATCATTATGACTGATCTAAAAAAATGAATATGAAGTACTCTTCTTAATTGTGCCTCATTTCTTATGTCAACTTCATCTTTTAATAAAAGGATTAAGAAAATGTCTTCCTGTTTATATAATATATAGGACAACCTTAAAATAAAATAAGATCCCTGAAACGCTTGTTTTTGGAAGCAATATTTGCTATTTCTACATCATCATCTGACCATCATCATTAAGTAATATATTTTGCAGGACCAAAAGTTTTTACACGACCCGACTACAACAGAATTCTTTATGCTTCTCATGGGTGGGGGTGGGGGATCAGCAAAGCACTCTACCAGGTAACACAACACTGACGCCCCATTAGGAAGTACTGTTTGGTTTATTTTACCTTTGCTCAATAGGAATACTAACAGCAAATAAAAAGTTCAAACGTAATTCTTACAAGGGTGATTTTTTAAAAACAGGGATGTAGATAGATGTTATATAAGGTGGGAGGGGACAGATAGAACAGTCCAGATATCAAATGCTTACATTATAAAGCAAACAATAAAGTATTTAGCTTAAATAAAGCCATAATTTAGCTAAAAAAATTAGCCATAAAAGAAACAAGTGTTTGTCGCTTCAGCTAATCTCAAATGGAATACCATGTATCAGCACGAGATCAATAAGAGATATTTCAAATGATCTCAGTTCAACCTGCGATGCCAAGCGTGATCATTCTGATACTTGCATTTTACCAGCATTGCAGCTTAGATCTCCACCAAGCCTGAGAACAATTTAGTCTTCAAATCAAGCAGTATTCTGTAGATCATCTAAATCAGGGTTATTTTAAACAATTACAATAAATATCGCTACCAATTTTATACCAGTTATTCTAATGGTTATATCAAAAACTACATCTGACTTTATTAACACTTAGTACAGATAACTGTATATTGATAATGATGTTTCACTGAACAACCTCTAGGAAATCCAAGTCACTTATTGCACCTATATGAGGTGCAGAAAGGGGAAGTGAGGTGTTCTATTATGGTTTACTCCATGACCCCAAAGGATGCTGTTAATGGGTATATAATCATACATATTCTCTACTTTTGTTATATGTTTATGCCTGATATTTACAGTGTAAATTACAAAACAGATACAATGGTGAAGTATTCTTCCAGAAAAAGGATTTGAGGATAGTCCTTTCCTTCTTTTCTTTATGATGTACAACTGAGTACATTTCAAAAACGACCGAGATTTCCTTTCTGTATGTCTGAGTGAGGATACTAGATTAACAAAACATCTATTGCATTCAGTCAAGACCAACTTTGTGTGGCTTCTTGAAAAAATATAAGTTTTCACATACCCAGCACAAGCAGGTATAAGATTTATAGAAAATGCAGGAAAGGAAACACTGTATATTGGTGCTATATGGACACACACTCAAGTGTTTGGACTCCCTACTGCATACTACAAAACCAAAAACATACAGTGTAAGAAGCTGAGATCTATAGGCAGTGGGTAAGTATTAGTTAAAGTTAATAGAAGCTGTTCTGAAAATGAAGGGCTTGTCTGTATCAATATTATGCTTGCATCAGGACCAGAGTGATTGTATTGAGCATCTGATGTACATCATTTGCTCTGTCGTCTGGAAAACCCGTCTTGCAGATTTACCATATGTAAAACTACACTGACTTTGAGAGAGGAAAATGTTTCTTCTTGTTGGAGAATGTCTAGCTCGCAGCTTTCCATCCTGCCAGTTGTGTTCACTGCATCCCGCTGTATTTCCCCAAGACACCTCTGGCCTCTGTGCAAGATGTCATACATTCACATCACACAACACAGCTATCTCTGCATTAGTTCTTGTTAAGTTTTCCCAAAAACATTAATTGACATAATTTTTACTTTCCTGTTGGGATAGTTCTGTCTTACTTTACTGTTATTATTACTTTTGATCCCTTAATTAGTACAGTGTTTATAATGTTCTATTATATTTTATTTTTGCAAATGTGCCTTGAACTTTTCAAAGAAGAAAGGCAAGCTAGGATTTTTTAAATAAAGACCATTGAGAAGTCTCTGTTTTTAGGTAATAAAGATGAGAAATTAAGAATTCTGTAAAGAAGAAATTACGCAAACAGAATAACTGCAATAGTGAAAATAATAATTTAATGTTTATACCCCAGGTTGCTCAAAATTGGAGCTAGAGAGTTTAAATGACTGCGTGAAAAAAAGGATGATGGAAACCAAGTCACACAAATAGATCCCAAAGGACTGGAAGTTGTTTCAGAAGAACTGTATGAATTGAACAAATATCAAAGGAGTTTTCTTACAGGAGCATTCACCTAAAGACTGCAGGGTCAGATTAAAAATGTTTGCAGCAATGTAAAACTATGGTACAAAAATGTATGAATGTACAGTGCAGAATCCCATTTTTTCATGTAAATTGTTGGATTACAACAAGGTCCATTGTATAGTCACAGAAGAGTAAAATCAACCTTGTCATAAATGTTTATTCTTTATCAGTCTAAACATTGTGGGAGTTTTAAAATTTGCATTTTAAAGATGAAGAACAAAGTTATTTTTTTTCTTGAATGGTGTTTCATATTTTGCAAGAAATCCATCTGACTCTCTAAGTCTAGAGGACTTTCATGATATAATGCAATGCCACTGGGAAAAAATAAAAACTTTACTGAATATCAAAAAAGCACCCTGATTTGTCCATGTGGTTTATATATGCATATAATGATATGAAAACAAAAGAGTATCAAAGGAGAGAGATAAACATGTAGTGGAGGTAATTCATCGAAACATACAAAAATCTGTTTGGTTTATTCAATATCCCAAAGCATATAAAAACAGACTGTGGATTTTGAGTGGTTTCTGCAGATGGATTTTGACAGATACATTTCTGTCCACGTAGCACACCTTCCCAGCCTCTGTCCTCCCACTGCACCTCAAAATATCCCCACAACACTGCCTCCAGGGAAAGCATGGGGAAACTCAGATGACAAGAAGCAGGGGCAATCAGTAAAAATCATTCCCCCCCACCCACAAAAATCCTCCATGGGATCCAAGTCTCTGCACTCATTTTGAGCATTCCACAAATTTATATCAACTCCCTCCTCCCAATATGGTATCACTCAAGTTCTTAATTTGAATTGCTAAGGAAGGCAGCTGAATCACAAAAGTCCAAAATCTGAACTGGGGTATACTAAAGTGAGGAAAATGAATACCAGTAATAATGTTATCAAAGCTGGATTAATTGTTGAAAGATGTAGCTTTAACATTAAATTTGCAATTTTATCAGAATTGTCTACCATAGGTCAAAGTATGAAGTAAATCTCTGTCTGTACTGAGGACCTGTTGTTTTTTGCTAATTGTATTTTTTAATTCTCATTTCCTAGCTCCAAACCAAGAGACTCTGGCCAAAAGGAGGCTGATTCCGCATGGGCCAAAAACAGCAGTGTGAAAATGGTGTGAAAATGGTGTAAAGGGGTTTAAAACGGTGTAAAAGGGTTTATACTGTTTTCACACCGTTTTCACACTGCTGTTTTTGGCCCATGCGGAATCAGCCGGAGATTCTTCTCATAATTGGGAAAAAACAGAATTTATTTACTTGGGAGCTTCAAGGGCAACATAAATACATTGCTTACAAAATTTTAAATCACTTCACTGTTTATGGCTGCCAGGCAAGGCAACTAGTAAAAAATGGGGAACATGAGATCTTCCTGACCAGTGCAATAACCACTTCTGGTGTGACTTGGAAGTCATGTCATCATAGCAGGGTGATGCTCCAGCATAAACCTATATCTCTATGGTTTAATCATAGAGCATCACCCAGTACAACAATATTACTTCTGGGCTATACTGGAAATGACATCATCACACTAGGGATCCCAATCAACTCCCCTTTCACTAGGCCAGGGGTAGGGAACCTGCGGCTCTCCAGATGTTCAGGAACTACAATTCCCATCAGCCTCTGTCAGCATGGCCAATTGGCCATGCTGGTAGGGGCTGGTGGGAATTGTAGTTCCTGAACATCTGGAGAGCCGCAGGTTCCCTACCCCTGCACTAGGCATTCCCTCACACTACTCACATTCCCTCACACTGCAGCGGGCAACAGTAGCTGGAGGTGGAAAATCCCCCAGCAAGAAGATGGCAACTCTAATGCAAGAATATTATTTATTAGAGGGTTGTAAAGTACACATCACAAGTAGTCCTAATTTGTTTGCCATTTTAGACACTGTACGCTATCAATATTAAATTACCACAGGATAGTTTTTACATGCATTTGGTCTTAAGATTTAGGATACACTCCAATTTCTGATCTTGAAATTTCAGTACAGGTTCCCTCCTATCACATTTTGTGGCTAAATTTTGCACAATACATATAAGTACATTGCTCAATCTGCCCCAGGTAATTTGCTTTATTAACTTAATCCCTTTCTTCACAATGAAGACCCAAAGCAGCTTACATTGTTGTCTTCGACTCTGTTTTATCTTTCCTACAACCCTGTGAGATAGGCTAGCTAGGCTGAGGGTGTGTGATTTGCCCAAGGTTTCCCAGTAAGCTTTAAAAGGCAAAACATCAACACCAGAAGTGAGAGAATTTACACAATTTCCAGAGAATGTTGCTATGCTGTAACCTGCTCTACATGGGGCTATTGCTGGAAAGTGATCAGCAATTATAACTGTTAGAGAATATGGCTATAAGAGTCGTGTAGTTTGCTGAAGCATATGATTATAATACATAGTCATTTACATGGCTCCCAGTTTATTTATGGGCCCAATTCAAATAGCTGTTTTTCATCTATAAAGCCTTATAGTCCAGGAAAACGACTGTTTTCTCCCATAAGAGACTACATACACCAAGGTCATCTTCAGGGACCCCCTCTTTGTAATGACACATTGAGGTCTGTTGAGTGCTAACACAAGACAGGACCTTGAGAAGCCATTTTAAGACAGTTAATTTCCAGGGGCCTCTCTCATTAGGTCACTAGACATATCTTTTTCTGTTTAAAAGGTTGGGTTTTTAATATACAAGAAACCATCTCTTTCTTGGTGTCTCAATGTCATGCGTCAGACTGACCATGGGTGCCAGCATTCTCATCTTTGCCAAAGCTACTATGTAGCTCCGAAGTCTTTTTTAAAAAACGGTTAGCTTAAATTAGGTTTATTGCATCATGTCCAGTCTATATGATAAAAGTCTTGGAACCACAATAAGCCTTTTAAAAATTAGTTTTTTATGTATTTGCAAATAAGCTGGTTGATATTAAAATTCATTATATAAATGGAGTAAACTCCCAGAGGAGCTGAGAAATACTTTCTATTTTTAGGAAAAGGTGTGCACTCCTCCTTTTTAATTTGTTGCCATCTCCATCCACAAGAAGTCTTTCATGGGCTGTTAGCTGTAACTTATTCATTAAGTTTTTAAGACATTTTCACTATTGTTTTTGTATAACTTTTTAAAATATTGCATATTGCTTTAACACTTTTTTACACAAGGTTACAGCTTTACATAAGCAGTTTAAGATGATTATATTTGTTGTAAAGTTAACATATTACTTACCCCAAAAATATGGCTTTAGGTAGCCTTTTTTAAAAAAGATGAAAAGAAAGAAAATCAATACCCAGCAACAATTAGCTGAGCCCAACTTATACTATGGGTCACTCTATGCTGTTCTTCCTTTTCTGTTCCCAAAGTAGTTGGCATGAGGTTGTAATTGCAGAGACGGGAAACAAAGATGATGTAGGATATCTAGAAGTCATAGCACACAGGAATTTATCTTCTAAATACCTGGGTCACGGGACATTGTTCATGTTGGTGAGCTATCGCTAAATGCATGCAGTGGTTGCAATACTCTCAGTATAAAAACTCTCCTGGGAAGGAATAGAGACTCATCTTGATTCCAAGCATGTTTACTCAACAGCACAACTTCCAATGTTCAATCCTAACTGCGATTAAAAGTGCAGCCTGGTTGTCTTTTCGAGGCACAAACATTTTATCTCTCCTTAAACCTAAATCACTCAAATCCCTTCACTTGGCTTCAAGTAATTCTAACATTTTTGTACTTAAGTACAGGAGTCCTTAAAATGTTGTTGCAAGTGATAATTAATATTATTTTGAGAATTATTAATGATGACATAAATGTGTTATCTAGAGCAGGGTTTATAGTAAGCTGTTGCTGTCACCTTGATCCCACTCTCCATAAAATTAAGGACCATCACTGTAATGGATCCATAATCTTGAAAAAGAAGTTCTTCCAATTCAAACCTTCTCACACTCAGTAACTGATTTTGGATTTCTGTGGTGTTTCACGCTCATTTTGTTCAGCTCCAAGCCACACACAAGAGCAATTTGATAAATATTATGACAAACTGGTGGGGATACTCCCAACAACCTGTTTTCTATGAAAAAATCCTAAAAAAATAATAATTCAAGGAAAAACACAATTTAATCTAAGCATTTAGTTAAGAAAAGCAATACAAGATAAATAATCATTACTGGGAAATGGTTCTAAACAGTAAACTTATCCTTTGCTGGGAAATAGTTCCATCATATCTGGAAATATGTTGGTCAGTACAGGAACAAAGTCAAATAGTCTCACCTGTATCCTCTCCATTTTTAAAAAGAACTGCTACTCTGTTCCGAAGCAGCCCCCTTGGTCTTAGGACTCCTAGAGCAATGCAGTCCCCTTGGGCTTACAGGAAAAAAGAAAAAATGCATATCACTCTATACTCCAAGAGTGTAAAGTGTCCATAAAGTCTTAAAGAAGAAATACCACAGTGCTGTAGCAATTTGATTTTTTACTATACTAATTAACAGATATCTAGCTTTATTATGTAGATCTAAAGGATATTTAATAAGTGTTGAGAATAATTTTTTTATGTTTGCTTTGACAATGGGCCCAGAATTAGCAGAAGGAGGACACTAGAAACCATAACAGAGGCAAGTAGAAACTTTCCTCGGAAGACGTGTAATGCTGAACAGAATTATGCCCTTCTAATTCCATTGGCATCGACAGATTTAGAAAACAGCAACTCTGTTTAGGATTGCAGGGCAGATCCCTCTCAGACTAGATTTGGCTGCAATGTTATATACATCCATTCTGCATTTCTGGGTTGTAAATCCTGCTTGTTTCCCCCCTCCCCCATAAACTCCCAATTTCGGTCTCTCTCTCCTTTACTGCTCTGGCTGGCTATTCTGTTTTATGTAAAGATCTCAGCACTGTGGATTGGTTTTGGATGTGAAGAACTGGTAAAAGTGCTTTTACGACAGCATCATTTGCTTGAGCTGCAGCACTGTGTCAGATATCTGTTTGGACTCATCATAATGTGAATTTGTTTTGCCATTGCCAGATTAGAAACTAAAAAGCATCTGTTCATACCTCTGGATTAAGACATTTGCTCCATACTGCTTTTCTCCAGGTATTGAAGCTTTCTTTATGTACAAAACATGAAGAGAGAATATCAAGCCAAAACAGAAACATGGATTCTGTCATATCCCTGAATAAATGAATACTTTCGTCCTTCATTTTATAATAATCCAAGATATTTGGATAGATATACAGAACAGCTTAACCTCTCCTCCCATTTCCACGTAATTTTCTTAATACATAAAAGAGACACACACACACACACACACACACACACAGGTATCCATGTAAATAATTCTTTACCTTTTTTTCTTCTTCTTTGCACTAGAAATCACTGTGAGACTATTACATCGTAGCAGATTGCTTTACCACAAGCTATCATTAGCAATAAGCGCTCCAAGAAAAATGTTTTAAGTCACACTGGATCTATATTCAGCATGATTTTTAGCTGCATTCCACTACCCTAAGGATCCTTTACAGCAAGGGAGAAAATGTACTTACAATAATTTCCTGCAAATCCGCTGCACCTCGCCCCCTCCCCTTTTACAACCTGATAGTACTACATCACTTTGCTAGTAAGTTCCATTATCTGCTTATAGAATAACAACCGGTGGAAAGAATCAATCAATTATCTCCTTAATCTACATTTTAAAACGAGGTAAAGATCAGAGCGAAAATAAAATCACTGATATGGCATGAAAATATTATAACACACATGACAGACCTTTTATGCCTCTATGTATTTCCCTCCCTTAGTGACAGACGTTTCATTGGATTCCTGCAACAACAGAAATCGTGCATCTATTGGTTGAAAAGATCAGGCTTATCTCTGTTGGTAGGTTGAGTCTGGCTGCCGGAATGGCCAATCAGGTGTTTTGTTTCCAGGAGAAACATGGTTTGTATAGCTATTTAAATCCTACTACAGTGATGTAAGCAACGCAGATTGTTGCAAGGCGGGGAGAGGAAGAAAAAAAAAAGGGGGGGGGGGGGAGGACAGAATTTAGTAATAAGGCGAACTGAAAGGAAAATCTTGTCAAACTGAATTATTTACAGTGTGCGAGCTAAATGCAAGTGGAGACCATTGTAACCCACCACACCTACACACTGAACCAAAATTCTAAACCTTCTTTTTATCCCCCTTCCATAGAAATTTTTACATACATCCATATGTATCTTAATCTGCAGGTAATGTGGAGGCACTGTTGTTCTTCCTGCCGAACTCTTTAAAATTCAGGATGCATCACCTCAAATGTGTTTCCAGTTTGTCTTTTTATGTTATTGTTACATCATCCACACCTCAGTAAACATTAGAAATGTGATGTTATTTTTTATGAGGCAATATTTTGCTGAATTAGGGTTGCCGGATATCTTTTGTTTTGTGAGTGATTTCTTATTTTAACAATTAGTGCCTTGTTTCAGAGCATGATCATGTTAATGGTCATGGAGCCTGTGTGAAAAATCATATTCTTGGCATCTCGCTTTTTAAACCACTATTCCATTTTCTTCTTATATTCATTACAAGTAATAAGAGAGATTCACCTGGACGCTTTTCTCCTGTCATGTCAGACCACAAGTAACATAGCAGGCATGGTCATTTTGGTTCTTCATGCTGCGCACGTTATTGGTATCCTACCTCAAGGTGGGAATTTTACAGGAACAACTTGGTGCACACAATATGTGTGCCCCTGGTAACTGGAAATCATAAATAATAACAATACAACATGGACTTTATTAAACTGATGAAGGGGCTGTTTTACTGTGTTATGTGCAGTTCTCAGGTTCCTTGACAGCAAATATGATGCAGAAGAAATTAACACACAGGCACAAAAAATGTTCTAGGTGCACCTTCCTGCAGTGGAGTAGTGAAACCCACCAGGAAAGGGCCGGAGGTCTTTCTAATTGTCTGCCATGTAGCAGAGTTCAGGTACAGAATTGCAGAGATCCTTTGATAGATGAGTTAATATGGAAAGGCAAAAGTCAGAAAACCAGTGAGCTGGGTATTGTTTCTCAATGCACTGAATCCAGATCATTGATTGATGTGAAACCAAATGGCTGTTGAAATAATATTGTTTGCTTCTGAATGGTCATAGAAGATAAATTAATTTCCTAATGGCTGTCACCAAATAGACATCGGAATGTATTGATTCTTTCTGAATTCATTATGCCATCATAGCCAATGTAGCCCAAGGTGTTTCCTTTACTGCTGATGCATTCGTGTTCTACAACCTGCTGGAAGTGGATTTATTATGGTTGTTCTACACCAGTGGTTCTCAACCTTCCTAATGCCACGACCCTTTAATACAGTTGTGGTGACCCCCAACCTTAACATTTATCCATTTTACAGATGGAGAACACTGATGCAGAGAGTCTTAGGCGACCCCTGTGAAAGGGTTGTTCGATCCCCAAAGGGGTCCCGACCCCCAGGTTGAGAACACTGTTCTACCCAGTTCTTAATAGAGCGCTGTGTTCCCAGCTGCAGTTCTGTAATGTCTGTCCCCACAGAACAGGAAAACATAGTAATGTTTTACTACACCAATCACAAAAAGTGTAATCATTTGCTCATTAACGGTTTTATCTTGTTTTTATTAGCGCTGTTGTGTTTTAACACAAAAACAAACAATTAAAGAAAATTATTGTTGAAAAATAAAGGGGAAAGGGATTGCATTATATTTTGGATCAAATGGTGGTGGAGATGTAATCAGCTAATGCTAGCTAAAATATTGTCATTCACATGTTTTAGGGATGGACAAGATAGGAAGCTGTAGTTACCCTCTCAAAGACAGCTCAAAGTTACCCTCTCAAAGACAGCTGATCTGTGAAATGGGATTGTTTTTGAAAGGGTTGCATTTTGAAAGGGAGTGCAGAACCAGGAAATCTGTTTGCTGATAAACTAGCTTTTCCAAATAGAGGAGTTGGTTCAATTTGTTGCCCTGTTTCCTTAAAAACTTTTCATAACATCCCAACAAAACTAAGGTCTTAGAAGGGGAAAGTCACCCCCCTTTCCCCATTCACCCTCTGAAGCAAATTAAAACAGGAAACTCTCTAAAACAGTGGTTCCCAACCTTCTGGCACATGTGGGCCATATTGGAGTGCCCAGTATCTAAAGATGGCCATATCTTAAATTAAAATGAAACAAAATTATTAAGCTACTTATTAGATCAAAAGTAAACATTCAGACGTCCATGACTAGATGTTAAATTAACCATAATCCATTTGGAACAATATTTTACTGTGGAATCCTTTTACCTAGTCAGTTGATTTTGAGGCTGATTTCTGTTAGCCATGGTATTAATGTCCAAGTAAAGGTTTGTGACAAACACCCTTAAAATATCATGTAAATGTTCATGTGTAAATCTTGATCTACACTTGGATTTCACACTTTTCATCATGGAAAAAGTTTGTTCTCCTGGAGGCGGAAGACATCTTGCTGTGGATCACCCTATTGTCTGTCAGGGAGGCAGGAAATAGTTTTCTGTCACTTCCTTCTTGAGACTCGGCAGCCATCTTCCCTCAGTATATTTCCTGCCTCTACAGGGAGAGCATGGTTTTTTAATAGATCCCTTAGTGCTAGTGTTTGTTATTGTTTTCCTGTTAGTTTTAGTTGTGTTCTAAGATATTTTGTCCAAGTCTATCCTTTCCTTCTCTTAGAGGATTTTAGGATCTAAGGGGGAGAATTTTGGGGGTGGTTCCTTGTACAGAGGAGATTCCCGCTTTTTTTCTCTGCAGTCAAGATGGTGACTGGATCATTATCACCTCACAAGAAGTTTACTAAAACTTCTGCTGAGGGAACCAGAGCAGCCACCTCCAGAGAGGACCCATCCCACTCGAGAAGCCAGCAGGCTGACCCTGAGCAGGGCAACGAGACCCACCCAGGAAGCCAGCAGGCTGACCCTAGGGCTGGGAACGCGGCACAGGGACAGAAGAAATGGCACCTTGGCGATTGATGGCACAAGGCATCCCTGGAACGCTCCAACGACTGCAGCAGGGCTGCGGAGCATGCCACCCCCCCCAGGTGGACACTGAAGGGATGGAGGCTCCATAGTCATCCAACACTCATAGGCAAGATCGTGTTGCAATGGGGGAGCAGGGAGAGTGCGGAGGTGACAGCTTAGTTTTCCTTTCTCACGAGTAACCCCATCTGGCAGAGCATCTTCCCAATGGAATTCACAGAGTTCCTTAGGAGAACAGTGCAGGATGAGATCAAAAGCTATCACCTAGGCAGGGACTGCATAGCTGATCCCACCCCCACCCCCTGTGCACCAGGTCAAGCTCTAGATCCCCGCTCAGACCTTATAGGGGGCAGTATAGAGACTCATATCAGGATCCATTGCGCTTTCCTGAAGAGGAGGGCCTTAGCAAGAGAGAAGAGAGTCCTTAGACCTCTTCTTTGATGAGAAGGACATCCCTTCTGAAACTTCAGAGCTTTTCTGTGCTTCTTTAAATTAGAGGACCTCCAGTATCTGTATTCCTGCAGGATCCTGATGATGCAGATGATCCCCTGGCTGCTACTTCAGCCTCCACCAAATCTATCAAGGGGTGCCCCAAAAATTCTTTCCACTTCCTGAGTTTTTTGAGTGACGCATTAGAAGAGAATGGGCTAACCTCTCCACCAGTAGGGACTTGCCCTCTATATTTAAGAAGCTCTATGTAGTCCCAGAATATGTTAATAGAATGTTACAAGTTCCCCTTGTAGATGCCCCCATGGCAGCCCTCCAATCTGGGGGACCAGTCTCAAAAGATGGCGAGGGGAGCATTAAGAGCTCTTTAGACAAACATTCAGACATGGCTCTCAAGAGGTCTCGTGAATAGTTGACCTACCTGCTATGAAAACTCTCGCCCCATCCTCCACAGTAGCCAGAGCAGTTATAGTCTGGATCCAAAGGATACTAGAAATACTTCCACCTAAGGAATAGGGCCTCAAGGAGGGCATTGAGCGTGTCCTCATCAGCATTTTCTTCTTGGTCGACTCCACCTTTGACGCCTTCATTTTAGTGTCTCGTTCTATGGCCTCCTTGGTAGTGGTACACCGTAATGTTTGACTTTGAGCCTGGCAGGCGGATACACATTCCAAGGTGGTGTTTGCAGGCTATGCCTTCCAAGGGGACAGACTATTTGGTAGAGAGTTTGATCAGATCCTTGTGGAAGATAGGGACAAGAAAAATCCTTGCCTAAGTTCGTTAGGCCCAAGCGCTCCTCCACCCTTCTCAAAACCACATTCAGGGCTCATAGGTCACTACCAAGAACCTCCAGTGATGGCAGAGGTCCTCCATGGTACAATCAGGGATCCTTTCGTGTCTCGTCTCCACTAGCAAACCTGAGAAGCCCTTTCTGCCAGGCAGACCATCAAGATCATAACTATCAAGTGTCCCCTATCGGCGGTCACCTCCTTCACTTTCAAGTCCAGTGGATAGGCAATCACATCAATACCAGGACCAGGGAGGTCATTTCTATGGGCTACGCTGTAGAGTGCTCCCAACTTCCAAAACCTCATTTTCTTACATCCCCTCTACTTTCCAGACCCAACAAGGCATGAAGGAATGCAGAGGTGATCCACCACCTCCTACAGAACTGTAAAACAGAGCTGATCCACTGGGCTTGTTGTTGTTGTTGTTGTTGTTGTTGTTGTTGTTGTTGTTGTTGTTGGTTGTAGTATGTGATTTTAAGTTTATTGGTTTTATCTTGTTCACCACCCAGAGCCTTTGGGGTGGGGGTTGGTGGTCTATTAAATTCAATAAATAAATAAATATACAGAAACAAGCTATAGAGTCAGTCCTGACTTTGGAGAGATCATTAGGGGTACATTCACATTTCCGGGGACTGGAGGGCCATCCTGAACCTACAGTTTGTAAACAGATAAATCAGGAGGCATAGGTTCAGAATGGAGACACTTCATTCCATCATGGAAGCACCGAGGCAAGGGGATTTCATGACCTCCTTAGATCTGATGGAAACATATCTTCATGTTCCTATCCATCCGGCCCACAGACGTTTCCTTCGCTTCAGGGTGGGGAACAACCACTTTCAATTCGAGCACTTTCATTTGGTCTGGCAATGGCTCCGAGAGTATTCTCGAAGGTTCTCCTGGCCCCTATCATTTTCCTTCAACAACAGAGAATTCATGTTCACCCTTATCTGGATGACATCTTTATCAGATCCAGGTGAAGGGAACAGGCCATGCAAGACATGAATCAAGCTCAGCAAGTCCTTCAACAACATAGCTTTCTGGTAAATTTTGAGAAGAGCACCTTGGGACCAACCCAGCAGATGAAACATCTGGGAATGCTGATAGTCTCCATCAAGAGTTCCTTATTCCTTCCCAGAGAGAAGATCCTGAGGATTCAGAGAACAGTGTCAGCTTTCCTAATGACCTGACACATATCGCTCCTGCAACTGGCCAGTCTCTTGGGACTATTAATCTCAGCCATAGATATCGTTCAGTGGGGCCAAATTCACACCAGACCTCTCCAAAGCTTCCTGCGACCATATCAGCTACAGATCATCACAAAGACAGATCGAGCACTGTTGGTTCCAGAACCGCTGTGAGCCAGCCTTCGGTGGTGGATGTCCCATTAGAACCTCAGCTCACCTGCCTTTTTCCGGCCACTGCCTCTCTCTCTCCTATTCAGCACTCAGTTTAAAGACACACAGACCTACACTAATTTCAATCCAACAAAAAATTGTTACAGTTATCCTTGAAAAAATTATAGTATGAGAAGTATTGTTTTAGGGGCCTAACTGTTATCTTTTCCACCAAATTCACTCCTCTCTGGTTGCTGTTAGCTGTGGATTTTCATTCAGACTTTGGCAAGGGAAAAAAACCCTGCCTCCTTATCTACTACTTCTCAGGAGTATTGGGCCATTTGCATATGCATATGCTATTAAGAATTTTTTAAAAACAGATTATGAATCTGACCTACCAGATGGTGGAGGTGCAATCCAAAGTACATTGGATACTGTGCCTTTTTTTCTTAACCAGCACATGCTAATACTTAAAAATTGGAGGCCCTCCAAGAAAGGGCAGATAGAAAGAACGAATCAAAGGGCATCCTCTCACCTGTAGCAGAGAATATATTGTTAAGATGGCTTCAAATTATATGGAGGGTGCATATGCATATCACTGTGTCGATCAGTGACATGATTGAAGACTTGACTGGAAAAAGATGTAAGAAGGGATATTCCCCCTTTCCTGCCAAGAGTACTCCTTCCCTCCCAACTCAAGGGGCTAGTCATCAGCTCTTGTAATCACAGATGTATGAGAAGACTTCTAGTTGGAATGGGTGGGGGAGGAGAGGCAGAAGCAAGCTGTGACAGTCTGGGGTTTAGATGTGTTGTACAAACAGCTGACGGACATTGTAGAGTTAATTCCTTGCTGCAACAGAGAACCTTGAGTGACATGCTGCTCCAAGCCGGGAGATTGGTTAGCATTAGCTGTACAGAGAAGGAGAGACTTTCAGTTTGGGGTTTTGATTTTCAAATGAATGGAGTGAGAACTCTGAAGTGGTCAGAGATCACGGAACTGATGTGGTTAAAGAACTATCTTTAGGGTTCTAAAGGGAGAGTTAAAACTTGGGGACGAGGGAGAGAGTTCCCAGAAAAGGGGTTTAGACACTGAAAAGAGGATATCAGCCATTTGGAAATTTGCAGCCTGGAGCAGCAAACTTACCAGTAACCTTGGAAGCCATACAGAATAGTGTTGATGGGTGGAGCCTCTAGTAATGTTCAGTGTTCAAAACACTTTGTATCTATTATTTTTGGTGCAAAAATGCAAACCTTTTTTACTGTGCTTTCCCCACCTTTTTTGCAAAAGCAGGCCTGACATATGGTGAACCCCTTCATTCTGCTGCTTTATCTTTGTGTGGGGCCAGAACCGCGTTTCTGGTCCTACACAGCTGAGTTAGTTTTAAAAAAAACTTAAAGTTTAGAAAACACTGAGAAGCAATTTTGAGAAAGATATATTAGAAGTAAATTCCCAAATAAAAGCACAAGACCTCTGACATTAGAAACAAACAGACAGTTTTTACTTAGCAGAATATAGATAAGATTACAGAATGTGACCTCTCCCAAGGGAGAGACACGCCCCGGTGCTCTCAATTGAGAGACACGGAATTTAGAACGTTACAGGAGGTTGCCCCTCCCGGGTGGCTCTCTAAAGAGGCACACCCCCTAGAGCAGGGGTAGGGAACCTGCTGCTCTCCAGATGTTCAGGAACTACAATTCCCATCAGCCTCTGTCAGCATGGCCAATTGGCCATGCTGGTAGGGGCTGATGGGAATTGTAGTTCCTGAACATCTGGAGAGCCGCAGGTTCCCTACCCCTGCCCTAGAGGAAGAGCCTTAATTTTTATAGATGCAGAATTACAAACGTCACACAATCCATCCCCTTACGTTCCACGTATTATGATTCATATACCTTAAGAATCTAATTGGATAGAATCTGACTCCTGGTCACATGAAGACAGCCCCTTATTCTAAGTATATTCACATTCCTTCTGTAATTCAAATGCTGCATGCTATGAGCTTATGCCCTCTACGCATATGCAAAGGGTAGCCATAAAACTAGCTTGCTGTCTCCAAGAAAAACCTGTTTTGCTTAGTTTTCTGCCAGAGAGAGCTATGTCTCTAGAGTATGCAGCATTCCATAGGATCATAAAACTTCCTCTTCCAACATGATTCTAACAATTCCCCAGTTTGAAATGTTAAAACATAATTCTAACAGATTTTACATACACTGATTCCAACAACAATAGAATTATGATCAAATACTAATACATGTGAATCTCTCATTATCATTTCTGTGTTATTTAACTATATAGAAAAACACTTTGTAATTTAACTAATCACATTCATTTCTAACCCAAAAACAGAGTAATAAATTGCATATTTATGCTGTCACGTTGGCCCTCAGTGACAAGATACTAAAGATGTTATCTATGCTTGCCCGCATTCTCACTGAGAAGCTTGCAACATGCAGGCTTCTGGTCACTTACACAGAGACACTCCATTTTGATTCTTTAAATCTTTGGTTCATTTGGATTTTCATGTTTCTTGATTAAATACAATTTATACACATTCTGGCCTGTCTCCACATTTGTTACATACACTTAATCTTCAACATGGTAATGAATGGGGCGAGGGGAGTCAAAAAAGCTGAATGGTATAGGTACCTGAGCTTTGCTGACTAGCAAAGTACCTAGAACGATTAAGACTAGTATGGAGAATAAGACCAAGAAGGGGCTAAGAAAAGGACCATGGAAGCCAGAAGAAACAATGTTGCTGTTGGGGGGGAGGTGCAAGAAAGGGACAGGAAGAACAGCAGTAGGTGATGCCTCTTGAGGGAGGAAAATCAGTGTAGGTTTGAGGGAAAATGCCTGAGGGATAAACCCTTACTCACAAACCAGCTAGAATCTCAGATTCAGTAGCATTTTCAAAGTCAAGACCAGAAATGATTGCACATTACCTTTATGGGCTCCTACTTTCTTGATTCAGCAATTTATTTATTTTTTATCCACCTGGTATTGTTACCTGCTGCTAGGGCAACACTCGTTGAGTTTAGTTCAATGATTCAGATGGGCAGCAACAAATCAGCGAGGGCAGCAATAAAATCGAAGCTACAAAGTCCAAATTGAAAATAAAATAAAATAAAATTTTCATGAGGTCGAACAGAGTTTCGTTCAGTATAGAGTGAAGTCAGCAGCAGCTCTGGGGTACACTGGCACGCAGGCTCAATGCACACTGACCACCAGGCAAGGCGCAAGGCCAAGCCTGGCAGAGCGCGCTGAACACAGAACAATACAGACATCTTATAGTAATTTTAGGGGTTACATCATTGGTGGAATTATACAATAACAATACAATAACATTAAGCTTCTTCTTCCGAGACATCCAGGTCTTATCTTTGGTGAGGAAACACCTCCAAATAGTTGTTTCTATGATAGTGTACATGTTTGCCTGCTGGCTCTTTTGCATATTCATCCTGACGTTCCACCCTGTATCTGGCTGTTAATGGGTTTTTACAGCATTTAAGAGAGACTTTAGTGAGGCTAGATGATTAGGTTATTCTTTAGTGATTTTTCCCAAACTAAGAGGAAATTACTTAACATAAATTCTGCCATCAGCTGTGGGCTTTTCCTGGGCATGCGTGACAATTATTTGGGGCTATGTCAAAATGCAAAAGGGGTCTGCCTGATTCATTAACTGTCTGCATCCTGTTTCTCTGTCTCCACCTTTAACATAATCTAATCTTTGTGTTTCAGCAAACTTGTGACTTAGACAATGGTTTCACGGAGTAGTGCATTTTACAGCAGGAAGGAAAACTTTACAGAAAATCAAAATAAAACCTACATTCTGCTAACATTATATATCTATCAAAACTATATTAAAAACAAAATAATTATTATCTGTCCCTCTGGCTACAGTTTGGATCCATTTTTGCATTCTAGGTCTGAGATAAAGCGGCACTGACTCACAACACTGTATACTAGGCGTCCCCAATGTGCTGCCTGCTGATACTGTTTAGAAAGTGAGTGGTCCAGCTGGGACTTTTGCTCAGTAGGACTTTTGATTGACCATTGGAGACCTGACTGACTGTAGACCGAGAGAGAGAGAGAGAGAGAGAGAGAGAGAGAGAGAGAGCTGATTTAATCCTAAGGAAATGTGCCCTGTTCAGAGAGTCAGAATATCTCTGATGACGAGATGCCGGAACAGACAGAGTATGGCATTCTATCCATGCCAGCTTGTAAGTTTCTTAAAGGTATCTAGTTGGCCAAGGTTGCATTGATAAACTCAATGGGAACTGGATCAGATTCAATCAGGAAATGTTTGTTTATAGGTTTGTACTTTGTGTACATGTATTGGTCATGCAGCAGCTACTGATGACAGTGAAGTTACAAAATACTTTCTTATTTATGAAAACATGTATACCCTATCTTTCCTTATGGTTTAAAGGAGCTTTGAATAATATGCCAAGCAGATAATAATAAGCCAAGCAGAAGTTTAGCCAGGAGAATTGAGAATCTTGGAAATGCCTGGTTTAATGGTTAAAGACAAGAAGGGATTTGTACCTCCAGCTGCATTGGTTGTTTCTCCTGCATTGTTTTATCTCTTGTCATAAAATTGGCGACATACAGGAAATATTTGGGTTTATTGTTACTAAACTTCTTCCTTATACTGCAGGGAATCCAGCAAACAAGTTTTCCTTCCTGCTTGCTTCTTTTGGGGTGGGGGGTCACTTTATAAGCTTGTATCTGATAAAGGGAACTTTGGTTCTCAAAAGTTTACACCCCAAAAACCTTGTTGGTCTCTAAGATGCTACTGCACTTGAATCTAGCTGGCTGTTGTGTGTTTTCTGGGCTCTGTGATCGTGGTCTGGTAGTTTTTGCTCCTAATATTTCACCTGCATCTATGGCTAGCATCTTCAGAGGTATGTCACAGTGAGATATGTTTCTCATGGTGGCAGACATCTCACTATGACATACCTCTGAAGATACCAGCCACAGATGCAGGCAAAACATTAGGAGCAAAAACTACCAGACCGCAGCCACATGGTCCAGAAAAGATACAACAGCCAGTTGATTTCAGTCATGAAAGCCTTTAGCAATACATCAAATTTAGCTGTTATGAGGTCCAATTTCCATGACAAAACTGATGTATTGACTTGGCGAGAAGGGAGGCTCTCCAGCAATCTGTGATCTGTTAAATGTGGATCATATGGTGCTGATGGATAATCCACACAGTTGCTTTATCATTTCCCAAATTCTGATTAAAAATACAGGAACAGAGCTATGGAGTTAAGGTTCATTTGTGAAAATAGCTGATGCCTTTGCATTCCTATATAGCAATATATTAGTATTGCCAAGTACACTCTTTCTCACTTTTTGTTTACATTAAGTTCTGTTTTCACTGTATGAGCTGAATGTGACTTCAAACTTCAGGAAGAGGTCAATTTTGATCCTCCTATTTTAAGAGGTTTTTTACAATGTTCTGTGCATGGACAGAGGGAACCCCCCCCCCCTTTTTGGCATGGAAGATCTTTGCTAAATAATTACCAGATTATTTGTGCACCAGTTTGAGCTTTCGTGCTTTGTCTGTCTATTGTAATAGTAACTCCAGTTCTAAAGATCACATAACATATTTGGTACTCATGGATGCATAAAGAAAGAAAAAATTGAATTTAAGTTTTCCGTTATTTTTCCCAGGAGAAAGGAAGGGCAAAGGAAGAAGTCTACTGAACTCTTCTATCTATAAAAAGTGTGTCACCTGCATCGGGAAAGAAAAGTAAAATCTCTTTTAGTATAAATTGTTAATATGGCAGAAGGATGAGAAAAGTACTATAAAACATTTGCCATAACAGGCTCAAATTCAATATTCAAGCTGTAAAGTTTGCTTATTTAATTTTTAGTGCAACTAGAAGAGTTGAAGATCTTGTGTATCATAATTTTGTTATTGTTTTAAAATAAACCACCACAAATTATATCTGACAAACATGGAAAACCAACTCAGAAAAAAATGAAATTCAGCAGGATGCCATGAATTGTCTGGATTCTTCATTAAAACTGAATGAACAGGCAATAGCAATTCCATTTTGAAAAGCGAGTATAGAACACAACCGTAGTCCATTTACTATAGAAACTTATGCAGAACAGACTATAGCAGAGTAAATGGACATGGTGGGCAGAAAACAGCCCTCAACAATGGGTAACGCTGGTGTGGTGGAATGCAAGAGAAAGTATGATTGGGATGCTGTGTGGTTTCCGGGCTGTATGGCCGTGTTCTAGCAGCATTCTCTCCTGACGTTTCGCCTGCATCTGTGGCTGGCATCTTCAGAGGATCTGAAAGTATGATTTCTAAAAGTGCAGTTCTGTCTAAGTATATATTATTTACATTCAGAATGAAGCCTGATTGGCGGTGGCCTCCTGCATTCTGATTGTGTGAGGCAGAGGGGAGGAGGTTATTATCTTTGTTAGTACTTTCTGAAGAACTTTTGAAATTTTGAAGTTCCTGACATGAACAGCTATCTGCCTTTGCTGTGACAAAACAAAACATTTCCCTTCTGAGGAAAGCAGTGGCAATCTCACACACACACACACACACACACACGGAGATCTAGTAGTTGGTTATTGAAGAGCTCAGGCTTAAAGCTATAGATATAACCAGTGTCAGGAAAGATCTTCCAGGAGAGGGAAGAAGACTCCAAGAGGCCAGATAATTTGCTATATGGGGTTTTGCTTTATTTTCCTCTGATGTGGGTCTTTTATGTTTATTTTGGGGGTTATCTAACTGTGTGTGGCTTGTGAGGGCTCAGTGTTAAGTGTCAGCCTGAGTTAGACCTGACTGTGAGGGAAATCCATTAGCCGGAACCATCTGTAAACTGAAAGGAATTGTACCATCTTATGAAACAACATCGATTCGATTTCGAATACCTTTAATGGCATATAGATTGTTTAAGATTAGCTTAGCAAGATAATAACAGCCTTTACAACTTTACAATTTCTGACGAGTTAAAATAACACCATTTAAAAATTTAGCCACCGCTTCCAACAGCTCGTAGTTGTGGCTGTTTAAAAGATATATAACCTTCTGTTTATCTGTAATGCCTTCACTTCCATGCAGGAAGGGGATTATGTGCTTCTTCCTACCTATCTCATAAAAGGGACAATCCAACAGCATATGAGATACTGTTTCCACAGAACCCATGCCACACGGGCATTTCCTTTCTTTATGTGGGATTCCAAGGTGGCGTCCAAGGCTAAAGGAAGAAGGCAGGGCATTACACCTAGCTAAGGTGATTGCTCTACGCCACCGGGCCTCAACCAGGAGATAAAGGTACTGGGCTGCAATTAGTCTATCCATAGGGTATTCCCATGAGAGATCGGGGGAACAGGTTTTATTAGCTTCCTCTAGCATCTGTTGAAACTCTCTGTCAAAAAGTCTCTTCTTGATAGCCCCATAGACCTCCTGCTCTGTTAGCATTAGCAGGTCCTCCAAGGAAATGCCCAACTCATTAAGTTTGGCTTCGATTTTAACCCACCACTGGGTTGTGTGGAGGATGGAGCGTCCCTGGGATGTATAGTCCAGTTCATCTCGATTAAAACAAATCCTGGCCCAAAACTTGAATGTACGGCACCAGGCCAGAGTTTCCAGCCGATGCTGGCCTGTGTGAAACAACATCTAAGCTAAACAGAACCAAGTAATTTTAAGTCTCTGTGCCAAGCTCTCTTGTGAATAGTGTAAATATATTCCTCTTGTTTGCCTCATCCAAATCCATCTCAAAGTTAATATTCCTAGCTTTACCATCTCCTCTGCCTTTTACATAAATCTGTGTTATTCTGTTTAAGTTTATATCTGCTTCAGTGTTATTATTATTTGTGCCTTACAAGGGGTAATGCTTGTAAAAAAGAAAATAAAAATTAGAGAACATCCTTTGCCTTCTAGGTGTGAACAGGGCTGAGGGAAAGTGCTTTCAAATAAATGCTATCTTATTTCTGAAGCACATCAGTCCCTGAAGGGAAAAGGCAGGAAAAATAAAAGTGAGTTGTTTCCCTGCCTTGGTGATGTAGAAAGTTGAAGAAGATGTCCATCGCAACTGGTGTTATATAAGGTGTAAACATTTTCATGTGTGAAATGTTGGAGAGATGCTTTAGCAGTGCAAGAAATGGTTGCTATTGATCAATTTTTTCATATTGCAGTTCCTGACCTAGGCAATAGAGTAATTCTCAGAGATGACAGCCTGTGCTTATTAGATGACACTTTATGTAAACTCCCTCTCTTACAATATTAAAGATACTGCCAGTGTTCTAATAGACCCCAGGTCCAAGTCTGACACCCTAGCCACTACACCACACTGGCTCTCATGCTCTGCTTAGATCCTGACAATAATAGACTGCAGCATTCTGCACTAACTGGGGTCTCTCAGTTGACTTTGAGGGGAGACCATGAATAGTGCATAACAGTACTCTAGTCTTGATGTTACCATGGCATGGATACAAGTGGTCAGATTGGCTGTGTCAAAGCGACCATCTTCTACTCTAGGCTGAATTGGAAGAAAGCAGCTACTTTGACTTGTTTCTAGCAGCCAGATTATCTTCAAATATGAAATGCTGACTTTTTTTTGAACTTTTTGCTCAAATGCTAGTGAATGTTTAAAATGTAAAGTGCTAGACAATAACAAACTGCTACCCACAAAATACATGAAAGGAAATTTAAAATAATTCAGGCCTGCAATAGGAATGGGATTAATAATGCTTTTTTAAAAAGTTTGCTTCTTATTAGCATCCATTCCCCCAAATTTCCTTTCAACCTTGTTCCAGTTCCTTGAGGACTGAACCTTGAAACAAATATTTTAAAAGAATGGTAACATTTTAATGTAAAGTGACATCTCTCTGAGACACTCAGCCAGTTTGTTCATAGGCAGGTTGATTTTAAAAGACAACTAAAAATCATATAAGCAGTTATTCTCACAGGTACAAAAACATGTTTAACACTTTTGCCGTTCATTACTGAAGAAATTGCACTCCTACAATATGTTTGTTTCTGACATCTTAAATCATAAGAAAAATGTTCAGACTTCAGCTAGGCAAGGTTTACTTTTTATATATTCAAGTAAAGTGATCAACTGTAATAATTCTGTGCTACTATCCATTATACTGAGTGACAGCATTATAATGGAAACTGCTTCAAATGTGGTAGATGTAAATACCTGTGGATTTTTTTGTGCTTGTAGATATACAGCTGTACAAGAAATTATGTACCATAAAAAAAGAAATGGGCCAATAAATGATAAAAATTGAACCAGTAAATCATATCCTGCATTTTCATTTTTAAAATAAACAGGATACTGAGCTTTTTAAAAAATGGGCAACAAATACCTCACTTAAGAACTGGGTGGCCAATGCCTGAAGCTAAAACAAGCCTGGAGTGACATAGAGGTTGAGAAATATATGATATATGATGGAGAGTTGTTAATGGAAAGCCAAAAGGAAACAGATCTTGATGTAAAAATGATGGTATCCTTAGGGAGAATGGGCAGGGCTAGTTAGAAAACAGGATCATCAATATGGGGTGAGAACTTTGTAATCCATCTGAATAAACCAATTCTATAGAACAAGTATCTATACTGTACTGAGAATAATTTACATGAGAGGTAGAATGTAAGAATTTAAAATTCTTACTGGATCAAACCAGTGTTTTATCTAATAGCAGATATTCTGTTTACAGCTGTGGCCAGCTGGATGCTTTTTGAAGCCTGCCAGCAGAGCCTGAAGGCATGAACCCTCCCTTACTATTTGTTCCCAGCACGTGATTTCAGAATTATCCTGCCTCTGAAGATAAAGGTTCAATTAAATTATGACTAATAGCTATTGATAGACTCATGGATTTATCTAATCTCTTCTAAAGCTACCTGAGCTACTTTCTGTCACTCAAGAAAAGCTTTCTTATCATGAAATTTATGAGGAATGTTTCAGCACTAATCCATCCATCTTTTGGAACCACCTATTAAAGTTCTATGTATTGTCGAAGGCTTTCACAGAGAACTTTTATACTGGTTCTGGTAATTTTCTCCGGGCTGTGTATTTGGTCTGGTGGATTTTGTCTCTAACGCTTTCAATCTGCATCTGTATTGGTATTTTCAGAGGTAAATAATACAGAGAAAAGTCTGTTTCACACTGTGTCTAAGTGAGAAGGGAAAGTTTAGAGTGGTATATTGTCCATGTCCCAGGGTGGGGAACCAATCATTAATCTTACTTAGCAAAGCCTGGCTCCCAGTACTTAAAAAATGGACTGATAACCCCACCCGCAATACAATGCACTCAACCACCCCTTTGCATAGCAAGTTCCACCCAAACACTTAATGATTGGTTCCCCACCCTGGGACATGGACAATATACCACTCTAAACTTTCCCTTCTCACTTAGGCCGTTTCCTCACTTAAAAAAAAAAGCAGAGGCAAAATGGTTTTGTAGCTTCGGGTGTTTTTGAGCGCGCAGTCACGCTCCCCACTGCAGGTAGTCACGCGGGGTTTTCCAAAAGGCGCTGTTCCAAACAGGAACAGAAATGACGCACGCTGAGGGGTCGCGAGGGCAGCAGAATTGGGGCGGCTGCGTTGTCACCGCTCCAATAGTGGGGAGTGCTGCTGGAACCCGCATTACTTGGAGCGAGTAGCGCGCAACAAAAGGTGAGTGGGGAAATGGACTTTTCTCTGTGATACACCTCTGAAGATGCCAGCCACAGATGCAGGTGAAACGTTAGGAACAAAATCCATCAGACCACGGTCACACAGCCCGGAAAACCCACCAGAACCAGTATAAAAGTTCTCTTCACTTAAAATTGTGCTGAACTTCAGCAATGAAAACTTGAAGTGCTGCGAATGGCTGACAACATGCTAATACCTGTTGCTATACCATGCATATACTTCACTAAATCATATTCTCCCTCATGCTTGGACACTTGATGATGGGGTATGGAGCTCCCTGGTGGACATTATCAATCTGTCCCTGAGTTCGTGGTCTTTCAAGGGAGATTAAAGGAGGTAGGTGTGAGACCAGGGGCATAGCTGCAGAAAATGACACTCATAGAAGGAACTAAATTTGTGATCCCTCAAACATTAGCCATCCATTTTTTAGATAATTGCACCAAAGAAATGCCTTCACACACTCATTTCCATTCATATGCAGCATAGGCATAAAATAAGAATCATCTTTACACTAGACATCTCTATCCCAAGGAATTTTTTTCAATTATTTATCATCCCCCTGTCATGCTTCTTCTCCTCCCATCCCCACAAAAGAAAACAGTTCTCTTAATTCTTCCCCATTATTGGAAAAGAAAAGTCTGTGAAGGCTAAAATTGTGTATGAAGGAGGAACTTACTTTTGTGGGCAGGGTTGGGAGGAAATCAATGTGAGAGAGGAAAACACGTGTGCCCTCAGTTCCCCACCCAGCTGCTCAGCCCAGCTTGCTTCAGCCTGGCTTGCTACTGTGCTCTCAGACCTCACCTCAGGGCAGGAACCCAAGGGAGAGGGTTGGTATTTATATTGTGTATGTTCTGTTCCCCAAGTAAACTAAAATCAGGGGCATGTGGCCAGAACAGAGTGTAAGATCCACAGACAAATAAGTAACAGTTCAAAAACGATTTAATAATATTGAAAGTTTAGGATTCTGACTTCTCCCATGAAGTCTGTCTAATAAAAGAATACTTGCAATGCTAGAAATGTTTGGAGATGGTTTGAAGAACTTGCAGACACCAACTCTTTCCTTAACTGCTTCTAAGAAAGTATTTGCTGCTTGTACTGCTTCTGAGATCTACTGGTGCCCTACTTGGACTCTGTTTCCTTGCAATTCTATTGAAATTGGATTACTTAAAATATCATGGATCTTTTACACCTTAAACGTCTGAGATATTGCTGTCTCTAGCCTTCTCCACTTGAATTAAAAACAAATTAAAAACAATTAAAATTAAATTAAATTAAAAACAAATGGTAAAACAGGAACTGCTAACCAATAAGAATGCTATAGTGCTTTGCCTATAGAGCAGTGGTTCTCAACCTGGGGGTCAGGTTTCAGCTACGTATTTCTATATGGAGCACAAATATCCTAGAACATACAATAATGTATATATTTATCCAAAGTTATCAGTTAATAATAAGTCAGTAAAGTTGCATCATAATCGATTTCCAGAAGCAGCGAAAGATAGCGTACATCATCCTGGCAGCTAAATTTTAAATGCTCAGAACAGGGGGGTAATATGTTTTAATTCCAAAAAGAATTTTCTCTTAATCAGAAACCGGGGGCTAAACTAGGGCAATTGTATACAAAACAGCCTGTGATCTACGTGAGAAAACAGTGCTGTGGCTTGCTTTGAGAAAAGTTTTTTATTATTTTCTGCAGTCATTTTCAAGACAAAGCACAAATGTCATACAGTAACCTCTGCCTCTAATTTTGAACTAAAAGCATCTTCCTCCAGAATTGTACAGAGATTATTTATTCATGGAGTACTGAAATAAGAGTAAAAATAATTGATATGCCCTTTTGACTCCTGTAAAATATTTTTTCACATTAAATTACATATAAAAATAACTACTTTGACATTTAGTTTTGATAAATACCCTTCTGCAGCACCAGTCTTCCAGTTTAACTGCAACATGCTGCTTGCATTTACATGCTCTCACCATCAAATCAGTTCCCGCCTCCACTAAAATGACACAAAACACAGAGAGATTTGAAGATTCTACTTATTGGGATTTTCTGAACAATATATATTCAGAGACATACTTGAGTAGGTAGCAGAGATGTGCAGTGGCAAAAATAAAGATATGGTACAGCCAGGAACAAATCTTTCTTCCACTTCCTGTTTCCTGGCTGGGGGATCACCTTCTCCTTTTCCTGCCTCAGCCAGGGAAAGAGGTGTTCAGAGTATAATCCATATCTGTTTACTTCTAAAGCCTAGATCCTGATTTCTTCTATCTTTAATTCTACTTTTAACTCTATTTTCCTTTGTTTGTAGACTATCCCATCAACTTTTAGTCTGCAGTTTTTCTCTTGTTCTTAGGCCCTTTCCGCACGGGTCATAAACAATGTCCCAGGGATGGCAAAAATGCTGTCACTAGGAAGCTGTTCGCATGGGAGGCACTCCCCTCGCTCCCCCCCAGTGGCGCAAAGATCTGCTTTCAAACCTCGCTCCCTGAGCGTGGTTTTTCGGAAGCAGCGTCTTCCAACTGCTACCGTGTGGAAGGCAGCAGCTGGAAAGCACCATTCCCCCCCGTTTCCTGAACACCTTACCGTCCCCTCCGGCCTTCACGCGGGTCGTACAGACCAGGGGACACGCCCGCCCTGCTATGCGACTCCAGAGCTGTCTCCTGATCTGTGCGACACGCCGGAAGGCCGGAGGGGACGGTAAGGCGTTCGGGGGATGGCGCAGCCTCTGCGCAGGCTGCACCGTCTTCCCCACCCCTACTGGGACCATCTGTGCGAACGGTCCCGGGTGTGTGTGTCGGTGTCATTTATACCAACGCACCCTCAGTGTGGCCGTGTGGAAGGAGCTGGGGGATGCAAAGAGAACAAGAACTGGTTGGCTGAAGTGGGACAGAATAATCGGGAACAGACTTCTTTTTAGGGTCCATTTCAACTGTACTATCTCTTTTCTGCTTAACCAATTGGCGGTGAAGTTGAAGACATCCTTCATGTGTTCCTCCTGGATGGATGTCAGATTGGCTTCTGATCAAGTCAAGATTTTCAGCACTTCATGGTGAAATGTCAAGGATCGAGACCCTCCCTGGTTGCTGATATATCTTGGCAGAAGTATTGTCTGTTCTCCAGATGTTGACCTGGAATGCCGATTCTGAAGTGCAATATTGCCAGGAATATTGCACAAACAAATCTCCAATTAGTTGACCACTGCCCCTGTGTGTTCTGGTTCTCCAGGAAGCTCCCTATCCTGACAAGAAAATTAATCATTCAGGAGCCATTATCAGGTCCCAAAATAGCCTAAAATTCCTCTCCCACCCCCCATAAGCAAGTCAAGATGAAACAAAAACTGGAGCTGCCTCAGCTAAAGACCTGGTGGAACATCTGTTTTGCTGGCTGTGCAGAACTGATTGAGATCCCGCAGGGCCCTAGTGTCAGCTGATAGAGAGTTCCACCAGGCCTGAGCCAGGGCCGCAAATGCCCTGGCTCTGGTTGAGCTAACTGGATATCTTTGGGGCCAGGGGCTACCAGTACTGGAAAGGTGTAGTGCCCTCTGAGGGCAGTATGGGGATGCAATCCCTTAGTACCTGCCTTCTTGTACCAAGGGCTGGGAATCACCCACTCAAGATGTCCTCCTGTTCTCAGAGGAGAAGGAGCCTTCTTGGTAAGTATGTATCCAAGGATGTAGGTAATGGGGGGGTTCTCGGGTTCAGACCCCTCATTGCATGTCTGAAGCTCCGCCCCCCTGTTTGTGGGTTTTGTGTATTTTTAAAGGTTTTTGGGGTTTTTGGCCTGCAGGGGGCACAGTTTTTAGGCTAGTGGCACCAAAAGTTCAGGATATCGTCAGGTGACACTCCTGATGATACCAGCCAAGTTTGGTGAAGTTTGGTTCAGGGGGTCTGAAGGCGTGGACCGTGTTCAAAAGGTGTTCCCATCCCCACATTGTTTCCAATGGGAGCTAACAGTAGATGGGTTCTACTCCATTTGAGGGTCCATATCTTTGGACCCCCTGAATCAAACGTCACTAAACCTAGGTGGTATCATCAGGATAGTCTGCTGCTGATACCACCACGGTTTTGTAAAAGTTGGTCCAGGAGGTACAAAGTTATGGACTCCCAAAGCGGGTGCCTCCATCCCCCATTGTTTCCAATGGGAGCTAATAGTAGATGGGTCTACCCATTTGAGGGTCCATATCTTTGGACCCCCTGAATCAAACGTCACTAAACCTAGGTGGTATCATCAGGATAGTCTGCTGCTGATACCACCCTGGTTTGGTGAAGGTTGGTCCAGGGCAGGGGTAGGGAACCTTTAACACTCAAAGAGCCATTTGGACCCGTTTTCCACGGGAAAAGAAAACAC
The DNA here is from genome assembly GCF_021028975.2 of Sphaerodactylus townsendi. Classification (NCBI taxonomy): domain Eukaryota; kingdom Metazoa; phylum Chordata; class Lepidosauria; order Squamata; family Sphaerodactylidae; genus Sphaerodactylus; species Sphaerodactylus townsendi. The sequence goes on along the minus strand of NC_059425.1, from coordinate 122,555,857 downwards.
TTGGAGCCGCAAATAATTTTTGACATTTCTAAAATAAAAGATAACACTATATATATAGGGTTTTTTAACCCTTTTACTCTGCTTCATTCTGAGAAGCAAGCGCATGGATGCGCCTGCCTCTGCTGCCTGCAGGGTGGGTGCAAGGGATGGGCACAAGTTGCTGCTCGGCTCATGGAGCCATACAGTGCAAGGGCAAGTGTAGAAGAGCCGCGATGCAGCTCTCGAGCCGCAGGGTTCCCTACTCCTGGTCCAGGGGTGGTACAGAAAGTTATGGGACTCTCAAAGCTGGTGCCTCCATCCCCCCCGACATTATTTCCAATGGAAGCTAATAGGGAGATGGGGCTACACCTTTGAGAGTCCATACTCTTGGGACCCTCCCTGAACCAAATTTCTCTTCACTCACCTCGGGTGGCGTATCATCAGGAGAGTCTCCCCAAAGACACTCTGGAAAGTTCTGGTACTGTTAGCTTAACAATTGTACCCCTGACAGCAGGCACCCCCCCAAATTTTTCCAGATTCACCTTTAAATCCTACCAACTCGCACAGTAATGGAATTTAAAGAGAGAATCTGAGGTCCCCAGTTTAAACATTGAAAGTGATGTTGTTTCAGGGTGGGATAATTCATCTTAAAACAGTGCATCACTTCTCAATACAGTTGTTTTATCTAGGGGACCTCAGATTCTCCTCTCTTTTAAGGTAGGATTTAAAAAGGAGAATCTGGGCTCCTCAATGTGTAAACACCATTAAAAGTGATGCTGTTTGGGGGTGGATTCCAGCATCACAGCAGTCACCCATGGGGGGAGGGGTGCACAAACCTCACATTTTGCACTGAGCTCCATTTTCCCTAGCTACCCCTCTGCCTGGAGGGGAGAGAGAAGGGACTGCCGGCTGCCAGCTGGGAGCCCAGCCGGTGGGGGAGGCAGGGCTGGCGGGTCAAGGGAGTCTGCCATCCCTTGCCTCAGAGAGCTGCTTTTATAAGCACTTAGGCTGGGGGTGGGGCTTGGGGAGGCATGGCCACGCCCCCAGAGGCAGGTGGGGGCATGGCCTCTCCCCCAACCCCCCCATAAAAATCTATACCTACGTCACTGTATGTATCCAATGGAAAATTTCAGTTGCCATGCTCCCTTCACAGCTATAGTTAGCACTATCTCTTTGGGCCTCTAGTCATAGTATAAAGGTTTGTTTGGTATGAAGTTTGTATCAGTTTTGTGGACTGACCTGAGATACTGATTTTAATATTACTTTTTATTGGTGTGTTGTATGGTTTCCGTGCTGTATGGCCATGTTCTAGTAGCATTTTCTGCTGACATTTCACCTGCATCTGTGGCTGGCATCTTCAGAGAATCCTCTGAAGATGGCAGCCACAGATGCAGACGAAATGTCAGCAAGAAAATGCTACTAGAACACGGCCATACAATGCTATGTCAGGAGAAAATGCTACTAGGACACCGGAAACCTGCCATGTACTGCCATTAGGAGAACACCCCAGTGATTCTGGCTGTGAAAGCCTTCAACATTAGTTTTTATTGGTTTTTATATTCAGTATTGTCTAAATTCAGTTGTTCTAAATTGAACTACTTTAGATATTATTTTAACACTTGAAAGTTTCTTTTCATTGTTGTAAGCTGATTCAAGTACTACTTGAACAGCAAGTCAGTATCCAAGTTTTCTAGATAAACAAAAGCTGGTCTAGTTTACACAACACCATCTATTTCTGTGCACTACAATCAGGTTTGAACTACAAATGTAAAAAAAAAACAGTTTAGCAATATGTTATTAAAGTCCCTCATGAGTTAGTAAGGGAGAACAAGTCATTCATGATATTAGAAGTTCATTTTCTGTGGTTACTGAGAGCAACTGAGGCTTATCTGTGAAAACATCTTTGATTTTATTACAAAAGAATAAGAACAATTAATAATGTGATTGAGCTCTTGTTAGCAATACAACAGGACGACCCCTTCTGCACATGCAGAATAATGCACTTTCAATCTATTTTCACAATTGTTTGAAAGTGGATTCTGCTATTCCGCCCAGTAAAATCCAGCTGCAAAGTGCATTTGAAAGTGGTTTGAAAGTGCATTATTCTGCATGTGCGGACGGGGCTCAGATCCCTATTCTGTATTTTTACAGTACTGCCACCTTTAAAACTGAAAAAAGTGGTATTGTTAAGAATCTGGCAATGATTCAAAATGAATATGAAAATGGCATGTTACTATATTGACTTTATTTATTTACTTAAACTTAATATCTTGCCCTCCTTGGCCAAGGCTGGGCTCAGGGCAGCTCACATATATGTTTAAAACAGCTATATCAATCCCAGTTAATAAATTAATAGATTAAAAGACTTCAATAAATATACAGATGACGATAAATTATATGCAACACACTTCTTCTCTTTTAACGAAACATGTTTGTCTGACTATTTGTCGAACAGCATTTAATGTAACTGTGTCTATTGACGATATGTGGTAGTTGATAGGACTGACTCATAAGCTTATGTTTCTGAACTTCCAAGAACAAAAGCATCGCCCATAATTTACACTTCACAAGTGATGGTGGCTTCAGGAAAGGAAGAATCCTTTGTTCCTTATTCTCTGACTATAGACACTGATCTTGATATTCTACTTGGTAATAAAAAGTTCTCATCTTAACATTGTTCCAAGCAACCTACCTACTTGATTTGCCCAGTACACTTGAAATGTCTGTTAGTACTTTTCCTGTTATCTCAGTTGTCAGTGCCTTCATTTTTTTTGTACTGCCATTAGGAGAATACCCAAAGATTTTCAAAATGAGTGGATTGGATTCATCAGCTAGCAACCATATGGTCTCTCTCTAAATATAGTTTGATAATAATAAAAAAAAGATTACATGATGGGAGACACTGCTTTTTTTAAAAAAAATAATTTTTACCTCATCTTGTCACCTTTTCTTATATTATTATTTCATACTGTTGTTATGATATGAGAGAGTTTTCTTAATGGATTAGATTTGAATAGGGAAGTGAAGCAAGTTTTTAACTATAATATTAAATAGGAAGAGAATAGCCATGGGCAATAAAACCCTTGTTCTGTCACACAGTTAAATCCGATATTTTCTCTCACCAAACCTTTTTTGACAAAAAATTGTGTCCCCACCTCAAAAAAATCATCCTTAAATGATGTTTGCCAGAATCATGGGGGAAGAATTAAGTCTTAACCACAATTAGTGAGGGATTCATCTCCCCTAAGCTTCCTTCTATTGCAGCCTTTTTGCATTAATAGGATCATTTATTCAGATCCTGGAAATATAACGTCAAATACCATTTATTTATTTATTTATTTATTTATTTATTTATTTATTTATTTATTTATTTATTTATTTATTTATTTATTTATTTTTATATGCTGCCCTTCCCCTCACAGGCTCAGGTCGCTTCCAACATTTTATTTATTTATTTATTTATTTATTTATTTATTTATTTATTTATTTATTTATTTATTTATTTATACTTTAGGCTTATATACCTTCTTATATCCCTGGCAAGTATACTGGCCTCCCATGTGGCACTATGCACTAATATATAATGAAGTCACAGTCATAAAACCAAAGTATAATTCGACATTAAAACTTATAAAAGCAGCTTGTAGATTTCAAGCTGCAAACAGTAGCAGCATTTAGTACAAGTAAAAAAATACCATGTAGGTGGCTCTCGGATAACCTAATATCAAATTCTTCTCCTGAGGGAGGAACGGCAGGTCTCGCAGAGAGATGTTGAGTAGGCCCAGATGGAAGAGCCAAAGTAGCGGGGGGCACTATCACGCGCTGGTCCCTCTCCAAAGGCCCTCAAGGAACAGTTTCCGCCTTTGCAGGCCCATGCGTGAACTCTACCAAGGTCTCCAAGAGGGGTCCAATCCGAACAGCTGGTGGAAGAGCGTTCCACCAGGCCGGGGCCAGGGCTGTAAAGGCCCTGGCCCGTGTGGAGGCCAGCCGCATCAAACAAATAATTTAAATTAATTTAAAAGAGAGGTTCATACTTTTCAAATATTTATACTTCTGTACTGGCATTAGGCAGAGTCTTCAGGAAATAAAGTACAATGATATTTTATTATTTGTTTATTTAATTCTACTTGCAGGCCATCTTTCCCTTTGTAGGCTCATGGCAGCTTCAAATACGGGGTCTCGGTAAGGACCCATGATGCTGCATTCTGCACCAGCTGGAGTTCAAGGGTAGCCCTGCATAGAGTTGAGTTGCAGTAGTCCAGTCTAGAGGTGACTGTTACATGGATCACTGTGGCCAGGTTGGGTTGGGATAAGTAGGATATGTGACACTCTACTGATAGGGTAAAGGTAGAAGTTTTGTAAAGTACAAGGAAAAAGAAGCTTTCAAAATGAGTAATGATTGCAAAATGTTTTCTGAAGTTTTCAGGAGCACCTTTTTATGGAATAATCTTTAACACTTGCAATGCACAAAGTGATAAACAGCTGCTGAGATTAATAGTCAAAGCAAAGTTGAGGTATGTAATCAATTTTAAAAACCATTTATTGCAAGTACACTTCAAAGTGACAGAAACCACTGGTATTTTGTAGCAGTTTTAAAAACGGAAGAGTAAATTCCCTATTTCTTTTGGCAGCGTTCAGAAGCACTGTGTTGTCTTTAGGCTCAAGAGGACCCCTTGTCCCTGTAGTACTTTGTGTGGGAATATCAGATAGCCTGTTCCCAGAAGCAAAAGATAGATCTGTATGATATGATGACAGTCCTGGGGGATTTTCCTAAATGTGGTTGAACAACTAGTGGACCTGTGCAATGCAGAGGCCCTTTGAGCTATAGACTTGATCACTCCTGATCATCTTTCTCTGACACTACAGCTTATTTTGCTCATTGGTTCATACCATAACTGGGGGATGATAGAGCAACAGTAATAGAAAACCAAATCTTAGCAAACAAAGTTTAGAGCATATTTATGAGGCTAATCTATGGTGGTAATGACAACGAAGAAATACTCCTTTGCAACCGTTGCATTTATGCAGTGGTATCCAGCAATACTGTTTAGAATTTTAAGAGGCTTTTACATCTGGGTTCCAGGAGCTAACAAGATAACTCTCAGCAGCTTGTGGTGACCATTTCACTAGTAATAAAAAAAGGCATTTTACTGATAAAATCACTGGTATCCATGCAAACTTGGTATTCCACTTTAAAAACAATAAATAACTAATGTCCCCAAGGTGCCAGGTTGTTAGAATCATATACATCCTTGACTCAACAGTGGAACTTTTACTTGTTCTTGACAGAGGTATATTTATTTCCATTGAATGATCAGGTTTGCAGCTTGTGGGGTGTGTAAAAAATTCAATAATTATGTGGGTTTGTAATTTTCAATTATGTGTTGTCCCTGGACAAACAGGTATCTTGAATTGTCCAGATGGCCTCTTACTTTCTAAGGATAGTCCTGTCAACTGGAAAGAACAGAATTTGCATTAATCACATATACTGTGTGTAGGATTATATTACTGTAACATGCTGAATGTGGGACTATCCTTGATGGTTTAGAAACTTCAATACATGGTAGCAAATGTACTAAATAGCAGCCACTATGGAGACCATATGAAGACAGTATTATTCCAGTTGCTACTTGATTTTATCATCATTAAGTAAAACTTATATGTAGGAGAGTATTAAAACTCTACTATGAACTCTCCAATCCTCTGCAGTATTATTTACTGTGGTGTTCAAATTAATAATCCCTTATTATCAAAATTTTCTTTCCTGTTTGAACACAGCACAGAAAAAAAGTGATCATGAGTGATGGAAATTTGAACTAAAAATTCTGTGATTGCTAATCTTTTGTACTCTTTTCTAAATATCTTTCTAACATGGGCAACTCAATTGGGGGGCTGCAATAGAGCACATCTGGAGATGGCACTGCCACACAGCCTCCAAGAAAGCAATCAGAAGTTTGGGCATGAGGAAGAAGAAATTCCTTTCTACCCTGGGAAAGTCAATAGTGAAAAATGACTTGTGTTACCTTTTTTGGTGGCACAAATCTGCACTGCTGGAAGGGGGAGTTCCAGAACTAAAAGTGCATTAGGAGCCAACTATAGCAGTGGCGTACGGGGTCCAAATGGTGCCCAGAAACAAAAAACCCTCCGGTGCCCCCCCTGCGGAGCCCCACTTACTTGCAAGTCAGTGTCACAGTGCTTACACAGTTCCTCGTCCCCCTCACTCACTCATTCTTTCCTTTCCCCGCAGACTTTGAGGCTTGGCTTCAGGGAAGCTGCCTCTCAGGCAGCCTGTCTCTATGACTTCCTTAAAAGGGCAATACTCCAAAGATTGCTTAAGCAGGTGTGCGCCCGGCGTCATGGATGGCCCCATGTCTCAATAGGCGGTACGCCACTGAACTATAGTCAGGTTCGCCTCTGGGAACGCCACCGGAATGCCCTCCTCCATGCTGGCATTGTAGTAGCAGCCAGCTTCCACAGGGCCCAGCTTCTGCATGACGTTGGTGACACAGCACAGGCGCAGCCCCTCTTCTGCTTCCAATGTGGGCAGCTTCAGCCCCCCTTTTGGATTGTACAGTTATAGTTAGTGACGACAACTAGATTTTGTATTACAAAATTTTTGATTTGTGCTTTCATTAGCATAACATACTGGTTTTGAACTACGTTAAGGCCATTGTTCAGTATGGGTTTAAGAATGAATTACATTTCTGAAGAACCCTAGGACTTTTCTTGGCATCATTCCATGTAGTTTCAAACAAGTCTCAGTCCTAATGTATCTTGGACTGAGTTAATGAAGAAGCACATGTATCTGAAAAACATTCTTTCAATGAAAAACGTGACAAGGTAAGGGATTTCAGTGAAAGTTACAACAGTTAGGACAGAGCAAAGAAATTACAAAGAGAAACAAAGAAGTGGAATAAAAATTAACTCTTGAACTTGACAACCTAGAGAATAGGGAGAAGAAAAATAATGCGCATATAAGAAGAATTAGAGAAGGAGGCAAGAAAGCTCAGTGACTTTTACACAAAAGTGGCTGAAAGAAATGTTAGATTATGATAATCATAGGGAAAAGGTTCATGCTTATTATTTTGCCAGCATCATGGAATTAGATTCAGAAGTTTTTACTGGATAGGAAAGATTCTGGGGAGAAAGCCAAAAAGAACAATGAATTGGCCATTATGTGCCAGAAAATGTCTTTTGAAACATTTTCCTTTTTGGCTGTTAAACTAAGATGGGCATCAGAGAACAATGAGGCACTAAGAAAATTTTCTTCATTGCCGATGGTGTTTAGTTTGCTTTGTGATGCCCGTCCACAGAGGAAAAATGCTAAGAATACACACATGATGGATATTAAAATAATAATATTCTCTTCAAGAACTTGGTGATTCCATATATCCAACAGGGAAAAGTATATTAACTTCAATAATGATATTATATGTTTGAAAATATGAACAAAAGTACATATAAAATAATGTATTGTGAGTATCTCTTTTACATTCCAATCTTAACTACCTTTTATATGGAAGAAACCCACCTTAAAAATGTTGCTGTAGATTCCTAGCAATCAGCTTCTGTGGCTCATCTATCAAAGGACTCAAAAACTGTTCTGGTAAGTTTAAGGAATAAATTCTTCATGTGTATTTAATAAAAGAAAAAATAATGGAAATTAAAAAATATATCTCTTACAAATATCTGCCTCACTGATAAGTACAAACATTGGAAACAGATGGTGGAAAGGAAACAGACCAAAAAGAAACATCAAAGACAAAAAGTATGTTACTGAAAACAACTGTGGTTTTTGCAGACATAGCAGAAAGTAAGCAAGCCTCATTTATTTTTCTATTACTTCTCCCCAAAGCAGGTCAAAAGAGAGTAAGAGTGTGTTTTTGCTCCACAATCATAAGCATGTTTACTTGGAAGGAAGTACTGTTGTCCTTAATGGAGCTCCCTCTATAACCAGCGTGCACAGCATTGCAGCCTTACCAACTCACCCTCTTCCTGTCTGATTGGAATTATCAGTTATGCCTCCAGCATTATCTGTCACACTTCTAGCCCCATCCTTCCTGCATGGAGTTCAAGGACGCATATGTGTCATCACCCTTCATTCTGACAAGAGTTCAGCCATAATTGCTATTTGTTTCTATGTAGCACTCAGTGATGCAGGTCATATAGGGTTCCCATGTGTAGATCACTGTAGCTCTTTTTGTCTGTTGAAGGACTAAGCATATGCTGCCGCAGCTTCTCACCTTACTTATCTGTTACTAGTGGGGCCCAGCCACGTGTTGCTGTGGCTTATTGTGGTGAAATGGAAAAGGAACAGTAGCAGCAAATCAATTGCAGAGGTCAGCAGTACCTGCTCATGCAAACACGCAGCCTGATACTGTGTGATGTCATTGATGTGTGTGCCCGCATTCCTTGGGGGGGGGGGAATGGAAAGGCACCCCTCCCACACATCTAGGCTGGCTGGTCATGATCCTTTACCTGGGAGTAAGTTTGGTTGGTGGCAATGGGTGTCGCTTCTGAGGAAACTCCTTCTCTGAGGGCGCTGACGCAGCCATTCAAAGTATGTCACAGTTGCTGTACCGAGCTTACTCCTGAGTAATGCGTGCCTGGTTTTCTTAACTGTAACCGCAGTATTCAGGGAATCTAGGGTGCCTGGCCCCCTCCTCTCCGGGTCCCTTGCATGTCAGCCTCTCACTCTCTTCCTCTCCCTCACTCTCTTCTCTTCCCCTTTGCATGCCACCCCTTCTTCCCTTCCTTTTCTCCTCCAGCTAGGTGGGTGGGTCATATCAAGATGCTGGGCCCCCTGCCTCCCTCTCCCTTTGCAATGCCACCCCCTCACTGCTCTCCAACTTCTCTTCCCTTGCATGCCTCCCACTCTGTCCCTTTCCTCTCCCTCCCTCTCTTCCCTTGCATGCCACCCCTCCCTCTCCCTTCCCTCTCCCTCGTGTGTATGTGTGTGTGTATGTGTTTCACTTCCACTCAAGTTACTGCCTATGTGTACTTGGTACTGTTTTCACTGCTCATATCTGGCCATCTGAGTGAACATTCTAAGCAGCACGAACATTCTAAGGGTGACAGTTACACACAGGCAGCTGCATGTCCTTCACCAGGGAGCGCCAGGAAAAAGATGTTTTACCTGGGCCAGGTGTGAAATTTCAGGTTTATGAACATCTAAAAACACTCTCGCCTGGCTGACTATAGTGGCTGGGAATTTTCAGAGGAATTGGCCCAGCAGTTACTGAGGTATACTGTCATCAACAAAAACACTGTTAGCTTTTTATATATATAGATTTTGGTAGACCATCACTTGTAAATGCTCAGCTAATAGCAATTATCAGTGACACAGAAAAAAAGACACCAATTAGGTAGCAAGCATTAGTTTATCGTGTAAGCTGCATACTTGAACCTCTTCCAACAAGTCCTGAAATAACTTTTTTCCTGCCTTTTTTTAAAACTTTGCATTGAACAACCAATTAGATGTTATCTACTGGAGAATTTAAACACTGTTTTTGTGACATTTTGGTTCGTCTTAATAAAAGATTTTTTTATTTTTTTCCCTACAGACAACTACCTAGTATTTGCCTATTGTGGGGAATTCAGCGGTTGAAGAACACTTCAAATATGATGTTCAAATGGAGCCCTGCTTGTGAGAATAGTTCGCCTTTCAGCCACTAACTAATATTACCAAATTTAGCTTCCATTACTCTTTACCCAGTGTAACCTCTCAAGATAATTTTCAGTTTTAGTATAAAGCTACCTCCTTTCCCTTTCTCTATCCCCCCCGCCGCCCAGTCTTACATGGGACCTGTTTTAGAGAAGGTTGAGTAATTGCTGTCTTTTATAATCACAAGAGAGAATGACCATTTTTTTCTCTATCATTTGTTGTCCTAGCAATCTCTAGAGCAGAAGTGTCAAACATGCAGCCACATCTGCCCCCTTGAGATAGTCTATAGAGAATACAAAGGTGGAGGTTGTGAACTAGTAATCAAAACTGTGACCAATACACAAACAATAGCTGGCAGTCAGTAAGACTGAATAGCTTAATACTTTACTCAATCACTAGTGTGAACGAAGTCTACAAGTGGGGCCATTAGAAAACTAATGCTCCAGTCTCCACAAATATATGTCAAAGCATACAATCATTCAACAATTCATATAAATTAAAGCCAGAGGTGTACAGGAGAAAATGGTGCCCGGAGACATCTCTTCTCCGGGCACCCCACACACACCTCAGGTGGGACCCATGGCGGGCCTCGCCCCACAGTTCGGCCCTCCTCCCGGCTGGACTCCAAGCCGACAGCAACTGGAAGGATCCGTACTGGGGCCTTTGCTTTTATAAGCTTGGGGGTGGGGTCAAGATTTAGTTTGCACCCACCATTCCATTTTAAGCCTACAAACTGCAGACTTGGGGCTTTCCCATTAAGCACAGAAACATCTTATTCCCCACACCTTGTACTGAACTTCCAGCCTGATAAAATGTTCTTGAACATTTCAAACCTTGCACACTGTTCTATGATAATGTGGCTGATCCTAATTAAAAAAGCACTACACAGCATTTTTTAACATGACAAGATGATCTGTTATCACAGCTGGCGGGGGGGGGGTGAAGGAAAAGAAGAAGAAGAAGAGTTTGGATTTATATCCCCCCTTTCTCTCCTTCAGGAGACTCAAAGGGGTTTACAATCTCCTTGACCTTCCCCCTCACAACAAACACCCTGGGTGGGGCTGAGAGAGCTCAGAAGAGCTGTGACTAGCCCAAGGTCACCCAGCTGGCGTGTGTGGGAGTGTACAGGCTAATCTGAATTCCCCAGATAAGCCTCCACAGCTCAGGCGGCAGAGCGGAGAATCAAACCCGGTTCCTCCAGATTAGATACATGAGCTCTTAACCTCCTACCCGAGGAAGACAAAGAAATTTAAACTTAAACTGTACTCAGAGAAGTGTGGAAACCGTATTACTAACACAGAGCTACAACTAATAAGGAGATGCAAAATCAGCTGCCAAGGCTTGAAGAAACCATAACGGACACATGGCAAAAGTGTGGACCAAATAAAGGGCAGAAAGAGAGGGCTTCTGCAAATGAACGTATGGGCCTTTTTGGCAGGAAGAATTCGACGAAACCGCGGCAGCAACTATTTGCCTTCTGAGGGTGGGAACCACCAGGGTGAATCCTCTCCAATAACCACACTGGACACTTAGCTGGGATAAACATTTGGCCATAGCCATTTTATTAGCCAACCACAAAACAGAAGCGTGAGGCGTAGCATGGGTCTTGATCTGGCCTGTCTGTTTCATAGCGAAGCTCCAATGGGCGGATGCCCTGTATTGGACTTCGCTCCGCTGAAGGGCTCTGCCGGGCGGACGTTCCTGGCAAGAGGTGATCCCCATTTGCCAGTTCGGCAGGGCGGTTGCCTCTTGCTGCCATCGGCACTTCCAGATCATTACCCATGCACCACCACCAAACGGCTATGACAGAAAAATGCAACAACCGGACAAATCCAGGGAGAGGTGGGTGGGCAAATCGCTGGCTGGCTGAAGCACATGGCCAGAACAAAGGAGGGCTTCCCCTTTAAAGGGTCAATCTGCCCTCCCCCTTGGCGACGTCAGCCCTTGCCCAACATGGTTGGCTTCAGGCCTCCGCTCTCAGTCAGGGCGGAAGCGTCACCCTTTGGCTCCACCCTAATCCTAATTCCCCAGGAGGCAAAATCGCAAAGAGGCCGGTGGGTGATTCACAGCTGTTCTTTGCCTTCTGAGGGTGGTAATAAAACCACCAGCGTGAATCCTCTCCAATAACCCCACTGGCCACTTAGCTGGGATAAACATTTGTCCATAGCCATTTTATTCGCCAACCACAAAACAGAAGCGTGAGGCGTAGCATAGGTCTTGATCTGGCCTGTCTGTTTCATAGCGAAGCTCCAATGGGCAGATGCCCTGTACTGGACTTCGCTCCGCTGAAGGGCTCTGCCGGGCGGACGCTCCTGGCAAGAGGTGATCCCCATTTGCCGGTTCGGCAGGGCGGTTGCCTCTTGCTGCCATCGGCACTTCCAGATCATTACCCATGCGCCACAGCCACAAGAGCACGGGGGCCTGCCCCCGGCTCCCGCCAAACGCTTCCTAGCAACCCAGCCAGTCCTGCAGCGCTCCCTGTATTGCGCGCAACCACAGGTCCATCCCTCGTTCAGACAGGTCCATCCCTCGTTCAGATAAATAGCCATTTCCCGAAAGGAGATGGCCGGATGGGCGATGCTCCTGCCGCCAGCTGCCAAAACGAACCAGGAGACTGCCCGGCAGATCTTCTTCCTGGCTGTGTTCACGCGCCCTGGCACCCTGGCCCCGCGCCAAACCCGCCTTTCCAGCAGCTGGGACCAAAAAATCACGGTGCCCGGCAGAAGCAGGGGCAGTGCCGCGAGACTGGACAGTATGTCGTGGAGAAGCTGTATCCGTTTCATCTCGGGCAAATTGTTTTCCCCCAGCTGGATGATAACCGCGTGTGGCGTGCCACGATGTTCCCGGGTCTGGCGGAGCTGTTGCAGGAGCGATGCCCAGCGCGTGCCTCGAATCCCCACCCAGTGAACAGTCACCCGTGGTTGCAGGCCCAATGACTCTCCCCATCCGGAGGTGGCCGCGTAGCGAGATGCCCAAAGCACGATGCTATGGCCCACGATCCAGACCTGCCGGCCTGCATGACCTGTCAGGGCTTAAACGTAGAGAATTAGTGGGAGGGGAAAGGTCGAACGTAGCTCTTATATGCAGAGGATCGCCACCTGCCCAACTCCTGGATCCCTGGTCCGGAATACCCCAGGCACACCCCATTGGCATGGCTTTGTCTACATACCAGCACCCCCCAAACTTGAACCCCAGGAGGCAGAAGTCCTCGGGGTGGATGGGGAGAAGCCAGAAGGCGGACTGTATGTCGCATTTTGCCAGCAGGGCCCCGGGCCCACAGGACCGGATAATGGCTACGACATGGTCCAGTGATGCATATTTAACCGAACAGAGATGGGGGTCGACGCCATCGTTCACTGAAGCCCCGCGCGGGTAGGAGAGGTGGTGTATAAGCCTGTACTCCCCCGGTGCCTTCTTGGGCACCACCCCGAGCGGGGATACCCGCAAATTAGGGCAAAGTGGTTCGCGAAGGGTCTCCGCCAACTCTCGCCTGCTCTTTGGCGACCTCGGCTATGCACCATGTTGGGCATGGCCTGGGCGCTGACGGATTTAAGGTTTCCGCTAAACCGTGAGCTGCCACATCGGGGCCCGTAGGGGATGCGGAAGCCCTGCAGAAAACCTTCATGAAGGTATCTTGCCGCCTGCCTGTTGGGATATCGCGCCAGCCACGGCAACATGGCAGGGAGGGAGACCGGCGTGTTGGCCAAGCACGGCAGGGCCCCGGCTGGGGCCGCCTCATCTTGTGGAATTAGCTGGCCCGGACCCGCCTGCTCCCTTGGCTCCGGTGTCAGTGGCGGGCCGGGCACCTCGAAAGGGGTGTTTGCCTTTCTGGCAGGATTCCCTCGGGTGCCTGCCATGACACAGGTCGCATGCATGTTCGAACTTGCATACGGAGCGGGTGCACTTTCCTTGATTATATTCCCAACATACTAGCCGCCCCCGCCCCTTCTTAGCACCCCCAGACCGTTGCCCACGGGCCTGGCCCTGCTTGGTGAATGCCTGCACCTTAAGGGTCCAGATGCGTTGTTCGATGACGTCCCACCGGGCAGTGGCTGAGTGGGAGGCCGAACGGCGGAATTCCTCATCATACTCAATGGTCGCCGCGTCCCCAGCGATGCACCTGGCCTCCAGCACGTTGCCCATGTGCTCCCAAAACTGCCAAGCCCTCAGGGGGAAGGCTGCCAACAGCATGGCGGCATAAACCTGATACCCATTCAACCAATTGTCGAACGTGCGGTCCACGCGCTGCCGCTTCGCGGGCCTGTGCCTCTTACCCGTGACCGCTGGCTGCCCCGATGGCTTGGCCATGTCAAAGATATCGACATAGTACCCTGCCAGGGCCCGCTCCCTGATCCACCTTGCCATGTGCCACCCTGGCGGGCAGCTGAGCTCCCCCCCCCCGTCGCTAGCGGGAGGGATGGGGGACCAACCCCAGTCAGGCCCAACCGTTCCTCCGCCCGGCGGGCGAGCCAATCAGGGAGCACTGGGATGGCAGCCCTGTCATACCAGAACGTGCCATCAGCATCTGCCGCGTCGTCCACCGGGTCATACTCACTTTCAGACGATGAGCTCTCCGAGCGCCGGCGTGATGCGCAGCAGCGTGACGAAGATCTCCATCGCACCTGTCGACGAGCTGTGGCCATCCCGGCCTCTCCATCCCGGTCGGACTCGAACAGGCCCGCTTCTGTAGTGTCACCTCTCCTGCGGGGAAGAGAGAACCTCTCCCCCCGTGCGGGGCCCCACCTCGTTGTGCAGGCCGCTGTTCGTGCTCTGGCGGGGGAGGCGCTGGCAGTTAGTGGGCGGACCAGCGTATTTCCTCCTGAAGGCCCTGGCCATATCCTGGACCGCCTTTGTTGGTTGTACCATCGGTGGGATGCTCTCGCATACCCCGCTGGGCAGAGGCGAAGGGCTACCATGGGGACCATCCGGGGACATAAAAGCCCCGGCGCCACCTTGTGGTGGGCGCAAAAATTGCAGGTTCAAGCTTGGTGGCTTTTTTTTCATTTTCAGGTTTTGTTTTCACTTGGGCATTCGCAGGGGGGGGCGCAGTTTCTTTAGGGTTGTGGCACCAAAACTTCAGGCTATTGTCAGGGTGATTCTCCTTGATGACAATACCACAGTTAATTCAGGAGTTGTTTGGGTCCAAAGCTATGGGACCCCAAAATGGGTGACCCCATACCCATTGTTTCCAATGGGAGCTACAGGTGAATGGGCTAGGTTTCATTTTGAGGGTCCATAACCTTTGGACCCCCCCTGAATCAAACTTCTCACTCAAACCTAGGTAGGAATCATAGAAGACAGTCTCCTGAGCTGGATACCACTTCTGAGCCTATGGGTTGGTGAAGGTAGTCTAGTTATGGGACCCCCAAAAGGGTGTTCCATCCCATTGTTTCCAATGGGATCTAATGGTAAATAGGGCCACCCTTTGAGTGTGGGTCCATAACCTTGGGCTTCCTGAACCACAAACTTCACTCAAACCTGGTGGTTTCAACAGAGAGTCTCCCGAAGACAGCCTAAAAAGTTTGAAAATGTTAGCTTTAAACATTGCTCCTCCGACAGGCAACCCTCAAATCTTCCTCCCCAGGTTCTCTCTCTTCTTGGAGTGGATTTAAAGGGAGAATCTTTGGCTCCCTAGATTAAAAAAAACCATTGGAAAGTATTGCTGAAGGCTTTCAAAACCAGACTAATCCGAGTAGTTGTATTTTATTAGGAGTGGTTGTGGTTCAGTGATCCTTGTTCCTAACGCATCAGACTGCATCTGTGGCTGGCATCTTCAGAGGTGTATCACAAAGACAAGTCTGTTATAAGAGAAGGCTGACACAGTGTATACCAGGACTTCTCTCTGTGATGCACCTTTGAAAAATACTTTCAGCCAAAGATACAGATGGCAAACATTAGGGAACAAGATATACCAGACCACTCTAGCCACGCAGCCCAGAAAAACTCATTACATATCAATCCTTGAAAATGATGCTGTTTGGGGTGGGGGAATCTAAATTCCTGAAACAGCATCACTTTCAATGTTGTTTAAACTAGGATTCCAGAGTATCTCCTTAAGGTGGATTTAAAGGAGAATCTGTTTCAGAGCGTTTAAACAACATACTAAAAGTGATGCTGTTTCAGGGTGGGATTCCCCGGCCTCTCCAAAAAAAAAATAACATCACTTTCAATGTTGCTTTAAAACTAGGGAGCCCTGGGTGTGTCTTAGATTTGTGTGTGGGGCATGTTCTATAATGCGATGGTGACTTTGAGATGACCTGGTGCAAAAAATGTTGTTTGTTCGTGGTGGGGGGAGGGACGCTGCCCGTATGAGGGGGGGGCGCAAAACTCAGATTTTGCCCCGGGCTCCATTTACCCTAGCTACACCCCTGCCTGCCAGGGGTCAGCAGGGGGAGGAGGGGCAACCGGGCCCTGGTACGGCCAGTACCCATGGGGTGTCACGGCCGAGCCCGGGACTCCCCACTGGGCCGTCCCTGGACACTGGGCCGGCCAGCCCCCCATCCACGGGCATCACTGTACCAAGAGGCGGCGGCCTGAGGGGGAGGCCAGGGCCAGTCCTGCGACCCGGGAGGGGAGGAGGGGAGTTGGGTGCCCCCGAGGACCTCCGCGCCTGGCCCTGGCCAGGCCGCCAGGGGTGACCCGAGGGTGGCCGCTGGCGCTGTTGCCTTGCGCCTGGTACCCCCGGCCCCCTGGACGGACCCCGTACTCGTTGGCTTGGTACGTCGGAGCCCCCTGGTGGCTTCCCAAACGACCCCTTGTGCCTTGAGGGAAGCGCCTTCCCGCTGTGGCTGGGTGGTGGAGTCGGCAAGAGCTCCCGATTGGCTCCCCCCCCCGGCCCCAGACGGGGACAGTCCTGGTTACACCCTCCAGTGGGGCCGACTCTGCCCTGCGCTGCAGGTGTGCCATGCTTGGGCGGGCAGGCGATGGGCGTATGTGACCACCTGTGGGTAGTCAACTGAGCTTCCCTGGGCTCGCACTGGGCAGCGGAGAGGTGGGGGTGTGGAGAGCGAGCGCCAAGGCCCCTGCCCCATGAGCGGGGGTGGGGCGGTGGCGGCCGAGCCGCCGGTGAAGTGCTCGCTTGCCCGGCTGCCGGAGCGCTCCCCTGCCCGGGTGCCGGGAGGGGAGCGAAGAAGGCCCGCGGCTCGGTCAGCCGGCTGCGGGCGGGAAGGCCTTGTCCCTGGCGAGCGGGGGTGGGGCGATGGCGACCGGGCCGCCGGTGAAGTGCCCGCCTGCCCGGTTGCGGCCGCGGGCGGAAAAGGCCCCATCCCCCGCGAGCGGGGGCGGGGCGGAGGCGGCTGGGCTGCCGTTCGAGCGCCCCCTTGCCCGGGCGCCGGGAGGGGATCAAAGAAGGCCCGCGGCTCGGCCAGCTAGCCGCGGGCGGGAAGGCCTCGTCCCCGGCGAGCGGGGGGGTGGAGGCGGCTGGGCCGCCGTTGGAGCGCCCCCTTGCCCGGGCGCCGGGAGGGGAGCGAAGAAGGGCCGCGGCCCGGCCAGCCAGCCGGCCGCAGCCGCGGGCGGGAAGGCCTCGTCCCCTGCAAGCAGGGGCGGGGCGGAGGCGGCCGGGCCACTGCCGGAGCGCTTCCCTGCCCGGTTGCCGGGAGGGGAGCGAAGAAGGCCCGCGGCTCGGTCAGCCGGCTGCGGGCGGGAAGGCCTTGTCCCCGGCAAGCGGGGGCGGGGCGATGGCAGCCGGGCCGTCGGTGAAGTGCCCGCCTGCTCGGTTGCGGCTGCGGGCGGAAAAGGCCCCATCCCCCGCGAGCGGGGGCAGGGCGGAGGTGGCTGGGCCGCCGCTGGAGCGCTCCCCTGTCTGGGTGCCGGGAGGGGAGCGAAAAAGGGCCACTGCCAGGCTAGCCGGCCGGCCGCAGCCGCGGGCGGGAAGGCCTCATCCCCCGCGAGCAGGGGCGGGGCGGAGGCGGCTGGGCCACTGCCGGGCGCTCCCCTGCCCGGTTGCCGGGAGGGGATCGAAGAAGGCCCGCGGCTCGGCCAGCGGGAAGGCCTCGTCCCCGGCGAGCGGGGGGGGGGAGGCGGCTGGGCCGCCGCTGGAGCGCTCCCCTGCCCGGGTGCCGGGAGGGGAGCAAAGAAGGCCCGCGGCTCGGCCAGCCGGCTGCGGGCGGGAAGGCGGAAGCCGCTGAAGCGGTCCCCTGCCCGGTTGCCGGGAGGGGAGCAAAGAAGGCCGGAGGCCGCTGGGCCGCCACTGAGGCGCTCCCCTGCCCGGCGCCGGGAGGGGAGAGAAGCAGGCAGCGGCCGGGCCACCGAAGATCGCGGCCCGGCCATGCCGGTTGGGGCAGAGGGCGCCGGGGAACCCCGCCCTGGAACTCTGCGCCCAACTGCGGGCCCGGTAGAAAGGGGAACCCCCAAGGGCAAAGAACCCCAAAATTCAGCCCACCAACAACCAGCCTGACCCCAGCGTCCCACAAGCTTTATTGTTCCAGCCATACTCACACTCGCGCACAATCGGTAGTTCCAATCGTCCAAATCGCTGGCTGGCCGAAGAACATGGCCAGAACAAAGGAGGGCTTCCCCTTTAAAGGGTCAATCTGCCCTCCCCCAGGCAGAAGCGGTCACCTTGGCTCCACCCATCCCACCCCCAGAGGCAACGGCAGCCGGTGGGTGATTCACAGCTGTCTTTCCTTGCCAACTGATGCTAAAATACATATTTGTACTCCCGGGTCGACAGCTATTTGCCCAGTTGCGTATGGGTCGAGAATATCTCAAAGGTAAAAGGAAAAGCTTCGACTGACTCCCTTTGATAGGTGGACACACCCACTTCACTTGAACTTATTACTCAGTATTCGAAGAACCGTTGTTGCTAGGATGAAGTAAGGGCAAAAGCTTCAGAGACACTTGTTGGGCATGCTCAGTTCTGTCACGCATGCTCAGTCTCAGAAAGACAAGAGCGAGCCGGCAACTTTCATGGTACTCTGGCTACAGCAGCAGGAGAACAACGAGCCCACCTGACGACCTTCCTTCGTACCTGACAGATCCTCCGATAAGGTTTATTCCCCCCCCCCCATTACCTTGAGGAAACAGGAGCCCGACGTGTGGAAAGTCCCCTAGCTATAACTAAGCGAGGCTTATGTGTGCGCGTGCGCGTGTATATGGTTGCAATGGTAACAGGCTGCACGCCCGGAACTGGCTGACTGGAGCAGGTATTGGTAAAGGTCTGGTGTAATTTCCTGAGTTCTTCTTTAAAGAAAAGCAGGAGCTCCAGAGAGTTTTCTGTGCTGTCGACCTTAGGTCTTTAGCAGGTTGATCACGTGCGTCCGGCTTCACTTGCACACTTCTGAATCTTGGGGTGACGAAATAAAAATGGCAATCTGAATGCACTGTTTTCTAGACGATAAATAAAAGACACGTGTAGATATATTGTCATTTCTCCGTAGATGAAGGCAGAATCATCTCAACCAGCATGTTGTGCATTCTTTTTAACTGTTGCGGATAATAAACATATTTATTCAGCCGTGCACATAATAAGCACAGGTTCTTTGGTATGTTTTGCTGGATTTTTTAAATGTTAAACTAGGTAATTGTGAATCTAGAGAACAGTTCTGAGCCATCTAATTACCTCTTGTGATATTTGCAGCTGAGTTCCTGTGATGCTTCGGTTCCCCGTTCCTGAGCCCCGGGGCCGGGACCAACCCTCCTTCCCCTGCCCAGGCGTTGTTGTGCCCGTCCTCGCTTCCGGTCTCGGGGGAGCGGTGTAGAGAAGCCAACTTCTTTAGCCACAGGGTGAGGGTCCCTCGGCGGCTGACCCTAAATCTGTGCTCCCGCTCCCTGTTCTGTCCCTTCGAGCTTCCTCCTCACCAGCCTGGCTCACGCCACCTTTCTCTGGTCTCCTGCTCTTTGCTCTCACGCTGCGCCTCCGCTCCATTCTCCGAACTTCACCCCCCCCCCTTCCCCGATGCCCCTCCGGCCTCCTTTTATCTCTTCTTCGCCCCTTTCCTGGGCCCAATCCGAGCCTTCCCCCCGCCCCGCACCGGCCGTCTCTCGGCCCTCTTAACCTTCGCCCCGCCCCCTGGGTCAGGGACGGGGCTGCGGGGCCGGTCTGCTGGCCGGCGGCGGAGGCCGTTGCTCTCCCTCCGGTCTCCTCGCCCGCCGGGGTGTTGAGGCGGTCCTCCGCGCCCGGCCCCTTCTGCGCCGTCTTCGGGGGCCTCTGCGAGTCCCGCGACCCTTTCTAATCCGTTTGGCACAGCAATGTTCACAATGTACCTGGAGGGTTCACAAGCTGGGGTCCTGTGTGAGCCAACCCGGTGACTCCAGGACCAGCCTGTGAGTTGGAGCAAGGTGTATACTTTTTTATTTGTCTAAACTATATGCTTGTGTTTCTTTTTAAAATGCTTTGCATACACTGGGCGGGGGGGGGGGGGGGGGCAGGGTAGCAAAACCAGCTCAATTGTCAGTAAGAAATCTGCCTTTGTAGAGTATTTTTAAAGCATTAGAAAACAGTGAACAGCACAGATAAAAAAAGTTTATCAAATTATTAAATTTCTTAATGGTCTTAGAGTGCTATCTGGGGGTGGGGGTGGGGGTGGGGGTGGGGAAGAGCTGTGGTGTAACCCTGCCATTGCATCAATAGGGGCTCTGCAGCGCTGAGCCAGCACTCCTCTGCCTCAGGAGCCTTTGCCACAGGGGTGATCCCAGGGAGGGAGCTGGCTAGTCTGCTTCCTGAGGCCCTCTGGCCTGGGAACACCCCCTTCAACTGGCATAGATTTACACCAGCTATTTGTGAGGCACAGCCCATTGGGCTGCATAGTGTGGTTGCATGGTGGCCAGAAATAAATGTCTCGTTTTGGCCATGCCGTGTGTAACGGGATGTCCTTATATTCCGGGCGAGGGAGAGATATTATCCCACCGCTAGCCACCAATTGTAACGGGACGTGTGGCCTACAATCAAGGTTCCCACTAAACTGACCAGTGGGGTTTCCTTTGCCACCCACAATACCCCAGGCTAGTGTTCAGGGATCTTCTTTTTACTCTGCTGCCACCATTAAAGAGAAGGAACTAGGAATCCCAAAACTGCTGCTGGCTGCCAAATATATAAAGGATCCCAACTCACATTCGCTCTTGGTTTGAGTGGAATGTCCTTCAGAGTCCCTAAATCAAAAAAAATGGAGGGAACTCAAATTCCTTCGGATTCTAGCCACACAAACAGGCACTCTTCAGTCTCTCACACACAAACGCAGGCTGGCATGAGGGTAATTGGAACACAACACATTAAATTTATTTTGCACCAGAGGCGGTCAATTTTTTCCTGCCGCAATGGAAGTTTTTCAGTTAAAACTACTGCCACAATTACTTTACAGAGCTCCAATCTGGGGAGCAAAAACCGCTGAGAAATTAGAGAGTGTTCAATCTTTGTTTTTTCGTCGTGTATTGGGTCTTCCAAACTCAGTCACGTATCAAGTTCTTTGTTTAGAAACCGGAGCCAAGACGATTTTTTCCCGGGTTTGGCTTTCTTTGTTTAAATACTGGTTTCGCTTTATTTTAGATTCCTCCCCGGCAGTCTGACATATCTTCTGTTAAGCTGACCACTTCCACTCCACCTTGGCACACCAAAATTATCAATCAAATAAACAACATAGGTGTATCTTTGGACCAACTCCTCTACTGATGGATCTTAAAAAACAGGCTTTCGGAGTTTTGAAACAACGTACTCTTGACATTGAAGGGCAGCTTCTCACAGCTGGAGCCTGCAGAACTTGTTCTCCCACATTTTATGGCATTTCACCACCATTGCCGGGTTTTATGGCTAAATATCTGAGTAATTTAATCAATCCACATCTCCGTAGATATTTTATGCTTGCTCGGCTTAATGTGCTACCGACTGCCCAAACAAGAGGCAGATATCATGGCATCCCACAGGAGAACAGGACTTGTTCCTGTGCAGCGGGCCTACCCGAAACAACTGAACAATGCGGTTCTTCATTGTAAAGATTTGGCAGTCTATCGGTTGCTTTTTCTCGAGGCCATCTTGAAGAAATTTTCAGTGAGATCAGACAAGGAAATAGTTTCATACTTGCTTAGTGACCATCATCCCCACACTACTGAATCAGTTGCCAGGTTTTTAACAAAGGCACTTGGATTAAGGGTGAAACCTTTGTGTAAATTTTAGTCAATTGGTTTTAACCTAATTTGTATTTTACCACTTTTTATATGCCATTAAAGGTATTGTATTTGTAATTTGTAAATTTATTTTGAAAACAAAAGAAAGGCTTCTTTAACTGGCTCAGAGAGGTACTTACACTTGATGGTTTCAGAGAGGTTCTTTTCACTTAAAAATTACAGAGCTTCAGATGTTACTTAGGTTTCACACACACACAGACACACGCAGGTGTCTCTTCAGGAACAATTTTGCTTTAGATCTACTAAATTTCTTCACAGACAGACACTAGTCCTTTCTGTTCTACAACCCACTGAACACACACACACACACACACACACACACACACACACACACACACACACACACACACACACACACACAGAGTCTATGCCCTGTGAGATTCTGTCATACAAAGCCACTCTCTCTCTCACTAATCCCAGACTGACCTCACTGCCACTGGATCGGGCCTTCCCAAGACTGGTGTTATACTGGGGTAGGACAGACTCTAGGTCTGGACAGTGTTTATTGTTGTGGAAATGTAGTAGAATGCCTACAAATTGTGTTTGATTAAAAATATTAATTTGTATGAACCAAAGATTTCTAAGAATCAAAATGGAGTTTCTGTATAGTGACCAGCAGGACTGCATGTAAGAAGCAGGTCAAAGGGCATGTTAGAAGCTTGTCAGTGATTATGCAGGCAAGCAAAGATAAATATCTTTAAGATCTTGTCACTAAAGGTTAATACGTGACAGAAGACATATACTTTATAACTTTGTTTTTGTCAGAACCAGCTATAGGGGATAGCTACATGAATAAACAGAATCATAAAAGAGATCAGAGGTTAGAATAGAAATTAATGTGATTAGTTAAATGGAAAAAGTGTTTTTCTATATATGTTAAATGAACACAGACATGATAATGAGAGATTCATATTTATTGGTATGTTACTATAATTCTATTGTATTAGAATCAAAGGTACAATTGTTAGAATCAATGTTTGTATAATCTGTTAAAGTTAAATCATTTCAAACTGGGAAAAGGAAAGTTTTATGATCTAAAAGAATGTAAAAGCCTACATACCCTGGGGAGGTATCTCTCCTCAGGAGCAAACTTATAAAAACAGGTTATTCTTGGAAACAAGAAAAGGCAGAAGTTAAGTTTTATTGCAGCTGTTTGCATATGGGCAGAGGGACGTGAGCAAACAGCATGCTATGTTTGTGTAACAGTAGGAATTAGACACGTAGGATAGAGGTTGTCTTAATGTGACAAGGAGACAGAACTATCCAATGGGATTTTAAGGTTCATGCTTATAGCACATGAAAGGGGTATGGATTA
The DNA here is from genome assembly GCF_021028975.2 of Sphaerodactylus townsendi. Taxonomy (NCBI): domain Eukaryota; kingdom Metazoa; phylum Chordata; class Lepidosauria; order Squamata; family Sphaerodactylidae; genus Sphaerodactylus; species Sphaerodactylus townsendi. The sequence goes on along the minus strand of NC_059425.1, from coordinate 122,532,782 downwards.
TGTATGTGAGTAAGGGGATGAACTGTGACGTATGTATTCTTTGTACCTATAAAGACTAAGGTCTTTCGTATGGTGGGTGTGTCTCTCTTTTGAGAGCACCCAGAAGGGGGGGGGGTGTCTCTTTCGAGTGCACCCAGGGAGAGTTTACCTTCTGTCAGAGATCTTATGTTCTTTTCTATATTCTGTTAAGTAAAAATTGTCTGTTTTATTTCTGATGTCAGATGTCTGATGCTTTTTATTGGGAGTTTGTTTCTAACCTATCTTTTCTCATAACAGCTGCGCAGGCCGGACATGAGTTCTGGCCTCACACTATCAAGCCACTGACTGGCACGTCACTTTGCACCCTACTCAGGGCCTCCTTTCTCTAATCAAACTTCCACAGCTTGTAGAGTAACTGGACTTCTGTCAGCTAACACTGCTGAGACAGAATCCTTCAGTTCAGATCTGACAGACCGCTCTCTGTCAAACTCTGGCTCTTCCTGAATCTCTCTCCCAATCTTGACTAAAAACTCTGACAGGCTCTCCACTGCCTATTTATACTGCTAGCACTTTGGCTCCCCCTAACCCTGGCCATAGGCAACTGTGCCTCTGCTCGACCAATCGAGTGGGTTCTCTTGTATAGTGGAGCCTTCTGTATAACTCTGGCTGTCTCTAAGGCCTTTTCATTAGGCCTTTCACACACACCAGCCCTTCAGGGTGGGGCAAGTCCGTTACACTGCGCTGCTGGGAACCTCTTTGAAGCTGGCATGACCACATTGTCCCTGTCCACCGTTCAACTCCCCTCCCCTTGGATTTCAAAGCCCACAAGGTACTTCTTAATATGGAAATATTAACACAGGCTAATGCATTTAGTCTTTGGAGCTGGAAGAGCTTGGTATCTTTGGTTAGTTAAAAACATCATCAGTCATCGTCATCATCAATCATACATTGAGGAACAGTAGACTCTTAACATTGGAAGACTGAAGACTTTGATTTGGTTGGCACACATACTTGTGGTATGAAAAAGAGAAAGCTAATAAATATATATTGTCGAAGGCTTTCCCGGCCGGAATCACTGGGGTGCTGTGTGGTTTCTGGGCTGTATGGCCATGTTCTAGCAGCATTATCTTCTGATGTTTCACCTGCATCTGTGGCTGGCATCTTCAGAGGATCTGATAGTTGGAAAGGAAAGCAAGTGGAGTATATATACCTGTAAGTTAAAGTCAATAGGTGAGGGCATCTGAATAGGAGTGGCCTGGCAAGTGAGTAACAATGAAGTGTAGCATGTGAGTAACAAAAGAGATAGCAAGGTCAATAGGTGAGGCATCTGAATAGAAGTAGTCTGGCCTTTGTTCCCTTTGATTATCTGTAGTCATCCTGTGCCTGTGTGGAGCTGATTAGTCACTGTCTTGACTCTAGTGTTTTTCAAAACTGGCAACCAAATTCTGTTCATTTTCATGGTTTCTTCCTTTCTGTTGAAATTGTCCATGTGCTTGTGGATTTCAGTGGCTTCTCTGTGTAGTCTGACCACCGGGCTTCCCACTGTAAGAGATTTTTAAAATATCTAATTGTTTATCTCCTAGGTGGTTACAGTAGTATAGTACTGCAAAAATGAAATCTCTGTGTGTGTGTTGTGCTTGGATAAAATATTGGACCAGGGGGGCTTCTTCTTTATGCAATCTTATATTACTACAGTGTTCTAAGATTCTGGTCCTCAAAGCTCTGGTCGTCATTCCAATATAAATGTTTTGGCACTTACACATCAGAATATGTATACATTTTGTTGTATTGCAGGTTGAAAATTATGTGACATGCCTCTTAAAGTTTGTCTTAGGATCTGTAATCACTTGGGTGTTCATGGACTGATGACACAGGGAGCAGTGGCCACATCTATTGGGGTCCTTTACAGGTGTTGCAGGTCTACTATAGGATATAATATCTGATTTTATTAATTTCTGTCTAAGATTGGTGGTCCTTATTAATCCTATCTTTGGTATTTCAGCACATCCTGGTATGTCCACCACTAGGTGCCAGTGTTTATACACTATGCGTTTGATTTCAGATGTTTTATGGGTGTAATCCAATGCCCAAGAAATTGAATTATTGGTATTTTTACTCCTAGGTTTCAATAGGTCTTGCCTGGACACTTGTATTCTTTTCCATGCAGTCTGTAAGACTGGTTTGAGGTAATTTCTAGAGTAATATTGTTGCAACACTTTTTCTGCTTCCACATTAAATACCTCATTTTCAGTTGCATTTCTTCTGGTTCTTATTAATTGACTATATGGCAAATTGATTCTCAAGTGTTTAGGGTGATATGAATCAAAATGCAAAACTCTGTTCATATCTGTAGGCTTGTGGAAACGAGCAAACATTATTTTCTCATCCGTAATGTAAATTTTGGTGTCTAAATAGTTCATATGTGTAGTACTAGAGTTCCCTGTAAATTTTGATAAAAGGAAGTTTTGTCATGACCATAATTTAATATCCAATTTGAGCAGAGGTGGTCAAGAATATGAAAAAAAACAAGAAACAAGAAAAGCTTATAATGAAATTCTGTTGGCAGGCATGACTATGGCTCGTCAGTCAACACTTTTGTCATACGTATCTTTGTAAGGCAAACAGCGATCAAAAGGAGATCTGATTTGAAAGTTAATTAGAACCTTCTACAGGTTGTAATGGTGTTGCCCCACATAATTTGATAATTTCTGCCAGGTTTCCAGCCAGTTAATTAAAATGAAGCTCATATTAATCCAGTAAATGTATTTAATGTATTTATGTTTTTAATGTACCGGTATTTATTGATTGCTGCTATTTATTGATTTATTTATTAATGTATTTATTGATTGCTGCTGAGTTTTAATGGTTTAACTTTATGTTGTATTATTTGCTGTCGGGAACAGCAGTGTTGGGAGCTGCCTCGAGCCCTTCGGGGATGAGGCAGCCTACAAATTTAATAAATATATTTAATAAATAAATGATATCCCTCAAGAGCAAAGTGTAATATTTTGTAGGTAGTATCTTCGAAGACTGGAAATCATTGACATGAAGCTGTATGTCACTTGATAACTGCAACATGAAGCTAAGATGTGAATAAATACAATATTTTTCACATATTCAATTGTTGGTCATGTATAAGTTCTGGAGCAGAGAAATCAATTCTATGTGCATGCATTGAACCAGCTCGTACACTAACCTTTAAAGAAAGATATCTGAACTTTTTGCACAGCTAAATAAAGTCTGTGCATTATTTGTGCTATATTTAAAAAAAAGAGAGAAAATGAGTGCTTGAAAAAGTCCACAAGAAGCCAGCCTTGAACTGTGAGAAATCATATTAGAAGTTAAATCGGTCGGCCTTTTTGCAGTAGTGAAACAGCAAATTAATAGTATATCGATTAGATTGCTAATGGTATTTACAAAGAAATTGGGCTGGTGTATTTCCTCAAGGTGTGTAAATGTGGAAGGAATCCTTCATTGATGCATGAACTGTGTGTGACTTGCCTTTTTAGATGTTGATCCATCTAAATCCTATTTGAATTTTTTGTGTATGTTGTGGTTACAATTTACACTTTCATGTAGAAAGCAATACTTCTTTTCTGTCAGAAACATCCCTTGATAACTTGTATTGTTTGTTTTGACAGCAACTATTTTTTCTCTCTCATTCAGATCCTGCTGTGATATTGTATTATTCGTTGAATCTTCAGCTTGTGGGTGTTTATATGGTTATCTAATAAAGTTTTCCATGGATTTGGGAAGCATTTTTCTTTGACTCTGAACCGGATATTTCTTGAAACCTTTGGTGAGTATCTTTAGTGTATGTTAGACTAACTTCCCACATTTCTGTGGTGTTTCTTTGCTATTAATAATAAAGTGGTGAGACCATAATCATTTGAACTTCAGTACTGCCTGAAGCTTTGAGCTGGTCAGGGAGAAGTCCATTAGGTTTCAAACCAATCTTTTTGTATGCACTGTGTTAAATCAAGCATAAAGCATTTTGTTGATAGATTTTTTTTTTAATGCTAGACCGTTCTTTGGACAACAAAATTCCATCTCAAAATGACATCAGTGTATTCTGTACTGTTTTATTTTATGGGAATTCAGCATTTTTGGTCTTTTCATTGTATAATAGATACTAAAAACCTTTGAGTAAGCTTTACTTTGCAACTGTTTCCCATATGATCTGCAAACCTGGCAGTTTTTTCCCCTTCTTTTGGACTTAGGTGTTATGGCCCTGATTACTCCCATATATTATTACAATATATTTTCTTTAAAATTATATTGGCAAAAGCCAGTTTTCACAGCACCTCTCTGTGTAGGTAGCAGCATGCTCACCTGACAGCAAGCCAAAGGTCAAAAGTTTGCTTTAACATGATCTAATTAAGAGAATGAGTTACTCCTGTATAACCTGCAGGCCTCATCCTGTTTAAGGGCATGCTTGATTACCACACCTTGCAAAGATACTGTTAAGACAAAGAATATGGAAAGCCACCTCAGCATCAGATACTGCATTTCCCTATCTCTTCTGGAAACCAAGTCAGCAACAAAGGGTTGCTCCTCTGAATCTCCTCTACCTTTGTTATGACTTTCCTAAACCACTCACCTCACCCCGGTCTAAACGTCTTAGCCAAACCTGAATATCTTGGGCAGTGACTCTAAAGAGTTAATCTGCCTGGAAGCCTTACAGGGGTTCCTTGTTTAGTTTAACAATGTAATTTGGCTACATTGTCCCGGGCTTAGCAATAATTGAGCTGATTAATTAGCTCTGCACCCCAAACCCTGCACAGATGTGAAACCTAGTGCAATTGGTTCCTTTTCCCGCCAAGGAACGATCTACCTTATAAAAGTTTAGCTCACCTACAACACATTGCTCATTACTAGCCTGTGCCTCCCTTGGTCTGGTCAGTTTGAGACACGATATCGTCTTCTACTGGGTTTCTGTGCTGGCGTGGAATCCCTGCCTTCTACTGCTTCGTGTGCTTCTTAAGATCGTTAGATAACATATCACCCTGCTAATTCCCAATTCCCTCTCTATCCTCCCATCTACGTTTCCAACCTTTCTATATACTAGGAACTTGTATGTATGTGCTCTTATGCCTTGCTGTATGCATGCGTTTTGAACCAAATTTATATAAATATTTGAAAACTCAATTTGGACTCTTACATTACTCTGCGGATCGCTCATTGCCAAATCCCTTCCCCGTATAAATAGTCTAAAAAATCCCCTCCTAGCAACCTCTCACATTGCTAAAGCTGAGTGTTCATTCCCCTTCGCTGTTTTAAAATCATATGTGTGCTGTTACACTCTTAGCAGCTGGTGGAGATTCCCTTTAATAAATTTATAACCCCTGTTAGGCTAGGTAACATAGGGCAGTGGTGGAGTGGGGGAGGAGTTTGCTGTAAATTCCCTGCATTGGATTGGACAACTCTTGTGTCACTCCCAGCTCTATGTTTCTGCGTTAAATCTCCATTTGCAGATAACTGCCACTTGCAATAAGCAGCCAAAAGTAAAACATTTTTCTTCACTAAGTTCCTATGCTGTGTATTTCTACACACAAGACACAAAGTTTTCATAGGGGCCACCCATGTGAAGTTTGGTGCATGTATGCTTGAGTCATATGATCATCAACATACAAATCTCAGATATGAATTAGCATAAATCCTATGCAAATGCTTCGTTACATAATGGCCATCTTGTAAGCTGGAAAGCAGCACTCATGTCTGATAGGTGCTCCCATGCCAGGGACAGGCTCTATACACTTAGAGGTAATTCCAGACTGTCCTCTGATTTTAACAATGATGTTCGAAGTTCAAAGTTCAAAGACCTTTATTAGGCATTAAAACATAGCAGAGCTAAGTAATCCAAATACAGTTTTACAAGATAGAACAGGTACTCCTGTTTCAAAAATGCATACATCAGAGCGAAAGAGGAGACCAGGAAATTATTTCGTAATAGTGAGCAAGAATTTGGCCACTATGTCCAATTGCTTGGGATTCTCTGTATTCAGAAGATAGTTCAGTTTAAGATTAAAAAGGCTTGGATGGACCAGTAGGGGATCCCCTAGAAACAGGTTTGGTCTAAAATCGCTAAATTTTGGACAAACTAATAAAATGTGCTCTTAACAATGATCTCTCTCTCAGAGGTTTGACAGTATTCACAAGTACGCTTTTGCTGTGAAGGTGCCGTGAATCTCTCTGGGGAAAAGGTTAGTGGAAATGTGTTGGTTCTCGCTCTGGTCAATAGCCACCTCAGCTTAGGGTCGGACAAGATGTTTAAATATGCAGCTGTCTTGCATTTCCCGGGCATGATGTTAAAATGGAGGGGAGAGAACAAGCTCCTTGCTTTACTAACTAGATATTGGTGTTCCTGGTCGAATAGCCGTACCTTGATACAACGTTGTATCTCGCTGGGAGAAAGCATGAGGAGCTGGTCCCAAGAAAGACCCAGGGAGGAAATCTTTGATTTGATATGAGCCTACTCAGGTAGAAGATTGAAGTTAGAGTGGAGGGTGCAATAAATGAGACTGTTAGGGTTGTTAGCGAAAGCATAACCGAATCCAAAATTTAAAGGTGGCCCACCATGCTTTTTGTTTCAAGAGGTAACTAATCCTGCCTCGAGGCAGAGGGCGGCTAGGGTACGCAGAATGGGGGGGACCCCAAAAAGCTTATATAAAAATTTAGATTGTATTCGCTCCAAGGATATATGCCAGGCTTCGATCCATAGGGAAACGAACAATGATGTGTATTTCTTATGTGTTGCTTGATTGTGGAAGATAGTGGCAAATAGAGCAATAATAGCAGGCACAGTGCAAAACTGGAAAATAACAATTTTGCTGGAATGTGGATCAGACTGACTTGCAGTATTAAGTGTGGACAGATGGTTAAATTAAGTGGGCTGATGACAATTGCAGTGCATCAGAGTGTGATCTGAATTGTGAAAAGTTCACATTGCTAATCAGCCCCTGGTAATTTTATGTTTTATGTTTCTTCTATGCAGAATGTTAAGTACTTACTACAAGAAGATGTCATCAAGGAACAGAAATATGGAAAATTCAGGAGTTTTCTACAGGCCCTCATTTGCCGTTCAGAAGAGCAGTGCTGAGATCATAAATGAGGCCCGAAATGCATTAAGAACATTAAGAACCAAAAGACCATTTACACCCAGAGAGGAACAAAGGAAGCTTTTTGGATCTGCCTCTTCAAGGACACCTGAAAATAGACCTCCTTCTTCTTTTAGGTATAGTAGCTTGGGAAGAGATGTAGTCAATGGTGGGATCCAAAAATTTTAATAACAGGTTCCGATGGTGGTGGGATTCAAACAGTGGCGCCACCGCACACACGCACCTCCAGTCCCTATTGGGCAGGGAGGTTGCTTTAGTAATCCCTTCTCGGCACTCAGAAAAAATTAGTAACCACTTCTAGAGAAGTGGTGACAACTGGTTGGATTCCACCTCTGGATGTAGTCATACATTTGGTCTCATCAGGGAATGGAATTCACTTGGAGTTTGTCTCACTACTGTTGGTTAAGTAGTGTCATAGAAATACAAAAGGCAGGTTTGAAATAGTCGAGTTGTTCCAGTAGAAGATAATTCCTTCCTGCCAGATAATATGGAGCTACTAATAAAATACGGTAGAAATAGTTTAAAGGTCTTTCAAACTCAAGACAGTTAAATTTTCAGTCCAAAGTTATTCTTAAGTTTTGTGTGTAGGAACCAGAAAGATTGGCTGCCTGTTTGTCTCATTTTCTGCTTTTGTTGATTTCCTGATCCTTGAAGGAATTGTGTCTACAGAAGAAGCACGGCTGTTGTACAGACTGCAATTCAATAGCAGGGACAGAAGAAATCCAGAGCACAGTGGTTTTAATTCTTACTCCATGTAATAATTCTTACTCCATGTAATAAGCAGGAGGGGGGGTGCTGTCAAGTCACTGCCGACTTATAACAACCTCATAGTTTTTTCAAGGCATGAGACATTCAGAGGGTTGTCGTTATCTGTCTCGGCATCGTGACTCTGGCATATCCATCCAAATACTAGCCAGGGTTGAGGCTGAAAGTGTGTGACTGACGACCCAAGGTGACCCAGCACTCTTCCATGATACGTGGGGGCTTGAATCTGAGATTCCCATGTCCTAGGCCGATAACCACTATGGGCACTTTTGCACATGCAGAATAATGCACTTTCAATCCACTTTCACAGTTATTTGCAAGTGGATTTTGCTATTTCGCACAGTAAAATCCAGCTGCAAAGTACATTGAAAGTACTTATTCTGCATGTGCGAAAGTACCCTATACCACACTAGCTGTCATTATAAGTAGGCACCATGACTTATAGCCAACCTATTTTTTTCTTTAACCTCCGTATTACTATTTTGCCTAGTATTCCAAATAAGCTCTTTGGGAGCATATAGAACAGTTTGGCAAAGTAGCACTTTCTCTGTGTTACCGTATACACAGAAGATACCCTTTTGATGGAGAAATAGATGTCTTTGCATTAATTAAGAGTAACATTTTTTTCAATTCCAGTCTCCGTGCTTCCAGCTTTGAATCAGCTGAACCAAGGCATGTTTCTTGTTCACGCCTTAGCCCACTGGATCATGTGCGTATTACCTATTGGCATAGATGTGTGCGCTTAAAAGTCAAAAATTTTGCACATAGGACATCAACATTCTTAAAATGAAGCCAGAATTCTGTACCTGCACAAGTGAAGCCCACTGGCACCCAAGCCTCATTCTACACACCCACCATCTTTGCGGAGGGGGCACATTTCTGGCTTCTCAGGGATGTTAAAAAACTGTTTTTAATTTTAATGTTCTCAGTGACAAAAAATAGTATTTGGAGTATCAACAAATTACAAACAAAAATACACAAACTTAAAACAGTGTTCCTGTAAACAATGTGAAGATTATTCCATAGGTAAGGCGTATATAATATTATAATTTAAGGGACACCTTTGTTCCTTTTAAGCAGATACTTGCAGCTGCACTAAAATTCTCAGTAAAGTTAATTTTTCTTCCTGTATCAGTTTCTATGCTTCTGTCTCTCATTTTATGGAATCGTAGCACATACTGCTCTATCGGAGTTAATATTGTTATTTTAATTTTTATCATATTATTTTTCTCCGGATTACAAGGTGCATTCTCCAGAAGTACAATATTTTTGGAAATTTGTAATTACATTTTGTAGACTTTTACTACAGTGCATGAGCCTGGCATCTCTCAAGAAATGTCTCTCCCTATGTGAGCTCACATGTGTCCTAATATCTCAAGGACCCTGTTCCAGGTGCCATCTACTTGGCAGGTAATATCAAGTAGGACATAAAATATGATTTGTCCAGTGGTGGCATCAAGATTGTGGAAGATTTGCTGGGAGAAAAGTTTCTCGGTAAATAGCTTGTGGTAGGAACCATGATTGTGTATAAGATGTTTCTCTTGATGCTACTCTGCTTGCATTAACTGGTGCAATAACATAAAACCACTTCATATGTTGTATTTTGTTATTTTTATTGCAACAGAAACCAAATATTTTGTTATCTTTCACAAGCAATGAAGAGTATCACATTCCCCCCCTTAAGCTGCCAGTGGATTCAGAGGAGATTGGAAAGGTCAGAAATGCCCATACACGTTTGTTTAGAACTGCCTCTCATGGAAATCTTCTGAATGATAAAATTTTCAGTTCAGTTGAGAGTAAGTTCACTTCCATTTAATTATTTTTACCAGTATCTGTTAAAGAATTTGTTTTGAGACTGAGGGGTTGGCCTGCCTCAGAGGTTCCCAAACTTTTTTGGGGACACCTCTCCCTTGGTTTCGTAAACTCATCCCCAGTGCTCCCTACCCTATCATAAAAAGCAGGATTTAGAATAGTGGTTTGCATGATCCACTAAGGAAGTCTGCAAATTGGTATAGCTCACAACAGTCTGTATTGCATTTAAAAAGAGCTGAAATATACATAGCAATGACCGATTCGGCCTTAATAAGATTGACCTGTGTTTTTTTTTTTTTTGCAACTGGATTCATTTCATTGAACTTTGCAGATAATTTTGCTAAGCAAACAATGTCACACCAGATCCCTTTGAATTCATCACTGGGCAAAGCATCCATGTCTTTAAAAAGCACCACAACTGTGTCAAAAAGTATCTCATGTAATTGCCTTTTGATAGCTAATGAATAGTCAGTCATTGAGAGCATGAGCATTAATTCTATTCACTGCAATAATGTAATGACTTGTTCACTAATGCCAATAAAGGCTTAACAACAATAACAACAACAACTTGTTCAGGTGATCACTGAGGTTTTTTGGCAACCAGATGTTGGTGATGAATGACACAGTGAATTGTAAAATCATTTGGCAGCTAAATGACTGTGGCTTAGAGCAGATGGTTGTGGAACCAACCAGGGGAGAGGTGATCCTAGATCTAATTCTATGTGGGACCCAGGACCTGGTGCAGGAAGTCAGTGTTGTTGAGCCGCTAGGGAACAGCGACCACAATGCTGTCAGATTCAGTATCTCAGCATGCGAACAAGTGGCAACTACTAATGTAGTTACATTCGCCTTCAGAAAGGGAAATTTCTCAAAGATGAGGGGGATAGTGCACAGGAAGCTGAAAGGGAAAATCAAGAGAGTCAAAACTGTCCAGGATGCTTGGAGGTTATTTAAAAACACAGTAATAAAAGCTCAGCTGGAATGTGTTCCACAGGTTAGAAAAAGAGCAGCACCCAGTCCAAAAGAAAGCCACCATGGTTAACAAGAGAGGTTGAGGAAATTATCAGAAAAAAGAAAATGTCTTTTAGAAAATGGAAGTCCAGTTTGACTGATGAAGAATATGAGAGGGAACACAAATGGTGGCAAAAGAGGGGCAAGTTAGCTGTAAGGGAGGCAAACAAGGATTATGAGGACAGCGTGGCTGCCAAGAGCAAGACCAGCAACAAACGGTTCTTCAAGTACATCAAAAAGCAGGAAGCCCGGCAAAGGGAAGCTGATAGGCCCGTTACATGACAAAAGAGGAACAAAGGGTGTATTATAAAGATGGCAGGGAGATTGCAGAGAAGCTGAATATGAATTCTTTGCATCTGTCTTCACCCAAGAGGAGGTGAGAGGAACATTCCTGCACCTGAACCAAGCTTCTTAGGAATCAAATTCGATGAACTAGCGATGACAGTGGTAGACAAAGGAAGAAGTTCTGGCAGCCATTGATAAACTAAATGCTACCAAATCCCCTGGCCCAGATTGCATTCACCCAAGAGTTCTTAAAGGGCTCAAGCATAGAAATTGCTGATCTTCTCACTTTAATATGCAACTTAGCCTCTGCAAATCAGGCTCCATCCCTAAAGACTGGAAGATGGCCAATGTCTCACACAGTCTTTAAGAAAGGATCTAGGGGGGACCCGAGAAATTACAAGGCCAGTCGGTTTGACATCTGTTCCTGTGAAATTAGTGGAATCTATCATTAAAGATAAAATTATAAGTATGTAGAAAAAGCAAGACCTGCTGAGAGAAAGAGTCAGCATGGCTTTTTTGCAGAACAAATCCTGTCTTACAAACTTACTGGGAGTTCTTTGAGGGTGTAAAGCAGGCATGTGGACCAGGGAGTGAACCGGTGGACATTGTCTACTTGGATTTCCAAAAGGCTTTTGACAAAGTTCCTCATAGAGAGACTGTTGTGAAAGGCACATCAGCAATGAAGGAATAAGAGGGGAAGTCCTCCTATGGATTCAAATCTGGTTGAGCCACAGGAAACAAAGGAAATGGAGTGTAAATTGGAAGTTCTCTATGAAAATGGAGAGATATCGGGAGTGGGTGCCCCCCAAGGATCAGTGTTGCGAGAGTGCTCGCTAACCTATTCATAAATGACCTGGAAGTAGGGAATTGCAGGTGGCGTGGTGGCCAAGTTTGCAGATGATGCCAAATTATGTAAATTGGAGGCAAGGAACCCGCAAAGGATTCTGAAGAGCTCAAAGCGGACCTTGATAAATTAAGGGTGAGTGACTCCAGAAATGGCAAATGCAGTTCAATGTAGCAAAACCTAAAGTGATGCACATAGGGGCAAAAAATCCAAACTTCACATGCACGCTACAGGGTCCAGTGCTTATATCAGTCACAATATCCAGGAAAGAGATTTAGGCGTCTAAGTTGGTAGATCCATGGGAATGTCAGCTCAATGCATGGCAGCTGTAAAAAAGGCAAACTCTATGCTGGGGATAGTGGGAAAGGAATTGAGGAGAATAAAACTGCAAAGATTGTCATGCCCATATACTACATAAAACGGTAGATGCGAGCTGCCACTTGGAGTACTGTGTCCAGTTCTCAGTCGCTTGCGCATCTCAAAAAGGATGTTGAAGAGATAGAAAAAAGTGCAGAGAAGGGCAACAAGGATAGTTGAGGATTCTGGAGCTGTTACTGACTTAGCCCGGCTTACTCGTAGTAGGTCACCTTGCAGGATTGCAATACAAACAAGAACGAGAAAAGACCACACAATCACCAGTGCAGTTCTGTTTGTTGCTAATGCTACTGTCAAAGTGCTCCTCCATGATACAAATTGTTTCCAGGCGCACTTTTACCCTGTAGTCTGTGCCAACTATATACAATTGAAGTGCCAATCAGGTGCCCATGCTCTTATCTGACTTTACACAGTGTGCTCAGAGACAGAGTCCCGCCTTCACGCAGCCACAAAGGTGATGCAGCACAATAACATCAACAAGACCTGTCTGCTAGCAGACTCACGCTGGTAGGCGTCTCAAGGTAAGTTCCAGCGATTTCGATCCACAGGCATTCGTCCTTGATATACAGCAGTTGGGAGCTCTCCACTGCCAAGGCTGATGAATGCTCTCGCTTGCTCCTCGGCCCTTATCTGTATGGCATGGAAGCTGCTTGGGTAAAGGAGTTTCCACAAAAGTCCCTGGAAATCCTCATGCAGAAGATAAGCTTTCATCTTCATACACAAGAGTCACATGGTTCTGCTCTGTTAGCATTCGAAAGGCAAGCCAGAAAAAGACGCAGCCATGGTGCAGCCGTAAACTGTTAGCACACAGCAATTCAAACAGTTACTCATGAGTAGAGAGAGGCAGATTCTGGGCCCATAACCTGTTGAAGCAGCGGCTTACTCGCGAGTAGGTCACCTTGCAGGATCTATGATATGCAAACAAGTACCGAAAGACACACAGTCACCAGTGCAGTTCTGTTGTGCTAACTACTTGTCAAAGTGCTCATGCCAGATTACAGGTGTTTCCAGGCACACTTTACCTACATGTAGTCATGACAACTGAGGTGAGGTGCCAATCAGGTGCCCATGTCTTATCTGACTTTGCACATGGTACAGTTGTGCACACAGCCCTAATTATGCACACGGCACCTGCTGGAAGGCAGGTCCACCTGTCATCTAGATTTTGTCCATCTGAACACATGTTCTGACAGGAGCACCTTCCCTATGAGGAGAGGCTGCAGCGTTTGGGACTCTTTAGTTTGGAGAGGAAGCGGCTGAGGGGGGATATGATTGAAGTCTACAAAATTATGCATGGGGTAGAAAATGTGGAAAGAGAGAAATTTTTCTCTCTTTCTCACAATACTAGAACCAGGGGGCATTCATTGAAAATGCTGGGGGGAAGAGTTAGGACTAATAAAAGGAAACACTTCTTGATGCGAGGTGTAGTAGGTGTTTGGAATATGCTGCCACAGGAGGTGGTGATGGCCACTAACCTGGATAGCTTTAAAAGGGGCTTGGACAGATTTATGGAGGAGAAGTCGATTTATGGCTACCAATCTTGATCCTCCTTGATCTGAGATTGCAAATGCCTTAACAGACCAGGTGATCGGGAGCAACAGCCGCAGAAGGCCATTGCGTTCACATCCTACATGTGAGCTCCCAAAGGCACCTGGTGGGCCACTGCGAGTAGCAGAGAGCTGGACTAGATGGACTTTGGTCTGATCCAGCTGGCTTGTTCTTATGTTCTTATGTTCTTATGTTTTTTCAAATGAGCAACATACCGACGTTAGCGGACTATAATTGGTGGTGCTCCATCAGTTGCACAAGCAAGCATGCTATTAAGCCACATTTCCTTGTCTTTGAAGAACTACTCAACCACAGCACCAGCACTCCCTGCCACCACTGTCCTAAATGAAGGATCTCAGTCTGTGTTATTGCTAAAGTAATGAGCAGGTTAATTGCAACCATAACGTTGCAATTAATAGTGCACCAAACTTTAGAATAGTTTTTCTTGACTGGACTTGGTGGGAGAAAGGATTTAGTAAGTGTATAAAAACATGATTATCTTGCAGAAAAATTCAAAAGACTCCGCTTTTGAATATTAATGGTAGTGTATATAGGTGTGTATAGGAAGTAATAAAAACATACAGAACAAGGAGTATATCCTGCATGGGAAGGCTGAAGGGGAATTACTTCCAAGTCAGGAGTGCTTTGATTGTGTATTCCTGCATTGCAGGGTTGGACTTGATGGCCCCTGGGGTCTCTTCCAACTCTATGATTCATTTGGGGATACCAATAGATCCAGAATAAAGGTAGTAGCTCTGCCTCAGTATTACTATTTTGAGGTTTAAAAACATTTGCATACCTTCTGGTTGATTTCCTTTCTTGTATTCAGGGACTTCTCCAGGTGCACCACTCAAACAGATGTAGGTTATAATGGCTCTTGACCGGAATAAAGTGGGCTGCCCCCATGATGCTGCCTAAATCTGCCCTCAGGACCTGGTTTTGTTATAGTGTATAACTGTTGCAGGGCAGGGGGTTGGAACATGGCATTCAGCTATTCTTTAGGCGGGAAGTCCAATGTTCTGATCTCCCACAGGCCCCTGGGATGCAACTGATAGAAGAACTGAAACTACTCAGTTCCTTAGCAGAGAAAACACAGCAGAGTTGTAAAAAAGAAATTATTATTTAATACAGTTCCAAATATAAAAGTCAGGCTACAAAAATATATATTTACAAAAAGAAGAGAAAGACAAAATAGTACTGTGCTAAAAAGCACTGGCAAGCAAAACAAGCAGCATAAGGACAAGGAGTAAAAGGTAGAGGAGGAGAGGTAAGGAGCATGGAAGCTACACCATAATATACAGCATTAAAGGTCAAACTCAATCAACCAGTTAACTGCCCAGCTGCCCTGCATTAACACACAGTAACCTAATGGTGCAACTGTGTTGCTCCTGCAATTACTTACAAGATATGCCAAATATTCTAACAGCAACTGAGAATTTCCCTGTCCTGGACTGGGGTTCTGATCACTAACACACACACACGCACGCACTTGTCACAATAGAGAACTTAATAGAAAAATTGGGCCCCCAGTTGTCCCCGCAGAAGGCAGTTGGTGTCCCCTCCCCCTACTCTGAATTTTGGTGAGCAGTCGGAACACCACTATGCTCACACAGCCTCATAGAAGGGGGCTGCAGGCAGCAGGATTGATACACCAAAATAACTAATACTTCTTTTGGAATGTTTATATAGATTTGTATGTCAATTCGATGACATATGCAGATAGTACATTCAAACCGTTGTTGATTAATCTTTTAAAATAATACATTTGTAGTGTTCAAAATAATGCATTCTTGATACGAGTCATTTTCACAATAATCTCACAGAATAAAATTTGTTTTACGTGACCATGATCTAGTCTAAACTCATCATTACTAATGCTGCTGCATTAAAAAATGTTCTTGTGCAAAGTTTAGAAAGCGGAATTTTTATACAAGTGTAAAGATTCAAGCCTTTAATGTGTCCTTAATTTTAAAAAAATATTTTAAGTCCATGTTTTATTGCAGAGGTCCCTAATCTTTTTGTGCATGTAGACACATTTGGAATGCTGACACGGCATGGTTGGTGTAGCAACAAAATGGCTGCCCCAAATGGCTGCTGTAGGAGTTGGGGCCAACCACAAAATGATTGCCTCAGCTTAACTTCAGTAACAACATAGATTCTTGTGCGGTAGGCGCAGTTGCTGCCAGAGCAACATTTAAAAAGCTCTGCAGGCCAATCAAATCTCCAATAGTCAGTCAAAAGCCTTATTGGGCAAAAATCCGACTTTCCCCCACCCACTTCCTCAGTGGGTGCTGTGGCGTTCATGGGCACCACATTGAGGCCCCTGTTTTATAGAATGATCTTTGCTGCAAAAAGAGTTAACCTGCATTGATTCACTTGGTATAGATGTCTTTTTCTGTGCTGATGAGGGATAGCATGGACAGTTAGTAAAAAGTGAATGAAAATATGATACAGAATTCTTGTGACAGTTCAAAAATTTCTTCCTGTATTTTTGCCTTGGAAGAATATTTTAGCAATATAGTGACTCTTTGTTAATGCAGGTAAGAGACTGAATTTTGAAGAACAAGCTACCCTGGATGATGTTCCAAGAAGCAATGAAGATTTTTCAGCAAAGGTAACAGTCCAGTCAAGCGTTGAAGATGAGGGTCTTCCATTAACGTACAAAGAGCATAATGATGAGGTAGCAGGAGAACAAACCTGTTCGGAAATGACAGAAATAGCAGCGCCATCTCAAGGCATCAGTAAAAGGTCAGCCTTTTCCACTTGTCTTTAATGTTGGGGAGGGAAGGAGGGCATTTTCATACATATGCTTGAGAGAATATTAGCGCCTTTGATATACTGGGGTGCTGTGTGGTTTCCGGGCTGTATGGCCGTGTTCTAGCAGCATTCTCTCCTGACTTTCCGCCTGCATCTGTGGCTGGCATCTTCAGAGGAACACGTCCGTGAAAGACTTTGCTTTTGATATAATTTGTTTTATGTGTAATTTCTTTTTGCATGTGGGAGTATGTGGAAGATGTTCTTATCTGTTTAGTCGTACTTTAGAGACAGAAGCAGCAATGATATGCTGAAACAACTATTATTTCTTTTGGAACTTTTAATATAGTTTCATGCATTTGTTGTGTAACATATGCAGATGATACAGTCAGACAGTTGTAATGTATTTCTAAAGTTCAAAATCACGCAGTCTTGACCTAAGTCACTTTCACAAGTGACTTCCTGCAGAGTGAAACCTTTTTTATGCAGCAATAAGTGAAGGTGGCAGCTGATGTGAGGCAAGCAGCACCCTCTTTAAGCAGTTCATCCGCTTCCTTCTGTGTGCTCGTTCGGCAGTGCTGGGAAAATGCAGCTACTGTGAGGCCGTTGGAAGCGGTGCCTGGCATACCAGGTGGCCTTGCTGCCATCGCTATACATATGCCATCCAGTCCCGATATTCCTCATCATGTGCTTTTTCACTTTATTGAGAACATTTCTATGCCATGCGTCCAGGGTGGCTGACAAAATAAAAATATAAAACACCATAAGTTAGGCATTAAAACTCAGCCAGAACATAGAAATAGAAGATCGATCAACTAAATTGAGTCTCAGTTTCAAGCTGAAGACCGTTATCTGCTAGTGAACAGGGCAGATTTTGCTCGGAAGATGAGAGCAAATATTTGTACTCGTAGTGGGGCTCTATTGCCTGATCTTAAACTTTAATACTGCTAAACATGGTAAAGCAATTGAAAATTGGTATTTGCCATGTATTCCTTAATTTTGGTTATTCATCATCCAGGGCCTCAGTTCTTAATCAGGTTTTCTAGTTTATATTATTTCAAATTTCTCCTAAATTGCCTACAGAAGAGTTATTTTGTTTATTGATAATAATAAGGGCACCTCATAATCAAGGGCTTAGTTGCAGGGTTTTCTCTGCATTCCCTGGAAGAGTGTTTCTGAATGCTTGTTAGAACAGCAACAAAAATTGGACCCATTTTATTCACTGGCAGTGACTATTGGCTTGTGATGTCCTTTGTGCCATTAAGGTGAGTGAGATGTTTGTTTTGTTTCCATTTGTTACTGAATTCACTAATGGTTATTGGCCCCCAGGTCCACTTATCTTGCAGTCAGCGCATCTGCCTTGCTTAGGATTGATCAGGGCCGTGTACATGCAGTTACATGCTTTTGCAGATTAATCTGCCAGTTTTGAGAGCTCAAAAGCTACAGTAATATCTAATTAATTCTCACATTTGGTATCCAGAGCCTTCTCTCCTACCAAATAAAATCTATTCTGTGTCAGATCTCCTGGTCATGCCAGCTGCTGATCAATGCCGTATTTCTAAAATAAGCTGCTATCAATGTTTGAGTGCCCTTTAGTTATTTAAAAATATTTCATAGTAATGTATGGTAGAACAGTCAGATGAAATGTTTTAATTGTAATCTTGGTAACATTGATAACTAAACCTTGATTGACTGAATATTATTTTCATAACAAAATAAAGAAAAACATGTTTTGTTCTGGCTGTAACCTAAGTCTGAACCTTCTACAGTATATGAGAAAGGCTAGAACAAAAGTGTAGAAAGGGTGAATTGAAAGGACTGAAAGGGAGAGCTAAACACTGGACACTTGAGACTTCAAAAAAAGCAAAGTAAGGGAAACAGATAGTGGAAAGGAGTAGATGTAGAGCGAGGAATGTCCGATTGATTTGTGTTACTTCAACATATTATGAATTGTATAAGCTGTATACCTGTATGTCTGTATGGCCTAACCCTTCCAAAATTTGTTTTTGCTTTGCCCTTTTACTGGGCAGTAAGTGTGGAGATATTTTTCAGTACCTTGTGAATACTTAATTGTAGAAGGCTTGACCTCTATTGTGCTTCATAATTTATTAGACTCTACCTCACACAGAGTGATAATTGTTCCCGGTATTCTCAAGTGCTTAATTTGGAACTTAGTTTCCCAAATTGTTGTTGCAAAGTTATTTATTCGCTGTCATCTAAACTAATATATACTCCTTTACATTTTCTTGACTGTTATTACCTTTGAACACTAGATGTTTAACTTCTGTGCAGTTTGAACCAGATTGTTCCATTTTAGTTTCACCGTGGTTACTGAATATGGTTTGACAATGCTTAATTATGGTACTGAAGTAGTCGGAAAGATAAAAACTCTTAAGTGGATTGATGCCCTTTAACAACAAGAATTTGTACTGATTCTAATAGGCATCTCATTTTAAATATGTGCAGGTTATTCAGGTATCTGTTTGGAGTTATAATTTTTTTTGAGCTTCAGGATTGTAACATCCTCTTCTGATTGGGGTTTCCCTCATTTTATTTCTGTTCTGTGCTCCAGTTTCTGGAATTCAAAAGACTATTTGAGGCACAAATATGTCATCTGAAGCACTGCCCATTAGGTTCACTGACAATGTAGGCAGTAAATATAATTTTGCTTTAAATTTTTACTCCTAAGAAGATGGCACCAAATTCCTATTGGACAGTATAAATGGAAAGGACCTCTGCAATCCAAGGAAACCTCTACTTTAATTATTTACCAAAACACAGATGATTGCCCTTATCCGGGAAATTCTATTGGTCCAAAGATCATACAGATCAGTAGGTGCATTGAACCATGTGGAATTCTGTAGCTTGGGCTGAGAAGTGAAATTGAAAAGTCACTGCAGGTTTTACAAATGACTGCTTTGTATGTTGAAAAGTACTACAGAAATTACAGATAATTTTTAACATGTTTTTGTATGTAGTGTGTTCCTTGATCTTTTTAAAAAGTTAATATATAAATTTCTTTTCAGCATAAATTGCTCCAAGAGAGTGACGCTGTAAGAGTTTAAAGATAGCATCCGGATCCAGTTCTTTATCTTCTGACAGTAATCATTCTGATCCTTTCAACCCTTCACAGGAACAGAAGCATGCCAGCATTTTATGTTCAATAATGGCGACCTCTTCTGGTGTTTGGTTTTATTGCAGTATGTTTAGATCTCTTAGCAAAACACCAGATGGGGGTTGTGCTCCTATGTGGGGTTATATTCTTCCTGAAAAGTCAGGTTCACAGCTTGGCAGTGTGACCTGACACAGCAGTCACCTTGGAAAACTAGGTGGCTGCATTGTCAGAGTGTTTTTTCCAGGCTTTGGTTGGTGTGTCAGCTGCACCTGTTGGTGGTTCAGTCACCTCTAACCACAGCGATCCATGCCCTCGTTACAGCTAAACTGGACTATTGCAATGCATTTAACTTGGGACCACCCCTGAAGAGTGTTCAGAAACTGCAGCTAGTGCAGAATGCTGCAGCCAGACTGCTAGTCAGGGCCAGCTACTGGGAGCACATGACCTCAATAGTACAGCAATTACACTGGCTACTGATCTATTCCTGACCACAATTCAAGGTGTTGTTGTTTTTTTTGTCTTTCAAAGCTTTTAATGGCTTGGGGCTGGGGGATCTGAAGGACTGTCTCTACTCCCATAGAGTACAGCCTGGGGTGAGGGATTACAGGAGGAAGTCATCCTGATAAGTCCCTGATCAAAGCAGCTGGGTAGTACCACAATAGAGGGCCTTTTTGGTGATAGTCTCACACTTGTGGAACAGTTTCCTCAAGGAAGTGCATCTGACCCCTCACTGTTGATTTTCAGGAGGCAGTTGAAGACAGTTTTATTTGGGACTGCATTTGATTAATTTGGCTGTATTTATTGGCAGTCCTAATTGGAGTTTTAAAATATAGTTTTGTAGAGTTTTATGATGACTTTATTTATATTTTTGTAATCATTTACATGTAAGCCACCTTGAGTTTTGCAAGGGAGAAAGCCAGCTAATAAATGTTTTAAATAAAAAATAAAGTTCCGCTTAAAGCCAGCACAAATTTGAAATATTAAATAACTTTTTAGCAATCTGACAATCTTGTTTATGAAATATGTTGTGATTTTGGGGCGATGAGGAACATTTTAAGGATAAAATTGTTCCTTTTTTGCCTTTGAACTCTTAAGCTTGGAGTTCCTATATAGTATGTGCCCCTTCCCTTAAATGGATTTGTGCATGGTCCTCACACAGGATTGGCTAATAGTGCTTATTGGTGATACTGCATACCGTCAACTCCAACTGGATCACAAGAGGATTTAAGGGGATTGGACTTGACTGAAACTCAGATCATTATTGGAACTTTTCCATCCTTATGCTGACCTGGAGTTATCATATGTACACAAGTGGAAAGTATGCACATTAGTTATGCCAGTGGTTTAGAAACAGTCTTCTACTATTTTTGGTAAAGGTGTGCTTCAGTTCTAGGCTATGCATCCCATTTGCCAAAAGCCTTGTCATAGCTACTTGGAAGACTGAGAGCACTTTTATGTATGTAAATTGGTTTGCTTTGCTTACCTATATTTGATCTGTGTGAATTCTCCTCTCCCCCCCCCCCCCCCCCCCCGCATTCCTGTTTCTAGTGACCAGGATCATCCCAACAGTTCAGGCAGGCCTTGGTCGTGTCCAGACAACACTGATTGGATTACATTGGATGCTAAGACAGGTACATCATGTGATGCTGGTTGAGCATAATTTTGAAAGTCTTTTAACAGTTTCCTTTCTTGTGTGTTACTGTATTCAATCAGCAGTTTTAGGAAACAGTGTCTCCTGGGGAGTGTGAATACCACTAGTAGATGAGACCAGTGCCTTTCTTCGCTTGTAAAATCTTGAAGCGGTATACTAGGTCCTTTAAAACTGAAAACTACATATACCTCTTTGGCAGAAGGAGCTTTCCAAAGCCTCTGAAAAAGGAAATTATGAGACCATTACTCAAAAAGACTGTTTAATTAAGCAGGTCTTGGCAAATTATAGACCTGTTTCAAACTTTACATTTTTGGGGAAGGTTATTCAGTGTGCAGTAGCTGAGCAATTCCAGGAATACCTGCAGAAGATAATCTGTCCTTGAATCTTTTCAGTCTGGCTTCAGGACAGTAGTGCTGATGGACAATCTGTGTCTTTGGACAGGTAAAAGAAATGCATCTCTGTTATTGTTAGATCTTTCAAAAGCTTTTGATGTGATGGACCGTGCCATACCACTGAGGTACTTGAACAGTGATGAAGGTCTAGGGGGGGAATGTTGAGGCAGGTCATTCTATAAGGCGGGAGACGCAACAGAGAATGCACATATATAGGATGTTGCTGATCTTAACCATTTGCAGGGGGGAACCCTCCAAAAGCTTTTCTTGGATGAGGGAAGCTCATACTGTGGAGCATAGTCAGAGAGACATCTCTGCAGTTGGGCTATAAAGTGCTTTGTAGGACCTTGAATTGAACCCAGTAAAGATCAGTAACTAATTTAGTCTTGTGGAGTGCTTCTGCAGCTGGGTGTTTTACTTGCAGAATTCAAACAGTGGTAAGTACTTGCTCTCTTGATCCATGCCCCTTATGACTGGTGAAACCCAGTCGTGAGGAACTATGAGGCCACCTGTTGGAGATTGTGAATCACTCCCTGGAGCAAGAAGTGTTACATGGGAGGCTGGAAGAGGCAATAGTTTGCCTGCTGTTGAAAAGACCATTTGTGGACCCAATGGATCTCACTAATTGCCTCCCAGTCTCGAATCTTTCAT
Organism: Sphaerodactylus townsendi; assembly: GCF_021028975.2. NCBI lineage: Eukaryota > Metazoa > Chordata > Lepidosauria > Squamata > Sphaerodactylidae > Sphaerodactylus > Sphaerodactylus townsendi. The sequence continues at coordinate 122,510,482 of NC_059425.1, read as the reverse complement.
TTCTGGGTAAGGTAATTGACAGAGTGGTGGAGGAACAGCTTCAGGTATTTCTGGAGGATGCAAAGGTACTGGATTCTTTCCAGTCTGATTTTCATGGTGGTCATGGGATGGAGACCACACTGGTCACCATCATGGACAAGCTGTGGTCACACCTGGACCAAAACTAGTCAGCACTGCTGGTGTTATTAGACATGGTTGACCAGGATCTTTTTACTCATCACCTTGCCGATGCTGGAAATCAGGGCACGGCTTTGAACTGAATGGCTGTGTTTTCCAAGGCTGCGGACAGCAGGTGTCACTCAAGGAGGAGATGTTCCAGCGATGCCTGCTTGAATGTGGGATGCCGCAAAGGGGTCTTCCTTCCCCAATGTTGTGTAACATCTATATGTGACCCCTGGCACAGCTGGTCCAGAGTTTTGGGCTGGGCTGTCACCCGTATGCTGATGACACCCAGCTTGTTCTGATGATGGCGGGCTGCCTGGCTGCTTCCCCAGATGCTCTGCAACAGTGCTTAGAGGCCATGGCTGGATGGCTGATGAAGAGTAGGCTGAAGCTAAATCAGTCGAAGACGGAGGTCATATGGCTGGGTTGGTGAAAGTGCCTGAGGGTTTTCAACTGCCTCAATTTGACAGGGTTGCTTTAAGTACTACACCCTCCTTAAAAAATCTGGGTGTTATCATGTAGTCCTTATTGTCACACACGGCTAGAGTGGCATGTTTTCATCTTTGTCAGGCTAGCAGTTAAATCCTTACCTTTCGCGTGCTGATTTAGTCACAGTGATTCGTGCAGTGGTCACCTCCAGATTAGATTAGTATAATTCACTTTAGGCGGGCCTACCCCTGAGTCTGATTCGGAAGTTAAAGCTGGTTCAACATGCAACGACCAGGCTCCTCACTGGGGTTTCAATAAAGGAGCATATTACTCCCATTTTACATTGGCTGCACTGGTTAACAGTCAAATTCCAAGTCATGTTTGAGGTGTTAGTTTTGACTTTCAAGGCCTTATGCAGTCTGGGATCCTTCTATTTTAGGGACTGCATATCCCCATATTGCAAAGGTCACTCTGTTCTTCAGATGGGAACCTACTGTTGGTCCTAAGGTCATTAGGCTGGCCTCGACCAGAGCCAGGACTTTTTTGGCCCTGGCTCCAGCCTGGTGGAACTCTCTCTACACTGTGGTGAAAGCGCTCTCCTCAGGAGAGGTGAGAATCTGCAGGTGCTTGGTGACAGTAGGGTCTAATGCAGGGGTCTGCATGGCTATGCTGGCAGGGTCTGATGGGATTTGTAGTCCATGATTATCCGGAGAGCCGCAAGTTGCAGACTAGTGGTCTAATGAGAAGGACATGGGAGCCACATCTGCAACACAGGGAGGCCTGTGAGGACATGACTGTGCTGACACAGCAGCCTCATGAGAACCGTCTAAACAGCACCAGATTCTGGTGTGATGGAACATTTGGGGGCCTCAGCGGCTAGCATTTCCATTGGTTCAATCCCAGGGGGAAAAGGGAGAGACCACAGCAGGTTTGGACAGGGGTTCTCATGATGACATCCAGGATGCAGTGTGGGAAGAGGTCAGAACGACATTCACTTCTAAGTAGAATTAGGATGTAAATCTCCCAAACCATTTCCTCACATAGCAGTATAGGTTAGAAAATGAAAATGTTTTTCATTAAACATAAAGAAATTGGCTATTTATATTTTCCTAACAGTTTGTCAGTAAGCCCTTTTATTCCTAAATTGAAAATGTTCAAATAGGATGATATTGGGGTATAAAATGTGACAGGTTTGCCAACTAAACTGTTACGTCACTTTTTTCAGTTTGTATTTGCTATAGGCGGAGTCGGGAACCTGGTGAAGGGATCTGGTGCAGTCAGAGTCCTGATCATCCTGCTTCTTAGTTAGTATATAGCTCTGAACCAATTAGGTCTGCCCCTTGTACTGCTCTAGCACCTCCCTCTCATTCACAGTACTTCTGTGCTTGCAGAATCCTTTCTAGAAAGGAGATTTATGTGGCCCAAAAATGTTAATCCTCTGGACTGATCCCCTGTTGTGTGTGCTAACTGCCGCCCCGGCAACTAAGTTAAAATGTAATGTACTTGTAGCTAAATAAGCAATCAAGTGAAGACAGTGTTCAGCTTGCTGAACCTCAGTGTTGCTAAGGCTTTTGCACTTCCATGCTAAAAACAGCAGCCAATGAATGTAGACCAATGTCATCTTTGTGGCCAAAATGCAAAGCTGTGGTTATGACAGATAAACCACCGAGAAAGAAAAATATCTTGAATTTGTTGGTGTCTGCTGTCTAGAATTTCCTGTTGCTTTCCTATTAAGAAAGGTGGAGATTGATTTTGCCCTTTGATTCTATATGTTGTACCATTCTTTCTTTACCAAATTAAAAAATGTTAAATTTGCAGTATTTCCATAGCTTTACATACATTTGTCCTGTGAGCATTTGAAAACTTGTGTGTGCATTAAAAAAAACACCATGGTTATAAATTTCAGAAAATAATTTGGGAGTGAATGGAAATGAAGAGGAAGAAAAGTACTGGAATATGAGAATTTTGACAATTTTACATGAATTAGAGACTGGTATGTAATCTTTTTTGTGTCACTCCTGTTATCGCTGGAATAAAATTATTTATTCATTGTGTGAAAAAATTCAAAGGCTGTGAGTGGTTCTGAGTTTGCTCCTGAATTATCTCCAAACCGTGCAATTGCTTATAGATCTGCATTGCTCTCTCATTGTATCCTTTTTTATTCTGTCAAGGATATCTCATTTTTATTCTCTAAGAAGCTCAGGGTAGTATACAAGCCCCTCTCCCCCATTTTTTTTTTTTTGCAATTAAAATTTTTTATTAATTAAAATTTCATATCTCACCTTTACAGTGACATATACATACAGTGACATAGTTACACAATTCACATAAAACAAAATTAACATATACCATGTATCTATTAACAAACAGTTAAACACCCTGACAATACTAAGTGACGTCCCCTCCTCTTATCCCACCCTAGTGCCCTCCACCCTATTTATACAAGATAATTCATCTATAGTTTTCCATTCTTATCTTCTTGAGTTGTTTCTTCCAATCTTGTTTACTCTGGACTTCCCCTACACATATACTCCAAGTTCAACTATAACATCTAGCTGGCCAATTTTTTCAATAAGCTTTTAACTAAGGTGAATATTCAAATTAATTTACGTAATTCTTCTAGCTTGTTTCCTTTGTGTGTTGTAAACTTAATTACATGATTAACGAATTACTTGTTAATTAAATTGACTGTTATTAATTAATTATTAATTATTAATTAATTAATTATTATAATTTATTAAAGGAAAACACCCAGGAAACCTATAACCTATTATTCTATTGCTATTCCCCTTCCATAAATTGTATATAATGTTTCCAAGTCTTTTGGAATTTAGTCCACGGTAAGTCTTTAATTCTTGTGGAGATTTTGTCCAATTGAAAATATTCCATCAATTTCTGGAACCAATTTTCAGTTTTGGGTATCTTCTCAATTCCCTCCACTGTTCCTTGACATGGTCATCCTGTTAGCTGCTGTTGAACAATATAGAAAAAAAGTCTATATTAATATTTGGAATATTTTTAATCCCTATTCCCAATAAAGTTATATAATCTCGGGTGTTGCCCTCAAAAGAGATTTGCATAATCTCTTGCAAAAAAAAATTCAGTTTATGTATTTGCTTCCCAATATTTTTTTTATTCCTCTAATACAATCCCATAACATATGCATTAATGTTCCTGTCTCCTTTTTACATTTCCAGCATTTCGGAGATTGGTCTCTTATGTGTATCTTAGCTAGTATTTTAGAGTGTTAAAAGTTACCATCTGTGCAAGATCTTTTAAGAAGTTTTTCTCTCAGGTTCCTTAAGTTTGCACAGGAGGAAAGGTGCTCATGTAATTTCATAGTATCCTCCCCAATCTTGCCAGATGAATTCATTTTATTAAAGATCTTCTGCCTTCCATTTAATCATAGTTTCCTTTACAATCTCTGTTTTCTAGAATTCTGGGATAGTAGCCAATTTATATACTTTTACTTAGCAGTGGTTTACTTTTTGGGGTGTATGAAAAATTATCAGATCTAATTCTGCCAATAGGATGTATTACTTATACCTCTCTCCATATGATATCTTGTTTGAAATTGCTGCTGTCATAGTTAAGTGCTTTGATATGTGAACCGAGTGGCATTCCTGGCCTTTACTAGAGTTAATTTCTAGTTGTCTGTTTTTTTTAATTTAATCTCTATTTCTTTTCTTGTATAACTGTTTCTTTATATCGTAGTCCATGGGCCATTGTTTGCCATTCTGTAAGTTTTTACTAACTTTTCCAGTCTCAATACCCAGTAGGGTATCTTATTATATATTTTGAATTTATATCTTTCCCATATTGTCAAGAGCGCATTTTTCTAATCAGGTGACGTTTTAAATTTTAATGAAGATTTCCTTTTCTACATTTGGCCATAAATATTCATACCATCCTGATTGCATTATTTTGTCCTTCTATACTCAATAGTTCATCCTTTTTCCAGATTGAATCCAATCTATTATCCAGGTTAACGCGGCTGCATCATGAGTGCGTTTGCCAGGTCTGGCAGTGCAAATCCTCCTTTCTCCTTTGTCTCTATCAGTGATGTGTATTTAATTCTAGGTTTCTTTCCATTTCCAGATAAAGCTTTTACAATTTCCTCTTTTCCATTCTTCAAAATATTTTTTTATTTGTTATTATTGGTAGAGATTTTTGAAATAAATACATAGAATTTGCAGGGAGGATCATGAGTCTTAATCATTTCAATTTTCCTGATATTGGATGAGTGTCATGTTTTTTCCATTTATTTAAATCTTTTTTTAGAATTTCTCGAATCAGACCTGTTTATAGTTATTATTAAAAAATTCGGTTATTATTGTTTTCTAGATTTATTCCTATTTTACCTTTTTCTATTATCTGTAGACCTGTTTGTTCTGTTAACTGGTTTTGTTCTTTCTCAGTGTTAAATTAAATGCCAGGAAGTTTTTGTTTTTGACTTATTTATTTGTTAAATCCTGCATATTTTACCAAAAAATCTTCTATTTTTTTCCAGTTATGTTATTTAGTTTCCTCAGTTGGATCTTCCACAAAACTAATACCTAAGTCATCTGCATATGCTTTAAGTTTTATATTATGTTTTTTAATTTTAATTCCATCATACCACCTTTTCTTTTTTTTTTTTAATTTTATCAATAGTATTTCCAATATCATATTAAATATTAATGGTGAGTAACGGGCAGCCTTAGGCGTGTTCCTCTTTTGAATCTGGAATTCTGACGTGAGAGCTCCATTTTTATATTTAAAGGTTGCTGTTTGTTTGTTGTATATACTATTTATTGCTCTCATAAGAAGTTTCCTTTGTATCCCTATTTGCTTAAACACCTTTTCCATAAACTCCCATCTTCATAACATTATCGTAATGCCTTTTCAGCATCTACAAAGACCAATGCTGTTTTTTTAGACTCGGGTTCCAATCTAGCAATTCCTATCATTATTTTATCACCGTTCTAATATTATTTGTAATGTGTCTGTTTTTTGATAAATCCTGTCTGAGGTCTCTGGACTTATATATATGGTGAATTATTTTCTGTAATCTATTACTTGAAAGTATCATTGTAAATAATTTATAGTCTGTGTTTAACAAAGAGATTGGTCTAAAAAAGTTAGCCGTAGGTATTCACTTCCTCTGTTGTCTTAGGAATTAGAGGGTGATTACTGCTTGTTTCCAGGATTCTGGTACTTTCTAAGCTTTGTGTATTTAAGATATTATTGTTAAGCTTAACGCTCCTATGAATTTTTGGTATTAACAATTGTTGGAAGACTTTATAGTATTTCAGAAGTAAATCCATCTGGGCTGGGGGATTTATTTCTAGTTTGGCTTCTTTATCACCTTTTGCACTTCTCTTTCTTCTGTAATTGGTCTGTTTAAAATTTTCTAGAGATTGCTCCCTCTGTAGGAATTTTCCAGTTAATATTTTCTTTTATGTATTGTTCTAATTTTGGCATCTTTATATTGTCTTCTCTATACAATTTTGAGTAATATTCTAGTAGTTTTTTCTGTATTAATTCTGGTGTTGTTATTATTTGCTCTTTGTCTAATAGTTTTGTAACGGTTCTTTGACTCTTTTGTTGTCTGACTTGCATTGCTATCCATTCCTTGTGTGTCCAATCACACTTGGCCAATAAAGATTCTATTCCCTATATTTTTAGCATTGTAGAAGTTTTTTTGTTTACACCTGTTCAACTTGTTTAAAATTTCTTTCTGCCAGTTTTTTCCTTTACGTTATTATCTTTTCTTTGATCATTTTTTTATTTTATTTGTTATTTGTTTTATCTTTAGGGGAGTTCTTGTTGTTTTTTTGTTCAATAATGTAAGTTCTCTCCTTCTAATAGTCTCTGGGTTTTGTTTTTTTCTTTTTTCCATATCTATTGATTTCTTCTTGTCTAATTGTGCCCCTCATAAAGGCTTTATTTGTATCCCATATAATGTTTAAATCTTCTACTGATCCTTCATTTAAACCAAAAAATATTAACTTTCAAATTTTTTTGTACATTCTGCTCAGTTATCAATTATCTTAGCGGATATCTAAAAAGCCAGTCTCTTCAGTTTCAGAAGTTTAATTTTTGAATTTGAGGTTATGGTCCAGCTTATTGGATTGTGATCTGATATCAGCTTTGGATGTATAGTTATATCTTTTAGTTTGGAAGGTATGAATTTGTCCTTGTGGCCAAGTATCATATCTATTCTAGGAAGCCACTTTATGTCCATATGTGAGAAGAATGTATACTCTTTACTTGTTCCCCATTTTTCTCTCCAAAAAGGGTCATCTTCTCTCTTTAAGTGTAAAGTTTTCACCAGCATATCAAAAAAAAGGGTTTGGAAGTAATTTCGTTTTTTTTCTCTTTTCTTAAGAACTTTTTTTAGATTTTATCGTTGTAGTTTTATCTATATTTGGGTTCATTACTCCATTAAAGATCTCCCCAGACATATAATATTTCTCATATTGTAATTACCCGAAGAGTATATCACCTAGTTTTGATAGTATTTCTGTTTTTCTCCTTGGTTGGAGTGCATATATGCACCTACAATCAAAGGTTTTGATACCCTGAAATTTGAGCTTCCAATTGCTATATATCTGGCTTGAGTCATCTTGCTACTTGCAACCCCATTAGTTAGCCTGAGGATTATATTTAGGTTGAATATATACATTGCTATTCCCTCGTTTTTTAGATTTATGATTAACGGATTTACTGGAATAAGGTACCTAGTTGCAGTCTTTTTTTTCAATGAGTTTTTTCATCTCCTTTTTTAAATCGCGTTTCTTGAAGGCATATCCTGCACGTCTGCATGTTGTTTCTTTTGCAGAAGTAGTGGAATGTCTTTTCTTACGTTTTTGGGGAGAGTTCAGTCCATTTTACATTACATGTAATTATTTTTTCATTTGCATTTATTATTTCCCTAATTATGAAAGCTTCTTCCCATTTAGAAATTATATTTCAACTATTTCCCCTATACTTGATTTCCATTTTAAAATAACTGTTCTACAGTTGTTATTTTTCTTTATGTAATAGCCTACTATATTTTAATTTTCTCTTTTTTTTTTTTCATTTCTAGTCATACTTTTACCATACTTACCCATACCTATTCATCCATTTTGTTCTACTACTAAAAGGGGGGAGAGAAGAAGCAACATCGATCAACAAATCATCCGGGAGAAATATGTTAACATAGTCCATTTTTGTCAACAGCATGTTTATCTATAATTTTAGGGAATCCAATCCTGGTGTCTCTTCTTTCACTTTCCCTAGAGCTTTTCCCTCTCCCTTCTCTTCCCCACCCATATTCATTTATACTCTATTCTTTATTATTTTAACTTAATATTAATATTCCATTCTATTGATTTCAATTTATCTTGTCTTTTGCAATTTTATATTTGTCTAATGAGAGCTAATAGTGTCCTAAAAAATAAATAAATCCTTAACTAAAAAATGAATAGGTGAGGAAAAAAAAGAAAGAATAGAAATCAAGTAAAGCTTAAAAAAAAATTAATAAGTATGTGTATAATAAAAGTTTCGAATTAAAAAATATTACCCATTTTATCCTTGTCTTCATCTCTTTCTTTGCTTTATTTCTATTTAAGATCTTTTTTAATTCCCTCCTTTTTCCATGAAGTCCCGCATCTTTTGTTCTGCATCCAGTATATATTTCTTTCCTTTTATATGTGCTTAATGACGATAAGCCCTCCAGCATTTCCCATCTGTACATTATGTTCTTCCTTCCTTCAATATGTCTGTTAGGGGGGGTTGTATTTTTTCCTCTTCTTTTCCAATGATTTCCGGCTGGTAATTGTCTCTTTTCAGAAATGTGATTTCATTTCCTTCCACCTGGAATCTTTCTTTTGCTTGTACTCTGAGGGATGACATCTCTAGACTCTTTCTTAATAAATACCAATAATGATATCTCTAGGGTGTGTTTGCTATTTTCCTTTGCACATATTTTGAATTTACTCTATAAATCTCGATCTTATTTTCCATGTCTAATACTTCTTTCCTCATAGGCACATATATTTAGCCAGTGTTGGTATTATTTATTTTTTTTTTACCAGGTCCTCTCCCCTTTCTTCCTTTTAGACCTCTCATTCTGATTAATTTTTTCTTTTTATTTTTCAGTTCCATAATGGCCAATTTGTCTTCTAATGTTTGAATTTTTTTGTCTTTTTCTTCCATTTTTCCATCTATTTCTGCTACTTGCTGTTTTATTTCCTTAACTTCTTGCTTTGTTTCTAGAATTGCCATTTCCAGTTGTGTGATTTGTGCCAAGTCCTTTCTTACCTCATCAAAATTGGTCTCTTCATGTCTCTTTGTAATGCCATTATGGTTTCCTATTGTAAAGTGGTAGTTTGGTCCTGATCCTCTCCTAGTCAGCATACTCTCTTTAAGTAACTGAACCTGTTCTATCTTCTAGTTACTTGTTTGCTTTCTATTTGTGCAAGCCGGCCATTATCGTCTTTCTCACTTTCCTTGTTGCAGTTTGTGACAATCTTAATGATTTAACTGCTAATTTGTTAATTAGGCTTTTTTTTGGTTCTTCCCGTTTATGGGTGCAAGCCTCCTATACTTTCACTTCTGTTTGTTCTTATTTTAAATCCTCATACTCCTCCCTATTATCCAAGAGATCTAGAGTTTGTTTATTATCACGTTAGGTCTTTGTTTCTGTTTATTTGACTACCGTGCCTTTGTTTGTTTATTTAACTTACTCTCCTGCTGGTTATTTTCTAAGGTCCGTGCCAGGAGTGTCAGCTTTCACACTCTATAGTTTCTTTCCTTGTTTTTTCCTTCCGCTCTGGTCCAGCCCTGTATAGAGCAGTCTGTCCCGTTTGCTCTCTCTTCCTCTTAGAAGTGCAGCTCTATGCTTTCCTGCTCTCTATTATTTTTTTAAAAGGTAGGAGAGAGCTTTTATAACACTGCTGTCATAAGTTATTTGAAAATCTAGCACTCTCTCTTTTCCCAGCTTTCTGAATTCGGGACTGTGTTTTATTCGCACTATCTCTACACCTCTTAATGGGGTTTTTCGGCGGCTGTCTTAGTTTCCTAACACCACCCAGCTGTTTTCTCTGTCCTTGCTATTTTGTGCTTGAATCATGGTGGCAGTAAAAGTTGCTGTATAGAAGAACTTAAGGCTTAGATTTGCTATTTATTGAGCTTGGTATTTTGTAGGTATAAATCAGATATTTCCTTCCTTTGTTTAATATATTCTTAGGTTTGGTTCTGCTTTGGCTAGGGGGTTGATTAATTCCCCTTCTCCCTTCTTAGTTTCGATTATCACCAGGTGAGAAGCTGATTCTGTTTGTTATTCCACACAGTTTCAGATTAACTCACCCGGCCCCTCCGTGGGCAGCGAAGTTGGGGTGCCTTCTTATCGCTATTTAGAAGTTATCCCCGCTTTTTTCTCATTATAAGCTGGAGAATTACGCTGAAAAAGCTAGAAGGGTGCCGGAGCTCTGAGCGTTTGCAGCCGGTGCCTGCTCTCTCCAAACCGGAAGCCCCCTCTCCCCCATTTTGTGCAGAGAACAAACCCTGTGAGGTCGGTTAGTCTAAGCTATATGGCTGAGTTACAATTTGAATTCTCGTCTCCTGAGGATTAGTTCAATGCTGTAATGACTGAACCTCACTGACTATGGTTTCATGGTTTTAAGCGCCTGGTTGCTGCCTTGAACCCAATAATCAACAACCTAGCCTTTGAGATGCTGAAGTCAACAACTCAACCTTGTGAGATAACAATGTAGTAAGGTTGGCGTGGAGGTTCTGTTGTCAAAGAACTCACCCATATGAGCACTGGGCTCAAGCCCTGTTACTTACTGGCATTACACCCACCTTCCTAATGGTTAATATTTACCTTCCCCTGTGTTTACAGACCTTAAAAGGGGACCAATTGTGGTCTGATCTTCACAACTATATTTCTGTCCTTTGTAAGACTCATCAGCCTGATATGGTGATTCTAGATGGTGACTTTAATGCTAGACTCAGTAAGGAAGAGCGTATAATTTTCAGTCCTCGACGGGCTTAGACCTTGAGCTTTTACCATGGCATTTTGCTCTACCCAGGCAATCTAAAGATGCCTCCCTTAACCATGCGGGCGCGAATCTTGTTAAATTTACTCTTCAATCTGATTTAATTATTTTAAATGGCCTGACTCAGTTTAGATCTTCTGGTGACTTCACGTTTATCTCACCTTGTGGCAATAGTGTCTTAGATTATGTTCTAGTTTCCAAGCCTTGCCTAGATATTACTCAGTCTTTAACAATCCCACCCCATGTTTGGAGTGACCATATGTCCCTTGTGGTTCAGTTGACTTTATGTTCATCAAGAGTTGTGACTACATCCTGCACCCACTCCATACGGCACGAAAACAATAGGTGGAATGAGCATTCTAGACAGGCCACGGACTCCCTTCTTCATAGTCCTTCACTGATGCAATGCAGATCTTCTCTGGTATCATCTTCATCCACGGACTACTGCATTGCTAAATTTGAGAATCTGACCCAATCATTGGCTAGGGCCTTTGCAACCCCTACAAAGCTTATGCTTCCTCTAAGGCAGTGGTTCTCAACCTGGGGGTCAGGACCCTTTTGGGGGTCAAACAACCCTTTCACAGGGGTCGCCTAAGACTCTCTGCATCAGTGTTCTCCATCTGTAAAATGGATAAATGTTAGGGTTGGGGGGTCACCACAACATGAAGAACTGTATTAAAGGGTCACGGCATTAGGAAGGTTGAGAACCACTGCTCTAAGGCAACATCAGATCTTAATTTCACTGCGCAATGCAAGGCAACTAAAACTGAGAAAGCTCTTTTCTGTCTATTGGCACCAGGGTGCTGCTAATTTGCCCAAGGAATATTTTACACTCAAGAGCTGCCTATCTTTTCTCCTTCGTTAGAATCTCTGCAGGCAAATTAGTATAAAGTGGAGCGCTCTCATTCAAGCAGCCCAATCTAACGATTCCAGAGGCTTTTGGCACCTAGTCGCTAACTTTCAGCGGCCCTGAAAGTATTCAACACAAAAGTGTTTCATCATCTAATGTATGGGGTTCCTATATGGATCCACACATAGAAATCTAAGCTTGAACAGTTGCAGTCCAGCTTCATATATAAAATCTTTGGAGTTCCACACTGTGTCCCCTATGCAGTCCTTTGCCTTGAGGCAGGCCAGCACCTTCTGGAAACCAGGGTGTGGGTCACCACTTTCAAATTTTGGGTGCTCCTCTGTTTCCATTCCGACTCCCACAGCTTGGTCCAACTAGTGATGCATGAACTCCAGATCTCTGACGGGTGGCTACTAATCAAGGCTAAGATCTCCTCATTGGGCCTTGCCTCAGACTCCTTGCTCATGCTCACTGCCAATAAGGTTTATCTTCAACTAAAAAACAAATTATTTGAGCAGGAATATCAATATCTTTTGAACAAGGCATAAAGTTCCTGTTCACCCTCGTACTTTGGGATTATTCTCCGAAAGCTCTGTGTTGCCCATTATCTGAACCAACTTCCTAACCATAAACTCAGATGGGCATTCTCAAGAGCAGTGGTTCTCAACCTTCCTAATGCCACGACCCTTTAATACAATTCCTCATGTTGTGGTGAACCCCATCCCTAACATTTATCCATTTTACAGATGGAGAGCACTGATGCAGAGAGTCTTAGGTGACCCCTGTGAAAGGATCGTTCGACCCCCAAAGGGGTCCTGACACCCAGGTTGAGAACCACAGCTCAAGAGCAAGATTCAATTTGTTCCATCATCTTTATTTCAAGGCCAGTTCTTAAACATCCCTCGGCATGATTGACACTGTTCTTTCTGCCCTACTTACACTGACTTGCTTGAACACACTTTGCTGTCCTGCCCCAAGTGTAACATATTTAGGCTGGACTTCTCTGCCTTAACCTTGGTTGGATTCTCAGTTGGATTCTCGGATCTTACTATCAATGCAAAGATGATTTTCCTGCTCAACAACCCCCATCAGTCAGCCACTCCTCCCTCTTTTTTTAGAAAAAAAAAGAAGAAGAGAGATTTATGTCTTAGCCATTCATGCCTAGGACACTGGCCTGTTTTTTATGATAGTAGTCGGTAGACCCAATAACTTAGCCAGATAAATGCTTTTGAAGGACAATCACTTACAGTCTGATGCATTTTGGAAGTGGGATGGAGGTGATAAACTGTTCCGACTCTCCTAAGTGGTACCTATGCAGTTTAGCTGGAGATCTTGAAGCCATCACAGCGGCCTCCTTTTGCTGCTGCTGTTTGGGTGAGTTCCTGCAGCCCACACATAGCACAAAAGTGTGCTATTGTTATAAAGGACAATGAAGGGATTTTGGCCCATAGCAGACATGGAAACTGTTGCAAAGCTCCACCAGCCAAAATCAGAGGAGGATCAGCTTTTCTTAAGGTGGAGCATTTGCTTCCTTGGGAGCACCTAAAGGAGATCCCTGGACTGAGCCCATATTTCTTAAATTAGGAATTATGACTGTTACTGAATGTTTCACAACTTGCTTTATTTTTCTTCTGGTTAATTTTTTTTGTTTTGCTCAGCTGTTTTAACAAGTATAACTTGATATTTAATTTTGCTTTCTTCTTTTTCACATCAGAGGACAATGTGGAAAGCCTGTGCCATGCCTGTGACAGTCTCTATCAAGCTTTGGAGGAAGGAAGTATGCTTGGCAAGCGATTTAAAAGGAGAACTTTGCTTCTGAAGACTTTGTATAAATTGTGTGACATCGCTTCAGATCCTCTCGGCCTGAAACTATCAAAAATAATTCTGGGTGTAAGTTGAGCTTTTCAGTTATTATGGGCAGTGTGATAACTAAAACATCCTGTGAGGCTGGTGCTTGTGTGAAGTTGTACTTTGTATCTCGCAAATGCTCTGAGTTTAATTAAATTGCTAGAATCATCATTCAGAATGAGCAGCAGAATTCCTCAACTTGCCAACAAGTTGCAGCTGACTTATAGCGACCCTGGATGGTTTTCAAGGCAAGAGATGTTCAGAGGTGGTTTGCCTCAGCATCACGACCCTGGTATTAGATGACAGCATTCAAATACTAGCCAATGCCTACTCTGCTTAGCTTCTGAGGTCTAATGAGGTCAGGCTAGCCTGGGGCAACTCAGGTCAAGGGAATAAAAAGTTAGCTGAAAATGTTTTTAGTCCAGTGGGACCTATGAGACCAACAAAGTTTTGTTCTTGTTGTAAGCTTTCGTTGCATGCACACTTCTTCAGCTTTCATTTTTCCATTTCATATGCTGACAGTAATGGTAGATTCATTTTGAAATCCAGGAGCTCAAAGTGTTGAAAGTTAGAAAACTATAAATAAAAGTATTTTCAGGTACATTAACTGAGATTACAGTACTTTAAAAATTAATAATAGGCATAGTTTTACCCACAAGAAGTAACTAATGCTTTGAGAGAATGTCTCACTTTATGTTACTGAACTCATCCGTCTGAGCCTGAATGGGTTTTCTTGCTTTCAAGTAAGAGCTTCCAGGACCTGGATATTTCAGAGTGACAGTAATGGCAATAACATACTATCATGGGTACTGGAACAGCTGTCAGTAAAACCAAGACAGAAATAGGAAAACAACCCCCCAGATAAAATTGTAACAAAAAAGGCCATTGGGCATGGTCATATGAGGAGAGGAGAACTCTGTATGCCAACCAGAGCTTTTTGGAGAACAGGCAGTCTATATTAGATTAATCATATTATGCCTTCTACTCCAGGAAATAAAAACAATTTTCAAGTAAACATTTTATAAAGTACTCTTAATTTGGCATACTGTTGATAATTCTACAAAGTGTCTCTCATCTATTTGGGCATTTCTCATCAAAAGCCTCTCTACTCTTCTAAAGTGTTTAGTAATTATTGATGCTGAACCACTGTTAAATTCCCAGTTCATTCATGGTCTTTAATTTAAAATGGTATCTATCTAATAATAGTAATAGAGTGCACAGTATATTAAATCCCATAATGGCTGGGTTTTTTCAAGTCCTTACATATATAATTTGGTCAAATAAAGTATATTTGTCATAAAGTCCAAATCTGAAATTAGCATTTTACTGGATCTTCCAGTGTGAGTGTACGTTTATATTTCAAGAGTCATAAGAACCTGGATAGCCCAGGCTGGCCTGATCTCATCAGATCTCATTAACTTGCCAGGGGTAGTCCCTGGCAAGTATTTAGGTGGGAGACCAGATTTGTAACATGGAGTCAGGCAATGGCGAACAAACTCTGAACATCTCTTGCTCTGAAAAACCCACCAGGTTAAGTTAGATGTAACTTCACAGCAAAAGGGAGAGAGAACTTGATGCCTGGTTCTCAGTGAATGGCACATTTGAGCTATTCTTGCCTCATTCCCCATGTGTTTGACCACCTGATATCTCAGTATAAGTGCTGTACAGTTGGTTACTATGCGCTGGTGGATTCAGTATTGTTATCCTTTATATTTTCATGCTGCGCTATCCCGTTTGTAAATCAAATGTGTTTAACAAATTCTACAGAGTTTTCTTCTTCGATATCTTCCACGACACAACCTTTACCAAGAAGAAGAGATCCAATTTATCACATTTTTCTTTATGTACACATTTGGATACTTTTACCCTGCTTTTCTCCCCTGAGAGTGGACTTGAAGTGACTTAAAATATAAGAAAACAACTGACCACAGAGTATAACAAATCTACCTGTCAGCAACCACCTAATCTTCAGGGAAGGAAAGTGGAGCAATGCAGATGGTAAAAGCTATACCAGAAGGGCAGTGTTGTCTTCCCATTCTTTCCAGGAGGCTCAGAACTGTATATCTGTGGTTGTTTCTCATTTTAATTTCACAACAGCCTTGTAAGGTATATTTTCTGGCGAGGCAGCCACTGGCCCAAATTCACCTAGTCAGTTTCAGGGCAAAGTAGCAGTTTGGTTCATCCTGCACTGTCGTCCCTACACCAAACTGGCCATTATTAAGAAAGAAAGGATCTGAAACATTTTCAGCCTCTTGTAACATTAAAAACTGAGCCATATATAGTGATAAATACCGAAGGGACTTTTAAAAAGAATGATTGAACACAGGTATTTTAATATCTATTTTAAAAATATGAACAAAAGCAGTTGTATTGGTTTTTCATTTTATTACTATAGTGTGTAGTTATAGTATACTGGGATATTTTTCTGCACAAGTCATTTGGAAAGAACCTAACTTATGTGAGAATTAATTTATCACCCCATGGAGATACTGTCGTTGTTTCAATGCAGCTGTTAGCTGAATGTGATTTTGGCAGTTTTCTCAGTTCTCCACATATCTCAGAGTGATGGCCCTTGTTCCACAATGAAAACATGGAAAAATCCAGATCAAAAATATTTTTCAGTAGCTATTTGTGTGGTGACCTAATTTTGATTTTTTAAACTCCAGTTGTGAAGTATTTACTTCTATAAAATAGACTTCAGATAATTAGTACAATGCAGATGAGGTGTGAAATTCCTTTGTCCCATAAAAATCAGGGTGACTTAAGCACATTCAGTTGCATTTCCTTTCAGTTGGTTTCTATGCACTCAGTTCACGTTGCTGTTTCCCACAGTAGCTGTGGGGGACGGCTTCTTTTTTAAAAAGAGCTCATATGGGACTGGGGCCATGCTGTAGGGGGAAGAAGGGCTCCTGCCTGTCTCCCTGTGAAGGTATTTTCTTGATCAAAAACTATACTGATGTTTTCGTGCACATTTAGCAGAGAAATGTGAGCAAGTAACTTAGGAATATGCATACACCTTGTCATTCCAGGCCTGTTTTTTTCTCTGAACTCAAAACTTTTAAAACAATGGCGTTTAGTTTGGCTCTTAGCTGGTGTGCTGAGATGGTTTGACTAGAATGTTGGGATGGGATCTGGGAGGCCCAGGTTCAAATCCCCATTTGGCCATGGAAGCTTCCTGGGGTGACTGTGGGCCTGTCACACACACTCAGCCTCATAAGTGGAGAAGAGGAGGAGGAGGTTAACTGCTTTGGGCTCACTTTGGGAACAAAGATAGGATATAAAATCAGTAACTAAATAATCACAGATATACCTATAAAACTACACTTTGTAGAAACTGTATGTGCGTATGTGTGCGCTAATCTCAATTCTTGGAGTCCTTTGTTTGTCCTAAATAGAAGGTTTCCACCACTCAGATTTTCTCAGGAGGTTAAAGAAAAAATAATTAGAAACAGGATAATATCTGAAGTCAAATTATGTTTTCTCTTGAGTAAGTAGGTAAAGGATCAGTCATGATTTAATTGACTTTCCCCCCTCTCTATCTTATTTGCAGTTGAAAGTGAGTGGAAAAAACTTGCTTAATGTCTGCAAACTTGTATTTAAAATCAGTAGAAATGAAAAAAATGATTCCCTCATTCAGAGCGATCAAATATTGGGTATGTACTCTAATTTACACATGTTACTCTCTCTCATACTGCTTCTTAATGTATCATTTTTAAGGGGGCTACTAAAATATAAAAAGTGACCACATTTGAATGGCTGCAAGGATGAATACAAGGGCATAACATTTCACAACTGGAAGGGTCTAAGTCTACTATTATCTTCTAATATTAGTGTCTTTGCTTGAGCCTTTGCTCAAGCAATATTAGTGTCTTTGCTTTTTGGAGCAAAAAATTAGCCTCAGTAAAATAGTTGCATTCAAAAGTCACATATCTACACTACTTTCACCACAATCACATTAAGATATTTTCCTTGCAAGACTCCAGATAGTTAAGGCCTCTGGCATGCCAACATAAAGGCATATACTCCTGTACCAAGGAACACTCAAATAGGAACGATATGCCGGCCAGACAGAAAAATATTGTACTTTAAATTGTACTGTTGTAATTGTACCTAAATAAAGGTTTCTTAATTGTGCTCATAGCTTTCTGTCTGGTGACTGACTGAAAAGAGTCCAGGGAAAGATTGAGGAGCTTAAGTCATTGCTCTACAAGTTTATCCCAAAACATAAGAATGCTCTCTATTCAATCTGAGGCAGCCTTCTTGGATGTCCAAGTGTACAGTTTGGAATTCTGGAGATGGAATGTAGGAATTTAAGAAGAACTGAATCAAAGGACTCTCCTATTTTGTCAATCCAGACACCAGACCCACATATATAACTGAAAATTTTCTAACATGTGGTAAAATAAATAAATAAGTGGAACTGGAACTAATGTATTTTCCTGTTACATACAGACTATTTTTAATATAGTGATTAACAATGTCCATGATAGATGATCTGTATTCAAACAAGAACTGTCATTCTATGAACTGTCATTTGTTACAGAGTAAATTACAGCAAGGTTTCTTTTGCTGCTGTAAAAAAATGTAGTCGTCATCATCATCATTAATGCACTTGGTTTTCTCCATAGATTCTCTGCTGGATATTCTGAGATCTGAAGACCTGCAAGCAAACACAGAGGCCTTTATCTATTGTATCGGTGCTCTAAAATTTATTTCTGGAAATACAAGCCTCATTCATGAAATGTTAAATAAGGGAACAGTTGAAATCCTGGTACAGTTTATAACGCAGATTAATGAAATTAATGACAATGATGCACGGTTTTGCAGTTCAGGACACCTCTTGGTCCAGGTCAGAATTAAGGTTTGATTTCAACATGTCAAGAATTTGTGTGTGGGTTGCTGAAAGAGTTCTGTATGTATTCAGATAATTGTATTACAAGTATAGTAATCAAAATGTAACAGTGACTAATTTACATTTCTTTGATTCTAGTGGAATGTCATTATGTGTTTTTTCTTATTGAAAGAAAAGTATAATATTCCATCTAAGGGGGTGCCGGGGGGGAGAGGGTTAGGGTTAAGTTCTCTGAAGGATTGCTCATGTAGCTATGGCTCGTGGTTTGTCATTGTGGCTTGGATCCACAGAAGTTGTTCTTTTGGCTATGGAGCACAACTTCACTTCTGCTGCTGCTGCAGTGCAAAATGCCTTCCAAAATGCTGTTTCTCGTCTCCCAGGAAGAGGGGTGCGTTTTGAACTTCAGTGCAAGAAAGCTGCTCTCCATAGGCATGGTAACACTGTGATGGGTTTATGTCTGAGAGTTGTATTCACAATGGTATCTGGAACTCAGCAGAGTTGTATCTGGAAATATGACTGTTGTCTGTTAATATGCAGTATGTGAAAACCCTCTTACACTTTTTGAAAATACAGTATACCTTTTAAGCATTAAAGAAGACTGAAACAGCATGCAATGAATTTGTCTCCCCTCCCTCCATCAAAAGACTAACTCAGTAAGAAAAGTAGAACACATGAATTGGAGATGGAAATGGGTCACTGCAAAAAAGATTACAATAATAACAATTGTAACTAATTTCAAAAAAATATTTAAAATTATCTTGCAGGGTCTAGAATATGAGAGGGTCCTCTTAGAATACATGCAGAATGTGACCCAAAAGATTTTATGAAGTATTTTTGTGTTACTTACCATGACAATATCACATTCTAAAATGTTTATATCCAGCACATTTTTCTATGCATAATGCATTTTTCATACGCAGAAGAATTAGAAAAGGAAAACTCAACAGTCAGAATTCAAAATCAAAAGAGAATATTGGGCATACTATGAGAGCATTTTCACTGGGAATGGAAAATTCATATTGCATTGCATAGAACTACAGACTATCCACATTCCACCATGCAACAGATGTGAATGGCATTTGTTGCTAATACAGCTGTACTAATCGCAGTATGCTGTCAGTGTAACTTTCTTACTTTTATCCTATGAATCAGTTATAACAAAGCAAGGAGTCTTGCTATGAAAGAGGTGAAGAGGGAGGGGCAAGTTTGCCTTCTCTGCATCTTTAGTTCAGTCACCAGTCTTCCATGGTTTTTTGTCCTCACTGGTCCCCAACTGCTTATGTCATTTTTTTGGCAGTCATGGAGGCTGCTGGGGGAAAGAGAAGGCAGGTAACATCTGTCTTGTTAGCACCATCTCTTGGCAGTACATAGAAACCAATCCTTTTGAGTTCTTTTTAAGCATAATTATTTATTTCTATAAATATGAATATATAATATATGAAGTTGATGTATAGTGCCGTCCTAAGCAGATCTATCGAGACTTCTTTTCAGATGTATTTAATGGGGCTTTATCCCCAGAAAGTGTCCTTATGTCCATACTGTTAATCCAGAATTGAGATCCAGCATGAGAAACCTGCAAGAAGCAAGAGGTTTCTGCTCCTAGATTTACTCTGCCCATGTGTACAAAGGATAAATATAAGCAAATGCAGTGATGTGTATTTGGGCTTTCAAATGCTAATTAACATCATTACCACAACATGTTTTATATTGCTCAGCATTCCCGCTTTAACTGCTTCTGAAGGAATGCATTTAATATTTGTATTTAAAATCAGTACTGGGCCTTCCTTTTGTTAAAACCATCATCTGTTATTTTATTCTTATCAAACAACATGATTTATAAGGAAAACAATAATTTATATACAAATTATATTGCCCCAAAAGATAATTTTTCCCCTACATTTTTTGCAGCTGGGTGAAATGTTGTGATATGACAGGATCCCTGCATAGTTCCAGTATGAAGACTAGTGGGTCTTTGTTATGCCACAACAATAGAAATCACAATCTATATCTGGCAGAAGTGTACCAGGGATAAATGGCGCCTGGAGACAAATTGTCTCCAGAACGCCCCCAGGCTCTGCACCCCCAGCTCCACCCCCTGATGCCTCCAGGCTCCACCCCCACTGCCCTTGATCCCGCCCATGTCACCATGGACATGGGCAAGGTCTAGGGTGCCCACCTCCCGCCCCCAGACTGCCCCTGCTGGCTGGGCTGCCTGCAGTCTCTTCTGACCTCCCCTCCGGGGAGACAAAAAACCGAAAGGATAAGCTAACTATTCATGTGTCTCCTATAAAAAATAAAAAAAGTTTTTTTAGTGGAAAAAAGGAAATGTGACATCTACTGTCTTGAGGTGTTTTTTTAAACTTCAATTTATATCACTGTTCATGTTCTTATGACTAAATAACTAATAGCAGAAATACTATCATCTGCAGAAATTGACAGGGCTGCCTGCAGAAGATGCATAGGCCAGATTTAACCTTGTTAAATGTCCAGAAGTGCCTGGGATTCATAGTAATGTGATGATTTATTAATGCTTAAATGTTTTTTCGTACAGCTAACTGCTACTTTGCGCAACTTGGTTGACTTGCCTCAATCACGGTGTAAACTCTTGAGCTATGGAGCAATTCCAGAGCTTTGTCTTATGATGGAGAAGCGTGTGAATGACAAAGATATATGTACCAACGTGGCCAGAATACTCAGGTAACTCTTTGTTTTTTTGTATTATAACACAGCTTAAACCTATTAGCATATCTTTTAGAAACTGCTGCGTTATTGCAGTGACAGGTTTTGGGTTTTGTTCCTTTTGAAATATTGCATGCCATCTTTCATGTTCATATGTCGTTACTATTGCTGAAACATTGTTTTGGTGGCAAAATATTGGGTTGGGTTCTACACCCCATTCCTTCTTCCCAGCACCCACTCACCTCCCTCCTGCAACCTGCTCTTGACAGGCAGGGGACCATTGGGAACGGTGTCGTATGCAGTGCAGTTGGCTACAGTGGGAAGGGGGGCTGTTATGCAAACATGAGTAGGGAAGTGATTCCCACCAGCTCCCTTTGCCACTGGAGACCTTTACTCAGCATCCTGTGCTGTTCCTCAGGAAACACTGCTCCATTGTTGCAGCTCTGAACCCAAGCCATTCAGTGTTGCAATTCAGACTCTACATGCCAGTACATATAACAACAGTTACTAAAGTTGCTATCATTCTTTTTCATCATCTTTATCTATACTGGTTTGCACTAGAATAGAGAATTTTAGCATTTTAATATTTGTCCTGAACAAGTTTAAAAATTGAGAGGGAAAATATTTAGCTTAGGTGGAGGGAACCTGGAGAAGGAATGTTCTTCCCCTTACGTGTCTTTCTTTTCTTAAAATATAGCAAACTTTCTTCCTTCAATGATTGCTGCTCAGCTTTGGCAGATTGCTCCAGATGTTACATCTTATTTTTAGCCCTGCTAAACAAACACCCAAAGAAGCAGGTCAGTTTTTTCCCCATCTCTGTTTTATATATTTTAATCCTCTGATGTGTCTGTGGTGTTTTATGTGTAAACCCATTTTTGATGACCTACTTTCATATACATTTATAAGATAAAATTTTTAAATGGTCGACCGGATTTCTAAGTAGTAAATTATTGAAATGGGCTCAGCCGTTCAGGGAAATATAAAGAACAGACTGTCGGTTAACTTATTCTTAGCGCAGAGCTGTTGTTTGGAATATTATTTGTTTTTCAGAGACTTTGACTTATGTATATTAGAATCAAGGAGCAGGTGGTATAAGGGCTGTGTGTGGTTTCTTGCCAGAGTAGATTTTTCGTTAAGTAAACCTTTTCCCCTAAGGCTACAGGTAAGCTACCAGATGGTACCAGCATAGGACTGGCAAAGGTGCATGGAGCAAAACCTTAAGAACATAAGAACATAAGAAAGAGCCTGCTGGATCAGATCAGAGTCCATCTAGTCCAGCACTCTGCTACTCGCAGTGGCCCACCAGGTGCCTTTGGGAGCTCACATGCAGGATGTGTAAGCAATGGCCTTCTTCGGCTGTTGCCCTCGATCACCTGGTCTGTTAAGACATTTACAATCTCAGATCAAAGAGGATCAAGATTGGTAGCCATAAATAGACTTCTCCTCCACAAATCTGTCCAAGCCCCTTTTAAAGATATCCAGGTTAGTGGCCATCACCATCTCCTGTGGCAGCATATTCCAAACACCAATCACACGTTGCGTGAAGAAGTGTTTCCTTTTATTAGTCCTAATTCTTCCCCCCAGCATTTTCAATGAATGCCCCCTGGTTCTAGTATTGTGAGAAAGAGAGAAAAAATTCTCTCTGTCAACATTTTCTATCCCATGCATAATTTTATAGACTTCAATCAGACGGCTCCTCTCCAAACTAAAGAGTCCCAAACGCTGCAGCCTCTCCTCATAAGGAAGGTGCTCCAGTCCCTCAATCAAACCTTAGTTCCAGGGTGTCATTAACAGGCACATAATTTAATAAAATATGAATCTGGTCAGTGCCTGGATGGAAAGATCACCTGAGAACTGGCTTAGCCTTTCCAAGGAGAGCCAATAGACAAGCAGGAAAGACACAGCAACAGCAGAACTCCTGCATATCAATGTGGCCAGAGCCCCCTCTCGGCCCATAAGGGAAGGGCGCTCATTCAATATATAGGATGCCCACACTGCCTGTAGCAAGGGTTTGACTGACAGCAGAAATGCTGTCCACACACTTCCATTCCTGCTCAGAGCCACAGACACCCTTCTGAACAAGTGAAGCAGAAAGGAAGGGGTGTGGGTGTGTGTGTGGAAAGAGTCCTAAACTTCCACGTCTAGCATCCCTAACCACTGGGCCAAGAAGG
Source organism: Sphaerodactylus townsendi (assembly GCF_021028975.2). Lineage (NCBI taxonomy): Eukaryota > Metazoa > Chordata > Lepidosauria > Squamata > Sphaerodactylidae > Sphaerodactylus > Sphaerodactylus townsendi. The sequence continues at coordinate 122,487,463 of NC_059425.1, read as the reverse complement.
CAGATGGAAAGGAGTCATGCCACTGGGCAGTAGGCACTCCGCTGTAGCCCAGGCATCACCACCAGCCGCATGGGGCCAGATATTGAATATTGCAGAGACAGGCATGGCCCAGTGGGAAGGCCCTGGGACGCGATGGCCTTGGCTCCTGGTTTGATCCCTGCAGTGGCAGGTAGAAGCCTCACAGCTAAAACTTTGCCTCTGTGAACAGCAAAGGGGGGACAGTGACAGTCCGGCTGATGGGCTACACTGGAGATCCATCATTTTGGCAGGGAAACCCCTTCACAACCCTCCATCCTGCAGCCACGGCAGCAGCTCCTTTGAACCCTGTTTGTCCTTCATGCATCTGCAGCACCCGTCTGCGTGGTTCATCAAATGCCATCAGTGCTGTGGGGGAGTACTGGCTCAAAGTGCCACACACACACATCCTTGGATTACCCACCAGCCCATTGTTCTATTATATGGCTGAACAAACAGAAGTCCACTAGCACCGTTAACACCTGAACTTGCCTTATACTGCATCAGACCCTCGGCCCTTCAAAATCAGTATAGTCTACTCAGACTGGCAGTGGCTTTCCAGGGTCTTTCATATCACCGATTGCCAAATACTTTAATCTGGAGATGCCAGGGATTGATCCCAGGACCTCTTGCATGCCTAGCAGATGCTCTACTACTGAGCCATGGCCCCTCCCCATAAAGACCAACAACAGCAAAAACCATCATGCGCATCCCTGAGCCAGAACCCACCTGCTTGAACATGTGAAGAGGAAGCCGCAGAGGGGGGAAAGGAAGAGGTGGGGCAGGGAGGGGTTGGAGATGGGTATCATCCACTCATCAACAAAGACAGATGTTGCTTGGGTGCCGTGGTGTTTTTTTTTGGGGGGGGGGGGTTGGCATAACTTTCCACTGGTTTCTGCCGCACTTGGATAATGAGACTGATGTAAGTCCTTGTGTTATGCTCTGAATTCAGTCCAGTAGCACCTGAGAGTCCCAGTAAGATTTTCAGGATATCAGCTTTTGAGAGGTACAACTCCCTTTTGTCAGATGCTTTGACTCTTTAAACTTTGATTCTCAGAAGCTTATGCCAGGAAAATCTTGGAGGCCTCTTAGGTGCTTGTGGCAAAATAGTCCAGCTTTGTCCTGCAGGTCCTAATTGGCTGTGCTCTCTGAGGCATCTGGGCACCAGTGGCTGTCTAAGGTCTCTGCCTGGCCACCCGCCTGGCTTTCCCAGCTCCTGGAGGGGCTTTTCTTTCCTTTTCCTGGTTCAACTGCCGCCACATGGCCTTTGTAAGAATTGCCCACTGAGAGGTCCAGAGTCCCAGCTTCCCTTCCCTGTGTTCTGAGGCCTTGTCTCTGTGTCCCCCACTATCCAGCACTTGGTTGTCATGGGGACAGCTGACTGCCTTGTGTGTCACAGGTGGAGGGGTGGCCACTTGCCAACTGGCCTTCTCCTTCCTACTGGCACTCCTTCTATAATTGAATGCCTGGAATAAAGGAGGTCTAATGTGATACAGAGAACAACTTTGTCATTAAAAAAACAACAACTTCATAGAGCAGCCCCATGGGGTTTCGGAGGCAAGAAGTTAGAAGTAGTTTGCCTTCTTCTGTATAGCAATCCTGGTATTCCTTAGTGGTCTCCCATCCAAATACGACCAGGACTGACCCTGATACCAGCATTAAAAGTTGTAAAACGTTTATTAAGAAGAGAAAATCCACATGCATCCTCTCAGTACAGCATCAGATCAATCCAGTGAATGAAAAGAAAGAAATTCCTCTGTCCTTCCCTCTGTATATGCCAGGAGCTTTATCATCTCCCTTTCTCCTCCCTCTGACCAGGTCATGCCAGGTCAAAGAAACTTTTCTTGAAGTCTTCATAGCTTCTTACGTCTTCCAGCTCTTTTTCCCTGCTAGATATCACCTGTCTATCTGGAAAGATGTGTGTGTGCTTATGTGACGTGACCATTGCCTTGTGTCCCCTATGCCTACCATTTGCATCTCTAATGGCTTGGTGGGTGAAAGTGCTGAACAATTGACTCCTCCCTCCTCTCCTTATACTTTTCCCAGAGAGAGAAAACTTTACAACTCAAGGAGAAGCTTTCACTCAGTTCAAGACTCCACCTTGAACTGGAATCTAGGTCTTTGGCTGCAGACCAACATGACTATCCTCTGAAATTATGCTATACTCCGTTGTTCCTTTCTCTCAGAAGTGAAGATTTTAGCTGAAATAAAGAAGGTGTATTTTTCACAAAGTATTAACCTACTTTTAACTTACAGCAGAGTTTTGTTTTGTTTTTTATTACAGGATTTGGTGGTTCGTGTCATTTTCATTCTTGGCAACTTAACAGCAAGGAACAATCAGGCTCGGGAACAATTTTTTGAGGTTCAGGGAAGCATTAATACCCTGATAACCCTGTTCCAAACTCATTGTGACATTGACTCTAAACTGTGTAAAGATGACAGCGAATTAAGAAGCCTGAAGCACTTTTCTGAAGTAGAAGATGTCCTCATCAAACTTGTAAGAGTGATTGCCAATTTGTCCATTCATCCAAGTATTGGTGCAAGTCTCACAACTAACCATCAGATTGTGGCATTACTCATTCAAGTACTAGGTAAGAACTGATATTTTTGTTTCTTAATGATGGAGTAGGTGCTATAGGCTCCCTGGAGTGATATAACATCAAATCCTGCTAGAGTGTCTGCTGAAATCAACATTGGTGCTGATTGACTGCCCACCCTAATCCAGAAGTGTATGAGGAAGTGGCATCTCCAAGATTCCCCAGTGTCCACTTTTGTCTCATAATTGCCAATTACTCCCATAATGCTGTCAGGTTCACCTGACAGGCTCATTTGATATCCTGCTACTTCCTTCCCCTACCTCCTATAAGCTGAAGTGTGTGGCCTTTAGTTTCAACTGAAGCTCAGCACCTTTCTTTCTTTTAATGGAAGCACAGTTCTGCTGCACTGTCTTGTCAGGTTCCACCTACAGAGGTCCAAGTGCCTCTTTTGGAAGCCCATGAAGAAAACCAGACAGTATCTTCTTTTTTCATCTCTTATCAGGGATTCCCTTATCAGGGAATAATACTGAAATGAGTTGGGAGAAGATGACGCTTCCAACAGTAAGACTGCAGAAGAGGAAGTTCCTGTCACATTGTTGTTCCACTCAATTTTCTAGCCTGTTTTAGTCCTACTGATTTAAATGAAATTTACTCATAGGGTTGCAGCATGCTTGTCACCAGTACAGTGGAAGAATAGCAAGGGATGTCAATCAAGATTAGATTGCTGTGAGATGAGATTGCTGGGCCCCACATTGTATGTTCTACTTTTCTCAATTTTAACGTATGTAATTAAGTCTTGTTTTACACCAATAGGCTTCATCAAGTTGAAAGTTGCTATGACATGTTTGAAAGCCTTCCCTGACCTCACAAGGCCCTGCCATACACACACAGTATTAAGATGGCTGTGTGAAGGACTTCCTTATTTATTTGCTTCATTTATACCCTACTTTTCCCCCAGAGGCAAATCCAAAGTAGCTTGCAACATTCTCCCCTTTTCTGTTTTATCTTCATAACAACCCTGTGAAGTAGGTTAGGCTGAGGGTGTGTGACTGGCCCAAGATCACCTGGCAAGCTCCCGTGGCAGAGTGGGAATTTGAACCTGGGTTTCCCAGATCACACAATATGCTGGCTTCTTTCATTTTAGCAGGATTTACTGATTACTCTCTTTTAGGTAAAAAATAGACAAGAACATGTTGGAGTTTAGAGCGGCCTAAAGAGCTGGCTCTGAATTCAGGATTTGTCAGAAATTGTATTCACACTCGCATAGCAGATTCTCTTTTGTCGTCTTTGGAATGTTCTGTGCAATATATTTACTGTAATTGTGTCTGATTGTGACAAAAGACTGATATGTTTATCTTTTCAAAATTATCAGAATACAAATCAGTTGAGAAAAGTGAGGAGCTGGTTATTAACACTGCAGCAACAATCAACAACTTATCCTACTATCAAGTGAAGGATTCTGTAATTCTAGAGAAGAAATTACGTATTGCAGAGTGTAAGGATTATTTCAAATCAGTTCTTGTTAATACATAACATGCAAAAGAACACTTGTAAAGACTCATGGGAGTGAACCTCCTCTCTTCTTGTTCTGGCACTGCATTTACTTGCTCTCTCTCCCTTCCTCCCCCCCCCCCTCCCCAATCTTGCTCAGTCACCCAGCCAGACTGCCCGTCCAACCTTTTCTCCCTCTGTGGCTGCTTTTACCCACTCATCTAGTCTCCTCTCCTGTTCCATTTTTGCTTTCTGGCTTGGCAAAGTATGTAGAGAAGCAGATATGCAAAGGAAGCAAGCATCCCTGTCGTACCTTTCTCCAGTGGATCCTAGCCACCATATTTTCAAGCAGCATCTTGGGTTACTATAGCCCAAATTGATTTTTGTTTTACCATTCGGCGTTTTCTTAAGACCTTACCCAATTATAAAGCTGACTATTTGATTGCATTGGGAATGGGGACACATATGGCTGTATTTTGTATACATGGATAGGAGCTGGTATATGCTGTGAACATTGAACAAATGAATGAAAAATAAAACTGATGTTAACAGAAGAGGAGACTTATCTTCTCTGTGGTAGCTGTTGCAGTGGCATATTCTTTGCAGTGGCTTCTGTATCCTTCACTTACAATGGGGAGAATAGACAGTGCAGAGTCTGTAGAGGTGGACAGTGTAACACTATGGCTATTGAAGGCAATACCCTCTCCACATTCAGAATGCTCAGAAAGCTAGTGAAAACTCTGACTTGTCATTGTTTTACTTGCTGATACATTAGCATTCAGACAAGATATGTAGGTTTTTATTTCAGCACTGTGAGCATGCTTTGAGTAGATTTTCAGCATTTTGTAGTTACAGATTATTGATCTCATATCTACTGACAAAAATATCTTGTGTGAGATAATGAATAATGCTTAATAATGTATGGTCAATGAGTAAGTTGCAAACATTGGGCTGAACGTGGTTGCCAACTCATGTTGCTTGAATTCTTTGATCTACATGTAAGGTGAGCTCCTAATCATGTCATAGTGACATTGAGACTAGACTACTGCAATGCACTGTACCTCTATTTTCCATCTGAGATGTTTGCAGTTCTCTTGTGCATACCCTGACAAGGCCTCTGTTGCTACTTGCAGAAACTTCATATTGCCTTTTATAATTTAGCTGCAACAAAAATGTATTTGATTCTTGAATTTGATTGAAGGTGTCTTCCATTTTTTTAAAAAATTATTTTTTAATTATTGTTAACAGTGCTTGTAAAACTATTACTGAGTAATAATATGGATGGAATTCTGGAGGCTGTTCGAGTCTTTGGTAACCTTTCCCAGTACCATGAAATCTGTGACTTCATTGTTCAGAGAAAGGGTGAGTTCAAATCCATTTTCAGGGACCAGGCTTTACACAATTGCACTAGTCACATCAGCACAGAGTTGCTTGTTTGTTTTCATTTAAAGTCTCTGAGGCCCCTTCTGCACAGGCCAATAAATGCAGGCTAATTATGGTATAAAACCGTATTGGAGGGGAACTTCTCACGGATCCCACTTCTAATGAGAATCTGCTCCGCGTCCCCCACCCCCGGTTTTTCCCCAAGAATCACACTATCTGCGATTCTTTTGTTTTCACATGGATTACAGCTGAGGCCGAGCAAATGGCTACCCTGGGAAGAGCATTACTTGGTCACGTTTCCTTTTTTTTCCTCAGTCCCTGCCTCTCTGCTGCGTAGCTATGGAAGGGCACAGGGATGGCAGCATGACTGCCTGCCAGGCTTCCTAGCTATGCAGCGGAGTGAGTTGAGTGGGGAAAAAAAGTGCCCCTGTGTGAAGGCGCACACCCCCAGCAGTGCACTCACTGACCATGGGACGCCCAGCCATGTGAACGGCTTGGAGCTACATCAGGTTCATTTATCCCACCTGCAACCCGCTTTACATTTGCTGTGCGGAAAGGGCCTGAGACCAATTTAAAAACTGTATGAAAGCTATGTATTATTGCCATAGGACAGTGGTGGCAAACCTATGGCACGGGTGCCAGAGGTGGCACTCAGAGCCCTCTCTGTGGGCACGTGTGCACAGAATTCGTCATGTGATAATAGTGCAATTATTTCAGGGAGATTATTAGCATTAAACCTAAGACCTAGTTTTGGGGAAGCAGTGTGGGTAACCCTGTTAAGTGCTGTTAAACCCTACTGATTTTCATGGGAAGAACTAAAGCATGATCCTTTACCTGGGAGTAAGCTCGGTTGCTGGCAATGGGGCTTGCTTCTGAGTAAACCCTCCTAGGGTCGTGATTCACCCGTTGGAAGAGTTGCACGGTTGCTTCAAAGCAAAGCCACCGACCACAACCAAGCTTACTCCCGAGTAGTGCGTGCCTTGGAGCCAACTGTTTTTTCTATACTAAAACCTCAGTATTCAGATTAAATTGACATGTTGGCACTTTGCGATAAATAAATGGGTTTTGGGTTGCAGTTTGGGCATTCGGTCTCGAAAAGGTTCGCCATCACTGCCATGGGACATGGTTCAGTTTCAGGTACAGTGTTCCTGAATCTTGGAATCCAGATTCTAAGGTCTCCCCACCACCTGCCTTTACAGGCCAAGCCTGGAAAACTTTTGCATAACATCAGAGTAGGTCAATAATTTGCAGCCAGATTGGACACAATCAATCTTCATGGTTTTGGTCATTATGGGAAGCCCAGTAGGTCAGTTATTAAGTCTCAAGTGCAATTGAGACAGTTTGGAGATTCAATGATGCAGTCGGCCCTTGTTTAAAAAAATTAAACACAAAAAAATCTCAATATAAGCATGACTGGGTTTAATAGTAAAGCACATCTGAAGCATCTGCATTTGCTATTGTGACTTCCACCTTGTGGAATAGGTTGGCTGAGGTGGCCAGAAAGGCTCCCCATTCTGTTATTCCACAGAATATGTAAAATGCATTTCTTCAGAAGAATGTTTTATAAATGGAATAGAGCTATATAATATAATGGAATAGTTCTGATTGTTTATACATGATGTTTCAATACCTTTTGACTTCATTAACCGTTTTGCTGCCTTATGACAATTTTTGTTGGTATTGTTCTGTAATCAGTTCTGAAATCTTAGCCTCTATTACAGCATTGTGTTATCTGAGATCTGTGCTGTTTTAATTATTTTTCATATTTTGTAATCTGCCTGGAGTCTCCGTGAAAAAGCCAGCTATGAATGAAGTTAATAGTTAAATAATAGTGGTTGTTAAAAGTACAGTATTGCAACACGACACCATGTAGAATGTCTAGATAGGTGTGCATTTCACACTGCACATACAGTTGGTATAATTCTAGTTCAGTGAATCTTGTTCAGATATTTTTACTTAAAAGCAAGTCTGAAATCATTGTTTCTTATTATGACATCCAGTGTACAAATTCATGATTGCGTTACTCGATGCCAAACATCAAGATGTCTGCTTCTCAGCCTGTGGAGTTCTGCTCAACCTTACAGTGGATGAAAGCAGACGCACTGTACTGGATGAAGAAGGTGCAGTTAAAAAGTGAGTGCAGGAAACTTGTCTAAGTGTGTCAAAGGAGTTTTTCTAATAATGTACTTTAAATTCAAAAGGAGAAGATTTAAAGCCTTAGCCAGGTGGCCAGGCATAGCTGCTCTGCCACTCCCAGAGAGGCTTCCTGGCGGCATGGGGAGACTTGCAAAGAGAAAAAGCTTCCCCACTGCCAAGACGCTTCTGTGGGGCTCTATAGACTTACACTACCTTTTCGGTGGTTTAAGTCTAACTGCCGCTGGCATAAGGGGCTGGAAGCCGCATGCCAGTGGTTTCCACTCTCCAAGGAGGGCAAATCCACCAGAGCGGCTACATGCCACTGTCACGGGCGGATTCACCCCCTTCCTTTGGATGGGGCCGTACATCTCCCTCTTTTGTTGCATCCCTTACCTCCTTAAAGGAGGTTGCAGAGTCAACCTGCTCTATGTATTAAGAAGAGCTGTAGAAAGGCAAAGCTTACAAACTTGCAGCATTACCTTTTCCTCATTATTGTGACAGATTGATTGATTGTTTAAGAGACTTTGGGCCTACAGACTGGCAGCTGGCTTGTTTGATATGCAAAACCTTGTGGAACTACAGTGAGAACGTTACTAGCGCTGGACCCTGCTTAGAAGAGGAAGATGCCAACACCTTGCTAATTCTCCTTGCATCATTTTTAGGTGAGAAGAAAAAGTCAACCTCATTACTGTTCCATAATGTGTAAAGCTAAGGAAGCTTAGATGCTTTGGGCAGGGTTTCTTTCTGGACCTCCTACAGGCGTTTAAGGCTCTGTGTGTGTGTGTGTGTGTGTGTGTGTTTGCACATCAAGAAAACAAGCCAAATATGTGTGTAACATATACGACAGAGAAACAAAACAGTGTGTGATGCGCTGTTTTGTTCCTCTGTTTGCACATCATACCATTTTCTGTCTCTCCTTGCAAATACAGCTCCCTTGTATTTTTCTCTAAGGGCTCAATTGTTGCAACCACTTTTGGAATGTACAATTCTGGTCAACTATCTCAAACAGTACCAAAGAGTTAGAAAAAGTGTGGAAAAGAAGAAATAACACACTCAATGATTTGGCTCTCTGATCTTTAGGAGCAAGAGATTAAATGTTCAGGGCTTTTGAGTTAGCAAAAGACAACTAAGGGGAACAAGGTAGAGGTTATGCATAATGGGGAGAGATTTTTTTCTGTTCCTTTTCCCATATAATCCAGTGAAATTGTGTGGCAATAGATTCAAACTTGACCAAAAAAAGTTATTTAGCACTATCTATTATAAACTTAAGGAATGTACTGCAATTAAGTGCAATGACAGCAATCAGTTTTGATAGATTTAAAAAAAGGATCACATAAATGTACACATAATAAGGCTGTTAGTCATAATAGCTGTATTGCACCTTTTGATGTGTCTCAGTACCAGAGGCTGGCAAAAACATTTAACATTGACACACTGGGTTTCCAGATCTTGCTGTCTGGTTTTCTGCACTTGAACTGACAATGACAGGGATTGAATTTGGTACGGTAGATCAGCAAAGCACAGATTGTCTTGTTACATATGGCAACAGCTTTCACCAGAGGTTATTTGAAATGGCCACAACTGTGAGTAGCAGGTCCTTTGCCAACTCATTTGTTACTTTCCAAACACTGATGCACTGGGACCAGGTAGATCTTACCTTGAAAAATCTTGTTAGAACTATATTGCCACTACATATAATATTTAATTCCAAGTTTTTAATTTTTACATACCTTTCTAACTTGCCAAGTAGCATTTTTCTGCTAGGAGAGCACATATTATGCCTGGAAGCCTCAAAACATTGCTGAATTCACTTTGATTCGCCCTTTACTTTATCTTGAATAGCCTGACTGCTGCACTATTTTCCTGTTTGACTATTTAGCTTATTTATGGTCAGCCATTTAATCTACTACCCTGTTTCCCCAAAAATAAGACCTACCCTGAAAATAAGCCCTAGCGTGATTTTTCGGGATTTTTGGAGGATGCTTAAAATGTAAGTCCTACTCCAAAAATAATCCCTAGTTACAGATTCCCTGGCGCAACTGATCTGGTCACGTGGGGGCACAAAATCATGGAAAAAATAAGATATCCCCTGAAAATAAGCCCTAACACATCTTTTGGAGCAAAAATTAATATAAGACTCTGTCTTATTTTTGGGGAAACATGGTACCTACTGACAGGCTCATTAACAGCCTGGTACTAGAAAGTGCCATACTAATTTTTTATGTGTTCATAGGTTTGCCAGAGTAGTATAGTGGTTAAGAGGGGTGGAGTCTAATCTGGAGAACCAGGTTTGATTTCCCACTTCTCCACATGCAGCCTGCTGGGTAATCTTGACCTAGTCACAGTCCTCTCAAATTCTCTTAGCCCCACTACTTTACAAGATGCCTTTTGTGTGCGTGTGTGGTGGGGAAGGCAGTTGTAATCCACTTCAAAACTCCTTACAGTAGGGACAAGTGGGGTATAAAAACCAATCCTCCTTCTCCTTCCTGCAAGGAATTTAATGTTGATGCTTAATTTGGCAACTTGCCAAAGAGAAGTAGGATGCTTTTCCATGGGATAAGCCTGAGTCTAGAGTAACTTCCTTGCAGGTGTTAGCTTTCACATATGTATCTGGAGCTTTTTCATGTTTTCCATTGTGAAACCAAATTATTTATGTACATTTAGGTAGTTTGTTTAAAATTGATATAGACATTCCCCTTCTTTCTCTGCAGAGGAAGAATTTGCACTAGACTGCAATTTTGACAGCGATTTAAGAGATCACCACAAACTGTATTGGGAATCAGAGTTTAAACCCGTGGCACAGAAGCTTCTCCAGAGAATTCAAAACTGAAACTCATTTTAATGTCCTTCAAATATTACTTCATTTGAAGGCAGGTGATGTTGGAATATTTTAAGGACACTGCAGGGGTCGCTTCACTGAAAAATGGTTCTCAAATTATTTTTGATGTACCTTGTACACTGCACAACTCCTCTACTTAAATTTGCAGTGAAATTAGAGGATGCAGAAATAAAGCATCTACATCATCAGGACTAAGTGCTTTTTTGACTGTCTTAATCGAAATGGCTGTTTGATTGTGTAGTTTTGTTAGAGGTTTCCAGAAATTACAGATGCATTTGGGTAGAAAGCTGGCTCTGCCACCATTCAGCTAACACAGAGGCAACTCTCCTTCCAACCTCATTATGTTTTCCTCCATTTTAACTCACCAGGAGTGTGTGGGAGAGAGAATCCTTCATTTTTTACACAATTACCATCTGCATCAGGCTGGCTGTACAGATTCATGTTCTTTTCAAATCTGCTGTAATAAATCTTTCCCTAAGAGTATGAAGGAAATGATGGTTCCATATATGCCATTGAAGGGACTAAGAGCCACACTTCTTAATTGTTGAAATGGCATTCCTAAATAGACCAAGGTTTTGAAATGTGGAAAAAGCAATCCTTATAAGGTTACAATAGGCTAGAAAGAATGGTGGATGGGAAGCCTACACAGGTGTTTCAGGGCTCATTTGTTACCAGGTGATGCAGGAATTCAGTAGTACAACAGCCACAATATATTTAAAGCCCTTTGTTTCATACATGCATAGCAGCAGCAGAAGAAAAGCTCACAAGTGCTTTAGGAGACATCTGAAACTTGTTGACTTTTGTTCAGATGAGATCTGGGTGACACTTAACAACGGCTAATATATTTTGTTCAGGTTGGCACATTCTTCTTGGGTTTTGTATGTGGTGTTCTGTTATGCCTGAGAACATGTGTATTCTGCATTCCTTGCTTTTTCATACCACCAACCTTCTTACCACAAACTCAGCTCAGCTACTATTATGGTTAGCACGTTGCATACTCAAGCATGGTATCTGTCAACCCCTGTCCCTTCTAGATGTTCTCTACTTATGCTTGAACAATTATAAGTTAAAAGATTTTTGTATCTTACTTTTGCTGTTGCATTTGTGATCAGCAGCATGTTATGGCAACATTTACACGTTTCTCCCTTACATCACAGGTTGCAGCTTTAAAAAGAGTACAGAAGTTCTCTCTAAAACAGCTTGTCTTAATACTTTCACTATCTATTTTGTATAAATATGTGATCTGTTTTCATATTATCATAAGCTTAACCACTTACAGGAGAACAAGGCATAGCTCATTAAAATATCCCTACAAATTGCTGTTTGCAGCAGAGAAAAAGATAAAAGTGTAAGGTGAGAAATGTGGTCAGTCTAAACACAGATTTACCTTTATTCAAGATTTTGGATCTGCAGCATCATTATATGATTGAAACTTAAACTGGTGGCTATTGTGTTCCTCCGTCCTACATCACTTTTGTATGAAAAATTAACCTTAACGTGCTCTAACCAAAATATCTGAGAAACATGCAACATTTCCTCCTGAATTATTTGCTCTTTCTTCCTTACGCTCATAACAAGCTGTACTTGAGCAAAATTGCAAACTCAAATCTTTACATAACTTGATTGAGCTGTAGATAAAATTCACTTTAGCACTGAATACAGAAGACATACACTCCTCCATCATTAGCTGTTATTTGAGCTAATGAAATTATCCGTTTCTTTGCTGGCAGATGGGCGAGACCTATATAGTTGAATGACTTCACAAAACAAAGATATAAACTGATGAAAGGATATTTAAGCCAAATCAAACTTTTAACACTGCACATTTAGTCTATGACCTTGTACATTTTGAATAGGAGAAATAGCAGATGCTTCCTGTTAAACTGTCAAGAGTTGCAGTTTAGCTTTTTTGTTCATTTTCCTCATGGTCAAGTTTCATATATAGCAAAGAGTGAATATCCACTCACTGCTCTGTTCTGCAACGTGCAATACTAATTCAAACAAAATCCTGATATAAGACTAGAGGGCGGGAATAGCTTTATTTAATAATTCAGTAATACTGAGATTTCAGAAGGAATTCACACTCATATAAAAGTATCCAAAAACCAGCTGTATACCAAACTTACAGTTAATGTTTGACAGCATTTTTCTACTTAAGCTGCTGCTATGTGACAGACCATAGCCATGAGTAAGCAATGTAGTGAAGGGTTGCTAGATAGTCTGAAATCACATTCTCACACTGTAGCTAGTGCCTGGGAATAACAGGGAGAGAAGAACGATGCTCATTCTCGTTCCTTATTATATAGTATAAAGTTGCAGGTGTGGCAACTTTACAAATTCCCGTCCCTTCTTCCTCTTGAATTAATGACACCCATTTGAACAAGTCCAAGCCACTAGCATAGTTTAAAGCTAAGCAACAGTATTTTAAAAAAGATCCTGTGGGGATTGTAACGGTTAGTATGGCATACAGTTGGGGTTATGAGCTAGGACTTTTATCTAAAACCATATCAGATACAGGCTCAGACATTAGCAGTGCTTGTGTTCACTTGTAGCTTCATTGGATTTGCTAGTCTCTTCATTCCACCAGCAAGTACAGCAGCATCAGGACATTACTAAAAACAATTATTCTTGTATCAAAACCAGAAAACCTCTTCTTATGCTCCAGGTGTTAGCTACTTGCCACAAAACGAGATCTGCATAATTTACTACTTCGCTGCCACAAATCATGGTTTTCTGGGTTACCTGAAGCAAGGCTGTAGTGATCAGGGGGTGGGCCTGCACAGTTGTGTCCCCCCAACCACCACATCTGGTGGCGGTGGCAGCAGTGACATTCCATCAAAGGAAGAGCAAAAACTAAAGGAGTTATGGCACGACGAATCTCATAGCTTTCAGCCACGATTGTTTCAGAAACTTTCACCATCCTCTGGTGGGATTATGCTGCACCTTCCATCATCCTTAACCCACGTTTCAGGTCATGTAGCGAGTAATGGCTCTTAGAGCATAAAGCAGTTCAGCTTGCATCCGCGCTTCTATGAGAAGCAAATTAACATGAACCTTTAAAAAGAACACATACACACAACAGAATTAGTCTGAAATGAATATCCTGCTCACAGAATTGCTGTGATTAATATCTCAGCCTAGTTCATAAATATGGTGACCTTCCTGCAATTAATTCCAGAAATTCACAAAATGAATAGTGACATCTAACGATTATGTAGAGGTGCCAGTTCCATGCTGCCTTGGAGGGAGAGACGAGTAAGCAGCTTTTATTAGATCGGCACAATGATTGTGTCTTGTGCCTGCTGACTGTGGTCGATCTACATTTAATTCTCAATAATAGTATAGTGTAGTTGGAGCATGCAGCCATTGATGTGATGAGCCAGCTACTTATAATAAGCCTGGAGTTTCCTTTTAAAGTGGAGGTTTTTTTACAGAGAAACTCAAGTTTAATGATCGGGGATATTTTCACCCAAATACCTCAGCTGATGCATATATGTTACAATAAAATGGAGGTAAAGCCAGAGTTGCATGGGTTTGTTGTCTGCCTTATGTTAGTAAAATCTTTATACTTGTTGGAACTATGTGGACCAGTGTCTAAATAACTATTACAATCCTCAATTTACTGTGCTAAGAAAACATGAAAATAATCACTTATTGGAAGAAAGACAAATATTTAGTGTTACAAGACATGAGTTTACTTATGGTAACCTATATTTATACAATATGTGGTTCTCAGCAACTAGAACTCTTTAGCAGCATTATTATGAAATCTAACAAGTCAAACGTGCATGCAGAATATACCTTCTCAGAGTGTTTGAATTGCCTCCAGAAGCTATCATACATTCTTTTTGTGGTTTTTTCAGGCATACAAACTACAGTTTTGATGTAAACTTTAAAGTTGCGGTCAAGTAGCTGGTTGATTTCACCGTAGTCATAATCATCATACCTGTGTGGAAATAAGGAGACAAATATTCTTTTCTGATTCTCTGGCACTTATTTCTCTCAATGTATAACCCTTTGTGGGAGCCAGTTTGGTACAATTGTTAGACTAGGGACCGGTGGATGATGCAGACCACAACCTGTGGCACGCTGGGCGGTGCCAGAGGTGGGCATGCCAGAGGCCCTCCCTCTGGCACTTGAGGTGCCGAAACTCCTCCCCTTCCCCCTCTCCGTTCCAGACGCGGCTCCTCTGAAAACTCCATTACCTTCTCTGCCGAGCGTTTCCCTCCCAAAGTGCCTTCTGGGGCGGGCCTTCCCCTCCTGCAAGGCATTCTAGAGTGATTCCCTCCACTTGCCAGCTGGTAGCCTTTCTCCTCAGCTCACCGCCTTGCCTCCCAGACACTTGGCGAGCACCAGCCAGCCAATGGCCAGCCAAGGAGGCAGAGCCAGTGGACATTGGTGGCTTCCACCATCTCATAGCTGATTCTTCAGAAAGTGGGCCTCGCTCCAGCCATGGCCGGACAAAGCCAGGTAGGCACAGTCACAACCCGAGCAGGACAGAGCCCTGCATGTCTGCCACCACACACTCTCTGGTGGAGTGGGAAGCCATGCCTTTCTAAGCCTCTCCGCCTCCTGCAAACCCCCCTCCATTTTCCAGGTGGTGCGGCTCTGCCTGGCGAGACTGGGGTGGTGGGCGCAGGGAGGCTGCCATGCAGGGTCATGGGCTGGCTTCCTCCCTCAATGGCTCCTTTAACTTGGGCGGCAGAGCAGGGTCTCTTGGTAAGCCCCGGCTCTGCCTCGGGCTGCCAAAGGGGACTGGGGTGGGTGGGCTGGTGAGGAGGCTGGCGGCAGCAAGGAGTCATGCTGGCTGGCTTCCCTCCCTCAATGGCCCTTTAACTTGGGCGGCAGGCCCAGGGATCTCACCCATTGGTAAGCCCCCGCCTAGCCCCACTGCCAAGTGACTTCAAGGGCACAGTGAGGCGGGCGGCTGCAGGGGTCAAGAGGCTGGCTTCCTCCCCCTCAATGGCCCCTTAACCTGGGCGTAGACAGGGTCTTGGTAAGCCCCGCTTGCCCTCACTGCCAAGTGACTGGGGTGGTGGGCGAGAGGCGGGCGCGGCAGGGTCAGCTGGCTTCCCCCAATGGCCTTTAACTTGGGCGGCAGACAGGGTCTTTGGTAAGCTCGGCTCTCGCCAAGAGACATTTGGGTGGGCGAGAGGCGGCGGACTGCAGGGGTCATGGGCTGGCTTCCCTCCCTCAATGGGCTTTCTCCTTGCAACTTGGGCGGCAGAGCTGGGTCTCTTTGTAAGCCCCCGCTTGCCTCGGGCTGCCAAGTGACTGGGGTGGAGTGGGCGAAGGCGGCCCAGCAGGAGTCGCTGGCTGGCTTCTCCTCAATGGCCCTTTAACTTTAAGCGGTAGAGCGAGGTCTCGTAAGCCCGCTTGCCTCGCTGCTGCGACTGGGGTGGTGGGCGCCAGGAGGCTGCTGCAGGTCATGGCCAGCTTCAATGGCCCTTGTAACTTGCAGAGCTTAGTCTCTTTGAGTAAGCCCCGGCTTGCCTCGCTGCCAAGTGACTGGGGTTTAGGTGGGCTAGGAGGCGGGCGGCTGCAGGGTCGCTGACTCCCCAATGCCTCAATGGCCTCGGCAGGCAGAGGCCCAGGGAGTCTCTCAGTAAGCCCCGCTTGCCTCAGCTGCCAAGTGACTGGGGTGGTGGGCGAGGGAGGCGGCGGCTGCAGGGTCAGCGGGCTGAAAGCTTCCTCCCTCAATGGCCCCTTTAACTACGAAGCAGAAGCTTAGGGTCTTGGTAAAGCCCCGGGCTTGCCTCACAAGCTATGAAGTGACCGGGGCAATTGGAGCGAGTGAGAGCGGCGGCGTAGGAGTCATGGAAGCTGGCTTCCCTCCCTCAATGGCCCTTTAACTTAAGCGGGTAGAGCGTAGGGTCTTGGTAAGTCTCCGGGCTTGCCTTCGCTGCCAGAAGTGACTGGGGTGGTGGGCGAGGGAGGGGCGGCCAGCTGCAGGGTCAAGGGGCTGGCTCCTCCCTCAATGGCCCTTTAACTTGGGCGGCAGAGCGAGGGAGTTCTCAGGTAAGCCCCAGCTTGCCTCGGCTGCCAAAGTGACTGGGGTGGGTGGGCGTAGAGGCGGCGGCTGCAGGGCTTCAAGGGCTGGCTTCCCTCTCCCTCAATGGCCCCTTAACTTGGGCGGCAGAGAGCTAGGAGTCTCTGAAGTAAGCCTGCTTGCCCACTGCTGCCAAGTGACTGGGGTGGTGGGCGAAGTGAGGCGGGTATCGGGCTGCAGGAGTCATGGGCTGGCTTCCCTCCCCTCAATGGCTCCCTTAACTTTGGGCGGCAGAGCCAGGGTCTCTTAGTAAGCTCCCGTTTGCCTCGCTGCCAAGTGACTGGGAGTGGGTGGGCGAGAAAGGTGGCTGCAGCTGGGAGTCATGGGCTGGCTTCCCTCCCCTCAATGGCCCTTTAACTTGAGCGGGCAGAGCTTAGGAGTCTCTTTGGGTAAGCCCGGCTTGCCTCGGCTGCCAAGAGACTGGGGTGGAGTGAAGTAGCGAGGGCCGAGGCGGACTGCAAGGGTCATGGGCTGGCTTCTCCCCCTCAATGGCCCCTTTAACTTGGAAGCGAAGCAGAGCTTAGGAGTCTCTTAGAAGTAGGTGCCCAGCTTGCCCTCGCTGCCAAGTGACTAGAATTGGGGTGGGTGGGCTGAGGCGGTGGGCTGCAGAGGTCATGGGAGGCTAGCCCTCCCTCAATGGCCACTAACTTGCAGCTGACAGAGGCCGAGGGAGTCTCTTAGGTAAGCCCCGCTCTTGCCTCGGGCTGCCAAGAGACTGGGAGTGGAGTGGCCAGTGAGGTGGCCCAGTGGCTGCTGCAGGGTCATGGGGCTGGCTTCTCCCCCTCAATAAAGCCCTTAACTTGAAGCTGACAGAAGCCAGGGAGTCTCTTGGTAAATGCCCCGCTTGCCTCGCTGCCAAGAGACTGGGAGTGGAGTGGGCGAGAGGCGGGCGGCAGCTTGAGGTCTGCTGGGTCAGCGGGCTGCACCTCTCCCTCAGCTGCTCCCCTTTAACTTGGAAGCGGCAGAGCCGGGTCTTCTTGAAGTAAGCCCCGCACTTGCCTCTGCCAAGAGACTGGGAGTGGAGTGGGCGAGAGGCGCCGGTGGCGGCAAGGGTCATGGGCTGGCTTCCCACTCCCTCAGCCATGGCCCCTTTAACTTGGGCGTGGCAGAAGCCAGGGGTCTCTTAGTAAGCCTCGCTTGCCTCACTGCCAAGCGACTAGGAGGTGGAGTACAGGCGAGGAGGTGCGTGGCTGCAGAAGGGTCATGGGCTGGTTTCCCTCCCCTCAGTGGCCCTTGCTTAGAAGCTTGGGCGTAGAGCCAGGGGTCTCTTGGTAAGCCCCCCGCTTGCCCACCGCTGCCATAAAAGAGACTGGGAGTGGAAGTGGGCGCAGGGAGTGAGGCAGCGGCTGCAGAGGTCATGGGCTGGCTTCTCTCCCTCCAATGGCCCTTTAACTTGAGCTGGCAGAGTCGAGGGGTCTCTTAGTAAGCCCCGGCTTGCCTCAGCTGCCAAGAGACTGGGTGGGCGAGGAGCGAGGAGGCGGGCGTTTACCAGGGTCAAGTGGGCTGAGCTCCCTCAATGGCTCCCTTTAACTTGGGCGGCAGGGAGCTGAGGGTCTCTTGGTAAGCCCCCCGCTTCGCCTCACGCTGGGCAGAGACTGGGGTGGAGTGGGCAAAAGGACCACGATGGCAGCGTCTCAGCTCACCTGCCATGGGGGGGGAGAGGAGGAAGCAGCAGGGTCATGCCTGTCCACAGCCAGCCACACATCCTCCGCTGTCCAACTCCCAGCTTCCACAACGCCGCCCGTCCGGCTCTCTCCTTATCAGCCCTTGCAGGGGCTTCTGGGGCGTTCCCTGGCCCGCCCCCGCACTCCGCTGACGGCCCAATCAGCTCCAGATGAGCTGCATTGTGGCCTCTTGGCCACCTTTCCTGCGGCCCGCTGCCGCTCTCTCGTGCGGGCGCGCCCTTGCCGGGTCCAGCTGTCGGCTCGTGGCAGTCCCCGCCCCCTGGCTGAACGAGTTTGGGGCGACCCCGTTGGGGCAACACCTGGACAGGAAGCATGCTTCATGCCAGTGACAGCCTTTTTAAGCAAAGTCCTTTGAGACTACATTTGTTCCCTGTAAAAATGCATAACATCTGTTTGGAAGACATCATGAGCCACTGGTGTGGACTGAATGTCAAAGATGACCTCAGAGATGGCTGAAAGGTACTTAATTGGGATTCTGGCCCATTAAGATATCAGCTTTAGTACAGGCTATTTTCTTTCTCATCTTCAGTGATCCTGAACCACAGAAAGTTGTATATCCATAAGATCCCACAAAGAGGAAGGACCCTGGATATAGTTTGAAGGCACTTTGATGCACACTGACTTGAGCTAAAACTAAAGGAAGAAAAGCAGTACATTAACACAAAAAGCTGCTTTATGGCCCCTTCCACGCATGCAGAATAATGCACTTTCAATCCACTTTCACAATTTGCAAGTTGATTTTGCTATTCTGCACAATGAAATCCAACTGCAAAGTGCATTCAAAGTGAGTTAAAGTGCATTTGTCTGCATATCCATTACTCTCTTTAGTGTTAGCTGTTTTGTGCCGGGATATAGGATTTTTTATTGGGTGCTTAATTTTTATTTTTGCAGACTCCAAATCACACAAAAATGGCTGCAGCTAAAAAAGCTAAAACAGACAGTGGAAGATCATTCCAAGACGCCTGGACAGAGTTATTTGGAGTGATTGAACGCGGCGGGAAAGCATTCTGCGTCCTGTGTAACGAAAGCGTTGTCTGTCGCACATCAAGCGTCAGACGCCACTTTGACACCAACCATGAAAACGTTGCCAAACTTGGTGAAGCTGAACGAAAAGAGTTTCTTGAAGGGAAATTGAGGAACTATCATTCCCAGCATCTCAGTTTTTCCAGCTACCTTTCCAGAACAAATCATCTGACAGCTGCCAGTTTTCAAATTTCACTGTGCCTAGCAAAACACGGCAAGCCCCTCTCTGATGGGGAGATTATCAAAACGGCCATGTTGTCTGGGAGTAATTCCCTTTTTCATGATTTCCCAAACAAGGACAAAATTCTGAAACTCTTTTCTGAGATGGCAATTAGCAGAAATACTGTGAAAGATCGAGTCCAGCCGCGATACCAGCAAGTGATGTTAGTCAGCAGCTCACCACTGACTTGCAAAAGGCAGCCTTGTTACTCCATGTGCGTGGATGAGAAAGCACACAGATGTGACTGATCATGCCAGGCTAGCAGTAATTCTGCGTTATGCTGCTCGTGACATCATGAGAGAAGAGCTGGTGAAACTGGTGTCTTTGCCCAAAAGAACACAAGGGATAGATATCCACAATGCTGTGATGGAGGCTTTTGTGTCACACAATATCAGACCAGAAAAAGTGGTTTCAATCACTAGTGATGGGGCACCTTCCATGGTGGGGGCAACATCTGGCTTCATACAGTTCTTTGTGAAGAAAGAAATAAAACATCCAGTTATCCAGTTCCACTTGCATTATACACCAGGGAAGCCTCTTCTTTTTTGTGCCAGGGACAGCAGCCAAAAAACATTTTGACTGATGTCCCTCAAAGACGTCACAAAAATGGTCAATTTCATCATGGCTCGAGTGGCTCTGGAATTCCTAAGCAGTTCTCAGACACTTCTTGAGGAGGTTCAGGCACAATACAATTGTTTACTAATGTACAACAATGTCCGGTGGCTGAGTAGGGGACGAGTCCTGGAGAGATTTGTAGCCTGCTTGGAAGAAATTCGGCTGTTTATGAGCGAAAAGGGGCAGGAATGTCCACAACTCACTGATATGGCCTGGCTTACCAATCTCATGTTTTTTCACAGATTTTACAGCACACTTCAACACTCTGAACAAACAGCTACAAGGTGTTGGGAAAACTGCAGAAAGGATGTTTTGTGATATCAAAACATTTGAGAGAAAAAACTGCGGAGGTTTTTGAAAGAGATCTTGGAAATGGGCAGTTGAAATATTTTCCAACTGAAAATCCATTTGGAAAATTTCCTACAACTTTTGCAGACAATCCACCACAAGCCACTCAGGAAATCTACAAGGAATTTTCCAGCATTGTAGCAGCTGCAAAGGAGAATTTTAGTAAACGATTTTCACAGTTCATAAGATGGATAAGCAACACTGTCTTTTCTTACTTCTCTCCCCAGATAAAGCCAACTTTGGAAGAACTTGATCTTTCCTGCGTAAATTGGCTGAATTTGGAAAATCTGGAAATGGAACTGTTGGCATTTCAAGAAAATTCTGTCTGGAAACATAAATTCCACACCTTGCGTGAAACACTGGAGAAGATAGAAGGGATGCCAGAGGAGAACACAGCTAGTTCTGGAAAATGAAATTCCCAAAGTGTGGTAATCTCTGCCAACAATTTTAAATCAATGAAAAGAACTGGGGATTGCTTTCCTTTCTCTGGTTCAGAGCAGCTGTTTTCAGCTTTGGAATTATATAAAATCTGACACACGAAACAGACTGACAGATGACCTTGAGTGTTGCATGCTGCCCTCAAACTTAGCGTGCATGAGCCAAACATAGACAAATTATCAGCATGCATGCAGCAGCAGAAATCGCATTAATTGCTGACCATGCCAAATGCAAACATTCACCTTCAATAAAAAGTTGTTTATACAATAAAAGTTGTTTATATAAAGTTGTTTATAAAATAAAAGTTATTTATATATTTGAAAGCTCTGTGATTGTGTTTTTCTTTTCAGACAAACAATGGTAATGTATGAGTTGTTTGTCTAAACAAATACTCAGTATTCAGGTTAAATTGCCGTATTGGCACTTTGCAATACATAAATGGGCTTTGAGTTGCGGTTTGGGCACTCGGCATCAAAAAGGTTCGCCATCACTGGACTAGGATCTGGGAAATCCAGGTTCAGATCTCCACTCATGCTATGGAAGCTTATTGGATGAACCTGGGCAAGTCACATAGTCTCAGTTCTGACCCCGGCTGCTATTTGGTTGGGAGACCTCCAGTTAATACCAGGGTCACGGCTCGGAGGCAGGCAATGGCAAACCACCTCTAAATGTCTCTTTTGCCTTGAAAACTCCACTATTCAGCTGTGATTTGACAACAAAGAAAATGTAAAGCAATAACCAAAATGAATAAAAATACCTAACAAAGAATAAGGGGTTCTAATGGAATTTGAATCAACTCTTTTGGAACTCCAGCTATATCCTCATCACAGTCACATGGCAGCAGCCTTCTGAATACTTCTGACTCTTCCCCGTGGGTTTAAATACAAAAAGTTCCTTTCCTTAGTTCCTTTCCTCAGCTTCCCATAATTCTTCTAAAAAGTCCTTAGAAGACCATGCATCAGGCAACAGACTAGCTACTTGGCCCACTGTATCACTTGCTAGCATGCTTCGTTTTCCACTTCTTCCTACTAACCATTTACTATTCTACACTGACTGGCTTTCTTAATTATGTATCTATATTTCTTCCCAACAGCAATATGCTTTACTATCAAACTCACATTAAAAAAAAAAATAAGATGACTGGCTTTACCTGGGCATGATCCACTAACCTATTTGCTCTTAAAAGGTTTGTAGACACAAAACCTTTGGGATTGCAGACTGAAAAGGTCTTTGGGAACCAGTGCCCTAGAACATATGGTAGTCATTGATAAGGAGTAGCTACTATGTTACTTTGATCTTTAGCAGAGTCAAATGCAAATTTTAATATAGGATTTTAGCTTAAAATAATTTGTATTCATAATAAGTGATGTGCAAATTCATAGTAAAGTGATATGTAAATTTGTATTCTGAGTAAGTGAAGTGATAGCAACGTTATTTACTTGAATTAAGGGTACACCCTAAATAAAGCTGATCTTACACAAAGGGATAGCGGGACCAACCTTATTCCAAACATACAGTGGATATAATTCCAAATTGCACGCCTAAGCATAGAGGTATCCACATCTTTATGTGAGGCCATTGTGTTGTAAGTCAGGTCATAGGCAATATGAAACTTCTCATCTATCAGTTGGCCCACATCTGGATACAGACGATTTACCAGTGAATAGCCATGATCCTCCCATGAATAGTCCTGAAAGACAAAATGGGTACGTGAGGAATGACAACAGGATCACCTAGTACAACAAACATTTTTAAATTTAACTGGAGAATAGTTTAAGGGCTTAGGGAAGTATTCTCTTACATCCTTAGGATAACAGTAAAACCCTTTCAATGGGCCACCTGTAATGCACCCTTAGAATAGAAATTATGCTGGGCATTCTTCAGGTCATGGTGCCCGTCAAAAGCTGGAAACACAAGTGCTACCTGAGCATGCAACGTAGGCACATGCATTCCATGCCTGGAGAAATCCTCATAACCATAACTGGTATCCTCAAAGTGGCGAGACACATCTCTTGTGGGTGCTGTTTCTTCATCCCCTGGAAAAAACACAAACCATTTTTGGAAATAAAGACAACATTAAACCCAGAAGCTAACTGCTGAATTATTATAGACCATGAATAGTCAATACAGGAAAAAGTTTCCAGACAAAGAAATTCAAAGCAGTAAAGTCCACAAAATGACCACTGCAGCTTATCTTCAGCCACTCAGTCAAGATCCTTGTGGAGAGAATGCTGCTAGAACACGGCCATACAGCCCGGAAACCACACAGCACCCCAGTAATAAATCTAAAAATACTTGGTGGGCAACCGAAAAAGTGTCATGATGCATGGGCACCATGTTGGGGACCCTGTTCTAAAACATGCAAGGAGCTAGAATCAGCTACACAACGTCAGCTATAGTTCTTGACCAGGCAAGAACAGCTATGGAAAAAGTCTGTATTACAACCACAACTGTGTTCCCATATAAAGTATATATACCAGCCATTCTCAACCAGGGTACCGTGGTACCCTGGGGTGCCGTGAGCATGTCCCAGGGGTACTGCGGCAACTCTACTGCCCCTCCCTCCTCATTTTTGTGGTGTCTCCCACCGGCGCCAGCAAGGACATGGAGCTGGCCCATGGGGCAGGGCCTGCCACAAGGTCAGCAGCCACCACCACCCCCAGTGCTTCCCTTCACCCTGGAAGGGGAAGGTCGGGTATGTGGCAAGCAGGGGCAATGGGAGGAGAAGGTGGAGGGTGGCGGCAGGGGTACCGTGAGATATGAAGAGTGAGGTCAAGGGTACCCTGACCTCGAAAAGGTTGGGAAACACTGATATATACACTACTGCCCAGCAGAAATTACCACATCTGGGCTTGCTTCTTTGCTTACTCCAAGTGCTGTTCAGAAATTCCAATTGAATTTTTCTTCTCACACTGCCACCAGGGAACACAAGCAAAACAAACATCCCTTGGTTGCCACATCTTCCAGCCCGTTCCTGCCTAATTACATACACACATATGTACAGGCAGCATGGTGTCATGGTTATAATGTTGGTCTAGGATCTGGGAGCCCCAGGACTGAATCCCTGCTCTAGCATGAAAGCTTGTGCACTGACTTTGGGCCAGTGACCCAAAGTCCCTCAGTCAAACCTATCTCACAGGGCTGTGATGAGGATAAAATAGAGGAGAAAGGCCAATGTAAGCTGCTTTGGAACCCACTGGGGAGAAAAGTGGGATAGAAATATCTGAATAAAACAACTACATACAGAATTAAAGAAATAAAATTAAATACATGAAAGGAAGCTGTTGATCCAACCATTGTTAACTCGTCATGTATATCCATTCATAGATAACTCAGATACGAATTTTGTAAGAATATTATTAGAAGATCGTGTTTCTGCCATTTCACAGAAGGTAGCTAAATTTTGTATATTGGTGCACAACAATCGTAGTTCCTTATTAAAACAAAGAGCTGCACTGTGAGATGAGGACTGTAATAATGCCTGAAGCTAATGTTATTTATTAATAGATTTTATAATGGATTTTAATTTATATTATATTTTTGTATAAGTGGAGTGCTATGGATTCACATGTACTCTGATTTTAAACTATTGGCTGGCCAAAAGGCCGTTTGTTTGTTTGTTTGTTTGTTTGTTTGTTTGTTTGTTTGTTTGTTTGTTTCTATCTATCTATCTATCTATCTATCTATCTATCTATCTATCTATCTATCTATCTATCTATCTATCTATCTATTTATCTATCTATCTATCTATCTCATACATAGAGAATATAATAGTTTCAATTATGAGGAGATTATAGATATGAAGTGTTTCATTATGTACTCAAACTACAGAACATTTTGCTGTGACCACTGACAATTACAGATAGTTCAGTGTTCAATTTGACAGGCACCAAGGAAAATTCAAACATACTTTTCACATTAAAATTGGGACATACAAAAATGCTACTTTATCTCCTAGAAACCATTTCAATGTGGCAGATTTACACTTGGCGTATGTACCAACCTGAGCAAAAGACCAACATGCTTTCTCGCTTCTCTTTCTCAAAACGGGTGGCCTTTTCTTCTTTGCTGGCTTTAGCTTCATCTCTGCATTCCTGTAGCTGCTTCATTTTTTCCATAAGTGCTTCCACTTCATAGGAGGGCTCTGTAGTCTTAAAGAAAAATAATCACAAATTCTAAATTTTCTTCCGTGGTTGTCTGTGCCTGAACACACCCACCCAAATTCACTTTATATCCTTGCCTCGTGGCTTAAAAACCAAGGAAAGGCACAGCTGTGCAATTTATGCCCTCTCTCAGTGGCCTCCACTCTGCAGTGCACCAATGCCGAGCAATAAAAGCAGCAAAGTCGCTATAGCAGGGGTTGCACATGAGTAGTGGACACCAGGCTTAAGGTTCATTCTTCGCTTCCTCTTTCTTTTCATTTCTTCCACTTTCTTTCCTTCCACTTGTTCAGGTTCCTTTTCTTCTTTTCTTCCATTTTTCCTCCCTTTTTCCATTTCCTCTCTTTTCCTTCCTTCTGGTTTTCCACCTTCCTTTCACTTTTTCTTTACCTTTTTCTGCACCCCTTCCTCTGTTTTCCTCTCCCCCCTCCTAGTCAACCAGATGGGTAAACAGATGAAAGAGCTGCCAGGCTTCTTTCCTCCCTACTGAACCTTCTGACCCACCCTCCCATGTACCCATGCAATCCAGGCCCGCGCCTCTAAAATTTGGGCAGGGAGCGCACTTTCACTTCTTGTCCTAGGTGCCATTTTCTATAGCACACCCCTGCACAGCCTCAATCTGTTAAGAGAAGGAGTATGGATTTATATTACCCCACCCCTTCTCTCATAAGGAGACTCAAAGGGGCTTAAAAACTCATTTCGCGTCCTCTCCCCACAACAGACACCTTGTGAGGTAGGTGGGGCTGAGAGAATTCTGAATGAACTGTGACTAGCCTGTGACTAGGTCACCCAGCAGGCATGTGTGGAAGCATGGGGAAACAAATCCAGTTCACCAGATAACAGTTCTCTGCTCATATGGAGGAGTGGGGAATCAAACCAGATTAGAATCAACCTGTTGTTAATCACTACACCACCCTGGTTCTCCTGTAAAGCATCTTCTTCCATAATCCTGTTCAGTGGAATAGAATGTTGCATTTCTTTTTTTAAAAGCATATTTTGGAGGAAAAAAAGAGATGGCAGTCCATACATACATTAACTATATCATGTCCTACAAGAAAGTCCAGTTCTCAGTCATGGAATATGAGATTTGTAGGTTCTTCTGACTCCCAATTTAATTTTGGCAAAGAAAATAATGACAACTTTGATTCTCCTTGACATGAAAAAATGCTTCTAAGGACCTAAGAAGCTACAGCCTATTAGTATCTGAAGTTATATGAGAAGCACATGGATCATTACTAACCTAAACCTTAACGTGAAGCAAACATTTCCAAAGGCAGATGCTTGGGGGATAGGGGTGCGGAAGCAGTAGAATTACCAACCACCTTAAGAAAATATGTCCTGATCCTTTAATAAAATGTTATTTCCATCTGGCATGAAAAACTTCAGCTGTCTGTTTCCACACATTAGGGACTGTAACTCATGCCCTTATCTGGTCAAGAACACATGCTGGGAGAGCGAGATAGCAGTATTTGCAGCATGTCACTGTACATGACTAGTCTTGGACATATAAAGATTAATGTATGTCCCTACTCGGCCTCTGCGTTCAGCAGAGGCCAATTTGCTGGTGGTCCCCGGCCCCTCAATGATGCGGCTGGCCTCCACACGGGCCAGGACTTTCACAGCGCTGGCCCCGGCCTGGTGGAACACCCTCCCACCAACTGTCCAGGCCCTGCGGGACCTTGGTGAGTTCCGCAGGGCCTGTAAGACTGTGTTGTTCCACCGGGCCTTTGGAGTGTCCAGCCGCTGATATGGTGCCCCCCCACTGCTCCTGCTTTGGCACTGGTACAACAGAGCTCCTCATATTGAGGGGCCTGCCGTCCCCCCCTTCTTGGGGTGGGTTTTTTAATTGAGCCTGGACGCCTCTTGTTAAATTTGCTAATTGTTAGCCGCTGTTTTTATGTATTTTAAGATGTTTTATTGATGGAGCCTATGTTTGTATTTTACAGGATTTGCTCCTTTTTATTGTTTATATATTATGTTGTTCACCGCCCGGAGCCCTTTGGGGATCGGGCGGTATAGAAATTGAATAAATAATAATAATAATAATAAATGTTCACCTTACAAAACAAACTTTCAACAGATCACTCTTGGGTGTCCTTCAGAACTAAGAAAACAGCAGTGACTCATCCAGATTTAAATAGGAAATCTTCTGTTTTCTGGACTTCTGTTTCATTTTGTTACAAAAGCAAAACACAGCTATCCCTCAGGATAGATCAGCAAAGATCTAGGAAATACTTACTGGAATATTTCTAACTGGGCCCTGTGTCTCACACATGCTGTGGTTACCATTTGTAATATCACAAATGCAGTAGTCACTGACAGAGGGAGGCCTGAAAGTGTGACCGCCATCGCAATGAATCTCTGGGTTGATTCCACAGCCAAATGTAAAGGAGGCAAGCGAATGGTAGTGTGTAAGAAGAACTACGCCATGGATCAGTTCTGCCAATGACCAGCTATGTTCTTCAGTCCTTAAAAGTTGCTTTGGAAAGAGAGAGGGAAGGAGGAGGGATAAAAGAACTGTCAGTCTCAGAAACTCCATTTTATTTAAATTACCTCAAACATTTAGTTACAGAACAACCATCAGATTTTTCTAGCAATAGTAAAAGAGACCAGTTTGTTACCATTATTTCTAGTAAAACTCACAGAAAGCAGGAAGCTTCCAAGGGTTGCCATCAGGCCTGTAGAAAAAAACGCCCTGTCCTTTTAATAGTGGCTTAATGTTTGGAAATTGGCAGCTGGTTTTTTCATTCATAGAGGTTACAAAATTCCCATTAAACTTCTATTGAAGGGCCAGGCCATGTTTCCTTTGGGCAGTTGGCAACCTTAGCTGAGGCTACTGAAGCCATTATAGCAACCTGCAAGTCACCTTAGGGCTTGCTTTTCAATGTACTGGGGAGTACCTGTTAGTCATCTTCATTCTAAATCCATGTTATGCAAGATGGATCTTCCTGCAAACAGAGATATAAACAGCTCCTCAATTCCTCTCCAGTCATGGCCCATTAGTATATTGGGTGAACTTGGAGATAAAGCTTCAGATAAATGCCTCAGCTCACTGTGGTGGAGAAGGTACATACATATAGCTGCTTACAAGCAACGTGTTGCACACCAATAAAATAATGTCCTATTTTGTAGTGCTTTGTACTTTCTGTACTTCCAGAGCATTTTCATTCGCTTATGTTCTGACTTGGGAAGACAGCTCAATCATGGAAGTTTTCTTGGTTTGATCTCCACTACTTTTAGGAAGGTTAAAAGCAGATTAACACACCTTAAGGTGGCTCTCTGCATCATACTGGAAAGCCCTGCTTAAGAGACACTGAATACTCCATCCTGCCTTGCTTCATTTTCTTAAAAGTTCTGCTATCCAGGGCAAGAATTTGCACAAGGCAGAACAGCCTGAGGGGTCAGCCATCCCCAGCACACCCTTCGGCCTCTGCTTAAAACAGACAGACAGACAGACAGACACAGGTTGAGATATTCAAGATACTGGATTTTGTACTGACTATCAAAGTTCTATTTGTGTGCCATACACAAGGAATGCATTCCTTATGTGATTATTCTTTATTCCTCAGTGAGAGTAGACAGCTACTCTGCCTGACACTCAACTTCATGAACTACGTTCATGAACAATGGACTCCATCCAAACACAGGATTTGCATTCACCAATACTGCTGCTGCTGAAGGGCATGAAAAGGTGAATCTCTCCCCGGACTGATAAGCCCCACCCGCAATACAATACTATCAACCATATCTTTGCATAACAAATTCCACCCAAACACTTACTGATTGGTTCCCCACCCTGGGACATGGACAATATATACCCCAAACATTCCCTTCTCTCTGGATACAGTGTGTAACAGACTTCCCTCTGTGATACACCTCTGAAGATGCCGGCCACAGATGAAGGCGAAACGGTCACACAGCCCAGAAAACCCACCAGAACCAGACAAATCTAATAGCTCCCTTACAAGGAATTAACTTGTTTCTTCAAGGAAGATGCAGTCCTGTCCCGAACAAGTTGACTATGGAATCCCAGGCTAGAAATGCTGACAGCAGTTCAGTCTCTCCCAATCAAAATTTTACTGTGCAGGCCCTGATCTTATTCGTTATCACTTACAAGTTCAGTGCACGCATTGCCTCATCTGATTATACTGAAAAGGAGGAACAGAGTTGGGTATGCTTACCAAGGACATCTTACACCAAATCCCCAGGCAATCGAACCCAGCAGAATCAAGCAGATGTTAAACAGCATAGTGGATGAGATGGAAATTTGTGGAACCTCACAGAACAAGTGCCAAGGGTCAGACCAATCCCCACCACCACCTTCCAACTTCATTTGGACATAGGACTGGAACAAGTAATGCACAGCGTCATCACAGGGAACTGATCCAAAGCAATACCATAGTTGAAGTCAATGAAAACTGTTGAGTGATCCACCACTACCAACAGGGCTGCACTCCCTCATCTCTCTTTCACAAAAATAGCCTGTCAGGGCAGCTGCGAACCCAGACCTGAAACTTGAGGATCTAGGTCATCAGCTCCACCCAACAAAACCTGGAGCTGCATAACAGCCATGTTTGAGCCACCCTGCCCCCCACCCCACAAAAGTATCTGTCATTAGTCAATAGTTGTTCAATACAGTTAAGAGTAAGGCAAATTTCTCTAGAAGGGGGCTCACAATCTCTTCCTTTGAAGTGATTTGGAACACAAGAGATGTGTTCAAGACCTGTACTCAAATGAGAAGCTAGGATGGGGAATACTTTTTAATTTATCTCTGGTGTAAATTATGAGCAATAGCAGCCCTTCTTCCACTAGGTGACTCTATCAGCCTGAGCAAAATGCATAAAGGAACTTTCAGGCTATGTTCAGGTTGTTTCATTAGCAGCTCTTTCTGATAAATGTTTGCTCAGAAGCAGTGACATAGTGCCAAAGGGGTGTGATGCACTGGGCGGGTAGGGGTGCAGGGCACAAACTTGCCCCAGGCATAGTTCCCCCTCACCACAGCTCTGCTCAAAAGTAAGTCCTTCCAAGTTCACTCAAACTTACCCTCCATGTATTTAGGATTGCTGCTCAGTCTGTGTGTATAAGAAATATAACTAGGGCTTCTAGGGGTTATTTGGGTTACAGATTTGGTAATCTATTTGCTGCACTATTTTTTCTATGTGAGGGTTTATATCAGTGGGAAATTGGTTGGTGATACTCTTGGTATCTGACACATTTATTTGTCTGCTGTGACAACTGGTGACAATCGTAAGAATTTGAAAATACTGTTAAACTATGCAAAAGTTTTCCACAAAAATCACTAGCAGCGTTTTGATAGTTCACAACATAATCCACATATTTGAACTGAAATTCCTTTATAACCCCATCCAAACTCCCCAGTGCTCGGGCACAGAACCAGTGCAATGCTGCCCCACTGCCTCCAAAAGGGCATTCTGGCAGTGCGGGGAGCAGGGAAAAGCCCCATAGAGTTGAAAGGACACACGATGCCAAAAGGACAGCGTATGTCTGAGTGCTGGTGTGCCATGCAACTGGCCCTCAACCCCAGGAGGGAGTAGATTAATGTCAACTCTGCCCCAGGAATGCACCCCCCCCCCAAAACTGGCATCTATCTGTTAATCTGAGAAAGAAGAAAACTAATGGGATTTGAAAGAAAACAAATAGCCCTGCTTTATTCTAAAAATATGAGAATGACATATTTACATTTCACCATATTTCATAAGTTCAAAGAGGGTTACTTGATTTATAATTTTAAAAAGCCAGCAAGGGAAACAAAAATAAAGAATAAGTAGGGAATGGCTATGGAGATAGTAAGTTCTGCTTGCTTTTGCTCAGATACTGGTACTGTTAAAAAGTAATGTTGTGATTTTTTAACAGAGATCTATTAAGTTGAAGTTTTAGTAAGTCCATGTCCATAAACAAATTAATAATTTTTTTTAAAATGCCAGGAAGTAAAATGCCCAGTAAAAAGCACAACACTGTAGAGTCCAGGAAACGGTGATTTCGAATATTCTAGTTTAGCCTCATCTGATCTAATTAAAGAAACAACTTTTTAAACTTTCTTTTGATATATACAAGACAACTGATCTAAAAAATCGGAGTTCACAATGGCACAGCATTAAGTATTGTAGAAGCAGAATCTGTGGTATCCTTAAGTGACCCTTCAAACATCAGATGTTACATGCCAGTGGTATGAATCACAGCCAAAATAACAGTGTCCATCCATCCCACTTGAGAGCTACACTTCAAGACTGTCAAATACCAGAGAATTATTCCACACTCACTAAGCAACACTTGGAGCACTCCAGTAGCAAACAGAACTTAGCATAATCATTATACGTTTCTATAAAGACAGCTGGAATGCAACAGCATGTTGTGTCACAGAACATATACAATTGAAGTCACAGAAAAACACTGTAGATCCACAGAAGCTAAAGAAAATGGGAATATATATTTGTATTATATTATATGCCCATAAAAGTGACTTACTTCAATATGTTCCTTAGTAATGAGCCAAGGTCTGTGTGCCAAGATTTTATTCAATTCACCCAAATTCTGCAGTTTCTGAGGTGCGTTCTCTAGACCATTCAGCCATTTAGGGTCTCCCCCAACATGAAGAAAGTCACTGACGTGTAGATTAACCAAGTAAGAGCACTGGTGCCTCGCTGCAGCCTGGAATAACATACAAAACTATCAAATATAGAAATTCCCTGTGGTGAAGCTCTTTGACCTCCATAAGAAATATGGACAGCTGCAGAAAAACTGCATATCACATATTAATCATGTTACACTGCAAAGATGATACCATGTTTGTACTGTTTTGTATTGCTTTTTATCTGGCAAAACTCTGTAAATAAATACAAAACTTTCTACCATAACAGCATTTATTTCCTCACCATTTAGAAACACATTAGTTGTCTGAGTAGATTTAACTTAGAAAGGAGTATCACTAATTTTACAGGTAGGTAAATTTATTTTATGCAATAGAAGCTAGGTCCATCTAGCCCAGCGCCGCATTTTCAAGAGCAATCAGTCAGGTGAAGAAGAGAAGAAGAAATGGTTTTTATAGTCCACTATTCTCAACTTTTAAGGAGTATCAAAGTGGCTTACAATTACCTTCCTTCCTCTCCCCACAGCAGACATCTTGTGAGGTAGGTGGCACTAAGAGAGTTCTAAGAAGAACTGAGACTAGTCCAAGGTCACCCAGCAAGCTTCAAAAAAACCTCCAAAAGATTAATTCAAAGTATGAATTAGAAAACAGGCCATCATTTCCAATATCTTACGATCCTGGTTGTTCAAGAGATAGTTCAATTTAGAATTAAGAGAGCAAGGGCTTGCCAGGGTAGGGGCCGTAAGAAAAAAGTTGTGTCTAAATCCCATAAATTTCGGGCAAACAGGGTGTGTTCAGGCGACTCTTCAAGAGTAAGGCAGTAAGTGCAAGCGTGTTTCTGATGTGCAGGTTTCAGAAACCTACCTAGAGGTAATGTGAGAGGAAATGTATTGGTTCTAGCCCTGGTGACCACCCATCTCAGCTTGGGGTCAGAAAGAATATTTAAATAGTTGGCTATTCGACATTTTCTGGGTACAATATCAAAATGGAGGAAGGAACACAAATTTCTTGCTTTACCAATTAATAATTGATATTCCTGAACAAATAATCACTCCTTTATCGGGTGGAGGAACTCATTACTGTAGAGCAGGGGTAGGGAACCTGCGGCTCTCCAGTTGTTCAGGAACTACAATTCCCATCAGCCTCTGTCAGCATGGCCAATTGGCCATGCTGGTAGGGGCTGATGGGAATTGTAGTTCCTGAACATCTGGAGAGCCGCAGGTTCCCTACCCCTGCTGTAGAGCATGTGAAGCTGGTCCCAAGTAAAACCCAGGGAAAATATATTTGTTTCAATGTGGGTCCACCAGGCAGAAATCTGAAGTTCAGGGAGAGCGAGGTGGATAAGACTGTTTGAGTCATGAAAAAAGCATAGCTGGGCCCAAAATTTAAGAGTGATCCACCAGGCCCTTGTTTCCAAGAGATGCTGTGCTGCTTTAAGGCAGAGAACAGGTTTCCCTTCATGTGGCCTGCCCTATACATATTAAAAATAATTTTAAAAGCCATAGAAAATGCCATTATTGTTGCCCGCTTCATAGTTCAACCTACTATATAAATTACCAGGATGGTTTAATGGGGGCTGTCACTGGATGGCCATTTACTGCCCCAGTTCTACTTGCTGTCATGAGAAACTGCAGCAATGTAACTGCAATTCAACAAAATGACAGAGCTGTGTAAGATATCACTATTTATTGATTTATTTTCATGTACAGTCCACCTTTTTCTCTGGGAGTCAAGGAAGACGACAAGTACTATAGGTCTATCCAGCCAATCAATAAGCTGATTACAAAATATAATGACATTTGAATGATAACAATACAGCTTCCAGGTTCATAGATCAACCTACCATGATACCTAGGTAGTGTCGATAATGAAGAGGCAGTGGCCCATCCATCTGCAACAGATAATGCTGAGTTTTCAAAAAACTCTCTAGATACTGTGGGTGGAAAACCATCACTAAGGTAATATTGTCCAAACGCCCTAAAGTTGTGAAAGACTCGGCAAACAAAGTATGCATCTGGGTATCTTCAGTGCTCACTTGAAGAATCTGCTTAAATTTAAAAAAATAAAATAAAAGAACATTAGTAATGTTTTCTTAAAAAACTACACTACTGCACATTTGTTAATCTCACAGCCGCAAATCAGGTTTTAAGTCTAATACACCAAATAAGATTTTATTCATAACTCTGAAGGTTTTCAGCACTTTCTCAACAAATAAATCACTGTCAGGGAGCATATACAAAGGGATGGGTTTTAAGTCAGATTTTAAAGCTGCAATAGCAACTTTTCCAGTATGCTGATAGCTATTTCGGTAGTTGGTTATAATAGGGGAAACATGTTTATGAAACATGTTTATCCATAAATGTTAACAAATGTATTATTTTGAGGGTCATCCAGTTTCATATCAACATATTGTAGAAACAGAGCAGAGTGAAAGAATGCTGATTAATGTAGCCCCTATAATTGAGAAACTGTAGTCCTTAAAACAACTTAGGTGCCACAGTAAGAAACACTTTTTAAGGTGCACTAGACTAGATGAAAAATGTGCAGTAAATTCTAAAATTCCACATAGAGATTACCACAGCAGATCACTGCCAAACTCTCAGAATGATTTACAGCAGTCATCATATTGTGTTATACTTTGCACATCAACAGCTATTTTTTCAGCCAAAAGCAGACTGATTTTTTTCCTGAAATGTAACAAGTTCACCATGTACTTGCAAAACAACTAGCACCACAACGTACCTCCATCTCTGGGATGAATCTGCTTGGTCCTGGTCCCAGCGGTCTAGGAATTCTAACTCCAAGTTCCTAGAAAAGAAAATTACACTATTTGAACTTTTAGCTGTAAATATTTCAGCTGTGGCTCCAGGGGGAATCAAGAATTCACCACTGAAACAAACAGAGCTGTTCTTGTTTTAGAAGCGCCGTCTATGTGTATGGAAATTTTCTATTTGTGCTTCATAACCAACCACACTTGTTTACAGTATACTATATTGCTGCCACTAAAAACAATGAAACCTGGTTCACTGAAAATCTTGTTTTTTTGCAAGGAATACTTGGTGAAGCGTCTAGAACAAGGAGTCCAGTACACAGCTGCCAGCTGAGTAATGTCAGCGATACCAAATGAATTTGAAGTACATCTGTAAAACAGCAGTGATGTCTTCCAATATTTTTCAGGAGACAATGAAGTTGTGATATTATTTAAGGGTTTTAAAAAGTTGTTAAACATTTTAACCACAAAAGCACATGAAACAGGCAAGTTGGCCATTTAAAATGACAAAGAACAAGTAGTGATTTCTCAGATAAACTGGCAGCCTACTTAAAATACTGCCTACCGCAAAACTTCCACTGAAACCACAGACACTCTATGCACAACTCAGATTCTATAACGAACGTGGGGCAGAAGTCACTCTGTGAGGCTTTTAGGGTCAGCACACATTATTACCAAATCCACCGCATGAATAGAATTCATTTCCCCCCAATTAGACCAATTACAGTGTACACAAAGTAAAAAAGAAAAGTTTTCTAACATTAACATTTTACCATAAACACACAGGTTTCAGTAATTCTATATTGTACTAACTGGCTCAAGTGTATGTTTTAAATTGTTAGTTTCCTTGGCAGTCCTTAAATTTTGTAAATAAATAAAATAAATTGTGAAAAACAGCTTTACCAAATATGTTCACTGGCTTTCAGTACTTTAAATAAGATCACTGCATTAAGAAAAAAACTTCATAATTTTTTTCAGCTACCACAAATCTGACATGATCTTCTCATTGGAAAAAAGACTATGTTGTAGCATATTCATGTAGGAAAGCGCCTATGATTGAGATGTCAGATGAGAGATCTGAGTTCTAATCCTCATTCAGCCATGAAGCTCACTTACAATGCAATCTTAACTCTCTTTTTAAAAACTGTATGCAGGGGTACACCTACAGAAATTGGTGCCTATCATCCCCCTCCCACAACCTCTGGATCTGCTTTTCATCCTCCGACTTTTTCATCAGTGGGGCATAGTGGTTAAAAGCAGGAGGACTCTAATCTGGAGATCCGGATTTGATTCCCCGTGCCTCCAACCACAGTTGTTTCCCCACTCCTATTTTCCCCACTCCTATTTTCCTGCTGAATGACCTGGGGCTAGTCACAGTTTGTTCAGAACTCTCTCAGTCCCACCTACCTCACAAGTTGTGTGTTGTGGGAAGAGGAAGGGAAATGAATCTGTAAACAACCTTGAGCCTCCTTACAGGAAAAAAGGGTGGGGTATAAATCCAAATTCTTCTCTGAGCCCTTCGGGGGAGGGCGGTTTATAAATATAATAAATAATAATAATAATAATAATCTGTGTATATCACAGACTTCCCTTGTAATACACCTCTGAAGATGCCAGCCACAGATGCAGGCAAAACGTTAGGAACAAGATCCACCAGACCACGGCCACACAGGCCAGAAAACCTGCCCCAACCAGTTGAATTCGGCTGTGAAGGCCTTCGACAAATGTATTAGTGTAAGAAATATAAAATTAATAACCATATTTGTTATCTATAAAACAAGAACACATTGTGGCAGTTCTGTAAATAGTTGGTTATGGATTCAGACAGTAGACATCGTACTTTCTACTACATTAAGTACTTCCACAACCCTGCCTAAATGGTTTAGTTTTTGAAACCCCTATGATACCAAGGCAACAGAGATAAGAGTCAACTTTTTAAATCAATGAATGCAATTACTTCGGGTTGTCCTTGCATGCCCCAGTCTATTATTAGCCCTATCAGAATGGCATGCAGGTCCTAGCCAATTGCAAGGGAGAACTGGGAATCTTCTTATCAGTTATCGCACCTTGCCTTATAATGCCGATTTCTGCAACATAGTTTAAATGTTGCAGACCATGGGCAAAGCTATAAATCTGCAGCAATTGCCACCTATGTTGCATAACACTACATCCTAACCATGATGTTAACTGTTTCGTAATGCACGCATGCACATAGTGCAACTTTTTTGCAGTACTGCTAAAATGAAAGGCTGAGCATTTAGCGACAAGCAGCTTGAGATGGCCGTCATGATTTCTGCAGGCATATCACAATGAGATCAGCAAAATATTGATAGTTTAAGTTGCTGTCACAAAACATTCATTACAGAAATACACTTAATATTTTATAGTTTCATTACAATCTCATAAGAAGCTGAGATGAAGAATTTACACATCACAAGCAATGTATTTATTTAGTTTGCATTATTTAAAGAGTATAAATATTTCATTCCTCTACACTTTTCCTGCACAGATCACAATCTTGCTGTAAGGCTGAACACTTGTAAATGGGAATGGATGCTCTACTTCTTCAAGGGAGACATACCCAGTTTTTAAATTTAAAGAGGGACTGTCACCTGATGCATATGGGAGAAGTGAAAAGACAATGCCACCTACTAGGGCTCCCACCTCCCACCCCTTGTGTGATGATCTTCTTAATTACTGGTCTGGTGCTTCAATGCTTTTCTCTCTTGAAAAATGCTATCAGATAGAAGATGATAGCATTAACTGACAATCAATCAGCCAGCCAATCATCACTGTGCAAATCCAGAGTACACTACAAACCAGAAAAACAGGCTTTTCACTTAGCAAGATCTAGGAGTGGAATTGTATACAAAAAGTGGGAAGTGACTCAGAGCACAGCTACACGATACACTGTGTTCCCCAGTTGGGTTTTGACGTAACATGTACCAATGGGGAAAAGTGGGTAACCCTAACAGAGCAAACAGCAGCTCTCGTGGGACCATTTCAGGTCAGGAAAATGGTGCAGGAAGGCAAAGGCTTAAGCCCCTCCTCCTGCATGCTGCCATGTTGATCTGAATCATTGTGTGATCCAGAATTATGGAATCCCCTTGTTGATACAACCCAAGGAAAAGTATCATGTAGTTCACTTATGTTTCTCCAACAAATGAATTCTTTAAATGATGTACCCCTGACTGGGAACCAAACCAGAGAGACATCAAATTGCCCAACGCTGTACCAACTCCACCTGAGTCAAAGTTTCTGAGCACCTTACGATTAAAACCAAACCAGTCCAATTATCTTTTTACAGCTGCTTTTCTTTACCCTAAGGGTCACATTTCTTTACTAGTTCAACATGTAATTCAAGCCTACTGACTAAATATAAAGATGAAGTATATGCTCTAATTTCCTAACACAATTTTTTAGTATAATCCATTGGTTCAGGAAGCAGTCTCTAAAGGTATCATGAAGAACAAGGATGGCTAAATATCTATTATATTCACCCGATGCCATACTCTTACTCTTATAATTTGTAGTACTGTTTTACTGTTTTGATGCTGCTAGGTTTTATGAATTTTGTAAACTGTTTTTAGCTTAATCTAAGTTATTTTATGATGTGTAATGTTTTTTTCGGCTACTGTGTGTAATATTGTTTGGCCTGGTGTACACCACCCAGAGCCCTTTGGGGGTGGGCGGTTTAAAAATTTAATATATAAATAAATAAATAAAATATAGGTAACATTACACAAATCTCAGTTCAGTCTGGCATGGAAAAGAAACGGACTTTGAGCCATTCAGACAAAACATGGCATGGGGTTTTATGGAGGAAAACCCCGTCAAATTATCTCCAGCCTTTTTTCCCTCTTCTTCATGTAACAGTGCCCCCCACCTCACCCCCACAAATACTACTTATCACACAAACACGGAATATAATTTGTTCTTAAAGATATTCCTACACTGCCTGTCCACCCTAAAAAGGCAAGTATTTTTCTGCTTAGCAAACAGAAAATCTTATAATTGCTTATGGTGAATACACAGGGAATGAGGTAACAGGCCAGTAATTTACCCCCAAATGTGATTAATGTTCTGGGGGAGGGTATGTCAGTGTGTGCAAGGATGGGTTAAACTCAAAATAAACTCTCCTCCCCCATAAAATCACATCTGCAAGGCTCTGTCTCAGAAACTGGCCACAGAGTGGGAGCTTTCTTTCTTTCTTTGAAGACTGCTTAAGTATAATAAACGCTGATATAATTATCATGATTTTTGTAAAGAAACCTCCATAGGGAGAGATGATGGATGGATATTCTAGGTGGGCTAGAAAAGTAGTGTTTGCAGCAGAACTGGTAGAGGAGCTTCCAGCATTCTCATTTTTGTATGGCGCCACTGTATCAAAAAAAAAACACAAAGCATTTCTACACACACATTGCACAGTTTTCTCAAAGCCTGACAATATCATCTCAGCTGAGAACTCTCCAAGGTGCAGTCAGAAAGAAGCCCAGCTCCCTGCTAAAGAAGTTGGCTACTCATGATCTACAACTTAAAATTTAAATCTAAATTGTGAACAACTAGAAATGTTTTGAGGTTTTCACTGGTTCCTTATTCCTCTTTTGGTGTTGAATGTTGTAGCTTTTAACCGACTTGTTCTGATCACCAAAAACCTTAAAAATCACCTTCTCACCTAAAGTAAATTCTCCAGAGTTAGTCAACAAAGACCATGACAGTTTCTATGTGGTGACCAAATATGAGCAGGAAGGATGCATACCCGTAGGTCAACACTGCAAACTTGATTTTTCCTTCCGAGGCTCACCCAAATTCAAGCATGTCCTAAAGTTAAATGGAAGGTTACATCTTTTTAAAAAATAATTTGAAAGTTCATTGTTATCTATTATCTACCTAAAACAGCAAAGTAGATGAGATGCATTATAAGTTTGGTCACCTTACTGATTAAAGATTCCAACCTTGTACCATTATCTTATGGAGGTCCAGTTGTACTTTAATCTTGAAAGGAAAAATAGGATATAAGATAAGAAAAGAGTACAGGGCGTGAATGCCCAAAACCAGATTCCCTGAAAACATCTGGAATCCATAAGTGCCCTAAACAGTGTGGGCAGACAGTATGTTAGTATGCAGTGTGGGCATGCAGAATCATCATTCGTATTTTTTTTTTGTATTTTTATCCCATGCTATACCCAAAGGTCTCAGGGTGGGTCATAAAATCCAATAACCTAAAAACAATTACAACCTGTAACAATAAAATGTGTTTAAACTTTATAAAACCTATTAAAATTCATAAAACCTGTTTTAAACTTCATGGTATTACCAGAAAGGCCAAGCCATCTCCAACCAAAGGTGCATCTTTACTAATTTTCTAAATGTTTGTAAAGAAGATGTTTGATGTGCCTCAGGGGGGAGATTGTTCCATAGACTCGGAGCCACCATGAAGAAAGTCCTATCTCGGGTAGGGAGCCTTTTTTGTCTCGGGTAGGGAGCCTTTTTTGTCTCAGTTCCCAACCTTGTAAAATTATTTCATGGAGCTCTAATTGTACTTTAACCAGAAAGGCTTAATTGGCTCATCCTAAGGCACGGGCAGGTCAATATGAGAGAAGGCATTCCTTTAGATATTTGTGGCCCAAGCACTTTAGGCCTTTGATGTATAATCAAAGATAACACCTTAAATTGGGCTCAGTAGTGAATTGGTGGCCGGTGGAGTTCTTCTAAGACAGGTGTGATGTGTATCCGGCTAGTAGTACCTGTAAGGAGTCTTGCTGCCGCATTCTGCACCAGCTGCAGTTTCTGAACGGTCTTCAAGATTAACAGAGCATGGTTTACTGTAGCCAAATCATCTCAGCCCACAAGGGGCTATAGCTGGAGAACTAGCCCTTATGACTTCATATAGATCAGGGGTAGGGAACCTGCGGCTCTCCAGATGTTCAGGAACTACAATTCCCATCAGCCTCTGTCAGCATGGCCAATTGGCCATGCTGGTAGGGGCTGATGGGAATTGTAGTTCCTGAACATCTGGAGAGCCGCAGGTTCCCTACCCCTGATATAGATGTTAAAAAGCATAGGAGACAAAATCAACTCCCAAGGGACCCCACAAGTGAGTAACCATGGTGTTAAGCAAGAGTCTTCCATGACCACTATACAGTACTGGTCTTGGAGTGGAATAATAATAAAGCAGTGCCCCCAACTCCCAGATTCCATGGTCAATAATATCAGAAGTCACCAAGAGATCCAGGACAACAGGGCCGCATTGCCCTGATCTCTCTATTAGCAAAGGTCATCATTCAAAGCAACCAAGGTACCTTCAGTTTCATTACCCGGTCTGAACCCAGATTGAAATGAGTCTAGATAATCAGATTCTTCCAAGCATGCCTGCAGTTGTACAGTCACAACCCTCTCTAATATCTTGGCTAAAAAGGGTACGTTAGCAATAGTTGTTTAGCAATAGAACAGTTGTTTAGATCTTCAGAATCTAAGGAAGATCCCTTAAGAAGGGGACACACCACCATCTCCTTGAGAGTCAGTGGAACCACTGGAAGCTTATCAGGTCTCATTAACGGAGACAGATCCAAAATAATCTATGGATGACTCCTTTGGACCAATGGTGTTATCCAATTCCATGCAGATCTGAGTGACTCTGCCCTGAAAGTGTCTTGCAAAGTTCTCACAGCAGTCATTTATCTGGCCACTGCCCTTGTCTCCGTGGGGTTGATCTTACAAGTCCATTCACTATACGGAAAAGTTCTGCTGGAGGACTACTTAAGGATGCAATGGTGGTGGAGAAACCCCCCACCATCTTTTTGCCATCACCACCGGATAGGCATGATAATGCGCTCTAACTTGTGTTTGGTCAGCCTCACAGCAGGATTTATGCCACCTATGCTCTAGTTGAAGACCTTCCTGTTTCATAGACCAGACTCCATAGACTATCAAGGAGTTTTACGGATTCTACAGGTAAGGTGACAGCATTTGAGAGCAACCATGTCAATTGTCCTGTTCATCTCACCATTCCAGAGAGAGAGAGACCAAAGCCTTGACACAAATGCCATCCATACCAGCTGGAAAATTTCCCAGACCATTCAGGAACCATTCAGTTTCCAAAAGTTTCCAAGGGCAGACCATCTCAATGAGTCTCCCTCCTCCGGGGCAGCGGGGGGGCGGGGGGTAGATTGTCACTTCAAATCCAAATCTTACCAGGAAATGGTTGGTCCATGATAACAGGTTTATCATCAGCCATTCTATTAATGGATGTCTACTACAACCTGTGGCAAAGACTAAATCAAGGGTATGTCCTGCTGCATGTTAGGTCAGTCACAAATTGAGACAACCCAATAGTTGTAATAAAGGCCATAAAAAGCTGAGCTGGCTCAGTGAGTCTAGTCTCAGAATGAATACTGGAATCCACCAGCAACACTGTGGCAGGGGCTTCTGATACCACATCTGAGACCACCTCGGCCAGCTCAGACAGAGAAGCTGTGGGCAATACGGTGGATGATATTCCAGCAGCAAATCTGTTATATCTCTGTGGCCCAACAGCAAGAACAAACCCTCAAATCCAGCCGCCACATAGACAGGCCACCTGACAAGAGGGATGGAAGTTTTATGGATTACAATGACTCCCTGTCCCCTCCCTACCGATATAGAACACTGTTTTACTGAGTAAATTGGGGGAGGGGGGGCAAAGCTGGGCAAGATCAGGTCTTCCCAGCTTCCCCTTTCAGGTTTCAGTAATACATGCCAGGTCAACTCCCCCATCCTGGATTCATGAATGAGAGATGTTTTATTCTGGGCTGACATGGCATTCAACAGTAGCACCACTAGAGCAGTAGGCCTACTGACAGGCATTGCAAAATATTGCTGGGTGGAAGGCAGACTAGGAGGGGTGATAGATGTATTAAAATTAGTACTCCCTCTCTTAATCAATCTCTGCCTTCCAGCATCATCTCTCTCTCTGCTTATCATCTTGGTAACAGTGGCTTCCTGGGCCCGTCCCCTCCCCTCCCATGTTACCTACACCATCTGAACCTAATGGAAGCCAACTCAAGAAAGAGCCTCCTCTGTCATGGCATCAGAGCTCTGAAACTTCCTCCCAGGGAGATTTATCTGTGTTCCCCTTTCACCAGCAGCTGAAGACTTTTTGTTTCGTCTGACATATCCCTAGTAATAGTTACTGGTTCCTCTTCTAGAGTTGTTTGTTCATACATTTTAATTGCATTTTAAAATAATTTAATGGTACTTTTAATTATTTTAATGTTTCTTATGTTTGCTGCCTTGTGTACCCTGACTGGGTAGAAAGGCAGCATAAAAATATTTGTTCTGAAAAGTAGAACAAAAATGTTGCACAGAAATAAATGCCTTCTAAAAAGGAACTCTCAATTCAGCAAGACTTTTATTCACAAGTTTTATTACTATTAAAGCATCTAAATTTTAAAATATGTCTATGAACAAATAATAAATGTTACAAAAGCTAATCTTTGTGATTCATAACGTGCACTGATTCTAATTATGAATATATAAGCCTGCTTTGGAATAGACAGAGTCCAAGCTAAATATACTGACTGGTAGTCACTTCCCAAAGACCACGGTACAGGACAAGTTTTTCATCACACTGCTACTAATGGTCTTTTAACTAAAGACGCCTGAGCTGTACCTAGGATTGTCCACAGACAAGGTCTGTGCTCTGCCTCTACAACCCTTCCCCCCTTCCTGGGTGTTTTGGTCATCCAGGCTAACAGAATTAGGAAAGCTGACCACCATTCTCCTTATACCTTTCAGGCCCAATGAAAACTTTTAAATATTTAATCTAACCTTCTAACTTATCCTGTTTTGTTGGCTGTTTAGTATATAAACACTTATCAGATTTAACCTTGTTGACAAAAAAATAAGCTCTACTTGAAAATTAAAATTTGTAAAAAATAGTTTTAAGTAAGATTTTTTAAAAATTTAAACTGATTTTTTGCTTAACTTCACATGAAAAGTGTATAGGTGTACAGTAGCTGATTTAGTAGCTTCTCCAATTCTCTTCTCACATTTCAGGACAGGAATAATCTGCAGTTTCAAAACCACACTACTGAATCTCTTACTTAGTTACATGTCCCAACTTCCATGCCTCTCTCAAATGTCACTTGAAGACAATAACTCACTGATCATGGCAGTGCTGATGCCAGATACCAGTCATTATTTAATGCAAGAACTGGTATCCCATTCCAGGTTATTCTGACAAGTTACACAAGCTGATACTCAAAACTAGATTTCATGTTTTCATTTCTGTTTGGGACAATAACTACAGTGTTGTCAAGGGAAACCTCGTCTTGGTGAAATGACTTATGAGTTTTAAGCACTGGAATATCTAATAGTTACTTTACATACAAAAGGGGGAGTTCCTCATTGTGATGGAAGAATTAGGTGGTCCATGAGATCTCTTTTATTGGACAGAAGTTTTTCTCCTACCAATGGCATAAGTCTACATACTATAAAAAACCATAATCATGACTCATTTGTACAGCTTTAGGATATTATTTTCTTGACTACCATTTTACATTCGATACATGATCTCTTGACGAGAAACATTATAGAAACTAAGCAAAAACTACTGCTCTTCTACATTGTGTATAATTTTAAAATATCCCCACTATATGCAACTACTAATCAGACTGGTCTGTTTTTAGAAGTGCATTGCCACAACAGCATATTAGTATAATTCAAATAGATATTACATATAACTTACACACAATTTTGAATTCTTTTACAAAACACTCTTAATCACAATATTCCTCAGGAATAAAAAGGCAGGAGATGAGAGATTGAGACCCCGTCCGGGGGGGGGGGGGGGGGTTTTGTGGGAGAGGCGCACCCTTGCGCTTGCCCTCACTGGGACACATATCCCGGTGGAGAGGCAAAATAGCCAGCATGGAGCTGCCCCAAGCCTTTCCTGCACTGGAGAGCGGCATGAGATGCTGCACCAGCGTCCCAGTGTCCCTGCCACCAGTGCAGCAGGGCAGTTCAGGGACATGACATGGCCCGGGAGGAGATAACATTAGTCAGCTTCCTACTGGCCAATTGGTGGGTTATGCCAGTGGCAGGAAATTCAGACAGTCATGTAAGTCTATTCAGCCCCATAGAGGTTTCTTGGCAGTGGGGAGGCTGTTTGGTTTTGCAAGCCTCC
The DNA here is from genome assembly GCF_021028975.2 of Sphaerodactylus townsendi. Taxonomy (NCBI): domain Eukaryota; kingdom Metazoa; phylum Chordata; class Lepidosauria; order Squamata; family Sphaerodactylidae; genus Sphaerodactylus; species Sphaerodactylus townsendi. The sequence goes on along the minus strand of NC_059425.1, from coordinate 122,442,982 downwards.
TTGCATTACTGGGAAGCCTCTCCAGGAATGGTGGGGCAGCAATGTTATGGTGCTGCAGTCGCCCACCTTACTGTTTGGATGGGGTTGCCCGAGACACAAACATTAATTTTTACATGCTACTGCACCATTGTGTAGTACCAGTTTGTTACCAGTTTGCTGCATGTATTATCCTGCTCTTCACTATGCAAATATTCTGAATTGTAGCTAATATAATATACTCTTTCAAATGTCAGTAATACTAGTCTACTGCTCATTTGATGTCACCTTGTACTGACCAACATTGGTCTTATTAGAAGTCTATTCATCTGGACTACTATCAATTTACGATGTGTCTTTTGAGTCTTGCTGATCTTCGAGCCTCAATGAGAGAAACAACTTTGTGATTAAACACGAAGCTCGATGGTTAACTTCTCTAGGAACACATTTACCAAGACTTGTCCACAGTATCCCAGTTATGTTACAATACCACCTACAATACAAGGCAAGCACTGAAACTATCCTTCGGTATTCTCTAAAGGCAGTTTACACAGGACTAGAGAAATGACCAATATTTTTCATGCATTGAGGAATGGTCACAGAACAAGGTGTCTGGGATTTGAAAAATTAGTATCATGCCCTTGCCGTCTACTTTGGAATATGAACATTAAAAAAAAGTTATAACTGCAATAAGTTTTCAGGGAGGGAACACAATTCTGTCAACACTTTAAGACATTATACTCAGAGAATTAATCTGGTCTACAGTGCTTTGACTTCGATTTTGATGTGCACTCCGCTGTTTTTAAAGGTAAGTATTACATTTATCTGTTCTGAACCAATGTGCTCTTCAGCAGAGCAACCAAGAAGGAGTTGACAAAAACAAATCTTATCACTTGTTTTTATAAACACATCTGCAGTTATTTGCAATGTGCAAAAGGGCACTGATCATTCCTAGAAACTTGACAAGCACCAACTGGGCAAGCCACACAAAACACACACACACACTTCCCAGAAAGTCCATTAATACTACTGCTTTGAGTTTTACAACATCGCTTCGATTTGCAAGAAAGTAGCCAGAATTAAAAGCGAGCAACTGGGTGACTGAAATGACCCACAGCAGCTGTCCTTAATGGGTTCAGGATAGAAACGGGGCGCCTTTCACTGTGAGCAGCGCAGCCTTCCCGGGGAGCATTACACAAGCAAAAGAAATAATGCCTCTCCGGACAGACGTGTCTTGAAAAGCCAGCCACACTCAGGAGGTCCCAATCCTTGGCCCCAACCCTTTACCTTGCGGCGCTGGCTCCCGCAGCGGTTGCACGGGAAGCCCTGCAGGGCTGCATACCCGCGGTGCTGGGGGGCTGCGCTGGCCAGCTTCATGCTCGCCCCCAGGAGGAGCCGCCGAGTCCAGCGCGCGCGACCTCTTCCTCGTGCCTCGCAGCAGCCTCCTCTCTGCACGGAGCTGGGCAGCCGCAGGGCAGCACTAAGAAAACAACCGCGGGGAAGGCGGAGAGTCCCGAACACAGCAAAAACAACAAGCCCCGCAGAGCCCACCCCTGGGTGGCTGCCCACCAATGGCGAAGAGGCGGCGGCTCTGGGCGGGTGGGGCGAAGCAAACTATCGGGAGACGAGCTCCGAGCACGCAGCCACCCCGAGGAGCCCCGTGTGTTTGCAGGGGCAATGGAGCAACTGTGATAGCCACCATTCCGGAGGAGGCAGAAAGGATTTTCACTTAGCTGGTGGGAGCGGAGGTCTCGCCCTCCGTGACATGAAACGATATCCTCTCAAGGACAACAATGAAGAGACAGACCTTCTCTCTCCACTTGGGCCATTCTAATCATGCGATCCGGATATTCTTGATTTCCTTTGTGTTTCATATGAACGAGTAGGCAGGTACACAATCATTCTTTTCCAACTGCGGATCCCCATCTGATACAAGCATGTGTTGCGTGCTGTGTTTAAGGCTAACAAGACAGGCTGAGATTTTCTTGCACTATTATTGAGCTGCTCTTCTCCTGGCCTAGTGATGCCATATTCTCTAGCTTGTTGGCTTCTCTCTCCCTGCCATTTGCCTGCAACACCTGCAGGAATTTCCACAGAAGCTATGGTAATACAATCGTTGAAGTTCAGTCAGCACACCAGGTCTTTAATATTCTTTATCTCTTTATTGTTCACTTAGAAGTCTTAGAGAGAAAGACTATTAGTTCATTTCAACATTACAACACTCACTCTTCCCCCTTAACACCCCCATCTCCCCCAGAGAGTGGATACTTGCCATGTAGAAAGAAGAGTCAAAATGACAAGGAAATGTCAGCGGGGGGGGGGGGTGATGTACTGTAGGCCCAGAAGCATTTGCAAGCAGCATAGAAACAAGATTTACATTTCCAAAAAAAAACCCCAACCCCACAGATACTCGCTGCTTGCTTAGACTGCATTCCTATAACAAGTATAAGAGCTGATTTGTGCACTGTGAGATGCAGGAAAGAAGTAGTAACTTCTGTAGGAATGTACAGAGTAGAGACCCAAGGCTCATGAGCTTGAGGCCTGCAAGTCCGCTTAGCAGTCCCATTCCCATCTCTCCCAGCTCCTGCTCTTCTCCCTGCTGCAATAACAGCTAGCAACGGTCATGGATTTAGAAACTTTCAGTATTCCCAGGAGGAATACAGCCCACTATTTGTAAAATCTTGAACCATAACCATAGGCCTGTTACTAATAAAATTTACATTGATTCACAATCCCACGCCATCCTAAAAGTCAAGTAATGAAGGTATTTAGTTGGATTTCAGGTGATATTTCCCAATGGAATGTAAATCCTCTGGATCAGGGAAATACTCTTCCATGTACTGCAATAGAAAATATATGTTTCCTCAGGTCACTTGAGTTTCTGAATGCCAAAAACTATTTCTGAAAAAGATCAACTCACTTTATATCACAGATTAAATGTAATCTTCATCAAAGCTCAGTCAAGAAAGTTAATGGGAAAAAGGTAACTGGCTGAAGTATTTAAGATTCTTTTTGATGATATAAAGCAAATACAATAATAATAAACAGTTGGACCTACAGCAAATTAGAAAGGAAAAATCACCATACTGTCTGTAAAAGAACAAAGGGAAGAAAGAGAAGGAGACAGAACTGAGAAAGCAGCAGAAAGCAGCTCAAACAGGTCACACATAACTTTCTAACTTGCCAGGAGCAAAGAGGTGAGCTTAGCAACAGTTTCACCCAATCAGAGATCAGAGAAACAGGTAAAAGACTCAACTTCTCAGATCCTCAGAAAGTCCAGCCTCCCAAAGCAGCTTCTTTGATTGTGTGCTGAGAATGTAATAAGACAGAAACTAACAAGTCTTTATGTTTAACATTCCTCCACTTGTTGAATCAAGAACTCTGCTTTTGTGGCAGTCATTTGACCCATAAATTACTGTTTAATTCTGTTCACTCCCTCGTCCATCTGAATCTCCTATTAAACTCTTTATTGGAAACGCACTGCCTTCCTAAACGCAATGCTTCTAAAGTACTTCAGTATTTTTATTTCACAAACAAGACACACTAATTGCTAGCTACTATATTCTCAACAAATTGGTGTTTCAGAAACCGTACTACAGTTTCTTTATGCTAAAAACTGGAATTTATGTGTGTCTCTATGTGTGTAGGTTTTTGCAGGACAAGTAACTGCCACTTGTATAACCTCTGACTATTCACAGTGAACAGTGAACTATTTTAAGTACAACCAGTTTCGTTTCTAGAAAACATGTTTACAGGCATCCATGTCATTATCAGTACAAAACCTTAAATAAAACCCCTTAACCTCACCAACTATTTTAAAAAGTCCAACCATCTGAAAATAAATTGGAAACTAAATGCAGAAGGCTAACACAAGCACCAATATATTTAAATATCTCCCCTCCACCCACAGTGGCCCATTCCACATGGGCCAGTGTGTGGTGAAGGAAGATACTGCTTTTCACTCCCAAAATGAAATCAATATTATTTTCATGAAGTACTACAAAATAATCTTAAATACTTCACAGAACTCTTATCATGAAGGGGGAAAATTACAAGCAAAGAGTGATAAATGTGCATGAATAAATGAGGCACAATTACACACTAAAGCAAGTAGCTCCTAAGCAAGCAAGAAAGCAAGCAAAAAGCAGTATTTTAATCCTCCTTCCTTTCCAGATATCCCAATGATCTTTCCCTGACCTGCTAAGTGTCTCAGAGTTGACCCCAGGGGTGGAGCGGCCACAGGGACGTGTGGGGTAACATGTCCCCAGGCGCATGCCATCCAGTCACATGGGGGCGCAAAATCATCCCCCACACGTCTCCTCCCCTGCGCCAACTCGGCTCCTGGGTCAGCGTGGGGGAGGAGGGGTGTGCCGTGTGAGGGGCGATTTTGCACTCCTCGACACTCTCAGCTTGTTCAAGTCAGCGGGAGGAGGGGATGGTCCCCATGTGTGTGTGTGTGGGGGGTGCAAAATCGTCCCCACACAGAGGTGGGATCCAGCAAGTTCTCAAAGGTTCCCGAGAGTAGGTTACTAATTATTTGTGTGTGCCAAGAGGGGGTTACTAATTGGTGATTTTGCCATGTGATTTTTGCCTTAGTTATGTCCCTCCTCTCACCAGTAGCACACAGAACTTGAAGCAGTCCAGCAGGAGGTGCACCAGCGTGCGTGGCAGCCTGCGCCTGCATGCATTCATTTCCTGCCCAAGGACCGGTGCAGCGGCTGCGTCCTTGCCACAGTCCCGCCCAGGAATGCCCCTCCCCTGAAATGCCTGACCACGCCCCCATCATGCCCCGCCCAGCCCCATTGGCGCTACACCACAGTTTGAATCCCACCACCATGGGAACCTGTTACTAAAATAGAACAGAATAGAATAGAATAGAATAGAATCTTTATTGGCCAAGTGTGATTGGACACACAAGGAATTTGTCTCCGGTGCATATGCTCTCAATGTACATAAAAGAAAAATACATTTGTCAAGAATCATAAAGTACAACACTTAATGATTGTCATATAGATCTAATAAGCAATCAGGAAACAATCAATAGTAACGAAACCATAAAATGTAAAATCATAAAATAAAATGAAATGAAATGAAATGTCAGCACAGGCTATAGTCATACAGTCATAAATGGGAGGAGATGGGTAATAGGAATGATGAAAAAAGTAGTGCAGTAATTATATAATAAATGTATAATAAATAGTTTAACATTATCGAGGAAATTATTTGTTTAACAGAGTGATGGCATTCGGGAAAAAACTGTTCTTCTGTCTAGTTGTCTTGGTGTGCAGTGCTCTGTAGCGACGTTTAGAGAGTAAGAGTTGAAACAGTTTATGACCAGGATGCGAGGGGTCAGTAAATATTTTCACAGCCCTTTTTTTGACCCGTGCAGTATACAGGTCCTCAATGGAAGGCAGGTTAGCAGCAATTGTTTTTTCTGCAGTTCTGATTATTCTCTGAAGTCTGTGTAGATCTTGTTGGGTTGCAGAACCAAACCACACAGTTATAGAGGTGCAGATGACAGACTCAATGATTCCTCTGTAGAACTGTATCAGCAGCTCCTTGGGCAGTTTGAGCTTCCTGAGTTGGCGCAGAAAGAACATTCTTTGTTGTGCTTTTTTGATGACATTTTTCATGTTAGGTGACCATTTTAGGTCATGAGATATGATGGAGCCTAGAAATTTAAAGGTCTCTACTGTTGATACTGTGTTGTCTAGTATTGTGAGAGGAGGTAGGATGGGAGGGTTTCTCCTGAAATCTACCACCATTTCTACGGTTTTAAGTGTGTTCAGTTCTAGATTGTTCCAGTGGCACCACGAGGCTAGTTGTTCAACCTCCCGTCTGTATGCGGTTTCATCGTTGTCTCGAATGAGACCAATCACTGTTGTATCATCTGCAAACTTCAGATGGATCGTTTGAGATGCAGTCATTGGTATACAGAGAGAAGAGAAGTGGTGAAAGTACACAGCCTTGGGGGGCCCCTGTGCTCATTTTACAGGTGTCTGATGTAATTTTTCCTAGCCTCACCTGCTGTTTCCTATCTGTTAGGAAGCTTGTGATCCACTTACAAATATGCTCAGGTACTGCTAGCTGATTTAGTTTGGTTAGAAGAATGTCCGGTATGATAGTATTGAATGCTGAACTAAAGTCAACAAAGAGGACCCTTGCATAGGTCTTTGGCGATTCAAGATGCTGTAGGATATAGTGCAAAGCCACATTAACAGCATCATCTGTCGATCTATTTGCTTGGTATGCAAATTGCAAGGGGTCCAACAGTGGATCCGTGATGGTTTTCAAATGGTACATCACCAGCCTTTCAAAAGTTTTCATAACTACAGATGTTAGAGCAACTGGTCTGTAGTCGTTCAGTTCCTTGATGGAAGGCTTCTTCAGCACTGGGACGATAGTGGAGTGTTTGAAGCAGGAAGGAACATAGCACATCTCTAGTGATTTGTTGAAGATTTGGGTAAAGATGGGGGACAGTTGGACAGCACAGACTTTTAAGCAAGAAGGTGTTATCTTGTCTGGGCCTGGTGCTTTTCCAGGCTTCTGTCTGTGAAATAGATCTTGCACTTCCTTTTCTGAGATCACCAGGGGTTGTAAACCCAATGAAATGGGTGCAGTTGCAGGAAGTTTGGCTATTGTTGGTGCATCTGAAATAGAGGTTGTGGAGAAAGGTGACTGTAGATTATTTTCAAACCTACAGTAGAACACATTCAGGTCGTCTGCCAATTGCTGATTCCCTTCAGCTTGGGAAGGTGGTTTGCTGTAACCGGTGATATTTTTGAGAGTTTTCCACATGTTTGCTGTTTCGTTTGGTGAAAACTGATTTTTTAGCTTTTCAGAGTAGTTTCTTTTTGCTGCTCTGATCTCCTTTGTTAATATATTTCTGGCCTGATTATACAGCATTCTATCACCTTTTCTGTAGGCCTCTTCTTTGGAGCAGAAGCGTAACTGCTTAAGTTTAGCTGTGAACCAAGGTTTTGTTGTTACTATATATCGCTTAAAGTTCCTGGTTGGTATACAAAGATCTTCACAGAAGCTGACATATGATGTTACAGTATCTGTGAGTTCATCCAAATCTGCAGAGGTGTCTTTAAAAATGTTCCAGTCTGTACAGTCAAAGCAAGCCTGCAGCTTTAACTTTGCCTCTTCAGTCCAAGTTCTCACTGATTTAGTTATTGGTTTTGTGGCTTTAAATCTTTGTTTGTAAGCAGGTACAAGGTGAATCATGCAATGATCAGAATGGCCTACAGCTGCTCGTGGTAAAGACTGATAAGCATCTTTCAGTGTTGTATAGCAGTGGTCTAAGATATTCTTGCCTCTGGTGGGACAGTTGACATGCTGAAAGTATTTTTGGTAGGTCTTCCCTTAAGTTTGCTTTGTTTAAATCTCCCAAAATAATAACCAGTGAATCAGGGTATTTGGCTTCAGCCTCCATAATCTGATCGGCTAGAGTTCTTAATGCCTTTTTTACAGACGCTTGTGGATGAACATAAACCAAAAAAAACAGAATTGAATTTATCTCTCGAGGGGAATAAAAGGGTTTGCAATTAATAAGTAAGGACTCCAAGTTTTCATCACAGAATTTTTGAATTATTTTTATGTCTTGACACCAGCCTTTGTTGATGTATATACATAATCCTCCCCCTTTTTTCTTCCCTGATAATTCTGCAATCCTGTCTGAACGAAATATCTGAAACCCCGGTATGCACATGCTATTATCATCAATGCTCTCATTTAGCCAGGTTTCAGTAAAGCATAGGGCAGATGCATTGTAAAAATCAGAATTGCATCTGTTTAAAAGAAGTATTTCATCTATCTTGTTGGCAAGTGAGCATAAATTGGTAAGAAAGATTGAAGGGAGCGGGGGGTTTTTAATTCCCTTATTCCTTAGTCTATTTAAAATTCCCGCCCTTTTACCTCTTCGTCTCTGCCGCCTGTGCTTGTTTTTGCTGATCTGTCGTTGCCGGGAAATGGCTGCCTCCTGTGCTGAAGTTTCCTCCGTGGTTTCCTCCGTGGTTGTAAAGACAGATAGGGGTAAAGTTACAGAGAGCCACTCCTTAAGGAAACGTTCCCTAATTCTTAGCAGATGGTCTCTGGAGTATGAAGTTCGTTGTAAATTGCAGGAAAAAGTAGAAAATGTAGAAGCCATTTGAGAGCATCCCACCGAGGCAGCCCTCGTCGGCGCCATTTTGGATCCCACCACTGCCCCCACACACCCCTCCTCTGCGCCAAGTCAGCTCATCCAAGTTGGAACAGGGGAGGAGGGGATGGCACCCGCAGGGGAGGTGTGCAAAATTGCCCCCCACACCCCTACCACCTCAGCAGGCCCCAGCCCTGCCAGGCCACTCCTTGAGCCGGTGAAGGCTGAAGGAGCGGCCTAGCAGGGCTGCCACAGGGCCCCCCTTGGCCTGCCCCCCCCACCAGGCCCAGCGGATGCCGCACCCAAGCACCCCTCGACCCCACTCTGCCAGGCTGCCCGGGACCACCTCTTGTAGAAAAATATTGCTAATAACCAAGTATACCCTCCCACCCTGTGAATATCAGTAAAGGGCTAAGGAAGATACTTCTGGCAAACTGCAGGTTTGTAGAAAAATACAACTAAAAAAACCTGAGGAGATAACTTCATCCCTCCACCCACAGTCTCCCTCATAAGACAAGTAATTGGTGCAAGCAGACATTATCACAAAACAGTTCTATCACAGCAGAGATCTAGTGAGAATATTTTGCAAAATCCTGCTTATCCTTTGTTTGGGTTTTCAAGGTAACCTGTTACAACAAAGCATCCATGGCTCCGAGAAGTCCACAAAGAAATGGTGGTAGCAATAATAATGATTATAAGGAAGAAGAGAAAGACAAGAAAAGTGTGAGTGAAAGTGGGTGAAGAACCAGCGGTGTGGGTGTGGGGGAGCGGTAACTGGGATGGAGCTGAAGAAAGAGAAACTGGACAAGAGATTGAGGGAGCAGGATATATATTGGCGGGCGGGGGGGGGGGGGGCATAGGCAGCCAGGAAAGATAGTGAGCAGGAAGGAAGGGGAATTGGGCACCAGAGCGGAAGAAGGGAAAGGAACAGAAGCTAGAGATAGGACAGCAGGGAGGATTTCCTCTCCCTCATGGGTCTTCTCTTATGATAGTTTCCATGTGTACTCAAAAGAAGTGTCAGAATGGCACTCCATGCCTTGTATTCCAATAAAATTATATGTACACAATAGGACAAAGGGGTAGAAAAGAAGAATTCTCATATGCCAATGTGAAGGTGGGGGATCACGAGGGGAAAATTTTCCTACCTCCCACTACCCAAGGACAAAGAATCAGTGGCGATGTGCCAATGGGGCGGAGGGTGGAGGCAGGACACCCTGGCCGCGCACTGGTGTGTAGGCGTAGCAGGGGCATGGCATGGCGGGGGTGCAGGATGCATGCGAGCCCTGGGTGCCGTTTCCCATCGCTCTGCCCCTGCAATGAATGTTCCCTAATTCTCCTAACTTCTTCTCTTCATTGAATATATCGGTTTGTCATAGGGTTCTTAATGCTTTTAAAATATGATGGAGTTTGAAGATGTTTAATAGATTATAACCAAATTAGCACCCAGAGGTTCATGTAGGAATTCTGATACTATAAATTATACAGAAAGGAGTATTTCCCACAATTCACTTTTCCCCTTCAGACTTCTCAAACCTTAGGTTTATCTCAAAGTATTTGAAGTAAATCCTACTAAAGAACTAGGGATGGAAATCCTTCTCCCACACAAACTGTGATTTCACCTTCTGACAACAGAATGGTCCCTCTCTGAAACAACTCTCTTGCATCTTTATTACAGTCAAAGACCAGCAAATTACAGTCAGGGACCGACAAATTCTATAAGCAAATTACAGTCGAGGATCAACAAATTCTATACACACTCTCAACCTTAATTCCCCGTGTAATTGTAATATATAAATACCCTAAAATCAACACTGAGGCCTAATTTGTTTCACTTGTCCCATACATACGATATCTTAGCGTTAAAATACATTCAGTCCATAACTTAGCGTTAAAATAAATCCAATCTATAACGGCATTAAAAATAAATCCAATCCATAACTTAACGTTAAAAATTAGTCCAATCAATAACTTAGCATTAAAATATATTCAATCTATAACTTAGCGTTAAAATGAATTCATTCCATAACTTAGCATTAAAATGAGTCACTTAAGTTAAAATTATTCATATATGCATGGGCTTGCCTACTTATTGTCTTTTGGCCTGTTTGCCCTCCCATTTACTCAATCCTAGATTAAAATAGTAATAATATTATTAATAATTAATAATGATTATGAGCCATATATATATATATATCTGTATCTCTAATACAATATCAGTTGCCTGCTCACTGGTCTGCGTTTCTTTATAACAAATGTACAAAATTTGGCAACCAATCTAGACCAGTTTGGATTTTTGTCTTCCAGGAGCTTCCTTATACATACATTTTCTGGATAGCCCCTGAAATTATTTAATATTGGGTCTAGTATTTTGGCTCTTATTTCTGTAAAGTGAGGGCAGCGGAGGAGGATGTGGCCTGTAGTGTCCATTTCTTCTAAATTACAGGAACAGATCCTCCTTTCTTTAGGTATCTTCTTATATCTCCCTTCTAGGATCGCAGACGGGAGCGATGCACATCTCACCAGGGTAAATGCCCTTCTGAGTGTATGTATTTCAATGTTGGATACATATGGGGCTGGTGACTGTATGTATCTACGAGATGCCTCTAGTGTAAAATCCGGATACTTATGCAGATCTTGTTGTCTAGCAATATCCTGTACCCTTTGCTTGAGAGTGCTTTTTGCTGTAAATATGGGTTGAGATTTTAAATCAGGAAGTGATAAACCCATCCTTGTTGCCTTCTCATTGACTTCCCGAATCCATCTGGGTTGAAAAGAGTCACTGACAATAAGTGGCCATAATCCTTTTTGATTACTATGTGCCTTCAACCATAGATAGGCTGTTTGAAGGAAGATTCTGTCTTCTATCCTTATTAATCCGGCTTCTAGCCTTAAAAAGGCGTTGGCCACTCCTGGAGGTACTTGCAAAATAGCTCTTAAGAATTTCATTGAGTTCTCTCCAAGATCTTTATATTTGTCATGCACTGATTTGAGTATACTCCATATATAAGTTGTGGAATGATTTTAACCTGATACAATTTTAGTGCTGCAGGAACATAAAAGGCCCCCTTTGAACAAAATAATTTTCGCACAGCGTGCATAGTTCTTTCAGCCCTTTCTGTTACTAATTTTAGATGCTCGCTGTTGGATCCGGAAGATTGTATTACCACTCCCAAATATTTAAAGATGTTTACTTGTTCAATTTTGTTGCCTTTTATATTCCAAGTTCTCTTTTTAGTTTTACTGCCAAATTTCATAATTTTTGTTTTGGAAAAATTTATGACCAGTTCTTCCTTTTCACAGTACTCTGTGAAGCTCCGGAGAGCTCTTCTAAGTCCTACTGCTGTTCTGGACAGGAGAACAATATCATCTGCATATAAGAGTATTGCCAGATGTTGTGAGGCCAACTTGGGTGGATGGCTATCAATATTTTTCAGTTGTTTTGTGATTCCATTTATGAAAAAGTTGAATAGGGTGGGAGCTAATAAGCATCCCTGCCTGACACCCTTGTGTATGTTGATTGGGTCAGTGAGATGCCCTTTAGGATTGCATCGAATTTTCATTTTTGCTTGGTTATGCAGGGCACGTATCAAAAAGTAAAGCCTCTTATCTATGCTAGATACCTCTAATTTCTGCCAAAGCTTGTGTCTGGAGATGGAATCAAAAGCAGACTTCAGATCAATGAATGCGGCAAATAGAGATGTTGGACCACTTGCGGCATATTTTTCAATCAGATGTTGTATAATTAGTGAATGCTCAGTAGTGGAGCGTCCCTCTCTGAAGCCAGCTTGTGCTATATCTATTAGATCTTCTCTTTCCAGCCAGTCGTTTATTTTCTCCAGCAGATGTCTTGAATATAATTTACTTAATACGCTAAGGAGGCTAATTGGCCTGTAGTTTTTGGGATCTTTTTTATCACCTTTTTTGTGTAGGGGAACAGTAATCGCCATTCCCCAATCTTTGGGGATCCGTCCCGTTCTGTCAATGTAGGTAAATACGTTGGCCAGAAATTGAGCCCACCAATCAATGTTCCCTTTCAGGACTTCTGTTGTAATTCCATCTAAGCCAGGGGCTTTCCCTGCTTTCAGCCTGTTAATATGGTCTTTTCTGAAACAACTCTAAGTCAGCTCTCTTAGTTCTACCCACTCAATCTAAAAGACAAACTAGCACTCCTCTAAGAACCTGGGCTGGGAATTCTTCTCTTCCTATAAGTAAATTCCCTTCTTGGCTAGAGTATGGTCTCGCCCTCCAATACTCTGTTCCCTCCAAAACCACAAGTCTTTCACAGACACTAAACATGTCTACTCTCTCTGGATCTCAGAGCTGAACTCCTCCAAATTTTGTCTGAAGCTCTAACACCTCCTAAAATGCTACCCACTCCTAGTCCAACACTCACATACTCTCTGTCAGAGTTTAACATTTTACATTCTAGCTTTTCAGCCTCTGCCTACTCCTTAGACCTGTCACCGCCAGGTAAATCAAATATTTGCCTCTTGTCTTTCCAGGTTTTGTATTTCTTACTGGTACTGTTCTTGTATGAAAGGGGGCTTGAAGCAGAAAAAAAACCATTTTGGGAGATACCGTTTTGCTATTTTTACTGGTACTTTCAACCAGTCTGTGTCAGCTTTCTTTCATCCCTGCTTCCAAGTAGGACGCTGTCCTAGATAACTGTCATCTCCCCTGAACTGTCAGTAGAATATCAGAACAGTAGTACTTTCTGATCTCTGTCCTAGAAGTACCGGAAATGTCATGTGTATCTAGAAAATGAAGATACTGTTGGCTATGCAATGTCAGAGGATCATGAAGGCAAACTGTTATATACCTAAAAAGAAGAAATCCCTAACCACAATTTAATTTACTTACTTTATTTATATCCCACTTTTTTCCCCAGTGGGAACCCAAAGTGAATTTCCTCCTCTCTATTTTATTCTCATAACAACCTATAAGGCAAGTTAAGATGACAGGGTGTGACTGGCCCAAGGTTACCCTGCAAACTCCCACGGCAAAGTTGGGATTCAGATTCTAGCTCTAGCCTGACAATCTGACCACTCCACCATGCTGACTCCTGATACAGTTGCTGCAATTGAACAAATGACTATTTGCTTAGATTTCTTTCCAACTGAATGAAGTGTTGACACATTTAAACAGCATCTAAACCCCCCCCCCCCACATCCCATGCTTGTTACCTGTTCTGCTATTGAACCGGGGTGGGGGGTTGTATAAGGATTGAATAAATTCAAGTTGAACAACAGAAAGTGTTTGCCTGCCAAACAGACACTTTCCAACCCTGTGTGCTATAAATATACAGCATTCATGATACAATTTATACCTTGTACAGCTTGTACAGTTTATATCTTGTACAGCTCCATGACTAGCTGCTGTTGACAGATGAGAATTCCCTTTATGCAGACTAATGAGAACTAGATATTTACCAATGTCTTGTAATTGTTTACCACAAGTTTTTTTTCAATGAGGATGTCTATGGATGTCTAACACTTTTTCCCAATTTGTTTGAAGACTCCCAACATACAGGGATGGATTGAACCCCCATACCTGCTATTCTCCCCTGAGCAAAGTTTGAAGGCTCCCTCCAACTTAAGCAGGTCTGCTGTTGGAGGAAGAGCCATTTAGGTTGAAGAAAGGTACCTTGGAAGATTTTTGGATTTACCCCAATATAATTGCCAGTTATTTATTTCACTATCTTTTTCCATTTTCACTTAGTACAAATTTAAACAAAAATATAGCAACCAATGAGTCCCCAATACAAACTTCATACATGTTATCAGCAATACCAATCTGCTAGTTCTGCTGGCTGACAAGGCTCACAGGCTGCAAGTCATAAGCTAAGAGCACCGTCCTAGGCAAAGCCAAGAGACTATGCAAGGCTTTAAGTGACCTAGTAAAAAGGAAGGATCAGACACTCGGCCTAAGTCTCATTCAGCTGCCTCAAATGATCTACTTCCTCATCTGTTTTTCCTTGTTCTGAAGACAAGAGTCCCATCCATATACATGTCTTTACGCTGATGAAAAATAGTATAATGCATAATGCATAATAGTATATTTAATGCATAATAGTATATTTCTAACCAGCTCCACCACTTTGCACAGGTACCAGCTTAAAAACTGGCAGATAAAGATATCCATTACAGGCAACTCTCAACTAGAACCTTCCCCCATCTGCCAAACTCCACCAACTTAACAATGCTCCCAGACCTTGCAAGAGAAGTTGCTCTTAGTTTATAGATTGCTCCTCCCAGCCAGCACCAATGCCCCATTCCAGCATTGACCTAATTGACCCCATGCTTACTCGAAGGACTTCAACCATCCCATAAAGGGTTTACATCTCCACATCCTCTAATAAGATACATGCTATCATGTACCAGCAATACCCTTCTACCACTTACACTGACCAAACTGGACAGTATCCAAGCAGGAGAACACACAAACTCAAATTGCCCATTAAAAACAGAATCATTCAGAAACCCCAGTGGGGAGCCCATTAACCTCCCTAGCTTTAACAAACTCAGAGGCTGCAGCATAAGAGTTTCCAAAGGAGAGTCCAGTGAGAAACAGCAGAGTTAGGGGTCATATGTAAATCTGAGACAAGCACGCATGGACTCGGGAGGGAGACTCTCCTTGCTGATTTAGTGTATGCTATTCATCCTAGTTTGTTAATTCCTCAGCAGCTGGGAGTGGTCCACACCCACTCTGAGTAGATTGTTTACTCTTAACTGGATCTTGTTTTCAACTGTGCTCTGCTATGTTATATAACATAGCATGTCCTAGGAAACTGGGCGAAGGTCTCTCTTTTTAATAACTTGTCTGCACCACCCTTCTACTGTTTGTAGTTGTAGAGATTATATATAAAGGTTTCTCACAGTGGAATGTTACATTTCATGTATCTGACCACTGACAAAATCTTATGGCATGATAAATTTGTTTCTAAGGTGCTATGAACTTTGTATTTTGGTTGCAGCAGAGTAGTACAGCTACTTTGCTGGAACTGGTCTCAATGTTTAAGACGGTCCACTTAATTTAGCACCAGCTTGTCAGGTACAATTAAATTTTAATAATCTTGTATAAGTGACTAGTGAGTTGTACATCCATTCCTGCATGGAAATTTCAGGAACAGGATTAGCCCTGTGGAGCACGACTGCTCATTTTGGTGGCCAAAAGCAGGTAGTACAGATAAGTGGGATCATAAACGCTGGTGGAAAGTGCCATTGAGTCACAAGTGAGTTATGGTGAGCCCTGGCGGGTTTTCAAGGCAAGAGACATTCAGAGGTGGTTTGCCATTGCCTGCCTCCATGCCACCACTGGTATTTCTTGCTGGTCTCCCATCCAAATACTAGTCACCACAGACACTGCTTAGCTTCCAAGATCTAACTAGATCAGGCTAGCTTGGGCTATCCAGGCCAGGACAACATAAATAGTCAGATTTAATTACTGCTTGTTATTTACTCTTGCAATTTTGAAACAGGACAAAGCTGTAAATAACCTGCATAACTAGAAAAGATCACAACATATTTAAAAATTCTTTAATCAGAGCAAAGATACCTCAAAACATAGTAAATAAGTAAACGGGAATCGATGCCACAGTCTCAGCTAGGAGATGTCATGCTCAATGCTTTGAGGATACCTGTTCATCTGGCAAGGAAGCATAAGGATCCCAATGACTAAGCAAACAGCCCTATTCTTTTAGGATTCAAGAAGCAACTGGAAAAATACACTGCAGCACAAAGATTCTCAGCAATCTGAAAGGGGTTCTTAATTTGGTGGCAACTGCAGAAGGAAGAGAAGAAGAAGAAGAAGAAGAAGAAGAAGAAGAAGAAGAAGAAGAAGAAGAGTTGGATTTATATCCCCCCTTTCTCTCCTGTAGGAGACTCAAAGGGGCTTACAAACTCCTTTCCGTTCCCCCTCCCAACAAACATCCAGTGACGTAGGTGGGACTGAGAGAGCTCCGAAGAACTGTGACTGGCCCAAGGTCACCCAGCTGGTGTGTGTTGGAATGTAGGCTAATCTGAATTCCCCAGATAAGCTTCCACAGTTCAGGTGGCTGAGTGGGGAATCAAACCGGGTTCCTCCAGATTAGGGTACACCTGCTCTTAAGTTTAACCTCTCCTGCTTGTGGTGCAAGATAAAAGACTTTATAGAACTGGGGTTACTTATACACAGTACTCATTATGATATATGCTATGGGGGGAGTCATCACAGAGGTTCAGAGAAAAATATGAAATGTGATTTTAATCTTTCTGGTATGGAATACAAAACAATCTTGACTATGACTCGAGAACTGAGTTTAAATACACTAAAGCTTGAGGTAGGCTTCAAGTTCCCTTGTCTTTTAAGTACCCAAAGCCATGATCAGTACGGTATTCAGTAAATGATTCTGCATGGAATGCTAGAAGACTGAAATGTCATTTATTCAAGGGGGATCATACCCCGACTTAGATTTTCTGTAACAAATCTCTCTGCCCCTGTTCAATTTCCAAGATTTTTCCAATATACCAGATGGCCTGAGAAATGAAAGATTTTAAACGCTGATTTCTATTAGTTGTATGCAATTCAAAAAAATTATTTATGGACAAAATCCATTTATGGACAAAATTCCATTTATGTAAGCTAAACAATTTAAGGAGTGTGAAGACTTAACTATGCTCATTATTTACTGTTTAAAGGGGATAAAGCCAGTTTCCTATTAACTAAATTTACATTTATAGAAAGTTATTTTGAACTTGTCAACTTTACGTAGTATTGTGAACACGGGGATTAAGGTGGGGGACATCGGGTTACTATAAGAAGTAACATGGTTCTGTGCATTTTAGTTGCCTAATTGTTTACATCTAGGCTTCTAAAACAGATAGTATGCTGCAATACACAATTCTCCTTTGAAGAATATTTAACATATAAGTGATACTATTTGAAGAGGCTTCTGCATTATAGAAAATGACAAAGCAGTTCCACATGGAGATTGAAGATGGTGTGTGAGTAATGGCAAAAAATTATCTAAAGTGAACAGTGCTGAACAATTGACCTAATTGCACATCTCCTTTGGATTCTGGATTCCTCACAACTGGTCTTCCATATTGGTTCTTTTCCCTACCTGAAACTAACACATATCTTTCCAACTGCCTTCAACATTCTTTATCCCCAGTTTTTTTAAGACACACACACACACAAACTGTTTCTATTAAAAAAAGATCTGCATCTACAGCAGATATATGTGCTGATTCTTAGATGACTTTAGTAAACAATTCTATATGCAACATTTCGATGTTACCCATCAAGTTTCCATGGCATGAGTGAGGATTTAAACCTTGGTCTCTCAAATACTAGTCCAGCACTCTTAACCACAATACCACACTTGCCATTTCTCAACTGCATACACATCTAGAGAACATAATGACAGTCTTTAGTTGCTATTTAAACAGTAAACAACTATGATTTTCTTTCCCAGCAAACTGTTAAGCTGTGAAGTTTCCACTTGTAGCAAAATAGAAAGGTTAATCTGTTTCCAGGCCAGTGCCTTTATGTGGGAAAGAGTTGCTTATCTGCTTCCTTTGGAAGAAATTTGTTTCATCTTGTATTTAAATGCACTGAGGGCACAAAGATGTTTCCTGTTCAGCAATGTATCACATTCCGATTTTTAAAAATTATTTCATAAGGAATTGTATTGAAAACATGCTGCTAATGCAACTGTGGATGCGACTGCAAACAAACTTCACTCAGACACTACAGTTCCCAGGAGACCTTGGGAAGTATAGTTCCCATCAGGCCGTTTTTACTGTGAACAGGCCTTTTGCAGCCTGAAAAAGTTCTAGAAAAAGGAAAGGAACTAAGGTAAATGTGGGAAGGGGAAAAGGGGGCGCCGTGGGGGGGGGCGCTGCAGGGGGGGGGCGGAAAATATAGAATGCAGTTTGGCCCAGCTACGCCTCTGGAACTAAGCATGGTTCAGTATTTCGATATGAGCCGACTATGGAAGACTAGAACTGCTAAGCGAAGGAAGATAATGGCAAACCACATTTACTCCTCCTCTCCTGACTTGAGTGCCCTGTGGTCGGAACTGCCATGAGTT
Source organism: Sphaerodactylus townsendi (assembly GCF_021028975.2). Classification (NCBI taxonomy): domain Eukaryota; kingdom Metazoa; phylum Chordata; class Lepidosauria; order Squamata; family Sphaerodactylidae; genus Sphaerodactylus; species Sphaerodactylus townsendi. The sequence goes on along the minus strand of NC_059425.1, from coordinate 122,424,791 downwards.
GGTTGTGACTGGATGGCAAGTTCTTATTCTACGTGCACATGACGCAGAGAGAAGAAACCTACTTCATCCTATGCTGTCTTAGCATGTGTGTCCTAATTCTCAGAGGTCAGAAAAAACAAATATTGAAACTATAAAACAAATTCTGTAGTAAAGATGGTATATTATTTGGAAGAAACTGTTTCATACAGACACAGTAGGACTACCAGCATGTGCATACTGGCTGAATGCTACAACAGTGAATTCTTCAATATTGTGTTACTGTCACATGTTACTGTCACGTATATTACAGCATGTAAAACTCAACAGATTTTGTCTATAGTTAAATAGACATAATCAAAATATTGTATGCATCTTCAGTATACACAGGAAGTTATCTAATATTGTAGACTGTCTTATATAAAGCATCTTTATACTACACACTGTGTGAGCACAACCTTGTCTTAAAAAAGCATTTTTCTCAAAGAAAATGCTTCACAGGAATATTCTTCTATTGTCCTCCAAATTCTCATTTTTTTCCTACCAGAAAAATAGGAAAAAGTCCTCAAAGTACAGCTGCCAATGCCAAGTTAGGAAAGTCCTGGGAATTTAAGGGTGGGGCCTGAGAAGGGGCCTCAGTTGGGTATAATGTCAAAGAATCCACTCTCCAAATAAGCCACTTCTCCAGGGGAACCAAGCTCTGTAGTTTGGAGATCAGTTGGAATTCTGGGAGATTGCCAGGCCCTACCAGGAAGTTGGCAACCCAACCTCAGGGAGAAATCCAAATTGTTCTGATTCTTACCCCCAGGCCTTCACATCACTAATGGTGTCTCTGAAAGTAGATAGTAAAGGCTTTTTTTAAAAAAGAGCTTTAAAGTCCCAGTGCAATCTTCAGCATCCTGTGCTTTTGAAAAGGAGCTTTACCAAACATCAGTCCATCAGGGTCACTACTGTCTATTCAGCCTAGCAGAAGCTCTCTAGTGCCTCAGGGAGAGGTTTCTCGTATCACCTGCAATCATCATCTTCAGATGGACATGCTGGGAATTGAGCCTTGGACTTTCTGCAAACAAAGCAAATGCTCTTCCACGGCTGATTTAAAATATTCAAGTGCAAGTATTAGTTCTTCTGTCTTATACATCTTTGTTCTTACATTACATTAAATTGAGTAATATAGATAAATCGGTATGTCGAACCTTCAAGCAAACCATTTATCTGAATTAACACAAGTCATAAAGTAGCACCTCTAAGTATCTTGTAAAATGCTAAAGACATATGGCTTATTTTTCTTACACAAGCACATTACTACAATTAAGTAATATTTTGTACTCATACATATGCAGTAAAAGGTATCTCATTTGGGCTCCCACACAGCTTATTTCATGTGTCAACATACTGCTAGGCTTGAAAAACTACTCTTGAGTACTTTTTTTTTAAGTGAGCATGGTTCTCCATCCAAAACCCTACCCACAAAATGAAAAAAACAAAAACAGAATTTGAAACAACAACCACCCACCACATAGGACTTACTGTTCTCAAAAGAAAAACACTTATTCATTCCCCTTATTCACAGCTGACCCACATAAGTAATTTGCAAACAGTGTAATGATATATTTTTTGAATATGAAGCATTGCACAAAGGGATAAACATGTTCCAGAGGTGTGATCTGCTTCAGCCAATCACAAAGCTAAAGCCCTGTGCTGCCATTTCTCCCCGTCCTATTACAGTGAAGGGAGGTTTGTTTTTCTGCTTTTGTGTGCAACCTTAATGATGAATGGGTGCTTCAGGGAAGAGATCAAACTGTGCAGCTGAGATTTAACATAAAACACAAGATGCAACAACCAACAAGAAATCGCTCTCTAAGAATATCTGTGAAATTCAAAGAAAATATGTTTATCTCATAAGTTACTCCAGCTATAAAATTCACTCTTTCAATCCAAACTATGTAAGACAGCAGTAGGCCAATGTGCAGTATCACTCTGCTACTGAATCTCTATGGGGCCAGGGAAAATGCAAACCACAGCGCAGTGGACGGAGGGGGGGGGGGGCGGCAAAAAAACCCTGCACCTTTTGCCACAAAACTGTTCTCTCCTTTCAAAATCACTTTTTGTCATGTGGGAACCCATGAAGAAATCCCTGCAGGGGGTGGCAAGTGAGAGGAGAAATACAATTTATTTGTTGCAGAAAAAAATAATGCTGTCTTGATAAGCAGCAGGGTTCAGGTTAAGGAATGATTCTTTCACATCGGGTTGTTTCCAAAGCCCCAGGGAGGGTCTGTAACTCAGCACAGGAGCACAAACCCTGCATACAGAAGATCACAAATTTATTCCCTGGTAACAGCAGTTACAGACTCTCAAGTAAAAGATATTGGGAAAGATTTTTTTTCTGCTGCTGCCAGTTAGATTAAGACCAGTGGTCTTACTCAGCATAAAAATGCTTCCTGTGATGTTCTAATACAGGTTTGTGTAATATATAAAATCTTCCAGAATTTCAATTTATTGAAGTTTTTACAGTTAGTTCTTCAGGAAATACACTTCTTCAGTTCCACAAAGGTTACTGGCCCAAGTTCAATTCTATTGGAAGGAATCCCCCCCCCCCCCTCCTATAGGGGCATGGTGCATTCATGGACATCTCAGGCATTTCCCTCAGTTATCTTTGCTCATTCCTAATCTGCTTTCCTGAAAGGTTTTTGGGTGTTTTTTGGCGGGTGAGGGAGATCACACCACAACCTGGATGGCTGCCATATGGAAGTAGCCTCTGGCATCTACTCTGAGCACTATTTTGTTCTTGTGAAAGATACAAAGGCCTAAACAAATGGAAAAGACCTCTAGTTCTAATGTTAGCCAGGCAGAAGCAATTATCATGAGGAAAAAGACTTGAAGGGCAGTATCTTTGAACTTCCCCAGGATATTCCTTTAAAGCTAGGGTGCATGAGACATCGTCCACAACAGAAATCTATTGATGGGAGGAAGTCACACAGGGAGATTCCAGATATTGTGATGCCATCTATTGGTGGTGAGAATTCTTGACATGAGATATACATGTCTGAGCAGACCTGAAGAAACAAAAGAACATAATGTGCCAAAAAAATGTCAAAAGCCATTACCTTCTTTCTCCTTTCTCCATGTGGTGTTGTATATTCTAAAAGTGTATAAGGGAAGCCATTATCACTTGGATAATTTTCTGCAATAAATCAATTGTTATGCAACACTTCCTCTCAGTCTGCACACACACAAGTGAATTCAATTGATATTAGAAAGTAGATTGGACCCTTGTTCCGCATGCCTGGTTCTGTTGGGTCTGCCACAGGCTCTGTAAAGAGAGTTCCCATCTACTATAGTACCATGGTCATCCTAGCCAACAATGAGCTATGCAAGTCAGATCCTCTGATTTTTATCTCAACTTCTTGACAAGCCTTGGATGGTGAAGAGATTAAAGGGTATGTGCCAGCAAGTATACAAGCCACGGGGACATCACTGTAGAACCCCAAGCTCCATATTCTCTACTACAAAACTTCCTGCTTCAGAGATCATTCTCCACTGTCCAACTGCAAGCAACTTCAGCAGTCTGCCAGAACATTACTCACTGATGCAATCCTTCTATGCTTTGGAACTACCTACTCCCATGTAAACCTACCCTACCACTGTAGTTATTTTCAGTGACCCTTGTTGAATGTCCTTGCCAACTGAAGTTAGATGCGTTCAGAGGTGGGATCCAGCAGGTTCTCACAAGTTCCTGAGAGTAGGTTACTAATTATTTGTGTGTGCCATGGGGGGGTTACTAATTGGTGATTTTGCCATGTGATTTTTGCCTTAGTTACGCCCCTCCTCTCAGTAGTAGTGCGCAGAACTTGAAGCAGTCTAGCAGGAGGTGCACCGGTATGCGTGGCAGCCTGCGCCTGCTTGCATTCGTTTCCCGCCCAAGGACCGGCGCAGCAGCTGCGTCCTTGCCACAGCTCTGCCCAAGAATGCCCTGCCCCCGGAATGCCCAGCCACGCCCCATCGTGCCTTGCCCAGCCCCATTGGCGCTACACCACAGTTTGAATCCTACCACCATGGGAACCTGTTACTAAATTTTTTGGATCCCACCACTGGATGTGTTGCAACTTGAGAAAGAGTCATTTCAGTTGTGGAACGTAAATTATACTCCTTTCTCTTCTGTGGGGATACAAAGAAGATTACATTGTTCTCCTCATCTCAATTTTATCCTCACTGTAACACTGTCTGTTGTTGAAAACTTCCATGGCAGAGTGGGGACTCTAACCTAGGTCTCCCTGATACCAGTACTCTAACCACAGCAACTGCTCATTGGTATATATACAAAACAAATATTTCTCACACTCTTCACAACAAAGTGCTTTAGACAGTTTGCACCCATTCTAACCCATCCTCCCTTCTGTGCTCTCGGTCTATTCCTTGTTCCCTCCTGCTCTCATTTCTGGATTGGCTACACACTTCTAGTTTCAAATTATGTCCCAGCTTCCATTGTTGTGTCACTTCCTCAATCTCATCTTCATGTCTTATTTCTGGCCCCTGGATTGAGGATCACCAATTGTTTTGGCAGTTTCAGGAATCCCTTGATTACCCTTCCAGAAACCCATTAACAGCTCATTTCTCCCTCTCTGGATCCAGTTTGGGTAACAAAACCAGCAAAACAGATTAGGCTGGGAGAGAGATCTGGTCAATTAGCGAACTTCATTGCCTGGTCCATGGTCAATTAGCGAACTTCATTGTAGAATCCTGATTTGAACAGAGTGCTTCCAGACTTCAACAGTTTCCCTGCAATCAGTACCTTTAAAGCTAGGGTGCATGAGACATGATAGGATCTATATGATAGGATAATCTATATGATAGGATAATCTTTCACATGCTGTCTACATATACCTGCCTTTTATCTCATTAGGACTAAAAATACATTTAAGTATTCCATGTACCTTTTGAAAATAATGATTCAGTTTCCATAAGACTAACTCCAGTTAATTTTCCTACCCAATAAAGAACAAAAGCAAACATTCCTATACACCATTTCCATACATACAATACATTGTACTATTTCGGAGCTTTCATGCCTCTGTAACTATTACAACATGCCACAGAACAGATATGCCAACTTCCTCTCAAACTTCATTTGGAGGTGAGATGTATATTGAACATGTGCAATTTGTTGCAGATCACTAGCAACCCAAGAGTACAATAGTAGCTATTCATTTACCAGTTGAAGTAAGGAAGATTTCTCCATCAGCAATCACTCCCAAGTTCTCTCTCATTAAAGGCTCATCTATTTTTTATTATTCTTGGCTTTCTATAACTTAGAAACTCACCCATTTAAGGCAGCATTTAGAGATCTGCTGGCTGCTGATAGTTATTGGTCATTTTTCTGCTGTTGTTATACTGCTCATTTTTAATTAAATGCTTACATGAAAAGTCAGATAACAAAAAGGGAGGATAAAAATACTTTCAATTGCACAGTTTCTAAATTACAGCCAAATATTACAACTAAAATGTGGTAGATACTACATTTATATTAAACAGTGCTTAACAAAAACCCTATTCCAGCTTACATCTAAGGAACACAGAATACTTTATTAGCACAAGAGTGACGTCACAGTGCCCCCAAGTGAAAGGGAAGATGGAGAATTCAGAAACAAGACTGCCAAAAGTTGCAGCACACACTATGTTTGGGCCTCCCCTTAGGCAGATACTGATGGGCCTGGATCCCACATCCAATCCTTGGCCTTGCTGGAATACGTTGCTGCCTGTAGTTTTTAAAAGGAGACGTTTGACCTTAACCAGTACATTGGTTTGATTTCAAGGAATTTGTTTTTATTTTTGCAACAGGACTTTCAATGCATATTCAATTTCCATCAGAAATTGTTTTTGATGTATAAACCATTCAGTGCTTAGAACCCAATATACTTGAGAGAGAAAGAAGTGCCATCAAGTTATAGCCAACATGGGCAGTCCTCTTATTGCTTTATATTGCACAACATGAACTAATAAAAAGACACATTTTAGTGGTTGTCCCATAATGACAAGGGCTCATTCCGCACATGCAGAATAATGCACTTTCAAACTGCTTTCAGTGCTCTTTGAAGCTGTGTGGAATAGCAAAATCCACTTGCAAACAGTTGTGAAAGTGGTTTCAAAACGCATTATTTTGCGTGTGCGGAAGGGGCCGAGGTCTTTCTTTGGAAGTGAATTGCTGGTTTTGGTTTCCTCATTCATTCTCCATTATATCTGGTTCCTTGAACAAGCATGAAATCTAGCAGGCTCAGGTCCCTTCTTCACATGTAGAATAATGCACTTTCAATCCACTTTCACAATTGTTTGCAAGTGGATTTTGCTATTCCGCATAGTAAAATCCAGCTCCAAAGTGCATTGAAAGTGGATTGAAAGTGCATTATTCTGCATGTGCAGAAGGACCCTCAGTCTCCACAGTCATGGTGGTCAAATAAAGCCAGATTATGAATTACTGTAGATCCTGCAGATGAATTCTCAGGGTTTCTCGGCAACTGGTATTCTCAGACATGTGGTGGTTCCTGAAGTGGGCAGTGCAGCCCGTGGAGAGGCAGCAGGATTTCGCACGGGGCACAAAGAGGCAAGGGGTCGGTGGTAGGGACAGTGCTGGAAGTGAATCCCTTTGACTGTTTCGTTCACTTAATTATAATTGACCAAGCTCAGCCTACTGAAACACCTTCCTTGCTTTGTCTTTAAAGTTGTACAGCTCTTATAGCTTTGCAAGTTATTTCCTTCGATCACAGTTAATAATTACAATTCTGATTTGTCACAAGCCATAAAATACTGAATTATTTAGCTACTGATTTTTTAAAAATTAGTTTATGGTACATCTTTGGTAAGCAAAGGCTTGTGAATATTTGGCAAGTAGTTTTATACAAATCTTTTATACTACAGATGTACTTCACCCTTTCATTTTCATTAGTAAGACTGTGACAAATATTTTTATGAAATATTCATTTGCCAGTTACAAGATTAGATCAGAGCATATGTGTACATACGTATCACCACTCGTGTTTATAAGTTAGTTTTTCTGGGAACCTCTAGCTGTAAAAGAAGAGTGCAACAAATGTATTATATATTTACCATATATCGGTAGGTATATTCCAAAAACCACAAAAAATCCTTACTAGCTAATTTGAAGTTGAAGTCTTTAACTTCTTCATGGATATAACCAAATTTATTGGTAATTAGCTGTGTCATGCAAATATTTAACTAAAAAGGAATTGTAATGGAGGTGTATTAATTTAATTCAATATTTACTTGATCTTTTATGAATCTCTGTCACACCCTATGCCATTGCCTTTTCATTTGTCTGTTTTTATATGTGCTGCATAAACTCACTGGAATTAGAGGAGGCAGTGTGATTATAGAGCCATGCTGGCAAATGGGACTCTGAGTTTCTTCCTCTGTATAGTGCTGAAATAGGCAGAATTTATCAGAATTTTTGGTAAATATACGATTTGTGACAATTTGGATATGCTGCATGAAGAAATGTCTGAGTGATTTGAGGATCTTCTTTTGATGGAAATTCTAGAATGGGTGACAATCCATTTTCATATATTGAGGAAGCTGAGGTAGTAGAGGAAGAACTAATTGAGTGACAGGCAGGCCTATCCAAACCTGGAGGCGGCAGAACGTAGCACCAGTGTAACGCCAGCCCGCCACCTCCAATAGGCTTTTCGGCAGCATGAGAAACTCAGGCCCCTTCCGCACACGCAAAATAATGCGTTTTCAAACCACTTTCACAACTGTTTGCAAGTGGATTTTGCCATTCCGCACAGCTTCAAAGAGCACTGAAAGCAGTTTGAAAGTGCATTATTTTGTATGTGCGGAAAGAGCTTCAGAAAAGCTTTCACACACACACCACCAAACAGCCCCATAGGACTAAAAGGACATATGCCACAAAAAGGGTGGCGTAAGTCTAAAGGCCAAGGTCCTTACTCTAAACCATGAGATGGAGCTGATTAACATCAGTTCCACTCCCAGAAATGCATGAGTCACCCCCACATGCTGTCGTCTGAGGAGGACACTACCACAGACCTGCCACAGCCTGAACTTTCAGATTTTGTGATGGTAGGACTGCAGGACACACAAGATGCATGGCTGGCAGCACATCTGCCCCCTCCGCCGGGGTAAGTATTTGGGGATGGCAAATGCAAAGGCGCAAAGCCATGAAATTTCCAAGAGCCCTTTCAGCCCCACCCTCTACTGTGGATGGGTCTGAAAATAACATTGAGCTGAAATTTAAATAATTGTACCAAGTGTTTAATTACAGAGAGACATTTCTGATTGCTATCCTGTACTATTTGCAATGGTTAAGAAACTCTTCATTACATTTACAACATCATACTTGACAGAACATGGTTTTAGTGTGGTCGTTGAACTTCTATCCAAACAAAGAAATCAACTCCAAATTACTAAACATGATGATCTAAGACTCCTGCTACGAGACTTTAAACCAGACATTTGAAATCACTTCATCAAGCCCATCCATTGCATTACAAACTGAGGCTCATTCCGCACATGCAGAATAATGCACTTTCAAACTGTTTTCAATGCTCTTTGAAGCTGTGCGGAATGGCAAAATCCACTTGCAAACAGTTGTGAAAGTGGTTTGAAAACGCATTATTTTGCGTGTGCGGAAGGGGCCTGACTGAACAGTGAAGTAGTTACTAATTTTATAGGTTTCTGGTTAGATTGTAAATAATTTTTAATTTATGTCTAATAAAGGTTATTGTATTAGTTACTAATTGTGGTATCTAAGATTCTTGGTGAGTGACTATCAGATTTGGAAAAGCTGGATCAAGCTCATCAGTTTTGTTGAATGATTTAAACTAAAACATTTTAACTTGATTTTCAATACATGGGCAATTAATTGTTGGTTTTGCATTTTATTGTTATCTTTCTTAGTGGGTTGTACAGACCTCTATTCTCTGAATGACAGTTTTTATTGGGTAGAGCAGGGGCGCTGGGGATGAGTTTATGGAACCAAGAGGGAGGTGGTTTGAAAAGATTTGGGAACCACTGTTTTAAACTGCTGGTACATGAGAACTTCAAAGAGATAACTGATAATTTCTCAGCAAATCCAGTCAATTTCAGTAGCATATAGGAAAACTTGTTTTTAGCAAGCCTTTATTGGCATAGACAACAGTACAACAATAATAAAAAACGGATTAAAAAGCATACACAATACAGGAAATAAATGTTAGATCGAAGGAAATCTACTGGCGTTTAGTAATTTCCAGGAGAAAGTCTGCCACTATCATACAGGGAGAAGGATCAGGATTGTCCAACAAGTAGTGTAATCTAATTAAATCGGGGAGATGGGGTAAATGTAAAGGAGTAAGATTCACATACTTGGATCTGATTTCCTTGAATCTGAGACAGTGTAGTAATTGGTGGGCCAGAGATTCAACTGGGCCACCGTTACATGGGCACAATCTTTTAGCCTTTTCTTGCTTATTAAATCTGCCGTGTAACAAGGCAGAAGGCATAACATTAAACCTGGCAAGCATTATGGCTCTCCTTTGAGCAGGGTTTATTAAGCAATACAGGTAGTGTGCCAAGTGGCTCCATTCAAATGGGAGAGAAAAATACAGGGGGGAGCACGTTTTCTTGGCTGCAGTGTTTAGGGTAGAGAACTCTCTATCCAATAGTTGACCTTTTAATTTTCTATAAGCTTCTAAATAGGACAATTACTATTTGAAAGTACAGCTTGCTACTTCATGAAATCAGGAAAAATATTTCCCATCTTTTAATAGAAATAAAGCATTACCTCAAGTGATCACAAACAGTTTGTATGGTTGAAAAGAATTTTAAAAACTGCTGTTATATTTCTAACTAAAATAATCTCTTCCTTTTACAGAAGCACTAATCAATGTAAATAGAAGCATTTTGAGCAACTAAAAGGAAGAATACTTAACGAACACTACTTAGATTCAGATCACTTCTTTTCTTCTAGGTGCTGGTAGAAACAAGAACCTACATTATTTTAATTTGCTGAAAGAATATTTGGAGTAAACATATTTCTGCGTATATTATGAAAGTTAGGCCAGGCCTAAGCACTCTGCTTGATTACGAACATTGACACAGTTGAACAGACCCATATGAAGCCGAGAAGCAACACTCGGGCCTCAGGATACAAAAGTTTGCAGTTATGATGACTGAATTGATCCATGTCAGTTTGGCATAGATTCCCTTGCTTTGTGCTTAGTAGAAAGTACGATGAAGGCTACCCAAATTAGATCTGTTCTTGGCCATATTGAAGTTATACTGCATTTCTCCCATTTTTTTTTGGTGGAGCAGAAGGAACATATGCTGTTGTGCACAACTAAGCACTTAGTCGCTATCCAGAAACTAAGCAACCCTTAAGACAGAGGTCAAACAAGCATCTCAAACCTGGTCACATGCAGCATGCTATTCTTCTCTGTAGAAGTATAAATCCTCCACATGAACTCTATCAGTAGGGAGGTTAAGAGAACAGAGAGGAAAGACTGACAAAGCTGTTTTTGCACTGAACAGCCTGCTACTGTGTAAATATGCATTTCAAATATGCAAAATTATCATTTGGCACCAGCTCTGTCAGCAATCACTTGCAAGGCAACACAAGTCCTATGAACCGGCATAAAATAAATGTTGTTTAAATTGTTGCTTTGTTATTTAGAATATTTCTAGGCTTGCCTTTTTCTAAGTATCTTAGAATCCATGACATATATTTTATAACATACATATTAAGATATAAAACCTTGCAAGCACAGCAAAAGGTCAAAAGGAAAATGAACAGCCACAAGAACAAGAGCACTCTTAAAGAGAACCAGACCTAAAGAAAACTGGATTCTCAGCACAATTTTATTTATTTATTATTTAAAGTATTTATTAGCCACCTTCCTTCCAGACTTTAAGGCAGCTTACAAACACATAAAACAGATTAGACATGAAACATAAAATCAGAATTTTAACATCTTTAACATCAATGGTTAGAAGGGTATAGCTCTGAGTAAGACTATACTTCTGGTGTTTTAATTGCAAAAAAAGTGTTACAAAGAAACATTACAGACATCACTCAATTGACCACTTCAATTTTTTTCTAGACCAAACCTCACATTCCCAACTCTGAATGCTTTTCTTTTTAAAGTACACATTTAACTAGAAATGATCAACATCTATAAACTGCAGACTGTAATATGAACCACCATGTTTCAAACTTACAAAACTTTAAATCAAGCCTCTATGAATCACAGGAACAAAGTGGAATTAGCACAACCAGTACAACAACTGAGGAACCAAAAGACTTACTGGGGGAATCCTATCCTCCACTTCCCCCCTCCTTCCCCACTGAGCAAGCCACTCGCTGGGCAGTCCTCTCCCAACAACACTACCATGGCTGCTGTCCCCTCCCCTTCATAATCTGCCAGCCCACCTGGCTCATGCACTCACCAGTTCCTATTTTTTAAAAGGGGGGGGGGAGTACTCTAGCAGCTCCTGCCTCCCTGGCCACACTGACATCCTTCTGCAGTTTACACAGCAGCTGTGGTGGGGCAGCATTAATGGTTCCCACTCCTCCCTGTTCCCGCCAGTCCATCCTTCTTACCCCGCCTGAACTTGCCAGTGAGTCTTTGCTCCCACACATCTACCTGCCTGAGCTTTACATAAGAGTGTGTGTGTTGTAGCAGCAGTTGCTTCCTCTGCAGCTGCTTTGCTGATGTCATCCTCCTGTGGGCAGGGCAAACCACAACTCTTCCTCCTCCCTCCTCCTCTCCAGCTGTAGGGGCAAATTGCAACTTCTTTTTCCCATGGGAGAGTGAGTGTGGCAGCAGTGATGACTTCTTCCTCCCCAAGTGGGGAGAGCTAGTACTCTGTCTTCCACCATGCACAGAGAGGAGGAAAAGGGGGCGGGGGAGACAGAAAGTTTGTTCACTTTTTCCAAAGCCACCCTTTGCCATCCCCTCCCAGCCCTCAGGAAAGCATCAAAGTCTCTCCTGCTTACAGTTCTTATCCCCTCTTCGTACGTGGTGCAAGGGGCACCAGCAGCTCCCGCTCCTCCAATATCTGCAGCACACGGTGAGGCGAGCGGATGATGTCCAGCCAGCAGAAGTGCATTGTGTGCTCAAGCACAGACAGGGCTCCTCCATTTGCAAGGAGTTAAATCCCCCCATCCATTTTAAAAGTTTTCAAAATTCTCTGCAAGCCTACAGGGAATGTCCCCCAAATTGGTGGGTTTTTTAAACTGTGAAAATGGCCTTGAAGCACAGATTTAAGGATCCACAGATCAGGTAGAACTCAAGTCATTATTAGACATAAGATAGAACCAATTTAGCTCCATTTAAAATCAATGCAAATGTATTTAAATTATGGAGATCTGCCAAGATCTGAGAAGAAAGCCAAATTCACAGAATTCATGCCTATTATATTGTTATACAGCAATCAATATGGGATGAGAAAAGATTAGGCCACCTTAAGAAATTTCTGATTAGATCTCTTACAACATAAGTTTATTTTACACTTGTTCTGATTTTAGTCATTTGTTGCTCATTACTGTATTTAAAAAGAGGTGCAAACTGTTAATTATAATCACAATAACATAAGCATATTTTGATTCCATGTTGAAAATGCCACTGATTTCTTTGTTAAGGGCTAATTTATCAATCCACTGAGCAACCTGGAGGACTCATGTAACTCAGAACATAACAGTAGAAATTAATAATGATTAACACTGCCATCTTAAAATGAATAGCCTGAATAGCCAGCTTACCCTGGGCATGTCAGAACTTAGGAGTAATTGGTCCATACTTTCAAGGGAGACCACTAAATAAGGCTGGGATTGGTATACAGTCAATGGCAAACTACCTCTGCTCATCTCTTGACTGAAATACCCTGTGGATGTGGTCGTCATGAGTCAGTTGAGACTCAATTGGCACATTCTTCCTACAATGAGGTACACCCTTCTCAATCCATTTAATTCAATAGGTCTGGAAGGGTATTACTCTGCTTAGTATGGCACTGGAAGTCTCTTAACTGTAAAATCTAGGTCTGTGGTGGCGAACCTATGGCACTCCAGATGTTCATGGACTACAATTCCCATCAGCCCCTGCCAATTGGCCATGCTGGCATGGGCTGATGGGAATTGTAGTCCATGAACATCTAAAGTGCCATAGGATTGCCACCACTGATCTAGGTACTTGAAAATTCTTCAATGTTAATGAAAAAAATTTTTTAATCAAGACTAGATAGACCAGGGGTAGGGAACCTGCGGCTCTCCAGATGTTCGGGAACTACAATTCCCATCAGCCCCTACCAGCATGGCCAATTGGCCATGCTGGTAGGGGCTGATGGGAATTGTAGTTCCTGAACATCTGGAGAGCCGCAGGTTCCCTACCCCTGAGATAGACCCTAGAAACAGAATCTGATGTACTACAAGAAAGCATTCATTATACAAACATACTGCAAGATATTTTTGAATGTTCCATTTGACGATTGCCACATTAAGCACACTGCTCTGAGTTGGCAAAATGGATGGAAAATTCTAATGTTAATTTAGGAACAACACATAGCTGCTCTACATAACATTTTCTGCATGTGTCATCCTAAAAACAAGGGTCACTTAAATCAAACATTCTTTTCAACTGTTCTCTGTGCACCATAGCAAGAACATTTTACCTATAACATTTAAAACATTTAAAGGAAAACTCTCTAATACCAACCAGGTACGGATAGAAAGTAGATACATGCCATCAGTGGGCCACTGCTTAATTAACAATGGACCAGCTAAGGATGACTGGGATTATTATTACAAATGATACACTAGGTGGATCTTGGTATAGGGCATTCTCTGTTTGACAATGTACAAACTATATCTTCAGGCGTATATAACACAGAGACTGGGATCAAGCAATCCTTTATTCTAATATTTTCTCTATAGGTGAGAAGCAAAATTGTACCTTCCCCTCCTATCCCATCAGGATCATCTAACATTAACACGTTCTGATAGGGTAGATACATGTAATAGCCAATGTCAGCCTATTCTTAGCATAAAGACTTCAGTTGCATATGCCAAATAAATTAGCAATCAACCTGAAGCAACTCGACTGCCAGCTTTCAGAGTGATCTCAGCATATTTAATTTTTACAAAGCAAGCCACACTTAATGAAAGGGAAAACTGATTTTAAAATTTATGACATGGAAACACGGTTTCCTTCCCCTTTTGTAACTGCCCTTCTCCCCTTTCCAACACACAGTCCTTTATCAAAGCAAAAAGTATAGCTGAAAGATAAACCTTCCATGCCTGAAGTCACATTCGATGCTAGGCAACCCAAGATAAGCTTCATGCTGCTCATCGGTTGCCTCAACTTTGTCAGGGAACAAGTCACAATTATATTCAGTTGGCATTTGTACTGATGGCAAATTAAACCACTCCTAATATAGTAGCACGGTTCTATGCAAAACAGCCCATATACAACCCAGTTATCTGAACAGTGAACATCATTTTTGCAATGAAGAAAGTGCTCAAAAATGGCAGTCGCAGGCACAAAATATATCAAAAGCAAGTAGAGATGTGCACATTGAAATTGTCAGGACTGATGCATTAAATTACTTCTGTATCCACTGCCAAACAACATTAAACTCACACCATACTAAAACCCAAAAGAACCTACCCTATTACAAGATCTGGGGAAAAGGGAATAAATGTAACAGTGCAATGGCTTGTATTTTTCACCTGCAAATAAATGGAACTAGGTTATCTGCTCCATGGATAACTATTCTTACCAACCATAGTTTGCATAGCTTACCGAAAATTATGAAAGCACAAAAGGGGGTGTGTGTGTGTTAAACATTATATATATTTTTGGAACAAGTGACATGGTTTTTAAGACAAGATGAAATCTGACTCAGAAATCTGACCCAATCCAGAGGGCTCTAGCAGCCATAGACAGTGTTGCTGCTACTTCACCATGCCACCTCCAAGAGGGCTTCCAGGTGGCGAAGGGAGGCAGCGAAAAGAAGAAAAACCCCAGTCCCCTGAAAGCCCTTCACAGCTCAAATCAGACTCGTGCCACCCTTTGAGGGGGGCTTAAGCCAAGGCGCTGTTAATGCGGGGAATTCGCTCATTCCGAGCTTAAGCTGATCTTCTTCAAAGTCAATTCCACCCATAGCCTGCCCCCACCTGTACTGACAGTCAGCTTTAGGCCAGCGCAACTCTGAGGCCCAAGCGTCCAGGTCTGGGGCCGTCAAGCTGTGCGGCACCTACCTGCTGCCCTCTTTGCACCCTCTGATAGCATTTTACCACTTGCACTGGTGAGGTGGGCACCCATTGTCAGAGTGACATGCTGATTCCCCAAGTCCCTTCACTTCACTTCACTTCCCTCCCCACCCCCATTGGGCTGTTAATCTTAAAGATCCCATTTGAGGAGTTACTCTGAATGTCTACTATAAAGCTATGTAATGCTGCAGATCACCATAAGTGAGCACTGTACACATGAACAACATATTTCAAAGATACATTCATTTTTTATATGCAGCAAAGAGTTAATATAATGTGCATGCATTAGTGAAGATTTGAGCATCTTCACTATTATAAAGTTTAATGAATTGTCTTGCTAAACCTATTGTGACTGGATGAAACTGTTTCTACCCAAAGATTCTTTCATTTGTTTCTTTAAAAAGTTGTTTACTATTTTCAAAAGATTTATCCTGTCTCTCCAATGGTAAAAATTAAGATATGTATGCAAAAGTAGCACAAGATGAAACAGTTTGTTGCTCTCTCTCTCAAACGTTAGATATATTTGTAATATTGCTTGTATAAAACTATAGCATTTATACTTGTAAATTCTATTTTAAGATATATTTATGCTGTTAAAGCAGTAAAAACACTTCAACTTCAATAAGAAAGTATTGGATTTTTGCAGAAATTCCATTTTTTGCTAAAAACCAGTCTCTCTGCCGTGCTTCAAAACATCCACATTTTTTTAACTGTTTAGATTCATTCACAACTGTTCAGAATGCCTGCAAAGATATCAGGCTTATGTATATCAAGATCACTAAAGATGATTACTAATGCCTGATTTTATAAAAATACTAGACTGAGGTTTTGAATGAGAATTTCTAATAACTTTACGCAAGTGTACAAACAGGTTCAGTCGTAGCTGTAGGAACACTGGCAGAGCTCTTAGGATTCATAATTTAGGATTCTCCTAAATTAACATGAAGTCTTTTTTTAATAAATGTATCTTCAAAAGTTAAATCACAGTTTAACACTAGTGCACAATCATCCTTGTCACTCAAAAAGAGACCAAAGCTTAGTAGCAGAGCACATATTAAGTGCTCTGTCACTCCAAGGCTCAGTCCAAAACAGTCTAGCCAAATTTTCTCCAGTAGCAGAGCTGAGAATGACCTTTGTTGGCAACCTGAATCCACAATCAGGCTGTTACCATAAGATTTCCTTTCTGCACTCCAGATTCCTTTTACGCATCAATCTTCAAGTAGATCTGCAATGTGGGTTTCAAATAGCATTAATATACCGTAGTTGAATATATTCCTTCAAAACTAGCAATGCCCTCTCTGAAGGTTAAGATTCAAGTACTGTTTTCTTGGAAGGAAAAATGAAGTTAAGGCCAATATGGAGTACTGTACTGGAAACAAGTGGCTGAAATTATACCTTTCATTGTATGCCTTGGATACTTTCCTCTAAAAGAGACAGTGCCCATAAAATATATTTCAAATAGTCATCAGAAAGGAACAGGAAGTGATTAATTAATCACCACAGAGTCAGAAGCTTTAAAATAAGACAAGGAAAATAGGGGCAGAGAAGAAACTCAGTTGTGGAATGCCACAGTATATAATCTTGGCAAGTCTTAATAGCACTTTGTTGGTCCATATGTGGCCAGTTGACACTGCAATTCAGTTTTAAATGAAAAGAAATCTGGTCTTTAAAAGACACCTAAAATATGGAAAAACTTGAATGCAATGGGTAGCATACAACAGCATCTAGATCCATTAAGAAAATATAGTCATTCTAGAATAAACAATCACGTGAAATCTATAACAGTCAAAATAGTTTGGCTTTTAGGCAAGACAATTTAGCCATGAAGTTTACAGGATGATCTTGGGCTAATCACTATAACTTTACCTAACTTACCACACTGGGCTTTTGTGGAAATAAGAAAAGACCCACACACTCTTCCCAAGTGACATAAAGGGATACATGTAAGTTCTCTTTTTAAGCATACACAAAGTTGGCAAGCATAGTGAGGCATCCTAGGCATAATGAGACAAAACTAAGACACACAGAAGTCAGCAAAACTTAGTTCCCAGCTGGTTCCAAGATGTGCAGATGAATGGGAAGAGCTCCAAGTACTTTTCAAGACAACACTGTAGTGGCCTGCTGGCTGCAGAAAAAAAAATACAAGCCACATTTTTACCTGAACACTCCTCAGAATGGCCTCACTCTTCTCTCTCACATCTTGGAAGGGACACCTCTTGGACAGCATCAGCAGACGTGCGAGCATCTCGTTCAGCCCACCTGAAGCCCCATGAGCAGAAGGCAAGAGCCCTTCTGCTGCTGCTGCTACTGCTGCTGCTGGAGGAGCCGTTTTTTCTTTGGCAAGGGCCATAGCCTCACTTTTCTTCAGGGCTGCTTGCCTGATGTTTTCCAAGGCACTGTCTCTGGCGTTGGCATCCCTGCTGCGTAGCCCATCCCACCTCACTTCTCCATCTCGGTCAGCAGCCATTATTTCAGCAGACACCGCGATTCAGAAGATGCTCTTCACCCTTTTCAAAAACCTCAATTCGTCGTCATGGTTGGAAAAATCAAAGGAGCAAGAATACCAAACAATCCGGAGGAAAGGACGGAAGGAAGGTCCCCAAACACCCTCGAAAACTCCAGTCACCTGTCAGTCCTCATGCTGATGCCTGTTTGGCAAAGAAGTGCACCCACCCTCGGCAGCAAGAGGAGGGAGGCGGAGACGGCGAGAGGGCTGCCCTGCTTAGACGGCGAATCGCTCCACTTCCACAGCCCATAAAACTTAGAACAAGGTACGGGGCTGGAAGAAGCTCCTCTCCTGAGTCGAAGTGTATATGGTGAAGAGAAAGGGGCTCTGCCCGGGTGGGACCCACAAGGTTAGATGTGGCGTGAAGCAGCCAAGAAAACTTAACGGGGGGCACAGCGGGCAGCCAAATGGTGGCGTCTCCCTGCTGGTCCTCGGGAACCGCTTGCAGCGTCAAGGGTTTGAAAAGCGGAGCAAAGTCCCCATGCAGGTTTGCTTGCTTCCAACACAGAACCGCCGGTCGCCCTCTGGCTTCTGTCTCCCCAATGGCTCGCGCTTCGACCAAGCCAAGAAGCGACCCATGAGAAAAAGAGGGCCGCCGAAGCTCCGGCTCTCACCGCTTCTTCGTCAGGGAAGAAAGTCTGGACGACCCGCTACCCAAGAACTGCGAGCGGGTGACGCCCTCCACGGCGCCCCCCTTGCCCTATTTGGCGAGTGCTGCCGCTGCCCACCCAGAGGGAGGCGACGATGGGCCACCCCTCACTCCTGAGCGCAATGCTTCTCGGCTGCATGGGAACATGATAGATAACAGTTTCAGCCAATCCTATTCTAAATCTAGCCAATCTCCGGGTGTTTGCATCTGGGGCTGCCTATGAACGGGAGCTTTGGAGCTTCCGGGTTTAAACGGAACTAC
Organism: Sphaerodactylus townsendi; assembly: GCF_021028975.2. NCBI lineage: Eukaryota > Metazoa > Chordata > Lepidosauria > Squamata > Sphaerodactylidae > Sphaerodactylus > Sphaerodactylus townsendi. Next base: position 122,406,128 of record NC_059425.1, on the reverse strand, counting down.
AAGTCCCAGAAGAAAGCGCGGGGCGCATCAGATGAAGGGCTGAAGGTGCAATGGTGTCCCGAAAACAATCTTGCTATGTGACCGGCCCAGGGCCAAGCGCAGGTTGATGGTAAAGTGGTGTAAGAGTTTGAAGTCTTCTTGAAAACTTTCAAAGACTTCTTTCCTCATGATCCAGATCTAGAAATGTCACCAGTGTATTTGTGATCCATGGGTGGTGGTGGTGGTGGTGGTGGTGGTGGTGGTGGTGGTGATGTAATCTAGAGCCTCTTTACCCATGGTGCCCAGAATGACTGTTAACAGATTGTAGATTCCACTGGAGAGCAATAATATCTTGCTGTAGTACTGAAAGCAGTTTCAAATTTATTTATTTATTTAAAAAATCTTGGCTTCCTAGTCATCAAATGTGGATGCAGCTGTTCTTCCACCTGTCATCTCTAGAATACTGCCATATCTGTTGCATCTAATAAAAATGTGATTACATTTTAACAGCACACTAACAGGAAGCACCTTGTTGAACTTTCCTTAGTACTAATAAGCCTACCAATTCTTAATAGAGACAAAATAAGGAAAGGAAAGGAAAAATAGAGAAAAGCAGAAAATAAAAGATAGTAAGAATAAAAGTTATAAAAGAAAAGTTTTCAGTGAAAAAGAAACCTCATCCAAAATTCTTTGTTACATAAAACTTCCAGTTATACTATGAAAATGGTCAAATTTTATAACATACTTTTATACTAGTTCACCTTTACATTAAATCTTTATCTAATCTTTATCTAAATCACAATCATGTCATTTGATTAATTATATCGTACAAGAGAATATAAAGAAAAAAGATTTATATACTATATTTTCTATGACAATTTAATCAGTTATTCTAAACTGACATGTAATAGTAATTTCTTACCAAAATAATCTAAACCTATACCTGTACAGATATTTTTCTTTTGGCCCAACAAGTAAGATATTTAAATTAAACTTATTTAACTGTCATGTTTTTATAATAAGAGATAGTCGGTTTCCAAGTACTTCCAAATTGATCTACTTGATCTTGCAGTATCCAGGTTAATTTGTCCAATTTCTTTTTTGTAGGATCTTCTGCTCCCATTCTTCTAACATTGGTATGTTTTTTCTTTTCTAATTCCATGCTAATTCTTTTTCTTGCTAATATTATCAAACAAATAAATAGTTTATCATATTTCAAAACCTTCTTATCAACTGTCAGACCCAACAAAAATAATTCTGCTTTCGTCTTAATTTTTACTTTGAACATTTTCCCATGAATTATTTCTTTCCAATATTTTTGGGCAATCCCAACACATGTGTACAAATGTTCCCAGATTTTTATTACATTTCCAGCAATAATCATGTAAATTTTTATTCATTTTCGCTATTTGTTATGGGGTATAATACCATCTGTGAAACATCTCTAGGCTGCTTTCTTTCAGATTCATCGACAACATAAATTTATAATTTCTCCTCCAAAGTTTTGTCCAATCCTCTAAACTAATATTTATTTTTATGTCAGTTGCCCATCTAATCCTTGTTTCTTTCACCACTTCTGTTTCAGATTTCAATTCTAATAGCATTTTGTACATTTTACTAATCAGCTTTTTTCATCTTTGCATAATTATTCTTCAAATATAGCAGGTTGCATGAGTATTCCTCCTATCTGATTTTCTTAAAATCCTCTTTTAATTTAATATTCTATACCACTGACAGCATTTTTCTCCATTGTGAAACTCTTCCCTATCTTTCATTTTTAATATGTCATTTTTTCTAATTAAAATTTCCCTGTAAGTTGGCCAGTTCCAATTTTTATAAAATTCTTTGATTTGGAGCGATTCCGCCCTCAAAATCCATCCTAGTGTTTTTGTATAAAACCTGTTCTTATATTTATTCTAGATCTTAATAAGGGATTTCCTAATTAAATGGTATTTGTATTGTTTCTGCTCTAAATTATTTTTATTCGGCCAGAGCAGGGGTAGGGAACCTGCGGCTCTCCAGATGTTCAGGAACTACAATTCCCATCAGCCCCTACCAGCATGGCCAATTGGCCATGCTGACAGAGGCTGATGGGAATTGTAGTTCCTGAACATCTGGAGAGCCGCAGGTTCCCTACCCCTGGGCCAGAGGTATGCGTGTCAGCCTCTTAATAAGTCGTAACCTTCAAGGGCTAATAATCTTAAATCTCTTAAAGTTATTCAGTCTTTTAGCCAAACTAGAGTGTTGGGCTCATGGTACATAAAACTCCCAGTAATACTATGAAAAACGGTCTATTTGTAGGCCCAGCAGGCCTAATCCTCCCCTCATTTTCTCATCAATCATTATTGCATATTTTATTTTGGCTCTATTATTTTTGCAAAAAAACTTGTTATATCCTTTATCCATTTATCAGAAATACTCTTTGGTAAAGAAATTGGCAAATTCTGAAAGAGGTACATCATCTTAGGTAAGACATTATTTTTTTATCAATGCTGTCTTTCCTAGGGGGGAAAATTGAGTCTTTTCCCATTTTTCCAGGTCTCCCTTAACTTCTCTCCAGATTAATTTATAATTTGATTTCAACTAATTGGTATATTAGGAAATAACATAGTTCTTATATTCTCTTTCATTTCATTACAATTCAAGCCTCACTCAGAGGTCTAGGAAGTTGTAATGTATTGGCATAATATTTGTGCAGATCCCAGCAGGGCTACCTTTTGAATCTGATAGATGTTGATTTTGTATATTTGAAAATGTTTCAAGTGCCACCCTGTTGCTGCTGCTGCTGTTATTGTTGTATTTATCTCCTGCCCTACCCCAGCCAAAGGCCAGGCTCAGGGCAGCTTACAAGGGGAAAAGTGTAGTGGAAATGTAGCAAGTAAAAATAATTTTGTCATTATCAAACAATATGGGCAGCTCATGTTGAACTTTTCAGGTACAGCCCAAAAAATCATATTCATATTTCACTTGGAGAGCTATTGTGCTGTAGTGAAAAGGCTGTCAGACATGAATAAGGGAAATCCAAATTAAATCTTGATTAGTAGGTATCTTTGGGCCAATAGTCTCTTAGCTTAAATTACTTTAAAAGAAATTAGTTAGGATAAAATGAGGAAGGAAATGAAAAGAATCAAAAAGTCTGGAACCACAAAAGGTTACAATCACAAGCCTAGTTACCAGAAATAATCATATTATTTTATTATTATAATGTATATCCCACTTTTCTCCCCAATAGGGACCCAAATTGGCTTACAACATCTTTGGCCCCTGCTGTATTTTATCCTCACAACAACCATGTGAAGTATGTTAGACTGAGAGTATGTGGCTAGTCCCAGATCACTCAGCGAGGCTCCATGGCAGAGTGGGGATTTCAACCTGGATCTCCCAGATCCTAGTCTAACCACCATATTGAATTTAATGTAGTTTACTTGAGGTAAACTACAACTTATTTCCATTAAAGAAAATTACGTTGTGTTCTTAAATGATATGCAAGTTGTTTTTACAATGTGTTCTTAAATGATTTGCAAGTTGTTTTGAAAGGTAAGTGGCTCCAACGTTAACATAACCATACTAAGGTAGTAATAATAGTCTTTGCTTTACAGTTCTGTAATCAGATCTTTGATGCAATCAAATTCCACCTGCATTGGAACTTCAAAAGAACTGAAACAATTATTCACTAAGTATCTGACAAGCTAAAACTAAAATTCAGCAAAAATAGGCCATACCAACATTTTCTAACCTGTTGACTTTAGCTCTTCTGCTCAGAGCCAAACATTCCTGGCAAGTAACCATTTGGATGCTTCTTTCTTGTTATGACTAAAACTATTTTCTTACTTGTTTTTCCTCTTTTTCATCTCAACAGAGATAGAAACAGAAAACAGAGTTGCTATCTTCTTAAATGAGCACCACTTAATGAGCAGCACTTAAAATAAATAAAACAGAAAATATATTTATACAATTTATGGGTCAATCGTATGCAGAATCATTTTCAGTGACCTTAGGTGCACTTAATTTTGTATAGAGCAATTACATTATATTTATGAGGGATAATTATTTACTTTTGTGACAAAAAGGACCTGCTGCCCATAAACTGGAAAGCCAAAATGTGCCCTTTTTATGACAAGGTTACCAGTGTTCTTTGAGGCAACCCCCCCCCCCCATGATTGGGTTTTTTTTCTCACTTGTACTGTGTTCCAGTGACTCTGAAATAAATTAGTGGGTTCTTTTGATTGTTTATGCAAGTAATTGTTCAGGCTACAAACAGGAAGAAATTGCCACTGTCTCTTGACAGCAAGGATAACGAGGGGGAGAAAAAGTCTTCCCATAATCACCCTGTTTGTGTCCTTGATTACAATCCCTTAATTTCTTCTGACATTTAAGTAGTATCAAAATACTGCCAGCTTTCCCCTTCCTATAAAAATATTTTTTAATTTGTTGACAATAGATATAGTAGAGCTAAACCAGACCTTTTCAACTTGCAGGCACAGGCAAATGGTTCAATCTTGATTCAGAAACATGAATAAAGTGTCTGAAATGGTCCATCTTAAGAATCTGGAACCAGTATATTCCAATATATATTATACAAAAAACGTTCATATAAAACCATAATGCTGCCTTTTTGAGGTCAATATCATGTACTCTGAGGCCCTTTCTGCACATGTAGAATAATGCACTTTCAATTCAGTTTGCAGCTGGATTTTACTGTGCGAAATAGCAAAATCCACTTTCAAACAATTGTGAAAGTGGATTGAAAATGCATTATTCTGCATGTGTGGAAGGACCTGAGTGGCAGCAGGTCTCCAGAGTTTTACTCCAAGATCTTTCATATCAATTACATCCTGATTCTTAACTAGAAACACTTGGAATTGAACCTGAGGCCTTCTGCATGCCACACAGATGCTCTTCCACTGAGCCACAGCCCCATCCCAATATCATGGCACCAGCAGTGATGTATATGTCCTACATGTTTCTATATAACCCATACTCCAAATAGATGAGCTGTCAATAAGATTGTTGTAGTTTCTACAAAATTAGCATTATTTTAAAGACTTGACATGTATTTGAACTGCAATTTTATTGTGACACAGTGTAGTTTTTCCTATGATATTCTGGCAAAGTTGGGAGCAGGAATGCAAGAGAACAGTACCAGAATACATTATGTCTCCACTGACAAATAATCACTGTAGGAGGAGGAATTTTCAAAGAAACCATCAAAGTAGCCTATGCAGATGTTCAGCCAACTGTTTTCTCATTTCTGGATGGAAAACCAAGGGGGGGGGGGAGGCTTTACATTCCAAACTGGCCTTTCTAAAGAGTCCCTTGCCAGTCAAATTGGTTCCATGACAACAGCCAGAAAAGCAGGGAGTTTCCCAATATTGCTGCTCATATTGTAGCTATTAGCTTCAATTTCTCTTGGAATGGGGTCAGAACTTTTGAATGATTCATATCACTGAAGGATGAAATGAAAACAAACATAGTCTGAAGTATGCAAGCCCCAACAAACCACATTAGAGGACTACTAGAATTGTTCTACTGAAACGCCATGCTCAGACAATTTTAACTTAAATAATCTTATTGAAATAAATGATTCTGAAACCAACCATCTGAAAATGGTGAATAACATTTTAATTCTAGATTTGAATCTGAAAATGTTGGTTAACCTTTCTAGCACAACTGTTCAGTAATTTTCCCAGATTGTTATGTGAGAGAAAATATTAGATCTATTTTCTTTGCCTTTGGGACAAATTTTGAGTGTTCAAATTGCAAATATATCTTCAAGCTAAAGCTAAAATAATTCATTTTTACACTGTAGTACATGGCAAACACTATTATGAAAGAATACCTTTTTTAAAAGTTTCAAAAGCTAATCATATCTATTTTAGTTCCCTGATTTGCTGCTGAATCTGATAATCACAATTCTTCAACAAAAGAAATTCTGGTTTGTAATTTTTCAGGAAATGCTATGCTGTTCAATAAGGTCTCATTAAGAGTATGGGTTTCTCTCACACTATGAGTGTTAAATTAGTTTGGAAAGGCTAGCAAGATTATATTTTCATTATATCTGAGCTTTGCATGAAAATGACGCATTCAGACCATGCCTCTTACATTTCATTAACTTTTGATTCTCCTTTTGTTCGTGTATGTGTGAGGGCAAGTGAGCAAGAGCGAGAGAGAAGCTGAGGATATACTAAGGCAGTGGTTCTCAACCTTCCTAATGCCATGACCCTTTAATACAGTTTCTCATGTTGTGTTGACCCCCAACCATAAAATTATTTGTGACTCGGTTCCTTAGACCATCGGAAATATGTGTTTTCCGATGGTCTTAGGCGACCGCTGTGAAAGGGTCATTCAACCCCCAAAGGGGTCACGACCCACAGGTTGAGAACCGCTGCACTAAGGGTTGCCAGCCACATGGTAGAGTTTAGAAATCTCCCAGAATTACAACTGATCTCCAGACAATAGAGATCAGTTACCATGGAGAAAATGATTGCTTTGAAGGGTCAACTATATGGCATTATACTCTACTGAGGTGTCTCCCCAAATTCCATCCTCCTCTGGCTCCACCATGCACGTAGGTAAGGCGGGGGTTCTCCGGTTTGAACCCCCCCATTCATGTCCGAAGCTCCGCCCCTCCGTTTGTGGGTTTTTAAAACATTTTAGTGCTTTTTTCGGTTTTTGGCCTGCAGGGGCGCATTGTTTGGGCTAACAGCCTTTAGGGATTGTTTGGGGGACTCTCCTGATGATACCTGCCAGGTTTGGTGAGGTTTGGTCCAGGGGGTCCAAAGTTATGGACTCCCAAAGGGGGTGCCCCATCCTCCATTGTTTCCAATGGGAGCTAATAGAAGATGGGGGCTACACTTGGAGGGTCCATAACCTTATACCCCCTGAACCAAACTTCACCAAACCTGGGATATATTATCAGGAGAGTCTCTTATTGATACCACCCAGGTTTTGTGAAGTTTGGTCCAGGGGGTCCAAAGCTATGGACTCCCAAAGGGAGTGCCCCATCCTTTATTGTTTTCAATGGGAGCAAATAGAAGATGAAGGCTACATCTTTGAGGGTACATAACTTTGGACATCCTGAACCAAACTTCACCAAACCTGGGATGTACTATTAGGAGAGTCTCTTATTGATACCACCCAGGTTTTGTGAAGTTTGGTCCAGGGAGTCCAAAGCTATGGTCTCCCATCCCCATTGTTTCCAATGGGAGCTAATAGGAGATGGGGGCTACACCTTTGAGGGTCCATAACTTTAGACCCCCTGAACCAAACTTCACCAAACCTGGGTGGTATCATTAGGAGAGACTCCTAAAGATACCCTGAAAGTTTGGTGCTTCTAGTTTAACAATTGCACCCCTGACAGCAGGCACCCCCCCAAATTTCCCCAGATTCTCCTTTTAAATCCACCCCCTTCGGCATGGATTTAAAGGGAGAATCTGAGATCCTCAGTTTAGAAGAAGAAGAAGAGTTTGGATTTATATGCCCCCTTTCTCTCCTGCAGGAGACTCAAAGGGGCTTACAATCTCCTTGCCCTTCCCCCCTCACAACAAACACCCTGTGAGGTGGATGGGGCTGAGAGAGCTCCAAAAAGCTGTGACTAGCCCAAGGTCACCCAGCTGGCATGTGTGGGAGTGCACAGGCTAATCTGAATTCCCCAGATAAGTCTCCACAGCTCAAGCGGCAGAGCAGGGAATCAAACCCGGTTCCTCCAGATTTTAGAATGCACCTGCTCTTACCCACTACGCCACATTGAAAGTGATGCTGTTTCAGGGTGGGGGATAATCCACCCCAAAACAGCATCACTTTCAATGTTGTTTAACTAGGGACCCCAGATTCTCCCTTTAAGGTGGATTTAAAAGGAGAATTTGGGCTCTCTAGTTTAAACACCATTGAAAGTGATGGTGCTTGGGGGTGGATTCCAGCATCACAGTAGCTGCCCGGGGGGGGGGGGGGGGGGGGGGCAAAACAGATTTTGCACCAGGCTCCATTTTCCCTCTATGCCTCTGCCCAGAGGGGAGGGGCAGGGCAGGGCAGTCTTGGAGAGCTGGAGACCTTGGAGAGCTGGGCAGGGCAGGGCAGGGGAGTCTTGGAGACCTTGGAGAGCTGCTTTTATAAGCGCTAGGCCAGGGGCGGGGCTTGGAGAGGCGTGGCCATGCCCTAGGGGCGGGTGGGGGTGTGGCCCCACCCCTGAACCCCCCCATAAAAAATCTATACCTACGTCTCTGGGCTCCACCCCCAAACCTCCCAGAATTTCCCAGCCCAGTGCTGACAACTCTAGATGCACTTCATGTATCTGATAGAGCTCTGGTCCACAAAAGATTTTGCCATAGTAACCCTGTTATTGTTTAAGGTTCCAGAAGATTTTTTTTTTTGCTGCAACATACTAAAATACCTCTCCAAGAGTCCTGACTGGTCCCATAAGTAGAAATGGGTAACACTATTTTGCCACCTTTCTGTATCCCATACTCAGGCATTAATACATGCTGTCAATTACTAGGCTTTTAATGCATAAATGGTATCTACATTGTGGAAGCCTACTCACCAACTGTTACAGTTATCATGAGTACTAGGCATCTACAAGTAGAAAATATGAAAATATAAATGTACCTCCAACCTTATGTACTAACCCTAACCCTTATGGTAATGAAAATTAATGACTCTAAAAAATTAAAATTATTAAGTATCATTTCAGTCTCATTAGTTATCATTTAATGTGTACCTTTTAAGGCTTGCTGCCATTTCGGTACGTCTGTGCACGTAAAGTGCCATCAAGTCACAGTTGACTTATGGCAAACCAGTAAGGTTTTCAAGGCAAGAGATGTTCAGATATGGTTTGTCGTTGCTTGCCTCTGTATAGCAACCAATTAGCAGTCTTCTATCCAAGTACTAACCAAGGCCAACTCTGCTTAGCTTCCAAGATATCCAGGTTAGGATTTTTCTGTAAACAGGAGTCTATAAAAGTAGTATGAGTATGAGGGAGATTTCTCCCATCACTCATCACCATGCTAAGAAAATGTAATTTGTTGATCTCTGAACTGATGGCAGCCACTGAAAGTCACAGGGTGCTGTCCATAAAAAGTGCCAGTCATGTTTCATTTTGCATGCACTGATTATAATTTAATCAGTGATTGAGAGAAACTGATCAGAACATCTGGCAATGAACATCTGGAAATGTTATTTTTCTAGAATAAATAACACAGGCATGTTATACTCCTTCCTTGTTAGTCTCAATGTCTCTCAAGTCACACATGCTCCCCAGAACGGAAAAGGGTAAAATGAAGATCTAAACAGATCCTCCTGAATTCATATGATTTTTGAATTGTAATGAAATGAAACAACCATGAAACTATAAAGCATGTCCTAGTCTACAGGCAGAATTAAAACAATCATGCATCACATTCTCCTTGGCGCACCAGTGGCACAAAAACCTGTTTGAAAAACAGGGATCCTCAGGATTTCTGCACTAAGTCATCCCAAAACCACCATCACATCACAGCTCAAGCCCTTAGCCACATGTCTGACCACAACAATCACACATCACATCCTCCGTGGTGCACCAGTGGTGCAAAAACCTGTTTGAAAAACAGGGATCCTCAAGGAGCCTCATGATTTCTGATTGTTGTTGTGATGCATGATTGTGGCTGAGGGCTTGAGCTGTGATGTGATGGTGGTTTTGGGATGAGGTAGCGCAAAAATCATGAGTATGCTTGAACATCCCTATTTTTCAAACAGGTTTTTGCGCCACTGGTGCACTAGAGAGCATGTGATGCGTGATTGTTTTGGTGCTGCCTGTAGAGTAGGACATATTTTATAGTTTCATGGTTGTTTCGTTTCATTACAATTCAAAAATCATATGAATTCAGGAGGATCCGTTTAGATCCTCGTTTACCAAGAACATAAGAACTAGCCTGCTGGATCAGACCAGAGTCCATCTAGTCCAGCACTCTGCTACTCTCAGTGGCCCACCAGGTGCCTTTGGAAGTTCACGTGCAGGATGTGAAAGCAATGGCCTGCTGCTGCTGCTGCTGCTCCTGAGCACCTACCAGAACCAATTACAAAAAAACAAAAAATGGTTAACTAACAGACGCAGATCAGGCGTTATATTGTGGTTAACTGAAGGGTAGCCACTTTTTTCCTGCTAGAAATTTTGCTGCCCATCAGGTAGACATTCAACAAATGGGTGTTTCCTAGCTGGAAAACCGGAAACAGTTGTATGTTCAATTGCTACATATCATGCAGTTGTTAAAAGCACGAGAGTCCTTGAGGTGGGAGCGAGAACTATTATAGGTTATTACTCCAATGTACTGTACTGCAAGGGGAAGGCGCTTTAGTCTGATTTCGGAGCCTCCTGCCGGCTTATTAATCCGTCCACACGTTTCTAGTATGGAGAAACGAATCGGATCAAATTGAGCTCCGGAGCGCAACAACCAGAAACGAACAGCCGCAAGTGGCACCCGCCTCTCTTTGCAGGGCGCGGCCAATGAAGTCGGGGAGAGGCGGGACGGAGAGGCGCCGAGAGCAGGCGGGGAGGCGGCCTGTTTAAAATTGTCGCTTCTGGATCGGGCATCCAGCAGGTCAGGAGGGGGTGGGAAGTGGACGCGGTCGTGGGGGGACAGGAGGTGGGAACCGGGAAGGGGCCTTTCCTTTGACGACTCCTTGTCGGGTGAACGGAGAGTTGCCGCCGTGCCAGTTTCACGCTCGAGGTCAAAACGAAGAGCTTAAAGCCGGCCTTGTGTCTCCCCACCGCAGCTCTTGCGTCTCCTTTAAATCCCCTGATGTTAACTGAGCTCGTCTTCCTCTGGGGTCCCCCAGAAAGTCTCAAGTTTTGGCAAAGAGGGGAATGGGCTGCAGATTGTCAAGGCTGCTGGTGGTTTAAAGGCCGTTTCGGGGGTGTTTCCTTCCTGCTTCTTGGGCGCCCCCTGACCTTTCTCTTTTGGTCCTCTGCTGCGAACGGGCTTTGGGGTGGGTTCCGCCCTCACCTGGCCAGGAGGCCACATGTTTGCCCCCCCCCCCGCCTTTCTCTTCCCCGGCGCCCCTTCGGACGAGTCTCGCGACAGCTGCCACTGATCCCTTGGGCGTGGGGGGGGGGGGGGAGGTGTGGCAAGAAGCTGCTGTTGCTGATGCTGGCTCAATTATATTATTTTGGAGAGGATGCTCCAGGCGGGCATTGCTTTTCTTCTTAACTGTTCGAGAAAGGGACACGGACACGAGGCAGGTTTTCTGCCCCCACAAGTGCTCTTCTTTCATTTTCAGTGCTAATGGTGCAGTACCTGATCTGTACTGTTGTAATAATGGCTAAGATATGGAAATGCTTTCCTAGTTATTTTATTAATAGTTTTAGCCAAGGCATAGTTATTTTTAATTGGTAAGGACTTAACACACATTAAGGTGTTTAAATTATCTGTTTGCTGAAAAGATCATTCCCTTTTGGTGTTTATCTAAAGCTAGGGGCCCTCAGTCCTATTCTTTGGCTATCTGTCCAGGACAGGAGTTGGTGCTCATAACTTGTTCAACAGAATGTGCTGAAGTGTGAATTATTTCCCTGGTGGAACAGCAGCACAGTAGGGAGCTGAATTCCTTCCCTGGGTTCAAGGGTGTTCCACGTAACAGGAGGCACAGTTGACAGTTTTTTGACAGACAGTTCGAGTCAGTCTTTTTTTCCTCCATCTAAAGAGATAAGGGCATGAATTATAGTTTGGGCCATTGTTGTGTGACCTCGTAAAGCAAGGTAACAGTGTCAACTAAGTGAGAAAGTGAGTCTCATTAGCATAGTAATTTCTCCACCTGTAAGTCCCTTTCCCCTCCCATATTCTGATCATAGATTGTGTGAAGTTGTCTGTAAGAGGCTTCACCTGTCTTTTCATTGTAAAATGTTACAAATGATGTAAGAGTGATTGGCATATGTGTTTCTATGAAACCTTCAAATTTTTATTGTAATATTGCTTCTACCATTAGTTAGAAGTCTATTTTGACTGCTGTCTAAAATAAAGTTGATTTTTACTTCTCACTCCCTGATGTGTGACTGACTGGATTTGTGTTTGGTACCAAGGTAAAGAGCCTGGACTCCTAAACTGGAAGAATACAGTAACGGATGCCTGTGTTTTCCTGAACGTAACAGCTATGGCTGAAAGGCTGTTGTTGTCCAGTACCCTAATAGTAGGGGAATATTTGGTAGTTGTTAGCCAGGGTAGCAGGAAAAGCACTTTGCATCCATCCAGTGATGCTGTTTTCCTACTTGCTTGTTCCAGCTTTTACCCATCAATTTTTTTTGAATTTTACTGCTCTGCAAAATGAGTTTCTAAAGCATGATTAAAAGTATTTCCCTTCTTTCCCTGGGCAGAGGAAGAGAGTAGCTTGATCTGTTCTCTTTAAGCAGACTTTCATTTTTGGCCTAGTTTTTGGATTGGCAGTGATAAATTGTGGCATTCTTTCGCCCAGTTTTAGTCACAAAACACATGGTATCCCTTTCATACCAACACTTTCGTTAATATTGAGCTGCAGAGGGCTGGAAGAGCCCAGCAGCATCTTTTCAATTTCTTTGCCAACATAAATAAATAAAAGGACTGCTTGTGCAATAGCCACACAAGTCTGAGAAGCTGTGCACTGCTGCCCCAGATAAGCTCTGATCATTCTCCTTGTTGCATTTAATTTTGTGTGTGGCCTTCTCTGTCTTTCCAGGTGGACCTTTATCCCTATGCATACTCTAAATAATTAATTATTTTGGCACCTAAATGTTATTCACAATGGTTAGCATTTAAGAAGGCAGTTTGTTGGTGGCACTCAGATATTGTGAAGCATCCAAGAGTAACTTCTACCAAAAAAGTAAAATGTGCAAAATAGGTTGCTGGTGTATGGTGATGACTAGGTTATATGGGTGGTGAATTCTGTCAAAGCCCCCTTCCCAAAAAAGTCTGCACTTGTGAAAGTGATAGTCCTGACTCACTTTCACACATCCTCTTTGATTGTCAATTATTCATCCATCTGTGAAACAAGAGTCTCCAACCCCTTGCTCGCAATATTTCAAAACTACCCTAATTCCCAACTAACGTGTTCACTGTTGGAAGAGAGGAACACAGAAATAACATCTACTGTTGCCTCCTATCTCACTTTAGTCCTCAAGACAAGACCTCTTAAGGACTTTCAGTCAGTTGGTCAACAATGAACTGGCCATGTGGCTATATGCATATATTTTTAATGATCCTAATTTATTGTAACAGAAGTTTAACACTAAGATTGTATGTTTTTATTTGTTTATTTTATGCCAATAATGGTATTGAACTGAACTGAATCCTTTGAAAGAAAAAAAATAATGAAGGGATAGAGGACAGGAGCCATTATGAGACACAGAATAAGTTTTCTTTTACAACAAACTGGGCAAAAGTTTTCTTTTCTTTAAACTACGTGTAGACATGCACAAAATATCCTGAAATGGATCTTGGGCAGTATTGCATCACAACATATAACAAATTTAACAATAGACTGCATTATATCATAGTGTTTTTTTCTGTTTCAGCTTCGGTGGGGAAACTGCCAGACTGAATGCCCCCTCTGCCTTATTCCATTTGCATATTTTTTTCTTTCTAAAATTAGAAAACAATACGTGGAGTTAAATGTGACTTGCTTCCTTTTTCTTTGCAAGTGGTGGCTCACTGGATTTTCTGTAATGGAGGTGAGTAATCTGTCATGTTTCTTTAGCAGCTCTTTAGTTAATTCTCAATTCCAAAGGAGTAAACATGTAATATAGTGAAAAATATATTGAGAAAAATGTAAATGTAATATAGTTGTGGCTTTTTCTGTAGAATCGTAGAGTTGAAAGAGACCACAAGGGCTATCAAGTCCAACCTCTCGCTGTGCAGGAATAGACAATCAAAGTACTTCTGACAGATAGCCATCCAGGCTCTGTTTAAAAATACCCAGGTTCTCTCAACATGGCTTCCAGAATTTAAGTCATGCATCTGCTAACAGGTGTAATCTTCCCTGATGTATAACACTCCTCCTCCTCCTTTCCTAGTTGGTCTATTTTTCCTAAATAGATTATATCTCTCAATTATTACATTCCAGTCATGAGACTCATTCCACCAGGTTTCAGTGAAGCCTATTAAATCATATTTGCTTTGCTGTGTTAAGAGTTCAAGCTCATCTTTTTTATTTCCCATGCTCTGTGTATTAGTGTAGAGGCATCTAAGGCCATGGTTCATTCCCCCTCCCTGTTTATTTAAGGTATTTTCTTCCACTGTTGGGTTCTTGAACTATTTGCTCAGTTCGCTCTATAACTTTTGAACTATTATCCCTAGCTCTTGATGAACTCCTGCCTTCTTGAATGCTGTCTCCCTCTCCTTCATAACTCAGTTTAAAGCCTTACTGATCAGGTTTGTGAACCTCCTAGCGAAAATGTTCCTACCTACAGCCATGAGGTGAAACCCATCCCCTGCCAGTAGTCCATCTTCATGGAACCACAGACCATGGTCCAAGAAGCCAAAATGTTCCTGGCAGCACCACCTGCAAAGCCAGTTGTTAACGTCCACTATTCTTCTTTCCCTCCCTGGGCCATGTCCTTCAACCAGGAGCTGAGATGAAATGACAACTTGTGCATCCAGATCCTTTAGCTTCCTTTCCAGAGCCTCAAAATCCCTTGTGATGTCCCGAAAGCTATGTTTAGCAGAGTCATTTGTTCCCATGTGGATCAAAAGGAGGGGATAATGGTTAGTGGGCTTTACAAATCTTGTCAGCTTTTCTGTGACATCATGGATTTTTACCTACCTCTCGAGACATCTTGTCAGGCTTGCAAATCACTGCTTCTCTTTTCCTCAGCAGGGAATCCCCGCCTACCTCCACCACCACATATCTCCTCTGGGGGTTTTTCAGGGGCCATTCCATGGGTTGAACCTTCTGTCACTTGCACATTCTCCAAGGACTGGCTCTGCTGCTCCTGTGCCTGTTCATTATCTTAACAGACAACTTCAAATCCATTCTGTAGCTTCATACTTACAGAATGCTCCCCAGTCCTTCTACAACTATATGTCACATTCCTCCAACTGCCTGCGTTTGAGAGCTGCTGTTATCCTCAGAGAGATCCCTGGTGTGTTCCCCACCCAGTTCTGTCTGCTCCACTCTGTCAGGGAAATCTCATTCTTCTTAATCGGCTGAAGAGCAGATAATTGCACCTCAAGCTTTTCCAAGAGAGCAACCAAGTTGCACTTGTTGCAGGTATAGGTCCCCTTATCCTCTGGCAAAAAACAAACATACCACAACTGTTGCAGGTGACAGCAGCAACTCCCTGACTATCCATATTTCGTAGTCTTAAATGGTACAGAAACAGATCTCTGGGCCTCCCTTTCAAAACGTCCCCTACTAAACTCTCCCTCAAAAACTGAGTGTTAGCCTTGCCTGTTTAGCCACGCCCCTGTTCACTGGGCTCCAGAGACTGAGACCTAGTGGCTGAAGCCTCTGCTCCCAGTCAAGTTTCTAACTCACCTTCTACTCCCTCCCAAAAGATTGGTTTTTACTAATAAAAACTGCACATGCCATTAGGTGCTTGCTGCTGTCTCTCAAATTCCTCAAACAAGCTGGATGGCAGTTACATAGAGCTGATGACTCACCAGAAGCCTCATCTCTCAGAAGCCTGAAGCAAGCACATGCCTCCCCCCACCAACACCCCCCCAGAAAATTACACACACACACACACACACACACACACACACACACGAGCCTTCCCAAGACTCAAAAAATACACACACATTTCAAAAACGTAACAGTTAAAGATGGCTAACCCCCCCCCCAAAAAAAACAGAGTTCACCTTTTGCTCTTTGTTCAGCTGCCTTCTGCTGCCTCTCAGAGATTATGTACCACTGCCTCAGAAATTTCTCAGAAGAATCGGATGGCAGTTAAAAAGTGTTGTCAAGTCACAGCCAACTTATGGTGACCCAAGCAAGGGACTTTAAAGGCAAGTGAGAAATAGAGATGGTTTGCTATGGCCTTCATTTACGGAGTCTTCCTTGATGGTCTCCCTTCTACGTACTGATCATGCTTAGCTTCCAAGGTCTGACGGGGTTGGGCTACACAAGTTACCAGATGCCATGCTGTTTTTCATACATAGGCTTTATAATCATTGCTAGAAGATGGGCAACTGAAGCCTGTGTGAATCTGCTTTCTGTGGGACTTACTCCCACATAAGTGTGCATATAGCCCAGGCTAGCTTGAGCTCGTCAAATCTCAGAAGCTAAGCAGAGTTAGTCCTGGCTAGTGTTTGGATAGGAGGTGACCATGGAAACCCAGGATACACAGGCTACACAGAGGCAGGCTATGGCAAACCAGATGCGAATGTCTCTTTCCTTGAAAATTCTACAGGGTCAGCATAACTCTTCTAGGACTTGATGGCATTTTCCTCTATCAAGTGCAAATTATCTGAGCCTAAAGAGGTGATGTTTTATATTTTGTGTTGGGTAGAGAAGAACTCATTTGGAGAGAGAGAGAGAGAGAGAGAGAGAGAGAGAGATCAGTGGTAACATGAAAAAAACCCACCACATATAATTCTCACAGTTTAAGAGTAGTGGGAATAATGTTGTTCATGAAGACAAAAATCTCAGATCACTGAAACAAGAAGTCGAGAGTGTATGTAGTTTCTGTGTTCAGTGTTCTACAATGATGCCAGAAAGCTTTATCTTAATTGTGAAATCAACTGTGGTAAGTAAACAACAGACTCCCATGTTAGTTATACACAATAGGCTGGGATGCATCAGACACATTCAGTCAGTTCAGTGTGATTAAAAATAACACATTGGGAATACATGTAGGCACATGGAAGAACATGTTGGATTCCCATGTAAAAACTATCAGGTACTTTCTTTGCTTCAATAATAGAGTTATATTACCAGTAGATGCCTTTTTAGAGTAGTTTTTTAGAGTAGTAGTTAGAGAATCAGACTTGAACTGGGTGACCTAGATTCAAATTCCTCTCAGTCATAAATCTTGTTGGCTGACCTTGCATTAGTTATTCTCCTCCTTCTTGATACTTGTAAAGCCTTGTGCTACTTCCATTGGTATTGAGAAGAAACATCCCTTTCTTTTATTATCTACAAAAAAACCCCTCAGTATTCAATTCTAAGAAAACTCTGTAACACTACAACAAGTGTGTGCCTTTGAGAGAACCATGTAAATGGGGCATAGAAACTGTGGCTGATTCTGCATGGGCCAAAAACAGCAGTGTGAAAACGGTGTGAAAATGGTGTAAAAGGGTTTAAAACAGTGTAAAAGGGGTTATACTATTTTCATACCGTTTTCACATTGCTGTTTTTGGCCCATGCGGAATCAGCCTGAGTAATAAAGATAACTTTGCTGGGGCAATGAGAGATTTCACAGGTTTGTAATCAGCTAAGTAATAATGGTACCTTGTATTGGTAATTATTTGTAAATTTTGATATGTTTTTCTTTGTGTATATTTTCTTTTCACTGTATATTTTCTTTCAGCCCTTCAGAATTACTTACCATGCTCAGGTGACATCTTTGCCTTGGGTGGGAAATGGTTCTTTCTCCCATTTTTGTCCACTACAAGCTGCCATAGTGGTTTTTTAAAAGATATATGTGTTGCAGGAAGCATAACATAAATAAAGAAATGTGTTGTTGTGCCTTAGACACAATGGCCTCTTCAGGGAACTTGCCTGTGGAAGTTCAGACCTCAGTAACCCAGTTCATCTGTGAGCCAATATTCTTTCTTGATTCTGGATTTGAAACTCATTTTGTGTTTGTCAAGTATCAGAGGGAATATGGCTGACTTAATGCTTAACTAATTCAGTAAGTGACATTATGTATCTTTCTGCAGTCTGTAGATACTGAGTCAAATTACAGCTACATAGGAAGCTTTGTTCAGCCTCCACATAAAATATCCATTCCATTTGCTGAGTTGTGGCCGAAGAAGACAACAGCTGTTGCAGCAGACACTCCTGCACCAAATAGTCAAGGTAAATCAGAGCAATGTGAATTATTACTAATTTACTAATTACTAATTTAAGCACTGAACTTTATCAAGATCCAGGCAAAATATATGGAGAACAGCGTTGAATTGACTTTCAGATCTTAAATAGTGAAGAGGTTATCTGTGGCATTTATCAGTGCTGGCATCTCTTCCCAGTACAGCCAGGCACGGGTGGGGCTTTACAAGTTTCAAGTACAGAGTAAAGGAAAATTGCCTGAGAGGAAAACATATTCCTGTTTTAGCTTGTTTCAAGTAGGTAAGTGGCCTTTTCTGGCAAGATGCAGTGGCTCTATTAAGAGAGGATACAAATCATGGCTTACATAATTTAATTAAAAGATGGGGTTTTAAAAAAGACCTTTTAAATTAATAAACTACTTTAGAATACTCTAGAACCCAACTGGCGGCTTGAGCTTTCAAAAATACAGAACGAGTACTGTATTGTGTTCTAATAGCCCTTGTATAAGGTCATTTGGAATAAAACTTGTTCACTAGCTTTCCAAGATTGCTAAAGTTTATGTTCCACTTTTCCAATTTCTGCCCAAATCAAACAACCCACATCTTTAAAAACACTAAAATCAGCCTAAAATCACAATAGTCTATTCCAAGGGGCGGGGTGGGGGTGGGGGGTGGGGGTTGTCTTATATAATACAAAAATTAATTGTCTCTTCAAAATGTCAAACCAAACAGGTGTCCATGCAGTAAATAGAAAAATCAACAAATGGCAAAAGCCTTTTGAAATAAGGAACCTGCCTTTTTAAAGCTAAATTTAGAAGGGGCTTTGCAGCTAATCCCAAGAAAGAGAAAATACTCCTTATAAACGCCAAGCTCACTATCCTGGCTGAGTACAACAGATAGAAGAGGCTACTAAAAAGCTTGAAGCTGGTGCATGGACTTATATCAGGAGAGTTCAGGCTCTAGGTAAGAACCAACCTCTTGAACCCAGAAGCAAGGTGTTCTTTGCAGCTATTTCAGTGCAACTGTGAGGTGCTTTTTCTCTCTCAGTGACTGGGGCAGTCCTTTTATTTTCTGCCCAGTTGTTATTGACAAATAATGTGTGCTCAATATATTACTTCTATATTTTGACCACAAGCTCCTGATGCTTCTTTCTCCTCCTGCATAATGGAGGTTTGGCTCTTTCCCCCCCTACATTGTAGATAAACTTACTTAGAAACAATTCAATAGTTGCTCATCTGAAGGATACATCGCCCATATTGTTCTGTTTACATTATGAATGATAATTGAATGATAATATGTATGTAATTTACAGGAACATGTAGGAATTTATTATTTTTTTCAGGTTCTAATCATTCAGAATTTGAAGATGTTTCTTTCGAATAGCTTGAAGTACAAGAGACATCAGAATAGTTTCACTATTGAAATATTTTCCAAAGTTTTTCTCATGTGTTTTGGCATGAAGCCATTTTTTGGCTGAAAATGAAATTTATCTTATTGATGACTATGTGGAAGATATATTTTTAATATTTTACTTCATTTGCCCTTGGACTATTTCATTATCTGAAAACTCTGTTGGTTCTTTGACTAAACCAAATATTGTACTTAGGGCTGGGGAAAGGAGAAAATTCAGAACGCACGAACGCACTGATGTCACCATTCTTCTCTCAGTCAAATATTTTTCAATGACTAATTACATCATTTGGTATAGACAAAAGCGCCTGAACTCCAACGATGCAACACTGGCTCAGGTCACCTTCTACATTAGGACCTTATGCTAGATCCTTGAGATTGAGTCACAAAGATCCACTAACCAACTGGCAAATGTCACCGTGGCTAACAAATTCCCTTGTACTCTTTACCTACAAACTCATTGAGAGTTCTGGTTGCTGTCACAGCCTTGACTTTCTCTCCTCTATTTCCTCTTTATCTACACAATGTCCTCAAGTAACCTCATCAAATCCTAACCTTTCATGAGTGTGCTGGCTTTACCTCTGTATCCCAGAAGTTTTCTGTCCGCTAGTTCCACACCTCCATTTGTTTTTCCACTTAAATGTCTCATTGCGTCTCAAATTATTTTCATCATTTCTTCCTCCTCATCTTTGTATACTCTCCATGTCTACTGATGTAATTATTTCCCACCCTATAGAACAGGCAGAGTCATTACTTTGTCAGTGAATGTTCTTTCCCCTTTAGTATTCAATATGTCACCAATTCAAGTTACCATTTTCTTAATAGCATTGCAGAAATGGAACCTTTCTTCTCTGCCTGGTGAGCAAAAACTCTGGTTCATGTTTTGGTTATCTCTCTAGGCCAGTGGTGGCGAACCTTTGGCACTCCAGATGCTATGGACTACAATTCCCATCAGCCCCTGCCAGCACCGCCAATTGGCCACGCTGGCAGGGGCTGATGGGAATTGTAGTCCATAACATCTGGAGTGCCAAAGGTTCGCCACCACGGCTCTAGGCTTATCTAGTGCAGCCACCTTTCCTGTGGTCTTCCTTATTCTTATACTGCTCCTCCTCAATTTAATGAACCCTTAGCTAACAAAACCATTCACTTTTCTCATTATCAAAGGCCTTCATGGACTTGCCCCTTGTCTCTCTGCTTTCATATCCTGATAGCTTCTTTCCCATAAACTTTGCTCCTTCAGCTCCACTGCTCTCTGCTGTATTTCTTCTGTGCCATTTCCCACTTAATGCTTCTTCTACTTGAAATTGCCTTCCTGATCATGTGTATTTACCACCGATCTCATTCAAGCCTCCCTCAAAAGCTTTCTTTTTACTGAGGCCTTTGGCATAATTCCTTAGTTGCCTACTTCTACTGAAACTAACTCCTAAGTAAATTTATTTGGAATAAGATATTTCCCCCCTTATTTCTAGTTGCTCATTCTATCTGTTCATCTTCAACTTGAGTGATGGTTATGCAGAACTGGATGTTGTAAGAGAAAATGAAAGAGACCATCTTATCTCTGCATCTTCAGCTTTCCATTCAAATGAAGGGTGTGAGGTTGTTTAAACGATTGTATGTTTCAAGCAGGTAAAGAGACATGCAGAGATAAAATGACTAGGTATGTAATATCTCATTTGTTGGAGATTGATGCAGGGTATGCTAGTTTATATAGTTCAGTCTGGGCTCTGTTTATGTAGCTGGGCTTCATGCTATTTCAGCCCACTTCTCCAGACCTCTGATCCTTTTCTTGGTAGACAGGCATGACTGATTTATGTATGAAGTATAGAATTAATTAAGAATGATGTTTCCTGTTCACTAGCTCTAGTGTCAGCTCTGAAAAGTCTTCAAGAAAAGATCCACCGCCTTGAGCTGGAGAGGTCACAGGCTGAAGCTGACCTGAATTGCCTGTCCAGAGAAGCTGCCCTGTATAAAAAAACTTTGCAGCATGAATCAAATGAGGAGGAGACGGCTCACCAGGAACTGATGCAAGAGAGGAAAGGTATTTCCTGGTATCACTGATAACAGCCTTACCAACCACATCTGTTACACCTTAATCTCAGAGGAGCGCTTATGTTGCTGGTTTGACATGCTTTGTTGATTCCCTCGCCTAATGTGTAATTAGAATCTGGAGTAAACAGTGATTCATTCATTTTTAGCTGATCATCTGCCTTCCATTTCCTTAATCTGTTGATTGAATTTGCATGTTGCCCAAACCTTAATATGGGTTTGAGATACTGAAACATGTATGGGATAACTTACAGTTTAGAAAGCTTTTTCTCATCAACAGTTTAGTAATTTTTCTGGCCAATGTTTGGTACTTATTGGATGTGGAGAGCATCCCCTGCACCAAGCCCAGCTCAGGGCCTTCAGTCATTCCTCCTCCCCTGCACAGGTGATCTTAAACCCGTTCTGTGGCCTGGTTGTGTGGCCACTATGAAGGCCTTGACTCTGAGCTGCTGGGCCCCCCTAGTGTTCCCTTTGCTAACTACAGGGGATGCGGGGCCGGGCAAGGCCCGGCCCCACCCCTCTCGCTTATTTTTCATTCTTTCCCTTCCCTTCACTAATTCTACTTTTGTCCCCTTTGTCACACTTGCTCACCTTCATGTTCTCTCCTCCATGTCTTTCACAAACCCCTTCTGCTTCCTCCTGCCCTCCTTCTCCCTCAACTGTTCCTCCCCCACCCCTCCTTGCTTTCCTCCACCCTCTTATGGGCTGGGGCTGGCCCCCAGGTTCTCCTTGGCTCTTGGACTGTCTGTCCCACCCAGCCAGGCCTCAGATTGGCCCCTTGGCATGAGAGCCCACCTGCCCATTCAATGAGCAGAGGAAGTGGTGTGGTTGAGCCAGGCCAGTGGCGTAATGTCCATTGGGCATGTGGGCAGCTGCCCAGGGCTCAGGAATTTTGCAGGGCATGCTACTGCATTTTTATTTTTGGTATTTTTTCACGTTCTCCTGAAGATACCCTGAAAGCTTTGTGACTGTGCCTTCAGAAATGTGCACCCCACAGGCTGGACCAGATATTTTCCATTGACATCAATGGAAAAAAATCAATGCAGAAGTAAGATTCTTGGGCAAATTTCTGGGGGTGCCTGTCAGGGGTGCAATTGTTAAGCTATCGGCACCAAAATTTCAGGGTATCTTCAGAAGACTGTCTTGATGACACCCCCCCAGGTTTGGTGAAGTTTGGTTCAGGAGGGGGCAAAATTATGGACCCTCAAAGCCCCCATCTCCTTAGCTCCCTTTGGGGGTCCATAACGTTGGACCCCCTGAACCAACTGCACCAAACTTGGGAGGTATCATCAGGACAGTCTCCTGATGATATTCTGAAACTTTGGTGCTGATATCTCTAAAAATGCGTCTTCTGCAAGCCAAAATGCAAAAACACCAAAAAATAAAATGCATTCAAGAATCTTGGATTTACCGCAAGTTCGGATTGCGCAGAGTTCGGAGGGGGCGGGCTCAGGCCCTTGGCCCTCCAAGCGCCTCCAAATCGGCTCATCTCGGCCCAATCTGTGGATTGGGCTAACCCGAACCGCCAAGCCTTGTTGCCTGTGCTCCGCCTCTTGCCAGCCCTGCTGCGTCCTTGGATGGATCTTTGTGGGGTGACAGGACTAGCAGTCAGGGGTGCATGTGCACCTGGCCGACCCACTGACTGTGCCGCTCTCCCCTGGATGCCACTGCTGCCTGCCTGTCTCCCGCATCTCGCACCCTTTCTCCGGTAAGGGGGGGCGCCTACATTCAGGCGACAGGGAGCGGGGAAGCCACAAGCCACCAGGGGAGGAGGATGGGGGAGCTCCGCCGCCCATGGGGGGGCATCAAACTCAGGTTTTGCCCAGGGCTCCAGTTTGCCTCGTTATGCCCCTGAGCCAGGCCTTGGCATTGTTCCACCCCATACCATGGCATAGGTTGCGGTCCTTTTGGGGCTTCTTTGTTGTCCAGCTATAGGTAGGGAGACTTTCCTGGGCTGGCACTTTCCTGACTTTCCTGGGCTGATGTTGTCGGGCTTCCTGGCTCTTCCACCTCACTCTGCCTCTGGTGGCTTTTCAGTTTGGTGCAGCCTCTCCATGCCCCACCCCTGTTGCTATCTCTGTACAGCTGTTGCCTCCCGGGCAAGTTCAGGGAAGTCTGGGCTGGCTGGGGACGCCAGTTCTATACTATATGAAGGAAAATCATCTTCAATATTTTTTAAATTCCATATAAAACCAACGGTTAGTACTATTAGTGTAAAAATTATACTGGTTTTATGTGAGTCATAACACATTTCTAGATTTTCTTATGGGGTGAAAACAATTTAAAAGCTCCTAGGTGAAGTTCTAAAGTGGCCACAATTAGTGCCTCTGTGCAGCAGACACAAGCAAGGTAATCGATTTTGTGACTGTCAATCAGGCCCCAGCTGTCTTGAAACTTTTACTGTATTGCAATAACGTTTCAATATGGAGTTGTGAATGAAATTATAAACGAGATGAACGTTCACCCTTCCTTTTTCCCTGTCTTAGATGTGAGTGTTCAGTTAAGCGCAGCTCAGTCTCGCTGTTCTTTGCTGGAGAAACAGCTCGATTACATGAGGAAAATGATGATCGATGCGGAGCTAGAAAAGAAATTGGTTCTGGAGCAGCAGGTGCATAGCTTTAATAATTCTGTATTTCCACTTCCTTTGTTGCCCTACATCAGAAAGGCCGTGCGGTAACTTTACCTGTGCAACTTTCTTCTATTATCTTGGTTGTCCTAGAAACAAAGACAGCTTGCAA
Organism: Sphaerodactylus townsendi; assembly: GCF_021028975.2. Classification (NCBI taxonomy): domain Eukaryota; kingdom Metazoa; phylum Chordata; class Lepidosauria; order Squamata; family Sphaerodactylidae; genus Sphaerodactylus; species Sphaerodactylus townsendi. The sequence continues at coordinate 122,382,031 of NC_059425.1, read as the reverse complement.
AGTTCAAGTTGTACAAGATTTATTCTTAAAGGTTAGAACCAGCACTTAGGGAAAAGCTGGCTGTGGAATCCTGGGAGGAGTGGGGAGGAGAGTGTTCCCCCCAGGATCCATGGTCAGCTTTTCCCTAAAAACACAAAAGCAATGAAAAGCAGCCTCAACAATATCGATATAAGCAATATCGATATTTCCTTTAAAGGATTAATATCGATATTGTTATAGCAATATTGTTGAGACTGCTTTTCATTGCTTTAAAGGGTAGTATCATTGTTTTAAAGGTAATATCTTGCCTTTTGAGTGGGGGCAGGCAGCTGTGATCACGACTGCGTGGCAGACAGTGGAACTTCTCCTCCTGTTCAAAAAGGGAAATGCGAGGAAACCCCATTGCGAAGGGACCGTGAGGCTAAGAACGCTATAGAAAGCGCTCCATGCATAATGGGCCTGAGATTTGAAATAAACTTTTTAGGATATGCAGATGGGAAGCTTCTCATAACTATACATAAAGAGGTGTTCTGGGTTCCAAGAAACTGCTCTTTACATTGTGTAAACAGCTGAGAATGGTTTTGGGTTGAAAGATATTAGTAGTTATATATTCCATTTTTCTAGCTTTCTGAAAACCTGAACTGGAAATATGGGAGGCTGGTGCTTCTGCCCAAATCTAGAAATGTAAAAAAAAAAAAAGAAGGAATTGCACTTGACAGCCATGTGCAATTTACCCCTTTAAAACACATATTCCTAGTTGTTCCCTGTGACTGATGGAAAGATGCAGTATCACGTGGGTTGTTCAGTGCTCATGGGGAATGCATTAACTGAGACAACCATCTATCTACATTGCAGTAAAAATGCACATTCAATCCCGGTCAATCAGCACCACTTTCTATACACATGAGTTAGTTTACAGTGTTAACTAGTGCAGCTGTAATATGTAGATTTGCATGCATGTGTAAGCCTCCTACCATGTGCCTAAGGCACTTGCTGAATCAGGGTTCTATCTCTGACATCTTTTGTGGCACTGAATTTGCTGTGAATCATTTGAGCAAGGTTTGCAATTGGTTGCAAAATCATTATCTCATTTACGTTTTCAGACCCATCTCCAGAAGGAAAAAGATCAGAATCAAATAGAGATATGTGCAAAACTTGACAAGCTTGAAATTCTGGAACAAGAGTGTCGCCGACTTACTGGCACTCAGAAAGGTGCAGAAGTAAGTAAATCTGAGATCATCATTAGTTGTCTTTCAAGTTGTACCATCCTAAGACACCAGGACATCACTGGAGTGGCATCAGTCCTGTTTGTTAGGATCCTGTGCTGGTCCAGTAGAGGGATATATGTGAAAGAAAAAATCCTCACCAAAGGAGAAAGAGTATAATAATCTCAGCACGTTCCATTAGTCATGGAGTGGTGTGTCAATGGGCAGACATATTGAATCCACTATCAGTTGCTGACATGACTTTTATGATGTCAGGCCAGCCCACACTCCGACTAGATGAAGGGAGGGAATTAAGGGACCACAAGCATCCTTCACTGGAAGGAACACCATTATCTGACCAGGAGGAGTCCAGAACTAAATAAGTGTTTTGATGCTCTACAGAGATGGGTTTGAGTTACCTCCTTCAACCAAGTTCCCTTTTGCCAGATACAAAGACAAATAAAGGAACTTGGCTGTTGTGGCCACAGCATCCAAATGCTCATGCTGGTCATTCACTGATTCTGGTCTCAGGGGGCCCAGGCTTAAGGAGCACCATAAGAGGCTGCAGACACTGGTGCAGCGGCAAAGGAACATAAAATGGCATCTTCACAAAAGACATTGCTATCAATTTCCAAGTAACTAACTGGGGAAGGGAATCCATGTGTCAACCCAGGGCTATAAGTTCAGATATCATGAAAGGGGCTAAGGAACCTGGCAAGAAGAAAAAGCCCTCATTTTTGCCAGCAGTAGACAAACAGAAGGACAAGACAAACAGAAGGACAAGTAGCTTTCTAACCAGCCACACAAGAAAAAGACTTTACATCAGGATTCCCCCAGCTTCCCTGGTGTCTATGCCAATCAAGACAGGGAGGACAGTGGAGAATAGCATAGTGTATCCAAACTTGCTCGTTTAAATTCACCCTGTGTTTAGGGAGCCTGCAATAGGACAAAATCTCAGCTAATCCTTGAACTGGGAAAGATTCACAAATGTCAGCTCCTTCTACTGACAGATAACTGGATCTAATCCAACATGTCAGTCAGTTTTATTATTACGGCCATTAGGCCAGCAAAAATCCAACATGTCAATAGAGATTATTAAAACTGTGCCAGAGTTCTTGCTGAGAGAGTGTTGCACTGGAATCATAGAATCATAGAGTTGGAAGAGACCACAAAGGCCACCAAGTCCAACCCCCTGCAATGCAGGAACACACAATCAAAACATTCCTGACAGATGGCCATCCAGCCTCTCTTGAAAAACTTCCAAAGGAGACTGTACCACAGTCCGAGGTAGTGCATTCCACTGTCAAACAGCCCTTACTGTTAGGAAGTTTTTTCTGATGTTTTAGTGGAATCTCTTTTCCTTTACCTCGAGCCCATTACTCCTGGTCCTAATCTCTGGTGCCTCAGAAAACAAGCTTGCTTTTTCACCCACATGACATCCCTTCAAATATCTAAACATGACTATCATGTCATTTCTTAACTTTCTCTTCACCAAACTAAACATACTCAGCTCCCTAAGTCTTTCCTCGTAGGGCATGGATTCCAGATCTTTTACCATTTTGGTTGCCCTCCTCTGGGCCTGTTCCAGTCTGCCAACATCCTTCTTAAATTGTGGTGCCCAAAACTGCACACAATATTCCAGGTGAGGTCTAACCAATGCAGAATAGAGAGGTACAATTACATCCCTCAATCTTGATACTATACTCTTATTGATAAAGCCCAAAATTGCATTGGCTTTCTTTCTTTCTGGAATCAGGGGCATGATGGGGGCTGAAGCTGCTTATTAAGCTGACGAAGTCCTGTGATGTATCTTCGTATACTGACTCCAGGGTTGCACTGCCTCAGCACATGTTCCAGCTACACCTGTGTAGGGTTTAGTTGGCATGCTAAACTGTTCAAAGATGGAGTTAAGGATTATGCTGTAAGCCTCACATTTGCCAATCTGTTAGCTGAGACTTGTCTTAGGGACTTTATCTGTTTCTTTGGTGTCATGAAGACAATGGTGTTTCTGTTTCCTAGTTCTTCATCTCAACTTCTTGCATTTGAAAACTTCAGTCCTAGTCTTCAAAAATCCATAAACTTTTTGTCATCTTGAGCATTTTAAAAGTTTGGTTCATTGTTCTTGTGTGTTGTTTCTCTTATTCTAATTTTTCTCTTTATTTGTAAGGAAAAGATCAAACGCCTGGAGGCAAAGCTTCAGGAAGAACAACATCATCGTAAGCTGATACAAGACAAAGCAGCTCAGGTAGGAAAGCCAATAATTCAGCAAACTGGATCCTGTGATTGAGCAGCAGAACGCACTGGTGGTCGTGGGTGGTCTGGGCTGGCAGGCATGTCCTACCATGCAAAAGGAGTTGTGGAATAATAGTTCTGAGGATGGGGAGAGGGCAAACATCTCCTCCTGCTGCCTCATGCGTGAGCAGAACTTTGCTGAGGGAATACCCAGAAGAGAGCAATTTCCCACTGCAGCCTCCCAGCCTGCATAGCTCCATGTGGGGCCTGCCACTCTGGGAATAATTTTGCCTGGGGTTGAAAGTGACTACCGGGGGACAGGAGAACAGAGAAGATCAGGGATCCTTGTGCCGGATCCAACATGATACCAGGATCTGAAAGCAAACCTGTGATTAATTTCTGCTGTAGCCATCGGGGGTACTGAAAATATCCCCTTAATATGATACAGCTGTGCTTTATTTTTTGTGTTCATGTTAATTTGGACTTCATTATGATGTTGCACCAACCATACGACTTGAGCACACTTGTGAATAAAGCATATATAACCTTTCTCAGCTGTGAGTATCTTGAGAACGGAATTGGTAAGATCGATACTAGATAATTACTCTTTAAATTTTTAAGTGAGATAATATTTTATTTCAGTGAAGCAAAAGGATAATGCTCCTTATGTCTGCTCTTTCTAAAAAAGTGATTGATCAGCTTGTGCTAAACAGTGTTGTTTTTCTACATGGAATCTATGCTTCTGCAGCTCATCAGCCATGAAGGTCTCTCTCCCAATTGATTGCCACTGTGCCTTAAATACCCCAGCTCGCCTTCTCACCTACCCATCTTCCCAGCCAGCAATTCTTGTGATTGTTATGAATGTTAGATTTCTTTGTGGGATCTGTGCCTGTGAAGAATTATTTGTATTTGTAAACCATCCCAGGAACTTTGGCTAAGGTGGCTTAGAAATATACTAAACAAATAAATGAGTTGTTCTTTTACTTGGGAAGCAAGTGCCTAAGGCCTGGCTACATTAACCAACCCAGGGTATCCTGACAGCATCTTTAATCATTAATGTAATGCTAGCATTATCAGGTTGGACACAGCATCCTCAATACAGCACTGTTTATTCTAGCTCTGATGTATCTAGGCACTGCTTTAGATCAGTAAAGAGCAACTGTCTCAAATGCTGTCACATGTTCAGGAGATATTGGCAAGATTGTTGGGAAAACTATGGCAAATGCAGTTCAGCAAATACAGTCTTAGGCTAATATAAGTCGACCCAGCCTGAGACCACAAAGTTGAGTACAAACAGGCAACTATGCATGGCTCAGTTCCTATCCCTGTTACCTGTTTGGAATTGTGCAAAAGTGGTGGGATTGTCAAGCATGCCATGGGCAGTAGCACACAGCTGATGGAACTGCATGTAATACATTGTATTAAATACATTGTACGGTAGTAGTTCTACCCTGCCGATAGTGGGTGATTGATCTGTTTAAGTGGAATATTTTTTGGATATTTTTACCCTATTTTTTTCTACCATGTGGGCTCAGAACAGCTTACAAATACCAAAAGACAACAGGACATAAGTTTATAAATGTAACAATTCTACTTGGCAGCTAATTTATAAGGAAAGGGAAGAACAGATAGTAAAAACTCTGCCCCAGATGGCAGCAATCTCTATCCAGTCTCTTCTTTCCTTCCAGGAGGCACATCTCTTTAAATTTGTAAAACTGGAGGAAAGGTACAGCGCAAGTGGTAAAGCTCTGCCTCTGATGGCAGGAATCTCTGTCCAGGTGCTATACTGGTCTTGCACTTAGGGCCATTGAAAGGGGGTGCAAACGAGATCTTGCAAAGGGCCCCCCCCCCAAGAAAACCTTTTTTCTTTATTTCTCTTCCTGTTTCCTACACATTCTCCTCCTTCATTCTGTTATTTTCCTTTCACAATCTGACTTCATTCATCTCTCCCCCCCTCTGCTCCCCCCTCTATATTTTTCAATGTTTGTGTTAATCCTTTCTGCTCCATTCTGGTTGGCAACTTAGAACTTATCTAATAGTAGTATAGTAGAAAGCCTTTGTAAATATTATGAACAGATGGGAGGGCATTAATATTTCCCCTTTATCAAAGTAGTAAAAGGATGCTTCCTTCCTCTTGCCTTATACATGCTTGATAATGGCATGTTAATTTGCCTGAGTGGTTATAAATGAGGAACAGAAACCAGAACTTAGCTTAGCTTCTGTTGCAAACAGCACAGGGTGGTGGTGATGTCTGGAGATAACCTAGGCCTGGATACTCCATTCCCTTTCATTTTTTCCGTGTAACTGCAACAGTCATCCTGAAGCTGGTGGCCAATTTTGAGATTCCTTGTTTTATTTTCAGATGGACATGCGGGCTATTTTATTATTATAGAATAGCAATAAACCCAATTGTGTGAAAAAATACAACAGGCTGTAAAAAATGAATCCTCCCAGGGCAAGATACGTGGGCAGGGCATAACTACAGGAAGTGGTGCCTGGCACAAGCACTATTTTTGAAAAAACCATCCCACCTTCGCCAAGGACGGGCAGTAGGGTGTCTGTGAAGATGAGTAGAGTTTTCCCTATCTCCATGGGCCACACACCCCCCCCCCCGCCTGCTCCATTTACAAAGCTTGATCCCAGCTTTGCAAGGGAAGGGAGGACAGCAGTGTGCCTTTGAAAATGGGGGGAAATACAGTGGGCTCCAGCAAGTTGGTATCCACAAGTGGGGAGATGACTGGACATTACCCCCACCTTTTTTCTGTTCTGCCCATTCTCTGTCTCTCACTGTTCATCCCGCCAGCCCTTCTCTGAATCTTCTCTATTTTTCCCCACTACCCCAACTTTGCTTTTAACTTTCTGCTCTGTTACCTGGCTTTCCCTCTGTATGTCTTTCTGCCCCCTCCCCCAGCTCTCTCTGTCTACCCACTTACTCTAGCTCTCTCTTCTCTCTCCCTACTCCAACTCTGTATTTTCTGTTTCTTCCACCCTACCCCAGCTTTCATTCTCCCTTTCTGGCCACCTACCCTAACTCTTGCTTTCTCTTTCTGCCTCTCCCCAGCACTCATTCTCTTTCTACCCCCTCTCCAACTCTTTTTCTCTCGTCCCCCCTAACCCAATTCTTCGTAGCTTGTCTGGAGTTCTCTGGGTGGGTGTGGGGAGGCCTCTCCTGCCACAGTCCTGCTTTCACCACCTCAGGTGGAGCCATTCTGGGTGTGGTGATACCTTCTCTCCCCCCCCCCCAACAGCCTGGGGTGGGATGGCCCGTTCAGTCTGTGTTGCTGACTTACTCGAGAGTTGGGTTAGGTAAAGAATAGGACAGCCATGTGAGGACCCCTACTGCACAGTTGGCTTAGGCAAGGAATGGGACAACCCTGCGAGGATTCCAGAGCTTAAAGAAGTGTTACTTCCTAAGAGGAGTCTGGGAGTTGTAGTCCTGTCAGCCCCTCTGTATAAAAATGGCACTCTTTGGACTACATCTCTCAGAGTTCTTCCTTTTTCTGGTTTAACATGTTGCTCAATTATATAGTGAGATTTATAGGAACAACCAGCTGTCAAGAGAATGACTACTTTGTGTAGCCAGGGAGACTCCATCTTGAACATTGAAAGGCCTAAGAAAAAGTCCTTTTCCCTTCTCACCATTCCACACAGTTCAGATAGCAGGTGTTGGTGTTTGAAGATCAGCGTACTTCACTTCAAGGTCATCAGTCCAATTAGCTGGTCTGAGATCATCCTCATTATTTCTTCCAGGTGCAACTGGTTTCTTAATTGGATAAGTTTCGGTTTTGGAGGGAGGAGGAGAAAGTGAGCTTGTCGCAGGAATGTTCGGACCAATGTGTAATCTGATTGGTTTATTGATGATTACTTCTACTTCACCTTTCTTTGTCAAGGCTTTTGCCTCTAAGAACTTTGCACATATACTGAGCACTTCTATAGTAGTTTCTTTGTAAATAAGTTACCGTATATTCTTTCTAGTGAGTTATATCCTTTGTTATTTTATTGTGTATCTGAAATGCACCTTATACTTTTGTGTTCACTGTATGCTTTTTAAACCTCTGTTTTACAATCATTCTTTAAATAAAAATTATAAAAAATCTGTCTTGAGTTTTGAATACTGGTTCAGGGCCCAGGGCCCAACATTGCTACCACCCAAAGACCAGGTGAGGTCTTTGACACCAGCCAAGTGATTTTTTTTTTACAATATTAGATTTGGATCAGGTTTATATGAATTGGCCCAGGTGGAATCTTTGTCTAGGTGCCCAGGCTTGCACTGTTTCATGGCCAAGCAAAGTGTTTATGCACATGGGATATCTTTAACTGAAAGACTGATTAGCTCTAGTCTTCTATTTGTAAAAAGGCTTACTTCAGAATGGTTGAAGGTGGAACTAAATGATGAAGTCTGTAAGATGTTTTGTACGTGGAAATTAGTGTATGAAGAAAGAGTATTGATTGTGGTATCAGCTGGTACCATATGTTTACAAACTGATAATGATAGGTGGTACACAGAACAGGCGTCGCTGATTAATTTAAAGAATGGCCTGTTGACAAATGTTTTGTACTATGTTAGCATATGGTAAAAAGTGCAGTTTAATTCACTAAGAATATGAGTTCCTTTCCAGATTCAGTGACTGCTCTTAAATTACTCTGATGGTTCAGTCTATTAAAGCTATTTATTTGATGATCTCCCATGCTATTCTGAAGATATGGGGTCCCTGACATACTGGACTGCACTGATATCTGTTTCATGTATGATTAGTTAGCCAAGTGATTAGTTAACTTGTCTATTTTCTCTCATGCCTATGGATTAAGAAAAAGGTATCCTTTTGTTTCCTTAAAAAAAAAAAAAACTACAGCTCCAAACGGGACTGGAGATGAACAGAATTTTAATGCATTCTCTTTCACCTCAAAAAGAAGAAAAAAAGAAAAGCCAAAAGAAAAAAGCAGTAAAGGTAAAAAGTATTTGAGTTCTTAGCTGCATCTTGAATGCTACTAAGAAGTTAGACAGGCGGTTTCTTTCTCTTTTGGAATCCATGGTTTCAGCATTGCCTCCCAAGACTATCTAGGACAGGAGTCTGCAACCTGCAGCTCTCCAGATGTTCATGGACTACAATTCCCATCAGTCCCTGCCAGCATGGCCAATTGTAGTCCACGAACATCTGGAGAGCCGCAGGTTGCAGACCCCTGATCTAGGAAAATGCCTCTTATATTGGCAAAAAGATTAAAATACAGTGAGTCATAATTATTGCCTTGTCTGGCTACACTTTCCAAGTCTTTGAAAAAATGAGCTGGAATTCTACAATTCTCTGTGTTAAGATTGCTGGCTTTGGGCATCTGTTTGCACGATCATATGTCAGGCAATCAGAATGGGAACTTCTAGGTAACTACACAATAAGATTGTTTTCACAGCTCTAGCAGCAGGAGTGTCTAGTTTCACAGATCTTTCACATTTCATATGGTTAACCTCAGAGTCAATTGCAACTCTCAGAGGATTAGCAGCTCAGGTTAATAAGTTAAGCCATCAAGAGGAAATGGATTGGTAATTGTCTAAAGGGTAAAATATGACATCTGGATGGATCATTGCTTAGAATCATGTTCTGTCGTGACTTTGTTGTAAACTTTCAAATGTGATTAGGTCTCTGGAAACTCAAATCAGGAGGACAGACATCTCCAGCACTGACATGCTCCTGAAATAGTTCTCCAACTTGCTTCCTGTTCAGCTATGCAAAGTTTAGCTAAGAAACCTACAGGAGGAATACTGTGCAAATGAGAAATAGGCCTATTGACTTGAAAGGTGAAAAGCAGAGTGGCAAAAAATGTCAGATTAATGTTTTAAAACTTAACTAATGAGAACAACATGATAGTGGGAGTTCACGCTGACCCAAGAGATGAACGTACTAGTCAGAAGTAAGTCGGGTAGTTGTGCCTAAGTAAAAACAAATATGGGAAACATAAACATGAAGCATAGCTAAATGAGCATGGTTTCTAAAAGGGTGGGGCAATCTTATGTGCTGAAACAAATCCAGTTTTTAATTTCCAGAAAAATCCTAGTTTGAGGAAAGAATGCAGCTCACAACCATACCTGCCAGCTGGAGCGCTACCTTTTGTTGCTGGGAAGGTAATTATTGGTTTTTTTTCTTAAATTAAAATTTATTTAAACTAGAGCCTGTTTTTAATAATTTCATAAGGTGCTGTTTTCCCTCCAGTCTGCCAGCTCAAGTCATTCTGTTGCTGCAAATGTTCAAAGTGTCTTGCATATGATGAAAAGTCGTGGTCGGTATGTAATTCCACAAGACCAGGAAGCAGCTGAAAAGAATCCATCTAGATGGACTGGTGTGTGCAGATCTGGATCTGCTTATTCTGCATCTTCTTCTGCTACTGACAATCTGACAGAACTTCTTTTGCTCATGCAGGACGAGCTGGGACAAATGAGCTTGTAAGCACATTTTTCATTTGTATTTGAAGGACTGAGATTATTTGTGTTTGGAGCAAAGAGTTTCAAAAGCAGCCTGGAAACAAAAGGGCATTGTCCCAGTAGTCCCATTTCTACATTCCTTTTTTAAAATTAATCTAGTATAGAAATCGGAAGAAGCCCTGTTAAAATTGGATTTAATTTCTGTTGAATGCAGCTGTTTATATTTGTAAAACAAATAGATTGCAAATGCCTTAGCAGACCAGGTGCTCAGGAGCAGCAGCAGCAGCAGAAGGCCATTGCTTTCACATCCTGCATGTGAGCTCCCAAAGGCACCTGGTGGGCCACTGCGAGTAGCAGAATGCTGGACTAGATGGAATCTGGTCTGATCCAGCAGGCTAGTTCTTATGTTCTTATGTTCTTAGATTCATTCAAGCTGAGGTCCAAAGAACCACATGACTAACTGGATCCTGCAAGGCCGAGGCAACAGTGAGCCTGCGTTTCCAGAAACAGCAGTTCCTCCTGCATGGTGGCAAGCTGTTTTTGAGACTAAAGAGACACCCCAGTTCAATTTGAGATCTAGCATTGGAAGAAGAGTTGGCCTTTAAAGAAGAAAAATAGCTATGCCTAAATTAGAACATTGGAATCCATCCACATCTACACAGATAGTTTAGGAAAAAAATTTCCAGACTGACTAACATCCACATAACAATAGAGTGGGGATCTATTGATGTGTGCATTTTTATACTACAAGAAGTGGTGTGTTTTCTGGAGAGGACTGTAAAGTGGTTCACGTGCCATATTAACACAAGTCATAACACTTTTTTAAAGGAACAAAGTTGCATTGACTTCTGGAATGAGCAGTATAGCCTAGCAGTACTGGCATTGTCATTTGCTATTGTATTGGCTAAACAGAACAGAAGACTAACATTTTGTAGGGTGGTGCATAAGTGAAGAATCCCTGACAGATGGGTAGATGGGAAGAAATCATAGGAAGGATGGTGGACTGTTAGTGGAAACAATGGCTGACAAGAGTTTGTTTTCAACAGTGAACATCAGGATCTGCTGAAGCAGATACAAGAAACTAAAAGCTATGAAGTTCGGGAAGACCTGGAACGTGAACTGGAGTGTTTGGTGAAGCAGATGGAAATCAAAGGAGAGCAGATCACCAAGCTGAAAAGACACCAGGACAGTGTAAGAGACTAGTTCTGAAATCAGGAAAAGGGAAAGAAAAGGTAGAGCAGAATTGATGACATTTTAAGAAAGCCAGTTCTTAGGTACTGTGAATGGTGTAAAAATAAATTATAAATTGATATTTCTAATTACATGAAATTAGTGTGCTGGTATATACCAGCTGTTTCGTTTTGATTATCAGGATCAAGGTAGACTTTACAGGTAAGATATCCTGATGTTTTTGTGAGGCGAGGAGTAGTTGTTACTGAAAAATACTCCGAAAGCCATAATTGGGGAGGAGAGCTATATTCCCACTTTCTTACTATAGCTTTCTGTGTTCAAGAATGATGTATACTTCAGTCAGTTAAATATTATGTTAGCAGAGAAATGCCATCTACTGTAGTCATATTCCTTACTATATCATGAACCTCTGGTTTCCTGTGTGGTAAAATATGTTCTTGGAACAGTGTCCCGAGATCATTCCCATGTTCTTTAGGCATAAACAAAGAAACTGTGGAATTTTAATTGAATGTTACAAGACTTGTATTCTAGCATCTGCTTCAAGTTCTTGGAGACTTCTAGAATCCCTCCATTGTGCAAATTTATACTAAAAAAATAGAAAGCAATTTAGGTGTAGTGTGACATGATGTATCTGTTCTATATGATTTACAAAGCTATTTGTGCATACAATAAAAATGTTCTTACGGCAAATATATAATACTAGTTTAATTTGCTTGTCTACTGTTTTGTTCCTGTAATACTGCAAGGCATAAGTACACTTTCTTATCAGAACTGTAATGAATTTTTTTCTTTGTAGATTTATAAACTGAAGCAAAAGGCTCAAAAGCTGAAAAGAAAACCCGCTAATGTTACATCAAAGCCTGATTACTGCAGAGAAACTCAAGAGGCCACAGACCCTCCAAGAAGCAGTGTGTATGGCACTTGCTCTGTGAATAAGACTACAAATTCTCTCCAGCTGTTAAAAAGTGCTCAGAAAATTCAGTCAGTATTGAAGAAGGATGACATCCTATGGGAACCGTAGATCTCAAAATTAGTTTCATAAATCACTATACATCAGGAACTGGATTGAGTAGATCTTTGGTACCTGATGTATGCATATCCAAAATTCTGAGATTTAGATCTGGGGAACCAAACTTCTGTATTTCTATATTTTTTAAAAAGATATTTGTAATTTGGTTTTAATAAAGTGTACATTCCTTTTTTAATTAAAGGCTCTGGAAATTGATATGGAGTAATATATTTTTTTGCAGTAATAGAGACAGATTTTGAAAATGACCACTTGGGTTGCTTCTATAGTTATATGAGGGTATGAATCTTAACATGGACTGAGTATCAGCCCATGCTCTTATTTATGTTTAATCTAAACCCAGTCCTAATCTATGCATCAGGGGTGATCTCAAAACTGTTTGGTTTAAACCGATAAAATAAACAGAATGGTGCGTGAAAAGTAGCCTCACTAGAAGATGGGAAGTACAACTGCTGCAAAAGCATCTGCAGATCTGAAACATGTCTCCTCTTACTGAATTTGGTCATAAATGTTTATCAGTAAGATAACAGTGACCACACTAGAACAGACTGTGAACCTTATTTGTGCTCAAGTAGTTATGCTACAAAAATGCCTACTAGTACAGGCTGAAGTGTTATAGCTATAATAGAGGATTTGCTATAAGTCATGTGACTGTTTTCTGCAATTATGTGTTATTTTAATTCATATCAATCTAAAATATTCTCATTTGTTAAACATCCTCCTTGAGCAAAAGGGAAGGTTAAAATAGGGTGATTTTTTCCAAATTCAAACATCAGCGTAAAGTATTTGTGTGTCATTCCTGCAGATTAGTCAGTGCCAATATTAGACCACCTGGGCAGCCTGGGAATGGGATTTATCTAGTTTTATTGTTGGAATGGATGATTTGCATTGAGGGTTATTTGTCTCACTTTAGGGGAGGGACCATAGCTCAGTTATGACCTATGTGCTTTGCATGTAGAAAATGGAAGTTTTATCGCTGGCATCTTTAACTATTTTGAAGAGGGATTGGGAAAGTGCTTGGAAATCTGCTGCTAGGCAGTGCTACCCTGTGGTCTGACACTGTAAGGTAGTTTCCTATGTTTACACACCTCTGGTACAAATAATATAGATGTGCTCTGAACAGGTTCCTAACTTTTCCAAAAGATTTCATGGAAACTGATTTTCCAGTCTGCATATGAAAGCGGGATGCCATGTACAAAGATTAGATTACTAGAAAGCATAATGTCTTGCTGTAAAGGAGTGCACACAAATGATGAAATACTTCTCTGAATTTGGTATTGGTCAGGTCATACATGGTGCCCAGATTGCACAAGTCCATCTGAAAGTGAGGTAGAATCCCTGCAGTGGAGTGGGTGACCTTCAGGTTTGCAGGCAAGGACCTGCCTGTATAGCATTCTAGGATAAAGGTAAGATTAAAAAAAATAGGCAGTGTATTTTCACAACACCCTACAAAACTGACTAATGTCTGACTTATGTCATTTGTAAGTAGTTAAGCTTGCTACAGAAATCCAATGGCCCCTGGAGAAATAGGCAATTGAGCATAGGTATGTACTGTAACTAGGCAGCAGAAAAAGTGGAGAATGCAATGCTAGTTCTGACTTGCAGAATCTAATTATTGTTCTGAAGCATTTGTATTAATGACAGCAGAGGCATTGCATGCATTAAATGGTGTTTAAAGAGGGACAAAGTTTCATGCTCCAATGTGCTGTTTCAACAGTGTATGTATTGAAGCCAGCTGTGTGCCTGTCTTGTGGTCCTCTTGTCTTCTCCTAGCTGTACAAATAAAGTTTATGACTTTTCAAATGACTTTCACAATTACAGATTTATGGCCCAGTCCTAAACGCTTCCAATATAATAAAATAACATCAAGTATAGAAGTAAATTTTTCCCCTTATACCTGTAATTCCACCATTGTGAAATTATGATAGGTAGCTTAAATGTTGGAAGGGCAGAATACATGGACGTAGGTATAGATTTGTTATGGGGGGGTTCGGAGGTGGGGCCATGCCCTCATCCGCCCCTGGGGGCGTGGCCATGCCTCGCCAAGTGCTTATAAAAGCAGCTCTCCGAGGCCAGGGATGGCAGACTCCCCTGCCCCGCCCTCTCCCACGCCCCCACCAGCTGGGCTCCCAGCCAGCAGCCCCTTCTGCCCTCCCCTTGGGCAGAGGCGTAGCTAGGGAAAATGAAGCCCGGTGCAAAATCTGAGTTTTGCGCCCCCCCCAAATGGGCAGCCTCTGTGATGCTGGATTCCACCCTCAAACAGCATCACTTTCAATGGTATTTAAACTAGAGAGCCCAAATTCTCCTTTTAAATCCACCTTAAAGGGTTCCCCTTGGGGTCCCCAGTTCCCCAGTCTGGGGTCGCCAGTTAAAACAACATTGAAAGTGATGCTGTTTTGAGGTGGATTATCCCCCACCCTGGAACAGCATCACTTTCAATGTTTAAACTGGGGAACTCACATCCTCCCTTTAAATCCATGCTGAAGGGGGTGGATTTAAAAGCAGAATCTGGGGAAACTTGAGGGGTGCCTGCTGTCAGGGGTGCAATTGTTAAGATAGCAGCACCAAACTTTCAGGGTATCTTTAGGAAACTCCCCTAATGATACCACCCAGGTTTGGTGAAGTTTGGTTCAGGGGGTCCAAAGTTATGGCCCCTCAAATGTGTAGCCCCCATCTTTTATAGCTCCCATTGGAAACAATGGGGGATGGGGCACCCCCTTGGAAGTCCATAACTTTGGATCCCCTTGACCAAACTTCACAAAACCTGGATGGTATCAGTAAGTATCAGCAATAAATACAGTAAAATTTTCTACTGCTGCTATAACCAACCTAAGCGTGCCTGTGCAGTCTAGCTCATGGGGAAAAGATTAAGAGAAATATCCCAGAGAAATAGATTGCATTAAGCGAAGCCAAAACTTCTTGTTATGAAACAGTTTGTTGTAAAGGAGAAAAATAAATAAAGAGAACACATGGTTGGATTCAAAAGGGGGTGGGAAAAAGCAAAACAAAATACAGGGTAAAGCTACAATAGGGGTGGCCAACCTATGGTGCTCCAGAAGTTCATGGACTACAATTCCCATCAGCCATACTGGCTGGGGCTGATAGGGATTGTAGTCCATGAACATCTGGAGCACCATAGGTTGGCCACCCCTGAGCTACAGCAACAACAGCACAGAGATATTCAAGTGAAAACCAATACAGTTGCACTAACTGTGCCAAACATATTAACTATAGCTGGTTTCTCAGAGCCTATGTAGAGTTCCCTGTGGTAACAAGAAGTAAAAGGAGTCCTTAACCCCCACCTGACTTCCCAGGGATCCAGTTTCTACTGGAGACTGAAAGTTATGGACCCTCAAAGGTGTAGTTCCCGTCTTTTATAGCTTCCATTGGAAACAATGGGGGATGGGGCACCCCCGTTGAGAGTCCATAACTTTGGTCCCCCTAAACCAAACTTCACAAAACCTGGGTGGTATCAGTAAGAGGCTCTTCTGGTGGTACCACCCAGGTTTGGTGAAGTTTGGTTCAGGGGGTCCAAAGTTATGGACTCTCCAAGGTGTAGCCCCCATCTTCTATTAGCTCCTATTGGAAACAATGGAGGATGGGGCGACCCCTTTGGGAGTTCATAACTTTGGTCCCCCTAAACCAAACTTCACAAAACCTGGGTGGTATCAGTAAGAGACTCTCCTGATGATACCACCCAGGTTTGGTGAAGTTTGGTGCAGGGGGTCCAAAGTTATGGACCCTCACATGTGTAGCCCCCATCTTTTTAAAAAAAAAATTTATTGTATCATTTGAATTTTACAGTTTATAGTAATTTCCTTCTTCATACATTTTCAAACAATACTTTCCCCCTTTTCCCCCCAAATTACTTTTTCTTCATAGTTTTGTCACACAAACAGCAGTAAGTAGCCTCTTCTCCCATATTTCTTCATTGACTCGAGCTTCTTTCATCCAGTCCACATATATTATCCATATCTTCAAAATTTCATTCTGTTTATCTTGCCACGTCTTATTTTTTGGTTAGTATATCGAAAATATCAAGTGTCACTTGTTCCCAGATATATTCTAGCCATTTCTGAAGTGTCCATTTTTTCTTTTCTTTCCAGCCCAAGGCTATTGTTGCATGGGCTGCTTTAATCATTATTTTATACATATAACTATATTGTTTATCCACCCTTCTGTAACATTTACACCCATGAATATTAAGTCATTATTTAAATCAATATTTATCTTCACCAGTTTCTCAATATATAACAATACAATTGTCCAAAAATTTTTTACTTCTGCACATTCTATCCACATATGGCTATAATATGCCTCTTGAATTATCCCACAGTGCCAGCATTTTAGAACTAAGTCCTTTTATCATGTATGCTAGTTGTTTTGGTGTTCTATACCATTTTAATATCACTTTCTAACTCCATATATTTCTCAATCTTTATATTTTTCCAACTGTCTATTAATTTTTTAGTATTACCAATGTCTAGAAATCTACGCAGTGGTGTAGGAGGTTAAGAGCTTGTGTATCTTGTCTGGAGGAACCAGGTTTGATTTCCAGCTCTGCCGCCTGAGCTGTGGAGGCTTATCTGGGGAATTCAGATTAGCCTGTACACTCCCACACATGCCAGCTGGGTGACCTTGGGCTAGTCACAGTTTCTCGGAGCTCTCTCAGCCCCGCCTACCTCACAGGGTGAGGGGGGGAAGGGCAAGGAGATTGTAAGCCCCTTTGAGTCTCCTGCAGGAGAGAAAGGGGGGATATAAATCCAAACTCTTCTTCTTCTTCCTTCTCCCATTTTTGTTTCAATGTTCTTATCATGATTCCTTATCATCTACCATATATTTGCAAATATGCCCTAGAATTTTCCCTTTGCATTTTCCATATAGTTCCAGACATTTCAACATTATACATTCTTCTTTTCTCCATGAAACCTTTATCCTTTCCCAAATGCCTCTCAAAACCAACCAGTTCTCATTTCCTCCTATCTCTATAAAATTTTGTAATGTCATAATTTCTCCTCCTTCCCTAATCAAATTTGCCACAGTTTGAATTCCTTTTCTTTTCAATATTTTTATCACTTTTTTTCCTTCTTTGCCAGCCAGCCACCCTTCCCAAAGGTGCCACATCCAGGATGCCAGGCATCCATTTACCTCTCAATTTTCCCCATATATCTAGCAAGACCTTTCTTGGTCCTATTGCTTTTTGATTTCCTTTCTTTAACTCTTTATTGAAAACACCATGTGCACCAACTCCTTCGTTTATTTCATTATCAAACTTAACCCATTTTTCGACATTATCCTCGTTTATACTCATCAGACTCTTAATCTGAAATGCTTCATAATATTACTGGATTTTTGGAATCCCCCAACCTAGAGAATTTTTTGTCATATATATGATCTTATTCATGATTCTTGGTTTTTTATTATTAAAGACCCAAGCTTTCAGCCTTCTATCCCATTCCTCAAATTGCTTTTTCTTAATTTCCAGCGGAAGAGTTCAAAATAAATAAAACATTTTTCGGCATTATACACATTTTAATGCTTTGATTTTTCCTGTAATCGATAAGGTCTTCTTATCCCATTCTTTTATTTGTTTTAATATTTTTTTCCACCTTGCTTCATAATTATATTTAAACATCTTCTCCTTTCTATGTGTTATTGTAATACCCTAATATTTAATCTTCTTTTTTACTAATCCACTCTCTAATTGTCTTTTTTCCACATTAACCCCCATTATTTCTGTTTTCTCCATGTTGACTTTTAATTCTGAATATTTCTGAAAGTCTTCTAGAATTATTTTTAATTCTTTCATTGTATCAGCCGGATTCACCGTTATTACTAAAATATAATCTGCAAATAAACCTTATTTCTTCTTGATTCACTTTATAACCTTTTATCCTTCCATTATTATTTATCCTTTCCTGCCAAAAATTCCATTGCCAGTATAAACAGATGTGGTGATAATGGACATCCTTGCTTCACTCCCCTTTCAATATTAACAATTCCTGTCCACCTGTCATTAATTCTTATTTTTGCCCTTCCTCCTTTGTAAATCTCTCGTATAATGTTTATAAGTTGTTTTCCAAACCCAAAATTTTCTAGAGTTTGAAATAAGTAATTATGACTAACTATATCAAACACTTTGTATACATCTAACTTTATCATTGCATATTTTTCGTTTTTGCCATGTTCTATTACATTTAATACATTCCTTAACGGGTGACAAATATCTTTACCTCTAATAAAACCATATTGCTCTTGTCCAATTAACTTCGGAAGGATGTTTTTTAATCTATTTGCAAATATGTCCACAAAAATCTTGTAATCTTGGTTTAATAAACTTATTGGCCTATATGATTCTACTTGCTCGGGATTCAATCCTGGTTTTTCAATTGTTATTAGTGAAGCCCCCATCTCCTATTAACTCCCATTGGAAACAATGGGGGATGCAGCACCCCCTTTGGGAGTCCATAACTTTGGATCCCCTAAACCAAACATCACCAAACCTGGGTAGTATCATCAGTAAAGTCTCCCAAAACATCCCTGAAATTTTGGTGCTGCTAGCTTAAAAAATTGGTCTCCCTACAGGCCAAAAACCAAAAAACACTATAAAATATTTTTAAAAACCACAAACGGGGGGCAGAGCTTCAGACGTTTAATTGGGGGGGTTGAACCCGAGAAGCCCCCCCTTACCTACGTCCTTGGCAGAATAACTTTGTGTTCAGGGTTTGTTTTTTTTTTGGTGGGGGTGGGGAATGTGTTTTTCAGCACTTCGTTTGAAGATTGAATTCACAGTAAAGGAAAATTAAAGTTGTTGATAAAATGGAGGAGGACAAAATGAACTAAGCTGCTTTGGGTCCCATTCATGGAGTAAGTCAGGGTGTAACTGGAGTAAATAATAAATATAGCTGCAGATGTCTGGACAGGTAAAAGATGAGTGACTGGGAAGGAGAGAAGGATGCAAATATCTACTATCTAACTATCTAATTTCCTATTCCCCCTTCCCCTTCCTTAGGGGCCTGTTGCAAAAACATTTGCCATCCATATTTGCTTTATATCTTGACAAGTAAAAACTTATTTTCTGATTTGTCCAGGTCTCCAGATTTGAGAAAGTATTTAGTCTTCTATCCAGGGGCCGTGTTATGCAAAGTGTGTCTCATTAGAAGCCTAACTCAGTTCCTGTAGACGGTTGTGTGTACTGAAGTTGTTATGGTTACTGTGGTCACTCTTGCTGCTTCATTGCTACTTTAGTGTTTGATTGTGTTGACTATAGTAACCTGTAGAAGATGTGGTTTGCTGCTACAAATTTCAGTAATCCACCAGGGCTTTTTCTTTTCTCTTTTGAAAGCTGTTTAACCTCTGATCTTGGGAGGTTGTGGGACCTTGCCATCATGCCAGGCATGCATTGGTCTCAAGCTGCTGATCTAAAATGGGGTAAAAGTTTTTAAAGAGTTTATAGCAAATCAATTGCTACTCTTATCACCAATACTGAGGTAAGTGCAATTGCTTAAAGATACTTTTTGCTGCTGTTTTTAATTCCTGCTGAAATAGCAGCCATAAGAAGCTTTTGAAAAAAGAAAAGAAACTTGTCTGTATCATATACGGTCTGACAGCTCACACAAGGCAGTGTGTTGCTTTGACAAGACAGAGAGATAAATAAAGCCAAAAATGTTGTGGATCTTTTGTGGATGCATTTCTGTTTGTCAGAGCTCCAATATCTGATGTGAGGTGGATTGGGTATATTAGTGAGAAGTTGCATGTGTGGAAGGGGAAAGGTTTAGCTATTCTTTAATTTGTATCCCTGTGTATAAAAGCTTGCTGCCCACTGTCAGCCTTATTTTGTATCCATAGCAAAAGATTTCGGTGCACCCTAATATGAAACTTTCTAGCTGGGTCTGTCCCAGTGCCCGTGCCAGTTGTAAAAGTTTCCCACCATTCTACTTTCAAAACATTAAGTGCAGAGATTAGGAGAGCAACCTTCTTTCATTTAAAGTTATACATAAATAAGTCTACATAGAAAAAAATTATTTTTGCTCCACGTCAACTCTCCTTGGATCGGTAGGAAGGTGTTGACCCTTTAAACTGAAAGTCCTAATAAAGCAGAAATAGTGCCAGATTTCTTATGGAGAATAAAAGGTTAGAGGGGAAGAATTTATAAATGAAGAATAGATTTCTGTGAAAATGGATGTGTGTAGCTTAATCTCAGTTTTCCTTCTTATTAGGTACTTGCCCTTGTCTGTGGCTGTAATGCAATCATTTTGTTCAAGCGTAAAATGTTCAGCTAAGCACAGAAATGGTATTTGGCTCCAAGACAGAAGTTCCAGGCCAGAGGTGGGGAGGGTCAGCTGTGGCCAAGGGAAGCAGGGCAAAGGTATTGCAAGCACAACATTCTAATTGAAAACACAGAGCAGCAAAAGAAAGTTAGCCGTGGTTTCCCCCCTTGCTATTGGATGAATGGTTCTCCTTTGCTCTGGCCTGCTATCCTAATGCTCTCATATGAAATGAATTAGCTGGGAAGCATATGTGGAATTACAGCAATTTATGCGGAAAGATTAATGGCTATAGGTTACAGGCTCAGTATTTTATGGGAAGAAAGACTGGCAAAGAAGTAAAGCAACGCTGCTCAGAATGCTTTGGAATTGAATCTACTTGGAACTAGGATGCTTGCTAATTGAACAGACTACAAATCTTTTCAAAAAGGAGAGTTTCCACAGTGCTATAATTTAATATTTCAGGAATAAGACAATTTTAATAATTGCTTTGTAGAAGTTTTATCTTGTACTCAATAAACCTTCTGCAATGTACTCCCTTGAGGGCTATGCACGCTGGCTTTGTACAAGAGACAAACCCAGATTTCTGACCATCACTTTTTTCTATAGACAAAATTCCTGATTTTTCATAAATGGATTGGTATGTGATTGTGATGCGTGCTCATCGTAAAATTTCAGTTCTTACAGTGAGGTTTATAGTGGCACTATTGATGAGATTCAGTGCTATGTTGAACCTGAAAACCTGTGGGGTGAATTACCTGTGAATTACCTGAACACCTGTGGCTGGCTCAAGGTCCTCCAAAGAGCTTCATGATGAAGTGAGGAGTTGGAACTCTGGCCTTCCCCAGCTCATTTACCAGTGAAATATTAGATCTATGCTGTGCATTTTATTACTTTTTGGTGCCAAGGTTTCAAAAAACAAACTCTGAAGATAGGACTTAGAGTATCTGACAAAGGCATTTCAATACAGAGTATTTGTTCCTGAATTGATGTTGAAGAGTTTTTTTCCCTGCTTCCTCTTGGGTGTCCCCCTTTTGCCACATAGGAGGCCTGTGGCAAGAACAAGGACGTTCTTGTATGTCGGTACAAGGAAGTTTGCACATCGGGGTTCAGTTGCTAGCGCGCCGTAATCAGCCAACATGTGGAAAATCCTGTTGCCACTATGCTGAACTGGCAGCTGCATTAGCTGCAGGAAAACCACACAACCTGGTGCCCTGTGGAAAACACCAGAATAGGCTCAAGTACATGAAAGTCATTCCACCGTAAAAAGACTGTGGATTCTTATTTTGTTTTGAATTTTACCCCCCTCCCCTCCAAAACCCCCACTAAGCATTTAGTCACACAGGCCAGAACTCACAATCTAGACTTAACAAGTCACTGATTTCAGTACAAGGTGGTCTGGAAACCTTCCTGATTCATCACAGGACGCTCATCACTAAAGACATCAAGGCAGACTGGTGTTAATTTCTTGCAGGCTCCCAAGTTCCAGTTAATTATGATGCTGAATGAATTGATGATCAATGCTTTTTCACCATTGTTTTAAAAGCTGAAGTCCCTTTCATGAATACAAATGTACAGATTACTTGAAACAGTACTTTTGAATACATATTCAGGTGATATTGGAAAACATAGGGAAATCCAAATTTTTAGTTCTCACAATGTATGAATATCCAGCAAAAATTATGACCAATTTCTAGCTTCCTCATGCTCAGGAGAAAACACTGTTACTTACATTTATATTTATGTTAATAAAAATGTGATTATACATCTATATTTATAGTTGAGAGTGAATATGAATTAGGTGCTCACCTTACATTTCCCTTTTATGGTGCAAGGCAAAATGGATGAAATTTACAAGATCTCTTCAACAGAGAGAGTCCAGCAGGTAGAAAAAGAGCTAGCAATACAGCTGACTGAACTGAAGACAGAAATAGAGGAGAACGGGGTTCTGCACGGAACACCAAACAAGTCTTATAGGTAAAGATGATCGTATTCATCAAGGGAGCAAAAGGCTGTAGTCAGTGGAAGTTAATTTCTCTGTTTCAGTGCAACCCACTCCCATAAATTACCTTAGTGTTTATTACAGTTAATTGTGAGAACAAGTTCGGCATTGTTCGATATTTGATCACTATTTCACATAAGTTGATTTACCTGTATAGGTTTGTTTTGTTCGTATAATTCCAAATACTGAGGTCAATCCTGCCAGCTTTCCATTGGCTGAAGCTGATCTGTTAGTACTTTTTCATTCTTCCAGCCTCAACCTGTGAACTTGTCCTCAAATGTCAGCGGCTGTGGGGTGGTGAGAGAACTGTGCGAGTTCATCCTCATTGTATGAGATCAGCAACCTTCAATCTTTTCAGATAAAGAACTTACTTTAAACCCCAACCATTCCATGGAACCATTTTAAAATTTCTATTCAAAAAATCATATTTTTATGTTTACTTATTGAATCTAGATCTGTGTACAGTTTTCCTTTTCTCTCCCCTTCTGCTCTGTCATGCTGTCTTTTCACCTGCTCTCTAGTTTCCAGGTTTCTCATTATTCTGAAAAGTGGTTGTGGTTTTGGTGATATAAACTAGTATAATGAATTGGCCTAGCTGTTGAAGGTCAAAGTGTTGAGACCACAGTTGGCACCAAATCATTTCAATAATTAGAATTTCATCTGAATTTTACATGAATGCAGCACAAACCTTTTCTAAAACTGGTGGTAGATTGCAATTTTTAGTCAAGTATACTGATCTAATAAATGCAGCATTATTTCCATCTTTGCAGTGTGTTAATCTTCTATATGCACAAGAATTGTCTGATTACAGATACAGCCATTTTAATCTGAAGAACCCATAAAACATTTATACACATAGAAGTCAGGACCTTTGCTACAAGTTGAATAGCTAATTAGAGTGAATAGATAGTACAGCAAACTGGACTGTCTGAACATTGAATGAAAATCATACAAAAGGGATTAAAAAGGTTCTAAATGTTTTGTATAAGCTTAACTAAAACAACCATTTGAATAAAGAGATGGAATTATATTGAGTGAGGCTGATCCATACGTGACCCTGCTTCCAGCAAACACTTATGTCTGCTGCTCTGATGGTTCCTTGTAGCTGTGTGACTTGTTCGTCGCAAGGATAACTTGGAATTTTACATATAATCACTTAAACCAAATTGAGGAAGTTTGAAGTTTCCATTTGTGATATCTGGATGACTTAATGTATCAATGAGTGACCATTCTGAGTGACTATGTGCACCAACGCTGAGTTGAACTGTTTATTAGAAGGTCACAATGAAACGTTTCAACTGACTAATATGTTAAATTCTAGATGCCCCACTTATATAATTTGTTGCTAATTCTATGCATGTCTAAAACAGTTTTTTGATCATCTTTCATAGCTCCGTTCCACTCCCAAAAGATATTTATTTTTTCAGAAGAGAAAGAGAGTTTGCACTGAAAAAATGTTTACAGGTAAGTGATGGATACATCCTTGTAAAATATTTCATCAGAACATATTACAACGGATACAGAAACAATTTTCAGATAATGAGGACTATCCTAAGCATGCTTACTAGTGAGCTTTCTAAATAAACATGCTTTGAATATGCCTGACATTACATTTGGGAAGGGGGGGGTCATCTGGGAGGTTTTTGTAGGTTTAGTGGCACACAAATTGAGTGATTCCCACCCACAACACCCAATTGGAGCAAGTGAGAGCATGCTCACCTTTGCTAAGGATCTGTGAGGTAGATGCTTAAGTGTTCTATTGCTGTTCATATGGGAGCTGGTAGATATGGGGAGTGGAAGTTTCCAAAGATGGTCAGTGATAGGAAAGAGTGCTCACTGCTTATCTGTCCCATCCTGTTTTCTTCACTTTGTCTTGTGCAATAATAGATCAGTGAAGAACAAAACTGCACCCCCATTTGGGTTTTTGGAGGAGGAGAAAATGCATTTGACAAAGCCTTGGTTGCAGGGAAATGATGTAGTGCAGCTGTCTCTGTCAGCCCCATCTGTTTATGCAGTCCTTTTTAAACCCTGCATAGGGCAGTGATAGTTATCATACTCCACAAGTTTTTCCACTTTCTCAGACAGCCAGTAGAAACTATTGCCAGCACTGATTGTTCTCTGTGTTGGTCCCAAGGATAGGCTGGGCATTCCACCTGTGAACTGGCAGCCTAGTACTTTGGTGGGCACCTTGTGAAACCTGGCTGAGGTACCCTTAAGTTTGGGGCAGGAGATATGTAGGCTTCTTGTTCTGAGATTGTCAACATTCGTACCGAGAGTACCTTGCAAGGGCCAGCTCAAGATTTTGTGGCCTTTCTTGGCTGTCATGAGCCCCTCTCAGTTTGTGGTAGCCCCAGCACTTGAAAAATGTCTTGGACTTAATATTTTGCAGTGAGCCTTAGGGGGAAGTCTGGTTTGGGAGTTGGAGGTTCAGCCTGTGCTGTAGTTCGACCACTGTCTACTCAAAGCAACACTGAAGTGGCACTGGCACTCTTCAAGGTCAGGGGGCCAGTTAAAAATGGTCCACCTACAGAGACTCATGGATCCTACAAAATTTCAGAATGTGCTGGTTGATTTTAGGATCCCATTAGACAACTCTTTGAGGGCCATGCACATTTGGATAGCTCCTGGAAGTTATCAACAAGGCCCTTTCTTGCCCTCTCCCACCCTTCAAGTAGACCCCAGCCCCTTGGTTTTCCTGGGAGCTGCATGACCTGAAGAGGGCCAGGAAAGGCTAGAATGGTGCAGCAGAGTGTGAGAAGACCTATGAGGCACCACTGACAACAACAAAGGAATTTTACTTCTCTGCTACCATCGAATACTAATCAGCCTGACTCCTGACAAGACATGTCATGCTTGTGTGGAAAGGCTGAGGACTTGAAGGAAGTGATGGGGTTCACGTAACCCTGGCTGACATGGTTAACAGCAGTGGCATACTGGGCCTAAATGGCACCTGGGGGCATGACAGGCTCCCTGCATCCCCCTGCCTGGCTCCTTGCCCCCCTGCCCCACTTATGGGAGCTAGCAAGGAGGCCAGGGGGGGAGGTAGGGCTCGGTGGCACCTACAGGAAGCAGGCCTGGTATGGCTGGGGGGCTGGACTCAGTGGCGCCTGCTTGGGCTACCCACCATGGAGCCCTGTCCCTCCGTCCTCCCTTCAGGCTGGCTCCTGCCCTCCCCAGGCCCTGGGGAGGGCAGAAGTCAGCTTGCAGGGTGCCACCAAGCCCTGCCTCCCAACCTCCCTGTAGGCGGGCTCCTGGTCTTTGGCCTCTTCCTCTTGTGGGGCCAGGCCAAGGGGTGCCCGGCAGGCCAACGGAAGGCTTCAGTCTGTGGGGGGTGATAGGTGGTGCCCAGGGATACGGGGTTACCCGATGTCCCTCTGGCAGGTACGCCCCTGGTTAAGAGCCTAGGTGTTATATTGGATTCAGCATTATTTCTACAGAAGCAAATTCATTTCGCCCCAAAGATGGATTCCTACCTTGACTCAGCCCTGGCCACCTGGCTCCATGTCATGTTAACTTAATCCATCTTGAGTCTCAATGAGAGAGGTGGACCATAAATAATAAATAGATGGTAACCTCAAGATATTTATTTATTTGGTTCCCTTTCCCAACATTCGGGGCTCAGGCCGGCTTTCAATAGAATTCACAACAATTGAACAATATATCTAACATATAATTCCCAATTAACAAAACTCAATGGCATCTAAAACAACAAGGGAGACCTATCGGGGGGAAAGAATATAATAGGAAAAAACCTAAAACAATAATACCATAATAAAAAAGAAAAGAGGGGAGAGGGGGAGAGAGGCAGTAGGAGGAAAACTATCACAGTTCTCACCAAAGACCTGACAGTCTTGAACCAGGCCTGGCAGAATTGCATCAGGTACTGCAGGATCCAGGTTTTACTTGAAAAAGAGTTACTCCGTGTCAGGGCAGAGCTGAGAAATGTCTGGTCCAGGTTGAGGTCAGCCAGAAGATTTTTGGGCCAGGGACCACCAGTAAATTGTCACCTGATGAGGAAAGTGTTCTTTGGGGGTGTATTGGAAGAGGCCGTTCCACAGATGCAAGGGTCCCAGACCATTAAGGGCTTCAAATGTCACCAGAATTTTGAACTTGATTCAGTACTAGAATATTATAATGCGCTTTACAAGCATTTGCCCTTGAAGTTGTCTTGGAAACTCCAATCAGTACAGAAAGGTGCAGCTGTTTTACTATCAGTCTTGAGGTCATACCCATTCTGCAGTCAGTCAGTTGGCTACCTATCAGCTAGTAGATTCAATGCAAGGTTGTGATTATTACCTACAATGCCCATCATGGCCTTGGATGCACCTATGTACAGGAACCACTGTGTTTTACACTTGGAAATCTTTGTTGCATCTCAGAGAGAAAGCCAGGCTAGAAATAATTAATTAATGGTGATTACAGAACCAATTGTGCAATTTATACTCTCTGTCATAAGAATGGAGGATGGAGAACATTAACTGTAATAATCCCATATCATGCTTCAACAAGTTCCAGAAAAGAAAAGAGCAGGATGAATCTCACTTTCTGAGCTCTTAGCCTATAAATATGGGGGGGGGGGGGGGGGTTATACAGAGCCTGTGATGTCCAACTGCTCGATCAAAGGTGTCCTAAAAAAAACTCAGTTTCACTTCAAACTCTCAATGTCTGTTCTTTATAGGTAGCAGGTGCAAAACCACTTGTAATTCAAGCTGATGTCCTGCAGAGAGAGCTAGAGAGCTGTCTGAAAAGAGAATATACTTCTGCAAGCTTACCTTTGTTATTGCATCAGGTAATTTTGTTATCTTCATGTGAATTGAAGACCCATTTAGAATTTTTCAACATGAATGTTCTAAGATGGGTGAACATTATAGCTACTTATACCTTAAATAAGACTCCATACAGAAACTATCATGGCCTTAACTGCATATATAGAAAATGATACATGTTTTGTATTGGAACCTTTCTGCATAACTGTGTGTGTCACAAATACATTCGCACAAGTCAGTGTCTAAATCCCCCCAAATAATCCTATCAGTGAAGCAAATGGATGTGTAACATATAGCAAAGTGACTATCCTGTCTTAAAATAATTGTTTGCTAATTGTCAGGAAATTGGTTTAGAAGCAAATAAAGGGGATTCTCTCTATAATGGTCTGTTTACTGCTGGGCGGAGTTTGAAATCAGTGTTCTGCCAGTGATTGGGAATGGCAGAAAAGGAGCCGTGTGGAATTTTGGCAGAGAGCCAGAGAAAGAGAATGAAAGCTGGGAATTGTGTATGGGTTTCATTAAAAATAAGACCAGATTCCAAATTGTTGCTTAAGTGTGCCATGGGAGTCTATTTGCTGGTACTATACATATTTAAAGAAGATATTACAAGGAGATAAATAGTATTATGTTTCCTTGTTTGTGGACATTTCCTGCATCAGAGAAGTGGAAATGTCTAAAAATACCTGGACTCAGTATGGGGAAGGGAAGGGGAAGGGAAGCAGCGCAGATGTTTTGCACATTAAAATGGTGGTTGCAAATGCTGTTCAGCATCGAAATAGTACAGCAAAAACATTCTAAATAACTCCTTAGACTTATTTTAAAGCTTGTGCAACTCCAGTAGAATTAACTGGGTTTTGTTTGTTTTTTTGTCTTTGAACAAGTGAATTTCAATGCTTCTGATTCTGAAAAGCAATCTGCTATCATGCATTAAGAAAGTGGGAGGAGCTGTCTGGGAAAAATAAATCTAACAACTGTTGATGCTCACAAAAAGTGTCATGGTTGTTGACCGTGGATTCTTAAAAAATTAAATAGAATAAAATCAAAATTTCCTTAAATACAACGTTTTTGAATGATTTTACTGCTAAATATAAGCTTTACAGTCGCTAAAACAGAAGATTGCAGAGCCTTCATGGAATATATTAAAATGTTGTAAAATAGTATGGAGTAAGAGGAGGTACTAATTAACATCACACACGTTGAGCTCAATGGGACTTACTCCATAGTACATGTGCTCATGATTGCAACCTGAGGCTGAAATCCCAAGAACACGTTTCTGGGCATAAGTACCATTCAGAATAATGGGCACCATTGAATGTAATGGGACTTACTTCTGGAAGACCTACTTATGATTGTCTCTAAACCGTGTAACCCTTTTTATCACAACAAATTCATGGAGGATAGGTCCATCAATGACTGTTAGGAGCAATAAATGGTGTTCAGAGACTCCAAATGCTGATGATGGGACACAATTTGGAGTAGATTTGGTGTCAGTGCCATGCTTGTAGGACTTTTGAAGGTATCTGGTTACCTGTGGTGTGAAACTGTTGTTGTTCTTGATTATATTATTTGGTTTCCACTTTTTTGAGTATTAAGTGAAATATTTTGCAGTTGGAAAAATACAGTGGTAGTGCAATCTTTGGAAAGCCTTGCAGACTGTGTGTAACAAATAGGAAATAAATACATATTGGTCCCATATAAAAGCCATCAGTATCAAAGTACTATCCAAAATGGGGAGATCTGAAATAATCTTCCTGTTTCTGGTGGGTTTTCCGGGCTGTGTGGCCGTGGTCTGGTGGATCTTGTTCCTAATGTTTCGCCTGCATCTGTGGCTGGCATCTTCAGAGGTGTATCACAGAGAGAAGTCTTACACACTGTGTCTGGACACTGTGTAACAGACCTCTCTGTGATTAATATTAATTAATTAATTAATAAACAACAATAATAATAATAATAATAATAATAATAATAATAATAATAATAATAATAATAATAATAATAATAATAATAATAATAATAATAATAATAATAATAATAATAATAATAATAATGGTAATAATGTTAAATCAGACCATGCTATGATAGTTGGGGCAAAACATCAGTTGGTTGCATAGAATTTTTGTCATTTTAAAATAAATTTATTGAGAGTAAGGTATGAGTAAATGACTTGCTTTTCTTGCATATGTTACGTTACCTTGTTAGTACCCAGTGTGGGAGCAATTCCACAGTTTTAATATGTAGCTTTTTATAAAGTTTTTTACAGACAGAATCACCCAATTGGTGCAAAGCAAATATTTATACATGCTTAGATGGAAAAGATTTTGTCAGCACAGCAGTGTAATTGAGCAACTATATCCTTTCTACCAGGTATGTTATTTATTTATTTATTTATTTATTTATTTATTTATTTATTTATTTATTTATTTATTTGATTTTTTAAAATCACTGCTCATTCTAAGGGTCTCATGGCAATTTGAACCCTTGGAAAAATGGCTGTTTTGGAAGATGGACTCTGTGACATTATATCCAGCTGAGGCCTTTCCCTGCCACAAACACTATCTTCCTCAGACTCCATCTCAAGATTTCCTGGAATTTTCCTACAAGGAGCTGGTAATCCTAGACCTGGGCCCAATAAGACTTCCTTCAAAAGCCAAAATCAGGCCTGGAAAGAACCCTGCCCTCTCCCCCTGCCTTTTTATTCACAGAAATCCAGCTTTGAATTCTGTGGTTGCCTAGTGTAACGGGGACACTTATACTCAAGGCAAGGGAGAGATATGTTAACCCACCACTAGCCACCAATTGTTACGGGACGTGTGGCCTACAATCAAGGCTCCCACTAAACCAGGGGTAGGGAACCTGCGGCTCTCCAGATGTTCAGGAACTACAATTCCCATCAGCCCCTACCAGCATGGCCAATTGGCCATGCTGGTGATGGTCCCTGACATCGAGAGAAACACCCTGCACCAGGGGGTAGGGAACCTGCTTGCGGCTCTCAATTTCAGGAACTACAATTTCCCATCCCAGCCCTACCAGCATGGCCAATTGGCCATGCTGGTGAGAAACTGATAAGGTAATTCCCTGTTTATCTAAAACATAAGTTCTACATAAACTGACCAGTGGGGTTTCCTTTGCCGCCCAAAATATCCCAGGCTAGTGTTCAGGGATCTTCTTTTTTACTCTGCTGCCACCATTAAAGGGAAGGAACTAGGAATCCCAAAACTGCTGC
The DNA here is from genome assembly GCF_021028975.2 of Sphaerodactylus townsendi. Classification (NCBI taxonomy): domain Eukaryota; kingdom Metazoa; phylum Chordata; class Lepidosauria; order Squamata; family Sphaerodactylidae; genus Sphaerodactylus; species Sphaerodactylus townsendi. The sequence goes on along the minus strand of NC_059425.1, from coordinate 122,351,727 downwards.
TGGCTGCCAAATATAATAAGGGATCCCACCTCACATTCGCTCTTGGTCTGAGGGAAATGTTCTTCAGAGTCCCATATACAAAAAATGGAGGGAACTCAAAATTGGCTGGGATTCTAGTCTCTCAGACAGGCACTCTTCCACCTCTCACACACAAAAGCAGGCTGGCACGAGGGTAACTTGAACACAGTGAATTAAATTTATTTTACAAAAAAACAAAAGAAAGGTTTCTTAAACTGGTTCAGAGAGGTACTAACACTTGATGGTTTCAGAGAGGTTCTTTTCACTTAAAAGTTACAGAGCGTCATATGTTACTTAGGTTTCACACACACACACACACACACACACCTGCATGCATGCGCCTTGCGCCGCATGCGCCGCATACACTGCATACATACGCTTGCATACTTGTACATACGCTTACGCATACATACGCCATGCGCATGAGTATCTCTTCAGGAACAATTTTGGCTTTCATACACTTTGCTTTTCCTCACAGACAGACACTAGTCCTTTCTGATCCACAACCCACTGAATACACACACACACAGTCTATGCCCTGTGAGATTCTGGCATGCAAAGCCTCCCTCTCTCACACTACTCCCAAACTGGCCTCACTGCCTCTGGATTGGGCTTTTCCCAGAGTGGTGTTGTACAGGGGCAGGACAGACTCCTAGGTCTGGTCAGTGTCTACTGACAAGCCTCTGGCCGGCGCTTCGCTCTGCACCAAAAAGCCAGGGCCTTCCTTCCTCTCACAAGCTTCCTTTGCTTGAGGAGAGTCACTAGAATCCTGTCAAGCTATCTGAGCTTTGGACCAGAATTCCTTTTCACCAAGAGACAGAAGCGGAGAGAGCTTCACCTCCACATGACTCTGCTCTCAACTGAACATGAGCTGTTCTCTTCAGAACTCCAAACAAAGAACTGTCTGACAGGCTCTCTCTGTCTCTTCTTGTTTTATCTAGCAGCGTTTTAGCACCCCCTTTCATTGGCCATGGGCAACAGCGGCTTCCATCGACCAATCACCTTGCTTTTATTTAAATTAGGGCCTGCTGTCTTACTTTTACTGTCCTCCAGGCTTCTTTAAGCAGGCCTGCTTCACACCAGCCCTTCAGGGTGGGGCAAGCCTATTACATTTGTCCCCTGTCCCTAAAACATTGTGGATTACGAGGTTGCAAGCCTCGTTGCAGCAATGGGTGTGAATAAGAGCTTACACATTTTAACCAATTCTAAACATTTTTCACAAAACTTCACTTTTTAAATACCATTCAGTTCTTACCTTATAATACACTTACCATATAAATTCTTACCATTTACCACTGTGGCATAAAGCTACGAATTCTCCTTTAATCATTTTCCAGGTTTTTTAATGGATTCTTTTTCGATTTTACATTGTTCTGCACACTAAGGGCCCTTTTTGGGTTTATAGAAAGCTCTGTCTTCTAGTCACCAGATTTAAGTATCAAAAGGACCATGAGCAGATCTACTCAGAAAACAGATCTTTCTTGCTCTGTCTTCTCCCTGAAGCCCATTTTTCTCCTTATAAATACTGCTCCTGGGGATTAGCAGAAACTTGGGAACATCATGAGGTACAGTATAAGGCACTGACAATGGGATATAGACCATGACAGCAGTCATCTGTTTCAGCTGTTGAGAAGTTATCAGCAGGTAGTAGTCTTTAAGGATTCTAGATAGTACATTGATGCTAACTATAGCCTATGAAGTTAGCTCAGAAGACTTTAAAAACAAAATGCCTTTGCAGTGACTTTTTAATGCTTAGATTTTATTTTGAGGACAACACGAGACTGTAAATGTCTCACTCCTACTTTTGATTTCTCACCTCAAGGGAAAGGCTACCTTTCTGCATTTCTAGCTAACAAATAAGCAGAAAATAACACATCTTCTCTATCTGTTCCACCCTCTCCATAGAAACAGGTGGCTCACATTATGCAGGAATACAATGATGCAGTTCAAAGGGCGACAAGACTGTCAAAGGCACGAGAGAATTTCCTTTCAGGACAGGAAAATCCCACAAGTTTAGTGACTGAAGAAGATCTAGCTATTTACATACAATGGCTAATATGTCATCTGCACTCACTTAAGGCCATCCACAACTACCTTCAGGTAAGAAAATTGACTGTGAAAAATAATTACAGAACCTTTGAGCCACATTTCACATTATTAACCTTTGGAATCTCTAATCACAGCTGCAAAGGGCAGGACAAACATGTATCCCAGTTCAAGACTTTTGCCGATAATGGTGGGAGAAGGAAGGACTGGGACCTTTTCATTATTGTAACAAAACCCTGTTCAGAATTTTAGAAAATGAGAATGCTAACGGGATACCTTGGAACACAGTTCTTCCCTGCTTGTCATAAGTCAGGCACAGGATAATCAGAAAAGGCTGAGACTGATCCTGATCCAGAACTGGATAGTACTGGAAAAAGGAAGTGAAGCACCTGAAAATCTTTCCAACCCAATCACATGCTTAAATGCATGAAACACATAGTAGTGTTCATTGCGGGACATTGGAGAGTTCTGCGAGGCCTGCAAAACTGAGCTGTTCCACCAGGCTGGCGGGGGGGGGGGGGGCTGGCCGATGACCTGAGCCCTTCCTGATGGCCATATACCATCAGTTTCTCTTTGGCTGTCTGCCGGTCCCCTCCCAGGGTTAGAACTGGATGCCATCCACCAAATTGTGGGTGAGTTGTATCGCTGCTACTGTTTTTATTGATTTATATATTTTAATGATATTCAATGTTTTTGTATTTTGGTATTTATTGTCTGTACATCACTCTGAGCCCTTTGGGAGAGAGCAGTTTATTAAGTCGAAATAATGATGATGATGATGATGATGATGATGATGATGATGATGATGATGATGATGATGATGATGATGATGATGATGATGATGATGATGATGATGATGATAGGCATTTGAAACATCTTCGAATTGACAAAATTAACATCTGTCAAATTCAGAAGGCAACCCTGCTGGGATCCGCACGAATACTACGCCGATACATTACAACTTCCTAGGCTTCTGGGTGAGGCTCAAATTGTAATGAAGGCCAACAACCAGCTAAAGATCTGGCAGCTGTGAAATCTACAACAACAACAACAACAACAACAACAACAACAACAATAATAATAATAATAGTAGTAGTAGTAGTAATAATAATAATAATAATAACAACAACAACAACAACAACAACAACAACAACAACAACAACAACAACAACAACAACAACAACAATAATAATAATAATAATAATAATATGTGTGTATATATATGTATGTATGTATGTACACAACAAAGCACTGCAATGGCCCAATTTCTGGAGAAAATCAAAGGACAAAGTTGGACCATGAAAGAAAAGACCTGGCATGTGGTTAACAACTGAGGTACCTTTCTGAAAAAGGAAGCGGAATCCCTGGATTTTGAAGTTGCTCCAAGAGGCAAGCCATTAGAACAAATTCGATCAAGGCCAAATTCAAAAAAAATCCCTCGGACTGCATGCAAAATGCAGATTGTGCAAAGAAGCTGATGAAACTGTAGATCATGTCCTCAGCTGCTGCACAAAGATTGCCCAGACTGAGTACAGAGACACAACTCAGTGGCCAAGATGATCCATTGGAATTTATGCAAGAATTACAACATAAGAACAGCTAAGAACTGGTGGGAACATTGTCCAGAGAAAGTAATGGAAAATGAGAAGGTCAAGATCCTGTGGGACTTTCGAATCCAAATGGACAAAGTGTTGAAACACAATACACCAGACATCACCGTGATCGAGGACAAGAAAGTGAGCATCATTGACATAGCAGTCCCCGGTGACAGCAGGGTCATTGAAAAAGAACACGAGAAGGTCACTAGATACCACGATTTGAAAATTGAGCTTCAGCGTCTATGGCACAAACCAGCTGAGATTGTCCCAGTGGTAATCGACATGCTGGACGCCATCCCGAAAACACTAGGGCAGCACTTGAAACATCTTCAAATTGACAAAATTCACATTGGTCAAATTCAGAAGGCAGCCCTGCTGGGATACGCACGAATACTGCGCCGATACATTACAACTTCCTAGGCCTCTGGGTGAGGCTCGAATTGTAATGAAGGCCAACAACCAGCTAAAGATCTGGCAGCTGTGAAATCTACAACTACAACAACAACAACGATAGATAGATAGATAGATAGATAGATAGATAGATAGATAGATAGATAGATAGATAGATAGATAGATAGATAGATAGATAGATAGATAGATAGATAGATAGATAGATAGATAGATAGATAGATAGATACCATTCTATTAAAGCCCCATCAAAAGTTTCAAATTCCTGTTCCGCTCTTTTCAGTGTGTGGAATGGATCTACAATTTCTTACCTATAATCTAATGGTAACAACAGCAGTATTTTGCGGGATCCAGACACTAGAGCACCAGCAACCAGTACAGCAAGACTGTTCAGGAAAGTTACATCAGCGGCAACCCCTACAATTCCAGACAGATTGGTGCCTTGAACCCCCATCCCCTTGTAAGATAATGTCAGTGTGTGTTATTTGCCACTCCTTTATGAGTGTGTGTCATTCACCACTCCTCCTTTTTGAGGTGTAAATACATAACACTTTCAGTGGTCCATAGCTACTTTAGGTCCTCCTAAATATATCAAGAATGTGAAGCCTACTCCAGACAGTGGCCGGCTGTGGTTTTCTTCTAAGAAACTGTATTAACTGTATTTCTGTGATAGGGATGGCAACTCTAGAGGGTAAATTTCCTGTGAGGGAAAAGTAATGTAAAAACTGTTCCCATGGTTCTTTGGGTGAAGGCCCAAGAGCTGTGTTTCTTTAAAATCTTATTTATTGTATTTGTTCTTCATCTCACTTTCTCATAAAAACAAGATGTGTTTTCACACCTGTAGGTACTGCAGTACTTGCCTGTCACTCACAGGATGGAGGAGGCCATTGGTAGGCATCAAGGCCGTGATGATCAGGATAAAGACAAAGCTTTCAAAAAGCTGGACTCCTTGTCTTCTAATATGCAGTTCTTTATCTCACCCAATGCCGCAACCACAGATGGTAAGAAATAATTATTATATTCACATGCCTTGGAGTTTTTCTACAATGTGGCTATTTTAACACTAATTGTGCAGATGTTTGAGGGGTAAATACCTTCCTTTGAGGTTTGTTCCCTCTATTTGTATTCTACTTGTCTTCCTTCATGGAATTTAAGGAGACTTACATGCAACTCCTAAGGAGGTCTCGTGTCCAACTGGCCACATCCTGATCTGGTAAGCCAGAGGCGTAGCAATGGAGAAAAGCGCCCGGTGCACCGGTGCGTCCTCCGCCCACATCCCACCCAGGAACACCCTCACCATACCCCCACAGGGGCGTGCGCCCATGCTCGTGCTCGTGCACCCCCCGCTCCCTTGGAGCTACGCCTCTGTGGTCAGCTTTAAGAAGGTGAGTTTGTCATGCATCCTCTAACTACACCATGGGCTCAGCTTTTGTTGCAAAGGGAGTGTATTTTCCCAGCACTTAAACTGCACGAATGTAGGCTTAGGGTAATGCATTTATTCCCTCTGCATAACTGTCTAGTTACTTGACTGGAGTGGTTTGAACATTTTGCAGAAGCTCATGGTACATTTCTCACAAGATGTTGCGATTGTAGGGAATGCTCCAGGCCTCCTTAAATGGCCAAGACCAGAAAGAGGGGAGTGCATGTGAAATGAAAAGGGGGAGAAGATCTCTACTGGGGGGGGAGGACCTGGGATCTTGGGCTGATCTGACCCACTGAGACACCTAACATGAAATGAGAGACAGTGCTTCTGATCAGAGTGGAGAGGATTCCTTTCAAACCAGGGGCCTCAAAATATTCTCTCATATTGTGCTTCCAGACTCATTCTCACTTTGATGCACTTTTTTGGCCTCTTGACTTCAGTGTGCCATCTATTAGCAATGGACAAATGCCTTCATGTCAAACTCTCCCTGAATGCACGAAGTTGACCTATCAGGGAGAAGGCTTCTAGCCTTTCTCTTCTTGTATAAGCTCAGACAGGCAAGCAGTTCTAGTTCAAACAGTAAAATGCTACTGCTGTCTTCTGCTTTAAAAGAAACAATAGTTACTGTCACATATCATCTGAGCACTCTGAATCTAATTTGTTTTGATAGGTTGAATACTTATATAACCTTTGCTGTTGACTATATATTCTTCAAAAAAGTCCTTAAGTACTTTCATACAGCTGAAATTTGAAATATCTCAGCACAACAGAGTGAAGATCTGGACTCATGCTTTCTGATACCGAATCCAGTGCTCTCGTTGCTGTGGCAACAGTCAGCATTAGATTCTGAATGTGTTAGTTGTGATCATTTGAACAGGGATTGTGAGCCGATAAGATGTCCACATATTAGAAGACAAGATGTTCTACAGATCATTTGGAGAAGTCTAGAATTATATAAAGATTTGTTTTCAGAGGATTGTCCAATAATTTTGGATACTTGAGATGTTTGTTTGCAGAATTTCCTTTAAACACTACCCAATATTATATCTACATATCTGATAGTTACATGGGGGGCTTCATCTGCAGATACTTATATCTACTGATTGAGCCCACATGGAAAGAAGTGCGATTCTTCGTTAAACTTGGAGGATCCCCTACTGCAAGGCTGCAGAAAAATCTCAACCCTCTAATGAAAAGGTGTGTGGGGTTTAATGAATCCCAAAATGCAATGCTGCTGAAGTGTGGGAGGAAAAGAGGATTTGAAAAGCAGCACTGAAGAGCCCCGTACTGAGAGTTCAGACAACCACCATCACCACCACCTCTGCTTCTGTCCACAGTCTGACCAGTTAGAAACTGACAGGGAGGTTTTAAAAGGGTAGCGTAGCCATCCATTACAGAGGCTGGGGTGAGAATCGTCTCTCCCACTTGCAAAGCCCTGTTGTTGCTGGCTCAGCTGACTCTTTTAAAACATTCCAACGGGCAATTACAGAGCCTTACTAGAGGGGGAGAAGGATCATCGGTAGCTGACAGCTCAGCTGTCCCTTTGAAAACTTTCCCATTGGCTTCTAACTGGCCAGACTGTGAGGAGAAGCAGCACCTGGGGGTGGGGGTGGGGATTCTTTAGGAGAAGAAATAGAGAAAGGGAAGATTGACAGAGAAGGGAAGAAAGGGTAAAAGAGACCTAGGTAGGTTGACAAATCAGGGGAAAGGGAGGCGGGGGTGGGGAAAGAGGGAAGAAAATAGGAGGGTAAGAAAAGGGAAGGAAGCAAGGGGGGAGAGGGATGTACTCTCCGAAGGTTTCTTGTGGGTCCCCACTTGTGAGTTAAATTGGTTATTTGCAGCCATTTTCCCCACTGAGAAATTAAATCTAGATACAACCAGGTTTCAAAAGAATCGGCACCTTTTCATCAAGGTTTCACCCTCCCCTCTGCAGCATGTGTGTGATGAGGACATCACACTTTCAAACAGTCCATCAATTCCTACGATCATGTGATCGAATGTGCAGTCTGCTCAGCGGCTCTTTCTTCCTCGTCCTGATTGGCTGTTGCACTGTGTTGGGGCAGGGATATTTTTAAAACTTTTTTTTTGCGCAGCTACTGCACCACGCGCATATGTAGATAGGATGGTGGCTGTTTTTCATGCTAAGCTATGTTTATGTGCGACTTCGGTATTCTTTTTTTTAAAATATTTTTATTAGAGATTTAAAAGGAATGTTATACAGAGTTCTAGCAAACAACATAGAATGCCAAGTACACAATATTTTCTATATTGGTCCAAGGTCTTAAGGCTCTGTTGTTTGGGAAAAGGAACATAAGAACATAAGAACATAAGAACAAGCCAGCTGGATCAGACCAAAGTCCATCTAGTCCAGCTCTCTGCTACTCGCAGTGGCCCACCAGGTGCCTTTGGGAGCTCACATGTAGGATGTGAACGCAATGGCCTTCTGCGGCTGTTGCTCCCGATCACCTGGTCTGCTAAGGCATTTGCAATCTCAGATCAAGGAGGATCAAGATTGGTAGCCATAAATCGACTTCTCCTCCATCAATCTGTCCAAGCCCCTTTTAAAGCTATCCAGGTTAGTGGCCATCACCACCTCCTGTGGCAGCATATTCCAAACACCAATCACACGTTGCGTGAAGAAGTGTTTCCTTTTATTAGTCCTAATTCTTCCCCCCAGCATTTTCAATGGATGCCCCCTGGTTCTAGTATTGTGAGAAAGAGAGAAAAAATTCTCTCTGTCAACATTTTCTACCCCATGCATAATTTTGTAGACTTCAATCATATCCCCCCTCTCCAAACTAAAGAGTCCCAAACGCTGCAGCCTCTCCTCATAGGGAAGATGCTCCAGTCCCTCAGTCATCCTTGTTGCCCTTCTCTGCACTTTTTCTATCTCCTCAATATCCTTTTTGAGATGCGGCGACCAGAACTGGACACAGTACTCTAAGTGCGGTCGCACCACTGCTTTATATAAGGACATGACAATCTTTGCAGTTTTATTATCAATTCCTTTTCTAATGATCCCCAGCATAGAGTTTGCCTTTTTTACAGCTGCCATGCATTGAGTTGACATTCCCATGGAACTATCAACTAAGACGCCTAAATCCCTTTCCTGGTCTGTGACTGATAGCACTGACCCCTGTAGCGTGTATGTGAAGTGTGCATCACTTTACATTTTGCTACATTGAACTGCATTTGCCATTTCTGGGCCCACTCACCTAATTTATCAAGGTCCGCTTGGAGCTCTTTGCAATCCTTTGTGGTTCTCACCACCCTACATAATTTGGTATCATCTGCAAACTTGGCCACCACGCTACCCACCCCTACTTCCAGGTCATTTATGAATAGGTTAAAGAGCACTGGTCCCAAAACGGATCCTTGGGGGGACACCACTCCCGACATCTCTCCATTGTGAGAACTTCCCATTTACACCCACTCTTTGTTTCCTGTTTCTCAACCAGTTTAATCCATAGGAGGACTTCCCCTCTTATTCCTTCATTGCTGAGTTTTCTCAACAGTCTCTGGTGAGGAACTTTGTCAAAAGCCTTTTGGAAATCCAAGTAGACAATGTCCACTGGTTCCCCCTTATCCACATGTCTGTTTACACCCTCAAAGAACTCTAGTAAGTTTGTAAGACAGGATTTGCCTCTGCAAAAGCCATGCTGACTCTTTCTCAGCAGGTCTTGCTTTTCTACATGTTTTATAATTTTATCTTTAATGATAGATTCTACTAATTTACCAGGAACAGATGTCAAACTGACTGGCCTGTAATTTCCCGGGTCCCCCCTAGATCCTTTCTTAAAGATTGGTGTGACAGTGGCCATCTTCCAGTCTTCAGGGATGGAGCCTGATTTCAGGGATAAGTTGCATATTAAAGTGAGAAGATCAGCAATTTCATGCTTGAGCTCTTTAAGAACTCTTGGGTGAATGCAATCTGGGCCAGGGGATTTGGTAACATTTAGTTTATCAATGGCTGCCAGAACTTCTTCCTTGTCTACCACTATCTTCGCTAGTTCCTCGGATTCGCCTCCTAAGAAGCTTGGTTCAGGTGCAGGAATGTTCCTCACCTCCTCTTGGGTGAAGACAGATGCAAAGAATTCATTCAGCTTCTCTGCAATCTTCCTGCCATCTTTTAGCACACCCTTTGTTCCTTTGTCATCTAACGGGCCTACCGCTTCCCTTGCTGGCTTCCTGCTTTTGTTGTACTTGAAGAACTGTTTGTTGCTGGTCTTGATGTTCGCAGCCATGCGTTCCTCATAATCCTTTTTTGCCTCCCTTACAGCTAACTTGTTTCTCTTTTGCCACCATTTGTGTTCCTCTCATATTCTTCATCAGCCAAACTGGACTTCCATTTTCTAAAAGACATTTTATTTTTTCTGATAATTTCCTCAACCTCTCTTGTTAACCATGGTGGCTTTCTTTTGGACTGGGCGCTGCCTTTTCTAACCTGTGGAACACATTCCAGCTGAGCTTTTATTACTGTGTTTTTAAATAACCTCCAAGCATCCTGGACAGTTTTGACTCTCTTGATTTTCCCTTTCAGCTTCCTGCGCACTATCCCCCTCATCTGTGAGAAATTTCCCTTTCTGAAGGCGAATGTAACTACATTAGTAGTTGCCTCTTGTTCGCATGCTGAGATACTGAATCTGACAGCATTGTGGTCGCTGTTCCCTATCGGCTCAACAACATTGACTTCCTGCACCAGGTCCTGGGTCCCACATAGAATTAGATCTAGGATCACCTCTCCCCTGGTTGGTTCCACAACCATCTGCTCTAAGCCACAGTCATTTAGCATATCCAGGAATGCTCTCTCCTTACTATGACCTGAACATGCATTTTTCCAGTTTTAATTTATATTTTATCTTAAACCTTTGTATTTGTATACCTTTTATCTTAAACCTTTGTATTTGTATACCTTTTATCTCAGGTTTTTTATTGTGTTATGATTATTGTTATGCCAAATAAAGGCTTATTATTATTATTATTTTTCCAGTTTATATGCGGATAGTTAAAATCACCCATTACCACTACATTTTTGTTTTTGTTGGCCTCTCTAATTTCTTTTTCCATCTCAGAATCCTCTTGTGCACTTTGGTCAGGGGGACGATAATATATTCCTAATATTAAACTGTCCTTCACACCTGGTATTGATATCCACAGTGATTCTGTAGGGGAACCAGCTCCCCTTGCATTGTCTATTTTATGTGATACTATGCTCTCTTTGATGTAAAGGGCAACTCCACCCCCAATGCGCCCTGTCCTATCCTTCCTATAGAGCCTGTAGCCTGGTATAACAGCATCCCACTGGTTCTCCTCATTCCACCATGTCTCTGTAATGCCCACTATATCAAAGTCCTCCTTCAAAACTCTGTACTCTAGCTCCCCCATTTTAGGTCGAATGCTTCTACTATTAGCATAGAGACACCTGTATACCCTGTCTCTGTCCTTAACCTGGGATTTATGTGCTTTACCCTCAAGTCTTTTGTAGACACTATCCCTTGTCACAGGCACATTGCTATGTTCCTTGCTTGTATGTGGTTGATTTAGAAAAACCTCCCTCTCTGTCTGCATCCCCATAGATACTGTATTCCGAACCGAAGTCACCTCAGCTCCTGTCGGCTTTCCCCCAGTGATCAGTTTAAAAGCTGTTCTGCCACCTTTTTAATGTTGAGCGCCAGCAGCCTGGTTCCTCTTTGGTTAAGATGAAGCCCGTCCCGTTTGTACAGGCCTGCCTTGCCCCAAAAGGTTCCCCAGTTCCTGACAAATCTGAAACCCTCTGCCTTACACCACCTTCTCATCCACGCATTGAGACCCTGTATCTCCGCTTGCCTAGCTTCGGCCTCTGGCTGTGGAACGGGTAGCATTTCTGAGAATGCCACCTTGGAGGTCCTGGACTTCAACCTGTTTCCTAGCAGCCTAAATTTAGCTTCCAGAACCTCCCGGATACATTTCCCAATGTCGTTGGTGCCAGTGTGGACCACAACTGCTGACTCCACCCCAGCACTGTCTAAAAGCCTATCTAGATGAAGCGTGACATCCGCAACCTTCGCACCAGGCAGGCAAGTCACCATGCGGTCATCACGCCTCTCACAAACCCAACTCTCTACATTTCTAATGATCGAATCACCCACTACAAGGAGCCCCCACCTCCCCGAGGGGTATCCTCAGTGCGAGAGGATAGCTGATCACCAGTTAAGGAAGGGATCCCATCTAAGGGAGCATCTTCCACCACCTCAGACTGGCACCCTCCGTCCCCAAGACCTTCATTCTCCATGACATCTGAAGAGATGTCACCTTGGGAGTGGGACCCGGCTGTTAGGTCCCTGAAAGCCTCGTCTGTCACTCTCTCTGCCTCTTTCAGCTTCTCCAGGTCTGCCACCTTGGCTTCAAGAGAACGCACACATTCCTTGAGTGCCAGGAGCTCATTGCAGCGAGGGCACACCCACGACTTCTGTCCTAGTGGCAGATAGTCATACATGTGACACTCAGTGCAAAACACTGGAAAGCCCCCACCCCCTTGCTGGCTTTCTGCCTTCATATCTGATTTGTTTAGATATTTAAATATTAAGCTTTTAGTCACTGCCCCCCGCCCCCCCGGAGCTATCTGCACGTACTATCTGTCAAATATGTCCTTATTAATTAAAAAAACAAAAAGATTAAAAAATTAAATAAAAATTGCGTGCGCCTTACAAGGAGAAAAAGAGATAACCCCTGTTAAAATACACTGTTTTAAAAGCTGTGGCTATGAGAAAAGCCCTCCAAAATGAACACCAGCAGGTCACTCTGCTCTTCCTGGCCAAGTCTTCTGCTGCTACTCCTCTCTGCTGGTTCCAGAGACTGAACTAAAGCCCCACCTCTCAGGACAAAAGCTCCACCTCTCAGGACAAAGAGGAACAAGAGATGAACTCTGTTAACCCCTGTTAAGCCCCACCTTCCAGATTCAGCAGCCTTAGCTCACAGGAGCCTTACAAGGAGAAAAAGAGATAACCCCTGTTAAAATACACTGTTTTAAAAGCTGTGGCTTTGAGAAAAGCCCTCCAAAATGAACACCAGCAGGTCACTCTGCTCTTCCTGGCCAAGTCTTCTTCTGCTGCTACTCCTCTCTTAAGGAAGGGGGAAGAAAGGGATAAGAGTGAGAGAGTTTACATAAAATCATAACATCTCGCAAAAGCCTAAATAAAGAAGAGAGAGGCCATATCAATTCTTGAAAAGGATTTGTGTCTGTTGGAAAAAAAAGTATACTCTCTAGAATTTCCATTTTTTTTCTCTCCAGATATCTTTAAGACATAATAACTCTGTGCAGTCTCTGAATGATCTCGGTAATAAACAGGCTTTCCTATTTTTATAGTTTTGTCTTTTTTTTGTTTGTATTTGTTTGTCTTTATTGTAATTTAATACACCATTAAAGTCTCCTATAAGTATAATGTTATCATTGTGATAATCCAGCAGTTGGTGGGGTTTTTTTTATAAAAATCTGCTTTTCCATTATTTGGGGCATAAATACCAACGACTAATATGGAGATACCTTCCCAATTTATTTCCACCCCTAATAATCTAGCTTCTGAATCTCGGAATATTTCTTTTGGGGTTAACTTTTGTTTTATATACTTCGGTATTCTTTACCCATGCAACTGTGCTGGCACAAAAGTGTAATTTTAGTTAACAGTTGCCACAGAAATCATGTTCCACTCAGCCGCATTTCCACGTAGCCTCCGCTTGTGCGAAACAAAAAAAAGGGCTGCACATGAATCGCACACAGCCCACTGCACTCTGATTGGCTGGAAGGCTCTGCATCACTGCTAACAGCGAGAAATTAAATTTAGATTGAAACCCCGATCCTCCCCACCGATCTGGATTCGGTGCGTGTTTTTAAAAAGGTGCACTTTCATGCAGATTCTGAAAAAACACGCGGTCAGGGGGAGAGGGAGTGCCAGAACCCGGATGAATCCGTGTTTGGCAATCAGGCAGTGGGGAGTTCTTGCTGAAACCTGGTTATTTCGCATGAGTATCACACGATTAATTGACCATGGGGAATTGACCTATGACTGGCAACCTTTCAAACATCTTAAATCCAGTGAAAACAGTGCCATATTTTTAAAGTATGGACTGCAGCTTTGTTTTTGAAACGATATTTGTTGTTACTGCACAACAATAAGAAATATGGCGCCATCACCCTGCTAATAAGCTCCCTAGCACCAACTAGAGAATTAAATAGTGGCAAGATTCAGGCCGTTTTTGCACAGTGCAGTCTGGAATTCTTAACGATTCTCGAAGCTGAACTGGGTCTGCTTCTGCATTTTCCCTTTTCCCCGCAGCTTTAAAAAAACCCACCAAATTGGAGGTTCTTTTGAAACGCCCCTGTGTGAATCTGCTTGCCTCTTTCTGCTTCCACTGCTGTGAAAATATCACGGCAGCAGAACCGGGGCCCTTTTTCCTGCCTTGCTGCTCTGGCCTGCCCCGCCAATCAACAGGTGTGGGGTGTTTGACAGAATTGGCACCCTCCGCCCCCCTGTCTAAAATCCATGTGTGTTTGAGAGAATCGCCCCCCTCCCATTCGGGGCACTTTCAAACACTTTTCCCATCTAAAATCCATGGTTTCTCCTTCACGCCCTGGGATCATGCGGAAACAGCAGGGGCATTACATACTAGCCCTGCCTCGACTCCTGGAAAGAACCGGGGAGCCGTGCAGAGTAAAAAACCAGGAAAAAAGCACCGCGGCACATAAGATCCCTGGGCATTATGATCGTGCAAAAATGGCCTCAGAATCTGGAAATCCTGTGAAAGGACTGCAATGACCTTATGACTGTTGCAAATACACTATAAGATGCAACAGACCTTGAGCAAATATCTGTTTGGAAAATGGAAAGGATTTTTAGGGAGGTGAAGAGACTTGCTTCTTTGCTGTTTATTTTTCATGACAAGTTCATTTTCTTTACAGTGTAAAATTCAATAAAGCTTCCACCTTCATCTGCTTTAGTGGTCTGAACTCTGTAGACTAAATAGAAAAAGATTAAGCAAAACATTAAAAGCAAAGATAGAGGGAAGTGTAGAATAAGGGCACAGATGGCCCATTACTGCCAAGAAGTGAAATAATAAATTAGATTACATAGAGCTCTACAAATCCTCATGAGCCTTGTTGAACTTTAGCAAGTTGTTGCATGGCTATTAAAATCATCCGTGCATCAATAAAACTGGTAGGCAACGGACATCTGTGTGATATAATTTTATTTAGGCTTTGGGAAGTATAACTTGGAAAAAGTCCTTCAAAAGATTTTTTTAAAGAACACAGAAGAAAAGAAGTAATGTTCTTGGACAAGCATCCAAAATGTTTGGGGCAGGAATGCTATCTATATAAGGATACACTAACCAGGGGATGCACAGACAATTCCAGGCATCAGGAGCATCAAAAGCAAAAGGGCACAGTTATTTAAAACAGCAGGAAACTTGCCGGTGGTGGTGATACTAGAGAAACAAAGGACCGTGAGTTTGAGAGCAGAAAAACAAAGAGAAGAATGGCAAAATTTCTGCCACAGAGGCCGGGCAGTCACAGAACATTGCGAGTGTCTAAGCCAGGCATTGTCCTGCAACGAAAAAGAAGAAGAAAAAGAAGGAGGAGGAGGAGGAGGAGGAGGAGGAGGAGGAGGAGGGGAGTAGTAGTAGTAGTAGTAGTAGTAGTAGTAGTAGTAGTAGTAGTAGTAGTAGTTTGGATTTATATCCCCCTGTAGATATTCTCTGTAGAATAGATACTCCTGTAGAAGAGTCAAAGGGGCTTACAATCTCCTTGCCCTTCCCCCCTCACAACAAACATCCTGTGAGGTGGGTGGGGCTGAGAGAGCTCCAAAAAGCTGTGACTAGCCCAAGGTCACCCAGCTGGCATTTGTGGGAGTGCACAGGCTAATCTGAATTCCCCAGATAAGTCTCCACAGCTCAAGCGGCAGAGTGGGGAATCAAACCCAGTTCCTCCAGATTAGAATGCACTTGCTCTTCACCACTGCGCCACAGGCAGCATCTTCCTGGGCAATCCCTGGAGATGCAGAGGTAATTTATCCTGGGCTCTTTGGTTTAAGAAGAAATTATGTTTGATTTCAGTTTCCAAAGAAAGTGGAGAGTTTGCTTTCCTTGCAAAGGTGGCCAACCCTACAGACATGAGAAATCTGTGTCAAAGGCCAAGCCAACCACAAGTCAAGTCCTGTGCTTCAAGGAAGGATCACCCAACATCTGATTCCACAAGATAACTTACATAACCATAAAACATGCTGCCTAAATATCTAGAATTGTGTAAATTAAGCTGTGGAATCAGATGCTGAATGATCCTTCCTTGAAACACAGTCCATTGGCTAAAAGTTCACAAATTCTGCTAACTGCAGAGATCAAGGCTGTGTAGCAGGAAGGAAGGGTAGAAAGGAAAGTGTTGCTTTGGCTTAGGTTTTTTAGGGCCTGTAGATTATGGGCACCACAGTTCAAGAAGGATATTGACAAGCTGAAATGGGTCCAGAGGAGAGCAGCCAAAATGGTAAAAGGTCTGGAATCCATGTCCTGCGAGGAGAGACTTGGGGAGCTGAGTATGTTTAGTGTGGTGTAGAGAAGGTTAAGAGATGACATGATAGCCATATTTAGATATTTGAAGGGATGTCATGTTGGTGAGGAAGCAAGCTTGTTTTCTGCTGCTCCAGAGACTAGGACCGGAAGTAATGGGTTCGAGGTGAAGGAAAAGAGATTCCACCTAAACATTAGGAAAAACTTTCTTACTGTCAGGGCTGTTTGACAGTGGAATGCACTACCTCTGAGTGTGGTGAAGTCTCCTTCTTTGGAGGTTTTTAAAGAGAGGCTGGATGGCCATCTGTCAGGAGTGCTTTGATTATGTGTTCCTGCATTGCAGGGTGTTGGACTTGATGGCCCTTGGGGTCTCTTATAACTCTATGATTCTATGAGCTGGAGAGCCTGTTAATGAGATCTTGCTAATGGGGAGATATTTCAAATACAGTGGAACCTCGGTTTTCATCGGTTTTGTTTTTCATCGATTTTTTCAGTGAAAAATTTGTCTCAATTTTCATCGATTTGCCTTGGTTTTTATCGATTTGCAGTAAGATGCAGGGGTTTGTGGAGAAAAATCACCCGGACAAAGCTGTTGCAGGCCGTGTCGGCAACTTGTTTAAAATGTCTTGCCCCATTTCAGACAAATCTTAAAGAGGCATCAGAAACAGACTTCTTTGGACAGCTTTCTGGTGCGACATTGGTCCACTGGCTCTGAAGCTGGTCCTGGTGTTATTGTTTGTTACTGTTTTCAGCATTAAACACTATGTTTATTTACCAAAAATGTGTTTTTGTATGTTTTTTGGAGTGCCTAGAATGGATTAATTGGATTTACATTGATTCCTATGGAAAAGTTTGCCTCCGTTTTCATCGGTTTCGGTTTTCATCGATTCTTTTCGGACAGATTACCAACGAAAACCGAGGTTCCACTGTATTAAAATATTCAAAGCATATGTAGCATTTTAAAAATTGTTTCAGAAACTGCTGACTCTCAAGGTTTTGCATGACATAACTTTTCCTGTCCTGCATAACTTTCTCCGCTTCCAGGATTCCCATCGAGGGAAGCCACCTCTGCACTTCCCCAGCACAGAACAGACATTGATGATCTGAAGCCCCAGCTCAGACTTTTGCTTTCTCAGTTTGGGATCAGCTACAACGTAGAAGTCCTGAGGCATTCTGCTGATGAAATTGAACTTTTTTCTATGGTAATTAAACAGTCCAATCCTGCAATCAAAATATATCTTATAATTCAGCGCGGCTTCAATTAGTCAGCTGGAGAGCATCAAGGTTTCACGAATCTTCATTTTCTCCACCCCCAGATAATAACTGTGTGTGGAAGATAATTGTGTGTAGAAATCATGATGGCAAGAGCTCTCAGCCTGAACTGTACTATGTAAAGGCTATTATGCTGGCTCTAAACTTGGGACTATAGCTGTACAGTACTTAGAGGGGAATGATAGAATTTGGAGATGGATGCACAGCAAGCTGTGTAGCCAAGCTCCAACATAAATCCTTCCTCCATAGGATGGAAGAATTCCTGTGCTGTCTGGTTAAATTCCTTTTATTCACTCTCATTTGCTATTTTTGTGGATAGGATGTATGTATGAGGCAATATCATCTTCAGGACTAATTTCCCCCCTCCCATACGTGCATCACTTTCAGAACTTCTACCCTGTTTCCCCGAATATAAGACATCCCCTGAAAATAAGACGTAGTAGAGGTTTTGCTGAAGTGTGAAATATAAGGCATCCCCCGAAAGTAAGACGTAGCAAAGTTTTTGTTTGGCAGCATGCTCGACGAACAGAACACAGAAAAATAAGACATCCCCTGAAAATAAGACATAGCGCATCTTTGGGAGCAAAAATTAATATAAGACACTGTCTTATTTTCGGGGAAACACAGTAACTGTTTCTAATGTTCTTTTCTTAAGAGATAGTTTTGTGAATGCTTCTACTTTGTCATGTTTCACTTCCCTACTGCTTGGCGTGGAGGCTATAAGTTTGCTTCCTGAAGGTGGGAGGGGAATAAATTATTTAGAAAGTCCCCCAGTCCAAATCCCATTCTACGTGAATTATGTAAAGTTTCAGACTTGATCAGACCAGTTTTCTCATCTTCCCCTTCTTTTCTTTTAACTGACTCCTTTTAATTGACTCTCAACTACTCTCAACTCTTTGTGCCCCTGAAAGCCCAGTTTGTCCTGATGAAGGCCTTTTAGCTTTTTCTTCTGGTTAATTGACAGTCACTTTTTTCTACATAGTTGTGCAGTCTACCAAATATGACAATTGTGGGAATGGCTTTCTCTACATTGTTCATAATACAATGTTTAAAGGAAATTGTGCTTCTTCTGTCATCTGGTGGGCATCTTAGGTCACACAGAAGTTTCATAGCATCTTCAATAAGCAGCAGACAATGAGAACATTTCCTGTTTATGATTCTGGAACACCTGGGCTAGAAACGTGGGGTATAGTAGACCCCAAAATGGTGCTGAAAAAGAAAGCCAACTGGATTCCTTTTATAAAGGTAAATAAAAATGTATTGGAATTGATAAATTGCTTAATAAGGCCCTAGAAAGTTGTGTTTGTGTCTCCAGCTTTCCAGAGTACATCCTTAGAAGTACTTAATAATGACTTATTATGTACTTGTATTAAATACTAGTGAATGTAACAGTCTCAAACCAGGTCTCATGTGCAGGAACAGGTTGTTCCCATATTATTTCATGGAAGGTCCTTCCTACCAAACATATGATAGACACTGTTATTTCTGTTATTTTTGGATAGAGGAACCTGAGGGTGCCTGGGTTCAGTCCCTGGAATGATCATTGGGGAGAACATGTACCAGTCAGGTAAGGGTGGTGGGGAGATATATATAGGTGATTTGCATATAATACTCTGGAAACCTGGATCACAAATAAATATCCTGTGTGCTCACCCCACTCCACTCAGCCCAGCACCCTTTTGAACCCATTAGTATCAAGAGGGGCAACACGAATGTATCTTGGGGGGAAGCAGGGGGGTGTCTCACAACCCAGGCGCTATTCATCTTGGTCACATGGGGAGTGCATTTGGCCATTTGCACCCTCCCAGCAGACCAGGAAGGACAAGTAGGGGCCGGTGAGTCTGCTGCCGCCTGCCTCACACAGACAGAGAGGCAAGACAGTAAGGCCCTTTCCGCACACGGGTGGAAACGAGCCTCCACTGGCATAATTTATGCCAGTGGAGGCTCGGGGTCTGTTCGTACGCTAGCGTGCGAGCAGCCCCCACTCCCCCACAGCAGGAGAAGCGGCTCTGCACAGAGACTCCTCTTGGTCAGCCCCCTCCAGTGGGGCACTTCCAGTGGGGCACTTCCAAGGCTTCCCGATTGGCCCAGGGCCTCAGAGAGGGCTGCAGATGGCTCAGCTCAGAAGCCTGAGGCTCCAAGCACAGAAGCTGCATTGGGTCCCAGTCAGGGAGGCAGTCTCCTCCCCAGGTGCCCACAGAGCTGTTGCACTGCCGGGGGAAGGGCCTCCTGAGCAAGAAGCATCCTAGTCCCTGTGCTTGGACTCAGAGGAGGAGAGACTTTCCTCTGCTTGTCTTCCCTTCCTTTGCCACCAGCCAGTTAGCTTCCATCTGGTCAAAGTTCTCAAAGTATCCTGATCGAAAGAAGTAGGAAAGAGAAATCAGGCTGAAGGCTGCCTACCCTCCTTTCCTCAGAAGGGGAGGAAGAGTAAGCTGTGAACGGTGTTCTTTTTGGACTGGGGTGGCTGGGAGCTGGCGCCTGTGCATGGGCACCTGGAGGGGGGAGGGGATGGATTAAAAAAAAGGGGCGCAATTTCAGTGCTCGCCGTGGGCACCATTTGGTGATTTCCTCACTGGCGATTAATCCTGGGATAGTCACTCGAAAAAATCCAGGTTCCCTCGAGATCTCCTCACAGCCGAACCGTGGAACACAGATCAGTCCCGTTTCTGGCTCCCCCCCCCCCTTATCACAGGATTTTCCTGGACCTGCTTGTATATGTACCTTTTTGGGGAAAAAACACTCCAATGGGAGCCAATAGGAGATGGGGGCGACACATTTGAGGGTCCATAACTTCGAACCCCATGAACCAAACTTCAGCAAACCTGGGTGGTATCATCAGGAGAGTCTCCTACTGATACCATCCAGGTTTTGTGAAGTTGGTCCAGGGAGTCCAAAGCTATGGACTCCCAAAGGGGGTGCCCCATCCCACATTTTTCCAATGGGAGCTAATACACGTTTGAGGCTCCATAACTTCGGCCCCCATGAACCAAACTTCACCGAACCTGGGTGGTATCATCAAGAGGGTCTCCTAAAGATACTCTGAAATGTTGGTGCTGCTAGCTTAACAATTGCACCCCTGACAGCAGGCATCCCCCCCCCCCCAAGAGACAGGGCTAGATGTCTTCACTAGAAACATGCTGCAGTGGGGATGTTGGAACCTGGATGAAAAGGTGCTGATTCTTTTGAAACTTGGTTGTATCTAAATTAAATTGTCAGTGAGAGTTCGGCCTTTGTTGTCAGGGCAACCTGCATAATGAGAATGGCTACACAATCTGAATTATCTTCACTGATCACTAGATCTTCATGATGAGAAAAAAGTTATACTTCCTGGATCGTCATTTTTCTCAAAACATGTAGCATTTTTGGTTTCTTGTTTTGGTCACGCAGATTAAACCTAAAAAAGATCCATGGCAAGAAAAACTGATGATGAAACTGAAACAATGGATAAAAGTAGATGAACTGCTACAGCTTCAATCAAAGTTTTTAGCGGTAAATAGTATAGAGCCGTTTTTTCATTGCAGCCTCTTTTGTGGCTTGAAAATACTTCTTTATCAATTTTTGTGTCCAATTTATGGTGAATGCTAAATGGTGTGAATATATGCTAAGTGAAAAAAGCAACTGAAAGTATGTCATGATGACATTCAGAAATAGAAAAAAGCATAATGTAGGGAGGTAGATATTCTGTAGATATTACAGTCACTTTGTTTACTCAGGATGTAAGGGTGTTTCTTTTGAACATTCTCCTTAGCCATCCTATACCTGAATACTGTTTACATTCAATACTGCTTATACATATATCATTCTCCTTAACATTCAGTTGTGTTTGATGTTCTTGTAATGTTGTCCTGTTTTCAGCACACAAGGACAGGGTTCTCCCCAGCCCTTATCAAGTTGAAATGTTTTATAGTCATTTAAATCTTGCAGATGCTACTTGTATATTTCTCCTTATCAATCTCCTTTTAGAACGTTAATTCCCTCCCCACCCTCCACTCCCACCCATGAAAGAGATACATGAAAAAGTATTTTTGAAAACAGATCAATACCATGAATAAACAAATGCTTTTTCATTTTTCTTACATAGAGAGAAAACTTGCAGCCATGTTTTCTGCTGAGAAAAAAGGAAGTGTCTGTTGGGTTATGGAAGCTGCCATGCTTTTAAAACAAAATGTGTCCCCCCCCCATCCAGATGTGTATTCTATTTTAATTGTAGTTTTTATGGATATACCTTTAAATATGCTGCTATAATTTGAAATTAGGTTTCCAATGCGAAGCATGCGATGGAGGCACTCCTGAAGCATGCAGCTGCAGCAACAGAGAAAAGGCCAACAACATCAACTTTTATGACTTCTGTTAACTTAGAACAATATGATGAAATCTGGAAAAAGATTTATTGCTGCCCAGAACTCTCTCTGGTAATATCCTATGGTGATATCTTTTGACGAACTGGTATGATTTGCAATGCATGTATGACTTATGCCAATTTTACAATTATTCATCTGAATCGATTGTGCACCTCTGAACAATTCAGTGTTTCAGAATAGGATCTGTCTCTACCCAGCCCCCCCCCCCCCCACACACACACACAGTATTTTGGCTTCTCTGAGTGATTCTCATACTTGTGGTTTAAAAGTGGTTAGAAATGTGCAAACTGAAATAGAAACAGTATATCTTTTATTGGAATCTGGCTAAAAATCACAAAGAAATGAGCTAGCTTTTGACTTTTGCTGACTTCTTCCTCAAGCTGAATGTTAAACAAAAAAAAGGGAAGGAGGGAGAGAGAGAGAGAAAAATATTCTGATAAACAATGTGTTGGAAGATCAGTCTACATTATAATCTATATATATAAAAAGCTAACCGTGTATGTGTTGATGACAGGGTACCTCAGTAACTGCTGGGCCAATTCCTCTGAAAATTCCCAGCCACTATAGTCAGTCAGGCGAGAGTGTTTTCAGATGTTCACATACCTGAAATTTCATACCTGGCCCAGGTAAAAACGCCTTTTTCCTGGCGCTCCCTGGTGAAGGACAGGGAGGGGCCTGTGTGTAACTGTCACTCTTAGAATGTTCGTGCTGCTTAGAATGTTCAGTCAGACGGACAGAGATGAGCAGTGGAAACAGCACATAGGCAGTAACTCGAGTGGAAGTGAAACACATACACACACATACACACAAGGGAGAGGGGAGGAGGAGAAGGAGGAGGAGAGGAAGAAGAGGAGGAGGAGGAGTAGGAGTTTGGATTTATATCCCCCCTTTCTCTCCTGCAGGAGACTCAAAGGGGCTGACAATCTCCTTGCCCTTCCCCCCTCACAACAAACACCCTGTGAGGTAGGTGGGACTGAGAGAGCTCCGAGAAGCTGTGACTAGCCCAAGGTCACCCAGCTGGCGTGTGTGGGAGTGTACAGGCTACTCTGAATTCCCCAGATAAGCCTCCACAGCTCAGGCGGCAGAACGGAGAATCAAACCCGGTTCCTTCAGATTAGATACACGAGCTCTTAATCTCCACTGCCACTGAGAGGGAGGGGTGGCATCAGAGATGGGATCCAGCAGTTTCTCACAGGTTCCCGAGAGTAGGTTACTAATTATTTGTGTGTGCCGAGAGGGGGTTACTAATTGGTGATTTTGTCACGTGATTTTTGCCTTAGTTACGCCCCTTCTCTCAGAAGTAGCGCGCAGAACTTGAAGCAGTCTAGCAGGAGGTGCACCAGTGTGCGTGGCAGCCTGCGCCTGCGTGCATTCGTTTCCCACCCAAGGACCGGCACAGCAGCTGCGTCCTTGCCACAGCCCCGCCCAGTAATGCCCCGCCCCTGGAATGGCCGGCCACGCCCCCGTCATGCCTCGCCCAGCCCCATTGGTGCTACGCCACAGTTTGAATCCCACCACCATGGGAACCTGTTACTAAAATGTTTGGATCCCACCACTGGGTGGCATGCAAGGGAAGAGAGGGAGGGAGAGGAAAGGGACGGTGGGGGAGGCATGCAAGGGAAGAGAAGTGAGAGAGGGGAGACAGTGAGCTGTGGCATGCAAGGGAGGGGAGGCAGGGGGCCCTACATCTTGATATGACCCACCCACCCTAGCGAAGGGAAAGGGAAGGGAGGGAGGGGGAGGGGTGGCATGCAAGGGAAGAGAAGTGAGTGAGGGAAGAGAGTGAGGGGTGGCATGCAAGGGAGGGGAGGCAGGGGCCCAGCATCTTGATATGACCCACCCACCCTAGCGGAGGGAAAGGGAAGGGAGGGAGGGGGAGGGGTGGCATGCAAGGGAAGAGAAGTGAGGGAGGGGAGACAGTGAGGGTTTGCATGCAAGGGAGGGGAGGCAGGGGGCCCAGCATCTTGATATGACCCACCCACCCTAGCGGAGGGAAAAGGGAAGGGGGGGGGGGGGGGGGGGGCATGCAAAGGAAGAGAAGGGAGGGAGGGAAGAGAGTGAGGGGCGACTTGCAAGGGACGGGAGGGAGGGGCCAGGCACCCTAGATTCCCTGAATACTGCAGTTACAGTTAGGAAAACCAGGCATGCATTACTCAGGAGTAAGCTCAGTACAGCAACCATGACATACTTTGAATGGCTGCGTCGCACCCATCAGAGGGTTTCCTCAGAAGCGACACCCATTGCCACCAACCAAACTTACTCCCAGGTAAAGGATCATGACCAGCCAGCCTAGATGTGTGGGAGGGGTGCCTTTCCATTCCCCCCCCCCCCAAGGAATGCGGGCACACACATCACTGACATCGCACAGTATCAGGCTGTGTGTTTGCATGAGCATGTACTGCTGGCCTCTGCAATTGATTTGCTGCTACTGTTCCTTTCCCATTTCACCACAATAAGCCACAGCAACGCGTGGCCGGGCCACGCTAGTACAGTCTAAAAGGGAGAGCTGGAAATCTCTTTGTTGACACAACTACCCCTCTAGACTTTGCAGATTAATTCAAAGTTCCAGTTCCAAAGAGCATAGCTTGCACCAACATACACTGGGATAAAGGATCCATGGCCATTGTGCCTCTGATATGTATCAGAAGGAATAAAGAAAACCATGATAGTTTTATATCAGCAAAAATTGATAGTTAATTTTAGATCTGCAACTACAGATCAGTTTAATGTATGCCACTGATTGTAGACAGATGACTTTTCAATATGTCTGACCATTCCATTCTTCAGAATTATTTAAAATGCCTAGTTAAATTTCAGGGATGACTCTCCAGTTGTTTTATTGTAAAGATTAACAGGCATCATTGGAGATGCCAAGTTTTCCTCTTAGGATGTGTTATATAAGGTTCAGCAGGGGGCCAGTGTTGACACTAGTATTGTTTAATACATAAAACCACTGAACGAGATAATCTCTAGTTTCAGAATGGGGTGTCATCAGTATGCCAGTTCTATGTTTCATTAAATAACCATCCAGGAACATTCCTCTCTGTCCTCAACCAACACCAGACAGCAGCAGTATTAGAAGGGATGAGGATGAATAAGCTGAGTTGACAACTGTCCTAAGCAAGTAACAATAATAAGTTTATTTCATCCACAATACCTGAGCTACACTCACCTGAGTAGTTCACAAGTTGCTGTAGACTATGGAAAATATTTTGCTTATAATTCTATAGTCACTTAATAACAGAGAATAAATAGCTCTGTGTGTGTGTGTGTGTGTCTAACTCTAATCACCAGTTATTGAACTTGGACAGGACCAAACAAGTGATGATGATGATGATGATGATGATGATCCTAGTGTGGCAGTAAGTGAGAAAAATGTAGGAAATGCTAACCATAGTAAGTGTTCCTCATTGTCAAGCAAGAAGGAAGACCCAAGGTAATTAATATATTTGCCTTTCTGTGGATTAACATGTACTTTTCATGTAAAAGAAATAGGTGTCTGAATAAAATATTAAGAAATGCATTGTAGGTTGTATGTGTAATCAAGATGTTGCATTTAATAATGATGAGTATATGAAAATGCAAGGTGGATGGAGACAACAGCAATATCAGAGAGCAGATTCGTGGTATACCATGGACAGCAAATTCCTGAAGAGCATTCTTTCCTCCAAAATCTCCACGTCCTGAAAACTGCACTCCCAAATCTCCAGGAATTTCCCAAGTCAGATCTTGGCATCCCTACCCACCAGCCAACCTACCTTTATCTTTATGGCACCTAATCATTAGGAAAAAGTTCCTGATGGTAAGGGCTGTTTGACAGTGGAATACACAGCCTCAAGTGTGGTGGAATCTCCTCCTTTGGAGGTTTTTAAATGGAGTCTGGATAGCCATCTGTTAGGAGTGCTTTGGTACTGTATTCCTGCATGGCAAGGGGCTGGACGCCATGGCCCTTCAGATCTCTCCCAATTCTATGATTTGCACCTCAGCCTTCAGCTTTCCTTCCTTCTCTCCCCCTTGCATGGTGTGCCTGGGAAATTCTGTGGTGCCAGCTGTCAGGTCCAGTTGCATAGTGGGGAATGTGTGAGGAACTGCAGGGTGGCAGTTCACTTTCTCCACTTTCTACCTGCCCACACTATTTCTTCTTTCCCTTCTTTTGGCATCCCTACATACATCCCTTTTCTGCTTCCTTCTCTCCTTCTCCCTTATTAACCAACCTTTATTTTATCCCGCACATTATTCAGCTTTATTATTTACTTCATTTATACCTGACCTTTCTTCCTAATGGAGACCCAAAGCAGCTTACATCATTCTCCTGACCTCCATTTTATCCTCACAATAACTTTATGAGGTAGATACGGCTGAGAGAGATGGACTGTCTGTTCCAGTGTCACCTAGGTTTCGTGGCAAAGTTGGGATTTGAACCTTGGTCTCTCAGATCCTAGTCCAACATTCTAATTGCCACACTGCACAGGCTGTCAGCTTTCATTCCCTCAGTCCCTCTGATAGCCTCTCCCTGCAAAAGTTCTGGCCAACTTGCAAAAGATGTGTTCTGGTAAGTCACACAGGCAAGGTCTATTAAGTCAAACAAGTCATGCTCCTGGATCCAGATGAATTGTGTGGCATTACGTTATTTGGTTTCCTGCACCATACCTGCAGCAAATTTCCCAGTGGTTGCTGCAGGGCCTGAACTGGGAGGCCAAAATTGCAATGGAAATGGCTCTCCCTTGCCTTTTACCGACAGAAACCAAGACTTGGGTACTGGCACTGCTGTTGTTGCCTAGCAACCCTTCGGAGGCATTCATTCATGAAGTAGAGATGCTGGTTCTATTACTTTGGGGGTTTTTTCCCAGATTTTTCTGCAAACTTGGGACTTTTCTCAAGATTGTAGAAAGATCTGTCTTCTCTGTTCATGGCTCCTATATCCAGATTTAAGTATCCACAGATAGGGCCATATTGAGAATTAGATATACTGATAGATCTTTAGGTGGTTTTCAGAAGCTGCAATGGGCATTCATACTGAGGACCACTCTTGGCCCCACCTGATTCCATGGCTGTAGTCAACAGCTGATGATCAAGCACAGCCCCACTTATTCCTGTCTCTTGTGTATGTCATCCCAGTTGTCTGCTCTTTGGAAATAACCCTCAGCACCATTCATCTTGCACTAAGGTTTGGGAAAGTTTGGCCTCCCTGAGTTTCTATTTTCACTTGAACTGTAAACCAGGGTTGTCAGATATGGTCCTCTTACCTCCTTCAGTCCAGACAGTGTTTCTTAACCTCCTTCAATACATATGCGGTGGAAGAAACAGCTACTGCTGAGCCTCCTGGACATTCTTTCCTGAGTCGCATTGCTTGTCCTGGTGCTGTGTTGTCTGTCAAACAAAAACGAAGTCCTATTTGCTTCAGCAGCTTGGGAAGAAGACTAGTGATGGAACTGGAGACACAGCAGTGGCTAAATTTTCACTGGTATATATACATGTATATGTGTACATCAGGTCAATGGCTGGGGA
This sequence comes from Sphaerodactylus townsendi, assembly GCF_021028975.2. Lineage (NCBI taxonomy): Eukaryota > Metazoa > Chordata > Lepidosauria > Squamata > Sphaerodactylidae > Sphaerodactylus > Sphaerodactylus townsendi. Next base: position 122,324,560 of record NC_059425.1, on the reverse strand, counting down.
AGCACTGGGTTCCCCTCTTCCCTCTGTACACAATAATTACAAGCATGCTTTAAAACAGCAATGTGCTTGTAGGGAAACCTGGACACCGGGAGGTGCCCCACCCGGTGAGCACATTCCAGGCTGGGAGTCCCCTCTCAGCTCGACATGCCGAGCTCACGAGTCGTTCACGTGCCCACCCGCTCCTCTGGGCTAATGTATATTGGGCAGAAACTGCTGACTTGCAGACTCTCTAGCTCCTGCAAGTACATGCCTTTGCTGACCACGGTGGCGCAACCCTTGCCCATAATCCCCCGCTAGTCCCATTGTCTTTTACCCTGATAAGTTTCATAATAAAAGGTGAAGGGAGAAGGCGCTCCAAGAGAACGCTGGATGCCTCTCCCTTGCCTGACCTGCAATCCATGTCTGTCGTCCTTCATGTGCTTGCTCTCAGTTTTATATGTCGATAGGGGAGGATGTGCATTGAGGAATTTACAGTGATGATTCCAATCAATATCATGTACAGGCATGGTTGCTCGACAGTATCGACCTACACAAGGGGTTTAGCCACAGTGCCAGTATGTCACCAGAGGTGAGGTTGAGCTCATGGCTGCCACACCTGTCGCCTCTCCCTCTACTTGCAATTGAGCTCTGCAAAACCCTCAGAAAATCCCTTTCAGGGCTGCCATTGGTCTGTGGGCTGTCATTTAGGCCCTACCGGACCCTTTCCCCATGGGTCAGCCTCTCCTCCTAGGCCAGCGAAGGGAGGGACAGGCACGGCTCTCCCACAACTGTTTCTCCACAGCTGCTAGACCTGCCTAGCTCTTTCTCCTCCCAATTGTTCTGCCTCTGAGCCCAGCCTCCTGCCTGCCTTCCCTGACCCCACTGGTTCTCCCCACTTGCCTCCTCCACTGCACGTCTGCAGCAGGGACATCCAGCCTGGCATTCTGGAGCTTGTTTGTGGCCCCATTCCAGGTCTTGGGGTGAGTGCAGCTAGCACGGGGGGCAGCAGCGATGGTGGGGGCAGGGGGCACAGAATCGGCAACAGAATCCAGATCAGCATGTGTTATTTTTTACTTTTCATAAAACTGATATTCAGATTACAGTATGACAGGTGAGGCTCTGCCTCCCTTGCCCCCCCCCCCGACCACATGCCCCTTGTGTATATGTGTGGTGTGCTGAGTGTACGCTGTATATGTGCTGAGTGTACGCTGGCATAACCAGTGTGGAGTTTCCCTGGTGAATGTCTTCAATGAGCACTTCAGTTCTAAAAAACAAATATAAAGAGATGATTTGATTAATATTTTGCTTAGATATTTCTTTGAGGAACAGTAATTTCATTTCATTTTCTCCTTCTTGGAAAACAGACATAATTGCACAGCCACCTTGCAGCTCTTGGGGTTAGATGAGGGCATGGAGGAGGCCAGCAGCAAGGACTTCACCACCGTGAAAGGGGCCTACTTGTCTCTCCTTTATTTGCGGCATTTAAGAATTAGAGAACTGCAGGTAAACTAAATCCCGAACTGCAGGTAAACTAAAGCCCGATAACCATGTGCATGTTATTTAGGGAGGCAAAAGTAGCATAAGATACAGTGATGCATAATTCTCTCATTTTTTGCCAGCGCATTTGCTTAGGAATCCTCAATTACTTTAGATCCATTGAAAGGACGCTCACAATCAGCACCTCGGGGCTGACCTTGACTGCTGGTAATCTGGTCTCTACTGCTGAAGATCCTTGTTGGGTAAATGCAGCCAAAGGAGGTATTGGTGCCTTTGGTGGTCTTGGCTGCCACTCCTACATGCATTATACGCCAGCTGACTATAAGGTGAGGCATTCTGTAACTTTGTGAAATGTCTTTGTATAGACAAATGAAAAAATTCAGTATTGCGGTTAAGATTAATAAGCATGCCATATCTTAGGCCTATTATGCACGGAACACTTTCCTTGGGGCTCTTTGATTCAGTGGAGTTCCTCTATTTACATGCAAGGAGGCACCTCGCTGCCTGCTATGCAGCTTGACTGAACTTTCCCAGTTCTCAGCTCCTCATCCGGTGTAATTGAATACCCCTCTTGATGCTTGGGAACTACCTTTTGTAGAGTGCAACAGAAAGAGGGTACAACAGAACAAGACTAAACATGGCCTTTTGGATCCTAGCCCAAATAATTGCAGGCTCAAATTTGGCAGGCCCCTACTATGAAGGATCAATCCTACACCTACAAAATGATAATGCTACTGCCTAAATGACACAACTATTCATCTACTGGGAACTATGCCTCTTTCTGCTTGTTATATGGCCTCCATATTTTCCTGTTTCTCCTGAATTCTTTCTTGCTTGCTGTTTTTTGGGGAAGAATATTAGTTTTCTAAGCAATTTAAAATAAATCACATCGGTTCCCTGGCACTGGTCCAAGTAATGTCAAGATGCCAATTAAATTTGGTCCCAAAGCTTCTGTTTTTCTATCTGTTTTGACAAGCAACCAACATTACTTGGGTTGTGTCTCCAGCTGCGTGTTATCAGGATGAAATGAATGCTTCTGTTCAGTGACTGGAATTCTAGACATGTTTTGTGTTCTTAAAATGAAGCTGGGAGGTGATTTGGATTGTGACCACTGCATGCCTATGGATCCTTTTTCAATTTCAGAAAATCAGGACCAGCAGGGAGGGAAAAAGTAACTCTTCTCAGAAACCCTTCCCTGGCCGTTTTTGGCTGTTCTACAGGCTACTTTTTAGGGCCAAATTACATGTCTAAAATTTCTGTCACAGAAGCCCAGCATCACATGAAGTTTGGTCCTGAGAAGAGGTACATTATATCATAACTACAGTATTTTAGAAATGTAGATAGAAGAACGATTTCAACAAGTATTATGTTGAGCTACAAAGATATGCAGTTTCTGAACATTATACAAGCTTATTGGGTAAGACCCTTTGGTCATTTCCCCCTGGGGCAAGAGCGCTTCCACTTTGAATATGACTGGAGAACAAAGTGGCAGTTAATGAACATGAAACAATAGTGGAATTATATACTGTCCATAATGGACTGCTGTCAATCCCTTCCTCCATACTCTGCGTGAGTTGTAGTTTCTGAACATTTTTCAAACGTGGTCCAGTGTTTGCAAACACCATGTTGATTCTGAGTGGTGAAGGGTGCCGCTGCACCTCAATACTTTTTGTGATTTGCTTCATAATTTCGGTCACTATACAGGTTCACAGTTCTCAATTTATGGAATTTGCAGAAGTAGAGAATCACGATGATTTTTACACCACAGAGGACGCCTACATTCACACACAAGATCAGCGAGGGGTTTATGTGATGTATGATGCTGCTCTCCAGGATCTGAAAGATCTAGAAAAGGAACTTTTACTTGTGGCAACACAGTACATCCAAACAGAGAAGGGTAAGATGGCTGCATGATCTCTTAGTTCTGCAATATCTTCAGTACACACATTCAGAAGGAGGCAGCGTTTAAATGGGGATCCTGGTTGTACAGAGCCACATTCTGCTTGACTATTTCCTTTACTGTACTAACTTTACCATACTAGGTTTCTTTCATTTGTATGTGTGTATCTCCATATCCTTTTGTGAAAATGAGTGTGACCTTCAGGTTCTGTATGCATATAGATAGAGCTGCTGGGGTTCTTGAGGATAAGATGTATGAAATAGGTAAGGCAATGCCTTTATTAAATCAGCTTTTCTGGGTAAAAGATTTTGAGAGCTGTATCAGAAAAACCTTTCTCCATCTTCCTGTAGCAATCAAGTCTATTGTGAAGGACTTTTGTCTAGTCTGCATTTCCAAACAGCAACTTTCTCCAAAGGGTGAACTATATGTTAATTTGCCAACATTTCTAAATTTGTATTTTCCATACTGATGTGACTAAGCAGACATTGATGGCATTTTGTTGGAGGGAACTGACAATGAAAGTTGTTTAACTATTTATGTACCTACCAGTTCTGCGTGCAAATATGCTTCATCTGTGCTTGTTTCCAGTATGGACAGGACCCAGGTGATCAAGTGGGAGACACAAGAACTTGATTAACTTACACATGGTTGTTTATCCCCCATCTTGAATGTTACTCAGGAAGCACATTTGCTCCCATTTCCCCACCACTGTTACCCTTCAACGTACCTTTCAGGTTTTCCCTATATTTCTTGTGACCTTTCCAAAAGATCCAACATTTTGTGAAAGATCACACATTGTGGAAGGGAAAGTCCAGCTCCTCCTGGTCTCATCCACATTGGCACCAGTTTCTGTGCCCCAGTTACACAACTGGAGTGTTTTTTATCTGTAACTGAGATTGTTATAACATCATATGAATCTGTTAGGTTCTCTGAATTCATAATTTCCATGAAAATAGGACAGGTGAGGACTGCAAGATTTGATTGGTTGTATATATGTAGACTGCTGATTTACGAAGAATTGTATGAAGCAAGGAAGCCTTTTGGCAAGAAATGTGGATGTGGGAAAAAATATGTTTGTTCATATTTGAAATAAACAGTATTATGTGAAAATGGGCATGATTGTTTCGGTGAAAGTTACTGTTGTGCTGTTCTTTTTCTTATTAGTCCAAGCAGCAGGCAGTGATTCTAGCAATGGTGCCTGTTCAGGGTGGGCACTTGCATCTGTGGACCGATCTGCAATACTGCTTGACCTTTGGACTTGTGAAAAAAACTTCTTAGAAAATAAATGGCAGGTAACACATATTCAAACATATTTTGATTTTAAAAGGAGAACTCTGAGAATCCCCATTGCAGTCAATTTGATGTATTTGCGTGTGTGCTATAAAGCACATACAAAAAAGTTACACTGGCTATCTTTTGTTGTGAGCTAAGAATGGATACTCAGAAAAAAAGGGTTGGAAGAGAGGGGCTGGGAAGCACATTCTCTTTCCTCGCCCTGCAAATATTCCACTCGAGATCACATCCTTTTGTGACTGCTTCTGGTGATTTTTCCAGGTTTATGGGAGCATTCACGTAGCTGTGAGTTTAATTCTGCCTATGAAATGCAAAAAAGTGTCAACTCTGAGCAGTGAATGTCAATAAAGAGCATTTGTGGAATTTACAGGAAAGGAGTGGTGGTGGTGCGGAACAGCCACATGAGGGGGCGTGGGGTCGCATTGTCAGGAGAGCTCTCAGGCAGCTGGGATTTTTCAGCTTTTCATGGCCTCCCTGCACCACCTGGAAACCTTCTGGAGGTCTCAGGGCAGCTTGAGAGCAGCCCCATTCCTGCCTGCCCCAAGGTCTGGACTGGGCTAATAATCATTTTATTCAAAACAGTGGTGGTTTTTTTTCATAATTCCTAAAGTAATTTTTTCATTATTCCTATATGGAACACAACATGGCTTATAAGAGAATATTTTGTTTTGCATATCTCTTCAGCTTCTGGATAGTTACTTTGAAGTTTATCATCATGCCTTAGATTCAGAAGAAAGATTTGCTTTGGCCCAAGTAATAACTGACATTATGTACAAACGCCCTCGATTTGATTTCCGCCTTGACTATTTTGTAAACATCTATAAAGATGAGTGCATTTGCCTAAGGCTTCAGCTGCAGCTCATAAAGGATGTGTTGAACAAACAGGTGAATATAATCCGACTTTTTCAAACAGTATTCATGATTAATCCAAGACTGGAGGTAAGTGTTGCAATTTATTCTGAGTTCTAGGAACGATTCTGATATTAGAATTTTCTCATACAATAAGTGTTTCCTATGGTACATGTTTGAATTTCTGAAGTTTTTTTTCTAGTAGGAATGTAAATGTTTAAATATGTAAAAGAGCCCCAGGTTTGCAGAAAAATCTAATTTTAAAATCCATTTTAAAAAATACACTGGGGTGGTTTAAGAACACCAAAATAATAAGACTCAGAGGCTATAGCTTTATGAAACACTCTTCTAGTGTTTGAAGTAACCACAATAGTATTACTAGCCCTAAAGCTTTAGTTTCCACAGTAAAAGGTGGGGGAAGGGATTAGGGTCTTTTCCAGGGCTTTTCTGGCCATTGAGAAAGAATTTATCAGGGCTAGACACACCAGCAAACACTGAGTAACTTGTTACTTTCTGATTTACCCAGGCCTGGCTTCTCACTTCTGTTCAATAGCAGCCATCTACAAAAGTCAGTGTAGTGTAGTGGTTACAGTTTGAGACTGGGATGTGGGAGACCCAGTATCAAATTCCTACTCTGCCCTGGAATCTTGCTGGGTGACTTTGGGCCAGTCACATTCTCAGGGCAACCTACCTCACAGGCTTATTGTGAGGATAAAATAGAGAAGAGGAGAATGATGTAAGCTACCTGAGTAACCATTGGAAGAAAGGTGGGGTATAAATTATGTAAATAAACAATAAATATAGCTGAAAGTGGGGAGCAAATAACAAGTAAGTTGGTGGGTGGAAACGAAAGAATAAGGCAGAAAAATGGGAGAAGCCATGGCGGCTTTCAGAGAACAGAAAAAAAGACCTAGTGGGGAAGGAGAAATCAGATGCAAGTCTTTGCAGGTCCACCATTCATATTTAGTGTTTCTTCAAATGTTTAGTGAAAAAGAGTATGGAAGGTGTTTTTACTAGTCAATTGCTGCAACTTGATTTTAAAGACTTATGCTGTTATGTCTAGAGAATCATTGTGGTGTTGTGGTTGAGATTGTCAAGACTAGTATCTGGTGAGCAGGGTTTGAATGGAAGCTGTCTGGGTGACCTTAGACCAGTCCCTCACTCTCAGACTAACCTACCTACAGATGTTGTTGTGAGGACAAAATGGAAGAGAGGAGAAAGATGTAAGCTGTTTTGGGTCCCCATTGAGGAGAAGAGCAAGGTACAAATGAATTTAAATATGTGAATACCTTCTTGCAGCATTCTTGTGACATCTCTGAAATACTGGCAAACTATTATGTTTTATAACATTTACAGAAATCTCTTCATTTAACCTTTTGAAATATTTTTGTTTGGGTTGACTTTCAGATAGATAACCAGCGTAAATATAACCATAAGATTTGGCGTGATGGTCCTCAAGATGGCATCAGTGAATATGGTTTTCCCCCATATATTATTGCAAAACAGTTAATTGCTGTGAATAATAGTCCGTAAGTAATGTCAGTTACTTTGTTTGGCTAAACGAGGGAGGGAAAGGGAAGGGAGGTAGGGGGAGGGGTGCCATGCAAGGGAGGACACGGTCACACACATCAATGACATCGCACAGTATCAGCCTGCATGTTTCCATGAGCACGTACTGCTGGCCTCTGCAATTGATTTGCTGCTACTGTTCCTTTCCCATTTCACCACAATAAGCCACAGCAACACGTGGCTGGGTCCCGCTAGTTTAATATAAAGGATAACATATAATATACTCCCCCACCCTCTTTTTGGTTGCTTTATTTAGTTTCTTTATCCTGAGCTTGACTAGGAAGATAATACACCATCCCAAAAGTTTGTCCTTCCATTATATTTTTTAAATTTTCCTTTCTTGTACCCTGTTTTTATTGTCTTTAAAGTCCTGCTTTGAAGAACATTTATTTGCTGGAGTTCCACCCCTCTCTTGGCCTGATATCTTTAATCCCCAAAAGTTTGGATCATGCCCTCCAGGAATTCCACCAAATCTGTAGGCCAAAAACTGCCCGTGATGTCATTTACCTGGAGAAACATGTGCTGCAACTTGCACTGGATGAGTGGATGACCATGGAAAGTACTGAATTTTTTTATGGCTCTCAGATTCAAAAAGATGTAAGTTTACCTTGTATCTTCTAAATTTGAGACTATCTCATATGATATTTAAGCAATTTGTTAATCTGTTAATCTGAAGCACAGTTCACAGATTGTAATGCTTATTGCTGACCAAAGGAAAACTTCCACTGAGTGCGGTCATTGCAGCTATTTCATCAAGGAATTTGAAGTAGTGCTACAATGAGCCACCTTGAGTTTGACGAAACAAGGTGAGAAATAAACATTAGAATAAACTGAAATAAATTGAAGTTGGACAAGGATCCAACTTGGATTGGATTGTAGCAAATGAACTAATATGAGGTGAGATTCAGTCATATCTTCTGCTGAGTGGTCTTCTGATAGGGAAAAGCTTTCTCAGTCAGTGGATTGGGCAAGCTCAGGGCTTTCCTTTGCCTGTCTGTAATGCTTTAAAATTCTCACGGCCCCTGTTACTTGCTCTACGCAACCATGTTACTTCTAATAAAAAAGATATCTTGTTTTGAAATAACATTGTTTCTTTGGTTGCTACATCAACAAGCAAATTTTTAAGAATAAATCTGAACGCTTGTGAGTTTCTCTTTACCTTTCCCAAACTCGTTCTTCTTTTTCCCACAATGTGAGCAGGATTTTTAAAGTTACAGTGACAAAAGTGTGTTAAATATACATTTTTCTTACTTGTTTATAACTAGTATGTTTTCCTGATAGTTATTCATGGATGTTCTGGTTGAAGATCCTTCTCTTGTAAGAGAAATTGCTACGTCTGCACTGAAATCCATAACAGAGGAAGCACAGAAACAGGGCAAAGAAAAACATGCTTTTGTTGTGAATATTTTTTCAAGACTCCTGGAACTTCTAACTCTTCGTCACCGATTGATAGAAGCAGCTGTAGAGAGTGCACAGCTGGGCAGGTTAGCAGTGGCTTCTGAGGCTAACTATTATGGAAGTCCTACCAAAATTTCTGTAAATACATATTGATAAGCATTTTTCAACTTCTTCTTTCATCTTTTAGGATCTTTTTATTAAAATGTGCATTCTGGTTTTTTCCACTCCTTTCTTATACCCTGTACTAAAATGCCCCATAGACACACTGTTTCAAGCCCACTATGGCTTTTAAAACTCCTCCTTTGACTCTAGTGCTTGTAATATATAACTGTTCACAGCCTCTAGTATTTTCTTTTGATTGCAAATTGGGTACACTTTCCCTCAATCTCTTATAATTAATAATTATTACACTCAAGCCCATTGAAAGAACAAGCATCCAAAGTTATAAGTGCATTTTGATCTCTCTCTTTTTTCTAAAGCAACCTTGTTCAGTTAGCAAACTGGTAATTTGCAGACCAAATATGATCCAAGTGGAGTTGGATTTATTCATCCATCACTATTCTATACCACTGTTAGTAATCTTATCAATATTAAATAAATTTTAACAAGGTGAACATTGTCAGAAGAAGCAGTGCTTGCTGTATTATTTATGTTAATGTTCGTAAGTACAAAAACTTACTAAGTGAATCCTATTTTGTATGAAAAATATTATAATGAGTTTTGGAATATGTCTATGTTTCCTCTCCTGTAGATTGTACAAAGAATTTGCAGGAGAAATGGGGTTTGATGAATTCCATTTGCACTTAAGGCCTGTGTTCTTTGAATTTGCAACTTACAAAGAGAAAGCAGATCAACTCCCACCCATATTCATTACTTCTCTTCTTGAGGATGACAGTGGTGTGGATAGGTAAGCTAGGAAATTGTGGACATTACGGTATGATTTGTATGCAGATCGAGATGTTATTAGCCATAGAACATTGCATCCTTGTTTCCTTTTCATGTCTCAGCTATAAACTGATGTAATCAGACTTTCAGGCTTGCATTTTCAACACTAATAAATAATAATGAACTTTAAAATCAATATCTTTAATGCTAAAAGAACTGCAGATGTAGCAAAGTTTTTGGCAACAGCTTTATCAACAACTGTGCACTCCTGTTGATCACCTAATAACCTTTCTATTTGTTGTTATTGTTAGTGTGATCGTTGTTTTATCCATGCCTAATAAAGGAATAGAAAAGGAAGTTTTATATCTTTTTTACTGAATAGGAAATGAAGTTTTTTAAATCCCTTTCTTTTTTTGAACTGCCTTATTCAACTATAGGTTTTTTTTTGTTCTGCTGCTATCTTTGATCTGGAATAAAAATGGAATCCCCCTTTGTTACTGCACAGCCTACTTGTGCTGATATTTTTAAAATATTGCTGTAGTCTGAGGCATTGTATAAATTGTTGGCTATCCCATGGTAATACAGTCGAAATAGTGTACTGTGTGCAAAAGTGTATCTAGAGTGGGACAAGCCAGAACTTATGCTCTGGAGAGTGACAGGCAGCCCAGAGTCCCCCTACCCCAGAAGCCCTGCCTCCCACCGCTGAACCATGCCCCTGCTACTGAACTTCATGTGGAGTTTGGGGGGAGAGTGTGTAGTTCAGGACTGGGCCCAGGTCCAGCATTCAACTGTGTGCCTTCCCCCCAAACTTCACTGGGAGTTCAGGGAGGACAAAGTTCGAGGCTGGGCTGGGCTGGTTCTCGCTTTAAACTGTAAGCTCCACCTTGAATCCCACAATTTAAAGCTGGACCTAGCCAGGTGGAGGTCAGCCTTGAACTGCAGGCTCAGCTTGGCTGGGTCCTGCTTTAAACTGCTGGCTTCACCTCTGAGCTTTGGAGGTGGAGCCAGGGGTATAAAGCTAGACCCAGGCAGGGCAGTTCCTGCAGTTCAAAGCTGGGCTTGGCCTGGCTGGGTCCAGCTTTAAATTGCAGGCCTGTAGTTTAAAGCTGGAGGCAGCCAAGCCCAGCCTTGAACTGTGTCCCCCCCAACTCCATGTGCAGCTCAACACTGGGCAGTGCTTATCCTGGGCACCATTTTTAGTAAATATGACCCTGACCATGTGATCTTGAATGTGAATAATAAAGTGGAAACTCTTTGCAATCCAATATGTAAAGACTGTGAGGTGCAAACCCCTCCCCCCCCGGTTTCCTTTTTCCTTTTAATGTCTACATTGTGCTCTCAGGTTGTTCAGGAAACATGTCTCTCTTGCAGGTATATTCCATCCAGCTTAGTGCTAAGTATCCAAGATATTGACAATCAAATTGGAAAATTTAGCTTTCAGACAAGAGAGAGCATTTTTCAGGTGACAATATTTTTCTATGTATCACAACAATGTACAATATGTATATTTTCCCATGAGAATCTGTTGTGTATGCAGCACTGTAATTTGTATTTTCTTCTTTAACTGCTACCTGACAATTTCAGTCAACTTTTGTAAACAAGGTTGGTATAAGAGGAGAAACTGCAGGGTGGGGTATCTGTGTTCTTCAACAATTCATAAGAATAGTCCTTCTGAATCAGGCTACTGGTCCATCGAGTCAAGTCACAAAGCAGCCAACCACTTGCCTTGGAGGGTCAAAAAGCAGGGCATAGAGGCCAAGGATTTCCCCTGATTTTGCCTCTTAGTAATGACAGTCAGAGGTTTGCTGCCTCCGCAGAGGCAACTTCCCTTTACTTCCATGGCTAGTAGCCATTGATGGACATTCTCCATGAATTTGTAAGTCCCCTGTGCCTCATGTCAAGGCCATCATTACATCCACTAGCTGTGAATTCCACAATTCAATTACTTGATGAATAAAGAAGTATTTTTTGTCTATCCTATTGTTTATTGCCTGTTGACTACATTGGGTGCCCTGAATGTTAATATTGTAGGAAAAGGAGAAAAAGGTATCTCTATCTACTTTCTCTACCCCATGCATAATTTTACCACATCCTTCCTCCTGTGGCCATCTTTTTTTTTCTAAATTGAAAAATCCAACACTTTTTAGTATTTCCTCAGAAGAAAGTAACATTTTCAAAGCAGTTCTATAGAACTACGTTGCCCTTCTGGGTACTGCAATAGAAATCCAAAAACTACAATCCAGCCCAAACTGAAAACCCTTCTTTTTAATGGAAAAATTGACTGTTTAATTTGGTTGTGATTTTTTTTTTTATCCTCAGTAAAAAAATGTGAATATTTTCCATAGAAACAAACTTAAAATTTCAAATGTAGCACTTATGATTGAAGTAACTAATTATTGGCAATTAACACATAATAATACAATTTGTAATAGATAATTCATATTATGTTGTCTCATGTGAGCATGCCTTGTCAACGGTACACCAGAAAAAGTTGTGATCTTGGGAAGGAAACATGCATTAAATATTCCCTAAAGAAAAAATATAATGCCTGAATTACCAACTGTCCTAAATTTCCATTAGAAATTTTCTGACTTATATTAATGATTTATTCCATGCCCGCTTCCCATTTTATCATTTTGTGTTACATTCTAAATAAAATATTCAATAGAACCATGAACATAAAAAAGACTTCTACTCCTTAATCATGTTTATAGCATTTTTTATGAACTGAAGGTTTATACAGCAATGCCGTGGATGAATTTTGTAACTTTGCATTATAGGCTTATAGCTATTCATTTGTTTTTACCGCTACCTTTCAGCTGCTAATGCACTCTGGAATAGAAGACTTGCAGATTGCTCTTGCCTGTCAAGTCACTCAGAAAAATGCTCTCCTTGCTGCTGTTCAGCAGGCTGCATTGTGCCACATGTTGCAGCCAACACAAACTGTAGACATGAAGGTAAGTGTGCTGGCAGAAGGTGCCTCTCTTTCCTGCCAAAGCCGCCTCCTGCACCCCCTGAAAAGCAGGTGCTGAGGCTTGGAGGACCCAAAAACAGCTTGGGATGTGGCCAGAGAGAAATTGACAGAAATCCCCTCTCCCTGCTTTGCCTCAAATGTCACATAGGATTGCTGAACTGTCTTATGTAATAGGTGGTGGTGGATGTTCTTCATGTTTCAGGAAGGGAGCCAGAGCCTGAGAAGTCAGAGCAGCTCAGCAACTGAAAGAAGTTCCGCTGTTGGGAATGAAACAGAAAACCAATTCCTTGCAACAGCCGCATCGATCTCTCATTCCCTTGTCCATTTTGCAGCTGGACACTGGAGCTTAAAGAGGTAGTTTGACACATGGACGGAATACAGAGTCCCTTCCAAGTTGGTTTCTATGTACATAACTGTTTATTAAGATTTCATTATGAAACTGCAATTTTAAGCATGCTTACCAGTAAGGGCATGTCACTTCTTTTAAACAGTCAGTCAGCACTGCCATGGACCCCATTCAACACACACATAACTCAGCAGTATGTGGGAGCTGCATTCCCATGACCTGATCTAAGGATCTGTGAATGACTGCTGGACTGGTCATTGTCCTACTAGGGCTATGTGGACCAGGATTGGTATAATTTGTCCCCATTAATTGCCCACCAACATGAGCATAATTGGAAGTGTAGCATAATTTATTAATAGCTGCATAGAATAGAGTCTATAGGACAGTGGTGGCGAACCTTTTCGAGACCGAGTGCCAAACTGCAACCCAAAACCCACTTATTTATCGCAAAGTGCCAACATGGCAATTTAACCTGAATACTGAGGTTTTAGTATAGAAAAAACAGTTGGCTCCAAGGCATGCGTTACTCAGGAGTAAGCTTGGTGGTAGTCAGTGGCTTTACTTTGAAGCAACTGTGCAACGTTTTGAATGGGTGAATCACAACCTTAGGAGGGTTTACTCAGAAGCAAACCCCATTGCCAGCAACCGAGCTTACTCCCAGGTAAAGGATCATGCTTTTGTTCTTCCCATGAAAATCAGTAGGGTTTAACAGCGCTTAACAGGGTTACCTACACTGCTTCCCCAAAGCTAGGTCTTAGGTTTAATGCTAATAATCTCCCTGAAATAATTATACTATTATTACATGAGGAACTCTGTGCACGCGTGCCCACAGAGAGGGCTCTGAGTGCCACATCTGGCACCCATGGCATAGGTTTGCCGCCACTGCTATAGGAGAATACAGAGTTAGAAAACAGCATCTGGGTTGGGAGGAGAGGTAGATGGCAGGCTCAGGTGTTAAGGATTTTAATGCATTTAATTTAGATAGAGAAATATTCCCATCATTTATATATCCACCTTACCTGCAAACAAAAAGTAGTGTCACTATATCCAGTTGCTTAGCTCAAAGGCAGCACTTTCATATATTTCCCAGATCTCCAGAAGCTTTTATTTCAATTCAGTTGGAGAAACAAGGTCCACGAGACGTTATGCTGAACACATTCATTCAAAAGAAACAAATACTGGGAAGCAGAATGCAAAATCCAGTAAGTCAAGACATTTTTAAAATACCCTAAGTAGAACTGACCAGTATGTTCAGAATTTTGAATGTTTAAAGCAGCAGTTCTCAACCTGTGGGTTGCGACCCCTTTGGGGGTCGAATGACCCTTTCACAGGGGTCGCCTAAGACTCTGTGCATCAGTGTTCTCCATTTGTAAAATGGATAAATGTTAGGGTTGGGGGTCACCACAACATGAGGAACTGTATTAAAGGGTCACGGCATTAGGAAGGTTGAGAACCACTGTCATCACATTTGCAGTTAAACCCCCCCCCCCACACACACACAAACATCTTTTTAAAAAATTGAACTAGAACAGTTATACAGTATGTATCATTCATTTAGGAGAAAGTGAGATAACACCCACAGTAGTAATATTTAGATCAGTTTAAAACTGACTGCTTTATATGGGTCAACTGCTTTCAGTTGCTATTAGAAAGAAGCTTTCACTGTTACTAGGGTAAATTTGATTTCCATATTGTCTTTATCCACTGGACCTAACAGCTGAGGATAATTAGTTCATCTTTTAGGGAAGGTAGGGTGCCAAGCCAGTGAAAAGTTGTTGGTGCCTACTGGAAAAGCTGAACTCTAAAAATTGGCTCATCAAATATTACCCTTTTTTCCAGCTTTGTCTCTTTAAATGAAAGTTGAGTAGTGAGTTTTGGCTTTATGGTTGCAAGCCAAATCTCATTATCCCACACAGAGCACATTGCAGTAATCTGATCTATATGTAATAGGGCATGGAGCACAGTGGCCAAGTCTTTTTTGCCCAGGAAAGGCCATGGCAAGGTTAATCAGTTGAAGATGGTAAAAGGCACTCCTGGCCACAGCTGCTACCTACTTATTCAACATTAAGCCTTGGTCCAAGAGCACTCCCAACTACTGACCTGTTCCTCCAAGAGAAGTACAACTCCATCCAGAACTGACACCTTAAATCCCCACTCAGACCTTACATATCAATAGTATTTCTATCTTGCTGAGATTAAGTTTCAGTTTAGTAGCATGTATCATCTTCAAAACTGCTTCCAGGCATTGGTTTAGGGACTATCCAGATCTTTCAACTTCCGTCCCAGAGCCTCAAAATCCCTTCTGATTTCCCAAAAGCTATGTCTTACAGTGTCATTTGTTCCCACATGGATAAAAAGGAAGGAGTAACAATCAGTGGGCTTGACAAGTCTTGTCAGCCTCTCTATGACATCTCAGATTTTTGCCTCAGGGAGACAGCACACCTCTCGAGACATCTTATCAGGCCTGCAAATGACTGTTTCTGTTCCCCTCAACAAGTAGTCTCCTACCACCACCACACGTCTTTTCTGGGGGTTTGCAGGTGCCATTTCATGGACTGAACCTTCTGACACCTGAATATTTTCTGAGGGCTGCCTATGTTGCTCCTGTACCTGTTCATTGTCCTCACAGAAAAGGGAGAGAACTTTGAATCTATTTTGTAGACTCACAGAATGTTCCCTGGTCCCTCTACGTCTTTGAGTCACATTCCTCCAATTGCCCACCTACGGTGTTTGAGAGCTGCTATTCACTTCAGAGAGATCCCCTGTGGGTTGCACACCTAATTAGATGCACCCGAATAACCGGGGGCAGCCATTGCTGCCGGGGTGAGCAACGCAGCAAAATAAGGGGCTTGCATGGCCTGGTGGCATGCTGCAGAACCGGGTGCAATGATTGGCTCCCAGCTTCCGTAGCAGCGGGAGTGAGCCAGGGTAGAGCCCATATTAAAGGCAGCCTCCCAGTCCCAGTCCGCTCTCCCGGTACGGCGAGACCCAGGCAAAGGCATTGGTGGTGTTGTTTAGCGTCTCATTGGCAGCCTGGAAGGAGACTGGCCATGCGGCCTCTTAGCTTGCACTGCCTCTTTTCTCCCTTTCTCACCTTGCTCTTCTGCACTTCTTCCGTTTTCCAACTTTTCTATTTCTTCTGCTTTCTCCTTCTGGTCGCTGACCGGTCTCGCCCAGCTTGCTATGGGGGCCGAAGCGGGCCAAGAGCAGGGGAGCCCCCCACTGGGGCTGCAACCTTCGGGCAGAGCCTTCGGGGGCTCTGCACCTTCGGCAGCAGAGCCTCCCCTTAACAGTGGTGCGGCCCGAAACAAGACGGCCCAGGGACATCGGAGGGCCCGGTGGTCGGGGGACGTATCGGAGCAGCTGCGCGTCGCAAGGCAGCGGTCTTGGGCTTGTCCCCCATCGGTCGGAGCAGGCCCGCTGGGCCCACTGGAGCAGTCTCTCCCCGGGAGGGGGAGGTCTCCCATCGGTCCCAGGGTGCTGGACCCGGCCTCCTCCCGGCCCGAGCTTGCCAGCTGAACCAGGCCCCTGATCACAATGTCACTGGTCCGGCAGAACTCTGCGTGGATACGCTCCTGCACCTTTCCCGGGCCCTCGGGCGGAGCAGCCGGGCGAGAATCCGGCACTCCTGCGTTAAGGTACAGGGGAGTTGGAGCCCTCGGCGCCGCCCGGCCAGGCGTGGCAGTGCAAGCGGAAGCTGGCGGAGGAGATCCAGCATGGCCACTGAGATGTCAGCTGGCGTCCACGCCGGGTGGGATGCATCCGTCGGCCCCTCTGGAGCAAGAAGGCAGGAGGCAGGAAGCGATCGCTCGAGTATGCGTTCCCTGTTCCTTCCAGAAGCGCATCTTCCTCCCAGCTCTTCATCAGCCGGGTGAGTCTACTTGAGGGACGGCGACGCTGCAGGCTAGCGGGGAGTTTTGGTACCATGGGTGAAAAGCGGTGCCCGCTCTCCCACTTCCTCCTTGGATTGCAAAGCTTAGGGCGAAATCTGGGGGCGGGGAGGCGCCATCCTCTCTGGCCCGCCCAGGACGATCACAAGGGCAACTCCCTCCCGGGTCCCATCTCCCCAGGAAGCTCAGGGAGCGGGCGCCTGGATGGGTACTCTACGTTTACTATCTTTAAGTTCCTACAGCGGAAGTGGGAAGTCATGGCTTGTCGGGTGGGAAGGCCGACTAGAAAGCGGAGGGACCCGGTGGCAGCCGAAAGCGAATTTCAAACAATCTGGCTTTCCAGGGGTGTCACGCGAATTTTTTGGCCCTCATCGGGGCCGCTTACCCCCTGCCGGGCTTGGTACCCATTGGCGGGCCCATATGGCGATTGCGTGCTGCGGGCTTCCGGCGCTGGTCAAGTGAACCAGCGCGCCATAGCTTTACGACGGCAGGCCATTATTTCCGCAAGAACGCTTCCCACAAAGAGCCGGTTCCGCTGGGATCTCATTCATGACCAAACCTGGATGGTCGTGGGTCCAGCCGGGCTATGCGAAGGCGGGCCGCTGGAGCCATCCGGCCCCAGATACAAACCCATAGCAGACCTCACCCGGGGCGGGCGGGGCAAAAGGGCTTGCCGTTGGGAATTCAACAGAGGCGCTTTGCCAACGTCAAGTGCAAATATCGAAAGCACGCTTGCTCCAACTCGTTCTGGCAGTCACAGCAGAGTGGGCTGCCCTAAGCCGGCCGGGCGCTCTCTCTCCTTTCGAGCAGGCTCCAGTCCCCCGGCGCCGGGCTCGCTCCCAAAAAGAAGCCGCGTTTAGCCAGGGCAGCCCTCCTGCCCCGCAAGAAACACTGAAACCCTCCGGCTCAGCTGCAGCTCTTTAGGATCGCCACTCCCATCCAGTTGGGGTGCTGTTGGGAATGGCTGCGGCATTATCCTGACAGAAGCGTGCATGCACGCATGCTGGGGAAACCTCTCCGCGGGTTTTAGGATTCCTTATCGAAGAGGCCCGGAGGGCCTACCAGGCAAAGCAACTCCTGAAGTCAGTTCGTGATCTCCCTGGCGGGTGGTGGCTGATAAGCTTAACAACAAAGCAGATCAGGGCCGTGGTCGCATTGCTGGCCCTTACAGCCACCAGCCGGGCCTCCCCAGCCTCAGGGTGCTCCCCAGAGGGGCTGCACTCTAGGCAAACTGGCTCGGGGACAAAACCTGAGTTTACCTGCTCATGCTATGGGCGTGGCGGGCGCAAATTCCCCACCATGACCAATTTGGGCATTTGGGGGTTACTTTGGTATTTTTTTAAGTCTGCAGGAGCATTTACGCAGTTAGCTGCACCACCATGATTTCAGGGTAGCCATCGACAGACTTTCCTGATGATACTACCCAAATTTCAGGATGTTTGCTTCAGAGCAGTATATGGACTCAGAGTGCCCCATCCTCATTGTTTTCAATGATGGGTCTCCTGAGATGGGGGCTACCCACTTGAGGGACAACCAACTTTCCTTTGGTCCTTCCTGAACATAACTTCACCAAATCCTAGGTGGCATCATAGCTGGGTAACAGATGATACCCTGAACATTTTGGTGTCACTAGCCGTAAAATACATCTCTTTCCAGTTCCCAAAAAATTCTGCCCAAGATTCTTTGTTTCGCAAGACTTTGCTCCACTGCAGCTAATGAGTGAATTTTCTGAGGCAGGCTGCACATTTTTTGAAGAGGAGGCCCAGACTTTCAGCAGTGGCTCCAGGGAGGGCATCTCACCCGCTACTGGGTATTCAGGTGCCGAGACCTTTAGCTTCTGTCCAATTTTATGGGCTTCAAAGGAAACTTCATTTTGTTTTCCCACACTCCTGCACATGAGAAGCTGCTGGGTGAGTTCCTCAACTAGCTCACTTTAATTCACTCCAAAGTAAAGCTCACCAAGCTTGGATGTTATTATTACAAGGCCTCTTGGAGTTACCTGAGGTCGTGGTTGCCTGTCTCAAAAAATGTAGTGGTCACCAAGCTTACACACTCAGAAATTTCCCAGAATCCACCAGCCATCAAGCCTGCAGATGATGTAGACAATCCTGTGGTGGGAAAAATTATTTTCCTGACCTCAATAGGACTTCAATAAGGCTTGTCTGTTGTACCCAGGCTGGCTCTGTGTTAGAGGTTTCAATAGGAGGCACTGTGGTAGTGGTTTTTTCTCTGGGCAAGCAGACTTATTTCCTGTAGGGCTGCTGTGTGAATCTTCTCTGAAAGGGAACCAGCTCAACTTTGCTAAAGTTTGCCTAGGATAATGTAAATGCTGTAAGTACTGTGGTTCACCTTTCAACCTTCGGTGCCCATGTTGCATTTTTCCTTCCTTCCACACACATTATTTCAAGTGCTCGGCTGGTTCCTTTCAGTGGAGACTCACACCAGCAGCCCTACAGGTGAAATGCCTCCCCACTCAGGAGCAACATCCCTACCACAGTGCCTCCTGTTGAAACCCTTCTACCACAGAGCCATCTGGGCATAACAGATAGCCCCATTGAAGCTCTGTAATGGTGGGAAAGTAATTTTTCTCACCACCACAGAACTTGTTGAAAGAGCCTGTGGCAAATTCTGGGGAATTTCTGAGGTGTGCTAAGCTGGCTGCAGCCACTTTTTTTTGAAGATGAAGATAAGCTACCAGACTTTCTCTGCTGTGGCTCCAGAGACCTTGAGTAATAGGCATCCAAGCCAGGTGAGCTTTGCTTTCCTGGAGTGGGGGGGGGAGTTGGAGAGAGTTCTCTGGGGAGAACTCAGCCCACAGGCTTTCCTGTGCAGGAGCAAGGAAACATAGTAAGCCTTTGGGGCCCAGCCATAAAATGAACCCCCATAAGCAAAAAGTCTCCAAACCCGGATGCAATTAGTAGGATGCCCTCCTGGAGCCACCCTGAAAGTCTGGTGCCCTCTATCTTCAAAAAAATGTGCAGCCTGCCTACACACTCAGAAATTCCCCATTGGCCAGCAAATGTAGCAAAGCTCACTGCAAAACAAAGAATCTTGGGCCAAATTTCTTGGGGTAAACCTGTAGCAGGGTGAGTGACCCTTTTTATAGTTAGTGACCCCAAAAATTTCAGGGTATCATCTTGTTAACAATTCTTATGATTCACTGAAGTTTGGTGAAGTTTATGTTCAGGAGGGACTAAAGTTATTGTCCCTTCAAATGGGTAGCCCCCATCTCAGGTTAGCTCCCCATTGAAAACAATGGGGATGGGGGGCACCTTACTGAAATCCCATGGCACTTGCTTCCCTGAAACAAAACATCACCAAATTTGGGTGGTTATCATCAGGACAATGGTCTCTGGGTGGTACTCCCCGAAATTTTAAATGCGGCCTTGTAGCAAAACAGCCCCTGCAGGCCGGAACGTTGAGAAAAAACACCTCAAAAAATGTAAAGAACATACAAATCAAGCACTCCCTGAAATGCTGGCCTACATGCGACCAAATGGGGGGGGCGCCCGGGGACAAGGGCAAGGGTACCCCATGTCCCTAGGTAGAGAACGCCACTGGGTCTCCCCCCATTGGAAGTCGTGTGCTCAGAAGACCGCCGGGGAGTTTCGCGTTTAATTCAACACCTTTCCCACCCCCGGGGTGATTCAGTCAATCATTCATAGACCCCGAGGTCTGCTCGGTGCGGAATGCCACCTTGGACGAGGCCATAGTTTCCATCAGGCAGGCGGGCCCAGGTGCTTACCAAGCAAAATGTGACATCCAGTCCGCTTCTCTTCCGGCTCTTGCCCATTTCCCCTCGATTTTTTTTGAGCTGCTAAGTAATCCATTTCCCCTACAAGCAATTGAGTACCGTTGGACAAGGCCATGCCCATGGGCTGTTCTTTCATTTGCAATGCTGCTTTTTGTGAAACTTTCAGCAGCACTTTCCCTCGAATGGGCTTTCAGGCGAAGAGGGTGCCCTTCGGGCTGGTGACCCATTATTTAGATGACTTCCTGTTCATTGGCAGGCAGGGCACCAGGGAATGCTTGAGGAATTCGCCCTGCAGGCTTTCCAGGCCCCTTCTGGTCACGAGCTGGGGTCCCCTTGGCCTCCCAACAAGATGGTAGAGGGCCTTCCACTGCCCCTCAGCTATCCTGGGCATTCCACCTGGACACGCGGCCTTCTGGTAATTTCATCCCTCCCCTGCAGGTGACAAGCTCATGGCCCTTTACCACCCTGCTCCAATCTGTGCTCCTCCTGCGAGAAAATGCAGGGTACGCCGAGTGCAGTCCCACTGGAGCCACCTCACTCGGGCTTCGTAGGGTGGTAACGCCAGGCGCGGGGCTTTCTGCTCGTGGCTGGCGAGACCTTGTTCATGGCTGCAAGTCCCCTGACCATCACATCATCAGGGTATCTCGGGGCCTCAAAGAAAGATCTGCAGGTCTGGTTGTCCTTCATCCGAGGCTTTCCCAACGGCATTTCCCTATGGCAGACAGCCTCCGGAACCCGGCCTGGAGCTGCAGGTGCACTCTGACGCATCCGGGGCCTTTGGCTTTGGTGTTGTGTATTTCCAGGGTCAGTGGGCCCCAGGGCCTCTACGCCTCCAGCCTGGCACTCACAGAAGGGGCATCACCAGTGGATCCTGCACCTTTCTGGAGCTGTTTCCTATCTTGGTGGCCCGGTACATATCTGGCACGTAACCTCTGGCTTAATAGGGAGGAGTACTTTTCTGAGCGCTGTACAACCAGGCTGTGGTGCTTGGCAGCGTGGTGAATAGGGCAGTGGTCCAAAGCAAGTCGGGCACGTGGGTCAGGCGCGCTTGGTTCTGCACTTTGGTGCCTAAGCATGCCTCCCACTTATAACGATTTCTTTCAAAGCTGCTTTTGTTCCAGGTTTACAAAATGAGATTGTTGATTTCTTGTCTCGCCAGCAGGTGGGATCGCTTCCGACGCCTGGCACCCGGGGCGGAGCTTGTTCTCGCTTACAGTGCCGGCGTCCCTCTGGGAACCCTTGCGCAGCCAGACGCCATCACAGGTGTTTTTGAACTTCATTGGCACCGGCCACGCGGCAGGCAGTAATGCGCCATTGAGCCGTGCGGCGACTTCGAGCTTCACAGCTGCCCAAGGGCCTCTGCCTGTGGCGGGTGGACAGGCCTCCTTGCTTGAGTGATTTGGTACATCTCCATGGCTGGGGATGCACCTATGCTCCATGGGGTGCAACCATGGCGGAACAGCGCCTTCTATTGCAGGGATTTCGGGCTTCCCTGACGTCAGGAGTTCGGCCGGCTGGTGGCAGGCTGGAGCGAAGCCGTGAGTGGGCCCCAGGCAGAGGGACTCCTAAGACGCCCTGTTACCAGGGGTGTTAAGCGGGCAGTCACCAGGGAGCTATGGCAGGTGTGTGCGTCCACGCTATGAGCCTTCGCTTTTTTCACAGCGCCGCTTTCCACCTGGCTCCACCACGGGCTTTCAGGCCTGGGGAACTGGTCGTAGCCTGGCCCAGGGACCAGCCGTTCGCTTCCACCGGCTCCAAAGGGAGCACCTCGCCTTGTCCGGGGACATGGTCTCTGGCAGGCATTTGGCCCATTCCAAGACTGGACTGGTAGGAGGGCCACGGGCGCCTGGGTCACCATGCCAGTTCTTGTCATGCGACGCCATCTGCCCTCAGCCTCCCTTACATTGCTTGGCTCCAGCATGCCATGGGCCACGGTTGGGCGGTATGCTCCTGGTGCATGAGGACGGGTCCCCTCACCAGGTTCCAGTAGGATGTTTGCAGTAAGCCTGGCATGTTTGGTCTGGGCTTGGTTGCCAACCGGCACGAAGTTCGCCTGCATTCCTTCCGGGATAGGGGCCTAATGCACCGCAGCTCAAGGGGCGAGTGGGGCCCAGGGAGGACATCCGCACGCTGGGCGGAGTGGTGTGGCGGTCGAGGGGGGGCTTTTCGGGCGTACATCTCGCCCACATCTGGACTTTGTTGATCTCCTTTCGCAGTGCCTCCAGGGATGCCGCCCAGGACCGTCTATCGGCAGGTGTGGGTGCGTGGGGCACAGCCTCCGTCAGCTAACAGAGTCGGGGACTCGCCTCGCAATCTCCGACTGGGGCTTGCATCTCCGGACTCAAGGCGCATCGCAAGGATTGCCTTGATGGGGCAGGGGCGCATGCTTTGGCATGAGCTGGTTTCCAAGATCATAGGAGAGGACATTTTTCTCAACTGGCCACTGGATCTCCTGGTTATCCACCTGGGGAGGAGGATCTTCCCAGCCAGGTCGGCTCTTGACCTCCGTCAAGCAGTGGTGGCCACCACTCTCAGGAGCTTCTGCCAGGCATCGGCCTGGCATGACTTTGGTATGGTCTGGAGATGCTACAAGCTGGTCCACTGGAGTGGGAGCTGTGGATCTCCACCTCAGCCGTGGACAGGGCCTGCAGAAAGGGTAACATATGCCGGGGCCAAAGGTGGGTGCTTCTCCCTCGGGGGGGAAGTGGCGACCACGGAGCAATCACCCGGGACAATATGGGGCAGCCTCTTTGAGTAGCGATGGCGTCCGCCTCGTCCCAGTGGGGCATGGACTCTGTGGCTCCAGTCGATTAGCCGGCTATACCTCCCTCTGCTGGGTTCGGGATCTAAGCAGACAGGCTCAGGCTTGAGGGAGTTTGGGCGGGGAGCTGCGAGGAAGAACGCAGCTCGCGGCGGGTTTGCAAACGGGTGTCGCACATCTGGGGAGAGAACGAGCCTTCCGGCTGGGGCTCCCAGGCTTGTGCCCTGCAGAAGGGCCGGGGGGTGGGGCCGGGCAGGCTGGCAGGCCGGCAGGCCGGGCCACTGCCCGACACCCCAGGGAGGGGGGTTGGGTCGGGCCGTTAGGCGGCCGAGGGCTTAGCCGGTGCCCGACACCCCAGCAAGCACGGGAGGAGGACGGGCCGTTAGGCGGCCTTGGGGCTTAGCCGGTGCCCGTCTCCTCAGCATGGGCGGGAAGGGTGGAAGCAAGCAGGAGTGTTATCTCTGGGGCTTCCCTTCCCGCCAGTTTCCCAATGGAGATTGGGATGTGATGTGCGACCCGTTTGCCGCCCAGCTCTCATGTATATAGTTCATGTTGTTATGTTATTGATTATTAATAAACGGGCTGCGGCCCATTCCTTTCCAGCCTGTCGTTGTTGTGTGTTTATTGAGCAAAGTAAGTCTCACCATCTGCAGCAATTATTGTCTGCTCCATTCTGTCCAGGAAATCTTCATTTTTCTTAATGTTCTGAAGTGTCGATACTTGTGTCTCTAGCTGCTGAACTTTCTCTTCTAAAAGAGCAACCAGCTTACACTTGCTGCTGGTGTAAATACCCACATTGCCCAGCAAAAAACAACAACATTCCACAGCTGTTGCAGGTGACTGCAGCAACTCCCTGACTGTATATATTTAGTAGTCTTCAATAATGTTTCCTTCAAAAAGTCTTGCCTATTTCACCAAGGGCTTGTTCATTAAGCTCCAGGGAATGAGACCTAGTTTCTGGAGCCTCTACCCATGTCCAGACTCTAACTCACCTTCTATTGTCTCCCCCAAGATTGCTGCTTACTGACAAACAAAAAAACTGTGCGTGCCACTTTGCACACGCCACTACCTCAATGAGAGTGCTGGGGACAGCTGAATGGTTGTTAAATAGAGGTGGTAACTCACCAGAAACCCCACCTCGGAGAAGCCTGAGGCAAGCCCACTGCCAGGAAAAAGAAAAACCCTCTCTCACACACAAAATCCTTCCCAAGCCCTCCAAAAATGTGCACAGTTAAAAATTTAACTTTAAGAATACCCCTCAAAAAGCACAGCTCACCTTTTGCTTTCTGCCTGCTCCTTTTCTGCTTCCTCCCAGAGTTCAGGGCTCATGCCTCTGCCTATTCTTTTGCATGCAGGTGTTATACTCACAGGTAAACTGCAGGCAGTAGGAGGCATGAACAAAAATGTATGTAATTAAAACATAATTTTGATTAGTGCATGAGAGAGTAATACTCTTCTGATTAAACATTCCCTTCATGATATTTTTGCTTTTATAAGCATAATTATATAAAATTGCAGGACTTTTATGCAAAGAATAAATGGTATAATTCATTACAGGATGAAGTTAGAAAAGTCAAAAGAGAAGTTATTGCTGAGTACTGTCATAAGTAAGTACCTGAAATATATACAGAATATATCTACAGTAGTCATCAGGGTCAAGTTTTGATTCATTGAGATAGGAAAAAATGGTTCACAGTGTTTACAGAACGGGCTTGTCATCCAAAAATCTACCTTGGTGGCATCATGAAAATTGGGCTTCCTTCAGCAATCAGGAAGTATACTGTCAAATGCTCTCTACTTCTCTAATGGACTAATTTGCATTTTACATGTCTCCTCCCTGAGTCCACTGTGAAGATTTTCCACTGGATATCAGTTGTGAGTTACCCACTGGGAATTCTGTTCCCAAGTGTGTGTGTGTGTGTGTGTGTGTGGGGTGCTGATTTGAAAGGCAACCACAATGCAATGAGAGAAAGGATGTAAGCTTTCCCCTTCTGCCATTATCCATATCTGAAAAGGTTCCAGGGAGCTACTGTTTTCCCAGTTGTGTGTTCCATGTGTATTAGGTTTCTCCAACTAGACACCTGACTGTAAGGGTCTGATTAGATCATACATGAAATGTGAGATGGCCTAACTTGCATTTAATATGTGACCTGGGACTCAGCATAAAATATTGGGAGGAGGATGGTCAGCTCCCATGCATGGCCCAACTGCATGATGGATTTTAGTATTCCCTCCTTTCTACCCTATGTGCTTATGGTAGGAAAAAAATAGCCATGGGCGAGTGGACTGTTTGTTCCACTGTCAGGTTCTATGCCAGGAGAGTACAGATAAAGGCAAAGAGCTACTCCTGCAGGTCATCATATGTCATCAGTGCCCACTGAGAAACATTAACTTTGTTCTACTACTTTTGTTCAGATTTGTGGCCTAACACAAATTCATTATTTATCCATAATCATAAAGCAAAGACACAGCACTATGCCAGCAATAATTTTGGATCAGGGTATACAACAGGTAGATCACATAAATGTACCCCAGAGACACAACAGCTCATCAGAGCCCCGAACCAGCCAGTAAGAGCTGTATCCTGGAGAAAAGATCTGATAATGGGAGATTGTGAGTTGGATGTTAGGTTTTAAAGGTTGGGGGGTTGGAAATGATGAATGAATGTATATTATTTAACTATGAACTGAAATGTGTTATGTACTGACTGCTGAATTTTATCTAAGTCTGTTTTCTTGTTTTAAACAATTGTAACTGGAAATTCTTAATAAACTTATTAAAAAAGAAAAAAGAAATGATGAACGAGACAGAAGCGTTAAATTATTAGGAGTATGGATAAAGATCTGAGGAATATTTGATCTTTGGTTAAGTTTCCTTGTCCATGGAATTGAGCATACAAACATATGCCAGTAGGGCTGCTAGGTGTGGTGTGTAACTTAGTTGCAGCAGAATGTAATATTTTAAATATATTAAAACTGTTGGACATATGTTCAGTTTTAAGCCTAACATTCCATAACTCCTGGTTGATCGTTAACAAATTTCTTCATCTCACTTACATCTTTTTTCTGAATAAAATTTGTTTTTGTTCACCTTAAAAAAAGCAAACCATCTCACGCCTGCCTGCTTAACTCAGTTCCTAATACTAATTTTGTTGGATATCTATCCAGACTCAAATTTTGTCCCCTTGAAGAGTTTTTTTATTATTTAAAATTTGTTTTACATGTGCAATGGGATAGGTGGGAAAGTGTGTGATGGGGGGAAAATGTATGTGAGGTTCTATCTCGCCCCCAGGAAGTGTCATAGGATATCACAGGATATAACTGGCAGCTTATCCAGATGGCTAATGATAGAATAAATACAGATTCATAAGTCAACGACAAAATATATTACCAAAATGTAATAACAAACCAAAAACAGTTAGATTGCTATAAGCTTATAGGTTATTTACACATCACTTTGAAACTGGATCGGTGGGGAGAAACGGGACAGATGCAGGTTATTCTTCCCGCCCTTCGAACCTTCCAGACAATCAGAGTGTAGTGGGCTGTGCGCACGCTCGCAGCCTTTTTTTGGTGCCGTGCTAGGTGTGGCTACGAAGGAATGTACATAGGAAGCTTCAGTATAATGATTTTGATAAATTGTTTATGCATGGCTACGTTCGAACGTAAAAACGAGAAGAAGAAGAACATGAATATTCAATCAGGGTCGGAGTAGTGTTCCCCGCTCCAGCACAATAGCCATCTACGCATCTACATAGTAATGCGAAAAAAAGTTTTTTAAAAAAGTTCCCGCCCCAACACAACACAACAGGACAAGGAAGAACAGACCTGCTGAACAGATTGCGTGTTTGTGGAGAGTGTTACATTGCTTGAATCTGCGATAGACATCGAGGTCTTCACTAGACACATGCTGCAGTGGGGAGGGAGAAGCCGTGATGAAAAAGTGCTGTTTGAAACTTGGTTGTATCCGGCTTTAATTGCTCAGTGGGGAAATGGCCTGTGACAGTCTAAGGGAAATAAACTTCAGTTCTGATGAGCAGAAATGTCTTCATTTGAGACACTGATGCTGAATCTTGTAATGTCACTGGCAATTGTGGTCTTAGTGTTATAAAACCCCTAAGAGCATTGCATAAGGGCACATAAGAAAGCTTTGGCAAGTGAAGGCTTTGTTCTGTTATAAGCTAGGTAATGTTTTGTTAATGCTAGATTTATATACAATTTAGGGTTACCCATCGTATATCGCAATACTCTCTTCGAAGCCAGATCATTGCATATTACAACCATATAAAAGCTTTGCTAGAAGATTTCCCCAGTGTGAGAGACAAATACTTCATTAGAGGATTGCCACAAGAGAAGAAAGGGGAAAAGAAGAAACTTGAGAACGATCCCAGGTTTGTAACTGGTTGAGTGATTGTTTCCGGTTTCTACAGCCATTTAAAAAATCTTATAGGGTGAAATGTATTTACTGCTGCTAGATTAGAAGAAAGCTGATTGGTTGTGAGTTTTGTGGAAATGGAGGATTTAGTGGAACAATAAAGATGAACAGACCTTGGAAGCTGTATTTCTAAAACAGAGTGAACAGTTTCTAAATGGTTAATTAGCAGACCTGTCATAGAATAATAGAGGAAGAAGTGGCCCATGGGGTGAGGCTGTTATGTTTGTTCATTATTCCTTCTTGTGTCCAACTCTTTCTTGCAGAAGTTTAAAGCAGATTATAAGAGTAACAGAAGTCTCCCATTTATGTAGCGATCAATTCCATAAGATTTACTGAATCAGTGTCCTCAATACAGCTGCTTGGGTCTACTACATTAACCAGTCCTCTGAAAGGATTGTGAGTAAAGAGGCAAGACTTTGGCAAATGGGGTTTTACAGAAGCAAAATTTTGCTACCCTTCCCTTAGCACCATTCTGAACAGCTGCAGCAGAGGCTCAGGGGACCTTTCATGACAATTTCCTTCCACATCGCTGGGGTTATGGGCGTGGCATCCCCCATGATCTGGATATTTGCTTTAAAATTTTTGGCCCTCGCCTCGTAGCAGAGGCCAAGTTTGAATTTTCTTTCTTTTATTTTAAAAAAAGAAACTGTGTATATTCAAAAAGAATCTTTAAATATTTATTTTAACTTCAAAAAAGTATTTTAAAATTTTATTTTAATTAAAAAAGAAATAGTGTGTATTCATGGTATTAAAAGATAAAATATGTTAATGTTATACAATACTATAAATATATTTTATGCATTTCTGAGTTTCTAAACTTTTTTGTGTCATCTGCTCGACTTCATGTGTCATCTGTGGCTTCTGCAAAACTCCCCCCAAATTCCCTTTTAATTTCTTATGTTGACCTATGGTATATCGAAACCAAGATGAGGAAAGTCATGATGTGGAAGGGATAACTGTATTCTACAATATGAGAGACTGGGGCGGGATGGGGGTGGGGAAACTGGCCAAAATAGCCCTTCTTCAGTTTTGTATGAAGAAATGTTTGCTTCATTAACAGCGTTTGCTTTGCCTTCACAACAATGAAGGAGCAATTTTGGCCTATTTGTAATGTTGATGCAGCCCCCTAGATTGTCTACGTAATTCAGATTCCTTTTGTAACAATTTAGATCATTCCATCCACGATCCCGGAATTTGCTGTCTGCTGATGGACAATCCTTTTTGAATCTGTGGTTCATCCCCCATCCCTCAGAAACACTATTTATGTTTAAAATGCTGCCGGAAAAGGTTAGTATGTATACAGTCTTAAAATGGTCAAATTATAGAGATTTAACCAGTCTATGCCATACATATGGTGAAAATGGGTATAGCTTGGCACAAGAAAGTTTAAAAATTCAACATTGGCATTGGGATTCTATGCATGGTGTTCTATGGTTGAGATATCATAGTACAGTCGTCCGTCCCACAATTGTGGTTACAGGCACAGCACTCCCCACAATGTGGAAGACCATATAAAATTGTTTTTGCCCTCCGCAATCCTTTACCCCGCTTCCAGCCCAAGCCCCATTCCCAGGTTCTTCCTTCTTCCCTCTGGTCCTTTAAGGCCACTGCACCACATCATGCCTTCCTCCATCACCTCCTGCCGGCAGACTTGCCACCTCCTTGGCCTCTCCCGTGCCCTGGGCCTTCAAGTAAGTGAGACTCCAGGGTTGTGCAACTTTCCACCCATCATAAGTCAAACAGACTTCCCTCTGTGATACACCTCTGAAGATGCCAGCCACAGATGCAGGCAAAACGTTAGGAACAAGATCTACCAGACCAGGGGTAGGGAACCTGCGGCTCTCCAGATGTTCAGGAACTACAATTCCCATCAGCCTCTGTCAGCATGGCCAATTGGCCATGCTGGTAGGGGCTGATGGGAATTGTAGTTCCTGAACATCTGGAGAGCCGCAGGTTCCCTACCCCTGTACCAGACCATGGTCACACAGCCCGGAAAACCCACAACAATCAGTGACTTCATTTTGTTCACCAGCAACACATCTTTACATTTCAGAATCTTTTCTGACTCATTCCTGGCTACCCTTCCCAGTCTCAATAACCTTTTAGTTAATGATTATGCAAAGGAATAGACAATCTTTAACAATTTCAATTTCTTCACCATCAACCTTAAAGTTGTGCAGTTCCTCAGTAGTCATTACTTTTGGGTTGATGTTCAGCTGCTTTGGAACTTTCTGCTTTAACTTTCATCACTAATGGTTTCAGTTCTCTATTATTTTCAGTCATAAATGTGGTATAATTCACATATCTCAAATATTTAATGTTCCTTCCATCAATTTTCACTCTACCTTCACCTAAATCTAATCCAGTGTATTTTATATGTTCTGCATATAGATTGAAGAGACAGGCAGATAAAATACATCTTTGTCTGACACTTTTCTCAACTAGAAACCATTCTGTTTCTCCATGTTCTGTTCTAACATTAGCCTTTTGTCCAGAGTGTAAGTTGTGCATCAAAACAATCATAGTTGTGGCACACCCATTTCTTTTAAAACCAATCATAGCCTTTTAGGATCCAGTGAAAAGCTTTGCTGTAATCTATGAATCATAAGCCCCTTTTTCTTCTATCTGTCTCATATTCTCCTTTTTTCTTCTTCTTTTTTTTGCCACCAAGGCACATTTGATTTATGGCAACTCTTGGTGGAATTTCCAAGGCAAAAGATATTCAGAGATGGTTTTCTGTTGCTTGCCTCTGCGTCACTACCCTGGTATTCCTTAGAGATCTTCCATGCAAATACTTGCCAAAGTTCACCCTACTTAACTTCTGATAAATGATGAGATTGGGCCATCTTGGGCTATCCAGGTCAAGACATTGATCACCATAAATCTGCAATATGATCTCTAGTGCCTCTTTCTGTTCTGAAAGCAGCATGAACATCTGTTGTCTCATGTTCCATATATGGTGACAGTCTTTGTTGTAAAATTTTGAACAGCACTTTACTTGCATGAGAAATTAATACAATTGTCTGACAGTTGCTGCAGTCTTTGACATCATCTTTTT
The DNA here is from genome assembly GCF_021028975.2 of Sphaerodactylus townsendi. NCBI lineage: Eukaryota > Metazoa > Chordata > Lepidosauria > Squamata > Sphaerodactylidae > Sphaerodactylus > Sphaerodactylus townsendi. Next base: position 122,293,973 of record NC_059425.1, on the reverse strand, counting down.
TTGAACTGGAATGTAGATTGAGCATTTCCAGTCTGTGAACATTTCCAGTTATTTTGTTTTCCACATTTGTTGGCATATCTTTGTTAATATTTTGATGGACTCAGTTTCTGTGGCTTGAAATAACTCTACTGTTATCCTGTCAGCTCCTGGTGATTGTTTTTCCTAGCTGCTTTGAGGGTTTTTTTCCCAGCTTCTAAAATTGTAGGTTCATCTTAAAAAGATTCTTTTGGGTAGGAAGCAGTACAGCAATGGTGGTTAGTACAAGGTAGTGGCCCAGAAATATACCACCCGAGGCCATGATCTTATCATTATCTTATTGCAGAGTGTGAGAATATTATCGAACTTCTTTTTAAAGCTCTAGGTCTGCTGAGATTCCCGTTTTTACATAACTGTCAAAGGAAAAGGTGCCCTCCCCTCTGAACAGGAGGGTAAAATTATGTCAGACAGGAAGAAAGAGGTTGTGTGTGGTATAAAAAAATATAAGAAAGTATTTGGAATAAAAGAATGAGATAGAAGCGGAAATAACAGACAGAGATTTGTTCCAACATCAGGGTGCTTATACTAGTGCAATAAAAGTTTTGTGGTTTTATTTATCACAGATATATTCTGCTCTGTTTCATGGACTCAGAATGCCTTAGGCAGCTTTTCCCCTAGTGCAAACATTTCTGTCCCAAGAGGCTTATGGTCTAAATCTGTTTTTACAATATACTCCCATGTTATGTCAGAGGCAGATTCCACATGGGCCAAAAACAGCGGTGTGAAAACGGTGCAAAAGGATTTAAAATAGTGTTAAAGGGTTTACACCATTTTCACACTGTTTTCACACTGCTGTTTTTGGCCCATGCGAATCCACCAGAGATTATTTGTAAACTCCTTTGAGATTCAAAAGCAGTTTGCCATGAAAACATTTAAAGGGTCTTTGGGATCACCATCAGAATTCACAGGTTTTTAACAGTAAGCTTTATTCTACTTTGGCAAGAGGCTCTTCTACATGTGCAAGATTTCCACCAGTTTCCCCCTGCCACGGTCAACCCTCCCACTCTATTTGCAAGAGTCCATGTCCCCAGGGACAGCGTTTCAGGTTGCACTGCAGTTCAGAATAGTGTGGAAATGTTCTGTTCCATGAGTACAGCTCTACTCATAATGCATGGGGTCTGGTCTATCTCTTAAACCTGGTTTAGGATTCAACAAAACTGAGAAACTTGTTGAGTCCAATCAGAAGTGGCTGAAGTTTCATAAGTGTTTTCATTCCCAATTCACCTTCCACACACACACTTTTGCAACGTGGATTTTAAGCACAATAATGGTGGGAATCAGTTCTAGGGGAGATGGAGCAGCCACTGCTAGACAACAGCAATATGATCTGTGAAGATTTTAAAATACTTTCTCCCTTTTTTGTCTTTTACGCAGGCTGGTTACAAAGCCCTGAGACTGACACTGCAAATCGTAGCAGCTTTTCACGACATCATTTCATACATTTTCAGCTTTGCTCAACTAGGAAGTGGTCCAGGTTGCTTTGATTACCTCTGTCTTGAGCATTTAACTGCAGATTGGGGAGGGACGGAACAGATTGGTTAGTAGCAAGTAGTCTGTCTTTAGAAATGAGACTCTGGCTTTAGATGTACATTTCAACAGAATATATCAATATATATCTTAATATATCAGAATATATCTTTATATCTTAATTCTTTATATCTTAATTCTTTATATCTTAATTCAAAGACATAAAAACATTATTTTTTAAAAAAATCTAAGACTGGAATCATGCGTAATGTCCAGTTATGCAGTGCTGTCCAGATAGATCTGTTTGTGACCAGTATAATGAGTAAGTCAGAATGCAGCAGGATTACCAACACATTTCATTCTAGTCTGCAAAGCACTGCATTATTAATTTTTAAAATTACATATCACCTCTTATCCAATGGCTCTTGAAGTAATTTACAATGCAAAATAAACATTAAAGCCGAGTTCAAATACAGTATTGCTTGGATGCTTTCTAATGACTTTCTTCCTGGGGTCAGTAGAATATAAGACTGGAACTGTATTATTGTCAATTGTAAAAGTGAATAGGTGGAATTCTAGAGAGACACTTCATCCTCATTCACCAATCAGCAAAGACTTCTATCAAAACATAATTAATGATCATACATATTATTTCTACGAATCACATTAGTAGAAAGGAGTAAAATAGTATGAAAGGGGGGCATTCATTGAAAATGCTGGGGGGAAGAATTAGGACTAATAAAAGGAAACACTTCTTCACCCAACGTGTGATTGGTGTTTGGGATATGCTGCCACAGGAGGTAGTGATGGCCACTAACCTGGATAGCTTTAAAAGGGGCTTGGACAGATTTATGGAGAAGTCGATTTATGGCTACCAATCTTGATCCTCTTTGATCTGAGATTGCAAATGCCTTAACAGACCAGGTGATCGGGAGCAACAGCCGCAGAAGGCCATTGCTTTCACATCCTGCATGTGAGCTCCCAATGGCACCTGGTGGGCCACTGCGAGTAGCAGAGAGCTGGACTAGATGGACTCTGGTCTGATCCAGCTGGCTTGTTCTTATGTTCTTATGAAAGAGTCACCCCCCTCCTTCTCTACAGTTCTTGCCTGAGAGGCAGAGGTGAATCCATGTGCACTTGCCCCACTATTTTCTGTTGAAGGGGGTAGTGTACCCCCACTCAACTTGTGCCCTTCCTCTTTCTACCCACAGTTTGAGTCACAGATAGTGTCACTGGCTGGCCACGACAGATAAGGGCAGTGTGTGCTTGAATGTGTGTTGTTTTATCTGCCCCACTTCCTGCCCCTTGGCCAGCATTCTGTAGCTCAGGAGTTTCTAGTCTATTTATGGATTGAGCAGTCAGGTCTATAGGTGAGATTTTTTTTACCACAATCTGAGATCTCTAAAAAGGAAAGGCTATTTGTTCACTAAAATACATTTTCAAGGCACTAGGGCACAAACCATTGGAGAACTGCATTACAAACTAAGGAAAACATAAATCATATAAGGCTAACTAGGTTAAACAGCCACTAGGGTTATCTTAGCATGCCTTTCTCTGGAATGGATGTAAGCCCACAGGAACTACAAAAATAGAGGCTGGTCAAGGCTTCACTCCATTTGTTCCCTGTTCCCAGCCCTTAGCTTGCACACTTCTGACACAGTACTCAGAACTTTTAACCCTTCCTGTCCTAGTGGGAAGGATAAAATTTAACCTATCATGAAACTGGAAGGAGATTCCCCTGTGTACCTGTTCTCCAATCAAACTAAAGAGCACACCCAAAACTTTTTATGAACCACTCACTAAATCCAAATATCTTGTCCCTTCTTGGCAGGTGGGTAAATGACACCACCCCCCTCCTGCCAGTCTGTCCGCATAAAGGAAACTCATCTATTCCAAGCCTGCAGTTTGGAAAGTTTATGGTTCTGTTCTCAAAAAAAGAATATATTATCTGAGAGCATAGCCTCTCTGAATATTATCTTGCATCTCTATATCACAACAGTTACATTAGAGCTTTTGCGGCTAGTTGATGATAATTGAGATATGTCTTAATTTTCTCTTGAATTGAAACTATTTTGTGGGTATTTCCAGCTGTTGGATTGTATTTGACTTAGAAGGGTGTTTCTAGGTTTGCTAATATATTTTCATGTATGTTTTCACCAGTGTGTTTATTTATTTATTTATTTACTTACTTAATTTATACTCCAACTATCTCCCCAGGACTCAAAGTGGTTTATATCATGTACATTTTAAATTGATGGCCATCTTGATGGCCTTTGTAATAGCAGAACTGTGGGAAACAAATGTTGTAAATCAATCAATCAATCAATCAATCAATCAATCAATCAATTTGTTGTCTTCCATTTTATCCTCACAACAATCACCCAGTGTGGTAGATTAGACTAAGAATGTGTGAATGGCCCAACATCACCCAGTGAGCCTCCACAACAGAGTAGGCATTCTATCCAGAGTAGGTATTTTCTCACATCCTAGTCTGTAACTGTAACTACTGTACCACACTGGGTAAATCACATTGTATGCCACACTGCTGTTGAACAATTGTGAGCAGGGCATGGGTAAGTCATGCAAGTCAGGTGGTAGAAAGTCACCCACTGGTTGCTGACAATCTTGTTCCTGATCAATCCTCCCTCAAAGGTCAAAGGGCCCTGAATAAACAAGGTTGGCCCAAAGCTATGATGGCACAAATACCTTCTTCAAAATCCTTTCTGAGGGCAGGTAAGAGCAGGGCTGGCTCTTAGTCCAAGGAATCCAAGCAACTGCTTAAGGTGCCACACTCAGGTGATCTTGCCAGCAGACCACTGAGGCTCAGTCTTCTCCCAGCTGCTGTTGGCACAGGAGAGAGCAACAGGCATATCATGAATCCATTGTTGCCTCCTGGATCTGTGCTACTGCTGGCTGGATCTGAGTCAAACCTCTCGTCTGTAAGTCTTTGGGATTCACCTGGCTTACAGTAATGACAGATCACAGGAGGCACATGCAGGCACAGTAGCTGGGTCTGAGATCCATGAGGTGCTTGCTAGTTCTGTTGGTGCTTACATGGCTCAGGAAGAAGAAGTTGCTGCTATCAATTGGGGGTAGGTAGCAAATGCCTTGAACTGACCTTAGGACAGATCTGATTTGCCTGTTTTGTTGCAATCTTTGAAATATGGCAATAAGTCAGAAGCCAGCAAAACTATTTCAGACCTGCTTCCTTCTAATAAGTCTTCAAATCTTAGCCCTGAATTGAATTAAAAGGCTTCAATTCAAAGATGGAAATAACTGAGATCAATAAATGCCAGTGTACATGTTGCTCTGTTGTAGGAACAGAGCTTCAAGAGCTACAGAAAATGATAGACAACCTCCATAATCCCTCAGATCCAAACAAAGTAGCCCAGATGCTGAGCTTGCACAGAGAAATTATTTTTATGCAGTTTGATGCAGCCGTAAGACATTCTATGCGGTAAGAGACCAAGATTGCTTTCTTCTTCATATCCTAGTTGACAGGTAAGTTTATCAAAGGCTGGCTGGAGTTTAGCATAGATCAAGAATTAAGACGTAGATGCAATTTGTGGGGGGGGGGGGGCGAAGAAAAATATTGCAGAATGTGTTAATACTGGATGCAACACACAATTGCATGCAACTTTTTAAACAGAATATATTTAAAAGGCTGATTATCTGAGAATGCGGAAAACAAGGGACAGGAGATACTTTGATCTTCTTCCCTCTTGCTATCTTTGTGCTTAAAATCATATTACAACTTCTGTAATATACCTGAAAGAAAAACTATATCAGTATCTTTTTACCTTTTAAGTAAAAAAAGCCACAGAGAAGGGGGCAATTTGTAAGCTGTTCCACTACTTAAATCTCTAGCTTCCCAAAGTTGCATTTAGTTTTAAAAAGATATTGGTGGAGGTAGCATTTTCTGTCTAGTTTCAGGCTAAACAGATTATAGTTGTAGCACCTGACTGTTTACACTTCATGTGTTCCTGCAATTAGGAACTTCTAAAACATTATAAAAAGCAATTTCAGTGTTTTGGACTGAAGCCACTTGCTAAGACAGAATATACTTCTGTTAAATTACTATAGTGTATGATCTGTACCGCACTGAACAGAATGAAATAGAGCTTGAACATAGATAGTATTTAAATTTTTTAAAATTGAATGATGTATTCCTCTACCTTTGCTCATTCCCACACTTCACCTCCAGCTGTGTCTTGAAATTCAAAGCTTTTACTTATTGGTGGAGATGTCAGTAAGCATGGATAACATCCCTTCCTCCTAATATATTGCACATTTTTGTTTTGTTTTTGAGCCACAACATAGCAGAAAGTTTGAGGTATACTACTACCTTGACCAGTCACTCTATTGAAGGCTGCTAGAAATTCCAGATAGATAATAACGGCTTAGTCCTAGGGTGTAACTATACTTCAACATTAAACAGTCATTCCCTTTCCCCAGGGTCTAACAGGAAATAAAGTTATTTGAAGAAAATCTATGTGATCTAGCAGAGTTCTCAGCATGCTCATCAAACCACAATTCTCAGATCAAGGAAAAAGAACCTGAAGAGTTGTAAAAGCACAAAACTTGTATAACTTTTATAATTGCTGTATAACTTATACAAAACATTACAGTGCAGATATTCCTCTTACAGTGCAATCCTGTGCTAAGTTATTCCATTCTAAATAAATGGTCCTAGAATGGAGTAACTCTCCTTAGGACTGCACTGTTGGTCCAGTAAAGTTTTATAAAGATTTACGTTTTATCATCAGCGTTGAGCTGACAAGTATTCTAGTGAATACATTTGGCAAGGAGAAGATTCAGCTCCAGGAAATGACAGAATGATTGCTATGTTCACCTTAGAGAAGTATTATATCCTGTTAAGACACAAAATGTGTGTCTTGTCCAAATAGTCCTCGGTTTTTTTTAAAAAAAATACCCTCTAATCCATCTGTCAATCATAGATGTTCAAAAAGCATCAAAAAACAATTTAATAAAACTTGTAAAACCACTCATTAAAACAGCATGCCTTAATATCAGTATTGATGCATCTTTAAAACCTGCAGCTCCATTAAGTTGTTTTTTAAATTTATGGAGATGTTTTGGAAAGCAAAGAATAAACATCATCATGTACTTTTAAAATGTGATTATTATTTTTGTGATCTTTCAGAAAAGCATTTTTATCTTCTGGGAATGTCTCTGCCTATCAGAGTATTACAGACAACATCTACCACGGGTTACCTCCCTTAAGTGCCTGTGTTGTTAGAAGTGCCTTTGCTTCCCAACTCCTACTTCCACAGCTGCTGGATCCATTTGGTCACAGAGTGAGTACAGAGGACTTCCAAAGGTTCTTCCCCATTTTTCCTCATAGCCTTTTTTTTCTCATTTGTACCACACTGTGTACTGACAAATGAGTATGAGTGTCTCTGCCCTGAAAAATGCCAGAGCAAAAGAGTGCAGTGGGGAAAGTTCTGTTATACTGCCTTATGTGTTTCACCTGTGCTTCTTCAAGGGGATCTATAAGAATACAAATAAAAACAAGAATAAATATATTATTTAAAAATAATCAAAAGAGACATTAAAAGACAGCACATAGTAAGCATGTGAAAAGTGCACAGATAGAGACCCAAAGAGATGTAATACAGGTACAATGTAAGGTTGAAAACACAGTTCTTAAAACAACATGTATTTGTGTACAAAACTCCTGAACTTACAAGTTCTTTCTTTCTTTCTTTCTTTCTTTCTTTCTTTCTTTCTTTCTTTCTTTCTTTCTTTCTTTCTTTCTTTCTTTCTTTCTTTCTTTCTTTCTTTCTTTCTATCTATCTATCTATCTATCTATCTATCTATCTATCTATCTATCTATTTATCTAATCACCTGTATAATAAACTTAAGCAGTTCCCACAGAATCTTCTGTGCATTATGTTAAATCTAATAAACTCATTCATTATATGATGGGAAATTGCATGGACAAAGAACAGTATTGGGTTTGAGGCAGGGAGATTTGCATACTGGCACTTAGATGTTGGTAAGTCTAAGAGCTAACAGTCTAAGAGCTAAGCTACGTGTTTCAGCAAAATCACATGGTAATCTTTATTAGTGTGTATTGTTACTGATATGCTGCTATATGACATAAACATCTTGCCTCTGGAAAGCTAGCATACCAGGGAGAAAGGAACATCCATATCTTCTGGAAATATCTCTGCCTATCAGAGTATTACAGACAACACCTACCTACTCATCTCTTTCATTGCAACAAGTTCTTTATTGCCATTTTCTGCCTAGCAGAAACTTGGACAAGCTTTCGTGTCAATGGAGAGTGGTTTAAGAATGCCAGAGTGGATTGCAAATTATTGTAGCTTTCTGAACCTAAAATTCCCTGCTGCAGGCCCTAATGCTGTTTCCCTGGAGAACGTTCCTAACAAATCGAGGTCCGTTTCCTATCATCATTAGCAATCTGAATAACAACATACAGGTAATATATATTTTTTCCAAGTTTGTTTTTGCACATCTTCCCATTGTATTGCCACTGGACCTGAATGAAATACATTCCTTGATATTATTATCAGAGCTGAAATGATTGAAAATGATTTATTATTACCTTCTTAAATATTTTCTAGTTGAATTTACTATACGTATCTGAAGATTCCTAGGGTTTCCCATTCTTTCTAGCTATGCCTGTGTGGTCTGAATGACGAGGATCGAAAAGTTGCACATGGGGAGCTGGTTGGGATGCAGTTTGAAATGGAGGACATACTCCGGAATAATTATGAAGTTCTGGATGATCGCGGGGAAAGGAAGACACCTTTTGCGAAGGCAAGAATATAGATAACAGTCCAACCCATTTATTTACTTAAGTTAATTCTCTCTTTCTTTTTCATGTTACCAACTGTAGTTCAATTACACATTTTTACTCCTGCACTATTAACAAAACCCACGGGACCAGCAGCAGCGCTCAGCTGTTTGTGGGCTTGTGCCACCTCAGAGGACTGTAGAAGGAGCTGTACATCTGAATGTTCCACAACTTGGCAGATTACTGATTAAATGAGAGTGCCAATCAAGAGAAGGGTTTAGATATGCAGCTTTTAGCTATTTGGCATTGCTGCTTACCACTGTGGATAATAATGAGATTGTGGAGCTCTTTTGCTTTTTTAAAAAAAAAGTATTTTTATTTGGAGATCCAATTTACAAAAAGTAGTTTGAATACACTGTGATGAAATACAAAAAATAGCATTCCAACATTCAGTAATCCACAGAAGAGCGTTTCTTCTAGTTAGCAAGTAATGTATGGTAATAACAAAAAATAGAATACATCTGACCAAAAAGAGCAGCTTTGTTGTGAAGGAGGAAAATATTGGGGTTGGGGCAGTGATGGGATACAAAAATTTTAGTAACAGGTTCCCATGGTGGTGGGATTCAAACTGTGGCATAGCGCCAATGGGGCTGGGCGGGGCACGACAGGGGCATGGCCGGGCATTCCGGGAGCGGGGCATTCCTGGGCGGGGCTGTGGCAAGGATGCAGCCGCTGCGCTGGTCCTTGGGCGGGAAACGAATGCACGCAGGTGCAGGCTGCCATGCACACCGGTGCACCTCCTGCTAGACTGCTTCAAGTGCTGCACGCTACTGCTGAGAGGAGGGGCGTAACTAAGGCAAAAATCACATGGCAAAATCACCAATTAGTAACCCCCTCTCGGCACACACAAATAATTAGTAACCTACTCTCGGGAACCTGTGAGAACCTGCTGGATCCCACCTCTGGGTTGGGGTGATCACAACTGAGGGAAAAGCAACAATGGTTTTTGTTTTTTGGTTTTACAATGGTTGCCTGGTTTAATTTGATTGCTGGTTTAGTTTGATTGCTAGCTAATTTTTTTTGGAAAGTAATCTTTCCATCACAGTTAATTGCCATATGTTTGCATACCAAAGCTGTAGGCTAAAGATGAGCCAAAAATTGAATCAGTTCCTGGTGAGATAATACATTGGGACAATTCATACACATTCCCAAAAGAGCTAGATACAAACATGAGCAATGTCTGCGCAAAGCATATTACTAACCTCTGGGGAAGGAGGCCGGGGGAAGAACTGCACATTTTTGAACATTTGGACTAGGATTGTGCACCATTCTCCCACCCTCCCAATAAACCCAATATTTTGGGTTTACAGGACCCAGAAATCTTCAAAAAAGCTGTCTGGGGGATTTTCCCTTGGGGGGGGGGGCTTTTTTGAATTTTTGTTTAAACCTGATCCCCCCAAATTCCAAGTTGCAGAGCCAGCATTCAGCACTGCCCTGCCGCCTCCAGAGTCCATGTGGACTTCAGAAGTGGCAGCACCAAGCTGAATTCTCGGCCTAACCAGATTGAGCCCAGCATTCAGGTCTCTACTGATTCTGAGCCCATATGGACTTTAGTGTCAGCTTTCAGCAGGTAAGTGAGGAAAAGTGGGAGGATGTCAAGGGATCCCCCCCCCCCCTTTTAATGGTGACAGGGCTGGAGTGGCCTGAAAAATGGCGGAAAATTTTGGCATTTTTTGAGATCCACTGTTCAGTTCCCTTAGACTACCTCCATTTTTTTCAGCTGGAAATAAACCCAAAAAGGCTTTTTCAGGTTTGTTTTTGCAACAAAAGAGTGGCCATGAATCACCCCAGCTGCAGTTGCTGCCCGGGAAGGGCAGGAGGAGGCCCCTTGGCATCCGCTCTAATAAGGGCGGATGGGGGGGCCTCTCAGCCATGCCCCGTGTGGGCAGGGCAATGTCACCAGAGGAGGCTGGCCAGAGCTTACTTAAGGCCGGGCCAGCCTTTGTGTTCAAACCATGTGCCCTGGCCAGCCAATAACTTGCCCACCCACCTCTCCCCTTTTAATATTTTGGTGATGTATTAATGCATGCTGCTTTGTCATAGCCATTTGGCAGTTTGGCACATGGGAATTGATCTGAGGGGCTGGGGGAGGGAAGCTAGGGAGCTACCTCCCCCCATGGTAGTATGGAATGCTATGGCCCAGATTAGCCTCACAATGAAGCTTCAGTAAGAGGCCAGCCGTTCGCTGGAGCTCCACAGCAGCGGCAAAGGCATCTGTCAGCCAGCAGAGTGGTGGGAAGAGCTGCTTGCCCTGGAGGCAGCCCTGGGAAGGGTCTGCCCAGTGTTACAAATCAGATCAGAATCCCATACTTTTCTTTACACTTCTTACTGCGCAATAAACGGTTGGCTATGGCCAAGTAATTTTCCCCAGCCATGAGTGTTGTGTGGTTATTGGGTCAAAGGGCTCCGAGAAGGTGGTCGCTTCCTTGGGCAGCAAATCCAGATGCACAGCCCCACTTTGGACATAGGTCAAAGATTCAGTCTTTTCTTTTGCATCAGCTCTTTTAGCTTTTAAACATAAGCTCTTCTACATTTTCCTTTCAGATGACTTTGGCAAATTTTTATAATTCGCAGTTCTGATTAATGTCAGGGGCTTAATATTCTGTTCCTAAAATGCTTCTGGATGAAACATTTACCCATAACTATTCCAGCAGAGTTCAGGAAGACTTGCTGAAGTGAGTGGAAAGCCTTCTGGAGTGCTGCTGGAGCTGCCTGATTCAGTGGCCTCGTGTTCCTTGTTGAAATCTTACCTGATATTATGGAAACAACTGGAAATGTCCAAGACAGAATGGGGAAGACTCAAACTGAAGGTTGATGATATCAACACAGTTGCTCTATACAAGCAATTTTCTGAACTATACAAGTACGTTTCTTGTTTGAAAAGTGTATAGACATAACACTGTGTTACCGCTGCTGCTCAGGTAACATTAAGTGATTTCAGCTCAAACAACGTAGTGAAGCGCAGGAGGCCGGTGTTCTTCAAAAGCAAAGTATTTTATTCAAAAGTGGTTGCTACAGCTCAGGCAGGGGAATCGCGCTTTCGTAGCCAAGCGCAAGAACTTTTATACACACACATCAAAGGGGGCAAAGGGGGGCAGGTAAGGGGGCAGGTCCCTTACCTTACACCAATAAAGAAACATCAATACAAAAGAAAGATACAATTACAACTTTTGTGAATGGGACCATGAAATCTCGCTGTCAAGCGTCTTCCTGCGAGGTTTTACGATGGTGCTGAAATGGGGAGCAGAGAAGGTCCATTCATAGAACTGGGTGGGCCTGCTACTGCACCCAGTTATCTTTATCAGACGGGCTATTTCCTTATATCCCGAGGCTCCCGTGCCTCAGTCACAAGACAAAAGAAAGTTCAAACTGTCCAATGGTGGTCCTGACACGTTCTCCAATGGCTGGGACATCTGGGATGCTGTCATCAGATTCGATTTGCAAAACCAAAGGGGTCTTTGTCTTTGCTGAGGGGTCAGCTGGGTGTTGGCCCAAACTAAATTCCAGGGCCAACTTCCCTGTCTCTTAATATCAGCTGTTACAAGCTATTGCCTTTACCCATGGATACAAATATTTAAAATAACATTTCTAAACTTAAACATTAAAGGAAACCTTAAAGAACCTTCAATACAGTACAAGCACATATACCTATAAGCAAGAGTATCCTAAATTAACAGTAACAAAACCTTAATTTAACTAGAGTATAATCCTAAACACTGGGCAGCTAATTATTCAACATTGAGGGGGCTTACATTAAACCTTGAAAGGGACAAAGGCAAGAAGGAAACCATGTAAAATATCAGCACATTTGTATGTACACGTTCTTTCCAGGCCTTGTGGAGGCTTTTGGACAACACTGGTCTCTTTGTTCTGATTCTTAGCCAGTGCAGTTCGGGTAACTCGACTCAGGAAAATATTTTGGCTATTTTCCTGGCGGTAACAACTGCAGTCCAAAACAGTTATACCTTTCTGTGGACAGGGATCCTCACATTATACAGTCAAAATGGACAAGATGCTGAAAGATTTATTTCAGGTGTGTGTGTGGCGGGGATAACGATGTTGGGGGGGGGCGTGCATTGACTGGAGAGAGATTTAGAAAACAAGTTTCTTTGCAGTTCAGTACAGTAGAGGAACTCCTTATAGTATAGAAAAGTAGGGTACAAAAGCCAAGTCTTCTTCTATGCAATTTCAAAATTTGGAAGAAAAACTTAGATATATAATAGTGAGGAAAATGAGAGAAGGTAATTGCAAAATAATTAGGACATAGTGTTGTTATTTATATGTGCAAGTGTGTACAACATCTGTAACTCTGCATTTTTCTAGTGCTGAAATTTTTTACCCAGCTATAAGATCTGTAGCCATACATATGGGTATAGAAGATGAATTCGAAGAATTTGTTACCACGTCTCAATGTATATGTCCTCTTAAAGAAGTTTCAGAAGTTGAGCTCAAAACAAAGCAGGTAAAGAGAAATAGAAGACAAGAGTAGATTGTGAACTTTGTAAAGGATAGACAAAAGTATTTAAAAATATTAACAGAAATCCAAATCTTGCCAGAACTATAATGTTTGAACTTCTATCTAAGGGTTGAAAACTGATTAATGATTGATTTATGAAGGGCAGTGTATTCTTAAAGGCACATCAGTGTATTCTTAAAGGCACATCAGGTAGTTAGTGTGGCCATTTACTTACTTGCATTCTGCCTCACAGCCAGCTTGCTTTTCCTTCACCGTAGATTTTCCTTTATGCATTGTTTTTTGCCCTTTCCAAAGTCACTGCGTGGCAGAGCAAAGAAGCTGCGCTATTTCCAAATGCTGGTTAAAGGTGACCTTTCCTGTTGCTTTGCTTTTCTCTGCAAACGAAAACAGCTGAAACAGAAAGCTTGATTCTTTATCCAGGTTTTGCTGGTTCTTCCTACCTTTCCCAGCTACCTACCCAACAGCCATTTTTCCCACTCTTCTGACCACCATTTCCAAAAAAATCAGAAGGCTTTTTAAATATGCATTTTAAAAACACTGCTAGTCTATTAAGCTATTCGATGCCAGGGGGAAAAGGGGGGGGGGGTTGCAGGATCAAGGCATGCAGGATTTAACCTTTTGCCCCTGTTGGACTGGCAGAACTACTTTAGATAATGTTGAAGCAAGGGACTGGTCTATTGAGCTATGTGATGCTGGAAAAAAAAGGACCCTTTTAAAATGCATATAATGTAGGCAAAAGGAGTTCTGCTGTATTTACTGTGTATGTATGTATAGACATGGGGCTGAGTAGCTTCCACGGGACTGAGTGGGGACAAATGCCCTGGGCTGGCCCCCATTCAGTCATGTGAGGGATGGAAAATTGCCCCCAACACCCCCCTTCCTCCCTTGGCCGGTCCCGGCCCTGGCTCTGCCAGGCCAGTCCTTCAGTTGGCGGAGGCTCTGTTGGCTGAAGGAGCGGTCTAGTAGGGTCACTGCCAGGCACCCCTTGGGCCTGCCAGGCTGCCTGGAATTGCTGCTGGCTCAGGTAAGTGGAACTCAGGGGAGGCATGGGGGCACAGAGTGTGCCATTTTCCCCCACTACACCTCTGATGTGTGGAACAGAAGACTGTTCTTCCCATACTATCTTTGTGGTTTAGTTTGGTCCTATTGGGTGGAGCTTTTGGTTTCAGTTTCTAGTTGTTGTGACTAATGCTGATGGTTGCAAATAAAAGTTGTTGTTGTGGGTTAGCTTGTCTCTGCTGAATGGACCTGAGAACTGTGCAAGTCCTCTGGCCCAATCTCTTGTGTAAACAGAAAATCACAGAAAACCCCACTATTAAGCAAACAGCCCTGAGGTGAGCAGTAAATGCATAAAAGCCTGTGTGTGGACTGTATTAAACATACAACTAAGGCAAATGTTTCCTAATAAAAGATAACCCTGTACACTGCCAGTGTGAATACTGAATGTCAGTTGCCTTTGAATCGTCTTGACTTTCTAATGTACATAAAATATCTTCTGGTTTTAGCTCAAAAATCTCTTGGAAAGTCTAGAAATACATATGATTCATGATGTTCAAAAGAAAATAAACAAAGAGTTGACACTGGTTATATCTGAAAAAGCAAGAGAAGAGAGAAACCTTCCCACTGGTAAAGATGGCATATATATCGTGCTTATTTTAATAAAGTCTCTTTTTTCTTGTACTAGCCAAATCAAAAGATAATATGCAGGTCTACATAATGAACAGGGGTGGACCAACCCATGCTTCTGAAACATGCATATTATCTGTTGTCTGTTTGGAGTACCACCACTACATGCCCGCCCCGCCCCGCCCCGCCCCCCCCCCCCAAGTTACACCAGACTGCTTTAGAGACCTGAAGCGGTGGAGGGGTAGAACACAGACTACTGAATGTGGATCTTTTTAACTGTACAATCATGCATATACAGTACTTTACTCTTTATTATGGGGAAGGTGAAAGCCCCAGTGGCTGTTAGCCCATCAAAACCCTGGGTAAAATTCCTCCCTGTTCTTACTAACCAGTGAGCCCCTGCAGACATAGCAAAGGAAATGAACTCTGCAGGTAATGGTGGGGGAAGGAGCGGGTCCTGGTCAGGAGAAAGATATTTAATACCCAGAGCACCTTCAGCCTGTTCCTTTTCAATCTGAGCTGCAGGTCAGAGAAAAGCCTGCAGCGCCTAGATCTGCTGCCCCACCTTTCCTAGTGATGGGCTGCCCCCTGGGGCAGGCTGTAGGGAGCTGCCTCAGAGCTACCTGGCTAAAACTTAATCCTGGCCCTATCTGTTTGAAATCATCATCGTTTTCTACCCACCCCACCCCACCCCACCCCACCACAAATGATGCTCCATCCTAAGGCTGAGAACTTGACTTCACAAACATTTTGTTCAAGTTAACTATTCTGTGGTGGGGGGGGGGATTAATATGGTGTTTTCCTATATATTAAAATCCTGCCCTCTGGAGGCAACTGCCATGGGGAACACTGGAAGCAGCCTCCATAACGGGCTATTTTATATGCACTGATGCTGATTATTTCAATGAAACTTTCTTTAAGTAATTGCTGTTGAAGATTGCAACTTCCACTGCTCTATTCTGAAAATTGTTGGTGAAGTTCTGTTCTTTATTCTTTCAGAGCTCTGGAAACATCACAGCATGCAAGAAAGCTTCTCAGTTACTAGGCCAGAAATAGTTGAGTCATTTATACAGAGGTTAATGGAAAATCACAAAGAAACTGATGCGGAGGTGCTCAGGTTATATTTCTGTATTACTAGAGATTTATGTCGCATCCTAAGAAGTATAGAGTTGATGAGGGGGAAGCTTCTAATTAATTAAATTTATATTAATTGACTACAATAATGGACAGAAAAGCAAAGAGGGATGGCAAGTAGAAATATTTTAACCTCATCTTATCAGCTAGAAATATTTTAACCTCATCTATCAGCCAGAGCTTTGCATACTTAAATCCAGCAACTGGAATGGGCAAGACAAATCTGTAAAAGGCCCCAGGTTTGCAAAAAAAAAAGAAGAAGTGAAATTTAAAAAAAAATCGGGAGCTTTTAAGAACCCAAAATGATAAAGCTCCCAAATTATTTTTTTTAAAGATTTAAGATTTCACATTTTTCTGCAAACCTGGGGCCTTTTACAGATTTGTCTTGCCCATTCCAGTTGCTGGATTTAAGTATCCAAAGATCTTGCCATCCCTCTTTGCTTCTATAAGTGTGTGATTCCCCACTCCTCCATATGAACAGCAAACTCTTATCTGGTGAACCACAGTCGTTTCCCCATTCCCACATTCCTGCTGGGTGACCTTGGGCTAATCACAGTTCGTTCAGAACTCTCTCAGCTTCACCTGCCTCACAAGGTGTCAGTTGTAGGGAGAGGAGTTTGTAAGTCGCTTTGAGTCTCCTTACAGAAGAGAAAGGTGGGGAATAAATCCAAACTTTTCTTCTTCTTTCCCAAACCTTACCCTCCCAAGGCTCCACGCCCACATCTCCAGAAATTTTCTAACTTGGAGTTGGTAGTCCTAAAAAGGAAGTGGGAAAAGGGAGAGGCTATGGAGGTTTTTAAGAACGGAAAAGAAGAAATAATGGTGAGGGGAAAATGAGATGCTTCTTACAAGCCCTTGCAAGTTGTCACCTGCCTGTATACTAATAACCAAGTCAGTCAAATCTGAGAATACTTAAAACCAGTGACTGGAGCTGTGAACAGGCAAGACAGATCTTTTTACAAGTCTGAAAAGGACCCCCCGTTTTGCAGGAAAATGTGAAATCTAAAAAAAGTTAGATCATGGAGTTTTAAAAAACTTCAAAATGATAATTAAATATAGCTGAAGATGAGAGGCAGGTTGGTGAATGGCTGATGAGAGAATGAGGCAGGGGAAGGGCTATGGGGGTTGCCAGAGAGAGGTAAAAATAGTGTGAACGTGATAATACAGGGGAAATTAAGGTGCTTCTTTTGTAATCCAAAACTATGTTCTTTTTGGCCAGTGGTAAGAACAAGGGTTCTGTATTGTTTGGAATGATGAGCAGTTTGAAATGTAGGGCTGTCATTCCACAAGCACCGGCCATTCATTTTGCTTTAGATGTTAGGAGATCCCATGGAGTCATAAGACAAACTCCTGGTGGAAGGGGGTTACATTTTCCCATAGAAATCTGGCTTTCTCTTTATGAGAATATTTTATTGGACTTAATTGCCTTCTGTGATTTTCTAGTTTGATCAAAAAATGTTTGATCAAAAAACCTTTGACTTCATGGACCCCATGTTTTTTGGGGAGGAGGGGTAACATGCATTGCCCAAACTATGTCTTATCACTATGTAATGTATGCTAACTCAGCTTGTGTTCGTATCTAAAAACCTGGGTGGGGAGCATTCTGTTGTGGGAGTTTCAGATTTCATTTGGTGTATTATAAATTGATTTTGCATATAGGGAGCTACTAGAAATGTGGTGTCAGAGTTACAATGTATTATGCAAAGCATGTACTCACAAAGAAAAAAGGTGGTAGGGTTTCACAACCATTAATGCCAAGATTTAACTGTTTATAATCACCAAAATGTCTACTCTCACCCTGCTGAATTTAGAGAGTTCCTGTGAGTAGTCCATGTAATATTGCAACATCTAAGAGGCATTCCTTTTAGTTTTGTTATGCAAGTCTTGGATGTAAACCAGAAAGCAGCCTGTCACAAATCTTTAATGCAATATGCGGACTGATGTTTAGTGCGATGTCTAAGCTAGCTCCATGATACTAGCATTTTTCTTGCATTTCTTTTTGACACAGTGATGAGCTGTGGTTTAGGTGCTAGTGGAAAACCTATCTGAAGTTTAATATTCTCTGGTTAAAACTGAAACCAGATCATTTTATGTCAATAGATGGTGACACATGCCTTTTTAAAAAAAACACAACAAAACATTTTCTCAGTTTCAATAAGACTTTTTCCCATGCTGGAAGTATGAAATAAACAATTTCTTTGTTTTAAGAATACCCCCTTGAATGTTTTAATGAAAGTTAAATAGTCATGGCCAAAATATCATTCTGCTTTTGCAGCTTGGTCCCTTTATGATTCAGATAATGATCTTGGGAAATGAATTGGAAAGCTTGTAGGAGGTATGGCATGATATTTAGAGTGCTTGCCAAATTACATACTCCTGTTTGTATTAGCAGGGAGTACCTAGGAACTCCTTGAGAATATAATACTCATAGCCTGGTGTTATGTAATCAGTAAAGTGACATCAGCTATCATAAAATTAAATGCTAGCAAAAAAAAAACCCTGATGAGTTTATATCAGTTGCTGTATATTTCAGGTCACTCCACAACTAGTCTGAATGTAAACTGCATATTTGCTTCATTTTGCCAATTACTTTCCAAAAGAATGGGTATAAAGGTAAATAAAATTTCACTAAAATTACATCAGGATAAATAAATAGGGTATGTAAACCAGCCCTAAGCAAAATGTACTTTTTGTCCTTTATCAATCTAATTCTAAACATAGCAAAATCTGTACATACTTAAATCTAGAGACTGGATTTATGGACAGATGACACAGCTCTTTCTACAAACCTGTAAACGCTCCAGGTTTGCAGAAAAAGCTGAATTTTTTTAAAAGGAGTAATCGGGGAGGTTATCCTACCAAAAACAGTAACAGAAGCAGCACCTGTCATTTTAAGGAATGAATGCCCTCCAAGTGGTTGTTGTGGCCATTGCTGGGCAACTACAACAGTATTGTCAGCCATAGTTTCTTTCAGTAAAAGGCAGAGGGTGGGGACAGGGTGCTTGCCATGGCTGGTTTGACCTTTAAAAAAATTTTTTATTTCTTTCAAAAGCAGAAAAGAAGAGCAGGCCATTGAGAAAGAACTGATGAGGACCAGGTCTTGCAGCAACCACTGGGCGGCTTGATGTCAATATGATTTACCCAGGCCTGGATTCTGGCTGTTGTTCAATAGCAGTCAGCCCACCAAAGCCAGTGTGGTGTTGCTGGTTCAGCAGAATAGCTTATAAATCCAGACGAAGCTAGCCCACCATCTAAGGCTTCAAACTAGCATTTCCAGTTGTGGGTTGAGAAATTCCTGGATATGTGGGGTTGGATCTTGGAGGGTTTGGGGAAGGAAATAAAGGGACCCCACCAGAGTCTAATTCCATACAGTCTACCCTCCAAAGCTGCCATTTTGCAGAGGGACTGTTGTCTAGAGATCATTTGTAATTCCAGGAGATTCCCAGGCCCTCCCTGGAGGTTGGCAACTGTACCTCAAACTTTGAAAATATGTGTTGTAACGTCAGCAAAGGAGCAGCTTTGCAAAGCAATTCACTTCTGGGAAAACTAACATTTGTTTTGTTTTCTGGGATGATTTTTTTCCAGATCACTACTGGAAAAGACCACCTACACAGATGCCTCACTGCTCTAGGTTGTGACATCATGGCCAGAGAACGCAGCAACTTTGAGATCTATTCCATGTTCTACGAAAATATCCTCCAGCACCAGCATCAGCTACTGTATCAAAAAGAACAAGTATTCTCATGCTATTGATTTCATGTGTTGATCTGGTTCCTCTTCCCTCGGAAGGGGTTTGCCTGGTTGCTGAACTGATCAAGTAGAAACATGGTGATTTGGGTGGAAATGAAAATGTTTTTTAATTCTTTTTCAGAAAATGCATGCAACAGAAGACAAAGACAGAAATGCTGAGTTGGGGCTTAGTCAGGTGGGTAGCAGTAACTGTTATTTTTATTCAGCTAAACCCAGGCATGTCTCTTGTTGCTAGTTGTATATATACAATCAAAGGAGTTATTTAAAGTTATCAATTAATGAATTTAGAGAGAGACAGAGAGAGATAGTTTTTATTGCATTTTCTCTTCCTTGTTTAGGTAGCTGAACTGAGCCATGAGATGATCATGGAAATAACAACTCTGAGAGCCAAATTTGCTGATCTACAAAGAGAAGATAACACCCTCAAAGAACAAATAAGAAAAGAGGTGCAAGAGGATTATAGCACATTAGTGCAAAACTTATTCCTGATGTGTTTGGAACTGAAAGTAGGTACAAAAGGTTCCCCTCGAGTGCAAACTGCAAGTCAATTTAGTCTTCGAAGATGTATCAATTTAGTTTGCTTATTTACTTGGTAACAGGATTGCGGGGTGGCGGGGGAGGTAAACATCATTTATTGGATTTTGTTAATCTCCTGAGGCCTGGACCAGCCACTAGGCAGTCTGCATAGAACTATCACACACTTCAGCTACTGTTGCACTACATCTCCAGCACTTTGAAATATAATCTCTCACAATTCTTTCTATCTTCTTTTCCCCTCTTCTCACTTATCTTTCATACTGTGGTTATTTTTATCTACTGCTTGTGCCACCGGTGAAAACTGCAGCTGGCTGCCCATTCTACTCTGTGTCTTGCATGAATGGAATAGTTTCATCATAGTTCTAGCTCTGTTAGAAAAAGTGGAAACAGATATAATCTGTTAATACAGTTTAGATGTCAGTAGTAAGGAAACAATAACATGTATTTTAAATAGCGAAACTATTTGATTTTTTTCAGTTTAATAGGCAAATACTATTTTTAATCTGCTTCTGTAGCGTATTGTGTAGCTATTGTCTTTGTTATGAACAAAAGAAAAGTCCTTAGCATGCTTAGTCAAATAAATGTGTTAGTCTTTAAGGTGCCACAGGGCTTTACTTTTGTTGTAACATTTGGCTTCCTCACTAGAATATCTTTTGTTTGGGTGTTGAAAAAATAATTGGAAATTAATCTTCTACCCCCACCCAAAAAAACCCCATAACACTTTTTAGCTCCCATGACTAACAAAAATACAACCTACAGTATATGCTGAAAGAATGAGTGAGGGAATCAGCATTTATGTTGACATTTTAATGCCTTGTCTTCTTTTGTGAATTTTGCAAAATCTGGGTTCATCTTGATCCCTTGAGAATGCAAATGGTTTATAGCTGTTGAACTGTTGAAGCATACAACTTTCTCAACCGCTCCACGTCGACTGACCAAACTATTATCTTTATGTGAAACAGAGTTTAGTGTTTGTGACATCGAACAAGCATCATTTTTGTATCTTATTTTTCTTTAGTTTTGACAGCTGGGTGCTTTTTGGTGTACCATTCATGTATGGAAGCATGTTTGAGACACGCAGGTGAAAAACCACAGCAAATACCAGCATAGCTAACTCCTTTCTTTATCCAACAATGCTGCTGACATTTATCTTTCTTTTTCCATTGGCTGCAGTGAGGTACTAATTTACTTGCCCCTAGACCTTTCATAAAAAATGGGTAAAACTTAACACAAGATTGATTTACGGTTTCTGAAATTAGGGAGTTTTTAAATTAAAAACTTATAGAATTGTATGCTTTCCTTTCAGTTCATATACATTTATATAAATAATTCTAACCTCTGTGGTTTCAGGGAAAATTGGATTATTACCGTTTAAGCATCAATCGACGTATGTTTGAGATCATCGGTCAGGTGAGAAGAGATGGAGTGGACAAAATGATTGGCTTGAAGAAGAAGTTTGGCTCCATTAAAGACAATACTGAGCTCAGAGAACATTTAGCTCAAGTAAGCTGATGTGAGAGATTTTTTTTGAATGTTGCAGAAAAGTGAACAGACGAATTTCAATATGCAACACTGAGAGAAATTAGTACAGCATTTTCAGTGTAGTTTTGAAACAATTATCAATGTTTAGGCACTTTCTAAATAATCAATAGATGTGAGTACAAATTAAAATGTATAGAAAAGTGATACTGAAAAACAGATCTAATCAGGAATCAACATCTCATTCATTTCCTAGGACTCAATGATGTTGCTAACCCACACACACTTGGGCTGATTTTGCACTTTCTAAGTGCTCCGTGGTGCGTACCTGCTACGGGGCTTCTCACCCTGCTTGTAGTTCCCCACTGCTGCCCGGCTCTTTCCTTCCCTCAAGTCAGGGCTGGTGAGGGAAACCCTGAAAAATCCTTGCAGTGTGTCACAGGAACGGGCGGTTTCCCCTCCCCTCTGAAAAATCCTTGTAGGGTGTCACAGTAACTGGCTGTTTCTCCTCCCTTTCTTAAAAATCCATGCAGGAAATGTCGTTTCTCCTCCCCTCTCTGAAATATCCATGCAGTGTGTCAGAGAAGTGCCGTTTCTCCTCACAGCAGCGGGAGTAACAAAGGGGCATTCTAAAAGAATCTCAACCTTTGTGGTTCTGGAAATCCGTGGAGCAAAGCCACTGCCACGGGGCAGCTCTGGGGCAGAAACATGGCAGTCATGCTGCAGAACTGGGGACTGTGCAAAAGTTCTGATTACATTGGGGCATTCCCCGTGCCAAAAGAGGGGCAATTTTGGCATGCAAAATCAGCCTTGGTGAAATCTAGCTTATCACTTAGATCACTGGAGTGTCTCTGTTGTGAGAAATTTGAAAGTTT
Organism: Sphaerodactylus townsendi; assembly: GCF_021028975.2. Lineage (NCBI taxonomy): Eukaryota > Metazoa > Chordata > Lepidosauria > Squamata > Sphaerodactylidae > Sphaerodactylus > Sphaerodactylus townsendi. The sequence continues at coordinate 122,271,747 of NC_059425.1, read as the reverse complement.
ATGTCTTCCAAATCTGCAAAGGTAAAGGCATGCACCAATTTATTATAGCAGGAAGAAACATACTTTGGTGTCCCGCCTGCGTGTGTGTCTCATGACAAATTTTGAGCAACAGAAGAAACACTAATGTGCAAAGACATTTCAGTGATAGTACACTACACTCAGGCAGGTGTGAGGCATGTAATACCACAAACCAGCATTCCCTGTAAGCCGCATGGGTGCATGGCCACCATATTGGTGCTGTGTAGATGAGGGGCCACCTGGCAGGGGAAACTCTCCCAGGTGATTCAGTTCTGCACAGGGTCTGGAAAGTTCCATGCAGCACTGGGGAATGATTAGAGGAGCTATTACCACAAACTAAAGCTGATTTATATTTAATGATGTTCAATACAAGCAGAGGGAACAAAAACATGTTAAGAATAAAAAGATTGGCTTGATAAGCTGAGGCACAAAAAAGGCTGAGAGATACCACTTTGTCTCTACTGTTAACACAGGCCAGATCTGGCCAAAGCAAAAGCACTTTTCGATGGGACTTAACACTCACGCTGCATCTTGTTTAAACAGGGCTGCCACCCACACAAAGCAGCTGACAGGCATGCATAGCTGATTTGCCAGATGACAGCCAGTTTACATGTGATGCTGTTTGAGTGCAATATTGCATGGGTGTGTGCCATCAAGACAATTCCAATTTAAGGCAGTGCTATGAATTGATGTCATCCCAAATGTCTGGTTGTTAACAGCCTTGTTCAGGTCTTGCAGACAGAAGGCCTGTGGATTCTTTTATAAGAGTCAATCTATCTCATGTTGGTTCTTCCTTTTTTCCTGCTGCCTTCAACTTATTGCTAGCCTTATTGTCTTTTACAGTGAATCAAGTCTTCTCATAATGGGACCAAAGTATGATAGCTCTTCAGATTGACTTCATCAGAAAGCAGTTATTCTAAAAATATAAATATAGCATAAATGGAGGGAAGAGATCATATATTAAACTTAACCCAGAACTGGAGGAATAAAATCATCCTAGATGAAATGCATGTTTCATTGTGGTAGTCTATAATACAAAAATGGATTTTTCAGTCTACATCTGTCAGTGCCATTGTTTTGGATAACTTTGAATAGTCACAGCCATAATACTTTGATTTCATTTAAGGGTATATTATTTATACACTTTCCCCTATGTTTCAGATTCTTTCTCCATAGTACAAAATCTAATGCTTAAAACAGCATAGCCAAATAGATGTTGGGGAAACTATGGATTTGTCTGATGGGGACTTGATGGGAATTATCTGCCTTTATTAGCAGAGGCAACTACAGGAGCTAAGGGATGAAAGTAGCTGTTTAAGTGAGTTGGTGTGCAAACTGAAAACCATGCGTGGCTGGAAAGAAACAGTCCAAAAAGCACAGACATCTGCTTCCTTGAGAGAGATGGAGAAGGTGAGAGCACCACAAAGCCTCTTTCTTTAATAAAGTGTGTGAAATGTCATCATGTAAAATTCAAATCAAGAAAGATACAGTGATCATCCACTAGTTAAGCTAAGCTAACTCATTCTTGTTGTGGTGGGGTTGGGAGTCCTGAATAAGACGGTTAATATGTTAATGAACAAGGAATCCCCAAATCCATGTTCAAACTAGGTGGGGAAAGTTATGTTTCTTTATTTTTCATAACCTTACATTGGATTGCATTCATATAACATATACTCAAAGAACAAGAAAATCATTACTTAAAGTAACACTATTTATAATTCGCTTTCATTTTCAGAGGAAAGAACACAAATCTTCAAACAAATCTAGAAATAGCACAAGAATGAAAATAAACCTAACACTTTAGGTCCTTGTTCTTTTCACAGTAAATGCAAAAGGACACAAAGATACCAAATTACAGGGCACCCAAAGTTATCTTCAGGGTTGTGAGCAGCATGTGGCATTGGGGGGAAAGTTCTATGAGCGGCGCCCCATTAGATGTGGGGTGCCAGAGGGAGCCGTCCTTTCCCCAATGCTGTTTAATACTACATGCAGCCCCTGGCCCAGTTGGTGTGGAGTTTTGGCCTGGGTTTTCATCAATACGCAGAAGACATCCAGCTCATTCTTACAATGGAGGGCTGGCCAGCCGTCCTCCCCCCGCCCCCTCCCCCCGAGGCTCTCCAGCACTGTTTGTAGGCCGTAGCCGGTTGGTTGGGCACAAGCAGGCTGAAATTGATTTCATCAAAGATGGGAGGTTCTTCGGGAGAATTGGCCGGGGAATTTTCAGAAGCCAATCTTGAATGGTGAGGTCCTCCATCTCTCCTCATCTGTTAGGAACCTGGGGGTGACTCTGGACTCCACATTTTCATTGGAAGACCAAGTCACCAAGATAGCCCAGGCTGCTTTTTTCCATCTGTGTCAAGCGCAGCATCTAATCCCCTACCCCCTCCTAAACTGACCTGGCCACAGTAATCCATGTAATGGTAATCTGTAGGCTAGACTACTGTAATTCGCTATACTCTGGCCTGCCTCTGAAGTAGATCTGGAAACTGATGCTCGTACAGCACACAGTCGCTAGGCTCTTAACTGGAACTTCTAGCAAGGATCATATTACACCTGTCTTGAAAGAGTTACACTGGCTGCCTGTCGAGTACCGGGTCATCTTCAAAGTTTTGGTATTAAACTTTAAGGCCGTTAGTGGTCTTGGACCTGCATATCTGCATGACAGCCTCTCCCCGTATTGCTGGCCAGGTAGAATGCTCTTTCTGGTGACATCCAGTCCCTGCAGGGCCTGTCACAATTCCTCAGGGCCTGTAAAACAGAGTTGTTCTGCTGGTCCTTCTTGGTCAAGCCAGCTGGACCTTTCTCCTTTTCTTAAGTCATCTCCGGTCCTTGTTGAGATGGGACATGTTTTTTGTGCTCCCATTTTGGATTGTTTTTACGCCATTCTTTGTACTTGCTTTTAAATTTATGTATTTGTGTTTTTAAAATGTTCATATTTATTGTATATTTATTGTATTTTTTGATTGTTTTTATTGTAAGCTGCCTTGAGTTGTAGAGATATGGCAGGATATAAATGTAATAAATAAATAAATCTTCATCAAAATGGCCATGGATTCTCTTTTATGCATTCTGTTTCTGCACTTGTAGGAGGCCATTCAAAACAAAAAAGCGTGTCTGAAATGCAAGGTGATGGCGGAACAAGAGGCTGTTTTATTTCATCAACAATTGAAGGCTGCCAGGAAAGCTCTGGCACAGTCTCAGGCAGAGAATAAAAGGTTGAAGCAAAAGCTTGACAAACAGGTTTGCTACTGAGCTTGGCTGCAACCCATTCTAGATATTAACGGGAATTCTCTTATTTTCTTGATTCTGGTAACATCAGTGCAATTTTCTCCACTAAAATCAGTTTCTTCCTTTTATATTAGTAACATTTTACATTGTAGTTTTTAATTTAAACCACACCCAGGTAAGTAAGAAATAGATTGTAGTAAGTTAGCCGAACCAGTGAAATCACAAAGGGAAGAAGTAAAGATTAGCATTAATTAAGCTAATATTCTTGATCATTTAAGGTTTTGACTTCTGGAGTAATGGCCAGGGGTGTAATGAGGCAGCCCTGGGCAAACTGTAGCCCTGGGCAAAACCTGAGTTGGATGCCCCCCCCCCACCCATGGGCAGCCACTCCACCACAACCAAAAATGTTTTGCACCAGGACATTGGTGCCTGCAGGGGGTGCATTTTTAGACATATCAGCACCAAAATTTCAGCATATCATCAGGAGACTGTCCTCATGCTACTCCCCAAGTTTGGTGAGGTTTGGTTCAAGGAGTCCAAAGTTATGGACTCCCAAAGGGGGTGCCCCATCCCCCATTGTTTCCAATGGGAGCTAATAGATGGGGGCTACAGTTTTGAGGGTCCATAACTATCATCTGGAAACTATCCTAATGGGACCCCCCAAGTTTGGTGCAGTTTGATTTAGGGGGTCCAAAGTTATGGACCCTCAAATGGGATACCCCATCCCACATTCTTTGCTAAGGAGATGGGGATACCCTTTTGAGGGTCCATAACTTTGGACCCCCTGAACCAAACTGCACCAAACCTTGGGGTTGCCATCATGACAGTCTCCAGATGATACCCTGACATTTTGGTGCTGATACGTCCAAGAATGCCCTCCCTGCAAGAACATCCCGAAATTTGCCCAAGAATCTTTGTTCTGCATTGAGTTTTCTGCATTGCTGTCAATGGGAGTTGCAGGCTGGGGAGGGGGCCCATTTCTGAAGGCACAGTCTCAAAACTTTCAGGGTCTCATCAGGAGACTGCCCTAATGATACCCCCCAGATTTGGTGCAGTTTGGTTCAGGGGGGCCAAAGTTATGGACCCTCAAAACTGTAGCCCCATCTCCTATTAGCTCCCATTGGAAACAATGGGGGATGGGGCACCCCCTTTGGGAGTCCATAACTTTGGACTCCCTGAATCAAACCTCACCAAACTTGGGGGGTGGCATAAGGACAGTCTCCAGATGATATGCTGAAATTTTGGTGCTGATATGTCTAAAAATGCACCCCCTGCAGGCACCAATGTCCTGGTGCAAAAAATTTTTGGTTGTGGTGGAGTGGCTGCCCATGGGGGGGGGAGGGGCATCCAACTCAGGTTTTGCCCAGGGCTACAGTTTGCCCAGGGCTGCCTCGTTACACCCCTGGCCATTACTCCAGAAGTCAAAACCTTGAATGATATTCTTGATCAGTTTAGCTTAATTAATGCTAATCTTTACTTCTTCCCTTTGTGATTTCACTGGTTCGGCTAACTTACTACAATCTATTTCTTACTTACCTGGGTGTGGTTTAAATTAAAAACTAGCCTAAAAACTGCGCCCCCTGCAGGCCACAAATGGAAAACCACTAAAATACCCAAAAACGAACCCAGCATTTTGATGCCCCCCCACAAGGTGATGCCCTGGGCAGCTGCCCACCTTGCCCAATGGGCATTACGCCAGTGGTAATGGCAGTCTTACTGTGGGGTATCTGAACACTGGCAAGAAGGGATATTTCTGTCTTCTCTCCCTCTTCTGATAGGAGAAGTGTTTTGGCAGGTGGATCCTTGCAGACCTGATCATAAGGGAACTGAGGGCTTCTGATCTCATCAAGAACTGAGAAAAAAGCAAGCCGGCAAACAGCTTTCAGGCCCAGCCAACCCATTTTATTTTTCTTTAAAACTGATTCTGAAGTCTAAAGAGAGGATATTAATGTGATAGTATATGGGAAAAAACTATGTTAATCTTTTATGTATTGAGAGCTGGAAAAAAGGGAGTTGCGGTTCTGGAGATAAGGATTAGCCTATCAGATTGTGATTTATGATTATTTTTGTAACAACTTTCAGCAATTATCATTACCTGCCAATTACCTGCAACTGCAGATTTTTCAGGATGATTGGTTCCCCACCCTGGGACATGGACCATATATACCCCAAACATTCCCTTCTCTCTGGACACAGTGTGTAACAGACTTCCCTGTGTTATACACCTCTGAAGATGCCAGCCACAGATGCAGGCGAAATGTTAGGAGCAAGATCCACCAGACCACAGCCACACAGTCCGGAAAACCCACCACAACCAGTTTTCTGAATATTGTTGATTATGTAGGTAAAGTGATGGTATATGGAAAGAGTGTATAAAATAATTGTGCAAAGAAGGAAAACAAAAAAGATAATGTCAACTGGAGCAGGACAAAAAATTAAGCTAAGAGAAGATGATGAATGAGACACTCTAGAGCAGGGGTGGGCAATTATTTTTTCCATGGGGCCGCATAAGAAACAGAAAATATTGTGGAGGGCCGGGCCAAAAGGCAGGGGGCGAGGCACTTTTGAAAGCCCCGCAGAAGCCGGCAACCAAGGCAACCGGCTTCTGTGGGGCTTTCAAAGATGCCTTGCTCCCCAGCACTGCAGGGGGGCCAGTCAGGGTCATCCGGCGGGCTGGATGTGGCCCGCGGGCTGTATAATGCCCAGGTCTGCTCTAGAGGGAGTGGGTAAACTTTCAGAAATGCTGATACAGCAAATATAGAGTGACAAATCAAATTAAATGATCAGAATAAAGAACTCAAATTCAGACAGGCAGAAGAGAACACACAAGAGAAGATAAAAAGGAAGTGCAAAGCATGAGACACTAGATATCAATAGGATTATCAAAAGGCAAAAAACTGTACAAGAAAACACATAAGAAATAGTGAAAATTAAAGAAAGGGAGAAAGGAATTAAATTATACCTAGAAGGGCAAGATCTGTGGATGGGAAAGGCAAAACAAAGGATTGAAACCTTGGAAATGAAGTGTAGAAGTAACAATCGATAATTTAGAATTATTCCAGAAGATTTAAATAATTTTATTTATATTTTATATGCCACCCTCTACTTGGCAAAGCAGGGCTCAACACAGTTTACAATAAAATAAAAACATCAACAATGCAATGAGGATATGGGAGAGAAGTTCAAGAATCCAGGCCAGTAAACAGATGTAAACCACTGCTGCCCTCAACCATAGGCCTGCCAGATCAACTCTGTCTTACAGTTAACTGGGAAAGACTCGTCTGGGCCTCTTTGTTCAAGAGTGGAAAAACAAATAAATTCATTAAAATTCAGTATTTGCATACTTCACCAATTTAGTCATGATAACAGGTTGAAATGATGCTAGAAAATGTGACATCAAAGTATAGAGGCATACATACCACTTTTAATCTGTTGTACTACATTTACCATATTTGAAATTGGGGGTAGTAAAAAAAATTCTGTTCTCATTGTCTATATTCTGAATTTTAGATTATCCCATGGTATTTTTAAACTGTGATGTTGATCTGTGATATGCTTACTTTCTGCCTTGAAATCACATATTGGAAAAAAATGTGGTATAAATTTTAGAATAAATTATTATCAATAAGTGCATCTTCTCTCACGATACAAGTGACCTTTATACAGCTTGTTGCTTGACCGGCGTAGGAACACTTGCTGCAAGAGTCGGAACACAGGATGAGTCAAGAAGTCCACGGAAGACAGAAACTCGATCAGATTAAGACAGAGAGCTTGGAAAGGGTGCTGGAGGATCTTGGAAACAGAGAACAGAAACTGCGGTGCCTGTCAGCAGAAACAGAGAAATCCTTGCAGATAAGAAAGCTTCAAGAAACGAAAGTGAAAAAAGAAATTCACCAAGTAAGGTCTCCATATGATTTATATTTTGGAACAGAAGAAAAATTAAAAGATTTCTCTCCTCAAAAAGTTATATTCAAAAATCACATTATACAGCATCTATACTACCTGCCCTGCAGTTGCATATTCTATCAGAGTACACATATTTGCAAATTAAGATACATATTTGCAAAACTCCGGATAATAAGGCATTTAGGTGGACATAAATGCACGCCTTTACCGAGGAACAGTCAAATATGAACTGTAGTTGGGAAGCTAGTCAGATGGAAGAATGCTGACAAATTGAAAATGTGTTGTGCTCTGAAGATTGTACTTTTATAATTATACCTCAAGTTCAGAGGTGTGCCTAGGCAAACTGGAGCCCTGGGCAAAACCTGAGTTTGATGCCCTCCCCATGGGCAGCCACCCTTCCCCATAGCAACCAAGCAATGATTTTTTACACCAGGTCATTTCAAAGTCACCATCACATTATAGAACATCCCCCAACTCACAAATCTGAATACAGCAATGGGCCATGCCATGCAGCAGAAATAATTTTCCAACAACATTGAAAGTGATGCTATTTTGGGGTGGATTCTTCCCCACCCTGAAACAGCATCACTTTCAATGTTTAAACTGGGGACCTCACATTCTCCCTTTAAATCCATGCAAGGGGGGGGGATTTCATTGGAAACAATGGGGGTCCATAGCTTTGGACCTCCTGGACCAAACTTCACAAAACCTGGGTGGTATCAGTAAGAGACTCTACCGTTGATACCTCCCAGGTTTGGTGAAGTTTGGTTCAGGGGGTCCAAAGTTATGGACCCTCAAAACTGTAGCCCCATCTCCTATTAGCTCCCATTGGAAACAATGGAGGATGGGGCACCCCCTTTGAGAGTCCATAACATTGGACTCCCTGAACCAAACCTCACCAAACCTGGGTGATAGCATCAGGAGAGTCTCCCGAAACATCTCTGAAATTTTGGTGCTGCTAGCCTAAAAACTGCACCCTCTGCAGCCCAGGAACCTGCAGTTTTTGCGCCCCCCACAAGGGGGCACCCTGGGCAACTGCCCACTTTGCCCAATGGGAGGAACGCCTCTGAAAAGTCCTGTTAGCTCAGAGGCGTCTTTATAAAGTTCTGTGTAGAATAGTCAAGAGGATTTTTAAATTATTAAACTTAATGCTCTTTGACGCCCAAGAGATTGATGCCTTTGCTGGATTACAGAGGATTCTTATGTTTTCCAGTAAGATAAGCTTTCAGAGCAACAATTTCAGTGCTTCAGTCTTTCCTTGGACTCCCTTTATTCAGTTACCAGATTGGAAGCTATGAGCACAATTAAGAAACTTGAGCAGAGGCATTCCTTCCATTGGGCAAAGTGGGCAGCTGCCCAGGGCGCCACGTGGTGGGCGCCAAAAATGCAGGTTCGTTTGTGGGGGATTTTGTATTTTCAGTGTTTTTCCGTTTTTGGCCTGCAGGGGATGCAGATTTTAGGCTAGCAGCACCAAAATTTCAGAGATGTTTCGGGAGACTCTCCTGATGCTATCACCCAGGTTTGGTGAGGTTTGGTTCAGGGAGTCCAAAGTTATGGACTCCCAAAGGGAGTGCTCCCACACCCCATTGTTTCCAATGGAAGATAATAGATGGGGGCTACACCTTTGAGGGTCTATAACTTTGGACCCCCTGAACCAAACTTCACCAAACCTGGGTGGTATCATTAGTAGGGTCTCATGAGGATACTCTGACATTTTGGTGCTGCTATCTTAATAATTGCACCCCTGACAACAGTCACCCCCTAAATTTCCCCAGATTCTCTTTTTAAATCCACTCCCTTCCTGCCAATGCTTGTCTTCTTTCTTTCTTTTATTCTCTCAGTGCCTAATAAAGGTTGTTGTTGTTGTTGTTGTTGTTAAGAAGAGGAAGAAGAGGAAGAAGAGGAAGAGTAGTAGTAGTTTGGATTTATATCCCCCCTTTCTCTCCTATAGGAGACTCAAAGGGGCTTACAATCTTCTTGCCCTTCCCCCCTCACAACAAACACCCTGTGAGGTTGGTGGGGCTGAGAGAGCTCTGAGAAGCTGTGACTAGCCTAAGGTCACCCAGCTGGCGTGTGTGGAAGTGTACAGGCTAATCTGAATTCCCCAGATAAGCCTCCACAGCTCAGGCGGCAGAGCGGAGAATCAAACCCAGTACCTCCAGATTAGATACACAAGCTCTTAACCTCCTACGCCACTTCTGATTATTATTATTATTATTATTATTATTATTATTATTATTATTATTATTATTATTATTATTATTATTATTATTATTATTAAATCCATCCCCTTCAGCATGGATTTAAAGGGAGAATCTGAGGTCCCCAGTTTTAACATTGAAAGGGATGCTGTTTCAGGGTGGGGGAGAATCCACCCCAAAATAGCATCACTTTCAATGTTGTTTTAACTGGGAACCCCAGATTCTCCCTTGGATTTAAAAGGAGAATTTGGGCTCCCTAGTTTAAACACCATTGAAAATGATGCTGTTTGGGTGTGGATTCCAGCATCACTTGTTTAAACTAGGGAGCCCAGATTCTCCTTTTAAATCCACCTTAAAGGGAGAATCTGGGGTCCTCAGTTTAAATAACATTGAAAGTGATGCTGGATACAACACCATACAATGTTTTCATAGCAGTAATAAAACATTTTGAAAGCATTTTGAAAATGTTTTCAAAAAAATTATTTCTACTGTGTGGCATGGCCTATTGCTATGTTCAGATTTGTGAATTGGGGCATGTTCTATAATGTGATGGTGACTTTGAAACAACCTGGTGTAAAAAGTCATTGCTTGGTCACGGTGGGGGAGGGCGGTTGCCCATGGGATGGCAAACTTCAGTTTGCCTAGATACGTCACTGGGTGTAGCTACATGGGGGCCGGGGGGGTGCACGTTGCACCAGGTACGCCCCAGGGGGGCATCAAACTCAGGTTTTGCCCAGTGCTCCAGTTTGCCTAGTTACATCACTGGGACTTTTTACATGAAAAGTTAGTTTCCTTTTCTCTATGCATGACTTTATAACAGGACCATAAAGTGGGAGAATGGTTTTAATTGCATTAAAAAAACTGTGTCTTTTTAAGATAAGAACCCAACTGATCCAGGAACGTAGTTTAAAGCTGGATGCCTTTAAGAAGGTAGATGAGCTTCAAAGACAGCTTTATGACATGGAAGCTGCAGCATCCCAGAGCAACTTCTCTGCAGGTATGCAAGTGGTTTGTATGATGTCAGCCTCAACTACAAATGATAGGCAGTTGCAGGTGTATTTGTCAGTTATATTTTGAATCAGCAGTGGCTGTGGGAGGCTGCAGACTTGTGCACATGGTGGATGGCGGTGAGGAGAACAGCTAGTCCATTTCTGTCTTTTCTTTATTCAATATAATCCTACCCCATTTGTTTTGTCTGGGCACATAATTCCTCTGGCCCCCATGAAAATCAGCAGCAAGGGAGGGGGCATTTGATCAGGAAAATATGTCTTCTATAGCTGCTAAAATATTGGGGACAACACATAGATCTCAGTGCAATCTAAGGCAAAGTTACTTCCATTTAGAATAACTGTATTTTGACTGAAGGATTGTACTACATGTGTTGAATTCACATAGAATAGGGCTAATCAGTTTTCTCACCCAGACAAGATACAATTTTGCCCCTCATTACTTTCTAAATAATACAACCTTGGCATCTGAAAGTCTCATCATAATTTATACTTGTCTTAAAAACTGGAGATACAGGTAGGCTTGGTGATTCGGATATTCAAATCACCAAAAATGGCCAAATTGTGGCCTATTTGGGTCATATTTGGCCCGAATAAATTTTGGCCGAATACAAGCCGATCCGAATAGAAAGTATTCGGATCGGCTTGTATGTATTTGGCGGCATTCAGGGATTGTTTAAACAATCCTCAGATGCTGATACAGCTTTGAGGGGCAGCCTCTTTTCCAGGTTGGGTGCCACTGAGCTCCATAGCACCTACCTACCTCCCAGTGGGCAAACATCACAGCACGAGCTCCTGCTGACTCCACGAACCCATTCACTCCCTCTCCCCCTTTGGATTGGGCTTTTCCTGAGTTAGTGTCATAAGAAAATCTATATTATCCTTACAGTCCAACACATTGATAGAAAACAGATCATTCCTCTAATCCAGGATTTGATCACATCTACTTTCAATAATCTTGTGCATTTTAATTGCTAGGCACATTGTGTGCACAAGAAAAACAAATCAAAGGTCTTAAACATGAGAAAAATTCTCTCTAACTCTCCTGAGTTTATCATGTACAGTATATATTTTCCCTAACATATTATCTAACACTGCAGTATTACATTCACTGGTCTAAAAAGGTCTGCTAGTCTTTCTATTCCAGATAACAACATACTAAACTTCCTCCGTCAGGTCCAATTCTCTAGCATCAGCTCTTAGAAATCCCAAACTCCATCTAGACATTGTATTTATCTTTAAAAAAACAATGTGAAAGTAACTGACTTGTATTGTTAAACTTTTTATATTAAGGAAAGCATAGCAAGTTTTCTAAGCAGCTTCTTTGTGCAAAGAAATGTAGTGATGGTTATTATCAAGGGAAACTAGACAGCCTTTTTGGTTTTTCCTACACACAGTGTGAAATGAGGGTATACCCTGATCCTACAACTTGCACTTCCTGCAGCTGCTTGTTGTACAACAAATAAGTAGCAACAGACAACTTCTCAAGGAAGCCTGTTCCTTATTACTGATCATTTTGAGGACCCCTCCCCAAATCTGAACATTTTAAAGCAAATTAAGTAATCTGTGTGCAATTTACTGTCAAAAATCAATGTGACTGCCATATAAATAATCCATGCTTCTGGTTGGTTCCATTTTCATTCACTTCCCAACCACCTTGATCGTCCAGGTATTTTGGGCAAAGGTGACGGTTAACTTCTTGGGGGAACTAGTATTCTCCTGTACAATGGAGTTATATCAGAATATAGTTATTTTGGAAATAGTCATCATGATTCTTTTAGCAATTCCAGGGCAGTCTCCTGGAAGGGGGCAGGAGAGGAAAGAATGCAGGAAATATTTGAGTAAAAGCCTAGTTAAGGCAACACATTTTGTCACTTGCATAGGGCACTACAATAGCATACCAAGCAGCCAAGGACGTAGGTAAGGGTTTTTTTTTCCTCAGGTTCAACCCCCATTCATGTCCTCAGGTTCAACCCCCCATTCATGTGGGTTTTAAAAACATTTTCAGTGTTTTTCTGTTTTTGGCCTGCAGGGGGCGCACTGTTTAGGCTAGCAGCATCAAACTTTCAGGGATTGTTTGGGGGACTCTCCTAATGATAGTACCCAGGTTTTGTGAAGGTTGGTCCAGGGGGTCCAAAGCTATGGACTCCCAAAGGGAGCTAATAGAAGATGGGGGCTACACCTTTGAGGGTCCATAACTTTGGACACCCTAAACCAAACTTCACCAAACCTGGGTGGTATCATTAGGAGAGTCTCCTAAAGATACCCTAAAAGTTTGGTGCTGCTAGCTTAACAATTTCACCCCTGATAGCAGGCAACCCCCATATTTCCCCAGATTCTTCTTTTAAATCCACCCCCTTCAGCATGGATTTAAAGGGAGAATCTGAGGTCCTCAGTTTAGAAGAAGAAGAAGAGTTTGAATTTATATCCCCCCTTTCTCTTCTGTAGGAGGCTCACAGGAGCTTCCCCCCTCACAACAAACACCCTGTGAGGTGGGTGGGGCTGAGAGAGCTCCGAAAAGCTGTGACTAGCCCAAGGTCACCCAGCTGGCCTGTGTGGGAGGGTACAGGCTAATCTGAATTCCCCAGATAAGCCTCCACAGCTCAAGCGGCAGAGCTGGGAATCAAACCCGGTTCCTCCAGATTAGAATGCACCTGCTCTTAACCACTACGCCACATTGAAAGTGATGCTGTTTCACGGTGGGGGATAATCCACTCCAAAACCGCATCACTTTCAATGTTGTTTAATTGGGGACCCCAGATTCTCCCTTTAAGGCGGATTTAAAAGGAGAATTTGGGCTTTCTAGTTTAAACACGATTGAAAGTGATGCTGTTTGGGGATGGATTCCAGCATCACAGCAGCTGCCGGAGGGGGGGGGGCGCTAAACTCAGATTTTGCACCAGGCTCCATTTTCCCTCTATGCCTCTGCCCAGAAGGGAGGGCAGAAGGAACTGCCAGCTGCTGGCTGGGAGACCAGCTGGTGGGGGGCAGGGTAGGGGAGTCTGCAATCCTTGGAGAGCTGCTTTTATAAGCACTAGGCTGGGGGCGGGGCTTGGGGAAGCGTGACCATGCCCTAGGGGCGGTTGGGGGTGTGGCCCCACCCCCGAACCCCCCATAAAAGTCTATACCTACATCCCTGCAAGCAGCTCCTAGTATTCCCATCCTTGTTTACATTGATACTTGCCTTATGCTTTGTTACAAGACAAAATACTCCTCAGATAGGTTTGTTAGCAAACTATTTTGATTTCTCTTCGACTGTATCACACTGCAAATTCTTAGCTGTCATGAAGATGAGCAAGAGCCACATAGCGGGACTAAATATGAAAAGGAGACAAAGTTCTCACAACAGGGAAAACCTCTAGGTGTGTAGAAAGATAGCTAGTCTCCCAATCCCACCTCTCAAAAAGAGGGTCACTGCAGTTTGACTTTTAATTCTTCCCGCTGCTCATAAGCATCCTGTTTTTCCACCCTCATAGGAACACAGCTAATTGACACTATTTAGCAAGCTGTTAGTTTTTCTGTTCGTTTTGATTTCTAACCAACCTGTGTAGAAGTGGTTCTGGTGGGTTTTCCGGGCTGTGTGGCCGTGGTCTGGTGGGGAAGAATACACAGTGTGTAACAGACTTCCCTCTGTGATACACCTCTGAAGATGTCAGCCACAGATGCAGGCGAAATGTTAGGAACAAGATCCACTAGATCACGGTCATACAGCCCGGAAAACCCACCAGAACCAGTTGAGTCTGGCCGTGAAAGCCTTTGACAATACTATGTAGAAGTCTTTAATTTATCAAATGAGGTTCCATAAAAAGCTACGCCAAATTGTAATGGCCCTTGGCTTTAATATTTATGTTTTAGGCTCTGCATCATGGGTTCATAACACAGGAATATCAGTGTTCACATTAACAAAGGATTATAAGCAGCACTTTTTGACTACTGACTCTATGCATAGCATCAACAATATAACTGAAAAGAATCAACGACCTAAAACAGTGAGTAAGGTTGGTTTGGGAAGACAAGGGAAGACAAGTATCAGCATGAATCTCTACTGGAGAACAAAGTGAACTGCTTTTGTAAACACATGCATTTTAATAGAATAGCAGTATTCGAAGTTATCTTGTACAAACACACCTTCAAAACCACCAATTTTAGGTTGCTTCCACATGGATGTTTAATTTTCATTTATTTCACTTACCACTGTTGCTATTCTATATGCCCAGAGGGCATATAGATCCGCAACAGCTACATCTCTGCAGCTTTACAACATTATAATCTACAGCAGGGGTCTCCAGACTTTTCAGTATGAGGGGCACATTGTAAATTTTACAAATATTCATGGGCTGAAAAAAAATCATTTTATAAAGTAAACGAACCCTAGCATCTCCTTCCAGTTCTTTGTATAAATCATACTTTTCCTCCTTTAGTGCTCCTCTCTTTTATTCTCCCCCTTAGATTTAACTTAAAATGAATTCTGGTTTTCCATTCCTAACAAGTTATATAACTAAAGGCACTTCTTCATATAGGTCTAAGGGACCTGTATGCATTGGACCAGTTTCAATACAAACCGTGAAAAAATAACTAGGTGTCAAGAGTGAACGAAGTGCTTGATTCCTTCCCTCTCATGCCATTAGTTTACAGTGCAAGAGAAAAAAGGAGCCATTGGAAAAGACAATATTGCTAGGAAAAGTTGAAGGAGCAGGAAGAGGAAGATCCAACTTGAGCTGGAAGAAAAAATACTTTGAAGAAATGCAGCAAGTTAAGAGCTTCGCCTCTGCTTCCCGCATCTTTGTTGCCTGCTGCGGCAGAGATAGGAAAGCAGGAGGCGGGCAAGTGAGGTGCATAGCCATGGGCTCATTCTCCACACACACACACACACCCCCCGTGCACAGGAGCTGGAAAAAGGGCAGAGTGCAGCAGCAGCCAGTTGAGGGGAAGAACAAAAGCCCCTCCCTCAGCTTTTTACCCATCTTCATGAGAAAGGCAAGCGGGAGGGAAGCAAGGCGCAGAGTGGGTTCATTACCTCTGCCCAGCCAGAATGAGGGCAGAGTACAGCAGCAACCAGCTGAGACAGGGAACAAAAGTCCGTCCCTCAGCTCTTTGCCCATCAGTCTTTTTCCAGAGAGATGCAAGCAGGACAAGTGAGGAGCAAGCTGAATAAATCTTTTCGTGGGCTTGTACTGCGAAGTCCTTGACAAACAGCAATAATGTAGTTGTTTTAAGCTTTCATTTTTAGAAAAGAGTTTGGTTAGAGTTTCAGGCAGAAATATACTGGCTGAACATTTCTTGCTACAACTCTGCAATCCAAAGGGCTAGAGATCTTTTAAAATGAAAGCTGGGAACAAGTACATTGTGGCCGATTATGCAGATAACACTTACCTCAGATCTCTTCTCTGTGCAGTGGGCTTGCAGAGGGCACTCCTCACATTTCTGTTTACATGTAAGGAGGCAGTCCAGTGCCTGCCCCGCAAATGCTTGCTGAAGTCTCAACCAGTTTCTCCTTTTGCTACTTCTCTTAACTCTGCCCATCAACAGCCTTAAAGGCACAGATCTTATTAATATTCTGTTCCCCTCCCTGTCCCTACACATACACACACTGTCTCTCACTGCTGCTGCAAGAGAGAAGCTTGTTTTTAAAATGGAAGCTTGTCTGAAAGTAAGTTTTTAAATGCCCTCCTGATCATCAGGAAGAACAGAAGCAGAGCAGGTTAGACAGGGTGTAGTCTGAGAGAGACTCTGCTTCTGCTGTTCCCTTTCTGAAAACAAACTGTTATTACTATATTGATGTTATCAATACAAGCATTTAGAGAAAGTCAGGAACAGGAAGGAGGGGTAGGGGGAAGTATCCAAAGCAGCTTGAGGGTGTGTGTGGGGGGAGACCCAGCTGGCTGGCTGTCCATGGAGGGAAGAAGTCCAGGGCAAATCTGCTGCGAAGCAAAATTAAATCTGGGCTAGAAGTGGTCTTGCTTGCGGCGGGGAGAAGTGAAAGTGGAGCTTCAGGAATTAACATCCGTACAAGAAATCTTGTGGTGATGCATATTTGCCATCATCACAATGCAGATGCCTTCTGTATAATCAGCACGTGAAAACATTAGTGCTGTATTGCAATAGCGTTAATTTTTAAGTCTAAAAGATGCTCTATTGCAGCAGGTAAATAGCAGCTAGGGAAGTAAGGAGAATGCAGAGACTTTTTCCATGTGATAGTTGCCCCTGAAAACACAGCAACAAGACCTAGACAGAGCATCATCTCTGTATGGAAGCAGCCTGAGTTGATTAGGTTCATCCTCCCTCCTGGAAATACTTCCAATATAGCTATAATAGCTTTATTATAGTTGGCTTCTGCAGTTTTCAGAGGCCAAAACATCACAGCCATTCAGTATTTTATTCACAGAGATATGAATAATATAATTATTTATATTGCCAGGTACCCAGCGGATGGAGAAACAGAGTAGTAGGTACACTCTTGCCAGATCTTACAGAAAACTCTCATTCTACCGAACCTATGCAGTTTTGCAAACTGACAAAATCTCAAAACTGTTTACCAAGAAAGCTACATCACTAAGTAGAAAGTGCTCCAGCTAGAAACTTTGTATTAGTTGGAACTGCAAAATCTGTAGTTGTACAAGCTGTTAATAAAGTATTATTACTCCTCCACACTCTTATTTTTTTCTAGTAGGCTTAAAAGAAATCTGCCAATTAACAAACTTACGAAGTTCCAGAGTACACTTAAGAATACATCTGTTCATAGTATGTAGAGGCTCCTTTCATGAAAGGTGTGCAAAATTGTACCAAGTTATGGTCCAACATGCTTTTCTTCTGTTTCCCGAGACCTGCAGCAACTGCCTAGTCCATAAGTACACATGCTTATCATGTTGAAGGCTTGAGATCGCCACAGCTTTCATAACCAGTATAGAGCAAGAAATCAGTCAGTATTAGCTAGCATACTCTTTCCTTCTTGTGTGCCTTTGACCTGCACAAGGACAAGACTGTACTCTTCCTCTGCAGCTAAAAAAACCACTATCAAAATAATTTTGAAACTAAATTAGCATAAAATACTTCTATAGCCGTTGAGCACACGCGTTGATGCAAATTTATTAACAGATGCACAAAAACATTTTAGTAATCATTTATTATTTTTGGTTTTGTGATTATTAGTTTGCATTTCTTCTACTGAAGACTACACATATGCAATACAGTAATGTCTTAACATTCCATTCCTGATGAAGTATACTTGCACACCTGGGGTTTTGAAACAATCCAGATAAAACCTGAAAGTCACAATTTACTGCTTTATAGAAACCATATGATTAGCTGTTCCACACAGACAGGCTTTTTAATATTTTTAAAACCTCATATACAGGAGTCAAATGCTGTGGGAGTTATTTTAGGTATTTGCAAGTTAGCAGCCCCTCACAGCCTGAATTTTGGTAAGCTGATGATCAACCATGGTCTAGGTGACCAAGTATTTGTGACACTGCATAAAGACAGTTATCCTAAATCCTACACACACAGCTATATGCTAGCCAAGTAGAAAATGCAAACTTCCTGAATAGCAGAGGGGGCACCTGAATTTTAAGTCCTTGGAAAATAGCAATTGCTGGCACTGGGCAGGTTTAGTGACTAATATTCCCCTCCTCACATTTCTTCAGACATGAAACCAATCATTAAAAAAGTTTAAGGCACTTAAAATAGGATTTATAATTTTAAGACCAGCACAGAATACAGGGCTCTTTGATGGTCTGAAACAGCTGTTCTTCCTGGGTCAGTAACAATATTGGCTTAATTTTCAGTCATGGAATTGCATGTAGCACTGTTTTTGTTTCAATTCCTTTAGTTTACAAAATAAAGTAAGAGCCAGTAAGGAGTCAACACTAAATTCCTTTTAGGAGTTTAATCATCCTAAGGATAAGCTTATGAAGGGTACATGTTCTCCTTTTCAACAACTTCCAACTCTTTACAAGTGCATTACTTTCTATCTATACCTATTATATTTTATACTATGTTCAGATCCTCAGCTTTAATTTATGGAACCATAAGAGAGAGGGAACTAGATCAACTGACTTTTGTAAGGCCATAAGTATCATAGAATTCAGATATGCTGCTTGCTGACCACTGTCTGGCCAACGTACTGATTCATACACCTGAGCTGATTGTCTTATTTTGAGTGCAATTGTCCGAACGTTTAAGTTACAGTACTATTAGCTGTGTATTCTTATCAACAAACTTTTTATGTAACATTATTTAAGTGAATACTAGTCAAACTTTAATGTCCAGAGGTGCAGCATACTCCCCCCCCCCCCCGCAAAATGTACTGTAAATCCCGATATTACAATGGAGCAAGTTCTGCATCCCTTGTAACCTTCTCTAGCTCCAAAGGCTCATCCAAGAGCAGCACTTAGCAGTGAATCTGTAAACTGAATTTATAACATTTAAAAACTATGTTCATCATAACCTGCAAAATAAATCATGAGCTAAAGAAGCTTCAAGTGCCCAATCAGCTGAACTGTATTGCTATATGGGAACAGAATTTCAAACATACTAGTCACAAAGCCATCACAAATTACTGTAACTTTGAAATATCCGACAGCACTAAGGGTACCAACTGAAAACAGTACTTTCAATGTACAGAATGCTAATGGTGTTTTCCAAGACAAGTGATTTAAAGGCTATGAAGACATGGCAACAGAAGCAGCACATGAACAAAGAAAACAGTTGTCTCTTTCCTTGTCTGCTTTCTTTAAAATTAACAATAAGCATAATTGCATGTTTATATCTATTAGAAAAATATATGCTGAAAGTGGAATGATGTTCACTGTACCTCAAACAAATAAGATGACATAAACATTTTAATTTGCAGCCTATTCATTAAGGCACTGGTCTTTCTCCTGACAAAGGAAAAACAAACGAAGTTAATCAACTTCTTCCTGGGCTTCCTTCTGTTAATCATCCAGTATAGAAAAATTTGGGCTTTTGTAATGGGGAGTGGGGGGGAGAAGAGATAGTATTTACTTGGACAAATCCGTCACAATTTCCTAGCAATACACTATATAAACCATAGTTTTCACAAATAGTTTTTTATGCCAAGGCATCAGTAGTTCACATTTTAATAGCATCGTAAGGAAATACTAGAACTAAGGCTAGCTAATTTAACCACTGCAATTCTCTACTGAGACACTGCTGCCATTGAATACAAATCTACATTTGGCATGTCAGATAGAGGGAAAAGGTTCCACAGCAGCAGCAGCAACAGCAGCCACTACAGTACATTTAATACAGCCAATAAGGGTTCATGCAGAATATTGCGAGTATTCTTGCAGATTAAGACATGATTCACACAATCTTCAAAGCATGTTGCAAAAATATTCTTTTAAAGAAGTCTTCATAAAGAATAAGTATATTTTGGATTGCAGTCTTCCATAAGGAATAGATGTTGATTCAGCTAACCACAGATGTTGAGCTACGAGTCCTCTGAAAAGCAATATCCTAGAGGGTATGGTAGTTTTGATCTTTGGACTTGCAAAATTTATACAGGAAGAAGATTACTGCTTGAAGACCCAACACAAGGACAATCCCACCAATAAAACTGGAAGCATCAAATGTGGATTTGCGGGGTGACTGTGTGCCTGTCAAAAAACACATTTATTTAGTAGGTATTGGTTGTTAAATTACAGTGCTTTCAGAATTCTCTTTTCATTTTATAAAATTCAAGTCCCACATTGCAGCTACCATTCTATCAATGCAGATCCAGGAACAGCCCTGTTAATACACCCTTGGCTCCAAGAACAATTCTTCAGACCTCAGAAAAGAGCTATACCGTGTTTCCCCGAAAATAAGACAGTGTCTTATATTAATTTTTGCTCCCAAAGATGTGCTATGTCTTATTTTCAGGGGATGTCTTATTTTTCTGTGTTCTGTTCGTCAGACATGCTTCCAAACAAAAACTTATGTCTTACTTTTGGGGGATGCCTTATATTTCACACTTTAGCAAAACGTCTACAACGTCTTATTTTCTGGGGATGTCTTATATTTGGGGAAACAGGGTCGCAACTCCTGAATCTTGGCAAACTGCTGCTATTTTATAGTAGAGATGGAAAAAAATTGGAAAGGAGCTTAATTAAACAGCAACATTTAAAACTAAATATTCAAAATCTAAATTGTCTACCAGGTTGATCACACAATATAGTTTACTTCTGCATATTACAAGACAGCTTTGCCTGAATAAGATACTGTTATAAATAAAAGAGTACCTGGTACAGTAGTGGTGATTACTGTAGTTTTAGGTCTATTAGATGTTACTTGATGTGTAGTTGCGGTTGTATTACCTGCTTAACAAAAATTCACTTAAGTTGAAAGGAACTAATTTTATTTAACGTAAAAATCTTGGTATATCATTACAGAATACAAACATATCTAAATGAGTTACACACTAAACACCAGTTCTTGCAATAGCAACATTGATAGTCCCATGCCTATCAGCAGGGCAAAGGAGCCACAAGGCAGAGATTTCTCCGTGCTTAGAGATTTCCCATCATATTTATAAACTTAAGAAAAAAATAAGGCCTAAGCACAAAGTATCCTCTTAACACTCCACAGTTCCTGAAACTAGAGAACATTTGAGCTTCAGGAGAATGGAATCAAATGGGGAAATCAGTCTGCTTATCATCATATCTCATATCTA
Source organism: Sphaerodactylus townsendi (assembly GCF_021028975.2). Lineage (NCBI taxonomy): Eukaryota > Metazoa > Chordata > Lepidosauria > Squamata > Sphaerodactylidae > Sphaerodactylus > Sphaerodactylus townsendi. The sequence continues at coordinate 122,250,715 of NC_059425.1, read as the reverse complement.
TATGTCTGTTTCTCAAGAGTGGCACCCATCTGCAAATATCTAAATCCATGATCAAGGCACTAAACAGATTGTGCTACAAATTTGAGGGACCACTCCAGCTTTGCAGAAAAATCCAATATTTTATAAAAACTACATGGGCTGGGTGTGTGTGTGTTAAATCCTCTCCAAAAAGAAAAAGCATTACCTACGATATACATCTGCAGACAATACACTAACCTTTCTCTTCAAAGCTGGTGATGATGCTGGCAACCAGGACCTTCTCCAGGTCCAGGTCCTCCAGTTATCAGGAGGCAGCTCCCAGACACTTCCACCACTGTGGCCAGGCCTAGAGTCATGCCTAGCTTGGTGTCAGGGAAGCTGCTCTGAGCCCAGAACACCTTCCTGACAATGCAGTTACCACCACTGGTAAGGTAAGGGGAGGAGAGTGACAGGAAAGATTAGCAGCAAGGGGAAGAAGTGGGGGCTTGTCAGAGGAGAGGGGGAGATTTATGGAGAAAGCAGAGGGAAAGAATCATAGAGCTGTAAGAGACAGCAAGGGCCATAAAGTCCAACCTCCTGCCATGTAGGAATACACAATCAAAGCACTCTTGAAAGATGACCATCCAGCCTGTTTAAAAATCTCCAAAGGAGTCTCCACCACTCTCTGGGGTAGTATATTCCACTGTCGAACAGCCCCTACTTAAAAAGAGGGGGAGGCGGGTCCTTGCTTAGACATGGTGTCTGGTATGCTGATGATAAGAGTGGCCTTATTAATGCTGGAGGATTTCAGCTGGAATACTAACATCTGTTATTTTGAACCATTTACTGTGTAGTTAGTCCTTTGTGGTTTAGTTTTCGTTATGTTACTGCCACACTACCAACTGTTCACTGAAATACTCTTGCACAATTTTAATAAATTCCTTTCATTATAATTTGTCGTGTTTTGTCTTTAAGTGGCTTCTGTCTAATCCAGTATGTAGGTTCACATGGCTATGTCTACGAGTTTAACTCTTTTGTGAAACTAATGCTGCAGGTAGCCTACCTTGCAGGGGTGACTTTCTTGACTTTAATCCCAGGAAGGCTGGAAGGCTTCTGGCTGTTTAGGTAGGGAAAAAGGGCTGGTGGCAGGTTCCAAGCCTGAAGTGTGAATCTTCAAAGGCTAAAACAGGCCTGGAAAGAGCCCTGCTCCCTCCTCCTGCCATTCCATGCTTGGTTCTGTAAGGCAGGAGGAAGGAACAAGGTTCTTTCCAGGCCTACTTTAGCCTTTGAAGAAGAACTCACTGGGGTAGGCCTGGCTAGGATTGCCAGCTCCAGGTTGAGAAATTCCTGGAGAGTTTTTGGTAGAGTCTGGGGAAGGCTGGCAATCTTAGGCTTGGCCAGAACCTCAGTGACTTGATACCACCCGAACTGCATGACTCAACTAGGCCTGGCTGCTTGCTACAACAGCAGCTACCCTATGAAACTCAGTGCAACATATCAGTCAGAACTTCAGAGTAGGGTTGGGGAGAAATGGATTTTAATTCCCATCTTGCTGTGGAAGCTTACTGGGTGATTTTGGACCAGTCACATGGTTTCAGAGTAACCCACCTCACACGGTTGTTGTGCAAATAAAGAGAAGAGGATATTAATATAAGCTGCTTTGGTCTACGCTGAAGAGAAAGCTGGTGTAAAAATTAGGTAATTAAATAAGAAATATGGCTGAAAACGGGCAGCAGGCAAAAGGTAGGCTGGTGAATAGCTGAGGAAAGAATGAGACAGGAGAAAGGAAAGAGGAAATACTGTGGGGAGGGAGATACTGGGGAAAGTAAGCTACCATCTCACAAGTCCTTGAGGGCTGCCTGGCATGCAAGTAATGGTTTAGCCCGGTTGCTGACAGACACAATACTGAGCCACAGTCTTCCTACACAGAGGCTGCTGTGTGTGTATGTGGGGGGGCGGGATCAAGACAGAGGAGCAGACAAAGGTAAGTTGTCTGGTGGGTGGGAAGGAGACAAGGTTATCAACTCCAAGTTAGGAAATACCTGGAGTGGGGGTGGGAGTGACAGAGAGGCAGAACCTCTGAGGAGTATAATGCCAGAGATTCCACTCTCCAAGGCAGCTATTTTCTCCAATGAAACTAGGGTTGCCACTCTCCAGATGGGGGGTGGAGATCACTCAGAATTGTAACTGATCTCCAGATGACAGAGATCAGTTCCCCTGAAGAAAATGGCAGCTTTAGAGGGTGGACTCTATGGTGTTATATTCTGCTGTCACTTCCCTCTTCGAACCTCACCTCGCAAAGCTCCAACCACAAACCTCAAGAAAGTTCCCAATCTGGAGCTGGCAACCTCAAGAAGGAAACAAGAAGGGGGGAGAGGCTATGAGGGTTTCAGGGAAGGAGAAGAGGAAATAGCAGAGGAGGGGGAAAATAAGATATCTCCTGCAAGTGCCTGAGGATACCAGCTTGTATATTCTAATCTGAGACTACTTAAATTCAGTGACTGGAGCTGTGAACAGACAAGGCAGATCTTTCTGCATATCTGAAAAATGGTCCAGGGTTGCAAGAAAATCTGAAATCTAAAAAAATACATTGGAGGAGGGATAGAAAATTCAAAATGATGAAAGGAGCATCTTTTTTGTTGTCAAGATCTAGGATCCAGGTGACATATGGAAACCATTGGTGGGGGGAAGGCCAGAGACAGTCAGAAGTGGTTTGCCAGAGCCTGCTCTCTGTGTCAGGAGTCTGGTATTCCTCAGAGGTCTCCCATCCAAATACTTACTAGGGTCAACCATGCTTAGCTTCAGAGATCTGGTGAGATCAGGCTAGCCTGGGTACCCAGTCAGGGAATTGGGGAGTGTTACAAAAATTCAAAATGATAAAAGGAGTTCCTGTACCTTTAACAAATGGAAGTCAATACAATACATCTTTAATGGCATCTTATTACACAAAAAGAAGTATAAATGAGTTGGAAACATGACCTATAGATTACGTAATTAAATTAAGATCACTTATTGACAACCAATTTGAGAAATCTTGCAGTCTGTTCTAGGATTATTCCGGAGTTGTTGTTTAGTAAGTACACAGTCTTTTGCTGGTCAGTCCAGTTGTCTGTGCCAATTAAATAGGGCAGTAGTAATAACATTCTTGCCTCTGTATAAAAGGGGCAGTGATGCAAAATATGGTCCACAGATTCTTCACAGTGCATCTCCTTTACCTTTAACAAATGGAAGCAATGGAAGCTCACTAAGGAGATGCTTTGCTAGTTACTTTTTGTCTAATATACCTCACTGGGCTGTTGCGACAATAAAAAGGAGGAGAGGAGAATGAGATAACTTGCTTTGGTCCTCACCAACATTCTTTGTAAACTCTGCAGATGTGGAGCCATCCAGCCACCATACTGGTGCCACAGAGAAAAGGGGCGAATCAGTAGGAGGAGCTCTCCCAGGTGGCATTTCATCTTCACTCAGTGAGAAGCTAAAAGCAGTGCCTGAGACATTCTGTGCAGCACTGGGGAAAGATTAGAGGGACTATTGGCCATCACTGAGGCTGGGGATAAATGAAGTAAATAAACAAGCATAGCTGAAGATGGGAGGCAGGCAAAAAGTAGGTTGGTAAATGGCTGAGGCAAGAATGAGGCAGGGGAACAGAAAGAAAATATGGGGATTGCCAGGAAGAAGAAAAAGGGAAATAGTGTGAGAAGAGGAATACTTCTTACTGTTTTCACAAAAGTCATAAATAGTAAGGACAGGAAAAGTGATGTGACCCCACCTCCCCATAATTCCTTGAGAGGTCCATACTAAACAAGCGTAACTGATCTGGTAGCCAGCACTGCACAATTGGGTCAAGATTTTCCTAGGCAGAGGCTGCTGGTGGAAGGGGGGAGCTGAAGACAGAGGGCAGATAAAGATACGCTGATGAACGACTAAGAAAGACAAACTGAGACGGGAAAAGGAGAGAGGCTATGGGGGCTTTTAGGGAAAGGAAAGAAGAAATAGTGGGGAAGGGAGAAATGAGATCCCCACCCCCCACAAGTCCTTGCAGATTTTCATGTGCACAGCCCTAACGCTCAGTTTGTCACACTCAATATTTTACTGTGTGTGTATACTACCAGACTGTAGTCCTATGCCCAAATTGGAAGGTCCATTGTGTTGGGTTGTTTAAAATAACCCCTAACTTACAATGGACAGCCTAGCTGGGCACTAGGACTCTGAGTCTCAGTGGCTCTCAGGCTTTCTCATAAAAAAAAGTTGTAAAAGTGGAAGGATAGGCGGTAACTGAGAAGCTGAAATCCAACTTTTTGGGAAGTTAAGCAGGAAGTCTTCCCCGCTGCTCTTAATAGATTAGGGAGCTAATAGCAATGCCTAAAACTAAATTATCTGACACAAAATCTTGACATTTATTTCTAATATCCTAGGAATATAAAACAAAAAAAAAATGTTTTACCTGGGGTGGGACTTCCGGTTGTGTTAGTGGGAGGAATGATGGTTGGGGAAGCGGCGGTTGTCCCATTGGGAATAGCTAATGATTATGAAGCAATTGGAAAAACAATTTAGAAAACTGGAAAATCCATGTTATTATCAGTAGCCATTCCAGCTTCAGGAATTCTTGTGATAACATAATATAAAATAGGCGGGCAGAAGATCACTGAAGAGTAATCAGTGATCTTTCAAGCAATTAGAATGAGCTCTGCATCCTTCCTTTCAAAGTTACCACAGCAGGTTCTCTTTTTCTTCTGAAAGAAACCCATGCAAATACAAATCTCTACTCTGGATGGGAAAGCAGCACCTGCATTCTTTCCCATCCTTTTCCACTCTCCCCGCACACCCTTGCTCTGTATTGGAAAGGAACGTGGTACTTGTTTCCCTCTCCCACTGCACCAAAACTGCTATCGGTATTTGACTCTTCAAGGAAAATATAATCGTAACTATATTATTTTCCCTCACAGGACAAACTAACATTTGGGGCGACGTTTTGGGGAAAAGGGCAAAGAAAAGCACTGCAGACCTGATCTAAAATGCTGTGATTTCTGTACAGGCTTTTGTTTTGTTACCAGTTGCACCCACTGCACTGCTGTGATGTAGCTGGCAGCTCTCCAGATGCTTGAAAAAATTAAGCCGCTTACAGAAACAAAATCTGCATGCCCTCACCTGATAAAAACACCCACACTGGATATATCCCAGTTGCCTGAATCCTAAAATAATGAATTTTTGACATCAATACAAGTATTTAAATACACAATAACACATCCATAGCAGTATTTAATTCCTTACCCAAACATTGTTGATGATCTTCATAAATAATACAAGAGCTGTTTTTCGTTTGATTTGTACATCGGAACAATGTCGGAAGTTTCTCTTCTGTCAAAAAGAAAAGCATTCAGTTCATAATTTTAAAAATCAAAGTAAAGCGTTTAGCAAGATACTTTGCCTAAAAGCGCCACTGGAGAATATTTTCTACATTTTTCTAGAAATATTTTTACAGCTATTAATTTGCTCTACTGGGTGCTCTGTTTTTTCCACGCTAGCACAACTGCCTGGTTCAGCCAAAATGCTGTTTTTAAGAACAGATGGGTTAAGGATTCTGGCTGCTAACCAAAGACTATTAGATCAAGAAGTCTCATCCTTCCACCATCTCTAAATACTTGTGAAAAGCTCTATAAGAGAAGTCTAAGTATAGCCAGTGGCTGACCACATAAACAGCAACTGCTCCACTCCAGAACTTTGTACACAACATATATTATGGTGCAAAGGAAAACTATTGTTTGCAAACTCAGAAAAATAGCCCTTGAATACACACATGGCCCTATGCTTAACAATGAAGCTTCTAGTTTTTAAAAGCTAAGAAATATACTACCTGTAAGAACGTTTATAGAGGAGCGGTATAATGGGAAATCACTTAATCACATGAGCCTACATGTGAAGTTCGTGAGAATGAAACAGTATATACATCTCTGAGGCAAAGCAGGGTTGGGAGCCAGTAAGTTTTTTCCCTTCCAGGGTGGATAAAAGTCAATGATTTAAAAATCAATTAATCAATTTTTTAAAGTTTTTTGAGGAAAAAAGGTAGTTTTCTATATAAAATACATTATAGTACAAAGGTTATTCATCATGAAATAAGGACTAGCTTTGAATTATGTAGAATGAGGCTATATATTAACACAAAGTTTGGGGGAGGGGGGTGAATTCCACTAATCCATTCACAATGTCATGCTCTTCCAAAGGTTTCTGTACAATTATTTTAGACAATTTTCCTATTGAGACGATATTATCAGATGCTTTGTTTTGCGATTCACAAAACTGTACATTTGTGTCTGAAGATAAAATACCTCTTCTTGACATCAAAAATGTTATAAACATATTGGAAAAAATCTTAATCCCACTGTTCCTTTGCAAATCTATGTACACAGAATCAACCCCTTATCTCCTAAGTGTTAAATTTCAAGAAGTTCAATGAACAGAAGATTAGGGTGTTGTGGGTTTTCTGGGTTGTATGGCCGTGTTTTACTGGAATATGGCCATATAACCAGGAAAACCACCAACCCCCCTAGTGATTCCGTCCATGACAGCCTTCAACAAAACATTGAATAGAAGATTGTTTGGAGCAGAAAAGATCTGCACAGGGAGCTAACAGCCCAATCCAAAGGGCTTAGGTGGATGGAGATGGCACTACTGCTGCAACGGCCCCAGAGGGCTTCCAGGCAGTGTGGGAAGGCAGCAAAAGCCAGAAACGCCCCAGCCACCTGAAAATCTTCCTAGCCCAAAAATGGAGTCACATCACCCTTTTGGGTGGTGTGAGTCAGGGCTATACCAGGGGCGTTCTGGGCTCCAAAGGCCAGTGAAAGCCAACCTGCAGGAATGCTGCCAGAAGTGCCAGAATCCTTCTGGATGCTGGCGCAGCTCAGGGGGTCGGGTGCCACCCAGATCCATGGTGCCCACTCTCCTCCCAGTCTGCCCTCCCCTCCAGTCTAAGTGTGGAGTGACAAGCAGTGAAAATGAAAGTGAAACTTTTTAAGCAGACTACTCCACAGGTCTTGGAATCTTTGTGTGCATACTGTCTGCGGTTTATCATATTATTCCTTCCCTGGAGGCAAACATCTACAATGGCAGCAGAGTGTGTGAGAACTCAGAGACTCAGTTTGAGAAAATTTCAATAAGTTCCTCTATCAATGAATAAGACAGCCATGCATGCGAAATGAAAACACTACAACAAATAAATACAAGGTCTGGTGGCTTCAACAAATCTGAAGATAATGAAATTACTGCAAAGTGAACGATCTGTATATTCTAATATAACTATAAAATCTGAAAAGTTATTCTAAAAATGAAACCTCAATCTGACGGTAAATATTAACATTATACCAGAAAGAATGTGCCTTTATTTACATTTAGCCTTACTGACTGGTAGTTTAAATCATGATTTACGCTCCCTTCCTCAGATAAACATGCTGTTATTCATTCAACATTTGTCGTATGAAAACTTTTAAATCGTATGAAAACTTTTAAATCATGAAAATTTCCATGTATAATGTAGACATATACTATGTTACTATGTTTCCAAAAATACATTAAGTACAGCAACTTTACTGTTTCCAAAAGTATGACAACTTAATGAATGACAACTTTTGTCCACAATTAATTGGAAATAATATATATTACAATAAGCTATTTTGATACTTTATTTAACACTTTTAAAAAGACGAAAACACAAACAAAAAATATAAACGTAAATAATTTTTTCTACTAATTAATTTCTACTATATTTTTTTACTAATTAAGTAGAATTTACACTTTTCTGTTATAGCCATTTGCTTATTCTCCTAGCCCCATGGTGGCGAACCTTTGGCACTCCAGATGTTATGGACTACAATTCCCATCAGCCCCTTCCAGCATGGTCAATTGGCCATGCTGGAAGGGGCTGATGGGAATTGTAGTCCATAACATCTGGAGTGCCAAAGGTTCGCCACCACTGTCCTAGCCCTTTAATCCACAAATCATCTGTTCATTTTTTTCGGTCTTAAGCAAAAAATCTATTAGGGATTCCAGTTATTGATAAATTTGGATAACTTATTTTCTCCAATCAAATAAATAAGTTTTTTTATATAATTTTTTATTCTATAGAATATTTGTACATTTGTTACATTTAATCAAAGAAATAAGTTTAACCATCTCAGCCAGCTCCAATAAATCCAAAAACTATTCTTCTATTATGGGTACTGGTATGATAGTATGCTACTGAAAATGTCAGTGTTTTCTATGTTATAGAGTTTAATCCACAGTACAAATAAACTGCTAATCCTACATGACTGTATGAAACTATTTCTTGTCCCATCAGAAAAAGTATTTTGTTCACTACAATGCTGGGTTTCTCCCTGCCTCTCAGATGCCAGAAACTAAAAGCCATGTGCTGAGACTGCACTGGAACTGTTCCCAAATGTTGGATTCATTCACAGTTTTATTTCTAGACAACTAAGGCACTCATAATTCTACGTTCTATAAATCTGCAACATTATAGTAAAATTTTAAATGTTAAATTAAATTATGTATTGTATGGCATTAAGGCAGTACATTTAGGTTAGGCTTGTAACAAGAAAGTTCACACACAAAAACCTATTTTCCCATTGCTTCCAAATTTCCAAAAATGTTACATATCTATACGGGCAGAAGTTGACTTTGAATAAAAAAGACCCCAATTTTCACAAGTTAGTTTCAGTTTTTAAAAGCTGAGAAAAATATATGAGACAATTTGCATGATGCAAGTGGGTTCTAAACAATACAGTGCAGATACAGATCAACTAATTCTGAAAGAAATTAACTTTACTAGCAGTTATAAAGCTTTATTTGATCATGTCCAGCTACAAGGCTATCTCAAGTGTTTTATTTTTGGTTGAAAACTGAATACAGTCATCAGTTGCCTTAGCATTTTAAAATAGGGTCATCAATGTTTAATGTTACTGATCTGTGGTAAAGAAAACACTGAGTATCAAAAACTATCCATGCATACACTTAAGGAATTCAGAGCAAGCAAATAACTATAAATACTCTTAGAAATCATAGATTCTGTGCCCATGCCTGCCTAGCAGATGGCTAATAAGTTAGAGAGTTCCAGAGGTAAAATTTACAAAGGAACCAGAGTTGAAGAAGTCTGAAAAAAAGCTCACCTTCACACTTTAGCCACAAACAGGTAACATTTGGTTTGAAGGTACTATTAAGGCAGGAAAGGCAGGTGTTACGGTTTGTGCAGTCAGCTGAAAAGAAAAAACACATTATTTCTTACAAATCAGATGGTTAATAAGCAACAGGTGAGTAGCTTCAATTGTAGTATTTTAGGCCACAGCGTAGTGCCCTACTGTCATCTGGAAGGAAATTATGTGAACTAAACCATGTAAACACAGGAACTATTTTTATTTTAAAAAACAGATAAGAGACAACCCACACACTAGACAATAGGAGAGAAAAACAGAGCTTTGAATGATAAAATATTACAGTTCCTCAAGAACAAAGTCAAATAGATGAGTAAAACCTTATAGACCTCTCAAATTAACTTGCAGTCTACAAAAACAAGAACACAGGTATTTGAACAGCAAATCCTAGCATTTTATTCTTTGAATTAACACAAATCTAATAAATGGCTTGACGTCATCAGAGCAAGAGAAGCAAGTGCATTTAGCAGCCAGTTTTACATAAGAAGAGAGCTATGTTTTTATCTCCTGGAATATTCCTGAGCTTTCAAAGTTGACAGCACTACAAGTATGTGAACACCACTCTCTAATACCACACAGCGCACATCATTATTGGTCTGGAAGGACACATCAGAACTACACAGCCTCCAACACCACCCCCACAACTTCAAGATGGGCTCCTTTCCAGGAAAATTAAACCCTTTCTGCAACCACAAGGCTACTACCACAAACCTTGTTCCCCTCCCAACTCCTGAAAATTTGCCACCTAGAAAGGGGAGGAGCCATCATTCGCCCTGCCAAAATCTACCTGTCAAGGGTAAAGCAAATCTAATCTTATACCCCCCTCCAAAAGGTCAAGCGATTACTCACAGACCAGTTGGGCCAGCTCCCACGATGTTTTAAAGTTGAGATTTCCATCAAATGCTTCCTTACTCGGTCCACCCGCAGTATGGAAGAAATTAGTGTTCCACTCTTCCGCCCCCTCCCCCCCGCGACTGTCCGGCCCCATCAATATTAATCCCCGACACATTTCCGACGGTTGAAGCATAACGAGTGAAGTGACACTGTCCCCCCCCCCCCATCCATAACAGTATTGGGAACGTATTGGGACCTTCATCCTCTCACGCTCGCTGAACCCTCCCCCGCCCCCTTTATCCAACCAAGCTCGTGACCCACATCCTTCCCCTTCGCCCACCCTAGAAGGCCAGGAGAACAGTAGGGCCTTCAGCCCTGGAGACTGACGAAGGCCAGGAAGGCTCCTGAAGCGCAGAGCGCATCCTTAATAGACACCCATGGCCTGGAAGCCCCCCACCCCACCCCCGCCGCTCTTCTCCTTCGTGGGATTATTAAGGCTCACTGAGGGGCAACCTGAGCGCCGACACCTTGGCTACAAGGCAAGCGCTGCTCAGGTAAAGCCTCATGCCTAAAGTGGCCGCAACACCGCCCCCGAGCCCAACCCAGTCCTCACCTTCCTCCCCGCCCGCGGCGACTCCGTTCAGGTAGGTGAAGCAAGAGGCGAGAAGAACCAGCAGCATCGCCAAGCCCAGAGGAGCCGAGGGGCGGCGGGAGGTCATGGCGCCGGTGGGGGCAGGAGGAGCAGGAACACACGGAACGCTCGCGGCGGCACGAGGCGGAAAGGAAACCGTTGGCGCTGCCGCTCTGCTCGCTTAACGCCCTCCTCCCGCGCGGTCCCTGCGTCACTCCGCTCCCCCGCGGCTGAGCGCTACGGTCACGTGATATGGCCGTTGGGCGGGCTTGTGTGAAAAGTCTATAAAGCTGGGAGGCAATTGAGGGAAGCAAAGGCGCAAAGCGTTATCTGGCTTCATGTGGCCACGCCCCTCCTTATGACGATGGGCGCTCCCGCTTTTCTAATGCTCGGGACGGGGGGTGGGGAGGTGGAATGCAGGCGGCCCTAGGAGGCGGGCGGGGCAGGGCTGTATTCGTTGACGCGTCAGTCCGTGCAATAATGCGTCAATGTTAGGCCTGGCTGAATTGTTGAATAGGCTGCATCCACACCATAGTTTTTCTTCTACCACTAAAAAAGTACATTTTGTTATTTGTAAAAGGCCCTAATGACATAATTGATTCATGGACCTGAATCTAACCAGCTGTAACTGCGGGATTGCCAATACTAGTTTGGGAAACGTGAAGACTTTGGGAAAATACCTGAGTAGGAATGGGATGCCATAGGGGCCTTGCCCGATGCCCCTGAACATTCCCCGCCCCGCCCCCCAGCTGCCATTTCTTCCTGGGGGATGGATGGCTGTAATTTGAAGACAAATAGTAATTGTGAGAGAGCATCAGGCTCCACCTGGAGGCCAGCAGCTGTACAACCCATGTGTTTGTAATGTTTGAAGCACTGGTGGAAGAGCTAACCATGGCCAGTAGAACAACTCCCACTGTTACTGTTGGAAAATTCCAGCAGTCTCCTGATTACACAGGGACACATAGATTGGTTCAAAGAAGCAGATAAGCTTTTATTGCAATAATAGCGGGACAATGTGTTGTAGTCAGCTAAAAACAATGTCCAAAGAACAATTTGAAAGACACTTTTTTATACAGTCTTTCAAACAGGCAATTTAAGTTTGCAAATATCTGATTGGTTACATTTTGCAACCACACAATTGTCTGAAGGTGATTGGTCTGGTATCAGAATTGACAACCCACCCTGCCTTCTCCAGACAACCCTATCTCTTATTGAGCAAAGGGTGTGCCTGAAGCTAGTTAAAGGAACAGTGGACCTAGGTATGACTCAGCAGAGTCTGTAGGAGGGCAGAACAGCCGAGTCATTGTAAACATCTTGTCGCATACTCCCTGTTTTCCTTGACAGTACACTTGTTCATTCAAACCATGATTATATCAACAATATGTACGTCACAGCTCTCACTTCAGACTTGTGTTTGTTCCCTCTCTAGACACTGACACTTAGACCCTGGTCATTTTGCTTTACAAACTAATATTTCCTACATTACTACTACTTGTTTACATATCATTTTACTTTCATAGTGATCTGTACGTCTATGTTATTCATTCCAGTGTACATGTGTTGATGGTAACAGAACTGTTCTATGCATGTAAAAAGAAAAATCAAGAAAAAGAGTTTGGATTCATATCCCCCCTTTCTCTCCTGTAAGGAGACTCAAAAGGCCTTACAATCTCCTTTCCTTCTCCATCCCAACAAACACCCTGTGAGGTGTGTGGGGCTGAGAGAGCTTTGAAGAACTGTGACTAGCCCAAGGTCACCCAGCTGGCATGTGTTGGAGTGCACAGGCGAATCTGGTTCACCAGATATGACTCCACAGCTCAAGTGGCGGAGCGGGGAATCAAACCCGGTTCCTCCAGATTAAAGCACACCTGTTCTTAACCACTACACCACATATACACCTGCTCTTAACCACTACACCACATTCTTAATGTGTTTATTGTTTAATGTGTTTATTGTAAATTGTGAACAGGGCTAGAGACACCAAGGGTCAGCTGAACCCATCAGATGTGAGAAGCAGAAAATCCTTTAATATCTCAGTCTTCCCATCCAGCATTACCTCCATCCTGTCAAGATTCACTTTCAACTTGTTTGCTCTTAGCCATTTAACCACAGCACTTGGACAGTGGCTCAAGACCTCCCAGGAGGGGTAGCTGGGTTGGTCTGTGGCTGCAAAAATAAGAGTCTAATAAGACTAGAGTGGGGATATTCCTACTCCATGCAACATGTGAATAGGTATTCAGTTAAGATCATTGGAGTTATACTGCATAACGCTTTCTAGAGAAGCAAGTTAGTGCAGCTACAAAAACATTTTTCTTCTACTTTCATTTAGCCTGGAAGGTCCATGCTTCCTTGTAACTTGGGTGATCTGGTCACCTGGATCCATTCCACAGTGACCTTGAGACTACCACTACTAGCCTATTGTAATGCATTCTACATGAGTTTGCTCTTGCAGTCCACTTGGAAGTTCAAAGTGATATAGAGTAATGCAGCTCAATTACTACCCAGAGCTTGGCAGAGTATATATATTACACCTGTTCTCCAGTAAGTTAATTATTAATCAGTTACTGGGTTCAATTCAACTGGTTATTATATGTAAAGCCCTTCATGTCCTTGTATCCACATACACATGATAAGACCAATTTGCTTAAAGCATCAAGCCATAACACCACTTATCTGAGCAAAGCCTTCTGAAACTTAACCTGCAAATGGATGAGATTGATAGTGGCCTGTACATATTCAGTCTTTGCAGCCATTCCCATGTAAAATGGCCTGCTTGAAAAGACCTGGAAGGCTGCCACACAAATTGTATAAAATTGTTTAAGAGTGTATTTTGTAAAGAGAATAAAGCTGTAATACAATGGAACAGTTCAGGAGGGTGCTTTTATAAGGGAAACAGAATTGTTGTCTATTCCATTGTTTATTGTATGTATTATCTTGCGTTTACTGCATTGTCTTTTACTTTTGTTTCTGCATGGTTTATATCACGTCTGACATTTTTTTTGCATTGCTAATTTTTGTCATTCTGGACCTACTACATGTATACAACTAATTGTGTTGTTCCTATAGATATTAAGAAGGTGGTATTAATATGTGGCAGCCAACAATAGATGAATAATTGAGGTATTGGAAGCAGAGCTAACAAATGAATTCTGTCTTTCCCATTTTCTCCACCAAAACCTACCTTTTCATTTTCAAATTATTTTGTCTGTACACCAAAACCTCCCTTTGCACTTATGAAGATTTGTAGAATTATGTGTTACTTCATTTGGTGAACACCAGAAGTCTGCCACTTGTTTGTTTATTCAATTTAAATTAATACCACCATCACAGGAGCCTGCTCTTTGAAGACTGCTATTTGAAGAAAAGCGGACTGAAGAGCTGAGAATATGCATCTTCTTGGGTATATTGAGAAGTGTATCTAGGGAAAATGGTGCCCAGGGAAAATCTGAGTTTTCTCTCCCCCCCCCCGCCCCAATTTCCCCTAGATACTCCTCTGCCCGGTGCCCTATTCCCCCGGCAGGCACAAGGTACAGCTGGGTTATGGGGGCATCACAAAGCCCCTGCCTCATGCAGGGTGCCATGCTGACAAGAGGGGGCCGGAGGGGGCAGGTAAGGTGCTGGGGGGGGTGAGTTGTCCTAACCACCCCCATGCCTGAAGCTGGGCTTCATCCAGGGGCATTGGATGCCCTGGCACAGCACTGCTGCACCGAGCCAGCCCGCCTCCCCTTGGCCCCAGCCTGAGCCGCCTGCTCCCCCACCACTGCCTCTCGGCTAGCCCCACACCAAGCCTGCCTCCCCTCCTGGGCTGCTGTCCCCTGGTTGGAGGCTGTGTGGGCACCACTCACCCTTCATGGCAGCCAGCACCAAGCACATCTTTGGCTGGGGCCCGAGCAGAGGCTGGTGGGGCCAAGCAGGAGCTGTGTGCTTGTTGCATTTCTGTTGCTCCACCAGACCAGCCTGCTCACCAGCCGCAGCAGCCGCTGCCTGCCAGCTAGTCCCGGCCCACCCCAGCTCAGCCACCACCTCCAGGGGACTGTGGGGGGTGATTTTCCACCCCCATGTGACAAAATGGGTGCTGTCTGGGACATGTAACCCCACATGTCCCCGTGGGCAGTATGCCACTGGGTATATTTAAAGGAGTTCTCTGGAATGTAGCCGCATTGAATCAGTTTTAGGTTCCAAAGCCACTGTGTTATCAAATGCAATTAACATTTCTAAAATGGGAAAAGATACCAAAAGGTTTAGATTTACTTTCTTAAAATGGAACAGAATCATGTTTATATTAGTCGAACATTTTCTAATAATCACAACATCTACAGACAGAAAACTGTTATACATTTTTAAAAAATCTAATCAAGGCTCAAAAATTCCACAGTCAATAATTTTACATTCTACAACCGGCCTCTCATTGAATGTTTCTGTTGCTTCCAGTTGCTGTAGAACTTCTGATCCCTCAATTAATTGTCTGAAACAGGAAAAATCTCAATAAATACTAAGTCATATCCATTATTTTCAATAACAATTGCTGTTATAATACTGTTCAAGTTTAAATGCCTTACAGCCTAATTCAGAGTGTGAGGCAGACAGGGTCAGTGTTGCTTCCGCACCACTGTATTGTCTTCAAAGTGATTTCAGTAGTGCGGGAAGTCCAAAAAACAAAAAAAACTTTGGCCACCTGAAAAAAACCTGTTATGCAAAATGACTTACACCGCTTTTGGGTGGTGTAAGTCTGCGGCCAGGGAGGCGGCTGTTGCCAGGCTGAAACCTCAGTGGAAACCAACTAAGGTTGGCTCCACACACCCCCCCCCCCGGAAAGTCCTCAGACTGCCCCCCACTGTGACGGCGTGCTCTCCTGCACTGGCATAGTTTCAGAGCAGCAAGCCCTTCAGGGTGCAGCAGAGCTGCGTGATGCCAGCCCGCATGTTTGCTCTCTGCTGGTGTAGGTACCCCTTTTGCCATCAGGGTGGGCAAACATGTTAATGCAGCACCCCCATCTGGATTGGCCTCTTATTCTGCAATTAAAGCAATACAGCCTCCCATATTTCAATTATAATACACACAACACTTAGTGAATTATACCTTGATTTTCTCCTCAATGGAGACCCAATGTGGCTTACACGATCATTCTTCCATCCTCCCAATTTATCCTTACAATAGCCCTGTGATGTAGGTTTGGCTGAGAGACAGAATGGCTCAGGGTCACCCAGGGAGCTTCCATGGAAAAATGGGAATTTGAACTTGGGTCACTCAAATTCTAGATTGACACTCTCAAGACGCTCAAATTTGTATTTACATCTAATAGAGTTCTTATACATACCCAAAAGCCACATATTTTTCATTCAAATATGGAGCTGGCTGTAGTGTGATATAGAATTGGGATCCATTGCTGTGGCGTCCTTTGTTGACCATTCCAAGAACCCCTTTTTTGTCATGTGGAACGGCAAAGTTTTCATCTAGGAAACATACACATTTATGTACAATGGCTGCCATTTGCCTTTCCTTGATTCATTTTTTTCTACATTGAACAGTTTCCTTTTTCACAGTCAAAGGCAATACGTAATTTGTTCTAATTCCAATATTAATATCAGTTTAATGATCAGTATGAGTAATGGTATTTGTCCACCATTCTCAAAGGCTGGAACTACTCTTGCATGGCACCCCGCCCCCTCCCTCCCTAACGTTCCCCTTCCTCTGTTAGGGTGGGTGGCCCATGTCCAGATGGCAGACCCTGTCTCTTTCATTCCGTTCCCTTGCAGGTGAAGTGTGTTACTGTTGAAGTCCATCAGATGGCACTGTTGCGGAACCATACCATGGTTCCAACTGTCACAGGTGTGGCAGGTACACAATACCTCTCACAGTTCAACTGAAACGCATCCCTAAGAGATGTGTGTATGAAAGGTTATCTACTTGGCTTTCGGTTCCTATGTGTGTGTGTGTGGGGGGGGGGAGAATTGGGCGGATCGTAGCTTGTTATCATGGTTTACCTTGGCCAGTGTGGTACATGAGCTAGGTAAGTAGCTAAAAATACGCTGGGAGGCATGAGCTATGTTGTGTTCAAATTTCAGAGCGTTTGGTCCAGCAAAGCCCCGGACCCTCCCTCACCTTCCCCTTCCCTCGCTAGGGTGGGTGGGCCATGTCCAGATGGCAAGACCATCCCTTTCACTACAGATGACAGCGGTTTTCAAAGAAGGCGTGGTTGTTTCCCTTGTATCAGAGGGTGTTGCTTTGACGGCCAGCAGATGGCGCTGTTGCAGAACAGAACTGAGGTTCCAACTGTCACAGGTGTGGCATGTACACAATAACTGGCACAGTTGTGACATGTACACAACAGGAGGTGTGGAAACAGTATGGAAACCTGGCCACATGCGAATGCGACGTTGTGTGAAAATTTCAAAGCAATCGGTCTAGTTTGGGAGATTACCTGTCAGCAGAAAAACGCACTGATAGATTTTTACATATATAGATTAGCAAGGTGCAAACATAATCTGAAGTTTCAGGCAAGCTGTGAAATGCACGTGCTCGAAGCTTTTATTTATTTCATTGGTTTTAAAGCAGCAGCAGCAGCAGCATGGAAGTATTTGTCTGGACACTCTTGTTTGTCTACATGTAATATGCTTTGTCTGAGGATACATGGTCCTATTTGTATGGTTATGTACCAGTGTATTTAGTATATTTATGTGCACTTGTTCACTTCATTAATTTCACACTTTATTATTAAATCTCGTACTTATACTGGCGTTCTTGTTGGTTGCTTGTAGACAGGGTGTAGTAGGCTTGTTCTATTGATAGACTGGTTCTGCTACACCTTTCTCTTTGTGTTTTTTGTTAAAGACTAGAATGAGTCAGTCTTTGGGCAGCAACGGAGATTGCGCCGGAAACATAAAGCAACCCATGATTGTCCTGCTGAACCGTTGTTCATGCAGATATGCAAGCAATAACTCAAAACTAGAGTGATGAAATATGCTGGAGATATGAGGAACAGTTGTTCAGGACTAATAAAATAGCTGCCTTGTATTTTTTAAGAGCAACTGCTGCCCATATTGCTGCAGTTAAGCACTGGGTTGGTGCCCATGAGTAGTCCGTTTGGGCAAGTTTTGTGCTTTTATAAAAGATACCACCAACAAGGGCTGACAAGTGACTTTGTAGATGCCAATGAAATGTGAACTGGTCCAGCTGGAGGAGGAGTCTTATAGGTCAGAGGACAAAGTCTGCAAGAAAATGCTCTGTCTAACCAAAATCCTAACTACATTTTTTCTCTTTTTAAAAAAATTAATTTTCACAATATATGACAGACATAAAAAAGATACTTCAGAACAGATAGAAGCAGAACAGAAAAGACATCTACCCAAGACTGTATTAATATTATCATTACATAATGGACCCAGTATGATCCAAACTGCATTTCAAAATACTGTGCATGTGAAACAAAAAGAAAGGAGCAGCAATACTAATAAGCATTCTGGCTAACATTAACATCTAATCACAACAAGGGCTGCTTTAAGCCTCATGTAAAAACACCCCAAATCCTTAGTCATTGGCATTTTCCGCATGTCACAGTTACCCTAGGGTAGAAGCGGGATCATAAATACCGGATCAATTTTATCCTGATTTCTCCCTTTGCATGGCTGCCCATGGCTGTTTCTGTGGAGGAGCCGAAGTTGAGACTGGGATGAAATACCCCATTTTTTTTGCACGAACCTGGGACTTTTGTATTCACATTGCAAGTGTCCCGCATTCTGATTGGCTGTTGTTTTTGTGTGGCAGCTGCAAGCTACAAGCCTCTCATGCCCAGTGTACTGCGTTCTGATTGGCTGTTGTTTGTGAGTGGCAGCTTCAAGTTTATCTCACAAGACCATAAGCATATTGTAATCTCTTGTTTGTGAAATGGCAGCATTTCTTGCTGAGGGATCAGCCACCTTAGTTAAGGCCAATATTCAGGGGATTTGGGGAATCAGCATTAATACCGACTGAAATACTGTGTCAATTACATTTTGTAAACATGCAGAAAGTACAGTAATGAGCATGCTTGGTGTACCGTGTTCTGATTGGCTGTTGTTTTTAAGTGGTAGCTTGAATGAATGTCAGGTGAAGAGAACAGGTTGGCAGGGTGGGAAAAATAAACCGGCTCTGCTCCTGATTGGTTTTTGCACAGTAGCAGGCTCTAGCAGGCTCAACCCGGGATTTTTAAAATGAACCTCCAATTTGGCGATTTTTGAAAATCCTGGGATAAGGGAAATATCGTGGGGAAGCCTCAATTTAGGACTGGAAACCATGCAAAAATCATGCACAAAGCAGTATGTTTCACCTCCCCATCCTGGGATATTGGGTCCATGCAGAAAACGCCACTGTAACAACAACTGATGAGTTCCTAAAAGACAGCAAACTGATTCCCCGTAATTAGACTCCATGTACTTGACTTTGTGCTGTTGAATCAAATGCCATTTCTTTTGCTGTAATACATTTTGCATTCCAGTGGTATTCTCACCTGTATTAATAATGGCTTCTAGCTATCTTACCATCACCAGGAAATTGTAATTCCTTCTTACCTTCAAAGACAGGTCCATAAATCGACTCGCCACCATCCCCTTTCCCTTCTTTAATGTCTGTATATTAATTGGGGGGGGGGGGGAAGGTTATAAGCTTGTCATTTTTGTATTAGAAAAAGTCACACAGAAACTTAAAATGACATCCTGAGATATTTACTAAGATCAGCAATTAGGCTGTTAGCAGAAATCTGTACTCTGTATGTTGAAAAGCCAAAAACTATTTAGGGTTGGTAGTGTCTGTGGCGAAACAGGCTTGCCTATGGCTTGCAGGCCCTGTTTTGCCCTCTGACCTCTCCCAGAGTTGCCAACCTTTCCCTGGAGAGGGCTATCTTATTTCCAGGGTTCGCTGCCACCACCTGGTCAGTTTTTGGATTGTCCACTGGGAAGGACCAGGACTTCCCAGTCTCCTCTTCCACTAGCGTGTCCAAAACGGGGGGACACACTCGGTACAGAGAACGGTCCACTCCTGGTAAAGATTTAACAAAGTCAATTCTTTAATAACAGAAGAATAATTTAGAGAGCTTTTCTGGCACAGCACCCCAAAGACAACAAGGAACACAAACTAAAAAAAAGCAAACCGCAAGTCCTCTGGCCCTGTCGCTACCACATACCCTGCCTACTAGTTGTTGCCCAGCAGGGTAGGTCCTCGGCTTAAGTAGGTATTGCTTATGAAGAAGCTCCCATCACTGGGCCTAGCACACGTCCTGTGGGGAAAATGGCCACTGCCTTCTCTCCCAGGCAGAGCCTTCCTCTTCCCAGAGCCCAGCAAGACAAGAAGAACCCCCCCCCCAAGGGTTCTGGCTGGTTTTATCTCTCCTTTTCCCCCTCCCTTTTTTGGCTCCCCCTGATGTTGTTACCAGGCTCACTGCAACTTCTGCCCACCCACTCTATGGTGCCTGGTTGGGGACAAAAGGAAGGGTGGGAAAAAAAAACCATTTCTCCACAGTGTCTGCCCAAAGTGCTTTCATCTGTAATATTTGCATAAAATCTTCAGTATGATTCTTGTATGTTAATATTGCCAAGTGATTTTTTAAATATTTCCTAAAATATTCTTATCAAATTATTTTGGGGAAGAAGAAATAACAACATGAGCAACCTTTGCCTGGTCTTCTGAATTTATCCAGAGCTCTTGTGACCATGGATTCCAGTCACCTCAACAGAAGGACCAGATTAGCGTATACCAAGGAATGTGTATGTGTGATGTCTCCCATCCAGGGCCCTCATCCCCTGCCCACCCCTAAGGATATACCATGGTATAGTAGCCAGTCACATAGCTGCCATAGGGTGGCGGGCATGCCTCAGGCTCATGCCACTGGGGTCACGTGGGGGTGGAAAATCGCCCCCACACACTTCCTCCTTCCCTCAACTCTCCAGGCCCAGCAGAAGCCGGTGCTGGGTGTCCCTGCCCAACCCCACCCCATGAGTCAGGCCCCATGGCCTGGAGCAGCCAGGTTGCTTTTCAGCCGGCTGCTCTGGAGGCGACCCCCCCTCCGCCCCCCACTTACCCAGCGGCCCAGCCAGACTGCTTTTTCAGCCAGCTGTTCTTTGCAGCTGGCTGAACTAATGTGAGTGGGGGCAGGGTAGTAATGACTCTTGAGGGGGGCCTCGGGGGCCCACCAGTGAGCCCATGGGGAAAATGGCCCAGGTGTATTTTACTCTGGAGCATCCAACCTCCCCGATCACTGGGGCGTAGCCGTAAGTTTTTCTTATAATTAGTATTTCTATCTAATACCACTGCATAACATCAGTGGCTGCAATTCAGAGAATTGAAGTGGCACAATTCAGAGTATGATTTTAATCTGTAAAACTTTAAATTATTTGGTAATGAATCATCTGAAAGTGCTCCAACCCCCATGAAAACTGACCTAGTCACAGATACTTCCATCTTCACAAGGACATGCTCTTTTCAGTGGTGCTATCTCATTTGCTGAGCACTCATTCCATGTCTGTTCCAGTGGTACCACTTACATTATTTAGGTCCTTGGTTTCTTTAACGTTAGTTTTTGTTCTGCTCCCCAGGTGGTTATTTAGGTGCCCTGCACCCGGCCAAAAAACCTCCTTGCACTTCTATGAAAGTGACTTGTAGAATTATGTGTTACTTCATTTGGTGAACACCAGAAGTCTGCCACTTGTTTGTTTATTCAATTTAAATTACCACCATCACAGGAGCCTGCCTCTTTGAAGACTGCTATTTGAAGAAAAAAGCGGACTGAAGAGCTGAGAATATGCATCTTCTTGTATAGTTGATATGTATCTAGGGAAATGGTGCCCAGGGAAAATCTGAGTTTTCTCCCCTCACTCCCAATTTCCCCCTAGATACCCTCTGCTCCTCGGGTGCTCCCCATTCCCCGCAGGCACAAGGTACAGCTGGGTTATGGGGCATCACAAAGCCCCTGCCTCATGCAGGGTGCCATGCTGGACAAGAGGGGGGCCGGAGGGGGGCAGGTGCTGGGGTGAGTTGTCCTAACCACCCCCCATGCCTGAAGCTGGCTTCATCCATAGGGCATTGGATGCCCTGGCAGCACTGCTGCACCGAGCTGTGCCCGCCTCCCCTGGCCCCAGCCTGAGTCAGCCTCTGCTCCCCCCCACCACTGCCTCCTCGGGCTAGCCCCACACCAAGCCTGCCTCCCTCCTGGCTGTCCTGGTTGAGGCTGTGTGGGCACCACTCCACCCCTTCATGGCAGCCAGCACCAAGCACATCTTATTGGGCCCGAAAGTAGAGGCTGGGTAAATGCAGCAGAGCTGTGTGTTTGCTGTATTTCTGTTGCTCCAATTCAGACCAGCTTGTTTCACTCAGCCAGAAATGCCCGCCAGCTGTCTCGCCCACTCCCAGCTCAGCCACTCACCCCAGGGGACTGTGGGGTGACGCCCACCCCCATGTGACAAAATGGGTGCTGTCTGGGACATGTAACCCCACATGTCCCCGCAAGTAAGGTATGCCACTGGGTATATTAAAGAGTTCGAAATGTGTTTGATTGAATCAGTTTTAGGTTCCAAAGCCACTGTGTTATCAAATGCAATTAACATTTCTAAATGGGAAAAGATACCAAAAGGTTTAGATTTACTTTCTAAAATGGAAATAGAACTGTATATGGCTTAGCCCAAACATTTTCTAATAATCACAACATCTACAGACAGAAACTGTTACATACATTTTAAAATCTAATCAAGGCTCAAAAATTCACAGTCAATAATTCTTACATTCTGGCTACAAACCGCTCCCTCATTGAATGTTTTTCCCTTGTTGCTTCCAGTTGCTGTGGTAGAACTTGATCCCTGACAATTGTCTGAAACAGGAAAATCTCAATAAATACTCAAGTCACATCCATTATTTTCACAAATTGCTGTTATAATAATTTGTTCAAGTTTAAATGTCTTTACAGCCTAATTCAGAGTGTGAGGCAGACAGGGTCATGTTGCTTCCGCATCCACTGTATTGTCTCAAAGTGATTTCAGTAGTGCTGGGAAGTCCAAAAACAAAAAAACTTACACCTGAAAACCTGTTATGCAAAATGACTTACACCGCTTTAGTGGTGTAGGTTCAAGTGTCAGGGAGGTGTTGTTGCCAGGTTGAAACTCCTCATTGGAAACCAACTAAGGTTGGCGCCACACTCGAAAGTCCCTCAGGACTGCTCCCTCACTGTGACGGCGCAGTTTCCTCCTGCACTGGCATAGTTTCAGAGCAGCAAGCTCCTTTCAGGGCATGGTGAGTTGCGGATGCCAGCCCTGCATGCCTGCTCCTCTGCTGGTGTAGGTACCCCTTTGGCTACTGTGGGTGGGTGCAAACATGCACGCAGCACCCCACCATCAGCCTTTATCTCAAAAAATTAAAGCAATACAGCCTCCCATTTCCACCATAATACACACAACACTTAGTGAATTATACCTTGATTTTCTCCTCAATGGAGACCCAATGTGGCTTACACGATCATTCTTCCATCCTCCCAATTTATCCCACAATAGCCCCAGGATGTGGCTTCATTGAGAGACAGAATGGCTCAGGGTCACCCAGGGAGCTTCCATGGAAAAATGGGAATTTGAACTTGGGTCACTCAAATTCTAGACTGACACTCTCAAGACGCTCAAATTTGTATTTACATCTAATAGAGTTCTTATACATACCCAAAAGCCACATATTTTTCATTCAAATATGGAGCTGGCTGTAGTGTGATATAGAATTGGGATCCATTGCTGTGGCGTCCTTTGTTGACCATTCCAAGAACCCCTTTTTTGTCATGTGGAACGGCAAAGTTTTCATCTAGGAAACATACACATTTATGTACAATGGCTGCCATTTGCCTTTCCTGATTCATTTTTTTTTCTACATTGAACAGTTTCCTTTTCACAGTCAGCAATAATGAATTTGTTCTAATTCCAATATTAATATCAGTTTAATGATCAGTATGAGGCATTTGGTCCACCATTCTCAAAGGGTTGAACTACTCTTTGCATTGAACTCCTCACTCTCCCTCCCTAACGCTCCTTCCCTTCAGTTAGGGTGGGTGGCCCATGTCCAGATGGCAGACCCAGTCTCTTTAATTCCGTTCCCTGTAGGTGAAGTGTAAGTTACTGTTGAAGTCCATCAGATGACTGTTGTGGAACCATACCATGGTTCCAACTGTCACATGGTGTGGTAGGTACACAATACCTTCCTGCCAGTTCAACTGAAACGATCCCTAAGAGATGTGTATGAAAGGTTATCTACTTGGCTTCTCGGGTTCCTATGTGTGTGGGGGAGACTGGGCGGATCGTATTGTTATCATGGTTTACCTTTGGCCAGTGTGGTACATGAGCTAGGTAAGTAGCTAAAAAATAATGCCTGGGAGGCATGAGCTATGTTGTGTTCAAATTTCAGAGCGTTTGGTCCAGCAAAGCCCCGGACCCTCCCTCACCTTCCCCTTCCCTCGCTAGGGTGGGTGGGCCATGTCCAGATGGCAAGACCATCCCTTTCACTACAGATGACAGCGGTTTTCAAAGAAGGCATGGTTGTTTCCCTTGTATCAGAGGGTGTTGCTTTGACGGCCAGCAGATGGCGCTGTTGCAGAACAGAACTGAGGTTCCAACTGTCACAGGTGTGGCATGTACACAATAACTGGCACAGTTGTGACATGTACACAACAGGAGGTGTGGAAACAGTATGGAAACCTGGCCACTACGCGTAATGCCATCGCTGTGTGAAAATTCCAGCACCGTCTAGTTTGGGAGATTACCCATCAGCAGAAAACGACTGATAGATTTTACATATATAGATTAGCAAGGTGCAAACATAATCTGAAGTTTCAGGCAAGCTGTGAAATGCACGTGCTCGAAGCTTTTATTTATTTCATTGGTTTTAAAGCAGCAGCAGCAGCAGCATGGAAGTATTTGTCTGGACACTCTTGTTTGTCTACATGTAATATGCTTTGTCTGAGGATACATGGTCCTATTTGTATGGTTATGTACCAGTGTATTTAGTATATTTATGTGCACTTGTTCACTTCATTAATTTCACACTTTATTATTAAATTGTGACTTATAATTTCATGCTCTTTGTTGGTTGCTTGTAGACAGGGTGTAGTGGGCTTGTTCTATTGATAGACTGGTTCTGCTACACCTTTCTCTTTGTGTTTTTTGTTAAAGACTAGAATGAGTCAGTCTTTGGGCAGCAACGGAGATTGCGCCGGAAACATAAAGCAACCCATGATTGTCCTGCTGAACCGTTGTTCATGGTAGATATGCAAGGCAAATAACTCAAAAACTAGGAGTGGGATGTGAAATATGCTGGAGATATGAGGAACAGTTGTTCAGGACTAATAAAATAGCTGCCTTGTATTTTTTAAGAGCAACTGCTGCCCATATTGCTGCAGTTGAGCACTGGGTTGGTGCCCATGAGTAGTCCGCTTAAAGCCTTTGTGTGCTTTTATAAAAAGATACCTCACCAACAAGGGCTGACAAGGACTTCCTAGATGCCAATGAAATGTGAACTGGTCCAGCTGAGGAGGAGTCTTATAGGGTCAGGAGGGACAAAGTCTGCAAGAAAAATGCTCGCCCAACCAAAATCCTAACTACATTTTTTCTCTTTTTAAAAAAATTAATTTTCACAATATATGACAGACATAAAAAAGATACTTCAGAACAGATAGAAGCAGAACAGAAAAGACATCTACCCAAGACTGTATTAATATTATCATTACATAATGGACCCAGTATGATCCAAACTGCATTTCAAAATACTGTGCATGTGAAACAAAAAGAAAGGAGCAGCAATACTAATAAGCATTCTGGCTAACATTAACATCTAATCACAACAAGGGCTGCTTTAAGCCTCATGTAAAAACACCCCAAATCCTTAGTCATTGGCATTTTCCAGATGTCACAAGCTACCTCAGTAGAAGCGGGATCATAAATACCGGATCAATTTTATCCTGATTTCTCCCTTTGCATGGCTGCCCATGGCTGTTTCTGTGGAGGAGCCGAAGTTGAGACTGGGATGAAATACCCCATTTTTTTTGCACAAACCTGGGACTTTTGTATTCACATTGCAAGTGTCCCGCATTCTGATTGGCTGTTGTTTTTGTGTGGCAGCTGCAAGCTACAAGCCTCTCATGCCCAGTGTACCAAGTGCTCTGATTATTGCTGTTTGTGAGTGGCAGCCTAAGTTTATCTCACAAGACCATAAGCATATTGTAATCTCTTTTGGTTTTGTGAAATGGCAGCATTTCTTTGCTGAGGGATCAGCCACCTTAGTTAAGGCAATATTCAGGGATTTGGGGAACTCAGCATTAATACCAATTGTAGCCAATTTCTGTGTCAATTACATTTTGTAAACATGCAGAAAGTACAGTAATGAGCATGCTTGGTGTACCGTGTTCTGATTGGCTGTTGTTTTTAAGTGGTAGCTTGAATGAATGTCAGGTGAAGAGAACAGGTTGGCAGGGTGGGAAGAACCCGCTCTGCCTGGATTGGGTTTTGCACAGTAGCAGGTTTCCAGCAGGCTCAACCTCGGGATTTTTAAATGAACTCCAATTTGGCGATTTTGAAAATCCTGGGATAAGGGAAGGCTATCGTGGGGAAGCCTCAATTTAGGACTGGAAACCATGCAAAAATCATGCACAAAGCAGTATGTTTCACCTCCCCATCCTGGGATATTGGGTCCATGCAGAAAACGCCACTGTAACAACAACTGATGAGTTCCTAAAAGACAGCAAACTGATTCCCCGTAATTAGACTCCATGTACTTAACTTTGTGCTGTTGAATCAAATGCCATTTCTTTTGCTGTAATACATTTTGCATTCCAGTGGTATTCTCACCTGTATTAATAATGGCTTCTAGCTATCTTACCATCACCAGGAAATTGTAATTCCTTCTTACCTTCAAAGACAGGTCCATAAATCGACTCGCCACCATCCCCTTTCCCTTCTTTAATGTCTGTATATATTAATTGGGGAAGGTTATAAGCTTGTCATTTTTGTATTAGAAAAAGTCACACAGAAACTTAAAATGACATCCTGAGATATTTACTAAGATCAGCAATTAGGCTGTTAGCAGAAATCTGTACTCTGTATGTTGAAAAGCCAAAACTATTTAGGTTGGTAGTGTCTGTGGCTTAAACAGGCTTGCCTATGGCTTGTGCAGGCCCTGTTTTTATTCCCTCTTGACCTCTCCCCCAGAGTTGCCAACCTTTCCCCCCCTGAGAGGGCTATCTTATTTCCAGGGTTCAAGCCACCACCTTGGCCGGGGTTTTGGATTGTCCATTGGAAGGACCAGGGACTTCCCAGTCTCCCTTTCCCACTAGCTTGTCCAAAACGGGGGACTACCACTCGGGTACAGAGAACTATCCACTCCCCTGGTAAAGATTTAACAAAGTCAATTCTTTAATAACAGAAGAATAATTTAGAGAGCTTTTCTGGCACAGCACCCCAAAGACAACAAGGAACACAAACTAAAAAAAAGCAAACCGCAAGTCCTCTGGCCCTGTCGCTACCACATACCCTGCCTACTAGTTGTTGCCCAGCAGGGTAGGTCCTCGGCTTAAGTAGGTATTGCTTATGAAGAAGCTCCCATCACTGCACGGCACACGCCCTGTGGGGAAATGGCCACTGCTCTCCTGTGGCAGAGCTCTCTCTTCCAGAGCCCAGCAAGACAAGAAGAACCCCCCCCCAAGGTTCTGGCTGGTTTTATCCTCCTTTCCCTCCCTTTGCCCCCCCTGATGTTGTTACCAGGCTCATCAGAACTTCTGCCCACCCACTCTATGGTGCCTGGTTGGGGACAAAAGGAAGGGTGGGGGAAAAAAACCATTTCTCCACAGTGTCTGCCCAAAGTGCTTTCATCTGTAATATTTGCATAAAATCTTCAGTATGATTCTTGTATGTTAATATTGCCAAGTGATTTTTTAAATATTTCCTAAAATATTCTTATCAAATTATTTTGGGGAAGAAGAAATAACAACATGAGCAACCTTTGCCTGGTCTCTGGTTCTATCCAGAGCTCTTGTGACCATGGGATTCCAGTCAAATTCCCAACAGAAGTAACCAGATTAGCTGTGAGCACCAAGGAATGTATGTGTGATGTCTCCCATCCAGGGCCCTCATCCCCTGCCCACCCCTAAGGATATACCATGGTATAGTAGCCAGTCACATAGCTGCCATAGGGTGGCGGGCATGCCTCAGGCTCATGCCACTGGGGTCACGTGGGGGTGGAAAATCGCCCCCACACACTTCCTCCTTCCCTCAACTCTCCAGGCCCAGCAGAAGCTGTGCTGGGTGTCCCTGCCCAACCCCACCCCATGAGTCAGGCCCTGATGGCCTGGAGCAGCCAGGGTTGCTTTTCAGCCGGGTTGCTCTGAGACACTGGCCCCACTTACCCAGCGGCCCAGCCAGACTGCTTTTTCAGCCAGCTGTTCTTTGCAGCTGGCTGAACTAATGTGAGTGGGGGCAGGGTAGTGTGGCTGCGGGGGGCCTCGGAGGCGGAGCCCATGGGGAAAATGGCCCAGGTGCCATTTTGCTCCGGGCATCCTTTTCTCCCCACGTCACTGGGCGTAGCCATGGATTTTTTCTTATAATTAGTATTTCTATCTAATACCACTGCATAACATCAGTGGCTGCAATTCAGAGAATTGAAGTGGCACAATTCAGAGTATGATTTTAATCTGTAAAACTTTAAATTATTTGGTAATGAATCATCTGAAAGTGCTCCAACCCCCATGAAAACTGACCTAGTCACAGATACTTCCATCTTCACAAGGACATGCTCTTTTCAGTGGTGCTATCTCATTTGCTGAGCACTCATTCCATGTCTGTTCCAGTGGTACCACTTACATTATTTAGGTCCTTGGTTTCTTTAACGTTAGTTTTTGTTCTGCTCCCCAGGTGGTTATTTAGGTGCCCTGCACCCGGCCAAAGCAGAATGTAAGACTCACTGATTCAGTTAACAGTTCAATACTTAAAGCTTTAATTGTAACAATGTTGACAGACCCTGACTCCTCCTGGGTCTAACTAAATAAAGGTTACTTTGTTGCAGAAACTTTCTGGAGTCTGGAATTTATTGTAAACACTGTGAGACTATAACATCTATACTGTGAATCTATAAAATCTTTGACTGTTTAACTTAAATACTGAGAGTCTATAACATCTTGGACTGTCTAACTTGTTGCTGTCACCCAGCTTCCGTTGGCACCTAACTGTTGCAGTCACCTGTAGCCTGCTGGTCTCCTAACTGCCAACTAGACAGGGTTATTGGGCATAACTGCTGTAGAACACTTCAGCCCTAGGGTTTCTTAAAGGGACAGAACTAAATTCTGGTTCCCTCCCACTGAATACTGTACAAAATATAGCTAAACCTATACTAACTGTGGGGAAACTAAATCTTAAAGGGTCTGTGGGGGCATGACACTTCAAACTTCCTCTGGAAGTTTTAATTCCTTTATCAACTTCCATTAACTATAGTACTTAACTATTCTTACTGTACCACTTTAATAACTATCTTATCCCTAATTACATAATATCAACTATGCTAACTGTAAACTTCTATGCTAACTATAACTATAAACTTCTAACAATCTTGATTGCAGAATTCAAACTGCTTGTGGTTCACTGAAGTTCAACGTTTCAGGAACTCTGAATAAAGAAGAATCTCCATCTCATTCTAAAATCAGGGTTGAAGTCATTAAGTAGCAGGAAATGGACGCTTCCACAAGACATTTAGACATCCACCGGGCCACAAAGAGAGAGTCTCTCCCTTTCATAAGTTTGTCTGTTGCCACACTGTGGGTCTGAAGCTTCAGAGTTATTTCTAGAATATGTTTGTTGAGTTGGATTGATTGTTTTGCGGGTGGGTGTAGATTTGAAGTATCACTACATAAAAGTCTCTGTGAACAAATTGACTCACTTCTGATCCATATTGCTGCTCTAAGAGTTTTGCAGTCTTCTAAGTCCATAGTTTGCAATAGCTGGTGAGGGGCTGTTTCAAAAACATGAACACACATTCTGTACTCTTGCACCTCTGACATCTGATATGGATCCCAAACCACAGAAAACTTAAGATAATTTCTATGGTCTTTTCTGACCCAAAAGGAATAGAACATTTGTTGAATATCTGCCATAATTGGAGCAGCTTCTTTCTAAAACGCACAGTACCTCGGAGCAGATTGTTAATTAAATCCGGGTCCTGTCAGCAGAACTCTCATAAGAGATGTGCCATTAAATAATGCAGGAATCAAACACCACTGCACCTTTATGTGGCTTCTGGGGTGATAGACTCCAAAAAATGGTAAATACCAGCATTCTTTGATGGTCTTCAATGTCAGGAGCTTTTTCTGCATGGCCTTCTCTATCATGGTGTTAATGAAGGCACAACATCCCTCCTTTAACTGTGGTTTCTTTCCATACTTCTTTGAGTGCTCTCAAACGCTGCAGTGCCATGACACCCATTATTTGCAACTTGTCCTGTCTTTGAAGGTAAAGGTGCATCCACTTCCTTTGCTCATCCTGCTGACACTCGCCTCTTATTATGTATTAGGGAAACGCTTTGGTTCCCTTTATGGACAAGGCTGGCTGGTCACTCATGGACTGTAATTTTTTAAACACTGATGACTCCAACTCCTCTATGCTATGATGTTGGATCTGATGCATTTTAGCAGTTCCAACATCTGCGTGGTCGTCCATTTTGGCATAAAACCCATACAGAAGGTGTGTGTGCATGTTCAGGTATTCTTTGTGGTTCAAACAAATTGGGCCTAGAATGGTCCACCCCAGCCCTAACCTCTGAGCAAATGGCATTCCTGTGGGACCTTTTCACTTGTTCTTGACTACTTAACACCTCTTGGACAATCTGTGCCATGAGCAGTGTAGGAATTCTGGCATTTGGGTCAAGCTCTGGTATCTTGTCTGCTATAGACTCCAGGTGCTTGTGCTGTGTGGCAATGTTTTGTTGGGATTTTCTGTCTTCGCCTTTAGGGAATATGTTGACATTCAAGGAGAGTAGGTAGTTTTAAATTGCTCTGTCCCATCAGTTGATTGAAGAACAAATCCTTGGTGCTGTTCTTCCTGTCATGATTTGATTTCCCACTTCATATGTGGTCAAGGACATATTCTATCTCTTCTGAGTGTATGTTAACATCTCAAAGAACTCTTGAGGAAGTAATGAAGTGTCACAAGCAGTGCCTAATGCCACATACATACATGGCTTGATGTGAAGCTTTTGAGTAACATTCATGAAATCTGATGTGCACGTATCTTTTGTTCCATCGCACATGGTAGTGTATGTCGTTGTTGCCGTTTCTTGTCCCTCCTTTTTGGTTAGGTACGGTTCTCCCGACATTTTCTCCTGGTCTCTTTGGTAACTGAAGTGGTTTTGTGCTACGTAATGCTGAACCACCGCTGTTCACTGGAGCACTTTTGCACCCCCACCTTCTCTTTGCATTCACTGGCCATATGAGCCCTCTTGGAAAGAGCAACATTTAAAACATAAGTTTCTGTTGCTTTCATGTAGTGGGCAGGTGCTCTTCATAAGGCATTTCTCTAAACTCTTTGCAGTCATTGAGGTTGTGCAATTTTTTTAAAGTGAACTGGACACATACTCTAAATGGCTTCATTTTGAGAATTCGTTTAACTGAGTTTTGTATTTGTCTCTGTCTTCCTAACCATAACTTGAGGTTTACCTTTAAACTTGAACGACTTCTTCTCTCTAACACCTTGGTACAAAGAAGGGAATCAGTTTGAGGATCATTTCTTTCTTTAGCCATTCTTGATATAAATTCCAAGATATGAATATGGTGGATACCTTTTGCTTGATGGTTCTCTTTGTAATTAAAAACTTTACCCCATTGCTCTTTCAGGGGAAGGGCAACTTGTCGATAACTTCTTTGAGTCAAATGTTGATCCAAACATGCAAGTCCCAGCTCTGGTTTTCTTTGCAGCACTCCATCTCTCAAGCAGATCTGTCAAATCCCACAGTTCTCTGCAGGTAATCTTTCATTGCAAGTCAGGAAGTTAGTTTTAAGCCTCAGGAAGTGAAGCTTCTATTTCAAACATGCTCCATATCTTCGCCTTAATCTACTCCATGCTCGCTCTAAAGCCATGTGAGGGTTTCTTACATGTGCTGTATAGACTCTTCTTATTTTGCTTTAATGCATGTTGTTCCAACCAAAGCCATGGGCAAGGTCAGCTCTTCCCTCGCATTTAGTTTCAGGTCTTGAGAGCCTCTGGAATGTAACTTTCCAAAGTAAGTAGTCTTCTGCTTATCAGAAAACTTGAATGCCTCTGTCTGCTAAATCTCTTCTAGGATTTCTGGAAAGGTGGCTTTCAAAACGCCTGACAAATTTGGGATGTCAGGTTGCATAATGGGATTTGTTGCCTGATGATGCGAGTAGATATAATCCGTGAAGCTGATACCCAGGTACAACTGTGCTCCTCAGGAGACTTCTGCTCCTGTCTAAAAACTGTAGAGTCGAAATTGGGCATCCCGAACTGATTTGTAAAGGTTTTCCTCCCTCATTCTTCTGTTCATTTGCTAACTGGATTTTGTTTGTTGATTACTTGGGGTAGCTCCTTTGTGGTACTGTCTGCTGACTCTAATTAATTACTGGTGCAACCATGCTATGCTGGGTGGTTGGAACTGACCATGGATTGCTGCACCTGGACATCTGGGACATTAGTTCTGTTGATCTGCAGCTGCCAGATGTTCTGTCACTCTGAATTCTTCCTCAATCAGCAGTCACTCTCCAAAGTTGGATGACTGTTGATTGTACAGAAGATACCTTCATTATAGGGTCTCTTTCCCCATTTCAGAGCGAAGGTAAATAAACTCTTTAAGGCCTCAGTTCAAACTGCTTCCTCGCACGCTTCTGCCTTTGCCTTTGTTTTAGTGTTGACAAGGCTGCTTCTACTTGCTTGTCGAGCCTCCCTTCCCTGAGCTTTTAACTGTGCCCTGACGAAACAGCCTTCCTGGGCTTCAAATGAGCTTAGTTCTTCAATGATTTCTTCTTTTCGTTTTAAGAAATCTACTTGTTTTGCAGCCGGCCACATCAGCTTTGGCTTCCAAGATCTTCATTTCCATAGCCAATCTTTTGGGAACCACAAGAGGCACTGCTATAATTTGAGCCTGACTTAGTGCTTCTTTGTTCTGTGGGATGTGTGAAGACGAGGTTTTAGTTGCAGATTTAATAGCCACACTTGCTTGGCATTTCAGGTGTAACCTTTCTTGGAAATGTGAGGTGACATTCTCCTATCTCCATGGGGATGCAGTGTTCAAGGCCATTGCAGTGGATTTGTTCTTTCCATGCTGCTGGACTTGATTGTTGACTTGCTTGCAACTCTCTTGGAAACTCTTGCTTGGATAAACCACTACCATGTAAATGCTTGTTAAAGAAGCTCTTTGCCTTTCTCTTTGATCCTTCTCCATCTCTTTTGTCTTGATATTCAAGGCTCTGATGTATTCATACTCTAGGAGGGAACGATTCTAGCTGACCTTCCATAAGCAGTAAATTGCTATAAGGTCTCCTTACAACTTAACATTTCTTCTTCTTGTACAAGGCATTTTCCAGATTGATAAATTGCTAGAGTGGTCTTTACAATGCCTTTAGAGTACTTGAGCTGCACACATTCAACTGATCTTGCAAAGATGCTAAACATTTTGGTAGTGGGCTTTATTTCTAGTATTGCTTTGTGAAATAGAGCTTGTTGGCTCTGAGTGAGTTTCTTCTCTTTCTTGCATTGCCGGTGTCTTCACAAAGAAGACTTCAACTTTCCTATGCCCAGCTTCTTTAGGGCTTATAGGAACCAATCTCTCTTCTGCCAGTGCTCCTAGCAAAGAAGACTCAACTTTCCTATGCCCAGCTTCTTTAGGGCTTATAGGAACTAATCTCTTACTAAGTTATGTAGGTAGACTTTCTTTGTTCCTTTACTGCAAAGGCTCCCTGCCTTGTTTCTCACCGACTGAAACTTTCTAATTCGCCTTTGAAACTGGAACATTCACACTGTTCTGCTCCCCAGGTGGTGGTTATTTAGGTGCCCTGCACCCGCCAAAGCAGAAATGTAAGACCTCAACTGGATCTAGTTAACAGTTCAATACTTAAAAGCTTTAATTGTAACAATGTTGATAGAACCCCTGACTCCTCCCTCGGTCTAACTAAATAAAGGTTACTTTGTTGCAGCAAAACTTTCTGGAGTCTGGAATTTATTGTAAACACTGTGAGACTATAACATCTATACTGTGAATCTATAAAATCTTTGACTGTTTAACTTAAATACTGAGAGTCTATAACATCTTGGACTGTCTTGTTGCTGTCACCCAGCTTCCGTTGGCACCTAACTGTTGCAGTCACCCAGCTTCCGTTGGCCCCTAACTGCCAAATCAGACAGGTTGCTGGGTAATAACTGTCTGAGGAACACCAGCCCTAGGGCTTCTTAAAGGGACAGAACTAAATTCGGTTCCCTCCCACTGAATACTGTACAAAACATAGCTAAACCCATACTAACTGTGGGGAAACTAAATCTTAAAGGGTCTGTGGGGGCATGACAGTTTTTGTTGGTTTTTAATTTTATGTTAATTTGGACCATTTATTGATGCTGTTGGCTTTTCAGTTAGTTCAGTTTTTTTGCTGTTAAGTCACAGTCAACTTATGGGAATCAAATTGGGTTTTCAAAGCAAGAGATAGTCAGAGGTGGTTTGCCAATGTCTGCCTCTGTGTAGCAACCTTGGGATTTCTTGGTAGTCTCCCATCCATGTCCTAAACAGGGCTGACCTTGCTTGGCTTCTGATGAGATCAGGCTAGCCTGGGCTATCCAAATCATGGCAATTAGTTTGTAAACTGCCTTAGAAACAGTGATTGGAAGGTGAGGCATAATAAATAGACAACAATATAACCACAAATTTGATTTTTTTTTCTGGGTGAACAGTCATACATATTGAACCATCAAAGTTACCTTTTTTCTGGAACAGCTTCTAAAACCCACCTCCTCCTTGTATCCATCCCTTTTTGACAAGTCGATGAAAGATAGAACCAATGTAAGTGAGAGCCAGCCCACTTTTAGACATCCCTTTCTTCCCTGTGCACAAATACTGGAAGTTCCGGCATGTCTTGGGGCATTTATCAGAATAGAGCTGCAAAATTAACAGAGAAAGACTACCTGTTTCCAAAAACTTAACTTCCAGAGGCAGCCCTTTGTCTTGTTAGTGAAGACAAGCATGATGTGAACCCAACTGAGTCTATAGCTCCTGGTACACACTGCCTAAGCTTTTAGCAACTAAAAATATAACATACTTTAAAATCAAGGTTGGACAGTTCTTCCAAATGTCACAGGCCCTCTTTCAGTTTACCTCCAACATGTTTCCTGCCTCAGTCCAACATTAGTGTTAATCCCAGCCATCATTACCAAGGACCAATCAAAGCTAGGGGAGCCCTTTCCCTATATAACCTTCTCACTACTGGAACTTTCCTGCCCAGGAAGATTCATGTGCTATCCAGTTTACTGGCTTTCAAGAGGTTGGTCAGGACCTTTTTTTATTTCTAAAGGTTTGGCTGAATTAGATTTTAAGCTGAAGAATGTGATGTTTTAATCCTGGCTGAATTTATCTTTAATATATAAGTATTTGATTGTTATATTTTTTATTTTAATGTCATGTAGTGCTTTATTTTCATTCTTTGTGTCATTTAATTTTATACCTATCGTGAACCATGCTGAAGCTTATGTTCAAACCCTGAGAATTATGGAAACTACCAGAGCAAAAAAGGAAAACATTATAAATCACATGAAACAGTTTGTACCTTCTAGCAGCTTCTATTAACAGCATCTCTCTCTCCCTACAAGCAAATTCATTTTTATTGCTGCTCATTGTTATCAAGCAATACATACAGAGGTGGAATCCCTGGAATCCCACCAGGGCGGCGGCAGATCAGGCTGTGTGCGTGGCCTGTCAAGGTGGCTGCCTCATCAAGCTCCAGCAGGCCTCCCCCGAAGCGAAGGCTGCTTGTGGCCCCATTGGCAGCCAGCCGGCCCCCCACAGCTGCCCCCCTGCAGATGCCACTTTCCCTCGTTTTCCTCCTGCCCAACATCAGAAAGAGGGTCACAGCGCAGCAGCCAGGTAAGTGGGCGGAGGGGGGCATGGCAGAGGCTCACAGCGGGAGGGGCGGGAGTGGAGGGCGAACCGGTGGTTGGAATTTTAGAATCCCACCACTGAATACATGTATAGCTGTTTCTTCTTCAGCTGCTGTTCAGTATTGCTAGATTGCAACTATGGCATTAAGTGAATCTGGTACAACTTGCCATTGTGCCCTGACTTCACAACACTTCTTTGTCTTGCCCATTTGTCTTTGAGGAAACCAACATTCTATCTTCTTCATGAAGGCCCAAAATGCAACCTGGTACTCACTTAGCAATACTTTTTCTATTCAAATGTTCCTGCTGTTTGGTCAGGATGCAAAAAGGCCTTGACTCAGAACTTGCAACCTTTCTTCCTGCTCAACATTATTATTATTTATTAAATTTCATATACCTCCCAACCCCCAAAGGGCTCTGGGCAGTGTACAATGAGCCACAGGCAAACCACAATAATACACAAGGTATAAATATAAAATATACTATAACATTAAAAAAAATTAAAACAATAGCAGCATCCCGCATATATTGGCGGCACCTGATCCCATGCTTAATCCCATGCTTGGAAGGGGACTGGCAAATTGCTGAAAATGACAGCATAGATGATATATGGGGCATCAATGGGGGCAGGCAATCCGTGGGCAGCCTCCCCAAAAGCCCAGTGGAACAACTCGGTTTTACAGGCCCTGTGAAACTCACCAAGGTCACGCAGGGCCCTAACAGTTGGAGGAAGAGTGTTCCACCAGGCAGGGGCCAGGGCCGTAAAAGCCATAAAAGCCCTGGCCCGGGTAGAGGCTAGCCACGTCATTGAGGGACAAGGAACTACCAACAGAAGCCTATTAGGGACATATGGGGTAAGACGGTCACGAAGGTATGAAAACATCACCTTTTATTATTATTATTATTAAATCCAGTCTGGTGACGAGTTCTGGAGAACTCAAAATATTGTACACGGTTTTGTGTTATTTGCAGGGTTCCTAAAAAATATACTATGTATATACAAGCTTTTCTTTTTGGATTTTGCTTTAGGCCATTGCAGTTTCCTGAAATCATGAATCCCACAAAAACCAGTCCTGCTTTCAGAATGAAAAAGCTGAAGCATTAAACATGCAATCTGACAGTACATTTAAAACACAGGCATACTGGTGTTAGTTTAATAGAAATTATTTACAAATGAAAGATTTGATTTCCTTTCCTCAAACTTACCTCAAACAGCAATTGCCCAATAGGCACATCCTGAATGGCTACATTCAAGTACACGAACACGTGCTGCCAAGATAAAGAATGCAAACCCAGTTCTCAGATAAATAATTTTCCCTTCTGATTCTTAATCATACTTCTAAATGTAAAGGGTTGAATGGTGGTAAATAAGAAACATGAGAAATTGTTCTAGATTTCTCTGCAGCTGTAGTTTCCTACTTTCTGAAGACCCTTTACTCATCAACTTGTCTGCCAAGAAGGATACTGGCATTCTATTTATTTTATTTTTGTACTCCTGATCCAAGAATTTCTGGGTAGTGTACATGGCTCCTCCTTCCATTTTGTCCTCACAACAGCCTTGAAACTGAATAATTTGCCAAATAACACCCAGTGAATTTTGTGGCTGAGTGTGAGTTTGATCCTGGGTCTCCTCAGTGGAAATCATGTGGATGTTGATCTCCTTGGTTGCTGGTTTTACCATACTTCCATGTGATTGAATGATGATAATAATCATAATAAACTATATTTTTAGTCCAGCATTCTCACTGAGACTTAAAGCACATTACACAGTGTAAATTTATAATTGTCCATACAAAGAGACATCTAATAAGCACAGTGCAGTCCAATGAAATTGACATGAGGTGAACATCAAATCAGCACTGTACCAGGAATAGAATTACTGCAGTCTGAATGAACATTAGGATAATAGGCAGAGGCGTATGGGCACTAAATGGCGCCTGGAGCAACACCCCTGCGCGCCCTTCACACCCCCGCCATTGGCGGGGAGGGGGTTGGCAGGTGGCCGAACCCCCTTGGCAGGCTCATGGCCCGGCGCTGGCTGCTGCTGCCCCCCCCCACCTGCCACAGGTGGGGTGATGGCAGGCGGCAGTAGCTGGCGCAGGGACAGGAGCCTGCCGCAGGCCCATCAAGGGGCTTGCCACGACCCCTCGCTCAAGGGGCTTGCTGCACCCCGGCATTGGCTGCTGTTGGCAGAAGCATCGGTACTTGCCAGGGGGACATGTAGACTCCCAGCCCTTGCCCAGGACTTGATCACGTGGGGGCGCAAAACTCATGATCAAATGTGTGGCGCCTGGGGACGTGTGACCCCACATGTCCCTCTGGCAGATACGTCCCTGATAATAGGCATGACACAGAGTGTGGCTATAATAAAGAAAAATGTTATTAACGTCAGTAGAAAACAATGAAATGACCATTGCGTAATACATGTGACAAATTGATAATACATCCTTCACATAATGGTATAATCTACAGTCCCGACATCTTTTATAAAGCATCTTCCTGAACTATACTTATAGCATAGCCTATTACTGTAATTTTGGTGATGAAGTAAATCTCTGTACTCACATGAATTGCAGAATATAACACAAACTTCTTTATTGCAATTAAATTCAAACTAACACAGAAACTGAAAGCAAGAAAAGAGAACAGTCCACGGGGTGGAGTTTTCCTCTAACCCATCATCAGGTTCCACTTAACTCTTTACTATTTCACTATAGATATAGATAATCTCTTCTGAAAACTAGATTTTACATAATTTGCCTTCCCAACCTCGTCAGGCAGGCCATTCCACTAGGTGGGGGCCACAACAGAGAAAGAACAGGTATGAGCAATTGTTGATGCTGCCTGTTTGCAGGGTGGCACCTGCAGAGGGTTCTGAACAGCTGGGCACAGAAGTCATTGCGGAACAGGACAGGTGCCAATCTGTACCAAATATGGTGATTAGTACAACTCCAAGAATAATAATATTTTATGCGGTCAGGCCCTGTGCCGTTCATCACAAATAAGCCTGTTTCCTGTAGAAATGTATAACCTTACCTTTTTGCCTCTCATGTATTTTGTGAAGAAATCCTCTGTAATAGCTTGGTAAAGAGCTGTGGGTTTAAAATCTTTATAATCCCAAACTTCATAAGCCCACTTTAGCAGCATTTTTTCATCTCCAACAAGGTGACCATCAACAAAACACATCACATTGGAGGGATATTCCCATACTTCTCCTCTTAACTCCTGTGTTTAGAAGGTGAAATAGCAGGGTTTAAGGATTAGTTGCGTGTTTAACATCAAAGCCCCCACTGAATTAAACATGCATGCAATGGTTGGTAGGCAAACTAACAACATACTAAAGAATGGATCCCAAAATGTCACATGAGTTTTCCATTAGATGTGCAGATACTTGCGAGCTGTCCTGGACCTCTATGTATGTTTTGATTGATCACAACCTACAGTAGACACCTATAGACACTCTGGTGTCCCGGTTAGTCTTCCATTTGTTAGTTTTTGTACTAGGATGCAAAATACCTATAACCCAGGCACAGCTCATAATTTTATCACAGTAACTGAACAATCTGGGCAGATGCTGTAAGGAAAAAACATTATCTTCAGGTTTGCCCCTTATTGAAGCCCCAGCCTACAAGCCAAAAACCCTCTCCTGTTTCGAGAATGAGGTGAAGGGTATCTACCAGGTATCCAGCATTATCATTTTGGGCAGCACACTTTCATGTTTTGTTCCTTAAAATTATACTGATTTATATGTGTGGGTACTGAAAACACACAAAGATAACAGCAGAGCAACAGAAGAACAATGACATAAAAGACCTTGTTGATTAATCAGGCCAGCTCTACAAAGAGGTAGGCAGGGTGCTGAGGCAGTTGACTGGACATTGCATTTCAGGCTGCAAGTGAATGTGACAATTAAGGGAAATCAAGGGAAAGGGTCCTATTTTAGTTTTTTGAATAAGTTTCTATTTACAGGGAATCATTAAGCCATGTTACTTAGAAAATTTTGAAACATTCAGTCCTCCAGTCAACTGCCTCAGCACCCTGCCTACCTCATTGTGCTGTCTTTGTAGAGCTGGCCTGATTAATCAACAAGATCTTGTATGTAATTGTCCTTCTGTTGCTTGAGCACAAGGGAGAATTAAGCATATTATCCATCCCTTCCCTACAGTCAGCAGTAGAGGACGAGTACTGCCCATTCTAACAGAATTCTACTACTTTCTGTTGCTGCTAAAATGAAAGACAAGAAAATTAGAGTTCTTCAGGCATTTTGAACTACTTGTGAATTTAAACATTTATCAACATTTTGTATATTGCAAGATCAAGACCTATTTCCTAAAAAAAATAAATGAGCACAGTCTGGAGAACAATGCAACATTCAGTTATGGTAAGAATGGCAATGAGAACAAAATCACCCTACCCTAAGCCACCCTGAACAAAGAAGAAAGGTAAAATATAAATATTTAAATAAATAAATAAATAAATAAATAAATTCTGCTTTAGAAGTGCAAAGATAAAACCCACCTTTTTTTTCTCTTGTAGATACTCAGCCCATTCAAATTCCAACAAAGGAAACAATTTAGGTTCTGCTATCTTAGTTGGAAAATTTCTCCTCAGCGCCTAGATAGTCAAGATAAAAAGAATACTGTCCCATGATGCTTTATAGTGATGTTCTCTGACACATACTATTGGTGTTGCTGGAAGTGGTCCATTTAGAATTATTCTTCTCTTTTTCTTATTTGGTAACTGAATAATTTAACCAAGTTTCCCTGCATTTGCAGTAAAGTAGTTGTGAGATTGCTTCATGAATTCACACTGCAGTTCTACTAGCATTTGTTGTGCAACAGCAAAACAGATGAAAGCCATAATAGGAAGGCGCCATCTAAATGTATGAACTGAGAGTTGCAAAGTCCCCAGTTCTGATATTGGGTCAGGAAGGAATTCACTGGGTCCTGCAGGCAAGCCACTTCCCCTCCCACTCTTAGGCTCATTCCGCACATGCAGAATAATGAACTTTCAAACTGCTTTCAGTGCTCTTTGAAGCTGTGCGGAATAGCAAAATCCACTTGCACACAGTTGTGAAAGTGATTTGAAAATGCATTATTTTGTGGGTGCAGAAGGAGCCTTAGTCTCTAGCTGCAGTATTGGGATAATACTACTGATCTACTTTACAAGCTTGACATCCAGATTACATAACCAAACCACAGCATGATGGTAAAATGGATCTATTTTCTTTCCTATGCTTTCCAATACTCCTTGCGTCCCTTGATAGCTATAGTGTTTACTATAATAAGCTGTACATTGGGTTTCCCCTAAAGACAACTCAACCTGCTTTCTTCAGTTCAAAATGTGGCTGCATGTTTACTTACAGAGCCAAGCCACATTACATCTGTGCTAAACAAGCTGACCTGTTTCCTATTTGCTTCCAGATTCAATTACAAGCACCTTTAAAACTCTTCATGGTATAGGGGTCACATAACTGAAGGACCACCTCTCCTGGTATGAACCCGTCCACTTGCTCAAGTACCCAGTGTTCTCTTCAAACTATGCCATCTTCTTGACTGATGAATATATCTTATGTGAAAAATCAGGTCTTTCTGTCAATTGCACCAGTTTTATAGAATGGCCTACTAGAAGCTGTACACTAAGCCTCCAGAGACTGTCATTTGTTTTGTGGAGATAGATTACCAATGTTTTTGGAATGATTATGGATGCACTTTCATTAAGATGAGTAATCTTTCCAGTGTCCTTTTTACTCTGTTTTGTATAATGCATGTAAAACTATTGCTGCTATATAACCTGTCCTGAACATTTGGAAAGGCAGGAGATATATTTCGTTTCCAATAAAAGAAAAAAAATCGTATTAGTCTCCATTGGCCTGGCCTTCTTAATTCCTCACCTTTCAGTTCCCTTAGTTTAGCTTTGTATGAAGGTACATTATACCAACACATAATATAGCTCTATTTGACTCAGTATTTTCCATTCTGACTGGAAACAGCTTTCCAAGGTTGCAGACACAGAAAGTAT
The DNA here is from genome assembly GCF_021028975.2 of Sphaerodactylus townsendi. NCBI lineage: Eukaryota > Metazoa > Chordata > Lepidosauria > Squamata > Sphaerodactylidae > Sphaerodactylus > Sphaerodactylus townsendi. The sequence continues at coordinate 122,208,950 of NC_059425.1, read as the reverse complement.
TTCCTGCTGCCTGTTAACTAAGACCCTTTAATCTGATAATCTTGAAGGGTCAGGATGTCCATTGTGTTTATTAATTGCTAAATCTATTCTGTACTTATTATAATGCTTTCATGTTTAGACATCTGGATTTTACAAGTTCTACTATATTTTAAAATGCCAATGGGCTGGTTCAGACAGGGATTGGTCAGATCTGCCTTGAAGGTGAACATGTATGGAAGAACTTGAGTCTGATATGTGACTAGGTGCACAAAAGCTGCTTCTTCTCAGAGTTGATATTCAGAACATGGTGGCTAAAAAATCACAGTGACATTAATTACTGCTAGGGTGTCATGCTTGAATAGATATTGTGCCCTTTGGTTTGATGTCTCATTGCTTTCTCCAACCATGGGGGCATATCTACAGGAAAAATTGCCCCGAAATGTCAAGCTAAATTAACAATATTTAAGAGATAACCAAAGATGTAGGAATGAAAATGTATTTATTTTGCTTCAGCTTTAACTAAAGGTCAATATCTTTCCTATCCGACAGATAGGCACGTTACCCACTTTCAAACACAGACTGCCACATGCAATATTTTCTAAACCAAATTAGATGCTAACACTTCACATATAGATTTGCTTTAAAAACGACTGGATGAAAGATATTTTAAAGATATTTTAGAATTATACACTGTGGATAATAAAACAACATTTTGCTCTTGAATAAAACATGTTTATAATTTGCCTTATCCACAATCATGGTCGAGAAGGCTTGGATTTGCACCTAACTTTAACATTTATTTGTGATACAAGCGCTCACTATGCATGCTGTCCATACAAACCGCTATATAACACTAGAACTGATGCTAGTAAGTTGTCATATAAGGAGAAGAAGCCTAATTGTTTACCTCTGCTGCATACACTGCCATGTGAAAGGAGGGTTGTTTGAGAAGCCCAGCAACCACTATCTCTTGCAGGCCCACTAGCTCTGCACCACCTTTAGTCCACATTGTTCAACAGAATTCCTTTTCCTTGTCTGGCTGCTGCTTCGCTTGTCTCTTCCCCTTGCTAGAGGAGGAATATAAACAGTTCCATTCACCATAGTAACTCCAATCAGATGCATGTATGAAATCCTGGAGTGAGTTCCGTTAGCCTTTGATTGGTACTCTGTTTCTTTTGTATTTATACAACACGAGACAACGTTAAAGCATTCACCGTGTGTATTACTAGATTTGGGAGCTGATTTTGGGAGCCAACAGATACGTGTTCCGGTCTTCCACCTTTGAATGGAGGAGTGGCAAGAAATTTCCTGCTTGGCTGATTCCATGAGTAAAAGTAATTGCTGCACTAATTGAAGCAACAACATTGCAAAACCTGAACGTTCACTGTAAACACTTCTCATCATCTAAGGGTGCTTATTTTTAGATCTGCAGAAATGAATTAAAGTCTCAAGCAGTCTTAATAAACAGAAGAACTGCTTTCAGAACAATAGGGTTTTAGCTATAACTATATTGTATTTTCTTTGTATTATCACTGCTGCCTCTATTGTACTAATATTTATGGTTGTACTAATATTTATGGTTGCAAACCATACTTTTAATATTCATGGTTGCAAAGAATACTTTCCTGGGAGTAAGACACAGAGAATAAAATGAGACTTCAAATTGTCCAAGCGTGTATACTGCACTCTGAGCAAGAGAAAGATTTTTGGCAGTGTGTCAGATGCACTGTCTCCTCTTGGCACTGAAATCAGAATAGGATTTCTCACACAAGTATGGCTTTTCTCCACTACAATTGAAGACATTTTGACTTTATCAGGTGCATTAATTTTTTTGTAGGACACAGATATTAGCACCAACGGCTGAGCATGGATACTATGTGAATGTTTTTTCTAGATAGTATTTTTACTACAGTGCAGGTTAGAATCAACTCAATGGTAGCCATTTCCCAGTTTTTTACTACCTGCACCACAAGTCATAAACAACAGTCTAAAATGAGGCAGAGTCACTCCAGCTCTGCTCCTTTATTTAGAAGAAAATTTAAACTTCAGATGTTTGTGTACAGCTTTATACTGCTGGCTCTGTCTCAACAGTCCACCTGACCTCAGGGGTGGAACTTCAGAGGTATATAGACCAGCAGTACAAATCTGGACCCAGCCAAGCTGAACCTGCAGTTCAATGCTGGGTTCAGCCTGGTCCATCTTTAAACTGTCGACTTCAGAAATGGAGCCTGCAGTTTAAAGCTGGACTCAGCTTGAGCCCAGAATGGAACTGCAGCTGTATACCTGCTGCCTCCACCTCTGAAGTCCACTGTGACCTTGGGGGTGGAGCTTTGAAGGCAGAGCCAGCAGTATAAAGCTAGACTCAGGCCCTGCCAAACCCACAGTTCAATGCAATCCTCGGCCTTGTCTAGCATTAAACTGCAAATTTTGGAGGTGGAGCTCCCTGAGCCCAACATTGAATTGTGTGTACCGCTTCCAAAGTCCATATGGACTGCAGAGACAAAGACCACAGTTCAATGCTAAGTTCAGCCTGACCAGTGCTGGAAAAGTTCGCAGGCTGGATAAGATCCCTCAAGAGGCCAGATTAGGTCATATGTTTGACACCCATGAGTTAAAGGGTGTTGCAAGATGGTTGGAGCATCAGTGGTGAAAAACTAGAACCCATTCAAAGGTTTAAGAGGTGGCAAGGATAGAGACAAAGACATAATATACACCTGTAATGTGTAGCGGCCTTTAGTTCTAAAGAGATTGAACAAGTGGAGATGACACCACTTTGCATAATAACAACAGTACAGCGTAAATCATGTATCCGTTACTAGTTAGCAATGTGTTGAAGAAAAAAGCAATAGTTATGGGTTAAGTCTTGTTTTATTTCAAGAAAATGAAGGCAAAGTTTATTTTGCAAACTGAAAGGAACAAGTATCACTAAACATTAAAGCTAAAAGCATTCCATTAAATACAACACAATAATTAAACATTTAACAACAATATAGATTTAAAAAGTCAGTTTCAGTAACCACATGAAAAGACTTTTTAAAAAAAATTACATGTGCATTCTTTTATTGGTGGTTGAAGGAATATGCTCCACATATCAATACATGTACTTAGAGATAGTCCTCTGAAATCATTAAAACTTGCTTCCAAGAACAGATTGTTTAAAATGGAGCATACGGTAATCTTGCAGAACTGACAGTAATAGTTGATACACTGTCTCACTTAAAATGCATGAAACATACAGGACAGTCTTAGCCATATTGTTGAAAACAGCCTAATTGCTAGCTTGGTCAGCAGCTCATTTCCCAATGGCTTTTGCAGTCTATTCCGTTAAAAAAAGTCAGCCTACTGCTGAATTTTGCAGATTTGATTGCCTGATTTTTTAAACAGTTGTTCAGTGTTCCAAACTAAAGGGAAGTTGGGTCTACACCTTTGAGAGACAGAAAGGTGTGTAATTTGTGGTCAAAATCAATTGGTCGATTTGGAGGCTCTTTATATTTCTTAGTCATTTTGGTTCCCAAATATGGAATAAGTTCACAGTTATCTATGAACCGGTCCAACTTCCTCTTGTACTTCTTTCGCATATAGTCAGAACTTCTGGGATTAAACGCTGTAAGAGATTAAATAATATTGATTATCCTTTGTCACTTGCATTTCATGATTCATGCTGTTCACATCATTGCCTCTGAGGACATTTATATGATGATTGTTTTCTCACAGGAAATATATATTTTTGATTGTGATGATAGTGGCACTATTGTTATCTCTGCCTAGAACCTTGGCTACATCCTAGGTCTACCATACCTACATGCAAAGAGCTAAAGGAGTGCACAGATGGGGGAGGAGGGATGCTGAACTGCCTCCCAGTCTTATCCTTGCAATTCATCCTTCCAAGCACTGTTCTTCCTGCAATATTAGAAGTGATTGTAGAAATAAGACAGGTGGAAAGTGATTGGAAGGAGGTGCGCTGGAAGAAATTTCATTGCTCAACACCTACATGCTCCTTTGGACCTTGAAATTACATTTTCCCTCTCTACTACTCCATTTTACACATGAAAGAGGAAAATGCTCATTAAAGATAATGTTATGTTGAGGCCTCAGATTCTACTACTACCACTACTACCACTACTACCACGACTACCACGACTACCACGATTATTATTATTATTATTATTATTATTATTATTATTATTATTATTATTATTATTATTATTATTATTATTATTATTATTATTATTATTATTATTATTATTATTATCAATGTTTGTATACCGCCCTCCCCCGAAAACTGAACTGGCTAAGTCAGTCAGGAATGTTCTCTGCTCCAGATAAATCTGTAAGGTTTAAAGTGACAAATCAGTTTTGTGATACTAAGCATGCTGGTCCTGATGCAATTTTGCTCATCTTCCATTGTTTGGGAACTTGGGCCCCTTCCACACATGCAGAATATGAACTTTCAATCCACTTTCACAATTGTTTGCAAATGAATTTTGCTATTCCGCACAGTAAAATCCAGCTGCAGAGTGCATTGAAAATGGGTCGTAAGTCCATTAGTCTGCAAGTGTGGAAGGGGCCTTAGAGAAGCCATCAGAAGAGACAGAGGAAGCTATGAGTTTTTCTGCTAATGAAACGGGCAGACATGGCTTTGATTAGGACAGGGGTCCCCATCATGGTCTCTGTGGACACCTTTTCTGGTGCCTGCCAAGTGTTTTGAGGAAGTGGGTGGGGCCAAGTAAGGTTTCTGTCCAGCAAGTCTTCTGATTGACTACTGAAGATTTGATAGCCTGTGCAGATTTTTTTACATGTTGCTTTGGCATCAGCCACCACCACAGCCCAATCTGCACAGCGTCACTGAAGTTTGTTTGTTTATTTATTTATTATCGTTTTTATATACTGCTCCTCCCCCGAAGGGCTCTGGGCGGTGAACAACACAATACAACAGCAATAAATGGAGCACATAATAAATTACAAATTACAAATAAATATTATAGGCTCCACGAACCATAATATTACTAAAACCTATTAAAATACAGCGTTCCATATAAAAATACAAAAATTTTAACAATTTTTTTTCTGCGTCCCAACATTAAAACGGTCAGTAAAAAACCCTCCCAGAGAGGGGGAAAATGGTGGGTCTCATTAATATTACAAGACCCAATATATAAGGAGAACAGAAAGGGGGCGCACACCAATCAGTGGCCGGTCCCTCCAAAAGCCCGGTGGAACAACTCAGTCTTACAGGCCCTGCAGAACTCACCAAGATCCCAAAGGGCCTGGATAGATGGAGGAAGAGTGTTCCACCAGGCAGGGGCCAGGGCTGTAAAGGCCCTGGCCCGAGTGGAGGCCAGCTGCATTATCAATGGGCCGGGGACCACCAGCAGATTGGCCTCTGCCCAACGCAGAGGTCGTGCAGGGACATATGGGTTAAGGCAGTCCCGGAAATACGAAGGCCCAGGCTTCGTAAGGCCTTAAAGGTTAACACCCATACCTTGTGGACGATTCGGAATTCGACTGGGAGCCAATGCAGACGGCGCAACACAGGCTGAATATGATCTCTATATGCACCCCCTGTGAGCAGTCAAGCCACTGCATGTTGGACCAAATTTAACCTCCGGATCAGGCACAAGGGCAGGCCCGCATAGAGCGAGTTACAATAGTCTAACCTGGAGGTGACTGTTGCATGGATCACAGTGGTAATCATTTTGTGGATGGGTCCACTTCCTGTGGCAGCCATTTTGTGTCAGTCATTTTGTTGCTGTGTTTACCATTCCATGTCAGAATTTCAAATGTGTCCATAGGCTCAAAAAGGTTGGAGATCCTAATACCAGGGCAACTGGCAAAGCTGCTCAAATGCTGTTTGCAATTCTCAGACTTGCCCCTGATGCTCCACCATTGAAATAAAGGTAATTTTATTGCCAAGAAAATGTATTTAGAATAGAGGTGCTGGAAATCTACTATTTTTGTCAGAGTTACAGGAACAGAATGTATAATAATAATAATAATAATAATAATAATAATAAAGGGAAACATGAAAGTGAGGGTCTGAACATACAGAAATTCACTTTAACTTTTATTTTAATTAATACATACCTTTCAAATGGTAGGCTATGAACAAGAGTGCTGTTTTTTTCACACTTAGAAATGGGAATTTTGGCTTCAAACAGCCTACTTCATTCATTGCTTTTATTAGGGCGGTTGCAACCCCCTGTAGAGATAAAATAATATTGATGGTAGCGTCACAATATAAACTGATTGCTTTGTAAAAATGGTCTCTTCACTTTTCAGTGCATGTTCACAAACATCTTGGCCTTTGACATTATCCTCCATATTGTTTTTAGAGTTATCTGTGTGAATCACTGTAAAATTTGATCAGCATTTGATTCACATGTTGAAAAGCCCCAGATCCTGAAGATTTGTGCAACACCTTTCAGATTGGAGAATATTCAAAGAGATTTTAAACAGTGTTAATATTTATTGTTCAGGATTTTGCATTCTTATTTTACTATGAAGATTAGCCGTGCGATTAGATCCTATATACATACTATAGTAGTGCTTCATCAAACTTAATCATCTTGCCTTGTGACAGTTATTCCCAAGGACTGGAGGTGTTTGTGATAAGAATCAGCCGTTATTATGGAAATACATAACTGTTTTAGTAACTTGTATATTTCTCAAGTGGCATTCTGGGTTGTTTTTCTTTGTCCACTGCTTAAGAAGAAGTACCGAAAGTATTGGCAGCCTTAAATGGCAATAAAAATATTTTGCACTGTTAGAACAAATGCTTTCTATTAGTACAGAGCCAGATTTGGGGATTGGAGTCAGAGCGGTTCCAAGAGTAACTGGGGCAAGGGGAGGAGTACATCACATATATCAACAACACAGTTAATTTGTCCCCAAATTCAATAATTCAGTGTGAACATAATTAATGAATACAAATTAACCTGTTCAAGATATCCTGTCAAGGGAAGGGCTGTCAGAAATACTGGCTCCTTCTTGGGAGGAAGTTTATGTGGCAGTGTCTGCTTCCAATATTTTTCTGGTGATCTAAAAACAAAGAAGCTACAGCTGATCAAAATAAACACTCCATAACAGTTAGGTAAAAATAATATTAATGCGTGAGGTACCTCATAAACTTCTGAAGTTTTTCTTCGCTCTCAAAAATATATAGCTTCTTGCGATAAAGGGCAGCATATTCAATGTTGCCAGGTACCAGTGCTTCATACCTTAGAAGAAATGGTGAAAGAAAGCCATTATACATGTAGATGGGGTCTTAAGAACATTTCAAACAGAATTATTCAAAAAGTGAACAATTTACAACATTATATGAATGTGAAAGCCTATGTGGGTATCATGTGATCCATGAGGTCACATCCAGTTTAAAATTTGAGTTAGAACACTTTCTTATTACCTGGGAAAAAATCTTTCAATCATCTTGACAGGTGTTAATAGTTACCTTTGCTTCCCATCTAGGTAAGTAACTGGACAGTATCCTTGCATTTCAGCTTGCATGGGGAATAAGGCCTTCACATCTGCTGCAGTTAGTTTCTGTGGTAGCTTACTTGGGAGAGGAAGAGGATGAGGTGCTAATGGAGGCACATATAATTCTGGTGTATTCAGGAATTTCTGCATTGAAAAGGAGGCAGACATAAGCAGCAGCAATTCATGTTTTAATTGATGAACAAAATTCTTATGAAATTAATTTTTGTCAGGAATTGTTATTGCTCTTCAGGATGTAGACAATTCTACAGTGCCAACCTGAGCAGAGTTATCACAGAAAGATTCTGCTGACAGGGAAATAATGAAAGACAGAAGGCTAACCTAGGCAGAGGCTGGTGCTTGTGTATCACCATTCCTACTGACAGGCTCTACTGCTTTCAGGTCTGAGTGTGGGGTGGTCTCACCCTCCAACTCTAGGATTGCTTATAGTGGCCAAGTGTCCCAGGATAGAGCCTCAGAATAGAGTAAGAGGAGCTGGATCCTCTTCACCCAATTTGTATACACTGCTCTGCAATTTGCCTATTCCCAGCTGCCTTGCAATGAGCCTGGCTCCTCCTCTCTGGCTGTTCCTAAGCACACCTTTAGAGGGCCAACCTTGGGCTCAGCCAATCTTCCCTCTTCAATCCACCCCGTGGGAGTGACAAGCCCCTCGGCCAATGGATACCAGCAGAGGTGTAGCTGGGGGAAATGGAGCCCGGTGCAAAATCTGAGTCCCCCCGCCCCCAGTGTAGACGGCCTCCTCACAACCAAAGGCCGCCCTCCCCCACTATGACCAAAGAACAATTTTTGCACCATGTAATCTCAAAGTCACAATCACATTATAGAATATGCCCCAACTCACAAATCTGAACACATGTTCCAACTCACAAATCTGGGCTCCCTAGTTGAAACAACATTGAAAGTGATGCTGTTTGGTGTGTGTGTGTGTGTGTGTGTGTGTGTGTGTGTGTGTGTGTGTGTGTGTGTGTGTGTGTGAATCCACCCTGAAACAGCATCACTTTTAATGTTGTTTAGACTAGAGAGTCCAGATTCTCCTTTTAAACCCACTTTAAAGGGAGAATCTGGGCTCCCTAGTTTAAACAACATTGAAAATGATACTGTTTCAGGGTGGATTCCCCACCCACCACACAAACAGTATCACTTTCAATGTTGGTTGTTGTGTGTTTTCCAGGCTGCGTGACCGTGGTCTGGTAGATCTTGTTCCTAATGTTTCACCTGCATCTGTGGCTGGCATCTTCAGAGGTGTATCACAGAGAGAAGTCTGTTATACACTGTGTCCAGACTTCTCTCATTACAGACTCCTCTCTGTGATACACCTCTGAAGATGCCAGCCACAGATACAGGCAAAACATTAGGAACAGGATCTACCAGACCACCGACACATGGCCAGAACACCCACAACAACCAGTTGAATCCATCTGTGAAAGCCTTCGACAAGACTTTCAATTTTTTTAAATCTAGGGAGCCCAGATTCTCCCTTTAAATCCACTCAGAAGGGACCAGAATCTGGGGAAAATTTGGGTGTGCCTGTCAGGGGAGCAATGTTTAAGTTAGCAGTACCAAAATTTCAGGCTACTTTCAGGAGACTAACCTGATGATACCACCCAGGTTTAGTTAAGTTTGGTTCAGGGGGTCCAAAGTTATGGACCTTCAAAGGGAAGCCCCATCTACTATTAGCTCCCATTGGAAACAATGGGGGATGGGGCACCCCCTTTTGGGGTCCATAACTTTGGACCCCCTGAACCAAAATTCACCAAACCCGGCTGATATCATCAGGATTGTCACCTGATGATACTCTGAAATTTAGGTGCCGCTAGTCTAAAAATTGCAGGCAGACAAAGTAAAAACACTAAAATATTTTTAAAATGCATTTTTGAGGTTTGGGGGCCCCTTTCAGGCGTGCGCCTGGTGCATCGCGCACCCCCTCGTCCCCTGGTGGCTACGCCACTGGATACCAGCCTTGGAATGGTGAACTCACTGGCCCTTCCTTTTGGACTTTTAAAAAATAGCTGTTTGCCCCACCCAACTTCTTTAAAGAAGGTCAGTGTTGTCCATTCTTCCTGCCCCTTTGTCATCTCTGGTACAAACTTCTGCTCCTAAGCATGCTTTTGAGAGCTGGCTGACTCCTGAGTAGACTCTGTTCTGCCGTAAGCTGACAGACAACTTCATCAGCTTTATGACTGGCTGGTACAACACACCTTTGGTGGGGCTTGCAATTCCCTGAGGGAAGGACAGTGGCATCTATCACAGACACCTACATCAAAATAATCTATAATCACTACTTTTTAATATACAACTATGGGGGTCTAGAATGGAAATGTTAAAATTTGAAATGGAATTTTATTTTGACTGGGATCATTTTCAAGCAATTCTCACTATAGAGTTAGGTTTTTTAAAACCCACAATTGTGTAATCACTAACATATCACAGTAAAGTAATACCCTTAGTACCACCGTTCTTAAAACCGTTCCCAAACATGCCAGGGCCATTTTGGCTTGGGAGTGTTGTGGAACAGGATGTCATGGGCCCAGAGTCAGCCATTAGGATTCCTTGGATGAGGAGTGATGGCAGAGTGATTCTGCCTCACCAGACCTCCAGCTGGTTGAGTCTCAAAAGCAGCCAGAAGCCTCACAGGATGGAGATGGAGCTAGCTCGCAGACAAGCCAAGAGCAGGAGATCAGAGAGGTTTTTTGCATGTTAAAAACGCCCCACGGGGAATGCCCCGATGCAATGGGGAGTTCCCCACAGCACAGGGAATGCCCTGACGCAATGGGAAGTTCCCCACAGCATCTGGCGCTGCAGCATGTCTGCCACGCTGTTGCCCCAGCGCCACCCCCCAGCAGTTGTTTTGTTATGGGACTTTCCAGAACCGCAAAGGTTGAGGACCTTTTGGAATGACCCTCTGTTGCTCCAGTGGCTTCCGCTGCCATGGAAACTCCTCAGCAGCAGAACGAGACCATTTTTCCTGCCTCACCACTCCGGCCTGCCCCTCCAATGAATGGGCGCCTTCCCCCACTTACAGCGGAATTTTAAAAAATGGACGGAAAAACCTTGCAAAAACCTTGCAGAAAAGTGGTGTGTGAAGATGCTGTGAATGGGAGGGCAATGATTCCCTTGCACAAGCAAGGAGTTTAGATGGGGGTTTTTTTGGAGTACTGCAATTCCCTTGCACATGCAGGGATTTTAGAGGAGGGGAAGGGTGCCGATTCTCAGTGCCTGTTTTGTGCAGAGTCAACTAAATTGGTGAAAGTGAGTGGGAGGAGCGGGGGGGGGGGGAGATTCAGCCAACCAGAATGCGGGAAACTGAGGTTGCCTATGCCTGTCTAGAAGACACTGCTGAAGACCTTGCGGTGCAAGTGGGGGAGAGCTGGGGAGCAGTGTAAAGTCAACAGCAGGGTAAAGATCGCTGCGACAGTTGTGTTCCTGCACGGGGCGTTTTTACTGTGCGAAATCAGCCAGAGTGCTTGCAGAAGCACCTCTGGCCACTGAGGCCAGAACTAACAGTTCACTCACCTCCCCTGAACCAGTGAGGCACCTTAGAATCCGCTGCCAGTAGGAACTGTACTCTAAAAGACACAATGCATGCTTGATGGCCCAGAGGCGTCACAGGGAGTGCTGTTGGTTGGCCCATGATCAAGTCTGAGCTGCAGCACAGACATATAAAAGACGACTCTGGGAAGTGGAAGTTTCAGGAGCAAGGTTGTTGAAAACCCCACAGCTTTTTGTTGCACCTGCTCACAAACTGATCACTTGGAACTCAGGTAGGACTGGATTGCCTGAGCTGACCCACCTTTGACCCTTAACTACTTTTTCATATGAAACTTAAAAATTGCATGTTTCAGTTTTTCCCTCAAATGTCCCTTTTTATATCTCTAGAGATTTCCCAGCTCATAGTCACTTTCTGATGATATTTGAATATTTATCCCATTTTGTCAATGCCAGTTAATTTTCCAAATCAAGAATAATGTGTTCAAACTTCTCTGATACTCACATCCAGCTCTTCCTGTCCAGCCATTTTGTAGTAATGCCCTCGAAACTCTGCTGCAAACTGCAGCGAAGGAGTGACAGAACAATCAACAAGCTCTCCCTTTTCTGCAAGGCTGACAGGACAGTATTGTCCAAAATCTCCCAGCCGAGAGAGCAGTTCTTGTGGTGTGATACACAAATGGGCAATACTTGCTGCTTTCCCTGTTCACAATTGGACACAATATGCAGAATTTCAGCCATAACAATAAATATTTGGAAGATGAACATACAGGACATAAAATATCATGATTAATTTATCAACAAGCTTTCTATGTCAGGTGTACCAGCAGTATATTCTTTCACTCCCTGTTGATACACTTCAGTTACTGAACGGATTCTTTATACAGAAGAAAGCAAAGCAGAGCTACATTTTGACAAAATACTTTTTTCACTTCAGTTTCAAAATTTTTACAAACTTCTTCAACATATTTTTGAATAGGAAAAAAGAAAAAGAGCAATGATTTGCACCAGTGGCGGGATTCAAATAATTTAACAACCGGTTCCGGTGGTGGGATTCAAATAATTTAATGGCTGGTTGTTTACAAGGACCATTTTAACAACCGGCTCTGCTGAAGTGGTGCGAACCTGCTGAATCCCACCACTGATTTGCACTCATTTGTACAATACTATTGCTCTCCAATGGTTTCCTTCTGATCCTTGGCCAGGGATCTGGTTCTGTATCTTACTGCTATGAAATATTTTCCTTGCCCCGAAACAAGGAGTGTTACTATGCTGACTGCAGTTACTCCTCATGACTATTTTTTCTTTTTTTCTTATTAAATTATTATTCTATTTTTAAATTATTTCTTCCCTTTTTCCTTCCCTTTTTCCTTTTTTGTACTCTGATTCTTTTAAATTGTTATACGCTTATTTGTCAATCTCTTGTTTATCACATATTGAAACCAATAAAAACTAATTTTCATCTTATATTTTTCTCAGTCTACACTTAAACCTTTAATTCTTTGATCTTTTCTAATCTTTCTTGCCAAAACTTCTAATTGAAAAATAAACAGCAATAATGATAATAGACACCCTTGATATATTCCTTTTTCAAGCTGTAATTCCTCCATAAAAACACAATTTATTAATATTCTCACATGTTGCTTGGTATAAATAATTAGCAAACAGCTAAAAAATCTTGAGTCACATTTTAAGCTTTCCAGTATCTTTAATATAAGTCAAAAAACATTATCAAATTCTTTTTCCTCATTTAAAAATATAAATGCTGTTTTCTTTTTCTGCTTTAACTACATAGTGTTAATCACAAACCATACATTATCTTTTATATATCTTCTCAGTACAAATCCTGTCTAGTCTTCATGAATCAGCCTAGTTATACACCTTCTTATTGTGAGTTACCTGCCACATTGGTGGTAATTCTTTCTCTTTACTTCTCCCATTTATCACTTTTTGTAAAGGTTAACTTGCCTTCTAAACCAGTGGTTCTCAACCTTCCTAATGCTGCGATCCTTTAATACAGTTCCTCATGTTGTGGTGACCCCCAACCCTAACATTTATCCATTTTACAGATAGAGAACACTGATGCAGAGAGTCTTAGGCGACCCACAGGTTGAGAACCGCTGTTCTAAATGATTGTAATATTCTGCGATTAGGCAATCTGGACCTGGAGTTTTACCTTTTTTCAGTTCCTTGATAGCTTTAGATAATTTTTGGATTGTAATATTTTGATTCAGGATTTCTCTATGGTTCACTGTAAATTTTTCAACAGGTATGTTTATAATATAACCCAGGGGTCTGCAACCTGCAGCTCTCCAGATGTTCATGGACTACAATTCCCATCAGCCCCTGCCACCATGGCCAATTGAACATCTGGAGAGCCACAGGTTGCAGACCCCTAATATAACCCTTTAAAGCCAATTCATCTGAGGCACCTTTTTATATAAATTTGTATACAACTGGACAAATTGATCTTGTATTTCTTTTTCCACACAGATAATTTTGCCTCCTATCTTTATTCCAGTAATTGTCTTTTTCAGTTCCTTTCCTTAAGTTAGGAGCTAAACATCTTCCTGGGTTTTTTGGTTGTTAAAAGTGCTTTGTTTCAAAAATCTCATTTTTTTTGCATTTCCTCAGTTTTCAACAAGTTTAATTGAGTTTTTAAGTGCTTAATCTTGTTCAGAATTTTCTTGTCCAGAAACTTTTTATGTTGCTCTTTCAATATTGTTGTTCTTTCTAGAGTATTATTTGAATGCTCCATTCTTTCAGTCTTCTGTTTTGCGGCTATCACTATTAATGTTCTTCTCATGTAGGCTTTGCTTGATTCCAAAATTGGGGTGACAGAAACTAATCTAAATCCTTCTTGCAGTTCTCCACTATACCTGCTTGCAGCAAGAGGTTGTCGTTTAATCACCGTCATTTAATCACCACGAGAGCCAGCTTGGTGTAGTGATTAAGAGCAGATGGATTCTAATCTGGAGAATTGGGTTTGATTCCCCACTCCTCCATCTGAGTGGCGGAGGCTTATCTGGTAAACCAGATGTGTTTCCGCAATCCTACATTCCTGCTGGGTGACCTTGGGCTAGTCACAGTTCTTTGGAACTCTCTCAGCCTCACCTACCTCACCAGGTTATTGTGGGGAGAGGAAGGGAAAGGAGTTTGTAAGACACATTGAGTCTCATTACAGGAGAGAAAGGTGGGGTATAAATCCAAACTCTTCTTCATCATCATCTTCTTCCTCCAGTCTTATTCCATTGCCATGTCACTTCTATTGGATTGTGATCTGCAAAAGTCTTTAGAAGTATATCAACCTTTTCTAGGTTTGTAAGCAGAATAACCACATCCCTAAGAACCTTTTGGATTGGTTTAGAGAGTCCTCCTGTTTGAGGGACCCTTTGATTTTGATTAGAGGGGTTTGTTACAGTGATATATGCAACATAGTGCTGTTGCTTGCGCAGGGGTGGGGGCATTCTTATATAGTAATAGTTCTAATTTTATGTCCTTTGGGTTAAAATAGTATTAGGCTGATAGGCAGTTTAGAAGTATATAAAATCATATGATAACCAAAACCTCTGTTAGTTTAACAGGATTCTTTGCTTACTTTGTCTTATTCTTTCCAAATACATCTGGATTTGTTTGGTGATCTTCTGTGTCTCATCAAGTACTTTGTCCCAGATCCACCACTTGCTGTGCAATGCATCAATCACATACCAGTTCTGGTGTTGCTCTTCATAGTAAGCCCTAATTTCTTCAACTTGTGTTCTGTAACATGAATTCTTGATAGAAAGAATCTGAGAGCTGTCATGCAGTGGATAAGGAAGCCTGAGAAGGCAATTTGACATGCATTAATATATTGCTTAATTATGTTTTCTCCTAAACATTTCCCCCCCCCTTACTTTTATTTGCAAACTGCATTTCTACACTGCGTTTCACAAAAAGTACTAACTATAAGAATACAGTAAGAATAAAAGAATTAAAAGAATTAAAAACCTGTTTATCTTCTCAGAAACAATGGAGCTAAAAAACCCCAGGATGAGAGAAACTTAATATACTGCCTAAACAGATTGACAGATATGAAGCAGAGCGACAAAAAGCAAGGTCTGGTTTGCAGGAATATTGGTTCAAAGAGAAGTTTTAAAAAAGCACCAGAGGCAAGAGGCATCAGTCATCACCAAACTCTTCTTGATGCTAGCTCATGCTGTCCTTTCGTTTATGGGGGTAGCAGCTCATACATGGTCAAGCTTAAAAAATACCAGTTTCGATTCTGCAAAGATAAAATCCAGTGCTTTTGATTGAGCACAATATCTTGTGTTCAGTAAACTTGAAATTTTTGGTAGAGTCAAATAAAACTGATTGTCAGGTTAAAAGACCTGAAAATGTTCAGTGTTCTCCCCTACCATTTCCAAAATGGAGGGGGGAAGGGGGGAAGGACAGGGGGGAGAGAGAGACCTCAATGGAGTTCTCTCTCTCCCCTCCCCCACCAATGCTTTCCAAGTTCTCAGAGCAGGACATGGGGTTCTCTCTCTCCGTCCCCCCCTCAGCTGACTCCCAAGTCCTTGTGAACTTGGGAAATGACTGGTGGGGGGGGGGTAAAAGCCCCAAAAACCTGATTGTTATTCAGCATTTTCAAATAAACCTGTTTCTTTCAATAAATGACCCCCCCCAAAAAAGCTGATATTGTTTGTTTCAGGTTTTTCTGTGATTCACCAACCCTAATAACTACTCGATTTGAGAGTTACTTTAGAGCCACCTCCTACTGGTATTTTTACTTGTCAGGGCTTTGTTTATCCAGAAGCGCTCTTCTAAAAACCTCTTCTGCATCAATTTGCATCTCAAAGATTTTAACTGGAATTATTTTCATATGTTCTAAGAGGTTTACTTGTTTTCTTGTTACAGGGTATCCATCAATAACAACCCTATGGGAAAAAAAGAACCAAATTATGATCCGGATTTTGTTTCTCCTGAATATTGGCTGCTAGTAAACACATATGACTGAATATTCAAAAGCAGCAATAAATGTCCTCATTAGCACTATACAAAATTACAATTTAACAGTAATCGTAGAATAGCACAGTATAATAGATTATAATTAGGGTTGATTTACTTTTTTGTTTACAGCATTTATAGTACCAAATAAATTGTCAAAATAGTGAGCAAGCTTTCTAGTTCCCCATCACAACAGTCTGAATATTCAGTGCAAGCCAGGGTGTGGGAATGGGGGAAGAGTCTGACTTCGTAGCCTTAAAATGGATACCTGAAAATGCTGTAGGCTTAATTTGCTACCTTATACTGGGTTAGACCATTGGTCTGTCAAGATCAGTATCATCTCCTCTGAATAGTAGGGGCTCTCCAGGCCCACAGGCAGAAATAAGTCTTTCTGTTACCTATTACCTGATCCTTTAACTGGAGATAATGGGTGGGATTGTGAGATTTGGGGGGGTGGGGGTGGATGGGGTGGGCATGGAGTACAGATGCCTTTTTACAGAACGATGGTCCTTCCCCAAAATACTGTACAATTTATTATATACTTTTTATATGATGCAGTAAACAAGTTAATGCATTTTGAAGTTCTGGAATGAAATTAGAAGTTATTACTCATGGAAGAGCTAAGGAAGTACTAAACTGCACTGTTACACAAGTAGGCTTTTTTGGTTTCAACTGGCAGTTTGCTTTTTTTGTTCTAACGTGGTCACATATAGTATACTTATTACAAAACTAACTTTTACATATAAGCTGTCATGATTTCAGAAGACCCGATCAACTTATTGTGACTTCGCTAGTTCATAATGATCCGGATATGAAAAAAACTGTTGAATAAATTATTCCAATATAAAATAGTTAGAACAATATTTTCAGACTCTTTTTTTCATTTACATATCTCTTTATTAGAATAAATTGTAATCTGTATTTCTTGATACACTGTTATGAGCAGCCATGGCTCAGTGTAGGGGATGAGTCATCCTTAGAGAATGAACTATCCCTGAGATCCACATTGGTAGATACTCCTTATCTGGCAGGCTCTGGCAAAGTAGAACCTTCTCCCAGTAGGGAGCCTTCAGCAGTATAACCACCAGTCCTTGAGCCAGTATGGGTAGACTCCCCCTTTCTAGATCCATTAGATCCTTGGGAAAGGATACGGCAAACAGCCGGGGTAGAGGTCTACTTGACACAGGAGTACGTGCCTGGCAGCCCACAGTTACGATTCCCTTTTAGAAGCAGGTACTCCAGTGATGGATCCTTACAGGATCCAGGCCCTCTGAATATTCCAGCGGATCCTCTAGTGATGGATCCTTACAGAATCTGGGCCCTGCTGCTCCTCAGCAGTAGGACAAATGACTCTGCTAACAGCGCTGATCATAATGACTGGACTCAGATGTACCTGGAAGGGAGACTGGCTGGTTAAGCTGGTAGTGAGACCAAGGTTAGTGTGATAATAGATGATTCAGCTTTGGAATGGTGTCCCTGAATTGGAGAACCTGTTGCTTGACCTTGGATCAGACTTGAACTCTGCTGCTTAGATTCACTCCTAACTACTGCTCGCTGATGAGTGGGAAAAATTTTGGCTTGACTTTGGATGGCATTTTGGACTTTGCATTCCTTGACAAACCACATCACCTATCTGTTGCCAGAGCTAGGTTGAAGTGGTGCACCTGGACCTGCCCTTGCCTAGTAAGCAGGATATATGTTAAGAGCATTTATTTAAACTCTTATGGCCAAACCAGACATTATTTGAAGTGCACAGCTGCCAATGTAAATGGTAGTCATACATCAAGTAGTATCCTCTTGCATAAAGCTCAGTTAATAGTATTTATGTCATGTTATAGTATCAGAAGATTTGCATTTCCATGCCCCCTACCACCTGTAGGTATTGCTGTGGTATGAGGGCAGAAAAATGAAGAATGTCAGGAATGGGGCAAATTCTACTAGAGGTTATAGAGGGTGAAGGGGATGAAGATGGCTGTTGTTCTTCCACAGCAGCTATGAATGTGGCAACATCTGATATGCTCCTTACAGAATTCCAGACTAGCAATTTTTTGTGTAATTGCTATAGAAGCCAGGTTACAAGAGGCATTCAATCACATGATGATTTTGTGATCACGATTACCCGAGGAATCTCAAGTCCTTGTTCAGTTCTCAGGAGATGGTGTCAAACAACAATGGTTGTAACAAACCTAGATGCCCAGTGTCCACAATCACAGGACCTAATAACAGCTACACTAGCATCAGCTCATTCCCTTGCTCATCCTCCAATATGGCATGTCCACCCTAAATTCTCCATAATTGAAAAAAAATGGAAGTCACTCACCCTGCAGTGATGCACACGCTGCTCATCAATGCAATGTCTAGAGCCTGGATGGCAAGTTCATCGGGTGCAGTCAGTCCTTTATGAAGGTGCCACTTCAGCATAAGTGCTAATTCAGTGTCTGGCTGATCACTTAAAATCATACGTATGGCATCTCCCATGGAAAGCCGCATTAGTCCATATACACTTGCAAATTTTTTGGCAACTGCAAAACATTTTTATTATGAAGATGACACCTTTACTCATCTCAGTTTATCAATCATGAACTACTCACACTTTTAAAGCAAAATAAAGTCTTTCAGAATACGAAGTTTGCCAGGAGCAGTGTGCAGCAGCCTATCCTTCCAGCTTCACTACTACCACCAATAACTAGACCCAGGAATTATTCTGCATGTAATTTTCTTGTTTACGCCAAAGCTCAATCTAACTTGTAGAGCCACTATAATTGTCTTTTTCAGGGTGGTGTGGTTTATTGTGATGGGTGATTTTTATCACGTACTACAGATGCTGACAATATCATCCTCCATCAAAGGACATTAAATACAGTATGTAGTATGCAAGCATCTTGTAAGGAAGTGTTGTATTTTATAACAAATATTATGCCCCAAGGCTAAACCCATATTAACACATCTCCTATCTGTTGATGAATCAACATCCTACCTGTTGTCTTTCCAGATTTTGGAGGCCCCACTATTGCAATCTTGACTGGCACAGTAGATTTAGGCTTCAGCTGACGAATATATTTGATAGGATTTTTCATAAACGTGTCCCTATTTTCTTTGCTTGCAAAAAAATAAATAGAATTTCGGTGGATAACTGGAAAACTCGGAATGCTGGGACTTTGATAAGGCTTTATTGCATCTCCTTCACTTAGCTGCAGAAAATACAAAGTTGCTGATTTCTAGAAGTGCTCTTGTAACCATTTTATAATGATAACTTTAGTGAATATTAACAAACAAAACTTGGCCCTGGATGGAGGTAAAAATGAAACAAAGCTGCTACATTCTTCCAGCTAGCATAGGTCATTTAACCTTCATTTATTTTAATACAAGGTTGCCTGGTGGGACAATTCAGAGAGACTGTTGTGATTCTTGAGAGTTCCCGAGTCATGCCGCTGATCTTCCAATTATCCTATATTTTCCCTGTATCCACCGTCCAGAATAACTCTGCAGATAACTATGCCCCAGAAACTCTTAAGGAATTATGGTGGCTGTTCAATGGTTCTCCCACCCAGTGGTTCAAGCAGGAAGACCTTAAGTGATTTGCTGCTACCTTCTGCTAGCAAGAGGGAGGGGGTAGACTAGAGGAAGATAGGAAGATCTGAGGGAGAGAGGAAAGGAATGGAGAGCGGTGCCCTATCTCTCTCACACAAATTTCTTGGGACTCTGACTTTTTAATATATAATTAATTATAGCTTTTATTGATTTAGTGAGGCTGTAAAAATCAATTGTACACATTTCATAATATACAGCTATTAATTGCATAAAAGAAACAGCATAAGAATTCACATCATTGGCTCTGAGAAATTATTTTAAAAACCAAGCAAAGTGTCCTTCTCTGAAGGTTCATGTACCTTAATTGGGTCCCATTCCCCAAAATTGCTTGGATGTTTATAAGAAAGTGTTATCATTTTGCGCGCAAGTGACACACTTAATGGGTAACATTTCTCAAAGAGGCTTTCACGATTTTCCACTAGGTCCTTTAGCTTTTTATACAACTGGTAACACACAATGTGGGGTTTTCGCTTACTTCCTATAGTTACTTGGGGTATCAGTATTTTTTCAAGTTCTTCCTAAGAACAAGAGCAGAATATCATGTTAATCGAAAGCATGGCCAAGAGTTATAACATAGCAAGTGACGTAAACAACCATTGTTAGTACAGCTTTTCTGATCAAATAGCAGAAAGGTTTACACACAAAAAATTTGGGTGTCTGCATTTGTTGCAGGACAGTTTGTAACAGGGGAGAGTATCATTTCTGGACAAACAGCAAGTTACAAGGTTATTCTAAAAATCTTTCAACAAAATCTCCGGTACTAACTGACATCAGCTTGGGGTCTGGCTACATGGAAGAGATATTTTATTATTTTTATTTATTTTATTAGATTTAATATCTCGCCCTTTCCCAGCACAAAACCAGGCTCAGAATGGTTAACAATTAAAATCATTCCATATGTGTGCAAACAATGTTTCAATAAATAACACTATAACATTAAAACTGTTACATTCAGATGGCATTTGTCAGACTCAATTCAAAACAGAACATCCACTTCCCAACTCCTCCTTTCTTAGTTAGAAAATTATCCTAGTTCTTCTTTTAATAAAGGGAAAAGGAGGGGGGAACTGAGTGGGGAAGAGGATTGGGAGGCCAGCAACAATGAGGTAAACTGTAGCTGCATCAACCAAAGGCTTGATAGAATGTCTCCATCTTGCTGGCCCTGCGTAAGTATATGATGTCCTGCAGGGCCTTGGTCTCAGCAGACAGAGAGTTCCACCAACCCTGGCCCTGGCTGAGACTAGCTAGACATTTTTGGGGCTAGCGATTACGCAGTATGCCCCTTTCAGAGGACCATAATGTCCTCTGAGGGTTATACAGGGAGAGGCGGTCTTGAAGGTACAACTGTTCCAGATCACTCAAGGCCTAATAGGTTAATACCAATAACTTGAAGACGATCCATAATTCATCTGGCAACCAACGCAGCTGGTGACGAAAAGGTTGAATGTGTGCTTGTACTGAAGTCCCTACAAGGACCCTCACAACCACATTGTGGACCAGCAGCTATTTCCACAGTGATCTCAAGGGCAAACTGGCACAGAGTGAGTTATAGTAATCTAGCCTGAAGGTGACCGAATCACTAATCTTTTTAGACCCTTCAGTAAGGGATGATAATTACCTGATCACCCTAAATAATTGTGCTGGGCATGAGCTTGCAGAGGCAATGGATGTGGCACAGAACTTTCTCTTTGCAGCCTTCACTGCCATCTCATAGAATTTCATAAACATCCTATAAGATGTCCTTGAAGCTTTGTTGTGAGTACATCGCCAACCTTGCTCTAATAATTTCATTTCCCATTTCATCAACCGCAGCTCCTTGGTAATACCATGGAGCCAAGTTGGTACAGGGATGAAGAAGACATTGGGGTGTGTGTGTGTGTGTGATCTCATCAGTTTTGGAGGGCCAGGTATGCTAGTCCACCAGATCAATGAGAGAATCGCCAAGGGACACTGGATCCCACAAAGCATTCCGGAAACTAGTGGGATCCATGAGTCTCTGTGGGCAGGCATAAATTCATCCATCGCCTATGCAGAGAGGGATACTGAATCTCAGATGGGCCTTCGGGACAAAGTGCTCTGACCATGGCACTCTGCCTAAAAAGACCAAATTTACCCCCACATCAAAGATCAAGTCTAGCATGTGGCCTGTTTGGTGTGTGGGACCTGTTCTAACAAGGGAGAGTCCCAGTGACACAATGGAAGGCATGAGGTCCACTGCTTGTAGTGAAGAGGCCAAATCCACATGGGCATTGAAGCCTATCAGTCTGGGATACCTCAAGGCCCAGTCCAAGATGATCTCAAAAATATTCAGCAGGTATCCATCGATGCTTGTTCTGAAGTCCCCACAAGGCAGCCAGTGCACCAGCAGGATCGCCAAATTCTCCACAGCATCCCACATCAGGCCCACACAACCAATGCTGAAGATAGTTGAAACAGGGATTGTCCTATAAACCTCTCAAATTAGCATTGCTACTCACCCCCACCCCCAGCCCTTTGTTTGGGACTGATGCAGGATCAAGAAACTTGGGTGAGTCAGCTCTTTCAGGTTGACTGTTCTGCCCTCTGGCACCCAGGTTTCAGTCACATATGCCAGGTCCATTATTTTGCAACATCATGATCTTATTATTGATGAATCTGGCTTTGTACAGCATCAGTGACAGAGAAGGGCATATAATTCCAGCCCCACCACAGTCGTCTCTCAGGATGGGACAAAGGCTAGAGCAGGGGTAGGGAACCTGCGGCTCTCCAGATGTTCAGGAACTACAATTCCCATCAGCCCCTACCAGCATGGCCAATTGGCCATGCTGACAGAGGCTGATGGGAATTGTAGTTCCTGAACATCTGGAGAGCCGCAGGTTCCCTACCCCTGGGCTAGAGGGAGGTCAATCATAATCATATCTCAATCTCCCTCTGTCATAAAGTCTTCTCTCATACGTATCAGCCCCTTTGATATTACAACGGCCTCCCCCTTTTCTTCATTATGGTATGTCAGATAGTTTTATGAAGCACTGTTTTCCCGTTCTGTAATCCTAGTCCTACTGCATTATTTACTGGAGGTTTTAGCTGTCTGAATTGTTTATCACATATCAGAGTGCAGTCATCCCTCTTCTCTGTTTTCCCCTAAACCTGCTTTAGTATGATCCTTTCTGAAAGATTCTACTTAAAGTGGGTTTAGGAATGTTAGCAGGAAACAGTCCATGTGAGTCTTATAGCTTTAGAAAGAAATGGATACTGTTTATTATTACAGAAATCCACATTGAGAGAATAAAGGAAGAATATTTTATCTAATGGAGAGTGGGACATTTGTGATCTCCTAGTGGTCACTGTACTTCCTTTATTGTATTTGGAACCAGCTATTGCCATATTGATGGTTTATAGGTTCAGCCCAGCACAGCCCAGCCCAATTTTTGAAATGTGTGTGTGGGAGGGCATTATGAGGGGAAGGTTGATTATGCATTTTAATAGGGTTAGTTTGGGGGATGGGAATGGTTTTTAAAATAGTTTTATGATGGTTGTGGTGGGTTTTCTGGGCTGTGTGGTCGTGGTCTGGTGTTTTTTTTGTATCTGTAATCTGTAATAAGAGAAGTCTGGACACAGTGTATAACAGGCTTCTCTCTGTGATAACGCCTCTGAAGATGCCAGCCACAGATGCAGGCGAAACGTTAGGAACAAGATCTACCAGACCACGGTCATGCAGCCTGGAAAACACACAACAACCAACATTGAAAGTGATGCCGTTGGGGGGGGGGGGGTGAATCCACCCTGAAACAGCATCATTTTCAATGTTGTTTAAAATAGGGAGCCCAGATGCTCCCTTTAAGGTGGATTTAAAAGGAGAATCTAGGCTCTGTAGTCTAAACAATGTTAAAAGTGATGCTGTTTCAGGGTGGATCCCCCCCCCCCACCCCAAAAAGCATTACAAAAAGCATAGATGCTCCCTTTAAGGTGGATTTAAAAGGAGAATCTGGGCTCTGTAGTCTAAACAATGTTAAAAGTGATGCTGTTTCAGGGTGGATCCCCCCCACCCCAAAAAGCATTATTTTCAATGTTGTTTCAACTAGGGAGCCCAGATTTGTGAGTTGGTGCATGTGTTCAGATTTGTGAGTTGTGGCATGTTCTATAATGTGATTGTGACTTTGAGATGGCAGGGTGCAAAAAATTGTTCTTTGGTCGTAGTGGGGGAGGGTGGCCTTTGGTCATGGGGAGGCTGTCTACACCAGGGAGGGGGGCGCAAAACTCAGATTTTGCACCGGGCTCCATTTTCCTAGTGTTTGAATGGGAGACCTCTAAGGAATACCAAGGTCATGACACAGATGCAATGGGAAACTACTTCTGGATACCTCTTGCCTTGAAAACTATACAGTCACCATAGGTCAGTTGTGAATTGATGACAAAAAAGAAGTATCATAATCAGGAGTAGGGCATTAGTGATAAAGTAGCAGATAAGGAACGAGACTGAGGCTGTGGTTTTCAAACCAGATCTGAACTATCCTTTAAGTATTTTTTTCTTGCTTGGGTAAATTGAATTAAAATATGAATTTTAACAAACTGATCACAGAAAAAGCAATTCTCTACTTGTTAAAGAATCTCACTTTTAAGAAACGTCTTAAATATATTAGAGCATGGAAAGAAAAACAAATATGCTATGATAAAACTAGATGTATATAAAGCATTTGATACAGTAAGTCATGAATTTCTCTTCCAAACATTAAATAATTTTGGATTTGAAGAAAGATTCATAGACGTATTAAAAGAAGTATATAGAAACGCTAAGGCCAAGATAAGAGTAAACGAAGGTTTATCAGGAATAGTTAATATAAGAAGAGGTGTAAAACAGGGTTGCCCGTTGTCTCCGTCTCTATTTGTAATGGCAATGGAGTTCTTAGCAGATAGAATACGAAATAACGGAAGAATAAAAGGATATAAAATAAATAAGGAAGAAATTAAAATAAACATGTTTGCAGATGATGTATTATTGATAACAACTAATCCTGGGGATACAATGAAAGAGTTAAAAATAATTTTAGAGGATTTTAAGAAATATTCAGGGTTAACAGTGAATATGGACAAGACAGAAATATTAGGGGTGAATATAGAAAAGAAACAATTTAATAAAGAAATATTAAAGAAGAAAATTAAATATTTAGGAATTATAATTTCTACCAGAAAAGATAAGATGTATAAGTATAATTATGAAAATAGATGGAAAAGAATTCAAAATCAGATAAAAAGTTGGGAAGCAAAAACCTTATCTATAACGGGGAAGATAAAAGCAGTAAAGATGTGTATATTGCCTAAAATCTCTTATCTATTTAGAACATTACCAATGGAAATTGCTAAAAAACAATTTGAAGAATGGGACAGGAAAATAAAAGCATGGGTATTTAATAAAAAAAATGCGAGAGTGATGAATAAAATAGTATATATGCCAAATGATCTCCTAGGCTGGGGAATACCGAAAACCCAGGAATATTATGAGGCATTCCAGATAAAGAGCTTATTAGATATTAATGAAGATAATACCTCAAAATGGTTGAAATTTGAAAATGAAGTAAATAATGGAATAGGTAATCATGGTATTTATATAAATGATTATAAAAATGTAAAACATAGAGTAATAGGCCCAAGAAAAGTGAATATGGATATTTGGGAAAAATGGAGAAGTAAATGTATGCCTGGCATTCTGGATAGAGCCCCAGTGGTAAGCGTGACTGGAATAGAAGGTGAAAAAATTATAAGAAAATTGAAAGAAGAAGGGATACATAAAGTATCTGACTTAGTTCATGAAGGAGAAATTATATCATTACAAAATCTAATAGAATTGGGGGGGAGAATTGGCTGGCAATAAGATGGTTATGGGAAAAATTAAGGAAATATAGAATAAAAGGTGAATGTATAATGAATCAATGGCTAAGACTACATGAAACAATGAAAGGGAAGATTATAGGAGTAGTTTACAAGTACATGGTAGAGGATAAAGAATTTATGATAAGAACGTTGAAACAAAAATGGGAAAAAATAATTTTTTAGAAGAAGAAAAAATAGAAAGAATAATGGACAGTATGAAGAAGATAAAGATTGAAAAATATGTGGAACTAGAAAGAAAGGTTATACTTAAATGGTATAGAACCCCAATACAGCTAGCCTATATGATCAAAGGACTAAGCCCAAAGTGTTGGCATTGTGGAGAAAGAGGAGCATATTACATACATATGTGGATAGAATGTAAAGTAGTGAAAAAGTTTTGGGAGAATATTTTAAAATATGTAGAATTATTGATAAAAGTAAAAATTGATGTAAATAAAGAATTATTAATTGTGGGGATAACAGACGATATCAGAGTGAATAGAACCTTGGAACCAATGTATAAAATAATGATTAGAGCAGCACACGCAGTGTTGGCGTTGGGCTGGAAAGATAATAAAAAATGGACAGTTTCAAAATGGTTGGAATATATATGGGAACAAATACAGCTAGAGATATTTGAGAGACTGACAAAAAATAATTTATGGAAAGAAAAAATAGAAGATATCATGAAGATATGGACAGTGTTTGAAAAATGGATTGAAGATGCCGGATTTAACGAAGAGCCATGGAATAAGAGAATAAGAAGAATGAACCTCCTACTGCTTGCATGAAATAAACAATAGAAAGAAGGGGGGAGTGGGGAGAAAATGGAAAAAATGTATAGATGGAAGAAAAATATTAAATGTAACAAATGTTTTAATACTCTATACAATAAAAATTATTAAAAAAAGAATCTCACTTTTAAATACAGAAACTTTGTAAAATTACTCTCTTATAAGATCTATGTCAAGGAATAAAGTAATACGGTCAACAATGAACAAAATACCTGGACTGCTTGCATATTACCCAAATCCATTTCAAACTTCTCTGCAATTTCAGTTTTCAAACGCTCAATCGCTTCAGACTCCTGCTCCTCATCCTCATCTTCCATGTCATCTTCTTCTTTTGGAAACTCTTCTTCCAAAACTGCTTCAATGTCATCTTCTTCTTCTTCCTCTTCCTCCTCGTCGTCATCAGCAACCTCACCTTCAAGCCTAGCTTCAGAATACTAAAATGTGAAACACTTTGATTACTGAACAAACTTTTATAAAAAATAAATAGAAATAAATGAGGGCCTGCAAGAAACTCGCAGCAGTAGCTATCCCATCCTCCCATATTTTCTTACCCCTCTCCTTTCCCCCCACTCCTCTCAGTCTCTCTCTTTCTCACTCTTACTACCCCTTTCTTACTCTCCTCCATGCTAATCACTGACTCTCTATTTCTCTTCCTGACACCCCATCACGCTCTCTCTTTCTACCCCCCCACCATCATTCTATATCCTCTCCCACCCACCACCCACCCCCCTCAGCAGCAGCAGTGGCAGCAGTAGCTCTCCTGGAATCACAACAGATCTCCCAAACTACAGAGGTAAGTTGCCCTTGGGGTTGCCAGTTCCATGTTGGGAAATCCCTGGAGACTTGGGGTGGAGCTTGGGGAGAGTGAGGTTTGGAATGGGAAGTCACCTCAGCAGGGTATAATGTCACATGGTTCACCCTCCAAAGCAGCTGTTTCCTTCAGGGAAACTAATACCTGACACCTGGATATCAGTTGTAATTCCAGGAGATTTTCAGCCATCACCTGGAGGTGAAGTTTACTTGAAGGAACTGGCTGCTTTGGAGGGTACACTCTATGGAATTATACCCTCTATACCCTCCTCAGACCTACAATCCCTGGGCTCCACCCCTCAAATCACTAGGAATTTCTGAACCTTGTGCTGGAAACCCTATCTCCTTCCTACCCAGTATCCAACCTACCTTTATTTGGCCTTCTGTCTTTCTTCTTCTTTCTGGTCCTTCGTCTACTTTGGAACAGACTTTCTCCACAGTGGGGACCAAAGAAGCTTACATTATTCTCCTCTCCTTTTCATCCTCCCACCAATCCTGTGAGGTATGTCACTGGCCCAAAATTACCCAGTGAACTTTCACAGCAAGATAAGAACTCAGCAGTGACGTATTTGCCAAGGGTCATTGGGTACCCCATGTCCCCGGGCGCCCCCCCAGTGGAGGGCGCAAAAAATTCAAGTTTGTGTGTTTTTTGTATTTTTTAGTGTTTTTTCAGTTTTCGGCCTGCAGGAGGCACAGTTTTTAGGCTAGCAGCACCAAAATTTCAGGGATTTTTCAGGAGACCCTCCTGATGATACCACCCAAGTTAGCTGACGTTTGGTTTAGGGGGTCCAAAGTTATGAACTCACAAAAGGGGTGCCCCCATCCCCTACTGTTTCCAATGGGAGCTAATAGGAGATGGGGCCTACACCTTTGAGGGTCCATAACTTTGGACTCCCTGAACCAAACTTCACCAAACCTGGGTGGTATCATCAGGAGAGTCTCCTAAAGATACCCTGAAAGTTTGGTGTTGCTAGCTTAACTATTGCACCCCTGACAGCAGGCACATTCCAAAATTTCCCCAGATTCTCCTTTTAAATCCACTCCTTTGGCATGGACTTAAAGGGAGAATGTGAGGTCCCCAGTTTAAACATTGAAAGTGATGCTACTTCAGGGTGGGGGAGAATCTACCCCCAAACAGCATCAATTTCAATGTTGTTTTAACTGGGGACACCAGATTCTCCCTTTAAGGTGGAGTTAAAAGAATAATCTGGACTCCCTAGTTTAAACACCATTGAAAGTGATGCTGTTTGGGGGTGGATTCCACTGTAGGTGTTTCATGAGAGATGATGCTGACATTTGTTTGGTAAATGTTTTGCTGGGGTGATTTGTGAGAAAAAAACGTTTTTAGGCAGGAAATAAAACATTTTGGGCTAAAAGCCATGCAGAACTCCATGGAAGAAGCATTTTATTTGCTGCCTTAAAATGTTTTATGTGGTTTGAGCAGAAAGGCCTGTTTGACAATATCTCCATATTTTTTCTTTATTTTCAAAGCCTTTTGTAACCTGGAAGTCTCATATCTAAAGACCACATCTTCTGTTATGAACTCATGTGTCTGTTTTCTCTAGTTATCATTTTTGCATAGAGCACACTCACACTTTGGGCTGTTTTACTAGGGCATTTTCAGTCATTGCTTTTCTGGATTAGTCTACCAGAGAAGATTTAGAGGTCCTCTTTGCTCCCCACATTCAGGAAAGCTTATACACTGTTTTTCCTTCAAAGTACTTTTATTGGAGTCTGATACAATTTTTAGCTTGGAAAGGTTGGATGGGGTTCTTATTGTGGTTTGTTTGCGCTAATTTATTGTAATTAGTTTTTGGATAAAATAGTTTAATAATAAGTACAAAGTTGCATTAAAGCTCATATTTCAAAACACTTTTTAAGATAATATTTTAGCATAATTTTAATCTGTAACCCATTAATCTGTAACCCATAAATAACCCAATTCTGATCTGTTCTGTTGCTGATGTTTAAAAATATGTTAACCAATTTACAAATCTCATTTAACAAGTGACCTCAATGCTTTCTTTTAAAAGAAACCAACTATATTTTGGTTTTCTTACCTGTCTCCTTTTTGCTTGCATTGCTAGAAGTTCTATCCTTCTTTTGATAATTTGATCTTCCTGTTAATAAAAGGCCTTTAAGTATTTATTTCATTTTATTCTTTTAGCAATTGACACCCAAAAATTCTATTTCAAAGTTATTTCTTTTTTCCCTCGAAACAACACTGGATAATTAAAGACAGTAAGGAAGATTACCTTTAGTTCAGTCCCTACAGAAACCTACCCAGATCTTGTGGTACACACAGTCCATTCCTATTACAGCACTTAATTACATGAATTTGTTTAATAAAATAAGCAGCCACCCAGCTGCAAAAATAGTACTCGATTTTACCCTGGAACAATAACCTCTGTACACTAAGGGACTATAGTACAAAATCAGATGGAAGGAGCTTAGAAACGACAACATGTAAAGATATGCAGGACGTGGAAAGGAACTGAAATAGAGGGAAATCCTTATTCAGATTGCAGAGAGGAAAGAAAGATGATGCAAGAAATTCTTGTGATGATCTACTGTTATATCTGTCTACATAGATAATATTTTTGAAGCTTCTTTTGCTGGTCTAGCTAGAAATGCTGGAGACCCATTGAAGACCATCTGTGTTGCCAGATACATATTTACTAGATTAGTATGTAGTTTGAATTACATATCATTATACTGAAAATTGGCACTGAAAACTACCTGCTGTACACTTGTTTCTCTCCCCTGTTTTTCAGATGGCAAAGTTGGAGAAGCAGATACATTGGGATCTTCTTGTACAATTTCTAGTGCTATGCTTGGTCAATCTGAACCAACGTATCATTTTCTAAATAAAGAAGTGTACCTAGCTAGAACATAAAGTGCCAGATAAGTCTAATTTTATATAATTCCTGGAGATGTTAAGCTATAAACTCACAAGCAGACTATTTTAATCTATTATACAGTACATAGTTTCTGATAATAATTACCCTTATTTTTGCTTTCTCTTCTTTAATCTTCTGCTTCTTTTCCTTTTTCTGGTTTTGTTTGTCCTGCCATTTTTTCAAAAGTGTGGGAAGAATTCGATCAGAAACTTCATCTTCTTCAACTTCAAGATAAACTACAATGTCTGGACAAAGCCCACGCTCTGCTAAATATGCGGCTTCATCCACTGTTCGAGGAAAACCATCCAGTATAAATCCTGTAGATCTATATGAAAACAATAACTGATAATGAGCTTCATGACCAAGTAGGGATTAGATTCCAGATCCATCCAGTCCTAGTAGAGCATGCTAATGACTACTCTCCACTCTGGCTTCCTATGACACACAGCTCAGAGCTTTAGGTTGCTGATGTTTTGACTTTGAATTCAGGTACTCACAGGGTGGGCGTCGCCCCAGACCCCAGGTGGAGCCGTGTCAGAGGTGTGGCTGGGCCGTGGAGGGGGCATTCTGGGGGCGTTCCAGTGGCATTCCGGAGCGCAGTTTCCCCTCGGTCCGCCTCTGGGGTACCCACACTATGCCACAAACTGTTTTCTATAGCCCCCCATAGTTTTAAAGGGACTGCTGTTCAGGTAATATGCTCATATCCCAGCTGAGCATATGGAATTAGTAGTACAGTTAGTTGGATCGTGCTCACAGTGAGTTACTATGACCAGTGAACAGTTTTCATGGCTTCTTTTTAAAGGCTAGTGGCAACAATGGACAGTGGTGGCAGCTTGGAAGGGCCACACCTAATGTGATCAATAACCTTTTTAGTAAGTATTGTATATTTAGGGGGATATATCTATACTACTAATCTATGCAGTCTGATTTAGTGAAACATAATTATTTAAAATTCTGAATTGACATTCTGTTGTGGCTCATAAAAATTACAGTGTAACAAAAAAATTAATACACAAAGTACTAAAAATGCAATAACCATTCACCTCTAAAACAAAGTAATTAAACATTAAAAACTAATCTAAACAGAAAGGCATTGCAGTACCTATAAATTGCATGCCAGTCTGGGCTGCTGGAGTATACAAGATAATAACTGAAGGATAGCTGATAGCATCATGTCAGGCATTTTGTAGCATTCTTATAGCCTAATACACTAATGGTGCAGTACTGCAATCAAAGAGCTCTGCTCATGACCAGAGTTCAACCCCAATGGAAGTCAGTTTCAGGTAGCCGGCTCAAGGTTGATTTAGCCTTCTATCCTTCTGAGATTGGTAAAATGATACCCAGTTTGCTGGGAGTAAAGTGTAGATGACTGGGGAAAGAAATGTCAAGCCACTCCAAAAACATAGTCTGCCTAGCAAACGTTGTGATGTGAAGTGGGATTTTTTAAAAAACAGTAACATACTTTTATATACATGAGAGTTACCTGAAGGGTTCCTTTGTCCACCACTCTGAAACAACATTTTCGAGCACCCCTGCTGGCAGAGGTTCATTTTCTGCCAAGTTTGCCTTGATTGCCTCTTCTTCATCAGTTAATTGCAATTCTTTCTGCTGAAATGATTCAAAACACATGTTATTGTGCAATATTGCTTTTACCTGATGAAAAGAACAATGTGAAATTCATTAAATGATTTAGATGGTTTCTTCCTTGAAAGAAATTAGATGAAAAGAACAATGTGAAATTCATTAAATGATTTAGATGGTTTCATCTAATTTCTTTCAAGGACTATACAATGCTTCTGATTGGTGAATTCTTTTGCAGAGTGGGAAATATCCTATTTCTTCCTTTCTCACTCCACTGAGCAAAGTTTGAACCTGTCGCACTCTGGCCTGTTCAATAACAAGACTCTGGTTTCAGTTGATTTCTTTATTACGCAACAGCATCAGGAATAGCCAGACTTAAGCATAGCCAACATTGAAAGCACCATTATACCCCACGTCACCTATACGTCCTTTCACCCTGCCCTGCTGATCAGTTCTGAGGGGGGGATGGAAGGAGTAACCGCCTTCCCTTACTAGGGTCAAAAGAACCTACATTCCACACTGTTGAGAGAGCTGCGATAGCAGGTGACTAATGAGCTGATAATGGGTCTGAGAAAAGGAAAGCAGTTTAACTGAGTGGAAGGGGGATGAGTCTGAACACAAGCAGATGCCTAGGTCCCAGGTGGAAGGTGAAACATTGCAGGATCAAACAGAGACTGATCATGTCAGAAGCCTTCCTCTGGCCCAAGAAAACTTCCTCCAACTTAAGTGACTCTTCAGTTGGAGGAAGAGCCACTTAAGTTGGAGGAATGTTACTTAGGCTGAAGGAAGGGTCCTTGGAGGACTGTTAGATCCATTTCTGTATTTCACATATAACTATGAATAATCAAGCAGGTTCAATGTATTCCTTTGAGCTTCCCATGAGGTAAATTTATATGACAGATATAAATGTTGAAAAAAACCTCCTCTTCCACCATCTAACACTGAAACCATTTTAAGCCTCATTTAGCTCTCTCTATTTAAAATAGGATCATTATGCTGCTATGTTCAAAGTCACAACTATGATATGCACTCTCTTTCCAAACCAGAAACAGGCTGCATTATTATTATCTGATTTAAATAATAACAACTAGGAAATAAGGACAGTCCTCTGGGTCAGATCAGTGGTCCATCAATCCAGCATCCTGTCTCATACAATGGTCAAGCAATTACTCTGAAAGGCCAACAACAAAGCACAGAGGAGAGGCTTTCTCCTGATGTTGCCTCCAGGCACTCGTATTCAGAGGTTTACTGCTTGTGAATGTGGAGGTTCATCTAATCAACATGGATTATCCTCCACTGACAGACCAATCCTAGTCTGCCTAATCCTATTTTAAAGCTGTCCATCACTTATCTTTTGGCAGCAAATTCCACAATTTAATAATCTGTTATGTAAAGAAGCATTTTATATTGTCCTGTCCAATATATATTGCATCTTAGTATTTAACCTTCTGCCGAGGAAGATATTCTAATATTACCTCTGGAGATCGCTTTTCGTCTTCGCTCTCCATTTCAGTTTCAATTGCACTGTCAGGAACAAATGTCGGGGATCCCCCCATCTCTTGCATCCCAGCAGCCTCTTCCTCATCTTCTTCTTCAGTTTCTGGTCCAACTCTGGTCCCGGTTTTCAGCATGATCAATTCTTGCAAACGTTCTTCAAACTGAATGTGGAAAATTCCTAGCTTGTTTGCTAACCACCGAGCACACACTGTTTTACCTGATCCATGAGAACCTAAGAGACATACCCTAAGAGGGGGAATCTGAAAAATAAATATATTAATACATTTTTGGGTTGGCGTGTATTTCTGACTAATAAGGTTTACCACTGAATACCTTGTTAAAAATTCTGAGATATTTTACAGGTAATATGAAAAAGACCTCTCAAAAACAAATAATGGTTGTTGATATAGTAATCAGTATTGATGGCAAAGTTAATGATGGATAAAGATCAACACATGGGCTCTTTGGCAGGCGATCTAAGAAAAAACCAAGAATAAAAGGGCAAGAGCTAGGCTTGTGAGCTACCCAGATTTGTGTGCGCTCATGCCTCAGAGTCTTTTTCAGCGACAGAAAGGAACTGTCATGACATCCTTTGCTCAACCCAGTGACTTTGCCTTCTTGGGTCAGGAGCAGTGACCAAGAAGGAACAGAATCATCAGGGAGAGCCTAACACTGCAAAGGTGCATGCTGCCAATGTTCCAGCAAAGCCGGATGTCCCCTGTCCAAGCTTTGCCACCAGCCCCTCTGATAACCAACAGGATGTGAACCCAGACTCAGAACCCCCTAGAAAATGCACTTACTCTGCAGGAATGTTGGCAGAAGGCCCAGGTCAAGATGACCCAAACAAGATAAGTTGCTCCACTGGTGGCATGTAATCCCATCCCAGAGCCAGGCAGTAAGAACAGTAATTCATGGCAGGATATTAGCCAAAGCACAGGCCACCACAGGAGCTTACCAACTACTAATTGGGCAACTAAGTCTTTCCAACCCATTTAGGCTGAGGCTTAGGAAGGTTGCCTTGTTGGATCAACCAGTCCACTAGGCCCAAGCTTCTGCCAGATCCAGTTCCTGGCTGCCAGTACCTATTGATATTCCCAAGCTTTGCTATCTACACCTGAGGAACTGCTTCAGAGGAAAGCTGACTGGCCAGCTGGCCAAGACTGGTGCAAGTATTAGGACCTGGTCTTCGTTCCAGTTCTGGATCACTCAACAATCAGCACCTGCTGCCTGTTACACTTCAGGATACAGTCCTTGATCTCACACAAGTCAAGCACTTGCTCTAGTTTTGGCACACAAGTCCAGGTCTGGATTTTGAGTATGGCCAGTTATGGGCCCAGCTTGGCTGTGACATTATCACCACTTAGTGTTAAGGCACGAGTCACTAACTGAAATATTAGATGTATTAGATTCAACCTCAGTAGCATCTTAACACCAGTAAGATTTTTGGGGTATAAGCTTTCAAGAGTCACCAGTTACTCTTCACCAGATACTCTCAAAATCTTACAACCACCAAAATCTGGTTGGTCTCTAAGGTGCTGGACTCAGATGTAGCAGTTTTATTTCAGACCAACATGGCTACCCTCTGAACTATCAAGTGCAACTGCCATTCTTCATGCTGATGTAATTACTTACATATTATTTTGTAGTCTTCCTAAATTTCCTGAATTGAAACTGATTTGTGCAAATCACAAATTAGCCAAGATAGATTTGATTTAGGCCATTTTTTGTGATACATTAAAATCCTGATCTATTTCAACACTTGCATCTTGTAAAGAGCTCTTTTGTAAAATCAGATATATTACTATGAAAGAACACCGACACGTATTTGGACAAGATCATGTAATCAGAAACATAGCTACAGAAAATCGTGCCTGTGGCAAGCACTGAAATTGCATCCCCCACCCACCCCGAACATTGCCCCAGTGAACTCTCCACAGTGGGGCAGTGGAGTCCAGGGGGAGCCAAGCACCTCCAGTTGTGTTAACTGAAAGACAGAAAGAGGCTGTGACCCTCCCTGTCCCCTCTTACGACACTTATGCATATAATCATATATATCTCAAATTTGTAACACTGGCATATGAAACATTTTGAAAGCTTTTCATACTTTTAATGGCTTATTGTGAGACACATAAATGTCAGGATTTTCCAAAAATTTGTCTCTGTTTTCTGAAGTTGAAAAATAATAGTAACTATCTTGATACTTGGCTCCATTTTCATAACTTCCTGGGTAAAGAATAAAGTTTTCTTTTAGAATCACTGGACAAAAGTGTTTTGTGTCTCCCATGCGCCTCTTCCTCTCAATAACTTTTTCTTCATCCTAAAAAAGGCAAAATATTTCTGAGACCATTACACATTTATTTCACAAAATGGTCCTGATCCAGGCCAAGACAATAGCAGAAAGTTGGGCACTCCATGCTGCTCTCACAAAGTCTTCTCCTCACCTCAGCTAGGATAACTGTTATCACTTGCAAGCAGGGAGGGAAATCAAATAGTGATTTGATTGAATCAGGCAACCCCTCCTCCCTCACCTCAACCTCTGGTGATGTATGCTGTCTGAGCAAATGCCTCAAATGCCAGCTGCAAGATTTACCAAGGTTGTATCCTTCCTGTTGATGCCTGGCCACCCCGCCCCTCTTTTAACAACCTTAATTTCACAGGGGACTTGCACATGCTCATTTTCCAAGTGACTGCACAGAGACCATAACAATTAACCCCTATTCCTCAACAGCGGCCTTTAGTGTTCCCAGAAGAGATCTACATATGGGAAACTGTTCCTGCTTGGAGATAGCTCTTAATGGATGTGGAGTAATCCATCATTAGTGGATTGTGCTTCTGTGAAGCAATCCCAAGAATCATAGGCACCGCTAATTTTAGAAATCTTTTAAAAATTTAATTTATAGTCTGTCTTTCTTCACTGGCAACATACACAGGGTTCCACGGCACTCTCCCATCAAGGCACTGAGAAGTTCCAAGCCTGCTTAGCTTCAGCTTGGTTGCTGAACCGCATTTGCCTTCAGCTCAGGCCTTTGGGACCATTTATGTCCTAATAAATAGAATGAAACATGCATAACAGCGTTCTTTGGCACACCAGTATTCTCCAGATAATGGTTTGGATGGCCAAATTTTCTACCAAGTACATATTCTAGGGAATATATCCACAGTTCTTATGCAAAATGTGAATTCTTCCAGACTGCAGCACAAACACCCATTCCACCTCAAATGGGCTGTTATTGTGGCGTGTAGTAGTAGATTTGGCTTCAACTTCCTAGCCCTGAAGTGAGGTAGGTGCCGTAATGTACACTGGGATTTCACTGAAAGGACCTCAGAATATGCATTGATAATGTTTTGCTAGACAATGTCTATTATTTGAGTATTTCAAGACAAATACAGTATATTTTTACTACACAAAATATTGAACAAAAATCCAAAATCCCAGCACTCCTTTATAACACAAAACAGGGGTCCCCAAATGATGCCTGTTGGTGCTATGGCACCCACCAACTTTTTTCCTGGTGCCCACCAAGTGAATTAGGTGGGACGGGTGCCCAGCAGGACTTCTGGTTGATTGTGCACATGAAAAGGCATTCTGTTAAACAGAGCTTCTGCCTGAAAAGTTGAAGAGTTACTATCACAGCTACGCATAACCTCGCTCCCTGACATATTGTGGTTGGCTCTGCCTCCTGTGGCAATCATTTGTGATCATACCGACTGCCCTGTGTCAAATTTCCAAAGGTGCCTGTACGCTCAAAAAGATGGGAGACCCCCGACATAAAGGGTACAGACAGTTGTTTAAAATGCAATATGTTTTGGCTCCAAAATTTGAATTATTATTATTATTATTATTATTATTATTATTATTATTATTATTATTATTATTATTATTATTATTATTATTATTATTATTATTATTAATTCAATTTGGTATACCGCCCCATCCCCAGAGGGCTCTGGGCGGTGTACAACATCAACATAAAATACTAAATTAAGCCACCAGAAGCATATTGCTTACTTCCTCTTCTTCACTTTCAGCATCATCTTCCTCTTCTTCTTCCTCTTCCTCCTCTGCCAGCGCTTCTGTTTCAGCCTGCAAATCATCTTGTTCTTCATCTTCATCTTCCTGAGCTATTTCCCAGCCCTGATATTTAAGAGGTCCTGTAAAAAAATGAATTAATATTTAAAGTATGTAAACATCATCAAGTCCTTTGACATGTTGAAGACAATTCCAAAGTGAATTGATTGCTCAGTTGGAGACAGGAAGCGCTCCTATTCACCTTCCTGACTTTTCCATCCTTGTCCTGCCCTGACCTAGCCACAGTTATCCATGCCACTGTCACCTCCAGACTGCATTACTTTAATTCACTATGTTGGGCTCCTCTTAAAGCTGATCTGGAACCTGCAATTGGTCCAGAATGCGGCGGCAAGACTGCACATTTCTCCTGTGCTGTGCCAGCTGCACTGGTGGCTGCTAGAATGCTGGATTAGATTCAAGGTTTGGATGTCAACCTTTAAAGTTCTGAACAGTCTGGGACCCTCATATCTACTGGACCGCATCTCCCATATCTACTGGAACCCCCCCACCCCCCACCCCGCCGCCCCGGAAGAACATTATGCTGTTTCAAA
The DNA here is from genome assembly GCF_021028975.2 of Sphaerodactylus townsendi. Taxonomy (NCBI): domain Eukaryota; kingdom Metazoa; phylum Chordata; class Lepidosauria; order Squamata; family Sphaerodactylidae; genus Sphaerodactylus; species Sphaerodactylus townsendi. The sequence continues at coordinate 122,171,371 of NC_059425.1, read as the reverse complement.
AGCAACCTTTTGGAGGACTCTGGCCCAAGAGAAATCTCACTGGCCTCAACCAGGGCCAGGGCTTTACCTAGTGGAACTCTCTGCCATTTGAGATCAGGGCCCTGAGAGACATGGTACAATTCTGTAGAGCCTGCAAGGCAGATATGTTCTGCCAGGCCTCCTCCCACCCTTTCGTCTTTCCCTGTCCTCTCCCTTCCCCCTTTCATTTTTTTTTGTCTCGGTTTATGCTAAGTTTACTAGCTTATTAAATTTTACTTTCCATTGGAGATTGCATTGGAGAGTGAAATGGAGAAAGGAATGGCACCAAACTTTTTTGTATTTTGAAATAATTATTTGATTGCCTGATTTTAAATATCTAAACTGTTTTATTGTATTATATATTAGTTATTGACTGTATTATGTTGGATGAGATATGTTATATTGATTATGTGTAAGCTGCCCTGAGCCCAGTTTTGGCTGGGGTAAGGTGGGATAAAAAATTAAATAAAGTAAAAGTAGAGTAAAATGTATAACAGACTTTTTTTTTTGCTGTCAAGTCACAGCCGATTTGGGTGATTCCATGGGGTTTTCAAGACAAGTGATATTCGGGGTAGTTTGCCAATGCCTGCCTCTGCGTCATGACACTGATATTCCTTGGAGACCCCCACATCCAAATACTAACTAGGTCCGGCCCTGCTTGGCTTCTGAGATCTGACAAGATCAGGATAGCTGGGGCTATAGAAGGGACAGTCTAGGTAAGGGCAGCTGTTAATGCCTTGAAACAAAGCTGAATTACTAAGGTCAACTTAAGTTTAGTGAATATTCAAAATGCAATTAAGAATCCAAAGAGAAGGACTGCAACTGCAACTTGCCACCAGCAAACTATGATACTCTCACCTGCTCAGATAGTTCAGGATATACAGGTATACCTTGGCAGTCTCTATTAGAGATAGCTATTCTCCTTGTTGAATGACTTACACAATTGCTTTTAGGATTATTTTTGGTGGTTTTTCATTGGTGAAGCCTTGTCTTTGGAATGCCCTCCCCTTTAAGGCTCACCTGATTCCTACTATACTATCCTTAGATAGCTGGAAGGCCCAAGGGTGGGCTTGGCTGGCAACCTCAATCTTGGCAAGGGGACAAATGTGTCACAAAGACTCTACAAGTACAAGTAACCCTCTGTGGATCTGAGCAATCCACTTGTCTGTGGAAATGGACTCCTAGGTTTAACAGAAGTGTTGCCGACACTTCCTGCATAGATGGTGAAACCGTGTTTATACCAGAAGCAGATGGCAGATCTGCAGTCTCTTGACATATTTTGGCTGGAAGGGTCAGGAGATGAAATGTGGTCTAGAGGGCTTGCTGTCAATCTTTTTAGTAACAGATGGCATCAACCTTGTTTTATCTTTAGACTTCACTGGGATGTCTTTAAGAGCAGACTTTCTAAAAAGGTTATCTCTCTGGGCAGCAATCCCTACTAAATCACGTTTGGATGTTGGATCCATATTCCAGTATCTCAATTAGAGGTGGTGTGTGGCACAGCGATACTCAAGTTGTAATCTGCCTGCTTTTTTTTTTTGGCCTCAGTTTCCAATCCCGTAAGGCAGATTCTGCTAATAAGTGATTGGCAGTTTTATTCCCCACTACAGAAGATTGCTTGCTTCACTGTAAACCATTTCTTGCATCTCAGAGAATGCGTAAGACTCAGGGCATTTGGAGGGTGTATGCACAACGGCAGACCTGTGAGCATGTCATTCCAGTCCTCTCCTGCAAGGGTGGCTATTGAACTAGTTAGCTGGTGAGGTACAGGGAGCTGTTCTTGGGGCATTTGGGGGTCAGATATCTTTGCAGAATGTCATGACCTTTACTAACTTTTGTAATTTTTCAGTTGGAGAAAAGAAAAGAGACAGATAAAGAGAGGTAGAAAGGTGATTGCTGTTAAATGGGAAGTTGCTGTCTTTCCACCAGAGACTGTCACTTGCCTCTCCCTTGCCACTGTGCCACCACACAGGTGACTGCACAGCACTCGAGGTTAGTTGTCTCCTGGAGCAGGCAGGGAGTAAACCCTTCAAGCCCTTTGTGCACTCCTGCTCAGGCAATGAAGAGAATGTATGATAAAATGGAAATAAATAATAAGGAATACTGTCTGTTGCATATGAATGACAGCTACATCAGATGCTTAATATTGCATCAAGGCATCTGCAGCAACCTTCTAGTGATTACTATTACTGTTGACACCTAGTGAAGAAATGGTTAAACATCTTAATTTTCCAGAAAGGTACCATCAAAATGCTCGCAGCTGTATTGGGTTCCCTCATCTAGTCAAGGTCATTCTGAATTAATTGGAAAGATTTTTCACAGCTGTGGAGTGTTCTGAAGGGTGGGGGTCTTTTGCTTTTTCTGGTTGGGAGGGGTATTTGCTCTTGTTCTGGATTGTTCTGTCAGAACTGCCCTTAGATTGGTTAATAAGGGTCACCAGACCATGGTCTGCTTTTTCTAGAAATCCTTTGTAATGTATCAGTAGTCATCCCTTTCCACTTAGCTTTTTCATCCCTGCTTCTTGTCACTGCCGAAGGAACTTTGTACATGCCCATTAAGTCTTACAATGCTGAACATCTAAACTGATGAGGACCAGTAAACATGAAAGTCAGCTAGCTTCTTTGTTTTCATTCCAGTTGTCCCAAGCTACAATTCTGCTGTTTAAAGAACTTTTTAACATTTCTTTCACTAAAGCTTTATTTTAGTATTTACTATTTGAGTTACTGGCCAGATGCAAAGATCAAGAATGGCCAAGGTCTTTTGTTGTCATACACCTCCCCATGTTTACTGTCCAGTCAAGGAGCAAACATAGGACATTTTTGCAGCATATGGAGACAGGCTACAAACTGGTCAGGGTCTCCTTTAAAGCAAGTTTTGTGAGGCTTTAAGGACCACAATAGGCTGGGTTGAAGGATGAATTTCTTGTTGACCACCAGGGAGGCTTTGTTGGGGATCACAGGGCCTGCATGGAGGAAAGCCTTGTGAGACGAGGAACTCAGCAAGGGGAATTGTACAAGACTGTGCAAAAAAAGTTGGCTTTTTAATATTTATATTGCTATAGTCTAACATGGATGTTCTTCCAGAATTTTTCAATTTCTTTTTCTACCTTGACAGAAAATCAACAAAGCACATTACTTACTCTTCATGGCTCGATCACTTGTATCAAGCAGCATCTCTGGAGTCTGTCCTTCAATTTCAATATCAGCAATTTGAACTAAAGGTGCCTCTGTGACCACTGGCTCCAATTTTTGCCAAAGATTCATGAAATGGCTGATTTTGTTTTTTAATGGCTCCATTTCTAGCACATCTGGGAAACCATCCTCAGGAAATTCAGGAAGCTTGATTCCTGAACAGATTAAGGTGCATTTTAGAAAAACGCTGAAATTATTCTAGTATGAGTCATCTATTCCTGTCACATTCTTCAAATCTATCCTTTCCACACAATTTTATCTTAGCTGATTTCTTTTTCTTACGATCTTAGAATCATATTTCGCAATTATCAGGTCTATTGTGTCGATTCTTTATTCACTAATATTGCTTAAGTAAAATGGAAATAAAGATCACTATATGGTTATTTAATAACACAGCAAACAAATGCAGATGTTTACAACAGACCTGGGCTGTTTCCACAAGGCAATGATTCTCCATGTAGGTCTCATTGATACTGCCAAGGCAGGGACGTTCGGGGAGGGGGGCAAGGCCACACCTCCCCTAGCCCCGCCCCCAGCCTCAGTGCTTATAAAAGCAGCTCTCCAATGCCATGGACAGCAGACTCCCCTCCCCCCCCCCGACCGGTCTCCCAGCCAGCAGCTGGCAGTCCCTTCTGCCCTCCCCTCTGGGCAGCTGCTGTGATGCTGGAATCCACCCCCAAACAGCATCATTTGAAATTGTGTTTAAACTAGGGAGCCCAAATTCCTCTTTTAAGTCCACCTTAAAGGGAGAATCTGGGTCCCCAGTTAAAACAACATTGAAAGCTATGCTGTTTTGGGGTGGATTATCCCCCAACCTGGAACAGCATCACTTTCAATGTTTAAACTGGGGACCTCAGATTCTCCCTTTAAATCCATGCCAAAGGGGGTGAATTTAAAAGGAGAATATGGGGAAATTTGGGGGGTGCCTGCTGTCAGGGGTGCAATTGTTAAGCTAGCACAGTGGTGGCGAACCTTTGGCACTCCAGATTTTATGGACTACAACTCCCATCAGCCCCTGCCAGCTTGGCCAACTGGCCATGCTGGCAGGGGCTGATGGGAATTGTAGTCCATAATATCTGGAGTGCCAAAGGTTCGCCACCACGGAGTTAGCAGCACCAAACTTTCAGGGTATCTTTAGGAGACTCTCCTGATGATGCCACCCAGGTTTGGTGAAGTTTGGTTCAGGGGGTCGAGAGTTATGGGCCCTCAAAGATGTAGCCCCCATCTCCTATTAGCTCCCATTGGAAACAATGGAGGATGGTGGCACCCCCTCTGGGAGTCCATAACTTTGGATCCCCTACACCAAACCTCACCAAACTTGTGTGATATCATCAGGAGAGTCTCCCAGACAATCCCTGAAATTTTGGTGCTGCTATCCTAAAAACTGCACCCCCTGCAGGCCAAAAACTGAAAAATGCTTTAAAAATACAAAAAAACACTAACAGGGCCGAGTTTCAGACATGTAATGGGGGGGGGGGGGTTAAACCCAGGAAAAAAAACCCTTACCTACGTCCTTGTGCCAAGGTAGAGGCATTCACAGTGGCAAAGGAATATCCACATAGCAGATTTTCTCCCCATCGCCACTGGAAGGCTTAAAAATCAACAGGTAACTGCTAGATTGCTATAGTGCAATCATATTATAATGATCTATTACCACAATATACTGATTCCTAGCTTTCATTTAAAAAAACAACACTGGTCTTTTTCATTGCAGAGATATAAGAGGGAAAGGGTACCCCTTATATCTTGCTAATAAAAAGCATTGGAGATTTACTTTTTCTTTTTACATAAAAAATGTCATAGACCAACCCCTGGAGAGTGAGAAGTCCTCAGAGCTTGGTGGAGGAGAGCTCAGCCAGCTAGAACCCCAACAGGGCATGTGGTCAAGGGGGCTTTCCCCACTCACCTTCTGCTGCGCGCTACTCGGGGAAAGTAGCGCGGGGTCCAATGGCGCTCCCCACTTGCAAGGGCAGCAACCACGCAGCGGCCCCATCGCTGCCGCTCTTGCACCACCTCAGCGCGCGTCATTCCTGGCGCTGAAGAAACGGCACCTTTTGATGACCCAGCGCAGAGCGCGGGGTCGTGGGGAACCTCGAGAGCGCGCCAGGAATGACGTGCGCTGAGGGGCGCGCTGAAGGGGCGCGAGAGTAGTCACAGGTATTTCCAGGGGATTGATGGCTGGCTTCTCCCCCCAGAACAAAAATCAATGATAATGAGCCTGCGCAATAGCGATATGAGAAATATTAATATGAAACTAGCAGGGCCCAGCCACGTGTTGCTGTGGCTTATTGTGGTGAAATGGGAAAGGAACAGTAGAAGCAAATCAATTGCAGAGGCCAGCAGTAAGTGCTCATGCAAACACACAACCTGATACTGTGCGATGTCAGTGATGTGTGTGCCCGCATTCCTTGGGGGTGGGGGGAATGGAAAGGCACCCCTCCCACACATCTAGGCTGGCTGGTCATGATCCTTTACCTGGGAGTAAGTTTGGTTGGTGGCAATGGGTGTCGCTTCTGAGGAAACCCTCTGAGGGGCGCGACGCAGTCATTCAAAGTATGTCACGGTTGCTGTACCAAGCTTGCTCCTGAGTAATGTCTGCCTGGTTTTCTTAACTGTAACCGCAGGGTGAGCCCAGGGAATCTAGGGTGCTCTGGCCCCTCCCTCCTGTCCCTTTGCATGTCAGCTTCCCCCTCACTCTCTTTCCTTAACTCACTTCTCTTCCTTTGTATGCCACTCCTCCCTCCTTTCCTTTTTTCCTCCTCGCTTAGGTGGGTGGGTCATATCAAGATGCTGGGCCCCCTGCCTCCCCCCCCTTGCATGCCACCCCTCACTGTTTCCCCTCTCTCACTTCTCTTCCCTTGCATGCCTCCCGCTCCGTCCCTTTCCTCTCCCTCCCTCTCTTCCCTTGCATGCCACCCCTCCCTCTCCCTCCCTTCCGTCTCCCTCGTGTGTGTGTGTGTGTGTATGTGTTTCACTTCCACTCAAGTTACTGCCTATGTACTGTTTCCACTGCTCCTATCTGGCCGTCTGAGTGAACATTCTAAGCAGCATGAACATTCTAAGGGTGACAGTTACACACAGGCAGCTGCATGTCCTTCACCATGGAGCGCCAGGAAAAAGGCATTTTACCTGGGCCAGGTGTGAAATTTCAGGTATGTGAACATCTAAGAACACTCTTGCCTGGCTGACTATAGTGGCTGGGAATTTTCAGAGGAATTGGCCCAGCAGTTACTGAGGTATACTATCATCAACAAAAACACTGTTAGCTTTATATATATAGAGATTTAAAAGGCTAAAAAAAAGGCCAGCAATCCTGTGATTGATGAGGAACAACCTAGAAGTGGGGGCAGGAAAGCCATGTATGCGGTGTAGCAGGCAGTGGGGCATCTCCTTGTGTTTAAACCAGGAAACTTGAGGAGACCCCCACTGAGAATGCACTGCGGAGTGAGAAGTGTCACGAAAAGCAGTCCATACATAATGAACCTCTGACTATAAAAAAGCCTCAGAAACCCCACCAGTAGCATGAAAGGAAACAGTGGCGGCAGGGGGGGGGGAGGGGCTGAGACGTCTCAGCCTGTGTGGCTGGCATCTCCTAAAATGTGAATCTTCTCATTGACATGGCATCCAGATTTTCAAATTTGCTGCAATCTTTCCCAAACCTAAACGGCTATGATCTTCAGGCAAAGAAAATAACATTTCAAAAATATTCTCTCAAACTAGGTTTGGGAAAGATTGCATGTCCTTGAAAAATTCCAGGATAAACCTGGAAAGTGGGGTCAACATCATGTAGATGCTCCAAAAACAAAAACAACGCTCTCTTGCTCTCTCTCTCTCTCTCTTCTCTCTCTCTCTCTCTCTCTGCTTCAGTTTAAATGTCAAACCAGAACAACAAATATCTGAGAAAGCAACCTGGGACAACTAATACAAAAATGTAATTACAACACAAACAAAAAATGCTTGGCTTCTAACCCAGGTCAGATTCAGTATCTTTCATCTCCTGCAGTTGTTCAGATGAGTGCAGCTCTGTTAGTCCTTCAGTTTCAAAGTATTCTTCAGATTCTATTAGAACAAGCATAGAAAACTTTATTGTAGGAAAATCTCAAAAAGATTTCAAAATATTAAGGGAATATGTATCATTTAATTACATTTCTATAAAATTTATTTTTAATCACATAGGTATCATCCAATAACTCACTCCCAGTAAAAACGTTACCTAAGAGACAGGGGACACAACGAGAACTAGAAGAGTTTCCAAACATTTCTCTTTCCACAGCAGCAAAGACAGAGCTGGGAAGGAGATGTGACTGAGCGGTAGGTACCTGCTTGGCATGCAGAATATGCTTGCTACCTTCAGCTAAAATGATCCGGCAGAAGGTGATCTAAAAGACATTGATCCAAGTTCCTGGAGAGCTTCTGCCAGTCAGAATAGACAGCACTGATCCTGATAGAGGCCAACCATCTTATTCAGAATAAGGCAGCTGCATGTATTCAATAAAAGCATATAAAAACCCAGCAGCATAAAACATTTGACAGTTTAGAAGATACTCATAATTGTCTTCATCCTAGAAGCAAATTGTAAAACCCCACTGTTAAAAGCCTGGGGAAAAAAAGATGTTTTGGCTTGAGCCATTCTCTGCCTGCCCCACAGCTTGCTTGCTGAAGTCTCAACAGGCCTTTGTCTTTGCTGGTACTCCTAACTCTGCCCATCAACTCCTTCTTAAAGGCACAGATCTTATTTATTTTATTTTTATTTTATTTTATTCTATTAAATTTCTATACTGCCCTTCCCCAAAGGGCTCAGGGCGGTGTCCATCATTCAAATAACAGTTAAAATCCATTTCAACCCAATCCCAGTTAAAACCATATACAAATTATAAAATTCAAAGTCCCGATGGCGATTAAAATTATTTCCCCTTCCCCCTTCCTGCCCCCCCCCCACGGGAGGCCAGATTTTTCCACAGAAGTGAGATATTATCCCGGCTGGCCAAATGCCTGGCGGAACAGGTCCATTTTACAAGCCCTGCGGAAACTCTGTATGTCCCGCAGGGCCCTGATCTCACTTGGGAGCCTGTTCCACCAGGTAGGGGCCAGGGCTGTAAAAGCCCTGGCCCTTGTAGAGGCCAGCCGGATCACTTTGGGGCCAGGGATCACCAGGGAGGTCCGGGCCTCCCGAGGAGCCGGGAGGGGCCTAGCAGGGCGATATAGGGAGAGACGGTCCCGTAGGGTATGCTGGTCCAAGGTCACGAATAGCTTTAAAGGTCAAAACCAGAACTTTAAACATGACTCCGGTGCTCGATCGGGCAGCCAGTGTAGTTGGTACAGGACCGGAGTAATCCGGTCCCTAACAGATGTTCCTCAGCCATCAACCTGGCTGTCGTGATTTTGTAATGAAGCTTCCACTTCCGGATCATGGCGTATAAAGGTAAGCCGCTGTGAGAGCGAAGCTACAATAGTCCAACCTAGAGGTGACTTTTGCATGGATCACTGTGGCCAGATCCGAAATGAGTGTAGGGGGCCAGTTGTCTAGCCTGCCGCAGATGGTAGGTCCGCCGCCTTTAGCCGCCTGGGTGACCTGGGCAACCAATCCATAGTGATGGGTCCAGTATCACCCCTCGAGGTTTTTGGCTAATCCAGGTTAATGTTAATGCCTCGCCGTGCAGCGAGGGCAGACTAAAGGTCACTGGACACCCTCTACTCCAGCTAGCCACATGACTTCCATCTTTGTAGGGTTCAACTTCGTTTAATTTCGCACTCAACCAAATCCAGCCATGGCATCTAAACAACGCTGGAGAGCATCAGGAGCCGAGGTCGGGTGGCCCTCCATTGTGAACAACAAGAGCTGGGTGTCATCAGCATATTGGTGACACCGCTATATTCCAAAACTCCGGACTAAATCCTACAGGGGGTGCATATAGATGTTACACAGCATCGGAGAGAGTATCGCTCCTGGCGGCACCCCACACATGATGTAAGGCGTCGCCCAGAGATCCTCACCCCCCGACGCTTACCTGCTGTCCCTGTGTCTTGGAGAAATGAGGTCAGCCAATTCAAGGCTGAACCCCGAATCCCAATACCAGTGAGGCGGTGGACCAGAAGGTCATGATCTACTATGTCAAATGCTGCAGTGAGATCTAACAACACCAGCAGCGCCGACCCGCCTCTATCCAAGTGCAGCGGGAGATCGTCCACAACGGCAACCAACACCGTCTCAGTTCCATGACCAGTGCGGAAGCCGGACTGAAAGGGATTCAGTACGTTTGCATCATCCAGGAACCCTTGGAGCTGATCCGCTATCGCTCGCTCACTTACTCTTACCCAAGAATGGTAAATTTGAAACTGGGCGGTAATTGGCTGTATCCCTTGGATCCAAAGACGGTCTTTTTTTTAGGAGCGGGCGGACTATCGCCTCTGGCCGTAATTTCAGGGAAAACTCCTTGCTCAAGGGAGCTGTTGACTATATCCAACAGGTGGCTTCGAAGCTCCTCCCTGCTGGCTTTCACCAACCAGGAAGGGCACGGGTCAAAAGGACAAGTGGTAAATCGTACAGCATCCAGGGTCCTGTCCACATTCGTTGGGTCAAGTAAGCTGAAGTGGTCCAAGAAAGAACCCAAAGATGGCCCAGGGATCTCTAGTTCACATACTGTATCAACTGTGGCTGGCAGGGATTGGTGGAGGGACAAGACTTTGTGCGTGAAGTAGTCCGCAAATGCCTCACAGCCTAATGCCAATTTATTATCTTTGGGACCTATCGAAGAGGTCGTCAATGTCCGGATAACTCGGAACAGTTGGAGCCGGGCTAACTAGCCTTTTCAATAGCGGAAGCAAAAAATGCCCGCTGGTCTCCTTCTGTTACACCCCTCTCATAGGACCTCATAAACGATCGATACGAGTGTCTTGACCCCTCATCAAATGCCCGCCACCACACCCACTCAAGCCGTCTCAGTTCCCGTTTCATCTCCCTCAGCTCCTCGGTATACCAAGGAGCTGGGTTGGTGCGGGTGTGGAGAGGGTGCCTTGGGGCGATACATTCGATGGCTTCAGAGAGCCTGGCATCCCAGCTGTCTACCAGCTCATCTAGCGTATCACCAGTGGGAAGGGTCTCCCTTAGAGCATCCTGGAATCATTCTGGTTCCATTAGTCTCCGCAGGCTTATCACACCAGTAGTTGCAGATAAAAAGTCCTTTATGCATGAGAAACACATAGAAAGATAGGAGGAAGATGATTTGCCATGTAGCATCATTTTCACGATGGCTGAAACTGTAGGACCATTGGTGAAATTCTCAGTGCTTGTTCTTGGAGCTAACAATTGCTTTGCTTGGGGGAAAAACAATTTTTGTGACTGTCCCACTTGCATTAAAAAAGTATCGCTAGCTCTTCCTGTAGTGAATGATGGGTGCAGTAGGCGGAGCACCTTTGGCACTCCAGGAGGTTATGGACTGGCACTATCACTTCCCTGCCAGCATGGCCAATTGGCCATGCTGGCAGGGGCTGATGGGAATTGTAGTCCATAACATCTGGAGTGCCAAAGGTTCGCCACCACGGATGTAGAGGCAAAGGGTGTGGTGAACTACTGCAGTGAACACTGTAAGGGCAAATGGAAGGACGGGAAGGAGAGGGAACATTTGGATTTAGGGGGCATGGATTCTCACAGTCCATATCAGGGGGTGTCGCTTTTCAGAGAAAACAAATTCAGAAAAAGGATTGTGCACAGAGAGTCATGCCAATCCACTGATTCTTTAAATGGAAAAAATGCTGTATAAGCACTGGGGGAAAGCCAGGAAAACATGAACAGAGCCTGAACTAACCCCAGGATGGAGCTGTGCAGTTATAGAATGTGAAAAAAGGAAGTGAAAAATGTGGCATGCAAAACAATCCTGTTCGTGACAGCAAAATCTCATGGAATTTTTCCTGTCATCTCTGGCCATGTACTGCCTTGGCTTATTCCCTGATTTTTGCATGCATTTTTAATCTTTTAATTTTACACTGCTTTTTTCTGGTACTTTTGAGACCACTTTTATCCTACTGCTTTTCAGAAAGCTGATTTTGAACTGTTTTTTTTCCTCATGCCTAATATTTCTATCAAATTTCTTTGTCTCGCCCATCTCTAGCCCACTTTCCAAAGATTGGACTGATCTCATAATTAAACAATTTCCCCTTCCTGATACAAATGATTTCAATTTTTTTAGAAAGCCCCTATAATAGCAATATAGCACTGCAGTGTTAAAATGATACTTTATACAAGTTCTCTGAATTCACAACTTTCATTTTCAAAAGTCAGACCTATTATGCACTTGTGGTCTGCCTAGCGATGAGCGTACATTCCCTTTGGGGCAGATTCTTGGTTGCATGGACATTTCCCCCCCACCCCCAAACTCACTGTGAGGCAGATCAGAGAAGCCCTGAGGCTTGTAAAACCTCTTGAAGAGTGATTTTTGCCATTCTCTTCACTGAAAAAGCAAAGATCTGTTGTGTGCGTTCTGCCTGCTGTGGCTTTGCTTGTTCCTCCTGCCTTCCCCTATCCACCTAACAGCAGTTTTCCCCACACTTGGCTGGTCAAGCAGCCTGAAGAGTGTTTTTTTTTTCAAAGAGAAAAAAGCAGCAGGCTATAAGACAAGTGGGGAGTAAGGGAAACAGCAGTTGACTCAGCTGGGGAAGATTCACAGCGGGAGAATCCCCAGTTCGCACTGAAAACTACAGGAAAAACCAGCTGTGAAGAAAAGAGCCACAGAGTAAGCCCCATGTGCACGAGAGGCCTACATTTCTAGCAACTTCCCTTGTGGAGAAAAAGGGGAAAAGGCTTGTTTCCATGAGGCAAGCAACTAAAAACCTACTATTTTTTTAAAAATGAAAGCTTGGACTTCAGAGAACCTGATTAAACTATCATTGCAACACTGAAATGTTATATTGCTATTTTAGGGCCATTAAAAAGGGGAGAGGGATGCTCTGATGCCACTGACAATGACACCAATGGAAACAGGAAGCTCCACTAAAAATCTTTATTATTGAAGCCATGTATGGAAGAAAATAAACTGATTCTGCAACTGTAAAAATGCATACGGGGACAGACATTCGGAAGAACTCTGTCCAGATTGATTCCAGTGCTTGAGGATCAACTTGCAAGAAAATCAGAAGTAATTCCAGTGTACGGAAATGGGCTGGATTGTAATTATAAATAAAAAAGGTAATGGTAATAAGAAATAAGTATCTCAGAAATCAACAAATACATAAAAATAACAAAGATGTGACTGAAGTGCATAAATCTAACCTGGTCCAATTTGAGAGTCCTCCCTAGAACTTTCTGTTGGTATATACTGAGATTGTACTGATTCTGTGATTGGGTATAAAAAATTAAAGCATTGTTAATGGCTGGCATTCTTTGACAAATTCATGAGTTCTTTTTAGTTCCATCAGCCTTTACTGCTGTAGTCAACGTCATTGCAAAAGAGGGGGAGGGGTTCCGGCATCTGGACACGGCCCACCCACCCTAGCAGAGGGAGAGGGAGGGGAGGGGTGGCATGCAAGGGAAGGGGAGGGAGGGAGTAAGGGGTGGCATGCAAGGGAGGGGGAGGGGCCCCAGCATCTGGACATGGCCCACCCACCGTAGCAAAGGGAGGGGAGGGGTGGCATGCAAGGGAGGGGGAGGGGCCCCGGGATCTGGACATGGCCCACCCACCCTAGCAAAGGGAGGGGAGGGGTGGCATGCAAGGGAAGGGGAGGGAGGGAGGGGTAGCATGCAAGGGAACAACTATGATACACAAATGTAAGCTTAATTTGTCCATTAATGTGATCCATGCCTTTAAGGAAGAGAAAGGATCAAGAAGATCTGTAGGTACAACATACCTGTGATCCGCTAACTCACATAAGATAGCCTGTATGTTGTGATAAGATCATACCCTACTTATGCTTGGTCCAGAACCCTGACATACAAAGGATAATATTGATAGGATATTGATAGGACATTTTGTGCATCCTCCAAAAATGCTCAAAGCATCTTAGCAAAATCAGAATAAAACATAAAAATCAATAAAACTATGCCCAACCGAACAAAATTAGTAGAACAATATAAAATGAAAATGAACACATTTTCTGATTCTATAACATCAGTGCCCTTTTGTAAAAGTCTTCTAACTGCTTGGAACAAATCTGCTGAAAAGTATAGGACAAAGGCGATGGCAGCAGAAAAATATGAGCACTTTGCCATGACCAACATGTAGAAAGATCATTCTAACTTGTCCCAGAGACTGAAGTATGCAGATGGCTTCAGGATGGTTTTCAGATCTGACTATCACCCCTGCAGTAGCTACATCACTGTAATTGTGAATATCTGAACCAGACCATAGCTGTTACCAGGGAAAATGGAAAAATACAAGGCGAAATAAGTACAGTATATACTCACGTATAAGTCGAGTTTTTCAGCCCTTTTTAGGCTGAAAAATGCCCCCCTTGACTTATACGCGAGTCAGTGATCCCCCCCGTGGCCCCCCCACACACTTACTTTAACAAACGAAGCAGGCTTGAGAAGAGGCCAGCCTGTGTTCCCTTCCAGGCTGCAAACGGCCTGATGGAAACTACTTTTCCCAGGAGACCCTGGGGCAGAGGGGGAATGGTGGTGGCGCCCTGCTCTGTGCCACTGGCTCTCGTACTGTGGGAGCCAGCGGCGCCAAGCAGGGAACCCCCTCCGCCCCAGAGAAAAGGCGGCTGCCTTCTCCCTGGGGCAGAGGGGGAATGGTGGCAGCATCCTACTCTGTGTTGCTGGTTCTCGCACCGCAGGTGCCGGCAGTGCTGAGCAGGGAACCCCCTCTGCCCCAGGGAGAAGGTGGCTGCCTTCTCTCTGGGACAGAGGGGGAATGGCGACAATGCCCTGCTCTGTGCCACTGGCTGCTGCATTTCCCACCCTCGACTTATACATGAGTCAATAAGTTTTCCCAGTTTTTTTGTGGTAAAATTAGGTGCCTCGACTTATACTCGGGTTGACCTATACACGAGTATATACAGTAATTCAGTATTCTCAACATTTACTCATAATTGGTAGAGTGCACATTTTTGACAGAATTGTGTCATAATATTGCTACATTGTTTCGTCGTTTAACAAGTTGTACTTAGGAGAAACTAGATGCAAAGAAATGGAAAAAGGCAGCCAACCATTTCTTTGAAAACAGAATGGGGAAAAGCACATATTACATAAGCCCAACCTTTAGATTTTACTTTCCCTTCAGATGCAGCAGAATCAAGAGGTTGTTCCATTTGGTCTTGTTCAGTTGCAGAAAATTCCTCAAGAGATGTCGTTTGTACATCTGTGAATAAGAGCCATTTTGGACTCTCAGATAAGACTCAAAAACAATGTAAGGATTTTACATAGTCAACGAGTGGTCACAGATGTTCCCTATGTAGTGCCAAATCAACTTCAAATAAGAATAAAGTGGAATAACTCAATATTATTATAAGGTAGGGTTACAAATTAGGTCCCAGTGACAGTGAAATGTTTAAAGAAAAAAGAACACAGAGTACATCAGAAATGTGTCAGCCATTTCAAGAACTAGTTTGGTGAAGTCATGATACTTTCTGCTAATACTTTTCACTATAATGCATCTACAACACACTCCATGTATGTGTTGGGACTGTGCATTTCCTTAGAGAAGCCAGTTTGGAAGGAAGGATTGTCAACTGTGGCTTGGGAAATTCTTGGAGATTTGGGAGTGATGCCTAGGGAGGGCAGAGTCTGGGGAGAGGAGGAACTTCAGTGGGGCTGTGATGCCACCGAGGTCACTCTTAAGCTACCATTTGTCCAGGGCGACTGATCTCTGTAGTCTGGAGACTGCAATTCTGGGAGAACTTCAGGTCCTACCTAAAAGCTAGCAACCCTATTGGATGGTTTCAGCGAATTTGCTGACACTAAGCGTTTTCACAAAGAACATGTTGAAAAGGCACATAAGACATTTTACATGTAACTGCAAATCTAAAATGGGTAATCACAGGAAAATACATGGTCCTGGTCATGAAAATGTACTGGATCTGTTTGCCAATTTCTCATCAGACGTAAGGGATCCCCTGTCCCTGGCTCCCAAATCCCACTGCTGCTCTTGCAGCTGGTGGGGAAAAGCATATCTTTTGTGGTGCTTGTGTAAGCTTAACCCTAGTTTTATTACTTTGTTTATCAGATGTCTTCTCATTCTGTTGATTGCCCTGACTTACACACTGTATAATCTAAGTCTCAGTGAGAAAGGTAGGTTATCAATAACACAGATAAATAAAATTTGTATTTCATTGTCGACTGGGGTAATGATCCAGCTACAAAGCTTTCCAGGGATCATGGGACAAATGAGGACAAAAGTCTAACTTTACAGTCCTTATTTATGTAGGACATTGTCTCTCAAATGAGAGCAAAATAATATGTTTGGCATTTACAACATAAAGGACAGCAGATCTATTACCCACCTCAGTTCCTGAGAAAAAGGGTGGAGTCAAAGTGTTTCAGACAACTCTCAGCTAGAATTGCCAATCCAATACTCACATACAAATGGAGACACACCTGTGTGCAGGACTCACCTGTATGTGTGTATGTGTTCTAACATTGCTGGCAATGGCATGATATCAACTCCTATATGACCCAGAAGTGACACCTTCATGGCATGAGCAATGCTCTGGCATTCATCCAAACTCTATGGTTTAACTATACAGCTTTGGGTAAATGCTAGAGCTTCACAATGAAGTCACACTAGAAGTAATCTCACTGCTTTCTAGGTGCTGCCAATCATCTTCCCCATTTCTCCCTGCAGTGTTTCCCTCACCATCTAGCTCCCAGCATCATCTGTCTGCTTGTATTTTTCCCAGGTTCAAATTACTGCTTCTTCACATACATCTGCTCCCTCCATTAGTTGGGGCAGGATCGTCTCTTTCAACCTCTCATGAGTACTACAATACAGTCATAAGAAGACCAGTTAGTGGGTATTGAGAAAATATACAGTCATTAAGAGGCATTAATATAATTCTGCCTCTAGCTACCTGCACTTGGGTCATTTTTGCCTAAGCCCATAGGACACACATTCACCATAACCAGATTCCAGGCCTACCACATACCCCTTTCACCAGCAGATTCATCAGCTTCTAATCTCAACATTTCTTGCAGTTCTTTCCTGAAATTAAAAATGCACAAATATAATAGAATCACAGAGTTCAAAAGAGCCTTATAAGCTATCTAGTGCAATCCTTTGCTAAGTCTAACAAATCCAAATATAGAGCATTCGTTACAGATAATATGACTGAAACAAGAAAAAATGTTACTAAATGCAAGTTTATAAGACATCTTACAACAATAATAAAACACAATTAAAACACAGCAGTAAAACTATAAGGTAGAATAACAATGAAAACCAAAACAATAAAACCTCCTACAATATTCTACAGACTGTACAGGCAGCACAGTGTAGCCCTATCTCTCCAGATCATAGAAGTTAAGCAGGATTAGTACTTGGATGGAAGATTATTAAAGATGACTCTGCAGAGGAAGGTAAAGGCAAACCACCTCTGCTTCTCACTTGTCTTGAAAGCCCCTTGCTGGGATCACCATAACTCAGTTGCAACCTGACGCCACATATGTACATATAATAGTCCACAAATGCTTGGAAGAAAAAAATGTTTTTGCCTAGCATCTAAAATTTGGATGCATAGCTGGGTGATGGGTGTTCCCTGGATGCTATCCATCACATTTTAGATAGACGATAAGGTTTAAGCTCTTAATGTTAAGATCTTAAAGTCTGGGAGGGGGCTATGGGGCCCAATGGGAAATCCACATGTGTCACAGAGATAACATGCATTTCCCCAGACAGCATATCCTGGGTCTGTTACAGGATGGGAAAATAGCATGGGGATGGAGGTAAAGTCCCTTCTTCACAGTCCCAATCCTGCTCTCAGAGGAATTGAGGAGAACTCAGAACTCACAAGTGATTATGTTATATCTAGCACAGGATGCAATCTGTTCTCATCTCTGTACTTCCTATTGTGTTAAGAGGCAATGGAAATCCACAGTATTAAATCTCTGTATCTTCTCTCAGTATAAATCAAAAACAGGTTATTGTGACCGAACACAGACTATTCTAAGCAGCTTCTGCAATAAACCGTTAGCAGATATTTTTACCTTGTTTCTTCTTCCTCCTGTTTCCGCTTTAAAGCTTCAACCATTAGTCTTTTTAGAATCTTAGCATCAAGTTCATCTTTATTTGCCATATACAGCCTATTCAATAACAACTTTCCTACAATTTAAACAGAAAGATGTATAGGACTGGATGCCAGGAAGTGTTCATAGATACAGATCTTCCCTGGGGTCCCATTTTCCAAACAGCTGCAAAATGCTGGGGCATGAACATGGACAAAAAACTCCACTCAGAACAGGGCTGTAGCAAGTAGGCCAAATCTTCCCACTTTACCTCTTATGCCAAGCGAGCCTGTTGCACAAGTGGAAATCTTGCTTGCCGGAGAAGCAAATACACCGGATTTCCTATCCTCATTAGATCCTTCATCCTATATGTTCTTCTATCCCAAACATCAGCATTTTATGGGTCAAAAGACACAATGAGGGGAGAGGGGTGTTGGGAAAGATCAACTTCTATGTGAGACCTACTTCTATTTGAACCTTGGGCTCATATTTCACAAGATCAGAAACAACTCAAACTGCATTTTACAAACTACATTAGGAATGTGGGAAAGGTTTTTCCTCCCCACGGCTTCAAACATCCTGGAAATTTTACATCTCTATATCAACAGAAGTTATTCTCCATTTTTAAAAACCCCATACACCTCAAAATTGAATGTAGGCATCAGAGTCTGAAATTAAGTGAAAATAAATGATGTGCTAAAAATACAACAATGCATTTTATTTAGATAAGTGAAATTGTAAAAATAGCTTCAAACATTGTATTGTAATCTTAGCTGTTCCTTTATAAATATTCACCAACCATTTTGTTCAGTGTTCTTCAAACAAATTAGAATATCCGGCAGAAGGTCATTTTCTGTCAAAGCTGACCAGTACTCTGGTAATGGAGGAAAATTATCCACTACCCATCCTCCGTTCAATGGAGCACCCAAAAACCTGTTCTTATTTGTTGTAGTGAGCTGTAATAAAATACCGAGATTTAGTGAGAACATGAGCCAGGATCTCCCTCAGTATTTCCTCTTTTCCTTCTCTAAAAACCCCCATAGCCTCTCCCCTTTTCCTGAACCCTTCTCTCCTTCCCAACCACCAGCCAGCCTATGTTAACTGCCCCTCTTCCTGTTTTCAGCTTTTCCTTCCCTGGCAGTCTCTACCTAGGAAAACAAAGGCCAGGTTGTACAGCACTCACTGTCAGGCTAGGCTGATCCTGGCAGGGAATCCACAACAACTTGCAAGGCGTACCTTATTTTCCCATTTATACTCTTCCCCACAGTATTTTCTTTCTTCCAGGCAACCCCATATCCTCACTTTCCCTGTTTCCTTCTCTCCTTGCAACTAACAACCAATCTATCTATTGGTTGTGGTGGGTTTTCCGGGCTGTGTGGCCAAGGGCTGGCGAATCTTGTTCCTAACGTTTCGTCTGCATCTGTGACTGGCATCTTCAGAGGTGTATCACAGAGGGAAGTCTGTTACACACTGTGTCCAGAGAGAAGGAAATGTTTGGGGTATATATTGTCCATGTCCCAGGGTGGGGAACCAATCAGTAAGTGTTTGGGTGGAACTTGTTATGCAAAGATGTGGTAATAGTATTGTATTGCGGGTGGGGCTTATCAGTCCAGGGAGTGATTCACCATTTCATGCCCTGCAACAGCAGTAATAAGAGGAGAAACAGCAAGGATATTACACCTCTGAAGATGCCAGCCACAGATGCAGGCGAAACGTTAGGAACAAGATCCACCAGACCATGGCCATACAGCCTGGAAAACCCACCACAACCAGTTGAACCCGGCCGTGAAAGCCTTCGACAATATAAAGACATAATGGGCCTTTCCCCACTTACCTTAAGCCCTGCACTACTCTCCTCAAGTAGCATGGGGTCCCCCGGCACTCCCCACGACAGGGGCGGCGACAGCGCAGCCGCCCCAACGCGGCTGCTGTCGCGCCCCCTCAGCGTGCGGCATCCCTGGTGCTCTTGTAAACAGTGCCTTTTGATGACCCCGCCCGGGCGCACGGCATAGGGGGGTTTGTGGTGAGTGGGGAAACGCCCATAAACTCTGTAAAATTACTTATATTTGATATTAGTGTTTTTACCTCCATTACGGCTTCTTGTAATGCTGTAGAATACATTTCTGGTGGCAGTAATATGGGTGACTGCAGTGCAACTTGAATTGCTTTATTTACTATATCTTGGACCTCTGGGTGGTCAGCAGTTATGTTTGAATCTAGTACTTGTAATGCTGAGTCTGTGACAATGTTAGAAAAATGTAAACATAAATATGTTGATGAGCTCATTTTAGCAGGCATTTTATAGAATGTTCTGTATAAAACATTTATATTCCACCTCTATATAAAACTTAAAGGCAGCTTAATAAATAAATAATAAACAATACAATCAATCAATTTTAAAACTGACAATAAAGGATAAGAGTCAGTGTGATACAGTGCTTAGAGTTCTGGACTATATCTGGGAGACTAAGGTTCCAATCTCCACTGGGCATGAAACTTACTGGGTGACTTTGGGTCAGTCCCCACCTTTTAGCCTAGGTTGTTGCAAGAATAAAATGAAGGCAGAGACAGAACCATGTCCATCACTCAGTTCTGGAAGAAGGGATGAGGTAAAACATACTAAATATATTAATATCAGTTGGGGGGATAAGATCATAAACATCCTAAAATAACCTAAAATCATTATGAAAGTGAGTAACTTCAGTCTAAAAGAATCGATAAAGCCAAGATAATAAAATTTCTTAATCTGGTGTCTATATGTCTGGAGTCAGGCAAGCTTTTGAGGGGAGAGAATACTATCCTTTAAGGCCTTACGCGGCCTGGGACCCTCGTATCTTCAAGACCGCATCACCCCATATGTCCCTACACGGTCTCTCCGTTCAGCTGAGGCCAATCTACTGGTGGTTCCTAGCCCCTCAATGATGCGGCTGGCCTCAACGCGAGTGTCAGTGGGCTCCTTTACGGCTCTGGCCCCAGCCTGGTGGAACACTCTTCCTCCAGCTGTCCGGGCCCTGTGGGATCTTAGCGAGTTCCGCAGGGCCTGCAAGACGGAGTTGATCCGCCGGGCCTTTGGAGAGACCAGCCACTGAAGGTGCCCCCCTCCTCCGCTTTGGCTCCTTACATCTGAGCCCTTTTCATCTAATGGGACTTGCCATCCCTCCCTCTTAGGGAGGATTTAATTAAAAATGGGGTTTTGTGGGACACCTCTGATTATTATTAATTTTACTGCTGTTTTTAAAGGTTTTGAGATTTTGAGATTTTATGCTGTACTGAGATTTTATGTTGTACACCGCCCGGAGCCCCTTGGGGATGGGGCGGTATAAAAATCTAACTAACTAACTAACTAACTAACTAACTAACTAACTAACTAACTAACTAACTAACTAACTAACTAACTAACAAACAAACAAACAAACAAACAAACAAACAAACAAACAAACAAACAAACAGAGTGTAGCTACCAACAAGGTCCTGTCTCTAGTGCTCATCCACCAAGATTCAGAATCGAGGCACCCTGAGCAGCTTCTTCAGTGATGACACCAATTGACAGGCAGTTACATACAGAAGAAGATGGACCTTGGGATGTTTTGGTGCCAGGCCTTATGGAACTACAAGGGTCTATTTTAGCATTCTGATCTGAAACAAACTGGCAGCTTTCCAAACTACTTTTGTACAGAGGACAACATAGATTGCACTACATTAGTCCAAACTGGATTTAATGAGAACATGGATAACTACAGCCAAATCCTGTTGCTCCAAGTGGTTTGTAGTTGGGGGACCAGCTGAAGTTGGCTAAAGATGCCATTGCCATAGGCAAGATCTGTGACTCTTTAACAGGGTGTGTAACACCATCCAAAATAGATGACCAAGCACAGGAGACTGAAATGTAAAACAGTCCAATTGGAGGTAAAACGTGCCCCGCAAGAGCAGAAGGATAGACTTTGAAAACCTTGAGTGGACTTTTTATGGCCTAACAGCACCTCACTCGTACTTGTACAGAACTTCAGTTCCTCATTCAATTATCACATCTAGGCAGAGTTTCCATAAATATGAAGCATTTTAAGGCATATAAAATACAGAATGTCCTTAATTTGTTAATAAAACAGATCTCATCTCAGAACAGGATGATCATCAGCATTTTTTTTCCTCATGGTACTCTTCATCATATTTTCAATCGTATTTGTATCCTGGCCCTCCTCCATTTTGTCCTTACTTCAACCTTTTAAGAGATAAGGTTGAGAGATACTGGAAAGTCCAAGCACATCTAAAAAGTTTCATAACTGCTGTAGGTTTTGAACAGGCACCTTCCCTGTTCTACTCCAGAAGTCCAACCAAGGTTTGGGTAACCCACAGGGGCATTTATGTTTTAGGGAAGTTCTTTAGGTGGTGACAGATGGCCACCATACACTGGTCCAAATGGCCCATGCATTTCTGTTTCTTCTATTACACATAGCACCAATCTCTCTATTATAACAATTACTATTATAGTTGCCACTACAAATAGTACCAGTTTGCTCTTCCATCTCGGATGTGGACAACTCTCTAGATGCCACTTCTCTCACAGTGCTTCCCGTAGTTACTGACATAGGAGTAAAAAAAATGTAATGAATGTTTTGTCCTTACTACAACGTTTTAAGAGATAAGGTTGAGAGATACTGGAAAGTCCAAGCACATCTAAAAAGTTTCATAACTACTGTAGGTTTTGAACAGGCATCTCCCCTGTTCTACTCCAGCAGTCCAACCAAGGCTTGGGTATTCCAAAGGGGCATTTATGTTTTAGGGAAGTTCTTTAGGTGGTGACAGATGGCCACCATACACTGGTCCAAATGGCCCATGCATTTCTGTTTCTTCTATTACACATAGCACCAATCTCTCTATTATAACAATTACTATTATAGTTGCCACAACAAATAGTACCAGTTTGCTCTTCCATCTGGGATGTGGACAACTAGATGCCACTTCTCTCACAGGGCTTCCTGTGGTGACTGACATGGGAGTACAAAAAAAATGTAATGAATGTTTTGAACAATAATGATTTTGCATCTATTTCACAGAAGCATCTCTTCCTATGTAAAATTTAATCAGCTAGATAAACCAATCCTTCAAGGAGTATTTAAATTGGTAATCAAACAAACAAAGAACCTTTAATGGCATTACAACATTATATACATAGATCCACTTAACCCAATAGAGGGAAGCTAAAATAAATGGACAGGTAGAGAAGGCTGATGTTCAGGATCTGCTCCTAAAGCGTTGTTTTATATACAGGTCCAAAAATTTGGTGACTGCATCGTTTACATCACTACTGGAGCTGTCCAACAGAAAGGTGATCTTTAAATTGGTAATCATTCACACAATGCACACAAGACATAAATAATGTATGCCTGAAGTACTCATCCCCTAAGGGGTGGCAGGCTGGACATTAATAAATAGATCATGTTTCTAAGGGCAGGTCAAGACTTACTTCTGCTTCCCATGACCAAAGCTGATGGTTAGGAACAGCTTTGTAACACTGGTTGATAAATTGCATTACTTGAAATTGAAGTTCATCAATGAAAATATTATACTTTGTATTTATTTATTTATTTATTTATTTATTTATTTTTATTTTTCAAATTTATATCCCGCCCAACCCCCGAAGGGCTCTGGGCGGCGGACAACACAAAATTCAAATACAATAGGCATAAAAACAATATATAAATTAATCACTAAATAACATATTTAAAATGCAGCAAATTAATACATGATACAGCAATGCCCGCAAAGTCCCTCTTAGACCCTCCCGAGGGGGAACAGAAGCAAGGATTCCATACTTTTTTCAAAATGTTAACAGACTCACATAATAGTATGATAGCAAAAAAAAAATGTTACACTTACCCATAACTACTGTTAATTGAGTGGACTTCTGTGCAGGCACGTAGGAGACTGGGCATGTGCAGGCCTGCCATTGAGAAGAATAGCAAGCTTTTCTTCAGGCATTCCTGTAGTAACAGAGTGCTCCTTCCCCTTCCCCCTTGGAACCTTGGGTGGGAAGATTTCCCACCAAAATGGTCTCAAGATTGTAGAGGGAAGGAGCAGTCCCCTCTGTTCTCCAACCCCTGCTGCGGACAAGTTTCCTTGAGAGGTAAATGGACACATACAGGTAAGTCAGAGTGGTGAAGGAATAGTCCACAGTGAGGAAGGAAGGAGGAATGTGTGCCTGCACAGTAGACCATTCAATGA
The DNA here is from genome assembly GCF_021028975.2 of Sphaerodactylus townsendi. Taxonomy (NCBI): domain Eukaryota; kingdom Metazoa; phylum Chordata; class Lepidosauria; order Squamata; family Sphaerodactylidae; genus Sphaerodactylus; species Sphaerodactylus townsendi. The sequence continues at coordinate 122,147,788 of NC_059425.1, read as the reverse complement.
ACAACAGTTACAGGTAAGTGCAACATTGTTTTCATCTTCATGGTCTTTTGTGCAGTCCCACATGGGAGTGTAGCAAGATAAACCCCTTGGAAGTGGGATGACACTGTGAATGAAGCCTCTAATCCGGCTAAACAGACCATGTAAAGCCAAACACAGGGTGAGACTATATAATGAATCTCCATTCAATAAAAACCATACCATGTTGTGTGTCAACAAACAGCAGTTTATTACACAGTTTACTTGAACAGCCTTTGTAACACTGCTCTCCCAACAGGTCTATTGCTTCTGGAGTCCACATCCATGGCAGTGACATAAGTATAGATTTTTTATGGGGGGGGTTCGGGGGCAAGGCCACGCCCCCACCCGCCCCTGGGGCCGTGGACACACCTCCCCAAGCCCCGCCCCTGGCCTCAGTGCTTATAAAAGCAGCTTTCCGAGGCCAGAGATGGAAGACTCCCCTGCCCTGTCCGCCCTCCCCCACCGGCTGGGCTCCCAGCTGGTAGCAGCAGTCCCTTCTCCCTCCCCTCCAGGTAGAGGGGTAGCTAGGGAAAATGGAGCCTGGTGCAAAACCTGAGGTTTGCACACACTCCCCCCATGGGTGGCTGCTGTTATGCTGAAATCCACTCCCAAATAGCATCACTTTCAATGGTGTTTAAATTAGGGAGCCCAGATTCTTCTTTTAGATCCATCTTAAAGGGAGAATCTGGGGTCCCCAGTTAAAACAACACTGAAAGTGATACTGTTTTGGGGTGGATTATCCACCACCCAGAAACAGCATCACTTTCAAGGTTTAATCTGGAGATCTCAGATTCTCCCTTTAAATCGATGCTGAAGGGATTGGATTCAAAAGGAGAATCTGGGGAAATCTGGGGGGTCACTTTTCATGCTTTCAGGGGTGCAGTTGTTAAGCTAGCAGCACCAAACTTTCAGGGTATCTTTAGGAGACTCTTCTGATGATACCACCCAGGTTTGGTGAAGTTTGGTTCAGGGGGTCCAAAGTTTTGGACCTTCAAAGGTGTAGCCCCCATCTTCTATTAGCTCCTATTGGAAACAATGGGGGATGGGGCACCCCTTTTGGGAGTCCATAACTTTGGACCCCCTGAGCCAACCTTCACCAAACCTGGCTGGTGTCAGCAGGAGACTCTCCTGATAATACCACCTAGGTTTAGTGAAGTTTGGTTCAGGGGGTCCAAATATATGGATCCTCAAAAGGGTAGCCCCATCTACTATTAGCTCCCATTGGAAACAATGGACCTTTGGAGGTCCATAACTTTGGATCCCCTGACCCAAACTTCACCAAACTTGGCTGGTATCATCAGGAGTGTCACCTGACAATAGCCTGAAATTTTGGTGCCGCTTGCCTAAAAATGCGGCCCCTGCAGGCCAAAAACTGAAAAAACCCTTTAAATACAAAAAGCCCACAAATGGTGGGCGGAGCTTCGGACATGCAATGGGGGGGGTTGAACCCGAGAACCCCCCCTTACCTAAATCCTTGATCTATGGCATAAAGCTAGACAAAAGTTGATGTAGAGGACCATATTGCTGCTTGGCAGATGTTTCTGGTATCAACATGTGTAGAGAACACAGATGAGCATGCTTGTGCTTATGAGGAGTGCACACACACAACAGTGGGGCAGTCGACTTCAGCCATGGCATAAACCTTGAGGATAGCCCTGGATACCCACTTTGACAGTGTCTTAGACAGTGCACAGCCCCTTACAAGGCCATGCAAAACAAACAAATGAACTTTGGTCTACTCATAAGTATTTTGTTCTTTCCAAATAAAACAGAAGGGCTCTTCACATGTCTAAACAATATAGGGTGCACTCTGCACCCTATGAGGAGGGGGGGGAAGCATTAGCAAGTCCAGCCTCTTTTAATGAACCAAATAATAAAAATAAATGGCAATTTGCACAAACAAGGATCAACACCCCATTCCATGTTGAGAATCATTTCTACTTCTCTCCCTATGACCTTCTAGTAGAGGCTTTTTGTAAATTTAACAGAATCTGTTAAGCCTTCTCTGGCCACTCTACCAATAGAGGATCAGCCATACTGCTAGATGGAGTGATTGAATCTCCTGTCGGTACAAGGAGGTCTCTGCTGGAGGAAAATAGTGCACTTGGCTCTATGCCAGCCTCTGTAGGGTGAGGAGCCAGTGTCTCCTGCTCCATATTGGAGAAATGACGATGGAAGATGACTGGTCTACCTGAAGCAGAGGGAATGAGGGAAAGATGAAGAGCAACATCTCATGTCGTGTGTACAGAAATGCATCCCCCAGGGAGCCTGACCCATCCTTGAACAGGTGCAAAACTGAGGGCACTTTAAGTTCTGGAACGAAGTGAACAGATCTATTGCCAGGCTTCCCCATAGGTCAAACATCTAGCTAAGACCACGCATGATGTGAAAATTCTTCCTGCTCAGGGCATCTACTAATATATTGTCCTTTATTGACATCATGATGAAAATGGCGTAGCACCAACAGGGCGGGGTGGGGTGTGATGCCCTGGACGTACACCGGTGTGGGGGCGTGGCGGGAGCATGGCAGGGGCACAGGGCACGCTTGTGTCCTGGGCACAATTCCAGCTCACTCTGCCCCTGTTGTCCTTTCCTGCAATATGTATAGCACTCAGGGAAATGTTGTGGTCTATTGCTCAAAGCCTCTCTATGAAATTGAAGGGAAACCATGCCCCCCCTCCATTTCAGGATGTAGTATTGTGTTGTAGTGTTGCCTGTGATGACCTGGACATTCTTTCCAGACATCAACTCTGAAAAAGTGATGAGAGCTAGTCTCACTGCCCATAATTCTAGCATGTTATCATGCAGATGAAATTCAGCCTCTGACCAAACACCTTATACAGAATGATCCGTACAAAGAGCACCCCAACCATATAAAGAGGCATCAATAAACAGTAGCTCAATTGTAGGGACCCCAAAGGAAACCCCTTACAAAAGATTGTTCTCATGATACCATCAGGAAAGGGATCTAATTTCAGCTTTCAGCACCAAAAATTTCAATCATTGGTGGTCCCATAGAGGGTTAAACTGGAAAATGAACCAAGCCTGCAGTGTTGCATCCTAAGCCTGGCCTGAGATACCACTATGGTGGTCGAGGGCATAAACCCCAAAAACTTTTCAATGGTTATGGCCCACTGGATTGAAACTTTGAACCAGTTTGGCTATTGAGACTGCCCTAAATATGGGCAGTAACACTTCATGCACACATGAATCCAAATCTGCCCCGATGAAGTCTATAGAAGTACTAGGAATCACAACCGATTTTTCCTCATTAACCAATTGCCCTAATAGTGAGAGGGCTCTTTGGTAACTTGAACCTGGGGGACCATATCCTCCTGGGAATTGCCCACTAGCAACCAGTCATCTAGATATGGGAAGTACCTAGATGGGCCCTTAGCAGCTAGATGGGCCACCACCACAGCCATGGATTTTAGTGAATACCTTTGGTGCTGTTGCAAGGGCAAAAGGCAGCACCATGTATTCATAAAATGTATCACTACCTGAAATATTGCCTACAGTCGAGATGTATGGAGATGTGGAAGAATGAATCCTGCAAATCAATGACTGTGAACCAAGCACCCAGAGTTACTAAGGGCAAAATGTTTATAAGTGTTAACATCCAAAATTTACATACTCTCAGATGTTTATTGAGAGGGCAAAGGTCCAGTATGGGAGGGCAAAGGTCCAGTTCATCTCCCGACTTGTTGATCAATAAATATCTCAAATACAGACCAGTATTAGCTTGGCTGGAGGGAACCTCTGAAATCACACCAACACTGGAAGAACTGCCCGGTTCTTGTACAGGAAACTCATCACAGGGTCAGCTGAGCCATCCATTGCGGTGACCAGAGTTAAATTCAGTCCAATGGCCATATGAATTATCTGTTCCAAGTACATAGAAAGGCCATCGGAGGGAGAAATCTCCAATGCTTGGCCAAACTCGTTCTAAGGAGACAGGATCAAAATTCTCTCAGAATCCTCATCAAAGGAATCCCTAGGGTCTGCTGAAATGTGATTTGGCAAGATGCTGCAGAAATTAGGTGAATACCTGTCGTCACGGTTTTTTGGAGTAATCTTGACATCATGATGAAAAACAGCGTTAACAAGGGCTGAGAGATTCTTGGCGCCAAGGACTGGAGGACATTCAGCTACAATGATGTCTATGAGGGCTAGTCAAAGCCTGGCATCAAGGACTGAACAACTGGTGCTTTGACAGTCAACAATATGAACTGATAGATTCCTGGCATCAAGGTAACATGTCCTGGAAATGGATCAGGATTTAAGAACATAAGAACATAAGAACAAGCCAGCTGGATCAGACCAAAGTCCATCTAGTCCAGCTCTCTGCTACTCGCAGTGGCCCACCAGGTGCCTTTGGGAGCTCACATGTAGGATGTGAACGCAATGGCCTTCTGCGGCTGTTGGTCCCGATCACCTGGTCTGTTAAGGCATTTGCAATCTCAGATCAAAGAGGATCAAGATTGGTAGCCATAAATCGACTTCTCCTCCATAAATCTGTCCAAGCCCCTTTTAAAGCTATAAAGGTTAGTGGCCATCACCACCTCCTGTGGCAGCATATTCCAAACACCAATCACACGTTGCGTGAAGAAGTGTTTCCTTTTATTAGTCCTAATTCTTCCCCCCAGCATTTTCAATGAATGCCCCCTGGTTCTAGTATTGTGAGAAAGAGAGAAAAATGTCTCTCTGTCAACATTTTCTACCCCATGCATAATTCTTTTTGTGGTAGGACTCTCTAACTTCATATCCCCCCTCAGCTGCCTCTCCTCTCCAAACTAAAAGAGTCCCAAACGCTGCAGCCTCTCCTCATAGGGAAGGTGCTCCAGTCCCTCAATCATTCTTGTTGCCCTTCTCTGCACTTTTTCTATCTCCTCAATATCCTTTTTGAGATGCGGCGACCAGAACTGGACACAGTACTCCAAGTGCGGTCGCACCACTGCTTTATATAAGGGCATGACAATCTTTGCAGTTTTATTATCAATTCCTTTTCTAATGATCCCCAGCATAGAGTTTGCCTTTTTCACAGCTGCCATGCATTGAGTTGACATTCCCATGGAACTGTCAACTAAGACGCCTAAATCCCTTTCCTGGTCTATGACTGATAGCACTGACCCCTGTAGCGTGTATGTGAAGTTTGGATTTTTTGCCCCTATGTGCATCACTTTACATTTTGCTACATTGAACTGCATGATTTGCTCTCGCTATGGCTACGAACAGGTCACCCCAGATAAAATGATGGGGGTATGGCCAACATCCATAACATCTCAGTGCCATGTGGTCTCAGCATCATCATGGACAGCACCAGGCTGTAAATCCTGACATCGTGGGAATCACCTTCAGGCCTCTCTTCCACAGCTTGAGATTGTCTATTTGGTGCTGGGGACTGCCAGCTCACCTCCATGACATTGGAATGGGAAGATGAGCTAGTGCGTCAACTGGTAGATCTACGAGAAGTATCCTTGCTCAAAGGAAGAGAAGGTGATGACCGATGCTGATCCTCTTGACAACCAGGATTATGACTGCTCAGCGAAGTCAGTAATTTCCTCAGTGAAGTTCTGGAAGCCTCTGGACATGGGCAGTGGATTTATGATGAGGGGAGTGTTCCCTTTCCACAGGTTTGGGCTGCTTCTTGGCTTTCAATGAAGGGGGTAGGGATAGGGCTCTGTCAGCTTGCCCCAAAGTGGATGGCTAAGCAGTTGGAGCCAATGCAACTGAGGGGTTTTTAGACAATTTCCCCCAGAATGAACAGAAATATCTGGCGCCAAGGAGTATGGGGGTGTGGCATACAAAATAGTCTTAAGTCTCGATGCTGAGGCAAGCCTTTGAGGTAAGCTGGGCACAGGCCTTGCACAAGGCCAGAATATGCCCCTTACTGAGGCAAAGAAGCCAATTTGCATTGCTGTTGTTCTGCGCCATCTTCACTATGCACTTGGAACACTTTTTGAAAAGAGCTGCACCCTTTTTCTCCATGTCAAAGCTGAATTTAAAAAATCCATATGAAACTGTACATAATAATACCATGAAGATAAACTAGCTTTTTCATCAGATTAACATCATATGTTGTTAATTCTCAAAGACAAGGTGTAACTATATGGTAAGGTTTAAGTTTCTATATGGCAAGATTTCTCTATTTCTGTAGGTGCTCTAGATCTTTTTTATAAATCAGGGCCCTCAACTGATTAATATATATATGTAGTAAACTGCATTTTTAAGTAAAAGGATAATTTGCAGAGCAATCCTATGCAAATTTATTGCAGTCAGAGCCCAGTGAAATCTATGGATTTAGACTGGAGAAACTGTGCACGATTGACCTGTTAATCAAAGAACTATTCTATCATAGACATTTGAATTTGATGTAAGGAGCTGAAAGTCAGTCCTGTCAGTGGTTACCAGTAGGGATGATGTGAAATACAGCAAGACATCACTGTTTAGATATTCAATTCTCACACCATTCAGGACTTCATAGATGTTTTGTTACTGGATGTGGCAGACCTTGCCACTAGACTATGGTTTAAAGAAAGAGTAAAACAGATAAGCTGCAAGTCAGCTCATCTCTGATAGAGTATGTAGTAGTAGAGAAACAAATTACTATACTTTGACTTCTTTGACTTCTAGATGTTGCAGCACTAGGTTGTTCAGATGAACTTTCTTCATCAACTTGGAAACTTTCTTCAAAGTCCTCTAATTCTTTATCACCAGTCAACTCTTCGGCACCTAGTGCAACTGTAAGAGATTACTAATTTACATATGGATTATTTATTTACATTTGGCTATTTTCCCTTATTTAATGAGCAATTTTTTAATAATGGAAAATATCTGTCTGGACTTCTAACACACTTTGGTTAGTAGATAAATAATAAGTAATCAGAAGTTACCCAAATCTGGCTTAGAGTGTGTTCAATCTGATATTCAACTAATTAATTTAAAAGTCCTAAATGGCTCCTAGCCAGGCACTGAAAAATGACTGCAGTCCTTATGAAGCTACTTGTGACTTTAGTCATCATCGGTTGGATCCTTGCTCTGTGTCCTCACAAGTGCTGATTTGGGACAGTTATTTTTAGCTAATGAATCCAGGCTCTGGAACCCCCTGCCCCAGAAAGCTTGCTTTACTATTTAATTCTTTGTCTTCTGGTGACATCTATGAGGACGACTCCCCTTTGTTGTTAACCTCTAAAGATCCTTTGGCTACATCACCAGAAGCATTCTATGCTTTATTTCTCCCTTTTATTTCCCAACAGCACCCTTGACTTGTCTTACTGCCAGCTGGTCCACCTTCCCGCAGGTCTTCCCATAAGAGCCCTATAGTTTATAGATAGGCAGACTTATGTATAGGTTTTGATTTGTTTCCCATATAAAATTGTTTTACTGCCATTCTTGTTATTCCATTCTCCCATTCTCTATGGGGAATAAATATTTTTCTTATTTGAGCTTTTATTCACTATCATTCTTTTCAGAGTGCTGCCCTGAATCGGGACTATGGTACACATAAGAGAAGATGCCAAATCTGATTGATACCTGTTGGGTCTTAAGCATGTAAACAATGCTTTGTACATTAGACCCCCAGAATGCATACCTATTTGGGTAACACTGATGTGATCTCAAAATGTGCTATGATGCTACTATTTTAAGTGGGTTTGGACTGCATCCTCTGTTTAGGATTGAAGTAATAGTTAATTAGCAGAATTAATAGTGTGCCTTGGAGAGAAACACTTCTTACTGTGACATGCCTCTGAAGATGGGTATAATGTTAGGAGCAAAAACTACCAGACCACAGCCACACAGTTTGGAAAACCCACCATGCCTAGTTGATTCTGGCCATGAAAGCCTTCAAGAAGACAATTAGCAGGAGGTTTCTGGTTTGGTCACCATTCATGCTGCCTGCTCTCCCAAGGAGAGACAGCCCTGGTGTTTTTTCTGCTCGCAATATAAGTTTCAGGCAAAGCAGCTTTGTTAATTAAACAACGATGAGGAGAACTTACACTTCAACAGGGTGGATAGGAGAGATGAGAGGAACTGGAATATTGCCAGTGACCCTGTTTTTGTTGCCCATCAAAGCACACTGAAACACACTGAAACACAGTCAATGATGCGACTGACCTCCACTCGGGCCAGGACCTTTTCAGCCCTGGCCCCTGCCTGGTGGAACACTCTCCCTCCAGCTGCCTGGGCCCTGCGGGACCTTGGTGAATTCCGCAGGGCCTGTAAGACTGAGTTGTTCTGCCAGGCTTTTAGAGTGTCCAGTCGCTGAGAGTGCCCCCCTTTTATTCCTCCAGTTCGGAGTTCCCATGATCATCTATGGGACCCACTTCTTGTTTTGCTTCCCCCCTCTGGGAGGGTTTTAATTGGGGTATTGCGGGACGTCATCTTTGTTAATTTTATCACTGTGTTTTAATCTAATTTTAATGGGGTTGTTTATATGGGTTATTGTACACTGTGTAGAGGAAGTTATGTTGTACACCGCTCAAAGCCCTCCAGGGGTAGAGCGGTATAAAAGACCCATAAATAAACCTCAACACTGAGAACAGTAGCAGCTTGCTGCTGAAGCCAAATGCTGAAGCCATATTTGACGAAGAAACGTGAAGAACAGAAATGAGATTACAGGAACATCTCGCCTGACAGCTTATGTTTCAACCAGTGTGAGTTTTGGTTTGGCTTAAAGATGAGTACTGTCTGTGTGCCTGTTAACTGCTAACTGAACTGCATCACTGTCCCTGGGGGAACTGCCATTTTGTCAGTCTGAAGGGGAAACTTCAAAGGAGCTGAAAAGCCATAAGCTGTCAAGTGACTTTTCAAAGTGGGTGGCAATGTGAGAAGTGCAGCAAATGATACATACCGCATCTGAAAATAAAGTCCTCCTTGGTGTTTGTGAATTGTTGGAATGCCAGATGAGGAGATGGGTACACAGGAAGATTGGACTGAATAATACTGAGTCAATAAGGACATCTTCTGGTGAACTTATAGAACTGTACTAAGAATTTATAGAACTGCATTAAAGTCAAAATTACTAACAAGACCCAGAACAGGTTTGGATACTTCAAATCCAGAGCCAATTCCAACAGTGTTAATCTCTATGCAAACAGACATGTTGGATATGAAATCAAAAGTGGACCATATAGACAAAGTGGTGGGGGAGATCATTGAGATAAAAAAGGAAATTAAAGGACTTATTGTTGATTTAATAAAGATGAATGAGAAATCTAAGACCTTGGAGACCAAGACTGAAGTGAATCAGAACGAATTCCCTCACCTATTTATTTTATTTATTTATATTTCGAACTTGTAGGCCGCCTCTTCCCCAAGGGGCTCGAGGCGGCTTCCAACATGGCTGTTCTCCGACAGCAAACTCAACAACACAATTTAACACTCTTAAAACCAGCAGCAGTCACATAATTTAAAACAACTCTAAAGAGAAAGTACTTTGGCTAGACCTTAAACAGAGAGAATGCATGTTGAGAACACAAGGTATGTTAGAGAAAGAAGGAGAAGACTTTAGAAAAGACTTTATTCCAGAACTGGCAAAATTTATGCCTTTCCCCTATTGGAGGAATAGAATCTATAGTGGATAAAATTTATTGTGTACTGTCAATAGCAGCTAAAAACAAGAACCTCCCACAAGATCGTATGATGTATTTAACACAAAGATAATTTAAAGAGGAGATTCTTCACATGCACTACAAAAAAAATGCAGTTGCGATGTCAAGGATTAATCATGTTGAAAGAATTTCCCAAGGAAATATTACTGAAGAGAAAGGAATAGATTCCTTACAGATGCGCTGAAGGAGAAAATATCCTTTTAATGGTTATTGATAGATGCATTGAGTTTTATTTTCAATGGGGCCTACCAGAAGATCACAGATAACCAAGACTGAAAAAGTTCTTCAGTAAGAACAAACAAAAAAACACCTTCAGACAACCTGAAAGTATTAGCTACTTCATTCTCATACTGATTTGTCTAATAAAACATCAAGGAAATAAATGGATTAGTAGGAGAGTTAGGAAGGTTAGACAGGAAAGTAAGCAGGTAAATTGGGGAAAGACAAAGGAGTTTGGGGTAACTATAAATGCACAAATAACTGGCTTGATATAATATGGGGGTATGCAACAGTCAGAATGAAAAGAGGAAGAATATATGTTTATAAAAGGGGCCTGGTCATGTGTTGCTATGGCTCAGTCTGCTGAAGTGGAAAAGAAAGAAAAGGGGAAGCGAACGGTTCAAACATGTGTCATTGAACAATGCTTGCAAGGGAGGGAAGGGGAAAGGGGTCCCTCACTCCCCTCGCTCTCTCCCATTCCCTTGCATGGCACCCACCCCGTCCCTCCCTAACGTTCCCCTTCCTCTGCTAGGGTGGGTGGGCCTTGTCCAGGTGGCGGACCCTGTCTCTTTCACTCCCTTCCCTTGCAGGTGAATTACCTAGCTTAAAACACGCTGGGAGGCATGAGCTACGTTGTGTTCAAATTTCAGAGCATTTGGTCCAGCAAACCCCTGGACCCTCCCTCACCTTCCCCTTCCTCCGCTAGGGTGGGTGAGCCATGTCCAGATGGCGGGCCCCATTTTTTTCACTCCAGATGGCAGAAGTTTTCAAGGAAGGCATGGTTGTTTCCCTTGTATCAGAGGGTGTGCTTTGACGGCAAGCAGATAGCGCTGTTGCGGAACAGAACTGTGGTTCCAACTGTCACATGTGTGGCATGTACACAATAACTGGCACAGTTGTGACATATACACAACAGGAGGTGTGGAAACAGTAGGGAAACCTGGCCGCACGCGAATGCGATGTTGTGTGAAAATTTCAAAGCAATCGGTCCAGTAGTTTGGGAGATTACCTGTCAGCAGAAAACGCACTGATAGATTTTTATATATACTAGCGTGCCCGGCCACGCGCTGCTATGGCTTCAGTCTGGTGAAGTAGAAAAGAAAGAAAAGGGAAAGCGAACAGCCCCTCTCTCCCCTCCCTCTCTCCCGTCCCCTTGCATGGCACCCCGCCCCCTCCCTTCCTAACGTTCCCCTTCCTCTGTTAGGGTGGGTGACCCATGTCCAGATGGCAGACCCTGTTCCTTTCATTCCATTCCCTTGCAGGCAAAGTGTGTTGCTGTTGATGTCCATCAGATGGCGCTATTGTGGAACCATACCATGGTTCCAACTGTCACAGATGTGGCAAGTACACAATACCTCTCACAGTTCGACTGAAATGCACCCCTAAGAGATGATTTTTATATATATATATGATATCTCATATATATATATGATATCTCATTTTAGTGGAACACACTAGTGGAACACACACATTAAAGGGTTATCTAGTTTTTAAAAGATGGGATAAATATTAAGAAAATTTGGTATAAAAGTTAAGGGGATTAGTAATTTGGAAAGTATATGTAACAAGGTAAATGCAAGATGAGAGGAAGTTAGATTCTTTGTTCTTTTAAACTGATCTTATCTATATAATGTCACTGTATGGGCACTCTGTATTTTATGTTTTTTATCTTTCCTTTCCTTTTCTTTTTATGTAGAGTGGCCAGTTCACCATTCTTGAATTTTGGTATAGAATTAAAATTTAAAAAATACAATAAGTAGAATGTCTGAGCTATTGTTTCTTTTTATTATATTCATGTTTATAATTTTATTTTTATGTTAATATATGAATTTATGTTTGTTAGATTTGTTTCTGCCTCATGGCACTTTTTGGACACATGGATGAAGATTACCTGGTGCATATTCTTCCATCAGTTGCATGCATTAAATGCCTTTGATATTGTTACTACATCATGCATGATTTAGGCTTCTTAAATTATGAATAATTGTGCTTTAGTATAATAATATTTCACTTCCCTTTGGGAAGAATGCTGAAATTGTATCTTTTCAATGTGGCCCACAGTACTAAGTATCTCAGGATACAATAAACGACTATGAAACCTCCTTACATTCTTCTCTGAATAGTCGTTCCATTTCAATTTTTTCTTTCACTTTGGCAATGCCTGCTGCTGTTGCGTCTGAACGAGTCTGCTCTATGAGTTCTAACCTTGCTTCTTCCAAATGGCTCTTAAGCAGAACATCCATATCAAGAACCTAAGGAAAGTGTTTGAAAATTAAATCTTATAAAAGGATGGATATGTTTGTACATAAGTGCGTGCGTGAGTGGGTGATCCACCTTCTGCTCATTAAACCTCAGTCCAAATTTCAGGAGCTCTGTCTGGTCAATAGGTAAAATAGGTAAAAAAGTTCAGATTGTGGGTAAAAGAAAGTTCTGGAAGACTGAAAGTTAATTCCTCAGCACAAAAAAAAGAAAAAATCCAGTACAGTTTGAGGAAGGAAGGGATCATATTAGCAGCAATAATTCAGCATCAGAATAGATCGGACTAGCAAGAATTATTTAAGGTTCAGGGCTCCTTTTTTTAACCTGCAGTACAGGAATTAAGTTTGAAGCCCTCAGTCTAAGGGAATTTCATTTGTTCCTCACATAATTAAAGTCCATGATTTCTTTAAGCGTTGCTCTCCAAAGGGATAATAACCTTTTCCATTTTTTCATACCTGCTGCATACCCTACATCCCTAAGCTGGTCTTGATATTGTTCCAGAACGCACACACAAGAGCTCTGTTATAGACCCTCCCTTCACAGAGGCTCTAGGTCACAACATTACCTCTGTGCATTATAACCAGAGAGTGATTGTTTGGGAAAGGTATATTATTTGAGTGTTTGATCTTGGGCATCTTGGGCATGCCTGACATTATTTTCATTAAATAAAAATATTTTAAAATCTGATTCTTGCACAAATAGTTTAAGTCAAGTGGCCCCTTTAAGACCAACAAAGTTTTATTCTTGGTACAAGCTTTCATGTGTGTGCATACTTTTTCAGATAACATGTACCCAAAAGCTTATACCAAGAATAAAACTGTATTGGTCTTAAAGATGTCACTGGACTAAAATTTCTTTCTGTTGCTTTAGACAAACATGGCTACCCAAACGAATCTTCATTCTTAGAAGTTAATAACACAAATTTATTTATATTTACCTTTCCTGTATAGTAGTTTGCAATTGCCTGACACAGGGTTGACCTCCCAGAAAATGGAGGTCCAATGATTAAGACTTTACAAGGTGGAAGTGGCATAGGTGGTAGTAGGAAGGGACGAGGATTCAGCATGAATGTGTTCAGGGCTTCCTCGGTTGACAGTGTGTACATCTTACCTAAGAAACTAAAAAGAAAATGGAGATATAGTACTATAGTTTTAGAGGGGAAGAATTCATATTAAGGCAAGCTTAAGTCTGTCTTACCTGACTGCAAAATCTGGTGATCCCATAACAATTCTACCATCTTTTAAAGCCACAGGACATGCTCGTCCCCACCTGCTGCGCCGCCATCTATATCTAGGGGCTACAAGTTTGTAAGCTGCAAGAGTCCGAAAAATTTCATCCTGTTTGCCAGAACAACAATTAAAGCATGAGTAAATTGTGCTACATTAAAAAAATGATCAGAAATTTACCTTCACACAATTTCCAACACTCATGAATTGAACTTACAGACCATAAGAAGGAGAAAATCAAAATGGAGTAAAGAACTAAATTAGCTCTTGTGGGTTTTTCAGGCTGTGTGGCTGCGATCTGGTAGTTTTAAAACCCAGAACAACCAGCTACCACCAGCCACGAAAGCCTTGGACAATACAGTTTTAAACTATTTGCTTTGGAAAGACAGCACATACATGGAATAAAAATTAAATGACAGAAAACAATAAACTGTGGTAAGCTGACAAATCAGGATCAACTCATCCTCCTTGATCCTATTCTTTCATTGGTGCTGTACATCAGCATTTAAAACACGAGATCATTTTCTTAGGTCTGTAATAGCAATGCCATTCTTGCAGACACACACTATCACTGAATCACAACACAAGCAAGTATCAGGCTTACCGATTCCAGTCCTTCCATAATTTCTTCTTCTGCGCTTTGAAGTCTGGTTATAAGAGCTCCATTTCTCAGACCCATGGACTGAAGATGGGCTATTACTGACTAAATAAACAACAGCATATTGAATACATTACCATTTAATGACTGAATTAGTAAGGATTGTATGCTATAAAACATAGAGTCAGCAAAAGCATGGGAAACTTGCTTCAGTGTAATTCAAAACTATCAATAATTTTAGCTTATAGTCTAGTAGTGCTTCAAATTTGTAATCTGCTGCAGGTGTGATGTGTACTCATAAGGGATTCATTTCAATGCATGGTTGCGTTTTCTCTGCACGTATGTTTTTCCAATTGGGTGGAACTGCACCCCTCCCCGTTTAAGTATGGAAGAGAGAACCTTGTATAGCAGATATGTGCAAGCATCTTCATGAAACTTTAGAAAAGAGCATATTTTTGTATCACATTTATAAGAATAAAATTAAAATCTCTGCATACATAACAAAACACTTTTGGACACCACTTCTCAAACATAATAATTCACTCTAGTCACTGAAAAGAGAAGAGACCATATCTCTTTGGTAAAGTACATGCTTTGCATGCAGAGTCCCCCTGGCTGAATCTCTGGCTGGCATCTCTTTTTACTGGACCTTAAATAGCAAGGGTGACAAACATCTCCAGCTGAGACCCTAGATAGTTGTTGCCTGTCAAAGACCATATTGAGCTTAGATGGTGGACCAATGGAATTATCCATATGTTTCATATATTTACTGGTAAAATATTTTTATTCAGACACTGAAATTAAACCTTATAAGTATGAAAACATTCTTGATAACATATTTATCTCCATCTATCAAAAGACTGAGATGATCAGCCTGACCTAGAAACCATTTCAATGAAGATTTGTGTATCTGACTAATGTGTAACTAATTTTTGAACTAGCTTGCTGTTCAAGCAAATCACATGGACTCAATTTGTGGATAAAGCTACAAGTGTATTATTATGGAATTGTACAATGTTCATTGGCATTAAATAAAGCCATGGCTCTTACAAATTTGCACAACCATTATTTTAAACACAGATATTCTTGAAATTGCAGAATGGGCTATAAGAATAAACCAGGTTTCTTTGTAATATGCATTTTATTCTGTGTACTTACTGTAAAGAGTTCATCTGAAGATTTATTCCCATCAAGTTCAATAAGATACTGGGAATCTTGCTCAGCCATTAATTCCTGAACATTTTAAAGACATAATGCTTTTAAAATCAGTACAGTGATTGGGAAAATACTGCATCTGACCTGATTCTATTCCTACGAAATCTAATGGCAAAACTTACAATTGTTAGACATTTGAAAATGGTTTGTGCAATTGGATTCACTTTTAGAAACAGACATCTATATTAATAATGCCTATAAAACTTTAGTTGCAATATATCATACTTGGCAAAAACATATGAACTTAAGACTACTCTTCAAGTGTCTTGATGATAATGCAGACAGATCATATTGGTTCAAAAACTCATGGACCTTATCCACACCCATGTGTAGTTGCCCAACCTTTGTTTCACCCATTTTCTCCTCCCCCTTTAAAAAAACCATATTTTTGTTATATCACATTAGTAATGTAATGTTAAAGCAGAGACACAAGCCAGATTCATTGATACAGGTTTGTTAATTTCACGTAGAACTTGAGATCTTAACATTCAGGCAGAGATACAAACTAGCACGATGAAGAGAATCAGCTTTGTCAGTTTCACATAGAACTTGCAACCTGAACAGTCAAGCAGATATGAAGAAGCAGGGTCCAGGGGATCAGCTTTGTTAATTTCATATTGAATGACTCATTTAATGTTAGAGCAAAACTTTATACAAAAAATACATCCAAAGCATAAAGAAGGTGCAAGCTTTCTATTCAGGGCACAAAAGCATATATATGTAGCAATATTTGGTAAATAGTAAATAGAGAACTACCTCTACAAAACAGACTATCTGAACATAAGACCACTACAAAATGGAAGGAAATTAGTAATGGGAACAATGATCCTACATTTGTCACAGTTTGATAAGCACCAAGAATACTTAAGGTTTCTCCATAATCCATAATTGGGCTGGCATGTGTAAAGAAGGCTTGCTGCAGAAAAGGGTACCTTACTTTGGGGGATCTAGTTGTGATGGTATACAATCCTATCTCTTTTTTGTTGATTTCATTCCTACTTTGAGAATGGAAAGAAGCAAAACTCATTTTATCCTGACTAGTGGTATAATTGAAGGCTAATTTATACAATACTAGCAGGGCACCCGTGCTTCACTACGCCTCTCTATGAATTTCGGGGTGACATTCAGCATACTTCTTTACTGCCTGTTTGTGAACTTTGGGGTGACATGCAGCATATTTCCTCACAGCCTGTCTGTGGACTGATGGGTTTGTTTTCACATTATTTTGCAGCAGCTTCCTGTAGTTGTCTTTTCCAAATGCAAAAGTGGTGTAGTGGCTAAGAGCAGTGGCTAAGAGCAGGTGCACTCTGATCTGGAGGAACCGGGTTTGATTCCCAGCTCTCCCGCTTGAGTTGTGGAGGCTTATCTGGGGAATTCAGATTAGCCTGTGTACTCCCACACACACCAGCTGGGTGACCTTGGGCTAGTCACAGGTTTTCGGAGCTCTCTCAGCCCCACCCACCTCACAGGGTGTTTGTTGTGAGAGGGGAAGGGTAAGGAGATTGTAAGCCCCTTTGAGTCTCCTACAGGATAGAAAGGGGGGATATAAACCCAAACTCTTCTTCTTCTTCTTCTTCAGTGTGTTATTGCTCTCTTTCACCTGGTGGGCTCCAAAAGACGTCATTTGGAAGCAGCCATTGTATTTTTGGAATGCAGAAAGGAAGTGTTCTGCCATTGGATGCTGATGAGTGAGAAGGCTGTGAAGAAGTACAGGGTAGGGTTGAAGGGCAGGGAGCTGGACTGTACCGCTACTGCAGCAGATTCCTGGGGACTCATCCCACCACTTCAGAGCACGACACCAAGCACAGGGTGATCGGAGGCCGAGAGCAATAAACTTGTCTCCATAGTAAGCAATGTGATGTTCATATGCAAAACCCGACAAATGTTTAGTAGTCCAAGGTGATAGTGTGGTTTGTAAACTGGTTTGATAGTATTTGGCTGTAGTGGTGTTGTTAACGTGAGTGTGGGTGGATAACTTGGACAGGCACTGCAGCTGGCACTTGTCCAAGCCCTCCCGGCTTCCTGGGAGGCCATGGGAGGGCAGAAGCTGGCTGTTGGGAGGCGGAGGGGGGGGGGGGCATGGCGCCGCAGCAGAGGCCTCCCTGCCATGCAGCTGGGCCTGGCCTCAGATGCCGGCGTGATACCTCAGTGGGGGGATTGGGCTGGCATGTCCAGCCTCTCCCATGGTACTAAAGGCCCCTCCCCTGCCGGTGCACCCAGCATGGGGGAAACCACTGGCCACTGGCCGGGTCATCGCATCATGTGAGAGGCTGGCTGTGGGGGCCTGGCTGGTGCTTGGCGCCTTCCATATGACCGAAAGGTATGCACCTGGGGATATGGGCTACCCTATAGGCGGTATGCCACTGGCTTGAAACCACTGTAAATTTCCACTAGCAAAAGGGATTTTTGAGAGTGGAGCAGAGCCTTCTTGCCTTTCCCCTAACACTACACCCAAAATATACCCCCCAAAATTCTGGTCCTGGAGTGCCAGAGAGGAGCATGAGGGGAGGAGCTGGTGCTCTGCAGTGGAAGAAAGTTGAAGCCCCCACCCCCCTTCTCTGCTGGATCCAATACCTATTTTGTTCTTACCTCTAAAGGATGTAACACAGTATCCCTGTAAACTTCGATTTTTTGTTGTACGTTTTCTAAAAAATCTTCTGGTCTCTGAACTAAATGAGGTAAAATTTCTGTCAGCATATACTGATCTGTTGCTGCCTGAAAGGAAAAAGATTCTTACTTAGCTTCATGATCATCATTGTCTCCCTCTAATAGCAACCTTGATGGTTAAATAACCAGTGAAATGGGATCACTGACAGACATGGTAGGGGATTTTGCATGTTAAGGAGAGATTTCCTTGGTATGCAGAAAAACACTACTCTGTAATTTTTTAAAAAAATCTCCAAAAACAGTCTGATGAGTACTGTGCCAGCCCTCAGTTAACCATCAGTTAAGGTGACAGGGAGATCTGGATCCTATTGTACTGTTGCTAGTCAAGGCTGATATAGTCATAGCCTGCAGTCAGACATAATGAGAACTCAACTCAGAAGCCTTAAGGTTCATAACTAACCCTAAGCCTTCATCATAGGGATATGAGTTCAACAGTCAAGTGTCAAAACAGACAAGATATTGGGAGATCTATGGCTAGGTGTTTCCAGCATCTTTTAGAACACAATTACAGTTGTGCAGAGTTCCAGCTCAGATTGGGGAATCATGACAATGTGAAAGAATTAAACTTCTCTTCTCTTCCCTTTGCAGCCCTACATAGCTATATCACAACATGTCCTTAAAGGAAAAATCTGGAAAGGTGAATTCGTAAACCTGCTTGTCTGTTGAATAGAGCATGTAGATTTGACTGAATCATACCTATTTTTATAAGAGTTCCATTGGTTTCCTGCTTCTGAATTCAACTCAAGATACAGATTCTTTAAAGCACTTCATGACTTGCAACCCACATACCTTAAGGACCATATACACTGACGTAATTCCCATTGGGCAAGGTGTGCAGCTGCCCAGGGCATCACCTTGTGGGGGGCATCAAAATGCTGGGTTCGTTTTTGGGTATTTTTAGTGGTTTTCAATTTTTGGCCTGCAGGGGGCGCAGTTTTTAGGATAGCAGGGTATCATCAGGAGACTGTTCTTATGCTACCCCCCAAGTTTGGTGAGGTTTGGTTCAGGGAGTCCAAAGTTATGGACTCCCAAAGGGGGTGCCCCTATCCCCCATTGTTTCCAATGGGAGCTACAGTGGAGATGAAGGCCACAGCTCTTTGAGGTCCATAACTCTGGCCCTCCTGAACCAAACCCACCAAACTTGGCGGGTATCATTAGTGAAGTCTGTTGATGAGACCCTGAAAGTGCTCTTGAGATTGTGTTTTCAGAAATGTGTTCTTTCAGTGCCTGTAATCCCCATTGACAGATTAGTATGGAGTAGGGTTCAATGTAGAATAAAGATTCTTGGGCCAATTTCAGTGGATGTTCTTGTAGTGAGGGCATTCCTTGGATCGTATCATCACTAAAATTTCAGGGCCCTCTGCATCATCTGAGACTGTTGTGATGGTATTCTTCTGTTTGGTGCAGTTTGGTTCAGGGAGTCCAAAGTTATGGACCCTCAAAAGGGTATCTCCCTTCTCCTTAGCAAAGAATGTGGGATGGGGTACTTACTCCCTTTGAGGGTCCATAACTTTGGACCCCCTAAACCAAACTGCACCAAACATGGGGGGTCCCATCAGGACAGTTTCCAGATGATAACCTGAAATTTTGGTGCCAATACATCCAAAAATGCGCCCCCTTCAGGAACATCCCAGAAATTTGCCCAAGAATCTTTGTTCTGCATTGAGTTTTCTGTATTGCTGTCAATGGGGGTTGCAGGCTGAGGGGGGCACATTTCTGGAATTGCACAGTCTCAAAATCCCCTTTGATTGTTCAGGAGACTGCTCCTGATGATACCCCCCAGGTTTGGTGCAGTTTGGGTCAGGGGGGCCAAAGTTATGGACCCTGAAATCTGTAGCCGCCATCTCCTATTATCTCCCATTGGAAACAATGGGGGATGGGGCACTACTTTGGGAGTCCATAACTTTGGACTCCTTGAACCAAACCTCACCAGACTTGGGGAGTAGCATAAGGACAGTCTCCTGATGATATGCTGAAATTTCCGTGCTGATATGTCTAAAGATGCACCCCCTGCTGGCACCAATGTCCTGGTGCAAAAAAAATTTGGTCGTGGTGGAGTGGCCGCCCATGCGGGGGGGGGGGGGAGCATCCAACTCAGGTTTTGCCCAGGGCTACAGTTTGCCCAGGGCTGCCTCGTTACGCCCCTGACCATATCTATTGGTATGAACCTGTGCTATAGCTTCAGACTTCCCAGAAATTTCTTCTGGCTGTTCCCTCATCCAAGACTTTCAGATCATGGGTATTACCATGGTGGAACACTCCATTTGGAATTACCTTCCAGAAAAGGTTGGGAAGGCACCTACCTTCAGGATACGCTACATATCAGTTCTGTTTAAGAGAGCTCTTGAAGGAAGCTAATTTGTTTAGCTGATGCCTGCTTTCATGGGATTAATAAATGTTTTACTGTTTCTGGTTGTAGTTATTTTGTTGTTAGTTTTTTAACAACTTAGTGTGCCCCAACTGGCACAGCACAATTTTTTAAACTATTTTGACTCCCCTGAATGCAAAAAAGGTGGGATTGTTAAATAATTGTTAAATAAATATTTGTTGTTAAATAAATATTTTCATAAATGACCTGGAAGTAGGGGTGGGTAGCGTGGTGGCCAACTTTGCAAATGATACCAAATTATGTAGAGTGGTGAGAACCACAAAGGATTGCGAAGAGCTCCAAGCGGACCTTGATAAATTAGGTGATTGGGCTAAGAAATGGCAAATGCAGTTCAATGTAGCTAAATGTAAAGTGATGCATATAGGGGCAAAAAATCCAAACTTCACATACACACTACAGGGGTCAGTGCTATCAGTCACAGACCAGGAAAGGGATTTGGGCATCTTAGATGATAGTTCCATGGGAATGTCAACTCAATGCATGGCAGCTGTGAAAAAGGCAAACTCTATGCTGGGGATAATTAGGAAAGGAATTGATAATAAAACTGCAAAGATTGTCATGTCCTTATATAAAGCAGTGGTGCGACCGCACTTGGAGTACTGTGTCCAGTCTCTCAATACCACATCTCAAAAAAAGGATATCGAAGAGATAGAAAAAGTGCAGAGAAGGGCAACAAGGATGATTGAGGGACTGGAGCACCTTCCTTATGCGAGGAGGCTGCAGAGCTTGGGACCTCTTTTAGTTTGGAGAGGAGACGCCTGAGGGGGGATATGATTGAAGTCTCCAAAATTATGCATGGGGAGGAAATGCTGACAGAGAGAAATTTTTCTCTCTTTCTCACAATACTAGAACCAGGGGGCATCCATTGAAAATGCTGGGGGGAAGAATTAGGACTAATAAAAGGAAACACTTCTTCACGCAACGTGTGATTGGTGTTTGGAATATGCTGCCACAGGAGGTGGTGATGGCCACTAACCTGGATAGCTTTAAAAGGGGCTTGGACAGATTTATGGAGGAGAAGTCGATTTATGGCTACCAATCTTGATCCTCTTTGATCTGAGATTGCAAATGCCTTAGACCAGGTGCTTAGGAGAAACAGCCGCAGAAGGCCATTGCTTTCACATCCTGTGAGCTCCCAAAGGCACCTGGTGGGCCACTGCGAGTAGCAGAGAGTTGGACTAGATGGACTCTGGTCTGATCCAGCTGGCTTGTTCTTATGTTCTTAAATATTTTTTTAAGACAGAGTATTTATCTCATCTAGTATTAACTGGAATAATTTACATGGGAAAGAGAAAAATTATTCCACATCATCCATAGTGTAATTGACCACACTCATGGTTATAAATTCATTGTATATGTTCATTAGATATTTAACCATTTGCATGGCAACTTCATTTTATTGGGAAAATATATGACATTTTGTTTGAATATTTTTATCCTTGTCTTTATTGAGAAATAGATTTTGTCTTCAGTTACAAACAGAACTGAGGAAAGCATATTCCACAATCTGTTTCTGAATGACTAAGTTTCTCACAGTATTCTTCATGCTTCCTGTTCAACTGATCTACCTCAACTGCCTCATCTTCTTCTTCCTCCTCTTCTTCTGCTTCCTCCTCTTCTTCCTTGGATTTATTTGGCGACTTCTTCTTTTTCCTCCGCTTTTCAATAATTTCAGGATCCCATTCATCTCTCTGAAATATTTGTCCTGTTGTATAAAGTTGTCTTTGTCCAGAGAGTCTTTGGCACAAATCATAGTCAGGACACTAATTTAAAAATAAAAGTATTGTTATTTACATATAACAACAAGAATGTCACAGTAGAAATTCAAAGGTATATGAACTATACTGGTCCCCAACAATGGTGAGTACTTAATGGTTCAAGAACTATAAAGGTACAAAGCACAAAGTTCCTTAAATACAATATTAATTCGCTAAATGGTTATTATCAGGATCACAGTACCCAATTTCTGTAGATCTATATTTTTAATAACAAATATAATTTGTTTTTGTCTTGGAAACTGAATCTAATCAAGGCTTTTCTCTCCTAGTAAACTTAAGAACCTTAGCTCCTTGTAGAACCCAAGGCCATTTGTTGATCTCACACTGGCAGCCCAATCAAGAGCCCCTGGAGGCTGGGGACAGTGCCACTGTGGCGACGCCCTGCCACCTCCAGAAAGCTCTCTGGCAGAGTGGGGGGGGGGGAGATAACCCCTCCCCCATTCCAGAAAGCCTTCTCTAGGGCCCAGACTGCAGGACAACTGCCTACAAATCCAAGATGGAAGTTGACTAATGTTGGCTCCATCCCCCGCAACACTCTGGCATGCCCTTCCCCCCATGCTGGCATCCAGTCAGGACAACAATACAGCTCCACAGCAGTCCAGACTTCCAGCTTCCACTGGTGTGGAGTTGAGGTGTTGCCACCTACTGGCACCTTTGCCCTCTCCACTGGGGCAGGTACCCCTTGCACCAATGGAGGGGGCAAATTCGTCTCCATAGCCCTGTGCTGCCTTCTCAACTGGATTCACCTCCCCTATTTGAATTGGGCTGTTATACCTCTGTAAAATTAAAGAATACCAGCATTTTCAGAATGTAAGGCCGTTTCCGCACGGGCAGAAAATGACGGCCTGGAGACGGTAAAAACACCGTCTCCAGGCCGCCATTTGCACGAGGGGCGCAGCTGCAGCGCAGCCGCGCCGCCCTCGCGCCGCCCGCCCGGCCTGGAGCAGGTGTTTCCCCAGAGCGCTTCCTAGCGCTCTTTTTGGGGAAACGCCGCAGTGAAGCCGCTGCCGAGCGAAAGGCAGCGGCTTCACCCGACTCCCCCACCCGGCACTCACCTTGTCCCTGGGCCTCCGGTGCATCGCCGAGGCCGCAGGGACCTACCCCCCTGCCCTGCGCCGCTTGAGCAGGCGCGCAGGGCCAGGGGGGCGTGTCCCCAGGCCTCCGCGACGCGCCGGAGGCCCAGGGACAATGGCAGGCTCATCTTGGCGCCCGGCACTCCGCGGCGCCGGCTGCCCGCCTCTTCCCGGGACCGTCCGTGCGGACGGTCCCAGCGTCTCCCAGCTGCCATGCGGAAACGGCCTAAGAAAAGTGTCATAGACCACTTCAAGACAATAACAAAGGGACCTTTTTGCTAACACCATATAACTGCTAGACTGATTCACTGATTATTTTGCAATATGTAGTCCCCATGAAATGGAACACCTTTTTCCAAAGGGATATCCAAAATTATCAGGACTCTACCATGTCTGACAGAAAGGGGAAAAAAGAAAGAAGAGGAGGAGGAGGAGGAGGAGGAGGAGGAGTTTGGATTTATATCCCCTCTTTCTCTCCTGTTGGAGACTCAAAGGGGCTTACAATCTCCTTTCCCTTCCCCCCTCACAACAAACACCCTGTGAGGTGGGTGAGGCTGAGAGAGCTCCAAAGAACTGTGACTAGCCCAAGGGCACCCAGCTGGCATGTGTTGGAGTGCACAAGCTGATCTGGTTCTCCAGATAAACCTCCACAGCTCAAGTAGAACCTCAATGTTGAATTGATTTGTACTCATTTCCTGGACCTTCTTTGTATTGAAAGGAGGTGGTAGCTATCTTAGAGGACCAGAAAAAATGATGAAATTGGAAAGTTTGAGTTTTGAAAAACTGATCAGTGGAAAATAATCCCTAGCAGAATGCCATTAAAACCACTATGATTGCCCAAGGAATTCCACAGATACAGGCATTTTGTGGTGGCTATTCTGGAAAAATTGGGGGTTCCATTAAAAAAAAAACATTAGTGGGGAAGAATTCTCAGAGGCCCAAGGGATTCCAGAGACACAAGTGGTTTTATTCACAGTGGCCACTTTAATATCAGGAGGTTTTTTTTCTACAGAGAAGCACACTCCTGTCACTTCCTCCAAACAACACAGAACAGCATTTTCATCTTTTGATGGGACAGAATAAAGCAATCAGTGGGGGAATTAAAGCAAAATTGACAACCAATTTGCTAGTTTCAATTCTGGAGCTTTATAGAAGAGGGATAACATTTTAGAAAAGGTAATGGTATATGTAAGGTGGGATGAGGAGAAGAATTTGTGATTTGGCAATCCACATATTAAAATACTGCACTATTAATGTGCTACAAGCTATAAAATAGTTACAAACCCACAATATAAAATATCCGAATTGTGCTTGGGGAAAATGAGAATGCAGTGGTTTGGGAGAAATGTTGCCTGGGAACTAAGTAACTGATTAAACGAACAATGTCAATATTATAGAAAGAGGATCATAAAAAAGCATCTAAGCTTTTAAAGGCAATGTAAATATAGAAAGGAACTACTTTACTCCTACACAATAGTAATTACATGTCCAGAATGATGTTTAAGATTGACTAAGAAATTATCAAAACTGACATTACCTTAATATTAATCAAGAAATCTGGTTTTAATTTAAAATTTCTAATTATTTCTATCTGTTCTGTTATAGTCATGTATTCCTCAGAAAGTGACGGAAAATCACAGAGAACATAGCCTGCAAAAAAAAATCCTATTAAACATGTATTTTTGAAAACAACATAAACTACATTAAATTGATTCAGCTACTAAATGGACATGTAACAACAACAAATGTGTGCATTATCAATATATTTTTTTAAAAAAATAAGTGGCAGAAATTAAAAGAATGGTGTTCACCCAATTATGAACAGGCTATTGCAATATACCAGGGTCCTCAATATGGCAGCTATAGTTACTTGGGCGTGCTGCTGGATCTGAAACTTTGGTTGGATTCTCAGGTCTCCCTTGTACACGTTGTACCTTTTACCAACTTTGGATGATGTTCCAGTTCCAGGCAAACCCAGAAAAGTGTGCTTTGACCACATGGGGAAGTGGACACATTAGAAGGCATTTATTGGATGTTTGCATCTGTTTCTCAGGGAGACGTAATCAACATGCCATTATATGTTTGATGGCTTGCAACTGGGCTGCTATGGTCTCCAGAGCAATTTATAGTGTTTCTTTTACATATTTCTCCACTGCAGAGTAGGCATAGAACACTTTCTAGTGAGGTTAGCACACCAGCATTGGCATCAGCAATGCATTGGTGTCAAGAGGGTCTAAGTTACCCATCTTGATTGCTTTATACTGAATATGCTACTTGATGCATTGTTACTTGTAAACCGTTGGAAAATTAACCCTATGTTTCCCCCACAAGGCTATTAAGTATCTAACGTACAATCTAAAAGTAAAACACATTCTGGTTTTATAGAATGATACACATAGTTGTTAGGGGGATCTGAGTGAGACGCATTCTCGAATCCATGTTCCCATTATATGTAACATAGCAATACTGCTCTGATATATGTAACCAGTCTGCTTCTTTGATATATGTAACCAGCCTATTATATGTTACCACTGCCAACTATGCATTCTTTCCTTGACCTTCACTGTAGTGAAGGTCTGCATTCCTTGGCCTGCATTGTAATAAACTAGGCTTCCCCTGGGTTGACTGTCCCATGAGAAAAGAATTACAACTGCTATCTCATTGTGGGCAGCAACCCAGGTGGCTCTCCTGCTATCTGTTGCTGACCTTGGGACAGTCTCAGTTTCAGAGACTGACTCTGGGAAGTTGGGGGTGTGTGTGCTTGTGGGACATATGAGACTGTAGATGTCAACTTTGTTAGAACTGGCTTTTACTAAGTATATGCTTGCCTACCTCATCAATAAACGCTGCTGATTTCTAATCCAGAATTCATGTATTGACTTGAGGTACTGAGACCTAACATTAAGCCAGTTCTCCCTGATCCCCGTGCCTTTCTCCATTCCTATAATGATGAATGGGGCTACAATCAGGGCAACAGTCGACAAAAATGGGGACCAAGGTGTGGACAGGGGGGTTGTCAGTAGTGCCCATGTGGACCCTGGAGAGGAGACCCTAGAAGGCACCCACGGTGATGCGGTCCTGACTTGGGTGGAAGAAACTGAGCTCGGAAGAAACTTGGCTCTGCCAAGGGGCTTGGTCCATGGCCTTGAGCTCCTACCCCAGGGAGCAGGTGGGGCATACCACCTCTCACTAGGTCTTGTGGCTAGGGGTTATACTGAAGCTCCACACAGAGGACATTGAAGGGGGCGAGATGCTGGAGATCGAGCAAAGGGACCCACTGTACATGGAGAGAGGGCAAGTGAGAGAAAAGGCCCTGCTCTGACGGAGCCACAAAGAGTTGAGATGGGACCTCTGCCTCCTGCAGCAATAGATGATGGATCTGTGCATGGCCCCCATGGTGGGTGTTCCAGTGGGCCCTGGGGCTGGAGGAGGTGGCCAGGCCATGCAACAACCAGTGGCACCTGGAGCTGGGGCAGGAGCTCCAGCACCCCAAGCTCCCACTCCCCAGGGGCTTTGACGAGGAAAGAAGGAGTTGATGGCTACCTTTAATGAGGAGGCAGGCTGAATGAATCCTTGGGCTAAGTTTTTTATCAAAAAACTCCCGGAGGGCCTCGGATTCCTGGGGGCTTATTGCGTACAGCCTCCCTTTTGATGGTGTTCATATCAACCCAGTTGGGATTAGAAGTTACGACTCGGAGTAAAGTTAAGGCAGCAGCCACCCTCACTTCACACCGCTTAAAACTGCCACTGGGTGAATCTCTGGAGAACGAACTGAAAGAGGCCAGCTGCCAAGACCCTGAACTCAGAGAGATGGGGGATGATCTGAAAGAAGAGGGGGGTTTATGGTGGTGGGAAGGGAAACTGTATGTTACTTAGGCCCTCCAGGGGCTTTGTGTATTTATCTACCCGTAACCTTAGGGGATTGCAAGGGAGTTTCAAACTGGGAGACGTTTATTGGGTCTTTCAAATTGAGACGGGTTATTAATCCTCTAGCGATTGAATTGGAATTACCCAAAAACTTGTGTGCCATACACCCTGTGTTCCATTGCAGTTTGCTGAAAAAGGCACCCCTGACCTACTGTTGGTATCCAATATTAGCTGTGTCCCCTCCCAAATGGATTGGAGAAGATATGCATCACTAAGTGGCTTCTATCTTGGATTCTCGGGACTATAGGGAGTGTCTCCAGTACCTGGTGTCACGGACTCACTTTCCAGAAGGGTTTAATGAATGGCTTGATGACATGAAAGTGAAAACCCCTCACCTGGTGAAAGCATTTCACAAACTATATCCTCATCACCTGGGTGGGGGAGGGTCTTAAGGGGGGCAGAATGTCAGGGGGACTTGAGTTAGTGAGAGGGATTCTTGAATCCATAATACCATTAGATGTAACAAATCAATACTGCTTTGATATATGTAACCAGCCTGCTTCTTTGATATATGTAACCAGCCTGTTATATTCTTTCCTTGATCTTTACTTTATGGCTTTGCTTGCGTTATAATAAACTAGACTTCCTATAGGTCAACTGTCCTGTGAGAAAAGAATTCCAGACTTAACAATGGTAAGGCATGCTTATAAACAAGATAAAGAAGAAAACAGATACCAAAGTGAGCAACTTCTGGTGTTTCAATTTTGTTCAAAAGCATCTTTACAATCAGTTCTTCAGGGATACTTTGACCTTGAAATAGCAGTTCCTGGATCTAAAGAAAAAACAAATCAAGTATAACATCATTATTCACATTATATACACAAGGAGAAATCCTAAGTGGGCTAACTTAGAAGGACTTCACATTTTATTAAATGGTGATTATTCCTAGAAAATGTTCTTAGAAATGCAGCCACAATGTGGTGCCACATATAATACAGAATTCTTCCAGTCTTGTCTCTATTGCTTTACAGCTAAACCTTTCAAAAATGTGTAAACATGAATGCTGTTGTGGTTAATGTTGAAATGAACAATCTTCAAGATTGTGCTATGGTATAGTGTCATCCTAAACAGTGTTACATCCTTGTGAGTCCATTGACGTCAATGGGCTTACAGTGGACTGCCATTTTGAAACATCCAGGTTGAACGTTCTCCCTCTCTCCTGCTGAAGTGTTTATAGCTCAGGCATGACTGAGGGCATGAGCTCTTGAGCATGAGACAAAAAGAAAGAGGGCTCTTTACCTGTGGATTATAGTCCATGACCTTGGCCAGCAATATTTACTTGGTGCATACCAGCCATGGATGTCTTGTTAACTTTTAAAAAAAATCAACTGTGCATATAAATTTGTTTAAGTTATATTTTTAGGTCTGCTTTGAGTCTTTCTCGGGATGAAAACTGGATAAAAATATATGAAATAAATCAGAAGGATATAACTCTTCTCAGTAGAGTTGCCAACTACCTGGAGAAAAACCATGTCCTGCTTCTAACAGAGGCTTAATTGGAGAAAGGAAGCTTTAACTCAGGAAGACCCTGGAAATCTCGTTGGTCTTTAAGGTACTACAGAACTCAATTCTAGCTGTTCTACTGCAGACTAACATCGCTATGCAGCTGGAACTATATTAATGGGATGTTATTTACCAGGTGAAATTATTTACCTTCATGTTATGAAAAGTTTCAGCTGCCAATTTCTATACATTAAGCCTATCTATTACAGGGAAGAAACATTTCCCACCAGTTATTTATTTATTTATTTAATTTAAAACATTTTTGTCAGGGTTCACAAGGTGGTGAACATAAAAGTAAACTTAAAATATTTAAACAATTAAAAATACAGGGAGGTTGAGGTTTTCCAGGCTATGTTGCTGGCAGTTTTTGCTCCTAATGTTTCGCCCACACTTATGATTGGCATCTTCAAAGGCATGTCACAGTAAGATGTGTTTCTCTCCATGGCACAGTATGGAGTGATTGTGCGGTGGGGGCAGGTGAGGTGCATTTGCACGTGCTTGTGTTAGCATGATCTGGACACAGAAATCCAAAAGGGGGTCAGAGCAAAAAGAGTCTCTGTTTGATTTAACTTACAGAGTCAACTATCCTGTTCGTTAGCTGACGGGTGCCTGAGCCTAACCACAAGTTAGCTTTTGTTAGCCACATCCTATGACAGTTTCCAAGAAGATGTCTGCCTCTCCTGTTCTTTGCAATACTAAGAAAAGTTATTTGCTCTGTAACATTCTGAGTAACCCCCACCTCTTGTCCAACATGAGTTGCTATGCAGAATAAGTATTAACCTTGCTAAATTAGCTTTTGTAAGACGGAACTGCTTGCCATATAAGGTAGCACTCACTGGTGTCATAGAAATTGATAGATTAACTGAGCTAACTGCGCCCACTTGTAATCTCTATAAAAGTTTATGAATGCCTTTGATCTGGGTCCTGAACCCTCAGGTACCAGGATAGCTATCTGTTGCTGATATCAGGCCTAAATAAAATAGTCTCCTGATCAAAAACGGTCATCCAATTGCTGTTTGACCTTGTCTTGTTCATGACTGCTGCCTTGGACAATGGTAACACTTGGGCAGAATTCATTTGTGGATGCATCTGAATGTGTCTGCTTTTTTGTTTTGTTTTTTTAGTACCACAAGCCAGGCTTTGTTGGTTTTCAGACCCTCTTCCTTTTTGTTGAAACTGTCCTGGTGCTTGGAGATTTCAGTGGCTTCCCTGTGTAGTCTGATGCAGGTGAAACATTAGGAGCAAAACTACCAGACCACAATGAAAGCCCGGAAAACCCACAACATCCATTTGATTCCAACCACGAAAGCCTTTGACAATATAATTAAAAATACAGTTCAAATTACGAAACAGTTCAATTAAAAACACAAAAATAACACTAGAAGGAAGACTAGTGATCATTACTGGGGGTAGTCACAACAAATAAAATTTAAACTTTACCTTGAGTCCATATGCTGTGCTGGCTGATATGTTCTCATCTAGAAGCTCTAAAACTAAAAATGATGCATCAGACAGAATCAATTTTCACAACTTTTAAAAATGATTAAGTAGCAAGAAAAAAATTATGTTACCTTTCATCTTATAATTCTGTTCCCAAATACTAGCATCTACACCTACTCCTCTGCAGTGAACTGTAGGAAGACATGTCGGTACATGGAGAGTTGTGCGTCTCATTGCAGGAAAGAAATGTGAAAGTGCCATTCTGGGCACTACAAAAAAACTAAACTTTGAAAAACAGGAAATACATTTATTAGGGATGTGCTGTAACAGTACCTTAAATTCCTTGTTTAGTTTCACGTTGGATATTTCCAATCAAGAACTAAATAGGGAAATATGGGCACTGTCTCAGTTGAGAAATGTCTGCAGGCACACCCTTAGTATTTATGTTTCTTGGGCTGTTTTTGCAAGGCCTGGGGTGTGCAAAATATTCTGGGGTGAGCACGGAAAATATTCCTGTGCAGCCAGGAATTCCACACAGTTCCCGAAGCTGCACAGGGTCTGCCCCAGCGTTGCCCTGCGATATTTACCTTAGCCTGGGATTTTCAAAAATCGCCAGTTTGGAGGTTCTTTCTTAAAAAATCCTGATGTGACCCTGCTTGTGCCTGAACCATGCACAAACCAATCAGGAGCCCAGCTGCCTGATCTCCCCGCCTGACGTTCATTCAAGCTGTCACTCAAAAGCAACAGCCAATCAGAACAATCACTTGGTATATTTTCCTCAGTACAAGCTTTATTTTAAATCAATTAGCAGACCTATTCACTAGTTTTCTCCCTCTGACATCAAAATCTTACTTTAAACCATTAAAAACACAGATCAATTTCTTCCATTCCAAGCACGAACACAAAAACATCAATTGGGAGCAGGTCAAGTTTCTTTCTCCCGCCCAGCTGACTGATCTCCCTGCCTGACATCCATTCACTCAAAAACATCAGCCAATCAGAATGCAGGACACTGGGAATGCTCAGACATGCTTCTGAAGTAAATACAGAAGTCCGGCTCATGCGGAGCAAACTGGAGCATTTCAACTCTGCTCCTGGGCAGAAGCGGAGAGCCATGCAAAGGAAGAAACCGGGATAAAAAAGCCCAGCTATATGTAATCCCAGTTCAACCCCAGTGTAATTGTGCCATGCAAAAATAGCCTTGGTTTCCTTGTATTACATTGGCTTAGAAAACTGTAAGTTGAGCTCCGTTGTGAAATGTAGCTTTCTTGCCTCTTCCATGGCCCTTTCCCCACTTACCTTAAGCCCCGCGCTACTCGAGGAGAGTAGCGCTTGGGGTCAGGCACTCCCACTGAGAGGTGCGGCTGAGCAGCGCTTACGCCTTGGCAACTTGCTGCTGTCGCGCCCCTCAGCGTGAGGCATTCCTGGCGCTCTTTCAAAGGGCGCCTTGCGGGGTCGTGGGGACGCCCGGGCACGCGCCAGGGATGCCGCGCGCTGGGGATTGCCCTCGGAAAAGGGTAAGTGGGGAAAGGGCCCATCTTGCTGCAGCCATGAGTACTCCCTGGAAGCCTCACTTATGGTTTGGAAAATCATTGGTCCATTGTGAAATTCAATCCAATCCTTTTGAGCATTGTGAAATTACTCATTATGTCATGTAATAGTGAAGGATGCTGCACAGGGAAGAAGAGCTGGTAAAAGTTATCCCTCTCCTCTTGCATGAGAGAAAGTGACCTTCTGGCATCCAATTTGGGCATTGTTCAGGGCACCTTGCTGGTAATTGACAGGGTTTTACCCAACCTTAGTAGAATGGCAGAATATAAAGACACTATATACAATAAAATGAAAAAATAACTAAGAAAACAGCTGTCTGAGAGATGTCACCTATGTCAGATTAAATATTAGTGTTTGTAGCTAAAACAGAATGCACTAATCCATAACTGAATGAACAGAACAACATTAACATAGTTTAATGTAACTTTCCCAAAGTCTAAACATAACGAAACTGATCCAATACTATCCTATGAAGGATTTAATTTTCACAGAACATGGAAGCACTTTTTTAGCCACCAGAGGGCTCTCATGTTTTTCTAAAAAATACAAATGTACCAAGGTTTGCAAAGACTGCAACCCTATTGAAGTAATATTGCTTCCCTTTAATGAAAGAAAAAAATATTGCAGACAAAAAGCAAAGATCCCAGTCTTTAAAATGCATGCGATTACTCAGAAATCACTATAAGAATGGAAGAGCAGAATCTTAGAGAAATCATTTTGTGGGAAACAAACTGGTTAATTTGCCACAGATCCTCAGATTTTTATGCAGAATCTTGCTGATTCTGAATCAGCCCAACAGGGAGAGGAAGTACTTTTTTCTGTCCTGAAACTTTTTTCTGTCAACTATTCCCAAAGCCTGAGTTCCCTGGGTGATAATAATTTACCCATGACCACCTGCAAGTTTCTAGGGGCCCATGGAACATGGCATGCTTTGCGTGTATTACAACTCCCTTCTCTCCCAGCCCTATCACAGACACATTTCCAACTCAATAGTTGTTGCTTTCTCTTCCATCACCACAATCGCTGATGATGGTTCCTTTCCCACCATAATAATGTTGTAAAGAATGACTTATTCTTCCCCACTGGTATCAGCATGTCTAAAAGGAAAAGAAAGAAAGAAAGAAAGAAAGAAAGAAAGAAAGAAAGAAAGAAAGAAAGAAAGAAAGAAAGAAAGAAAGAAAGAAAGAAAGAAAGAAAGAAAGAAAGAAAGAAAGAAAGAAAGAAAGAAAGAAAGAAAGAAAAGCAATTGGTCATTTGGGTGAGATTCTTGGAGGGGGCGGCAAAGTGTGCTCCTATTACCCTATTCCACAGCTTCTAGCTAACTGTCCTGAGGTGACCCAGAATATCTGGGTGGATTTGGTAGGCATCTAACCTTGTCAGCTCTCAGTTCAGACCTTAGTCTTGGGGTATAACTAATTAACATCACCTCAATTAGTTACACCCCATGAGAACGCACATCTCCCTTAATCACTTCTCAACAGCAAGAGATATTGCAACAATGGCTTCTTCCACCCAAAGTCTCCCTGATAGGTTCAACAACGCAGAGCAATACCAGATCAAGATTCTAAATATGTGTATATTCTGCGTCCTATTTAAGTATCTATTGATTTGACTTTCACATATACTTGAAGAACTCAAATGCCAATATGGTCATTCAAAGATATTTCCACATTTTTCCTACGATGAAAAAATAATAACTACTATGCTATGTTCCTTAGCTTTTGGCAGAAACATTTTACAAGTTTCTATTGCCTTTGAAGTTTCATCAAATAAAATGAGATTGCGGCCTGTTTTGTCTATGTTGGAGTTCACTAGTAGGACTCAATCTAATCATCCTGCAAGCAACTCAGCTTTGTTGAATATAACAAATTGTTCTGCTATACCTACAAGCATTACCTACAAACCATCTTCAAACCCACCAGGAAAATACAGCAGATGCTACGTTCTACAAAGGACAAGAGAGACCCCCTCACTTCTGCAGGAGTCTATCGCATACACTGCAGCTCTGGAAAGGTCCACAAAGGAACCACAAAATGCAGCATTCAGACTCGTATTAAGGAGCACGAAAGGCACTGTCAGCTTAACCATCCTGAAAAATCTGCAGTTGCAGAACATGTGTTAAACAAAACTGGACATAACATTTTATTTGAGAACACTGAAATTCTGGACAATTCAGAAGGTTACTATGTCAGACTGCACAGGGAGGCCATTGAAATTCACAAACACTAAGACAACTTCAATAAGAAAGAAGAGACTCTGAAAATTAGCAAAGTCTGGCTCCCTGTACTTAAAAAATGGACTGATAACCCCACCCGCAATACAGTGCACTCAACCACACATTTGCATATCAAGTTCCACCCAAAACTTAATGACTGGTTCCCCACCCTGGGACATGGACAATACATCACACTAAACTTTCACTTCCCACTAGACACAGTGAGAAACAGACTTTTCTCTGTGATACATCTCTGAAGATGCCAGCCACAGATGCAGGCGAAATGTTAGGAACAAGATCCACCAGATCACGGCTACACAGCCCAGAAAACCCACCAGAACCTGTTCTGCTATAGCTTCAGGTATAGATCAAATTAGCTTTGGGTCTTGTGCCGATAATTAGACTATGGCAGAATTAGACCCAAACCTGCATGCTGATATTATAATACAAATGTACTGGTGGGATCTTTGCTACATTGAAGGAGCCTTTCATTTATTCAACAAATTCCCAAATAAATAAAGTCTTTACGTGGTAGGGTATTGCATAGGAGAAAATGTACTTGGTTTTTGTTATTGCTGTAAAAGGCATGTAAGCAGCCATGTCACATAAGAAATATTCATTGAGAGTTTATCAAACTCTCAATTTCAGCAGTGCCACAAAAATAGGCATTATATACAACTTGTCATGACATTATGGTCACTATACATAAATGCCTATGACCGATGCAAAACATTCACTTCTCCATTACAGTAGCATGAGTTTTGATTCTGTATGTGTGTTTCAGACTTCAACAGGCACCACTGGAATGTTAATAAGCAAATGAAAAGCATAGATAGCATAGAATGTTAACAAATGAGCACAATAGTTACCATCTATGAGTGTGCATTTCCAAATCTGTGCTAATTTTGTAGCGAATGTTTTCTTCCCAACTCCCTTGAAATGAAAAAGACAGTTTAAAACTAGAATTATTTTGTAATACATAAAATATTGGTTGCAAATGCACAGATTGATACACTGAACTTAACTGTAATAGCAACTAGAAAAGTTATTCAGGCTAGATGCCACTAGAACAGAAATCCAGCATTTTTTCACGGTATATTGTACAGTATATTTCCTGTACTTTAAATAAACTAAAGCTGTCCTCAGGCCATCCTTGGTGGCTTTCAAAGCAAAATAACATTAGATGTTTTTAACTTTGCTAACCCTAGAGGCTAAAATAACCAAACTAATCTGATTCTGTCTTTATGAGAGTTCCATGCTGGAAAAATATAAACTGAAGCCATTATTTCCTGCTGGTGAGAAAACTGGTAGTGATGCAAAATAAAAACCCAGCAAATTTAAATTTTTGAAGGGATGTCTTGTTGAAGATGGAGCAAGCTGGTTTTCTGCTGCTCCAGAGACTAAGACATGGAGTAAGGAACTCAAATTATGGAAGAAATTCCACCTAAACATTAGCAAGAACTTCCTGATGGTAAGGGCTGTTCGACAGTGGAATACGCTGCCTCGGAGGGTGATGAAGACTCCTTTGGAGGCTTTTAAACAGAGGCTGGATGGCAATCTATCAGGAGTGCTTTGACTGTGTGTTCCTTAGTGGTGAGGGTTGGACTGGGTTGGACGGTTCAGCTCTTGAGGTCACTTCTAACTGTTTGAGTTTATGATTCTGAGTCCAACCCCGGTTGGGAATGGGCGGAATACAAATTCAATAAAATATATATTTTTTTAAAGCCAATGGCCTTAATTGGCAAGGCCTGCCCAAAGCTTTTAATCATAGGACATATTAAAGATCATCAATTTATAGCGTCACTATAAGTCAGTAGCAACTTGACAACATTTAACATACACACAAACATTAAGTCAATTAAATCTGACAGCACTTGAAAAAATCATTGTGACTGCAAAACAAAATTGCTGCTGAGAACCTGAGGTGGCTGGAAGTTTCAAATATCAAATCAGAATGAGGTCCAAGTTTAATCAAACTGAAAATTCTGTCTTACCGGTTTTCCAAGGACGAGGAAGCAGGTCGGCTTAGACATAAGAAATGCTTTGTCAGCTTCATCTTCACCATATAAATCTACAAAGGGATAAGACTGCTCTGGCTGAGGAGTTGACATCATTACACCTACATTACGAAGGAAGAGATTATTATTAAAATTATCATGTGTGGTTGATTTACAGGCAGGTAGGCATTTTTGATCTTAAAAAATTATGTTGCTGTAACAAAAAAAACATTGGTCAGTTTCCAGAGTGTAGGAAGAGTTTCTTTTCAAAAGCAGTATTCTTGAGTGGTTTTTCATCCACCTTAATAAACAGGCACCTGGTGGCAGCACACATTTTAGTTCAGCACATACTTTCGAGCACTAGGGCACTCTAACATTGCTACCCCTCTAGAGTTAATGTGCCCTAAGCCATCTTGAGTACGCAAGTAGGTGGCATAGGGCAGGGGATCATCCAGAGACCACTTACAGGGAGTTTAGCGCCAGCGGGCCTTGAGTGTGATACTTGGCCACGGTCTGCAGAGATTTGTGTACCCCTTGTAACCATGGAGACCGTCACCCGATCCGCCTCTTGGTCCCTCCCCACTCGGGTCACCCAATCAACAGAGCCGAGGTCGGGCCGCGCTTCGCGAGTCTGATTTTTGGACATGGCACTTGTAGTTTTACTGGTCGACGGCGACGTCGGTTGGGACATTAACCCCTGATGAGGCGCTCGTGACGCGGAATTCTCGCTGTCCCTGAAATAGGATAGGGAGCCGAAGGGAAGAATCCACGTTGGCTGGAGGCGGTTTTTTAAAATCATATTTCTATCTCGAAAGATCCCAAGGCGGCTTGTACAGGATACAGAATGAAAATAGAATTGATTTGGAGACACTCTTCACGGGGATTTAATGGCGTTTGCTGTTAAGTGAATAGGATGCAAAATTGCACGCAAGGACCTAATCGTGCTCAGACCTAATCGTGTTCAGTGATCTTAATGCTTAGGGCTCATTGTGCTTAATCCTTAAGGAAGGACGCTTCAGATTGTCCAGCGCCTTATTGGCGGCGGCACTTAATATAGTGTAGAATCCCACCCCACCAATCGTCGCAATCAAATGTAATGTCTGCCCCACACCTAGGACGACAGGCAGGAATCCCACACTTAAAATGGCTGCCTCAGCCTCAAGCACTGTCAGGTGACCTTCAGCCGTTCTTCCTTTGTCATTCTTCTGCGACTGCTCACAATGAATGCTGGACGACCTGCCTCTGGTTCAGCGGTGGACGGAATTAATGCTCCGTCTTGTTTTCGCATTGGGTCTCCCGTTGGTTGAGCGAGGAGAGGGTGGCTTTGTGGTCCTCGCTACCTCCCCTTGAAGCCAGAGTCTCCCGAAAAAGAAGTGACGCCCCAGCAGGTCTGGGGGTGGGCATCAGACTGAGGGAAAGTCCCTCTCTCTTCCCCCTACGATGCCTGTTTCGGCTCCGATCATCAGCTCTGTGCAGAAGTTGGTGCTGTACGAGACCAGAGCTGTAAGTAACGTCACTACCCCTGCTTGTCTCTCCTAGTGCTTGACAAGCCATGAGTACTGCGGAAGCAGGCAAGGCATGTGACTTTTTCGCTGAGAAAGAGAGAGAGAGAGGCAAGGGGAGTTCAGTGAACGCAGTTTAAATCTTGTGTTCAGAAGTCTGACCATTTTAGGACAACGTTTTAAAATTTATCCCGGGCACTTGTTTCTGAATAAACTTCTATGTATTTTGGCTGTTGATGGTGCTGACACTACTCAAATGCATGTAGAATGAATTGCAAACTTAAGTACTGAACATGGGACCCTTCACCTCAAATATTTCCCTTGGATTCCGCTTGCCCATAAGTTTATTGTCAAGCAGATGCTTATGATAGTTGTCAGAACTTCTTTCCTTTAGACATAAGGTCAGGTGTGCAGGAGCACATACATGGTATAGCATAAGAAATCATGGGGGAAGGGTGTGTGTTGTGTTTTACCACCACTGCATTTTTGCTTGTTTATTTAGACATTTGTGTCTTGTTTGATCTCATATTTAAGGTAACAAATCATTAATCAAAATAAATAGAACTGATCAAACAGCTCAAAATGCTATTAACAATTTCATGTTCAGGAAAATGTGGTTGCAATAGTTAAGTGAAACGTCAATGTTCTGAAGCAGCACATCTCTCTGAATACCTGTGTTCATGTCTGTGTGGTTTTTGAAAAACATGGTTAATGTGTTGGATATGAAACTGGACTAGATAGGCCCTTGGTCTGATCCAGTAGAGCTCTTACATTATTTCATGAATCTGTTCAGGAGCAGCAGTGGTGCAGTGGTTAAGAGCAGGTGTACTCTAATCTGGGGAAATTGGGTTTGATTCCCCACTCTGCCGCCTGAGCTGTGGAGGCTTATCTGAGGAATTCAGATTAGCCTGTACACTCCAACACATGCCAGCTGGGTGACTCTTCTGAACTCTCTCAGCCCCACCTACCTCACAGGGTGTTTGTTGTGAGAGGGAAGGGAAATGAGTTTGTAAGCCCCTTTGAGTCTCCTACAGGAGAGAAAAGGGGATATAAATCTAACTCTCTCGCCTTCCTTCCTTCCTTCCTTCCTTCCTTCCTTCCTTCCTTCCTTCCACTATGAAGCAACATGATTGGCATCTCTACAACAACTAAGGATGTTTTTGCATTTCTTTTTTCTCACTGGGTCTACTTATTCTCACTTCTACTTTTGACTTATTTTATATAGGGATGCTTGCACATCTATCAGCACATCTACCCTTTTTGCCAGGGGTGATCATGAATCCAATAAATCTCTGTGCTGGTCAGTTGTTTTTTTCTCACTGGGTCTCACTGCAACTATTGGCAGTCATCTGAAGCTACTCTCAGCTGCATCCCAGAGTTCCTGAGATGCAGTAAATGTAGTGGAGAGTTAATAAAAGACCTTATTGATTCCTGCGTTCTAGTTCAAGTTCTCAGCTAGAGAAATGGAGGACAAATCACTTCTTTTTCCCCCACCCAAGTTCTTTGCGTAGGCTGCAAAGGAAAAGAAACAATCTCTTTCTCCTCTCCCTTTTGTTGTAAGGAGATCAGAAAAACTATTTCTGTTCCCATTTCTCCAGAGAAATAGAAGTGATCTCTTTCTCTTCCTTTTGCATTGCTTCTGATCTCCAACTTCACCATGTAGTGATTTTTATAGGGTGGCAAGATGTGTGTGGTTAGAAACCCTTTCCCAGGTAATCCCCAGTCAGCTGTGAGTTGGTATCTGAAACCTGCTGAAATTTTCCTGTGTCCAGTGAACACTACAAGGCTAGAATACAGGAACTTGCTGGGGGAGGTCATAACCCAGCTTCTAGCTGATCTCCCAATCAGTGTTGATTTAGTTTCTGACCAAAAGACAGCTGCAATTTTATTCAGCAGTTGTTCAGGAGCATATTCCTGATGAACTCACAGTCGCATTGTCCACTGCCTGGAGATTGTGAGGAATGAGGTTATACACTTACACTTTCTTTAAAATCCGAGTTTACTGCAGCAGTAGTGTTGCTGATTTCCTGAAATAAAGTGTCCTTCAAAAGAGGCTTAATAGGATGTTATTTACCTGCATGCTGTGCAAAGCTTCTGTTGCCCATTTCCCCACATTTAGCCTCTATTAAAGCGACAAGACACTTTCTTCAGGAAATGGTATATTTATAATTCTTCTAATGGGCGTTATCTATATCTATATCTATAACATATATGTTAGTAAGTTACATGAGAAATAGCGTTGGTGTGTTCTGTAATATGAAACATTAATAAAGCATATATTAATTCCATGATGAGTACATCTAGAAGTGGCTTTTGTCACTAGATTCAAACTATGCTCTGGCTGGAATTATTAGTAGACCAGGTATGGTTAAAATTGTGTTTAAAAGTGAAAAGCTTGCTTTGTCCAGAGCTTGCTTGATTTTAATCAAAGAATGGAATATGCTGCCACAGGAGGTGGTGATGGCCACTAACCTGGATATCTTTAAAAGGAGCTTGGACAGATTTATGGAGGAGAAGTTGATCTATGGCTACCAATCTTGGTGTTCCTTGTTCTATGATTGCAAATGCCTTAGCAGACCAGGTGCTCTGGAGCAGCAGCAACAGAAGGCCATTGCTTTCACATCCTGCATGTGAGCTCCCAAAGGCATCTGGTGGGCCACTGCGAGTAGCAGAGTGCTGGACTAGATGGACTCTAGTCTGATCCAGCAGGCTCTTCCTTATGTTCTTGTGGATGAGACTCTCCACTCTTCAGGAAGAGGCTGTCTGGTAAGATATAGAGTTTGCATTATTGCTTTTTGAAAACTACTTCACCTCATTGATCTTACGCCTCTGTCTCAGTGGGGCGCAGCCAATTCTTGAATCTATATTTGAACTGAGTATGTTTGACATTAGTTTGTTTTTGTTTGTCTTTGTATTTTCAAATCTAAAAGAGGACACTCGGTGGGGGCCAGAACTGCACTAGAGTTTTCTTCAGTGACAGCTGATTTACTACGAGCTGATGTAGGAAAGTTTCAGTGTGTCTCTAGCTCCTCCTAAGCTGTGACAATTGAAGTCTTTTTCTTCTCATCAAAGCATCCTAGGGTTTCAAAAAAGCATTATCCTTTCCTTTATTACAAGCCCAGAGTCTGATGGTATAGCAAAGATATGGTGTGACCATTACTTCATAACAGGGTGGGGGGTCTTTATCCTCAGAAGAGTTTGGACAGAGAGAATGCCATTTCCTAGACTTGGCTGTTCCTTCCCCTAAGGAACAACTTGTAACTGGCTTAGACTATGAAGTCAAGTGCTTAAGAGACTTCTATGGTGGGTGGAAGATATATTACATTGAAATACAAATACCCCAAACCGTTCTGAATTTCTAAAACATAATTATTAATTTTCAAATATGTACAATAAGGTCACTGTGGAAGATAAAACCTACTATTCTAGGATATCAAACAGTATGCTAATACATGGTCTGTATGCCAATACATGGCCTGACCATGCTTTAATGCCAAAATTGGCTTGTAACATTTGAGAGGCTGAATAGAAGGATACAAGAATCAGATCTATTCTGGTGTGGATATCATGTACCAGGGATTAAATGTGTCATCTTTTTCCATGTCTGTACTGGGGATAACCTCATTAACACGAAGTTGCTTTAACACACAATTTATGGGGGGAAAGGGATAACTCACCTCCTCAGAGGTACAGAACACCAGACACAGAAATAATGTATTTCTGAAGATGCTACAAATGGCTTTCAAGGTTTGAAATTTTGAATTGACCTTGGGAGCAGATTGAAAACCAGATTGGGGGTCACATAATGAGTTCTACCTGCACCCCCCAAGATTGGGGTCACATAATGAGTTCTACCTGCACCCCCCAAACTATCTTCAAGGATAGTCCCAAGTACAGGACGTTGTAATAGTCTAGTCTAAATATAATTAGGAATATAGCCTGGGTGCTTGAGAAGTTGTATGTCCCACAAAACTGAAGTCTCCTCATCTGAATAATGATGGTTGAAGTTCCTCTCACTGCTGAATGGATACTTAGGAGGGGGATTTGAGCTTGGACAAGATAGCTTACATGGCAGGCATATTCTAATATCAAGGAATTCCTTTCCCCCCTTTTCCAGGCTCCTCGAAACTGCACAGCTTGGAGAAGTGGGGGAATGGAGGTAGGAATTGGTTTTAGAAGATAAGTATCCCTGGTTTCCATTGTTCAAGCCTAGTTCCCTCTTCCCAAAGAATTCTTTAAGCTGGGAGCCTTTAATTGTCTAAAAGATCCCATAAAGAAAGTCCACATACTGCTGCCCCCGCCCCCCCCACCCAGCTTTATTACAAAAACCACATAGGGTTATTGAATATGCACTTGGGTACAACCGCACATGGGATTACGCTGTATGCATATTACCTGATTCCTTTTTTGCATCACAGCCAGTATGAGTAGCTTGCAGAACATTGCTAAGGCTTAAATCTTACAAAACTGCCAAGCAAAAGTGTGCATCTCTTTTCTCTTCGGAATTATTTCAGTGACTTTTATTGTTTTAGGGATAATAGACTGGTAAGCTTAATATACAATAATGCAGTATTGAAATCTCTTCTCGTGAGTGTTTAGTTTCCCATGAGGAGATAATGAACTTTTCCTTTCAATCAGTTAAAATGGTTGTTTTATAACCTTTGATGAAACAACACATTCTTAATTTAGATAAAGGATTCTGTTACAAGAATCGTTCTAGCTCAAGCAGAGTTGTGATATTAAAAAATCAAGACCCACATGAATGACTAACTCTGAGAGATCACCCCAGTGAATCCTGAGATTTCTTCCTCACGCCATCTAGATATATTATAACTGCTGTTTTTATTATAATTTATGGATGCCTGTGATGTTTTTATGTGATTTTATGTTGTACACCGCCCAGAGCCCTCCGGGGATTGGGCGGTATACCAAATTAAATAAATAATAATAATAATAAATAATAAGTAAGATAGATACTCCGTTAGTTTCTGGCTTTCCTATTCACTGTAGCGATTGGAGGTTTTAAGCAGAGGCTAGAGGGCCATCTGACAGCAATGCTAATTCTGTGAACTTACATCATAGAGAGAGGGCAGGAACGGTTGCACTAGTGCTGGGCTCTTGTGGCCTTTTCTTATATGCCCAGGGTAATGCCAATCACTTTGGGGTCTGGAAGCAATTTTCTTCTGGCCAAATTGGCCAGGGATCCTGGAGGTTTTTTTGCCACCTTCATGGCATGGAGCAGAGGTCACTGGAGGTGTGGCAGGAGGGAATTGTGAATTTCTTGCATTGTGCAGGGTGTTGGACGAGGTGACCCTGGAGGTCCCTTCCAGCTCTATATTTCTATGATTGTATATATCATCTATGTGTTTGCATCTTTGTTGTGTGTAAAGAACTTCTGTGCTCATCCTGGGCATAAGTTATTTTATACTACATCTTAACCATCATCTCACAACATAGGGAAGAATCAGTAAAACAACCATCAAAATATATACAACAGCAAAACAAATTAAAACCCAGTTTAGTCAGTAGACATTCTCTCAGTCATGTTAAGCATTGATGGCCAACAGTGGGTGAACATGTTGTAATGGCCATTGAGAAGTCTCAGATAAGTGAAATTCTGAGTATGCTAGTCGTCACAAATATTTTTTTTGTTTTCAGAAGTATTTGAAAGCTGCTCCTAACTTTGTGAAAGGACTTTCTGGAGGAGGTATACTGATAGTGAATGGGGAAATGTTAGCTGCTCCTTTTAAATTCTGTTTATCGTTTTGTGAAAAAAAATCATGAGATTGTGAGCAAAGCATCATGCTTCTTATTATTTTCACACACCAACATAAGGTTAGAACTGTCTGCTTACTTGAGTTTCATGGATTGAGGGTCATAGAGTTTAGGCTGACTTCTAAATAAATATGCACATAAATAACAATAATGTGCTGTTGGTGTAAACATGCATTCTGTTTTCTGCAAAACAGCGGTGTCGGTTTTAAAAAGCAAGAACAGCACACCTCATCCAGTCCTGCACTCTGTTTGTGCTGTCAATTATACTCAGCATAGAAACTAATTTAGTTTTATTTGCTCTTTTGTCACGTAGTATATATGGTACAGCTGGCTAGAAAGCCACCTAAAGATTGCAGTCAGAAACAGAAAATGTAGTAAATGACATCTGGGATTAAAAAAAAAAGTTTAGTGTGTCAAAGTACAAAAGCCAATTGCATTAATAACAACAAATTGTTAAAATAGGTGACATTTGATTTTTCTCAAAGAGCAGTAATAAGTTCGATTCTGTTACACATGTGTTGTATTTTTTTTAAAAAAACCCTTACTATAATGGTGCCTCCATCAGCAGATGAGAAACTTTGGACCAAGCCCACTATTCTTTGAATTTTAAAAAATTTAAATAACAGGTTGTCAGAGGCGTTCCTCCTACTGGGCAAAGTGGGCAGCTGCCCAGGGTGCCACCTTGTGGTGGGCGACAAAATTGTAGGTTCGTTTGTGGGGGATTTTGTATTTTCAGTGTTTTTTCTGTTTTTGGC
Organism: Sphaerodactylus townsendi; assembly: GCF_021028975.2. Taxonomy (NCBI): domain Eukaryota; kingdom Metazoa; phylum Chordata; class Lepidosauria; order Squamata; family Sphaerodactylidae; genus Sphaerodactylus; species Sphaerodactylus townsendi. The sequence continues at coordinate 122,104,070 of NC_059425.1, read as the reverse complement.
CTGCAGGGGGTGCAGATTTTAGGCTAGCAGCACCACAATTTCAGGGATGTTTTGGGAGACTCTCCTGATGATATGATCCAGGTTTGGTGAGGTATGGTTTAGGGAGTCCAAAGTTATGGACTCCCAAAGGGAGTGCCCCATCCCCCATTGTTTCCAATGGGAGCTAATAGGAGATGGGGGCTACACCTTTGAGGGTCCATAACTTTGGACCCCCTGAACCAAACTTCACCAAACCTGGGTGGTATCATCAGTAGGGTCTCACGAAGATACTTAATAATTGCACCCCTGACAACAGGCACCCCCTAAATTTCCCCAGATTCTCTTTTTAAATCCACTCCGTTCCTGCCAATGCTTGTTTTCTTTCTTTCTTTCTTTCTTTCTTTCTTTCTTTCTTTCTTTCTTTCTTTCTTTCTTTCTTTCTTTCTTTCTTTCTTTCTTTCTTTCTCTCAATGCCTAATAAAGGTTATTATCATCATCATCATCATCATCATCATCATCATCATCATTATTATTATTATTATTATTATTATTATTATTATTATTATTATTATTATTATTGTAGATTTCACAGCTGCCAGATCTTTAGCTGGTTGTGGCCTTCATTACAATTCGAGCCTCACCCAGAGACCTAGGAAGTTGTAATGTATCGGCGCAGTATTCGTGTGGATACCAGCAGGGCTGCCTTCTGAATTTGACCAATGTGAAGATGTTTCAATTGCTGCCCTAGTGTTTTCGGGATGGCGCCCAGCATGCCAATTACCACTGGGACTACCTCAGCTGGTTTGTGCCATAAACGCTGAAGCTCGATTTTCAAATCGTGGTATCTAGTGACCTTCTCGTGTTCTTTTTCAAAGACCCTGCTGTCATCGGGGACTGCCATGTCGATGATGTGCACCCCCCGCCCCAGCCGCCTTGTAGCTATGCCCAGTGGCGTATCTAGGCAAACTGGAGTTTGCTGCCCCCGCCCCCCCCGGCAGCTGCCCTCCCCACCGTGACCAAACAATGATTTTTTACACCAGGTCGTTTCAAAGTCACCATCACATTATAGAACATGCCCCAACTCACAAATCTGAACACAGCAATAGGCCATGCCACACAGCAGAAATAATTTTTTGGGAAAACATTTTCAAAATGCTTTCAAAATGTTTTATTACTGTTATTAAAACATTTTATGGTGTTGTATCCAGTCCCCCTAATTGGGGGAAACAGCATCACTTTCAATGTTATTTAAACAGGAAACCCCAGATTCTCCCTTTAAAGAGGATTTAAAAGGAGAATCTGGGCTCCCTAGTTTAAACAAGTGATGCTGGAATCCACCCCCAAACAGCATCATTTTCAGTGGTGTTTAAACTAGGGAGCCCAGATTCTCCTTTTAAATCCACCTTAAAGGGAGAATCTGGGGTTCCCAATTTAAACAACATTAAAAGTGATGCTATTTTGGGGTTGATTCTCACCCACCCTGAAACAGCATCACTTTCAATGTTAAAACTGGGGACCTCAGATTCTCCCTTTAAATCCTTGCCGGGGGGGGGGGGGGTTAAAAGGAAAATCTGGGGAAATTTGGAGGGTGCTTGCTGTCAGGGGTGCAATTGTTAAGCTAGCAGCACCAAACTTCCAGTGTATCTTTAGGAGACTCTCCTAATTATACCACCCAGGTTTTGTGCAGTTTGGTTCATGGGGTCCAAAGTTATGGACCCTCAAAAGTGCAGCAGCCCCATCTCCTATTAGCTCCCATTGGAAACAATGGGGGATGGGGCACCCCCTTTGGGAGTCCATAACTTTGGACTCCCTGAACCAAACCTCACCAAACCTGGGTGGAAGCATCAGGAGAGTCTCCCGAAACATCCCTGAAATATTGGTGCTGCTAGCCTAAAAACTGCGCCCTCTGCTGGCCAAAAACAGGAAAACACTGAAAATACAAAAAATCCCACAAACCTGCAGTTTTTGTGCCCTCCACAAGGGGGCACCCTGGGCAACTGCCCACTCTGCTCAATGGGAGGAACGCCTCTGGGTACTAGTCATTATAGTGTTGAGGTTATAACATTGACTTCTAGAACAAAACCTTCACTCTGTACATTAATTGGTAAGGACTCATTCCAAATTGGACCAAATTGTCCTGTCCCCTCCTTCCTGTCATATCGTGATTTTCTGTTACGGGGTTTCTAGGTTAGTGGGTCCTATGCTGCCACATAGGGGTTAAAGATTTGTCTTGTGTCTGCAGAGATCAAAGACAACTGCTTTAAATAAGCAGCTTTCTATAAAGCTTTGCATTTATGACTTGTGGAGTCTATCTTATTTAGTTTCTGCTAGGATGCCAGTCTGCTTATTCTTCCATGGAGGAAAACTACAATAGCAAAACTGGGCTTTCTTTGCATCAAATTTGGATGGTTTTCTTTTAGGCTTTGTAATTGGAGTAAAAATTCTATATAACCTAGGGCAGGGGTAGGGAACCTTTAACACTCAAAGAGCCATTTGGACCCGTTTTCCACGGGAAAAGAAAACACTTGGAGCCGCAAATAATTTTTGACATTTAAAATAAAGATAACACTATATATATTGGGTTTTTTACCTTTTACTCCGCTCATTCTGAGAAGCGCATGGATGCGTCCGCCCTGCTGCCTGCAGGGCGGGCAAGGATGCGGCCAGCAGCTCAGCCTCGCCGCTCCAACGGGGCGGGCGAGAGGGGAAGCCGGGCAATTGGTGCGCCCGCCCTGCTGCCTGCAGGGCAGGCAAGGATGAAGCCAGCAGCTCAGCCTTGCCGGCCGCCGGGAAAGCACCCGCCCCGCTCAAACGGGGCGGGTGAGAGGGGAAGCCCGCGGCGTGGCCCAGCCGGCCGCAGGCAATTGGTGCGCTTGCCCTGCTGCCTGCAGGGCGGGCATGGATGGGGCTGGTGGCTCGGCTCGTGGAGCCGCAGCGCAAGGGCAGAAGAGCCGCATGCGGCTCTCGAGCCGCAGGTTCCCTACCCCTGACCTAGGGATTGCATCTTTGTCTAGCTTACAAAAGTACTTAGAAGAAAAACTTTTACTTTTTCAAATGTTTTGCGTTATTCAGAAAGATTTTTGTCTGCCACTGCTTGGTATGTTTATGGGTATGTTAATAATGGTTTTATTGCTGCTTTTAACTTTCTGCAATATCTATTTCTGTCACATCCAGCGGTATTTTCTTGTTGGGAGCAATCATGCAGAAACCAAATACCGTGTTTTGAAAATTGATCGCACAGAACCAAAGGATTTAGTTGTTATTGATGATAGGGTGAGTACTTCACAATTTGAGGAATTCTGACGAGGAAAACAATATTAAAGAGTGATTTAATATTTCAACATATTGTATTCCTTTGAGTTTAAAACAACTCAAACTCTTTTTCCTTTAGCAAGTTGCTTTTCAGAAGCCATATTTATTTTTTGATATAGTTTCCCAATAGAGAAGCTAGGCTGAAGTATTTGAAAGAAGGGGATTGGTTGTTTTTTTTTAACTTCAGCTTGGAATGATTTCTTAAGAGAATGTGTTCTGGGAAGTATATCAAATAGAAAAAAATGGGTGAATACATTTTTAAGGTGGGTCCTCTTCTGCTGTGACTTGGGAATTGGAACGTGTGGGGGTGATTCATGAGTACCATCTCTAACACTATAGAAAGTGTGTTTCAGAAGAGGGACTGAGGCAGAGGCGAAGCTACAAGGGGACCAGGGGGTGCACGTTGCACCGGGAGCATGCCTGAGAGGGCGCAAAAATTCAGGTTTGTGGTTTTTGTATTTTTAGTGTTTTTTCAGTTTTTGGCCTGCAGGGGGCGCAGTTTTTAGGCTAGCAGCACCAAAATTTTCGGGTATCTTTAGGAGACTCTTCTGATGATAGTAGCCAGGTTTGGTGAGGTTTGGTTCAGGGGGTCCAAAGTTATGGACTCCCAAAGGGGTTGCCCCATCTCCCATTGTTTCCAATGGGAGCTAACAGGAGATGGGCCTGCTGCACCTTTGAGGGTCCATAAATTTGAACCCCCTGAACCAAACTTTACCAAACCTGGGTGGTATCATCAGGAGAGTCTCCTAAAGATACCCTGTATTTGGTGCTGCACCTAAAAACTGCGCTCCCTGCAGCCCAAAAACTGAACAAACACTAAAAAATACAAAAAACACAAACGAACATGGGGGGGGGGGGGGCACCAGGCTCCATTTTCCCTAGCTAGGTCTCTGGACTGAGGCATTCTTCCTCCTATCCTATTAAATTTACAGATGTAAAGTTTCTGTGAAAAGCAATAGGGAGATCTGCTAACAGTTGCTGCACTTATGGAAGAGACAGGGCAAGTTTGTTCCACCATCTTCCGTCTCGTTGCAGGCTCCCAATCTGTGTGGCTGTTAGACCTTATGGGGTCCTGGGAACCCAGAGCTAAACTTTACTGGGATCACAAATGGCTGTTGAGTAGCAGAGAATTTGGAAAAGATATGCTGTCCTCAGCCCCTTCTGCTGATGGATTCCCCCCCTCCCCCGCTCCCCAGATATTTAGCTATAAAAACTCACTGATGTAAATAAACTTGTTCATTTTAATGTATAGCAACGTATGTACATATTTGTGAGCATTATTTTACCTAAGAAATAACTGCTTTAATATGTTTTAAATGAATTAATGTTAATTAAACATTGTATGTTATTCCAGTTTAAGTTGGAATTACATTTTTTGTCTAAGGTCTCTTAAAAAGAATAGGAGGGTAGATGGATAATACCGCTACTGTTTTTTTCCATTAAGAAACAGATGCATTCCTTTCTATAGCAGTCTGTATATACGCTATCCAGTGTCATTTGAAGGGAATTCATTTTTGATAATGATTACACATTTTCATTTCTAAGCATGTATATACCCAGCAAGAAGTGAGAGAACTGCTTGGCCGTTTAGATTTGGGAAACAGGACAAAAATTGGACAGAAGGGCACCTCTGGACTTTCACGAGCAGTCTCTGCTTTTGGTATAGTAGGTAAGAAGAGTCATTTATTTATATTTTTCATATTATCAGGATATTGCGAATAGGATCTCCCACCCCCCCCCCCACCCCCACACACAACTTCCTTCTTCTCACAATATAAACTAAGGACCACTAGTAATGTGGAATAGTAATATGATGTACATCAAAATTTAACAGCCATTTTCATGTGAAGAACAAAAAAATATTGGCCAGTTATCCCCTATTAACTTAAAATGGTCATGGCACAGTCAGCCACAATGAAGCATCAGAGATTGATTAGGCTTCTGTAGTTCACCTGGGTTAACCTTTGATAGAAAAGATTTTTAGCATCCAGCAAATAATTTTGTAAATTGGAAAAATGTCCAAGTAAGCAGCCATTTTGAAAAGAACAGATTTTAATTTAGATTCATTTATGATTTAGAATACAATTTAAAAATTAATGCTTTCTATGCTACTGCTGGCCAGATTATTCAAAGAAAATAATTCACAAATGACAGTCTTTGCTATCTAAAGTTTTCTGACTTGTAAGAAACTATGAGATGTTGGAAACTATAAAAGGATTATAAAAAACAGAACAGTGTTTTCTTGAGTACAAAATCAAATATGAAGTACAAGTTACTATTAAAGCAATTTGCTCTGTTTTCTGTAGGTTTTGTCAGATTTTTAGAAGGTTATTACATTGTACTAATTACAAAGAGGAGAAAAATGGCAGATATTGGAGGGCACGCAATATATAAAATAGAAGATACAAATATGATCTATATTCCAAATGAATCTGTACGAGTGACTCATCCTGATGAAACAAGGTAAGTGATCCTGTACTCCAATCCTGATTTCCTCATAAGATTACAACTTTCCAAATGGATGATCAGGGCTTATTTAGTTAACATCTTTCATAGGGAACTGTGTGATAGATTTTATAAACCTTTATTTTTTATAACTATATCTCTAAAGAAAAGAATCCAACAAATATTTGGTATGTTAATCAAAATGTGAAATTTAGACTAACTACTCCATTATGCCTTGGCCCTTGCTGCCTCCTTAAGTTTGTACACCCACATTACTTTGTCCTTGGACTTCTGTGTTTTCCAGCTGCTCTTTTTTTAGTGTCCCTCTATCTGTCTGCTGGTTTACTCTACCCACTTTCATCAACTGGGTTCTCTGTCCCTCAGTGTTTAATAAATTTCCAGTATTCAGCATTTGCCCCTGACTGTACAGCTCTTCTTGTTCTTAAGAACTGTGCCATTTTCCCTCCACCCAGTGACGTAGGTATATATATTTTAATGGGGTGGGTTTGGTGACTAAGGGGTTTCCGGCTGTTCCATTCCAAGCATTATTTCAAGCAAGTTGGATATGTAATGGGAGGGGGTTGAACCCGAGAAACCCCCCCTTTACCTACCTCCACCATCGTCACCGCTCTCCCAAACATAATTTTGGGTTCACGTACAGAAAGTACACTGTTTGCAGACATACCGGTGTTGAGCAGTTTCATTCCAGCTTATGAACATTTTTAATGATTGCCAGAATGTTTTTAGGATAATTATGATGTAGTCAACTTTTTCTATGGCATGATATACTAACCAATTCTTTTTAGAAGGAATTATTCTAACTATTGCAGTAAATTAAATCTCTTTTTAGGTTCTTTACATATAATGTCTCTCCTCTTGTGTTTTCATGTACTTCACTATTCTGTCCCCTTAGTCCTAGCTGAAACTAATAGAGAGCCTGGCTGCCCATCAGAATTGGCTTATATAATGAAATATGTTTTTTGCCCTTGGATTGCTATCTGGAGAATACCAAAGTTAACTGTCTTTGCTATAGGAGCTTGATAGGCAGAATGCTATATAGTATATTAGATAGTTTGGGAATTATACAGGGATCGTGTTTTTTATAAGCAAGAATTCTATGCAATCTCAGATGCATAGGCTTTGTACTCTGTCATGAGCACAAATATTCGTGTCTGTTTTTTCTCTAATGGCATTTCTTTCTGGAGGAAAATTTTGCATTCACTAATGTTATAAGCATTCGGGCCAGACCAAACAGATTAATCAGTGTCTGTTGCAGCCATAGCACATTATAGATTATTGTTGCAGGAGAGGACAGAGTTCCAGGACCAAGAAAAGTGTTATGTAAAAATACTGTTTTAAACAAATCTGTTTTATTTTTGTTTAGATATCTTCGAATTTTTCAGAATGTGGATCTGTCTAGTAATTTTTATTTCAGGTATGTGTTTTGCATCAGGTCCACCTTACTATAGAATTATTATAATCTTTTAGTCAATGAAGGATCAGGGATTGTACTGTCTTTCCAAAAATAATATGGAAAGATGAAGATGTTAGACCAGTATTTCCATTTTTAAAAAATATAGTTATTATCATCTTAAATACTTCCTTAATGTAAAATGTACAGAAACAGAAAAACATAGAAATCTCTGTGTGATATCTCAGTGTTTAGAGGCCTCTAGTCACTGCAAAAACATTCCCAAGCTCCCTTCTTGTCCATTAAGCCCCTGTATGAGAGACAGTGTGATATAGTGGTTAAGAGTGTTGGCCTATCTGGGACACCTGGTTTCAAATCCCCGCCATGCCATGAATACTCACTGGGAGACCTTGGGCCTTTCACACACCCTCAGCCTAACCTAGCTCACAGTGTGGAAAAAATGTGAAGATAAAATGGAGGAGGAGGATAAAATGGAGGAGAGGAGAACAATATAAGCCATGTTGGGTCCCCACTGGGGAGAAAGATGGGATACAATGAAGTAAATAAATGTGTAGAAGAAGAGTAGAGTTTGGATTTATCCTGTGACTTTCTCTCCTGTAAGAAATCTCAAACCAGCTTACAAACTCCATTCACTTCCACTCCCTGTAGATATCTTGTGAGATAGATGGGGCTGAGAAAGTTCTGAGAGAACTGTGATTAGCCCAAGGTCATCCAGCAGGCTTCATGTTTAGGAGTGAGGATACAAATCCAGTTCACCAGATAAGAGTCTGCTGCTCATGTGGGAAAATGGGGAATCAAACCCAGTTCTCAAGATTAGAGTCACCTGCTCTTAACCACTACACCACGTTATAATGTGATCATTTTTCTTAATTGCCACCATCCATATTCTAAAATTCTTCTGCTTTTATATAGAAGGTAGTTCCACTTCTTGCTTTTGGCTCTATCTGGATGCCTAGTGGAGTGCTTGATCACTGAAAAAAAAATAAAAAAGCCTAGCTCTCAACAGCAATTGTAGGAGATTTTATAGCATTGATAGAAACGTTTGATCATGTATAGGTAGTAATGACAGAAGCCCTCTATCTCAGTTTAGAGTGATATGACCTATTCTTCAGAATATATTCAGAACTATTATTCAGAAAATAATTCCTTTCAAGCCCATTCTGTAGATTGAACCCCTGTGATCCCCCTTATCTGGAATGTGACAGTGTCTAACAATCTTCTGTCATCTGCCCACTAATCCTTCATATGGATGACATTCATACAGATATTCCCTTTTGTGATCATATTGTAATAATCTTGTGAGAAAGCTATGCTAGAGAGAGTTAATCCCAAAATCATCCAGGTTGTGTCATGGCGGAGCAGAATCCTTGTAGTCTGTGTACTCTGCCTCAGTTCCTTTTTGTGATTATTTGGGTTAGCTTTTGATCACCTAACCCAGGGGTTCCCCAACCTTTTTTATCCTGCAGGCATGTTTGGTATTGGGGCACAGCATGGTGGATGCAGCAACAAAATGGCTACCATAGTTTAACTTCAGTAACACATTGTAGATGCTTGTGGTGTGCAGGCAGCTGCTGCCAAAGAAACATTTTTAAAAAATTGTATAGCCAATCAAACGCCTTGCAGGGCAAAAGCCCTACCTGACTCCACCGACTTCCTTAAAAGACTTGGGCACCAGCGAAAGTATTGGTGGGTACTATGATGCCCTCTGATACCATGTTAGGGACCCCTGATCTAACCAAATGTTTTAGAGATGCTTCTGTAATCTTCTTTATTTGTGTCTTAGCTATAGCTATGATCTGTCCCACTCTCTTCAGTATAATCTTACTGTTCTAAGAATGCCTCTTGAGATACTTGGGACAGAAACAGCTCGAACCCGGCAGGAGAGTTTTGATATTTTTGAAGATGAGGGACTTGCTGCTCAGGGTGGAAGTGGTGAGTATGATTAAAACAGAAATAAGTCCTCACACAGGTATAAAGAATTATTTTAGCTCTAGAAGCAACTGTCTTCTTGTTGATCAATACTGTGTTGTAACAGCCTCAAGTTGAAATAAGATTACATAAGGTACCAATTACAACCAAGCAGGACTATGTTGCATTTAATTGTGTTAATAACTTGTGAGGACAGCTGGGCATGCTGATGTTTTTAGACAACTGATTATTCACCTGATTTATAGGCTGAGCAGATACACATTTGTTACATGAAATGTAAATACACTAGCAATAAAGCCTATTGTACTACAGATACAACTTGCTCTAGAAAACTGTTGGGGGGTTAACAGCAGCCACCAAAGGGGTCAACCGCTCCTGCCCTTCTTTCCCCCTTGGCCCTGTATCACCAGCTCCCTCCTTTTCCCGGATGCCTACATTGGCATGCAAGGGTTAATGGTGCCTACCAGTGAGGCTGACTCCTGCCTTTCCTCCCCCCTCGGCCCCGTTTCACCAGCTCCCTCCTCCTCTTCCTGGGCACCTGCTTCTCTTCCCAGATGCCTGTATTCATGGACATAGGTAAGGGAGGGGTTCTTGGGTTTGAAACCCCTCCATTCATGTCCGAAGCTCCGCCCCTCCATTTGTGGGTTTTAAAAACATTTTAGTGCTTTTTTGGTTTTTGGCCTGCAGGGGGTGCATTGTTTGGGCTAGCAGCACCAAACTTTCAGGGATTGTTTGGGGGACTCTCCTGATGACACTACCCAGGTTTGGTGAGGTTTGGTTCATAGGGTCCAAAGTTATGGACTCCCAAAGGGGGTTCCCCCATCCTCCATTGTTTCCAATGGAAGCTAATAGAAGATGAAGGCTACATCTTTGAGGGTCCATAACTTTGGATATCCTGAACCAAACTTCACCAAACTTGAGATGTACTATCAAGAGAGTCTCTTATTGATATCACCCAGGTTTTGTGAAGTTTGGTCCAGCGGGTCCAAAGCTATGGACTCCCAAAAGGGGTGCCCCCATCCCCCATTGTTTCCAATGGGAGCTAATAGGAGATGGGGGCTACACCTTTGAGGGTCCTACTTGGCTTTGGACCCCCCCTGAATAAACTTCATAATCCTGGATGAGCTTTATCATTAGGAGAGACTTTCCCTAAAAGATACCCTGAAAGTTTGGTGCTTCTATGCTAACCATGATGCACCCCTGACAGCCAGGCACCCTTAAGAATTTCCCCAGATTCTCCTTTTTAAAATCCACCCCCTTCGGCATGGATTTAAAGGGAGGAGAATCTGAAAGGTCGGAGTTTAGAAGAAGAAGAAGAGTTTGGATTTATATCCCCCCTTTCTCTCCTGTAGGAGACTCAAAGGGGCTTACAATCTCCTTGCCCTTGCTCCTTCACAACAAACACCCTGTGAGAGAGCTCCGAAAAGCTGTGACTAGCCCAGGGTTACCCAGCTGGCATGTGTGGGAGTGCACAGGCTAATCTGAATTCCCCAGATAAGCCTCCACAGCCCAAGTGGCAGAGCAAGGAATCAAACCCGGTTCCTCCAGAGTAGAATGCACCTGCTCTTAACCACTACACCACATTGAAAGTGATGCTGTTTCAGGGTGGGGGATAATCTACCCCAAAACAGCATCACTTTCAATGACCCCAGATTCTCCCTTTAAGGTGGATTTAAAAGGAGAATTTGGGCTCTCTAGTTTAAACACCATTGAAAGTGATGCTTTTTGGGGGTGGATTCCAGCATCACAGCAGCTGCCCGGTGGGGGGGGGGAGCGCAAAACTCAGATTTTGCACCAGGCTCCATTTACCCTTTGTGCCTCTGCCCAGAGGGGAGGGGCAGAGGAGGGCAGGGCAGGGGAGTCTGCCATCCCCGACCTTGGAGAGCTGCTTTTATAAGCGCTGGGCCAGGGGTGGGGCTTGGGGAGGTGTGGCCATGCCTTAGGGGCGGGTGGGGGTGTGGCTTCACCCCCGAACCCCCCCGTAAAAAATCTGTACCTACGTCCCTGCCTGTATTGCCGCACAACAGTTAGCAGCACATATGTAACTGCCAGCAGTTGCAACCCTCCTATGGGGAGCAGCTGATGCCTGTGCCTGCTCCTCCTCAGGCAGCTACAGATGGTACAGTGACTCTAATTATTCAGAAGTGGGGAAGAAGGGTGAGCGTGCGAGTCAGTGAGTATCCACCATGTTTTGCTGTTTTGTGTGTGTTGTTTTTTACCTGTTCTGTGTAAGCCCCACCCCCAAGCCATGTGTAAATGACAGTACGCTAGAAATGAGTAATGCAAGGTGATTGATTGGAAGTGAATCATCACCACCGTGGCAGGCCATTTATATAACAGGATTTTCTGTAGGGTATTAATTGTTCTAATAAATCCTGTTTTTTGTTCAGCTAAGCCAAATATGTTAATTTTTGTTAGTTTAATTATCCCTCCTTTTCTCAAGATATTGAAATTAATGGTTAACTGTCTTTCATCAGGATGTAGTGAGGATTGAGAGGGAAGCTGTTAACTAATAGGTAATCTTCAGGTCCAATAGGGGCATGATTAATAATTAGATGAGGTATCTTCCAGGGAGTCTGTAGAACTATCGTTTTTCTGGTACAGAAGTGTCCCTAATCACTCTCTTTCCATGATATTTCAAGGCTGCCTGTTAAGGAGGGAATTTCCAAAATACTGCTTGATTCTAGAGAGCTGAGACTCCCTAAGAGTGGTCAGCAGCAGTTCAAAAGCATAAAATCCCGACCAAAGGTCCCCCAGGGCAATTGTTCTGTTTCCAAGTGCAGCTGGGTCTCTGCTCTCATTCTGCGATGGTAATAGAGGGACTTTCTTTCTGTTTTTCACATACAAAATCTTGGGGACCAGAGATGGGATTCAGATGATTTGCAACAGTTTGCTAGAACCTGTAACTAATTTTTGTCTAGTTCACAGAACCGGTTCTGCCCCTCCCTTAAAACCCAGGCTCTTAAAGGGAAAGCATCTTTCCCTTTAAGAAGAAGAAGAAGAAGAGTTTGGATTTATATCCCCCGCCCCTTTCTCTCCTGCAGGAGACTCAAAGGGGCTTACAATCTCCTTGCCCTTCCCCCCTCACAACAAACCCCCTGTGAGGTAGGTGGGGCTGAGAGAGCTCCGAGAAGCTGTGACTAGCCCAAGGTCACCCAGCTGGCGTTTGTGGGAGTGCGCAGGCTAACCTGAATTCCCCAGATAAGCCTCCACAGCTCAGGTGGCAGAGCTGGGAATCAAACCCGGTTCCTCCAGATTAGATACATGAGCTCTTAACCTCCTACCCCACTGTGGCCCCCCAAAGGCCCAGCTGGCCTTTTGGGGCGAGAGGGAAGCCTTCTGCCAGCCCCCCCAAGGGCCCAGCTGGCCTTTTGACGAACTTTCCTCTTAAGAGCCCTAAGGGGGGGACTGAAGCCAGCCTAGAAAGTGGAGCTTACCAGGCAGGAGTGGGAGGGAGACCTCCAGGCCCTGCCGGTTACCTGAAACTGAAGCAGAGCCTCCAAAAGTGAGTGGGAGTTGGGGTGGTGGCGTGACCCGGGCTGTTGGGGGCCAGGCAGAAGCCTTCCCTCTCCCTCCAACCACCCCCAAAGGCCAGCTGGGCCCTTGGGAGCCCAGCAGAAGCAGAAGCAGCAGTGGCATAGTGGTTAAGAGCAGGTGTACTCTGATCTGGAAGAACCAGGTTTGATTCCCCGCTCTGCCACCTGAGCTGTTGAGGCTTATCTGGGGAATTCAGATTAGCCTGTACACTCCAACACTCGCCAGCTGTACACTCCCCCTACTCCCCCTCAAAAGGTCAGCTGGGCCTTTAGGGGGCCAGCAGAAGTTCTCCTCCCCCAACCATTCCAAAAGGCCAGCTGGGCCCTTGGGGTGCCAGTAGAAGCCTTCCCTCTCCCCCTACTCCCCCCAAAAGGCCAGCTGGGCCCTTGGGGTGTGTGACAAATGCCCATATTTGGGAAGTGGTTTCCAGGGAGAGACTGCCCTGAAATAATTAAGTCCTGCCCAGTCCTGATTGACTGGAGGAAATTGCCAGGGAGAAGAAAAGGAGGCAGCTGGAGTGCTGAGGGTTCTTTGGTCTTGGTTCGTTCTTGGACTAGGTTCCAGAAAGCTGAGTGCAGATCAGGGAGAGAGATCTGTTGCTTCTTGTGCGTTCTGACAAGATGTCAGACTGCTCTATTCAGGCTGAGGAGGCTTGAAAGAGTGTGAGGAAAAGCCCTGGGCTTGGTGGAAGGTGAATCCGCTGCTCAGGTGCTTGGCAGCTTGGCTGTCCAGGCTAGTGTCTGTCCAACCTCAGTTCAAAACCCAGTCAGGAGAAGACCAGTCCAGAAAGGGGGCAGTTAGGCCTTAACAGGGACTGAAAGGGAAGGGGGCGAGTGTTAAGCCAGAGTCCTTCCAGTCTTACTTGGGTGGTTAAGTGAATTGGAAAGGGTGTGGAACAGAGAAAATCTAGTGTCTCTGTGTGTAACAACTAAAAGCTGAAACCTCTGTGAGAGAAAGCTGAAGTAAATCAGAACCTGTGTGTTTGATGAAGCTTTATTTATTTATTTATTATTATTATATTTGTAGACCGCCCCATCCCCTAAGGGCTCTAAGAACCAGAACCTCTTTAAGAGAAGGAGTAAAGTGGCCACCTGTGTGTGACCAAACAGAAAACTTTACTGTAACTGACTGAATAACCTCTCAAGAAATAAGTATTGCTGTCTGTAACCAACAAGCGTTTAAAACCTCTCAAGTCAGCTGAGAAGCCATCAGTTCTAGCCAAATAAACTTTAAAAATTCTGTTTCACGTTGCCAGAGAGTTCCAGCGTATTTTCCTGTGTGTCTACAAAGGGTGGTGTCTGGCTGTGTAAAAGGCAAAACTCTCTCACAGAGTTTCCCTCCATTTGTTTTGTCAGGGGCTTTATTTTTTCCTCTGGGGAGAGTTGGAGTGAGGCAGACTCCAGAAAGGGAGTCTGAGCGTCCAATCCCTGCTACAGGGTGCCAGTAGAAGCTTTCCCTCTCCCCCTACTCCCCCCGAAAGGTCAGTTGTGCCCTTGGGGGCCTGGCAGAAGCTGTCCTTCTGCCCCCAACCACCCCAAAAGTCCAGCTGGGCTCTTGGGGATCCGGCAGAAGCCTTCCCTCTCCCCCCCCACTCCTCCCAAAAGGCCAGCTGGACCCTTGGGGTCCCAGTAGAAGCCTTCCCTCTCCCCCTACTCCCTCCAAAAGGTCAGTTGGCCCCTTGGAGGCCTGGCAGAAGCCTTCTCTCTCCCCCCAACCACCCCAAAAGGCCAGGTGGGTCCTTGGAGGGCCAGCAGAATGCTTCCCTCTCCTCCCACTCCCCGCAAAAGGCCAGCTGGGCACTTGGGGTGCCAGTAGAAGCCTCCCCTCTCCCCCTGCTCTCCCCAAAAGGTCATTTGGGCCCTTTGGGGCCCGGCAGCAGCCTTCCCTCTCCCCCCCCCAACCACCCCAAAAGGCCAGCTTGGCCCTTGGGGGGCTAACAGAAGGCTTCCCTCTCCCCACAAAAGGCCACCTAGTAGCTTTCTTTCCCCACCAAATACGTTTATTAGTACTTTGAGTTAGGCTATAATACGACTTTCTAAAACCCACATTACACAGACACTTAGGTTTCATTTGCAATATTTTTTTTCAGGTGTATTTGGCATTTGCAGTGAACCTTACAGAAAATATGTGTGGAATGGCAAACTGCTGGATGTAGTCAAAACTGCTGTTCATCGTGACTGGATGTTGTATATCATTCATGGATTTTGTGGACAGTCAAGTATCCTTCTACTGTTAGCTGTTAATATTCATTATGATAAAAGGTTTGATCATTAGATCAGTGATCAGTGATTCTGGTAACATACAATACCACTTATGGTAAGTATTTTTATGCATTCAGATTAAGAAATCCATTCACAACTTCAATAGCTGGATTTCAAGAATCTCTTGGTTCTAAGAGCTGGGAAATGGAGAGATGAGTTTCCAGATTAATTGGTTGCATATATAATGAAGCATGCTGAAGGCAAATTCTTATTCTAAGCATGAACGTTATGAAAAACCATGCATGGGGTGGTGTTGCCAGAGAAGAAATAGGATTCAGGCAGGCTTCATTTACCTACTACTATGACAATGTCTGTTACTTAGCTTCATTATTCAGACCTCGAGAGATACTCATTTTGGAGTGGATAGCAGGAAAACTAACAGAGCAGAATTACTGTAAAATGTGTTAAAAACAACCTGAAAGGGATAAAAAGCAAAGGAAGAGATAAAATAGCTTATTTTTATTGCAACTGTAAATATTAAGTGTAAGATATTATTCTGATCCATTCTATCTTTCCTTGCATCTTCAGAGTTTCAATTAAAACATTGAACAAACAAATAAATCTCAGTACAAATAGCAATATAAATGAATTCAGTAACTTCCTTTGAGATTGCAGTAGATCTCTAAGGAGGGAGGGGCTGCTACTCAGTGGAAGAGCCACTGTGTTCCATTCAGAGGCCCTTTCTGCACGGCGGCGGAAACGCAGCTCTACTGGCATAAATTATGCCGGTGGAGGCTCGGGGGCTGCTTGCATGGCAGCATCCAAGCAGCCCCGCAGATCCACCACACTGGAGAGGCGGCTCCACACAGAGCTGCCTCCGGTCCGTCACCTCCACTGACCTGGCTGTCCAGCGTTGCTCTGGAGGGCTGCAGGGACCCGCCCACGCTGCCCTCCGACCTCCAGATGCTGTCCTCATAATAATTTAGGTGCATCTTTCAGTGGATAGGCTACTGAATATGCCACAGTCATTTCATATTGGGCTGTTCAGTTGTGGGTAAGAAGGGTTCACTTGTGGTTATGTGTCAGAGCACCAAAGAATTCTTATCACACCCAGAAAATGTGTATCAGTTATACATTCAACAGAGTGCAATGCCTCTGTGGCTTTGGTGAAATTCTGGGAGATGCAGTGGCCATCTTCTGAGTATTCATAAACATGTGGGAATCTTTCTTTGTATGCTCTCAAGACGCTTACTGTGTCTCTGTGCACCTGCACAGTAAGTATTAACCTGAAACTGAATCATGGCTCTAATGAGAGCTCTTTTGTTACTTGAGAGAAATCTCATCCTCTGTTTCCTTTTCTGAAAATAAAATATAGGGTTGGATCTAAAATTTGGTTCCCATTAATAGAAGGCACTTTATTAGTGGATCTGAACTTTTTTGCCTCCCCAGTCCCAGTATAGCCTACAGAGCTCCCAAAATGATCTTGTCCCACAGGAGCAACATTTTGCAGCGATCAGTTGGTGACAATGGGAGCAGGGAAACAGCAAAGTTTCATGCCGCTGGTGGAAGTCTTTTCTGTTGAAGGAAAATTTAGTCTGGACAGCATGCAACGTATTATGATTAATGTAGTTTCCTTTTTGTAGAGGCTTTGAACAGCAACAGAATTAGATACTTTAAAAATCAATGTTGAGAAATTTTGTGAACATGCTGTTCTTTTTTTAAAAATGAGAACGATAAATTTGATGTGCCCATTTATATTTGTCCTATACTAAGTGACAATGAATGATCTGTGAACCTTAATGTGGCTTCTTAGAACTGCTCATTTATGGTCGTCCAGTGTATGTCACCCTGATAGCGAGAAGATCAAGTAAATTTGCTGGAACACGGTTTTTAAAAAGAGGAGCAAATTGTGAGGTAAAACAGATAATCTGTTTCTTTATTGTGTGAACACTGTATGAAGACATGTTTTTTACATGGGCGACAAGACCAAGTACTTTAACTTTGTGAGACGCTTACTTTGCACCATCTTGGCTGACATCAAAGCAACCCTTCCAAACATGTAAACCTTAGATTTTTGATGATTATAATTCTAACAAACGCTGTTTTAAAAATGGATTTGCAGCGTTTATGCTTAAGAATTCTTTTATGGCATACTAAAAACCTGTGAATTATTGAACAGTGATAGCTATGATCTAATTCATAATGTCTTTTTTCTAGGCTATAGTGTGTGATTACAGTCATACTACAATCAATATAGCTAATTCTTATCATGGCCAGATCTCTGGGTACTTAAATCCAGAAACTGTAGCCATAAACAGACAAAACAGGTTTTTCTACAAGCTGAGAGGACCCTAATTTTGTAGAAAAATCTAATTTTTTTTGATGGGAGGCTTAAAATGATGGGAAGGAGCAAAGCCATTTTCAGGGCTGTTTCAACCTTCAAAAGTGGGGCCAGATCTTGCAGCAAACACTGGGTGGCTTTCAATCACATCATTTGCTTGATTAACTCAGATACACCTGCTTAATACTATTTAACAGACGGATTAGACTGTTAAATGTAACGGATTAGACTTTTTAATGGTTAATTTTAAAAGGTGCAGTTAGCCAGAGCAGGAGCACCAAAGTGTTAACCGGAGCTCAACCTCATTGGTTGGCTGAAATGCAGAAGTCAGGAGCCACAGATAGGGTGCGTTGGCTGATATAAAAGCAGGAAAAGCCTGTCAGAAAAACAGATAGGGAGATTTCAAAGTTTTGAAAGCAGCTTGTGAGCTTGTGTGACACATAAATCATGTCAGTCCTCAGAGTCAGTCAGGGGAAATTGTGTCTAAGGGCAGAGAGAGCCTTAGACAAAGGGAGAAAGGCTAAGGGGGCTTGTATCCTCAGAGAGATCTCAGACTGAGAGGAAAGAGCCTTGTTTCCACAAAAGGCTAGGAGGCCCGGTGGTAGTGGAAAACAAGAGGGAAACTGAATTCACGGGAACACTCCTAATACCACACAAAGTGCTTGGCTATTGTCTCATGAGGAGACGCTCCCAGATATAGAACCGGAGAGGTTCTGAGGGTGTTTAGCTTAACTGGCAGAGTTAAGAGTGGGTTAATCTGTCCCAAGCCAGTGTGAGACCCTTTGGAGTTTAAGGGTGGGAGTTTTAGGAAAATGTTCAGAACTGTGTGGAAAAGGTTTACCCTAATCTGAGACACCTGTGCTTATGTGAAACTATATGTGAAATAATCTGTAAACTGAAACACTTACACATTGTTTTATCAAAAGATTGCTTTTTCACATGCAAATGCACAGAATTTTGCCACAACTTGTATAATACTGGGGTCTCTGTCTTAAAGCAAGACAGATATGGAAGGAGTACATTTCAGCCGCACCTGTTATGTGTGAACTGGGTTAATAAAGGAAAAATTAGAGAGTCCCTTTCCTCTCTGTAAAATCTGCAGTGGAGAAGAATGTGTGCGATAGATTCCACATCCCTTGAATTGCAGATACAACTTCTTGACTCACATGAGATTTTATAAAACTTCCCAAGTAATACAGCTGAAGGAAAGGCATCAAAGTGGGCTCTGGAGAAAGCCCAGTGGCATTTTGTTGAAGTAATAACAGATGAATAAGAAACTGCAGAGATGCACTTCCTTATCCTGAAGGACTTTTATAAGTGTATTCATGTAAACATTAAATAAGGAGGCCAAAAGACACCCTTGTTTCACCTCCTTCTGTGAATGTATGGGATCAGTTAGGTGCACCTCATATGAATATCTTACCAGCAAGGTAGTATTTTCATGTAATTTGATAGCTAAATAGACATCTATTGATGGTGGATTCTGCAAGTTTTGCCCATAAACAACTCCATGGGACATTATCAAAGGCAGTTTTTAAATTAACAAAGGCTGCAAATCAGGAACCATCAGTAGTGCAAACATATTTCTCTATCGGGTAATCTAATACTAAGCAATGGGCCATAGTTGAGCAGCCTTTACAAACACCTGCTTGTTCCTCTTCCAAAAGTTTTTCACTATCCAGCCCAGAGGCATAGCTGGGCCAGAGTGCGCCCGGTGTGCACTCTGGCTTTTTCGCCCCCCCCCCATGGCGGCGCGCCCCTCCCACTTCCACTCCCACTCTCACTCCCACTCACTTTAGAAAACCTAATAGTAGGTTTCCTAAAGTAGGTGTGGGGGGCACCGCAGGGGGACTTCTGTGGGGGGGGAATCACGCCGCCCCCCGCGGCGCTGCCCCCCCCACTTCTACTTCCACTTACTTTAGAAAACCGAGGAGGCTGGAGAACAGGCCTTCCTGTTCTGGTGGGAACTACATTTTCCAGGGTCTCCTGGGAAATGTAGTTCCCACCGGAACAGGAAGGCCTGTTCTGCAGCCTGCTGGGTTTCCTAAAGTAAGTGTGGGGGGGGCGCCGCGGGGGGGGCACTGCGGGGGGGGATCCTTGGCCCCAGTGCCCCATTAAAGCATTACTTCCAAGTAATCACTTACTTTAGAAAGCCAGGCAGGCTGGAGGGAACAGGCCTTCCTGTTCTGGTGGGAACTACATTTCCCAGGAGACCCTGGGAAATGTAGTTCCCCACCAAGTGAACAGGAAAACCTGTTCAACAGCCTAACCATTTTGCCCCTAAAGGAATGAGCAGTGCTACCCAGGCGGGGGAGGGGCCAGGGGTGGATTTTAAGCCCACGTGACCCCAAATCCGTGCGCCATACAATAGATGCGTCGTGGGTACACCCTCCCCCCTGGGAGCTTTGCCGCTGATCCAGCCAATGTGGTATAAGTCAGAATAAGTCAGAAGTTGCAGTCCCTACTTTGCTATGATCTTGAGTCAGTCACATACTGTTGACCTAACCTACCTCACAAGTAGAGATGCTAACTGACAGATGGGGCCTGGAGATTTCCTGGAATTACAACTCATATTCAAAGATCAGTTCTCATGAACGGTTGCTTTAGAGGGTGGACTCTGTGGCATTATGCTCCATCTCCAAATCTCCAGGAATTTCTCAAACCAGTGTTGGCAGTCCTACTGTTGGGGTTGTTGTGAGGTAAAATGGAGGAGAGGAGAATGCTATAAGCAGTTTGGGTTCCCACTGTGGAAAAAAAACAAGGTATAAATGAAGTAACTAATAAACATAACTGAAGATGGGAGGTCAGATATAAGGTAGATTTGTTAGTGGATGTAAAGGAGAGAAGGAAGCAGGGAAGCCTCCTTGGAATTGCCAGGAAAATGAAAAAGAAAATAATGTGGGGAAGGATATACAGGGAGACAATCAGTTGCTCCCTCCAAAAGTCCTTGCTGGTTCCCCACCATGGAACTGGGTCCAGCCTGGAAGTTATAACATGCAACTTGACCTGGTCAGCCAGCGCAGGTGGCCATTGTTTTCATGGGTGAAGGCTCCTATAAGAAGGGAAGCAGGGAAAACTGAAGATGGTGAGAAACTACAGGTAGACTGGTTGGTGGGTGAGAAGGAAGCAGCAAAAGGAGCGGCTGTGGAGGCTTTCAGGAAAGGAAGGAAGAAATAGAGGAGTGAGGGGAAATGTTGATGTTGTTTGCCAGTCAATGTAATGCTCAGTATGGCCATATCTGTTTAAACTTTAAACCAGACATTTGAGCCACGAACAGATAAGTCAATTCTTTCTACAAACCTGGGGGGAAAAGCTAGGTTTGCAGAAAAATGGGGGCATTTGGCTGTTAAAAACAATAAAATAATAGAAACTGTGTCTGCAGGTTAACATATCAGTAGCCACTGAGATCGAGTTGTGAGATCTCAGTGGCCATTTTTGAGGTTGTTATACAACTACAATATTGTCAGTCCTTCCAAGATTTGGTTTCTGCAAGTCAAAGAATGGGGCAGGGAAGGGGAGAAACTGAAAAAATAAATTATGGGACACAAGGAAGTAGGGCAAGGGAAGAGAAGAAGGAGAAACTGAAGTGGAGGAGAAAAGAAGAAAGTTGTTAGGTGAGAGAGAAGAAAGGGGAAAAGGCTGGTGGTGGGGAAGCTGAAGATGGGGGCAGATAGCAGTAGATTTTGTGGGTCGGGGAGAAAAGAAAATGAAGAGGCTATGGAGGGGATGAGGGGATGGGGGAAAGGAAATAGTGTAGAGAGTGAGATAGATGATAAAAATGAGATGCCCCTTATAATTTCTGATGGATTTCCCACTTGTAATTTTATAATAGCAAATGTTTCCTTGTGCCTTTTGGAGTTAGGATTCTTCTGATAAAATAGCCTAACAAGTTGTCATCATGTTTGTTGAAGTAGACAATTGTGCAGAAACCATGAATGGTGTTTGGGTTACACCTCAAACTGATTTTTTAAAAAACTCAGTGAATAATTAAATTGTCACTGCCAAGTGGACATAGCAATGATTATAAGCATAGATCATTTTATAAGGGAGTTCAGGACAGACTCATGGAGGATAGGTCCATCAAGAGCTGCTATCCAAGGTGAGATAAGCCCTGAATACCAGTGCTAAGAGGCAACATCAGGAAACAGTCTTGGCCTCTATCCTTTTTGCTGGCTGTCCGGGTCAACTGGTTGACCCCTTTGTGAAACAGTTTTCTGATCCAGTAGGGCTCTGCTAGTGCTTGATTCTGCAGATGCAAGAGGTTATTCAGAATAGCTTGACATTAGTTTGTGTCACTGTAGAAATCGGCATTGAGTGACTAGAAATTGGTATTGAGGCATGAGTGTACTTGGGAATGCATTAGGAAAATTTGATTAAGTTTATTAAACTTGTGCTGAGTTTTTCGTACAGCCTTAGAAAGTTAGTTCAGAAAAAGCACAACTTAAATTTGATCAGGCATTCCTCAAAAGAAATGGTTTTAGGACTAGTATTCTATAGTTGGATTTAAACTGGAGGTTCATACCCTAATAGAAGTGGGGCTCAGCACTGCCACTTGTAGAATTTATCAAACCAATGGTTAGCTAAGTTTTCACTTCTGTGTCAGAAACTGAAAATGTGGAATAATCTACTTTTGTTTTTGTCTAGGGAGATGTAGCTAATGAAGTAGAAACTGAACAAATACTCTGTGATGCTTCAGTGATGTCATTCTCAGCTGGGAGCTATTCATCTTATGTCCAAGTGCGAGGTTCTGTGCCTCTGTATTGGTCTCAGGATATTTCAACCATGATGCCTAAACCTCCGATTACATGTATGATATTGAATATAGATTGTATTATTTTAACACCACTATATATATGCATAATGTCTGGACTAGGCTCCATTAACCCATCAGTTGCAAAGGACACAAGATGTCTTCCCTCCTGCAGATCAGAGAAACAACCTTTGGATTGAGCTGGTGGGTCAGAGGGGTGCCTCTTTGTGCCACACACCTAAGTTCCAAACACTGACCTGGGACTAAAGTTCTTGTAAACATTTTTATTTTATTCTCCCCACCATCCTTCTGCTGACAGCCTGCAGGAAAATCTCAGAGATTCTGTAGGCCTCCTTTGAGTCTTTGGTGGAGAATGATTCACTTAGTAATGTTCTCCTAGCACTTCTGTGGGTCAGACCAATGTTCATGCTCTGTTTCTTCTGAGACAACCACCTCAGGACCCTCTGTACAGTTTCACCTAATAATAGTTGTTGTTTTTTCCTAGTGGACCAGGCAGATCCATTCGCACGTGTTGCTGCTCTTCATTTTGATCAGATGCTCCAGAGGTTTGGCTCCCCCATCATAATTCTGAATCTTGTAAAGGTAAAGTCTAGTTTTATTTTGATTTAAGTTGGCCACACATAAATGCATGAACTTCCCTGTGGCTTGAACTCATTTCTTGTAGTCATTCTTGCCTATTTGAAAGATTGTTTAGACCAGGGTGTTTTTTAAGAGCCTTGGCAAGCTAGTAATGAAAAATATCATTAGATATGAGATACAAAGTAGCTCAGGTGATAACTTCCATTGAATCCATTTTAATTGGTAGCACATTTGTGCTCTTCTTTACGGAACATTTCATCAGCATTCTGTTGTATTTACAGATAGAATTTATTTTATATTTTAAACATTGTTTCTAGTTTTTTTTATTATGCGAAAACTGTATCTTGCACTTTTTAAAGGAAGGCATCTGAATGCAAGGCTATTTATCTGCAATCCAATTGTCTTCTGCGTGTGTGTGTGTGTGTGTGTGTGTGTGTGTGTGTGTGTGTGTGTGTGTGTGTGTGTGTGTGTGTGTGTGTGTGTGTGTGTGTGTGTGTGTGTGTGTGTGTGTGTGGTGTGTGTGTGTGTGTGTGTGTGGTGTGTGTGTGTGTGTGTGGTGTGTGTGTGTGTGTGTGTGTGTGTGTGTGTGTGTGTGTGTGTGTGTGTGTGTGTGTGTGTGCGTGTGTGTGTGTGTGTGTGTGTGTGTGTGTGTGTGTGTGTGTGTGTGTGTGTGTGTGTGTGTGTGTGTGTGTGTGTGTGTGTGTGTGTGTGTGTGTGTGTGTGTGTGTGTGTGTGTGTGTGTGTGTGTGTGTGTGTGTGTGTGTAAAAATCTTTACTTGTCCTCCCCCATTCTGAAGCTGGATGACTTTTAGGCTATTCTACAAGTGACCTTTGAAGTGTCATCAAATACTTTTTATTGTAAGAAATTGTGATGGCTAATGGCCAACAATAAAATCTATCTATATCATCTTTACTAGTAATGTGTTAGTAATTCAACATAATTGTGACTTCCAGTGAAGACATTTTAACACTGTCTTCTGAAACCCAGAGTGATTCTCTGACTTGGGAGGCTATCACATTCTGAAAATGGTACTCAAAACATCTATATAATAATTTCCCAACCTGTGCATCGTGACCCAAAAGTAGGTCATAGACTTTTGAAGTTTTATTGATTTAAGTAAGTGCTTGCTTGGATGTAGCAAATAATAGTTATAGAACACGCAAATTTAAAATGCAAGAAACCAATGCCTGTCAACAGGAGCATATCTATAGAAAATGGCACCCGTGGCAAACTCAGTATGCTCCCCTCAACTTCTTGTGATCTGGATGTTATGCCCCTATTGATACACCCCAAGATTGCACTAGCCTTTTTTGTTGCTGCATCACACTGACTGATAATATTTAACTTACTGCCCACCTGTACCCCGAGATCTTGTACTCACACACTCAGTAGTGTTTCCTCCACCCAGAGAGAAAGGGGAAAGGAAAGAGAGGGAAAGGGAGAGGAAGAGGGATAGAAAGGGGGAAGAGAGAGCTGTAGTGGTGGGTCAGGGGGAAATGTCACCCATGTTCCTAACTGCTGCCACCACAAGAAAAACCTATGATTTCTTTAAAATTGAGATTAATTTACTTCCAAGCAAGTGACATTGCGGTTGGGAGGAGACTGGGGCAGGAACAGACCAGGGAGGGCGCTCTTACCCTGGCCTTCCCCCCCCCCCCAGTCTGCTCCCAGCTGCCACTTGCCTGGAAGTAAATTTTCTTAATCTTAAAGCAAGCATAGGCTTTTGCTGCAGAGGCGGCAGCCAGGAGAAAAAATGGCCAATGTCCTCCCACACTGTTGCCACACACACAAAAACCCTATGGTTGCTTTAAAATTCAGATTAACTTACTTCCAGGCGAGCAGCAGCTGGGAGAAGACTGGGGGCTGGGACAAGGCCAGGGAAAGAGTGCCCTCCTGGACCTTTCCCCACCCCGAAGCTGGAGTCTAAACTAATAGGGTCTGAACTTGCTGAGAGGGAAAGACACTTTGTGGTAGTAATGTGTAGCTCCATGAAACTGTCTATCCAGGGTGACACAATGTTGAAAAAGGCAAACTGTATGCTAGGAATCACCAGGAAAGGGATTAAAAACAAATATCTATATATATAAAAAGCAAACCGTCCATTTGTGAGTCATGCTCTAACTCCAAAACCACTGGACAGATTGCTTTCAAATTTTCACACAACATGCCTTTCCAATGCAGGCAGGTTTTCGGATATTCACATTGCTGAAATTCAATACCTGAGCCAGGTAAAACAACTTTTTCCTGGCGCACCAGGCCATGAATCTGGTTGTGTTTAACTGTCACCCTTAGAATGTTCGTGCAGCATGTCTGTGGCCTGAGGGGTTGGTATGCCCTTATAATGTTTGCGCAGATGGCCAGAGATGAGCATTGAAAACAGTAAATAGGTAATACTGTTAGGTGATACGAGTGGAAGTGGAACTTTGCCGTGTGAGACGTCAGGTGGGGTTCCCCCCCCCCACATGCAGGTAACTTTCACTCTCTGTGCCTCACCCACTACTACCACACAACACACATACTCTCATACACATCCAGCTCATCCTCACACACCTCACTCTGCCCTCCCTCACATCCAACCACCACTTACCCACTTCCTCACCCATATTCGCCACAGCTCTCTTTTACTAAAAGCGAGCTGGAGTTTGCCTTTTTCTTCTAAGAAAATCTGTGGGATGGGGGCGAACCAACACCACTGGCTCCGCTTCTTTTGCACGTGGCCCTTTAAGAACCCAGGGAGCTGGCCTTGATCTGAGCGCCTCACCACCCTGCCTCTGCTGCCTGACTGGGATAGCCTGCTTGCCCCAGTTCTGCCTTACCCAAGCCAAGACTGTTTGTGTCAACCAGCCTCATGGACAGCGGGATTCGCACTCTGGACAGTTCCGTTGTGGAATGGAAAGGGTTACCTTATACTAAAAAAACAAGACACCACCATATAACAATGTGAATTGAAAAGGGAAAGAGGGATTCCATGGACATCTGTGTGGGTTGTGGACTGTGATGAGAAGGACAATTGCCACAGCAACGCGTGGCCAGGCCCCGCTAGTTCTAAATATTATAATACCCCTGTATGATAAGGCCTAATATAGAATACTATGTTTAGTTTTGGACCTTATCTTGAAAAGGACATTGCGAAGCTAGAAGAAGTATAGAAGAGGGCAGCAACAATGATTAAGAGGTTGAAGTGCCTTTCCTGTGAGGAATAGCTAAAAGTTTGCTACTTTTCATTTAGAAAAGAGACTATTAAAGGAGACATGATAGAGATTTATAAAATTAAGCATATCTTCAGCACCATCCTTCTTGCTACACACCCCAAGGAGCATTGCACTAAGCAGGTAGCAACCTCCTTGTGACACATGCTCCTCAACCTGGATCAGGGCATTTTCAGTTGTAGCCCCCAGTCTGGTAGAACTCTCTGGGCTCTGCGGAACCTGGCTCAGTTCTGCAGGGCCTGTAAGACTGAGATGATCTGCCAGGCTTATGGTTGAGGACAGTGATGGGGTCATCCAGTGATGGGTTCATCCCTTTCTCCTGCCCTCCCGTCTCCTTTCTTTTCCCCTCTACTTTCTTTTTGCTCACTCTTTTACCCCTTTTTGCTTGTTCTGTCTTTTCTTTTTGTTTTCCCTGGTTTGAGATTTGAGGTTTCTACTCTTTTTGTTCTTTTTTTGAACAGAGGAAAATGGGAGAGGGAGTGAAAGATAGGGAATGAAAAAAGCTAGATCAGAATAATTAACGTGCATTTTCATTTTTACAATTCCATTGCTTTCATGTCGAGTTTTAAGAAATTGAGTGTCACTTGCTGTTGCCATATCTTTTCACATAAAAGTATATTTTACTTTTTGAGATAATTGGGTTTATGTCAGCAAAATTAAAATGGATCATTTGAGGGTGAGTTTTCTGTGAAAACCACCCTTCTGCTGAATAATGAGAGATTAAGATATATGAGGATGCAGTTTTCATTTATTTACATTGAAACATATAAGTACTTCCCAATGGAGAGCAACCGCAACAGAAGCACAAATAATAATAATCTGATATATTTCAGTATTATGTAGAATTATTTCTCTCATAACAATAACCAGCCACTTGTAGAAAAGGCAAAAAGTTTTTAAAAATTGCAGGTTATTAGCAGTGAGCCGTAAGGAAAGACCTTATCTTTGCCCCATGCAACATGCTAGTAAATACTGATGACCTTTCTTGCCTCCATTGATATATATCTGAAGCAAAATTGTGCTTGCAGAACATGAGATGGAGCATCTTGAGTTGAGCAAAATGAACAGGTAGGGATAGCAATCTGCTGAGCTTAAAGAGGTCTGGGCCAGTGACTCCTTTTCTATGACTTTGTCATCCTGGTGCCTTCCGTGACTGAATGTTCACAAAATGCTGCCCAACCTTTGTGGGCAATTTCATTTGTACGATGCATTAGAATTGTATGTACCAAGTATGTACGTACCAAGTATTTTTGCTCTGAACTCACGTTGCTGGTGAACATATGTCCATACTCAGTTAATGTTTCTTTTTGAAGGAGCGTGAAAAAAGGAAGCATGAGAGGATACTGAGTGAAGAACTCGTTAATGCCGTGACCTACCTCAATCAGTTTTTACCTCCTGAACATGCTATTGTTTATATTCCTTGGGACATGGCCAAATACACGAAGAGGTGAGTGTCTCTGTATCTAAAGCAGCAGTACTAAAAATGTGAATCAGATCTCCCTCAGGGAGAGTACTTCCAATTGTGAGAGCATAATGAAGTTTCATCATGAACTTTTAAAAACTTCGGCGGGGTGGGAACAGGACAAAGTTAGAGACAAAGTTCCAATTAGCCATTTTCCATTGAACATACCCTGAGAATCCAGGCGGACTACATGCTTTCCAGTGGCATCGATTGATAGCGAATCAGCCCTGTCTTTTAGAGAGGTTTTTCCTCTTCAGGCTTTAAAACACTCCATAACCCCATACTGGCCCTGACCTTCATATTTGTTTATACTTCTTATCCAAAGTACCTAGATGACTAACCCTAGCAGAGTTATCTGTCTTATTTATTCTGGGGAAAATTTCCTTTACCTGTGACACAATTTGCAATCCTTTCCTCTGGAAGTGCTGTAAAATATGTTTTGTCAATGACAAATATCAGTAGTCAGTGTTACATTTTTGCTGATAATGTATCTGTTCCAGTTCTCACAGTTTTCATGCCTTCTTTTTAAGGATTCAAAAATACATGATACATCATTTTATACCCCACGCATAACAGGCTGGTGTGAAGTGAAGCTTACTGCAATCATCTGCTGAAGGAGAATAAATCCATGTTTGCTTTTATTTCCCTCTAGCAAATTATGTAACGTCCTTGATAGGCTGAATGTGATAGCAGAAAATGTGGTGAAGAAAACTGGATTCTTTGTAAATCGCCCTGATTCCTATAGCAGTGTCTTACGCCCAGATGAAAAGTACGTATAAAAGAAAAGCATAATTATAAAGATTTTTAAAATAGATTGAAGTCCTCATTTATTTAGTACTGATAAAGATAAAAATATGAAACTGCTTAAGTTTTCATAATAATAAGATTAAACAATCTCAATACATTTCAATACAATAGTATGTTATGAATTGATCCATAAATTAATCTCCTGTCCCATTGATTTTATGCAATTTTTGCTTTCTTGGAAGATGATAGATATTTTCTAAGAACTACAATTGATTTAGGAAAGAAGATTTATTTTACATTCTTTGTATATAAAGCTGATCTGATGAATAGCTGTGATGAACAAAATGTGCACAAACAAATCGGCCTACTTTGGGTTTCTCTGAAGTGATTTGAGAAGTACTGATAAGTTATTTCTTCTAAAAACAAAGCCAATTGAACACTGGACATAGATAGTTGTACTATTGTATAGTTAGGATGGTGTGACCTTTGGCACAAGTGAGTTTGTCTGTCAAACTTACCATATTTGATGGGAATGATGAGATAAATTTGCTTGTACACTGAACTGGTTGATGGCTGCACAGTAGTGGGAGTTTTTTGTCAGTTGACAGAAAATAAGTTTTTAATATGGGCTGTGTTACTTGTGAACTTAAGTTGCTTAATAGAAAGAGGAGAAAGAAAAGAAAAAGAGAAGAGTACCACATGTTCCTTTCCTGCTCTCCAGAGTACTTGAGGGAATTATACACTATTGCAGCTTCTGTTGACTGAACTCTGTGCCCTTCCTGGCTCAGTCAGAAGGTACACGAAGAAACAACATAAACAATTATTTTTGCTAGGCAATCACATGATATATTGCTTGGTGTTGAGCTGCAGTGGTGTGACTGTCATATTGTGAGGCAAACAAGTTCCTGGTCAGCCATGCAAAAGTTCACAGATTATCTGGGCATGATGTTGATCAAACAATCAGCATGATTTTTATTTTCCAGAATTCAGGTTAACTAGGTGATGATTTGCTCTTTTGAAGGACAGCTATGGCTGGTTAGGCAGTTGGAGCTTATGAGGAAGTGCCTCATCTTTCTGTGGGCAATGCTCCATTGCAGCCTCTTTTGTTCTTTCTTTCTTTGTCCCCAGATCAGGTTGTCACCAGATAAAATATGATAGTGAATTCCTGTTCTTGAAGGTGAAAGCCTGATCTATCTTGGCTGCTTTTCTGATGTTATTTTCTTTTTAGACTCTGAGTGTAGATGAGCAGATACTTCCTCTGAGTCCTTTTGTATTCACATTCTTACAGGAGTCTGGTAAATTTTGGTAATTGGCTAATAGTGGTTGTTTTATTAATTCTTGGCAGTATCTAATAGTCTGGAATTGGAGACAAGAAAAATTTCCAAGCCATCAAGAAGTAATTAAGTCAGTCTCCTGGCTCCAGAAATGGAGTCATATCCAAGCTTGGCTGCCTTGCTTGAGAAAGAACAAAATGGGTTTTTTTCCCCTTAAGGCATCACTCACATGAAAATGAAATTGTCCACATTGAAAGGGCATGAGTGAAATCCAGTGGGAATGTTTTCTGGACAAGCTCCAGTGTGTCTCATGCACAAGAGCTGATGGATTCTCACCCTCATGCATTTCAACTGGGTTTTAGTAGCGTTCAGTAAGGCACACAGTTCTTCGTGCATTTAGGCAGATATTTCAAAGCAGTATGAGAAGGAAGCAAAAATGTTAAACACATACCAGAGTGACTGAAATTGTGCTGCATTTCATTATAATTCATGAATCAATTTGAGAATATACAACTATTGATCCACTGCATATAATTACTTGATATTATTTAAACATACTTTTTCATGTACTGTTCAACAGCCTTTGATGTCATTTAATATTAACTGAATTTCATAGATTTTGACATGTAATATGAATTGCTCTGGAAAAGCAATTTTTCTTGAACGCTCCTATTCCAGTACTAAACATACAGCATCATCTATATGCTAATTAGCCAATAACAGTGCAGAAAGTACTTCCTCTGTGTAATGGCTTGATCAAATTCTCAGTCTTTGGAAATTTGCAAAAAAAGGTTGTTTCTCTTCCAAAGGAGAAGATATCACATTCCCAATTTCTGGTTCTATGGCTGGGTGACGTACCGTCTGGCTACAAGTGGTCTGAGAAGACTTTTCCCTCCAAAGCATATCTCCTTAACTCTGCAGACTCTGAGCAGCCCTGTCTAAAGCCTCTATAGAAAAATGTAGTGTGTGAGGGTTGAATTTTGTTTTAAAAATAAATTTTGTTGTTGAAAATAAATATAAATTAGGCTTCTTCAGCTCAGATTTCCAAGCCCTTCTCAGTAAGCCAGAAAATGTTGCTTGTTTAAAATAAAACCACCTTCTCTAGCCAGAAATAAACTGGCTAGAGTTTTTAAAAGTTAAAAAAGGATTTATTTAACAATAACAGATATTTGGCATTGCAAAAATAACATAAAAATAAAGCAGGTAAGTTGGTATTAAGGCATTATATACAAATAAGCGATGTTGTTAGCTAATTACATTTCAGTTTGATCAGTTATTCAGAAGATGTTTGCTTTCTTAGGTCTTTAAAAACATATAAACCAGTTTTTTCAGTTTTAAAGGTTTTTCAGTTGTTAATAGAGTTCTCCCTCTCTGTTCTCGTTTCTGAGAGAATTACTTTGTTCTCAAGTAACATGTGTAGTTGACCCACGTGGTCAGCGTAAGAACGAGACGAGACGCGGAGATAACATCTGGTGGAGATCGCCAGCAGCGGGAGCGCGGAGCTCCGTGTTCCTCGCGAGTCTCCCGCGTGCTGGTTCCTGGCACCTTTTATTGTTATTCTAGAGGCGTGTAGGAGAGGGAGGAGCGAGGGGATTCGAGGAGGAAGCGGGAGGCGGGAGGTCGAGGAGATCATCATGTGATGCATGATCTCACCTGGCTACGTGCGGAGAGGAGCGTAAGCGTCTGAGCCTAATCCTCACCTGGGGGCAAGACCATTGTCCCTGCGCCCGGTGACTGAGCCAGACAGTTCATGACCCGTGACTCATAGGGGGATGAGAAGTGGGGCGCTGATGTGACCAGAAGGTCGTGGGCGATCGTTGGTATTATAGCGTTCTACCACGGTGCTGCTGGGTCAGCAGTGCATTACTACATCTCCTTTTACATTTTAGAAGGGGACCCGAAATGCTGGAATTGTTGTTGATTTAAAGGCCGGCATCTCCTCCATAGGAATCTGGTTAAGCTGACCGAGCTGCTTGTGTAACATTAGAACTTGGTTCGCGAGGTAAAAGGAAATTAGAGGCTTCTTACACACCGCGTTACAGGCAATATTAGACACACACTGAGCGAAACAAGATCGATAATAGCAGAGGCATACAATTAAACCAATGCAGAGCTGCACAATAGCACTCAACCATCCTCCGGCAGCCAGCTCCAGAGGGCTGACCACCAATGGGGCAAAACATCATATTTCAGATTAGATACAACTTCTTGCAGCTCACGTACTTTTCCTTATGAATCAATTGGGAATTATCAGAAAAGATTAAAACAACACATATTATGTACATTCTCACAACTCTGGTGATGCAACAACAACAAATAGTCAATGGCGTACGTTTATCTAAAAGTCAGCTGAAGTTCTAACTGCTGCTTTCGGAGGCCAGGGCATCCAGGGCAAATGGAGGTGGAGTTGATGGACCATAGAGGGCACAGGCCAGCTGGCCAATAGTCTTGGTGTTACAGGAAATAAGTCCGGGGCTCCCCACGAGGGAAGTAGCGAGGGAAACACACTCTGCCTTGGCTAGAAGCGTATCGACAAAAAAAAATTCGAGGCGGGAAGGCGGCGGCTGTGCCCAGGCTTCGGTGAAGCCTAGGGCAGAACGATGGTGAGGCGGTAGCAGAGAGTCGGCAGACAGACAGGCGGAAATGCAGTAATAACAAATAACATAACTTCACAAAAATTAAGGCATGCAATAAATTTAAACAATAAAACATGGTTAAATGATACATAGGCTGGATGATATGCGGAAGGAAGGCAACCCGTGGTTTGCATAATTGTTCAATGCATGGCTCTTGCTGTTTGACTACCAAAACTACAGAGCGATATGGCGTTGCAGAGTCCATGGATTTCTCAAGATAAGTAGGAAGAGCTACTCGATAGTCTTTAGCATTGCAGGTTCAGTGGTACGAGCAAGGTTGTGAGAGAAGGCGTTCCAACAATATTCTGCCGGGCTGAAACAGCGGGAGAGTTCCAAGGGTTAACCTATCAGAGATTCCGGCTGTAAATTCAAATTCCAGCGGGCGTTGAGGAGAAGAGGATGGCGGTTGTAGATGAAGATCCTGCAGGGGTGACCGATTGTCACCCGGTGGGGGGGGTAGTTGTGTGAGTAGCTGCTGATGGCTGTGAAATCATAGCGATAGCCGCGAAGGTTGCAGCTTTGGGATTCTTAGGTGTCTTGAGGCGGGCCGGCTGCTTTCTGCGAGTCTTCGGGTTAGGCTGATATTAGCTCTGGCGCCTTTACTTGGATCCCTCTGGATCTTGAATCGTTCGATGTTGATTGTAAGTCTGCTGAAGCTATGGGACGGGGGTACTCGGGGACCTGCTCCATCTTCGTGGTGTGTACAGCTCCGTTCGGCATCGTTCCTGAGCTGGTGGGACATGTCGGGCTGGAATCCATAGAGGACCTGTAGGGGAAGAAGGACTGAAGCATACCCCTTCCCCAGGTTATGAGGGGCGGTCCCCGCCAGGTTCGATCTGGGAGCTGGCGGTAGTGGGAGGGGTCTGACTGCCTGGAAGTGTCTTTCGGGGTGATCTGTTGCCCTGATGGTAGAGCAGATTTAAATGATTGATGGTGAAGAGTACTTTGATACTGTCTGTTGTATGTGGCCTAAATGGGGGGGGGCTACCTCCCCTTCTTTAGTTTGTTTGGCTAGAATTTCTTTGAAGTGGCGATTTGCTCTCTCAGCGATTGCTTGCCCGGTGCTGTTGTAGGGAATTCGTGTGTTATACCCGATTCCCCAGTTGGTGCAGAACTGGAGCATGGCTGCTTGGAGGAATATCTTGGTAGTTGTCCGCTTTTAGAAGGAGGCCCATAGCGGTGCTCTACGCAAAGAGGTGCTGGATGGCGTGATTGGTTGTTTAAACACCGGTGGGGTGGCCCAGGCGTATCCAGTAGGTATCTATAGTTACATGGCAGGTGCTTCCAGGGGCTAGGGCAGGGACCAGGGTTACGTCCATTTGCCACAAGTCATTTGCCAGGGCCCCCGGGTTTACCCGGGGTCTGAGCCGAGGCAAAGGCGTGAGCATTGAGCACAAGATTTAACAATAGATTGTGCCTGGTTGAGGGGATGCTACAGGATCGGTGAGTGCTTTTGCCCCTGGTGGAAGAAATGGTGTGACTGGAAAGTCGGAGAAGAGGGTGGAGATGTGGGTAGCGTTGTCTGCTGGTTCCCCTACGCTGAAGGGGCCTGGGAGCGTGATGTGGCTGCGCTTATGGCCTCTGGTATTGAGAGGAGTTCTGGATGCTAGTAGGTTCCGTAATGTCAGGAAAAGAGACTCATGAGGTTTAGTCGGTCGAAGGCGATATGAAGCTCGGGTAGGTGGGGCGTCCGTGCATACGTATTGGGAGATACGACCAAAAGGTTGAAAGGTTGGGGAAGGTTTGAAAGGCCAAAATGGCTGCGGGCGATTTCGCTCCGTTGAGCGGGAGGCTTAGGCGTGTAAAGCGGTCTGCCATTGACCATTTTGTTGAAATCACGATGAAAGCGCCCGGCGTTTACGTCGGCGAAGATGGTGGGGCGCTTTGGGATGGGACAGAGGGCTAAAGGCCGAGCGGGACAGGGGGTAGAGAGTGTTCTGGAGAGTGAAGGCGAGGATCACCAGGGGAGGTGGAAGATCCTGCAATCCTCCAGGGCCAGCTGGAGGGTGAAGAAGCGTTCAAGAGATGCTGGAATTCTGCTCTGTTTAGAGGCATGGCGTTTTAGGGGTCCTACCCCACCATTACCATAGTGCGCTGGCCAGCGGTTGATGAGATCTGCGTAAAGCTGGCCGGGGTGGAGAGATTTTTTGGGCACATGAGCAAGTAGAGCCATTCGACCAAGAAGGTTTGTGGCGGTCGTTGTGCGTACCCCTAGGACTCCGGTTGGGGAGGGGTGTTCAAGAGGAAGAGGGAGAGGGTTGATCCTTGAGGGGACCCGATCCACCCATCGGCGGGCTGAGGACCTCCTTACTGCCGAAAGAAGCGTCTTGTGCTTTGGGTGAGTTGGATCCTGTCCCTGGGTTTTTTTGGCGGCGGGAGTAGCGAGAACAGGGGCTGAAACAGAGGTGGTGAGGAGCAAAAGAAGGACTGGACCCAGTTGAGGGTTCCGAGCAGCTGCTGCAGCTGGAGGAGAGTGGGCGTGTCTGGGATTTACATCTCTGGTATGACAGGGGCGGAGTAGGAGTGGAGGAGTTTATGCCCCAGATACGCAAGAATGGCTCGTTCTTTTGCACCTTTTGGGGCGATGTATAGGCCTGACTGTTTTAATGTGCGGCCAGCAGCGTTATCCATTCTTGAGAATGGAGCCGATTGATTACGGCTACTAGGATATCATCCATGTAACCAATGGATGATTATATCGAAGCGCTTTTGGCGAAAAGCGGGCCAGACTAGAAGGCGTGATGGACAAAAAACTTTGACACAAAGGTGGGGCTGTTGAGCATTCCCTGGGGGCCAACTACTTTCCGTGGTATCATGGCAGTGGGGCTGCTGATGATTAACGCACCGGCACCCGTGAAAGCGAAATGTACCGGTCTTGAGGGAGAGAGGGAATACAAAGAAACAATCCTTCGAGGTCAACTAGCCAGGACCTGGTAGTCCGAGGGAATAAGGTTGGGGTTGGGTAAGCCGCGTTGAAGAGGGGCCCATGGGTTGGATGCAGGCATTTACTGCTCTGAGATCCTGTAGCAATGCGCCATGCGCCGGCCCACTCTTCTTTTATCTAAAGATGAAGTGTTCCATGGTGATGTTAGAGAGTCTCGAATGTGGCCCGCCAGCCAGCTGTTCCTCCGCGAGTTGGTGCATGGCAGTCCGAATTTTTTCTCTCTGGGCAGTGGCGCACTGTTCACTACCCATACTGGGGATGTGGTGGTCCATGTGAGGGGGGGGAGGGGCAGTGGGGGGGGGCTTACTGCGCCTCGAGGCTCTCCCCATGGCAATGGG
Source organism: Sphaerodactylus townsendi (assembly GCF_021028975.2). Classification (NCBI taxonomy): domain Eukaryota; kingdom Metazoa; phylum Chordata; class Lepidosauria; order Squamata; family Sphaerodactylidae; genus Sphaerodactylus; species Sphaerodactylus townsendi. Next base: position 122,068,933 of record NC_059425.1, on the reverse strand, counting down.
GGAGGCTGATGAGTTGCAGCCCGAGGATTCTGGGGGGGGCTTCGTTGTGGCCTGCTCCCCTTCCTCTTCCCAGGTCGCCGTAAATGTGCCCCAGCTGGCAGTACGGTCAAAGCCGCCCGGTCAGGCGGGTGCTAAGCCCGATGGCCGTGCCAGAGCTCTCTCTGCACCCTATAGGTTTTACCTGGAGCCTCTGAACTTTGCGTGCTGAAGTGGTAGGCCAGGATACTTGGCAGGCGTGAGAGCCCAGCGGCGTGTTAGGAGCGCCCAGCGGCGTCGCGGCTGCCCTCGTGATGAGCCGTTCCTGCAGGATACCAGCCCACATTGGAGGTGTCACCCGGGCTCCGAATCGGGCAAGCGAGGAGTCAGTGGCCTTCCGGCAATAAGATGATTCTTGTTTAAAGGTGGGAGAAAGGTCCGGAGGAATGGCAGACTGCCTCCCTGGGAAGTCCTCTCCTCGCCTTGGAGAACCTTTGGGGTTGCCATTCGCAGTTACTGGAAGGCCCCTACTGGGCAGCCCGCGGCAATCTCTGGAAGATGGTCAGGACTGGTGGCAATTGAAACTTATCTGCCTTTTCGAGGGGCTGTTTCCTAGCAATGGAGAGAGGGCTCTTGCGGGCCAGGAGAGGGTCAGCGTAGTGGGCTGAAGTGGCCCGATATCACTATGGCAGACCTTAAGCATGAGGCCAGTTCAGGGTTCCCTACCCTGAACCTGTGATTGCCTTTGCGGCACTCAGCGGAGCGTTCTCCTTGGCAGGCAGCAGCAAGGAGTTAAGCCCTGAGGCCATCACTAAGTTAATCAACCTGCCTTTTGAGAGCTTCCTGGAGCCTGCTCACAAACTTCGGCATAGGGTTCTTAGGGTTTTGCGGGATGGTGGAAGCTCAGACTGCTAGGGCTGGCCGGCGTGGGAACCTTGACGCGAAGCGCCTTGTAGAAACACTTTCGGAGAAGCGATCGTGGAGGTGGCCCCTCAGGTAGGACAATCTGATTGTTGGGGTTGCTGAAGAGCATCCGAAGCGATAAAGCTGTCTTGGCCGGTGTAGAAGCGCCGCCAGAAGGCTGACTACCTTATGAAACACTGAAGGCGGAACTTCAGCTTTCCCAGATCACAAATTGTGCCAGGAGAAACTCAGGAGAGCATCGCGGGAAGGTGGTCTTCAATTCGTCCGTCGGAACCATTAAAGTGACTCCTACAGCGACTGCCTCTAGCGTACTGCCTCTCACATAGGGGCTGGTGACTCCCTACGTCCGCACCGCTGCCGGAGCTCGAGTGAGATATTTATATAGCTTAGAGGAAATTTTCAGGAAACAACCCGCCCGGGACAAAGCATGCATCCTCCCCTCGGTATCTCTGTAGCAAAATGGAGCGGAAGGAGCACAATGGTGAGAATATATGACATCGTCTTCACCGTCAGAGGTTTTCTTTCCTTTGCAGATGTTGGCTATCACGTATAAGTTCCGGATTACGAGAAACCAGCGCCATTACTGCGATGGCTGGCCGAGGAGTCGCGGTGGCACGGAAAATGAAGAGGCGAAGCAAAGGGGAGGCTGACTGAGCGGCGGGAGAATTGAAAATGGGGCAGGAGAAGCAAGGGGGGGGCGGCAGGAGGACAGGAAGACGTCCAATTTAAGCGGATAGAAAGGATATTCGGAGGTTGAGAGAATTGAGAAGGTGAAGAAGATCGAAAGGAGGCTGACCTCGCGGCGAGGGAGACCATAGGTCTGCACAGGCTGATGGCGACATAACATTGTCTCTGCAGTCAGTAGCAGTGACATCGTGGCGAGGCTCTGTGTCGAAGAATTAAGCGCCGATGTTTTCCCAATCCTTAAGATTCAATATGTACCCCCCCTCTGCAGGTACCATGGACACATTGAGCTTCAATCTCTCAACCAATTTCGCGCCAGCTCCCACTTTTCTTTCACGAGGGACCCTGCCGCATTGCATGCGCTAAACTCGGGCTTTCAGATCGTCAGCGTGCTTGTCATAAAGCCCTGCTTTTGCAAGCTCCCGTATACTCACCGACGGTGTTCCGTCCGGGCCGAGAGAGTGTCCTGGGCAGCGATAGCGTCTCTGGATGCGCGCCGATCCAGAGGACAGAAGCGATGTCACCGAAAGCTTGATTGGTCCCTGGGATCGCCCGATCAAGCGGACCGAAATTATCCAGCCCGGCCCCTTTCCAGAAGCTGACGGTGAAGCAGGGTGGAAGGTTCAGGATTCCGGGTTCGGCACCAGCTTGTAGTCGACCCGTGGTCAGCGTAAGAGCGAGGCGAGCGGAGATAACATCCGGTGGAAGTCGCCAGCAGCGAGGGCCAGCGGAGCTCCGTGTTCCTGTGAGTCTCCCGCGTGCTGGTTCCTGGCACCTTTTATTGTTATTCTATCGGGGGCGTGTAGGAGGGAGGAACGGGGGGAGTTCGAGGCGGGGGCGGGAGGGCGGGAGATCATCATGTGATGCATGATCTCACCTGGCTACGTCTTGAGGAGAGGGCGTAAAGCGTCTGAGGCCTAATCCTCACCTGGGGCAAGACCATTGTCCCTCGCCCGGTGACTGAGCCAGACAGTTCATGACCCGTGACTCATAGGGGGATGAGGAGTGGGGGTGCGGTGCGACCAGAAGGCCGTAGGTCCGTTGAACGCCAACGTTCTACCACGGTGCTGCTGGGTCAGCAGTGCATTACTACAAACATGTTTTAGCAGGATTTCTCCATACTGTTTAGGATAATCTGAACCTAGATATGGCCAAACTCACTCAGGTTTATGGGTAGGATTTTCTCCTTTTTGTGTTCTAACAGATTAAAATCCATTCCTTTTCTCTGTGAAATGCCACTGTCCTTAATAAGACTACCCTGCTTATTCTTCCTTAGTGGATTTCCCCCAGAGATGAAGGCTGGGAGCTCAGAACAGATCTCTCTTGTCTGCCTGTACTTGTCCCCTCACAAAGAATAAACTTTACACCAAGGGAATGGAGCAATTCCCTTATACAGTTGTTCTTTAGCTTACTCTTCCTCAGAACTCCCTCTCAGTTTTCACAGCACTGACTAAAAAAAACCTGGCTATTTAGCTGCCAGCCTATCACAAGTTGCTATAATTAACTCCTTGTGTGCTGGAGCTTAGCTCTGTTACAAAACAACTAAGTCCTGGAATCAATCACATCTGGCTTCTTAAACATCAATAAACCAGTCAACGTTTGATCAATGTACAGTGCATCACAGTAGTCTTGTCTTGATGTTACTGTCGTGTGGATCTAAGTGGCCACATCAGTCATATTGAGCAAAAGAAGTCACACTAGAGATCAGGCAATAATTGATTGGATCATTTTAGGATGGTTTTTGAAGTAGTGGACCGATAACTGCCTTGTGAAAAGGAAGGTGTCCTGAGTTAATGACTGATTTATAATAGATGCAAAAGGTTTGTTGAATTAGTCCTTTCTTGATTTTAGCAGCCAGGATGGGCGATGATCCAGAATACAAGTAGCACCTTTCATCAATCCCAGGACCTTGACAACCACCATCTTGGAACCTGGGTCAAAATGGTCCATAAATAGACCAGGAGGTGTATTAGACCTTAGTTCTAGTGTGCCATGCTTCAACTCAGATCTCTAGCCCCAAAACCAAGCCTTCCCTCAAATGACCTCTTTCCTGTGTTGAGCCCATCACAATTTGATAGAAGCCCAAAGCTGTCAAAAAGACTATAGAATTCTGGGCTAGTCTTGGCGAGGTATCCTCAGGATGAATATTAAAGTCCCCCAGAATGATCAGTCTGGGGCGGATTCCGCCTGGGCCAAAAACAGTGGTGTGAAAACTGTGTAAATCCTTTTACACTGTTTTAAACCTTTTACAGTGTTTTCAGACTGTCGTATTTGGCCCATGAGGAATCCGCCTAGGAGTCGCCAATACTATATCTGGCAGTACCTCTGTTGACTCATAAATGTTGTCCACTGGGCAACTAGGCAGCCAGTAGGCAAGAAGAATGCCTAATCTGTCCTTAGTTCCTGATGTAAGGAGATACAGTCAATGCCAGTGATAATTCGCACTAGAAGTCTGCAGAAGTTGGACTCCAAGGGGAGAATAGCCAGACCTCCCCCTCGGCCAGGTTTGGAGGACAACCTAATGCAGGAGTGTCAGTTGAAATGGGGACACTACATCATTTTCTTGCAGTCCTATTTCTGTTAAGCAAGCCCTGTCAGTTTCTTATTCCAGCAACATCTCATAAAAGTAATCAATTGTGTGCTTCTCTAATCTGATGTTGCATAATATTAGTATAGACATGGCGGGAAATGCTAGGGATACTATGGAGGTTAGACAGGTAGCAAGCATCCTTGCCAAACACTGGCCATCTTTGATAATTTCCACCCCCTTACTTACATGATAGGGTAGGTAGCCCATACTGATATGGCTATGTTAATATTAAATATATGGCATTTACTGTAATCACAGAGATATGAATGATGCATTCAGATTAAAGCAAAAATCACATCGATTTGCAGATGAAAGGTGTTAAAACGTGGTTAAAAATTCCCCAGAAAAAAACTGAAATAAAAACCTGGGTATATAAAGGTTGCAGACTTTGAAATCTATGCAGGAGTCTGGATTCATTTTTCTGTTTGTTAAAATGATCTCCTCTAGTCATTGACTGAACTGTTGAAATCATACAATGTGCATGAACCTTCTAATAGGTTCAGGAGTTAGAACTGTCATCTCAAAAGGCTCCAGGTACATGAGGGAAAGGGACGCAAAGAGATGAATCATTATTGTTTCAGGTCTAATAGACTTGGAAAGGAGACCATGACAAGCCTTTTGAGGGTATGTGCACAGCCTATTAAGATTTTTGGGTTCTAGGTTCTTTTTGAACCTTAAACTTTCCCTTCAGTTTCCAGGTGTTCTACAGGTTACGAGTGTATAGGCTTTGGGATCACTGCTGTGTGGTATGTTTTGTGGTGCACAGAGAAATGATTGAGATCACTGAGGCTGATTTAATAAATACACAACTTATTTATTTACAGGTTAGTTTGAAAGGAACAATCCAGCAGCACAGGTCTCCAGGCAGAAACCTGGAAGAGTCACATAAATTTAAACTGGTTATGACTTCAGAGTGTAGTTAGACTTTTCTGTAATGCTTTCAAGTTTAAACAGACTTTTCTAGACTAGCCACTAGGTTGAATCCTCTCTCTCACACAGGATTCCCCTCACACCAACCTGTCTTTTCCCCAGAGTGGGACTAAATTGTACAAGGCCTGCTCATCACCAGAGACAAACCTAACAGTCAAGCACTCTCTTCTCTCTCAGAGGTAGAACTGAACAGTTCTGCCACTCTGCCAGGCAGAGCTACCCTTCCTTCTATCTGCTCTTTTTCCTGAGCCAAACCTGAGCTGTCACTACTCTCTTCCTAAGGCAGAACTCAACTCCATTCTCTCCTCCCTCCTGAAGATCCTCCCTCCTGAAGATGATTGGATGTTGGAGCAGCACTCCTGTGGTCTCATCTGAGTAGCTGATGATCCCTTCAGGGGCAGGACTGCCTCCTGTCTGTCCCAAAGACCAATAGGTTCAGTGCAGTTAGAGGAACTGTAATGTCTAGGCTAATTCCCGATGCTCTCTCTCTGCTTCTCAAGATCATTATGCAGTAGATCTGTCGGTAGAGAACAGGAGTGGATCAACTCAGTTCCTTGTGCTACCACTTCCCTGTCTTCTCCTGTCACATACACGGAAGGATAAGGAATAGGGGATGGTGGTGGATGCTTGGCTCCTGTCTTACTTGAGACAGTGGAGGCAAGGAGAAACCACTCCAGTTACCTGTTTTCAGAGGGAAGAAGAATGGGCTTCCTGACCCCCAGTATAATCCAGAACAGAACCCGACCTAAGTTGTGGATGTTCACTCCTCTTGGAGTTCATCATGGAATTCCACTTGTGATCTAACTGCAATCTACAGCTATTGCATACTTCAACTGTGTTGCTTTCAGACACCTCTGATGTTATCTGAAGATATTTCTTACAGTATGTGCCCTACCAGATACAATGTTCTGTCTTGCAGGTGGAATGAGTTGGGAGGATGTGTGATCCCCACTGGCCGCTTACAGGTATTGAACTGAAATTGATTTTAAAGCTGTTGTTTAATATAGCTTTGTACCTGGGCTAAACCAGCTACAGAATAACTGATATATTTTTCAGGACTGGGTGTATGTTATCTGCCTGTACCTGATTAATTATTAGTAATAATCCTCAAAACTTGAGTTGGGATACAGTTGTCCATACACATTTCTAGTTATAATCATGGCTGCATTATTTTTTTGGTCTTCATCAGTTCTAGGCCAGGTGTTGAAATTAGTGTGTGGGTTTTGCAAAAGAGAAAATATTTTTGCCAGTATGTTTAGTAAATATGTTTTTAAAACCCTTTCTTGTTCAGTAAGGGAGAGAATTATCTCTATTCAATATAGGACAGAGCTTTGTATAATTTTATTATGAAGGACAGTATTCACTGTTAATGTTCATGCTTTCAGGTATTCATAGTTAAGAAACCCAGATTTTTCTGTGAACAGCATAATTACTGCAATATGAGCTTTTGAATTCAGCTTTTAATCTTGAACCTACTGTTATGCAATGGTGTGACATAACTGAAATGAGAACAAATGCACACTAAGTGTCTATGGATTAAATCCAGGACTATGACAGGGCAGATGATTAACATGGGGGCTTTCCTGCCTCCCCCTTTCCCCATCAACTCCTGAGACCACCCAAAGGCTGCTACTGGACATTTCAGGAAATGCATAGGCAAAACAGCTTTTTGATCTGCGAGGCTGCAGTGAGGAGGGGGAGCAAGATAGAATCGTGTCCAATTTCCTGGTGCATTGGCAGTGTCTGTGTTGTGCTAACAAAAACGCCCCCAGCAAAAGAGGAATATGGCCAGTGATTTTACCTGGGGGTTCCTCCTCATTGCAGCCTTCCAATCCACGTGATTGTGATAACCTCCAGCTTTAGTTTTCAGAGGCCTTGGGAGGTGCCTGGAGGCAGGAAAGATCCAGGACTCCCCTTGCACTTGCACTTTATTGGATCCAGCCCAGTATAGATATTTCCTATGTAGTATTTATTGTATTTATTTAAAACATTTTATACTGCTCTTGTACCCAATCAGGGTCCACAAGGCAGCGAGCATAAAAAACATTATTAATAATTAAAATTCAGTTAAAATATAAAATTAAACCAAAAATGTTAGGCTTGTATTTCCCAAACCTTTGAGGAGCCTAGAGTGATAGTCATAGTTCTTCCCACTCCCCAGTTTGCTCTCACAACAACTTTGATAGTTGAACTGAGGAAACAAGTGACTGGACCAAAATCAGGATCTGAACCCTGGTTGCCCCACGCATGATCTTAATTCTAAATATATGGATTTGTTTTAGTTACTGTTCCTAATAGTGTACTGAAAAATATTTTAAGATTTACATCCAGGATTTTCAAAGTAAAAAATAGATGATAGACCTGGCAATAATCCAAAAATCTCAAGTATTTGGAAAAAAATGACTTTTGTACTTGAAACAATTTTAAGTTTGCACAGAATTGTTATCTGGATGCAAATTTGGGAGGCAAATGACAAGTGAAATATGTTTGAAGCTTTATTATTAGGTACTATTTGCTTCATTTATACCAGGGGTAGGGAACCTGCGGCTCTCCAGATGTTCAGGAACTACAATTTCCATCAGCCTCTGTCAGCATGGCCAATTGGCCATGCTGGCGAGGGCTAGTTCCTGAGCAGCAGTCTGACCCCTAACTTTCTTTTCAGTGGAGACCCAAAACAGCTTATATGATTCTCCTCCCCTTCATTTTATTCTAACAACCTTGTAGGGTAGGTTAGGCTGAGTGTGTGTGGCCAGCCCAAGGTCACCCAGCAAGCCTCCATGACACACTGGGAATGCAAACACAGTTCTCCCAGATCTCTAGCCTAACATTAATCACTATACTGCCCTGGATTACCCTCTAAGCATGCAGTTGACTTTGGTGCAAAATTATCCCAATTAAAAAGGTCATTGACAAATGATTGTTTTTTAATTAGTAGATCCTTACATTTATTAAATTAATTTCTTTATTAGACTGGAGTTCTTCGAACCAATTGTGTTGACTGCTTGGATCGCACAAACACAGCCCAATTTATGGTTGGGAAGTGTGCTTTGGCCTATCAGCTTTATTCCTTAGGGTTGATTGACAAACCCAATCTGCAGTTTGACACCGATGCTGTTAGGTAAGAAGGTCTACTATAATATAGTCTTTTTTTCTTCTGCAGTTTCTGAATCATGCTTTTCTAGTATCTGTATTTTTGCTTATAAAATATTTGTATTAAATAGAAATTAACTCCTCAAATGTAGTCGAAGGATCTGGGTGTAAATAAAGGTTGCTTTAATATGTTTTCACTTCCTTTACCTCAATGAGATTAACAACCCAATCCAGACCTCCTGGGCTCCACTGTTGAGCGGGAAGCCCAAAAATGAAATGAAAAATCTGACTGGCCAAAATCTCCCATACAGGGTAATGGACATAAATCACAAAAAATGTGGCAGGTGTCTGAGGCTGTCTCCATTGACGTGTGTGGGTTGGGAGGACAGTGGAAGCTGACTAAAGTTGGCTCCACCCCCTGCAATGCCCCCAGGATGCCCCTGACTATGCCAGGTCATCTTTCTGGCTGACAGAACTGAAAAATGGCAGCGGCTTCTGGTTGAGGCGGGCAGAGCCATGTGGAACCCACCCACGTACCTGCCCCATCTGATGGCGCATTTGCCCCTTGCTCTGGAAGGTGGGCGTCTGCAGTGGTGTAGGGTTGCATCAACTCCTACAGTGGGTTCCCCCTCCCCCTTTGGATTGGGCTGTATTATTATTTTATTTATTTATTTAATTTGTATACCGCCCGATCCCCGAAGGGCTCCGTATGAGTATCGTGTATTTCTATCAGTCTTTTACTGTATCAAGTCAGAACAGCTATCATCCTGCTATCCCTGCTATTGTTTATACTGGTGAATTTTTATGAAGATTAGTTTAGAATGTATGTTTCTCATTAGTTCTCTGGGATATTTTAAGCTGAAAGGCAGGATGTAAATATTTTGAAGACATTAAGACAATCAGGTTTTTTTTATTATTCATTGCCAAGTGTGAAATGTTATAATTAAATTTGACAAGTGAAGTATAATTTAATTTCAAAATACAGTTATATTCTTTTTGGTCCACAGACGGGATGATGCTTGGAGGATAACCTTAAGCTTTCTTCCTGCCACTATGTTTGTCCTGTCATTCCCAAGTTTAAGAACTTTCTTCAGTGCATTGTCTATCTCTGCTTCAAAGCAGGTTCCTGGGTCTGGGGAGAAGAGTCCAATGAATCATGCTCCTCATTCCTTCTTCCTCCCAAAGCTGCGTCTTTAGATAGGTGGTCATTTGATTATCCTGAAAAGCAAGTTTAGACTACCTTTGGGTTGGAGGCTATTCTGCCAGTAGAACCAATACTTGGAACAAGAAGTCCCTTCTCAGCTGCATCTCAGATAGCTGTTATTAAAACTCAGTGGAAACTTGCAAATTTGTTTCATAGAATCCAATGAAAGACAGAACTTCACGAGAGCTACCTTCTATTTACACAGTCCAATTCCCTCATTTGTGTGGGCTTTTTACATACCCAACTTTCTCCTGGTTTTCTTGACAGTTTAACCCCAAGCAAATTGGTTTGGCCATGGTTTTTCCATTTATTCCCATCCTATACATTCTCATAGTTGTGGAGTCCATTTATTTTCTTCCACATGTGCTTTGTATTGTCAGGATTTTCAAGGGAAAGTGTTGTAATTGACGGTATCATGCCACCCCTCCCCTTTTTAGTTTTTGCACATATTTATATTTGTATATTGTTGCAATGATAGGTTTCACAGATTATCCAGACTCTCAGATTTCATTTAAAAATCAGAAGTAAGTGTCTACCCTGTACCCTCATGGAGTTATAAGGGAAAAAAGGTATATCTCTATAAGGAAAGAGACTAGAGATTTCCTTTTTAAAAATCTGGGAATTCAGAAAACCTGCTAAATCTATCATTATTATGATATTTTGCTATATTGATACCAAGGTGGTATTTTTTAAACTCTCACAGAGACCTTGGGTAACTATATGTTTCTTGAATTTATACGATTTGATCTCTATAATATTTGTAGAGGCAAAAATATGTCCTGCTGTTCTGCTCATCTAAGTGTGGAAAAGGACCTCTTGCCCCAAATGCAGACTGCAGGCTATTCCTGAGTCATCTTTCGTATGCCTTTTCTTTTCTTTTTTCAAAGTGGATCATTGTCACTTAAAAGACCCCTCAAAGTACTCCAGTGGCATATTAGAGACAAACACAAGTTTTCATGAGTCACCATATGTCTGGGCCAAATGTTTCCTGGGGAGAAGCTGGCAGGGGCAGGGAAGGATGAAAAGATGAGTACAGGAGAGTAGATAAAGATAGGTAGGAAGGTAGATGGATGAGAAGAAGAGAAAAAAGCAGAATAGGGGAGGAGACTATAGGAAGTTGCAAGGGAAGGGAAAGAGGAAATAGTGAGGGAGGACTAAGGGAAAAATGAGATCCCCCCTCCCCCCACTGCCATGCAAGGCCTTGCAGGTTCCCAGCTTGCTAATTCTTGAAATAAGCAAGTAATATATTCTTAGCCATTTTATTCTCCTTGATTTAGATTATTTGAAGAGTTATACGAGGATCATGGTGATACACTTTCTCTCCAATATGGTGGTTCTCAACTTGTCCATCGAGTAAAAACCTACAGAAAGATAGCACCTTGGACCCAGCATTCTAAAGATATTATGCAAACTCTTTCAAGATATTACAGCAATGCTTTTTCAGGTAAGTGCAAGCTAAGAATTTGTGCCTAAATTTCCATCCTGTTGTGTATTAATAATTATCAGCAGCAGTCAGTCTTTGACAGTGAAAACTGCTTTTTAAAAATACTTGCAACAACTAGCTACATGGGCTGCATGAATTTTCATGATAGTACTAAAACTGGGTCACTCAAACACGGCTGACAGTTTGGAAGTCATTTTGGTCACAGAAATTTAAAATTCAGTGGCATAAACTCAGATTAAAGATTAAGTGGTGGGGGAAGAAATAGCCACTGCTATCCCTTAAGGAGTCCAGGAGCCAACCATCCCATCTACCATTTTTAGGCTGAGGGACTGGGCTTTTTTGCCTACAATGCTAGCAGTGATGAGAAGCCTTCAGCAGGAATAATGCAGGCATAATAGGTCCAGCAACATTTGGGCTTTTCTGTTAAAATGTAAAGGGCCATGATTGGAGTCCACCTCTGTCGCATCATCCCTATTAGTCAACATTTCCCTTCCCAAGGGAAGAGAAAAGTCAACTAATAGCTGTTCTCTGGGAAAATTTCTTCTCTTTCCCACCCTATTCCTGTGCCTCCGCAAAACTCTTCCTGTATTCTAGGAGATCAACTTTCATTATTCCTGCAACTTCAAGAGAGTCTGGAGTAATTTCAAGCTGACCCCAAACAGCTTTGTTATAATTTTGGCTTGATTATACCTGAAGGTATACTTCTATTGGGGAGAGGAGGGGAGGGGAGGCTGCAGCCCACAGTGAGAACTGGCATAGTTGCCCTTTTCTTTGTTGTTTATTTATGTAAAATATCGCAGAACTTCAAGTGGCTTGCAATAAAAATAAAACAGCGATGATTAAAAAACACACATAAAAGACCACAATTCAAAATCTTCAGTGATAAATACAAAATGAATTTGTCAGTTGTGAAAATAAACTAAACTGTCTTGAACTGCCTTCTAAATATGTCCTTGGAGATTCTGTTCCATAGTTGTAAGGCTGCCACTGGAAAGAACCTCTCTAATGTGCCACCAGATGAACTTCTTTGATTGGTAGAACAGAGGATCACCTTTCCTTGTGATCTTAATTAGAATAGAATAGAATAGAATAGAATCTTTATTGGCCAAGTGTGATTGGACACACAAGGAATTTGTCTCCGGTGCATATGCTCTCAGTGTACATAAAAGAAAAATACATTTGTCAAGAATCATAAGGTACAGCACTTAATGATTGTCATATAGGTCTAGTAAGCAATCAGGAAACAATCAATAGTAATAAAAACATAAAATGTAAAATCATAAAATAAAATAAAATGTCAGCACAGGCTATAGTCATACAGTCATAAGTGGGAGGAGATGGGTAATAGGAATGATGAAAAAAGTAGTGCAGTAATTATATAATAAGTATATAATAAATAGTTTAACATTATCGAGGGAATTATTTGTTTAACAGAGTGATGGCATTCGGGAAAAAACTGTTCTTATGTCTAGTTGAGATGAGATCCCCCCTCCCCCCACTGCCATGCAAGGCCTTGCAGGTTCCCAGCTTGCTAATTCTTGAAATAAGCAAGTAATATATTCTTAGCCATTTTCCCCCGCAGAAGCATATTATAGAAGAAGATGGTCCTTCAGATACCCTGGTATCTTCACGTTCAGATACCCAAACCTTGTTATCTGTTCTAGAAGGATACCAAACAGAATCCTCACACTGAAGTTAATATGCCTTGTTTTTGAAAGACTTGTATGTGTTCTTGTTTTCAGTAAAAAGACAGTGCCTTTGTAATTCCTTTTCAAGCAGACAGCAGTCAGTCACTAAAGTATGATTTTTCTGATGGGTGTTTAAATTGTTGATTTCTTTCACTTAATGTTGAGTACATTTGAAAAGCTATTCTAAAGTGATACTTCTGATCTATATTTGCTGCAGATTGCAATGTAAATGTTGCCGTGTGTTGTTACGGATTTCTGGAATCTAAAACTACTTGTTTATCAAGAAACGGGGCTGTACTATCAATTTCTGTTTAACTGGTATAGGAAAATAATCTGATTACTCCATCCACTTAATCATAGGGTACTATGGCTCCAGTCATATTAAATCTGATGCTTCAGGGTTGCTATTTTCTAACATTATGGGGCCACTGAAGTGTTTAGGCTAATTCAATTGCTTTACCTCATAAAGCTCCTGGTCATATATCTTTCCCCAAACAACATGCAAAAAATGTGCAGTAACACACGTACATACATTGTCCATAAAAAAAAAAATCTATACAGAGATTTCCCTAATTGAAGCATCAGTGGCTGAATCGAAAAAGGGAAAACTGCTAATGCTTTTGCCAGAGCACTATTTAGGTTTTAATAATAACCTAGCACTATTTTAGGTTTTGATAAAAACAATATATTTTAATATTATATATCATTTGTTACTTTCATTTTTACTTGACTTATTGCTTTCACTGTTGTACATTTTCCAGTGCATTTTAAACACTTTTAGGTTTAAATGAATTTAATTTTCCTTTGTTATGTCTAAACTGTGTATCGTGGTTTTTAGATGTCAGCTTTGTGGATTCATCTAGGTAAAGTGATGGCGAAACACACATATAAAAGATTAAAGATAGTATGTTCATTGAAAGCTGCTCTAATATTCAGTCACCTTTAAAAGAGAGATTGAATGCTGTGAGTAGTCCAATAGCTGCATTCTGCTTCAGGAGGAGTACAGAGCAGGGTTTACCTCTACCTCAGAGTGACCATTTAGGCCTGTCTCTACTAGTAAGCAATTCATATTCTCATTTTGGCAGATAGGTGTGGGAAAAGTTTATTACAATAAGCCCAATTTTCCCAAAATTATAAGAAGCTGCACAAAAATGATGTTACAGTGAGCCCCGATTAGTGTTATGTCTGCACTTTTATCACTAAAAGTCAATTTTATACTTAAACTGTCTGCTTCACAATTAAGAGATTTGGTTAAATAATTGTCCTAGAATTGTTCAAATGTTAAACAGGGACCAATCACTTTTCATTTTGTGTAAGTTTTCTGCCTTCTGACTATTGGATCTTGCGAATGGCTGCAATGTTAAGAAAAAAAATGCTTTATATTTAAGTTCACCATTGAACCCATCTTCATTGGATGGTATGGATAGATGAACTCATTTTACATTTACAGTAGAACTCCAGATAGGCTGAATAAATGGTGTAGTAGGAGGTGAATATACAGCATGTCTAGTTTAAATCCTATTAGAGACTGTGAGGAAAAAGTTAAGAGAAAAACAGAACACTGAAATGGATAAAAAACTTTATTGTATTGTCAAAGGCTTTTACGGTCGGAATCACTAAGGTGCTGTGTGGTTTCTGGGCTGTATGGCCGTGTTCTAGCAGCATTCTCTCCTGACGTTTCACCTGGATCTGTGGCTGGCATCTTCAGATCCACAGATGCAGGTGAAACGTCAGGAGAGAATGCTGCTAGAACACGGCCATACAGCCCAGAAACCACACAGCACCTCAAAAACTTTATTCTTCTGTTTCCTTTTGAGTAATGCTTCTGTAGACAATTTATAATTTATATTTTTATATTTATAATGCACTCCTACTGCATATTTATAATGCAATCCTCTGAACATCTTAGGATGGGCAACTATCACATTATACTACTGTAGAATTCTGTTTCCCTCTAAACAGCTTCAAGAGCAGCCTTTGGATTGTACCGTTCATTCGGTTTCTGTAGCATCATTATCACTGAGTTGACTGTTTACAAGTTAGCTATTTTACAGACCAGAAATATTCTAATTTCCATATAGAGACAGATAGGAATAACTGTGAGAAGGATTTTTTTAAAAAGGACTGCATGAGAGAAGAGTGCAACATGATGGCTTGGTTTGATGTGTAAATGAAGAAATATGAGTAAGACTTTTGTGTAAGAGGCAGTTGGAATTAAAATAAGACAGAATCAAACAGAGAGGGATGCCTTTCTGTCGAGCTGCAACATGTAGGTTGTATCATGTGCAAGAAATATATGCCAGCCACTGAAAATGGCATTGCTATGTCACTTTCCCCCTTTTTTGTTTAAATGCACTAAACCTGTATCCTGAAGTCATCATATTCTATTTTTCATATTCTAGATGCTGACAGACAAGATTCAATTAATCTGTTTCTGGGAGTATTTCAGCCTGAAGAAGGAAAACCTCATCTATGGGAATTACCAACTGATTTTTACTTGCATCAAAAGGACACAATTAATTTTATCCAGGCAAGGCGAAGGTATTTCACAGTTCTGCAACTTTTAAAATCATGTGAATATTGTTAAAGATTAGTGGTTCTATGCAGTATCAGGCTCAATATTCCCAAATAATATTTTATTATTTGTATTGGTATTCTGTCATGTTCCCTTTCAGAGCCACTAGGACCAGGACATCATACACAATAGAAATTAGGGTGGTGAGGGTTAGAAAAGTAGCACTGTTTGACCCTTCCTTACCTAAACTAAAGTTTAGGTTTTAGTTGGTTTATTGTAACATTTTATTGTATTATTTTTTAAAATTTTGTAAGCCGCTCAGAGCTGGATTATGGTTGGGAATGGGCAGGATATAAATTTAATAAAATAAAAATAAATGTTAAAAAACTGGCTTCAGATGTGCTGGAGCTCATTTACTTTTATTAAGCTACTTTTCAAATGCCATTTGCCTGAGAGAGATGGCTCCCTCCAACTCCCTCCTGTTGCTTGAGAAAGTTGTTGAAAGGGGGAAAACAGGCCCGGTATTCTCAAAATGCTAGCCCCAGATATTCTGGAATATTTCCAGAAATATTTGGGACCAAGATATTGGTACCATTCCAATGTAACCAAGCATACATCCTAACCGTATCTATCACAGGTATATTGATCCTCTCCAAACTAATTGTTCCCTAACAGCATCACCTCCATCTTATCTGTGTTCATCTTTAATCTGTTTACTTAATTTATATCGTCTGCATCAGTTTTCAGACCCTGATTTAGGACAAAAACAGCAGCTCCTTGACAGGCACGTAGATAAGCGGGGGGAGGTTTCCACGGGTTCCAACTCCTCCCATTACATGGCCAGCTTGCTTGAAACAATGCATGGAATGGAACAGCCAGAAAGTCCTCAGTCACCGAACCCACCCCATAAAAAATCTATACCTACATCACTGCTCCTGGACATTCTCTCAATAATGTATAGAACTATAGGTGTTATCAGATTCTCATATCTGTGTATAAAACGAATTGTGTCTCACTTCAGTTATCAGATTTGTGGAACTAATAATTGGTAATACAATTTTAAAATGAATGGTTGGTGTCCTGAACATCTCCTTATCACTGCCAAATATTGGCAGTTTTGAAGGAAGAATGCTAAAAAAAATTGCCATGTTCACTTACCAATTTCTTTCATGACATTCGCGCCATCGTGCTAATATGTATTCCTGGCAGACTTGTTATATTATGTTTTGTTCATTCTGTCACTGTGTTTCATGATATTCTTTTTTTTTCAGAAGCTAGTTTTGTGTTCTCAGTATTTAATAACATGGGGTTCCTTTAATATCAGCATATGCTTAAAGCTACTGTTACTTATGCATGTGTTCTTGCTGCAATACATTTAAATGTAATTCTGAATAGAAAAATAAAGTTTGAAGCACAGGCAAACTCTTAAATTTCAAACAGTTGTATAAAGCACAGTATGGCATCAAAAGGTTTTTGGAAGTTATTTTTGAACTTTTCATCTTTTTGAACTGCCTTTCAATTGTTAGGTATTGACATCATAACTGCAGTAATTGGTGTGAATGCTTGATAACAATATATATGTACTATGAACATCAATATTGCTCCAGTTGCCTGATTGACACAAGATACTTTAGCAAGGCACAGTTATGCAACTGAGACATTGTAAAGTCTTCTAGCCAAGATTGTTTTTCACCTTTTGACACAAACACTAGTTACCAAATCAGATTATTTTTCAATTAAACAAATGCCTGAAGTAGTCAGTTTCCTAGTGAATAAAATAGACCATCATTGAAATTCCTATGTACATCAGTGCCAATCCCTTTGCTGGCTGGGACAGATAGGACTTTGAGAACAGGTAAACTGTGATAGGAATTCCCATTCATGAGCAGATTCCATCTCTTGGATCTTGGCCAGGTATTCTGAACCAACCTACTTTCCTTCCTTCCTTCCTTCCTTCCTTCCTTCCTTCCTTCCTTCCTTCCTTCCTTCCTTCCTTCCTTCCCTTTTGTCACTCTAACTGTATTGCTTGTCTGGGTGTCAAGTTTGATTAATTGAAATGAAATAGGAGATTAAGGAAATCAAATACAATCTTGTAAAGATGATTTTAAAAAATCTTGTCTTTGTTTCACACCTAAAGCTACACTTACTGGTGGACTCCAGGTGTATTAAAACACTTGCCACTGCCTTTTGACGAAGGTAAGTGTTTGTTATAATTCTTTTCCATTTAAAGATTATAATTACGATACCAAATCATTGACACAATAACAAGAACTTTTAAATAGTAAAATATCATGTTTATGAGCATGTATATGGTGAACAAAACCAGTGTACTGATTAAGATATTGATAATGTGTGTGATCAAGTTCTAAAGTATAAACCTGGAGATTTTCTTGTCAAAAGGTTAATCAGAGGTTAGCAGAAAACACTTAAATGACCATTATGTCATAGAAAGTTGCAGCAGTTTTTAAATTCATGTATAGTATTTAGGATATGATTTGTATTGCCATGAAGTAGCAGAGCAAATAATAGGGCACAGATGCGAGTGTGTTGTTTTGTAGAACTTTACTACAAAAATTAATTAACCTAAATATATGAACAGCAAACTCCATTGATTCAAGTGCTCAATCTGGGTGTTGGCACAGTCTATATGAGCCTGTGTATCTGTCTCTCCTCTTTCCCTGGAGGAAGAAAGGAGAGCTCTTTCCAAAAGCTCATGTGATTCCAGGCATGTAACTTCAACAGTTAACTCTTGTTTGATTGAATGAAGCATGCACTTGTAAAGTCCTAACACTGTCTAATAATTCTCTCCTATTTGGAAATTCTAAAGGCAAACCTATAGAATTATAGCTGTCATTAGGTAATATGGTGAGTTATAATATGTGCTGAATACTCATTTCATCTTCAGTATGTAGCTGTTAGAAAGGTCATTCGCTAAAACCAGAACAGGCCAAATATGTATGGTATTTATTTTAATTGAAAGAGTTGATTCCCATGCACTCCTCCCTTGTTCATAACAATTGGTAGGCAGTATTCACTGTCTCCTCACTTAACATGTCTGTTCAGAAAAACTGGCAGTTGTGCTTGGTACTTGAAGACAGTAGAGCCCACATACATCCTTTTCAGATGATAAAATAAAAATGGAATTTATTTCTGATGCTATATTTGTACCATCCCTCGATGAGCACTGTCTGCCACCATCACCTAGGATAATTACGCTCTTCTAGTACATCCTCGGGTAAGGTCACAGATGTTTTCTGGGAGTGCCATCTTTTCCAGGCACAGAGGGGCACAATTTGACCTATCTTCCAGGGTGCCATTTACCTGACTTAGAATGTTTCCAGGAACCTGATATTTGGGGGAAAATTGACAGGTTTCCATATACATGTGCACCCCCAAAGAGGGCAAATAGTGGATTCCCTTGTGTCACACTGAAATGCAGAACAATGCTGTGTATTATTTTCTGGCTGTTTTTTTTCTGTTAACAACCTGTGAAGATTGGTTTAAGGTTTAAAAAGTTAATGCACAAAACTCATGTTGAACAACACCTTAATTTGATATTTTAATGACATGCGTACAGTAAAAGCTTTGCAATCCAGCACTTGATTATCTGGAAAACTTGGTTAACTGACATCACCTAGAGGGCATGCTTCTTCTCCACTCCAGCTGCCATACCCCCTGGCCTTCAGGTGCACGAGCCACCCTCTGTTGTCTCTCCAGCTGGCTGACTGGATGCCTCTGGCTGTTGCTAATCTTCTGACAGCCTGCACTGTCATCCTCAGGTGCCTGCTTCTTGCTCAGCCTACCTCCCAATTACAGTACCGCCAGTTGACGTCACCCTTGTGAGCATCTTTCCCCCTCTTCCTAGCTTGCTTCAAGCTGCTAAAAACCAGCTGTGCCAGAGGGCTTCCAGACAGTTGGCTAGTTCATTGGCTTGGGAGGAAGAGTCCTGCCAGATGTGGGGGCTGTTGCCATAGAATTCCCAAAGATGTGGGGTGTGGTTGGTGGTGTTCTTCAAGCAGGTGGCAGGGCAGAGCAGTAAGCCTTGGCATCTGTAACATTTGTTTAACTCACAATCCTTATAAATACCAAATAATAAAGCTTTTACTCGGTTCTTTGTGTAAACTATCTCTTACTAGGTTTTCCCTTTTGCAGTAACGTGTCCTGAAAACAGAAGGAAGCTAACAGTGAAAAAATTTCATAAATATGATGAAGAAATTGATATTCATAATGAATTTTTTCGACCTTATGAACTCAGCAGTTTTGATGACACTTTTTGTTTGGCAATGACAAATTCAATAAGGTATTTCTGTTTTTAAAGCAAATTGTAGCATTGGCAGCTGTATATTTCAAAAGTAAAATTTTGTTGAACTATCAAGAGTTTTCTTGGGTGACATAGATTCCAACTATAGCCTTAAAACAGCATCTCTTCAGGAAAAAATGGGTTCTTAGAATTTGCTGTCATTCCTACATGCTTCCCCCCCCCCCCCCCATTATGCTACTTTCTAAAGTGAAGGCTAGTGGTATGTTGTCCAGGGGCAGTGAGGGGTGCACACTTTCCAATACAATGGATCTAAGAGCAACTCAGAAATGTATAATCCAGCTCTTTGGAGAAACTGCTACCTCAGGAATATATGTGAGGGCCACCGATTCATCTGACTTGGCTGTAAGGTTGTGAGTCTGAAGATGCTGATTCATTTGAAAACCAACAGGTTGAAGCACCCAGCATCCTGGACTTTGGCAAGGAAGGACTGAAATCTCCACTAAACCACAAAGAGTGACTCTGAGATGAATTGTCACTTCCTTAGGCCCCTTCTGCACAGCAAATGTATAACAGACTGCAGTCAGAATAAAGGAACCTGTTTTCTTGTTTCTGCATTCGCATGCATCTGTGAAGGCAGTGATTGGAGCCCACAGAAACAATTGCATGGAGACATCTATTTTTAAAAATTGTTTCTCACCCATGCATAGCTATGCAGGCATGCACAAATGACCCCCCACAGCTATGCTGATGTCCCAGTATATGTCCATCTGCACCTGTGTAACTACCGGGGGGGGGGGGGTAGAAGGCAAATAAAGTGCCTCCTGCCTGGCCATTCACTCGTGAGCGGCTACAACCTGGGATTTTTGAAAATAATTGCTTGTTTAGCAATTTTCAAGAATCCCAGTTTGGGGGAAATAACATGAGGCAGACTCGTTTGAGGGATGGGATCTGTGCAAAGTCCCCCACCCCCCGGTGGGTTTTTTAGCATCCTACACCCATGTCTACTGACCCATATGGAACAGGCCTCTGTCTAATTTACCACACAGGATTGTTGTAAGGATAAAAAGAGTAAAGGAACCCAGCATATGTCCCCTGTCCAGGTTTCTGGGAGTGAGGAAAAAAATGTAATAGATGCTTAGAAAGAAGAGCACAATGTAAATGTACAAAAAAACCCACCAAAAAACCTACCACTTTTGAGATGTTGAACCTAGGCAAAATATAATGGGGGCTTTTGATCAGAGCTGAGTCCAGTGTGGGCAATTCTGAACTTCATTGTAGGGAAAAAACACTTTGATAGGTACATTTGATATCATTTTAAATATATTATTTAAATCATCACTCTCTGAACTTATTTAAATCTTGAATCAAGTGCTGTAAAAATGTTTGTGACAATATTATTAACTTGTATGGTTTGACTTGTTTGTATTTGTGGGTGTAAATTGCCTCATACTTTTTGGTATGACAAAAAAGTATCTCTTGTAGTAATTTATTTATTGATTTTTCCCCTATTCCTTTTTTTTTTAGAGATTTTATGCCCAAGAATGTTGGCATTGATCCCAGCCCATTTACTGTACGTAAACCTGATGAAACCGGAAAGTCTGTTTTGGGGTAAGAGCCATGTTTAATTGTGAAGCACCTGTTGTATTAGGAAATCTGTAGTGCATCACGGTAAGAAAAAAAAAAACAAGCATGAACATGTACAGTTTTGAGTTCTCCAGAATTCTCCATCAGGCTAGATGTTGTTCCATTGTCTGTATTGTGTGTAAAGTGTCAAAGCAATCCTGAGTACAACACAATGCTGGATGGATGTGATTTCATGCTGCATTTTGGCTTGGAAATAAGGAAGGAGAATGGCAGGCTCCAATAAAAAAAAGAAAACCAATAGCACAGTTTTAGTAGGTAATATTTGTACAAGGTAATATTGTCCAATATAGCTTACATTGATTGACCAATTGATTAATCTAAAATTAATCTCCAGTTTTGCTGCAGAACCATCACATTTTCCTTTTTAACGGCCATCTGTGTTCTGCTTTTGATCAGTTTAATGGTGTATATATCCAAATCCTTCAAATAAGAGAGACGCCAGTTAATTTCAGTGTGTTTCTCACCCCGGAAACCTCCGAAGGGGAGGATGTCCTCCTTCAAAAAAGGCATTTCTTGTGCCCCTAACTCTTCTTCTCTCATTCTGTCATCCTGTCTTTAGTAAATTTTTGCTGCACTTCCGAGGCAGTTGTCCCTTAAAAATCTAATGTATAGTATGAGACACAGAGGGGGTTTTGGTAACTGCAGAACCGCATTATTTTGATATCATCATAAAACCGGCCTTGTAAATTTTTGTGATTCCACCTTCTGTCATTTGGAAGAGAAAACTTTATTCTCTTTAGGAGATATTTCTGCATCAAAATTTCAGTAATTTAGATCCGAATTACCTGCTGCCTTGGCAAATGCAATTCACAAATGTATTTTGTCACAGTGGAAATAAAAAGTCTCTTGTGTGTTGTTGTGTGCAACAACAACAACAAAAGTCACTGGACATGGTTAGGGAGATACTTGCAGGCAGAAACTAGCCATGTGAAGAAATGGTTGAACACTCCATCCTTCTGATTCTCCCCTGCAGACACGCCTTACATATGCATTTGCTTTACAAGGCAAACAAAGAGTTCAAAAAACCCTGTGTTTGCTTCAGTAACGTTCAGTTCTTCCCCATATAATGGAATATAAGATGTAGTGCTATGGGCAGTTAATTTAAGCCACTATGGACATTTAATTGGCCCCTGGGAAAACAGCAGTCATTCAATTCCTAGCTGGCAGCCAAGCAAAGGCGACAATGGATGGCTTTATTGCATGCATGAGTATTTGGCTCATCTTCTCTTGATAATGAGAGAAATAGTTTCTGCAAATGCCTTAAAACTATACTGGTCTTTCACAACCTACTCAACAATTGTGTTCACAAATTCCCTCAATTTGCACAATAACAAAAAATTGCTCCAGAGATTGATTTACTGAATGTAAATGCATCCAAGGTAAAGTGAGAATCCATCTGAAGCTGGTTGGTGTGAATTAGTTTTCATTTCAGGCAAGAACAGTTATTTTATAGCTTACTGAGGTTGGTAGCTTGTTGTAGCTTCAGTTGAAGTCACAGAGTTAAACAGTGTGCTGAGACATTTCCAATCTTGTATAGATTTATCGGTGTCTCTGGAATTCTTTGTAGCACTATTCGTAAAGTAATCTGCCTTTTGTATCTGACTAGTTACATGTTTTAACAAACAGGACCGCTTGTTCTCATTATGTACTAGGAACCAGTCCATTCTTTGAAAGAAAAGTATACCGTAGTTAAAAAAGTGAACAACTGCAATAGAGATGTTCTCCACTCCTTTAATAAGCTTTTAAAATCCATTTGCTTAGAATTCAAGAGGTTTTTTTATTTCTGAATATAGAATTACTGAAATATACTCTAGAGATCAATCAGGACATCAGCCCTGGAAATCCTATGGTACTATTTGTGCCTAATATTTTTGAGCAATAAGATGAATCAGTTGCATCCTCATGGTGCTCTTTTTGATCCATATTTTGAAAATAGGACAGTGTCAAAATGTTCTGATCTTGGTTTGTGGAACCATTGAACTACTTCACTAGTTGTCAATTTTATTTGCTGGCCTTGCTATATTGGGAAATGACTCAGTTCATCTAACAGTTTCTTGGTTTTTAAGTGGAACAGATGATGCCTCTGACACTTGAACTAGTGCATGGATGCTTATTCCATAATGCTTTTTATACCTCTTTTTGTTTAAGATGTGGCAGTTCAAAGAGTAAGACCCAAGTGGACCGAGAGAAAATGTAGTGTAGTTGCACAAACATAGGATTGAGACTTAGGGAACCAAAGCTGCATTATGTAGAATAAGGTGAGATCAAACTGTATGAAAAGTCTGGCAGGCAGAAAGATAGCTTTATAAATCAGTATTTAAGCATTAATGTGGAAGACAAAAAATAAATTCATATTTTTCTTCAGTGATGCATTATGTGAGAATACAGATGACCATTGGTGAAATAATTCTCCTAATCTGCTAACTGTGTTTAAGACAAGAATTAGCAGTAAGATTGTGTGTTCCAGATTCCTTTTCCTTGCACAAACTTTCTCATGCAACTTATGGAAAAATTGTAATTATTATCAAACCTAAACTTAATGTACTGCTTGAACAATATAAATGCATTGTTTATAACAGTATATAAATTGTATTCTTTAGTATATGTTTGAAATTTAAAAGTATAAGTATCTTAATTTTCTACAACCAAAAGTGTGAGTATCTTACACTAGAAAGAGAGAATAGCAAGTTACTCTATTCTTTTCTATCTTAGTTTATGTATCTTAGTTTTTTGCTATCGGGGTGTGTGTGTGTGTGTGTTGTAAATTAAAAATACAAACAAATTTTGTGGTAAACAAGAGGGCACATTTGCAATAGCACTACCAGCATATTTGGATATTGAACTACATTTTATGACATTGAAACCTTCAACAGTATTATCATACATACACTTTACAACACATTGATTATTGGCAATTTAATCACATTGAAAAAATGTCCTTGAAAATATGTATTATTTACAGGAGTTCAGGGGCAGTATGCACATCCCCAAACTTATCCAGGGCACATGATGGCAATGCTAGCACCCCTGACAACAGCCACTGGTTTCCAGAATTTCTCCCTGCCCTGGGAAGTTCTAAGAGGGCCAGGGAGTAGACCAAATACAGGCCCATTACACATGGAACGCTTCTCTCAGGACTCTTCTCTGTGCAGTAAGCTGCCTTGTCCTCATGTTTCTCTGTTAATACATGAGGAGGCAGTCCCTCCTTTCCCCAGAGTGTTTCTTGCAGAGCTTTCCAGGCCTGGTTCTCTTAACTCTGCCCATCAAGTGATTTTTAAAGGCACAGATCTCATTACACCCGGTAGTCAAGCTGCTGGCTTAGCACTTTGAGCTGTACTTAGGTAGATATTACTGTTCCAAAAGTAATTCTCCCCCCTCCCACACACACACACCCCTAAATGAAAGAGGCAAAGAGGACCACAGGCTGCTAAAGAAGTCCTAGAGCAGATATTCTTTCTCTGTCCCCTTCCCTCCCTCCCTCCCTCCCACACAAAACTTCCTGCTGCTGGTGCTGGAGGATAGAGGCTTGTTATTTTCAAGCTCTATATCTATATCTTGAAATATCAAGAGAATTAGAGGTTGGTGTTGTGTGAGTGAGCTTCTTTTCTGTTACTTGAAGCAGTCAGCAACATAAGGCAAGGGGGAAAGCTTGCAAAATGGTCCAAGGGAGAAGGAAGGCTAGCTGTGGGCAGAGGGAAGATATCCAGGGCAAAGCGGTGCTCCCTGCCAAGTCTCCCTGCTCTAGCAGCGAAGCAAATTAAAAGCCATGATAAAAGTGGTCTTGTTTGTTGTGGACAGAATGGAAAGCGAAGGTGGGGCTTCAGGAACCAAGTCCATACAGGAAATCTTGCTCTAACAGACATTCACCCGCATCATGCAGCAAGTACATTGAGTGTAGGCCACAGACTGGTTGAAGCAGTTGCAGAGCTACAAGGGGGTGGGGGGCGCCATGCGCACCCAGGCTCCTCCCCCTTTCCCCCGCCCCCTGCAGCATCCCCCGTGGTACTCCCCCACCCCCTTCCTCCACTTACCTTAGTTCCTTTCCTTTTTCAGAACTTTTTCAGGCTGCAAAAGGCCTGTTTGCAGTAAAAACGGCCTGAGGAACTACAGTTCCCAGGAGACCTTGGGGCTCACAAGGTCTCCTGGGAAGTTAGTTCCCATCAGGCTGTTTTTACTGTGAACAGGCCTTTTGCAGCCTGAAAAAGTTCTGGAAAAGGAAAGGAATTAAGGTAAGTGTGGGAAGGGGGAAGGAGGGCGGGGCACCCCAGGGGGGACATGGGGGCAGAAAATTAGAATGCGCACCAGGCGCAGTTTGGCCCAGCTACGCCTCTGGGTTGAAGCCATGGGCAAGCATGGCTCCAGGCCTGATGTGACCCCACCTAAAGGCAACAAGGAGGGCTCAGGGGAGGTTCAACTAGACAAGGCACTTTACCCAAGGGAGGGGAGAACCAGATCAGGCAGGGCTAGTCATAATGAAGGTCTCATCCAACTAGCAGCCATGCTTTCCCTTTACTTCCTTTGGGTGGTAATAACATCATGAGAAGTAGCAACAGTTGAAGGGGTTGGCATAGGCAATAGGCCCTACTTTAAAAAGGCCAGGGTGAACCTTCCCCAGCTTTCTTTGTGTCTAACAAGTTGGAGGGAAAAGTAGTGGAGAGGAAGAAAAGCATGTCTCTGAATTGTAGCTTTTCAAAGCCAAAAATAGGGAGGTCCGGGAGGCGTGTGCTAGTATTGATGAACC
Source organism: Sphaerodactylus townsendi (assembly GCF_021028975.2). NCBI lineage: Eukaryota > Metazoa > Chordata > Lepidosauria > Squamata > Sphaerodactylidae > Sphaerodactylus > Sphaerodactylus townsendi. The sequence goes on along the minus strand of NC_059425.1, from coordinate 122,043,242 downwards.
CCAGTGGAACCGCAGAGGCTCACAATGAAAGGGGGGGATATTCTTTATTTTGTTTTGTTTTGCTGCCAAGACACAGCCCACTTATGGCAACCCCATGAGGTTTTGTAGGTAAAAGGCACTCAGAGGTGGTTTGCCAGTGCCTGCCTCTGTGTCGTGACTCTGGCGTTCCTTTGTGGTCTTCTATCCAAATTCTGACAAGCTTCGTTTCTGAGATCTAATGAGATCAGGCTAGCCTGGGCTGTCAAGGTCAGGGCTACAGCAGTATACACAGAGGCATTAATCATCTTCTAATGCTGCAGATTGTTGTGTATAAAAATCTTCATGCTACAAATTTTAAATCAGTAAAATCTCATCAAAATTAGTGTTTTACTCATTTGGCCCTTCACATCTTTAGGTTTCCCTGCCCCTCCTTTTCGTATCTTTTATCGTAGTGAATGCTAGTTGCATTCTATCTTAGCAAGGACGTGCTAAATCTCTGCTGACCTAAATCTTACTAATGGTTAAAGTTGTGATAAGGGGCTAATTTGTTCATGATAGAAGAAACGGGAGATATGATATGCAGCAAGTTTTTGTTTTCAGTAAGTCAAAGTGAGTATTGTTCGTGGATAATGGTCTATCATTCATTCTCCATGTGTTAGACAGAGAATCATCTTACCCAAACGGTTACTTGAGATCCTTTAATTGGAAATGCCAGAACTGAATCTGGAATCTTTTCTAGAAAAAGTATATACTGTACCACGGAGCCACGGCCCCTCATCAAGAAAAAGGGTGCTTGACCAGGGACTTGAAACCTGGTCTCTCATGATCCCATGCCCCGTTCCACAACTCTTAATCATGGTCAAACGGTTGGCAGAACAGTCCTAAGAAGAGTTCTGCCCTTCTAAATTTACTGAAATTAGGATTAGAAGGATATAATTGTGGCAGTATTACATCTTGTATTAAATCTAAGAGGTAGTGAAATGGCTAGGAAAAGTCAAAGCATTAGGCCGAAGAGCTGCAGCACTGTCCTTTGAAGGCAAACTCTGTGAAATATAAGTATTTTTTCCTTCAGCTTGTTTGGCATAATGAGGACTTTTTTTTAGGAACAAAAGTAACAGAGAAGAAACAGTGCTGCAGCGTAAAACAGCTGCTAGTGCTCCTCCACCTCCTAGTGAGGAAGCTGTTTCGAGCAGCTCTGAAGATGATTCTGGGACCGATAAAGAAGATGAAGGTGCTGCATCACAACGATCAACACCAGTGAAGATGACAGATGCAGGAGATAATGCCAAAATAACAGAGGTGAGAAGTTGACATAATAGGCAAACAGCCATCACCAGCATATATCTTGTTAAATAGCTTACATGTTCTAGATCAGGGGTCTGCAACCTGCAGCTCTCCAGATGTTCATGGACTACAATTCCCATCAGCTCCTTCCAGCATGACCAATTGGCATTTAAGGCATACTGGAATATTCCTCTTGGACATGTTATGCACTTCAGGAGTTTCATTCCATCAGCATTAAGAGGTGAAATAACATACTTTCAGAAAGAATATAATGTTATTTTGAATCCATAAAAATTGGTATGGGATTTCAGAAGCAGATGTAAGTACTTAAAAGTAATGTTAAAAGAAATTGTAAGTTGATTTGATTTCCAGCTGAAAATCTTTTTTAAAGAAAATTATCTGTGTCATTGTTTTAAATGAAGGCTAAGTAGTTTGGTTAGTGGTGGGAAATGGTTTGATGCAGCATTTTTAAATATGATCGCTAATGTTGTTAAATTATGTCCTTGTGCAGTCTTCAGTATCTTTTATTAATTTATCAGTCTTGGGATGTTTATGAAGATACAGTAAATACAATAACTTTGAAACAGCTTAGCAATTTCATAATAATAGAATCTGGACTTAAGGGAATTAACATAGAAGAGAAGGCATGATGAGGAACAGATTGTAGTACCATTGCTCTTGCTGCAGGTGATACAGGAGAGGATTTGCTCTTGGCAGATTGCCTGTATAGTTGTAGTATATTTCCTTTGAAGAAATTTACTGTTGAGTGGGACACCTTGGTAATCCTTGGGTATGTAGGGCTGACCTAAACTATTCATTTGCCCACACAACAGGATCTCTTGCTGTGCTGCAGAGATTGCTGAGATGGTGTTCTGAAGTTGTGAGCTAAGTATGATCAGAGCTTAGGGCCACAGTCCTTTGCAACATTTTGAGAGATTCAGTGATGCATTCCTCATGTTATTCAGTGTTTCATCGGTGGACTAAGGCTGGTGCTGAACACAGCCACTGGAATTGTTTATACTGTTGTACCTATCCTGGAAGATTGCTTATTGTGTCTGGAGCAGGGGCAAGCCTGAAGGATAGGGTGAGAAGAATGACATAAACGTGGTAAACTAGGAGAAAATCAAAACACAACTTAATGGAGTGCTGATTCTTCAGATTTTGGTGCCGCATAATGGGTACATATGACATCTAACAGCAAGCCACGCCACCCCCCAACCTGCCTGTTGGTGGTAACCAAGGAAACAGTGGGTGCAACTGACTGTCAGTGAACCCCCCCCCCCCCCACGTCTGCCTCAACCAAGGAAAGAGAGCTAGTCATAGGATGACAAGCCATGGAAGCTTCTGTTCTCTTGGATGGTTTCAGCCATCTTGTGGGTCCTCTTTATCCTTCCGATTTTGGTAGGCAGGAAAAGATATTTGGTCACTTCCTGTTGGTCTGTTGCCGCCAATTTTCTCCAGTATCTTTTCCTGCCTCGTTGGTAGTGCAGCAACTTCGACAAGCTCCTTGCTAGTTTTTTCTTGTGTGTTTTCTCATCATGGTACAGTGAGGTTTTTTTGGTTTAAGACCCTGGTGTGTTGTGGCGCATTGTGCCCGTGTTTCCCACCCCACTAATTCATGGGCTTGTGTCTCTCTCCCTTGCACCCTACTGGGTCAACCGGAGACCTTCCCCTCAGTAGTTTTGGCGGCAGAGGAATTTTTTTTCCTCACAAGCGTAATGGCGACGGCGCCCTTTTCCCCTGAGAGGGAAACTTTCCCAGCAGAATCCGGGGCTCTCAGAAAACAATCTTCAGGGTGTCGACACGACACTCCTCCTCTCCTCCCCCAGCAAGCAGCCGATGGGCATTGAACTCCAACAGGGATTGTAGCCGCCTCAGAGCCTAACGACCAGCACGGAAGGCAGCCGCGTCCTTCAGGCTACTGCGGAGGGAGACGCGCCAGTTCAGCCGACCCGCCCGTGGGTCGCCGAGAACTCGCAGCCGGGAGTCGCGGACAAGAGAACGAGGCCCGACGGAGGGATGAGCAGGCCGCAACCACTCCCGGCGCAATGGCGTCTTTTCCCGCCCAAACGGCGCAACGCGCAACGATGGAAAGCGACGCATCATCCAGGCAAGAGGTTGCCATTGTGGCAGGGGCAAGCAGAGAGGGAGACGTTCCAAATGACTGGAGTCTTTTCTCCCCTCATCAACTCGTAAAACTAATGCGCTCCTCCATAAGGGAGGAGGTAACTCAGCAGCTTCGTCCCGAGCCAGGCAGGGGAGGGAGCAGAAACCGTTCCAGGTCCCCCAGATCCCACAGAGACAATCGTCATGGGATTTGTGCTCTGCTTGATTCTGACCTGAGTGAGGTCAGTGAAGGGGATCTCCAGTCTGATTCAGACCACTTTTCAGATCCCGAAACGCAGCCCCCTGAAGTAGCTGAAAAGTCCCACCGCATGTTCAAAATTAAACAGCTTACCACATTGTTATCAAAAACCATAGCAGCTTTGGAACTGCATGATTCAGCAGAAGCTGAGGACCCCAATCCCACAAAACCAGCTAAGCCTATCAAAGGCTGCCCAAAAGGGCTTAGAACCATCTTCACAGCTGAGGAAGATAAAGTAAAAATTTTTCCCTCTGCCTGAGTGGTTTGAAAGAAAATTCAAGAGGGAGTGGGTTAATCCAGCTGACAAGAGGGGTTTTCCCTCTGTTTTTAAAAAGTTGTATCTTGCCCCTGACCATTTGCACAATCTAATCAAAACCCCCTTAGTCGACGGCCCGGTGTCCGCCCTGCACTCGGGGGGCTTAGTCTCCAGAGATGGGGAGGGTAACCTAAGGGACCCCATGGACAGGAGGGCAGACAGCAGCATGCGCAAAGTCCATGAAGCAGCGGCCGTGGCCGCCAGGATTTTAGCCCCCACAGCCACGGTTTCTAGAGTCACCATTGTCTGGCTACAACGTTTGCTGGCTATCATTCCACCGGGTGATAGGGGTGTCAGGGAAGGAGTAGAAAGAATAATGATGGCAGTGTCTTTCTTGGCAGACGCCTCGCTAGATGCTTGCCTGACCACATCACGTATTATGGCTTCGGCATCTGTAGCCCGCCGCATACTGTGGCTTAAGCCATGGCAGGCAGACAACCTCTCCAAAACTGTAGTTTCCAGCTATGACTTTCAGGGGGGGATTCTGTTTGGCTCTGAGCTAGATAAGATCCTGGTGGAGACTAAGGATCACAAAAAGACCATGCCACGCTCAGTCAGAGCGGACAAGCCCAGGTTTCCTGCCTGACCTTCCTTTCGGTCCTTTCGTTCGTCCTTCCAACCAGAGAGGGACTCCAGGAGACCAGGTTGGCAAGGACAGAGCTCCTTTCGAAAGCGTCAGGAGCACAAGGGCCAGGGCAAGTCAGGGAAGCCCTTTAGAGCCGAATTCAACAATAACAACAAGGCCTGACTGCCTGGACGCTCCGGTCGGCGGACGCCTCCAGTTTTTTCATCACCGCTGGATCCCACCGTTTGCGGACCGCTGGGTCCGGGAGATAGTTTCTTCAGGCTACTCCTTAGAATTCCTTTCCTGGCCCAGAGATCATTTCATTCCCTCCCCAATAGGTACCAATCCAGAAAAAATAAGCAGGCTCCTTGAGGCCATCGAACACCTGAATTTGATCAAAGCCATCGAGCCAGTGCCGGCGGAGCAGAGAGGGATGGGAGTGTACTCCCACTTTTTTACTGTCCCCAAAAAGAACGGGGACACCAGGGCTATCCTCAACCTCTGCCATCTAAACCGTCATCTTCGGAAATTCAGATTCCGGATGGAATCTCTGAGGTCCACTGTGGCGGCAATTCAACAGGGCGACTTCATCACGTCGCTGGACCTGAAGGAAGCCTACTTTCACATCCCTATCCATCCGTCCCATCACAGGTTTCTGAGATTCGCTCTGGGGGACCAGCACTTCCAGTATGTGGCGCTCCCCTTCGGATTAGCCACGGCCCCCAGAGTTTTCACCAAAGTGTTGGTGGCACCAATTGCTTTGCTTCGCAGCAAGGGGGTGCATATCCACCCCTACCTCGACGACCTGCTTATCAGGTCGAGGTCCCAACTCCAGGCATCGAAGGATGTCCTGCTAGTGCGAGAGACCCTTGCGGACCATGGTTTCCTGGTCAACCTGGACAAGAGCTCGATCCTCCCCTCCCAAAGGATGGAGCACCTAGGAGCTCTAATAGACACCATGTCTTGCACACTGTTTGTCCCTCCAGCAAAGGTCCTCAAGATCCGGGAGGCTTGCCGCAAAGTGCTGAAGGAGAGCGCCACGTCCTTGATGAAGCTGGCAAGCCTACTGGGTCTCCTGTTATCTACCATAGTCCTGATTCAATGGGGCAGGGCGCATGCACGCCCTTTGCAAACCTTCCTGCGCCCCTTCGCCAGGCAGATCATTGGCAGAAAGAACCGGTCCCTGTCCCTCCCCCTGACGGTCCGTCTTTCCCTCCGATGGTGGACGCATGCAGCCAACCTGGGAGGGGGGAAAGTTTTTGCTCCACAGAACCTGATCCATATCTTCTCAGACGCAAGCCTTCTGGGCTGGGGAGCGAAGTTCGAACACCATCTGGCACAGGGATCATGGTCGGCAGCTCAGGCTCGCCTTCCCATCAACGTCCTGGAAGTTCGGGCTGTCTTTCTTGCCCTAAAAGCCTTCCGCCCGCTGATCCTGCGCAGACACGTCGTGATACACACAGACAATATGTCAACGAAGTGCTATCTGAACCATCAGGGGAGATCCAAGTCCTCCCAATTGCACAAGGAAGCGTTCCACATCCTCATCTGGGCCGAGGCAAATCTAGCATCCCTGCGCGCAGAACACGTAAAAGGGCTTCTGAACATCGAAGCAGACTGGCTAAGTCGAAAAAAGGTCTCCAACGCAGAGTGGAAGTTGAATCCGGAGATCTTCAGATTGATAACGAACAGATTCGGGGTTCCAGTGATCGATCTATTTGCATCACCCCTCAACGCTCAGATCAGTCGTTTTTGTGCCCGGTTCTACAATCCACAGGCCTGGAAGACAGACGCTCTGAATGTTTCCTGGCCAGACGGCCTGCTTTATGCCTTTTCCCCTCTGCCTCTTCTACACCGCTTTCTTCGGAGGGTCCAAGCGGAGGGCAGGTTAGTCATTCTAGTAGCCCCAGACTGGCCCAGGAGATCCTGGTATTCGGTGCTACAGCAGCTGTCCATCGCTCCTCCCTTTCGTCTGCCCATTGTTCCGGACCTGCTGTCGCAGGGTCCTCTGTTCCACCAGGATCCCGAATGGCTCAAGCTGACCGCTTGGCTCTTGAGCGGCAACGCCTAAGACATAGGGGTTTTTCTGAAGCGGTCGTCGACACCATGATAGCAGCACGGCGTAGGTCCACTATTGCCATCTACAGTGCTTCCTGGAAGGCTTTCGCTAGATGGTGCCGGAGGAAGGATGTAGATCCGGAATCTCCCTCCCTTCCCTTCATCCTCGCTTTTTTGCAAGAAGGTTTTGTCTCAGGGTTACGCAGTTCTACGCTTCGTCATCAACTGGCGGCTATAGCCACCGTTCTGCCCCCAGTGGAGGGTTTCCCGGTCACTAGGCATCCCGACATACAAAAATTTTTGAAGGGAGTTCAGCAGTCCCAGCCCCCTGTAGCACACCGTTTCCCTTCCTGGCGGCTACATGTCGTCCTGGATGCTCTTACAACTTCCCCGTTTGAGCCAGTTCAGTCGATACACCTACGCTGGCTTCGTATGAAGCTCCTGTTTTTGGTGGCCATCACCTCGGCCAGACGGATATCTGAAATCAGGGCTATCTCTGTTAATCCTAACTTGTGTCTTTTTTTCCCTGATAGGGTGGTCCTGAAGCCCGACCCGTCATTTCGACCCAAAGTAGCTTCAGGGTTCCATCTAGCGCAGGACATAATCCTGCCAAATTTCTGCCCAAAACCTACCCATCCGCGGGAAAGGCTTTGGCACTGTCTGGATGTGAGGCGGTCTCTCAAGGCGTTTATCATACGCACAGAACAACTGAGAAGATCAGAATCACTGTTTGTGAATGTAGTTCCACCCAGGGTAGGTGAACCGATGTCCACCGCCTCCATCAGTTCTAACATCAAAGCGTGTATCATTGAGGCCCACAAAGCGAAACAGATTCCAATCCCCACTGGGATTACGGCTCATTCTACTAGGAGTGCGGCTGCCAACGCGGCCCTTGTTAAGCACGTTCCCCTAGAGCAGATTTGTAGGGCGGCCACTTGGGCCTCTCCCTCTTCCTTTGTGAGGCACTACAGGCTATCCTCTCTGGATGCTGTCCAGGCGTCCTTCGGGAGAAGGGTCCTGGAACATGTTGTAGAAACTCACTGAACCCGCCCTTTTTGGGGCACTGCTGGGGGAGTACCCACAAGATGGCTGAAACCATCCAAGAGAACGACCCATTGGATACTCACCGTGAAGGGGTCTTCTCTTGGGTGGTGGAAGCCATCTTGGCCCTCCCTATTCGTTCTTTTCTCACAACGTGTCCAGTCATAGTACTGAGAAGTTTGTCCACTGGCCCATGTGTTCTTGGGCAATTGTTTATATGTTAATGTTTGGTCCCTTCTATGTTGGCTTTTTGGACCTTTTGTTGGTTTCATGTGGTTGGTCTGTTACTTGTTTGTGTGAATCACTCGGCCGGTCAGATACTGGAGAAAATTGGTGGCAACAGACCAACAGGAAGTGACCAAATATCTTTTCCTGCCTACCAAAATCGGAAGGATAAAGAAGACCCACAAGATGGCTTCCACCACCCAAGAGAAGACCCCTTCACGGTGAGTATCCAATGGGTCGTTCCATTCCCTCTTGGGGGCATGGTCAATGTCCCAGCCCTATAGATGACTTGCATAGTCCTCACGCCCAGAGTCTCTCAAGGGAACCACCTTTCTGGGGTTGCACAGTAAGCTTACCCTTGCACACCCTTATTTATTATTTGTTTGTTTCACACAATTTGTATGCCAGCCTCCTTTCTGTACTACATCCCCAGCCAGTGCCTAAACACCACAGGAGCCAGTCAGCTTAGCTTGCCTGACTCACTGTCAAATCAAACCAATGGAAACTGTAGTATGCTCATCACTAAATCTAGGATCACTGATGCCCACCCTCCCCTTCCCCCTTCCAAGCACACACCATAAAGAGATGTGTAATTCCCAGCCTGTGGGGGCCACACTGTGAAAAATGCCAGATTACCTTATGCTCCACTGCCATGAGCTGAACAAAGACCTAGAGGGCCCTAGTACTCCTACTGCCATGGTTGAAAATTTGGCAAGTTTTGCCTCATACTGGCAATGGCATGCAGAAATAAGGATGCCACAGAGATCACATAAGAACTCATTGGTTAGAGCAAGGGTCTGCAACCTGTGGCTCTCCAGATGTTCATGGACTACAAATCCCATGCTGGCAGGGGCTGATGGGAATTATAGTCCATGAACATCTGGAGAGCCACAGGTTGCAGACCCCTGGGTTAGAGGATGCCTTTTGATCAGGCCTGTTAGATGCATTGCAGCACCATCCCTCAAGTTCACATCAAGTCCCAGAAAATGCGTGTGAATCTTTAGAACTATTGGCCTTGCTAAAGGAAGAGGTGGAGATAGCTATCGAGTTTATGCTCACAGTTTTGGAACATAGCTGTTTCTTGTAAAGTGCACAAGACGCTGATTCATAAATCTCTTGAGTGGTGAACCAGCAGCCTACAGCTTTGGGATTACAAGACAAAATGGAACGATTCAAATTAGAATGTGTTAATTCAGTGTTGAAGATAATACCGATTTTGTACTCCCTGTGTCATGGTCAAGTGCACAGAGTTCATCCAAAAAAGGAGCTGGAGAAAATAGGAACCTGGTTCCAGAGAGTGTATTCTCTTTACCTGAAGATGAGACAAGTGTCAGAGGCATCATCTGATTATGCCTGTAGGTCAGCCCTTGGGTGCAGATAGCCCTGCCAAGAGTCACCCCATATAATAAGGTAGCAAAGAAAGCCAAATTCTCATATCATCTTTCCTCTCCTTACTAATCCTCAATTGATAGTGGCTGCGGGGACTCCAGCTGTAGACCCTGCAGACATATGGAGAAAGCCTTGCCAAGTCATCTGCTAGCAGGAATTAAAAAACAAACAAACTGAGGATTGTCTTCATTTTACTTTCAGTCACCTTTCAGTGCTTAATAACCGCACCAGTAACAACTACAGAGTTACTTAATAAGTGGAATTCAATACAAGTATATTAGTATCTGTGTAGTCCAATATAAAATTACTTCAGAGGGAGTCAATTGAAATCAGCACAGTGTTGAATATAATGACTATTCTTGTGAAAATATTATTTTAATTTTCTAGAAGTTTGATTAAAATGTACATAGTAATGTATTTTGTTTACACATGAGGAAGGAAGCCAGGTTTTCTTCCAGATCAAAATTCTAGAAATAGGCGTCCTCCTTCCTTCAACACTGCTCAGATTTTAGTTTCAGGGTGTTTCTGAATCAGTTGTCTTTGCAGAATATCTCCTGACTGCAGCTGATGAAACCTACATTGCATCTCAGGTAGGTGTTTAAAAAGAGGAATGGAGATTGTTAGTACAGGTGTAGTACAGGGGCCTATTCACATGGTGGTGTTCCTTGGTGTCATCACATACAGCTACACAGGCACATGAAGAGAGGTTAATCTAAACTGGTTAGACATGAGAGGAGCCAGCAGTCATCTTCTGGATCACAGCTCCTTTGAAAAGTGCAGTTGTAATACCACTGTTAAATCCCACATATACTTTTCTCTCTTCAGTCATATGACGAAGGGAAGGGAAACTGCGCCCGGGGCGTGAACTGACCATGTGCCCCCTCCCGTCCCCCCCTGAAACACCCCTAACCCCCCAACATGCCTCCCCCGACAAATGATTGCATAGAGTCATGGAGAAATGTGGCCATGTGAATCAGCCCTGCCAGGCCGAATGAAGCATATGCTTTTGACACTGAGGAGTGACTGATCTTCTTAAAATGAACTTTAACTTGACAACACCTCACAGAGAGAAGACTCTTGTTTGTCTTTGTCATTTTTAGAAAACCCCAGCAATTATTGTATGTAAGGAAAAAACCTGCATGTTTTGGATGCTCGTTGCTTTTTTTATACCATCATTGTCACTTCATGGCAAAACAAAATTGTTGCCACTCAACAAATGTTCGGGGAGAAAATGCTGAACTGTGTGCTCTATATATTTCTGGAGACGATTTGTTGGTGAAGATCTTTTTAGAGAACTTGCAAGTTACAGTGACCTGGTTGCTTCTTAAAGATGACTTTTTAAGTGGGGCAATAAACACTAGATGCAATTCCACCTAAAATGTAGTGCAATATGATCGAAAAGTAGTGACCCCTCTCAAACACAACAATTCCACAATAGTTACATATCTTCTCAACGAATGACACATTCAGAATAACTCTTTAAAATATTTTAAGTCTTTAATATGTCCTTCAAGTCCTTTAAATATGAACATAGGAAACCACTTGGCTTTCTGTTGTTCGTTTCTGAGAACACTTTTCCTGCTTCAGTATGTGTTGTGTCTGTGATGATAAACAATATTAAAGCAGCACAATTTAAAGAGCTACTTTAAGTATGCCTAAGTATGTGTGTTCACCAAACAGAGCTTCTTCAACCACTAACCCCCAGGAATGACCAATCCCTTTGTTCTTTCACAGTAGCCTGAATTTTTTTCCAGGAACAGAGCTATGTTGTGATATGGAGAGATGCCATTCAAAACTGTAAATCTGAAAATCAAAGTGAGATCTCATAGCTTTGAATCATGCAAAACACTTGAACTGTACCTTTATGTTCAGTGTTCCTTGTTAATTATGTAAAACAGCTGGCAACAATATAATTCATCCCTCTCTATAGCAACCAGGCTCTCAAATTAAGAATTGTCATTGTCCACTGATTATTTTTTTCTGCATGTGGTACCAAGTTATATTTTCATCACTGTGTCTTCAGTGCAGTTCTGTGTGGAACTGTGCAGGCACAGGCTGGTTGTGGAGAACTGATTAGATTTCGAGAAGCTTCAGAGCACTGTGAGCCCTCTCCTGACTCGCATTCGAAGCTGTGAGCAGGATGGTTTCTGTTCAAACAGCCATCCTTCATCAGTTCTCTCTTTGCTTCTGTGGACAGAGAACAGCCTTTAGCTGAGGATTCTTGTCCTTTGTTGAAATGGCATTGTTAAAAAAAAAATGAGGAATATCTGTTTTTGTCTTGGTGAGAACTCATGTGTCCGATACCTGTTCCTTTTTGCCGCCTTTTTACTCCAAATTCTTTCACTTTGGTGGATACTCCCACAGGCAGTTTTTCAAAGGGAGCTCATGTGCCTTCAGTCACTTCAGTCCCTATGATTCCTTTTGGGCTGACTTCGGATTCAGCTGACAAGCTACTTTGGAGACACCAGTTAAAAAGGCCAAAAAAAAAAAAGGTTAAAATACCTCTCAGTCACTACTGAAGGCACTTGTATAGGTAGTCCACTGATTTCTTTGCCCTTCCCAGGCCATTTGTTTGCACACACTGAAAAGCGTTCAGAAGGGTATTCTAGCACCTAGGCTTTCTAGAGCACATTTTGGAGGGATATGAATAGCTGTAGATATGGGTGGGTCACAGATTTTTCCCTAATGCAGTGGGATCTTTGGATCCAGGAAACAGATCTTTGACTCTTATCTTTTCCTTTTGAATGTCCTGACAGTCACATGGCATTCTGAACATCATTTTGTCCAGCATGTCTGTTGCTCTTTTCTCTCTTGACTTGGGTGATGCTTTAGCTTTTTCTTACCTGCAAGCACCTGATCTGTTCTTGACTGCATGGCACTGAATTACTTTGATCTATTGCCTAGTTAGTTCACCTTGTCCACCCTTCACACATTGTAAATGGGAAAAAAATGACTCACTGGGAGTTTATCGGAAAACAAAGAAGGCACTGTAAGATAATAGAAATTGTTCCAGTAACTTAAAAAAAAAACCTGTCAGGATGAAATTAAAGTATAAAGACTTGCAACATTGACTCATTTGCTGTCATATTCTAATGTAACATTTGTACTTATGCATTTCCTAAATGAGCAATTTCTTTTGAAGCATAATATATTTACGAACCTCAAAAGAAAAGTCATCTATTTGATTTTTGAATACAATATCCATCAATAACAAAATCAGGATGCTTGAGCAAAATAATATTTTGAAGCCTTTATTTAACCCTGAACAAGTGCACAATGTTATGAGTCTGGATTTTTTCAGTATTTTGTAGTAATCCCAGTATTTTCTCAGCATTTTGTAGTAATTTCAGTATTTTTGCACTACAGCAGTGGCGTAGGAGGTTAAGAGCTCATGTATCTAATCGGGAGGAACCGGGTTTGATTCCCAGCTCTGCCGCCTGAGCTGTGGAGGCTTATCTGGGGAATTCAGATTAGCCTGTACACTCCCACACACGCCAGCTGGGTGACCTTGGGCTAGTCACAGCTCTTCTGAGCTCTCTCAGCCCCACCCACCTCACAGGGTGTTTGTTGTGAGGGGGGAAGGGCAAGGAGATTGTAAGCCCCTTTGAGTCTCCTGTAGGAGAGAAAGGGGGGATATAAATCCAAACTCTTCTTCTTCTTCTTCTTCTACTTTCCAGGTTCGTTTGTGGGGTTTTTTAGTGTTTTTTTCAGTTTTCGGCCTGCAGGGAGTGCAGTTGTTAAGCTAACAGCACCAAAATTTCAGGGTATCTTTAGGAGACTCTCCTGATGATACCACCCAGGTTTCATGAAGTTTGGTTCAGGGGGTCCAAAGTTCGGGACCCTCAAAGGTGTAGCCCCCATCTCCTATTAGCTCCCATTGGAAACATAACTTTTTGGTAAGTCCATAACTTTGGACCCCCTGAACCAAAACTCACCTAACTTGGGTGGTATCATCAGGAGGGTCTCCTGAAAAATCTCTGAAATTTTGGTGCTGCTAGCCTAAAACTGTGCCCCCTGCAGGCCAAAAACTGAAAAAACTCAAAAAAATACAAAGAACACAAATGAACCTGAAATTTTTGTGCCCCCCTCAACTAGGGGGCGCCCAGGGACATAGGGTACCCCATGTCCCCAGGGTAAATACGCCACTGATTGTTTGTAATAAACACAGTTGTTAATTAGCCATCTTGTTTGACTGTTACGTTCTTTTGAAAGTCACTTGGAAGTCTTGAGGAGTGAGGTAGAAATAAAAGGTTATAATGAAATATTTTGTTTTCATGCAGAATGTAGTGCAATCTATAAAAGATGCATATGGAATCAATCTTTCAGAATCTCCCTCAGAAGATGATCTCAGCATATACACGAGGTACTGTGTTTCTGATTTACCTTGCTGATATGAATAGAGAATAAGTATTTTAAAAAGCAAATAAAAGTCAGCAAACTCTAGGCAAAGTTGCTTATGTTTAAATTATGGTTATTTCAAATGGAGAACTAACAATGCTATTTAAATTCCTCCGATTAACATTAATGAACTGAGAATCTCGGGAAGCAGAGTGATAAATTCTTGTTAGCACTTAGCAGGACAATACAGATGATTAATTCACCAAATATCTGTACACTGTGGTCTATTTGTATTCACCCTGAGCCCTAACATGCCCTGAATTTTTGGTGGTAATGCCCATTGGCTTAGATTGGCTTAAAGGGTGTTCAGAATTCGTGGAGACCTAAATGTTCAGAGGCCGTGTGCCACTGAATGCTAGTTCCTGGCACACAACACTAAGCAAGGACTATTGACTTCATGCTTTGCTCGTGGTAACCCTGTGTGCAGGATGCTAGGCTAGATGTGCCTTAGATCTGACCCAGCAGAACTCTCATGTCTGAGGCACATAGTAAGAGAAACACTGGAGGGCCTCCATGAGTTCTGCACTGAAGTAGCTGTTAGTTCAAACTCATGCATTAGTCACCCAAAATATTAGTTTCAGGGAAAGTGTTGTGTATGTTCCAGCTGACCTTTAAGGAACTTGATGTCCCTTTCTTAAAACTTCATGACTCTTACAAAACCTGCAAGAAACATGTCATTTTCATTATTTCACTGATATTATTTCACAGAGTTCTTTTCTCATGAAGACTTTTGGCTTCTATTCACAGGTTTGTTCAGTTGGGGCAGAGTCGACACAAACAAGACAAGGCTCATCAACAACTTTGTTCTAAACACTTAGATGGGGTTATACATTTGTAAGTACTGTTCCTTCTTTTGTTATTTCTGGCCATTGTCTCTTTCACTCTCAGTCCCAGTGTTCTTGTCTTTCCTTTTAATATTGATTCATAATAGTGTTTGTATATTTTAATTAGATTCATAATTTTAAGCACCAATTTCAGATATTTTGGAACAGTTGCTAAAACCAGTAGTGATATATTAAAAATACTATTGTATTAACAAATATACAACATAAATTCTAGTTCTCCACAGGAGAACACAAAAGTCATTAGCCATTGTTTTGCACAAACTTCAGTTTCTGTTATGAGTAGGAAATGTGGTTTTATAATTTCATTTTACAAAAATTATACCCTGTCTTTCTGCCCTCATTAGGGTCACAAAGTGGCTAACAAATTAAAACCATACACAATAAAATTGCACCATAAACACAATTAAAACCAACAAAAACCATATCATTAAAATTATTAAATCAAGAACTAAAATGCATATACAAAATGCATACACAAAAAAACCACCACAACCCCCCCCCCCAACAATTAAAAGAGTGTGTTGGAAAGAGGGGCAACTGTGGGACCACCAAATTAAACCAACAAAAAGTATTCATCTGTGGAAGATGGCAACAGAAGACTACAGATTAATTTTTCTGGGGAGAGAGTTCCAGAGTTCTGGTGCCAGAATTGAGAATGCCTCTCCCAGGTTACCACTTGCCTAATCTCAGAACCATTGTTGGTTCCGAGATCATACTGGAAGAGTGGTTAGCCCTTCTAAGAAAAGAACTCCTCCCGCTGATACTGTTGATTTTCCAATGGAAGTAACAGAGATTAGCAATTGACCCTGCAGCATCTCCCTCTGAATTGTGGACTGCCAGGGACTCCTAAAGTATACCATTTGGAGGTACCATAGTAGGATAATTCTATTGTTTACATAACTTTTCAGAGTACACTGTGTGTATTATCTCCTTATAATCCTTATAACAGCCCTATAACATCGACCATTAAGTAGATATTGCCATGTACAAACAATGACAACTGAGAATTGAAACTGGGCATTTCCAGCTTTAGGGGAGTGCATTCAGCAAAGCTGAAACAAAAACCCCCAAAATACCTTAGTGGTATTTTTTTTGGGGGGGGGGGGGGGGTTCTCCCGAAAAAATGGCAGCAATGTAAGGGAGCCCAAAAGCAGCCCACATAGACTTGGAGGATGCAGGCAGCAAACACTGGGTTCAACCCAGTAGGGACTTTAGAGGCTGTGGTTTCCTACTGTTTCCAAGACCCATGTGGACTTCGGAGACTTGGAATCAGCTTTAATAGACCAGAAAAATTTCAAAACATCACCCCAAAAGTTGGGAAAGACCTCCTCCCCATACCAGTTTGGGAATTTGGCTTTTTAATTTGTTTTATTTTCCAGGTCTTTGAACCCCAAGCCTGAAAAATACCAAAAAAAAAAAGAGTACAGTCCTATCCAGCTTATCCTGTTTAGTTCTAATTGGAGCATGACACAAACAATACAATCCTGGAGCAGAGAGAGCTGTCTGTGACCAGAGATAGCTGAGCTGCCTCCTGAGCAGTTAAGTGACACAAAAAAAGGCAGTTGTGGGGAAAAGGGGCCAGGGTGCAGGATCGCCAGCATGAGAGGGCAGGACTTGGCCCTGATTGACAGTCCAGCCTACAGCTCGCAGGGCGGCAGAGGATTAGTAGGCAGGCCTTGGTGAAGTACCAGGGGCTGGAGTCGGTTCAGAGGGGAGCAAAGAGGGTCAATAGTTACCCTACTGCCCTAAGGGATGGCCAGGTTGGCAAAGACAAACCCTCTAGAGTCTAGACAAATCCAGTGGATGTTGCCAGTGGAGACGTGGGGGGCAATTTGGAATTTTAATTGTACTATCATTGTTGTAAGTTACTTTGAGCCTGAAAGGGGGCCTAGAAGTCCAATCAATCAATCAATCCATCCATCCATCCATCCATCCATCCATCCATCCATCCATCCATCCATCCATCCATCCATCCATCAATAAATGGTGCCCCTTCTCTCAGATACTGTAGTCCCACCTCCCTGGCCCTGCCCCCTGCTTTCCAGGTGCCTGGATCTCACAGATTGCCTGAGAGCTGGCCTGGCCCACCCTGGTCCACAGACAACCCTCACTGTTTCTCTAAAGTCCATGGTTTCCATATTCAAATTCCTGTGGTGCAGGCCAGCAAATTTTTTGGGGGGGGGACCCCCTCCCACATTTATGTACTGATAGTTTTCAGTTACCATGTGGTGTTGCTGTGGCAGAATCAGTATTGCTAATGAGAGAACAACTGTCTAGATTAGAAAATCAAGAAATACCCAATATGAAAATTTTCCACACTATCAGGTTCATTTGGATATACAGTTATCCCTTCCACATCGTGGGGGATAGAACGTGCTTCCCCCTGCAGTGTGGAAAACCATGTAAAATTTCCCCAACTTCCATCTCATAGATATGGAAATTTAGAACGTTAAAAAATAAACAAAAAGAGAGAGAGACTAAATTGAAGGAAAATCTCTGAACTGAAGGTATTGGAGAGTGATAGCTGTTTTACAGCTATATAATAAAACTGACCTGACCATTTCTCAAGCTGGCGAACTGCCAAACCAAGACTAGAAAGGAAAGGCTGCCTTGAGAAGTCATTGAATAAGAAAGCAGGGCTACAGCAGGTCCAGAGTCAGACAACTGTTCACTATGGGCAACTGTTGCACAGTGTTATCTAGTAGATATTAGTGAGAATGGCTTCAATGAAATAAAGGCTCAGCTGCCTCTTCAGAGATTATAGAAATCGCCAGTAATGTGAAGGCTATGTCTGCTAATATACAGAATCTTCAGTCTGAAATAGATTCTATTAAAAATTATATCAGAAATATCCCAAGTTGGGAAATATCCCAACAATTATTAAAGGAGTTCAAAGGAATAAATATGGCTGCAAGAATTGAAAAAATCTGCAAAGTGAATTGTAAAAATCCAAAATCTCGTGGACTGAGCAGAGATATTGTCATCTTCTATGTAAAGGATTTTGCTCATCGTCTTAGAGGTCCATCGAAAATCATCATTCAAGATGGAGGATGAAGAGGTCATAATAATGAGAGAAATACCAATGAGAGTCTTTCAAAAGAGAAAGGACTATCCTTTTTTGGCTGATGCTCTAAACAGATATGATGTAATAAGGATGTGTGTGTGTGTGTGTGTGAAATGTAAGAGAAAATCGATACAATCGATTAAATAGATTAAAATGTTAGATATGAAGAGCAATAGAGGAACATTAGCTGTCAGTTTCAATTATATAATTTAGTGGAGGAGATGACATAGGAGGGAAGGAAAAATATTGTATAAAAGCCTTCAATTTTGAAAACTAAGTTAGGGAGATAAGGCTATAATGAGGTTATATTATAGCTATGTTTGTACTTTTTAAAAAATTGAACCGGATTTAAATTATTTTTGTAAGATTTTAAAGCTTTTAATGAAAATTTTAATGAAAATTTTAATGAAAATTTGCTATATAAGAACATTTCTACAGCGGAATTTGGGTGGGAAGTCAAATTAGTTATTTGTCGTTTTTACCTACATTGTCTCTAAGTAGTATAGAGTGACTGGTTCACTAATGTCTACCTTCCGATGTTTGTTTTGCTGTAGTTGTTATAAAATTAATTTAAAAATATTCAAAATTGAGGCTGCATTAATGATGTATGTTGGAAGGAATTACCAAATAGGTTTTCTGTTTCACTTCTCCTTGTATGTTACTTGTCTTGACTTTAATTTAATGCTTTTTTAAACTTTTCACAGAACACACATCTCAGCTTTTTCCCAAGACAACATATATGAAGTCCAGCCTCCTAAAGTTGACAGGAAATCTGTTGAAATCTTTCAGTCTCATATCCAGGCTGGAAAGGGCATCATGCAACCCCTCGGAAAAGAAGATGTCCTCATGTACCGAGAATACATTAGGAACAGATATATGTGAAAAACGTCTGTATTCAACTGTACCAAAAATCCTCTTGAAAGAGGTCACCATGTGTTAGCCAGTTTTTTGCTATGTTTGATGGCACTATCTAAAAACCTGCAATGCTAAGTGGGAAATTTCTTCTGTTGAGAATTGTGGAAGAGGGAAAAAAACCTTCGGAAGAAAAAAAGTAGATATTGACCAGTTTTGTCAATTGTTTCTGCTGTTTAAGTAGGTATGTTGCTTTTCTCAAGATACTGAAGTAAGGAGTAATGTTTCTTGTGCAGTATAGCCAGTGGGATCTGCTGGGAATGAGAAGTAGTTTAGAAATACATGTTTTGTTCTCCTTGAGCTTATCAAAATATTTATTGTGTACCCACAAATAATATGTAGTTCAATCAGTGTGTCATAAAGGAAGTGCAGGATATTAAATGTATCTATCGAATATGGTTGTAGGTCACTATTGGAAGTAAAAATTTTATATTGTGATTTTTTTTAAAGGCAGACAATTATCTAATTTTTCTGAGAATTTCAAAACATAGTTGGGTTTTGATCTGAGCTGCTGTTCTGTTGGCAGAATCCCAAAAGCCTTTACAGAAACATTACTGTGTATTGTAAATTAATTTCTAGAACTTTTCTGTTAGAATTGAATGTCATTAAATTTTTATTTGATAAAATGAATATATAGTTAGCTAATGGGCAACAAAGAGAATATACCACACACATTTTTATATATATATATATTTGGCTTATATATATTTGGCTTATATATATTTGGCTTTTACATATATATATATACCACACACATTTTTATATATATATATATATTTGGCTTGTAATTCTGGAATGGTAATTCCTTCTTACCTAGAATTGCATGTTGCACAAAAAACAGTACAGTTATGGGACCCAGTGATAGTGGAATCCAGCATTGCTTTTTGAAGAAGAATTCACCTTTATTCCATTAACTACCTTGTTCACTGACATACAGTGGATGTGTTGCTTCTGACAAACATATTTTGTTTTGACATTCAGGTGTCAAAGCTCTTAGTCAAATTGGTCTAATTTCCTTCTGTGAAAACTGCCTTTCGAGGAAATTCTACTAAATATAGGAGTTTATTGTCACGAGAATGAGTTTGTCCTTAAAAAGCAATCACTGAAGAAATCTTGGTACATAGATGAGTCAGGGACAAAACAAAGTATGTTGGGAGCAGGAGAGCCAATCCTACTTCCCTTATCTGCACTGCTGGAAGTGCCCTCCTGTCTAATATCAAATGGCATCCAAGCCAGTAGACCCATGCTCAGTGACAAGTAACCAGCCAGTCAGGTCTATCGTTTTGTGCTTAGTGGTAGGTGGCTTTCTAATCTAGGCTTACAGCAGTTGCCCAGAAGCAAACATCTGGCACTGCAAGTTCTAGCCATATGCAGTAGTTACTTTACACACATTCCAGATACCACTGCATTTATGTCTCTTTAGACCACCATAAAGTCTAAATTCCTTATTCTAAAGATTGCAAATCTTAGCCCATTCCATTATGAAGGGGTTTTTTAAGTGTGTGTTTAACATAACTTAATGTGTAAAAAGCTACTGTTATTGATCAGACATTCTGTCTTTGTAGAGAACAAGAAAGAATAGAGTGCTTATAGGTTGCACACTTGTTCCAGTGGATGCCTATCTAAAGTCACAGTTTCTTGGTACTACCGCATCTAGTTGCAGTAGACTTAAGACTCAAATTCCATTTGTATGGGAGTGATTATCAATTAATGGATGGGAAAAGAAACACTTGACAGTACTGTAATACACTAATGACCCATTTTTGTTGTAAATGTCGTCTGAAACTTTAAAAAGTGAATTACGTCATGTTATATGTGGTCTCTTTCTGGTAGCCAACCTTAATGCCTTGTTTCTGTACATGAAATATATGTAAATATAGATAATTTAATAGATTTGCAAGTCCAGGGGGAAAAAATAAACTGATGGAAAATTATTGTGAAAAGAGCTGAAGTTTTTTGTTTGTTTTTAATAAATATGCTTTGGAAAGCATGGTATTTTTTAAAATTTAATTCTGTATTGAGCAATTCCCTGTGATGTATTAGTAGTATGCCATCTTTTGTTATGTTTTAATTAGGCTATAATATTTTATACTCACTGGGTATCAGTGTTTTACATTAGGGATGCTGCAAATTTCACTATTTCAACTGCTGAACTTGTTCGAAGGTAGTGATCCCATGTTCGAAGGTAGTGTTCGAAGGTAGTGATCCCATGTGAGCAAACACTGAATCTGTTCGATCATGCTGACCAGCTGCTTTGCTTTGGGTTTCCCATAACTGCACATGTGCAAAGATGCTCCTGATTCAGACTGGTCAGTGACCATTACTATCCCTAAGGGCTGCTTAGAAAAGCAATAAATAAACATAACTTAAATAACACTAGATCCTTTGTCCAGTTCTCCTGGAATCTCCAGGGATCTCCTGGAGATCTTGCCAAAGTTGCCAGAAATCTTCAATTATTCAGTATCCTTAATTAAGAGATTGGTTATATTATAGATCCAAAACAGTGATCTATAGCCGCCGGTCAGTAATAATGTTCTCAAGTGGGTAGGCAATAACTGGAACAAGCAATGAAGTTAAAGAGTCATTTCACCATTGGTTGTGCTGTAACAGGTGGCTCATTATGGCAATAATTATTCCATTCAAAGAAATTCCGTACGTGCACAAATTGGCATGAATATGAACATGGTAGTTAGACTCCAGGCTTTCGGGGAACTTCACCCTTTCCTCAGCCAATTCAAATTGTTGATGAAGGAGATCTTTTTAGGAAGTTAATCCAAACTTCATAATGAAGTTAGAAGGAGATACATTCGGATTAACTTCCTAAAAAGATCACCTTCATCAACAATTTGAATTGGCTGTCGGAGGAAGGGGTGAAGTTCCCCAAAAAGCCTGGATTCTAACCACGTTCATATTTATGCCAATTTCTGCACATATGGAATTTATTTGAATGGCATCCCAGCCCAAAGCTCTGCACTAACTGGGGCATGGGCTGCATATAGATATTAAATAACATTGGGGAAACGATGGCCCCCTGCAGCACTCCACATATAATGGGGCACTGCCTGGAAACTTCCCCCTCCCTGACATTACCTGCAGTCCCCGGTTCTGGAGATACAAGGACATCAGGTTAGAGCTGTTCCTCGAACCCCAGCCGTGACAAGGTTGTGGACCAACAGGTCGTGATCTACCATTTCAAATACTGCAGTAAGGTCTAACAACACCAGCAGCACAGAATCATACAGTTTCTTGTAATGGCAGGTTTTGGTTGTCCTGGATTATCATAGCTAGACTTTCCCCTCAATAGGTAGATCGAATCTGCTTTTTCACTCATTCACCTAATAGCCCTTATTGCACTCCCTGTACACCACAACTTTTGTCCAAGAAGGTCCCATTAACCCCTATATATTGGGGGGTGGGGGTGGCTAAAGGGGATGCCTCCTTTTTTCATCAGTAGAAAAGCTGTCCGGATCCAGCCTGCTGTGTTTGCATGTTTTTTCAAAAATACCTCTGCCAGCCCCACATTCTGAAACAATAAATTGCCTGTTAATTTTAGTGGATGGTTGCAACTATGGCCCTTTCCGCAACGGTGCGGGGGGGTGTCAGCATAATAGACGCTGATGCACACACACCCCCGGGACCGTTCACATGGACGGTCCCGGGAGGGCGGCAGGCGGCAGCGCAGCCTTTGCACAGGCTGCACCATCCCTGAAAGCTTACTTCATCCCCTGGCCTCCGGCTCGTCGCAGAGGCCAGGGCACACACCCCCACAGGCTGGAGTGACGGCTCTAGAGTCGCAGGACAGGGGGGCGTGTCCCCTGGCCTCTGCGACGAGCCGGAAGCCAGGAGACGTAAGCTTTCAGGGATAGTGCGAGGGACATGGCGCCTTCCAGCTGCTGCCGTTCGCATGGCAGCGTTTGGAAGCCACTGTTTCCGGAAAACCTTGCTCGGGGAGCGAGGTTGAAACAGTGGCTTCGCGCCACTGGGGGGAAGCGAGGGCAGCGCTGCTGCGATGCAGCAACACCCCCCATGCGAACAGCTCCCTAGGGACGGCGTTTTTGCCGTCTCTAGGGCGCTGTTTTTGGCCTGTGCGGAAAGGGCCTTTATTTCAAATGAATAGGGATTTTTTTCCCTCCGACAACTCTTTTTAATAATTACATTTGTCGTCTTCATTCTTAGCACTCTAATAACATTGTACTTGTTGTTTATATGCAGTCTTCAGAAGAAAGATTATCCAATTCCTGAATTACTTCAGTTCTCCAACTGTACCGAAACCATTAAATCCATGAATAATACATGTGAATAATTACATTATCCAAATTGTCAGCATTCATTCTAATCTTGTCAAAGCCCAAGAGAAATATTTAAATTTACTTTGAGGCAAGAATATTAATGGTGCATCAATAGGCCAGTCCTAAAATTAGAGTTTTAAAAAAAAGAAAAGCAGGCTATGGATGCAATTCTCCTTTTCATTTGTAAATATGCAGCAGTCTGCTGTGGAAACCAGCCCCCTACACCCCATCCCAATGAAAATGAAACGTGAAGGGCAATCCAGTTCATGGATCTGTGCTACTGCAGCCTTCACTGCACCATGCTGCCTCCAAAGGGCTTTTGGGCAGTGCAGCAGGGAGGGAAACACCAAATCCCTCCCACCCCCCCAAATCGCCCCATTGGCCACAATGGCTTATGCCTCACAAAAGTATAGCATAAGTCCAAGAGCCCAGAGGCTGATGTTCCTGCGCTAAACGCTGGTGGAAGCCAACTAATGTCAGGTCCACCACCGGGACTACCATGCCATGCCCCCTCCCCCCATGCTGGCATCTGCTCAGGTTGCCAGCGCGACTCTGTGGCACCCCAGACTTCTGGGTTTTGGTGCCACGGAGCTGAAGGGTAACCAGCCACTGGCGCATCTGCCCCCTGCACTGGCAGTTCTGCCAATTACACAGCAGATGGAGCAAATGCATCAGTGCAACTCTCCACCATTTCGTCTGCAGATTTGTTCCCCTTCCCCCAATCTGGATTGCACTGCCCAGCATGTATAAGTAGAATGAAGGCATATTGTTCATTTGTATGATCCCTACCTTCATCCCCTCCCCTTTTCTCCCTTGTCTCAGAAGGTTAAGCCTGGACAGGTCATGTATGCAATAAATCATAGACATGATGATGGTGCTATATAAATAAACGAGGGATATTTTTCTGTTATTGCAAGATGATAAAGTCAGGTTGAACTGCAAATAATCTTTTTCTAAATCATCGTTAAATATTTAACAGTTTTAATTGGTCTATAGTTCAGTGGACTTTGTTGGCCTGTACACGTCGTAGTCATTTACTAGATATTCTCAGTTACACCTCTTGTCATCTTTGGCAGCAGTGAAAATGCTATACTGTAAACTCTAAGAACAGAGAGATTTCTATCCTACTCTGCCAATGTAAAAGCTCATAAATCACATTGCTCCAAAAGCCTTGCTTCAGAATACTTTAACAAAATAACTTACTTTCCACAATTTCAAACTGTAAATGTACTCAGTTATCTTCCTGTATTTCACAGTTACTGCTGAAGTAGAGTTGGACCCTGCAATTCAACAGCAGAAGGCATTGATAGTTATAGATCTTCCCTGTTTTCTTTTCTTCCCATTAGTCCTATCTGACCCTGGGAAACTTTATTCCCCAGGGTCATGGGACCTGCATGGAATAACAGCTGCATAAATCAGGGGTGCCATGGGAAAGGGAAGGGGGTGTAATTAATCCCCATCTCGCCTCCTTGGTGAGCAGAACTCTGCTGACAGGAAAGGAAGTCCCAACTTCCAAAAATGACTGGCCTGAAGAAGAGGAGCAGCACTGAAGACCACGGCCACACAGCCTGGAAAACCCACCAGAACCAGTTGAATCCGGCCGTAAAAGCCTTCGACAATACACTGAAGGAATTGATTACCAACATCCCCCATAAACATATGCAGTTACCCTGTGATTTATAGCGTGATTATTGAACAGCAAATTTGAGCCTGGATCTATCTTCACATATTAATGTGGCCTGGCAGCCAGCATGTTAGGCTTTCACTCATTTGTTAGGAACTGAATCCCAACTGGTCTTTGATCTCACTGTATGGCCATAGGCAAGTTCCTGCTACTGGCCCAAAAACCTGTGGAAGCCAACTAAGGTTGTCCCTTCTCCTGGGAATGCTCCTAGCACACCCCTAGCCATGTTGGCGTCCACAGTTATTCTGACACAGCTCTGGTGCAGGCAATCTCTTTTGGGTTGGGCACTGCACTCCTCCGGGTACCCACCCACCTCCCCACTGCTGTAGATGCCACCTATGCCAGCAGTGTGGGCAAATGCATCGGTGTGAGCTTGTGCCACTCCCAGATCACAGCCCCCCCCCCCCCCCCGCCCGGATTGTGCTGCATCATGTCTTGTAAAAAAGTCTCTGGCATCTAGCTGATAAAACATATGATAAAAAGCATCAACATTGAAATAAATCATGAGTAAAAGATCTGGATTTCTACATGAAGAATGTTTTCAATCATATTTTTCACCCCCTTGGGAAGTTCTACTGCCAGCTAGTAAGGGGAAAATTTACATGTTAGATAGAGATATGTGATAAAATTCATAGCAGAATACACAGTATTCTCTGTAGAGCAGCAGGCTAGGTCAGGAGGACAGGAAGGTGGAGTTGAGGTAGTCTGTTGTGATTCCATTCATCTGTCAAGGAGCCTCATCCTTCAGACTCCCTGTTTTGAGTTTGTGTTCCTGAAAGTGAGTGACCAGGATAGGATAGAGATTCTGCGGATATACCATTTGTCTGCTGTTCAGCTGTCTCTCTTTCTGAGCCAGGTATGCTGGTGGAGACCACAAGGCCTGGGTGACTTTAGCTTCCATGGCAAGACCATGGTTGCCAGGTTTGGTTCAGGATTTCATGGTCACCATAACAACAGCGGGCCTGTGCCAACTAATCGCTGGCCCCTCATGTTAAGCAGGGGACTCACTGAATTTGGTCTTTCATACTGTTGGGGAAGGGGATCTGGAGGTTGGGGAGTTACATCTGACTCGCTTGTCATGGACAGATTATTATCTGATAGAGTTTAGACTCACTGCTTTCTCTTCCTTCTGCAGCGATGGACCCATTCAGATGGACAGCCCTGGGTATATGATGGATCCTGTCAGGGTTTGACTGCTGCTGATTCTATCAAAGCCCTGAACACTCTCTTGAATAGGGAGATGGTTTGGGCTCCTGACACAGGCACCTTGAAGCACCCTCTCTGCTCCTGGTCAGAGTGAAGCCCTCTCCCTGGTTCATTGGGGAATTGATGCATATGAAACAAGAAGGACGATGGTTAGAGCACTAATGGTGGAAATTTTGGATGTACCCGGGCACTGGTGATGGCAAAAAGCAGATATTTATCCATCACCATGGTACCTGCCCAACTGAGCTATTGTGTGTGGTTTGCAGATATTTACATTATAGCTCCAAGGAATTGGATTCAGACTATTTCAGTGGCCTGCTCTTGGTTAGATGCCTGTGTGGATGCATGTTCTGATGATGTGCCTTTGGATTCTGTTTATCCAGTTTATATGGATACTTTTCTGCTTATGGATCCTGAGGATATGGACTAGATCCTTGGACAAGTGAGATCTGCCACCAGTGTTCTCAACCCTTGCCCTTCCTGGCTAATTAAAGGTGAACGGGGGGCGAGGCTGCTAGAGGTGTTGGAAACATTGCTTCTGGTGGAATATTCTATCATATCTGCAGTGTGAAGTGGTACAGTTTAGACATATTTCCTCACACTTGTGAGTGCTGGATCTATGGTTAAAGGATGAACAACCCACAGCAGTGACTGCTATTTTAACTATTGTAGCTTTCCTTACCAAAAATAACACTTTCTTTAGAAACTGTTTATGGAAAGTACCAAGTAAAATTCAATAGCCTCTCAGCAGGTAGGGTTCTCAATGCTGCCTTGACAAACACTGGGAAATAGGGGATCTGGCACCTGGAGATTGTGGAGTGTAGAGTGGGAAATGATGGGATGTCAGTTCCAGGTAATGCTGTAGAGTGCTTTCTATAGTCTATGGTGTTTACCATAGAGACTAGGGGATATTCCTGAAGTTGTCACTGTTTTCTCCTGCTCCTCAGTTCCTCAGGGGGAACAACTGGGGCTGGGAGCTCCATCCTAATCAGGGAAACATTTGTGACATTCTCATCCTAACACATGAAAACTGTGTCCTTTAGGGCAGATGTTTAATGACCATATTCCTCTGATTTCCAAATGATATACTTAATGTTTTCTTTATTTAAAAGATCATTCACAAAATACCATATCCATAAATTTACTTTGTCATGAAACAGAATGTGTTAAGTGTCTGGAAGGTTTGTTTTGTATTTTATACATTTATGTTATATAAGATCAGGAGATGGGTTGTATTAATGCCTTGTTTATAAACTTCCCAGGCATCTGTCTGGCCATTACTGGTGACAGAAAGCTACAAGCAATGGTCTGATCATGCTGGGAAATTCTTGTCTGGAAACCATACCTCAAAAAATTATTCATGTATATTTCTGAACCCAGAGCAGGATCTGGGGCTTGTTTCTGCCCAAGCTGACTGATTTAGCTGTAGACACTAAGCATTATGTCTACAGGTCACTTCAAATTTCTCCTTGCTCAGTTGACCTGAAAAGCCCTGATTTAATTTTGCTTCTTCCTGTGCAAAGTGAACCTGTGATTCTCTATTTTCACATCATTTTCTGTTTCTTCCCATCAAATTCCCCCCATTAAAGCATGTATTTTAATGTCATTTTTGTGTTAATAGAAATGAATACATAAAACTGAAATTTAAAAGCAGAGAACTAAAACCATTAGCAAGTATATTCATTCTGATTTATATCAGAATCGGCTGTTGAGTCCATTGTAGTTTCACTGCCATGTCTTTGCTAGCCCATCATATCCTGCTGGGATTGTAAATGTGTCTGGACTTTCAACATCAAATTGACACAACGGTTTCCTATTTCCCTTTCTCCTTTAATCAATGGATATCTCCCCATGCTGGCATTCAGCTTTATCGATATTTCTCATTCTGTCATTCCCGTCTCAGATTTCTGTAGCAGTCTTAAGGGATGCTTTGAATCAGTCTACAAGCCATAATATAGTTGAAAATCACTGTTCAAAGTGCAGGCTTGACAGATCATACCTCATTTCAAATTATACCACAGTGGGCCAAGCACTGATTAAGGGTAATTTTTTTTTCTGCTACAATGACTGCCAGCATTTTATGGATTTTTAACACCAGAGGACTGCTGGTGAGAAGTGTACAAATCACCTTGTATTTCACTACTTTGAAACAAAAAGTTTTAAAATGCATCTACTCATATTGAACTCACTGGAGGTCAGTGAGATACAAACCTTCCATTTTCTAGTATTTCATTTCCCAAATTCAGGTCATCAAAATCACAGTGAAGAGTTGCATGGCCTCTTTTACACAACCACTCAGAATAAGCTGTCTCAGAGAACCCCAAAATGTAGTAATAGAGTCCTACTGTGTATACCACCCTCTAGCTCTATGGGCCCCTTGCACAGCTGCCTATTTCCAGCTTCATTACATCAGATCTGTAGGTGAAGATCTTCTTTTCTTCCTTTCAGGCTTGCAGTCACTGAACTGTATATCTGTTCAGCTATCTGAACTATAAAGCCAGTGCTTCAGCTGAGGAAAATACATCAGCATCATTGCATGATTTATTATTTATTTATTTATTCAATTTGGTGAACCGCCCTACCCCCAAAGGGCTCAGGGCGGTGCACAACAAACAACAATACAATAAAACAAATTGAATAACCCCAGTTAAAATACAAAGCCTTAAAACTATAAAACTACGGCAGCAGTAGTAGCCTTCAATAAATAATTTGATTAATAATAGAAGACGTCTGGCACCCAACCCCAGTGATCAAACCCTGGGAAGGGAGGGGATTGGCAGATGGTCCAATAGATAGCCAGTGTGCAGGACAACACGAGGGGCTTGATGTTTTCAATACCTTAACTGTTCCATTGCTGGGGATATTGCATTAGTAATTGTTTAACCAACAAGGTATTTTCAGTGGCATGCGAAAAAGTCTCTGAATTATAAAAGCAGCTGACTGCGGTAAAAGCATGGACTCTTGCCAGGTAACAGGCAACCTGCCACAAACATTGCCTTCCATTTGTTTGTCCATTCATGAGAAAAACACAACCAACAATATCAGTTTCCCTGAAAATGATCTCTTTAGGGGCATTATGTTTGTCCTCTAGAGTCACATGGACACAATATTTTTCCTTTGCCTCTTACTTATTAGGGTCATCTGCATGTTGTCAAGGGGAGCAAAGCTGACCTTTACAGTTCATATGTGTTAGAAATTAATCTCATGCTGGTTGTATGCAAAGTTGCCTTATACTGAGGACCATTAGGCCATCTACTACAGTTTCTACTCAGACCATCAGCAAGTCTCCAAGATCTAGGCAGAGAAAGATCTAGGCAGGGATTGAACCTAGGACCTTTTTCGTGCAAAGAATGTGCTCAGCTACTGAGTCACAGTCGGAGCATTGTTCTTCTCCAGCCATCCAGCAGAGTGGTACACTGCAGTCCAAACTGTGCTCACGACCTGAGTTCAATCCTGATGGAATCTGGTTTCAGTTAGATGGCTCCAGGTTGATTCAGCCTTCCAAGATCAGTAAAATGAGTATCCAACTAGCTGGGGGGAAAGTGTAGATGACTGCTGAAGGCAATGGCAAACTACCATGTAAACATAGCCTGACAAGCAAATGTTATGATACTATTTATTTGACTTTATACCCTGCCCTATACAGAAGTCTCAGGGTGGCTTACAAAATTAGAAACAACAGCTTCAAAGGCATGAGGTCCCCGGACAGCTGAAGGCCTTAAAGGTCAAAACCAGAACCTTGAACATGATCCGGAACTCCACTGGCAGCTGGCATTAGATTGGTGTGATATGCTCCCTCATCACTATGCCAGTGAGGAGCCTCTCTGCTGCATTTTGGACCAATTTCAACTTCCAGATCAGTCTTGAGGATAGTCCTGCATAAAGTGAGTTGCAGCAATCCAGCTTGGAGGTGACTATTGCATGGATCACTGTGGCCAGGTCAGAATGGGAGAGGTAGTGTCAACTGCTTAGCCTGTTGTAGATGAAAAAGGCCACTCTGGCTGTATGTGTGACCTGGGCCACCATAGATAAGGAGGACTCCAAGACTCTTGATGGTGTTAAAACTACTCTGCCTAATGTGGCAACTGGAAATCCTCCACTGTCCCCACCCTCACCCAATAGCAGGATCTCTGCTTTCACTGGATTCAGCCTCAGTCTGCTCTTCCTCAACAAACCAGCTACAGCCTCCAGACACTTTGCCAAGACATCCAAGGCAGCAGTCAGCTGGCCCTCCAGCACCAGAAAAAGCTGGGTATCATCAGCATATTGATGTCAACCCAGCCCAAAACTCCAGTCAAGCTAAGCCAGGAGCTGCATGTTGAGGCTAAGCCTGAAGGGAGAGTCCAGAAGAAAGAGATACAGGAAGCAGTTACCAGTTTGGGGGCTGTTGGTGGAAATATCAGTAAAATTGCAGGTTGCTATTTATTAATTAAAACATTTATATCCTGCCTTTCTGCATGTTTCAAGGTGCTTTACAATAACAGTTAAAACATCTCCAGCTAAAACCAAAGATAAATTAGCAAGCCCCAAATCTCCCCCCCAAATGCCTGCCATTGGACCCCCCCCCCATGACCTTGCAAACAGGCAAGCTTTGCAGCACCTCCTGAAGGTCTCCAAGGGGCCCCTCCCACTTCTTCAGGAAGCCCATACCATAGCCACAATGGAAAAGACCGGGGTTCTGGTCGATGCCAAACAAGTCACTTTAAGACAGTGATGGGTTATCCAACATATGGTTGCTGTTGGCACCCAGAAACTCATGGAAGAAGACAGAGTGTGGGTTAATGACACATTTATGAGTCTGTTGTCATATCTACAACCAGACATGCAGTCTTGCTTTTAAAGTATGCTTAAAAAAAGTTAAGGTGATTGTTTTGAATTCCTATGCTATAAAATCTATTACTTTTGTGACAGCTCAGTCATGAGCATGCAAAAACCACTCTCTAACTGGGCTCATAATATAGAAACTATAATCAAAGGAAGGGACTTTGATTCATCTCCTTTCAGGAGAAAATTAAGAAACATAAATTTCAGGATAGATGGAGAAACTGCTGTGATTGTTTAAAAACAAGCAGCAATAGGTTTTCAGCAATTTTCCATATTTTGTCTGATGTTTTCTAGTATATGTTGCTATGGTTTCTTTTCAAGGCACCCACAATTTTAACAATTGAGCAGAAATTGCAGACACTTTAATAAATGGCTTAGGGATTGTTGTGTCAAGGAACTGAGTCACTATTTAAGTTCTAAACCAAGTATATTTTATAAGCTTAAGCAGACTCCACAAGTGCTATATCATTAGGTTATCCCAGACCAAATCTATTTCCTGTTTTCTGTCCTGCCAGACCAGACTACATTTCCCAGCAACTAGTTTATAACTACTCAAATACTTAAGAAGTTCCCAACCGTTTTTTGCCTGTGAGCACCTTTTCTCTCAATCACACTTTGACGCCGGATCGGTGGGGAGAAACAGGGGACAGACACAGCTTATTCTTCCCTCCCTTTAAACATTCCAGCCAATCAGAGTGCAGTGGGCTGTGCACAGAATGCACGCAGCCTTTTTTTGTGCTGCGCTTGGTGTGGCTACGAAGGAACATAAATAGGAAGCTACGGTATAATGATTTTAATAAATTGTTTATGCGTGACTACGTTCAAACGTAAAAACGAGAAGAATAACATGAATTTTCAATCAGAGACAGAGTAGTGTTCCCGCTGCAGCACAATAGCCAATCAGAAGGCGGGGAAATTCTGCCTATGCATCTACGTAGTGACGTAGCTGCACAAAAAAAGTTTTTTTAAAAAAAGTTCCCGCCCCAACACAACACAACAGCCAATCAGGACAAGGAAGAACAGACCCACTGAACAGATTGCGTTTTCGTGAGGAGTGTTACATTGCTTGAATCCACGATAGACATTGAGGTCTTCACTAGACACACGCTGCAGTGGGGAGGGAGAAACTACAATGAAAAGGTGCTGTTTCTTTTGAAACCTGGTTGTATTCGGCTTTAATTTCTCAGTGGGGAAATGGTCACTGTCACAAAGTGCATCCTTTTCCAAAATTCATTACAAATTTTAATGGGGTTCCAGGATGTTACTTGAATAAAGTAAAGAATATGCCTGTAAAATAGGCGACAGTAAGCTAGTTCACTGATTCCCTTCCAAGTAAAACCAAAAACCAAGTTTAATCAGGTGGGTCTTGGGAAAGCTATCATTTTTTTAATAATACTTTAGCAGTCTCAAGTGTACCTCATTGTGATTGAATGTAAACCTAACTCCCTTCTTAGATGGACAGCTGGAGCTTCCAGGGGAAGTACCAGAATTTTCCTTAAAAAGATGTTTTATATTGATTACAATGAACTCCGAATTTTAACATTCTACACCCAGACCTCTGCCCCATACAGAAGCTGGTTTTTGCCCTGGAAGACTTTAAATACTGGAGCTATCAGTTGGTCATGTTTAGTGTTAAAGTGTAAACCATATCATCAGCATATAGAAAAATAGGTATCCTTCAACTGGCTAGAAAAAGAGGAAAGTTGTCTTGAGAGTGCAGAATTTGGGCAATATCACTAACATAGATGTTAAACAGAAAAGAGGCTGACAAGCTACCTTGTTTTGGTCTGTAAGTGGACTTTGTTCTAATCTCAACAGGTGTGTCAGATTAAAGCTCCTTCAAAAGCCTAAATAACTTTATATTGATGCTAGTTTTATCTAATGTATACCATAATCTGGAGCTAATAATAGAATCAAAGGCTGAGGAAAGGTCCACAAATGTGGCAAAATCAAACACAGGAGAGGGAAAAGGGGGAATCACAGTTCCCTAAGCTGGTTCAGCTATAAATTCACTTTAGTGAGGTACATAGTGGAACCATTGAATAACCACCCTCACCCCTTTCCTCACCCCTGAAGGTTATGTACAGTAAAGCTGATCAGAAAAAGCAAATTACAGGAGAATTAGAGAATATCCCTGCCTAGTAATGTAGGGTGGTGGGAGATACCACAGCGTGGCACTTATATTTAAGCTATGCTATGTGACTTGGCAATACTTTACTCACACATATTAAAACATAATAGGCATAATAGTTGTGGGGACATATTCTTTTGTGATCATTTTCAAACAGGAGTGGGCTCTGGCATAGCAGTAAATTGATTAAAGAAACATTCTGCAAAATGTACGTTTAAAGGCTCAAGGATAGAAAGAATAGAGCTAACACACTCAAAGAAAAAGGTGCTAGCTGCTTTCAGAAGGATAAATGGAAACAATTTGGTCACAGTGTTTCTGACCTTTCTGAGGAGATAGGGCCAACTGGTTGTACAGCGTTTACATTTTGGTTGTAGCCAGGATATCATAGCAGAAAACTAGATCAACCATCAGTTTATTTTCTTCTTAGGAAATAAGAAATATATGAAGGTAAACGTGAGATCTTTACACATTCTCCTGAAAAATCTGTCCTGGGTTTTTAGCACCAAATGGGAAAAAAGACTGTGCAGGAATACATCCACTGTATACTGTAAATTATCTCATCTAAAACTTTTTGAAATATTGATGAAAATATGATGCAAGCTTTAACAGAATAGCTAGGTTATTGGGGATGTATGGATGCTTAGCCCAGCCCCACATAAGTAACTGGGGCTGTCAAAGGAGATAGTGTTGACCATCAACTTGGCAGGATATGCTTGCTGAAGGAGCACTTTATATGAACAGGCAGCTGGAGAAGAAACCTCTTTCACTCTTTCAAGTTAATGTAATTTGAAATTGGTTCTGAATAAAGAGCTATGAAATATTCATTATTATTTTTTTGTGAAAATGAAGGCTTGAAGGAAACGAAAGCTTTGGAAACTGGAAATGTTTTGAACTCTTTTGGAATTGACAGTGAAAACCTGTTAAACATTTTAACTTCATGCTCTTTGTTAAACATCTGCCAATGTCCCAGTCTCTTTAACAAGCATTTTAAAAGGCAGTCCTCCTTTCATATGTTTAGTCACAAAAAGGCTTCTTTGTTACATTTTCTGGCTATTCAGTCAGTAATTTGAACTGGCATTGAGATATTGGTATCATGACTCAGAAGCGGTGCATACTGTGGATATAAGCAGAACCTAAAATTTTCTAAATATTCTCCATACAAATTCTCAATGAGCCCATAAGTTTCTTTTCAGGGAAATTGATAAAGATCTTGCTTTTTTCCTCACCTCAGCTTGGACTTAATCACCCAGAGCCAAACAGATACCCTCAGTCATACCTTGACACTGTCTCATGGATAGGCCAGTGGTACTCACTTAGTAGATCACTGACAGCTGCATAAAGAGAGGACAGTGATTTCCACTGAGTCCACCTCTTGCTGCAGCAGCCCCATTACTATGTATGGGTGTAAAAGTTGAACAATGATGATAGCTGACAGGAAGAAAGTTGATTCCTTTGAGGTGTGATGTTGGAGGAGAGTTTTACAGATACTGTGGACTGTCAAAAAGACAAATAAGTGGTTTTAAGATCAAATCAAGCCTGAACTCTTCCTAAAAGTTAAAATGAGTAAACTGAGGCAATAGTACTTGGGTCATATTAAGTATGATAAATCGAAGGCAAGGAACAAATGGTGCAGATGGAGACGAATTCCCTTCTTTTCTTCACCTTATGAGAAGTCAGGACTCACTGGAAGAGACAATATTGCTGAAAAAGTTGAAGGCAGCGAGAAAAGAGGAAGACCCAACATGAGATGAATTAACCCAATCAAGGAAGCCACGGCCCTCAATCTGCAAAATTTGAGTAATGCTGTTAACAACATCACATTTGGGAGGACATTAATTCATAAGGTTGCCATGGATTGGAGGTGACTTGATTGGCACTTAATACATATTATACACATGAGAATAAACTGGCTTGGCACCTAAATGGATCTTTGCCGACTGGACCTCTGAAAGGAGACAATTCCAGAAACACTGTGGCATACCAGCCATGGCACTTTCTCTGGTCACCATCTGCTTCACATCCAGAAACAAACTTCTGATAATGAATTCAACGAAGAGGTTGACCCATACTGGAAGGAGTGGCCCTTCACACACCCTGGAACTAGCATAGAAGGCTGTTCTGATGTTATTTTAGTATTCTAATCTGTTTGAGATACCTTATAATTAAATGTTGAAGTTTGATGTTCTTATTTGGAGACTTACTCAGCAATTTATGACAATTAAATTTTACATGCCCCCCAATGTTTGATCTCAAAGCTCTACCTTCTAAAAAAGCACTAGATGATATTTGAAGGCATATTACTGAGAAATGTGATTTATTCACTTAATATGTCCCATCTGCCAAAGGACACAATCTCCCTCCTAATATTCACACCTATTTTCCAGGGAAGTGATGTGCAGTTTGAAATGTCATGTCATGTTAGCCTTTTCTCCACAAGCTACAGCACAGCAAGAGGAAAAAATAAGTTTTCCCTGTTCTAAAGTCACTAGCCTGCTCTCCCCTCCCCCTCCCATTCTATTTCTGTACCTTTGGTTTTTCACAGGGTGCCAAGAGGAAGCTGCATCTGTCCAGGAAAAAAAGGAAGAATTGTACCTTGCAGGAAGTCCTACTGCCACTTCCTTGCATTTTGGTTTCATGCTCTGTTGTTGTGTTTGGTGCACTGCTGTGGTCCACTCATTTTTTTAAATGTTCAACCTCAGAATCATACCATTGTTTACTTGTCTGAGGTGTTTTCACATATCTAGGGAAGCAAATTATTGCAGTACCCAGGCAGCAAGATAGTAAAAATGTAAGAAAGAACAACAGTTGTGACAGGTACTCTTCTCGCGGGCTCTGAAAGCCCTGAGCATCAACATAAGATTCCCACAAGATAGACATAGCCTTTTCCCTTTTCTATCATTGTACATAGTAAAGAAACAATGTCACAGGGTTACCATCTGGAACAAAAGTTATGAGTATAGAAGTGCTGCAATGTCCATCTGCCCTCAAAACTGGTACTATCTGCACCTACCAATTTGATATGATTTGGATTGAGAAATCAGAATAGGCTACAAAAGGGCTCCCCTGGGTGGGCCAGGACTATAAACTCCTGAACAGCTCTGGTGTGTGTGTATATGTATGTGTTTTTATGAGAGTTCACTTAGAAAATCTCATAATCAAAATCAAACTAATCATAAGGTCTGTTGTGGAAGAGGAAGATCATCTGACATTATTTAGCATTTTACAATTTGCATTTCATATTGTGTCCTGTTCCAGTATGCCCTCTGCATCCAGTTCTCTTAACAAAAAAATTAGTTCTTCACAAAAGTGGTACTTGCCTCACTTCAGCACCTAGCAATTGGACCAGTGTTTCACAACTCCCTCCATCTTAGCCATTCTGAGCCATGCACAAGTGCAGCCACACTAGTGCAGAGTTTCATGAGGTGGATACAACTGGGGTGCAACACTTGTATATCTTCAGCTACAACTAATGTAATTACACATTATGTTGGTGTATCTCCTTGTTACACCAACATGGGCTTCAAGCCATCAAAGCAGCTTTGGCCTGAACTCTGCATTGTAAATTTCAACTGTTGTTATCCATGTAAAGCCCTTGATAAAAAACTGGACAGAAACAGATCTGATTTCTCCCCTTGAAATGACTCTTCTTTTCTTAAATCTCACAGATATATCTTTGCTTGGTCTTCCCCCATTGTTGTTTTGGATACTGCATGTCACCACAGATTTAATAATGTCTCAAAGCACTGCCTTTTCCATGCACAAACATTAAGACATGACTTTTAGCTGCAAAGTGTTTCCTTAAAAATTGTTCTCAGCCTTAAGCAGACACGATCTTTAATATAATTAAATAACATTAACATCTTACCTTCTGTTGCAGTCCCATCCTTATCCTCGGGCACTCACCACCTGCCTCTTGTAAGAACATAAGAACATAAGAACTAGCCTGCTGGATCAGACCAGAGTCCGTCTAGTCCATCATTCTGCTACTCGCAGTGGGCCACCAGGTGCCTTAGGGAGCTCACATGCAGGAGGTGAAAGCAATGGCCTGCTGCTGCTGCTGCTCCTCAGCACCTGGTCTGCTAAGGCATTTGCAATCTGAGATCAAGGAGGATCAAGATTGGTAGCCATAGATTGACTTCTCCTCCATAAATCTGTCCAAGCCCTTTTTAAAGCTATCCAGGTTAGTGGCCATCACCACCT
The DNA here is from genome assembly GCF_021028975.2 of Sphaerodactylus townsendi. Classification (NCBI taxonomy): domain Eukaryota; kingdom Metazoa; phylum Chordata; class Lepidosauria; order Squamata; family Sphaerodactylidae; genus Sphaerodactylus; species Sphaerodactylus townsendi. The sequence continues at coordinate 122,006,467 of NC_059425.1, read as the reverse complement.
CCTGTGGCAGCATATTCCAAACACCAATCACCGCGTATGGTGAAGAAGTGTTTCCTTTTGTATTAGTCCTAATTCTTCCCCCCCCAGCATTTTCAATGAATGCCCCCTCGTTCTAGTATTGTGAGAAAGAGAGAAAAATTTCTCTCTGTCAACATTTTCTACCCCATGCATAATTTTATAGACTTCAATCATATCCCCCCTCAGCCGCCTCCTTTCCAAGAGCTAAAGAGGTCCCAAAGCGGCTGCAGCCTCTCCTCATAAGTGAGAGGTGCTCCAATCCTTCAATCATCCCTCGTTGCCCCTTTCTCTGCACTTTTTTCTATCTCTTCTCGGATAATCCTTTTTTGGAGATGTGGCGACCATTGAACTGAACACAGTACTCCAAGTCGCGGTGGCACCACTGCTTTATATAAGGGCATGACAATCCCTTGCAGTTTTATTATCAACTCCTTTCCTAATTATCCCCAGCATAGAGTTCTGCCTTTTCCACAGCTGCCATGCATTGAGGTTGACCACTCCCATGGGGAACTATCCACTAAGACGCCCAAATCCCTTTCCTGGTCTGTGACTGATAGCACTGACCCCTGTAGCGTGTATGTGAAGTTTGGATTTTTTGCCCCTATGTGCATCACTTTCTACATTTTGCTACATTGAACTGCATTTGCCATTTCTTAGCCCACTCTTCACCCTAATTTTATCAAGGTCGGCTTTGGAGCTCTTACATGCAATCCTTTGTGGTTCTCACCACCCCTACATAATTTGGTATCATCCTGCAAACTTGGCCACCACGCTTACCCAGCACCCCTACTTCCCAAGGTCATTTATGAATAAGTTAAAGAGCACTGGTCCCAATACGGATCCTTGGGGGACACCACTCCCTACATCTCTCCATTGTGAGAACTTCCCATTTATACCCACCCTTTGTTTCCCTGTTTCCTCAACCAGTTTTTTAATCCATAGGAGGGACTTCCCCTCTTATTCCCTTCATTGCTGAAAGTTTTCTCTCCAACAGTCTCTGGTGAGGAACTTTGTCAAAAGCCTCTTTGGAAATCCAAGTGTAGACAATGTCCACTGGTTCCCCCTTATCCCACACATGTCTGTTTTACACCCTCAAAAGAACTCTGAAGTAAGTTTTGTAAAGACAGGATCCTTGCCTGTTTCCTACAAAAGCCATGCTGACTCTTCCTCAGCAGGTCTTGCTTTTCTACATGTTTAATAATTTTATCTTTAATGATAGATTCTACTAATTTACCAGGAACAGATGTCAAAATGACTGGCCTGTAATTTCCCGGGTCCCCCCCAGACCCTTTCTTAAAGATTGGTGTGACATTGGCCATCTTCCAGTCTTCAGGGATGGAGCCTGATTTCAGGGATAAGTTGCATATTAATCTGAGAAGATCAGCAATTTCATGCTTGAGCTCTTTAAGAACTCTTGAATGAATGAGATACGCCAATCTGGGCCAGGGGATTTGGTAACATTTAGCTTATCAATGGCTTCGCCAGAACTTCTTCCTTGTCTACCACTATCTTCACCTCTCAGTTCCTCAGATCTTCACCTCGCGAAGCTTGGTTCAGAGTGCAGGAATTTTCCTCACCTCCTCTTGAATTCGAAGACAGATGCAAAAGAAATTCATTCAGCTTCTCTGCAATCTCCTGTCATCTTTTAGCACACCTTTTGTTCCTTTGTCATGTAACGGGCCTACACGGCTTCCTAGCTGGCTTCCTCGCTTTTGATGTATAATTTGAAGAACTTTCGTTTGTTGCTAGTCTTGATGTTCGCAGCCATGCGTTGCCTCTCATAATCCTTTTTTGCCTCCCCTTACAGCTAACTTGCTTCTCTTTGCCACCATTTGTATGTTCTTCTCTAGTATTCTTTCATCAGTTAGGTTGGACTTCCATTTCTAAAAGACATCTTTTTTTCCTAATAATTTCCTCAACCTCCCTTGTTAACCATGGTGGCTTTCTTTTGGACTAGGCAGCTGCCTTTCCTAACCCTCGCGGAACACATTCCAGCTGAGCTTTTAAGACTGTGTTTTTAAATAACCTCCAAGCTAATCCTTGGACATTTTTGACTCTCTCTGATTTTCCTCTTTCAGCTTCATAGCACTATCTCCCTCATCTTTGAGAAATTTCACTTCTGAAGGGCAAATGTAACTACATTAAGAAGTTGTCACTTGTTCGCATGCAGAGATACTCGAATCTGAAAGCATTGATGGTCGCTGTTCCTAATCGCCTCAACAACACTGACTCTCTCAAGCACTCAGGTCCTGGGTCCCACATAGAATTAGATCGAGGAATCACATCTCCCTGGTTGGTTCTACAACCATCTGCTCTAAGCCACAGTCATTTTAGCATATCCAGGAATGTTCTCTCTCTTTACTATGACCTGAACATGCATTTTTCTCCAGTAGGCTTATGTAGGGGATAGTTAAAATCACCCATTACCACGACATTTTTGCTTTTGTTGGCCTCTCTAATTTCTTTTTCCATCTCAGAACCCTCTTGTGCACTTTGGTCAGGGGGACGATAATATATTCCTAATGTTAAACTATGCTTCACCCCTGGTATTGATATCCACAGTGCTTCTGTAGAGGAATCAGCTCCCCCTGCATTGTCTATTTTATGTGACACTATGCTCTCTTTGATGTAGAGGGCCACCCCTCTACATTGTAGATCCCACCTGGGCATAAGCCTCCATCCTCAGGCCTTCTCCCATTTTCTACACTGCTTTCAGAGAAACAGGTGGGTGGGAGATGGGGATGAAATCCAGAATTATACAAGAAACTAAATTCATTCCTGATGAAAGTAGAACTTTACCAAATTAAAGATTTATTTTACGGGTTGAATGTTTAAAATGCCTATACTTTTTTCTGTGCGAGGGGTATAATGTTCTCTTTTTATCCGTTCTCTTGATAACAGTTCAAAAAAGCAGTTCTGTACACTCATTTTGTTCCAAGCTGCATACGATCAGACAGATTCTGGAGATTTTTGTAACAGAACCTGTTCATTGGAAATGAAAATGAAATCACTGCATATAATATCAACAGCAATTAACTTTTCAAATATATTTCACTTACAATTTTAAAAAAAGATTCTTTCACCAGTTAAATATCTGTGTTGTAAACTCTTTGCTCAATGAAGAAACTTTCTAAATTCAACTAAGTGTCAAATTAAACATGGCAGAGGGGATCTATGACTAGGATCTCCTGCAGTTTTTTTTAAAGATAAGCAATAAAAAATAAGGGGGGGTTAAATTGTGGTCAGGGCTATGGTCTGTTTCAGGTTTTGGGTTTTAATTTCAATTTTGGGAATAATTTATGACTGAAAAAATGAAATTAAAATAATGAGTTAGGGTTGAATTCTTGGGCACAGTCCGAGAATAAGTGTATGGTCAGTTGCAGGTTTGGGGGCTTTGCCTAAATCCTTGCCCTTGCCTGAAAACTAACATTAGCTTTTTATTTTTATTTAATTCATTTAGTCTTAAATTGTTCCCAAAATTGTAACAAAAACCTGAAACCTAAAACTGACCACAGCGCTATTCTCGGACTGTGCCCTGGAACTCCATGTAACACTAAGGCAAGCCTGAGCCCCTGCCCTTGCCTTAACCCTAAACCTAACTTATCATTTTTATTTAATTTTTTCAGTCATAAATTGTTCCCAAAATTCAAATAAAAACCCAGTACCTGAAACAGACCATATCTCTATTCTCAGACTGCGCCCTGGAACTCAACGTAACAGTAAGGCAAGCCTAAGCCCTTGCCCTTGCCTTAACCCTAACCCTAATTTATTATTTTTGTTTAATTTATTCAGTCATAAATTGTTCCCAAAATTTTAACAAAACCACTAACCCTAATCCTAACCATTTACCAATTCTCAGACAGCGCTCCAGAACTCCACAAAACACAAAGGCACGCCTCAACGCCTGCCCTTGTCTTAACCCTAATGCTAACCATTTATTTTTATTTTGAGAACTATTTGAGAACTATTTATAACAGAAAATTAAATAAAAATAATAAGTTAGGATTAGGATTAACGCAAGGGCAGGTACTCAGGCTTGGCTTAGTGTTACGTTGAGTTCTAGGGCGCAGTGTGAGAATAGGGCTATGGTCTGTTTCAGGTTTCAGGTTTCTATTTCAATTTTGGAAACAATTTATGACATTAAAAATTATATTAAAATAACAAGTTAGGGTTAGGGTTAAGGCAAGGGCAGGGTCTCGGGCTTCCCTTCGTGTTAATATGAGTTCTAGGGCGAAGTCAGAGAACAAGTGTATGAAGAAGAAGAGTTTGGATTTATATCCCCCCTCTCTCTCCTGTAGGAGACTCAAAGGGGCTTACAATCTCCTTGCCCTTCCCCCCTCACAACAAACACCCTGTGAGGTAGGTGGGGCTGAGAGAGCTCCGAGAAGCTGTGACTAGCCCAAGGTCACCCAGCAGGCGTGTGTGGGAGTGTGCAGGCTAATTTGAATTCCCCAGATAAGCCTCCACAGCTCAGGTGGCAGAGCGGGGAATCAAACCCGGTTCCTCTAGATTAGATATACAAGCTCTTAACCTCCTACTGCACTGCTGCTCCAACTGTATGGTCAGTTTCAGGTTTTGGGGTTTTGTGTAAAGTCTTGCCCATGCCTGAACACTAACCCTAACTTATAATTTTTATTTAATTTATTTTTTGTTACAATTTTGAGAAAAATTTATAACAGAAAATTAAATAAAAATAATAAGTTAGGATTAGGGTTAAGACAAGGGCAGGGGATTGAGTTCTAGAGCGCAGTCTGAGAATAGTGCTATGGTCTGTTTCAGGTTTCGGGTTTCTATTTCAATTTTGGGAACAATTTATGACTGAAAAAAATGAAATTAAAATAACAAGTTAGGGTTAGGGTTTAGGCAAGCTCAGGGGCTCAGGCTTCCCTTCATGTTACGTTGAGTTCTAGGGCGCAGTCTGAGAATAAGTGTTTGGTCAGTTTCAGGTTTGAGGGTTTTGCCTAAATCCTTGCCCTTGCCTGAACACTAACCCTAGCTTTTTATTTTTATTTAATTTATTTAGTCTTAAATTGTTCCCAAAATTGTAACAAAACCTGAAACCTAAAACTGACCATAGCACTATTCTCGGACTGTGCCCTGGAACTCCATGTAACACTAAGCCAAGCCTGAGCCCCTGCCTTTGCCTTTGCCTTTGCCTTAACCCTAACCCTAATTTATTATTTGTGTTTAATTTATTCAGTCATAAATTGTTCCCAAAATTGTAACAAAACCACTAATCCTAACCCTAACCACTTACCAATTCTCGGACTATGCTCTAAAACTCCACAAAACACGAAGACACATCTCAGCGCCTACCCTTGCCTTAACCCTAACACTAACCATTTATTTTTATTTAATTTAATTTTTGTTAGAATTTTGAGAAAAAATTATGACTGAAAAATTAAATAAAAATAATAAGTTAGGGTTAGGATTAAGGCAAAGGCAGGGGCTCAGGCTTGCCTTAGTGTTACTTTGAGTTCCAGTGTGCAGTCTGAGAATAGAGTTATGGTCTGTTTCAGGTTTTGGGTTTTTATTTTAATTTTGGGAAAAACACTAGCCATAACCATTTCAAAATTCTCGGACTGCGCTGTAGAATTCCACAAAACACAAAGGCACGCCTCAGCCCCTGGCCTTGACTTAACCCTAACCCTAACCTTTTATTTTTATTTAATTTATTTTTTGTTACAATTTTGAGAACAACCATTTATAACAGAAAATTAAATAAAAATAATAAGTTAGGGTTAGGATTAAGGCAAAGGCTCAGGCTTGTATTAGTGTTACGTTGAGTTCTAGGGCACTGTGCGAAAATAAGTGTATGGTTAGTTTTAGGTTTTGGGGTTTTGATTTCACCCTTGCCCTTCTCTGAAACCTAACCCTAAGTGTTTATTTTTATTTATTAAGTCTTAAATTGTTCCCAAAATTGTAACAAAAACTGGAAACCTAAAACTGACCATAGCACGATTCTTTGAATGCGCCCTAGAACTCCACCTAACACTCAGACAAGCCTGAGCCCCTGAGCTTGTCTTAACCCTAACCCTAACTTATTATTTTTATTTAATTTTTTCAGTCATAAATTGTTCCCAAAATTGTAATAAAAACCCGAAACCTAAAACAGACCATAGCCCTATTCTCAGACTGCGCCCAGGAACTCAACGTAACACTAAGGCAAGCCTGACCATTTACCTTTGCCTTAACCCTAACCCTAATTTATTAATTTTATTTAATTTATTCAGTCATAAATTGTTCTAAAATTGTAACAAAAACACTAACCCTAACCATTTCCCAATTCTCAGCCTTTACCCTCGAACACCAAATAACACTAAGGCAAGCCTCAGCCCCTGTCCTTGCCTGAACCCTAACCCTAACCTTTTATTTTTATTTAATTTATTTTTTGTTACAATTTTCAGAACAATTGATAACAGAAAATTAAAAAACAAATAAGTTAGGGTTAGGGTTAAGGCAAGGGCAAGGGCTCAGGCTTGCCTTAGTGTTACATTGAGTTCTAGGGCGGAGTCTGAGAATAGGGCTATGGTCGGTTTCAGGTTTCGGGTTTCTATTACAATTTTGGGAACAATTTATGACTGAAAACATTAAATAAAAATAATAAGTTAGGGTTAGGATTAAGGCAAGAGCTGGGGCTCTGGCTTGCCTTAGTGTTACGTTGAGTTCTTGAGCGCAGTCTGAGAATATGTCTATGGTTAGATTCAGGTTTTGGGGTTCGGGTTAAGGCAAGAGCAGGGGCTCAGGCTTGCCTTTGTATTCTGTTGAGTTCTAGGGCGCAGTCCGAGAATAGGGCTATGGTCAGTTTCAGGTTTTGGGGTTTTGCCTTAACCCTTGCTGGAACTCTAACCCAAACTTTTTATTTTTATTTAATTTATTCAGTCATAATTTGTTCCCAACGTTGTAATGAAAACAGAAAACATACAACTGACTATAGCCCTATTCTCGGACTGCGCCCTAGAACTGATTGTAACACTAAGGCACGCCTGATCCCCTGCCATTGCCATAACCATATCCCCAACCTAATATTTTTATTTATTTTTTTCAGTCATAAATTGTTCCCAAAATTGCTATAAAAACCCAAAGCCTGAGGCAAATCATAGCCCTATTCTGGGACTGCACATGAGAAATCAATGTATCACGAGCACAAGCCTGAGCCCCTGCCCTTGCCTTAACCCTAACCCTAACTTATTATTTTTATTTAATTCATTCAGTCAAAAATTGTTCCCAAAATTGTAACAAAAACCCAAGACCTAAAACTGACCATAGCCCTATTCTCGGACTGCGCCGTGGAACTCAACATAACACTGAGGCACGCCTGAGCCCCTGCCCTTGCCCTTGCCCTAACCCTAACAGTAACCTATTATTTTTATTTAATTTTTTGTTATAATTTTGGGAACAATTTATAACTGAAAACATTAAATTTAGGGTTAAGTCAGGTGCAGGGCCTCAAACTTGCCTTAGTGTTATGTTGAGTTTTAGGTCACAGTCCAAGAGTAGGGCTATGGTTAGTTTTAGGTTTTGGGTTTTTGTTACAATTTTGGGAACAATTTATGACTGAATAAATTAAACAAAAATAAAAAGTTAGGGTTGGGGTTCAAGCAAGGGCACGTGTTAAGACAAAACCCCGAAACCTGAAACTGAGCATAGCCCTATTCTTGGACTGCAGCCTAGAACTCAATGTAACAGTAAGGCAAGCCCGAGCCCGTGCCCTTGCATTAACCAGAGATGTAGATACAGTGGGGACATCCTGGGACGTATGTTCCCAGCGCCCACCATTGTGGGCGTAGAAAATTTGGGCTCATTTCTAATTTTGGGGGGTATTTTTAGTGTTTTTACTTTGTTGGCCAGCAGGGGGCGCAGTTTTTAGGCTAGTGGTACCAAGATTTCAGGTTATTGTCAGGTGACACTCCTGATGATTCCAGCCAAGTTTGGTGAAGTTTGCTTCAGGAGGTCCAATTTTATGGACCCCCCAAAAGGGATTCCCCATCCCCCATTTTTCCTATGGCAGCTAATTGTAGATGGCGATACCCTTTTGAGGGTCCATAACTTTGGACCCCTTGAACCAAACTTCACTAAACCTGGGTGGTTTCATCAGGAGAGTCTCCTGAAGATAGCCTAAAATTTTGGTACTGTTAGCTTAAACATTGCTTCCCTGACATGCACCTTCAAATTTTCCCCAGGTTCTCTCTTTAAATCCACTCCCTTTGGAGTGGATTTAAAGGGAGACTCTGGGCTCCCTAGATTAAAAAAAACATTGAAAGTATTGTTGAAGGCTTTCACAACCAGATTCAACTGCTTGTTGTGGGTTTTACAGGCTGTGTGGCCATAGTCTGGAAGATCTTGTTCCTAACTTTTCGCCTGCATCTGTGACTGGCATTTTCAGAGGTGTATCACAGAGAGAAGTCTGTTATAAGAGAAGTGTGGACACAGTGCATAACAGATTTTTCTCTGTGATACACCTCTGAAGATATCAGCTACAGATGCAGGTGAAACATTAGGAACAAGATATATCAGACCACGGCCATGCAGCCCAGAAAACCGACAACAACCAACATTGAAAATGATGCTGTTTGGGGGGTGGGTGGGGAATCTACCCTGAAACAGCATCACTTTCAAAGTTGTTTAAACTAGGGAGCCCAGAGTCTCCCTTTAAGGTCGATTTAAAAGGAGAATCTGGGCTCTCTAGCTTAAACAACATTAATAGTGATGCTATTTCAGGGTGAATCCCCCCCCTTCAAAAATAGCATCATTTTCACTGTTGTTTAAACTAGGGAACCCTGGGTGTGTTCAGATTTGAGTGCTAGGGCATGTTCTATAATGTGATGGTGACTTTGAGATGACCTGGTGCAAACAATGTTGTTTAATCGGGGGGGGGTGGCCGCCCATAAGGGGTGGGGGGCGCAAAATTCAGATTTTGTCCCGGGCTCCATTTTCCCTAGCTACGCCTCTGGTCAGGATTTACAGTGGTTAAAAAAGTTAAATATTTGGGAGTGTGGTAGACTAATAAAAATTGTTTACTACTTCAAAATAACTATGTATAAGTATGGAATGAGATCTGTTGAGCTGGAATAGAATGGATTTATCTTTGCTGGGGAGAATATCTGTGATCAAAATGATTGTGCTTCCAAGAATGTTACTTCTCTTCCAGGTGCTGCCAGTAATTAACAACACAGCATACTTTACGGAACGGCAAAAATATATTAGCGATTTTGTTTGGCAAGGTAACAAGCTAAGAATAACATATTAAAAATTTGCAAAATGCAAAAGAGAGGAAAGGTTTAGCATTGCCCAATTTAAAATTATATTGTGAAGCAACTACATTGGTCTGGATTAGAGAATCGGTGATGCTGAAAAATGCTAGGCTGTTGGACTTGAAGGGATTTTATAGAAGATTTGAATGGAATGGTTATTTGTGGTATGATAAAGGAAAGATTCACAAAGACTTTTCAATTTAGATAGCATTTTAGACACAATCTGAGGCTTTGTTTTATTTATGCTTTTTATTGAGAAGTTAGTTAACCCTATTTAAATGCTTGGTATTATTTATTCTGCTGTTTCTATAAGACATTTCACAAATACTGCCAACTAGAAAGAACTGGAGTGACATTCAAAAATCTAGAATATATTCAACGCAAGCAAATGTCACCATCATTTGACATACAGATTTCTGATAGTTGTCATATTTAATAGCATTTGATAGCATTTGATAGTTGTCATATTTGATAGTATTTGATAGCACCCGACAGCTGGTGATAGCCCCCGACAGCTGGTATACAATAACACTTGACTGTATCCGACATATAGCAGTCAACAATTGACACTTTTTACCATTCATGCAATGTGGTTTAGTAAATTGTAGATGATATCATCCTAACAAAGTTTTTTGTGCTACTGTTAAATTTTAGATATAATTTTGAAACTGGATTTTAACATAAAGATCTGACTTTTCATGACAGAAATTCGGCTCAAAGTTTGCAAACATTTCATTTTAACGTCATTACATTACAATCAATGCTGTGCTTTTATTTACAAATCCCTAAAAACCAAATGCTGCTTTTAGCTTTGCTTGCAGAAATGCTGTCATGCCAAAATCAAAGCCGCTAACCAATTTCCTTCATTGCCTCAGAAAATTACCCTTACTAATTTCCAGCCAGAATGCTCTGGTAAAGTAAGACACTTGTTTTATCTGATAGTTCTGAACTGAACCTCTTTGCCTTTGGGTTCTTTTAGAGCATCATCATGGGAAAACTCATCCCTATGTTTTACGCAGCAAACCATTTGAAATGAGGCTATGAGGATCACTTTATTGAGCTTGTAAACTTTGCAGTATTCAGGTTCTAAGATTAGAAGCTCCTGCTGAGCATGCAAACTTCACCTTGGGCTTGTTTCCTAGGTGACCAATGATTGGTTTGCTGGGTGACAGGACTAGCTCAGTTTAAGGAATGTGCCCTTTGAACAGATCTTGGTAACTATGCTTCATCAAACATACACATCTGTAGCAGCAGTGGCGCAGGAGGTTAAGAGCTCGTGTATCTAATCTGGAGGAACCGGGTTTGATTCCCAGCTCTGCCGCCTGAGCTGTGGAGGTTTATCTGGGGAATTCAAATTAGCCTGTACACTCCCACACATGCCAGCTGGGTGACCTTGGGCTAGTCACAGCTTCTCGGAGCTCTCTTAGCCCCACCTACCTCACAGGGTGTTTGTTGTGAGGGGGGAAGGGCAAGGAGATTGTAAGCCCCTTTGAGTCTCCTTCAAGGAGAGAAAGGGGGGACATAAACACAAACTATTATTATTATTATTATTATTATTATTATTATTATTATTATTATTATTATTATTATTATTATTATTATTATTATTTTATGCTATGTGGCAATTTAACTGTGGTTGTATTTGGTGTGTTCCATATAGCCTGCTTATTTGCTGGAATTGTACTCTATCCTTCTAGGGCATGTTGATTCTGAAGAAAGTTCCCAGGCTGAATTTGTTCAACTTCCAAATGCTCTGTGGAGCACTTGAATTGGCCATGTCAGCTATGGACATCAACATGTAGAATATAGGCCAGTGGCACGGGTGCCAGAGGTGGCACTCAGAGCCCTCTCTGTGGGCACACGCAGAGTGCCCCCCCCCCACATCTAGGCTGGCCTGGGTCGCTGGGCTCGATTATTAGCATTAAACCTAAGACCCAGTTTTGGGGAAGTAGTGTAATTAGTAATTTAGTCAAAAATTAATGAGCTGGTTCCAAATGTACTGCGCTTCTCAGATCATCCCCAGTGCCAAACTGCTCATTTTCTCTTACTTTCTCATACTTATTGGCATTTTTCTATATAGAGAAGTAACTAACACACTGATCAAAAGGGTAAAAGATATATGTTTATTAGGGAGGAATCTTTAGGATAAAAAAGAGGGGAAATATGGCATGTTGCTACCTTTCTTAGCTAGGAGTCTCTTACACTAACTTCAGGGAAAAATCAGGAAATTAGACTTGAGAGTATCACTCTAAAGACAGACAAGAGGGTGACACAAAATGACAGAGGTCACTAACCTTACACACTATCCAGCTGACCACTTGTCCACCCTCTGCTGGGTCTTCTTTTCCATTCCTTTGCACTATAGGCATTGCTACTGCAAACCAGTGATGTAGGTATAGATATGGGGGGATTCGAGGGCAAGGCCATGCCCCCACCCTCCCCGGGGGCATGGCCACACCTCCCCAAGCCCCGCCCCTGTCCTCAGTACTTATAAAAGCAGCTCTCTGAGGCCAGGGACGGCAGACTCCCCTGCCCCACCCGCCCCGCCCCTCCACCGGCTGGGCTCCCAGCTGGTAGCCAGCAGTCCCTTCTCCCTCCCCTCCAGGCAGAGGTGTAGCTAGGGAAAATAGAGCCCGGTGCAAAATCTGAGATTTGCGCCCTCCTCCCATGGGCGGCTGCTGTGATGCTGCAATCCACCCCCACACAGCATCTCTTTCAATGGTGTTTAAATTAAGGAGCCCAGATTCTCCTTTTAAATCAATCTTAAAAGGAGAATCTGGGGTCCCCAGTTAAAACAACATTGAAAGTGATGCTGTTTTGGGGTGGATTATCCCCCCCCCCTAAATCAGCATCACTTTCAATGTTTAATCTGGGGACCTCAGATTCTTCCTTTAAATCCATGTCGAAGGGGTGGATGTAAAAGAAGAATCTGCGGAAATTTGGGGGGGGGGGTGCCTGTGGTCAGGGGTGCAATTGTTAAGCTAGCAGCACCACACTTTCAGGGTATCTTTAGGAGACTATTCTGATGATATCACCTAGGTCTAGTGAAGTTTGATTCAGGGGGTCCAAAGATATGGACCCTTAAAAGGGTAGCCCCATCTACTATTAGCTCCCATTGGAAACAATGGGGATGGGGCACCCCCTTTAGGGGTCCATAACTTTGGACCCCCTGAACCAAACTTCACCAAACCTGGGTGGTACCATCAAGAATGTCACCTGACGATAGCCTGAAATTTTGGTGTCGCTAGCCTAAAAACCGTGCCCCCTGCAGGCCAAAAACCAAAAACTTTAAAATACAAAAAACCCACAAACGGGGGGCAGAGCTTTGGATATGCAATGGGGGGGTTTGAACCCAAGAACCCCCCCTTACCTACGTCCTTGCTGCAAGCACTATTTATGAGCTACCAAACCTAGTTAGTGTATGTATGTGTGTGTGTGCGCGTGTGTGCGTGTGTGCTCACGCACGTGCATGTATACATGTGAACATACACACAATGGGCTGGTAATCATAGGTGACAGGAATCCAAAAGTAGAAAACAAAGCAGAATCAAAAACTGCTGGCAGATTTGAACAGGAGCATGAAATGAAGCAGGAGAATGACTCAGATTTTGTGAGGACAAGAATTTGTTCATTGAAAACACATTTCAGTTAACTAAATAGACAATGGTACACATGGACCTCACCATACAATCAGTATAGAAATCAAATAGATTACATAATTGGAAGCAGAAGATGGAAAAGCTCAATTAACTGTGCTAAAACAAGACCAGGAGCCAATTGTTGTACAAACCATAAATTGTTAATATCTAAAATTAAATTAAAGCTGAAGAGAAACATCAGAACATTCATAGTGCCAAAATACTATCCAAGCAACATTCCTGAAGAGTTTAAAGCTCATGTAAATAACATATTTGCATTACTATGTTCATTTTAATGTAAACCAGAAGAACTATGAGTTAAAACTAGAGATATTATCAGAGAAGAATGTGCAAAGACTATTGCTGTAGCCAATGAAAAAGCCTTGATGAATGACTGAGGAAACTTAAAATTGCTAAGGCTGGCAGCAGCAGGGAATGAGGAAATCCCAACATGGGATGGATAGACTCTATAAAAGAAGACCAGCCCTGTCCTAAGAGCTGAAGCTATTGGGTCTTGGGTCCTCATCAATGGAGTCTAGAAACCAATATCACACCAATTAAGTATTGCAAATTACATATGGCGAGATACAGCAAGCTCAGACAAAGTTGGTACTGGAAATCACGGGATGGGGTTAAACTTATGCAAAGTGCTGCAGTTTGGTGGATGGGCTGTAAGGCTTGTGGGTCATCAGTGGCGCATTCCTGCCCTATAACTAAACTTTTTTGGCTTTTGAAATTTCAAAACTGAAATGAAAAGTCCAGCTGCCAGCCACTAACTGTGAACTCCCTCCAGCCAGCTGTTGGCGTTTCAAAAAGGAAATGACACCCCTCTGAAATCTGCTGCCAGAACTCATTGCTTTGCATTTGTGTTAAGGCCAGCTTGGAGCAATATGTAGTATAATGCTGAGCTGGGAATTGTGTATAAAGGAAGGAAGAGGAGTCTCATTACAACAGGTGCTACTTCCTAATTTTATCAATTTCTCTGTTACCATAAAGTCTAGAACTTTTCTATTAAAAAATAAAGCTGAGATTCTCAGTGTTCTAAGTGTGACACCAGAGCCCCTTCCACACACGCAAAATGATGCATTTTCAAACCACTTTCACAACTGTTTGCAAGTGGATTTTGCCATTCCGCACAGCTTCAAAGAGCACTGAAAGCAGTTTGAAAGTGCATTATTCTGTATGTGCGGAATGAGCCCAGGTTCCACTCTATCTGTGTAGACAAAACTCAGTGAAGGAACCTAAGTCCTCTGAGATCAGGGGAAGAAAAATTGTGGCTAAAGATCTAAGCTCCAGTTCTTAGTCTTTATTATTTTTGATGAGTGGTATTGCTCTGTCATACCTGGAGCCTTCCTTTGAAAATAGTAGCCCATGTCATAGTCTTGTTAACATCTAAGCATACAGAACACTATCATTTGATGTCTTCCTGTCATGATGCAGCAGATATTTCCAATCAAACAGGGAACATGACGTACTACTTAATTTTGTAGAAAATACTGTAATTTAGCAGTACAAAAAAAAAGGATATAGCCTATTATCAATAGCAGGTACTTCAATCAGATTTCTTGTTAGATGAAAAGAGAATTATTTTTCTAAAAGAATCTGGGGAAATTTGGGGTCACCAGTCTCAGGGTAATTGATATTCCTGCTGCTAGGCTGGCACTAAAAAGTCTCTTCTGTGCTTCACTTCACATCCAGGCCCATCAGGAAGAATCCTGGCTGCTTTTATCTTCCCTGCAATCCTTGTTCCTATTTTTAGACCCACTGGCTTGATGCAAGGAAGTCTCTCCCATCTGTCTTTGTCATCAGGCCCAAATGCTTTTTGTTGACATTAGCAATCAAATGGTGGCTGCAAAGCAGAAGCCTGGACAATTAACTGACTGACTGAGCAGGATCGCTAGGTCACTGCCTCGGCTTTGTTTTCTGCAGGCTTGTGGCCTTTATTCATGACTCCTGCGGCAAGGCTTACCTGACATGGAGATGGGGAATATTTGTAAAAGCTCCTGAGGTGTTATGAAAACATCAAGTGCCCCTTCACAAATGTGTACATAAGAAATTATTATTTAGGAATTTGCATATGACAGAGACTGCCAAAAATATACACAAAAGCAAATTGTTCAGCTGTTCTACAGTGAGAGATGTATTTCCTTGTTTAAAATAGTAATATCCTTTTTTATATTTAAAGTGGCTTACAGTAAATACATGTTAAAAGATAATCACAAAATACATTAGTGGTAACACAGCAATACCACTGTGCAGCAGATACACTGCTAAACTTGAACCAGTGATACATGTTCAAATTGTTGTTCAACAATTTCATTAACCAGGAGATTCTGAAAGATTCATTATCTTCCAGCCTAACTTCCCTTGTGAGGACAAAAATGTGAGAACCCATTTTTTTTGCCTAGAGCTTTCTAGAGAACAGTTGAGAAAACAAATATGATTATAATCATATTATCTATATATCTAACAATGTGTGTCCCCTCTCTGCTGATACCTAAATCCACAGATGAAGGCACACCCACACTAAATAGTTATCCCCCAGACTTTCAGAAAATCTGGGGGGAAAACCACATACATATATGCCCCCCAAATAAAATTGGCAGGGCTGGCGTCATTTACCTTGGTAGAGCTGGCTGTGGCAGACTCCAAGAGCTGCTCCAGCCTCAGTTTTGGGCAGCTGCTCCAGGTCTGGTCTTGAAGGCGGCAGATGCCGAGAGCTGTTACAGGGTCTATCCTGACAGATGCTGAGAGTGGGCACAGAGAGTGGCAGCGGCTTTTGCAGGGTTGTTTTGGCCTTTGAGAGAATCCTTAGGGCCAGGCCTGGCAGCAATCACTGGGTGGCTGGATACCACACACTTGCATGACTTACTTAGGCCCAGGGGCATACTGCCCTAGGGACATAGGGACACCCATGTCCCCACCACATGCCTTTCGGTCAGACTTTCAGAAGCCAGCCTGCACAGAGGCCGGGAGTGGGGCCTGGGCTCAGGGCGTGGCTCGAGGCGTGGCTACACCCCAAGCACCTCCCCCAAGTGAGGGGGTGCAGGAGTGGGGGGGCACCTGGAGAAGGAGTTGTCTCCAGGCGCCATTTTCCCCGATACGCCTCTGCCTAGGCCTATTGCAATTAATTAGCATAGCAAATGATAGGGCAGAGATGTGAGTGAGTTGTTTTGCAGAACTTTACTAGGTAACAAAGTAAATATAGGAACAGCAAACTCTATCCATCCAAGTCTTCAGTCTCAGTATCTGTGCAGACTATCTGTGCCTGTGTGTCTGTCTCTCCTCTTTTGCTGGGAGAAGGGGAGATCTTTCCAAATTCTGATATGATTCAAGGCATATGACTTCCAAAATTAACTCTTGCTTGATTGAATGAAGCAAGCACTTGTAAAATCCTAACAGACTAGCTGCTTGCTATTGTTCAACAGCAGCCACCCTACGAAAGCCAATGTGGCAGAGCAGTTAGAGCTTCATAGTAGGGCCTGGAGAACCTAGCATCAAATCACTAGTCTGCCTTGGAAGCTCACTGAGTGATGCCAATCACATACTTTCAGCCTATCCTACTTCACAGGATTGTTGTGAGGATAAAAAGGAGGAGAGGAGAATCATGAAAGTGGAAAAAGGCAGGTTATGAAGTAAATAAATAAAAATATATAGCTGAAAATGGAAGGCAGATAAAAGGTAGTTTGGTGAAAGGCTGAGAAGGAGAGAATTGGGCAGGCAAAGGGAAAATAATAAAATTATATAGGGTGGGCATTCAGGGGTAAGTTAAGTGTCCCCTATAAGTTGTTGAGGCAGTAGTTTTTAACTGGGCATAGTTTTTGGGGGCCATAGGTTTTCTTAATAGAAGCTGGTGGGGAGGTGGAGATTAAGACAAAGGGGTAGCTAAGAGTAGGTTGGTTATTAGATGGGAAAGAAAGAAAGAAAGAAAGAAAGAAAGAAAGAAAGAAAGAAAGAAAGAAAGAAAGAAAGAAAGAAAGAAAGAAAGAAAGAAAGAAGTTATGGGGGCTTTCAGGGAAGGGAAAGAGGAAATAGTGGAGGAGGGAGAAATAAGATGAACCCCTCAAGTCCTTGTGGGTTCCCACTTGTTCATAATAATAGGCTTCTCTTATTAACTATGATCATTCTCTGCCTAAATGAGTGCTTGTAAAATGCTGAAGTGCTCAGCTAGCTCAAGATGTTTTGTCACTCTAGAGAAAACAAAATTATTCCATTTACCTCCCTAAGCATCAGCGTATTCTGGACAACAAAATGTCTGTTTATCAAGGTAATTCCAGAGGGTGATGGTAGAAGACTGTGTGCATAGCTTTTATACTTCAGAGTCTTGCAAAATTCTGTCTTCCATGCTATTTAATATTTACATGAAGCTGCTAAGAGACATTATTCAGGGATTTGGAATAAGTAGCACCAATATGTTCATGACACAACACTCTTACTTTTCATTAAATTCAGGCAAGTTGTGGACATTTTCAACAGTTGTCTAGAGTCTGTAATGGGCTTAATGTGAGCCATTATGCTCACAGTTAAGCCCAGGTAGCTCAGTTTAAACCAAAATAATGTTGATTGATGGTTGTAGCTGACTGAAGTTTTATGATTCAGCCTGTATTAGAAGTTTCACTCCCACAAATGAACCAAGTATTTTGCTTGAACATGTTTTTAGATGTACCCTTTCAAATTTAAATCCAGATGTTGTCTATTACATGATTTTTGTTATATGCTTTATGAAGAGTTGCTTATAATGGTAGTTTGCAAATTACAATTGTTTCAGAGCACCACTGTAAAGCTGTTTGTTTAGAAAGGAATATAACTTATTGGGAGAGTCCAGTCCAGTCCAGTCCAGTCCAGTCCAGTCCAGAACCTTTAATAGGCATATAATCAAGAAAATGTCAAACATTTCCAGATAGATTAAAAATCACTCATTGTTACAATGTAAAACACACCTTAAAAATACAGCAACTGCTTCCAAAATTTCTACATTGGAACTGTTCAAGAGCTTAAACATTTTTCTTTTATCGAAGAATAGTGTGAATCCTGTTGGTAACAGTGCCCACAAGTCAGCTCTAAAGTTGTTATACTTTGAACAATACAACAAAATATGAGAAATTGAGTCCAATGCATAGGGACAGTACCGGCAGCAACATTTGTTATATGGAATATTGAGAAAGCGCCCTTGGAGATAGACTGAGGGAAAAGAGCATCTTGCTCTGGTTATGACCCATCTACTCTTGTAATCAACTAGTTGTTCCAAATATACAGCCAAGCTTGTTTTCTGGGGAATAATCCCAAGGTATAGCGGGGAGCAAGAGATTGATATTCCAGATCATATAGTCTGGTCTTTAGACGGTGATAAATTTCTGTGGCAGTAAGCATATTCTGAGACTCCCATGAAAAACCCAAGGAGATTTTTTTTCTCAATACGCAACCACCATTTCGAAAGCTGGAGCTCCCTCATTTCTAGCAAAGTTAAACTTTCCAGATCTGAACAGAAACCTAAACGCGATAGCTTCAAAACTTGAATGTTATAGCCCATGCCCTAGTTTCTAGGTAAATGCTGTCCTGATTCCCAAGCAAAGAGACACTGTAAGGGACACAAGCGTGGGATGCCAATATATCTTATTCAGAAAATTTGAAGTTGAACACGTTCCAAATTCTGAATTGCCCAAGCTTGGATCCAGAAACGTGGGGATTACCTCATACAGAAGGTACTGAACCACCTTAGCATTAAATACCTTCAGTGCTGCTGGGATGAACCTACCACCATGGATGTTGAAAAATTTCAATACTGCAGCAGCCTTTGAGAGTGTTATTCCTATGAGTGGTCCAGCTTAGTTTAAAATGAAATGTTATTCCAAGGTATTTGAACAATTTACCTTGGTATTTGAACAGTTTAACTTGTTCAATGTCTGCCCCTTGGATGGACCATCTCATGGGTCTATAGGTGTTAGAGAAAACCACTACTTTGGAATTCACTGGGTTAATAGCCAACCTATTGTTTTGACAGTATTCATCTCATTTGATCACCAAGTTTTTAAGACCTGACCTAGTTCTTGATAGCAGAGCTGAATCATCAGCATATAAAAGGGTAGATAAAGGAACACCATTCAGATAGGGGCTGTGAGGGTTAGAGCTGTTCAAAGTGGAAGCAAGATCGTGCAAAAATAGATTGAACAGCACAGGTGCCAGCACGCATCCCTGCTTTACCCCCTGCGAGACCGATATTTTAGGTGTCAGAAGGCCTGAAGGTGTACACCTTACCTGCCTATTCCTTACCTAATTAGTAAGAGAAGCCTGGGTTCTATGGCCATAGCCATAGAATTTAATTTAAGCCATAGCAGTGATCTATCTACAGAATCAAAAGCCCTCTTAAGATCTATAAAGGCTACGTATAGGTTAGAGTTCCCTTTATGAAGGTATTTAGTAACAAGTACTTCCAGCGTCATGCAGGGTCTATGGTGGATTTTCCTTTTGTGAAGCCAATCTGGTCCATTCCTATTGGCTTATTAACCCGGATCCAGTCCAATAGACGATTCAGCAAGAACTTGGCAGACAATTTGCCTGAAACAGACAGGAGTCTGATTGGTCTATAATTAGAGGGGAGATTACGATCACCCTTTTTAAACAATGGTATAATGGTTGCATTTGCCCAAATTGAGGGCACTGAGCCAGAATCATTCACTGTAGTGAAAAAGGAGGCTAACAGTGGGGCCCACCAATTGGGAAAAGCTTTATAGATCTCTGCCGGGACTACGTCAGGATCCGGAGCCTTGTTGGATTTAAGATCTTCAATTAGTGGTATAATATCCTCTTCTACTACAGGAGGCCACCTGGGGATATCATTAGGCAAAGGAGGCTCAGTCCTGAGAGTGTCTGGGTTCCCATTATTGAAAATGTTGCAGAAATAGCTATACCAGATTGAGGGGTCAATAGTATGGGTGATAACAGTAGAAGAGCACAATCTCCTGGCCACAAGATGCCAAAAACTCCTAGTATCGTTGGAAAGGGCTGCCTGTATAAAATGCTTCCATTTCTCATTAGTTTGTTTATAAAGGCTTTCGTGGAGAGCAAGCGAAAATTGCCTCTTTAACACAAAATACTCAGTGGATAGCGTATTTAAACCTAACTGTTGAGTTCTAAAAAATATTGTTCACATTTGTTCTTTTATAAGCCTACAATCTTCCGAAAAAAGAAATGAGCCAGTAGAAATTTCTCGAGATGATCCTATTTTAGCTGGAACAGCTAGGGCATCTATTAATTTTTTCAAGAGGGCTTCAAAATTGCCAATACATTCAGCTGGAGAACAGGGTGACATAAGGCATGTCTGAGTGACAACATAGAGGGACTAAGCAATCGAGAAGCAGTTTCAGATTCAGTTACCTTATTCCACCTAATTTTATGTGGAAGAGAAGCTGGACTACTACCACAATTTGAGTTCGGTATTGGGAGAGTTAGCATGGTGTGGTGGTTAAAGTGTCAGACTGGGCAACTCAGGTTCAAATCCCCACTCTGCCATGGAAACCATGGAAACTTGCTGGGTGATCTTGGGCCTGTAACATACTCTCAGCCTTGACCCTGACAAATATTTGGAAGGAATACGAGGTGCATAGCATGGAGGCGAGCAATGGCAAAGCACCTCTGAACATCTCTTGCCTTGAAAACCCTGTGTGGTCACCATAAGTTGGTTGTAAGTTGACAGTACTTTACACACACACCTTGTAGATAATTAAAGTGTTTCTCAAGCTACCAATTTGTTTCCAGACGTAGTTAAAATATTGGTACTTACCATTAAAGCCCTAAATAGTCTGCCATTAGGGTATCTGAGGGACTCCCATAGGAACCTGTTTGGTTAAAAAGTTCCTCAGAAACCTGCTCTGTGAGTCCCCATCATCAGTGATAAGGCAGGTGCCTATCAGAGACATGGGGGGTCTTTTTTGACACAGCTCCTTAGCTGCGGACTGTCACTTCCCATACTCATTTGCCCTAGTTCCTATGTTTCTGGGTTTTAGGTGCCAAGTGAAAACTTTTGCCAGGGTAATGTCATTTTTTCTGCTTTGTTCTGCCAGTGGTTCTGGCAGCTTTATTTGGGTGCTTCTTTTTATTGGCTGATTTTATCTATTCTGCTGTTTTGTGATGCATTTTCAAAAATGACTGTAAACACCAGGAGAGCTTTATGTATTGGTAAAAATATTAATATTGTTGCTAAAAAAATAAATATCGCAGCACCAGTCCTGTCAGATAGGCCAAAGCCTGGAGAACTAAGGAAAATCTTTTTTCCCTAGGAGTCAAAATGCAATATGGAAAGGGA
Source organism: Sphaerodactylus townsendi (assembly GCF_021028975.2). Lineage (NCBI taxonomy): Eukaryota > Metazoa > Chordata > Lepidosauria > Squamata > Sphaerodactylidae > Sphaerodactylus > Sphaerodactylus townsendi. The sequence continues at coordinate 121,985,255 of NC_059425.1, read as the reverse complement.
CAAGAAAATGAAGAGATAGTGCTGTTGCCCTCGTGGTTGTGACTATTCATACACACACATATATGTGTGAATGTACATATATGAGTGTGTTTGGATACCATTACTGCTGTGCATTTTCTTCTAGGAGACTATAAGCCAAAGTAACACACACAGTAGCTCTTTTCCTGATGACTATTTTAAATTGTTAATTTTATTTTTTTACTATCACTAATTGTTTTATTCACCTCTCATATGTATTTTATATATTTCTCAATTTGTCTTTTTATATCTATGAACTTGTATTTTTTTGCTATTTATGCCAATAACAGTGTGATTGGATTGGATTGAATTGGAGTGTGTTTTGATATGTAGACAGATAGATAGTTTAAAATATTCTTCTGGCCTAGACAAGCTATTGGTAGATGTTATGGAAAATGGAAAAGGTTACCTGCTATACCCTGTTCAGCATAAAGATAATAGGAGATTTGTGAATTCATCTGTCACTTCCTGGACCATCTTTGTTCTAGAATGCTCTGCTTGGGTCCTACTTGGGTCTTCCGTCTCATAGTCTCCTGGTCCCAAAAGACACTAGGGACCCAAACAAATGTTACGTCTAGAGTTCAAAGACAATCCAAATGAAGGGTGGATGAATTCACAAATATCCTGTCATCTTTATCAGAAGCAGGGTATAGTCACTCTTCTATATAGCTGCCTTTCTTTTTTTCCCTGAATTTTTCACTTTGAGGTGGATGACTTAGCTCACAAATTAATGTAGCTGCTTGATGTTTCTACTAGTGATTCAGTCAGCAATTCTTATTTCAAAGGATAGCACAATGCTGTACTAGTCCTGTGCCTCAGTGCACTGCCAACATAATTGTCTCTTCCACCCCTTTGAAAATCATGAAGAATCACTTGTATGAGTTGGCATTGTTTGTGAATTCAAAAGCACTGTTTGAAGCAATTCAGCTCAGAAGCATCACAATTAGTAGCACTGGGGTGATGGGGGAGGTTTTATGAACATGTTTCTTCTCTAATGAGCCTCAGCCAGGATCCAGAGGGTCCCCCATCGGCGCGCTTCCTGCTGCAGCTCTCCCATGACCCTGGAAGCTCAGGAGATCTCCCAGCACAAGGAGCTGTTCTGGGAAAGTACAACAACAACTGTACTCCACATGTAGATGGGCCCTTATGGATCCAGGAGACAACACTGATGTATTTCAGTTTCATTCAAAACAATGGAACTGAGGTTATTACAAATTAATGTGCTGCTATTATGGCTGTGAGGTTGGCATTTACTATAGCTGGCAGTTGGCTGGCAGCTGCTGTACACTGTACAGTTGTTGGGATGTTCAACATAAGCTTACAGTCAGTAATAGCTCTCTGATACGTGTACTCATATTGTTAATCTCATTCATACATTCCTTTTAGGTATGCAGTCAACCATTTTAGCAATTAATTAACTTCATTTAGAGGCCCCCCTTCTTTCCAGTGGGACCCAAAGTGGCTCACAACAGTCTCCCCTTCTCTATTTGATCCTCAAAACAACCCTATGAGGTAGGTTAAGCTACAGGTATCTGATTAACCCAGATCTCTCAGTAAGTGTCCATGGTTTAGTGGGAATTTGAACTGGGGTCTCCTGGATCTTCATCTGACACACTAATCACTATAACATATGGGGTCTGCAAAAAACATAAACAACTCTGGCGGTCAGGATAGTGTCACTGCTGCACTGCCTCCTTAGGACTTCCAGGTGGCATAGGAAGGCAGCCAACACAAAGAAAACCACAGCCACCCAGAAAGTCCTTTATGGAGTTATACCACCCATTCAGGTGGTATAACTCCAAGGCCCTGACTGAAACACTCCCAGCACTAAATCCCAGGTGAAGCCAACTAAAGTCAGCTCAACCCCTGGGAATGTGCTGGACTGCCCCCCACTGCACTGGCGTCTGCTTGAACACCAGCATAACTCTGCAGCGGTGCCCACTTCTGGGTTTAGCCAATGGAACTGTGAGGTGGCCAGATGCCAACGCATTTGCTCTCTCTGTCAGTGGGGGTGCTCCTTATTTTGGCAGAAGGAGGGGGCAAATGTGTTGGTGCACACAACTCCCAGAAGCTGTTTTGTGCCCCCCTCCCCCATGAGAGCCAGCATGGTGTTGTGGTTAAGAGCAGATGGACTCTAATCTGGAGAACTGGGTTTGATTCCCCACTCCTCCAGATGAGCAGTGGACTCTAATCTGGTGAACTGAATTTGTTTCCCTACTCCTATATTATATGGAAGCTCTGGCTCATGTGGACCTTGAGCAAGCCTTCACAGTTCCTTAGGAACTCCGCTTTGGCCCTCCCAACCTCACCTCACCCAGTTGTTTGCCTTAAGTGTTTGCTTGCAAGCCCCTTTGCAGGTCTCCCTCTTTTCTTACAGGAGAGAAAAACAGGACATAAATCCAAACTCTTTTTCTCTTCTTCTTTGCATTGGGCCAATACTCTTCATCTTATAGGCTTATACCATAGCATCTGCAGTTCTTTGATGTTCTTGTGTTTAGAAGAGTTTGGATTTATATCCCCCCTTTCTCTCCTGCAGGAGACTCAAAGGAACTTACAATCTCCTTGCCCTTCCCCCCCTCACAACACCCTGTGAGGTAGGTGGGGCTGAGAGAGATCCGCAGAACTGTGACTAGCCCAAGGTCACCCAGCTGGCGTGTGTGGGAGAGCACAGGCTAATCTGAATTCCCCAGATAAACCTCCACAGCTCAGACAGCAGAGCTGGGAATCAAACCCGGTTCCTCCAGATTAGATACATGAGCTCTTAACCTCCTACACAAGCTCTTAACCTTTTAACCTGCACGCTACAGATTTTTTCCTATTACTTGCTGGATTTTTATTTCTCTTGAGCATATATTTTTATAGCCACCCTTATGAAGAAGGTCACGGGCCATCTCCATAAGCTCCTTCCATTAAGTGCTATATGATAATCTATCAGACACTACTAAACATAATTATCTGTCCAGCCTAATTAAATATAGCAGGAGCATAGCCAAAATGTCAAGTACTTTTAGTAATGGTGTCATCTACTAAAGTGCACATTACGATTGCTTTGGGCTTTCTCCTTTACACAAATGTGAATTTGATATTATTTAGTTCATCCTCTCTGTAAAGATTTGTAATTATACAGGACAAATAGGAGCTTTCATGTTTGAAGTTGTACCTGTGAAAAACAGGCAGAAGAGCCAAAGCAACGTGAGAAACCCCCCCCCCTTCCCCCATCCTACTCTTGTTTCTTAATCCATAGGCTGTGCAATGCTTTCAAAACAGGCTTGCTTTGCCAGAAAGAGTTTCTTATGAAAAGGCAAATAATATAGTCTGCACCATGCCTTAGGAGAGGAAGCGTCATCACAGGAAGGGTTGAATGGCTCTGAAGGTTATTAAATCTTCACTCCAAGACATGATTGCCCACATATCATTCATCCCCACACACCATACAAAGGTTAACTCATATTAGCCTGTTGCAAGGAGAGAGTGTGAGCACGCAAAGTGCACCAGAGACGTTCCTGAGTGGCTCAGAGCAGGTAGCTGTGGATTACTTAGAAAAACAACTGAAACCACAGACTGCAGAGCTCTAAGGAAGGAGTGGAGGGATAGTGATGCATGCTTCGATATAGCAGGTCCAAATTATACCTGAAAAATACCTTATAACTATTTTGGGAGTATGGTCAGGATTCACATAGATATTTAAGAATCACACAGATACCAATGTATCAGTACTGAATATTTTGAAAAGCTCCAAACTCCCCCCCCAAATTAGCAGGTTTCCCAGGCAACAGGAAAGAGGGGAAGGAAGGTAGTTCTCACAGGTAAATAGGATAACACATTAGCAGGAGTTTGCCATGTTGTTTCTGGTGGGATTCTCTGGTTTGACATTGGTTCTGTTGGGGTGCTGCCACATTGGTCAAGGGTTCTGCTTGGCTTCTGTGGATTTTGACATTGGTTCTGTTGTGCTTGCAGCCATGCCCCCCATGCCTGCTTAAAGTGGTTTGATTTGGACTGTCTGGTTTGACATTGATTGTGTTGAGCTTGCCCCACTGGCCTTTGGTTCTGCTGGGATTCCATAATTTGATATTGGTTTTGTTCACATTCGGAAGCTTTTGGCCAGTGGTTGCTTGCTCTTGTACGTTTGGCTATTGATTTTGCTTGGGAAGAAACATGGAATTTAGGGTGGACCATCTGACATGGACAAGACTCCCAGGCCTTTAATGTTGTGGCTCCAACTCTGCAGAATGGAATCCCTGAAGAGGTCAGGGAAGGAGCCCTCCTTGGAGATCTTTAGGGGATAATGCAAGGTCTGCCTGTTTGCTAGGGCTATTGAGGAAGTCTAAATTGGAAGACATCTTTTACAGGGTGGAAAAAGAGGGTTGGGGTTTGTTATTTTATTTTTGATTTGCAGTTGTAACAGTGTTTAACTATTATTGTGAGCCCCAAGAAAAGGCAGCATATAAATGTTTAAATAAATACATTTTCCCCATTGGAAGCAGTGGAGGATTTCTGGGGGCATTTTGTTCAGGGTCCCATAGAACTGGACCCTATGTGCCAATTCATTTGAAACTTGGTAGACTGGTAGCAATATGCTGCAGTTTTGCTCAAAAATACCTAATATGGAATAATAGACCTGAATAATTTTGGAATCTCCCCCACCAAACAATTGACTCTGGATACACAGAATACTTATAATTATGCCCTCCCTGAATTTTAGATCCAACAAATACTGGTCAATTCCCCACGCATGATAAATCACATGATACTCACGTGGAAAAACACATATTTATCCAACCCTCCCCACGAGCAGGTCTCTGAATGCACATTCATCCAGGTTCTGTCACTCCTTCTCCACCTTACCACACGTTTTTCCAGAACCTGCTTCGATGTACAACTTTTTCAAAAAGCACGCAGCAAAGCAGGATGGTGGGGAGGATCGGGGTTTGAACGCAGATTTGTTTTCCCACCGTAGGGAGTGACATAGGGGATTCCAGCAAACACCAACCAATGGGAGGTGGCAGGCTGTGCGCGATGCGCACGCAGCCCTTTTTTAAAAATTCACATTCGCCAAATCCACATGGACACTGAATGATGTGGGACCAGTTTTTGAATGATTTACTGAGAGTATAAACAAGAACTAAACACCATGCCCACATGGACACAAATGGACGAGGTCGCGTGGAAATGGGGCTTTGATTAAATGCTGTTTCCATGTAGCGTTGTTTGGCGCATGCATGTGCCGACATGCCTATGCTAAAAAAATTTTTAAAAACTCCCACCCTGACACAGCACGGCAGCCAAACAGGTCAGAACAGCTGAGCAGTTCACGGATTAGTGGGGAGGGTCGCGTTGTCAGAATGGGTGGTAGATGCACATCCCCTCATGGGAAAATTGTGCAGTGGGGAGGGAGAAACTGGGATGGAAAAATGCAGTTCTGTTTCTGATTGTATCCAGATCGAATTTCCCAGTGGGGAATCGACCACTGTGGGATTTTTCCTGGCGCACTTCCCTAATGGAGGGATAAAGGAAGTTCGGGGATGGGGCGATATAGAAATCGAAAGAATAAATAAGTAAGTAAGTAAGTAAGTAAGTAAGTAAGTAAGTAAGTAGCGCGTAAGAGTAAAGTAGAGCAAGTAGAGAGTAAGCAAGTAGAGTAGAAGTTGGGGCTAATGTTCAGAAGCTGACCTACAGTGAAAATGTAGCTTTCTCTCAGATGACCCAACAGCTGTAGTCATTGACCTCAATGGACATCCTCAGGGGTGTAACTTACTTTAAGATGATATTGTTAGGCTTCTAAATGTGAAGCAAACTTCACGCACTCTGGCTTCACTGTAGGAAATTTCATTGAAGTGTAAATTCACTAATGATTTGCCTCTGGAGTGAACTGGCCATTAAAGCCATCAGTGAATCCCCAACAGGACAATCCTGTGTAGTGGCAGTGTGCACTGCTGCTGTGAATCACCTGTGAGAGGAGTTGGATCTCTTGCCACCGTAAGTCAGCAAGTCCAGTTCTGTGTACACCGGGTGGGTTGCTGACCATTACACAGGGAATAGAGAATTATACTGCTGCTATCATACTGCCCTTATACATTTGGAAAACTATGTACAGTTCTGGATACCACACCTTCAAAAAGGATATTGCTGAGCTTGATAAGATGCAGAAAAAAGCAACCAAAAAGATGAGGGGGCCTAGAACAACTGCCCCATGAAGAGTGGTTAAAACATTTGGGGCTGTTTAGCTTAGAGGAAAGGCAGGTAAAAGGAGACATGAAAGAAATCTGTAAAATTATGCATGGTGTGGAGAGAGTGGGCAAGGAGAAGATTTTATCCCTCATAATATTAGAGCACGGGGCCGTCTGCTGAAACTGAAGGGTGAGAGATTCAAAACAGACAAAGAAAGCATTTCTCCACACAATGTAAAGTTAAATGGCTGCCAAACTGGGAGGCTTTAAGAGGGAAGTGGCATGTTGATAGAGGATAGGGTTATCCATGGCTACCAATCAAAATAGTCATTATGCATACATAGGGCGATTCCGCACACAAGTAAAATAGGTTCGACCCAGTTCCCTGAGAAGGGTACTAACCTAGGTCAAAGCTGTTGTTGTTCCCCACTGCAACCAGCTTGATCCCAGCTCGGAGGGTGGAATCATCCTGTGCCTCTTCGCCACTCCGTTCCGATTGACTACTGTTCTATGGCCATGGTCCGTCTATCCCCACACACGTTATAAAAAAACTGCCACAGGAATGGAGGGACAAAGGTGGCGCTTTTTGATTGGCTGCTTACATTGGTACATGGAAATTGTGCGCCATTTGTGCAACCAGCCATTGCTTTGAATGCAAGAAAGAAGGTGTGGGGGGGAATTAGGTACAATTTTCGCCGAGGTGGTTCTCCAGCTGTACGCATGCCCAAAACACTCAGCTGTGATTGGATGAATGGGATCCTCCAGAGATTCCGCACTTTACTGGAATCAAGCTGAATTCGAGCGTGGTTCCCTGAAAAAGTAGTAGTTCCCAACTGGAGTCGAAAATTTGACTGTTACATGGGGCGAAGCTGGTACAAAACCACGTCGATCCCAGTGGTTGTGCGGAGCACTTAGGTCGAACATTACATTAGGTGCTGTGGAAGACAGGATAATACTGCTGCAGTCGTTTTGTTTGTGGGCTTCCTAGAGGCACCTGGTTGGCCATGGTGTGAACAGACTGCTTGACTTGAAGGGCCACTGCTCCATTCTTGTTTACATGCCTGTTTTTGCCCCCAGTCCAACCCAACATGCTTTGAGTTGTGAAGACTGCCATTCTCTCTCCCATTTCCCTAAAGATGAGAAGGAGCTCCTAGCTAAAATGCTGGAGAAGAAACTGTCCTGTCCCTTTTGGATCACAATGTATGTATCACACATTCCTACATCTCTTCAGCTATGGTTTAGAACCAATGAGGTATTTCCCCCCCTCAGATTTTTAGCATTGAAAGAATTAGAAATCTGCTTCCAGCTTCCAACATCTTTTGTCCAGAAACCATTTTAATTGAAAGGTGTTCCTATACAATGTGAGACCTGGCCTGCGCTTTACTATAGCTGCAGAAAGGGTTGCTATAGAAACCCTACCTGGCTTAGTTAGCGGATCAATGACCATGTCTTTGTCCGGCCCATAAAGGGACATCGTACTCTCACTGCTGAGCAGCACAAGGCAGGCAAGTATGCCCTGAGATCTGTTTCCTAGCATGATTGCCGAGAAAAAAAAATCCAGATTTATGTTTAGGAAGTTACTAAATAATTAGTGTAGACCAGCCTGAGGCAGACCGAGCAAGGTTTTTGTTTTATTCTATTGGCTTTAAAATGTATGTGTCATTCCTGGGATGCTATTGCACTGTGGACATGCAGAAATGTTTGGTATTTAGAGCATGCTTCACTTTCATGATGTGGCTAATGCCACCTAATGTTGAACATCAGAAAGTGTGATCAAGATGACTGAATTGTGCAGCAAGCCACAGTAGCTCTGCAAACATAAATCTGGCATGCAGAATTGTGTATCCAGTAAATTATTATATTGTCAGATGAACAAGGTCTGAATAAACTGAATAAATGAGAACAGCATCTTGAAGAATAGCTGGTGCTTTTTATTGTCAACAGGAGTTGCAAAATGACCTCCTCAGAAAACTGCTGCTCAATTTCTGAGCAAAACTGTTTGCTTTGGCAACAGACCATTGTTATACCAGTGTTCCTCACAGCAAATGCACTGTGCTTTCTAGATTCTCATGGAGCTTTGATTGACGGGACCTCCCTGGTGTATGTTCCCAAAGTGTTTACTATTAAAAATGCACCAGTGTATCAAAACAAATGCACCAGTGTATCAAAACTTATAATGAACATAAGTATGAACCCAGAAAATTTAGAGGCACGCTTGCTCACATTTAGAGTCAAAATTTAGAGTTAAAATTGCTCATATCCATCATTACTTGGACTCTGCAATTAATACAGTTCAATCTTAGCACTATTGTCACTCCCAGCTTTATGGATGCCTTTCAGTTGGTGAGACTCAATACTTCAGGCTGCTTCAAAGTGTATAACTTACCAAATCAGGCCTTGACCTTTACCCTTCTTATCAGTTGGGTTGGGTTGGTTGAATGGGTCTATGACAGGGGTCGGGAACCTTTTCCCCTCAAAGAGCCATTTGGCTCACCACCAAATTTGGCTCACCACCAAAGAGCCATTTGGCTCACCCCCCACCCCACCCACTCGCTCGCCCCCCGTCCGCTCCCCCGCCGACTTGCTCGCTCGCTCGCCCTCCCTCCCCCTGCCCGCTCACCCCCCCGCGGGCTAGAGATGTGCTGGGCGGGCGAAGAGGGGCCCGGCGGCTCAGCCTGCCCGGCCGCCGGGAGAGCGCCCGCCCCGCAAGCAGCAGGGCGGGCAGGAGCCAACGCCCGCGGCGCGGCCTCGCCGGCCGCGGGCTAGAGATATGCCCGCCCTGCTTCCTGCAGGGCGGGCGAAGAGGGGGCCAGCGGCTCCGCTCATGGAGCCGCAGAACAGCGGCGGAAGAGCCGCGGGTTCCCGACCCCTGGTCTATGAGGTAATAAATGCTTCGGAGAAACACAGGGTGTTGTGAGCCACACCGAAGATGTGTCTTGGAAGAAACTAGTTTCATTATTTAGAGTCATTTAATTACAGATTCAGGCTTGGGTTTGGGATGAAAATTATCTAGGTTGCCCTGAGAGACAATTATCCCTAGATGAGAGATAGAGTGTGATCTCTAAACTTTCAGCACTTTAACCTTTAACATCATTGCTGATTTTTTAAAAAAAATCTCGCTTTTCTCTATCTTATTTTTAACAGTTCTTAACCTTCAAAACCAATAGTCATCAATTTATGGGGGTTTTTTTCCTGTTTTGTCTAGCTATACTATCAAAGGCAACCATGGTATCTTTCTGGATTGGGATTTAGGAGAGGCTCCTAGCCACTTCAAAAGATGTTACTTGAAGAACTGTTGCTCATCCTCATGGCATGTATGCTATAAAGTCTCACAGGGATGGTCTTGTTCCACATGCTAGTGGAACGACACTAGTAGATACCATCCAGGGGTTTAAAGGAAGGTATCCCCAATATGTGAATGGCACTCAGCTCTCTTTCCCTACCCATTAAGCCAGGTGGGTCTATGGACATTCTGGACAGATGTTTGGATAATATAATGGGATGGATGAGGATCAATTCAATGACATTTATTTATTATTTATTTATTATTCCACTTTTATACCGCCCTCCCCCGAAGGGACATTCAATCTGAACAGGTGCTGCTGTTTAATTAGTAAAGTTAGCCAGGGAATGAAGAGTGGAAGAGTCAGTCTGTCCTGGAGGACACTGGGTTGCCCCTGAGGGAGAGCAAATTCACAGCCTGCGGTTTACTAGGTCTTGAAGGCTCATGCCTCCTTTGTGTCATATCGCCTTGGCAGATACACAAGCCTCAGGCCTTCCTGTTGAACTATGTTATTTCCCCAGTGAGCCATGCTCTGAGCATATCCAGACAGGATTACTGCAACACAATTTACATGGGACTGTCCTGTAACAGTCTAAAATGTGGCTGTCAGGAGCAAGATACAGTGGTTGTCTCACCCATGTCTTGAAGAATCTGTACTGACTGCCTATTCATTTTTTATTGCTGCTTTTTAGTTTTTTGAGCTCTTATAATATTTTTTTAAACTTCTCCATGATGTAATCCCAAATTATGAAGGCAGGGCTACTTGTGAATTACACAATAGCTTCAGAGGAGGAGATAATTCAGTCATCAGCTGTGGTTTCTTGTGAAGGGCACATGATACTGATGAAATTGATGGGAGAGGACATTAGAATAAATTTGCTCACTTCATAATATTCCCACGATTATTGAGCATTACAGTAAACCAGAACCAAACACACAATAAAGAACTGTAACAATAATCGCTAAGATGCTGTGTGGTTTCCGGGCTGTATGCCCGTGTTCTAGCAGCATTCTCGCCTGATGTTTCGCCTGCATCTGTGGCTGGCATCTTCAGAGGATCTGAAGATGCCAGCCACAGATGCAGGCGAAACGTCAGGAGAGAATGCTGCTAGAACACAGCCATACAGCCCGGAAACCACACAGCACCCAAGTGATTCCGGCCGTGAAAGCCTTCGACAATAAATTGCTAAGATATTTTCTATATTTCTTCAAAACATTTATAAAGGTAACCTCAGTTGCAGACAATCCAACCAATATAAAGTTGCAAGAATAGTAATTATATACAATGAGCTTATAATAGTTTCACAGTTAAAGAAAACCTTTGCATATTTTATAACAGCAGTTTAAACTTGTTATCAGCAAAAGTTCAGCATATATTTACAACAGTATGTTTAATGAACTATCTCATGTTGGCTTGTTTTGTGCAGATTGGGACTTAGGAGTGGACTTCCCCAGACGTCTTTCTCAAAGTTCTTTACTCAGAATTCTTGAAACATCCTTACGTTTTCAAATATCATTTTCCAACTCTTGCCCAAAGGGCTCCTTGGGATCCAGCTGGATCTGCTTCAGGTCCCAGCAACTAAGAAAATGAGTTCAAATGTATTCCAAAGTCCTCTGCTCATTCCCGGTTCTCCTATCACTTAACTGCCCTGCCAGTAACAAGCAATGGCAGCAGAGAAGAGATCAGTATGCCTTTGCATGGAAGTAGGAAGGTGGGAAGTAGGCTTTCAGATCTCCCTTCTTAACATCAGACACTGGCATAATGCCCATTGGGCAAGGTGGGCAGCTGCCCAGGGCATCACCTTGTGGGGGGCATCAAAATGCTGGGTTCGGTTTTGGGTATTTTAGTGGTTTTACATTTTTCTCCAGAGTAGCAGTTTTAGGCTAGCTGCAGGGGAACCTTTAACACTCAAAGAGCCATTTGGACCCGTTTTCCATGGGAAAAGAAAACACTTGGAGCCGCAAATAATTTTTGACATTTAAAAAAGATAACACTGGAAATATTGGGTTTTAACCTTTACTCCGCTCATTCTGAGAAGCTGACGCCTCTGCTGCCTGCAGGGTGGGCAAGGATGGGGCCAGTGGCTCGATCTCCCGCCGGGCCTGTAGGGGACAAACTACCTGGGCTCCAACGTGGGCAGGCGACAGGAAGTCGAACACAAGGCACGGCCCCAGCCGTCAGCGGGCAGTTAGGCACTTCCCACCCTGCTGCCTGTAGGCAAGGAGGGGACCAGCGGCTCGGCTCTTGGAGCCACAGTGCAAGGGCAGAAGAGCCGCAGGTTCCCTACCCCTGGGCTAGCGGCACCAAAATTTCAGCGTATCATCAGGAGACGGTCCTTATGCTACCCCCCCAAAATTTGGTGAGGTTTGGTTCAAGGAGTCCAAAGTTATGGACTCCCAAAATGGGTGCCCCTATCCCCATTGTGCCTAATGGAGTTGAGATAGTGCTAACTTGGTCTCTCTGAATCAAACTGCACCACTGAACTCCCAAGAGCAGTCTCCTGATTTATATCTGAAGATTGTGCCTTCAGAATGCTCTCTTATTCACCCCATTGACAGCAATGCAGAAAACTCAATGCAGAACAAAGTTTCTTGGGCAAATTTCAGGATGTTCTTGCAGGGAGGGCATTCTTGGACATATCAGCACCAAAATGTCAGGGTATCATCTGAAGACTGTCATGATGGCACCCCCAAGGTTTGGTGCAGTTTGGTTCAGGGAGTACAAAGTTATGGACCCTCAAAAGGGTAGATTCCATCTCCTTAGCAAAGAATGTGGGATGGGGTACCCCCTTTGAGGGTCCATAATTTTGGACCCCCTAAACCAAACTGCACCAAACTTGGGGGGGTCCCATTAGGACAGTTTCCAGATCATACCTGACATTTTGGTGCTGATACATCCAAAAATGCACCCCCTGCAGGAACATCCCAGAAATTTGCCCAAGAATTTTTGTTCTGCATTGAGTTTTCTGTATTGCTGTCAATGGTGGTTGCAGGTGGGGGGCGGCACATTTCTGAAGGCACAGTCTCAAAGCTTTCAGGGACTCATCAGGAGACTGCCCTGATGATACCCCCCAGGTTTGGTGCAGTTTGGTTCAGGGGGGCCAAAGTTATGGACCCTCAAAACTGTAGCCCCCATCTCCTATTAGCCTCCCATTGCAAGCCTTTACTGGCACAGACTGGTACAACAATACAAAACTTGGATTAAAAAGCATATACACACAGGAAATGAAATGTTAGGGTCGAAGGAAATCTATCATGTTTAGGTAATTTCCAGGAGAAAGTCTGCCACTATCATATTAGGAGGAGAGATCAGGATTGTCCAACAAGTAGTATAATCTAATTAAAACGGGGAGATCTGGTAAATGTAAGATTCACATACTTGGATCTGATTTCCTTGAATCTGAGACAGTGTAATAATTGGTGGGCCAGAGATTCAACTGAGCCATCACTACATGGGCACAATCTTTTAGCCTTTTCTTGCTTATTAAATCTGCCATGTAACAAGGCAGAAGGCATAACATTAAACCTGGCAAGCATTATGGCTCTCCTTTGAGCAGGGTTTATTAAGCAATACAGGTAGTGTGCCAAGTGGCCCTGTTGAAATGGGAGAGAAAAATACAGGGGGGAGCATGTTTTCTTGGCTGCGGTAATTAGGGTAGAGAACTCTCTATCCAATAGTTGACCTTTTAATTTTCTATAAGCTTCTGAATAGGACAAAGGGCAAAGTGAATCCACTGACAGTCCAATAGAGGCCATTCTTTCTTCAATTATGGAAAACCAGGGGTTGGAAGGGGTGTCAGAGAGCAGACGGTGGACCAGGGAATTACAGTCCGAGAGAAAATGAATTTGCAGCCAGAATCTAAAAGCCCTCAGCCAAGTGGCTGATTCCAAGGAGTTTTGACCTAACTCCAGACAAAGGGCTGCATAGGGCACACAATTTGGGGATTAGCTCCCATTGGAAACAATGGGGGATGGGGCACCCCCTTTGGGAGTCCATAACTTTGGACTCCTTGAACCAAACCTCACCAAACTTGGGGGATAGCATAAGGACAGTCTCCTGATGATAAGCTGAAATTTTAGTGCTGATATGTCTAAAAATGCACCCCCTGCATGCACCAATGCCCTGGTGCAAAAAAAATTTGGTCGTGGTGAAGTGGCTGACCATGGGGAGGGGGGCATCCAACTCAGGTTTTGCCCAGGGCTACAGTTTGCCTCGTTACGCCCCTGACATCAGATGCTGTGGCTATTATTTCCGGGTCGTTGAATGAAGAGGGAAGTAGGGACAATGTTAATGGGCTCATGGAACGGGATAGGGTCATTGCAAAGTCCTCATGGATTCATCAGGGTTTCCACATTTGAAACAGCATGATTTATGGAACCCAGCTTTAAACTGAACTCAAGGAAATTCACCCACCTGTAGCAGAAAGTCCCACTGGGCAGTATCCTATCAATTCATTTGCAGAATGGTGTAGTTTTCCTGCATTCCTCTGAATTGCTGCAGATCTTGCTAAGCCCTAGAAAGAATATTTCCATGGGCTGGGACCTACAAAGGTGGGCAGGTGGGGACAGGAATAAGAAACAACAAAGATTGCTCCTTTTCCTTCTTCTGCAAACACAGCTTCACTGAGAGGAGAGGGAATTATCCTTCCTCACTCCACTGTGACATGGCTCTGCATTGATCCTGAGACCCCTAAAACAATCCCTCTGGAAGTCAGAAAGAGCTATAACAATACAGACAATTATTGGGGGGGGGGGATCCATGTGTCTTCCCCTCAGAGGAAGAGGGATGCTACCTGCTGTAAATGATAGTATTATGATGGGTACTTTTTAAGCTGAGGAAATTGTGCCAGTCCTCCTGAAAGCCTTACTGTTGGTGCTGTGACATCTTTTACATTGGAATGTGAACAAAAATGGCTAGAATGCTTCTCTATGCCAGACACTCTGAATTCAAAATTTACAACTCGGCTCAAAATATCTTCATGACACAGCCAATTATCAAACTATCTCATTACTTGGTATATCCATAAAAACGATTGAACAATTTATTCTCCAATGCAAAACACTAATTGCAGTAATGGAAGAAAGAAGTGTTGTTTTGTGGTTAGGAAGGGAAACATGTAACAATTAAGCAGTATGATTAATAACTGTAATAACTGAGGAGTGGAAATGTAGTTTTGAATAGCTCTTAATTGGAGGATCCTTCATCAAAGAGCAACCATAACAGTTGGATTTGCACATTCTTTAAATTCAAAGAAATTATCCATTTGAATGGCAGGAACAATTATCCTCAAAATATCACAGTTATATTTTAAGATAATGTATTGCTAAATGAAAGTGAACATAAAAATGTGCACAGCCCTCTACTATTTATAGGTCTCCTCAGGCCCCAGAAAACAAACAGCCCTAGTCAGCCAAATACATACTTTAAAAATCCTAATTATATCAATGGGATAGAGTCACTGAGAGTTACTAGATATTTACTGGCTACTCTGTTTTCATCATCTAACCCTCTGCATACCTTCCTAATCTGATCTCCTAACTCTTCTGGGCACCATCTCTTCAGGCATTATCCCTCATCTTCCACAAAGTCATCAATATATCCTTTTCTAATGTCTCATTCTCCACAAAAGCCGCCCTTGACCCAAGTTCCTCTCAGTACCTTTTCCTCTTTGCTTCCAAACTCCTGGAATGTGTGATACCCTTTCACTGTTTCAGAGTTTATATCCTATTTCTTTCTTGACTCCCATTGTCTTGTTTTCATCCTCTGAAAATGCTCTCACTATAAATCACCTTGCTCACCATATATAAATGAATTTACTTTGGCTTTGCACTCTTGAGGACCTAGTCAAACCATCTTGTTAAAATACAAAAAGGTAAATTTAAGAAAAAAGATTTAATTACATTTTTCAGATATCTTTTAAGAAGACATTTAAGCACACAGACATTGTATTTCCCAATCTTACTTAGAAAATCCACTACAGTTATAGACACATTATTTTTTAGGATGGGTGAATAATATGTTGAAAAGATAATATCCTAGCAATAACAAGAATGAACAACACACATATCCTGGTATCTAAACTGAAATTTAATTGCTATAACATGCATTAGATCAACGGCTGGTTGGTTTACTTGTACTGGTTGAAGGCTGAATATAAGCCATTTTACCACAATGCAGGACTATGGAGACAACATTACAATGAACTTTTAAAGCCTTGCAGTATGGCTGAGTTGTAATAATACTGTATCTGACTAGTAGGTTCAAATAAATCCTTTCAATCACTTGCATGAACTATTTGGTGGAATGTACATGTGGGGAAGCTCTTCAAGGAAACTTGAAAACTTCAGTTGGGAGGAAATGGAGCTCCTTGCCTGATTTTGCATGCCAAAATTGCTCCTATGTTGGCACTGGGAATGTCCCGATGCAATCGGAAGTTTTGCACTGCCCCTGGTGCAGAAGCGTGGCTGCCATATTTCTGCCCCAGAGCCACCCCATGGCATTGGCTTTGCTCCACAAATTTCCTGAACCATAAAGATTGAGGTTATTTTGAAATGCTCCTTTGTTGCCCTTTTTTGTGTAGCACCAGCCATCTGAACAGCCTGCAAGGAGTCATGTGGCATTCTACCTTCCTTGTCTTTTAGGAGTGGGGTCCCTCCCCAAGGGCCTTTCATTAATACTGAGGTCAATCAGTTTAGCATAGCTAATTTTTGATGTTTGGTCAATAGTATTTTTTTATTAAAAAAAGATATGGCAAATACTTGTTTGTGGTATTTAGGTTTCAATGAAATTTTCTAGGTTGGATTTTTTTTTTAAAAAATACCTACACAGTCTTGGAATTGTTTTATATAATTGTTTGGCTCCTGTTGTTTGCTGCCTTGAGGCCTCTGTGGGTAGACATGGTACAAATATTTTAAAACAAATAAAAAATAGTACTACCCAATCACAGGAGGCCTGGTTAACTACTGGTAACTTTGGTTTGGTAAATTGTTGGAGGAGCTTCTTGGACAGGCTCCATGGAGCATTGGCATCACCAAAGTGGGACTGATCATCCAGGCACACAGTATGTATAGTGGTATAATTCATAACATTTGCAAAGAAAACATCCATAAAGTTTGAATTGAAAAGCTTTTTCAGCTCAAAACAGTCATACTGTTTCTCATCATGAAGAAAATGACAAAGTTTAATCTGTCTGAAAACTGGAAGGTGATGGAGAATATTTGCCTATACTCTTTTCACCATAAAGATTAAAGTGTGGTCAGTTTGAAAAAATCAAGAAGTTTTGGATAGAAATACACAAGACAATACAGCAGATAATTAAAGTTAAATTTCCTCTCACTGCAAAAACAATGCTGTTGGGCACACTACCAGAAAAGTTCCCCAAGAATTTGAATGAATATGCTGGTATTTAATAACTGCTGCAAGAGTAACAATTGCAACAAGTTGGAAATCTGATAAAGGTCTCACAGTAGAATGTTGGGAAGACCAAATCAGAGAATACGCTACAATGGCCAAATCAACTAATTTTGTAAATTGACGCCTGAAACTTTAATCTGATGAGAAATAGAATCTTTATTTTTTTTGTATGAATCTGAATCAATTATGTCAATATAAAATAATTCAAGCATTGGAAATTAATAATATCTAAAATATAATAATGGGAGTACTAAAATACTTTGAGTAAACAGATGAAAAAATGATATAAGATTTTATAATGTCTCTCTAGTAATCAGAAAATGTTATATTGGCATCCATTATGTAATATGTATTTACAATGGTAGATAGCTTCTATGTAGCTTTAACTATTTTCTGTTACTTTCTTTTTCATGTTTCTGATCTTTTTAACATAAGTTGATATAATCTTTAAAAAAAATTTTAAGTGTGGTCAGTTATGGTGTGGCAGAAGAGAAAACAGTATGCTTCCGCATTGGAAAACAGTTCTGAATGAACATGAGAAGTAACATTCATTTTTAAGCCCCCCCTTTGTCAAAACCATTATTCTGTGCATTATGAGACATGGTACTTTAATAAAAGAACATTTATAGTGCATCGAATGCTTTTTTCACAGGTGGCCAAAATGGCACAGAGCCAACTTGCCATGTCAGGCTGCATTCTCAACCCCAGCACCGGTTTCTTTCTTTCCTCCTCCCCCCCACCCCAATACCTTTCCAAAATGCATGACCCAGTGAATGGGCATCCACCCACAGATGGAGACCTCAGCTGCCAAGTGTTCATGTGGTGTACCCAGAAGCAGAGTGCACAAAACCAACAACTGCCTGTCACAGCAAGTGTGGTGCAGCAGGAAGTGCAGGGTCATCACAGCAGCTTCTCACTCAAGAAGCCCGCCTCTGGGCTGGGCCCCAGAGACATGGCAACAGCACTCATGATAGCACAGGGAGAGTAGGCTCCATCCAACCAAGTGGGAATAGCCGTGTGAAGGAAGCAGCCAAGCCCTCGACTTCCACCACAGTGCCACAGCCGCTGGGCACAAAGGAAGAGAGGTGGCCCTGGAAGGGACTTTACCCCTAGCAAAGGCAAAGAAACAAAGCATTGTCACTGGGCCAAGAAAACCACATGGTTGTGTTGAAAGGTGAGGTACAGTGACCAGGTAACCTGCTAATGCCAGCCAGAGTTGAGTACTGCGGCCTGTGATCTGAAGCTCAGAGAGGTAGCTTAATCCTTCTTTTGCAGAGTCAAATGATCAGGTTCGGGAATTAAAAAGACTGGCGAGATCTTGGGCCAGCATAATTTTTTAAGGACAGAAGCCTAGTATGTTCCTCCGGGAAAGAGACTCCTGAGAGTCTTGAGTGGCTGCTCTTAGGCTGCCTACACAACCCTCACCATGCCCCCAGGCAGGGCTTGCACCCCTTCTCACAGTCTTCTTGCACCCTTTCTCACAGTCAGTGCTGACCCTGAATGGATACTCCAATCACATGTTTGGCAACAATAAAGTCCACAGGGTGAGGGGGGGGTTAGTTTTATTTTTGCGTTTGAATGGAATGCGGAGCAGAACAAGGATCCAAGCAGAGAATTCTACAACAAAGAAGACCCAGCATCTGGATGATGAATATACAGTTCTACTTTAATCTTTATGTGGAAAAGAATGTAGTCAGAAGAAAGTCATCATGATATTTGAGAATTAAATGTAATAAAAATCAGAGAAAGACTTGGGGGGACAGGACAAAGAGAAGCCATTTAGCAGAACATCCTATTCTGCCTACAAAATGCAGATGCTGGGGTCCTGCTTGACTTCTTCAGATTTTAGCTGGAGTGCAATATGAGACACAACCATTAAGAAAAGATACAGAAAACTGGAGAAGATTCCGAGAAGTACATCAAAATTAGAAGTTCTTAATCTGAGGGTTGCTTGAAATGGATACAAGAGCTGAAAGAATAAGATGGTTGAGTGGGTACATTATGACACTTGTAAAATGCTATTATAAGCAGGACAGTAACGATTTGTTTTCTACTTACAGTAAGAGAGTAACAAAAAGTGACAATTTTGAATAAAGGCCAGTGTCAAGGTGATATTACAGGTAACAGGGATACTGCCTAAAGCAGCATCTGTAATTTGAGTTCTCCTTAATGTAAAACCTGATTTTACATTTTGTACCCAAGTATGAAAATCAGTGGTGTGAAAATATGTATACCACTTCTGATGTTTTGAGGTTCATGTGTACACCTTTTCAGAACGTACTTATATCTGGTATCCATTCCAAATGTAAGTAAATCAGTGAGTGAGCTGCATTTTCAATCAACCAGACCTGCTTTTTCAAACAATTATTCTTCCTTATCTTTCTTCTTACTAAAGCCCCTGGTACCATGTGGTTTTTAGACCATGGTTTGTATCATAACCTTTTTTGTGGTGAAAGGGGGGCACCTTCTTTCTTTTTCAGCAGTGGAAAAACTGGTTGGCTGCAACCTGATGTAAAGTGAAAATTGTCCCCTGGGAAGAATATTTAAATTGCAAATAGTTCATGACTGATTCTTTATGACTATGGTCCAATTGGTTTATAATCCTGTTGCCTTTCTATTATGTAAATCATGTGGAATATTGATTAGATCTACACCAAATCACATGAAGATGGTGATAATATAATATCACTAATGAAAGCTGGAGGCGGGATGACGGGATCTCTTCTGCCTTCAGAGTATTAAATAGATTGTTTCATATGCTTATCATGGGGAAGCCTCAAGAAGTGTAGAGACTTCAATGTTAATTGGAAGATCTAATTGTCCTCTTCCAAATGGGAAGTAATCAAATCCAGGATTTATCTTTGAGGCACTGATTTAGCAGCTACATGCAGTTTTTATGGTAGTTACATTTCAAGTAGCTCTGCATGTTATTTTCTTTGATTGCAGCATGCATAATGTGAATGGTGTTGAAGGCGCCATGTTTGATTTCAGATTCTTTTACTCTGAAAAGGATAACATAAGAATTAACATATTTTGGTATCAAAGATTCCACAATATTTAATTATTTGGTTGTCCCATTGGCTAATGGAAGGCACTCATAAGTTGTGTTCAGTAGCTAATTGCCACCAGCCATAATACGTCATATTCAGTTTAGTGCAATCTGAAGTAGAATTATGCCCTACTAAGCCCATTGACTTCAATAGACTTAGAGGGGCCTAACTTGGATTGGCACTGTGAGAAACATTTCTTAGACATAAAAGGAACATTTCATTATTAAAGTGTAGTGATCATTATCTTTTCATTAAACATTTTCATAATGTCATATATTTGATTTTTGTGCTATTTGATGAGTTTGATTGTCATGCATATATCAATTTGTATTAAAATGTTTAAAGCTTGATGTATCCTATTGCAGATCTGTCAGCATATTTACATTGATGGTTGTGGGACCCAGATCATAGTCAAGATTTAAAGGCTGAACTTGGCACTGAAATGGTCATGAATCAAATTCAGCAACAAAATGATTTACCTGCACATGTCATTAGGTAAAAAGACACATGGGAATAGTGACTATCAGACAGTACATGTGTCCTTCATCTCTCTTTGAATGGGGTTCTCACATGACAATACTCGCCTGGGAATCACCATAGAGCCACTCCTTCCCATGTCCCTGAGGTAATGTGAAAAAGCCTAGGCCAGTGGTGGCAAACCTCCAGATGTTCATGGACTACAATTCCCATCAGCCCCTGCCAGCATGGCATGAACATCTGGGGTGCCATTGGTTTGCCACCACGGGCCTAGGCCATGCTATGGTTACACCCTCATTAAAACAGTGGCTAAGGGGGCAATGCTGGCATGGGGAGAAGTCAGAATGTGGTCTGTTGAGCCACAAAATACCCTGGGGCTGTGGAAGGGAGTGGCATTGCAGGCTCCCATGTTGCCAGCATAATGTGAGATGGAGTCTTAATTTTCCTAGTTGAATGTATTGTCGAAGGCTTTCACGGCCAGATTCACCTGGTTGTGGTGGGTTTTCCGGGCTGTGTGGCCGTGGTCTGGTAGATCTTGTTCCTAACATTTCACCTGTATCTGTGGCTGGCATCTTCAGTGTTGTATCACAGAGAGTGTAACAGACTTTCCTAGTTGACTTGGCAATAAAACTATAATTCCTTTTTGCAGAATGGGATGGGTGGTGCTCCATCTGCTTCTGAGACCAGGTTCTTTGGCTGCTCTCTAGTGTCTAATCCGACACCCCCCCCCCCCCAATCCTGCACATCCCTACTCTTAATCTATAATACTCCTGTTTCCCCAGTCAGGCCTGTACTAGACCCACTTAGAAGAAGAAGAGTTTAGATTTATATCCCCCCTTTCTCTCCTGTAGGAGACTCAAAGGGGCTTACAATCTCCTTGCCCTTCCCCCCTCACAACAAACATCCTGTGAGGTAGTGGGCCTGAGAGAGCTCCAAAAAGCTGTGACTAGCCCAAGGTCACCCAGCTGATGTGTGTGGGAGTGCACAGGCTAATCTGAATTCCCCAGATAAGCCTCCACAGCTCAAGTGGCAGAGCTGGGAATCAAACCCGGTTCTTCCAGATTAGAATGCACCTGCTCTTAACCACTATGCCACTGCTGCTCCTTAGATTGAAATTGCAAACATACCTACTTGTACCAGTCCAATTGAAATCAGTGCGTCTTCTTTCAAACAGTAGCAAAACCACCTCCCTGGGAGTCAGTGGCGAAGCTCCCATGGGGGGCCATTCCCCACTTCAAAAATGGAAGGTCATTTGACTTAGCTGCTTTCGATCACAGAAACTTGCTCCCCACAGCAGTTTGCTCTTACCTAAATAACGTGGGGTCAGAATTGCAGCATTCCCCATGACCCCGTGCATTTAGCAGCGATTGGGAGGGTGGGTCTCTGCTGGGATTGGCTCGCTCCTTGCGGTGCGCAAAAATTTGCAGAGCTTCCTGGTTGTTTGTTCGTATTTTACCATTTTGAATTTACAATTTACAATGTACTATTCTTCATCCGCATGCACTGAACCCGATGTGCACACTTTCATTTTTTGAATGAAAATGGTAGTAAGGCAAAGTCTGCCCAAGCAACACGCACGAACTGCCCCAGACGGAAGTGCGCACATCACCAAGAACGGCACAAAATTCAGTTTCGCGCTCGCCTGACGAAGTTCCCCACACCCCCGCACTCGGTGCGTGGCTTTTCAAAAAGGTGCTCTTTGACCAGGACCTAAAATGACACTCGCTGAGGGGGTGGGAGAGTGGCAGAATCATGGTGGCTGCATTGTCGCTGCTGGTGCGGTGGGGAGCACTGCAGAACCTCCGGTCATTTGCCCCGAATAGCCCTCAACAAAAGGTGAGTGGGGAAAGGCCTGGGGACAAACTGTCCCCCAGTATCCTCAGAGCCTGCATGCAAATGATCCTTCTTCTCATTGGCTCCTACTTTCAGCTTTGCCTCATGAAGCGAGGGGGAGTAAACTGACGAAAGGACTGGGACAGAGCCAGCCGGGTAGGGCCGAAGAGATCATGCATGCCCTTCTGAAAATTGCACTGGTAAGTTTGAAAAGAAAATATGACCTTTTACTTTCAGTTTTGTAGAGAGGCTTTTGCCTCACGAGGGGACTAATCAGAGCTTTGTGGCTAATCAGAACAAAAGACATTTTACCAGTTATCTTTCAGCATAAGCACAGTATGATCTCTGTGAATTGCATTTGCACGAGATCTTTAATGCATTGAATACAAAAATAATCCCTTTCTAGGTAATGGTTTACCACTACAAAACTGCATTATGCAAACAGCCCACAGGCAACATAAACTTTGGAGATTCAGAATCTGCAGAGTTTACAAAATAATCTCATAAATGCTAAAATGAATCCAGCCATGAAACTTGAACAATTGAACCTGCAAAGTTTTAATTAGTAGTTTTGTTATATTATGCATAAGCCATATAATTGAAAAAATTATGCAGATACATGTATGTGATGTAAGTGTTGCATACTTGATTCCACTTGAAAAAGATCTATCTTTAAGCCTTTTTGTTTTTGGTATAGCTTTTGGCATATAATTTTATAATACCGACCGTGTCTCTCAAAGTGAGTGCATAATGTGGTTTTTCACTACAGATAGTGGAATGAATTTCAGATACATAATAGTTTGCTAAGGAGCACAAGTCATATATTGTTCCAACCTTCAAGTGGTGGCTGGAGATCTCCTGGAATTACAAATGATTTCCAGTTGCACGGATCAGTTCACCAGGAGAAAATGACAACTTTGTATGGTTGATTCTGCATTGCACTCCACTGAAGTCTGTCCTCTCTCTGAACCTCCCTTCCTCGGGTTTCACCTTGACAATTTCCAGGTATTTCCCAGTCAGGAGCAGGCAATCCTAGTTCTGCACAATGTAGGATGTTTTAATAATAGCTATATTTTCAATTTTTTAATGTCACCACTGCTTGTTTGTGATGTCTAAATTGTAAACAAAGGAGCCCAGAAGAAAGTGCAGGGGACACAAACACATAGCTGTTCATAATTTTTCTGCATCTGGGATTGTAGAGAGTGATGTGTTGGAATGCTTGGAGTAAACTCCCCACAGTAAACTCCCTGAGGTTCAACAAAAAGGCATAGAGGCCAAAGTCTGATGTTGCCTCTTGGCACTGGTATTCAGAGGTTTATTGCCTCTGAATGTGGAAGTTTTGCACAGTTTCAGCACTCAGATTTTTCAAGAGCAAGTCAAGAAAGAAGATTCTGAGTTTGTGCCCACAGCAGCTTCTGGCCTTGGCTACCCAGGCTGATGAATGCTCACCATATAAATTCCCAAGAATACATAATCTCTCTCTCTCTGTCTCTGTCTCTGTCTCTCTCCCCAAGGGTTACTTTGGACTGCACCCTTAGCAATTAGAGGACAAATCTGCAGTACTTGGAGTTCTTGTAGATACAAGTGTGAAATAGGCATTCAGAGGAAGGGATAGAAATTCAGGCTTGCTTGTACTGTGCCTTACTTGGGCAGGTTTGATATTAATCCAATTTGGCTATTATTTCAGGCAATGCTTGGGAGAAATGCAAAGGAATGAGTGGAGGGAATAAAACATTATTCACAGCACTAATAAAACATTTTGAAAGCATTTAAAGTCATATGACAGTTAATCATTTAAAGTCATATAACAGTTAAACATTTTTGAAAGCATTTTGAAAAAGTTGTCAAAAATTTTTATTTTTGCTGTGTTCAGATTTGCACATTGGGACATGTTCTATAATGTGATGGTGGCTTTGAGATGACCTGGTGCAAAAAAATTTGTTCTTTGCTTGTATTGGGGGAGGGTGGCCTTTGGTCACGGTGGGGAGGGCAGCTGCCCATACAGGATGGGCGCAAAACTTAGATTTTGCCCAAACTCCATTTCCCCAAGTTACGCCTCTGCTGGGAGTCCAATCTACCCATTTCATAAAGGATTGCTACTAACTGCTGCAAATACTATTCTTTCTAAAACTTTACACTTTTTCTTTGTTTCTTCTCAGTGCAGCACTGTGAAGAAAATGGCTATGCTTCTATAGTAGGAGAATGAGGATCCATATCCTGTCCACAACTCCTGACACACACATCTACTTGGAATCCTGCTGAGGATTCCCAGAAAAGTGTTCTTATGATCGAATTGCACATGGTCCCTACAGTTATACACGAAGCCACCATATGTGCTGAACCACACTAGAATGTCTCTCATTTGATTCCATGACCTGACAGCATAGTGACTTAAAGGAAACTGAATTCAATCCAAAAATGTTGGCTTAACTAGGGCTAGATGAATGGAGGTATAGAGATGTGCTGTATATCTATATCAAGCAGAATTGGTGTAACTGCCCTCCAGTATCTGGCTGGAGGAATCCTGGGTTTACCTTGCATAATGTGCAAGAGAGCCCCTGGTGCAATCCCAATTACTAGACTGACTGCTGGTGTCGAGTGCAAGTGTCTAAGGTGCCAGCAACGTGTTGTTAATCGAGCGCTGCTCTCTCAGTAGGCATGGCTTGTGGCGCCGACTCGTTGACTGCGGCTCAGTGAAGTTGCTCTTTTCCCATCCCTTGCCGCGCCGCCCTCTGCCTTGCTTTCCCACGCAGCCCGCCTTGGCCCTCCTGCTCAGCGCTTCTGCCGCCTCTCCCGCCCCTCGTGGCTCGACTCCTCTCCAGCCCCGTCCGCGTGCCTGTCCCTCTGCTCTTTTCTGCCTCCTTCTCCCTTCCCTCCTCCTCCTCCTCTCCTGGAGGGACCCCTCCTCCACTCTCCGCCCAGTTTGGCACCTCTAGTGCCTCTGCCCTTCCGTTGGCCGCTCGCTTTGCCTTCGCCTGCATTTTACTACACGCGTTTCTCCTCTCCGCTCCTCTCCTTTCTCCGCCCCCCCCCCCCCCCCCCCGCCGAGGGCTCCGAGTCCAATGCTCCATGTGCGCTTGGAGAGCTTCGCGCCCTGCCCTCGGCTCTGACATTTGCGTCAGTCTGAGAGCTCCTGGAGCCTCCTGCTCTTTCTCCCTCACTCTCAAGCCACGCACCGGCTGCAGCCGAGCCTGCTTCTGCCCGCCAAAGGCAGGAGGGGACCCAACTCCGACCACACGGCAGCAGAACCCGCTGCGGAGAGCCAAGGCAGAAGCAGCACCCATGAGAAGCATCTTTCAGTCCTGACGCGGAGTAAGAAGCGGGGTGGTGGTGGTGGTGGTGGTGGTGGTGGTGGTGGATGGAGAATTACAGCCCACCAGAGGTTGCTCGGCGAAGGGAAGAGAAGGGGAGCGGCAGGGGGTTCAGCGGGACCGTCACGGGTGTCTTTAGCGCGGGGTCCGGCCATCTGCCTGCCTTTGCTATCCTCTTCTAGGGGTTCAGGTTATTTCCTCAAGGGGGTGGGGAGACAAGGCTTTGATTTCAGCACCACGGACAGAGCCTCTCCACTGTCGCTGGCCGGGCTCAGCTAAGACGCTCAATATTAGCAAATCTTCCGCCAGGGTGGGATGGATCTGATGAAGTGAGTCGTGAAAGTTTAAGCCACAGTAAAACTGCCCAGCTTTAAGGTGCTGCACGACTCCCCGTTCCTTTTGCCAGTCAGGCTAACATAGTTAATCCCCTTGGGAATTTTTCCCTGTGGGTTTCTTCGGTAGGTCCTTTCGGTTCTAGAGGTAGCTTCAGCATCATTCTCATTTTTTTCCTTTCCTTGGACATGTTTTCTTCCCCTTTCTGTTGAATCCCCCTCGTCACTATTTACACACTTTTACCCCATCCTTCTCATTTACTTTTTATTTGTTCAGAGGTTGTGGGGGCCTAGGGTTCCTTATACTTTGCTTTCATTTTTAACACTCCATTTTCTCCTTTCTCCTTCTTGCAGGTGGCATACTGGCTGTGGCAGAGATGAACAAAAGTGTCTCTTTGAATGAAACTGTGGCTCCTGTACCCCAAATCCATACCAGCTATAGCAATTCTTCTTTAGAGCTCTCTAGTGAGCTCCCCATCTTTGTCATCAACCCCTGGGATATTATGCTCTGCATCTCTGGAACCATCATTGCCTGCGAAAATGCTATAGTAGTAGCCATTATATTCTACACTCCCAACTTGAGAACCCCAATGTTTGTGCTGATTGGGAGCTTGGCTACAGCAGACCTTCTGGCTGGAATGGGCCTGATCCTGAATTTTGTTTTCCACTATGTGATCCAGTCAGAAACCATCAGCCTTATTACAGTCGGCTTCCTAGTTGCCTCTTTTACTGCTTCAGTGAGTAGTTTATTGGCCATCACAGTTGATCGCTACCTTTCTCTATACAATGCACTGACTTATTACTCCGAGAAGACTGTCCTCTGTATTCATATGATGCTGATCGTCACCTGGGGGGTGTCCCTCTTCTTAGGGCTGCTACCTGTCTTAGGCTGGAACTGCCTGGAAGATTATTCATCATGCAGTATTGTCAGACCTCTGACCAAAATTAATTTGACTTTGCTGTCTGCCTCTTTCTTTTTCATTTTTATCCTTATGCTCCATCTGTACATTAAAATCTGCAAAATAGTTTGCAGGCACGCACACCAGATAGCGCTCCAGCAGCATTTCCTAACAGCATCGCACTACATTGCAACCAAAAAAGGAGTCTCCACACTTGCTATAATTCTTGGGACCTTTGGAGCCAGTTGGTTACCTTTTGCGATCTACTGTTTAGTTGGAGATCCCAGCTACCCCACTGTGTACACTTATGCCACACTTCTACCAGCTACCTATAACTCCATGATCAATCCTATCATTTATGCTTACAGAAACCAAGAGATTCAAAGGTCCATGTGGGTTCTTTTTTGTGGCTGCTTTCAGCCTAAAGTGTCTTTTCGTTCAAGATCCCCCAGTGATGTCTAAGTGACTTTTTCCTCTGTATAATTCCACACAGCGTGACAATCTTTGACTTTTGTGAATTACAGTGCCTGGTATGAACCAGATCCATGTTGTGAAGTTGTTTGGGGGGGGAGGGGGATGTTTAAACAGTAGCACTTTATGTCTGTGTATTCTTGAGAATGTAAGAGATTTGGGGTTGTGGGAAACAAACAAAATGTGTTTTTTATATGAGACAGTACATCACATTTGTAAAGTGGAGGCATCCCAAGACTACGTAATTATAGCACTTTATTTTTAGCTGCTCAACTGCCAAAACAGTGTTGTCATTTTTAAAGGGCAGATAGAAAGGAAGTGAAATACTGTTTGACTATTTTGGAATATGAATGATAATATATTTTGCTGCATAGTATTGATAAATTATGGCATTTTGTATACAAATAAACAAACCCATTACATATTTTTATTTGGTGTGTGGAACTGATTGAATAACCTTCAAGAACCAGAGAGACCTTCCATGCTGCCTCTCTTTTATTTACTTAGGAAACTGCTGAGTTCATCTCCCCTAAGTTAAATGAGTTTACTTACGCAGAGAACCAGGTCATAAAATACATGCTAAAATTAACTGTTTTATTTGTTTCTTTCTATTGATTAGTAATTTGTTTCCTAGGGAAATAAAGCCAGTGAAACATGATGTAGAATACTGATTCTTTTACAGTCTTCTCCCCACAAAAATTTCGAGCACAGGTTACAGATTCAGATAGAAACACTTTAAGAGAGGAAAACAGATCCAAGATATTCTTCTAGCTATCAAATGAAGATTGAAAACTATAGGGAACACATGTCACCATTTAAATGTGGAAGAACCAAAGCTAACTTAAATTCATTTCAAGGCGGGTTAGCACAGGAGAAAATTCCTATGTATTCCTATTTGGACTGGTTGAGTCCAGATCTTAGATTTTCCCTGAAAAGTCTGTTAATTAGTAAAATGGCTACCAGTCCACAGGATCTGGAAGCCTCTTTTCATCTCTCTGTCTGACTGGTTATTCAGACCTTGCACACAGCTTTGCCCATTGCTATAGTCTATTCACTTACTGAACATTAGGTTTTGTTAGGAACCCAGAAGCAGGTAGCTATTGCAGCTCAGCCTAGAGTAACTTGCTCATCTGAATCAAAACTAATAAAATTTGATCCTTAATACTACATTGTCCTCCAGTATCATTTCAATATAGAAGGAGAAGTAGTAGTAGAGGAGGAGGAGGAGGAGGAGGAGGAGTACTTTGGATTTACATCCCCTCTTTCTCTCCTGCAAGGAGACTCAAGGAGGAGACTTTCTCTCCTGTAAGGAGACTTTCTCTCCTGTAAGGAGCTTACAAGCTCCTTTCCCCTCCTCTCCCTGCTCTTAACCACTACACCATGCTTTAAATATCACTGACTCACTTAACCATTTACTTAGAATGACCATTTGTCATTTCTGTTTAAATGTTACAACATACTAGTTTTCCAAATATATTTTGAAAGGCAGATACCATCCACTTTTAAGCATTCTTGAAAATATTTTAACCCAAGTTCAACAAAGACCACTAATAGTCGCCAAATCTTCTGAAACATTGATTTTGCAATAGCAGCCCCAAATAGCAGCTAATTTCAAGAACATTCTGATCCAGTAATATTAAAATGAACAATATATATCATATAAGCTTTTAGTTACAAATGTTATCAACATCTGAGAACTGTGACAAAGTGTTACTGTGAAACAGGTGTTTATGCAAAGGTCTGCTACATCAGAACTCCGCTGCACATGAAGAAAATGGTTCTGGGCTCATCAACAGGGTCATATCTGCCTGGGGACATGGGGTCAACCATGTCCCTGGGCGCAACTAATTTGGTCACGTGGGGGCGCAGAGGTGGCACTCAGAGCCCTCTCTGGGGCATGCGGGCACAGAGTTTGTCATGTGGGGTGATCACCTCCCCCCCACACACACATCTAGGCTGGCCTGGGCCACTGGACACGACATGCGCGCACCACAGCAAGCAGGGAGGACTTGGCTGGTGGTCCTGGTGCCTGTGCTCCGGGTGGCTGCTGCCCAAGGGTGGGGGGCAAAGGCAGAGGAGGCAGAGATGCTAGAGAGGCGCAGAGCGGTGCACGCAGGACTTGCTGGAGGTTAGAGCAGACAGGCCCCTGCTCGAGCGGGTGGGACAGAGGCAGAGGGGTGGGGTGGAGGTGCTGGAGCAGCGCAGGGCAGAGCGGCGGGTGCATACAGGACCTGTTGGAGGCTGGAGCAGGCTGGCTGCTGTTGCTTGAGGGGTTGAACAAACAAAACATGGGGAAAAGGTAAAAGGCGGATCCAAATGGGTCTGTCCCATGTACACCAGGGAAACACTCAGACCCAAGTTTTTTGCCAATCGCCTGGGCAGATCAAGCCATTTCAGAAAGTTTCGGAAAGCGAAAGTTTTGCTTCCCTCTCCCCCCAGACCCTTTCCCTGCCAGGCCTCCAGTGTGATAATAGTGTAATTATTTCAAAGAGATTATTAGCATTAAGCCTAAGACCTAGTTTTGGGGAAGCAGTGTAGGTACCCCTATTAAGCGCTGTTAAACCCCATTGATTTTCATGGGAAGAACTAAAGTACGATCCTTTACCTGGGATGCTGGCAATAGGGCTTGGTTGCTGGCAATAGGGCTTGCTTCTGAGTAAACCCTCCTAGGGTCATGATTCACCCGTTCGAAGCTTTGCATGGTTGCTTCACCAAGCTTACTCCCAAGTAACACACGCCTTGGATCCAAACTTTTTTCTAAACTAAAACCTCAGTATTCAGGTTAAATTGCTGTGTTGGCACTTTGCGATAAATAAGTGGGTTTTGGCTTGCAATTTGGGCACTCGGTTTCGAAAAGGTTTGCCATCACTGCATTTGTGCAATATTCAGTTGCCAGAGGGTCTCCCTCTAGTGTCCATTTAATGATGCGAATAGAACAAACATAGAACAGGAGGATATTTGCACCTTAAAGACTAACAACATTGATTACAGCACAAAGAATTACAAAGGTAAATGGCTTACACTCATGGTCATTCAATGTCCAGGGCCATCAGAATGCGCTGACTGATCACTAGTTATGCAGCAGGATGCGGAAAGGAAAACTATGCCTGGATCCTTTTCTTTCCCTTCTAACCTCAGAGCATCTTAAGACTGCAAGTAACTTCTTGTAATTTAAGAAATGTGTGAGCTATTTGTTTATGCAAATCCCACCTTTCTGCAAAAACAAGACTTTTGAATAAAATATGAACTATATTTTAAACACCATGACTAAAAGAACCACCGCACAACAGAAAGTTGTGCAAGCAGCAAGTTGTGCAAAGTCAGTAAGCAGGCTCCCCACAAGAAGTGATTGATGTTGCCAACTCTTCTTGTTCACTCCAGAAGAAAGTACACCATTCTAATAAAAGTCAACAGCCTGTCCATACAGCATAGTGTGAATATTTTTTTTATTTTATTTTACACCATCTATCTCCCCCCCATTCTACCCTCAGAAGGGCTCCCAAGGTGTCAAAAAAATAAAACATACATGAAAAAAATAAAATTTTAAAGCTGTTAAAACCAACCCCCCAGCACACATCATTAAATAATTAAAAATAGAGCTAAAATTCATACAAAGACACAAAAGTAACAATCAAAACACTGGGCAGGGAGGAGGGATCACAGAGGAACACCAGATTAAACAAACTAGTCTACACCTGCAGCAGAAAGATGGAGCATAAGGTGGCAGTGAAAACTCCAGAGCTTTGGTACCACATCAGAGAAGGTTGCCACCTACATAATCTCAGAAGCCACAGGACCTGAAGTAGGATCTCTGAAGGTGATTCTAGAGGAAGGTGGGTTCATAGGGGAGTAGGCAACCCTTCAGTTACATTAGTCCCAAACTATGTAGGGCTAAGATCAGCACTGGAACCCTGAACTGCACCCAGAAATAGACTGAGAACCAGTGTAGGTGGGCTGAGACTAGAGTGATAAAGCCCCTACAGGCCATTCCAGTTAACTTCCTGGCTGCAGAATTCTCTTACAAGTGTGCATCCCCCACAGTGTACACACACTGGGAGTCCACTGACAATCACAAACGAGCCAGAATAGACGCTTGCATTATCTTTTGTAAGGATGATAATCATTGCTCCATCTGGGTCTCCCCCTTTTAATGCTAACATGCTCCCTGGGATGGAAACAATGGTGTGACCATCAGGTTTCCTCAAAATAGAGTTTGGGGACTTGATGACCAGGTCAGCCTGTGGTTGTGGTTGCCTACATCAGGGCAGTTGCATTTAACCCATGTCCTAATCATGGTCAAGATCCAAATTGCTCATTCCTCTCAACAATTGATTAAACCATTTTAAATTTAAAAACCCTCTGCTGCTGCCATGAGAACTAATATGTCTGAATTGCTCTAACAGCCACATCTATAACGCAAATAGTTTTCAGCGTATGCCATATAAAATAATCTCCCTTAGCTCACTAATCATTTCTGGGAAGAAGCCATCTTCAATGAGGACATCGTTTCAGTTCTGTTTTGGTTAACTCTTAGACTAGAAATAGACGTCAATCTAGATGCAATAAATGATGGCCTTTTACTCCACATACTGAAGGGATACCTGAGCAGAATAACATTAACATCAGCTACAACGTTTCTTCCTTTGTCAATCACAGAGCCTCTAGTTATATGCAAATGCTGAAAGCATCTTCAGGAACAGAAAATACGCCCGGTGCAAAATGGAAGAATTTCTTTTTCACTTCTCAACTCTTTTTGTGTTAATCTGTCGGACTGGAATTTATCAGTAGATTAGATACTACACATTTTGGGTTTAATCAGGATGATTTTTTTTTCCATGTACCATAACTAGAAAGATAATATCACTAATTGCTGTGTAAATTACCCACATTAGGGCTTTCCTCAGCTCTACTGCTGCTTCTTGCATTTCATGTAGGAACCCTACTGCCTAAAGTT
Organism: Sphaerodactylus townsendi; assembly: GCF_021028975.2. NCBI lineage: Eukaryota > Metazoa > Chordata > Lepidosauria > Squamata > Sphaerodactylidae > Sphaerodactylus > Sphaerodactylus townsendi. The sequence goes on along the minus strand of NC_059425.1, from coordinate 121,953,046 downwards.
AAATGTTACCAAACCGTATAGTTACATTCTCTGTCCCCATGTGCACATATGTGCATTCAAAGATTCATGGATAATACATACCACATTTTATATCAACTTTCTTCTTAGGTGACCAGGGAATTATATATGGCTGCATCCAAACTGAGGTAGGCACATTTAAATCCCATTGATTTCACTGGGAGAGTTTACACATGTGCATGACTCTTGAACTTAACAAGGGTTGAAAATTTTTAAGTTCTGAAGGGTAGACATTGGGACAAAAGTGCTATTGATTTTACTGGGGGACACTGAAACTTGACAGTTATAATGAAATCAACCAGATCTGAAATCTTAAGTTTGGTTGGATTTTGTCCAACAACTAAAGAATCCTGCCGAACACCAGAAGTTGGTCAGAGACTGATGCCTCAAAAATACTATAAATTATATCTAATTTTGATTATCATCTGTGATTAGACATTAATCATAGCAAAACTGACCATAAAGATACGGGGGGGGGGGGGAGGTTTTGAACTGAAACATCCTACACACAGGCATCAATAAAACATGGCTTTTAGACTTTAAATGGATGAACCTGGTAAACTTCCATGTCTGTTCTGTGTCAATTTGTGTCATATAATGCCCACAACTATATAAGCAAGTGAATAAATTGACAGCACTCCAAAGGCAAGCTCTTTATTAGATGAACTTACACCCACGGGATAAAGGACACAGCCTTACTCAACAGGAGTTTTGCCTGAGGAGAAAACTGAAGAAGGGCCCACTGGAGACTGATGCACTATTAAAGGTCACAATGACTAATTACACTAACTAAGAGAACTTATTTAACATTCTCCCATTAAAATGAAAGGGACTTATACATGCTTAGGTGAATAATGTCCTGTTGTCTTAAGCATTTCGTTTCATTTAATTTCATTTATTCATTTTGTATGCCACCCTTCCCCTTGCAGGCTCAACAATGTTAAAATACAATAACAAGTTAAAACATGTTATCTGGATGACAACTAACTACACAATATAAAATTAATATATAATATATTAGAGGGAAGCAAGGTAGATGGAAAGGGGGGAGTCTGATGATGGAAAAACCGTAGTTGCCTCAGCCGTATGCCTGGTGGAACAGCATTGTTTATTATAGTCCTCTATGACCAGAATGATATACATTTGTGCTTTACCTTTCAATTTAACCAGATTCAACCTCAAGGTATTTATTTAAATATTTAAAGTCTACCTTTTCTCATGGTTCAATGTGACTTATCAGTCACAATTAAAATAGTACAATTTAAAATCTACATTACAAAACCTTAGATACTTCCCTCGCCCTAAATATGTCCGCAAGGGTTTTTAGGGGGGGGGGGGAGTTTTGCAATGATGTCACAGCTGGCTTATGACGATCCCATAAGTTAGACCAGTGGTGGCGAACCTATGGCACGGGGGCCAGAGGTGGCACTCAGAGCCCTCTTTGTGGGCACTTGCAAAGAGTGCCCCCACACACATCTAGGCTGGCCTGGGCCGCTGGGCTCGATTATTAGCATTAAACCTAAGACCTAGTTTTGGGGAAGCAGTGTAGGTAACCCTGTTAAGTGCTGTTAAACCTCACTGATTTTCATGCGAAGAACTAAAGCACGATCCTTTACTTGGGAGTAAGCTCGGTTGCTGGCAATGGGGCTTGCTTCTGAGTAAACCCTCCTAGGGTCGTGATTTACCCATTGGAAGAGTTGCATGGTTGCTTCAAAGCAAAGCCACCGACTACCACCAAGCTTACTCCCGAGTAACACATGCGTCAGAGCCAACTGTTTTTTCTAAACTAAAACCTCAGTGTTCAGGTTAAATTGCCATGTTGGCACTGCAATAAATAAGTGGGTTTTAGGTTGCAATTTGGGCACTCGGTCTCGAACAGGTTCGCCATCACTGATTTAGACCCATTAGAAGCCCTGGCAAATAAAATGACCTTTCCTCAGCTCTACTGCTGCTTCTTACATTTCATGTAGGAACCTTACTGCCTAACGTTACATTTGACTAAACCATCCTCCCAAAGATTGCTAATGATGGTGCACCTCTCTTCTCCTCAGTTTCCATTTGATGCCTGGTGAGACACCTTATGTGGGTGGACAGCCAGGAGGTGGCAGCCTAAGAATGGGGCATAAGGACCTATGGGAAGAAGTGATCCTTTAAATATGTGGGTCCTAGATTGTGAATGGCTTTCAAGAATTGTAACCAGCACCTTGAACTGGTGTAGAAATCAAACTGGCAGCCAATGCATCTCTTCTAGAATAAGATCCACGTAGGCTAGCCCCTATCAGTAATCAGTCTTTCACATGCTGAGCCAGCTGTAGGTTCTGGGTTGCCTTCAACAGCAGAACAACACATTACAGTAATCCAACCATTTCATGCAAGCGTGAAGTTACAAAGTATGGATTAATGTGGCCAGATTGCTTGAGTCTAAGAAAGGAGAGCATTGATTAACCAGATGCAACTGATAAAAGGCCTTTTTAGCCTCAAACGCCAACCTGCTTTTCAAATAACAAAGACTGGGCCTGAGGGCATGATCCAGCCAAAAGGTAAATCAATTGCACACAGGGAGGTTTTGTGAGACTATGATGCATGTGTTGAATCTCCCACTGAAGTCAATGGAAAAGTACAGAAAGAGGAAAAAAGTGTTAATCACATAATATAGATTTCCAATTAACAAAGCAATAGTGACTTGGAATACAAAATTAAACAGTAATGTGAACACCAAACTGCTCATGCTGACAACTGAAGATTCTAAACAAATCGACAGGGCGGGGGGAAAACCCAAAATGTCTGGATGCATCTTCTAGTATAAGGATGTCTATTTATATAGGTAGGAGATGGACTCTGATTTGATAAGAAAAGTATTGTAAAATGTATATAGATATACAATGCAGTGGCATTTTAAATATTGTCTGCAGTTTTGGCTGCCATGTCTGAACAAGGCTATTTTAGCAGTGGAAGAGATGCAGAAGAAGAAAACCTTCCTATCAAGAAAGGCTAAGTAGTTGGGGTTTTTTTTAGTTCTCTAGTTTTCTAGGGGAAATGATGGGGGAGAAAAGTTTATTTTAAATAGAAAAGGGATTAATAAAACAGAGAGAGGTTTTTTTTCTCCCTCTCTCTTAAGGCCAAAACTTAAAGGCAGCCACTGGTGGGAAGTCAGTTAAGGATAAATAAAAGGAAGTAACTCATAACTCATACAGTGAGAAACTTGTGGAATTCACTGCTTCAGAATGTAGTGACAGTCAAAGGCTGAGCTGGCTCCAAAAGCCTATTAGATACATTCACAGAGAACAGGTAGTCATGATGAGTAAATGGCAGTAATCCCTGAATGCCAGGGACGAGGGACAAAGACGGGGAAGCTTGGGCTTCAGTGCCCGCTGGAGGCATCTGGTTGGCCACTTTAAAAAAAGAGGATGCTGGGCTAGATGCACCAATGCATCCGCTGCTCTTATTAATTGATTGGTGCTTTAAACTTAAGGACACCAGACTTAAGGATCTGGACACCAGCACTGATGTAGCTAGTCTTTGTCCTACTTTCTCTCAGGTGAGGAAAGAAATGGTAAAAAGATCAAACTCCAAGGAATTGAGAGCATAGAAAACTGCACTGGAATCTAAAATGATACCACTAAACCCCCCAAAACACAGATATGCTATGCTAATAATTCCCCCGTGTCAATCAGAATAATCCAGTCCATGTCACTTGCCTCCATGAAACCAGATAATACAACAAGGAAAGGAACATAAGAACAACAGCAGTGTAGGGAAGACTATGGCAACCACAACCCCGGGAGCTCAGTAAATGAGTGTCGGATTGCCCTAATTACCACAGGAAAGGAAGAATGGCAACTCCAAACCAGAGGCGTATCTGCCTAGGGACATGGGTGTATCTGCCTAGGTACCCCATGTCCCTGGGCGCAACTGTTCCAGTCAGGTGGGGGGCACAAAATTGGCCCCCACGTGACCAGAGAGTTGGGCCAAGGGAGGCGGAAGTCTAATGAGGCACGGAGCCTTGTCAGACTTTGGCTGCCCCCAGTCATGCCCACATCATCTTATTTGAAGAGGCATGGAGCCTCCTCAGACTTTGCCCTCCCTCCACCCCACCCACATTGCCCCAGGGTCGAGGCAGGGAGGACGAAGTCTGAGGAGGCTCTGTGCCTCGTCTGACTTCTTCCTCCCTCAGCCCCGCTCCATGCATCCCTGCTGCTGGACCAAGGGAGAGGTTACCTGCCTTGTCAGACTTCATCCTCCCTCGGCCCTGTCACGACAAGGCACAGAGCTTCTCCCTTGGCCTGGCAGCAGAGATGAGCAGGGGCGAGGTTCTGTGCCACAGGGGAGGAGCTCTATGCAGTGCGCCACCCGGAGTTTGTTTTGTCTCAGGGCGATGTTTGGCCACTGTACATCTCTGCTCCAAACACATTACCCAGATATCTCACTTGGCAGAAGAAACCACCACAGAAAATTTTCAGCCTCTTCCTGGCAGAAGTTCAGGGCAGAAGTTCCTGGCAAGGGGTAAAAAACAGAGATGAGGGGGCAGTGCCATTGGCACCAGAGTGATGTCACTTCCAGGGAAAACCTGCAAGTAATTGCATACTTCTCTAGAAACTCTATGGTAAAACTGCAGCACTGTCAACAAGTCCTAGAGAGGCTGACATCACTTCTGGGGGAAACACAGAAATTATATCAGTCCTCTCTAGGAATCACCAGAAACTTTCTTAGTTGTTGTTTTGGTGAAATGATAAATATGTAAATAGCAATAAAAACAACACAACATTTTAATCATAAGATCTGCACATAATCAAATAATGTGTAGTTTAATGAGAACATTATTTTTTTTAAAGCTAAAAGAACATGTGGGATGACCAATTTTACAGTTGTACTTTTCATGTTTTCAATGAGGCAAATTCATCAATAATTGGATCAAAATTAACATTGTTCTCTTAACAATATGGACATGTTTGTTAACCTCTCCTGCCCATGAATGCTCAAAAGTATTTTTAATTATTTTAAGTTTACTGAAACTTTCCCCACAAAATGCCACAGTTACTGGTTTGCAGAGACTTATTCAAAGAACAATTTCTAAATTTGGATAACATTCAGACAGATTATATACATGAATGAACTGGAGAAAGTTTAAACGAGTAGCAGATTAAATGTCTGGAAGCAATGCTAATACCTGATGTTTAAAACTCTGAATTTCTGACAAAATTTCTGAGGCATTCAAACCACTACCTTATTTGAGACTTAAATCCACTGCTGCTTTTTTTTTCAGATTATCAGTATCTGTTTTAGCAAATAAATTGCCCAAAAGAAAATGAAAATCAGAAGATGCTAGCTTAAAATTTCATATCTTGAGTTTAACTCAAAATTATTCTGTCAAGTATGTCTTTGATCTGTTTTTTGAATGGCTGTTCAGCAGGTAAGTTACTACTTTCATCTTCTGGCTTGTATATCTGTTGTCTTTTACATTTTCATTTTCTATGTTCCACACATTCTGCTTGTCCTTCTATACTTTCAGCTGGGTTTTTTTTAAAAAAATCAGATCATCTTCCCAGTAGGAAATGGATGTTTTTGTAGGGTAGACTCTATGGCATTGTAGCCTGAGGTCCGTTTCATCCCCAGGATCTACCCTCAAACCTCCAGGAGTTTCCCAAGTGGGATCTGGCAACTCTACCTCCCCCACCTGCTGTTGGCCCGGGAAGATCTGGAAAACCAAACTCTATGGTGTTACACCCTGCTGAGGTCCCCCTCCTCTCCCCAAACCCTGCCATTCCGAGGCTCCACCCACAAAATCTCCAGGAATTTCTCAGCCCAGAGTTGGTAATCCTACTGAAAGCTGTGGACTGGTATTAAGTTCAGCAAGGCATTTATTTTACTTTATTTTTACTGTAAAGGAAACAAGTAGCAAGGAGCCTTCTGCCCCTGTTTTGTTGCTTCAATTTGAATTTATAGAAATGAGCCCTAATGACATGGCAGCTTGGAACAGTAAATAATGATTATTTTTCTGTGTCCCTCAACTTTGTGTGCTCAAGGCAAGTGTCTAAGTTGCCTGCCCTTTGTTATGGCCCTGCTTAGCACTGCAACTATCCTGCCTCTGTCTTGCACATCCGTTCTAAGTACACTCTTAATGTAAGGCCCATTGTGTCAGATCTTTTGTTGGACAAATCTAGAATTAATTAATAAGGCATGAGGGACTTATGTTTGTCAATACATGCAACTTGGTGACTAACATGTATTTAGCACTGGCATATACAATCCCCTGAAATGTAGATGGCATTTCAAAGGTGCATTCAGTACAAAGAAAACAATTTATGAGATGATTCCTTTTTTTTCCCCCCCCCCCCCCCCCGCCATTGTACAGCTTGTTGACTTCTGTGTTCTGGACACTTTGTGCTGACAGCACAGCATTGCAATCTTGTCAACTTTATTTATGCAGTCTCCTTCTCCAAATGACACTTCATACACTGAAACCTCCTACTTTCAATGATGCAAGATGGCAGTATTTGTATATCTAAAAAGTATCTTTTTCTTTGCTTCTTTTTTTTAACACTGAAGTTTCAATACAAAAGGGATTGGATTTTCAACTGAAGCAAAATGAGAGAGAAATTTAGATAGATGACTTAACTTAGCTTGTAAAAGCTATTTGTCATCACATAAATTTGATAGAGCTGTGTGCCATGTGCCATGCCTATAATTGATGTGGCATGTTTATGACGAAGATATAGAATTGTAGGCATGTTGGATTTTTTAAAAAATTCCTGAAATAACTATTTGTCATCATATAAATTTCAGTTGAATTATGTGCCATATAAATGATATGATATGCTTATTTCCAGCACAGTGCATTAGGATCAAATTTGACCTTTTTTACAACAACAATAACAACAAAGACGTATACTGGCCCATGAAGCTGTATCAAGTACATTTTTAATTGAACAACAACAACAACAACAAAAAGACACAGTTATGAGAATTATGAAGGTCATTTATTTAACTCCATGTTGGTTTTTACATTTTCATGTTTTTTGACATTCTTTTATGCTTTATGATCTTATTGATTTTATATTTGTTATTAACTCTACCTTCAAGATTAAAAATGAAAGGGCACCATTCTGAAGGAATTATAATTTTATATTTTTATATCTAGCTATAATTTTAATTGTACATATTGTTGTATACCACTCTGAAGCCGTTTCCGCACGCCCAAAAAACAGCGCTCCAGGAACGGGAAAAAAACCAGTCCCTGGGGTGCTGTTTGCACGGGAGGCACTGCTGCATCACAGCAGCGCCGTCCTGGCTCCCCCCAAGCAGTGTGAAGGCGCCGCTTTTAAATCTCGCTCAATGAGCGAGGTTTTTTAAAAGTGGCATCTTCAAGCCGGCGCGGTGCGAACCGCACTGGCAGGAAGATGCCGCTTTCCCCCTCCCCTCCCCCCTTCTTCCAGCGTCGCTCTAGAGGGCTCGAGTGACACACCCACGCTTCCCTCCTACCCCTGGAGGTTGGAGGGTAGCGTGGGCGTGTCCCTCCAGCCCTCCAGAGCAACGCTGGAAGAAGAGGTGAGTGGAGGGGACTGAAGGAGAGGTGGCTCTGGCGGAGCTGCCTCTCCAGCTGGGGAGAAAGTTGGGGTTGCTCGCATGCTTCAATGCAAACAGTCCCCGAGCCTCCACCCGCATAATTTATGCTGGTGGAGGTTCGTTTCCATGGTTGTGCGGAAGCAGCCTGAGCTCCATTCATTTGGAAAAAGTGGTTTACGAAAGAAATAACTAAATTAAATTAAATTGTACTTACATGAGAGAACGTTGTGTCACTTTTTAAATAAATAATAAATAATAGATATCTCACTCCATCATATCAGTGAAGGAAAATAGGGATAGGATAGCATAGTGTTTACTATTATATCAGCATAACAATGGTTGTGTAGTCATATAATTTATATATTTCCAAGGTTAAATGAGGAATTATAAATATGAACTATGTCTGATGACCATCATCATCCTCATCATTATATTTCACAGCAATTTCAGTTTTCAGAGTGGGTATGTCCATCAATGTACACATCTTTAAGGCTAGTAATGAAGGAATTGAAATTGTTAAAGGTTATCTACTCTTTGGCTCAGTCATTAATCAAAAGGGAGACTAACAAAGAAATGAGGAGATTGAGACGTGGAAGGACAACTAGGAAGGAACTAGAAAAGGGCCTTAAGTATCAGGAAATTTCACTGGGCATCAAGATAATTATTCCTATTTTCCCCATTACTATGTAAGGATATGAAAGTTGGACAATGAAGAAAGCTGGACAATGAAGAAAACTGACAGGAAGAAAAGTGGTATTAGAGGAGAGTTTTAGAGATCTTTTGGATTGCCCAAAAGAACAAATCAAGCCTGGATTCTTCCTAGAAGCTAAAATGATTGTTGAGGTTACTGTACTTTAGTCATCCCACAAGAAGATAATTGTAACTGGAAAACAAAATAATGCTAGGAAAAGTTGAAGGCAGTAGGAAAACACAAACTGAACTGACTCAATAAAGGAAGCCATGGCCTTCAGATTGCAAGACTTGATCAAAGTTGTTAAGGACAGGCCATTTTGGAAGTCATTTTGGAAATTATTAAAATTAGAGTAAGGCAACTCAGCATGTCTGGAAATTGGAAGGGCTCTAATTGTTCTAGATGCGTGTATGGACTATCTTCTTAACAAATGGGATGCCTGTCACCTGGGGGCTTCCCTCTGACTCCTTCATATCTTCCTGTGCCCTTTGTGTTCTTTCTTTCTCCTTATAGACCCTCAAGGAGCAGAATGCATCTACAGGTCCATGATGTAGAAACTGCCACGTGGAAGGTTTTGGGAGAGAAAGCTTTAAAGATCAGAGAAAAGGGGCCAGCAATCCCAGGAAGGGTTAGGCTGGAGGAATTAGAGAAATGAGAGATGGAAGGGAGCCAAAAGATGGATAAATGCACAAAAAAGGCAGAGAAAATAGGCAGAGTGAAGCAGGTGATCCAAAGTGTGCTACTCGGCGGCCATATGAGAGAAGGTGGGGGAGAGATAGACGTGCTCGCTCACCTTCTGACCTCCGTCCTATCCCGAGGGATGTAGGTGGTAGGGTTCAGAGCGACTCCGCTTCATCATTGGTGCTGATCAATGCCAAGTCCATAAATAACAAGACCACAGTTCTCCGGGATTTTCTCGGGGACCTGCAGATGGACCTGGCTTGTGTCACCGAGACCTGGGTGCGTGAAGGAGAGACCGTCGCCTTAGGCGAGGTCTCACCCCCGGGTTTCGCGTGCCTGCACCGATCTCGAACACGGGGCCGGGGGGGAGGCGTGGCAATGTTCATCCGTAATACCATCCCTTTTAGGGCAGCCCCTGTCCCGGAGATCGATGGCTTAGAATGTGTCGGCCTGGAGTGGTTGGCTCAGGAGAGGTTGGCTGTTCTCCTGGTGTACCGGTCGCCTAGCGCGCCGGGAGATAGCCTGCCGCAGCTGCTGGAGGTGGTGGCAGAGTGGGCATTGTGGTTCCCCAGGCTTATTGTTTTGGGGGACTTCAATGTCCATGTCGATGCCGCCTCATGTGCAGTGGCTGCAGACCTGATGTCATCCATGGCGGCATTGGGCCTCTCCTTGGTAAACTCTGGCCCCACCCATGAGGCCGGGCACACACTGGACTTGGTCTTCGGGTCAGGGGTTAATATGGTCATATCCTCTATTGATAGAGTGCCATGGTCTGACCATTATACCCTGAAGGTCCGGATAGACATGCCGCAACAACCCTGTCTAGGCGACGGGCGAATTTCTGCCCGCCTGCGGAGACTTATGGATCCTATTGGATTCCTGAATGCTCTGCGGGACTCTGAACCCACCGGCACCCTCAATGAGCTAGTGGAAAACTGGAATTCCCGTCTTCCTGAGGCCATTGAGGTAATTGCTCCCCGGCGTCCTCTACGCCCCCGCTCGCGGCTGGCCCTTTGGTATACTGAGGAGCTACTGCCCGTATGAAGTGTCGGGAACTTAGACAACTAGAGCGAGTGTGGAGGAAAGCTCACGACGAGGCCACACGATCATCTTATAGGACGTTTATGAAGGCCTATGAGGTGGCGACGAAGGAGGCGGCTTTCTTCTCCTCCTCCCTCGCATCTGTTGGGCTCTCACTGCATAATTGTTTTATTATTATGACGGTCCTTGACCTCATTGTCTGAGGAGTCTACAAATTGTCAATTGGATAGTGGCTGTGAGGCATTCATGAGCTTTTTTGCAGATAAAGTCATGTCGCTCCTTGCCAAGATCGTTCCCTGCCACCTTAGAGACAATAGAGTGAACTGGAGGCACCCTCTACCAGTCTTCTGGCCCTTGCTTTAAGGCCCAGAAGTTCCCCCCTCCCCTGCTCTCGGAAGCCGCTGTTGACAGGGCCCTGGCTGCTATTAGACCTACTACTCTGTCCCCTCTGGATCATTAGGCCCCTCCTGGCTTATTACATTAAAGCGTGCCAGGCTGTATGGAGTGCCACGCACCCACACCCCTGTTGAGTATCATCAATAGCTCCCTTTGAGCAAGTGAGTTTTTCCCCTGGTGGAGTTGGAAGGGAGGCAGTGGTCCGGGCCCCACTCTTGAAAAGACCATCATTAGATCCTGGTGATCTGGGCCAATTACGCCATTGCCGTTTCCAAATCTTTCTCGCTTCTGGGGAAGGTAATTGAGAGAGTGGTGTTGGGAGCAGCTTCAGGGTTTCCCTGGGAGGACACATCAGCTTTGATCCCTTTCTAGTCCGGGTTCCATGCTGTGAGCCATGGGGCCGGAGACCGTTCTCACTCACCGTCACCAATGGATTTGCTCCCGCTTACAATCCTTGTAGACCAAAGGTGGATTGGCGCTGTTGGTTTTGACATTAGATCTAACAGCAGTGTGTTTGATGTGGTCGACCACGACCTTTTAACCCACCGCCTGGCCGCTTCCGGGGTACAAGGCACTGTCCTTGAGTGGATTGCCTCGTTTCTCCAGGACCGGACACAGCAAGTGTGGTGTGGGGACCAAGCATCCCCGGGAGGTGCTCACTTCATTGTAGGTGTGGCTACCTCAGGCTTTGCTGTCCCCACTATTATTTAACATCTATACGCAACCCCTTGCTCAGTTGGTGCGGGAGCTTCGGGCTGTGACGTGGTCACCAATATGCTGGGATGACACTCAGCTCATTCTGTTGATGGAGGGGGGATGGCCAGCTTCCTGTAGGGCCTCTCCAGCATTGCTTAGGAGGCCGTGTGGGCTGGTTGGTTGAAACTCAGAGCAGGTTGAAACTGAATCCATCCGAAGATGGAGATCCTTTGGCTGGAGGCATGAGGGGGGTGTGGGGACTTTCAGCCAGCCGGGTGTGGGAGGGGGCTAGTATTGGCACCCAGCCCCTCTGTTCACAAACCTGGGGGGTCCACCTGGGATTTCGCCTCTTTCAATGGAGACCAGAGGGTGGCCCATATAACCCGGCTCGCATTTTACTCATCTTGAAGCTGTCAGAGCCCGACGGCTGGCCCCTTCCTCCTGGGCAAGCTGAGCTTGGCCACTGCTGGTCCATGCAACGGTCACCTCCAGGCTAGACCTATTGCAACTCCCAGCTTCACGCATAGGCCAACTTCCTCTTGCATCTGATCTCGGAGACTGAAATGTAGTCCAGAATGTAAAGCGGCCCGTGATGCTCACAGGGGGGTCCTATGAGAGAACATATTACACCTGTGCTTCTGGCAGCATTGCACTGGATTTACCAATTGAATGCCGTAGAATCATTTTCAAGGTGCTGGTATTGGCCAACCTTCTACAAGGCCTTATGCTGCCTGGGACCCTCCCATACCTACGTGGGACCGTCTTACTCACCATATGGTCCCGAATCGGTCTCTGTGCTCTTACTGGTGATCCCTGGCTCCCTCAATGATACGGGGTTGGCCTCCACACCCGGGTCAGAGCCTTTACAGCTCTGGCCCCTGCCTTGGTGGGGAACAGCTCTCTCCCACCCAGCTGTCCTGGGCTCCTGAGGGATCTTGCTGAGTTCCACAGGGCCTGCAAGTGACGGAGCTGTTCCACCGGGCCTTTGGGGAGCCTAGCTGTTGATTAGGGGCCCCTCTCCCTCACCTCTCTCTTTTGCATAACATCTAACCAAGTGGATCCTACTGCCTTCCTCCTAGGGTTTTGGGGGGAGTTGACACAGCAGGGGCCATCTTATATTAATGTAATTTTAATAATGTAGTATTTGAATGGGGTACGGTTTATTTCTTATTAGGAGCCATGTACCTAATTTATATTTACTGGTTTTTAACTTGATATTGTGCTCTCTACTTACATGTTGTTCATCAGCATCTGAGCCCTCCGGGGGAGGGCGGTCTATAAACCCAATAAATAACAATAACAATAACAATAACAATAACAACAACAATAATAATAACATTAACAACAACAATAACATTAACAACAACAACAACAACAACAACAACAACAACAACAACAACAACAACAACTTAATGTAAATACACATAAATAATAATAATACACACACACATAATATGTAATAATAGCTAATAATGTAATAATAATACACACACACACACACACACACACAATGTATGAAATCCCCTTGGAGGCAGAAATCAAACTGGAACAAAGGGGGCAATCCCTCTCCACAGGAAGAGGAAGAAATTTCATTTCCTGCCTCCCCAATGGGATGAGGGGAACCATCCACAAGATGTCCTCTAGCTCAGGGGAGAACAGACTTAACAAACACATACAAACCTTACTTCTGCCATTTTATTAGTTTGTGGAGATAAAGCAGGGTAAAAATATTTTACATAAAATGAAATTATGTTCTGCTTCAGTTTCTTCCCTTCCGCTTCTGCCTCTTCCACTTCCCTCTATGAGCTATGTACAGCAATCCTCCTTTCATCTTCTCAGTCCAGGACAATCCTGGTTTCTTATGCAGTACTTCCTCTTATGCATTATTATTTTTTCAGAGATTATTCAGTGCTTTGGTCTCCAGGTCTTCCTGCCTTAACAATGCTAACCTTTCAGATGCTGGGAGAGAAGTGTTTCACATTTTCATTCATCATTTCTGTTCATTTTTTCTTATCCATCTGTAGAAAGATATGGGAAATGATGCTTTCCCATCAAAGGTTGGTTGAAAATTTACTGTAACAGGCAGCAGTAAGGAAGCGTATGAAGATGACTAATGACCAATTAAGCTTATTCTCTTTTTTTTAGCTGATTGACATCTCAATTCAAATAACAATGCTCAGAAGTAAATCCCATTTTGTTCTATCAAGCCTACTTCTACAAAAGAAATGTGTGAAGCATTTACTAAGTCTACACTGATTTTTTTTTCTGTCTGTAGAAGGGTTGACTCATGTCCTTTCTAATATTTGTCAGAATGTTCAGGCTTGTACATTAATTACCCCAGCAATATGATTGCTACTAGGAAGCACGGTTATGATGAAAAGTGCTGTCAAGTCATACCCAACTTATGGCAACCTTGTAGGGTTTCCAAGGCAAGAGACATTCAGAAATAGTTTGCCATTGCCTCCCTCCATGTGGGCTCAGAGAGTTCTGAGAGAACTGTGACTGGCCCAAGGTCACCCAGCAGCAGTGGTGTAGCTACAATGGGGACTCTGGGAACAATTGCCCTGGGTGGCCCCCATTGAGTCATCAGGGAGGGTGGAAAAATCCTCTTCCTTCCCCCCTCAGCCCCGCCCCACCAGACTGCTTCTTCTGCCAGCAGAGCCAGCTGAAAAAGCAGTCTGGCAGGGCAGGACGGGGCTGAAGGGTGAAGGAGGCACAGCCCCGCCAGGCTGCCCGAGACCGCCACCGTGCTGTAAAGACCGCCACCACCCAAAAAGGCCAGCTGATCTGCAGGGGCCAGCAGAGGCCTTTCCTCCCTCCACCACTCCTTCCCATTTCCTTCACCCCTCACCCCTAGCCATCCTTTGCCACCTTCCCTTCCCCCTAGCCACCGATCCCCCCACCCCTTACCATCCCTTGCCACCTCCACCCTAGCCACCCCTTGCCTCCTTCTCCAATCCCTACCCACCCCTTGCCTCCCTCCCCCAACCCCTAGCTCAGCTGGCATTGTTTTGAGAGGTGGTGATTTTATGGTGACTTAGTATAAAAATCATGAGGATCCACAAGGATCTGTATTTTTCAAGGTTTTTGTGCCACTGCAGCGCCACAGAACGTAGGATGCATGATTGTTGTGTTCAGACATGTGGCCACGGGCTTCGGCTGTGATGTGTTGGTGGGAATTCTCAGTGGGAATTCTCCCAGTGTCTTTTTCCCTACAGGAAGAGTGGGTCTAGCTGTGAACTGAGCCTCCATAACCTGTTTGCAGTCAGGTGCCCATTTCTCTTATCTTCACCTCTTTGAAGGTGATCACCACTTGATAGGCTTGTGTGCCCCATCCATGCTCTTTTTCCAAGCAGTCTTTCCCAAGGTGATTGATAGATCAGCTACAATTTTGCCAAGTTTTGTCAAAGCAGCAGCAATTGCCTATCACACATCTTTCACCATCTTGCAGTTAGCCTTCTCTTAGCAGTAGCAGCAGAAGAGCTGGTTTTTATACCCCACTTTTCTCTACCTTTAAAGAGCCTGAAAGTGACTTACAATCACCTTCCCCTCCCCACAACAGGCACCTCGTGAGAGTTCCAGGAGAACTGAGAGTAGCCCAAGGTCATCCAGCAAGCTTCATGTGAAGGAGGGGGAAACAAACCTGGTTCTCCAGATTTCTATCTGGTCTTAACCACTACACTGTGCTGGCTCTACACCTGTGGTGACATGTGCCTTTAAGTGTTTAAATTGGTGGGCAGAATTAAGAGACCTAGAAAAGCAGTTGGAACTGTGACCTGTTAGAGTTCAGACTAAGAACTTCTGGTCAGTTGTTAATTAATTTGTTTTAAACCACTACGGTTGTCCTGCCTTCTATCTATTGACAACACCCATCTGTCACTCTTGCTTCTCAGAGGGCAGATCTATTACCTCTGCATTATCATTCAGCCAGAACAGCAAATTTAGTTTTATAAGGAAGACATTTATAAAGTTAATGTTGGAATTCAAGAATCTTGGTCCCTCGGGAACCAGTTATATTCTAGATCTAGTAATTTAGCAGAGTGCACAACCCTTCTCTGACAGCCTTTCTTTGAAGCTTTTACTTCTTATAAAGACTTGGCAAAAGTTTCTTGGCTGTTACATTACTTTGGTATATTGATCTGCTTCCCAAGGTTCACAGTGTTATGGTCAAAGAGTCCTGACTCTTTAGCTCATATCAACAAGAGGAGACGGGAGAATTATTACTCAGTTCAATTGTCTTCCCAGTTCCATTTCTCAGAAGCAACTTTTTTTATTACATCCTTCAAACAAGTTTGTCTGTCTGCACTCTTTTTATTAGTTGATCCCCTAAATTAGTCTCTCAGGGCTTGTGAAATTCTTGAGGTGTCCCATCCTCACACCCCATGTAGAGACTTTACTTTTAGACAACCAATACTTTCCCATGACCTTTATTAAGAAATCTGTTTGTGTGGAAAAGTAGCCACTGGCTACCACTGAATGAAGTCAGTTGCATTTTATTTGTAAACAGGAATTTTTAAAATAATCTTGTCCGTGCCTGAACCGGGTTTTTCTGCACACACCAACAGTTCTTGACTTTAAAAAAATTGATGGAGCAGAGGCATATGGAAGCGAGGCTTAGCCAAACAGCATCACTAGCTTCATGTAGGGTGTGGAGCTCTCCTAGAGAATTACAACTCAGATGCAAACTACATGCATCAATTCTCCTGGAAAATATAGCTGTTTCAGCAGGTGGTCTCTCCACTCCCCAAAGCTCCACTCCCCAAACTCCTAATCCAGAGTCGGCATCCCAACTTCAGCCAAGTTTCATACAGATGTCAGTACAGTTACTAACAAGAAGACAATGCATGAAGGACATCCATGGGGCAGCTGCTGCATGCTGGCAGCTGGAGCATGTTGGGGCAAGAAGTCTTGTCCCGATGAGCTTCCTCCCTGGCGCACACTGAGAGAGGAGATGCATTGGGGCAAGATTTCCTGTCCTCCACCACTGCTATTCGCCTCATCGCTTCTCCAGCCCACCTTGACCACCAGGCTTACCTTCCCTGTCCTTCCTGTCTTTCCTACACCCAACCCATCACATCAGTGACTTCCCCCGGCCCTAGGGGAAGCTCTCCTTCTGTCTCCCCCTGCCCCATGCTGTCCCTGAGCTCACCAGCAGTGTGAGCCCAAGCGCCGCACAAGAGCACCTGATGGTGCTGCCAGGCAGTAGAAGAGGTGCCACACGAAGGCTGCACTTCTGATTGCTGTTTCTCCTGCTACTGGCAGCAGGCCTGGACCACGCTTGGACCTGCCACAAGGAATCCAAAGAGAGTGACAGGTAGGTGGGTGGCCCACCATCCTTGCTTGCCTGCAGGCTGGGTGGGTGGGCAGTTCCAGGACCTGCATTGGGCACGTTGAGTAGAAGGCGTCCTCCCCCATTAGCCCTGCAGCATGGCTTCTTGTTGGGCTTGCCAGCAGCAGGCTTGAGCTGTGCAGCTGCCTTTCTGTCCAGGGTGGGGTGACCAAATGCACCCTCCACGTGACCCAGGCGAGTGGTGTCTGGGTCTCAAGTCCCTTTGTGCCCCCCATGGTATGCCTTTGTTGATCTCCCTCCTTCCCCGAGCCAAGGCAACCTCTGATTTCACTGTTACTGAAGTTAAACTGTGGCAATCATTTTGTGGCTGGCTTCACCTCCTGACCAGCCAGCGTGCAGCAACCATTTTGTTGCTGTATCCACCATGCCCTGTTAGAATTCAAATGTGCCTGCAGGCTCCAAAAGACTGGGGACTCCTGCACTAGGTGGTATCTAAACCACCCTCCAGTAGAAACTGCAATTTGAGGATCGTCTGTTCTCCAGTAAGCCATTTAATCCACTTGATTTGTATAGTCCCAAAGGATCAAAATAAGGTTCTGCTGATGTACATTGAAATGGTCTCAATGGTGTATCTACAATTAGGGAAGCATATTGTTATATATGCCTTGGGATACTAAATGCAGTGTATATATATGTCACCAAATCAAGAAGATAAAATCCAGTGCTTAACATCCTGTTGAAAGAGGGCACATGGTCCCACACAGACTGTACAAGAGCCGAACAATTATTGAATAGCCTCTTTTTCAAGGTTCTCCCAGAGTTCCACTGCATTTGCCATAAAGCAGCAGGATCTGCATGTCCGGCTGGGTTTTGTATTCTCAGATTTAACAGCCTTTTGAGGAAAACACGTTGGACACTGCCTAGCACTACACGTGGGTGAAAGGCAACCCACAACACGTGGGCAGAAGGCAATGCATTAAGACTTCCTGCAGAGCTTTTGCCCCATTAGGTTTGGTGTTGTTAACAGAGAAATCACTGATGTAATTCCAAGACTGCTGGGCAGACATCAGCCTGTGAAGAAAGGTTCGAAGGCTCTCCAGAGTGCAAGGACATGGGTGTTGATTCTTCAGATTATGTAATCTGAACACTTTATCATCTTTAAAAGCACGTGTGATTTAAAAGCTGTGAAGCCTGCAATAGCATTCTATAATACATCAGTGTTTGAACTCCAGGGAGTCAGTAATGATGTAGCCTTGTGGGGTATCTATTGCCTGGAGTCCACCTGACTCAGGACTCAGCAGTTCCCTTCAGGACAGCTCCCTGCTTCTTTTAAATACTGCAACCCCATGTTGGTCTCAAAGTACCCTGTGCCTGCCAGTCTGATTGCCACTCTGACATCACTTTTGGTCAGGCATGGCATGTATTGGCAGAGCCAGGTCTGATTTAAAGGTGATACTGGCTGGCAAGGAGAACTTCCTTAATTAAGACTTTATGTAGTGAGAACTTTATTTAAACTGGGCTGTTATACTTGTAACACTTCAGTGCGCGCAATGTTAGCACCCCAGTCGAACACCTCACTGGTCCTCTAATGTACTAGCATTCATGAGTAACTTTTTCTTACTCACCCAGAGATGCTCCCTGGAGCATCTCCCTTTCTTTGCACAAAACAGTGTGTGTGTCAAGGCACGAAATAGGTCTGTATTAAATTATTATTCATTTTTTGTTTAGATTGTTTTTTTCATTCTGCCTTTCGTCCAAGGAGTTTAGGGCAGCACACATGGGCCTCCTTGCCTCAGTTTTATCTTACAAGCTAAGTGAGCAAACTTCCGAGCTGAGTGGGGATTTGAATTGGTGTGTCTGAGATCGGAGTCCAACACTCAAAGCACAACACCGCACAAACTGTACACTCTGTCATAACCACTTGGCAGTGCACTTCTACCCACATGTGGAAGGCAAACAAAGTTTTCCAGGATCCTGCAGCTCATTCTTATTCCTTCCCAAAAGGTTATTCCTGGGTTCAAGATCTATGCAGAAGAACATGGAGGAACAGCCAGGACTGAGGGGTGGGAGTAAGGAGAGATGAGGGGGTGGAACTGCCTCCTCCTCTCCTCCTTAGAGCTGTGCCCATGGAAGAGAAAGGAGGTGCCATTTCAGCTTCCTGTCCCTTTCTCACTCCAGCCCCACACTCAAACTGTACAGCTGTTCCTTTGAACGGATCTAGCAACTATGGGAACTGTCTCTCTGGGGGTGGAAAGAACTGCAGCTATGAGAGGAAATGACACCTTCCACAGAGTGGTGAGACGCTGCCCATTAAGTTTTATTATTTAAAAATTATTATCAATACTGTAACTTCTCTATTAAGGGAAAATGCTCCAAAACTCTGCGATAAAAGCATGATCTTAAACATGTATGTCAGTTGGGAGATACTAGTACTGGATTAACTGCTGCACAATCCACAGCTATGATGATAGTAAACGGGTTTGCACTTTTCCATGAAGGGTAGGACATGCCTCTTGTAAAAAATCTCACCAAGTTAGTACAAAGAAAGACAAGCCAAAAGAACTGAATTAATGAAAGCCAGTTTGGTGTGGTGGTTAAAATGTTGGACTAGGATGTCAGGAGACCCAGATTTGAATTCTCATGCTTCCATGGAAGCTTGCTTGAGGACCTTGGGTCAGTCACAAACTCTCAGGCTACCTACCTCACAGGGTTATTGTGTGTATAAAATGGAAGAAAGGAGAATGATGTTAGCCACTTTGGTCCCATAGGAGAGAAAGATGGAGTATAAGTGAAAAGTAAATATATGATAATTATCATAAAATGATTTTTTTCCATAATTTATATGGGGTTTATTAAAGCACTTCACAATCCTGATGCTGTTTTTCTCTAAACTATCATTTTGATGGAAATGGCCTATCGTTTCCCTATGACAGAGACTGAGACACAAAGTACTTGCCAAAGACTTGGTAGAAAGAACAAAGATATTAACATTCGGTTCAAGAAGCTTTCGTACTGGGTTAAATATTAAAATAAATCAGCATGGGATCGATATGTCATAAACAGCAGAAAATAAGTTTATTAGTGAGGAACAATGTGACCATGAAGGTGTGACCAGGTAAAATCAATATTTTCTCTGTCAAAATTGGGCTCATAGTGAAATACAATAGATGTGTGTCTGGGTTTCTATTAAAACTTTCAAATGTGAAAAAACCAAGCAGGAAGCAAACTTGTTATATCTGTGCCACAAACATGTAAGGACTGAAACTGGCTGTGTAGAAAATTCAAATCTTTGGAAACAATGAACTATTACAGCACAAGTTTGACAGTTCCTCAGGGCTTGTGAGATGGAGATGTCCACCAGGCCTTTGGTTGAGGGCCATCTTGTGTGCCGTTACCATCTACTGGACGCCCTACACAGCACTACCTTCACCGTCACCCTCTTGTGATGTCGCCCAGGCCTGAATAGTTCTGCGAGGGCTTATGTATGATCTGGGCTGGGTAGGTTTTTAGTAGGCTGTGTTTTAATGATATTTATACTTTATATATTAGTAGAATTGTTCAAAAATATTTGTGCACCGCCCTGAGCCTGACTTTGGTCAGGAGCGCAGGATATAAATGTAATATATAAATAAAATAAACTTTAAAATCCGTTTGTTCATTCTCTCTTGCTCAGAGGCGTAGCTACCACAGGGACATCCGGGGACAAGTGCCCTGGGCACCACCTTGTGATAGGTGCAAAAATTGCAGGTTCGTTTGTGGCTTTTTCTATTTTTTAGGGTTTTTTTCCATTTTTTGCCTGCAGGGGGTGCAGTTTTTAGGATAATGGCACCAAAACTTCAGGCTATTGTCAGGTGACTCTTCTGCTGATGCCAGACAGGTTTGGTGAAGTTTGGTTCAGGGGGTCCAAAGTTATGGACCCCCAAAGGGGATGACCCCATCCTCCATTGTTTCCAATGGAAGCTAATAGTAGATGCAGCTACCATTTTGAGGGTCCATAACTTTGGACTCCCTGAATAAAACTTCACTAAACCTAGGTGGTATCATAAGGATAGTCTCCTGTTGATACCACCCAGGTTTGGTGAAGGTTGGTTCAGGGGGTCCAAACTTGTGGACCCCCAAAAGGAGTGCCCTCATCTCCCATTGTTTCCAATGGGAGCTAATGGTAGATGGAGCTACCCTTTTGAGGGTCCATAACTTCAGGACTCCCTGAACCAAACTTCACTAAACCTGGGTGGTTTCATCAGGAGAGTCTCCTAAAGATAGCCTAAAATTTTGGTATTGTTAGCTTAAACATTTCTCCCCTGACAGGCACCCTCAAATTTTCCCCAGGTTCTCTCTTTAAATCCACCCCCTTTGGAGGGGATTTAAAGGGAGAATCTGGGCTCCCTAGATTAAAAAAAATTGAAAGTATTGTTGAAGGCTTTCACAACCAGATTTAACTGATTGTTGTGGGTTTTACAGGCTGTGTGGCTATGGTCAGGTAGATCTTGTTCCTAACTTTTCGCCTGCATCTGTGGCTGGCATCTTCAGAGGTGTATCACAGAGAGAAGTCTGTTATAAGAGAAGGCTGGACACAGTGTATAACAAACTTCTCTCTGTGATACACTTCTGAAGATACCAGCCACAGATGCAGGTGAAACATTAGAAACAAGATCTACCAGACCACGGCCTCACAGCCTAGAAAACCCACAATAACCAACATTGAAAATGATGCTGTTTGGGGGGTGGGTGGGGAACCTACCCTGAAACAGCATCACTTTCAATGTTGTTTAAACTAGGGAGCCCAGAGTCTCCCTTTAAGGTGGATTTAAAGGAGAATCTGGGCTCTCTAGTTTAAACAACATTAAAAGTGATGCTGTTTCAGGGTGAATTCTCCCCTTCAAAAATAGTATCACTTTCAATGTTGTTTAAACTAAGGAGCCCTGGGTGTGTTCAGATTTGTGTGTTGGGGCATGTTCTATAATGTGATGGTGACTTTGAGATGACCTGGTGCAAAAAATGTTGTTTGGTCGTGGTGGAGGAGGGACGGTGCCCATACTCAGATTTTGTCCCGTGCTCCAGTGTCCCTAGCTATGCCCCTGCTCTTGCTACATTCTTTGTCTGGAATTTTCTCCCAGAACATCAGCTGGGCATTAAGGATATGTAGTCAGAAACATCTGATAACCCACCCCCCCTGACATTTCTAAATACTGAAACCTTTGCTTTCAAAGAGTCCCAGATGTGAATTCAGAACACAATGAATCAAAATCCAACCCCAACCTATCTTGTTAATTAATCTTTGAAGGGCAAATTACCCTAATCTATCTGTAAGAAACAGAATAACCCATATAATTTTGGGTGGTTCTTTGCTAGTTATAATTGTCCTTTGCTTGAAGTTTCCATTTCTCCATGCTAATTTTCCATTTATCCTGGGAAACAGAGGAGGGAAGTGAAGAAAGAGATTCAGTAGACATGTGGACAAGGACAACCGAAGCACTTAGCCCAAGTCCACACCAAATGGGATTATCCCAGTTGGTGGTCTTGGGCACGGCAACCATTTCCATTTCCATTGCTGTGCCAGTTCTGAGGCTTTAAAGGCTTTTCTCAATAAAGCAAGGTTGCATGAGCTATTATGTTTTCTAAGTGTTTGCATTCTAGGGGAGATACAAGCAAGCAGGCTTCTTTCTAGGCCATTTATGCATGCACTACTTCCCCCATTGCTGTTTGCTTCACAGGGGGGTTTCCCCATGGTTTTTGTTTACGCAGGAATTCTTCTGCGAAGTGTCCCTAGCCAAGCTGATCCACCATTTTACCCACCCATGGCTTCCTTACTGTTTCCATTCAACCCCCATTTTCCTCTGTAATCTTTGATCTAGTGTTACTTCACTATTACATGTCAATTGCATATCAATGTTATCTTTAGTGTTAGTGTTAATTTTTTTAAAAAATTAAGTCTTTCTGATCATTCTGAAATGGTGGCCCCAAGAAACTGCTATTGTATGCATGGGGAAATGTGGGGAGGAGTGAGAAAACCTGAAGAAATCTTAATGCACAGTGATCTCCTTCACTTTCCCTGTGAAGGAAGAGAAAAATTCACACTTTAAGAGTTTTTGGAAACCATGGGGATTTTCTGATCTGAGAGCACAGTGAGTTCCAAACAGGGCAAAATGTGTGTATAACTGAGAATCAAACCCAAAGGGAATGTACACTCAATGTAATGGAGACCACACATGTGTAAATGGCCTAGCATAAGCAACACACCTGCCCTCCAGATGGTGATCTTAAGATGTCTTCCTATAATAAAGGTAAACACACACACTGAAAATCTCTCAAAAGAGATCAGTGGGAGAGCATCTGATCATCTTCCTCTCAAAGAATTACTGATTCAGGGTCTAAAAATCTGTTCAATGCCTTCTTAAATTTTAGCTAAATCTAGCTAAATCTAAAAACTGTTGGGCGACTCAGTGTGCTATACTCAGTCTATCAATGTGTAGAAGTAGAGGAATCTAATTGTCAAGATCCATTTGACCAGACAACAAGACACCTGTAAATCACAAAGGTTTCTTTATTGCAGGTGTAAGTCAGATCCAGTACAGTTCAAAGACAGCTCTGCCCATCAGCCAAAGCTGTGAATCATATAAGCAAAACTTGGCCAGGCAGACCACGGCAAGATGACCAGATTCTCCACAGTACAAACACAAACCCAAATGCCGTCGGCAAGCCGACAGGGATTCAGCTGCAGGTGGAGGCACGGGGTCGCTGGCCAGAGGCACAGGCCAGAGGCCTGTGAGGGGTCGCTGGACTCGGAACTGCACAACGCAGACCTGGGGCCCAAGATTCCATGGGTTTCAAGCGGCAAAGCCAAGCATCGGCATCTCCTGCCAAAGTGATCCATTTGGCCAGCCAGGTGGGCTCGCCCCTCATAACAACCCATTTATGCAGCTCAGGGTGCAAGGCTTCCATAAAAGCAAGGACCATCATCTGGTCAGGCCAATCGGTCACCTTACTAGCCAGCACCTGGAATTAGCTGGAGAATTCTACGAACGATTTAGAGCCCTGGCATAAGCGGAGTAAATCACTTTTAGCCTGTTTGCCCATATGAGGGTTCTCAAATTGATGACTGAGGGCCATGATGAACCCAGGTAGAGTGTTGAGTTCTGCCACCGCACGGTAGAACAACTCGACGTACCATTCGGCTGTGTCCCCCTCCAATGTGTCCCCAACATCGCAAACACATTCCAATTCATTCTGACAGTGGTGACAATAGTCATGCATGTGAGCATCCACCTGAATGAGGAAAAACAGGAGCTTCTTGGGGGATACCGTCAAAGCAGACCAAGAGCTTAGGGCGAGCCCCAACAAGGGGCATGACCGGAGCCTGTACTGGAGGAGGTGCCGGGGCTGGAACTTGGATCAAAGGAGCAGGCGGCTGTACCAGAGGTTGATTGGCAGAGCAGATGGGGGATGACCCACTGGATTGGCAGAGCAGACGGGGGATGACCCACTGGAGTGGGCTGCAAAGGCAAATGAGAAACCTGCTGAATAGGGTAGGTTGCCAGAGTAGCCTGTTGGGGCGGCTGAGGCACCTGCTGCGGCAGTGGGCGCTGACGCTGGTTCAACAGGTCATACAGGAAAATGTATTCGTGTAACTTTCATTCGGCCTCAACTGCACAGGTCTGCATCCATTCCAGGCAATCCTGCAGCAGCTGAAGGCGGAGTTTGAAATCCTCCTCCTTGTATCTCCAAGCAGAGGACTTCAAGGAAGAGGTGTCGGAATCTGAGGAAGTCTTCACCGGACCCGAGATTCGAGAAGGCCGAGGATGCTCGGCTTTAGGCTCATCTACTTGTCTCTCAACTTCAATGGTACTGTAGATAGTTGTTTTTGGCTGAGCACCCCCCGACCAATTGCCAGAAAAGCATACACTCACTTGTTTGTAGTCTGAAGAACATTGCGACATGGAGATCCTTAGGCCCAATGGCTGGGAACCATTGTAATCTGGGAGCTGTCGAAGGGCGCTAGACCCTAGGCTCATAGAATGAGAGGCACTGTAATCCATAAGCTGCCAAGGAGCAATAGCCCCCAAATCTGAGATATGGGATTCGTTAGCCACGTCACCCCCACCAGGGTCAGGCAATGTGTAATCCACTGGTAAGGTAACAGCACGCTGCTCTCATGGGGCTCTGTGATCCCAGTCTGATGGGATGTCCTGCCCAGGCTCAGACCAGGTTAATGGGTAGCACCCAAAAGAGTCACGGCTCGGGCCCTGCGCTGCTGCCTGTCGTGAGGGACCAAACTGCAGTCTGCAAGCAGCCTGAGTTCCAGCCAGGAGTTTCTGAGGAACTGTCTTGGATAACAGTGGGGGCACCGATTCAGCATCATCATCAGTAGACCTCAGGTTCCTTTCCAACTCCTCAGCATCACAGTCCAGCAAACAACTTCAGTGTGAAACATCTCTGACTGTCTGTTGGGTACATTTTTCTCTCTCAACCTGTTGGATAAGCATCCAGAGTGGAGAAGTTGGGAAAGGAGATCTCTTATACAATCCCTGAGAATTCTGTCTCTGTTGGTCGAGAAACAAACAAAAAATACAGACTGGAACATGTTTCTTATTGAGAGGGAATATCATGTGAATAGAAGAATGACTCTGGATGCTTCAGAGCAGTTTTGAAGCATTTGGACTCTTTTTTTAAAAAAAACAACTCAAATCCAGACCTGTGGCCTGTGGCCTTCTCTAATAGACATGGTGATGGTGTCAGAATGAGGATACCCATATGTCAGAGTGAGTTAACAGGTAATTACTTTATAAATCACCTACCCAGCTAACAAGATTCTAGCAATTATGTCTCCTGCCCAAAGCAGCTTCAGGCATGGCAGATCAGCAATGAAGAAATGGTGGAGTAGGATGAGTGCCACTCCCCACTTCATTCCTTCTTGTTCCTTAACTGCTTCCTTGTTCACGCCCCATACACATGTCTGAAGTATAGCATACCCCTTTCCTCCTGCTTTTCCACTGCAATTCTCCATCGCCTAAAGTGGCTTTGCCCAGAAGAAGCACCTCTTGAGAATTCTTTCGTAAAGTTTTTGTTTTTTAGTTCTGTGAAGCACAAAGGGATATTATGGTGAAGATGCCTAAGCCAGCATATGCTTTGGGGGTCATGTCTGATTGGGAGTTTGTCAGCTCTAAATTAAAAGCTTTGATGCCAAACCAGATGAAGGGATGATCATGAAGGTTTCTTTGCAGTCACTGTGTTTTGTGTGGCTTACAAAACTGGATGTGCTCCATGAGTACAGTTTGAGATTGTGCTGTAAGAACATCACCACAGACAAGAATCTGCCAGCAATGTCCACTGTTTCCTCAATACAAAGCATGGCAGTGTTCTCAGACAAGAAATCTTTAAAGCCATTTTCTACTGCTTATGCTATGACCTGCTGCTGAGATCACCTGTGAAGGTGGTTCATTTTCAGGTGTGAAAAAACATTATTTACAGATCAATGTGTGTCTGGGTAAAATCTGTTTCCCTTTTCAATTAAACTAAGAACAAGCATTTGTCTCCCTTTTTCCTTGACAAACATGTACAGATAGCCTTTTTCAAGAGTCCATCAACTTCATTTATGTACAGACATCATTTAATCCCAATGTTTCATTTTATCGGTGACAGTGAGGGTACATTTCTTTTAAGAACAGTTGTCCTCAGGATGATAATTTGTTGGTATTTGTTGGTCTTTGCAGTCATGAAAGTGTTAACTATCTGTTTGTGTGTAAACAGGATGTTGAGGTCACATTCTGATGAGCTGACCTATTGATTAGCTATTGGCCAGTTTGAATAACCACTGCTTATATGTACAAGAAGTTATAAAGTTAACCGGTTTTCTTTCTCACTCAGAAAGATGTAGAGATGCTCGGTTGATGCTGAAGATAGCCATGTGCTGAGACAACTGTAAATATGTTACTGTGAAGTATAGCATTTAATGTTTTATCTCCATGTTTCCTTACTCTTTTTGTTAGTAAACTTTCATATAAAGCAACTCATTCGTGTCTGGGTCTTTATTGGTATCTTCTAAATTTGTTAATCATGTATACTTACCAATATAAGTTTTCTGATCACCATTTGCCCTCAGGTGCTAATGCTGCACCTCTGATCATATCTAAAGTTCTGTAGCTGACAGTCTCCCCTTTGACATAAAATGACTGCAGTAAAAATAAAGCCAATTCTTTTTGCCAGGTGTATGATTGTTCAAAATATCTTTAATAACACAGCGTTCTGAGGAAAGTAAACAGCAAGGCGCAGGCTGTTTTACTTGGCAACTGGTGTAGCAGCGAATAATCTTTGCATGTCATGTGTGCTTACATGTGTAACTCTCACCAGCACCTCCTGCACATCATCGTAAGATAAGCTGAGGCATAAACAAACAATAAAATACTGGAGGTGGGAAAGAGAGTCTGGAGGCTGATTTTCTAAGCATAATGTTGCCAATAGCATGAAAAAAACTTATCCTGCCCCTTTAATTGAGACTTAATGGTATGTTATTTACAGGTGATGTACATCTCTACATCTTTCTGAGTGAGAAAGAAAACAGGTTAACTTTATAACTTCTTGTACATATAAGCAGTGGTTATTCAAACTGGCCAATAGCTAATCAATAGGTCAGCATTCAGATGCCCTGGTTTGCTTTTATCTTAGAATATTTTTTAAAAAAACTCAAAAAGAATGTGACATGAAAAAGGCAGTGAAAAAGCATAGTGCTGCTTGAAATTGCAAGAGTGTTGTAGAGACTTCTCATTAACAGACTGAAATCATCTGTATGAAACACCTGTCCCTGCATCACTTTACTTGGAATTGGACCATCAACAGGTAACATCTGGTTTAGAATAGCAAATCTGAAGGGAGCCACTGGTTCTTCACATATATGCATACTTTAGCTGCCTTCTTCAGCTGGGGTGGATCAGCTCCATCCAAGCTATGATATGTGCATTGGAGATCCATCTTCTAATAATTCCTCCCTTGTTTTTAAAAACCCTAGCCGCCGCAAAACTTAGATTCCCAGTTCCCTTGGACTACATTTTTCACACCAATCAGGCAAGACAACATTTAACAGAAATAAAATTATTTGCCTTTGTTGGTTTTAGAATGTGTACGGGTGGACTTGTTGAATACTTGTCTGGGGTTAATCTGATTACTATAGTTACTGTGAGGTTACAACAGATGCTCTTGAAGTACACTGGTTTTTTCCCTTCTAACTGAAAATGTACAGAAGTAGGTTATGAGATTTTGCTAAATCTCTCAGTCCCTCAGTATTACAAACCATTCCCCACAATGAACTCTGAAATGGCACCCCTAGGGTTGGGTTTATAGAGCAGTTGGAATCACACTGACAATCTCAGACACCCCTGTGTTTAATTTGAGAGCATTTACAAAAACAGTTGGAAAATTGAAGGCACAACTTAAATTGAAACTGAATAATAAAACAATTATCTTTACTCTGCTTGTCTTTGAATCTAGCTCCCTGCGGAGTTCTTAGAATTAAGCAAAGAAAGTTATTTATAGAGCAGATGGCAGGGCTCCTGTTCAAGCTCGAGATCTGCCACTTCTCTTTTAAGAATCAGGCCAGTCCTTACCCCCTTTCTATGACAGCAGCCCAATTGTGAGGATGTTACTTTTTTTTTCAGGTTTGAAGTGCATGAATCAAACCATTGGTCCATCCAGGTCAGTACTGCCTTCTTAAACCGGTGGCAGCTCTTCACAGCCTCAGGCTGAGTTATTTCATAACATCAACTACAGGATCCTTTTCACTGGAGATGCTGCTGATTGAACCTGGGACCCTGACATGCCAAGCACAAGCTCTGCTGGCAAAATACGGCCTCTTCCCAATAACACCAATTAACCCAATGCATGGAGCAGCAGTGGCGTAGGAGGTTAAGAGCTCGTGTATCTAATCTGGAGGAACCGGGTTTGATTCCCAGCTCTGCCACCTGAGCTGTGGAGGCTTATCTGGGGAATTCAGATTAGCTTGTACACTCCCACACATGCCAGCTGGGTGACCTTGGGCTAGTCACAGCTTCTCGGAGCTCTCTCAGCCCCACCTACCTCACAGGGTGTTTGTTGTGAGGGGGGAAGGGCAAGGAGATTGTAAGCCCCTTTGAGTCTCCTGCAGAAGAGAAAGGGGGGATATAAATCCAAACTCTTCTTCTTCTTCTTCTTCTATTACATTTTATTATTATTATTATTATTATTATTATTATTATTATTATTATTATTATTATTATTATTATTATTATTATTTATTAAACTTAATATACCGCCCTATCACTTTGGCTGGCTACACATATGCCATTTTACACATATCTGTTTATATTTATCGAAACATTTATAGCCCATCTTTCCTCATGATTCAAGGCAGCTTAATAGTTAACCATTCTCAGTTAAAACCAAAAATAAATTTACAAAGATGAAATGGGCTCCTCCCCCTATTTAAAGAGGCCCTACCATTCAAACTCCCTCAAAAGCCCCAGATGCATATGCCTTCACATACAAGGAAGCATATAAATATAGGCTCGTATGCCTCCATATAGGGCTACATATATTTCACAATATTTGGTGGAAAGATATAATGCCAATTGCAGCTTCCCCAATGCATGTAAATGCAACTCATGTCATTTTCACTTTAACATATTATATTATTTCTATGTAAAAGGTTTAGAATTTAGGGCCTAGGGAGCAGAAGGACGTAGAGCATGGCAGTTAGTTAAGTTGCTCCTGTATTACTCACTGCAATCCTACTCTCTCAGTCAGTCTGGGCTGCAGCAAACGAGAAAAGTCCTAGAACTTGACTAAGAAAATGATAATTATTTTTTCTTTGCAGATATGTGATGGGCCCAACTTGGGGGAAACTGCATATTATAATTAGGAAATATTATAAAGAAAACATTTGTCAAACTGTCAGTTGAATTGCAGTGTGGCATAAAACTCTTTCGCTGGTCTACAGCTGGAGAAAGGAGTCCCAGTGCTCAACTGAGGGAATCATTTCTTTTCAAGTCAAGTCAGAGAAATAAAGCACCAAGAACAGCAGCAAGAGCTGTTGAAGAACACAGGGGGAAGAAGCAGCCCTACAGTTCTTAAATGGTTTGGACTTGCTGTTTTTTTGGTGTTGCCTTTATTCAGAGTGTGTTGTGTGAAAGGCACTGATGGTTCTGTTTCTGCAAATGTTGCTATGTTCAGAGCAGCTATGATTCAGTTATACATGTAGCTGTAAAGTTGATGAGTTTATGATTCACATTTGTTACACTGAAAATGACAATATCTTGAATGTTTTATTTTTGAAGCAATTTTGTAATTGCTTGCCAAGTTACAAAGGTCCTTTATTGACTCAATTCCCCTACTCTTCCAATTGTAAAAAGTAATTTAGAAAAGAAATCTATGTAGCCAGGGGTCTTCTGGATACACAGACACAATAAAAGCAACATGCACATGATATTCAGACATGATGGCACACATGGAAGTGTTTCTTTGCCCCTAATCACGTGTCAGAAAATTTCTGCATGATAAAGCTGTAGTATTCTGGAAATACTTCTCTAAGTTGTAAATAAGAGTCTTATAAAAACTGGGGAAATGCTGCCATCTGTTGATGTAAATGTTTATTTTCACAAATCCAAGTTTCACACTTCTCTTTTCCATTAAAAAAATTGACATAATTTACTTGTGTATGAAGGAGCCATAACATGGATGTAGCATTGAGAAAGGCACTATTTTTAAAGCCACGGGTGCTGATCAATTTGAAAGTTACAACTGATCTCCAGGCACTACAGATCAGTTCCCCTGGCTGCTTTGGAAAGTAGCCTCTAAGGCATAATGCCCCATCAAAGTCCTCCCCTTACCAAACATTATCTTCTTCAAGCTCCGCCTCCATAATCTCCAGGTATTTCCAACCCTGAGTTGGCAACCCTATATACAACTACAAGTCCTCAGATCTCTTCATCTGGTTGCCATATTTGTGGGTGGCGTGGTGGTTATCTATGAGCAAATCAGTAATTTTTTTGGCAAGTCAGTAACTTGTCTATCAAAGGTCGAATCCCCACTACTGACTTAGCCAAGTTTCAGAACACAAACTAACCAGGTTTGAGGGATGACCTCCCCATTGCTTGTGTGGCAGATTCCGTTTCTGGCGCTCGTTCTCCCCATTAATCTGTGTTCCAGCAGGACCTGGTTGCAAGTGGCATAGACCCCATTAACACGGTTCAGACCAGGTCCGAGGGGAGGAATGAGGGTTGAAACCCTGACTCATTTCCTGCCCTGGAGTGTGATGCAGAATTCGGGCAACCAATCAGCACTGCGATGCCTTTCCTTGGTTTCATTTCCGCTTTTGCAATCGGCCAGCAGAAGGGGACGCAAACGTTAAACAGTCAAATGTGTAACTTTGAATTGTTCATGGTTTACACAGGTAATGATTAACTGTTTGCAGAGTTAAATGTTAAACTTTTACAC
Organism: Sphaerodactylus townsendi; assembly: GCF_021028975.2. NCBI lineage: Eukaryota > Metazoa > Chordata > Lepidosauria > Squamata > Sphaerodactylidae > Sphaerodactylus > Sphaerodactylus townsendi. Next base: position 121,922,210 of record NC_059425.1, on the reverse strand, counting down.
ATTGGTTTTTTTGATCATGCCCCTACAATGTATGTTTCCGCAGTGGGAAAAGGTCCCGCCCCATCAAGGCACGCCAGCCAATCAGGGGAGACCCAGGTAGAAGGCAGGCTAGCCTGAAGTAGCAGGTAGGATTATAAGAGTTCTGCAGCTTGGGGTGTGTCTGCTGTGTGCTCGCTGCAATGGGGAGGGAGAAACGCCAATGAAGAGGACAAGGTTTCACAATGAACAAGTTTGGATCTGCGTGCAAATTTCAAGTGGGGATTCGACCAAATGCTCTGAGCTCCTTCATAGAAGGGTAGAATATGTTCCAAAGAAATACATTCAACTTATAACTGCATTTCAACTCTGAACAGTGTGGTTTTACCCCAGAAAGATAAGGTGCAGGACCTGGGTGTTATTTTGGATCTGTCACTGTAATCTCATGTGACAGTGGTGGCAAGTAGGACCTATCAGGGTCTCCACTTGGTTCGTCAGATCTACCCTTACTTGAACTGGGGTGACCTTGAGTACATCCTACTTGTTAATCTTAGAAAGGTAACTAACCTGGAGAGTTGGGATTGCTACCCGAACAAAGTGGCATTTAGGAAGGAGAGGGAGCTCAGAGAGCTGTGATGCCATAGACTCCACCCTCTGAAACTGCCATTTCCTCAAGGGGAGTTGATCTCCGTAATATGATTAGCTGTAATTCTGGGAGATCTATAGACCCCACCTTGAAGCTAGTATTCCTACTAATTCTGCTTGCTTGCTTTCCTTACCTTGTTGCCCATGAGTGCATGACTAGTTGAAGTGTGTTTCTTCTCCCAGCTTGATCTGCCACTAGAAATTTTATTCACATCTAGAACAGGAGCCTAGCGTGGTATAATGGTTAAAGTGTCAGACTAGGATCTGGGAAATCCAGGTTCAAATCCCCACTCACGCCATGGAAACATGCTGGGTGACCTTGGGCCAGTCACACACTCTTAGTCCTGAACCTGGCTAGAATTTGGGTGGAAGACTTCCAAGGCAGGTAATGGGAAACCTCTTCTAAATCTCTCTTGCCTTGAAAACCATACAGAGATACCATAAGTCAGCTGTGACTTGATGGCAAAGAAAAAAAAGAAAGGAAGAACAGGGAGGTTTTGTGGTACCTGCCTGAAAGTTGGGCCAGAGGGTCTGTCCTGTGAGGACTAGCTGACAACCCCCAGGAGCATGGGGAGTGGAGACTGCAGAAACTGGCATAATATAGCACAGTGACATCTCTCCTGGTTGCCTATCCAGAAGTGACATCATGGTGTCAGTGATGTCCTAGGACCTTCCCACATTTCTATGGTTTTTATCCTATTCAGTTCAGCAGGCAGGAGAACATTTGCATAAGTTGAGGAGGGCGTATGTAACGGAGGGCTTATGTTCCTGGTGAGGGAGAGATATGATCCCACCAGTAGCCACCAATTGTAACCGGGTCGGGTGGCCTGCAATCAAGGTTCCCACTAAACTGACCAGTGGGGTTTCCTTGGCCACCCAAAATATCCCAGGCTAGTGTTCCTTTTTTTTTCTCTGCTGCCACCATTAAAGGGAAGGAACTAGGAATCCCAAAACTGCTGCTGGCTGCCAAATATAATAAGGGATCCCACCTCACATTCGCTCTTGGTCTGAGGGGGAATGTCCTTCAGAGTCCCATATGCAAAAAATGGAGGGAACTCAAAATTGGCTGGGATTCTAGTCTCTCAGACAGGCACTCTTCCACCTCTCACACACAAAAGCAGGCTGGCACGAGGGTAACTTGAACACAACGAATTAAATTTATTTTAAAAACAAAAGAGAGGCTTCTTAAACTGGCTCAGAGAGGTACTAACGCTTGATGGTTTCAGAGAGGTTCTTTTCACTTAAAAGTTACAGAGCTTCAGTTGTTATTTAGGTTTCACACACACACACACACACACAGACACACGCAGGTGTCTCTTCAGAAATGACTTGAGCTTTTCCTTACACTTTGCTTTTTCCTCACATGACAGACACTAGTCCCTTTCTTGATCCACAACCCACTGCCGGAATAACACACACACAGTCTATGCCCTGTAAGAGATTCTGGCGCATTCAAAGCCTCCCTCTCTCACACTACTCCCAAACTGGCCTCCCACTGCCACTGGATTGGGCTTTTCCCAGACTGGTGTTACACAGGGGCAGGACAGACTCCTACCGTGTTTCCCCAAAAATAAGACAGTGTCTTATATTAATTTTTGCTCCCAAAGATGCGCTATGCCTTATTTTCAGGGGATGTCTTATATTTCTGTGTTCTGTTTGTCAGGCATGCTTCCAAACAAAAACTTTGCTACGTCTTACTTTTGGGGGATGCCTTATATTTCGCACTTCAGCAAAACCTCTACTATGTCTTATTTTCCGGGGATGTCTTATATTCGGGGAAACAGGGTAGGTCTGGTCAATGTCTACTGACAAGCCTCTGGCCGGCGCTTTGCTCTGCACCAAAAACCCAGGGCCTTCCTTCCTCTCACAAGCTTCCTTCGCTTGAGGAGAGTCATTAGAATCCTGCCAGCTATCTAAGCTGGACCAGAATTCCTTTTCACCAGAGACAGAGCTGAGAGACTTCACTCCACAGACTCTGCTCTCAGCTGAACACGAGCTGTTCTCTTCAGAACTCCAAAGAACTGTCTGACAGGCTCTCTCTGTCTTTCTGTTTATCTAGCAGCGTTTTAGCGCCCCCTTACATTGGCCGGGGCAACAGTGCCTTCCATCGACCAATCACCTTGCTTTTATTTAAATTAGGGTCTGCTGCCTTACTTTTTCCTGTCACCCAGGCCTCTTTAAGCTTCACACCAGCCCTTCAGGGTGGGGCTAGTCCGTTACAGTGTACCTTACAATCCTGAGCAATTTTGTAGGACATTGACCATACACAAATGCTCACAGTTTGTAGCTGTTTGTGCAGAAAGAGTGAGCCCAATTTGTCCACTTATAATGTGATGGAGAGATGTAATATGTCCTTCCATTTCATGCAAGGATTTGGCAATGTCATAAACCACACAAAACCCCCACATAGTTTCTTTCTGAAATGGAGAAAACAAGTAACTCTTTGTGTTTCACCAAAAGCTTATACTACAATTGACTTATTAATTTTTTGTGATTCACTTCAAAAAGCTGTGAAGAAATCAAACAGCAGAGGGCTCCCATGCCTCCCTCTAGTGAACTTATAATGGGGGTACATGCAGAGACATTGATTTCCACTCAGGACTGGGCTGCAGTTGTTATTCTCATAACCCTCTACAATTAATACACAGGCTGGTTTGTGCTCATAATAAAAATATTGTTGGAAATCAACGGGAAGATGCCTTGCCAAGGTTGTAGAAGGCCAATTGTTGGCATGCTGCTTTTAAAAAAAAATCACAATTTCTATCACCAATTGTTTAATCTATATTTTGTATAAATATGAAAAAGATAATTGGCTAGATGTCATACTAAACATCCTGAAAATTACAGAATTTGCATTTGTCTAATAAAAATTCTGACCACAGAATTGAGAGGTTAGTACAATTTTAGAAGAAAGTACAAAAATATGCAAGTTACCTCCCCCCCTTCTTATATACAGGTATAAAGTGTAGCATGGATATTCGTAGTTTAGAGAGATGCTACAGCTTGATCTCAGATTAATTCAGATGAGGAAAGCAATATGGCTCTGCAACAGTTTCTAAAAAGATAATGGAGCCAAAAGAGATTTAATTGTCATTATATTTGCTGAATATATGGGTGACCAAAAATTCAACAGTATCTATGAGGCCACACAGCCCGGAAAACCCACCACAACCAGTATCTAGTCTGCTCTGGGGGGAGGAGGCAAGGACATAGGTGGGGGTGTTTCCCGGGTTCAACCTTCCCCCATTATATGTCCGAAACTCCCCCCCCCCGGGTTGGTTTGTATTTTTAGTGTTTTTTCAGTTTTTGGCCTGTAGGGGGTGCAGCTTTTAGGCTAGCAGCACCAAAATTTCAGGGATATTTTGGGAGACTCTCCTGATGATATCACCCAGGTTTGGTAAGGTTTGGTTCAGGGGGTCCAAAGTTATGGACTCCCAAAGGGGTGCCCCATCCCCCATTGTTTCCAATGGGAGCTAATAGAAGATGGGGGCTACACATTTGAAGATCCTTAACTTTGGATCCCCTGAACCAAACTTCACCAAACCTGGGTGGTATCATCAGGAAAGTCTTCTAAAGATACCCTGAAAGTTTGGTGCTCCTAGCTTAACAATTGCACCCCTGACAGCAGGCACCCCCAAATTTCCCCAGATTCTCCTTTAAAATCCACCCCCTTCGGCATGAATTTAAAGGGAGAATCTGAGGTCTCCAGTTTCAGGTTGGAAGATAATCCACCCCCAAACAGCATCAATGTTGTTTTAACTGGGGACCCCAGATCCTCCCTTTAAGGTGGATTTAAAAGGAAAATATGGGCTCCCTAGTTTAAACACCATTGAAAGTGTTGCTGTCTGGAGGTACATTCCAGCATCACAGTGGCTGCCCAGGGGGGCCCCCGCACAAACTCAGATTTTGCACCGGGCTCCATTTTCCCTAGCTACACCTCTGCCCAGAGGGGAGGGTGGAAGGGAACCCAACCGGCGGGTGGGTCAGGGGAGTCTGCTGTCCCTGGCATCAGAGAGCTGCTTTTATAAGCACTGAGGCTGGGGGTGGGGAGGTGTGACCCTGCCCCTGAACCCACCCCCCAAATTCTATAGCTACGTCTTTGGGAGGAGGAGGGGGAAAAGGCCTTTTATGCACTTGTGGTTTGACTTGCGTTAAGTTCACATTCCCTTTGGGTTGGATTCCTGATAATGCACTCATTTTGGCCTCTTTAGAAGTCACCACACTCAGAGGAGCTCTGTGGTTTCCAAAATCAAGTGTAATGTATACTGCCACTTAAGCTCATTCTGACCTTAGAATAATATGAGCCTAAAAGGTTAATGGAATCCACAGCCTGATTGGCTAGAGAGAACTGCTGGGTGTTCTTAACTTGAAGACAGTTGGTGCTGAGGGGAGAACCTTTGGAAACGTCAGAATGAGTGGGTTATTCTGAATCCATGCTCTGGAGGCTGAGGGCCAGTTCTGTGAGAGCTGAGCAACTCAGAGTAAGGGCCAATAAGGACAGATTTCTGTGAAGGAATCTGCACCAAGGTCCTGTTGGTAACCATTACACAAAAAACATAATCACGTTGGTGTCTTGATTTAGTTTTTCTGAGGAGAACCTACCCAGACATGGGGTAGTGAAGCTCTTGAAGGTGTTGGAAGTGTAAATACAGAAAGTATTATGTTTTCTGGAGGAACACCACAAATCCTTCTCTAGTAAGCACCATGTGAAACAGACATCTCAGATAAAGGAGATAGTTTAGGAGAAGTGTTTTAGAACCAGTGTTGGTAACTGAAGGGAGGAATTAAGTCTTGTCAGAACTTGAATTAGAGATTTCCAAACTGTACAAGAAACGCCTCCTGAGGATCAGGATAGTTTTTCAAACTGACTGATACAAACTTGAAGGCACTGGAGTTAGTGACCAGTGCTACCCCTGTAGCAGCAATTTAAAGATATTGAAACATCTTCTAAACAGGTACCTTATCTGAAACAGCTTCTTGTATATACTTACTAATGTGATTCTTGGCTTAAAACTCTTCGTGATTAACTTCAATTTCCTTGTAAATAAATATCTAAATCTGTGTTTGAACTTTACATGCCTCTGGTGCCCATTTAATGTTTCTCTGACAGATAGGAATAGATTACTGAGTGTCCACAGGAATACATTACTGAGTTTCCACCCATCTTCCTGAATTTAAAATGCCGTGTGTGTGTGTGTGTGTGTGTGTGTGTGTGTGTGTGTGTGTGTGTGTGTGTGTGTGAGAGTGAGTGAGTGAGTGAGTGAGTGAGTGAGTGAGTGAGTGAGTGAGTGAGTGAGTGAGTGAGTGAGTGAGTGAGTGAGTGAGTGAGTGAGTGAGTGAGTGAGTGAATTTATCATACCAGGCGAAGTCTGATTTTTCCTTCCCTGTGGAATGGAAGGATTTTTCCTTCCATTCAAAGGGAATGAGGATGGGTACATTTCCTTCAGATTTTCCAACTCCACATTGCCTTCCCCTGCCCACACAAGAGCTCTTCCAGACAGGACTGAAAGGGATTTTAAACTTTTTTTCATGCTGCAAGTGTAGTGATAATGTAACAGGCCTGTGAATTGACATTTTTTTTTGCATTATTGATAGACTCAAGCCACACACACACACACTCACACACCCCAAAAAAGGGAGGATGTGTAAGTAACCTGCCTACGGAGGGAGGTTGCAAAGAAATGAAAAGGAAGCAGCGGGTGGGCAAAATGGCAGATTGGAGCAGTGTGGCAGGGAATGCTTCATAGCAGGAGACTTTCCCTACAAACCCAGGCAAACATCTTTTCTGGCTTTATCATCTGAAATCCGTGTAATGGGGCATATCAGGAACTGAACCCAGAATCTTCTACATGTAGCACATGTGCTCTACCATTGAACTCTTTGTGTATGTTTACAGAAATAAATCTCTCTCTTCAAATGTTATTTGAAATATTTATACTCCTATATTCTCAATTCATGAAACTCCCAAGGTGGAAAGGTCATGACAATCTCTAGAAGCCAGAAACACATGTAAAGTTAGCAGCCAAATGACATGCGATTCAGTCCTTGCAAAACTTACCATCAATCTACATCAATGGTATACCGCCCATGGGGACATGTGGAGACAAGAAGGCCATGTGGGGTCATGGAGGCCATTTGGTCACGTGTGGGGTGGAAAATCGCCCCCCACATGGCCACACCTCTCACATGCCGTGCGCCCACCAGCCCACCCAGTAAGGAACACTGTGTGCAGCACATAGCACCCACCAGCCATAGCCATGTCTCCTGCTAGTGCCAGGGGGAGGGAGGGCACGGAGGTCAGGAGGGGGATTCGGAGTTGCTCGCTGCGGGGCCCCTCTGCCCTCCACACGCTCCAGAGCCAGAGAGGGTGAGTGAGGCAGGTGGAGAGCCACACGTTCCCCTCCTGACTGTCCTGGGCAAAGAGGCTCACTTTGGAGGTGGCCGCAAAAAGTCCCAAAGGGGAAGAAGCAGCAGGGCTGCCTCTGCGGCCATGAAGCCCCATCTGACTGAGGGAAAGCCCCACACTAGTTAACCCTCAAGTGGCCCAGCTAGGCCACCTCAGAGCATGTGAGAGCTCAGTGGATGCTCAACAGATGCGGTTGGGAAAGCGGCCGCCTGGAGGGAGGGGGAGGAGGTGGCTGGGGATCGGGTGGGCCATCTCCTTGGGGCCCCAGTGGTGGCAGGTGTGGCCGGGTCCCTTCTCAGAGGCCAGTCCTAGCAGAGCTGGGGGCAACCTGCTGGTAGTGGAGGCCCTCCAGCCTTTGGCGCACCGCTCCATCAGGGCTGGTTGGCCTTCCAAGGCTTGCAGTGCTCAAACTGCTATAATTTGGCAGCCTCTTTGGTTCAGTGGTCAAATGTGGCTGCCTCCCTTCTCCAGGCCCTGCAGTGAGGTGCTCCGGTGGAGTGTTGGCAGAGGCTGCCTCACCTCGCCTGCTGGAAGCTGACCCAGGTGGGCAGGAGCGCACATGCGAACCCCCTCCAACATGCAGTTTTGCCTCCTGCCTACAACCAGACTTGCCTGACAGTCGCCCACTTGGGGAGCTCTACTGGCTTTGGACGATGGCTGGAGGACTCTGCGCTGCTTGGAGAGCATCCAACACCCCTTCCCAGCATGGCCAGCTGCTGGGGCCAGCTGCTCTGAGTTCCAGGAAGCCCAGCCCCACGCCCGGCTAAGAAGCGAGGGCTTGGGGCAGCGGGTGAGAGGAAAAGATGTCACATCCAAGGCAGAAGGAAAGGGGGGCACTTGAACCACTGGGCTGCACTATAAAGACACCCTCCGCAGATTGGAGAGGCCAGCCTTTTCACAGTGCCGCAGAACAACCCCCCCATGTGATCAAATGGGAATGGCTACAATTTTGTTCAAGCCAAAGATGTTAAGGGATTTCCTTCCTTTAATTGGTTGTGAAATGGAGTTAAGGGCCAAAATCTAGGGAAAATGGAGCTGGAGGGGGTGGGAAACTCAGATTTTGCCACGGGCTCCATTTTCCCTAGATACGCCTCTGATCTACATTTCCAGAGTGAGAAGAACTGACTCCGTATAAGGCAGGTTCATGTGCTCAAGAATTGTAACTCTTTTCTTATTATGTATTGTCGAAGGCTTTCATGGCCAGATTCAACTGGTTCTGGAGGGTTTTCCGGGCTGTGTGGCCATGGTCTGGTGGATTTTGTTCAGAGGTGTATCACAGAGAAAAGTCGGTTTCTCACTGTGTCTAAGTGAGAAAGGAAAGTTTAGTGTGGTATATTGTCCATGTCCCAGGGTGGGTGGGACTTGCTATGCAAAGGTGTGGTTGAGTGCATTGTATTGCGGGTGGGGTTATCAGTCCATTTTTTAAGTACTGGGAGACAGGATGGTTTGATTCTTCATTTCTGACACACATATCCATTTCTAAACTCTGATAATCAGGTAAATTTATCAGAAGGTTGAACTACCTCAAATGCCAGTAGGATGTATTTCCTTAGGAAGACATCAGTGGTCCTGATTCCGTATCAACATCATCTGTGTTTGGGGTAAAAGGAATAACTCTGCAATGATTATGCTTGTTATTTAATGATAGGAAGCAAAGCAGAATCAGCTACGGACCTGGGAGCCCAAACAAACTATTTTTGCCCATGCTCTTCAATCTGTATAATAAAACCTTTCACCCAGACAGTCAGGAGCTTTGGAATGCAGGATCACTAATATGCAGGTGACACCCAGCTTTCTGTTTTATTATCTAAGTCTCCTGGGGCAGTTGTGAAGGGTCCCAGGCTAGTCTCTTGAAAGTGTGATTGAACAGTCAAGAACGCACAATCTGAAAATTGCCCTTCTCAAAAATAAAATGAAAACTGAATTTTCAGAATAATTCCTGTGTTCAGTAACAAAACTCATGCTCCATCTTTGCTGATACAGAATAGCAAATTGAACACTTGCAGAATACAGCTTTATATTGCCCCAGGATTTATGCACAGATTTTTAAAACACATAGTGAGTACATGGTGGCTCCCATTAGGGGCAAAGAGCTATGACTATCCCATGCAATGGAGGCGGACTAGCCCTGAGCAAAACACATCTTCTGCTCATAGTTAATGAGTCATATAACCTTCTTTGCCTTCAGCAAGTGGAGAAAAGTAGCTGCTATAGGAAGTGGCTGTCACTGGGAAGAAAGCAGCAGGCAAATCTTAGTTGATCCCTGATCCTGCAAAATACCGCTTGCTTATAAATAGAAAATCACTTCCGAGTAAAAGTTACAAAACGAATATTTACAGTTGATATTTAAGTTTTAATTAATTTGCTCATTAGAATATATTTAAAAAACCCTCTTTTTATGCAGATTATCAATTACATGTGATTCATCATCATTATATCCGGCAGCATGGTGTGGCATACAAATATTATTTCTCTCAAGGCAAATTACTGAAGAGCTACATGCTAGGGACTTTGAAAAAGGCAGAATGGGCTGCTCTGTGCAGTAGAGAATAGGAAATAAAAACGTCCTCCCACTTGATAATGATCACCAGCCTACTCTAGTAAGTATAACAACTCATTCACAAGCTGTCAGTTACAACACTGCCCTACACAGACGGTGAAAATGAATGAGTTCTAACTTATTTTGAGATGTCAAATCAAACAATACAGTAAGTTATTCTGTATTGATTTATGTGTTGACCTTTTTTGCTCGTCTATCTGCTTCGAAATGGTTGCATCAAATATAGCCAAGCGCGGCTGGTAGAAAAAAAGCACTATTTCACTATTTATAAAAAGGGAAAAAGTGAGTGAAAATGAATCACCACAAAAAACAGAGCAGTGGCTCTCATTGTCCAAGGGGCAGAGATTTGTGGGTGGCAACAATCCTTAATTGTGATTAATGTTCAGAGAAAGCACTCAGGGATTGGGTAAATTCAACTGAAGCCTGAGTGTTTTCATAGCATGGCTTATTAAAGAATTAAGCAATTGTATTATTTCTGGTTGGTGTGGTGAATTGATTCCCACCGAATAGCTGCTGTTTTCTCAGTCGAGGGGTGAAGTTCCCTCTAAGTAGGCCAACAAACTCACTGAATTATTGCACTGACTGGCATTTCAGTTAGCTCTTTTTAAAATTGTGGTAGGCCAGAAACAATATTTCCCTGAGAAACTGTCAAATACAATCCATTAAAATTTTATTTATTTTTATTTATTATTCGACTTTTATACCGCCCTCCCCCGAAAGGCTCAGGGCGGTTTACAACAGTGATAAAACAATAAATATTAAAACAATTTAAAAGCAGCATCCAATTTCTGTATCAATTAAAATAAAGATGGCGTCCCGCTATTAAAACTCCTACAAAGGGAACAGCAGGTTGTAGCTGTTTCCGGGCACCCCTATCAGCGGCTGGACTCTCCAAAAGCCCGGCGGAATAACTCAGTCTTACAGGCCCTGCATTGTATTCTATTTACCATCATGAAGATTTGAGGAATAATGTAAATGTTATGCTAAAATTATCTGACTCGGGTTCCAAAAGTCTTTTGCACCTTTTAATTCACCTCCACATTCTGTGCTTAGAATCACATTGGGTTCAGTTCATACAGAAACCTTAGTGGGACAAAAGGATGGGATTTCTAAAAACCATGGCTCTAACTTACTGCAGTTTATTTGATAGCTCCATCTAATACATACGCACTGTGCCAAAGAAGCTTAGGGTGGCTTAATGGAGGAAGGATCAATTACAGATGCTACTCCATAATTATTGTTCAAAAGGGACATGCTTGAGAGTTACAAAGAATTATTGGCTCATACTTCAGTCATGTTCCAAAGACAGACACCACCCAAACAGTAACATTTTGAATTTTGATGTAAAGGATCAGAAGAATTGATCATCAAAGGCTATAAGAAGGCTATCATCCTGGAGGTTTAGTATTTTTGTATTTCCAGCAGCATACACCTCTGCAGTTCATGGACTGACCCACTGAGGCAGTATGAAGACATGAAAGCATAGCCAAATATGATTCTAGGAAAAAGACATCGTAGGTTTTCTCATTATAAGAGAAAAATGCCTACAAGCCCTCCAAGATATGAGAATGTGAGGGGAAGTAGGGGAAAGCTTGAAACTACTACAGAAACCAAATCCAACCAACAGGGCTGGATCAAGATCTTTTGCAGACTCCAAAAGCCGCACTGCAGGTGTTCAGCTCAGACTCGGCTGGTGACAGTGCTATCATAGGAGGCAAGGAGCCCTGCCTGTTACTTTCTATCAGGCTTCTGCCAGCTGGAAGCCAATGGAGCTGCTGGAGAGCATGGACAGCCTCTTCTCATTATGATGCCCCAAGTGGCTGCTTGGACAGAAAACCCACCCTGAACAGACACAGGCCACGTCTATCATGTTGGCCTTGCAGTTCACCTTCACTATCCAGGACTGGGGACTGTTGTTAGATAATAGTGCTGAGAATTCTCTCTTATACATACCTTCAATCCCCCCTCCTCACAGAACTAATTTCTCAGAGTTCTTTGAGGATCAGGAATGACAATTAAACCATTTTAAGTTAGCAGTGTTAACACACCCTTAAGGACATTTACATAACATGACTGTAGTGATGAGGGAGTATTAAAGGAATTCATGACTGAAAAAGCAAGTAAGAGGCTGCAGCAGCATCCATAAAAGCCGGAAGCAACCGAGGCATAAACAGTACGGAATGGAGAAAAGAATGATCAGAACTGTGAAACGATCAAATGGAGTAAACCGTCAGTGCAATCCTAACTCTAGTGTAAGCTTATTTATTTCAATGGTCTTAGACAGGAGTAACTCTGCATAGGATTGTATTGCACGTTACATGGCAATAGTTTGATAGAGAGCAGGCATAAATGAAAGAATTAAATGTAATAGTAAAACTTAAGTAAAGTTTATTTGCCACATTGGTTACTGAAATAAGCTAAGTTTGGAGAATTTGCATTGATGCATCAGGTACAAGAGGGTCAATGAAAGAACAGAAAGGACTAGAAATGGACTGTTATAGGAAGATCAGCTTCTCCCTCTGCTGGACCCTCAGCCTCATCATGGAGGCAGGAGAGGTATTTATAAAATGCACCATCAAATAATCTAAAAAACAAACTCAAATACATTTATTTCTGGATATGAAAACTACAGAAATAAGGAGCTTTTGTGGACCTTGTAAAATTACCAAGATAATGCAATTTACTTACCCCACCCTTTTTTTTTTAATTAATGTTCTGAGTTTAAGGTGACTGTGAGCTGGGGGAAAAAATCAACAGCTAGGAACACTTAGAACAAATTGTTTATTTAAATCAAACTGTTATTTTTAACAGTTACATAAGTTACACAGGGTGGGTAAATGGAAATCAAACTCTTAAGCAGGCAAAATAGTATCACACAATAGGTACCAGGAAAGAAGGGAGAAAAATCTCAAAACATTCAAATAAGGCCATAATTATTTAATAAAAACAACAATAAAACTTCTCAAAGACCCTAATTTCATTTTCTTTCAGTGGGTCCAGTACTGCTAGAACAAGATGTACCTACTCAGATAGCGGAAACATGATAGTGAGGGTGTAATCCACCACGTTTTTCTCCTGCTTGTGTTCCATGGATGGCACAGGAAACTGCAGTTTGATGGATCATACCCTCTTTTCCCTGTTTTTGAATCATTAACAGTGTAATAAGGCTCATTAGTACATACTGCCCTTGAAACTTCAGTCCTAATCATCTTCATAACTTAAAATTCACAAAGTGCACAGTTAAAGATATGCCAAAAAATTTAATCTGCTATTCTACCAACAGCTGCCCATGCTTAATACTTAGTGGTCTACTGGAACAAATTATGCTCTCCCAAAGAGCTGCATCACTGTAAAACATTTAGTTTCAAAGATGTGCTAACATTCTGTGAACTGAAAAGTAGAAAAACATGGGTTATATAAAGAAAATACTAGAAATGACCAAACATTTTCAAAGAACAAGCACCACAATGGACATCAGCATTCATGTTTGTAGTATATATCCATTCTACTCCAACCAATCCACTTCATCGAACTCCGAGTCATCTTCAGAATCACTATATTCCACAGCAATACGACGAGACAATATAGTGGCAACATCATTCTCAACGCGCTCATGTTTAGCTTCTTGTTCACGTTGCTCTTCAACTTTTCGCAACTGAATACCTAAAACATAAGGGAAAATAGTGGTAGTGTCAGGCTTCATGTATTACACATGCCAGAATAAGCTCACTTGGTTTATTTTAGATCAGCATTACAGAATACTTTAGGGTTAAACTAAATGGCCCGCAGAGACCACCACTGTCTTAAAGCCTAATGAGATTATTTTAAAATGCCATGAAGGCCTGCAGCGGGTTGTCTCTCCTGACCTGAACAGCTGTTTCCACACTTTAAAAGATATATACCGTGTGTGTGTGTGTGAGAGAGAGAGAGAGAGAGAGAGAGAAAGAGAGAGAGAGAGAGAGAGACAGACAGACAGACAGACAAGAGCACCTGATCCCATTGCACTGTTGGCCAAATCAGATTTGGGCCCTGTCAACATTTTAAAAGTGCCTCATTAGGCTTTAAAATGGCTGTGGCATCCACAGGTTTGTATCTGGGGATGGTGCTGCATATAATATGGCCCTCAGACTGCTTCATAAAGCACAATTACTACTATGAACTTTTACAGTTAGATTGGTATAAGCAAATATTCAACTGTACTTTGAAGTGACTTCCCTAGTCCCAGACCTTTACATTGGTAAGTAATATTGTGAAGTTTTAAAATAATGTTATTTTTAAATGTGTTTCTTCAGATGGGAAAACAACACATAAGAATAAAGTATACAAATATTTTCCAGCCAAAATGGATGAAGTACTTTAAAATACTTACCTTCAGTGGCGTTCCTGCCTAGGGACAGGGGGTACCCTTTGTCCCCGGGCGCCCCCATTTGGTCACGTGGGGGGGCGCCAACATTTCAGGGTCGTTTGTGTGATTTTTAATTTTTAAAGTGTTTTTTCACGTTCCGGCCTGCAGGGGGCGCGTTTTTAAGGCTAGCGGCACCAAAATTTCAGGGTACCATCCAGAGACTATCCTGATGATGCCACCCAAATTTGGTGATGTTTGGTTCAGGGGCAGCAAAGTTATGGACCCCCAAAGGGGGTGCCCCCATCCTCATTGTTTTCAATGGGAGCTAACAGGAGATGGGGGTTACCCATTTGAGGAACCATAACTTTGGTCCCCCTGAACATATCTTCACCAAACTTGGGTGGCATCATAAGAATAGTTAACATATGATACTCTGAAAATTTGGTGTCACTAGCTTTAAAAATACATCCCTTCCAGGCATCCCAAGAAATTTGCCCAAGATTCTTTGTTTTGCAGTGATTTTGCTCCATTGTAGCCAATGGGGAATTTCTGAGTGTGTAGGCAGGCTGCACATTTTTGAAGATAGAGGCACCAGACTTTCAGGGTGTCTCCAGGAGGGCCTCCTGGTAATAGCATCCAGGTTTGTAGACCTTTGCTTCTGGGGGTTCAATTTTATGGGGCCCCAAAAGGCTTATTTTGTTTCCCCGCTCCTGTACATGACAGCCTGTGGGCTGAGTTCTCTCAGAACTCTCTCAACTCCCCCCCACACTCCAGAAGCAAAGCTCACCAAGCTTGGGTGCTATTACTCAAGGCCTCTTGGAGCCACCTTGAAAGTCTGGTGCCTCTATCTTCAAAAATGTGCAGCTTGCCTCAGAAATTCCCCATTAGCTACAATGGAGCAAAGTCACTGCAAAACAAAGAATCTTAGGCAAATTTCTTGGGGTGCCTGGAAGGGATGTATTTTTAAAGCTAGTGACACCAAATTTTCAGGGTATCATCTGATAACTATTCTTATAATGCCAGCCAAGTTTGGTGAAGTTACGTTCATGGGGACCAAAGTTATGGTTCCTCAAATGGGTAGCCCCCATCTCAGGTTAGTTCCCATTGAAAACAATGGGAATGGGGGCATTCCATTTGGGCATCCATAACTTTGCTGCCCCTGAACCAAACATCGCCAAACCCGGGTGGTATCATCAGGGCAGTCTCTGGATGATGCCCTGAAATCATGGGGCCGCTAGCTTTAAAAATGCGCTGCCTGCAGGCCAAAAAAACACCAAAAATACCCCCCAAAACCCAAATACCTTGCATTTGCATTTGTTCATATTTGGGCAGGAAATAATTGGACAATTTCTGTTCGAATGTGCCCAAATTTGCCCAGATTCCAGCCAAATCTGCTATTTGTTTCATCTGAATCTTTAATCCTCAAAAGTGATGCTGTTTCAGGGTGGTGGAGAATCCACCCCCAAACAGCATCACTTTCAATTTTGTTTTAACTGGGGTCCCCAGATTCTCCCTTTAAGATGGATTTAAAAGAAGAATCTGAGCTCCCTAGTTTAAACACTATTGAAAGTGATGCTGTTTGGGGGTGGATTCCACTGGAGGTGTTTTGTGAGAGATGATGCTGACATTTGTTTGGTAAATGTTTTGCTGGGGGTGATTTGTGAGAGATTTACATGCTTAATACCCACTTGCACTGGCTTGGAGTTGTTTTTCAGGCTAACAACCTACTTCATAGGGTTGTTGTGATTAGGAAATTAGGAAAAGAGTTGGTGGGGAGAGAGCTATGTATGTTTTGATGGGAGTGGGAGGTGTTTTGTGAGCTGGTACAAAAATCATTGTTTGGTCATGGTGGGGGAGGGTGGCCGCCCATACGCCAGGCGGGGGGGGGGGGCGCCAAACTCAGGTTTTGTCCCCGGGCGCCAGTTTGCCTACGTACGCCCCTGCTTACCTTTATAGGATAATAATAATGATAATATGACTATTTAAAAGTTTGAAAAATAAATTAATTCAAAGATGAAGAAAAAGAATGTGGGTACACATTCCCCGCCCCCTCCACATGTATTTGCAGCTGCTGTTTGCAAGTGGAAAATTATTAGTGATTTGAGACAAGGGGATTTCATCCATTAATAATTTTAAAATTTTTCCAATTGATTCATGTAGATTGGTCTACATAAAAACTGAAATACTAAACAAGTACACTGAATTATTCACTTTTCCATCATAAAAAGAATTTCAACGTTAAGTAGAAGTCAGCAAATTGCTGCTAATCTATTGTTCTAACTGAAATAAGTACACAAGGGCCTTTACTATAACTGAAGCTTTCCTTATATTAAAGATTAATAATAATTCCAGTATGCATTAGGAAATATTTTTCATGAACAAATACTACAACCATCCTTCTGGACTTTTCATTCCCCTTTTATTTGTCTTCTAAGTTCAACCATATAATAATGTATCAGATGGAAAACATTTTAATGCATCAGATACCAACCGCTCTTTATTAATGCAATATCATGTTTGTCATTTAAGAAACATTAAAATTAAATTTCATGTATAAATAAATAAATAAAACATTTAAACAATTAATAATTATAAAATAATTCAATTAAAATTCATAAGCATAAGGAGGGCCAGTAACCATTAATGGGGGCGTGCCAGACAAAACAAGAAGTCTCCACCTGCTGGTGATAGAAGGTGCCATGGCTCCAGTTTCAGATGCCGAGAGCAACTAATGCAGGGCCTGCAAAGATGACCGGGTGTATGGATCTTATGGAAGGAGGTGGTCCTTAAGGTATGTTGATTCCAGACCATGGAGGGCTTTACAGGTTAGTTTAAAAAAAGATTGGTTAGAGTTGCTTGCGGGAAGAAGTTAATTGTAGCAACTCGTGTTTTGGTAAAACAGGTTAACAATTTTTTTGACCGTTTTAGAGTAAGTTAATGATAAAGAGTATTTTAATTACTCTTTCATCATATATACCAGTTTTTGCTATTAAATTTACTTGGAACTGCGATTGAAAACTGATCTTTGAAACAGTGATTCAGACTTCCATTACACCAGCTGTGTATCTAACCAAACTGTTCCCAGCTTGCATGGAAAATACTTTGCATCTCTAAAGCTCTTACTAAGCCCTTAGCTCAAATGATAAAGCTTTACAGTGTATATACAAAGGAAAATGTAAATTATCATCCTTTTTTAGCTTCTCTTTTTTGCTGAGTGTCAACTGAGAGATATAGCCTTTCTTGCAATTTTTTACTAGCTACAAACATTTCCTGCAGGTAATGTCAAAAGATTAACATAAAAGTCAATTAGCTTGTGCTGCCCATGTTAAAAAGGTGCCAAACACTACCTTCAATTCACTAATTAGAAAATGTGCAGATTCGTAGAGAAAGTCTGGAGGAAAATACCTCATATATGATAGATTCATGTTGAGGTTCAATGACACTACTGAATTTCTTAATCACTGGGGCTTAATTTAAATAGGAATATGTGTACAGAATACTTATATAACCTCACTTTTCAAACCTCTTTAGCTAACATTTTCATAAAATCATTTAACTTCTGAGCTCTACCAGGAGAGAAGAAGCTGAGCTAGAAAACAAGTTATCTGGTGAAGGAGGAGGAAGAGTTTGGATTTATACCCTTCCTTTCTCTCCTGTAAAGTGGCTTATAAATTTCTTCCCTTCCTCTCCCCACAACAGACACCTTGTGAGGTAGGTGGGGCTGAGAGAGTTCTGAACAAACTGTGACTAGCAAAAGGTCACCAGGCAGGCTTTATATGTTGGAATGGGAAAACAAATCTAGGTCTCCAGATTAGAGTCCACCTGCTTTTAACCACTACACCATGCTAGCTTTCACTGGAATACAACTCAGTGGAATGTCTGAAATACTGTTGCCCGAAATCATGAAGAATATTAAACCTGTCAAAAAAGAATAATTTTGGCAAATTATCATGAGTAATACCTTTGCTTCAATCCAGAAATGCACAGATAAGCTTCAATACCTTTTAAATGTGCTTCCAGGAGGACACTTCTGGCATCACTGATGACAGGAAGTGTTGATGGGTGGCGTTTGGGTTCCGAAGCAGGAGTGACTTGAGACGGTGGGGAGGGAGGCATTATTGGAACATGAGGGCCAGGAACAATGGTTGTGGGAGGGTGAGACAGAGCTGTGACTGGTGATGAGGGTCGAATGCCAGGAGGTGGCAGTGGAGGTGGAGGCGGTGGAGGAGGAAGTCCTTGCATTTCACCTTGTGGAACTAGAATAGTTTCAGACACTTGGGCAGCTCTAGTGACTGGAGGAGAGGGTTGGGCTAAAGGAGGTGCAATTGGAGGAGGAGCAGGGTGAAGAACTCCAGGAGCAATCTGGAGAGGAGCTGGAGGTGGTGGTACAGCAGGAGCTTGCAAAGCAGCTGTTGGAGGAGGTGGAGGTGGTGGCACTGGAGGGGGAGGAGTGGAAGTCATTGCAGATCTTAATGACGAAGTAGACAAAGCAGACGGAAGAGGTGGAGGTGGCGGCGGCGGCGGCGTAGGACTCACAAACACTGGCGTTCTGCCTGTAGCAGGTGACTGAGGGCGATTTTCAATCAAACCTGAGGTGGAGCTAAAATAAAAGACATTACACGGGGTTACAACCAGAAGGGTGAAGATAAGCCATTATTCATGTATAAATAGTATTCATTTATATTTTTTTCTATCAGTACCAGAAAATTTTTGAGTGTTAGTGCAAAAATAGTTCAATCATTCTCCTGTAAATGCTCACATTTCTATCTATTGAAACAGTCTTATATAAACTTTCACCTTTTATAATTACAATGAAACAAGTTCTGTCATGTGGCCAAGTCTACACAGAGACTGAAAAGGAGCAACTTGGGGGATAAAACAATGCTAACAGTCCTTTTAAAATACAGATTGAATAGAACTTTATAAATAGGACACAAATAATCTATAAATGTGCTGAACAATTGTAGTTGGCAGCTACAGGTTGGAATGTTCATCTTATCCAACAAATGTTTTAGTATTTTTTGAAGTCCAGGGTCATTAAAATGCTAATACAAATAATGTTGTGTGCCCTAGCAGGGCATTTGAAGTTTTCTTTTCAAACAACAGCATTATTGAAACACATACAATCTTGAAAGTATGAGTCACAAAAATGATACATCAAAATCCCTGGTGAATATGCATTTTGTGCATTCCTTATTCTGGTATGCTACTTTTCGGAAACAAAGACCTACAAAGGGAATATTTTTCTTTCAGCAAAAATCTCATGCAATGATAATTTCAGTGTTTCTTACCTGACACAGGGTGGAATGGGTTTCACATCTCCACCTCCATGCATCGGTGGTGGCGGAGGTGGCTCATGTGGTCTCACTAATACACGTTCCTCTGCCCTGTTCAGTAGTTCTGTCATCTGGCTGTATGGCAATGCAGAAAGGGAGTAAGGTCCATCCATGTGCTCCACATATGCCTGAGGTCTGTATATATATATAAAAAATCCCAAGCTCAAGTCATGTTAATTTATTACATTTTTCTTTCTCTTTTTACTTTCATCCCTTAAACAGATCAAAGAAATTAGCAAAAATCATTGGATTGCTCCAATATGTACACAGCAAGAGAAATAGTTGTAATATGAAATGATTAGTAGTATTTGTCACGTCAGTCTGTGCTAAACTTTGGCACTCTAGAAAAAACGAGTACATTGTGCTAGGTTCAGTGTTTCTAATACCAGATATAATGCGATGATTCTACAGATCTGAAACAGCAATTTATTTTTATTTTATTAAAATGTAATATCCCACCCTTTCCCAGCCCAAGGCCAGGCTCAGGATGGCTAACAATTAGCGGCAAATGGACAACAAAGCAACAGACACTAAAGGAAATGGGAAGGAGATGATCAACAGAAGAGGAATTATAAATGCAGCAGGAAGATGTGGGAAGACACAGTGGGCTCATCTCAAGCAAATGCAGGCAAGCAGCATCCCATTTGGACCCGGAAGAGGATGACCCAAAGGTGCTGCTGGTGATAACTACCAATAGGGAAGGGTAACAGGGTTTGGTTAAAGTGGAGCTTGAAAAGCTATTGACTGAACCAGGAAAGATGGGTGAAGAAAAACTAAGACGCTATGAAGAAAAGCAGGAGTGAGTTTGGCAAGTAGAAATGCTCTTTAATATTTTGTCTGTGAAATAAACCAATTCAAAATATGACCTAAAACTGCATTTTAAACCCTGGGAAAAACTTTGAATACCTTTTAAATACCACATGACTCGTGTTTATGTTTTTATAATTGTGATTTACAAACAAGACTCTTAGGTTATGCCACATATGTACACTGATCAGCTATTTTAAAAAGATGGAGCATAAAAACCCCAAAAGGACACCTTGTCTCAAAATGTGATGCAGGGCCATTAGCGACTTCAATGTGCTTGTGCAAGAGACTCGCATCATCTTCAGCAAGTTCTTGACCCTGGGCTAGCTTCTGCCACTCTCTCCGTCTGTCATGGGGAGCCCGTGGCACTTTTTCCGGTTCATGAGGACGATCTAAATTCTTCTGCTAAAAAAAACCCATAAAGACAAACTGACAACTAAAACAGTTCTTTTCAAAACACCACAGTAAGGTCTGCCATATCACAAGACAAAAATCTTAATTATAACACAAACATAACTCAAGATAGAGAATACTGCTTATCAGCACAATTTTATAACACACACGAACACAGGTTTACAATGTTCTGTAATTATTAGGTTACCTGCCCAGATTGAAGAAAAGGTGTTCTACAAAGGCCGCAAATAGCAGAGACATGCTTTCCATACATATGAGACTAAGTTTAATCTCTTCCACCTCTTGCTTGGTAAGAAACTCAGTGAAACCCTGGAGCACTGTGCCAGTCAGGGATGACAGCAGTGGACTAGTATAAAGCTGCTTCTTAAATTTAAGAAGTGTTTTACTGTACTATGCTTAGAAACTGGTCAGAACCTACTTGAAACAAGAGCATGGCTGAACACATTCAAATATTGGATCAAACTATGTTTTAACTCTGATGAGCGCTGTTTAACATACATTGTGTGCCCAGACCTATTTGCCTCCGAATGGTATCAACTTCTTAAATCAAAAATCTACTCTCTGGGTTTAATACTGGAAGATCTCTGTATGCTGTCACCCAGAGAGATTCTGCAAACCTTAAAAAGCAGACTTCTAGAACAGGAATACCATATCTTGTTGGGGCAAGCAAATAAATCGTGCCCACCCCTCTCTGTCAGAATAGTACTGGAACAGGGACGCATAGCCAAATATCTTGAATTATTAACTGAACCCCAACAGAGATGGATTATTACAAGGGCCAGATGCAAAACTTTTCCATCGTCCATTACAAAGGGTCGCTACCTATCTATTCCTCTCCAGGATCAAGTCTGTCCACACTGTAAAAACCAAGTGCAGACTCTTGCTCACATTATACTTGACTGTCCAAGATATGTGGGTATTAGGAATTTCTCTCCTAGGCTGGTCCTAGACAAATCTGAAAGAGACTCTGACAACTCTGTTGTGGAGCTTTTGTTAAATAATACAGATGCTGTGCTCATGGAAAAAGTAGCAACATTCCTCTTTCTACAGAAGTGACAGAACTTTTCTAAGTAATTTTTCCAATGCTAGGATTAAGCAGTTTCTCTGTATTTTGAATGTACTTTTGATTTGTACTTCAGAAATGTCTGTAATGCTCTGGAGCCTATTTTATATGCCTAATAAAGGTTGTTGTTGTTATTAAGTGTTTTACCGCTGAAAATGTGCAATTGCACGACAGGAAAACTTTCACATTTTCTCTATTACGTGTTCAAACTTTCTGAACAAAAGAACACCCTTTAAGGCGTAAATAATTCACAGTCAAGGAGTATAATACCTTCTGCTTTCTTTTTTCTTTTCTTTTGTCTTCTGTATCTTGCAACATCTTTTCTTTCCAAAGATCAAAGAAATATGAAGGATTGGTGTAAAACTTCAAACCCTCTTTTCCATCATCTCTAAGGTTCAAGAAAAATATTAAATGACTAAGTACAGGCAGTGTGTATCAACGTTTTATTGTTAAATAGAATGGCTTTTTGGGAAAGCATATACCAGCAAACAGATCATAGGTCTTGCATCTCCAAATTAAGGAAGGAAATTGATTTAGCAGAAAAGACATCATTAGACCAAGAGGCTGCTTGCTACAAATTCCCCAAATAACAGAACAGTCATGGTAATCATTTATTGTACGTAATGTAATAGTGCCTTATTATACAGGGACAGAGGATACATATTTCCGTTTCTAAGAAAATGCATTACAGTCTACAATAAAGCACCTCTCAGGAAAACAAATGAAAACTATACACTAATGATGAAGTAATGACAAAGCATATTGCTCCACCCCTGAGTGAAAATCAAGAGGGGCTCCACAGCAAGGGGGCAGGATGCCAGCCTGGGCGTGTGGGAGGGTCCTTTAGACTGCAGTGAGATCCCCAGCCCATCAGCAGGTGCTGGGATCGAGGCTCCTGCCAGAGCTCACAATCATCACCGGAAACACAAGAGGTCATGCCACCGCTCTTGTCGTCGATCCCCCAGCAGCTCATCATCCACTGAGTTTCCTCAGAGGAGGACACTGTCCACACCAGCAGCTCTTATTGGAGAGGGGGTGGATGTTCCTGGGTTTCCTCACTGGTTAGCCAGGCATAGAAGGTCCAACTCTGACAGTGGGACCAGGTCCCAGCCCTCGCACACAACTCTGGGGAAAGTAAGGCCAGAGACCCTCCCAGATCTCACCTACCTTTTCAAACTTAGGGAGAAGCCGTTAGATGACTATTATATGGATATCATTTCCCTTCTGAAGCCTGATGAGTTCCATGGGGTTACAGGAAAATCTGTCAAGGTGCCCAGAAAGAAGGAGGCAGAGCGCCCCTTTGATAACTGGATGTATGGTTATGGGCAGTATCAGGTTTTAATCTCCGCTGCCTACCCCAACAGAGGTTGGCATCTCACAGCCCATATGTGCAATGTCTTATGGGCCTGATCCATAGCAGGGCATGCTGCTACCATTTATTATGATGAAGACTTTAGGAAAAGTGCATCCCATGATGAAACTGTGCGCTGGGACCTTATCCATGACCAAGTCTGGATGGTCACCATTCACCCATAAGTCAAACCTCAGGGTGACCCCTCAAAATATTGCTTTCCTGTTAAAAGGGATGGGTCCCAGCTTGTCTATTGGGAATTCAACCAAGGGAAGGTTCAGTGCCAGCTGTGAAGATCCAAGCATGTTGAGTCATGCTTTGGGCCCCACCCCAGGTTTTCATGTGGGAAGGGGGGTAGCCAGCAGCCCTTTTGAGAAGCCCAACCCACCAACCTGGGGGAGGGGTAGGAGGGACGAGGGGTCGGCAACCTCTACCTCCACCTGTACCTCTACCTCCACCACCTCCTCTTAATTCCCTAGGCAGGTCAGGTTTAGGGAAGCCAGCCACCACCCCATACAGCTCTCTGGTGCCCCAGCTGCATGCTTATTCCAACAGAGCAGCTGCAAAAAACATCCTGTTGTGTGCAGCCTTTCTCAGAACTTGCAAACTGAGGGTTGTGGCTTCCTTTATAGAGTCAACCCATTTCATGCTGGGTCTTCCTCTTTTCCTGCTGCCTTCAGCATTTCCTAGCATTATTGTCTTTTCCAGTGACTCTTGTCTTCTCATAATGTTACCAAAGTACATCATCTTCAGTTTTAGCCATTTAAGCTTTTAGGGATAGTTGAGTTAATCTAGTACCCATTTATTTGGGGGGAGGGCTTGGGGGGGAGTCCATAGTAGCCATAACATTCTCTTCCAACACCACATTTCAAAGGAATCTACTTTCTTCCTGTCAGCTTTCTTCATTGTCCCAGTTTCACACTCATACACAGTAACAAGGAATAGTATGGCATGAATTAACTTGATCTTGGATGGAAGTGACACATCCTCTAACTCAAGGATATTTTCTACCTCTTTCATGGTTGCCTTTCCCAGCCTCAATCTCCTTCTGATTTCTTGGTTGAAGTCTGCCTTTTGGTTGATGATGAGCCAAGGAATAACAAGTCTACAACAATTTCAATTTCCTCACTGCCCACCCTAAAACTGAGTAATTTTCCAGCGGTCATTACTTTATCTTCTTGATGTTCAGCTGTAGTCCTGCTTTGGTACTTTAACTTTCAGCAGTAGTCATTTTAAGTCTTCACTATTTTTGCTAGTAATGTGGAATCATTGGCATATCTCAAATTGTTAATGTACGGACTAGGGCTGTATCCTAACATAAATAATACGATAGGAAGTGGGGGATTCCCTTCGTAGTTCAGATTGAGTTTTGGTTTTGGGGCTAAAGGAACAAGGTTAAAGAAAATACATGCTACAAAACTACACACCTGCAGGAGATATTTTCCCTACTTACTTAAATCATAGGAACGAAGACCAGCCATAACAGAGGGTCCAATGAAGCAGACAATTACACACTCACATTAAATCTCTTAATGAAAAACAGAAATTATGACAAGGCTGGCATGTTGAATGTACAAGCAAATATAACCCTAAAATATCTATTTAACCTAGTAACCACTAGAAATAAAATCCACAATAGTTAAGCCACAAGGATCTGATTCTGTCTTTCCTGATAGTTAACCCAATTCTTACTTAAGACCCCCTTAACTGATTAGAAATACTTTTACAAAGAGATTAGAACTGTAGTAGAATGGAACAATCCAAGAGTGAATCTTCATAATGGAACAGGATTGTAATCCACCGCAATAATTATTCTAGGTATCATCCTACTTTTAGTGTACAGTCTTCTACCTTTGTAATTCCACTATTTACTGTCTAGACCAGGGGTAGGGAACCTTTAACACTCAAAGAGCCATTTGGACCCATTTTCCACGGGAAAAGAAAACACTGGGAGCCGCAAATAATTTTTGACATTTAAAATAAAGATAACACTGTATATATTGGGCTTTTTTACCTTTTTCTCCACTCATTCTGAGAAGCGCATGGATGCACCCACCCTGCTGCCTGCAGGGCGGGCAAGGATGGGGCCAGCGGTCATTCGAAGCTCCTTGCTCAGCCACTGGGAAAGCCCTTCCACCATCAAACAAGATACAGCCCCACTCAAACAAGACGGGCTGGAGAGAAGAGCTGGCACCAGGCGTCCGCGAGGTATTGAGGGCGCTCGCCTGCTTGGCCTGCAGGGCGGGCTAGGATGAAGCCGGGCGCTCAGCTCGTGGAGCCGCAGTGCAAGGGCAGAAGAGCCGCATGCGGCTCTCGAGCCACAGGTTCCCTACCCCTGGTCTAGACCAGTGTTTTCCAGTGTTTTCGATGTCCTCACTCTTCATATCTCTCGGTACCCCTGCCATCCTCCCCCCACCTTCCCTTCCCAGTTCCCTTACTTGCCACCCCCCACCTTTCCCTCCCAAAATGAAGGGAAGCATGGAGGGTAGGAAGTGGCTGCTGACCTTGTGGCAGGCCCTGCCCCCTGGGCCAGCTCCATATCCTTGCTGGTGCCAGCAGGAGACACTGCAAAAGTGAGGGGGGCCGGTAGCATTGCCGCAGTACCCCTGGGACATGCTCACGGCACCCCAGGGTACCACAGAACCCTGGTTGGGAATCGCTGGTCTAGACAGTTGTTGTTCACATCATTTAGTCATTCTGTAATACTAGTCCAATTGTACTTTTCACTTGGTGTCTTAATGCTTTATGGCTGCGTTATTTTTTATTCTGAATTCTGCACTGAGACTCAGCATGAAAGGCGCGTGATAAATAAATACTTAGATTCATTAATCATCATGAGTTATACAACTGCAATTGCAAATGCAGTTACAAATGTGATTGCAAATGTGCCTCACCTCCTGTCAGGTGGACAAAACATATACCCTACCACACAATCACTCCACATTGTGCCATGGAGAGAAGCACATTGCACCATGACATGCCTGAAGATGCAAGCAATAAAAGCAGGCAAAATACTACAAAAAAACTACCAGACCACAGCCACACAGCCCAGAAACCACAACAGACAGTTGATTCTGGCTGTGAAAGCCTTCGGGAACACATAAGTAAGTTTTGCAAACTATAAAATACTTTGTGTATTTTTCACACTTACCTGTAAGGTGTAAGTATGTTCAGTGGAGGAGGCTGTTCACACGTATCATAAGTCTCTTGCAATGGAATTGGAAGAGTCTTACGGTCAAAAAGCTGCTGATCTTGAGTTGTGGAACTTTTGAAAGCTTTCCTCATTGTTATATCCTGTAATGAAACTGAAAGGGATATTAACATTTAGATTACTAGTGTCCTACAAATGATGTTGGAAAAGAACAAGGACCCTGGAAAATTACTTTTTCATAGAAAAAAATTGTTTACTGTAATGGTTCTGAACTGGCAAAGACAAAGATTGAAAGTAATCTTGGGGTTATACTGAATAGCTGAATGAAAATGTTGACCCAAAACTATAATGGTTTTTTTTAGGAAAAAGACGGACAATAAAATTGCAAATATTGTAATTCTCTTTTAAGCCATGGTGTGGCTTCATTTGGAATACTATGTACAGTTCTGGTCAATGTATCTCTACAAGGATATTGCAGCGGTGGAGAAAGTATAAAAGAACATGATTAAAGGGTTGGAACACCATTCCTATGAGGAAATGTGTAAGGGTCTGGGATTTTTTTGTTTTAAAAGAACCTTAGGTGGGATATGAAAGAGATATATAAAATCTTGTCTAGAGCAGAGAGGGAGCTTCTTCTCCATCTCTTATAATACTAGAACTCAATGATATTGATGAGAACTTTATTTAACAAGTAATTAAATTCTGGAATTCACTGCTACTTAGATAGTGATGGCACAAATAGCTTTAAAAGGGGAAGTTTGACTGATTCATGGAGAATACGTCTACCAGTGGTTAGTAAAGGGAACCTCCACAGAAACCTCTACACTCAGATCCAGTAAACAACTGAAACTCAGTGCTAGACAGCAACATCAGGGGAAGGCACTGGCCTCTGTGTCTTGTTTTTTGGCCATCCAGGGTAATGGGTTGGCTGATGTGTGAAACAGGATGCTGGACTAGATGAACCAGTGGTCTGATCTAGCAGGGCTCTTATATTCTTATAGTCAACCAACCTACTTAAAACAATAAATAAACATTAAGATGTTAAAATTAAGGAACATGCAAACTGGAAAATGCTATGACATTTAGGAGCAGTCGTTATCTGTTGAGCACCTCCACATTTTAAGATAAGTTTTAAAATTTTAGATAAGTATTAGACTCCTTTTTTAACCTTAGTTTTTTTCTTTTAGCATATCCTTTTAGCTTCCCCTCCTTTTATTATTTAAGCACTCTACTTCACAATTCTCTACTTCACAACAGAAAAAAAAAGATTTCATTGTGCAGAGAACTCAACTGTGGAATGCCTTATCACAATTCATAAAAAGTGTTTCCCTAGTAGGACCATGGGAGACTTTTTGTTCTATTATCAGATATATTTTTACTTGACTAGTGCATTCATAAACTATTTTTGGATTATTTTACTGTACTTAATATCTGTTTTTGAGAATCTTCCTTCTGAAAGCCTTCTGAACTTACAGTATAAACCCACGAAGAGTTACTCTAGTCTAAGGAAATTTATATCCATAGTCTTAGACTGGAGTAACTCTGCATTGCACTGCACTGCAGATACTCAAAAACATTATTGAAGACTATTAGCCACAAACAAGGCTGAAATAATATAGTAGGAAACAGCTTTGGCTGCTACAAGATGATATTGACTATCTCAAATATCTCAATTAGTTGCCAGAGGGTTTCCAAGTCCAATTCAAAGTGCTGGTTATGACCTATAAAATCCCTTTATGGTCTGGGACCCACATATCTAAAAGGCTGTCTTCTCTCACATGTCTCTGTGCATCAGCTAGGCACCTGAGGTTGTCACCTACTAGCTGCTCTCCTACTTAAGATAGCCTGCCTTGTTAGAGCTCCCGCTTCTGTGGAATGCACTTCCTGAGGAAGTGAGGGGGTGACATCTCAAAGTTTTTAAGCAATACTGGAAGGCTATTTTATTCATTAGGGGTTTTAATGAGGTATAGGGTACAGGCATCTGGGGGATATTTGAGGGTTTTATGTTGTATATTTTAAATTGTGATGTTTTTAATTATGTTTTGTAAGTTGCCATGAGAAAAGGTGGCATAAAATAATTTAATAAACAGACAGTACAGTGGCAAGAAAAAGGACACAAAGCATGAAGTAAAAAGGCAAGAGACCACTGATGTAGTGAGGTAATTAATTTTCATTCAATTCTAGGATCCCTACATATTTCATATACACTTCATTATGGGGATCTGTAACATATCACAGTCCAAACAGTTCCCACAGCAATGTTCAGTCTATGATATTTTTAAATCACTCTTGAAGAAGCACATGAAAACATATAGGGGTCTCAGAACTGAAGGAAAATTTATTCTCCCACTCTACTAACTCTTCTCTCCCCCACCCCACCCCACCTTAAACAATCTTTTGGCTAGAAAGCAACAAAAGTTCCCGTTTTAGAGCCATTGTTTAATCTGAAGTAACAATGTCACATTACTGCATTCAGGAGCATAACAAAATGGTACACAAAACCAAGAATCTGAGGCTGCTGCCTCAAATTTGTTTCAAATATAAAATTTACAGTGGTGATGATTTTTATTTAGTATGTGTATAATTATCTGTTGTAACCGATTCAACTATCCACTCTGCAGGCCCTTTTTTTACAGTGTCTGAAGGCCAAAACACATATACATGAACATGCATCTCAACCCAGCTCTTAGTCACACATTCTTGAGGGGACTGATATTTAAAAACCTCTCCACTGTTCTACAGACTTCTAAACACTGCAAGTGGGAAAAGAGGGGCTTCAGACTTTCCTCCTGCACCGTTTTCACCCCTGGAAACAAGTGCAGGGGGAGCCCATTTGTCCCTTCTTTGGGCTAAACAGATAGGGAGAGAGGCCTGAAGCATCACTTCCCGACAATGTTTGAAGCCACATGGAGCAACTGAGTAGTTTTTAAAAACTAGTTGCCACATGCATGAGAAACTGACTGGACTTTATTATCAAATATATTAAGGAAGGATTAGCCTGCAGAACAGTTCCAGAGCTTGGACAGAGGCTAGCATCTGTGGTATCTGCACCAGTTTTAGCCTCATTGTTCTTGGGCAGCCTGGTAGATCAGGTCCTCATGTGGCAAATCAGAATACATTCATGTTCAAATTTCATTGGCATTCATTCAGTTTTACATAGATAAAATTAAAGGGCACATACTTAAATAAAAACAGTTAAAATTCAGAATATACAAATTTCAGTTGATTCTGTCTTAAAATTTTGGTCAAAAAGTTGCTACTGACATAGTGAAGTGGGGGTATTGATTACTTAGCAGAAATTGAGTCAGTTTGGTGACTATTTCTCCATCTTAGTATCTTCATAAAATCTAATTTGGTGTCTAGTTGTCAGTTTTAATGGCTTCATATAATCCACATGCTCTTCATCTACATTTTCTGGAATTATTTCTTCTTTTGGCTCATGCTCAATGTGCTCACATAGGGAGGCAAAACTTAAGTCCCCTTCAGGGGTGGGCGGTTTAATAAATCTAAAGTATAAATGAATGAATGAATGAATGAATGAATGAATGAATGAATGAATGAATGAATGAATGGATGGATGGATGGATGGATGGATGGATGGATGGATGGATGGATGGATGGATGGATGGATGGATGGAGGGATGGATGGATGGATGGATGGATGATGGATGGATGGATGGATGGATGGATGGATGGATGGATGGATGGATGGATGGATAAATAATAAAGAAAGAAAGAAAGAAAGAAACAAACAAACAAACAAACAAACAAACAAAGAGTCACTAGAAGTGGAATAAGAAACAACGCAAACTAAGCAAGATGGACAAATCTTTCCTCCACATGGGCTTCCCAGATTCAGCTGAGACTCCTAAGCCTTTTTTGACCCTTCATAATCCGTGAGTATACTACAATGTATAAGTCGAATTTTTTCAGCATCATTTTAATGCTGGAAAAAAAAGCTCCCCTAATTCTTATATGGTCATTAATCTTTTTTTGTGTGTTTTTACTTTGCCAGCCAGCAGGGGGCGTAGTTTTTATGCTAGCTGCACCAAAAAATTTCAGGGTACCCCTCAGAAGCATCCCCTCCTGATAATACCAGCCAAGTCTGGTACAGTTTGGTTCTAGGGAGTCCAAAGTTATGGACCCCCAAAGGAGGTGCCCTCCCCATTCCCCATTATTTTCAATGGGAGTTATTAGTAGATGGGGTTGCTACCCTTCCTTGAGGGTTCATAACTTTGGACCTCTTCTGAACCAACTATTGTCAGAGAACTCCCGGCTGGTCTCATCAGGAGAGCTCTCTTTCATGATACCAGCCAGGTTTGGTGAAAGTTTGGGTCAGGGGGGATCCAAAGTTATTGACCCCCAAAAGTGGATGCCCCATCCCCACATTGTTTGCCACAATGGAAGCTAATTAGAAGATTTTTCATTTCTGATAATATCCCTCTTAAAATCTAAGTTAGTTACATTTGGACATACAGAAGATGATGAGGAATCCAGTTTTGAAGGATGATTTAACTCTTGTTTTTAGCTTGGTTGCTGGTTGAGCTAAGGTTTTTGTACTTTTAAAGTTATTGTTGATACCATATTGTTCTTGTTGACC
This sequence comes from Sphaerodactylus townsendi, assembly GCF_021028975.2. NCBI lineage: Eukaryota > Metazoa > Chordata > Lepidosauria > Squamata > Sphaerodactylidae > Sphaerodactylus > Sphaerodactylus townsendi. The sequence goes on along the minus strand of NC_059425.1, from coordinate 121,891,556 downwards.
CTCTTTTCCACTTACAGAGCCAGTTTACTGTTTTTCTTTGAAATAAATATTCAAAAACATTTAACCTACTGATGCCTCAATTGATGCAATTTTATTGGCATCTATTTTATTTTTGAAATTTACCAGCAGCTGCTGCATTTCCCACCCTCGACTTATACGCGAGTCAATAAGTTTTCCCAGTTTTTTGTGGTAAAATTCGGTGCCTCGACTTATATGCGGGTCGACTTATACACGAGTATATACGGTATTTATCTTTTAATTTCTAGCTACTGACTGCTGTCTAGAATATCCATTCACAGATTTCTCCACAATGCTCACTATCTGCCTGGTTTCCAATGCTCTAAAAAGGTGCCATGTGCTACCTATTGCAACAGCACTTTTTCTACTTCCCCTCCTTACTTTGTTTCCCCCCACAATTTCTCCAGGGTTTTATTTCAAAACATGACCTCAGTCTAGCTACCTTTTTGTTTTCCATTTTTGTGTTGATCTTTATTTCCAAATTAAGTTATTTTCTAGAGTGTTTCATATGCAGAAGATAATTTGCAAATCTAGAATTTTCTTCCTATTCAAACTAAAATCTCTTCCAATTTCCCATCACACTGTGGGTAACAAAATTACAACTAACGAAAATAGCTAGAATTTCACTTCCTAATATTTTACCTCCCCATTCATCACATATAGTAAATACCCAGCCTTTGTAGCACATTATTATAAGGCAGCTAACAAAAAGTACAAATTGAAATTTCATCTTAAAAACGATGCAAACCAACATACAAAAACATTAAAACAAGTTAAACCCAGAGCTTAAGATATGTACAAATGGCAAAAACAACTGTTAAAACATTGGGCAGGAAGGAAGGATCGCTGAGGGAATACCAAGTGAAACAAAAAAAGTCTTCACCCGCTGGCGGAAAATGGCAGCACAAGGGGACAAGCAATTCAACCTGAGGGGAGAGTTCCAGAGTTTTAGTGCCACTACTCAGAGGGCCTTCTCTCAGTTTCCACCAGCCTATTCTCTCACTCCACCTCTACACATATTGGCTATGTTCACTCATATATATGTGTGCAATGTGTCAAGCTTCCTCTTCACTTTGTCCTCTCAAGATTCATTCATCTAGACTGTCAAATTAGATGGGACAGTAGAGATCCATCATCAAATCTCTCATCTTTATAAACAGCTGAGGAAGAAACCATCTTTCTATTGGGAGCATGGCAATGATGGTGGCAAGGAAGAGAATTTAACCCTTTTCTCAATGTAAATCCATGCCTCTGGAGGTGTTATTTGCCTAGTAGAGAAAACATATTTTCTTCTAAAATAGCATACCCATGAGGCCCATTTAAAGTGTGAAAAGTTCATGTGTGGGGAGGAAAGAGTATTAAACTCCTTCCACCTGGTGCTCTAACCATGATCGAAATTGGGCTTCTCCTTATTTAACAGAGAAGGGAAATTCAATCATGATCCCAACCTTATCAAATTTGGCCTGAATCTTGCTGTAACATTTTAAAGACAAAACTTCTCAACAAGCAGTATCTCCCAGGTCTTACATATGCCAGAATGTCTTGTTTACTGCCTAGATGTCTACTCTTACTCTGCCTGTCTGCCAACATTTTGCCCTCCGGGGATGGGGCGGTATAAAAATCTAATAAAATAAATAAATAAATAAATAAACATGAGACAGAAATAACAGCCTTATGCTTTGGAGAGCAGCTACCAATCTAAATATGCAGTTTTACATGGATCCACTGGTCTGACTTGTCATAAGACAGATTCATATTCATTTCTCAGCTGCTCCCTAAGAAGTTACTTGCCATCACAGAGGTAGAGAAATCTGCAAATTTATTAAAGAGCCAAAGCTCTGAAAATTACATCCTGTGTTCACAGCTGTAATTCTCTCACATTATTTTACAAAGATGAATCAAGACTTCTAATATTTAGGACTAGGAAACATCACAGTTTTAATCCATCTCTAGAGAGATGTAACCTGTCCACCACTGCAGTCACATAAATTAACTTAATATATGAGGAGAACTAAAGATAAATACTAGCTGCAGTCTTACAGTTAGCAATAATGTATTTCCAGAGAGGCTCTTAGTGCTTTCTGCATATATGACAAGAGTGTCTACCAAAGCGAATAAATAAATAAATAAGTTCTGTTGAGTGCACATATTTTTGAATGAGAGAACTGGCTTGTTAAGGGTAGCCTGAGCAATACTGAACCACACCTTTAAAAATTCTCCTGTATTTGTCTACAGCTGCACATGTTCTTAAAATTATTTTGTGAAATGACAATAAAAGACCCTTTTATTTAAAAGCAAGTGTGCGATTTTAAGCCTGAGGTGAACAAACCATTAATGTAAGATCTGGTAGTGTCAAGTTATGAGACGGTGGAACAAACGGCAGCTATAGAATGAATAGGTGCCAATTTGAAACAAGACTCACAGATTATGTCACCATAAAAATTAGGACTCTGGGTGTTGAAAAGCAAAACAACAAAATTTTGCTAAGTAGGATTTACTACTCTGTTTGAACACTGATCAGGCAGCTTCAGATCTGTTAAAAGCCATTTCTCTTCAGTATAAAGCTGAGTAACTTATTTGATGGGTTTGACAGAAGCAGACATTATAGTGAATTTTATCTAGCTTTATGGGAAAATACTAATGAGAGACATGTTAAGGTAAGGTGCCATATGATTCTTTGGTCTGCACTTGTCCTGAAAAAGCAATGTTCCCAGCATTTGATCAAACTAAAGAAAAGTAGGACAGGCCACTTGTAAGGGAGAGCTGACAGAGAAAGGGGGGATGCTCTAACCTGAGCCTCCCTTGCAAATGCTACCTCAAGGGTGTTTTCCCCTAAAGGGTGATTTGCCTTTATTTCTCCTGCTTGGAGCCTGGATTGAAGATGAGGAAAATAGCCATGGGTTGAAAGAGCATAACAAAGATGTGCAAGAACAATCTGTGAAAAGAGTTCAGCATTCTCACCTGCTTGCTGCTAATCCTTTGAAAATACCCACCGTTTGAGCTTTAGTGTTATTTGAGCAAAACAGGGGACTGGGATTTCACCTTTAGCTGTATCATAATATAGATATTTATAACATCAACATGTTTGAGAGAAACACCTGACAAACATATCTGAAAATGTGCACAGTTTGTTAACGAGAACGGCAGTAATCCACACTCAAAGAACACTAATGGGAAAAATGGTTGATAATTTTTGGTGTGAGTCTCTTATTGGAGAAGATGCTTATATGTAGAAACCCTACCCAATATTAAGACATCAGTGGTACACTTTTATTCACAAACCATGCCGCAACTTACGTTCTTCTTCCTTTGGATCAAGTTGTGTAACACTGACAGACAAACGGTCCACACGTTCTTGTAAGGAGTTCACTCTGAAGGAAAAACTATGTGCTTCATTGAAAAGTTCACCAAATATATCTTCTGCATATTTACCTACAAAAGAGACAATAAGAGATCTAAGCCTTAGATTTGGACATATGTCATTTTGTTTAAACAAAATTATGGAACTGTCAGGTAGCAAGAGATGCAATATTGATTTCAATGTGCAACTCAAATGAATACACTTGTTAACAGGCATACATTCTATCACCTAACACTGGAGATGTTTAATATGTAATGCTAACAGGAAATGTGTTAAAATCTGAACACATTTATTTGTTCTAAATACTTACCGTATATACTTGTGTATAAGCCGCCCCGTGTTTAAGCCGAGGCACCTAATTTTACTGCCCAAACCTGGGAAAACTTATTGACTCGCATATAAGCCGAGGGTGGGAAGCTGGGAGGCAGACGGAGCTCCTTATTTGGGCAGTAACATCAGGGGGAGTCACTGCCCAAATAAGGAGCTCCCTCTGCCTGCCAAAGCCCAGCCAACTGACAGACAGAGGGATCTCCTTATTTGGGCAGTGACATCAGGGGGAGTCTCTGCCCAAATAAGGAGCTCCCTTTGCCTGCGGGCTGGCTGGGCTTGGTCAAACCCAGCAGGCAAGCAGAGGGAGCTCCTAATTTGGGCAGTGACTCCTGCCTGATGTTTCTGCCTGATGTCACTGCCCAAATAAGGAGCTCCCTCTGTCTCCCAGGGTTTGAGGAAGCCCAGGAGGAGGGTAGCAACAAGCGGCTTGTGCAACCGCAGGGAGATCGTCCCGGCCACGCCCCCAACCTCGGCAGAGGCCTGAAGAGCCAGCTGGTAAGCCATGACTCGTGTATAAGCCGAGGGGGCATTTTTCAGCCTTAAAACAGGGCTGAAAAACTCGGCTTATACGCGAGTATTCGGTATATCTTGCTTTTCTCCACAAAAGGGACTCAAAGCAACTTACACCAGTCCCCTCTGCTCCATTTTATCCTCAGAATATCCCTGTAAAGTAAGTGAGGGTGAGAGATAGTGCCAGGCTCAAGACCACCCAGTGAATTTCCATGGCAGACTGGGAATTTGAACCCGGGTCTCCCAGATCTTAGTGTGACCCTCTAATGACTGCACCACACTGGCTCCCTTTTCTTGGATCTAGAAAAGCAGTAGATTGCTTCTGCTTTGTCAGAACCCAATGAGGTACAAGAAGCTGCTCCTAGATAACCAAATTCCCTTCACTGTGAGTGAAGATGCAGAAGCCCTGGGGCCTACAAAGAAACTACAGCTGCATACAGCGTGGCTAATTTTACTAGATTCTGTTGTGCTGCACCTTATTTAAAACTGAGTTTTAAAAAAAATATGTGCCATTTGAAAGTTATGCCCTCTTCCCTTCTTAGAAAACTGGCATTCCCTTTGGAATGGATAGCAAAAGCTATAAAAGCACTCTTCATCTGAGTCTGGGACCAGCTCATTCATGGAAGATGATGTATAATTATAATGGAAAGTTACCAACCAGCACCAAGGGAAAAGAGCATAAATTTAAATAAGGGTATCACAGAAGGAGGAGGTAGTAATAATACTGGTGGGGAAAAAAGAGATTCTTCAACTTATGCCATATGCAAAGATCAAGAGGAAGAACATACATTATTTCACTACTACTCATTGGTTGTTCCCAATACTTTGCTTTTCTGCCCAGATGATGTAGGCCCTAGCTAATGTGCTGATAATCACCGAATCGCTATTTGCCAATACTCATTTGCAAAATGTAATTGTCGCAAAACAATAATTACAAGCCCAGCAGAAACCACTATTGATACATAAAAACAACAATATACAGTAATAAATCCAATAAACAGGATGAGTTGGAGGAAGGTTTCAATGGGGGACAGCACTTGGGCTGCCCAGTGTACAGGTCAGATCCAATGCTGTGCCTCACACTTCTTTTCATCCTTAGTCAATAAAACGGTTTGGCTATGCCACAGACAAGAGTGTTTGTGTTGTTATTTTGGTTATGGGACTCTGAGCATCACTGGTCCTGCCCTCAGGTGACAACTAGTTTCAGGACAGTCAGCCAAATTGGTCAAATCTTGCTGTTGGGGATGATGGTACAGCTGCTTTTGGATGGTCCTGAGAGTTGAAATCAACATAGGTCCATTCCTCACCCGCATGCTATCGAGAACATCCGATTTATTTATGTAAATGTATAGGGCACCCTTCTCCTTGCAGGCTTAGGGCAGTTTCCAACACTGAATGGTAACAATAAAATCAATAAAATATGGTCATCCAAGGCTCGGTGCTTTTACCTCTAATAGGGTTAACAGTTAAATTGTACCCTCAAAATCATCATTCATTCACGTCTGATGTTAAGGAAAGAAAAGGGACAGAGGAAAAGTGGAGGAGGAGACCTACTAGACGGATACTGCTACTGCCTCAACCATAGGCCTGTTGAAACAGCTCCAACTTCCAGGCCCTGAGAAACTGTGCTAAATCTCGTAGGGGCCCAGGTTTTACTTGACCAAAATTTCCACAAGGCACGGCCAGAACCAAAAAGGCTCTAGCCTTGGTTGAGGACAACTTTCATGTCAGGGATCACTGATAAGTTGTTACTGACTGAGTGTAAGGTTCTTTGAGAAATGTATTGGGAGAGGCAATCCCATGGGTACATACTGCTAGCCCAGCAACTCAAGAGTTTTCAAGACAGAAAGATTACCATGGATGAGTCAGAATGGTATACTGCTTGGCCTGTCAGACTAGCACTCAGATGATATGGGCTCAAATCCCCACTCAGCCATGAAGTTTACTGGGTGACCTTGGGCTAGTCACTATCTCAACATAGCCTACCTTCCAGAATTATTAAGAAGGACTGAAATGGGAAGAGAACTTTGTATGATGCCCTGAGCTTGGAATACAAATATAACAGACAGAACTACCAGTAATTCATTTGATAACTGACATAGTATATAAAGCAATAAGTGATATGGGCTTTAACATTAATGTTAACAACAGAACATGGTCTAAAAAGCATTAAATGAAACGGTGGGACCCATAAACCTAGTGGCTACAGCTGACACACTCACGGAGAAAACTGATGAGGGTAGTAACAGAAAATAGATAGTAAAAGTAATTACAGAAAGAGGTATCCTATTTACACTAAATAAAGCAGAAAATAATAATAGTATTTTTGGAAGATTTCTGTAAAAGATTCTTCAAGATAGAGACTCTTTTATGGAATCCTTCTAAGGAATGGGTTGCAGCCAGCCAATGTTTTCTCTTAATTTTGCTAAACCCTCCTCCTTATTATACTTCTCATCCAACATTATATTTGTCCCATGACCTCCAGCACAGCCTTTTGGGTGGCTAAAGGGGATCCCTCTTCCTTTTTCACATTTTTTAGTATTGAGAACTCACACAAGGACTCAAAAAATATGGTTGCCATAGACAATAGGATTTTTCTTTGTTACTCGGGATTGTTCTAAAGTTTTAGATATTTGACAATCCTTTCAAAACCTGACCTCTGTGTATATTCAATTTTTTGGCGTTTGTGCTATTATCTCCTGAAGTAATGGTGGGGAAAAAGTGGTACCTCACAGACAATCCAAAGGGGAAAGCTTAATAAAAACAGCAGGGATCTGGCTACTATGTATTTTCCTAGCATCAGCCTTTTTCTGTTATTTATATTCTGACCAGACAATTTTAGCAGTGTTGGGTTTTTTTTCCTAGAACATGTCAGTATAGACAAATGAAAACAAATTTAAAAACAAATATTTAATTTCAGAAATTAAACAGAATGGACAAGACATCAACAACTAGTCTCTTATTACAATATACAGAACATTGGATAAATAGATTTGAAAACAGAACCTTATTGAGGAGGGTTTTTTTGATCCAGATACAACTAACTTTGTGTTAAGTATCTTGAAGGAGCTGAAAACCTTTAATCTTCCAGAGATGCTTGTGCATGCTACAGCTATTGCCCCATAAGGATTCATTTGGTTGACGGTATGCAAATACTAGAGCTGGTTAAAATTCAATAGCAACAGTGGCAGTTCAGGCTAGCACCACAGTCTACCTGACAGACTTTTGAAGTGCTTATGGCTCAGGGGAGAATGTAGAATTTTCAGAAAGGTTCCTGTAAAGTTCCAAAGCTTATGAAGTCTTTGTTCATTTAAAATTAATATACTCATTGGGAGGGGGGAACCTATATTGCTTCTGTTTTTTCCTTGCTATTAAACAAGTAAAGCAAAGCTTAGTTCAGAGTGGCTATACTAAAAATGACAGGGCAGTTATGCTAAAAATGACATTTTCAAAATTATTCAGTTTTGGGTTAAGGAATGAATGAACAGATTTTTAATGAATTGAAAACAATTAAGGACTATGGCCACAGATAATAATATAAGAATGCAAGACCACTTGAATCTAATTATTCTCAATTACTTAAACAGTACTTTTTGTTTCTGCAAAAGATCAGTATAGTTACTATAACCACTCAGGAATGATACAGTTGATCTAATGTAAAAATTGCTCCTAGGAAACAGTCTACTTTCACTACTCTTAAAATCAATGCTAACATATTTATTGATGCCTATAACAAAGATCCTGGCAAATATTTGGATGGAAGACCTCCAAGGACAACCTGGATTATGATACAGAGGCAGGTGATGGTAAACTACCTCTGAACATCTTGCCTTGTAAGAATGTCTCTTGCCAGAAGTTGCCAGAAGTCAGATGTGACTTGATGGCAAAAAAAGAGACAGTACTAATAAAAATCCATAATGGCACTAAATCTCAGTATCTCAAATACGTGATCAATCTGTGCCTAAACCTGTCTCCTGTAATCTTTGTCTTCCTCACAGATCTGTTATCTGTGAAGCATGGGATCTACCTCGCCTTTAATTCTTCTCTGTTCCTTAAATATATTCATCACTGGGTTAGCTTTGCAATTTCCATTTTGATAACCTCCTCACTGGCTGACTTTATCCAAAATTCTTTTGCACTAACATCAATCATTTAAACCTTCTCCAGGCTAGACACCATAGGTTGAATTCCATAAACTGTGAATGGAAGGAACTGATCTCTACCTTTTCTGTTCTGCAACTCCCTGAAAGGCTAAGGGTCATGGATCTAACACCACACACAGGTTATTTGTCCTTGAAGAGAGGAAGCCTTCCTGTCCTTGGTAGGCAGCCAATTCCACAAAGTAAGGACATGAGGTAAGGACATGAGCAATAAAATGAAGAGGTAAGGACATGAGCAATAGAATGAAGCCTAGATTTTTGGCTTTGTTGCGAAACCGCAGTTTGTTGTGTTGGAGCTCAATGCATCCGTGTTGAAGTAAAATAAAGCAAGCAAAATTATTTACTTTTGGTTTAGGTAATCACAGCAGCTGGAAAGGTAAGAGTTTGTGAGAAACTCCAAAAGCCATTGGAGCTCTTCTGTAGAGATGATGATGATTCTCCCGTCTGTGTGGTCTGTGATGGATCTAAGGGGCGCCAATACCATTCTCATTCTCTTGGAAGAGGCTGCCCAGGAGTATAAGATAGACAGTCTCTGTGATTGTTGGTGGGGGAAGAGCTATTTGTGTCCTTTTCATCTGGGTGGCCTCAAGTTGGCGCCTGGAGCAGACGCAATGGTCGGGAGCTCTAGTATTAGTTTCATTAGAAACTTCTTAGGGCTTTTGTTAGACTACATTGAACCTTCATCTGACAACCTGATTGGTTACTTAATGAAACAATGCAAAGTGATGCAAGATAACAACGATTTAAGACAAAATAATTTCATTTGTCCGCCACGCTGCATAGAGGGTGGCGGCAGCAGCTGGCCCGTCTCAGCAATTGCTGGTCCCCGGTCCCCGATAGGTGATGGTCTGTTGTCTTGCGTGAGCTGGGTGAATTGGATGAACTTGGAGAGGTCAGTGGCAGACCTTTGGATTGATGAGGAAGGGGGGTCGGTGGCAGAGACCCCCGTACAGCTTCTGCCTTCGGCCGAGATTCAGGGCAGGGGCCAGCCAAACGTGATCAGGACGAGACAACGGAGACCACATGGCCTCCACCATCTTAGAGGATGCTTGGACAGAGAGGGGAGTCGGTGGCAGGGACTCCCCTGTAATGTTGCAGCGCCCTTTGATGGAGTGAGGAGTACGACGGTGAGCAGGGACAGTGCCAAGTCTCCTTGAACACCTTTTCGAGAGTTTTTCACCCAAAGAACGTTTCCTCCTGCTCAAAGAATATTTGCCAGCCCCCTTTGCAGAATGGAAAATACCGGGGGGTGCTTCTCTGACATTGCGCTAGTGGTGACCCCCAACGGACGGTTAACAACGGATAAAATGACAAGGTTGGCGGCGGAGTTATCAGAGGAGGGGCTGGCCCTCCTGTGCTGAACTTTTGCATTGCCATTTTGTTGTCCCTCCTTAAGTGTAGCTACTATTAGGAGTACAGCCTATTAGGTATTGTTAGTGAATTAGTTAGTAGTGAGGGACTGTAGTCTCCTTCTTATGTTAGTAAATGTAGTGTAGGCACTAAGTAATTCAGTAAGGTCATTCCTTGCAGCAGTTATAGGGTAGTCTAGTTTAGGGTAGTTAGTTTGGAAGTGTTCATACAGTCTGTTCCTGGCTATTTGTTGATTTTGATTATGTATTATCATGAAGTTTATATTGTTTAGTATATACTGGTGCATTGTTAACAATGTTGAGATGTATCCATGAAATTCTATTAGTTGTGTATTGCTACTCTGATACTGTTAAATTATTGATCCATTATATGTATTGATTTATTGTATGTACTGATGTATTTTAAGCTTTAGGTATTGCATGGATTAGTTGTATTTATTGTTAGTACTGCTGTTTAGGGTGTTAGAAGTTGTATAGCTTGAATTTAAGTCACCATCTGCAATGAGGCTATTAAGCCATTCGTATTTATTAATGTTACCATGTGTTTTGCTGTATTGCTAGTATGTATTTTTGTTGGGTTGTGAGCCGCCCTGAACCCTTCGGGGATAGGGCAGGGTACAAATATAATTGAAATGAAAAAAAAAGGTAGGAGCCACCATAGAGAAAGTTCAGGCATAGGCAGCTGTTGATCTTACCTACCTGTGAGTACATAAATTACAGTCTTGAAGCATCCAAGTTATAGCCTATCAACCCCAATCATTCTTTTGCTAGGTGCTGGGCACAAGCTGTGCTGCCTACATACTACTTTAATGTTTCACTGAGTCCACTGAATGTAGTTATTCATCAACATGTTTAGGCAACTGGCTTAACACATTTATTCTAAAAATAATAATCTGTTATAAGTATGCAGGTACAGTAGTTGTGGTTTGTTTAAAAAGGAATACAGAAGACAACTAAAAGGAAAAAGGAAAAAAAAACCTGCTCAACTAAAACCTTTACAGGCATTATTCCAATTAATTATTAGGTACATCACCATGTCAGACAATTTTAAAAACATTGTGAGCTAGTATTTTGAAGAGTGTTAGTTTGCTTCAGCAATAAAACACAATTTTAGCTCATAAGTCACTGGCAGGGAAAAATACTGAGTACTTACTTAGACTGCTTAGTTGTCTAATTATGTTTGCCAAGGAGATATTGGTAACACATTCAAGTTCATTTTTGATGCCCCGTGGCAGTGCTGTATGACAAAGGTACCTGGGGTCTATGTTTCTTTTTACCAACGGCATACTGAAGCACCAGAACCAGAATACCTGTGAAGAGACAGAAGAATTACAATTTGTTTTAATTATCAGTGTTGAAGCAAGTCAATGAACTTAGCTTAATGCTAATTTATTTATAATAGAAAAATACAAATTGTTTATTTTAGCCTGAAAAATAATAATGTATTACAAGATAGCTCAAAATGGGCAAGAGTGATGCAAAACTTTCATTACCTGACCAACGTTACAAATGAAGCGGCCAATAACGTTTTTAAAAGACTTAATTCTGAAATACATGGTGTTAATGGAGCCTATTCTAAAATAAGATAGTATAGAATTACTTCCTTAAAACATCTCAAAGTATAACAATGCCAACCAGCAACAATTCTGTCTCATTTTTATCCTATACTTGTAGCAAACTAAAAAATAAGATATTTTAATAGGGGGAGGAATAATTAGGAAAATTGGGAAGTGCTTAAATTATTTGACAATAAGGCAGCAAGAGCTAGGGAGGTGGATCTTAACATAACAAGGGATTGGGAAAACAGTTGTGGAAGGGATTTTACATGAACTCTGGTGCAGGAGGTGCAGTGGACCACATAAGGACAGTTCCACTTCCACCTCATCTGGAGAAAGTTCATCTGAGTCAGGGGAGTATAACACAGGCTCTATCTCCTTAGGGAATGAAGTGCTTTTGACTTCTGAGGCTTACTTAGCAGAAACTTTGGGATTGGAATATATTGGGGGGGGCAATATAAAAATTTATGGCAGAAACAGAGGAAGCTAAATCAATCAGTGAAGAGGAGGGGAAACAAGAAGTGTTCTGTGGTGCTTATTCTCCTATTTACATTCTTATCTGTTCTAGTCTGGTATTGGTCAGAAGGATGGTGAGTAATATAACTGAGGTCCATACAGGAACTGAATTGTGGGACCCAGAAGACTATCCCAAGTATGTGACATACTCCCAAAAGGGAGAGTACTGCTATATCAAAATCCATGTGAGGGGAAAACAGGTAGTAGGTATAAGCTTCTGTACCTAGACCCTTAACATGCATAAAACAGATTTTCTCAATTGCAATAAGTATGATGACCTTTGAATGAAGGGTTCCTTGAGCACTGATGATATCCAAATTAAATAAAAATGGAAAGGGAATGAGTGGCCACCCGAACAAATAATTAATTATTATGGGCCAGCAACATGGAATCCTGATGAGCTTATTAGTCGTTGGAGAACTAGCTTCTATGTCCCAAACTGAATTATAAGGTTGGAAGCAGTAGTAGAAATTAAGACCAATCAAACAGCCATAGCTCTTGATCTCCTAGCAGACCAAGCTACCCAGATGCGAGATGACATCTTACAACACCAGATGGTGTTGGATTATTTGTTGGCTGCCCAAGGGGGAGTATGTGCTATAATAGGGGAACAATGTGTAATAAAGTGATGAGTTAAATGATATTAAAGAATGAGTAAATGGAATTCGGAGGGACCCAGGGCTTCAACTGGGAAAGTGGTTAATCTTTTGGTTACCAGATGTAGGGTGGTTAAAACAAATATTCTTTAAATAACAGTAATATAATGATTCTGTTATGTGTGCTTACAGTATTTACCAGCTTGGATAAAAGGGTTAAAGAACTTGGTACCATGCTGAAGGGAAAAATGCGTACGATTAATGGTTCAAAAATGTGTTCCAAACCAGTCAGAAAAAAGAAAAAGTGAAAATTGTAAAAGATAACATGAGCAGAGCAGATGGTTTTGAAACAAAGGAGAATAAAGAAAGTGTTTTGGAATGTGGAGAGGTATAAAATGATAAAGGGGCTAGCTAACCTAATCAAGCAGTATCCCAGGAAACTTGCTTCAGTGTAGCAGCTAAAAATGATTGAAGGTAATCTTGCTTGCTAGTATGACTGCACAATGAGCTATTAAAAATTAACTGTAACGCCTATGATTACAAAATGCCTCATTTTAATAAACATGGGATGTTTAGTCAGGGAGGCAGGAATCTTAAGTAAGATTTTTTTGCTTCACTGTTGCGGTGGGACCCTTCCACTTCTCCTCCAGTTCAGACGGTCTGAGGGCTTTGTTCATTTCAGTGACAAACCCAAACAAAGGTACGAAGATATCCGCACAAACCATCAGTAAGTGTTTGCGGGAATGTATCGCTGAGGCATATAAGACACAAGGATTGCAAGTTCCAGAGGGCATCACAGCTCGCTCTATGAGAAATGCATCAACTAACACGGCCTTCAACAACCGTGTGCCAGTAGAAGAGATCTGTAGGGCAGAGACTTGGACGTCGATTTATACTTTTGTCACACATTACTGACTTAATGCTTACAACTCTCCAGATTCCAGATATGGCAGAAGAGTGATGGAGCACATTCTAGGGGATGATCTTGACTCCACCCTGTAGAAGGTGACACTGCTAGGGGAGGTCACCAAGATGTCCTAAAACCCAAAGGGAGAACGACCATTCGTCTTACCTGTGAAGGGTCATTCTCCTTCTGGGTGAAAGGACAGTTGCCCTCCCAAGTAGTCATATCCATTTCTCAATCAGGCAATTGTTTGTTCCACTGTATTACATTATGCTATGTTTTGTTTCACTGTTAACCTCTGGTTGTGTTGTTACATATGCATGTTCAGTTGCAAGTCACCTGCGTGCCATTTTCTACGCAGTGGATTCTTGTCTTTACTTACTAACTCGATGTTTAGTATTTATCTTAGGAAAAAGTTACATGGTTCCTGTTGATTCAGTGCAAGAACTGATACTGCTATCTGTAGTCTCCGTAACTGGAGGAGAAGTGGGAGGGTCCCACAGCAACAATGAATAAAAAAACCTTACATAAGATTCCTGCCTTCCTGCCTTCCTGATTGGTCGCTGACAAAATACCCAGATGTCCTGAAACCCAGAGGGAGAATATACTATACACTGTAACCAGTCAAATATCTTCCCACATTTTAAAACCTTAAACACATGGAACTGTTAACTACTTTGAAAAGTTAAAATATTCCTCAAACTGGCAAAAAATGGCAGCATAAATATCCTTTTAAAAAACAAAGTAGCCTTACAACAAGTACTTAAGCTTTTATGATGTTGTTTTTATGCTCTGATACTAGAAAATAAAATTAATTATTTGTTTAAAAAAACAGCTTTTGCCTGAACACAGTACACAGTGATTTAACAGTGTTTTAAATAATTAAATTCCAATCACAGAGCCTCTGTGACTTCTTGATTATTTCATCAATAATAAGGGAATACCAACCTAAAGGAAACATAGTGTTCTTGTTTAGTTTGATATATAACTTTCATTTCTCGAACTAAACTGAACAAGACAGAAGACCAACATTTTCAATGCTTGGAAACATAAAGGAAACATAGTAAATGAAAATGATAATTAATTGATCATTTTTACCAATTAAACAGATACTTTACCAATTAAACAGATACTTACCAATTAAACAGATACTACCAATTAAACAGATACTGGCCCACTGAGAGATGACTAAGTACTGTGTTATCATGTCAAGTTTGCAACAGTGATAAAGTGGTTGATTGTTCATGAACTAGCTAAGCAGCAGAAGTTCATGTAATGATCAATATTTAATATAGTAATAAAGTCAATTTTCACTTGTGCATAGCTGAAAGCCATTATAAAATAAATGCAATTAAGAACAATAAAAATTAAAACAATAAAATGAGGATTTCACAAAATGAGACAAATTACAAATTAACTAAAACATCCACTCCAACAGATGCTATAGACTTGCTCTCTTTGAGATCTCATTTGCCCTTATTGTTTTTGTTGCACACGTGAACAAAGACATTTGATAAGTAACATAAGAATCAGCATCTGATAGTAAAAATATATTTTTAAGGTTGGATTGCCAGTTTAAAGCTCTCAATAATCCATCAAGAAATTTGGCCCCGGGGTTCCACGGACAAGATGAAACATTATGTGGAAGATCCTCCATGACAGACTAAACTATACAGCACGTATTTTGAACAAGTGAGCAGACTAAGTGATTGAGAACCATGTCATTCATCCTCAACAGGATGGATTTAGAAAAGGGCTTAGTACCGTAGATCACTATCTAACTCTCCACCAATTGGCCCATTCAGGTATAAATGATCCAACAAAAACACTTTATGTAGATTTGTAGATTTGGCCACAGCGATTCACTCCACAAGCAGGGACCACAAGTGGTCTCAGTTAGCTGGAACAAAAAATGATAAGCGACTACTGTTCTTATTATGGGAGCTGCACACAGAAACCTCAGTTCAGATTAGGGAAAGGACATCAGGGTCCTTAACCAACAAAGTCACCACTAATAACGGAGTAAAACAGGGATGTGTGTTGGTGTCCCTGTTATTTAATTTGTATATTAAAGACATTGTAGAAAGGGTTTCAAGTCTGCAATTTTCCACCTTCTCTTGGCTAACAAAAAAAAATCTTATTATATGCAGATGATATGGCCTTAATTTCAGATAATGGGTGGTCACCACCCCCTAGCTTTGAAAGAGATGCATACACTTATAAAGAAGCCAAACTTTGACCTGGGAATATGATTATCTACCAGTGTCAAATGTTCCATTCTTAAACTAATTGAACAGGTAGTGCTGCACACCTCCAAGCTTTCATGTAAGAGGTTTAGAATTATCCAAGTACAGGTTTAGGAATGGTTACGGTATGAACCAGCCTTGTTTGCTGTGGTGGAGGACTCACGCAGGGAGATGGCCAGAGTACAATCCTACTGATCTACTGGACCTCTCAGTGGCTTTCAGTACTATTCATCATGATATTCTTCTGTGGACTAGGACTGGGATAATAATATTGTATAGAGAATCACAGAATTGCGAAATATCATGTTGATGAACTTTATAGTCAAATAAGTATTATTTCACTGAATAAGAAAATACTTAGTCACACCACATGATAATTGGTCTTTACTGGGTGCGCAACTGGTTTTCTATTCATTCTGACACTCAGCTTTGTCATTCTTCAGCTGATCCCAGGAAGATTGTACAAGTTCTGAAACAGTGCCTAGAGCACTGGTGGCGAACCTATGGCACGGGTGCCAGAGGTGGCACTCAGAGCCCTCTCTGTGGGCACGTGCAAACAGAGTCGCGCCCCCCCCCCCACGTCTAGGCTGGCCTGGGCCGCTGGGCTCGATTATTAGCATTAAACCTAATATATGGGACTTCATATCACTTAGCACTAAGACCCAGTGAAAAGAGTAAACATCTTGGCCGCAGTCCTAACATCTTTTTTCAGAAAACTTACAGGCACTTCATGTCTGGATGCATGTACAGAAAGGATGACCCTGTACCCCCAAAGAAGGGGCAGAGCTTTGCAGCCCAGAAATGAGAGCAGGGTCAAGAAACTGACAACTTCAAACTAAGAGTCTGCAACTGTCTTCCCTGACCCCTTGCAACCACAACAGTGTAGACTTCAAGAGCCAAGGCAAGCTGTATATGTGTATGAGGGCAACACAAGGAAGGGCTACTGAGCAATATGTCCCATGCCATGTAACAGGGCTTATCCTCAGGAAAGTGTTTCCTGGAGTGATGTCTGACTTACTGGCTTCTTCTGATACTGCCTTAGCAGAGGGAGGCTTCACATGCTGCTGCTTGGTCTAGGCCTTAGTCCTAGCTCTTTACTTCTCTGCTCCTGGGGGAGAGCATGGCAAATCTGGCAGTGGGCAGGTCCATGGTGTGGCCTCCTGGCTTGAAGGTCCTGCTGGCTCAGGGGCAGTACTGGTGCAGGGACTGAGTAATCCACCTTACAGGGAATGTCTGCCAAGACAAGGCTTGGGTGCAGTTCCTCCTCCATCAATAAGGACTCAACCTTCCATGTTATCCTTTGTTGGAGGTATTATTGTGTTTTTCCATCTTGCTGCCCCAATGTCTATAGTCCCCTACCTAGGAAAAAGGAATCCAGCAATGGATCAGACTCCATCTGTGGGAGAAGTAGAGGGATGTCAGAGGGCTGAGGCTACAGGTGGTGGTTGGCGGTGCCTATGCATGTCACACAGAGATGTCAGTGGGGTGCAGTTCCCTGATTGGTGGGTATTACCAGGAATTGACACTCTCAGTAAGCAGTCTGGGCCACATGGAGGGATGCTTGGTTTTTTCTCCCTCTGTCGAATGTCCAAAGGGTACTGAACAGTGGTGCAATGCCACAGCAAACCTCCCTCCCCTACCAGCACAGCTATGTTGTGGTTGGCGAGCTCTCTCTATTGTGCTGCCCATTTATCAGATGACTTTCCACTTCTACACTAATCTATTCTGTCTCTCAACTGCTTTGGGTATTCAGATACAAAAGTCCTATGCCTGATCACATCAACAGCTCTTTGTAATCTTGCCAGCTATAGATAACTAATCCTGTGTTAATTTAAAGCTGAAATTCTCAATAGCAGGAAACAAATTATATCTTCTATTTATTTAGAAGGTCATTAGAGCTTTCCTTTAAAAAATCTGTTTTCCCCTAACACAACTATAGCATCCCAAATTCATTGTCTGCTACATGAGAATTCTGTAATCAGATTTTAAATAAAAATTACAAAAATTATAGAAAATACCTGAATTTTAAAGACTTAACACTCAAATCCCCAATCAAATTTGTCAGTAGTATACAAAAGAAGACATTCTATACCCACATTATGATCTTACAGTTCTTCAATTGTGGCAGAATTCTGGACATAAAGAAATTCGGTCCAGAAAGTCACAGAACAGAGGTACAATTCATTATACTGAACCCTGGAATTATTGCAGTGCTATGAAATGGGCTGGCCCTTGCACAAAGAAATTAGAATTCAACACACAGAGTCTTCCCTTAACAACGCTGCTATCTTTTCAAAGTTGACACAGAAACCTTCATTCCAGTGACCAAAGCTTTCCCTCTTTCCTCAGATACATGGCAGGAGTCTGTAAGATACAAGGCTTAGGGAATGATCTTTTTGGTGACAAACCATCAACCCTACATTTTAGGCTTGAATGTATATAAATTGAGAAGCTATGCTCAGTGTACAGGGAAAAGGGAAGAGGGGGAATAAGGGCCTCACTGTAGAATCTAAAAGAGAAATTGGAAGCTAATGAAATAATAAATCATGTAAGACAACTAAAGAAGTCTATTGTTCAAAAGGCCGTCACTAGAAATTTTGCTACCGTATAGGACCTAATTATATTTTACTACGTACTGCTGCAGATTCAGTTCATAAATCAATATATAATACTGTAAATCATTTTTATTAAGACTCTACAGAAGATTTTGTTTCTTTTTCCATAACACAGTTTTAGAATATTAGATCACAAGAAATCAGTAGCTGAGAAATTAAACTAAGGATTTGCAACTTCTCAAATGCTTGTTTATTTTTAACAAACTAATACAATTTATTATACAATTTTAACAAACTAATACAATTTATTAGCTAATACAACTAGCTAATACAATTTATTAGTAATACAGTTAAATATCAGATACCAATATTAGCTGTAAACACTCCACGGTGACTGATTTACATGCTATGAGTATTTCATAGGAAGCGTTTAGAATAATTACAACAATCTGTTACCACACTACCACACTGCACTGGGTCATCATGCATTGTGCAGCACAGGTGACTTTCACCAAGCAACTGCCTTCTCTTTTTGGTAGTTTGTAGTGACGCGATGAAGACAATTAACATTCCAGTTCCCCTATCGCTGTCCTGTGAGGAGAGACGATCTTACTGTCTTTTTCACCCGGTATGCAACTCCAGTGCAAAAACAGATCTGTAGATTAAACATATCTGCATGAGGAAAGCTTCAGCAGGATGGGAAGGAGAAGTGAGGGGCACTGTAAAGACGTCAGCAGCCCCATCCTTTTCTCTCTCCTCAACCGTGGGAGCAGAGGCAGTAATAAAGCTGTCAAACTGATTTCGCAAAACTTGTGAGATCTGAAGAAAATAAGAGAAAGGGGATGTCTGGCCAGATATCCTATGCTCCAGTCAGCGAGAACTTAAAATATGCTGAACAGATCAGTATGATTTGAGTGTGTGCCTGACAGAAACTGCGAATTGCCATTTTGAACTGAGAGGCTCAATTTCAGGTGCAAAGCTGCCCTACAAGTTTGAATGAAAGAGCTATAAAGGCTTAAAGCTATAAAGACTTATAATTTATCCAATAAAATAAAAGTTAACTTGATGAACTTTAAAATCTGGTGGAGAAGAGTGGGGGGAGCATGGAGAAGTCTGAGTAGAACTGTTGAGGTTACAAGGACATCTAGCGGCAAATCTGTAAAATTAAACAAATGTGTAAAATTACAACAAAATTGCTATGGCAGATAAAAGAAGGAAGGGCCAGACCACATTGATTCTTTGACCCCAGACTCATTACAAAGAGTCAAGCTACTGTTAATTTCCATGCAGAAGGACATGTCAGAAATGAAACTAAAAGTGGAACATAAAGACAAATTTATGGGAGAGATTGGAGAAATGAAGAAGTTTAAAGGATTAACTGCTGAGCTTAAGAAAGTTACAGAGGACTCTAAAATGACAGAAACAAAGGAGGAAAACCAGAAAATCTGGCTGGAGTTGAGATAGATCGGATGTGCTGTAAGAATCAGAACTATGCCGGAAAGAGTCAGAGAAGACCTTTGAAAGGATTTTAATCCAGAGCTGGCAAAGTTCATGCCTCTCCCTACTACAGATTTAGAATCTAAAATGGATAAAATTTACCGTGTAAAATCAGCAGCTACCAAGAATACAAAAGCCCCACAAGACAGTGTGTACTTGACATTAAGATCATTGAAAGAGAACATCCTTTGTATGCCTTATAAAAAGAAGACGCAATATCAAGGCCAACAGCTTATAATAATGAGAGAACTCCCACAAGACATACTAGCAATAAAGAAAGACTACACATTCTTTATAGATGCGTTGAAGAAGAAGATACATTTTAGGTGGCTCATGACCGAGGGATTAGGTTTCACCTTTAATAAAATCTATCAGAAGATTATAGATGTCCAAGAAAACAAGAACATTCTTCAACAAGATTAAAAAAATAACTCTAGACAACTTGGAAGCGCTACCGTCTTTCTTTTCTTGTTTCATTATGGCAAGAAAAGAAGCACCAAGTGATCAAACAAAGAGATAGGATGAATAAATGATAGAGACATGAAATACTAAGGCGTTAAGCAGGGAAAAAGAGAGGTAAAGGGGAAGAAGAGGGGTAAACGGAAATAAAATTGATATAGAAGATAAAGCAATAAAAGTATAGATAGAAAGAAAATGGCTTAAAAGGATCTAGGAGTATACAAAACAATAACATTAGTGATTGCTGGTTATATTGCATACAATTAGACTATATAAATGTGGTAAAGCTAAAAGGGAGAGAAAAATTAGAAGCTGATATAAGAGTAAATGAGATAGTTCGATTAAAATGGTTATGTACAGGTAAAGGCAAGGTGGGAACCACGTAGATTTTCCTTTTTATTTGTTCCATTTTCTTTATTCACTTATTGTCACTATATGAATTTTTTGTTATCTTTTAAGGCAATAAAAGTTGACACTTGTATGTGGTTTACTTGCTGGTTCTTGGTAGGGTGGCAGGTTCACCCTTCTTATAGTTTTGTAGAAAAATATTTTAAAAATTAAAGAGACAGTTGCCATGTGGTTTAAAGGTTTCTGATGTGGCAGCCATAACATACAAAAAAGCCAAATGGATCATATATGGATTCTTTTTGCTCTTCCAAGTCAACTCCTCTGAAGATAAATTTGTACACTCAACACTTAATACATAAAAACAAAAATCGGTTGAAGAAAATAGTATTAGAACTACTATTGGTCCAAAATGCCTAACTAATTGTAGCCCACCATAAATTTGCATTTTAGCATTATGCATAAACAGGAAATGTTCATATTTTAAAAGAAAAGGTCAGAAAATATCCATAATAATGTAACTGCAGCAATATATTTGGATATTCCCTTACCATTTCATTACTCACAACATTGACGATAACGTTAACAAACCATATTTTGTTTCATATCCTATACTATCTCAGTTTATTTTTCTAAACAGAATCAACTTCTGAAAATTGAACATTTTCTTTGAACTTGGCAAATTTTGAAAACACAAGTTATGTAAAAATTTAAACTGTATTTCACATGTTAACTTTATCTCGAGGAAGCTCTTTTTTCATTAAGCTAGAACAGGGGTCTGCAACCTGCGGCTCTCCAGATGTCCATGGACTACAATTCCCATCAGCCCCTGCCAGTTTGGTGAATTGACCATGCTGACAGGGGCTGATGGGATTTGTAGTCCAGGAATATCTGGAGAGCCGCAGGTTGCAGACTCCTGAGCTAAAATCTGATTTTATACCAACATGTTAAAGCAAAGGCTATACATGTCTGGGCAACTCTCTCTCACAGGGTTGTTGTGAGAATAAGGAAAAGGCAGGCATGCAGTCTTGAATTCCTTGGGAGCATGGTAGAATAAAAATCTATCTATCAACAAATTATCAGCATCTTAATCCACAATCCTCTAACAAACCCAACCAGTATCAAAACACCCTGTTCAGGATCCATACAATCAGATTAATTCTATGAACTTGAGAGTAACCCTACTGGATCTGATGCAGGTTGCTTCTAGTCCAGCACTCAGCTTCCCACAGCAGCCAGATGAATAAAAGGCTATCAGCTATTTTATTCCTCTCTGAGAATGTGAGGTGCCCGTAGGTGCTCCGGAGTCTGGCTTTGTTTTTTTAGAACCAGCAGATGGTGGCCAAGACAGTTGTCTGTTGTGATTTGAAAGCTATCTTCCCATGCTTAACACAACCCACTGTGCTACATTGCTCCATATTTCTGTAAACTTCAGATCAGATAAGGCAGAGTAATGAACTCTATGATAGGCAGCTCATAAATGTAAACAAAAATTGAATCTAGCCCAGATAGACCATTGGCCCAGCCAGCCCAGAACGGTCTATTCTGGCTCGCAATAGAATTCAGGATCTCAACTACAGAGTCCACCGACACCAGCAGAGATTCTTTTACCTGTGCATGCCAGCATGTGAGTTTTCATACAATTCATGGGATCCAGACAAAGCTACAAACTTTGTTTATTACGAAAAACTGTATCTAAAATAATGGACTTACTTCTACGAAAACAGATACTCTGTACCTGAAAAAGTGAATTGTACTCTATAAAATCTGGTTCCTGAGATGATACAGAACTCAATATCACCGCTCTTTACTTTTGTAATAAATTCTTTTAGATGGGAATTTAAATTAAGTGTTATACCAGAAAATACATAACGTTTATCAACAGTCTTAAATACTATACAGCATGTCCCTTCTCTGGTACAATAAAACCTTGAATGTCAAATAGTAACAGAACGCTCCAAATTTTTTCACATATTATGAAATAAATTTCCCTCATCAGAAAATGTACATGTTGTGCTGTATTTGATCTATTATGAAAATCATATATTTTGTGACAAAAAAATTAAGTTTGCAAGTACCAACTGATCTATACTTATAAAATTAGTTTAAAATTAAGAATCAATTCATTTATTTGTAAATTTAGATACAACTGAAGGCAATGAATAATGAAGTTGGCATATTTCATTCTCTGTGGTTCTAAGGGAAGGGTCAGAACGATAGTGGAAATAGTTGAGAAGAAGTAAACAATGAAACATGAAATTGGGGTTTAAAAGGACACAGCTTTTATTGATTAAAGCAGATGGAACACTGGCAAGGCACACGGCACGGATCCAGGCATTAGACAGTCACTCTTCTGTCAATGGGGAAGAAAACACAGAGTGTCAAATCAGTGGTTCCACACAGACTTCAAAGTGGTACCCTTGCTACCTGGGCATAGATAGAGCCATTCAACAGCCTCTAGGCACACAGACACAGCCTCCCTACAGGGGGATCCAGCCTAATGCCCCAAACTGCCTAAAGCAGTGACAAACAATGAACACCGGGAGGGAAGGAGGGAGGGTAAAAAAACAATGGCAGCACACAACAAAGCCGAGGGTCAGGCCAAGTGGGCTTAACTCAGAAGGGATGGGCACAACACTTGCATCACAGCATTTGCATCATATCCCAGCCCCTTGCTCTCCAAGAGGCCACTCCACCCACATTGAATTGTGATAGGATGCCAGCGGGGAGGGCCACCCCAGGCCAGCATTTGGCACGGCAGAAGCAACCTTTGCCCATCAGCTATAGCTCCATTTTCAGGTCGATGCTGCTCCGTGTGGCCACAAAAGCAGCAACTGGTAGGTTTGTGGCTGCAATTTACATTTAAATAATTGTTTCTCTCAATACTCAACAAAACTGTTTCTCTCACTAGAGATTATTCTCTCTATTTTTAATACATAAATTGGCTATCAGTCACAGTTTATGGTTACCTGTCTTGTACCAAAATATACTTTTTGGGAGCTCATGACTAGGGTATGAAATAGAGCCTGGAAAATACATGAAAGGCTAATGGAACTTTCTCCAGACTATAAAAATGATTATTGCTCTGTCACTTTAAAATCTGGAATTCCACCACTGACAGATATCACTCCTTAAGATTGTATTCATCATAAACTTTAACCATACAGCATAGCATTCTATTAGTTTTCAGAATATAATGAAATGCTGTGTAAATATAAGGGTTTCAATAAATGGCTTTCCCATTAATTACTGTTTTAATAGTTTCACGTCATGATGAAATTTCACTATAGTATGTCTGCAGCCTAAAGAACTGAGAAAATGTTGGCAGACACTCACTTAAAAAAATTAACACTAATATTATGTGGCACTACTGTTGTGACAATAAACTGAATAGTCATTGCCCTGACATTATAATGAACAGCTCAATCATTCAACTGCTCTTCTGTAATACAACTGTTAAGTACTTGAATAAGTGTACTTTCTATTTTACATTCCAAATTCTGATGCTATAAAAGAAAAACAGAGGCTCCCTATCACCACCAAGTACAGTATGCAAAAAGGCATAGTTAAATAAGAACTATTCAAATACGACATTGTCCCATCCTTAATTTTTAAGTGAACATGTATCAAATCAATAAAAGAGGGATTGAGACAAATGATAAATATGCCAGGTATCCAGTTATTAAAACAAGATTAAATAATTTAATTTCAAGCTATATTTGGGTTTCAGAAGCCTCACATAAAGGCAAACACAGAATTATCACCCAAAATGATACTATTCTGTCCCCAAATCTTGATAGGCTCATTAGATCAAGAACAACAATAAACTGCCAACTCGTGTCGTAGAATTATTTTGGGACTATAAGACTGCACACTAAATGGTATCTGTGGTAAAGGCAAAATAATATAGGCAAAAGTAATATAAAAATAGAGTAGCTATGCTGGGGAATGGACAATGCAGCAAGTCTCAACAGACATCTTTTGGGATACAGGAACAAGCCCCAACATCTTAAATCGAGCAATTATGAATATTCCTAAAATACTGTATAACAACATTTACAGATACTCCACTAAGTGTAGATGTTTAAAGAGGTGGCCAGAGTTCAAAGCAGGGAAATGTTATGCTCTTATGAATTAGGAAAGGGAGGGAGACTTATTCCCACACAACAGCAGAGAAAAGAGCTGCAAACATAAAGCTTTTACAAAGTGTCTCTGATAGGTAAGTCAATGCTACTGTTGGAATTACAGAAAATGAATAATGCATTCACCTGATCCACATTATCTATAAATTATAGACTAATGGAGTATCATGTGGCTGTTGGCAAATACTATATTTTAGCACAAGTGTTAGAGTTTGGCGCCTCAGGTGAGTTACCCCTCTGTCAGTGCATTTGCCCCCTGCTTTGGTGGGGTGGGTATCCATGCCAGTGCAGAGCTCCACCACCTCCAAAGGTGCCCCCCCCCCCGGCTGCTGGATTGGGCTGTTAAGGACTTTAAAAATTCTTAAATTTACAATATGGAGATAGGTTCTAATTTTATGATATATTATAATAATGCTTTAATTGTTAGCCACCTTGGTAGTCCTGACTGAGCAGAAAAGTGGGATATAAATTTTATTGATTAAGTAAAGTACTGAAATATCTGTGTGTCTGGCACGAACCTTCAGGAGGACTAGAATTTGTTGAAATAATTTTAGCAAAATAGCCTGAGCAAGAGACGGAATAAGTAACTGAAATGCCAATAACAAAATATTTCTCTTATTATTATTTTATTATTTATTATTTATTTGTTTTATATACCGCCCACGCCCGAAGGGCTCTAGGCGGTGTACAACATAGAGGAAAACACAACATACAGAAAGAGCATAATCAAAATTGCCAATATAAAAAATAAATATAGCTCCATAACATTAAAATAACTAAAACCAAGTAAATGCAGCGTACAAAGATAATAAACAGCGTCTGACAATTTTTAAAAAAAACCCAGAGAGGGGAACGGAAGGCCCCATAGATGCAATAAGGGCCACCTAGTTAAGGGGGGGGCATCAGCGGCCAGCCTCCCTAAAAGCCCAGTGGAACAACTCAGTCTTACAGGCCCTACGGAACTCACCAAGGTCCCGCAGGGCCCTGACAGTTGGAGAGTGTTCCACCAGGCAGGGGCCAGGGCTGTAAAGGCCCTGGCCCTAGTAGAGGCCAGCCGCATCATTGAGGGGCCGGGAACCACCAGGTGATTGGCCTCTGCTGACTGCAGAGGCTGAACTGAGACATATGGAATCAGGCAGTCCCGTAGGTATGAGAGTCCCATAGCTTACTATGGTGCAATCAAGACAATACTTTCTAGAATGAACTTTTTAAAGTATTTAATAAAAAATGTGTTCTCCATTGCACATAAAATCATATAAATAAAAGCAAAGCATTAATGTTAGTGTTTCCAGTATTTTGCTTTATTGCCTTCCTTACCACAATACACATTTATTTGCACACTGCCATACAATGATCTTCTTTTGGTGTACCACAGATAATGCATTTTATTCTGTTCATATACCTTGTTTTCTTCTCCTAATTCTCAAGTTCATTTACTAAAATATCTAGTGCTTAACTTATTCTCATTCTTTTCTGATTTAATTTTATCAGACACTAACATTCCTTATTAGTGATGCTACACACTCCATAAGCCTGAACAATACATTAAACCATACCACTGCAAAGTTCTATAATAATAAAGGAAAAGTGTGACATTAGTCAAATCAATTCTAGATAATTTCTGGAAATTCTCATTTTGTATGTTTGCTTCCATCCCATCATTACTCTAAGATGGGAGAAGAGGAGGTGGTGTAGGAATAGAAACAGGCCATTGTATAGATTAGACTTCCAAAAACTTATAAGCAAGAACAAAAGTATGGAAACAAACCCTCAAAGGCGATGAAGATACATGTTTGAGTGGCATAGACACACCCTTTATCTCTTTAGCATTAGATTTAATTGCTAAGTGAATTTATTTTAAAAAATCCTTTGTTCCAAAATTAAGCAACTTAATTTACAGTAGAACCCTGCTTTTGTAGTTGGCATTCAAACGCCATACAATGAAAATTTGATCACATTTCTATTAAACTTTACTGTACATTTTTGTTTTGGGGAGGGAAGGGGAATAGACCAAAAATGATCATGTAAACAATCACACAGCTGCCAGTATAGTGATCTACATATCAGATACTTAGGGCTGCCATTTCCTGTAACTTGGTTGTCTTTGTCCTAACTTACAGATTATAATGTTTTCCAAGGCTAGTTCCCCATTCTTCCCCAACCCAATTTAAGTACTATTAGGTGCCTACTCAACTTGCTTCTCCTTTCATTTGATTTCTGCTGCCCTCCCTATTCTTATAGCTACACTCTATTCTTTACTAGCTTGTCCATACTGAAGTTTAATAGATACATACAAGTCTTTAAAAGAAAGAGGAGATGGGACAGGAAAGGTTATCAAAATCTTGTTGAATTTTTATTGGCCTAACCTTCGATGAAGAATAATTGATAATTAAAAACATGGTGACAAATAAAAAAGTATTTCTTGGGCATATCACATATATGTAACTTCTCAACATAGCCACTATTGTGAATACGTCAATCCAGAGACTGGAGCCATGAACAGACAAGACAAATCTTTTAACAAATCTGAAAAAGATGTCTCAGTTTTGTAGAAAAATCGGAAAAAGAAAACACACATGTCAGAGAGTTAAAGACACCTTCCCCTAAAATAATAGCAGGGGTGCCTGTTGCTCTAAAAACAAATGTTGTCTCTGAGTCCATTGGGGGAGTTGCTAGACAGCCATAGAAGTATTGCCTGTCTTCAAGCCTTGGCTTCTGTGCAACCTTTCCAGGGTTGTTTGGGCCTTTGAGTAAGAACTCATTGGGTCAGGCTAGGCACAACCACTGGATGGTTCAATACCATACAACATATATGCATGACTCACCTAAAACTGGCTGCTTACTACAGTTTAACAGTAACCATCCCATTAAAGCCAGCGATGTGTAGTGGTTAGAGTTTGAAACTAGGATCTGGAAGACTCAAGGGCAAACCTTGGGCCAAGGTATATATTCTATGCTTAAGCTACCTCACTGGGTTGTTGTGAGGATAAAACTGAGCAGAGGAGAAGGATGTAAGTTGCTTTGGGCCCCCAACATGGAGAAAGGAATAATATAAATAAACAATAAAACTGTAGATGGAGGCAAAGAAAACTTAGCTTGGTTGGTGGGTGAGGAGGACAAAAGGAAGCAAGGGAACATGAGAATATGGAAACTTGCCAGGAGGAAGAAAAGAGAAACTAGTGTGAAGGAAATTCAAGGAGAATTGAGATGCCTTCACAAGTCCTTGCAGGTTCCCCACCACACAATTGGTTCTGTCAGCTGGTACTACACAACTTGGATAGTTTTCACAGATACAAGGCCCCTGAGGAAAGAAAGAAGGGAAAGCTGGAGACATTGAGTTAAACCAAGGTAGGTAGGTTGGTGGATGATAAGGACAAAAGCAAGCAAGAAAAGGTTACCAGCTGTAGGGGATTTCAGCGAAGGAAAAGAAAAATATTGGGGGAGGGTAAAATAAGCTCCCCCACTTGTTATCCTCACCTGTGCTAATGTGAGAATTCAGTGTTTAGTGCTGCTATGTGTAGTTCAACACACTGTCTGTTCATTGATATTTGATAGGATTTTAGAAATGCTCAGAGATGGAGGAAAGCCAACACCTCTTAAGGAAGTTGCTGCAGGCACCTTAGAAACTATCCTTCTGTATGGATAAGGTGACAGCCATCAAATTATCACTAACCTTTCCTTTTGGGAGAGGATAGCTATAATGCCAACATTACAACTTTGACTTTTCTACCACTCCTGCCTGAGCATAGACTTGTTGGGAGAAGACTGCTTTAATGCTCCTCGTATACAATATTATTCTAACACAGCAATATGAATAATCTCTGGGTTTATCTTCTAACCACAGTCTCAAAGAACAAGTCACACAGAAATATATGAAGTGGGTAACTACTTTATCGCAGTCTGTTCAGTTGCAAGAGTGGTGTTGTTCTCCAGTGTTAATTTAAGAACATGTGCTTCAGCCAACAGAAGTTTGGGAAACACAAGAGCAGGTAATGTGGAAACAGAAGGCCTACAAAAACCTGGGGCCAGTTCAACATGAGAGAAGCACCACTGCAGATGACAGTTCTATAAATTGAAACAAAGTGTATTACTTTATAATTTAGGAGGATTTCATAGTTGTAATTGTCTTTAATATTTGCTGTAAACAGCTGTACATCAGTATATACATTATATCAATAAAATAGATTAAGAAACATGGATTTGTTTTTTAAATTATTTAAACCCTGCCTTTCTCCCCAGTGGGGACGCAAAGCAACTTACATCATTCTCCTCTGCTTCATATTATCCTCAAAACAACCCTGTAGGTAGGCTAAGCTGAAAATATGTGACTTGTCCAATGTCACCCAGCAAGTTTCCATAGCAAAGTGGATTCACACCAGGGTCTCCCAGATCTTAGTCTGATATTCGAATCACATCACCACATAGGATAAACAGCTACATGTGATGAGGATTCCACATACCCGAGGCCAAAACAATGAACAAGCAATGCAAGACATTTTGACAGTGCATGACAACAGTGCTGGAGGATGCCAAGAAAGTACATTGCAAGACGGATATTTCAACCACAGTGAATGCTGGAGCCAGTGTCCACATCAGCATGTTTCAGGCGCCAAACATCTCTACATAAATATACAGATAATATGCTTAGGGCATTAAAACACCCTATATCTACTTTAGTGGGGGGGGGGGAGAACATTTTGTGTCTAGAGCTCTAGACACAAGAGCCTGTGTGCAGTAGTGGGACTGACAAAACTATAGGATACGCACAGGCCATTAAGAATCTTATATCTAATAGCCAAGTGTCACCTAATCTCTGGATATTTAAATCTGCATATTGGACCCACACTGACATAAAATAGATACTTCTCCAAACTTGGGGAACTCTGCAAGTTTGCATAAAAGCCTGAAAACACTAAAAAAAATGCCATTTTTAAAATTTCCCTATTTGAAGAGCATTGCACATGCACATAACTTACCTACCTTCTCTATTAATGCAGGTGTCAAGGCTTCCTCCCCATTGATGTGTCTGGGGAAGCTGCCAGCATTGAAGCATCCACTGCTGGAACCCAGGCGCACCCCCCATCTTTGCAATGGGGGCTGGCAGCAGTGGTGCTGTCCAGAGGTGAAGACACCGCCAACACTGCCCTTGCCCATTCCAGCACTTCCTACAGAGCTGGCCAAAGCAGCATCACTATTAGGCAGTGCATCACTGCCACCAACAGCCCAATGCGGCTCTCTGGTCTCCCCACAATCATTGCCAGACTCCCTGCTCCCCTGTTACTATCCCCCACCTCCCGCTTCACAAGTTCCTTGGTTGTCTCTGGTTCGAATGTGCTACTTGCTTTAACACTTCTAAAACTGAAAGTACACCTTTTTTTTTTTTGCTTTTGATGATCCAAGGAAAATTCTAAGCTATTTTCGTTTCTAGAGTCTGCTCAGGGGACAGAGCTACTGTTACTTTCACCAGCATTCAGAGACTCAGATCAATTTGTTATCAGCAGTACACAGGCTGCCAGTAGGGAAACTGGTTCAAAATCACGTTACATTATTACTTGGCAAGATTATCCTTTTTTCTTATTTGCCATTTTCTTCTTTCTCCCTATGTCAAAGTATTTGTTATCCAGAACCTTGACTCTTTTCATGTGACTATGTAAAGTACATGCTGACATCTCATCTTAAAATGTAGGGCTATCATGGGAGGAAGGAGTTCTTGCTTAATATGTTTACAATATGTGTAGGACAGTGATGGCGAACCTTTTAGAGACCGAGTGCCCAAACTGCAACCCAAAACCCACTTATTTATCGCCAAGTGCCAACACGGCAATTTAACCTGAATACTGAGGTTTTAGTTTAGGAAAAAAAGGTTGGCTCCGAGGCACGTGTTACTCAGGAGTAAGCTTGGTGGTAGTTGGTGACTTTGCTTTCAGACAACTGTGCAACACTTCAAACGGGTGAATCACGACCCTAGGAGTGTTTACTCAGAAGCAAGCCCCCCCACATGAAAAACTCTGTCCGTGCGTGCCCACAGAGAGGGCTCTGAGTGCCACCTCTGGCACCCGTGCCATAGGTTCACCACCACTGGTGTAGGAGATAAGCTCATGAGAGGCATGGCAAGGTCCCAATGTTTGTGTGGGGCACTGCCTTTTGAATGCCAGGGACAGGAGAGGAAACAGGTCCCATAATGCCACACAGCAATTGCTCCACATCCAATCATTACATTTGTAGTAGTCTAGATGGAGCACTTTTAATTTCATTTTTCATAAGATATAAAAATTATTGATCACTTTGACCAAAATGAAATAAGAAATATTAGAAATTGGACTGTGGACATTCATCTAGTTCCCTGAAGGTCCTCTTGAGAGGCAACATGTCAGAGTGGTTCAGAGATGGAGACTCTAATCTGAAGAACCGGATTCAATTCCCCTATTCTTCCACATGAAGGCAGCTAGATGAGTTTGGGTTAGACAGTTATTTCAGAATTCTCTCAGCTTCACCTACCTCACAAAGTGCCTGCTGGGAGAAGATGAGAGGATTGTGATTGTAAGCCACTTTGAGACTCCTTATAGTAGAGAAAAGTAGCGTATAAAAGCCAGCTCTTCTTTTTCTTCTGTGGGGTTGTGAAATACATCAGATGTTAACTGATATTTCTCATTCCCTTCACTCACTCTTGACTCTCCTTACTTCACCACCAGCTCCATTTTGCTTCCTCCCTGATCTCCTTTCTCTTTCTGCCCACCACTACCTACTCCTCCTCTCCCTGCTGACCATGACGGCTGGTAACTGGCCATCACCATGATATTCTAGGTTTGCCCCACCTCCAAAAACAAACTCCAGTGGTTTCTCCTTGGGATGTCTTTACAAGTGTACAAATTCATTGCAGACAAGGTTGAGGATTTTTAAACCTTAAACAGAAAATCAGATTTTCGGAAAACCTTGAGGTATGCTTGGGTTTTCAGAACCCTACTGTGAAGTAGTAGCATGAGAACAGCTCTTCTTTTCAAGATGTAACAACAAAGAAATACTAGTACTTTTATACAAGTCAGGTTTAAGTGCGGCTCCTTCCTTTAGCGTTCCTCAACAATGTGAAGAAGTTATGTTTTAAATATTTAAACTGAAATTGAAACTTGTAGTTCCTGAGAAATATATTTACATTTGAGACATAACAGCAATGTAACCTACAGCCAAATGAACATGTTACTCCCATACCAGATTTCAAGCAATCATGTAGCAATAACAGAATATTCCCTTTGATTCTAATACAGTGACATGTTCATAATGAATAGTTAAGTGAATGTTTTTATGACATTAATCTAGTCAGACAGGATTAAGAGCTGATGCAATTTTGTAAACAGATGCTAAACTTTTTAGTACTAGAGGTAGACAGAATATACCATCATATATCTAAAAAGCAGCAATCCTAAACTCATTCACTAGAGAGTAAGCCCCATTAAAGTTTTGTGATCTGTTCATCAGCTTTTAGAAGAGTCACATTAGGCAGGGTATGAATCAGGGCAAAGAATTTCCCCAAAGGTTCCCTATGGCCCCTTCCGCACATGCAGAATAATGCACTTTCAATCCACTTTCACAATTACTTGCAAGTAGATTTCATTATTCCTCACAGTAAAATCCAGCTGCAACGTGCATTGAAAGTGGATTGAAAGTGCATTATTCTGCATGTGCGGAAGGGGCCTATGGAAAACCAATTAAGCAAAGGAGTTTTGAGCTGAAAAATGACCAGAGAAGAAAGGGTATACTGCCTCTCCCATTCCAAAAGGTGGCAACTATTATTTCTTTTTTTAAAAAAGCATGGGCTCTAGTTGAGGAGGTCTACCCTAGCTGGAGAAAAAACTATACTCTTTTCCACTGAAAGATGACTGTAGAATTAAATATTAATCTGCCAGTTCCTGGACCTTATTTGTTCTAGAATGCTCTGCTTGGGTCCTAGTGCCTTGGGGACCAAACTAGAAACGCACTAGGACCCCAGTGGAGCATTCTAGAACAAAGAAGGTCCAGGAAATGGCAAAATAACATACAATTCTGTCATAATTTGGTGGAAAAGAATGTAGCAGGTGGCAGCTGGAGAACTACAAATGGCACACGGGGTCCTATGGAAAGAGACAGACCTTTCGATATACAGAACTTAGGCAGGACAGGTTTTAAAGGTGATTACTATCATCTTGAAATGAACTCTGAAACAGGCAGCCAATGCAGCTGTTTTAAAATAGGTGAGACATGTTTCCGTCAGCTACACTCTAAAAATAATCAGACTGCTACATGGTCTAGAAGCATTTTGTGGGTTATCTTCGAGGGCAGTTCAATGTAGAGCACCTATCAGTAATCCACCTGCAAATTTACAAAAGCAGGTATTATTATGGCCCAACCAGCTGAGGCTATGGTTAATGAATCCAGTGCTACTACACTAACCAGCTTTTTAAATAGGAAGGCTGAGTCTGTATTTTTAAATAAAATTTGGGGCTATTTGAAAACAGGAGTGACAGAAATGCATTCAGAATGCATCTGGGAATTAGGTAGGGAGCTTAGGAAATTTAAAGTATAGAACCATACTATACCCATACTCTGGCTCCACTGTACCCTGGCATTACCGTTCAATCTTCTTCTTTAGAGCTCATCTTCCAAAGGCACATAGATCACAGAGACTTTCAAAAAGAATTCAGTCACTGATAGCTTCCAAAAATAGAAACAGAAATGCAGTTCAGCATTTTCTCCTAGAAAAGAGTGGAATCCATGAGTTTTAAGTCAGATGCCTACCTATAGAAAAAACTCTCATATGCAGCTAAAAATAAGACTTCCAAACAATGCATGTTTGTCAAGGGAAGTTTGTAAGGCAAACACAATGGTGGGGCCTCATACTTTGCCTGCTGCTGATTGGACACCAGTGTCCAATCTGTAGTCGAGTCAGAATAACTGAATTTGTACTGGGTTGAGTTCAAGTAGTTCCCTTCTGGACTTCCGGTCCCTTTTTGTCACTATCTCTTTAGTATGGACTTGGTTAATGTAACTTAACAAGACTCTTGCAATTCAAATGGCAATCTGCGTTACTATTAGCTTGACCATCCCTTTCATTTAATACCCACATGCCCAAGAATATAACTGCATTATAAGTACAGGAAACTAAAGGCCTTCACAACAGAACAACTAAGTGTATGTTTTCTCTAGTCTGGCTGTTAGACATAATCTGAGTTCCACACTTCCTGGAGATGAACAGGCCTGATTAGGATTGTGACTGCAATACCTGGGGAAAGGGGGCTTTAGTTTTCCCTCCATGACATTTTCCAACAGCTGATGTTGCCCTGTTGGGGAAACTTAGCATATACTAATGGGCGACCCATTAAGTTTCCCTACAGGACAAAGAGCAGCATTCCCGCCCCACCATTTCAAATCAAGGAAGTGGACACAAGGAGGAAGGAAGAAGTCTTCTCTCTCCACATAACATTGTCCCATCTGAATCAAACCCACATGGGCTTGAAAAGCACAGAACTCTCAGGCTACATCTGTCAACCAACCTGGGAAGAGACACAGAAAAAATGTAATGTTTAGTTGTTCCCTAACAGTAGATGACAACAAACCATGAATGAACTGAAGCTCGGCAATATAGAATTGTGCAAGTTAGCATATATCATAGATATGCCCAGAAAATCTACATAAGGTCAATCTGCAGAAGAATTGGGAGTTTTTTGCTATCTTTTGCTATCTTCAGAACAAACTGTCACCACGTGTAATTCTGTGATTTAGAACTATCTGTACAAATTGCTGCATAATTACCATGAGTTGAATTATCTCTTCCCATTTACTATAGCCCTATCACCCACAGGCCTCAGGACTGGTAGATAGTAACAGTATGAGAAGTACTGCAGAGAGCTGCAGCTTAAGGAGGAAAAATGCAGAAACTGTGTAATACCCCCCCACCCCCCACAAGAAGAAAGTGCATGGTTGGTAATGAGGGAATTCTGTTCTCTGCCCTTATCATGGACCTTGTAAAAATTAGATTTAGAGATGCTTGCAAGGGAAGGGGGATCAGTTAGAATGCTGTACTTATTGTGGCCACTCTGGAGTTGTGCAGCACCAGCACACTGGCATCTGCTCTCCCCACCATTGTATTTGTTCCCTTAAGCTAGCAGGGCCAAATATACTGTTACAGACCTCTGCCACACCCAAACATGGATTCAGACCCCCCCCCGCCCCGAATCTGGATTGGGGAATAAATTATTAATGCTTAGAAATTATTGCGAAGGTATAGAATTATATTGACACTGAACTGCTTGAGGTGCTAGCAACCAGAGGCGTTCCTTCCATTGGGCAAAGTGGGCAGTTGCCCTGGGCGCCGCCTTGTGGGGGCCGCAAAAACTGCAGGTTCGTCTGTGGGATTTTTAATATTTTCAGTGTTTTCCGTTTTTGGCCTGCAGAGGGCGCAGTTTTTAGGCTAGCAGCACCAAAACTTCAGGAATTTTTCAGGAGACTCTCCTGATGATATCACCCAGGTTTGGTGAGGTTTGGTTCAGGGAGTCCGAAGTTATGGACTCCCAAAGGGAGTGCCCCATCCCCCATTGTTTCCAATGGGAGCTAATAGGAGATGGGGGCTACACCTTTGAGGGTTGATAACTTTGGACCCCCTGAACCAAACTTCACCAAACCTGGGTGGTATCATCAGTAGGGTCTCATGAGGATACTCAGAAATTTTGGTGCTGCTATCTTAATAATTGCACCCCTGACAAGCAGTAAGCAACCCCCCTCGGACAGCAGGCATTTCCCCAGATTTTCCTTTTCAAATCCACCCTTCCCTGCCAATGCTTGTTTTTCTTTTCTTTCTTTTATTCTCTCAATGCCTAATAAAAGGTTAGTGTATTATTTTTATTAAATCCACCCCTTCTCAGCATGGATTTAAAGGGAGAATCTGAGGTCCCCAGTTTTAACACATTGAAAGGGACACTGTTTCAGGGTGGGGGAGAATCCACCCCAAAACAGCATCACTTTCAATGTTGTTTAAACTGGGGACCCCAGATTCTCCCTTTCAGGTGGATTTAAAAGGAGAATCCGGGCTCCCTAGTTTAAACACCATTGAAAATAATGCTGTTTGGGGGTGGATTCCAGCATCACTTGTTTAAACTAGGGAGTCTAGATTCTCCTTTTAAATCCACCTTAAAGGGAGAATCTGGGGTCCCCGGTTTAAAAAACATTGAAAGTGATTATTTTTCCCCCAATTGGGGGGACTGGATACAACACCATAAAATGTTTTCATAGCAGTAATAAAACTTTTTGAAAGCATTTTGAAAATGTTTTCAAAAAAATATTTCTGCTGTGTTCAGATTTGTGAGTTGGGGCATGTTCTATAATGTGATAGTAGCTTTGAAACGACCTGGTGGAAAAAAATTCTTTTTGGTCACGTGGGGGAGGGTGGCTGCCCATGGGAGGGGGGGGCATCAAACTCAGGTTTTGCCCAGGGCTCCAGTTTGCCTAGGCACGCCACTGCTAGCAACTTCCCATATCTCAAGGGAATAGGCAACCCTTGTTTGTGAAAATACATTGCTTTCCAGTGTTAGCCTACTTTTTCTTCACAAGAAAAGCACTGTGAAGTCATCTGGTCTTCCCCCTTGGCTCAGGATGATCAGAACAAAGGCTGATGAAGTGTCTCAGTAGTGAAAATATATTGGAGTAGTGAAAGCTTTTGATAAACAAGTATTTGCAAAGTTGTGTCATCATACTCATAATATGCTAGAACATCATAATAAACATCTGTTTTGCTTTAAAGAGAAATGCCTAATTTCCAAAAACAAAATAAAACTCTAGTGTTTATGAAAAGAGCCACAGGTGAACAAGGCAGCAAAGACAGAAAGCATAACTGTCCATGCTTATAGCTTAACGTTGGTGCTGCAAGAATCACAAGTGGCCAAGAAAAGCTGCATTAAATATTGCGGGCTATACAAAAGTTGTGTAATTTCCTCAAATTCAAATGTACATTGGAAATAGCTAGTGCACAAAATGAGCATCCAGGGAATGTCCAAAACCATTATGCTGACGATATGCTAATATCGCCTGTCCATGCATTTAATTAAGCTGCTCATCTGTTCAGATCTCAAAGGTAGGCACATTTAAAATATTACACTTTCATGTGAGACTGGCATCAGCAGAATGATTTTGCTGAAGTGTAGAAAAAGCACCAAGAACAGAAACTGAAGGTACAAATAGAAGTGAATCCCTTTTGCCATCACACTGTTCAATCTGTTTCAAATTTCAATTTCCATAATTTGTGTTGGCTGCTAAGCAACGAATCAAATATGGTTTGATGTATCTGATATTTAAAAGCATTGTTCCCCTTGCTGCTCTGATGGCTGATAATACAGTTGGAAGAGCAGCTTCTTGCAGCAATGATGTTCAGAAAATACCAGACTTTCAGTAGTTATTAATTATATGAAAATATACATGAATTATCTGTAGAATGGCAAGATTCTTATCTCTATAAAATCTGGTTACCTGGATCTATGGGAGCACACAGAGAAGAAACAGCAAATGCATGTGTACTTAGTCATGCATATTTATCCACATAAAATCCCATGGTGTTCAGTGGCTCAGATTTCCAAGTAAATATGTACGCTTTTAATGCTTACAGTACTTTCTGCTGCCACAAATGTAGTCTTCAAAGCCCATTATCTCAAAAGCCTCCTTTGTATCAGAATTTAAATTATTAAGAAAAATCTGCCTTTTCTGTTGTAATGCTTCTACAGAATGAAACTCAGGACATTATATACCCAGGAATGACATATGCATGCTAGAAGGTAAGAACGTTTCCAAAATTCCTAACCTAATTACAAGAAGGAACCAAAAGACAATTAGTACCAGTTATAATTTATAAGTTGTTGACGGAACTTTCAAGTTTTCATAACTCTTCTTCAGAAGAATGCTTGAAACCTTTTTAGGATAAGCAACAAAATATGCTTAATGGGTAGGATAATGAACACTGCCTGCAGTGTAAATCTTAAGAAAGTGATAAATGAATCGCTCAATGGAATAATCAGGATTAAGGATCTGATTTTTTTGCCAAAAGGGGGGGGGGGGCGGGCGGGCGGGCGGGCGGGCGGGCGGAAGGAAGGAAGGAAGGAAGGAAGGAAGGAAGGAAGGAAGGAAGGAAGGAAGGAAGGAAGGAAGGAAGGAAGGAAGGAAGGAAGGAAGGAAGGAAGGAAGGAAGGAAGGAAGGAAGGAAGGAAGGAAGGAAGGAAGGAAGAGGCAGAGAGACAGAAAGAAAGTGACAGAGAAAAAAGAGACAGAAAGACAGAGAGATAGAAAAAGAAAAAACCCCAGAAACTTCCTCTATGGAAATACATACAAATCAGCAGTTGACTGTATTGTCATATTAATCAGAGCTTACAGGTACTATAAGACTACATAACAGAATCAACAGAACCAACAGAACAAGTTCAAATCTTAACTTGTGCTCATCAGAGCACTGGTATAGCAAGAATGAAGATACTTGTTGACCTCTTGTGCTGAAATAAATATTCAGACAAGGAGAAATATAACATGAATCTCCTCTCATGCAATTAATGGTGCTTGAATGGTTAAGCTGGCCTTTTCTCTAACATAATAGGCCAGGTCTGTACAACATAACTGTGAACTCACTGTAATCACCTTCTGGAGGAATTTCAAACACCTGTACTTCCATTAAGGTGAAATTTTAACAAGAATCACTGGAGTCATGTGGCCCTCTCAAGTCAGTATAAGCCTAAAAGAAGTCTTCAGTGTGATTTGAGCTGCACACTCCATTAACAGAATACAATCCTTTATCCAAGGTTATGAGTTTTATAACCTGTGTTAAGAATATTCATTCTTATTGGCTAACTAAGTTCAGCTGCCCTGTTCAACTTGACATACTGCAAGACACACCAGTTTCTAAAGTATTTCTTCATACACACTTCGGTTACTCCTTTTAATGTAACTTTTTAGAATGAAAAATAAAGGAGCTAACAGAAAAGGATGGTGAATTTCAATGAATTTATGACAGAGCATCATGCACAGTACCTCTACCAGCGATAAATGGTAATTTGATGAATAATAGTTTTACACTTTCTGATACTAACATACCTAGTTAAACCTTTTGCTACTAAAAAGGAAGTATAATGTGCAAGATATTGTTAGAACTGCACGTGATTGAGGGTCAAACTAAATGTTATGGTGTCTATAGGCCCAACCCATTGGACTTGATGTCATTTTAAAAATGCAATGAGGTCTGATCCTAATTGTTCTCACAGCACAAGACCAGGTAATCACATGTCTCCCTCCCCATGCCGTTTCATGCACCAAAACTGTTAAAGAAACAGCTCCAGAAGGACCCATTCAAGTAACTGGGATTAATTTTTTCTGCCGAATGCTCAACAGTACATAAAATTTATAATAGACAGCTGTGGAACATACAATGTTTATTCTACAATGAGTAGCAGCCACACTGTGCGCTCAGGTCCAATCTACTAGATCACAGCAGACGTAATCAATTACATTTATGCTATTATCTTCACTTACCCTTTGTTGTTAATAAATTTCTTTTTAAATTACAAGTAGAACTTCTGAGGTGCGTTGGATTTTGCGTTCAAAATAGTTTTCTATGTATACACAGGATTTGATGGGTTGTCAGGTAAACATATCGTACAAATAGTACTGTGTCTCATCTCTGGCCAGGAATGAGTCTCACCTGAAAGAGAAAGGATAATTTAAAACTATTTAATCTTTTACCTTTCTATAATTATTGTTCACAACCATGTTTTAATGTTAATCCTCATGTACAAGCCAACCTCCTGAGAACTGGACAAAGGCAACCAACACATTTCACACACATTATTAAATCATCATAAAATCAAAGAGATTTTTTAAAAATTTAGATTATACAAATGCATTAGATAGAATTTCAACAAATATCAGAATTGTATTCTACTGAATCATCTTATTCATTAAAATAATCCATATGATACCAATAAGTTACTGCTTCTTTATGAAGGGACGATACACCTCAAAGTCTACCAAACCTATATGATTACGGGTTCTAGAGGGTAGTCCCAATAGTCAGCCAAAGCAAAAACAAACAAAAAGAATCTTGTAGCATCTTAAACACCAACAGCATAAGCTTTCACTTTATCAGATGTACCTGATTAAATTTTCCACTACTCTTGTTCATCTTCTATGAATAAGTGGGGAAAATAATTTGCTAAAGGAGAAATGTCACTGTTCAAAAGATTGTTATTCTGAAGGTATCTCAAACATACAATGTGATGTGGAGGGACAATACATCTAGGGGAACAATTCACTCCCAAAAGATTAATGGTAACCCCACCATGAGTTGGATACTATTGAATACAAGTCTGCAAAAAGCTGTCAGTTACAAAATAATTATGGAAACCTACAAACTCTACAAATTTTTAAACATCTGAAAGGGTGACTTTCTACATTATAGTACTGAAAATGTATTCTGGCAGAAAAACTGGGGTTAGGAAAAATCTTGGTGTATCTAGAATGAAATCGTGTTAGTAATAGAAGTGCCACATAACTCTCCTGCTTTCATTACACTTGAAGCCACTTCAAAGAGGTAAGAATCTTTGTTTTCAAAAAGTCTGATACTTCAGGCTAAGAACTTCTAGGTAAAGGGGGCACTCTAAAGAAGAGGCACTTTTGGAAGAGTTATTTAAAGGAACAAGAATATATTTCCTGGAAGGAAATGCTCCCTCATCTTTATGGAGGCCACCTGGTTATATCCTAATATCTGATACACGGAGCTTCAGATTATAAAACCATGCCAAGATTGAAGAAAAATTGAGTTTAATATACTGTTATCTAATACAAACCTCATACAATATCTAACTTTTTTAAAAAAAACCCTCCTTGGGGGAAAACCCTATGAAAAGAATAATTTTTATGAGTGAAAAGGGTAATATATTGTGCATCTTATGAACAATCATTTTATCTGGCAGGAATTATACTTAATGCAAGCAAGAAAGCTTGTCGTTAATATGTTTTCTGTATCTCACTGATATTTATAAAACAATTTATCTATTTTTCAAACTATAAATGACTTTTGTTACATGTTGCTTAGGTTTATCAAAAGGATTAGCAGTGTAGAGGGGTTTTTGCACAAGGGGACATTTCCATCTTATCCTCAGTAACGTACATAAGAAAGGATAAATGCAGCTTCACTCCTAGGCCCCCCCTAGGGGCAAAGAATGAAAGTAAGCACCAAAAGAGACTGTATTTTATGACTGAAACATTAACCCTATAAGAACTGCAATGACAAAGAATGCAATCTAGAGAATTCTTAAGTGATTGGTACTGTATAAAACATTGTGCCATCAATAAAAAAGAGGGCTGTCATAAATATGCATGTAAGGTACACATAGTAACAAAAAATTGTTCATAATTTTTTATACAACCATAAGCAATTGTAAGCAAAAAATCCTCGTGCAATTGTGAAATATGTGATAACAATACAGTCCTCAACTACAAAGACAAGAATACATCTACACTTTTCAAGCGAAAATTTGGTACCAATACCTGGAAGACTTGGGTGCTGTGTGGTTTTCGGGCTGTATGGCCGTGTTCTGGCAGCATTCTCTCCTGACGTTTCGCCTGCATCTGTGGCTGGCATCTTCAGAGATGCCCGGAAACCACTCAGCAGCCAAGTGATTCTGGCCATGAAAGCCTTCGACAATACCTGGAAGACTGCTTGACAAGTATGGCATGGTGGTAGTGATCAGGCTCTGTAGATTACTCAGAAAGTTGAGCTAATGCAAAAGCATAAGCTGTTTGCAATGTTTTCTGATGACGCCATCAGAAAACCAAAATGATTATATAGCAAATTTATAGATGAATGCATTTTACAGATGCATTACCAATCTCTACCACAAGGAGCTGAAAGGAAATGAAAAATAAAAAAGGATGCAGTAGAATCACCCTTCTCTCTGAATCTCCAATCCACAGTGAAGAACAATGCAATCAAGCCAGCCATAATGCATTCAGTGGTCCCCTTCATCTCTTTTAGCAACATAGACCCCACACACCTCAATATACAAAATGAAGTTCAATGTGAATTCAGTGGCCCCTGCCAACATTGGTCAAATTCTTTAACAGAAAGGCAAACCTGCCTTTGACTCCATTTCCTCTGATTTTATGGGAAGGATGTACTGCATATAGATTATTCCACTCTTCTCAGCAAAACCTGTTTCAAGGCACAGGTAAACCTCAGCTGAGTCCAGAGGCTCCGGCTGCCAATATTCAGTAGACTCAATGAGCAAACTAGGACCATCTAGGACCGTGGTGGCGGCGAACCTATGGCACTCCAGATGTTCATGGACTACAATTCCCATCAGCCCCTGCCAGCTTGGCCAATTGGCCGTGCTGGCATGGGGCTGATGGGAATTGTAGTCCATGAACATCTGGAGTGCCATAGGTTCGCCACCACTGATCTAGGATATGCTACATGCCTAGAAGCAATTGATTCTCACCACAGACAAACAGGAAACTAATAAATTGCATATTTGGATGAGAGAATGCTAAGGGCATTTGCATTTTGAGATATGCTTCTGATAAGCACGTATTTTTCCTAGTTATAACCAAAGGGTTTAACTGTACATAATATTCTATTCCAGAGTCTGATTCTCCTATTCCAAAGTCTGATGCTCCTACAAAGGGGCCTCAAACCTTAAGAGAAATATTTCCACACATTTCTTCTGTTCCACTCACACAGACTGAATGAGGGTTGGCTCACCAGCTACTGGCCACCTGTTTAAACTGTGGTCAAACACAGTCAAATGTTCCATGAACTCAACAGTGGTCTGGATCCACTAATGTATCAGCAAAAAAAAAAAACGGCCATGCATCTTCCCTGCATATTCCACCCCACATGTTGTTTCCACAGGTGGGGGGGGGGGGGAGGTTCCAACAGTAAAGCTATGAATGTCACAGCATCATTATCCCCAGCACCTTCATTAAAAGAATCAGGTATATATGATATGATAGACCTCTGCTTGAGACCCGGCAAGGAGCTGCATGTCAGCACAGGAGATACATTCATAGATCAATAGAACAGCTTAATTTTTCCAAACCTGTGATAGTTTATTTGTGGGGTTGCAGGACATGTGCAAACTAACAACCATGTAGATCAGGAGACTGCAGTGAGGTGGGAGAGATGGATAACGTGCCCCTGCCTCTTCTGTCAGTGCAGTTCTGCTGATGAAAGAGGCAGAAGAGTGGGATTTCATCTGTGCTGGCATGGTACCCCCCCCCCCCAACAAAAGAGAAACAATTCTGTTCATTTATTTTAAAGAATGCAATCCAATTGTGCACAGCGGTAAGTATTATATAAAGAAACATCAAATAATTACAAAAATGACTCAAACTCAATCAGGGAGAATAGTTGTTGCCAGATGTTGGTAAATGTTGGCGTGTCACCCATGTCATGATGTGTCACCTTTGACATATGCATTAT
The DNA here is from genome assembly GCF_021028975.2 of Sphaerodactylus townsendi. Lineage (NCBI taxonomy): Eukaryota > Metazoa > Chordata > Lepidosauria > Squamata > Sphaerodactylidae > Sphaerodactylus > Sphaerodactylus townsendi. The sequence continues at coordinate 121,848,513 of NC_059425.1, read as the reverse complement.
AAGTTTGCCATCACTGCTGTAGATGGTAGCATACTTTATTTCACTGTGATGACAAAGCACCCTCCTGTCCTTTGATGCATACCACTGTAACAGTCACAGACCAATATGGCAATACAACAAGTTTCTCCTGCTCACCAGCTGCCCTAACCTCAGTCAAAACCAAATGTGAACACCTGCATCAAAGAGACAATTTCAGTTTTCACTCATTCAGGAACTGTAGGTTGCCTTCCATGTTTTCCAGGATAAAAATCAAATTTTAAAAAAAAGCAGTTCAGTGAATCACTCACATTTGTTAAAAACCTCAGCTTCCATTGTTAAAAATTAGAATTGTTCATTAAAAATTGTTGAAAATTAATTTCAGTATCTCAGAAAAAGCTAACTAGTTAGTGTAATTTCTAATTACTGTAAGAACTGTCAAATCCATTAAGGATCACAGTATCTTTTTATACTAATAAAATTAATGGTCTTAAACTAGTTAACCAATATTTAATCAGTTACCTGTCTGAAAGTCTTCTGTGATAGGCTGGTCCTCTGAGCTTTTGTGCCAATGAGTTCCTATAATAATCATTAACTGTGTTTGAACCCTGCTAGTTCTAGCAAGCCTAGTTCAGTGGCTTTACCCCAGTATACCTCACTCCCATTTTGGCATTTAAATTAGGAACACATCACCTAAAATGCTGAGTAAAGCATTACTGTGAGAAAGCAAACCTTTAAGAGATATGCAATGCAGCTTTACTACTAGAACAAAAATATTAATTATGAAGTTATATACATTGACTATAACCAAGCACACAGTTACATACATTTAAATCCAAAAACAGGACTAAGTATTTTCAACAACACACAGTGGCTATCAATTTTCAAATTATTCAGTTCTATACTGTTAAATGTCTTGTCCAGTGTCACAATTTTAAATTTGTCTTATATTTGTAACAGATTAGCAACAAATCTAAGGTAACCGAAGGTGAAATATTGTTTCATTCTGATAGAAGAGCTATGATTTTATTTCAAGGATCACAGAGTAATACACAGGGGTGGAGGCAGTAATGAGACTGCAGTACAACAGCAGATCACTAACCAGTTTCTATCAGACAAGCTAGCACCTGCTGGTGGTCACTGAGATTTTTGTGAAGAATAATGAGCTACAGATGCGGTTTATTTCAGCAAGACTTTTTAAATATTCTTAACACAACAGTGCAAACTGATAGTTAAGGCATGACTAAAATATGTAGAAAGGTTCTGAGTATACATTTTTACATTTAAAAACTATTAATACCAGCTTAGGGAAAGAATCTTGCCATCAGTTATTACATGCAAGTACACATCTACTGAATTTTTAATACTATTCAAAACAAGAAACAACTATAATTTGTCTGATTTGAACTTCATGTCAAGCAGTTGTCTGAGGCCAAAAAGACTTCAGCCTCAGATGCATGCAAGTGAAAGAGGCAACACAGAAGCCAGGGGCTTTCTGAGGCTTGTTCCTTAGCAAACAAACCATGGTTAGCTGGTTGTTGTGGATTTTCTGGGCTGTGTGGCCGAGGTCTGGTAGATCTGGTTCCTAATGTTTTGCCTGCATCGATGGCTGGCATCTTCAGAGGTGTATCACAGAGGTAAGTCTGTTACACACTGTGTCCAGTGAGAAGGGAATGTTTTTAGTGGGGTAGATGTTGTCCATGTGCCAGAATGGGGAACCAATCAGTAAGTGTTTGGGTAGAATTTGCTATGTAAAGTTGTGGTTGATAACATTGTATAGCGGGTGGGGTTTTTCAGTCCAGGGAGTGATTCACATTTGCATACCCTGCAGCAGCAACAGTCTTAGTGCATGCAAACCCTGTGTCTGGGTGGAGTCCATTGTCCATTAACCTAGCATGACCTTGGGCTTTGCTTCTGGTGTTTTTAATTACTGGTAGCCTAGTTTTGTTAATTTTCAGAGTCTTTCTTTCCTGTTGAAGTTTTCTTGATGTTTATGGATTTCAATGGCCTTCCTGTGTAGTCTGACATAGTAACCTTCCGAGTTGTCCAGAATTTCAGTGTTTTCAAATAGAATGTTAAGGTCCAGTTTTGTTTAGGAGCATGTTCTGCTACTGCAGATTTTTCAGGATGATGGAGTCAACAGTGTCTCTTCATGCTCTTTAATACCAGTCTGAATGCCGTGTTTTGTAATTCCAATCAGACTTTTCCACATCTGCAGTGGGTATGCGATACACTCCTGCAGAAGTTAGGGGGTCTCTCTTGTCCCGTTGCTGAGCATTACATTCGCTGTATTTCTTCTGGTAGGTTTGAAGATTGTTTTGTAGGTTATGTTTTTTCATTAATTTCACTCATTTGATCTTCGCGATTCCCTTGAGGTATGGTAGAAATATTTTTCCTGTGGGGGCTGTTTCTCCGCAGTCCCTCTGGGTTTCTCTTGGTCTGAGAGCTCTTCTGATTTCTGTTGTGGAGTAGCCATTAGCCTGCAGAGCCCAGTCTAGATGATTGATTTCATCAGGGAGGAGGTGAGGTTCACAAATTTGTTTTGCATGATCTGTCAAAGTTTTGATTATACACCGTTTTTGTTGTGGGTGGTGGCTGCAGTTTTTATGTAAATACCGGCCTGTGTGTGTAGGTTTTCTGAATACTGTGTGGCCCAATTGATGGTTAGGTTTGCGAAAGTCCAAGACATCTAAAAATGGCATTTTTCCTTCTGTTTCAGTTTTCATGGTAAATTGGATGTTTGGGTGGGTGTTGTTAAGGTGGTCCAGAAAACCCCCACCCGCAATACAATACTATCAACCACCCCTTTGCATAGCAAGTTCCACCCAAACACTTACTGATTGGTTCCCCACCCTGGGACATGGACAATATCTACCCCACTAAAAACATTCCCTTCTGACTGGACCACGGCCACACAGCCCGGAAAACCTACAACCACCAGTTGAATCCGGCCATGAAAGTCTTCAACAATACATATGGTTAGTCTTGGCATCTCTAAATACAGGCATTTAATCCAGATAAATCAATTATGTTGCTCAAGTGTTAATGACCCGTAGTTGGAGTCACCTGCAGTTTTCTGAACATGCAGATCATAAATAGTTTGTATTATGTGTTATTTAATAGATGCGTCCTTTACCACCTTCTGATGAAACCAAAAAATTATTCAGTTCACAAAGAGTATTATTCAAAGAGTAATAGGAAGAACTGATGACAAAAGGGAATGCTACTATTTCAACAATTAGTTCAAGTAAAACAGGTCTTGCATAAAAGAAATAATGGTAACTCTTCAACTTTGGACCAAGCTAATATAAAGTTTCTGTCTAGCAGCAAAGAAAGAAATCAGAGAAAATTCCATCAATTGAATTTATTCTTAAATTCAGTGGTCCTGTAAGGCATTTCACATTGTCAGCAGACTGGTTAGATTAAATATATGGAGAAATGGAAGCTTCACTAATGACAAAGATATTTGGATTACAGAATTTAAAACATGAGAAAAGATAGATACTATATAACTGTAGTTGCAAATCAGAAAGATGAGCCATTTTCATGTTCTCCTCACTCTGGCCTGCCACACAAAAAGCTGAGATACCCCCAGACAAATATGTACTTCCAAAAATATTGTCAGTTTTACATCATCTTGTCCCATTCATCTTTCAACAGTTAATAACAGCAACTTTAAGATACACAATTGAACACAGCTTACAAAGAGTCACATTTCTTTCCATAGAGGTAAAGGGAGTGCCCACAAACTGCCAGATACTGTAATTGCTGTTTATGTGTTTAAGTCCTAATGGCCAGATCAAGAACCACCTAATACAATTGACATAGGACATAAATTAAAGAACAATCCTTGGGAATATATATACCCTATTTCTCCGAAAATAAGATATCCCCTGAGAATAAGACGTAGTAGAGGTTTTGCTGAAGTCCTAAATATAAAACATCCCCTGAAAGTAAGACGTAGCAAAGTTTTTGTTTGGAAGCATGCCTGTTGAACAGAACATCAGAGCATGCAGCTGTGGAGCAGAAAAATAAGACATCCCCTGAAAATAAGACATAGCGCATCTTTGGGAGCAAAAATTAATATAAGACACTGTCTTATTTTCGGAGAAACACGGTATCAACCTGTATTACTAAATATTCAAATCCAGTTTACATGTCATATCTTCCATGCCCTAGGACAGGGGTAGGGAACCTGCGGCTCTCCAGATGTTCAGGAACTACAATTCCCATCAGCCTCTGTCAGCATGGCCAATTGGCCATGCTGGTAGGGGCTGATGGGAATTGTAGTTCCTGAACATCTGGAGAGCTGCAGGTTCCCTACCCCTGCCCTAGGATCAGCTGCCACTGCTCATAACTCCTGAAAGTTTACATTTTGTAAAATGATATTCTGGAGGATGGCTAACATTTTTTGAATTCCAAGTATTTGTCTGTCCTAAGAAAATACTTCACTCTGAAAAGTCTACTTCAACAGGTCAACTCTAAAAATTTCTCATTAGAAATTAGATAAAAACACAGATGTTTTAAATAGCAAATAAGATGTCCATCTCTCACAGTTTAGAAAAAAAATGAGATTACATTATTCATAGCATCATTGAAAGAGGAAGACACATACCTTACCTGTCTGCAATTAAAACAGGCAACTGATATTTTAAAGTCTTTACAACAAAAGTGTGTAATTTCAGGACAATTGTTCATAGTAAAATCACATAGACTCAACTGCATATAGACAAAATAAAGCTATAGCTATAGGGAAAGTATTGAAGAAATCTTTTCAAGACACGTTCAGAGCATGATCTTTATTAACATCAATATTGCTAAACAGAGCACAGCTCTATGCACATCAACAATCGTAAGAGATCACTTACAGTTGTACCCCACAGCAGAAAGTTCATTTTTTACATATGTGTCATATTGTTATTATAAAGTTGACAATACCCAAGATCAAATTTTATACCATTGTTACTATGCACTCTTGAGATTGAGCTTTACTTTGCATAGCATACAATACTCCAAAGACAGGATCAGTACGGTAAGTTAAACCTCAAACAGGTACTGAAAAATATTTTATGACCTCTTAAACAATAAAATCTATCACCTTCTATTTAAATGGATTCTATTTAAATACCTGTTCTATGGAATTCAGTGCAATGTAAATGTCATACAAGACTTATATTAGAAGATCATAAGAAAATAATAGCATCAAATGTGCAAATAACTTCAGGTAACAACACTAAAAGCTTCAAAATACAATTAACATACTACAAAAACACTTTTAAATAAGGTTGTCTGTTTATGTAAAAAATGTACAGAATGTTATTCTGAACTGGGTTTCCACAGTTTGTATAGGGTACTTCTGTCTAAAAAAGGAGTCAACATGCAATAAAAACTGTAAATGAATGTCATATGCTATGTGTGTACTGTACTTCTTTCCAAAACACGTCAAAATTATGGGACGCACCACAAAGTACAAGTCTAAAAGAGATGCAAGTAGTGCAAGAAGTAATTTAAACCTGTTACTATATTATTACTGGGAGTAAATGGGGAGTTGGGTTTACATCCATTTAAAGAAAGAGTTTAGACAATTTTATATGATTACAACTTCTCCTATAACCAGAAAAGAATGGATACATCAGAAGAAATGCTTTGCTGACTGCAGATACTACAGATTTATACATGTGTGCATGTTAACTGTTGCCAGGACAGCAGTCTCTGAAGCTATGTTTAAGGCACACAACAGAAAACTAGTTTCATTTCAAAACAGGCTGCATTTCACTGCATCTTTATTCTTTCTGACAGACCTCAACAGGCCACACATCACTTCTACACGCCTAGAAATAAACCATTATCATTTTCCACCCCATCTTCACATACATACATACATACATACATAGTAGCCCACTTCATTTATATACTTCTCATTACCCTCCATCATTAGCATTCAGAGGGCTCCACACAATAAATAATCAACCTAGAATGGTTTGCACTGCACTTTATGGCCCTACTCAGACCACACTCCCCTGCATCTCACAGATAACAAATACAATAGCAAGTATTACCTTGTGATTCTGTATACAATCATAAATAGCATATTAAAATTTTCTCATATCCTCTCAGTCAGGAGAGAGAAGCTATGTTTCCATTATTTCTTAGCTGCAAGTACCTGGTTAATTAGTGGGTAGGAAGTGGTAATAAATTCACATCAGCCCAATCCTAAACAGAGTTGTTCCTAAATCCATTTAAGTCAATGGGCTTGGAGGGATGTCACTCTGCTTAGGAGGGTACTGTAAGTGATCATGAGAATACGTTCGAAGGTAACAGCTTCAGGGGTCTGCAACCTGCAGCTCTCCAGATGTTCATGGACTACAAATCCCATCAGCCCCTGCCAGCATGGCCAAATGGCCGTGCTGACAGGGGCTGATGGGAATTGTAGTCCATGACCATCTGGAGAGCCGCAGGTTGCAGACTACTGAATATGGAGAGGAAGAGCGAAGAATGGTTACCGTGTTTTTAAAAGCACCTTTATTCCAAGAAGACATGAATCCAGAGAAAAGCCAGGGAAAGCTCAAACAGATGGAGTCGCTAACTCATCCAACACAATCTCTTTAATGGAAGGGGATTTCAAAAGTAGCCTCTAGACTGCAGCCCTTCCTTCTCTTTCACGGACACTGAAACCGGTATTTAATTTTTGGGGAGGTGGAAGAGCTCATATATATTTAAACCTCACCAGAAGCGTTCCCCAACCCGAGCGAGAGAGATCAAGCTAGCGACTGACACTAACCCACTCCTTTCCTGCTTCCCCATCCTCAATGCTCAGGGAAAAGCAGGCTGGATAGGGGGGAGGATCTCTTCCTTCTCCTCCCCAGCGCCCCCCTCTCCCGTGTGGCATTAGAAAGGGTAGACCGCGCGCTCCGCTGTGCGGGAAAGGGGCGTGAGAAAGCCGGAGAGCCGAGCGGCAGCGGCGGCGGCGGCGGCGGGGGGGGACTGCGGTGAATGCGGGGCTGCAGGGCACTCACCGTCTCTCTCCAGGAGGAGCGATAGCCAAAGCCGTCTCTTCCCCTCACATCTTCATACAAATCGCCGCCGCTGTTTAGTCCCCTCCCCGGTCGGCGTCTGCTGGGCTCGCGCCAACCCGTCCGCCTCTCCACCCCCCAACCTGGTCCGTTTGGGTCTGAAGTTCGAACGCTTCCTTCCAACGGCCCCCTCGCGGAGAGGCAGTCGTGAGAATTCCGGAGGGGGCGGGAGGAAAAAGAGGGAAGAAAGCTCGAGGCGGGAGAAGAAAGAAAAGGCGGGGAGGGGAGAGAGAGTGCAAGGCTTCCTCCGCACAAAGCTTCACAATAGGCACACAGAATGCTGCGCGCGCGTGTGAGCGAGTGAGTGTGGCGAAGGCGGGGCTTCTCCAGCTCCAGCGCTCTCCTCCTGGAAGGGGGGAGGGAGGGAGGGAGGGAGGGAGTGGAAGAAGGTGTTGTTTACGCAACCACCTGACCGGCAGCCCTGCAGTTCCCCTGGCGCTCACTGCAAAGGAACCCGGAGACGCTGCGCAACCTACATTCCCTGACCCCCTCACCCCCCCCCCCCGCGCATGCTGTCGGGTGGTACAAGCCAGTCGAGATGTGAGAGTGAAAGAGAGATAGGGCTGGGACTATTGCGGCGTTTATTCAAGCCGGCATGTCGTAGCCAATCGGATTAAACGTTGAAACCGAAAAGGTGGGAGTAGCGTCTTTTCCAAGGAGACTAGAAGTGCGCGCTGAAATACACGGATGCGGTTCGGCACCGCTCCCTCCTTTCTTTGCCGAAAGTGATCCGGTGGGTTAACTCTGTGTCTCTTTCCCAAGACTTTTGGGATGCGCTTCCTTTTAGAAAAGAAAGAAGTGACAAAGGGGAATAGCCAGAGCTTGTTCTGGAAGAGCGTCCTGAGAAAATCCTATCGATGACCGTCGGCGTCAGTTGACTTCTGAGAAAATATAGATAGGTTTGGTTTGCGCTCAGCGTCTTTGGATCGTTGTGCAGCTGTATACAGTGACGTTTCCTCTTACGGAATCCTTTTATTGGAAAAGTCACAACACGGAGGCATCGGTTCCTAATAAAGGCTACGAGTGATCCTGAACAAACACACTTATCTGATACTAAATCCTTTTGAGATTAAGAGGATTTACGAGTTTGTAAACGGTCATTAGGATTGGGCTGCTGTAAAATCGCAATGCTCTCCATATTAATCTGGGGCTAAGCCCCATAAACAGGTTAGAATGTGTCAGTTTGAGCGTTTTCTCCTTGCAAAGTGAAAAATCAGCCTAACGTAGCAAAGGCTGCATTGGACTTCGAAGGGTACAACAGTTTGGGATTCCGTTGTAAAAGGCTATTAGAATGCATTGGTTCCTTCCGAATGGCCATAGGAGCAAACCTATATCTCCATCCTTTTAAAGACATCCGTGAAACTCATATGCACTAGGTTTGAAGTTTCTCGTGAAAAAAGCCGTAGATTCATATTTGTTTTTGGGGTCTGCTACGTCTACAGTCGATAGTGAAAGAATTATGCAAGCTTCAGATATCAATGTAAAATTGAAAGTTGTATGGGGTTTTTTTTCTCTAAAATAGGGGGAGGGTTTTGTGGCAAGGCACAGAGGACTAAGAACACCGCCCATATATAGTGTGGGATGAATGTTTAAGTTTCGCGAAATGTAAACCATTATGCCGAGTACTTACCTTCTATTTCTTGAAACTCCGGGGGGGGGGGAGTATTGTGATGTTTGCGAGTGGAAATTATTGGAGGGAGCAGTTTATTACCACTAAGTATTTGACACTGATACAGTTAATACTATTTGACCCTGAGGCAAGTTAATACTATATCACTTCGACCAGATTACATAAGAGCCCAAAATTCCTTCTTCAGTCCTTAAACTGCGATCATGCATACATCAGGCAAGGAACACATTGGTGCGTTGTCGCATAAACACTTTGGGGTTGCACTCCGGAATTCGTGCACTTGAAGGAAGTCCTGCAAGTACGGTTTTAAAAACAGACTGAGAATTGGCTGCACCTGCCCGAGCTGCATTCTGTTAAGCAGTTTGAACAGAGAATATATATTTTAGAGTATTCTGACTATTTGCAGGTAGTAATGGTGAACGCATCAACACAGAATCGAAAGAGAAGAGAAAATAATCCCACTCATCTTCCAGGACGCGGCGGACGCTCCTCCCCGCCGGCGCTCGGCCATTCCCCTCTTGCTAAGATGTCTGCCGCCATCGCTGCGCTCGCCTCGTACGGAGGCTCCGATTCGGATTCAGACTCCGGCGCCGAGGCTGAGGGCGGGACCGGCCCCCTGGCTCAGGTGGCGGCTGGGGACTCGGTGCTGCACCTGGCCTCGCTTCCTGCTGCCCAACAGCAGGCGATCCTGCCCGCCGTGGACTCGGCCCCTGCGGTGGCGGTGAAGGTAAGTCAGGGTGCGTAGGGCCCGCCGGTGTCTCCGCCCGCCTCTGGCCTGCGTGGAGGCTGCGGGCTGTGTGACTTGGTCCCGCCAGGCGAGGACGGTGGCACTTGACGGCCTTGGGCCTTGGGTGAGGATCTCGGCCTTGTGTTCCGTGTGGGCACCTTAATAGTGCACGTGGGCTGCAACTTGGCTTGGCCTGGCAGGAGTCGCTTTTTCTAAACAGTTTTATAATGGGGATAAGGTCAACAGGCAAAGTTTTTCATACAGTGGGGATTAAATAGGATTGTGACACTGTGATGTCTTGGAAGTCCAGTCTGTTTTGATTAATTCTTGAAGCAAAGACCTCCCCCCGCCACAGCGTTACACCCAGCTGATATCAACCGCCTGATCGTGTATGGTCTGAGAATCCGACTGTCCTCAGGGTTTTTTTCTGTCCTGCCCCCAGCCTGGTGGAAGTCCCTGTCGGATGAGCCCCGGGCCTTGTGGGACTTGACTAAGTTCCACAGGGCTTGTAAGATCCATTGACCTGTTCCACCAGCCTATGATTGAGAGCAGTAACAATTTTACAACAACTGGACTCCTTTCCTGTTCCTTTCCTAAGTGCTCCCTATCTGGCATCATCTGGCTATACCATTGTCTTTCCCACACCGTGATTTTTATTGATTGTGGGTCAGTGCTGGAACCCACCTCCCAACATGAGCACCCCCAAAGAACCCCGTAAAACCCCAAAGCAGACCCTTGCATCACAAGGGGGCCTGCTGATAAAAAGCCACCTAGATCTGCTTCTACCAAGTGCCTGCCGCCCACCAATGTCACCACCTCCAGAGCAGATGAATAGAAGCCAGCCAGAATAGCCGCCGCATCCCCAATGGTTGCAGTTTTACCTGGTTTTCCCCTAATCCCACCACTGTGGGAGGGTCAACTGTAATTGCTGTTAGCATGATATTTTAGTTAATTGAGCAGCGCTTATGCTGGAAAAGCATAAAATAATGATACTCTTGTTCAGTTATTCCCATTTAAACCTGTTGTGTACACTGGAGTAACTTTGCATGGGACTCTACTGCCCGTTTGAAGTACATAATGGCTCAAAAAGTTCTGATAGGTAGTTTGTTTGCTTTACTGAAGTGGAAGTAAGCCAATTCTCCCTTTAAAACTTGTTTGATTTTCTGTAGAAAGAGATCTCAAAAATATGGTTGGTGTGACCCTTAATTTCTTTGCTATATTTTGTACTTGGACATCTGCTTTATTTCAGAGTGTATTTTGGAAGAGGTGTTCTTAGTCTGAGGTCTGAATTACTGTTGAGGAAGGGTATCTAGCAGCAGTGGTGTTCAGATCATGCACTAGATCTGACTAGACAGGAACACATTACTTGCCCTTACTCTTACCCAGGTTTCAAGCTGCCAATTACTTTCTTCTTGATTTCTGTTTGTCTTCTGTATACATTTTTTGTGCTGGGTACCTATACATTTTGTGCTGGGTACCTATAAATTCTTTTCACCTCTCTCTGATAATTCTGTATTAACTCCACTCATTATATTTCTAGGTGAATGAGTGCCCCACTTTGAAGACATGTTCTGAAAGATTTAGCTTGTGATTGGCCTCTGCCTGTGGTTGATGGAACAGCATCTTACATAAAACCCCAAGAAAAACTGAAGGGGGGGCTTTGTAGTAGTTCTGTGGTTGAATATTCAGAGTTGTTTTCCTATCACACCATATGAAATAATGCTGGATTAACAATGTTTACTTTAAATTGGTGAATTATGAGTTATTTATTGTGATGAGGGGCACAAAAACAAGTACATTGAATGAACTGTGCTGTTAACCTCTATTCTGTGTTCTCCACCATGCCAAGGATACTTTCCAGATGGAATGTGCCTTGGTCCTGTAACATTCCTTCCCATCAGCAGTGCCTAACCTTCCACCAGCAGCAATTTCAAGAAGGAAAGAGATTCAGTCCTCCTCCTGGTTCCCTCCCTAAGCCACAATTTTATTTTCATTCTGAGCTGCAGCTTTTTCTGCTTCTGAAGGAAGTAGAAGAACATAAGAACAAGCCAGCTGGATCAGACCAGAGTCCATCTAGTCCAGCTCTCTGCTACTCGCAGTGGCCCACCAGGTGCCTTTGGGAGCTCACATGCAGGATGTGAAAGTAATGGCCTCCTGCGGCTGTTGCTCCTGAGCACCTGGTCTGTTAAGGCATTTGCAATCTCAGATCAAGGAGGATCAAGATTGGTAGCCATAGATCGACTTCTCCTCCATAAATCTGTCCAAGCCCTTTTTAAAGCCCTTTTTAAAATCCAGGTTAGTGGCCATCACCTCAATTCCCTCCTGTGGTAGCATTATTCCAAACACCAATCATCTACTATTGTCAGGTGAAGAAGTGTTTCCTTTTATTAGTCCTAATTCTTCCCCCCAGCATTTTCAATGGATGCCCCCCCTGGTTCTAGTATTGTGAAAAAAAGAGAAAAATTTCTCTTTGTCAACATTTTCTACCCCATGCATAATTTTATTACATGACTTCAATCAGACCCCCCTCAGACGTCTCCTCTCCAAACTAAAAGAGTCCTAAATGCTTGCAGCCCCTCTTCATAAGGAAGGTGCTCCAATCCCCTCAATCATCCTCATTGCCCTTCTCTGCACTTTTTCTAGCTCTTCAATATCCTTTTTGAGATGTGGCGACCAGAACTGAACACAGTACTCCAAATGCGGTTGCACCACTGCTTAATATAAAGGCATGACAATCTTTGCAGTTTTATTACCAATTCCTTTCCTAATTATCCTCAGCATAGAGTTTGCCTTTTTCACAGCTGCCATGCACTGAGTTGACATTCCCATGGAACTATCAACTAAGACGCCCAAATCCCTTTCCTGGTCTGTGACTGATAGCACTGACCCCTGTAGCGTGTATGTGAAAGAAGAGTTTGGTTTTATACACCAGTTTTCTCTACCTTTTAAGGAAACTCAAAGCAGCTTACAGTAATCTTTCCCTCCTCTCCGTAACAAACACCTTGTAAGGTAGGTGGGGATGAGAGTGTGAAGAGAACTATAACTCAGGTTCACCCAGCAGTCTTAATGTGGAGAAGTGGGTAATCAAACACAGTTCTCCAGATTACAGTCTACCACTCTTCACCACTACAATACTTTTGCAGTGCCTTATAAGAGCTACTTGAAGACCTTTGTTTGAGAGGCTGAACTACACAAAAGGAACTTTCTCCTTAGTCCTATTCATATCTTTGTTGTGCTTGTGTGTGTGTGTGTGTCTGTCTGTCTGTCTGTCTAAGGCACAAAAAGTCTTATATGTTTAATTAAGTAATTACTGGTGACAAATCATTCCTGTTTGAGGGTGAGGTAGGGAGTGTCTGCTGCCCACTTCTTTGTGTTCTTGCTTATCTCTTTTACTCTTTTCACTGCACCAGTTCTTTCCCAGGTGATTAGGGGCCTCACTAAAGCTCATACTGGCATTCAAATGTCCATGAGCATAATATGTAAAACTAAGCAAACACACACACCCCTTCCAATGCTATACAGGGGCCTTTGGAATTACATTTATGGAAATGGTACCTTTTGGTTGAAAGACACTTTCTGCTTGTTTCAACCAGATTTTTGTCATAAGCAGCTCTTTGCTTTACAGCCTTATCCAAAGGGGCTGAATCCACCGCTGGGAACAGTACTGGACCACACTGGAAGATTTGCCCTCCTCAGGGCAGTTGCCCTGGTAGAGCGGTAGATTCGCTGGCAGGTGGCCATCATAGCCCTCCTGGGCAGAGGAACATAGCGCTTTGCCCCTGTTACACTGGTGGCCAGGGCTGTGAACTTAGGCCCCTTGAAGAACAGCAGTACAGTTGCGGTGCTGCGTCCTGGCACCTAGCTGCTTGGATGGGGCTACTTATCTGTTTGCCTCTAATGCTCAGAGATGTTAGAGAGTAGTTTGGCAGAACCATTGGTGGGCATTTGTGAATCACTGTTGCCATGAACAGCAATGTTGCATGCAGCAGAAAACTGGAACACAGCAGAGGCTCTTCTTTATTTAGAGACAGATCCTGGGGAAAAACCCCACCGTCATAACAATTAAAGATCTCCTAGCACATAAACACTACCAGATGAGAATTTTTAGGAAACTTTTTTTTAAAAAACTAACTAGTTTTTTTAAAAAAACTAACTAGTTTTATTTAAATAGTTAAAAAAATAGTTTCCTAAAATTTTATTAGTTAATTACCATAATCATTGAAGTACTACAAGTGAATTTGAGGTATCTCCAGGATTGACACATTGACACAGAGCTTTCTCAATGAATTGATGTTGTAATACCAGGACACCTCACTACTAAGTTCTAGACATCATGTTGTAAAGGTCTTCCTATTTACTGTGATGTTTTAGCCCAAATACATTTTGGGGAGCTCGGATGTTTTAGTTCTGCGCTGTTTGCTTAATAATTCTCTTAATCAGCAGTCATTAAAAGAAACAGACTAGAGAATTAAGGTTAATTCCAAGTATGGGATTTATGTCATTAAAATAAAATAATGTTCAGTTAATGTTTGAGTTGTCTGTGTTTTATATTAGAAGAGTGATTAAAGTTTATAAATGCTTTATATTTGCATATATTACACAGCCTACTTGGGTTGGCTTGATGTCAAAGTTTCACCTGAAGCTCTATTTAAAAATAATCATTCAGGCAGGTAAAATAAATTCTGTATACTTTTTAGGGAATGGGCAACTCTTTGATCAGATAGCCGAATTCTTCTGCGTTTGAAATGTATAGGTGAAACAATGAGAAAATAGAGTAGCAAAAAGTTGAAAAGTTAATGGTTAATTTCCAGGAACGTTATGAATGGTGATCTAGTTACTTGGATTATATCAGCCTAACAAAATAATAATTGTTTTAACAGGTTGGTGTACTTTATCAGTATAACACACTGAAAAGAATTGCATTTGAAATGAACAGCAATTTGAGAATAGTTTGAATTTTGGTATATATTGTAGCAGAGGAACTAGAGTAGTCTTTTGTATATCAAGCTTGTCTTTTTCTGTTTTTGATTTTTCTAACTTCATAGCTATCTGTGGGCATAACCAGGGGGAGTACTTCTTTCTCCACTGCAATACAGATTTTGTTTCCAAGGCAGAAATAAGCATGCTGTGCTAGTCTATTCCATTTTCTTTAGAACAGGGGTCCCCAGTGTAGTGCCTGTGGTTGCCATGACAAGACATAAATGGCCCTGTATATAGCATCAGCTGCAAAGAATATCACTACAGTTAAATGGTACTGCCATTGAAGGCCTTCTTGAACAAAGAGCTTTCGCAGAGATGCTGGAAAGAGGGATGCCATTTGCCCACTTATAGCAGGAGGCCTGCCTGCTGAAAACACAGATATGATGCAAGTATACTGGAGGATGCTCTCACCATTCCCATAATCTCCATGGTACATGATTAGGTCACTTCCAGATGTGAGGTCACACATGAGTGAACATCATTTCTGCTAATTGCCCTATCCAGAAAGTGGCCTTGCACCCCAGAATTATTGCAACTGCCAGACTCCAAGTCAGAGAAGGATCACATTCAGACTGTGGTAGATCTAGTGGACTTCAGGAGAGGGATGTTTGGAAGAAAGTGCTGAGAATATCTGAGTCAGTAAACAAGATTACAGTGCAAGAGAGTCCCCCAAGTATGTGGTTTCCAGACCAAATAAGGCTTTAAACTCCTAGAATTTAACTTCAAAGTGAATAAGTAATCAACATAGATGTTGTAAAATATTGACAACACTACTGAATTATAGCCAACAGATCAGCTATATTATCATTTGAAGCTACCTGATCACCTTCAAGGGCAGCCCCACATACAGCATGTTACAATAGTCTAACATTGAAGTTAGGGTGATGTGCATCAGCATGGCCAGCTTGACAGAGTCCAAGAATGGAGCCAATTGCCAACAAATGCAGTTGAAACAACTTATTAAAGTTACATTAATAAGGTTTTCTAACACAGCTGGGTCAAATAAACTCCTAGTCTCTTTTCTGAATTGGTCAGCTGAATTGGTCAAAGGTGATACCAGAATGTTTTGTGTGACATGCCAGCATTCTCCAATACCCAATACCAACTATTCTACCTGTATGAGTTTGAATCATTTTTGTAATTATTTGATTTTTTTTTTGTATAAAACATACTGCCACACATGATGGGACTGTGTTTTTTATAAATAAATGAATATGTAAAGAATTGCTGCCCCTTCGTTGGGCGAAGGATGACACGCTAGCAGAGTCAAGTTAGACATTTTCTGAATTTTTGACATTCCAAACCCAAAAGGTTCGCCATCACTGATCTAGGGTGAAAACTTAATACCTGTCATGAGCTAGCTCCTGGGTACTTATCATGATACAGAGGACTCTCATCAGAGCCTGGCAACACGGTGCAGCCAGAATTGTCTTCTCTTGAGGAAGACCAGACAGCAGAGCCAACTCCCAGCCCTTCCCTGCCTGATGGTGTGCAGGTGGAGGAGTCTGCAGATCCTCCTAGGGAACCCAATAATGAGTCATCTGTGCACAGGAGGCAGAAGCAGAGGCAGCTCCTGCAGAAGCAAGGGAGGAGTGTTCGTTTTGCAGCAAGATATAGGAAAATAGAAGTGTTGGCATCTGATGAGGATTAACTCCTTGCAGAATGCTAACCCCTTGGACAAGGCTCTCTATATAAGCCTTGCTGTGAGCTTGCTTCTGCCTGGGTGCAACAAGTATGTCACCTGTCGCCGCCGTGTGCCTGGTTCATCGCTGATCTCCAGCCTGTTTATCGATGTTCCTGTACCACGTCCTGCGGACTGTTATCTGACTACACCTGCCTTGACCCACTGGACTATTATTGGACTGTGCTTTTGCCTGCCACCTGTTTGGCCCCGCAAGGCCGGACCTGACCAGGCCCTGTCTGCTGACAGCACAATTCCCTTCAGAGATCTGCCTTACTGACCAGCATCATCTTGCCTGGATCCAGCTTTATCCAAGGACAGATACTGAAATTTCTGGTCCTCTCTCAAGTAAATGAAAAGCTAGACATCAGTATACTCATGACACTCAGTCCCAAATTTAATATGATTTTACTCACAGACCTGAGATTGAATGACACTGGACATGCAGTTGATTTCTGCAGTTCTCTGCAGGAGAGATTGCATGCCACTTTGTAACTGAAGGGGAGAGGAAAGCAAGGCCACATGAGCCTACAAAGTTTCCTGATTTCTAAATTTTGATTTGTCAGTTGGACAGTATAGATTAGCACAAAGCATCCTGAGTAATGGTTGCAGTTTAGCACATTCCTGTGTGAAATTTAGTCCTACCTACTCTGCATTTTTATGTAAGTTATTTTAAAGAGTTCTCTTCCATTTTTCCCCTCAGCCACTCAGCAGGTTTTCCTGTGTTCTTGGCCTAGCTTTGGAATTGGATCCTCATTATTGTTGATTTGCAGTCTTCTTCCACTACTTCACACTCTCTCTCTCCTTCCTTCCTTCCTTCCTTCCTTCCTTCCTTCCTTCCTTCCTTCCTTCCTTCCTTCCTTCCTTCCTTCCTTCCTTCCTTCCTTCCTTCCTTCCAGCTAATGACCTAACTAGTAGCCTGATAAAACAGTTGTGTTGGCCTGTAACAAAATAAAATTTAAAAAGCCATGTAATGCTTTGTATTAACACCAAACAAACAGTGAAACACTGTGTGCACACTATTGTGTGCTGTTCTGGCTTTTGTTATTTCATGGCTTTGTTTTTTTCATCTTTGAGATGTAGTTCGTAGCACTCTAACTGGAACCTCCCTTAACCCTCCCAGAGGCAATAGTGCACAGGATGATAGCTTTGCCAAACAAATGGGCTGAGGTGTTGTTCAGATGAGGACTGCATATTAACATTGTTGAAGCAGTCAGCCCCCGCTCTGTGGTTGTCAGCAGCATCAGGCGCTTGGGAGGAGGCCACACCATGGAAATTCATGTGCCTTAATTCTCATTTAACAAGAGTTTGTTCTGTATGCTTTGCTACCATTTTAAACAGAGGTGTATATTTTCAACTGTAGTCCCCCTTTACTTCTGAACTTGGTAATAATTTATTCTGAATGTTGTATTTTGAAATGTTTTAATTGGTAGCAGTTAATCACCTCTTCTGACTGTGAAAGAGGTAGGGGTAGAATGAGGTAAATGGTCCTTGTCTGTTCGTTATTGTACTGTGGAGTTCCAATTATGTGTATCTGAAGAAAAAGGGAAATGCTCGGGGTTTGCTAACAGTGATAGAATTGATTCATTATTTAGTGAAGGAGAATGACCTGCAATTCATTTGCAAAGCAGGCTGAATTTAATTTGTCAGCACTGAAGAGCTGGCCAGTTTAATATTTTATGTGGTAAAGATGCGACACTAAAAATTAGTATGACTTTGGTTTGTTTACATATCATTGATCATTGTACTTTTATTACATATAATAGGAGTATTCTCCACATTAGTCAGTGTGTTGGAACTGAATGATTTTAATAGATACACTAAACTAATTTTGCAGATCTGTATTCCCTGCCCCTAAAGTTTCCAGGTTTTTTTCTGAGCCTTCACATCTCCAGCACCAGTACATAACTTAAATTTGTTTAATTGTAGGGTAAGTTGTTGATTTGTTTGTCAAGCTCTTGCTGAGGTTCATGGTATTTGGGTTTATGTAACATTTAGTGGGAAGACAGGTAAGGAAACCTTGCGCCTGTTTGGTTAGTCTGATTGCTTCTGTGGTTTTGGGTTTTGCAAGCCCCAGTTTCATACAGAGTAATCTATCTTGTTGAGACTTGCAAATGGCACAAGACTTGGGTGAAGGGATAAATGCATTTAATTCCCTGAAGATTACAATTTTCTTGATATGTGGTCTGGATATGCATAAAACTAAAATCACAGCCTTAATGTATTTTCAGGACAATGTATTGTCGAAGGCTTTCACTGCTGGAATCACTAGGAAGTAGTGGGGGGTTCCGGGTTGTATGGCCATGTTCCAGTAGTATTTTCTCCTGAAGTTTCGCTTGCATCTATGGCTAGCATCTTCAGAGGATCTTCACAACATCCTATTTTCAGGACAGTTGATAACAGGAATTAAAATTAAATGATAGTAACATATTCTATTCTGATTGGATCTACACAAGTGTCTCAAATTGTTTCATATATAGGAACTCTCATTCTTTTATTTTTGCAGTGCAAGTTATCACTTGTCAAATTGAATTCTTATATATTTGGGCTTTTCAGTTAAACATGTGTCTGGCTATATAAACACTGACTACAGTTTCTGCTGTTTGTGTAGCAATGATAATAACTGTAATTGTATTTAGACAATACTAGTAATTATAATGTTGGTATACTATCAGAGTGGCTTAAACCCTTGCTGCTCATGGACACGCCATGTTTGCTCTTGAGTTCTGTTCAGAAACATCTCTGTCATCAGGAAATGGAACTCTGTTTCCTACCTCTTAACTTCTTGTAAATTCAGCCATATCTGATTGTAAATGCTGGACAGATGTGATCCTGGGTTGCTTCTCAAAAAACAAAACACCCCGTTAAATTCTGCATCACCTGAAACATCTTAGACCGAATTATTTGACTCTTCCCTATATAGAATCATAGGGGCTATGCAGGCCTTCTAGTCCAACCCCCTGCTCTATACAGGGCATCCCTGACAAGTGTGTATCACTGACAAGTGTGTTGTCCAGCCACTGTTTAAAGACAACTAGTGAGAGGGAGTTCACCACCTTCCTAGGTAGTCGTTTCCAGTGTTGAACAACTCTTACTGCAAAAAAAGGTTTCTTGGTATCCCAGCCATTACCTTTCCACCCAAACCGGTTATTGTGTGTCCTAATCTCTGCTGCCAGCAGTTCCCTCCCCTCCTTTAAGTGACAGCCCTTTAAATACTTAAAGAGAGCAATCATGATTCCCTTAAGTCTCCTCTTTTCTAGACTAAAATTTCCCAAGTTCCTCCAACTTTACTTGTGGTCTCCAAGCCCCGATGATCCTCATTGCTCTCCTCTGCATCTGCTCCATTTTGTCTATATCCTTTTTGAAGTGACACCTCCAGATCTGCACACAATAATCCAGGTGTGGCCTGATCTTTTTCCTTTTCTGGACCTTGATGAAGTTCTAATTTATTCTTCCTCTTGTGCATGTAGCACAGAGACGAGATACTACAGAAAACATTTGTTGTGCCTTGTCTCATCACCCTACACAAATCTATTTTACCTCTCTTTCCATTCAGAGCTCTGAATGGTTTCCCCAGCCTGTGGAGCCTTTCTGTAATTTAAGTGGCTCTTCTGTTGGAGCAAAAGCCACATAAGTCAGGTTCTCTGTACAGCAGGAGACAAACTTCAGTGCATAATAGCCAAAAATAAGGAGCACTTTAAGCCAAATATAATTTTCACAAATAAAGTGATTTAAAATGCACTAATGCAGTTTGAGTATTTTGGAAAGTAGAGTGAGTAATTTCCTTAGCTTTCTTCTTTCTATCTGCAGTGCTACCTGTGAAGCAGGTTGATGTGGCCCAGCGGAGAAAGCATTATTAAGCCACTATTACTAGATCCAGGTCCAAGGCCCTTGAAGTCTTCTTTGTTGAAACGGACTGTGCATAGAGTTAGGACCTTCCTGAAAGATCACAGGGCACAGGAAGGAATTATTATAGGAATTATTCCCATGCATAGACGTAGCCCGTTTCAAAGCTTAAGAAGTCATCATTGTCATGTCTCTGGCATGATTTAGACCATTGATCACATTTTTGTGGGAACTTTGGATTTCCCCCATTTTGAGCAAGTACCAACTTGCTGTTGAACCTCAGGTAGTTTTATGTTGGCTGACGTTAGTTCTGCAGTTACACGATCTGTGGCCAAATTCTTGTCTTATTACAATATCTTTGAGACTCTCCTGCTAAGTATTAATCTTGACAATCTTACAGTTTTATTAGTGGCATACATTTTTTATTACTCATTTTTTTATTACTCATTCTATAGTTATTGGTATTTGGATTGTGATTTTATTCTATGGCTGAACACCTCCAGTCAAAAACCTTATTGTTAATAAAGAAAAGGAAAAGTCATCAGTGGCACTCTAACTGCTGTTTGTTTCCAGTCCAAGTCAAGCCAAGATAACCACTGCATTCTCCCAGTGACTTACTCCTATGGGAAGTGCAGTATTGTGCACTATCTACATTGCTTTCAAACTGTACAGTTCTTGTTATGCAGTCATTTTCTTTGACTGTAAAACCTGAAATCTGCTTTCTAGATAAGGCTTTATGTTAATTTTGAGAATTGTCAGTGTAGAAGAAAAATCCAGTAAACAGTGATTTCCAGATCTTTTTTTGTTATAGCAGTGTTTGTTTAAACAGCCACAGTACATTTTTTGTGTTCTATAAATGCTTGATTGTTGCTTGTATGTAAAATGTCTATTATGGTATGGTACAAAAATTGAGAATGAAAACAGCACGAACTGGGGCTTATGCATAGGTCCTCTTTTACATGCCAGAAAAGGTCAGTCTCACATATATGATGCATCTTAGGAAGTATCCTTGTTACAAGCTATAGTGATATAAGGGCGGGGGGAGGAAACATGCATTAAAATATATTGGCAGACATCCAATTTAGTGCTAATGTTGGGGGCCTCTTTTCTTGCACAGTGTCCCACATTACAATCACAATTTTAAAATGTACTGTATCAAAATGTAATATTCAATCAAGTCTCCCCTCCTCTCTTAAAATAGTACTAGAAGAGCTGGAACAAGCATGTTCTGAACATATTTTCAGATTTTAACAATCCAGATATTTACATCAAAGACTGGCAGGAAATCATTATTAAAGAAATGCATTTGCTTGATGGAAACAATGGATAGAGGAACCCCTTGAAAAGGAAAGTTGGATATCTGTTTCTGTTTCAAAGATCAAGGAATTTCACAGAGAATGATCAATCCATTATAGAGTTCTAAAATGATTCAGAAATGTGAAACTAACAGTAGTACAGAGCCAGAATAGCTACAGTTATCCTAGTGAGAATTTTTCATGTTATAGTCTGTTCTCTGTTGCTTGCTAGTGGATTAATAAAATAATTTAACTGGTGAGGGAAATGAGATAAAATATGTGACATTTCAGCAAGTACAGACTTTCATGTATTCACCTAATTAAATATTAAGATCCTTGCAACTTATGAATTGGTACAACAACTGTTAGCAGTTGTCATGTTTCCTTAGCAGCAGACATAATTTGATTATTCACGTACAAATAGGAGACTTGGGAGGGAATCTTATTTTCCCCTCCCCCACTATTCCTCTGCCTTCCCTGAAAGTCCTCATAGCTTCTCTCTGCTTTCTGTCTCCTTTCCACCCACTAACCAGCCTGCCCTTTTCTGCCCCCATCTTCAGCTTTTTCTCTAGCTGCTGGGAAAACACTGGTCGAGTTGCATTGTGCTGACCAGCAGACATAAACCCAGTTGCACTGTCGGATACTTGCAAGGATTTGGTGGGCAACTTTCCCCTGTATTCCCCTTCCCACACTATTTTCACTTTCCATCCATCACCCTTTCCCTGCTTCTTTGACTTCTTCCCACAGACCAGCCAGCCTACCTTTTATCTACCCCCCATCAACTATATTATTTATTTACTTCATCTATCCCCCTTACTGTACAGTGAGGACCGAAAATCTTGTAACGTTCTCCTTGTCTTTATTTTATCTTCACAACAACCATGTGGGTGAAGTAGGCTACTCTGAGAGTCTGTTGCTGACCCAAGGTCACTGAAGTGAGCTTTTGTGGTAAATATTTGAACCTGGGTCTCCAGATCCAGGTTTGCAACTGTAGTCACTACTCTACCCTGGCTTCATGAGGTGATGGCTATAGAACAGTAATGAGCAGCTGAGTCATGTATTGTAGCAAGTCTTTAGGTGATTGTCAAAGGCTTTCATGGCCGGATTCAATTGGTTGTTGTGGGTTTTCCGGGCTGTGTGGCCATGGTCTGGTAGATCTTGTTCCCAACGTTTTGCCTGCATCTGTGGCTGGCATCTTCAGAGATGTATCACAGAGAGAACTCTGTTACGCACTGTGTCTGGACACTGTGTAACAGATTTCTCTTTGTGATACACAGACTTTTCTCTGTGATACACCTCTGAAGATGACAGCCACAGATGCAGGCGAAATGTTAGGAACAAGATCTACCAGACCACGACCACACAGCCTGGAAAACCCACAACAACCAGTCTTTAGGCGATTGTTGGTAGACTCAATCCTATTGTGTCTTTCCACAAAGGCCAAAACAGCCCTAGAAAGGGCCCTGCCCCTGCCCCTGCCCCTACCTTTTACTGACAGAAACCAAGGCTTGTTTGTAGTAGTGTAGTTGCCTAGCAACAGCCATAAGGCATTTGTTTCTTAAAGCTGCAGGTGATGCTTCAGTTTTAATTTTTTAAATATCCTAGTACTGTGTATGTATGTGTTTTAATATTTCTGATTTTTCTGCAGACCTGGGGCTTTTCTTGTTGTAGGAAGATCTGCTTGGTCTGGTCATGGCTCTAGTCTCCAGATTTAACTAACCCTGGACAAGGCCACATTGAAAATTAGATATTTTAATATGATGCATATATAGTTAATTGCAATGTGATCCATTTTTTTCATAAAGTGTGGGAGATAGTCTTCATATAAGGGGGAGGGGATGTGCTGTGAGGAGTAGCATTTGTGAGATATTTCTTTTGTCACAATTTTGTTGTGAAAAGATTGATTTGTAGTATATTGATTGTAATTAAAGAGCATAGAACATGGACTAAAACTTTCTAGCTATACTGCAAGTTAGATTAATTTTGGCTGACTCAGCTGGGATATTCCTTGTATGACAAGAATGATGTTAGACAGTGAGTCGACACACTACTGAAGCACAAACTTTGGAATGTTGTATATATATATAATATTAATAAGCACATCTAGCAAAAATCACTTATCGTTTGGGCTTGCAATTCCTAGAATAGGTAGTGCATTATGCAGAGTAGCTTACTGAGTTGTTGATGTCTTCTCGCTCTTGTAATCCCTTTATTAAAGGATCATTTGAACCTTTTAAAGCACTTGTAGTAAATTAAGGAATAAGGGCGGATTTATTTACCCTTTTAATGAAGGCTCACCCTTCCCTTATATAGAGATGCATAGGCTTAAACTTTCATATGATTTGAATTTTTAAGCTGATTCTTTTATCAAATTGGTAAATTAGCAAGAGAAGTATTCAGTTAATGCTGATTTATTTTCGATAGATATGCAGTGTGAGAAATTATTGCTGCTTTGGATTGCTTTGAAAGTTGCTTAAAAGATACCATTTTACAGAGCAATTGTCCTTGCCCTATGAAGACATATGCGACAGACCCTCCCCCCTTTCTTCCAATATCACCCTGGCAGGGAAACCACTCACTGATCAAGTTTGTCAGATTTTTCCTGTCTTTTTCACCTCATGGACTGAGCTGCTTTTAATATGGCAGTGTTTGGTGATAAGAAGCACTTTAGCTCAGCCTTGGTATGCTCCCCAGAAGGTGAAGGATGCCCATTATTTCAAAACTTTCTTGGCAAACCCCTTTTATAAGACAAACCAAAATAATAATACTGAGGCAGAAATAAACAGAGTAAAATATTTATTTACAGAGAGAAGTAATGGAGGTAGCTGCAAAAATATATATTTACAAAAGAAGAACTTAAACCAATAAGCAGTATTTGTTTTCAGGCACAGGATTAAACAAGCTTCAGTTTCAGTGAGCTTAATTTGTAAATTTGGATGTTCTAAAGATGGGAAAGCTACTTAGTTCTCTGTTTGCTTAGATTATACTCTTGCTAGTGGATATCAACACTGGGTTCTATCAGGCTTGGTACACTTACTTCAGACCCCCACTCAGCCCTTTCTGATAGAAATGTAAAAATAAACATAAAACACTCTCTTTAGGAAAATAAAAGCAAAACCCAATACTAACTGATCCTAGGGATTCTTCTCCCCTCTTCCTGGAATCCAGTTGAATCTGACCCTGAAAGCCTTTGACAATACATTGATATTTTATGGTTGACATTGTGTGGTGCTGCTTATGTAAATTTGGTGTTGAATGTTTTCGCATAATTTTTCATTACTTTCCTTCTCCTGGAGGCAGAGGACATCCCATTCGAGATGTCCTCTGGCCTGCCAGGAGAAAGGCCCTTCACAGTAAGTGCCAATGGACCCTTTTGTTATATTAACTCTGATTCTTGTACAGGAAATACTACAGATTGTTGGAAAGCAAAATTATAGAACAGCTAACCTCTGGGTTAGCTGAGCAACTAGACCAGAGGTGGCCAACCTATGGCGCTCCAGATGTTCATGGACTACAATTCCCATCAAATTGGCCATGCTGGCGGGGCAGATGGGAATTATAGTCCATGAACATCTGGAGCGCCATAGGTTGGCCATCCCTGAAGTAGACCTTTGAGGTCCTTTTGCAACTGTGGTATATAAAGCTTGCAGACTGTCTCTAAAGCCACCTTCCATAAGGAATAAACAGTATAGGTTGGCTGTATCAGTTAATCAAACTACCAGTATAGGTTGGCTGTATCAGTTAATCAAACTTCTTCAGATTCCTTCACCAGCCAGCTTGTTTTTGTTGCTGACAATGGCACAGCAGTTTCAGAACATTAAGGCCAAATGTAAACACTGGAATTACTGAAGAATCTCTGGGAATTCATGACCCAGTGAGCAACAGGAAAACCACCAGTTAGGATTTGGCTTGCAAGTGCAGCATCTTGAGAATTTAGTCTTTGTGGGGCTGCAAAGATACACATTAAGAATGTGGGTAGTAACAAGTGTTATCTCCAAAAGCAGTGAGAAATGAAGTATGACCTGTAGTGGTCAGAGTGCGGCACTTCAGTGCATTTCCCCATGGCTAGCTGAAGAAAATTATACAAACAGAAAGTTTTACAAACTTGCAGGATTCAGATTTTCATGTTGCACTGTACTGAAAGAAGACAATAGGTCTTGTTGGTCTGGGAACAGGAAAATACCTCTCTGTCATGCGTCCATTTATGAGCTGACAATGTAGGTGCAGCAGCAAAATGGCTGCTACAAAAATGTTGCTACAGGAGTGATTGTTGCAGCCTAACAAAGTGATTGTTGCAGCCTAACTACAGTAACACAAGGTAGATCCATGTTCTGTAGTGGCAGCTGCTGCTAGAGCAACATATTTTTACATCTGCATAGCAATAGCCCTACCTGGCCCCACCCTCTTCCTAAAAACACTTTGGCACTAAAGCACCCATAGGCACCATGCTGAGGACTCCTGTGCTAGGAAATGACCTGAATCTGTGCCTGGCAAAGAAGAAGGGGAAGTGTATTCCATAGTCCAGACACCACCACTGGATCTTTCATGGTCATCAACCTTATTTTGAAAGATGTATGTAAATGAAGTTAAACATAATTTCCAAGCAAGTACATATGAGAAAGGTTAGTCCTTCAGATCAGGCTGAGAGGCCTCTGGCACAGAAGTTATCAGGCTATCAAGAAAGAGTTTTCAGTAATGTTGTAACATGTTGCCTATAGTTTACATGGGGTAGCAAACATTCTGTTTCAGGTTGGGACTAACCCAAGCTCCCAAATGTTCTTCCTATGCAGCCCAGCCTTCCCCTATAAAGCACATTACAGTTGGCAATGGCAGATATTTAAGCTGTTGTCCAAAGAACAGCTGCGATGACCACCCTTTTATTCCTTTGAAAATAAATATGATAGGTGTAAAAATAATGTTTATTTATTACTATATAATATCTATATGTCACTGACACCAGAAATTTAATGGCAAACCTCCTTTCTTCTGTACTAAAGTAGTGTGTCTGAGCTTTAAAAGTTTTGAAGAGCTATGCAGTTCTGAGGAAATTACTAGTGTGGGATTCCAGGTTCTGGTTAACAAATTAAAATTTTATTTATATATGTTCTTTAGGTTGAAGATTACAAGAAATAATTTTCAATAAATAAAACTGGGGAGGTGACATTCACTTGGTATCAATCCATTCTCTCTTTTACATTTCTGAGACTATATTAGGATTGACTCCATTTCTATCTCAATATTTCTACCTGTTTCTTTGGGCAGTTCTACACTTTGTATAACTCTAGGCTCTTAACATCATCAAGCTCCCTTCTCACTATAAGCTCATTTCAGACGTGACTCTCAGTTTTTGTGATGGTACAAATCCTCTTGGTACAAATCCTTCACAGTCACTCTCCAGTGACAACCAATCACTTCGCTCTCTCATCCCCTTTTCAACTCCTTTTTCTACAACACGTGCAATATTTTAAATTGTTACAACAGATTTCTACACGTCTCGTTTTGTAAATGTGCACAAAATTGGTACTGGCAGTGTTACCAAAAAGAAATAGGTACCCCAGGCATCAGAAATTCTATTTTTTTTTTGGTTCTGTTTAACTTTACAATTAGGTCCAGTGGTGGGATCCAAAAATTTTGATAACAGGTTCCGATGGTGGTGGGATTCAAACAGTGGCGCCGCTGCACACACGCACCTCCAGTCCCTATTGGGCAGGGAGGTTGCTTTAGTAACCCCTTCTCAGCACTCAAAAAAAATAGTAACCACTTCTAGAGAAGTGGTGAGAACTGGTTGGATCCCACCTCTGATTAGGTCATACAAAGTTTGTCTAGTTGAAGCTTTCTCAAAGTAAGGATTGCCCCATTTCTAAAAAACTAAAGTAATGATCACTTTTGTTTGTTCAATCCAAAAAGTAAAAATTGGGATTACATTACTACGATCAGCTTAGTATAAGTTGTGCTATCAGAAGAAAGATGTTCATTAAAATTCTGTTGAATTTTCTAGGAAGATGTGGAAACAGGAGTTCATCTTGATCCAGCTACCAAGGACGTTCAGTATAACCCAACATATGACACCATGTTTGCACCTGAGGTAAGTAGTGTTTTTAATAGTCATTTTAATAGTGTTGTTCAAAGCAGCTTCTGAAAGGAATACCTTGTAAATTATTAAATCGTATATGAAAATGAATCTTTAAAGAACAATATGACACCTATTATGGTTAAATATAAATGAGACTTGAGTTCTTCAGATGTTTACATCCATATTGATCTGAAGCTAAAGTAGGTAAAATGTTTTTCTATTTATATAATATTTTGTACCTGTGAAGGGTACTTCGTGTTACGTTAAAAGGTGTAATGAAACAAACATGACACATCCAATAAAATAAGGTGTGAACAGTGGAACTGAAAATACTGTGTTTTCTTTACAAAGCAATAATTAGCAGTAAGAGCTGGGCAGTGAATTGTCATATTATGAAATTCAGGTTTCAAGTACTACTCAAAGTGAGATTGCCTAGTGGTCATTAATTTGTCTCCTTTTTTGTCTCCTGCGGCATAATGCAGCTATTCAGCACTTGTGGGGGTTAATGCTGGGTATACTCTTACTTATTCTCAACATGAAACTCCAGATGTGATGAAAGTATTGTGGATGGCTGTGTGCATGGTGAGGTAGTAGTCATAATGAATCAAAGACATAGTTTATAATCTCACAGCGGGGGTTGTATATTTCCGTCCTCTGCATTTAAGGGATTGCAGTTGGTGGGTGTACTACAAGCTGTCCTTTCTTCAGTGCGCCATTTGTGTGCTTGTAGGAAACCAAAGTGATATTCTGAAAGATTTATGGAATAATCCATGGTAGGCAACCATGAGCAGAGCAGGAAAATACTGTTTAATTGACAAATTCAAATATTAAATGGTTTGCAGATCTGAAATTAAATAGTACATCTCCATGCCTGAAAACATTGAGGTAACACACACCTCACTCACTACTAGTTATGTGCTCTAAAATTAATTTTCATGTACATAAACAGCATGTGAAGTCTGTTTATTAAGGTTGTACAGCTGCTTAGATGCTTTTATTTTCTCCATTAACCATGTTTATTTAATATGACTAGCACCCGATTATGCAGAAAACGTTATTTCCTTTTTGAAATTTACAAATCCTAGAAAGCAATAAACTGAATGAAGGATGTGGGAAAGAAATTAAGATGTGGGGAAGAAAAAACTTGGATGATATTTGCTGTACAAAGTTGTCAAATGAATGGACTGTAAAAGTCAATTTCATATTGAAATTGGTATTCCTCATGGAAAAAAACCTCTGGGAACAAGCAATTTGTATGAAAATAAAATATGCTTACCCTTAATACATGCAGCTGTCAAAAACTGAAAGTTATTTTTTGTTTCTGAGGTATAGCTAATCAGTAATAATGGTCTTTATGTCCCTGTACAAAATTAATTTAATTTGTTGCAAAGCATATGCAAATTTTCTGTCTTATTCTAGTTCATATGCAATTTAGAAATATTAGTACTATTTGAGGAGGTTAGCCTTGTAGTAAATGAAAGAACAAGGGAATGCTGCAGTAAATAGAAGTGTCAGGTTATGCATGAGATTTCTCTGGAGAGTTGGGAGGAGCTAACTATGCAGAACACATAATGCTATACATAATGCTATACATAATGCAGAACACATAATGCTATACATAATGCTATACATAATGCATTACAGGAACCTCATTAAATATAACAATTGTGATGCAACATAGTTTTCTAACAAAATCTGTTGAGGATTCATTCTATGCTGATAGTTTGGGTTCTCTGTATACTGCTGCATTTGACTATCTCATATCAAGGAGGATAGATGATTTATGAGCAACACATTCTTTTCAAGTGGTCAGCATCTTGCAACTATTCCTATTTTGTTTTTCCTTTGGGATTCTTTGAAGCTTTAATGTAAGATTTTAATAGGTTCTACCATGGACAAATTTCAGAATAATTCCTCCTTGAATACTGAGGTCCCATTCAGATGCAAAAATTCTTTTATCACCTAACCATAGTTAGTGCTGTCACACTTTTTATTCTGCCTTCTGTTGCTCAAATTTCCTCCCATACATTTATCTTACCCATTTATCGTAGTATAACATTATGTGTTCTGCATAGTTAGCATGAACTCTTGTTAGCTGTAGCCAGGTTTATTAATCAGATTCAAAGTCTAGCTGTGGAAGTTTGCAGGGTGACTTTGGGCAGTACTCTTTCTCCATCTTTCCTGATTTCCAAGGTGTGTGTTGTGAGGATAAAATGAAAGGCAGAACAGTGTGTGAGCCACTTTGGATTCCCATTGGGGAGAAAATTGTGTTATAAGTATTTAAATAATAACAGAAAATAGAAGCAGATGTAAAGATGAAATCATTTCTTTGTAGACAGAAAGCTTCCAACATGACAAGCATTATATGTAAAACTAGCGGGGCCCAGCCACGCATTGCTGTGGCTATTGTCCTTCTCATCACAGTCCGCAGCCCACACAGATGTCCATGCAGGTCCAATGATCCACAGTATAGCCTTTTGGGGTGGTCAAATGGAATCCCTCTTTCCCTTTTCAATTTATATGGTAGTGTCTTTTTTTTAGTAAAAGGTAACCCTTTCCATTCCACAACGGAACTGTCCAGAGTGCGAATCCCGCTGTCCATGAAGCTGGTTGACATGCACAGTCCTGGCTTGGGGAAGGCAGAACTGGGGCAAGGAGGCTATCCCAGTCAGGCGGCAGAGGCAGGGTGGTGAGGCTCTCAGATCGAGGCCAGCTCCCTGGGTTCTTAAAGGGCCATGTGCAAAAGAAGCGGAGCCAGTAGTGTTGGTTCACCCCCACCCCGCGGATTTTCTTAACCCAGAAGAAAAGGCAAACTCCAGCTCGCTTTTGAAGTAAAAAAGAGAGCTGTGGCGAATATGGGTGAGGAAGTGGGTAGAAAGTGGTGGTTGGATGTGAGGGAGAGGGCAGAGTGAGGTGTGTGGAGGATGAGCTGGATGTGTATTGTGTGTGGTAGCAGTGGGTGGAGGGCACAGAGAGTGAAAGTTACCTGCGTAGTGAGGGGAACCCCTTGAGGTAGCCCTCACAAGAGCCCAAAGGGTGTGTATGTGTTTCACTTTCCACTTGTATTACCTAACAGTTATTACCCTATTTACTGTTTTCACTGCTCATCTCTGCTTACATCTGCAACGTAGACATTCTAAGCCCCTCATACCACCAACTCCTCAGGCCACAGACGTGCTGCACGAACATTCTAAACACAGCCAGCTTCATGGCCTGGTGTGCCGGAAAAAGATGTTTTACCTGACTCAGGTATGGACTTTCAGCGATTTGAAGGTCCGATTACCTGCCCAGAATGGGGAAGGACATCCTGTGAAAATTTGGGGGCGATCTGTCCAGCCATTTTGGCGTTAGGGTGTGACTAACAAAGTCACTGTTAGCTTTTATATATATACTAGCGGGGCCCAGCCACGCGTTGCTGTGGTAAGTAACAGTGTCAGCTTCAAATCACAGTCTGCAACCCACACAGATGTCCATGCAGGTCCAATGATTCGCAGCATAGCCTTTTGGGATGGGCAAATGGAATCCCTCTTTCCCTTTTCAATTCACATTGTTATATGGTGGTGTCTTGTTTTTAGTATAAGGTAACCCTTTTCCATTCCACAACGGAACTGTCCAGAGTGCGAATCCCGCTGTCCATGAGGCTGGTTGACAGGCATAGTCCTGGCTTGGGGAAGGCAGAACTGGGGCAAGGAGGCTATCCCAGTCAGGCAGCAGAGGCAGGGTGGTGAGGCGCTCAGATCGAGGCCAGCTCCCTGGGTTCTTAAAGGGCCATGTGCAAAAGAAGCGGAGCCAGTAGTGTTGGTTTGCCCCCACCCCGCGGATTTTCTTAGAAGAAAAAGGCAAACTCCAGCTCGCTTTTAGTAAAAGAGAGCTGTGGCGAATATGGGTGAGGAAGTGGGTAAGTGGTGGTTGGATGTGAGGGAGGGCAGAGTGAGGTGTGTGAGGATGAGCTGGATGTGTATTGTGTGGTAGCAGTGGGTGAGGCACAGAGAGTGAAAGTTACCTGCGTGGGGGGGGGACCCCACCTGACGTTTCACATGGCAAAGTGTGTATGTGTTTCACTTCCACTTGTATTACCTAACAGTATTACCTATTTACTGTTTTCACTGCTCATCTCTGCCCATCTGCACGAACATTCTAAACTCTCAGACCAAGCCCTCAGGCCACAGACAGGCTGCACAAACATTCTAAGAGTAACAGTTAAACAGAGACAGCTTCATGGCCTGGTGCGCCAGGAAAAAGACGTTTTACCTGGCTCAGGTATGGACTTTTGGTGATTTGAACCCATTACCTGCCCGCAACAGGGAGGAACATCATGTGAAAATTTGGGGGCGATCCGTCCAGCCGTTTCGGCGTTAGGGAGTGACTAACAAAGTCACTGTTTGCTTTTTTTATATATAGATAGATGCTTTAGTATTTCAGTGCATTCCATGCATATATTTTGGAACCATCTGTTATTACATTTAGGCACAGAAGAAATTCTGAAAGTAAAGCAAACTTTTCCCCTTAAAACAGTTTCCCTTCTGATGCAGATTGCTTACTATGTATCTACCAGATAGCTTCATACATGACATTTTGCTTACATGGCTGAATATTGAAGTGCCACAATCATGTGTGATCATTAGGTTTTTAGTGCAATTCAGCAAAAGAGATGTATTTGCAGTCTTTTGCTTTTGTGCTGTGTGCATGGATCTGCTAGTGACCTTAATGACGGTCCTGTGCATATTGCAATTATAATTTTTTAATACAGTTTGGACCAGTGAATCCTTTTAAGACTCAGCAGATGGCTGCACCCAGGAATATGCTTTCTGGATATACGGAACCAGCACACATTAATGACTTCATGTTTGAACAACAAAGAAGAACATTTGCAACCTACGGTAAGATGTCTTCATGCTTGACTCTTTGACTGAGTTGATCTGCTCCAGTTGCCGATGTTTGATATACTTTGATAGTCACACATTCTTCAGTCTCAGATTTAGCATCATTTCCCTAGAATTTTATATGTCAAGAAAGGTATTTGTATTTGCATTATTTCCCTAGAATGTATGATTATAAAATAGTAAGATTTAAATATATTTTGTCTTATGTGCTGGCTCTTCAAAAGGGGAGTTGGATTAAAAGAGGTGTATCCCCATGCCACATTCTATTCAAGACAGTAGATCTTTATCCCTGGGGCAGCATATAGTTAATTGCAGCTTGGAGCCTTTGATTTCAGGCATGAGATCCAGAGACAGTGCATGCCTCCTTCACATACTATTGAATGGAAAGGAAAGGCAAAGTATGCAGCTCTAAATTACCATCTCTCCAGGAGGCTTTACATCAATCTTCCCTTTTTTGTACTCCATGAAATGTGAATTTTAATTACATGAGCTCTGGGAGGTAAGAATTAAATATACAGCATGCAGTTCTTCTGGTAAGTCTGGTATACTAGTGTGCATAAGACTTGAAGCATTCTTTAGTTTACTATGTGCTGAATCTATGTTAAATAATGTAGCAACTATTGTGATACAGTGGAGAAGATAGGAACAAATTTATTACATTACAGATGTAGATGAATGATTGTTATATGTATGCCATCTCTAGCAAAGCTCTTAAGCTCTGTTGTTTCTGGTCATTACTTAGTGTATCTAGAAGAACACTATGTTTTGAATTTCCTTCTCTCAATGCATGTTTCATGGAGAGATCAATCTAGCTACTTTCTATTTTCCTACAATAAAATAAATGAATACAGTGAATGTTGCATTTGTTAGACATTCTGCCCAGCTATTTCATTCAGGAGGAGAAGTTGCTCTGAGTCCCAGAACCATCAGCACTACCTTTTTTCACAAAAGTTTCCATGGAAACAGTTGGATTATCCAGGAGCATTGTTGATTGGGCTAATTTAATGTAGAACCAGAACCACGCTGCTGATAAAGGTAGAGTTATGCCTGTAGTTTGTTCAAGTGGTAGAACTGAAGCATGTGGAGTCTGTTATGCTTGTAGCTACAATTTCCCAGTTTTGTATTCATTTCTGACAGTCTTAAAGAGTAATTTGAAGAATGGTAACCATAGTATTTTATTACTATTCTTTGTAGCTCTAAAGGTTATTATAAAGATAAAATATTCCTTTAAAGAGTGAGAATATAGGGTTTGTAAAACTCTAGAGCAGATGAAGACAAGCACACCTGTTCTAGGACATGCTAAGCATTCTTTTAAAAGTCCAGACCTTTAAAGATTCTCTGTCTTTCTCTGTGCTTATAGTATTGCTGCTTAAGTTGTTGTGTATAGTAAGACCTTTATGGCAAGATGTGGGGAAAACAGGTCCTTCATAAAAGAAAAGATTGTGCGCTTAAAAAAACTGAAGGGTGGGTCCTTTCTTTACGGAATACTTTGATAGCTCCCCCATAAGCTTTACAGATGAACTTGAGCAATTATAAATCTGCTCTTTTCTAACATCTACTCAGGCATGATAGCTGAAAGGGTCATAAATGGAAACAGAGAGAAATAGGGGTGATAAATTATGCGAAATTTCAGTATTTCCCACAGTCTGGTTTTCCTGGTTGGATTCTGTGTTGATGTGGACAGAGCAGGTTGCAGAATGGTTATTTTTTCTTTTCTTTTTTTTGACACTACAATCTCAGGAGAACATCCTTTTTTAAGTACCCTTGTCTTGGTAATCATATTTTTTTTAGAAAAAAAAGTTTCACATTGCTCTGGAAGCAAAGTAAATACAAGCGTGAATGGTAACTTTGCTTTCTTATTCATCATCGTATTTAAAGAAAGGAGTTACACGGAGTTCCCCTGTGTTCCCACAATATGTTTTTTGCAAGCCGTTCACAGTAGAGAGGGTTGAAAGCTCATCTTCTTTCCTCACAACTTCAAGCTTCTTTGCAGGAATGCATTTCATGCCTAAAATGTTGCTAACATAAGACAAAGGTTCCATTGTTCACATTACTTCAGACTAATAAAAATACACTGTTATACTGTCAGCAAGAGACAGCAGGAAATAATAAATGTAGTTCATGCAGACCACGGGCTGTCTTCCAGGTCTGCCTTGTGTGGATAACTATTGCAATGCTAGTTGCTGGTTATATTAGGCTAGTAGAAACATCACAATGTGAAACTTATTCAAAGTTAACTAAAAGAAAATTAAAAAAACAAAGACTTACTCTCTTCCACTGTTCTTTTTTGACTCTGTATATTACTCCTCATTTTAGTGAGTACATCCATAGCATGCTTGAAGATTTGCTTGAGTAGAATAATTCCATTCAAGACCAGTTGAGGATGGCCATATCTGGCTGCTGCATCTGCCATCACTTTTGGAATTCTGGGAAAAGGGAACAATATCCCTCTCACCAGTGACCCTGCCCCTCTGGCACACAATCAGAAAATATTAGTAGGTTCTAAGGAAGTGAGTTGTAACAGAGGCAGCACTTATAAATGAATTCTCCCAACAAATGTAGAGCCAGAGCCTTCTGAAGTCCCTCTTGCTCTTAGGAGGTGACATATGTCCAAGATAGCTTAGTCAGTCAGTTGGGAGACATCTGAAGCTTGCTTTGCTTTTCTACTTCATGCAGGGGGGAAAATGTCAATGATTTTTCCCCTACTCCATTTTTCTGTGGAAAATTCTTTATTTTTAAAGGTTCATTGCTTGATAAAATCAATTCTAATTCATCTTTTTTTCTGGAAAATGCATATCACTGATTTTATCTCCAAGTCTCAAGAGAAGGTCACAAGGGAGCTCACTGGTGGGTGCCACAACACCTGCAGCCTCTCGACAGAGAAAATGGCTGCTCTTCAGTCCTTCAGTAGGGTGAATCTTTGCTTACATGTAGAGACAGACGACCTTATAAACTGGCTATCATTGAAACAGAAGTGTCCTCACGCCTCTGTGGACCACATGGTATTTACTGTACTATTTTGTGAAAATCTTTGTCTTTGGTTTGTGTTTCTAAAGAACTTGCCTTTACTTGTAATATTGCAAAATAATTTTTTAGCACTTTGTTTCCTCATTGTGGTAGTTTCTGTGAGGAGGCTGGGTAAGGGAGGACAGTGCAGTTAAGTAGCCATACATCTTTTCATTGGTCACCTATATTTAGAAAATATTTGTCATTAATATTATTCCAGTATACATCTTGATTGGTAGGGCAGCTGAATTTTAGATTCTTTTATTTATGTTAGACCAGATTTGGTTTAATGGAGGAAAAAATAGAGGGCTTTAATTTGGTATATGTCACATAAAAGAATATTTAGCTTAAGCCTGCAGGTTTTTCCTTACAGCTGTGTTTGGAAGTCTGTCAGTAAGGAAGATGGGAATCTCTTTCACATTCTCAGTATAAAGTATGAATTGTTCAGAGCCCTTTTTATAAAGAAAAGATGCTGAACCAAATGCAGCTTGGCTATAGAAAACACTGCTCCCCCTGAAGATTAAATCTCACCCAGTGTCTCCATTCATGTTGGCTTGTTTAGAGAGAGCAACAGCAAAACAAATAGTCCTGGAGACAGCATCAATACAGCATGAGGACAAATAAGCTGCTGTATCGATTCTGACATGCATCCAAATTGGCATTTCTGCCTTATTTAAAGAGAATCTGTAAAATTGAGTCTACTGGAAAATTGGCTCAGTTTCAATGTGCAAAGACCTCACTTGAAGTAAAACTATGTTTTGGAGCATTCCATGTATTTGAATAGAAACTGCTTTCGTAAACTTCAAATAGTCCTATGGCATTTACAGTAATCAGTCTTGCAAATAGTTAATGAAAATCCACCCGTCCAGCAGTCATATGGTGTGGAAAATTTTCTGGAAAATTTTCTGATGCTATATTTTTCTGTGAAAATGCTTAGGGGCAGAAAATTAGCATCCATCATGAGATAAGAAATCTTATGTCTCCTGTTCAAGTTATTGATTGCAATTCTCATTTTCGATAACTAGGGAAACACTTTTGTTTACAATAGGCTGTAGAGCAGTGGTTCTCAACCCTCCTAATGCCACGACCCTTTAATACAGTTCCTCCTGTTGTGGTGACCCCCAACCCTAACATTTATCCATTTTACAGATGGAGAACACTGATGCAGAGAGTCATAGGTGACCCCTGTGAAAGGGTCGTTCAATCCCCAAAGGGGTCCTGACCCCCAGGTTGAGAACCACTGCTGTAGAGGTTTTAAGAATTGTCTTCTACTTCAGCTATAAAAAACAGACTGAAAACTCTATTAAATCTGTCCTTGTTTGCTAAATGTTTTTTTCCCCTTACCCAGTAATACGAATGAAGATGATAAATGTTACAGGAATCTGTGACTCATAACTGTCACATTGATGTATTGGTACCCACCAATATATGTTTTTGGCTTTCCTAACTCTGTGGCTGTTGCTTCTGAGTACTGGCATTTTATATGCCTGGTCTCTATCATTATCCACATTATCTTAATTATAACTAATAAATTACAAGGCTGTTCTCATGTGCAGACTAGGGTGCAGTGTTCTCTGTTATTTTCTAGACTCAACGTGGCTTCCATTGTTCTCCTCTCTTTTTTACCTTCATAACAACCATGTGAGGTAAATTAGACTGAGAGCGTATGACTGGCCAAGGTCACCCAGCAAGCTTCTGTGGCAGAGTAGGGATTTGAACCTGCGTGTCCCAGATCATAGTTTGACACTAGCAATATTGTCCTACAGAAATTGTGTTAGTTTCCCATAAGGTGGTATTACATATTTGGACATCTATTATTTGAGAGTCAATGTATTGGTAAAAAAGAGAAAAGTTTAGGAATGCAGGTAGCTAGAATTGAGAGTGTGTTCAAAATGAGACGTCATTTAACTGTCAATTTTTTAAAAG
Source organism: Sphaerodactylus townsendi (assembly GCF_021028975.2). Lineage (NCBI taxonomy): Eukaryota > Metazoa > Chordata > Lepidosauria > Squamata > Sphaerodactylidae > Sphaerodactylus > Sphaerodactylus townsendi. The sequence goes on along the minus strand of NC_059425.1, from coordinate 121,811,417 downwards.
ATTGCAGAATATTCTTCTACCCTCAGAATCTAGTTCTTCTTATTCTGCTTATTGCCATTACAGAATTACAGTTAAGACCAAAAAATACCAATTCTGGTATCAGCAAAATACAATGTACTTGGACATTTGAGAATGTAGCTGTGTATTTGTGGAACTGAAAGGTGAAATTGAGTTCTGAATTGGGCAACAAATGCTGATTAAGCAAACGACCTTGTACTGACTGTCTCAACTCTGTGAAATCTTACCATGTCCTCCAGGTTTTTTGCTAAGTATGACAGCTGGATATTGCTGCTTGAGTATTAATGCCTGGTAGCGAGAGATCTGGGGAAGGGAGAGCATGACATCATGCATCCTAGTCTCTTTGCCACAAAGGGATGGTGCTTATTTAAAGCACTTATTTAAAGCACTTATTAAAGCACTTATATCCTGCCTTTGGGGTTGCAGTAGCCCAAAAAGCGCCGTGTAAAAAGTACACCCAACGCGGCATGAAAATGATGGAGACCAATCAGCACACTTTATGCCTTCATTGCCTCTAGTAGGCATGTTAGTACTTGCTGCCATTGTCCTCAATTTGCCCTGAAGGCAAGGAGCAATAGAGCCTCCCACTTCAGGGCTTCACTCTGGGAAAAGTCACTGGCCCATTAGGCAAGGGACACTTACTTCGGAGCTCTTTGCTGCAGAGCAGAGTTGTAGTGGGGTCTGCTCGTTTACATGTGAAGAGGCACCCCACTGCCTGCAGCATGGCTTCCCTTCTGAACTCTCCTAGGTCTTCTTTTCCTGGCTTGCTTAACTCACTTTTAAAGGTGTATTTGCTAGGCCCAAACTCCCCCGACTTTTTCAAGGGAGAAAATTCTGGACCCTCATGTCTCTAACAGCAGGTGTTAAGGAAGAGATTACGGGTGACAATGTATTCTTTACCTGGTCCCATGCTATCTTGTGTAGCATTTGTTGTCACATTATCATTACTGTAGATTTATTTGCTATTTTCCTCACCCAGGTCCATATTTTCTTGGGAACTTTAACTAAATATTTATTAATATAAATTAGCATTCCTTAATTAATATCCATTCTTTCAGTTAACCTAAACTGGAAATTTGGTGGTTTATTTTAAGATTAGGTATTCCTAGCGACTTTTTATCCAAAGCTCCAAAGTCAGTATTTTAACTGTTATTGCCAGTTAACGCTTTATCAGAAATTTCAGCTGGCAACTTGCAAAAAAGGAATTTTAAACTTGGAAGTTGCCAAAAAGGAATTTTAAACTTGGAAGACTTTTAATATGTTTGTTCTTCTGGGGTCTCCAGAGTGGGGGTTTAGGGGTTCTTTTTAGTTAATGGATCATAATTAATTTTACAAAAACCTTTACTGTTCTTAACAAAATACTTGTTATGTTTAATTATCATCATACCCAAAATCCAGTTATCTTCTTTGCATTCACTGTATTTATCTACATTCAGTTTGTACCCTGAGACACTACCATATTGCATAACAAGGGTCTCTGATTCTATACAAGATTATTCTGTCCCTGATTAAAAAGGTAGCAGTGTCATCAGTGTACAGACCAATTTTGGACTAGGTAAATCCACTTTAATTCCCTGAATGTTCATCTTCCCCCTCGCCATAAATACTAATGATTCCAAAGAGATTGTGACAAGAAGAGCCGAAGAGGGTATCCTTGAAGAACATCTCTTCTGATGTTTATTTGAGGAGACAGACACCCATTTATACTTGCTTTAGCAAAAGATTGTGAGTATATTAGATTAGCCCATCTTACAAAATTGTCTGTAAAACCGAAGACCACTGCAGATTCTAGCAAAAATCTGGGTTTCACTCTATTACGTACTTCTTACTCTAAGATCAAGGAAAAAAAGCTGACAATTCCTTCCTTATCAACAAGCTGAATAAAGTTAACAATATTTTCTGTATTTATAACAATAGATCAACCATGAAGCCAGTTTGTCAGATGATATATACATTTATTTTATTTTAAATACTTCAATTTATTAGTTAAAATCAAATAAAAAACATTTTATTACATATTTATACATATAATTTTAGCAAATTCATAACATTAAGTCACAGTAATATTTGTCATACTACAGTAACTTTCTCTTTTATGTCCTTCCATAACAGACTCTCAACTTACTGTTACCATTCTATCTTTCGATATTCCAGTATTTTTGTACAAATATTTTACAATTTTCTTTTCACTGTGTCTTGTTCTCTCTCTCTTTTTTCAAGTGGGCTAATCTATTTTTGCTCAATATTTACAACAATATAACCATTTGTCACAGTTTTCTTTATATTTCATGTAATTCAACAGTGGCAACCATCTTTTAAAGAAGTTGTCCATATCCAAGTTCTTCATTAGGGATGTTAATTTATCATTTCCTGCATAAACTATTAATTTGTTCAGCCATTCTTCCACATCCAGTGTTTTCTTTTCCAATTCCTTGCGATGAAGATCCTTGCTGCTATAATCATAATACGTTAACCATCTATTTTCTGATTTAATAATTCCATCCATCATATTTAACAGATATAATTCCATTCTCATTTCAGATTTGTAACCAGTTATTTGTCCCATCATTACATTAATACTTTCCCAGAAAGGTTTAGCTAAAGTACATTCCCACCAGGCATGTTCATAGGATCCTTTCTCTTTTTGACATCTCCAACAGATTTCTGGATTATTGGGATACATTTTTGCTAATTTCTTAGGGCATAAATGCCAGCGATAAAACATTTTAATGAAATTCTCCCTTAAGGAGATGTTATAAGTATATTTTTTATTGTTTTTCCATAACTTATCCCATTGCTGTAGCTCTATGTCTTTGCCAATTATTTTCGCCCAAGTGATCATATTATGTTTTACTCTTTCTGTTTCTAGTAAGACATTATACATTCTTTTTATCATACCTTTGTTACCCTTACATAATGAATTCCATATTATACAATTTTGCATTTCAAATCCACCTGGTGCATCACTTTTATATTCTTTCTCAACTTATAAGTAAAAAAAAAACCATTGACATTTTTTCTTTTATTATTCTCTTGATTTCATCCTCTTTTTTAAGTACCTCTTTTTATTATTCTCTTGATTTCATCCTCTTTTTTAAGTAATATACTCGTGTATAAGTCGAGTTTTCCAGCCCTTTTCCTGGACTGAAAAATGCCCACTCGACTTATACGCAGGTCACCACTTATCGGTACCTCCAGTTGCAAGATGACATCGCTTGTTGCTGCTTGTCTGGGTGCAGGGCTTCCCAGGAGGGAGAAGGGGGAACCCCCACAGCTTTCTCCTGGCCTCGGCAGAGGCTGGGGGCGGGGCGCCGGGTTGCTCTTCTTGCAGCTGCAGAAGCCGCTTGTGCTGGGCCACCCCCTCCTGGGAAGTCCATGAGGGCAAAATATATTAGTTGGATTTATATCCTGACCTTTCCCAACCAAGGTCGGGCTAAGTAGCCCTTTCCTAGGAATTATCAGGTCCATCCCCCCTCTCCTTGTTTGTTGAACTGCATACTTAGACTTTAAATTCAGACCAGAGGCGGAGCAAGGGGAAACTGCGCCTGGGGTGTTTGTGCGCCCTGCCGCAGTGTCACCCACCCCCGGAACGCCACACCCCTTCAATGACCCAGCCACGCCTCTGGCACTGCTTCACCCAGGGCATCGCGCACCCTGCTCCGTGGGCGCAACGCCACTGATTCAGACAAAACAAGTACACACATCCCCCCCCTTTGCCATTTTGATACTTTTGACGTTCTTCCTGGAGAGGCTGATGTCTCTGAAACACAGTTCTGCTTGATGAGTCATCAATAATAGGGATGAAGGCAAGAGGGAATGTGCTTTTGTCTGTATATAGGAGACTGAGAGGAGAACTACTATGGAACAGATTAGCACTTCAGATTTCACAACAAGCTAAATTGGTAAAAGCTGTGATTTAAAAACCATTTGAGCTCTTACCAACAAACCACCACAGTTTTTTGGTGAAGAGGTGCAGGCAGGCATTCATTAAAAAAGAGTTTAATCAAATCATGACTTATAAAACTCATTGTCTTGGCATCTGAATGTAGCCAAACTGGCAGCCAATGAAACTGGTGTAAAATTGGCAAGATGGTTCATGTATCTTGTCCCAGTTAACAATATGGCTGCTGTATTCTGAACTTGTTGTACTTTCCAGGTGCTCTTCAAAGGCAGCCTCTTCCATTTATGCTGCCCTTGATGAAGTAGACTGATCAGCTATGATACAATCTTTGTCATTTTTTTCTGACTTTGTAAGGAAGTACTTTATTCTTTTACGGAGTCACATAATGCATTTTCTTCTGTCATCAAATGGTTACAACACTTAGATTTTCATCTCAAGCATTCAGTCACCATGGTAATATCATTGAGATCCCAGAATACTTTATGAGCGAAGGATGTAAAATACAGATAGGCACACACTTTTAAAAATCTGTCAGCTAAAAATAGATGACTGTTATAGTGCCCAGAATAGTGCAAATACATTAATCCTGGAAGAGATTCTAAGAACTAGTCAAATTATCATTCTAAGAACTAGTTTCTAAGAACAAACCAAGTCAAATTACAAATTATCAACTAGCGTAAGTAATGTTTTATAAAATGGTACTATTCTTTCCGTGTGCCCTTGCTCTTTTCAAAAATAATTAAATTTGTATGCTATGTTGTTTTGTTAAACTGCAAAATGTGGAAAGTGTGCATCAACAGCATTGATTTCAGTATCGGTCATGGCAAGGACAGTAATTCTAAAAACACAGTATATTTAACTTTAGTAGACTGACCACAGAATTGGTAGCTATTGCCCCTTGTTCTGTTGTGCAAGCTGTCTCACAAATGGAGAAGTAAATAAATAAACAAAGCATTGGTTTCTGCCAATTTCCCTTCCCCCTTATGGCAACACCCCATGCCGCTGTCCCCCTTTTCCTCGAAGAAATTATTGCAAATAAGAATAATCTGTAAAGGAAGAATCTTAATATTAATTTGTGGCACTGCCTTTCTTCTCCAGGATATGCTCTGGATCCTTCAGTAGATAATTATGATGTTTCTACTAAATATATTGGATCTGTTGAGGAAGCAGAAAAGAATCAAGGTAGGAAATCAGAGTTTGTTTAAATTATCATCTACACTGTTGTATTTAAAATGTCAAGTTTCTGAATGAAGAAAATGTTAGATAAAATAAATAGAATTGTCTTGTTGTGTTTAAGCAGTTTGGGGCTTCTGAACGACTGATACAGTAGGAGTACACCTAGGGCTGCCAAGCAGTAGCTACTACTGTAGCTCTGTGTCTGCTAGTACCTCCTGTGGCTGTCATTCAAAATTATAGGCAAAATTTCTGGCTAAGCTGAATGTTATTGAACCGGCACTGGGAGCCCTGACCATACTCTGAAAGGGAATTTCTGTACGCATTCACATGGGTGGAACCTGTTGCCAGAAATGGGCAAGGTTTGCATAAAGCTTCACTGTTCAGAACAGTGGCAAGGAAATAACTACCAACAGAAAGAAAACTCTCCCTGAAATTGTTTCACAGGTCAGAGAGTGAAGGTGTGCCCTCCTCTCCCTCCCCCCCCCCCCTTTCAAACACACATCCCATTAACAGTTTGGATGGCGGAAAATTCTGACTGCCAATTTTCACATGATACCCAGGGATTCATTTCATTTCAAAATCCTGATGGTGTTTTTAGCCTTTAAAGTGTCATACAGCAAGAAAGGAACCCCTTCTGTCAAAACTTTTGTATGTAAGCTTTACTCCTGTTCAGTGAGAAAGAGCCTTGGAAACAAATGTGTTGTGAGAAATGGAGGCTTAACATTTGAGATCTGGCTACAGCACATTCTGTCAGGAAAATTTCCTACATCTAGCAAGATGGTCACCAGATATGTATGGAAATTGAGGTTGATCCAGCTGAGTTCACTGTCTGTCTTCCTCTTGATCCCGGTTTCCTGGCTCTCTCCATACTTTTGGACTTCTACATCTTATTATTTGCTCCCTTACCACATCTTTTTATTGCATCCTTTACTTCAGGTCTGTGCCTCTTTCGCTTTTCTTCTACAGTCCTATTTAGTTGTCTTGTATTCATGTAGGTATGTTAGTAATATCTGCTAATTATGTGGAATTCTCTTCTTGGGTCCTGGACTCAGTTCCTTTATTGAAGAATGCAAAAAGAAACGACAGGTCTGTAGGCTGCTGACTGTACAAATATGTAACTGAAGCACGGAGCAGAGGGCACTGATTGTTCTGTTGGTTGATGATTTCACAACTACCATTTATTCAGCTCTGGCAACATCTTGTTGGACAAGACTTCTAGGGGCATGTACCTATCCATGGGGGAAAAGATTCTCCAGACATCACAAATTACTTAGCTTTCACAGCCTTATGACAGCCCCGCAGCCACCAAGCAGTTTAAGGTTGGAATGTTATTACTGAAAGTTAAATAAAGCAGCATTGTGATTATGGAAATTTTGAATTTTGATTTGGATTTTTATGAGTATTTTAAAAAGAAGTGGGGTTCTTTAAGTAAAATGTTGCCTACAAGTATAACTTCTTTTTCCTGCTCATAGGTCTGACAGTATTTGAAACTGGGCAGAAGAAAACAGAAAAAAGGAAGAAATTCAAAGAGAATGATGCCTCTAATATTGATGGTTTCTTGGGACCATGGGCAAAGTACATTGATGAAAAGGATGTTGCCAAACCTTCAGAAGTGAGCATTGCTTGTTTGTTTGTTTGCCTTGTATGTGTCGTTGTAGCAATATTGATCATTCCGAAGTACACACAAGCTGGGATCCAAAGAGGCCCTTAAATCTTCTCATATATGCACAGAGGTTTCTGAATTTTCCTTCCAGCTACAGCCCTATAAGCTAATTGACTGGTGCATTGGAGGGTCTCCTAACATCCTGAGTGCAGAATCTTTGGGGAATATTTTTCATTTAAGTATGTCCAATAGACCTGGCCTCCCAGGTGGACCTCAACTCTCCTTCCTTTAAATTCCTGTGTTGGTTGTCTCCTTCCCCTTGTGGTGTCAGTTTAAATCCCTCTTGATGAATCTCCCAGGTTTCTGCCAAACACATTCTTCCCTGACCTTGATAGGTGAAGTCTATCACATACCAGTACGTTGTCATCCAATAAATCTAGCCTGTGGACCCTGAATCCAAACAGCTGCTTTTAGCACCACGAACACAGACAGTAGTTCACCTCCCATTATCTTCTGTTCCTGTCGCATTCCCCTTCCTCTGACAGGAAGGATTGAAGAGAGCACCACCTGTGCCCCCATTCCCTTTACTTCCTCCCAAGAGCTTCATAGTCACCCTTAATACTTTCAGTGGTGTTCACAGCTGTGTCATTGGCTCCCATGTAAGCCATCACAAGTGGGTAACGATCTATTGATCAGCTTTGGGATCCGCTCTACAATATCTGTAATTTTTGCCCCTGGCAAGCAACACACCTCTTATGCCAGGGGGTTAGACCTGGATACAAGATGTTCCATACCCCTCAGCAGAAATTCACCTATGGCCAATATTTTTCCTTTTCCTTCCAGTTCTGTTTCTTTGTATCCCCCCTGTCCTCCTCCCTCTGTCTTCCTGATCCTTCCACTGGCTGTGTTTCCATCTCTGCCACCACCACTGTGAGGACCTGGAATTGATTCTGGAGTGTTGTCTTGCTCAGTGCCTTTGGGGTTGCACTATAGGGTCTTGCTAGGGCAGTCAACCACATAAATCGTACTGGTGTGTATTTGGTCGTCTGTAGACTTTGCATCCTAGTACTTTCCTTTCCTATTGCAGTTCATTGAGCCCTGCTGAGATTTTGTTCCTTGTGGTTAAGTGGGTCCTCAGAAACAGCATGGAGTCTACAGTGGGAAGGGAGAATTTTCAGAAATCACCACTCTTCTATTCTCTGAAGGGAGATTCCATTCTGTTGAAGAAACTGCATGATGGGATATAAATCTCAGTTTTTTTAAGGTCCCCATTTTTGAAAAACAAGAGACACAAAATCAATAAGGCATCAACTCTCCTAGAAACAGCCTGTGATGAGCTCAGGTGCAATTTTTTCACACTGTCTTACAGCAGCCTAAGCAAGAGAGACACATTTTTCAGTAACAGATTTATCACTTTTAGTAAACAAAAAAAGCAGCCTTATGCTGAACCTATCATCAGTATTTTCGTTAAAATACTTTGATCTCAGAGCTTTCCTTACAAGACATGGGGATGAATAGGGCTATCAGTCTTTCACTCACTTTCTCAAGAAATACAATCCCTCATGGTGAAATCCCCCCCCCCCCCAACGTCATTCAAGATTGTAATGTTCTTGAAACAGTTAAAACTCTTGTTTAGGATACAATAAAAGATCTAAGACCATTTCAGCCACATGCACAAAAAATAAACAAACACCATAGTACTGACCTTACTGAAGAAAGCTCAGCTAACTCATGCGTACATAAATTTAATTTTTTGCCAAATCCCCAAAGGAGCAGATAACATATTTAGAAAATCAAACAATGGTTTGCAATAAAAAATACTGCCACTTACATGGAGACAAAATGATAATAATATGAAGAACCAGTCCAACCTTTTACGTGGTTTCTTGGAGCAAAGTTCAGGGTATTCAGTATAAAGTCAACTATTCAGTGGAATTTATGTATGATTAAATTAAGAGTTCCATTCTAACATGTCATGATACAGTGTCCCATTCGTCATCTTAGCATTTAGATGGTGTTTTTGAGTCTACAAGTACATTATATACTTTTATCTCATAGTCTCTGTAAAAGTTCTGTGTTAACCCTGTAGTATGAGCAGGCGGTTGATGCTACGAGAGAAAGTGATTTGACTGGGGTTACCCAGTGAATCTGTCAGTGGAGTAACATTTGAATTGGGGGCATCCCAGCTCTTGAACCCTTGCAATTATCTCTAGTAAGGGATTTTAGCAGTGAGTTATAAACAGCATTCATGCTGATCACTGTGTACAGACCCTAACACTGTACAAGATTAAATCAACCAGTTTCCCCCACCAAGGTGTCTGGGTAGTGAGTGATCCGTGTTTATCAGGGTGACATGTGTATTTCCCAATGCTCATTCTCTGTGGCCATTGACACTGCTGGTTTGTCTGTTTTGAAATGGACTCCCTCCCCCAATCATGAACCATTGAATCAGAATGTGCTGACAGCCATTTTAGGGAATACGTGTGTATGCACCAGTAAATAAAATTTGGAAGTGCAGTCCAAGTGTAGAAGGGAAAAACTTCATAGAAACTGAACAGCACTCTGATTGAGTAAGCTGACCTAAACTATGATTGCTGGATCAAACCAGCTGACTAACTGAGGGAGGAGAGGTCTCTCTGAGAGGGAAAAAATTGAATTGGATTTGGATCTTCATGTTAATATCAAGTCCCTTAACTCTGTGTACGGAAAAAATCTACTCTGAAAGGGTTTCAGTCAGAGAATGAATCTGACCTGAATGTATTGTGTGTCAGCATATGCTAAGAGCAGAAAATACACAGACAAGATAACTGAAAGTTTATTTAGTGGTCAAGGCTGAAGTGGAATAGAGAGAGAGTCTTTCCACAGTGATCATAAATAAAGGGTGTGTGGAATATATCTTCTGGAAGATAGAAAAAGACTATTCCTAGGCCAGATAGAAAGGGAATTATACTCAGTGGAGGATTCACTGTCAGATGTATTAGTAATCTGCTAAAGTTACCTCATGAGGGAGATTTATGAAGAGTGAGTGACTAGCTGTGGAAAGGCTGTATGTGTATTGAGGAAGGGTACCAGCCGGTTAGAACCCAGAGTCTTTTTGAATCCATGTCAGTAACATATAAGAGTAACTCAATACAAAACTGCATCTTCATAAGAAATATAGCATCCAAGAAACTGAGAAACCTTGAAATCTTGATAAAATTATATGCATATGACAAACCAAAGATTGTATATAGTTTTCTCCTGCCTGATTTCAGTTGAAATATCTCTTAATTCCACCTGGTTTGTTCAGTAAATTTTAATTTTGCATGTTGAAGTTGCCTCAGTTCACTAATGCCTTAAGAAGTGGATTTGATTTAAGACAAAAAGAGCCTCTTCACCTTTCTGGAATTCCTTGGACTGAGCAGATCAGCTAAAAACCCTCACGTTCTACCTGAGAGGTACCTCAGTCTCAAGAAAGACGAGAACACCTGCATCCACGGACAGAGAAGGGTGTTGGGTTGCCACAGCTTGTGCGTAGATCCCCATGCAGAACCTATTACTGCGAATGGTTTTTAAGAGCTGAGTCTTGTTGCTAGAGGACTGCTAGAATAAATTTTGCACCTGACTTGTTCTATGGGAAGACACTATGATAAACAAGTAATGATAAATGATTGAGTGTTCCATGTGTATTGATAAATTAGTTGTCTTGCTTTTTATATGCATTTAGCTTTCTTTGTAATATGTGGAACTCACTGTGTGAAAAGTTGACTTACTGCCCAATCCAGAGTAGAGAGACTGAAAGGTGTTTCGGAAGTGACGGGGCCCTAAGCTGACAGAAATGATCTCCCCGGGGTAATTACCCGGCAAAGGGGTAAATCTTCCGGCAGGCAGCTGCTGCAGTCTCCCAGGACACCTTTATGGTGTAGCAGGGGCATTCCGGAGGCATGGCCGGAGATGGAGCCGACATTAGTCAGTTTCCGCCCCAGCATTTTCTCCTGGGATGACAGCACCAGGGGTATGGTCTTATGCCACCCTTTGAGCCAAATGAAGGGCTTTTCAGTGATTCGGAGGCTTTTGTTGTTGTTTTCTGCCTCCTTATACCACCAAAAAGCCCTCTGGAGGTGGCAGGGTGGCACCATAGCAGTGCCATTCCTGACCGCCCCAGGGTTCTGGATTGGGCTGTTCATAATTTGCTAAAGTTTTTGTGTTAAATTGTTTTAAAGGTATCTTTAAAGTTATCTTTTCTAAAGATAACACAAGTATTGTTTTTAAGAAGCTTGTTCAGTGAAGCGTGCTACTTTAGATTTCTCTGTAGAACAAGAATTGTAAAACATAAAATTTGGGTTACTTAGGAAGAACAGAGGGAACTGGATGAAATAACAGCAAAGAGGCAAAAGAAAGGCAAGCATGAAGATGACAAACCTGGAGAGGAAAAGACTATTTTGCATGGTAAGTGCCATCTTCAGCATTTCCAGTTATATTTTCTTGTTCTATTTTCAAATGTTTGCTCACTTGCTCACTTTTTATGTGTTTTGGCTTAAGTACTGTGTGAGAACTTCTTTCAGAATACCATTTAGAAAGACAGAGAAACAGCCTTGTTTGTTTTTGGTGACGTGGGAAAGAATTTGGAGTTAAATTTGGATGGTAGGCAGATTGTGCTATTGGGAACACCGTGGAAATATCATTTTCTTATGTATTCATTGGAAATGTCAATTCCTAGTATTTTAATTTGGCAGCTTCCTTTGCGTAGTTATTTCTACCACACAAATAGCTCAGATTTTTACTTCTATGCACTTCTTGTATTATAGATAAATCTTATAGATAAATCTCTTCATATTTTCCAGCAGCAAAGGTTTGTGGCAAACATGTTGCCCACAAAAGCTTGAAATTGTAGCTATCTTATGATTTCAGGGCAATTCACAGTGATCGGGAGGGAGAGCGTCTTTACTGTTCCCTGCCCAAATATCATTAGATTTTTTTTCTACCTCATGCTTCTCTGTCTGTGTCACTGTACCATACCAGGCTCATTTTGCTCAGCATATTTATAACAAATTCAATTGTTATAAATGAATTTGTTTTACATTGATAAAAAAGGAAAATGAGTTCATTTACAATTGCAACTCGTTATAAATGTGCTGTGATTACAAATACATTACAAATAAAACTTTGAGCTAAATGCAGTTTGTGGTGTTAGTTTTGTCATCAGACAGAATTTTCCATTATTAGAAATCCATGCATGCTCTCCTTGCAAAGAGTCTCATTACCAGGCAACTTTTTAATTGCAATCAAAATCAAAACCAGACTTAATGGCAGCCTTCTTGCTACAGAGTTGAATATTGTATGCATGACCACATAGCCCCAGCCATATTTGACTGTGAAGATTTAAATTACTACTTTGAGGATGTGGACAAAGCAGCCAGAGTTTAATACTCTGATTATGAGACATGTTTATACTCTGTTCCACAGAAAGATGATAGTAGGGTTGTATATTCCTCGGCAACAGAACAAAGTATGCCGGACCTTCTTTGTTGTAGTATGCATCGCCCTGCTCCCCCTGTCTTTTTGAAAGTTGTTCAATGAACTATAAATCCTGTTGTATCAAAGCACTGTCTTCAGTAATGCACAAAACAATGGTTTTGACAAAGGCAGTGTGTCAAAATGAATGAAAATTCTCATATTTGTTTGGGACTATATTTTAATGTGGAAGCATACAATTTTCTAAATCATTGCACCTCAACTGACCGAACTAGTATCTTTCTATGGAATATAGTATAGAAGGTAGATGGTCTAATATTTAAATTGGATAATATTGTATACCCTTGACCTGCACTGCTTCTATCTGGGGTGGGCGTCCTCTTCCACCGAGCGTTCAGCTTTGGGAGGGACGCATATGGAGCAGTGAGGGAGGTAGGGGACACCCACCTAGCCAGCCAGATCAGCCAAATCAACTCTGGCAATCAGCGGGGTGACAGATGTTGCAGCCAGATCACCCCCATATCCAATTGAATAGTATTTTAGAGAAAATCTTACAGAATTCTACTTTTTACCTGACTTCTTTTTCAGTCAAAGAGATGTATGACTACCAGGGGAGGTCCTACCTTCATGTCCCTCAGGATGTTGGAGTTAACCTGCGTTCACCTGTGCCCCCTGAGAAATGTTACCTTCCTAAAAAACAGATTCATGTGTGGTCTGGGCACACAAAGGTAACCTATGATTGAAACTAAGTTTTCCCTACTTTGTGCATGGTGTGCATGCTGTCTAACTTGGTTCTGTCATTATAATAATGGATCCAGCCCCTCCCAAACTTTCTAGTGTTTCAGCACATGTCCTTGCACAAATTGCAGCACAGCACCCATCAGTTTTAATTACTTCAGCTGCTGGGTGAGACATACAAATGAAAACATACAGTCCTGACTATGACATTATATTTGAGCTGATGGGTCATTTCATTAGTATTGGCATTTGTGCTGTTAAGAACTGTGCTGCATGACGTTGTGCAATATTACTTGTTTCTGAAGGTGATTTTTTCCAAATAAGAACAGGTGTTTTGAACAAGGTTTAGCTCCTGTTTCTAGCCTAGCCTTCTCCAGTTCTAAATATTTCTCAATGGAAGCTTCTCTCAAAGCCATTGGTATTGATCCAGACACCCAGTTTTCAGGAGCAATCTGTGCACAGACATCTGTGATGTTCGTTTAGCTTTTCATGCTATCATAAGATGTGTAAAGTTAGAATTTATTATTCCTCTTTTTTTCCTTTCTGTTTACTTCTACAATTCTCAGGGTAGCTTATACAGTCATGGCTGTGCTGGGGCACACAGGTGTGAGTCTGCTAATAATGTGTGAAAAACCTTTGCTGTATTTAGAACTTTAAATATTTGGTTTCACAGACTATGTAGGCCATCATTCTTTTTTATCCCCCACTGTATAACTTCAGTATACAAAAAAAAAGGTCCTTCACTGGGTTTTGAGTTGTTTGCCCCTAATCCAATCAGCATTTCAATGCATGGAACCACAAAAACTGCTATTTAATCCCCAGGTATTTTATTTATGGGCCATAAATCGCTATCAAGAGTTCCTGTTAGGGAACTGAACGAATGAAGGTGACATGCGTCTCATCATTCTTTCACAAAGTAATATGTTTTGCTTTGGAAGCACTCACTATATGGTTTATAGAACCATAACACTTTTTGGAGTGTTTTATGTTGTAAATATTTCTTTGAGACTTTCTTGGGGACCCTGAGAAATTCTGTGGTGACTTGTTTGATATAAACATTTTTTCCTGGGACCAATATTCCTCAGCACATGTTGTTATACTGGTCATTTTGGACCCATTGTCAAGTGTGTTTTCATGTAATATTCTTGCCGTTAATCTGTTCAGAGAACAACACTAACCCAAAGCCACAAAATTACAGAGTTCTGGGCATGGTGTTTTCTTCAGTTAGATTTGGAATACCTGCTCGGTAGGTATCTCCTGCTGTTCCTGGATGTTCCATGAAGCAAATTATCCTGGAGTTAGCTCCTGCTCTTAACCAGCTTGTTCTAAAAAGCAGGATAAAAGCAAATGCTGTACCAGAACATTAGCAGGGAAGAGAGCTCAGTCCTATAAAAGGATGATCATGTAGTCATTCTTAATTCGCATGGTGTACTCTCTAGGCAGGTACAACGCTATATGTTTGATTCCTCTTTATAGTTGCAATAATATCATCAATTGCCACATGTGAACTAAGTTTACAGCTATTGTGGTTGTGCCCCCAGGATTAATTTTTTTTAGCAGAATTGGCAGTCATCCACAAATGATAGAATTATTTTATAGAATTTTATAGCAACCTGATAGAAAGTGTAAATGTCGTGGTCATGGTGTTCAGTTTCACTTTTTTAAATTTCAAAAGGGTGTCAGTGCTGTCAGACTGTTTCCTCTTTCTGGCCACCTGTTGCTGTCTTGTTCGATGGACTGCAAAATTAAGGTAAGCTCCTCGGAAATAATGCAGTCACTAGCTTATACACGTCACATTGACTTTTGGGCCCTTAACTCCTTTGTTTTGACGCCAGTTCAGTTGTTGGCTTTGTGTTGTTCTGGAATGATGTGTAGGCTCATCCTGGAAGTCAGCGCATTTTTACAACTTAGATTTTTGGTTTGTTATAAAACAAATGTGTGTGTGCTTAAGTGCTGTGAATCCTGTGAATTAATGACCTCCAAAATGTTCTGTTGTTAACTTAGATCTTAACTTTGATCTAGAAATCAATTATTTGTCTTTTTGGCAGTCCACAGTATCTGTAAAACCCTCCTCCACCATCATATTTCCAGTGAGTTAACTTTCTTCCAGGTTTCTTCATTGTCCAGCTTTTATTTATTTATTCATTCATTCGACTTAATAAACCGCTCTCCCCCGAAGGGCTCAGAGCGGTGTACAGATCAATAAATAACAAAAAAAACACATTGAAGAATATCATTAAAATACATAAAACCAATAAAATCAGTAGCAGCAATACAGCCCACCCACAATTTGGTGGATGGCATCCGGTCCTAACCCTGGGAGGGGACTGGCAAGTTGTCGAAGAAAACAGATGGTACAGAGGGCATTATGTGAAATATTATGGTATGAATTATCTTGATCTTGGTCTCCAGAAATACATCATTACACTCAAGCATCTTTTCTAGCTCTTTCAGGGCTGTCTTTCCCAGTCTCAGTCTCCTTGTGATAACCTTGGTTGCAATCTCCCCTTTGGTTGATGATGGAGCCAAGGAACAGAAAATCTTTAACAATCTCTTTATGATCTTGGGCCAGTCACACACCCTCAGTCTAATGTACCTCACAGGCTTGTTACGAAAATATGGAAGAGAGGAGAATGATGTAAGCTTCATTGGGTCCACTTGGGGAAAAAAGCGGGATATAAATAAAGTTATATATGTATACATATAATTTATTTTATTTTCATATTTATACCCCGCCCTCCCTGTAAACTGTATTGAATCCCCACTGGGGAAAAGTGTGGGGGTATAAATGAGGTAATAAAATCTCTTACATCCCAATCCTGAGCCCTCGGCAGCCAGTTCCGGTGCTGCACCACCCTGCTGCTTCCAGGGACTCTTCAGTGGTGCAGGAAGGCAAAATGTGAAGCACAACCATCCTGCCACTGAAAAGCCCTCCACTGGGCTCAGTAGGCTTACGCCACCCAAAAGGGTGGCATAAGTCCATGGTCTGGGCTGCTTCATACCTGAAGGCAATGCCAGGGTGAAAGCTGATAATGTAAGTCACACTTCCCAAATGCCTCTACTACTCCAGCAGAACTGGCTGGGGTTCTGACGCAGTGCTCAGAGCTGTGTTGGGGCATCCCAAGAGGCTGTGATGACCACCCTCAGATTTGCCCCTCTGCCGAACTTAGTGCCCCAGGGCAGGCATTTCCACTGGCATAGGGCTGCATCACCTTTACAATTCCCTTAAGACCCCCTCCAGATTGGGCTGTTAGTATAACATCTTGCATGCCATACAGCTTCTGATACACTGGGAACTCAAACCTGGTTTCTTAAAATGTATAAACTAAGTGAGACTTACAGCTTCTTCATTTCCATATATTGATTTGTGTTCCACCAGCATTTAGGTAAGGAGAGTAAGGTGATTTTGTTCTTTATTAGCTTGAATTGCTTTTGAGATGAATATAGAACCTAGGTCGTAAACATCTGCTTCTGAATATATTTTTACTTGGCATTAACCAAAAATTGTTTGTACAATTACACATTTAAATAAAGGCTTGCTGCTAATAATTTTTGTTTGTTTTTTCCAGCTCTGGGAAGTTTATGGTGAACGAAGATGCTTACGAACATTCATTGGTAATATCTTCTAATTACCTTAAATAGAAGAAATTTTTATTTGTTTCAAATGTTAGAGTGATCTCATTTTATGATGGGGCCAGACTTAAAACGTGTGCCTCAAGTGAATCATCTAGAAAACATGAGTGCATTTAAGAATAAGGACTAATGGTAGCTGAAAGCCTTGCGGGACTTTGAGTTTCAGACAGATTTGGTACAGTGCAGTTTGGAGTTGGCACACTTGTGTCTGAGGGAAAACACTGCAATGAAAGTGTCTTTAAATGGGAGCTGCATTTCACTTATAAACTACGTGATTTGTCTCAGCCTTTAGAACTGTACATCAAAATATTATGTGAATGTATCGCATAGTTATTCAGGGTCCATACTTAAATTAGGTAAGTTGATAAAATTTGTATCATAAATGGTGACTGACTGTAAAACCGTAATACTATTCTTAATTGTATTGACTAACTAGAGTGCATGACTTTGTCGCATTGAAGTAAGAATTGGGCTGAAGCAATGGGAGGCGAGATTCGTAGCCACAAGTCTCATCTGAGTGCAGATGGGAGGGTTCTACCATTTAGCCATAGGTTTTTCTGTTACCCTAGGAGGGCAGTCTTCACTTTAACTGGGGGGATTAGCTGCAGGGACAGTGTGAGGTGGCAGTTGGAATCAATAACATTTGTATACCAGGATAATCCTGGGTGGGAACTCTCAAGACAGTTGTACAATTAACGAACTGTGTTTTATAAATAATAATTATTGAAAACAAAGAATATATATTTAGGCATGAGCACACACATGCAAAACATAAACTGGGATGACTAAGAGGAAAAAGGGTGGAAGTTGGATAGGGTTTCAGGGATGGGTGATAGTTACCAGCAATGTCCAGTGAAAGCCGTACTGAAGGAGAAAACAACCAGTATTTCTGGGGTTCCAATAAGTGTGGTTCTAACAAGAAGATAGGAGAAGCTTAATGAGTCATCGGGACCCAGAAGAATGCCTGGACTATTCTCTTGAATATTGATTGATTGCAGGGATAGGTGCAGAAAGGATAATTAATAGCCTTCACAGAGGGCTGATTGAGTTACCTTACGGTGACACAAGGGGAATTAGCTAATCCAGGCATACCTTACGGCCAGGCAAAAAGTTTAGCTGCCAACTGCCTTCCTGTTCAGGCTTGACACACAGGATAATTCCAAACTTCTCAGAGCGGCATCTGTTTTGTGCGGAGCAGCGTCTTGCTCTGATGCCCGTCTTTGGTTCCCATATCTTAGCAGGAGGAGGGGTCCGGTTTCTGACATTTCATCCTCCTCAGAATGTAGAAGCTAGAACATTGTCTAAGGAGATGCTAGGCAATCCTGCTCAGGTTCCTTATGTTCTTGACTGATCTGAAACTCTTTGAAATATTTTCCAAACTAGGGGTTATTATGAAGCACCAGCAACCCTTCAAACCCTTGACTTCATGCTCTGTGAAAAAAATCTCTTCACAAAAGCCCTGAGAAATAAAAAAAAACCCTTGGGATTTTTTCCCTTATAACCAAGGGCATTTAAAGGTGGTAATGAGATATGTTTAGATGGGTGAACTATTTTGCTGTCTTCGTTACCACCCTGCTCCCCCTCCCCACAGCAGCACTTCTTCCTTTTGAAGTGGAAGCCCTTCTTCAGCTGTAGACTTAATGAAGGCACATTAAGCAGTTGTGGAAGTGGCCTTTCACCTCAGGTTTCTAGGACACAAAGAACCTGCAGAGTGGAAAAATTGCTGCTCAAAATAGAACTTCTGTCGCATTTCTTCACAGTCATATTTTTAGACCTTCCTTTAATGAGAATTTTTTTAGCCTCCGTAAGCACATCCACTACTGAATCAAGAGCTTCTCGGGCAAAAAGGTGATGCCTGTGGTGCGGCCAGTGCTGGATGGGGAACTGTGTTCTCAGCATAGACCAATGGTTCAATGAATCCATCCCGCCATGAATCCATCCCACACTTCTCCTCTCCAGAATGTCCCTTGGCCTTCATATTACCAGTGACAGATAGTTTGATTCCACTTTTCTTCTCCTACTTCTGTTTCATTTGATAGGGCATAGTAAAGCTGTTCGAGATATATGCTTCAACAATGCTGGGAGCCAGTTTCTCAGTGCCGCCTATGACCGATATCTTAAACTCTGGGATACTGAAACAGGTAAATGTGCCTCCATTTTGTAAATAGCAAAAAATATAGCTATGGAGTTGCAAAATCTTATCCTGCAGATCATGCAAAATTTAACTCTGGAATGACCATTCACTCTCCAAGCAATTTAGCTTTCTGTTCCTCTCTCACCATGCATTATTTGTCCTAACATATCTAACAGTTTAAAGGTTACTATCTGAGTAAGATTTTAAAAGTCTTCTGCTCAGAGAACAGGTTTTTTAAATCACCCAGCACAGGTCCCATAAGTCCAAGCCTGCCTGTACATAGAATGGAAAAATACGTGAATATATCTCAGTGAAAAAATATTTGAATATATCTCAATCAGGTTAACAGAGCAAGGCAAAATCTCCTATTAGATGGGATGTTTTTGGATCTTACTGACACATGTGCACATGGGAGCATGTTAAATCTAACCAGCAAAAGCACATGGCAATATTTTGGAATCGTTAATATAGACAGGTAACTCGCATATTGATGTGGGATCATTGGAGCTCAGCTAAATAGTCGGGGAAAGTACACACCGTGATCTTTAGCCAATGTTTCTGGGAAATCAGTTTTCTTTATATGGTCATTAATCACTAATCTAGCCATGATTTTTAAAGGGTGGAGGAGCCAAAAGGGGTCAGTTTCTCATTTATTGGGTTAAGCCAAGTTGGAGTATAGGGATCAGTCGTTAAGCTGTAAA
The DNA here is from genome assembly GCF_021028975.2 of Sphaerodactylus townsendi. Taxonomy (NCBI): domain Eukaryota; kingdom Metazoa; phylum Chordata; class Lepidosauria; order Squamata; family Sphaerodactylidae; genus Sphaerodactylus; species Sphaerodactylus townsendi. The sequence goes on along the minus strand of NC_059425.1, from coordinate 121,792,059 downwards.
GAACATTGATTGTGGATGAACAAAAGTTGGATTCTAAATCTGAAGGCTGCTAGCAAGGCCAGATTTGTAAGTGATATGAGGCCAGTTTGTAATGTGAGTTCCGTAGAGGATGTGGATGTGTTGAAAGGCGTCCCAGTCAGTGGCTTGTCTTTCTCTTTAGGACAGTGCATTTCAAGATTCACCAACAGAAAGGTTCCTTACTGTGTCAAGTTCAATCCTGATGAAGACAAGCAAAACCTATTTGTGGCAGGGATGTCAGATAAGAAAATTGTTCAAGTAAGTTGGGCATTTCATCGACTTTACATAATTTTCTAATGAAAAGTGAATTTGCCATTATACTAGAAAGCCTTCATGACATCTAAAATAATCGTAGACTGTTTCCTCTAATGCTAGAAATCCAGGCTCAAATACTGGTTCTTCTCTTGCAGGAAATTTACAAAGTGATGTTTATCAGTTGCATATTGCTGTGTGAGGAATATAGAGAACTGTATTGTTCTGCTTATCTTACAGTGGGACATTCGAAGTGGAGAAATCGTACAGGAGTATGACAGGCATTTGGGTGCTGTCAACACCATTGTGTTTGTGGATGAAAACAGACGATTTGTCAGCACGTCTGATGACAAGAGTTTGAGGGTCTGGGAATGGTAAGTGGAGCTCCGTACCTGATGCTGGTTGGGCGAGTGGAAGGATAAAACTGGCCAATTCAAATTGGGGTAGTGGAATACATTGTTCTTTTACTCACTCCCCCCCCAAATATGCTCATGATGGCATATACATATAAATTGAGTTTCGACTGCTGTCTTCTGAGTTTGTTAAACAAATGTGCAGACTGTGTTTATTTGGCTTTTGTGCCTTCAAAACTAGTGCAGATGTAGCAGCTCAGCATTTAGTTTAAGACTGCAGATCACATTCTATCTTCCTCTTCCTTGCACACTTTCAACTCCATCCATGGACCTGCTCAGCTTTGTAGCCTGATTGAGCTTGTATTTGCTGTTAGGTGATCAGAGTAAGCTTATAGCCAGAATGAACAGTCATGAGATGATAATGCCCAGCCACAGAAGGAAGGGAGCTTGCAGCACCACTTTTTATTCCCTAAACTTATCAGTCCTCAGATGAAATCTAGCATGAGTTCTACTGTTAAAAGATGATGGAAAGTAAGGAGAATGCGTTCCAGTGTCAAATTAGGTCCAAACATTGGGATCAGTCAGCACAAAAAGGCCAAGGTGTTTTCACTTCCAGGGTAGAAACTGGAATGTGGAGATACTTCTGGTGGTCAGATCTCTTTGAAATAAATTTGAACCATTGCATTAAGTTGCTGTCTTGGTTGGCCATTGACATTTAGGAAAGCGCGCCACCTGCTGGCTCATCAATCCCAGTTTATGACCTCTGTTTAAAATGCGAGGTCTTGCTGTAAGATGAGAAGCAAACAGACTTGCAATTTGCAGCAGTCATTGTGACATCGTTGGGATCGTGTTCTTGGAAAGAGTGCTGTAAATCAGAACAGCCAGATGTTTTTGCAACTGGAAAAGACATCAGTTGAGCATGCTACTGATACAGGTCTACAGGGTAAGGGGTTTTCCCCTCCTTAAGTGTCATAGCCTATAAAACGAAGCCATGCCTGTTTTTTTTCTAAGGGCTGGTAGAATTCAGCTTTAAAATATACTCTATGGAGGCTAAATATAAAGTTCAGAATGAAAATCGATTGATGTTTTTGCCATAATTACCAAAGAGGATTGTAAACATTGCAGATTCTTGACATTTTAAAAGTGGAATAATCTTTTTAAAGCTTGAAGTGTTGAAATAGGCCAAAAGACCTGGAAACAGTTTGATTACCTTGGATTTATATGATTGCACAGTTATATGAACAAAATTAAACCGCAATTAACCTTCGTGAGAGCATTTACACTCCATCCAATTTGATGTTAATTTGATATATGTAAATATTATAGAGGTTAATGTAGCTGCATAATGAATGCTTTCTGCATTGTTAAGTCTTCAGTGCCACACACTGAAACTGGTAAGAACATCAAGCCAATATTCTGAGCCAGCAATCACAATCACCAAGAATCTCTAAAGCTTTAGTCAACCAAAATGACTGCCTTGAGCATTATCACAGTATGAATGAAAATTCAAATAGAAGGTCTTGTAATCTTGGTGCTTTACAGAGGCATTTCAGCATTCAAAAATCTTTTAAGGTCTCTTTTACGTGGGGCCAGTCTTCTGTCTAGGTTTCCTTTTCTCGCATTGGCCATGATTAACCTGCTCCTTCCTCCCAACCCCCTCACACAGCAGCACTCACAGAGAAGCTCTCCAACGACAGAGATCAATTCCCCTAAGGGTTGCCACTCCAGTTTGGGCAATTCCTGGACAGTTTGGGGGTAGACCCTTAGGAAGGTGAGATTGTGAAGGTATGAGGTAAAGCCCCTATAGCAGAGTAGCACAGTACATTGGAACGCAGTAGGAAGTCAGACGCACACAGCATCTCAGCTTCACAGAAGCGGTCCTACTTTTATTTGTTCACAAGTATAGCTCACACAGACAAAGTGCTCCGCCAGGCAGTGCGAAGACAAGTGTCTCACAGACCTCCGTACACTGCAGCCTTATATTTGGTTTACTGGCCAATCACAGTTCTTTGCCAATTAAACACAGAATGAGGCTGTGTCATGTGATACCTGTCAGTTAGATTTTGATGATCAGACACCAGTTATAACAGTGCTCTGACAGAGATTTGGGGTGGGAAGCAACCTCAACAAGGTATAATGTCATAGAGCAGCCTACAAAGCAGCCATTTTATCCAGGGGAACTGATCTCTATCATCCCTGTCAGTTGTATTTCTGAGTGATCTCCTGCCCTCACCTGGATATTGGCAATGCTACCCTGTTTCCCCGAATATAAGACATCCCCTGAAAATAAGACATAGTAGAGGTTTTGCTGAAATGTGAAATATAAGGCATCCCCCAAAAGTAAGACGTAGCAAAGTTTTTGTTTGGAAGCATGCCCAACGAACAGAACACAGAAAAATAAGACATCCCCTGAAAATAAGACATAGCGCATCTTTGGGAGCAAAAATTAATATAAGACACTGTCTTATATTCGGGGAAACACGGTAGTTCCCGGGAGAAAATGGCTGTTTTGGAGGGTATTATAGTCTTCTGAGGTCCATCCCCTCCTCAAACCCCTCCCTCCCCCAGGCTCCATCCCTCAAGGAATTTCCCATCCTGGAGTTGATAAACCTATCGTTTTTATCCTACCACCACCTCTGCAGCCACTACCCTGGAAAACTATGGTCTTTTCCACAGTGGGGATCAAAACAGCTTATACCAGTCTCCTCTCCACCTTTTTATATGCCCAACAAACCCATTAAACATGTAAATGGTCCCAAATCAACCAGTGAGCTTTCACAGCAAGATGGGGATTTGAACCTGGGTCTTGTATGCCCTTCTCTGGAGCTCTAACTGCTACACCACGCAGGCTTTCATAGGGTGGTTGCTGTTGTTCGGTAGCAGGCAGGCCTACGGTTGCCAACCTCCAGGTGGGACTGGGGATTCCCCAGAATTATAACTGAACTCCAGACAACAGAGATCTGTCTCCTGGAGATAATGACTGCTTTGGAGGATGGAGTGCATGGCATTGTGCCACGCTGATACCTCTTCCCTTCCCCAATCCTTCCCTCCTCAAACTCTTCCACAAAATCTCCAGGAATTTCCCAACCTGCAGCTGAGCAATGCTGGCTCCAGTGAGTCTTCCCTCAAAGGCAAAAATAGGCCTGGAAAAGCTCTGTCCCCTCCCCTTGTTTTTTACAGACAGAAACTGAAATCTGGAATCTGGTTGCCTAGCAACAGCCACTGAGGGAATCTGTTGCTTCTTTTGTCATATTTGGATTTTTTAAACTCCACAATCTTTTTTTTTTAGATTTCAGATTTTTTTTTTGCAAGCCCTTTGTAGAATGGTCAGTTTTGCTCATTCCACAGTTCCATTTAAGCATCCAAAGATTTGGCCAATTTAGCTATTAGAATGTAATTGTTCAGTATTTTTACCACAACCAACCTTGCAGTGATCTATAAGAAGTGGCCTATTGGTTGTTACTTATATTGAAGATGAGATCTAAACCTCAAGACCTAATTTATTTGAACCCAAGATTCCCTTACCTTTATTTTAACTAATGTGCAGGTAAGGAAGATCTACCGATCTCCCTATTTGGCTGTTAGCTTTTATACACAGAGGAAAAGGAAAGAACCTATGAGCTTAGGGTGACTGTTATGGAGAAGAAATGTCTGGGAAAGCCTTTAGATATTCCTTGCAGTTTTCATACAATGAATATGAAACTTCTCTTTAATATTCGTCTCAGAGTAGCCTACTCTGAGGCTGATATTCTATTCTGTTTCCAACGAGAAACCTGAACCCAGTTTGTGTCTTGGGGATGCAAATCTCAATGTTAAAGCAGGGTGAAAATCATAAGCAAATCTGGCTGTCTTCTTTTAATTTTAAATGTATCTTCCTGATCAAATAAGTGAGATGTACTATGATTCAGTTATCATTGCAAAAGGGAGACAGGGAGCTTTGCAAAGACTGGGGCTGAGTTGAGCTGAGTTTTTCTCCCCATAGAAAGTTACAAGTGAACAGAGCTTGACTCAGAGCTGTGTTGAATAAACTCTGTGTGATGCCTGTATTGATCTTCAAGAAACAGCAACAAAATGGCATTGAATTTCACCTTTTTCTGAACATGTCAAGACATAATGTCCTGAGAACCATTTATCAAGCAGGCGACATTATCAAAGTTCATGGCACAAAACAAAATATAAAACTAGATGTTGAGGAGGAATAAGAAAATGATTCTGCAGCGCTGAACAAATTCAGGTACACACATATCAAAAGAATTTTTTTCCAAGTCTGACATTATATGGTTTGGTCTTAATAACTCCTGGGTTTTATTTATGGAGCTAGAAAGCCACTTTCAGAGGTTGACAGTGAGATTTCCAGGTCAGGTAGGCTAGGTGGATGAAGCAGGTCAGTTCTGGGTTGTGAGAGTGTAACCGGGGGAAGAAGTCAGCACAAGCCAAAAGAGAGGTTGGAGCAGGCAGCAAAGAACTTGTATAAGAGGCTCTTCTTATTGGAGAAGAGGGAAGCAGTTGAAGCATCTGAGTTCAGTCTTATGCAATTACTCCAGCCCATTGATTTTGGTGTGTTGAGCCTGGAATAACTGCACAGGATTGCACTGAAATTGATTATCACATGCTGCTGTACCTGTTTGTTAGGTCTTCTGAAGTAGTTGAGGGCTACTTAAGAAACCATTCGTGGACATGACAAGTAGCCGTGTCCAGAACTGTCCATACCGTTGTCCAAAAGATGTTCTTTATATTGAAGCATGAGACAAAGGGACAGATTAAAAGAAATGCTTGTTAAATATGACCAAGTTAAACACTAATGGGCTCCCATGCAGAAAGTCTGTCAATTGTATATTGTACTTTTTACCATCAGTTCTTGGTTTTTAACAATGGGAAATTTATGCAGCTCAGTAGTGTTGGCAGTATATTGTCAAAGGCTTTCACGGCCAGATTCAACTGGTTCTGGTGGGTTTTCTGGGCTGTGTGTAACAGACTTCCCTCTGAGATACACCTCTGAAGATGCCAGCCACAGATGCAGGCAAAACGTTAGGAACAAGATCCACCAGACCACAGACACACAGCTGGGAAAACCCTCCAGAACCAGTGTTGGCAGTGTTTGTTGCTCATAGATGTCTCTTCTTTTACAGGGACATTCCAGTAGATTTCAAGTACATCGCAGAACCAAGTATGCACTCAATGCCAGCAGTGACTTTGTCTCCAAATGGTAAGCTAGCACATGTGTCTTGCTTATTAAGTTCTTCTTGTAATGCTTTATATTTTACATGTGGATTCTCCATATCCAGAGTGTAAATATGGCAGAACAACTTGTTTCGGCATACAGCCAGTGAAGTGTAGTTCCCTTCCTACTACAGTATGTGTACTTGGTAAACTCACAAGTATGCTTGTTATTGGAAAGGACATTTTAAAATATATTAGCCTCTGCCCTTGTCCAGCACCTAGGGAAGAGTGAGGAGATCTTCTGAATTCTCACTGAGACTTGTAAAATTGTAAGACTTCTTAGAAACTCAGGTCAAAATCAGAACAATGTGGAATTTCTCCAGCGTGGAATTGAACCTTCAGCAGGTTCAAAGTGACATAGGTGAGTTCCCCCCCCTCCCCCCCAGCGTGTTTGGAGCACTTTCAGAGATTAACCTGATGTTACATGGAAAGATTCTGCCACTCCAACAAGGTCAAGCACACACTTTGGTTGTCTGCCAAAAGGTGAGGCTCCCTGGTTATATCTTTTGTACGCTTGTGCTTTTCTTCTGAAGTGGTTATGTGCCACCAACAATGTTGTTTTATCCTTGTTTAAAATATTAGTCTTCAGGAAAAAATTATTAACAGCCTCTTTGGATGCTAGAATTTTTGGAGGAATACAAATGTACAGTGGGTCTGATTTGTCTTTGAGTAGAGGGAACAGTGCTCTAGTCATAATGTCCAGTAAAATGCTGTCTTTATCTACCTTCTTGTCTGTCAGTCCCATCACAACATTTTTCTCTATGCTAGCATCCTTCATCTTCACTTCATGTTACCAATCTTGAATCTCATTAACCTTCCCCACCCCACCCCTCCCCTGTATTAACGCTGATTTCCTTCTATGCAGTAGGTTCTTTGGCATATCCAGGGAGGGCCAACCTAAGGCACTCCAGATGCTCATGGACTACTATTCCCATCAGCCCCTGCCAGCATGGAGCGCCATAGGTTGGCCACCACTGGCATATGCATTTTCAGCATTGCCTCTGAAGTTAATGGATTTAGTTTTTATTTATTTATTTATTTATTTATTTTTTAATCTTATATACCGCCCAACCCCCGAAGGGCTCTGGGCGGTGAACAACAGTAAATTACATATAGGTTTTAAAAGCAGCAGTTAAAAGCAGCAGATAATAACAACAATGCCCGCAATAGTACCAATTAAATGCTCCCAGAAGGGGAGGAAAAAAGTGGGGCCCATAGGTGGTAATGGCCCGAAAAGCAGGAGGGTGGAGGGGGCACTTTCAGTGCTTTCTTTTTTGTATGGTTAGAATTGGTTTCAGCATTACAGTTGAACCAGCAGTGCTAGAGAACTTAGTAGGTTATGTTGTATGGGATTGGGTCAGCCGAGTTTGTGTATTTTGTTGCTTTGACATCTTTTAATAGAGAGACACTTAATTATTCAATACATGGTGAACATCTTTAGTGATTCTAATCATTCATGAGCCAGAATTGTAAAAATCTAGTGCAGGAATGTATTTTAAGGAAGCTAACCTCTGCATTGATATCTTTAACAGGAAAATGGTTGGCGTGTCAATCGATGGACAATCAGATTTTGATTTTTGGTGCTCAGAACAGATTCAGACTAAATAAAAAGAAAATTTTCAAAGGGCATATGGTGGCAGGCTATGCTTGTCAAGTTGATTTTTCACCTGACATGAGGTATGTTTCTTGTCCATAAGCTTGGTACATAAAGTTCACCATTCCCATCCTTGTTTTCAAATCAAGCATGATGTTCTGTCATGGCAAGCTGTGTGTGGGGTTGGGGGGAGGGGAATCTTTGTGTAAACTACCCAGCTTATATACTGGCCAGGTTTTTCATGTATTTAGCAAAATCATTTGCTTTGGGAGTGGGTTAGACTTCCTGGCCATGGGACAGGGATAGGGATTACAGAGATAGACAGGTAACCCATGCTTTCCATACAGTTGCCAAATCAGCAACCTGGTCATGTGCATATCTTTTCTCAGCACACTAAGAATGGAGACTATTGGAATTAGCATAATGTGCTACAAAAACTGCATAACAATCTGTGTAGAACAGGAAGTGGGGTGGAATTTCTGAGATGCAGCGATCACATATCTTTCCCTGCCCCCAAAAGTCCTTTCTGATCCCAGGAAAATGTATTCCTGAGATTGCAGGACTGGCATGAACATATAGCCAGGGGGAGGGCAAAATTGATCTCTTCTGCCATCAGCTTAGTAAGGACAGATGATGATTTTTGTGCCCCTCCCCCTCTCCACTTGCAGCATCCTGCCCACATGCTTATCGAAAATGTGATTTTGCAGTGGTGAACTTCTGGGCAGAAGGAGAAATGCGGGAAAAATCCTGACGGATCATAGGAACCTGTCCACTGTTAATATTCTATTAGAATTTGTTTTCTTCTGCTTTTTGCGTTAAAACATGCTTAGTTTTGATTTCAGAGCTCCTTCCAAAAGAATCTTTAAAAACATGGCTTACTTTCTTTTTTAAACAGCTATGTGATATCAGGAGATGCAGATGGGAAGCTCAATATCTGGGACTGGAAGACAACAAAACTTTACAGTAGACTAAAAGCCCACGACAAAGTCTGCATTGGCGCAGTGTGGCATCCACACGAAACATCCAAGGTGATCACATGCGGATGGGATGGCCTCATTAAACTCTGGGACTGAATACTGTGTGCTGAATTATGTGCATACCGTTTTGGAAACGTTCTAACCAAGATTTGGTGTGGAAGAATTCCCTAGTGAGGATTGTGTCCTGTCAGAATCTGAAAATGGCCACATGAAATGCACTGAAGTGGGAGGCTCTGGATGATTTTTAGCTCTTTCACATGGAATTAAACCGGAATACTTCTCTAGGATTGTTTAAAGAAGCTGAAATAAAGATTCAGCACACTTTGCTCAGTTTTGTAAGTGCACAGTTTGTAAGTGTAGAGCTTTTCATATCAGCATTACATAGTAATGTACCTGTTTATAAATACTACTTGGCAGTATTCTGCAATTCCAGGTAAATAAGGGGGGTCACTGAAATTACGTTGCGTATAATAGAAATTTGTTACCCCAAATTATTGTTGTATTTAATTGAAATAAGTAGTTGGCTTCAGATGCACACTGAGATACATACTTTGTGCAGTTTCATGTCCTCAATTTGGATTGTGCACATGGGAAAATTTCCCCCTAAATCTAGCAACCCTGCTTTGGGAGGGAGGGGCCATTATCAAGTTAATCACAGGTGCAAGGCAACTACCTGCTATAATGCTCTTTTGAGGTGGGAAGAACTCAACCTTGAACTCTGTTCCCTACTATTCCGATACACAAGAAGGTTCATCTGCACAGGTATGTTGGGGGGTTTTTGGCAGGGAGCACGTGTCTCACAACCTGCTTTTCAAATTTCTTCACAATATAAGATTCTGATTGCTTTGTTTGCTTTTTAAATAAAGAAATCCAAAGAACGTTGTGTATAAACCTCTTAACATATAAACCTCCATGTACCGTTTCATTGTAAAAAAAAAAACCCACCCCCATTTATCCAGCAGGGTTTGTGTAAAAGCAAATGTTAGTGAACTGCAGCTTATTATAAATGTACCTCAAAGAGGATATAATTGGAAGCAGCAGCAGCTTTATCACTTGTCCACCCACATCTCGTAAATAAATGGGCACTTTAATATCTATTTTTATTTTATAGAAATGTTTTGTGTGCTGAAATACTGTATATATGTCTCCATCTTTCTTTTTACAGAAATTATTTTTAATAAATGTTTTATATAAAAAGACCTTTCTGTTTAACAAAGCATCTCTAGCATTGTCCAGTCTGTTTAATTTTTAATTTAGTATAGAAGTTCTAGTTCGCTGCAGTGTCAGTGTGTGAATTTAGCTTTCCTTCCTCATTTTAAAATATTACAAAAGAATTCCTCTTGTAGTGAACACGGTTGGAGGTGGGCGGCAACTGCTATAGCCTAGAATTGCTTCCATACTATTTTTTTTCATCATGTAAAGATTAACACTTTGGAATAAACATATAAAATAGCCTGTTTTCTGATTCTGGGATCACATCCCAAGAAACCACTGCTTCCTCATGCATTCCCACCACAGAAAAGAAGCATGTCCATCCTACTGCCCATAACACTTGATGCTAATGCATGGTTTGGCTGTTCAGTTGTGACAACAGATGAACATGTAGAGAAACAATCACATTGGCATTACCCAATACAAAATTGGAATAATTTAAAATGGATAAGAAATCCTTGAAAATTCTCCCATATGATGGAGAGAGGAAAGTTTAGCGGGGCTCTTCACGTCTGCCTTTAAAATTGCAAAACTATGATGATGATTCTCCTGCAGTTCACAGCTACTGTCTCAAAATTATTTAAACAGCATTTCAGGTTTATTGGTGGTCAGTCGATGCAAGACATGCACTGGTACATATTAATTACCATGCAAGAGTCGCTAAACACAAAAGGCAACTGGACGTGTATTAAAGAAAAAAAACAAATATATAGTGAAGAGAAATTGGTCAACCTGAGCCCCCAAGTGTTCACAGGCCAGGTTTTCTACATTCAAAATGTATAGCATGAGAAGTCTGAGGACTGTTCTGTTTTTCCAATAAAAAATACCCGGGGGAATTTAAGGTAGCAGTGAGAAAAACCTGTGGAAATATTTTCTCCTTTCCAGTGAGAAAAACGTTGGTTTATAAAGCATTTCACTCATTCCAAGTGTACAACAGCATGAAAATGCCTGAGAAGTGGGGATATTTGGTGGAGAGCTGGAAAAACTTACCATAGACAGTTGCAATGTTTTCAAGAATTTTCAAAATAATATTTGGGTAACAGTTAATTTCTTATAATATGTTTATAGCATTGAAAACATTGAACTCTTTTATAAAGTATTTTCCTTGAAGTTTAGCTTAATATTCAGACATACTGCCAATGATACCCACTGTGGCTATGAGAATGTTTCTGTCCCAATAATACACTTTGTTTTGTTTACTACAGAATTTATTTTCTAGATTCAGTTAAAGATGCATGTGCTATTGTGACATAGGATGTAGCAGTTTGCAACTCTTTCCCAAGTGGCTGTTGTGGATTTTCTGGTCTGGTAGTTTTTGCTCCTAATGTTTTGTCTGCATCTATGGCTAGCAACTTCAGAGGTACACAGAGAAACACATCTTGCTGTGATGTATCTCTAATGCTTCCAGCCATAGACATGGGAGAAATGTTGGGAGCAAAAAAAAACCATGTCCACATGGCTCAGAAAACCCACAACAGCCAGTTCATTCCGGCCGTGAAAACCTTCGACAATCTTTCTAAAGTATTAAGCATATTTGCCATTTTTCTTACACATTTATACTTTTACATTCCAGAAATATAACAAATAATACAATTTTGTATACTAAGCTAAAAGTAATTCATGTAAAACCAGTAAACACTATTTTGGTTTGGCTGTTATGGATTTTCAGGGCTGGGTGGTCATGATCTGGTAGTTTTTGTTCCTAATGTTTTGCCTGCACCTGTAGCTGGCATCTTCAGAGGCATGTCATGGTAAGAAATGTTTCTCTCCGTGGCATTGTTTTGGTTTCATGGTACTGAATATATTTCAATTATTTTTTCAGGGGAAAAACTTTTTGTCATGGCTTCAGGATTTCTGGAAATTTTATATCATTAACCTTCACTAATGCAGGAAACCATATACACTACATGTGAATTACATTTGTTTGGGTATTTTTCTGAAATGTTTCCTTAAACATCTGAGATTTCAAATGCCTTAGCCGATCAGGTGCTCGGGAGCAGCAGCAGAAGGCCATTGCTTTCACATCCTGCATGTGAGCTCCCCAAGGCATCTGGTGGGCCACTGCAGGTAGCAGAGTGTTGGACTAGATGGACTCTGGTCTGATCCAGCAGGCTCTTTCTTATGTTCTTATGTATACATAAGAAAATACACATCTTCACATAAGGTAATGTGCATGAATCTACAGTGGTTCAAAAAAAGTGGTATGAGACAATCTACTGTAGAGTTTCACAATTCAGCCTAAAATAAACCCCCATGGAATTCCTGGATATTGTAGCTTTGGAATAAGTCTCTTTCCACCAAAAAGAAAATACTGTTCATGAACAGCTTTCAGAGAAGAATACCTTTAAAAAAAGTTAGAATAAACACACGTTCACCCTAATCACCCAAAGGGTCTAGCCTTGTGTTACTGTGGCAATATGCATGCCGAGTTTTGTTTAAAAGTACAGGGGGGTGCATCTAATTGAATATGGTGTATCCTCATATAGATGAGTATCCCAATGAGCATAATTTTTCATCAGACAAATGAGCACCTGACAGTCTTTTCTGGATCAGATTGCTAAATTCTTGTCTATACTCAGTCCATGTAATATTTTGTGCAAAGCACACGTAAAGTTAACATTTCTGAACATTTGAACTGAAGTATTACAAATGTTGGGCTTGAGTTTCCTGTGCAGAAATATACCGTATATACTCGCGTATAAGTCGACCCGCATATAAGTCGAGGCACCTAATTTTACCACAAAAAACTGGGAAAACTTATTGACTCGCGTATAAGTCGAGGGTGGGAAATGCAGCAGCTGCTGGTAAATTTCAAAAATAAAAATAAATGCCAATAAAATTACATCAATTGAGGCATCAGTAGGTTACATGATTTCGAATATTGATCTCAAAGAAAACAGTAAACTGGCTCTGTAAGTGGAAAAGAAGGTCAACAAGAACAATATGGTATCAACAATAACTTTAAAAGTACTAAAGCAGCTCAACCAACAACCAAGCTAATTAACCAGCAACCAAGCTTAAAACACAAGAGTTAAAATCCTCCAAAACTGGATTCCTCATCATCATCTGTATGTCCAAATGTAACCAAACTTAGATTTTAAGAGGGATATTATCAGAAATGGAAAATCTACTATTAGCTTCCATTGTAAACAATGGGGGATGGGGCATCCCCTTTGGGGGTCAATAACTTTGGATCCCCTGACCCAAACTTCACCAAACCTGGCTGGTATCATAAAGAGACTCTCCTGATGAGACCAGCCAGGTTCTAGTGGACTCTGTCTAAGAAGGAGTCCAAAGTTATGGACCCTCAAAGGGGTAGCCCCATCTACTAATAGCTCCCATTAAAAACAATGGGGAATGGGGGCACCTCCTTTGGGGGTCCATAACTTTGGACCCCCTGAACCAAACTTTACCAAACTTGGCTGGTATCATCAGGAGTGTCTTCTGAGGGTACCCTGATGTCGCTAGCATAAAAACTGCACCCCCTGCTGGCCGGCAAAGTAAAAACACACAAAAAAATTTAATGACCCGCATATAAGTCGAGGGGAGCTTTTTCAGCATTAAAAATGTGCTGAAAAATTCGACTTATACATGAGTATATACAGTAGCTTTTTCATGACTCGTTTAGTATATAATTGCCAGCTTGGGGGGCGGGGGGTGATTCCTCTACATGTTAAAAGGTAAAAGGTAAAGTTTCCCCTTCAGTCGTGTCTGACCCTGGGGTACCACTGCAAGCAGTGATTTCATAGGCAAGCCATTTTTGTGGGGTAGCTTGCCATTGTTTTCCCTAGCTATTCTTTTACCCCTAGCTATGTGCTAGGTACTCCTTTACCGACCAAGGAATGGATGGCTGGCTGAGTTGACCATGAGCCAGCTGCCAGGATATCTGACCCACAGGGGGCTCGAATTCCTGACCGTGTGAGTGGAGTGGTACACATGCTCAATTGCAGCTGGTTGAGAAAACTATTTTTAAATTGTGTTTAGCTTTAGCTGAACTTTGCCTCTGTGTTAGTTTTTACTGTAATATTGAAGTTCTTTTTGTTCTACTTCAGCCTGTGCCTCATGATTTTTAACCACTACTGGCATGTTACAGTTGGTCTTAAACCACTTTAAGGTGAGAGGCCTCTTTCCCAATTTCCCATAAATATGCCTAACATGATTAAAAATCCAACCTGCGCATAAGAAAATTCAGAATATTGTTGCTGTTTCTTTAACTATTCAAACACCAGCTAGCTTCAAAAGTATGCTGTACATATTAAGTATGCTGTACATAATTTGTACATAATCAATGCTTGCAGTGGTACCCCAGGGTCGAACACGACTGAAGGGGAAACTTTACCTTTTACCTTTACATAATTTGTTAATCTGACTCTTAAAGCAGCAGTATGATCCCATCCAGGAGAGGCAAATAACCTATACAAAAGCCCACTTTCCACTATTAATGGAATTTAGATTGTTCTCATCTGCCTGTTACTATTTACTGATGTCCAATCTTGTATCACACCAGGAGGGGGCAGGGTGTCAACTGCATACTAGCAACATTTTCCAAATCCTAAGGTGCACAATATTATGTTGTTGATTGGTCTAAGAAACAAGATTGAATTTTGCACATTCTGAAAGATTATTCCCATTGGACCACCTCCTAGAATGTTTCCAGGAAAAATAAGTGGGGAAGATCCCCACCAACTGAAAGACATTTTCGTGATACCTTTTCTTGTACAAAATACAGACATTCACATGTATTTTACAAAACACGTAGTTTTATCCTTGAATTAATACTTTCCTCAGCAGTGAAGGCTGGTGCCACATCCATCAGTTTTCCTTAATGATGGTCCCAAACATCCTATTGTTAACGACCTTACTTAGGTCTTGCAAATTGATGCTTCCTTTGTAGAGTCCATTCATCTCATGTTGGGTCTTCCTCTTTTCCTGCTGCCTTCAGCCTTCCCAAACACTTCCCCACCCTGGGACATGGACAATATATACCCCAACATTCCCTTCTCTCTGGACACAATGTGGTGTGTAACAGACTTCCCTCAGTGATACACTTCTGAAGATGCCAGCCACAGATGCAGGCGGAATGTTAGGAACAAGATGCACCAGACCATGGCCACACAGCCTGGAAAATCCACCAGAACCAACTTGTTCTGGGTTGCCAGTGACACACATTTATACTTAAGAATCTTTTCAAGCTTCTTCATGGCTGCCCTTCCCATTCCTTCTGATTTCATGGTTGCAGTCCCCCTCTTTTTCTCTCTCTGCCCAACTCACCTGCCTCTTGCTGTTTCAGATGTTCTTTTACAAACACATTGGCACAAAGAACAAAGTGCGGCCCCATTGCAAACAAAATCTACAGCTCTTTGTTAATGAAGTACAATCTGAAGCAGTGAGCTCAAGCAAATACAAATACAGTCCTGCCACAGGACTTTTCTTTGGGTGAAAACAAAAAGCATCTCAGATCAGCCTTAAAAGCAACAGCAACCATGGACAGAGCCCTCTCCACCAGACATCAAATGTAGATATAGGCACAGCACACAACCTTCTTTGTTTTCACCTTGGCCTCTTATGTGTCTTGGTTCCCTGCAGAGCCAAAAGCTTTCTATCATTTCAAATGTGGGAGTAATGCCATAAAGAACGCATACCTAAGAGAAGGAGAAATCGGGAAGAATGCACAGAAGTGGTAATGCTCATGAATAAATGAATACTTACACTTTGGCTTCCAACTGATAGGTGACACTAGCAGCATTCATTCCATGTCTGTCTTGCAACGAGAGGGAGGGGAATTGGGAAACTGGTAAAAAGAAATAGAGTAACAGCCAAAGTATATTTGCTAGAGCAATAAAAGGATTCAGAATGTAAAGCAAGAGTGGCAGGAAAAAATACAGATGAAATGAAATCTGGGAGGGGGAGGGGGTACAGCAGGTTAACAAATTGTCAAGCCCTTATTTCCACAACTTATTTATTTATTTATTGGGCTTATAGATCGCCCCTTCATCAAAGAACCATTTCTTCTTTCTGTATGTATTGGGTTGTCCTTGCATACTTAGGGAAAAGTTCACTTATGATTAAATATGGTACTTCTGACCTGGATAATGTAGTTGCCCACTGAATCATTATGGCAGATACTATTAGAACTGAATTTGTGTAACTGTACCAGCTGTAACCAGGAAGAGGTCACCAGAAAATCCCACAATGTAATCTACAACTGGGAATTGATATAGAACTGCCATTTTCATTACATCCTGAGCCTACTATTCATCATTTTGCTTGCCGCCGATTTTAACAGTTAGGAAGATGGCCAGTATTCTGCAGGCTTAAAACCATCCATACATGACACAGGATTTTCAGTCATGCTTCACATTTGATCAGATTCCCTTCTGTCTTTGATGGAACAGGTGCAGTAACTAGATTGGATTTATAATATAGTTCACTGGTATCTTCTTGCATATTTAAAATACATTTTGCATTAACTGAATCGGCACTGGATTTTTAGGATCTGGCATGCTGACAGGTTTAATTGTAAGGTATTGTAGGAATGTTCAAAAGCACGCAAATATTTTACTATTTTCAGTTCAAATGGATAATACAATGTTGGGATTAGATCACTTGTGTTCTATATGTTGTAAATTGTTGTCAGTTATTGCAAAGACAATTAGAAGGCTAGATTTGTTTCTTTATTGCACAGAGAAAAAAGCTGAGGAATAAAAACTTATCTTCCAGAATGACAGATGTGAATAAACAAGACACCAGAAGGATATCGTTCCTCATAAGACCAGACAGCAAAGTGTGCCAGCAAAGAAAAGGAAAAAATTCAAGCTGGCTGGATTTGTAAAACAGACACATGCCAGGGCTGCAGTAAACTGTTATACACATTGTCCATGTTATTAATTTTACACAAAGAAAAGCTTTTATGGAGAACAAATCTAAAATGACTCAAAGAAATCTTCATCTGCAGTATCAGTCCTTAAGTGAGTGCAAGTTGCTTACTGTTTGTAGAGAATCAGAAAGGACCAGAATAGAGTAACCATTGAAGGATCTTTATTCTTAAGCTTCCATGATACACACACACGAGATGCTGAATCTGACTATTCCCAAACAAACAGACTGCTTTTACGAGTCTGAATCCCCCCTCCTTCGAAACCCCAGACAGGTTCCCATGAAAGACTCAAAACTAGCTTCACACACATAGATAAGGAGTAGCAAGGTTAGCTTGCCTCACCGGGCACACAGCCCAGCTCGAGGAATGCTGCCAAGGTCGCAAGAGCTGGGAAATGAAAAAGCAACATCTTTACACTGTTGCTTTCATGAGCTGTTTGTGGATTTCCAGGAAACAACTGGTTGGTCACTCTGGCAAACAGGATGCTGGATTAGATGAACCCTCTATCTTATCCAGCAACGCTCTTCTTATTACTTACTGCCACTGATTGAAAGCAAAAGTTGCCTAATTTGATGCAAACTGCTAAAATAAAGCATGTTGCGAATTGGGCCATATACCACAGTACAAGATAAAAAAGGCATCGAGAAAAAAAAGGAATTATTTACGGAAACGACTGCCCAGCAGCCATACAATAGAGAATAAATTCAAGTGCCTGGAAATGCGTACTAGAAGACACAGCAAGATAAAGTGCCTCCTGTAGGTCAGAACCCTGAGAAACAGTCTCCCCTTCCTCGAGCGCAAAGAAAGAGTAAAAAATTAACATTAGAAGCTAATTTGCTCATCTCGTCTGTCCGTAAGGATACAGTGTCCTTTCATGCATGCCAATTTCTTAATCAATGCAATTATTACAGAACAGTTGCCTGCTCCTGTCATTCATCTAAGCATGAATTGATGTGCAGCCATGTGTACAGCAGAAGCAAACCATTTTAAATTCAAACTACTTCTTCCATGACCTGTGCCTTTGCAGTGGGGAATAGTACAGAGAAAACAAGGAAAAAAATCCGGGTATATACCCAATAATTCGCAGAACCTTCCTGCTTCCCCCTCTGACTGCAGTCTACTGAACCTCACCATAGTGTGGGGAGGAGGTCAGTGGATCCTCAGGAACAGTAGGAAAGGCCAAGTGTGGGATCTGCTGTGGGAAGATAAATCAGCAGAAACTATCATCACCTCTTCTGAAGACACAAGCGTTCTCTAATCTTCAGAACTGTGTGGTTGGATGCAAGTCGGTTATTATTCACCCCAGCTTGTCTTTGCAAGTTCAGTAACTTTTGTCAAGGTCTCCAATATCATCTTCAATCACACTCCTGAAGGTGATGATTCACAGTTCTCTTCCGTAGCTGAGGCTTTCTATTTCCATCTTGTATTCACCCAACTCAGAGTATAGCAGCTACTTGCATTGAAGGCTGCCCTTTTTAGAAATATCTGTGGCTTTGATAAGTCTTTGTAAGTGTGAAAAAGCCTGAACTCCTTCAGTTCTAACTCCTTGAGAAGACTGTACCAATACCGAACCACAGTACTGTCATTACCGCTGACCTCAAATCCAGGCCAATGGACGTGGATTTCAAACACCAGTTGTCCAATCTGCAGCACAACATCCTCCAGGATAAGATTTTCCAAAATTTTCCATTCTGCACTTTCCATATCTGCCTTGAGGACATCAATCTGTTAAAATGTGATCAAAACACAGGATAATAAATAAGCAGGCGGTAACAAGATAAGCCAATATTATATTCTCAAGTTACAGAAGAAAAAGAGCAGCAAAGTGGGGGCCCTTGGTGAGGTTGTTAGAGGTGACTTTGCGTCTCTTCTGATTTAAGGCCTATTCACAGAGCAGAATTACAGCCGTTCTTGTTTTTTTCTCCTCTTTCCACTGCTCTGCACTTTTAATGTGTCAGATTGGAATGTGGGAGGTTTATCAGGTCTTTGGATGCGGGGGAACAAATCCCAACTCTGATGATGACCCAGCTACATAGAAGGTGAGGCACTCCCAAGCTACACCCCTTGAGATAGATCTGCCCCTCTCCTGAGTACCTTAGGACAATCACAATAGATGGCTTGAAAACTTGAGATTAGGCCTGTACAGCACCAAAGTTGTAGGGTTAGAGAACTGTCCTGTCTCTTCCATATCTCTTGTATTCAATACACTGATCTGACTTTTATTCAGCCGTGTGTTCAAAGAGTGTTTCTGGTTCACACAGTCAATAAGATTTCACTCCTTTCAACAGCCAACAAAGCCTGATCACTCTCAGTGGGTTCTCACTCGGCATTAGTCTCAGGTAAATTGAACCACATCCTAAAACCTTTTCTCTAGCAAGATCACCACTGAACATGAATTAGAGCTCCAATCCCACAAACGCCCATCCAACACACCAGTAAACACAGGAACACCCAAGGTTCCTGTTTACTCTGAGAACTACAAAGAACATGATAAAACAACATCATGCCGGAGATTTATCTCAAAGAAAATGTTTTTCCCCCTGTGCTAGGCAGACCTGCTCTGTGCAAAAATGTCAGTAATACTACTCAAGAAGAGAGATCAGCCTTGATCTAAATGTCAAAGTCTAAAAGCAAGGAAGACAGACACACAGCCCATCAGTCACAAGAGATGAGCAGTTTGGGGACTATGATTAGAATACTGCTATGATGCAACACAACTGTCGTGTTTGGATAAACCTAGCATAAACCTGACAACAAAGTGGATGCTGGGATTGAAGTCATAAAAGTATTTGGAGTCAGTATGGAGTTCTCACTCCCCGGGAGTATGACACTAGACCTTTGGCAGAATGAGTCACCCCTAGGCTCCACCCAGACACGGGAGACAGAGACTCACCTGCGAGGGTCATTGGTTAACCTATTTATTGCCTAGGGAACAGTTTTCTTGAAAAAAATGGATATGTCACTTTCTATCTTTAAGAGTCAGTTAATCTAATATATACCTTACCTGCGCAAGCAGTCCAAAACATTTTCAGGTATGGCAGGCATTATGTTTGACCCAAGCAAGATCATGTATGGCATTATCAGATTCTCTAATCATGGGGAACATTTAATTCAGTCACCATGGTTACTGAACTTGCTGTCAGCCATAACATTAATAGCTTGGATCAGGCAAATGGATCCATGGTTGTTTATCCAAATCATTTCTTGACAAATCCAACAATGGGAACAATGGTATTTCATTTCTATGCATTATTTTGAGGAGGAAACACTGCTCTTTACTTCACCTCCTCCTACATGTGGTAAAAACAAAGGTTATTGCGATGAATCAAAATGCGAGTGCTCTCGAAACGGAACCTGAAAGGCACAGCAGATTATTACTCCAGTTATAGTCACTGGGTGTCTCTGTGCTAATCACTGCCACTCTCCTTCCAATCTAGATTTCCTTTGCCCCACAAATATTCAAGCACAATTACAAAACCTCAGTTATCTTTTTTTCTCCCCTTCTAAATGCATTACATATGTATTGGTATTCAGCAGGTTCACACCACTTTGGCAGAACCGGTTCTTAAAATGGTGCTTGTAAACAACCAGTTGTTAAATTATTTGAATCGCACCACTGCATACGTGGAAGTATAAAGGAAGTTTTTAGAATTGAGATATTTTTAAAATGCAAACAACAAACCCAACCCTGCAGCTCAGCAGGAGGAGGAAAAGAGAACATGCGCAAACTGGAGATTGGCAATAAACAACACAGTAATCGCAGGGCTGTGATCCCACCAATATTAAGCACTTTTTAGTCCCACGGAATAGTTTTAGCAGCAGAGCAGAGCATGTGTTGGATGATTTCCAAGTGAAACATGGGGGATTTAACTGTGGTTAGAACATGACTTTGAAAACCTGCCATGGCCCTCTCCAACCAGCTTAGTGACTCGGAGTGTTCAGGGGAGGAGTCTGAGGACCTAAGGCTGATGGCTGAGGAAGACCAGAGGGACCAGGAAGGAGCCAGCCCTGCAAAGACACCTCCTGACAATGAATCAAAGACCATCTTGCTACAGCCTGCCAGAGAAACCTTGTCACCAAGTCAAGGAAGTCACCAAACTCTTTCATGCAGAACTTCAGCCCAGAGCTGTAACACACACACACACACACACACACACACCCTTGGATCCACTCCCATTTTGCAGTGGCAGAGGGCCCAAGCCAAGATGGCACAGAGGAGTCTAAGCACCAGACTGGTTGCACACAATCCAACTACTGAGCTAGAACAGTGCGCTGCTGGTGGTAGTTCCTTTCAGGATCCTGGCCAGAACAGAATGCAGCCATGGGAACTCCAGCACCTGCCTGCAGTACAGCTGGCTCCAATTATCTCCCAGACTATTTAGACTGAGGCCTGCGAAGACAATCTTGCGGTATCAACCAATTCAGAAGCCACAACTCCTGAGTGGTCTTCTGTAAGATTAAGTCCTAGTTCTCAAGGACACCAGGAACCCTGAGGCCAGAACAAAACTAATATCATGGACAAAACTAATATCGTGAACAAATTTTTAAAAATAATGTAGCACCTTGTGGGTGGTGATTAGGATGGTCCTCCAGCCTCACAAGCTGCTGTTAAGTATTCCACCATGAAACATTTTTCTTTATCCATAGAAGTCATGCAAGGATACTTTAGAAGAGTGATCTGACTATAGATCAGATTTTCGAAAAGTAGTAATTCAAAAACAATCACTAGCTGCCTGATTGCTGAAAGGGAATTGATTCATTGATTCATTGTCAGGAGGTGTCTTTGCAGGGCTGGCTCCTTCCTGGTCCCTCTGGTCTTCCTCAGCCATCAGCCTTAGGTCCTCAGACTCCTCCCCTGAACACTCCGAGTCACTAAGCTGGTTGGAGAGGGCCATGGCAGGTTTTCAAAGTACTTCTTTCTAAGGAAGAAGTACAAACTTTATCTCAAGGAATATGTTTATACTTGTAACATCTGCAACATCTGTTACATCTGTGGATCCTGCCGCCCCCCCTCCCTTCTGGTTTTTAGGGGATTGATAGTAGGCACCATCTACTATGTTGATTTTAGTATGCTGCGTTTTAATAGGGTGGGGTATTTTATTTATATAGAGCCAATTTAATTAATATTTACCGGATTTTAGTTTTTGGTTATGTGCTCTATTTTGTTTTGTTGTTCACCGCCCTGAGCCCTCCGGGGGAGGGCGGTATATAAGTTCAACCAATAAATAAATAAATATAGATTTTTTTAAAAAAAATTAACTATTTATACCTTTCTCTGGCCCAGCAAAATGGCGGTTCTGCCTGAATCCTTTATCTTCCCTGCCTCCTTTGTGGAAGAACTTCTCCAGGGCTGTTTTTACTGCCTCTCAGTATGCAACCTTGCAAGTAGTAAGACTAGTTGGTGCCTCTTGGTCCAATTTGCTTGAAACCTGGGGTGGGGATCTTTAGTGCACAGGCAACACCAACTCCCTGAAATTCTGGTGTCATTTGGCTGAAAAGTAGCCACCTACCCACTCCCTGAAAAGGTCCCACATAGGTAATAGTGGAACTCAAGTAATTTCAGAATCCTCAAAAAGCAGAATCTGAAACCTAAAATAGTATTGGAGAACCCAAATATTGGTATTTATGCCCTTCCCAAGAATCTCCCCCCCCCCCATAAACAAAATCAAAGGCAGGGTTCAGTTGCACATCCTGCTCTCCTGTTTTTTATCCTCACAATAGCAACACTATGAGGTAAGTTAGGTTGAGACTGGCCCAAAGAAGCACCCACAGTAGAGCGAGGATTCAAATCTAGGTCTCCATGATCAGTCTGAAACTCTGACCTCTACACCACACTGGCTCCTTGAAGAAGGTTCAGTACTATCGGGTAGTTACTGTGGGTTCTGTCACTGCAAAACAGAGCCATGGAAAATCTCTATAAATACTTTCCAGGAGTAATTTTGCAGAGATTTCCTTGAGAGTGTGCAAAGGCAAGTGTGGGTGCTTATTAGCATTCCCCTCAGAAGTTTGCTGCCATCATGCAGATCCACAGCTGCCTATTTATGCCTTCCCAAAAAGGAAGAAAGAGCCCATCTTGGATGACAAAGAAAAGCCTGTGCTCATCATAACACCCCATATGGTGATAATCTTTCAGTTCTGCCAGTTCAGTTTTGTTGCGCAGCCTTTGCATAATTTTCTTCATGTCCTCTTCTTAACTCTTAAATAGCTGCTAAGTCTGCCTATAATAATTCAATTACAGCCAGTGCACACAAAGCCACCTCTTTTGCAGAAGCTGCTTAAAACCATGCCCATGTGCTGAAAGGCTGTCACTGTGAAGCAGTAAACTTCACCATGTGCAATTCTTGTTTACCTGGGCACTCCTCAATCATATTGGGCATAGATAGTGGAATGGCATGGAGAAAAAACAAACAATCTGTTATTCTTTGTATGGTACTGCTCAGAGACCTTCAAATACTTAAGTCATGATGGGCAAGTAGTATATATAGCTGCAGCTAGAACTCAGCCCACTGACTGGTGAACAGGGCAGAATAAAGCTCCTTTGTCCCATTGGTCAGGCAAATTATACTATTAAAATATATTGGTACATTAAATTAAGCACTTGGTTCTCCATTCACATGGCCACACTTTTCCATATATGAATATTAATTGGCCAATGCCTACCATCTGACCTCTAAGTTTCACTGAGCCAGGACTGGCCAGTTTCAGAATTTTGAAAGCAGAGGGAAAGCACCACATATTTATTCATTGGGTTTTTATCCTGCCCTTTTCTGACCAGAGTGAGGCTTAAGGTGGCTAACAGCAGTTAAAATATACAATTAGAAGAAGAAGAGTTGGATTTATATATATCCCCTTTCTTTCCTGTAAGGAGACTCAAAGAGGCTTAAAATCTCCTTGCCCTTCCCCCCACACAACAAACATCCTGTGAGGTAGGTGGGGCTGAGAGAGCTCTGAAGAACTGTGACTAGCCCAAGGTCACCCAGCTGGCATGTGTTGGAGTGCACAGACTAATCTGAATTCCCCAGATAAGCCTCCACAGCTCAGGCAGCAGAGCGGGCAATTAAACCCGTTTTTCCAGATTAGAGTGTACCTGCTCTTAACCACTACACCCCGCTGGCTCTCCTGGACCAATAAAATGAATATTCTGTATAATTACACAGATTAACATTTAAAATCCTACCAAACAGATAGGTACCAGACAGCAGACCCACAAGACAAATATCAATAATGGAACAACAGTCAGGGAGGAAGTGAAAAGGAAGACAGGAAGGTGAAAGGGAGAAGAAAGGGGGGACAGGAAAAGGAAGGTCAGCTAGAATAGAACCTGGCCCTGTCCTAAACTGTAGGACCAGTTTTCAGTCTTACCGACACTGAATAACTGAGTCAAGTCCCACAGGCTCAGGGCTTCTTTGATAGACACTTCTACCCGATCAGGGCCAAAGCTGAAAAGGCTCTGGCCCCAGCTGAGGACAGCTGGACACTTTTTTGGCCAGGGACCATGAGTAAGTTGCTACCAGCTGAGTGTAGTGCTCTTTGGGAGACATGATCCCACAGATACAATGGTTCCAGACCATTTAGGGTTTTGAAGGTCAATACTAGAACCCTGAACCTGAATCAGTGCTCACCTGGGAGCCAGTGTCACTGGTACAGCACTGGTCGTATATGCTCTCCCTGGGATCCCTGTGAGGACCTCTGCCTCCACATTCTGGACCAATTTTAAGTTTTAAAGCAGCTGCAAGAGCAGCCCTGAATAGAGTCACAGTAGTCCAATCTGGAAGTGACTGTTGCATCAATCACTGTGGCTGGATCAAGGTGGGAGAGGTAGGGCTTCAGCTGCCCAGTCTGGTAAGGGTGGAAAAATGCCATCCAGGCTGCATTTGTGACCTATGCCTCCAAACAGAGGAAAGCATCCAGAATTACATCCAGGCTACTGGCTGTGGAGGCTGATATCAGTTGCACACCATTAACAGTCGGAAACTGGTATCCTGAACTTGAACCTCCCTGGTCCAGCCACAGAACCTCTGTCTTTGATGGATTTAATTTCAGCCGACTGAATTTCACTACTTCACCACAGCTTCCAGACACCTGACCAGGATATCTGAGATGATACCCGCCTGACCAGTCATCAGCAGATACAGCTAGGTTTCATCCGCATATTGATGACATAGGCAATCAATGTGTGCTTGACTACAGAATCTTGTAAAATTGGAAAAATCACCCCACTCATCAAAACTGGAAACAAAACCTACAAACACCTGCAGTGGAATTCATCTTATTAGGAGACAAATTCCTAAAACCTCCATTTGTGAATGAAGGAAAGTACTCATGAGCAAAGAGACACTTGTGCCACCATTCACGCATAAAAATGAATACACTTTTCCAGACACAAATAGACCTGTGCCTGAATAACAGCACTGTCCCCTGAAGATGTCTGTTTCCATCATTTCCTGCTTTGTGTTACATTATAGAAATGCTAAAAACTCCCATGATATACACGGGTCACCTGTACCATCTGGAAAAAATGAATATTCCATTAGGAGTGTACCGGCTCTATCTGTTAAACACTGCGGAGGTAGAATGCTGAACAGCACCAAAACTATCTGGAAAATAATTTGCATTGCTTCTGCAATTTACCCCTGGGGAGAAAAAAAAGAACTCTCTTTTCAACAAGTCTATTTTCAATTGTCAAAATTATATTCCATCCAGAATCCGCTTCCCTGGTGCTATATTACCTTTCATTCAGCAACCTATGCTGGGAATGGGAGACAGCAGAGAGACAGTGAGATAAATTTAAAATGCATTTGTATTAAAATGTGACTTGTTTCAACAACTGGCAGAAAAATAGGCAGTTTTAGTTTCTAAATCAGGAAATCCTTAATGCAGACCTATTTAAGGCTGTTCCACCTGTATCAGTGAACTGGGCACTCTTAATTGCTCCCGAACGTAAAGAGAAGGTTCACCATACAGTTTCAAGTCAGCAGCAGGAATTCAGATCCATTTCCCTTTTTATGAGAACAGTAATTTAAAATGTATACCCCAAGAATATTTACCAGAGTGCAGGCAGAAACTTGGAAAGGCCCAAAGGTGCCATAATAGCAGCAGCAGAAGAGCTTGCATTTGAAATATCAATTTATTTCAGGCTATTGACATAATCTTGTAAGTTTTCATGGGAGAGCATTTATAAATGTATAGTTAAAACATATTATAATGTTATTTATTTATTTATTTTTGCAGATTGGCTTGACAAAGAATACGAAATAAAACCATATCCAGAGGTTCTAGTGCCTCTAAATAGGCTCTATACAAACTTCTTGTTACTTCACCTGTTGGGTTTAAATATCACTGGATTTACATTAGAAGAAGTGAAGATTGGGACTGTCACAATTATAAATCAATTGTCACAACTGTAAATCACTTGTTTATGACTCAAGTATTGAGTTTATGTACGCCAAGGTGTAGTATCTGTTATAGTGTCTTTTATACACCTACCCTGTTAAAATGGTGG
This sequence comes from Sphaerodactylus townsendi, assembly GCF_021028975.2. Classification (NCBI taxonomy): domain Eukaryota; kingdom Metazoa; phylum Chordata; class Lepidosauria; order Squamata; family Sphaerodactylidae; genus Sphaerodactylus; species Sphaerodactylus townsendi. Next base: position 121,766,054 of record NC_059425.1, on the reverse strand, counting down.
ATAATAGCAGCAGCGGCAGCAGCAGCAAGGTTAATAGGATTTCTATTCTATTTGGAGTTGACCAGAGGACTATTTGAAGTTCCCCACAGAGAAAAATCAAGACAGAATGAGTATCTATTTGTCAGTGTTATTTCAGCACTTACACTGCACATGACAAACACACAAAGACACAGCAATTGGCTGTACAGCAGGTTCCTTGCATTTCTGTATTACTACAGATTACATCTCCAGAGTTGGGGTCAAAAGAGAATTAGGTGACTTACTGCAAAGTTCAGCATTGCAACTTTGGATCTTTACAGGTCTTTGGATCTTTTACAGGTTGAAGTGAGAGGCGGGTTTCTTAGCTCCCAAAGTCTGTATGCATGGCTGAATGACCATATCAACTGGTCCATGTATAAACAAGGAATATCCTAACTCAAGGTAGTTTGTGCATATTGTCCATCTTATTTTGCACTGCAAATGTGTGCACACATGTTGCTTCTTACAGCAATATATCTCAGAATATCTCTCAGACTTCACCAAGAAAAACCTCATTCTGAATAATATCCTTAATTAAGGCTCTAATTTGGAAGGGCCATAATTCATGTTTTCTTCTCATTGTTTCTCAAAGAATAGCAAGACAATATGAAGAAATAGTACATAAAAAGCTTTGTCACTGAAATAGCAAACTGGAGTGTTTACCTGTAAGTAGATGTGTGTGTAGAAGTGGGTGGGAGGAATGTGCCTTTCTGCCCTCACAGACACAGTCCAAGCTTATGCAGAGAAAATGTCTATAGCAACAACTGCTGACACCGGAGCATTCTTTTGGCTCAAGGAGATAACTCAAGAGTCTTTTGTCCTGGCAAAAAATTCCCTGTGCTGAAAGAACGAAGCAGCAAAAAGCCTGCTGGGATCCAGCTCTCTTATTTAACAGCTGCTACCATCAGGGTATAGCAGCCAGAAGGATGACCTCGCAGCCTGCACAAGTTGTGGAGAATAATTGCTTTCAAGCCTGTGTCAGCCTGAATTCTGGATGCACCTTTCTGAAAGTACATAAATCACGGAATATACGCAGTCCATAAAAATGTAAGAAGAGACCTAATCAGGTCACAAGATGCATGTCTAATGTTATGACACAGTGCCTGAAGACAACAGCTCCCTCCCCTGCTGCTCTCTGAACCTGCTTCTTCAATCTTGGAGGTTCCAACCAGCTGCGATTTTAACAGCCACTGAAAAGAGTTTTTCTCTGCATTTTAGTATTATCCCTTTTAAAGGGCATCAAGATCATGTCCACCTTTTACGGACAGTGAGTTCTAGAAAGCTAATTATGCAGTATGTGAAAAAGTGCTTTCTGCCACCTCTTCTCAATCTCCTGCCAATCAATTCCACTGGGTGGCTCTGATCGCCAGTGTAAGACAGAGCAAGATCCTCCCTAGTAAACAGTGGGGGAGGGGGGGTGGTTTCCAGATCCAAGTCAGAAACTCCTAGAGATTTGTGGATTGAGCCTGGAGAAGAGAGGGACCTCAGTGGGGTACAATGCCAGACAGATACAGTCTACCTTCCAAAGCATCCATTTTATCCAGGGGGGCTGATCTCTGTAGTCTGGATATAAGCTGTAACTTGAGATCTGACTTGCCTATTTTTCTCCATACCAGTCAACAATATATCAATTTGCCAACTGTGTCAAAGAGGAGATGGTCAATAGAGCTACAAAATGGAGCTGGGGACAGACCAGGGGGATTTCTCCACAAATCTGAAGGAAATATCAAGCAAACAAGCAAATAACTCTCTCACATACACAAAGGAAAACAAAACAGAGGACTAAAGTCTCCCAAAATAACAGAATTACCACCTGTAGCTTTAAAAAAAGAACAATTATTGACCATTTTATGGCTGTTGAGCTTTGCTAGGCAATCGTAACAATTTTACCAAGCTTCTCAAAAAACTATAAAGCAAAATGGAGGAGGAGAGGACTGGGAGGCTCAACCATCTCTGGAAAAGGTCTCTCTCCCTCAGCAGATGCTGCTGGTAACTCACGATCCATAAAACTCAGCCTTATCCAGTGGCCGTGGCCACCATTCAAATCAGCTTGGCCAGGCCAACCACTGGCCACCGCACAACTGGGTCCAGCCACTACCACATAGCCCTGTCAGATTTTTCTCAGGGAAAGGCTGCCAGGGGAGGGTGAAAGGGTAGGTTTGATGGTGGATGGAATGGAGAGAAGGATGCAGTCTCAACAGCAGTGGCAACCACCTATTGGCCTGGCCCACTGTTAGTCACTGCACAGCTGGGAACACTATGCAACTAGGCCCAGCTGTGTGCTGGAAGCCACAATTCAACTGGGCCAGACTTTTCCCAGGGAAAGGCTTCCAAGGAAAAAGGAGAGAAAGATGAAAACAGGGGGACAGATCAGTAGATCAGCTAGTGTGGGAAGGAGAGAAGGAAGCAGGGAGAGAGGAAATGCGGACTGCCAGGAGAAGAGAAAAAGGAAATGGTATGGGAAAGGGGATAGAGGGGCAATGAGATTCCCCCACAAGTCACTGCAGGTCCCCCACCTGTAATTTTATAAAACCATGTAATATTTTCGTAATTTTTCCACCTGAACACTTTTGAGCTAATGCTCTCAGAGGAATTGGACTATGCATCATACTTGTAGAAGGGGTCGGTCCCTCAAGCTATACCAGACCATGACAACTTTCCCTGATCTTAAATGTGTAGCCTAGAGACATTTTTATGGTTGTTGGGTAGGTGTTAAATAGACTATTCTGATGAAGAATCTCTGTGGTCTCAAAGCTTTCTTAGACTCATTATGCATGGAGTGTTTTCTGCAGTGCTTCTAGCTCCACTGTCCATTCACAGTGGGTCTCCTCACATTTCCTTGTTTAAACACAAGGAAGAGCCCCACTGACTGCTGCACAGCTGCAATTGCACACTCTGCTGCCTGACCTCACTCAAAAGGCAAGATATTACCCTTTAAAGGTAATATCAATATTGATTATATTGTTATATTTAAGTTGTTAAGGCTGCTTTTCATTACTTTTGCACTTTTAGGGAAAAACTGGCTGTGGATCCCTGGAGGGGGGGGAAGAACACCCTCCCCTCCTCTCATGGATCCATGGATGGCTTTTCCCTAAAAATGCAAAAGCAATGAAAAGCAGCATCAACAATATCGATATAAGCAATATCGATATTACCTTTAAAGGACTTTAAAGAAATAAAGCAGGCAACCTTAATCTTGCTTTTTGGCTGCGGCGACCCGGAAGGAAGGGGACTCCACAGCAAGGGGGAAACATTGCTGTTTCCCTACTGAGGGGCGACCAAGATCTCCGGTGACACAACACTAATGGTGTCAGTACAAGAATCTCTGCCCCCAGGACCTATACGCTTGCTGCAGGGCACAACACCAGTGTATAATCAGCCTTTGTAATAACCGAACTTTTATTATTTTTTGCTTGATATGAGAAGTATAACACTGCAGGGAACAGCACATTAACAGCCCACTCATATTCTGCTGCACAAACAAAACTCCAGATAGTGTAAAGGCCTTAAAGTGGTGCTTTAAAAAAACAAAACCTAAACTACCCTGCTGTGCACTCATTCATTAATAAGATGAGTTCCTGATTGCTCAATGTATTTTTCTACCCACTGGGTTTTGCAGAAAACTCTTTGGGCTGGAGAAAAAGGTTCTACTAGTGATGGGTATGATCTCCAGACTGCTGGTATCTGATGAGTCATGCAGATCGCCTACAGAAAGTGGGGACGGCTGGGACTGAAATTAAAGAGCTAAATGCATGTGTAACTTATGCGGGTTCACCAGCATGCTGCTTCTTGATTGGTGGGTGTCACAACTTCGCTAGAGATTCCAGAGTACCCTCTATAAGAGTCAGGGCCTTGGGGAGGGATATTTGTCATTTCTTTCCCTTCTGCATGATGGTCTCCAACTAGTGAAGCTTTTGCCTTATGGTACAGGTGGAGTCTACTTTTATTCCCTCATTGTATCAAGCCCATCTGGATCTGGGCTGAAGTGCACTATCTATCCATGCTGTTTTTCCCCTTTAAAATGAACAAGCACACACTGGATTTGATACCTGCCTCACACAAGGACTTGTAGCTGATTCACATATGTCCCAGCGTTCCACAAGAAAACTGAGTTTATATTTTAAAAATCCCAATATGTCTACCAGCCCATAGGGCTGTATATCATGTCATCATACCTTAATTTAATCAAATGAATGTTCTATTGACACCCTGTGCAAGAAAAACAGAAGAAGAAAACTGTTTTTGTCCCCTTTTGATCTTATGCCCCAGACACTGCTGGATTCCTCAGGACACAGGATGTTTATGCAGACACTCACATCAGTGATTTACAATGCTCCCTTGTTTGTCTTCTTCATGAACAAATATCTGCATCTTGTTTATGCTGCACTGGCCTTTCACTCTTTCTGCACAAAACAAAGTTTAGACATTACAAATGTGTAGGGAATGGGCTTACCTGGGGCTCATTAGAATACGAGTGAAGTTGTTTTTTAAGACAAAGCAAATATTTAAACAAAAATTTTAAAACTCTAGGTTGATGTGTACACTCAATAAGTTTATTTGTGTTTGATTACTCAGTGTTATTACTGATATTACAACAGTTTCATCTCCTTCACTGAGGCAATGGGAAGTTCAAGGCTTCCTTGGGAGCAATGAAATGTATGTAGTATATTGATTTGCAACTAGACACATCAAATTAGGTGTTAACACAGAAGCAAGAATGCTCTGGCAGACGAGATGACAGCAACACCCATTCATGCCCTAAATCAGCTGTCACTCTGGAAGCTTCTTCCAAAGCCCTCACCAAATAGCTTCTTTTTGCTTCTACTCGGTGCATTGGATGCATTCTAACCTTTTGTTGGCCTATATAGGAAAGTTTGACCTTGGGATGTACTGCACGAAAGTTTGATTAAAGTTGTTCTAATAAAGCCATACCTGGCCCCGCCTAAACCTTTTTTCTATATTTACATAAGTCTTACCAGTAGAGCAATAGATGTACCATGGCCAAATCGAATAAATAATAATGGTGGTCAAAGGCAAGAGCCACAGAAGACTTTGTCCTCAGTTCATCCAATAGCCCTCCTTAGTTTAAAGCAGCATTTCTCAAACCCTCCCCTCTAGTCCCACACTTTTCTTTACACAAATCCCCACATGTTGCCAACCACCTATTTAACTAGTGAACATTTCATTCAGAATATCCTTGGCCCTTTCTGCACGGGCCAAATGAAGCGTCCCTGGGAGAGCGTTCGTATGGCCAGCCTTTCCCCGGGCGGCGTGAAGCTGTCCTTGAAAACTTCGCTCATTGAGCGAGGTTTTTAAAAAACTGTGTTTTCCCTGCGGCGCGGCACAAACTGCACTGCAGGGAAGCTGCCCCTTTCCCCATCGCTCCCACTCATCTGCCTCTCCAGCGTTAAGAACATAAGAACATAAGAACAAGCCAGCTGGATCAGACCAGAGTCCATCTAGTCCAGCTCTCTGCTACTCGCAGTGGCCCACCAGCGTTGCTCGGGAGGACTGCAGGGACCCGCCCACGCTGTCCTCCAACCTCCAGGGGTCGCAGGGCAGTGTGGGCGGGTCCCTGCAGCCCTCCCGAGCAACTCTGGAGAGGCAGGTGAGGGAGGGAGGGCGACCGAGAGGTGGCTCCGTGCGGAGCTGCCTCTCCGGCTAGGGAGGGAGCCGGGACTGCTTGTCCGAGCAGTCTCCACACCTCCACCGGCATAAATTATGCAGGTGGAGAAGCGCTGCCGCCGCCGTGCAGAAAGGGCCCTTGTCATACCCACCCTTGACAATCAACTGAGCCCTCTAAGATGCTCCAGAAATTGATCTGAAGGACAGGTAGAGAGCATCATATTCAGCTAAGTACAGTTTATACTTCAGGGAGATATTCAGTCAATGTAGTAACATTTGAAGGAGTTTGAACACTTTGGCTTTTGCATTGGATTCCCTTGCTATGTGCATAGTGGACAGCACGGCCCCATGTTGTATCACCTGAGCCAATATTCAAGAAGCCTCTCTGCAGGTGGGGGACCAGTTAGATTTCCTCCTCCTCTGATGTGGGTTGAATCATTTAAACTGCAATGAAGGAGTATATGTGGGGTAACTCTGACTCTGTGAGGAAGGATGGTGTTGAGGTCTATACTGATGGTTATAATTGCCCTGCTTCAGAAAGTTTCATGAGGGGCAATGCCATGGGAGCCCTGAGGTGCACATGACATCCATGACAATACTACCGGGTTCTTGAGAAGCCTGTTGGTAGTTAAGCTTTTGTCAGTGCTTTTGACATGCAGATGAGACGCTCAGAGAAAATGTGGAGGTTCTCTGCTGGATGCACGTAGGGAGATTCCTTTAGGGTGTCCTCTGGTGTTGGATCCATTTGCTAGGAGACATCACTGGAATCAACCCTAGGAAAATTATCTAGATTGGACTGAAAGAAAGACTAGGTCATATTCTGATCTGAGAAGATCTTCCTCTCAGTCTGATCTAGATAATTTTCCTAGGGTTGATTCCAGTGATGTCTCCTCGCAAATGGATCCAACACCAGAGGACTTGGTCCCAAGAGACTGAAGAGGGTGTCACTGAGTCTGTGAACAATGAGGTAGAAGATTGAGAAGTATGCTTTGAGGATGATGGCTTTGGTTCTGAAGACCTGTGGTGACTGCTGTACCTAGAGCAGCTTGGCGACCTTGACCAGTTCCATCGGCTGTCTTTCAGGGAAGCAAGGAAGCATCCATGATCAGCAAGGTGATCTTTCTGATGAGTGCTGGTCCCAACATATTTTCCTTGGTTCTAGGGAGCGATGGCAGTCTTTTGAATCAAATGTGAGTATCTCAAAGAGCCTTCCAACAGCAATGGAGTGACAACAAGTACTAAACGCATCCCAATATCTCTAACAATATGGATGCTGAAAATATGGGAAGTATCCGAACAGTGAAAGAAGTTGCAGCCAAGAATCACATACATGGGGTGCCCTAGGGCTGGATGCATCAGTACCAGTCATAGCGACTCGCCCCTTGGAAAGTAAGGAGGAGGAACAATTAAGATATTGTCACCTGACAGCTGCAGATCCTCTCTTGAGTGCTTCATTGGGGTTGTTCCACATAAGGCTGTGTCAACAGGTCCAAAATTTGGCCCATGTGAGAGACAGAGGAATGTCTAGATGAAGATCTGCTGCAACTAAGGTGCAAGATTTGAGATCCATGTTCTCCCAGAGCTGAAGAAGAGCGATGGTCGAAACTATGCAATGGTACTAGGGAGATTCTTCGGTTACAAATAGACAGTGGCAATGGAGTGTCCCAAATCAGTTGCTGCATTGACACTGAGCACCTCAGTTCCTTTAGACAGAACTGCATTAGGTCTGGAGCTGGATCCACCAGTGTCTTTTGCTTTCCTTGTGTTTGTCTACACTCCTGATCCTATTGTAGAACTGTTCAGGGCAAAGAGGAATTCTGATGGCTGCAGTCAGAGATGCCAGTGTTGTCCATTCTGTCCCCTAACAGCAGTGCATCAGGCACTTTTGTTGCAGAGCTTTCCAAGCATAGTTTGAATCACTGTTCCAGAGCTACTTCTGTTTTCAGTCTGCTAATGGTGATCTTCCGCTTCTGCTCTTGGGGATTTCCCTGATTCTTTGGGGGAATACTTTTGGTTTCTCAAAAACATGGAATCAGCGAGGGAGTAATTTGAACTGGTGACTGGTGTTGGGAGAGAAAGACCTCCTCATTTCCCAACTTTAGCAACCCCTATGCTGTTTTCGTCCTCACTAGAGAAAGCTTACTATTTCCAGTAGGGTACCAAATTCAAGTTGGAGCCTGGAGTTTTGCCACAGTTACAGCTGATGTTCAGACTACAGGGATCAGTTCCACTGAAGAAAATGGAAATTCCACATGATGGACTATATACGGTATATGATGGTCGAGGAGAAACTGAAGTCCTACAGTTATATATATCCATCCCTTCCCCCTATGCTATCCTTCCCAGGCACTATCCCCCAAATACCAAGAATTTCCCAAACCAGAGTTGGCAAGAATAGCCTTAATTTCAAGCAACTTCAAGACAGTATGACTGAATTGTATTTATGAATTCAACATGAACCTGAAATCCTAGAACAAAACAGTGTCAGGGCTTTTCCACATTCTAATTTTCCTTCCTTGTTATTTTACTTTCCTTTGGGAAGGGGGAGTTCTATTCTGCACTTATTTTGCTCCCTCTAATGGTTGAGCTTTATGTCTGGCATATCTCCCCGCAGATTTAAACAGCAGGCTTTTTATACTGGACTTAAAGTGATATCATATTAACAGCCACTAGAGGGAGAAAAACAGAACATCCATCCATCTGCAGCAGCAGGAACACAAAAACCAAGGAAAATTAGAATGCGGAAAAGCCCTCAATCAATAAAACTCAAGGATTATTTCATACTTACTAAATATATCTTTCTGTAAAAGCAACAGCCTTTCCCCCAGGGATGCATGTTGGTTCAAAAAGCCATAAAATGCATTACTTCTGAAATATTAAGGGGAAACACCTGCATCCACTTGGCTGCCAGGAAATCATAAGTCTGCCATAGAAATAACAAAGTCCACACATGGTAACAGTTACTGTACAAAATTAAGATTAAAGTAACCACAAGTCTTCATAGGCTTCCACCGGGGTTCAACTTGGTCCTGCTTATGTAAGCATGATCTCAAAAGAACTGAATTTGTGTCATGGGTGGCAAATTTTGCATGAACCCATAATTCAATTATAGAGCTGAAGATAGATGTTTCTTCTTAAAACATGCACTCTACTTGTTTGGGATCTATTATTTTAATATGACAAGAATTTTAAAAGTATTTTCAATTTTATCATGAGTAAAAATTTGAAGGAGTGACTTATATTAACAGCCTCTATCTAGTTCTGCCCTTTCCTATCTCCTATTCCTGTCTGGATATCACATGTATTTTCACACATTTCAGGCTTATCATAACTAGAAAGCCTCCAATCATTTTTTTAATCTAAAAGCATATAGTCCTGCATGCCAGCTGTCCTTATTCACGAAGCGCAGTCCCTATTTCTTTATACAGGCCTTTGGTAAATTGGAATACCTATTTTGTCTCTATTGTTGCCTTTTAGAAATGCCTTGGTAAATTTTGATGTAATTTGCTAAAGTTCACATTTTCTTCAAAGGTTCTTGAAATAGTTTTGAATGGGAACATGGATGCATCTTGTAAAAGAAGGTGCATAAAAATGACTGGAATCTCAGTTGAGTAATTTGAACTCAAAAGCAGCTGAGCAGGACCTAGCTGGATCAAGTCAACAGCACTTAGGAAGAGTTAATATGCACAATCACCCCAACAGGACTCTCCCCCTCAACTTCTTTTAATCATACTAGGTAAAACACAGGCAGGGAGTTCTCAGCAAGGGAAATGGCATAACAGGCAAGAGTTAATCCCCTTTCCTAGCCTGTAGGTTCCAGTTCAGAACTCAGCCTCCTATTAAGGCTTAATTACATGTTGGGAATGCTAATCACAGAACTCCACTGGTATGTATAGTTTTGGCCCTGAAAGTCCTCCTCACTGGCGTTTAATCCTGGGATAGTCTCACTATAATACACATACCAGAGATACTGGGAACTTTAATTTCCCCAGGCCTCCTTCAAGAACAAAGATACAATTAGATATTATATATGCCAAGGAGCCATCTTTTCTTCTTAGTGGAATCTGTAGGACATTAAATTCTCCTGGATTGAAGTAATATCTCAGTGTGTGTTCTCATTTGTGTGATTTATTTACTTGTATATTAATTCCAGAAAAACCTATAGTAGCATTACTGAGGTGTTCGTCTGCCTGGGAATTAAATGATCTGGTACAGGAAAGCGAACTAGATGCTTAGGATCTTTTAAGTGTATTCCTACACCTGAGTCAGGCCTGATCACAAACAAAAATACAGAACAAAGCCAAGTTAAAAAAGGAAAAAAAACTTTCTTAAAGGATAATAATTCATTGTTATAATATAGTTAAATGTATCTTCATTATTTTGTAATCCCATTCTACCTCTAAAAGGTCATGGCCCAAAAGCATATAGGAATTTATGGAGAATGAAACAGCCTCCTGTGCTATATATTACTGTCATGACCAGCAATTTTTTGATCTGCAGGATTATTAATAATGCAAATCACAAACACATCGCTACGTACAAGGCAGGCAACAGCTAGCGGCAGCTATTTAAATTCACAAATGTAACACACATAAAATCATCTGCTACACACTTTAAGCTTCGGAGGACTAAGCCATTCAATCTTTTTCCTCTCCATCACATGGATGAGGAGAAAAAGATTTCTGGGCGGAGATGTTTAGTTTGGTGAAGAGAAAGTTAAGAGATGACATGATAGCCATGTTTAGATATTTGAAGGAATGTCATGTTGGTGAGGGAGAAAGAATGTTTTCTGCTGCTCCAGACACTAGCATCAGGAGTAATGGGTTCAAGGTGAAGGAAAAGAGATTCCGCCTAAACATCAGGAAAAACTTCCTGACAGTAAGGGCTGTTCAACAGTGGAATTCACTGTCTCGGACAGCTGGGGAGTCTCCATCTTTGGAGGTTTTTTAACAGAAGCTGGATAATCATATGTCAGGAGTGCTTTGATTGTGTGTTCCTGCATTGTGGGGGGTTGGACTTGATGGTCCTTGGGGTCTTTTCCAACTGTATGATTCGATGACTAGAGGCAAATGATCTCAAACTGACAGAGTAGACATGGCAGCAGTCATGACAGGAAATACTCTAGAAATGATCAGGAGATGGCAACATTTGCACGATTCCATTACTCACATTTCCTTTCAGGCCAAACAATTTATTTCTCAGAATTTCCTAAAATTAGGAAATATAGCCCTGGGTTAAATATAAAATTTTGCAAGGTGCAAAGGAAAGAGGAGATCTACCTGATCACAAAATTATATTTTGTTGCCTGCTGTTTGGTTTGGATAAAAAGAATAGATTACATCCTGAAACAGAAGACTGCTTTCAATGGCATGCTTATCTACGACATGACAAAGCTAAAGTCAATAAGGATTTTAATAATCATTATATTAGGCTTGCCATTCTGAGAACATGGAACAAATTTTAACCTAGACTAGGTAAAAAAAGTATATATGGCTCTCACTACAAGCCTTATTTAGATGAAAAATTTGAAAATAGGTGGATAATATATCATGATATTTTAGACTGCTCACGTGGAGAATGGAATTAAGAGAAGAATTAATGGCAGAAGGGAATTGGTTCATTTATACACTGTTATTTAAAAGGTTTAAAACAGATACAATATCCTATGATTCTGAATGTTTTAAGACTGAATTTGAGGTAGAATTGTGTTTGAATGATGATCATGTTATTGCCAAAATGTATAAGCTTCTGTTGAGATCTGAAACAGGAGAACAAATGAAATATTGTATGTGAAATGGGCTATTAACTTTGGGTACAATATACAAATGGAATGATGGTAGAAATATGTGATTAAAGGGTCTCAAATTTACTTTAAATACTGGTCTTAAAGAAAACTTCTATAAAATGATGCACTGGTGGTGGTAATTGTCACTGCAGAAACTGGCAAAAATGTATTTTAAAATTTCCAAATGTCCCAAATGTATGTTGAAAATTATTATTATTATTATTATTATTATTATTATTATTATTATTATTATTATTATTATTATTATTATTATTATTATTGGGTTTATAAACCGCCCTCCCCCGGTTTGGGGGGATTTTTAAAAGCATTCATGGTAGCCTTGATTTTTAAAAGCATTCATGGTAGCCTTGTAATAAAGCTAAAATTTTTGGATACAAATACATTGAACAATACAGTAATTTTAAAGAGTAATGTACAAATGAAATCAAAAGCTTTGAACAGACAGCTTCAAACAAAACATGGAACTTGGTTTTTATATAGGACATCAGCAGAAAGAATATTATATGCACAAAAATGGAAAATGTAATCTATACCTAGAACAGAAGAATGACTTCTGAAGTTGTTGGAATTAGCAGAAATAGCTGAGTTTACTTCTCTGATAAGAGAATAACTTATCTAAACTCACTGATTATTGGCAACCCTGATAAGACTTTTTGTATATGACAGAAAAAAATGAATTGATGATTTGTGGACCATCAATTCAATTCAGGAAAAGAAGAATAAGAAATAGATGTAATAGAGAAAAGTGTGGACTTTATTAGTAATAATAACTAAGAATTAATTTTACATTTGTAGTTAGGGAGCAAGTAGTAAAATTTTAGTTGTTTTTAAAATTGGGAGACCTCCCTCTTCCCTTGTAATATGATTTTTATGTATGTTTTGTTTGGTTGATATTTCTTCTTTTTGCATATTTTCAAAGTCTGAATAAAAATTATTTGAAACCAGAATTTCCTAAAGTTGGAATTTCTGAGAAAGCCATCCAGTTCCTTTGCTCAGGTAATGTTATTCAACTGCTTCTTACTTTCTTGACTTTCCATATTCCTCCAATGACCTATTCATGTAATTTCAAAGGGTAGCACTACTGTGAAAATTACCATTACATTGCAAGCTACATCATTTAGCTTTTCTATTTATAGCCTTCCTATTTCTACAAATGATTTGTGCCTCTTTAGGCAAGCTACAATCCTGTTTATGGAATGCTGAGAAGCCAAATCCACACAGTCGTCACATTACAACAAAGGGAATCCTTTCCTACAGACTGCTGCTGCTGCTATGCTTCCCTTGCCAAACTGTAGAATCCCCTCAAAAAGTATCCATTAAATGGTCAGAGACACACATCAGACTGTCATACACAAGCAAGAGATATGGATCGCAGTTGGCACAGTTACCCTCTCCAATGGTGCTAAATGCTGTGGTTATTTGCTTAAAACTGAGAACAAATTATATTCTGTGAAGCTTGGGGAATACCATACATTAGATTTGATTCGCATATGCATGCCAATCAGCCAATATGTCATGTCAACTAGAAATGTTCTCCCTATTGAAAAATATGGTGTTTGTTGACACTGGGTATAACATGAAAATTCTGTCAGTCTGCATCCTTGCATCTATATCATTGCTTGATTTTGCAAATAATGAGTAATAAATATGCCTGTAAGAATCAGTCCCGAAAGTTTAAAAAGATGAATGGGTTGCTGAGTTCACTGGTAAAATGTGTACAGATGTGAAAATGGCCGTAAAAAAAACAAATACAAAAATGCTTCAACCTTCCTCAGAAATATATGCTGTACTTCTGATCAAAACTATTCCTATCTCAATTATTTATTTATTTTTATTTATTTCTTAAATTTATATACCGCCCGATCCCCGAAGGGGATTTGGCATGTTGGCAGCTGAATGCAGTTTGGATGGGGAGAAATGTAGGAAAAGCTCATAAGACTGCAGGCATTTTTATTTCAAATTTTCTTTTAACACATGGATCAAATTTAACCCTTTCCAAAGAGAATGATTTGGACTGTTGCAACTTTTAGGGAAATAGGAGAGAGCCTGAAAACTGAAAGAAGGGACTAATCTAAAATAATCTAAAATAATTGGAAAGTGCTGGCCAAGTTTCGCAATCATGGACAACGTGTTGCCCATGCAAGAAAATGAAAACACTCTGTATTTACTGTGAGACATTCTTAATTAATAGCAGCTCATTGGCATCTCACTATAATACACATGCCAGAGATACTGGGAACTTTAATTTCCCTAGGCCTCCTTCAAGAACAAAGAAACTATGCAAACTGAATAGTCTGTTTCACTCACATTTCCTGTAAACACTAAATTAAAATAAATGTAAAGCAAAATGGTTTTAGTTTTCACAGGGTGAAATTTAAACACAATCCCATGCCTAACAACATCATCAACAACAAACATATTTGGATATTGGGAAATGGAACTTGGCTACTTTCCATCTGCTTGGTTCTGCACTTAGAGGGCATTTAAGAACATGAAAACAAAAAAAATGCAGTTGATTTTCAAAGCCAAAGTCCCTAAGGCCTGGGTTCTGTTTCCACCAGTACTGGCCAAATGTCTCCAAGTGCCACAAACCAGACATAAAAGTGATGGATGGAGTTCTCCTGTACATTCTCAGCATCTGGCACCTGGATCCCCACTGAGGAGAAAGGTGGAGTATAACTAAAATAAATAAAATAACCAGCTGCTGGGTTTGATCAAAAATATTAGAAATAGAGCTGTTTCATGGGAGTCTGGACACCCAGAATAGAAAAATGAGGTCCCAGATAACTTTATTTTCAATCCATGACCATACAGAAGATATATTGCAGGAAGAAAGCTTGCCGCTCTTATGTCTGAATTTGCAAGAAAGGGATTTACATGTTTGACTACAGCAACTGGGAGAAACATTAACTAATATTTGACCTGCACCATCAGAAGCAGTTGAAACCTTAGCCCATACTGTGATGAACCTGGGGAAGAGTTTTTTGGGGAGATATGTGGATGTGTTCTTATTAGGATTGCCAACCCCCAGGTGGTGGCTGGATGACAGATATCAGTTCACCTGAACAAAATGACCACTTTGGAAGGTGGACTGCATGGCCAATTATGGACAGGGGAGTTTACCTCCTCTCTGCCCCCGCCCCCGCCTCCTCCACCCCCCGGCAGCATCAGTTGCATGCCTGAAGTGCTCTTGCTTTCTGCAAGGAAAGCAGACAGCAAAAGCAGGAGGTGCACAGGAACTCATACTAATGTACACGGAATTCTGCCGTACCGGGGCTCAGTTGCTGGCACACAGTAATAGGTCGCTGCATAATTGGCTTATGACATTATATACCCCATTAAGTCTGTCCTCTTTTCAAACCCTGCCTTCCTCAGGCTCCACTTCCCAAATTTCCAGTTATTTTCCAACCAGAGCTGGCAATCCTAATTCTTATAGATAAAACCCATGTTGCTAGCAACAATAGCCTTGGAAAGAAGCAAAGAAATTACACATAACATGGACTTTTGTAGATTAGAAACCTTCTACCATATCCATAGATACTATGTACTGAGGTCCGGGGCGGAAGCATCTGAGGATAGCAAAAATGTCCAACTTCACAGAAACAAATATAACGTTCAGAGATGGGGTATACCAACTGAGAGCCAACAGAGATTGTGTTGACGACTACCTTCTTGCTTTGTGAATAGATACAATATGTGCAATACAGTTGCATGCCTGAAGTGCTCTTGCTTTCTGCAAGAGCACTTTTTATTTCTTCCTTTCTTTCCAAGGTATAAATTGATGCCACCACAATTTAATTCCAAACCTCTTTTTAATTTCTCCTAAAGTATTATGTTGGAGCTCTAAATCAGTTTTAAATAAAAAATGCAAATAGCAAATAATGTGATAAAGTGAGAAAAGAGAACAAGACAGGTTAAAAGTTAAGGGAAATTCATTTTTCATCATTACTGCTTTCTATTTTTCATTTTCCTCTCTGCAGTTATAAAAGTAAACATCCATAGTGTGGTTCTGATTATTCATGTTCTGACTAGCCAATAGGCTGAACAAAGCCAGCCTAAGGGCTTCTGTCACCCTAGGCCACCCATTGGTCTGCCATCACCAACCTGTCAGCCAACCTACCTCTGCCACCACCACTGGCCTGGGCATGCTCCAAGCTGCCATTAGCCCAGAAGCACTCTGAGCTTCAAGCGGCCACAAAGGAGAAAAAGAACAGAGCCTGTTGGCAGCAGAATCAGCAGTCTCCTGATCTTCCTTCTAAGGCAGAGCGGGGAAAGGTAAGCAAGGCAACCCAGGGAGCAAAGAGAAATGCTCAAAATTGCCATTTATCACCTGCATGGTTCTTCTGGTGCCCCCTGCCCTCTGGTGTCCTAGGCCCGTGGTGTCCTTTGGCACTCCAGATGTTATGGACAATTCCCATCAGCCCCGCCAATTGGCCATGCTGGCAGGGGCTGATGGGAATTGTAGTCCATCTGGAGTGCTAAAGGTTCGTCACCACTGCCCTAGGCAATCAGCTATGGCCACCTAATAGTGACCTGTGTTTGTCAGCATTAGAAAACCATTCCCAAATTATAAAAATTTTAGACTATTCAGATTTTCTGTGAAACCCTTGTACAAATGAGTTGTAGCTGCACATTGCGGACCAAATACCAGCTCTAAATACAAGCACCAAGAAGCCAATGGCTATGTCTGTCCAAGTACCCTTAAAGTCATGTGAAGTGTAGATAAATTCTTACCTTGTAATGGCCGAAGTCATTCAATATGGCACCAAGCCTCTTGGTGTTGGCATGAAGCTTATGAGCAGCAATCGCTGGATTAGGATCCCGCCAGTCGATGGATAGGCGATGGTACCAGAGATGTCCTTCTTGAATATGTGCTGCTCTGATGCCGGGGTCAAAGCGATGCACTTCACATCCACTGTTGGCCATGCTCAGCTCAAACTGGTTATCTTCATCGCCCAGTCTTACCAAAACAGCCAGGAAAAGTATTGTTGTTTTCAAATAGAAACCAAATTACCAAGATTCTCTTTATTATTTATATTTTACCCCACTCTCATTCTTTTAAGGCTTGGGGCATGTTATACCAACTGAAATATATTAACAAATAGAAAAATGACCATAGATACTACAGTTTGCATCTGTTTAACTGTCATTAGAGAATGGATTGTATTACATTTACTTTCTCCCAAAAACTGAATGGCTTCCATAGATTTCTTTGGGAGAAATAAAACACTGGGATAAGAGAAAAATCCAATCCCTACCTCAGATAGCAAATTCTCACATACTGCTTAAGTGGATCCAGCCTATCCAAGTAGAAGATGACCCAAGACAGAACCGCTCTGAAACTGCATTTCCATGTATCCCTCTTACCAATCAGTCCTTATTGCTGACACAAAATTGATCAATATGGCTTTGAGCAATTGCAGATGGTGGTGTAACAACAGTATATAAATATGATGAAGGAAGGAAGGAAGGAAGGAAGGAAGGAAGGAAGGAAGGAAGGAAGGAAGGAAGGAAGGAAGGAAGGAAGGAAGGAAGGAAGGAAGGAAGGAAGGAAGGAAGGAAGGAAGGAAGGAAGGAAGGAAGGAAGGAAGGAAGGAAGGACGGAAGGACGGAAGGACGGAAGGACGGACGGACGGACGGACGGACGGACGGACGGAAGGAAGGAAGGAAGAAAGAAAGAAAGAAAGAAAGAAAGAAAGAAAGAAAGAAAGAAAGAAAGAAAGAAAGAAAGAAAGAAAGAAAGAAAGAAAGAAAGAAAGAAAGAAAGAAAGAAAGAAAGAAAGAAAGAAAGAGGGACCGATCTCTAGCCAGGATGAGAATTTAAACTGGAAGAATTCCCATTCCTAGTTCAGAGGTGGCTTTGCTTCAAAAGCTCAGAAGTGATCCTACAGTTTGGGGAAGTCTGAAGGGGAAAGGATATTGAATGAATACTTTATCCCTTCTGGATTTTGGGCACCAGAGTTTACACAGGAACCGCTGAGTACAAGTCTGAGTTAAAGTTATTGTACAACTATCTTATTTCAAACTATTTAGAAATTTGTAACAAACTGAAATGTAGTCAAACACCCAAGTGCCATTTGAGCTGTACTATTAAGACCTTAATATTTCTTTTCTTTTCAACAAATTTCTCCCTACCCTTATCTTATTCCCCTGAAGAGTTTATTAATCTGCATTTATAATTGAGCAGTGTGTTCCAGACAACGAATCAGAAAAAGGGAAGAATTCTGTGAGATGTAGTCCAGAGGGTGCCCTTTTCCAAGCAAAGAGGGGCCAACTGGATTACAACTCCCACAATTCTTCATTTTATCAACGGAGTCATCACCTCCCAGAAGGCCACATGCAAAAGTCCAAAGAGCAACTGGCAGCCAAAGCGGGTTAGGGCTAGGGTATAGTGGCAGAAATATAGATAAGACAGAGCTGGGATAGGGAGACAGAAAGAGAGTTGGGTTACGGGGGCAAAAAGAACTGGCTGAATCCCACCTCTGATCACATCCAGTAGTTTTTTAAGTTTACTGAGATCAGCTTCCTTAAAGTCTAGAACTAGACTTGGCATCCCCAACTAGACTTGGCATCCCCTTTCAACCGTATAATGAACTCCAGGAGAACAGGGTCACTCCCACCTAAGGACCCTACCACTTCCACCCCATTAATCAGGTTATCATTGATGGTTAGGAGCAGATCTAAAATAGTCAATCCCCTTGTTGCCTCGCCCACCTTCTGGACCATGAAACTGTCTGAAAGGCAAGTGAGGAAGTTGTTGGACATGGTAGTGTTGGCAGTGTTTCACTCCCAGCAAATATCTGGGTAACTGAAATTTCTCATTACTACTATTTCTCTTCTTTGTGCGAGTTTGTCATCTGCTCCAGGAAGGCATCATCCAACTCTTCAGTCTGGCTTGGGGGTCTGTAATAGACCGCCATAATGAGATCCCCCTTAATTTTTACCCAGATGCTCTCAACCAAGTTTCCAGGATTGAAGTCATGGACCTGCTCACAGCTGTAATCATCCCTGACATATAGTGCTACTCCGCCACCTTTCCATTGATCTATTTCTCTGGAATAGGTTGTACCCTTCAATTATTACATTCCAGTCATGAGATTCATCCCACCAGGTTTCAGTGATGCCTGATATATTTATTATGCTGTGTTAAGAGTTTCAGATAATCCTGTTTATTACCATGCTTTGTGAATTAGTGTGGAGACATCTAAGGCTTTGGTTCATGCCCCGTGTGTGCTTATTTAAGATTTTATCCTCCTCACTGATGGGTTTTTGAACTATTTGCTCAGTTCTCTCTATAACCTTCAGCCTATTCTCTCTAGTACTAAGTGAACTATCTTACCACTGGAATATTTTTCCCACTTCACTCAGTTTAAAGCCCTCCTGACAAGGTTTGTCAATCTCCTAGCAAAAATGCTTTTCCCTACAGTAAGGTGACCAGATTTTTAGCTTGCGCGTGCGTGCAGCTGCAGGAGCACACTGCCTTCTGGGGCGCTCCCCTGTGACAGGGCGGGAAATGGGAGCGCCCCAGAAGGCAGTGTGGCAGCGTGGGAGGCTGCCACACTGACAAACCCGTTTCCTGCCCTGTCACAGGGGAGCGCCCCAGAAGGCAGTGAGGCAGCCTTCCGCGCTGCCTTCTGGGGCACTCCCATTTCCCGCCCTGTCCCGCTCCCGTTTCCCGCCCTGGTGCCCTGGAAACAATAATTCTGACAATTTTCAAACAAGGCCCTTCTTTGCATTAAATACTGTGTATTATGCTGATCTGATATCCAGCTCTGATGGAGAAGAAATCTAGAAAACAAGGAGTGTTACACTGCCCTATATTTAGAGAGAAAGTGAAAGTGTTCCACTATGTAAATTAGTTGCGGTAATTTTAAAATAAATTTTACAATGCTTAACACTGCATGCAGTATTCCATAATAGAGGTACCCAGATACTTTTGTATCTTTTGTATCTGTGTAACCAAAGTATACCATAATGGAGGTATCCAGATACTGTTCTTTTGTATCTGTGTAGCCAATCAGATAACCAGTGGCCAACAAACACCCCACCTGGCCCCATCTACTTTCTAAAAACACTTAATGAGCAGGAAAAGTGTCTATCAGTGTCACCACGTGCACCATGTTGGTCACCCTGTGTTAGACAGTGGTCCGTGTCAGAATTCTGAAATCTCAAAAGGATGCTCTGAAAACTCATTCCTTAACATTGTCTCAAACACTCAGTGGTGCAAAACACTTTTATAATGAGCCAGCTAAAAATGAGCATTCACTACATTAATCCATTATGCAACAGCCTGCCACAGACTAATACTATCTTTTTTAAAGCAAGGAATACGATATGAATCCCAACAGGTGGGATTTATCTAAAGAGAGGAGCACTATCCACTATGGTCATTTGAAAGGCATTTTCCTTCTGACTACAATCCTTACAAGTACACAAGCAATAACTATTCTTTCAACATTTCATACAATACAGATTAATAGTACAGATGTCTTTTTTATACTCTGAAACATGTGTTCTCTCGGTAGTTGTCCTCTGGGAAGAGCCCAGCTGGTCTCCATTTCCTCTTTCATAAATAAAATCATTATATAAGAAGCATATTTCAAGGAGATTTTTCCTATGCTAAATAAGATTGCTGTTCAGTGCAATCACACATCAATGAGCATCTTAAAGCAGAGTTAAGTGCCAATGACTTTGAAATAATGTAATAGGATTGGAGTCAAAAGGAGCTGGAATTGATTGTTATATAATTCTCGGTAATTATAACCACACATGCATTTATTGAAACCCGTGCTTATTTTCCTTTTGTTCTTTTAGAAATCTACACTGCCAAAGTATTTATATAGATTGTAGAAGGAGGATTGGTAATAGAAGACAAATACTGAATCAGTGCTGTTCTTGAGAAGTTGGCCCAGAAGTTAGTTTGTTGATTTAATTATTCTTTGTTGGTAATTTATGCAATCATCCCACATCTAAAATTGTGTCCTTATGGGTTCTTTCAAAAACAAGTTCATTTATTATCCAACATAAACAGTAAAAAGACAACAATAAATATAGCATATGGAAATAAGCATGAGAACGCCTCTCCTGGATCAGACCAAAGGTCTGAATACTCCAGTGTTCTGTTTCCACCAGTGGCCAGTAAAGGCCATGGAAAGTTCATCAGCTAAATGCAACTACACTCCCTTGCTGCCTGTCCCTGGAACAGGGGTCACAAACCTTTTCTTTAATGAAAGTTACTTCTGACTAATGAAAAATATCCTGAACCACTTCCTCACCCTGGCAAATTACCAAGTTTTGTTCTGCCCTAGAACCAAACTATGGATTCAGACAAGTTTGGTGCGGTTTTCGCCAGAACTCTCTTTCTATGTTCCTGACATGCCTTCAATAAAAGCCTTGAACCCATCACGTGATTTATTGTATGAATGGGGAATCTGACATTTGGCCATCTACAATGTGGAGTCCTCAAAAAACAACCCAAGCCTCAACAAAAGTCTTTGTGTTTAGTCATGATTTGTGCCACATACCTATCCCAGGGCAGTCAAAGAAAGCCTAACTAGATATCACCAGTGTCACCACACTCGCTCTTACTATTCTGAAATTCAGTTCACTGGCTCTTTAATGGGTAGCTCCCAGATGAAGTCACTAATATAACTTTTAAAATAGATGGTTTCCTCAACAGGTTCAGTCCTGCAATGAGAAACCTCCTCATTACCTCAACATACATGTGAAGAACTAGCTCACACAGATACTACACAGCTACTGGCAACCATCCTTCTTCTGTTAAGGTGACTTTTCATCCAGAACTCAGGCATACAGATTTGAACCAAACTGTAGCCAGTCTCCTTCCTCAGCTGCTTCTCTCAGTAAGAGACAAGTAAGAGAAGAGACAAGAACTGGAATGTGATAAGTGTTTATCAATTACAGTAGGTTGCAGGTGGCTGAGAGAGTTAAGTACCAACAACTGTAACACAGTTTATAGCTCTCTGTTCCCGGCAAGTCTGCTAGTCACGCAAAGATAAAATTGAAGAACAAGGGGGCCTTCACTTCCTTACCAAGAAGTGCCAAAAGTAATATGTGCACAGACTGAGGCAGATTCTGGTCCCAGGTGGCACTTGCCAATCCAGGGGGAGAAAGAACCAAAGTCTGTGAAGATGGGATGTATATTATCCTACATGGGCATCTGGTCTAACCCTAGTTAATTTCTGTCCATGCTTAGGTGTCGTCTTACTCCTTTCCTCTTCTATGTAGCTCAATAAATCCTTTGAAAATAGTCCAGTGAATATGAGCAACAATTTTGGAGTTTTAACACTAACCAGTATCCTGACTGCCTCTGCTTGGCCTTGGGCCTGATACACCCCAGACTTGGACAGCAAGCAGATGACTCAGGCTAGCCAAGTGTCCCCTTTTGGACTCAACACTTCCACATGAATGTTTCAGGGTAGTGATCTGAATTCCATCTAAAACATCCATGCACAGAATAACTTCCATGCACAGAAGCACAGCTTTGCTACCTCTTCCATCCTGCTGCAGCCTCAAATGCCCTCCAAAATTTGCTCATAAAAACAAAGATCCAGAATATGGCAAGAGGTTCAAATCAGACCCAGTGGCGGAGTGCATTCTTGCAGGGATTCATTCCCTTCCTAGCCAGCATCCTATTTATGTCTGGGCAGGAGTTCTGTTCAGTCTGTGTGCAATAAACGTGCTCCACGAGGAAGTTCCACACATATCTGGTTTCTCTTGGCTTCTCCGAACTCTGGTTCTCTGTCGGCTGGCCAGAACGTATGCCCTGTCTTGACCCCTGGACTATCTGACTACGCCTACACCTGCCTTGAACTCTGGACTGTCTGACTACACCTTTGCTTGCTGCATGCCCTGACCCTCGGACTGCCAGCTTATGACCCCACTTCAGTCTGGCTGGACTGAATTGCTTGGGCCTGGCCCATACTGCCCTGCCCCCTGACAGCAGAATAGGCTGCCTACCGTGAGTGGAAGAGATCTTGTGTGAACCATAAGTTCAAGTACATCTGGTTATGAGAAAGCAAAAGGATTTCTGTCAATTTGGCAGTGCCAAAAAAGGAGTGTCACAGTGTACAGAAATTGTTGCAGTCTTATGCAATAATCATGTGGAGTCAAATTAGTGTATGCTTCTGTCTCACAGTCTGCTTTCTGCATTTGAACACAGAGGGTATTCATTTGGAGAATTTTCAAAACATTCCTGATTTTCAAAACATACCTGAAATTGGAGGTATAGTCAAACACTCAGTGGTTTATTCTAGTTCAATTGATTTTATTAGCTGGGGGGAGGGGAGTTTTCAACACTACTAAATACAAGACAAACTAGAGCATCTTCCAAAAATGTAGGCTGTGTCATTCTACATTATGTCAATGGATTACAGAGTACAAATTTATAATCCTCTCTTTGGCCAATTATGCTCAAAGTTTTTGCTGCGTAGTGGAGGCCAGTGTTCACTGCAGCAAGATTTTTTGTAAAGATGTATTTTCTGGAGCCCAACTTTAACTTTCCACTCTCTTTGCAGCATGCGAAACCAATTAAAGCATGATTTAAATCTTGCTTTGCTGCCAGAGCAGGACAGATTTGCCAGTGGGCACAGCTTTGCCCTGGATCTCTTCCCTCCACCCATGGTAGCCTTCCCACACCCTTGGAGTGCTTTGCGTGTCTTCCCCTTCGCCACCCCCCTTCATGCTGTCAGCTCCTTCCTGGTTCCCTAAGTGCACTGATCATGAGATTGATAAATCGATCTCTCATATATATAGTGGTGGTGGGAGAAACGCCCCCCCCCCCCATCTCTGGCTAAGTGTGTGTTCAGTCTCTCCTCCACCAGCACAGCTTCAATTGCCAGGTGCCCTGAAGCCTTCTGCCTCACCCCCCTCTCACAAACTGTGCTGCACACTCTGGGCTGCCTCCTCATGTGTAAACAAATAAATGCAAGGAAGAAGAAGAAAGAAGAGTTTGGATTTATATCCCCCCTTCTTTTCCTGTAAGGAGATTCAAAGAGGCTTACAATCTCATCCCCCCCCCCTACAATAAATACTTGTGAGGTGGGTGAGGCTGAGGGAGCTCCGAAGAGCTGCGACTAGCCCAAGGTCACCCAGCTGGCATGTGTTGGAGTGTACATGTTAATCCAGTTTCCCAGATAAGCTTCCACAGCTCAAGTGGCAGAGCGGGGAATCAAATTCAGATTAGAGTGCACCTGCTCTTAACCACTACACCACTGCTGGAGAGAGCCCACTATGAGCCCACTGCACACAGAAAAGGCTCGACGTTAGTGTTCCATGCGTAATGGGTCTTGGAGAGAGGCAAATGAGATCAGTAGCAGAAACTATGTTTAACAGACTGCTTTAAGAGTAGAACATTTATGGTTGTTGCATTTGAAATTATCTTCTTCCCCAAAACGAAGACACTCACCCCAGTGAATATAAACGACATTGCTTGCTTTTCATTCGATGAATCAAACTTAATCTGTCATCCAGGCAGACTGACCATGGCCTCTTTAAGCTATCAGGGGTTTCTGGCAGGTCTTGTGTGTTCAAATGGTCACATGACATCTGTTCAAACAAAAAAGAATTTATTTTAATCTATTTTATAATCTTTCCATAAATCTTATGTTTCTTTAAGCAGGCAGAAAAGTGAATGAGGAGAAAATGGTTTAGCTGCTAGTTGTTTTACTTTGCTAAGGGAAGAATGTGCTGGACAGAAAGAAATCCGAAAGCAAACATGAAAGGCAAATTGATGAACACCAGCAAATATTGTGCATTGAATGCATTTATCTAACAGCAGTTCCCTAGAGTGTAAAAGTCAATGAAATATGCAAATACAGTTCATAACAACTGAATTCCTCTTAACAATTCTGAGGAAATGGAGCCTTTTCTTCCTTATATCGAAAATCTGAGCTCTTTAGCTCCCCCTAATGGACCTTGGGTTACACAAACAGAGCTTCAGCTATAGCTGGTGTGAGGTTATCAGCACAGACTAGGGCACATACAGTTGTATATAAATATCATATATCAGTGGCGTTTCTGCCTAGGGACAGGGGGTACCCTATGTCCCCGGGCGCCCCCCATTTGGTCACGTGGGGGGGCGCCACCATTTCAGGGTCGTTTGTGTGATTTTTAAATTTTTTAGTGTTTTTCACGTTTTGGCCTGCAGGGGGCGCATTTTTAAGGCTAGCAACACCAAATTTTCAGGGTATCATCCAGAGACTGTCCTGATGATACCACCCAGGTTTGGTGATGTTTGGTTCAGGGAAAGCAAAGTTATGGACCCCCAAAGAGGGTGCCCCCATCCCCATTGTTTTCAATGGGAGCTAACAGTAGATGGGGGCTACCCATTTGAGGGACCATTACTTTGCTCCCCCTGAACCTAACTTCACCAAACTTGGCTGGCATCATGAGAATAGTTAACAGATGATACCCTGAAATTTTGGTGTCACTAGCTTTAAAAATACACCTCTTACAGGCACCCCAAGAAAGTTGCCCAAGATTCTTTGTTTTGCAGTGACTTTGCTCCATTGTAGCCAATGGGGAATTTCTGAGTGTGTAGGCAGGCTGCACATTTTTGAAGACAGAGGCACCAGACTTTCAAGGTGGCTCAGGAGGCCCTCCTGGTAATAGCATCCAGGCATAGAGACCTTTGCTTCTGAGGGTTCAATTTTATGGGCCCCCAAAAGGCTTATTTTGTTTCCATGCTCCAGATGGCTCTGTGGTAGAGGTTTCAATGGGAGGCACTGTGGTAGGGGTCTTGCTCTGGGTGGGGGCATTTCCTGCAGGGCTGCTGGTGTGAGTTTCCTGAAAGGAACCAACCAAATTTGCTAAAATGCTAGGGCACCAAGTTGAAGGTGAACCTGATGCCCACAGCATTCAGCCATCCCAGGCAAACTTAAGTGACTCACACTAAGAGCAAGACCACTACCACATTGCCACCTGTTGAAACCTCTACCACAGCGCCAGCTGGGCATAACAGAAAGCCCCATTGAAGTCTATGGTGGGAAAAATAATGTTTCCCACCATAGAACTTGCTGAAGAGCCTGGCAGATTCTGGGGAATTTCTGAGTGTGTAAGCACTGACCACACATTTTTTAAGATAGAGGCGCCAGACTTTCAAGGTGGCTCCAAGAGGCCTTGGGTAATAGCATCCAAGCTTGGTGAGCTTTGCTTCTGGAGTGGGGGGGGGGTGTGAGTTGAGAGAGTTCTGAGAGAACTCAGCTCACAGGCTTCATGGGCAGGAGCATGGAACCAAAATAAGCCTTTTGGGGGCCCATAAAATTGAACCCTCAGAAGCAAAGGTCTCTATGCCTGGATGCTTTTACCAGGAGGGCTTCCTGGAGCCACCTTGAAAGTCTGGTGCCTCTATCTTCAGAAATGTGCAGCCTGCCTCAGAAATTCCCCATTGGCTACAATGGAGTAAAGTCACTGCAAAACAAAGAATCTTGGGCAACTTTCTTGGGGTGCCTGTAAGGGGTGTATTTTTAAAGCTAGTGACACCAAAATTTCAGGGTATCATCTGTTAACTATTCTTATGATGCCACCCAGGGGGAGCAAAGTTATGGTCCCTCAAATGGGTAGCCCCCATCTACTGTTAGCTCCCATTGAAAACAATGGGGATGGGGGTATTCCAGTTGGGCGTCTATAACTATGCGTCCCCTGACCCAAACATCACCCTACTTCGGTGTTATCATCATGGCAGTCTCTGGATGATACCCTGAAATCATGGTGCTGTTAGCTTTAAAAATGCCCTCCCTGCAGGCCAAAAAAACACCAAAAAATACCCCACCCAAAGCCCAAATACCTTGCATTCACATTTGTTCATATTTGGGCAGGACATAATTGGACACTTTTTGTCCAAATGTGCCCAAATTTGCCCAGATTCTGGCTGAATCTGGTATTTGTTTCATCTAAATCTCCAACCCTCAAAAGTGATGTTGTTTCAGGGTGGGAGAATCCACCCCCAAACAGCATCACTTTCAATTTTGTTTTAACCGGAGACCCCAGATTCTCCCTTTAAGGTGGATTTAAAAGAAGAATCTGAGCTCCCTAGTTTAAGCACCATTGAAAGTAATGCTGTTTGGGGGTGGATTCCACTGGAGGTGTTTTGTGAGAGATGATGCTGACATTTGTTTGGTAAACGTTTTGCTGGGGGTGGTTTGTGAGAGGTTTACATGCTTAATACCCACTTGCACTGGCTTGGAGTTGTTTCTCAGGCTAACAACCTACCTCATAGGGTTGTTGTGATTAGGAAATTAGGAAAAGAGTTGGTGGGGAGAGAGCCATGTATGTTTTGCTGGGAGTGGGAGGTGTTTTGTGAGCTGGTGCAAAAAATAATTGTTTGTTCATGGTGGGGGAGGGTGGCCGCCCATTCGCCCGGCGAGGGGGGCACCAAACTCAGGTTTTGTCCCCGGGCTCCAGTTTGCCTAGGTTCGCCCCTGTCATATATACTCGAGTTTAAGACCCAATATAAGCCGAGGGGGGCTTTTTCAGCATTAAAAATGTGCTGAAAAAGCCGGCTTATACATGAGTATATATGGTACTTAAATAAATTCCACCAAACAAAATAGCAACTAAACCCACACTAAATAGAAACTTGTTCTAAATGAAGTAAAAAATGCATGCAGTAATCTCTTCTAGAATTCACAACAGGACTGTTTACCATAGAAGAACCCAAACTATAACATTAATTACTACCTAGAAAGGCACAGATGAAAAAATTACACTTGGGATGAGAATTCCACATTATTTTGTTCTTTGACAGGGTGAAACCCATAGAAACAAGTGGAAGAATCAACCTGATATTTCATCTGGCTTCAGGCAATTTTGCTTGTTCTCTGGGATTCAGAGCTTAAGTTCTGCATCATGGTACTTCTATTTCCCTATCGAGAAAAGCCAAATTCTGCAATCTGAATAAACATTGTCTATATTTAAGAGAGAGATTGTGGTGTAGTTGTTAAGGTGCCGGACAAGGATCTTGGAAACCCAGGTTAAATCCGCAATCTGCTGTAGAAACTTGCTGGGTGACCTTGAGCCAAACACATACTCTCAGCCTCAACACTGGCAAGTATTTGGTTGGGTGACCTTCAAGGAACACCAGGGGCGAATCTAGGCAAACTGGAGCCCGGAGACAAAATCTGAGTTTGGTCCCCCCACAACGACCAAACAATGATTTTTTGCACCAGCTCACAAAACATCTCCGACCACCAGCAAAACATACATGGCTTTCTCCCCACCAACTCTCTTTCCTAATTGTGTCCTCACACCAACCCTATGAGGTAGGTTGTTAGCCTCAGAAAGAGCTCCAAGCCAGTGCAAGTGGGTATTAACTTTTAAGCATGTAAATCTCTCTGAAGTCACCCCATCTGTGAAGGTTTACCAAGGCAACTTATCGAAAGCATCCATCTCACCAATCACCTCCTGCCCCAGCAAAACATACATGGCTCCTCCACCACTTTCCCTAATTGTGTCCTCCACACCAGCACAACCTGAAACAGCTCCAAGCCAGTGCAAGTGGAATTAGCACCAAAGCATGTAAAATCTCTCACATTAACATCTGAAGGGTTTCGCGAGCAGCATCAGCACATCATCTCACAAATCTTCTCTCACCCCAGCAAAGCCTATAGGCGAAACCTCCCACCACTTTCCCTAATTTACGTCTCCACCAGCCTGTAATTGGGCTGCCAGCCTGAAGGCAGCCAGTGCAGGGAATTAACTTTTAAGCATGCTTGATCTCTCCGAGTACTTTACCATCTGAGAAGAGTTTACCAAACAAGCACGTCAGCATTATGTTCGGTTCTGCTGCTGCTTCTTGGCTCTACTCTGCTCAGCTTGCCTTTTCTGTGCACTGCTTTTAGGAAAGGCTGCAATTAATCTACACACTTAATTTAAAGGCGATAAGGCATGCTGGATTGCAGGAGGGAGGCACCGATCCTGCTCCTGGGAGACCAGTGGGACTTCTCCCCACCTGGACATCGGTGCATTTAAGAATGGAATGCGACGAGCACTGGGAGCAGTGGCTGCTTCAGTCTTACTGCTTTCTAGGGCTTGCTCAATCCCGCCGTGTGTGTAGGAGGGATGTTTGGCCCCGCGTGACCTCCAATGATGCGGGGGGACAAGGGTACTATGTCCTAGGCGAGAATGCCAGTGAGAACATCAGGGGTGTGACTGACGAGCAATGGCCAGGCAAAATACTGAACGACCAATCTCGCCATAAATCAAGTAATGACTTGAAGACAAAAACCCCTACTGTTTGGCACCTCACTGCATTCAGGCTGCATATTCTCAATAGTCACCCATGGCAACAAAAAGCCCTGCAAAGCCCTTTCCAGCTGGCTTCTTTCACAGGGCATTTCCCTTACATATTTAAGAGGAGACAGACCATAGCTTTTGCATGAAACTGAATAATGCTTGAAAGTATGACAGTTGCCTGTGATTTATACACTCACCTCTGGTAAACATTTTTGTTATTGTTGTTGGTTGTTTTTGTTTTGTATTGTTTCAAAAGCTGTCAAACATTATTTGACGAGGGGCAACAGCCAAATAGTGAGGCCTCACCCAAACATCTGGAAAAGCAAGTGACTTTTCCTCTCTCCTGTCTTCCCTCCACAGATAAACTCAGGAAACTTAGAAGGAAAGAATCTGAGGTTCTCAAGTTCTCTCTTAAACAGAGTTCTTTACCCAGTTACCAAATGTCAATAGTGTAATAGTTTGATTTAAACCAGACACACCACCTCACAGAGATTCCCAAGCAGGCATTTCAGGAGAAGCAAAAACTACAGGAGTGCAACACACATGGCAAGGAACAGCTGAATAGGGAAGCTAAAATTAAAATCAAATAATCCTTAGCTAATGCAGGCACTTCCTAATCCTTTCTAATGAGCAAACCAAACAAACATTATTAGTGAAGATTAAGCTTTAAGACAGCATTATTTCGAGAGGATCAGCAACAGAGCAGCTGAATGCTGCTAAGGCTGTTTCTCATTCTTCAGTTAATTCCCACAACATGGAAATTGAAACAAAAGCCGGCTTTGCTTGTTCTCCTCCTAGATGTTTATGAAGCTATAAACAAAAATTAGGGTTTCTAATTTTCATTCTATGAATTACAATATGGCATGGCTTTTGCTTAGAATACCTGAAACCACACACATACACAAACAGATCTATATGGACACACCACCAGAATCTTGACCACCTCTTGCCCAAAATACACAAGGCTGGCAACCCAGGAAACCCCACTGTGTCTCAGGCACAGACACCATCACTGTAGGGCTCCAAAAAACATGGATGCTATTATCAGACTCTATTGCTAACAACATTATTGATGGTTACAGTTATAAAAGTCTATAATAGTTTCTATATATTTATTTAAAACTTTTATCCAGGTAACCACAATTACAGTCAATCCACCAAGGATAAAGCCACAAGAACAACATTCTGCACGAAGTGAAGTTCAAAAAAATCTTGCATACAAAGAGTTATAATCAATGAAGACTTAAAACTTATTGTCAGCAGAAACTCAAGGTCGAGAACGCCAAAAGTTTTACAAGCTATCCAGAAGCAGTCTTGTTTCATATACGCTTTCTCAGAAATCTTCTGGAGTGCTCTTGGAATATCTTATGATTTTAAATGCCTCCCTAATTTGAATTCCCTAATTTGAGTCTTGCTCATGATCCAAAAAGATCTTAACCAGGAGGGACCTGCAGCCCTCTTGACTGTCTCATTGACCAAAGAAGCTCATTGGGTGAGTACACAAGAGGGTCTTTTCAGAGGTAGTTCCACAATTATGGAACAACCAATACAAGTGTGCCTGGCGCCCTCAATTTCAGTCTTTAGAAGGAAGTTTAAGACTGTTTGGGATTGCATTTGACTGACCTTGGATTTCTGTTTTAATGGCAGCCCTGATTAGAGATTTTAAATTGTGGTCCTTTATGTGTTTTTATCACTGTTGTTTTATTTAAGAACATAAGAACAAGCCAGCTGGATCAGACCAAAGTCCATCTAGTCCAGCTCTCTGCTACTCGCAGTGGCCCACCAGGTGCCTTTGGGAGCTCACATGTAGGATGTGAACGCAATGGCCTTCTGCGGCTGTTGCTCCCGATCACCTGGTCTGTTAAGGCATTTGCAATCTCAGATCAAGGAGGATCAAGATTGGTAGCCATAAATCGACTTCTCCTCCATAAATCTGTCCAAGCCCCTTTTAAAGCTATCCAGGTTAGTGGCCATCACCACCTCCTGTGGCAGCATATTCCAAACACCAATCACACGTTGCGTGAAGAAGTGTTTCCTTTTATTAGTCCTAATTCTTCCCCCAGCATTTTCAATGAATGCCCCCTGGTTCTAGTATTGTGAGAAAGAGAGAAAAATTTCTCTCTGTCAACATTTTCTACCCCATGCATAATTTTGTAGACTTCAATCATATCCCCCCTCAGCCGCCTCCTCTCCAAACTAAAGAGTCCCAAACGCTGCAGCCTCTCCTCATAGGGAAGGTGCTCCAGTCCCTCAATCATCCTTGTTGCCCTTCTCTGCACTTTTTCTATCTCCTCAATATCCTTTTTGAGATACGGCGACCAGAACTGGACACAGTACTCCAAGTGCGGTCGCACCACTGCTTTATATAAGGGCATGACATTGCAGTTTTATTCTCAATTCCTTTCCTAATTATCCCCAGCATAGAGTATGCCTTTTTTACAGCTGCCATGCATTGAGTTGACATTCCCATGGAACTATCAACTAAGACGCCTAAATCCCTTTCCTGGTCTGTGACTGATAGCACTGACCCCTGTAGCGTGTATGTGAAGTTTGGATTTTTTGCCCCTATGTGCATCACTTTGCATTTTGCTACATTGAACTGCATTTGCCATTTCTGAGCCCACTCACCTAATTTATCAAGGTCCGCTTGGAGCTCTTTGCAATCCTTTGTGGTTCTCACCACCCTACATAATTTGGTATCATCTGCAAACTTGGCCACCACGCTACCCACCCCTACTTCCAGGTCATTTATGAATAGGTTAAACAGCACTGGTCCCAAAACGGATCCTTGGGGGACACCACTCCCGACATCTCTCCATTGTGAGAACTTCCCATTTACACCCACTCGTTGTTTCCTGTTTCTCAACCAGTTTTTAATCCATAGGAGGACTTCCCCTCTTATTCCTTCATTGCTGAGTTTTCTCAACAGTCTCTGGTGAGGAATTTTGTCAAAAGCCTTTTGGAAATCCAAGTAGACAATGTCCACCGGTTCACCCCTGTCCACATGCCTGTTTACACCCTCAAAGAACTCTAGTAAGTTTGTAAGACAGGATTTGCCTCTGCAAAAGCCATGCTGACTCTTTCTCAGCAGGTCTTGCTTTTCTACATGTTTTATAATTTTATCTTTAATGATAGATTCTACTAATTTACCAGGAACAGATGTCAAACTGACTGGCCTGTAATTTCCCGGGTCCCCCCTAGATCCTTCCTTAAAGATTGGTGTGACATTGGCCATCTTCCAGTCTTAAGGGATGGAGCCTGATTTCAGGGATAAGTTGCATATTAAAGTGAGAAGATCAGCAATTTCATGCTTGGGCTCTTTAAGAACTCTTGGGTGAATGCAATCTGGGCCAGGGGATTTGGTAACATTTAGTTTATCAATGGCTGCCAGAACTTCTTCCTTGTCTACCACTATCTTCGCTAGTTCCTCGGATTAAGCCTCCTAAGAAGCTTGGTTCAGGTGCAGGAATGTTCCTCACCTCCTCTTGGGTGAAGACAGATGCAAAGAATTCATTCAGCTTCTCTGCAATCTCCCTGCCATCTTTTAGCACACCCTTTGTTCCTTTGTCATCTAATGGGCCTACCGCTTCCCTTGCTGGCTTCCTGCTTTTGATGTCCTTGAAGAACTGTTTGTTGCTGGTCTTGATGTTCGCAGCCATGCGTTCCTCATAATCCTTTTTTGCCTCCCTTACAGCTAACTTGCTTCTCTTTTGCCACCATTTGTGTTCCCTCTCATATTCTTCATCAGTCAAACTGGACTTCCATTTTCTAAAAGACATTTTCTTTGTTCTGATAATTTCCTCAACCTCTCTTGTTAACCATGGTGGCTTTCTTTTGGACTGGGTGCTGCCTTTTCTAACCTGTGGAACACATTCCAGCTGAACTTTTATTACTGTGTTTTTAAATAACCTCCAAGCATCCTGGACAGTTTTGACTCTCTTGATTTTCCCTTTCAGCTTCCCTTGCACTATCCCCCTCATCTTTGAGAAATTTCCCTTTCTGAAGGCGAATGTAACTACATTAGTAGTTGCCACTTGTTCGCATGCTGAGATACTGAATCTGACAGCATTGTGGTCGCTGTTCCCTATCGGCTCAACAACACTGACTTCCTGCACCAGGTCCTGGGTCCCACATAGAATTAGATCTAGGATCACCTCTCCCCTGGTTGGTTCCACAACCATCTGCTCTAAGCCACAGTCATTTAGCATATCCAGGAATGCTCTCTCCTTACTATGACCTGAACATGCATTTTTCCAGTTTATATGGGGATAGTTATTTATTTAGGGAGTAAACCACCTTGAGTTCCACAAGATAGAATGGTGGATAATAAATGTTTTAAATAAATACATAAATAATTACCTCAATCACTACCCTGAAGTCACCACCACACACTGCAACACAAGAGATGACAGAGAAGCCAGCAGCAACATAGCAATTGGGCAGTCTGGGGTCCTCCAGCACAGCCGCTCTGGTTGCCACATAGCTAAGACTCCGCCTAGTTCGGCAATGGGGAGCACAGGGTTGAGCCTACTGAACCTGTCTTCTGCAGGGTTCATCAGAAATCCTACGGTTTCCATGGTAGTTATGGAAGTTGTGACCAATTCCTTGTCCAGGAGCATCTCTTTAGAGTTTCTGTTTTGATCGGAATCAGTATTTTACTCTGAATTTGGACAAAATCACCAGAAATCACCAAAAATCACCAAAAAAAGTATATATCATGATCACTTGTAGTACATTTACAAAACCAATTTCCCTCCCGAGGACTAACCAATACTTTATGATTTCCTACAAGAGAAATATAAAAACTCACCTGGGTGGTGCTGATATAGTTCAAGAGCCTCAGGGCTTCATTACTCAAGGAAGGTACTGGACTTGCCCATGGCTGCAAGTCTACATGCCATCGTATAGTCTGGAATAACAAAAGAAAAACCAACAAGTACAAGCAAGAATAAAGCTATTTGCAATTTTTGAAAAATATAACAGGTATTTCTAATATATGAAGCATTGAATTCCACTACTGTGTGCCATAAAATGTAAGTAAAGGTCACATGACAAATTTCCTGCTCTATTCTTGTCCCTGACCTATTCTGGCTAACCCAGCAGACCCAATTTCAAATTCCCGTTCTGCCATTAAATTTGCTTGGGAACCTTCTACCAGTCACACTTTCTCTGCCTTAACTACCTTACAGGAATGTAAGGATAAAATGGGAAAGGGAGAACCAGATATGCCAAGGACAGAGTAAAAATGTACTGAACAGACAAGTCTATACATCTCTAAACTGGGTATGTCAGCACAAAGGACTGTGTACACCTGATCCTGAAAATTGAAGCTTTCAGCATGGGTTTTCTGAACAAAATTTAGCTGCCCATATAGTCTTCCACCAATACAACATGTATTGCAGTAATCACAGAGCTCATGATAAATGAAAAAGTGCATATGTAAACCAGAGTCTACTAGGAGAGCTAAAGATATTCCCACATAAGGAAGAAAAGGTGCAATTCTCCCAGATTTGTTGGAGAGCCTGAAGTTGTAGGTAGTTCACCTCAGAAGGATTTCAAGTTTGTTATGAACTATATATTGATGTTCCAGGTATGAGAATATTGGTATTTGATTGCTGAAAGGAGGGATTGTGTTTATATTGGTTTGCTATTAGTTTGTATTTTGCATTTCTGCTATGAATGTTGCAACTGATGTTACATGAATTCTACCAGATTTGTTGGAGAACCTGAAGCTGTAAGTAGTTCACCTCAGAAGGACTCCAAGTTTGTTATGAAATATATATTGATATTCCAGGGCTACACTGGAACCCCTGAAGAGAAGAACAGATGGCTCAACAAAGGCAAAGTAAAGCTGCAAAGCCTATAAGGGACCCAGCTAGACAAAAGCCAAAAAGGGTCTGAGATTCTGCTAGCGGCTAGCTAGCCTGTTTGAGCACAACAGGCCTGAACCTTTATATGTCAATCATTGTTTTCTATATTTGATTTACTGTTCTGTATGTTATTTCTTATAAAATTAAAAAAAGACAAGTTGGAAAATGGTTTACTGTAATTTTTGTAAGTGTTTAGTGTCACAATGTGAGATCACACTGTCAATTAGTGAACTTTTAGTTTCAATTGAGACTAATATACATCTTGGAATTAAATTGGGTTACACATACTAACAGATATAAAACTTTTTGCCAGTCAAAATTTATAAAATAAAATATTCTGCATGTGCAGAGAAAATATTATTCGGAAGATCATTCTGAGGTGTCCTGAAAGAGGCAGTATTGTTGCCCAAAGCACTAACTGCTGTCATTTTCATCTCTGGGGAAAGTTAGTCTCAGTTCATGCTCTTGTGATCTGTGTGAAGTCCGTCATCTCAAGATCCTGACAGTTTAGCAAACAATTTTTCTCACATAGAGGAGGACTGAAGGAAAGATCATAAGGTGAGGAACTACCAAAGGAACCACATTTTCCCCCAGAAGTCTCTTTCCTTTGTGTCGTCTGCTTTGCAAGTCATGTTCAACGTGTAAATAGCCAGTTTCCCACCTCCCAAAATATACATTAAACATGTTCTCTCAAAACTAGTACAGTTGCCAACAAGTCAGGATATTCCTAGGGATTTGAGGATGGAGTCTGGAGAGGATGGGGTTTGGGAAGGGAGACCTATTCTGTGTGCCTTGTCTACACAATTTCTGCAGTATTATTTGTGTGGTTTTACTCAAAACCTTTTAAGTGTTGGTTTATTCGTCGTAATTTCTTCCCATACGTTCTCAGAGACCACACTCCACCACAGCCATTTTCTCTAAAGAAACTAATCTTAGCAGCCTGGAGATCAGTTGCAATTTCAGGAGATCTCCATGTTGGCAACTCTAAAACCAAATAATTCCTTCATTACTAGAATATTCAAAATAATTTCAGCTTGTACAATAATTCATTCCTTTCTGACTGGAGGGAAATAGTGCTAATCTTGAATATTAGATTATCAATTTATGTTATCATAGAAAATTTAAAACTGAGATTAAACTGTATTTTGTTCTCAGTTTCTAGTCTTTTATTATTTCTACATTGTAGTTTGTGAATTATATATATAAAGATTCATACCCTTTCATGTTGGAATGCTATAGGAAAAGTCTTAAAATTCTTTTGTTAGAAAGTAGGGGCAGGGGGAAAAGAAACATGACATTTAAGATAGGAAATCTCTCTTCCTCTCATCTGTGTAACATTCTGTACAACATTAAAAGACATGCTGAAAAAAAGTAAATACAATAGAAGCCTGGCACATCATTGCCTTTGAGTTCCACAAAGCTCTACATCAGAGAAACTGGTGAAGATGTTGTAATTGAATTAATTGGCTCAGATCACTGGAAGCTTTCTGCATGCACTAGGATC
Source organism: Sphaerodactylus townsendi (assembly GCF_021028975.2). Classification (NCBI taxonomy): domain Eukaryota; kingdom Metazoa; phylum Chordata; class Lepidosauria; order Squamata; family Sphaerodactylidae; genus Sphaerodactylus; species Sphaerodactylus townsendi. Next base: position 121,729,978 of record NC_059425.1, on the reverse strand, counting down.
CTTACATAATGAGAAAAAGGTGGGGTGGAGGGGGAACCTCACGCAAGCCTCCGGCACTACATTAAACATAGTATACCCTGAAACTGAAGCATTTTTGTGCTTGCACAAGTTGTACATGCAATATTTGGTTATTCCAATATAGAGAGAGGAAAGCCATGCTGGCAGGGGCTGATGGGATTTGTAGTCCATGAACATCTGGAGAGCCACAGGTTGCAGACCCCTGCTTTAGACAATACACTGATGCTGAATCTGAGAACTAGGTGAAGGTGTCTTTCACCAAAATCAGTATATCACTCTATATATCTCTATAAATGGAGGAGGACTGAAACAGTAGGAGCACTGTGGAATTAAGATAAAATAGTGAGCCACAAACCACTTGTCCACTCTGTTGCTCAGGAAAGGCGAAATTACTGCCAATGCACAATTATGAGACACGAAGAAGAGTTTGGATTTATACCCCCCCTTTCTGTCCCAAAAGGAGACTCAAAAAGGCTTATAAACTCCTTCCCTTCCTCTCCCCACAACAGGCACCTTGTGAGGTAGGTGGGGCTCAGAGAGTTCTGAACTAGCTGTTAGTGTTTGATATTCCAGTCAACAAAGACTCAGGAACATTTCAAGAGCTTTATTGGAACTGTGTCATCCCGAGGTTCAGACAGCCAAAACTGAAGTTTGGCTCTCTGACCCCAGTATATACCTGTAAGTTACAACATAGCTCAACCCATAGTCCTCCCACCCTTGCATTCCCAAAATATCAGCATAATAAAGAACAGTGTGAACAGAAGCATTGTTTTGGGACAGGTGGTTGCCTCCTTCAGAGGATGGCAGATAAGAGAGGATGGTCTATTCTATTGACTAGTTACATTGCAAGCGAGGGATACCTCCTTAGCCTTGAGAGATGATAATGGCTCGGCCAGCTGTGGCCCTGATGCGGACGTGTAAGATGCCAGGCTGAGAATAGCGCAGCCTGACACTAGCTCAAGGTCACCCAGCAGGAATGGAGGAGTGGGGAAACAAATCTGGTTCACCAGATAAGGTTCCACCACTCATGTGGAAGAGTGAGAAATCAAACCCAGATCTCAAGATTAGAGTCCACCTGCTCTCAACCACTACACCACGCTGACTTGAAGAACAAGTCAAGAAAAGCAGCTGACTACCTACTACATAACGTAGAAGAAGAAACTTTCCCAAAAGACATGATGTGGGCCACGTTAGGCGGGAACAAAAAAAAACAATTCTCAAACAAGGCCATTTGGAGGCCTGATATGGACATTGCTTTTCTTCTGTAATAAAATCTCAGAACCTGGGATAAAAAGGTCAAAGGAAATGTTTTATTTGAGATTATGCAGCACTGAATGAAACAAAAGCAAAAGTTAACTTTATGGCAGAATCATACTTAGGTTTGCTACCGGCAAATGTCGTGCAGATTTTCCCATATAGAAAAACTCTAGTGAACATTTCAGCAAAACATTCCCAAGAAAAGGAAGGGTTGCAAAGATAGATGGTGGGCTTAGAGAAAGGGCAGAGGTAAAAGTTCAGAAACAAACAGAAATCGGGGTCAGACATGTTCCGTTGCTATGAGTGGGCACACATGAGTCATATTTTTGAAGCTAAAACAAAGTCAGGCTAAGAGCTATGAAATCTGTATGAAACTTCGTTCATTGAGCTATATAAGAAAAACTTCAACTGTGATGATGAAAAGAACATTTTGAAAAGTTTTTCATTCACAGCCAGAAAGCAGACTTATATTTTCCAACACGTGAATTGCTCTTTTGGATTCAATTCACTTTCCATTACTGGTCAATTAATGAACTTGAACGCCCTTCAAAACTGAGCTAAAGTATCAGCTTGCTCCATCTATTACTGCTACCTTATTTCTAAATGGAGCTGTTGAATTATGTGAGTCCATTTGGAGGGAGAAGCACGGAGACTTTCCAAATCAATCAAACCTTTGTGAAGACTGGAGGGGTGAAAATCAGAAGACAAGAGATCAAAATGAGCCCTGCCAATGTTTTCCCGGACATAAACCAAGGACACATCAGACAGTTGCATTCCATTTATTTTGAAATATATTTGTGGCAGCAAACAAAGGAAAAAAATTGCAGCACATCCAAAGCAGCATTGATTTTTTTATTTTTAGAAATTAATGGAAAGGTCTTCAACGAAAGGAATCTATATATTTATTCTTTAACAAGAGAATATTTTCAGGTATATCTGCTCCTTCCTGTTTTTTCTTTTGGTTTGTTGGGGTGGGTTAAACCCTGATCTGCTCTGAGGTTGGTAAGAGGAGGACAAACTGAGGTTTGAATGGGGAAGAGGAAAAGGACTGTCTAGGAAAATATCTAGAACTATAGGGTTGCTGCTGAGATAGAGGGGCTAGCCCCACAGACTTAGCTGTAGCATTAATTTTCTTCCTCTTGTGCAAGATCAATGCCCTCATTAAACAAGTTCACCCCCTCAAGTGGGGGCGGGGTCCCCAATATGGTTCCTAATAACCTCTGGGATGCCAGATGTTCTCAACCAAGCATAGAGCCAGAAAGATATGGAAATGGCAATCACTTTTGTGATTGCATCAACCACATAAGAAGCCCCATTGACTTGTTTACCTAGCTTAACTCCCTCTTACTGACTGGCTTTCGCTACAGGCCTACACTTCTCTGGTAGGAAGTCAATCATGCTACTCATTCTGTCCCATAGGTGTATTTGGTACCAGGACATAACTTCCACTAGGTTATTTATTTTATTTAATTTATTTTTTGGACTTTTATAAAGCCCTATCCCCGAAGGGCTCTGGGCGGTGGTTAGCCACTTTCATTTCAAGTGTATCTAAGGATTTTATGCCCCATGAGATCCAACTTCCTCCCCTCTTTGAATGAGGGGAGGACTAGAAGCTCCTCTACTCCTGGAGGGGACCACCTCAACTATCATGGAGTTAGGTTGGGGTGACTGAATAAGAATTCACAGCTCTCTTTGAACTCTATAGAGATTCTCAAACTTTTTGTTAGAGTATACACATGATACATATACAGCGATGTACTTAGATGCCACTGATTTTGTTGCCACTTAGTACAAGCCTAAGCGATTAAACCATTCAATGGATTAACTAATTCTGGATTGCTGTCATAGGATATATGTAACTGAAACCCAAAATTTAATAATATTACTACCATTGTCTGCTAGCATACCTCCTTGCAGAATTTCTCAGAATCAATGCAGATATTTTATGGGTTCTCCGTTCGATTTTTCATGTCAAATATTGTCCAATGCAGAGACTCCCAGAAGAATGGCTCAGTGATAAGCCACAACATTAGAATTCTGTCTTCTGAAACTTTCAATCTCATGCAGCTCATATGAGAAGACAATTTGTACAAGATTTTTTGTGTTATCAGCCAACCAAAATCTATCCTAAATGTGACTCATAAAACAATTTTCACCATCTAAAAATGTCTGGATAGTCTCTCCATTTAACAGAACACCATTTGGGCTTCTTCTTTTTTCATTTGCTTTACCTATGCTAAAATTACAAGCAGTATCTTATAATATCTTGTAGGCAGTCTCTGCCAAGATTTCAATACCGGGCCTGATCAATGTTCTCCAATTTCAATATTCATTTCAAGTATGGCACGTTCAACCCAGGCAAGCAGGCTACCAAAGAAGAAGCTGAATGTATGTTCTATTTCCAGTGCTCTCTGGTACCGTTTTGTTTTCTTGGCGGCGGCTGCTCTTTCTTAGTCATTTGTCCACTACTGAATCCAGTTAATGATGGCAACCCATGTGACTTTTGTTTACAGGCATCAATGACATTATCATAAGCAGACAGAATCATAATGCCACTGGCAAAATCATGAGTCATCGCATACCTGAAAAGTAGGCATGAGAGGATTAGGGCTGCAAGATTAAAGAACAAAGATAGCAATGAGAAGTATGGTGTGATTTGCACCCCTCCACCTTCTATATTTCTTCAGGCTGTGAAATCTCACTGACCAGGGTTGTCAGACTCCCCCCCTCCCTTTTTTTCCCTCTTCAGGGACTGAGCTGCTTCAGAAATGGTAGTGTTTGGTGACAAGAAGCACGTTTCCTCAGCCCTGTTTTGTTACCAGACCGACCCAAGGGAAGGGAGCTCTGTTTTCAGGCAGTGGTGCCTCTACCTGTTCTGTCAACCTTTGGGATGCCTTGCAGTGCAGTGTCAAAATGGGAGCCCATTCTCTGCACACAGGACACACAGTGAGTACAAACTTGTCTGGACTTGCCCTCACCCACATTTGCCACATTTACCCATCTCACACCCTTCCTGAAGGGATTAAGCGAGCACAGTGACCTTGCCTTGGAGAGCATTCCCATCTTCAGCCCTGGACCACACACCCTTGTAGAGACAAAGGACTTGTTAATACGTTCATCTCAAGTGTTCCTGCCCAGTGTTGCATTATCCCAATACTTCTTTCTCTAACTTTCTCTAACCTAATTTGCAGTGTCATTATTCTACAGCTGTAATTCCATCAGCTATCTTCCTCCTTTTTAAACATTCTCAAGCTTGGCCCATCAAGTGAATCCCTCAACCATTAGATTAACAACCCAACCATTAAGGCTGAAGTTTGTCTCTTGTTTTTCCCCAGAAAAGCAGGACTCCTCTTTGTCCTGGAAGATTAAGCTTTTTTAGCATGACTAGAGGGTCCAATCTCCCCTATAAAACAGGCCCTTGCCCAACACTCAGAGTTTAGTGTATCTGGACCACAGGTCTGGCCACACTGTTCTGGTCAGTACTTCTGAACCTGCAAATGGTTCCATTGCTGCTGCGTGCCACCTGTTTTCTACTCACTTCTTTAGAGCTCAGTGCAGGCAGCTGGACTCTGCTTCATGGACCCAAAGCCACTTCAGGATCTAGTACAATATCACCTCTAAGAATTCTCCCAATTCCTCCACTACTCCAAATCTATCCCCTCAAAGCTGTTTATATCCTCGGACTGTGTATTCTACTGCTCTGGTTATTGTGTACTTGTGTGCCTCTATTGTTCCTAAACTGTTAAACTTTGTTTGCTCTCCTGTGGAATTTCTTGCAAAAGCTGATATTAGCATATATAGGCAACAAAGAACCTGAGCTTGCCCAACCTTTTGCTAAGCCATCAGTCTGCTCTTGCTTATTCCCCACTCTAAAGGGGAGAGATCCCCATCATTTCAGGTAACAGTTCAAATTCCCAGAAGGCAAAAGATTCCGGTTGACTTTTATTTCTCTTTTTCACAGGCACTCCCTTCACAAGGCACAAATAAAATAAATACTTAAGGCAGATTGAAACTTAAATAGTAACTCAGATTTATTTAACAGAATGGAGATGGTAAAGGGAGAATAACAACTTAGAGATGGATTAGGATGAGGTAAACCAGGCAGGAGGTAGGATAAATATATATACACTATTCACAACAGAGCTTGGCACAGAGACTTATAGTTTTCAGTTTCTTTAGCACAGTATTTAAAATTATTTAGTTCAGTTCAGCTTAGATGTTGGTTTCATAGATGGTGTGTTTGTACAGTTCCTTTGATTAGATGTTCTGGCTTATGGCTATTCATACACAGGGTCCTAACACTGGCTTGGTACTTCTTTACTGTACCCTCACAGTTAAGTAAAACTCTCAAAAACAAAACAAACTCTCTTCTGAAGTAAACTTAGAGCAAATCCCTATACCCCAAACCCACGGATACACTAGAACTCTCCTCTCTTTAGATAGTTCTTATCCTGGTTTATATAGCCTTCAACTTGGCTCTCCAATAAGCCTAACCCCACCAGTATGATTGCTTTCACACAAAACTCAGGCAGATAACCAGTAGAATCAGTCACACTCTTTGGCTGATCTACTCCTGTTAGAGTTTAGTTTTCCCTCAGTTAAGACAGATAGTTCTGAACAGCATGAATGATTCAAAACAAAAGCCTCACCGAATGTACTGACAAGGAGTTTAACCTTCTCTCTCTCTGCATCATGCAGTTACTTGTCCAATCAGAATGCAGGAGGCCACAGTCAATCAGGTAGCTCCCCAGGCATTTCTGTGCCTCACTCTGGAGGTAAACAATATTATATTTTGACAAAACTGCATTTTAAAAATACACATTTCTCTGCAGTCCATCACATGTGGCATCAAAACAATGTGAATGTGTTCCCATGGCGTAGCAAAAACACACTGTTGGATAAGGTGAGCCTCTTTTTGACACTTCCAAAAATGAATTCAAATAATGTAAGCAATTTCAGTTATGCCCTTGTTAAGATATCAAAGAATCTGGAGTACCGTAATCCAATTCCCCTCTATTATTTCTGTCTTCACTTTACCACCACTATAATAACCATAGAATTAAAAAGGACTTCCTCTATCAAAAACTATTTTTGCCAAAAGCCATAACATGACAACGATATTATTTTACAGATCTGTTTAATATTCATTAGGTTGGATTTTTTAAAGTCCCCCCAATATTTTTTAAGATAGTAATCAGCATTGATGGTCCTCAGGAGACCATGTTCCCTTTAAACATATATGCCCCTTAAATAAGCTGAATAATTAATATGGTCTTGTTTGTCCTCTTTCTAAAAATACAACACTGAAATAATAATCAGGAATTCAAAGGCCCTGTTTCCATAACAGACAGAGACTTGGGGACCTTGGTATAAGGAAACGAGAACTCAAGCCCTTATATTATTGCCTCAGTTGGAGGGATGGGCTTACTAAAACATTTATCCTTTGCTTCAAAGCATTCTTTTTCTTGCCAAGGCCTTACTCCCTTGCAGGTCTTCACGGAGAAGCAGGTTAACTGCTCAGAGTATAGAAGTCTACTGTCTACCAGCGCCACAACAGAGCTGCCACTTCCCCTTTTGCTCCATTCCATAATGTTGCATTGTTTCCTTCTCCTCCCCACTCCCCCTTTTGTCTGAAGGATTGCTACGATGAGATTTTCCCCTGAAAGACAACAGCTGCTCCTAACTCTGCTACCTTTTTGCAAGAAGAAACATTTATTTTCTCCCCAAGGGCACAGAGGTATATTGGGTCCTAGACTCCCTCACCTCACACACTGCTAAGAAATATCCTTCATCATCTGAGCCTTGGACAGCCTGGTTCTAGAGAGAATACTGGGTTATGTAAAATGTCTAATATCTCCCCCTGCAATTTTGTGTTTAGTCTCACTGAAGTCAACAGCTGAAATGAAACACAGCTAACAAGATTCAGGAACTCCCAGGAAAAACAACAAGACTTATTACAGCCTGTTCAATGACTCTTTTTCTATATAGTGATAAGAGTGTTGCTCCAGCATCCTAGAATCCAGGAGACCCAAATTCAAATTTCCACTTTGCCATGAAAACTTGCTGTGTGAACTTGGACCAGTCACACATTTACAGTCTGGCCTGCCTCACATGGCTGTTGAAAGGATAAAATGCTGATGAGGAGAACGATGTATGCTACTTTGAGTCTCTATTGGGAGGAAAGGCAGAAATATTCCATCATCCTTCATCACTAAATGTCTGCTCTGAGGCATTTACAGCCCAATCCATATGGAGGGAGGCCAAACTGTACTTTGGAGGCAGTGCAGGCTCGCACCAGTACTACCCTGGTAGAGGGGCAAACATGGTGGGTGGCCACCACAGCCCTCCAGGAAAACCAGATATGGTGCTGTCAGGGCTTCCACACCACACCACGTCAGGGCTTCCACACCACACCACAGCCAGCCATGTCAGTGCAGTGGAGACATGCCGGAGGCATTCCAAGGGGTGGAGCCAACGTTAGTTGGCTTCCACCCTAGGTTTTTGGGCAACCACACAATGGCCCAGGGCTCAGACTTATGCCACCCTTTTGGTTCATTGAGCTCTAAGGAGGGCTTTCCAGCAGCAGGGAGGTTTTCTTGTATTTTCTTCCTCTTCGTGTCACTGGAAAGCCCTCTGGGGTAGTGGGGCAGTGCAATAGTGGTGCCATCCCTGGCCACCTTGGCCTGTGGATCGCGCTGTTAGTTTTTAAGCAGCACTAATCAAAAACAGCCATCAAATGTAATCCAAATTAGTTGCAATTCTCTGCATGCTGGCATGACATCATCTTCTTTGGAGGTATATGGACAAAGAACTTTCTTTATGGAATGGAGAGATGGAGAGCTCTTGTGTGTGTTCACTATAAACTCAGCATCTGGGGGCGTGTTTGGTGAAATGTATTTATGTAAACCCAAACATCTACAAACACTGAAAATGTCAGACAGACAGACATAGGATATCTCATTTTCAAATTATGAGCCAGACACAGGAAGCCAGATCTACCCAAACATCAGTCACATTTTATTCAATGAGGTTTACTCCAGAAAGTGTTTTAAGGATCACAGCAACAGTATGAAGCTATTGCCACTAAAAAAATTGCAGAGAACCTCTTATTTACCAGAATTTTTGTTGGTGTCGGCATTTTATAACAAAGATGCTCCTTTTTTCCACATTTACTACTCTAGAGTTCCAAGAAAGCATTAAGCTGGAATGAATTGTCTAGGGCTGCTCCTATGGCCCTTTGAAGCCCAGAGAAAGTTCACTTTCAATTCCATCTCCCTATCTTCCCTTTTCCCTGTTCTCCTGCACCACACCCAAACACTATTATGTGTCACAAAGGGCACACATCCTGAGACAGCAGGAGACAGTGGCCTTTTGGAGATGGTTTAAAACACATTCTAGCATGACCACAGTGTCCCTTTAATTAGTGATTGGGAATCATAAAGCTGACCTGTACCTCATAATAGGAACTGCATTGTCCTCTACAATAGGCAATGGAAACATTCATTTGTAGTTGGGCTGAAACAATGTTATTTTTGCAAAAAGTATGGTATGAAAAAACCATTCTTTCTTATTACATACTCTATCCAGAATACAAGTGTATTGATAATGCACTTCAAAACATTCTGTGTGCTTGCTGTGCTATATCCATCTCAAGTATTATATTTCTATGGTCATTTTTCTGCTATAAAAAGAAAAGTAAAGAGATTCTAATTATCTAGAGCTCTTTTCCTCATTTTCCTTGTATAGATTGTGCCTTTCTATTGCCTGATATCTATGACTGAACCAAGCTGACAATCTTCTGAGGAAGGGGGAAAAAATATTTTAAAGAAGTACAAAGCATAAGTGAATAGCCTTGTTTCATCCTCAAACAACATCAATTATTGTTATAAATTCACATTTGCTGCATCCATTAAGTGTCTTTGCAGATCTGAAAAGTGGCAGCATTATAGAAAATGCGTACTGCCAGCCACCGTAGATAAAGCTAAAATGATAGCAATTTCTTAAAAATGTGCTTAGCCCGAGGTGTCCACTAAGCACAGTTTACAGGCAGCTTCTTGAGGCAAACATGTTTAGGATTGAAGTATAATTTTTGTACTTTGTCTGGTTATGAAGAAACAAGACATTTTTATTGCTATAAAGTCTGCTCCTAAGAGCTTGTGAGTCAGTTGGCTGAATGTCACAGGGTATGTGGGAAGCAAGATTACTTCCTTCGAAACAGCAGGTAATTGCCCAAGAGTAAACCTCCCACTCAGTTAAGTGAAAAGCTTGTAGAGGGAAGACTTGCAGTTTTCTCCAGTCCTGCAAAATGTTTTTGCTCTATTTTTAGACTTCAAAGACATTTATCTCAGAAAGCATTTCTTTGACAGCATGTATATACAGCACAAAGCCTCTTTTGTATCAAACCGTTGAATACCCTCACTATCAGTATTCAGTTTCATGCAGTGATGCACCCTGGTCACATATGGAAACTACCACATAGGGAATGACAGCCCTATGAAAAATCAGTGGGTTAGCACAAAATCTGATTGTGAAACTCGAATTTGACCCACAAAAGCCTTGGGCCCAAAATCAGCTCAGAGCCTTCCTTTCCAACTGCATATTTAAACAAGCTTGCATGCAGAAGGAAGTAGACGCAGGGGGAAATGAGGGAGGAAATTTGGATACACCCAACCCAACAATATATCTGAAAAATGCTCCCAAAACTACCAGACCATGCCCATATAGCCTGGAAAACCCACAAAAGCCCATTGATTCCAGCCATTTTGTGTCAGAGCAGGGTTCTACATGCTTGCCAGGCTGCTTGTTTCAATTTCAAATTTGTGAGTTTCAAGATTTTTTTTTCTTTGTCACAGTTGCTTGTGTCCAGTTTCTGATTTTTACAGTGTTGCTCAGCACTTGGATTTGTTCTGCTGTGGTTTCACTTTGGCTCTGTTGAGCTCGTGCTGCCATAGTGGCACTGGGTTCTGCTGGGTATGGTGTACGTTGCCACTTTTTTCCTCTTGGGCTTGCAGAAGTGATCACCACACCTCCAGCTTCTACTGCAGAGAGAATCCAGGCTTCTTTGGATTGCGCTCAGTTCCGATGAGCTTGCAAAAGTGCCCCTGTGCCCTGGGTTCTTAAAAAAAAAACTCTGCTGGGATTCCTTGGTTCTGGTGGGCTTGCACTGTCACATTGGGTCTGGGTTCTGCTAGGCTACTCTGTTATACATTGGTTCTGTTGACATTACAAAAGTGCCCCTGCTTGATTTTGTTCTGCTGGGATTCTCTAGATTGGTCTTTGTTTCTATTAGGCATGTCCCATCAGCCTGTAGTTCTGCTGTTTTGGTTCTGCTGGGCTTGTGTTGGCTCTTGTCATGAAAGGCATTGATCTGTGGTTGTTGCAGGCATGCCTCTTTGCTTTTGCCCTGGAGAAAAATAGTACCCCCTCCACTGAAAACAACTGGAAGATGGGCTTTGTGGGTTCTCCAAGGCTGTGTGGCCATTGTCCAATAGTTTTTTATCCTAACATTTCACCTGCATCTGTGGCCAGCATATTCAGAGTATGTAATTATAAGATATGTTTTTCTCCATTTGGCCTGCATTTTTCTCATTGGGCCTGCATTTTTCTTCATTTAAAGGTCCATAAAATTAGACCCCTGGTCCAATCTTCACCAAACTTAGGGGTTTGTGTAGGGGGAGTCACCAGCAGTTATGCTGCAAATTTGGTGCCTCTATCTTGAAAAACAACCCCAAACAGCCCTGCAAGGGCCCCCATTGATATAACTGAGCTAAGTCAAAGCTGAGGATCATGGAAAGTAAATTTTCTCAGCATAAGGAAACTATTGGAAAATCTTTGTAGGGTTCTGGGGGGGGCGGGGGGAACAAAGTTTTTTGAGACAGAGACACCAAATTTGCAATGTAGCTGTGGTGACCCTCCTTAAGAGAATCACCAATCTTGATGAAGGTCAGGAGCTCAAATTTTATTGGACTCCATTTTTCTCATTTGGAAACAATAGGAAATGGATGGGAAAACCCTCACTGGGGACCCATAATATTGGACTACCTGACCCAATCTTTACCAAACTTGGGGGTTATTCTAAGGGGAGGTGCAGCAAATTTGGTGGCTCTATATTTTTAAAAGGCCACCCCAGACCCCCCAAAATGTTTCCCATAAGGTTTTAAAGATCTGAAAAAAATCATATTTAAAAAAAGTCAAATAAACCCATGTGGTATAGGGATTCTACTTTTTTCAGATTTTTTTAAAAATCAGGTTTATTAAACCTGAATCCAAAAAATACCAAAAGAAATTGGTACAAATTCCTATTCCGAAATAAAACCCTAATCCAAATACCAAAGCATTATTAGTATTCAGAGATATCAAGAATTCCAATTTTTCCAGCTTCAATATACCCAAACCAGCAAAACACCTTCTTTTAAAAAATGCACATCCCTATTATTTTACCTTAGGGCCAAACTAGATATCACAGGAGCATTCACATGTATTTACTCACATGAAGCTGGGGTTGGGGGGCGGGTTGTCAGAATGGGCAGGGAAGAGGATATCAACTGTGTCCTTCTTCCCCATGTAGTTTCCCTGCACTCCTTTGTTCCAAATACTTTTCTTCCAGCTCAGTTTCAAGTGAGTCTGGGTGAAAGAAAAATGCTTCAAGCAGCACAGTGCAAGAAGGTAAAATGGGAGAGGCAGCAACATTAGGCTTCAAGTCAGCCACCTGTTCCCCCTTCAAAAAAAAATAAACCCACATACACCTCTTCTAATTTTCATGTGAAAAAATACACTGGGGTTACATTGGACCCAATGTTATTGCTGCATAAGCAAAAAGCACTTTTTACCAACCCAGCCTAGCCCATAAGATGCCCTTCTACCTTGATATGACTGATCTGGGCACCTAGATCCATGCTCCGGTGACATTGAGATTAGACTACTGAAAAGCACTGTACATTGGTTTCCCTGCAAAATTAATTCAGAAACACCAACTGGTGCAGAATGCCACAGTCTGGCTATTATCGAGAGCTATATAGAGCATGCATGTCACTCCCATTCTACAGTCACTTTACTGGCTGCCCATTAGTTACCAGTATTAGCCATCACATTAAAAAAGTATTTCATGACCTTTGACCCTTGTATCTGCAAGATCACCTTTTTCCTGTATGCAGTACCATGACAGCTTTGCTCATTTGAGACAAGGCTTTCTGCAGGTGCTGAACTACAAATGGGCAAAATCAACAACTGCCTGTACACAGGCCTTCTCCGTCATGGCCCCCACCTTGAGGAACGGCCTGCCTGAAAAGTTGAGGAAGGGTCCCACTCTCCCAGTTTCCGCAACTATGCAAATCTGAATTATTTAAGAGAGCTTTTCCAAACAGGCAATAGATTTACACTGCACTAAATGATTCACAAAGCAACTCAGACAAGTTATTAGGAACTGGGGTCTATGTGACTCTATTTAACTAAGGCTCATTCCGCACACGCAAAATAATGCACTTTCAAGCTGCTTTCAGGGCTCTTTGAAGCTGTGCGGAATGGCAAAAACAGTTGTGAAAGCAGCTTGAAAGTGCATTATTTTGCGTGTGCGGAATGAGCCTTACTGAAACTAGGAGCATACTATGTAATTTTTGTATCATTTAATGTGGCATGTTAAGGCTTATGCTTTGTTTCAGTTATTTTTTAAATTTCTGACTGGTTCTACAATCCTAATCCTATTGTATTGTTTATTGAATACCCCATTGTATTACCTCACTTTGAGTCCAAGTGAGAAAGGTGATGTAAATAAAAAAAAATCTCTGGTAAGTCCAAGCAAATCTATGTTTAACTTTAAAAATATCATTCATATTTTGAAGTACAGGAAACCCTTTTATAGTTAATAAAGGTGCCTTAAATGCCTCAGTCTAAGCCCTGATTTGACCATGACACTAGAAGGCAAGAAACACTGCACTGACCCAGCATCTCATTTAAATAGGGCTCTCAACTGCTATATCTGTGGGAGCTTCTGGTAGCCATGCCTGATGGATGTATTTTGAGACGAGGATTAGTTCTGAAGTATTCTCTTCTTTCCTGGATGATTTTTATTAGGACTGCACTGTTTTTATCTATTTGTTCTATTGCTTGTGAGGAACTATGGCTCTTATCTCACTTTCCGTTAACATATTTGTGTTGGAGGCAACTCTGGCCTGGATAGGAGTTGATAATAGCTGTAGTAGCGCCAGGTACAGCCAGCTGCAGTTGATCTTCACTGATTGCTTTGAGGCACTCGGCCAGCAAGAATCAATTCTTGGTGGGGACATACATAAGTACATGGAGGTGTGAAGGATGAGATAAGCTACATTAATACACTCACATATACATGATACCTGCCTGGGATGTATGTATCTTTGCTAATTTTTTAATGCATAATGATGATCAAAGACCAGTTTAAATGAGATGCTGGAGCATACCACATCACACAAGCAAGTTTTGCATGCCCGCCTGAGTCAAATGTAGATTTTATTTATTTATAATTTGATTTATAGACCACCCTTGCCCTGACTAATTGGTCCAGCGTGCGCAGATGACCGTGTATTCAGATGTACTCTTCTGAAAGTAATGCAGTGTGGATAGTCAGCATCCTATCCCGGAATATATTTGAATAATTATTCAGATGTGCATCAAACTTAACGCCTGGAACGCCTGAGATATGTATGTGGAAGCCAGCTTCCCCACAAAGATCTTCTTCTCCAAACTGGGGCAAAGGTTTTCTGTTCCACTGATATTAGACATTCCAGTGTGAGAGTAACCTTTTAATAATTAAACACATTCATTCGGAAGCATAACAATGTCACATGCAAATTGTCGATGTCCAAATCTCCATGCAGCAATGCAAAACCTTTTCATTCAGGCACTAATTTAGAGGCAAAGAATTAGAGGAGGAGAAGGTCTTTTGAGAGCAAGGTTCCCCCTCCCCCCCCCGCCATTTTAATTTATTGTGCACAGCAGTCTTTAATGAAACATAAGTATGCTTATTCACTCCAAGCCTTCAAAATATGGAATATTAATGATTCAATATTAATAAATAATGCATACATAACAAGTTATCAGAAATATACCTAATGCTTATCATTATTTGATTATTATGTACATGAGGCTGTAATTACAAAAGCTACATTACAGGTTGAAGATACAGATTTCTGCCTCCACAGGGATTACAATCTAAATGTCAACAGTGCAAAGTATCAGGGACCTGAACCAGGAAGTTCATGGTCTGCATCTGGGACCATGTTCGGACTCTGTATGCTGAAATCTCAGAGCTTCTTCAATCACCTCAGGAAACAGGATGTAAGATTCCTGTGATTGGCAGGCATTATAAATCCTCTGGATTGGTATAAAGCCTGAGATAAAAATTAGAGGTCTGACCTTCCAATTTTGCCAGGTCAGTTGAGCATTACTTTCTGCAAGCTGCGCTCTGGTCTCTGGCAACCGACATCAGGGACTCTGAGCTGAAAACTCACTCTTCAAATCCAGAGCTGGACACTACACTGAGGTGACCTGAGCAGAGTAGCTATTCTTTAAGGATGCTGGAGCTGGACTACTCTGTTCCATTAAAGATCAAAATCACCCACCTTTCAATTTCTTTTGCCGGACACAAACATTTGCTCAAAGGAAGCACACTTTTAGAATTAGTGCTTGAATTTAAGCAGGCCATTTTGCAAATGAGGAGCTTAACACAGAACTCCTACCCAAATTAACCAGATGTTTTCTATTATTAATTAGTGAAATCAGGGGCTTGGAGACATATGTCTCCAACCCTCAAAGTATACCATCCATTCAGTTGCCAGATTGTCAGGTCTACTTAGGAGCCTTTCAGGACTCTAGAGAGTACTACCATGAATATCCTAGGTATACTATAACACAAAGATACCCCTCTCAAACTCAAATGCCTGAAAATATACCCACAATTTTTTAAAACCATGAGGCCCTCCAGGGTGTCAAAAAGCTTAAAACTAGCAATTTGGAAACATCTATAGGCTTTTGAAATTAAAGACCTTTTTGAGTGAATCCAGCTGACACTGAACATCTGGTAACTGTGTACAGAAATCCAGTTAATGTCAGGATTTTGTTTTGCATATTTTATTTGGTTTAGTTAACTTTTTAGCCCATTTCCACACCACACAGAATCTATCAAATGAGCAACCTTTGTTAGGAGATTTTAGGGACGATTTTTATATGCACAGCATTAATCACTTTTTAACTGGAAGACCAATATGGCTATTGATGCAAGCTAATTTTAGCTGATGAAGGCATATTGAGAAGGTGGAACTAAAATGTAAAAGCATTCTTGTTTAATTTTTGAGCTTTTTAGTGTGTTTCTTTAATAAAGATGAAGATTTAAAAATTATGTAAACATTCAAAACTTTTAAAGAATTAATTGCTTCAAAAAAAGTTTAATAACCTGCTTCCAGCACTCTGCAAGCAAAATAATCCAGCTGATTGTTCTGACAATGTGATGTCCCTCCTTAAACCCTGACTCTGCCTTCCATTCTGCAATAAACTTCAACACAGACATTTAATTTTTACCCTCATGTCCAGCTCATGATCCTTTACTCCTCAAGTTCCTACACTCTCACCTATTGCCAGTTATGCCTGGAACTCCATCCCAAAATACCAGCATGAAGTGACTCTTCTCAAAATGCACCTTTTCCATGAATCCTTTGGCACTATCCCTTAGTCCCCCTTCCATGATGAAACATATATTCTTCTCCTGCTTGCCTTCACATTCACCGTTCTTTTCTCATACTGTCACCTGCTGATGGGCTGCTCCATCCAAGCCTGGCTGCCACCCCCAAAGAGGCTTCCCAGCGGTGTGGGGAGGTTCAAAAAGTGAAAAATTCTTCCTGCTGCCAAGAAGCCTCTGTGGCATTCAATAGACTTGTGCTGCCCAAAAAGGGAGCATTGTCTAAATTCACAGCTGCCAGCATAACACTGCAAATGGCCGGGGAGGAGCCCACTAAAGTTTACTCCTCCCCAGCCACGCCCCCAGCCCACCCCCACTCCGCCAGCACAGGGACACTGGTGCCACATCTGGTGCTGCACCCCAACACCAGGATGGAGGATGCGGTGGAGGCCGTATGCCTGCAAAATCACCCCTCTGCCAGGGTAAGTGCCCTGGGAAGGGTAAATCTGCTGAAGCAGCTGCGTGCCGCTTCCACCACAGATTCACCCCCAGCCCCTGGATAGAGCTCTTTATGTTGTAAGATCCTCAGGACAGGGACCCTTCTTTTTCTTGCTTTTCTGTAAAGTGTCAAGTTACAGGAAAAAAAGGTTTAAAAATCAATAAATGACTGATGGTCCTAATTATTGAAATGTATTTCCCAAGGTGAGGAGATGTTCTGAAGCATTTAGCTGCATTTAACTAGCAAGAAACTTTTCTTTTAGCTTTTAGTATTTTGTAGCTTGGGGAAGAAAGGCAGCAGAGTATTGTCTGATCTTGTCAGATCTCAGATACTAAGCAGTTGGTGCTTGGAAGAGAGATCACCAAGAAAGACTCTGTAGACTTCAATGACCAACCAACTCAGCTTCTCACTTGCTTGAAAGCCCCTTGTTGGGACAACATACAATTGCCTCTTGTTCAAGGAGTAAAAAACTGACTGAGAGCCCCCAAAAGAGCACCCATTAAGCTATGTCAGAACTGAGAGAAATTTTTCCCAGCAAAAGAAACTATTGGGAAATCTTTGCTGGACTCGGGCAGAGTGGTTTTTTGAAGCAGGTACCAAATTTGCAATGTAGTTGCTGGTGACCCTCCTTACAAGAACCCCCAAGTTTGGTGAAAATTGGGTCAAGGGGTCGAATTTTATGGGGGCCCATTTTTTTCTCCATGGGAAACAATGGAGAATGGATGAGGGGCACCTTCCTTGGAAGCCCATAAAATTAGACCCACTCACCAAATCTTCACTGGGAGTTCTTTTAAGGAGAATCACTTGAAGCTACATGGCAAATTTGGTAGCTCTACCTTTAAAAAAAACCTATTTCCAATAGAGCCACAAATATTTTCCTTAGGGCTTAATAGGCCCCAAAATATTTGGATATAAAAAAAATTTAAAAACCCATATTGGTATGGGGATTCAAGTCTATTGAACCTGAATCCAAAAAATACCTGCTTCTAAATACTTTAAAAGAAATATACATGTATTTAAGATATATATATATCAAGAGCACAGAACAGCATTATCATTCTCAAAGCAAAAAAAAAGTCTTTGATGTAGAAATATTTGCTGTGAAGAGCAAATTTCCCTGCTGTACAATAAAATCTTAAGCATCTAAGTAGCAGGGGATTTCTAATTATACACTGTAGCTACAGGCAATACCTTCCCTGTATCAGAATTCTCTTAGCTTCAAGAAAAATTTAATTTTGTTAGATGAAAGACAGCCTGGATTGGAAATGAATAAATAAAATATGTAGATGGTTGCTATACTTTCAGTGCAATCATATGCATCTTTACAAAGATATTAGTCTCACTTTTTTGAGAGGCTTACTCCCAGTAAGCTTGCACAGGACGTAACCCAGCGTTGAATGAAAATTAGGGAATTCCATGGGATAAAGAATCACCCATACACGGTCCAAAACTTTCTTGATCTACTCATGGTAGCATACCTGCATTATCTAAACTCTAGTAAAAGGACAAATACTTTAAAGTTTCGCAATGGGTTGTTACACATTTTTTTAAGAATATCCATCCCACCTTTCAGCCCAAGGTGGGATAACAATAGGAGTTTTAAAAGAAACGAAAAGCTACAAATTTAAGTTTAAAAACATTGAAGCAAGCCCTACATTAAGACATAAATAAAAGAAGAAAACCACCATATAATTTATCTATTAAAAGCTTGAGAAGACACAATTGTCTTCTCGGGTTTTACAAAACATCAGAGTAGACACCCTGGTTAGTCAGGACACAACTACCCTGAAGGCTTTATCCTTGGATCCTTCCCAGAGGTGTACTGGGGGAGAGCAGGAGGGGGCATTTTCCATGGACGCCATTTGCCTGAGTCGTGTGGGTGATTCATTTTGGCCACCTGTTCCCTCTTTCCCTCCCCCCTGCAGGCCAGGAAGGCATCTTTCTGCTCGTGGCCTCAGAGAATGAGAAGGAAGAAACATCCAAAAAAAATTTAAAAACCTTACACAGAGCAAAAAAAGAAAAACCTTATGGCTTCACTCTGCATTTCCCATCCATCAGAACCATGTTACCGCAGCTACCTCATCTATTGCTGCTTCTGAAAATTCTTGAGGGAGAGACTCCCTTTTCCAGTGCGACATTTAAGGAGAAACTGACAATTCTGTGGTAGCTACGAAACAAGAAAAAATATTCAAACATTGTTATGCCATTGAGTATTCATCAATGCACGTGAAGAATGCACAATAATGCAGCGTTCAACTGATCTTGCTGCAAGGTGCTGTAAATTAAGCTGGAATCTGTTCAAGTGTCTGCTTTAAAAATGCAACTGAATTACTGCCACAAGAGTAGATCAAAATCACAGCATTTATTCCTCTGGTATTCAAGGCCTTCAGTACATTTACACAAAGGTTCTCATTACTCTACTCTTGCTTGTGCCTTGTGGGGAGGGGCACAAATAAGTTCAGACTGCATAAAAGACCTTTTCCACATGTACAACTTACCAGATTTTCCCAGAGGTCAAACCTTGTGTCTTGGAAAGGTTTTCTATGAAAGCATTTCACACACCTCCTTTCCCCTGGTCATTTTGGGGGGTTTTCTCCTTGTCCCTTCAGTTGCATATTCTCCTGACGTTTCGCTTGCATCTGCAGCTGGTATCTTCAGAGGATCCTCTGAAGATGCTAGCCGCAGATGCAGGCAAAACTTCAAGAAAAAATGCTACTAGAACACGGCCATACAGCCTGGAAACCACAGACTGTAAGGTTGTGGGTTGATATGTGTTTCTGTTCAGCCAGTCTGGCCTTGGAACATTCCTCGGTCTGGGCTCTTTGCCCAGGATGGCAGTGTTAGTTAACCTTGCTGTCTGCGCTTATCATATACGTTTGAAGCTTGCCTTTTTTCTGTCGTGGGAATTCTAGTTGGGAGTTCGGGGAGGAGCCGTTTTGTCCGTAAAAGAGGCAACCTGTTTTGGGAAAGCTCAGAATCTGCATTCCGTGTATTGTGTTTCCTGAAGTTTATGAAATAAAGAACTCTTCAAAGTTACTTGATTTCTGGTCCTTCGAGGTTCCTTACATTTTTAAAAACGCTCCACTTACTTCGGCGTCAATTTTGGTGGCGCACTATGCGCAAAGACATTGAAGCATATATTAGAGGTTGTCCAACGTGTGCGAAAGCCAAGTCTATCTCGGGGAAACCTCATGGATTGTTGCATCCCATCCCTGCAGCATCCAAACCCTGGCAAATAATCTCTATGGATTTTATCACAGACCTCCCGGAAAGCCATGGGAATACCGTTTTGTGGGTAGTGGTGGATCTCTTTTCGAAGCAGGCGCATTTTGTTCCATGCTCCACCATTCCGTCGGCCCCTAAATTGGCTAGGTTGTTTATTCAACATATCTACCGTTTGCACTCCTCCCCTGAAAAGATGATTTCCGACCGCGGCCCCCAGTTCATATCTAAGTTTTGGAAGGCATTCCTGGAGATTTTGGGAACCACCTCAGCGGTCGCTGCCCCGTACCACGTGCAAAGTGATGGCCAGACGGAACAGACCAACAGAACTCTGGAACAGTACCTACGTTGCTACACCAATTATCATCAAGATAACTGGTCGGAATTACTGCCCTTTGCCGAATACGCCTATAACAACGCCGTTCACAGTAGTACCAACAAAAACCCCTTTGAAGTGGTGTCAGGTCGTTCTTACCCTCCCCTGCCTCACCTCCCAGACCAGGTGTTGCAGCCCCCGGACTTTGGTGAATGGATCCGGTCATTAGCTGAAGGCTGGAAGTCGGTATCCTCTTCGCTGGCACAAGCTCAAGAGGCACAAAAAACTCAAGCAGACAAACATCGTTCTGATTTTCCTTTGCAGATTGGGGCATGGGTTTACTTGTCCACAAAAAATCTTAGAGATGTGCATAAATATTCCAAGCTGGGCAAGAAATTCATAGGGCCCTTCCGGATCACCAACGTGATCAATGATGTGACTGCTCGTTTAGAGTTGCCCAACTCGTTAAGTAACATTCACCCTGTTTTTCATTCTAGCTTACTCAAGCGGGCTCCAGATTCCGATGCCTGGCACGACCCAACGGAGGCACCCCCACCAGTGATTATTGACGGCCACAAGCATTATGAGATCGATGCCATTCTGGACTCCCGCTATTCTCACAAGCGCTTGCAATACTTAGTTTCATGGGTGGGATACCCTTCAGGCCATAATCAATATGTGGAAAATATTGATGCCCCCTCCCTGATCTCTGCTTTTCATAAATCTTTTCCCGCTAAACCAGGTGGGGGGGAAGCTTTCTTTGAGGAGGCAGAGTGTAAGGTTGTGGGTTGATATGTGTTTCTGTTCAGCCTGTCTGGCCTTGGAACATTCCTCGGTCTGGGCTCTTTGCCCAGGATGGCAGTGTTAGTTAACTTTGCTGTCTGCGGTTATCATATATGTTTGAAGCTTGCCTTTTTTCTGTCGTGGGAATTCTAGTTGGGAGTTCGGGGAGGAGCCGTTTTGCCCGTAAAAGAGGCAACCTGTTTTGGGAAAGCTCAGAATCTGCATTCCGTGTATTGTGTTTCCTGAAGTTTATGAAATAAAGAACTCTTCAAAGTTACTTGATTTCTGGTCCTTCGAGGTTCCTTACACAGACCACCCCAGTGATTTCAGCCATGAAAGCCTTCGACAATACAAAGAACTACATTTTTTGGCCAAATTTGATCTTAAGTAACACAATCGTTACTACTCCAGTTAGTATTTCAGTCATCCCCCAACTGTGTCTTTTATTCTGTCTGGAGGTGATGATGCTGGTGGGGGAGATGGAGCCTTATTGGTGCCACAGATATTGAAAGCTGACTGTGGATCAGATGGAGCTCCTGATCCAAATGAGCTGCTCATCAGTGTGGAAAGTCTCCCTGACATGGAGTGGAGGGACCTCGGCTAGATGTGCAGAAAGGGCCAGAAGCTCCTGCAGTGTGGGGGTGCTATCAGTGTACAGGGGCCAAAACTTCTCAGCAGAGACACAGTAAAAGCTCAGATCAAAGGTGAGCAGACAGGTCTAGGATTTGTGGCACATTGGGAAGGACCTCTATGAGTCTTCTCAGCTGTGCAGAAAATTGGGAGGGGGGTTGACAAGAACTACCAGTGTGTTAGGAAAGGATTCCAGCCACCCTAATATTGAGAGGCTGTCATTCAGCAACTGCCCATACTGGATAAAATGCCACCCTAACAGTTAACACCCTTCAAATGGGTACTCTGCCAGTTTTCAACTGCCTACTTTTCATCCTAGGGCCCAGTGCCCTTAGAGCTAAGAGAACCCACAGACAGTGAGGTAGGCTCACAGAGATTGCTCGGGGGGGGGGAGCCATTCTCGGGGAGGGAGCCATTCTCAGAAACAATTGTCCAAGGCATTGAATATTTTCTCTTCTCTATTCGTGGGAATTCCTAGCTCTGAAGTCAATGAAGCCCCCTCCTCTTTTCAAGGGAACCAAAAATAATGTGTAAAAGCGGGATGCTGAACTCTGGAGAAAGACTTTGAAAATTCCTCTGTCTGCCTCCATGCCCATTTCCGTTTGTCATCTGGCAGCATGTCTCCAGGAGACATTTGAGATAGTGCTGCACTAAGCTCTTTGGGGCACCTCCCATTCCAACCCTCTCCCTTTGGCTAGGCAGCACCCATTAGGGTGAACGGATGCCAAAATGAGGAGGCATTACTAAGAAGGGTCACCTTTCACAAAGAGTCTATCGCCCACTGTCTGAATTCAGTGTAGCAACATGCATTGGAGGAGGAGGGGGTTGACAGGTGCTCTTTTCTGAAACAAAGGGGATACAACTTGGGTCAGTGGGCATCCACTATCCTTCCACATCATACCTCCCCTGGAGTGGTAGGGGCCCAGGGGCATAAAAGGCATCCGGGGCAGCTGAACCAGATGTGTTATTTATTTATTTTATTTATTTGTTCCACTTATATACCGCCCTCCCCCGAGGGGCTCAGGGCGGTTTACAACATTAATACAAACAAGTGGAAGGATAAAATACAATATTAAATATTAAATATTAAAATGCAGTGCTTAAGTTCTTAACCATTTAAAATACAGATGGCGTATGACCATTTAAACTCCTCTGAGAGGGGGAACAGTGGGTCCAAGCTGTTAACGGGCATAATCAGCAGCCGGCCTCCCCAAAGGCCCGGCGGAATAGCTCAGTCTTACAGGCCCTGCGGAATTCATTTAGGTCCCGCAGGGCCCGGACAACTGGAGGGAGAGCATTCCACCAGGCAGGGGCCAGGGCCGTGAAAGCCCTGGCCCTGGTAGAGGCCAACCGCATCATGGAGGGGGCGGGAATCTCCAGCAAGTTGGCCTCTACCGAACGCAGAGACCGACGTGGGACATATGGGGCCAGACGGTCCCTTAGGTACGAAGGTCCCAGACCGCGTAAGGCCTTAAAGGTTAACACCAATACCTTGAAGATGATTCGGAACTCAACTGGGAGCCAGTGCAGGCGGCGCAACACGGGCATGATATGGTCTCTGATGGCACCTCCCATGAGCAGACGAGCCACCGCATGCTGGACCAGTTTCAATTTCCGAATCAACCTCAAGGGCAGGCCTGCGTAGAGCGAGTTGCAATAGTCTAGTCTGGAGGTGACCGTCGCACGGATCACCGTGGCCAGATCCACCTGGGAGAGGAAGGGGGCCAGCCGCTGGGCCTGCCGAAGATGGAAAAAGGCAACCCGGGTTACTTGGGCCACCTGGGTCTCCATCGAAAGAGACGAATCCAGGTGGACCCCCAGGCTGCGAACTGAGGGGGTCGGTGCCAATGAGACCCCCTCCCACACCGGCGGCGTGAAATCCCCCGTTAGTGAATCTACTGATGCTCAATAAGTACCCTTTGCTGCCACCTCTTCTAACTCTGCAGTTTCCCTGTCCTGATCCAGGGCCCACCTGCAACGGCTCCTAGAAAGGGTAGAGAGGCAAGCAGTGGTCCATGGCCAGGTTGTGAACCATAGCACATAATGCAAAGAGTTTGGCAACCGCCAGGAACTGAGTTGCCTGGCACCCATCCATGTGGTGGAGGCAACAGAATCACATCTTCAGCTGCCCAAATAACTGCTCAATGACCATGCATGTCTAGTAGTGAGAACTCTGCCTCCTGACAGCAGGTGGCCATCATGGAAACCGGGGGACAGGGTGGGACCAGGGGCTCACCCCTGATCCCCCAGTGTGTGGTCTCATGGTAATGATATCAACTGGTGGCAGTGATGGTTACCACCAGCCAAACTGGACCAAGGCAGAGAAGCTGCTGCTGTATGGGTTGGTGGTGGATCAAGCAAGAATAGCCCCCACGACCAACAGGAGGGGTTCTGCACCTGCACAGCTCTGTGGCAGCACAGCAGATCTCAACCCTGGGCCAAACCACTCTGACAGCTGTCCACTCTAAAGCACTGAAAATACTTCTTTGGATGTGCTCAGAAATGGGTGCACGTCCTCATGGCTGAGTTTGTTCCTCAGGCAGTGGATAAAGGTTGCCCAGAGCGGAGATCATCATGAGAGTGGTGATACCACCTGTAATAGCAGGCACATATGAATTCGAGATATTGAGTAGGAAGTTACAGGGGTTCTGCAACTACCTGGCCCATGGGTGGCAGAGGCAGGGGCTAGCAAAGGTGAGAAGACACTAGGGCAGCTGGTGCCATTACAGGAGGAATTATCTCTTGGCCTGATGGTCCATTCCCTGTTTCCCAAGCCATTCTCTCTGACATTTACAGAGGATGCCATAAACCACCTTCATGACCTAACCCCAGCAAAGTGAACTGAGACAGCCAGGTCAGTCATGCTGCAGTCAATGGGCAACTTGGAGTCACTGCAGCCTACTGCTGAGGTCTACTCTAACCCATGCAATAGGTAGATTTGACATTGTCAGATGACAGCAAAGTTGGGTGGTGGAGACTGAGAAAACGGGAGAGAAGGGAAGCTCCAACCCCCCTGAGCTAGGTGTCATGACTGCTGATTTCCCAGGTGATACTAGGGATGCTGGCCCCTTGCCAAGTCCCCGGGCATGGGGCTCATGCCTGTCTCAGCCTACCACCACCCCTATAATCCATGGGGGCAGCGATCAAATGTGAGTAGCTAGATAACCATTGAGAGTGGTGGAATGCCTTCTCCAGGGGTCAGCAGTGGATGGAAGAGCTATCAGCCTCTGGTGCAGCTGGGCACCATGCCATCACCAGGAATGTGGGGAAAAGATAGGTACGTAGGCTGCTGAAGTACCTGACTGAGACACTGCATGGCCCCATCCAACAGCCCACCATGAGGAGTGGTGAGGGGGCATCCTTGGCACAGTGGGTGATCTGCTGAATGGCACCGATGCTGGGAGGGCCATTGTTAATGCACACACTGGGCATGACATCCTCCTCTTCCCCTTCTGAGCTTTGCATGCCCTTTGGGAGTTATTGTGAACCTCTTCATGTGGGATTCAGGCTAGAGAAGCCAGATCCAAGAAGTGGGCTGCAGAAAACAGACAGAGAAGAGGGCGAAGAAAGAAGGAACATCGGTGGGGGAAGCAACGGCACTCAACCATCCACAGCTTGTCAAATTTGATGACATTTTGCTAGGTGATTATAATTAAAGCACGTCAGCTGTAATGCCTTTCTGAAAGATAACATTCCCCAGATGCTGATCAAGAACTCAGGAAGCAAGACTAATTTTGTAAGGTAAGTAAGCAAAGATCAAGGCTATGCTGTGCAATCATTAACCTAGTAAGCTTGCTAGAGACATCGCTATCCTGAACCATGTTATAATCAGTACTTTCTGGTCTATTAACTGCAAATGAAAGTGCTTTAAGATATAATGAAAAGATCAGTACTTTTCCCCCTTGCTTGGTTGCTTTGAAAATAAATGTAGGCTTCCTGTATAATATTTAAAGTCCGGGATTGTTTCACTTTTATACCAGGATGAGGCTGGTGCTCCTGGGATTCGATTGTTTAGTGTTGAAAACAACTTTCAATAAAACAGCAGCTTTTTATTGCAAACACGAAAATCTCTCAGTCTGCTCTTTTAATTGGACAATATTTGAGGAAGAACTCCCCAAGGTTTTTCTTAGTTATCCTTGCAGGTGCCAGTGGCCTAAAGTCACAGTACCTGGCCACTCCAATTCTGTTAGTGTTCTCAGCATAAATAAGTTTGAGCACAGTGTGAGAAAAACAGAGCACTTCTACAAAATCTGTATATGCTGAAACGGGGTGGGGGGGGGGGAACTCCTTACTTTTCCATTATGTGCACAACCTTTGAAAACCTTGCTGGCTATGCTACTGTTTTCCTAAAAGAACAAGAAAGTATGTTTCGTTTTTTTCTTAACTTTCAAACTACAACTGCATCTTTTCCTCTCATTTTAAACAAAACCAAAAAAAGATTCACAAGCATCCATTTTTTTTTTTTTGGGGGGGGGGGGGGGACCAGCAAAGTACTACTGCTGAGACATGCTATTACCATTCATGTAATTTTGGGCTTTTTAAAAGACTTCATTGGGATTAAAGGAAGAAAAGGAGTAATAAAATAAGCCATTTGAAATTAAAGGCTGCACAGCTTTTCCTTCAGCACTACTTCAGGGAACGTCTGCTGCATTTTCAAAAGACAGTTAATGTCACCAACTATTGTTTCAGAGTAATAATCCAAAAGAGACTTGATGGCAAGATTCAGAACTCAAATCCGGAAACCTTTCCCGGAAGTACACGGATAGTTAGGTCTAGTTCACATCTTTGCAGCTGGATCCAGTTCACTCAGAAAAAAACCCTCCAGTTTTAATTGGCTCTACTGCAGTTTTAAACTGAGCCAGGCTCAAATGCTTGGAGTCAATAAACCAGATCTGAACTCTGCTCTTTTAGAGTCACAACAGTCTTGTACTACTTCAACCAGGATCGTTCAAAATAGGGCCACACTTTCAGCCTACAGTCTACTGTGCCTGTTGTGACCTCTTTGGGTCAGTGAACCTTGCACGCAGCCCATTCAGCAACAGGTACACATTCCCAAGCCAAACTGAACCTCATTGTACACAAATACACACCACATGCACAACAACAAGATATAGCAATGCTAGTCTACAACTGAACCAAGTCAACAGCCTAGAACTTGTGCCATGCAATTCTACGTCCCACTCCTTTCAGCAGGGCTTACTTACTTCATACTAAAGCCAATTTTCTATGCAAACTGACCTGAAGTTAAACCTCTCAGGACACAGAATACTTTACTTCCGAGTATAAATATGTAACATTGGACTGAAAGTGCCTTACGTTTATTACGGAAGAAATGCCCCTTATTTCAGAATGTTTTTCTCTTGTATCCCATATTTCTGCCAATTCAGCAGTTCTCAGAAACTCTCCTTGAGACCTTACAGCTTCCCTTTTCATTTCAGAAAGTTTGATGCGGACCTCGGCAGCCCCATTAAACATCTCAGTGCATGGTTGGCCAAGGGTATAAAAAGCAAGCTCAGCAGATGTCCCTTTTTTCCTGAAGAAGCCTTCATGGAAGGTAACCTATGGCCCTTACTTCAAGTAACCCCCTCCCACTTTTGCTACAGCCAGCAGCACAGGTGCAGAGGCGTAGTTAGGGAAAATGGAGGCCAGTGCAAAATCTGAGTTTTGCCCCCCCCCCCCCCCCCCCCCATGTTCATTTGTTTGCTGTATTTTTCAAGTTTTTTCCGGTTTTTGGCCTGTGGGTGGTGCAGTTCTTAGGATAGCAGCACCAAAATTTCAGGATATCTTTAGGAGACTCTCCTGATGATACCACCCATGTTTGGTAAAGTTTGGTTCAGGGGTCCAAAGTTATGGACTCCCAAAGTGGGTGCCCCCATCCCCCATTGTTTCCAATGGGAGCTAATAGAAGATGGGGGCTACACCTTTGAGGATCCATAACTTTGGACCCCCTGAACCAAACCTCACCAAACCTGCGTGGTATCATCAGGAGAGTCTCCTAAAGGTACTCTGAAAGTTTGGCGCGACTAGCCTAAAAACTTCGCCCCCACAGGCCAAAAACTGAAAAAACACTAAAAATACAAAAACTACAAGCCTGATTTTTTACGTCCCCCCACAGGCACACACCTGGTGCAATGCGCACTCCCTGGCCCCCCTGTAGCTTCACCTCTGCACAGGCGACATAGGCTACCGCACAGCTTCGAAAGGCTGTCAGCACAAGCTTAATCGAAACGCATGAACTGTCGTCTCAGGGTCCAAGAGTCAAGCACACGCTTGCAGAGGCACTCTTGGACAGCCTGGTTGCCGATGCCAGCTGAACCTGAAGGCACGGAAGGCCAACTCCAAACCCCCACAAGCTGTCCATAGGAGGCAAGAAGAGCCGTCAATCCCCACGCGGCGCCACCTCCTCACCTTCTTGCGGCTGGTGCGCGGCAGCGCCGCCTGGAGGCAACAGGTGGGGCCTACGGCGCTCCCCCGGCGGCTGCTTCGCACGTAGGTAACTCGCCTCCTCCTGCTGGCCGCAGCAGCCTCCGCCTTGTTGGCCTTCTCGACTCGGCTGCGGCCGGCAGCGGGCTTGTCCGCTCCGGTGTCCGCTCCGTCGAGCTCGGCGTCGGCGGAGTCCCAGGAGCGCCTGAGTAGCAGCTGCAGGCACAGGAGGAGCGTGGCCGAGAGCAGGCAGAGGCGGAAAGCGCAGCCCTTGCCCGGTCGCCTCTCCTTGGCCGCGCAGCAGGGGGCAGCGAGGCTCATCCTGACAGCAGCCACCTTGGGAACCCCAAACCCCCGGGCAGGCGGTGGGCGGCTCTCCGTGCTGCTGTTGCTGCCGCCGCGTCCGGACACGTGTCTCGCCGAAGGGCACACGCCGGGACAGGCGCTGAGGGAGGCCCCGCGGAGTCCAGCTGCAGTTCGCTGGCAAACTTTGAGGCTGGCGGGAGGGGAGGCGAGGGGAGGCCCGGCCCCCTCCGGCTGCAGCCGCCAAGGAGGGAAACCTCCGACGACCCGCCGCCTCTCGGCCACTCCCGGCAAGGGACGCGGGAGGGATTTTTGCCCGGCTCCTGAACCGTTTCTCGTGGATCATGCTTCGGAGTGGGAAGGGTGGAGCGCTGCCTTGGAGGGACAGAGTCTGGGCGGGCAGGTGGCCTAAACTGCAAGCCCCCTCACCAGGATACTACATATAATAGTTAATCAATCTGTAGAGTTTCAGAGACGGAAAATGGAGGGGGGGGGGAGAGAGAGAGAGAGAAACCAATCGTCTGAGGAAATGAACTGTGGCTCATCAGGGCTTATGACACAAATACGTTTCTTAATCCTTGGACTGTTGTGCGTGGGGTGAATTTGTTTTCAAAGCAAGGCCCGCCTCATGAACCCTATAATATGTTTGCAACAATCTCTCTATATATAAATCTAACAGGTAAACAGGTAATAGGAGTGGAAGTGAAACACATACACACTTTGCCATGTGAGACGTCAGGTAGGGTCCCCCCCCACACACACACACACGCAGGTAACTTTCACTCTCTGTGCCTCACCCACTGCTACCACACAATACACATCCAGCTCATCCTCACACACCTCACTCTGCCCTCCCTCACATCCAACCACCACTTACCCACTTCCTTACCCATATTCGCCACAGCTCTCTTTTACTAAAAGCCAGCTGGAGTTTGCCTTTTTCTTCTAAGAAAATCTGCGGGGTGGGGGCGAACCAACACTACTGGCTCCGCTTCTTTTGCATGTGGCCCTTTAAAAACCCACGGAGCTGGCCTCGATCTGAGCGCTTCACCACCCTGCCTCTGCTGCCTGACTGGGATAGCCTGCTTGCCCCAGTTCTGCCTTACCCAAGCCAGGGCTGTGTGTGTCAACCAGCCTCATGGACAGCGGGATTCGCACTCTGGACAGTTCTGTTGTGGAATGGAAAGGGTTACCTTATACCAGGGGTCCCCAAACTTTTTAAACAGGGGGCCAGTTCACTGTCCCTCAGACTGTTGGAGGGCCGGACTAAAAAAACCTATGAACAAATTCCTATGCACAAATGATTGTAAAATGTTCGATTTCACCTTTCAGCCTTTCTGTCATGGTCTATTTTTAGAACAGTGACCAAAGTATGTCAAGTACAGGGTGGGCTCCAAATATTGTTGGGGAGGCTGTGGAATACCTTCCCCTGTAAAAAAAAAAGCAGAACTTTCCCACTGAAGCATTCCATCTAACCCAGGATCAGGTATCTTCCTGGGTTCTTTCCTCCCTAGCAGCCAGCGAGCGATTCGCCAGCCTGCTGATGCCAATGGGAGTGAGGCGGAACAGAAAACCTGAGAGCAACACATGGAGTAGCCGAGAGGGAAGGGCGGAGCAGGTGTTGCCACATGTAAGGTTTCCAACTCTGGGTCAGAAAATGCATGGAGATTTGGGGGTGCCATCATGTAACTGCAATCAATGGCCGTTGGGGCCAGTTCCTCCTCTCCCTCGAGCCCCCACTGCACATGAATGGAGCCATCGCTGCCATGCCTGGTGGGCCGGATAAATGCCTTCAGGGGGCCACATTTGGCCCCCGGGCCGTAGTTTGGGGACCCCTGCCTTATACTAAAAAAACAAGACACCACCATATAACAATGTGCATTGAAAAGGGAAAGATGGATTCCATTTGACCACCCCAAAAGGCTATGCTGGGGATCACTGGACCTGCATGGACATCTGTGTGGGTTGCGGACTGTGATGAGAAGGACAATTGCCACAGCAATGCGTGGCCGGGCCTGCCAGTTTAGAGTATATATCTGAGTTGAGACAGCTACCCGTGGGGAACAAGACACTGTTTATGGGCCAGGATGAGAAGAAGCAGGGGTACTTGTTTCCATTTTGGACTTGGCCCAGAGGAATGATTTCCAGAGGCACAAATGGTTGTGCCTCTACAAGTCATAGAGCTACAGTGGGTGTATAGTGCAGTGGAGGGAGACCTGGGTTCAAATCCTTATTCCCATGAAGTTTACTGGTTGCCCTGGAGCCAGTCACTCTCTCAGCCTAACATACTTCTCAAAGGGGGTTGTGAAGACAAAATAAAAACAATCCTCTGTAAAGTAAGCAGCTTTCTAGCATCGTAAAATATTGTAGCATCATCACAATGAGGAATAGAAGTTAGATGTAAGAGGATAGAACTCACAAAAAGAGTTCAGTCACAATAATGTTCACTTGATTGCAAAAACATTTTTTACCCAGCTACTAAAGCTACTCAGGACAGATACCAAGTGAATGGCTGTGGGAAGGGAATTCTAAAGTCAAGATACTGATGCAAAGAAGCTCTTCTCTGGTGATCATCTGCCTCACTTCTGAAGGTGGAGGCACAAACAGCAGGGGCTGCTCAGAAGACTTCATCCAGATGTGATCACTGTGACCAATTCTGGCTGTCCAGGAAAGAAACCAGCTATCTTACCAGCTGAAGCTGAGCAAAGGACTGCCAACCACAGAGGACATGTAACCCTCTGTCTAGCTCTCTCTAAATCTACTGCCCATTATTAGATTTATTTAATAGTAATATATTAACTTTTAGCAAAGTTATAACTGTTGCACAGAATTGCTAGGGTTATTTCCCCATGATTTATGGGTCTCTTGCTGCTGCAATTGCAAAGACATTCACAGAGGAAAGTATCCTCACACCAGGTTTCTTTGCATTTCCCCCTACCCTGTCCCTCACAGTGGCCATTCTGCCCATCACCTGAGCACTTTTTAGTATTTTTTAAACTAGTAATTGACATAGGGTTACAAAACTACTGATTTTTTAAAGTGAAAATGCTTTTTGGTGGCACACAAGGGAACATGGTACTAATTTAGGTGGGATTGGGGAAGATGGAAAACTCCTGGTGTCCTTTTACCGCTGTGCTATAGAGAGTGTCTTAACCTACTGCATCTGTGTATGGTTCTCCAGTTGCACAGTGGCAGATAGGAAGGCGCTCCAAAGAGTGATTCCTATTGCACAGAGGATTATCGGCTGCCCTCTCTCCTCCTTGGAAGAACTCTATAATTCCCGAAGCCTTAAAAAAGCCCAAAATATTCTGAGGGACCCGTCTCATCCAGCACACTCTCTTTTTGAACTGTTACCATCTGGTAGACGATACAGGACTATCAAATCTAGGACAAAGAGGTTTAGA
The DNA here is from genome assembly GCF_021028975.2 of Sphaerodactylus townsendi. Taxonomy (NCBI): domain Eukaryota; kingdom Metazoa; phylum Chordata; class Lepidosauria; order Squamata; family Sphaerodactylidae; genus Sphaerodactylus; species Sphaerodactylus townsendi. The sequence continues at coordinate 121,698,479 of NC_059425.1, read as the reverse complement.
GACAGCTTCTACTCCAGAGCTGTGGCTATGCTAAACTCTGCGGCTTCCTGTTGATGTGTTTGGGGCTGTGTAGGGATGGGTGGAGGAAGGGGGAAGTGAGGATGATGTATGAGTCTGAAATTGTATGAGTATGATGTATGAGTCTGAAATTGTGTGCATCGAGGAATGCTGCTGTAAATTTCGTTGTGCATGCACAATGACAGTAAATGCTTAAGCTTATGCTAAGCATGTTGAATCCAGACTTTCCTGTCACTAAGGCAGCTGCATGGCTTTGTTGTGATCGCTGCAAAATGATTGTAATAAAGCTGGTTTAGAAGAGATTGTAGTGAAGCTGGGGGGAAAGCCAAAGGTTACAAAACCACCATGGTGCTATATGGAAATGGGACTTGGAAACCTACTTCTCTTTAGCACCCAGGAAAGATCTAACACCTAGTGTGGAAGGAACCTGGGTATCCAGCATCCCAAATCATGAGACTCATGGGCTGATGTCACCCTGCTGATGTCACACTGAATTGTCAAACTAATGATGGTACTTTCTCATGCCAGTTGGGACTGTTCCGTAAGGAAGCTGTAAATGTGGGCAGGCACAACCAAGTTAATCATTTCCAAAGGCTTTCTTCTTTCCTTTAATTTATCAAATAACTTGCAGTGTTTATTAATCCTTTACAAGGCTTAGCTTAGATAGAATGGGCCAGGGAGTTTCATCACTGAATGGGACTTCAATCTGCACTCCTAGTTTGATACTAACCACGTGGACAAGATGGATCTCTTTTTATGTCATATGGCTGACACTCTGGCATTCTCTCCCTAGCAATGTGGGGAAAGATCCAACCCTCTAAGCCAGTAGTGACGAACCTATGGCACTCCAGATGTTCAGGGACTACAATTCTCATCAGCCTGCTGGCAGGGGGTGATGGGAATTGTAGTCCATTAACATCTAGAGTGCCATAGGTTTGCCACCACAGCTCTAAGCAGTGAGCCCCTGAGGGGTCTGTCCATTTTTGTCTGTCCAGACAAAGGGGTCTGTCCATTTTTCACTTTCTCTCCTGCCCTGTTTTTCTTCCTCTCCACCTTTTCTATTGACTTTTCTTGGACTTTGGGGGACTTTTCATAACTATTGTGATCCTGGGATGGAGTGGGGGGTTGACCATGTTTGATGGAGTTTCTGATGTGCCTTCCCAGTACAGGGAAACCCTCTCCCTTCTCTCTACCTTTTTCTGTTAATATATATTGTCCATTATTTAGTTTCAGAATTATCTTACAGTTAAAAGTAACATTGTAGTGGGGGTGGCTAATAGAAAACAACACTTGACTCCCCAGAACAGCCACAATGTGTGGGTTCCTCTTGCACAGAAGTTTCAAAAGAGGCTCTCATACATGGGCTGGTTGACAGACCTGAGGTTTTAACCTTCCTTCCTGAGATCCAGAGAATGAATTCCAAAGTCTGACCCACCAGTTTGATTTCCAGTCAGGAAAATAGGCATGTCAGTCAAAATGCTAATTTTCAAGGCCAGTTATATTTTGAATGGTTTCCCCTATGACAGCTGTAACGCATGGCAATGTGGTGGTCAGCAAAGAATAAGCAAGTGATGCAGTACAGCAAAACTTAAGAATGGCTTTAAAGAAAATTAATACAAACCCCCACCTGTAGAAGCAAATTGAGGAAAAAAGGGAAGAATGTGGTGTTACGCCTTCCCTTTTTTTCTGGAACAGAGAATCTTGTTCAAAGGCCGTGGTTGTTATTATGGTTACAGAATCATCCATCTTTCAGGGTTATAATTACAGTTCAGCCAGTATAACAAAGCCTGGCAGCTCCCGTGAGGTGTTTGCTTCTGAAAGGAAGGAATGCCTGCCCTAATGCCCACGTATTCTCCTGGCAGACAGCATTTGCTGAACAGTTACAGTTGCTAGATAAATTCAGTCAGACAAAAGCTCTTTTGTCCTAAAGTAAGAAAGGACAAAGCCAATCTAAGAGAAAGAAAGGGTCACACAGAAGTCAGCAAAGAAATCATAATTACTTGTAGCATAAATTCTATGAAGACTCCACAATTACTTGATGTCTTCGTCCTACATGGGATGATAAAGGAAAATTATGTACCCGTCAGAATGCCTTTGAAATTAGTTCAATGAACTAGAACAAACAAAATGCATTCCCAAAAGTCTTGGGGAGGGGGGCACACAGAATTTTGGGTTCAGAAACTGAAGCTCGTACAATGAAGTCTTCTGTGTTGCCATGTATCTTTACAATTGCAAAAAGTGTTTAAGCAGAATAATAAAAAGGGAGAGAGTAAGCTGGAAAAGTCATGTGCAGCAATTAATGCCTATACTCTTTTCTACAAAAAGATGACAGTAAATTTGTATATTAATCCGCTGTTTCCTGGATCTTCTTTAAAGTACAATGCTCCATGGAGGTTGTGACAGAACAGGCCCGCTTTGCCTGGCAGGCCCTATTCCACCCCAAGCCTCTACCAGGGATTACCACCTTTCCCTGGAAAGGATTTGTTTTCTCTTTCTGGGTAAACCGCTGCCATCACCTGACCATTTGAGGAACTTCCCACTGGGGAGGGTCAGGGCTCCCCAGCCTCCTTTCCAACTCTGAGGCCTAGCCTCAGTTTCCCCTGGTTCCCTTCTACTGGGTTCCACAGGGCATATTGGATGCCCCAGAGGAACATTTGCTTGCCAACTGCTAGCCTTCCTCCTGGTGCCCTCCTATTCCAATAGCGCATCCACAATGGCAGAGACCTAGGTGGCACAGAGAACTGTTCCCCACATCTAAGGTTGAACAGTATTTATTAAAAATAGAATTATTACAAGTATGTTTTAGTTGCCTGGAAGACTGGGTCATTTCCCTGGGCAAGCACATGGTCCCCAAAATGGCTGCTTTCTCCAGAGTCCAGGCACGTCCTGTGCTTCCTTCAGTGGCCCAGCTAAAAGAGACCTCCCCTCACTGTTCCCAGGAGTTTTATCAGTTCCCCAGGCCCACCCCTCTCTCAGTGTCAGGCTGGGTTTACATATCTTTTACCCCTAGGTCAGGTAGCTCTTCCTGATGTCCCTCTAGCATTTTTAAGTCCTCAAAATCTATGATACCTGCTTGGAGAAGGGAAGAAGAGGGGGAGGAGCCATTTCTTCACAGAGGTCCTACCTAGTGCCTAGCACTAGAACCCCTGCGGAGGATTCTACTATAAAGGAGGTCCAGGAAATGGCAGATAGATATACAAATTTACTGTCATCTTTTTGTGGAAAAGAGTATAGTAATATAACATTTCATAAATTTCAACAAATGTCTGCAAACAAAACTCTAAAAGGATTACATTGCAGCAATAGTTATTATTTACTTACCAGCAAAATAGTGGTGGCTCAACTTTCTCTTGTAGTTCCTGTGGGTCAGCAAGGGAGGAAATAGGTGCTTTCCCAACACTATTTTCAAGGTGTAGCCTCGGCTAAAGTTGCCATATCCTGTTAGGTGATGCAGAGCAGCAGGATACTAAACACAGATTCATGTTGTGGGGGTTCTTAGCACATTATATGACATTGCACTTGCCACCATGGTTAGCAGGAAGTCACATATGTGGTTAGCAGGAAGTAATATCGGCTTCTCACATCTGGCCACATTTGTTTCCAAACTGGGGGAAACAACTATTGGGCTTCGATCACATATGTACCTATCTAACATGCAACTCAGCCCTAAGTGATAGATTCTGATTAGTTCATAATTGCCACAGGTAGAAAGAAAAACAACAGGTCGTCTGACATGGGAATTCATGGAGGATAGGTCACTGCCCAGAGCCCCCCGGGGATGGGGCAGTATAGAAAATCAATCAATCAATAAATAAATATCTACTTGCCATGGTGAGGGAACATTCATATTTAGACACAGTAAATATCTGACTACCAGTGCCAGGAGATAACCTCTGCCTCAGGGCTCTGCTGTTGGCCACTGTGTGAAACAGTACGCTGGACTAACTGGACAACTGGTTTGATCCAGCAGGGCTCTTCTTATGTGCCTGAAAAACCTGCTTGTGTGACTTTTCTTTAAAGAGCTGCGACACAAAAGAATATGAATTAGTGCACTCACAGCTTGTAGACAAAAGCCACAGCAACACAATTTTAACAGTTGAAAGTGAAAGACTATGAAGTCTTTTTAAATGTGAGAAATCACAATAAAATTTGGTATGTATAAAGCACTTCGTAGAGTTCAAACGCATCATATCTACCAGCTGTATCGCAGCAGTCAGTCAGACAGTGAGTGTGGTGTAGCAGAAAGTGTTGAATAGGAATAAGGAGACCCAGGTTCAAATCCCTTCAGCCAGTACATACAAACACTGTCCAAGAGAATCCAAAGAATCTGCATGTTTCATTCTGTGGACAGCTACCACTAGTACCACATAAGTCTCCCTTGAGGAAAATATAAACACACTGTCCTAACACTTTTGGAAGTGAGCCCAGGAGCTCTCCAGGACAAATTGAATCCAGGCAACACTTTACTCATTCCGTTTTTGTAGCATAGTGACTATGGTACATAGTTACGTCTGAGGAGCATTGATCATTGTTTGACCTTTCACTTTGCACTGTATAATTAAATTGTACTTTCTATGCCTCAGTGCTTTGTTTCTAGCAGCCAGGAGTACAGTAATTTTCCTTTTCCTTTACTTGTACATTGTACTTCATCTGGAGGGGTTTAGCTGCTACTGGGGTTGCCAACCTCCAGGTAGTGGCTGGAGATTTCCTGGGATTATAGTCAGTCTCCAGAAATTAGTTCACCTGAAGAAAATAGCTGCTTGGGAAGGTGGACTCTATGGCATTATACACCATTAAAGTCCCTCCCCTCCCCAAACACCTGCCTCCTCATGCTCCATCCCACAATCTCCACGTGTTTCCTAACCCAGACTGAGCTGGCAACTCTACTTAATATCCGTGGCCCTTTTCTTAATATTGGATGTGTGTGTTTATTATTCTCTTTTTCTGTTACAGACTTTCAACTCAGTGGGTCTCAGGTTTAAAAAAGGGTAAAGATTACTGGCATAGAGCACTTGTTGTGTAGACTCCATCACAAATCACAATGGTTTTGAATAATACAGTGACAAAGTCTATGATTTTGTTTTACTACAGAATCCTAAACAAAGTTGCACGCTTCCACGTTCATTGAAGTCAGTGGGCTAACAAGGATGTGATTCTGCTTAGAACTCCACCATTACTGTGTTTTCTGGGGGTATGCCTCATTGAGCAGGATTCTGATTAGAATTGCTTATGATGGCACTGTAAGTGTACTGTTATAGTCATCAATACAGACATGGTGGGCAAAATTCTTCTTGCAAAGGAAGTCAACAAGACAGTTCAAACTAGTAACATAAATCTTGTTTTGCTTTCTACTTCTCTTGCACCTTATCTCGTTTGGTTAGTCTAAAATGGACATAACCACCAACATCTATACATTTTGCACATAATGCTGAATGTTGAAAAGAATGTGATCATGACTAGTTGTGGTCAATAATACTTGTGTGCATGAGAATGTAGGCATGTTGCTTAATTGAGTTTAGGAAGGAGTTGCATACAAGCACTGGAACTCAGGCACAAAGGCATCTGTACAAGTTATCTGCTTTCTCTTTGCTCATTACATTACAAGTAAGCGGCAGAATCTCTCATGAAGTATCAGAAATGTGCTTATGAGAATTTTGCCATCAACTGGCAGTACAAACAGCAGTTATCAGTCTGCCCAAAAACTAAAGCAGGAGATGAAAGGGAAAAATACTTTTATGTGCGCAGTGGGCTCATAGTGGGCTCTCCTCAGCAGTGGCATAGTGGTTAAGAGCAGGTGCACTCAAATTTAACCCACATACACCTAGGAGTTAAGTTCCCAGCGGAGAGGTTCCAGAGCATGTCTGAGAAAAGTCCCAGATGGGCGGGCATGTGGACTATGTAAGCTGTACATTAGCTCTTGGACTTTATGGCATAATAGGAACTGTCCTCTTGACAATCTTATTTTAAAAATGTTTTTTCTTTACACATTACCAAACAGAGCTTAAGGAGGCCTACACAAAACAGTACAATTAACATAAAGAGCCAAGATGCATGCTAAGAATGCCTCATACAAGAAGTTGCTGAATTGCAGTGGCTTTCAGCATATGGTGACTCTTCTGTATCCAGCAGTTCACTGTGCAGATCTGATTGTCCATGGCTAAGGTGGGAGGGATGCAGTTATGGCAAAGCACATTGTGGTTGGAGGGTGGCAGCAACATTTCCAGGGATGCTGGGGACGCAGCTATTGGTGTTGCTAAGTTAATGTTTGCCTCCGTTGCTTTTGAGCTCTTGGTTCTACTGATGGCTGAGCAAAGGATCTTGATTGCATGATATTGGCCTAAGCCCATGGTGGGAGAGAGAGAGAGAGAGAGAGAGAGAGAGAGAGAGAGAGAGAGCGTGGGTCTCTCAGATCCTGATCCAACACTTTAACCCCTACATCACAAAAGGAAGACAGGAATCCAAGTATATGATTTATAAAATGCGCTGCTCGTATAAACTTTTTTTCGCCTGAGACTGCACTGTATATTATTTGGCAAAAATGCAAAGCTGAGAATGGAAAAAGGAGCAGTACTTGTGCTTGCTTTCTTTGTATGGATGTAATAAAAGCCCCTGTGCTCTGCTCTCCAAGGGAGCTCTCCATCTGCCTAAAAAGCCCTGCCAGTTTTAGCCCCTTGAGGCTGAACTGCATCTGTCAAACTCATTCAAAGTGTTATCTCTGTTCACACATGGAATTTTAATGAAGTTAACTGAAATCTCTTCTCTGTCCCCAAGCAGCTTTGATCAACTTCCTGGACTGCACACTAAGAATATCAATATTCAGTAATCAGGACAGACTCATCAGGATTTGGAAATATCAAGCATAAGGCTGAGTTTTTAACAGGTGGCTGCTAACATGAGCTTGTTCTGAAACATCTCATGTTTAGCACAGTGATTCTTTGCAAGGGAAAAAAAACCCAGAATAAAGACAGGCTATTGTCTGACAGAGCTTCTCTCCCCCCCCCTCCCCCTCCTTTCCCCAGCCTGGAGAGATACAGAAGCCATACTTGGGACCAGACCCTCCGCTGCCAACACAGGAGACACATTCCCAGTGGCCCACCCCAATGACAGAGATCACAGTAGCCTCCCTTGCGCCAACATGGCCCCCCTACCTGGAACTACAACGTCAGATGCAGGTGGGGAATCCACCCTGGGGCCCAAGAAGATGGAGTCTCCACTGCCTCAACAAAAGCCAGGGTAAACCAGACCGACCAGCAAGCCAGGATTGAAATCAGGGTGGGGGCAGAGAATCCTGCACAAGGGCAAGTAATAATCACCAAAATAATAAACACCAAATCAGCCCAGGCTAGGGAAAAGCAGAGGCAGAGACTGAGGACTGGCAGGCTATCATATCCAAGCCCTGGGATAGCTGATAAGCAGGAGGCAGCGTAACTGAGAGGAGGGGCCATCCAGAAGGAAGAACGGGGAGGAGTGAATCACTCTCCGAGAGAGGCTGGTATGCTTGTGAAGGGGCAGGCCAATGTGGACATTTAAAGGTAGGTTCTTGGGAAAAGCCAAGCTCAGATGTGGCAAGTTGTGATCATGGGAAAGGAGGAGGAATAAGGAGCTGCATCCATGTGAAATGGATCTGTCAGCATCCACACATCACTGCATACTGAGCAGTTGTTAATCTACAGCAATCCTTTGCAATTGGATTGGCTTGTCTACACAGAAAAACCCAGCTGTAAATTAATGCTGCAGTGGTGCAATATCCACCACTGTGTAGGTACAGCTTTAAATGTAACTTTGCTTCTCCCGGGCTTTGCAAAGGACAAGGCGCTTTTGTCCACTCTTCTGCTGTACAGTCAAAGAATTACGTTTGAATTTGAAGCAAATGGATACTTCCCTGAGGGAACAGTTAGATAATTAGCAGCAGTCATGAAACTCCCCTGTCCAAACAGGGGTGGTATTTGCAGGTGAGAAGGGTGTGAGAGGGAACTGAAAATGATGTACAATGGAGAGGGTTCACCTAACTCATTGAAAGGAGCATGTTGCTACTATCAATACACCATGTCTATTTCCAGGTGCTGCTCATGACCCTTAAAGCCCTACACTGTCTGGGACCCACTAATCCGAAGGATTGTCTCTCCAGTTACGAGTTTGCTCACCATCTCAGATCTTCTCCTGACTGGGCCCGCCCTTCAAACTGTTGGATTGGCCACAATGATGGACCCATGGTTTCTCAGTGGTTATAAGGCATCCATGCTAGCCATTTTCAATTTAAAAAGTAAGGTGATTATTTTCAGATTAGTATTTGCCAGATAATTTTATTGACAGACTCTCCTTAAAAGAAAGTTGTACTTTTAAATTTTTTAAATGTTGATTTAATTACTTCCTATAGTTCAGGTCCTTGTAAGATGCCTCAATGCATCACAACTGGCAGGAAAGGAGACATGTACATGTTTATACAAGCAAACAGACATTTCAGTCTTCTCTCTCTTAACTTTTCCCTGACTCTGCCTCTGACAGGAGGCAGTTGTTATATTATACATACTCTGAAGGCATGACACCACCATCCTGAGGACCTACGCCAAGTTTAACACATGCAGACTTTCCCACTCAGGTAAGAATGCTGTGAAAAGCAGCATCCCCAGTCATAAAGAAGAGCATTATGCAGCTCTTTGCACACAAATCTTCGGGTTTCTAATTTGGCAACAACAAAGTATTCAAATAAAGTTACTATCCCACAGCTTTATCCTACAGGACCAGGTTACTGTAAGGCTCAAAATATTTCCCCAAGTTCCTCAGAGCAAAATGTATATATACGTAGAAGGTGTGTTGAATATATATTGGGGCTGAGCTTGCACGTTCTCTCTCTCTGAAAAGATCAGATCCTCTCAAGATGCCAGCCACAGATGCAGGCAAAACATCTGGGAGAAAATGCTGCTAGAACACGGCCATACAGCCCAAAAACCCCACAACACTCCAGTGACTCCAGCTGTGAAAGCCTTCGACAGTACAGAGTTTGTTATGTTTTCTACTGAGTTTTTAAATGCCTACAGCTTTATAAGTTTTTTTTCATAAGTAAGAGATATCGTGCAGCAAAACTGATCTGAAAACTAAGGAACAGTAATTTATTTACTGATTTTAATTTACAGGCAGCATATGGTACTGATAGAAACCAAGGATACAAAAAATGAGTGTGATTCTCAGCCAAAGGACAGCGCTTTAAAATGCCACAGGTTCAGATGGGAAGGAATCATATGCTTCAAATCCCCATTGAAATAATTGGGTTTTGCTGGGATTCTGCACAATATTTATAAGCAGCCACAAGGAGAATATTAAACCAAACTGTTTTGTCTTCACTTGACCAACAGCATACAGACAATGGGAACAAATGAAACAAATAGAGGGTTGAGCACCCCAAAGCCTTGGCAACAGCCACAGCCGACCATGGCCTCACCGTCTGCTGCTCAGTCTGTTGCTATGCTCTCCACTTTGAAGGGCTGGAGAGTGAGCAACCCACTGTGTTGGCATAACAGCGGCAGCTTCTTGGTGTTGTATGTGTTCCTGGTTGGATCTTGCTCACATCAGAAAGAACTGCAGTGCCCAACAATAAATGGCAGCTGCTTCCATAGAAGCCCACAAACAAAGCTGTGTATTTGCTTCTATAATACTAGTTATGGACTGGCCAATCCACCTAACCCACAAGCATCACTTGCTGACTGTCCTTTTGTTCTGCCAGTGAGGCACATGCACGGGATGGCTTTGCTCCATCCTTCTAAACAGAAATGATGCACTCTATTAGGAAATCTCACCAAAATTACAGTTTCGCCAAGTTACAATTTCTGTGCTATTATGATTTTTTTGGTCTCTCCTTTTCAGGTTTTGACCCAGCTAAGCCATCTGCAGTTTTTTTTTTTAAAAAAAAAACCTGCAAAAACCCTGCAGTGCACCCCACCCCTTCCCCCAATTCTGTAGCCAGAATGAACAGGCCAACTTAACCAATTTACACTGAGGCAATACTGCCCTCTGCTGGAAAATGAGAAAAGCAGGCATACAAAAGAAATATTAGCAGGGAAAACTTCTGAATTACATAGATACAGCACACCAGAAGACCATCACTTTCTTCTGAATTTCTCTATTTATTTATTTCTCTACTTACCTACTCTGATTTTATTGCATGGGAAACAAACTATTGTCCCATAATCCCATCAGTTGCCTTTGTTTGCAAGGAAGAGAACCATTTTTGCACTGTAATCTGTAATTAATTTTGTTCTGTAATTAAGCAGGGTACTGGAGTGCTGTGTGGTTTCCGGGCTGTACGGCCGTGTTCTAACAGCATTCTCTCCAGACGTTTTGCCTCTGAAGATGCCAGCCACAGATGCAGGCGAAACGTCAGGAGAGAATGCTGTTAGAACACGGCCGTACAGCCCGGAAACTACACATCACTCCAGTGATTCCAGCCATGAAAGCCTTCGACAAAGCAGAGCACTGTCAAAATCCAAATGACTGAAAATGTTATGGTACAGAATAAGTACCTTGGACAAACACAGTTCACTTTTACATCCTCTAACAGTCTCTGTAACAAAATGCCAAAATCTTCTGAAGTGCTGAAAAATCATTACTGTCACATAAGAGTTCCGCATGGCCAGAATTATTTGGAAAGGGGGTTAGAATAGACTTGCAAAATAGCTATATTCAGACATAAGGGTGAGCCAAAGGGAGGGTGAAATCCAGTGGCAGGACAGACAGAAGGTTCTAGAAGCCTCTGACTTCTCAGCAGGCCTCCCTTTGCCCCAGGACCTGCTCTTTGGCTATGCAACAGCCGGAGATCAAAAAGCAGTCTCCATCAACTGGGGTTTTAAGCCTTCTCCAGCCACTGGCTCTGCTTAAAAGTAAGCATGGAAAGAGCCCTACTGGTTCAGACCAGAGTTTCCTCTACTCTGCTTCACACAAGTGAATTGAAAGGGTGAGTTGGGAGATCTCAAATAATGAATGCTGGTGGAATAAAATGTTTGGGGAAATTTGTGTTAAAAATACCCTAGGAACTATGGAATATCTGAGTCAATAGATGTGTGCCTTATCTTCCATTTGCTGATAAAGAAGGATTAACATTTCCTCTGTTTATAGATTAGCCTTTTGGGAGTCCATTTTCAGTTGCAAGAACTGCCCTAAAAATGCAGTTACTCTATGATGTGAAAAACCCCAAATAAGATAGCAGAGGTTACTTTCTCCCCAGTCCACTTTTCCTTTGAAAAACAGAAAGCACAATCTTCTGTTAACTTAGATGAAATTAGTTACTTTTTAAAATGTACACTTCTGCTGCATGAACTCCTGAGATTTTAAACTGGATAACAGATCAGCAGAATCTGAAAAGTAGTAGGTTTAAAAACAAGAGTATTAAGTAAGATTTGGAACCACAGATTATCATATGAACAATAACTGTCTGTAAGAAACAATTCCATTAAGAAGTAATGGTACTGAATAAAACAGTTTATTCTAGGTGCAAAATTAGAGAAAAGGTTATGGATACACAATAAATAAAACAAAATAGATTGGTTAGAAGTGAATATAGATGTCAACAAAAGGAAATCAAATACAGATGTAATGGAACCTGTGGATCTGATAAGATTTTTAGGTTTGCTGATGCTATGTACTATAGCAGATTTATTTGCAAATAATTACCTAAAATTATGGAACCCAGTTCAAGAATTACATAGCTGGCCTGAGCCTCAACTATTTTAGTTTGGTAGAATAGCAAGCATGAAGGTATTAAGTTATACAGCCAAAATTGTTTTTGTTTAATCTCATTTTCACTCTCAATTACAGGGCTACAAAACTGGCACAGGATACAACCTATTTGCAAATCAGTCTCTTGGGACTTATATCTCATTAAATATGATTTTGGATCTCACATTAGCAGCTAAATTGTTATGGCACAGTAATTGGAAATTGGAGTCAAATAGAATATAAAAATGGATTGATAAAGTTTGTCAGACCTTGAAGTGATTGAAGCTAAGGGAGGCTGTCCCAATAAGGTATCAGACAACAAAATCCTTGTTAATCAATAACAGAAATGCTGTTTGCCTTACTGGCAGCAAAACTTCAATTTAGATTTAACTTTAACCCTTATACTTTGAGCTATGGAAAAGTGTGGTATATGATGTGTTATTTCTGTTGCTGTTTCTATTTCTTTGTACTGAGAACTGGCCCTATTTGGCTCCATTCCCCAGGGCCTGCGAGATGGAGATGTTCCACCAGGCCTATGGTTGAGACAGTGACGGTTCCATCTTGCTGGCTTCCTTACCACTATTTGTTTACTGTTTTCAGTTAATTGATAATTTATTTGTTATTTGTTAATTCTGGTTAAGCCTTTTCCTTGTGCTCCTTGTGTTCCTTTTCTATTTTCCCTCCCTCCCTGGCTGTTTCCCATTTGAGTTTAAATTTTATTAAGGGCGCCAGGGAGATTTAAATTTAGATGTTTAAAGATAATTTTAATTGTTACCAATTAATATATATTATTTTAACCATGATGCCCTGAGTTTGACTCTCATTGTAAGAGGGCAGACTATAAACATAATAAATGAAATGAAATAGTTTTGGTTGTTGTGAGTTTTCTGGGCTTAGTGGTCATGTGTTTCACCCACATCTGTGGTTGACATCTTCAGAGGCATGTCAGGGAAAAATCTGCTCCTCTCCGAGGCACAGTGTTAGTTTAATCATGTATATAATTTACAAAAATAAAACATTTTAAAAAGTGGTGTTTTTGCGACTTATGCAGATTCATCACCTAATGTCACATGCAGTGACAGCTGGTATCTGAATGGCTCACTACAGACTAAACAGTACAGATAAAGCTTTCACATTGTCTCACATTGCCTCACAAGTGTTGAATAATCAAAAGTTATACATGCACTTGAGAACCCTACAGCCCAACTTCATTACTTCAGAACATTCTGATCCAATTAGGTTCCTCGTTAAAAAGAGAAAGATTCCTTGGAGTTTATAGTTTTGCCTTCCACCTGGACATTTCCAGTGCTACAACGCATTCTTTAATTAACCGAGTTGCCTCTTTGGCTGTACCTTGATGCACTGAAAAGCCACCACTGCCGTGCCCATAATTGTGGACAACCGGTAGCTTCTCGCTGCCTCGAACCAATACCTCTTTTTGCAATCTGACAGCTGACCTGGCTGGCCTCAGACCTACCCTCACTTTTACATCCTGAGCTTTGTGAAGTGAAGGTTCAAGAGCACAACATCGGCTGAGGATGTCCTTGCTGGTACGGGGATCAGGGGACAGGCTCCAGTTGTCTTTTTGTCTTGTCCCACCTAAAGTCACATCGTGTATCCCTGGAAAGATGTATGTTAATCCATCCCCATCACGAATGAAGTGTCTGATCCAAGGGGCACGAACTTTGAGAACCTGTCCTCTGATGGGGTATATCTCCCGGTCACGCATGAGCTTCCGAGAGCCAAGGCCAGAGCAGTTCACTACGATGTCATAGTCACTGTGCAGTTCCCATAAATCTTCAATTTTTCTAGCATGCACACGGCCTCCATTTTCCTTCAGCCTGCAAAGAAAACACCAAAGGTTAACCATGGCAATGACCTGTTAACGTGAATTGCCTTTTTAAATTAGAGTCTGGAGTGGTTTTAAATAGTTTTAAAAAGTTGGTGCACTCACAAATACATCATCAAGTCATCTACAACAGAGGCTACCTGAATCTACAGCAGAGGCTACATGCGCATGAAACCGCCTTTTACAAATCAGGCCCTTGGTCCGCCAAGGTTAGTATTGTCTACTCAGGCTGGCAGCAGCTCTCCGGGGACTCAGGCCAGGTCTCAGGCAAACCATCTACCATCTGATCCTTACTGGAGATGCCAGGGTTTGAATGTGGGACCTTCTGCACGCCAAGTGGCTGGTATGCCACTGAGCCAGAGCCCCATGGAGTTGGATCAGTTTGTCCGCTTGCAGTTTGATCACCAGATAAAACATCCAATCACACGGCTAAGCACCGCATTTCTATAGTTCAGTTAGTGAAATGAAAATTAAAAAGCATTAATTTTTTAAAAAGAACAAAACCCCATCTTACAATTGAAAAAAGCCAGGTTTGGGGAAATTAAAAGTGAGGTACTAAGTTCTACAAATAATATCCAGAAGTCATGGATTTTACAGCCAAGATCTACCCTGATCTCCAGCATTCTATAATACTGGACAGTTTAATTTACTATTTTTAGAATGATGTCCAGAAAACACATATTATGGCAAGCATTCTTTTTTACTAATTAAAGGATGCACACACCCTCCTAAGATTTTTTGGGTTTCAGATTCATTTTGAACCATAAACCTTCCCTTCAGTTTCCTGTTTTTCCACAGGGAATTCACTGCTAAGAGGTAAGTTCTGTAATGCACAAGAAAATTATTGAGATCACTGAGAGTGGATTAATATATAAACAATGGACAGCCCAATCATGAGGGGGGGAGCACGAATCAGTTCTTGGGACTGGCACTGGACTGCGCCAGTGTGTTTGCCCACCCTGCCAGTGTATGTGGTACTTATGCCAGCAGGGAGGGCCAAAAAGGGAGGTGATCTGGAAGTGGGCTTCGGTCCAAGAGCTGCATTGGCCTCAACCTGGCCACTAGCGCAACTGTGGAAAGGCTAGGGGTGTTCCTGGGGGTGGAACCAACCTTAGTCAGCTTCTACCAGGCTTTCAGCCCAGGAACACGCCCAGCATAGCAGTCGAATTTATGCTACCTGAAAGGATGGCATAAGTCCATTACAGGCTATGGAGGTTTCTCCAGCAGCAGGGGACTTTTTTTTTTGCTGCTTCCCTACATCACCTGGATTTCCTCAGATGTGGCACAGAGCTGTCTCCAGCTGCTGCAACCCTCTGGATTGTGCTGTAAGATTTACTTATGTACATGATGATTTTAAATGAACAAACACCAGCACAGGTTTCCAGGTAGGCAAAGTAGAAACCTGGCTGAGGTACAAAAATTTAAACTGGTTATGACTTCACAGAGTAGTCAGACTTTTCTACAATGCTTCAGGCACAGACTTCTATTGGCTAGCCACAAGATTGGGTCCTCTCTTACACACAGGATTCCATCCACCCCAACATGCCCTTTCTCCAGAGTCAGACTAAATTGTCCAAGGTCAGCTCATGACCAGACACAGACCTAACAATTGTACACTTTCTTCTCTCTCCCAGAGATAGAGCTATATTGCTGTGCCATATTACCATTCACTGTCTGCTCTTTTTCCTGAGCTAGACTTTCCTGCGCTACAAAAAGGGAACATTCCCCCACCGAAACTCCACTGGTTGGCTCTGCTCATGTGAACAGAGTGAGGGCAAGTGTCTGGATTTGGGTGCCACAGAGACACACAGTGCCAAGGAAAGTACCTCTGCCCAGGCATCTATGCCATTTTGTGCAGAGCTGGTGGCAATGATGCCGGCGCAGGGGTCACACCACTTCCAATGCAGCTTCACCCCCACCTTAGATAGCACAGTTAGACATTTGAACTTGGAGCCAAGTATGAAACAGACACCAACATGGAAGATGAAAAGAGTAAGTAAAAATAACTGATATTCAGCATGTGAGTTTGGGCATCATTATAATACTAGATTTGGAGATCGATCTTTGTTTCTTTTCTCAGAAGACAGGAAAGAAAGAAAATTTTCTTGGGAAAGGAAATTACAACAATATTATTTGAAATACTTTTGTTCCTGCATTGTCTATTGAACTTTGCAAAATATTGTTTTCAATTTGGTATTAAATTTATAACAGGATGGAAAAGATACTAGGACACAGTACTAAATTCAGAGCGGAAATGTTTCTGTTAAACATTTTATGTCCAATGCTAGACAAGAACAAGAAACTAGTGTCATATATGGTCACAGCAGCAAGAACTCTGTTAGCAAAGAAAGGGAAGCTGGTAGAATATACGTTTTTAGATAAATTGACAATGTCCATGGAATATCATAATTTGGAGAAATTTAGAGAAGACTGACAACCATTAGTAAAATTTTTGAATGGAACAAAAATATATATAGGTTTCTGTCAACAGGTATTCAATGTTAATGAGAAAACGATATTTTTTGTTTGTCTGATGTAAGGTGTAATGGAATTTGAATTTAATAAGGGATTTTTAAATTTCCTCCCTCTTGTTTGAATGTTGGTGAAAACAATTGAAATAATTAATGATATAAACATGATACAATTATAGGTGATATGTATAATAATATTTGTAGCAGGAAGTCTTTTTAGATGTAATATATGATGGATGTTACGGTGTTGGAAACAAGTAGTGTATAGAAACATTTTTAATGGATATAGTTGTTTAGTTTTCTTTGATGCTACTATAATGATTTTATTATATTGTAATACTGTTAATGGATGAATAAAAGTTTACATTTTAAAAAACAATTTCCACACCTCTTAAGATTCCCATCCATATGGAACTTAATTAAGTCCTTCATCACCTGGTTCAAGAAATTCTAATAAGTTTAACAAGCACTGCTTGGTCTGTTTATTACAATCACTGAAGGAATTGTGCAATTTATTTTGTTAACTACGGACTATGAAACTGTTTGTTTTTTGGTGTAGTCCTATCTTCATAGCTTAGTACTACTGCTGTAAGAATGGTGTCATTATAAAAGCAATCATACAACTTAAGCTGTTGTTTATAAATTGCATAATAGGTTTTTTTAATATATGATGGGGCAGCGCAAGGGAAATTATTGTATGAACTGTGGAATCCTTATTTTCAGGGCATGCAAGTTCTATTGAGGAAGTCACTTTTTGATAACTTAGGGTAGCCAAGGTCCTTGGTTTCCACAGCTTGGACTCCATCCTTCAAACCCGTCTGTCAGCATAACTTCCACTCCTTTCATTAGGGTTAGTTTCAGTGTCATCACTCTGAGGACCAGGCAGCTCCACTGGGAAATTACAAGAGTGTAAAACAGAAATGAGGAGCATCAGAGGCCTCTGCAGAGCCTTTCTGACAGGCCCTAAATGGATTCCTCAATTTAGCTGAGCTTCAGCACCATTTTCAGTATTGTTTAAGAAATGAAACATGACAAGGGCTGTGTTCCCTTCAGGCAACTCTTACGTCAGAAAGCACTGGAGGAATAAAGAGTGCTTAGTCTAGGATTACTCTAAAGGGGAAAATGTTAGCCCAGCACTTTAGCAGCTAAATTTCATTAATCATCTTTCATTAAACTTTGCACTACATTACTCAGATTGCAACATTTCAATGTATGCAAAGGGAAATTTGTCTCCCTGACTCATAATGCTGCCCTGACCTGGATGTCCCAAGCTAGCCCTAGCTGGTCAGATCTCGGAAGCGAAGCGAAGCCGTTTCAGCCCTGATTAGTACTTGGATAGGAGACCACCAAAGAAATTCAGGAGTGCTACACAGAAAGTGGCAAACCACCTCTGTCTCTTGAAAAGGCTGCAACTTGACAGCACTTTCTGCCATCAACTCAAAATGCCAGAAAATGGCATCATCCACTAAAGTGAGCAGATTATCAGACTGCGGCTTTTCCGATAAACCAGGAACTACAATTCCCATCAGCCTCTGTCAGCATGGCCAATTGGCCATGCTGGTAGGGGCTGATGGGAATTGTAGTTCCTGAACATCTGGAGAGCCGCAGGTTCCCTACCCCTGTTCAAGACTAATGATAGTATTAAGCATACATAACATGTGATTCTCTACTACAAGGTGCAGTAAGGGCTACTAGCTTAGATTGTTTTGAAAAAAGATCAGACAAATATGTGGAAGATATTTTTTATCAAGGCTACTAACCACAACAGCTAAAGAGAACTTCCATTTATTGAGGTAGTATACCTCTCAGGTGCTGAGGGCAAACAACAGGAGACTGCCATCACCTTCATAACCAAAAACATCTGACTGGTTGCTTCTGGAAATCATGTTGGGCTTGACAGATTTTGGTCTAATCCAACAAGTCAGTTAACAGATAGTTATGTTTTTATGAATTATTAGGGGTTGGATCTTAGTATCTGTTTTGCTAGCAGCAGAACCTTTCAAGGACATGCCTCTTCCACCACAAGAGGACCAGTCAAAGGCTGCCTGCAATTGGAGGAAGGCTCTGCCACCATCTAAACCGATTCAGACGATGCAGAAATGCAGACAAAATCTGAATGCAGCCCAATAAAAACTAGAAAGGGCTATCTTCTTTGAGAAGTTTAATGAAAGACCAGTGTGAATAAAGCATTTCCAGACTAGACCAAATCAGATTTGATCAGATTGTACCTAGCCAGATATTCTACAAATGCTCAGTTAAATAATCACACCAGCAATTATAACATTCCATTTTCTCATCAGAATTTTCATCCGCAAGATCAGATTCAAACATATCTGAGATTGAGGATTCAGACCAAATATACCTTGAAAACTGAAGACCACCATCCAATATAGGAGATGCATACAGGATGGTTGGGTCTTACAAACCAACAGTGCTTGTGGAGGCAGATCTTTCCTGTCTTCTCCTTCCTGCAGTAGCCCACTGTGACCTCTGAAAAGCCAATGCTGGAGGCTGTGGGTGCTTTACAAACAAAATGCTACATAGCATGGGGAAGGAGGTGGGCAGCAGTAAAGAGGGTGAACTGGGCGAAAGCATTACAGTTACACAAGTGGAAAGTCTGTTCTGCTGAGCTTCCTCAAACAGAAAAAATGGAGACAGATATCTCACCTGATTCTCTCTCCTCATTGCAGCCCATCATGCTGCATGGTATTTTATCCATAAGGCTTTCCCAACTGCATACTTTTTAGGCATTTAAGGGACCTACTGAGAGAAGGCTGAGGAGATCCACTTCTGCAGGTGCACTTGGAAAATCTAACTCACCATCAGTGGGCATGCTAGGCTAAACTATGGCCATGTTTCAGCCTACAACAGTCTCAAATAACTAACTTCAAACTTGTTTATTGTCATTAATTCTATTCAAAGAACTTTGAGAACTATTGTTCTGTAAGGGAACTGAAAAGCTCTAGATGAAAAGTTTCAAGCTAATGGAGAAGCTGTGACAAATAAACCAATTCAAACAGACGTGTTTAGGAATTAAAATGCATTATTTATTTACAAAACTTAAACCCCACCTTTCTGCCATCATCAGGGCCACCAAGAAAGCCAATAGATTTAAAAATCGTTAAAACCAAACAAAAACATCAATAAAAACATTAAAAACAAGCTAAAATATAGCTATTAAAACATTTAAAACATGAGTGAGGAAGGAAGGATCATTGCGGGAACACTGAGTGAAACAAAAAAGTCTTCACCTACTGATGGAAGATGACAGCAGAAGGATACAGGTGAGTCTCTCTGAGGAGAGAGTTTCAGAGTCTCGATGCCACGACTGAGAAGGCCCTAATCTCAGAAGGCAAGGGCATCCAACGCTGGGTCTTTGAAGATGACCACAGCAGTCAGGTTAGTTTGTAATGAAGTAGGTGGTCTTTCAAGCATCGTAATCCCAAATCATACAGGACTTTGAAGGTCAACATCAGCACCTTGAATTGTGCCCAGAAACAAACTGGGTAGAGTTGATGGGCCAAGATTGAGGTGATATGATCTCTACAATCCATTCCAGTCAACACCTGGCTGCAGCATTCTGCACTAACTGAAGTTTCTGAAGGCAGCCCACAGAGAGTGAATAGCAGTAACCTAATATAGATATTACCAGGGCATGTACCACAATGATCAGATATTTCCTGTCTATGCAAGGCCACAGATGACTAACCAATCAAAAATTGTAAAAGGCACAATGAACTTATTCCTTCAAAGGGAGCATAACCTCATCCAGAGCAGGAGACATCTTAAGCCCTGTGTCAGACTTTCCACTCACCAGTAGCACTTCCATCTTGTTGGTTTAAGCTTCAGTTAATTAGTCCACATCCACTCCAAAACTGCCTCCAGAAATGGTTTCTATAGCCTCTCTAGAATTGGCTAGAAATGTGAGATGGAACTAACCATCTGTGTATTGGAGAGAACCCAGCCCAAATCTCCAGATGACCTTATCCAGCAGTTTCATGTACCTGTATATGTTGAAAAGATGGAGCCGGGCAGGACTACATAGGCCAAAAGTCAAGGTGCTGAGCATCAATACCCCATCACCATCTTCTGAAATTCACCCTCCAAGTACAGTGATACCTCGGTTTTCGTCGATAATTCATCTGAAAGGAATCGATGAAAACCAAAATCGGCGAAAATCGAGGCACCATTTCCCATAGGAATCAATGGAAATCCAATTAATCTGTTCGAGGCACTCCAAAAAGTGCCTCGAATGGATTAATTGGCTTCCTCAAACCCCAGCCGGGAGGCAGAGGAAGCTCCTTATTTGGGCAGTGATACTGATGTCACTGCCCAAATAAGGAGCTCCCGCTGCCTCCCGGCTGGGGTTTGAGGAATCCCAGCTGGGAGGGCAGAGGGAGCAAAAGGAAGGACGGGGAAACCTTCCTTTCGCTTGGGTGACTTCCCCTGAAAACAGGAGGGAGCGAGCGAGCGAGCGATGAAAACCAAGGCAATCCACGAAAACCGAGACAAATTTTGCCCAGAAAAAGTAGACGAAAACTGAAACGGACGAAAACCAAAGTCAATGATAACCGAGCTACCACTGTAGGACCAAACCACTGTAAAATGGTGCTGCTCAGTCCCAGCCTGGAAAGGCAGTCCAGACGGATAGCATGATCGTTATGGTACTGAAAGCCACTGAGAGTCATGGTGTGAAGACAAGGGGGAAAGTGTGATCATGTCGCCCCAGCAGGCTGACTTAAGTTTTGGAGGTTGATGTAGCCCTTCCAACATGGAGTGATCGTAGTTGGAAACTAAGATTGATTTTTATGCATAGAAAGGAAATCTGTTTAAAAAGCAGGAATAAGGGACTTTCCTGTTGGATTATCAAAATATAGTAAGGTATTCATCAAAGCATACATACCTTTTCTCTAACCAGTGCAGGAAGGGTGGGCAGTCACATTTGAGTGTAGTAAAGGCTTGACCAAATTTATGCTGTGGAAATTTCTTCATCTCTTTTTCAGTCATTGAGCGAAACCCCAGAACAACATCAGACCAGTATGGTGTCTTCTCCTCAGGAACAGTTTTAAAGATCTGCCAGCTCACAGACACAGAAAAGAACAATTATATACAAAACACAGTAAGCATTTCACTGTGTTAAATTTTCTTCCCAGATTTGAAAATATAATCTAGGAACTAATTTAGTAGTATATCCAAACCATGTCATAGGTTACACAGCAGTCAAAGCACAAAAATAGGGCTGTTTCCTGTTGTTTGCCCTAGTGATGATAAACACGGAGTTTTATAATGTATTGAATACATAGTGAGTTTCCTGGTATTGAAGGGAACAGGGCAGCTGGTAACTCCATATATACAGTGGAGCCTTTTGGAGCTTTGTACATACATTGGTATTAAACAGCTTCTGCTTTATATCAACTTATGCACCAATTTATTCTATTTCGTTGTATATTCAGAGTCAATTTATAGCCAGAAGAAGGGCTAGTTGGGCAATGCAAATACAAAAGTGTCCACAGGACAGAGTTCAGTGAATGCAAATACACACAAATACACTCTTGGCCTTTCACTTTGATTTTAGCTAGCGCTCAAAAGCATACTCTAGGCCAGTGGTGGCAAACCTATGGCACTCCAGATGTTTGTGGACTACAACTCCCATCAGCCCCTGCCAGCATGGCCAATTGGCAGGGGCTGATGGGAATTGTAGTCCATGAACATCTGGAGTGCCAGAGGTTCACCACCACTGCTCTAGGCCTTTACCTGAGGACTCAAGGGGAAAAACAACAGCCCTGGAGCCACCCTGAATAGACTTGTCCCAATAACAAGCAGGTTGCTGATCATAAGCCTGTATTATAAGGGGAGAAAAGATGTGCTTATTTGAGAAATGCAGGTCATACTATAAGGCTGCATTTCGATGGCAAACCTAATTAATTATGTGTACAGAGTGTACAAAATTGGCTTGTTCCCAGCTTAAACAGGCAGCTCAAACTTTCTTCCTGTCCCCCTTCCTACTTGCATGGAGTACAATGAAAGAATCTCAAGCTGGAACTAACTCTAGCAACCATGATGGATGAATGTAGATGCCTAGGTTCCCTGGAGTTAGTTTTTCCCCATACTAGCCAGAAGTCGACAAGAGAGTTTAATCTAGGTTTGCATTCACAGTTAATGGGAGGGACTAACCCAAATACACCAGTTTATACATCATATATATCTGGAGTAAGCTTCTAATTGGGAGGGGGGTCTGGGAGGACCTGGGTTGGTGTGTGAGCCCAATATCAACTTAACCACAGTTGTCTTCTGAATGCCCTGACCTGGATGGTCCAGGCCAGGGATCTGCAACCTGTGGCTCTCCAGATGTTTGTGGACTACAATTACAATCAGCTCCTGCCAGCATAGCCAATTGGCCATGCTGGCAGGGGCTGATGGGAATTGTAGTCCATGAACATCTGGAGAGCTCCAGGTTGCAGACCCCTGGTCCAGGCTAACCTGATTTCTTCAGATCTCAGAAACTAAGCAGTATTTGGATAAGAGACCCCCAAGGAATACCAGGGTCATGATGCAGAGGCAAGCAATGGCAAACCCTACAGGGTTGCCATAAATAAATAAAATGCAACACAGATGAATCAGTGGGATGTTACCCTTGTCTTACTAGCCCCTACTTGGCTTTGCTTGTGTTTCTTTTCCCTTCATCTTCTTAATATAGTCATAAGGTACTATTCCAAAGTATGTCTGTATTACATTTATAGAGTGCCTGTCATCAAGGGAGTCCTAGTCAGCATTCACAGGGTTCCTGGTAGTTTCCCTCCTACACACAGATGAGATGCAGGTCCCACTCAGGTTCAGCAAGGTTGCTACATCGTCTGCCTGCCTATTACTCTGGTTCCAGTAGGAATATTGGAATGAAACCTTCAATGAGCTCCTTCCTTACCCAGATACCAAATGAATCCCAGCCTCTGAAGCCTGAGAGGAATTACAGATTCCTGAAAGGTAGTCAAAGGTCTCCCTAAACCACTGCTTCTGTTGATGAACTGGCACGCCTGCACACAAAGAATCAAATTTGAAATAAAAAAGTTATCCAGTACTGGAACCTGTAGGAAAACAAAGACATTCAAAACAACACACATTAATATTCCACATGAGAAAAGTTGTATCATTGTAAAATTGGTTGCATTGAAATCAATGATTTTGTATTTCAGTATTCAGATACAAGCCAGTGAAGGTGATATTTGTAGGTGCATGTAGCTCAATATGATGGCCTCTTCCCCCTATAAATGTACTGCCTATCTTCAAAAGTGGCTTTAATTGATTCTGATAAAAGGTTTAATTACACAGTCAAGAGTACAAGCAGAATCCGGAATAAGAGCAAGATCTTGGATTGTAGCAGTTGAGGCACAGAAAGAGGCACTATGAGCACAGTTTGCAAAGATCATCCCCATCCTGATAGTCTTACAGACGGCAGACAAATAGTTCACAGACTGGCTGGAAGTATAACATCTACCAGATTTAACTGAATCCAAGGCTTTTACAAATGCAAGACAATCACCTTAATGTTTGGAAAGAGAACAGTGTATTTAAAGCATGTCACATTTTTTTTCACAGAAGTACTACCAAGTTCTCTTGTGGGAGAACTGCTCCAGAAATGTCTCCCCAACCCTACACCCATGACATGTTGTCTCTGGTATTACCTAACAACCAACCAATTGATCAAGGATGAAAGTTTAGCACTGACTTAAGACAGCAAACAAAGGGAAGTTGATATTGCGGCTCCTCATCTGGGATGCAGTCCAGTGACAACCTTCTAAATTGCTCCCATGGAAAGGAAGGGGGGGGGGTGTGATGGGTAAAGAACTCAGGTGTTGGGAAGGGTTTTTTTCTTCCAGAGACACAGAAGAGATGCTGCCAGTTGGTGTGGACAACACTGAGCTAGACGGCCCCTTTGGTCCAACTCAGTGCAAGGCAGCTTCATACCTGCACGTGAAAGAGAGTGAGAGTGTCACAACCCAGGGCTTCTTCCCTGGGGGACAAGAGGCAGAGCACAGCCCTAAGGAATGCAGTAGCCCAGAGGTAGGGCTGGAAAAACGGGCCAGGCGGGGCAGCAATAGCTAGTGGCAGACCTGTATAAAATGGCTCCTGCAGCATGTACTGAAATTGTGCCCCCTTCCAAAAAATGCACCCCTCAGGGAGGGGCAGATGGAATACCAGCTACTCTCCAGCCTCCTGCAGTAGGAGTCCCACTGCTCCTGCTACTTTTGTACTAAGAACAAAAGGCACAGCTCCAGAGCAAGCACAGGGGGCATCCGATTCCAGAACTGGTCTGTGCAAGACCCTGGCAGAAGAGTTCCTGAGTGGGTGCAAAGTGTATTTCCCAGCTCCAGCAGCTGATGTGATTGAAGTTGTCTCTGCCCAGCTCCTGCCCTCTGGCCGAGGGCTGCACTTTGCTGCTGTTACAATGCTGGGGCGCCTGGTTCACTACTGCCCCAGCCCGGTTACTTATGGACTAATCCCCCCCCCCACACACACACACACACTTGTGGTTCATCTGCAGCAGCGGGACCAGGTTGGTAGGGCACATGGATGGCACAGTGGCATTCTCTTGGGCAGCATGTTGCAGGGTAGCACATGGCCAGGAGCTGGGGTGCCCAGTTCCTACACACCCGAGCTCAGCTACTTATGGAATTCCCTCCCTTGGATGGCAGCACTCCCCTGGGCAATGCATGATCAAAGGGGCTTACAATGATCAAAGGGGCTTACAATCTCCTTGCCCTTCCCCCCTCACAACAAACACCCTGTGAGGTAGGTGGGGCTGAGAGAGCTCAGAGAAGCTGTGACTAGTCCAAGGTCACCCAGCTGGTGTGTGTGGGAGTGCACAGGCTAATCTAAATTCCCCAGATAAGCCTCCACAGCTCAGGCGGCAGAGCTGGGAATCAAACCCGGTTCCTCCAGATTAGATACGCGAGCTCTTAACCTCCTATGCCACTGCTGCTCCTTCTTGGGGATAAGAGGTAAAAACCACCTTGAGAGAAAAGGTTTATTCAAGAGATTGAGCAGAGAAATAGGAACTAGGAATGGCCAGAGAAAGGAGGATGAATGGCCCCAGCTGAGGGAGCTGAGTGAAGGCTGAGAGGGGGCTGTAGGCAGGCAGTCTTGGGGCCCTTACAAGCAGGAAAGGGCCACACCTTCTGCAAAGTAAGCAACATTCCTGGTTCCAGGAGTAGCCAGGAAGAACTTTTCACACCTGACCCCGGCTGATGGCTATCCCCAGCTTAACGCTGGAGGGTGGGTGCAGCAGCCAAAGCAGGACTGGCAGGACCTGGGGGGAAGGACCCAGGTGGGGAAAATGGCCCTGGCAGTGCGGTGTAAACCTCTGGAGTTGAGGAAGCTTGAGATGGCTAAGCCACTTGGTGGCCACTAACTTCTGCAGTTGGCAACGTAAAGGAATCCAGGAGTTAAAATACCAGTTTCACTGTTCTGGTGCATTGCCTCCTATGTGACAATGTGGGAAAAGGTGGCCCCACCACAGGGGGGCGCAGCCTCTGGCCCTGAGGACTTCACAGAGGGCTTAGGTTGAGGGCACACAAAATTTCATCTTCATAAGTACTAGGCAAAATGCTCGTACACACATAAACATTATTCGTTCATTTTTGTTACATGTTTGTTTTGTTACATGTTAGAGCCCTGTTGCAAAATACAACTTCCCGACATTTTTGGGAGAGGGTGGAATTGAACAAGCAATATGGGCAATTGGTTTGTGTTTTCTGAAAATCACCCCGCTCTCTCTCTTACACACACACAAGCAGAATGCAATACATCAAGAATTAGCAGTTCCAATGACTTAAGCGTACATATATCTTCTTAAGAGGAGGTGGTGATTTTGACTGATTCTCTGCTTCCGCTGCTGGGCCCTCTGAAATTCTGTCCAATAGGGTGGTCAGTGGACCCCCAGGAATTGCTTGGTTGGGATCTACAGTGGAAGGAGGAATTTACTTAAATTGCCACCCTCTCCAAGAAAACAAGTACCCTTTATCTTCAGAATATGTTTGTATGAAGGCCAGTGTCTCTTGCCATGTACAGAACAGATTCTCTTCACTGCAGAGTAATGAGATCATATATGGGAATGAGATCATATATGGGAATGAGATCATATATGGGAATGGGACACAGGCAGTGGTGGGATTCAGAAGGTTCTCACCACTTCGGCAGAACCAATGTTAAAATAGTGCTTGTAAACAACCAGTTGTTAAATTATTTGAAACCCACCACCGGAACTGGTTGTTGAATTATTTGAATCCCACTACTGGACACAGGCCTTCCAAATAAAAAAACTTCAGTCAGTTTATACTCTGTGTGACAAATACAATGGCACAAATCTGTGTACCTGCATCAATTATGTTTGCCATGAGGGATGTGGTACCACAACACAGAAGTTGGATAGCGCAACTTCTAGAACAGGGGTAGGGAGCCTGCGGCTCTCCAGATGTTCAGGAACTACAATTCCCATCAGCCTCTGTCAGCATGGCCAATTGGCCATGCTGGTAGGGGCTGATGGGAATTGTAGTTCCTGAACATCTGGAGAGCCGCAGGTTCCCTACCCCTGTTCTAGAAGTTGGATAGCACAATCTTTCGTTATAGAAAATAAACACCAACCACTACCCAACCTTGCTGCTCAACACATGCTGAATTAATGTCATGAAATCTGCCCTGAAGATCACACTTATTTCTTTTGGGAAACCATTTGAAGGGAAGTTGCACAGAAATATTGAAAACTCACAACCTTTGCAGTCTGCACTTTAAAATAAAACTTTCACTTACCTGGGAAAACATGTGGAATCAGCATACCAGCTGCTACATCACTGGTTGTGTTCGGTGTGTATCTGTCAGCAATTACAGTCACAGAGCAGTTTGGCATAGAGTCTGAAATGCACACGGCCGTGGAGAGGCCAATCAGCCCAGCACCAACAACTGCAATTTTGGCCTTGGTCATGTTCTGCTATGAGAATAGGAAAGGGAACAAAAGAAACTTTTAAAGGTCATATTAAAAATACTAAACAAGAATTACTTTTTAAATATTATCTGCTGGTTCTTGTTATCCATTTGAAAAATAAACAGCCTTGAGCAGTTTAAGATTTTTAGAATTCTTAACTCATACAAGTAAGTAGTTAGAACATTCCCAAAGCACTGGTAATGTTAGGAGAAGTTCAATGCTGTGGTAATAGTCCATCTACAATAAGGTTAATTGGTTATAAGATAGCCCTGAAAGAAACAGGTTGAACGCAGCCAGTGTGAAAAACTTTGAAGCCACTCTACCTACACGTGTTCAGAAAGTGGCCAGAAGAAGACCTAATTCTGAACTGAAGAAAACTGTCCAAACTTATGACATGTGTACCACTCACAGAGGGATAGGTATATCAACCCTTGCTTCACTTCAAAATCACAAAAAGATAAAATACTATAGCAGCTTTGTGGAGACATTATTTTAGAAATCATTTGTCACGTCTGAATCCTGCCTTTTGCCAGGGGTGGCACTGGTGGGATATCACATCTTATCACTACAGCAGCACTGCAAGGTAGATTGGGCTGAGAGGATGACATCATCTAAGAGCAGCGGGGACACCTGGGGTGGGGTGGGGGGTTGTTACAGGATGATTGAGGGCTAGCAAATTGGACTCAAACAAGACAGGTTGTCAGCAGGCTGATCTGGAAACAAAGAGGCCTTTCTCAGTGGGGCTGCACAGTCCTGAGGAAGCAGGTTTGCAGCATGAGACTGCTACTTTCTCTGCACTGCAATGGGAAAGGCAGTGGCTTTGTAAGTAGGTGGCTGGAGAGCATCCTTTCTCATGGCAACCTGCTAGGCATCCGTACTTCAGTTCTAAAGTTTCCATTTGGACTACTGGAAAGAGCTTTATGGGGGACTGCCTTTGAAGACAGTTGGGAAACTCCAGTAATAGAGAATCCTATATTCCTGAGTGACTCAAGCCATTAGGTTCCACCACCACCACCCACACACCCCAACACACACACACAGAGTGTGGAATTTACTTCCATGTTGATGGCATCCTGACTCCCCGTCTTTAATCTTTCTCCAAGGAGCTACATTTTAAAATCTTTCTTTGTCAAGTTGCACTGTAGCCTTATAGCCATTCTATAAGGCAGGGGTGTCCAACTCTGGCACTTCAGATGTTCATGGACTACAATTCCCATCAGTCCTACTGGGAATTGTAGTCCATGAACATCTGGAGCGGCAGAGTTGGACACCCCTGCCTTATAGAATGGCTCAGGGAAGAAAGAAAAGGAAAAGGGGTGTTCTGGGCCACTGGAGGGCTTTTGGCTAGCCACAATGGGAAAAAGGGGGGGAGCAAAGGTGTGTGTTGGGGGGGTGGCAACAGAACAGCAGTCAGTCTGCAAACAGGTACACAGACATGGCTCTCATCCATTTCTTTCCCATTAGCTGCTTCTGCTGTTGCTGTAGTAGGAGAACATTTTCACACCTCTTTGCAGATGCAGTCTTAGGTTGCTGGAGGGCTTTTTGGCATAAATCGTAACTTACTTTATAATTGTGTGTTTTATTTTCTGTGCCATTTTGAGAGTTAGTTGGTTAGACAATACGGCCTATAATTATTTGAAATGCATACATATGTGCATATATAAAATACTGTGGGTTAGGATATGAGTACACTTCTGGGTCCAGATCCAGCATCTAAAGTCCTTTTGTCATTGCCTCCAAAAGGATAGAAATGAAATGCACATTTGCTGGAGTTTAATTATCAACCATTCTTGTTTTGTGAGCAAGAGAAACCACCAACATGGCCCAATACATGCCTACTTCAAATACATCTTTTTCTCAGTGTCTTTCAAGATTTATTTTCAAACAAGACAAGTTTCGCTTGCTTACAAAAGTTTGTATTTTGACCTTTGTAACAGGCACATAGCTCTTGAATGATAATTCCCCAGTATTGGTTATTTCTGGTGAGTGTATCAAATGAAATAACTAAATTATATGCTCTTTTCCCCTCCTCAGAAAGGAATCTTCTTCATTTATGCATCACATAATTTATTACAACAGTACCCTTTCGCTCCTTATCTTAGATTTAATCCCTGTTTACTATAAACTTGTTGGTACAAGGTTACTATACCCCTGAACACCATTTTATTTTTGGAAGGTCTCCCTGTTCTTTAGAGTTACACAATCTGTTGTGTAAGGGAAAGGAGAAGAGGAAAACATATTTATAGTCCCCTCCCTCCAACCCCTCCCTCCCACTCCCTCCCCTCCCTCCGCTAGGGTGGGCCATGTCCAGATGCTGGGCCCCCTCCCTCCCCTCCATGCCACCCCCCCTCCCTTCCCTCCCTCCCCCTTCCCTTGCATGCCACCCCTCCCCTCCCTCCGCTAGGGTGGGTGGGCCATGTCCAGATTCCAGCCCTCTCCCTCCCCTTTCCTTGCATGCCACCCCTCCCCCTTCCTCCCCTCCCTCCACTAGGGTGGGTGGGTTATGTTCAGATGCCGGGCCCCTTTCCCCTCCCGGCATGTCTCGTAATTACCACAAGAGGGTGCCAAGCAAACTGTATGGATGAATGAGAAGAGATGGCAAAAACTGGTGAGTCTCTTTGTACGTATTCATCATCTTTCCCTTTGCTGTTAACTACTGTTGGTTAATGGAGTCTGATTTGTACTTTAATTTATAGGAGATGCCTATATACAATCAACATAATCAAAATTATTTTAAATAATAGAATAAATTATGTCAACCTCTGGCTAATTAGCAATTACCCTTTTACATTATTTTATCTATCTTTTCTGTTTGAATATTTCCCCACTACACACATTGCTGTTGAGCAATTTAGCCTCCCTCATCTTGCAGCAGCAGCCTAATTGGGGGAAGGGGCCCCAGTAGCTGCAGAATGAACCATCTCTGATGGGCAGTTGAGCTGCCCCCACCTCCTAGCAAGCAGCCTAATTGGGGGCTAACAGAGCCTAATGTGGTCTAACAAGATGTGCGCACTTCAGAATGAACTATCTCTTCCATGTAATCAAATCTCTAAGCTTCAGGAATAAAAAACATGCAGGTGCTAATAATTAAGCAGATTTTTCCCGCCATGTGTTCACCTTCATAATTACTCTGTTCATTCAAATCTTGTGCATTATAGTAATCTGAGTTCAGGAGGGGTAAAAGGACAGCACCGACCAACAGGTGAACCTCAAAAGGAGCTGCTTCATTTACTTGTGGAAGCACTCCAGTTACTGTCATGCCAAGCACCTTTCAGACTCAATAAGCTCTTCATCAGGGGCAGCTAGAAAGCAATTCCAAAAGTATGATTCACATTGTGTGTCATTATCATTCAAAACATTAACATTACACACAGTTTCTGTATATTGCTGAATTTCGCTTTCCTACATTAAAGTTTTAAAAATATTTACACAGAACTACATGACACCATTATTAAACTTTTGGGGGGGATAAAAGACTACTTCATGGCTACAGTACTAAGAACACTTTTCTCTGCAGCATGCCACAATGAATGAAATAGAACCTACTTCTGCGTAGACCTGCACAAGCTTCTTTCCTAAACAAAACCATTTTTTCATCCCATTTTGATGTTTATATTATTGTTTGCTGTTCGCAGGAACTATTATTGTGTGGGTTCCGCCTTGAAAATGGGGTTTCGCATAGGGTGGGAAAAGCATCTCTTCAGATAACACCCGAAACATCTTTGCATGTCGTTTAAAATGCATGACCATTTTTGCACTATAACGATGGCTAAATTCGATTATTTCTCACATTTGCCCCTGACCCAAGATAGCTGTAGCTCGTTTCATCCTCAGGTAGCTGAGAAGTCAGACGTCTGCCCAAATAAAGATGTATTCAGCGCTGTGAAATCTTTTGCACCTCGGGCTCAGTCATGAGTCATCAACTGATTCTGACAACCACTAAAAAACCCCGGAGAGACCAGAAATACCTTTCTATGCCTAAGAATCCGGGTAGTTTTCTGCCAAGGGGCGCTTTCCCACGACTAAAAGCAAATAAGGAACAGGAATGGAGGAAAATATGGCTTCGTAAGCGGGGTAAGCGTCACATGCCACCTCTCCTGGTCTC
Organism: Sphaerodactylus townsendi; assembly: GCF_021028975.2. Lineage (NCBI taxonomy): Eukaryota > Metazoa > Chordata > Lepidosauria > Squamata > Sphaerodactylidae > Sphaerodactylus > Sphaerodactylus townsendi. The sequence continues at coordinate 121,667,352 of NC_059425.1, read as the reverse complement.
CGATTGGACAGTGCTGGGGAACTGGAGCGATGTGTTAGTTGATGTGGTTTGTGTTAGGACCTCGCAGCGGACTTTGCCCGGGTGAGGAGCTGAGGATCCCGCTTGTTGCTCTGGGTTCGTCTGGAACGACGCAGGCACTGGTTGCATCATGTGGGGCGATGCCGCAACAAGCAACATGAAAATCGCAACGTTCAATACTCAACCGAAGGCTTGCGTCCCCTTTTATCAACTGTTGTGTGTACTTTCTCTTGCGCCCAGGCTGCTTGGCCGGGAAGAGGAGCCGATGGCAGCCTCTCTTCCCGGCACAGGAGCCGGGACACGGGAGGAACAGTCAGAGGGCAGCCCCTCTTGCCTGCCCAGCAGCATGAATTTCTGTTGCAGCCCGGCAGCTTGAGCTTGGCCGGGAAGAGGAGCCAGGACAACCCCTTTTCCTGGTCATCAGCCAGGGCGGAGAGGAGCCGAGGGCAGTTTCTCTTGCCTACCCAGCAGCCGGGGTATGAGTTTCTCTCGCAGGCAGAGGAGCTGAGGGCAGCAAGGAAAGGTGGGTTTGAATTAGGAGTATCTGAATAGAGTTCTCATCTGCAGGTGAGGACTGAGGGTGCTGTAAAACTGGAGGAATACATTCTCCCCATCTATGGCTAAGAATTGTAGGTGCAATAGAAGGTATGTGGACACAACCCCCCCCCACACACACACACACAATTATCTACCATTTGCAGGCATTAAGCCATAGGTGTCAAACTCGCGGCCCTCCAGATGTTATGGACTACAGTTCCCACCATCCCCTGCCAGCATCATTCTGGCAGGGGATTATGGCAGCTGTAGTCCGTAACATCTGGAGGGCCACGAGTTTGACACCTGTGCGTTAAGCTGTCACAAGTGGTCACAACATATTATATGTGAGTTACCATCTTGTTACCCCTGGAAACAAATAATAGGCAAAGTTCTTTGTAATTGTTTGTTTTTTAAAAAATACAGAAACCAGAGAAGACATATGTGACGGATTAGGGTTTTATAAGGTTAATTTTGAAAGGGTAAAGTTAGCCAGACCAGGAGCACCAAAGTGTTAACTAGAGCCCCACCTGATTAGCTGGCCGAAATGCAGGAGCCAGGAGCCAGAGATAGGGTGCCGCTGGCTGATATTTGCTAGAAAGCCTGGAAATCGAAGAAGTCTGTCAGACAGTGTGGAAAGAGATAGGGAGAACTCGGAGATTTTAAAGCAGCTTGAGAACTTGTGTGACACAAATCCTGTCAGTTCTCAAAGTCAGTCAAGGGAGATCTAGTCTGAAGGCAGAGTGGGCCTTAGACAACGAGAGAATGGCCAAAGGGACCTATATTCTCAAAGAGATCTCAGAGGAAATAGCCTTGCTTCCAGGAGAAGCTAGAGACCTGGTTGGTGGGAAACAAGAGGGAAACTGATCTCACAGGAACACTAAGCCCACATAGAATGCTTGGCTAGTGTCTCATGAGGAGACAATACCCAGATATAGGGCCGGAGAGCTCTTGAGGGTGTTTTACTTAACTAGCAGAGTTAAGAGTGGGTTTAGTGAAACCCCAGAGCTTAGTCTGCCCCAAGCCAGTGTGAGTTCCCTTTGGAGTAAGGGTGGGAGTTTTAGGAGAGTGTTCAGAGCTGTGGTGTAAAGGTTTACCCTAAGTAAAGATACCTGTGCGTGAGTGACCTTATATGTGAAGTCATCGGTAAATGAAACAGCCATCTTTAAGTAAAGCAAAATCTTGTAACAGCAACAACCATTTAAGTGAACCTGCATGTGCTACGTAACTTCTAAGATATATCTGCCTGAAGTAACCAAAAATGCTTACGTACCTCTCTGAAACTACAACCTGAGAAGAGAAACTTGTTAAATAAAATCCAGTTTTGTGTTTACTCTTTCAAACATCTCTCTCGGACATATTTTTACTTTAGTTTCTGGTGGCAGCTTTTATATCTATAGATTAGTCTTCCTTGACAGGATTTCTGTTTTAAAAAACCCTAGTGTGTGTGTGAGAGAGAGTGGGGGAAAGCCAAGGCCAACAAACCGCTATCAAACATCTACCCTCAGCAACAGGCTTCCCTCCCTTTTGGGGCCTCTATCTTCCCTCAGGGAGTGGGTGTTGTTGCAGCATATAAACCTATCGATAGAATCTACTTAAATTTTCTCTGTGCAACAAATTTCCTATTACTCCCAATCCTTTTGTTAACCATCGGTTCCAGTTATCAAACATTTCTGTGTGTTCAAATCTGGTGGTGCCAGTGCAGCCTTAACTGCCCTTCAGTTTATTCAGATGTCTTAATAGCCCTGCACTTGGAATATTCTTTAAATATGCTGAATAAATAAAGATTAACTGTTCTTTTTGACACTTGGTAGGGCAAATAGATAACTCTTGTGAGAAGCATGATTTGGGCCTTGCACCAGTCAGTCTGGCTTCACCAGTTTCAGCCATGCACACAAATGTTGTGTTTGTGTGTGTTGCTTTCCAAGGCTTTAATTAGGGAGCTTACAGAGCAGAATCTATATAATTCTCCTTTCCCATTTTTATCCTAACATCCTTGTTATGCTAAGATTGGGTGACTGGCCTGAAGTCATCCAGTCAATTTGCTGGGTGGTGTTCTGTGGCTTAGTCCCCACAGCAAATGTGTAATGGATTGCAGTTGTGATAAAGGAACCCGTTTTCCTGTTTTCCCGTTCACATGCGTTCCATGCAGGCAGTGGAGCCCATGGAAACCATCTGAGTGGCTTTTGTGCTTCGCATGGAGACGCTTCTCTTTTTAAAAAATTCCTGCTACACATGCAAAGCTATCCAGGCAGACAGAGATGAACCCCCACAGCCACGCTGATTATCCCACATTATGATCGGCTGCACCTGCATAGCTACACAAATGCAACTCGCATTTTTTTTAAAAAAAGGAAAAGGGACCTCCCTGGAACAGGTGGCTTTTCCCTCACCATGGAGGGCATGGTGGGAAAGAGGCAAATAAAGCACCCCCGCTTTACCATTCACTCGGGAGCGGCTCCAACCCTCCTCATCTATCTAAAACTAGACAGACTTACACTAGCCACTCTTTTTCAGTATCTTTGCATCTCTCCACTGTGGCATCTCCTGCATAGAGGAGGGACTGTGACTTAGTGAGAGGGCATCTTCTGGACATGGAAAATGTACTGGACCTAAACTCTGGCATCTCCAGTTGAGATGCTGGAGATTCACTGCCAGTCTACACAATACTACGTGCAGTGGACCAGGGGTCTCACTCAGGATAAGGCAGTTTTGTGCATTCTTGGCATGGCAGACAGAGACAGACTAGGGCACACAACTACTCATACACATGCATTCCCTGTTGTGGCCTGATCAGTGGCGTAGCGCCAAGGGGATAGGGGGTGCAATGCACCAGGCATGTGCCGGTGCTGGGGCATGGTGGGGGTGTGGCAGGGGCACGGGGCACACACGTGCCCTGGGCGCAGTTCCCCATTGCTTTGGCCTTGGGCCTGATGGAATGACCTACCTAATTAGGTTAGGAAGCCTCCTCCTCTTCTGGATTTCCACAAAATATGCAAAATATTCAGGAGAGCTATTTTACACATGAATTAAGACTGCACTTTAATGAATTAGTTCAGATTCTTTAGTAAAGGAACAGGGACTGTAGTCTATATTATTATGCACTGTCTGTGGCTATAAGTATGGTCCTACTATGTACTCTTTACATTACTTAATGTCTCACGTTTAAATGCTTTGTTTTGTTTCAGATTTCTGCTTGTTTTCAGATTTCTGTAATCCAAATCCTATTGCATTGTTCATTGGATGTCCCATCCTGTTGATCGTATTTGACTTACTGAGATCTTGAGGCTCAGTAGGAAAGGTGGAAATAAGGAAAATAAAACATGTGGGAGAGCGTTTTCTCACAGTTAAGTAAAATGGCTTCATTTACTGAGAGGAAATGGTTACAAGAATTTTGAAGGGAAAGTCAGCATATTTGTAAAGCTGGATTCAGCTCACAGTCTACCAGATGCCAATCCTGACACTAAGTAAACTCAGATTACAGTAGTGTAAAGTCTATGCCATCTCAGAAGAACGCTGCAACATAATATCCTGTTTTAGAAATAACTTTATTATTCCGTTGAGCCACTCATGTAGTTTAAAATGAACCTTTTGCAAAGCCATTTTTTGTCTTTGTTGTACAGCATTGCATAACATCTTCCTTTGTTAGCATTAAATTAGGCTTCTCTACATAGTGAAATATCCATTAAAACTTTCACCTGCTAGCGGGAACAAATTGGCCCAGAAAAGTAGAAAAAAATGATAGAACTTTCTGTCTTCTACAAATCTGTTGTAGAACTCCATATGCCACATATTCCTCAAGCGAAATGAGATCAATTGCCCTGAAGTGTTTCATATCCCTCCCAATACTTGTGGTTTTTAAGTAAATTGCAGCGCATACTCTAATAGTACTGTGGGTAATTTTTTAAAACCCCATTGTATATATAATAGAAACTAGGAAACATGTATACATGGTATTTTCTTCCCAATGTTGCTGCTGTTCTATTCCTGTAGTTTCAAAGATAAATAGTTTATAAAATGCTGATTTTTCTACTGCAACTGATGCCATAGTCAATGCAAACCCATATTTTTTAGAATTTCTGTGACCCGCTCTGGATTTTTGGGTGGATTGAAAAGACCCAGAGTGGGTCACAGAATTTTTTTTAAAATATGAGTTTTTGCATTTAGAATGGCATCAGTTGCAATAGAAAAATCAGCATTTTATAAAGTACATTAAATGAAGTATACTTTTGTTCACAGGGAACAGTGGTCCAAGTATTTAGAATCCAAGAAGGCAATCCTCACCCCAGCTGGAAAGCAAGGAGAAAGCAGGAAACTGACATCCATTATACTACTGGGTTAGTGGCACAGGAGACAACCTTGTTGCACAAATAGTATCCTGAGAAGCTATAGCTCAGCGGTCGCGAACCTATGGCACGGGTGCCAGAGCTGGCACTCAGAACCTTTTCTGTGGGCACTCGTGCACAGAGTCCAACATGTGGAGGGGCGGAAGATCATCCCCCCCACACACACACACCTAGGCTGGCCTGGGCATGATCATTTACCTGGGAGTAAGCTCGGTTGCTGGCAATGGGGATTTCTTCCAAGTAAACCCTCCTAGGGTCATGATTCACCCATTTGAAGTGTTGCGCGGTTGCTTCACCGAGTAATGTGTTTCTACACTAAAACCTCAGTATTCAGATCAAATTATTGTGTTGGCACTTTGCAATAAATAAGTGGGTTTTGGGTTGCAATTTGGGCACTCGGTCTCGAAAAGGTTCGCCATCACTGCTATAGCTATTCCAGGGCAAGAAAATAGAAACAGGAAATAGGCACTGCTGGGGAGCTACTGGTAAAATTAAAGGGAGAGGCTCAAGAAGAACCCTGAAGCTGTAGCCTGAACTGAAAAGGGCGGGGTGACGGAGAGAGGCTCCTTGCCAATTTGTTTCTTTCCATCTGAGACAATAGAAAACTGTTGTGAGAACAAGAGGATAAGGCAATAGCCTGAATATCCTCTGTGTCCTTCCTAAGGGTCTGTACATTTTTTGGAAGTCTTTAGTCTCACAAAGACAAGATTTTACTGAAGACTAGGGGCTGATTCCCACAAACTGCCAGATGCAGTTCTTTGCTTCTTGTTCACTTTTTCTTAAAGTGCTGCTGGTGGGGGTCACAGTATTTGCTTGGAGCAGGGGTCCCCAAACTACGGCCCGGGGGCCAAATGTGGCCCCCTGAAGGCATTTATCCGGCCCGCCAGGCATGGCTGCGATGGCTCCATTCATGTGCAGTGGGGGCTCGAGGGAGAGAAGGAACCGGCCCCAACGGCTGTTGATTGCAGTTACATGATGGCACCCCCAAATCTCCATGAATTTTCTGACCCAGAGTTGGAAACCTTACATGTGGCAACGCCTGCTCCGCCCTTCCCTCTCAGCTACTCCATGTGTTGCTCTCAGGCTTTCTGTTCCGCCTCACTCCCATTGGCATCAGCCAGGCTGGCGAATTGCTCGCTGGCTGCTAGGGAGGAAAGAACCCAGGAAGATAACTGATCCTGGGTTAGATGGAATGCTTCATTGGGAAAGTTCTGCTTTTTTTTTTACAGGGGAAGGTATTCCACAGCCTCCCCAACAATATTTGGAGCCCACCCTGTACTTGACATACTTTGGTTACTGTTCTAAAAATAGACCATGACAGAAAGGCTGAAAGGTGAAATCAAACATTTTACAATCATTTGTGCATAGGAATTTGTTCATAGTTTTTTTTAGTCCGGCCCTCCAACAGTCTGAGGGACAGTGAACTGGCCCCCTGTTTAAAAAGTTTGGGGACCCCTGGCTTGGAGAAAAAAGCCATGATGGTTGTGGGCTACAGTGAGGAGGAAGAATCAGGGAAAATGGCTCTTCTTCCCTCTTCTGGCAGTTCAGCCTTGGAACATCAGGAGTGGGAGCCGCTGCTTTCACACCTTCCTCATGGCAACCTCCCTCACCTGGCCTCCATGCCTTTTTGTCTACTCAGGTCCCATGAACTCCAACATCAACTATTTGGTGGTCAAAATGAACAACCGAGGATCAACAGTAATCAAGGAATGTCTGCAAATTTATTAATAAGCATTTTCATGCCACCTCCAAGATTGGCAGAGCTGCATCTTCAACCTGTATAAATTGTTTTAAGATTTTGAGTGTAATGAAAGGAGAGGAAGAGAAGACTAGTGTGAAATCTTTTAAGACAGTCATTTTACCTGTGCTAAGCATATACAGCTATGACCAGTGTACAGTCAACATTCTGTTTCAGTAACAGAATATCTTCTCTAATATTCAAAGAGCATGAATAGCATATGCACACCCCGCAGACATAGGTTTCCATCAGAAGTTGTAGCCCAACTTCTTAAATAATCATGCCTCCAAGCAATGAGACAAAAGCCTTATTCTGTACCTATTGCTTACTAAAAAATCACTGCCCAATTATGATAGCTTTTTCCTCTGCTCTACAAGAACTGCCTCAATGCTTCAAGCACATGGAGGTATCAACTCACAATCCTGCCCTTGTTGTCAGCGCAGGATTTCTAAATGAGGGGGCAAAGAAGGCAGAAGGATATAAAAGATAAAAGTGTTAAGTATTTTTCTATGAATCTCACAAAAATACCTTTTAAAATAAGCATTATTCACTCCAAATGTTAACAAGATGCTTCAGAGCAGCTTCCAAATGTTTTCTACAGGTCTCTGTTTTGGTCTCCTTTCTTCTTATAGCAAGAGAGTATATAGAGAGCAGCACATGTATTATCCATGATGTTGGACAGTGCTAATAAAGGAGCACAATACAATATATGGCATCTAAGATGAAAACAGCACCCTTATTCATGTGTCTCTGGGCTCTGCATCTGAATCTTTTCCGATGTGCTACTACTCAGTGCCGGAGAAGGGTTTTCTGTGTTGCTGGTGCTGGTGCCTAGTTCTATAGCTTCTGCCCAAGTATTTGTCAGTGGTTTTCCAAGAGTTTCTGGCAGCATCAATGTTAACAATCCACTGAGAAAGGCCATGATTCCAACAATCATCTAAAAGAAAACAGAGTTCATGTAAACAATTGATTTGAACTGCAAAGGGAGTGGAGGGATTGGGTTGTTTCTTTGCTGTGATGTACTCTGGTCTTGGTACTGCCTTATTCGTTAGGCTGTTTGTGCACATGTGGTCTCTTCTGCTTTGAGCATACATTCCCTTTGGGTTTGATTCTCAGTTAAGCACACGCACCAGTGCCTCTCTGACACTTACCCCACTCTCAGATCAGATAATCCTGACAGTTTCTGAAACCTTTTTAAGTGCAACTTTTTTTCTTTCTTTGCAGGGAAAGTGAAGGAGATGTGTTAGCATTTTCTCGAGTTTTCCCACTTCACCATGCCTTTCCCTGCCCACACCACACTACCTCCCACTCTACTGGCCACCATTTCAGGATGATCAGGTTCCCTCACTGGCTTCTTTAAAAAAATATGTTCCTGGTCTATCACTGGAGCTGTGAATCCAGTGAAATTGACAAGGCTGAGTTTGCTCTTGCCTGCCTTTCCTTCTTTGCCTCTCTTCCTACCAGCTGCTGTCATCGTCTTTCCTCCCTCCCTCCCTTCTTTCCCTCCTGAGCCTCCTGCAAAACTTTCTTGCTGTAAATATTGCTCAGCATGACAAACCTTGCTAAAGAGGCAAAAGATGGCTTCCCCCCTCCTCCAAACCAAAAAGTGGCAGGCAACCTCCCAAAATGAATAAGTGATGCTTACATAAATGGCCTTAATCTCTGGCAGCTTTTCAGAAGGTTACATCGAAGGTACTGAGTCTAAGTATATTTTGGGAAGGTAATGATTGTTTACTGCTGAGGTTTTTTTATTACTGATTGCTATTTATTGTTTTTATTCTGTTGTTGTTTCAAAATTATTAGCTTCATTGTAAGATGTTCTGAGTGCTTCTGAGTAGAAGAATGGGGTATACATTTTATAAATAAAGACATTGGGCACAGGTCTTTCCCAGCACTTTTAGCTACACACTACAGGAACTGAATCAGGATATTTTATATCAAAAATATACCTCTGAACTAGAAGCCATTTCTTTAAGAACCTAACAAATAAAACATTTTCTGAAACATCTGAGTCAGTGTAAATAACAATAGATGCATAATTTAATGTAAGAGTAAACAAGCTACAGGTATTTTTGCAAGATGGTAGGTGAAATAAAATGTGTTGATAAGGTAAAAATTTGGTGCAATATTGACTTCTCATTTTGTAACTGGTATAAAAGCTCTGCAAGATCCTCACATCAATTTGCTTATATCTGCTTATGCCTTTGTGTGAAAAGTTGTTAGCATCTTGAACTTTCTTAGGAACAGATGCTTTCCTTGATCAAGATCAATAGATAAAGAAAAACAGTTTCTGCTCCAGTTATTACCGTAGTAGTTAGGCAGGAGCGTACCACCTATGGAGACGGTGTGTGTGTCAAATGACCCCGAGCGCACCGGAGGGGAGGGCACAAAATTATCTGACACACACACCCTGTCCCTGTGGGTGGTGCATGGCGCCTGTCCAAGCCATCTCCTTCCTTCCCCAGGCCCTCGGGGGCCTGGGGGCAGCTCAGATGGGCACCGCAGCAGCAGGCTGCCTCCTAGGCCACCCACTGCAGTGCCCTGCCCCTCCGCCTCCCTGCACGCTGGCTTCTGCCTTCAGGGAGGCAGGGGGTGGCTTGAACGGGCACTGTGGCAGCAGGTTGGCCCAGGAGCCGGCCTGCTGCTGCGGTGCCTGTCTGAGCCGCCCCCGTCCCCAAGCCCCACCCTAACCTTGGGGGGGGGCACCTGGGGGCGCCTGGAGCAGGTGTTGTCCCCGGGCACCATTTTCCCCCAATGTGCCTCTGGAGTTAGGACCCCTTCTTTGAATCCAGTTGAAATTGGTCCTTCTTTGTCACAACACACTTAGAAATTTACCTTGCTTATAAGGACTAGAAGCACAGCACAATCATTGAATTGAGCAATATACACACATAAATGATGGGACTTCGTGGCACCCCCAGGGGGCAGGGCATCGTCCCTTGCTGGCCCAGCTTCCAGGCCTTCCAGTTCTTCTGGTTCCTTGAAAGCCTCAGAAGTGAGGGAGGAGGACTCACCAACTGCCTCTTCTTCATGGTCAATGCAATTCCCCAGCTACATGGGAACTACATGGCCAGCTTTCTCCTTGTCCCTGGCCCTAATTTTCTTTGTACAGACTTGCCCAACCCCTCATTATCTCCCCATCAGTTGGGATCTCAGGGCCGAGGCCGAGCCTGCCTTTCCCTGGCCACACTGGCTGCTGCCACTGTCCCCCTCTGCTGCTGTCTCAGGATCCCACCCCCTCCTTCATCTTCACTTGCCCCTGCCCTCCTTTCCCACTCTAACACTGAGGTCTGCTTGGCATCCTGAGGCCAGGGGACGTTCAGGCCGCCTCTCCCTTGCTGCCCATTTGACCTGTAGCTGACCACCCTGCACTGGGCCACCACTCTGCTCTCCAAAGTCCTCCTCAATCCACCAGCTTCCCACCCTCCCTCCTTGCCTGAGCCCATGACCCCTGTCCACTCTCCCCAGTGCACCGCTCATCGCCCACCTGCTGCTCACTGCAGTTTGGGCAGTTACTTGGGGTAAGGCACCCCATGCCTCTCTGGGCAGCCAAGGGAGGGAGGAGGTGTCTGGGCCAGCACTGTCTTCCTGCAGTGGCCGTGGCTGCTTCCTGGGCTCCCAGTGCCACCTCAGGAGAGTTTTGTGGGAAACCCGCCATTGGTTGGCATGCCTGAGTCCTGGGGAGGGGCACTCCAAAGCCAGGGTCACCTGCCATCTGGGGACAATAGCTCTTTTGTATGCTGGTGGTCAAAGGTTCAGTTTCTAGCATCACTCATTAAAGGATTTCAGGTGCTGGAGACCCCAAGAGTGCTGCTGCTAGTCACAGCAGACAATAATGCACTAGATGGACCCATGATTTGACTTGATATAAGGCAGCTGCATATGCAGATCCCCACTAGACTTGCACATTTGAACAAACACTTATAGATGGGACTACCTACAACAAGCCACAGTGGCTCATACATTACAATAAAACAGGAACAGTTTAGGCTGCAAGCTAGAGCTATGCCAGAGGAGTACAGTGCACAGCTCCAGCAAGCAGGCATGGCTGTTCCTTCACCAGACCCTATGGCTCACACAGTTGGGCTTGACAGGCTTAGTGATTTAATACTTACCTGTGGCATAAAAATCCAAACACTTGACAGATAGACACAGAACGGTGCCACCACACTTCCTACACGGCACATCATGCTCCCACTTCCAACGGCAAGAGACCTAAGCAGTAAACAGACCACTGTTTTAAACACATACTGCTGTGTTTTCCCACAGCCTTGACTGCAAGTAAAAATATGGTTCTCTTACCTTACAACTGTTGGATAAAGCTCTGCTGTGTAGAGGTAAATAAGGCCAAATGCAACACCTATTGCAAACTTCCCAACCATATTTGCTATGATATTTAGTATTCTGAAATCCTGTTAAGAGAAAGCAGAATTTATAAAGCAATTCCTCACTCTCAATTCCTCATTATATTTCAGAATTCAGTTCTTAAGCATGATATTTTTAAAACTGAGAAATCTGCTTGCATGGTTAACAGTTCATAAATGTTTTCTTTTATTAGCCCTCATAATTCAAGCCCTGAAGTTAATCAGGAAAGGACAACATCTTAAAATTAGTATTGTGACTGCAAAAGCTCCAGTTTTATTTATTACATTCCAGCTAAACATGCACAGTATCACTCTCTGCAAATGATTAATATTGCCCCTGCTTCGTGCATGGATTATTGTGACTGTTAGCATAACACCTTTTCTAGTACTTGGCCCAAACCTTTAAGCCACAGCACCAAAAGCAGCTTACAGCTGATTGCAATGACAACCAACCAAGCCAGGAATTAGAATTTCTTCATCATCACCATAGTCAGGTACAGCACAGCAGCATCAAGCTACTGTCAAGGCTGTGCCTGCCTTTGTGCAGTAACGTAACTAATGGTTATTGACACCCTGAGCAACACACACCACAAAGCATAAGAAGGCCTTATTGAAGAAATTCAAGACAAGCTATTAAAAACAAGGCATATAGTTCAGTGGAAGTGGAATGTACAAAAATAATGGAACTCATCAGCTATCCTAACACAGCACAGTGGGTTTTTAAAGCAAAAAATTCCAGAGCATAACACAAACATCTTACTAGCAGCAAGGTGAAGTACGGAGAAAAGAGTAAAAAGGGAATAAAGATTTTTCTTTCTACTATACTTTTAGAAAAAGACTGGCTGTAATGTCCTGACCTTCTTAGCCAATCACTGGGCAGTATCCATGGAATTTTCCAGGGTGAAAGTAAGTGCCCCCCCCCCCCGCCCAAGATTCACGACTGAACTGTGTGAGTTAATTATTTATTAAGTTTTTATGCTGCCCCTCCCTTTTGGGCTTCGGGTGGTTTCCAACAAGGGAATACATATACAATTGCATAACAAATAAAATAAAACTATAGCTATTTACTATAAATTAAAATATTAAAACTATATACTTTCCTAATACAAGATGGCAAAAATAGCCAATTTCACTGAGCTCAGATAGATCCTAAAAAAGGAAGGGAGGATAAAAATAAAGCCTCTCACCTAATAGAAGGGGTAGCCGGGGGGAAGGAGTGGGAGAAGGCAAAGATGGTAACTGTTGCTCCTCAGCCACCTGCCTAGTCAGTGGAACAACTTTGTCTTACAGGCCCTGCGGAACTGCAGTAAATCCCGCAGAGTCCTGGTTCTCACTAGACAAGAGTGTTCTACCAGGTTGGGGCCAGTGCTGAGAAAGTCCTAGCCCTGATCAAGGCTAGCTGGACTTCCCTTGGGCCAGGGACTGCAAAGAAATTTTCACTTCGTGAATGGAGAGTCCATCAAGGAATGTAGCAGGAGAGACTGCCCCATAGGTACATTGGCCCCAGACCATTTAGGGCTTTGTGTGTCCATACTAAGACCTTGAACTTGATCCAATACTCCACTTGAAGCCAGTGCAGCTGACAGAGCACAGATTGAATTTGTGATTGTCACAAGGCTCCAGTAAGGTTCCTCACTGCTGCATTCTGGACCAGCTGGACTTTTTGGAGCAGGCCCAGTGGTAACCCTGTGTAAAGCGAGTTGCAATAACACAGCCTAGATCCATTGCATGGATCACTGCCTGAGTAGATGGCCTTGATGAGTAGCCACCTGTGTGTGTTGGGGTGCTGGTGGTGGCAGCTAACACGTGCAGAGAATCAGAGAACAGTGCATTTAGCTGGAACTGACTGGATGGCTTCTCTCTTGACAGCTACATGGCACAGAACTGGGTTGAGATGAGAGGTGATGTGACAGGAAGTGGGGACAATTCATTTCTACAACATTGCTGAGGGCATTTTGGTCCTTTCAAGGTCAGTTAAAATGGCATGATCATTTGAACCCAACGTGTACTTGTAACTTGTCATAATTGAATTGCATCTGACAGGCAGCATCACTGGGTGGAGTTGAGCCTTTTGCACTGTAGAACCAAGATGCGGTATGTGCTGTGTAGTTCTCTATAGGATCCAGGTGCAAGTCACTAACCTGAGGTATCAACATTAACAGTGCACAGATCGCAGCACTTGATATGAGGAAGGGGATCAACGTATTTCGTCTTCCCAGTCTGTCCATTCCTATGCAAGCAATGATGTATGCAGGAATTTCCACAGCACCTGTCAGTAGATAAAAAACTTTAAACATCTTTAAATGCATAGCTATTTTTATGCTTGGCATAATTTTGATCTGCTCATTATAAAATGTTTCTATTTTGTTAAAAGATCTGGCATCACACAGTGTCTAAGACTATGCATAGGAAGCCCCTTGTTTGAGTCTCAAATCAGCCATTAATTCACCAGCTCAGCCTTCCTCATCTGCAATGTATGGGTAATAATAATGATCTGCCTTTCACTGCTGTATGGATTGCAGAGATAATGAATGTGAAATACATTCACCACTCAGCAAAAGTGCTATATACAAGCACTACCCTTATTATTTTCCCTCTTTGCCATCATATTATGCAGCAGTGCTTGGTATCCATATCCCACTTCCAGCTCTATTAAGATACTGTCCTAATTGTCCAATCCAGAGGGGAGCACAGAATGGGCTATGGAAGATGCGTTCACCCACCCTACTGATTTAAGTACCACTTACACTGTCAGGGAGGGCAAACAATATGGCAGGCAGGCACCATGAAGCTCCGTGGTTTCCTCCTCCAGAGCTGCATTGGTGTAAAGGAGGATGCCAGCATGGCTAGACTAGGGGCATTCCTGGGGGGTGGAGCCAACTGTAGTAAGCTTCCACAGCACAGAACTGTAACTTATACCATGAAAATGTGGTGTCACTTTTTCTAGGTGGCAGCAAGTTTTTCCAGCTGCCTACTGCACCACCTGGAGCACCAGTGGAGGGGGTGCAATGCTGCCTCCCTTGCACTGTCTCCAGCCACCACAGAGCTGTACTACTATCTGGGTTGGGCTGTGAGGGATATTGGAAGGCCTGCACTTTATTCTCAAGATCTTTCCACTCTGGGAAGGAAGGATTTGGGGGTGCACAGCAGAACACATTCACATTCCCCTACACAGTGCAGGAGGGTTTCTGGCCTGACACTTTTTATAGGAGCAGCTTTCTGAGCAAGTGTGCATAAAAGCCCTGAGTGAGGCTATCTGAAATACGGCTGCACTGTATGGTCAAACCTGTGTGAAGCTCTGCATTTGATGTAGCTGATATACTGCTATCTGAATGGGAAAATTAGGCCCATTATGCAGGGAGCACTTCCCTCAAGCCTCTTCGCTCTGCAGTGGAGTCACAGAGGAGTCTCCTCTCATTTCTCCATTTACATGTGAGGAAGTGCCCCACTGCCTGCTGTGCGGCTTGCCTGCCCCCGCTTTCAGGTTGTTCCTGGTCAGCTGCAATTTAAAAAAATCCCTTTAATTTTTATATTGCTGTTCTTTATGTCACTATTGCATTGGCTCATTATTATTTTTTGGGTTTCTTTGAAAAATCTGGCCAAGGATCTCCCTAGAAATGTCTGTGATAAGTGGGGAGGGGAAGACTGAAAGAAGCAGAAACCCAGAAGCCAGAGAAAACATTAGGCTTTGCCTGCTCTCAGGAACCGTGGGGCTTCTGGAATCTGCAGCGCCGTGTGAGCTCATCTGCAATCAAAACTCTGTCCCAAAAGGGATGTACCCTCCTGCAGGGCACAGAACCGTATATAATCAGCCTTAGGCTTATCTTGGAAGTCATTCAGGAAGGTAACAAGTACTAGACATTTATAAAATAAATGATTGTATTTCTTTTGCAAGTAAATTACATAAAAATATTTACCTATGAGGAAAAGATTTAAATATTCATTGCCTCCAAGGTTCACGGAACTGAGGGAGAACACATAATATCCTAAACTCCCAGTGAACCAAACCAGCCAAACTGTAATGGTCCTTCTTGCAATGTGCCAGTTACAGAACAGGTCTAAGATGTTGTGCTTCTTCATGGGAGAATGGTCATTATCACCCGTTGTGCTATTGACTAGGTCGCCTTCAAGGGAAAACAGTTCAGAAATTTTACAAGGAGTGCTTACTTTATTCCACCTGGCCATTACATTAATTACTTTTTGGGCTTCTTCATTTCTTCCTTCTGTGAGCAGCCAGAAGGGCGTCTCTGGGAGCATCCAGCAGCACAAGACAAAGGGGAGAGTTGTTAAGGAAAGGCATATCTGGTAGACCCACCAGGTCTTAGACAAATAGCCTACTAGGGCCACAACCATAATCCCCACAGCAAAAAATGCATGGATATGCATGGATGCCCACGTGCGATATTTTATGCCAACATATTCAGTCACATAAACAAACACCACAACCAGATAACCGCTTGAGACCTGAGGGGAAGAGCAGAGAAAAAGAAATGGTTTCAGACCAGCTTCCTTATATTACAAGAATAGAAGGCAAACATTAGCGTTACTAAGCTTCTACATCTTTAGTGTTGCAAGAGCTGCAATAAGGAGCAAGGTGATGATGTAAAAACAAAATGAAGAAATTGTGCTGGATGTGTGTGCACATGTGTAAAAAAATATAAATATAGGAGAGTTTATGTGGCAAAGTGCCTAGTTGAGACTAGAACCAGGGAGGCATGAGCTTTAATATCCTCTTAGGGTCACAAATTCACATTAGTCTCTTAGAATCAAATTACAGCTACACACATCTCCAATTAGGTCAGGACAATCTGTTAAATATTTCACCCCTGTACTGTTTTTCTAATCAGAACTAGGATTGAAACACTTTTATTAGTCTGTTAAAGCAGGGGGTGGGGTGCTTGGGTCTTGTTTTCCCCGATAGAGCTATAACACTACTATGGGTCCAGTAGCAACCAGACAAATGGTATAGAAGTGAAAAGGTTCACTCCTCTCCTCTTCCTGTGCAACCCTAATCTGAAAGAAGATACCACACAGTGGGAAATGAGCTTTAAAAGATCACTGGAAGATTTAGCCCAGTCCTGGTCTTGCAGCATCTAATCTGTTTTGATCGTTGCTTTAGAAATTCTGTGGGTTTGATACATGGCCAGTCTTATCTCTCTGCCTAATCTACCTTATAAAATTGTTGTGCAGGAAAAGACCATTGTGTGTTCATGGAAGTGTGGTATACATGATGTTAAACATGATTACATGTTTAAAGTCCTACTGATTAACTCTGCAACTGAAATCAGAGGGATCTTGATTCAACTGTGACATATATATTGAGTGTATTTTAAGGATGGGCAGTAACCTACAGATAAAACAAGTAGCAGTTTGTTTGTGTGAAGATTTTTATATACACAGTGAGGTAACTGGACTTAATATATATTTACAGTGCAATCCTAATCAGGGTTACATACTGCATATCCCAACTCCATTAAGGATTGCACTGTTAGTCTATTGAATGTATTTATTTTAGTCTGTTGAAATTCCACTGAAACCTATTTAGCCAGTTCAAATATTTCAGGATGACAAGTTTAGGGACTGCAGTTGAGGAATAAGGAAATTCTGTTTTCCAAATAAAGACAGAAAAACCTTTGGTTCTTACCATTGCAAGGAGGAAACGGACAATTACAAAACTGTAGTAGTCAAATGTGAAGGCCACTGCTACACCAAATAAAAACTGCCCAGTGCTTGTAAACCACATTACGTTTCGTCTTCCCATTCTGTAAAAAGCAAATAACACAGCCATAATTGTTGACATTGCAAGCATGGCATTAGAAAAGCATTTACCACTTAGCGGTTTGCAATGCCCTGATTTAATAGAATGCTAACAATGCCATATTTGAAGCTGTTTTATTACAATAGTCCAAAATTTTATACTTGACTAGAAATCGAAATAACTGAAATTCACAGGATAAAACAGATTATTTATCATTTTTTAAAGAAATTGATTATTTCAATTATTTCTTCTACTTTGGTATAGACTCCATGGTGTGCAATAACAGGCTGCATCCCCACAGCAAGACTTCTCCATTCTGCATTAATTGCCACAGCAGAGCATGCACGCTGAAGATTTCTGCACACTTTCCGCTATTTGGCTACCATTTTCTCTTCATTTTCCCAGGCCATGCCACCAGAGGGCTTTAAAAAAAGTTATAACATTATAGCAATTATTATTAAAAAGACCCCCAAAGCCCTCTGGTGGTACAGCAGGAAAATTGACAGCCATGAGTGGCATAGGCAGTGGTGGGATTCAAATAATTTAACAACTGGTTGTTTACAAGCACCATTTTTACAACCAGTTCTGCTGAAGTGGCGCGAACCTGCTGAACCTACTGGACATAGGCATTGTGAGCGTGGGCAGAGGGGCTCAAGCGAGAGGTTACAGTGCTGTTCTAAACACCCATTGACTAATTGAGAGGTTACAGTGCTGTTCTAAACACCTATCTAACTCCACTGACTTTAAGGGATGGTAAAGGATGCAACTCTATACAGGATTGCCCTCTAGGTCTCTATCATGTTTGGTGACTCCTCTATAGGGTCAAAGTATAAACAGGATGTTGCAAATTAAAGTGGTGAGCACCTTGTAGTGTTTGAGCCACATGTAGTCAAAAATCGTCAGCCTCACAAAAATCAGCCCAGAACAACCCAAACACTTGAGCATTAGTTAAGTGTCTGGAGGAAGGTATTTGAATAAGATTGGGATGCTGGTGTTCAGTCACATGTTAGCCCTCGTTCTGATCCAATCTCTGACAATTCCTTGACTAATGTGTTTTGATGAGGTTATCCAGAATCAGACAGGGAATCCCAGCCAACAGGGTTCTCTCCTGTAGAGGCAAGGCTAAAAGTGAAAGCGGACGTCTGTGTACATGTGCAAAGTTCCTTTTCCTGGCCAGTGAGGTTTGGGTCTGAATTTAGGAAACAAGAATTGCAGAATAGACAGTGGTTGCAAAAGGGGGAAATCAGTATTGTAGATAATATCTTAACAGCCTGGGGCAGTTCTGTTATTTGTGGTTGTTATGCAGCATTCTCCTTATTGGGTGCTTTTGCTCTCCTGCACATTCTCTCACACACACTTGCGTGGCTTCCAGAGAGCCAAGATTCCTATGGAATTGCCTTTGCCTTTAAGGCTATTGTGTATTTGGGAGGGAATCTGTGCTGTTTTGGTTTTGCCTGAGAAGAGTGGGTGGGTGGGTGGGTGGGTGGCTGGCTGGCTGGCTGGCTGGATGGATGGATGGATGGATGGATGGATGGATGGATGGATGGATGGATGGATGGATGGATGGATGGATGGATGGATGGATGGATATGCGAGAAAGTGACTCACTATTGATCTTCCTGCAGAATTTAGAACAAAGATCTGCTGTGGAGGGAGTGACAACTAAGGCTGCTCAGTGCTCCCCCTCCACCCGGATTACACTAAGAACATAAGAACAAGCCAGCTGGATCAGACCAAAGTCCATCTAGTCCAGCTCTCTGCTACTCGCAGTGGCCCACCAGGTGCCTTTGGGAGCTCACATGTAGGATGTGAATGCAATGGCCTTCTGCGGCTGTTGCTCCCGATCACCTGGTCTGTTAAGGCATTTGCAATCTCAGATCAAGGAGGATCAAGATTGGTAGCCATAAATCGACTTCTCCTCCATAAAGCTGTCCAAGCCCCCTTTAAAGCTATCCAGATTAGTGGCCATCACCACCTCCTGTGGCAGCATATTCCAAACACCAATCACACATTGTGTGAAGAAGTGTTTCCTTTTATTAGTTCTAATTCTTCCCCCCAGCATTTTCAGTGGATGCCCCCTGGTTCTAGTATTGTGAGAAAGATAGAAAATTTCTCTCTGTCAACATTTTCTACCCCATGCATAATTTTGTAGACTTCAATCATATCCCCCCTCAGCCGCCTCCTCTCCAAACTAAAGAGTCCCAAACGCTGCAGCCTCTCCTCATAGGGAAGGTGCTCCAGTCCCTCAATCATCCTTGTTGCCCTTCTCGGCACTTTTCCTATCTCCTCAATATCCTTTTTGAGATGCGGCGACCAGAACTGGACACAGTACTCCAAGTGCGGTCGCACCACTGCTTTATATAAGGGCATGACAATCTTTGCAGTTGTATTATCAATTCCTTTCCTAATTATCCCCAGCATAGAGTTTGCCTTTTTTTACAGCTGCCATGCATTGAGTTGACATTCCCATGGAACTATCAACTAAGACGCCTAAATCCCTTTCCTGGTCTGTGACTGATAGCACTGACCCCTGTAGCGTGTATGTGAAGTTTGGATTTTTTGCCCCTATGTGCATCACTTTGCATTTTGCTACATTGAACTGCATTTGCCATTTCTGAGCCCACTCACCTAATTTATCAAGGTCCGCTTGGAGCTCTTACAAGAATCCTTTTGTGGTTCTCACCACCCTACATAATTTGGTATCATCTGCAAACTTGGCCACCACGCTACCCACCCCTACTTCCAGGTCATTTATGAATAGGTTAAACAGCACTGGTCCCAATACGGATCCTTGGGGGACACCACTCCCGACATCTCTCCATTGTGAGAACTTCCCATTTACACCCACTCGTTGTTTCCTGTTTCTCAACCAGTTTTTAATCCATAGGAGGACTTCCCCTCTTATTCCTTCATTGCTGAGTTTTCTCAACAGTCTCTGGTGAGGAACTTTGTCAAAAGCCTTTTGGAAATTCAAGTAGACAATGTCCACCGGTTCACCCCTGTCCACATGCCTGTTTACACCCTCAAAGAACTCTAGTAAGTTTGTAAGACAGGATTTGCCTCTGCAAAAGCCATGCTGACTCTTTCTCAGCAGGTCTTGCTTTTCTACATGTTTTATAATTTTATCTTTAATGATAGATTCTACTAATTTACCAGGAACAGATGTCAAACTGACTGGCCTGTAATTTCCCGGGTCTCCCCTAGATCCTTTCTTAAAGATTGGTGTGACATTGGCCATCTTCCAGTCTTCAGGGATGGAGCCTGATTTCAGGGATAAGTTGCATATTAAAGTGAGAAGATCAGCAATTTCATGGTTGAGCTCTTTAAGAACTCTTGGGTGAATGCAATCTGGGCCAGGGGATTTGGTAACATTTAGTTTATCAATGGCTGCCAGAACTTCTTCCTTGTCTACCACTATCTTCGCTAGTTCCTCGGATTCGCCTCCTAAGAAGCTTGGTTCAGGTGCAGGAATTTTCCTCACCTCCTCTTGGGTGAAGATAGATGCAAAGAATTCATTCAGCTTCTCTGCAATCTCCCTGCCATCTTTTAGCACACCCTTTGTTCCTTTGTCATCTAACGGGCCTTGCTGGCTTCCTGCTTTTGATGTACTTGAAGAACTGTTTGTTGCTTGTCTTGATGTTCGCAGCCATGCGTTCCTCATAATCCTTTTTTGCCTCCCTTACAGCTAACTTGCTTCTCTTTTGCCACCATTTGTGTTCCCTCTCATATTCTTCATCAGTCAAACTGGACTTCCATTTTCTAAAAGACATTTTCTTTTTTCTGATAATTTCCTCAACCTCTCTTCTTAACCATGGTGGCTTTCTTTTGGACTGGGTGCTGCCTTTTCTAACCTGTGGAACACATTCCAGCTGAGCTTTTATTACTGTGTTTTTAAATAACCTCCAAGCATCCTGGACAGTTTTGACTCTCTTGATTTTCCCTTTCAGCTTCCTGCGCACTATCCCCCTCATCTTTGAGAAATTTCCCTTTCTGAAGGTGAATGTAACTACGTTAGTAGTTGCCACTTGTTCGCATGCAGAGATACTGAATCTGACAGCATTGTGGTCGCTGTTCCCTATCGGCTCAACAACACTGACTTCTTGCACCAGGTCCTGGGTCCCACATAGAATTAGATCTAGGATCACCTCTCCCCTGGTTGGTTCCACAATCATCTGCTCTAAGCCACAGTCATTTAGCATATCCAGGAATGCTCTCTCCTTACTATGACCTGAACATGCATTTTTCCAGTTTATATGCGGATAGTTGAAATCACCCATTACCACTACATTTTTGTTTTTGTTGGCCTCTCTAATTTCTTTTTCCATCTCAGAATCCTCTTGTGCACTTTGGTCAGGGGAACGATAATATATTCCTAATATTAAACTGTCCTTCACACCTGGTGTTGATATCCACAGTGATTCTGTAGGGGAACCAACTCCCCTTGCATTGTCTATTTTATGTGATACTATGCTCTCTTTGATGTAAAGGGCAACTCCACCCCCAATGCGCCCTGTCCTATCCTTCCTATAGAGCCTGGTTCTCCTCATTCCACCATGTCTCTGTAATGCCCACTATATCAAAGTCCTCCTTCAAAACTCTGTACTCCAGCTCCCCCATTTTAGGTCGAATGCTTCTACTATTAGCATAGAGACACCTGTATACCCTGTCTCTGTCCTTAACCTGGGATTTATGTGCTTTACCCTCAAGTATTTTGTAGACCCTATCCCTTGTCACATGCACATTGCTATGTTCCTCGCTTGTATGTGGTTGATTTAGAAAAACCTCCCTCTCTGTCTGCATCCCCATAGATACTGTATTCCGAACCGAAGTCACCCCAGCTCCTGTCAGCTTTCCCCCAGTGATCAGTTTAAAAGCTGTTCTGCCACCTTTTTAATGTTGAGCGCCAGCAGCCTGGTTCCTCTTTGGTTAAGATGAAGCCCGTCCCGTTTGTACAGGCCTGCCTTGCCCCAAAAGGTTCCCCAGTTCCTGACAAATCTGAAACCCTCTGCCTTACACCACCTTCTCATCCACGCATTGAGACCCTGTATCTCCACTTGCCTAGCTCGCCCTGCGCGTGGAACGGGTAGCATTTCTGAGAATGCCACCTTGGGGGTCCTGGACTTCAACCTGTTTCCTAGCAGCCTAAATTTAGCTTCCAGAACCTCCCAGCTACATTTCCCAATGTCGTTGGTGCCAATGTGGACCACAACTGCTGACTCCACCCCAGCACTGTCTAAAAGCCTATCTAGACGAAGCGTGACATCCGCAACCTTCGCACCAGGCAGGCAAGTCACCATGCGGTCATCACGCCTCTCACAAGCCCAACTCTCTACATTTCTAATGATTGAATCACCCACTACAAGGAGCCCCCCACCTCCCCGAGGGGTATCCTCAGTGCGAGAGGATAGCTGATCACCAGCTAAGGAAGGGATCCCATCTAAGGGAGCATCTTCCCCCACCTTAGACTGGCACCCTCCATCCCCAAGACCTTCATTCTCCATGACATCTGAAGAGATGTCACCTTGGGAGGGACCCGGCTGTTAGGTCCCTGAAAGCCTCGTCTGTCACCCTCTCTGCCTCTTTCAGCTTCTCCAGGTCTGCCACCTTGGCTTCAAGAGAACGCACACGTTCCTTGAGTGCCAGGAGCTCATTGCAGCGAGGGCACACCCACGACTTCTGTCCTAGTGGCAGATAGTCATACATGTGACACTCAGTGCAAAACACTGGAAAGCCCCCACCCCCCTGCTGGCTTTCTGCCTTCATATCTGATTTGTTTAGATATTTAAATATTAAGCTTTTAGTCAGTGCCCCCCTGGAGCTAACTGCACATACTATCTGTCAAATATGTCCTTATTAATTTAAAAAACAAAAAATTAATTAAAATTGCGCTGCTGGTTCCAGAGACTGAACTAAAGCCCCACCTCTCTGGTTCCAGAGACTGAACTAAAGCCCCACCTCTCAGGAGCCCAGGACAAAGAGGAACAAGAGATGAACTCTGTTAACCCCTGTTAAGCCCCACCTTCCAGATTCAGCAGCCTTAGCTCACAGGAGCCTTACAAGGAGAAAAAGAGATAACCCCTGTTAAAATACACTGTTTTAAAAGCTGTGGCTTTGAGAAAAGCCCTCCAAAATGAACACCAGCAGGTCACTCTGCTCTTCCTGGCCAAGTCTTCTTCTCCACAGCTGCTACTCCTCTCTGCTGGTTCCAGAGACTGAACTAAAGCCCCACACTGCCCCACTATGGAGGACACACTGGGGCAGAGGCATCCAGCTCGGCCAGGAAGCCGAGTGATTGTCCTGGGTACCATTTCAGTGATTGTCCTGGGTACCATTTTTTACAGTTATGCCCCTGATAAAGGCTGATGGAAAGAAAATGGTACCAATATGGCAGGACCATTAAAATTGTGCCCCTTCCCATCCAGATGACATGCCAATATGCCTGGACTGTGTTTTTCCAGAAAATATCATAGTAAGCCAGATCTGAGAAACAGAATGCTGAGCATTGCGGCGGGTGTGTGTTTGGAAAATTGATGAGAAGGCAACATCGCGTGGATGCTCCCAGATTATGTGAACTGGATCCAACTAGCTTTTCCCCTGGAGGACAAGGGACCAGAGATTCCCTTGGGCAACCCAAAAAGGCTATGCTGGGAATCATAAGACCAACTAGGACATAAGCCATGTGGGATGAGAACTGTAGTAAGGGAGAGAATTCAGCAGGATTGAATGAAAATGCTGGCTAGTTATTGAATCAGGAACTGTGAACACCACTAAGATCTTTATGCCTGCTCTCAGTTGTTAGATCAAGTCCTATGACTAATAGAGAACACATGCTTGGCAGTGCTGTAAGCTCTTACAGTGCCAGTCCCTTCGTTTGGAGGGATGGCGACTGAGTCCAAGACCCCTTTAGCAACCTTCAACCAGTGACACCATGAATAATTGTCCTGGCACTGTGCTGATCAGCAGGTAGATCTTGCAGATACTGGCAGTAGGCACACAGCACTGATCACAGGGTTCCACTGAAAGACTTTGATGTCACTGTTGGCAAGGTTTTGTTCAACATTTTCAAAAGACACCTATAAAGATGCAAGTTTGTGGATGTGCAGGAAATACACTTGTACATCCAGGGGAAAACATTATTTCAGCTGCTCTTCCAACTGGGATTGTGTCCCACGTCCTCCAGACCTTGCCTCTGCCCCATGAAGCCCATGTCAAGAATCACCATGAGCAGAAGAGAAAGGGCTACAGGACCAATACTTCAACTGCTTGATGGCTCTTCCTTTGTAAATTTTCCCCATCTGTCTTCTTGGAAGTTGTCCAATAACAAGGAATTTGTGGAAAGGAAACAGAGAAAAAATTCTGTATTAGGACAAAAAGATCAGTGAAGCAAACAAGAGCCCAAGGAGGAATTTGGGTTGAATCCAATGATTTCCTTTCACTAAAAGATTGTCTTCTGTCAGATGAAGCCTCTCGTGTAGCAGAAGGGAATCCTTTGGGGTCAGACTTCTAAGCATGGAGAAGAAGAAGTGTGAAGGAACTTCTCAGCCACTTCTACTTTCTTTTATTCTCTATAATATAACATTAAATTCAGTCCCTTATTTTTGACTTGCCCTGCCATTGTTCCTCAAGGTTATTTATAGACTGGGCTGCTTCCACACCTAATGGTTCTTTGTGTAGCTCTTGTTGCCACTTTGAAGGCAGAGGCATTTGTTTTGACAACAAAATATCCAGATGGAAGTTTATCTTGCATTTTCTGTACCCCAGACCTCTGTGATTATCTTCCTTCCTGCCACAGGAGGACTGATTTTATATTTTTTGCAACAGTGTACATGTTACAGGTTTTTTTTAATTAAGTATTGTTTTAGTTGAGAGTTATAATTACACACAAACACAGGATCAACATTTCTTCTTATAAATCTACAACCACAAAGGCTAGTGACGTATTTTTTAGAAAAATTAAAACTGGGAGAAAGGTGGACTGTAAATAACCTAAATGAATAGACAAGTCCACCATTGCAATGCTTTTACCCTATAGAGATGCAATCACTGTTATTTGGCTACAACCATAAGGACTCATATAATGGAAATGGTGCTGATGTATGCAGAATTTGAAAAAATGCACACTTTCCTATCCACACATCATCCAAAGGTGCTTTGACTGAGATCTTTCCTAAATGATCATTCCAAACCAAGTTTGCAAAGATCACAGCAAAGCAAGGGGGAAAAAGAAGCAGGAGGAACAGAGGATGATGTTATGTGCATATTCCTGGTAGAGAGCTGTTAAACGTTAAAAAAATTAAATGTATGTTGTTTAGGGAAACTCCAGAATATATTTAAATAACAATATAATGGAAATGAGCTTAAGGACCTCACTTTGGGGACAAAACTGTGTAGATCTGCTAGATGAGAAGAACATGCTGTGCATAAACAAAGTAGAAAAAGTTAAAACCCTGCCGAATGGAAAAGAAAACAACAACATCCTGGCAGAGAAAATAATATGCTTCTGCGCTGCATGACAGTGGAATGTGTTGCATTATTGTAGTCTGCAAAACAAAGATTAGATGGTCCATTTTGAATAAGCAGAAATATGGGCTTTGTCCATTTTATTACCTGAAAATATACAGTTGGAAACAGAAGAACATTAACTATTGTAAAAAGCACTGAAAAATGCAAGTATTGGAAGATGTGTAGAGGAAAAGATGGAGCAACATAATATACTATATTATTCACATAAATAAATTGAAGTATGCCAAGTCTGCAGAAAATAAATTATTCAGGATGGTGAGAAGCTAAACAGATTAGGATGGAATTCAAACAAGCATCTCCCAACTGAATAAATAAGCAACAAAATGTGATATGAAATCCAGTGAAAGTGCCAAGTGATTGGACAATGGCAGAAAATACTGACTTCACATATACTCCTGGAGTCAGAATTAGCTGTCACACTTCAGGAAAGATCTTGAGGTCTAGGTGGCTGGTTCCCTGAAAATGTCAATTCGTTATGCAGCACCAGAGAAAAAGCAAATGCCATCAAGAACTATTACAGTACAGAAACAAGGAAGTAATGCTCCATGGACTGCATGATAAATTTATGGATCGCCACAAAAAGTCATGATAAAAAGAACTAGCATACAAAGATTCACAAAGCTCAGATTTATCAAATGGCTATTGACCATGATAGCTTAAGAGAGCTTTATGTTCAAAGTTAACACTGGGAACAAACAACTAAGAACGGTTCTGATCTTCATATGCTTCTTAAAAAGCATTAACTGATTATTGTTGGAAAAAGAATGCTGGACTTCATAAGTAAGAGTGTTCTTATTTTAATTTGAAGCGTTGGGAGTTTTGGATGAGTGGAAGACAAAAAAGAGACAGCTGAGAGATGATAAAGGGGTTAGGAAAAAAGAACAGTGTATGTGAAGACAGAGAAGGAAGAGAAAAAAGAAAACTAAGAGATAAACAAGAAAGGCAGAAAGGACAAAAAAGAGAAAAGGTTTAATATATAATGGGTTAAATGATAGAACTGGGTTTGCAGAGTATCAAAAACACTTCCACCATGGAAAGGAAAGCTGATGCTCCAAAGGGACCTGATCTACTTGGGATGGGTGAGGTGGAGATGGCATCTGCAGAGAAGGGTGAGAGCTCGTGGACCCAGCCTTGCTATTTGTAAAGCAGGTTTGTGTAGTGGCTATCTGTGAGCTGCATTTGGTTCACCAACTTTCCTCTTTCTTAGATCTGGTCGTGCTGATCCATTCTTTTTTAACCTTGCAGTTGAATTATTTATTTTATTTATTTAAAAAAATTAATGCAGCCTTTCCACCTAATCAGAGTCTACAAGGTAGCAAACAAAAACATTAAAACAGCTAAACAATAAAAATTCACTTAAAATTATGAATGTCATAAACATAAACATTATTGCTTTACAGGGCTACCTTTGAAGACAATGCCAGAAACTGCACCTGGTTCAAAATGCAGCAGCCCAGCTACTGTGAGGGGCCAGCGATTTCAAAATTGTCACATAGGATACCAATTTGCTTCCAAATTGAATTCCAGTTGCCAGGTGTTAGTTTTGACCTTTCAAGCCTTTCAGGGCCTAGGACCCACATCTCTAAAGTCAGTCTCTTCCCCAATTTTCCTGTGTGCCAAATATATTCCTCAGGCTGCCATATATTGGCTGTTCCTCCACTTAGGGTAGTCTGTATTGGTATCAGACACAGCTTGTGCTTTCCCATTGTAACTCTCACCTCATGGAACAGGCTCCCAGAGGAGGTGAGGGGACATTGTCTCTAGAAATGTTTAGGAGATGCTGAAAGTCTTTTTTTTTTTTTTGCTAGGGATGTTAATGAACTGTAGGTTGCAGGCATTTTAGGGGAACAGGCTGTTTGTGGTATAAGAAGCAGCTGCTTGATCTAGATGAGCTGGGACTACCTGACATGACAAGAGTTCCAGGGCCAGGGGCTAGGTGGGAATGTTTTCATTCATTCAGGGCTATACATGAGGCGATCGCCCAAGGCCACCCAGTGAATTTTTGTGGTGAGTGGACATTTTAATCCAAGTCTCCATGCTAGCTTGGGCAAATTCAGTACTGTACCTGTCAGCTATGTCTCCAAAAATCACAGCTCCGAAAAGGACTCCCAGCATGAATGTCGGCTGTGTTAGTTTTGCAAGCCATTCCCGCTGACAGACTAAATCCCACTCTGTGACAATGGTGCTCTGCCATTTGGTCTGGTCATAGATGAATCCATCAGTACATGTAAAATCAGTACTATTGCCACTGTATTTGTAAGTGAAATCCAGCACATCCACTCGTCTGGACCTGCTGCACTGATTAAGTTCCCAAACTTCGCCATTTTCCAGGAGGACCAATATATAACTTTCTGTTGATGTCCACAGTGTCCAGGCATCCTCCATTCTTGAAACAGATGAATTGTAAACGAGGACACTGCTCACATTTCCAAGGACACCACATACAAATTTTGGTGTAACAGCCAAGAAAACAGAAGCCAAGTAGTGGATGCCACAAGAGATAGCCTGAAATGCAGCTACCAAATAAACCCATGCCTGATATCTGAAAATGAAAACAGTTCATTTGTTATAATTATATGTATCATGTAAATCACACTGTTATATCCTGAACATACATATTTGTATATGAGAAAATCCCATTTAATTCAAAATGTCTGAGAGATAGCCATGTTTGTTGCAGCTGAAACAAAAAAAAGGAGTTCTGTGACACCTTAAAGACAAACATATGTATTGTGCCACAGACTTCCATGGACTAGAATCCACTACATCAGGTGTATGAAATATATTCTAAGTTGGCAGATCATACCCACAAACAGAGGCATAAAGAATTATGGTAACACTGGAGTCAAAAGGCAATGAAATGCAAGAAGTATGGACTTTATGCAAAACTGATATATATTTGGCTCTGAACCTATTCCAGTCCAGTTTCCAGCCTGACCATGGTATGGAGACCATGTTGGTCAACATCATGGAAAAGCTGAATCCGTTTCCAGCTGAATCGAGGCAGGTCAACACTGCTGTTGCTTTTAGATCTCACAGAAGCATTTGACATGGTCAGTTGTGATCTTCTGACCAACCACGTCACTGTTATTTGGGTTCAGGGAACAGCCTTACAATGGTTGGCCTCATTTCTAAAGGATCAGGGACAGCAGGTGGCACTTGGGGAGGGAATGTCCCAGTCCCAGTCCCTTTGCTCTGTTGGGTGCTGGCAGGGGCAATCCTCTCTCCAATGTTATTCAACATCTATAAGCGCCCCCTGAAGCTTAATCCATTGAAGATGGAGGTCCTGTGGCTGGGATGGGGGAGGGGAGGGGGTTGAACTGCCAAAATGAGATGGAGTGGCTTTAACACCAGTCTCCTCCTTCAAAGGGTCCATGTCACACATGCACCAAGCTGGCCTTTTTCCATCTCCACCAGCCTAGACAGTTGGCCTTCTGCCATTTAAAGGTCACCTCCATGCTGGATTACTGTACCTCGCTCTACGTTGGCCTATCCTTGAGACTACTCTAGAAATTACAACAGGTCCAGAACGCAGCAGCACAGAGTTCTTACTGGGACTCTGGTAAGATTGCACAGAGCTCTGTGAGCTTCAGCAAAAAGAGGGGATGAGGTGGCAGGACAAGTGTCATGTTGCTTGGGGAAGAAGAATGATCTTCTCTGCCAACACCTTCCATTAACTTTTCTGGTGGATCCAATCCTATATGTCTTATAACTACTCCATATACATGCACACACAAACACACTCGATGATGGCTGGCTAGACAGAATCAGTATTTCAAATGAGATGTTGTTCAGGGAAAAGTGATGTGCTGGAGTTGATTGCAACTGGGTTAAAATCCCCTCAGCAATGCCATATATTTATAAATACTAAATAAAGAAAATAAAATATAAGTTTGCTACCTGGTATTATATTTCTGTGTTTTAGAAAAGTAGCCCCGTGTACATTTGCAAATGAGTTCCAAAAGTACACCAAGTTTAAAAATGAGTCCCATTTCAAGAAGTTTGAGAACCACTGATCTAAGTGGCGTGTCAGTAACGCACAACCCCGTGAAGTTTCTTACATGTCTTTAGCAATAACCATGTGCAGCATTTCAGTCCTACTAATAGATGCTGGGGAGAGCCATCCTTTACTTCCTCAACTACAGGGTCTCAATTCAAATAGCCCACTCCACCCATCCATAGTGGTTTTTAAGGGGAATTAAAGATGTCGGGCAGCTCAGTCACAGATCTTCAGTGTCCTGCTATGCCACCTGCCATGTGCGATCTTACTACAACTTGCTGGTAATATGTCAGGTATGATCCTTACACTCTGCAGCCCAATCACGGAACTACTGTGGGGTTGGGTGCAGAAATAACATTTTCTCATTAACCAAATATAATGAAAACATGCTTACTTTGCACCAGGAAAATTACTGTTGTCTAAAACTGGAGAGCAACAAAATGCTCATTTATGTCATAAATACTTGTACACATCCCAAGAAACACACACAGTCATCTGGAAAGACCTCAATAAAATACTATCTAATTTTAAGCAGGCTAAAATGTACAGTTTTGGAATAAGAAACACAAAGATTCTACCAGAAAGTTGTGTTTGTCCTGCTCTAATTAGAAAAACCCAAACCATCCCACATGATTTATACGGCACCAAAAATACTTTTATTACTTCAGTTGCTCTACAAAATTGCTTATTCTCAGACAGGCAGGCTTTTGTTGGACGCTGCAGTTTTGAGGGGTGTTTTCAGAGGGAAGAGAACTCTTTCAATAGCATTACCAATATAAGCTGTTGCTTTTTATTTTTATTACCGATATAAGCTGTTGCTTTTTATTAAAAAAATGATAGCGTTCTTAACATAAGTCAAAATAATTTTGTAAAAATATATTTATAAGTTTATTCTACTGGTGTACAAAATTATCTGAAAGGCAGAATTGGATGCCAATGAGTTTGGCTGCTTATAGGCCCTGGGGCCTGAAGACTTTACAAGAGATGCTCCTTCATGTGTAACTCTGAATGTCACAAAAGCCTGGCATCATCAGGGCTGGCCAGCCTAAGGGTTTTTGATGCCATAGGCAAGCTGTGAGCCAAGTACCTCCTACCATAACCCTGGCAGGCACACCCAAAACTTGTGTTGGCTGCCTCTTTTCCACCTATCAAAAAAGCATCGGTCTCAAGAGAATCTTCTGGTTTTAGCCAGCTGCAAGTCAAGCCAAGTGCAAGTTGGGTGTGGGTTTTTGTTGTTGTTATTGCTTACCTTCAAGGATGTGTTCCCAGGGCATTCTAATTAGAACATTTCATGCAGCTGAGAAACTTCTAGTTGGGAGGGGTGAACTTCTCATGCCAGCTGGGAGGGGGCAATTTGCTCCAAATCTGGAGGGCAGCCTCAGGATTGGTTGAAAGGGGTCACCTGACTATGGCCAATCTTTTCCACAAAGTGTCTTCAATGTAACAGTCATTCCCCCTTTATCCCCACCTTTTCGTTGCTGCCAGAAAGAGTTTTGCTTATGTTTTACAACCTAAGGCCTGTGCTGTGTAGGACTTCAGTGAGTATTTGGAGAGTTATACTCTGTTTCATGTAAATATGTTAGTAGGTTTGATATTCCACCACCACAGAACAAAGCATACCTGACTTATTTTATTGTAGAATACTTTGCAACCTGGGTCCTAGGGCCTACCTAGCCCTGCTCCCCGCATCCATTTGAAAGTTTGAAAGCAAAAATGCTCCTGTATCAAAGTACCATGTTCAATAATGCACAAAATAATAGTTTTCACAAAGACAGCATTTAAAAATGAATTATAATTCACAGATTTGTTCGGGACTATATTCTATTGTGGAAGCATATAATTTTCTAAATCGCTGCACCTCCACTGACTGACTTAACATCTTTATATGAAACAGAGTATAGCTTTGTTATTTTCTGTGTACCTATTATTGCCAAGCTGCAGTTCTGTTTGATTTTAAGCACCTTTTTAATATTCTCAGTAAAGCTCTATTTTGCTTTTCAGTGGTGTGAGTTTATTGAACACCAAACCTAAAACTGTTTGGTTACGTTACTGATAGTGGTGTGCCTTTTGCCGCTATACCACCTTCTGCCTCAGGGGGTGGGAAAGAGGCAGGTAGGCTGGGTGAATAGGTCACAGCTGCCCACCGCTCAAGTGCACCTGGAGCTGTCACTTGCTGTGTACACACCACACCTGCAGAAGGTCCCAGCTCAAGTAGCATCTGTGGCACAGAGGTTGAGCTACAGTTGAGCATAGCAGCATTGTTCCAGGGTACTGGCAGAATGTTCTGGCCTGTCTAACCCAATGCCCACCTGCTGCAGTAAGATGCAGAAGACTTCCAAGTTCATACCATAGGATGCCATATGTTGTGGCAATTTCTACTCCAGTTCCATATCATTAGAGATTTGGAACATATGGTAACAGCATGTAAACATTGCCCCTGAAGGTTACTGCCTCACCAGCACCATTTTTGGAGATTTTCCTCAGGTGACTATGGCATATACAAGGCTTATAAGCATCACTGCCTCCAAGACTCACAAGTCTGGGGCAAGCTCCTGAGGTACTGTCAAAATTCTGAAGTGTGTTTATATCTGATAACAAATAGCTACCAAAAACAGAAAGAGGCCCAAGGCAACCAGTGAACGACATAAATATGTACTTTGGATTTTTACTTCAGCAAATAATGAGCAAATAATTAACAACATTCAGTGGGTCTGGGCAAGTATAATCCTAGTTTCTCTCCCAAACCATTCTGTTAGTTAGTAACCAAGAATTTTCACAAGGTTTACCTTTTCCAGCACTCAATCCCGAAAGTTTGCCAGCCTGTGTTCTATCCCATAGGTTTAGGGCAGGTTACTGCATTCCATCAAATAACTCATCCAACTTCAACTTCAACTGACCTTTATTAGGCATATCAGTAAAAAATAAAACAAAGCGCAAGACAGAGCTGGTCTTAACACGAGACATAAAACCAGGACAAATCTCATAAGTCTGGGAAAGAAGAGGTGATCAAGCTTCCAATATGTCCTTGATTTGAGCACTTCTAATAAAAATTCAGTGGTTTTTCCAGTTATCCCACTGTTGCTATTATTCAACAGGTGAATAGTCTGTATATGCTCAGAACAACTTTATCCCCTAAAGCCAAAACAAGTAGGAAGAGTCTAGGTAATGTGTATCTCGGACAAGAGAACATAACATGTTCAAGTATCTCAACCATCACAGGTTTTAACTTGAAGTAGAATATTCAGTTGTTGGCCCTTAAGAATGGCAGAGGGGAATGCGTTACATCTAGCTGGAGTAATGATCTTCTTACCATACATACTGTGCTGAAAAAGCCCCCCTCGACTTATATGAGAGTGAGGTGTATTTTAAAAAATATTTTAGGGTTTTTACTTTGTCAGCTGCCAGGGGGCGCAGTTTTTAGGCTAGCAGCACCAACATTTCAGGAATTTTTCAAGAGACTCTCCTGATGATACCACCCAAGTTTGGTAAAGTTTGGTTCAGGGGGTCCAAAGTTATGGTCCCCCAAAAGGAGTACCCCATCCCCTATTGTTTCCAATGGGAGCTAATAGTAGATGGGGCTACATGTTGAGGGTCCATAACTTTGGCCCCCTTGAACCAAACTTCACCAAACCTTGGTGGTATCATCAGGATAATTTCTTGCTGATACCCGCAAAGTTTGGTGATGTTTGGTTTAGGTGGTCCAAAGTTATGGATCCCCAAAGTGGGTGCTCCCATCCCCCATTGTTTCCAATGGAAGCTAATAGTAGATGGGGCTACTCTTTTGAGGGTCCATAACTTTGGACCCCCTGAACCAAACTTCACCAAACCTGGGTGGTCTCCTGTTTTTCTTTTCAATAAATATTCAAAAGCATTTAACCTACTGATGCCTCAATTAATGTAATTTTATTGGTATCTATTTTCATTTTTGAAATTTACCAGTAGCTGCTGCATTTCCCACCCTCGACTTATATGTGAGTCAATAAGTTTTCCCAGTTTTTTGTGGTAAAATTAGATGCCTCAACTTATATGCTGGACGACTTATACACGAGTATATACGGTATATTCTTACCATTTTAGCTTTAGTAATGTATGGTTTTGATGCTGATTTCCTGTTTTATATTATTTGTGCAGCTTAAAGACCTTCCAGGTGCGTTGTTGTGCCAAGTGCAACCCCTGTTGTGGAAAGTGCTCTTGCCACTGCTCTGAGTGCTACCCCTCTCGTTTAAGGTTTCAAAGCAGGGAGCTCACTGACTGCACCCCATGCTGTGTATTCTGCTGCATACTGATTGGGGTTTTTAAATGACTCAGGGTCCTGCCATTGATTGCTGGTGGGGGAGTGGCTGAGCATGCCCTTGGCGCTCACCATTGACCAGGGGGCTGGTCAGCATCCTGAACACTTCTGGACCTTGGGGATGGGGATGCACCAACACCTAGGCAGAGGCGTGGCTGCAATGGCGACATCTGGGGCGGCTCGCCCCATGTGCCACCATTGTAATCACATTGTAATCACTAGATAAAATGGGTATAGACATTAGACTCCTCCTACTTGTTAAGTCCCTTTACAGTAACACCACCTGCCAAATTAAGTGTACGCCCACTGGCTTGATCACTCCAAAAATACTGGTTGTAAAAGGTGTTACAACAGGGATGTGTTCTGGCTCCAGTTCTATTCAATTTGTTTTTAAATGACTTAGCACCCACTCTTAAGGAAGTAAACTTGCAGGGGCCCAGTTTGGGGAACACCCAGTTCCCAATTCTGCTTTATGTAGATGATATGGTTCTGTCAAGATCTAAGGTTGGTCTAAAACGTCTCTTTAGTAAGTGTAATGAATACTGCTCCAACAACCTGCTTGAAATAAAATACAGCTAAATCAAAAGTAATGGTTGTTTCAAGCAGGTTTAATCCCAACACCTGGCTTCTTAACTGTATTGGCATGGAACAAGTTAAGACAATTAAATACCTGGGGATTCACTTCCATTTTAGAGCAGATTGGGCAAACCATAGAAAGGCAGCTATCAGGGGATGTCAGATTTTTGGGGTACCCCACTGTGTTCCATATGCTGTTCTGTGTCTTGAATCAGGACAGCACTTGTTGGAAACCAGAGCATGGATGATTACATTAGAATTCTGGTCTCATCTTTGCTTTAATACTGAGTTTGAAAGCCTCACCTGAAGATGCCAGCCACAGATGCAGGCGAAACATCAGAAGAAAATGCTACTAGAAGATGGCCATACAACCTGGAAACCACACAACACCCCAGTGATTCCAACCATGAAAGCCTTCAACAATACATCAAACTGCAATGTTAATCATGATTTTTTAAAATAAAAAAAGACTGAAATATTTCAATTATAACTTTACTGAAGTTAACCTCTGCTACCAGAATAAAGATTTATGCTTTGGGATGGATAATCTGTGAACTAACAAACATGACAAACTTCATAAAGGGACTAAATGTTTATTGGAAAACAAGTCAGAAATACCAACTCACCGGAAAAAACAAGTGACTAATACATATGAAATAACTTCTGAAAGGAACTATGAAGAACAAAGTTTTCTTAGCTGTAAAACAAAACAGGAGTCCAGCCACACTTCAAAGATTAACAGAAATTATTCCAGTATTTTTGAGTCAGTGAAGTGAACTCTGACTCATGAAAGCTGAAGTGCCACAGGACTCCCATTTTATTTTGCTGCAGCTGACTAGCATGGCTGTCTTGCAGGAATTTGCTTAATTGTGATTTCTAACAAATGCTATTCCAGTTTAACTATGTCCTGGAGATTTAATGTAACAGAGTTGGAACTAATCCATGGGGTTTCTCTTCTGACTCTTTATAATACCAGGTATCTGCTGAGTATAATTTTTAACATCAGAGACAGAACTTCTTAACCTTCTCTTTGTGCCACCTTCTCCTTTAGCAGAAACTTGGAAGCATCGTCTCTAACACCAGCTTTCAGCATTTCTTACTTGGACAAATCTACCTATAAATTGCAGGTTCCTATATAATTGAATGCAAATCCAAGTTGCTGCCAATCTATGCAAACATACACTCCTCCTCCTATCTTTTACCTCTTCTCCCTTTTTTCCTTCCACTCTTCCTTTCCTTCTCTTCTTTGTCTTTCCCTTTTTTATGGTTCCTTTTCAGTTCTTTTGATGGAGCCTAATTAGACCTCATATGTTTCCTTTTTTTTAGGTCTCCCTGCTATCCCCTTTAGAATCAGCCTCTCTCCTTGTTTAGGAATGGTTCTCTCAGGCCGATTAGCCACAGCAAGGTTCCTGCAACTTCAGAACTGGCCGGGGAGTCTTTGTTTCAGGGCATATTCATCATTATTACCCACTGCCCTGTTTGCAGTGGGGCAGACATTACCCATCATCTGGGTTTTTGCTTGCATCTGTGGGTGGGCTTTGTTTCATGGGTTCTCTATTGCACACGTATGCTTTAATTGTTAATATATTTAATTTTTATCTTTAATCTCATCAATAGATTGATACATAAATCTATAAGTAGATCACTAGATTGACATAAAAAGGTGAAATATTAAACAAAAGTCTTGAATATGGGATCCGTACCCTTTGACAGAACACGGAATGTCTATGATAGCAAGAAGTGTGTGTGTGTGTGGGGGGGGAATAATGGCATTATGCAAACTGCAAAACCAAAAAGAACAACATAGGGCGATTCCGCACACGAGTAAAATAGATTCGACCCAGTTCCCTGAAAAGGGTACTAACCTAGGTCGAAGCCATTGTTGTTCCTCACTGCAACCAGCTTGATCCCAGCTTGGAGGGCGGAATCATCCTGTGCCACTTTGCTGCTCTGTTCTAATTGGCTACTGTTCTACGGCCATATTCCGTCTATCCCCACACACATTATTAAAAAACTGCCACAGGAATGGAGGGACGATGGTGGCATTTTTTGATTGGCCACTTACATTGGTACACGGAAATTGTGCCCCATTTGTGCGACCAGCCATCGCTTTGAATGCAAGAAAGAAGAGGGGGGAAAAATAGGTGCGATTTTTGCCGTGGCAGAAACACTCAGCTGTGATTGGCTGAATGGGGGACTCCTGGCACCAGAGATTCCGCACTTTACTGGAATCGAGCTGAGTTCAAGCGTGGTTCCCTGAAAAAGCAGTAGTTCCCAACTGGAGTCGGAAATTTGACCGTTACACAGGGCGAAGCTGGTACATTGATCCCAGTGGTTGTGTGGAGCACTTTGGTTAAAACGCAGCTCGAACTTAGGTCGATAACGCAAGTGCGGAATCGACCATGAACTGCCATTTGCTAACCTCCCCAGAGTCACAATAGTTTGTCTCCCAATGTGCTGTAAACCCAAGTTTCAAGATTGATGGACTTTTCCCAGTGTGGTCTAGAATCTGATTGCTTGTATAAAAAACTATGAGGTTGGAGACATGCAGTTTGTTGATCAAATGCAGGGGGAAATCAGGTGTTTGGACTGATCAACCAGTCTTATTATTTCTACTTTTTTAGTATTGATTTATATATCTATCAATATGGTTATTTGATTTTTTAAAATCCAAAGATCTAGAGATATACAGGTGTGGGGAGGTCACAGCCAGTAGAAATTACATGGTAGGACAAGAATGTACTGTTTCTTCCGGATGAATGAAAACTAGCCTTCTGGTGTCATTCTCATGTTTGCCTGCATGATATTTGTTCTATTTAGACAGAGTTTAAAACAGACTACATAATATCCTTAGGGAGCAAACTGTGTAACCCTTCTCTTCTCCAAGACCACCCTCTCCCTTCCAGCTGACTTCTGATGGAAACTCAGCTCCCAGTGTCAGTTTCCCGGGCCCTGCCTGTGTTGCAGGTGGATTCAGCCGCAGACATTAAGAAACATTATCATATTTTGTGTCAAGCTGTTCAAATTATCAACAACTGGTGGGTCACGCTTAATTATTTACTTGGCAATTATTCACCATATTTGCGGGGGTGGGGGACACCTGTGTGGAAAAATCTTACTCGGTCAATGCAAATATCCTCAGGGAAAACTGTTGGGCAGTAAAAGTACATAGTTCTAGTCCAGGATCTCCACGAACATACACTGCCGAATTCTTCCCTTCACGCAGACCTATATACAGACCGTCTCACAGCTATATACAGATTCCTGCCCGCTCCCGAAGAACTTTGTTCCCCCGCCTAAAAATCCCCTCCCCCCCTCCAATTCACACACCTTCAGCATTGACGTGACCTACGCCCCTGACGCTTGTGCTAAGTGCCAGTCCTAACTTAAGACGGAAAACAAGCCAGCAGTGCCCCCCTGGTGCATATGAAACATAGCCGGGACTCAACCTTCTGGGACGAAGGGAAAAAGTTTCCATAACTTGAGCCCCTGGCTTCAAGAATCCAAGGACTGAGCACAAAACCCAATATCTTCACTGACAAACTCTCTCTCCCTACGGTCACCGGGTCTCAAGTTGTGCCCCAAGTGTCCATACCGAGCGCCACGTGTCCCTCCCCCACTCGCAAGTTAAGGGCGCCCCCGGGCGTGCGCGCGCGGGTGAAGCGGCTCCCGCCGGGACTTCCCTTGGTGACCGCCTCCTCCTCTCCCACCTCCGCAGGAGACAGGGGGGTGGGGGAGAAGCCGGGGCTGGAGAGGCCGAACGTGGCGAGCTCCCGCTGTCGCCTCCGGTCGCCCAGGGGGTTCGTTTACCTGCCGCAGTGCCCCAGAGAGTCAAAGAGGAGATCGAAGTTGCGCGCCATGGCGGGGGCCGTACCCGATGTGCGCGATGCAAGAGCCGAAGGCCATCTCAAGCGCTTCCCAGGCGTCCACCCCCACCCCACCCCCCACACGCACACCCAGCCCGCCCGCCCGTGCCCCCGCCTGGAAGGGGCGGCTCCTTTTCCCACCCACCCGGCTGTCCGTTCAGGGAAACTCGTGGCCCACCCACGCTGAAACGCTTCCCGGGCGCTGGAGCCAGCCCTGGTCCCGAACTCGCTAGTCCTAACCCAGTGGTCCGACTGGTTAGCTCGCACATAAGAGGAATGTCCAAGGTGACGGGAGAGTTGTCTCTACTAGTAGTACCAGTCACACACACCCCTCTAACGGGCACAGTAGCAAGAGACTATCGCCAAGAGACCATCCCCAAAGCTTCTGGCCTCCTCCTCCGCACCACCCTCGCTTCCAGGAACCGCAGTTTTGGGGCCTTCAACTCCAGTTCTAAGGTGGATTCCATGACCAATCAGTCTGCATGTCTCTCCAAAGTGGAGATGGATCACAATGGGTAGCCATATTCATCTGTCTGTAGCAGTAGAAAAGCTTAAGAGTCCCATAGCACCTTAAAGACAAACATTATTTCTGGCAGGATAGGAGCTTTCACGAGCCACAGCTCACTTTTTCAGATACAGCTAGAATGTGAGACCATCTGCCATTAAGTAGAGAAGAGTTAATTCAGAAACTCAGTGGCAATAGCATGTAAATGTCATATAAATGACAATAGGCATGATGGGAGCAGACAATTTCCAAACTGGAGCAAGACAGATGGCCTCAAGATCATCTCCTGAAACAACTCTGCCTCCCTTCTTCCTCCATTCAGCCTGATGAACAGTTCTGGGGAGCCTGAAAGCTTGCACACTTCTTTGGATTTTTAAAAAGGCTAAAGTAGTGTTTCTGCTGATTATACGCTGCCTTCATTTATTTTGACTGAAGAACTGAGGGTGTTAAAAACAAATCCACTGGACTGATTAATGGTTGCTTCATACCTTAATCATTTCAGAGCATACAGGGCTAAAAAGAATGTATATTAGGAAGAATATATCACCACATTGACTCATGGCAACCCCATCTACAAGGTATTCCACGAGAGAGAAAAGCACAGCAATGGTCTCTCATCCAAGAACTTACCATGGCCAACCCAACTTAACTCCAGAGTAAGCTGGGCTATTTCAGCTACTGGAATTTATGTTGAACAAGCAGATGAATCTGATTCTTGGTGTACAGATATATCAGGCTAATTTGTCAGATCAGCTTTTTTGTTGAGAGTTAGCTTGCAAGAAAAACTATTTATGGACTTCAAGGCAAATGCACGTAAGAGTTACTCCATATGTAATGTGAATTGTGGCACCTTATAAGAGCAGGGGTGGGGATAATTGTAGAGAGGAAGGACTGAGAACATATGGTGGTATAGGAAAGGCCCTGAATTGTAGCAATAGCAGTACCAAGAAGGCCTAAGCTAATTAGCAGTATAGTCATAGATTGCCATAATGTGGAAAAGGTATTGTGCAGTCAACAACAATGGTGCTTGGTATAAGGCCAGGCCTGGCTTATATGACTGGTAAATATAAAGAAGTTTGGAAATTTTAGCAAGATATAGAATGTGAGCTTTGGTGAAAAGGGGAAGCTCAGAAATGGCTGGAGGTGGTTGGGGATCTGAGAATTGCAGACACTCCATTACCACTGCAAATGCACTAGCAGCAGTCGTGAAAACAACATGGAGAATCATTGCCAGTGGCATAGCGCTCACGGGACAGGGGGCACGACGCCCCGGGTGGAGCTGCTTGCAGAGGTGTTGCCGGGCCATGGAGGGGGCTTGGTGGGTGGTTCTGCAGTAGGGGTACAGGCAGTGGTGGGATTCAGCAGGTTCGCATCACTTTGGCAGAACCGGATGTTAAAATGGTGCTTGTAAACAACCAGTTGTTAAATTATTTGAATCCCACCACCGGACCCGGTTGTTAAATTATTTGAATCCCACCACTGGGCACAGGATGCGTGCACACCCTGGACACAGTTTCCCTTCGCTCTGCTTCTGATCATTGCTAATATTAGATAGTCGTATCAAATGTACCAAAAGGTTTATGTAATACCTTTTTACTAGGCCCAAACAAAATAGTACAGGACAGGCAACAAAAGAGCTCATTGTTCTCAGAACAATGTTCTGACATGGTTTGGTTCAACTTCATCATAATAAAAAGGTACTATATGACTGGTGTTTTAGGGAATTATCCTACTGACTGGATGCAATCTGCTTCATTAAATCAGCCAAAATAGGCATATATATGCCACTATTTTTTAAAAGTATATTTTAAAAATGGGTCTTCATTTGGTACCCCACAAAGCAGCATCTGCGGTGAACACTTCAGAGTTCATAACCATCAAATATATTTACATCTTATCTTTTACAAATATAGTTTGGTGAGCAGTTACTAAAATAATGTTTCCCTCTCCCTAGAAATGCCCCTAAAATTTGTGGTTCCCAGTGCTAGCTTTTCAAAATATTTTCTTAACACTTTTGTGTTTTAAGTGTGTATTGTGTTGTGTTTATGGCTTTTGTTTGTTTGTTTCTGTTGAAAATGAGGGTAATATCTACAGTGGCTGGGAGAAGGGTGTGTGGTATTATGATCTTATACTCTGTTGAGGTACCTCCCCTCCCCAAATTATGCCTTCTCCAGACTCCATCTCCAAAATCTGTAGCTATTTCCCAATCCAGAGATAGACATCCCTATTAACAGCACTGCAGAGGTGCCATACTTCCCCTTTCTGAAATAATAGACACCATTTGCAGTGCCATCTCCGTATGCTTTCGCTGCAGAGAGAGAGAAAGAGTAATCTCCTATCCAAATACTAACCAGGGCCGATCATTCTTAGCTTCTGAGATCTGATGAGATCAGACTATCCTGGCCTATGCTGGTCAGGGTTTTTTGTATTATACCTACTATTTTTAAGTAGTTAGTGTGTTGTAATGACTGTTGTGTTAGATGTGTATCTGAGAGACCTGGGTTCAAAATCTCTGCTATCTGTGAAGCTCACAGGGCGATCTTAGATCAATTAATGTAACCTACCTCACAGATTGTTGTGATGACAAATAAGAAGGGGGGGTTCATGTATGGAGTTCTGAGAACTTTGGAAGAAAGGCAGAATTTTAAAAAGGAATAAATGAATATTAACAAGTTCACAAACTTGTTCCATTTTAAGCATCACAAAATAATTTTATATCATGAGCAGAGTACATTTCTCAATATGTGGATCAGAAAAATATATTTACCTCATTGGTTTACATAATCCTCTATGGACTAAAAAATCAGTCAAAAATATAATACAAAATAGAAGCCATGTAATTAGAGATGGGGCACTCAGAATTTGAGAATTTAATAAACAAATAATTAGTCATCCAGTATCCCCCCCTATTGTCTCCGATACAGGCATACTATGATAAGAATGTGAGGGAAAAATAAATATTTCATAACATACAGAGATATGATATACTATCAAGGAGAAATTAAGTCTTGGAAAAAGATTAAGGCAAAATGGCTGTTATATTTTCAACTAGTTTCAAGATTTAAAAAGGACACATACAGTTAGTCCGGGATAGGATGTTAGTGGTATGTATGGTTTGGGGATCTGTGTGTTTTTGCACTTTGTCTCAGAGTTTGTATTTGCACTTTCATTAATGAAATACTTCCCCAAGAGCCTTGAGACAGTTCATATTTAGCAGCCTGGATATGTTGGCATTTGTGATCTGCGTTGTATTAGCTATATATTGTACTCGTCATTCATTTATTTCTGGGTGTAATAAGGGAACTGACAGAATTTGAAAAGGTGATAATGCAACAAAAAGAACAGATATTAGGATGAATTTATAAACTATTACTTCAATTTAACACAGAAACAGAACCTGTTAATGCATGTACAGTTAAATGGATCCAAAGTTTTGAGGAAGAAGTATATCTCCAACAATGGGAAACCTTATGGATAAAAGATATAAAATTTACTGCCTGTCAAATATTAACAGAAAATTGGTACAAGATGTTTTATCAGCGGTATATTACTTCAAAAGATGTTGAGAGGATGGACTGTTGGGAAATGTTGGAAATGTAAAGTGGATGGCACTCTTTACAATATGTTGTAGACATGTAAAATGACAAAAAAGTGAAAGAAACACATGTCAAAATCCAGAAAATTTTAAAAATTAAATTTGCTGTGGAAACCAAGGCATTCTGCCAAAATAAATTGCAAAAATCTTGGAAGAATTGTTTAGATACATGATAATGGCGGCCAGTGTTACAGTAAAATGGAAAGCAGAAGAGGGGCCAAGCTGAGAGGACTGGGGGAAAGCAAACTAGCTGAATATGTAGTAATGCCAAAACTAAAAGTAAAGTAAAGTTTCCCTTTCAGTCGTGTTCGACACTGGGATACCACTGCAAGCAGTGATTTCATAGGCAAGCCGTTTTTGTGGGGTAGTTTGCCATTGCTTTCCCTGGCTATTCTTTACCCTAGGTACTCATTTACTGACCAAGGAATGGATGGATGGCTGAGTTGACCATGAGCCAGCTGCCAGGATATCTGACACACAGGGGGCTCGAACTTCTGGCCCTGTGAGTGGCAGTGCAAGCACTTAACCACTACGCCACATGGCTCCTGCCATTGTTTTTACACATGGTTTTTAACTTTTTCCTTTTTTTTCTGTTCTGTTTATGTAAAAAAAATTTTAAAAGGAAAAAAATTGATCTACCTTATTAGGAAACTGTAAGATGTTAGAGAAATCCCAGTTTTTGACTGTTGGTGGATCAGTGTTGCATTTATCTTAATAAATGTGATTTACTACTGATGTTGCTTTTTCGTTTGTCAAGGCATCAAGGAACTGAGAAAATTATATGTAAAATTATATATATGTAAAAATTATATACATGTAAAGAATGGTTGGTTGTCTTAATACACTTGAAAAAATAATCATAGTGAAGAAAACTAAAAAGAACATGCATGCTTTCATCAATTGTCAACATTTACTGCTTTGCTCAACTGATTAATGGTTTACAAAGTA
Organism: Sphaerodactylus townsendi; assembly: GCF_021028975.2. Taxonomy (NCBI): domain Eukaryota; kingdom Metazoa; phylum Chordata; class Lepidosauria; order Squamata; family Sphaerodactylidae; genus Sphaerodactylus; species Sphaerodactylus townsendi. The sequence continues at coordinate 121,624,290 of NC_059425.1, read as the reverse complement.
ACTACTGAGACTTCAGTTCTATCAGTTGCTCCTTTATCTGTTGACATTTCCACGTGATAATATTTGTGTCATATCAGGGAAAGTTTTCCCTGCTGGTTTCTGAAGATCACTCTATGATGTATGTAAAAGTAGCCATGCTGTGTCAGATCAATAATCCATCCAGTCCAGCATTCTATTATGCAAAGTGGTCAGCCAGATGCCCACAGAAGACCTACAAAGCAAGGCACGGAGATTGAAGTCTCCTCTGTTGTTACACCCAATTATGATATTGAGAGGGTTACTTTTTCTGAACAAGAAGATTCTAATTAGTAATTTGTCAATCTGTTATTAAATGCATAAGAACAGGTAAGAGTCTTTTCTCATCCGCTGGCACCCCTGTTTTAACATTCCCCACCCTTATGCCACCATGAACTGGATGGCCTTGGCTCCCTCAGTGTCAGATCTTGGAAACTAAATAGGGTTGGTTCTGGTTAGCACTTGCATTACTGAAATGGTGGGGTCTGCCTCTTTTATAGTGGGGAATTAGCAAGAGTAGACCTAGTGTAGTAGACCTAGTGGATAAGCTTGAGTAGACCTAGTGGATAAGCTTGAGATCTTTGTCACCAAAGTTTATGAAGATGGGTTTCCACAAAAAAATCACCAGGAAATGAGAGAAAAAGTTTAACAATTTTTATTAAAAGTGTAAAAATAATGAATCCACAAGGACACAGATCAAAGCAGTGGAGAATTCACACAGTCCTAGGATATAGATAGTGTTGAGGATAAAGGTCTGGAACAGGTAAGAATTCGGGGAATAGAGGTGTTATTTATTGTATCTTGAAAAGGATTGGTTCGATGAGCAGAGTTCAGCGGCCTGCACTAAACTCTGGTAGAATAATGGGGGAAAAGGCAACTCACTGGGAACAGTATTAGCCTGACAGAGAGATTTCCAGGGAAATACTGAATGCTTAGTGGTGGGTGAGGGGGCTAGTTATAGGGAAAAACAGGCCCTTGGGTTATGCTAAGTGACTCTAACCTCCCAGGATATAGGAGGCTCTCACCTTCCAGAGGGAAGGACACTTAACTTAAGTGTTGGACACTTAAATTAAGTGGTGGATAGTTGAAATTAATAGTTTGGCACTTGGCTTAATGTTCTAAGCCAAAGAGTGCCTGGAGATAGTTGTATGGGTGAAGCTGATTTAATAACAACTTTGGGACAATGCCAGATGCAAATGAGGATAGCCTTTAAAGTCAAAAACTAGAAAATGACATTAGTATTTTGGCAGTAACGCTTGATAAAATTGTTGTTAGCATAGCCTTTATCTCACAGGGCATGTGAGACAGGGCTGGAGTTAGGAACTAGCTTTTTATGCTGAAAGCATTGTCTTTTCCTAGTCTCTAAAGGAGGAGGAGGAGGAGGAGAGTTTGAATGTATATTCCCCTTTCTCTCCTGTGAGGAGACTCAAAGGGGCTTACAATCTCCTTTCCCTTCCCCTCCACAACAAACATCCTGTGAGGTGGGTGGGGCTGAGAGAGCTCCGAAGAACTGTGACTAGCCCAAGGTCACCCAGCTGGCATGTGTTCGAGTGCACAAGCTAATCTGGTTCACCAGATAAGCCTTCACAGCTCAAGTGGCAGAGCAGGGAATCAAATCCGGTTCTTCAGATTAGAGTGAAATGGTGAGACAAGTTATTTTGCAAGGCTGATGTTGGCAAGGGCTAGTCCAGGTAAGTTTTTCTATCCTCATGGTGACACTGAGCCAATACAGAGGATGGCATTCCATCTTGGCACTGCACTGTTTTGAAAGCAACCCTTCCCTCTTGGGTCTGTCTGTTAACACTTGAATGGGAGACCACCAGTACTGCTACAAAGAAGTATGCAATGTATTTATATCTTGCTTTGAACACCCTGTTGGGTTTGGTTGCCGTAGGTCAGTTGTGAGTTGATGGCACCATTATGGATTTAATTATGTATTTAGGGGAGGTTTTTCCACTAGAAATATGCTCATTTTTCACATGTGTACTATCATTGTAATCTGAGTCCTGTTCTGATTTCTACATGTTTCTTGAAACCACAACACAAAAAAATCTAATTAGGCCCACAGAATCCTTCTTGTTCACTATTTTTGTCCTCAGGCCACCAAGGACTGAGAAACACTGACTGATGGAAAGCACTCAAGAGTGATGTTACGCAGGCAATTTCTTCCTGGTGGCAGTGGAGAAATAAATCATGTCTGCTCAAAATAACCTTATTCTACAATATTACTGTCACTTGTAGAGAGGGAACATACCACACGCATGCACTCCATTCAGCCAAGGTATAAGTAAGTTCTTCAAAATGCAAAAACAAATATCCCATGATTAGGTAGGATAGTCTGTGGACTCAAAGTAGACTTTTCCTCAAGAAATCTTCACTAATCAGTGCTTCTGAAGTTCTTGTTTACATCTGAGAATGCAATGCTAGAAATTATTATCAGTTGCAAAGATCAAATATTTTAATCATGTTATTACAAGCCTCTGGCAGTTACCAATCCCAGAAAAACTATTTAACTTAATTTGAGATATCTGATAGACCTTGGATTAAAGCTACTATGGATGTACTAGAAAATACAGTTCATACAGTGTTCTAACATGTCTAGCAAAATACATGCCCCATCATAATTTTATTTGACACACTTGGCTGCATGTGTTGTAACACAATGTTCTTGGTTAACCAGAGTATTTTGCAATGGTTTTGATTTCACTTGGTCTAATTCTTCAGCTATTCTGTATGCTAGTACAACCTCATTTGGACGTTCTGTCTTCTAAAATTAGAGGTGTGAAAGTGTATGTTTTTGTGCTGGTAGAAAGACACTTTGCATATGCACAGAGATGTATTTACTTGTTAGGTTCGTACATCATCCTTTCTTTCATGGAGCTCAGAGTGGCATGTATTCGTGAAGTAGAGAGCTGGGAAACAGAGACTGAACTCAGATCATCTAGTGAGCTTCAGCACTAAGCAGTATCCCTGGTCCAAATGACACATTATTACTAGCAGTAACTTCATAAGTTGCAAAGATGGAACCTGGCATGGAATCCTGGGGCTGAACTAGAAGGTTGATTTCTCAGAATGGTCTTGTATTTCATTGTAAATATTTTTAGGATTAAAAACTTACAGCAAAATCTACACAGGGGAGCCAAAAGCACTGTGGAAGTGGCGTGGCTCTGGCACTGGTCCCAGTATCACTTGCAACAGTGTAAGTGCCACAAACGCTAGCATGGGTGCAAATATGCTGGTGCCTGGAAGTGGCACGAGAGCATGCCAGAAGGGTGCCTGTGCAACCGCAGCAGAGCAAGGCCCAGGCACAGGGTCTTGTGCTGGTGCCAAAGGGGATGTGGCCAGGGTGGGCCACCTTTTGGCCTGAGCATGCCCACTTTTGCTAGTACAGTGTTCCATCTACCAAAACCATGGCACAATACATAGTGCCCAATCATAAGAATTTCCAAGCTGCCCTCCCATTGGCACAACCCTCTTCCAATGTGCCAAAAGTGTTTAGGAAGCCAACCAGGCCCCTGGCCAATGGGGAAGTCCAAGGTATGAGCCAAGCCCACCCATTCACCCTCTTGAAACCAGTGGCAGGGCCCTTAGAGCAAGAAAGGCCTAAGGATAGTTGGATGAGGACAGGGAGAGACCCTTGCACAACATGGGTAGCACTTAGCACAACAACCCATCTATAAGAGCAAAGTCCACAGATCCTGTGGCTGAGAACTCTTACCAAACCTCTTGAGAATGAACATTCCCTTCAACCTTCTATGTTACCAAGGCAGGGAAACCACTCACTCTTATTTTTCCTGCCTTTTCACTTCAGGGACTGAAATGCTTCAGAAATAAGGTAGCATTTGTTTTAAAACATTTTCCTTCAATCCTGTTGTCACACACCAGAAGGTACAGTATGTCCACTGGCTTTTATTTTTATTTTTCACAGGCACTATCCTTTGCAAAGGCACAAATAAAATAAATATTCTGAGGCAGAAGTAAACTTAAACAGTAACTTAGTTTTATTAAACAGGTAAATAGGATGGTAACAGTAGGACTATTAACTTGGAGATGGATTTGGATGCAGCAAATAAGGCAAGAGGAAATCACATACACTATTCCCAAGATAACTTGGCACACAGACTTAATAGTTTCTGGTTTCTTCAGCACAGCACTTAAGATTACTTAGTTCAGTTTAGCTTAGACATTTGTTTCTGAGATGTCTTACATATTGTCCAGTTACTCTACTTAGATGTTCTGGTTTATGGTTATTCACATACAGGGTCCTAACCTAGACTAGGAACATTCAGTCAGTACCCTCACACATCTCTCCCAGTGAGTTAGGTAAAATCCTCCAAGATAAAACATAAACTCTCTTTTGAGGTAAACCAAAGCTAATCCTAATACTTCAGACTCACTGGTACACTGGAACACTTATCTCCCTAGAACAGGGGTAGGGAACCTGCGGCTCTCCAGATGTTCAGGAACTACAATTCCCATCAGCCCCTACCAGCATGGCCAATTGGCCATGCTGACAGAGGCTGATGGGAATTGTAGTTCCTGAACATCTGGAGAGCCGCAGGTTCCCTACCCCTGCCCTAGAAGATATTCCTAACATAGTTTATAAAGCCTCTTCACCTAGCCTATTATTAAACTCTTTCCACCAGTATACTTTGTCTGTGTATTTTGTTGCTTTCACCCAGCACACAGGCTGATAACAATAATTCCTATCACACACTTTGACAAAACTAACCTCTCCAAGATGTTTAGTTTCACTCAGTTAATACAGAGTTCTTAAGAGCATGAAGGATTCAGACCAAAAGCCTCTCAGAATGTTTTAACAAGGGAGATATCCTCATCCCCCCTCTGAATCTCACTGTTACTTGCCCAACCAGAGTGCAGGAGGCCACAACCAATCAGGTGACTCCCCTGTTCCTAGGTTTTTCTGTGTATTCCTCTAAAGGTAAATAGCATGTTACTTAAACAGAACTGCACTTTAAAAATCATATTTCTAGTTCAGTCTCTCACATCTTTATTTCAGGAACAACAGCTCCAGAGCCTGGTTCCAATGGGGTGGCTGCACCTTTAAAGGTAAGCTGGGCAATGGACCTCCACATCTACCTTCCCACCCCCAGCAATTCCTGGGTTTGCAAACCCTCACAGGCATGGTGTAAGCTGGGCCTGTCAGAGACAGGTGGCACCAACAGCCATGGCCAATGGTGGCTGCAACAAGTAGGCATATGATTGAGGCAGCTACGGTGTTCAATCTGGGCCTTCCCTTTACCACTCATAAACAAATCAAAAGCATTTTTGTCATGCATTCTGGCCATCAACAAGGAAATAAAATTTAAGCATCAATATAAGCTTCTTCAGGTTCAGAATGTCCCAAAATGCACTCACTGGCTGTCCCAAACAGATTACAAAAATTCTGTTTCTTAAAGTAACAATAACACATTCAACAATAATTGCTCTAACACACTTCCCAAAGCACTGCTCAAGGCTGTTCAGAATGAATTGCTAAAGACTCTGCACTTTAAAGTGCCTGTATATCTTAATGCGCCAGCAAACATTTTCTCAATTTTCTCAACAATGGTTACTGTAATACAGTCTATAAACCAAAGTCCCAGTATGATGATGCTCAGTTAACATGAAATGTTAGTACTCCTGTCAGCCAAAGGAAAATCATTCCATGAGTTCAACCATGTTTAACCCACTAGGCCCCTTACTTACTTTGGAATATGGTGGATTCACATTCCAAACATGCCCATAAGCTCAAAAAGGCTGGAAATAACAGCCAGTTTCTATCAGTCTTTTCCTCTGTCACATTTATTTTCAATATTTTACCACACTCTAGAATTAGAATTAGTAACAAAGGGGATGGAAAGAACAGGAAGTAGAAAATGGTGATTAGGAGCTGAAATAGTGAGAAGGGTCTAGGGGAGAACTAGAACTTTTCATCTGTCTCCTATCACCTTCTCAAAAACGTGATGAATCTTTTGCTTGTCTGGGATGGCTGAGATCAAAATCTTCCTGTGCATGAACAGAAAATACTTCTGCAGGCATGCAGCACTACATACCGGTACATTCTCTGGTAGTAGACAAATCTAAAATATCAGCAGTCTTCCCAACAGAACTTTTCCTTCAGAGTTTAGGATGAGAATTCCATTCCTTCACAGTATAAATCTTTGTTTTTGTTGCATGTGTTATCTCATCAATTTGCCTTCCAGTCTTGCCAAAAGTTTCTACAGCACACCTGCTCTCATTGCTCTGCAGGAGACAGCCCACTGCACTCTAAGATTCTGTGAAAATGCCAAGAGGGTCTGGTGTCCGTGTTACAGACCAAGACTATACATTATCAAATCAACAGGAGCTGCTGGTAGCTCCCCAGTGACAATGGAAAAACACCCTGCATATCTTCAGAGGCCCTTTTGTTGCTGCTTAGTGTTTGAGAGTTCAGTACTGAGCCCTGATTAGATTACTCACTTACTCTATCAGTGGGATGCTAAGGATGTAACATAACACTGGAAGAGATCCTAAGTTAAGCCGAGAGAAACAAGTTCACGGAGGTGTCTTCAGTTGCTATTTCTTCTCCTTGGCTGGCTGCTGTAGTAAAAGCTCCTCCTGCTGCAGTCTGTCAAGACCTCATTTTAAACCAGCCCAAAGAATGCCTTGGGCTCTGTTGCAGTGGTTTGTTTGTGATTCAGGCAAATGTAGGCCTGTGAGCAAAAGGGAAACACACATTCAAAACTGGGGTTTTTTTGCACTTTTGTACATTCTGGATTTGCCCACAGTAGTCTTTTTGTTGGCATTTTGAAAGAAAAAAATGAAGCCATTCATTCATCTTGAATAAACAGAACATTTGAGATGGGTTACCTAGAATAGCAGCTGCCCAGAGCCAACCTGCTTCTATGCAGAGCCAAAACCTACTTTGAGAATGTTTCACTTGCTTCTTCAGTTACAAAGGTAAAAGAGATTGTTCGTTTGCTTTCTCTGTTTTTTTTTCCTTTTGGTATAAAGGCAGAGTATAATAAGGTGGGTGGCATTTGCTCAGTATGCATATATGAATCTCATCTCTATCTGATTGAAAAGATGATAGAAAGCAGTATTCCTTCATAGGGAAGAAAGGAGTGCTGGAAGAACTCTTGCTGTTACTCTAGAGCAGTGGGTTCTGAAGTAATGTAACTAGCACATTGAATTAAACTCGCTAGCTTAACATGGGATCCAAGGAGACAGATACTATACTCCAGAAGGACAGCAAAAGTGATTTCCAGGTGGCCTTCAGTGCTGAAGCAAGCCAACCCTCAGGAGGGCCATTTTAGGTTTTAGTGTGAGAGGAAAGCGTGAAAGAGATTTCAGAGGGAAACAAGATTCACAACAAGGTTCAGGGGCGTGAACGTGATGTGTTCAAGATTAATTTTTTTAATGAAAAATTATTTAAGATCATTTGAAGTGGTTACTACAGAAATATGCTCTCATGAAAGATAATCACATGGGATGGGAAACATAAAGATGGTCCTGACTGCCTTCAAGGCCTCCATTAGTAGGTGGCACCTGCAGTCTCAGTAAGATGCCAGCTCAGAGTTTAGAAATTCTTGGAAATTTGAGGGAGTGGGGCCTGGGGAAGGGCAATCTTATGGGAGAGAAGACATGTCCATGGGATATAATGCCAAAAAGTCCACCCTCCAAAGCTGCCATTTTCTCCAGGGGTACTGATATCTGTGATCTGGAGATCTCCAGTTGCCACCTGGAGGTTGGCAACCTGGGACAATATATTTAGCTACATTTGCTATAATAAAATAAGCACATTTACACACAAAAGCCATCTTTCAAAAGTTTCTGACTGTCTCTGTCCCGATCAGCTAACGCAGAAAAGAAAACAAAATGTGGAAAAAGACTCCTTTACGTTTCTGCATCCTGTTTCCAGAAAGTGGGGGAAGATTCATTTCAGAGTGAGAATTAGATAACAAATAACTGCTGAAGAGGAAGCTCTTTCTCTCTTTGCCAAGCTAATTCAGCCCTTGGTGATAAATGGGGGTCGAGTAGAGCGGGTGGCCAGCTTTAAGCTCCTGGGTGTTATGATTAAAGAGGCCTTGACCTGGGGTGTTCAGACTGCCGCAGTGGTTAAGAAGGCCCAGCAGAGACTGTACTATCTGAGATTTTTTAGGAAACAACAACTGAATGAAAAACTGCTGGTGACTTTCTACCGCTAAGCTATAGAGAGTGTTCTAACATACTGCATCTGTGCATGGTTTGCCAGTTGCACAGTGGCAGATAGGAAGGCGCTCCAAAGGGTGATCACTACTGCCCAGAGAATTTTTGGCTGCCTTCTCCCCTCTTTAGAAGAACTTTATAATTCCCACTGCCTAAAGAAAGTTCAGAATATTCTGAAGGACCCGTCTCATCCGGCATACTTTCTTTTTGAAATGTTACCATCTGGCAAATGATGTAGGATTATTTTTAAAAAGGACAAATAGGCTCAAAGACAGCTTCTATTCTAGAGCTGTGGCTATGCTGAACTCCATGGTTTCTTGCTGATGTGGTTGGGGCTATGTAGCAAGGACATAGGTAAGGGGAGGGGGGTTCCGGGGTTGGAGTACTGTGTTCAGTTCCGGTCGCCACATCTCAAAAAGGATATCGAAGAGATAGAAAAAGTGCAGAGAAGGGCAACGAGGGTGATTGAGGGACTGGAGCACCTTCCTTATGAGGAGAGGCTGCAGCGTTTGGGACTCTTTAGTTTGGAGAGGAGACGTCTGAGGGGGGATATGATTGAAGTCTATAAAATTATGCAGGGGGTAGAAAATGTTGACAGAGAGAAATTTTCTCTCACACAATACTAAAACCAGGGGACATACATTGAAAGTAGTTTAAGATATGCAGATTATACCACATTAATAGCAAGAAATAGTAAATATTTGAAACAAGACTGGATGAAGGTTAAAGGAAACACTTCTTCACGCAGCGTGTGATTGGTGTTTGGAATATGCTGCCACAGGAGGTGGTGATGGCCACTAACCTGGATAGCTTTAAAAAGGGCTTAGACAGATTTATGGAGGAGAAGTCGATATTTGGCTACCAATCTTGATCCTCCTTGATCTGAGATTGCAAATGCCTTAGCAGACCAGGTGCTGAGGAGCAGCAGCAGCAGAAGGCCATTGCTTTCACATCCTGCATGTGAGCTCCCAAAGGCACCTGGTGGGCCACTGCGAGTAGCAGAGTGCTGGACTAGATGGACTCTGGTTTGATCCAGCAGGCTTGTTCTTATATTCTTATGGGTTCAACCCCCGCATTACATGTCTGAAGCTCTGCCCCCCGTTTGTGTTTTTTCGTACTTTTTTCAGTTTTTGGCTTTCAGGGGGCATAGTTTTTAGGCTAGCAGCACCAAAATTTCAGAGATTTTTCAGAAGACTCTCCTGATGACACCACCCAGGTTTGGTGAGGTTTGGTTCCGGGAGTCCAAAATTATGGACTCCAAAAAGTGGTGCCCCCATCCCCCATTGTTTCCAATGGGAGCTAATACAAGATGGGGGCTACACCTTTGAGGGTCCATAACTTTGGACCCCCTGAACTAAATTTCACCAAACCTGGGTGGTATCATCAGGAGAGTTTCCTAAAGATATCCTGAAAGTTTGGTGCTGCTAGCTTAACAATTCCACCCCTGACAGCAGGCACTCCCCAAACTTCCCCAGATTCTCCTTTTAAATCCACCCCCTTCGGCATGGATTTAAAGGGAGAACCTGAGGTCCACAGTTTAAACATGTTGCAGAGTGGGGGATAATCCACCTCAAAACGGCATCACTTTCAATGTTGTTTTAATGGGGGACCCCAGATTCTCCCTTTAAGGTGGATTTAAAAGGAGAATCTGGGCTCCCTAGTCTAAACACCATTGAAAGTGATGCTGTTTGGGGGTGGATTCCAGCATCACAGCAGCCGCCCATGGGGGGAGGGCAGAACTCAGATTTTGCACCAGGCTCCATTTTCGCTAGCCACACCTATGCCTGGAGGGGAGAGCAGAAGGGACTGCCCACTGCCAGCCGGTGGAGGGGGGGTGGGCAGGGCAGGGCAGGGCAGGGCAGGGCAGGGCAGGGCAGGGCAGGGCAGGGCAAGGGAGTCTGCTGTCCCTGGCCTCGGAGAGCTGCTTTTATAAGCACTGAGGCTGCAGGCGGAACTTGGGAAGGCGTGGCCACACCCCCAGGGGTGGGTGGGGTTGTGGCCCCACCCATGAACCCACCCCATAAAAATCTATACCTATCTCTCTGCTGTGTAGTGATGGTTGGAGGAAGAGGAATGTAAGGATGGGGTATGAGGTCTGAAATAGTGTGCATCGGGAAATGCTTGTAAGTTTCGTTGTGTGTGACAATAAAGGATTATTATTATTATTATTATTATTATTATTATTATTATTATTATTATTATTATTATTATTAAAACCAGAATATATATTACCACTGTAACACCTATTTGTTCACCTCACTTTAAAAGGGAGGCCTGGCATGTCTGTTAGATGGTGAGACATTTTCCCTTGGTGCTAAAAAAGGCTCCACAAAATTCTCAGAGGCTAAGAAGGAGTTGATGGGAGGGTGGCCTAGCTGTGGGCATGGGAGAGAACACAAATCTCATGGTGGTGGGAGGTTATAAAAGGAATGTGTCCCAAGAAGAACGGAGAAGTTGAGCAAAAGGTGGATTTGAAAGGGCAAATGACTTTGTTCAAGAATTGCTAGAAATAAAAATATCAGATTCCTAAACAATTAAGATTCTGGGATCTATCATGTGTCAAAGAAACCACTTACTGCAGAGATGAATCATTGTGCAAGTAGTCACAAGATTTATGAAGAAACTGTTCTAAACTCACTAATGAGAAAAATTTCTGAAGAATTTCTGAAGAATTTTTCTCATTCAAGAATGACTAAATTAAAGTGTTGTTTCCATTAGGTACAGTTGGGCTGATTTTGCACAGTAAAAATGCCCCATTCTATAACCGGGTGTGCAGCTGCTGCGACACTTTTTACCCTGCTGTTGACTTTGCACTGCTCCCTAGCTCTCCTCCACTTGCACCGCGAGATCTTCAGCAATGTCTTCTATGCATGCACTTCTGTTCCCGCGTTCTGATTGGTTGAATCTCCCCCTTGTTCCCCCCACTCATTTTCACCAATTTAGTTTTAAGTGACCCAGCACAAAACAGGCGGTGGGAATCAGCGCCCTTGCCCCTCCCATCTAAAATCTCCACATGTGCAAGGGAATTGCGGTACTCCACCCCCCCTCAAAACTCCTTGCATGTGCAAGGGAATCACCGCCCTCCCGTTCGCAGCTCCTTCACACGCCATTTTTTGCAAGGTTTCTCTAGGGTTTTGCAAGGTTTTGCAAGGTTTCTCCCTCCATGTTTTTTATTTCACTGCAAGGGTAGGGGAAGGCACCCGTTCATTGGAGGGCTGGGCCAGAATAGCCAAGCAGGAAAAATGGCTTCGTTCTGCTGCCAAGGAGTTTTTACAGCAGCAGAAGCCACCTGAGCAACAGAGGGGCATTCAAAAAGGTCCTCGACCTTTGCAGTTCTGGAAAGTCCCGAAGGAAAACCATTGCTGCAGGGTGGCTCTGGGGTGACAGTGTGGCAGACACGTTGCAGCACCAGGAGCTGTGCAAAACTCCCCATTGTGCTGGGGCACTCTCCGTGCCAACAACAGGGCATTTTTACCATGCAAAATCAGCCATGGATTGCTGAAAATATGAGAATTGTCTTAGACCTGGTTTACATATTACACAGAAGTGCAGAAAGGTGGTGTAATATATGTTTGACTTCCTGGTTTATGCTTTACTGAATAAAGCTGGGTCAAATTATATCCATGGGAAATCCATAATTAGATCTCCGGGCATACTTCTTAATATTAAAAAGCATCTTGTAGGGAGGGGATATTTGGATTATGGCTGAGGTGCAGTGAGAGATTTCCTAGGGGCTTTTTTTCCTTTACCTGGGCATGGAAATCCTTGATGGGAAAGGTCTCAAGGACAAGGGCTAAAATCCTCTCCCATACTCCATGTTCAGCATGCCAAAGTGAACAGAATGTCCGACTTGAATCTGGGATACCCAGGTTCAAATCCCCAATCTGCCATGGAAGCTCACTGTGTAACTTTGGGCAATTCTCACACTCTTAGCCTAACCTACCTCACAGTTCTGTTGTGAGGATGAAATGGAAGAGGCAAGTTTCAGAACAATACTGTATGCTGCTTTAGGTTCCCATTGGGGCGAAAAGCAGGATACAAATATCTACATAAATATATTCCATGTCCCAGTCTCCCACCCTACAGTTCTTTAAAATGGTATAGGACACATTGGAAATTCCCATCATGATTCTTCAGGTAAACTATACTTCAGGTAAACTATACTTTCTTTGAGGTGAGATCTATGAGTTCCAGGGAATATCTGAGGCTTAATTATCTCCCTGAGACAGGGGAAATAGAGAATTCCGCACACAATATGTATAATGCTTGCAGTCATTATAAAGGAACCTGTTTTCCTTTTTCTCATTTGCATGTATGCCCTTCACCTGCTCAGGCAGCAATTGCAACTGATGAAAAAAATCCAGGCTGCTTTTGCACCTTCGCACACAGATGCTTCTCTTTTTTAAAATTTCCTGCAACATATGCATAGCTGCTCAGGCATACAGAAATGAAACACCACAGTCATGCCGATTGTCCCACAATCCAATCAGCTGTACCTGCGTAGATGCGTATGTGCAACACACAAAAGGGGAGAAAAGGAAAAAGGGCCTCCCTGCAACGGCCAGGCAATAATGAATGTGTTGCTGTAGATCTGTCATACTTCTTCCATGGAGAGAAAACCTGCTTGGAGGACTTTGTACACTGTTGGGAGCTCAGAGAATCTGTCCCAGCCTGCTGGGCGACCTACACAGAATGGTGGACGGGTGGATTCTCCCTAACAGTGAATGGCACAGAACTTAAAGTGAATGGGTGGAAGGGAGGGGAATAATGCATTTCCTGCTTGTTGTGTTCACATGGGAGTGCTTTCAACCCAGGATTGTGTAAAAGTATCACTGGTGTAGCAATTTTTGAAAATCCTAGGTTGAGAGGAATAAAATGGGCCAAACTTGTTTTGGGAACAGGACTTGTGCTTCCCTCTCCAACTGAAAGCTTGAGATGGGGAACTCATTGGAGGTAATTTTATGGGCTAATAATTGTTGATGTCTTGACATTGAGAACCTAACTGATAATAATCCAGTGCTTCTGCAGAGGGAATTAATACATCCTGAGATTTTGACATATTCTGTTACCAGTCCAAAACTAACTTGCAGACTTGCCAATGTTTGCACAATTAAGTATTAGAAACTTGACTGCTGGCAAAATTTCTCTTTAAAAGTTTTTGTCAGTTTTGCATTGTGAAATGGGGAATATATTCTGTAAGCACTGCATGGAAAGAATCTCTGCTTTAGAGACTGCATTCAGGCTGTGAGTCATGGTATTGTATGGTCCCTGGATCAGGGCAGAAATGTTGTAATGACTTGTTAACCATGTTTACATGACACAGTGTGCCAAAGTGATTTACTGTGATGCCATCCTTTTAACAGGTCTATGCATTTTGGGGAGTGGTGCTCCATGTAATGCTACTGCAAAAAAGTTCTTGGTCAATGGGCCAGGCAAGGGAGCCCCTTATAAAGAAATTAAGTCCATTCCTGGTATGCAGTGGTTGTCAGTGGTGGCTTCTGACCCCAAATCTAAGAAATAGCAAAAAACTCAAAAACCCTTCCTTCCCATTTTTTAAATAATACATTCCTAGAAATCCTTATCAATGTCATCCCTATTCTAATCTTTTCTTAGCATCTTCAAAGCAAAAAGGATGAAGTTGATTTCGCAAATTAAATATAGTTTGTCATTTCAGTTGGGTTTTAAAATCTGCTGTACAGAGCTTGTACTTTGTTCATTTTATAGATGGAAACCATCCTTGAAAAATATTTGTTTAACTTGTAAAAAAGGACTTGTGCAAAGCCTCCCCCCCCCAAAAAAATAGTTTCCATGACATCCTCCACCTGTTATATTTGGCCTGTGTAGAATCCACCATAAACATGTGTACACGACTACAGAGGAAGGGGAGCTGCTTCCCTGAATTCTTCTCTTGAGGAACTGTGCCTGGATCCTACACATCAGTTGTAGACCAGCTATATAATTAGCTGCTTTACAGAGTCATCTGGAAAGGTCTTTTGTCTCTTGTTTTTTCTTGATAGCAATGAGGAAAAGCACCAATATTTCACAGAGGGTTGTGTGTTTTTTTGCTTTCCCATTCCTATGCTTGGGATATTCTGTTTTTATTCATTCATTTTCCAGCAGATGGTATGTGTTACTTCATTTGCAACAAAGAGAAAAGAGAAGATTAAATAGTAGGTGCCATCTGCTGCTTTCTTTTCTCCAGCATATCACCACTGGCAGAGCATCATGAGCCAGGCTGTGTCTGTTATCACCCACTTCAGAGATGCTTCAAATGCCTCAGGGATTCAGGCTTATTTATAAGCAGAGCAAAATGGAGTTGCACTTATTTGTAACTGTTGTTCATCAAATGGTCTTCTGAGCAGATCTTTTTAGCTTTCCAGGGCTCCTCTCCCCATCAACTTACATCAGATCTTCCAATCTGAACTGACACTCAACCGAAGGATGGGCACTTTTCTTCCCTCATTCCACCCTTTGCTGCCATGTAGCCAAATACAAACTTTGTGGGAAGAAACCCATGGTGAGAAATGGAGGGAGGGATATTTGGCTGCACCACATGGTGGATAACAGTTACTGATAAGACCAACCCTGTTTTCATGTTTGTGGCTTCTGGGCAGTCCCACATGGGAGAATAGCAGAGGACCAGTCAACAGAATTAACTCTACAACATGCCTTTCCCCATAGCTGCCGTGTTCCTGGAATCAAATAAAGTTGGGAGGATGTGGACTACGTCCCTGTCAGAGATGGAAGCCTTACCCAGATCAGCAGCTGAAGAAGCTTGCGCTCTAGTGCAATGGGCTTTATAGGGAATGGACAGGGGACCTCAGTCCTGTAATAGGCATGTTTAATTGCAGACACCACCCAACATGGCAGAGTCTGGGACGAAGGCCAGTGAAGCATATAAATAAATGTTGGTCTTTATAGAAGTCTTTCATCTGTTGCAAATGTAACAGATACTCCCTTCCAACATGGAGTGTATGAGGCTCTTTTCCACCTTTGAAGATGGGGAAGGGAAAAGCAGAGTGATGTCCGGAGATCTCCTTTCATGAGGTTTAATGCTGGTAAGGTGGTACTTAACCATGCCTGATATTCATGCCTGGTACTTAGATCAGTGCCATCAAGTCACAGCCAACTTATGGTGAACCTAGAGTTTTCAAGGCAAGTAAGTCAGCGGAGGTGATTTGCCATTGTCCTCCTCTGCAAAGTCCTCCTTGGAAGTCTCCCATCCAAGTACCCACTCTGCTTAGCATCCAGTATCTGATGAGATCAGGCAATACTATACCATTCCACATCCCCAGGAGATGTTTAAAAACCAGAAAAGTTGTCATATATGAAAGGCATGACAAGTCACATGTGCCCATGGCTTCAAAAATTTATATGATGATAGAACCAAGGATAAACTCCACTGCGGCACTGGAGGGGACACTGATGGGTAGAGGTTGGAAAAACCTTTTAAAAATCATTTAGACACACTGTTTGAAAACATGGTGGAACATGTGAACCTATCCATACATTTAGGGGTACAGGAATATGTTCAGAGTTGTCAAGAAACTGAGTTGCACTGTACAGTTTCTTGTTCTCTCAAATACTGGCTCAGGTATACTTTAAAATAATAAATAAGGCCTATTTTAAAATAATAGAATGGACATTGCTGTGTGTTTGTTTTGTAGCAGAGCTCTGACCTTTAGAAACTGATAAAGAACCAGGTACTGGGAGTAAATTATGATCTCAAGCTTGACTCCCTCAGTCCTTATGGCAATAGAATCATGGTGCCATATTCTAGCTAACTAAGCAGATGAAATTATTGCTATGTCATTGTGAGAAGGGTGGGTTTATGGCTGCAGAATACATTGTACCTAGTTATCTCAATCAGACCCTTAAGGTCACCTTAGAAACAGAGTTGTATGATTGTCTTTGATTGGTCATTGGGTCCCTTCCACTTCAAATCTTCAAAGTTTGGCTTTTCAGCTTGGCAAAATGTGCTTCTTGGTACCTTTTGCTATGGTTCCTTGATTTTGGATCAAAACAAGCATGATCTTAGTACCTAACACTATGGCTCCCTGACAACTTGGGACTTTGCTCTGGACTGGGGGGCCTTCAGGGGTGAAAGTAACACAATATTGCTTTTGCTTTGAAGCTTACCTTTTGAACCAAGGTCATTTTACTGTGTAGTTAGTCCATTCTGTATTGGGGTTTGTTATTTATTCCTCTCTACTTGTCATAACCCTGGCCTTGCTCAATAACAGGAACTAGTACTTTAGAGGTAGAATTCTTGTTTTATTGATAGAAAGCATAGGATAATAACTTTATTGTCTGAACTGGCCAGATCTTCACAAGACACAGATTATATGTTCCCAGCAGTAATACGTCAGGTTTCCCCCCCCACCCCGCAAAATATTCCCAGGAAAGAAAGGACCGGGGAAGGGGGGAGGAAAGCAGAGGCAGTTTCACCCAGACATACACATTCCAAAAGGCAGATAACATTCTTGACTTGATAACTCTCTTTCTCAGGTCAAAAACGTTAGAAGAACCTCTTAATGAACCACATGGTAAGAACAGAGCTAACTTTGGCAAGGGTCCTGACACTAATGATGTCCTTTTGATTGTATTTGCACAATTTTAATAAATTTCCTTTGATCATATTTTGTGGTATTTTATCTCCTGGTAGCTTCAGTCTAAATCTAGCCCTGAACCCTTGTGGCTTCATACTACCAGGTTAACTATTTTGTGAAACTTATGTTGCAAGTGGCCTACCTCACAAGGGTGACTTTTTACTTGTACTTCCAGGAAAGTTGGAAGCTTGTCCCTTGGCTTCTAGCTGTTGGGATAGAGACAAAAGGGCTGGTGGCAGCTACTTCTGAGCTGGGGTTTGCTGGATTCAGACCTCAGGGTTTTCAGTGATTTGTTCCAAGTCTAGCCTTTAAAGTGGTATCCTAGACAAAATCTAGCTGAGCTATCATTCATTTCATAGGGAAAAAGATAGCAAGAGTTGTCTCGTGATACACATCTGTAAATCTGGTTTGTTCTTCTGGAAACTCAGGGCCACTCTCCTGTTAATTTTACATGTTTTGGACATTCCACTCAAGTCTCAAAAGGCTCAAGATCGTGGGTCCATTTCATAGAGAAGATGTGCTCAAGGCAAGCAAGCATCTACATTTGTACATCTGCTTGAAACAGATTCATGCATTATCTATCTGACTTGATGCTACATCGTAAGTGTAATTCATATGTTACTGTTCTGAAGGTGTCTGCAAGTGCAAGCATCATTCAAGTCTACATACTCTCCAAGAATCAGGACTTTTTCACAAAGTAGAACCTGGCATTCTGATAAGTTGTTCAACATTAACTGTGAGGAGAGGGGAGTTACTACATCCTGGATGGCAGTAGGGTAAATCATGCTTTAGCTATTTCACTTGCTAGTGGTACTATGGTATTATAGCGATTCTGTTTTGTTAGATTAAAAACAGCAGTCCTGTGTTTTAAAACGGATGGTTCTCATTTGTGTCCTTTATTTTCTACATATATGGTAGGGACCTGGCCTGGCAACCACAGAATCAGCAAGTGACAGTGTCAGAGGCCCTTGCAGAATCTGCTGAGTCTAACCCTTTAACTATTTGTATATTATTATTATTTTGCCCTCTGCCTCCTAACTAGATTCACCAGCAGGTGGCAGTGAATGCTTGTGAGAGGTGCTAAATTAGCCACACCTTGACCACTCCTGATTAAAAACTCCAAAACTAAAGTTAACCACTTGGTACAAATATGAATGGTTAGCAAATGTGTAATAGAGAGGAAAATTGGATGTATTGGCAACCCTCTTCCATATATTTGGACTCATCGTAGCAAAGGTGATAAGTAACATGGCTGCACAATTTTCAAGAACTCTGTTGAGCAGTGCCTGTGACATCATTAGCAATCATAACCAAACAAGGCCCACCTATGAGACACTATTGTTGTATGCCAGTTTTATTTTATTTTATTGGGTTTTTATTCTGTACTGTTTAAAGCTTTTATTCTTTGGCTTTAAACAATAAACAAATTCATTTATTCAACCAAAAAGAAGAAGCAAGGACATGGAAAATGAACAACGTGCTAAATGTAATATAAAAATGTTTGTACTTGTATGTACAAAAATACAGAGGTAGATTTTTTGAAAAGGTAGAAAAACACATAGAATCTAACTGCATGTTGAGATAAAACTATGAACACAGGAAAACTGAATTTTAGCTATAATCAATTTAAAACTATTGGACTTTGACTTTAGCATTGAAAGGTAGGTTTTCAGACTGTTTCACTTCACAAGCTGAATCTAAACTGTGAACAGTGAAAAAGCAATCTCCTCTGTTGCTGAACTGCTGACTGCAGGAATATTTAGAAGTCCTTTCTCTTGCGGCGGGAGGGGTGGGGGAGAAAGTGGCCCAGCATAGCAAAGATACCCTCTGCACAGCTATGCTTCCACAATGTGAATGTTTATTTTTAACCCTGTTTTTATTTAGAAACAGAGAGTAATGTGCAGAGGCGTAGCTGGGCCAAACTGCACCCGATGCGCAGTCTATATTTTCCGCCCCCATGGCCCCCCCGTGGCACCCCGCAGCGTGCCCCTTTCCCCCCTTCCCACATTTACCTTAGTTCCTTTCCTTTTCCTAGAACTTTTTTCAGGCTGGAAAAAAAAGGCCTATTCGGAGTTCAGGGAGTTGCGGTGTAAAGTGGGCGCACGCCTGGGGGGCGTGGAAAATCACCCCCAGGCCCCCTGCCCCCTCCCCTTCCCCCCTGCAGCACCCCCCCTCCCACACTTACCTTAATTCCTTTCCTTTTCCTAGAACTTTTTCAGACGGACAAAAGGCCTGTTCACAGCACAGGCTAAAAACAGCCTGAGGAACTACAGATCCAGGAGACCTTGGGGCTCACAAGGTCCCCTGGGAAGTATAGTTCTCATCAGGCCGTTTTTAGCCTGTACTGTGAACAGGCCTTTTGTCCGTCTGAAAAAGTTCTAGGAAAAGGAAAGGAAATAAGTAAACGCTGCAGAAGAAACAGAGAACCTGGGGGGTGATTTTCCCATGCCCCCCAGGCGTGCGCTTCCAGCCATTAGCTAACCCCTCCCCCTTGTAGCTCTGCCTCTGGTACTGTGCATTTCTATTCTCCAGTGACAGACTTGGTCTGCCAGCTTTGGGTTGGGAAATTCTGTAGTTAATGGAGGTGGAAATAGAGGAGGGTGGAATCTGGAAAGGGAGGGACTTCAATGGGATATAATGCCACAGGGTAAGTTGTAATTCTGGTAGATCTCCAGGCCCAACCTGGAGGCTGGCAACTCTGTATACACAGAGCAGGTGGATTCTAATCTGGAGAATCGTGTTTGAGTTCCCACTCCTCCACCTGAGTGGCAGAGGCTTGTCTGGTGAACCAGATGTGTTTCCGCACACCTTTATTCCTGCTGGGTGACCTTGGACTAGTCACAGTTCTTTGGAACTCTCTCAGCCTCACCTACCTAACAAGGTGTCTGTTGTGGGGAGATGAAGGGAAAGGAGCTTGTAAGCCACCTTGAGTCTCCTTACAGGAGAGAAAGGTGGGATATTTTGACATAGACAAGCCTTTATTGGCATTCCAAAATACAATAAAACAATTGTCCATAAAAGACAGATAGATACAGCAGCCATTCAGAGTCTTATCAATAGTTTAGTCCAAATGGACTCATCAAAAGTGCCATTCCTATACACCTCTCCACAGACCTGATTGAAAACCCACCAACAGAGCCCAGGCATCACAACAGCATAGACCAGGGGTCGGGAACCTTTTCCCCTCAAAGAGCCATTTGGCTCACCCCCCCCTCACCCCGCTGGCCCCCCCCCCTCGGCTCCTCCGGCTTGGCTGGCTCGCCAGCCCCTCCGCCCGCTCACACACACGCCTGCAGGGCAGGCGTAGATAGGCCCGGCGGCTCGGCCTTGCTGGCTGCCGGGCGAGTGATGAGCCCGCCCTGCTCCTCGCAGGGCGGGTGAAGAGGTGCCCGGCGGCTCGGCCGGGCCGGCCGCCGGGGGAAAGATGCACCCGCCCTGCTCCTCGCAGGGCGGGTGAAGAGGTGCCCCGCGGCTCGGCTGATGGAGCCGCAGAACAGCGGCAGAAGAGCCGCATGCGGCTCGCGAGCCGCGGGTTCCCGACCCCTGGCATAGACTCAAAGCTTAGTACCAGTCTTGTATATTTATTACGATATGGAAGTCTTTTAAAGGATTTCAGGTGGGTCTTCTTTGGTTGGCAGTTGAGAAGTTTACTGAGAGATATACATATCCTGTGAAAGGTTGACCAGAAAGGTGGGATATAAATCAAACTCCTTCTCCTTCTCCTTCTACGTGAACAAGAGTATGACTATCCTCTTATAGCAAGGTTCCTTACTCAATTTCATTGTTGTTTTCCACACAGGGGTTGCTGGTACAGTTTCCTGTTACTGCTGCAGCAGCATTTTTCTCCTTCTCCACTGTTTGCTTTACTTGCAGTAACCTCCTGCCACCAGATCTCCAGGGAAGGTTTGGTATAACAGTATCACAATATGGGTGTAAGAAGTAGTGCATGGTCATAAGCTTCCAAGTTTTTCTATCCAATGCATCCAAATCAGCCTGTGTCCAGTTTATGATTCTGGCCGTGTACCTGATGACGGGAATGGCCAGCATTCATGACCTTAATCATATTCCCACCATTTAATTTGGATTTTAAAATTTTCCTGACCCTCTGGGTATATTCTTTGCTAACCAGTCTTCACTTGCCTGTGCTTGATGTTATCCAGCTGCAAAATGCCTAAGTATTTATAGGCTTCCTTTTGGTTGCAGTTGATTAGTTGGCCATCAGACATTTCTGTGCTGTCACCGTCACCCTCAGCAATCTTGTCCCTCTTTCTTGCTACAGTAGCCTATTTTTCCTGGCCAAACTCCACTTAAATGTCTGTGCTGAATAATCGGACTGTGTTCATAGTGACTGGATTTCTGTGTCTGATTTCTTCAAATTAATCACGTACAGCAAATGTGAGATTTTTTTATTATTTATTATTGTTGTTGCTGCTGCTGCTGCCAGAACCCTACTTGGGGTGGGGGATCCCTCACTTTGGGCCCACTCCCCAGTATCATTCTGCTGACTGATGGCAGATTTACAAGGCTTAAAATGAGGATTAAACTTCAGTGTCACCAGCATGTTGACATTACGTCTGGTAGTGATGTCGTCACACAGATAACAACAGGGGAGATGCTTTGGTATTTGGGCAAAAGTCTACGGTAAAAAGAACTTCTACCATGGAGCTTTTGCCCAAATATCAGAGCATCTCCCATTGTCTTCTATGTGATAATGTCACCAGAAGTGACAACATTTTTAAGATGCCATCAAAGCCCAGGCCTCCTTTTAAGGCTGGTAAAATTCTCCCACCTGCACCCCTTCCCCACCAATGGCCAGGGAGGAACCTGGCAACCCTAATTATTATTATCACTATTAGGAAAGGCTTTTGTTTAACAAAGATGGCTGACACCATTCCAATGTTTGCCTTGCAATCATAAGATGCAAGCAATCTCATGAAAAGGCACAGAAACTTTTCCTGCAGGAACTGGTGCCAGTTTATTTCAAAATCCATTATGTTTGAGGTTATGTGAACCTCTGGAATCAAGCACAGCTCAATTTAAAAGTCCGCCTTTAAATGTAATTAAATTGTTGTTTCAGGACCATTCCATATGCCCGTGGAATGCAATACAAATACCATACTGAGTATTCTTTCTTGCTCTTTAGCATGTATCTCAAGTCTTTCTCCAAACAAAGCAATGTTCTTACAACCTGATCTTTGTCTGTCTCCATCCTGATGGTTATAGGATGGTTTATATTTGCCTTTTGGCATTTGTCCTTTAGCATATAGGATGGTTTTTATTTACCCCTTAGCATTTTCTAGTAACTAAATCTGTGGAGAAATTTATTTATTTATTTATTTATTTATTTGTTTGTTTCACTTTTATACCGCCCTCCCCCAGGGGGCTCAGGGCGGTTCACATCATAGTGCAGCAAGTGAATAACAAGATAAAATACTAAAACTTCATAATAGTTAAAAGCAGCGCTCCTAATTTAAAACAGTTAAAACAATTAAACAGATGGCGTACAGCTATTAGCCCCCGCCTCAAGAGGGGGAACAGCGGGTCTGAGTTGTTATTAATGGGCCCCTACCAGCAGCCGGCCTCCCCAAGCCCGGGCGGAATAACTCAGTCTTACAGGCCCTGCGGAACTCTTTGCGTAGGTCCCGCAGGGCCCGGACAGCTGGAGGAAGAGCATTCCACCAGGCAGGGCCCTGGCCCTGGTGGAGGCCAGCCGCATCATAGAGGGGGCAGGGATCTCCAGTAGGTTGGCCTCTGCCGAACGCAGAGACCGACGTGGGACATATGGGGCCAGATGGTCCCTTAGGCATGAGGGTCCCAGACCGCGTAAGGCCTTAAAGGTTAACACCAATACCTTGAAGACAACTCGGAATTCAACTGGGAGCCAGTGCAGGCGGTGCAACACGGGTGTGATATGATCTCTAAAGGCACCACCCGTGAGCAGACGAGCCGCCGCATGCTGGACCAGTTTCAGTTTCCGGATCAGCCTCAAGGGTAGGCCGGCAGAGCAATAGTCTAATCTGGAGGTGACCGCGCGGATCACTGTGGCCAGATCCTCGCGGGAGAGGAAGGGGCCAGCCGCCTGGCGAAGATGGTAAAACGCAACCTGAAGCATGGGCCACCTAGGTCTCCATAGAAAGAGACGAATCCAGGTGGACCCTCAGTTTTAACCTGCTCTGCATCAACCAACCAGCAACCGCCTCCAAACAATGCTGTAGAGCTGCAGGGGCGGCGTCTGCTCCCCCCTCCATCGACAGAATGAGCTGGGTATCATCAGCGTACTGATGGCACTCCAGCCCAAAGCTCCGTACCAGCTGAGCAACCACACTTCCCGGAGAAAGCAGTGCAATCCATTGAAGGACAGTACCTCGCACCCGGAAACGGCCAGGCGGTATGAGATCCAATAGCACCAGCAGCCATCCGGCCGCTGCATATCGAGCGCATTCGTGATAGCCGACGAACAGCCTCGCCCCATGCCCAGCACGACGGAAGCATCAGCGTCGCATAAGTTCCTCCAGAAATCCCTGAGTTTTTGCTCCAGCATTCACTTCACTACTCAGAAACGAAAGATTCGAAACAGGGCGGTAATTGGCCGGATCACTAGGATCTAACGACGGTCTTTTTAAGAGTGGGCGGACCACTGCCTCCTTCAACCCACCCGGACAAACTCCTTGCTCAAGGGAGCAATTGATAATAGCCAACAGGTGGGGTCGTAACTCCTCCCGACATGCTTTAATAAGCCAGGAGGGGCACGGATCCAGAGGACAGGTAGTAGGTCTAACAGCAGCTAGGGCTCTGTCAACATCGCCTTCAGAGAGCAGGGAAAACTGGGCCATTCTCACAGCAATGTACTGCCATTTCTCTCTAAAGCTGCAGCAGGTCAGTTCAGAAGCAGGATTCATTTTCTTACTCAAGACCCTGAGCATAAGGTCGGAAATGGGATCTACAAGGCTATGTCATGTCACTTCACCCATAGATAGTGGGTGAAACCCATGAAGGCTTTAATTTACTCTCTTAAGTCCTATCTCAAACGAAAATAAAGTTGTGTGTTTGTAAACTAACTTCATTTGCTCAGGCTTTTATCCTATTTTATTCTTCCCCTCTTTTCCTTCTGGAGTCCTTCCTTTCCCTCTAGTTTAAATTTAGATTGTAAGTCCATTGGGGCAGAGAACTGGCTTTTATGCACATAGTATAGTTTATAATATAGTTTATAATAATGGTACTACATTTACAAAATCATTGTTTTTATTGCTATTTTTACTGTTACTGCCCTGACCTGGAGGCTGATCTTGTCAGATGTCAGAAACTAAGCAGCATCAGCCCTGGCTACTACTTGGATGGGAGATCATCAAGAAATACCAGGATTGCGAAACAGGCAGGCAAATGACCTCTGGATGCTTCTTGCCCATAAGTCTCTGCAACTTGATGGCAAAAAAGGGTAAAGGGCTTTAAGATATTTTATTAACAGATGGTGCAACATAAAAACCATAATAAATTTAAAGTAGTAGCTTAAATAATCACTTGTTTTATTTTTAGAATGGGAGGATTGCCTCTGACAAAGTTGACTATTTCCTTTACATACTCATACTCTCAAAAATTCTATTAGTTTTCATAATGCTACAAAGAACATTTTTCTCCATTTTGGTGTCCAAACGGATGTGTCCACATTATTTCAACCTCCAATGGTCTACTTTTCAAGTTTTCTGTATTCTCTGTGTAGTCTTTCCCAAACCTGCTTTTCTATGATTGATTTGGAAAGAAGTTGAAGTGCTGTAACACATCATCTGGAAAAGGTGTGCATTTTAAAAGTCTACAAGCATTGATACGATTTCCTGCCATCAGTCACTCCTGGCCCCATTTTTTCCTGCCAAATAACCAGCCAGCATTTATTTATTTACTTCATTTATACTCCTTCTTTCTTCTCAATAGGGACCCAAAGTGACTTACAAAATTCTCCCCTTTATTTTATCCTTGCAACTCTGTGAGGTAGGTTAGGCTAAGAGCATGACTGGTCCAAAGTTATCCATCCAGAAAGTTTCCATGGCAGAGTGGGCATTTAAACCTGGCTACTGGCTTAATACTCTAACCATTCCACCATCCCTGGCTGTAGTAATTACCAACCAGATTTTTAAAAATTGCCTCAAGAAGCACCCATTGCAGTGGTTCAGCATGGACAAATGCAGAGAGTTTTCTGCATTCTTATTTTCCTCTCGTATAAGTTCCTGTTTCTTCACCGGGGAGCAGGGGTTCAGTTCCATTGTGTTTTGCTCCCTACAGTGGTCAATTCAATATCACACACGTTTATGTCCAGCTTCTCCCCCTTAAAATTTAAATTGCAGATTTTTATGCCAAACATAAACTTGTATCTAATCGACCACTAGAGGGAGCAAAACATATGCAAAACAGGAAACTAACCCTCTCCTCCAAAGAAGTGAGAATTTACAAGCCAGGAAAATGAGAAAGCCTATTGACAGCTGATAGAGAAAATGCGCAGAAAACTCCTATGTGAATATTTCAGCAAATCTTTGCCCCATGGATCAAGAGGGTAGCCATTGCAACATTCATTGCATTCAAAGCCTGGTTTCCTAGTTCTAAGTTCTCTTTTCCTTACCTTTATTCTCACTGCTTCGCTTTGCTACTTTTGTCTGAAATTTATTTTGTTCAATGGTAAATGATAAAATGGTAAATAAACTTCCCAGATAGTTGAGTCTGGCAATGCACCTTTATCCATGCTGCTGTCTTGACTGAATACTTTTTTGTTGATTTCCCATTCCTGATATGACACGTTGTAGTTGCTAACAACAAAAAAGGAAGTACATTACCAATAAATAATTTTCACAGTGGAAACATCTCGAATCTGAACTGCAAAAAACCAATGCTATGGAAATAGTCTCTGTAAAGACACAAAAGGGAGGAATGGATCTGCCCACCCCCGCCCCCAGCTGAGTCACTGGGGAAACTGTACTCTTTTGTAAACAGAGAAGCACACAGTGTGTTACAGACTTTCCCTCTGTGATACACCTCTGAAGATGCCAGCCACAGATGCAGGCGAAACGTTAGGAACAAGATCCACCAGATCATGGCCACACAACCCAGAAAACCCACCAGAACCAGTGAAGGAAGGTTTTATTGGGCACCAGAGATGCCAGCTGAGGCTGGAAATTGATCTTTGCTTCCATTTTCATTAGAGATATGTTGTACACAAGCTAATTTGCTCCTCTGGTTACAGGAAGCCAAAGTAAATGAATATTTAAAGTAGCAGAATGGTATCTATCCACCTATTGTTTTTACAGTTTTTTCATTGCAGCATACCTGATCTGATTGTGGTATCGATGGTATAGGTTGACAGTTGCGGTGGGGCAGGGGAGTGGAATGCTTCAGGTTTGCTGCAGCAGATTAGACTAGGGGCAATTCCCTCCTCCTTGGCAAAGTTTGGGATTACAGATGTGATGGCAGAGTAGGGAATCTCAAACATCCAACTCAGTCACCCAGAATGGGGGGGGGGGGAGAGAAATGGAATTTAAAATGATACACAGTGAATTTTAGTTTGCAGTGCAGAGAAGGCCTAGGTCCGTGGTGGCGAACCAATTGGCCATGCTGGCAGGGGCTGATGAGAATTGTAGTCCATAACATCTGGAGTGCCAAAGGTTCGCCACCATTGGCCTAGGTGGACTATCAGTCCTTTCCAACTCAGCTTCTGTGTCTGGGGAAAACCTTAAAATTAGCAGTGGCTTGCTCCAGTATGGCCACAAGGGTGGGTGGGCCAGTGCTCTGGACACACACATTAATTATGCTGGAAAAATATTGTGTTGCAATTTCATTCTCCACACATTTACATCTGTCAATAACATATTTTCAATTGCTTCTATTTAATAAAGACTGTCCTAATTTTCTTGTCCCAGCCCCTGATAAATACCTTACTATTTGTTTTGGAGGCTAATGCCATTAAAAAGATTGTTGAATTATAATTCTTCAGGCTTCAGCTCTCTCCATGTCATGTCTCTGAGTAGAGCAGTGGATATTTTGTGTATCTACTATGCAAACATATTCATTGGAACATTAAGGCTCTATTGGGTACACACCCATTCTAGTCAGATGCTGCCAAGGCTTATTTTGACTATTGTTAATAAACAGATTTCAGAACAATTAAGGTCTTCTAGGGTATCTTTCATCCAAAGAACAAACACTTCAATGGATTTTGAAACAGTTCAGCATAGGTCTATTATAGAATCAAGGAAGCAAGTATACAACAGAAACAGTAGCGCTTTCAGTGATTTGTAATGGGAGATTGTGTTTGGATAGTAATCCTTGGTGTGCAGACAGGGGTATTATAAGCATGTCCCCATTGTCACCTGTAATAGAGACATTTAGCTTTTCCCAAAGTGATGCAATGAATATGGAACTGTGTAAAGTCACTGA
This sequence comes from Sphaerodactylus townsendi, assembly GCF_021028975.2. Classification (NCBI taxonomy): domain Eukaryota; kingdom Metazoa; phylum Chordata; class Lepidosauria; order Squamata; family Sphaerodactylidae; genus Sphaerodactylus; species Sphaerodactylus townsendi. The sequence goes on along the minus strand of NC_059425.1, from coordinate 121,597,060 downwards.
TCATATCTGAAAATACCCTGAGTGCATGTTAACTGGAGGTAAAATTGTATACTCCCAGTCGCAGCACACACATTTGGTTTTTAAAAAATGTATTGTCTGCTTTTAAAAAAACCAAAGGCCCTAAAAGGCAATTACAGCAACCCATGAACACAAGAATGTGTGGGCCACGAGTAGATGCCAGGGCCCCTCCCCCCTCCTGCTCCCAAGGGTAGGTGGCCACGACCCTATGTCCACTTCTGTTGAGAGCCAGCATGGTCTAGTGGTTAAGAACAGCAGAGGGAGGGGGCAGGGGGTGCTTGATCCCCTTATACAACCTGTGTGTATCACATGGGGGGCACATTTAGCCACCAGCCCCCCTCCCTGCCCCCAAGGCTGCCAGATCAAGGCTCTACTGGGTGGACTCGCAGCCCTGATCCCTTCCTTCCTTTCCCCCTTTGCAAAGCTGGGATGCAGCTTTGCAAAGGGGGGTGCTTAGGGAGAGGAGGAGAACTCTCTCCATCTTCACAGGCACCTTGCTGGGTTCCTCCCCTTTGTAAAGGCTGGATCCAGCCTAGCAAAGGGGGTGCTTATGGAAATTGGGATAATTCTCCCCATTTTCACAGGAACCTTTTGGCTCCACCCACCTTTGCAAAGCTGGGTTGTTTGGGGGAGGGATTTTTAAATATTTCTACAGCTTCTTCACTCTGAGAACTGTGTTCATCAAACATATAACATCTACTCAATTTTTGAGGGGGCTGATGTGAAATGGAGAAGTTCTGTCAACACCAAAAGTTGAATTAATAAAATTTTTGGCAGTATTGAGCATGGGTCCACTTCCCCCATCTTTCTGTTGACGTGTGCAACTACAGGGAAGAGCAGAACAAACTTCAACCACATGGCTCATATCATTCAGTTAAATAATTTTGCACACATGGGGTTTAGCTCTCACTTTTCATATATTTTCCCTATTCATCTAACTAAAATAGATTTAGGATAGATCTCCACTTACAAACATATCAGTTTTATTCCGTCACTGAATTCCAGGTACATGCATCTGGGTTGAATGGGTTTGCTGAGACCTGTCCACTAGAGATCCTGAACCTGCTCCATCATAGAACTATAGTTTCCTGAATTTCCCAGGAAGAAGGAACTGCAATTTAGGTATAATTTAGGAAACCAGGTGAAAATGGTAGGAAAGGTGAAAGCCATCAAGTCCAGGACTGAGTAGAAGAGGGGAGGGCAATGGAGATTATCATGTGCTGTCAATTTATAGATTGGTAGAGACACATAGAAGTTTCAGGATTGCATGTAATGTTGTTATAACCTTTTCAAATGTATTTTCACTTCATATTTTGTTCCTATGCTATAACTTTGGTTTTCTTTTTATTACAGAAGAATTTAAAAGAATACATGAGGAGAAACTGTCAATTGAAGCCAGAGGGGAAATATAAGAATTTCCACAAAAATCTGCTTGGAGGGATCTGATGAGCATTTAGGATAAATTTAAAAATAATTAAATTAAAATAAAATGTAAAAGAGAGAGAGATGTGCTTAATGCAAGCCATATTTTGTTTCCAATAGTGTTTCCAAACATGAAATCCAACCCTTCTCTTCCATGAGCAAACACAATAGAAATCTAATCCAATTAATGCAGCACACTCCAAACCCTATTGTTTGAGCGACCAGTAAATAGACAGAAATGGAGGGTTTTTGCAATAAGCTCTTTGTCTAGCCATAAATCGTCACAGAAGCCATTAAAAGGAGTCCTTGGATCTTGTCCTCACTTTGTACTATGCGTGAATCTTATTCATGTGAGACAGAATGGAAATATCAGCCACGAGCAATTTTCTATGCATTTATTTGATAGCACTGAGTGTTCACTGTTTCTAAATGATTTAATAAGAACTATCCCATGCAATAAATCCTGGATACTGTTTAAGGCCGTTTCCCCACTCACCTTTTGTGCACGCTACTCGCGGCAAGTAACACAGGGTCCCGCTGCACTCCCCACTACAAACGTGGCGACAATGCAGCCACGCCAATTCTGCCGCTCCCCCTTCCCCCATAATCTCGCCCAGCAGCAGCAGCCAATCAGGATAGCCTCTGAGCTCAATGCATGTACCAAAGCCTCAGAGTGGGGATTCCTGGTGGCTGCTGCCTGAGCAATGTTTGAGGGGCAGAAGCTGCAGTGGGGAGCATGACCCCACACCCAAAATGTCCCGCAGCAAACAACCCAGGTGCGTATCTCCTTTTTTAAAGTGGGGAATCGCCCTAAGACTCAAATTAAAAGTTGTCTATTGGCAGTTTCATGATTCAGTGTTCCAAGCTACAATAACTTGCTGTATGCAGACATGTTGTTTCTGTTACCCCTTAAATTTATATTGGTTAATTTGAGAATAGTTGATCAGACTTAATCAAAGATTTCTGCTGGGCTTACTAGAGGTGGGAATTTCCTAAGATTAGACCTGAACAACACCCAATTGTATATAAAGTAAATGTTCCAAATCAGAACAGAATTTGTCCTCACATTCAGAAAACTTCCCATCTCATTTTACTTCTGGCCATTTGCATTCAAGGTACATTTTCCTGAGAAACAGTAGGTGGGAGGAACAGCAAGAGGAGGGAGTGACTTAGCAGATAGGTGGCTTATTAAGTGCCTGACAGTCCAATCAGAATCAATAGCTAACCTTTCTGCCAATGAACACCCCAGCTGGCATTTCTCTTCATTTTCTGATGATCACTACATTATCTCACTGGCTTTGGAAACGGTGCTCTGTATAAGCCAGTGATGGCAAACCTTTTAGAAACCGAGAGCCCAAACTGCAACCCAAAACCCACTTATTTATTGCTAAGTGAGACACTTTAACCTGAATACTGAGGTTTTAGTTGAGAAAAAACAACTCATACATGAAGCAGTTCAGACCCTCTCATAAAACCTTTCCTCACCCCCACCCGACCCACAGAGAAAGGCATCTGCTTCAGGGGGCAAAGGCGCCACTGAAGCTCCTCAACTGCCCGTCCACTCGGCCTCTCTTCAAGCCTCCGAGAACCAGAGCAGCCCTGGGGTGGGGGGAAGCCAGGCCAGCCCCACCCCCCATCAGCCTATTTACCAGTGGCCTCCTTCACTCCCCACTCTGTAGGCTTCAGACTCCGGCTCTTGGTTCTGAGGGACGGACATGGTGTGAGAGGCTCCCTTGGCTGCAGTCTCCCCTGGCTGCTCTCATCATGCTTTGCAAGCCGTCAGGTCCTGCACCGCACCTGTGCACACTGGAAGGGGACAGCCTGGCCCTGTGTCCCTCTGGCTTTCTAGTAGTGAACTCTGTGCTGCGGCAATGGCGCAAGTGTCCACAGAGAGGGCTCTGAGTGCCCCTTCTGGCACATGTGCCATAGGTTTGAGACCACTGGTATAAGCATTGGTCCTGTGTTTTCATGGACTATTTAATTCTCTGAGAGAATGAGTTACTTTGGTAGCCAACATGGTGTAGTGGTTAAGAGCAGTGGACTCTAATCTGGAGTGGTTGGTTCTCCACACCTCCACATGAGTAGTGAACTCTTAGGCGGATTCCGCATGGGCCAAAAACAGTGGTGTGAAAACAGTGTGAAAATGGTGCAAAATGGTTTAAAACAGCGTAATAGGGTTTACACCATTTTCACATTGCTGTTTTTGGCCCATGCAGAATCTGTCTTATCTGGTCAACTGGATTTGTTTCCCTAACCCTACACATGAAGTCTGCTGGGTGACCTTGGGCTAGTTACAGTTCCCTCTGAACTCTCTCAGTCCCACCTACAAGGTGTCTGCTGTGGGGAAAGGAAGAGACTTTGAGTCACTTTGAGACTCCTTACAGGAGAGAAAGGTGAAGTATAGATCCAAACCTCTGATGGGAAATGATTCCTAGCTGTTTCTCCCCACCTGGCATCCAACTAGGATGAAATTCTCAGGATTATTCCCAAGGGATACTCCCAGACAAATTTCAGATTGGAAAAAGAATCCTGCTTCTGTAAGGAGTTAAAATTCTTGTTTTCATTGTGGGTGCAGGGAGTTGTTCAACAACCCAAGAAAGCTGGCAGTCTAAGTATAAAATGCTGTTGGGCAGCTGCTGCAAGAATAAGGGGCCATCTCTGTGCATGATTGGCAGAGAAAACATAATCTGGAGACAGTGTTGCTCACAGAGACATCGCCCAATCTTTCTGCTTACTCTGTAATATTGGAATGTGAAGTTTTCCTCCTTTTCTTTCTCCTGGGGGCAGATCTACATGTGACAGGCCGTTACATGAACCTTTAACTTGTGCTGGTGACCATTTTTAATTGGGTGGAATTATGCCCACTGCAGTGCTGTAATTTCATTGTGCTACTAACTGCTGTACTCAAGATGGCAAGGAGAAGGATAACTGTGGTAACATTTGCCTCTCTCTCTCCACTTCCACAGTTCTGCCACACTTCCTCTTGTTACCAAGGACAAATAAACTGTTTGCATCTGTCTGCCTAATCTAGTGCCAACACTTCTTATCAAGGATTGGGGTGGGTGGGGGAAATATAGCATTCATCTCTACCTCCCAATCTGGAGCACAGCTTTATGCCAGCATAGGCAAGTAAAATAGTTCACCTTTTGCCTAGTAGGCACAGCACCAGAGAAGAGAATCACAAGCAAACTAGTTTCTGCACACAAAGAAACAAACCAAAGCCCTTTCTGACCCAGCCATGGGTTTCATGTAAATTAATGCCATTCTCTTCAGTGTCAAGTATGATGTATAACTCAAAGAGGCATTCACTGGAAAATGTTTCTATCAGCTACTTATTCACTGAATCACACTCTCCATTCTGTCAATTTTATCTCACCCTCATTCCAAAGTACTCAGGATATCATATATGGTTTTCTTTGTACATGGGTCTCCAATCCTCCATTTTGGGTTAGTTGAGAGCTAGTGATGAGCCCAAGGTCACCCAGGGACTTCATTAGCCAAATGGGGATTTGAACCAGATGGTCCTAGACTGGCACTCTACCTACTATACAAAGTTGTCCCTGTCAAATTACAGACTTTTTTTTAACCTCTGCCTTGCCCTTCTTGAATTCTAAGCCAGATGGCCAGGCAGCAGAATACTGGCAAACTCCAAAGATTTCTAAATATTATTTATATCCTGTTTTTCACTCAAAATGGTGGCTGAATATGGCTTACAATACTGTTCTCTTCACGTCCATTTTATCCTTACAACCACAACCCTGTGAGGTAGGTAAGACTGAGAGAGACAGCATGGCTCAATGTTACCCAGTGAGCTTCCATGGCAGAGTGGGAATTTGAATTTCAGATTACCATCTCCTAATCTGAAACAACTGATTCCTGCTAATTTTTAAATCATTATAGCCATGCATACCAATAGAAGTTTTTTTTGTCTGGGTTTAATTACCACAATGCACATTCAAAACATGGATGTTTTTCAGCTATGAATTGAGACTTCCATAATACTTTGTTGAGGTAACTGTTCAAAGCATGCCTACTTTAAATTCACCTACCACTCTTTCCATGGCAAACAAATCCACTTTTAGCACAATTTTAATTTTGCTTCCCTGCCAGAGCGGGACAGATTTGCCAGTGGGCACACCTCTTCCCTCAGCCTGCAGCCAGCCTGGCTAGTCTTACCCCCCCCCCCCACTCCTTCATGCTGCTTTGTACACTTCTCCCTCACTCTCCTCCCTGTTGCCAACTACTTCCCGCTTCTTGTCCTGCTGTATCATTTCTATTGCCCATGGCCTCCCTGCTCCTGCATATTTTTAGATCTTTAGATTAAAAACATTTTAAAAAACCATATCAATAGATCAATAAATTGATGTTAACATTAAAAAAGTGTAAAATGATAAGACTTGTTGATCAGTCGAAACACCCGATTTGCCCCTGCATTTGATCAACAAATTAGGATGTCTCCAACCTCGTACTTTTATACACCAGCAATCAGTGATTCCAGTTCACATCGGGACAAGCCCATTGGTCTTAACACTGGGGTTTACAGCACTTTGGGAAATGGACAATCGTGAACCTGGGGAGCTTAGCAAATGGCAGCTCATGTTGTCCTTTTGCGGTTTTGCAGTTTGCATGCTGCCATTACTCCCACCTCATATCAGGCCATGAGAGACAATCAGTGTTTGGGCAAAGTGTACGGATGACATATTTAAGACTTTTCTTTAATAGTTTGCCTTTTTATGTCAATCTAATTGGTAGACTGATATATCGATCTATTGATAAGATTAAAGATACAAAATAAACGATTACATTAAAAATTAAAGCACGCATGCCCAATAGAGAATCTGCAAAACATTGCCTCCCCTAGATGTAAGTGTAACCTATTTATCCTTGGCCACATCAATCTCCATTGGAGACCTAGGAAATAATATATGACAGCACCCTGTGGCTTACCAAACAAATATGAAATTGCTTGAACAAATTAACAAACTTTTAATCTTTAACACAACTTTCTATCATTTAAGGATAAATAATAGTGAACATATAATGAACATATATATATATATGCAGCACAACTCAATTGAACAAAATCTTCAGTGCTTTTAAAGAAAAAAAACACTCAGAACAGTAGCCACCACTAACAATGTCCAATAATGAAAGATAGAAATAAAGTCCAACTATTAATAAAGCAGGGCTTCTTTCTCTCATCTGGCCTTCTGCATCTGATGTAGCTGCTGCAGGTCTTTCTTCAGTTTGGACCTGTAAAAAATAAGTAATTCCCTCAATTGAGCTGTAGGCCTTCCTTCTACTGCAGGCCAGATCAACTAAGGAGGGTTACATAATTAACAACCTAATACACCCTTCCATTACATTGGGAATATTCTAATATATTTTTCTTTCTTATTGGGCCCAACACATACCTGTAAAAAATAAGTAATTCCCTCAATTGAGCTGTAGGCCTTCCTTCTACTGCAGGCCAGATCAACTGAGGAGGGTGGAGCTCTTGCAGTTGGTAATAAGTAAGCAAGCTTACCAACTGCACATGCTCAGTGAGCTCTTATCCCCTGGGCCCTAAGATCCAAACAAAACAAAAAGTCTAAAATGGCATGGGTTACATAAGCAAAAAAGTTGATGGGTAATGCCTGCCCCACTACAAAGAGGGCAGTGGGTAATAATGCCGAATATGGCCTGAAACAAAGACTCCCCAGCCAATTCTCTTTGAAGTCACAGGAACCTTGCAGTGCTTAATTGGCCACTGATTCCCCTTGTTGTTGCAGGTACCCTCATGTTACTCCTCAGGGTCTCCTATCTCCCCTGATGGAAGGATTCCTGTTAGCAGAGTGTTACTTCTCTACCTCCCCATTCTTGCTGCTGTCTAAAATGCCCCATAACATACTAATTTGTGGAGGAGAAGAGATTTCCAGGAGCTGCATCAGGGAGTTAGAAATCTGCTATGGGAGGTAGCTGCAAAAACTGACACCCCATCCTTGCTGCACATGCAGAAATGACTGGTGGGATCCAGTCCAGCAGTATTTATATTGTAAACTCATAAATATATATAAAGTCATAAATATATATTTTACTTGAAAGTATGAGAACATAATGTTTTTAACTTAATGCAAGCTTGATTCTTAACAGGATAGATTGAAGCTGTTCCAACATTCCAACCTGAACCTGTTGCTGCTTTTAAAAACTGTGGAGAAATACATGTTACTTTGTAGGTTGGACCATAAAAAATCTCGCCAGGATAGCATCTGTTTCCAAAATCTAGAACTTTTCTGGGACCATATGAAGGTATCTGTAATCCACGTCCCCATTCAGGACCACTCAGTCCTGAATACAAGTTCTTCTCTTGAATTTTAGGGGGGTTACCATAGTTTAAAAATACAACACTGTCAGGTTCCATAAGGACTAGGATAAGTCATGGACTGTAATATCCTCCAGTGCTCCTTTTTGTAGGTCTTAGCCCTGGAAGAGCCTCAGATTACAGTCAGGAAGTGGTTTTGACTTTCAACTTGATAACATTATAGGAGAAAGAAGGTTTTGTGATAGAGAAGATTTAAACTAAAATGGCATTTGAAATGTCAGAATTTTTAAATAAACAGTTACACAGCAAAGGGACGGAGTTTGGGGCTGTAGTGCTCTCCCATGTTTCTCTTTATAGAGGTCTCACATCAGAAAGAGACTGTGGTATAGGGCGGCAATAAATGCAATAAAATAGAAAGAGGAGGGGGTTGACTTCACTGTGATCATCCTCTCTGTCCTGCCAGTTGCCTCTCCCATTGCTTTGTGCCTTTCCCTGGGCTGACCTCATAAAAATGTCCTGAGTGTGGTCTAAGCCCATCTTCCCCCAATGCCCTCTCTTCAGGGGCCTGCTCCTGGAGAATGAAGGGAACCTTGGCAAATGGCCTCCTTGGCCAAGCCTTCTGTTTTCCTGCCCTCTCCTCCCCTGAGGTTTTAAGAGACTGCTCCATCTACCTGCCCAGGTCCCAGATGCTGCTGGCCTCCCTGTTTGGCCTGTTTCTGGATGTAACCTATTGCTTGATTCTGCTAAGTTCTAAGGCCGCTGCTGGGTGCTTTCTGGGCATGACCTTTCCTTTATTCCCTTCACTATCACCTTCAGCTGGGTTGCCTGCTTAGCTGTGTCTGAGCAAGGAAAACCCTGCTGCCATCTCTTCTAAAGCAGGTGAGTGCAGCAGTGGGTAAAAGAGAGAGAACAGAACACCAGTATATATCAATGCACAAGGAAAAATCCCCACATTATAGTATGTAAGTGTGTGTGTGTGTGTATGTTTTTGTTTCCAATCACATATGTAGATGGAAAGAGGCTTTTACAGTAACAATGCAAACATACATTACATATTCTTACCATATATGAAATCGACAGTAAGTGTGATCAGCGAAGTAATTTCTTCATAGCTAGTCTGTATATTTGATATGGGGTGGGGATTCGCTGCTTGTGAAATATTTGAAGCTTCAAGCCTCCAAGCTGCCATCAGGAATGAAGTGGTAACATAGAAAAACTGTGACTGAATTAGTATGTTGTAAGTTAAGCCCCTTCCCATTTTGGGAGGATCTTGGCCTTTCTGTTCTTCCAAAACAGCTGTAGAATAAAACAGCCACCTCTACCCATTTTATTCATCATTAATGCACTAGATAATAAAGTTGTGAGTTTCCCTCAAGTAGGTTAGTACGTGAAGAGTGGACGGCAAGATGGAAAAAGATTCTAGGATAAAAGAGCTACCTCTGAGTTTGTGACTGGCACATGATGTGGGAATACCTAGCACTGAAACATCAAGAGCAATTTTGGCATGAAGCATTACTGACATAGGCTTAGGTAATGACCTTACTCTGTACCAGCCACAGGAACTGACAAGCAGCAGCACATCCAGTTGAAGAAAGTTCTAATGTTCCTTCTTTTGGAATCCTGAGATCCTCCGTGTACATTCGAAACCTTGCTGACATACAAGCGTCAAGTGTAGCAATATTGGGTCATGAGTTTGGCAAGGAGGGTGTACTACTCTACTACGCTCTTGAACTTCATTTTCAGTTAACAGATTGTCTCAGCACCATGTTTGGACCTGCTTATGAGAAAATTTTCAAGTGAAGGGGGAAAACATGCCCACATGAGGCAGGAATTAAGACCATTTGTGAAGTATTAGCATAGGCCAGGAACAATGAAACAGCCTGAGGTAGAGATTTCACAATTCTGGGCCTTTCCCCACTTACCTTAAGCCCTGCGCTACTCTCCTCAAGTAGCGCGGGGTCCCCCGGCACTCCCCACGACAGGGGCGGCGACAGCGCAGCTGCTCCAACGCTGCCGCTGTCGTACCCCCTCACCGTGCGGCATCCCTGGTGCTGGAGAAAACAGTGCCTTTTGAAAACGCCCGAGCGCACGCCAGGGATGCCGCGCGCTGAGAGCAGCGCGCGGCATAGGGAGGATCCTGGTGAGTGAGGAAACGCCCATAGTTAGAGGCTTTTCAGTTCCCTGGCCCCCAACCTTCATAAGCCATTTTGGAAGCATCAGCTGACTAGCAGCAAGCTGGTTGCATGACAATTGCACAACAAATTATTGATGGCAACAGAGAATTGCATAATACTGAGAGTAAGAATGCCAAATATATTGTTTGAACAAATCTTCATGTGTGAAGACGTAAACTGAGAGGAGGTAGAACTGTGAGCCATGACATCATACGACTAGTTTTTCTCCGTTACCTTATACACTGAAGTCACAATCAGGGCGTAAATTATGCATATGGTCTGTTCTAGATGTCAAAGTTTACAAATTGAAAGCATGACTCATTGAGATTAGGATATGCTGTAGCACTATATCAGTTGTGTTTTCAATTGAATCCCTTTTTGAACTAATAGCTTGATTATTAAAGATTCTTGTAAGGTTTCGGTTCAAATGAAATTCCCTAGATTCTGTTCTTGATAAGGGGAGAACAACATCTTAAGTCAGGCATTGGTTCAGTGTGGTTCCCTGCTTATAACCTCTGGTCCTTTGTCCCAGTTCTAGTACTTCATGTTATTGCTTGCTGTGCCTTGATTTCCTGGTGCTGTGCTTTATGCATTTCCTGTACATATGAAGTTCCTTCTGGGTTCAGATGGTACATAGCCCTTTGTTGCTATGGATTTAAAAATCCACAGTGTAGAATATGAACACGAAACATATACTCAGCTGTTTATCCTATTGTGCTGCTAGTACACTCCCCTACAAAACAGAAAAGAATCTTGATGCCTCGCGTGGATGCGAAAGCAGCAACCACTGTGCTTGTAAACAACTGCCCCCTTCAAAATATAGGAACAAGAGCCAGGATCAAAATAGCTGTTTTAGACATGCCCAAACACTTTCACATGGCCAGTGGGATTTTTTTCCCTCTTTTACTGTTTTTTCCTGAAATATAGCCCCAATCCTATGCCAGATCACAAACTGCTTCTGAATGTTACCTCAGTTTTTAAAGTGATGCTATGCAGCCTCAGGAGGTAAGCTGCTATTTGAGAAAAACATGCTCAAATGCACATGGAACGAATTACATTGTAAAGGTGTCTACTGCTCAATAAGTACATATGGATAAAATAAGGTAAATACTTTTTTTAAAAGGACAATTCCAAAGACATCTGGAGTGGAGCCTTCATAACAGATAGGCTATGCTTCATACCCAGAAAACATTCAGGACATCTCACAGAAATATGCCCTCATTTGCCAACATGGAGGATGTATTAAAATCTACTAGAGTTACTGGATCTCGTTATTCCAAATGGTGACTTTTATAATCGCAGTAATGTCTTGGCACTGTTTCATAGCAGCTCAAGTATTGTATCACACTACAAGAGGTGTTTCTGAATTCTCACCTTGCCCCAGTTAGATTTATATTGCTCAGCAGTCCTCTAGCATGGCAGTGACATCATTGAAGTAAATTTATCCTGTGTTAGCTTTGTCAAGCATGGTTTGTTGTCTCTCTCAGCTGCTTTTAAATGCAAGGATATACAACAATGGAAATTTGGCTGAGAAAACAGAATGTCTGATGTACAGCCCAATTTTCAGTAACAAATAAGGGGCGCATGTGATGCGGAAAAATTACACTTTTGTGGATATGAATTTCTGCAGTCTGTAGAGGCACTGAGAATAGAACCCTGCATGTTATGGTCCAATTAGAGGTTCCATTTCACGATGTCAGGAACTGCTGGTTTTAAAAATGTTTACCTCAGATGCATTTATATATGCAAAGGATCAGTGCACTCTGATTTGACAGTGTGTTGAGTGTCACACTAAATCAAGAGGAAATTTATTGAATGTTTCAAGCCACACAATCTTCCAGCCTCAACTTTCTATTCATCAAATGGAAATTACGATAACCTGCTTTCAAAATGGGCCATTTAGGCCAAATGAAAACTAAATAATATAGAGGCCACATTTATGTCTGCTTACTACCGTATTACCTGTCTGGGGTTACATGATTCTTCCTAACCATCACAATCATGCCATACAGACTTTCTTAATCCCATTCAAATAAGCCCATGGAAGACAGCATGAAGGCTAATCATCTTGCCAAGAGTGCCATATATCTAAACTTGTTCAAGCTACTCCTCAGGGCTTCTGCACCAGGTCTTGAGTGCTTTGCTGAATCAGCAACTGCTTCTTCTTCCAGCCATCTCAAAAGAACCTTCCAGAGCCATGGTGCTCAGACCTCAAGCAAGAATGCCTTTCCTTTGGTCAGCCCCCTTTATCTCATCTGCTCATTAAGCCTCCTCCCAGTTTGTTTAGCTGTGGCCAGAATGTGCTAGTTATCTCAGGATACCTTGCAATTCACTTTCCCTCTATTCCATGGAGCCCAACAGCTAGATATCTCTTCACGCTAGCAACAGACAGGAAGCCAGGTGACTTTTAGATTGGTATCAAGGCCATCAGCTGAATGCCATGTGATGAAGATCCCACAACTCCCCTTCCCAGAATGTGTCACAACATGGAGAGAAAAAATGCCGTGGCTGATCCATCACAAGATCAGAGTCAAAGCTGAAACAATCTAAACTTTTATTGAGGAGCAACTGGAGAGTAAACTAATAGCATTATAACCTTGTTTATTCACACAGGGTTTCCTCCCCTTTGAAAGCTGAATTTCAGGCAGACAAGGGGTGAAGCTTTTACTATCAACGTATCTCCATGCTGGATACAGCTGAATTTGTAATAATGGTGACCATTATGCATTCTGAAAAGGCAATGCTACATTATAAAAGTGGCAATTTGGAAAAAAAAGAGGAAACTGTGGTATGTGAAAATCATATTTTAAAAACATATGAATTTACTTTACCTTTCTGGAGCGATATGTCATTCAAACAGAGATTTCAAGATTAAGTGAAAATCCCTGCAGAACAATATTCCCAGATGAAAAAAACCCCAAAACCTTTTCTTTTCCTCTCTTGTCCTAATTCAAAGCACTTAAAAGAAGCATAAAATGTGTGTTAACGTGGTTTTTGAGCACAAGTGGGAAAATCATGACAATATAGTCTTGGATACCATCTAGATTTATGTGGGCATAAGAAGGGATGTGAGTTTAACTAAATCCTCCTCTCACAGGAGATTTCCATTGATTCCCAAGCTATTCTAACATTTGGGAGAGGACACTTTGGGCTGCTGGGGAAGGAGAGAACGGATGAAACTCCCCGATGAGCTCTTGACAATCTAGAGAGGATTCAACCCATTATTCCACCTCCCCCCATTTAAGTGATGATTAAAAAGCCCAAAGCTGAAACAAGTTAGCCCTTCACAGCTTGTAAAACTCCTAGAAATGCCATTAATAGTTCTTCTGTTCTATGCAACTCATATTTTCATCACAGGCCAACATTTATCAATGTTCTATTATAAAGGGGTTAGACTTCAACTTTTTATTATTATTACAAATGTATAGTATTTTTATTAAAAATTCACACTGAAGCAATTCAATTTAATTACAACCTAGAATAAAAAATATACACAAAGAATGAAAGCATAACAGTCTTCCAAGAGCAATATGATGACATATTAAAAACAGTAGATGCAAAACCTATTTGTCTGGTTGCTTCTCATAACCAGTTACTGAGCACAACTACCGTTGCTCCAACAGGTCAAATGAAGAGGTGATTAGATGGTGGCAGGAACTAGGAAGCCAGACTTCCCCCACCCCTCACTTACGGAGCAAGTTGGGTAGTTAACATCAGATGCAAACCTTTTACTCTTGCACCACCAATACAACCATCTGATTCAAGTTGACTAACCTTTCTGACCTCCACAAATCAAAACATGGGGCAGGAAGGAATGTATGAGGACTCAGTATGCTGATTTCATTGGGGATAGAGTTACACTTAAAATGTAGTTATTCCATCTCAAATATCCCTTCAAACGTAAACAAAATAGAAAACAAATCTGCATTAGGAAAGTTTGCATGGTGTTTTGCAAACCCTATCAGTCACCATAGAATACACTGTTTCACATGGGTTACCACTGACCAAATGAAACAGCATATGAGAGGGTGCAGAACTAGGTAACCAAAAACCTCTACAATAATGGAATATGACTATGTGAAATTATATCAAAAAGAAAAGTCAGCCACACTTCCACGAATAGATAATGTGAGAAAATGCAATCTAAACAATTCAAAAAGTACACTAAATTACAGATATAAAACATTATTTAAACTGCTGTTAAAAAGGGACATCTTCAGTCCACATTGTGTAATACTTTTTAGTGTCTACACAAGACAGATTTCTTTAAAAAAATTAAATAGTATTAATTTACTGCTAAATATTTAGGAGATAACAGTGCATTAATGACTTTTTCCCCATAAAGCAATACACATCGTTCCGGTGTGGCAAAATGTTGAGATTACACATGGTCTTATGTACAATGCTTACTTTATCCTACTACAATTACCTTTGCTTAATGTTGCTTAAGTACCATCACTGAAGATTATGAAGGGAAACTAGAGCATATTATGTTTATATAAAATATTATACATAATCAAATACTTCAAGCTTCCACCTGCCCAGCCTCAGGATGCCCTCCCATCTTCCTTACCCACCCCCCCACCCCCGCCCCAGCCCCCACCAAAGATACAGTGTCACAGATACAGTGCAGGACTTGCAGTTTTCACAAGATTCTTCCTTCATTATGCAGCCTATGCTATAATAGATTTCATCTATATTGTGCTAAGCCTATTTCTCTTGCTTCTTTAAAAAAAACATGAAGAGAAACAATGTCAAATGGAGTCAACCAACCACTGCCTCCCACAGTAGCAAGAATGACATCAGCATTCACTTTGTGGAGTCAGCGTGACAGAAAAAAGAGACTGCAAACGATATTAAAGCTGCCTACACAAGTCAGAATTAGTTAGCAGAGCTGCATGCTTATGAAAATCTGTGGGTCCTCCTGTGTTTCCATAACATACAACATATGATTAACTTTACATGAAACAGTTTTGATTCACAAAAATTCCCCTGAAACAAAGCTACCTCAGCTTGGCTCACTTAGCCCTGCAATACACAAGATGCTTATCTTATTATACACATATAGCTCATCATAAAAGGCCCAAAAGCTAAAATACAAATAGGGAAAGAGTGCAGTAAACATTTTAAAAATGTAAACCTATACTTTCATCTAGTCCCCTGTCAATGCTTATTTGGAAGGCCATTTTGTGTGCACAGACACTGCAGGGAAATGGAGCATCGCAAGCAATTTATTTCCAGCTAAAATGCACACAACTTGTCGCTACAGACAATAATCATGGCCATCATTCTAGGGAATTGGAAGCTCATGGAAATAAAGCACATTTAAACACAGGTTTAAATACTCCATGCAGGGGAACTGACATTTGGACAGAGCTTACCAAAGCACAGGACAGCCCACCAAAGAGAGGCTCAACTAAGCATGCTTAAATCCCAGTGACAACATAACTGCAATCTGGTGTATTTAGCTGGATGATGGATTACAAGTAACAGTGAACTGGGGGACAGAGCCACAGAAGGAGAAAACAAAAACCAGTCAAAATATAAGTCAATGTTTAAGCTGCTACCCTATATTGACCTCAGGTTCAGAAAAACCACAGATGATAAACTTGTAACATGGAGCTGCAGGAGTTTGACTGGAAGTTTGTACAAAACTAACTTGAGTTCCATCCAGCAGAAGTATTTCAGACATACAATGTATTTCAAGGACTAAAACTGAACAAAAATATTCAAGGGGTTAGTTTTACCTTAAATAGAATTTCTTTTATTTTCTCCCTCCGTTCTGTACATCCTCTGATCTTTTGGCTCTCTCCAGGAAGCCATCTGGTGCCAATGGCAAAATGAACAGTGCCTGTGACTAATATGGCCAATCTTACCCTGGAGTTGCTCTTTAAAGTGGACTGGGAACATACGCTATGATACCTTTACTACTCTAGGGATTAAAGAAAGTTTGCCCTCCAAGTAAACCGGCCTACCATTTTGCTAGTTACTAATGTAATCTTAGTGCAAAATATTCAGTATTTTTGTCTATGAGTCTACTGTCAATTCAAAACTAAACACAGCAGGTGGCATAAGCTCATTCTTTACAGAGTAAATACCCACAAATGTTTACATAAGTAACTATCTCCTTCCTGTATCTCTTTTCTTAAAAGTACTGGATGTTGCTTATATACCTTCTCCTTTAGTGCAATGAAGTCAAGACTGTGCATACTCTGCAGTGGGGGAAAAAACTCTCCAACAAACTAATCCAAATTTTGCATGGAGGAAGAATATGGCTGCTAACAACTGGCATGGCGGGTAGGGAGGTAGAATATCCTGCTCCTTTGACAGAAGCTTAATGAGTTATTATTTACCTCCACGAAAAGTTTAAACTGGCGATCTCCCCACATTAAATCTCCATTAAAGGTGCAAGACATTTGTCTCCATGGCAACCCTAAGGGAAACTGATTTCTGAAACCTTTATAAATACTGTAAATTAGAACAATTTGTATTCTACTTTTCCTAGTCACTGTGAGAAAAAGCAGTTTCTGGTAAGTGAAGATCAGCCAACCTAAAAATGCTGTTTAGCTCCATTGTCTAACCTTCAGAAGATCCACTATACACCACTTATAAACTTTCAAGCTTATTAGCATTACCTTAATGGTGAAAAGCTACCCTTTGGGGGGGGGGGGTGTTCAGATTTATAACATGTTGAATTCTGTGCTGAACTGCAGAATACACACAGCCCAGAATAAAGTTATGATTCTGAACCTCTGAGAAAAAGGTAACTGCCTCAAGTTGCATGTTTCCTGTGATCACAAAATGTAGACAATGATCTGCCCGTTCACATGCTCATGAGCTCTGGAATTTCCTTTGCTAGGAGACTGTCCAGTACACCAACATTCCTTCAGTATCATCACAATGTTCATACCTCAGGAAAAAATAAACAACTCCGTATAGCCAGTTTTACCTGGCATAACCAATCTGGGTTAACTATAGAAGTAGCAAGGCAATATAATATGCATTTTATACATGAGAAGCCTAAACATCAAGTCACTGTTCAATAAATTCTCTTTAAATCTTTGATCTGTCAGAACAATGAATAGCCCCCACAAGCTGTCAAGATTCATGGCTGCAAACTATCTTGCAAGTAGGCTACTGCTTCCAAAGGCTCATGCTACAATATAACTGTTCATCTCTTAAGGTGCCACAGCACTTTTTGACTTTTTTGCTGCAAGTTTCAGGAATATCAAAACTCAAAAGGAAGGCTGCATCAAAAGATCCCCCCCTCCACACACACACCCAAAATAGCAGCAGTTTCTTTATTTGCCCTTTTCCCCACTTATGCCAAAGTCCTAGGACAGAGTTCCAAAATACAGATAACTGCTAGAGAAGACAGCATAGTACACTGATTTTCTATGGGAGCCAAAACAATATTTGCTTTCACTTTTCTGTCAGACCAGGTTAAAGTCAACCCAACCCATGGAACAAAATGGCCAATGGTCTATGGGATTTCATCTAAAAGATAAAACTAACATTCATAACCTTCTGGTTTTGGTGTTCTGTCCAAACATAGAACATGCAATAGTTGCTGCAGAGACTTGGGTTGTATATTTTTTCTTTTCTTTTTTTTTTAAAGACTTCATCTGAAAACTAGACTAATAAAAAAAGAGAATAATAAAATACTCTGGAACAGTAAAATTTGCTGTTCTTGACATCCATGATCAAAACAGTAATATCCTGTGAAAACAACATAGTGCTTTTAAAAGGTGCATTATACCTGTATAGCTAAAACGGGTTTGCCTAGTAAAAAACTAACTATATACAAGCTTGAAAAGCCTGGGAATTCAAGATTTCAAAAACTTTAAAACTCTGGTAAAGGGATTTGAAAAAAGAAAGATTTATGACAATTACTAAAACACAAGAAAGGTGCAGGAATCCTTCAAAAATTCCACAAGATAAAGATGATTAAGTGCTGGATTCAGATCAGACGGTTTCATTCGAGTAACCACAATGGAACACATGCGAGAGCAAGCTGAGGGGAAACTTCACAAGAATCTCCTTTATGGCAATAAGGGATAGGAATTGTCTCTTGTCTGAAAACAATTAGTAAATAAAAGTTTTCCTTTTACAACTGCAATTTTAAAATCTGTATCACAGTTTGCTTTTTTGGTTCTTCTCACTGTTTATGAACTTCATATTGCTGGAGTCCTTTGACTGTCCATTTCTTTCTAACGATGTCTATGAGGCCTCTTCAGTACCGGTGAGACTGGTGAGATTGATGGTACTGAGAGCTTTGCTGAGATGATGTAGAATAGCCCATTGTACTCTGGGACTGAGAAGATCCCTGAATGTTGCTTTGGTAATTCAGGCGTGAACTGGAGTGCTAAGGAAGAAAAAAAAGAAGGGAACATTTTGCTGGACTGGCACAGAAACTTCCAAAGAGGCTGACTGGCTATCGTTGAAGTTAACTATTCCTGAATGTTGATCAAACAGCAAATTCTTCAGAGATCTGAAGCCCTGTGATTAGGGCATTCCCACCCTAAAGAGCCAACAGCTCCAAATTACTCCAGGCACAAACAGGTACTGTGTCCCATGGTAGTGAGCGTCTAAGAAACAGATTTAAAAGGAGCCCAGTCATAACTTATCTAAATAGTTCCAATGATTCTGCATCAGAGCCATATTTGCCTAGGGATATGGGGTACCCCATGTCCTTGGGCACCCCCATTTGGTCACGTGGGGGGGGGCGCAAAAATTTCAGGTTTGTGTTTTGTATTTTTTTAGTGTTTTTTCACTTTTTGGACGGCAGGGGGTGCAGTTTTTAGGCTAGCGGCACCAAAATTTCAGGGTATCATCAGGTGACGCTTCTGATGATACCAGCTAAGTTTGGTGAATATTGGTTCAGGGGGTACAATGTTATGGACCCCCAAAAGGGGCGCCCCATTCCCCATTGTTTCCAATGGGAACTAGTAGTAGATGGGGCTACCCTTTTGAGGGTCCATATCTTTGGACCCCCTAAACCAAACTTCATTAAACCTGGGTTGTATCATCAGGATAGTCTCATGGGATGGCTGCTATTGAACAGTAGCAAGCCAGACCTATGTGAGCAACTCAAGTCTTGTGACACAAGTCACCTGGTGGTTGCCACTGGCCCTGGTCCTGATGAGTGCTCCCCTCAGAACAAAACCATCCCCAAAAGGGTCATTCTTCTTCCCTTTTACATCAACCCCAAGGCTTGAATGACAGCAGTATTGCTAGGGTTCCCTGGAAACATCCACTGAGACAATTTGTTCTTAAAGCTAACAATGCTATTCTTGTTATTTCGGGAGGAGGGAGGGGTTGATGTCAGATTTTTCTACAGACCTGGAACTTTTCCATGTTTGTCTTGTCTGTCTATGGCCCAAATCTCCAGATTTAAGTATCCACAGAAGGGGCCATGTTGAGAATTAGATATATTGATGAGCCTGGATAAATCATGGAAGTTGCATCATTTCTATGATGCCTGGCCCCAATGAGTTCCCCCTCCCCCTGCCTTTCACTGGTAGAAACCAAGTTGGAATGTTGGAGATATTGTTGTAGTTACCTAGCAATGGCATTTGAAGGCATTTGTCTCTTAAAGCTACAGGCAGTGTTTTTATTATTTTAGGGTTTCCCTCCTTGTATTTGTTTTTTTAGATTTCAGATTTTTTTTGTAAACCTGAGGAATTTCTCAGATTTGAAGAAATATTTCTCTAGTCTGTCCATGGCCCCAGAATCTGGATTTAAATATTCACAGAGAGAGCAATTTTGAGATTAGATATATTAATATGCTGGCAAAGAACACTTAAAAATCATCTTATTATAGCGGTTCAAACTCATTTCTTCTTGCTTCCCTCAAAAGAACCAAAAATGCAGGAGTGTAAAACAAAGATAAAGTACCTGATAATCTGAAGGCATAACAGGCCCGCCTGAATTAGTGCCTGAAGGCCCTAAACGTGGTTTCTTATTTGGAGGCACCTGGTTGAGGCTGGAGTCCTGGCTGTGCTGGAGACCTGCCCCAGGGCCACCACCTCCTGCTCCACCTCCCCCTGCAGTTCCATTTGTTTGGGTACTATTTTGTTGCTGCTGCTGTTGAGGTGCTGCTTGCTGTTGTTGAGGTGCTGTTTGCTGCTGATGTTGGTTCTGCTGCTGATTCTAGGGGGTTAAGGAAAAAATAACAGAACTTAAGTGCTTCAACAATCATAAATGCAGGTGGATTTCAACCTACAAAGTGAAACAAGAGACTCTAGGGTGTCTGGGATTAGTAGTTTTCCTGCCTTTTGCATTCAGTGTGATGGCAAATATGAATACTCAAAGTACATCATCCGAGTCTCTCGGTTAGGGTTAATTTAATCTACTTGTAGTGTGAAGTTTCTAAAACTTTCATTCCAAGTGAGAATGTCCCAGTCCCTAGTCTCTTCCTGGCCACTGCTCGCCTAGCAGTTACATGTATCTTAATTTTAAAGCAACCACAGGCTCTGTTGTTTTGCAGCAGTGGTGGGGAAATGTGGGCAATGTTTCCTTCTGCCCAGCCACTGATGCTGAAGCTCTCTTTCCCACCTTTATCTCCCTTTCCCCTTGCTCTTTCTTACCCCATTTCTCTCCTTTTTCCCCTTGCTCTTTACCCGTTTCTATTCCTTGTTTCTCTTCCTTTGCCCCCATTCTTTCTCTTCCCACCTTTCTCTCTAGATGGAGGATACACTACTGAGTAGTAGTGTGAGAACAAGAGCTTGATGTATGGGTGGACAATAAATTAAATATAAGCAGTCAGTGCGATGCAACTACAAAAAAGGCTAACGTAATCTTGGGATGTATCAATAGGGGCATAGCATCCAGATTGCAAGAAACTGGGGTGGGCGCACTATGAGAGCTTGCCCCAGGCTGTATTTTCTGTAGCTATACCCCTGCCTGTTCTTACGGATTGCTATTGTGTTTACAACATCAGTCCACATAAACTGAATCTGAATTAGTACAACACATTTCAACAACGGATCTTCATGGACAACCAGTATTCCACTTCTTTCTAAGTTCTAGTTTAATTTGGAGCCACATTTCCAAAGATTCTCAACTTGGTGGTAATCTGAGACGCAGGTCTCTTCCTGTACTTTTGCCATTCTTTATGCTACTTTTCCTTCTTTTTGTATTTGCAGAAGGAAGGAAACTACACCATTCAAAACTCCAAGGTTATAAGAGAACTAGACATCAGGAACGTGTACAAATAGGAACCGCCACTTCAGAATCTTGCTTCCCCTTCACTATTTTACCAATACTACTATAATTCCCCTCTTGGATGCACACCTTAATATTGTAAAGGGGTTTGTGTGTGTCAGCAAAGCTGAGAGCAATACCATAAGCAGTTTAGTCTGTTAAGAGGCTAAACTTCTAGCAGAGTCACTCAGGGAGGAATGGTCACAGCTGAGACATCAGACGAAGATGAATCCTCCCCCCTTTCAGGGATCAACAGCTACATCAGTAGAAGAGAACAGATAGTTTCAAAGGTGATGGGGGCAGAGGAATCCTTGAAGGGGAGCTACTGAGCAGCAGTAGTAGTGGAATCTACTACTGACAGAGAATCTATTTTAGACAACGGCAGTGACATTTCAGCTAACACTGGTTAGCTCTGTGCAGAAGAAATGGTCAGCTAATGGTCAACTAATTCTGATCATCGAATTCTTTGAAAACCAGTCTAGAAAAAAGAGTGCTGGTAGACAGGACTCCAAGATGGGATAGCGCTCAACAACTACTGGGGAAGAGCAGAGGACAAATACAAGTAATGCTACTCTTAATGACACAATGGGATTAAAGCCAAAAGTTGCTGATGTTAAGGATGCAAAAGAAAAGAGAATGGATGCAAAAGGGAAGTCCAAAGCTGTTTGACTCACATAATAGGAACATAGAATGTGAGAAGTATGAATCAAGGTAAACTTGAAATTGGATAACAAGCAATGGAACATTTAAACATCGGAATCCTGTGAGTAAAACTGAAATGGACTAGGTTAGGACATTTTCAGTCAGATAATTATAAAGTGTTTTACTCTGATAATGACAAAGAGGAAAAAAAGAGAGCCATAGTTAGCTAATTTTGCACCCAAGGTAAGGATATAAAATCGCACTCATAATAGTTTTTTTGGTAAAAATGCAAACACAGAAAGATCAAAAGTAACAATAACGTTTTTTCTGGGGGCCTCAGCTTTGTGTGCCCACTTGCCCTTGTTACAATTCTGGTTACTGTAATAGTGATGTGAGATGTAGCACAAGCAATCAGGGGGCTATAATGCAAAGTCTGATGGAATAATATTAATGAGAATTAATGGAAAGTGTGGCGTCCCAACACCCTTTTCTTTCTAAGCAACCAAATAAACTTATAAAACTTGATTAAGAACTGTGCCTAGGCCAAGATTGATGAGTGCATATAGTTAATGCCTGTTGGATTTCCATCCACTGAAGTATCTCCTGATCACATCGAGTTTGTTCAATAAATTTTACTTTTGTTCGTTAAACTTGCCTCAGTTCTCTGGTGCCTTGAAAAGGGGGATTTACCATAGGGAAAAAAGGCTCCCTTTACCTTTCTGGAGTCCCTAAGTCTGAGCAGAGAAGCATAAAACACCTCATATGGTACTATCAAAACAGCTCAGAAATAGAAAAGGCGGGAAAACCTGCCCAGCATAGTTAGGAGGCTGCCTGAACCTGCCACAAATAGTTAGGAAGGTGAAGGGTCGGTGACAAATTCATTCTCAGCTTTGACAGTCTTCAAGGGAGATGGAGTTCCACAGTTAAGGGGATAACCTACTGAGCGTGCCAAGAATTCTGGGTAGAACATAGCTAGATAAACATGCAATACTGTGAATACATACATAATTAATTTGTAATACCGAAAACACAAGTATTTCAAAAACCAAGTCAAGCTCTGCTGCTTCAAAGAATATAGGGCATAAAGAGCTTGAGGGCTATTTCTCATCAACTGCAATATTTTGAAAGATGTCACCAGGATACAGATGATTAGCATGAGGTCTCTTTTCTTTCTTTTCCAGCCATGTGCTACTAACAATATCTAAATTTACTGAACATCTTTCTGTGTAAGGCACTTGTAAATAATATCTCATGACATTATTCTGGGCTGGTCAGTTGAATTCACATTCCTAGAACATCCCTGTGCTGCTAGCTTCCTCACTGAGGAAGCCTAATGTCTTTTTACTGATACAATGAAGTGGTCTATGAACTATACCTTATCTCCTTTTTCCTCAGGTTCATCTTCATTAAGAAATTCTCGTTTTGGATAAGGAATCTGGCAGCCAGCAAACACACTAGAACACAAAAAGTACACAACTGATTTATAATGTAGTGCCTTAGTTTGCAGCCTTGCATTTATTCAAAACAGTTAAAATGTTGACATTCTTTTACTATTATCTAGCAACAGCAAATAACTGCCATGAACTATGTATTTAGACACAGAACATGATTTTGTGGTATCTTCTCCTGCCTTTCAATAGCACTGCTGAAGGTATAACTACACCACAATTTAAAAAACTGTTCAGCTGTCAGGGATGATAAACAGTTCAAGAAATTCAAAAATTTATAGTTCTGAGAAGGAATTATGGATGGACTATTGTGGGTTTTCCTGGCTGTGTGGCTGTAGTCTGCTAGTTTTTGCTACTAATGTTTCACTTGCATCTTCTTCAGAGACATGTCACAGTAAGATGTCACCGCCCTGAGCCTTTGGGGAGGGCGGTATATAAATATACTAAACAAACAAACAAACAAAGATAGATGCAGGCAAAATGTTAGGTACAAAAACTACCAGACCACGGCCACGCTATTCAGAAAACCTACAACAGCCAGTTGATTGTGGCCATGAAAATCTTTGAGAATTATGGGTTCCTAATACTGTCCTGTATCATCCCATTGTTCATGGGGAGGAAGTTGGGAAAAAATCTAGTTTCCAATCAATTTAGATATGTAGTATAAATTCAGCCTAAGAAGATATCTGTATCAAAAACCTGTACCTATTCCATAAGACCATTTCAAACAACATATATCTTCCATTAGTATTCCTGAAACAATACCTATCAAATAATTTTTGTTCAAGGAGTTTACATCAGTGTTAGGCACACATCCAAATAAGGACAATAAAATGAAACTACATCTATTTCAATCTTTTACCCAAATCATTCCAGGGATACTGAACACATGGTGGAAGTTGACAGTTAGAAATTTGGCAGCCATATCACTATGTTCATTTATCATACTCACATAAAGAGCTACATATATATACACCTCTCCAGACAATAGAGGATGATGAAAAAACGGCTTCCTGAATATGGGAAGAAATCTGAAGTTCCTACACTTGTATATGTACAGGAGTTACATAGTCTAACAACAAACACACTGGAATGTCGTATGAAAAGCCTTCAAATGTTTTTATCCTACAGGGTAAGCATTCTTCTGCATTACATATCTTGTTGCATTCCAACAGTATATGCTGAAAGAAAAATCTGTCACTTCTGTGAATGCTCCTTGGACACCACAGATTTCCTTTCTTCATTGGGCAGTCTAGCTATTTGACAAAATAACTTCCTCCAGGAAAAGACAAGTTATTAAATACTGTTTCCTTTTTTCTAAGCATTCTCCTATTCTTGCAGAACAAAAACATACTTTAACTTTACAATGAAGGAATCTCAGAGCCATACACAAAAATGTTTTGACTAGAAATCTATTTTTACATATTTAAATGCTTGCCATTACATGGCAGTTCTGGGGAAAATAAAGAGCAGAAAAGGTACATACTCTGATGTAGGAAGTGGGTCTTCCTGGAAATAAGGATCCTGCAAAGCTTGCTCTGAGGTAATTCTTTTTGTAGGATCCATAGTGAGAAGTTTTTGAAGCTGTATAGTACAACATTAGGGAAAATTAGTCACGATCACTTCAGAATTGACTGACACACATACCAGATTAATCCCCTGTAGAGTTATGATTAAATGAAAAACATTATGGCAGTCTACTATGGAAAAAGATGCTTCAGTTTGAAAGATAACCTTTATATACATGAGGAGCAGGCAATCTTTTTGGCCCATGTGCCCCCTCCCCCGCCATCTGTCAGTGAAGATATTGGTATATGAGGGGTGGGGTGTGTGTGTGTGTGTGTGTGTGTGAAAGTTATACTCATCTGGGCACACACACAGCAAGCCAAGCCCCAGTGCTGTCAGCATCTTAGGGATTCACCTTGGAATCAGCTGGTGGCTGTGCATGTCTGGGAGATAATGATGGGCACATGCATCATGATCACTGGCCTTAGCAGAGCTGCCAGACCCTCATTTGCTTGGATAGAGATCTGGTCTGGGTGCCAAGCAAAATGGTCTGATTTGCCACTCCATATCAGACACTGCTTACCCCTGATGTAGTAGTTAGTGCAGTATGACATACATCATCAATTCAATTATGCCTACTTTAATTAAGTCAAAAAGAATCATCCAAAATAATCAGAAAGAGGAGCATGTAAGGAAGAGATGTAACTCACAGTTCTCCCTGATATAAGTAATCTATTACTCATATCAACTATACCAAGAATTGCCAGACAACAAGACAAGAGTTCAAACTCTGCAATATGTTTTTAATAGACTTTTTTAATCGTAATTTTCAGCCATATCAGTTGAGTCAATGTAACAAATACAGCAATTGTCAACATTATATTTATATAGGCATCAGAACCTACCAAAAGGAATACTTTGCTGTCAGGCTTAACTTTGTGTTTTTCCATATATTTTATGAGGCTACTATTGGCATACCTGTAAAATTAAATGAAAATGCACATTTCAAAAGGATAATATACTTGCAGAAATAAAGACTATTTAATACTTAAATTAGATAACTAACAGTGTATTATAGCACTTTTAGATTATTCAAAGCACTTCATACCTCTTATCTTTTAAACAACCTTGTAAGGTATGTCATTATTATACCCACTTTACAGATGCAGAGCTGAGGCTGAGAACAGACAACCTAAGGCATGATTCAAATTGAGGTCATGCTGAATTCATGGATAAATTTATCAACCGAGGCAAACAGAATTCTCCATTTCAGGAGAATAGCATGGGGAGGAATTCACCTCCCGTTCCCTGTTGTCCAAACTGAGTCGCCACATGATTGAAAATTGAGTTTAAAAAAATCAGTGGGATCTCTGGACATGGAAATTCTGGTTTGGCCTTCAGTCTCATCCTATACTAGTTCCAAATGAAAGGGTATATCAATTCACATTCAAAATAATGCTTTATCAGCTTTTACTTGTTGGTTCATATGACAGACTGCATGTATCTACAAGGTGAGTTTCTTGTGATATTAGTCAACATTCTTAATGTTTTCACTTATTTCATGAACATATAGCATTCATGTTACAGCATACTCCTGCATAGGACATCTGAACAAATGAAGATGTGCACTGATTCACATTTGTCTGAAATGCTACAAACATGCTACATAGAACGTAGCTTTTTATTGTCTTGATCTTATAGGTTTAATCCCAATAAAAGTGTTAGATACCTTTTCCAAAATGTATACATAAATATGTATTAAATCCATAGCTACAATTAGTCTTGCATGCAAAGAACTTACGTTGTTCTCCTAAAGTCTTTTTGAAGTGTAGAATATTCTGGCATTTTCCTTATGTCTTCCCAGTCTTTATCTTTAGGGAAAAAGAGCAATTCCACAGTTATTAAATTTATACAAAAAGTTACTGTACATAAAGTATAATATTTGCTTAGTATGCCATCATAAATAAATATAAGAAACTAATTTACTGAAAATCAAAACTGAAAGCAAAAATTTTGCATAAGAATTGTTAGTGACACTCATTTACCTGCAGGAAATCCCATTACACTGAATATGCGATCAAGCTGATCATGATGAAAAGGATTGCTTGTTTTGATGTCTTCCTGGCGACAGTGAAAGATAGGTTCAGAAGTCAAAAGCTCTGCAAATATGCAGCCAATAGCCCATATATCTAGGAAAGATCAAATGAAACATCTGAATGTAATTTATTTTTTCATGAAAGTAAGATACTTTAAAGCAGAGGTTCTCAACCTTCCTAATGCCGCGACCCTTTAATACAGTTCCTCATGTTGTGGTGACCCCCAACCCTAACATTTATCCATTTTACAGATGGAGAACACTGATGCAGAGAATCTTAGGCAACCCCTGTGAAAGGGTCTTTCGACCCCCAAAGGGGTCCCGACCCCCAGGTTGAGAACCACTGCTTTAAAGTGATATACTTTAAAATACGCATTAACAACATACATCAATAATAGAATCACTAGTCCTCTATTCATAACCAGATTAAGCAAACTGTCCTGTAGATTTCACACTAAGAATGCATGTGGGTGTCAGAAATGAACAGATTAGTTTATAGTAAGAATGAGCAAAAAAGTTTTCAGAGACACATAACTACCATCCCATCCCATCCCACCCCACCTCCATGTACTGCGTATATTTGAAGTATTCCTGGTTTAGAACTGACGTTATTCATGCTACTCAAGGTGGATTAAATGAGAAAGCATAGTTTATTCTTTCCCCAAAATATTAGCATTAAACTATGACTCACAGTCTTGGCTTGTAGACCAGGAAACAAACCACAGTTTATTTTGTTGTATTCAGATATCATAACAAAACTGCAGTTAATACTAAGCCATAATTCCTTCAGTCTCCATGCAGCACATGAGGAAAGAAGGTAGCATATCCCCCTGAGGACATCCTGGCCTAGCTTGTTCCCTTCATGAACAAACTGTGGTTAACCAATCACATCTGAATGCCGCCTAGAGAAATCAGACATATTACAGCAGAACTGAAGAAGAAAAATTCCCAGTCGCTCATGAAAAAAAAAGCATTGCACTGATGACTTAAAATAAATTGAAATACATTCAGAAAAGTGAAAAATCCTGTTTATATTAGTAGAAAGGACTGATTTTACTCTTCAGAGTTGTCTTAGTTAAAAACAGAAGAAAACAAAATAATATTTTCAGGATCAGGAAGAAAACAATGAAATGATATTTACAGGACCAGGATCTAAACAGGCAAACAGTATTTGCTTAGAAAGTACATTTTCACACATATAGTGCCTTTTAAAGACTGATGTGTGGAAATATTTTTCAACTAAAATCTAAGAAATATGTAAAAAAGTAAGGTTCTTTTTATGAAAGAACACATACCGTATATACTCGAGTATAAGCCGACCCGAATATAAGCCAAGGCACCTAATTTTACCACAAAAAAACTGGGAAACTTATTGACTCGAGTATAAGCCTTCGAACTTGACTTAGTAGCAGCTAAAAACAGAAGATATGGGAGCAAGATGAGATAGAGTTGCTTAACAGAGTTGGCATTAGGGATGAGAAGCTTTCCAGCACTCTAGGAACACAAATGAACCACTGTTTTCCTCAAAATGTAGACTACTTCTGGGATTCATAGCCATGCCAGCCTAAACTTTGCTCCAAAGAAAGTCTTTGTCTTCAGCAACATCAGTATTTGGCAGTAAACTACTGTATGAAGAATTGTATTCATCTAGAATGCGACGCACCAATAACCCTTAGGAGAGAAATGCCTCGGTTTCTTTTAACACACACACACAACCTAGTTGTAATGCTATGCAAGCTGTCCTTACAGCTTGTTTTTACGGCTCTCTGGTGAATTAGAAAAAAAGCAGCAACATGCTTACCGGATCCCCACAGCAGCCCCAGCTCTGGCTGCCATCTTGGAATTACCGTATATACTCGAGTATAAGCCGAGCGGGGCTTTTTCAGCATAAAAATGTGCTGAAAAAGTCAGCTTATACTCGAGTATATACAGTAATATTTTCTATCTTACATATGAAGGCATTTGTTCTTCCTGATTAATAATAAAGATTTACAAACTGTTTTTGGAAAACCCTGTGGCTTACATCCACACACATAATTTTTGCTCTTTGACAAGCAAATCGGAGCACTGTTTTTCAGAGCTTCCATAGGATATCCTCTTTTGAGATTTACTCTTTCCTCAGTACTCTTTCAAACTTGCTTTGCTGTGATCTTTTCTGAAATAATGCAGTTCAAGCAAAATAGCTCAGGGTCTGAATGGGAAGATGCACCATTGCCAGAGGTCAGCCCTTTCAAAGGTGCCATTGCCAGCTGTCAGCCCTTCAAGACTCCATTTTAGCTACTATGGTTCCACTGAAGGGCTTTTGAAGGATTTAAAAATTAATTGCTAAAGCAGTATAACTCTATAGTGGTTGCTTTTAAAAATTGTTGTTCTATCTGAATTGTGCATCCATATTAAAGTAAGGCATGCATCTTCAGATACAGTGGTAATTCCATTTTTTAAAAAGAAAAGAGTACAATGATTGTATAATGATTTTTAACATTGATGCTTTCTTATAACCTTTCAAACTCTTTTGCGTAGTTGCGACTACCAAAAGTAGAGGCCTCATCCAATGTTTTCTGAATTAGACTTTCTCTCACACACACTTTGTGTGCATGTGTGCAAATAATGATGAAATATCAAAGGAATTCACTTGACCCAAAGGCACTTTCAGAGTCATGACAGAGTCACATGAAGTTTTTAACTGAAATTAACAGATTGCTTGAGGCTTTCAAATGCCTATGTGAAAAGGCTGGGTTGTGATGGAGAAAAGAAGAACAACTATTTCCCCCTGTCGCTTGGCTTGGGACATCTATTACAAGAGCAGCACCATCAGCAAAGGACAAGTTGCATCTAGGAACTGGAGGAAATGGTCACTCCTCCCCCCACCCTACTCCATTGTTGTTTGTTCTCGAACAGAGAGACCCTGAACACGGAGGTATCATTTAGCAAATAGAGCTAAGAGCCGATCATCCACCTGACCTCCATGAACTTGCTCAGTACCCTTTTAAGTCAGTTTAGCCAGTGGCCATCACTGCGTCCTGACAGTGAACTCCCAAAGTTATCATGGGTTCTGTGAAAGAGTACTTTCTTTTGTCTGACCTGATTTCGCAGGCAATTTTATTGGGCAATCTTGAGCTCCAGTATTTCTGGAGAGTTTTTCTCCTTCTCTTAGCATCAATATAAATCTTGATGTTGTCCCATTAGTCCTTTCGTTTATAAAATTAATGAAACCACAAGTGTTTTAGCCTTTTTTTTAAAGGGAAGGCTCTTCAGCCTCTTGATCACTTTAATTGCCTTGCTGCATCTTTTCCAGCTCTACAACATCCTTTTTAAAGATGAGGCTGCACTAGTGATTTCTATGCAACTAGCATTTTACTTTCAAACCTTTTCTTTCCTTAATATGGAATTTGTCTTTATTACTGCTGCATGCTGAAAAATTTTTCATGCATCTTCCCACTTTGGACTCAAAAGACTTTTCCTGGAAATTCACAGCAAGTTCAGATCCCATCAGGGTATACATGAAGTCATATTTCTGCCCTTCCATTGTTCATCCCCACATACTCATAATGAATTTCATTTGACATTTTGTTGCTTATGCACTGAGCTCAGAGAAAACTTTTTGTAGTTCTTGTTTATATGACTTCTGTGTTCACTGTCCTAAATTATTTAGTGTTCTCAAGCAAATTGTGCTTAACTCACTGCTCACCCTGATTCCAAATAATTTTACACCAACGTATGGGGAAGGCGGGGGGTGGCAGGGGCGCAGGGTGCATGCGTGCCCCAGGCGCATTTCCCCCTCACTCTGGCCCTGGTTCTGCCTCTTTCTTTTTAAGGGGGGGGGTTATGCTGGGAAAGGGGTTACGATATCGATATATTTGCTATCACAGGTATATTCATATAAATACAACTTAAAGGGCTTTTACGAAAACCCTTTATCTTGCCATGATAGGTGTGATTAGATCTGTGTCTTTAAGAGGAGTTGATAGGCGGAGTTATGAGAACCAGGAAAAGCTCCAGAGGCCCACTGAGACCAGCAAGCTAGCTTGGGGGCAGGAACAGAGGCATGTAAACAGAAAAACCCTTCTGCAAGCCCACTGTGCACTGATGAGTCCCTGAAGAACCCCAATGTAAGCATTCTATGCACAATGGGCCAAGAATACCATGGTATACATACCTGTGCATGGTCTGATTGCACCTCCCTCTAATTTTTCTCTGAACCAAACTTTATTACATCTTGACTGGTTCTTTTTCATATGCATGATGGAATACACTCAGTTACTATTTTTGTATCCTTTCTACATTTTTTTTCTCTGTGTGTTAGGACTTGAATGATGAGACTCCTTTCTGTTATTTGCCACTTGGTCCTTCCACCTATCAGTCCTTCCAATTATCACCTGGGCTGTTGCTAACCATTGTACCTCTTCATTTTTCTGTAGGGTCATTATTGAACTTTCTATCATTTTCTTACATTCTGAAGTACTATTTTCTTACATTCTGAAGTACTATTGGAACAATTATTACTATAGGAACTAAGCAGGTAAGCCTTATAACCTAACCAGTACTTACCAATGGCCTTTGTATAGTGCCTTGCGCCAAGTAACAGTTCTGGGGCTCTGTACCAAAATGTTACCACAACTGGATCCAGATCTGCCAGTGGCTTCAGAGGAGAATTGAATAACCTTGCAAAGCCCATATCAGCTGAAAAAAAGTATAACAAACGTATATGAATGTCAATAAAACTGCCACCTCCCTTATCCCTACTGACTCAGGATAAGTTGACTCAGTGACTTGTTATGGGCTCCACACATTACCCTCTACTTCACTGGATCCCGTTCTAGAACATCCTCATAAATTTTGCTTTGACCTTCAGTTTTCCCTACTTGGTCCCTTTCTGTTTTGGGCGGAGTTTTTACAGCCAACTTCAAGAAGATAATATAGGTAGACTAGACTTACATCTGGCTACTAGAATGGTTGGGAACATTTTATTACCACACAGACTACATTCTGTTCTCTCCATCGAACTTTTCCTTATTCAGAGATTTCTAGTCTTGCTCAGTGCTAATTTCCATTCCCATAAAGCATCTTAAATTAGGCATACTGATGGACAATTCTTTGGGATCTGCTATAATACTGTAGGAGACTTGAACTTAGGCTGAAATTGTTGAGCTCCAGGTTATCTTTAAAAAGCAGTGAAAGGGACTCTCACATGAATCAGATGTAACCACAATTTATAGTCTGTCACAACAAAAATAAGTCTGGTGAATTCTCTGCTCACATGCTCCCTCCACTTTTGCATGGGGCCAATTAATGAAAAGCTGCGGCTCTGGTAACAAACTGCTTTTTCTTGTTCGTCTGAACATTAACTCTCATTTGCTTTTTTGTCTACTTATCAGGATTCCAAAATCTGACTTAATTCAGTTCGTAGGAACAAAACAACTGTAAATTGTGGTTCAGATCTGACAACAAGCTATAATACACAACAAAACTAGATGTCTTAAACCAGATAGCAACATAAAAAAAAGAACAGGAGTGCAAAACCCTCAGAATCTCCCAGGCTCTATCATAAATGAAAAAAGTATGATTTGTCATTATGTCTGAATGATAGAGTAGCAGAGTTTGCTATTGGTTCATCCCATGTTTGTTCTTCACACCACAAAGACTTCTGCAGTATTCTGATCTAGATTAAAACAAATTAAAGTTATACTATCATGAGATATATATTTAAAATATTCAAATTGTAACAAATTGACCTACCACTAGGTCAAAAGAAATAATGGCTTCTAGAAATTTAACTGACATTATTGCCTGAATTCATATTTTATTTGGTCTGTGATATCGGTAAGGTCACACCTAGGATGAGCCTTGGGAGTAATTCTCTTGATACTGATAAGGAATTCTGTGACAACTTGCAGATTTACAGTGGTATGACAGATCATGCAACAAGTAGTACGAAAAATGGAAAGTTTGCCACCCTAGAAAAAACAGTTGTATGCAAGTAGGGCACAGGAAAAAAAATCAGTTTTTCAACCAATCAATTTGCCAAAGTTAGGTGTGTCCTAATCTTGTTGTTACCTGAAGGCGTTTAGTCATTAATAAATACACTGCTCTTGCCAAGATAAACACATTCTTATTATTTTTAAGAATGAGTTTTGTTGCTTGTGAGCTGAGCAACATGAAAAAGACTTTTATTTAATACATCTGTATTTCACCCTAACTCTAAGGAGCTTTGTGTGTGGTGTATTTATTGTGTAGCTTACAATGGAACACTGATATTTGTGTGCTGGTTTAGTCTCATAGAATGGGGGTCCATGCTAGTTACTTTTGTTTGTTAGCATTTTAGACTGTACGAGCTCCCTCGCCCTAAAGCCAGTTGCTCCCATTCTGGGAATAGAAGTAGTCTGGCCTTTGTTCCCAATGATTGTTTATTGTCTGTGATATGTGGAGCTATTCAGGTGCCCTCACCTATTGACCTTGCTATCTCCATTGTTACTCACTTGCCACACTTCATTGTTACTCACTTGCCAGGCCACTCCTATTCAGATGCCCTCACCTATTGACCTTTACTCACAGGTATATATACTCCACTTGCTTTTGTTTCCTACTATCAGATCCTCTGAAGATGCCAGCCACAGATGCAGGTAAAACGTCAGGAGAGAATGCTCCTAGAACATGGCCATACAGCCCGGAAACCACACAGCATCCCAGCGATTCCTGCCGTGAAAGCCTTTGACAGGTCTCATGTTATACAGCATCATTTCTCCGGGTTTGATGCAAACTTATAACATGTGCATTTAACATATGCAAGATTCCATCTCATAAATAAAATTGTTATGGGACATTTCTGCAATTACATAAATATAATAGTAATGGGCTTGCAGGCCTGGGTACAGTAAAGCTTACCCACTTTCTCTTCCATACTTAGATCCTGAAATTATTCCTAAATGCTAGTAGAAGCAGATACTCTTAATAATAATAACATTTCTAATCACTGCATATACCTATTTTGACTCTTCCTCTTTCAGGTCCTTCTCCCATTACCAGAATGTTTGCTGGTTTCTGAAAAACAAGAAATACAATGTTTAATTGATCAATAATTGCCACAGCTTCACTGAAGCTCCAAGTGGTCGCCTTGGAACGACACTGATTTATGCTAGGGGGAATTAACCCCCACCTCAGTATTTTTTTTTTATTTCAGATTTTTCTGCAAGTAGGGGCAGGGGTTAGAAAAACCTGTTTCGTTTCTATATGGCCCTGATCCACAGATTTAGATATCCACAGATGGGGACCAGAGTTCACTTTAGATATATAGATAGGAATGTTTCAGATTTACTTCATGATATATTAAGAAACAGAAAGAATTATACACCAGTACGTTTCGATGATGATACTTCCTGAAAAACACTGCAAATAATTCAGTTACATCAGTGTTGGATCCTGGTCACCTGGTTGAGAAACAGGTGTCCATAAGTGAAAAATGTTTTTATCAAGGTACATCTAGTTAAGAAGCTGGCTCACTGTCTGCTGAGATTGCAGAGAAGCTGAATGAATTCTTTGCATCTGTCTTCACCCAAGAGGAGGTGAGGAAAATTCCTGCACCTGAACCAAGCTTCTTAGGAGGCGAATCCGAGGAACTAGCGAAGATAGTGGTAGACAAGGAAGAAGTTATGGCAGCCATTGATAAACTAAATGTTACCAAATCCCCTGGCCCAGACTGCATTCACCCAAGAGTTCTTAGAGCTCAAGCATGAAATTGCTGATCTTCTCACTTTAATATGCAACTTATCCCTGAAATCAGGCTCCATCCCTGAAGACTGGAAGATGGCCAATGTCACACCAATCTTTAAGAAAGGATCTAGGGGGGGCCCGGGAAATTACAGGCCAGTCAGTTTGACATCTGTTCCTGGTAAATTAGTAGAATCTATCATTAAAGATAAAATTATTAAACATGTAGAAAAGCAAGACCTGCTGAGAAAGAGTCAGCATGGCTTTTGCAGAGGCAAATCCTGTCTTACAAACTTACTAGAGTACTTTGAAGGTGTAAACAGGCATGTGGACAGGGGTGAACCGGTGGACATTGTCTACTTGGATTTCCAAAAGGCTTTTGACAAAGTTCCTCACCAGAGACTGTTGAGAAAACTCAGCAATGAAGGAATAAGAGGGGAGTCCTCCTATGGATTAAAACTGGTTGAGAAACAGGAAACAACGAAAGTGGGTGTAAATGGGAAGTTCTCACAATGGAGAGATGTCGAGTGGTGTCCCCCAAGGATCCGTTTTGGGACCAGTGCTCTTTAACCTATTCATAAATGACCTGGAAGTAGGGGTGGGTAGCGTGGTGGCCAAGTTTGCAGATGATACCAAATTATGTAGGGTGGTGAGAACCACAAAGGATTGCGAAGAGCTCCAAGCGGACCTTGATAAATTAGGTGAGTGGGCTCAGAAATGGCAAATGCAGTTCAATGTAGCAAAATGTAAAGTGATGCACATAGGGGCAAAAAATCCAAACTTCACATACACGCTACAGGGGTCAGTGCTATCAGTCACAGACCAGGAAAGGGATTTAGGTGTCTTAGTTGATAGTTCCATGGGAATGTCAACTCAATGCATGGCAGCTGTAAAAAAAGGCAAACTCTATGCTGGGGATCATTAGAAAAGGAATTGATAATAAAACTGCAAAGATTGTCATGCCCTTATATAAAACAGTGGTGCGACCGCACTTGGAGTACTGTGTCCAGTTCTGGTCGCCGCATCTCAAAAAGGATATTGAGGAGATAGAAAAAGTGCAGAGAAGGGCAACAAGGATGATTGAGGGACTGGAGCACCTTCCCTATGAGGAGAAACTGCAGCGTTTGGGACTCTTTAGTTTGGAGAGGAGGCGGCTGAGGGGGGATATGATTGAAGTCTATAAAATTATGCATGGGGTAGAAAATGTTGACAGAGAGAAATTTTTCTCTCTTTCTCACAATACTAGAACCAGGGGGCATACATTGAAAATGCTGGGGGGAAGAATTAAAACTAATAAAAGGAAACACTTCTTCACGCAACGTGTGATTGGTGTTTGGAATATGCTGCCACAGGAGGTGGTGATGGCCACTAACCTGGATAGCTTTAAAAGTGGCTTGGACAGCTTTATGGAGGAGAAGTCGATTTATGGCTACCAATCTTGATCCTCCTTGATCTGAGATTGCAAATACCTTAACAGATCAGGTGATTGGGAGCAACAGCCGCAGAAGGCCATTGCATTCACATCCTGCCTGTGAGCTCCCAAAGGCACCTGGTGGGGCACTGCGAGTAGCAGAGAGCTGGACTAGATGGACTCTGGTCTGATCCAGCTGGCTTGTTCTTATGTTCTTATGATGCCTGATTTGACCTTTCTTGGGTAACTTTGTAACATGCTCTACATAGGGCTGCTGTTGAAGACAATCTGGAAACTGTAACTGGCACAAAGTGCAGCAGCTTATTTCTTATCTGGGACATGCCAGTGGGACCATGTTCCTCCAGGTTCCTTCACCAGCTACCGGTTACTTTCTGGACCCAATTCAAGGTGATGTAGTTAAAGGACCACCTCTCTCCACATATTTCTACACGGCAGCTTTGTTCTTTTCAGGAAATGTTACTGCTAGGACCTTCATTTAAGGCACATTTAGTAACAGTACAGGCTCAAGCCTTTTCAGTGATTGCTCCATGTCTCTGGTGAATCCTCCCCCAATGAATCAGACAGGTTCCTACCCTCCTGGCTTTTATCAAATTGCTTTTATATTGTTATTACCTGTCATTGGGTCCTGAGATGCTCAGGAGAAAGGCAGGCATATAAATATTGCAATTTTAATTAATTAATATATTATGAACTCACTATTCTAAACCCTTGGACTCACACCAGCTGCAAAAGCCTATTTTCAAAACCATCATCGTAGCCTAATAAAAACAAGTGAAATGTAACTGCTTACCTTTTGAATATTATGTGACAGAAAGTTATTGCAGGCATTTCCAGATGAACATTTCAAGAGCTACAGTTACTAGCATTAAATTAAAAACATGTGTCCTCAGTTCAGTTTGTCCATACAACTGATGGATTTAAGAACTTGAACTGTCTTTTTTGAACCTGCCTGCAATTTTTTACAAGAAACTCCAGATATCTTTCATGGCTTTTCCTTCAATCCCTCAACAGAGTTTGCCATCCATATATGCCTTCAGCATTGTATTTTATTTATGTATTTAAAACATTTATTAGTCAGCTTTCTACTTCACAGGAACTTAAGGTGACTTAGAATGAAAATAATAACACAGAAAATACTTAAATCAATAATTTAAAACTCCTGGTAGGCTTCTATTATCTCAAATCCCTCTTAAAGATTGAAGGAGAGGGTCATGTCCACCTCCCCAGAAAGGCTGTTTCATAACTGTGGGGCTGTCGTGGAAAAAGTCCTTTCTTATGTACCCACCAGATGAGTTCCTTTGGCCAGTGGCATAGTTTAGAGGACTTTCCCTGTGATTTTAATGCCCAGGTAAGAATATATGGGTGAAATGAGACCTTCAGATATGCAGTCCCCAGCTGTGTAAGGATTTAAAAGTCAAAACCAATGCATTGATTTTGGCTTCAGAGCAGATTGGAAGCTACTGTAATTGCAGTAAGAGGGGGGAGTTCAAATGATTCCAGAAACTGCTCCTGACCAGCAGACTTGCCACTTGCATTCAGCACTAGCTGCAGCCTCTAAGCCCTCTTCAAGGCAGTCCCAAGTAGAATGCATAGCAATAGTCCAGTCTAGTACATTATTTATCTAGCACTGGTATATTGTTTGTTCAGGCACAGTTAGCAACTACAAAAATGCGAGGCAAGAAAGACAAATTTTGAAAGAAAAATACATTCTGAATAGCATCAAACGTACAAAATATAATTGTGTAATCTAGCAGTACAAACAGTGAGAAAGGTTTTGGACATAAGAGAATGTGAACAGCATGCAGAGATGTACTAACTGGCATAATAAGCCTATGGCTGAGTTACAGAATCTGGCCCCTTTCATTCTGTATCTGTCATTTGATCGCACCTCCTTTATCAAATTGCCTAAAACAGAGATTAATATCTTCTTCACTTTTATTATTATTTCAGTATTATTAGAATAATTCTCATTGTTTCATTCCCAATCACCAGTCTGCAACAGTCTACCTTGCTGTCCTTTTTCCCTTCCAAGTAACACAATCATTTGCTATGCATGCACTAGAGAAGGCATTCTGAGGATAAACATACTATCACTGTATATTAGCAAAGTATACTGACTCCAGGCTCTGGCACCTAAGTCGTCTAGCGCTATGACACAGCAGACCTCTGTTTGAGGACTTATCTTCTCAAAACTAGTTCACTGTCATATCAAAGGTTAGTTAGTTAGTTCACAGAATCTTTCGGCTCTGTCAGCAACTCAGCAGCACAATGTACAAGCTTTATTTATTTGTTAAACATAGTAGCTGTTTCTTCTAGAAGAACTGGAAGGAATCTTTCCCTCATGTGAAATAAAAGCAAATGTGTGGGATGCGTCATTATTTTATGAAACAGGCAACAGGCAGCTAAAAGTGTATATATAGACAATATGGCCACAGCTGAAATCAGAAATCATGTCGCTATTATTTCACAGAAAAACACAATTGTTGTAACTCAAAAACAACAAGAAGGTTTCCAACAAGGACTTCTAATAAGCTAAATAAAGGGGAAAACACAAATTTTAAAAATCCACGGGCATCTCAAAAATTTACCTCCTGCTTTGGAAGTTAGCATTTCCTTCAAGGGAAAACGAAAGCAGTCAGAAATTCTTCACATGAATTATCTATCACTGGCTTAAAATCCAGGATACACTCACATATTATGCCAACACCTCTGGCCCAGTTAACACCTAGTTAAAACACTCCATACTCTTGAAACTCAGCTTAATATGAACACAAAATGCCAGCTGTGAAGGAAAAGGATAGTCCTGGAACAGCCTATGTTAGGTTGCTATAGAAACAAAAGGTTATATTTTGAAATCTCATGTTTAAATTATCAGCAATAAAAAATGAGCAAACAAATTCCTGCTGAGGACTACTCACACTGGCCTCCCCACACCTTAAAGGTATAAATGAAGAATGAATGAAGGTCAGCAATAATGAACTAAAATCATCCATTGCAAAAAAACATAAAACATTTTAATGTGAAATGAATACCTTAGTTGTAAGCATATAAGCAATCGTGTTTTTTTCCCTTGAGCTAGGGGTGTAAGACAATCAACATTTTACAGAGGAAAAGCGACAGAGCCAAAAGTTACTCAGACAACGACATCATGCTATTGAAGAATAAAATCCATTAGACATCAAACAAAGATCAACCTAGGAGAACATTGTTATTGCATGCATTAATGTGGCTCCAATCAATCCTTAGAATGGAGGTGGTCAGAAAGGAGCCAGCAAAAAACAAACACAAGTAAAACTGTCTGCAGTATTGAATGAGAGGAACACACCCGATAAGGAGATAAGGGGAACAATGGACAAGAGAATGCTAGCCTTTAGTAGCTCTTGTTGTTCCCGAGATTATCTAGGTTATAATTCTTTAGAGATATGACATTCCCATGAGAAAAACAGTTCTTGACGGTATCGCTGCTTTCTATTCACTGTTCTTTGTCATTATATCCAAACAAAAGTAATTTAACTGCTCAAGCAAGCCACTAAATCAAAACAATCTGTCATACAATCTCACGTTATCATGAAGGGTTATGCACTGTCTCATTCTACACACAGATTATTAAAACTGTTCAGGTACTCACCTTGCATAAAGCAAAAGTTCAGTACGCACAATGTCCAAGACATCCTGATTACAAGAAAATCTGGAAATGAGACATCTAAGACATCTAAAAATCAAAACTAGTATCCCTGATCATCTGGAGATTTGGGCTGGGTTGACACCAATACACAGATGACATTTAGCTCTGCCTTACATGCTGGCTTATCCCAGGCAAGCGATAGAAACCCTGAACTGGTGCCTCTATACCCATGGTGGCGAACCTTTGGCACTCTAGATGTTATGGACTACAATTCCCATCAGCCCCTGCCAGCAAGGCCGATTGGCCATGCTGGCAGGGGCTGATGGGAATTGTAGCCCATAACATCTGGAGTGCCAAAGGTTCGCCACCACTGCTCTATACCTATATACTGAAGCTTAGTCCTCAAAAGATGGAAGTGCTATTGGCAGATGAAAGGTCT
Organism: Sphaerodactylus townsendi; assembly: GCF_021028975.2. Taxonomy (NCBI): domain Eukaryota; kingdom Metazoa; phylum Chordata; class Lepidosauria; order Squamata; family Sphaerodactylidae; genus Sphaerodactylus; species Sphaerodactylus townsendi. The sequence goes on along the minus strand of NC_059425.1, from coordinate 121,557,049 downwards.
GACCCAGGATTCAAAGCATCACCCATTCTGGGTGCAGTTGCACTTCCCTTGAAGGAACAGGTTCATAGTCTGGGGGTGCTCTTGGACCCAGGCCTATTGCTAGCTAAATAAACAGGTGGCAGCTGTGGCCAGGACTTCCTTTCACAAGCTTCAACTGGTTAGCCACCTACAATAAAGGATTTGGCCACTGTGGCATATGCAATAGCTGCATCTAGATTAGATTACTGCAAAGTGTTCTATGTGAGGCTGCTCTTCAGAACTGTTTGAAAACTTCAACTGGTACAGACGATTACAGGCAGGATGTTGACTGGAGTGGGTTGTAGGGTTAGGGTTAGGGTTACTCTTATCCTATCTACACTGGCTTCCAATCTGTTTCTGGAAATAATTCAAGGTGCTGGTATTAACCTTTAAAACTCTGCAAGGTTTGGGACCAACATACCTGAAGGACCAGCTACTCTACTCCCTTATGAACCTACCCAGCCACTGTGGTCATCTTCCAAGGCACTGGTTTGGATGTCCTCGCCTTTTGAGATTTGGCAGGTGGCAACCTGGAAGAGAGCCTTCTCAGTCATGGCACCAAAGTTGTGGAATTTTTGTCCCAGGGAGACTAATCTGTCCCCTTCTGTTGCCATCTTCTGTCAACACATGGAGACTTTGTTTTGTTTGACATTCTCTCACAAAGTTTGGTATTCCAGCACAAAGTTTTAATTGTTGTTTTTATGTTTTTGGATGCTACTTTAGTTCTGGTTTTAATTATTTTAATGATGTGGGAGGGTTGGTTTTATTGGTATTTCACATGTGATTTTATTATGGTGTTTTAAATCTGTTAGCTGCCTTGGGTGGCCCTTATAAGGCAGAAAGGTGAGGTATACATTTTGTGAAATAAAATTTAAAAATTGCCATGTAACATGCACCTGCTGGTGTGAAAAAGCCACAGAAATTATCACGCTACCACAATGAATGTTATAATAATAAAACTCCATGAGAAAACTATTTGGTTATTGCAAAGAATTAAATACATCTTGGCAGGCCTCATGTTTAATATTGTGATATTAACACATGAGATCTTACAGCTCCTTCTTCTGAACCTCTGCTCCAAGACTTCCACATGTTTAGAAGATGGTATAACCACTTCTTTGGGTGGATATTGCTCTGGTTAATCCATCCTCTAAATAGACTTCTTCCAACTGCAGTTGCTTTTCCTCCAACAGAAGACCCATTTAAGGTGGAAGAAGACTCCTCAGACTGGAGGAAAAAATCAAACTTGAATTGAAAGAAAAGGTGGAATGTAAATAATTTAATATATAATTGAGTGAATTATTAAAATTTGCTGAATTGAGTGGTAGGAGAAGGACAGCATCTACCCCACTATCTTTAGTGAATTTCAACATATCAAGTTTTGTACTTCAGACTCATGGATTATTTAGTAATAAGTTAATGTAAGATAACATAAAATAAACAGATTGTGTGTGTTCTGCTGGGACTAAAATTATTAGTGATATTTATTGGACAATGTCATATTGTCCCAGTTGTCAATGGAAAAGAAAATAATTCTAGGAAAGGTTGAAAGAAAAGAGGAAGACCCAACATGAAGACACAATAAGAGATGGATTGATTCAATCAAGGTAGCAATGACCCTTGGTTTGCAAGCCCTGAGCAAGGTTGTTAATGATGGAACGTTTGGGAGGTCTTTAGTTCATAGGGTTGCCATAAGTGGCTTAATGCCACTTAATACACACATACGTGTAGTTATATTTGTGGACTTAGGCAATTTTGCTCTACCTTTACAGCAAAATTGTGTGTCTGAATAGTAGTAAATAAATATGCCATTTGGTTGGTCTCTTGCTTTTTCTCTTGGAATACTGCACAGGAATAAAACCCATGCAAACATGGGCAAAAGATACCTTGTTTACCTGGCTGCAGACCCTATCACAGGCTAATTCCTCTCTCTCTCGATCCAGTTTGAATAACAGTAACTATATTATTATTATTATTTTTTAAATGGGCAAAATTCTTCTTCTTTCAGGTTGAAGACTTTTAATTGAAAATACCCCATTTACAAAGTCTGATGGTTCATTAGCCAGAATACATTACAAGAATTCCCTATAATTCACAGGATTCTATTAACATTCTAAGAAGGCTTGGTCTGGAAAGTTCAGAATTAAGCATTTAAATTTTTATTACTATTTTAAAAAAAGTTTATTTTAAAAAGGTTTATAATAATACCTATATATTTTGCTAAAAATTATATTCATTTACCATCTGAGCCGGAGGTTAGCAGTAACAATTTGTTAAAAATACAAACATTACATGAGAAAAGAACATGAAAAATGTATCAGGTAAATGACCTAAAGGAATGATGGTATCGTTCTAAAACATACAAACACCGACCATAAAATGATTACAAACTAAATAGCAACAGTATACCAAGGACAAAACCAAGAGATTAACATATTGTTCTTTGTCCTGATGATGTTTCAATTTTTTGCCACACACAATGGCAAAAGAATCAGAAAGCTAAAAGGATCCCCGCAGATCTACCTGTATATAGAATTTAGTTTAAATGAAAGTTTCTGTTAGTACATGGGTATTGAGTCATCTGACCTGGATAGCCCAGGCTAGCCCAATCTAATCAGATATTAGATGCTAAGCAGAGTTGGTATTTGATGGGATCATCAAGGAAGTCCAGGGTTGTGCTGCAGAGCCAGGCATTGGAAAACCAGTTCTGAATGTCTATTGTCTTAAAAACCCTAAAGGGTCATCATACGTTGATTGCAACTTGCCAGCATTTTTCAGCACCATTGAATGTGCTCAAGAAGTTATCAGCAGCTGATTTCAATTTAGGAACTACACCCAAGGAAGAGCCGATTTACAGTTCACATTTTCAGAAGAACAAAGTATGAATTACCTTAATTTTCTACAGTTTTTTTCCATTGCAAACCTCCCCCCTATTTACTAACTGCTGTTATTAAAGGGATGTCTAATCAAACCATAGGACCATCTTCAGCATAAAACTGCCATCTTTCCCTTTTATTTTTGCTCTTCTGCCTTAATAGCTTGACACAGTATGCGCAAATCAATATTGCCACTCTGCCTGCCCCCCCACCCCCAAACTCATAAGAACAATTAATAATGAGCAGATGTAATGAATCCTACTCTAAGCCAGGCCATTTGGCTTTCTTTCAAAGCAAATACTACGCAGGAAAGACATTCAGAACACAAGACATGTTTTGCTAGGTCAGTCAAAAATCAATTTAGTCTGCTTAGCTGTCTCCCCTTGATAGGCTGGTTCTCTTTGTCTAGGAACTGCTTTTGTATTGAAAATAAATGATGTAGACCAACACATAAAATCTAAAGTGGTACAGAATCCAGAAAACACGTTTATTGCCTTAATTTTTTGAGAACCAGGTTAAGTTTTTCAGAACTAGGCCACAATTCCACTGCTGAAGTTTAACAGTTTGGTCTTAAAAGGTGCCCAGATGAAGGACCAGCATGAAGCTAAAACACCATTCTGAGCCCTTTAAAAGAAGGGCAGAATATTACTTAAAATATCCTTTGCTTGCTTCTTTTACTGTCGCAGCTACAACGTTCAGTGACTTTTTTATTTCCCAACAAATCACTACAACAAATCACTACAACTGCAAACTCACCAATGCATATGTCTAGAGTGAATGTCTGCACACACATGAAGCAGAGGGGTATCTGGAGGAAATTGCATCCGGGGATAACACCAATTGGGGCGAGCCGTCTGAATCCCACTACTGTGCCCAGGCTGCCGCTTTTTAACCCTACCCCCAAAGTTTCAGTTTGATCCCAAAAGTTACATGCCAAGAAAAGCGTGCCAGCCTCCAGTCTCCCAAGCATTGTGGGGGAGAGGGGGTACTCGTGGGGCGGTAGATGGTACTTACAGCAAATCAGATCAACTCAAGAGGACCTCCCCGAAGCTCAGCCCCAGCCAGCAGAGCGCCTTGTGCATGGCCAGCCTGTGCAGCGTGACTCCCAATGAGTCTGCCGGCAGCAGCCTCTGGCAGGGCTAGAGGGGAAGGGAGAGGGGGAGATGACAGCACGCGTGCCCACAGAGAGGGCTCTGAGTGCCGCCTCTGGCACCCATGCCATAGGTTCGCCACCAGGAGCTAGGCAATTAGACAAGAATTTTAGGGAGCCACATTACTCTCTGGGAAAAAGTATTACATACTAGGACCAAACAAAATGTCACAAAATAGTAACTACTAGCTTTGATCAACCCCGCATATTATGTCTGATACTCTTCTGCATTGTTTCTAATGTTCATAATACTAGTCCTGCTGCACCATCTACTGAACCCCCAATCCTAGCTTCTTGACACTCATGCTGTTTGATTGTTTTCCATTGCGTATTTGCCCCTAGCGCCAGCATATGGACCATTTGAATTGGCGCACCCTTTGTTGCCTCCACAACATTATTATTAAGCTGTTTCTACCCACAGTAGTTTGGTGATGAAATGTGACTCTTATTTCATTCAGTGACTCTTATTTCATTCAGTGGTCTCTGACATATAGAGCAACATACCTGCCATAGCACATATCTCTTCTTTATTTTGACAGCAAGTTCACTTGTGCGTTAAATGTAGCTGAAGTCTTCCAAACAGTTCCCCAGTGGTTCCACTATCACTTATCTACATTAGGAATACATATTCTGTTTAGGTAGCTGTCCTTGTACCTAGCACTTAGTTTCAACAGTGCAGGCTTTGAGGTTCTGAGGCCCCTTCCACACATGCAGAATAATGCATTTTCAATCCACTTTCACAATTGTTTGCAAGTGGATTTTGCTATTCCGCACATCTGCGAAGTGCTTTGAAAGTGGACTGAAAGTTCATTATTCTGAATGTGCGGAAGGGGCCTGAACTTCAACATCAGATATTTCAATATCCTATACTTCGACATCCTCACTTCCAAAACATGTATCACAACCACCAACTATTGTTTATACTATCATCCTACATAAACAGCATATGATAGCCATTATTATTATACCAGGCCTGTCACACCACATGCCTGTCACAAACCTTACATTTCTAGTCACTATAATTTGTATTTCAAGAACTCAAATCTTGGCACTTTTTTGAGAAATGGTGCAGTTATAGTTCTTACGTTGATAGGTACAAACATCTTATTGCAAGTGTCCATTGTTTTGATCCAGCTTGGCTCATAAATTCTTAAGAGAGCATGATGAAATACCATTTGGTCTTAAATCTTAGGTTCTTTTGCTGCCACAGTTCCTTTTTCAATGGGAATGCCACAGTCTGGGAGCTAATGCACATGAAGCAAGTGGTAAACCAATGACATCTCTCATCTAAAAACACAGCCAATCTCTCAGAGTTAAAGCTCACTATCCATACACAATCAAGTAACTAAGTGCAGCAGTATTTTACAGTCTGATAGAATGGAACTATTACTTTCAAGCCACCCTAAACTGAATTATTACTAAAGTACCATACTAAGCATCCAGTATGCGTACAGAAGTGTTAAGCTGAAGCATGTGGCTTTTCCCAATTCTTATTTTGACCTACAATGAAAGCCCTTATAATTCAGCAGAATCAAGAATTGAGAGAGGTGTTATAATTCATCAAGTTCAATCCCCTATTAAGAGTAGGAAATCATAGCTAGCACATTTTCAACAGATGACTGCATGACCTTTACTTGAAAACCTCCAGGAAGTGGGATCCCCTGCCCCCAAGAACTGTTTCAATGGGTCTAACCATTAGGACATTTCTCTGAATGTTCAACTGAAATCTTAGATCTAATCTCTCCCTCCCCACAACTTGAAACAGCAGAGAACAAGTTGATAGGACAGACCTTCAGGTATTTGAAGATATAATAATGCTCTGCAGTCTTTTCTCCTCTAGAGTAAAAACACCCACTTCATTCAACTCATCTTCGCAAAATCACATCCATGAGCTTGAGTGCCTTCTGTGAGTGGTTCATAGCTACAAATCTAACAATGCAATCCACAGAACTGGGAAGCAGGGCTGACGGAGTTGTGGAGATAGCACAAGGGTGCGCCCATACAAGTTGTCCATATGCTGGCGCCAGGGGCAAATACACTGGCAGGAGGGGCTCTGTGCAGCTATGTGGTGCCTGAATACAGAAGCTGCCACTGTAACGGTGCTCTTCCACCATAGGAGTCTATGCTGGGGCTGGTGGGTGTTCCAGGAACTTTAGTCGTCTTCCTGTTGGCTCTCAGCCCACAAACACCCCCTTTGGCTGATGCAGACTTAAAAGTGTGGCACAGCCCACTGAGTTGCATAGGGGGTTTCAAAACAATCAAGTTTCTGAAGTTTTTCATGCTTCTCACACTGCCTGAAACCCTTTTGGAAGCACCATCTCCGGCCACCACAAAACTGCCATGGATTGCACTGCCTGAGCTTTGCAGATATGCTATTGTTGCCCTTTTCTGGAAAATGTCCCCCTATACCTAATTTCCTTCACACAGATGATGCGGTTCTTCTATCTCGTTCAAGGAGTGGCCTAAAAAAGTTACTACTCAAATGTAATGATTATTGCACAGTCAACAGGCTAATTATCAACTCAACAAAATCTAAGGTTTTAGTATTCTCCAAAACTTATAGTCCCACAAGATGGCTTATCCAGGGAGCCAATTTTGAGCAAGTCAGACTCCTTACATACTTAGGGATTGTTTTCTATCATAAACCAGGCTGGTCTAAACATAGAGATAAGGCCATGAAGGGCAGTAAAAATTTGTCAGCTACTGTTCAAAAGTCCTTCTTTCACAATGGTGGCAAATTCATCCTGGCAGCTTTGAAATTGTTCAATATGAAGGTGGTTCAGAACTTCTTAAGTGGAGTCCCTATATGGATCCATGGTGGAAGATGTCTCTTGAATGTATCCAGTCTGGTTTCCTTTACAAAATGTTTGGAGTCCCTCGATGCGTCCCTTATGCTGTTCTTTGTTCAGAGAGGGGACAACATCTCTTAGACCAGGGGTAGGGAACCTGCGGCTCTCCAGATGTTCAGGAACTACAATTCCCATCAGCCTCTGTCCACGCCCAGTGGCCACCACATGCTGGTAGGGGCTGGGATGGGAATTGTAGTTCCGAACATCTGGAGCCGGAGTCTCCCACCCCATGTCTTAGGACTGGTAAACTGATGAATTATGGACTCCTAGGCTGAAACCTGGGATTCCTGGGCTCCTAGAAGCTGGAGTGCAGCGAACCTTTAAAATTTTGGCTGGACCTTTGCATCCACTCAGACACTCACAATTTGACTTCAATTGCAATGCGCAACCTTCAAGCTTCTGATTGGTGGTCTTGCATTGAAGCCAAGATTTCATCCCTGGTTTTGCATGGGATTCCTTACTCATGCTTACTGCTTCAGAAATGTTTCAACAATTAAAAGGCAGATTGTTTGAGCTGGAATATTAATTCCTCGTGAGTACGGAACAGAGTTCCTGCTCCCCCTTGCATTTTGGTATTATTCCCCCAACTTTTGTTCTGCTATTTATTTGGATCAACTTCTTATTCATAACCAAAGATGGGTTCTGACACGAGCAAGATGCAACTCTTCTCCTTCTCCATTGCTTCAAGGTCGTTTTTAAAAAATCTTGTGGCATGAATTGTGTTGCTCATTCTACCCATCAGTAATAGACTCCCTTAATCACATCTTGCTTTTCTGTCCTAGATATACCTGGTTTCCGCAAAAATAAGACCTACCCCGAAACTAAGCCCTAGCATGATTTTTCAGGATTTTTTTAGGATCTTGAAATATAAGCCCTACTCTAAAAATAACCCCTTGTTACAGATTCCCCAGCGCAGCTGATCTGGTAATGTGGGGGGCACAAAATCATGTGAAAAAATAAGACATCCCCTGAAAATAAGCCCTAATGCATCTTTTGGAGCAAAAATTAATATAAGGCCCAGTCTTATTTTTGCGGAAACAGGGTATTAAGGCCTGATTTTGCTGCACTGTTCCCAGTTGGGTTTGAGACCTTTTCTGACAATGTAAAAATGATGAATCTGCTTAATAGTTCAGAAGTTAAGATATCTGAAGCTGTAGCTAAATTTCTTTTGAAAATTTTGTGTGCCCAGAAATAACTTTTAATGTTTTTGCCAAGTCTAACCTTGTATTATGTCTTATTTTTTATTCATTCTGTAAATGCCAAATAAAGGTTACTAAACTGAAGTTATGCTATTGTCACAGCGAGTCAAATAATGGAATTGGTACTACTGTGTATAGTATGTACTATCTGTGGTATCATTCTAAGTAATTTTGACATCATTTAACTTACCGTATATACTCGCATATAAGTCGAATTTTTCAGCACATTTTTTGTGCTGAAAAAGCCCCCCTCGACTTATACGCGAGTCAGGTATATTAAAAAATTTTTTTAGGGTTTTTACTTTGCTGGCCGCCAGGGGGCGCAGTTTTTAGGCTAGTCGCTAGTGGCACCAAAATTTCAGGGATTTTTCAAGAGACTCTCCTGATGATACCACCCAAGTTTGGTAAAGTTTGGTTCAGGGGGTCCAAAGTTATGGACCCCCAAAGGGGGTGCCCCCATCCTCCACTGTTTCCAATGGGAGCTAATAGTAGATGGGGCTACATTTTGAGGGTCCATAACTTTGGACCCCTTAAACCAAACTTCACGAAACCTGTGTGGTATCATCAGGATAATTTCTTGCTGATACCAGCCAGGTTTGGAGATGTTTGGTTTAGGGGGTCCAAAGTTATGTATCCCCAAAAGGGGGTGCCCCTATCTCGCATTGTTTCCAATGGAAGCTAATAATAGATGGGGCTACTCTTTTGAGGGTCCATAACTTTGGACCCCCTGAACCAAACTTCACCAAACCTGGGTGGTCTCCTAAAGATACTCTGAAATGTTGGTACTGCTAACATAAACATTCCTCCCCTGACCAAAAATCCAGTTTTGAAGGATTTTAACTCTTGTGTTTTAGCTTGGTTGCTGGTTGAGCTAAGGTTTTTGTACTTTTAAAGTTATTATTGAGACCATCTTGTTTTTGTTGACCCTCTTTTCCACTTACAGAGCTAGTTTACTGTTTTTCTTTGAAATAAATATTCAAAAACATTTAACCTATTGATGCCTCAATTAATGTAATTTTATTGGTATCTATTTTTATTTTGGAAATTTACCAGTAGCTGCTGCATTTCCCACCCTCGATTTATACGTGAGTCAATAAGTTTTCCCAGTTTTTTGTGGTAAAATTAGGTGCCTCGACTTATATGCGGGTCGACTTATACACGAGTATATACGGTATATTAATACTAGTGTTTTATTTCAGATTTCTGCAGTCCTAATCCTAATACATTGCTTATTGGATGTCCCACCCTGAAAGGACTGATTTATACTATGTAATCCATCTTGAATCTCAGTGACAAAGGAAGACTATAACCCAAATTTTAAAAATCTGATAAAAACTTCTCTTTGTGACTCAAAAGTTAAAGCCACACACGTTCCCTTGTTATTGTAATGAAACATTTTAAAACATTTTGTACTTAAGCATGTTCCAAATTAGGAATAAACCCACGAGACAAAAAAAAGCAGCATGTCTACCAGTAGCACAAATCCATAATGGCAAGTCAAAGTTTATCATCACAGAAATAAACGTCGGAAATCTCAGCTGTGTGCACTTGTTCTTCCTCCCATCTTCCTTCAAGCAGAGCTCAAAAATTACTCATTTTTACTCTAACAGTTCCACAGATCGTTATGTACAAACAAAAAAATAGGAATTGCTCTCTTGTCTCTACAAAAGGTTCCAAACTAGGATTAAATTTTAATGTGGTATCCCTTTTTGGAGGAAGAGTACAGTTTGTAGCTCTGACACAGACAGCTGGTGTGGTGTAGTGATCAGTCCAGGATCTGCAGACCCAGGTTCAAATCCCCACTCTGGCATGGAAGTTTGTTCAAGCCAATCTCAGTTTACCATGACACATAGGATAGAAACGAAGGTAAAATGAAGATGAAAACGAGGTAAGCTTCTTTACATCCCCACTGGAAAGACAGATGAGGTATCAATGAAGAAAACAATAACATGAAACTATTGTTTCCTAGGAAAGTGGAAATGTTTAAATTCTGAGCTACTTCAAAGGGAAGTGGAAATGGGAGGAGAGCTAGTTCACAGGCCTGGAGATTTCCAAGGTTATTTCTGTTATCTGCTTAAGCAACATTTCAACTGGTGACAAAAATTGGGTGAAAGACAATGTCTCCAAGAGGTACTCCCTACAAAATACTAGTGTATTGAATTTTACAATGGTAAACAGTTGCTGTAAACCATGGCTACCTGCTATTTCAGAACATATTGTCCAGAAAATACAAGCCGTTCACTGATGAGCCTTTTACTTGTAACATTATCTGCATTACCCCCTGTACCAGACATGGTGTCATTGTCTTGTGACAGATGCTGAAGATAAAAACTAATTAGGACAGAAAGATTACCCCTAAGAGTATCAAGCAATAACAAGAAGAGAGGCAACGATCTAGGAGATTAATATTTAGAGGTTTTATTCCAGTTCTCTGAAATACATATATAGTCCAAAAATACTTGTAATCAGTTAAAAGTCACAGCACTTACTAGGTCTCTATGAAGCACCCAGTTTGCATGGAGATAATGGATTCCATCAAGAATCTGATAAAGTAGTGATTTGACCATAGATCTTGGCAGCTGCATGGGTTTTTTGTTTGCTTTTGAGGCACGGTGGAACTTGATAATATGCTGGAAATAAAAAAGATCATAAATATGAAAATATCTTGACATATTATTCTCAAATAACCCCACTGTAAGACATAAGAAACCCTGACTAAAATGGTACATAAGACTTTCAGTATATACTCACCTTTTGATAATGTTTCAGATAATGAAAATACAAAATGGTAAGTCAAAAATTACTTAGCTTGAGATTAATTTTCCTTGCAAATTTTTTCCTTGCTGACATTTTTCTAGTTTCCATGTCATCAATGCATAATTTTTAAGTGGTTCTAAGGTAGCTTGTATATTTAAGTTCTTAAAGGAACAGATTCTGGGGATCTACACTGAATTCCTTATTCTGAACATATTATGGAACTCTTGACAAGTTTGTGTTTTTAAATTTTGCTTATACAAATGTCAAAACTATACAAATACAAGGGCAGGTCTGCAAGAATAGTGAGGGGGAGGGTGATTCTCTCTCAGTCTTTCCCGAGCCCAGCTTTGCAACAGCAACACCTGCCCAGCCAAGTCTCTCCCCACCCCACCCCAAACTTCAGGTCTGCTATCTCAAATTCAGTAGAAATTATAGTGGTGCCTCCCCCTGGCTGGTCAGCTTTCCTATGGATCACTGCTATCTCACCACTAACACTGCTGACTTGGGAAAAGTCCTGGATCATATGGAATAATAACAGTGTGCAGTGTCTAAAGTGCATTTCTCTCATCACTGATGTTTAGTGCAAATGCAATACTAGCTCGCTTCAAAAGATGTTCATGTATCACGAGCCAGCCTCAAGAATCTGCACTCCATTCCTGGTCCTCCTCCTTTGCTTTGTAACACAAATAGTCAGCCTTTAGTCACAGTCAGTCTTATACTAGCACTGATGTTAGTCTTCAAAATCTTAGTTTCAAATACTAGTTAAGAACCTTGGATAACTTGTATTATGGTTAATAGCTGTGCAGATGTAACAAAGCCTTGTTAAGGCCAACAAGAGAGGAGGGAAAGAAGAATTTGTGCTGGAGAGGGGAGAAGGAAGGAAAGAGGAGGTCCATGATGTACAGGCTGTTTCCTGAACTGTGATCAGTATCACTGGACCTGAGTAACCAGAACAATAAATTTAGGATTAGAATTAGGGGTTCCAGAACAGATGTTATAAGTTCCAAATATCCTTCATAAACAATTTAATGCATAGGGAAGACTATACAGGACTGAAGCACAGAGAAGCAAGGTCTCTGCAGCAGAGAGGAAGGAATTCCCAATGAAATACAGCACTGTTGACTATAATCCTTATATAAACTATGTCTTTAAGAAGTAAAGCTATTCATTATGCCGTAGTATTTCCTGGTAAGATTCCAGCATGTTGCACCAGAAACACATACACCCTGCTTTAAAACCTAAAAAGGCCTGAGGACTTAATAGTAATCACACTACCTGTTCACTAGACCAAAAACTACAGGTCTGCTAATTTAAAATATTCCTAATTAGGTTTTTCTCCATTTATACTGGTATGCAATTATCACAGACAGAAAAATGGACAAGACACATACAGAAGTTCCAATGACTGAAAATCACTTCAGTGAATAAAAACCTATCCTTATTACTTCTCAACTGAATGAATAGATAGGAACGTTCCAATCCAAGTTCAGTTTTGGATAAGTAAATTGACCCATTTTATGGGTACATACAACCTTTTCCATAAATCTTCAAGTGTCTCCTCTTAGGTCCACCATCCACACAGCAGGAGGAGGAGGAGGAGGAGGAGGAGTTTGGATTTATATCCCCTTTCTCTCCTGTAGGAGACTCAAAGGGGCTTACAATCTCCTTGCCCTTCCCCCCTCACAACAAACACCCTGTGAGGTGGGTGGGGCTGAGAGAGCTCCTAAAAGCTGTAACTAGCCCAAGGTCACCCAGCTGGCGTGTGCGGGAACGCACAGGCTAATCTGAATTCCCCAGATAAGCCTCCACAGCTCAAGCAGCAGAGCGGGGAATCAAACCCGGTTACTCCAGATTAGAATACACCTGCTCTTAATGACTACGCTACTGCTGCTCCTATTGGACCCAATTGGACCCAATTCTGAATTGGAAGAGGGAGGGAGGAAAGAGAATGACTATCATCTGACTTGGACAAATGTCTATATATTTATCGTCTATTGTGTCGATTTCTTTTGAACCTTAAATTGTTAGCGTGTATTCCAATCCTTACATTTCTTCTTCAGTAAGTCACCTATTGCCTCTCAGCTTCTACAGCAATAATTCTGGTTCATGTTCTTGTCCTCTCACTCCTTGTTCATGCATCTTGATTATTACTTTTTAGGTGGGCACAGTCTTGCACCATAAATATTTTAGATTCTTCAGTAGATTCTAGAAGTCCATTTTTCTTCACTGAAGATTTACTCAAGGATATCAGAGTGCCTAAGCCAAACACTTAATTACCATTTTATTAGAAACTGGAATTTTATTTACTTACACTAAAGATTTCCTGAGATTGATAGACCATAAAGGCAAATAGTATTGTATCTTTTGGAGAGTGAACTTGATCTTGTAAAAACTAACAGGAAGAACTGGTAACATCTTAGTAATATCCCAGGGTTTTTTTTTCTGTAATGAAGACAGGGCTGGCAAACTAAACCATATTTCCTCCTTGATTATAAGTATATACATCAGCTGGAAATCTCATATTTTAAATTCATATGTAGCTTTAATCAAAATGACCATTGGACACTTACCATGAAGGGTCCATCTCCTCTGAGCCAAGGAGGACATCTTGATTTTGGGGTGATTCCCACTGCATTCGTAGATGCACAGGGAATCATCCACCAAAAGTGCTCCTAGCTCAGAAATGTGTCGGGCTGAGGTTACGGCCGCTAAGAAAATAGTTTTAAGCCTAAGAAATTTCAGCGAAATTTCCCTGATTGGTTCGAATGGAGGTCGTGTAAGCGCAGACAGCACAGTGGGGCACCTGTGGCAAATGGGTTTGTCCCTGGCAGAAGCCCCTTTTAGAAATCTGATCAAATGAGGGTGTTGGGAAGTGGGTCAGCTGTCACAGGAGGGAATCACTGGGGATACAGCTGCCAGCTGTCTATGCAGAGTGGTGACCCACAATCCAGATTGGATGCTGTCTTGTAGGAAATGGAGAAGGTTGCCAATATCCAGGTTATGGTAATCAACCTCTTTCCTACAGCACCATTGGATGAAGGCTTTCCAGGTTACATCATATATTCTATTGGTCGATTTTCTCTGTGATGCCAGAATGGTGTCTGTGACTGCCTGAGAGTATCCTAGTTTTGAGGAAAAACTGCCTTTCAATTTCCATGCAACTAGTTGCCACCACATTGGATTGTGATGGCAAAGAGGGCCCTGTTAAAAGAGATCCTCACAAGTGGGGAGGATGAGAGGAGGGCGTCATCTCCTGGAGGATGGAGAACCAATGTGTCCACTACAATGACATCCGTTTGACATTCCCGTATCCTTCGGAGAAGTTTGGGGATCACTGGGACTGGGGGAAAGGCATAAAGGAGAGTTAGGGGTCATGGTGTTATTAATGCATCTGTAGCCTCTGCATCTGGTTGGTAGAATTGGGAAAAGAACCTTGAAAGTTGGTGATTTGTCTTGGAGGCAAAAAGATCCACCTCTGGATGGCCCAAGGTGTCGCAAATCAGCTGGAAAACTGATCTCTTTAGCATTCACTCCCCATTCTGCACACATTATAAGCTGAGCTGATCGGCCTGACAGGTGGAGACGCCCCAAATATGTTTGGCCTGGAGGGAGAGTAGGTTTTGTTCTGCGCATGTGATAATTAGAGAGGCTTCCCTGCGAAGGGAGGCTGACCTAGAGCCCCCTGTCTGTTGATGTAGGTCTTCTCAGAAACGTTGTCCCAACCAGCACGTTAGAGCCCTGAATGATGTGTTGGAAATATAGCAGCGAAGGGAATGGCACCAAGTTCCAGGCAGTTGATTGGTAACTTTGATTCCTAAGGTGATCACTGCCCCTGCGTTGGTGACTGGTCCAGGGTGGCTCCCCATCTGAAGAGACTCACATGTGTAAATATCTGGTGAGAGAATGGGATCCAGTAGAACTTCCCCTGTTTGATGCTGCTGGTCTTGGTCCACCAGATCAGGCTTTCCTTCACGAGTCTGGGATCCATGAGAGTGATATTGGACTTGCACGCTATCTTGAGTTGATAGGGACGAAGGAACCCATGAAATCTCCTGGAATACAAACATTGTGTGGCCTCCGTGTGGATGATGAGGGTGCCCATGAGACTTGCCTGAGTCATCAAGGGGATATTCCTGGCTTTGAGGACTTGTGCAATTAACTCCCTGGTCTTTGTGGCTTTCTTTTTATGTCATGAAGAGCTTGTGGAAAGTAGTGTCAATCAGAACCCCCAGGTGCTACAGCACATGTGAGGGCTGTAAGGAGCTCTTGGACAAATTTACTTTAAAAACATGCTGTTGTAGGCATGTGATGGTAGTCTGTGTGTCTCTGAGGGCCTGTTGGTAGGAAGAAGCCCTGATAAATAGGTCATATAGATAAGAGTGGATATGGATGTCATGGCGTCTGAGGACTACAATAACATTGATCAAAATCTTGGAAAACACCACAGGGCCGAAGACAATTCAAAGGTTAGGGCCCTGAACTGGAAATGGTGGTCTGCAAGACAGAAGCGGAGGAAACGACTGTGAACTTGGAACACTGGAACATGGAGATAGGCCTCAGTGAGGTCTATGGAGGTCATGAACTCCCCTGGGAGAAGGGTCTCTGAGATAGATCTTAGGGTCTCCATATGAAAATGGCAAAGTTTGATGAACCTGTTGACGAACTTCAGATCTAAAATGGCACTCCAGTCTCCGTTCCTCTTGGGAGCTGCAAAGAATATGGAATAGACTCACTGTCCAATTTCCAGAGGAGGAAGTGGTTCTATCTCCTGGATGTCCCAGAAATGTTCCAAGGCCAGCCGAGTTCTCCTGAGCTTGAGGGAACTGCGAGAACTGGGGGAGATTAGAAAGCGCTCAGGTAGGGTGTGAGAAAATTCTATGACGTATCCCCTTGTGATGACCTTGATGGCCCACGAGTCTGCTTGAGACTGGACCCATTGGCATTGAAAGAAGAGCAATCGTCCTCCCACTGGAGGGGATGAGTCATGCTTTGCCATGTTTTCTCTCTCCTCTGGTCGGTCACCCATGGGGAGAAATACCTATTGAAGAAGCCCTTTTTAAAGGTGTGCTGGGAACTCCAATTGGATCTTTTGGAGTCTAGTCTAAATTTGGTTAGGTTAGCTGGGTCCAGAAGGAATGCCCATAGGTGGTGCATCTGTCATTGCGTCTGAGGGTATGGGGCATGGCTTTGGACTTGTCTTTGGTTTCAACTAGGATATGATTCAAACAGGGCCCAAAAGGCTTGCCTCCGGTGTATGGGTAAGCAGAGACAACAGTTTTGGAATGAAAGTTGCCAAAGAAGTTGCCTGGAGCATGCCAAAGAAGTTGCCTGGAGGCTGTGGCTGATGCCCTGGCCAAGAAGAAGATGGCATCCAGTGTGGCGTCAGCAGAGAAGAAGGCCGCCTTGAGAATCCTAGAGGCCCCCTATGGAGTCTCGTTGTCCTCAGGGAGGAATTGTATTCGCTTTCTTGCCTACACAGTTGTGGCCCTGGACGCAATGGAAGCTGTAGAGGATGCTTTGATGGCCATGGCCTTGTGAGCCTTTCTGAGCAATTCCACCCTGTGGTCTAAGCTAGCCTTAATAGAGCCCTCACCATCCTCAGAGATGAGGCCTGTTGATTGTAGGGCCACTATGGGGGCATCTATGAGCGGGACCTGCATGAGGTGGTTGGTATATGACGGTGCAGAATATATCTTTTTAAGGAAGCCCAGAACCTGTCTGTTAGCCGTGGGTTTGACCCATTCTGCCTTCACCTGAGTTCCAAAGAACTTAGGAAATGGGAAAATCTTTTCTGTGGGGGGGACCTGAGGGAAAAATTTTTACATTGCCAATGTAGTCGGACCTGAGGTCACGGTCTGCTGAGGGCTCTGATTCTCCTGGGACGTTTTCGATTTTCAGGGCTATGAGGGACTTGCTCAGCAAATACTCAAAATCTTCCTGTTTGAAGACCCTGAACAATTTGTCAGTTACCTGCATTTCCTCTTCCACCTCGTCTTAGGAAAGGAAACCCCCCTCCCCTGAGGAATCAACTTTGCTATTGGAAGAGGATGGTGAATTGCCAAGGTTGGGGCTTATGTGGTATCTTTTCTTGGCAGCCTTAATAGGCCAGGGAGTTCCCTCTCCCCTTTTCTAGCTGGCTGGCCTGGCACTATTATGAGGGCTGGACTCTAGGTATCTTCCTGCATGGAAGCCCTAAGGGCTTCAAAGATAGCCAGAAGTTAGCCTCTGTGATAGAAATAGAAGGGTTTTCGGCCTTCCCTGGAGGTTGGGAACTGCATTGCATCGAGCGTCTGAGGCACCTACAGTCGATGCTGGGGAGAAACACTCAGAGGTGGGAATGCTGATATCAGCGGCTGCCATTTTGTCAAGCTGCACCTGTTTGGTGAGCATTTTAGGGGAGCAGGAAGGAGCCTGCTCCTCGTGGGCCACATGTGCTCCGATGGCTCTAGAAATGGGTGGGCTCACCTCCCCTGAAACAGAGCACTCCTCGGGGACCATGACTGAACCCGGCTTGTCCTCTGAGAGGAACGCATCATTTAGCTCACAATGGGACATGAGGAAGATTTCTCGCTATAGTGCTGCTTGGTGGAGGGGCCAAGATAGAGCTATGCCCGCACCTCTGAGGGCTTCAAAAAAGCCGGGTGCACCTAGGGGCAGCGAGAACCCCCTCTTCTTTCTAGTTCTGAAACTGGTGAACCAGTTGCCCTCTTTGCTGGTGAGATGGTGGAAGGCAAAGAAATCATCTCAGGAGTGGGGAACCTCACACAAACCATGAAATGTACAGAACTGGGATTATGCCTATGTAACCAGCAAGAACTAAACAGCAATGCCACAAAGCTATTGATCC
The DNA here is from genome assembly GCF_021028975.2 of Sphaerodactylus townsendi. Classification (NCBI taxonomy): domain Eukaryota; kingdom Metazoa; phylum Chordata; class Lepidosauria; order Squamata; family Sphaerodactylidae; genus Sphaerodactylus; species Sphaerodactylus townsendi. The sequence continues at coordinate 121,539,353 of NC_059425.1, read as the reverse complement.
TGGGATGTCTTCCACATAGTGCAAGTAGCAGTCAAATGGGAAAGATATGCGAACTGTATTCTATGCTGTTCATGCTCACTGTTTTCTGGCTGTTTTTAAAAGTAAATAAATCCAGTTTACACAAGGTTATAATGAATTTGAGCTTTGGTACGTACACTCTTTCTTCATGTAATTAAACGTGATAGGGAAAACTTCAAAAGTGAGTGGGAGCATGTTAGTAAATCTGTAAGAACACGTCTACCAAGTTAAATTATACTGTGCATGCAGGGGCATGAAATGTCATGATTTTATTTTACTTTGAACACTGTACACATGTATTTTCCTTGTCTGTAAATTATTACTTAGGTCTTGCATAATCAGCTTTTACCATTGTAATATATTAGTCTGTCACATGCAGATGCAACTTCCAAGTCAGTATAGCCCTAGTTTCGTGTAGCTTCTTAACTACAAAGGCACTGAACTAACAATAATGTTTCCATCAGAAATCTAAGGCAAGGGTTTCATTTTCTAACATGAGGAAATGGAAGCATAAGTAATTGGCACATATACATCCCCACTTTTAAGCTATATCTGCACAGCATCTTATTTGTATTGACTTCCAAGCCTCTGTTTCATTCCCATCTGCCACTCTGAACAACATATGGTTTTTAAAACTAAGAATTTAGAAGGAGTTTCTGAGAGACCAAAGGACATTGGCTGTTGAAACGTAAATATCCGAATTTATACTAGGTGTGCCTCAGAACTCTGGGATGTGGCTGGTATCCTCAAAAAGCAAGGAATCTTTCAGTAGTTATGCCCTTCTGAAATAGTATTGCTGAAGCCTATCAACTCAACCATGAAGTGAAAGCCTCAAAGATTAGCAGTTTTTAAAATTAAAACCATATAAGGGGCCTGGAACTTAGCAGCCAAGGCTTTAGACAGCCCTCAGTCATATGATTTTTGCAAATGCAGCAGCAAGAATAAATCTGGGGAACTTAATGAAAAACTATAATACTACTGTATTTTTTAAAAAAAGTTTCTCCAAGGTGCTTATGTCCTTTTCCTGATAAAGGAAAATAAAAATTTCTGCATTCTTAGGGGGGTTTGTTTTTAAGATGACTTTGGATAGGGAGCAGATCAAAATAGCTATTTGACTTTTAATTTTAGAAGCAAGAGCAAAAATTGGGAACCCCATTTGCATTACAAAAGTCTCAAATACTATATAGACTTGAATGTACCACGGAGATATGGAACAGGCCAAAATGAGTTCCAGGAGTTTAAACAGATTCCAAGAAGTCTTAGCTTTGACTAGAAAAAAATATGTTGCCGGATGCAAGGGCGGGGGAAGGGTTTCTTTTTAGTCTTTAGGACTAAAAATAGCTAAAAACTCTGGGCAATTTTCACTAACAGCCAGGGACTGTGTACGTATATCCAAATCTGAGATTCTTAATAGTACAAGATTCCCTATAGTACCTTGGAATCTGAGTCAGGTTTCCATCTGTCTATGTGCCTTCTGAAGATATACCAATTATGCTATATCTGAAGATATACCAATTATGAAACCTGGGTATATTTACATATTTAACCAGTTTTGAGAGCTTCTAACTACACTCACAAGCAAAACAATCAAACCACAAATAAATTCTGAACTTACCCACAGATCATGTTCAGCATAATCAAATAGCAGCCACACCTTTCTATCACTGTGAGAAAGGAACACCTTCTGTAATGCAATCACGTTAGGGTGTTTCAGTTCTCGCAAAAGCTGCATGTAAAGAGACAAAAAATATTTCTGCTGTTACGAAACAGACCATTTACTTTTAATTTGCCACAGGGGAATGTGTTATTTCTTTTCCTAAAGTGACTCTAGAATAAGCTAACCACAGAGAGTACTTCACAACACAAAAAAGGAGAAAGCATATTTTTCCTGGTAGTACAGTGATCATTGCCTTCTTTGTCTTGTTTAGTGAAGCCTTACTTTGCAAATAAGGATTCCCAGCTCAGGGAGCAAAAGAATTGGATATCTTTTGTTTCGCCCCTTCTTCCAGCAACCTCTTCTTTAACTCCTCTCTAGAGAGGAATTGCAATTGTTTAGACATTGAAAGGAGGACACAGTGACCATTTTGAAATGAAGAAAATACATAACCTATTTAATAAGATCAATCCTTCACTAATGTAAATGGTTTTATTAAGATGCATTTCAGACTCAACTTTGTGGATGAATTATTTTTGATGAGATTACCAGATTCATACAATCACTCAAAAACAAAATTTAGGGTTATAGTTTCATTAAGTTTTTTTACTCTCTTACAGAGATTCAAAGGAGCTTATAACAAATAATACAATATAATGCACAAATGGCATTTTCATGCTCTCCAACTAAGTCAGTGGAAAGTTGAACTTTTCATTTATCACTTTTTATTTTAAAAGAGTGAACTTTGCTAAATTCAGGTGAGTAGTCAGAAGGAAAACGAGAAACAATTTAAAACTACACCATGTTACCGCAGCTGCTCGGGTAACATTAAGTGATTTCAGCTCAGGCAACATAGTGAGGTGCAGGAAGCCGGTGCTCTTCAAAAGGAAAAGTATTTTATTCGGAAGTGGTTGCTACAGCTCGGGCAGGGGAATCGCGTTTTCGTAGCCAAGCGCTAGAACTTTTATACACACACATCAAAAGGGGAAAGGGGGCAGGTAAAGGGGCAGTTAAGGGGGCAGGTCCCTTACCTTGCAACAATAAGGACACATCAACACATAAAAGAAAAGATACAATTACAACTTTGTGAATGGGACCATGAGATCTCACTGTCAGGCGTCTTCCCGTGAGACTTTACGATAGTGCTGAAATGGAGAGCGGAGAGGATCCATTCATAAAACTGAATGAAGCTGTTTAACGCACCCAGGAATCTGGTTATCAGATGGGCTGTTTCCTCGAGTTATGTCCTGAGGCTCCTGCGCCTCAATCCCACGACAAAAGAAAGTTCAAATGGTCCAATGGCAATCTTGGCACGTCCTTCAACGGTTGGGATATCTGGGGTGCCGTCATCAGATTCAATTTGTAAATCCAAAAGGGTCTTTGTTTTCGCAAAAGAGATCTACCAGGTGTTGGTCCAAACTGAATTCCAAGGCTAGCTTCCTTGGCCCTTAATATCAGCTGCTACAAGCTGCTGCTTTTTCAAACAGATACAGATATCTAAAATAACATTTCTAAACTTAAACATTAGAGGAAATCTTAAGGAATCTCCAATACAGTACAAGCACATATACATATAAGCAAAAGTATCCTAAATTAACAGTAACATCAACTAAAGTTTAATCCCAAACATTGGGCAAATAATAAATCCAACACTGAGGGGGCTTACATTAAACCTTAAAAGGGATAAAAAAAAAAACAAGAAGGAAACCATATAAAACATTGGCACAATCACATACATATGTCCTTTCCAAGCCTTATGGAGGCTTCTGGACCACACTGGTCTCTTTGCTCTGATCCTTAGCCAGTGTAGTTCAGCGATGGGTTCGGGAAAATATTTTTCCTATTTTCCTGGTGGTAACAACCACATAAGCAGAGACAGCATGCATTCCTCAAATCAGGAAAGATACCATCAAGTGTAAATGGATGCTATGTGGCCAACAACTCAAGTCAAGGAAACCATAAAAGGCTTCTTTTAAAAAATGGAAGGTGTGCAGAAAGGAACACAGATTCTCTCAAAACAAATGTAGCTTGACAATTAAGGCAAGCAAAGGAAAAATCTGAAGATGGCCAAAAAACCTTAAGTCAACAATCTGGTGGCATCTCAAAGATTAACAAAATTTACTTCAATATGAGGTTTCACGGGCCACAGCCCATACTACTGATCTGAAGGAATGGGGCTGTGACCCACAAAAGGTCATATTTAAGTAACTTGTTAATTTTTAAGCTACCAAGATGATTAATAGGTTGGAGTCCCCCTCCTATGAGGCCAGGCTCGAAAGTCTGATTTTTCAGTTTCAAGAAAGAAGGCTATGAGGAGACACCATAGGAGTTTATAAAATTATGCAGGAGGTAGATATGGGGAACACAAAGTTTTTTTCTCCCTCACTGTCATAATACTAGAATTCAGGGGCACCCAGAGAAGTTGTTGAGAAATTGATTCAAGACAGCCAAAAAGAAATATTTTCACTCAGCAGGTAATTGAACAGTGGACTTCACTTTCAGGGAATGTGGTGATGGCTATAAGCAAAGATGCCTTAAAAGGATATTTGGAAGATTCACACAAGAAAGATCCACCATAGCTATTAGCCATGGGGACTAAAGGTTGACTAAATGGAAACTCCATGTAGAGGCAGCAAACCTCTGAATACCAGTCCCAGGAGGCAAGGCCAGGGAAAGGCCTCAGCTTCTATCCCCTGCTTGTTTGGCCCTCCAGGGCAAGTGATTGACTGCAATGTGAAAAAGCATGCTGGATTAGATAGACTACTAATCTGATCTAGCAGGCTCTACTTGTGTTCTTATGATGCAGATATTTTGAAACTCTTCATATTCTCTCTATTACTATGGTCCATCTTAGAATGTATCTTCTTTGGCAGCACATTCTCTTGACAAGTCTGTTGTCACATTCTTATGCTTTTGTTGAAGTGCCTCCAAAGTTGAAGATTCTAATTTTACCTTTCTATATGAACATCTGATGGTTTATCATGAATTACAAAGACCAGGATAGGCCCCATTCCTATCATTAATGCCTCAAGTCATCTCAAACAAATGGATGAAATACATCTTACTCAAATGCTTCAGCAATAGGTACCAGGTCCTTACTATGAAGTTCTATAGTCCTGGGAAGTAGTGCAGTGTTAAAGAAGTTGCTGAAGTCTGTAGGAGGTATGCAGCCATATCCAAAGGGAGGGGGAAATGGCTCTTTGGAATCAACATGAGCTTGCACCAGTGCATTTGCCTACCCTGTTGGCGCATTTGGCAGATTCACCAGTTGGGTGGGCAACCTGGGAGGTGCAGGGTGGATAGATTGGGGCATTCCCGTTGGAGGAGCCAAAGACTCCTACCCAGCTTTTGGGCTTCAACATCACAGCCATTGCCCCTCACTTACACCACTTGAAAGTGCCAACAGCCCTCTGGCAGTGACAGGGCGGTGTGGTAGAAGTGCTGAGTCCCACCTGTAGGGGTGAGCCCGCGAACCCAGCAGAACCGTAGAAGGAGCGCTTGGAATGCCGATGCCGGCTACGGCCTTCTGGGCGCACACGCTCCCCCAGCCCCCGCTCCCCCGTGAGTCACGGGTCATGAACTACCTGACTTGCGGTCACCAGGTGTCCCATACAAAGGGACAAAAGGGCTCTTGCCCTCAGGTGAGGATTAGACCCAGACGCGGATGCTTCCTCCCGCACGTAGCAGCCCGATGAGATCATGCATCACATGATGGTCTCCCGTTCTCCCGCTCTCCCGACCTCCTGCTCTCCCGCCTGCCCGACCCCTTTACACGCCCCCAGTGAAACCCTAACAAAAGGTGCGAGGGGCGAGCACACGGCAGAGTTGCTAGGATCACGGGATCCCGCACTTCCTGCTACTGGCTCTCTCCACCAGATGAAATCTCCGCGTCTCGTCTCTTTCTTGGGGCCTCGTGGGCAAGACTACAAGCTGGTGCTGAAACCTGGGAATCCTCGAACCTCCACCCTGCTTACCATCACCTGGGAAAGGGCTTCTTGATACCGACCGTCCGCTGGATCGGCGCATCCTCGGACCCACGCTTCGGTACTGACCGTCCGCTGGATCGGCGCATCCTCGGACCCGCGTTCTAGGACACTCTCTCGTCTGACGAACCACCGGTAAGTATGGGCGCTTGCAAAAGCACGGCTTATGACAAGCACGTTAGTGAGCTGAAGGCGCTAACAAAACACGGCAGAGTCCCAGTAAAGAGAAGGGATCTGCGCGAATTGGTTGAGGAGATTGATAGGCAATGTCCATGGTACCCAGAGAGGGGGACATTCAATCTTAAGGACTGGGAAAACATCGGGCGCACTCTGCACAGAGAGCCTTGTGCGCCGGTGTCACTGCTACTGACGTGGCGACAATGTTATGTCGCCACCAGCCTGCAGGTCCATGGTGTCTTTGCCATGGATCTCCCTCCTTTTGATCTTTCACCTACAATTTCATGCCCGGAATTTTCTCTATCCACTAAACAGGACGCCTGTCCTCCTCCCGTTTCACTTGCTTCCTCTCCTCATTCAAACTCTCCCGCTCGTACTCTCGCGGCCCTGCCGCCTCCTCCTTTCGCTCCGCCTTTTGCTCCGCTTCCCCCTCCCGTTTCCGAAGCCACCACACCTCCGTCAATGCCACGTAATGGCGCGAGTTTCAAAACTCTAGCAGAGCGTCTTGACCACGATCTGCGGAGGAAGGAAACCCAGACGGAAGACGATGCCGACCTCCTCGCTGTATGCCCCGCTCACTTCACCGACCACGTGGGGGAGGATGGCGTCATCCAGCGAGTTGTCGAGTATCGCCCCATAGGTTATAACGTCCTCACTGAGCTCCGCAAGGCAATACGGGACGTGGGAATCACCAGCCCCTATGTGAGAGGCATGTTGGAGGCAGTTATGTGGAATCACATAATGGTTCCAGAGGACTGAAAGACCACTTTCCACATGCTCTTGAACCCTGCGCAATATGTTGTCTGGGAGAGCGAGTACCGCCAACAATGCATAAGCAGAGGAGCAGCCTCTGGTGGTGCCTATACTGCTGCGCAGCTCTATGGCTGCGAAGGCTTCGCCCTTCCCAACGTGCAGATCATCCTGCCGGAGGCCTTAAGATTAAGCCTCCGACTAAGCCTACAAGGCGTTTTTTGAGGAAGTGCCAGCTGCCGGACAGCCAACCCAAAGCTTCTCCAACGTCCGGCAGAAGCCTCCAGGAGCCTTATGCTGAAATCTCCTGAACAACAGGCTCCAGGAGGCCCTGCAGAGAGGCAGGTGCGAGCAGCGGCGTAGCCCAGCACGAGTTCCTCATGCGCCTTGCCAAGGAGAACGCCTCGCCGAGTGTCGAAGAGGCGTATCGCGGGTTTAGGGAAGAACCCTGAACTGGCGGGATATGCTTAAGGCTTGCAAGCAGGATATCCGGATCTCCTGCCCATCAGGCCAGCCTCTAGCAGCGGCACTTTCCACCACCGGGGACAGCCCCAAGCAGACGAGTGCTTCAACTGTGGCAAGCGGGGACACTTCCGGAGGGATTGGCCAGAGCTGCCGGTGGGGGGGCTTACAACCCTGATGGAGGAGGTGGTCCTCCCCAGGAGGCCGAAGGGGTCCCCGGAAAACCCAGGACCAGATGCCCCAGTGTGTCGGTAGGAAGGGCTTCCACTGGAGAAGCTGAGTTGCTTAGCTGGAAACTCTTACCCAGGCCTCTCCCCAGCCCAGGACCAAGGAGGAGAATACTGAACCGATCCCAAGAACCAAGGCCCGCTCCCAAACCACCTCCTTCCCGTGGTATCTCTCTCACCTGCACACAACCTCTCTCCCTCAAGTTCCCCCATGAGATCCTCGTTGCTCCAACCCAGTACAGTGATCCCATCCCCCCCGGAGGCCGTCGGGTTAGTCTTGCCCAAGGCCTCCGCCGCTGAGCAGGGTTTGTTTGTCGTTCCGGGGGTCATTGACTCCACACACCAGGGAGCCGTTCACGTTCAGGTGTGGACAAACATCCCGCAGGAATTGCCCAGTGGGACCAGCTGCGCACAGCTGATCCTCCCTGCCCCACTGGCAGCTGCCTGCCGCCCGATTCAATAAAGGCCACGAGCCGGAGTGGCCACCGAGGCGCAAGCCGGGCGCCACCGTGGTGGCAGTGCAGATGCCATGGTGGTAGCTCCCTGCCCGTACCTGGAGCTCACCATGTGGAAAGGAATGTCCGTTCAAAGGGGCTTTGTGGACACCGGCGCCGGCCAGTAACCCGTCATCAGAGCAGCGAGTGGCTCTGATCAGTGGCCAACAGAGGCTTGCCCGGCATCTGGGGGTGGGGGGAAAGCAAACAGCGAGATGAAGCATCCGCCGGCTCGGCCACGGGTCACGCAGAAAGGCCCAGGGACTTGAGCGCCAGCTCACAGTCCGTCCATGCGTCTTTGGACATCCACGTTAACTTGTGGGGAAGGGATTTGATGAGCCAGGTCAGGGGCGACCCTAGTCTGGGGATGGATAGGCCCATTCCCACCACTTTCCCCACATGGATCACCAAGACGCCCGTTGGAACAAAGTGATGGCAGCTGCCCAGAAGAAAGAACAGATAGCAGCCAGTCACATTGAGATCTCCACCTCCCAACCCGACTGTGTTCCCCATCTCAGCCCCAAAAACCCCTGCTCAGAGGCTCCTCCTCTCCTTCCTTCTTCCCCTTCCCTATTTTTCAACCAGCAAAGGCGGGAGGGCCAATTGGCTGACTGGCCCTCCCTGGAATTAAAATCTGGGCCCATCCTGAGTACGCAGCACTGCCAGGACAGGCCCCAGGTTAACTATATCATCACTTCTAAAACCAAGGGGTCCTCTCGGTGAATTATAGTTTAAAGCACTTTATCATAACTTCTAAATGTATTAAGGACCTAGGCTATTCCGGCGTTTTTTGGCGAAACCGCCTTAAGTGAAGCGGTCTCTGGCGGCGCACCGAACCTGAAATACTCAAGGGGCGATCCGGTTTCTACAGAGCACCATGTTTGCTTTAACCCTTGTGGTCACGGTAAAGTACACCCACTCCTCAAAGGTGGAACTTCTCCCAGCTCCTTTGTCCCAAAGACCAACCCCAAATGTGTGATCGTCTGGTGTTTTTCTGATACATTCCCTTCCCTGAGCACGGCTCCCAAAGTCCCTTTTTCCTTCAAATTAAGTATGGCCCATACCACAATTCCTTGACGGTCCACTTTCGCCCCTCCTGGGGCTCGGACCGTCGCTTTGACGCATCTTGATGACGTTCTTGAAGCCAACTCTCCATAGGAGTCGCCTGCCCTTCGTGCCTCCCGTCCATGTCCAAACAAATTAAAGAAAGGGGAATAGAGTGGCCCCTCAATGGCCCTGCCTTCTTGCTGAAATTCGAACCTGCTCCCCATGGAGGAGGCGCCGGGCAATCAGAGCCTCTCCCACCGTCCAAGTCCACTCCCGCCAGCGCCAAGATCCAAGCTTGGGCGAGGGCCCGGTCCCCCTCATAACCTGGGGAAGGGGGGGTATGCTTCAATCCTTCTCCCTACACCAGGTCCTCAGTGGATTCCTAGTCTGCGCCATGTCCGGCCAACCCATGGAATGGCACCAGAAGGAAACCAACCCGATCCTGGAGATGGAGGCCGGATCTCTCCTGGAAAGACAACCCTCCTTGCCTCATGGCCTCGGAAGCGGGAACTGCACGCCAGTGCCAGAATGGTCCGAGAACCTGGATGGCCACCTGGGGCGTTAAAGGGCAACTGACTCCAGCCAAGCTTCGGGGAGCTGCTGCGACAGCGAAGGCTGCCCCGAGACAGTTCCCGAAGAGATCTCTGGCGCTTGCCGTCTTTGCGATTATCACTTTCGCGCAATTCCGCCAGTCACTCATCATCTGCCTGCTTTGCTGCCTCTTGCTGGTGGCGCTCGGTCACCTTCCCCTCTTGGAGCTTCGACCAAGCCAACATCTGGGAGCGGATTCGCGCACGCTGCCAGCGTCTCAACCTCCTTCTGCTTGGGCCAGTATCTGGGGTGGGAAGTTTGCTATAGCTCCTGCCTACTTCCCGTCTGCCACCAAAGCCCTGGAGAGCTTCCCTCTGGAGGAGTCTGGCCTGAGCCCCTTCATGAATGCCTGCGTCTATCAGATACTCCCATAGAGCGCCGATTGGGGACCCGTTGTACAAACCCCCTCCCCACTGGCCCTCTCTCTCATCACCCAAACTGTCGCCAACCGCGGAGTCCATAACACTTGCGCCTGCATTGCTGATGTGGCCGGGACACAGAAGCCAGCCCGAGGCCAGTCAGCCCGGCCTCGGCCAACTGGAACTGCACACATGTAGAGGACATTCCCCATATATGGGAACATCCTTCTCCCTAAAAAGGTTGGTTCTGCCGGACTTTGCGGGGAGAGAACCTTCAACTACATCCCGATCGCCTCTCTGCGGAACTCTTTTATTTGCCTTAGCCGTCCTCACCATCGTCCTTGCCTTAGGCTCCACCTCCTGGAGCCCAATGGCCACCGCCATAGCTCCACTCTTTCCCTCTCGACTCCCTTTCTGCCGCATGCAAATCTAGTTGTTCTGCTAAAAGTTTCTCTGATGCATGTTTCCGCTTGTGCCTCCCTGGTGGGAGTCCCAGGACTCGGCCACCTCCATGGCCCAAGAGACTATTGGCTTGGTTGGCCTGTAAAAGCAACAAGGGAAGTCCATTTACACTCCCACCTCCACTACCTGGTTTACCTGGTCTCCGAAAGCAACAGGAACTTTCGCTCAAAGTTTTACTCTAGATACCGTGCCGCTTATTGATTACTTCTTGTTGCTACTGCATCTGTAAGGTTGTGGAAAAAAGTACATAATATGTGTTGCCTTCACCTCTCCTGATAGTAAATCTCACTTGATTCATATGAAGAAGTGAGTGGAGTTATGCATGCTGGTACCCAATCTGAAATATGATGTGTGTTGCCCAACTGGTGGTCGTGGGGCCCTTTGGGAGTTAGCTGCCATTGTGGGGATGGTTAAAGTTGCTATGTACACTCCTCTAACCATTGGTTTGATCCATATGCCTCGTTAGTCGGATTCCTGCCCAAGTTCAAATGTGCCCCTGCCTTTGTAAGAGACCGCTTTGATTTTCCCCTCACGTCAGAAATCCATTCCTCATGTTGTTTGCACAAAACAGCATCTCCAGCCAGCTTGAGCTTAGGTTCCTGGGGAGGGGCATCCCCCTAAATTGCCCCAAGCTGATCTCGGGCTTCCTTCCTAAAACGTAGGGGTTTGATGTAGGGGTGGTTTCACTGAAACCCAGTATGTAGGAGTGAGCCGCAAACAACCTGCAGGAACTGTAGGGAAGGAGCGCTTGGAATGCTGGTGCAAGCGACTGCCATGACCTTCTAAAGACACGGCTCTCTGAGCCCCTGCCCCTCGGTGAGCCTGTCATGAACTACGGCTGACTCAGGCTCACCCGGTGTTTCCCATAGTCAGTGAAGGACAAAGTGCTGGCTCTTGCCCTCAGGTGAGTATTGCACCCAGGCCTGCGGATGCTTCCCTCCCGGGCATCGTAGGCAGCCCGGGAGCGAGATCATGCATCACATGATGGTCTCCCGTTCTCCCACTCTCCTGACCTCCCGCTCTCCCGCCTGCCCGACCCCTTTACACGCCCCCAGTGAAACCCTAATAAAAGGTGCGAGCACACGGCAGAGTTGCCAGGATCACGGGATCCCGCGCTTCCTGCTACTGGCTCTCTCCACCAGATGAAATCTCCGCGTCTCGTCTCTTTCTTGGGGCCTCATGGGCAAGACTACACCACCGCCTTGGGTTCTGGATGGGGCTGATGCACAGAAAGATGAAACCTTCCTTTCCTATAACTACCATAACTTGACAGTTAAGAAGGTGATGTTTGGAGGGGGAAGCAAAGTAGTGTTCAGTAGCATGATTTGGATTTCATGCCAGCACTATTCTTAGTTTTTCCAGCAGGAGTCCTTATATACTGTGTTTCCCCAAAAATAAAACCTACCCCAAAAATAAGCCCTATCATGATTTTTTAGGATTTCTGGAGGATGCTTAAAATATAAGCCCTACTCCAAAAATAAGCCCTACCTGAAGTTACAGATCAGGATGGTGTGATCCAGCAGGGTTCTCCCTGCCAATGAGGATGCAGCTTGCATCACACGTGACAGGGAAGCGACGGGGCTGCTGAAAGTCTGCCTTAATTAATTGTGAAGGTACCGTATTTTCCCGAAAACAAGCCCTACCCCAAAAATAAGCCCTAATGCATCTTTTGGTGCAAAAATTAATATAAGATCCTGTCTTATTTTCAGAGAAACACAGTATCTAGAAGGCAATTGTAAATGCAGCTACCCAAACATATTATTCAGAGTATTTCTGCACCAGCAAATATTCTCATTATATATCCTATTACTCTGAACAATGTACTAGTACCTCTTATACGACATCTGTGATTCTCTTTTAAAAATTAAAAAGAACTTGTACTAAAGTTGCTTCCACAATGACTTTTTGCTGGAGGTCACTTCATCACCCAAATAGTAGAATCCCCCCTCCCATGCATGCATGACATATCATGCAATAGTTCACCATCCAGGTTTTCTCTTATTCCACTGCACAATTTCCCAAACTGGTTTAATCTTCCCAAGAGATTGTGATCAAAGCAGGTTTCATTGCAGTGTGGATGGAAACATGCAGTTTTCCATTCTTTCCCACACAATTACCTGTTGCCCATGCTGCTGGTGAAACTATTGTGGAAGCTGCACACCCCAATGCAGGTGCCCCTTACGCCAATGCAAAGGACAGATATGCTGGCAAGGAGGGGGGTGTCATTTGCACCAGTGGTGGAGCACTGTACAGCTCCGCAGTGACCAAAAACAGAAGTTGTTCCATTGCTCCTCTGCCACAGAAGCCTGAGCTGGCACTGGTGGGGGGCGGGGGGGCAGTCTGGGGCTGTTTCCAGGATGGAGCTGACTGAAATGTAATCTCACTGTGCCTTCAACATTTCATTTTAATGTTCAGACTTCTTCCAATCTGATTTACAAACAGAATGGTATATGGGCAACTTAATTCAGTTAATTCAACCAATAGTTAAAATACAGTTGGGTTAGGGAAGATTTTGTAAGGAATATATGCTTATGAAAATTTTAATACTCAAAAACACATAATAAAAGGTATTGGATACTTTTAAAAAAAATTTGCTATGGACCAGTGAGGCTACCTACTTTTTTTGTCTATTTTGAACTTGTGTATATTTGCCCTCGACTGCAGTTTGGCACACTGTGAACACCAAGTAAGATGCAACTATGCTGAGGCAAAATTTGAAAGTTACGCTGCACTGGTGTGCTCTCAGCCCAGAAGGAAGGTTGTCAGTATGGTTACTGTTTAACAGCTATTTCACAACCTGAAAATTGAAATTTCCTGTTTATGCCTTTCCAGAGAAGCCAAGAAACTGAGCTCAATGGAATGCAAACTCTGCGATAGCATTCTCACAGGTATATAAAATTCTGTTTCAGGATGAACTTGAAGTGTCAAGAATCAATTATGAATCTGTTTTAAAGACTACATATTGCACAATCACAATAACGAGGACAGCTCTAGATTAATATTATACAAGATATTTGTAAACGTTCTAGTATTTATGGAAAATATGATTGTGAGATGATTTCATCACAAAGCAAAATGCAAGCATGCACCAAACTAGCACTAAGAAAGATCATTTTGTAATGCTTCTATGGTTGTCAATTGCCTCAGAAAAGAAGGAAAAACTCTGGGCAATGACACAACACAATCTCATATGGGGAAAACTACATATAGAAATCATTTTAATCAATAATGTGGTGAAATTATTAAGAGACAAATGACTGCCTGAATTACTTATTTTATTGGATTTTTATTCCATACTTCCTCCATGAAGTATAGGATGCTATACATGGTTTCTGGCCCAGGGTCATCTAGTGAGTGTCATGGGAAGGTTTTCTAACTATGGCCCTCTAGATGTTCATGGACTACAATTCCCATCAGACTCTGCCAGCATGGCCAAGTGGTAGGGCTCATGGGAATTGTAGACTCTGAATATCTGGAGGGCCATACTTTGAAGACCCCTGGTCATGGGAGAGTGGGGATTTGAAATCAATATTCCCCTGATTCTAGTCTGCCACTCGGGCCAGTAAACCACTCCGGTACTAATAGCAGCAGTTGCAGCTCACATCACTGCTGTGTGGATTTATTTAGAATATTATGGTCTTATTTAGAATATTATGGACACTGAAGCATCACCCAACCAGAGCCAGACCCACTTAACATCTGCAAGGCTGATTTGTTGTTAGCCGCTTTTAACTATACCATACCAGGGATATCAGAACATGCAGACAGCTAATAAAGTTCAGTATGCACTTAATTGTGGGATATCAAAAGGAAGGAGCAAACAATTGCTAAATGCTGCTGCTGACAGATGAGATTTGTAAGAATAAACGTTACTGGTCTCTAACACCTCTATGCTTAAACTATTGGCATGTCAGGAGTCCCTTTCAATATCAGATGAAAAAGAAAACTCTGCATCAACTGAACACAGCCAGGCAACGCTAACAGAGATATGTCTTTTAGTTGACACACCCAGGCAACGCAAACAGAGATATGGCTTTTAGTTGACAAAGCAAACAACAGGTCTGTGACACCTTTATCTTTTTTTAAATATAATTAATAATCAGTTTTGCCACTTGTGGATTTGTATCTCTTTTTTTGTATTTATTGCCAGTTTTTGCCTTTCTTTTTACTAATTTGCTAAAATCATGTCACACCCCTGTCCTGTGACAGGTATTTTAAAAGGAAGTTCTATAAATAATTTCATTTCAGAATCTCAAAATCTTCTGGCATTACTGAACAGCATTATTCTTAAACAAAAGCATTTCAAACAACTTTAAAGGGATTGTGTTTTGATTCAAATAAAGGAAATGAGACAATCACTACTGTGCTTCCAGTGGATGGAGTTCACAGAAACAGTACAAGTATAAGTTACAGTATAAACAAGCAGGACATTGAAGAGGTCGCATAGAAATAACCTAAACAAACAAGTTGAGCACTTTTATAACGAGATGGATGGCACAGTTAAATTTCATATAATAATTCCATGCAAGAAGTACAATTTAAACAACAGAAACCATTTACACAGTTTGAATGATGTAAACAGGTGAGTAACTACTGATCACTGAAGATCTGGTATCTTTCAAAGAAACATATGCAATTATGCTTAGCCTTGTGCTGATGGGATGCCCCCATTATGAATGAATTTATCATGAACATGAAGCTTATTTAAGAGAATGGTGATCCTATAAGAATGTGGGCAAGACTTTAGAACTTTTGCTGAAGAAGTGGACTTAGCTCCACAAAACAGGCAAAAAAGGAACCAGGGGGCTTGTCTGGACTATGAGAGATACCAGATCTCTCATGATCAATAGTCTACTTGCATGTTTACATTGTTCAAACTGTGCAAAGGATTTTTATTTTTGAAATTGCACTTTAAATTCACATTAAAAGGAAAAACCAAATATTTTCAGCAGTTTCCCCCCAAATTTTATAAGTTTGCCAAAACGAGTAGGGAAACCCCTCTTGTCTGAGGTTTTGGCTGGGAACACAGAATGCTTCAAGGAAGGGAAAAGCAAACAGACTGGCTTCCAAGTCTAGTCATCTCTCTATTGACCCATCTTGGATTTGTCATGGGCTACCCACTTTTGCCTTTGCAATGGGAAAGGGTATTACAGGACTAGATACACACAGTGGAACCACACTTTAATTCTATATCTAACTGACAATAGAAGAGAACAGGAACAGTAGTGCTAAAGATCCTAGCATGGGGGCGGGGGAGGAGTAATGTCTCTCACTTAATGACACATTACACTACAGGGATATTGCTTCTCATTTTACTACTGGCACACAGGTCAGAAATAGTCATTACTGCTGTTAGTGAGTTACTTTCACTGATGGACTCCTTTTTTTTACTCTGAACATGCATCCCACAGCTAAGAAACACTCAGCTTCTTTTAAAAATACTTTAAATTTAAACAGTTACTTCTGTTTAACAGAGCAAGAGTCACATTTGCTTATGTACTAAATCCAAAATTGTGTAATCTCTCATAATTAACTTCAAAACATTCCTGTAAGATTTCTTTCAGTCATGGTATATGCCAGTTGACCCTCCAGCTAAAGACATTGTATTTAGACTAAAAATTGTGCGCGGCACTATACATTGTGCAACAGTCCCACCCCGCACCCCCCACATTCTTTACTGAAATATCACAGGAAGTATGCTTACTTAGAACTAAGTCTTACACAATTCACTACATACACTTACAAAGAAGTGTATATTGGATTGCAGTGTAAGAAAACAAAAAAGAAAAAAAATGACAATAATTTTCCAACAGGATTTTGCAAGATTTTTGAAATTTGCTAACCAAACTTTTGTATGAATAAAGAAATTCAGAATTATCTGCTATGTTTTTTAAAAATGCACATAAGCTATGGAGTTAAGCAATACTTATTCACTTTTCAAGGTAAAGAATGTTTAAGAAGACTGATTTATTAGTTGTTAAAATTTTGAACACCCATTTCTTGTGGACAGGATGGAACAAATTGAACAAGTTGAAAGAATAAAGAACAAGTTGAAAGAATATTGTTGAAAGAATAAATTGGTTTAAACTGTGTAAAAAGGTGGGGTAAAGATCAAAGGGGCCCCTTTTGTACCAGCTGCATTCAGACTGTTTCAGGCAAAAACAATCGTTCAAATGCTGTGTGTGACACATCTTGGTCTACCTGCTTCTTGTTTTGCATCTTTAGAGGAGATTCAGCACAATTTCCTGAACAGCAGTTCTTCAGGTTCATAAATGTGTGCCTAAGTCATTGGTGAGGTTAGCAACAGACATGCTGAAGGTTGGAACAAGAATTGTCCATTTTGCTATGGCGAGAGACAGAGGAGTGGGGAAAATGGCGCCTGGGGCAACACCTGCTCTGGGCGTCCCCAGTACCCCCCCTTACCTTGCTAGGAGGAGCCTGCCACGGACTGGGGGTGCCTGGCAGCGGTCCAGCCAGGCTGCTCCTCCGCCAGCCAAAGGAGCACAGGGGGAGTGAGTCTCTGTCCCCACATGACCCTCTGGCGTGCGCCCAGGGACATGTGACCCCACATGTCTCTGTGAGTGCTCTGCCTCTGGTGAAAGATAAATTTTGCTGTGGTGAAAGATAAATTTTGACCCAAATGGTCTGCTACTGCTGATTCAAATCTAAGTGGCAAAAGACCACTGAAAGCAAATTAGAAAGTCTTGGTTTCTCCCCCAAGGTTTGCTTGACTTGGGTAGAGACCAAGCAAAGCAAATTATACAACAAAAGGGTCAAAGACACAGAACGCCAATTAGGCCTTTCAAGAACAGTGGTATTCATGGCACTTCCTAGTGGTAGAGTGGAACCACGGTTTTTGATGACATTGGTTTTTGTCGATTTTGGTTTTTGCCGATCGTCGCCACCTGTTTTTTGCCACGGTTTTCATCAGTCTTTTGCGTAAATTTGCTGCATTGTTTGCGTTGCATCCGCGTAGACTGCATACCACACCCAAATCACATCAACAGGGAGGAAAAGGGGATGGACAAGGGGAAGGGAAAAGGGGGGGCAGACAGAAAGCCACTTTTGCACTCCTAAACTATAGCCCTGATGTAATAGATCCTTCTTACAGGCCCTGTAGATGTGTAATAGGTGCCACAGGGTCTCACCAGACAGAGAATTCCACAGGACCAGAGCCACAAAAGTCTCCAGCAGCCTCAGAAGGGTATCGGTAGATGTATTAGGTGGTTGGTGCACTAGTCTCCTTGGTATCCCAGACCAGACCAAAACAATCGATGCTCGATATTTCAGGGAGTGCCCTGAAGGAGAAAACCTCCCATATCAGTATCACCAGTTCCCATGCCATTTTCTTTCCAACATACACCACCTCCTAATTCCTTCCTGCTGTTTCTAGCTTGCTCGTATCTCGTTTCTGTGCCACTGCTCTCTTCTTTCCCTACTGTTTCTGCCATGGCTTCTTTTTCTTACTTGCTCACCCGCTGCTTCTCTATTCTTTGTGGCTTGCCCTCTCCTCTTCTCATGCTGCTTTTGCCACTACCTCCTTTCCCATTGCTGACTGATTTAGAAGAAGAGTTTGGATTTATATCCCACCTTTCTCTCCTGTAAGGAGACTCAAGATGGCTTACAAGCTCTTTTCCCTTCCTCTCCCCAGAGTAGACCTTGTGAGGTAGGTGGGGCTGAGAGAGTTCCGAAGAACTGTGACTAGCCCAAGGTCACTCAGCAGGAATGTAGGAGTGCGGAAACACATCTGGTTCACCAGATAAGCCTCTGCCACTCAGGTGGAGGAGTGGGGAATCAAACCCGGTTCTCCAGATTAGAATCCACCTGCTCTTAACCACTACACCATGCTGGCTCTCAGTTGTCTGACTTCTTGCCACAGCAATTGCCTCTTAACATTACCATTTTTATCATTGCTGCTTCATCTCATCTTGTTCCTCTTGTTCCAGAGATGGTTGCCTGCAACAGTGTTTGTGGCAACTGAGGTTATTGTATGTTTCCTGATGTGTTTCAGTTTGGGCTTTTAAAAAAAAAATCTGTTCACTTTAAGGCATATAATATATTTCTTCATAAGTATACACTAGTTTACCTACGTTCCCTGTAGCCACACAGCAGCTGCACGAAACTACTAAAAAAAATTACAAGGAGAGCTCAAATGAGCTTGTAATGGTGCCATGGCGGGGAGGAAGAGCTCCTGCCTCACTCCCCAAGCAGTTTTCTTGTGGAGTGTTTTGCAGGGGGAGTTGCATAAAAACACTGCTTGAGGTGAGAGAGGAGCCCTTCTTTGCTCCTGCACTGCTATTCGAAGTCTTTGGGGGCTTTTAAAAAAACCCCTGAAACAGTTCCCCTCAACTGCTGTGTGGATGCGGGAAACCCAGGCAAACTAGTATAAACAAATGGAAAAAGTGTTGTATGGTTTGCCTCCATGTTTGTCTGTTGCAGGATTTTTGTACAAACCAAAGGATTCCTCCAGGCCTTTAGATAGAGTCCTCCCCTGCTCCACATTTGAACAGGGCCTTATTTTGTGGATATTTTTGATCTACACTCCAGGTCCAGGTTCAGAAGTATATATATAAAGATATTTCTCAGCCATGAACATCTTGAATTATATTAAACATTACTGCTACCTTTTTCATACTGTTGGGAGAGAATCAGTTGTGCTACTTCTGACCCTTCATGGTTGAGACCAGTTATAATTATTTAATTACTGGATGACTAGAGAGATTAACTTTACTTGCAAATACAATAGTTAACACCACATAAAACATACCCATGCTGTTTATCTAGACAATACATTTTAAATAGTATCATAAACATAGTTCAGCATTAACTTTATTCAAGTTTAATATTATAAGCAAGATATGAACCTCATAATTTAACCTGGACTCTAACAGGAGAAGAACAAATAACACATTATTGATAACAGAAGTATTTAAACATTTTGCCCACTTACTGCTATCTCTCTACATGCCGACATGGATATCCCTGTACCTTCAATTTGCTTGAGCGCATACTCCTTCTCATCTTTTCTGCAATAAGGAAACAGTACATTAACAGGCTATAGTTACATTTTAAATCAATATACACAGACAAATTCATCTCTCTTTTCTCAATGCAGCTATAGCCAATATGTGAAACTAACAATTTATCATGCTTTCATTTCATGCAACAGATTTTCAGATTGACATGAATTTACTATTGCCCAGAAAATATAAAACATCTGGCATTTTGCACAGTAGGAAAACTTGATTCTGAATATCTAGTTTAACAACACTGCTGCAATTTAAACTCTTAAAAGATAAAATGAATCAAAATTGGTAAATTCCAAGATCGAAGCAGCCCAGTTCTTGGTTTGAGAGTTTTATGCACTAGCATGTCCCTATTGCCAAACGGAGATCAAAAGGGGAGATGGAAGACTCATTCACTTGCCTGCCACCCTGGGGATGAAGAGGATTGGTATACTAATTCACAGAGTCCTCAGCAACCAGTACAGCTATGATCTATAAAGACTCTTCTACTGCATAATTAACTAGGGTTAATATAACATTGGGACAATTCAATTGCTCACTGTAAAAACATTTAAAATCTAATTCAGTAAGTAACAAAATGAGAGAAATCTACTGTTCCCATAGCTGAGAGAAAACTAGAGCTATTATCCAATAACTAGTTCCAAGCAAAAAATAATCAAACGATGTCAGAGAAAATGATGCTTCAATATAGCATACTGTAGTTACACAGCAACATTTTCCCCAAAACTGGCATTCCAGTTCTCAGAACGGTGACAGTGCAATCCTAAGCAGAGTTAAGGTCTTCTAAGACAATTGACAATGGAAATAGAAGGGTGCACCTGATCTTAGGATTGCATTTAACTCAAGCATGACAACCAAGAAGGTACCAAGTGTGTAAGTGGTACCTTCCCCAGCTGCTACCACGTGCACAAAGCCAGGAGAAAAGCAGAAAGTCTTTAGTTCATCTTCAGAGGAAATCTGATACTTTGGCCTGAAAAGATGAACTTCCACATGAACTGTATGTGTGTTATGTGCTGACAAGTTGCTTCTCGTTGTTCTATGAATTAATGACCCCCTAAGCACCTTATCGGTAAGTGGGCTCCAATAGACCCTCACCATAAAAAATAATTAAAAAACAGTCTTTAGATCCTGGAAGAGTGGGAGAAACTGTTGTTATGTGGGAAGGGAAAGACAGGGAGGAGTCAGGAAACCTGAAGAAAGCAAAACACATGCTGTTTCCTTTTGCTCTCCCTGAGCAGGAACAGGGAAAGTTGCCATTTCAGAGGTTTCAAAAATGGCAGGGATTTTCTCATCTGTAGTGAGGTGAGTTTGGGGGGAGGGGACTGGACATGTGTGCGCAATCGGGATCTGACCCAGAAGGAATGTATGGTCACTCCAGGAAAGACAAGTGCATAAGTGGCAGGAGAGTTCCTGCCTTATAACTTCAGTATTTCCACAAATACTAAATTGTTTGAAGGTGATCTAAATAAAGTGCAAGAATATCTACTTGGTGATGCATCCACTGCAACTGATATGGTAACAGGAGTAGCAGAACCATGCAGTTAAGAGACATCCAGTAAACTATGACCTGTACATTTCTATCAAAGCTAATGCTGACTTCACAGTTTGCTACAGAGTAAACTATAAGCATAAGCATTTTTTTTTATTGTCATTGTGCACGCACAACGAAATTTACAGCAGCATTCCTCGATGCACACAATTTCAGACTCATACATCATCCTCACTTCCCCTTCCTCCACCCATCCCTACACAGCCCCAAATACATCAATATGAAGCAGCGGAATTTAGCATAGCCACAGCTCTAGAGTAGAAGCTGTCTCTAAGCCTCTTTGTCCTAGTTCTGAGAGCCCTGTATCGTCTGCCAGATGGTAACAGTTTGAAAAGAGAGTGTGCTGGATGAGACGGGTCCCTCAGAATATTTTGGGCTTTATTTAGGCTTCGGGAATTATAGATTTCTTCCAAGGAGGGAAGAGGGCAGCCGATAATCCTTTGTGCAGTAGTGATCACCCTTTGGAGCGCCTTCCTATTCGCCACTGTGCAACTGGAGAACCATACACAGATGCAGTAGGTTAAGACACTCTCTATAGCACAGCGGTAAAAGGACACCAGAAGTTTTCCATCTAGTTGTTGCTTCCTTAAAAGTCTCAGAAAGTACAGTCTTTGCTGGGCTTTCTTAACCACCGCGGCAGTCTGTACGCCCCAGGTCAAGTCCTCTTTAATCATAACGCCCAGAAATTTAAAACGAGCCACCCGCTCCACTTGATCTCCATTTATAGTCAAGGGCTGAATTTCTGAGCTATTCCTTCTATAGTCCACTATGAGCTCCTTTGTCTTGTTAGTGTTAAGAACCAGGTTATTTTCCCTGCACCATGAGAGCAGTCGGTCCACTTCATTCCGATAGGCAGACTCATCCCCTCCAGAGATGAGCCCCACCACCGTTGTGTCATCAGCAAATTTGATAATGGTGTTACTATGATAGACAGGAGTACAGTCATATGTATAAAGGGTGAACAGTAAAGGACTCAACACACAGCCCTGTGGCGTTCCCATATTTAGAGTAAGAACTGAGGAAACCCGATTTCCCAGTCTAACCCTCTGGGAACGTCCAGACAAGAAGTCCCTAATCCACAAACAGATTGAATGTGAGAGTCCAAGATCCACGAGTTTCGTCACCAGTCTTTGTGGCGAGATTGTATTAAATGCGGAACTAAAGTCCGCAAAAAGCATTCGCACATAATTCCCCTGATGTTCCAGATGCGTCAAAGCAGTGTGGAGGCTAATGGCAATGGCGTCCTCCGTAGATCTATTAGTCCGATATGCGAACTGATGTTTATCAAATGTATCTGGAAGGCAAGAAATAATATGCCTATGGACCAGTTTTTCAAAACACTTCATGATGATGGGGGTGAGTGCCACTGGTCTATAATCCTGAAGATTGTCAGCAGGAAATCTCTTTGGTAGTGGAACAATGGTGGAAGCTTTCAAACAAGATGGGATGGTGGACTGGGATAGAGATCGATTAAAGATCCCAGTAAAAACACCAGCCAGTTGGTTAGCGCATTCCTTTAACACCCGACCGGGAATACCATCCGGTCCAGCAGCCTTCCTTGGATTCACAGCCCTCAAAACTTGCCTCACCTCATGTTCCTCCACAGTGAGGTGTGAGCTGCAATCACCTAGTGGCTGTGTGTCATCTCCTTCTGATAAACCTGTTTCAAAGCGGGCAAAAAAGTGATTTAGCTGCTCTGCCAGAGAAGAAGAATCCCCATCTACAGAGATGTCATTGGTTGGTTTATGATTGGTGATTTGTTGAATCCCCTGCCACACCTGCCTCATGTTGTTATTATTAAAATAATCCTCAATTTTTCTCTTATAACTCATCTTGGCTTGTCTAATACCTCTCTTGAGACTGGCTCTCGCCGCACTGTATTTTGCCTCATCACCAGATCTGAAAGCAATATTCCTGTCATGCAAAAGTCGCTGAACCTCCGTTGTCATCCAGGGTTTATGGTTGGAGTAAATCCGGATGCGCTTATCCACAGTAAGAGTGTCTGTGCAGTAGGTGATATAACTCAGAACAGCAGTGGTATACTCTTCCAGATCTGGGTGGTAGAAAACATCCCAATTTGTTGTCTCAAAACAATCTTGAAGTAGTTCGGAGGCATCATCAGGCCAGGATTTCACAGTCTTTATTACAGGCAACACCCGCCTCCCAAGTGGAATATATGCTGGTGCTAGAAACAGTGACAAATGGTCTGACTGACCCAAGTGTGGTAATTGTATCACCTTGTAGGCATCCTTAATGTTGGTATACACTTTATCCAATGTATTGGATCCTCTCGTAGGGCACCTAACATGCTGGTAGAGTTTAGGGAGCACTGTTTTTAAATTAGTATGATTAAAGTCTCCTCCTATAATGAGCACAGCATCAGGATGCTTTTTCTGCTGGTTGTCAACAATGTTGTACAGAGAGCTCAAAGCCATGGTAGCATTAGCATCAGGTGGAATGTATACTGCAATGATGATAACCACACTGAACTCCCGTGGCAGATATATGGGTCTACATCTAACAGTCATACTTTCCAAATCCTTTGAGCAGTGACCCCCCGTGATGCTTGCATTAGTGCACCAGCTTTTGTTCACATAGAGATTTAACCCCCCCCCCCCTTTCAGCTTGCCAGAATCTTTACTGCTTCTGTCCTGCCGGAAAGAAGTGAAGCCAGATAGTTCAACTGCCGCATCAGGAATGTGTGATTGAAGCCAGGTTTCTGTAATTAATAAAACACAGCTGTTCTTGCCAAACCTGCTCTTCACAGTCTGTAGCCTTAGTTCATCCATTTTGTTGTTAAGAGATCGTGCATTAGTAAGAAAAATGCTTGGAAGTGCAGACTTGAATTGATACCTTCCCAGCTTAGTAAAAACACCAGCCCGGCACCCTCTCTTTCTCCTTCTGTCCCGCCTTCGTCTCAGCCTCCTACCAGGAATTGTAATCCAGGGTTCCCCCAGGGTCCTAGCTGCCTCTGCCGGTATATTGTGAAGGCGTATGAAATCGTCTGTAATAGCCATTTCACATTTCAGCCCAATTTGCATTAAGACTTGCCGACTATAAAAACTCCTTGCTCCACGTAGCATGTTTAAAGAAGCAGGAAAACACAACACAAAAACATAAAACACAAAACATCCACACCACATCGAGGTGGTGCAAACTATGCCAACAAAGTGAAGGTAAAACCATTTCTAATTAAGAATTGCACTGCCCCACACCATGTACATATATAAATTAACAATAAAAACAAATTATATGGCTAGAAAAATAGTCAAAAGATTATTTATTGAGGAATTAAGATACATCTAAAATGCAATCATTTGCATTCAACCGTAATCTAACAGAAACTGTTCTAACCCAGTCACTCTCAGACCACTTTCAGGAGCATTTTGTATAAAAGTGTGACAACTCCCACTAAAGTTCCATTACACATTCGGATGAATAGTTCATTTAGCTCAGCACTATATCTATGTTTACAGGCAGAGATTCTCTGGGATCTCCAGCACAAAAAGGCCTTTCCCATCACCTGTTACCCAATGTTTTTGATTAGAGATACCATGGATCAAACCTGGGTTGTTCTGCACATCAAGTATTGCTCTGCCATAGAGTAAAACTCCCTGCTCCATTTGTTCCCCATCCTTTCTACCCTCTTCAAGCTATTTTCAGGTTCACATAACCCTACTCCTTCCAGAAACAAAACAAATAAAAGCTAACAGGTAAGCTAACTTCATCTCAAAATAACAGGAACATAATTTCAATATTATGCAAGCGCAACAATTCGCAAACAGGCATTCTGAATAATTGGTAAAATTTCAATATTTCAAAATCACCTTGAAAGAGAAGCATCACTCTTTCTGTTATCGATGTTCATTATGCCAGTACTTCAATGGATATGATTCTCCTGGCCTCCTGCCCCAAAACCGCCACCCAGCACCAGAGCCACCGCTCACAAGATAAGTTCACAAATATCTTCACAGAGGCCCCTGCCACCTGCTTCTGTAGCCCGAACTGAAAGAGCGTGGTATAGTCCAGGAGGGCTCAACAAAGCTCAGCAGGAGTCAACCCCTTTTCAGGCGCACCCAGCACCATTGGCGCCGCTTCTCTCACTTGCAGCGCCGACTCCCGCTGTCGTGTGGAGGCTTCTGCCACCGACCTCCACTACCTAATACAGCTCTGTTCTGTTCTGCCTTCGATGTTTGCCTCAGTGCTTCAGGGCGTCAGTTACGGCCACATAGAGGCCTCTGCCACTAGCTTCCGGCTCTCTGCCCAGTGCAGTCTTTCCCAATCTCAGGCCCTTCCGGCACCCCCACCATCACTGCTGGCACTATCACCATTGCTGCTGCCATCCCTGCAGCTGCTCACGGGGCATTCCCTCTCACTCTTTACCCTATGGGGGTCCCTGCCACCACCACCCCCGTCAATTGGTACAGCAAGGACCACTTTGCTGTGGTCTATGGGTTGCCAGGTGCCGCTCCTCCCATCAGCTACTCAGTGTAAACGGCACACATAGTTCACAGAGCTTCCTAATCAACAAACTGCTCCAGGTGCCATCTTAGCCACCTTGCTGCATCTCAAATGACCAACAAAGTTTCCATGGCATTGTGGTACATAACACCTTTTCACCATTCCCAAACTGTAAGCTTTCTAGTTAGTTTTCTCTAACTAGTAACTTTTTTAGTTGTCACTTTTAGAAATTATTTTTGTTCCAGATCATATCAAAGCATTTTCTGAGGGAAGTTCATTTGTTGATCAATTTCCAGAGCACCAAATCAACACAAACAAGGGTCAGGAAGTTACGAAAGATGAACTAGATGAGCCTGTGAACCAGAGTAACAAAAACACGTGAAAAGAAAACTACAAATCATATTTATGGTTTCTGGCAAATGAGACCACAGAAGATTGCACAAGAATTGTAAAAATGTACACGCCAAAAAATGAAATTAAAATTGATGGCTGCTCATTAGACAAGGACCTTTATACAGAAATCCCTTCTATATCACTAAGATTAGGGGTGCAGCATCCCCATGATCTGGAAATCCATATAAAAATTTTGGCCCTCCCTTTGTACCAGAGAATGATTTCTTTATTAAACCACTGGGAGAAATCATCTAGGGCAGGGGTAGGGAACCTGCGGCTCTCCAGATGTTCAGGAACTACAATTCCCATCAGCCCCTACCAGCATGGCCAATTGGCCATGCTGGTAGGGGCTGATGGGATGGGGGGGGGTGGGGGGGGGGGGGGGTTGGGGGGGGGGGGCGTTGGGGGCGGGGGGGTTGGGGGGTGGGGGGGGTGGGGGGGGGGGGGGGTGGGGGGGGGCCCCTGCTCCGTGTTCGACGCGCGGTTTCAAAAAGGTGTACTTCCGACCAGAATCCGAAATGACGCGCGCTGAGGGGTGGGAGGAGCAGCAGAATTGGGGCGACTGCGTTGTCGCTGCGTTGTCTCTGCTGGTGTAGTGGGGAGTGCTGCAGGACCCCAGGTTATTTACCGTGAGGAGCGCGCATCTAATGGCGGGTGGGGAATCGACCATAGGTTCCCATACTTTGAGAAAAGAATCAAGACTTTTTTTGTTTAGAAGCGTCGTTAATCCATCTGCTGTTCAATAGTCCTGAATCCTCTGAAGTCATTCATCAATTGCGGGTGTTTCTTGACTTTTCCAAGGCCGGGCCACAACAGTTCTCCCTGCCGTTGTCAGCTAATAAAGTAATTTCCTGTGTTTTTGTAGGTTAGCAAAGTTTTTAAAAACCCTTCCAAAGTTACAGAAAAGAAGCTACCAGCCGCGACAGCCTGACTCTGTCAGACCAAAGGTTATTGCACTGCAAAGCTGTTCAAGACGAACTTTGAAGATGTCATTCCGCACAATTAACACAATTCCATCACCAGTTCTCTTGATGCATGATCAAGGAAGCAGATCCGGGCGCGTCCGCCTGGCTATCGCATCAGTGTTGAAGTCTGGCACAGAATCCGAAGATAATTTCCGGGAAGATAAATTTCTGGGAAGCACTTTTAACAATTCTGAACCGTGGGGTGAATATTAATGGGGCCACTCCACAGGACCCCGCTCCCCAGAGGCATCGCATTCAAATCACGAGACGTCATAGTTTTGCTGTACTCTGCATCGGTCGGGCCGCACCCGGAGTTCTGTGTAATCTGGAGATCTCCCTTTAAAAACGACATGGTTAGAACAGAGCAGGTGCAGAGCAGAGTAACGAGGATAATTGGGGTCCCAGAGACCAAGTCCTACAAGGAAAGACTGAGGGACTTGCGAATATTTAGTCTGGAAGCAGTGGTGTAGGAGGTTAAGAGCTCGTGTATCTAATCTGGAGGAACCGGGTTTGATTCCCAGCTCTGCCGCCTGAGCTGTGGAGGCTTGTCTGGGGAATTCAGATTAGCCTGTACACTCCCACACATGCCAGCTGGGTGACCTTGGGCTAGTCACAGCTTCTCGGAGCTCTCTCAGCCCCACCTACCTCACAGGGTGTTTGTTGTGAGGGGTTATTGGGGGGGGGTGGGGGGGGGGGGGGGTGGGGGGGGGGGGGGGTGGGGGGGGGGGGGGGTGGGGGGGGGGGGGGGTGGGGGGGGGGGGGGGTGGGGGGGGGGGGGGGTGGGGGGGGGGGGGGGTGGGGGGGGGGGGGGGTGGGGGGGGGGGGGGGTGGGGGGGGGGGGGGGTGGGGGGGGGGGGGGGTGGGGGGGGGGGGGGGTGGGGGGGGGGGGGGGTGGGGGGGGGGGGGGGTGGGGGGGGGGGGGGGTGGGGGGGGGGGGGGGTGGGGGGGGGGGGGGGTGGGGGGGGGGGGGGGTGGGGGGGGGGGGGGGTGGGGGGGGGGGGGGGTGGGGGGGGGGGGGGGTGGGGGGGGGGGGGGGTGGGGGGGGGGGGGGGTGGGGGGGGGGGGGGGTGGGGGGGGGGGGGGGTGGGGGGGGGGGGGGGTGGGGGGGGGGGGGGGTGGGGGGGGGGGGGGGTGGGGGGGGGGGGGGGTGGGGGGGGGGGGGGGTGGGGGGGGGGGGGGGTGGGGGGGGGGGGGGGTGGGGGGGGGGGGGGGTGGGGGGGGGGGGGGGTGGGGGGGGGGGGGGGTGGGGGGGGGGGGGGGTGGGGGGGGGGGGGGGTGGGGGGGGGGGGGGGTGGGGGGGGGGGGGGGTGGGGGGGGGGGGGGGTGGGGGGGGGGGGGGGTGGGGGGGGGGGGGGGTGGGGGGGGGGGGGGGTGGGGGGGGGGGGGGGTGGGGGGGGGGGGGGGTGGGGGGGGGGGGGGGTGGGGGGGGGGGGGGGTGGGGGGGGGGGGGGGTGGGGGGGGGGGGGGGTGGGGGGGGGGGGGGGTGGGGGGGGGGGGGGGTGGGGGGGGGGGGGGGTGGGGGGGGGGGGGGGTGGGGGGGGGGGGGGGTGGGGGGGGGGGGGGGTGGGGGGGGGGGGGGGTGGGGGGGGGGGGGGGTGGGGGGGGGGGGGGGTGGGGGGGGGGGGGGGTGGGGGGGGGGGGGGGTGGGGGGGGGGGGGGGTGGGGGGGGGGGGGGGTGGGGGGGGGGGGGGGTGGGGGGGGGGGGGGGTGGGGGGGGGGGGGGGTGGGGGGGGGGGGGGGTGGGGGGGGGGGGGGGTGGGGGGGGGGGGGGGTGGGGGGGGGGGGGGGTGGGGGGGGGGGGGGGTGGGGGGGGGGGGGGGTGGGGGGGGGGGGGGGTGGGGGGGGGGGGGGGTGGGGGGGGGGGGGGGTGGGGGGGGGGGGGGGTGGGGGGGGGGGGGGGTGGGGGGGGGGGGGGGTGGGGGGGGGGGGGGGTGGGGGGGGGGGGGGGTGGGGGGGGGGGGGGGTGGGGGGGGGGGGGGGTGGGGGGGGGGGGGGGTGGGGGGGGGGGGGGGTGGGGGGGGGGGGGGGTGGGGGGGGGGGGGGGTGGGGGGGGGGGGGGGTGGGGGGGGGGGGGGGTGGGGGGGGGGGGGGGTGGGGGGGGGGGGGGGTGGGGGGGGGGGGGGGTGGGGGGGGGGGGGGGTGGGGGGGGGGGGGGGTGGGGGGGGGGGGGGGTGGGGGGGGGGGGGGGTGGGGGGGGGGGGGGGTGGGGGGGGGGGGGGGTGGGGGGGGGGGGGGGTGGGGGGGGGGGGGGGTGGGGGGGGGGGGGGGTGGGGGGGGGGGGGGGTGGGGGGGGGGGGGGGTGGGGGGGGGGGGGGGTGGGGGGGGGGGGGGGTGGGGGGGGGGGGGGGTGGGGGGGGGGGGGGGTGGGGGGGGGGGGGGGTGGGGGGGGGGGGGGGTGGGGGGGGGGGGGGGTGGGGGGGGGGGGGGGTGGGGGGGGGGGGGGGTGGGGGGGGGGGGGGGTGGGGGGGGGGGGGGGTGGGGGGGGGGGGGGGTGGGGGGGGGGGGGGGTGGGGGGGGGGGGGGGTGGGGGGGGGGGGGGGTGGGGGGGGGGGGGGGTGGGGGGGGGGGGGGGTGGGGGGGGGGGGGGGTGGGGGGGGGGGGGGGTGGGGGGGGGGGGGGGTGGGGGGGGGGGGGGGTGGGGGGGGGGGGGGGTGGGGGGGGGGGGGGGTGGGGGGGGGGGGGGGTGGGGGGGGGGGGGGGTGGGGGGGGGGGGGGGTGGGGGGGGGGGGGGGTGGGGGGGGGGGGGGGTGGGGGGGGGGGGGGGTGGGGGGGGGGGGGGGTGGGGGGGGGGGGGGGTGGGGGGGGGGGGGGGTGGGGGGGGGGGGGGGTGGGGGGGGGGGGGGGTGGGGGGGGGGGGGGGTGGGGGGGGGGGGGGGTGGGGGGGGGGGGGGGTGGGGGGGGGGGGGGGTGGGGGGGGGGGGGGGTGGGGGGGGGGGGGGGTGGGGGGGGGGGGGGGTGGGGGGGGGGGGGGGTGGGGGGGGGGGGGGGTGGGGGGGGGGGGGGGTGGGGGGGGGGGGGGGTGGGGGGGGGGGGGGGTGGGGGGGGGGGGGGGTGGGGGGGGGGGGGGGTGGGGGGGGGGGGGGGTGGGGGGGGGGGGGGGTGGGGGGGGGGGGGGGTGGGGGGGGGGGGGGGTGGGGGGGGGGGGGGGTGGGGGGGGGGGGGGGTGGGGGGGGGGGGGGGTGGGGGGGGGGGGGGGTGGGGGGGGGGGGGGGTGGGGGGGGGGGGGGGTGGGGGGGGGGGGGGGTGGGGGGGGGGGGGGGTGGGGGGGGGGGGGGGTGGGGGGGGGGGGGGGTGGGGGGGGGGGGGGGTGGGGGGGGGGGGGGGTGGGGGGGGGGGGGGGTGGGGGGGGGGGGGGGTGGGGGGGGGGGGGGGTGGGGGGGGGGGGGGGTGGGGGGGGGGGGGGGTGGGGGGGGGGGGGGGTGGGGGGGGGGGGGGGTGGGGGGGGGGGGGGGTGGGGGGGGGGGGGGGTGGGGGGGGGGGGGGGTGGGGGGGGGGGGGGGTGGGGGGGGGGGGGGGTGGGGGGGGGGGGGGGTGGGGGGGGGGGGGGGTGGGGGGGGGGGGGGGTGGGGGGGGGGGGGGGTGGGGGGGGGGGGGGGTGGGGGGGGGGGGGGGTGGGGGGGGGGGGGGGTGGGGGGGGGGGGGGGTGGGGGGGGGGGGGGGTGGGGGGGGGGGGGGGTGGGGGGGGGGGGGGGTGGGGGGGGGGGGGGGTGGGGGGGGGGGGGGGTGGGGGGGGGGGGGGGTGGGGGGGGGGGGGGGTGGGGGGGGGGGGGGGTGGGGGGGGGGGGGGGTGGGGGGGGGGGGGGGTGGGGGGGGGGGGGGGTGGGGGGGGGGGGGGGTGGGGGGGGGGGGGGGTGGGGGGGGGGGGGGGTGGGGGGGGGGGGGGGTGGGGGGGGGGGGGGGTGGGGGGGGGGGGGGGTGGGGGGGGGGGGGGGTGGGGGGGGGGGGGGGTGGGGGGGGGGGGGGGTGGGGGGGGGGGGGGGTGGGGGGGGGGGGGGGTGGGGGGGGGGGGGGGTGGGGGGGGGGGGGGGTGGGGGGGGGGGGGGGTGGGGGGGGGGGGGGGTGGGGGGGGGGGGGGGTGGGGGGGGGGGGGGGTGGGGGGGGGGGGGGGTGGGGGGGGGGGGGGGTGGGGGGGGGGGGGGGTGGGGGGGGGGGGGGGTGGGGGGGGGGGGGGGTGGGGGGGGGGGGGGGTGGGGGGGGGGGGGGGTGGGGGGGGGGGGGGGTGGGGGGGGGGGGGGGTGGGGGGGGGGGGGGGTGGGGGGGGGGGGGGGTGGGGGGGGGGGGGGGTGGGGGGGGGGGGGGGTGGGGGGGGGGGGGGGTGGGGGGGGGGGGGGGTGGGGGGGGGGGGGGGTGGGGGGGGGGGGGGGTGGGGGGGGGGGGGGGTGGGGGGGGGGGGGGGTGGGGGGGGGGGGGGGTGGGGGGGGGGGGGGGTGGGGGGGGGGGGGGGTGGGGGGGGGGGGGGGTGGGGGGGGGGGGGGGTGGGGGGGGGGGGGGGTGGGGGGGGGGGGGGGTGGGGGGGGGGGGGGGTGGGGGGGGGGGGGGGTGGGGGGGGGGGGGGGTGGGGGGGGGGGGGGGTGGGGGGGGGGGGGGGTGGGGGGGGGGGGGGGTGGGGGGGGGGGGGGGTGGGGGGGGGGGGGGGTGGGGGGGGGGGGGGGTGGGGGGGGGGGGGGGTGGGGGGGGGGGGGGGTGGGGGGGGGGGGGGGTGGGGGGGGGGGGGGGTGGGGGGGGGGGGGGGTGGGGGGGGGGGGGGGTGGGGGGGGGGGGGGGTGGGGGGGGGGGGGGGTGGGGGGGGGGGGGGGTGGGGGGGGGGGGGGGTGGGGGGGGGGGGGGGTGGGGGGGGGGGGGGGTGGGGGGGGGGGGGGGTGGGGGGGGGGGGGGGTGGGGGGGGGGGGGGGTGGGGGGGGGGGGGGGTGGGGGGGGGGGGGGGTGGGGGGGGGGGGGGGTGGGGGGGGGGGGGGGTGGGGGGGGGGGGGGGTGGGGGGGGGGGGGGGTGGGGGGGGGGGGGGGTGGGGGGGGGGGGGGGTGGGGGGGGGGGGGGGTGGGGGGGGGGGGGGGTGGGGGGGGGGGGGGGTGGGGGGGGGGGGGGGTGGGGGGGGGGGGGGGTGGGGGGGGGGGGGGGTGGGGGGGGGGGGGGGTGGGGGGGGGGGGGGGTGGGGGGGGGGGGGGGTGGGGGGGGGGGGGGGTGGGGGGGGGGGGGGGTGGGGGGGGGGGGGGGTGGGGGGGGGGGGGGGTGGGGGGGGGGGGGGGTGGGGGGGGGGGGGGGTGGGGGGGGGGGGGGGTGGGGGGGGGGGGGGGTGGGGGGGGGGGGGGGTGGGGGGGGGGGGGGGTGGGGGGGGGGGGGGGTGGGGGGGGGGGGGGGTGGGGGGGGGGGGGGGTGGGGGGGGGGGGGGGTGGGGGGGGGGGGGGGTGGGGGGGGGGGGGGGTGGGGGGGGGGGGGGGTGGGGGGGGGGGGGGGTGGGGGGGGGGGGGGGTGGGGGGGGGGGGGGGTGGGGGGGGGGGGGGGTGGGGGGGGGGGGGGGTGGGGGGGGGGGGGGGTGGGGGGGGGGGGGGGTGGGGGGGGGGGGGGGTGGGGGGGGGGGGGGGTGGGGGGGGGGGGGGGTGGGGGGGGGGGGGGGTGGGGGGGGGGGGGGGTGGGGGGGGGGGGGGGTGGGGGGGGGGGGGGGTGGGGGGGGGGGGGGGTGGGGGGGGGGGGGGGTGGGGGGGGGGGGGGGTGGGGGGGGGGGGGGGTGGGGGGGGGGGGGGGTGGGGGGGGGGGGGGGTGGGGGGGGGGGGGGGTGGGGGGGGGGGGGGGTGGGGGGGGGGGGGGGTGGGGGGGGGGGGGGGTGGGGGGGGGGGGGGGTGGGGGGGGGGGGGGGTGGGGGGGGGGGGGGGTGGGGGGGGGGGGGGGTGGGGGGGGGGGGGGGTGGGGGGGGGGGGGGGTGGGGGGGGGGGGGGGTGGGGGGGGGGGGGGGTGGGGGGGGGGGGGGGTGGGGGGGGGGGGGGGTGGGGGGGGGGGGGGGTGGGGGGGGGGGGGGGTGGGGGGGGGGGGGGGTGGGGGGGGGGGGGGGTGGGGGGGGGGGGGGGTGGGGGGGGGGGGGGGTGGGGGGGGGGGGGGGTGGGGGGGGGGGGGGGTGGGGGGGGGGGGGGGTGGGGGGGGGGGGGGGTGGGGGGGGGGGGGGGTGGGGGGGGGGGGGGGTGGGGGGGGGGGGGGGTGGGGGGGGGGGGGGGTGGGGGGGGGGGGGGGTGGGGGGGGGGGGGGGTGGGGGGGGGGGGGGGTGGGGGGGGGGGGGGGTGGGGGGGGGGGGGGGTGGGGGGGGGGGGGGGTGGGGGGGGGGGGGGGTGGGGGGGGGGGGGGGTGGGGGGGGGGGGGGGTGGGGGGGGGGGGGGGTGGGGGGGGGGGGGGGTGGGGGGGGGGGGGGGTGGGGGGGGGGGGGGGTGGGGGGGGGGGGGGGTGGGGGGGGGGGGGGGTGGGGGGGGGGGGGGGTGGGGGGGGGGGGGGGTGGGGGGGGGGGGGGGTGGGGGGGGGGGGGGGTGGGGGGGGGGGGGGGTGGGGGGGGGGGGGGGTGGGGGGGGGGGGGGGTGGGGGGGGGGGGGGGTGGGGGGGGGGGGGGGTGGGGGGGGGGGGGGGTGGGGGGGGGGGGGGGTGGGGGGGGGGGGGGGTGGGGGGGGGGGGGGGTGGGGGGGGGGGGGGGTGGGGGGGGGGGGGGGTGGGGGGGGGGGGGGGTGGGGGGGGGGGGGGGTGGGGGGGGGGGGGGGTGGGGGGGGGGGGGGGTGGGGGGGGGGGGGGGTGGGGGGGGGGGGGGGTGGGGGGGGGGGGGGGTGGGGGGGGGGGGGGGTGGGGGGGGGGGGGGGTGGGGGGGGGGGGGGGTGGGGGGGGGGGGGGGTGGGGGGGGGGGGGGGTGGGGGGGGGGGGGGGTGGGGGGGGGGGGGGGTGGGGGGGGGGGGGGGTGGGGGGGGGGGGGGGTGGGGGGGGGGGGGGGTGGGGGGGGGGGGGGGTGGGGGGGGGGGGGGGTGGGGGGGGGGGGGGGTGGGGGGGGGGGGGGGTGGGGGGGGGGGGGGGTGGGGGGGGGGGGGGGTGGGGGGGGGGGGGGGTGGGGGGGGGGGGGGGTGGGGGGGGGGGGGGGTGGGGGGGGGGGGGGGTGGGGGGGGGGGGGGGTGGGGGGGGGGGGGGGTGGGGGGGGGGGGGGGTGGGGGGGGGGGGGGGTGGGGGGGGGGGGGGGTGGGGGGGGGGGGGGGTGGGGGGGGGGGGGGGTGGGGGGGGGGGGGGGTGGGGGGGGGGGGGGGTGGGGGGGGGGGGGGGTGGGGGGGGGGGGGGGTGGGGGGGGGGGGGGGTGGGGGGGGGGGGGGGTGGGGGGGGGGGGGGGTGGGGGGGGGGGGGGGTGGGGGGGGGGGGGGGTGGGGGGGGGGGGGGGTGGGGGGGGGGGGGGGTGGGGGGGGGGGGGGGTGGGGGGGGGGGGGGGTGGGGGGGGGGGGGGGTGGGGGGGGGGGGGGGTGGGGGGGGGGGGGGGTGGGGGGGGGGGGGGGTGGGGGGGGGGGGGGGTGGGGGGGGGGGGGGGTGGGGGGGGGGGGGGGTGGGGGGGGGGGGGGGTGGGGGGGGGGGGGGGTGGGGGGGGGGGGGGGTGGGGGGGGGGGGGGGTGGGGGGGGGGGGGGGTGGGGGGGGGGGGGGGTGGGGGGGGGGGGGGGTGGGGGGGGGGGGGGGTGGGGGGGGGGGGGGGTGGGGGGGGGGGGGGGTGGGGGGGGGGGGGGGTGGGGGGGGGGGGGGGTGGGGGGGGGGGGGGGTGGGGGGGGGGGGGGGTGGGGGGGGGGGGGGGTGGGGGGGGGGGGGGGTGGGGGGGGGGGGGGGTGGGGGGGGGGGGGGGTGGGGGGGGGGGGGGGTGGGGGGGGGGGGGGGTGGGGGGGGGGGGGGGTGGGGGGGGGGGGGGGTGGGGGGGGGGGGGGGTGGGGGGGGGGGGGGGTGGGGGGGGGGGGGGGTGGGGGGGGGGGGGGGTGGGGGGGGGGGGGGGTGGGGGGGGGGGGGGGTGGGGGGGGGGGGGGGTGGGGGGGGGGGGGGGTGGGGGGGGGGGGGGGTGGGGGGGGGGGGGGGTGGGGGGGGGGGGGGGTGGGGGGGGGGGGGGGTGGGGGGGGGGGGGGGTGGGGGGGGGGGGGGGTGGGGGGGGGGGGGGGTGGGGGGGGGGGGGGGTGGGGGGGGGGGGGGGTGGGGGGGGGGGGGGGTGGGGGGGGGGGGGGGTGGGGGGGGGGGGGGGTGGGGGGGGGGGGGGGTGGGGGGGGGGGGGGGTGGGGGGGGGGGGGGGTGGGGGGGGGGGGGGGTGGGGGGGGGGGGGGGTGGGGGGGGGGGGGGGTGGGGGGGGGGGGGGGTGGGGGGGGGGGGGGGTGGGGGGGGGGGGGGGTGGGGGGGGGGGGGGGTGGGGGGGGGGGGGGGTGGGGGGGGGGGGGGGTGGGGGGGGGGGGGGGTGGGGGGGGGGGGGGGTGGGGGGGGGGGGGGGTGGGGGGGGGGGGGGGTGGGGGGGGGGGGGGGTGGGGGGGGGGGGGGGTGGGGGGGGGGGGGGGTGGGGGGGGGGGGGGGTGGGGGGGGGGGGGGGTGGGGGGGGGGGGGGGTGGGGGGGGGGGGGGGTGGGGGGGGGGGGGGGTGGGGGGGGGGGGGGGTGGGGGGGGGGGGGGGTGGGGGGGGGGGGGGGTGGGGGGGGGGGGGGGTGGGGGGGGGGGGGGGTGGGGGGGGGGGGGGGTGGGGGGGGGGGGGGGTGGGGGGGGGGGGGGGTGGGGGGGGGGGGGGGTGGGGGGGGGGGGGGGTGGGGGGGGGGGGGGGTGGGGGGGGGGGGGGGTGGGGGGGGGGGGGGGTGGGGGGGGGGGGGGGTGGGGGGGGGGGGGGGTGGGGGGGGGGGGGGGTGGGGGGGGGGGGGGGTGGGGGGGGGGGGGGGTGGGGGGGGGGGGGGGTGGGGGGGGGGGGGGGTGGGGGGGGGGGGGGGTGGGGGGGGGGGGGGGTGGGGGGGGGGGGGGGTGGGGGGGGGGGGGGGTGGGGGGGGGGGGGGGTGGGGGGGGGGGGGGGTGGGGGGGGGGGGGGGTGGGGGGGGGGGGGGGTGGGGGGGGGGGGGGGTGGGGGGGGGGGGGGGTGGGGGGGGGGGGGGGTGGGGGGGGGGGGGGGTGGGGGGGGGGGGGGGTGGGGGGGGGGGGGGGTGGGGGGGGGGGGGGGTGGGGGGGGGGGGGGGTGGGGGGGGGGGGGGGTGGGGGGGGGGGGGGGTGGGGGGGGGGGGGGGTGGGGGGGGGGGGGGGTGGGGGGGGGGGGGGGTGGGGGGGGGGGGGGGTGGGGGGGGGGGGGGGTGGGGGGGGGGGGGGGTGGGGGGGGGGGGGGGTGGGGGGGGGGGGGGGTGGGGGGGGGGGGGGGTGGGGGGGGGGGGGGGTGGGGGGGGGGGGGGGTGGGGGGGGGGGGGGGTGGGGGGGGGGGGGGGTGGGGGGGGGGGGGGGTGGGGGGGGGGGGGGGTGGGGGGGGGGGGGGGTGGGGGGGGGGGGGGGTGGGGGGGGGGGGGGGTGGGGGGGGGGGGGGGTGGGGGGGGGGGGGGGTGGGGGGGGGGGGGGGTGGGGGGGGGGGGGGGTGGGGGGGGGGGGGGGTGGGGGGGGGGGGGGGTGGGGGGGGGGGGGGGTGGGGGGGGGGGGGGGTGGGGGGGGGGGGGGGTGGGGGGGGGGGGGGGTGGGGGGGGGGGGGGGTGGGGGGGGGGGGGGGTGGGGGGGGGGGGGGGTGGGGGGGGGGGGGGGTGGGGGGGGGGGGGGGTGGGGGGGGGGGGGGGTGGGGGGGGGGGGGGGTGGGGGGGGGGGGGGGTGGGGGGGGGGGGGGGTGGGGGGGGGGGGGGGTGGGGGGGGGGGGGGGTGGGGGGGGGGGGGGGTGGGGGGGGGGGGGGGTGGGGGGGGGGGGGGGTGGGGGGGGGGGGGGGTGGGGGGGGGGGGGGGTGGGGGGGGGGGGGGGTGGGGGGGGGGGGGGGTGGGGGGGGGGGGGGGTGGGGGGGGGGGGGGGTGGGGGGGGGGGGGGGTGGGGGGGGGGGGGGGTGGGGGGGGGGGGGGGTGGGGGGGGGGGGGGGTGGGGGGGGGGGGGGGTGGGGGGGGGGGGGGGTGGGGGGGGGGGGGGGTGGGGGGGGGGGGGGGTGGGGGGGGGGGGGGGTGGGGGGGGGGGGGGGTGGGGGGGGGGGGGGGTGGGGGGGGGGGGGGGTGGGGGGGGGGGGGGGTGGGGGGGGGGGGGGGTGGGGGGGGGGGGGGGTGGGGGGGGGGGGGGGTGGGGGGGGGGGGGGGTGGGGGGGGGGGGGGGTGGGGGGGGGGGGGGGTGGGGGGGGGGGGGGGTGGGGGGGGGGGGGGGTGGGGGGGGGGGGGGGTGGGGGGGGGGGGGGGTGGGGGGGGGGGGGGGTGGGGGGGGGGGGGGGTGGGGGGGGGGGGGGGTGGGGGGGGGGGGGGGTGGGGGGGGGGGGGGGTGGGGGGGGGGGGGGGTGGGGGGGGGGGGGGGTGGGGGGGGGGGGGGGTGGGGGGGGGGGGGGGTGGGGGGGGGGGGGGGTGGGGGGGGGGGGGGGTGGGGGGGGGGGGGGGTGGGGGGGGGGGGGGGTGGGGGGGGGGGGGGGTGGGGGGGGGGGGGGGTGGGGGGGGGGGGGGGTGGGGGGGGGGGGGGGTGGGGGGGGGGGGGGGTGGGGGGGGGGGGGGGTGGGGGGGGGGGGGGGTGGGGGGGGGGGGGGGTGGGGGGGGGGGGGGGTGGGGGGGGGGGGGGGTGGGGGGGGGGGGGGGTGGGGGGGGGGGGGGGTGGGGGGGGGGGGGGGTGGGGGGGGGGGGGGGTGGGGGGGGGGGGGGGTGGGGGGGGGGGGGGGTGGGGGGGGGGGGGGGTGGGGGGGGGGGGGGGTGGGGGGGGGGGGGGGTGGGGGGGGGGGGGGGTGGGGGGGGGGGGGGGTGGGGGGGGGGGGGGGTGGGGGGGGGGGGGGGTGGGGGGGGGGGGGGGTGGGGGGGGGGGGGGGTGGGGGGGGGGGGGGGTGGGGGGGGGGGGGGGTGGGGGGGGGGGGGGGTGGGGGGGGGGGGGGGTGGGGGGGGGGGGGGGTGGGGGGGGGGGGGGGTGGGGGGGGGGGGGGGTGGGGGGGGGGGGGGGTGGGGGGGGGGGGGGGTGGGGGGGGGGGGGGGTGGGGGGGGGGGGGGGTGGGGGGGGGGGGGGGTGGGGGGGGGGGGGGGTGGGGGGGGGGGGGGGTGGGGGGGGGGGGGGGTGGGGGGGGGGGGGGGTGGGGGGGGGGGGGGGTGGGGGGGGGGGGGGGTGGGGGGGGGGGGGGGTGGGGGGGGGGGGGGGTGGGGGGGGGGGGGGGTGGGGGGGGGGGGGGGTGGGGGGGGGGGGGGGTGGGGGGGGGGGGGGGTGGGGGGGGGGGGGGGTGGGGGGGGGGGGGGGTGGGGGGGGGGGGGGGTGGGGGGGGGGGGGGGTGGGGGGGGGGGGGGGTGGGGGGGGGGGGGGGTGGGGGGGGGGGGGGGTGGGGGGGGGGGGGGGTGGGGGGGGGGGGGGGTGGGGGGGGGGGGGGGTGGGGGGGGGGGGGGGTGGGGGGGGGGGGGGGTGGGGGGGGGGGGGGGTGGGGGGGGGGGGGGGTGGGGGGGGGGGGGGGTGGGGGGGGGGGGGGGTGGGGGGGGGGGGGGGTGGGGGGGGGGGGGGGTGGGGGGGGGGGGGGGTGGGGGGGGGGGGGGGTGGGGGGGGGGGGGGGTGGGGGGGGGGGGGGGTGGGGGGGGGGGGGGGTGGGGGGGGGGGGGGGTGGGGGGGGGGGGGGGTGGGGGGGGGGGGGGGTGGGGGGGGGGGGGGGTGGGGGGGGGGGGGGGTGGGGGGGGGGGGGGGTGGGGGGGGGGGGGGGTGGGGGGGGGGGGGGGTGGGGGGGGGGGGGGGTGGGGGGGGGGGGGGGTGGGGGGGGGGGGGGGTGGGGGGGGGGGGGGGTGGGGGGGGGGGGGGGTGGGGGGGGGGGGGGGTGGGGGGGGGGGGGGGTGGGGGGGGGGGGGGGTGGGGGGGGGGGGGGGTGGGGGGGGGGGGGGGTGGGGGGGGGGGGGGGTGGGGGGGGGGGGGGGTGGGGGGGGGGGGGGGTGGGGGGGGGGGGGGGTGGGGGGGGGGGGGGGTGGGGGGGGGGGGGGGTGGGGGGGGGGGGGGGTGGGGGGGGGGGGGGGTGGGGGGGGGGGGGGGTGGGGGGGGGGGGGGGTGGGGGGGGGGGGGGGTGGGGGGGGGGGGGGGTGGGGGGGGGGGGGGGTGGGGGGGGGGGGGGGTGGGGGGGGGGGGGGGTGGGGGGGGGGGGGGGTGGGGGGGGGGGGGGGTGGGGGGGGGGGGGGGTGGGGGGGGGGGGGGGTGGGGGGGGGGGGGGGTGGGGGGGGGGGGGGGTGGGGGGGGGGGGGGGTGGGGGGGGGGGGGGGTGGGGGGGGGGGGGGGTGGGGGGGGGGGGGGGTGGGGGGGGGGGGGGGTGGGGGGGGGGGGGGGTGGGGGGGGGGGGGGGTGGGGGGGGGGGGGGGTGGGGGGGGGGGGGGGTGGGGGGGGGGGGGGGTGGGGGGGGGGGGGGGTGGGGGGGGGGGGGGGTGGGGGGGGGGGGGGGTGGGGGGGGGGGGGGGTGGGGGGGGGGGGGGGTGGGGGGGGGGGGGGGTGGGGGGGGGGGGGGGTGGGGGGGGGGGGGGGTGGGGGGGGGGGGGGGTGGGGGGGGGGGGGGGTGGGGGGGGGGGGGGGTGGGGGGGGGGGGGGGTGGGGGGGGGGGGGGGTGGGGGGGGGGGGGGGTGGGGGGGGGGGGGGGTGGGGGGGGGGGGGGGTGGGGGGGGGGGGGGGTGGGGGGGGGGGGGGGTGGGGGGGGGGGGGGGTGGGGGGGGGGGGGGGTGGGGGGGGGGGGGGGTGGGGGGGGGGGGGGGTGGGGGGGGGGGGGGGTGGGGGGGGGGGGGGGTGGGGGGGGGGGGGGGTGGGGGGGGGGGGGGGTGGGGGGGGGGGGGGGTGGGGGGGGGGGGGGGTGGGGGGGGGGGGGGGTGGGGGGGGGGGGGGGTGGGGGGGGGGGGGGGTGGGGGGGGGGGGGGGTGGGGGGGGGGGGGGGTGGGGGGGGGGGGGGGTGGGGGGGGGGGGGGGTGGGGGGGGGGGGGGGTGGGGGGGGGGGGGGGTGGGGGGGGGGGGGGGTGGGGGGGGGGGGGGGTGGGGGGGGGGGGGGGTGGGGGGGGGGGGGGGTGGGGGGGGGGGGGGGTGGGGGGGGGGGGGGGTGGGGGGGGGGGGGGGTGGGGGGGGGGGGGGGTGGGGGGGGGGGGGGGTGGGGGGGGGGGGGGGTGGGGGGGGGGGGGGGTGGGGGGGGGGGGGGGTGGGGGGGGGGGGGGGTGGGGGGGGGGGGGGGTGGGGGGGGGGGGGGGTGGGGGGGGGGGGGGGTGGGGGGGGGGGGGGGTGGGGGGGGGGGGGGGTGGGGGGGGGGGGGGGTGGGGGGGGGGGGGGGTGGGGGGGGGGGGGGGTGGGGGGGGGGGGGGGTGGGGGGGGGGGGGGGTGGGGGGGGGGGGGGGTGGGGGGGGGGGGGGGTGGGGGGGGGGGGGGGTGGGGGGGGGGGGGGGTGGGGGGGGGGGGGGGTGGGGGGGGGGGGGGGTGGGGGGGGGGGGGGGTGGGGGGGGGGGGGGGTGGGGGGGGGGGGGGGTGGGGGGGGGGGGGGGTGGGGGGGGGGGGGGGTGGGGGGGGGGGGGGGTGGGGGGGGGGGGGGGTGGGGGGGGGGGGGGGTGGGGGGGGGGGGGGGTGGGGGGGGGGGGGGGTGGGGGGGGGGGGGGGTGGGGGGGGGGGGGGGTGGGGGGGGGGGGGGGTGGGGGGGGGGGGGGGTGGGGGGGGGGGGGGGTGGGGGGGGGGGGGGGTGGGGGGGGGGGGGGGTGGGGGGGGGGGGGGGTGGGGGGGGGGGGGGGTGGGGGGGGGGGGGGGTGGGGGGGGGGGGGGGTGGGGGGGGGGGGGGGTGGGGGGGGGGGGGGGTGGGGGGGGGGGGGGGTGGGGGGGGGGGGGGGTGGGGGGGGGGGGGGGTGGGGGGGGGGGGGGGTGGGGGGGGGGGGGGGTGGGGGGGGGGGGGGGTGGGGGGGGGGGGGGGTGGGGGGGGGGGGGGGTGGGGGGGGGGGGGGGTGGGGGGGGGGGGGGGTGGGGGGGGGGGGGGGTGGGGGGGGGGGGGGGTGGGGGGGGGGGGGGGTGGGGGGGGGGGGGGGTGGGGGGGGGGGGGGGTGGGGGGGGGGGGGGGTGGGGGGGGGGGGGGGTGGGGGGGGGGGGGGGTGGGGGGGGGGGGGGGTGGGGGGGGGGGGGGGTGGGGGGGGGGGGGGGTGGGGGGGGGGGGGGGTGGGGGGGGGGGGGGGTGGGGGGGGGGGGGGGTGGGGGGGGGGGGGGGTGGGGGGGGGGGGGGGTGGGGGGGGGGGGGGGTGGGGGGGGGGGGGGGTGGGGGGGGGGGGGGGTGGGGGGGGGGGGGGGTGGGGGGGGGGGGGGGTGGGGGGGGGGGGGGGTGGGGGGGGGGGGGGGTGGGGGGGGGGGGGGGTGGGGGGGGGGGGGGGTGGGGGGGGGGGGGGGTGGGGGGGGGGGGGGGTGGGGGGGGGGGGGGGTGGGGGGGGGGGGGGGTGGGGGGGGGGGGGGGTGGGGGGGGGGGGGGGTGGGGGGGGGGGGGGGTGGGGGGGGGGGGGGGTGGGGGGGGGGGGGGGTGGGGGGGGGGGGGGGTGGGGGGGGGGGGGGGTGGGGGGGGGGGGGGGTGGGGGGGGGGGGGGGTGGGGGGGGGGGGGGGTGGGGGGGGGGGGGGGTGGGGGGGGGGGGGGGTGGGGGGGGGGGGGGGTGGGGGGGGGGGGGGGTGGGGGGGGGGGGGGGTGGGGGGGGGGGGGGGTGGGGGGGGGGGGGGGTGGGGGGGGGGGGGGGTGGGGGGGGGGGGGGGTGGGGGGGGGGGGGGGTGGGGGGGGGGGGGGGTGGGGGGGGGGGGGGGTGGGGGGGGGGGGGGGTGGGGGGGGGGGGGGGTGGGGGGGGGGGGGGGTGGGGGGGGGGGGGGGTGGGGGGGGGGGGGGGTGGGGGGGGGGGGGGGTGGGGGGGGGGGGGGGTGGGGGGGGGGGGGGGTGGGGGGGGGGGGGGGTGGGGGGGGGGGGGGGTGGGGGGGGGGGGGGGTGGGGGGGGGGGGGGGTGGGGGGGGGGGGGGGTGGGGGGGGGGGGGGGTGGGGGGGGGGGGGGGTGGGGGGGGGGGGGGGTGGGGGGGGGGGGGGGTGGGGGGGGGGGGGGGTGGGGGGGGGGGGGGGTGGGGGGGGGGGGGGGTGGGGGGGGGGGGGGGTGGGGGGGGGGGGGGGTGGGGGGGGGGGGGGGTGGGGGGGGGGGGGGGTGGGGGGGGGGGGGGGTGGGGGGGGGGGGGGGTGGGGGGGGGGGGGGGTGGG
This sequence comes from Sphaerodactylus townsendi, assembly GCF_021028975.2. Classification (NCBI taxonomy): domain Eukaryota; kingdom Metazoa; phylum Chordata; class Lepidosauria; order Squamata; family Sphaerodactylidae; genus Sphaerodactylus; species Sphaerodactylus townsendi. The sequence continues at coordinate 121,497,407 of NC_059425.1, read as the reverse complement.
GGGGGGGGGGGGTGGGGGGGGGGGGGGGTGGGGGGGGGGGGGGGTGGGGGGGGGGGGGGGTGGGGGGGGGGGGGGGTGGGGGGGGGGGGGGGTGGGGGGGGGGGGGGGTGGGGGGGGGGGGGGGTGGGGGGGGGGGGGGGTGGGGGGGGGGGGGGGTGGGGGGGGGGGGGGGTGGGGGGGGGGGGGGGTGGGGGGGGGGGGGGGTGGGGGGGGGGGGGGGTGGGGGGGGGGGGGGGTGGGGGGGGGGGGGGGTGGGGGGGGGGGGGGGTGGGGGGGGGGGGGGGTGGGGGGGGGGGGGGGTGGGGGGGGGGGGGGGTGGGGGGGGGGGGGGGTGGGGGGGGGGGGGGGTGGGGGGGGGGGGGGGTGGGGGGGGGGGGGGGTGGGGGGGGGGGGGGGTGGGGGGGGGGGGGGGTGGGGGGGGGGGGGGGTGGGGGGGGGGGGGGGTGGGGGGGGGGGGGGGTGGGGGGGGGGGGGGGTGGGGGGGGGGGGGGGTGGGGGGGGGGGGGGGTGGGGGGGGGGGGGGGTGGGGGGGGGGGGGGGTGGGGGGGGGGGGGGGTGGGGGGGGGGGGGGGTGGGGGGGGGGGGGGGTGGGGGGGGGGGGGGGTGGGGGGGGGGGGGGGTGGGGGGGGGGGGGGGTGGGGGGGGGGGGGGGTGGGGGGGGGGGGGGGTGGGGGGGGGGGGGGGTGGGGGGGGGGGGGGGTGGGGGGGGGGGGGGGTGGGGGGGGGGGGGGGTGGGGGGGGGGGGGGGTGGGGGGGGGGGGGGGTGGGGGGGGGGGGGGGTGGGGGGGGGGGGGGGTGGGGGGGGGGGGGGGTGGGGGGGGGGGGGGGTGGGGGGGGGGGGGGGTGGGGGGGGGGGGGGGTGGGGGGGGGGGGGGGTGGGGGGGGGGGGGGGTGGGGGGGGGGGGGGGTGGGGGGGGGGGGGGGTGGGGGGGGGGGGGGGTGGGGGGGGGGGGGGGTGGGGGGGGGGGGGGGTGGGGGGGGGGGGGGGTGGGGGGGGGGGGGGGTGGGGGGGGGGGGGGGTGGGGGGGGGGGGGGGTGGGGGGGGGGGGGGGTGGGGGGGGGGGGGGGTGGGGGGGGGGGGGGGTGGGGGGGGGGGGGGGTGGGGGGGGGGGGGGGTGGGGGGGGGGGGGGGTGGGGGGGGGGGGGGGTGGGGGGGGGGGGGGGTGGGGGGGGGGGGGGGTGGGGGGGGGGGGGGGTGGGGGGGGGGGGGGGTGGGGGGGGGGGGGGGTGGGGGGGGGGGGGGGTGGGGGGGGGGGGGGGTGGGGGGGGGGGGGGGTGGGGGGGGGGGGGGGTGGGGGGGGGGGGGGGTGGGGGGGGGGGGGGGTGGGGGGGGGGGGGGGTGGGGGGGGGGGGGGGTGGGGGGGGGGGGGGGTGGGGGGGGGGGGGGGTGGGGGGGGGGGGGGGTGGGGGGGGGGGGGGGTGGGGGGGGGGGGGGGTGGGGGGGGGGGGGGGTGGGGGGGGGGGGGGGTGGGGGGGGGGGGGGGTGGGGGGGGGGGGGGGTGGGGGGGGGGGGGGGTGGGGGGGGGGGGGGGTGGGGGGGGGGGGGGGTGGGGGGGGGGGGGGGTGGGGGGGGGGGGGGGTGGGGGGGGGGGGGGGTGGGGGGGGGGGGGGGTGGGGGGGGGGGGGGGTGGGGGGGGGGGGGGGTGGGGGGGGGGGGGGGTGGGGGGGGGGGGGGGTGGGGGGGGGGGGGGGTGGGGGGGGGGGGGGGTGGGGGGGGGGGGGGGTGGGGGGGGGGGGGGGTGGGGGGGGGGGGGGGTGGGGGGGGGGGGGGGTGGGGGGGGGGGGGGGTGGGGGGGGGGGGGGGTGGGGGGGGGGGGGGGTGGGGGGGGGGGGGGGTGGGGGGGGGGGGGGGTGGGGGGGGGGGGGGGTGGGGGGGGGGGGGGGTGGGGGGGGGGGGGGGTGGGGGGGGGGGGGGGTGGGGGGGGGGGGGGGTGGGGGGGGGGGGGGGTGGGGGGGGGGGGGGGTGGGGGGGGGGGGGGGTGGGGGGGGGGGGGGGTGGGGGGGGGGGGGGGTGGGGGGGGGGGGGGGTGGGGGGGGGGGGGGGTGGGGGGGGGGGGGGGTGGGGGGGGGGGGGGGTGGGGGGGGGGGGGGGTGGGGGGGGGGGGGGGTGGGGGGGGGGGGGGGTGGGGGGGGGGGGGGGTGGGGGGGGGGGGGGGTGGGGGGGGGGGGGGGTGGGGGGGGGGGGGGGTGGGGGGGGGGGGGGGTGGGGGGGGGGGGGGGTGGGGGGGGGGGGGGGTGGGGGGGGGGGGGGGTGGGGGGGGGGGGGGGTGGGGGGGGGGGGGGGTGGGGGGGGGGGGGGGTGGGGGGGGGGGGGGGTGGGGGGGGGGGGGGGTGGGGGGGGGGGGGGGTGGGGGGGGGGGGGGGTGGGGGGGGGGGGGGGTGGGGGGGGGGGGGGGTGGGGGGGGGGGGGGGTGGGGGGGGGGGGGGGTGGGGGGGGGGGGGGGTGGGGGGGGGGGGGGGTGGGGGGGGGGGGGGGTGGGGGGGGGGGGGGGTGGGGGGGGGGGGGGGTGGGGGGGGGGGGGGGTGGGGGGGGGGGGGGGTGGGGGGGGGGGGGGGTGGGGGGGGGGGGGGGTGGGGGGGGGGGGGGGTGGGGGGGGGGGGGGGTGGGGGGGGGGGGGGGTGGGGGGGGGGGGGGGTGGGGGGGGGGGGGGGTGGGGGGGGGGGGGGGTGGGGGGGGGGGGGGGTGGGGGGGGGGGGGGGTGGGGGGGGGGGGGGGTGGGGGGGGGGGGGGGTGGGGGGGGGGGGGGGTGGGGGGGGGGGGGGGTGGGGGGGGGGGGGGGTGGGGGGGGGGGGGGGTGGGGGGGGGGGGGGGTGGGGGGGGGGGGGGGTGGGGGGGGGGGGGGGTGGGGGGGGGGGGGGGTGGGGGGGGGGGGGGGTGGGGGGGGGGGGGGGTGGGGGGGGGGGGGGGTGGGGGGGGGGGGGGGTGGGGGGGGGGGGGGGTGGGGGGGGGGGGGGGTGGGGGGGGGGGGGGGTGGGGGGGGGGGGGGGTGGGGGGGGGGGGGGGTGGGGGGGGGGGGGGGTGGGGGGGGGGGGGGGTGGGGGGGGGGGGGGGTGGGGGGGGGGGGGGGTGGGGGGGGGGGGGGGTGGGGGGGGGGGGGGGTGGGGGGGGGGGGGGGTGGGGGGGGGGGGGGGTGGGGGGGGGGGGGGGTGGGGGGGGGGGGGGGTGGGGGGGGGGGGGGGTGGGGGGGGGGGGGGGTGGGGGGGGGGGGGGGTGGGGGGGGGGGGGGGTGGGGGGGGGGGGGGGTGGGGGGGGGGGGGGGTGGGGGGGGGGGGGGGTGGGGGGGGGGGGGGGTGGGGGGGGGGGGGGGTGGGGGGGGGGGGGGGTGGGGGGGGGGGGGGGTGGGGGGGGGGGGGGGTGGGGGGGGGGGGGGGTGGGGGGGGGGGGGGGTGGGGGGGGGGGGGGGTGGGGGGGGGGGGGGGTGGGGGGGGGGGGGGGTGGGGGGGGGGGGGGGTGGGGGGGGGGGGGGGTGGGGGGGGGGGGGGGTGGGGGGGGGGGGGGGTGGGGGGGGGGGGGGGTGGGGGGGGGGGGGGGTGGGGGGGGGGGGGGGTGGGGGGGGGGGGGGGTGGGGGGGGGGGGGGGTGGGGGGGGGGGGGGGTGGGGGGGGGGGGGGGTGGGGGGGGGGGGGGGTGGGGGGGGGGGGGGGTGGGGGGGGGGGGGGGTGGGGGGGGGGGGGGGTGGGGGGGGGGGGGGGTGGGGGGGGGGGGGGGTGGGGGGGGGGGGGGGTGGGGGGGGGGGGGGGTGGGGGGGGGGGGGGGTGGGGGGGGGGGGGGGTGGGGGGGGGGGGGGGTGGGGGGGGGGGGGGGTGGGGGGGGGGGGGGGTGGGGGGGGGGGGGGGTGGGGGGGGGGGGGGGTGGGGGGGGGGGGGGGTGGGGGGGGGGGGGGGTGGGGGGGGGGGGGGGTGGGGGGGGGGGGGGGTGGGGGGGGGGGGGGGTGGGGGGGGGGGGGGGTGGGGGGGGGGGGGGGTGGGGGGGGGGGGGGGTGGGGGGGGGGGGGGGTGGGGGGGGGGGGGGGTGGGGGGGGGGGGGGGTGGGGGGGGGGGGGGGTGGGGGGGGGGGGGGGTGGGGGGGGGGGGGGGTGGGGGGGGGGGGGGGTGGGGGGGGGGGGGGGTGGGGGGGGGGGGGGGTGGGGGGGGGGGGGGGTGGGGGGGGGGGGGGGTGGGGGGGGGGGGGGGTGGGGGGGGGGGGGGGTGGGGGGGGGGGGGGGTGGGGGGGGGGGGGGGTGGGGGGGGGGGGGGGTGGGGGGGGGGGGGGGTGGGGGGGGGGGGGGGTGGGGGGGGGGGGGGGTGGGGGGGGGGGGGGGTGGGGGGGGGGGGGGGTGGGGGGGGGGGGGGGTGGGGGGGGGGGGGGGTGGGGGGGGGGGGGGGTGGGGGGGGGGGGGGGTGGGGGGGGGGGGGGGTGGGGGGGGGGGGGGGTGGGGGGGGGGGGGGGTGGGGGGGGGGGGGGGTGGGGGGGGGGGGGGGTGGGGGGGGGGGGGGGTGGGGGGGGGGGGGGGTGGGGGGGGGGGGGGGTGGGGGGGGGGGGGGGTGGGGGGGGGGGGGGGTGGGGGGGGGGGGGGGTGGGGGGGGGGGGGGGTGGGGGGGGGGGGGGGTGGGGGGGGGGGGGGGTGGGGGGGGGGGGGGGTGGGGGGGGGGGGGGGTGGGGGGGGGGGGGGGTGGGGGGGGGGGGGGGTGGGGGGGGGGGGGGGTGGGGGGGGGGGGGGGTGGGGGGGGGGGGGGGTGGGGGGGGGGGGGGGTGGGGGGGGGGGGGGGTGGGGGGGGGGGGGGGTGGGGGGGGGGGGGGGTGGGGGGGGGGGGGGGTGGGGGGGGGGGGGGGTGGGGGGGGGGGGGGGTGGGGGGGGGGGGGGGTGGGGGGGGGGGGGGGTGGGGGGGGGGGGGGGTGGGGGGGGGGGGGGGTGGGGGGGGGGGGGGGTGGGGGGGGGGGGGGGTGGGGGGGGGGGGGGGTGGGGGGGGGGGGGGGTGGGGGGGGGGGGGGGTGGGGGGGGGGGGGGGTGGGGGGGGGGGGGGGTGGGGGGGGGGGGGGGTGGGGGGGGGGGGGGGTGGGGGGGGGGGGGGGTGGGGGGGGGGGGGGGTGGGGGGGGGGGGGGGTGGGGGGGGGGGGGGGTGGGGGGGGGGGGGGGTGGGGGGGGGGGGGGGTGGGGGGGGGGGGGGGTGGGGGGGGGGGGGGGTGGGGGGGGGGGGGGGTGGGGGGGGGGGGGGGTGGGGGGGGGGGGGGGTGGGGGGGGGGGGGGGTGGGGGGGGGGGGGGGTGGGGGGGGGGGGGGGTGGGGGGGGGGGGGGGTGGGGGGGGGGGGGGGTGGGGGGGGGGGGGGGTGGGGGGGGGGGGGGGTGGGGGGGGGGGGGGGTGGGGGGGGGGGGGGGTGGGGGGGGGGGGGGGTGGGGGGGGGGGGGGGTGGGGGGGGGGGGGGGTGGGGGGGGGGGGGGGTGGGGGGGGGGGGGGGTGGGGGGGGGGGGGGGTGGGGGGGGGGGGGGGTGGGGGGGGGGGGGGGTGGGGGGGGGGGGGGGTGGGGGGGGGGGGGGGTGGGGGGGGGGGGGGGTGGGGGGGGGGGGGGGTGGGGGGGGGGGGGGGTGGGGGGGGGGGGGGGTGGGGGGGGGGGGGGGTGGGGGGGGGGGGGGGTGGGGGGGGGGGGGGGTGGGGGGGGGGGGGGGTGGGGGGGGGGGGGGGTGGGGGGGGGGGGGGGTGGGGGGGGGGGGGGGTGGGGGGGGGGGGGGGTGGGGGGGGGGGGGGGTGGGGGGGGGGGGGGGTGGGGGGGGGGGGGGGTGGGGGGGGGGGGGGGTGGGGGGGGGGGGGGGTGGGGGGGGGGGGGGGTGGGGGGGGGGGGGGGTGGGGGGGGGGGGGGGTGGGGGGGGGGGGGGGTGGGGGGGGGGGGGGGTGGGGGGGGGGGGGGGTGGGGGGGGGGGGGGGTGGGGGGGGGGGGGGGTGGGGGGGGGGGGGGGTGGGGGGGGGGGGGGGTGGGGGGGGGGGGGGGTGGGGGGGGGGGGGGGTGGGGGGGGGGGGGGGTGGGGGGGGGGGGGGGTGGGGGGGGGGGGGGGTGGGGGGGGGGGGGGGTGGGGGGGGGGGGGGGTGGGGGGGGGGGGGGGTGGGGGGGGGGGGGGGTGGGGGGGGGGGGGGGTGGGGGGGGGGGGGGGTGGGGGGGGGGGGGGGTGGGGGGGGGGGGGGGTGGGGGGGGGGGGGGGTGGGGGGGGGGGGGGGTGGGGGGGGGGGGGGGTGGGGGGGGGGGGGGGTGGGGGGGGGGGGGGGTGGGGGGGGGGGGGGGTGGGGGGGGGGGGGGGTGGGGGGGGGGGGGGGTGGGGGGGGGGGGGGGTGGGGGGGGGGGGGGGTGGGGGGGGGGGGGGGTGGGGGGGGGGGGGGGTGGGGGGGGGGGGGGGTGGGGGGGGGGGGGGGTGGGGGGGGGGGGGGGTGGGGGGGGGGGGGGGTGGGGGGGGGGGGGGGTGGGGGGGGGGGGGGGTGGGGGGGGGGGGGGGTGGGGGGGGGGGGGGGTGGGGGGGGGGGGGGGTGGGGGGGGGGGGGGGTGGGGGGGGGGGGGGGTGGGGGGGGGGGGGGGTGGGGGGGGGGGGGGGTGGGGGGGGGGGGGGGTGGGGGGGGGGGGGGGTGGGGGGGGGGGGGGGTGGGGGGGGGGGGGGGTGGGGGGGGGGGGGGGTGGGGGGGGGGGGGGGTGGGGGGGGGGGGGGGTGGGGGGGGGGGGGGGTGGGGGGGGGGGGGGGTGGGGGGGGGGGGGGGTGGGGGGGGGGGGGGGTGGGGGGGGGGGGGGGTGGGGGGGGGGGGGGGTGGGGGGGGGGGGGGGTGGGGGGGGGGGGGGGTGGGGGGGGGGGGGGGTGGGGGGGGGGGGGGGTGGGGGGGGGGGGGGGTGGGGGGGGGGGGGGGTGGGGGGGGGGGGGGGTGGGGGGGGGGGGGGGTGGGGGGGGGGGGGGGTGGGGGGGGGGGGGGGTGGGGGGGGGGGGGGGTGGGGGGGGGGGGGGGTGGGGGGGGGGGGGGGTGGGGGGGGGGGGGGGTGGGGGGGGGGGGGGGTGGGGGGGGGGGGGGGTGGGGGGGGGGGGGGGTGGGGGGGGGGGGGGGTGGGGGGGGGGGGGGGTGGGGGGGGGGGGGGGTGGGGGGGGGGGGGGGTGGGGGGGGGGGGGGGTGGGGGGGGGGGGGGGTGGGGGGGGGGGGGGGTGGGGGGGGGGGGGGGTGGGGGGGGGGGGGGGTGGGGGGGGGGGGGGGTGGGGGGGGGGGGGGGTGGGGGGGGGGGGGGGTGGGGGGGGGGGGGGGTGGGGGGGGGGGGGGGTGGGGGGGGGGGGGGGTGGGGGGGGGGGGGGGTGGGGGGGGGGGGGGGTGGGGGGGGGGGGGGGTGGGGGGGGGGGGGGGTGGGGGGGGGGGGGGGTGGGGGGGGGGGGGGGTGGGGGGGGGGGGGGGTGGGGGGGGGGGGGGGTGGGGGGGGGGGGGGGTGGGGGGGGGGGGGGGTGGGGGGGGGGGGGGGTGGGGGGGGGGGGGGGTGGGGGGGGGGGGGGGTGGGGGGGGGGGGGGGTGGGGGGGGGGGGGGGTGGGGGGGGGGGGGGGTGGGGGGGGGGGGGGGTGGGGGGGGGGGGGGGTGGGGGGGGGGGGGGGTGGGGGGGGGGGGGGGTGGGGGGGGGGGGGGGTGGGGGGGGGGGGGGGTGGGGGGGGGGGGGGGTGGGGGGGGGGGGGGGTGGGGGGGGGGGGGGGTGGGGGGGGGGGGGGGTGGGGGGGGGGGGGGGTGGGGGGGGGGGGGGGTGGGGGGGGGGGGGGGTGGGGGGGGGGGGGGGTGGGGGGGGGGGGGGGTGGGGGGGGGGGGGGGTGGGGGGGGGGGGGGGTGGGGGGGGGGGGGGGTGGGGGGGGGGGGGGGTGGGGGGGGGGGGGGGTGGGGGGGGGGGGGGGTGGGGGGGGGGGGGGGTGGGGGGGGGGGGGGGTGGGGGGGGGGGGGGGTGGGGGGGGGGGGGGGTGGGGGGGGGGGGGGGTGGGGGGGGGGGGGGGTGGGGGGGGGGGGGGGTGGGGGGGGGGGGGGGTGGGGGGGGGGGGGGGTGGGGGGGGGGGGGGGTGGGGGGGGGGGGGGGTGGGGGGGGGGGGGGGTGGGGGGGGGGGGGGGTGGGGGGGGGGGGGGGTGGGGGGGGGGGGGGGTGGGGGGGGGGGGGGGTGGGGGGGGGGGGGGGTGGGGGGGGGGGGGGGTGGGGGGGGGGGGGGGTGGGGGGGGGGGGGGGTGGGGGGGGGGGGGGGTGGGGGGGGGGGGGGGTGGGGGGGGGGGGGGGTGGGGGGGGGGGGGGGTGGGGGGGGGGGGGGGTGGGGGGGGGGGGGGGTGGGGGGGGGGGGGGGTGGGGGGGGGGGGGGGTGGGGGGGGGGGGGGGTGGGGGGGGGGGGGGGTGGGGGGGGGGGGGGGTGGGGGGGGGGGGGGGTGGGGGGGGGGGGGGGTGGGGGGGGGGGGGGGTGGGGGGGGGGGGGGGTGGGGGGGGGGGGGGGTGGGGGGGGGGGGGGGTGGGGGGGGGGGGGGGTGGGGGGGGGGGGGGGTGGGGGGGGGGGGGGGTGGGGGGGGGGGGGGGTGGGGGGGGGGGGGGGTGGGGGGGGGGGGGGGTGGGGGGGGGGGGGGGTGGGGGGGGGGGGGGGTGGGGGGGGGGGGGGGTGGGGGGGGGGGGGGGTGGGGGGGGGGGGGGGTGGGGGGGGGGGGGGGTGGGGGGGGGGGGGGGTGGGGGGGGGGGGGGGTGGGGGGGGGGGGGGGTGGGGGGGGGGGGGGGTGGGGGGGGGGGGGGGTGGGGGGGGGGGGGGGTGGGGGGGGGGGGGGGTGGGGGGGGGGGGGGGTGGGGGGGGGGGGGGGTGGGGGGGGGGGGGGGTGGGGGGGGGGGGGGGTGGGGGGGGGGGGGGGTGGGGGGGGGGGGGGGTGGGGGGGGGGGGGGGTGGGGGGGGGGGGGGGTGGGGGGGGGGGGGGGTGGGGGGGGGGGGGGGTGGGGGGGGGGGGGGGTGGGGGGGGGGGGGGGTGGGGGGGGGGGGGGGTGGGGGGGGGGGGGGGTGGGGGGGGGGGGGGGTGGGGGGGGGGGGGGGTGGGGGGGGGGGGGGGTGGGGGGGGGGGGGGGTGGGGGGGGGGGGGGGTGGGGGGGGGGGGGGGTGGGGGGGGGGGGGGGTGGGGGGGGGGGGGGGTGGGGGGGGGGGGGGGTGGGGGGGGGGGGGGGTGGGGGGGGGGGGGGGTGGGGGGGGGGGGGGGTGGGGGGGGGGGGGGGTGGGGGGGGGGGGGGGTGGGGGGGGGGGGGGGTGGGGGGGGGGGGGGGTGGGGGGGGGGGGGGGTGGGGGGGGGGGGGGGTGGGGGGGGGGGGGGGTGGGGGGGGGGGGGGGTGGGGGGGGGGGGGGGTGGGGGGGGGGGGGGGTGGGGGGGGGGGGGGGTGGGGGGGGGGGGGGGTGGGGGGGGGGGGGGGTGGGGGGGGGGGGGGGTGGGGGGGGGGGGGGGTGGGGGGGGGGGGGGGTGGGGGGGGGGGGGGGTGGGGGGGGGGGGGGGTGGGGGGGGGGGGGGGTGGGGGGGGGGGGGGGTGGGGGGGGGGGGGGGTGGGGGGGGGGGGGGGTGGGGGGGGGGGGGGGTGGGGGGGGGGGGGGGTGGGGGGGGGGGGGGGTGGGGGGGGGGGGGGGTGGGGGGGGGGGGGGGTGGGGGGGGGGGGGGGTGGGGGGGGGGGGGGGTGGGGGGGGGGGGGGGTGGGGGGGGGGGGGGGTGGGGGGGGGGGGGGGTGGGGGGGGGGGGGGGTGGGGGGGGGGGGGGGTGGGGGGGGGGGGGGGTGGGGGGGGGGGGGGGTGGGGGGGGGGGGGGGTGGGGGGGGGGGGGGGTGGGGGGGGGGGGGGGTGGGGGGGGGGGGGGGTGGGGGGGGGGGGGGGTGGGGGGGGGGGGGGGTGGGGGGGGGGGGGGGTGGGGGGGGGGGGGGGTGGGGGGGGGGGGGGGTGGGGGGGGGGGGGGGTGGGGGGGGGGGGGGGTGGGGGGGGGGGGGGGTGGGGGGGGGGGGGGGTGGGGGGGGGGGGGGGTGGGGGGGGGGGGGGGTGGGGGGGGGGGGGGGTGGGGGGGGGGGGGGGTGGGGGGGGGGGGGGGTGGGGGGGGGGGGGGGTGGGGGGGGGGGGGGGTGGGGGGGGGGGGGGGTGGGGGGGGGGGGGGGTGGGGGGGGGGGGGGGTGGGGGGGGGGGGGGGTGGGGGGGGGGGGGGGTGGGGGGGGGGGGGGGTGGGGGGGGGGGGGGGTGGGGGGGGGGGGGGGTGGGGGGGGGGGGGGGTGGGGGGGGGGGGGGGTGGGGGGGGGGGGGGGTGGGGGGGGGGGGGGGTGGGGGGGGGGGGGGGTGGGGGGGGGGGGGGGTGGGGGGGGGGGGGGGTGGGGGGGGGGGGGGGTGGGGGGGGGGGGGGGTGGGGGGGGGGGGGGGTGGGGGGGGGGGGGGGTGGGGGGGGGGGGGGGTGGGGGGGGGGGGGGGTGGGGGGGGGGGGGGGTGGGGGGGGGGGGGGGTGGGGGGGGGGGGGGGTGGGGGGGGGGGGGGGTGGGGGGGGGGGGGGGTGGGGGGGGGGGGGGGTGGGGGGGGGGGGGGGTGGGGGGGGGGGGGGGTGGGGGGGGGGGGGGGTGGGGGGGGGGGGGGGTGGGGGGGGGGGGGGGTGGGGGGGGGGGGGGGTGGGGGGGGGGGGGGGTGGGGGGGGGGGGGGGTGGGGGGGGGGGGGGGTGGGGGGGGGGGGGGGTGGGGGGGGGGGGGGGTGGGGGGGGGGGGGGGTGGGGGGGGGGGGGGGTGGGGGGGGGGGGGGGTGGGGGGGGGGGGGGGTGGGGGGGGGGGGGGGTGGGGGGGGGGGGGGGTGGGGGGGGGGGGGGGTGGGGGGGGGGGGGGGTGGGGGGGGGGGGGGGTGGGGGGGGGGGGGGGTGGGGGGGGGGGGGGGTGGGGGGGGGGGGGGGTGGGGGGGGGGGGGGGTGGGGGGGGGGGGGGGTGGGGGGGGGGGGGGGTGGGGGGGGGGGGGGGTGGGGGGGGGGGGGGGTGGGGGGGGGGGGGGGTGGGGGGGGGGGGGGGTGGGGGGGGGGGGGGGTGGGGGGGGGGGGGGGTGGGGGGGGGGGGGGGTGGGGGGGGGGGGGGGTGGGGGGGGGGGGGGGTGGGGGGGGGGGGGGGTGGGGGGGGGGGGGGGTGGGGGGGGGGGGGGGTGGGGGGGGGGGGGGGTGGGGGGGGGGGGGGGTGGGGGGGGGGGGGGGTGGGGGGGGGGGGGGGTGGGGGGGGGGGGGGGTGGGGGGGGGGGGGGGTGGGGGGGGGGGGGGGTGGGGGGGGGGGGGGGTGGGGGGGGGGGGGGGTGGGGGGGGGGGGGGGTGGGGGGGGGGGGGGGTGGGGGGGGGGGGGGGTGGGGGGGGGGGGGGGTGGGGGGGGGGGGGGGTGGGGGGGGGGGGGGGTGGGGGGGGGGGGGGGTGGGGGGGGGGGGGGGTGGGGGGGGGGGGGGGTGGGGGGGGGGGGGGGTGGGGGGGGGGGGGGGTGGGGGGGGGGGGGGGTGGGGGGGGGGGGGGGTGGGGGGGGGGGGGGGTGGGGGGGGGGGGGGGTGGGGGGGGGGGGGGGTGGGGGGGGGGGGGGGTGGGGGGGGGGGGGGGTGGGGGGGGGGGGGGGTGGGGGGGGGGGGGGGTGGGGGGGGGGGGGGGTGGGGGGGGGGGGGGGTGGGGGGGGGGGGGGGTGGGGGGGGGGGGGGGTGGGGGGGGGGGGGGGTGGGGGGGGGGGGGGGTGGGGGGGGGGGGGGGTGGGGGGGGGGGGGGGTGGGGGGGGGGGGGGGTGGGGGGGGGGGGGGGTGGGGGGGGGGGGGGGTGGGGGGGGGGGGGGGTGGGGGGGGGGGGGGGTGGGGGGGGGGGGGGGTGGGGGGGGGGGGGGGTGGGGGGGGGGGGGGGTGGGGGGGGGGGGGGGTGGGGGGGGGGGGGGGTGGGGGGGGGGGGGGGTGGGGGGGGGGGGGGGTGGGGGGGGGGGGGGGTGGGGGGGGGGGGGGGTGGGGGGGGGGGGGGGTGGGGGGGGGGGGGGGTGGGGGGGGGGGGGGGTGGGGGGGGGGGGGGGTGGGGGGGGGGGGGGGTGGGGGGGGGGGGGGGTGGGGGGGGGGGGGGGTGGGGGGGGGGGGGGGTGGGGGGGGGGGGGGGTGGGGGGGGGGGGGGGTGGGGGGGGGGGGGGGTGGGGGGGGGGGGGGGTGGGGGGGGGGGGGGGTGGGGGGGGGGGGGGGTGGGGGGGGGGGGGGGTGGGGGGGGGGGGGGGTGGGGGGGGGGGGGGGTGGGGGGGGGGGGGGGTGGGGGGGGGGGGGGGTGGGGGGGGGGGGGGGTGGGGGGGGGGGGGGGTGGGGGGGGGGGGGGGTGGGGGGGGGGGGGGGTGGGGGGGGGGGGGGGTGGGGGGGGGGGGGGGTGGGGGGGGGGGGGGGTGGGGGGGGGGGGGGGTGGGGGGGGGGGGGGGTGGGGGGGGGGGGGGGTGGGGGGGGGGGGGGGTGGGGGGGGGGGGGGGTGGGGGGGGGGGGGGGTGGGGGGGGGGGGGGGTGGGGGGGGGGGGGGGTGGGGGGGGGGGGGGGTGGGGGGGGGGGGGGGTGGGGGGGGGGGGGGGTGGGGGGGGGGGGGGGTGGGGGGGGGGGGGGGTGGGGGGGGGGGGGGGTGGGGGGGGGGGGGGGTGGGGGGGGGGGGGGGTGGGGGGGGGGGGGGGTGGGGGGGGGGGGGGGTGGGGGGGGGGGGGGGTGGGGGGGGGGGGGGGTGGGGGGGGGGGGGGGTGGGGGGGGGGGGGGGTGGGGGGGGGGGGGGGTGGGGGGGGGGGGGGGTGGGGGGGGGGGGGGGTGGGGGGGGGGGGGGGTGGGGGGGGGGGGGGGTGGGGGGGGGGGGGGGTGGGGGGGGGGGGGGGTGGGGGGGGGGGGGGGTGGGGGGGGGGGGGGGTGGGGGGGGGGGGGGGTGGGGGGGGGGGGGGGTGGGGGGGGGGGGGGGTGGGGGGGGGGGGGGGTGGGGGGGGGGGGGGGTGGGGGGGGGGGGGGGTGGGGGGGGGGGGGGGTGGGGGGGGGGGGGGGTGGGGGGGGGGGGGGGTGGGGGGGGGGGGGGGTGGGGGGGGGGGGGGGTGGGGGGGGGGGGGGGTGGGGGGGGGGGGGGGTGGGGGGGGGGGGGGGTGGGGGGGGGGGGGGGTGGGGGGGGGGGGGGGTGGGGGGGGGGGGGGGTGGGGGGGGGGGGGGGTGGGGGGGGGGGGGGGTGGGGGGGGGGGGGGGTGGGGGGGGGGGGGGGTGGGGGGGGGGGGGGGTGGGGGGGGGGGGGGGTGGGGGGGGGGGGGGGTGGGGGGGGGGGGGGGTGGGGGGGGGGGGGGGTGGGGGGGGGGGGGGGTGGGGGGGGGGGGGGGTGGGGGGGGGGGGGGGTGGGGGGGGGGGGGGGTGGGGGGGGGGGGGGGTGGGGGGGGGGGGGGGTGGGGGGGGGGGGGGGTGGGGGGGGGGGGGGGTGGGGGGGGGGGGGGGTGGGGGGGGGGGGGGGTGGGGGGGGGGGGGGGTGGGGGGGGGGGGGGGTGGGGGGGGGGGGGGGTGGGGGGGGGGGGGGGTGGGGGGGGGGGGGGGTGGGGGGGGGGGGGGGTGGGGGGGGGGGGGGGTGGGGGGGGGGGGGGGTGGGGGGGGGGGGGGGTGGGGGGGGGGGGGGGTGGGGGGGGGGGGGGGTGGGGGGGGGGGGGGGTGGGGGGGGGGGGGGGTGGGGGGGGGGGGGGGTGGGGGGGGGGGGGGGTGGGGGGGGGGGGGGGTGGGGGGGGGGGGGGGTGGGGGGGGGGGGGGGTGGGGGGGGGGGGGGGTGGGGGGGGGGGGGGGTGGGGGGGGGGGGGGGTGGGGGGGGGGGGGGGTGGGGGGGGGGGGGGGTGGGGGGGGGGGGGGGTGGGGGGGGGGGGGGGTGGGGGGGGGGGGGGGTGGGGGGGGGGGGGGGTGGGGGGGGGGGGGGGTGGGGGGGGGGGGGGGTGGGGGGGGGGGGGGGTGGGGGGGGGGGGGGGTGGGGGGGGGGGGGGGTGGGGGGGGGGGGGGGTGGGGGGGGGGGGGGGTGGGGGGGGGGGGGGGTGGGGGGGGGGGGGGGTGGGGGGGGGGGGGGGTGGGGGGGGGGGGGGGTGGGGGGGGGGGGGGGTGGGGGGGGGGGGGGGTGGGGGGGGGGGGGGGTGGGGGGGGGGGGGGGTGGGGGGGGGGGGGGGTGGGGGGGGGGGGGGGTGGGGGGGGGGGGGGGTGGGGGGGGGGGGGGGTGGGGGGGGGGGGGGGTGGGGGGGGGGGGGGGTGGGGGGGGGGGGGGGTGGGGGGGGGGGGGGGTGGGGGGGGGGGGGGGTGGGGGGGGGGGGGGGTGGGGGGGGGGGGGGGTGGGGGGGGGGGGGGGTGGGGGGGGGGGGGGGTGGGGGGGGGGGGGGGTGGGGGGGGGGGGGGGTGGGGGGGGGGGGGGGTGGGGGGGGGGGGGGGTGGGGGGGGGGGGGGGTGGGGGGGGGGGGGGGTGGGGGGGGGGGGGGGTGGGGGGGGGGGGGGGTGGGGGGGGGGGGGGGTGGGGGGGGGGGGGGGTGGGGGGGGGGGGGGGTGGGGGGGGGGGGGGGTGGGGGGGGGGGGGGGTGGGGGGGGGGGGGGGTGGGGGGGGGGGGGGGTGGGGGGGGGGGGGGGTGGGGGGGGGGGGGGGTGGGGGGGGGGGGGGGTGGGGGGGGGGGGGGGTGGGGGGGGGGGGGGGTGGGGGGGGGGGGGGGTGGGGGGGGGGGGGGGTGGGGGGGGGGGGGGGTGGGGGGGGGGGGGGGTGGGGGGGGGGGGGGGTGGGGGGGGGGGGGGGTGGGGGGGGGGGGGGGTGGGGGGGGGGGGGGGTGGGGGGGGGGGGGGGTGGGGGGGGGGGGGGGTGGGGGGGGGGGGGGGTGGGGGGGGGGGGGGGTGGGGGGGGGGGGGGGTGGGGGGGGGGGGGGGTGGGGGGGGGGGGGGGTGGGGGGGGGGGGGGGTGGGGGGGGGGGGGGGTGGGGGGGGGGGGGGGTGGGGGGGGGGGGGGGTGGGGGGGGGGGGGGGTGGGGGGGGGGGGGGGTGGGGGGGGGGGGGGGTGGGGGGGGGGGGGGGTGGGGGGGGGGGGGGGTGGGGGGGGGGGGGGGTGGGGGGGGGGGGGGGTGGGGGGGGGGGGGGGTGGGGGGGGGGGGGGGTGGGGGGGGGGGGGGGTGGGGGGGGGGGGGGGTGGGGGGGGGGGGGGGTGGGGGGGGGGGGGGGTGGGGGGGGGGGGGGGTGGGGGGGGGGGGGGGTGGGGGGGGGGGGGGGTGGGGGGGGGGGGGGGTGGGGGGGGGGGGGGGTGGGGGGGGGGGGGGGTGGGGGGGGGGGGGGGTGGGGGGGGGGGGGGGTGGGGGGGGGGGGGGGTGGGGGGGGGGGGGGGTGGGGGGGGGGGGGGGTGGGGGGGGGGGGGGGTGGGGGGGGGGGGGGGTGGGGGGGGGGGGGGGTGGGGGGGGGGGGGGGTGGGGGGGGGGGGGGGTGGGGGGGGGGGGGGGTGGGGGGGGGGGGGGGTGGGGGGGGGGGGGGGTGGGGGGGGGGGGGGGTGGGGGGGGGGGGGGGTGGGGGGGGGGGGGGGTGGGGGGGGGGGGGGGTGGGGGGGGGGGGGGGTGGGGGGGGGGGGGGGTGGGGGGGGGGGGGGGTGGGGGGGGGGGGGGGTGGGGGGGGGGGGGGGTGGGGGGGGGGGGGGGTGGGGGGGGGGGGGGGTGGGGGGGGGGGGGGGTGGGGGGGGGGGGGGGTGGGGGGGGGGGGGGGTGGGGGGGGGGGGGGGTGGGGGGGGGGGGGGGTGGGGGGGGGGGGGGGTGGGGGGGGGGGGGGGTGGGGGGGGGGGGGGGTGGGGGGGGGGGGGGGTGGGGGGGGGGGGGGGTGGGGGGGGGGGGGGGTGGGGGGGGGGGGGGGTGGGGGGGGGGGGGGGTGGGGGGGGGGGGGGGTGGGGGGGGGGGGGGGTGGGGGGGGGGGGGGGTGGGGGGGGGGGGGGGTGGGGGGGGGGGGGGGTGGGGGGGGGGGGGGGTGGGGGGGGGGGGGGGTGGGGGGGGGGGGGGGTGGGGGGGGGGGGGGGTGGGGGGGGGGGGGGGTGGGGGGGGGGGGGGGTGGGGGGGGGGGGGGGTGGGGGGGGGGGGGGGTGGGGGGGGGGGGGGGTGGGGGGGGGGGGGGGTGGGGGGGGGGGGGGGTGGGGGGGGGGGGGGGTGGGGGGGGGGGGGGGTGGGGGGGGGGGGGGGTGGGGGGGGGGGGGGGTGGGGGGGGGGGGGGGTGGGGGGGGGGGGGGGTGGGGGGGGGGGGGGGTGGGGGGGGGGGGGGGTGGGGGGGGGGGGGGGTGGGGGGGGGGGGGGGTGGGGGGGGGGGGGGGTGGGGGGGGGGGGGGGTGGGGGGGGGGGGGGGTGGGGGGGGGGGGGGGTGGGGGGGGGGGGGGGTGGGGGGGGGGGGGGGTGGGGGGGGGGGGGGGTGGGGGGGGGGGGGGGTGGGGGGGGGGGGGGGTGGGGGGGGGGGGGGGTGGGGGGGGGGGGGGGTGGGGGGGGGGGGGGGTGGGGGGGGGGGGGGGTGGGGGGGGGGGGGGGTGGGGGGGGGGGGGGGTGGGGGGGGGGGGGGGTGGGGGGGGGGGGGGGTGGGGGGGGGGGGGGGTGGGGGGGGGGGGGGGTGGGGGGGGGGGGGGGTGGGGGGGGGGGGGGGTGGGGGGGGGGGGGGGTGGGGGGGGGGGGGGGTGGGGGGGGGGGGGGGTGGGGGGGGGGGGGGGTGGGGGGGGGGGGGGGTGGGGGGGGGGGGGGGTGGGGGGGGGGGGGGGTGGGGGGGGGGGGGGGTGGGGGGGGGGGGGGGTGGGGGGGGGGGGGGGTGGGGGGGGGGGGGGGTGGGGGGGGGGGGGGGTGGGGGGGGGGGGGGGTGGGGGGGGGGGGGGGTGGGGGGGGGGGGGGGTGGGGGGGGGGGGGGGTGGGGGGGGGGGGGGGTGGGGGGGGGGGGGGGTGGGGGGGGGGGGGGGTGGGGGGGGGGGGGGGTGGGGGGGGGGGGGGGTGGGGGGGGGGGGGGGTGGGGGGGGGGGGGGGTGGGGGGGGGGGGGGGTGGGGGGGGGGGGGGGTGGGGGGGGGGGGGGGTGGGGGGGGGGGGGGGTGGGGGGGGGGGGGGGTGGGGGGGGGGGGGGGTGGGGGGGGGGGGGGGTGGGGGGGGGGGGGGGTGGGGGGGGGGGGGGGTGGGGGGGGGGGGGGGTGGGGGGGGGGGGGGGTGGGGGGGGGGGGGGGTGGGGGGGGGGGGGGGTGGGGGGGGGGGGGGGTGGGGGGGGGGGGGGGTGGGGGGGGGGGGGGGTGGGGGGGGGGGGGGGTGGGGGGGGGGGGGGGTGGGGGGGGGGGGGGGTGGGGGGGGGGGGGGGTGGGGGGGGGGGGGGGTGGGGGGGGGGGGGGGTGGGGGGGGGGGGGGGTGGGGGGGGGGGGGGGTGGGGGGGGGGGGGGGTGGGGGGGGGGGGGGGTGGGGGGGGGGGGGGGTGGGGGGGGGGGGGGGTGGGGGGGGGGGGGGGTGGGGGGGGGGGGGGGTGGGGGGGGGGGGGGGTGGGGGGGGGGGGGGGTGGGGGGGGGGGGGGGTGGGGGGGGGGGGGGGTGGGGGGGGGGGGGGGTGGGGGGGGGGGGGGGTGGGGGGGGGGGGGGGTGGGGGGGGGGGGGGGTGGGGGGGGGGGGGGGTGGGGGGGGGGGGGGGTGGGGGGGGGGGGGGGTGGGGGGGGGGGGGGGTGGGGGGGGGGGGGGGTGGGGGGGGGGGGGGGTGGGGGGGGGGGGGGGTGGGGGGGGGGGGGGGTGGGGGGGGGGGGGGGTGGGGGGGGGGGGGGGTGGGGGGGGGGGGGGGTGGGGGGGGGGGGGGGTGGGGGGGGGGGGGGGTGGGGGGGGGGGGGGGTGGGGGGGGGGGGGGGTGGGGGGGGGGGGGGGTGGGGGGGGGGGGGGGTGGGGGGGGGGGGGGGTGGGGGGGGGGGGGGGTGGGGGGGGGGGGGGGTGGGGGGGGGGGGGGGTGGGGGGGGGGGGGGGTGGGGGGGGGGGGGGGTGGGGGGGGGGGGGGGTGGGGGGGGGGGGGGGTGGGGGGGGGGGGGGGTGGGGGGGGGGGGGGGTGGGGGGGGGGGGGGGTGGGGGGGGGGGGGGGTGGGGGGGGGGGGGGGTGGGGGGGGGGGGGGGTGGGGGGGGGGGGGGGTGGGGGGGGGGGGGGGTGGGGGGGGGGGGGGGTGGGGGGGGGGGGGGGTGGGGGGGGGGGGGGGTGGGGGGGGGGGGGGGTGGGGGGGGGGGGGGGTGGGGGGGGGGGGGGGTGGGGGGGGGGGGGGGTGGGGGGGGGGGGGGGTGGGGGGGGGGGGGGGTGGGGGGGGGGGGGGGTGGGGGGGGGGGGGGGTGGGGGGGGGGGGGGGTGGGGGGGGGGGGGGGTGGGGGGGGGGGGGGGTGGGGGGGGGGGGGGGTGGGGGGGGGGGGGGGTGGGGGGGGGGGGGGGTGGGGGGGGGGGGGGGTGGGGGGGGGGGGGGGTGGGGGGGGGGGGGGGTGGGGGGGGGGGGGGGTGGGGGGGGGGGGGGGTGGGGGGGGGGGGGGGTGGGGGGGGGGGGGGGTGGGGGGGGGGGGGGGTGGGGGGGGGGGGGGGTGGGGGGGGGGGGGGGTGGGGGGGGGGGGGGGTGGGGGGGGGGGGGGGTGGGGGGGGGGGGGGGTGGGGGGGGGGGGGGGTGGGGGGGGGGGGGGGTGGGGGGGGGGGGGGGTGGGGGGGGGGGGGGGTGGGGGGGGGGGGGGGTGGGGGGGGGGGGGGGTGGGGGGGGGGGGGGGTGGGGGGGGGGGGGGGTGGGGGGGGGGGGGGGTGGGGGGGGGGGGGGGTGGGGGGGGGGGGGGGTGGGGGGGGGGGGGGGTGGGGGGGGGGGGGGGTGGGGGGGGGGGGGGGTGGGGGGGGGGGGGGGTGGGGGGGGGGGGGGGTGGGGGGGGGGGGGGGTGGGGGGGGGGGGGGGTGGGGGGGGGGGGGGGTGGGGGGGGGGGGGGGTGGGGGGGGGGGGGGGTGGGGGGGGGGGGGGGTGGGGGGGGGGGGGGGTGGGGGGGGGGGGGGGTGGGGGGGGGGGGGGGTGGGGGGGGGGGGGGGTGGGGGGGGGGGGGGGTGGGGGGGGGGGGGGGTGGGGGGGGGGGGGGGTGGGGGGGGGGGGGGGTGGGGGGGGGGGGGGGTGGGGGGGGGGGGGGGTGGGGGGGGGGGGGGGTGGGGGGGGGGGGGGGTGGGGGGGGGGGGGGGTGGGGGGGGGGGGGGGTGGGGGGGGGGGGGGGTGGGGGGGGGGGGGGGTGGGGGGGGGGGGGGGTGGGGGGGGGGGGGGGTGGGGGGGGGGGGGGGTGGGGGGGGGGGGGGGTGGGGGGGGGGGGGGGTGGGGGGGGGGGGGGGTGGGGGGGGGGGGGGGTGGGGGGGGGGGGGGGTGGGGGGGGGGGGGGGTGGGGGGGGGGGGGGGTGGGGGGGGGGGGGGGTGGGGGGGGGGGGGGGTGGGGGGGGGGGGGGGTGGGGGGGGGGGGGGGTGGGGGGGGGGGGGGGTGGGGGGGGGGGGGGGTGGGGGGGGGGGGGGGTGGGGGGGGGGGGGGGTGGGGGGGGGGGGGGGTGGGGGGGGGGGGGGGTGGGGGGGGGGGGGGGTGGGGGGGGGGGGGGGTGGGGGGGGGGGGGGGTGGGGGGGGGGGGGGGTGGGGGGGGGGGGGGGTGGGGGGGGGGGGGGGTGGGGGGGGGGGGGGGTGGGGGGGGGGGGGGGTGGGGGGGGGGGGGGGTGGGGGGGGGGGGGGGTGGGGGGGGGGGGGGGTGGGGGGGGGGGGGGGTGGGGGGGGGGGGGGGTGGGGGGGGGGGGGGGTGGGGGGGGGGGGGGGTGGGGGGGGGGGGGGGTGGGGGGGGGGGGGGGTGGGGGGGGGGGGGGGTGGGGGGGGGGGGGGGTGGGGGGGGGGGGGGGTGGGGGGGGGGGGGGGTGGGGGGGGGGGGGGGTGGGGGGGGGGGGGGGTGGGGGGGGGGGGGGGTGGGGGGGGGGGGGGGTGGGGGGGGGGGGGGGTGGGGGGGGGGGGGGGTGGGGGGGGGGGGGGGTGGGGGGGGGGGGGGGTGGGGGGGGGGGGGGGTGGGGGGGGGGGGGGGTGGGGGGGGGGGGGGGTGGGGGGGGGGGGGGGTGGGGGGGGGGGGGGGTGGGGGGGGGGGGGGGTGGGGGGGGGGGGGGGTGGGGGGGGGGGGGGGTGGGGGGGGGGGGGGGTGGGGGGGGGGGGGGGTGGGGGGGGGGGGGGGTGGGGGGGGGGGGGGGTGGGGGGGGGGGGGGGTGGGGGGGGGGGGGGGTGGGGGGGGGGGGGGGTGGGGGGGGGGGGGGGTGGGGGGGGGGGGGGGTGGGGGGGGGGGGGGGTGGGGGGGGGGGGGGGTGGGGGGGGGGGGGGGTGGGGGGGGGGGGGGGTGGGGGGGGGGGGGGGTGGGGGGGGGGGGGGGTGGGGGGGGGGGGGGGTGGGGGGGGGGGGGGGTGGGGGGGGGGGGGGGTGGGGGGGGGGGGGGGTGGGGGGGGGGGGGGGTGGGGGGGGGGGGGGGTGGGGGGGGGGGGGGGTGGGGGGGGGGGGGGGTGGGGGGGGGGGGGGGTGGGGGGGGGGGGGGGTGGGGGGGGGGGGGGGTGGGGGGGGGGGGGGGTGGGGGGGGGGGGGGGTGGGGGGGGGGGGGGGTGGGGGGGGGGGGGGGTGGGGGGGGGGGGGGGTGGGGGGGGGGGGGGGTGGGGGGGGGGGGGGGTGGGGGGGGGGGGGGGTGGGGGGGGGGGGGGGTGGGGGGGGGGGGGGGTGGGGGGGGGGGGGGGTGGGGGGGGGGGGGGGTGGGGGGGGGGGGGGGTGGGGGGGGGGGGGGGTGGGGGGGGGGGGGGGTGGGGGGGGGGGGGGGTGGGGGGGGGGGGGGGTGGGGGGGGGGGGGGGTGGGGGGGGGGGGGGGTGGGGGGGGGGGGGGGTGGGGGGGGGGGGGGGTGGGGGGGGGGGGGGGTGGGGGGGGGGGGGGGTGGGGGGGGGGGGGGGTGGGGGGGGGGGGGGGTGGGGGGGGGGGGGGGTGGGGGGGGGGGGGGGTGGGGGGGGGGGGGGGTGGGGGGGGGGGGGGGTGGGGGGGGGGGGGGGTGGGGGGGGGGGGGGGTGGGGGGGGGGGGGGGTGGGGGGGGGGGGGGGTGGGGGGGGGGGGGGGTGGGGGGGGGGGGGGGTGGGGGGGGGGGGGGGTGGGGGGGGGGGGGGGTGGGGGGGGGGGGGGGTGGGGGGGGGGGGGGGTGGGGGGGGGGGGGGGTGGGGGGGGGGGGGGGTGGGGGGGGGGGGGGGTGGGGGGGGGGGGGGGTGGGGGGGGGGGGGGGTGGGGGGGGGGGGGGGTGGGGGGGGGGGGGGGTGGGGGGGGGGGGGGGTGGGGGGGGGGGGGGGTGGGGGGGGGGGGGGGTGGGGGGGGGGGGGGGTGGGGGGGGGGGGGGGTGGGGGGGGGGGGGGGTGGGGGGGGGGGGGGGTGGGGGGGGGGGGGGGTGGGGGGGGGGGGGGGTGGGGGGGGGGGGGGGTGGGGGGGGGGGGGGGTGGGGGGGGGGGGGGGTGGGGGGGGGGGGGGGTGGGGGGGGGGGGGGGTGGGGGGGGGGGGGGGTGGGGGGGGGGGGGGGTGGGGGGGGGGGGGGGTGGGGGGGGGGGGGGGTGGGGGGGGGGGGGGGTGGGGGGGGGGGGGGGTGGGGGGGGGGGGGGGTGGGGGGGGGGGGGGGTGGGGGGGGGGGGGGGTGGGGGGGGGGGGGGGTGGGGGGGGGGGGGGGTGGGGGGGGGGGGGGGTGGGGGGGGGGGGGGGTGGGGGGGGGGGGGGGTGGGGGGGGGGGGGGGTGGGGGGGGGGGGGGGTGGGGGGGGGGGGGGGTGGGGGGGGGGGGGGGTGGGGGGGGGGGGGGGTGGGGGGGGGGGGGGGTGGGGGGGGGGGGGGGTGGGGGGGGGGGGGGGTGGGGGGGGGGGGGGGTGGGGGGGGGGGGGGGTGGGGGGGGGGGGGGGTGGGGGGGGGGGGGGGTGGGGGGGGGGGGGGGTGGGGGGGGGGGGGGGTGGGGGGGGGGGGGGGTGGGGGGGGGGGGGGGTGGGGGGGGGGGGGGGTGGGGGGGGGGGGGGGTGGGGGGGGGGGGGGGTGGGGGGGGGGGGGGGTGGGGGGGGGGGGGGGTGGGGGGGGGGGGGGGTGGGGGGGGGGGGGGGTGGGGGGGGGGGGGGGTGGGGGGGGGGGGGGGTGGGGGGGGGGGGGGGTGGGGGGGGGGGGGGGTGGGGGGGGGGGGGGGTGGGGGGGGGGGGGGGTGGGGGGGGGGGGGGGTGGGGGGGGGGGGGGGTGGGGGGGGGGGGGGGTGGGGGGGGGGGGGGGTGGGGGGGGGGGGGGGTGGGGGGGGGGGGGGGTGGGGGGGGGGGGGGGTGGGGGGGGGGGGGGGTGGGGGGGGGGGGGGGTGGGGGGGGGGGGGGGTGGGGGGGGGGGGGGGTGGGGGGGGGGGGGGGTGGGGGGGGGGGGGGGTGGGGGGGGGGGGGGGTGGGGGGGGGGGGGGGTGGGGGGGGGGGGGGGTGGGGGGGGGGGGGGGTGGGGGGGGGGGGGGGTGGGGGGGGGGGGGGGTGGGGGGGGGGGGGGGTGGGGGGGGGGGGGGGTGGGGGGGGGGGGGGGTGGGGGGGGGGGGGGGTGGGGGGGGGGGGGGGTGGGGGGGGGGGGGGGTGGGGGGGGGGGGGGGTGGGGGGGGGGGGGGGTGGGGGGGGGGGGGGGTGGGGGGGGGGGGGGGTGGGGGGGGGGGGGGGTGGGGGGGGGGGGGGGTGGGGGGGGGGGGGGGTGGGGGGGGGGGGGGGTGGGGGGGGGGGGGGGTGGGGGGGGGGGGGGGTGGGGGGGGGGGGGGGTGGGGGGGGGGGGGGGTGGGGGGGGGGGGGGGTGGGGGGGGGGGGGGGTGGGGGGGGGGGGGGGTGGGGGGGGGGGGGGGTGGGGGGGGGGGGGGGTGGGGGGGGGGGGGGGTGGGGGGGGGGGGGGGTGGGGGGGGGGGGGGGTGGGGGGGGGGGGGGGTGGGGGGGGGGGGGGGTGGGGGGGGGGGGGGGTGGGGGGGGGGGGGGGTGGGGGGGGGGGGGGGTGGGGGGGGGGGGGGGTGGGGGGGGGGGGGGGTGGGGGGGGGGGGGGGTGGGGGGGGGGGGGGGTGGGGGGGGGGGGGGGTGGGGGGGGGGGGGGGTGGGGGGGGGGGGGGGTGGGGGGGGGGGGGGGTGGGGGGGGGGGGGGGTGGGGGGGGGGGGGGGTGGGGGGGGGGGGGGGTGGGGGGGGGGGGGGGTGGGGGGGGGGGGGGGTGGGGGGGGGGGGGGGTGGGGGGGGGGGGGGGTGGGGGGGGGGGGGGGTGGGGGGGGGGGGGGGTGGGGGGGGGGGGGGGTGGGGGGGGGGGGGGGTGGGGGGGGGGGGGGGTGGGGGGGGGGGGGGGTGGGGGGGGGGGGGGGTGGGGGGGGGGGGGGGTGGGGGGGGGGGGGGGTGGGGGGGGGGGGGGGTGGGGGGGGGGGGGGGTGGGGGGGGGGGGGGGTGGGGGGGGGGGGGGGTGGGGGGGGGGGGGGGTGGGGGGGGGGGGGGGTGGGGGGGGGGGGGGGTGGGGGGGGGGGGGGGTGGGGGGGGGGGGGGGTGGGGGGGGGGGGGGGTGGGGGGGGGGGGGGGTGGGGGGGGGGGGGGGTGGGGGGGGGGGGGGGTGGGGGGGGGGGGGGGTGGGGGGGGGGGGGGGTGGGGGGGGGGGGGGGTGGGGGGGGGGGGGGGTGGGGGGGGGGGGGGGTGGGGGGGGGGGGGGGTGGGGGGGGGGGGGGGTGGGGGGGGGGGGGGGTGGGGGGGGGGGGGGGTGGGGGGGGGGGGGGGTGGGGGGGGGGGGGGGTGGGGGGGGGGGGGGGTGGGGGGGGGGGGGGGTGGGGGGGGGGGGGGGTGGGGGGGGGGGGGGGTGGGGGGGGGGGGGGGTGGGGGGGGGGGGGGGTGGGGGGGGGGGGGGGTGGGGGGGGGGGGGGGTGGGGGGGGGGGGGGGTGGGGGGGGGGGGGGGTGGGGGGGGGGGGGGGTGGGGGGGGGGGGGGGTGGGGGGGGGGGGGGGTGGGGGGGGGGGGGGGTGGGGGGGGGGGGGGGTGGGGGGGGGGGGGGGTGGGGGGGGGGGGGGGTGGGGGGGGGGGGGGGTGGGGGGGGGGGGGGGTGGGGGGGGGGGGGGGTGGGGGGGGGGGGGGGTGGGGGGGGGGGGGGGTGGGGGGGGGGGGGGGTGGGGGGGGGGGGGGGTGGGGGGGGGGGGGGGTGGGGGGGGGGGGGGGTGGGGGGGGGGGGGGGTGGGGGGGGGGGGGGGTGGGGGGGGGGGGGGGTGGGGGGGGGGGGGGGTGGGGGGGGGGGGGGGTGGGGGGGGGGGGGGGTGGGGGGGGGGGGGGGTGGGGGGGGGGGGGGGTGGGGGGGGGGGGGGGTGGGGGGGGGGGGGGGTGGGGGGGGGGGGGGGTGGGGGGGGGGGGGGGTGGGGGGGGGGGGGGGTGGGGGGGGGGGGGGGTGGGGGGGGGGGGGGGTGGGGGGGGGGGGGGGTGGGGGGGGGGGGGGGTGGGGGGGGGGGGGGGTGGGGGGGGGGGGGGGTGGGGGGGGGGGGGGGTGGGGGGGGGGGGGGGTGGGGGGGGGGGGGGGTGGGGGGGGGGGGGGGTGGGGGGGGGGGGGGGTGGGGGGGGGGGGGGGTGGGGGGGGGGGGGGGTGGGGGGGGGGGGGGGTGGGGGGGGGGGGGGGTGGGGGGGGGGGGGGGTGGGGGGGGGGGGGGGTGGGGGGGGGGGGGGGTGGGGGGGGGGGGGGGTGGGGGGGGGGGGGGGTGGGGGGGGGGGGGGGTGGGGGGGGGGGGGGGTGGGGGGGGGGGGGGGTGGGGGGGGGGGGGGGTGGGGGGGGGGGGGGGTGGGGGGGGGGGGGGGTGGGGGGGGGGGGGGGTGGGGGGGGGGGGGGGTGGGGGGGGGGGGGGGTGGGGGGGGGGGGGGGTGGGGGGGGGGGGGGGTGGGGGGGGGGGGGGGTGGGGGGGGGGGGGGGTGGGGGGGGGGGGGGGTGGGGGGGGGGGGGGGTGGGGGGGGGGGGGGGTGGGGGGGGGGGGGGGTGGGGGGGGGGGGGGGTGGGGGGGGGGGGGGGTGGGGGGGGGGGGGGGTGGGGGGGGGGGGGGGTGGGGGGGGGGGGGGGTGGGGGGGGGGGGGGGTGGGGGGGGGGGGGGGTGGGGGGGGGGGGGGGTGGGGGGGGGGGGGGGTGGGGGGGGGGGGGGGTGGGGGGGGGGGGGGGTGGGGGGGGGGGGGGGTGGGGGGGGGGGGGGGTGGGGGGGGGGGGGGGTGGGGGGGGGGGGGGGTGGGGGGGGGGGGGGGTGGGGGGGGGGGGGGGGGGGGGGGGGGGGGGTGGGGGGGGGGGGGGGTGGGGGTGGGGGGGGGGGGGGGGGGGGGGGGGTGGGGGGGGGAGGGTGGGGGGGGGGGGGGGGGCGGGGGGGGGGGGGGGGGGGGGGGAGGGGGGGGGGGGGGGGGTGGGGGCAACTTATCCCTGAAATCAGGCTCCATCCCTGAAGACTGGAAGATGGCCAATGTCACACCAAT
Source organism: Sphaerodactylus townsendi (assembly GCF_021028975.2). Taxonomy (NCBI): domain Eukaryota; kingdom Metazoa; phylum Chordata; class Lepidosauria; order Squamata; family Sphaerodactylidae; genus Sphaerodactylus; species Sphaerodactylus townsendi. The sequence continues at coordinate 121,472,005 of NC_059425.1, read as the reverse complement.
CTTTAAGAAAGGATCTAGGGGGGACCCAGGAAATTACAGGCCAGTCAGTTTGACATCTGTTCCTGGTAAATTAGTAGAATCTATCATCAAAGATAAAATTATAAAACATGTAGAAAAGCAAGACCTGCTGAGAAAGAGTCAGCATGGCTTTTGCAGAGGCAAATCCTGTCTTACAAACTTACTAGAGTGTAAACAGACATGTGGATAAGGGGGAACCAGTGGACATTGCCTACTTGGATTTCCAAAAGGCTTTTGACAAAGTTCCTCACCAGAGACTGTTGAGAAAACTCAGCAATGAAGGAATAAGAGGGGAAGTCCTCCTATGGATTAAAAACTGGTTGAGAAACAGGAAACAAAGAGTGGGTGTAAATGGGAAGTTCTCACAATGGAGAGATGTCGGGAGTGGTGTCCCCCAAGGATCCGTTTTGGGACCAGTGCTCTTTAACCTATTCATAAATGACCTGGAAGTAGGGGTGGGTAGCGTGGTGGCCAAGTTTGCAGATGATACCAAATTATGTAGAGTGGTGAAAACTACAAAGGATTGCGAAGAGCTCCAAGCGGACCTTGATAAATTAGGTGAGTGGGCTCAGAAATGGCAAATGCAGTTCAATGTAGCAAAATGTAAAGTGATGCACACAGGGGCAAAAAATCCAAACTTCACATACACGCTACAGGGGTCAGTGCTATCAGTCACAGACCAGGAAAGGGATTTAGGCGTCTTAGTTGATAGTTCCATGGGAATGTCAACTCAATGCATGGCAGCTGTGAAAAAGGCAAACTCTATGCAGGGGATCATTAGGAAAGGAATTGATAATAAAACTGCAAAGATTGTCATGCCCTTATATAAAGCAGTGGTGCGACCGCACTTGGAGTACTGTGTCCAGTTCTGGTCGCCGCATCTCAAAAAGGATATTGAAGAGATAGAAAAAGTGCAGAGAAGGGCAACAAGGATGATTGAGGGACTGGAGCACCTTCCCTATGAGGAGAGGCTGCAGCGTTTGGGACTCTTTAGTTTGGAGAGGAGGCGGCTAAGGGGGGATATGATTGAAGTCTATAAAATTATGCATGGGGTAGAAAATGTTGACAGAGAGAAATTTTTCTCTCTTTCTCACAATACTAGAACCAGGGGGCATTCATTGAAAATGCTGGGGGGAAGAATTAGGACTAATAAAAGGAAACACTTCTTCACGCAACGTGTGATTGGTGTTTGGAATATGCTGCCACAGGAGGTGGTGATGGCCACTAACCTGGATAGCTTTAAAAGGGGTTTGGACAGCTTTATGGAGGAGAAGTCGATTTATGGCTACCAATCTTGATCCTCTTTGATCTGAGATTGCAAATGCCTTAACAAACCAGGTGATCGGGAGCAACAGCCGCAGAAGGCCATTGCGTTCACATACTACATGTGAGCTCCCAAAGGCACCTGGTGGGCCACTGCGAGTAGCAGAGAGCTGGACTAGATGGACTTTGGTCTGATCCAGCTGGCTTGTTCTTATGTTCTTAAGAAAGCTAACTAGACGCTTAGGGTTTCCATTCAGACCTGAGCGGAGTCATCAAGAACAATCTTCTAATTAATTAATGTTCTAAGCTTATTGTGACCCACTCGGAGCCCTTCGGGGATTGGGCGAGATATAAATCAAATAAATAAGTCACATTTTCATTATACCTGCCATCTCAATATTTGAGTTTTTCTTGCAATAGTACACAGTACACAGAACTCCCACGTTTTTAAATAGCTAGTTACAGCCACTTTAGAGCCATCCAGCTACAAAGTGCGATTTTGTCCCTCCGTACATTACTTTGTGCTTGCATGTAATACGTTATTACATAAAGCTCTACTTTATCCTTTTAAGTAAAATTTTTACCTGAGTACATAAGCTTCCTGCTTGTCAGTTTTTGTCACACTAATGATCAAACAATGCACATTCTCCAAAAGTTTGTCCCATTCAAACCTGTTTTAAAAAAAGGCTAGCATTAGGTCTTTTCCAATCAAGTACAGTATAACCAACAGTAAGCAAGTCATTATTATTTCTGAAATGAAATCATAAAAGTGTACAGCCAAGTTCAAAACAGCACTATCCACATGTTTCCCTTCCTATTTAATAGAACTGGCTTACCTGGTCAGGGCTTGAGCAAAGCTGTTTGCACTCCCATAAGCAAAAAGTGAATTCTTTCAATTCCATTATCCCATTGCAAACCCTCCAACTATATTTTGCATCATTCCAGAGGGCCAACGAAACTTTTTAAAAAGTGTCAAGGGAATAAATACAAAGAGCCGCAACAGCAAAGCTCCTTTATTCAAGATTATCTGAATCTACCCCATTAAAAAGTAATGCAATTACTGTTTTCATCATACCTTATTTATAAACGTACTTATGATTTTTCGAATTCTCCCTTCAGTATAAATAAGTTGAACAACTGCAGGTATTGCATGATCCTAACAAGATAATTAACTGTTTGTTTTTGTGAACTGTCTTGGCCACCAAACTATTGAATATCCAACATTAGCACTACTTACAGAAGTCACATAATACTTTTGGAGTTAATCTTATCTGTCACTGAGGGAATAAGAAAGGTTGAAAGAATTGTAGCATGATAGCATGTTCCTAGCCACCCTAGGCCTAGTCACTTTTTATGATACCATCCCAAAATACAGGGACATTTCAATAACAGACTTACAGGCCAATCCAGATGAAGGTGGGGCTGAGAGAGATCCTTGAAGCTGTGACTAGCCCAAGGTCACCCAGTTGGCGTGTGTGGGAGTGTACAGGCTAATCTGAATTCCCCAGATAAGCCTCCACAGCTCAGGCGGCAGAGGTGGAATCAAACCTGGTTCCTCCAGATTAGATACACGAGCTCTTAACCTCCTACGCCACTGCCTAGGCGTGGGTGTGTGTGTGTGTTCCCAGGTGAAAAACTGATGAAGCAGATTAAAGTTGGCTCCATTTCTAGGAATCTCCCCAGCCTGTTCCCCCTCCCCTCCTAGATGCACTGGCATGGTGTCCTATATTGGCATAGCTTCAGGGTAGCGGGCCCTTCTGGATTTGGGCACCAGAAGTCTGTTTGGCACTTACCTGCTGGCATGTTTGCTTTCTCTGCCAGCATAAGAACTCTTTACAGCAGTGGGGTGGGCAAACATACCAACGCAGGTCCATGTTGCTCTCACAAGCCATTTCTTCCCCCCGCCTTAGATTCTATATGTACAAGCAGTTTACATATCTGAGTCGTATTCTCAATGTTCTATTACATACTCCTAGCTAACTACCAGAACACATTCAGACAAATATTTTTTGTATTCTAAATGTAGCAATGAGGTATCTACAAATGCGAGATTTTTGAAGGTTCCCCTTCTTGGGCAGCCCCCTGCGTGGTATCCAACTCTATTCTCGAGGCCCCTATCCACCAGGAAGTTTTTCAAGGGGAAACAGGAGCCGCAAGGGAAGGTGGAAGGAGTCACTGTTTTAGATTCAGGATTCATTGGACCCATCTTGCGTTCTTGAACAGTGTTGTAAAGGGATTTGCTTTTTCCCCAAGTTACTGTCACAACTACTTCTCTATGAACTCCAGCAAAACAGAAAATGTGATCCACATTAGAAAGAGATCCCTAACATTCATGTTGGAAATTAAATTAATTACAAAGTTCTCTGTAAGACACAAAATTATTGTTTAAACAAGGAGAGATGTGTAATTCCCAATTCAAATTGGATTCAATTGAGTTTACAAACAAGCTTATGATCTGTACTGTAAAGATAGCAAGATGAAGTGTGTTGACTACCCAGGAATTTAATGGGAAAGCTGTAACACAGTTTAACGCCATTTAATTCCCCCTATTATTATATGTGATAGATCTGTAATGGAAGATTCCCACCATAACTTATGACAGGCCAGTCCTTTGTCTCATAAATAACTCCATAGGGAGGGTAGGCTGTGTTGGAAGAAAGCATTCTTCTATCTACACATCCTATTAAAGCAGAAAGGAGAAAAGAACATATCCATATTTCTCACTAACTTGCAAAACTGGACAGCTCCACTCTATACTATGCTTCATATAAACATGTTAGTTCTGTCAGCCCTGGGGCAGTATTTGAAAAAATTGTACGCTTCCACATTAGAATATAGTCCTGAACGAATATGAGAATGATAATTCATTTTTATGCACTGTCTTTGTCAAAACCATTATTTTGTGCATTATTGAACATGGTACTTTTGATACAAGAGAATTTTTGCCAAAAATGTATTTTTACTTTCAAACTTTTTAACAGATGGGGGAAGCAGGGCTTGGTAGGCACTAGGACCCAGGAGAAGCATTCTATCATAAAGAAGGCCCTGCGTGGTCTGTTCTGTGGAGGAGGTATACACAATCTACTAACATCTTTATGTGAAACACAGTATACCAGAGACCACAAAGGTACATTGTACACAAGTCTGTCTGCGCCCTGTGTTCCCAGCAACCTCTTCCTGCTATATCCTGCTCAGTAACCAACCTACACAAATCTAACAAAGTGGAATCAAAGTAGCATTTGTTGTTTAAGTAAAACTGCCGTTCTCAGGGACCTTTCCTGATTTCTAGTGAAGCTATGGAAATTTTCCCTAACTCAGGGAGGGAGGGCACTTGTCTCTATCATGCCAAACTTCAAATACACTCAGAAAGCAGCAAGACTACTCACTGCTTCAAATCTTTGCCAAAGCTCAGAATGCTGTTACAGAGATCCCACATTCTATAGAAAACTGGATACATGCACTAGATTTATGGATCCTTGACTAAGCTCCTGATCCCCTTCTTGACAATAAATGTACAGGGTTGTTGTTTTTTATTTCAGCTTTTGTCTACCATGCTATAGCAACAATGAGCTAATGGAAGAATCACAAGGGATCAGCAAAGGAAGTAGTAACTACAGAAACTCTGAACAAGTTCTGCCCTTCTTTTTACCTTGCACACGTTCATACCCAGGCAAGACTGGAGACATACTATGGCTAATAAGAATTTATTATTGTCCAATGACCATATTCATTGTACAGAAGGGGTTCCCACATACCAGCATACTACAGCTTCATTTTCGTAATCTAGGATGAACATAATCAACTATTTACCAAGATCTAATATCATAGCAGATTCAATACTCCACCTCTGTAACATATTGCCAAGTGAATGGAACACCAAAAGAACAATGGGTAAACATGGGGTCTTCAGTCATTAGAACTCCTTATGTTCTTGCCTTTCTAATCCTCAGCCACCACTTGGAATCTCTCACATGATGCAACCATGTGACTTTACACTGATCAAGAGCCCACCACCATTACCACCACAGGAAACACCTTCAAATGAAATGTTTTGCCATCATCAATGCTGATAATATTGTAGGTACATATACACAATTGGCTTGGTAGCTGGCTTCAAATAAAGTTGTCAGCTGTATTATTGGGGGTCTGCATGATGCATGTAGTTTTCCATGAACACTCAGTTCTCATAGTTTGCATTCAGAACAAGGAAGCTGAAATACCTCCATAATACTTTTTATTAATTTCCCTCTTTAAAAAACACATTGAACATAAAACATACATGAACCCATTGAAACACATAAGACATCAATAAATATTAACATGTAACAAATGACCCACATTTAGTTACCCAAACATAATCTATCCTACCCCAACTACCCATAACAATAACACATAATTCAATACATCTAAATCAGTTCAGTTACTTCACTATTCTTTGGTAATTTATTCTTTAGCTTTAATAAACTTAAATATCTATACTATACTACCTTATTTTTCATTTCATATTTTTAATATTTAACCTACAAATATACCTTGTATTTCATAATGCTATATATCCTTCATGCTATTTTAATTTAAATAAATTTCTTATCTAGGCCATTTCAATATCCCATAATCATGATTTTATCCCTTTTGTTGTGATGTAACTGCCCAAAACTTATTGCTTTGGACTTCCCCTGTTAAGTAACTGAATCCATGTTTATTTTTCCCTTAATAAAGGTATATAATTTATTTTGTAATACAACTTTTTTGCAGATTAACTTATTGCAATATAATTTTGTAAACCATTTCATGTTATATATTCTTCAATCATTTTATCCTTTGAACTCTTTTCTAGATATATAATTAGCTTCCCCCAAGTTTTCAAAGACTTTTCTTGTGGGAGTTTCAATCTCGTCGATAATCTGTCCATATTTAGATATTCTATAACTTGGGTCATCCATTCTTCTTTTGTTGGTGAAGCTTCATTCTTAGGAAGCTGAAATACCTGAGGTATCCCCTCAGTGGTGCTCTGATATGGCATCATAGATATCTCAATATATCAATATACTAAGTCATCATAAAACAGAATTTTAGAATTAGTAAACTAGCACGTCTGCCATCTCTTCAGGTGGAGTGGGAAGAGAACCAGACTACTCAGTTCAGCCCATGAAGCTCATTGAGATAGGGGAAGAGAAGCAACAAAACCCTTTCGGCCAGGTATTGACAGTTGGTAATGCAAATCCACACAACAGGGTCAAACTCTGACATTCCTCCTGACCCTTTTGGCAGACAAAGAAAATGACTTGCTCTTGTTGGTTTGTTTTCTTAACAGTCGAATCTATATGCTTCACAGACCTAATCTTCTAAAGAAAACACATAAGAACACCTTACAATCTTATGTTCTAAACATACATCCATAGGTTCAAATTGTGAGAATAGAATTCTATGGATACTTCTGAGTCAGCCCAAAGTGAGGACAAAAATGTTCTTCATCTTTTAAAAGTAGGTCATGGGTTTCCCACATGAGAGTCAGTGTGGTACACTGGTTTAGAGCAGTGGACTCTAATCTGGAGAACAGTTTAATTCCCCACTACTCCACATGAACAGCAAACTCTTATTTGGTGAACTAGATTTGTTTCCCAGCTCTTATACATGAAGTCTGCTGGGTGACCTTGGGCTAGTCACAGTTCTCATAGCTCTCTCTCAGTCTCACCTACCTCACAAGGTGTTGGTTGAGGGGAGAAGAAAAGGAGTTGTAAGTCACTTTGAGACTCCTTACAGGACAGAAAGGCGGGGTATAAATCCAGACTCTTCCTCTTCTTTTTCACATGGACAGTTCTGTATCTATGCACCCACTGCCTGCAGACACTTATATCCAGACGGGACACACCTGCCCCAACAAATTTTTTTGCAGACTCAGGGGACCGCCTGGGTTTGCAGAAAAATCTGAAAAGTAAAAACAAAACATGAGGTTTAAATCCCTTCCATTTTAAAAAAAGCACTTTCTGCACATGTGCATACAATACTCTTCAGCCACTGTCGCTGCCAGCCCAGAGCAGCGCAGGACAAGCTGGCAGCATAACAGAGCTAGGAGCAGGAGGCCGTGCTACCCTCATCTGGAGCAGCGTCAGGCAAGCTAGCAGCAGAGCAGTGCTTTTCATGTGTTAGAAGACATATAGTAATCACTAACCTTATGAAGCGTTTATAACCAATGCAATTGATACTACAGAACAGTGGTTTCCAAACTTTTTTGGGTTGCCGCCCCCTTGGTTCCAAAATTTATCCCTAGTGCCTCCTACCCTAGAAAAACGTTAGTCAAAATAGTGTTTGCATGGCTCACTAAAGATAACTAATTAAAAACAGTAACAATTAATTGCACATCTATTTACAACAATCCAATTAAAACTTTTTAGTTTAGTTTATTCAACAAATTAACGAACCTGACCCAGTGATACCAATCAGGAAAAAAATTCTGATTCGTTTTCACTAGATTTGCCAGCATGATTCCATAACTTGATCTACTGTAAATAAGAGAATACCACAATTGAAGGAGCCCACCGGCACGCCCCTGCTGCCTCCTTTCCTCTTAGTGCCCCCTCCAGGTAATTACACCACCCCAGGGGGCAGTACCACCCACTTTAGGAACCACTACTATAGAATGTAATAATGAAACTGTAACAGCCAGTGTTCCCTCTGTGGAAAAGGCAGATTATTTTGAAATAAATGAATGGACAACCATGTAATGTAACATGATGTAGTTCTTGACTGTGCTAAAATTGCCCTTTTTTCCTATTAAGAAATGGAAAAGAAATTCAGGCTATATACTCTTTCAATTAAAAAAAACCACGAACACATTTAAAGAACATATTATTATGCTTATTCTTTAAAATTATGAATTATGCAATTAATTATGAATAGCAATATGAGTACTTTACAATTTTGTTTGTTAAATATAAAACAAACATTTTAAATCAAGCTATACTCTGTTTAGGGAGTAAGAATTTTCTAGGAAACTCTCAAATTCAAATTTTCTTGGCAAATTCACATCACTGGATAAAGAAAAAAGGCAAAAAGGTTTGCTGTAGAGACCTGCAAACCAAACTCTTCAAGACATTCCAATTAATTTATGTTAAATAGATAGAAAACAAAAAAGTGCCTTAAAGCAGTTAACCCTAACGCTTCATTACCCAATCTGTGCTTTGGGCTTTCAACTGCACATTGGTCAGATGCAAAGTCTTCCATTTTACTTCAGTTCATTTCTTCCATTTAAATTCCCAATAGCACAGTAACTGGTCAGTGCTATTGAATTTTACAGACACAAGATAATGCATGTATATGGTAAGCTCATTTGATCATAGAGAAGAAAACTGAAAGTTACAGAGCATCACATCAGTGGTTCGCAACCTTCCTAATGCTGCGACCCTTTAATACAGTTCCTCATGTTGTGGTGACCCCCAACCCTAACATTTATCCATTTTACAGATGGAGAACACTGATGCAGAGAGTCTTAGGCGACCCCTGTGAAAGGGTCATTTGACCCCCAAAGGGGTCCTGACCCCCAGGTTGAGAACCACTGCATCACATGATCACAACTATTTTTAGAAGCAATGTTCATAGTGTATTATTCCCTTTCCTTATAACTTCAATAAGTTCGTTTTCTCTTAACACACCTGTACACTACAAGAACTCACAAATTTTGATATGGGGACAAACACTTCACAGCTGAGTGAACCATTCAGAGTGCTTCATGCAAACAGCCCTCCTTACTTTCCCCTGCTTTCAATTTCAGAGGTTCAGACATCTCCCCCTTTTCTGCTTTAGTCCATAAGAATAATAATGTCTACTTTTCCAGAGAACCACTCAAGCCAGACTGTCCTTCTGATACACAAAGCAAGAGAGATGCAAGCACATGTACATCTGAGTCTGCATAAGGTTTACGCCTCCCCCCCCCCCCCTTGGTTGAGCTGGCGCTTTCTCCACATTCCTGAAATGCCCACTGGATGACAGCCCTAGGCCCCGCCCTTCCACAGAGGCAATTTCATTGGCTTGAACTTGTCAATGGGAGAGGCCACCCTGTCTGGGGTGTGAGGCAGAAGCCTCACATGTGATCGCTGTGGCAGCCACGTTTTTTAAAATAGAAGGGGGCGCCTTTTACCCTGCATCCCTGCCAAGTAGGAACCAACGGCATAAATAGGGGACATGAACCACGGTCTCCGCACGTGCTCGCCCCACCAACACTACACGGTGAAGAAGCTCCGAACAGCACTCCAGCCTCAGAAGCCACACTGAAGCCCTTCGAGCTTCCTACCTACCACCTCTGGGCACTGACTGAATGAAGCAGACCCCATTACCGCTCCCTTCTATAGACAACTAAAACAACCCGATTATTCAGACAAATGCTAGAGTGAGCCGCTCCCTGAGAACTTGACCCGACGGGCCCAGCGTCTGCAAGGGGGGAGGCAAGCGGGAATTGATGCGCGCACGCAAAGGCCCAAACAAGCCATGAGGGAACACGCGGGGTAAGGTTCGCCAATCCCAGGCTCGCACTACCTCGTAACGAATAAATACGCCTATACGTTTACACGTGAGCGGGCGGACACTCCCATTATGTGCGCGAAGGGGCAGGCTAACCTGGGAAAGAACCACCTATCGATGTAATCGCTACTGCCCTGACCTCGGCCAGCCCCAAGACTCCCACCCCATTCCTATCCCCCGCGCGACTAGGCCGGCAAAGGGCCACGGGGGCTCGAGACGGGGCAATAACAGCTGCCCACTCCTTTCCCGGCTGAGGAGCACCGAGAGCTGGGAAGTCCTGCAGGCGGAAACCTCCGTGACAGCAAACTCCGCATCAAGCACATGCACTGCGGACCCCAAAGAGCGCGACTCAGCCTTTTTTTCCTTTTCTTTTAAGGGGAGGGAGAGGTGACGGGCCCGCCCCAACAAGCTCGGAAATCGTCCTGGCACCTTAACCCCTTCCCTGCCGACTTCAGCAGAGCGCTCCGGCCTGCCTGGAATGCGAACTCACGAGGCCTCAGCCGCCCCGCCTCGCGGCCAGGCCCGCGCGACCCACAGCAACGGCCGTTGAGGCCGGTTCCTCCTCTCCCTCGAGCCCCCCCGTACAGGCGCCACTCTGAGGCCTCCCGCGCCCCGCGCCCCCAGCGGCACAAATTTGCCCTTTACACCTGGCCCCAGGGCAGCCCCCCTCCCCATCCCCCATTACGCCGCTCTGAATGGAGCCGCCGCCGCCATGCCCGTCTCCTTTACCGGCCATGAGCCTGCCTCGCTTCCCGCCTAGCGGTGCCGGTATGGCGCTCCCGCTGCAAGTGCATGGGCGCCACCAGTCGGGCATGTTAGACCACCCACTTCACCAACCCGTCCATGTTTCCTTCTCTCTCTCCAGTCTTCCCCCGCCCTTCCCTTCACCTCACCGCCCGTCCGGCCTCTGCCTCCATACTAACCTGGGGATGGTGCGGAGGTCGCCGGACCCCTTGCTCTGGTGCGGCTCCTGCTGCGAGGGCTGCTGCCGGGCGAACCACACCTCCAGGAGCTTCTCCGTCCCTTCGAAGAAGTGTGCACCGTTCTCCTCCATCATGGTGAGACAACTCCGCAAAACCAACAACCACAGAAATTAACGGCAGGCACCCCCGACCCAACTGCCGCCGCCGCCCTCCTGCTCCTCACCTACACACCGGCTAAGGCCGGTCGCTACGACTGCTGTTTTGCGGGGCCGCGTCGCAGTCCGTCCAGGCAGGTTGCGCCTTTGACGGGGTCCTAAAATCTTATATTAAGCTTTTAAAAAAAAAACACCAGCGAGCGGGAAAGGTAACAGATTGTTGCAGAGTCCTTTCAAAGAGAGAAGGAAAGCGGAGGCGGGGTGGGCGAGCGTGCGGGCGATGCGGTGCGGTTCCTTGTATTCCGTGTGTTCCCCTGTTGCAGAGAAGAGCGTGGAGCGAGCGCTAGCTAATGTCGCCGGCCATACTGTGCAAGCGAAGTAAAGCCGCGCACGCAGCAGCTTTTATACCAGCACAGGTACCCGCGACCCACCCTGTGTGGCCTCGTGATTGGACGGTGTCCTCTTAGTTCCGCCCACCTCTCTCATCTACAGGGCGTTTAAACTGTTTGTCAAGCGTCACGGGCTCGCCCAGTGCTCCCGCTCTGTCGCGAGCTTGTGTGCCCTTAGGCGAGGCGGCCGGCAGACGGAGGAGGCACGGGGACTGCCTGGTGCATGTGAGAACCTGAAATCAGCGAATGTATGTGAAAGTGGGCGAGACGCGGCAGGAATGCAAAGAAAAACTCCCACGTACATAAGGAAGGTTGAACGAATTGCATAATCGCATCAGAAAATCTGATTCTAGTGATATAAGAGAGACCTTTTAAGGGAATGTGATCATACGAAAAAGAGTTCTGCCGAGACTTGAAGTTTGCCTTGTTGCCATCACCCCTTTGGATTGAAAGTTGGCAATTGCCAAATATTACACACCAATAAAACAAAGGGACACGTCTTCAGAATGTGGTGAACCGGAGCTAGATGTGATAAAAACCGTTAAAATTTTAATATGTTAATGAAATAGATTTCTATGTGGTTTACTTTTTAAAATATTTTTAATTCGCTGACAACCTACGATTTTATAAATTGGATCTAGTACAGTAATAGAAAGTTGTTCCAAATATAGATTTGTGGGGTGAGTATGGGGGAACGGGGAAACGTTGTGGTAGAAATTGGAGTATAGAAATAAAAATAGTTTGTTCAAAACTTTAATCAAACAGAATATATATACTTATGATAAATGGGAAGTGGAAATTAAAGTGTTATTTGATACAGGAATGTGTGCTGGAATTTATCCAGACATAATCCTAAAGTGGCAATCTGGTGCCTGCTTTGGTATATGTACCAGTTAATTTACAAAACCAAGCAGAATTACACCTACCTAGGAGAGCAAGCCTAAGTAGTCACATTTTATTTAATGCAGTTTTCTCTCAAGAAATGTTCTTCAGATTGAACTTCTATCAGTGGGTTATGAAAATGGAACTCTGTTTCAGACAGAATTGTCAATGGTGTTTACACCTAAGTAAACATGCAGGGGATCAAACAGTAGATACATGTGAGGAAAGAGAAACTTGGAGAAGGAAAAGGGAAGTTCTCATGTTCAGCTGAAATGTCTGCTTAAAATTTTGCCTTCATTGTCCTGATTAATTCATATTGATGCACTCTAACAAAACCACTGGAATTGCACCAGAGGTAAATGTTTTAAGTATATATGACTTTGCTGCGTTAACGTTTGAAGTATAGTCCTATTGCATTAGAAACTTTATGTAATGCTCCAATTTTCTTTTCAGTGAGAACAAGACAACATGCCCTATACATTGCATTTTTGTGAATCGGCCAGCTTGCTTCATAATTGGGCTGGATGTGTATGCAATATAAGAGAAAAAGGAGCACAATTTATTTATTTGTTTACTTCATTCATGTTCTGCCCCTCTTCAGTGGGGACCCAAACCTGCTTACATCATCTTTTATCCTCCATTTTATCCTCACAACAACCCTGTGGAGTAGGACAGACTGAGGGTATATGATTGTCCCAGAGTCAATTGGCATACTTCCATGGCAGAGTGGCGATCCAAACATGAATCTCCCAAATCCCGTCCAATACTCAAACCACTGTATCACAACATAAAGCCCCCAAAGCCTAATTGAAAAACTAATGAAATGGTGCAATCATGGAGGAAGGAAGAATTGAATTACATATTCCCAATTATGTCACAATAAACATACAACCACAGCTAACCCAGCAGTAATAACAGCAGTTATTACTCAGTAGTTATTACTCCAAGTATGATTTCATCAAATATAAAATGTTGCAATAGAGTTCTGGGAAAATGCAGTATCAATTTATTTTGTACCCTGTGATCTCATTCTTCCCCCAAAATGCTCAGTGTAGCATTTATGATTCTCCCTCATTTAATTCTCAAAGTAACTCAGTGAAGTTGACTGGCCCAATGTCATTCAGCAAACCTCATAGCAGAATGATGCTTTGAACCCAGGTCTCCCTCATCCCTCCAGCACCATAACCACAAGCATAGCACTAAGGAAGTGGCATTTACTACCTAAAAATAAAAAGGTGTCTTCATGGTAAGTGAAGTAAGGAGATTGAACTGACTCAGACAACAGTAATAATTTCTTTTCTAGTCAAGTAGTTCATGAGATGCCCTAACCTGGATGCCCTAGGCTAGTCTGATCTCACTGGATCTCAGAAGCTAAGCAGGATGGGGACTGGTTAGGATTTGAATGGGAAACTACCCAAAAAGTCCAGGGTTCCTACACTGAGACAGGCAATGGCAAGTTTCCTCTGTCTCTTTCATTGGGAACCAGATTTGGTCCCCAGAAGTTGGCTGCAACTTGATGGCACTCTACCATCAATTCATGAGACTGTTGTGGGAAGGAGAAATGCAGTCTGACAAAAAAAGAAAGCTAACCTTTTCACCAGGAGAAAATAGTTTTTTGAGGAAAATTATGAGAATTATTTCCCTGCCTAAATGTTGGATTTGAGTTAACTTCCCAAGAGAACGTAAACAAAAAGGAATCTCATACTTTAAAGACAAGCAAGAGACACTGTGTCAAGCTTTTGTGCACAAGAACCCCCTTTGCCAGATGCATGAAACTGACACACCCACTTTCTCCATTACAGACAAAAAATTGTAAGTATCAGGACAGGAAGGCCATAAAATTTGACTTGGGTATAGATTGATCTTGCTATGTAAAATTTATACAGTCAAGGAAGACACAGCAACTATCCACAACAACAATAATTGCTGATGATACATTTGAATGCATTTACAAGGGGTTTCTCCATCATTTCTGGAAACACATTTTTCTATCCTACCCTTGTTCTTTGTACTAAATATTCAGGCTGAACAAATTAAAAAGATTGCTTATTGTTTGTGGCAGATTTGAATCTGGAGAACTTGCTGATTTTACACATCAGGACTAGAACCCCTCTTCTATTACATGTAGGGAATATATAACATGGTTGTCAATAAAAGGAAATTGTAGATGCAAGGTCAGCTACTAGAAAATGTTGTAGCTTCCTTTCTGATAGGAATGTGTGCTACAAAGTAAGTTAATTCACGGTGTTAATTCACTGCTTCAGTTATCTGTACTGGCTGTCTTCCAGGTCTAATTTAAGAAGGTGGTAATGATCTACAAGGCTTTAAATCAGTGATTCCCAAACTTTTTGGGCTATTGCCCCCTTTGCTCCCAGGCCACATCCCTAGTGCCCCTCCCCCACACATATGAACATCCACCTCTTTCTTGGTATTCAGTCAACTCTAAATTCAAAACAACTTCTTAGCAATGTAAACATACTGTAAAATATGACCTAGCAAAAGTGAACCAATTTATTGAGCTGTTTTATCAATGTGTAAGGGTGTTGGAAGGAAGCAAGGAAGGACAGAGAGAGTAAGCGTGTTCTGGTTGTCACCTGAGAACTCAACATCTGTGGCAGCTTCTTTGCAGGGATGAAGGCTGTCTGTGGCCTATTGCTAGGGGCTTATCTATAGAAAATGGTACCTGGGGTAAGCACTGAAATCACTCCTTCCAACATCTGACATCCTGAGCACCCTAAACCAGAAGACTATGGATGCCATATCACTTCAGTATTGTTGCATCTAAAAAAGTAAAGGTGCAAGCACCTGGCCATTACTGGCCCATGGGATGACATCACATCACAACATTTACTAGGCAGATTTTGTTTATGGAATGGTTTGTCATTGCCTTCCCCAATTATCTTTAATGTTTGCTGCATGGGGAACCCTGAATTGGGTGGAAAGGAGGTACCAAAAGGGTTAAAATAAATAAAAGTTACATCACTGCAATTTCTGAATGTTGGGCTATCTGTACTGGACAAATGGGAGGATGGAATACTCTGATAGGAAAAGAAGGGGAAGAAAAAGAATACATTGTTGACTATTAATAGATCAGTCCTATCTTTCTTTTTTCTCCCAGAGTCTGGTTCATGATTTTAACAATCCAACTGGTTGAAATGCATTTGCGGATACTCACATGCCTTATTGCCTCACCGATCCCCAAAAAACAGACAAAATCATTTTCTACTCTAATACTTAGGTATAATCTCTGGCTTCCATGATGAAGTTGCATGAATTTAGAAATCAGTATTAAAATCAGGTTGAAATCAATTAATAGCTTTAACCTTGCCTAGTTGGCCACAAGAACTCAGACTCTGTTCGTATATTTTGGCACAACTATGTATTTGTGGATTCTAACATGACATGTGCTCAAGCCTGCCTGGAAGTTCCTAATTTTAGGTGGCAGTACACTCTGCAGCCCATGGCTCCTGCCTTTCTGCCTACCTGGCTCACTCTTTAAAATAAAAAATAAAAATTGCAAAGCAGGAGGGAATCAGAATGAGAGAGAAGCAGGAGGGATGCCTTGTGCCTCCTCCCCTAGCCTTGGAAGCATTCAGCCCAGAGGGAGGTCACCCTCTCAGTGGGAGAAGGGTGGGGGAGCCATGAAGGCCTGACCCTGCAGGGTTCAGGGTGTGTTTGCCTAGTCTGTCTCCCTCCATTCCTGCCCAGACTGCATGTCACCAAAACCCTGGCTTACCTAGCATCTTGCCTCCCCTGGCAGCTGGTCTGCGTCCTGCAGCTGCTGTCAAAAGGATGTGGGCTGCCTGCCCACCTGCCCCCCCTCAGTTGGCTGCCACCTTTTCTCCTCCTGCTGCTGCATTCCTGCCACTGCCCCCTAACCCAGCCCTGCTCACACCAGCCTGCAGCAGCACCTGGAGGCCACATGAACCAATGCTTCTTGAGGCAAGTCTGACTGCTTCGCAAAGACTACTGCAACAAGATCTAGGCCATAGTGCCCTTGTCCTGCCCCAAAAACCTTTCACCTGCCAGTTGGCCCAGGAATCCCTATGCCACACCTCCCTGTACCAAAATTCTCTGCCATCCCGCTACTGCCCCCAAATTTCTCACCACCCCCTTTGATGCTTCCACTGCCCCCAGGGGGACAGTGGAATCCCTACTTTAAATGGTCGAGTCCCAGGCTACCTAAAAGTTATGTTGTTAGTCTCATTCCTTCTAAAACTGGCAGTTTGCAAAACATCAAAGAATATAAAGCAGATATTATAAATGGTGAAAACCAGTTGGACAGCATTCAGTTTGCAGAGACTTTAAAGTCAGCATGCTCCAATAATAAAGTTTCAAAAGAAGTCTTCATTATGAAGCTACTGAGTTGGAGTTCGTACACAAATCTGATATAGTAAAAATTGATCTCAGTAAATCCTAGGAATGGTGAATTCACTACAGAAAGCTTTTCTCTCTCTTTAGGTATTTGTTTACACGATTGACGTGGCTATGCATATTCATTGCCACTGGCTGTTCAGTGAAACTGAAAGTGCTTAGGTTTCCCTGGATTATGCCTATGAAGTAGAAGTCAGTTCTAGAAATCTATGGGATTTACTTTTATATCATCTTTAAATCTGCTAATCTATCAGTTCACTGGGTTGGAACCATTAGCCTACTCTCTATACAATATACAGCACACTGTTGCCAATATATAAATACTAAACAGTTTTAAGGAAAGGATGAAAAAGGATACATGAATCATGGATAACTATGGCAATTAATTTATTACCGATATGGCATAATAGTTTAGTTTCAAAAAAACCCACAAAAAATTAATGTAAAGCAGAAACCAAAAGAAAGAAAAATGAGGCAAATTATCTAGGAAAGAAGGATCTTATGGAAAAAAGGAGGAGGAAAGAGAGCTCTGGACTCCTCAGAATGCAAGTGAAGGAGTTCAGTGTGGCAGTGATCAGAGATAAGAAACCTAGAAAGGATATCTGGTAGAAGGAGAAGTCAAGGAAAAGAAAATGTGGCAAAATCAGCCAGTAGCAGGGAAGAGATTTTGAGGCTAGAGCTGGTTCATTTGAATGGCATGTTGACTTTTTTCCCCTGCAGTTTAGAGACTATTCTATAAAAATGTGATTAAAGTCTATATCAGCACCCAACAAAGTAATGGTATAGGTAATTATCCTTCTGACCTTTGTTTAAAAATCAGCATTGAGCTCAGACAATTATCTTCACTGAATTTGACAGATTTAGGGCTGATAAGAGGTTTAGAAAGTGTAACAGTGAAAATATTTTATATGCTTGTTCCTCTTGGTTGCGTTAATTCCAGTTTGGCTATTTTTTGCAGAAATAATTATTTAAAAATGATTAAAAACTTTTTCAAAGTTTTGATGTGATTCCTTTCTATTTTGAATAACTGGGTTATCTTTTTTTTCTAGTTGTTCTTCAATTTGCTCCCCCCCACCCCCGTTATTCTTCAGTTTGCATGGAACAGCTATAACATAAGAGCCAAACCAGTGCCAGTTACCACCGTGTGGAAACTCTCCGCATATTTTTTTTAGTTTGTTAATGTTCAATTATTTGTGTGGTGTTTTGTGGTTTTTGTCTAGTTTAACGTTGAAAGATGCATCGAACAGGTTTTCTGGAGAGGCAACATAGACATTTTCTAAATAAATACCGGTAATTAAATAGTTCTGCCATGTTGTATTTCTACCCTATGGAAGTGAATCTAGAAGTTTTCAAGAAGCTATAATGTGATAATTTCTCATAAAAGCATACCTACAGCTGAAAAAAAATGCAAGCAATTTTCAAAGGAATAAAGTTTGTAATGGTGATGCTTTTCCCAGGTCTTAAAAACTGTAACTTCACCCTTCTTAAATATTATTTAGAAGTAAAACAGAGCCCTTCCCTTTTGTAGTTAAAATTCATTTTATCTGAATATTCATTATTGTGGATTTAAATAATTTTCAAGTATCTTGAATGGAATTTATCCTGTTTAACTAATTGCTAATAGTCCCAGTTACTCATATGTTCAAGCAATTTTTTTACCAGATTGCCTTACAAAGAATGGGAGATGGGAGCTCTGGATCTCTTATTCAGAGATAGTTTATCACTTGTTGAAAAAAAATAATTATTATCTGTCTTTTCTACAATCTTTTTTTTCTTGTTTGCTTCATCTCATCTGTAATGTCAGCTCTGACAAGGAGGAAGACTGGGCATATGAACGAGATTTATACTATTTTGGGGTTAGTGGTCAGGTAGAAAGAGAAAAATAAGATCCTCCCCCCCCCCCCACCGCCGCCTGCAGTTGGCCCGTGTAGTGTTACCCCCACTCCCTTCTGCTGCTTTGCACGCTTCCCCCTGCCCTCCTCCTTGTTGCTCACTACTTCCCACTTCTTATACTGCCATTCCATTTCTATTGCCCATATCTCCATGCTCCTGCATATCTTTAAATCTTTAGATTAAAAAATAACCATATTGATCCATCAGAAAATCAATACTAATACTAAAAAAAATAATAAAACTAGTCGATCAATCCAAATGCCCGATTTGTCCGAATTTGATGAACAAACTGGGACGTCTCCAGCCTCATCGTTTTATACACAAGCAATCAGTGATTCCAGACCACACCAGGAAAAGCTCATCAGTCCTGAGACTTGGGTTTGCACCACATTGGGGAGATGGACAGTTGTGAACCGGGGGGGGGGGGCAGGGGGGCTTAGCTAATGGCAGTTCATATTGTCCTTTTATGGTTTCACAGTTTGTATGCCCCCATTACTCCCCCCCTCACTTCCCGCCATAAAGGAAAATCAGTGTTCAGGCAAAGTGTACTGATAATGTATTCAACACTTCTCTTGATTAGTTCACCTTTTTATATTGATATATAGATCTACTGATAAGATTAAAAACAAAAAATACAGGTTATATTAAAAATTAAAGCATGCATGCATGATAGAGAACCCATGAAACATCACCCCACCCCCCACCCCGGACGCAAGCAAAGCCAGGTGATGGGTAATGCCTGCCCCACTGTAAACAGAATGTTGGGTAATAATGCTGAACATGCCCTGAAACAAAGAATCCATGGCCAATTCTCTTTGAAGTCTCAGGAACCTCACCATGCGTAATTGCCCAGTGTGAATGTGCAAAATGCCTCCCTCCCTCCAGTTAATAAGCATTCTCAAGCCCCTGAAGTATTTGGAATAATTTAAATAACCTTGAATGAGGAAGATGTAATTACTGAATCTCCTATTTTAGTAATAAAAGCATCAGTAGCCATTCCTGCTTTTCCCAACCCAGCATTTAATGCACAGAAATATATTTTGTGAGAAAATTATAGATATAGAAGTTAAACTGATAGAGTTCACATTCATGTGAATGGAAGCTTGCTCAAAAAGTCCCACATGATCAGACAGGATTGTATACAAGTCACTTTCCCCTGGCCAACTGATGCTATGTCATCTTAAAATTACATAATCTTCAAAACACTCATTTATACATCTTAAGTATTTTAAGTTTTCACTTTTTGTAATCTCACAACTTTGTAATTCCAGTCCTCTATAAATACTAGAAAATGTTCCCAAAGAAGTATAACGGCATTTTATTGATAAAACTGGAATTCCTGGGAACCATAGTCCAATACAACTCCTGTCTATTGCAGCTAAATTTTATGTGAAACATCTAATGAATAAGATCTCTTCCTGATTGAATGATAAACAGGTTTAGGTCCAGAACAGTCTGTTTTTTGTCGTGATAGATCTACATTTTACTACTGAGTTATCCTTGCATATTTGGCTGAGAAATCAAGTGGTGTGGGTGAGACGAAACTATCATTTGCTTTCCTTGATTTAAAAGGGGGCTTCTGATTCTATCTGTAGGAACCTTATGTGAAGTAAACTGGGTAATATGATGGACAAAATATTATTTTTTCCTGTTTGCAAATTATATTCCTTAACTGGCTGCTGACAGTGCAATCCTAAGGGAAGTTACCCCAGTCTAAGCCCATTAATTTCAATTGGCTTAGACTAGAGTAACTCTGCATAGAGTTGGACTGTGAGCACGCAACATTTTGCAGTGATGGGCAGTGCAATCTGGAGGGGGGGCAAATCCTCTTCTGGAAGTAGCACAGGTTTATGCTAGCACATTTACCTTTCCTGGGGCACCTATCCCGGCGGAGGGACAAATCCACCAGCGCCCAGCTGCTATAAGGCCATGTGTCATGAGCCAGCCCCTCAGTACCTACCAGGACACAGAGGACTGTGAGGCAGAACTTGAGGACACAGTGCAGCCAGAGGAAGACCTGGCCGCAGAGCCAACTCTCAGCTCTTCCCTGCTTGATGATGTGTAGGTGGAGGAGCCTGCAGATCCTTCTAGGGAACCCAGTGATGAGCCAGCTGTGCACAAGAGGCAGAAGCAGCTGCTTCAGAAGCAAAAAAGGAATACTCGTCTAGCAGCAAGATATGGGAGAATAGAAGTATCTACATCTGATGAGAATTAACTCCTTGCAGAATCCCAACCCCTGGGACAAGGCTCTCTATATAAGCCTTGCTGTGAGCCTGCTGCCTGGGTGCAAAAAATGTGGTTCCTGTTGGACTGTGTACCTGGTCTACAGATGAGCTCCAGCCTGTTTGCCTGATCTCTTGTGCCATGACCTGTTGGACTGTGACCTGGCTATGCCTTGCCTGCTGCCTGCCTTGACCTGTTGGACTGGCTCTGACCATGACCTGCCCGCTTGCAGCACACCGTTGGGACATCCAGCCCCAGCCAGCTCTCAGTTGACGTATCCACACTGCTCTGAGTAGTGTGGGGGGCATGGCAAGGGTTGGAGCTGACCTTTGTAGGCTTCCACCGCCCAGTTAGCCTCCTTGTGCCAGCTGCCCCAGCCTTGGAGATATGTAACTTTCTCCTACAGGGGATTTTCAGGTAAATTTTGTTTACATTTTGGGCTTCTTGTGCTGTGGGAAAGCCCTATGGAGGGGGTGGGGTGGTGCGCCATCCCTGCCCGCCAGTCCAATCTGAATTGGGCTGTTAGCATATCAAATTTTGTCCAATTGGGGGTTAAACAGATTCATTTTGGTTCCTTATCTGTTCAATGTATTTATGAAGGATTTGGCTCCTACTTTGAAGATGATGGATGGCCACTTTCCTAAACTTGACTCCCATCATTCATTCATTCGCATTTATTCCCTGCCCTTTACTGCAGGCTCAGGGCAGGTTACAATAAAAAACCATACAAAATTCAACAATGGTAAAATCACACACACAAAAAACCACCCTAAAAACCCTTAAGCAATCTAAAATCTTACCCACCTTTATTGCTATACAGTGATGATGCTGTTGTACTATCCCATGCACATTTGAATTTTAAACACCGCATCTTATCTGCATGTATGGATTATTGTTACTCAAATTTATTGTCTGCTATTTAAAAAAAATCCAAAATCATGGTTTTTTTGTTTTGCTAGAGCGTCAAGGGTAATGTGGTTAAACAAGTTTGACAGTTTAAATATTTTATTTATTTATTTATTTTATTTGTTCCACTTATATACCACCCTCCCCCGAGGGCGGTATATATTTATGTTTTCAATTAAATAACAGATAGACAACTCAGAGGAAACATGCACTTAATTTGACCAATTGCAGCATGTCTGTAGTGACAAACTTCTTTTATGTACAGGGTGGCCAATATGTCCCTGCAGCCATTTGTGTATTTAATGCTAAATCTATAGCTCAACTATTGAGAGGATCCCCATTTGGATTAGCTCATTTAATCAGTTTTTTTAGAGCATCCAAACTTCTTTCTTGCCTTGGATTTTGCGCATTCCAAATTGCGTAGGATATGCAGCCATGTGTTTAGAGACTGGGTTTTGTCACTTAGAAACAAGAGCCTCACTTTAGACTTTGAAACATTGACTGCATCTCCTCTCGATAGCTGAATACCCTATTTAAATTTTTTTGCATATTATGTTGTCTGGCTCTTTGTCAAGCATTCAGTTGCATTTAATTTTGTGGAAAATAAAGTCAATTGGCATTTGATTTCATTCCCTTTTCATACTGGAGAAACAAAAAGCGTTTTAGAGATTGTTAGATATTGAGAGACTAACTCTGTACTCATTAGCAATTGGGCATGTACCCCATTTGTGTATGGTATAGTGCCTGATTATGAGATTCCAGCTACTTATTTCTTGCATGTCAAATCCCTCCAAATACACATAGCTTTTATGCTTGCAAGATTCAATATTCTGCCTTCAACAGTACTGTATGGAAGATTCTTGAGAATGTCTCATCAGGAAAGACATTACCCATGTAGACCTGGAGCTTCTACATTTTTATTTAATGTTTTGCTTCCTGATAATTTTTACACTGAGTTGAGGAACATTTTAACAAGTTCCTTTTTATGCAAGTTTAAAGGCCATTCTGATAAGCAGCTAGTTTTATATCCTCTATCTGACAGGAACCCTCATATCACTAATCAAGTAGCTAGGTATTTTCTAGCTGCCACGAGGTTCCAGGAGTTGAGTATCAATAACTCTGGATAATTTCCTTTTACTTCCCTCTTAAAAGTTTATGATCATTATTGTGTGTAATTTCTTGATAAATACCTAATGAAGGTTTCTAATCTGAACTAGAACAACATTTTACAGACTTATTAATATATAGCTGGATAATATTCTTTAGCACTGTTTTTGACCTCTGACATTACTATTTCCATCCCCCATCATATGAAAATCTGAGCTCTTTCTGTATGCTCCATTTACAAAATACTTCAGCACCAAATACCACTGCTTTTATATTATTTAGTTTCTTGAACTACTTAAAGTTTCACACTGTACCATTCTAAATACAGTCCTAAGCAGTTACACTTTTGTAAGGTGACATTCTGTTTAGGATGACATTGTAAGTCACCTACCACGTTTCTGGATGAAACATTAGTATTGTCCCTGATTATATTTTGGTCAGTTAATGATATAGATGGCCGAGGTAAACATCATTCAGAATCCACTTAAATGCTTTGATTCAAAACAACTTTAAGTTAGTAAATCACAAAAATATAGTGAATTTATATTTAGGTTTTTGCTGTTTGAATCCCAATAGCGTATATGTTTCCTCATCATTCCTGGCTACAGATTAGGAAAAGCATGCAGTACAGTCAGTGTTGGCTGTAGAAACTGTGTTGTTCAGCTCTTTGAGACTGGCAATGTGCAGCTGCTGCGTGTGTGGGGGGGGACGGGACTGGACAGCTGAGCTTTGCTCATCCTCTGCAGCTCAGCCGAGAACACTTCCAGGGTACCTTGAAGCTTGTCTAAAACAGCGCAGCACAACGTCTGGCCGGCCCGCCTGGGGAGGCGGAGCATTACTTAACGGCAGGCACGTGACCAGAGCCATTGTCAATTTACTTGGGGAGGGGGAAGGGCGGGAAACACGAAGTCTGTAAGGGGGGAGGGTGGAGCAGAAGCTCTTCCCTCAGCAAAACAGCAGCCCACCCCCGAACATTCAGCTCCAGACTCCGCCCTTTGATTTGACTGACAAAGCGGCGGACGTTTTCGTATCAGTCTGGGCTGCCTCAATCGCAGGGACCCGGAGAGGTGGGATTAGCGCCGGCTAATAGTAACGAGCAAACCACTGGGAGGCGGGGTTTCCCCTGAATGACGGCTCAGGAGATAAACAAGCCCCAGTGCGAGACTCTCCATCAATGTAGTCAGTCTATATCTCCTTTTTCTTCACCAGGCAAGCAGGCCGCTGTAATTCAAATGCACAAAGCCCAAACTAGCTTGATTCCACTTCATAGTGTGCTTTTATCCAGCGTTTGACTCCTCCGCCACTGTTCAACAACGTGAAGAGTCAGCAACTTCCCAGCACTCGATCAGCAATTACCGGGGAGTGCGGAACAAATGCGCATGCGCTTCCAGGCCGTGTTGTTGCAAGCGTCTCTGGGAACTGTATTTTTTGGCATCCTCGCTTTACCCGGACATCTTCGAATCCGTCCTTGCTCCAGTACTACCCAACCCAGGATCCCTCGCGACCCTAGCTATTGGAAGCCCTAGTTGAAGCGGGTGGCGGCGGCGGAGCGAACTCTTCACCCCCATCCAAAACAAGGAAATGGTGCCCGGTGCGGCGGCTTGGTGTTCCTGCGACTAACACTTCCGTGACCGCTGGTCCTGCCGCCGCGTCTGCCCTTCTCCCTCCCCTCCGCCCCTTCCATGGGTGAAAGACATGGACTACGAGTTCAAATCCAAGCTGGCGGCCGAGCGCGAGCGGGTGGAGGATCTGTTCGAGTACGAGGGTTGCAAAGTCGGCAGAGGCACCTACGGGCACGTCTACAAAGCGCGGCGCAAGGACGGGTAAGGGGGAAACCAGCCTGTTCGGAAAGGCGGTGCGGGAGGAGAGGAGGAGGAGGGAAGAAACGGCCAGCAGATGAGATGGTGAAGCGAAGACGACGTCGGTTGAACTTCTCCGCTTCGCGACCTTAAGCGGTTGCTGTCACGGGCTGCGACGGGTCGGCCGCTGTTTTATTTCCCGGGCCCCTCCTCCTCCCGCTGAGGGCGGGAACCAACTTCGTCCCGCGCTTGCAAACGCCCGCCCGGTCTCGTGCTGGTGCGGCGTGAAGGCGGGACGAGGCTGGGCGGGCGTAGATGTGCGGCTGTGGATGCCCGCTCTGGAGTTGTGGCTGGGCTCCCTTCCTTCCTTTCCCTTCTCTCCCTCGCCGCCCCCCGGTTTCTTCCTCACTCCTGGCGCGGAGTCGAGCCGCGGACTCTTTCTGTGACCGATATAAAAGACCCACCTTCCAAGCTCTGTTTGTAGAAATGTTTGTAAAAGTGGTATCTGAATCGGCAGTAAAGTTTCTTCCTGTCCAGAGTATGCCTCTTTCCTCCTTCGAAGGTGCTGGAGAAGTGTTGGCGTGTGGTGCGATCTTGACCGGGATGGAAATCAGGCGAACCATGCACATACTGCAACACTGTCCCTCAGTGCTTGCTTTGCTCTCCTTTCCAATTTTCCCTTTTATAGAGAATGATATCTCTTGAATGATGGCAAAACCTGTTCCTTGTCCTTATTAACCTCAGTTTGAAGCTAGGTCTCAAGAATGTTGTTATCTCATAGAGAACAGCATGATTGATAGAATTTTACTGAAACTCACTAGGTAAGAGTAAGACTATAAAGTGTGTGTGTGTGTATGAGAGAGAAACACTTCCCATTGACTCTCAGCCTAAGAACTGAAGAACAATTCCTATTTGGTCCTTGCACAAGGAATCACACCTCTGGGCAATCTCTGTACAGAGAATACAGCAAACTCAGGGGAGATGTTACTCAGCTGTTACTAACTGGTAGAATCTTCCCCTGTTCCTCCCCTGCCAGATACAGTCTGATATTTCAGAACTTTTGTGACCATAAGCAGTCAATGACTTTATGTTTGCTTCCCTAGGAAAGAAATTTGGTCCTTTTAGGACTGCACCCTTTTGACAAAACCAGGAATGTTGAGGATATAGAAGTGCTTGAAAGTCTTACAAGACTGTTGCAAAACCTAAACAGCTTGTCTGTAAGGCTAAAATCATGTGATGTACCCTGTTGAACACAGTGGGATTTGTTTGAATAAACATGTATAGGATTGAGCTGTCTGACATTGTTTCAGGAATAGATCTCAAATTATTGCAGTTTGTAGCTCTCTTATACAGACATTCAATATAACGTCCAGATTGTTACAGAGACTGTGATAGAAATCATAGCTGCTGGAGGCAGATCAGTATAACATACTGGAGGAGTCAACACAGCTACTGCAGAGGGAAATAATGACTTCCCAGATCAATAGATTTATTTTAAGGTGTCAGCCATGTATATAAAAGTCACCTTGAAGGGAACTGTACTTCTCATGTACTTCTCTTTTCAGTTAAGCTCTTGATGAAGTTTCTTATGGGTAAAAATGGAAGGTAGTACAATATCAGAATTCAAATTCAGCTTCAGACAGAAACAAACAAACAACATGTCATAGGTCATTTATGTATACATAATTTCCCCTGTGGTTGTTTGCTTCACAATTTATCCCATGGTTTTTTTGGTTACACAGGGATTGTCCTTCTGCAGAGTGACCTTAGCCAAGCCAATCAGCCATTTTGCTCACCAGCTGCTTCCCTGTTCTTTCTGCGCAACCTCTATTTGAGGAGGTTGCCTGTCACCTTTTGGTGTTTGTATGTGGTCTGTTTTTGGTCTAGCATTACTTTACTGGATCATGTCAATTTCACAAGCTCTGTTGCTCCAGTGATAGCCCACCAGCATTAAAACATTTTTTTAAAGTCCGTCTGATCATTTTGAAATGGTGGCCCAAAAAAATGATAAGAGCTGCCGTGTTGAGGGCAGGGAAAAGCAGGAAGGAGTGATAAAACCTGAAGAAAGCTTAATGCACATGATCTCCTTTTCTTTCCCTGCAAAGGGAGAGAAAAATCACTCTTAAACAGGTTTTGGAAACCGTGGAGATTCTCTGATTTGAAGGAGGCGTGACTGCTGAAGAGGGGAAAATGTGTTCATAACTGAGAATCAAATCCGAAAGGAATGCATACTCAATGTGAAGGAGACCACAAGTGTGTAAAAGGCCATAGTCATTTGTGTGCAGCTCTAATGAGTTCATTCATAATAAGAACTTGAGACACTGGTTCCGACATCTGTTGAAATGAGATTTGTACTAGACAATATTTGTATCGCTTTCCAGCACATATATCTATTTTGTTTGTT
The DNA here is from genome assembly GCF_021028975.2 of Sphaerodactylus townsendi. Classification (NCBI taxonomy): domain Eukaryota; kingdom Metazoa; phylum Chordata; class Lepidosauria; order Squamata; family Sphaerodactylidae; genus Sphaerodactylus; species Sphaerodactylus townsendi. The sequence continues at coordinate 121,445,152 of NC_059425.1, read as the reverse complement.
TCTGTGTATTTCAGTGTTGTTGTTGTTATATCTTAGTGTTAGTGATTGAATCTTAGTATTGTTGATTCCTTCTTAAAGGCACAGGCAGGGAGTCCCACTGCTCCCCTACTTAGGTGATGATCAGGCCCAAATCTGCTTACCACCAGCAATTTCGTGGTATATCACCTAAGTCACTGAGGAAATGGCATTTGGGTAAGATCAGTGAGGTGTAATTGTTTAGCTTTTGTCTAAAATAGGAAAAGCCTCACCTTAGTTAGGCAAAATATATAATTAGACAAGTTTTACCGTCTTCTTTAACAACAGAATAGGTGTTGTCACAATTGGTAGACTGTGCCTTCCTTCACCAATAATGACAACTTTGAAGTCACTAAAGCAATCAAAGCATGAACATTAAATATGTATGTTCTGATTTCTATTAAAATCCTGGCCTCATTTATCTTATTTAAACTAGTAATTTACAATAGTTTTGGCATTTGTATGAGCAGCAATATTCACCCCCCTGTGCTTTTTTTGGTGGCAACTGAAATGCCATTTTCCCCAAATTGGAAGAAGAGTGTTGGCAGATTATAATCAAAGCTGCATGCATCTCAAAACACTTGGCTTTTAGTTTAAAAAGCAAATTTCTAGTCCTTATGATTGCAAAGATATCCTTGAAAATCATTATGCAACGCCTGTTAATATTCAAGAAGCCAAAGATGTGGTAGGAGTAAGATTTCTAGTAACTGGAGGTTGTTTTTTAAGCAGCATAACTCCTTGCTCCTTCCCATGATTAACAAAGCTATAAGAAACTATTGTTACTAAGATAATTATGCACATGTATTTAGTCTGTATAAAATATGCTGATTGCAGAACTTAGCTATTGAAAGGGCAAATGCTCACTTCTCATATCAGTGCAGCTGCATTTCTCACATCTTCAAAGCTTAGACTTGCAAACACGCAAATAATTGCTACAGAGTTCACAAATGTCCTGGCTGGCTGTCCTAGTTCTCAGTCCAGTTATCATTAAATGATTTTCCTTGTTAACAAAAAAAAGTTGGAGTGATGTGGAAAGAGGGTATGGATGGACCAAGAGTGGGAGGGCAGGAGAGGTGAATCAGTGGATAAGAGAGGCAAAGTGTGAGTAGCAAGACCATGTATCATGTGGAGGCTCTCATCAGTTATTTGAAAGACTATTAGGGCTGACGTGTGATTTTGTGAAATATGGAGGGTTTATTTATGGAGTTTTTAAAAGTGTATCTGGGTGCCGTTACTGGTGTCTTTCATATCTAATGGCTTTACTTATGATTTTAGTATGATATTTTTTCTGTTTGTTTCTTGTGCTTATTCTACATTTTGTAGAATAAAACTGGGTTTTAGTAGAATTCTACATTTATTAGAATTCTACGTTATTCTACATTTTGTTAGAATAAAACTGGGTTTTAGTAGTGCAAATATATTTATGGAAATAAAAGTTTTAGCAAAACATTTATAAGATTTGACTTGGCTATAGTCTGAAAACTCATAGCACTATTTATGTGGTGTCTTACAGAAGTTGGTTATTACTAACAACTTGTGAAAGAATAATGAATGCTAAGATCTGATTAAATTCAGATTTGTTTTTATTTCAGAACTTTTCTTACAGGAAATACTTTGCAGTATTGTGTAGCAGTTTTATTGCTTGTATCACTTGTTAAATTTATGATTCAAATGTAAGAATAAGCTGGTGACTTTAGCTACTGAGAGATTAACTGCTGTTTCATCTTTGATGCAGTTTTGATAGAGTACTGACTGCAAGGCTAGCTAACATAGTAGTTGCTTTACCTGGCTTCTATTTTTTTCTGACAAGATTGTGTTGTGTTGTATTGTGAAATACCTTGGGTACTGCTTTTTCCTGAATGAGGGATTTTATACACTAAACTAGCAGCACTTTTAATTTCATGTAGTATTCTTAACCCACCAGTGTGAGCAGGAGCAAAATCTCAGTGTTTAATCTCACACAGACAGTGGTATTGGTACAATTATTTGAGAATAGTTCTACAGATGTTTGCCAGATCTTTCAGTTTATTTTATTGTGAAGTTATGTAATGTTAAAAGTGTCTTTATTAAAGCAGTAATATATTGACAATTTGTGCACATATTAGGTGAGAACATTTCAGGGATGAGTTGGAGAAAGGAATAAAGTTTGTGAAAACCTAAGTTAATGTTAAATCTCTTTTCATCATTGTTAAAGTTATCACTTCATGGATTTTAATGAACCCAGTCTGTTAAAAAGGCATTAAATTGTTAAAATGGTTAGGATGAAGTATTTTAATTAGTTGTATTATTCCAATACTTAAGAAAACTATTAAATATATACACCTGCACAGCTGCATCAGATCTGGAAGTTTTACTTAGTATTAATTAACCTGCCATTAAAAAAATCATAATGGGTTTCAATGATATTGCTACCCACTTAACCTTGAAGTTCTCAGAATATTTTACTGTTTGAATCTCATCTGAACTGCTGTATGCAGTTTTGAGGTGAACCGTTAAGTAATCTTTGAAAAGAACTTCCAAAAAATTCTTAAGCTGCAGGAAGTATTCTGCTGAAGAGACTGAACTAGTTTTAGAATAGAAAAATCTGAGGTAAAGTTTTTAGTGTGAGAAAGTTGTTGGTGAAAGGAAGCCTCGAGCAGTGTTACGATCTGAAACTCCATAGAAACCCAACAGCTATGCATATTTATAGTTCACCAATCACCATGGTACCAAGGCACTGCTGTAGCTAAAATTCATGCTAAAGGTTCCAATAGATTGTTTCAGCATCCTTCTTAATCTTTCCGCAGACTAACAGACTGAGACAAGAGATTCTTTTTGTCTGCTGCTCAGAAGAGTAAAGGCATTTAGTACTTAGTATTTTTGAAATTTTGCTCCTGTGGTGTGCCTCTATGTTTTTCTACTAAATCATATTGTATTGTAATTTGTTGTATGAGAGTGAAACAGCGATTCTTCTTGAATAGTTAGAAAACCAAATTCTATACATGGTAACTTTCCCAATGCTGATGAATGGTAGCACTGCCATTGGCATATCTTTTGGATTGGTTTAAGATTCAGGTCCAATTACACACTATATTTGCTTAACCCTTTCATCTTCTGCCTTTTCCTCTCTGAAAAATGTCACTCAGGGAAAAGATTGATACCAGTAAGTTTCTCCAGTAGGTGAAAGCAACTCAGAGTAATGTTTTTCAGTGGAAGATTAGGGACTGTTTAACTTTTTGTTCCTTATATGTCCCCATGCTGCTATTGCAAATGCAGTCAATGCAAGCTGTCTGTGGTTTTTTTTATTTTAAAAGACTTCTTGTGTGTTTTTTAAATCACAGAAGATGATGCAACAAAACTTGACCTTTAGTTTCTACAACATGTCACTAACACATTTTTACCATACTTCTGTATTGTAAGATATGCACAAGATAGCTAATGACCTAAAATAGTCCAAGGCAAAAACCAGCCTAATAATCTAATGATAAAACTGATGTAGTGCTATACCCTTAACCTAAGAAATTAACGATAACATAAACATAACTGAAAGCACAAGGTATGTAGTACATAGACTTCATCTAGAATCTAAAAGGTGTTAAAATGAGCGCCAGGTGAATTTGACTGGGGAAAAGTTCTGTATCAGGAGTTGATACTTTAATTGCCTATCCTCTGAAGGTGCTACTATTCAGAGAAGGCCTGCTGAATTTGATCTAAATAGGTGATTTCAAGAAAGAGCAAATGATCTTTAAGATTCTTGGTTCTCAGTTCAAATCCAACATTTGTGCTTGGTAACAAACAAGAAGCAAACAAAGCTCTTTCAGTGTGGGAAAAATAAGTTCATGTGGCAATCTGTACAATGCATTTGGGTAATTAAGTCTTAATATTAGAAAGGTAAAGCACTGCATCGTTAATGACCATGGGGTGATGTCACTTCACAGTGTTTACTAGTCAGAATTTGTGTTTACTAGTCAGAACACTTCACAGTGTTTACTAGTCAGAAACACTTCACAGTGTTTACTAGTCAGAATTTGTTTACAGGGTGGTTTGCCATTGCCTTCCTCAGTCATCTGCACTTCACCCCCAACAAGCAAAGTGGATACTCATTTTACCAACCTCAGGATTGAAGGCTGAATCAACTTTGAGCCAGCTGAAACTGACTTTGATTGGGATATAGTGAGCATAGCTTTCACTGCAATGCTGCAGCTTACCACTCTGTGCCACAGAATTCATAGCCTTAATATTACCAAAGCACACATGATGATGGCAGTGTTATGGTAGGTACTCTTAGAGGGGGGAAAATGAGGCACACATATAGGAGCCATTATTTATTTTAAAATTTAAAGCACAATCCATTAATGAAGCTGAGGAATACCAGTGTATCTGGCTATAGTTTGCAATGCTGTCATTTGTGTAGATATGTATGAAATCTAATTTTATTACAGTGCCACCTTTGCACGCTTCTGTGTTTTCTTTCCTAGCCTATCAATGCAATCAGATAAATCTGACCTTCCCAAGTCTGCAGTCAGTCAACTAATGAAGGCTTAGAGATGAGTAACATCTGAAAGAAAATTAAACATGAATCTCAAAAAATATGCTAGTACAAACATCTGTTACTCAGGAAAAACGTTCAGTTATAACTTAAAAACTTGAAACTGGTAAGCTTGAGGTACAGTGGAACCTCGGTTTTTGTTGCCTTCAGTTTTCATCGGTTTTGGTTTTCATCGATTTTTTCAGTGAAAAAATTGTCTCGGTTTTCATCAGTTTGCCTTGGTTTTCATCGATTTGCAGTAAGGTGTAGGGGTTTGTGGAGAAAAATCACCTGGACAAAGCTGTTGCAGGCCGTGTCTGCAACTTGTTTAATAACAATGTCTTGCCCCATTTCAGACAAATCTTAAAGAGGCGTCAGAAACAGACCTCTTTGAACAGCTTTCTGGTGCGACATTGGTCCACTGGCTCTGAAGCTGGTCCTAGTGTTGTTGTTTGTTACTGTTTTCAGCATTAAGTTTATTCACCAAAAATGTGTTTTTGGTATGTTTTTGGAGTGCCTAGAATGGATTAATTGGATTGACATTCATTCCTATGGAAAAGTTTGCCTTGGTTTTCATCCTTTTTGGTTTTCATTGATTCTTTTCAGACAGATTACCAACGAAAACCGAGGTTCCACTGTACTATCACATGCCAGAAATATGTTGATCAGTTCCTGTTTACACTGCTGATATCTATCAGTGGCCAAACTACCTCAGACCCAGAGCCTGCACCAGTTACTGCAGTCTCTTTCATGTAATCTGCTTCCTGCTGTTGAGTTTTCCGCCAGGAGGAATCCAGTAATTCCTAAAGTTGTTATCTTTTGGACTGTTGTCTGGATCTCATAGGTACAGGTATCATTGGTAGTCTCTCTCCTTTTGCTGGTCCTGAGGATGTGATTACATTACGGTTTCTGTATGCCAATTAACTGCTTATTTTTCTCCACTTAATCTCTATGACATGTAGGATTGTGTAGAGAAACTTCATTGTGAACTTGACTGTATTTGGAAACTCCACAGCTTTTCTTGTTAATACAGTGGTTTCAGAAAGCTTTGTAGGAATTGCAGAAATAGATGCAGGTTGTCTCTGTGTAAAGGCCTTCTCTGTTGAGGTTTCGTCAAGTGATTCTGTTTATGTGGAAAGATTGGCCTGAAGAGAGAAGAAGAATTTGACCGCGTTTCCATTTGTGAACTGTTTCTTCCCCACTTGCTTACAGGTTCACCCAGATTGCTTGTGACTATCTATTGCAATATGGTTGAGTCAGGCCCTCTTGCCCTGCCTGCTTCAAAATGTTTCCTTCCTCTTCTAAATATTTTCAAACTGGAAAGTGTGTCCTTGTGTTTTTTTTTTTGTAGACTGCTTTTCCAGTTTATATCTGCGTGACCATTTATTTATTTTCTTAGTACACTGTCTTTCTTGCTGAAATTTAAGGCAGATTATAAAAGATAACATGTTGCAATCAGTTACCATAAGACTGGCAATTGACAATGTAATAGGAGTGGGATTATAGAATTGGAAAACAATATGACCAACAAACTAACACCAGATATATAATAAACAATGCAGAAAGTGGAATTACGAAGGTTGAAGACAATGCAGTAAAAGCAGGATAGTACCTACAATAATAGCTGAGGTCAATTACAATTCTGTTCTGTAATAAAGGTGCCCTCTTGGATTGTTCCATTCCACTACAGTTCTAATTCCTTTGTACAATGTTCTTCTGGACATTTTGGTTTTCCAGACAGTGCTTAAGCATTGCAGCTGCAAAGGCCCAGCTCATGGATGCCCCTTTTCTAATCAGATGTAGTAAAGGCTGTGGAGAAGGGACTGCAGCTGGCACTTGGGTTTTTTATAACCTGCTTGCCAAAAATCTTGTTAAGCACGACATAATGCCCTGTTATGAAGTGGCTGTTTGCATTATACACCTGTGAGTTCAGGAGATTTCCAAGTAAGTGTGCTTAGGAAGGATGGAGAAGTCATATTGATAACTAGAATAATAATAGGGTGGTGGTATTGTGTGTTTGGTTAATACAACGTCAGTAATAGATGTGTTTTTTTCTCCAAGCATACTTTTTTTTTGCTAAAAACAGCAACAATTGTTTTTTGGCGCCTTGAAGGCTAACCAAATTTTCTTTTATCATGAGATTTTTTTGAACTTGATATCACTTATTAAGATGCAGTGATTGGATTCTCACTGTGCTTTCATTTTATGTAGGACAAACAAACAAACATACATTATGGGCAAGGGACCATAAAATGTGGGAAGATAGGAATATAGCTGTGTAAAATAGAAATCTTGAAAAATATCAGGACCATTCACAAATTAAGCTAATCTAGTTAACATGTGTAATGGAATAAAAATTTTACCACACTCATTAAAGGTGTTAACAAGCTTAGCATAGCTATTGAATGGTCTCTGCATTTTGCTTGTCTAGACTTGAATTTTGCATCATTACATTTTGTGGGGTCTGGCTAGTTATGAAACTTTATACTTGAATAAAGTTTTGTTAGGATTCAAGATGTCACAAGGTTCTTATCTTTGCTATAATAAAATGAATATAGCTATCCTTCTGCTTTTTATTAGTACTGCTGTAGAATGTTAAGCTAGTATCCCAATGTACCTTACTGGCAAGCTCTTTCGTAGCCCAGGAAGGGCTGTGACTGGCTCACTGGTTAAAGCTAGTGAAAGGCTTCCTGGCCACTGTTGCCACCTCTTTATCCAACAGGACTCCCAGGTCCAGTAGTACCCCAAAACTATGAATCTGACCATTTAAGAGGGAATGCAGCCCCAACTAGAACAAGAGATATCTCAATTCCTTGGTCAAACCTTCACCCCCATCAGTAGCACCTCTATTTCATTCATACCAAAATGGTCTCCCAGCACCTATTCAGTTTCCACAGCCTCCGGGGGATCTGCTGGAAGCATAAGATAGAGCTGAGTATCATCCACTTATTGCTGACAGTTCAGCCTCCAGATGATATGTCTCTCACACTCTGGCTTTCCATAGATCAGTGGTGGCGAACCTTTGGCACTCCAGATGTTATGGACTACAATTCCCATCAGCCCCTTCCAGCATGGCCAATTGGCCATGCTGGAAGGGGCTGATGGGGGGGGGGGGGGGGGGGGGGGGGGGAGCGGGGGGGGGGGGGGGTGGGGGGGGGGGGGGGGGGGGGGGGGGGGGGGTGGGGGGGCGGGGGGTTTTTTTGTTGGGGGGGGGGGGGGGGGGGGGGGGGGGGCGGGGTGTCGAGGGGGGGGGGGGGGGGGGGGGGGGGGGGGGGGGGGGGGGGGGGTGGGGGGGGGGGGGGGTGGGGGGGGGGGGGGGTGGGGGGGGGGGGGGGTGGGGGGGGGGGGGGGTGGGGGGGGGGGGGGGTGGGGGGGGGGGGGGGTGGGGGGGGGGGGGGGTGGGGGGGGGGGGGGGTGGGGGGGGGGGGGGGTGGGGGGGGGGGGGGGTGGGGGGGGGGGGGGGTGGGGGGGGGGGGGGGTGGGGGGGGGGGGGGGTGGGGGGGGGGGGGGCAGCATGGCCAATTGGCCATGCTGGAAGGGGCTGATGGGAATTGTAGTCCATAACATCTGGAGTGCCAAAGGTTCGCCACCACGGCCATAGATGTTGAAAAGCATTAGGTTCAAGGCAGAACCTTATAAAACCTCATAGGCCAAAGAGTAGAGCAGCAGTCCTCCAGTCTCACATTCCAGACCTGCCTTCCAGACCAAACTTACAGGGTTTTATTCATTGCCTTTATTTATTGCCTTTCCAGAAGTCCTTGTAGCAGATGTTGACTGTGTTTGTCAAAACCAGTGTTCCACAACATGGCACCTGCCACTTCCACTGGCTTTGATTATGCTTTTCAGAAAAGGGGTGGACCCATTGTAACGCTGAACTTATGAATGGCTGTCTTTCTTGCTTCCCACATGTGCCCACATGTTCAGTAGCAGCTGTGTCTGGTAAAGATAGACTGGTAGGAACCTGGGCATTTGCTGTGTGTTTCCAGTTCTCTCCTTTCACCTCTCCAAGTTTTTCTTCCTTTTTCTTCATTCTCCTTTTCTCCTTTGAGAAATAAGCTCATATACTTTTAAAGAAAACTATTTTTTACAAGAACCACCAAAATAACATCCAAAACTATTTTATTTACTTATTTTGCAAGTTTCAGTGGCAGAATATTCTCTGATCCTGGTTCTCGCAGATCCTACTGCAGCAATCTAACCACAGTAGTATAGTAATTAAAGGTTATTAACAAGGGAAGCTACAGAGAAATGTAAGTAATAGGATCTTGACAGACCAATTGTTTATGTATGGGGAGCTTCGTGTGTTCATTGTGGCTATCATGTATTTTTTTGCAAAAAGAGGAGAGATGTTTTGTGCTTGACTATGCCACCTGTTGTAGCCATTGTGTGGTGCCAATTATCTCCCCCATCAAAGGCTCAAAAAGTTGGGTCCCCTGCTGTAAATGTTTTAAAACACATGGTCTTCTGACATTGCTAGGTGTACTATTGCTGTAAGTTTTTCATGCATCTGAGTTAGCATTGGGCTGTTTCCATTGCTTCCACACAGAGGTTTTGCTTCACTTTGGATTCTATACTGGAGCATTTGGATCTTTTAAACATCCATACAACATTGGGGTCTAACTGTGCTCCAATCATTTTCTCCCTGTCCATGGTACACCCAAGATCTGCCTTTTGCTTATCTTCCTAGAAGAGCCCAGTTATGCCATCTAGATGAGGAGTTGTATGCTTTTCTTTACCTTCAAGGCATCTGGTAGCCCTTTTAAGGTGGATTTTATAGTACTATGACAAGATGCTAATTGACTCAAATCTAGCTGTTCTACTGCAGGTCAGCACAGCTACCCCCTGAAACGAATATTTACACGTTTTTTGTCTCTTCGCTCTATGCAAAGCATTCTCAGCTACAGTTGACCATCATAACTTACTCGCTTTTGATTGTATTATTTTATGGTCTGCTCACATTGCTGAAATACTACATAAGACCAAATTTCTGAAGTGGCTCTTTCACTTTCTGAACTACATTGGTAATATCCGCAAGAGAAGTATTCTAAACAGAAAGGTATTCTTAGTGCTAGGAACATCTCTATTGAAAGTGGCTTTACTTCAGTGTTGAACAGTTTAAGGATTCCTTTATGAAGACAAGTAGAAACTGCATTTCATATCTGTCAGTGTGAAAGAAAAGCATCTAGAGTGTAATTGAATAATATTGATTTGTTTTTTGGAATTATGTCCAAAACAGCCACAGATCCTTAACAAAAGAACCTATAACAACATTCTGAGTTAAATTATATGTACAGGGAAAAGTGTACTTTACACATTTTCAAAATAAATCATCTCTCCAGAGATCCTCTCAAGGTGGTTCACAAACTAATAACAAATACAACATGCCCCTAAGTAGTGAGGCCACACTACCACCCAAAGTAACCCAAAGCCACAAACCTGCTCCTTTGTTGGGCACAAGTATTCGTAATATTTATTTAATGCCAAGAGGCTTATTTCCTTTATCCGATTATTTTAAAGTAGTATTATGTCATGCTTTTGTGTAGGATGGATTTGGCAAGAAAAACAGGATGTAAATTCAGGATACTAGTGTGTATAGATCATTGTTTATGTGGCTATCATTTTTTCTCTGGCAAATATTGGAGATGAAAGAAAAACTCTTCTTGGCAATTGAACAGGCGTGATTCTTACTGCTCTTTCAGGTGATATGTTTAATTATATGATGATTAGCAATTACCCAGTTGCTTGACTTCACAGTAATACTGCATTATTCCTCCATAAAAAAATTATTTCCCTGTTGCATTTGTCCTTTTCCAGAGCCACAGTTGTACACATTTTAAACAGGGTGGGGTGCTGACAGCATTTCAGAATGTTTTGGCACCCAATTTATTTTCAAAATGTTTCCTAATACTTTCAGATTTCAGGTATCTGTTTGACAACTAGCAATGAAGGTGAAAACTGAGAGAAACTGAAGTAGTACTCACAGTAATCCAGCTGTGATATTACAGAGATTGGTTTTGCATTCGTAGCAGCAGAAATAGTCCATATTTTTATAGTCACCAGATTCCAAGAGTTACAGTTAGCAAAAAAATGGCAATCTGAAGATGGTGTGCTTCCCTTCCCTTCTGAAGTTGGTGGTTCAGATTATTTCTGTCCATACCACCTATGACACCACAGCATTTCCTTCAGTATCAGGGTCATAGCTAATTTGGGTCAGTATCAGTGGAAGGTGGAGTGCATTAGTTACAACCTTATGCATACCTCAAAAACCCTTTAAAAAGTCAACAAGAAGAAAACAACTCAATCTTTTCCATTACTTGAGGTTTACAGTATGCGCTAATGTGACTATAGTGTCTGTGGTGAAACAGCATACATTTGTCTTCTGGATACTTACTGTTTTCCTGAAAATAAGACCTGGCATGATTTTTCTGGATTTCTGGAGGATGCTTGAAATATAAGCCCTACTCCAAAAATAAGCCCTAGTTACAGATTCTCAGGCGCAGCTGATCTGGTCATGTGGGGGATGCAAAATCATGGGAAAAAAATAAGACATCCCTGAAAATAAGCCCTAATGCATCTTTTGGAACATAAATGAATATAAAACTTTGTCTTATTTTCGGGAAAACATGATACATACACAATATTATAATGGCACTATTAATATTGTCTAGTTCACTTTGGTAACATAAAACGGGTGCTGAACTCATTTGTTAGGAGGGCCAGACCTGACATAAATGTGGCTTGGTTGGACCAGGCTCAAGTCGGGGTAGGCTGCCTCAGCTGGCGAGCCTGCAAGAGTGAGGTGGGTAACTCAGCTACTGAGCCTGCTGCAGCCTTGTCAGCCCAGATCAACACTGAGGGAGCTGTTTGGCATGAGGGGGTGACTGCCTCAACTGGCAAGCCTGCAATGAGGTGGGTGCCCTCTCCACACATCTACCTGTTCTAAATGTTGTAGTACATCAAAAAACCAAAATTGTTGATTTCCCTTGATTTTCTTCTATTCTTTATCTTTTAATATGACATTAAACATAATAAGCAGAGAAAACTGTTACCTTCATTTACCTGTTAAAGTTAACAATTTTTTGTTTATTCAAAAATTATCTTGCCTTTTGCACATATGTCAACCTTTTCCTAGGAAAACCATACCTTCCAGGATCTCCATTTGAAATAATGTTTTTTAAAAAAAATATTTTTCAAGAACATATATTGTTGACACTTCTTTTGTTATTACAACAATATTTCCATTCACTTTTAATTTTTATCATAACATACACTTAACACACAATCCCTCGTAGATTCTGACAAACTGCACCCCCATGTCTCGCAGGAGTTTCTTCTCCTGGGCCTGGTGGGAATTCACATAGAAAGCCCTGTCGATTTCATGATTCTGACTGCTCCAACAGTTGGGTCATTCTTAATGTAGTATCTTTATCTTTAATCTCCTGCAAAGCTGGAAATCTAAAGCGTAGTCTCTTTTTGCCTCACCTCCAACATCAGAATATCTTGATGCTCCTTTTCTGTGCATTTTTCAGTAAGCCCATTCTGTCTTCTAACATTCGTACTCTATCCTTTTTATTTAATATTTCCAACTATTTGATTAAATTCCAGGTTCTTTATTATCACAGTTTCCTTCTTCACATTTATTAAGTCTTCTATTTTTTTCACTTTGGCATTTGAATCACTTATAACCTCCAACATTTAGTTAATCTTTGTTAACACCTCATGTGAGTTAGCTGGATCTGATGTTTGTGTCTGACTTTGATTATGCACTTCTTCCTCAGCGTCATGATTTTATTTTTATAACCATCTTTTTAATAAGTTTCCTTTTCTAAGTTTAGTTACAAAGAAAAAAACCTACTTTCAGCACTCTGCAGAATCCCTTTCATTATAACTTGCAAAAAGTTAAAGCAGGCTAGCAGAGAGTTTCCCTACCCTCTGCTTATGGGCATTTCCTTAGACGCACAGAAGAGGTTCACAATGTAAAGATTTGTAGCACCCCTTAAAGGTCAAGTTTCACTTTTATTTTTTAACCTTGTTTTAAAGTTTCAGTCAAATGAAATTAAACACCTCCTAGACTTTGTCCCATTGATGGTTTGAAACACAAGGCTTGGGCCATGAATACTCCTGCTTCTGGAATCTTGGCAGCCGGAGTATTTAGCACAGCTCTTCTGAGCTGCTTTCCCTTCCCCTGCCATTTTTGCCTTTCTCCAGGAGACGTAGGAAGTCTTTGTGTGGGATTTCCTCTGTTATCAGGAGGCAGGTTCTAGCAAAACAATCACTTCCTGTGTGACCCTCTTGTCAGGGTTAAGTCCCAGTTTGCTTCCTGCCTTTGATAGGAGAGCACAGTCTTCTCAGAGCTCTGTGCTAAATTTCAAGCCATGCTCACAACTTCTCCCGAGTGTTTTCTTTCATCGTTTATTTGATGGGACTGTGGCGTGAGTGTTCCTCCTCCCACTCGGAGTTCCCTTCAGCGCGGCTCAAGTCTGTCCCTGCGGGGGAGGGGGGTATCGGCAGCCCGTTTCTCAGGCCATGTACGGCTGTCAGCGCCACTTTTCTTTTCCCGTGCGTGCTGTAACACCCAATTGGCTGCGGCAAGGGACGTTGTTTCGACAGCGCAGGAGCGGGCGCCATTTTGGATGCCGCTTTTTCCTAACGCGCTGTGCCGCCAATGCGTCTTCTTGGTGCAAACCTGAGGCGTTGGAGCAGAGCCTCTTCAGGCACTTTTTTGTGAGCTCCGTTTTTTCTCCGCCTTAGCTCGTTCTTGTTTTGTGCAACCCCGCCAGAAGCGATAGCATGGCAGACGGGTGGTTTTCTCCCATCAGGGAGGTTTTTGCTCGCACTGCCACGGAGTCTACCCAGGCTTCGATGGCCAGAGCTTCCACCCTCCCAGTCTGGGCCGGGTGGGAATGCCCCTGATCTTTCAGATGGCGCTTTGTCCGACCGTCAGCAACCCAATTCGGGAAGCTCTAAATCGGCGGACCAACTTCCCCAGACGCAGAAGACACATAAACACATAAAACTGGCAAAGTTCAAGATGGAAACACTACACACTATTGTGGCTTCCATCAGAGAAGGGGAGTTTCTCACTTTCCTCGACCTCACGGAGGCGTACCTCCATGTCCCAATTCACCCAGCCCACAGAAGATTCCTCCACTTCGCAGTAGACAGAGAACACTTTCAGTTCAGAGCATTGCCTTTTGGGCTAGCCTCGGCTACCTGAGTGTTTTCAAATATTCTTCTACCCCCCCCATAATTCGGTTAAGACAACAGGGCATACATGTCCATCCTTATTTAGACGACATTCTAATTCGATCAAAAACCAAAACAAAAGCACAGGAGGACGTTCAGAGAGTAAGAAAAACTCTTCAACAATTCGGTTTTCTAATAAACGACAGCAAAAGCTCCCTCATACCCAAACGCAGAATGGAACATCTCGGTGCAATTGTAGACACCACACTACACCACACTAAATTCTCTCTTCCTCCCGAGGTCCAAGGCTCTCAAAATTCAGTCGGAAGTGTCCAAGCTAATTTCAGGAAGGAAAACATAATTAATGCATCTGGCGAGCATCCTCGGCCTAATGATAGCAGCCATTGATACAATCCAGTGGGAAAGGATGCGTGCCAGGCCCCTCCAGAACTTCCTAAGGCAGTATCAGTGGGACATCACACACAAATTAGACCAGCAGATCATAGTTCCCCTGTCTCTAAAGCACCAACTAAAATGGTGGACAAATCTACACAATCTGTCCCAACGGAAGACCTATCTGGTTCGGGATCGAGTCCAGATTTTCACAGATGCAAGCTTGTCAGGGTGGGGAGCCACCCTCGGGTCACAGGCAGCACAAGGTCGCTGGTCCCACTCCCAGAGCACTCTTCCCATCAACATATTAGAGACACGCACCATTTATCTGGCACTCACACACTTCAATCACCTAGTTGTACATCAGCACGTTCTGATACAAATGGACAATATAGCGACCAAGGCTATCAGGGAGGGTCCAGGTCTTGACCCCTCCAGGAGGAAGCGGACAGAATTATGAATGGCTCAGAGGCCAATCTCTTATCCTTTCAAGCAGAACATATCAAAGGACAGCTCAACACCAGAGCGGATTGGCTCAGTTGTCAGACCCTGGACAATGCCGATTCTCCCAGAGGTTTTTCAACAGCTCATGAGACTTTTCCCAACACCAGAAGTCAACCTGTTCACTTCCCCGAACAACGCACAGCTGGATCAGTTCATGTCCCATTATTTTTGTCAGGCAGCACTGGCGACCAATGCCCTCATAGTCCCCTGGCCCCAGGTGACATTACATGCCTTCCCTCCAATACCTCTTCTGCCCAGACTGCTCAGGCGTCTGTGTCAGGAACAGGAAACCATGATCCTGATAGCCCTGCGTTGGCCAAGGAGGCCGTGGTTTTCCACGATCCTCGAACTTGCAGTGAGGGATCCGGTGTCACTTCCATCCAGATCCAGGCAGACTACACCTGACCACCTGGTTGTTGAAAGGTCAAGGTTAAAAAAGAAAGGCTACTCAGATGAGGTGGTGCAGACTATCCTAAATTCTAGGCGCAAATCCACCACTAGAATTTGTGATTATACGTGGAAAGTCTTTGTGAAGTGGGCCAGCTGAAAGAAAGTAGATCCAGAAAAACCGGGACTGGTCCACATTTTAGATTTTTTGCAGGAGGGTGTAACGGGAGGTCTTAGAGCCTCCACCCTCAGGAGACAGCTGGCAGGTCTAGCCACCGTCTTGCCCAAGATTCAGGGGCACTGTATTTCAGTGCATCCTGATGTCCTAAGGTTTTTAAAGGGGGTATCCCAGGTACAGCCTCTTAATGTTCATCGGTTCCCTTCCTGGAACTTCCATACGGTGCTGCTAGCTTTAACCAGGTCCCCATTTGAACCAATACGTTCGATACATCTTCGCTGGCTACGAATGAAACTCCTGTTTCTAGTGGTGCTTACGTCAGCCAGAAGGGTGTCAGAGCTTAGGTCCCTCAACATTTCTCCAGCATGTTGCATAATTCACTCTGATAGGGTCATCCTCTGCTCTGACCCAACCTTTAAGCCTAAAGCTAGTTCTCATTTTCATTTAGGGCAGGAGATTCTTTTGCCTGTCTTTTACCCTAAACCAGCTAATGACAGGGAGAAATTATGGCATAAATTAGACATCCGCAGATCCTTAAAGATGTTTTTGCTACGAACAGAATCGTTCAGAGTGTCCAACAGCTTATTTATTAACGTGACTCACCCCAGATTGGGGGATCAGATGTCGGGCGCTGCCATAAGCAATGCCATTCGCATCTGCATTGCAGAGGCCTACAGTTCCACCAGATTGTCGGTCCCTACCGGGATAATGGCTCATTCAGTTAGATATGCTGCTACCAACGCAGCAATCAGGCAGCATATTCCAGTTGAGGATATTTGTAGAGTGGCCATCTGGTCCTCTTCGTCCACCTTCATAAAACATTACAGATTAGATTCTTGGATGGCAGTTCAGACTGCTTTTGGTACCAAGATTCTGGATCTGGTCAAGGAAAACTGAAAATTCCCACCCGGGAAGCGGGGACACTGCGTTGTAGGTCCTATACAGAGACTTCCTACGTCTCCTGGAGAATCGGCCATTGGTCACTTACCGTGAGGGCCTTCCTCCAGGTAGACGTAGGAAGTCTCGACCCTCCCATGGAGCAGTTTTTCTTTCCAGTACAGAATATCAAATCTACTACTTATAGTTATGGTTCATTACAGTTAGTGAGTTGTTGACTATGTTAAAAGATTTTTTTTCTTGAGTGTTTGTTAAGACTGCGGGGTCAGTATGCAACTGGGACTTAACCCTGACAAGAGGGTCACACGGGAAGTGATTGTTTTGCTAGAACCTGCCTCCTGATAACAGAGCACAGGAAATCCCATACAGAGACTTCCTATGTCTACCTGGAGAAAGGCCCTTCATGGTAAGTGACCAATGGCTGATTTTGAAACCAAAATAATCTCTTTGTGAGCACTTTTACTTTTGGGGTCTTCAAATACAAACATGAAGAATTCTTTACAATCCAACCTCGGCAAAGTTTCCAGTGATTTGGAGTGTGCAGCCTGGAGGAAGTTCCACTTGAAGTCATCTTTCTCTTTCCTGAACTAGAACAAGGGAAATTTGAAATACAACTATGAAAAAATGAAGAGCATCTTATATGTAAAATCTATGGACTGCTGTTGAACTTAGATACAGAAATTTAAAGAAAGTTAACCCAGGGGATCCTTTCGAAAGCGAGGTGGCTTTAGAGGTGGCTTTCATTCTCAAGGGAGATTTGACAAATCTTCCAGACAGGATGCGCCCTTCCCCCCCATGTTCATGACTTCCCCAGCATTCCAGTAGGCGGCCACCTCCTCCACTTCTGGGACCACTGGGAGGGGGAGCACGTCAACCTATGGTCCAAGGAAGTGGTAACTGAAGGCTATGCAATTGAGTTTCTGCAGTTGCTTTCTTTCATCTCCACTCAGCTCCAGAGATCCACACAAGGCCTCTCGGATGGTGGCAGCAATCCATCACCTGCTTTCCATCAGCGCCATAGAAAGGGTTCCATTAGAAGAAAGATTCTGCATCCACTATTCACATTTCTTCACAGTCCCCAAAAAGAACGGGGACTAGAGGGCAATCTTGAATCTGTGGGTGGTAAACAAACATCTCAAGCTCTGCAGGTTCAAAATGGAATCCCTATGCACCATTACAGAAGCACTCCTTCCAGGGCACTTCCTGGTATCTCTGGATCTTACAGAAGCAAATCTGAACGTCCCAATCCTACCCAGTCACAGATGGTTCTTCAGGTTTTCTATGGGGAAAAACAATTATCAGTTCCGGGCCCTACCGTTTGACCTGGCCACAGCCCCCAGAGTCTTTTCCAAACTGCTGCTAGTCCCGGTGGCCCTCCTCTGTCAACAGGGGATACATATATACCCCTGCTTGAACGATATACTCATCCAATCCAGCTCGATGGAGACAGTGTTCCAGGACCTCGAGGGGGCCATGCAAGTGTTACAAAACCGTGGCTTTCTGGTCAACAAGGCCAAGAATACTCTGATCCCATCTCAGAGAATGCAACATCTGGGGGCCATCCTGGACACCACAAGGAACACCCTGTTCCTCACACAAGGCAGAATACAGAAGATTCTGTGGATGGTTTCAACAGTTATACGGGCCAGGACCTCTTCGCTACTGTTCCTGAGCAAACTCATGGGAGTTCTCATAGCGTCCATTGACCTTCTGCAATGGGCAAGGCTCCATGCCAGGCCCCTTCAGTGATTCCTTCGGCTGTACCAGGGGGATATCATAGAAAAGGGACCGTACCCTCGTCCCCCCGTCTCTCAAACACAGCCTCAATTGTTGCAGAAGAACCTCTCTCAAGGCAAGGTGTACCTGCCCAAGAAATAGGTTCAAATCTTCATGGATGTGAGCCTCCAGGACTGGGGTGTAACATTACAGGATCAATATGTCCAGGGCCAGTGGGACCAGGAACATTCCAGCCTCCACATCAATATCCTGGAACTTAAAACCGTCAGGTTGGCTCTCCAACACTTCCAACCAACCCTTCAACGACAACATGTTCTTATCCACATGGACAACATGGTGGTCAAGAGGTACACCAATCATCAAGGTGGCTCCAAATCCTCGAGTCTCTCTAGGCAGGTGGTCTTGATCCTATGCTAGGTGGAGGAACACATCCTCAGTCTGAAAGCAGAATACATCCAAGGCAGATTAGATCTTCAGGCGGACTGACTCAGTCTATAAACCATCTTGCAAGCAGAGTGGTCCCTCAACCCGAGAACTTTCCAGGGCATAACTTACAGGTTTGGTCAACCAGCACTGGACCTATTTGCCACTGTGGAGAACACTCAGGTCAAGCACTTTGTCTCCATGTTCTACCATCCCAAAGCCATGGCGATAGATGCACTCACATTCCCCTGGCCAAAGACCCTACTCTATGCCTTTCATCCAATTCCACTAATAGCAAGACTCCTCCAGAAGGTTTCCCAAGAGAAAGCATGACTGATCCTGATCTCCCCTTATTGGCCGAGGCGCCCCTGGTTCTCCACGATCAGGGAACTATAGGAACAACACCCTTATCGAATACCGGAGAGTTCAGACTTTCTACATCAGGGCTCGCTTCGACATCCTAACCCCAGATGGCTATGTCTAACCATGTGAATGTTGAAAGGCAATGACTAGGGGACAAAGGCTACTCTCAAGGGGTCACCGACACCATGCTTGCATTTCATCGACCCACGATGGTCAGGAGCTATAACTATTCATGGAAAGCCTTTGTCTGTTGGGCTTCTCAGAAACAGGTGGATCCATTACTACCACCTCTTTCAGCAGTCCTGGATTTCCTGCATGATGGGTTCCAGTTGGGCCTTCGCACCACTACGCTCAGGAGACAAGTGGCAGCCCTTGCTGCAGTCTGAGGCCCCTTCCAAGATTTCCCAATCACCCAGCACCCAGACGTGGTTTGTTTCCTAAAGGGGGTCCAACGGAACCAACCACCTCAAATGCACACGTTTCCCTCTTGGAGAATACACAATGTCCTGTCAGCCCTGACAAAGTCCCCTTTGGAGCCTGTTTCAGACCATTAACCTCTGATGGCTGCGCATGAAGTTGCTCTACCTTGTGGTTGTCACGTCAGCTAGAAGAGTATCAGAGCTCAGAACACTGTCAGTTAACCTCAACTTGTGTGTATTTCATAAAGATATGGTCATCTTAAGAATGGACCCCATCTTCAAACAAAAAGCCAACTCCTCCTTTCATCTGCAACAGGAGATCGTGCTTCCCACATTTTGTCCGCAACCCAAGTATCCAAAAGAAAAACTTTGACATACCTTGGACGTTAGAAGGCCTCTCAAAGCCTTTATCATCTGAATGGACACTATTAGACAAATGGAAATCCTTTTCATCAATACGTCACCCCCTAACCTGGGACATCAAATGTCCAAAGCTGCAATCAGCTCTACGTTAAAGGCATGTACTATAGAAGCCCATAAGGCACAAAATCTTCCAGTACCAGCCAGAATCACAGCTCATTCTATTCGATCAGTCGAATGGAACATTCAGGCAAAACGTCTCCATCGAACAAATCTGTAAAGCGGCAATCTGGTCATCCCCCTGTTCATCTGTCAGGCTCTACATGCTACACGCCTGGGGAGCCACAGAAACTGCCTTCAGTTGCACTGTTTTAGAGCACATCTTGGAAATATAACGACAGCCCACCTGACCTTTGGGACTCTGCTCTGGGAGTTCCCAGCAAGATGTCCTCCGCCTCCAGGAGAATGGTCCTTTGGATACTTACAGTGAAGGGGCCTTCTCCTGGTAGGCAGGAGGACATCTTGACCTGCCCATGGTGGTGTTACCTTTTTCAGCATGTGTTACTTTTTTCCAAATCTGTTTCCTGTTATATGTTATACATTATAGTTGTTCCTACTGTAGTTATTGTTACCGTTAATGTTCAAATCTTATCTGTTAGTTCTATCTTTCTATCACTGCTGAGTCAGGAGTACAGGCAAAATGGAGTCCAGAGCATCTACAGGAAGTGATGAATTCTTTTTCCTGCCTCCCTGAGCAAAGGCGAGAAATACCCAGCAAAATGTCCTCCTGCCTACTAGGAGAAGGCCCCTTCACTGTAAGTATCCAATGGACCATTCCTCTCAGCTTCCTGGTCCTCTGCCTCTGGCCTTCACTGCTCTATCTAGAGCTAAAAACAGATTCCAAAATGGCATCCTTCCTTAGAACTAGGCACTTGGTGTTTTTTTTTATCTTACAGAATATAGTGCAAAAGTTATTATTTTGAAAAATCTTTGAGCAGCAGTTAGTAGGAGAAACTTTTCTCATATGTTAAAGTATACATTTGAGCTTCATGGAAATATCTGAAAAATTTAGATCCAAAATCATTTTACAGTTACGTGTGAATAATTGTTGGTATGTTTACTATTCCTGATAGAATAGTAAATATATATATATATATATCCAGAATGTATCCTTTTCTTAAGGGACTTCCCATAATATTATTGTAATTTCTCATTCCTTGTCTCCTGTTGAAGATTAGAGCAGTTTTTCCTGTGGGAAATACTTCTGATCCTGTACAACATGGGGGACATGTTTTAAATGAAAAACTTGTAACCCAAGCAATATAAGCAAATTATATGAAGTGTTTATTTTTAATGAATTTTTAGCCTATATTCCTTTTGAAAAATTATTAACTAGTCAGATTGTCAAATCTGTTGTAATTAGCTTTGTGCATAGTTTGTGAATCCGTAGTGTCATGGAGGAGATCTACAGTAGTTTTTTTCGGAATAGAAAGTGGTTTGAAAGAGGAATTTGTGCATGTGGTATCTGCGTTTATCTCATTTGTTTCCAGAAAACCATTTAGCAGGTTTTTGTATTGGTTTGAAAGCCTAAAAAATGTTTGCCCAGAAGCAACATTGAGGCAAAAGAAATGTGTCCACACCTTGGGATATGAATCTACTTTCTGCCCTATTTAAAAGTGTAGTGAAACTTCAGACCAAATTAACAACCATGGTCAGCAGGAAAAATCACTTTTGCTTCTTCATTGCTAACTTATGAACTTAGAAGAGTATTAAACTGGTAACCATCTTGTTCCAGATAGTAAGCCAGTTTATTGGAAAACACCTCTATTGGTTTTTAGTTATTGGGCACTGTTAAGTTTTGAGAAGTGAAGCCTATACATCTATAAATCACTGCTTTTTACTTCTGCTGTGTTCATAGATTCCATCGGGCTTCGTATATGGACAACAAACCTTGGAAGTAGCAGAATATTCATCAGAAGGTAAAGAGGAGTGCTGCCTTCTGGTGTCATAGTATGTGCCTGTGTGTGTGTGTGCGTGTGTGTGTGTGTGTGTGGACTGGGGTAGTTAGTATTATTATCTAATCCTTCAGGGGGAGTAAAAATATCCAAGTAGAAATTGGGTCCTGGAGCATTAAGTAGTAGAGTATCATTGGACAGCTCATTTGATTGTGGTTAAACATTGTTGTCACATAAATGGCAGCCTAACATTTTAAGTGTTGTTGGATAGTCTTATAACGATTCTGGGAATCAGAGGCCTATGTTTCCCAGAAATTAGGATTTCTCTCATACTCACCTGTATTGTTATTCCTCATGTATTCTCTATATTCATGTATTTTCTATAATCAGCTCTCAACAGAAGACATTTATCCTAGTTCTTCCAAGATTTTTCTGAGTGGTGTATCAGTAATTGGTGGCTGATTGACATTTAGACCAAGAGCATGTAAGGGGGACAGAATGAAGCATAAAGTATATGCACGTATATTGACATATGTATGGAGTCATCACAGTAGCTGGCAGTCCTTTTATTGATTCCTGTTTAATTCCTGTTTTGGGGGGATATGACAGATTATAAAATTAAGCAGAGATAGAGCAAGTGGGCAATAGTGTCCCATAAGGCTTGGGGCACCCAGTAAAGTTGATAGATTCAGGACAGACATAAGGAAGTACTCAGTGAATAACTAAATTGTGGAATTAATTCCCAGAGAACATAGAGATAGCCATGAGCACAGATGGCTTTAAAAGATTAGACAGGTTGATGGGGGATAACTCCATCAATAGCTGCTAACTGTGGTGACTCAATTGGAATCTTCACATTCAGAGACTAACTGCTGAATACAGTTAACAGCAAGGGAAGGCCTCCTGGGTGACTGGATAAACTGTGCCATTGTTCTGATCTTACGTATTTATATGCCACTCTGAATTTTATAAGGAGGTGGTAGCTACATTTGCTGTGAATGCAGATGCACACACACTGTGCTGCTCCAAAAATTGTGTTAATCAATCAACAGTTTAATACAAGTGCAGTGGAAGTAGTTGGTGCCATTCTGCAGGTTTAATTTAGTATAACTGGGTGTGTTGATGTTCCTGTTGCTACACATATCCGCCAGTCAATCCTGTGTGCAGCCTGAGCGTCTTCCCTATGTAAACATCTGCCATCTTGCCTTAGGCTCCTTCTCAGGCTCTGCAGCACACAGGATAGCATTTATAGCTTAGATGAGGAGGCTGGTTGTGAGATAAACCATTTAGATTTTGCAGACTTTGGACCGATAAGAAAGCATTCCTTTCACAAGGGAACTGCAATCTGCACATGCTGAAAGATCAGTTTCTTGTAGACTGAAAGACCAGGTTTCTTGTAGTTTCTTTTGAGAAGAGAAATCTTCTCAAAAGATTTCCCTCCCTTTGGAAATAAGTTCTGTACATACTCAGAAGCACTCAGCCCTTAATTCCAGAAATTTTGTAAACAAATGTGGCTGTACTATGTAGATGCCTGGGTGTCAGGGCTGTTGCAAAGTTCATTACATTTACTGTGGGTTAAAATGGGCTTATATGTAGTGTAATGCTCAGTTATATACCGGTAGCTTATGAGAGGGATTGATTGTAGAATAGGTAGCCATATCAGTTTGTTAAACAAAATGATTAAAATGCAACAGGGCATAAGATTAGGATCAACTGAAACATCAAGATAGTGAGCAAATCCATTTAGATTTTATACGTTTTGTAATTTAGTCGTTCTTGTAATTCTGTGTTTTTGTTTTTATAATGTAGTGCTGTGAATCAATATATCTAATTTTCACCATTCTTCTGTTTGTGGTTTCTTAAAACCAAAGACTGGAGCCATGAACAAATGTGATAGGTCTTTCTAGAAATTGGAGAACACCCCTCTCCAATGTGTAGAAAAAAATGCATGGAGGGAGGTGATTCAACCCTCCCAAAATAAGAGAAATAACACCTGTCCCTAATATGACTGCCCTCTGAAATCTCACTGGCCATTGTGAGAGTTGCTAGGCAACTACAACAATGTTGTCAGCCTTCAAACTATGGTTTCTATCAGTAAAAGGAAGAAAAGGAGAGGGCAAAGGCTTTTTCAGGGCTACTATGTCCTCCCAGTCCACCCTGGCTTCCTTCCATCTTGCTCTGGAGGAAGGACTTATAGGGGCTAGACCCAGCAGTAACCACTGGGCAACTTGCCAGTATGGATTAGTGGTTAAGTGTGGCAGACTCTAATCTGGAGAACTGGGTTTAATTTTCCCCTCCTCCACATGAAGCCTGCTGGGTGACCTTGGGCTAGCCACAGTTCTGTCAGCCCACCTACCTCACAATATGTCTGCTGAAGTGGGGGAGGGAAGGCAGTGGTAAGCAGCTTTGAGATTTCTTGTGGTAAACAACTGTAGGGTATAAAAAGCAACTCTTTTAAAATTTGTTTAATTCACCCATGTATAGCCGTAGTTAAGACTTGATGCCGTGCAACTTGATTGGGGCCAGTAGGACCCTCCACAGAACCAGTGTGATTTGGCTGGGCTTGGCAATGGGCACCACACAGCTCACCTGAACAACTTGTATAAATTTTGCTACTTAGCTGGATTTTTTCCCAGGGAGAGGCTGCTAAGAGGAGAGGAGGAGGGAAAGCTGAGACACTAAGTGATATAGAGGTTAGACTGTTAGACCTAAATTCTGGATGAACTTAAATTCCCTTTCTGCCAATGAAGCTTGCAGGGTGATCTTGGGCCAGTCACTCTCTCTCAGCTTAATCTACCTCAGAGAGTTCTTGGGAGAATAAAATGAAGGGGAGCAGAATGATGTAATCTGTTTTATGTCCCCGTTAGGGAGAATGGTTCAGTTGAGGTGCAGTAGGTAAATAATATGTCTGAAGATTAAGGAAAGGTTGGCTGGTGATTGAGAAGGGAGTGGAGAAAGAGAGGAGGATATTAGGACTGGGACTACTAGAAGAGAAGGAGAAAATTGTCTGGGAAAGGTGATACTGGGGATATTGAAGTGACCCCCCCCCCCACAAGTCACAAATACATCTTTGAACAGTGAACATATACTCATCTCAACATTTAATTGTCTGAAGATGTCTCACACTTCTGCTAATTCTGATGGGGCTCAGCTTGACTAAACAAATATTGGAACAATAATAAAGGGTTGTTGCTACTAGGCATGACAGGGCCTGAATCAGGCCTGATTTTAGGGTTGGTTCAAACTTGATTCTTCTATAAATAACTGTTTCAGTATCATTGCAGACTGTACTTAGCTCATTTTATGTGACTGTAACTACATACATATATTTCACTGACTGAAGATGAAGGAAAGGTTGATTGGTGATTGAGAAGGGAAGAAATGCAACAAAATATGTGCCTAATTCCTTTTTTGTTTCACTAACTTCTCAATAAATATTTTTGTGCTTTTTTTGCTCCTGTTATTCATATAGCTAGAGATAAAATTATTGCTGATGAATGGTTTTATTTCTCTGTTACTTATGCATATAACATTTCTTATTTCTTAGTAGTTCCATAATGTTATGTCATGAGCCCTATCTTTTTGCCGGAATCTGGCTCTGTACCCAAATATGCAAAGGTGGTGAAAGGTGGTAGTGTTGCCTATTGAATCACAGAGTAAATATTGATAGTATTTCCATAATTACATAAAGATCATTCAGAGGGTAGTCATGGTGATCTGCAGTAGAACTGGCTTCATAAGAGACACTGCCACTAGGGAACTATTTAAGGATTTTGTAGATGATTGTACTGTCTTATTATGTGACTGACACAGAGTCTTTAGACTGGCTGTTAGCAGAAAATTTTCAGTTGCTGGCTCTTTGCCCCATGGCTGAGATCTTCACGCACAAATGCACTTTCTCACATCCACAATTCACGTACATAATGCAGATGACAGTATTCCACAAATGTTCAGCAAAAATTAGCACGATAATTTACAATAAATTATATAGAAGACAAGATGATGTCAATGGGTCGGAATTGTGTTTATTAATTAAAATGTTTGTAATTTGCTTTATCAAAGAAAAAGGAATCAAAGCTATATGAAACAGGGAGGTGATGAAAATTCCTTCTGTAAAACTGCTCCTTTCATGTTTCTGTAGAGTACAGCCCAATATAAAGAATGTATACAAAGCCATTATATCTATATTAACTAACAACACTTTATAAAACTGGTTGGTTATATGTTTAAAATAAACGGTTAATGTTTTGGTTATTTCTGTTTTCGCCTGTAGCCAAATCAAAGGAATGACCTTGCTGCCGCTGTCCCGCTGGGTCTTACTTGGTGTTTACAGCAGCGGGGGCGGGGATGGGGAGACTGTTACCATGCCCTGAAGAAGAGTTGGATTTATACCCCCCTTTTCTCTCCTGTAGGAGACTCAAAGGGGCTTACTAACTCGTTTCCCTTCCCTCCTCACAACAAACACCCTGTGAGGTAGGTGGGACTGAGAGCTCAGAAGAACTATAACTAACCCAAGGTCATCCAGCTGGCGTGTGTTGGAGTATACAGGCTAATCTGAATTCCCCAGATAAGCCTCCATAGCTCAAGCAGCAGAGCGGGGTATCAAACCTGGTTCCTCCAGATTAGAGTACACCTGCTCTTAACCACTACACCACTGGTGCGCCTGGCGGAAGAGCAGCAGCCAGGTCATTCCTTAAAATATTATTATTATTTATTGGGTTTATAGACCGCCCTCCCCCGGAAGGCTCAGGGCGGTGATACTTGATTTAGCTACAGTGGTCTGATTTTATACATGCTAGATTAGAATGGGGAGGCTGTTGCCAGGCGTGGTGGGAGAGTTGCAGCTTGGACTGGGCTTGGTATTTGGGGTGGAGGGGGGCTGGTAGTGGTCACAACTTGGTGATAAGTGGATCCAACTTGGTGGGGGAGGAAGTGGCAGTGGATGAATTTACAATTCTACTCCTTTCTTTCGGTGGGACAGAATATAGTTACACCTTACACTAAACCCCTAGATCAGGGGTAGGGAACCTGCGGCTCTCCAGATGTTCAGGTGGGGTGGGTAGTCCATGAACATCTGGAGAGCTGCAGGTTGCAGACCCCTGCTGTAGTCACTCCACTGGCTTCCCATCAATTATCAGTCTCGTTTTAAGATATTGGATATTTCATACAAAGCAGTTTAGGGTCTTAGATCATCATGTCTGTAAAACCCAGCTGCTTTGCAATAACAGCTTTGCTCCTCTGAATAGTGCCAAATGGGCCAAATCAGCAACCACCTGTACAGATGCCTTCTCCATTGTGGCCTTACCTTATGGAATGGCTTGCTTCAAGAGGTCAGAAAAGCTTCCACTTGCCTGGCAAGGGGAGAGTGTGAGCACAGAAATAAGTTGTGCTTGTTCCACAGTTGCAATGAATCTGAGACTGGTAGAATTTTTGAGTGATCCCTTCACTCTCCGAAGCCAAGAGAGAAGGAAAGGTTTCTCTTGATGTGCTTTTGAGCTTTGAAGAAGAATTAGCATGAGATTGTTTCAGCATCAATAAGATGAGACCAAGTGGCTTGTCCACGCCCTCCCCCCTCAACCAAATTATTGCTTCACTTACTATTCTGAGAGCTGTTTTTCCTGATTGTTTAAACAAGTGTCTCCCTCTAATTTTAATGTAGTAACATTTAACACAAAAGAAATTTGAGTCTCCAAAAGCCACCTGGATGATTAGTGTTAACAGTGTGTTTGCACAATTTGTTTTTCAGTGAGAGTAGCATGTTTGTCTCCAAGAGACGTTTCATTTTGAAGACATGTGGTACCACCCTCTTACTGCAGGCACTGGTTCCCCTGTTAGAGCTTGCTAGAGAATACTGTGGGTTTGACTCTATTCAGGTAAGACACCAAAATCTTATTCGCGATTGTGGTACACATGAATGTCTGCAACTTTGATTGTCATATGGTGGCTGCTTATTTGAGGAATAGCTATGTAGAGAATTAAAATTGAATTGAATTTATCTTCCCA
The DNA here is from genome assembly GCF_021028975.2 of Sphaerodactylus townsendi. NCBI lineage: Eukaryota > Metazoa > Chordata > Lepidosauria > Squamata > Sphaerodactylidae > Sphaerodactylus > Sphaerodactylus townsendi. The sequence continues at coordinate 121,417,825 of NC_059425.1, read as the reverse complement.
TGACTAAGTGCCTTTCCACATTATCCCATTTTTTAATTTAATTCATTTATATTCCTCTGTTCTTGGCCTTGGGGACCCAAAGTGGCTTACATTGTTCCTCTCTCCTCCATTAGAAACTAACTCTTCTAGTTCTTGTGTAAGAACCTGGCAGTATTGTCCATATTAACATATTGACTGAAAAGTCAGGAGTACAAACCATCTTTTTCCAAGATAGTTACTCCTTCAGCTGCTGCGAGCTAAGAAGATTCTTGCAAGCTGTGATCATTTACTTTTCTCTCCTCCTCCCCATGGCTAAGTATTGCATGGATGGAGATTATCTGAATGTCATGGACACTTCTTGTGGTCTCATAACCAGTGACACTCCTCCCACTCTTGGTTGTGCCACCTTAAAGAGCCCCTTGTGTCAAGGAAAGCTGCCTGTGCCAGTGCAAAGCACCACTGTTGATAACAATTAATAAGCAGAAACCAAGCCATGATCTCTGTCTCATGAAGAGAGAATGGAAGGGTTCAGTTTTTCCATCTACAGCAACTTCACAGTACTTGAGTGTAGGAATATAGTCATCAGCTGCTGCCACAGTACAGGCCATTACTGCTACTACAGTCTGAGGAATGGCAGAATGGCAGCTTCCCACAGAATGCAGCAAAAACTGGCCATTTTGGCATATAGATGTGAAGGCTGCTTAATGACATACTAAACTAAAAACTTTGGTCGCAGGAGTGGAGATAGGTTTGAAATGAGTTGCCCTTAAAAAGAAAAAAGATATGTGCCTGCCTTAAGGAGAACCTGACCTACTTAATGTATCACCACACTGGTAGACTTGGACGAGGATGGTAAGATGGAGACATGGGAAGAGAACCTGTGCTGTATTGACAACATCAGTTTCTTAGATAACTGATGTGATGCCATCCACTATCTACGCCTGGCATCACACCTTGCAATATGGTAGAAGAATGTTCACTAGATGGAGAGGGAATCTGAGGGCATTTCCTTCGAACTGCTTGACATGTGTTCTCCCCTCCCCTCCAGCCATTATCCCGCCCCAACACAGTGATTCAGGGTATACGATTGAAAACTAAAACACTCATGACATCTTTGTCATGACGATGGGCTATTTTTGTGCAACTAAATCCATGTTCTGAGGAAACAAATAAATCACATTTTGTACAAATGTTAGTCCTGAATAAACTTAATATTTCAAAGCTGCATAATGGTAAAGTAGTTAATCTAGTATCAAATGAAGGAAACCAAGAAGTCTCCAGATTGTACTTAAAAATGATGATAGTCATGTACTGGAGAATAATTCTGTAAACTATATCAGCAGGTGAACACAATCACTCTATCTCCTCAGTGCCCTTCCCCCCAAAATGTTACATTACATAGAAGCAGTTAGAAAAAGTGCATATTTTATTTGAACTTTTTCATTCTTCAGAGCTTCTTCTATTCACGTAAGAATTTCATGAAGCCTTCCCACCAAGAGTACCCACACAGGAATTTCCAGGAAGAAGTAGAGTTCCTTAATGAAATATTTCCAAGTAAGTTAGTATCTCATATTGATTTCTGATTTTTAGTGGAGCCTGTATATTAAACTTCTAATTCATGATATTTGTGCAAGCTATAGTAGAAGATTTGCCTGTTGTATCGTATTGTTGTACTGTTACCATGGCACCAGAATGCAAGAACAGCCCTGCTGGTTCAGACTAAAGATTCTCTAGGCTATAATCCTTTTTTCCTATAGCAGCCAGAGCTTAGTAGGGCAACAAGCAGAAGCCAAACCCACCCCCTTCTTGTCCCTTAGCAACTGTTATTAAGAGGTATTGCCTCTAAACTTGAGACTCCATTTGATTAGCATGGTTAATAGCAATTATGGACTTCTATGAATTTCATTAATCTCTTTTTAAAGCTGCCTACAATAGTTGCCTTCAGTAAACCTTATCTTGACTAGGGGCTATATAATAATTGGAATTGATTAAAAGTGCCTGTATGCTTGAAGATGGCATTACAAAAAAGATGGCAGTAGCAAAGTGAAGATGAGATTCCATTCCAAGATTGGAGTGTTGTGTGGTTTCCGGGCTGTACGGCCGTGTTCCAGTAGCACTTTCTCCTGATGTTTCTCCTGCATCTGTGGCTGGCATCTTCAGAGGATCTGATGGTAGCCTGGAAACACCACAACACTCCAGTGATTCCGGCCGTGAAAGCCTTCAACAATACATTCCAAGATTCTTCACAGAAATTGAAGTGCCACTTTGTTCCAGTGTGAAATTTTACATCTAGTCAAATAAGAAAAAATGCATATGTCTGTACACACCGGATTATATTTTGCTGGTGGTTTTGAACTGGTTTTATGTTTTTCCCTATAAGATGTTTTTGATGGTGGGTGTTGCAGGATGTAAATGTGGTGGAGGCAAGACATGTGTAATACATAGCATAATTTGCCTACAGTAAGTGATATGTGGATTATTTTTCTGTCAGAAATCCTGTTACAGCTATTGTGAATAGCCACAGCTGAGACAATAGAAGAAAGGTACTATGGTGAATACCTCGAGCCACAGTGGCTTCTATTGCTTTAAGGAAGCCTTGTTCCACAATACTTATTACAGGGTGTAATATGAATTGTGTAATAGGTTAGGTAATAAATTTAGTAAGTAGTAACTAAATCTCTTTCAGAAAGAAAGATGGTAATTCAGTGATCAACCACTAGTCTTTTGTCTTTCACAGATGGAGCAGCTTATTGCATGGGCCGCATGAATTCTGATTGCTGGTAAATTCACCTCTGCTTCTCTTGAAATCTTTAGAACAAATTTCTACTTTGTTATCATATAATGAAAGTCAGTATAAAATGGTAAAGAAAACTATACATCTAATTTGTTAACTTCAAGTACTTCTGAATAATTACAGCATTTATTTAAAACAGGTACTTATACACTCTGGATTTTCCAGAGAGCCGAGTAATCAGTCAGCCAGATCAAACGCTGGAAATTCTGATGAGCGAGCTTGACCCAGTAGTTATGGACCAGTTCTACATGAAAGATGGTGTTACTGCAAATGATGTCACTCGTGTAAGTTTAAAGGAGCAGGATATTGCAATGCCTGTAGTGTACAATCATGACTTCTTAGAGGCTACTGACAAGTCATTGGGTGGAGTCTAGGCTACAGCATGAAGAGGTTCTATTGGGAAAGGGTGAAGACACTTCCACCAGGTTGCAGGAGCAGTTTCTTTTGAGGGGATGAGTACAGGGGGCTGCAGAAAGCAGTGCAAAGCAGTAAAGCTCCTTTTACTTACAGTAGTCTGACTATAACTGATTCCAATAGATTTTTTGTACAGTCAGAATAATCAGAATTCCTAGAGCTATAGGACTGGAATTGCCGGAATGCCAAAAAACAATCAAATCAAAGCTGGGCCATCTGCTCATTGGCTCCATAACTGATAGACCTGCACAATCCATATTTAGCATGCTGCAGGGAGTAAGTAAATTTGTAGAATACTCTTCCTCAAATCTCAAAATATATATAGGTTAGATTAGTGGGGAAATGGTGCTTTAAATGAAGAAAATAGCTTGCATTTATTAAAAATATTGTTAAAACATTATTTTACCCTGCGGTAAAAGCTATTGGGGTTTTTTTTCTCTTTTCTCCATCTCCCAAAGAAAGGGTGCGGGGGTAGTAATGTTTAGTGTGGTAGAGCTGAGGTGATAAAGAATTTCAAGCAAATTAAATGAATTATGATCATTGCTGTAGATGAGCCATGGTATGCTTTAGGATTTTCTTGTGTTCCATTCATGTGAATATGGAGGTCAGAAGAAAATTTCATCAGTGTAAGAAATAGTGTTTTGGGGCACTTAGTTTTAGTTGGAGAAAGCTACTAACAATGTAATAAAACTGACCTCTAACCTTGATCTATTTCAGAAGGGATTTGAATAATTCAGGTAGATTATGCGAGTCAGCTAAACTAGTAATTGCCAGCAGTATGATTACTAGGATGTTGTGGGTTTTCCGGGTTGTATGGCTGTGTTCCAGTAGTATTTTTTCCTGATGTTTCACCTGCATCTGTGGCTGGCATCTTCAGAGGATCCTCTAAAATGTTAGGAGAAAATACTACTGGAACACAACCATACAAACTGGAAATCCCACAACATCCTAGTGATTCCAGCCGTGAAAGCCTTTGACGATAGTATGATTACTGTGTATAATAAATAAAGCTACTTATTACCACTTCTAGAGTAGCTGTGTCATGTCTGACCTTACTTGGTGGGAGGAGAGGTTATTGCTTATTACGCTGGGCAAGTTAATAAGAACACGAAGTTGGGTGTGCACATGAAACTGCCTTAATATATAAAGAAAGGCACTACTAGAAACATAATGTGTACAGATAGGTGGCACATTAGATTAGATGCCAAGAATTAATCCTGTGTTCTAGTTTATAACTGCCTTTTCTATTAACCAAAGCATTTTATTTAATAAGAGTTACATTGTTTGTTTAGGTGAGTGGAATTCGTGACCTGATAGCAGGTTCTGTCATTGATGCTACAATGTTCAATCCTTGTGGATATTCAATGAATGGGATGAAATCAGATGTGAGTAGTGTATTTTTCACTGTTTTTAATTTGCTACATTTTAAACTAATATTGTATTCAGATGTCTAACAGAATCCCTTTTGTTTTTTCCAGGGAACTTATTGGACTATTCACATCACTCCAGAACCAGAGTTTTCATATGTTAGTTTTGAAACAAACATAAGTCAGACATCCTATGATGACCTAATTAGAAAGGTCATAGATATTTTTAAACCAGGGAAATTTGTGACAACACTCTTTGTTAATCAGGTAAGTAATCTGTATGACTTTGGGAGATATGGTTGAGGTTGTTAATGGAGACTTGTTTTCTTATCAGTTTAAAAGAAAAATCAACTTTTATTACCATACCCAAACAAAATCTAGCAGTGGAATTCTGCACAATTCTTCTCTAGGGCAGTAGATACTGCTCTATTGCAATTAAGAAGCAAAGTCCCACAGGTCTCTTGTTGGGTCTTATTCAGACCACTGATGAAAGCAGTAGTTGCTCTTGGCCACACTTGTAAGAATTTGTGTTCTTGCTTTTCCCACCCTGCCCACCCCAACGTGTGGTGTAGTCATGGTAATCATTTGGGATAGTGTACCAAAGTGGGTGTGGAGGAGAACATCTTCCCTGAAAGAGTTGTAAACCATTTCACATTTTATAGTATGTTTGAGGGAAAGTAAAATGTTTTGGGAGATCAGGCTATCATGTTTTCATCCTGGTGATGAGGCTTTTTGTTATATTGAGCTTTGTTGGCAACATTTTGTTGCATTATTAATCTATGAAAATGAGGCAGACTATGAAGATTTTTAAATAAGTATGTTTCTGACAATCTGGGCTATGGTCTGCAAAAGCCACAGTAAACGTAATAGTCTTTAAAAGGAGCTTATAGGACTCCTCGAAGCAACTAATACTTGGAAATACTGGAAAGCATGCTTTAATGATAAGATAGCTTTAAATTATTAGGCTTTGAATGCCTTGCTTTTTTTCCCTCTAGAGCTCAAAATGTCGCACGGTGTTTTCTTCAGCCCAGAAGATTGAAGGTTTTAAGCGTCTAGATCGTCAGATTGCTCAGTTCAATGACTACAACTTCGTTTTTACCAGTTTTGCCAAGAATAAGCAGCAGAGTTGATTAAGAGAAATGAAGAAAAAACGCAAAAAGATACCCCATAGAGGAGGTGGTGATTGCTTTCTAGTTAATGATTCAAGGGGCCATATTTTTCATTTCCACCTCATAGTTGCAGAAAGCCCTAGATGTAATCATAGTATAATTTTCAATTGTATGCATTATTATATCAAAAAATTAGATATATTGCATGAACGCTCTCTTCTGTGTTTAGGTATTTTAATTCACTCTTGCTGTGAAATTGAAATTCATGTAGAAAAATTTTACTGTATGAAACTTTACCACACTTGCAAGAACAATTCAGGTATGATTACATGCAGTATAGTTTTTCTCCAAGTATCACCAAAAATTCCCCACAGACAAGGATTTCGTCCTCATTAGAAATGCCCTAAATTTACTTGTCTGGAATATGCTTATTTTAAAAAATAAATATACTGTAACTTAAAAATCTCTTGAAGTTGTAGTATACCATACAAATAGCTCAAAAAATATTTTGAGTAAACTCAATGGCAGGTTCAAATTTTTTGTGGTGTTGTAATATCGAACAAGACTACTTACACATAGACTACTTCACTATTTTTGTTTGAGTTTTATAAAAATTTGCTACTACGTTAGACCTGTAGATCTTTCCAGAACCACCTAAGAGAAAAGTATGCTTGAATTAATGCACTAACTGTTCACCTCTGGAAATTTACTTTGGTCACAAGTTATTTTGATTATCTTTAAATTTAGACCAAAACCATCAAATTCTGTTCATCTTTTGCTGATAAATAATCTATAGCAACTGGTGGAAGTTTGTCTAACAGCTGTTTAAGGGTACTGATGGTATGGATTTGGCTGGCACATCAGAGCTTACTCCAGGCACTTTACAAACTTCAAATACAGTTACAGCCTTTTGGAACTGAACTTGCTATGCGATTGGTGCTGCTTAGTGTAACTTGGCTATAGAGACTGAGTAAACTCAGAACTACTGCACAAAACTGTTAGTGGCCACTTCTTATTGTGAATTTATACGCTGGCTCAAATGTTACTTCATAGTAATCCAATACCACATGTCCTTCCACACTGTGATTTCATGTGACATCATTGTGCATGTGATAGTTAAGCTGAATTTTAACAATATTGTGGCTTCATCTGTGTTTTTCCTAATTAATGTGTGGTTTCTTTTACATGACACGGAAGGCAGTGAGTGATTTTTGCTACAGCAAGCAAAATCTGGGGAAGGGAGACACAGTGAAGTACAATTATAGATAAAACATTAATAAAAAGATATAGGCATCAAATAGTCACTTCATGAGTATGGAGTTGATTAATGCAAGCTTTTGAGAATGAGTGTATTCGGATGTGCTTGCAAATATTTGGGATTTCAGCTGTTGTGAGACCAAGCAAGTCTGTTACAAATTTTACTCTTGTCCTTGCTATGTTTTTGAGTCTCTGAATACAATATTTTGTTCCTTCTGTATTCATAAATGATGCACTTTTTTTAGTGTTTCTAACATACTAAATCTGCTTGGTTGGAAATCAAGCAGTTGGGACACCTTGACTTTATTTTAAACATATTTTTTCTACCAAAATTATAATTTGTTTCTAAGTAGCACCTGAAAGTTTTAGGGTGTTCTAGATTTTGAGGACCAATGTTTCAAATACTTTTTGTTCCTGATAAGTGCCTCATGTGAAAGGCACTGCTTGTTGGCTTGAGGTCTGCTAATCTGAAGGTCCCATTCTAAATTATATTTAAAATGCAGATTTGGGTAAAAAAGAACCAAGGATAGAAAGCTGTTGAATGGGTATTAATGAACACTAGGGTGAACAAAAGAGGGGGTGATGTTTGGTGTTAAAACTTCTCTCTGTGGTGTTAGACATAAATCATTAAAATGTACAAAAATATATCTGTACCAGAAATCATAATGCTTCAATAAAAGTTTGCTTTTTGCAATGAGTAACATGTTGGCCTTGTTTAGACTTTTGAACACCTAGATAGACCTTGAATAAATACAATTCAAGCCTGGCCAGGTTCACTGAATATTTGTTTCAGCAAGTTTTCAGGATACAAATCAAACGTTCGACTGACCCTGGAAAGTTAAAGCCTCTTATCAATGCTATTAATTAACTATTAGTTTATGGTATTTTTAATCAATGCAAATAAATCAGAGTAACGCAAGCTCACTTTAAAAGCAAGGGTTTCTCTTAAATGATAGCATTTGTTGATAGCTGAAAATGTAATTGTGGGTATCTACCATCCACTGCATCAAGATGTAACAGATTAATGAGTAATCTCAACAATTGTAGTTTTCTGTAGGTGTCCATGGGTGAATTTGCAGGAAATAGTGTAAAGCCCTGCTTTGTTCTGCTGGTTCTGATTTTTTGTTTGCCTAACATACATATTTACACAAGACCAGTCCAAACTTGACTAGAAACCTGTTAGTTTTTATGGAACATTTGCACAGGTATGACTTCTGTTTTCCCTCTTACAACTTTTCATGTTTTAAGTTTCTCCAGTTGTCCCAACCAATTTTGGGCCTTGTTAATAAAGGGGCTATTGAACTTGTACTGATTCAGACCCATTCAGGAGTTTTCATTCTTGGTATTTCCTTGTACTCAAAGAGGCCCATTTGGGACCTGTGGTTGTTAAACAAATTTTTGATGACTGGCTGCCAGTGCTGACATGTTGGGGGGAGGAGGGGCAGAGAGAGAATGAGAACAAGTGAGCAAGGCTGTACGGGGCAGGGAGCGAAGCCAAAGCCTTGCCTCAGAGCGAACTTGCTTGAACCACCTGTCCTCTGCACAGCTCTTCCTCTCTTTACTCACCCCACTTTTTGTACCTGGGCTCTCTGGGAATGGGGTGGGGGCTGTGCCTCCCCTCATTTTATTTTTATTTATTTATCATTAGATTTAGAAACTGCCCATCCCCAGACGGCTCTGGGCGGTGTACAACAAAACACAAAATACAATACATATGAATTAAAACTCATAACTTAAACTTTATAAGCATAGCAGCATTCCATTTCCAAAACAACATAATACAAAATAGTACAAGATGGTGGCACCTGATCCTAAGGCCAGGAGGGCACCGGCAGTGCTGAAAAGATGCTCTATCAAGTGTGCCAAGAATGTCATGGCGCATAGCACAGGGCATCCGGGGGAGAGAATCCGCGGCCAGCCTCCCCAAAGGCCCAGTGGAACAATACAGTTTTACAGGCCCTGCGGAATTTGCCAAGGCCCCACAGGGCCCACGCGTCCGATGGAAGCGTGTTCCACCAGGCAGGGGCCAGGGCCGTAACAGCCCTGGCCCGGGTGGAGACCAGCCGCAACATGGAGGGGCCGGGGATCGTTAGTAAATTGACCTCTGCCAATCGCTACCTCATGCTACCTCCAGATAGCCAGAGCCTCTACCTCCTCCTCTTGCTACTCCTGGCAAGGGGCAAGTGAGTTGTCCAGGCCAGATAAAACCTTGTAGCAGGCTAGATGTGGCCTGTGAGGCATCGTTTGGAGACCACTGTTCTATTGGCTCCTGGTAGCCTCATCAGCTGAGCTTAAGATAATCTGAGATTGGTTATCTCTATGGTTTCTAGACTTGGCCTGAAAATTAACTGAGAGAGGTCTAAACTTTGGCCTTTCCCAACAAATTTAAATAAAACAGTACTAGCACTTTAGCTCTCAGTCACAAATTTCAGCATCAAAAATACTCTGCTATGGCATTGACAATCATTGTGCCTTTTGCCTGCTGAAGCTGCAGCCTCTCTACAGAATTAGCTTTTGAGGGCACATCAACCCCAAATTTGCTCTCAGAATTCTAATTTATCTGTCCCTAGATACAGTTTGAGATTGAGGTTCTGGTGGCCAGAAGAAACCAATTCAATGAAGGACATGTATTTTGGAATTCAGTTAACTACAACTACCCTAACCACTGAATACTTGCTCATGGGTTGGGAACACATTTGGACAGGCATCCATTCCAGGTCCTACCCACCAACCCACCCGGCAAAGATCTACCCTACATATTAATATCTTGGAACACTGAGCGATGCTACTGCAGTATGACCCAATTCAGTTTCCTATTTCTCTGACTGGGTAAGTGGAACAACAAGAAATTAGGCAACAGGATTCCCCTTAAAAAAGAAGCACTTATATAAAGTGAGAGGCTGAATGCTATTTCATTCCATTAACTGCTTTAAATTTATTCAAATTTGCAGCATCTCATCTTGTATTTGTAAAGGATGCCCTTGTCACATTGGCTCTAGCTAATAAGATGCAGAACCTTCTCCAGCCCATACCATAATAAAGCAAAACTACTACAGCAGGAGTTGTTTTAGTCTTGGTGACAGAGGCCAGCCCTCCTGCTCAGTAGAGTATCTTGGTTCATTGTCACGGTACTTGTGCAGTCTTCTTTGCAGGAGCAGGTCAACCACAGAAGGAGTGGATGCTCCTTTTCTCCTCTCTCATGTAGTTTCCCCACCTTTTATAGCATGAAAAAGAGGCAAGAGGGGCACCTTTCCTTCGTCTCTTTCTGCTGCCACAGAGAGGTCATCTTCAGTGAAGCTCTTTTTGAGGAAATTAAAAAAACAGATTTTTTGCTTCAGTTATTTATTTTTCAGGCTTTTCAGCCCCATTGCTTATCAAGGATAACTGTCCTTTTTAGGATAATTCTGTTTTAGACATATCAGCACCAAAATTTCTGGGATGTTCCTGCAGGGGCGCATTTTTGGATGTATCGGCACCAAAATTTCAGGGTATCATCTGGAAACTGCCTTGATGGGACTCCCCAAGTTTGGTGCAGTCTGGTTTAGGGGGTCCAAAATTATGGACCCTCAAAGGGGGTGTCCCATCCCCCATTCTTTGCTAAGGAGATGGGGGCTACCCTTTTGAGGGTCCATAACTTTGAACCCCCTGAACCAAACTGCACCAAACTTGGGGGATGACAGTCTCCAGATGATACCCAGAAATGTTGGTGCTGATATGTCCAAAAATGCACCCCCTGCAGGAACATCCCAGAAATTTGCCCAAGAATCCTTGTTCTGCATTGAGTTTTCTGCATTGCTGTCAATGGGGGTTGCAGGCTGGGGGGAGCACATATCTGAAGGCACAATCTCAAAACTGTCATGATCTCATCAGGAGACTGCCCTAATGATACCCCCCATGTTTGGTGCAGTTTGGTTCAGGGGGGCCAAAGTTATGGACCCTCAAATCTGTACCCCCTTCTATTAGCTCCCATTGGAAACAATGGGGGATGGGGGCACCCCCTCTGGGAGTCCATAACTTTGGACCCCCTGAACCAAACTGCACCAAACTTGGGGGATGCCATCATGACAGTCTCCAGATGATACCCAGAAATGTTGGTGCTGATATGTCCAAAAATGCACCCCCTGCAGGAACATCCCAGAAATTTGCCCAAGAATCCTTGTTCTGCATTGAGTTTTCTGCATTGCTGTCAATGGGGGTTGCAGGCTGGGGGGAGCACATATCTGAAGGCACAATCTCAAAACTGTCATGATCTCATCAGGAGACTGCCCTAATGATACCCCCCATGTTTGGTGCAGTTTGGTTCAGGGGGGCCAAAGTTATGGACCCTCAAATCTGTACCCCCTTCTATTAGCTCCCATTGGAAACAATGGGGGATGGGGGCACCCCCTTTGGGACTCCATAACTTTGGACTCCCTAAACCAAACCTCACCAAACTTGGGGGATAGCATAAGGACAGTCTCCTGATGATATGCTGAAATTGTGGTGCCGCAAGCCTAAAAACTGCGCTCCCTGCAGGTCAAAAATGAAAAACCACTAAAAATACCCCAAAACAAAACCTGCATTTTGATGCCCCCCACAAGGGGATGCCCTGGGCAGCAGCCCACCTTGCCCAATGGGCATTATGCCCCTGTAGCCCAGAGAAACCTTTCTCTGGTTTGGTGTCTGAACGTCATCCCAGACCAGACTTCTCCAAAGTCCTGAGAGACAGGCTCACACTTCATTGATTCCAACAGCTATGAAACCACTTCAAATGTCTTCAGATCCAACCTCTGTTCCAGTAGTCACAAATTCTGAACCCGCCTGCTCTGAATCACGACACCTTGAATCCACCTCCAAACAAAGTTTGTCAAAAGCATCATGATAAGGCATCAATGCTGCTTTAATAAACTGACTTTGATTATGTCTCATCCTCATTTCCAGGATACATTCCATAAATGACTTCTCTAGATTCTGTTAAAGAACTCCTTACCACAGCAAGATGCCATCAACCATCTGGGCCCTCATCCATGTCTGTATGCTTGAACCCAAGATCATAGTTTTTGCTCTGCTACAGTTATGCACCCATCTCATCTGACTGCCCCGCCACAACACTCAGCTCCTATGAACATCAGTCTTCTCTGAGGTCTCCTTTTAAAGATACCCATCATTGCACTGGCTTTATCCTTATGGAGATGGTGAGAACCAGAATGGAGACTTATCAGTCCTGGAATCCTTATGTCTTTCGCCACTCATGTTCATCCAATTCTATTCACCATAGGCCCGTCAAGCATCAATGATCGGCTTCTCTGGAGCATGATCTAATCTTCCCACCAAATCTAGAATCAGACCCTCTCCATTACCAAGATACCAAAGGACTACAGTCAGCCTTATTTTACTGAGTCAGAACCAGAATATTTATTTATTAGACTTCTGCCCTGCCTTTCCCAACCAAAGTTGGGCTGAAGGCAGCTAACAACCAATAAAATACAATTTAAATAAACGATGTAAAATCAAAATTTAAAATAGTTTAATCATTCTTTGAAAGCATCTCCTAAGGACATGATGAGGGAAAATCCACCACTTATTTCCCCAGAGAAGACTACTGCCTTTGTGATGGAAAGCTTAATACTTAGAGAGGGAAATCCTCTGTGCTCGCTACCTGCAACTAACCCTGTCTTTACAATAATACACCCAGGTGGCATGAGGTCCATTGCTTTTCCCATAATGGATGGCCTTGTAGAGGTGACAACTGGGCTTTGGCCTAGATCTGCATTTTTTTCCTCCTGCTGCCAGGAATATAGGAAACTTATACAGAACCAAGCAGGAACAATGTCCTTTTCTTTTTCACTATCCCACTGATAGTTCTGTGATGGTGAATTCCATCCAAGGTGTAACCCCTGGCAACCCATTTCCCTGAAACTGTACTCCCATATCAGCAAAATGTTTGTAATTATTCTGTTCCATAGAAAGATGATAGTAGGGTTGTATATTCCTCTGCCACAGAACAAACCATGCCAGACTTTCTTTGTTGTAGAATGCTCTGCCAGGGTCCTAGTGCCTACGTAGCTCTGCTCCCCCCCATCCACTTGAAAGTTTGAAAGTAAAAATACATTTTGGCATGAATGCTCTTGTATAAAATACCATGTTCAATAATGCTCAGAATAGTGGTTTTGACAAAGGCAGCGTGTAAAAATGAATGATAATCCTCATATTCACTTGTGACTATATTCTAATGCTTAAAAATACAATTGTCTCAACTGCTGCACCTCAACCGACCAAATTATCATCTTTCTCTGTGGAACAGGAGTATAATACAGTTGCTATTATTTCAAATATATATGTTGTAACTACAAATAAATGGTCCAATAGTGGGATTAAAGGCAATGGAATAATAAAATGAACAAACAGTGCACATAAATTTACACTCTGACATAATTATCTGGTCAACTATTGGGATTAGTATAGCCACACTGAACTGTGATATGCTGAATATGGGATGTTCTCCTGTGGTATGCAATTATAGAACACATGCACACCATATATTTTTCAGAACAAAACACAACAAAAGTGCAACACTACTGTAAACTAAATGCACGTATGTTATTGCCAAAAAAATGACAGATGGCTAAATTTTATTCTTCTTCAGTAATGACTAAGATCAAGCTACTCATAGTACACATTCAGCTTCTTAGTCATTGAAAGAAAAAACACATTGTGGTTGATCCTTCAGATCCACTCCTCTAACAGCAGCACTTTCCTCTAAGACAAGGAGACCTAAGTCTATGCATAAGGTTGTTCCACCAAGAGAAGAGTTGTTTACCTCAGCAAAAAGTAAATGTTTCAACAGGATTTATCTCATACAGATTGAGGCCATCATCAGCCAAATAACCTGCAACTTGGCCAATAGGAGACTCTCCCATGCACATTAGAAAAACACCTGAACTATATATAGGACATGAAAAGCATGTTCCATGTAATGAGACCCTACACACCTTTAAAAGGCTACATTCCATCCAATGATCCTTAAGTTATCACACAAACAGCCAGATGGTCATAACTTATTCCACACAATGATCGCTTGTATGAAGCTTTGACTTGACACTTGTAGACTTCTGCAGATTTGCAGTCCTTCACAGGTAAACTAAGCACTTGGAGGCTCAACACATGGAGAAGAATATTCTTGCCTGATGCTCTCACAATGTTAGGGACAAAGACAAGTACAAATAGGAAACCATGGGATTGAGCTCTTGTCCAATTTTTATTATCCTCCATCCAAAAAGCTGCCTTAGGGCAATGATCCTCCTTCCATTTTGTCTACACACCACCACCACACGGTAGGTTAGGCTATGAGACAGGTAAGCTACAAGACACTGGAGACTGGACTCCTAGCTCCTCGTTTGACACTTTAATAACTACCTTACAAAATTGCCTCCATTAGCCACTTTAAAACAGAACTAGAATCATGATGTCACGATCTGTAAATCAAGATTCAAACCATTATGTTTAAATCATGCTGAGTACCCAGCTAGTGGTACAATTGCACAATGGTGATCCTTTACTCAGAGTTACCTGCATGGCATGTTGTCTGGTTATTGCCATGCAGCTTTTTTTTAATGCACCAGAACGCTCATCTCTATTTACTCTAATTTCTTTGTTTGTTTGCAAAAAAGATTGGTCACCACAGTGCAAAGGGAAATGAGCCGTCTCCCAGGGCCCGCAAACACCCTGCCGGCTCCATTCCGAGTCGCCTTGGAATATGAGAAACATGACCCAGTTCCTGTCCGGTTTGCAAAGCCGGTCCGATAGGAGATGTATTGACTCTATAAAGGAAAACACAGCTCGCAGTTCGCATCCTGCGAACGACAGGATGTTTTAGAGGACACATGATTTATATAGTCACCATGAATCGGAAGCGATGTGATGGCTCTTAACCAACTCATAGTATTTCACCAAATGCGGTTTGTCCCATAGTCAGTCCGGATAATTGTTTGACTCCCCTCCCTAAGAACCTTACTACCTCCAAGGTACTTTCCTCTCTTAGCCCAGCTTTGGTGTAGCGGCTCAATCTTAAAATGCCGGCGACTCAAAATTGCCGGCTAGGAACGCTGCCTCCAGCGTCCTCCATTGCTTCTTATTAAGCAGAGTCTCGAACATTTCAACGAGATCTTTATATGCCCCGCCCTTGCGGAGAGCGCGCGCCTGTAAGAGATCATCAGCCCCAGCGGAAAATGGCTGACGAGTGATCACGTGACAGTGGCTGAGTTGCTTCCGCGATGGAGACAGTAGAGCTTTTCGCCGAAGGGGAAACGGTCCATATAGAGGTGGGTGGAAAACAGTTCCCCTGCTTGGGGTGCTCTCGTGGCTTTTCTTCACACGGAACCCTGGTGCTGATGCCCCACTCCTGCCGGTTGGTTTGTGTCTTTGGCTGCAGACTGTTTGCTAACAAGTCCCAGTAATGAATGTGTTGGTCAGGTTTCGTTTCCCTCTTTTAGGGAAGAGGGTTCCTAGCTGTGGGTTGTAAAATTCCAGGATGGTTGGGGGTGAAGCCTTGGGAGGATGGGATTTAGAGAGCGGAGGGAGCTCAGTGGAACTCCATGGAGTCCACCCGCTGAAACTGCCATTTCCTCCAGAGAGTCCTTTACACTTTCATTTATTTTTTTAAATATGCAGTCCAATGATGTGCTATATAAAGAAACATCAAATAACTACAGATATGACTCAGATTCAAATAGGAAAAATAGTTGTTGGAGAACGCTGACGTGTCACCCAAAATATCGTTGTGTGTCACCTTTGACACACGTGTCACATTCTCCATCACTGTTCCTCTATAAACTTTTGAGAGTCAGAGCTCAGTTAATTGGAATAAATGTTTTTAACCTTTAAGGTGCCAATGAGTTTGGGTTTAATTCTGGATTAAGTGTGTCCCTACCCAGTCCTGTCCAGATATGCCTTGACCAGTTCTCAGTGCATTGTTGTCTTTGTATTTCTTGTTAAACAGACTTACTAAAGCCCACAGGTCCACGTTTAGCTGATGATAAATTTTATTAGTACTTGAAATGCTTACAAAAAGCAAAGAAAAAAGATCAGAAATTATAAGAAGGTATACTTAACATCAGGACTCCCAATTTCATCTACATCAAGGGTGAACAGTAACAAATACTCTTTGCTCTTTAACCACAAACTTAAATTTCCAACCTAGTAGCCACCACTGATCATTAAAATACTTTAATCTGTTAAATCTTACAATGACAATCCACTAATCTTCAAAACCACTAAGCATCAATTTACCTTTTTTCTGTTTTACCCAAGTAATCCATCAACGATTTCCAATTGTCCAAAATTTTTACTAAACGTCTTTCTTTAAGTAATGAAGTAACTCCAAAACCTTCAGTCACCATTCTTCTATTGCAGGTATATCTGAAAATTTCCATTTTTTGTGCATATAGTATTCTTGTCCACAAATCCAGTTCACTAAAATAGACTGAAACCTCAGATAAGCATGTGCTAAATGCATGAAGTTGCTTTCTGATGTAAGACTGTTGGTCAGTCTGTCTCTATGCTGCCTTCTGTGGAAACATGCTTCAAAGTCTTAAGCAGGAATCTTTTCTGCACTGCTACCAGAGAACCTTTAAGTGCAATGACAGGAAGCAAACCTGATTTTTTTGCCTGCAAGATGCAAACATTTCTATTTGAAGCACGGTAGATTGTTTGGGAATAACAGCATACCTATCTCAGCCTAGTTGACAGAGTACTTTATATTAATGGTTTAATCCATACTTCCTTATTCAGTATAAGAGATGTTAGAGAAACACCTCATTTTCTTTGGTCTAGGTAGGAGCAAGCAGAGAGGAATAGCAATATCTAAGTCATCACTAAAGTAGCAGCACAAAAGTAAAATACTTTCCTGATGAAATTAATGACTGTAATTCTGATGGTCAAATTGTGTAATTACTTTGACCTGTCTGTTCTTTCTGTTAATGTGTTTTTCTTTGTTGTGATGACAATATGTACCATATATTATAAAATCAGAGGGTTGTACCTTTTTAAAACAGTGATTTATCAGGATCCTATCATACCTGAAAAACATAGGGTTTGCAACTCAGGATGCTTCATTGTCTCAGGGATCAGCACAATCATTTTCCCCAGGTTTGTCCCTATATGCTCTTAAACATGCTATTGCAGGACCTAATCAGATATTGTCTTTGGTTCATCCACTTGCTCATCCTCCTTCATTCTCAGCTTTCAATATATGCTATCACTTGCCTGTATTGGACAAGCAACCCCTAGACAAAATAATAAATAAATCTGACTTTAAAAATAACAATAGCTAGAGGCCAGTATGAAAATATTTGAATCTTCTGAGGCATTCTATCATTGATATGAAAGTTCCTATTCTCCTATAGAAGAGAAAACCC
The DNA here is from genome assembly GCF_021028975.2 of Sphaerodactylus townsendi. Taxonomy (NCBI): domain Eukaryota; kingdom Metazoa; phylum Chordata; class Lepidosauria; order Squamata; family Sphaerodactylidae; genus Sphaerodactylus; species Sphaerodactylus townsendi. The sequence continues at coordinate 121,400,511 of NC_059425.1, read as the reverse complement.
AAGTTGAAAGTGCCAAATTAGGATCCATTAAGTTCAATATCAGAATGTGAGAAGAGTTCTGTTGGATCAGACCAGGGGTCCATCTAGTTCAGCATCCAGTCTCACACAGGGACTGACAACAAGGCATAGAGGTGGGAGGCCTTCCACTGATGTTGCCGCCTGGCACTGGTGGTCATAGGTTTACTGCCTCTGCATGTGGACACAATGGCTTGTAGCCACTGACACCTATTCTCTAGAAAAGATTATTTCAACTTTCTCAGTTGATTAAGGTTCTATCTCTAAAGATAACTGTCACTGGCTGGCTGCCAGGAAAGCCAAGGAGGCGGGCTGAAGTTAACAAACAGAGGCAGAGGTAAGGACAGAAGACTGACCATGACAATCACCTTTGCAGGAATTAATTACTTCAACTGAACCTTTATGTGATCTGTGTAGTTCTCTAACTGGATCTACTGATTGTGTTTTACTGTAAGCTTTCTTTGATTAGATCTACTCTACATTAATCTTGTTTTGCGTAACTAATATACAACTGAGAGTGGTCCCCACTATCTGTAGTCTGATTACTCTTTTGATTGGCTCTTATTTTAAAGTGGCCTTTCCTTATAACTCTCCCTCCTGCCATATCTCTGTTTGTTGCTTTGTATGTCTAACAGGAGGACACTTTAAGTGCCTGACGAAATGAGCTCTGACTCATGAATGCTTATTCTGGAATGAATTTTATTTTCACTGGATTTCTGTTTAATTTCTAAAGACAGGAAAAAGAACTTTTAAAAAAATCAAATACATGTGTTATCTAAGAAACTTCTTAGGAGATGCAAGCAAAGGCGTACCAGGCCTAAATGGCGCCCGGGGGCATGACCGACTCTCCATGCCCCCCCTGGCTCCCCGCGCCCCACTTATGAGAGCCAGCAAGGAGGGCGAGCCACAGGTGCGCCCACTGCTGAACCCCGCCCTCCCTGCAGAGCAGCTCCTGCCCTCCCTCCTGCCAGGCTTGGGGAGGGCAGGAGCTGCTCTGCAGGGAGCCCAGGGGGTGGGGCACTGGCCCTGGCGGGCACTGTGGCAGCAGGCCAGCTCCTACCCTCCCCAGCCTCCAGGGGTGGGTGGGCCGGAACTGATCTGTGGCTGTGACGAACAACTCGGCCGGCAAGCAGCACCCCAGCACAGGGGGAGTTGTCACACTGTGGAAGAGGCCAGGCGCAGAGACTCGGCAAGCACCCCCTCATGTGACGAAACAGTATGCACTGCATGTCCTCATGGGTGGTACACCCCTGGCTGCAAGCCAGTGCTAGAGAAATACAAGAATCTATTAAATTATAGCAAAGTTTACTAAAATGGAACATCTAGCCTCCTTGGACTTAGAGCAGACAAGCTAGAGGTGATGGTGGATGCTTTGATCTTCCATATCACCACAGACACGACTACAAGTATGAATGTCAAGCAGCTGCAGTGTAGAGGTGGAAGCTTGGTACATTCGTGTGTGTGTTTAATAGTATAGTTGTGTGAGAAGAATATATTTGCAAGGCAGATGCCATCTGCTGGGCTGAAAGGGAGCCTTTAAGTGCCTTCTTTAAAATGACCATCATAAACTTTTTTTCCAGGAACAACTAGTCATGGTGGAACTGTCAGGAATAATTGATTCAGATTTTCTTGAGAAATGTGAAAACAGATGCAAGATTTTGGTGAGTGTGATAAATATAACCCAGAACTTTTCTGTTCTTGAGAACTATTACAATCTGTCTGATTTAAAAACGTGCGACAATCAGTGGACATGGTTCTGATGATGAAGGGCCTTTGTCTTGGTTGCAGGAAACATGCCTGCCCTGGGTCTGAAGAGCATATATTTATGTTTAGCTATGTGTACACCTGTTAGGATCATAGAATCATAGAGTTGGAAAAGACCACAAGGGCCAGTAAGTCCTGCTCCCTGCCATGCAGGAACACACAATGAAGGCACTCCTGACATATGATCATCCAGCCTCTGTTTAAAAACCTCTAAAGAAGGAGACTCCACCACTCTCTGAGGCAGTGAAGTCCACTGTCAAACAGCCCTGACAGAAAGTTCTTCCTAATGTTTAGGTGGAATCTCTTTTCCTGCACCTTTAATCCATTACTCTGTGTCCTAGTATCTGAGGCAGCACAAAACAAGCTTGTTCCCTTTTTGACATGACATCCCTTCAAATATTTAAACATCGCTTTTCCAGACTAAACATCCCCAGCTCCCTCTCTTGATAGGGCTTGGATTCCAGACCTTTTATCATTTTGGTTTCCCTCCTCTGGACACGTTCCAGCTTGTCAATATCCTTCTTAAATTGCAGTGCCCAGATCTGAATACAGTACTACTGTAGGTAAGGTCTGCCCAATGCAGAATAGAGTGGTACAATTACTTACCTCCATCTAGACACTATACTCTTATTGATGCATCCCAGAATTACATTGGCTTTCTTGGCTGCCATATCACACTGCTGACTCATGTTCAGTTTGTGGTCTACTAAGACTCTCAGATCCCTTTCACATGTCAAGCCAGGTGTCACCCATCCTATATCTGTGCATTTTTTTTCAGCCCAGGTGTAGAATCTTACATTTATCTCTGTTGAAATTCATTTTGTTAGTTTTGGCCCAGCTCTCTAATCTGTCCAGATCATTTTAAATCCTGCCCCTATCCTCCAGAGTATTAGCTACTCCTCCTAATTTGGTATAATCTGCAAATTTGATTAGCATGCCCTCTATTTCATTATCCAAGTAATTGGTAAAAATATTGAATAGCACTGGGTCCAGGACAGAACCCTGTGGCACTCCACTACTCTCCAAGATGAAGATGAGCCATTGATGAGCACTCTTTGTGTTCGGCCAGTCAGCCAATTAAAAATCCATATAATAGTTGCATTGTCTCAGTGGCATAGTGCCCACGGGTGGTGGGGGGGGGCATGATGCCCCAGGCAGAGCAGTGGCAGAGACATGGTCAGACTATCAAAGGGGCAGGGTGGGGGGTTCCGGGATGGGAGATGCTGTGGCAGGGGTGCAGGGCATGTGCGCACCCTGGCCGCGGTTTCCCCTCGCTCCGCCCCTGCGTTGTCTAGTCCACATCTTTCCAGCTTACTTGTAAGAATTTCATGGGGCACCTTGTCAAAGGCCTTACTAAAATCAAGGTATGTTGCATTCATATCATTTCCTTCATGTACCAAGTTTGTCACTCTATTAAAAAAAAGAGAGAAGATTCGTCTGGCATTACTTGTTTTTGAGAACCCATGTTGATTTTCAGTTATCACATTATTCCCCTCCAAGTGCTTACAGACTGTCTCCTTAATGATCTGCTCTAGAATCTTTCCTGGTATTGATGTCAGGCTGACTGGGCGGTAGTTGTTTGGTTATTTTTTCCCCTTTTTGAAGATGGGGACAACATTAGCTCTGCTCCAGTCCGCTGGGACTTCTCCTGTTCTCCAGGAGTTTTCAAAGATCATAGCAAGTGGTTCTGAGATTACTTCTGCCAGTTCTTTTAATGTCCTGGGATGTAGCTCCTTGAGATTTGAATTCATTTAAAGTATTCAGGTCTTCCTGTACTAGATCTTTATTTATTCTATGCTGAATTTCCCATACTGTATCTTCTGATCCATTTCCCTTGAGATTTGAATTCATTTAAAGTATTCAGGTCTTCTTGTACTAGATCTTTATTTATTCTATGCTGAATTTCCCATAATGTATCTTCTGATCCATTTCCCTCCAGTTGAGCACTGTTTTTCTTTTGGGAAAAAACTAAGGCAAAGAAGGTGTTGAGTAGTTCTGCCTTTCCCCTGTTAGAATTTCACCATCTTCTCCACGCAGTGACCCTATCATGTCCTTTTTCTTCCTTTTGCTACTGGCATAACCAAAAAAAGCCCTTTTTATTGTTTTTAACGTCTCTTGCAAGTCTGAGCTCATTGTGAGCTTTAGCTTTTTTGACTTTCTCCCTACATCTCTAGGCTATTTGTTTGAATTCCTCTTTAGTCATTTCCCCCCTTTTCCATTTCTTGTACATGTTCCTTTTATATCTTAGCTCACTTGAGAGTTCTTTAGACATCCATCCTGGTTTTTTTAGACAACTCCCATTTTTTTATCTTCATTGGAACTGTTTGAAAGATCTCACTTTTAAGAATTTCCCATCCACTTTGTACTCCCTTCTCTTTTAGTATTCTTAACCGTGGAAACACGCCCAGTAGTTTCTTAAGTTTACTGAAATCAGCTTTCTTAAAGTCTAGAATGCATGTCCAAATAGACTTGGCATCCCCTTTCCATTGTATAACAAACTCCAGGAAAACATGGTTACTCCTACCTAAGGACCCTACCACTTCTACCTCATTAATCAAGTTATTGTTGTTGGTTAGGAGCAGATCTAAAATAGCCAACTCATTGTTTGTTTATTTATTATTGAGTTTTATATACACAACATAACTTCATAACAAAATACACGCAGAACAGATGGAGCAAACAACAAATACAGAATATAATAAACAACACAGGCTCCATTAACTATAAAAAACATTAAAATACAGTGGTCAATACAATAAAGCGGCGTCCAGCGATAAAACCCTTATTAAAACCCTCCCAAGGACAAGGCAGATTCCTGAAGTTGTCTGAAAGCAGGTGAGTAAATTGTTGTACCTAGTAGTCTTGGCAGAGTTGGACTCCCATTAGATATCTGGAGAATTGAAATCTTCCATTACTACTATTTCTCTTCTTTGTGAAAGTTTGGTCCTCTTCTCTAGAAAGGCTTCATCCAACTCTTCAGTCTGTCTTGGGGATCTGTAATAGATCCCCACAATGAGATCATTGTTATTTTTCTCCCCCTTAATTTTTACCCAGATGCTCTCGACCTGGTTTCCAGGATTTAAGGCATGGAGCTGCTCACAGGTGAAATAATCCCTGACATATAGTGCTACTCCGCTACCTTTCCTAGTTGATCTGTTTCTCTGGAATAGGTTGTACCCCTCAATTATTACTTTCCAGTCATGAGATTCATTCCACCAGGTTTCAGTGATGCTTATTATATCATATTTATTATGCCGTGTTAAGAGTTTATTACCCATGCTTTGTGCATTAGTGTAGAGACATCTAACGCTCATGCCCTGTAAGGGCTTATTTAAGATTTTATTAACCTCACTGCTGGGTTTTTGAACTATTCACTCAGTTCTCTCTATAACCTGCAACCTATTCTCTCTAGTACTAAGTGAACTCCTTCCCACTTCCCATTGTCTCCCTCCCCCACTTCACTCAGTTTAAAGCCCTCCAGAAAAGGTTTGTCAATCTCCTAGCAAAAATGCTCTTCCGTACAGCCATGAGGTATAATCCATGCCTTGCCAGTAGTCCCTCTTCATGGAACTGCAGATGATAGTCCAAGAAGCCAAAGCGTTCCTGGCGGCACCACCTGCGAAGCCAGTTATTCACCTCCACTATTCTTCTTTCCCGCCTGGGCCCTTGTGCTTCAACTGGAAGTAGAGATGAAATGACAACCTGTGCATCCAGTTCCTTCAGCTTCCTTCTCTCAAAATCCTTTTGTGAAAGCAACGTCTAGCAGTGTCATTTGTTTCAACGTGGATTAAAAGGAAGCGATGATGGTCAGTGGGCTTGACCAGTCTTCTCAGCCTCTCTGTGGCGCCCTTCCCCTGGCCTCCTGGCAGCTGTGGAAGGCGGCTGGCGACCTTGGGGAGCCGCGTCAGCCCCTCATCCGAGGCCCACCCTGCGTCTGGTTGTCGGCTGTGGGAGGGGGTCCCATCAGGTCTGGGGAGGGGCTCTAGGCCCGACCCCGGACAAAGGTTTATTATTTTCAGTATGCTTAAACCAGTCTTCAAATACAAAACTTGCTTGGAAATAATTAACACCAAGCTTCTTTCTAGTAAATAGATCTGTTTTTGGAAATGCAGACCACCTGACTTCAAGGTAACATTCCATTGTTCTTGGTCTCTCCTTTTTTGCAGGGAATAGATACAGAGAGGCCCATTTTGCAAGTAGACAGATATGTCTTTGCTGGGGAGTATGAAGGTAAGAGTAATGTTTTGGGTTTGATACAATTCTGAGTTTCATTGTATTCAAAGAAACATGAGAGTAGTTCAGTAAAACCATTTTTGTTACTGGTAATCTTTAATTGTATTCTATGACAAATCTTCCCAATGCTATGATGTTATAATGTTGATGCTTTGTTGCTGTAACTCCGAGGTTGGAATGTTATATTTATTCTAGTTAGAATGCTGTGTCATAATGTTATGTTATTCATTCCATGTTTATTGATGTTAGGTTTTTGTTAGTTGTTTTTGAATGTTATGATATTGTTATTGTCATTTTGCAGCTGTTGTTCACCACCCTGAGCCCTCCGGGGGAGGGTGGTATACAAATCTAATAAACCATAAGCCATCTAATAAACCATAAAACAAAACAAATACATCTAAAATATAAAAAACTTAAATATCTAAAAGCAGACAGCTTCAGCTTTCAATGCTAAACTTTAATTCTGGTACAAATTGAAGCTAAGAGTTTCAAAAGCATTTTGCACTATGCATTGGGGCCAATGAGTCAAAGAAAAAAATTAAATTCCTCTGAAGTAGCAAAGGTCCTTGCTTGATCCAAAACAATTATTTGGATCATGGCCAGTGCTCCTTGACTTCATAACTTTAAAGAAGAAGAAGAAAAGGAAGAAGAAGAGGAAGAGGAGGAGGAGGAGGAGGAGGAGTAGTTTGGATTTATATCCCCCCTTTCTCTCCTGCAGGAGACTCAAAGGGGCTTACAATCTCCTTTCCCTTCCCCCCTCACAACAAACACCCTGTGAGGTAGGTGGGGCTGAGAGAGCTCTGAGAAGCTGTGACTAGCCCAAGGTCACCCAGCTGGCGTGTGTGGGAGTATACAGGCTAATCTGAATTCCCCAGATAAGCCTCCACAGCTCAGGTGGCAGAGCTGGGAATCAAACCCGGTTCCTCCAGATTAGATACACCAGCTCTTAACCTCCTATGCCACTGCTGCTCTTCCAGCTGCTTAACCTCCTACGCCAGCTGCTGCACCAGCTCCTACGCCACTGCTGAGGTTGATCTTCTTAAATTTTCATTTGATGTAGTAAATATAGGTCTTTTGACAATTAGATCATATAGAAAGAAGCTGTATCTTTCCAAAGTGTTCATTCTTGTCTCCAGATACCCTTGGAACCTGTGTGGTATTTGAAGAAAACAAAGATTGTGGTAAGTACGCACTATTTGTGTCTACATTTTTAGAGGGTTTGATATGGTTGCAAATGTGTTAGTTTCAGAGTAAGCTTACCATTTAAAATCATTCTGCAATAATTTTCTTTATAGCAGATGCAGAAGGAAACCAAAAATTAGAGCTAAAATACAAGTACCACACAATGAAGAAGCTGAATATGACCCGGACACTTCTGAGTGAGAAAAAGGAAGGAGAAGAAAACACAGGTGGTTCTCAAACTTTGTGAAATCATCCTCAGTCTAGAACCTCCGACTATACTTGTAGAACTCTTACATTCCATGTATTTCTCTCCCATCCTATTCTGTCAGAGCCCTTTCATCCCTCCCCACACAGTGACTTGCAAGTTTGCTCTGTGTCAGTAATCCTAATGGGATTCAGTTCTATATCTTATAATGTTTTGAGTCCCGAATGCTTATTGCCCTATTACCAGTACTGCCTAACGCCACCATGGGCTTCCTATATTACCCAGATTCAAAATATGTGTTTAATATTGTAATTTCGTATTTGTACACGCATTCATATGTGTGCCAATATAGGACTCACTTCTTACATCTGAGGAAGAGGGATATAGTTCACAAAACCTCATATTACAGCAGATCTTTAGTAAGTAAATCAGTAAGAAATCTGTTCAAGTTTACCCTTGTATCTTTAGCTAACCCAAAAGCAGCATCAAATTTATCATGTAGTGGTCCTGATGAGAAGTAATGGGATCATTAGGATTGATTTTGCTACATATTTGCTAAAAAGATTATGTCATTTGTGATATAACATGATGCTTAAGTCTACAGTAGCAAAGTGGCATTTACAGAGGAATATTAGCTGTTTCATCAATACACAGTGGTTAAAATAGAATTGAATCTAATTGGGATGGGGAGGAGTTCTAAATTCTTCTGTTCCATGTGTGTAACCATTAAATCAGATTAACATTATATTACCATGCATGTAAGGGGGGCAGGGAGCATCCTTTTACTATTTTGATAGATCATGAGAAAGTATTAACTCCCCCACCTGCTTTGCTCATAATAACAAGAGTTTGCTGCTATACTATTATTAAATATTTCGAAGTTGCCAACAGAATAGTTATAAGAAATATGGGAAGGATTGGAAATGTGGAGAGAGAACTCAAAGCCTATCATTAATTGAAGAGAGGAGAATGGAGAAAAGTGTGGAAAAGAAAACAAAAAACTAAGAAAAGAGGAAATGTTTTATTTTCTACCACATAGTAACAGGGAAGATTTGACTGAAGAAACCAAAAGATGGAGCTGGCTAGAAGAAAGAAAAGGAAGAGGGAAAGAAACTGTTGGAAACAACTTTAGGAGGCTGCATCCTGGCAAAGACTGTAGCAGCCATGAGCTATGCTGATTAGTCTTGCCTTCCTCCAGTGCTGGCTTGGTTGATGAGATAAGAAGAATGTGCGAGCATTTGCTTCCTTGTAGTAACCTTTTCAGAAAGGTACCCTAAACAAAGCGGTGCAAAGGGGTTATCTACTGTGCTGATTACTGTGGTCTGTCGTCCCTGTGTGCCCCTAGTGGCTTCAGTGCAGAACTGCATTGAGAGGGTTTTTAAAATGTAAATATATTGAGTGACTACAGAATGGCACTGGCTTCTGGCTCCCTTCAGCTGACTTGAGCCCCCTGAATTTTGTCTCCCCAGACTCCCTGTCCCAGTGGCCTTGCCTATCACCAATACAATATACATGATTATTTTGGTCTTCACGTAATCACACATACCTTGTTTCAGAAAATCTGGAGCTGAAGTACACTGTTCTGCTTGCAGATGGAATAATGAAACAAACAGACCAAAAAGGACATGAGGATTCCTTTGTCACATCGCTTGTCCCCAAGACAGGATCCTCCATTTGTTAAACTTTATGAAGGCTGCAGGTTAATTCCTCCAGTTATATGTTTCATGTTGAGAGCAAGGAGCAAATATGCCTAATGCTAGAAATCCCAGTCTGATTCAGGCAATAGTTGCAATGGTACTTGTCATGATTGTGGTTGCCTTTTGATCATTATGCCATCTAGAATTTGAACCAATGTGTTCTTGGGTTGTCAGATTCACAACCACTGCTTGATGTATTTTTGATGGAAGATCATACGGACACTTCCATAGATAATGTTTTGGGTGAATTCATGTGGTTGGTGCTCTAGCCATGTTGATTCCAAATGTGGATGACAAGTTTCTTTTCATTTTTGTCCTTTTTGTATGGGACTAGGATGGTAATCACCTGCTATGTAGTTAACCTCCAAAGTTCATTGATTACTTTAGGTATGGCACCATTACAATATGTGGAGCTTTACAGAATAATGTGAGGGGAGAAAAAAGGCCAGTCAGTTCCCCAACGAGTGTGCAGTTTCAGTGTTGATATTGGGGAAAGGGATGGAGGGAACAAGGATTTAAGCTATGAATGTGAGTATATGATGGATCTTTTTGTTTTAAAACAGAATGTTGCCACTCACCTTTTTCATTCTATGGCAGGTGGGGGAGTGGAATGGCTGGAGCTTAAGGAAACAGATTTCTCATATAGCAGACCAAACACGATTTGCAATTTCTTGTATGAAAAAGAAGAGGAGATGGCTGAATCTCAAGACAAGCTGGCAGAAGAATCTGAGGAAGAAGCCAGTGACAAAGGAAATTGTGATGACAACTTTGAACCTGAAATGCATTCTAGCATTGAAATTGATGACTCTGCCCAAGTGATAGACAACACTGGCCCTGAAGCAGTGAACTCTTCTTCGTTGGATACACAGGATATTACTTTAGATGATTCTCCATGTTGATACAAAGTCTGTAAAAATGGCCACTAATAGAGATAATTAATAGAATGTATGTTTCAGAGGCATCTCTCCGACTTTTTCTGTACATAGTTAACTGGAAAATTGAATCCTAAACTTACATGGCAGTTTAGGATCATAGTCTTGAAACTATGCACCTAATATTTGTCTTTTCTTTCTACAAGCAGCCACCACTGCCTGACTATATGGCAACACCAACCATTTTTAACATTTAAGTGCGTTTTTAAAGCATTTTGCACAGGCAGAAGTTAGTCATTTGCTAACCTACTAGGGTTTTCTGGAGTACAGCTTTGTTTTTATATGACATGTTACTTCCTCAATTGCAAAGAACAGAAGATTGATGAAGAACTAATGTTAATCCACTCTTGATTCTTTTATGTACATAAATGAGTTTGCAGAAGATTGGCTGCTTGTTCGTAAAATACATTTTTGCTATTCTCAGATATTTAATTTTATTAATTGAGTGTATTTACATTCCACCCTTTCTCCAGGGAGCTCAGGGCTGCAGGAATGTTCTTTCTCCTCCATTTTATCCTTCCAGTACCCCTAAGGGACTGGCCCAAGGTCACCCAGTGATCTTCATAGCTGTGTAAGCATGTGAACCTGGGTCTCCTGATTCTAGTCCACCACTCAGGAGCTTGCACAGCTTGCCGTCTAAACTGTGGGGCAAAAGAGACAAGGAAGAAAAAAAAGCAGGGGAGGCAGCAATAACAACCTCTTCAATCTAGTTAAGCCTGTTTTTGGATGACATTCTATGAAGGAAGGGGACTTCATGAGAAAAGGTGGGGTGGCAGACAGGAGGAGATGCCACCCTCTCCTCTCCTCTATCAACACAGACCAATCAGATTCAGACAGACTCAATGGAATGTTCAGGTGAAGAAAAAAATAACCTAAAGAGTTTAATTGTCCATAATTAACAGACAAACAGAGAATCTGGGTTTTGGAGGAAGAAGGGATAGGAGGTATCCTGACTAGACATAGAGTTCACTAGGGACTGTACTGTACGATTTTAGACATTGGATTGAATGCTGTCCTCGATAAAAAAATAGTGAATTGTAAAAGTAGTCCAGTTATTGTCTTCATGTCTGATGCACTGAAAGTGTACCAATGTTGCAATATTAAGTATGGCTCACCTTCCAGCTCTGGTAACTGCCAGCTATCAGACTACAATGGGAAGCCATTACAGGTCATGTCATGCTTATAAATGAAATAAACTATATGTGACACCTGTGTTGTTCTCAGCCATTATAACCTACTACAAACTATGCAGGATCCAGATAAAAGGGTCTTGATTTGTAGCTGATGAGGTGTTTGGTGCGGGGTTAAGGAAATTTATGTGTGTAAACAAGAAACACTATTTATTTGTTTTATATACCACCCCTCCTCCGAAGGGCTCTTTTATATACCGCCCCCGAAGAGATGAAGAAATTCACTTTATCTCATGTAATTAAAGTTAACAGTGGAGCTGATATGGTAAAATAACAAGGAGGTGTAGGTGGTGAACTGAGTTACAACTTTCCAGCCTACAGGACTTGTCATTGGCAAAATGGTATAAAACTGAATGTCAAATTTTTGTGATTGTACTGGCTCTCTATGTGTAATATGCCTTGAATTCCTTTAAGAAAGGCAGACTATAGCATAAATAAGGTAAGATAGCAAAGGACTGAATCAGGAGTTGTGATCGATGAGGTTAGGGAACGGCAGCTGTATGTGTTCGTCCCAACAACTCTACTGTCAGTGACACATTGTACTACTGTCAGTAAAGAATGTTTGCTGTAATTCTTTCAACTTTGTGGAATGGTCTTCAAAAGACTACATCCCTCCTAGATTTTTGGAAATCCTGCAAGGCTGTCCTGCTTATGAGGTGTTTGGGTTGAAGGTTTTTGTGCTAGTAAGCATTCTTTGCTAACTGTTCAGTTACTTTGAAGCATTCAGTGCAAACTTGGTTTTATTTCTTCTATTGTAAGCTTTCTAAATTGCATGGAAGGGTAGCGTAGAATTTTTTAATGAAAACGTTTTTTAAAATTTCATTTAAAGTTTATTTTTCTCACTAAGATTCAAGGTCAGCTACAAAATATAGAAGCAAAAGAAGTTGCATCCATCCTAGCATAACCGTACGCCACCTTCTTTTACAAATAGTTCTGCCTTGGGTATCAGCACCATGTTCTTTATTTAAGTATTTTGTAAGTTGGAAAGGTGCCCATTGTTCATATTTATCTATTGTTCTTTCCAATTATTTTAAAGAGTTCAGTGTTCATTTTAGTGTCAGTTTTGTTGACCATGACACTACCAAGGTAATGATAATAAGGGAAATAGAAAAATATATTACTGTATAGTACTGGGGCAATTATGACACACTGGTTTTAATTACAACATACTAGTGGAGAAATCTTTTGCCACTCACAGTCATATGCTAAAAACATTCATGAATAGAGAATAACTTATTTGTACCTCTTCTTCATATTGTGTCAAGCCAGAAGGCTGTATGCCACAATCGGTCTCATACTACTGCTACTGAAAAGAAAGCATCATAAACTCTGGTGCAGATTACTGTTTGTCTTTGTGTCTGCATGTAGACCCAGGCAAACTTCTTTGATCCTCTGAACAAATAGCTTGTGTTGCTGAAGATGACACGGCATGGAAAAGTAGGAATGTTGCATATTTAATACAAGCCATACAATCTATTACTGTTTTAAATTATTTTAATGCTGCCTTTCACCCAATCAACATCTCCAAGGCTATATAAAACATTGCAACATATAAAACATTCCAACAATTAAAAATAACGTTGAAATTTTAAAAAATCATTCAATAAAACACAAAAATAACGCTAAAATGAAGAATTGATACTGAAGCAAAATTTAAATCTTAGTTCCACTATACTCTCCTAGTGTACGGTTTATTCTCCATACCAGGGGCGTAACGAGGCAGCCCTGGGCAAACTGTAGCCCTGGGCAAAACCTGAGTTGGATGCCCCCCCACCCCCACCATGGGCGGCCACTCCACCACAACCTTTTTTTTTTGCACCAGGACATTGGTGCCTGCAGGGGGTGAAGTTTTTAGACATATCAGCACCAAAATTTCAGCATATCACCAGGAGACTGTCCTTATGCTACTCCCCAAGTTTGGTGAGGTTTGGTTCAAGGAGTTCAAAGTTATGGACTCCCAAAGGGGGTGCCCCATCCCTCATTGTTTCCAATGGGAGCTAATAGGAGATGGGGGCTACAGTTTTGAGGGTCCATAACTTTGGCCCCCCTGAACCAAACTGCACCAAACCTGGGGGGTATCATCAGGGCAGTCACCTGATGAGACCCTGAAAGTTTTGAGTCTGTGCCTTCAGAAATGTCCCCCCCCCCCCAGCCTGCAACCCCCATGGACAGCACAAAGATTCTTGGGCAAATTTCTGGGATGTTCCTGCAGGGGGCGCATTTTTGGATGTATCGACACCAAAATTTCAGGGTATCATCTGGAAACTGTCCTTATGGTACCCCCAAAGTTTGGTGCAGTTTGGTTTAGGGGGTCCAAAGTTATGGACCCTCAAAGCGGGTACCCCAACCCACATTCTTTGCTAAGGAGATGGGGGCTACCCTTTTGAGTCTTGAAGGCTTTTACCTTGAACATCTTGTTGAACCCCAAGGTGCTACTAGACTCTAATCGAGCTGCAACGGAGACGGTAGGATTTTCACAAGGATTCCAAAAGAAAAACTCTTCTGATCGTCCTTCAAGAATAGACAAACGACCCCCTTCTCTCCCCCTCCCCCTCACTTTTAACTGCACCTAACCTTCCTTCATGCTTTGTTTGCGCCTTGAGTGGGTGTCTAACCTCATCTCTTCCCCCTGGTGGCCATGAAACTGCATTGCATGGCAATGAACTGCACGGTGAGATAGCAGGAGCGTCTAAGTAAAAAAACAACCAATAGGCACAGCTTTAATGTAACTCTTATGGTAAAACACTGAGCTCTTCCCCGTGCTATTTGGCTGTGATTTCTCTACGAAAATGCCCGAAGCGACTTTCCGCCTTTAGTCAATGGGGGCTTTCAATCTCACACCGGAAGTTTGTGAGCGACTCGTCTCGATGGCACGAACTCAGCCCTTTTTTGTAAGTCGATAAAAGCTACCCAAACAACCTAAAGTTCCGGTTTCCATTTGACGGACTCCATATGCGGGATTCAAATTCTGTCAACTTTCCGAAATCTTTATACACCTTTTTGTATTGATTACTAAGAAGGAAAAGTTGTTATGTGTTATGTCTAAAGTGTTTGCCAACCCTTATTAATATATCTTCACTCAAGCCGCTGCGGATGTGACGACAAAAAGAACGGCATAATTATTCTCCTTCCGGGGCATATGCTTACTTGGCCCACGTGGATGCAGAAGAGTATTCTGCAAAGATGGACTCGCTGGACAGAGTGGTGTAAGTACGATGGAGGTATCACTTTGATGGGCTTTTTGTCGGGTCGCGTAGAAAGATTTGTGGTTCTTCCTGTAGGTTAGAAATCGGCTATATTCTCAATTTTTTCAGACTAGTCGTTGAAAGTAGAAGTTAGAGGGGTACCGGGTGTGGAATATGCTTTATTCGGTTGTGTTTCCAACCTTGTAAATGTTCTCAAGTGCACTTAAATGTTGAATCTCTTCTTAATTAAGAAAACAAATTGTGTTTTCAAGTGGTTTGCTTTTTATCAGTGACTGTTGATAAAATTTTCTCCTCCCTGACTTTAGATAAGTTTAAGTAGTAAGAGCCAATGATTTGTGTAATATCATTCCACATCGGAGACCAGATATAATCTGTATGGGACTTTTCCAGTGGGTTCCCACAGGGCACAGTCCTGTCCCCCATGCTCTTCGATCTTTTATGTACAACTGTTAGGCTCAATCATTCATAGTTTTGGCGGTTGCTGTGATCAATATGCAGATTATACACACCTACATGTAAGCTTATCCAAATATTCCAGTGATGCAGTAGTGGCCCTAAAATCACTGCTTGACTGCTGTGGTTAAATGGTGCTAAGAGTGAACAAATTGAAACTAAACCCTAGAAAGGCAGAAATAGTTGGTTGAGAAGATGGAGATCTTGAAAGGTGTTGTGGTCCACTGAAAGTACGGTTACCTCAATTGTTTATTGAATGTCCCATCTTGTTGATTGTTTTGGCTCAGGCTGTGTAATCCACCTTCAGGGAGAAAGGTGGACTATACATTACATAAGTACTACTAATGATGAGTTAATAATTCATACAGACTATTTTTTAAAAATGGGGAAATATGTTGCTCTTTGAAGCAGCTAAATCCTGAAGTATAACATTTTAGTTTCAGAATATTAAAGAACTACACATTAAATTGAGCTTATGAAAAGTATAAAATAATATCTGAGTCCCAAATATTTTGTGAAAGTAACTTTTTAAAACATTATTGTAGGAAGCCTAAAACAAAGAGGGCAAAAAGGTTTCTTGAAAATAGAGCACCGAAGCTCACAGAGAATACAAAGAATGCCATGTTCATAAAAGGTGGAAATGCAAGTTCAACAGTCACTGAGGCACTCAAGGACGTTGTAAGTATGTTTGGATTTCTTTGTGACATTTGAATTACTGAGCTACATAGAAAGAGACATGGAACACAATATGAAGAATAATTAGTGTGTACTGAATGAACAACCCCTCCCTTATGCTGCAATGAGTGGTGATTAATGTGTTCTATGCCTCCTGAACACTACTTGGAAGCTGAATAGGTGCTTATTAATCAAGCTGTGCTTTATCTGTATCTTATCTAAACTGGTTTCCCTAGTATTTTAGTAATCAACAAGAGTTTCACTATATAAAGACTCCTTTTTCTTTTTCTTTTTTGTAGTATGCTCTGAAAAAACCATTTGGAGTTTTATATAAAAAGTAAGTGATGTTTTCCACAGTCTTATGTTATTAGGCATGTTTAGGAATAGCTATAGATATTTTGTTTCTCCAGATTAAGTACAATTATTTGGATCACTCATGTTATCAAACAAGTAGAATGTTACTTACAACAGAGGGAGTATACTAAACTTCAGGTATCTTTGATTAGAAATATTATTCTGATCTGTTCAGATCAAATATGGCTATTAAGAGAAAAGAAACGTACAATCGCTTATCAGGACTTAGTAATTAGTTCTACTAGAGCTCTCCATTTATATATTTAAAGCAAGTTCAGGGTAGCTTACAAAATTCATTAAATTTCACATTGAAAGCAGGGGCATCTGAAGGGGCCTCAGAAGATTATCACAGGTTTGAGTAGGTTCATATAGGTATGGTGGTTCTTTGTGACAGATTGTAGTTCTAAAAGCTCTTTTCTTGGAGTATGCCTCATTGGCTAAAATGGGACTTACTTCTGAGTAGGCCTGCTTGGGTTGACTTGCAGAAGTGCGTAATTTTCTATTTATCCTTTAAAAATAAAAAAGTTCTATCATAACTGAGGTTAAGGAAAATATTCACATCCTTGGATATATGTAGTTTTAGACACAGTGCATGATTTACCTGTCCCACTCAGTTCTTATGTTGATGGGTTAAGTAGGACTTTTCAGTACAGCATTTCTAAAATTGCAAAGTCAAGCTTGCAGTCATGTTGTGCTAGAACAGAGGGAGGAATTAAGCTGTCGTCTCTTCTTCAGAAAAAACATTACAAGACCCTTTGAAGATCAAATGTCATTGGTGAGTATGAAAGACACTTGTCTCCTTTAGAGCAAGAAAGTGGCCTTGTTTGCATGAAAGTAAACCAAAAAACACAATTCAAAGTATTCCATAATGTATGGAATTGAGTGTACGTGTAGATGAATTTTGGATTCTGTTAAAATAAATACAGTTTAGGCAAGCAGTTCCTTTGGCAATATGTTGTTGGTTTCTTTCTTGTAGAGTAAATCCACTGCACTGTTCTTCTTTGCTTCTAAGTGAAGTTATAGTAGAGGAGACAATCCTTTAGATCAGTGATGGCGAACCTGTGGCATGGGTGCCAGAGGTGGCACTCGGAGCCCTCTCTGTGGGCACACGCACAGAGTTTGTCATGCGGGGGGTGGAAAATCACCCCCCCACACACACACACATCTAGGCTGGTCTGGGCCACTGAACACAACGTGCGTGCACCACGGTGAGCAGGGAAGACTCAGCTGGCAGGCCTGGTGCCTATGCTCCGGGTGGTTGCTGCCCGAGGGGGGTGTGTGCAGAGGAGGCAGAGATGCTAGAGAGGCACAGAGCGGTGTGCACAGGACTTGCTGGAGGCTTGAGCAGACTGGCCCCTGCTCGAGTGGGTGGGGCGGAGGTAGAGGGAGCAAACCGATTTTTTCTAAACTAAAACCTCAGCATTCAGGTTAAATTGCTGGGTTGGCACTTTGCGATAGATAAGTGGGGTTTGGGTTGCAATTTGGGCACTCGGTCTCAAAAAGGTTCACCATCACTGCTTTAGATTCACTTCTTTGTAATAAAATAGAACATGAAGATATGCACATGTGTACACTAGAAAGAGTGTACTCCAAGTTCATAGACAAATGAAATATGCTGTTTGGAGGATGCTAGATAAGAATACAGTAGTTTTTCCATGGAAAAAACTGCACATGAACCTCACAGGAATTATGGCTTACAAACAGGCGCTGTGTAACTCCCTTGCCCTGATTTATGGCCTGCCCCATTCTTAGCTCAGGCTTGTAATAAAATTCAGCCTCCCCATATACTCTGCCAGAGCCATAGCAAGGGGCGACTGCTCCCACATGCCCTGCTCCCACGCTCCTGCACCGGCTTGCACCTGGGGTAAGACGCCCCCCCATGTCCCCTGGGCACTACGCTACTGTACCCTGCCCAACATAATCAAATTTCTGAACCTTCTCTGATTGAACTGCTCAGGCAGATATATTCTATTTAAAAAGTATAGGCAACCCCATACTATGTCATGGTAGTTGGAATTGGGGTTTGTACTTGATTCTACATGAAGAAAGAGGAGAGGGAGTCTGAATGCATTATTTGGAAGACAACACTGGGCTTTATGGAATTTTATTAGTACTGATCTTTATTGGGCTATGATATATCTACGGTTGAGGCCCATAACAATATGTGTATAGGGGATTTTAAGGTTCATTATGCAATTGCATTCTTCCCTGGATGCTCTGAAGAGCAGCACTTTGTGGAGTGCTTTTAATGTTAAGAAATGTATGCATTCTCCTAGCGCAGGAAAATGTTTTGCCTATGTGCCTTTCTGGGTCCTGGTCCATGTTTTTACAGTTATTTATTATGGGTCTGTGTTTACAATTGTAACTAATTTTAATTGTCTGATTCATTTTAGAAATAATATAGATAATACTTTAAAACACAGTAGTTAGGTTCTCTACTTAGGACAGAATCAAACATGACACAGTCATTCTGTGGACACTCTGTCAAATTTAAGTGTGTTCACTGTGTGGGTTAGCATACCAGTGATCAGTTGCCTAGACAAGAACATGATTGGTGTGGTGACAGTACTTGTCAATGGTCAAATGTATAGCAAATACATTGAAACATGGCAGGAATGTGTAGAATGTCTGTATGGGTAAACACTTGACCATTAGTGATCTTTGTGTGTGTTTGTGTGTGTTCAACATGTTTCAAGATAGCGTCTCTTCTTAACAGGAATTTTTTTCCAAGAAGTCTGACTGTTCTTTGTTCCTGTTTGGATCACATAATAAGAAGAGGCCACATAATCTGATCATTGGTAATATGTTTATTTTTATGGGTGGGAATGAAGTAAAGATGCATTAAAAACAAGGGTGAGAAACATGTGGCTGGTAGCCATGTGGAATCCTGAAAATTTCAGCTTAGGCTTTTTTCTCCCAATGAACAAAACTTGAGGAAAAGGACTGATAGTGTGTTTGAAATTTCAGGTTTTTAGATAGCATCTTCTTAACCTCACCTTGTTCCCTAGCACAGCACTTAGTCACTTGTTATCGATAGGTTTTGCTTGTGAGAGGGGTTGTACTTTCATGTTGTGTTTTTTCTTATCACTCCTCATGTGTAAATTGCTTTTATACATGTTTACCATTGCAACAACATTCTGGGAAATTTGAGGCTGAACTTGAGATTTGACTAAGGTTACACAGTAATGAGGGACACAGGAGTAATTCAAGTTGAAATCTGTAGCCATGCTGGCACTCAAGAGTTCTGTAATGCCAAAATTCCCACCTTATTTATTTAAAACATTACCCTGCCTTTATCTTCCAAATATATGGCTTATCAGCCACAATAAGCTAATCAGCTGTATAGGCATTGTCTTTTATTCATGCAAATGGTGGTATGTAAATAGACTGGCATTGTTTTGATTCATGCAAATGGTGGTATGTTTCATGAGTTATGTGCACATAAGCTGTGATTCTGTTACATATACTTCCAAAATACAAATATGTCCTGAACACTTTCGCTAAGGACATTTAACTTACTTTGATAGGTCGTATGTATGATTATCATGTCCTGGATATGGTTGAGTTGGGCATTGAGAAGCTTGTACGTCTTCGTGACATCAAGGTAAGCTACTTTTAAGTAATATCAATTAGTCAGTGATAAGAACATAAGAAAGAGCCAGCTGGATCAGACCAGAGTCCATCTAGTCCAGCACTCTGCTACTCTGCCACCCACCAAATGCCTTTGGGAGCTCACATGCAGGATGTGAAAGCAATGGCAGCCTGCTGCTGCTGCTGTTCCCGAGCACCTGGTTTGCTAAGGCATTTGCAATCTCAGACCAAGGAGGATCAAGATTGGTAGCCATAGATCGACTTCTCCTCCATAAATCTGTCCAGGCCCCTTTTAAAGCTATCTAGGTTAGTGACCATCACCACCTCCTGTGGTAGCATATTCCAAACACCAATCACACATTGCATGAATAAATGTTTCCTTTTATTAGACCTAATTCTTCCCCCCAGCATTTTCAATGTAAGCCCCCTGGTTCTAGTATTGTGAGAAAGAGAGAAAATTTCTCTCTGTCAACATTTTCTACCCCATGCATAATTTTATAGACTTCAATCATATCCCCCCTCAGACGTCTCCTCTCCAAACTAAAGAGTCCCAAACGCTGCAGCCTCTCCTCAAAAGGAAGGTGCTCCAGTCCCTCAATCATCCTTGTTGCCCTTCTCTGCACCTTTTCTATCTCTTTGATATCCTTTTTGAGATGTGGCGACCAGAACTGAACACAGTACTCCAAGTGCGGTTGCACCACTGCTTTATATAAGGACATGACAATCACAGCTGCCATGCATTGAGTTAACATTCCCATGGAACTATCAACTATGGCAACCAAATCCCTTTCCTTGTCTGTGACTGATAGCACTGACCCCTGATAACTGTTAGTTGATTATTAGGTGTTCATTTGCTGAAATGAAAGGGTTAGGGTGTTGCCACCAAAATTATCATTAGGGCTTGGAATAAAATGTGTAAATTTGCCTAATATATGTGCTGTTTGCCTTTGCTCTATAAATAGTATAGGAATCGGTCACTGACAGAAATATTTTTTTCAGAATTTTAAAAAATGTCCTGATTTACCAGTACTGACAGAAGTGCCTCTCCAACTGCATTGGTGGAGGAAAGGAAGGGGATTGTTGCTTGCCCCCCATCTGCATATTGCCCCCACACTGTTTTTAAGTGGGAGGAGTCCCACACTAAGCAGTGTTTTGGGTCAAATCCAGAGCTGCGGGATTAAATAGAAGACTTAATTTCTATGTTCTGTACCTTTACATTTGAAAGTAAGAATTATTTTAGAAGTTGAAATTAAGATGGGTGAGAACATTTCAACAAAGCTTAATTTGCCTTTTGAAAAACACTTATAAGTAAGGCCTATCTCTTACTGAAATGGTCTTGGTTATCAGACTTCAAATTCTGGTAAAGAGCCCTTCGGGGATGGGGGCGGTATAAAAGTTTAAGTAATAAATAAATAAATAAATAAATAAATAAATAGAGGCTGTCATGATTAAAGATCCTCTGTAAAAACACAATTTGTGCAACAAATTGGGAAGTAGATTACGCTAGGCCACTTTTCCTTAGCACCTGGTTCTCTAGGTGCAGGGGCATTTCAGATAAATGAGCCCCCTTGTTCAATTTGTATCAGTGCGGCAGATGTACAATTTCCAGTGGAATAGAAATGTAGCAAACAGCTTTATAGCTGCTCATTATCCACACTTCAGAATAGATAACCAGGAAAAGGGAACTTTGGAGGCAAGAAACTGCTTTTCATTCTTTCAAAAATGTATATAAGTTAATTGCACTTTAACCAAACCCCTCTGCAGAAAGTTGCATGTCTCTGGACACTTAGTAGAATTTGTCTCCAGATGGCGTTGTTCAGTAAGCAGCTGTGAAAAGAGCCAGGTATGTGGTAGATAAAACAGACTTTTACTATCAGGTTCTTTGCTCTTGTTTATTCTTCAAGCTGTTGGACTACAGTAGATATCCCAGTCTAGTGAACTTGTGGTTATTTTGACTGAGTTAGAAATATCTTCAGAAGATATTTACTGTGCTGCTCAATATGGCTTTTCAAAAGCGTTTGAGAGACTCTGAGGATCACACTCCTCCAACTAAGCAATCAAAGATCGGATATTTTTATGTAGTACAAGTTCCTATCTCAAACTGTTTTTCTGTTCTAGCAGATGACAATGGTGAGTCCTCTGCATGAGGAAATACTGTTAACTCTGACAGATGAAGAAACCCCTGCAACAAGGAAGTTTGACTTCCTGATAAGGAGGGGGGTGCTGACGAATCCCTGTTTGAAACATTCAATCCGCTCCAGTTTGTAGCAAAGATTGTAGAGTTTCTCTATAATTAACTAAAAACTCTTAATTTTAAAATGGATTTTGTAACTAAGCAAATGTCGACTGAAATAGAGCAGAAGCCACAGCTGATAAACCTTAGCTACCAGAACTAAAAAATTAAACAATGTTTCTCCTCCTTGTTACAAGGAGACAGCAAGGCCCAGCCAGCTTGTGCTCTCTTTAAAGAAATTCTGGCTATATGTAACTATAGAGGATGTTGGCCTGCCTGGAATTTCAAGCAGCTTGCCAAAAACCACCTAAGAGCATTGTTAAAGAGTGTGGTGAAGCAAATTGACCTGCTGTCTGTGGAAATCCTAAATAATATAAATCAGACTCAGGTTATTCTGACTTTTAAATCAGCACACATATCATCAACTCTGTTTCATCTAAGCATTTCTAGCGTCAAGGGGAATTTTCCCATGCAAGTATTTAAAAATGAGTCTGTATTACCATTGTTTCCAATGCTTGCCCGTTCAAGCCAGCCAAAAGATGAAGAGTTTGGATTTATATCCCCCCTCTCTCTCCTGTAGGAGACTCCAAAGGGGCTGACAATCTCCTTGCCCTTCCCCCCTCACAACAAACACCCTGTGAGGTAGGTGGGGCTGAGAGAGCTCCGAGAAGCTGTGACTAGCCCAAGGTCACCCAGCTGGCGTGTGTGGGAGTGTACAGGCTAATCTGAATTCCCCAGATAAGCCTCCACAGCTCAGGTGGCAGAGCTGGGAATCAAACCCAGTTCCTCCAGATTAGATACATGAGCTCTTAACCTCCTACGCCACTGCTGCTCCTGGAAGATGACCTGGAAAACAAGGGCCAAACAAGAACTTGATTTATTGAAGGAAAGTTTACCAATGAGTAGATTGCAGTCTAGAATGCAAATTGAGCCCCCTGTAACTGGACTAAACAGTGAAGAGATGCCATATGATTATATACCACAAAATGATTGTTCATACCTTCTGAGCTCTCACCAGTTCAACCAGTGCCCCATAGCAACACTATATCCACATAAATCAAGAATTTGCTCTAGGTACTCAATGTGATCTCAACTCCAACTAGTCCTATCTAACTGACTTGGATCTACCCACTAACAGGCAGGCATTTATGGTGGTCAGGACAAACTCCTTCCCATCATTGGTGCTCTCTGGGAGATTCCTTTGATTCCATATGCTCTACATTTATGTTCATGGAGGAAAGAAACGCCAGGCTCAATTGCTCACATTCTTTTCGAGTGTCATCACTATAGGGATCTGTGTAAGAAATTAATTGATCCTGAAGTCCATCTCAGTACAGCCTTAAACAACATGGATCAAAAGGATCCATTGGATACTCACCGTGAAGGGTCTTTCTACTGTAGGTAAGTGGGGCATCTTGTGTGGGTGTGATCTCGACCAATTGCAGAGAGGCAGGAAATGATGAAATTCTTCCATGTACTTCCTGTGAGGTCTTGGGGTCACCTTCTTCAGTACCCCCGCCTGGCATAGTAGTATAGCACTTAAGTAACAGGAACATATAACCAAAAACACGGAAGGAAAAACAACGGCTCGGCAATAACTAGGATCACTAGAACAGTGACGACAACAACGACAACCCTAAACGTTGAACAGTCTGAAAACATGAATTTAGTTGATAACTGAGAGAGTAACATCGGGAAACAAATGGAACTAGGGAGGGCCAAGATGCCCCACTTACCTACAGTAGAAAGACCCTTCACGGTGAGTATCCAATGGATCCTTCTACTGTAGGAGTGGGGCATCTTGTGTGGGACCTCCCCGAGCAGTGTCCCGAATTCGGGTGGGTTTCATTAGTCCCCGATGATACTTTCCAGTACCCTTTTGCCAAAGGCTGATTCTGCCGAGGCCAGGGACCGAATTTTATAATGACGTATGAAGGTGGAAATGGAAGACCAGGTGGCAGCTTTGCAGATGTCTTCCACCGATGCATGATTTCGGAAGGCTGCGTTGGTCGCAGCATTGCGCACTGAGTGAGCTGTGACTCCCTGAGGGACCGGTAAGTCAGAAGCTTTGTATGTTTCGCATATACAGGCTTTCAGGGTACTACTGATTGCTGCCTTGGACATTTGCGCTCCCAAGTTGGGCGGGCTAATGTTGATCAACATACTCTCTGATTTGCGTAACTCCTCCGTTCTTATTATGTATGTTTTTAAGGCCCGTCGCGCGGCCAATGTGTGCCACGATTTCTCTTTGGGATGAGAGGGGTTCGGCATGAAGTTGGGAACGACGATCTCCTGGCGCACGTGGAAAGGGGAGTTAACCTTCGGAATGAAAGTTGGATCTGTACGAAGACATACTCTATCCTTATGGAACACGCAGAATTTTGAGTTTATTGAAAGGGCGCGAAGTTCAGCCACTCTTCTGGCCGATGTTATTGCAATTAAGATAACGTTTTCATTCTTACCCATTTGATGTGTACAGTTTGAATGGGTTCGAACGGAGACCTAGTGAGTGCCGACAGGACAGCGTTCAGGCGCCAAGAGGGGAACCTGTGGACTACCGCAGGTTGGGACAATTTTACCCCTCTTAGGAAGTTCAGAACGTCCGGATGTCTGGTGTGGGGGTGTCGCCCACACAAGGGATGACGGTAGCAAGAGCTGCCAATTGTCTGCGTAAGGTGGAACACTTGAGTCCCATTGAGTAGCCCTGTTGCAGGAATTCCAAGATAACGGTGATGGATGGTTCCGTGGGATCGAGTCGTTTGCGATGGCACCACCTGACGTAGGCCTTCCATGAACAGTTGTAGATATTGACCGTCGACCTGCGTCTGGCTGTTAAGATTGTAGATGTGACTTCTTCCGAGTACCCCTTTATCCTGAGGTTTGCCCGTTCAAGAGCCATGCGGTCAGCTTGAACCAAGCGGGATCGGGATGAATGATGGGGCCCTGCGTCAGGAAGTCGGAAGTGATTGGCAGAGTCAGTGGTTCTGCGATGGCCAGTTCCAGGATGGTGGTGAACCAGGGTCTCCTGGGCCATCTGGGGGCTACAAGGATCACCAAGGCGCCTTCGGATATGATCCTGCGCAGGAGCCGAGGGATCAGGGGAAAAGGAGGGAATGCATAGAGAAGATTTGGAGGCCATATCGCGTTCAGGGCGTCCGTTGCTACTGCCTGTGGATGGTAGTGTCGGGTCATGAACTTTGGAAGTTGATGGTTCTTCTGAGAGGCGAACAGGTCTACCTCCGGAGTGCCGAAGGTGTTGCATATCTTGAAGAAGACCCGTGGATCGAGTCGCCATTCGGTTTCGCACAGATTCTGTCTGCTGAGCCAATCCGCCTCTAGATTCTGGACTCCTCTGATGTGTAGGGCTTCTAGCGATACCAAGTTCTCCTCGGCCCATTGGAGGATTTTTGTTGCTTCCGAGTGGAGCCTTGCTGATCTGGAGCCTCCCTGGTTGATGTACATCTTCGCGGCAACATTGTCTGTTCTTATGATGACACGTTGGTGACGAATTTGTGGCCGGAAATGTTGAAGGGCAAGGAAGATCGCTCGAGTTTCCAACACATTGATGTGGAGCTGAGATTCTTCCAGAGACCAAGTTCCCTGGACATACATTTGACTGAGTGTGGCCCCCCAGCCCTGAAGGCTGGCGTCTGTGAAGACTTGAGCTCGATGAGCATGTAGATAACGTTTTCCCCGTCTGAGGTTGGAGCGGTTCGTCCACCAGAGAAGGCTGAGACGGACTCTTGGGGGCATGGTCAATTTTCTGTCTTTCTTGGCAATAATGTCCAGCTGGTATGCACGGAGGAATCGTTGGAGCGGTCTCGCGTGAAAACGTGCCCACTGGGTCAGGTCGATTACTGAGATGAAGGTTCCCAGCAGACTTGCCAGTTTTAGCAAGGACGATCTTCTGTTGGACATGACTAGTAATGTCGTTTTCCTGATTCTTTCTACCTTCTCTTCTGGTATGAAAAGGGAGTCTTGTACCGTGTCCAGCACTGCGCCTAGGTGTTCTAGCCGTGTGGAGGGAATGAAAGAGCTTTTTTCTTTGTTTACGATAAAGCCATGCTGTGCTAGAGTTTCTTGAACTACCTCGATGTCGGCGATGGCCTTGGGGACGGAGCGTGAACGAATCAGCAGATCGTCGAGGTAGGGGTAGACGTGTATCCCCTGTTCCCTCAACATGATGACTGGAGCCAATAGTACCTTGGAGAAGGTTCTTGGGGCCGTGGCTAGTCCGAATGGCAACGTCTTGAATTGATAATGTTGATCCTGTATGGCGAATCTCAGGTACTTTCTGTGAGAGTTGTGAATAGGGATGTGCAAATAGGCTTCGGTCAGATCTAACGAAGTCAGCAGATCTTGATGGCGAAGAGTTGCCGTGATAGACCGAAGGGTTTCCATCCTGAATTTGGGGACCCGAATGAATTTGTTGATGCGCTTCAGGTTGAGGATTGCCCTCCAGTCCCCATTTCTTTTGGGGACTGTAAAGAAATGTGAATATGTCCCTGAGAAACGTTCCGCTGTCGGTACAGGTTCAATGGCTTGGATCTTGGTTAGGTGGGAAACCGCCTCCAGAGTTCTGCTGGCTTTGGCCGGATCCTTTGAGAGCGGCGAAATGAACAGGTGGTGATGTGGAATAACGTTGAATTCTATTACATAACCTGTGGAGATGACTTCCTTTGTCCACCTGTCCACGTGGTTTCCCTGCCAACGGTGCTGAAAGTGTTGGAGACGGCCTCCCACCGGGATGCTTTGATCGTCATTGCTTGTTCTTATTGGAGTTGAAGGACTTGCCCAGCTTGTTGTATTGTTTGAAGGACTGTTTGTAGTTCCGAAAGGAATGTTGATTCTGCCAGTGTGGTCTTTGCCCGTCTCGTTGCGTGCGGGGTAAGGATTTGTGGGACCGGAAGGTAAACTTGCTGTTGGTAGAGGACCTGTCGGGTGCCCGGACAGATTTTGGCATCGTCTTTTTGTTGTCTTTGGTTTGGACAAGGACTTCGTCCAATTCTTTGCCAAATAGGGCCCCTCCATAGGGCCAAATAGGGCCCCTCCATAGTATGAATAACCAGCCACTACGTGTTTAGATTGTATGTCCGCTTGCCATCCAGGCGTTGCGTCTTGCTATCATGTTAGAGGCTAAGGATCTTGCTACCAGTGACATGGCGTCGAAGGTGGCATCTGCTATGAAGGAATTGGCAGAAAGGACCCTTTCGATGCCTTCTCTGATGCCTTTTGCTTCGACTGGAATCATCTCCAGGAGACTTTGAGCCACACCATGGAGGCTCTGGCCACTGTGGAGGAGGCCGTAAGAGTTTTGATGGCTGCCGCCAACCACTCATGGGATCTACGAAGCGCTGCTTCAGACCTATCAAGCGGGTCCTTGATATTGCCCTCCCCCTCTTTGGCTACCAGTGCCCCGGAATGTAGGACGGACACAGGGGCATCAACTGGAGGATTCTGGAGGAGGATGTGAAACTGCTGAGGCATCAAATATTTTTTCTTAAAATTAGGGGGCAAGCCCTTGTGGGCAGTGAGATTGAGCCATTCCCTATGAATCCTTTTAACAAAGCATTCAGGAACAGGGAAATACTTGTCGCCCTCCCTATCAGCGGGGAAGTAGGATGATGTGCCTTTTGGATAGCCCTTGATTGGCTTGTTGGAAGCGTTAATGGAAGGCTGGGGAATTTGTTCTTCCGCGTCCTCAGGGTCGCGTAAATCCAGAGCGGAGATAGTTTTAGAAATTAAGGATTGGATTTCTTCCAGTTTAAAGAACTGTATGGATTGTTCTACAGCTGGCTCAGGGGTTTCCTCTGTGTCAGAGAATTTTTCTCCCCCATCAGAGCCGTCTAAACTGGATAATTCTTCTTCCTCCTCATTAGGTAGGGCTAAGGGGTCCCTTCTGTAGGAGCCGGAGTCCTCTCGGTGGGGACTGCGGGATCTATGGGACCGAGTAGAGGAGCGGGCATTAGCTGTTCTTTGATCTCTTGCATCAAGAGCTTTGTCTATCTCCCTTCTAAGGAACTCAGCGAAAACTGCAGGGGGCGCGTTCATCCAGGAGGAGGCTGGAGTTAACTGCCCAGTGTTAGAATCTCCCCGTTCAGGATCCTGTGGGTCTTGCCTGTTAGGGGCACAGGGAAGAACCAGTTGATCGGGGGGCCCGCTTGAGGTGTAGCACGACTGCTCCGAGGCCCTGGGAAGGCCGGAGGAGTCGGCTATGGAGTCTCCGGTTAAGGACGCACCCTGGGAAGGCGCTAGACTCCCGGCCGTTTTAGTCTTTTTCTTTTTCTTGGCGGGTTGGGATGACTGCGCATGCTCGGAGGCGCCAGATTTTCCCGCGCGCTGCGTTGCGGCGTCCGTTTGAGTGGAGCTTCTCCCCCCTTCTTTATGGCCGCCTGACTTTGCGGAGCGTGTGTGCTCCGCCGCGGAGCCAACAAAGGTTTCGCGTTCAGGCGAAAAGGACCTCGCGTCCATGATTAACTGTCTATTTGCCAACGTTCTATTTGCCAAGGGGTGGGGGAGGGGTGGGTGGGAAGGAAAGCGGTTGCTTTCAGCGGCGGCTAGACTACTCTTCCCCAAGCCGGATCGCGCTTACTCACCCCTCTAAGGACTTCAGACAAACACAGACTGACACAAACTGACACAAACAGACTACGAATAGGGTTTTTTGCCAGAGCCAAAAAACGCGTCTGCTCTCTGCAGAGGCAGGAAAATACTGAAGAAGGTGACTCCAAGACCTCACAGGAAGTACATGGAAGAATTTCATCATTTCCTGCCTCTCTGCAATTGGTCGAGATCACACCCACACAAGATGCCCCACTCCTACAGTAGAAGAAACAACTCTCATTTCTATTAACTGATAAAGATCCAAAAATCACTAGTATGGTAGCTCAGTTTTTTACACTAACACCAAAAATGAAGCTTGCCTAAATGGAGACGTTTCTTTTAAATTTATTCCTTGTATAAGTTATTAATTTTAATTCAAATTTTATCTCAGTCTTTTGTGGATATGAATTTGTATTGTATGCCAATAAAGGTATTTCAGGTTCAAGTTAAAAGTTAATTGCTTTGGTAAATGTTATAACCTGCCTCTTCAAAAGAAAAAAAATGCAGGCATCAAACAGAAATAACCATATTTTCAACAGTACAGTGTTGCATAAACCAAGTATGTTGCTTAAATTCAACTTGGCCCTGATTCAGCAATGCAAGCAGAAAGATTTGCATGATTAGCAGTGCTCTTTCCTGTGTTTACTCAACCATATTTCATTGGAATCTGGTTTTTTTTTTAAGCTTCAGGAGATTGTTAGATGGAATATAGCAGAAGCAGGTTATTAAAACACTGCTAGCCAGGTATGGAAGTTGCTGCAGGATCTTACTGTGAGCTATAGCTTTAGTTCAGCTTGACTATGATCATCAGACTTCTGATTGGCATAATTAGCTGTCTGGTATAGTTAATGAATTTGTGGTTTTTTTGGCTGCTTGCTGCTGCCTCAAGTCATTCATTAGAAATTTTCTTCCATGTATCATTTGAACTAGTGAATAGAAGAACTTCATTGTTGTTTACTGTGGTTCATATGTAAGTGGAATAAAGGATGAACTCCTTGCTCACTTAGTGGCTTTATTTTTTGGCTCCCTTCAGCCGTTGATTCATCCTTAAATGTACAAACATAATGAGGTTTTTAGCAGGGGGTGAGTATCTCAGGGTAATAGATAAGTAAGCATGCACATCTTGGTTGGGTGAATATGCCATTCATTATGGTGCTGAAGTGTCAGCAGCCACACAGCTAATGGGTGTTTGCAGCCTTGTGAATGAGTTACCAGACCATCAGATATGTAAGTCAAGTGAGTGCAACTAAGCAAACAGCCCATAGAACTGAACTTGGCAGACTTTCTCCAGATATCAGCAACCTCATCATAGAAGAAGCTAACTCCAGCCAAAGAGCTAGACATCCCTTGCATATCTATATTAATTGCTGTATTATTGTATGTTGTCTGTGGCCCACTCCGCATGGGCCAGCAACAGTGCCCCAGGAACAGTAAAAACACTGTTCCGGCGGAGCTCTTCACATGGCTGCTGTCTCTGAAACGACGCAGTATTATGCTTCCCTACCACCCAACTGGTGGGGAAACGCTGTTTTTGAAACTCGCTCAATGAGCAAGTTTTTTCAAAAACAGTGTTTTGCACCCTGGTGCCGAGTGAACAGCATTGGGTGGGAGGCGCCTCTTTTAGGCCCCCCCAAACTTACCTTCTCTTCCCTGCACAGTTCTGCAGGGATGAGGGGACATGCCTCCTGCCCTCTGACCCTCCAAGGTGTTGGCATGGCCAGGGGGGCATGTCCCCTCATTCCTGCTGAGCTGCTCAGGGAAGAGAAGGTAAGTTGAGGGGGGACGATGCGCCTCCGCAGTTCGCGGCAACTCCGGGGCCGCCCTCACAGGAGTGTGCAAACTGCCCTGGGGCTGCACCATTATAATTTATACCGGTGTGCAGCTGCTTCCCTGCCCCATGCAGAAAGGGCCTGTATTCTACCATGAACCATATTTTTCAACAACAGAGAGTACTTCTCAATTGATCGGGTTTTAAAAATTATCATCTGTGGCTGTCTATGATGCCCCCACCCTCTTGTTTCCTTACCTGCTGAGCCAGGGATCATCCCAGCAGAGTAGGCAAGAATGCAGGGCCCTCTAGACTAGAGTCTAGGTGTGCCTCAAGCTCCTGCTGCCAGTGCTGCTCATGGTCCCTTCAGAACGTCCCTTTGCCACTTTCATCAGTGACTTCTGTTTTCCCAAGATGCTGGGTGCAATCCCAGAACATTTCAACTTGTTCAGTCTTAAAACATAACCACTTGTATGAGTGGAAACCCAAGCAAATTGACTGTATCCTGTCTTGCATCCTGTTTGGGCCAGTATTGTGAAAGGAATATTTAAGCAACCCTCTTTTAAGTAAACCTTTTATCAAATTATATTGCACCCCCAGAGTGTGCTGTTAGACTAGGGGTGTGCATTTGGCAAATCCAACGTGAAAAAAAGCCAAAAAATACCTTACTGATGTTTTCTGGCATTTTTTGGCCAGAAAAAAATGGCCTTTTAAACTGTAACTAGTAATTTTGATCCCCCAAAATTCATTTTTCCCCAAGATCTTTTTGGGATCACTGGCTACAGCAACAGAAAAGGAAGAAGGCCTCTAAAAAAACCCCGCTTTGGCATATTTGTGCCAAACTTCACAGCGCCTTAAGGTTTAACCCCTCCATCTTTTGCATTATAGCCTATGGGAAAT
Source organism: Sphaerodactylus townsendi (assembly GCF_021028975.2). NCBI lineage: Eukaryota > Metazoa > Chordata > Lepidosauria > Squamata > Sphaerodactylidae > Sphaerodactylus > Sphaerodactylus townsendi. Next base: position 121,369,510 of record NC_059425.1, on the reverse strand, counting down.
CTTTCCAGGGCTCTGGAGGAGCCATTTTTTAAGGTAGAGGCAGCAAATTTTCAGCATAGCTTTTAGTGACTGTCCTTATCAGAACCCCCAGGTTTGGTAAATATTGGGTTGTTTTTCCTCCATTGGAAACAGTGGCAAATAGATGGGGGCAGCCCCTGTTTGGGGACCCATAAAATTGAACATTTCCCCCCTCTTCCCTCCCCAAACTTTACCAAACTTGGAAGTTTTTCTAAGGAGAGTCAGCAGACACTATGTTGCAAATTTGGTGCTTCTACTTTAAAACAGAGTTCCCCAGAAAGATTCCCCATAGGCTATAAAGATGTTTTTTGTTTGTTTGTTTGGATTCCCCCCCCCCCCCAAAAAAAAAAAAACCCCAACCAAGCTGATATGAGAATTTGGAAATTCCAAAAATGTTCAGGTCCAATATACCCTGAATCCAAATTTTCCTTAATTTGTTTTGCATACTCCAAATTATGACTATATTAGTGTTTTGATTTTTGTACACATTGATGAGAAATGAAAAATAAGTGCTTGGTCCCATGGTATCTCTTGTGCAAACAGAATGGTGTATAATAAAATTCCTGTTCCAGTTTTGCATGGCAGGATCTAACCTGTTTCCTGTTCCCTCCCACCTATCCTATTGTTCTCAAGTATTTTTTTTCAATGTGTTTATAACAGAATAGCAAGTGTTCTGAAGGAACAAAGCCTATGTTGATATTTGCGGGTGATGCATTTGATTTAAGTGAAGACTATCGAAGATTAAAAAGTCTTCTAATTGGTAAGCATCTTTATATATCTACATTTGTAGTGTTCATCTTTCAGTTGACATTTAATTATCTCCAAGAAATACCTGGGACAGCTTCCAGTAAGCATGTAGCCATATAATGTATGTCCCAAGTAAATACCTAGATTTTATTTCTACTTATATACAATTTAAGATACAGAAAGCAGCAAAAGTCAGATTAGAAATACCACTGTAAATCTTCTACAAGCAGACAAATGGAATGTTTATATGTTTTTTATTCCAAAGCCCTTCTAAAAGGTATTATTTTGCTAAAACACCATGTTAGAGTTAGTGGTCTTGTAGTAATGGTTTTTCTGTCTTCTGGTCACTCTGAATTCATAGACATTAACAACTAATGGGAAGGGTTCACGAATACCAGAAGTTCCATTTTCATGTGATGCTAATCTTTTTTCTATTAGCTGCTCTGGAAGATTTTTGTTCCTTTTCCTATTTAGCTGTCTTCTGCTTAGAAGTTATTTACCAATGAGGAAGTGTTTTATGTCTATCCCCAATCAAGAGCTGCTGTTGATTAGATCTTTGTTCAGGGGGTTTTGAATTGTGATCCTGTAGAATCCTCTGCCCTCTGACACCTGACTGTTTAGACCATGTAGTTGGGATGAAAATCTTTTTCTTTAACTTGCTTGTAAAATGTATCTGATAAGAGCTTGAATATATTGTTTTGAAGATGAAAGCCTTAATGGGACACAGGTGTCTTGTTTATTTTGTTTATGTTATTTATAGTCTGGTTTTTTCACAGGAATTCAAGGCAGATTACACATAGTGAGTCAGTACAGTCAACAACATGGAACATTCAGTAACCAACATTTTAGGATTTTAGAAGTCTGGGACCGCTGGAAAGAGCAGAAGTGCAGCATAAGTACTCACATGACACGTTAAGAACACAAAAAGTACATATTAGAATCCTACTTAGAATTAAGGCATACACAGCAGCATAAACTGCAGTCCCTATCCAAGCAAGGTTGTAAAACCACTTTGTGCAGTGCAGGCCTATCACCTGTGCAGAAAAGCCCTCTTGAATAGTTCAGTTTTGCATAGTTTGTGTAAAGCCAGGAGAATGGGAGCCTTCCTGACCTCCTTGGGCAGGCCATTCTACAAGGCAGGGACTACAATGGAGAAAGCACATGTACAGGCAATTGTTGATTTTGCCCATGTGGAGGTTGGCACCATAGAAGCCCTTACTACTTCAGCAAAGCTGTCATGGCAGAGCATAGGGAGAGAGGTGGTCTCACAGATAAGAGGCCATGAAGGCTATTGAATATGATAGCCAATACTGTACGCAGTAACAAACAGACAACCAATGCAGAATGGAGGTAATATACGTGTTCGGTCCAGCTCCAATTATTAGCCAAGCAACAGCATTCTGGACCAGTTGGAGTCTCTAAGTTGATTTTGAGGGGAGACCAACATATAATGCATTACAGTAGTCCAGTCTCAATGTTACTGTGGTGTGGATCCAGGTGACCAGCTTAGCTGTATCAAGATAAGGGGCCATCTTATGTGCTAGGCTGAGTTGGTAGAAAGCCTTATTTGTAGCTGCATTAACTTGCTTCTCCAGTAACAACGCTGGATCCAGTGTGTCCCCATGGCTTTTAAGTGAGTCAGCAAGGGTCGATTGAACTCAATCAAAGAGAAGAACTGTCTTTCAAGACTTCCTCCTTCCCAACCAGCATTACTTCTGTCTTTTGAGGATTTAGTTTCAATGTGTCCACTTATAGCCCATCACCCACTGTAGCCAGGCAGTAATTCTCTGTGTGTGTGTGTGTGTGTGTGTCTGTCTGTCTCCTCTCTCTCGCTCTCGCTCGCTCACTCGCTCTTGGAATAGGGCTGTTTAGTGTGTGGGTTGTTCCATTAAGGGAGCATGGCAGGGCTTGGGGTTGTCAATAAAAATGTCTTCATCAAAATGTAGGTCCTCAAATTGCTAGTTTGAGAACCACTGCTCAATAAGTACCTCTTCCTTTCAAGGACTTCTTTTCTCAGCATGGTTTGTTGCTTATGCCAATTTACTAGGAAGATTTTTGGAAGTCTGGGCAATTCTGCAGGGGATTTATTCCGCTCTCCTGGTTTGCAATTCTGCAGGGAATTTATTCCCCTCTCCTTGATTCCTTGGAAGGGTATATCAAGATAAACTGTATACCTGTACTTCGGTTATGCAGTTATATGTTCAAACTACAAGAGATGGGAACCAAATGACAGGTAGGCTTGGCCAGGCTAGTGGAGGGGGCCTAATTGTCTTACCTCTGCCTTAGATGCAGTCAGATAGAGTGGAAGAAAGCAGTTCTGGAAGGAGATTCAGATGACAACTAGTCATTATTACTTGATCTTAACATATAATGCTGTTGGGGAAATGTAACCTCTTTTCTGATAAATCAGTTCAATATTGACTACAAGTTAACCTCAAGACAGAGAGTTGTTATTGTGAACTAATTACTGTCTTCTATAGGTGTACTGGGTTTTAAGAAAGCCAAATCATAAAAGACAATTTAGATCTTTAGTTTATTTGCACAGACTAATTCTGAAAGTTGTTGTAGAATTTTGTTAATGTTCTGAAGTGCGCACGAAGTGCCTGGCCATTGCCATTCATTTTGGTCAAGAGAACCAATGGTGCTCTTTGAGAAATGAGCAAGAGACCTACTCAAAGAATCTGTGCTGCAGTTTTCCTTCCTGTTAACAATCGCTGGTGGTGACTCTACTACAGGCATCATGTGGGACGTTCATTTTGCAAAGTGAGTTCTAACCGTGCAACCCAATAAGGTCACTGAATGTATAGTAAGTACACAGCAGATGCTGTAATATTGTATTGCACTAAGCAAAATGTGAAGGCAAAACAAATGGTGAAGTATTCAGTTTAGCAGGTAATAATGCATGATGTGCCAGTACTGTCAGATTCACTGGACATTTTTTGTAGCAATAGAGGTACCATGAAACTTTAATGAAAAAATATTTTCTGTTGTGTTTGTCTCTATTTTGGCACTAGGAAGCTTGAAAAGAGTTGATGCCCTCATAAAAACCTCATTCTCCTTTAGCACATGAGGAGAATCAAGTGTCAGATGGATTCTGTTATCAGAGCTTGTTGACAACATTGGTGTTTTTGGTAAACAACTAGGTTTCTGTTGACTTGTGAGCCAAAAACAGAATGTAAAGTTTGAGGGAATCAGGTGACTAGTGAGTGAACATGTCTGGGAAAATGAGGTAATGTGTTGTGTAAGTACAGCAAAATTGGATTGGGCCCCTTTAAATTGTTTTATGTTAAAGCCTAAATGCCTGTTGTAGGTATGTAGTCAGGAAACTTGTAGATGCACAGCATGTGAAATTTAGAAAAAAGGTCAACACTTCCCCTCTTTATTTTTATGCAACATTGCATTCTGGCAGCATACAAGTTGCTATTGCCACTTTTTTGTTTGGTCATATTTTTCTCTTGCTCTGAGTGCATCTTGGCAATATTTCAGTCATTTGTCATATTTTCCTCAATTCCATTTGAATATTAAGATATTGAACCTCTAGTAGATAAATTCTGGAACAGCGTCACTTTTGAGCATTATGGGCTGTGGAGAGAATTTGGACCTGATTCTGAACCTAGATGAAGAAGCTGCCAAATCTCTTCTGCTGTGTTTGCAGATTACTTCCACAACTGGTGTTAACAACAGCCTCTTGTTGTGGGTCAGAAATAGTGCAGTCTGATCAAAGCAACTAATCTGAGCTGACCACCAATTTGTTGTTGATGTTCAAATCAGAACTACTACTTGTGAAACCATAGGCATCAATGGGGATGGAGAGAATGGAACCCTCTCCTGTCAGTAACCTTTTGCATTTGGGACAGTCCATTGTGTGTGCGACTCCCACTCCTTGGATCATAACTATTCTGCGGAAGTAGAAGAGTTTGGATTTATACCCTTCCTTTCTTTCCTGTAAGGAGACTCAAGGCAGCTTACAAACTCTTTTTCTCCCCACAAACTCTTTCTCTCCCCACCATAGATACCTTGTGAGGTAGGTGAGGTTGACAGTCCGGAGAGAACTGTGACTGATCCAAGGTCACCCAACAGACTTCATCTTTAGATGTGGGGAATCAAACCTGGTTCTCAGGAGTGCAGTACGCTGCTCTTAACCACTACACCATCCTGGCTTTCCTACATTCTATGTTTTTAAAGATACCTTAAAGCATCTCTTTAGAATTGGGGTGTTAAAGCCTCTTATCTTCAAACGCTAGCATTTTCTGAGTATAGGTGTGAAGTTTGATCAGTTTGCTCAAGGGTTTTATCTAAAATGCTATTTACTTGTGGTTAGCTTTTACATTTTAGAAAGTAAAGCAGGACGTTCTAAAGCTGACCAATGGCTGTCTGTGTAAGAGTGGGAAGTGGTGGGAAAACAAAAGGGATATTTGGGGTGGAGCTGGTGATATTGTGCTCCCTGTGTGTATTTAAACCTAACAGAGATTATGTTGGGAGAAAGAGGTGGAACAAAGCCATTTTAGTATCCAATCTCATTAAACATAGGAACATGCCACTTCTAAAACCATGTAGAATCTCCACCACAGTATAAGAAAATTTGGCACTCAAATGTCATGAAAATATTTTCTTCTGCATTCTCCAATTAGAAATTCAGTAATCTAGAAGAAGTGTTCAGACATATTACATTGATAAGCAGCATTTTTGCCCTTCATGTTTCTGGCTCTCTTCTAAATTGTTGCTGCCTGTAGAAACTTGCTTTGGCTGAAATGTTGAGGAAAGGATGCTAAGAAAAATATAGTTGACTCGGTAATCTTAAAATGAAACCAGAAGAGAACTGGACCTGGTGTGTTAATTTTGTATGGTGTCCAGTGCTTTCCTTGTTTTTATTAACATGACTTACATCCTGGTTCAAGGCCACATTCTTTCCATGTTCTCAACACATCAGTTCAACCTTGTGAATATTTTTCACCTTTAAGCTGAATTACAGATCTGGTATGCCACAAGAATCAGAATTAACTAGTATCAAAAGCTGGTGTTTTCTCCCTGAAAGCATCATGGTCCAGTTCACAAACTAAACAATATTGCATATTAGTACTTATTTAGCTTTCTTTGAAGTCTTGTTTGCATGATTAGGGCTTGTTCTGACTCAGAAGATATGGATTCAGAGTACAGGTAGCAAATATTATTTTGATATCTCTGTACTCAAGAGAGTTCTCATTACAGTTTGCCTGTCTATCTTTGACATACCTTGAAAATAGGTGTAGGAGTTGCGCAGGTGTTCTTCAGTGCCAGAGGCATTGTGTCATGTACTTTTTCTGTGCCAAGTATAGTCTCAGTTACTATAAACCGATACTAAAGCATTACTAGTCCAGTACTGGAATCAAGGCTGCAGTTGTTAGAAGAGAAAGTCCAATTTTATTGTTTATAGTACAGAAATAAGATTATGCAGAAATAGTATCTGGAATCTTTGACCTTTGAAACAGATTCCTGATACCATGAATAATGTTTCATGTTTCAAAACTTCTGGGTAGCGTGAACAAAAGAAATCAATGCTGAAAGGTTACCATCTGCTTATCGTAGCTGCTGTCTCAGCATCTGCTTATCTTAAACTTCAGTGGTAACAAGAAGTAGCTATTTCATTTTAATGCCAGTTTCCAAGTTTGGTCATTGAGACCAGAGAATCTTGGATATTTTTCCAGTTTTTTTGTGTAACTGAAATCCAGTTATTATACTGCCTTTTGTGAGATTGTAATTTTTTTTACAGTTATAATTTGGGAGTGCAAAGAAACAGGAATTAATTCCACACTTTACGTGTAGACTTTGAAGAAGTACATGTTTTCCATAGCTTGATTTTAATGGCAGAATGCACATCCTGCTTTTCTAATCTGACTGTTGTCAACAGTCTATCAAAGGCAGGAGTAGAAAAGTTCAGGTGATGCTAATTTAGTGTAATGCATGACCTTTTGTTGTCGAACCATCAAGTGATATAGTCACAATTTGCTATTCTTTTGTGGATAATGAACATAAAGAGAACCCTGTAGGATCTTAAACAATATTGGGGTTTTTTTCTATGTTAATGTGTTATATGAAAAATTTAATAAACATTATTTTAAAAAAAAGAGAACCCTGTAGGATCATGGCAAGGGTCAATCTAATCTAGCATCCCATTACCAAAGATACCATTGAAGGAACCTCAAAAGACATAGAAACCAAAGTCTTCCTGTTGCACTCCTTCCCAGCAGTTAGATATGTGGAAGTTCTCTTTAGCCACGTGGAAGTTCTAAATGTGGAAGTTCCCTTTAGCCATGATTACTAATAGCTGTTGATGTACTTAGTGGTGGTGAAAAGTGCCATCAGGTCACAGCTGACTTATAGCAACCACCTCCCTTTGGGTTTTTGAGGCGAGAGATTTCAGAAATGGTTTGCCATTGCCTGCCTCTGTGTAAGCTAAGACTGTTCTGAGAAAACTGTGACTGGTCCAAAGTCACCCAACAGGCTTCAGTAATTGAACCATTTTCTCCATATTAGAGTCTGCTGCTCATAACCACTGCATCATGCTAGCTCCCCTTCAATCAGTTTGTGTAATCCGAATACATAATTCACTAAGGGTTGGAATGAGTTGATGACTCACTCCTAACCAATTGCCACACAGGACTCAGTTCCAGCCATGCCATGTGTGGAACTAAGTCTTGTGTGGTGATTGGCCCACCACATCCCTGGCAGCCCAGTCAGTCCCCTGCCTGCCCTCCCAACACAAACATCCAAACCAGGCCCAGCGGGGCAATAGCAGAAAGCCATACACTGCCTCGCCAGCCCTGGCACCACCCTCCCAATTCCCCACTGTCCCTCCCACCACCCCAAACAACAAGCTCGCCTACTTACCAACAGCAGGAATCATCAGCAGGTAGGAAGCATGCCAGCAGGGGGGAGGGCTGGTAAAGCAGCAGTAAAGCCCATTTTGGGGGGAAACGCTTGCTCACCTCCGCTTTCTAGAGCCATTGGCATTTTCCCCCACAGTGGACTTTACTGCTAGTATCCCACAAATCCCTTCAAGACTACTTGTTATCAGTACATTGTGTGGCAGTGAGTGGAAAGAAGCACTTTGTTTTGCCCTGTCTTCTGCTGATCAACTTCATTCGGTACCTTAGGAAAAGAAGAAAACATTATCTTCCTGTTTTTCCATATCATGCATACTTGTAACCTCTTTAAATGTCCCCTTAGTAATTTTTTTACCTAAACTGCAGCCAACCGTTTCTGGCCACCAGCAAGACTTGGTTTCCTTACTTCCTGAGCCACATGAGTCATTTGTATCCTGTTTGTGTCCGTTGCCCAATGAGAGTTCTTTGATAATAACCCTCCCTCTAACCAGTTACACTTATAGTGTAACTCAACACACTCGGGTGTCTTTTTAAGGAGGCCTTCTCCACTTCCCTATGTAGGCAACAGCATTTTAAGTGTGCTTCTTTTGAGGTAAAGGGAACTATTTCTGTGTTTAAAAATCTAAGCTGCTTTGTCAAAGTTGTCATCTAGAAACGATGCTTGCTCTTCTTCCCCTTTTAGATTTCTTCAGAGGCCCTACTGTGACCAGCGTACGCCTGGCAGGTTTAGAACACGTTCTTCACTTCACAGCTGTGGATGAAAAAATCTGTATGAGAAGTTATAAGTAAGTCTTCTGCTGTCTGCTTGGGACAACCTTTGGAAATGTTTGTTTCCAGCCACACTGTGCAGTTGTTATATGCTTGGTGGTATAAAATGCTGTCAAGTCACAACTGACTTATAGTGACCCTTAGGCTTTTTTAGGCAAGAGAAGTTTGAGGTGGTTTGCCATTGCCTGCCTCAATGTGGGCTAAGAGAGTTCTAAGAGAGGTGTGACTAGCCCAAGGTCACCCAGCAGGCTTCATGTGGAGGAGTGGGAAATCAAACCGAGTTCTCCAGATTAAAGGAGCAGCAGTGTCGTAGGAGGTTAAGAGCTCATGTATCTAATCTGGAGGAACCAGGTTTGATTCCCAGCTCTGCCGCCTGAGCTGTGGAGGCTTATCTGGGGAATTCAGATTAGCCTGTACACTCCCACACCCCCCCGCTGGGTGACCTTGGGCTAGTCACAGCTTCTCGGAGCTCTCTCAGCCCCACCTACCTCCCAGGGTGTTTGTTGTGAGGGGGGAAGGGCAAGGAGATTGTAAGCCCCTTTGAGTCTCCTGCAGGAGAGAAAGGGGGGATATAAATCCAAACTCTTCTTCTTCTTCTAAAGTTAGTCACTCTTAACTGCTACACCATGTTGGCTCTTGTAAGAGGTAATATGCTTACTAAGGATTAAATTAAAAGTGCTTTTATAGAACCAGATTAATGTATGTTATGGGATCTAGCCATTAAAGAATAACTCCACAAACAAGCAGTTATGTACGTAACTAAAGTGAAGTCTTGCAGTAGCCCATGTCTGATACCTAGTTCATAACTTCTTTGGATTTAGAAACAGTATCCATAGTTTATAATTTAAATTGTAACATCTGTCAGCATACTCAGTCTCTTCAATGTTAAGGTTATCTGTATTGTTAGAAAACCAAAGCCTTTATATATTTTTGTCAGTAATTTTGGTGGTTGGGAAACAACTGTTTTAAAGTTTATGATTTTGAAATGAAACTAGAACAGATACTATGAATTTCTGCAATTCTGTTAGTTTGCATGTTACAAAGATGCATTAAATGTGTGACTGTAATTTGATGGAAGATAGTTTAAATGGTTTTCTGTTTAAGATACATTATAGTCCAAAGGTTATTCATCATGAAATATGGGTTAATTTTTTAATTATGTAGCATGAGGCTGTATATTCATACAATGTTTATATTTTTGGTAAATTATTTCTATTAATTCATTTATAATGTCATGCTATTCCAGAGATTTTTTTCTAAGATTGCACAGTTTTTCCATTTAGAAGTTATTGTCACACATGCTTGGATTTGAAGTTCTCAAAACTGAATTTGTGTCTGCAGAGATAACATGCCTCTTCTTCACAGTAATAATGTTATAAAATAAACACACAGAGTTGCAAAAAAGACCTTAATACCATTGTTCGTTTGCAAATCTATGCATACAGAATCAACCCCTCTTAAGTGCTAAGTTTCATGAAGGCCAATTATTAGAAGGCCAATTATTAGAAGATTGTTTCATGAAGGCCAATTATTAGAAGATTGGTTCGAGTGGAATAGATTTGCCCAAAGAGCGAAGTGTGAGTGGGGAGGGGCAAGCAGTAAAAATGAAAGTGAAACCTTTAGAGCAGAATATTCCACAAATCCTGAGATCTTTGTATGTATAGACTGCAGTTTGTTATGTTATTCTCTCTCTGAAGGAGAAAATCTATAATGGCAGCAGGCCATAAAGGAGACTAAGTTTGGGAAAAATTTAATCAAGTTCCTCTAACTATGGGTCAGGCAGGCATTATTCTAAAAATGGAAGCATCTAGTTATAAATATTAAGATTATACCAGCAAGAAAGAGTTTTTATGTAGAAAACCATAATTTAATCAAGACTTGCTGACTATTGATTTAAATCGATTTGATTTAAATCAAATCCATCCTGCTTTGTACTGAAGGAAGAACTTCACAACAATCCTTCACTGTATCTTGGCTTTATTTAATATGTGTAGTAAAATCAGCACAACATCCATCTCTACCTCTCAGAAGTGGCATGAGATTCTTTCAGAGGAAAGGATAAGGGTACTAATGAAGGATGCTCAATAATACTTATTAAAAAATCTTCATAATACTATTAATTCAACAAAACAAGAGCTTCTTATATCCTAACTGAAATATAATGGGTTGCAGAAACCTTGGCAGGTTTAATGCTAATCTGAATGTTCAGGTAAAGCATGTGTCCAGCCTTCTTAGAATGGGGTCACTTCAGAATTCAAGTACTGAATTGCAATAGGGCAGGTTCAGTCCCATGCACAAGAATCTCAGCTCAAATAAATAGCAATTTCGATTTCGATTTCGAATACCTTTAATGGCATATAGATTGTTTAAGATTAGCTTAGCAAGATAATAACAGCCTTTACAACTTTACAATTTCTGACGAGTTAAAATAACACCATTTAAAAATTTAGCCACCGCTTCCAACAGCTCGTAGTTGTGGCTGTTTAAAAGATATATAACCTTCTGTTTATCTGTAATGCCTTCACTTCCATGCAGGAAGGGGATTATGTGCTTCTTCCTACCTATCTCATAAAAGGGACAATCCAACAGCATATGAGATACTGTTTCCACAGAACCCATGCCACACGGGCATTTCCTTTCTTTATGTGGGATTCCAAGGTGGCGTCCAAGGCTAAAGGAAGAAGGCAGGGCATTACACCTAGCTAAGGTGATTGCTCTCACTGACCACGAGGGCCTCAACCAGGAGATATTGCTAGGCTTAATTAGTCTATCCATAGGTATTCCCAGAGAGATCGGGGAACAGGTTTTATTAACTTCCTCTAGCATCTGTTGAAACTCTCTGTCAAAAGTCTCTTCTTGATAGCCCCATAGACCTCCTGCTCTGTTAGCATTAGCAGGTCCCTCCAAGGAAAAAATGCTCCAACTCATTAAGTTTGAAAGCTTCTGATTTTAACCCACCACTGGGTTGTGTGTGGAGGATGGAGCCATCCCCTGGGATGTATAGTCCAGTTCATCTCGATTAAAACAAATCCTGGCCCAAAACTTGAGATGTAATGCACTTTTAGGCCAGAGTTTCCAGCGATGCCACCTTGTTTCTAAGCACAGGGCCGCATAGGGAACAGAGATGGGGGGCAAGCCAAGGATTTTATACAGAAAGTATGGCTGGACCCTTTCAACCTCTCTGCTCCATGCCCCTATCCAGGTGGGGGGCCCATAAAGGATTTGTTGACCTACACTTTGGCATTAAAATGCTCTCAACGCTGCAGGGATGTATCCTCGGCCTTTCCCATAGAGGAAGCGATATATGGCTGAAGGCACTGGCAATTTAAGCGGTATGGAGATGGCCCGATTCCTATGTAGTGTCCAGGGGAGGCCCTATATGATGGTGGTAGGTAAGCCCTAGGGTATTTATATGACTGCACCTTGCTTTCTGAAACTACTGTGGCCTATCCGCCAATGGTGGTGGCTTTCCATTTTATGGGTAAATAACACAATTTTGGATTTATCTAAGTTAAGTTGCAAATGGTTGAGTGTGCAGTATTCTATACTAACACTCTAAAAGCTCTCCTTAGTCCCGGGACTTCGTGAGATGGAAAGTACAACTGCGTCATCAGCAAAACAGAAGCAGGGAGTATGGAAGTTGAGTCCAGAGTTGGACTAATGTACTTGGGCCTCACTTAGTGTGGAAGCTAGATCGATTAATAAAGAGCTTAAAGAGTGTAGGAGCCAATATCAACCTTGTTTTACCCCTTTAGTAACTTGAATTTTTGGGGTTAACAATCCCTCCATGTTACATCTCAATGCGTGTAAATAGGGTGTTTGTGTGCAGGATCTTAATTAATTCAAGCAACCTTGGCTCTACACCTTGGCTGCTGAGTTTCTTCCAGAGAATCTCTCTATTAACAGAATCAAATATTTGTGGAGAGATCGATAAAAGGCTGCATACAAAGGGGCTCTTTTTCCTCTTATATTTAGTTATCAAGCAAATCTTAACACCAGGCAGTGGTCGAGGGTTGACTTACCCCTTTGGAATCCAATTTGTTCCTTCCCTATGACATTTTTATCAACAATCCAATCAGTTAATTTCCCAAGGAGGTATTTGGCATAAAGTTTTCCCAAGACCGAGAGAAGACTGATTGGTAATAGCAATTTATTTTTTTACCCTTTTGTTTTAGAGTATTATTGAAGAAGTCTGGTTGCAAAATACCAAGGATTGAACTTGAAGATATGGGACCATCACTAGATTTGGTAATAAGGAGGACACATTTGGCTTCAGATGATCTTTATAAGTTGTCGCTAAAGCAGCCTAAAGCTCTCAAGGTATGTAGGCAAATTTTTGAACTTGTGGAAAACTTTTTCAACAAATACATGTAAGTAGTTTGTCTTCTAAATCTGTTGTTAATATGAACAGTAATGGAATATTTGACAAATGTTGTTATGCACTACTTGTGAATTTCCCTTTCTCCATTAATGTAAGCTGTATCCCATTTTTCCTAGTATTATATTCTATCAGATGGCAAGACATAAGTCAAAACAAGAAAGAGTTGGACCCTAGAAATTTATCCAATAACAGTAGAGCCTTTCTTCTATACAAAATGACATTTTCCACTAGAGCAGAGATCCTTATATTGGAGTTCTGCCATTAGTGGAATGGTTTTATAGAATTCATCCCAAAGTGTCTTACAGAATCTTAAAGTGCAACCAGTTTATAGTGGGGATGTGTGATGGGAGTTGGCTCATAAAACTTGTAAAAGAAAAAAACACTCCACCAAAATAACTGAAAAGCCTAAAAAGTTGAAAGTGAAGACAACAAAAATGGAAAATGAAAGGAATTTGTTTAATGTGCAATTACTGATAATTTTTTTAAAAGGCCCTGAAGATAAGACTTAATTGAAATAATTGCTGAGATAAAAACCACATCATATGAAGTTGATGAAAAATTCATTTTATAATAAACCACGTTTCAGTCACATGAGACTTTGGTGGTTACCAGTATACAAGCTTAAAACCCACATCCTAATAGTATACATTATAATATATTTTGGGAGGCCTGACCAGGTGCTTGTTCATTTTCAGGCTTAGATTTCAAAAACTGATGGGTCTTATATTTCAAAATTGACATGTATGTAGTGCAGTGTTTTTGTAAATCCCGGTACAGGTTTTATAATTCTTACAGGATGGGTCCTCATCAACCAGATGACTATGACACCCAGGGTCATGGTTAATTATCAATTGGTGCACACTAAATAAGTGTATTACCGTATATACTCGTGTATAAGTTGACCCGCATATGTCGAGGCACCTAATTTTACCACAAAAAACTGGGAAAACTTATTGACTCGCGTATAAGTCGAGGGTGGGAAATGCAGCAGCTACTGGTAAATTTCCAAAATAAAAATAGATACCAATAAAATGGCATTAATTGAGGCATCAGTAGGTTAAATGTTTTTGAATATTTATTTCAAAGAAAAACAGTAAACTAGCTCTGTAAGTGGAAAAGAGGGTCAACAAAAACAATATGGTCTCAACAATAACTTTAAAAGTACAAAAACCTTAGCTCAACCAGCAACCAAGCTAAAACACAAGAGTTAAAATCCTTCAAAACTGGATTTTTTGGTCAGGGGAGGAATGTTTATGTTAGCAGTACCAACATTTCAGAGTATCTTTAGGAGACCCTCCTGATGATACCACCCAGGTTTGGTGAAGTTTGGGTTCAGGGGGTCAAAAGTTGTGGACCCTCAAAATGTAGCCCCATCTACTATTAGCTCCCATTGGAAACAATGGGGGATAGGGGCACCCCCTTTGGGGGTCCATAACTTTGGACCCCCTGAACCAAACTTTACCAAACTTGGGTGGTATCATCAGGAGAGTCTCTTGAAAAATCCCTGAAATTTTGGTGCTGCTAAAAACTACACCCCCTGGTGGCCGACAAAATAAAAACCCTAAAATATTTTTTTAAAATACACCTGACTCACATATAAGTCGAAGGGGGGCTTTTTCAGCACAAAAAATGTGCTGAAAAATTCGACATATGCGAGTATATACGGTACTTTTATTTTCCATTTTTGTTATCTTTACATCAGCCCCTTAAATTCATCAAAACTTACGCCATGACAGTCTTGAAGCTGTTTTGGGCTGCAATATTCAGTCATCTCACTGGATAGTAAGGATATGTAGAATTTGTGTAGTATTGATGAGTTTGAGATCTCTTGCATACTGCTGTGGTCATTGCTGTTTATTGCATTACATTCATTGTGATGAAGTAAAGAGGGGTTATGAGAAGTTTAGTGTAAAAGATCACTGCTTCTGCGATCTGAGATAGACCTTGATGGGACTTCAATTCCGTTTTCTAAGACTGTTACATGAATTGGTGGTTTGCAACCAAGTAAATAATTTGGGGGGATTTTAGTGTAAGCGAGAGGTGGGTAAAGAGAGACTGTTTACCAATGTATACCAGGATCCTGCTACAGGAGCTTAGGCCCTTAACTAACAAGAACAACTTTTATATGAGAAGTTTTTATTTAGAAAAATAAAACTATTATCAGACAAGAAGGTTGCATTTCTAAGGAGTCTAAGAAATTAAAGAGTGTAATAGGGTTTACAAAGTAAATGAATATGTTGAGTGATATATTACCTGTCCAGAAGATCAAGAAGCAAAGAGCAACACACGACCAGTGTGCATTGACTAGGAGAGGAAGAATGTGTCAGGAGTACGGATGAGAGCACATATATGTGTGTGCCAGGTGCATCCTGCTTTATAGGAAAAATATTTCTAAGGCAATGCTGATGAACTGAATTCTCATGAGAACAATGGATATATCTGATTAAATAGAAAGTGCTGCAAGTTCTCAGGAAATTCTGGATTGTATCATCCATCCTTCATAAAAAGACACATTAAGCAGCTGTGTGTGAATCTTTTCCTGAGAAAGGATTTTTAGGTCTGGAAATATACTGATACGTCTTAATTGAGGGATGGGTGTTGCTGGGATATATTAAAAATCATATTAAAGGGAAATATTTTTATAAGAAGAAAATACCATAAATACTGATGGGAGTAGCAGTGCATAGTAGGAGACCCATTGATGTATAGCTTGTATAGTAGGGGTGATGAGGATAGTGTTTGTACCAACCCACCTTAGTCACCAGGTGTCTACTGTCTGAATTCTGCTTTTTCTCTCTGCTATTGCCATGTTGGATCATATATATATCTGGAAAGGGGTGTTATCATTTTTAGAACAGCCCTTAGGATCATGGGAGTAGTCTGACCACTGGCAGAACTAATATGAATTTTACATGGAGCTGCTTTTAAACTGCAATTAACATTGAAATTGGTATTTGTACAATATTCCTGGCCATTACAGCCTAGGAAAATGAATGCTTTTTTATACCACTAGCCAAAGAAGAAGAAAAATATCTCCCATGATGCATTTGGGACAAAATATGGACGGATACATATGCAGAAACAAAATTTGGATAAACTGCAGACTAGAAAAATGAAAGGCTTGAAGAAAAGGCCAGCTGAAATGAAGACTGGAAATGAATACTGTCCAAAGAAAGCAAAGTTGGGATGATAAACTGGAACTGGATGGCATAAATTACTCTGATGCTGTTCGGAGTTTTAAACATCATGTATGCCTGACATTAACTTCATTAGTTGTTTTAAACAACTTTGTTGTGAGAACTACCTATTTTGAATGTAGAAGCATCCCTGGTCCTTGTGCTCATTTAAGCTTTTAAAAGATTATTGTCACCAAAAATACAAAAATACATTTGTATGAGTAATAAAAAAATTAATGTATGAGATGTCCTTCTCTTTTTTTGAAAAAACAATAATCCTCTATTTAGTATGTGTATACGTACTTTGAACAAGTATTCCTGCAGGTTGTTTAGGGGATCAGGACTTCTGAGTGCTTGGGATAAGATTGTAATATTGAATTTACAGATTATGTGGGAATAAGGAATTTCAGAGTGTTTTGGCCTTCAGTCACAACTTGACTTTGCACTCTGTGCTCCTTAAATAACCAAGATAGAAAAGGTATGGGAAAGTGCCACAGATGGATTCCTGTTGCAAGTCTTATGTGCTGTTAACTGTTTTGTATTTCAAGGAAGTTGAGTGGTGCTGTTAATGAGAGCTGGTTTTAATACATTTAATCCTGTCACCATAATTATATTTGCACTGTGGGCTTTTTTCATGGGGTTCTTTCATCAGTTTTGGTCCCATACTGCTTCAGTTTGTGCCCTGACATCCACATACATTCCTAAGCTTTTAGTTTTCACTCCCCCCCCCCCCTTCTTTTCCCAGTTCCGTTGAGACCACTCTTATCGCAGTCATTTTCTGGAAGCTGATTGTGAATCTGCTTCTTCCCACTGTATAACGTTTCTATCAATTTTCTTTGTCCCACCTACCTCCAGCCCACTTTTCAATCATTAGAGTCTTGCCATCATTAAACCACTCCCTCTCTTCCCCCTCCATTGAATAATTTCACATTTTAAAAACTGCCCCTAAAATATCAATATAATGTTGTTGTACTGTAATGATAAAGCAAGTTATCTGTATTTCCAGTTTTCAACTTCTTAAAAATTAAGTCTTTAACTCCTTCCCCTTATTTGTCCATTAGACTGTACACATTTTTTCATTTAAATGAAAGCTAGGAGTTCAGAGAACCTGCTTATACTATTATTACAACATCATTATATTGATTTTTAGGACCTTTTAAAAATAGGGGGAGTGCTATGACACCACAGATAACACTAAAGACAACAGCACTCTCCTTTGAAAATCTTCAATTACGGTAAGCCATGTGCGGAACAAAATAAATAGATTCAACAACTGTAAAAATGCACCGGGGGGCGGCAGAAGGGGAGATGTGGAAGACCCCTGCCCACAATGATTTCAATTCTTGTGGATTGAATCCCATGAAGATCAGTAGTAACTCCAGTCTGCAGAAAAGGTCTCAGAGTTTACATAGTAAATGGACTTATGACAAAGCAAATTGTTTCTTTATCATTCATGTGTGAGAAATCCTGGATCTAGGTCCATTATGAGTTTAGTAAAGCAGAAAATGTAGCAGAATTTGAAAAAAGGATGACACAGTTATATGAATGATACAAATAAAAGTAGTCAGGACTCAGAATAACTTAGCTGAGGAAATCAATGGTATAAAATGTGTGGACCATCTTGCGAAAGGTCCAGCATCTTATTAAAATCCTTATTAAACAGTGGTCCTTGCTTAAACATCCTGCCTGCTGCTCTGTAGAAACAAACCACCTCAGAAATTTAATGTGAACAAAACAGTTTGATGTGAACATTTAATTCTAGTTTTTGTTCACCTAGATTTATATTACAATAAATATTTACAAATGGAATTAGTTTTCTCTAATCTAAAAAACATTTTCAGAAAAAAGGGATGCGATGCTATACACTTACCGGGCATAATTTGAACTACACTGATAATTCAGCTTGAGGTTTACTGTTGTAATCATGGAAGAAATCAAATATCAATCATCCATTGTTTTGATTAATTCTCAGTTTATTTGTGGAACTATCCATCTGAGTAAAACAGTGGGCAGATGAAGTATATGTATATTGTAGCGGCTCTTTGCCTTTTAAAATGGAAAGTTAAATAACTGAATTCATTATAACTGGGGACCTATGAAGAATTTCTGGAGGGGGGAAAGGAAGGGAATTTCCCCCTACCTCTGCGTGGCTCATGACTTTGGGGCTCACAAGGTCTCCTGGGAAGTGTAGTTCCCACCAGGCCATTTTCAGCCTGAAGGGAACAGGCCGCTTCTTCAGCCTGCACTGTTTCACTAAGGTAAGTGTGTGTGTGTGTGGCAGGTAGGGTGCACTTAGCAAGAGTGTCAAGGGGGGGGCAATTTGCCCTCTCGCAAGACAGCTCCGGTGCAACGGTAGCTCCTCTGAGTCTACAGATAAAATTAGGGTATTTGGAAGATAGTTTGAAAACTTTAGAACATGACTGAAGATGGAAATGAATCACATATAGCACATGGAAATGGATCACATATAATGGATCACCCTGAGTCCTTCGGGGAAGGGCGGTTTAAAACTTCAAACTATAAATAAATAAGTTAAAACTTATTTATTTAGTACATTTTTGTTGTCTTCCTTGAACAAGTTACAGGTGGCACACATAGTTTTCTCTTCCTCCATTTTATCCTCATAGCATGTGATTTAGGTTAGGTTTAGAATATCTCACCCAGGCAACCCAATCCAAGGGGGTGGGGGTGGGGGTGTGCACGGGCGCTTTTGGTGCTGTCTGAAAGTTACAATAACTAGATACTCTGAAATCAAACATGTGAATGTACACATACAATTGTACAACTGTAATCAAATTACTTTAATAAATATAACTGTAAAGCTCTATTACTGCTGATGTTCTCTGGAAATAAGATAGAAAATGAGTCCTGTAAAGTGTCCAGTTATTTGCGTATGGCAATGAACATGCTTTCATGTTTTATAGCTCTAAGATAGTCCCTGTTTTTGGACAGCTTTTGCTGCACAATGTTTCAGTCTATGGAGACAAGGGCACTTGGGCAAGAGTCAGAACAATACAGTTACTGAGTCTTCTGATGATTTCTCAAAGTTTCCACATGATTTTTTGAACTAGGAAGAAATAACTAATCTTAAATTAATGTGTTTTGTGTACTATCTGAAAATGTTGACAACAGCTTTCTGAAAATAAAGAATTTTAAGATAGATTCCACATCCAAAACAGTTCTAATAGAAACTGATAGAATTGTTTACAGAAAACAGTAATTAAAATTCAATTATCCTAAGCAAAATCAAATACTTCAAATACATGGCATATAAAGCATGAAGAACTTCTGGTCTGTGACACAAAGAGAACAGTGTTAAATGCATCTACTCAGATTCCTACTCAAGTCTATTCAATGGGGCTTACTGTCATATAAGTGTTCTTAGGATGGTACTGAAAGGGATTATTGCAGCCATTACTTTTGCTGGAAAACATTCTCATCTGGATTTTTCATATAAAAATCCATGGCTGAATGGGCCACTGGGCAAGAGATCAGATGACTGAATTGGAATCTGTAGTGGGTTATCCAATTAGACTAAGCATAATTTGCATGCTTATTCTCAACTTTTTGCTCAGAGAATGTCAGCATAATCTTTTGAGTCATAGCAGAAACCTTTGGAGTAATAGCAGCATAGCATCCAAGTTGTTTTTTTAGTGAGCCATAAAAACAAAACAAGAAAACAACAATGTGCTGCAGTGGCAAGGTGCAGAATGATGTTAGTTAATCCTTAATAAAACAATAACTTGACTTCAAAGTACTATATGACCAGTTCTACACGTAACATGGAACTTTGAACTCAAACAGTAGCACCCTGATCACGTGGCAAACCTATTTGAAACCAAGGCAAATTTCAAATGCCAATTTGCAATAGGGTATACAAGGGTTTACTATTTAAAGGAAAATATATTTTAAAGTAAAAAACCTGGGTGCATCTAATATAGCTGTTTAACAGGATCTGAGAAGCAACTACAATAAGATTTTTTTAAAAGCTTTATTGTTATGCTTAACTTTCTCTAGGTACAAAATTTATGAACTATGTCATAAATGTCATTCTTTGGTACAAAGTACATCAACAGATTTTTATGTTATACCAAACAATATTAAGACTATTTTTACTGCACCAGTTCTAGTTACTTAAGACTCTTGAAAACTTTCAATACTGCAACACAAGTATTTAAGCAAAACAAACAAATAAGTAGGTACTGCTCTGTCATGTTCACATGACATGCTCTGTCATGTTCACATTTGGGACTTGGACAATATATACCCCACTAAACATTATTTTCTAATACATTCTACAGCAAATGTTTTGTTTGTATGGTTTGCAAGAGGAAGTTATGTTGTACACCGCTCAGAGACCTCCAGGGGTAGAGCGGTATATAAAACCCACAAATAAACCAACCAACCAACCAACCAACCAACCAACCAACCAACCAACCAACCAACCCATCCTGCCATTCCTGTAGCAGGTCTAAGCATGACTGTGTAATACATCTAACTTCTACTATCTTTCTTCTCCACTGTAAATGTTTTTTAAAAATACACCAGGTTGCTTCTTGGCAGTCAAGCCAGTGATTGTGTATTTGCTCATTTTGCTAGAGAGACACAGAAAACAATTTCAATTGGGGAATAGCTCCAGATCTACTGGCAGAAGGCAGTTCATTGATTTTCCCACTCTCCCTACCCCTAGGCTTATGCAAAAGTAAAAAAGAGATCTGCTAACATGTTACCAGAAGACAATAAAAAGGGAAGGATTGAAACATTTATAATACACATGTACAGAAGATCCCAAATGAGAGTGTCCATCTTTTGAAGTATGCAAAAACAATATGCAAAGGATCATAAAGTTGAAAACAGATTACGGTTGGACTGTACCTGAGTTCACCCTGTTATGTATGGTTTTCAGTGCTGGATAGTACATATACTCTTGATCCTGCTTGAAGTATATTGCAAGCTCTGTTTTTGCTTCCAAATAACTACTGTGATACTGGACACTTTCAAAAATTTCCCTGGAGTATTAACCTAAATCTTGAAGTAAAATTCCATCCCTAACCCCCCCGCCCCCAAAGCAGGGTGCTAATTTTAATAGCCATTAGCTCCTTCACTCTCGTATGCGTATAAGTGTTTTTCATATACGCTGATTGAAGGAAATGCTTCCCAATGCAGACCTTGATTCTAAAAATAAGGAAGTAACTCAAGGAAGTCTACATTATGCAATCTGCAATGAACATATGGTACAAATTACAGAAGACATTAGCAGAAGTAAAACAAAGAGATCCTGGGATTTGGTAGAAAGTAGGAAAGAAGTTAAAAAGAAATACCACGAAGACTGCTGACTGGCCAAAAATCTTATGTTCCCACTGTCCCTAATTAACAGGGTCACATTTGGTTTTTGTCCTGTTTTGTCATTTGGAGATATGGTTGTAAAATCTGCTTAGTGTAAATTGCTACAGTCACAATAATCAAATATTTAATTCTTTCCTCTAGATTGCTAAAACTCTTGGTGGGGGGTGGCAGAAGATGCACATAAATACATGTGCATGAACTTCTATACTAGCAATTGTGTTCCTGTCCTATTACAATTTAATCAGATAGCAACATTGTCAGGGTGTAATACTAAAAATTCACTTCATTCATACCACCCTTTTTCCCAGATAGGGACCCCAAGTGATTTACACCATTTTCTTCCTCTACATTTTATCCAAATAGCAACCAGGTGAAATAGGTGAAACTGACAGCATATAACTGGCTTAAGGTAGGGCTGATAGCTCCGAGTTGGGGAATTCCTGGAGATTCTGGGGGTGGAGCCTGAAGAGATCAAGGTTTGAGGAAAACAGCGACCTTTGCAGGAAGTATTGCTATAAAATCCACCTTCCAAGGCAGCCATTTTCTCCAGGAAACTTAACTCTGTAGCCTGGAGATCAGTTATAATTTCAGAAGTTTGGCAACCCTAGTACAGTATAATCCAGTAAGATTCAATGTCAGAATGGAGATTCAGACTTGGGTCATCCAGATCCTGGTAACCAGAATTGTAAAACTTTGGACTGTGGCCCTCTTTTCTAGGTCTCTTGACCCCCTTTGGCATTAAAATACAATTCAGAACAAAATGGTTCCTGTGTCAGCCCATGAACTAAGTTACAGTCTTCTGAATTAATTCTCTTCAACTTTTCTAATTTACTAGATAAACCAAATTAAGCAGACCAGTAACTGAGCCTATGGTTTGCTTTTAGCCCCTCAGGTTATCTGAACTTTGGTGTAGAATGGTCCATTGGATATTCACCGTGAAGGGTCCTCTCCTGGTAGGTTAGGAGGTCATCTTGATGGGTGATTCCTCACTCCATTGTCAGGGAGGCAGGAACAAGTTTTCTGTCACTTCCTGTCTGAAGGCTTGGCATCCAGCTTCCCTCAGTATCTGACTGGCAAAGCAATGGTCACCAATAACATCTTAACAATAGAATAAGAAGCAACCTATAACAGAACCAAAAAACATAGGCACAGAAACGGTAATGCACTATATTGGAATCTAACGATGATCAAGGGAAGGCCAAGATGTCCTCCTAACCTACAAGGGGAAGGACCCTTCACAGTGAGTATCCAATGGACTGTTCTCCTGAAGGCAGAGGAGATCTTGCTAGGACCTCCCAGAGCAGTGTCCCCCAAAACGGGTGGGTCATCATTATACCTCCATAATGTGTTGTAACACTCTCCTGCTAATAACCGCTTCAGCAGAAGCCAAAGATTGAGGCTTATAGTCCCTCACAAACAAAGAGGTGGATGCCCAAATAGCCACCCTACAGATTTCCTTGACCGATACATGTTTTCTGAAGGCTGCATTTGTGGCAGCGCTACAGGTGGAGTGAGCTGTGATCTCTGAGGGGACCGGTAGATTGATTGCTTTATGAGTCTCAATAGTGTAGGCTTTCAATATGGAGCTGATCGCCGCCCTGGAGCTCTGATGTCCCAAATTCAGTGGGGTGATGGTGATGAAAAGACTCTCTGTTTTGCAGAGGGCTTCTGTATGTATGATAAATGCCTTAAGAGATTGTCATATGTCCAGGTTATGCCAGAGTCTTTCTCTAGGATGCAATGGGGCGGTATAATAAATCCCCTACGGGGATGGGGCGGTATAATAAATCGAAATAAATAAATAAATAAATAAATAAATGGTTTAGGCCAAAAATTAGGCAGCACAATTTTCTGGGGCAAGGGAAAATTGGGAATTGCTTTAGGTTTAAATGCAGGATCAGTGCCCAAGATGACTCTGTCGATGTGGAACACATAGAAATTTGAATTCACAGACAAGGTTCTCAATTCTGACATTTTCCTGGCAGAGGTGACTGGCACTAAGAATGATAAGTTCATCCTTAACCAGAATAGATGTATTGTTTGAACTGGTTCGAAGGGTAAACGTGTTAGAGTCAATAGGACAGCATGAATCAGTGATGTAGGTATAGATTTTTTATGGGGGGGTTCGGGGGCAGGGATACCCCCCACCCCTGGGGCATGACCATGCCTCCCAAACCCCGCCATCAGCCTCAGTGCTTATAAAAGCAGCTCTCTGAGGCTGGGGACGGCAGACTCCCCTGTCCCGCCTGCCCTGCCCCCCCCCACTGGCTGGGCCCCCAGCCGGCAGTCCCTTCTGCCCTTCCCTTCGGGCAGAGGTGTAGCTAGGGAAAATGGAGCCCAGTGCAAAATCTGAGTTTTGCGGGGGGGGGGGCATGGTGGCCATTGTGATGGTGGAATTCACCTCCAAACAGCATCACTTTCAATGGTGTTTAAACTAGGGAGTCCAGATTCTCCTTTTAAATCCATCTTAAAGGGAGAACCTGGGGTCCCCAGTTAAAACAATATTGAAAGTGATGCTGTTTTGGGGTGGATTATTCCCCACCCTGAAACAGCATCACTTTCAACATTTGAACTGGGGACCTCAGATTCTCACTTTAAATACATGCCGAAGGGGGTGGATTTAAAAGGAGAATCTGGGAAACTTTGGGGGCTGCCTGCTATCAAGGATGCAATTGTTAAACTAGCAGCACCAAACTTTCAGGATATCTTTAGGAGACTCTCCTGATGATACCACCCAGGTTTGGTGAAGTTTGGTTCAAGGGGTTCAAAGTTATGGACCCTCAAAGGTGTAGCCCCCATCTCCTATTAGCTCCCATTGGAAACAATGGAGGATGGAGGCACCCCTTTGGGAGTCCATGACTTTGGACCCCCTGAACCAAACCTCACCAAACCTGGGTGGTATCATCAGGAGAGCTTCCCGACAAATCCCTGAAATTTTGGTGCCGCTAGCCTAAACACTGCGCCCCCTGTAGGCCAAAAACAAAAATACAAAAAATACAAAAAACCACAAATGGGGGGCGGAGCTTCAGACATGTAATGCGGGGGGTTGAACCCAAGAAACCCCCCCTTACCTACGCTCTTGGCATGGATTCTCCATGAAGGGAACCTGTGGGTCTGTGGCAGTTGAATTTGGTGAATGCCTTCAGAATTCAAGTAATGTCTGGGTGGCGAGATGCTGGTAGACCCTGGAATAATGGCCAGACCATGGAGAGGGCTGCCACCTGATGACATAGGGTCGCGCTATGCAGACTGGAGTCAAACAGTCTTGTAAGAACTCCAGGACAGAGGCCAGTGAGTGTGACTCCGGTATGACTTGTTTCCTTCTGCTCCAGGAACAAATGCCCTCCAGGAAGAATGATAGATCCTGGTGTTGGGTGGTTGACACGAGTCCTCAGTATCTTCTCCCTGGGAAGAAATAGGGACTGCTTGATGGAGTCTATCAGAGCTCCCAGATGTTCCATCCTCTCTGTCAGCACCAGGATGGTCTTCTCGAGGTTTATCAGAAGGCAGTGTTGTGGAAGGACTTGCAATTGACATATTGTATCTTCTTGGCCTGTTCTCTTGACCTGAACCTGATTAGGGTGTCGTTCGAGTAAGGGTAAATGTGAATTCCCTGTTGTTGGATGAGAATGATAGGGGACAGGAGAACCTTCGAGAAAACTCTTGGTGCCGTCGTTAGTCCGAACGAAAGAGTTCGGAATTGAAAATGGTCGCTCCCCACTGTGAAACTAAGGTTGTGTCTATTGGATCTAACAAGGGCATGAAGTCTCCTTGTCTCAGCACTTCCACAATGGAACTAAGTGTCTCCATCCTGAACCCATGCAGCTTGATGTGTTTGCCCACAACTGTAGGATCAGCATGGCCCTCCAGTCATTGTTCCTCTTGGGCATTATGAACAAATGACAAGTAGACTCCTAATCTCTCTGGAGTCCGACTAGTTTTATAGCTTGTATTTGTAGGAGGGTGGCCTCTGCATTTCTTCGTGCCTTGACAGGTCTGGAGTGGAGAGGGGATAAAAGGAAATAAGGTTTGGAAGTTGGGAGAATTCTATAGTGAATTCCATAAGAATGACCTCCCTGGTCCAGATGTCAACATGTTTGCCTGCCCACTGGACTTGGAAGTGGAGCAAGTGACTGCTAACAGGAGGTATTAGGTAGTCAAGATCTTGGCAGTCTGTTGACCCAAAAAGGCTTTTCAGGTTTCCCTGTGAGGTGAAAGGCATTATGCTTATGAAAGGAGTCTTGATTGTGCCATGTAGTTCATCTGTCCTCCCTAGGGAATCTAGGGAGAGACCTATGAGCCCTAAAGGTGGTTTTGGGCAAGGTTGAGGAACTCTCAGGCCTGACAAACCTAGGTAAGGATTTTCTCCTATCCTTATCCTCCACGAGGACCTGATCAAGCACACTGCCAAATAGTCTGTCCCCTTGGAAGGTATAACCTGCAAGAACCACCTTAGAGTGTGGATCCGCCTGCCAGGTGTGCAGCCAAGCAATTCTACGTGTTATGATTGAGACAGCCATAGCAAGGGCTGCTAGAGTAACGACATCAAGGTGGAGTCGGCCGCTCTGGTTCCCTCAGCTGAAGTTTTGGCAAACCTCGCCTTTTGAGGTGAAAATGCTCTGGTTGCCATCAAGATTCAAGGAAAAATGCAGGAAGTTCCAGCGCCAAAAGGGTTCTGATTGAAAACGCTCTCCCTGTCGGGTCTTAGCACCCACTAGAGGGGGGAGGAACTAAACTAGGACAAAAACACACAGAGAAAACTGTAGAAATGATGAAAAAACAAACAGGAACAACAGCATAAACACTAGGAGCCTAACCAAGAACCGTGCTCTCCCTACTGAGGGAAGTTAGCTGCCAAACCACCTGATAGGAAGTGACAGAAAACTTGTTCCTGCCTCCCTGACAATGGGGTGAGGAATCACTGAACAAGATTTTCTCTGTCTCCAGGATAAACTAGTTGATCCATCTCATATGATTCAAAGCCCAGAACTGTTTTGTTCTCTTTTGCAATTCATACTCAGGTATAAATAATGAAGAAAATGTTACTTTCCTTGGATGAAAGTCTAGCTGGCTCTGATATGAAATTTAGGGGTGGAGTTGGCAGAAGTACAGCATTGACTACAAGGAATTCTTAGCACATCCAAGACCATCCCAAATTTACTTGACATGGTACATTTAATATTATGCTTTATTACTCTCTTCTTAATTTTTTTAACATTTGTAGCTTCACCGTATATTTTAACTTTCTGTAAATATTTATAAAAAGGAGAGACTGTCCTCTCTTCCCTTCTCCCACTGTCTGAAGTGGATTTCTTGCTAACATATAATGGTGTCAAGGAGTTTGAACGACACCAGTGAAAATCAACCTGATATTTTTGTAACTTGAATAGACTACAGATTCATTTCTTGTACAGCCAATTCATTATCTAGTTCTCAGAACATAAATGTACTGGTGCTTCTGATATTAGCTGACTGTGCATACACAGATTACCCCTTGCATTCCTGTGATGAGTCAGGCATATTTGTATAGATCTGAAGTTTTGCATTCTGGATTTATGTATATATTTTGTAACATGTACATTTTAATCATGTGTTGCATTTGTATTAAACTTCAAAGCCTGGTTATCCTTTTGAATAAAGCAAAACTATTTTGAATACATGACATTCAAAATAAGCCTACAAAAATATTTTCTAGCCCATGTGCCCAAACTTACCAATGCCAGTGATTTCTGAACTAAAATCAGCAAGTTTGTGTAATGTTCCCTAGCTTTGGTGGCTGGCATCAGTTGTTACCTACCACAGGCAAGAAGCTATTATCATGTTGGGAGGTCCTTCCCCTCCCCAACCCTGATCTTCCCAGGCTCCACCCACAAATCTCCAGGAATTTTTCCAGACAGATTTGGCAACCCTCTGAGTGAGAGATGATAGCAAAACCATTGTGTAGAGTCATTTCCAAGTAAATGCATATTTCAAGACTATATTAAGCTATAAAACACAATGAATAAATATTGCATATAGCTTTGTTAGGCCACAACCAGAAATCTTGGGACCTGTAGTAAAATATTCTTTTTAAAAAAGAAACAACTGAATAGTATAAAATTTCTTCTCAGAACTCTTCAAGTTCCTGGGAAGGCTGCCAAGCAGGAAGTTTAACTTTTTAAAAATTATAGCAGTGGGAGGAAAAAATATTTTCACAGTGCAAATGTGGGGCTTTTCCATCATGCCTTGAACAACCCTCCCCCCGCAATTCTTCTCTATTTTTTTAAATCAACTTGATTTAAGAGTTCTGAGGAACAATAAAGCCTGCTTACAGCTTTTGTGATACTTGAGATTGTTCTGATAGAAATATTAAGTTGCTGCTGTTTTTCTAGTATAAAATAAATATATCATAAAGAATAAGAGACCAATATTGTTTGATGGTCTACAGTTTGATTAGTTCTGTGGTTTAGTTCCAGTTGAAAGGTAACTATAGTAATTAAGTTGTGTCCTTGTCTCTTCATAACCTCATAGCAACTCTTAAAAATGCATGGATGGAAATACTTTACACAAGTCAGTTTTGCAGACTCAGCTTGGAAACTGAAAGCTAAGATGTAATTTTAGCTCATGCATCAATACAGATTTTGCAATAGCTGCTCAGCTAACAACTCTGTTAATCATCACCAATCTGGGTGAAATGCTCACATGATCAAAAAGGAGTTTTGAATGTAAGCTACCAACATTGTAAACAAATAGCAGACAACATGCAAAAATTATAAAAAGATTTGGAATGGCATCACATGCTTTAAAAACTGAATCAAATATTTGATATTTGAAGTAATGCTAGTCTGATTAGGAAGTCAGTCCAAGTAGTTATTTCAATTGGAAACACTTCTCCATATATAATTTCACTAACACAGTGTAGGAGATGAAATTTTCAGGGATTGTATCCTTCACTCAAGGGATTCTCTCTCCAAAATTTCAGGCAGATAGTAAAAAGCATCTTTGTTTACATAGAATCAGAGGTGGAGCTTCCATGGGGACACCTGGGGACAAATGCTCCAGGCCACCGTTCAGTCACATGGGGGACAAAAAATTGAGGCCCGATGGTGGCCCCTCATTCTCTCCCTCCTTCCCTGAGGATCAGTGCATGAGGCGGGCATGAGGTGAGCCAGGCGCAGCAGGAGCACAGCAGAGGCCGGTGGGCGGAGCCATGCATGAGGAGGCAAGGCAGTGCACTGGGCCTCTGACTGTCTCCCATGTCTCCCTCATGGACAGGTCAGAGGAGGCCAACTCCTGCTGCCCAGCTGAACCCCTCTGGTGACCGCCTGTGGAGGCGGCAGAGGGGGCTGAGCCCTGGGCGTGGTTTCCCCTCGCTCCACCTCTTCAGGGTATAGTAAGCACTGTGTTAGCTCATGGGGGACTAGCTTCATCTTTTAATTGATATCTCACTATGACAGTAGAACACTACAGTGACTTATCAGTTACCAACTAACTTTCCCAGACACACAAACACTTTCGTGTGGGGTAGAATGGCCAACAGGAGGAAATTGATAGAGAATCTTAGAAAGCCTGCCAAGTGGAAGTCCTGTTTCCACTGTGATTAATCACTGGGCACCCACATGAATGACAAGGAAACTATAGGAAATTGTCACTGGTGTGTAAATCCCTTTTGTATGCTGATTTGGTAGGTACCCAAGTTCTGTATTCATCAGTGTTCTAACAGTGCAGTCTTAAACAGAAGTAAATCCCATTGAATTTAATTATGATTACTTGCTAGTAAGTTTGTTTAGTATTGTATCCTTTTGTCATTTGGATATTACATTCTGTCCTATAATGAAATAATCAATTCTTAGCACCGCTTTCATAACTTATAGGCTTGCCAGGATTTCTGGAAACTGGTTTTATCCAGAGGCAGGATTCAGCCGGTTCGGACTAGATTGGCCGAACCAGTTGTTAAATGGTGAATCCCACCACAAGCCGGCTAAATGAGCAGCCCCTTTGGGATGCCGCCACTGGGTGCCCCTTGGACCCATCAGGTTCGGCCCGCCAGGCTGCCCGGGACCACTGCCACCTCAAGTAAGTGGTGCGCGGGGTGAGACGCAGGCACGCAGAAGCAGGTGTTTTCCCAGGTGCCATTTTCCCTCCCTACATTGCCATTTGGGCAAGAAGTTTGTAGTTTTTGAGTCAGTGGAGAGGAAAGGACCTGAAGTCCAGAAGGAATCCTTTGAATTCACTTTTGTGAAGGGACTATGAAGATACTGTAGATACATACTGTGGATTAGGCAGCCCTGAACCACAGTTCCTTTGAGCTGAACATGTACAGCCCTACAGCCCATGTGGATATGACTTAAACATACATCTACAAGAGTAGGGAAACCTCAAGATATAAGAAATATATTGCAAAAATACATGCTAAGATACACAGTATTAAGTCATCAAAATGCTTTTATGAAAAAGACTGAAAGTTCATTTTAAAACATGGTTAACATATGCTTCATCCCTTGCTGTTATATTATATTGTATTTGGAGTGTTGTTACTGAGTTGGTTCTAGAAATATGAGGTGCAAAGCATTCAGTGGCATAGTAATTGGGAAGGCCTATGCAGTGAGAACCAACATATCTGACAGCACAGCAGTTCTTTTTATTCTAACTAGCCTTTGGAAAATCAGAACCAGTAAAGAATTACATTTCTCTGGTACTGGAGCAGTATGTACCATGTCCACTGGTGCTGAGTACATAGCTTGCTGGAAAATATTAACCACCAAATAATTATCAAACAAAATTCACTATTGCAAAGACTGAATATCAGCTCAGAAAAAGCAGCATTCAGAGAAAATGGAGATATGATGGATGATTATGTTCAAATGAAAGGAACATTAAAGGTAAACTTGTACTTATTAGTATTATAAATATGTAAAGATTAAACAAAACTAATAAGGAAATATTAATCTTAAACAAAAATTATATAAATAGACAAAGACTACAATCCTAAGGGCATTTTTCTTGCATTAAGTTCTGTTGAATAACATTGGACGTGCTTCTGCATAGACTTACACGGGAGTACTCCCAGTCTAGCCTCTATAGCAATCCACATTTAAATATTTTAAAATCCCAAAAACTGGAGTGTGCATTGCCACTGACTTTAACAGGGTTGGATTCCGTGTAACATTTCTATGAGACTAAAAGTCCAAAAGGCACATCTGTAATTGTGTTTTTATTTCTGTGCCTAAATTTAAAAATTCGTAAAGCATTAAAATATACTGCATAATCTAAATTACATAATAGTATAAAGTATAAAGGGACTTGTAGGCTGGAAGCAGATTTAGAAGAACTAGAACTTGATGTTTATTTACTTTGTTTTGTCTCTGGGCTGCAACAGAAGTAACAGTTGAACAAAATTTTAAATCAAACAATAATTCTTTCCTTATAGACATATTAAATTATTTATATCCTGCACTCTCCAGAATCTACCTAAAGTGGTGATAAACCTAAAACATTAAGCATACAGTTTATAATACAAATTAAGAAAATAACAATACAGTAATGCTAAAACCACTTATCAGTATTTTAAACCTAGAAATGTACATCATGGGGGGGGGGGGGCAGTACTTTTCAGATCCAGATCCCTGGGAGCTGAAAAATATCAGTACTTCCACTTGAAGGGAATTTAGATATTATTTGGTTTCATTATTCGCCATGGAGACTATTTCCAGAGGATTAGAGCCACAGTTTGCCTGCCCCCACTTCTGGGTCACTCCCCTATCCAACACAAGATTGCTGGCTTTTCTTGAGCCCTTTAAATACAAATTGATATTCCTTATATCAATATTGTGTAGGCTGCTATCTTTCATTTTTTTTATGGAAAATGTTGGCTGTTGAAATCTGCAAGGATTGGAGGGGAAGATTATCTCCCCTCTACTCCTGGCAGGGATGGATGGCCAACATTTCCCTTAAAACCCTTAAAACAACGATAGCAGCCTGCACAACATCAATACAAGGAATATAGATATTACAGTTAAAGGGCTCAAAAAAGGTCGGCAATCTTCAATCTTGCATTGGATGGGGGAGTGACCCAGAAGGACTGAAACCTTGAAGCAAGGTGGAAACATCAGGGTTTCCCTGCTCTCACTATGGGACTTCCAGAATCTTTGGCACCACAAGTGAGATTTCTTCTACAAAAGTCTTCCCTGGAGGAAACATACCTTAGCCGTGGGGCAGAGCACCAGTGAATAATCGCCAAAAGATACAAAAGAAAGCAAACTAACTTTTGGTCAAAAGCCTCTCAAAGCAGACACAACTTAAAAAAACCAAAGAACCAATGAAGAACCAGGGAATCCCAGAAGAAGCACTGGACAATGTGGCAAGCCTAACACAACAAATGTACAACCCAAGAATCTGCCAAACCAAATAGGAATGCTGTTCCAAGCCCAACAATGTAAAACCAGAGAACCAACCCAATGTACAACCCAAGAATCACAGGCAATATCAAAACACAAAATCCACCTCAAAAACAAACCTGACACAAACCAGTCAATGTAAACATCACAATGTTGCAAGACCAACAGAACTAATTTCAAAGCATAGAATTTGGCAAGCCAAAACCAAGGCCTGGAAAGAAGACACTGACAGAGTCACACAGCAAAATTCAATGAGAACAAAAACCAGCCCTATGATCCTTAAAATGCTGCCTCCTGATATAGCTGGTTTTTTGTTTTGTTTTTGCTGTAAAGTAATGATTGACTCATGGCAACCCTGTTGGCTTTTCAATGCAAGAGATGTTCAGAACTGATTGCCATTTCCAGCCTCTGTGCCATGATCCTGAAATTCTTTGGAGGTTGCCAATCCAAATAGTAACCAGGGTAAACACTCCTTAGCTTCTGAGATCTGATGAGAGCAAGCTAGCCTGGGCTATCTGTCAGGATCCAATATTCCAGCTTACTCCTGAATACAGGATAAGAGATTCCATCTAAACATTAAGAAGCACTTGTTGATGGTAAGGGTTGTTCCACCATGGAATAAACTACATCAGAGGGTAGTGGAGTCTCCTTCTTTGGAGGCTTTTAAACAGAGACTGGATGGCCATCTGTCAACAGTGCTTTGATTGTGTATTCCTGCATGGCATGGAGTTGGACTTGATGGCCCTTGTGGTCTCTTCCAACTCTTCCAATGGATCACCATTGCTATACCACAGTTTTAAAGGCATGGCTACAACTGAAATGCCAGCCCAAACAGATAAAAGATGTTCTGTGCCACCACGGAAGAGACTGAGCCTCAAGCCACACTCCAGCAGTGCTTCCATCTGCTCTTTCAGGCAGAGAGTAATCCCCACCAGGATAAAACAATCTCTCATACCCTGAGCAGTTTTAGAATTGCTCCACAATAGCAAAAAGATAGACCCCTCCTTCTGCTTTTGAGGTGTAGCTGCTCCTGATCTAACCAACCAACCAGCTCTGGAGAAAAGTTTGTCCTTTCCCCTGTACTTTTAGTGAACTTTTTTTTTGTCCCTGCGACTCTGCCAATAATACGTCACTGCTTTGGGAGGCTACTGACACCGCAGCCGCAGGCAATAATACACACACCCCTGTGCCGCCCGTTCTGCTTGCAGCCTGGGTGTGTGTGTGCGGGGGAGGGGGTGTCCACCTTTCGGGTCAGGTGAGCGAAGCGCTACAGTGGGAGGGTTGTGTTTGTTCAAGGAAATTCGGGCGACCCACACTTACTGGGAAACGCGTCTCACGGAACGCAATGGGACTTACTTCGAACTATATTGTCAGTCCGGGGGTGGGTGGAGCAGGTGATATTTCTGCGCGCAGAGGAGGCGCTCAACGGCCGCTGCCGTTAACTGTTGCCCTAGAAGGAGCGAGCGCGCGCACCCACGCTCCGGGCGGAGGTGGGTAATGAGAAGAAGCGCCGCGAGCCAAAGGCTCCCTGCCTATTGCCTTCCAGCTCCAGACGGCTCCCTCGGGCTCTGGCACGCGGCGCTTCGCTCCCTTACCCCCCTCCGCCGAGTTCTCTCCTGTCCAGAGAAAAGAGGGCGGTGCCCCGCCGCTGCCTGGCCTGTGAGGATCCTCAGTGAGGGGGCCGCGAAGGAGGCGGGGCGGGGCGGGGCGGGTGTCCCGGCGACGACCACGCCCCCCGGCGGGGTGCCCGTTTAAAATAACCTGGCGGAGACCGGGGAGAATTCAGCAGCCTCAGGGGGCAGCTCTTCGTTGCCAGTGAGGAGACGCCTCCGCTGTTCAGCCATATAGTGCGTGGGGGAGAAAGCGCGCCCCCCCCCCCCAGTTTTGTTTTCGCCGGAGATGGTCGCCGAGCACCGGCGGCGGCGGAGGTAGGAAGGGAGGGCGAAGCCGGAGCCAAGAGGGAATGCCGGCCGCAGTCTCAGGCGTGGGGTCCGCCGCCGGCGTGGCTCCTGTCAGCGAGGAGCAGGGGCCGGGGGGCGACTGCGCCCTGCCCTCTTACGAAGAGGCGACGGGCGGCGGCGTGGAGAACGGGCACTGCCGCCCGCCGGAGCTGCCTGCCGCCGCTTCGGAGGAGGGAGCGGGGGAGTCCCTCCTGACGGCGGCGGCGGCGGCGGCGGCGGCGGTGAAGCCCGCTGACGGCAAGCAGGAGGAAGCGAAGAAGCCGCCGCAGAGCCCGGAGGAGCCGGCGGAGTCCAGCCCTCCCGAGGGCGGCTGGGGCTGGCTGGTCATGGTGGCGTCCATGTGGTGCAACGGGGCCGTCTTCGGGATCCAGAACTCGTGCGGCGTCCTCTTCAAATCCATGCTGGCCGAATTCGGGGACCCCGACGACAAGCAGCTGATCTTTAGGACGGGTGAGTCAGTGAGCGGGACCCGGGGAGGGGCACGACAGGCCGGCAGGAGCCTGGGAAGCGGAGCCGTCGGTTCAGCCACCGGCCTGCCTGCTTTGGGATACCGGGCGGGGGCGGGGGCGGGGGGGGGGCTGCCTGAAGAGCTCTTCTTGGGTCGCTGCTGGCCTCAAGCGCGGCTGCCTTTGGTAGGTGCTTCTGTGGTCGCTTCGTCCCGTGGGGATGCTTCCGCCCCAATTCAGCGCGGCTGCTTCGGTCCTGGGTTGCAGGTGTTTCCCTCCTCCGGGCCTTGAGGCACTTCCCATCCGAAGCGTGCTGGGTGGCCTTTCCAAAGTAGGCGGTGACGTCGAGGCAGATCCTTTCTTAGGGAGCCTTGTCTTGCATCGCCTCTGGTGTCCTCAGGAGTCCAGGCTACTTCAGAATGCTTTTGAGATTGAGTATGGAAACATGAAGTAGAAAAAATAGTTGCTGCTGTGGGTTTTTGTTATTATTAATTTTTGGTACCTTTGTTTATATCTTGGGATGTTATGTGGTGTGGCTTTGACTTTATTATGAGCTGCTGTGTAGATCTTATGGGTTACATTTTTATGTCCATCTTTCCTGCGTTAAGAAAGAAGGCAATATGACTCAAAGTTATGCAAGATG
Organism: Sphaerodactylus townsendi; assembly: GCF_021028975.2. Classification (NCBI taxonomy): domain Eukaryota; kingdom Metazoa; phylum Chordata; class Lepidosauria; order Squamata; family Sphaerodactylidae; genus Sphaerodactylus; species Sphaerodactylus townsendi. The sequence continues at coordinate 121,334,785 of NC_059425.1, read as the reverse complement.
TGTTAAGAGATAGTAGAGGGTGGTGGCAGCTGGTACTCTCCAAAGTGAGGGTGCCTTGAGACTTCCTCCCTGCATAACTACTTGCACTGCATTTTCCTTGGCACCCTTTGTCCATATCTCCTCTTATCTGCCATAGAGGTCCTTCCTACCAGTCATGGTAATTAAATCCCCCTGTTTAGGGGCAGTATACCTCTGACTCTATATTGATGTTTTTGTATGGTGTTTTTTCTATAGTGTTGTTGGGAGGAAGCAAGTGACTCGTTTGGCCTATACCTGGCAATTGTGGTCTTGATGTAAAACTAGCTGGACCACAGGCCTGACCCACCAAGCCTGACAGTGTGGTTTCTTAGCAGAACAGGCTTCCTTGGGAGGTGGTATGCACTCCTTTGGAGGTTTTTAACTGGAAAAATAGAGGGTTGTCTTATAGTTAAAAACAAGTTGCAGTTATGTCTAGTTAATTTGAATAATGTTTGGGGGGATTCATCTTACATTCAGACTAATTTCCTGCAGAGTAAATATAGTACACTAGCGAAGCGGAGAAAAAAAATTGACTAATCCAAGGAGGTGGACTGAGTACAAAGTGGATGCAAGGTCTGGGCTCCAAGCAACCCCCTTCTGCAGATAATATATCTACAACTAAAATTTACTCTTGATCATCCAAAGTTAAGTTCCATTTGTGTTTTATTCAGTCTGGTCCCTCCCCCCCAAATTTTTCTGTTGTTTGGTTTTCCCCTTTAGCCATAAAGCCCAGTTTATGGGACTCAGAAAGGGCAGATAATGTATTTTGAGACATCAGTTTATAATTTAGGTATTAGAGTAGACATGTTGCTAGCTCTCTGACTATTACTAGGAATGTTTATTTATTATTTATTTATTAGTTGGATTTATTATACCGCCTTATCCCCAAAGGGCTCTGGGCGGTGTACAATTTAAATAAACACCATATACCCCAATAAAATATATATTACATTTCAGTTAAAACACTTTAAAACATCCAGTACTTCCAACACACAAACCTATTCAACAGTAGCAGCCATATCAGTAGCCCAATCAGGTGTACAACTTGCAATCCCTGTTGTTTCCAGGATGTTTGTATTCCCTTGCTTTTCTTAAAGTTAGCTTGGATCCTGGTTAGAATTTCCCTGAATTTGGGTGGGGGTAAGTTTTTGCTGATTTTCACCCACAAGTGTTTGCTGGAAGCCACCCATCCCCCAGGAGCTGCATTTCAACTGGTATTTGGGGCGAATGTATATGGGGAAAATGAGAAAATTGTCTCCTTTGTGCTTGTGGAAACCTTAGGTGAGACCAAGCTAATATTTGGAGTTTGTGTTCTACCAGGAAAAGTAATTATGCAAAGTCATACATGTTGTAGGATTGGTACATGGGTCAGACCATCACAGAATACCTGTAAGAAAGTGGCCAAATTGGTATCTCCTGTTTCATGTTCCCCAAGACAGGCAGTACTGGTAAGAAATTTAAATTACCTTAGCAGAGAGTGGCACATTTATGGTACATTTACTAGATGTGAATGCAGTGTTCATCTGTTTGAAAACAAGGCACTTCTGACATCTACATTGTATGTGAATATATTCACATACAATAGTTAAGGCTTTCAAAATGTGCATTTTACAGATTTGTTTTTCAAATTACTGTTGAAATGGGTGCTGTGTGGTTTCCGGGCTGTATGGCAGTGCTCTAGCAGCATTCTCTCCTGACGTTTCGCCTGCATCTGTGGCTGGCATCTTCGGAGGATCAGATCCTCTGAAGATGCCAGCCACAGATGCAGGTGAAACGTCAGGAGAGAATGCTGCTAGAACACGGCCGTACAGCCCGGAAACCACACAGCACCCAAGTGATTCTGGCTGTGAAAGCCTTCGATAATACTGTTGAAATCTTCACAAAAATCTTAGTGCAGTGGTAGCACTGTCTGAACATATACAACCTTTCAAATTTGGCCCCCTCTGGAATAATATTTTTGTGTTTTGGATAACAAAAAGATTGGTAATCTATAACCATCTATTTAAATTAAAAACAGAATGAAGGGTAGTTCTTGGTTGTATCAGAATAACTTTCAGCAATTGTCACAAGTGTCCTGCTGAGGACTAAGATTTTCAAGACGTTATTAGTATGTATAAAGCAAATTAATCCCTATACAGTGTTTGTATGACTTGAGCACAGAACTTACTGAACAAAACTAGCTAGAAAAGAAAATCAGAGCTAATTTGAAGCAGTGGGATGTATTTCAAGCAAGTATTGCAGATCAAGTGTCTTTTGAGTCACATCTTTGAAACAGTAAAAAATTGCAATATAAATTTGAGTCAGTTTGTTGCTTAAAGTGAAATTTGTAAATAGATTACCAGAAGACTAAGCATATATTTAGCAAACGGAAAAAGAAAAAGCATCAGTTTTACAGTAAGCCTTATAAAGGTAACTTTTAAAATTCCAGCATTTCCCAGTAGCAATATACTTACATCTCATACAGTTCTGTGCCTATCATTTGCTTGTCAGAGAATTGGATTGGAAAATATTTTAATCTCATTCCTGTTAGAGAATATCCATAGCACTTGTTTGTTAAAGATAGCAATGGATACATCTTTTTAGAAGGATAGTTAACGACCAATATTTGAAGGAATATGCTGATTTGGATTTAGTGAAAAACTGTTTTGGCAATTGATCTCAAAATAGCTTAAATAAATTGCTCCACAGTTCTGAGATTTGCTCCAGGACTTCACATTTATACATTTTTCTGGCTAAATATCAGACACTAGTCCTTATTGTATATTCTTTGATAGTTTTGAACTTGGAAGGGAGCTGAAAAGCCTATTTAAACTGTTGGTACTCCTTAACATGCTTTGGGAGATGTACAGTGAACATCTGCTTCCAACAGGAAAGGAAATGGTTACATTTATCATTTAATCCAATTAGTATGTCTTCCTGTTATAATTAATTTTGATGACTGCAAGCGTCTGGTTGAAACTGAGCATGAACTTCGCAAAAGGTGAAGGCAACCTAATCCCCATTATTTTTGTTCATTGAAGAGGATAACTGAATTAATAAGCAGTAATCTTGGAATAATTGCTCCTATTTGGGCAGGATATATACTTATCAGAGTTCTGAAAGATTGCACAATTGACAAAATTGTGACCATTCTGAAACGTTTAATAATGCCACGAGTTTCTTTATAATATCACTGTTGAACAATTTCTCGAATCTACAACTGGGATCAAATCATAACAAAATACCAATCATTTGTTAGTTGCCAAAGACAGTTCCATCATGGATCCTTTAGTATGGCAGCCACTAAGATGTTGGTGCCAAGAGGAAAAATTGGACAAACCCATGTGTGGATAAGCTCTCTGGATGCTGAAGTGCACATCATGAAAAGACACTAGTACATTCATCTAAAGCTTAGGGGGTGGTCTTGTGAAAGCTTGAGAACCTGATAATACTCAAGCTGCAGCATTCTGCTCCAACTGGATTTTCCAATCTGATTTTGAGGGGAGACCAATGTACAGTGCTTTTCAGTAGTCTAGTTTCTATGTGAAGACCACAGCATAACTGCAGAATTACAATCAGTCCAATTTTGCATCATGGAACTCAAGCAAATCCCTGCTGTTCTCTTCCTCTGGTAAAGCTACTGGACCTCTCATTAACAATGGATACAGAAAGCTCACATACTGTTCTGTCAGGTCTAGATCCGGTACCAAGGCATTCAAGTCAAGCTCTCTCTTTTCTTGGCCTACACGCAGTCCAGCTATAGACTGTCAAACAATTATTCCAGAAAGATATATGAGGGAAATTTCCTGATCTAGATGGAACATGCATATTATTCCCAGCTTCCATCAGTTATTAAGTTCAATTTAAGGTATTAACTATCCCAAACAAAGTTCTTCATGGCCTTGGATCCTCACATCTGCAAGACCGTGTCTCTCCCTACGCTTTGCCTTTGCCATGTCAGCTTTGCTTATTGGAGCAGCATCTTCTGCAGGTCCCAGTCCGCACATGAGCAAAATCAACAACTACCTATATACCCGTCTTCTCCATTGCGGCCCTTATCTTGTGGAACAGCCTGCTGGAGGTGATAGGAAATCTCTAACTCTCATGACTTTTTGCAAACTATGCAAAACTGAATTTTTCAAGATGGTTTTTCTACGCAGGTAATAGAGTTGCACTTTGCTAAATGATTCTCAATTACTAGAGACTGTCATCCATAATACTGAGCATAACTTTCTGAAACTCGGATCCTACTAAGGATTCTGCAGCATTTAATGTCTTATTGTTACATAGGCTTTACTGCAGTTTTGTTTTCAGACTTGTGGTTGGTTTTACAACCCTAACTCAGTGATTGTATTGAATTGCTCTGTACAATCTGCCTTGAGTCCCAATAAGACAAACTATAAATGACAGAAATAAACAAAAAACATTGTGGATATTTTCATCTGCATTATTCAGTGAACCAGTGGGAGGAAGGATCAATGTGGAGTTCTCAACTGCATCCACTGAACTGCTAGTGTATATGTTCAGTTCCTGAATGGAAGGGCATTCCACAGTGGAATGTGAGTCCTGGACATTTCTCCAAAACTTATGAGGCCTGTTGGGCCTCTTCAGTCCCCATTTCTTTACCGTACTTGACATTTCCCCCCTACCTCAGAGGCTGAGGGGATAGTGTAGACCATCTGCAACTGTAGAGAATTGCTTGGCTTCTTGCATGGCTGTTGTAATGTTTGTTACTTCAAAAGTGCCTCCAATAACACTTAGATTGGAAATCTAATCATCGAAGTGCACATTGCATGAGTTGTCAGTGTGGCATAATAGTTAAGAGCAGTGAACTCTAATCTGGAGAACCAGGTTTGATACCCCACCCCTCCACATGAGTTACAGACTCTTATTTCTTTGTTTCCCCACTCCTACTTTCCTGCTGGATGACCTTGGGTTAATCATAGTTTGTTCCGAACTCTCTCAGCCTCAACTACCTCACAAAGGCCATTCCCACACAGCACAAATAAAACATTTTCAGGATGGGGGAAAGCATTACGGGGTATAATTCTGCAGTTCCCCCCTCCCAAATACATTTTATTTCCAGCCTCAAAACATTTTAAATGAATCCCTTCTTCTAGCAATTGTTTTGACTGAAACATTTTTTTAAAAGGTTTCATTTGTGTGCTAACCTTTTAAGACACCATTTTGTGAGATCACTCTTTGCCGAAAGAGATCCTTGCCCTGTTTTTCAGCATTTCAGAACATTTTTGATTTTTTTTGGGGGGGGGGGGTGCTTAATCTTCACAGCATCAACTTCAGAAGACCCAGGGAACTGAGGCTGTGAAGCACGAAGCACTGATTTGTCCACACTGTGGGGGAAAATAAAAACCACAACAAAAATTTTAGAAGATTTGTGTGGAAAGGGCCAAAGTGTCTGTTGTGGAAAGAGGACAGGAAAGGAGTTTGTAAGCTGCCTTGAGTCTCCTTACAGGAGACAAAGCTGGAGTATAAATCCAAACGCTTCTTTTTCATATACTGGTAGTTCTATTGTTCTTTTTAGAAGTTGTTAATCTGTGTAACTCCTGCTGTTTGATGCCCAAAACCAGCATGGGAGAAAACGTTCTCTTGTGCCTTTGGCCTGCTGAAATGAAACAACTTTTGTACCTTCAGTGTTATCTGAATTAGTTTGGTCTGTTCCCCATTTGGTTGGGGAATTACCTGCATTGTGAGAGGTCTGATGGGGTCTGCACCAGTTTATACGAAGGTCGCTCGCCTTGGAAATTTGCACCAAAACCAAAATTAAGGAGAACATTTACAATTTTATTAAGGATTAAAAGTAGTCAAAGTATACATACAAGCTGCAAATACACACAGTTTCAAGGGGCCTGGGATGTAAAGATAGCAGAAATAGGGGAAGGCATTGAGGAAAGGGTGATTATTTACCAATCTAGAAAAGGTCCAAGGAAGTGGGAGCCGTCATTGTTCAAAGAAAAACATCAGGCATAATGGAATGAGATCCAAGAGTGAATTGCCCTTGTTTGAGAGGTCTAGTTATAGGAAAAAAAATCATCCTCTGGCTATGACAAGAGAGGCAATTTTCCTGAAACAAAGCAAAGTTTCATTCCCAGGCAGGAACAATGCTATGGAAAAAGGTTTGATTGGATTAAGACCTGGGAGTGCCCAACTCTTAAGGAGTGGGCTGCACTGATGAAATTAAGACGAGGGGCATTCCAAGTCTAGACATGTATGTAGTGTTGAAACAAAGAAACTGTGGAAGGTTGATGGTTCTTTAGTAGTTGGACAGGAGGTTTAAGATTAAATTAATGTTAGGGAGAAAGAGTCCAGGTGATCTACCTGTTTTGCTGATAGGATCAGGGTGTGAGGTCAAAGACAGTTGTACCTACTCAAGACTGTGCTGTTGTTATCCTGATTTGTGTAGCTGAGCCTTCAGGGAAGGCTTTGTTTGCTGCTATGCATACCTGAGTTGGGAGGGGGAAGCACATGTCAGGGAAACCACTCTTGATATCAAAACCATTGAATTAAGATTGGTATCCATCTTAGTCTGAGCTTTCTGTGATACCAAAACATTAGAAATGACCTCCCTGCCTGGCTATAGGGTTGCATACCAACAGCAGAGGAAAACATATGTAGTTCCCCTGCTGGAAGAAATATTCAGTTGTGCCCTAAGAGAAGACCTGGAAGAAAAGTGGAGACAAAATGTAAATAGATCAGTAAGACTTAAGTCATGTACAGTTCAGTTCTGTGCAGAATTATTAGATGAATACACTGTTTAAACAAGAGCAAAAGTATGTTGGGTAAGGGAGGTTTGAATGGCAGAATGCTTCCTTCAGCTATTGATTCTTTGCGGTTGAAACATCTGCTGTGGAAAATTTTGCATTTATAACTTTCTTTCTGCTTGGTAGTTCTTAACAAAACTGATAGTAATGAAATGCTGCAGTTGCATAGGCATTTTATATAATGTGTGTCTTCTCCCACTCTTAAGATAGCATAATTTTCTGAACAGTTATATTTCAGTCTCAAAGTACCTTAGAGATGAACCAGATTTTCAGGGTATAAGCTTTTGAGAAGCTCCCTTCATCAGACAAGATTGTCCGAGACATTAATATTAAGTTTTATATAAAAATGTGACTATAAAATGCTGGCTTGCTATTTTAACTGTTATTACTGTAAGCTATGATAAGCGCCATCTGTGCCATTTAAATAACCACCTAATGTTTAATCATAGTGCAAAGAGCACAGAATCTTTGTTGGTTTTATAGATGTATGAATAGTATAGTTGAAAAAGAATAAAATGCTGCTCAGCAGCAGTATTTGTATTGACTCTTAGACTAAATTTAAACTTGAAAATTATCCTGGATGTTATTGAATTAATTGCTAAAATAATTGTTTAAATACAGAAAAATTACAAAGTGCATTGGTAATATTATTTTAATATGGTAATTAATTAAAAGTTAAAATATTTAAATTAAAGCAACTCTGTATCTGTGCATTATCTGATATGGTGGACATGGAATTAGTTTATGATTTGTCCCTTTTGAGTTTAAAGCTGCATAAAGGAAAAGTCAGGTTTCTATGTTTTAGCTGTTTTTAAGTGTTACTATGAAATAGGAACAGCTAGTATATTTTGCCAGGCTGAGGATGGGAAAGGAGTGGAGGGCAGCAGAAATAATGACACCATACTTGTGTTGGTAAAGCCCTTGAAAACAGGCCAGCAGCAGAAGGAGGAGGCCAAGGTCTGTGCAGGCCTGCCTTTTAAGCCCCCATCCAGCCTCTTTCAGCAGGATGACAACATTCTGGCCGGCTAACAGTTTTGCTCTTTGAGCAACATGTGGCCAGCTTGGCTTGCCTGCTTCCTCCTACCCTACCCTCTCAGGCAGTGGTGGGATCCAAAAAAATTAATAACAGGTTCCGATGGTGGTAAATGTGTGCAGTAATCTCCCTTTTCTTGGACCTTCTTTGAAGTAGAATGCCAGGAACCTCGTGGATCATTCTACTACAAAGAAGTTCCAAGAAATGGTGTATTAATATACAAACTGACTGTCATCTTTTTGTGGAAAAGAGTATAGAAAAGTGAAACTTTCTCTTCAGGGTAGCAATGTTAGTGTATTTGAATATCTGAAAAGTAGATTGTGTAGCAAGCTTTTAATCTTTGAACTATGCTGAGTCATATCATTCTACTGTAGGCGTGGGACATCTTGATTGGGGTGTCTTCTCTACCAATTGCAGAGAGGCGGGAAATAAGAAAAAATTCTTCTCCATGTACTTCCTGTCGAGGTCTTGGGGTCAATTTCCCTCAGTATTTTTCTGCCTCTGCAGAGGGTAGACATTGTGTTTCAGGCTCTTACAGAACGGTACATTGGTACTTACCCTGAAGGGACCTTCTCCTGGTAGGCGATGAGGGCATCTTGGATTGGGTGATTTCCAACCTATACTCAGGGAGGCAGGACTAAATGATGTCACTTCCTGTAGAGGCTGGAATCCATCTTAGATCCCCAGTATTCCATTGACTCAGCAGTGAGAGAAAAAACTCTATTATCTTAAGAAGTAGAACAGGAAGTAACGAGAACAACATAATAACGAAGAATAACATTGAAAACAAACATCAAAACGTGAGGAACTCCAAGTATTTTATAACTAACTACCCCGATCCATAGATCATAATAATAAACGAAGGAATGATTAATTTTGGAGTTGCATACAGAAAGTGCGCTGGGGAGGGCCAAGATGCCCCAGCATCGCCTCACCAGGAGAAAGGTCCCCTTCAGGGTAAGTACCAATGTACCGTGCTCCTGGAGGCTATCTCGGGCATCTTGGATTGCAAGACCTCCCAGAGCAGTGTCCCGAAAATGGGTGGGAATGTTAGTCTCCAAATATATGTTCGAGCACTCCCCAGTTCCAAAAGCGCGTTTCGTTAGTCGCCATGGAATGCAACCTGTAATGTCTGATAAAGGAGGATGAAGAGGACCAGGTGGCCGCCTCTACACACATCCTCCAGAGGAACCTGTCGTCTGAATTGCAGCGTTAGTTCGCGGCACTCCGAAAGTGGGAATGAGCCGTGATGCCGCTAGAGCACAGGGTATGTGAGATGCTTTATATGCCTCGATGTAATGCATACACATTCTGAGAGTGTAACTGAGTGCAGCCTTGGACATCTGGAGCTCCCAGATTAGGCAGGCATGGTAACGTTTATGAATAGGGATTCAGTCCGTCTGATATTCTCTGTTCTGATGATAAATAAATCTTGAGCGCCCTACGGACATCTAAAAGGTGTGCCAAAGGATTTCTTTGGGATGTGAAGGACTTGGACAAAAGGTGGGGATGATCACCTCCTGCTTCCATGTGGGAACCTGGAAGCAACTTTGGGTGGAACAAAGGTGGGATCCAGCCTCATGACTACTTCTGTCCTTGTGAAGAAGATGCAGAGCTGGAGTTGACGGATAGGGCCTGCAACTCTGGAAATTCTTCTTGGCTGTAGTGATGGCAATCAGAAAGAGAAAGTTTCATGCGTAACTCCATTTCAGATGCACGGAACGGATGGGCTCGAATGAAGCGGTTTGGTGGAGAGCTGGGAGAGCCACTAGATAGTTAAGTCTCCATGAAAGGGAACCGTATGGACTATCGGAGGTTGTTTTTGTGAGACCCCTTTGAGGAATCTAAGTATATCTGGGTGCCTGGACAGTGGTAGTCCATGAACCTTGGGCCAAACAGTCGTGAGCGCTGCCAGCTGTCTGCGAAGAGTAGCACTTCTAAGGCCCTTCTCGAATCCGACCTGGAGAAACTGTAAAACCTGAGGGACAGAAGGTCTCAGTGGGTCGATCCGGGCCTCTTGAGCCCAGGAGAGGAAGGTCCTCCACGAAGACTTATAGATTCGAGAGGTTGATGGTCTGCGGGACGCGATTGATTGTATTGACACTACAGAACCCTTATCCTCTAATTGTTCCCTTGTCCTTGTGTGTATGTGTGTACTGTGTTTGTCGGTTCCTAACTGTGGGCTGATAGCAGAAAGACACCTGGGGTACTTTAGATAGGCGATAGTGAGGGAAGCCTTTATTAATTTAGCGCCTCAGCGCTTCCCGCCTTTTTTACCGGGCAGCCGTAATGGGCGCAAGGTCCTTTTCACTGGAGTGAGAAACCGTCACTGGTTCCTCCGCAGAATGCACTCTCTCCTCTAATTCCGCCATTTCACGCCCAATTAACAGCAGGGAACCCGCTGCTGCCCCCAGCGCACCTGCAAAGAAGCAGAAGAAGGGAAGCAAAAAGACCGCAGAAAGCGATCTAGCAGCAGCTCCGCCTAAGAAGAAACGAGTGCAATCACAATGGAGCTATGCGCCTTCCCAGGGCGCGGCCGAAAGCGGCGGCTCCGCGGCCGACTCCTCCAGCCTTCCCAGGGCGTTGGAGCAGTCCCGCCCTCCGGCGGGTGGAGCAGATGATGCTGAAGTCCGGGTTGACGATCATCACAGGCAAGTAACAGGGGCCCTGGAGGGAGGCGACGCAGACGGAGGCCAGTTAGCTCCAATTTCAAACTGGATGAATGCCCCCCCACTGCCTTTGCTGATCTCCTGAGAAGAGAGATTGAAAAAGCAATGGATGCGAGAGATCAGAGCCTTGCTGCCCCCCCCCCCCCAACTTCAGATTCAATCCCCTAGAGTTACCCATAGGTCCCCCAGGGAGGACTTTGGCGCTCGAAGGAGAACATAAGAACATAAGAACATAAGAACATAAGAACAAGCCAGCTGGATCAGACCAAAGTCCATCTAGTCCAGCTCTCTGCTACTCGCAGTGGCCCACCAGGTGCCTTTGGGAGCTCACATGTAGGATGTGAACGCAATGGCCTTCTGCGGCTGTTGCCTCCCTTTATCCACCTGGTCTGTTAAGGCATTTGCAATCCTTTTTCAGATCAAGGAGGATCCAAGATTGGTAGCCATAAATCGACTTCTCCTCCATAAATCTGTCCAAGCCCCTTTTAAAGCTATCCAGGTTAGTGGCCATCACCACCTCCAGTGGCAGCATATTCCAAACACCAATCACACGCTATGAAGAAGTGTTTCCTTTTATTAGTTCTAATTCTTCCCCCCAGCATTTTCAATGAATGCCCCCTGGTTCTAGTGTATGTGTGAGAAAGAGAGAAAAATTTCTCTACCATGTCAACATTTTCTACCCCATGCCATCAATCACTCTTTTGTAGACTTCAATCTATATCCCCTCCAGCCAGCCTCCTCTCCAAACTAAAGAGGTCCCAAACGCTGCAGCCTCTCCTCATAGGGAAGGTGCTCCAGTCCCTCAATCATCCTTGTTGCCCCTTTCTCTCTGCACTTTTTCTATCTCCTCAATATCTCCTTTTTGAGATCTTGCGGCATCAGAACTGGACACAGTTACTCCAAGTGCTGATCAGCACTACACTGTTTTATATAAGGGGCATGAGGCAATCTTTGCAGTTTTATTATCAATAATTCCTTCTTCTAATGATCCCCAGCATAGAGTTTGCCTTTTTACATTCTGCCATGCATTGAGTTGACATTCCCATGGAACTATCAACTAAGACGCCTAAATCCCTTTCCTGGTCTGTGACTGATAGCACTTTTGACCCCTGTAAGCGTGCAGTATGTAGAAGTTTGGATTTTTTGCCCCTATGTGCATCACTTTACATTTTGCTACATTGAACTTCATTTGCCATATCTGAGCCCACTCACCTAATTTATCAAGGTCCGCTTGGAGCTCTTCGCAATCCTTTGTGGTTCTCACTACCCTACATAATTTGGTATCATCTGCAAACTTGGCCACCACGCTACCCACCCCTGCTTCCAGGTCATTTATGAATAGGTTAAAGAGCACTGGTCCCAAAACGGATCCTTGGGGGACACCACTCCCGACATCTCTCCATTGTGAAAACTTCCCATTTACACCCACTCTTTGTTTCCTGTTTCTCAACCAGTTTTTAATCCGTAGGAGGACTTCCCCTCTTATTCCTTCATTGCTGAGTTTTCTCAACAGTCTCTGGTGAGGAACTTTGTCAAAAGCCTTTTGGAAATCCAAGTAGACAATGTCCACTGGTTCCCCCTTATCCACATGTCTGTTTACACCCTCAAAGAACTCTAGTAAGTTTGTAAGACAGGATTTGCCTCTGCAAAAGCCATGCTGACTCTTTATCTTTAATGATAGATTCTACTAATTTACCAGGAACAGATGTCAAACTGACTGGCCTGTAATTTCCCGGGTCCCCCCTAGATCCTTTCTTAAAGATTGGTGTGACATTGGCCATCTTCCAGTCTTCAGGGATGGATTTCAGGGATAAGTTGCATATTAAAGTGAGAAGATCAGCAATTTCATGGTTGAGCTCTTTAAGAACTCTTGGCTGAATGCAATCTGGGCCAGGGGATTTGGTAACATTTAGTTTATCAATGGCTGCCAGAACTTCTTCCTTGTCTACCACTATCTTCGCTAGTTGCTCGGATTCGCCTCCTAAGAAGCTTGGTTCAGGTGCAGGAATGTTCCTCACCTCCTCTTGGGTGAAGACAGATGCAAAGAATTCATTCAGCTTCTTTGCAATCTCCCTGCCATCTTTTAGCACACCCTTTGTTCCTTTGTCATCTAACGGGCCTACCGCTTCCCTTGCTGGCTTCCTGCTTTTGATGTACTTGAAGAACTGTTTGTTGCTGGTCTTGATGTTCGCAGCCATGCGTTCCTCATAATCCTTTTTTGCCTCCCTTACAACTAACTTGCTTCTCTTTTGCCACCATTTGTGTTCCCTCTCATATTCTTAATCAGTCAAACTGGTTAGGAGGGATCCCCTATCCTTCCCCGAGGGGGAAGAGGAGGGCTTATCAAGTCTGGATGAAAGTGATGAGGAGGATAAATTCTCAGACTCTGAGGAAATCACTGAAGCGGCTGCAGAACAATCTGCACAATTTTTCAAATTGGAAGGGATTCAAATGTTAATTAATAAAATGATCTCTGCTCTGGATCTGCGTGATCCAGAGGACGCTGAGGAACAGCCGCTACAAGCCTCCGCATCCACATCAAATAAACCTATCAAAGGGTTCCCCAAGGGTAATTTGGCATATTTTCCCCCTGACAATGAGGGAGCAAAATTATTTCCAGTTCCAGAATGCTTTGTTAAGAGAATACAAAGAGAATGGATGAACCCCACTGCAAACAAAGGTCTCCCTCCAAATTTTAAAAAGAAGTACCTAATGCCCCAACAATTTCACGTGTTACTCCAGAACCCACCTGTGGATGCTCCCGTGGCAGTATTGCATTCCGGTGCCCTAGTGGCCAAAGAGGGAGAGGGTAACATTAAAGATCCACTTGATAGACGGTCAGAGGCAGCTCTTCGTAGGTCTCATGAGTGGCTGGCAGCTGCCATTAAAACACTGACACTATCTTCCACCGTGGCTAGAGCCACTATGGTATGGCTTAGAAGACTTCTTGAAATGATTCCAGCTGAGGCCCGGGGCATTAGGGAAGGCATTGAACGGGTGCTCGTGGCCAACTCTTTCATAGCTGATGCCACATTTGACGCAATGGCTCTTGTGGCAAGATCCTTGGCTTCCAACATGGTGGCTAGATGCAATGCCTGGATTCACCCTTGGCAGGCAGACACAATTTCAAATATGAGTGGCTGGGTACTCATATTATGGAAGGGCCTTATTTGGCAAGGATTTTGAAGAGGTCTTAGTCCAAACGAAAGACAACAAAAAGACAATGCCAAAGTCCATCCGAGGTCTGGATAAATCATCCAACTCCTCCAGATTTACCTTTAGATCTCACAAAACACTATCTAGGACCCAACGTGAGGGCAATAAGTCCTCCTGGCATAATAATCATTCCTTTCGAAATTACAAACAATCCTTTAGACAGTACAAGAAGCAAGGAAAATCTTTCCCTGCCACAAAAAATAAACAATGACTACAAATGCATTCCGGTGGGAGGTCGACTTCAAAGCTTTCAACATGTTTGGCAAGGCAGTCACATGGACAGGTGGACCAGAGAGGTTATTTCCACGGGATACGTGATAGAGTTCAACATCATTCCTCGCCACCATGTACTGATTTCCCCATTATCAGCAAACCCCATCAAAGCCAACAGAACCTTGAAAGCGATTTCTCACCTGTTACAGATACAAGCGATAGAACCAGTTCCGCCACTGGAGAGACTATCAGGCACTTATTCTCATTTTTTTACGGTCCCCAAACGCAATGGGGACTGGAGAGCCATACTAAATTTGAAACATCTCAACAAATTCATTCGAATCCCCAAATTCAGAATGGAGACTCTACGCTCAATCACTTCTTCCTTACGTCACGGCAACTTGATGACTTCACTAGATCTAACCGAGGCGTATCTGCATATCCCGATACAAATACAAATACAAATACAATACCTTTAATGGCATATAAAAAGTGGTAAAATACAAATTAGGTTAAAACCAATTGACTAAAATTTCCACAAAGGTTTCACCCTTAATCCAAGTGCCTTTGTTAAAAACCTGGCAACTGATTCAGTAGTGTGGGGATGATGGTCACTAAGCAAGTATGAAACTATTTCCTTGTCTGATCTCACTGAAAATTTCTTCAAGATGGCCTCGAGAAAAAGCAACCGATAGACTGCCAAATCTTTACAATGAAGGAGCACGTGTTCAGTTGTTTCAGGTAGGCCCGCGCGCAGGAACAAGTCCTGTTCTCCTGTGGGATGCCATGATATCTCTGCCTCCTGTTGTTTCCAAGGCAGTCGGTAGCACATTAAGCCGGAGCAAGCATAAAATATCTACGGAGATGTGGGATTGATTAAATTACTCACAGAGATATTTAGCCATAAAAGTACCTGGCAAGTGGTGGTGAAATGCCCATAAAATGTGGGAGAACAGAGTTCTGCAGGCTCCAGCTGTGAGCAGAGAAGCTGCCCTTCAATGTCAAGAGTACGCTTGTTTCCAAAACTCCGAAAAGCCTGTCTTTCGGGCCCATCAGTAGGAGTTGGTCAAAAGATACACCTATGTTGTTTATTTGATTGATAATTTTTTTTTTTTTTTGGTGTGCCAGGTGGAGTGGAAGTGGTCGCTTAACAGGAAGATATGTCAGACTGCCCGGGAGGGTTTCTAAAAATGAAGGCTAAGCCAGTATTTAAACTCAAAGAAAGCCAAACCCGAAAAATCGCCTGGTCTTCGGCAGGTTTCTAAAACAAAAAAGGAACTTGATACGCGACTGAGTTTGGAAGACCCAATAAATCGGCTAAAAAATAAAGATTGGAAGCACTCTCTAATTTCTCCAGCGGTTGCTTTGCCGTCCTCAGTATTGGAGCTCCGTAAAGTAATTCGCGTGGCAGTAGTTTTAACTGAAAAACTTCCATTGTGGCGAAGTGGAAAAAATTGACCGCCTCCCCTGGTGTGAAAAAAATCTGGATATTGCCAACACTTTGGTTTTACTTGTATTGAGGAGAGTCTGGGTGGTGGATATATGAGAGGTCCAGGGCATAAGGAATGGTGGAAGGTGTGATTCCTAAATATCTGTATGAATGGACCTGTTCAATCAATGTACCAAGTTTATTTTCCACGTGCTGAGTTTTTTTTTGAATTAGAAAAGATCAAAGCACTTTGGATTTGTTATAATTAATCGACAGGGCACTGTTTGTGCAGTACGTCACAAAGGCTTGAAGTAGTCTCTTGCAGGCCCACCTTGGACCGTAGACAGTAACACAGTGTCGCCTGCATAGAGAAGTGCACATGTGGGTCTTTGTCCCAAAATGGGTGCGTGACTTTCAGTCTGGAGATAAATGAGGAGCAAGGTGCGCTTAGAATAAAGATTGAACAGGAGAGGAGCAAGAATACAACCCCTGCTTGACTCCCCTTGTTAGAAACTATAGGTGAAGTTAAAGAAGCTGCCAGCATCGATCACAACGAACTTGACAGGTAGTTGAGGAATACAACTGACTAATAAGAAACAGTAATCTCTGAATTCTATTCCCAACACTGTCAATTTTTCCTGTACAGCTGATTCCTGGGGATAGAGTCAAATGCGCATTTCTAGATCTAGGAAAGTCAAGCCAAGGAGTTTCCCACCCTTGGGGTGGCAATATTTCTCCTCACAAATGATTTAAAAAAACCAGACAATGGTCAAGGGTGGATTTACCTGTGGCATATCCTATCTGTTCGGGCCTAACAACTCGAAGAGGACCAGGCAGTGAAAGCACGATATCATAAGGTACCTTGCGTAAAGTTTACTAGCCACTGAAAGCAAGCTTTATCGGGCGATAGTTAGATGGATTTGATGGATCACCTTTTTTATATAGAGGTACAATGATAGCTTCAGTCCAATACTTAGGGATACAGCCACTGTTATTAATTTTGGTAAACAAGGTAGCCAAAATAGGGGCCCAGAACTACGGGAATCTTCTAAAGAGTTCAGGTGGCAGGCCATCAGGGCCTGGCGCTTTCCCTTGTTTTAGGTTAGATATAAGGGTGACCACCTCATCGCAGCTGACAGGAGGCCATTCTGGTAAATGCTTTGCTGCTCCAGTTGCACATGGAATATCCAAAAGTTCTGGATTGCAGAAAATGGCTGTAAAATGTGTCCTCCATGCTTCCACTGAAATCTGAGAACTGATGGCTGTATAGGGCTCGCCGGCACTTGAATTAATTATGCGCCAAAAGCTTTTGCTGTCTCTGGAGTTAAAGGCTTGATGGAGATTGTTCCAAATCTTTGTAAGATGTAATTTCTTTTTGGTCTCATATCCCGATACATCAAGCTCACAGAAAATTTCTTCGATTTGCAATTCGGGATCAGCATTTTCAATTCAAAGCCCTACCATTTGGATTAGCCACGGCTCCAAGGACTTTCTCGAAGGTGCTTCTAGCCCCAGTGACTCTGCTAAGAGAAAAAGGGAAACACATATATCCCTATCTGGACGACCTCCTAATTCGTTCCAGAACCGTTCTGCAGGCCCAGACAGACGTCAATACAGTCCAAAAAACTCTGGCCTTACACGGTTTTATCGTAAATTTAGAAAAAAGTTCCTTACATCCATCTACAAGGTTAGAACACCTGGGTGCCATAATCGACACAAAAGTGGATTCTGTCTTCATTCCGGAAGAAAAAAATCAAGAAAATTCAACAGGCAACACGGGAAATGATAGCCAACAAACGGCCATCCCTTCTGAAATTAGCACGTCTTCTGGGTCTATTTATCTCAGTAATCAATCTACTGCAGTGGGCCAGACTTCATGCGAGACCACTTCAATGCTTTCTTCGTGCGTACCAAATGGACATCATTTGGAAGAGGGACAGGAGAGTTTCCTTACCCCTATCGACACGACACGGTCTTCAATGGTGGACAACACAGTACAACCTGACTCAAGGCAAGCGTTATCTGCACCTGAATCATCCCCAGTTATTCACAGATGCCAGTCTTCAGGGATGGGGAGCGACTCTCGATCAAGACGTGGTCCAAGGCAGGTGGTCCAAGGAGGAATCACAAATGCACATCAATCTGTTGGAGACTCAGGCAATCTATCTTGCTCTTCAACACTTTCTGTCGAAAATTCATCATCAACATGTGATCATCTGGACAGACAATGTAACGGCCAAGATGTTATCAACAATCAAGGAGGGTCCAAATCCTCCAGACTCCATCGAGAAGCAGTAAAGATACTACAGTTGGCAGAACTGAACCTGAATTACTATCCACAAGCCATGGCAACAGATGCTCTCAACGCGACATGGCCAAAAGTGTTACTTTATGCCTTTCCCCCGTTTCCGCTAATACCTCGTCTGCTTCGCAAAATCATCGCAGAAGAAGCATCAGTGATTCTGGTGGCCCCAAGATGGCCCAGGAGACCATGGTTCTCCACCATCCAAGAACTGGCCACGTCACCTCCTATGAACATTCCCATCAAATTCAATCTGTTGACTCAGGGTCCACTAGTACATCCGGATCCCGCATGGCTCAACTTGACCGCATGGCACTTGAGCGGACTAGCTTAATACGGAAAGGCTACTCAGAGCAGGTGACACAGACCATATTAGCGGCTAGGCGACGGTCAACCATTAACATTTACAACTCGTCTTGGAAGGCATTTGTTAGATGGTGTTGCCGTAAACAGACGAACCCTGAAAATCCATTGTTTTCTTCTATTCTTTAATTCTTGCAACATGGCTTCGCTATGGGATTAAAATGTTCCACGCTGCGTAGACAAATGGCAGCTCTTGCGACTGTGATTCCAGTTATAGATGGTATTTCAATTACCAGACATCTGGACATCTTGAACTTCTTAAAAGGAGTTCGTCTTTCACAACCAGCAGTGGCTCACAGATTCCCTTCATGGAGATTACACGCAGTTTTATCAGCACTCACCAGATCTCCGTTCGAGCCCATACAAACAGTCCATTTGAAATGCGTGAGGATGAAGACCTTATTTTTAATTGCAATAACATCTGCAAGAAGAGTGTCGGAATTAGGGCTCTGTCTGTGAATTCAAAATTCTGTGTGTTCCATAAAGATCGAGTGTGCCTTTGCACAGACCCAACATTCATACCTAAAGTTAACTCTAACTTCCATATACGTCAAGAGATCGTAATTCCAAATGTTATGCCAAATCCCACTCATCCAAAAGAAATGACTTGGCATACTTTGGACGCTAGGCAAGCATTGAAAGCCTTCATCATTAGGACAGAGAACCTACGTAAGACAGAAATTTAGGGCCAGTGTGGAATCAGTGACCTCGCAACTGTGGAGGTTGCTGCACGCATGCTGGGTGGCAAAGTTCATGGCTCCCTGGCTCGTGCTGGCAAAGTGAGAGGCCAGACCCCTAAGGTTGCCAAGCAAGAAAAGAAGAAAAAGAAGACTGGCCGTGCTAAGAGGCGCGTGCAGTACAACCGCCGCTTCGTCAACATTGTACCAACCTTCGGCAAGAAGAAGGGTCCCAATGCCAACTCCTAAATAGCACCTAGTTATCCTAATAAAGCTAATATTTTTTTGGGGGGGGAGACAGAAATTTAATAAATAATAAATAAAAGTCTATTCATTAACATAACTCCTCCTAATGTCGGGACACAAATGTCTAAAACTGCAATAAGTAATACTCTGAAAGCATGTATTTGTGAATCTTACAAAGCAGCTGATCTCCCTATACCTAAGGGAGTCACCGCTCACTCTGTTCGCAACGCAGCCACTAATGTGGCCTTCCACAATCAAGCATCGGTGGAAGAGATATGCAGGGCAGCAACATGGTCCTCAATCTCCACATTCGTCCGACGTTACAAAATACGATCTTTGTCTTCAGCTGAGTCTGCCTTTGGCAGGAGGGTGCTGGAGAGTATTATCGGGGATTGATGAAACCCACCCAAATTCGTGACACTGCTCGGGGAGGTCCCGATCAAGCCTACAGTAGAAGGGTCCATTGGATACTTACTGTGAAGGGACTTTCTACTGTAGGCTAGTGGGACATCTTGCCCCCCCCCCGGGTATCTATTAGTCCCCGATTAGACTCTTCAAGGGAACCGTGCAGTTGTACATATTTTTTACTCATATTCGCTAGTTGTTAGGGTTACTGTTGAGCCGAGATTTGTCTCCATGTTGTCTTGTTATAGATGTTATGTTACTGTCGTTAGTTTACTACTTTGCCAAGAAAGGATACTGAGGGAAATTGACCCCAAGACCTCGACAGGAAGTACATGGAGAAATTTTTTTTCTTATTTCCTGCCTCTCTCCAATTGGTAGAGAAGACACCCCAATCAAGATGTCCCACTAGCCTACAGCAGAAAGTCCCTTCACGGTAAGTATCCAATGGACCCTTTTGTGATAATCTGGTAAAGAGATTGTTGCATCATTCTTGCCCGAAGCATTAGAGAATTCTTATTTCATATTCTATTGTTCTATAACTGAGCTTAACATCTTGTTCAGTGAAAACTAGCAGAATGTAATGTTTATGCATGCAAAGGAAGAAAAAATGTTTCTGACTGAAAATTAGCCAGGAGGGGTAAACTATCATGTCCTTAGAAATATGATAGATATGCTGTGAGAGCTACATCAAGTACAGTTTATTCCATTCATTTGTGCTTAAGGGAAAACTTGTGACTCTAGCACATTCTTTCCCCTTTTTGTAATAACTGTTACATATAGGGTTAGTATTTTGTTTTTTGTAGTGGAAATAGGAAATGAAGAATAACAATTTAGCATCTATTTTAGAATAAGGCATCATTTGACTAGTGTGACAGTCAAGTTCTTTGAGTTCTGCTATGCTTGGCTTGTGACTAGTTATATAACTGTGAGGCAGGAATAGGATGACACAGATTCTTCAGCTTATATACGAGATTGCCCCCTCCAGTGGTTGCCCCAGAGGTGGGATCCAACCAGTTCTCACCACTTCTCTAGAAGCAGTTACTAATTTTTTCTGAGTGCCAAGAAGGGGTTACTAAAGCAACCTTCCTGCCCAATAGGGATTGGAGGTGCGTGTGTGCGACGGCACCACTGTTTGAATCCCACCACCTGTTATTAAAATGTTAGGATCCCACCACTGGGTTTCCACCTCCAGAGGTAAGGGACCCTGAGACATAACTAGCTCATTATTTGGCCTGGTTGCAGGTTGAATTCAACCTATCATTTGTATCACCATAATGGCTTGAAAGGTTCAGACTGGATGACTGTCCAACAATCCATAACAAGACCAGTTCAGCATTGGCCAACCCAATGGCAAATGACAAACTGAAATAATATGGATATGCAACAATAGTTATAATGGATATTGTTTGAAGAGCGTAGACTTTCTTGGGAAAATAAGACTTGTATGATGACTTGTCACATGATATGCCTCTGAAGATGCAGGCAAAATGTTAGGAGCTAAAACCATCGGACCATAGCCACACAGCCTGGCGAACCCATAACAGCCCATTGATTTTGGCTGTGAAAGCCTTTGATGATACAAATCCTCTTACAATTTCTATTAAAAATGTGCTTCTCTCTGTGCCTGTTTCATGTTAAAAACAGCTAGGGACAATTGTCTAGGACAGGGGTAGGGAACCTGCGGCTCTCCAGATGTTCAGGAACTACAATTCCCATCAGCCCCTACCAGCATGGCCAATTGGCCATGCTGACAGAGGCTGATGGGAATTGTAGTTCCTGAACATCTGGAGAGCCGCAGGTTCCCTACCCCTGGTCTAGGAAGATAGGGCCTGGGAGGTGGTAGAAGAAAGTGATATGCTTGAAGAGGTGACTATAAAAAAGGGGCAGATAGCACTTTGAATAAAAATCTTCTTTTCTAGTACTAGAGACATACTGACAGGGCAGCATTTCTATAGGAGGAGAAGGGGAGAATGATTTCTACCTATTCACCCTCCCAGTGCAATTTCACAAAAACTCAGGGAACTTAATAGGCTGTAACAGAAGGAGGGAGATAGTGGGCTCCTGCTTCACAGGTTTCACAATACTGGTAGTACTTGAGATTCCCCTCTCCCCGTCCCCCAGTGATACGTGTTCATTTTGTCTAGAATAGTATGCTTGCAAACCAGAATGTGTTAATGCATAGAAATGTTTTTGTACTGAGTAATTAGGTAGAACACTAATATAATCTGGGCCTTGACAAATTTTCTTTGGCTTTAGAGCCAGGCTCATTTTTCATCCTTCAGTGTTTCATATTTAAATGACAACATTTTCCATTTATCACTGCCACAAATTCTAATTTGGTTTTTCTGTTTAACCCATTATCAAATTAGTTCTTTAGCTTTGTACCATATACCTTGTTATTATAACACATCATTTCAAAATATGGTTTTATTTTATTTTATGCCCCATCTTTCTTCCCATGGGGCATCAGTATGGCTTACATTCTCATCTCTTCTTTTCTTCACAATAACTTTGTGAGGTAGGTTTTGCTGGTTCATTGTCACCCAGCAAGCTTCCATGGCAAAATAGGGATTAAAACCTGATCAGAGTCTCACATGGGCTGATTATGCACCATGTATCTCCACACTGCAGGGAAGAATGTCTGTCGCAGCAAGATTTCTTGTGTGGATATATTTCTTCAAGCTCTGCTTTCACCCTCTATTCTCTCTGTGGCAAGCAAGATCACTTCTAGTGGTACTTTAATTTGCTTTGCTGCCAGAGCAGGCAGATTTGCCTGTGAGCATAGCTTTGCCCTGGACAACTTCCTTCCTCCCACGGCCAGCCTATCTAGCTTCACCCCTCCCACTCCCTCCCACTGCCATCCATGCCTTCCCCCTTGCCTCCCTTCCATGTTGCCAGCTCCTTCTTGCTTTCTATTCATCCTGTCAGCATCTTTCAGTAGCCAACAAGTGGAAGTCAAAGCAAAAAAATCTCACCCACACAGACTTAGCCATAACGCACCATCCTCTATATTTTTGCATTGATATACTGATATATACGATATGTCAGTTCTAAGACATGGTTCCCTTGTTCAGGAGAGTGTAGTCCAGGGAACTGCTTTGCCTTTTTCATTGCGGGGGGGGGGGGGATTATTTTTTGGAAAGGGGCAACAATATCGATATAGCTACAATAACAGTAATATCAATATGACAGCAATTTAAAAGGTTTTAACAAAGCCAGCAATCTTGCAACTGTGTGTCTTTAAGAGTGAGTTGATAGGTGGAGTTGAGAGAACCAGGAAAAACAGAGGCTTGGAGAATTCAGCAAGCAAGCTGCACAGTAGGCAGTAAGTACCTCCTTGTGTGTAATGCAAGGAGACCCCACAACAACTCCATTGTGCAACAGAGAGCCCCAAGATAAGCATTACATACATAATGGGCCAGATCATAGTCTAATAGTCTAACCCACTATGCCAAACTAGCTCTCTTGTTCTGGTTTTACATAGTATGCTATCATTAACTTATCCTATCATTCCTTTGTAACTTGAATTTCTGCTTACTGTTTTAGTCTTGTTTGCAGGTTTCATGTTTTTAGGCTGAATGTATAGAAATAATGTGGTAATATATTTCAAATGGTCATTACTGTTCTGTTTTGAACTATTCCACTGCCTTTACAAGCATACTCATCTTATTTGTCCAGGATAGGCTTGTGTGCCTAATTACTACTTACTTTTAGTCTTCAGTAGTCATTTCTGCATGGTCCATATATCCCAGTCCTAAAGCGGGTTTGTCCTGTGATCATTCCCTCATCCTTGGATTTTCAAAAATCACCTGTTCGACAATTCTTTTCAAAAATCCTGAGTTGAATCCACTACCATGCAAACACCACAGGAGCAGAAACAGCTTATTTTTCCCACCCAGCCCCCTGATCTCCCTGCCCCACCTCCTGCCTCCTGATCTTCCCACCTGACGTCATGACATCATGTCAGTTTTCAACTCTGTTGAGCCGCTGACTGTTGCAGCGGGCCCTTCCTGAAATGTTCCCCCAAGCGTGTTTACTGCTCATGCCATTTCTCCTGGGTTAATCAGGAGTGGAGCCCCAAAATGTTTTATTTTCTGTGCATGTACTAGTTGCCCAGAGCGCATAGTTGGGGAGATGTGCCCTTTGGGCTGAATGTTAGTGGGCATATCACGGGGGCGGGGGAGACTTTTGTTTTCCACAAAAATATGAGAACGTGACTGGGAATGTGATGTGCACAGGTGTAAAGGCGGGCGCCAACAATTCAAAAGGCAGGGCAGAGAAATTCATTCAAGCTGCAGCCCAAAAACAACAGCCAATCTAAATGCGGGACACTGGGGATGTTTGTGCATGCACGGATATGATTGCTGTGTAAATACAAAAGACCCAGGCTCGTGTGAAACAAACTGGAGTATTTTCCCCTGAGCTCCACTTGATTCCTTCACAGAAATGGGAGAAACCAGGATGAAATAGACCTGGATTGTAAGATACGAATTGTAACCTGGTATAATTGTGCGGTGCAGAAATGGCTGGTTTTAAACTTCGAGTCTGTGTCAGACTTTTATAACTAGCAGGTTAGTATAGTGCTGATTAGTGGCTGTTTTTTCCTTCCCGTACAGCTTTCTACATTTGCATAAGGTAACAATTTTACTATAAGAGAATCAGTGTAGTATAGTGGTTACAGTGTTAGATTAGGATTTTGGAGAACTGGGTTTGAATTTTCACTCTGTCTTGGAAGCTTGGTAGCTGACCATGGGTCATCTTTTTAAAAAAATTTGAAACCTACCTTACAGGGTTTTTGTGAGAACTGGAGAATGATGTAAGCCACTTAGGTCCTGTCAGAGAAGAAAGGTAGGGTGTAAATAAGTGATCTTGTCATTGAATTCTGACATATTAAACAGATTCACTCATACATTCTTGATCTTTTCTACAGCATGGGTGAGTTCCCTGTCCATGGGAATGATCTTCTTCTGTTCTCCCATAGTCAGTGTATTTACCAATGTATTTGGCTGTCGAATAGTAGCTGTTGTTGGAGCAGCTGTGGCTTTGATTGGGCTCCTTTCAAGCTCATTTGTAAGGTAAGTCTACAGACTTTCATTGACTTCTCCAAATACAGGAGGTGTCTGTCATGGTACATGATATTATGGCCAGTAAATCAATGATGCATCCATGAACCTTGACATATATCATCAAGATCCTGAGAATACTGCTGGTTACTGCACAACTTTGAGAATGGTGAATTATGTGCAGTCTGATTTCAAACGTGTTATGTCCTTTTGAGAGGCTAATTTTACAATCAGCTGTTGTTTTGAATCATGATGCATTTAAAATGTAATCTTCCAGTATCCATCTGCAATCTATTATCAGTTTACAGTAGCGGAAACAAGATAGCAAAGATCATGTCTGTTCAAAGTTTTGTGAAGCAGACTCCTATCATTCAGAGGTCTTGCTTGTTTTCTAAACCCAAGGGATTGTAAATAATTATCGTAAATTATGACAATACTTTGAACACTCTGGGACAATAGAAATGCTAAGTAGTTAATATGCATGCTCAGTTATTGTGATAACCTTGCAAGGTAGGTCAACATTTCTATACTGAAACTGAGAGTCCGTAGTTACATAAGACCAACAGCATTCATGGCAGAGGAAAGATTTTTAAGTAGATGTTTATTTTGCTGTGAATCAGATTCTTTGCAATTCATTCTTTTGCTTTAAGATGTTACCTAAATGGACATACTCATGCAGGGCAAAGACATCTCCTTACTAGGTCAGAGCACACACATTTTCACTATTTTGAATCTAGCCTGTGAATACTGAGGTCAAGATTGAGACCAATGCTCCAAAGAATGAGGGGAAATAAGCTTCTTAAACAGAAATGATTTTTATTTAATAAACAGAAAATTAAGTTAAGCCATTTGCTGAGCAAAAGGGGAGTCCAGAAAGGAAAATGCACAGTGATAAACCTTTCCTAGAAAAAATGCCTGCATACTAGGGGAGTGAAACAAAGCGGACAACAAGAAATAAGAACTGGTTGTTGTGGGTTTTCCTGGCTGTGTGGCCTTGGTCTGAGTCTTTGTTCTGACGTCTAATGGCCTGTATTTCCAGGAGTTGCATCTTCAGAGGTATATCACAGAGAGAAGTTTGTAACACACATCTCTCTGTAATGCACCTCTGAAGATGCCAGCCACAGATGCAGGCGAAATGTTAGGAACCAGATCTACCAGACAACTGCCACACAGCCAGGAAAACCCACAACAACCAGTTCTTATTTCTTGTTCTCCGCTTTGATGGCACAAACCTGCTCTTGGAGAGGAAAAGGGGAGTTGTCCTCAGTGACAACGTAGCAGTGTTGGGATGAAACTGACCAGGCAGGGGAAGGAAATTCAGGGACAGGTCTGCGGAGCTGAAAGCAAAAGGCCAACAGAAAGGCTATATTAGCAAGATGAATTCCAAACCAGCTACAAAAGTCAGGGCTGAGGGGTAGTTCTTTATACCCTTCTGTCAACTGTGAAGATTAGCCAGTCTGATTAAAAAAAAAATGTTTGTATTGTGAAGTGGAGTATTCCCCTTGAAAGTATCACAGATGTTCACTTGAGGTGATCAGGAAGTTAGATAGGTACGTATCTATGGACAGGCATTTATCTTAATTGGGGAAGGGTAGGAATCTTCCTGTCTGGTCATTGAGGTATGGAGGAATTCCTCTTAGGATGGGTATTTGCATGATTGTTAAAGCAACTGCCCTGCATTCATTTCTTGGCATGACTGCCTTTTTGATACTGGTTTAATTCAGCCTCCTTCCATCAAACCTAGGTTCACACTTAAGTGTGCATGAGTACAAAATGGGGAAACAAGACTTGCCAAAAATGAGAGTTCTTGTGGGATGAGCATCTTGGAGTCATCAATTGGTGGAAAAGAATTAAATCTTGCCTAAATGTTGTGTAGATTTTTTCCACACTATCCTTGCAAACACATTTCTCACTTATTAGGTCAGCATTTTCAAAATTTGAGAGGCAGACTATGAAGTGAGGCTGGACTATCCTGCTTTGAAATATCTTTCAAGTCACATGTTTGTGTGAGCAGCTTTGCGATATTGTTGCACTAGACTTGAAAAAAATATCAAATCTCAGTTTCATGTACTGATGAGCAACCCCAGTACTGATAATTAGACAGTCTTTCTTGCCATGTATTTCTCTTATTGTGGCCTTAAACAGGACTTCAGTGTGTTAGCCTCTAATATACTTTTAATTTTTCAGTAAAATTTAGGGACACTAATGTGTTCCCTAGTAACTAAATTCTTGTTTTGTATTCAGCAGATATAATTTGATGGCACTGGTCTATGTTGCCCTGAAAATGCATCTTTAATATTTTCTTTCTAGCTAACTGAACATGTAAGGAGACTTTTTTAAACTTGGTGTTTTCCTGCATACGATTAACAGTATAGAACACAGACCATAATCATATCTATAGAATTTATAGTAGTAAACTTGGTACTTTATACAGAGGGCAGGATCCAAAGAATTATACAACTGCCCCTTCATAAGCCTTTGGACTTGTTTTTCTTGAGAACAGCCCTCATCCATCATGACAAACAACTATTGAAAGTGATTTATTACATGGTTTAAGAGTGAGGTTTGCTGTACAAAGAAAGGGGGGGGTTAAAACTCTTGTTGAACATACCTTTGATTCCTGGACTTGTCGTAGGAGTGTGAATTTTTTGGCTTAGATAGTTGTTTTTCTTCCACAAAGTTCTTAGTAAAGTCAATAAAGTTCTTGGAATTACAACAGCTGCACAGGAAAGTTTTCATAAATTACTCCGATAAGGTGTAGCAAGGTTACCTTGCTCTTCAAGGTTAAGGTGTGGCATGAGTAATTTGTTGTTCAAAGATAAAACATATGAATTACCATCAGTTTCAATCATTACTAGTAAAGGGTAAAGATAACTGTTTAAAAGCCAGCATTATGGAAAGCCCTATAAAGGAATCTGCTGCCTAGTATCCATCTATCCATCTATCCATCTATCCATCCATCATCAACACTCATGCAGAACAAATCATAAGGAAAGGTGGAATGAAAATTTTGGGGAATTGGGGGAATAAACGTTAATAATTTGAAATATGCTGATAATACTACACTATGTATTTGTGTGTGTGTGCCATCAAGTTACAGCTGACTTATGGCGACCTTGTTTTCAAGATTCAAGACATTCAGAGGTTGCTTGCTATTGCCTTCCTCTGCATGAATTGAGAGAGTTCTGGGGGAACTGTGATTGCCCACACTCCACTGGGCTGGCAGGGTCAGAGGTAGGCGTCCGTGCCTGACTGGACTGGTGCAGGACAGCAGCAGCCATGAAAGATAATGCACAGAGAATGCTTTTTTATTTTGGTGGGGAATTTCTGCAAACTTGGGGAGTACCCAAGCTTGAAAAACATAGAAAATGAGGTAAAAAGTAATGGGTTGGATCCACAGTTATTTTTGCACAGGCAGTTGGTACATGTTCTTACAAAATGGTAGCAGACCATAATTTCTTCAGATCTCTCAGTCAAACAACTCCCTGACCCAGTACTGCATCTGATATTTCCAGAGACCCAACCCACTGGTATAATGTTTTGGATGATGATGATGATGATGATGATTTATTCAATTTTGTATACTGCCCCATCCCCGGAAGGCTCTGGGTGGTATACAACATCAACATAAAATACAATAACAAGAGGGGTGAGTAAATAACAACCAATAAATACCTAACATTAAGAACTCAGCCCCATAAACTCTAAAATATTTATTTAATTTAAAACAGCAATTGCTACATGAAATTGGTGTCCCGCAAAACCCTTACTTAAAAATCCTCCTAATGAGGGAAGAGGGAAGGGGGGGCACGGTGGTTCCCAAAGATGTAAAGGGACCCTCACAGGAGAACAGAGGGGGCACAGTTCAGCGACTGGTCTTTCCAAAGGCCCGGTGAAACAACTCAGTCTTACAGGCCCTGTGGAAATCGCCGAGATCCCGCAGGGCCAGGACAGCTGGAGGGAGAGTGTTCCACCAGGCCAGGGCCAATCGCCTCACCCCGAGTAGAGGCTGCCAGTCGCGACTACTCCAGGGGCCAGGGACTCTGGGGTGCAGATTTGCCTCTGCCGAACACAGAGGCTGAGTAGGGACATATGGGGTAATGCGGTCCCGAAGGTACGAAGGTCCCAGGCCATGTAAGGCCTTGAAGGTCAACACCCACATCTTGAAGATGATTCGGAATTCAACTGGAAGCCAATGCAGGCAGCGCAGCACAGGCTGAATGTAATCTCGAAAGGCGCCCCAGTAAGCAGACGAGCCGCCGCATGTTGGACCAGTTTTAACTTCCGGATCAGACGCAAGGGAAGGCCCGTGTAAAGCGAGTTATAATAGTCTTGCCTGGAGGTGACCGTTGCATGGATCACAGTGGCTAGGTCCGCATGGGAGAGGAAGGGAGCCAACCGTCGGGCCTGACGAAGATGGAAAAAAGCAGTCCGGGTTATATGGGCCACCTGGGTCTCCATTGAAAGAGACTAATCCAGGTGGACCCCCAGACTGCAGATGGAGGAGGTCGGCACCAATGAGACCCCCTCCCACTCCGGTGGCTGGAAGTTCCCAACCCGCCCGCCCCACCAAGCCAAAGGATCTCCGTCTATGATGGATTAAGCTTTAACCTGCTCTGCTTCAATCAACCAGCAACCGCCTCCAAACAATGCTGTAGAGCCACAGGGGCGGCGGCTGCTCCCCCCTCCATCAACAGAATGAGCTGAGTGTCATCAGCATACTGGTGACAGATCGGCCCAAAGCTCTGTACCAACTGAGCAAGGGGTCGCATATAGATGTTAAATAATAGTGGGGATAACAGTGCCCTCTGAGGTACACCGCAATGACCACGCCTCCCCAAGCCCCGCCCCCAGCCTCAGTGTTTATAAAAGCAGCTCTCCGAGGCTGGGGATGGCAGACTCCCCTCCCCTGCCCTTCCCCGCCCCCCACCAGCTGGGCTCCCATCCAGCAGCCCCTTCTGCCCTCCCCTCTGGGCAAAGGCATAGCTAAGGAAAATGGAGCCCGGTGCAAAATCTGAGTCCCCCCCCCATGGGCAGCAGCTGTGATGCTGGAATACACCCCTAAACAGCATCACTTTCAATGGTGTTTAGAGAGCCCAAATTCTCCTTTTAAATCCACCTTAAATGGAGAATCTGGGATCCCCAGTTAGAACAACATTGAAAGTGATTCTGTTTTGGGGTGGATTATCCCCCACTTTGAAACAGAATCACTTTCAATGTTTAAACTGGGGACCTCAGATTTTCCCTTTAAATCCATGCCAAAGAGGGTGGATTTAAAAGGAGAATCTGGGGAAATTTGGGGGGTGCCTGCTGTCAGGGGTGCAATTGTTAAGCTAGCAGCACCAAACTTTCATGGTATCTTTAGGAGACTCTCCTAATGATACCACCCAGGTTTGGAGAAGTTTAGTTCACAAGGTCCAAAATTATAGACCCTCAAAAGTGTAGCCCCCATCTCCTATAAGCTTCCATTGGAAACAATGGGTGATGGGGCACCCCCTTTGGGAGTCTATAACTTTGGACCCCCTGGACCAAACTTCACCAAACCTGGTTGGTATCAGTAAGGGGCTCTCCTGATGATACCTCCCAGATTTGGTGAAGTTTGGTTCAGGGCGTCCAAAGTTATGAACCTTCAAAAGTGTAACCCTCATCTTCTATTAGCTCCCATTGGAAACAATATGGGATGGGGCACCCACTTTGGGGGTCCAAAGTTATGAATCAAAACTCACCAAACCTGGGAAGTATCATCACGAGAGTCTCCTAAAAAATCCCTGAAAGTTTGGTGCTGCTAGCCTAAAAAAATGCGCCCCCTGCAGACCAAAAACCAAAACAAATTTAAAAATGCAAAAAAACCCACAAACGGGGCAGGGGGCGGGGCGGAGCTTTGGACTTGTAATGGAGGGGTTTGAACCTGAGAACCCCCCCTTATCTATCTCCTTGGTCCAATGCACTGGCGTAGCTCCAATGGGGACATCCGGGGAGGTCCGCCCCGGGCGGGCTCCTGCCAGGTCACGTGGGGGGGCTGCAGCGTTGGCTGCTGGCTGCCGGTTATGGCTGGGCTGCTGGGGCGGATGTGCAGCCCAAGCAGGCCTCCTTGTGGGCGTGCTGAGGCTGCCTGAGTGGCGGGGAGTTTGAGGGGACGGGCCCACAGCTTGAACAGGCACCACATGTGACCTGTGGCTAGCATACGGCTTGAAGAGGAGCAACGGAAAGGCTGGGCTGTAAAGGGAGCTCCTTTCCACTTTCTGTGGAGCCACCAGCAGTCCTGTTTACCACTGCCGGAGCCTGAAGACTCCAACAACAGGTCAGGTAAGCAGTCTCAGGCAGGCACTCCGGCTGGCAGGCAGCCAGGACTGGCCTTTGGATCGAGTCCAGTCAAGGGTGCAGGGTATGCAACGACTCACCCGGCTGTTTGGGAGGGTGGGGGTGGCCTGGGTTTACTCTCTTCTCTTCTTTGTTGCTTGGCGATAAGCTTGATGGCCTTTGCAAGGATTTTCTCCTGTAAGAGAGCCTGCAAGAAAGTCTCCAGTCTCTCTCCAGGAGAAAAAAATCCTTGCAGAAGGCCCTGCCGCCATGGAGCTGCTTCAAATCTCCTGTTTTATAAGGGCCCCAGCCAGGTCTCTGATCCTGAGGGGCGACCCGGCTGTTTGGGAGGGGGTGGCCTAAGTGACCTTCAGGGCAGCTAGTATGCTGCCATAATGGTAGTTTGATTTTTTCTCCTGTAAGAGAGCCTGCAAGAAAGTTTCCAGCTCTTCCAGGAGAAAAATCCTTTGCAGAAGGCTCCCTGCTGCCATGGCAGCTGGCCAAACACCCCCCAGGAGTAGGAGTGGCCCCAGCCAGGTCTTGATCCGAGGGGGGGGGCACCCGCTGTTTGGGAGGGGTGGCTCAAGGCAACTCTTCTTTTCCTTCCTTTTGTGGGTTACTTAGGTGCTTAGGGTGCCAGGTTTGGTATTTTTTCTTTGCAAGGATTTTTCTCCTGTAAGAGAGCCTGCAAGAAAGTCTCTAGCTCTCTTCCAGGGAGAAAAAATCTCTTGCAGAAGGCCCCTGCCGCCATGGAGTGCGCCAAACACCCCCAGAGCAGCCTAGAGGGCAGCTCCCTAGCTAGGGTCTCTTGGATCCCAGTGTGGATCCTCAATTTGTGAAGAGAGGTCCTTGAAAGATGGACTTGAGTGTGGAGACATTACAGGACCTTGAAAAATGGATTCTAGAGTTTAGTATCTGTATTATGCAGTATGTTGTGAGAGAATCCTCAAGTGATGGGAACTCTTGGTGTTTTACTGAAATGTTTTATGATTCCAAGAATAGTTCCTACAGTATAAAAGATAATAAAGGCATGTGACTGTAACAAATCTATACCATGAAAGACTAATTCCAACGTATTGTACAGAAATATTTGTATTTTATTTCAAGTTAAGTTATTTTATAAAGAATAATTTATTTTAAGCTAATCCAAGTTTTCTACGTAACGGTATGTCTAAAGACAGTGAATTCACGTTAGTAAGTGCCTTACATTGTTATTGTTCAAATTTGCCCCTTTCCCTCCTTCCTTTCCCTCTTCTTCCTGGCTCTTGTGTAACTGTATTTCTAATGCTGGGGCAACTGGGGGTGCTGGATATAACACCATAAAACATTTTCATAGCAGTAATAAAACATTTTGAAAGCATTTTGAGAATGTTTTCAACATTTTTTATTTCTGCTGTGTGGCATGGCCCATTGCTGTGTTCTGTTCAGATTTGTGAGTTAGGACATGTTCTATAATGAGATGGTGACTTTGAGATGACCTGGTGCAAAAAATCATTCATTGGTAGTAGTGGTGGAGGTCAGCTGCCCATATGGGGGGGGGGGGCGCAAAACTCAGATTTCGTCCCGGGCTACATTTTCCCTAGCTACGCCCCTGGTCCAATGTGTTTAAACATCAGCTTTGTTTAGGCCAGCCTTTAACTACAAGAGCAGATTAATAACGGAATAAGCAGTCATGAGAGGCTATCGTGTTCAGAGAAGTTTAGATGTTTGGAAATTCTTTAGCTTGAAGAATATAGCCCTTAATTTGTATGAGCAAGCACTCACACAGCCAGAATATTTCTGGTGTGCATTTCGTTGCTCCAGCTGTTGAGGCAAGCCACAGTTGAAATTGAATAGCTGCTTGTCTTATTGGCTGTAGGAACTGCAACAATACAAATGAGCAAGAAAACTTGACAGACACATAAAGACAAAGTTGGACATCTAAAATTGTTGGACTACGCAGTAGACAAGATTCTGAGAAACGTGTTAAAGAACTTAATCTGACTATTATAGTTCTTTGGCAGGAGAAAGAAAGCAGATATCTTTCACAAGTGACTAACGTGTCTTGTGATACTGAATTTTGCCACTGGACAGTGTAATGATTTCACATACAAGTCTACTAAAAAGAGTCTGTCTAATAATTTCACCTCTTCATAGTCTTTGTGTATGCTACTTAATGATATATTATTTAAATTACAAAATATTAAATTATTTGTAAACAAGTTTAAGTTTAAATAAGCTTTGTACTTTTAAAATATTCCTTTTTCATGGTTAAAGTCCTGTAAGTGTCATTAGAACTTTATTTTAAAAACTTATAGAAGAGCTTCACCTTGAAAAGGGACCAACGATTCTTGCTTTATTAAATCAAGATGGACGTTAGAAACATTGAACTCTTATCTGTATTTCTCAATGTATTATAAATATGTATGGCATTTGTGAAGTAAAAAATAAGATGAGTTTGGATTTATACTCTGCCCTTCTTTCCTGTAAGGAGTCTCAAAGCAGTTTACAAACTAGTTCCCTTCCTCTCCCCACAGCAGGCACCTTGTGAGGTAGGTGGTGTTGAGAGTGTTCTGGAGAACTGTGACTACTCCAAGGTTACCCAGTAAGAGTAGGGAAACAAATGTAGTTCATCAGATAAGAGTTTGCTGCTCATGTGATGGAGTGGGGACTCGAACTGGTTCTCCAGATTAGAGTCCATTGCTCTTCACTGCAACACCATTCTGGCTCTTTTAGTGGATATTTAGTTTGACATATTCTAATCAGTCTGTTTCCCATAGGTATCATTGTGTTCAGGTTCAATAAGAAAATGTTGGTATTTGGCTCAAATGCTCTTTTTATGTTGAAAACACATATGAGAGGATGATAAGATGACTTGTAAGACTTTAACTGACACAATGTAGTCCATGTTTACACATGAAATGCCTGTGCATCATCATGCTATTTGATGAAGTTGAAGTTTGCTGAACGTTACAATTAATAGCTTCCCCTTTCTTTTTTCTTTAATTGCAGGACTCTAGAACCTCTCTATTTTACTTATGGGATTTTATTTGGCTGTGGTTGCTCATTTGCATATCAGCCCTCCCTGGTCATCTTGGGGCATTACTTCAAGAAGCGCCTGGGCCTGGTGAATGGCATTGTCACTGCTGGCAGCAGCTTGTTTACTATAGCTCTGCCTTTTCTTTTAACTGTACTGATTAAATCAGTTGGCCTGGACAATACTTTCCGGATCCTCTGTATTTTTGTATTTGTTCTTTTCCTGGCTGGCTTTACATATAAGCCTCTTATTGGCAGTGCCAAGGGAAGTGGAGAAAAGGGCAAACTCCATTTTCCTCCTGCAAAACAGATTTTCAATTTTTCCATTTTTAAAGTTATGAGTTATCGAATCTGGGTTATTGGAATCCCAGCTGCTTTATTTGGATATTTTATACCCTATGTTCATCTAGTAAGTATACTTATTTTCCTTTTTGTTTAACTGTATGCATATATAATTTTAAACAAGTATAAAATTAGTCTTTCTAAAAGCAGTAAAAACATTTCTTTCTGATATAAGCTCGTCTGAGTAAAATCACCTAAATCTACATTTACCAAATTAAGATAATGTAGGTTGTCTAAATACAAGGTGCAGATATGAAGAATCAAAACAGGAGTGCATTTCTAACGTTGGAACAACCTGAAAATTTCAGTCCCTCCTGTTGGGTGAAGTTGTGAGGAACAGCTGGGTATTACAGCTGACAGTAACTTAAAACTGTTCTGCAACTTGTGACATTTCTACACTTTATTCTACATCCCAGTGAGCAAATTCTGTTGGCTTGTTTTCAGCACACCAATTCTTTACATAGTGAAGCTTTATAGCACTGCCACTTATTAACATTCAAATACGAATAATTTAAAACTGATTTTCTTTACACACCTAACATTTTGTGCTAAATAAGAACACAAGCTTGTAATCATAGGCTTGTATCAAGCAGGTAACAAAGACAGGAATGCTGCAGATGACGGACTATGCATGCAAGTGAGAGATGAGCATTTCATGAGGACAATTACAGCTCTAGGTGTAGGGAAGAATGACCTGCTCTTATAATGCCAAGGACTAAACTAGATATGACATAGAGTCAATATTGTTATGCTTAAAGCAGTTCTTGATGTTGTGGATGAAATATATAGCTGGGGAAGTATGTATGTTTGTACCCCTTTCTCTGTATAGTCCTAAATACTGCTTATCCATTGCCTATTTGTAGAATGCAAGCATATTTAGCCCTCTATCCACTGCTATCTGATTCACTGTTCAGACTTTCAAAATTGGATTCCTGTAAAAACTGTAATCTACCAGAGAGGGGGATCCTGGAACAAGAAATCCAGTGAGGTTTGTGGGGTGGGTCCTACCAGCGAAGCTCTTAACCCATCCGAGGTAGGTGAATTACAAGCATGTGTTATCTGCTTCTCCATAAATGCAGTCTTACTTATGTCTTTGAGCTTAGCACTCTTCCCTGGTGTTACATAAGAAGCAAACACTTCCCTTTGGAAACTAAAACCAAACAAAAATCTCTTACCAAAAGGAAGTGCCAGTTCATGCTTTCCTCTGCCTCATGGCAATACATGCTGTTTCAGAAGACTCATGAGGTATTTATTGCATTTCGTATCTGCAGAAACTATTTAGAAGTTTCTCTGATTAGTTTGGCTTCAACCCTCCCAAACAGAATTGCCAGAT
Organism: Sphaerodactylus townsendi; assembly: GCF_021028975.2. Classification (NCBI taxonomy): domain Eukaryota; kingdom Metazoa; phylum Chordata; class Lepidosauria; order Squamata; family Sphaerodactylidae; genus Sphaerodactylus; species Sphaerodactylus townsendi. Next base: position 121,299,403 of record NC_059425.1, on the reverse strand, counting down.
GGTTCAACAAAAACACTGGATCTGTTTCATTAAAAACTAGTTGACCCCAAAGACAGACAGAAATACAGGCTTCTCTGGGCAGTTGGCAACCCTAACTAGGATCTACCCTCTCCTAGCCCTATTTTACCACATGCTGCCCCCTCCCCCCACGTTGAATACAAATAGTGATGTCTGGTTTTTAAATAGTTGTTTAGCTATTATTATTATTATTATTATTATTATTATTATTATTATTATTATTATTATTATTATTATTATTATTATTATTATTATTATTATTATAATATATTCAATTTCTATGCTGCCTTTTCCCAACAGAGTCAGACTCAGGGTGGCTAGCATCATACAATCGTATCACTGAGTACCGGTAAATGTAATCATAAAACATTTATAGCACCATGGTAATAAAAATTAAAACCAAGGTTAACCCGACCTGTCTAAAAGCTACTTAAAAGACAGCACCCCAGATTACCCTTATTATATGGATGAACAAAAAAAAATTATTCAACAGACAAAACCAATAATAGGTTTTCTTCTTTACACTTCTATTAAATATCTTCTGAAAAGGAAAGTCACTGAGTTCCTGATTATATTATGGTTTCCAGGAGACAAGTAAATGTATATTTAAGTGTCACTAATATTTTGTCACAGCTGCTGGTTCAAGTAAATTTCTTTCAAACTCTTCCAGCTGCCCCCCTGGCTTTATTTAATGTGGAGGGGGCATAACACAGCACCAACGTCTGTGCTGATTTCTATGCAATACTTTGCATAGAAAACTAGCATGCCAGGGAAAAGTCTAAGCTGGAACACTTGTATTCTATTTTTCTATGTGCAGAAGGGTTCATTTTATTTATTTCATTCATTATATCATTTGTACCCCATCTTTCTCCCCAATGGCCCTCCAAAATGGCTGTCATCAATCTCTACTTCTCCATTTTTTCCTCACAACAGTCCTGTAAAATAAATTAGACTGAGTGGGTGTGGTTGGCTCAAAGTCACTCAGCAAACTTCCATGGCAGAATGGGGATTTGAACCTAGGTCTCCCAGATCCCAGTCTTCTACTTTAAGGAGCATAATAAGAGAAACAATCCATCCAAAAGCTAAACATTTTAAAATCCTCGTTATCCTGAAAGTGAAATAGCAGATAATGAACTCTCACACTGAAATCACAGGGGAAATTACAATGGAATTCTAAACATGTTTACTCAGATGGAAGCCTCAGTGAGCTTAATGGCGTTTATTTGTGGATAAATGTGCATTGTCTTACAGCTTTAAAGTACTTAACAGAAGTAAAGTGCCTGCAGTTACCAGGGTTGCACAAATATAAAAATGCAGACCCTCTGTCCATAGACTTCCCTCCGAGATTTCTGCTTCCTCCAAATTCTCCATGCTTTCCCCCCACCATAGTTCTCCAAGGTCTTTTTCACTTTTCTTTAGACATTCCTGCCACCATCTATTTCTCTCCATAGTCAGCTGGAACCGACATGGAAACTTGATTGGTTGGTGTGAAAGTTTCTCCTTTTCCATTTGACTCCATTGAGTCAACAGGATTTCTCTGAGAGTGTCCTGCCCAACAGCTGAGCGGTGAATTCAGTTATTTTCTAACCTTGCTGGCTGTGATGGCCTTGCCACTTTATCAAGCCATAGAGGAAAGAAAGAGCAAATGCATGGAGGCTTACTACAATATTGGCCATTTATGTTCAGTATTTTTTCAGTTTATTTGCTGGACAGAAAGGGCAAATGCTGAACTATCCAGTTCAAGCACCTGGCACCCCTACTCCCAACATATTCTAATCTGCCTCCATAGTAGCCATTTAGGAGTGTACACATTACTTTTTCTCAAAATTCTGAAAGTGTTCTCAGCCTCAAAGATGGGTTTTGCTTTCATAAAGAAAAGTAACTCTGGTCCTTCTGTTGTGGAGAAATGCCTTTCCCCTTAAACCTCTGCAACATACTGTTATTACAGTGAAAGCTGGACATTTAGATAACCTGTTACACATGTTGTTATAATAACATTATATTAATATAATGTTATTCTAATGCTAGTTTAAAAAAACCCGATAAACTTCTGGGTGGCAGAGTGAGGAAATGCCCACTGTGGGGATAGCGTCAGGGAAAATGGCTACCCTGTGGATGGGAAAATTTGAACTTTTCCACCAACATGGTGCCATCCAAACTTTACCGCAATCATTCCCAAAGCTTCACAACAAAGAATGTTTGAGGGAGATCAGAGAAAAGCTGGAGAAACCCAAGAAGTTTATAAATACACCTCAGTCTTCCTTACAGCATTAAACCCAGGCAGATAACCCATGTGGAAATGACTTACAACTCAAGCTTTTGAGATATGACATATTTTGCAGAATGTCTGCAACATTATTGTCAAAGTTTAGTCATGGGAAAGTAAGTAGAATGAAATAATTGCATCTCAGTGGCACAACATCCAAATGGTGGGATGTGGGGCAAACTTTATCAGCTATTGCTTGGATATGTCCTTGGAAATAAAACCGTGTTCCAAAATAGTTTAAGAATCTGCCTGTATAGAAAGCATTACCAGATTACTTGCCAGAAGGAAATTTGCAAGTAAGTTTATGCATTCATTTCTCTAAAGGTTTATAGGTTGGTTTTTGTTTGTTAGAAAAGAGTGCATTAAAATACATATAACATAGAGGCATTATAGTCATGATGCAATTTTCTATGATAACAAAACCATTATATTTACAACAGAACTGACCTTCCCCCTAGTTTCTAAATAAGTTTGACATGGATTGCTTAACTGCCAAAGATTGAATAGAGATTAAAATGTATTTTATGCTCATGGACATCATAGAAGTTTAGGGCCATAAAATAGAGTGCCATTGTTCATGCAAAGCATTCTCTCTCAAAACTGAATAGATTCCATAGAGTGTATATTTGGAAAGAGCATAGAGTTCCTGTGAGCATATCAGAGTTGTAGGATCATTGCCTGTGTTTAAGAACACATTGCCTGGAAATTTTTGGAAGTGAAAGACAGGTTTTTATAAAGTTTTCTGACACTTGCATAAGAGTGTGATACAGTACAACCCTATGCAAAGTACTTCCAGTCTAAATCTATTGATTTCAGTGGGCTTAGACTGGTATAACATTGCACAGAACTGCACGGTTAATGGACTGCAGAAAAAACAAACCTAATTAATTTTCTGCAATTTTGAAATTTCCTCAGAGGAAAACAGTAACTTGCTCATTATCCTAATACATGACATTCAACAGCTCCACCTTTTACATGCCATAATAAAACTATGTGGTATAATGTAAACATTTTATATCAAAATCTGATTGTTAAACCTACATGCTACTTGTCATCAGTTCAAGCATATCCCATGGTTTACTATCCATAACAAAGCCTTACAATATAACCTACCATAGGTCCTTAGATACGAGGGAAAAAGGCAGGTAAATACCGGTAAATATTTTAAATGAAATAAATAAACCACATTTGCTCCTGTCTTTTCAACAGAGATCAATACATTGCGGGTACCACACATTGTTTTCTGTACCGAGTTAAAACATTGCCAGTACATTAAGTATCTCCGGACTATCCTGAAACATGTTAGTTCTACTGGATGTTGGGAGACCGTCTTGCTTGGGTTTTCATCACCTTCTCTCAAGGAGGCAGGGACAATTTCCGTTGGCCACGCCCACTAGCCTTGCTGACATCGTCAAGCCCCAGTATCTTCCTGCCTTGAACAGGGAGTGCAGGCTTTTTTGTAGGCTCTTCAAAAAAAAAAAGAGAGAGAGAGAGAGAGAGAAAGAAAGAAAGACAGAGGATTTGTGTGTGTTTGTGCTTTACCTTTCCTCGTGTTGCCAAATTTACCTCACATCCTCCTCCCCCGTTCCCTCTGTGGTCTGTGAGGAGAGTTGAGGAGAAGAGAAAGAGCGGGAGTTCTTCCCGCCAACGGATCGTCATGGCGTCGGCGCCATTTTCCCCGCCACGAGAGCGCTTCATGCGCTCGATTGCGGAGAGCACCAGGGCGGCGGCAAGAACGGGCGGACCCTCCTCGCACAGCCGGAGGGCTGGGAGAGAGGTAGAGGCTACGGGGGCCCAGCGCAGCCTGCGGCTTGGCCAGTGGTCCCCCTCCAGAGACGACGCCCGCACCCGTGGCGTTCCGAGGCGCCCCTCCTCGGCCGGGCCGTTGCGCCGACGCCCGCAGCCGCTCGGGAGGGGCCGAGAGTCAGGGCGCGGCAGCGCAGGCCGCCTCTCTGAGGCGACGGATCGGCGTGGGAGGAGGCGGCGGCCTCGCAGCCGCCCTCAGCTTGACGGAGCGCTAGCAGCATCGGCGCTGGCGCGCAGGCAAGACCCCAGAGGGGAGGTGACTTTGGGCCCTGTTGTTAACCGGCAGGGAGCCGAATGGGCCAACTTCACTCCAGATCGTTTACTTTCCCTCATGAGAGAGTCGATCAGGGAGGAGGTGGGGCATTATTGCAGCCCCCTTCCCACTTCCAGGCGCCCATCTTCCAGGCACAGGGGCAGATCTAGGTCCCCTAGGAGGGCTAACAGAGACAGGCTGTGGCGGGAATCTTCCCCCAGCTCTGACTGGAGAGAGTGTTCTTAGGCAGAGGTAGACCTGGACTCTGATCACTTTTCAGAACCAGAATCACCCCAGACAGAGGCTTCTGAGCAGTCCCATAGGCTATTTAAGTCCGAGGATGTTTCCTTTCTATTATCCAAGACAATTTCTGCACTTGAATTGCATGATGAGGCAGATGCAGAGGACCCCAATGATGCTAGTAAGGCAAAGCCCATCAAGGGCTGTCCCAAGGGGTTGGCGGCTCTTCTGCGCAAGGATGAGGAATCCCAGAAATATTTCCCACTCCCAGAGCTCTTTGAACGGAAGTTCAGGAAGGAGTGGGTGCGCCCGGCAAAAAACAAAGGTTTCCCCCCTGTTTTCAAGAAGCTCTATCTTACACCAGACCACCTCACGTCACTCACTAGGACCCCATTGGTGGATGGGCCCGTCTCAGCAGCCCCCTTCCCACTTCCCCCAACAAGGGTTTCTGTCCCGAGTCGGGCGGTAACAAGGCCTGACTACCAAGACATCCCCATAGGGGGGCGTCTTTTGGCCTTCAGCCACAGGTGGCTAGGAGATCACGTGGACGCCTGGGTCAGGGAGGTCATCTTGGTAGGGTACTCGTTAGAATTCAAGCTTTGGCCAAGGAGCCGTTTCATTCCCTCCCCCATCAGCTCCAACCCTATCAAGGCTTCCCAGTTGAGATTAGCAGTCCAGCACCTTTTGGTCATCCATGCCATTCAGCCGGTCCCAGAACACCAGCGGTTCAGAGGGACTTATTCTCCATTTTTCACAGTACCCAAGAAGAACGGGGATACCAGGGCCATCTTGAATTTGAAAAGGGTCAATAGACACCTCAGACGGTTCAAATTTCGAATGGAAACGCTCCGCTCCACAGTGGAAGCAATCCAACGCGGAGATTTCTTAACCTCCTTGGACTTGTCCGAGGCGTACTTACATGTGCCAATCCACCCAGCCCACCAACAGTACCTCAGGTTTGCCATAGGCCACGACCATTTTCAATTCGTTGCCCTCCCCTTTGGGTTAGCTACAGCCCCTCGGGTGTTCACAAAGGTTTTAGTGGCCCCCATAGCCCTTCTCAGGAGTCAGGGCATTCACTTACACCCGTACCTGGACGACATCTTGATTCGATCAAGGTCGGAAGCTTCGGCGAGACAAGATGTCCTCCAGGTACAACAAACTCTTTCCGATCACGGGTTCGTGATCAATCAGGAAAAGAGCTCCACGATCCCATCCCGATCAATGGAGCACCTAGGTGCGTGGATAAACTCCTCCACCTGCACACTATCGGTGCCAGAGGACAAAGCTCGGAAGATTCATTAGGCAGTTCTGCAGACCTTGAGACGCAACAGCAGCAATCTTCTCCAGCTGGCGAGTCTACTGGGCCTCCTACTTTCCACGATGGACATGATACAGTGGGGCAGGGCCCATGCCAGGCCCTTACAGGGTCTGCTCCGTCCTTTCGCCACCCAGATAATCCTCAGGTTGGACAGGCAGATCCGCCTTCCCTCGGCAGTCAGGATCAGTTTGAAGTGGTGGTTGCTCCCTTGGCAGCTAACGTCGGGGAAGGTGTTCTCCATTCTGGAGCCGTGTCACATCTTCACAGATGCAAGTCTCCTAGGTTGGGGAGCCACCCTGGGGCCCCTCTGCGCGCAGGGGATCTGGCCACAACACCGTCTTCAGACGCCAATCAACATCTTAGAAGTCAGAGCGATCTTCTTAGCCTTGAAACGCTTTTGCCAGGAGATTCTTCGACGGCATGTCATCATCCATACGGACAACATCTCCGCGAGGTGTTATATCGACCATCAGGGAGGCTCCAGATCGTCGGACCTTCACAGAGAGGCATTCAAGATTCTTATTTGGGCAGAGGCGAATCTGGCCTCACTTCGGGCGGAGCATATTCGAGGTGTGTTGAATGTCGAAGCAGACTGGCTCAGCAGATCCAAGATCAGGGAGACGGAGTGGAGTCTGAAACGCTTGTTGTTTCTTTCGATCACCAAGAAATTCGGAATGCCGACGACAGACCTTTTTGCGTCTCAGGACAACGCACAGGTTCCATCATTCCTGTCCAGATTTTTCCATCCTCAGGTATGCTGGACACCAACGCGCTGTCCGCCCATTGGCCGAACGGTCTTCTGCACGCCTTCCCTCCGTTCCCACTACTGTCCAGACTGCTGCACCGAAGTTCAGAGGGAACGAAGGTCATTGATTCTGTGGCACCCAATTGGCTCGTGGCCCTTGGTACTCAGTGATCCAGGAGCTGGCTATCGCCTCCTCCCCTGGTACTTCCTGTAATGACAGATCTCCTAATGCAGGGCCCCATAGTACACCCAGACCCAGGTCCATTCAATCTGACCGCTGGCTATTGAGGGAGCAGGCTAACAAGCAAGGGTTACTCCAGGGAGGTAGTGGACACCATGTTGGAGGCTAGAAGAGGGTCCACGATTAGGGTTTATAACTCATCCTGGAAGGCCTTCGCCCGCTGGTGTGCACGCAAGAAGCTGGACCCGATGGCACCTCTATTGGCTGACATTTTACACTTCCTCCAGGATGGATTTCAGAGTGGACTCCTCGTGAAGGCCACCCTTAGGAGGCAGTTAGCAGCATTGGCTACGGTTATCCCTAAAGTACAGGGTAGTCCCTCACTAGACATCCTGATGTGGTCAGTTTCCTGAAGGGGGTTAAGTTGTCCCAGCCTCCCGTAGTCCATAGGTTCCCAACTTGGAGATTACACTCGGTATTGGACGCCATCACTAGATCTCCCTTCGAACCCGTCCAGTCCATCCACCTTAGGTGGCTAAGAATGAAACTTCTCTTCTTCCGGCCAAAGGTAGATTCCAGATTCCACCTTAGACAGGAGGTGGTGCTCCCCAATTTTTGCCCTGATCCAAAGCACCCCAGGGAACGGCTCTGGCACCACTTGGATGTTCGCCGTTCCCTTAAAGCTTTCCTTATTCGATCTGAACCATTCAGGAAATCAGAATGCCTGTTTATTAATGTGGCCCCCCCCCTAGGTTGGGGGAAGCTATGTCCACGGCAGCTATAAGTTCTAACATCAAAACTTGTATCATAGAAGCCCATAAGGCTAGCCACCTTCCCCTCCCTCCATCCATTACCGCTCATGTAACCAGAAGCGTTGCTGCTAATTCTGCCTTGGTGAAGCATCTACCCATTGAGGAGATTTGCCGAGCCGCCACTTGGGCGCCTCCTTCCTCTTTTGTCTCATCACTATCGCCTATCCTCCATTGATGCAGTCCAGGCGTCTCTCGGTAGACGTATTCCGGAGCACATTGTGGGGACTAATTGGGCTCCACCCTATATTTGGGGTACTGCTCGAAAGTTCCAAGCAAGACGGTCTCCCAACATCCAGTAGAACGACCCATTGGTTACTTACGTGAAGGGGTCTTCTGCTGGATGATGGGAGACCGTCTTGACCCACCCTGGTTTGGGTCTCCCCGTCAATGTGCTCCGGTTCTTGTTCTTGTTCTTAGTTATACTTCGTTACCTTGAGCCTACTTTTTTGATCTTATAGTTAGTTGGCCACTGGGTGAGTTGGATGTCAGTGTCCCAGGTTAGGGCCTTGTTGGTATGTTTGTGTCGTTTGTACTATTGTTTGTGCAAGTCCTTCTGCAGCAGTCAGATACTGGGGCTTGACGACGTCAGCAAGGCTAGTGGGCGTGGCCAACGGAAATTGTCCCTGCCTCCTTGAGAGAAGGTGATGAAAACCCAAGCAAGACGGTCTCCCATCATCCAGCAGAAGACCCCTTCACGTAAGTAACCAATGGGTCGTTCTTTCTTATGGGTCTTGGTTGCCTGCAGTCCCATTATCTGAAAAACTGATTACTGGCAACAGCTGACCATCTGATGGAAGTAAAACTTCGGGAACAAAGCCCAATACTAACTCTGCATGTCTGTTTTGTAGTTTCATGAGGGTAGTCACATTGATCTGCAGTAGAGGAACAAGGTTGGAGTCCACTAGTACCGGTAGCTTAAAGACCAACAAGATTTTCAGGATGTAAGCTTATACCCTAGATATCTGTTTGAGTTACACCATCAGGGCCCCAGGAATCTTCAGCCATACACCATACCATTGAATAGTTCATTCCCCTGCATATCTTCTAATCATGAATATAACAATTTCAAACCAAGACTCCAGGATGAAATTTAAGGATTAGATTCATTACCAATTTTTAAATGGCAGAATTTAGTCTCCACATGTTATGAGAATTTCTGACTCCTAAAGAAAATAATAGCCTTTCTTTAAGAATGTGTTGGTCCTACTGTTATCAGGTAATGGCTTACATTGATACTGCTGAAATCTTATTAGTTTGATTGGATTCTGTATTAATGTTTTCCTCCTCATATTATTGTGATATTTCATTATGCTTTTATAATGCAGGTATTTTCCAACAATTCAATCAAATTCTATCCATACTATTATAAAATAAGCTCAATTGGTTACATTAGGTCATACTTCCAAATTTAGGAATATAGTCCTCTTTTTTTTAAAACTTGGGCCTATTATGAACTACAAGTCTGCCCCACAGTGAGCAGACATTTCCTTTGGGGCATACTTTCACTTACTGAGACATTTTCACCACCACCAAAATCACTATGCTGCAGATTTGAGAAGCCCTGTGACTTCAAAGAGCTGTGAAAGTGCAATCTTTTCCTTGCCTGTGCAGGAAAAGTGAAATAGTCCCGGCATCTATTTGGCTTGCTTCACATTTCCCTCCCTTCTCCCACCCATGGAGGAGCAGTTCTGCCCACTTCTCCAAAGGCACCACTGGGGGATCAGACACACATCTTTTAAAAAAAATCTACACCAATGTTTTATCACAGCAGTAGTGAAACACTGAAATGTTGGGAAAAAATTAAAAATGTGAGAAAAGCCACGATCAATGTGGAAATCAAAGACAACCCGGAAGAAAAGGCAGGCAGAAATTATGACTGCAATTGGAGCAAGCAGTGGGGCACTTCCTCACAAGTTGCCAGAAAAACATGAGGAGGTTCCACTGTGGAGCAAGCAGCCATGGGGAGTGTGCAAGGAAGGCAAGCATAATGTGCCTTGATTTTCTTTCAGAGCTTTCTCTTAAGCTATAGATTTTAAAATTTGGTTTTCCTTTGATTGGAAGAGAGAGTAGATAAAATAAACTACAAGATGGCTGTACTGAAATTTTATTCCACATATGCTTAAACTTTGGTTGAGGAAAATGTAACCTCCAATTTGTGAGCTGAAATATATGTTTAGCATGTAAAGTCCCAGTCAAGGATGTAGGTAAAGGGGGGGTTCTTGGGTTCAAACCCCCCATTACATGTCCGAAACTCGGCCACCGTTTGTGTTTTTTGGTATTTTTAAGTGTTTTTTTGTTTTTCGCCTACAGGGGGCACAGTGTTTAGGCTAACAGCACCAAAATTTCAGGAATTTGTTGGGAGACTCTCCTGATGATACCACCCAGGTTTAGTGAGGTTTGGTTCAGGAGGTTCAAAGGTATGAACTCCCAAAGGGGATGCCCCCATCACCCATTGTTTCCAATGGGAGCTAATAGAAGATGGGGGTTACATCTTTGAGGGTCCATAACATTGGACCCCTTGAACCAAACTTCACCAAACCTGGGTGGTATCATCAGGAGAGTCTTCTAAAGATAGTCTGAAAGTTTGGTGCTGCTAGCTTAACAATTGTACCCCCTGACAGCAGGCACCCCCCAAATTTCCCCAGATTCTCCTTTTCAATCCACCCCCTTCGGTGTGGATTTAAAGGGAGAATCTGAGGTCCCAATTTAAACATTGAAAGTGATGCTGTTTCAGGATGGGGCATAATCTAACTGGGGACCCCAGAATCCCCCTTTAATGTGGATTTAAAAGAAGAATCTGGGCTCCCTAGTTTTAACACCATTGAAAGTGATGCTGTTTGGGGGTGGATTCCAGCATCACAATGGTTGCCCATGGGGGGACGCACGCGCAAAACTCAGATTTTGCACCAGTCTCCATTTTCCCTAGCTACGCCTCTGCCCGGAGGGAAGGGCAGAAGGGACTGCTGGCTGCTGGCTGGAAGCCCAACCGGCGGGGGGGGGGTGCGGGGCAAGGGAGTCTGCTGTCCCTCGCCTCGGAAAGCTGCTTTTATAAGCACTGAGGCCACAGGCAGGGCTTGGGGAGGTGTGGACATGCCCCCAAGGCCCTGCCCCCCAACCCCCCTAAAAATCTATACCTACGTCACTGGTCTCAGTATTTAAGTATTTCTTTGTTTATAACTTGGTAACTTTAGTAAATCAGGCTCCAATGAGGTGCAATTTCTCCCCAGTTATTCAGTCATTAGTTAAATTCTATTAATTTCAATGTGACTAAAGCACATTTAAGCAAGCCCCATGTTGTAGTGTTACATTTAATTCATTCATAACTATATGAATACATTGCTAATAAACTTCTATTTGGTTTTAGAAACCATTAATTTCTATCAGTTTTTGCAACACTTTTCTTCTTGATTCCAGCTAGCTGTTTAATACCTATTTTTTGTGTATAAGGATCAGTTCTTCTAGTTGACTATTAATCATTATAAAGCATTATTTTTTGAGCATTTTTTCTGAGATATTCAAAGCCATGACTATCAAACATACCTCTCCCATCACTTTCCTCTCCCTTTTATCTTACTCTTTCTTTGTCATCCATGCTGCCTTCTACATACTACTTCTTTGCAGCATTACCACAGTACCTTGTGTATTATAAAATAACACTTTGATTTTTAGATTAATGTTCTCTGTGGCACCAGATCTTCAGTGGCCTCTGTGCACTTTACTTGCTTTTCTAATCTTTACATTTATCTTCCTTCAGATTTCAACTTCTGCTGCAATTTGATTCAGGTTAGTGAAATCCTCCCCCACTCTGTACGTGGTTCTGTAACATCTCTGCATACATTATTCTTTCCTTGCACATGTCAGCACTGACCTGGCAGTGCTTGTGCTTTAGCCTCTGTCATCAAACAGTGAAACAGTGTACATTCTGACAATATGTCTGGAAACTCCATTGTTTCCACAGTGCAGTGCTTCCTCCTTGTCTTTCTGATTTACTATGGAAGCTAATAATGCCTGGCAGAACTGGCATGCATTTGTCAGAATTATTAGTGACTACTTGTTCTGTTAAAATATACTATTTTGTCAGGATTAGTATAGGCCATTATGGTGTTTTCCAGACAGGCAAAATATCCTGGTGGAAAACTGGAATCATACATACTGGGATGTTTCTATCTCAGTTTCTCCCTCCGCACAGCAGCCCAGCAGCTCTTTCAGGCTGGGAGGAAGAACTCACATAGCCCCTGGTTTAGTTCCATCTTCCTTGCTGACATTGCCATGTATGCGTGAACTGTCCCGTTTTTCTGATGTACTGATTGGCTGCAGGCGGCAAGGTGGGATAAATAAACCAGTCCATCTCCCACGGTGTTTGCATGGGAGCGGGAGTGCATGGTTTTTTTAAAAGAACCGCCAATTTTATCGGTTTTTGAAAGGCACGGATAAGGAAAATCACACAAGTAGGGCCCAAGTTAGACTCAGAAGCCATGCAGAAGTCATGGCCAAACCGGGATGTTTCACCTCCTTATCCCAGGATATATTGGCCATGAAGAAAACGCCTATGGAAGGCAAAATGTGAAATTATCCAAACAAGACAAGGCATGAAAGTTTTAAAATGAAATGGTGTTAGTAGATGTCTTAAAAGAATTATATATCGTTACTGCTGGCTGATAGCCTGTGCAAATTTTTCTTAAGTAATCATTTTTTTAATTGTTGGATTCCAAGTAGGGTTGCCAACACCCTGCAAATCTACTGGAATTACAAATTATCTCCACATTACAGAGATTATTCCCTTGGGGAAAATGTCTGGTCTCTAAAGGGTGCGCTCTGTGGAATTATACTTTGCCTTCCAGGGCTCTGCCCTAAAACCTCCGTAACTTCCCCAGTCTGAAGTTGGCATCTCTAGAAGTGTTTTAGCTGCTGTATGCTTTTATGGCAAGAATTTTATATTCAACTTTCCATTTCCAAACAAAATTATTTAGCCATGATAGTATTTTACATCTCGCTCTGCGCGACCGCTCCGGAGTCGCAGGGCAAAGGGGGCATGTCCCCAGGCCTCGGGCTGACGCTTGCCGGGAGGGATCAACCTGCAGAGGACAGGTAGGATGCCCAGACATGGGGGGAGGGAAGGCACTCCAAAAACCTCGCTGGGCAAGCGAGGTTGGAAAACGGTGGCTTCGTGCCGCTCGGGTGGCGCGGCTGCAAAGCAGCTATGCCTCTCTGTGCGAACTTGGCTCCTCGGGACGCAAGTATTTTTTGCTTTCATCCCTAGAAGCGTGGCTTTATTCCCGGGCCGTCGCAAGGAAGGGGCCTATAATCCAGTTATTTGTTCACCATTTAGAAAAACAGAGGAAACCTCTGCAACCCAGTGTGAACCTTATAGATAACACAACATGTAATCTGAAAAGCAGTACAATGAATACCACAAATAAAGTACAGTTTCTGATGCTACCTATACCAAGCCATTTCTAAAGACCAGGGGAGTTTTGTAAATTCATGCTGTGGCTCAAAGCAAGGGCTGTGATCAGGAAGAAAAAGAGACATCTGTCAAAATGCAGCAATCTGATTTCCCCCATGATTTTTTAAAATCATGATTTTTGATTCAAAACATGTTTCACAGCAATGATTTACAAACAACAGCCCAATTCAAATTATTTTGGAGGTCTAAGAGTAATTTCAAAAGACATAATTTTTTGCTATTAAGGGATTCTCTTTGTTAAAAATATTAGTCAGTGAAATAATTTAATCCCTAATTTTGGTATCTTTAATAATGCACTATAAATGCTATTGTAAATAATATGTGTAATCTGTGGAGTCTGATTTGTGGACTATTACTGCATAATGTGTTCCATTCTTAAAATCCCCGGAAGTGATGTTGTGACTATGTATTTTTCTTTAAAAAAAAATAAAAAATCTTTGATACTTGTGTTCAGCTTTCCAAAGCAATTACATTAATATGGAATAAATCATATTCCTCAAGACTCTATAAATTATATCTCTGATGTATATTGCTACTAACAGTACTTGGAGATGAGTCAGTAGCTATCCTCTCATATGGGAATTAACAGTAGTGAGATAATACCAGTGGCATTAGGTTGTATATATATGACATTTCTGCATTGCAACAGTTATTTATAGCTATTGTTATTTATAGCTATTGTATTTTTCTATTTGTACACTTTTGCTAGGAGTTAGTACCACTAGTATTACAGCATTGTTTCGTAGCACATGGAAGACTGTAGTTCTCAGTGAGCTGATCATGTAACTAATAGAGTGGCCAGGCATCTCCTTAATCATTGCCAACTTACTTTTTTTTTTTTTTTGGTATGAAATGCTGAAAATATGAGTACCGACTTCGTTTCCTCCCAGTAGTGTTATGGGCTCTTTGGACTAAGTTAAATGTCACAGAGAAGGTTTATGGGTTTTTTTCATGGTACATTTACTTCCTCATTGAACTTGAAAGTACATCCCCCAAGATCAGTAGCCTTCTTTTATTCCTTGTTTGAAGTGGTCAGTCTGCCTAGATGTTTCTTTTGCTTTGGGGGTTTTAGACTGTTCTTTATAACCATGGCCTAGAGGTTAGGAGACAGAAATAATTTTATGTAAGTATTTTTAATACTTGAAAGAAGGATCTATCTACTTTGGCAAATGCAAGCTATTGAAGATCCACATTTTGAAGAGGTGGCATAGGAATATTCAAATAAAAAATGAATACATGTGTTTATCACAGAATAGCAAAAATAACATCCATTTTTGAAAGTTTATCTTCCTCTAATGAATGTTGTTTGCTTTTGTCAAATATGTTATAAAAATAAGCACATGCTTCTTTTAATTGACTTTGTATTAAATAGCACAGCCATTGTCTTTCAGTCACAAAATGGCATAAAAGATTTTTTAATGATAGCTAGTCCTGTTTTTTCAGTATTCTGGAAACCACATAACGTAATGGTTTATACATGTTGTACTTTGTAAAACTAGTTTAATGAGCGGCTACGTTTGCTCTTTAAACTTACCAGCTTGACTGCTCAATCCAGACCAGAGATGGGCTGAATTGACTTGTGGAGACAGCACTGGTCTGCACCAGTGAATTTGCCCTCAGTGTAGGGGCAAGCACGCAGTGGGCGGATGTGGGGACCCTCTGCAGTGCTCAGATGCAGTGCTGGGCGCTGCACCTCTATGCTATAGCCAGCCCCAGTTTTCACTCCACCTTTATCTTAATCAAATCCAGTGTTCCTTATGATATCTTTTGCATATGGATTGAGGAGATAGGGAGATAAAATACATCCTTGTCTGACACCTTTGTCAATTGGAAATCATTTTGTTTCTCCGTACTCTGTCCTAGCGGTAGCCTGTAGTCCAGAGAACAAATTGTTCATCAAAACAATAGAATGTGACACTCTAATTTCTTTTAAAACCAGCCATAGTTTTTTCATGATCCACACAATCAACAGATTTGCTGTAATCAATGAAGTACAATCTAATTTTCTTCTGAACATTTTCTCCAATATAAATTTGCAATATGATTTCTAATGCCCTTTCCCTTTCTGAATCCAGCTAGAACATTAGGCATTTCTCATTCCATGTATAAGAGTCTTTGTTATAAGATTTTGAGCATCACTTCACTTGCATGAGAAATTAATGTTATTGTTTAATACTTACTACAGCCTTTGATGTCCCTTTTTAAAAAATGAAATGTAAATTGTGTATTTCCAGGCTGTAGGGATTGTTTTGTTTTCCTTATTTGCTGGCTTTTTTTTGTTAAGATATCGATTGCCTCTGTTTCTGTAGCTTTCTCTCATTTTTTCCTTTACAGTTCTCTTTTTGTGCAAGTCACTGGAATGTTGCATTTAGGTTTCTGCTTCTATTTCTCTCATATTTTACTTTTTTCTTGTAATCTCTCTTTAGCATTTTTCAAAGAGTTTTATCAGTCATACACTGAGGTTTTTTTTATTTCTTTTGTCTCCCAGAATCTTCTTTATGCATTCTTCCTTAATAATATGTCTGGTTTCATGGTTCTTCTGGTTCACATTCACTTTAACTTAGTAATGTAAATCAGTTCTTTATGCAGTCTTTAATCTCTCCAGAAATCTATGCTCTGAGGCAGCCATGGACAGCACCAATGCTTCCCTGTCCCATCACATCAAAAAAGTTTCAGGCAACCTGGGGAAGCAGTTAAATTGAAAAAAAAACCCCACCCAACTGAAAGCCCTCCATACGACTAAATGGGCTTACACCATCCTTTTGAGTGCCATAAGTCAAAGGCCTTGGGTGCTGTGTTCCCAACAGCAAAGGCTAGGTGTAAGCTGGATCATGGCTCCACCTGCAAGAATGCCTTGGCATTGGTAGAAGGAACATTAACAATTTGAGATATTCAGAAGACACCACATTACTGGTGGACAATAAATTGTGAAGACTTGAAACAACTACTGATGAAAGTCAAAAGGTTTTATTGTTCTGAATTGTTGATTACTATCTATTTATTTTAAATTGTATCTATTTATTGTTTTATTGAGTGTATGCCCCCCTGAGCCCATTTTGGGAATGGGCAACCTAGAAATCCAATAAATAAATACATTAAATAAAAACATAAACTGCCATACTTTGGTACAATGAATATTTTGATGTTATTCTCCAGCTTTATTGTAATTTTCAGTATCAACAATTCATGGTCTGTACCACAATCCTGGTCTTGTTTTAGCACAGAGAACAGAGCTTCTCCATATTCTACTTCTGATTATGTATTTATTTGATTTCTATGTTGGCCACTTGGTGATGCCCACCATATACAATCATTTGGTTGCTTGAAATGTGCACTCACAGCTAACAATTATTGTCCTCACAGAATTCTGTGAGTTGTTTTACTACTTCATTTCCTGCTCCTAGCCCAAATCTTCCAGTGAGATCTAATTCTGCTTTGTTTCCTATTTTTGTGTTCCATTCACCTATGATTATCAGCATAGAATCATACAAGCATGTCTTGTTTAGGTGCACGATCAGTTTCTTCCTGGATACTTGCATGAAAGCTTTCAGTTTCTTCCTCGTGAATATTTGTATCTGGGGCATAATCTTGAATTATTGACCCATTATCAGTATTCTACAGACTCGTACCACTTTGGCAGAACTGGTTGTTAAAATTGCGCTTGTAAACAACCAGTTGTTAAATTATTTGAATCCCACCAATGGAATCAGTTGTTAAATTATTTGAATTTTACCACTGCCCATTATGCATCGACACTTACCTCGGCACTCTTAGCTGTGTAGTGGGGCTGAAGTGTGGTCTCCTCGCATTAGACCCCTTTGGGGATGAGGCGGTGTACAAAATCTAATAAACAAACAAACATATAAATAATTTTCTCAGTTTACACGCAAGGAGGTATTTGCTGCCTGCTCCGCAGCATACTTGCTGAAGTCTCAATGGGCCTCTGCTTTTCCTGGTTCTTTTAACCTTGCCCATCAACTCCCTCTTAAAGGCACACAGTTGCAAGATTGCTGACTTTGTTAAAGCCCTTTAAATTGCAGTTATATCGATATACCTGTGGTTTCAGTTATATTGATATTGTAGCCCCTTACCAAAAATAAATGGATCATGTCCTAGAACTTATATTCTCTCCCTGCTCCTACACACACACACACACACACAGACACACACACACAGACGTGTGCAGGCTTCCTGCTCCTGCCATGGGAAAAAAGAGAGGCTTGTTATTAAATGGTTAGCCCACTATTCCTAATTCATCCTACAGACATCCCTCCCCCACAGCCTGTTAACTTCAGCGGCTCTGGAAATGAGAGTGTGAGGAAATGGCTGATCCGCCATTTGGAGGTTTTCAAATGCAATAAAAGACAGTGATTTTGCAAAAATTGAAGTAATACCAAATCTGAAAAGGGGGAGGGGGAAGTGTGCACAGGAGTTCAAGGGAGTGGGAGGGAAGATATCTGGAGTAAAGCTGTGCTCACTGGGAAATCTCCCCTGCTCTGATGGCGAAGAAAATTACAGTCATGCTTAAAGTGGTGTTGCTTGGTTGTAAATTGAAAGTGGGGATTGGGGAAATACATCCATACAAGAAATCTTGCTGTGGGGACATTCGCCTCAGCTGTGCAGCAGACACCTTGCACACAATGGGCCATTGTTATGTTGACAGGCTTTCTCTCTAGTCTGATTAATATTGTTCATAAATATTTATTTCATATTATTCATATTCATAGAAATCCATTTTTCTTCGTCTTTTATTGTGTGCTCTCTAGCAATTTCTATGATCCAGTCCGGATGAAGTGGAGACTTAGATTTCCCCTACCACATGAGCAGAAAGGTTTGGTGGGGTGGGAGGAATCTGAGAGAAGAAATCGATCTGCATACCCCTAAAACAGGAATGTCTGTTGTGTTTGAGGGGAGGAAGCAGTTACAGCTCACATTGGGTCTTAATTGAGGGTCCCATCTCCCATTCCAGAGTCCAGGGCTATGCTCCCTTTCATTGGCTGTGAGGCAGGGGGAGCCTCCCCTTGGTCTGTGCCAAACATTTAAAGAGGGATAGTTGGAGTCTACTCAGCCTCTTTGCTTGCAGCCTCTACAGGCCAGATGGTGTACAGCTCTCCAATGTGGACAAGGATGTGTAGCTAAATGATCACAAAGCTGGACTGGTGTACATATGGCATCTTCCTTTGATGTGTACTCAGACAAGCTAGGCTATCTGTCCCTTGTGGCAATGTCACGGAGATGTTTAGATATTGGGCTGGGGAATACAATACAAAGTTAAGCATGGGTGAATTCTCTGCTTGATCCTAAAAGGGGGGGGGGTCCCATTAAGAGGCTCAGCACAAGGGACATAACAGCAATATCTGGGGCCAGCATGCTCACCATACTCCTAAGGGGGGGTGGGGGGTGGCAGGCATAAATGCCATTTCTACCATTCTACCAGTTCTTGTCTTATAACTGATTCTCTTTCTCTGGTTATCTTTAAAAGGTGGGTTGGGGATTTCATTGTCAACAATCATGTTGTCAGTGTAACCTACTTGTCCTATCCTTCCTCTTCTGGTTTGTCTCCATTCCAGGTACACTCCTGAACTCAGAATTGGTATGCACTCATGCACTAATTAGATGATCTGTGGTGTCAACTCTGTCAGTTATGTATTGTTAACAGGAAAGATGTGGAAGAACTGAGTTTTTGTATTCAATTCAGATCCAGCTCTCAGCTTCCCATTTAATAAGCAATGGTTCTGATAGCAGAGTTGATCCTCAGTTAAGAGTGTATCAATGGAGAGCATTCTACAAACGCTACCACAGTCAGCAACTTCCTTTGCTTCCATTCTTGTATTTGGGCTTCAGTTGTTAAGATTATTTTCTATTCTCTGGTCTTTCAAGAAGTAACACATTTAATCCTTCAGTGGTTTCTCTCCCTGTTTTACAGACTAATGTATTTCATGTTAGTAAAATTATTTTTACTTCACTATGGTTGTAATTGTATTCAATAGGATTTGCTCGCATTTGTTCACTATGTTTGTCCTTTGAATGAACAAACAAAAGCATATTTTTAAAAATGTTGCTCCCACAGGCAAGGTTTACTCATGAGCAAGATTTTTGGAGCATTATTAACTTTCTGCGCATTGCCTCCTTTGCTGTGATCATTCCCAAATCTGATTTGAGCAAATCTTTTTTTAACAATCACAAAGTTTGTGTAGACAGGAAGATGCACATTTTTGAAGGTCCTACCAACATCAGCACCATTTGTCTTGCTGCCATTCCCTCTATCCCTTGCAACCAGTGGCTTTTTAAAAAACTGGTGATTGCCGTTGCGCTAGTGCATAATAATGAACCATCGCCCCAATCTACTAGTTCAGCGATGGCGAACCTTTTTGAGACCGAGTGCCCAAATTGCAACCCAAAACCCACTTATTTATCGCAAAGTGCCAACATGGCAATTTAACCTGAATACTGAGGTTTTAGTTTAGTGAAAATGGTTGGCTCCGAGGCGTGTGTTACTCAGGAGTAAGCTTGGTGATAGTCTGAAGCAACCGTGCAACTCTTCCAATGGGTGAATCATGACCCTAGGAGGGTTTACTCAGAAGCAAGCCACATTGCCAGCAACCAAGCTTACTCCCAGGTTTTGCGCTTTAGTTCTTCGCCTGAAGATCAGTGGGGTTTAACAGAGCTTAGCAGGATTACCTACACTGCTTCCCCAAAACTAGGTCCTAGGTTTAATGCTAATAATCGAGCCCAGCGGCCTAGGCCAGCCTAGATTTGGAAAGATGCTCTGTTTGCGCGTGCCCACAGAGAGGACTCTGAGTGCCACCTCTGGCACCCGTGCCATAGGTTCGCCACCGCTGTACTAGTTCCTCTGAATTTCAGTTTCTCTGTCTCTCTGTCACACAAACACAGAGTCTAGCGTCTTTTTGCCTGTTATCTGTAGAAGATACGTATAATTTCATTCTCTTCAATGAAAGTGGCCAGAGACTGACTTTTTGAAAAACAAAAGCTGAGAATTCAGATGAACTGGTAATTCAGAACAATATATTGCTATGATATTGTGCCTCAGTGATCTAGCAAGTATGGCTGTGGTGGGGGTGAGGGAACAGCAGCCTTAGGGTGCTGAAGTAAGGAAAGTGTGGGGGAAACCACCATTTGAATACACTGTTGATGCTGCAAATACTATTGCAGTGCAAAAAGAGCTACACAGAAAATGATCACCATGTGAGAGTAGCCTGGACCTAACAATAAAAACTGAGAAGTAGCTTTTTAAAGAATCTTCTTCACTATATGATTGTACTAGATAGGAGTTGTTGTTGAAGTTACTTTTTCTGTTTCTGAACAGCTGAAACATGTGAAAGAACGAATTGGTGAAGATGTTCCAGATGAAACACTCTTGCTGTGCCTTGGCTTAACTTCAGGAGCTGGTCGATTGATCTTTGGAAGAATTGCAGATTATGTTCCTGGTGCAAAAAAAGTTTATCTTCAGGTACAACTATTCTATAACTGCCTTACCAAATGGAAATAACACAGGACTAGAGGCTGAAGTCCTGTCTGTGTGATCTTCCTTTCCACATCCTTTCCTGAATATTGTTATACTAAACGTGATATGTGGATGTCAAGTCACTCTCAAAGAGTCAAAACAAATTACACAATTCACCTGAAATATGCCTTGGTATGTTTTCCCCTTTTTCTGTAGAAAAGTAGGTGAGTACTGAGAACTGGATCTCTTCTGTAGGGACACCAAGACTTTGGAGCCCTAGAGACATTCACTTGATGCCAAACCTGTGACAAAGGCACTTATTTCCCCCCAGTTATTTATTTTAAAACTTATTAAAATTTTAACTCTCTCTCATGAAATAGGACTCTTGGTTTATGCAAGTATTTGCCCTCCCCTATCTTCACTTGCTGGTTCTTTTGAGATTTTTACTGCTCACTGTAAAAATTTTTTTTCAAAAACTAATCACTGTAAACTACAGGATCTCTCTGTTGTATCTTAGCTGTAAAATAGCACAAAATCCAGCAAGTTATAAATTATAATACTGCTGCTCTTCTTTGCCTTTTTCTTTCCTATTAATGTACATATTAATGGGAAAAGTATAGTGTAAACACCGAAATAACTATTTGGGAACTCAACGCAGCTTGCAGAATAAATAGAAAAATTCAACTGTAACAGATCAAGAAAAATACAATGCACAAACATTCTCGGGTGGTTTCAGTAATTCAGCTCCCTCAGGGGACCATAGGTGACAAGCCAAAAAACCAACCCTCTGGCTATTTCCAGGATAAACTGCAACTTTAGTCTCCTTTCTTGTTAATTATAGTACTGTTGTGTATGTTTAAAATATTATGTTTCTTAATTGCCATTTTTAATAGCTAGTGTAACTTGCTGTGACAGACCCCCTCATCTTCACAACTCATTGAGGCAGGCTAACCTCTCTCTGACCAGACTTGTCAGATTTCCTGCCTTTTCCAGGGACTAAGTGGAGCAGCAGTGGAGGCCTGGCTGGGCCATTGAGGGGGTGTGGCGGGGGAATTCTGGGGCAGGGGTGTGCGATGATGTGGCAGGGGCACAGGGCATGCATGCACCCCAGGTGCAGTTTCCCCTCACTCCACCTCTGGGCACTGGCACAGACTTATTACGTTTCAGGTTCAGTAGCAATAGCTTAGATATTCTTTAAGATGGTACAGTTTAATGAGTTGATACTGGCTTATGGATTATACACACAGGTTCTAACAGGCTGGTACATATATGTAGTAACCTTACAAACAATCTTCACACCATTAGAAACCCAAAACTAAACATAAAACTCACTCTCTGAAGGAAAACAAAGCAAAAACCCCAATACTCCAGACTAACTGGTCCTAGGAATTCTTGCAATCCAGTTGCTTTCTTGTTCCTAAGACATTTATTGCCTACTCGGAACATAAACAACCAGGCCTTTGACAGACCTGTACTTTCTGGATTCACTTATACTGTGCAGTCTATCATACCTACTTTGGAAGTATGTTTGAGAGTCCAGGACATTTCACACAAATATTGGAGTAATCTTTTCAATAGTAAGATCTGTGTAATTACTTATTGGAAAATATCCCTCAGTTATATTATCTGCTGACTCTCTATCCCCTCTCTTCCACCATCTGACTTCTATAATCTCCAAGCCAAATAGCTAGGCACCAGAAAATAGGGAGAATTTGAAAATTAGCAGATGTATTAACTGACGTGCCTCTTTCATTTAGTTGTTAGATTTGTAAATATCTAAATACTAGCAGGGCACCTGTGCTTCGCTACGCATACTTCATCACAGGCGCTCTATGAATTTCGGGGCGACATTCAACATACTTCTTTACAGCCTGTTTGTTAACTTTGGGGTGACATGCAGCATATTTCCTCACAGCCTGTCTGTGGACTGATGGGTTTGTTTACGCATGTTTTGCAGCAGCTTCCTGTAGTTGTCTTTTTCTAATGCAGTGTGTTATTGCTCTCTTTCACCTGGTGGGCTCCAAAAGATGTCATGTGGAAGCAGCCGTTGTATTTTCGGGATGCAGAAAGTGTTCTTCCATTGGATGCTGATGAGTGAGAAGGCTGTGAAGAGGTTCAGGGTAGGGTTGAAGGGCAGGGAGCTAGACTGTACCGCCACTGCATCACATTCCTAGGAACGCATCCGCCACTTCAGAGCACGACACCAAGCACAGGGTGATCGGAGGCTGAGAGCAGTAAACTTGTTTGCACAGTAATCAATCTGATGTCCATATGCAAAACCCAACAAATGTTTAGTAGTCCAAGGTGATAGTGTAGTCTGTTTTGATTGTATTTGGCTGTAGCGGTGTTGTTAATGTGAAGGTAGTTGGAGGAGTACTTTTTCACAGCTTGTCTGTTAACTTCGAGGTGACATTCAGCATGCTTTTTTGCAGCCTGTTTGTTGAAACTGGCAGTGTTTAACTGTCACCCTTAGAATGTTCGTGCAGCATGTCTGTGGACTGAGGGGCTGGTTTGCCCCTAGAATGTTCACGCAGATGGCCAGAGATGAGCAGTTAAAAAAGTAAATGTGTAATAACTCGAGTAAAACTGAATATTTTGAAAAATCCCGTCTTAGTGAGCACCTAAACCACATAATGAACCAGTGTGCCAAATTCCAACATTGTGAGTTCGGTGTTTTTTGAGTTCTGTGCATGAGTCAGTCAGTGAGTGGTATTTCACGTTTATAGATATAGATACATGTCTTATTTGAGAGTTCTGTCATACACAGAAGTTTTAGAATGTCAACAACACTTTTCGATAAACACAAGTTGGCATTTGTATCTGGTTGGTCTGGTTAATGGCTCTAATAAGGACATTTTTATTGGTAATTTTGGTTTGCTGTGTTTACCTCTCTCTAATAATCTGTTTGGCTGACATTCTTGTGGAGATGATGCAGCCATTGAAAGTAAAGATATAGATTGGGTCTCATGGATCTGTACTACCAGTTATGTCAGGCCTCTTGTGGCAGGGTGGGCTCCTTTCACTGGGAGATATCTCATTTAGTCCAATAGACTAAATTTAAAATGTCAAGTTTTATTGGGAGAAAAAGTCAGCAACGGAAAAAGAGTAAGTGAATGCAAAGCTAGCTGTAGCTGGCTTTGGCTAAATTGGATAAATAGAACACAATCAGTTTTTTTGAAGAAATAGTGAAGTTGTTGGATGATATCAAGTTAAAATACTCTAGTTTGCATTATAAAAAGCATAATCTTTTTTTGCCATGGCAATGGTTGCTGGTGGTAACCAAGCTATGTAGTTACCTGCTTGCAATCCTGACAGTGACAATGACATACTTAAATATTGTGCAGACCACACTGGTACCTATTGATAAAAATATCTAAAAATTAGATTTGAATACACATGGTCCAAGACCAATTGATCCAATATGGTTATGGATATTCCAAGCTCCACTTTTGTGGAAAGCCTCTTTGGACAGTATACCCGTTTGATAAGCATAAGCATAAGCATAAGCATAAGCATTTTATTGTCATTGTGCACGCACAACGAAATTTACAGCAGCATTCCTCGATGCACACAATTTCAGACTCATACATCATCCTCACTTTCTCCTTCCTCCACCCATCCCTACACAGCCCCAAATACATCAATAAGAAGCAGCAGAGTTTAGCATAGCCACAGCTCTAGAGTAGAAGCTGTCTCTAAGCCTCTTTGTCCTAGTTCTGAGGGCCCTGTATCGTCTGCCAGATGGTAACAGTTTAAAAGTTAGAGTGTGCTGGATGGGGAGACGGTGGGTCCCCTCAGAATATTTTGCGGCTTTATTTAGGCTTCGGGAATTATCGATTTCTTCCAAGGATGGAAGAGGGCAGCCGATATCCCTTTGTGCAGTAGTGATCACCCTTTGGAGCGCCTTCCTATTCGCCACTGTGCAACTGGAGAACCATACACAGATGCAGTAGGTTAGGACACTCTCTATAGCACAGCGGTAAAAGGACACCAGAAGTTTTCCATCTAGTTGTTGCTTCCTTAAAAGTCTCAGAAAGTACAGTCTTTGCTGGGCCTTCTGTAGGGATGAGCCGCTGACCCAGCAGCACCGTAGGCAGAGCACTGGCATGCCGGCCCAACTACGGCCTTCTGGTCGCACCCGCTCCCCCATCCCCCATCCCCTGGTGAGTCACAGGTCATGAACTACCTGGCTCACAGCCACCAGGTGTCCCAGACAAAGGGATAATGGGGCCCTTGCCCTTTTAGCAGAGTGCTTGGATTATTAGGCCCCAGAACACGACAGCTTCTCCTGCAACGTAATCCAGCCCGATGAGATCATGCATCACCTGACAATCTCCCGGTCTCCCGTTCTCCCGCTCTCCCGGCCTCCCACCGATCCACCCATTTGCCCGCCCCCAGAGAAACCCTAATAAAAGGTGCCAGGAACTAGCACGCGGCAGAGTTGCCGGTATCACAGACCCCGCGCTCCCGCTGCTGGATCTCTCCACCAGATGATATCTCCGCGTCTCGTCTCGTCCTTACGGTGACTCCGCGGGCACGACTACATCTGGTGCCAAAACCCGGGAATCCTCGAACCTCCACCCTGCTTACCGTCGCCTGGGAAAGGGCCGTGGTACCGACGTTCCCTGGATCGGCGCATCCAGGGACCCACTCCTCGGTACCGCCCGTCCGCTGGATCGGCGCATCCAGGGACCCGAGTTCTAGGACACTCTCTCGTCCGACGAAACAACGGTAAGTATGGGGCTTGCAAAAGCAGGGCTTATGACAAGCACGTTAGCGAATTGAAAGCGCTAGCGAAAAGCGGCAGGGTCTCCGTAAAGAGAGGGGAGCTGCGCAAATTGGTTGAGGAGATTGAAGCTCAATGTCCATGGTACCCAGAAAGGGGGACATTGAATCTTAAGGATTGGGAAAACATCGGGCGCACTCTGCACAGAGAGCCTCGTGCGCCGATGTCACTGCTACTGACGTGGAGGCAATGCTATGTCGCCATCAGCCTGCAGGTCTATGGCTCTCTTGCCATAGATCGCCCTCCTTTCGACCCTTCAGCTTCAATTTCACCCCCGGAACTTTCTCTATCCGCTAAATTGGACGCCTGTCCTCCTTCTGCCTCCCTTGCTTCCCCGCCTCCTTCAAATTTTCCCGCGGCTCGGCCGCCTCCTCCCTTCACCCCGCCTTCATTTTCTGAAGCCACCGCACCTCCGTCAGCACCACATAATGGCGCGGGTTTCAAAACCCTAGCAGAGAGTATTAGCCACGATCTGCAAAAAAAGGAAACCCTGACGGAAGACGATGCCGACATCCTCGCCATGTGCCCTGTCCATTACACTGATCACGAAGGGGAAGATGGCATCGTTCGGCGAGTTGTCGAGTACCGCCCCCTAGGTTACAACATTCTCACTGAACTCCGCAAGGCAATGCGGGACGTAGGAATCACCAGCCCCTATGTGAGAGGCATGTTGGAAGCAGTCGCGAGGAATCACCTAATTTATTTATTTATTTATTTATTAGATTTTTATACCGCCCTATCCCCGAGGGGCTCCGGGCGGTGTACAACAATAAACATAATAAAATGGCAAAATCTTTAAAAGCTGCGATAAAACAGTAAAAGCTAAGTCTTATAAATACAATACAATAAAATACAATAAAAATACAATAATAAATATAATACAATAAAAATACAATAATAAATATAAATGGCATCCAGCTGCTCCGTATTTGAAATCCTCTCCCCAAGAGGGAGGAATGGCAGGTCCCAGATGTAGAGGGCCATGAGGCAGAGGGCCATGAAAGGGGGAGGCACCATCAGCGTCCGGTTCCTCCAAAGACCCGGCGGAACAGCTCCGTCTTACAGGCCCTGCGGAACTCACCAAGGTCCCGCAGGGCCTGGACAGTTGGAGGAAGAGCGTTCCACCAGGCCGGGGCCAGAGCCGTGAAGGCCCTGGCCCGTGTGGAGGCCATCTAATGGTTCCGGAGGACTGGAAAACCACCTTTCGCATGCTCTTAAACCCCGCACAGTATGTGGTCTGGGAAAGCGAGTACCGCCAGCAGTGCATAAGCAGAGGAGCAGCCTCTGGCGGCGCCTACACCGCCGCGCAGCTTTACGGCTGCGAAGCCTTCGCTAACCCCAATGATCAGATCGTCCTGCCGTAGGCCACCCTTATGATCGCCTCTGAATGCGCCTATAAGGCGTTTGTGAAGGTCCCCAATGCCGGACAGCCAACCCAAAGTTTCTCTAGCATCCGACAAAAACCTCAAGAGCCCTATGCTGAATTTGTGAACAGGCTCCAAGAGGCCCTCAAGAGGCAGGTAGATAGCGAGGTGGCCCAGAACGAGCTCCTCTTACGCCTCGCCAAAGAGAACGCCTCCACTGAGTGCCGCAGAGCGATCACAGGCCTAGGGAGGGACCCCGAACTGGCAGACATGCTTAAGGCTTGCCAGGACATTGGGTCCTCCGCCCACCAAGCCAGCCTCCTAGCCGCAGCACTCTCCACTACCAGGGGACAGCCCCAGGATGAGTGCTTCAATTGCGGCAAGCCAGGGCACTTCCGGAGGGAATGTAGGCTGCCCGGCGGGGGGGCCCACAACCCCGACGGAGGAGGGTCCCCCCCAGGAGGCGAAGACCCCCAAGACAGCCTAGAACCAAATGCCCCCAGTGCCAGAGAGGCTTCCACTGGAGAAGCGAATGCCCGTCGGGAAACTCGCGCCCGGGCATCTCCCCAGCCCAGGACCAAGGAGGAGATTACTAGAACAGCCCCAAACACCGAAGCCCACATCCAAACCACCTCCTTCTCGCGGCATCTCACTCGCCTGCACCCAGCCTATCTCCTTTAAGTTCCCCCACGAGATTCTCATTGCCCCGACCCAGTATAGCGATCCCATCCCCACGGGGACCATTGGGCTGGTGTTGCCAAAGGCTTCCGCCACTGAGCAGGGGTTGTTCATCATCCCAGGGGTCATCGACTCCACGCACCAGGGATTCATCCACATCCAGGTATGGACAAACATCCTGCAGGAGCTGCCCAGCGGAACCAGCTGCGCACAGCTGATCCTCCTGCCCCATGCGCTGCCCGCCATCGATTCAATAAAGGCCACGAGCCCAAGCAGCCACCAGGGCACAGCCAACACCACCATAGCAGCGGTGGAAACACCCATCGGAAGCTCCCGCCCCTACCTGGAGCTCACCATAGAAGGGTGTCCGTTCAAGGGACTGGTGGACACTGGCGCCGACGTAACCGTCATCAGAGCAGCCAAGTGGCCTGATCAGTGGCCAACAGAGGCTTGCCCGCGCATCTGGGGGGTGGGGGGAAAACAAACCGCGAGACGGAGCATCCGCCCGCTCACGGTCTACAGCCCGGGACTCGAGCGACAGCTCACAGTCCGCCCCATCGTCTTGGACATCCATGTTAACCTTTGGGGAAGAGACCTCATGAGCCAGGTCAAGACAACCTTGGTCTGGGATGGATAAATCCACCCCCGCCGCCTTCCCCCATCGCATAGATCATTGATCCCGACTGTGTTTCCTGACTCCGTCTCCTGACTTCTGCTCAGGAGCTGTCTTTCCTCTCTCCCCCTTTCTCCTTCTATTTTTCAACCAACATAGGCGGGAGGGCCAATTGGCTGACTGGCCCTCCCTGGATTAAAATCTGGGCCCATCCTGGTACCGCAGCACTGCCAGGACAGGCCCCAGGTTAAAAAGGGGCTGCCGCCACTATGCCCCTAACAAACCTGTTTGGCTTGTGGTTGCCATCGCCGGGGCGCTTAGCCGAAACCGCCCCTTAAGGAGTGGTTTCGGCGGGCGGCATTTCCCCAAGATAAACTAATCACAATCTAGCACCCCTACAGCCCTTGTGAGCCAACCACCAAGGTCACGGTAAGTACATTCCCTTTTACAAAGAAAACCCCCCCTCCCCTTTGTGTTGAAATTCTACTCCAAAGTGCCTGATTGTTCCACTCCCCTGATGCATTCCTTACCCCAAAGGCGCTCTCAAAATCCTTTTGTACTGCAAATTAAGTATGCATACCCACAATTCCCTAATGGTCCGCTCGCCCCCCCCTCCTCCGGGGGCTCGGACCTTCGCCTTGACGCGCCCTGATGACGTTTTGAAGCCAACCTTCCATCAGGGTCGCCTACCCTCTGCCCTCCCTGTCAAACAAATTAAAGAAAGAGGAGTAGGCGGCCCCCAACAGACTGCGCTAAAAGCAATGTTCACGCAGGCTGCAAATTAAGCCTATATCCATATTTAATAATTATTTAGCAAATCACTTCACTTGAACTCGAACTTGACCTCCCGCCGTCAGCTCCAAGACCGAGCCTGGCGGGACCCGGCCCCTCCCATAACCTGGGGAAGGGGGTGTGCTTCAGTCCCTCTTCCTACAGGTCCCTTGTGGATTTCGACTCGCCATGTCCGGCCAGCCCATGGAATGGCGCCAGGAAGAAACCAACCCCATCCCGGAGATGGAGCGGATCTCTTTGGAGGATCCTGTCCTGCGGCCTCGACGGAACCGCCGCCAGCGCCCGGACGGTCCAAAGACCCGGATGACCTGGGGGGATGTCAAGGCGACCACCAGCCAAGCTCGAGAGTTGCTGCAACAGCGAGGCTACCCCGAGACACCCGAGGATCTCTGTGCTGCCATCTTTGTGATCATCACTGCCAATTCTGCAGTCACCATCCTCTGCCTGTTCTACTGCCTCCTGCCGGTGACAATCGGTCACCCCCTGACGAGCCTTGGTCAGACCAACATCTGGGAACGATTCGCTGCCGCTGCCAACGTCTCAACCTTCTGCCTGGGCCAGTACCTAGGAGTAGGAAGTCTGCTAAGCTCCTGCCTGCTCCCCGTTTGCAAAGCCCCTGGAGATTTCCTAGAGGAATCTGGCCTGAGTCCCTTTATGAACACCTCGTCCATCAAGTACTCCATGAGCGCTGACTGGGGACCCATCGTTCAAACCCTCCCGGCGCTCTCTCCCTCCTCACCAAGACGGTCGCCAACCACAAGTCCAACACCTGTGCCCGCATTGCCGGCGTGGCGGGACGAGAGGTCGGCCCGGCCCCATTCACCGGCTCAGCTGGCTGGAACTGCACGCATGTGGAGGACATTCCCCCGTGTACGGGAACATCCTGCTCCCCAAAGGCTGGTTCTGGACTTGCGGGGAAAGAACCTTCAACTACATCCCTGCTCGACTCTCTGCCGGAACCCTTTGCTGCCTCAGCCGCCTCACCATCGTCCTGCCTCAGGCTCCACCCCGGGAGCCCAGGCGCCGCCGCCACTCCACTCTCTCTCTCGACCCCTCTTGCTGGAGCGACGCGGTCCCCCTCTCCGAGGCAGAGTTCGTCTCCCTCGCGGCTTCCCTAGTGGGAGTCCCTGGACTTGCTTCTTATAACGCTAAGACTATTGGCCGGCTGGCCTGTGCCCTTGCGAAGTCCATTAATTCCACCTCCACCGCTCTGGATGCCCTGGCCTCCAAGCAGCAGGAACTTCGCCAAGCGACTTTAGATAATCATGCCGCTATTGATTATTTGTTGTTACTGCATCACCAAGGTTGTGAGAATGTACATAATATGTGTTGTTTTAATCTCTCTGATAATTCCCATTTAATTCATATGAAAGTGCATGAGTTGCAAGACGTTGTGTCTAATCTGAAATATGATGTATTGCCCCACTGGTGGTCAGCCCTTTGGAGTTGGCTGCCAGGGGGATGGTTAAGCATTATTGTACAGTTCTGCATTGGTTTGATTGTGTGCCTTATCGTCGGATCGTGCCTTATTCAATGTATTTCTAATATTGCCTGTAATGTGTGTAAGAAACCCTTTGACTTCCCCTTATGTCGCAACCAAGTTCTCATGTTGCACAAGCAGCTCGACCAGCTTGGGCAGAGTGCTAAGGAAGTGAGCGTCCCCTTGTGTCATCCCAACCAATTCAGCTTCCTTCCTAAAACGTAAAAAAGGAGGAGATGTAGGGATGAGCCGCTGACCCAGCAGCACCGTAGGCAGAGCGCTGGCATGCCGGCCCAACTACGGCCTTCTGGTCGCACCCGCTCCCCCATCCCCCATCCCCTGGTGAGTCACAGGTCATGAACTACCTGGCTCACAGCCACCAGGTGTCCCAGACAAAGGGATAATGGGGCCCTTGCCCCCAGGTGCGGATTAGGCCCAGACACGGACGCTTCCTCCTGCACGAACCAGCCCGATGAGATCATGCATCACCTGACAATCTCCCGGTCTCCCGTTCTCCCGCTCTCCCGGCCTCCCGCCGATCCACCCATTTGCCCGCCCCCAGAGAAACCCTAATAAAAGGTGCCAGGAACTAGCACGCGGCAGAGTTGCCGGTATCACGGACCCCGCGCTCCCGCTGCTGGCTCTCTCCACCAGATGATATCTCCGCGTCTCGTCTCGTCCTTACGGTGACTCCGCACTACACCTTCTTAACCACCGCGGCAGTCTGTACGCCCCAGGTCAAGTCCTCTTTAATCATAACGCCCAGAAATTTAAAACTAGCCACCCGCTCCATTTGATCTCCATTTATAGTCAAGGGCTGAATTTCTGAGCTATTCCTTCTATAGTCCACTATGAGCTCCTTTGTCTTGTTAGTGTTAAGAACCAGGTTATTTTCCCTGCACCATGAGAGCAGTCGGTCCACTTCTTTCCGATAGGCAGACTCATCCCCTCCAGAGATGAGCCCCACTACCGTTGTGTCATCAGCAAATTTGATAATGGTGTTACTATGATAGACAGGAGTACAGTCATATGTATAAAGGGTGAACAGTAAAGGACTGTTCACAGTGAGACTAAAAAGTGAGACTAAAAAGAGTAGTAGTTGATCACAGTGAGACTAAAAAGAGTAAACAATAGTTTATCTAAATTTGTCTTTCAGAGAGAGTTTTAGTCAAAGTCCAATAAAAGATATCTTAATCTTCCAAGGCTTAGCAGACTCTCTTGTAGGCATGCTGTTCAAATGAGTTTGTTCTGTCTATCACTATCTAGGTAAATACTTCCTCACTTGTGTGATTAGAAAGGGATACATTTGGTTGATTCACAGGATTTTGCAGTTGACAGGAAGGAAAGTTTACTGGATTTCTGTTTGAAGTTACAAACACCAAGTATGAGGGCCTAACTACATGTTACAGTTTTCCTGGGTATATCAGTTAGGTCTACAGATGCAGCCTGGAAATTCTGTGCTCAGTTCCTGTGTACATTGGCAGAGGCGTACCTAGGCAAACTGGAGCCCTGGGCAAAACCTGAGTTTGATTCCCCCCCCCCCCATGGGCAGCCACCCTTCCCTACCGTGACCAAACAATGACCAAACCACACAGCAGAAATAATTTTTGAAAAACAATTTCAAAATGCTTTCAAAATGTTTTATTACTGCTATGAAAACATTTTATGGTGTTGTATCCAGACCCCCCCCCAATTGCGGGAAACAGCATCACTTTCAATGTTATTTAAACTGGGGACCCCAGATTCTCCCTTTAAGATAGATTTAAAATGAGAATCTGGGCTCCCTAGTTTAAACAAGTGATGCTGGAATCCACCCCCAAACAGCATCATTTTCAATGGTGTTTATACTAGAGAGCCCAGATTCTCCCTTTAAATCCACCTTAAAGGGAGAATCTGGGGTCCCCAGTTTAAACAACATTGAAAGTGATGCTATTTTGGGGTGGATTCTCCCCCACCCTGAAACAGCATCCCTTTCAATGTTAAAACTGGGGATCTCAGATTCTCCCTTTAAATCCATGCTGTGGGGGGTGGATTTAACAACAACAACAACAACAACCTTTATTAGGCATTGAGAGAATAAAAGAAAGAAAGAAAACAAGCATTGGCAGGAAGGGAGTGGATTTAAAAAGAGAATCTGGGGAAATTTAGGGTGGGTCCCTGTTGTCAGGGGTGCAATTATTAAGATAGCAGCACCAAAATTTAAGAGTATCTTTGTGAGACCGTACTGATGATACCACCCAGGTTTGGTGAAGTTTGGTTCAGGGGGTCCAAAGTTATGGACCCTCAAAGGTGTAGCCCCCATCTCCTATTAGCTCCCATTGAAAACAATGGGGGATGGGGCTACTCCCTTTGGGAGTCCATAACTTTGGACTCCCTAAACCAAACCTCACCAAACCTGGGTCATTATCAGGAGAGTCTCCCCAAAAAATCCCTGAAATTTTGGTGCTGCTAGCCTAAAATCTGCATCCCCTGCAGGCCAAAAACGGAAAAAACACAGAAAATACAAAATCCCCCACAAACGAACCTGCAATTTTGTCGCTCACCACAAGGTGGTGCCCTGGGCAGCTGCCCACTTTGCCCAATAAGAGGAACGCCTCTGTACATTGGGATCGGGTTCAGATCAAAACATACCATGTAGAGCAGGATCATAGAATGCCCGCTCATAGCAGGATCATAGCATGCCTGCAGTGTTTTCCTGATCTGAATTGGTGCCATACATGGCCAGGCCATCAGCAGTCATTAAGTTTCCTTAATGGGACAAAATAGTAGCACCGTAGAACTGTTCCAGTTCAGGAAAATGATGTAGTAGAGGAAGGCATAAGTCTCCACATAATGTTGCAGTTCCAATCTAGGGTTGTCAAGTGTCTGGTTTTGAATGTTCTGTTCAGAAAAAACACACCAGAAAATACAAGATGCATAAATGCCTGATATTTTCTAGTTAAGTCCCAAGCAGGTTTGAGAATGCTGAGGCTGTGCTTGCCTGATGTAGTGGGTCCAGCTGGGAGAGTCCTACCACATGTCCCTGCAGCTGACAGAACCTCATCAGACAGTTTGCACCCCACATCACTGCCAGGAAACCAGGCAGGTAGAGTTGGCCGGAAGTACTGGATAGTAGGTGGGGACCTCCTCTCTGGCAGGCCCTTCCCTGCTTCACCTTCCATTAGGTTGCTGGTGGATGGTGCTGCACAAAGTGGTAAGGACAAGCTGAAGTCAACAAAGCAGTAGTGATGATGATTTTTGAATGAGTGCTTGGGCTTGCCTCTCATGTTTCTATCTACTGTGCTCCAGCCAGTTCCCCCTTCTCCTGCTGTGAGATGAGGCTGTCCCTTCACTCAGTCTAGCTGCAAAGGCTGGAGGCTGCTGCTGTCACCTTGCCCATCCCCAGCACAGATCAGTCAATGTTGAGCAAGTAATGGCCCCTGCTGAAGGCTGATAATGCTAGTGGGTGGGAGTAATTTGTAAATCTCCCCCAACGTATGCACAGAAAAATATATCTAGCCTGTTGGGAGTGCAGATAGTAAAGTTCAATAACTCTGCCCTAGTAGAGGAAAACTCCCCTCCTCTCTTAGTTGGGGAAATAGATCGCTGAGCTGTGGCTGAGATGAGACAAAAGAAGCAGTCCTGGTTTATAAAGGAAGAAGCCAAAAAGGGAAAGAGGAAGCCTAGGTTGATGCAGGGGGCTCCTCCCAAAACTGAACCTTCCCACACCTGCTTCAGTCCCTCCGTGATGTTCAGGGAATAGGCCTGTAGTCCCCATTTATACATGTGTAAAGTTCTCCCACTAAACAAATTCTGTGCATGGGCTCAGCAAAACACTCCAAACCAAGACCCTAATTTAGGTCCCTTGAAGTTGCCATCAAGTCTGTGGGCAATGCATTCTTGGTTCAATTCTAGTATCAGACAAATAATTGCAGCTATGAGGTCCTTAAACTTATCTTGGTAAATATTCCATAACTCTCTGATGTTTGCCTGCATGCTTTCTCCAGCTTGTGCTTTGGGAATGAGTGGCCCATACTGGACCATATAATGCTTTTGGACCTTAACTAAGCCACTGGAAATGCTGGTCTCCCTCCAGGGTGCAGTAACAAATGTCTATCATCACAATCACCCTTTTAAAGGGGATGTATGAAAACGAATGACTAGAACAGGATGTTGTGAGTTTTCTGGGTTGTATGGCTGAGTTCCAGTAGTATTTTCTCCTGATGTTTTGCTTGCATCTGTGCAGCAGAGGCGTATGGGTAGGAAATGACGCCTGGATACAACTCCTTCTCTGGGCACCCTTGCTAGGTGCCCCCCACGCATGTGGCCCCACCCCCCATGCTAGCTGGCTTTCAAAAGCTCCGGCTTGCCTGCATGCACAGGCGTAGCTACCATGGGGACATCCGGGGACAAGCGCCCCGGGCGCCACCTTGTGGTGGGCGGAAAAATTGCAGGTTCGTTTGAAGCTTTCTGTATTTTTTACTGTTTTTTCCAATTTTGGTCTGCAGGAGGCACAAAGCCGAAGTTGGGCTAGTGGTACCAGGCAATTCTCTTGTTATCGTCAGGTGACTCTCCTGATGATATCAGCCAAGTTTGGTGAAGTTTGGTTCAGGGGGTCCAAAGTTATGGACCCCCAAAGGGGGTGACCCCATCCTCCATTGCTTCCAATGGGAGCTAATAGCAGATGTAGTTGATCATTTTGAGGGTCCATAAATTTGGACCCTCTGAATCAAACTTCAGAATTTCAAACCTAGGTGGCATCATATGGATAAGTCTCCTTCTGATAATAATTCAGGTTTAGTGAAGGTTGGTTCAGGGGGTTCAAAGTTATGGGACCCCCAAAAGAAAGCCTCCATCCCCCCATTGTTTCCAATGGGAGCCAATGGTAGGTTGGGGCCATTCCCTTTTGAAGGTCCATAACTTTGGACCCCCTGAACCAAAACTTCACTAAACTCCGGTGGTATAATCAGGGTAGTCTCCTAAAGATAACCCAAAATTTTGGTACTGTTATCTTAAATACGTTCTCCTGATGAGCACCCTCAAATTTTCTCCGGATTCTCTCTTTTTAAAATCCACCCCCTTTGGGAGTGGGATTTAAAGGGAGACCTGGGCTCCCCCAGATTAAAAAAAACATTGAAAGTTATTGTTGAAGGCTTTCACAACCAGATCTCAACTGATTACAGTGGGTTTTACAGGCTGCGTGGCCATGGTCTGGTAGATCTTGTTCCTAACGCTTCACCCGCCTCTGTGGCTGGCATCTTCTTCGAGGTGCATCACAGGGAGAGTTCTGTTATAAGAGAAGCCTGGACACAGTGTATAACAGACTTCCTCTGTGACAAGAATTCCTCTGAAGATACTCAGCCACAAAAGGATCTACGGACCGCAGCCGGATGCAGCTTAGGAAACCCACAACAACCAACTTTGACACACACAATGGTGTTGTTTGGGGTGGATGGGTGGGAATTATCTTTCCTGAAACAGCATCAGCCACGTTGTTTATCCTAGAGAGCCCAGAGTCTCTCTTTAAGGTGAATTCTAAAAGGAGAATTCGGGCTCTCTAGTTTAAACAACATCAAAAGTGAGATGCTGTTTCAGGTGGGATTCCCCCCCTTCAAAAATAGCATCACTTTCAATGTTGTTTAAACTAGGGAGCACTGGGTGTGTTCAGATTCATGTGTTGGGGCATGTTCTATAATGTGATGGTGTTTGGTCATGGTGGGGAAGGGGGAGGGGCGCTGCCCATATGCCGGGGGGCCCCCGCAAAACTCAGATTTTGTCCCGGGCTCAATTTTCCCTAGCTACGCCACTGCCTGCATAAAGGTGGGGGTGGGGCCATGCAGACAAGCCGGAGCCCCACACCCCTGAGCCCTGTCCCCTGGTCTTCAAGGGGGTCCTTCTTTTAGCAGGCCCAGTCCTGCCTTGGACTATCTTTTCCAGTTATGGCGATCATTTCAATAACATACCCATGAGCCTTTGCTAAATATGCAAATTACATGTGGTAATTTGCATATTTAGCAAAGACTCATGTTGTTGAAATTATAAACTGTTCTACTGAGCCCCTTCCCCTTCTTCTTCCCCTCTGTTTTGTTCCCTTCTTCCACCCACCCTTCCTCTCTTCTTCCTTAAAGACAACAGTCTTTTTCTTCCCTTCCCCATCTGCCAATCATTCTGCAAGGATGACACCAAAAATTAATGGTCTGATGGTGGAGGGAGGAATGAGACATCTAAGCTCTGACGTCTGCAATAGTGTTAAGTTATTATTTTAGAGTTAGATACATTTTAATGAATAATTTTAATGTATTTATTGTTGACTTATATTGTTTTAATGAAGATTGCTAATCACCTTGAGCCTCCAGGGAAGGACAATGAAGAAATCAGACAAATAAATAAATAATGCCTACTGGGAATAATAAGAGATGACTGAAGGACCACTGGATGTAATGGTAGCCAGGAATGCTAATTGACTTGCATGGGCTTTATAGAAATTGGTAGTAGTGGAAAGTGCCGTCAAGTCACATCTGTGTTATGGCAACTCTGAAAGGTGTTCAATGCAAGGTGGCAACTCTGAAAGGTGTTCAAGGCAAGTGACATTGGGAGAGATTTGCCACTGCCTGCCTTCATGCTTAGAAAGTTCTGAGAAAACAGTGACTGACCCAAGGTCACCCAGCAGGCTTCATGTGGCAGAGCGGGGAATTGAATCTGGTTCTCCAGATTAGAGACTACAGCTCTTAATCACTATACTACACTTGTATTCATTCCAGTTCCAGAGCGCTCTTTCCAGTCCTTGTCACTGTCATTCCACACTAGGGACTAGGGGAGATTCTTTAAATCCTTTTCACATTTTCATTATTACTTCTGGGGGCAGTAATGTGTTTAGTGGAGCCTAGGAAAGTCAACTGGCATTCCTCTTATTATATTCCCTATATGGTCCTTCAAGTATCTCCCATTGTTTCCAACAGGCGTTCTTGTTATGTTTTCCAGTACACCCCCTTTTGAAGCTAGAAAAGCCCTCAAGCTTTGGATGCATCTTCTTGTTTGAACATTTGGCAAAGTTTGACAAAACTGTGGAAAAAGTTTCCCCTTTCCTTTCTTGGTTCTGGAAGAAAGATGAGCTTTTGAAAAATAAAAAAGGATAGACGTTGAGTAATCTAATGTAAAATACAAGGTATAATATAGACTGTCATCCATAAACTTCCTGTATAAGATTGCCAACCTCCATGTGGAGGTCTCAGCCTGGAGTTGGCAGCCCTATTCCCACGTTTTTTGTATGTGTATTTGATTGACACATTTTTAGCAAGAGAGTCTAGTTTTTTTGTTGAAACCAACTGGCAACTCTATTTTGATCTGAATTGGGGGGGTGGAGAGTGTTCCTAGAAACTGACTTCTAGGCATGCAGCTCCTGGACCTAGTGTGTCAGCTGCAGATGGATCCAAGAAAACTATAAGATATAGCTAGGCCCTAAATAAAGGGGAGTTTAGATCAACAGTGAATGGCACTTTGCCTGCAAGAAAATCCACTATCTTCATTGTAGCACAGTATATGGTTTCAAACGTATCTTCCTCCTAAGCACACATTTGTGAGAAGTTTGATATTGAATGAGGATGGGGCAAGGATTGCTGTGGTGCTGTCATGTCATGCTGTTTGGTGTTTTTTTGTTTAAGCATCGAGAGACATATGTTTTATTAGTAGTAAGAAAAACAGTCTATGAAGTATGAGGATCCCATTAGGTCAAAAACAGATTAAAGGGCAGTGCTTAAGAGGGACAAGATTGCCTTTTTGATGTGTTGTCACTTTTTCTTGTAAGGAAGACCTAGCCTCTTCATAATTCCCAAGTAGACCTTAACTTTCCTTCTTCATTGTTTGTGACTGTTAGCATCCCAGCAAATGACATATATTTTGTGATGTAACTTCTGCAATTAATGAAGTCATTTTACCAATTAAAATAATCTGGAATGAACATATATTAAGAAGCCTGAATGTAGTCTCTATATTTTGTAAGTCTGTCAGTGTGATGTAAAACTTAAACTTTCCTTTTCTGATGTGTAGGTGATCTCATTTTTCTTCATTGGCCTGATGTCTATGATGATTCCACTGTGCCATTCTTTTGGAAGTCTCATTGCTGTCTGCCTCTTCATGGGTGTCTTTGATGGCTGCTTTATTAGCATCATGGCACCTATTGCATTTGAGCTAGTTGGTGCAAAGGATGTTTCTCAGGCAATTGGATTCCTCTTGGGCTTTATGTCTATACCAATGACAGTTGGTCCACCTGTTGCAGGTAAGGATAAAGACTATTTAACTGTTCAGAAAGTTTAGTCATTTACCACCAAAAAGTAATCTAAGTTTATGCCTCTTTTTAGGTCAATGATTACATTTGTTGAGGCTAATTTATTATGTTTCTGTAGTGTTTGTTCACCTGGAATTAGTATCTTTCTTCTTGGTATAAATTATTTTCTCCCTAGTTCAATTAAACAGGGCTTAACCTGGGTTTCACTAATCAAAATAGAACCTACTGAGGAATTCATAGTCAACTACTGTGGAATTTAATAGTCACATGGAACTGAGGTGCTATATCTTTTTTCCCCCTTAAAGGTAATGTTAGTTGAGATGGACACACTGCTAACTGACATAGTACTGACCAAAAGAAGAAATAATTCCAAAAAATAAAAATGTTCATGGCCTTCATCTTTAGAATATTAAATTTCTGTTGCCTTGGAGTTTACCCCAATCCCTATGTGGTGAACCTTAAGATACTCTGCTCATGCAGTTTGTACCACTCAATTTATCACTGGTTATTTATCTGTCTTTAAAATCTACATGCTTCTGATGTTGGATTTGTTTTTCCCCAATATATTATAGAAAGTTTTTCTTAGCTTTTGTGCAGCTGCACTATTGGAATCTGGCTGGCTATATATAATAAGCTTGCAGGTGCTTCTAGATCTTTGGCAAAATATGTGCTCCTACACTTCCTCTTGACCAATCATGGGAGTATGGCAAATGTTTCACTTCCTTTGTTTTGTCATCATAGAGCAGGGGTAGGGAACCTGCGGCTCTCCAGGTGTTCAGGAACTACAATTCCCATCAGCCCCCACTGGGCTGATGGGAATTGTAGTTCCTGAACATCTGGAGAGCCGCAGGTTCCCTACCCCTGCTCTAGCTGGTACACTAGTGGGTCATTGTTGCTTTTCAGAGACACTTTTTGTCGCTCTTGAGTTAATTTAGAGAGTTTGCCTAGGCCTAGTGAAGCTTCTCTAAGAAATGTGAACTGTAGAGATGCTTGGTACCTACACTGCCTGATCTGTCATTGCTTTGCCAGCTCAAAATCTATGGAAAGAAACTGTGGTGGCATCTATGTGGAAGAGTTTCAGCCACAGTGCATTATTTTGGAGCATCCCTGTGAATTTGTTGCCTAACAATCCACTTTCCAGGTTTTTTTCCATCCTTGGTACACTTGTTCTTAAATCTAATCTGATATTTCTGGAAAGGATTCAACCCAAGTGTATTAGTGAGCAGTGTGGATTGGAATGTGCACATTTTAGAAGGGTCATGCACATTGGCACCACGCTTCTTGCCATACACACTCCTCTGTGGTGTCTGGGCACAGCCATGTCCCCAGCGCCCGGACTCAGCACAGCAGGCAGGGCAAGGGCTGGCACAGGGAGAGACAGCAGGATAACAGCTGACAGAGTAAAAGCCAGCAGAGTGAGAGTTGGCAGGGAGGGGCCTCTCACAGCTGAACCGGCTGTGTGAGAGAGTGATGAGCGGCAGCTGGACCAAGTAGAGAACAAGATAAAAGGAGAAGAGAAATGGGCCTCTGGAGCTGCCGCTGCAGCAGGGGCTGGGGAGGGCGTTGGCAGGGGAAGGGAGTGGTAGAGAGGCACGGAGCTTAGAAGGGGCTGCTGCCCAGCACTGTGGGTGAACAGGCTGGGGGACCCCGGGCTTCACACCGGCTGCACACCCACCCCACCCCTGTGAAGCATAACAGGGTGGGGCAAGGAAGCCGGAGAAGGGGAGAAACAATCAGAGGGCTCTCTTCTGTGAGGCAACAGAGAGAGTGAGAGGGAGAGGGGTCAGGCAAGCTGGTAGTGCTGACAAACAGCACCAGGACCCCAGGCCAGGTTACGGGAGGAGGGTACAAGGCGTGTCCTAACGCAAGGCGCCCTGTGGGCAAGACTGTTCCTTGGCCCTCAGGGCCAAGCTAATGTAACATCGGCTGGGGAGTCCAACTTCCAGGTCAGGAAAGGTTGGTCGGTACAGCCACCTGCGGGGTTGGGGCAACTAGGGGAAACGCCTCATGTGGATTCTCTGCTGTCAGTTCAAATGCCTGCCTTGATGAGGGGAGCAGAGAATCCTCACTATATGGATGCTACCTATGTAGGAGTCAAGACTAGAAATGGTATTCCTGGGAGAGTTTGGGATTTTGCTTTATTTTCAAATCCTTTGTTCCTTTTCCCCTTCATCTTTCTTCTTGGTACCTATTTATTCTGTGGTCAGTGGCTGGATGCAGACTGGCCTTCATCATAGTTCTTCTTGGGTGGAGGGGAGGGGGCGGAGTGCAGCTTTCCTGTGGCAGATGGCCTGAGTATCCTTCCTTTTGCTTATAGGAGCAGGGCCATTTCATCATTCTGATCTTTCTTAGTCCAGATTTTAAAACAGGCTTGATACTAAACCAGCAAAAGTTTAAATTCTCCCATAGAAACCCCAAGATGATACAATGCCTGGCTTCATGTTGCGTTCACTTATGTTAGGGACTTCGGTGATGTGGGAGGGCAGTTTGCATGAACAAGCAATGTTGATAACAAACATAGTAAGATTGTATTGCTAGCTCTGGTCTTATCGTATCCCTTAAATATATGTCCACCTCAGGATTCAGGCACATGATGGGAGTTCCTGATCCTTCAGCAGGGTGCACTGTTTTCCACAATGGGATCAGAGTTTTTATTTGGAAGGGACAGATGGTTTTTCCTAGAGGTTTCTTATCCTAAGTTAGCTGTGGAGATAGCCGGACTACTAACTTTTCCTTCCTTGTGTACCCATCTTCCCAAAAGGCAACTATTTGTAGAAAGGAACTAGAAGGCATACCCATAGATGTTACTGAAGTATGGAAGTTGCAGAGTTCCTATTGTATGCCAGGGTTTGTCATGCAGTTGGGAGTCCTGTGTTGCCTTTGCTTTGTCCCCTTTTCTGTTTTGTGAGAAAGTTGGACAGGCATCACTGTGTATAGATTGGATGCTTTCATGTATAGATAGGGTCCACCTGGAGCTTTGGAACTGACTGTTGGAGGTGTTACTGCAGACCCCAGAGTTGCTATGCTCCAATTTTTTGTGTGTGATAGGTCTTTGTTTGCCCCCATCATTCCTCTGCAGGGAGAACTTATTATACAGACTACATTGGTATTGCATGAGCAGCATTCAAGTATGGCAGGCCTTAAGACTGGGTTGCCCATCTGATCCTCAAAAAATTAAAGTTCAAATAGTGCTGTAATGCTTGAAAATATGTGTAGACCTGACTTTTGCCTAGATGTGAACCTAGTTATTAGAGTTTTGTAGGACAATAGCAGAACTTTGAATTGTGCCTGGAAGAAAAAGAAATCATGGAAGATATGTTCTTTATTTTTATATCTACGGTATGTCCCATGATGCAGCTCAGGGTTGCCCAGGAAATATCCTATGTTGGCATTAAACAGAACCCAGTCCTATTTATTTTCAGTGAGGTGGTTGTAGCATGTCATGTTAAAGATGGAACACGTTTGTTTTCTGCTGTGCAGGATTAGGACAAGGAGAAATGGATTCAAGGTACAGGAAAAGAGATTTCACCTAAACATTAGAAAAACTTTCTGACTGCCAGGGCTGTTTGACAATGGAATACACTATGTTAGCCTTTCCTTCTTTGGAGGTTTTAAAACAGAAGCTGGATGGCCATCTGTCAGGAGTGCTTTGATTGTATATTCCTGCATGGCAGGGGATTGGATTTGATGGCCCTTGTGGTCTCTTCTAACTCTGTGATTGTATATTCCCCCAAGCATACCCCTAAATTGTTGATACTGAACAATGTAATATTCAATTTGCTTTTAGCAATGGCTTATGCTAGTACCTATAAAGTCAAAGCACATTGAACTGAGCCCTGAAATTGGCATAGTTCTCCCTCTGCTCGACTCTTCCAAAACTTGGGTACTGGTGGGAATGTAAGACTGAGAATTGCACAATGAATATGAGTGGAGGGTGTTTACAGTGGGAGGAGTAAGACTTTGCCTTCTAGGCATACAGCCCAGAACTGTTTTTGTCTACTACATTTTTTTCTACTCAAGAGTTTTTAAATCAAGATCCATTATTTTCTTGATGATGACACCTCACTTGTATATAGCATCTTAGTGTTAGAGTAATCCAAGCTGGTTGACTATTATGATTGTAATTGTACATCTCCATCTGTCACTAAGCATGATTAAAATCCAGTTTAAATTTTTCGTTGCATACTGGTAATAATTATTTTATTTTCTCCTCAGGTATACTGCGAGATTACCTAGGTACTTACGATGTAGCATTCTACCTAGCAGGAATCCCCCCTGTTATTGGAGGAGCTGTGCTGTGTTTCATTCCTTGGGTGCATGCAAAGGAAAAAGCCAAAGAACGAGCTAGATCTGTAGATGGAGAAACTATGGAGAAAATGTTGGAAAACAAAAATGCAGCCATGTTAGAGACTGCTGAAACAAACAGCAAAGATTGTGAAACTGTTATTTAATTCTTATTTTTTCTACCAGATTGATTTTATTTTTATGAGGACTGGCCATAAACTGAAGTACCATATGATTGTAGTAGAAAGCAAAGCTCTAAAGTAATAGTGACATTTAAAACCAAACTGCTAACAATTATGAATGCTTTTTTAAAAATTGGGCATGATTCAGGTT
Source organism: Sphaerodactylus townsendi (assembly GCF_021028975.2). Taxonomy (NCBI): domain Eukaryota; kingdom Metazoa; phylum Chordata; class Lepidosauria; order Squamata; family Sphaerodactylidae; genus Sphaerodactylus; species Sphaerodactylus townsendi. Next base: position 121,256,236 of record NC_059425.1, on the reverse strand, counting down.
TCAAAACACATTTACCTATCCCATATAGGATTGTAGCATCAAAATATTCTTGCCTCTGTGTGAGTTCATGTAAGAACTATGTTTTTATTTTTTATTTTACTGCATTTCTGGAAGCTGAGAATTCAGCCTACCTATAAAAAGATCCTTTCAGTTTACTTCAATAACCTTCTGATCCATCCAGTACCACTACATTCATTTATACTTGATTTTAGGAATTAGGAATGTTTAAAAAACATTTTAACATTTTAAGTGTGCATATTCAGATCTTTTAAACTCCTTTACGACTTAAACCTGTGCTGAGTTAGGCTTGCTTAAGGCTGTTGATTTCAGGGGTTTTAGGCCCCACACAGGCATGAAGCCTAAATCATAGCTTGGAATCATAGTTTGTAGGAATGGAGCTAACCATACCTTGTGGCTCAGATGTAGCAATACACTGTGATTTGCCACGTGTGCCGAAGTCTTTTAAATTCAGTTGCTGTATGTGGGGGAAATCTGGGTGGATTAGGGGTATTGGAAAATTAGTGTACAAATCAAAGGGTTTTGTAGGCTTGTTTACATCTCAACCATGTTCAGTCCTTCAAGAAACCATTGTTATTCATTACGCAACATAGTTTTATAAAGCAATAATGACATTTTCTATATACTTGTAGCCATACAATATCTTCAATTGCTTAATTCTGCAATGGGGCCATCCTTCCATATATCTTAACATTTTGAAGGTGGACTACATTGGCAAAATATTATGGTATGCTGTTCTGAATGTATTCCAGTAATTAAAGTGCTTATTTTTATGTATGTGGAAAGAACTATACCCCTCCTCCCTCAAGTCTATTCCTGTATCTTATTTAGTATGTAGATATTCCATTTCAAGCTTTTGTTTCTAATAAGGTGCTAATAATGTCAAATCATATCTAATATGAATGGTACAGTGACAGGACATTTTTTAATTGGACACATTTCCATTTGGCCCACAGTGCTGTAAAGTTAAACTTTACATCAGTATTAATTTCAAAACAAAGGGTTTGCTCAGGTTTGTATTAAAATTATCTTGGTTTCAAGCCTAACCTGTGTCTACAAGTCATCCTGCAGCAGCACAGATCCAGGAAATAAGATAGACTGCCCTCCATGTACACATCAGCAGATCTGAAGATGAAGGAATGGACTTGATAGATGCTGAGGCCAATAAAGGAGCATTCATATTTTGCTTGCATTGTATTTTCCCACTGGAACCTATATCTTACTAAATACTCCTGCTTTTGTATCCTGCATACTTTTCCTTTTTCAGGCTTATTGCATCTACAGGATAGAAGCAGTACCTTTTGTCTTGGAATGAACTTTCGCTTCCACTCAGTGGTCTGTGAACATCATGCCATAGGAGCTTTGGTTTCTTTCTAGCTTTCAACCAGTAAATATCCAATGCATTTTCTCATTAGATAGAGTAGCAGAAAGGAAACACACTGGGAAAACAACTTACCTCAGCTATTAAAAGTTGGAGGGCAGGGAAGTCCATTCAGAACTTGTTTAAGGAGACAGAATGCCCAAGGCTTTGGGGCAGGGTGGGGGGAGATGAGATTCTGAGTAGCTAGTAGAAGGCTTATACTTATTAAGCTGCTTTCAGGCAGGCATGGTAGAGCAACCAGTAGGAAATGGGGAGAGGTTGGTACTTACTGAGAGGGGGCAACTTCATCACCACATCTGACACATCATGGAAGTGCTGTATTACACTGGGTCAACATTCTGGCACTTGCCCCAAAACTCTATGGGGTTCCTGGGAAAATGCTAGACCCTGGTACAGTGCTGGTGCTTCTGGGTCATGCCAGAAGTGATGTCATTGTGTGGTGATCAAGATCACCATGCCTACCTACCCATTTTGCCGGTCTGTTTCTACCAGCTGATCAGATGAGCATCAGTGGGAATCAGCAACAATTGCCGCGAGTCATTATTAGTGGGCATCTAGTACATCTACTAATGAAAAAAATTTTTTTGAGAAACAGTTGGGTAGAGAAAGTGGCCTAATCTATTCTATAATGTAGTTCCAACAACTATACAAGGATGTAGGTGAGGGTTTTTTTTCCCTTGGGTTCAATCCCCCCATTGCATGTCCAAAGCTCCGTCCTCCGTTTGTAGGGTTTTTGTATTTTTAGGGGTTTTTTGTTTTTGGCCTGCAAGGGGCGCAGCTTTTAGGCTAGCAGTGCCAAACTTTCAGGGATTGTTTGGGAGACTCTCCTGATGATTATATCCAGGTTTGGTGAGGTTTGCTTCAGGGGGTCCAAAGTTATGGACTCCCAAAGGGGGTGCCTCCATCCACCATTGTTTCCAATGGAAGCTAATAGTAGATGGGGGCTACAGCTTTGCGGGTCCATAACTTTGGACCTCCTGCACCAAACTTCACCAGATCTGGGAGGTATCATCAGGAGAGTCTCTTACTGATACCACCCAGGTTTTGTGAAGTTTGGTCCAGGGGTTCCATAACTTTGGACCCCCTGAACCAAACTTCACCAAACGTGGAAGGTATCATCAGGAGAGCCTCCTAAAGATACCCTGAAAGTTTGGTGCTGCTAGCTTAATAATTGCACTCCTGACAGCAAGCACCCCCAAATTCCCCCAGATTTTCCTTTTAAATCCACCCCCTTCGACATGGATTTAAAGGGAGAATGTGAGGTCCCCAGTTTGAACATTGAAAGTGGTGCTGTTTCAGGGTGGGTGATAATCCACCTCAAAACAGCATCACATTCAGTGTTGTTTGAACTGGGGACCCCAGATTCTCCCTTTAAGGTGGATTTAAAAGGAGAATTTGGGCTCTCTAGTTTAAACACCACTGAAAGTGATGCTGTTTGGGGATGGATTCTAGCAACACAGCCATCAAGTGGGGTGTGTGTGCAAAACTCAGATTTTGCACCAGGCTCAATTTTCCCTAGCTATGCCTCTGCCCAGAGGGGAGGGCAGAAGGGGCTGCCGGCTGGGAGCCCAGCAGGTGGGGGGCAGGGGAGGGTGGGGCAGGAGAGTCTGCCATCCCTGGCCTTGGAGAGCTGCTTTTATAAGCACTGGGACCAGGGGTGGGGCTTGGGGAGGCGTGGCCATGCCCCAGGGGTGGGTGGGGGTGTGGCCCCACCATCCCATTAAAAATCCATACCTACGTCCTTGCAGCTATAATATGGTGGATGTGCAGAATGCTGTGCACAGTGACTTGGATAATGTTTGTTGAAAATTGTTTAAAATATTTCATTGAGGAATTTCATTTTTTCATGTCTTCAGTAGCTAACATTTTATTCCCTCTACAGTCTACAGCTACGGCAGAAAACAGGTGTGTGCTACTTGTATAAGATATATCAAAGAGAGTTGATTTGTTTTTAAATTCTATATTTCAGTTTATTGGATGGGATAGTAAAATAAATTGTAAGAACTAAGAAACAAGAATATTAAATTTAGAATGGATTCACATTAGTTTTGTAGCCTGGCAGCTACAGCAGAAAAGAGGGTGTGTGTCATTTGTTTGATATGGTCCCCTCATATTTTTGTGCCTGCCCTGTTTCACACCAATGGCCTCCCAGTTTGAATTATTCCCATGCTATTGTGGTTTTAGAAACTGGCAGCTATTCCACACAAACCAACTTTTGGGCCAAAGTAGGTTAGAACATATGTGGCTGAAGTGTTTCAACTTGTGTGAGTGCACTTGCTTTCAACTAATGTAGTAATTCAGTTCTTATATAAAGTAACCCAAGTTCCATATTTCTAAAATCTGCAGTATTACAGATCCATTAAATGAGCTAGTAACTATTTTGTTCATAGTGCTAAAATTATTATAATTTGAGCTTCAAATGCATAACTTTTATAGATTCCCGAGGACAAACATTGGTAAAAATTGTAAACAAATCATATTTGGTCCAACAACATTTTTCTAAGCATATGTTTCTATTCACGTAGGTGTCCCCTTGTTTAGAGTGGATGTTACAATGTTTGTGATAATCAAATGAATATGTACCAATTAGACATCTTCAAAGTCCTGTCACTTCACAATTGCAATTTAACACAATTAGGTGTGTGTAATCCATTTGAACTGAAGTCCTATACAACTCTGTAGTAAATTTTGACCCCTGTATACAAAAATTATGGTTTGTTTTGAATGATTATCTGGGGTTATAGGAGAATCTCAAGTAGCACAAATGAAAACTTGAGCAAAGGAATGTTGTATTTATGGACTGGATCATAATCAATTTCACATACATTATTTTGGCCAATTATGATTTAAAAATATTTTTAATCTGTGTTTGATCAATATTTAGAATGTTTTATAAAAGCTTTTATTAATTGTGAAAATGCTTCAGTTAAAATCACTGATAATGCTGGTTTATATTTATATTTATCTTCAATAAATGTATTATCCTAAAGTTTATACAGTCATATTATACTTACTGGGAGAGTTGTGCACACAGAACAAAGCATGTTTCCAAGGTACAGATCTTACTAAATATCTTCCCAGCCCACCCAACCAAGCAGGTTTTGAGTTCGGGAGCTCTCGCGAGAGGCGAGACTTTCTTTTCCCAGCCGGCTGTTTTGCAGCTTGCAAGCGTGCGATGCCGGCTGCCTGTGCGGGTGGCTTCCCTTAGTTCTGCTGCGTGTACCGCCCCCCCCCCCCCCCATGCAGTGGCCTTTTGTTGGGAGTGGGACTGACACCTTTGCAGTGCCGCCGCTGCTCAGTTGCCTGGGCCCGGTGAGAGGGGGCGGGAGGAGTGCGCAGCTGGCGTGCAGGAATGCCCGGCCCCCCCCACCGGACATGTAATGGGGGGGTATATACCCATGAACCCGCTCCTTACCTACATCCCTGGCACTCTCATTCCAGCACCTGGACAGTTCCCAAGAGCAGAGAAAGTTGGTGTCAGGGAAAAAAGAGTAAAACTACGATAGCAGCATCCCAGGAAGAGAGCAAGCTGGCCACAAAGGTGCAATTGTTTTATTCCCCATTCCCCCCATGACTGTTCTCTGAGTACCTTGGGCAATCTCACTCTGTCCCTTTCCACACAACTTTTAAAACATTTCCAGGCAGGAAATAAAACATTTCCTTTATAGAGTTCTGCACTGTTTTCTCCCCTTTGATTTCAGAAACATTTTATTTCCAGAATGATTTTTCCCTGAAGCCCCTTTTATAGTGATTCTTTTCAAGCTGTCTTCTCTCACTGTGTGATATTTTTAAAAACATTCTACCTTTCTTGCTGCTGTTTTCCATGCCTCTGTACCCTAGCTCAACTTTCCCCTTGATGCCATTTCCCCCTGTCTCTGAGCTGATCTTTTCCCCCTTGTCTCTTCATTTTCCATCATTTTTTCTGTTTTCTAACTCCCCTCTCCCTCACATTTTCCCTTCTATGAGGTTAAATTTTCTCACAAGCGAACCCACAATTACATGAAGCAACAATTTGCTTTCTACAGCTCTCTTTGATGTGGGCAAATTTGCTCACAAGTAAACACATTATTATTACAGTGTCTAAGACTCTATAAAGCATCATTTCTACAAATAACCCCCCAAAATATTTTAAAACCCTTCACAGTGGCCATGAAATGTTTGAAGAAGGTGACTGCGAACAAACATCGTGGTAAAGGCGGGAGGGGGGGAGATCAAAAATGTTCTGCAAATGTTTGCCCTGCTCTAGTGCAAAAGTCATACCAGAAGTGAACATAAGAACTAGCCTGCTGGATCAGACCAGAGTCCATCTAGTCCAGCACTCTGCTACTCGCAGTGGCCCACCAGGTGCCTTTGGGAGCTCACATGCAGGATGTGAAAGCAATGGCCTTCTGCTGCTGCTCCTCCTCCTGAGCACCTGGTCTGCTAAGGCATTTGCAATCTCAGATCAAGAAGGATCAAGATTGGTAGACAGAGATCGACTTCTCCTCCATAAATCTGTCCAAGCCCCTTTTAAAGCTATCCAGGTTAGTGGCCAGCACCACCTCCTGTGGCAGCATATTTCAAACACCAATCACATGTTGCGTGAAGAAGTGTTTCCTTTTATTAGTCCTAATTCTTCCCCCCAGCATTTTCAATGTATGTCCCCTGGTTCTAGTATTGTGAGAAAGGGAGAAAAAATTCTCTCTGTCAACATTATCTTTGTTTGCCTTGAGAAAAAATTATCTGTTTCATTTTTGTTTTGTCAATTATACTGAGAAAATTAATAAAAATATTGCTATATCAATATGGAAGAAGATCAATATAAAAATGAAAGGCTTTTTGAAAATGGCAATCTTGCAAGTTACTTTGGGGTTGGCTGGGGAAGGAGCCAACTAAGGGAACTTGGGAAGAAGTCAGCTGGGGAAGGGGCTTGTCTGAGGGAACTCCCCTCTATGGTGGTGGCCAGAATCAGACATGGAAAGTGGAGACTTGGGGTGACTTATCAGGTCGCCCTCCGCATCTCATCTCAGCAGGCTTTGGAGAGAAGGAGTGGGGATGAGTCAGGAAGATGGGTTTCCTGTTGGATCTGGGCAGCTGTACTTTGGGGCACCTGGGGCTTTCACCTCAACTCACTTCCCCCTTTTTTCCTTTTTTTTTTTTTTGGTTTACATGTTTCAACCATTCCACACTCCCACCCTCCTAGCTCCACTCATCCAGCCTCCACTTGACTTCCCTTCACCTACTTTGGACAACTATTTTCTTGAAGGATGGGGAATGTCCAGCGGAATGTGTTATCCTGGACCAGATTGCTTTATAAGCTAAACCAAGTTGCGGCCAGTTTTTGTTTTTGGAGTGGGGAGAGACAGAAAAGGTAAGAGGGAAAAGAAAACGCCATAGAGAAATGCTGAACACAAGCAGATGCTTTCACTTTTTCTCCAGGTTTGGTCTCAATATGTATGGTGGATTCTGCATGGGCCAAAAACAGCGGTGTGAAAACAGTGTAAACCCTTTTACACCGATTTAAACCATCTTAAACCATTTTCACACCACTGTTTTTGGTCCATGTGGAATTTGCCTCTGTATGTGTTTGTATGTGCCCTGTTGTAGAGGTGTTAAACCACATGGGGAAGGGAGGACTTTTACAGACCCATTCAAAGCTGGAGGCAGTAGGACGCAGCACCAATGTGGCACACTCCGCCACCTCAAACAGGGCTTTCCAGTGGCATGGAAGTAAGAAAAAGCCCTGAAACTCCCCTGCCACAGGAAAGGATTTATACCACTAAAAGTCAGAGGGCGCTAACTAACTAATCCCAGTAGGGAGCAAACAAACATTGGCTCTGCTTCCTGGAACACCCAGACCTGCCTCCCTGCCCCCCTCCCACACACTGGTATGGGGTATAGGGATGGGCAGCTGCTGTGCTGGCACATCTGCTGCTTCCACTGGGGTAAGTGCCTGGGGGAGGACAAATGTGCTGGCGCACAGCCATGCCATTCCCTAAAGTCCTTTTGCCTCCCCCCCCCCCCAATTGGATGGGGCTGTTAGGCAAGCTGTGCAAGCAGGCAGTTGGGCACTCCTGGCATGTAAATAGAGAAACATGAGGAGACCCCACTGTGGAGCAAGGAGCCTCAGGGTAAGCATGCAAAGCTTATTAAATGAAGTAAATCAATCTATAGTGAGTGAGAAATTCTAAGTCCTTGTCAAGACCTACAGAGGGTATAGGTAGTAATGAACTTTTAAATGAATTCTAATTCAGTAGCTTCATGCTGGATTCTCCCACTGAAGTTTTTTCACAGGAGAACAAAGACTTTTTGATCAGTAATGGAATACCCAGGCCTGGAAGATCACACTGTTCATAGATATCTAAATATTGTGAGCCCAAGATTGTATAGCTGCTGTTACAAGGTCTGGTGATTATGCTGCATGAGTTTATATGAAGATAAAAGTTGGCACCTTTGTTGTGTGACCTGGTTCCTACGTTAATGTTTCATTTTGGTGGTCCACTGTCGTAGGTGAGAGATTGTTTCAGGTTATGTGGCTGTCTGCATGAAAGAAAAGACCTGCCATCCAAGGCCTGTGAAAGAGAAATATTGTCCAGGGTATGTGGCAGATCATTAATTATGCACTGGGAGTTTAGGAGGCAAACAAAAGGTGATTGGCTGACGGTTCAGGACTGTGTCTATTCACATTTGTGTCTGTTTAGATGGGAGTAATTCCTTACAATCCTTTCTACCTCTTTTCTGTATTCCTTAAGGACATCATCATCATCACCATTATTATTAAAGTGGTGGGATCCGTAATTACTGTTGGGTGCATTGCTATCTCTCCCCGAGGGACTGCCATGCCCCTCTACTGAATGCCTCTGTCCTCTCCCTGGATTCCAAGGAGGAGTGACAAAACACACACATTTCTAGTGCCAACTGCTGTTGGCCTCCTGCGCTCCATTGGCTGTCTGGTGAACGAGGCTTTCCTGCAATGGATGAACTGCTAGGCGAGTGACAATTGACTGAACGAAGTTACGCAGTTCCCGCTCCGTTCCTTCCAGGGGCGTAACGAGGCAAACTGTAGCCCTGGGCAAAACCTGAGTTGGATGCCCCCCCCCCCCATGGGCGGCCACCCCACCACAATCAAAAACAAATTTTTTTTTTGCACCAGGTCATTTCAAATTGAAACGATTTTTAAAATGATTTTTAAAGTTGATTTTCCCAATTTATTTCCCTTCTCTCATACACTGTAATGGAAGCGTAGCACTGTGCAGCCTGAAGTGGTTGATGAGTCTATTTCATTCATATAGCATATGCTGTGGTGTGAGTGGGGGAAGGCGGGAGTAAGAAAACCCGAAGAAGTGTCAATGTGAAGGGAGAAAAAAGTTGTATTTACAGAGCATTTTGAAACCACAGGGATTTTCAGATCTGACAGTACGGCTATTGTTACAGAGAGGAAAATGTGTGCATAACTGGGAATCAAACCCAAAGGGAATGTATGCTCAAAGCGAAGGAGACCGCATCTAACATTTTACTAACAGGAACACACATATATATGCGTGTGTGTGTGTGCGTGCGCGCAAACTGAGGAGCTGGAATCTCCCAGATCCCAGTTCAACACTCGTAACGACTATACCATTTTAGGGCAGTTGTCAGGGTTTTTTCCACAAATGAGGCTTTGATTGGTTTCTGACAGGTGCAACACACAACAAGAGGCAACACTACCCAGTTTGGCTTTACCTTGGAACATCACTTTAAATTTATCTCTGAAATTGTCAATACAGTGACTATCAAGGAATTCCTTTACTTCCTGCCTTAAAAGGAATCTCATTTGGCATCATTTAGGATCCAAGGAAGTCTAGGGGGCATTGCAGTTCCACCCCCCTCTCTTGCTCACAGCTGTTTATGTCCTTGCCCCGACATTCAGTGAGAGATGGCTTTTAAAATCACAGCCTGGAATATCTTTTTCTCCCCCACCTGCTTTTTTATTTGGAAGAGCATTTTTTGTGTCACTGTAGGCCATCCTTCTAAAAGGTACTGCATGGACTGTGGGGTTTGTTTTAAGTGCATAAAACTAAAGATGGTTACATAGCATATTTGATTTTAAAACAGCTCTTTCATACATTGTCAACAGTCACACGTTGCACAAAAGTGAGGCTCAACGACTTTCTTTGGCATCTCCTGTGAATAAGATGAGGTCAAGGTAAGGAGAAACAGCAGTTCTGACCATCTCTCTCCCTCAGAGATGTTCAAAACTTGCCATCTCTAAGGAAACTGACCAGTTTTGCCTCTTGGCAAGGTCTCTTCCAGTCTGTGCAAACCACTTTCATGAACATCTCTGAAAATGTCCTCTACTGTACTGCAGTCTGCTGAGATATTTCGGGGCATCATCTAGAAATAAATAATGTCCTCCATCAATCTTCACCCCCTCAAGTGTACACTGAACAACAGCAAGCACGACATGATGCAAGAATCAAAAATGCACCAGCACTGTTTGTATTAATCACTCCATGATTACCCAGTAGCACACGGCATGTCTGAACTCACTCCCTGCTACTAGCAACATGTTTGCCTCAGCCTTGCCCATTTATATTATTTAAGGCAAGGATTTTTTAAAAAATAAATGTTTTAGAAGAATCCATCCTGCCAGGTTCTGGATTCCACTGAGAGCATCCTCTTCCCAGCTGCCTCCAATCAGTATCAGGAGGAAGGCAGGAAGCATTTGGAAACCTCTCCCGTTGTGTCTGACTGCAGCGAAGAATCAGCTCTTCAAGGGGTGTTTGTCATTGGCACTGGTTTTTGGTTTCTGTTAGCAACAACAGAAAACACTTTTGGCAGAAAATCAGATCAACAAGTTAGAAAAAGTAGGTAGCACTGTACATTGTTTACCAAGTCTGGTGAAAACATGGCTAGGACAGCGAGAGGAAACTGTAAGAGAGAGACAGAGGAAAAAAATGCTTCTATCCCACAACATCCCAAAACTCTAGTGGCGGATGAGGAGGGGAGGGGTGGCATGCAAGGAAAGGGGAGGGAGTGAGGGGTGGCATGCAAGGGAGGGGGAGGGGTGGCATGCAAGGGGAGGGAGGGAGGGGTGGCATACAAGGGAGAGTGAGGGATCCAAAAGAAGTTAAGCTGAATACAAGGGAGAGTGAGGGATCCAAAAGAAGTTAAGCTGAATCCCACAATGCAAGCCTAAACAGAATTACACTCTTCTAAGCCTACTCACTGTGAAGGACTCAGAAGGGGATAACTCTGTTTAAAACTGCTCTCCCAGGTGCTTAATAACTTTCCCAGGTGCTTAATTCACTTTCTTCTTTTTTTTCTGGTCCTGGTCCCGCGCGCGCATGCACACATGCGCGAGCCTGGGCTTTAGATGGTGGAGCATTGTCTGCACAGGCTCAGTGAGCTTTAGTGAAGTCGTAGTGAAGCTGGTGCCCTGACTTTTGCTTTACCCATTGATCGAGGCTGCTTAACCATAAATCCGGAGGCGTTTGAGTGGTCACGACCCCACGTCCCACCCCCCACAAACACTCTGAAAGAATTCTCTTCTTTATTCTTGTGCAATTAAAACAGAGACAAAAACTCATTCTAACTCCCCTGCTCTCATGCAACATCTCACCATGGGCGCCAGTAGCAGCCCCCTTCCGCCCCCTCGGTGTCATTATAACGACAAACCTCCAGCACCAGTAGCAGCAGCAGCAGCCCCTGCCATAGCTGTCGTTATATCCGCCATTGTCATAACGATCGTTATAACGATGGCCGTTATAACGATCGGTACAATGCAGGTCGATATAACGAGCTGTATATATATATATATATATAACGATCGTTATAACGATGGCAATGGCCTTTATAACGAGGGCAGGCTCAGGATGGCGTGGTCCCGGGGGTCGGGAAAGGGGTCGGCTCTCCCGACCACTGTGGGGCTCATTTCCTTCGCCTCATGTTTTCAGGGGAGGCGTTGTGGCTGTGGCGAAACCCGACTTCATAACGCCTCCGATCAGAAACCTCAGCGGAGAAGACAGAGCGGAACATGACCTGGCCGCCACAACCAATAGTCCGCATCAGGCTTTTTTAAAAGTCAGGGCGTTCTACCTGGCGTCGCCAGAACAATTCGCAAGGCTTTTTGGGAGTTGTAGTCTTAATGGAGACGGTCGCTCCAAAGATGGTGTGAGCTGCTGGTGTGTTGTAAGGTCACGCGGCTGGGAGCTCCTGTCGCGGAGATGGCGGGGGCGCTTGAGAAGAAGAAGCAGGTGCGCTTCGCCCGCCTGCAGGAGGACCAGGGTGACGAGGAAGAGGAGCTGGTGGTGGCGGTGGCGGCCTCTGCCGAGGTGCGGGGCTCAGGAGCGGGCTTCGCTCGGTTTGCCCTTTGGCCGGAGATGATCGTGGCCGACGGGAGCGGCCGAAGAAGCCGGGCAGGAGGCGGTGCGCTGACCAAGCAGCAGCTCCAGGAAGCGGCGGTGGCGGCGGCCCCGCGGCGCGCGCTGAAATGGTGCATTTCAGCGGTGCTTTGTGCTGCTTTTCTCGGCCTGGTAAGGAGGCGGCCGGGAGACGCGCGTGTCTTTGCTTGCTCACGTGAAAGCTGCGGTCCCCTTGCCCGAAAGGGGCGCTTTTCCAAGGGGAGCAGCCGGAATCTTCGAGTTGGCCCGGTCGCTCCCTGCTTAGGAGCTGCTTCTTTCAGGATCCTCGAGGGGAAGCGGCGTAGCTGCCACGGGGAGGGGGGCCAGCATCCCGGGCGCACGCCCTTGGGGGTCACGTGGGGGGCGAAAGATCGCCCCATGCCCTTCCCCGCCAGGCCCGGCAGAACCCCACCCCATCCGCTGGAGTTCAGCCGGCTACTCTTTGCAGTAACGGAAGGGGGGGAGCCCGGAGCAGCCTGGAGTTCAGCCGGGCGGTATGTGTGCATTTTGCCCCCCTATGCCACTGGCTGACCATCTTCTCTCTTTAACAGGACAGAGCTGTAGAACTTCTTTTTTTGCTTAAATAAGAGGCTTTCTTTCCCACCCACCCACCCTTTGCAAGATCAGGTCTGACACTGAAACTATTTAACCCCCCCCTCCCTGCATTGCAGGGGGTTGAACTTGATGGCCCTTGGGGTCTCTTCCAACTGTATGATTCTATGAACCTTGACAACTGCACAGAACGCAACCAAGAAGGCTTTGAGTTTGTGTTGCTTCAGCAGCCCTTGCCCTGCAGTGTTGCATGGCAAACTGTTTTTGAACTAATTGACCTTAAAAATCAGTAGGGCCTCCAGGGCAACTGGTTGACCACTGTGAGAAATGGGGATGCTGTGCGAGATGGACCACTGGGCTAATCCAACACAGCACTCTTTAACAAAGGATCCAAACAGTGAATCAAGCTAACATTAGCGGTTGTGAACTCCATGGGTTATACATAGACTAAAGCAGAAGCTTAGAATGAAACCTTTAATCAGATCATTTCAACTGGTTCTGGTGGGTTTTCCGGGCTGTGTGGCCGTGGTCTGGTGGATCTTGTTCCTAACGTTTCACCTGCATCTGTGGCTGGCAGCTTCAGAGGTGTATCACAGAGGGAAGTCCGTTACACATTGTGTCCAGAGAGAATGGAATGTTTGGGGTATATATAGTCCATGTCCCAGGGTGACATGGACAATATATACCCCAAACATTCCCTTCTCACTGGAAATATATTCCCTTCTCGCTGAATATAATTAACTGAGACACTGTTATTGCTTTTGAATGGGGGATGAGCTCACTGGCATTTATCTTTTCTCAAGCCTGGAGGTCCTTTCTTTAAAGTGGTGTGATTTGTAGTGCAGTCCTCTCCTGCGGCCCCCAGATTAGAGAAATACATTCCAATCCACTATTTCAAACTTTGGTAGAGTCCAAATGATTAAATAAAAAGGATGCATAGCTCTGGAGGATCAGTGAAGGGAACCCAGCTATGTAGTCAAGCATTGATCCAAGAGCCTAGTTTATGGGACTACAGAGTATAATCCCATGTTGTCCATCACATTTCAGTAGGACTTGCTTTCAGTTAAATTCTAGGATGACAAGAGGTGTACTTTGACTATTGAACTGTAATTTGTTGCTGCAAGTCTTTGTTAATAGCAATAGGTAAGTTTGATTTACCGTAAATTATAGTTTTATTTTCCAGGGCATGGCCATTGCTGTCCTAGGGCCTACATTTCAAGACCTGGCTACAAATGTGAACAGAAGTGTTAGTCAAATATCCTACATCTTTGTGGGCCGCTCTGCAGGCTATTTTGGTGGTTCCCTGGTTGGTGGGATACTTTTTGACTGTATGAATGCTCAGCTTCTCTTGGGTAAGTACACAGAACTGTACATACTGCTTATATGTGGTGATCCTGGACAGTTAGGTCTTTACCCATGCATGTAGAAACTTATTTCATTGCATCCTTACCTGAGGTGGAAATGGGTGTTTTGCTGGAGAATGTTGCACAGCCAAGGATATGCAGCCTGGTAAGCAGAAATCCAGTGTTGTCCACAATCAATTCCAAAGGGGAAAAAAAAGGCTGGTGCAAGATTTGGTTTCCTCCTCCTGATGATTACCAATCATACTTGCTCATATCCATTAGAGGATAAAGAGTGTCTTTATACATGCATCAGTTACAGTTTACCAGTAATTCTATATTCCTTAGAAAGAGTACATAGAGTCAAATCATATGGTGCTGGACTAGATGTTAACCCAATACATGGTGAACAATACAATAAGCAACTTAAAAAGGAGCAACTCTTCTAAGGAGATGATACAGAAAGTAACATCAGGCAGCTGTAATATTTCATGAGGCATATATTTCTTTTCATTTTCTTCGCAATTCTCAGGTCTTTATAAAAACAATCTTTTCTAAAGTTGTTCCTTAATGTGTAGTTGATACATTACCTTTTTGCTTAAGACATTTAAGTATTAAACCAGCTTTATTTAAACAGGTACATTGTCTGGAGTCTAAACTGTGTTGTTTGATTTTCTTCTTGTGAGCTGTTGCTTTTGGCTCTCTCCTTCTACTAGCCACTCTCTGCACATACTGTGAAGATCACAGTGGCCCTCTGGAGTATGATGCATGAGTAGCTACTGGCAGAAGGACACACACACACACAATTGTGTCTAAATGCTTTCCAGTTGCACACAGAGGGATTTGAATCATGGTCATCATAGGTTTATGATGTCAAATATACCAACAAAAACAACATTTTGTGGATCTTTGGCATGTTAGTTGGTGACGTTCTTTATTTGTATACTGCCTTTAAACTAAAAGTTCCTGAAGTGGTTTACAACACATTAAAATACAATATAGTTAATAAAAACCTATTTAGGTACAGTACATATTCAGTTAAAACAGCATACTCAATAAAATTGAAATCCAAAAAAAACCATGTTCTAATAATGTTACTCCCTCTGCAGAAAAAATCCAAATGCAACTTAAGCCATTTTTGACGCATAAGAACATAAGAACATAAGAACAAGCCAGCTGGATCAGACCAAAGTCCATCTAGTCCAGCTCTCTGCTACTCGCAGTGGCCCACCAGGTGCCTTTGGGAGCTCACATGTAGGATGTGAACGCAATGGCCTTCTGCGGCTGTTGCTCCCGATCACCTGGTCTGTTAAGGCATTTGCAATCTCAGATCAAAGAGGATCAAGATTGGTAGCCATAAATCAACTTCTCCTCCATCAATCTGTCCAAGCCCCTTTTAAAGCTATCCAGGTTAGTGGCCATCACCACCTCCTGTGGCAGCATATTCCAAACACCAATCACACGTTGCGTGAAGAAGTGTTTCCTTTTATTAGTCCTAATTCTTCTCCCCAGCATTTTCAATGAATGTCCCCTGGTTCTAGTATTGTGAGAAAGAGAGAACAATGTCTCTCTGTCAACATTTTCTACCCCATGCATAATTTTGTAGACTTCAATCATATCCCCCCTCAGCCGCCTCCTCTCCAAACTAAAGAGTCCCAAACGCTGCAGCCTCTCCTCATAGGGAGGTGCTCCAGTCCCCAATCATCCTTGTTGCCCTTCTCTGCACTTTTTCTATCTCCTCAATATCCTTTTTGAGATGCGGCGACCAGAACTGGACACAGTACTCCAAGTGCGGTCGCACCACTGCTTTATATAAGGGCATGACAATCTTTGCAGTTTTATTATCAATTCCTTTTCTAATGATCCCCAGCATAGAGTTTGCCTTTTTCACAGCTGCCATGCATTGAGTTGACATTCCCATGGAACTATCAACTAAGATGCCTAAATCCCTTTCCTGGTCTGTGACTGATAGCACTGACCCCTGTAGCGTGTATGTGAAGTTTGGATTTTTTGCCCCTATGTGCATCACTTTACATTTTGCTACATTGAACTGCATTTGCCATTTCTGAGCCCACTCATCTAATTTATCAAGGTCCGCTTGGAGCTCTTCGCAATCCTTTGTGGTTCTCACCACCCTACATAATTTGGTATCATCTGCAAACTTGGCCACCACGCTACCCACCCCTGCTCCAGGTCATTTATGAATAGGTTAAAGAGCACTGGTCCCAAAACGGACGCAATGGTTGGAGTGTTAGGCTAGGAACCCAAACTGCTGGAATCATGAAGCTGACTGCGTAACTTGGCTTAATCACTCTCTGTCAGCCTAAGCTGCTTCTCAGGGCTGCAAGGCTAAATTGGGAGAGGGGGAAGGGAGAAAGGTGCCCTTAGGTCCTTGAAGGAGAGGCAAGATAAAGACATGAAAGAACATAAAATGGTGTTAAAAGTTTTTTTTAAAATGTGGGTTTTTAAATTGTAAATATGCAATGCCAAACTTCTGTGTTTTTTCCCTCTTAAACCTTTTTTGCTGTCTAGGATTGTCTATGTTGGGTACAGCTATAGGATTATATGCCATCCCATGGTGTAAGAAAGCACTTTTGTTGACAGCAATGATGTCTGTCATTGGCTTTGCAATGGGAGTCCTAGATACAGGTAAAAAAAATACCCAGCTGTTAATGTACTACTAACGCATGCATCTATGTGTTGTTCAGAGTCTTGGCTCTTCCATTTTTAGGCGTGTTCCCTCTTTATGTGTCTCATGTAATGTGTACTTTGGTTTTGAACTGATTTTTTTCCCCACAAAGGAATGCTTTTCCAGACTAGCTACATCTACTGAAGGGAAGAGAGCATCAGGAAGGGCAACAGGAAAGAGTGTACATGGAAGCTGCCAGTGCCACCCCCTGCCCTAATTGGATCAGAGCTATTCTGTGAAATAGAAGTACAAATGCAGCAAAGTTATACTCTTTTGCATGTATCTATCTCCACGGGAAGATTAGACTTTTCCACATGCACACCTTACCACAAACACAGCTTACTGTGTACCTTGGAAACGTTTTCTGTGAAATCATTGTGCATACTTCCTTTCCTCATATTGGTTTACTACTGTCAGAGAATCTTTGTCAATCAGGGGCCTGCAGCTTGCGGCTCTCCAGATGTACATGGACTACAATTCCCATCAGCCCCTGCCAGCAGTTGGCCTTGCTGGCAGGAGCTGATGGGAACTGTGGTCCATGAATATCTGGAGAGCTGCAGGTTGCAGACCCTTTTGTAGATGAAACATTTGAATTTGATGTGGGAAGATGAAAAGGATTACGAGAACAGGGAAAGGATGGTAGAGGGAAAGGAAGAAAGTGTAGTATTACTTAGCTATACGCTATCCCATCAAAAGATAAAAATGTGGTTCTGCATTGTTCAGAGAAAGTGACAGCAGTGTGTTTCCACTGTAGAAAAATGTCCCGATGTTGAAATGGCTGCTGTGGATAAAACCACCTGTATCTCTGGAATCCTTTGGGCTATCACAGTAGTTTTAACTTCATTCTGCTTGGGATCACCTAGGGATTCTTCTCCATCCATCAGTTTTTCAAAACTCAAATCTTTCAATTTCATAATTTTTTTGCTGATCCCCTAAGATGGCTACCACCTCCTTTCAATACAAAGAAGGTCCAGGAAGTGACTGTGGATTAATTCAACACTGAGGTTCTATCTTTCTGTGAGAGAAGGTTTAGGAAGATGGCAGATGAGAAATAGGAAATGAAAACATATTGTGGTGTCTTTTGAACTTCTACATTGCATGAGAGTGTAAATGGAGAAATGAACTTTGACTTGAGATAGAAGGGGAAATAGTCTGTAAGTGGGGGAGGGAATGCTGCACTGTGAACCTTGTCTAAAGTTAAAGGCTAAAAGAGCAGGTAAGAGGCTGGAAAGATTACTGGTTAAATGTTGAGGTTGCTAAAGAAAGAGTTTGGAATTTTGCTGGAAAGCAAACAAACCAAATTCCAAGGCCTAAAATGTTTAAGCTTTGTAGTTTAAATCAAATATGCTTTCTTAACTTGGCTTTATTCTGCATCATCTGTATGGATGGATGTAATTGACTTAAGAATCTGGCTGCAAGGGGCATGGGGAAGAGGGAGCTACTGGCCCATCCACAATTTCTTTGCATCTCTGTCTCCTTAGTGTTTAGTATACCCTGGGTGATGGGAGGGGGGGGGGGAAGGGAGAATCATCTGCTAAGGAGAAAGAGAAGAGTTTGGCTAGTGTTGTAACTGATGTCTTCTCCACCTTTGTGTACCTAAGTATTCTGGAACCTTCAGACTTTTCAGCAGGCCGGCAGCTCTTGCATGTTGCTGGGGTCTAAGAATGTATTATGTCCCTGCCTTTGACCCTGCCTTTTTTCTTCCCTTTGCAGGTGGCAATGTTCTTGCCTTGGCCACGTGGAAGGAAGAGGCTGGTCCTCACATGCAAGCCTTACACTTCAGTTTTGCCCTGGGCGCCTTTGTAGCTCCTATCCTGGCCAAGATGGCTCTGGGCGGGTTTGCTACTGATCCTGAGGTTCATCTAAACAGCAGTGCTGGCAATCAGACTTCTTTCAGTCCAAATTCTGATGATCTGTTGGGGCTGAAACTGCATTCAAACATGAACTTCATGTGGACTTATGTTGTTATAGGCTCTTATCTTTTGCTTGTTGCACTGATTTTCCTTGTCTTATACTTGAAGAAAAGTCATGTTCGAGACAGAACAAAGCTTTCAATGCAGAAATGCCAGACTCTCAAATATCATAATGCCCTCATAATTTTGCTTTCCATATTTTTTTTCTTCTATGTAGGGGCAGAAGTAACCTATGGTTCCTATATTTTTACATATGGAAAAACCTTCATCCATATGAAAGAGAGTGAAGCAGCTGGTTTGAACTCTCTCTTTTGGGGAAGTTTTGCCGTTTGCAGGGGACTGGCAATCTGTTGTGCCACCTGTGCCTACCCTGGAACTATTATCTTGCTGTGTATCATAGGCACTACTACATCCTCTTTGTTCCTGGCACTGTTTAATGCACACCTGTTCTCCCTGTGGCTTTGCTCTGCAGTGTATGGTGCTTCAATGGCAGCTATCTTCCCCAGTGGCATTTCCTGGCTTGAACAGTATACCACCATAGGGGGGAAATCTGCATCCATGTTTGTCATGGGTGCTGCTTTGGGGGAAATGTGCATTCCTGCAGTGGTTGGCTTCCTTCAAGGACACTTTTCCTCCGTCCCTGTTCTTATGTATGCTTCTGTGGGAGCATCAGTCATGACAGCAGTGCTGTTTCCTGTGATGTATAAATTAGCCACATCACCTGTTGATGCCATGCCAAATGATCCTGGAGACAGTGAAGTCCAGGAAGCCTTATTGTCCAGCTCTCATCTTGATGAAGATGACAATGGCAGAGAAGGGAACAAGATAGACTTTGAAGTAATTGAGATGAGTGACGCTCTGAGGAACTCTGTCATAGAGACATCCAAGAAGATCCAAGGGGAGTCTTCGTCTCCCAACTCTGGCCATCCTTCTCTATGAAACACACCAATTAATTCTTCTGTGCTTGCTGTCAACATTTCAATATTTAAAAAATCAAGAACAGATTGGGATAACAATGGTTAAGGATATCTTACACACACAAAAAAATTTTTAGTAGAAACTTTATTCTGAAATGTTTCAACAATTCAGTAGTTGTGATGAACTTGCCATATCCCATTTAAAATTCTTGGCTGTGTGTGAAAGCAGCTACCAAAGAGTAATTATGCAGTGGTGGGCATGAGATGGCAAACTGCAGGGTCTGCAGTATTTCCTGAGTGTCTCATTTAAAGGAAGAAGCAGGGAATTTTGAAAAGATCAGAGTTGTAATCTTATGGGCAATTTTATGGGCTTACCTCATTGTTGGCTTTTTAATCTTTGACAGTAAGAGTAACCTTTACATAGTAAACATTACACCATACTTTTAATCAGAGTTATGGCTATGATAAGGTTTGAATGGTGTTCTTAAGACGTTGAATGTCATTTTTATCAAAATATGACGGCTGAGATCAATTTTGCTTAAACAACAATCTCTGACAAAAAGTTCCTTTATGTAAAAAGTTCTTATTTAAAAAACTGCATCTATATTACCTTTCAGAAGCATCACCTTTTTGAAACTACTTGGTTCTTGCTAATATAGGCCATTTTTGCTGTATATGTGCTGTATGAAATGTTCAGAATCAGCAACATTATGGTATTGCTTGTAAAGTTGTAAAGATGTTGGGTAAGTTTTAAAGATCTCTTGTTCTTTAACGAAGGCAGCCCTCATTGTTTATTTCAGGGGTAGCTTCTGTGGGAACAGGGACCCATATGTATATCATTCCTCCTTCAAAATGGGTTTTGTTTCTTTCCACAGCTTTTAAATCCATGTTATTTTATTATTGAAAGCACAGTGTGACATTTCTATGCTAGGCTGTACTAGAAGGAAGTGCCATAATTTAAATTGTAAGCGGCTAGCAGTGTGAACAGCTATACAACTCAAAACCCCTGAAAGAACACAAAGTCTTAAATAACTGTACAAAATCAGTATTGCAATGCAGACTCTCTGGTGTTAATATATTTTCAAATGACTATAGACATATTACAACATCTGGTTCAGTATGTAGTAAATGCAACAATAAATCTTTAATGTATGGTCCTACAGACATAAATCAATGTAACAAACACAGATCAACAAAACCACAGAGCTCTTCAACTTCTGAAAAAGCCAACAGAATAGTTGTAGCCATTGTCCTCGTAATTAAATCTAACATATCAAAATCTAATTGAGGGATCAATGTACAAAGACTGTATACAAAAAACGATTACACTGAAAGATGCTGGCAGCAGGAACAGCTGTAATTGTGTTTTATATAGTCTGTGGTTTTTTTGATCTGTGTTTGCTATCAGGCACTGCCAACTAATCTAACCTGAGAAATCAGCAGTTGCTGAAGATGCTTTAAACCAAGCTGGACAGAATCTTATTTGAAGACACAAACATTCTTGATAACTCTGACAGACTGCACAGGAAAGCCATTGAAATCTACAAACACCAGGGCAGTTTCAGCAAAAAGGAAGAGTGAAAATCAATAAAACCTGGCTACCAATACTGAAAACACCAAAACCAAAAAAAACAGTGACATTCATAGGCAACTGCAAACGAACTCTATCTTGACACGTGCTAGTGCAGTTGCATGTGCAAATGGAATTGTGAATATGATTGCAAACGCAACAGCAAATGTAACTGTAAATGAATTCCACTCAGACACACGCAAATATGCCTCACCCCCCTTTGAGGTGGACAAAATGTATACCCCGCCATACAATCACTCCACACTGTGCCACAAAGAAAAACATCTTGCTGTGACATACCTCTGAAGATGCCAGCCATAGAAACTGGCAAAACATTAGGCGCAAAAACTACCAGACCATGTTCACACAGCCCAGAAAACCCACAGCAGCTAGTTGATTCCAGCTGTGAAAGCCTTCAACAAAACATTAATTTATCTGTGCCTTTGGTTTATAAATGTTCTTCATTATGGACGATTGGGGGAGGCTGAAAACTAGGTGGACAGTACTTAACTGCTGTGTAATTGTCACAAATTACCTGACCAAATTAAAATAATGGTGATACTCGATACATCATTTTGAAACCAGGAATTTGTTTGCCAAGGCTTTCTCCCACTGCCTTAGAAAGCAAACAAATTAAGGTGCCGTCTTTCAGGCCTGGTTGTGTTTTTAAGATCTATCTTGGGGTAACCATATTTTCCTGTCTATTAAACAATTAGTTGCAGAAAGCAACTCTTAAGTAATCTTTACAAAGTAATCCGTGAGCAGAATAAACACAAACAGATCAGGGTGAATCCATTTGTTAATATTCAGTTTTTACTCCAAAGTGGGAGTGGGGAAGAAATCTCCATTTCTCTGGCCTTCAGTTTCCCACCTCTCTTATTGGCACCACTTCCTGTCCCAGTGCTTTCCCTCTATCAAATTCCAGAGAGGAAATCATCTTTGTCTAGAGAAGCAAAATTACACAGCACTCTAAAGACAGCAGAATTACAGCATGAGCTTTGTTTGTCAGAGCTAACTTCATCAAATGGGTAGAAAGATATAGAAGCAGGCTTGGTTAAATATGTAGTAGTTGGGGAGGGGAAGTATTACAAAGGGGCGCATGTAAAACAAGATCCAATCAAAAGAGAAAACAGGGTTCCACTTAATTGAAACTGTTGTTGGTCGATGTGTCTTCTGTACAGGCACACACATTGGACTGTGAATACACAGGCCAGCCAAGGATCAAAGTTTCTAGCTCCATTGAATTCTGGGGTGGTACCCCATCCAGAGCAATCACTACAATTTTTCCCACCTAAACCATCACACGAGTGGCACTCCCCTCAGTTCATGTTTTTCTGCCATTAAACTATCCAGTAGAAACTCAAGGAAAACAAAAGAGAGTTAATGGGGGAGGGGGGGACGAATGGGTTGATGAAAATAGGATTGTGCTTACTTGTAACTGTTGTTCATTGAGTTGTCTGTGATCATATAAAAAAGGCAATTGAACGTCACATTATAGTGGGAGAACGGAGAACCCTACACTTGTATAATATTTTCCAGATTTTGGAGGATTACTGGAAAGCTATATCAATGAGATGATATAGGTTTTTCTCTTGTATACAGAAGGCAGAATGCTAAAATCTCATCTCTTGCTTAAAATTCATAAAGATACTTTTCTGGTCTTGGGCTGACCCATTGTTTCAGGCTGTGGATTTATCTTGGAGCCCCTGGTGATGTATTTGGATTCTTTTCTTAAGCCTTTTCTCCCCCAGATTGGGTCATAGTTTAAGGACACTCTGGATTTTTAAATCTAAAATAATAAATTAAAATTGACATTGGAAAATAATTTGTTGTGCCCTTGGACATGAACTTAATATCCCACAAGATAAACCTTGGATCTTTGACATGACAGAAGAGAGCATTTTTCAAATGTTTCAAATTGCAGAACTGTCCTTAAAAAGGATTTTTTTTCTAATTTCAAATAATTGTTGTCATATTTCTTGCACAGCTATGAGTTACAAGTAATTTTGCAACCCATAAGTTTATTTTTCAAACTAATAGTAGTATTTATAATAATCGTATTCTTTTAGATATATTTATGATTTGGTTCAGAAGAATTCCTTGTTCAATTTGGACAGTTCATTAATACCATTCATACAACCCTATGAGGTAGGTTAGGCTGAGAAGGTGTAACTGGTCTAAGGTCACCCAGTGAGTTTCCACAGCAGAATGGGGATTTGAGGTCCCAGTTTGAGACTCGAACCACTACACCATAATGGTTTTCCTGGGGTGGCTGCTGTTGAATGGTACCAAGTAGTCAAGCCCAGGGAAGTCAAGTAGTTTGGGTGTTATCAGGTTGCTCGGTAGTTGATGCCAGCCTTGGCCCCAAAGAATTCTCCCTCAAAGGACAAAACAACTCCAAAAAGCCAAAACAGATTTGGGTACATGAGGTCTGGGAAATTCTATCAGCAAGGTATAATGTTATTGAGTTCACCCTGCCTCATCTTTCCTCAACAATCTAACTTACTTTTTATCTGCCACTATTTTCAGCTATAGTAATTATGTCATTTATACCCCAGCTTTCTCCACAGTGGGGACCGAAGTAGTCTACATTATGCTTCTCTCCTTTTTATCTGTATACCATTCCAATGAGATGGGTTAGTCTGAACCTATGTGACTGGTTCAAAATCACCCAGTAAGCTTCCACAGCAAGATGGAAAGTCAAATCTGGTTCTCCCCAATCCTACTCTGAAGTTCTAACTGCTCTACCACAGTGGGTTTCAAGGGATGGCTGCTGTTGAATAGCAGCAAGCAGCCAGGCCTTGTTGAGTCATGAAAATCAGGTGGTATCAAGTCAGTAGAGGTTGTTGCTAAGCCTAGGGTTGCCAACCTCCAGGTGAGATCTGGAGATCTCCCAGAATTACAACTGAATTCCAGTTGACAAAAATCAGCCCCCTGGAGAAAATAATCGCTTTGGAGGGCAGATTCTATGGCATTATATTCAGCTTAGGCATCTTCCCTCCCCAAACCCTGCCCTCCTGAGATTTCACCATAAAATCTCAATGAATTTCCCAACCAGGAGCTCGCAACCCCAGTCAAGCTAGGTCCTATTGCATCTCCCTTCAAAGGCTAAAATAGGCATGTCCCCCACCCCCCACCCCATACCTTTTACTCACAGAAACCCAGCCTGCAATATTATGGTTCCTCTTGCCCCACCTGCGCTTCTCGCTTTCCATGTGGAAAGGGAGAGCACTTCTGGTATGACTTTTGCTCTAGAGCAGGGCAAGGGTGGGCCAGAGCTGGCCATGAGAAAAGCAGCAGTTTACTGCTGCTTTGATGGTGGGTATTGCTGGGAACTTTGCAGTCCTCAATACAGTGTTTGGACAATGAGGAAGGGTTCGGTAAATTTATTTCTTCTCTGCTGTGTGCTTACAGGATGCCAACTGCAGCTCCTGTATAATTAAGTACAATTAAAGGCTCATAATGAATTATAAAAATGCATATATAGTTACCATTTTATTTTATTCAATTTTACTATGCTTTCCATTAATTAAACAAAATGATTTTCAATTAAAAAAACCAATGCACCGTGACCACATAATTCCTTTCCTTTTTATACAGTTATCCAAATATTCTAAATACACATTTTGTCAAGATGATGGCAAATAAGATTTCACTGTACAGTACATAATGAAATATTAAGCATATTTAGAAGCAATAGAAATGTCTATACAAAAGCAAAAATGGAATAAATTTATTAAAGTATTGCAACAGTCCCACAGGTTTGTAACAAAAATGTCTTTGCACAGTTCCTCACAATGCCTGATTAACAGCTAAAGCAAGACAGTGATTTTTAGAAAGTATTTCAAAAATGCTACACATACTACTGTTTGCACAGTCTGCTCAAAACAACAAATCTACTTGAAATCAAGCAAAACCTAAGAGGAAATACCCCAACCAACTTTAAAATTGTCCGTATAAAATTCATTGCACATTTTTTTACTCAGTTTGAAAAGTAAAAAAGTGTATTTACAAAATATTCTGCAGTCAAAATTATAAAGTGAATGAGATCGCTGAAGTAACATGTTCTGATACAGACAGTCTGATAAAACCGAATGGTATCTTTCCTAAAAAGTTTTCAGAACTTCTTTCTCAGAAGCTCACAGGGAAGAAAACATTTAATTTGAAATGGATTTACAAGATGCAAACACAGCTATTTCAACATCTGCATTATAAAACAGTATGTTAAATAGGCAGAAAAATGAAGTTAAATGTCTGAAAAAGTGGGAATTCATAGATTAACAAACGTCTTTTGATTTACTTAGGACAAACATCAATTATTCTCCAGAGTAATGAAAATCCTGGACAAGATGAAACTGACCATGCATGATAGTAAATAGTGGTAAACATTGAAAAAATAGCACCAGAAATCTTTTGAAAAAGGTAATCTAAAACTGGTCAAGTAGTTGGTGAAGATAGGGTGCCTTAGATAATTCTCTGCTCACTCTGGACACCTTGAAAAGTACTGGACAGTTCAGAGAAACACATGGTATCTGTCGATCCAAGCAACCTGTACAGTTCTTGCATATCTAGAAGTGAATAAAACAGGCAAGTTTAATATACATATAACAGGGAAAATGATCAGGTATAAAATTACAGCTGTATACCAATTTCTAAATAACCTCAGAACATTCTAAAAATAATTATGTGAGCAGTTTCTAAATCTTTGAGGCCTCTTTCCTTACAGTTACAAAGTTCCTGACATCAACATCCTTCTTGTACAATTCATTTACTATTTCTTGTCTAAGCTGGCCACCTGATTCATGTATCCCTTATTTCATTTTCAGGCCAAATTCTATTGAGAGCTACTGCCGTATTCCTCAAATCACCGCATAATATGGTTGTATGATTATTTGGCAATACCCAATCTGCGCACTAAAGATGCAAATCACAGTAAGATGTCTCTTTAGGGTAAGTAGTTGCATATACTGAGAACATAAATGGAATGGCATAAGTTATTGTAAATTGAACAGAAAATTGGACTTGTGTCAGTGTGCTTTCTACTTTGGAGCTTCTGGGAGCATCTGACATGATGAATAAGCCAAAATAACCCTATGACTCTGAAACCTGTAGTGACAACTGTAAAAACAAACAAACTTAATAAAAAGATGAAATGGAACAGTAGAACTGAAAAGTAATACCCTGTATTATGCCGACAGTGCCATACTAATGACTACAATAGAAAACTCTTAAGCACCTGTATGTCACTTGCTGATTCCCCAACTGTCAGCTAAGAACAGAGAAGGGTTCTATTCAGTGGTGTACTGTTACAAAACGAGGGAAAGCACCCCCGCCCAGTCCCTGGCCAACCTCACCCCGCTGTGCCTCCCCCCCATTCAAGGGAGTGCGGAGATACCCTGGCTGGCTCTGGTGCCACTTCCCGCCATCAGTCAGTCACGCGGTCTTGGCCCTGTCGAAGCTGGACAACCAATCAGGAATCACTGTGCTGTCATGGGCCACCACCAAGCTTTCCATCTTGGCCAATAGGAAAGTGGGACGGAAGTGAACTCTCCAGGATCACTTGGCAGCCATTTTGGGAAGTGGCTGAGCAGGAAAAGAGGGCAGCACACTGGTGCCATCTTGATTGCAACTATGCAGAGGTGGATCACCCTGGGAAGGGGTGGTGATTTTCTTGTCAGACAATCATCTGGAAGGCTTAGCAGGGTCGATGCACAGGACTGCAGTGCCCCATCCGATTACGGTACAGATTGGCTGCACTGAGGCCAGGGGTAAGGGGAGTTCAGTCAGGGGCTGGGTGCAGGGGGAGGAAGAGGGGACGGGGCCCAAAATGTGTTCCCCCCACAACTTGGTGAATGGCGCCTGAGTAATCTGCCTCCTGTACTCCCCCTTAGATATGCCATTGGTTCTATTTACTTCAGAGCAGAACAAGTGCTGTGGCATGTTCAGTGTTCCATTCTCACTTGGAGGACAGCATCCTTACTAAAGAAATGCCCAACTGCAATAACCCATCCAATACAATACCACAGCTGCTCAAACAACTGGTTAAATACTATTCCATCGGCTGTGGTGAGGGTAGCCACCTCATGACAAATGAACAGTGAAAGTGACATCCTTGTTGTCATTCTACAGAACTCTTTAACAGGAGCTTGAGTGCTGCCAAGGTGGCTGCTCCTCTAATTGAGCATATTGTGATACCACCTATTAATAGTAGTTGAGTATTTATTTTATTTATAAATATCTAACCCTGCCTCATACTAGCATCTCTAGGCAGCTTGAACAGGTTTAAATCAATAAAAACCCCAATAAAAACATCATAAATAAAATATAAATACTGCCAAAAAGCACCTCCAGATATCACACTCAGTCCTTCTGGGTCAATACAACCCCCATCCAGAACTGGGGAGGCCCATAACTTTGCAGACTTGGGGGCCTAGAACACAGAGAATCTCTATCTTGTCTGAATTAAGTCTGTTTATTAGTTCTCTTCTAGCCCACAACTACTTCCAAGCAATGGTCCAGCACACAGAATGCCTCTCCTGACTCTGATGAAATGGAAAGATAGAGTAGGGTGTCATCTGCCAAATCCCCTGATGATCTCAACCAGTGGCTTCATGAAGATGTTGAATACCACAGAGGACAAGACTGTGCCCTGAGCAAACCCCACAAGAGAGCTCCCAAGACTGCAAGAACTGGTTCCACCATCACTATCATTTAGAACTGACCCTGAAGACAGGATGAGAATCACTGTAACACAGTGACTCCCAGCCCCATTCCCTGGAGCTAGTCCAGCAAAATACCATGGTCTATAGCAGGGGTAGGGAACCTGCGGCTCTCCAGATGTTCAGGAACTACAATTCCCATCAGCCTCTGTCAGCATGGCCAATTGGCCATGCTGGTAGGGGCTGATGGGAATTGTAGTTCCTGAACATCTGGAGAGCCGCAGGTTCCCTACCCCTGGTCTATAGTATCAAAAGTCGCTGAGAGATCAAGGGGAATCTACAGGGTAGTATTCCCTTGACTCTCTCTCAATAAAAGTCATCTGCCAGGGAAACCAAGGCTGTTTCTGTGCCACAACCGCACCTGAAACCAGACTGACACGGAATCTCACCATCAGCAATTATTTAGAAAACTCTAGACAGTGGGGTAAAATATTTGACTTTCCGAAAGTTGCTGTTCTTTTTATCTACATCTTGTACTACACATATCCAGAGTGTGCTGTGCTCCCTCTCTCCATCAAGCGCTGAGAACTAGGGCAAAGAGAATACAAAATGCTTGACTGTAATGAAACAACATTCATATCTGGCTGTTTCCTCTGTCACCAAATGGCTCACTACGGGCACCTAGTTCTTCTTGGTGTGTTGGCACAGAGGTGCTGACTGAACAAGGCTTGCTGGGTCCTCCTGTGGTTCGACATTTTCCCCTTTCTCAACAGCTGAGCAGTTGAGCCACACAAATTGAGCTTGGAAAAAGCATAACGTTGTGTGGAAGCTCCCCAATAAAACAGGGCATGCCGTGATCCTCCCAGGTGCACATCACCATGTGGAAGCAGCCTTAGAAGGAAGAACCCATTCACAATGCTACTTTATCTCTATGGGCGATGTGTAGTCCAAAGTAAACTGGTGTTACTGCCATTAGAAAAAAACATCTTCAGTGCCAAGAAGATCAATGAGAACAGCTGAGTATACAGAAAGTTATGAATATATCATGTTGGAGATATAGGAGTTATAGTTGGCTATAAAAGGGAGCCCTCGCAATGGTTTGTGGTGGTGGTGGGGGTGCTGCTGCTGAGTGCTGCATTCCAATTTTCATGCTTGCTTACAGCTGCCATCTGTATGTACGACCTATCTGGTGACAGATCCCAATTCAAGCATGACTGTAGAAATCAGATTGTAGAATAAAATTAAGTTTTTACAACCACACTCATTGTTTTGCTGCAGAGTTTCTTGATGCAAAATGCAATAAAAATGAAAATGTAGCTATGCAGCCAAAATCAGTCATCTGACATAAGTGTAGTTATAAAAACTGTTAATTTTATTTGAGCCAGAGGTTTCAATCAGAGGCAATTTAACAGTCTTCTAGAGGAAAGGGTGATTGGACCATGCCATACTGAAGATCAGCGGTTAGGTTGTGGAACTTGTACTAAAATGCTTCTATGGACTATAAAGTGAAATACAATGAGTTCATGGATAAAAAAGGAAAGGCTGTCCTTGAATGGTTTCAAGATCTTGCTTTTATGGTGGTTAATACAGAACACCTGAATTGTCTTAACACAAAATTGCAGGGTTAAAACAAGGTTATGACAGTTTTATAGAAGGATTTGTATATTTGAATTGAAGCCACAGCTTCAACTTCAAGAAAATAATATTGGCACATTTCCCATCATGAAATCTCTGTTTAGTGATCATATATCCATGGTAGCGAACCTATGGCACTCCAGATGTTCATGGACTACAATTCCCCTCAGCCCCTGCCAGCATGGCCAATTGGTCCATGAACATCTGGAGTGCCATAGGTTCGCCATCATTGTCATATATCCACAGAGAAGTACTGGGAAAAGTTTCAGAACCGAGAAATGAATCCCAAGAAAGGTTTTCTGCCTTCAGAAACTGACACAGAGATTTTGGGATTTTCTGTAATCCATTTTCTCTGGATGTCCATGAGGTTCCAGCGGAAAATAACTGATCTTCAGTATGATGCTGTGTTCAAGAATAAATTTTCTGAAGTTGACATCAGCAATTTTCACCAATTTTGGAGTCCAAATTACCTCCAGCTTCAGGCTTTTGCTGCTAAAATTTTGTCTATGGTGAACAGCTCTTCTCTGTAATTAATGTTAATACATTAAAAGTACATTCTCAGCTGACACCTGAACAGCGTACTCAAACCTGCTACAGTCAAACTTTGACTCCAGATTTTGATGCAATAATTCAAAGCAAGTGGTATCAATTATCATAGACTATTAGATAAATGAGAATACTGTGAGAGCATTACTGTTTTAAGCATGCTTGTATTTTAAGTTAACATAATATCATTAACTGGCTTTGCTTGTGTCTTCTATAAAGCTTATGTCTCTTGTACCTGGCATTACATTTTAAGGTACACATGACCTGGCCTCACCAAGTGACATTTATGTCATATCTGGCCCTTGTAACAAGTGAGTTCAACACCCCTGTGCTAGACCAAATATAAGGACCTTGAACAGTTAGTGCTTATCCTGATTTGAAAATTAGAGATACTTCCAATTTTGATGATTTATGAGGATATACAAATAGGTTTCTGTAAGATCCAACATGTTCAGGAATTCATCTTTCTGCAACACCTATACAATCAATCTTAATGCTTCCATCTAAAAGTTCTTCAAGAAATGGTTCAAGAATTTTATGTCCAACAGAATTCTTCATTTGTTGTTCTTCGGCAGAGTAAAAAAGATTGACTATATTTCTGAAGACTGTTCTGGCAACAATACTACTTCTACCATCTTGATGATCAAGAGTTGCTTTGATGGTTTCCACTGCCCATAGGGGTTTGTGTCATGGCACTAAAGAGGACATTTCTTTTTTGAAACTACAGGTGCTGTTTCTATTATTTTGGAACTTTAAAAACTTCAGTGTTATTATTTTAGATTCTAGACTTTTCTGCAAACCTGAACCTTTCCTCAGATTTGAAGGTCTGTCTTGTCTGTTCATGGCTCCAACCTCTCTGGTTTTAAGTATCCATAGATGGGGCCATGTTGAGAATTAAATATATTGATAATAAAGAAGAAGTTGCTGGGATTTAAAAGACTACCCTTAAAAGAGCTCAGTAAACTTCCACTCTTATGGTTTAGTAAAAGGGCAGGAGATCATGAACCCACTGTTTTCCTCCATACCTTAGTCAGATGATCATGCTTACGCTCCAATTCTCGGATTTCTTGATTAAGAACCACCACCACATGCTGTGGCTGACTCCTGCATTTACTGCAGATCCCATGTTGAGTCAATTCATCACAAACTGGACAATGTAAAGTAGTAAAATACTGGGAAATTGTTCCTTTACGGCTTTCTTGCTCATTGTGGGAAGTGGTGGCAGCTTTCTGGATCTATAAGAAAAAATACATGGTAGAATACATGTGAATTATAACGTTTTTCATGCTAAGGAAATTTTAGCCATAATAGCTCATCAAATTTCACACCTCCCCAAAACACTATTTTCTGGATCTCAGCAATGTATGTCATCAGAAATGCCCTTGACTTTTTTGAACATGCTCTATATACAAAGAGGCTTGCCAGCACAAAAAAATTCTACATATCAAGGAAAGAATGAGAAACTATTTTGGTGGCTTTCCCCAGCTTAATAAGCAAGGACCAGGACAGGCACCTGGGGTACAACTACATTGATGCATTGTGAGAGGAAGGAGATATAGGAAGCAAGCAAAACAAGCTGATACATTCTACAGAAATCTGCAAAGGCAGCCAAAATTTCTGAAAAGAAGGCGGTAGGCCTCGGTTCCTGTAGATTCATGTTTGGGTATTGTAACTATTTTACAACAGGTACCCTTTTCAATTAATTAATTAATTAATTAATTAATTATATTTTTAGACCGCCCTCCCCAGTAGGCTTAGGGCTGTGTACATCATAATTAAAACATACAATAAAATATAAAACAGTAGTCATGTACTGAATAACTGGCTTCCTGTACTTACCCTTGGTAATTCATGATACCAGCTAAAAACATCTATGCCAACAAGTGACAATATTCTAGCCAATGGAGGAAGAATTTGCTTGGTGATGTAGTAAACTGCATTCAGCCTTAGGTTAGAATCTTGCAGAACCTCAATGGGTCGCTTTACTAATTGTATGAGAGGTAATCCTGGAATGCCATACACAATGA
Organism: Sphaerodactylus townsendi; assembly: GCF_021028975.2. Lineage (NCBI taxonomy): Eukaryota > Metazoa > Chordata > Lepidosauria > Squamata > Sphaerodactylidae > Sphaerodactylus > Sphaerodactylus townsendi. The sequence goes on along the minus strand of NC_059425.1, from coordinate 121,224,628 downwards.
CGTAAGGTACTCTTTCACCAACTCGTGGTTCAGACCGCCGGTCATATGCAAGCATCCTCCTATTTAGAGAGAAAAAATTAATCTTAGAATCTATTTCCTATATATGAAAGAGACAGGAAACCAAAAGGTACAATCTGCATTCAAAGATGGCTACATCTAAATACTTCCTCTATTATACAAAACCTTTTAATTCCTATGTATCCCTGCCATCCATCATTCTTGTAATCTGCATAAGTATGACATCACTTTCTCTCTCCAACAGAGGCGTTCCTTCCATTGGGCAAAGTGGGCAGCTGCTCAGGGCGCCACCTTGTGGTGGGCGACAAAATTACAGGTTCGTTTATGGGGGATTTTGTATTTTCAGTGTTTTTTCCATTTTTGGCCTGCAGGGGGCGCAGATTTTAGGCTAGCAGCACCAAAATTTCAGGGAACCTTTTGGGAAACTCTCCTGATGACATGACCCAGGTTTGGTGAGGTTTGGTTTAGGGAGTCCAAAGTTATGGACTCCCAAAGGGAGTGCCCCCATCCCCCATTGTTTCCAATGGGAGATAATAGGAGATGGGGGCTACACCTTTGAGGCTCCATAACTTTGGACCCCCTGAACCAAACTTCATCAAACCTGGGTGGTATCATCAGTAGGGTCTCACAAAGATACTCTGAAATTTTGGTGCTGCTATCTTAATAATTGCACCTTGACAACAGGCACCCCCTAAATTTCCCCAGATTATCTTTTTAAATCCACTCCAATGTTTGGTTTCTTTCTTTCTTTTATTCTCTCAATGCCTAATAAAGGTTGTTGTTGTTGTTGTTGTTGTTGTTATCATTATCATTATTATTATTATTAAATCTACCCCCTTCGGCATGAATTTAAGGGGAGAATCTGAGGTCCCCAGTTTTAACATTGAAAGGGATGCTGTTTCAGGGTAGGGGAGAATCCACCCCAAAATAGCATCACTTTCAATGTTGTTTAAACTGGGGATCCCACATTCTCCCTTTAAGGTGGATTGAAAAGGAGAATCTGGGCTCCCTAGTTTAAACACCATTGAAAATGATGCTGTTTGGGGGTGGATTCCAGCATCACTTGTTTAAGGAGCCCAGATTCTCCTTTTAAATCCACCTTAAAGGGAGAATCTGGGGTCCCCAGTTTAAATAACATTGAAAGTGATGCTGTTTCCCCTAATTGGGGGAACTGGATACAACACCATAAAATGTTTTCATAGCAGTAATAAAACATTTTGAAAGCATTTTGAAAATGTTTTTCAAAAAAATAATTTCTGCCGTGTGGCATGGCCTATTGCTGTGTTCAGATTTGTGAGTTCTATAATGTGATGGGGACTTTGAAACGACCTGGTGGAAAAAATCATTGTTTGGTCATGGTGGGGAAGGGTGGCCGCCCATGGCGGGGGGACGGGGGGAGAATCAAACTCAGGTTTTGCCCAGGGCTCCAGTTTGCCTAGGTATGCCTCTGCTCTCAAACACACACACTCAGTCACATGTGTAAGTAGGAGAAGATATTCTCTGTGTCCAGGACAAGGCAGATACTGTTCTTTTTGTTCTTCTTTATCAGTGTTAGCACAACTGATTTATGCTATGAATAGTTTTAGGGAAAAGGTCCATGGTTACACTTAGCATTACTCCTTAGGGTTGGTTTCTAGGAAACCTCTTGACCTAGGTGTGACTATCCATATACAAAACACATCAGAAGTAAATGAAATATGAATTATCCCTCATAGTAATGTATAGTCATAAAAGTGGCTATATATTACGGCACATGGATTCTTCAAAATCCTATTTTTACAATGCCCTGGAAATTCTATTAGTTATTAAATCAACAGAATTTCCCCACCATGCTGTAATTTAGAAAAAAGAATCAATGCCTGTTTGCAAAATAAATCTGAGAGCAAGGGAAAGTGCAACTGCATTGAGCCTTAGTTTTAATGAGCCCCACAGTCTCGGGCTACACATCTTGAATGTTTGTGGCATGAAACAAAAGGCGAAGCCACAACTTACCATTTCCTTGTTTCTGGAGCATGTGTGAAATTGCAAGCTATTGCCTCAAATGGAAACTTGAAAAAACCCTAGAATTATATTCTTAACACACACATGCACAGGGGAACAGTTTGCTCTTAGTGTATGGTTTATGGATGTGCAGATCACATTTCACATGTGTATTTTGTACTCTGTATTCACACCTGAATATAAAATATCTATTTTAGGGCCAAACCAGACATGAGGATGTGTGTCAGCTCTATCTATTTATGCACATACTCATAATTAAAACAGGGGATGGGAGGACTCAATTGGGCCAAGGCCAGTGGATGTGGGCAAGGGAGTTAAACACTGATGACTTCCTTTGTTGTAGCCTGGTGCTTTCAATATTTTCCCTAGTCCAACTCCTGAGCCAACGTAGACAAATAAAATACTGAAGATACCATATCACAGTGAAGAAGGGGATGGAGCAGCATTGACCTTCTTTCACCTGTACCTCCATTTTGTTAAATAGGGTTCAGATGTGAATGGGTGGGCATATATCTAAATACATATGGATATGAAAAGCATGTCTCATTTGTCCTTTTGGAATTGGTATGCAGTATGTCTGCAACAGAAAATACCACAATTTACATTGTGCTGCCAACCTATGATGACTAACAAAGACACAAATGGAAGGATCTTCCTGTTCGGTAGACCGTAAAAAGGTACAAGGTCTTTCTCACTGTTAAAGAGAACTGGCTAGTCCCCTACTCAGTCAGTAAGCCTCCAGATTTTGTTTTCCTATCTACCCCATTAGTAACAATTACTTATTTTGTGCTTATTATAACTAAAAGAGTTTGACATCCTTGAATGGATAAATCCTGCTTTAAGAGGCATTAAACTCATTCCTGAATTTACTATAGAACTCATATTATGAATATTATTTAATAGCATTCGAATCTTTCAGTGCTATTGTGTGCCTTATTACCTGGTGATTTCTAGGGCTGGAACACAGGCTCCAGGTCTGTAAGCAAAACTTCCTCTGTATTCCTTTGCAAAGATGAAGTCTTGCATGCTGGCTTTGCCTTCTAATAACTTCATGCATTGATTTTGTACAAACTGCTTGATTTGACTTATATCTCGTGTTTCAAACAATAGCTTGATAGAACGCTCAAGTATCTGAAAAACAAAGTGTTTGATAACCACTTTCTATATACAACTATTCAAAAATAACTACTTAAGGGTACAATTTCGCCCCTCTGCATCTTGCATTGTACATTTTTGCTCGGTGGAATAGGTTTCCATGTTTAGAGCTGCTACTGCAATCAATCAAGAATGATTTAAACAACAAAAAGTCTATGTTACTTTACCTTGGAAACAGCAGGGCAAGAATCTCTTCTAACAGTTTCTATGCCTTTGGCATCAAATACTGGGTCCTTCTGGTCCAGTGTTTCATACATGTAACCAACGTACCTCTTCTTGGTTTGTAGAATACATGGCAAATAAACCTGCAGGGTTACAACACCCTTGGCTTAGGCTAGGTATTATGAAGTGCAGGAAAACTAAATGATTGAATGTTCTCCTGTTCTCACATTTCAGAAAAGACTTTAAAAAATTAAAATAAGATATGCTAAACATTTCTTAGCTTTCAGCAGCACTTTTGATTTAAGACATTTAGGCCCTAAGCACAAAAGCCAGGTGATAAGCTTCTTTCTGTATGCTTGGTTGGATCGCTGACTGCTCACATCTATATACTGCATATGCATATACACTTTCTTCAGTAATTTTCTTAAATAAACGATGGACATTTCTGAAGCTATGCTCTTTTTCATAAGAGCTGACAGTGAGAGATACCTGCTTTCAAGAATATACCCATTTTTACATCTGACATGAAGTATTAATATATGAAATCTTCATATCTTAAAAAGACAACGCTTTTTACATATATTGCAAAATATGTCTATTATGTTCTCTCTGGAAACACAAAGTTAAAATGCTTTAATCAAACAACACTGTAATAATTAACACATTACAAATAAAGCATGATTTCTATAAATTCCTAAGAAAATAGATTACAAATACTTGCTCAGCCTTTTTGTGTAAAAACACAAATTCTCCTACCTTCTCAAACTTCAGTTTTACTGGCTTGGGGTTGGCAGCTGTTACAGCCTCGGCAATTTCTTGGCCAATCTTAAAAGACTGTTCCTTAGTAGCGCCTTTCAGAAGTACAAACATGCTGAAATAAAAGGCTGAACATTAGAAATCTATTTCAAAAATTTCCCAGTTACTGAAGTTACATATAGTATTTTTCTCTTATTAGGACTAAACCCAGAAACATGACCACAACTAAACCAAAACGGATATTTGACGAGTTGCCACATAAAATCATGGCAACTGGTATTTGTACCTTTTGCATGAGTGGAAGATTTGGATACAACCATGCAAAGTTTTGTGCAAGTGCAACTGCTGATGACTGAGAGTTCTTTAAGTGCCAATCCATGCTGATGTTGAAGCCCTCTTACAGCACAGTCTGGTACTATATTGGCAGCTCAAAGATCACAAGTGAAAGTGACTGTTTTCTTTAAGTGGCCATCCAGGTGGAACCACATGAATGAGAGAGACTTGTACATTCTGCTCAAATGGCAGAAAGTTCCTGAGAGTCACCCCTTCATCTGTAAAAACCAAGACTATATAACTGATAATTATAAGATGTCAAAGAATAACTTTTCAAATGTTTAAAAGCCTCATCAATTTTTAACCTGATAAATTCAGTTGTTGTCAATTCAGGCCTTCTTCCCTCAAGCACTTCTGTTGCAGGAAAAGTGAATGTTTCCATCTTTCAAAATGCAATAATTGACTAATAATGTATTTTCTTCCAAGGTGAATCTGACCCTAAACACACCTCACTGCTCCCCTGGAACAAGAATCCCCACTCTGCAATTTCCCAGCCCCCAAACAGCAAGCCCCTGGCCAGGCCCAAACCTCCTCATTCCACACCTTGCCAACCCCAAGCCTCCCCTTTCCACACTCCCCCCAAACAACACCATTCCCCCCTCTAACCACCTTACACAGCCTCATTCAGCCCCACCACCTCCACCCACCCATTACCACTTAGCAGACTCTTGCGACCACACAATCATCACCAGGTGACTGGTTGGGAGAGGAGGGGTGGGTGAGGCACCAGTAAATCAGGCCCCCCACCTCTCTTCCCAAGACCTGTGGGCCTCAGGAAGTGAACTGGCTGGAGACGCAACCCTGATTCTGTGTGCTAAACTCAGCACACAGGATTGGGCCCCACAAACAGCTTGCCAACCTCCAGGTGGGGCCTGGAGATCTGAACTTACAACTGACCTCTACACCACTGAACCCACTTCCCCTGGAGAAGATGGCTGCTTTGGAGGGTGGACTGTATGGCTTGGTTGTTGTTGGGCAAAGCTAGATTTCTCCCTCTCATTTCCCCCCAAAAACATTACATTCACAGCTTGCCAACCTCCAAGTGGGGCCTGGAGATCTGAATTTGCAATTGATTTCCAGACCACAGAACCCACTGTCTAGAGTCCATTGTATTGTTCAGCACACTGAGGAAGGGAGGGGAGCAAAAAACTTGATCTTGAACTTCTTGCCCATCCAACTTCCCAGTCCTGGTAATTTCTACATTTCTAATGAAACCCTTGGGGTTAAAGAAACAGATACTGATTTGAACATACTGCCATTTAAGAAGCCTCCCAAATGAAAGTTTGTTTTTTAATTACCTGTCTGTGTCCCCATACACAACTCGTGCTCCCCATTTTTTGGTATCATTCACCAGTTTTATTGCTCGCTCTAATGTTTCTCTGGCTTTGTGCACAATACTGTCAGCAATCTGTAAATTAAAGATTGAAAATAATGTTTACAAGAATTATCTTTCTGGATCATGGACCTACTGTGAGAAAGGCAGGATAGAAATAACAGATAAGTGTATGATATTCAATCAATCCACAGAACTGTATGTATACGTCTCACTATTAGATCTATCAAAAGCAATGGAGTATGTTTATCCCAATGTTTATCAAAGGAGCTCATGGTCCTTCCCTCCTCCATTTTACCATTACAAACCTGTGAAGTAGGTTATGCCTAAATTGACTCAGTAAATTTCATGACTCAATATAGTTTTGAATCTGGTCCTAGTCCAACACTGTAACCCCTGCATATCACACTAGCTTTCCCTTCTATTTATTTTATTTAAAACATTTTAATGCTTCTATTCCACCTGAACACTGTCCACAAGGTGGCAAACATAAACATAATTTTAAATTTTGAGCAATTAAAAATGCATCTAAAATTATAAAGTCATTTGATTAAAAACACAGAAACAACACCAGAAGAAGGACCAGTATACCAGACAAATAAAATAAAAGGCTTTGCCTGCTGATGAATAATATCAAGAGAGAGAAAAACAAAGTCTACCTATGGCGCCACAACTAAGAGGGCCCTTTGTTGGGCTGCCACATGTCAAGCTTCAGATGGTAGGGGAAACTGAAGCAGGGCCTCTGGAGTGTACCATTAGGAGAGAAGGCAATCCTTAAGGTATATTAGGCCCAGGCTGTACAAAGCTTTAAAGATCAATACCAGCGCATTGCATTGAGCTGGAAGCAAACGGAAGCCAGTGAAAACAGAACAAGATGGGAGTGATATAGTCCCTATGCCCCATTCCAGTCATTCTGGCTGTAGAAATCTTACAGTCTTCAAGGGTAACCCCATATAAAACACACTGCATTAATCTAATCTAGACGTTGCCAGGGATGCTCTACAGTGGCAGGAGCTTTTCTGGCCAGGAAGAAGTGCAGCTGCCTTACCTCCTGAGGTCAGTGAAAAGGTCCCCTGGCCATTATTGCCATCTGTTTAACCAACAGAATGCCTGGGTCCAGAAGCGCCCCAAGCTAAGAAATTGCTATTTTAAGGGGAGGTGCAACCCCACCCAGATCAGGCAATAATCCATTTCCTGGGTCAGACCCTCCCCCATCAGTAGCACATCCATTTTGTCAGGATTAAGTTTCAGTCTGTTAACCTTCATCCATTTCAAAACTGCACCCAGACAGCCGTTTAAAATTTCCACAGCCTCCCTGGGACCTTCTGGTAACATGAGACAGAGCTGAGAATCATTTTGCCAGGATGGCAGCCATGGGGGTTGGGCTGCCAGGGGATCTGCGGTTTTCAGCTATGCAATGCTTTTGATGCCTGTCTTTTCTATAGCTGTCTTATCAGCCAACTGTAACCTTGACGGTCTGAAGAACAGCTTCAGAGAAAGTTTCAATGAACGTTTCACACATAGGGGGAGCAGGGCATTCTATATTACTAATGATCTGAGAGCTTGAGCTTCAGAACAGGCTTTTGTTTCTTTCCTGGAACTTGCAATAAAGGTTTGAACCTTCCTAAGTTTGACTGGTTCATTGTCAATGCAGGGGAGTCCTGACACATTTGCATATAGGTGACAACTCAGCCCAAATTTCTGGATGGCCTCTCCATGCAATTTTATAGAGCCAGCGTGGGGTAGTGGTTAAGAGCAGGTAGATTCTAGTCTGGAGAACTGGGTTTGACTCTCCACTCCTCCACCTGAGTGGCAGAGGCTTTTCTGGTGAACCACATATGTCTCCGCACTCCTACATTCCTGCTGGCTGACCTTGGGCTAGTCGCAGTTCTTCGGAACTCTCTCAGCCCCACCTACCTCACAAGGTGTCTGTTGTGGGGAAAGGAAGGGAAAGGAGATTGTAAGCCACTTTGAATCTCCTTACAGGAGGGGAAGGTGGGATATAAATCTAAACTCTTCTTCTTCTTTACATGAGTGTTAAAAAAGCACGCAGGATGAAATGGATTTTTAGGGAAATCAGTAGGCAAAAGGTGAAGGGACAGAGCAGCAGTCTCTGAGCAGTGCAGTCTGAAACAAACCTTCAAGGCAGAACCAAAACGACCCCTGTAGAGAACGCCTTGGCAACACTGGCACTGTAGAGCATCTCTTGGCAACATCTAGGTTAGATTAATGCAGTGTGTTTTATATGGGGCTACCCTTGAAGACTGTAAGATTACTACAGCCAGAGTGACTGGAATGGGTCATAGGGACCATATCAAGGCAAGAACAGTGCCCCCAGTCTCAAAAAGTAATCCAGAAGGATTTCATGATGGATGGTATTGAAACCCACTGAGAGATCCAGGAGAATTAACAGATTGCACACCCCTCTCCTTCTCCTAGAGCAAGTCATCCACCTGGTGATCAAGGCCACTTCAGTTTCATAACCACGCCTGAAACCAGACTGGAATGGTTCTAACAATTTGCCTTATTTAGTAATCTCTAAAGATGGCCACAAATTGCAGGCACTCCCACAACCACAACCATTCCTCCCCACATAAACTAATTCTGACACTCAGAATAAGTTCAAAGGAAGGAAGGAAGGAGGGAGGGAGGAAGGAATACTTAAATTAAATGAATGGAAATAATTGTAAAGAAAGTATTTTCAACCAATTAACATATAGGAGGAGTATTAAGGAAAATGGGATGAATATAAAGGAAAATGATAAACTTTGATAAAGAAATCACACAACAAAAGCAGCACCTGTTAGGAAGAATATTCATTAAAATATGATACTGAAACAGAACAAGTGAAACAAACATCAATCTTTAACTAAAATGTCCTCATCAGAACACTATGAAAGGGATTGTTATTCCTGGTTAACATGTCTGAAAATTAGCAATTGTCTAATATTTAAATTGCGTTCTTTCTTTTCCCTAAATATTAGCAGTTGAATCACTCACCTCTATGCATGGCATCCTACCAGAAAAATTGGCAGAAGTATAACCATAGGTGACATTAGCTATAAGTTTAAGACCAAGCTGCCGTGCCTCAAGCATTCGAGTGATGGCTTTGTCATGCTTGTAAGTTTTCATTGACTGCTTCACCATTATTCGAGTCTTCAGAATTTCTTCTAGCATTCTTGGCAATATACCCTTTCTTACAGAAGGCTGTCACCAAAACAAGGACAAAAACCGTAGATATCACTCAAAATTGTTCTAGAGAGCGTCTCAAATGTTACCTTTCTTCAATTCCATGTGCTGTAGCTGCTTGTTGGCATCAACACACATGCTCCTGTGTCTTCCCTCGTTCCAACTGGCTGCTAAGATTGGGACCCCTGAGAACATGAGCAATTTTTCCTGTTCTTGCTGTCGCACGGCTTCATAATTGTATCATGTAAATTTAACTATGATGCAGCATCACACAACCAATTCACAGTAAAGGCAACAAATATTATCTTCACTCACAATAGGGGTCAGGCAAGAGAGATGCCATGCGTGTACCATGTGCGACTGCTGTAAACTGGGCTGTAAAGTGAGGGGGCTGTTCCAGTTCAGCCTTAAATTAAATATCACAACCACATGTTGCAAGGTTAAAAGTAGTCTGAAAGCTTCAAGTGGTCGGGGATGTGGCCGCTCAACTGTTGCAAGGATCTGGCTGCATTATATTAATATCAGTTCTACTAGTTAACAGATTATTTCCACGTATAATTTAAAGAGCCACTTTAATAAAAAGATATAGCCTACATCTAAGATATTTCACAGGAGCACCTTTCAATGCTACCTTCAATTTATTATCAGTAGTGTTTTAAAGTTTTTGAATTGTAATAAATATGAATGTAATGAGAACAAATAGGGAAAAGCAACAAACCACAGTGAATATCATACCGTTGTCAATGCAACATAACAATTCTAAATAAAATGGCTACCTTGACAAAAGCAATTCCACTAGGTGATACTGTGATATCTTGCTGAAGCTGATACAGTAATTCTGGAGTTATTCTCAGAGATGTGCAGCCAAATTTAAATTCCTCGTAACTACAAAATAAGAGAAAAAGGAATAAATGCAGAGTAGAATACAAACCAATGACTGATGCTATTCTACAGTAACATAGATCATACTGCTCTTCATTCCATATATTGTTCAGGGAAACTATGGCTCTGTTTTTACACTCCCACCCCCAATTTTTACTTTCTCTGCATCACTCCCTCAGCCCAGCTGCACTGCTTAACAGAACACATAGAGGATCCTGAAGCCACCCTGGAGTCTCATTCTCCTTTCCACTGCCCCCTATAAAACTGAAACACTTATTTGGCAAACCACAGACAGATGTTTTGTTCAAATCACAATTTTTTTTGTTTAAATCACAAATTTGTTCTCTGCCTTCTAAACTCAAACGTAAGCTGTAGAATCCTGGTTTGGGAAACAGAATAAACCAATTTGAAGTTCAGACAAAATGACGAACTATGACTTCTGTAGAACAACCTAGCTTCCCTGCCATACATTTGGTAAGGGAGGAAAGGGTTAATACCTGGTGAGTTCAAAAATCCCCCAGGTTCATTCCCATAACAACCTGTTTGTCCTAACAAGTGAATCCTGTCATTCTTTCTCATACTCCAGATCCAATCTCAGAGACCTCATTGTGGGGCTGTCCATGCTGTCTATCATTTCTCTTTCTGGCTTGCCTGTCTCACCTCTCTTTTTTCTCCATTTATTAGTTCTGTCAGAGTTTTGTTTGTCCTGTCAGATCTATTCTCCTCCACATAGATAGATTATGGCTTCTGCAACTTTGTGTCAAGGTTTAAATTATTAATACTTACTTTCCCAAGTTTTCAACATGCCCCAAGCACGTGGAATAACAGTAGTTGTATGCTATTACAATAGATGGATACAAAGACTGGAAGTCTAGCACGAGGACAGCATTACTGTAGAAACGAGACTCTGGCTCCATTATTAGAGGAATACATTGTGGGGCTTTCATTTGAGCCCGTTGCTGGATACTAGGAGTCACTGCTATATAATTCATTGGTTTAACAATGCGTAACATCATTGACTCCACCCGATACTACAAAAGAAAACAAAAATATGTAAGAACTACTGGCCAAAGCTAAATGTTACTTGTATTTTTCAGATATTGTACTGAAAGTCCTATATATGTAATAATTGTTATTCAATCAGTAGTTCAGCCGTTTTCTAATATGAAAGACAGCTAGAAAGAGCAGTTGCCTGTTATAGCGCTGTTCCTTCAAATGTGGATCTTGACTATAGCCCAAAAGAAAGGGCACAAACCCGACAGGTTAGACACTTTTAAACAGGTTAGACTCAAATTTACCAAACCTCCTCTTAAAGCAAAAAGAATCACTTAAGATAAGTTGACTATTCAAAAGATAAAAGTAGAATTTACCTGTGATCCTCTTGTTAACACATGCAAGAACTGAATGCCAAACAACCTTGCCATTTCACTTGTTCTGCCAATCAAATCCAGATGATCTATCAGTTGGAGATTACCACGAGTACGGCTAATGTAATAATCAACCATTTTCCACCTTTAAATGTGAAGGGGAAAAAACTTTCAGTGTCTGAAATCAAGAGTCTCAACCAAAATAAACGTTTCATGTTTGTTTCTCTACAAATTTCATTTTCATTTCACCTACTGGACTTGTACCCCGCTCTCCCCCGCAGGACTCAGAGCGGTTAACAACCAACAAAACAGAATAACAGACCAATTAATATAAACAGCAAACAGCAAATATGAACAATAAATAAATATGAACAGCAACAACCCCAAAAGTCCCAGTTATCAATCATCAAACATAAAAAAAAATTCTTTTCAAAAAGGACTGAATTGTGGCACACAACTGATGTCAGTTCTACTAGTATTTTAAGAAAGACTTCTAGCTTAAGTGGTAACAATTTCAGATACTGTCATTTCAGTAGCAAAAGTCTGTGAGGTCAACATGCATTTTCTGCCTGGATTCTAGTTCTAGTCTTTCTTGAGGTGGCAGGTTGTTGTATTGTTCCCAATTTTCTTGACCACTTTTGAAATAAGGAATATGCTGCCACAACAAGCAGGACTTTGGACCTGCTGAAGAATATCTCAATATTTCCATTGAGCTAGAGATACAAATGTTAATTGCAGGGGTTTTGAAGTAATGAACCATAAGGTCAAGGTTGTTTTTGTTGAGTGACACTGAGCAGGTGGCCTCTATCCCCTCAACCTGGATCATTAGAGTTCTCTTCTGAATAGTATTTGCTCTCTCAGCTTAAGAGGGTGGCCAAATAAATAATTATATATACTGATTTTTCTGGTATCATGAATGCATGGCGATAGAAGTGGGTGTGGTCCTCATATTTTTAACTAGGGGTCCTTGAAGGGTAGAGACTTTTGATTCCAAATTATCTTGATTAAAGACCCCAGTCTAGATTCCATTTTGGAGACTGAATAGCCTCGTGTACCACTGAATACAGTTACTCCAAATGTTGTATGAAGTGGGCTCTTGGAAAGGATTCTTCCAGTCCATCAGGAAAAACAGGGGTGGGATTCAAAAATTTTAGTAACAGGTTCTGATGGTGGTGGGATTCAAACAGTGGCATAGCGCCAATGGGACTGGGCGGGGCACGACGGGGGCATGGCCAGGCATTCCGGGGATGGGGCATTCCTGGGCAGGGGTGTGGCAAGGACACAGGGTGCGTGCCCCCCAGGGGCAGTTCCCCTTCGCCCCGCCTCTAAATTCAAAAAATGACTGTTTAAAGTATTAAAAAAGCAATATACCGAAAGGTAGTGTATTATTTCTTTTTCATATAGTTATACTGATTGATTTTAAATAATAACATAAGAAGAGAAACCAAAAACTGTTTACAATTGTTAACATATTACAAACATATCTAATTGTCTATTTCTATCAAGCCCCCAACTAAAACATCCTATACTGCCTCCCTCCTTCCCATATTTTCCTCCCTCCCTACTTTCTACTTTCCCTTCAGATTCCTATAACTACTTTATCTATTCCACTTGAAAGAAAACTAACAGAGGGAGAAATCCAAAATCCTTAATCTAAAAGAGTAGTTTAAACTCCTCTCTTTCCAATATAAATTTCAAGGGAAAAAAAGAAAATGAAAAATATTTACCTATAATACTTTCCCAACCTTTATACCAATGAACAAAAAAATAAAAATTACTCTATATTGTATTATTTCATACAGTTCATACACACGTGGGGGGGTGCCATGGGGGACACAGGGGGCCCTGGGGGCGATTTTGCATCCCCCACTTGACAAGATTTGTTGTACCCAGGGACAGAGATTACCCCCTTGTCCCTAGTGGAGTTAATCATTAATAACCGGTTCTCCGAACTGAGAAAATTTTAGTAACCGATTCTACCGAATTGGTGCAAATAGGATGCATCCCACCTCTGAGGAAAAACCAACTGAAACAGTCTAATGATGGAGAATTCTACAACATTCTGTGGTGCAGTCTCTGGAGATTTTATCAACTGATATCTTGGATGATAATGTCCACTCTTGAAAGAACTGACTGTCTCCCCTCTTCTTGGATGTGTTGAGAAGAAACTGGTCCCACATCATTGCATTTGTTCTGAGGGTAATGGCATTGCTGACAGAAGATGTGTCTTGGATCATCTTGTCCACTTTAGGCTAATAGTATCTTTGATACAGTTTGAAATGAGAAGGGTGATTTGGTTGGGAACTAAATCTGTGAAGGCTCAGTATTTCAGATGTTATCCAGAAAGGATACAACTAGAATCTGGAATAGCCAAATGCAGAGACCTTTTCTTTGTGCTTGGTCTACGAAGGACTTATGTTATTTACTACATTTATATCCCACTTCTCCAGTTATCTGCTTATGCCCGGGTCACAGGACAGAGCTACAGTGTACATACACCTTATACACAGGGAACATGCTTTGCATATTCTGTGAAAAGAGGTACAGCTTGTGAATGGATAAGTTTACCACTCCTAAGAGTTAATCTTTAATCAAGCCAATTCCATCCATTCACTCTGTAACAACTGTTCAAAAGCAATACTTGAAAAGCATGTCTATTTCCTGGGCTGCTAATGTATCTCCGATGTAGAACAGCTGCATAGGTAGTCTTGGTGTGATTTTTGTTGTTGTCAAGTCTCAGATGACATACAGCCACCCCGGTAGGGTTTTCAAGGCAGAGATGGTTTGCCACATCACAATCCTCTTTGAAATCTCCCCTCCAAATACTAGCCAGGGCCAACCCTGCTTTAGCTTCTGAGATCTCGGGAGATCAGGCTAGACTGGGATTGTCTACGGCATTTTTTTCGGGGCGGGGGTGGGTGGGGAGAAATACCCAGGGCTTAAAAACCAATATCCCATTCAGCTTTCCAGGGAGAAAAGCTTCGTGCAGTGCTGCTTGCACAATATCTTGTGCAACCCTTAGTACTTCTCTCCCTATATATTACAGAGGCTAGAAATTGGTTGGACAAGACCTTGTGTAAGCAGAAATGCATGTGGGAAAGAAGTATGGCTGACCTAGTGCAAGTGGCTACCATGACAATTTTTCTTGCGTTTCCACTTGCACAAGATTTTTAACTGCCACTGGGAATTCTCCACTAGGTCTAACTCATAATCTGCTTTCTAATAGCCTGAGAGCAATTGCAGTTTCATGGATTAGGAAGAACCAGAATAAGGAGAGCACATGCTTAGTCCTTGAAGGTTCACGCCAAAACAGATCTATTAGTCTTGTGACACCTGAAGGACTCCTACTGGTTTTTGGAGGACATTGCAGGAACAACTGTTGCTCGCCCCCTCCCCGCCACCTTTCCTCAGAGAACAGCAGTGAGGGGGTTGGGTAGTTAGGACAAGCAGAACAGCATGGAAAAGAACAAGCAGGCAGCCAAGCAGAGTGGGAGGAGGAGGTGGGTAAGCAAGACTGCACCATCTACATGAGTTTCTCAAAGGTGCTGGGGCAGGAAGCAGGAGCCTGAGGGCAGCAAGGTGAACAAGTGAAGTAAGGATAGGATCCCCACCTAACAAATAAACAACTGAGTTCCTCCCTTGTTTATAATGTCTCAAGTGACTGGCCTGAGAAATTCAGTATGAAGATTGATTATGTATCTGGAACTTACAGAATACCTTACTCTTACTTTTGGGACCACTTTTTGTTTTAAAATCTTGCTTATTAAATTGTTGTTCCTGTTAATACACAGACTGGATGTTAAAGCAGAAACATACTTTAAAATACTTATAACTTCTAATTACCTATAGATGTCTGACTTGTTGTCAAACCAATCAGACAGAATGCGAGTGGTAAACAGTGGAAAGCGTTGGTGAAGTACATGAAAGCCCACATTTTCAAAGGTATAATTAGTTAGAGTCACCTGGAATGAGAGCAGACGTGATTAATTGTGTAATAAGACCTTGCCATAAGTATAAGATTTTGACATCTTTTTAGTAAGACAAAAAGAACAGCTGCATAGAATTGTAGGTCACAGTCCCCACTGCAGATGAGCTGCTTTGCATATGATGTGGGGCTCTGGTCTATTGTCATAAACGGGTTTACATTTTTAATGGTACAATCCTATACATAATTACTGCGGCCTAAGCCCACTGAAATCAGCTGACTCAAACTGAAGTAACTCTAACAAGATAGCTCTGTAAGGTACCACCACTACAACAGAAATGTGTAAATAATTAATTTTTGCTAATGAAAACTGAAGTTATGGCAGCAGATTGCACGTACTAGTTTTGGTAAGGAAACAGAGAAAAGTTGGTTGAATGAAATACGATAAAGAATAGAAAAACACACTTTTAAAAATGAAAGACTATGATTTTTCAAAACACTTAAGAAGAATTAACATTTCCTATAGTGACAGAATCTGACTAAAGAAAGGTGATAGAAAACTTTTTCTTTTATTACTGAAAGTATGATAAGAAAGATCTAAGATTTTTGTCAGAATATGGTAAGTGAAACTAGTATACTATTAGAAATCAATTTCAACACTATCTTCAATATAATTTTGCCAGACTGTACCTCATTTCTCATAATTCTCCAGATATTTAAGATAACCCGTCCAACCACGTTTATTTCACTCATTGTTTCATACCCATATTCATCTTGCTCTGCAGTAAATCTATTTTCTTTTTTGTCATCTAAAACATTAAAAGAATATTTTAATAACTCAATCAGCATTACTGCAAAACTGAAAATAAGATTAATTAAAAAAAACACAGTCATGCCAGGATATGGCCTGAAGGTACATAATCCAGCAACTGTGCTGAAGCTAAGCAAGTCTGGTCACCCAAAGTGTTTTGGACAAAAGAGGGCTTTGCAGGTAGCCAGGGGATTTTTATTTTTTTCTGCTTCCCCCAATCACTGAGAGCTGTCTGGAGGCGGTATGGCAACAGCGCCATCCCCGGCCACCTCTGGCTTTAGATGAGGCTGTCTGTGTCATTGAGCCAGAGCACTCAGCTGTATACAGCAAGAGAGGAAGGACGGGAAGTCTGACTCTCAAGTATTACACATGACCCAGTTTAAAAAATAGTATATTTTCTTTAATTAATGAAATAGGGGACAGAGCTCCTTATTCGTACCAGGTCCACAGAAATTATATTTCATCCCCTGCTAACTCTATGCTGTAATCACATTTGCAGACTTTTCCATTCTTGTCTATGCATGCCAAAAAGTCACTGCTTAACTTACCTGGGAACAAACATGTTACTATAATATCAGATAAATTCAAGTTATTTGAATTTTTGTACTCTTTGCTCATACAACATTCATTAGTACATAAATGTTTCAAAGCTTCAGAATACTTCTAAGTTTAAATTTTCTTTAAACAGTGATTATGAGTACTTCCTTATCTCATAATGCATTATGGATACATTTTTCAATCAGGATTCTTTAAATTTCCAAGTTTCTGGATTTAGATCTAAAATGTTTTAGATCTCTGAAGATTAACAAGCTGATGAGTTATGGATCAGCTTTAAAACTAACAAAACTAAATAGATTAAAACACAGAGCCTTAATGTGAACAATGAACAGGTAGCCTCGTTTGTCCACATACACATTAAAAAACACGAAGGATTTTTATTAAAGGCTCAATGAGCTGGAGAGGAAATCTGGACTACTGGATACACTATGTACCACTGGATAAAGTAAAAACAAACGTGAACATTAGTTTCAGAATAATCAATGAAAGCAAAGTAAATTAATATCAACAGGTATGAATGAACTTTTCAGGACATGTTGTTGATCACCACAGAAAGCCACAAATAATGAGTAAGGAATGAAGACAAACTCATATAGGGATGATGTAAGGCTACATTTTTGGTTTCCTCCAAATAGTAGCATACTGATAACAGATCTTTATTGAATTGCTCTGTCATCTTGACAGCTGCTGTTGCTCCAGCAGCATACAGGTATCATGGTGCTCCTAGGATACCTCTCCTCTGTTAGAGATGATTTACCAACCAGGAATGAACTTCAAAGATTGCAGCCATTTTCCAGGGGAACTTTAAAAGGCAGCGGAATACAACAGTAAAGTATGTATGTATAAGATTTATTTCAGTGTTGGGGGATGCACTTAAAGTGACTGGACAGACAGGGGAAAGGGAAGGAACAGAAATACTTGATTTCCATTACACTCTCCCTGAGGTTCATGTATTGTGGCTAGGCTCTATAAGGACAAGTTTTCCTTAACCATTGAAGCAATGTCCATTGCAACCAGTGCTCCATTTGTTCCTTTGTGTTAGCAGCTGTTAATCCCTCTGTTTGAATGGGTGTGAAACAGCAACAGGGGCAGAAGCTAGCCATGGAGTGCATCCCCCAACACTCCATGGCTAGCTTCTGCCCCTGTTGCTGTTTCACACCTATTCAAACAGAGAAATTAACAGCTGCTAACACAAAGGAACAAATGGTAAAGATCCCTGATCAGTCTTGATCAAACTGATGAACAGAAGCAGTGTACATGGCTGTCTGAAAAGCATCCATTTTGAAAAAGGAGTTGAGTGGAGCAGGAATCAGGATATTATGTTTCCATATAACTTTACGTAGTTATACTTTCTCACAATTGTTAAGAAGGACAGAGCACTGAAGACACACACCTGGAACACGAGAGATCATCTGGCATAAATCAACACCTAGAGCAGCAGCCCTCTGCAAGAGGTATCCCCAAGAATGCATTTGAACTTCATAGCCTAATAAAATATCCGGATCATACCTAAAAACAGAAAAGATATTTTGTTCATAGAATGAAGTGCTCTAATCTATATATTTTAGTGAGTTTGAATTCTGCACATCAAGATAAATTTCAACTGCTGGTTTCAACCCCAGAAGAATTAATCACACAAACTGATCTAGATAATGCAATAGGTACTTAGCAACCAAACAGCTCAGAGTTGGAGCATATGAAAAATATGACAAGGGAGGTGGACACAATGAGTTCAGCCATCCAATAGCACAAGTGAAACTTCCTTCAACTTCCACATACATGGAAACATCCATACACGTTTG
Source organism: Sphaerodactylus townsendi (assembly GCF_021028975.2). Taxonomy (NCBI): domain Eukaryota; kingdom Metazoa; phylum Chordata; class Lepidosauria; order Squamata; family Sphaerodactylidae; genus Sphaerodactylus; species Sphaerodactylus townsendi. The sequence goes on along the minus strand of NC_059425.1, from coordinate 121,206,336 downwards.
AGTGTGACATTCGCATCTGTGCATACAACATAGATATCTATGTATCTGTGTCCAACTCCCCCCATAACTCACTTTACTGGCACAAATGCTTGCAAATTTTTAAATATACAAGCATTTGACTATAGATAGCAAATCAATCAAAGGGTCATGATGGAAGGCTTGGAGAAGACTAGTCTTTCCCCAGTGCTTTGCTTCAGAAGCAAAGAAGGAACATTCCTCATTGCTGATCGTGTATTAGGGACTAGGATCAGAAGACGCATGCACCTTAGATCACAAATATAAGGAATGTTTCAGAAAAAGAGAAAACGATTCAGAAAAAAACTTTATGGTAAGATTCATTTATTTCATAATGGATTCAATAAACAAATACACACACAAAATATGCCAAAGTATTTCTATGCTTGTCCAATATTTTCTTCTTGACATTCTAGGAAACTGACTGGTATGCAGGTCACTGCTTCTAGGTGCAGGAAAAAGTTTTGTCCTGGTGGGACAGATTTAAAGTGTCCCCTATAAAAACTGAGTAACTCTTACAGATATAATTAATACAAGTTTCCTTAAATTTCCTTACCTTCCATAAATATTGTGAAAAATGTTCATTACCAAGCCCTCAAATATGTATATATCATTTTAAGCATGCATTCATCATTTTGTCATGTCTTCAACCAATCAGGCAAAGCAGGACACAAATATGGGTATATAATTTTAAAAGATATAATGTACATTCAACATTCTGCTGATTTCAAGCAAGCAGAAAATCCAAAATCATTATTATTCACACTTTACAGATAGACCATTGATGGGATGAGAACAAGTGTTTTCTTCAGTATTCCTTGGTCTTGTTCATAGGCAACACTGGCTCAAACACAACCACCTGGTTAACGTACAAGTTTGTTACCTGGGCTCATTTATATTAAGAAGATTTTAAACATTATTTTGTTTATTTAGAAAACTTCTGCGCCAGCCTTGATTTCACCAAAATAGCAGCCCGGTGACTTTGCTGAATTTTCTAAGCGGAAGGCATCCTTTGTACAGAAAAATATGCATTCATGCAAGTCCACACTAGCAGTTTGATGTGCAACACAGACACAGAGTTATCATTTCATTGAGAATAAGTTCTAAATCATATACATGAATAGGAAAAGAACATATATAATTTCATCATGCAACAGAAGGCAGCATTTCTGCTGTGTATTCTGCAACGAAAACATAATGCATATCAACTTTTAGTTTGAATCAAGTTTGATTTTAAAATAGTAGCTTGAAAATATAAAATATCTATGTTAGGACTTACTTACAAGTATTAGGTTTTCATACAGTAAAAGACCCAGTGGACCAGTATAACCAAAGCAGGCAAAAAGCCAACCACCCAACCTTGCAAGTTTTCATGAGAGAAAGGGGAGCAAGATTATCTCTTGCAAGGAAGTAGGCAGTGCCTCCCAGTCTAGCCCTTGCCAATTCTTTCAAGTGAAACTGACTCTCTTGCTGGATGATTTGGACCACTGGAGGTGAACAAGGAGAGAGACCACTCTGAGTCACATCTCATTCAGATAGATTGTGCACACAAAGCAAGGGGATGTCCCAGGTTATCAGAATTGAAATTTTGGTCCAAATTACTTCTGGAAAATGTGCTAACAGACATACCAAGCCATACTCAAGAAAGTTATCATCAGTAATATCCATAGGAATATCTAAAAATGTCCATCAGTAATTTATGCCATTGGTTAACCCACTGATTAGATATCCAGTTATTGAACTATGTTCCTGCATTTTATTGCTGAGATATTTTAGGTGGCAAACAAATTATCAATCTGCATCAGACACATTGTTTATAGGACAATCCCCCTCACCCCAAGCCCTGTATTCCTTTGTCTTTGAAATGGAATATCATTCAGGAACTTCACTGGTCTTAAAAACAATCACAATTGCCTCTGTCCAAAGCGCTGGTACTTCACCTGTTTTGTTAATGGAAGTAAATACAGCTGCGAGGACAGGGGCCCACCAGTCCATAAAGGTAATAAACAATTTGTGTGGGAGGGAATCAGGGCCTGGAGATTTATTGCTTTTGAGTTAGCTATAAGCTCCTTAACCTCTTGGTCAGTAACTGGGGCCATTCAGGATACTTTCCAATTTGAGGGGGGCTGTAAAGATTTGGAGCATGGGGGTGTTGTTAAAAGTTCAGAGAAGTATTGGAACCAGGTGTGGTTATGAATAAGTGCAGGGCTCATGCGGAATGGACGGAAATTGCTGGATGTTAAACTCCAAAATTTTGTGGAGTCATTTTGGGAGATTACTAAGAAGAGAGCCTCCCAATGCATCTTGATAGCCTTTGCCCTATTTTCTTTAATTTGGACCTGCAGCTGTTCTCAAACAGAGAAGTATTCCTGTAATAGGTCATTACAGCCTGTTTTCCTAAGCCTGGCATATGTACTACGAAGGGTCCGTTTAAGTTGATGTCAAATTACATCACAAAGGTTATTTAAATATGGAAGATGACCTAACTACATGATTTGCTGGAAATTCTATGTAAGTTTATTTATTAAACTTGTAAACCGCCCTCCCCTGAAGGGCTCAGGGTGATGAAAAACTGAATAAAACAATAAAATCCTTAAAAAAATGCATACAATAATAAAACCAGAATAAAACCATACTCAGGATAAGATACCATAAAATGGGAGCAATACTGTAACAGATGGCAACATTAAAAAAAACCCTACCTTCCTTTGGGCCCACGAGAGGCCTGGATGGAATGGGGCTTACAACAATCACAGGGCATCACTATTTGCCTCATTGTGAAGCTGTACTACAAACAATACTCTTCTGGATCCATTTCTGGTCTACAGAACTCCCAGAGGTGAAGTACATAATTGCCTTTACCCAGGGTTTTCTTCAGTCAGTAGTCTCACAAATAAAATGTAGGTAATAAATCTGTGATAAAGACAGGCACCAAGAGACATTCTGGATTTTGCATGGTGTCATCTTTGTGAAGGCCAAATAACCTCCTAATTGAATCTTGAAAAACTTTACTTGGAAGAAAATTCCACCAATTATAGAGAAAATGATGGTACAGAATATGGCCTAACATAGCCCTTTTAGTCACTAACATGAAAACGTTAACTAAGCTGCTCTTCATAAGAATTCTTCGCTCTATTCATTGATCAGTAGCAGCAGAAACTATCAGTTTTCAAAAGAAGAAGAGTTTGGATTTATACCCACTTTTCTTTCCTGTAAAGAGTCTCAAAGCAGCTTACAAACTCCCTCCCTTCCTCTCCCCATAACAGATACCTCATGAGGTAGGTGGGGCTGATAGAGGTCCATGAATAGCCCAATGTCACCCAGCAGACTTCATTTGTAGGAGCAGAGAAACAAATCCAGCTTACCAGATAAGAGTCTGCCGCTCATGTGGAGAAGTAGGGAATCAAACCTGGTTACTCAGATTAGAGGCCACTGCTCTTAACCACAATACTACATTGGTTACTTAGAATTTTAAATCTTAAATTTCTGAATACCACATTTTATTTCAGTTTTTAAAAATGGATATTGCTCTAAAATTATCGTTGTTTGTGAAAATTAACTGAGAATGAAAAAAGATTAATTTCACTGTTAATCAGATGAGTGGACAAAACTGATGTTTCCTGCCAATTTCTGTAGAGGGGTTATAAACTTCCCAGTTCAGAGTTAAAAATGTCCTGATTATAATATTTATAGGAACAAATTGTACTCCAGTAATTGTACAGACATTACAAGCAGATGCCTAGCAACTCATCATATATCAAACCAGTTGTTGATTACTTTCTTCAATAAAGAAATTTCTTCTTCAATAAAGAAATTGAAGAAATTTCTTCTTCAATGAAGAAATTTCTTTCTTCAATAAAGAGCCCTTCGGGGATGGGGCGGTATAAAAGCTTAATAAATAAATAAATAAATAAATAAATTTTACCATAAGAATATAAGAACTTCTAAAAAGCCCTGCTAGATCAGACCAAGGCTCATCTACTCCAGCAGTCTGTTCATATAGTGGACAACCAAGTGCCTCCAGGAATCCACAAACTAGATTACTGCAGCAGCGTTATTCTGCCTATGTTCCATAGCATCCAACATAATAGGCATGCTCCTCTGATACTGGAAAGAATGGATATACATCACAACTAGTATCCGTTTTGACTAACAGCCATGGATAGTCCTATCCTCCATGAACATGTTCACTTCCATCTTAAAAGCCTTCCAAGTTGGCAGCCATGACCACATTCTGGGCCAGGGAGTTTGACAATTTAACAATGCATCGTTTAAATAAATACTTCCTTTAGTCTGTTTTGAATTTTTCACCCTTCAGAAGATGACCCCACATTATAGTATTATAAGGGAGAAAAGTTTTTCCCTGTTCACTATCTCCTCACCATGCATAATTATAAAGACGTCTGTCCTGTCTCCCCATACCCATCTTTTTTCAAAGCTAAGCAGCTTTAAGCATTTTAACCGACAGTTGTTCAAGCAGCCCCCTGATCATGTTGATTGCTCTTTTCTGTACCTTCTCAAGCTCTGCAACATCCTTTCTTAGGTATGATGACCAGAGCTGCACACAGTATTCCATGTGTGGTCTCACCACTGATTTGTATAAGGACAGTATGACAGAAGCAATTTTATTCTCTATTCTTTGTCTAATCATGGCCAGAATGGAATATGCCTTTTTCACACCAACTCAGACTTGGTTGACATCATGTTTAAACTTGCTACTTTCCTCATCCAATGAAACCTTCAGCAGTCCAGTCTTCTGTGGTGATCTTCAGAAATAAAAAAAAATTGCAGCATGCTATTGTTCAGCATGTTTTATCTGTATTCAAATGATGCTTGCCCTTACCCTTCCCAAATGGTGGAGGATTTTACAAAAATAAAATAAAAGCAGCAGCTTGTTACTTCCTAGTTGTTTCCCAAGCCAGACGGAGCAGCGGATTCCCAAAAAAGAGAAAGATAAAATTAATGTCCTTACCTGTAATTTTGTCTTCTCTGAACAGGAATCCGCTGCTTCGTCAGGACCCACCCTGTGTAGGTTGCTCTCAGCAACTCTTTTGTATTCTGGCTTCCTGGGTTTTGTCAATGCCATTCTCATCAGAAGTTTTCTAGTTGGAGAGAGAAAGAATTGCAAATGTACTCCGCCTAGTACAAATTTTCCTTGAGAATGTATTCCAGCCAGATGTTTCAAAGTTTAGTTTTCTTGGTAAAATTAAGTACTTCGAAGTTTTGGCAGTTGACCAAGGAGAAAGATGCATCTGAAGTTCTCTGTACATGGCCACAGAGTTCTTAAAAACAGGTCAGAAACTTGGAAAAGGCAGACCAAGCAGTTCTCCATACCTGAGGAAGCATGAGTTTCCCATTGGGAGAAGACAAATATATGCAAGGATGATAGCATTAGATCTATGAATGTCTATTTGTCTGTATTACTGCAAGGAATTATTTTTGCTACATTCAGATAGAAACAGCTACCTACTTATTAGAGGTTTTTTCATTCCTACTATAGGAAGATCTAAACTTCAGAAGTCTTCTAGTTTTAAGATTGATATATATTCCAGACTTTGGTAAGGGATATTACAAGTTCAGTAAGACCGATGTGAAAGATCAGTTTGGAGGCTTATGTAAAACACCTTCAGAAGTTAAATATATTTGTTGTCAGCAAGAACATCAGATTTTTTCAAGAAATTTACACTTGGGGAAGGGAGAAAAAGAAGGGTTACAAGGAGTTAAAACATCTTACATTAACATTTCCAAGACTGAAAAAAATCCACAGATAGGAGAATACAGATGCACTACCTTTTAACAATATTCACTACTTCCTGGAAAAGTGCTCTCTCATCTGTAGCATAGGTGACTTCCAATCCTGAGATACCAGATCTTGTAAGCAAAGGTGCATGCTCTCTGTTACCTAAAAAGCAAATTAAGATGTATTTATTTGTAGGAGAAAAAGTCGATATTGAAGAAATAACCCTACGCTGAAACCCTATTTTGTCATCACACTGCCTTCTAATTATAACTCTCAAGGTGTGTAACTATTTATGAAAATCTGTTAGAAAACGTCGATAAGCTTTTGAAACTTGAAAGCATATTTCAGTTTCATGGACTGAAACTTTCAACCACTCAAATGTTCATGTAGTTTCACAAGCAGAAGTTGGGGAAAGCCAAGATAAGGAAACAGCTACCCTCAATTGAAAAAGTGGTCTTAATTTTTTTTGTATTTTCAATACTGTTCATATTTTGCAACATACATACATTCTTTCAACAGTCGTCAATTTCTAGTTCATGTGGCCCCCCAAAACAAGGGACAACCACAACAGTAAGGCCAATAAGTTTAAAGACTGCGAGCTAAACTATAACAGGCATCATTATGCAGTTAAATTTTGATTAACTTACTCAGCTAAAACATTATAACATTAAACAAAGGTACAAAACAGGCTGCACAAAGACTCTAGCAGCTGCTAATATAGCTCTGCCTAACCTATATCTCTGCTGCTGCCTTGGAGTCCAGCTACTACTGTCCCTGTGCAAATTCCATTCCAACCTGAGTGTTCACTTCCTGCCTCTTACATCGAGGCATTTAGGGACAAACTTTCTGATCAGGCTCCTCAACTGTTCTTGGCACTAGTAGGAAAAAAGACCAGCAACCTGTGCTAGAAGCTACTACTCAATGTTTTGCAGCATGAAGCTGCAGTGAGAAAGAATTTGTGTTTGAAGTGACTGCTCACATTATGCTGGGGAGCAGGGAGGAGCAGGAACATCAGAAACCTGCTGAAACTGCTCTGCACCCTGCTTCAGAACATCAGAAACCTGTTTTAAATTGAAACAAGGCTAAAATAATTACACCAAAGCTAAGGCCAGCATCTGTTTAGTTGGGTTGTTTATTTTGTTATGGCAAAATGAATAGCCACGTGCACTATCAAAATTTAGGTAGTCGCATGGTAGGAATGAAAAAGTGGATCTAACTTTGCTATCCAGTTATCCGTCTCCCACCACCACAAGACAAAAAGGCCCATATATTCTTTTAAAAAATGGCAAGAAAGTTTAGAAACAATATACAGAAGAATTCTGCAGCACTTAATATCACTCTGTCCTATATAATATGACTTTAGATACTAGTTGATTTATGTTCCCGCAGAAAGTCAGGGTAGTTTAGTTATTACCCTTAACCATCTATTACAGGAGGTTATTACCTTTAACTATCTATTACAGGAAACTGCTGCCTAAGTACATTACAATAAAAAAACAACTGCTCAGCTCCTTGACCATTTCTTATGCTTGTGCTGCACAATCCTATGGCACTAGAGACCCTTGAATAAGTAGACAACATCTAGGGCCAGAGAATGAACTCCAAAGGGGAGGACCAAGCTGAACAAGCTAAAGGAAAATACAGGATCTAAGCTTATATTTTTCTTAATGTGTAGAAAAAAAACTGGGCAAAAGATAAGAGTTTTGTCAACAAGGCTAAGCTTTTCATTTTGCCCAAACACTTACTGATACGTAATATAGTCGTTCAATGATAACTCATCTATCATTTTGACCAAAGATTACATCTAACATTTTAACTAGGCTAAACCAGTGGTACTCAACCTTTAACAGCTGGAGAGCCACTTCAACTATTAACCATTGCACAGCATAATATCATATATTAACACTGCAACTTTGCATCACATTGCTACTGCGATGTGTAACGGTGTTATGCCACCACATAACATCACATAGCGAAAATTAATGACCATAATCGTTTCCTAAACCACTATTTTAAAGTCCTACTGGCTGCTGGGAAAAAGAGGAAGACTTCCCCATTCTCCCTCTATTGCTGCTGGGTTTGAGGTGATTTCTATTCTTACCTGTGGGGGGATCCCAGCAGCTCCTTCGTTTTCCTCCTATGGGAGGAGGTACTTCAGCGACTCCCACACTGCCGGTCCTTTGGTCAGTGCTCCCCGCGCTGCCTGATAAGAGTGGAGCGCCGATCAGATGCCTACACTGCGAAAGCCGCCTGTAGGGCCTCAAGACCATCCGGCTCTAGAGCCACAGGTTGAGTATCACTGGTCTAAACAAAGCCAAAAAGGTACAATACAATAAGGGCCTTGTTTAGACCCTACAAAGATCAGAAAAAAAGCCCCAACCCTGACATTTAATATAATTAAGGTTCTGTATCAATGTACACCAATTATCATAGTTGCAATTCTTGAACAGACCAGCTGAAGACTAAGAGAGTATTCCAGAAAAGGGCTTTGAGGACTGAATCTAAAGACACACTTTCCAGGCTGCTGTGGGTTTCCCGGGCTGCGTGGCCACAGTCTCATCAGACCACAGATCAGACCATGGCCACGCAGCCTGGAAAACCTATTAGTCAGTTGATTCTGGCCATAAGGGTCTTCAACAACACACTTTCCTCTTTACAACTTCAAAACTTCTGCAGGAGCATGCCATCTACTGCCTAAACAAAGGTTTAATATTTAACTGAATCTTTAGGATTATAACCCTTGCAAAAGTTCATAGGAAGATGTAAGGTGGAAACCTCTACTATACCTCCTATGGAACTTTCATTCAACAAGAGGACATGAATTTAAACACTAGTAAAAATCCTTCAACTGCATTCTATCATATTTTATCACCTGGAAGTGATAAAATGAACACGTTGATGAGAGAGGAAAAAAAGAGGAACCTTGGCTTATGATTGTTTGTGCTCTGTCTTTATCAATCACTACAGCACCGGTAAATTCCATTTTATTAGTATTTGGTCTTGGTGTGTCAGATGAGATGCAGTAGAATAAAGCACAGATAGGATCAAACTCAGGATCTGCCTCCAAGTCTCTTCTTGTTCGAGCATGTAATTCTACACTGAGCAGCGTAAGATGCTGAACCTATGCAAAAAAAGAGAGAGAGAGAAAGAGTATACATGACACTCTTTTAATATCCCTTTGAAATAGTCAGTATTACAAATGAAAGCATTACAAACAGAGCAATTTATTTTACACACCATTTAATATAGACTGTAAGACAGGCAGCCCAATCCATTGCACTGATTGTTTTTCCCCTCCTCCGGTGCAAGGGGCACCCTGGCTGGTGGGGAGGGTAAAGGTGTTGGTGGCCAAGCACCCAATACAATACAATTCAATTCAATTCAATTCAATTCAATTCAATTCAATTCAATTCAATTCAATACAATACAATACAATACAATACAATACAATCTTTATTAGGCATAAATTAAGAAGTTGTTTACGATCTGACCGGGAACTGTTAATCAGGGGTGGCAACAGATTGACAAAAATAAAACAAATTATCAAAAGGAAATAAAAGTTAAATCTTCTATAAAATATATATTAAAAATGGATAAAAGCATACATTTACATCATTAAAAATATAAATATGTGTTATAAGGCCCATGGTTATATCTCTTTTGAATGTGCAGGTACCTGTAAAAGAAACTTCGCGACTTCTTCAAGAATCTCAGCTTCACTACTATTGAGGAAGAGAGCCAAGTTAGATGCTACTATGACTCCATATTTGTCAGCGGATACATGCAAAGCAGGGGGCTTCTAACTTTTTTGTATTTCGGGTAATCAAATAAAATATGACTGATTGATTGATTCCAGCTGATTTGGGCAGAGATCACAGACTCTATCCTGGAATGGAATTGAAATAAAGTGGCCAAGGGTGATGGCTGATGGAAAAACATTAAATCTTGCCCTAGTTAAAGATCCATCTCTGTCTGAGCACAGTCAGAAGATCAAGGTACTTGGCGATATGCCTATGAGTAAGGGGAATGTTATGGTATAATGGGGAGTATGACTTATTGGCATGTGATAGTAGAAGCTGATATTCTTGATCTAGAAGCCTTGTTTTTAGAATGCAATATATCTCATTGAATGGCAGCATATACAGGGCTTCGAGGGACAAGCCAAGCAATTGGACTTATGTGTTGACAAGTTGGTAGCACAGAGTACATTAAAGATTTCTCATTGGTATTAAAACAGAGCCTGAGCCAAAATTTAAAAGTAATAAGCCACATTCTGGTTTCTAAAAAACTCACACCAGCTTCTAAACAGAGTACAGCATAGGAAACACAATGAGGTACAATAAAGATCTTGTATAGAAAACTTGCTTGGACTCCTTCAACTGCCTTGTTCCAGTGGTCAAGCCATAGGGGCATACCATATAGGACCACCTTCATACTGAAAACATGTAGTAAGGCTGGGATTGGGATGTATCCGTGTGCCTTTGAAAAAAATTTTTTTCAAAACCATCGCTGATTTTGAATAGCTACTTTTTACTGCTTTATCTCTATGAGTTACCCATTTGGCACGATGGTCAAAATTAAGCCCGAGATATTTGAAAGATCTGGCTTGTTCAACCAGTATAGCATTGAGGTACCATTTTGAAGGTTTGTGAGAATGGGTAAAGACAATAATTTTAGATTTAGATGGATTCAGAGTTAGATAGCTGAAAGAACAATAGTCAGTACATTTCTTGAGCATACATTTTAGGCCAACCTGGGATCTCAAGATCAGTACCGTATCGTTGGTGTATAGAAGAACTGGAATTTTCTTATTCCCTAATGATGGACAGTAGGAAATTATTGTGTCCAGGTCCGACCAAATAATTAATAAACAGATAATATCAAATAATAAACAGATAATATTAAATAATATCAGGGCTAAAAAGCAGCCCTGCTTGATGCTTTTTGTTACTCGAATCTTTGTGGTAAGGGCCCCGCTGTTGGTATATTTAATCTGACAGGGGGTTTCACTGTAGAGAGATCTGATAAGTAGGATGAGTCTGTCTTCAACTCCAATCTTCTCAAGTTTTTGCCATAAAAGATCTCTTACCACCGAGTCGAAGGCTCCCTTAAGAGCAAGGAAAGCTGCGTAAAGCTTAGTATGCTCCTTGATCACAAATTTAGAGACCAATAAGTTGAGGATCATGACGTGGTCTAAAGTGGAGCTACTTTTCCTGAAACCTATCTGATCGGGGCCTAGGATACTATTATCGATTAACCAGGAATTGAGTTTCCCCAAGAGATACTGCGCATCAAGTTTCTCAGCTATGGATAGAAGGCTAATCAGTCTGTAATAGTCACCACTTTTATAGATTGGCTGAATGATAGCATTGGTCCAAGCTTGAGGTACTGTGCCTGACTGATAGACCACTGAGAAAAGGGAGGCCAAAAGAGGAGAACACCAGCCAGAGAAGACTTTGTAGAACTTGGGGGGAACAAGATCTGGGCCTGGGGCTTTGTGAGATTTTAGCTGGCTTATAAGTGAGTTAATTTCTGCATCAGAAACTCTAGGTAAACATTTTTAAAAATTATTCACTTTGTTGGTTGTGGTGGGTTTTCTGGGCTGTGTGGCCGTGGTCTGGTAGATCTTGTTCCGAAACGTTAGGAACAAGATCTACCAGACTATGGCCACATAGCCTGGAAAACCCACCACAACCAAGTGAATAATTTTTAAAAAATGGTTTCCATATATTAAACTCTGCAGATACATTTTAAAAAGATTTATTAAATAAGATTAATTTTATCTAGACAGTATACTGGCTTATAATTTCTGCTACATTCTACATATTAACTAATTTTAACTATAATACATGATAATAGTTTAATTGTTTTACTACTAATACCCTGCAGAATTAATGTTCATATTGCTTCCTTCTCATTTATACTTGAATGGTACTTTACCATTTACGCTAAGGTGGTTTTCTTATTTGGTAGTTTTTCAAATTAAAAATAATTTTTGATTGCTCATAAATTTACTAACATAAATTTCAAGCACATATGTATTATCACACTCTTCACTATAACTCAACAATTTTCAGTCGAATACGATTAATGAGCCTTAACCACTAGGACCACATTCTTCAGGGTTTTTATTCCCTTGAAAGGGTGCAAATTTAATAATTGGATATACCTCCTTCACTTTTCCAACAACTGGTTTACAAGAGAAATCTCTTTTGATTTCCAATGACACGCATATACCAAACTGCAGCTGTAATTAAATTTAGAATACTAGAATATTCCTATAGTAAAAGATGACAAAATGCTGAAGGACTGGCAGAGCTTGTTTAATGAATTTATTTGGAAAGTTAGAAGACTCAAGATATAATAGTCTATTGCTCAATCTAAATCATTGTTGGTTCTCAACCTGGGGGTCGGGGCTCCTTTGGGGCTCGAACGACCCTTTCACAGGGGTCGCCTAAGACTCTCTGCATCTGTGTTCTCCATGTGTACAATGGATAAATGTTAGGGTTGGGGATCACCACAACATGAGGAACTGTATTAAAGGGTTGCGGCATTAGGAAGGTTGAGAACCACTGATCTAAATGGTCCTCAGGAGCGTTACGTATTCCGAATATCAAAGCATACCATGACATGGCTAAATGGATGTTAGCATGTATTAATGAGGGGATCATCAGAGTTGGCATTTGAGCAAAGCGTGATTAGAACGCCCCTTAGAACCTTTTCATGGGTTTCACCAACTTTAAGGAAGAAAATACATAAAAAGGGGAATTGATCTGTAGATAGCTTGATGAAGATTTGGGATGAATATAGGAAGAAGTTTTCTCCTAAGACTTCACCACTTGCTTCTGCTGCCAGAGATTTAGATTTCCAAAAGTTTAAGTTATCTTTTCTAGCTAAAAGGGAAAAATATAAACTAGCTAGTTATGCTTTGATAGTGTGTGGTTTTATTATCCGTTGAAGAAGAGAACAGAGGAAAAACAGTCAGATTACTTGGTTTGAATACCTTCAAATGAAGAATTTTCTTATCCACAATAGGTTTTTGTTAGGCAAAAAGCACATTTGAAAGAATGATGATTCAATACTCAAAACATTTGCTTTCTAAGTTTTATGGACTGAAAATCTCACAATTATCTCAACACTGGTTTTCAAATTTTATCTTTTGAATGTTTTGAATGTTTGATTTTTTGTCAACCTTGTGCTTTTGTCTTCTTCACTTGTGGTTTGCTAGTTCAGTTTCATTAACTGATACTTGAATTTTATTATTTAATATTTATCCCAATACCATTATCTCTTAATAATGGACATAAGGCTTTCTGAGCTTCAGACTTCACCTTATTTCTTCTTTTAAAGATAAATTTTGAACACTGCCACACCAGTTCTTGTATACATCAAACTTTAAATGCTAAAAATTACCTGAGAACGAAACTACATGTAAAATAGTTCCAGTGATAAAAATCAGTTACCTCATGTAAAGCCTTTGCTTCCTGAATATTTTGTATACTTATTTTAAAACCATATGAGTTGTTTAAAGAGGGTCCTTCAATTTGAGATGTCTCTTTCTTTGAAGCATTTCTGGCAGTGAATTGATTCTATTAAAAGAAAGCATGAACAAAAAATAAATTTTCTATTAATATCACTCTTACTCATTTAGCCACATCATTATTCAAATTGTTCATGTTTATCAAATTAGTACATTTAACTATTTAACTATTTAAAACTTAACTATTTAAAACAGTTTTTGAAAAAGGAACCACAGAATATGATTAAACTTTCCAATTTCCCCTCAAATTCTCCTACCCTATTACTGACATTCTTTGTGAATAGGTAATAAATAGCAAAACTTATTTTTGGTATTGAGATCTGCAGCACAACCACATAGAATAGAATCTCAGAGAAAAAGATTTTATAATGCTGGGCATAAGTCAAAAATATAGCTTGTAATAACGTGCAACACATACCACGAACCAAAAACAACAATATGCAATAAGGCAATTAATGGCAAATCTTATAGCAGCAGACAGGCTTTAGGGATATACATGTTTCAATACCGTTTTTTTTAAAATCAGTGCTGCTTGGAGAGACATGTGCTTTTTCCTTTAGCTGTGTATTGCCCTTTTAAATTGCCAAAGACAATTAACTGACTTGATCCATACTATTCTTTTTGGTTAGTGGTATATATTGTACATTATTACGAGTTATATTTTTAAATTATTACTGGATGTTAAAAATCATTATTGAGTATGAACACATATTTCACAGCATGTAACTTTTGGAAATGATTTATATTGTGAAGAAAACAGAACTAAGCATGTTACTTTTATATTACTCTCAAACATTCAGCCTCAATATATTATCTTTTTTTCCTGTGGCACTGACTTCCATGTTGTAGACTTACTGCCATCCTTCATTGTTGGCATCAAATTTTGCATTGGTATGGGAAAGGTATTTTTCTATTTGTAGACATGGCTTTATATTCAAGGATGTTCTGCTTGTGCAATCTGTTGTGAGTTTGTTGAACCTACTGTAGCTCTACTCAAAGTATTCTACTAGCTGTTGTGCAAGTATTTGCAGAACAGTGCTAGCAATTATTTCCCTTCCAATTACCATTTGTTGAATCCCCTGTTTAATTCATATCAATTGGTTTCCTTCCTTAAATTAAAAAATGTTTTTTTTTTGTAGTGATACTCACTGGTACTGAGCACTACCACCTTCGTGTGTGTGTGTGTGTGGGGGGGCCTCTCTCCCAAGGCCTGATAAAAGAATTGGTGGAAATTGATCCAACTTTATGTCAGTATCAATGCTTTAAAAAACCCCTAGAAGTATTGCAACTTGGCAGAATTCTACTGTATCAACAGAACATTTCATACTGTTTCCTATTCCTTTCAAGAATAATTCGAATCCACACCTGTTTTGTATTTGTATATATTTTTAAACAATATGCATAATTTCCAAGAAAAAGTGAAAAGTGCATGAGAGCTGCAGAGACAAAAGATTTGAAAAAGAAGATTTAAAAACAAAGAATTACTGCATAAAACACAAACAACAGATCCTAATAAAAGGTTCCCATTCCATTACCTTAACTTGTGTAGTTAAAAGTACTTTTCGAAGAGCATCAACATTACTTCCTCTTCTGTGATTCAATTTCTGGAGTTTTGGTCCTGGGCATGGAGCAGAGAAATACATAAGAGTAACTAAAAATATGTTTGGATAGTGAACTACTGAAACGTTGATTTTTAAAGAATTGAACTCTAAATCACTATTAAGTACAATCTTGAACATGGCATGATCTAGCACTGCAGCATTTTATATTGTAGGTCTTAATGCATGTGATGAAAATTAGAGACAATTAATCTAAGCCTGATCCATTTTTCTTATTCTAACTACACATTAAATTTATTTTTAAAAAACCCTCAACATATTCTAATACAAATGATCACTTTAGGTTACTAACTATTTTAGTCATTTGCTGATCATGCTCTCACACTGCTCATTACATAAAACAGGCATTTTCCCATATTTTGAAATAAAATTTCTAACAATTTTTATTTTCAGTCCGTGCATAACACTTATTTTTTAAGCTTACCTGGTAATAATGGGGTAAATGCAAGTGCATCTGCTATTGCTTCTTGACACATTTTCTCCCTGATTGGGGTGCTGTGGAAGCAAATGGTTTCAGAACTGCCATCACATTCTTTTGATGGGGAAACATTGAAGGGTACCTTTCCTTCCTCTTTGACAAGCTTCTGCACTTTCTTAACTGGTGTGTCACTTTGTTCCACAGTGAACAATACATCCTCTGAATCCTCCGAACAAGATTGCTTGGAATCTGAGGATGCTACCTGTTGCCAAGGAGGAAGAACTGGTGAATCAGGGGAATTGTAATCAACATCCTCCTCCTCATTTCTTTCCATCTCTACTGCTGCAGGGGCAAGTGGCAGAGGCCTGTTTTTGAGTCTACTCTTACTCAGTTCTGTATCGTTTGTATCACAGTTTCCCATTCTCTGTGGCAGTGTAGGAGTTGAGGAAATGCAAAAAACTTCTGAATGCACAGCAGATTTCCGAACTTCAACACTGGGAAAATCAGAACACTCAGATGCCTTGGCTATTTCATAGCATGTATTTTTAGGTAAAGATGTACATGTCAAATGGTCAGCAGCTGCTGCTATCTCAGTCCCTTTGATAGTTCTTTTCCTGAAAAGTTCATAATCTTCTTTGGCCTGAAGCCATGATTCAACTTGAAGGGACGTGGGTGCACATTTACAAGGCATAATCACTATCTTTTTTTCTTCACCAGTTTTATGGCGATTTCTTTGTTTTTTATCAGCAGGAGACTGGCTATTGCGAAGAGGAGAACCAGGTCTAGGACTCTGAGCCATTGCAAGAAAAGCAGTCTTCCACAGCCGTAGTCCTTCCAGAGAAAAATCTCCCTCAAATTCAAGCAGATCATTTGCAAGTCTTGTTTCTACGGTAAGTAGTCTTCCTCCAATCTCTCTGTAAAAGTAAGGCTTTGAGTTATTAATCTTTAAAGGAGGAATTCAAAAATTATTGCTTTTCTTTTGTAGTTTTAACAGAAAACAGGCACATGAAGTTTGCTTTTATTTCAGTATTCTCCCCAATAACAAAGGCTAAAGTTTATGCACAGGATGATGTTAAGCTACCTACAGTGATCCAAACATTAGAACCTGCAAAAATGAAGCACAAAATAAAGGATTATTCTAATACTATACAGCACAGTCTGCGTTCACATCCTGCATGTGAGCTCCCAAAGGCACCTGGTGGGCCACTGCGAGTAGCAGAGAGCTGGACTAGATGGACTTTGGTCTGATCCAGCTGGCTTGTTCTTATGTTCTTATGTCTCTCTTTTGTGGCGCAGGAAGGGAATACATTAAACTTATGCATAAAATTATCCTTAACAACAAAATTTAAGACAGAAAAATATACATACAAAACATCATTGGGACTCACGGTGCTATCCTTTTATCTTGCTCCTCTCCCCCTATGGTCCCTCTCCTCCCCTTTTCACCCTATCTTCTTTCTTATGCTTTTCCTGCCTACTTTCTCCTCTTTTGCTCACCCTTCTTCCTTACTGCTTTTCTGGTCACTGCCACATGCAAGCAATCACCTGCCTGCTTGCCTGGCAGCAGTGGCATAGCGCCAATGGGGCGGGGGGTGCACGATGCGCCAGGTGGAGCCGCAGTGGATGCATGGCTAGGCTGTGGCGGGGGTGGGCACCACCGCAGCAGAGCTAACATATGCCCCGGGAACAGTTTTCCCTCGCTCTGCCCCTGCGTGGCAGCAACTGTTCTATACTTTCTCCTGTTTTCTTGTCACCTCTGTATCTGGCCACAAGTGTGTGGGTTTTTCAATCTATGTCCAGATCCCCAGGTTCGGCATCAGATATACAATAAATACTGGAAGACTAATAAAACCCCTCCATAGCCACATTACCTGGGCTTTTCTGGTGCATCACAAGGATTGCTGCAAAATGGTTCTTGATATATTGTTTCTGCTAGATCATGATCCACTAACGTTGACATGATTTCTTCACGACTTGGAGGTGACATTAGAGGTTTAAGGATGTGCGCAGCACGAGAACTTCCATTTTTTGACTGTGAAGGTGAAGTTGTAGAACTTGGTGAACTGTCGGGGGTTGGTATGAACCCATTATTTCTTGAAATATACAATTCTAAATCTTCAGAAGCTGCATCCATAAGTTCACCATCTGGTGAAGATAATATAGAAGAAAAAGAGATGCTAACAGAGTCCAGTGGCTGACCTGATTCAAAAGCAGCTTCTTTTCTAAAGTGGCTTTGACTCCAATCACTATTTGGTGATGAAAGATTAAGAAAAATCCCTTTTTTCACAGTATTTCTGTCCAAATGGAATTGTTCCTTCTGGCATATTTCTGTCCGCTGTATATCTACTGGTGAACTAGGCTGAGATGCTGATGGAAGAACATTATTTTTCCATGCACTATGGAGATGATTTTCATTGTTATCCAAAAGCCTTTTATCAAACATGTGAGGACTTAGTGGACCAGATCTTAGCCATGTTGTTGGATCTGAATAATGATTTTCTTCTTTAGACATTTTGCTACTATGATTCAAAAATTCAGTTTCTGTCATCTGTCCTTGGAAAAGATCCTGAGAAGCATCACTCAGAAATTTCTGTGGCAGATTTTGATCTGCTGGAACAAACTGACTTGCAGAATATAAACTACAAAACCCAGTCTGCCCTATGGTATTAATATCAAAGTTATAATTATGATCAGGTGATAAACTATCTTCAAGTGAGTAACAGCTCTCAAAACCTGGGTCTGAATAAAAAACAGGACTATCAGATACAATATGGCCATTTTTACTACTGTTATGCTGCTTCACAGGCTCTTTTAGAAGCTTGAGTGGTTTTTCTTTAGACTTCTTATCTTTAGGAGCTCGAGGTTTTCTTGGTGTTATGACTGAACGTGATCTTTTGATTAATTTATTTTGAACAAGGGGATAAGAAGCACCACTAGTATGCTGAGGTTTCACTGACATTTGTTCATGCATGCTGTGAATAAGTGCTTTTTGCTGCCTCTTTTGGAGCAATTCCTTTAGAACAGCTAAACCAGAATGTCCTTCACCAAATGCAGAGGGAGCCACTAGAGTCTTATTTTTGCCTTGGGAATCCATTTGGGTTTGAGACAGTGTTTCTGATAGCGCATGCTGTTTTATGTTGTCAGGGTTAAAATGTGACATATCCAAAATGAATCCTCTCTGCTTCTGCTCCCATCCTAATTTGTTAACTGGATTTCTCAAAGACGCTAAAAAACATTTTTTTGGCAACTGAAAAGGACCATGGCTTTCCTCTGAAGTTTTTAAAAATGGAGAAATATGATCAGAATGTTTCGTTGCTTCTGGAAGGTAAACCACCTGCTGCTGACTATCCTTGCAGTGCAAAAAATTACTAGAATGAATCTGATCAGTCTTTATTGTGTCTGAAGTACTGACATTTTCGATTGCTTTACCAGCAGAACATAAAAACCTGCTTTGTGTATTTGTAATCTCATCTGCTCTGTTAGACATGTCTTTAGAATTGAATACATTCCGTGCTACCTGAGATATGTGGTTAGACTGGTCAAACACATTATGTTGAACTAAGGTGGTCTCCTTTGTTCTAAATATACCACTTTGACTATTTGATCTTTGGAAGTTTATCTTGGCTTTCTCCCTTCCAGACACAACAGAAGCTACAGCTGGATGAAAGTTTTCTGGTGTGAGAGGGGAACCTTGGCACCCTATAGGTTTTTCATTTTCCAACAGTGCATGGAAATAAATCAGTGGATTTCCTTGAGCATTAGGTGTCAGTGAGAGTGGGGCTGATGGCAGATGTCCTGTTGAATAGCCAGTGGGTAGCATATCTTTCTGTGGGAAAAGTGGCTGGAAGTTTCCCAAGCTCTGTATGTTTTCAGGTAAATCATGTTGCTTCAATACAAGGTTAACTTCTGCTTCTGGAGGATTATTTTTTTCATCTGTAGCTGTTATGGACTTGGAGACTTTTTCTATTTTTTGTTTCAGTTTTGCTCTAGGCTTCTTCTTAATTTCGTTTCCTGCTTTATTAATTAGACTGCTCTTGTTCTTTGTATTAGTCCGAACAGTAGCACCAGTAAATTGCTTTTTACATTTCTTAACCTGAGTTTTTGGCTGGCTATGTCTTCTATGCACAGGAATAACAGTCTTATTACTGTAAACATTAGCATTTTTAAACACCAAAGTTTCTTTTTCTAGACTAGTCATAACTTCTTCTGCATTTGGATCAGTGGGAGACCAGCAGCGAGGTGGAGATACATGAACTGGGCTTGCACTTCTTTCGGAGAGAAAACCTAGTTTAGACATAACATCACTGTAATTCAAATCACAATCTTCAGCTTCAGCACTATATGATGGAAGAGGGGGAGAAAGAAAAGCATGTGTTTTTTTTCTGAAATATCGTTTTTTTTTAATATTTGTATTATTAATATTTTGTAGTTTCCCAATCTTCTTCTTGGCAGACTTACATTTTGCTTTCCTCTTGTGATTTTTCTTTGGCATTAATGGATAAATAGGATATTTGGTTGCAGGAGAATCAGGAACTTTTGGCCAAAAGTCTTTTAAAGGTGCAAGTTTTTTATATAGGTTCATCTTTTCTTCTGTAAGTATAACTTGCTCCTCACTAGAATCTATTTTCCCAAGTTTAACAAGCATATTTTTTCTCCCTCTAAATCTATTAATAATTATATATTTTATAATAACAGGTGGAAATTTTTTAGAAAGTTTTCTTCGTTTTTGAGACTTTTTAGACCCATCAACACTGTCATCATTTTCTATGCAATGAGGTAGGCTAATTTTTGAACTTTGCATGCCAAAGCTAGATTCACTGTCTTCAGTCTCATAATTTATTTTACGTTTAGCACGTAGCGTGTATTTATTTCCACATATCCCAAACGATTGTTCAGATTCTTGAATTTCAGCTCCAGAATGGCAGTCAATACAGCTGCTAGAATCTATAGACATTTTGTTTACAAAAGCACTTTGAGGAACTTGAATATCATTTGGTAGCAGGCTGTATGTATCAGGAATATCATTATTAGCATTACCTTGTATATAGCAGCTCTCTATTGTGGATGCATTGAGAACCGCAGACTCCTGTTGATTGCTAAGACTCAATTTCTTCTTATTTAGTTTTAACTTAGTTTGCTTTTTGCCTTGGGACAACTTATATGTCACAGGACCTAACCTCTGTGGCTGGCTGAGACAATTAGAAAGAACAACACTAGGAAAGAACATGTAATGTGGTGTTTGTTGGCTAAGGTTGTTTTTTTCTGCTTTATGTTCCTGAAATTCTTCATATCTAATTTTAAGGTTATTAAGGCTGTCTTCATCACAATCACTTACAGCTGAATGAATAATGGTTCTATTAACCTCTGAGCAAGACACTAAATCACAATTTTCTGGTGCAGAAAAAGGGCTATTTATAGTTGTGCTACCAACATTTATATTTGCTTCAGGTGATGTTTTATTTCTGGAATGGACCAAATCTGAAAATTCAGAATTTTCAACCAAACCACCTTTATCAATTTGGTGGTTCACAGGTAGAGAGATGTCCTTTGTAGCCTTCCTGATGCCAGTGTACTTCCTGCTAGGCAAGTGTCTGCTTGCTGAGGAGAGTTCCTCATAAGTGGTTTCACACAAAGCTTGGAGTGCTTCACTTTTATTACTTTCCTTGTGTAAATTCTCAGAATGGAGGATACTGTTGAAGGGTTTTGAGTATTTTACATTGTAAGTGCTTTCTTTCGTAAAAGAACTGATTGAAAAATCAGTTCTTATGTCCCTCTTGTTTGGTTGAGAAAGTCCTTCCAAGTCATCACTGTTCAAAACATGAGAAGAAAGGGCACTTGTGTGTTTACACTGAAAGGTAATCTTAGCTGAAGATGGGGGTTCCAGAGTAGCATCATCTTTGTGAAAAATCGAAGTCTTTACAGAGGTTTTGCTTGCTGCAATTACAGATGTGTGCGTTCGAGAACTTTCATCATTCAAAGGATTGTCTAAAACAGAACAGATATAGCAAATTATTTTTTGTTTTTCTCAGATATTAAATAGGACACTAACCATTTTAAAAAAGCATCGGGCCAAACAGAGGTGTATTGGGGGGGAATAGCACCTGGAGACAACCCGCCGGTGAGCCTCATCCCCAGACCTCCGTGCAGACCAAGCCCCACACCTGGCCTCCAAGCAGGCCAGCAGAGCCTGGGGAGGCTTGCATGGAGGCCAGGGCTGGGGCTCGGGGTGGCCGCCGTCGAGCCCCACTCCTCCACCCCTGGCAGGGACTGCAGAGGGCCTGGGTACGCCTGCATGGTGGCCGGGGCTCAGGGGCCGCCCACCACCGAGTCCTGCCCCCATGCAGGCCAAGTCCTGGCCTCCGTGCAGGCCAGTAGGGCCTCGGGAGACCTGCATGGAGGCCGAATGGGGTGGGGCTCGGTGGCAGCAGGCACCACAGCCACCCGTCTCAGAGCCCTGACCTCTTCCCGCAGGCAGGGAGGCAGGGGGCAGGACTCTGTGGCGTTCAACTGTGGGCACGCCTTTTGATCATGTGGGGGAGCATCTGGTGCCTCCCCACATAACCAAAAGGCATGCGCCCGGGGACATGGGTGACCCCATGGCCCTATAGGCCGTACGCCTCTGGGGCCAAATAATGATACTAGGATGAAGAGGAAATGACACAGGTAAATACAGCCAGGACTATAATAAGAGAAGTATAGAAATACACATGAACATTCATACAGAATAAATGTGAGCTTACACACATCACTGTATCATGGAGGAAATGAAATTCCAAAGGTTTTAAAAAATCTTACCACTATTTTCATCTGCTGTACCATCTAACTGAGGTATAGACAGACTTGCCAAAAGCAAATCATTACTACTCCAATCCATCTCATCTTCTGAAGAGCTGTCTTCTGTTGAGCTCTGATTCTTACTTCTGCCAACTGACCTAAAAGTAAAACTTATTTTAGGCATACAAAATATTTTGGCGAGCCAAAAGTTCCTTTGCCATTCCCCAAATCAGCTTTTCCAATAGTAATTTGCTGTCCCCTCATATGTATTATGCCCTTTTACTATGCAGAAATATAGGGTTCGCTTGGAAATACTAAAGTTTTTAATGCTATGCTGAATGTTTACCACACAAATCACATGTGTGGTAAGTGCCATCAAGTTGTTTCCAACTCATGGCGACCTTATGAATCAATGTCCTTCAGACATCCTATAATTAACAGCTTTGCTCAGGTCTTGTAAATAAGGGCCATGGCTTCCATTATAGTGTCAAATCATTTCACGTTGGGTCTTCCTCTTTTCCTGCTGCCTTCAACCTTCCCTAGTATTATTGTCTTTTCCAGTGACTCTTGTCTTCTCATTAAGTGACCAGAGTACAACAGCCTCAGTTTAGTCATTTTAGCTTCTAGGGGTAGTTCAGGCTTAATTTAATCTAGAACACACAATTTTTTGGCAATCCACTGTAGCCCCCTCCCACTACAGCTTCCAATGCCTCCTGAAATGTTGTACTTTGGAGAACATTTTGTGCTGCAGAAAGAAAGGGTAAGCTAGCCATGCGCCATAGCTAGGAATCCTCTGCCCATGAAAATGCCCCAGTAGATCCAAATTCATGTTTGCCAATCTCCAAGTAAAGTTTAGAGATGTTTGTGTGTGTGTGTGTGTGTGTGTATATATATAAAATTTATAAACCGCCCACCCCGAAGGAGATGTTGATGCTCATGTGTACTTTTTTGCAAGCTATCTTTCCCTTATCAGCTATCTTTTTGCAAGCTATCTTTCCCTTATATATAATGCATTGTCACTGGCATTCTTTGCCAACACACACCCATTTAGCAAATGTGCCACCCGTAGAGCAATAAATGCTGATGGAAAGGATTCTAGCATCGCCTCCACAGACGTAAAAAGAATCTATCCTGCTCTAATGAAGGTCACATTAGTTACTAGCTTTTGGATTTTTTCACTGAACTACTTGTCTGAAGCAACTAGATTCATATAACTGATGTTTTCAATCCTAAGATTCCTATCCTCATTGAATGCTTAAATCTGTCCCTCCAGATGGATTTCTCTTCAAAATATGGGTAGTTCAATTGCACATAATTCAACAAATAAAGGTGATATTGCAACAAACAAAAGGTATACCTTCTTTTTTCACTGGCATCACTAATGTTGTTGTCCCATCGTTGGGACATTAGCAAACTGAGCTCCATTTCTTCCTTTTCAATTTGTGGCTCATTTTCTTCATCATCACTGTTGTGTAGATTCCTACAGCTTCCAGGAGAAAATTTTTGCAATAAAGTTCTTTGCTCTCCAATTTCATAGCCTTCATCCTCCAAACCAGCCAAGAGATGCATCATGGCTTGATCAGCACTACTGTCCACTGCAGTAAACACAAGAATAAATTCAGGTATGTACCTTGTCAGTTTTAAGTTTGGATTTGTTTTGTGTTTTTTCATCTTAAGAGTTCACAAACACGGTTTTTCAGGGAGAGGTGTCTGATTTCTCTGGCCGCTGAGATGAAACGAAAACTACTAGAAACATTGTACATAAAATTATGGATTGGATTAATGCTTTGAGATTCCAACAGAAAAAAAAATAGATTTCAATGAAAGTTTTTTTCTTGTTTTGAAAGTGGACAACATTCTCCCATTTAGTTCAAAGAGTTTTATACCTCTACCATGGGACTTTGGTCTCAGGTTTGGAATTCAAAAAGCTGCCATAAAAGGCAGCTGTATCAGCCAACTTTCTCACTCCTGACAACATGTTTCAATTCTGAGGGAATTTCAGCTAAGAGCTCTCTAGATAAAAAGGACTGATGCTCTTTCTTGAAAAAGAGAGTCAGCTGAAGATGCTCCTACAGTCAAAGGAATGGCTTTGTGTGCTTTGAGAAGCACAATTCATTCTTCTTTTCTGCAGAATAAATACACTGATCATCTTCATCCTTAAGCTTTTGAAATACAGGCATACCTAACTACTTCCATAACATTCTGCTGATATTAATAATATCTTTGTAGAACCTGAGTATTCCTTTTCTTAGCTTCTGATCAAACATTACAGGAAAGGGAATATTGAGACCTGAAGGGGCAACCCTGGAAAGCTTCACTAATCATCCTTGGTTTAATTGCATTTAATTTAGCTGCAGTTCCAGCATTTTAAATTATATTGGAATAATCTGTGAGAAGGAAGTTAAATAGTAACAATGTCTGCTCCCACTTCTTGGTTTAAATCAGAAAGAGGCTATTTTGGCCCAAGGTAGCTCAAATCTACAAGTCTATATGGGGAGTTCCTGTGGGAGATACCACTTAAGGGCAAAACCTTGAACAGTCATGGGGTTGTGTGACCCTATATTGTTTACCCCTACAAAATAACAATAGGGCCTAGCTCAGGGGTCAGCAACCTTTACCACCCAAAGAGTCATTTGGACGCATTTTCCACAGCCCTGAAGATCTATGGAGCTGCCTCCGGTTCGGCCCCTCCACTCCCCTTTCCTTTCAGCGCTGGGAGGCAGATGCGCCGGGCAGGGAAACCCCCTCTGCCTGACGGAGCAGGCAGTCGCCTGTTCTGTGGGTCAGAGGGGGGATGGCGGCTGTGGCCTGCCTGGTGCTGCCACCTCTCATGTTGCGGGAGGCAGCGGCGCCAGGCAGGGAAACCCCCTCTGCTCAATGGAGAAGGCAGTCACCTGCTCCGTTGGGCAGAGGGGGGATGGCAGCTGCAGGGATAGCAGAGGAGGGATGGCAGCTGCTCTGGAGGGACACGGCCACGCTACCCTCCAACCTCCTGGGGTCGGAGGGTAGTGTGGGCATGTCCCTATAGCCCTCCAGAGCAGCGCTGGAAGGAGAGGGGAGTGGAGGGGACGCGAAAAGCGGCACCCTCACACACGGAGCGGCCTCTGGTTCAGCCCCTCAACTCACCTTTCCTTCCAGTGCTGCTCTGGCGGGCTGGAGGGACATGCCCATGCTACCCTCCAACCTCCAGGCCATGTGGAGCTGCAGTATATGGCTGAAAGAGCTGCATGGCTGAAAGAGCTGCATATGGCTGAAAGAGCCGCAGGTTGCAGACTCCTGGTCTAGCTAGAATCTGACAAAGGGGTTGGCTCTGGGCTGCAGCTATGAATGGAACAAGATCCTTTCAATCACATAGATTGCAGCTGCCTCTTGACCTGTCCATGGGCTTACAATCAGCCACTTCAGCTGAGCCTTCTGGGGGCCAAGGTCATCTTCTACATCAGGGTGTCTCTGACATATTCTGGAACAACTGTAGAAGCCACAGATAAGTGGAAGAACAGGGTTATGCCACAGCACAAATGATACTTGAGAGATACTGATCTCCCACTTGAAAACCCCAGCAGAAAAAGGTCAGGAAAGCTACTTCAAAATGTGAAAAGAGTTGCCCTCAGGCACTGTACTGGCCAAAGGCAACTGCCCTTCAGACTGAGACTGAGTAATTTGCTGACAGAGTTGCTTTCCCTCTATAATTTGAGTGGCACTATTATTGTTGTTCATTAACTAAGAAAGGAACTAGAGAAAATACCTTCTCCACTTCAGCACCTAATGTGATTGATTCAGTTAGAAAGCAGAAAGAAAAAAAAGCCTTGTGTAAAATCTGTGCTTCCAACAGCAGCAGCCCTGTCGCCAGAGACAACAGGGGAAAGGTCTAAAAGGACAACTCATTCAGGAGAGACCTCAAAAACCTCTATAAGTCCTGGCTCTGTGAAGTAGACAGAAAGAATCACTCATTTCTCATGATGATCTTCCCTTATGATCAAGGAGGTCTCCTAGAATACTAAGATTTTAACACTCATGTCAGAGAAGAAAGAGTGCACAGGACTATTTATATACAGTATTAATAATATTTGACAGAAAACTGATTTTTGGAGTAGCAGGAGATGATTACATTCAGATCACACAACATGTTATCTGTCCATGACACGCACAAACATATTCACCTCATATATCATACCTGCATACTCCCATTTTCCTTCCCCTGTAAATGAGAGCCTGTTTGACTTCCTCCTTATTCTCTAAAGCCATTATCTTCAGCTGCTGTGTGACAATAGGGAATCTAGACCCAACTCTTTAAAAACACAAATGTGTAGTTTGGTCCCGAATGTGATCAAAAACTCCATCTGGGAAGCATTCGAACTCCAATTTGCCATGGCATTTGAACAAACACAAATTGAAGTTCCTCTCCTCCTCACATACAGAGATTTTTAACTACCAATAAACTATGGTTTAAAATCCAGGTGGAGAAGAAAGTAGAGGAAAAAAGGCTTCCAAAATCAGAAAATGTTAACTGCACTCTATGCACAAGGAGTTGCAGGAGGGAATGCATAGTATAAGAACAAGATATGTTCATGCTTAACAGAAATAGAGGTATGTTTTGAGGTATGAAGTTGGCAAAACTTTTAAGTTTAGGAAAAATGTGTAGAACATTCAAGGTAAAGCAGACAGCATTGTGAACAGTAAAATTTCTGACTATAGGAAAGGCTGCAATGGCTTTGCACTGTACTTACTGAAAACTGGAGTTTTAGTTACTCTCCGAGATGAAGGTTGGAAATGCTGACTATTTTCCATAACATTCAGAATGGCTTCTTCATTAATAAGAGCATCATCGTCTTTATACTTCTCGTTAATTTCCTCTACAAATCAGATAAAACATGTACATGAACTGTGAATGTAATTTCTAAAATAACAGATTATGCTTATACACTCTAGCATATTAAATTATTTAAACAGGGTTTTCAAAATAAATGATTCAAGCCATTTAATGGAGGTAGAGTCTGACTTCATGCTGATCATAGAAGACAAGAAATGATAATGGAAATACTTTTCTTAATAAATTTATGTTTAGCGCAACTCCGCACAGTAGGGTTTGGCATCTACAATCTCCCAGAGATAATCCATCATCCTGAAGGTTGCTGTAAATTACTATCAGTTGCCAACCATGTTCCCACAGCTTCTTTGTTAATGTGAGATGACAACACGAGAAACAATGTTGCAGCTTTACATGCTTTTTTGTCCCTGCTTGAATTTGACCCATTTCCAGCTCAGAAAAATAGGAGAGAAAGTGTCTCTCCCTGGCTTACTTTTAAGCGGTGTCTGCACATTCAGGAGAATGATGTGGCAGACTGGATTGTGCCGCCTCAGACAGGAGGTATTTGTGGATCCTGCCATTTTAAAAGCAAAATCCTTGAAAGCAGAAAACAAACCAAGCAGATGGGTTCTAGGCTAGTTATTTTTCTAGCCACAGAGGGATAAAAAAAACCCTGGATGGATTCCAGCTTCCAGTCATTTCTTGACTAATTCTGCAGCATGTGTAGACTGGGCCTTAGTCTCTCCCTTGCCTTACCCAACCATTTTTTATTTGGAAAAGTAATCAATTATATCTGGGGGAGGGCATTAAAGAAACAGGTATTTTCCTGAAATGTTTCTCTCATCCCTTCTGAACTTCCCAGATGAAAAAGCTCCAAAAAAAGGAGAAGAAGAGGGACAGGGAGAAACTGACAGACGCTGAATGAAGTTCAAGCTAAATTAGACATGTACTCGATGTAGGGGTGAGCCCGCGGACCCGGCAGAACCGTAGAAGGAGCGCCAGGCATGCCGGTGCCGGCTACGGCCTTCCGGGCGCACACGCTCCCCCAACCCCCGCTCCCCCCATGAGTCACGGGTCATGAACTGCCTGACTCGCGGTCACCAGGTGTCCCATACAAGGGGACACAAAGGCTCCTGCCCTCAGGTGAAGATTAGACCCAGACATGGATGCTTCCTCCCGCACGTAGCAGCCCGATGAGATCATGCATCACATGATGATCTCCCGCTCTCCCGTTCTCCCGTCTGCCCGACCCCTTTTTACACGCCCCCATTGAAACCCTAATAAAAGGTGTGAGGGGCGAGCGCACGGCAGAGTTGCCAGGATCACGGGATCCTGCACTTCCTGCTTGCCAGGATCACGGGATCCTGCACTTCCTGCTTGCTGGCACCAGATGAAATCTCCGCGTGTCGTCTCTTCCCTGGGACCTCGTGGGTACGACTGCAAGCTGGTGCCGAAACCTGGGAATCCTCGAACCTCCGCCGTGACTTACCGTTGCCTGGGAAAGGGCTTCTCAGTACCGATCGTCCGCTGGATCGGCGCATCCAGGGACCCACCCCCTCGGTACCGACCATCCGCTGGATCGGCGCATCCAGGGATCTGCGTTCTCGGACACTCTCTCATCTGATCGAACCACCGGTAAGCACGGGCGCTTGTAAAAGCACGGCTTTTGACAAGCACGTTAGCGAACTGAAAGCGCTAGCGAAACGCGGCAGGGTCTCCGTAAAGAGAGGGGAGCTGCGCGAATTGGTTGAGGAGATTGATAGGCAATGTCCATGGTACCCAGAAAGGGGGACATTCAATCTTAAGGACTGGGAAAACATCGGGCGCACTCTGCACAGAGAGCCTCGCGCGCCGATGTCGCTGCTACTGACGTGGAGACAGTGTTATGTCGCCATCAGCCTGCAGGTCCATGGTGTCTTTGCCATGGATCTCCCTCCTTTTGATCTTTCACCTACAATTTCAAGCCCGGAATTTTCTCTATCCACTAAACAGGATGCCTGTCCTACTCCCGTTTCACTTGCTTCCTCCTCTCATTCAAACTCTCCCGCTCATGCTCTCGTGGCCAGGCCGCCTCCTTCTCTTGCTCCGCCTTCTGCTCCGCTTCCCCCTCCCGTTTCTGAAGCCACCGCACCTCCGTCAATGCCACGTAATGGCACGAGTTTCAAAACTCTCGCAGAGCGTATTACCCACGATCTGCAGAGGAAGGAAACCCTGACGGAAGACGATGCCGACCTCCTCGCCGTCTGCCCAGCCCACTACACTGACCACGTGGGGGAGGACGGCGCCGTCCAACGGGTCGTTGAGTATCGCCCCATAGGCTATAACGTTCTCACTGAGCTCCGCAAGGCAATACGGGACGTGGGGATCACCAGCCCCTATGTGAGAGGCATGCTGGAAGCCGTCATGCGGAATCACATAATGGTTCCGGAGGACTGGAAAACCACTTTTCACATGCTCTTGAACCCTGCGCAATTTGTTGTTTGGGAAAGCGAATACTGCCAACAACGCATAAGCAGAGGAGCAGCCTCTGGCGGCGCCTATACCGCCGCGCAGCTCTATGGTTGCCTCTGACTGCGCCTACAAGGCGTTTGTAAGAGTGTCTGCTGCCGGACAGCCAACCCAGAGCTTTTCCAACGTTCGGCAGAAGCCCCAGGAGCCTTACGCTGAATTCCTGAACAGGCTCCAGGAGGCCCTGCAGAGGCAAGTCGACAACGACGCAGCCCAACACGAGCTCCTCATGCGCCTCGCCAAAGAGGACGCCTCCGCTGAGTGCCGCAGGGCGATCACGGGCTTAGGGAAGAACCCTGAGCTGGCCGACATGCTTAAGGCTTGCCAGGATATCGGATCTTCCGCCCATCAGGCCAGCCTCCTAGCCGCAGCCCTCTCCACCACCCGGGGACAGCCCCAAGACGAGTGCTTCAACTGCGGCAAGCGGGGACATTTCCGGAGGGATTGTAGGTCGCCTGGTGGGGGGGCTTACAACCCCGACGGAGGGGGGTTCTCCCCTGGGAGACGAAGGCCCCCAGGGAAGCCCCGGACCAAATGCTCCCGATGCCGGGAGGGCTTCCACTGGAGAAGCGAGTGCCCGTCGGGAAACTCTTACCCGGGCCTCTCCCCAGTCCAGGACCAAGGAGGAGAATACTAAATCAGCCCCAAGAACCAAGGCCCGAACCCAAGCCACCTCCTCCCAGCGGTATCTCCCTCTCCTGCACCCAGCCTCTTTCCCTCAAGTTTCCCAATGAGATCCTCGTTGTTCCGACCCAGTACAGCGATCCCATCCCCCCAGAGGCCGTCGGGTTGATCTTGCCCAAAGCCTCCGCCGCTGAGCAGGGACTGTTCATCGTTCCGGGAGTCATTGACTCTACACACCAAGGAGCCGTTCACATTCAGGTGTGGACAAACATTCCGCAGGAGTTGCCCAGTGGAACCAGCTGCGCACAGCTGATCCTCCTGCCCCACATGCTGCCTGCCGCCGATTCAATAAAGGCCACGAGCCCGGATCGCCATCGAGGCACAGCCGGCACCACAGTAGCGGCGGTAGAAACGCCCATCGACAGCTCCCGCCCATACCTGGAGCTCACTATAGAAGGGTGTCCATTCACGGGACCTGTGGACACCGGCGCCGACGTAACCGTCATCAGAGCAGCCGAGTGGCCTGATCAGTGGCCGACCGAGGCTTGCCCGCGCATTTGGGGGGTGGGGGGGAAGCAGACTGCGAGACGAAGCACCCGCCCGCTCACGGTCCGCAGCCCAGGGCTTGAGCGACAGCTCACAGTCCGCCCCATCGTTTTGGACATCCATGTTAACTTGTGGGGAAGGGATCTCATGAATCAGGTAAAGACGACTCTGGTCTGGGACGGATAAATCCACTCCCACCATGGCCGCTACCCAGAAGAAGAACAGATAGCAGCTGGCCACGTTGAGATCCCCACCCCCCGGCTTTGACTGTGTTTCCTACCTCCGCCCCAGAGCCCTCGCTCTGGAACACCCTCTCTCTTTCCCTCACTTGTTCTATTTTTTCAAACAGCAAAGGCGGGAGGGCCAATTGGCTGACTGGCCCTCCCTGGATTAAAATCTGGGCCTGTCCTGGTACCGCAGCACTGCCAGGACAGGCCCCAGGTTAAAAGCAAGGAAGATGCCGCCGCACCAAATTCACTCACAAACCGGTTTGGGCGCCTCGAGTGATCATGGCTTAGAGCACCATCATCACTTCTAGATACCCATATTGTTTTCCGGTTTTCTGACTTATTTTGGCACCTTAGCCGAAACCGCCCCTTAAGGAGTGGTTTCGGCGGGCGGCATTTCCCCAAGATACTCAAATTCGACCCCAAATTCTGAACGCCATGCCTGCCTCAACCTCTGCGATCACGGTAAGTATATCTGCCCCAGGGTGGAACCTCCCCCAGTCCTTTGTCCCAAAGACCAACTTCCAAATGTGTGATTGTCTTGCTCTCCTGACGCATCCCCTCCTCTGAACGAACCCCCAGAGTCCTTTTGTCCTACAAATTAGATATGCATACCCACAATCCCCTGACGGTCCACTCGCCCCCCCTCTCTCTAGGGGCTCGGGCCGTCGCTTCGACGCGTCCTGATGACGTCTTTGAAGCCAACTCCACATGGGAGTTGCCTGCCTTTCGTACCCCCTGTCCCATGCCCAAACAAACTAAAGAAAGGGGAGTAGGTGGGGCCTCCATGGCCTGCCCCCCCCCTGCAGAATCGAAATTGAACAATTCGAACCTGCTCTCAGGCCCACTCCCACCTGAGCCAAGACCAAGCTTGGCGGGGCCCGGCCCCTTCATAACCTGGGGAAGGGGGTATGCTTCAATCCCTCTCCCTGCAGGTCCCCAGTGGATTCCAGCTTCGCCATGTCCAACCAACCCATGGAATGGCACCAGAAGGAAACCAACCCGATCCCGGAGATGGAGCGGATCTCCCTGGAAGATCCGGCCCCGCGACCCCGACGGAACCGCCGCCAGCGCCAGAACAGCTTGAGGACCCAGATGACTTGGGGAGACGTCAAGGCAACGACCGGCCGGGCTCGAGAGCTGCTGCGACGGGAAGGCTGCCCCGAGACACCCGAGGGTCTCTGCGCTGCCATCTTTGCGATCATCACTGCAAACTCCGCAGTCACCATCATCTGCCTGCTCTGCTGCCTCTTGCCGGTGACGCTTGGTCACCCCCTTTTGGAGATCAACCAAGTCAACATCTGGGAGCTGTTCGCTGCCGTTGCCAACGTCTCATCCTTCTGCCTGGGCCAGTATATCGGAGTGGGAAGCTTGCTAAGCTCCTGCCTACTCCCTGTCTGCAAGGCCCCTGGAGATTTCCTGGAAGAGTCGGGCCTGAGCCCTTTCATGAACGCCTCGTCCATCCGGTACTCCATGAGCGCCGATTGGGGACCCGTTGTTCAAACCCTCCCCGCTGGCGCTCTCTCTCATCACCCAAACCGCCACCAACCACGAGTCCAACACTTGCGCCCGCATTGCTAATGTGGCGGGACAGGGAACTGGCCCGAGCCCAGTCACCGGCTCGGCCAACTGGAACTGCACGCATGTTGAGGACATTCCCCCCATATATGGGAACATCCTCCTCCCTAAAGGCTGGTTCTGGACTTGCGGGGAGAGAACCTTCAACTACATTTCCGCTCGCCTTTCTGCCGGAACTCTTTGTTGCCTTAGCCGTCTTACCATTGTCCTGCCTCAGGCTCCACCCCGGGAGCCCAAACACCGTCGCCGCTCCACTCTTTCCCTCGACCCTTCCTGCCGGAGCGACGCGGTCGCTCTTTCCGAAGCCGAGTAAGTTTCCCTCGCGACCTCCCTGGTGGGAGTCCCCGGACTCGCCACCTATAACGCTAAGACTATTGGCCGGCTGGCCTGTGCCCTTGCGAAGTCCATTAATTCCACCTCCACCGCTCTGCATGCTCTGGCCTCCGAGCAACAAGAACTTCGTCAAGCGACTTTAGATAATCGTGCCGCTATTGATTATTTGTTATTACTGCATCACCAAGGTTGTGAGAATGTACATAATATGTGTTGTTTTAATCTCTCTGATAATTCCCATTTGATTCATATGAAAGTTCGTGAGTTACAAGATGTTGTATCTAATCTGAAATACGATGTGTTGCCTCACTGGTGGTCAGCCCTTTGGAGCTGGCTGCCGGGGGGATGGTTAAGTACTATTGTACAATTCTTCATTGGTCTGATTGTATGCTTTGTCGTTGGATCTTGCCTTGTTCAGTGTGTATCTGCCTTTGCCTGTAACATTTGTAAGAAACCCCTTGACTTTCCCCTACGACGCAACCAGGTCCTCATGCTGCACAAACAGCTCAGCCAGCTTGAGCAAGTCCCTGGGGAGGCAAGCATCCCCCTAAATTGCCCCAACTGATTCGGCCTCCTTCCTAAAATATAAGAAACAGGGGGATGTAGGGGTGAGCCCGCGGACCCGGCAGAACCGTAGAAGGAGCGCCAGGCATGCCGGTGCCGGCTACGGCCTTCCGGGCGCACACGCTCCCCCCATGAGTCACGGGTCATGAACTGTCTGACTCGCGGTCACCAGGTGTCCCATACAAAGGGACACAAAGGCTCCTGCCCTCAGGTGAAGATTAGACCCAGACATGGATGCTTCCTCCCGCACGTAGCAGCCCGATGAGATCATGCATCACATGATGATCTCCCGCTCTCCCGTTCTCCCATCTGCCCGACCCCTTTTTACATGCCCCCATTGAAACCCTAATAAAAGGTGTGAGGGGCGAGCGCACGGCAGAGTTGCCAGGATCACGGGATCCCGCACTTCCTGCTTGCTGGCTCTCTCCACCAGATGAAATCTCCGCGTGTCGTCTCTTCCCTGGGACCTCGTGGGTAAGACTACACTCATAAATTTTCCTTATCAGAGAAGCAACAGCTGAGGGGACGAGACATTGAGAAATGGAATAGGCAGAGGAGAGTACAATAGACCATATCTCTCTGTACATCTAATAGAAATTTAGTGAGAGAGATATACAGAAGAGTAAAAAAATAAGAAAGATCTTTTTCTTGGTGCTTCCCCGGCAGCCCTCCTTCCCCTAATGTGGGTAGAAGGATAAGGGAAAGTCAGGTGGTCAGAAGAAAATGTCTACCTTCTGCACTTTGATTTTGTTCTTTGGTTTTCCCAACAGTTTCCTGGCTCAGAAAAACAGGCAGAAGATCACAAAAGTAAAAGATTGTTTCTTATATGTCTACATTTCTCTTCCCCATTTCACTTTACCCAGCTGGAAACAGAAGTAAAACAATATTTCCCTCAGCTTCTTCACAAAAAAACAATTACAGCTAGGACCAGTATAGGCTAAAAATTAACAGTAGTAACAATACTAACCTTTGTTTGGTTCTTTATCACTATGCACTTCGATCATGCTAGCTGGTGAACATGGAACAACTGTTGGAGATTCTACCTCAGAATGTAGTGTCAATTCAGCAGATAATTCTGGTGATCCACTACCACAACTTACTGCTCCAGGTAATGCTCTAATTAACAGAATGAAAAATTGTCAGGGTGACTAAAGCTCATAAATACTAAAGCTCATAAATAATGATGATAAATATTTAGAAAAATGCTTACACAGAGAGATCACTTTGCTTGAGGATTTCTTTAAGTCTTTTCTGAAAGATTTTTTCACTCTCTGTAGCAGTCACAAATCCACGATCTTCAGATTAGAAAATAATGTTATACTGAATGTTTAATGTAGCAATACAAAGGCTGCTAAAAGTTATAAACAGGGAAATTACATTTCACTGGATAGTCTATTAACAGTTGAGCAGGTTCTCTGGTGTGGAAGCATAGAGATTTTCTAAATAAATGCAATTAGCAACTATTTTCCCTCTTTATAAACTTTCTTCAATAACGTAAATTCAAGCATGATGTGACAGATCTTGCAGTAGGCAGAGACAGAAAAGCCAGAATGTAAAGCATTAAACCTTCACAGAGCATGACAGTGTGAGTGACAGGCTGGGAATGGACAGAGTTTTAGAAGCTCTTCAAGCTTTAGACAGGATTTGACAGCAGTTCAACTCTTGAGTTTTAGAAAGAGCAAATGTGTTTTAGTGTTTGGGAGAGGCCTGTGGTTTTGGCTGGAAGAGAGTGTTGTGGGGGGAAGACAGAGAGAATCCAAAACTCTAATCAGGAAGAGGGAGTTTATGTCTAGGTAGAGAAGAATTTCTAGCCCAGGTTTTTGGAACAGAGCTAATCAGTCTTCTTTCTGGTCAGGGTAGAACTGAGGAAATTGACAGGGAAACAGATTGTGTCAGAGAGAGACCAATTCTCTTGTGAGAATCACACTGCATATGTGAGAGAAATGTCTCATCCCTAATACTGTATTAGCATTTACTTCAAATGCTATGAGGTAATCCTAAGGTTCAAAAAGTCTGAGGGGGAAGTGAGTTAGGAAGTATTCCTTTCCATGTAACTAATAAGGCACCAGAGTTACTTCTGGGTGCAAGATTGAATATATTCTATGAAACATCTTGGGATGGGAGTTTCTTAAAAGTGAGATCCTGAAGGCACAATTTCAATGAGGAGAAAAAATGGGAGGTGTCTAAAGAAACCAGGACTTAGAGTGGCCCACACACAGAACCATATAGACCATTTTTTCAGCCAAAGTGACTCTCAAGATAATTTACAATAAAAACTTGACAATCATTAAATGCATTATCAAGAACACTGCTTAAATTATTCAGTTACTGTATTGACAAAGTAGTAAAGTTTGTCACTGCTTACCTTGGGAATTTGGAGGGCTAATCTGAGAGGACTCTCTGTTCTCTCTACGACGCTGTTTCTCATCTTCCCATATTGCTTGCAAACCTGGGTTCCGACCAATCTGGGCTGGAAAAGTAAAAGTCCACAGACGCAGCATCAGAAATATGAAGCTTATTAAAATGAATACTAATTTTTGCCAATACATTCTTTGCTGATCAAAAGAGCTACATCTTTCTTTGGAAGTACATAATTATAAGCATTCATTCTTTGAAGGCAAAGCATTCATAATAGTTAACTTCTCTAGCATATGAAGACAGTTTTATACAAATACCATGCTGCCCAGGATGGTTAAAGGATTAATAGTGTGTATTTTTCCTTATCTTATAAAGCAACAAGAACATATGAGTGACATTACCAACATTCTCAATTCTGATTTTTACAGAATGAGGTATTTGTTAACTGCATTTGCAATTCTGTTTATTTATTCCTTATGTAATTTTTATTATAATATTTCAGACTGAAGATTTACTAGAGAAATTTTACACTTGGGAAGCTCCTCCTCTGCTTTTCCCATCTTTGCTGGGAATGTCTTAATATTCTTGATTGTCTATTCAATCTATACTTACTCTTTGGATCTCATCAAATTCCATAGCTTTCAGTGCTACTTAGAACATATACAACATACAGATGAACTTCAGATTTTTTATTGTTTGTCTAGTCCTGCATCTCCAACTGCTTTCTGACATACAGCCACTTGAATGTGTTTCACCACCATCTCAAACTCAGCATATCTGTTCTTGATCCCAATCTGTACCTGTTAGGATAACTCTCAATGCTGAATATGCATCTTTGGAATTATCTAAATGTAACTGCATTCATATCTCATATAAATCCCACAAGTACATGAGCTTCAGCTAGGCCTCTGCATCATGTGCTCTTCTACCCGTTTCATTTTCCTCTCTTACCCTCAACTAATTACTTGACTCTTGCAATACATTTTAAGAATCCATTCATTACTCTCCATTCAGTTGGCTAATCTCTCATTCATGCTCTCGTCATCTCTTGTCTTGAATACTGTAATTTTTCCTTCAACCTAAATCTCTACTTTACACCAACAACAACCTTTACTAGGCATTTAAAATAGGCTCTAGAGCGTTACCAGACATTTATGAAGTAGAAATCAAGAGTACAAAGAATCAAGATAGAAGAGGAATTTTGAATTTTAAATATCAAAATTTATCTCATTGTATGACCTGTGAAATGTTGTCACATAGATTTCTCTTATCAGTTGATTATTATTAGACCCTCTGCAGTAAAATAGCTTCAAAAGGTGGTACAGAGAAAAATCTCTACTTTAATTCTCCCATACTGTGCCATACCACCTATTGTATCACTTCATTAGCTTTCATTCCTCTTCCATATCCAGCAAGAACTCTGTGTGCTCACCTCTAAAGATCACCACAGCCTCATCCAACTCTCCCTCTGTCCTATACTGCTTTCTCCCTCATTCTGTACCTGCCCCGTGTTCCTTTGTCCAGTTTTACTAGTCTCAACTTGACCAAAGTTTTCCTACTACTTAAATTAACCTGATCTCCCTTGCTAAAAGCATAGAATTACTTTACTGAACATATGTGCGATACTACTCTCTCCTTTTCTTCAGATAAATCCCTGCTTAAAACACAAGAATGACATTTAGCTCCTCCCTTCATTCCTAATTGCAACTAAGCCTTAAGAACATCACACTACATTGGGCTACATTCACCACCCTCCCTGTTAGGTTTTCTCATTGCCTGAGTCATCATTTACATTAATGGTGCATTATAAATAATGAAATTTTAGAACTTGTTACCATCCTAAAGGATTATACACAAAACCATTATTTACCTTCAATATTCAACCTGTTTAAAATATCTGCAGCCACTGCATCCACCTCCAACTCACAGGTACTCTGTGGTTCAACATCTTCTAGCACTAAAGAGCTGCAATTAAATTAGAATTGGAGGATTAGTAAAGGGTACGCAAAGCATAGTATTGATTACAAATAAATTCTTCCCTTAAGCTCAATTATTAGAAAAAATTGCATGTAGTGATTCATTACTGACCATCATTATGGGCTTTAAAATCAGAACACATTTTAAATAAACACTCTTATATTTCACATTCAAAACATTTCAGGCCACAGTTAGAATGAAGTCTTCCTATTCATGTGAAAGATGTAAACAACTGGCAGGTGCATCAGTTATACACCCAAAGGCTGCAATGCCCACGTCATCACTATTTCCACACTAGTAACACAGGTAGAGCTCTAAACTGTATGCAGCAGCACAGAAAGATAGGCAGTAAAAGCTGCATTTAGATATAACAAACAAACTGTGATGAGAACGATGATGGTTTAATCTCCATCCTTTGTGCACTGAACAGAGCTTGAAGACTTTTTAAACTAACCACAATTTCTTTTACAGTGGATTCCTCCCCCCTTGTTTCTTACTTAGAAATCAAGGGACTATATTAGAATTGAAGCCCAGCTTGGAATCCTAGTTAATAGTAAAAATACCTTGTTTCTTACTTAGAAATCAAGGGACTACATTAGAATTGAAGCCCAGCTTGGAATCCTAGTTAATAGTAAAAATACCTTGTTTCTTACTTAGAAATCAAGGGACTACATTAGAATTGAAGCCCAGCTTGGAATCCTGGTTAATAGTAAAAAACTAAGTTGGAACTTGGATGTTACAACAAACTGCAGCTAAATAGTTCCTGGTGTGGGAAATCTTCAATCTTGGTTCTGCTTGCAAGTGGAAAATGGAGGAGAACCATTATAAAGCAGGCATAATAATCTCACCCAATTCTAATTTGTTTGTAATATCTGAATACACTCATCAAGAAGAGAAGAGAGAAGAAGAGTAACGGAAATGAAAATGGAATCATGTCATATTAGATGAACTGAAGAACCAAGTCAAGATCCTGTCATAATCAAGATAGAGAGTGTATACTCAGAGGGCACATATATTGATGCATAGGTTTATGAAAGAGGGACAGTCTCTGAGAGATCTGTGGTTCAGTTGAACACAGGAGCTATATGGGAAAGCAGGTGTTTAAAAGAAACATGAATGTTTTGTATGGCAGCATCCACAAACATGTGCTGTCTGAAATGGCACAGCTGCTGCATATGTAGATCCAGCCTAAGAAGGAAGTAAGTAAGTAAGTAAGAGAGAGAGAGAGAGAGAGAGAGAGAGAGAGAGAGAGAGAGAGAGAGAGAGAGAGTGTCCTCTTGCCTCTTGAGCTGGCTACACGTCAAGAACAAATAGGGCAGAAAAGTATGTGATACAGAACGCTGTATTTATGCTATCCTCTAAGGACAAAGTGGAAGAAGACAAACACACAAACACACAGTAATGGGACAAATATAATAGGATTGAGGACAATAGAAAGGTAGGAAAGAATCAGATCCTATAGAAGCCTGAATGAATCTGTGCTTTCCCTGCTAAGGCAGGAAAACTACTGGGGAGAAGATGGCCTCCAGGCCACTACAGGAAGTGATATCAAAAACTGTTTCCTGCCTCCTTACAAAGGGTAGAGGAATACCCACACAAGATGTCCTCTGCCTCCAGGAGAAAGAGTGCATGCAATCCTGTTTCTATTTCTAATCTCTTAAATGTAGTTAGGCACAGTTAACTGGACCACTGTAAGAAAAAGATCACCTTTAATATTTTGTCTTTTCTATTTTTTAATTACAGCCTCACAGTAGAACCAACATGGCTTTGAAGATAAAGCACACTTTTCAATGTTAGTCCCACATTCTTTAATCCCATTTTTCTCCCTGATTAAACGATTAAACAAAAGTTTTTGATTCAAGTAAACTGTTGAAACCAATATACATACTTAAGAATGATGTTTAAACCTGTATATTTTATTGAAAACAAATTTGTGTTTAACTGATAGCTTTAAAAAAAGTCTTCAGTCATGCCAACCTTGGTATATGATTATCTTCCCATCGATGAAGGGTACTGGTAGTTGAATGTCCTGATAAATCTCTAACGCATTCAGTTTCAGCCAATGAATCACCTATAAAGAGAAAATGAAAGCACTTTCTAGTACTCATAACTGGATTCTACTAATTTATAAAACTATTTGAAATATCTCAGTTTTGAAACAGCATTCATATACCATTCCTTGAGCTACACATTCAATATATCATAGCTTCAAGGGCATCACAGAAAAGGTATATATATTTTAAATAAAGAAATACATTCCAATTCCAGAGTGAGAATGAAGCTAGAATCACGTCATGAAAGTCAGTCCTGTCCAGCCTAGTGAAAAGCTACACAGACTTCTTCAGATGTCTGCTCAAGAAGAGTCACGCAAGAGAACTACAGGTGTTTGCTCATTATCTTCACCTACTTTTTTACTTTAAGGGAATTCAAGAAGGGGCATCAGAACAAAATAAGCTGCCATCAACAATACACAGACAAAATACTTTTGAAGTTCAGACTCAAATTTTGTTGTCTTAAGTCACATACTGATGTAGGCTTCTTCCCAGCATCTAACCTAGCTCCTTCATCATGCAGATAGGTTGATTTGATTTTTTTCCCAACTGAAACCCTGTTAACTTGCTCATAAAACTCGAAGGGTCCAACTTTTATGAGGAAAACAGAAGGCTGACAAGGAACAGTATTTCTTAGTATTTGTGTCCAATGTTCAAAGTGCTCAACATTTGATAATCACCACTGAAATTCTTACAATAGTCCTGCAAGTTAGGCCAGTAATTTCCCATATTGAAGATGACAGATCTGAGGCTGATAGAGTATAATTTATTTATGGCCACAGAGAATTTGAGACAGATGAAAGCTGTGAACAAGGATCTTGCAGATCACAGCACATTTTTTAAAACCACTATACTATACAGGTTCCAAAATCAGGCATACTAGTAAGTCAAGATAACTACGTGGAACTCAAGAAAACATCAATGACCTTGAATCTAATAATCAGCTTAAGGGCCGTACTAAAACATTACTGTTTATAAATAGCTGGGTTTGGTTTACTCAAACCCATGTCATATTCTTGAAGTGACACAGCAGCTGAATGGAAAGGCTTCTAAAAAAGGGGGGGGGAGCCAAACAGACAGGGTGATTTCACAAGAGGAGGAAAAGGCCCTGCTGCCCTCCAGATATTTGCCCATGTGACAACTAGGAAGAAGGGAATTATTTCCATTCCTCCCCAGTGTGGTTTTTGCATCATTTTAAGCCTGTTTGGGCTCTCTCTCTCTTTAAAGCTGTTCTCTGCAGCTACTGTGGGGTTTCAGGGAATACCAGGTAATGCAATTTAAAACATAAAGTATAATTTGGCCCTAAGATGCAGTGCAATCAGCGATCAATCTCTCCACAAATACAGCAAGGTGCTGGATCTCAATGTATCCAGCCAAGCAGGGTCAGATCACCTAATTATCTTTTTCAATTGCATACAAACTCAGGTCGCCATGGTACCTGTGAACTAAAAAGGACCTCAGCGAGAGCAAACCTTACTGCCTAGATTTCTGTGGATAGCTGTGTACCCAGCACCAGGAGGATAAGGAGCAAGTCAACACAATAGCTGGACTCATGATACACAACTGTGCAGAAATGCTTACTACAGATTCCACAAGTTGCTGCCGCTGCCACTGTGAAATGACTTGTGCAATTGTCTAAATTAAAGCCATTTCATTCTTAACACTTATTCCATATGAAATCCAATTTTTAAATTCATTATAATAGAAATACAAATTCTGCATTACACAATTATATACTCTCTTTGAAAAAAAATTCAGAACTAGGACAGACTGGGAGAATTGTGAAGTGATCTCCCATTTTTTTTGGTGGGGGTACTGGTTAACGAAGTCATGTGAGTGGAAGACCATGATCCAAATTTTAACAAAACAGAGTTGGTATTAAACAGTTCTCTTGTGCCTGCTACAAATCATTCCCCTATCTATTTTTCTTTACCACAAAGAAAAGGTTCATGGATTCTATAACTTTTGCATTATCTGATCTCAATAATTTTAATTAGTTGTTAGTTGTATCTTAACAGGGACACATAATGAAGGGTTTACACCTTTCCATGGACAGAGGCTGTAAACTTTGAATGCTGGATGTTGGTCTGAAGAACTGCCATACCAGACAGAAGCAGAGTTCTTACTTCCTGACAAGCTCTCTCATTATAGCAATTAGTTCTAGATGATACTAAATCAGATCTAGCATTTCGTATGGCCTCAAAATGGAATAATGATTTGTAGTAGGCTCAAGATAATCAGCCCTGTTCAGGCCCGATTCTGTCATGTCTTGCGGGCGGGATGTGAAATCCTCTCTCTGGGATTGCTATCACTTGTTGGCTCTTCAGTTTTGCTTTCAGGCATGGGCTAATCTGCTTGTTAGGCACCTGCTGGCTTTAGCACTTCAAAGCATTGGGGAGTACAGGTTGCTTTGCTCCAGTGAAGGCTGTGTCTTCTCCTTCCCATGAGAATGGAGAGATGCTGCTCTTCCTTGTGAACTGGCACCAAAAGGTGGTGTCAAGCAATGTACCCGGGGGGGAGGGAGGGAGATGGTATAAGGGTAAGAATGGAAGCTGTTTTGGTGAGGTCTGTCAATGGAAGTCTGAATGTTCAATCCTGATGCTGTTTTCAATAAAGGAAATTGTTTGAACATGAAGTCTCATTGTTGAATAATCCAGGGCACGGAATCCTCCTCTTACAGGGCAGCGTGAAATAATTTGACCCAAAAATGTTAATTATGAGAGGAAACTAGACACATTGTTCTGGGGTCTCAGGCTCACTGTACTGCCTTTTCAGAGATTAAACTGGCAGAAGAGAGTGGGAATAGAATTCCTCAGATGCAGAAACATGAAGCAAACAGAACTGCTGGTTAACTCTTTGTCTATGTAAAATATTCTGCATTCCAATCACCTGTTATTTCATGCAGAATGCCACTGTAATACTGGAAGGTTGGAAGAAGCCAGTGAGTTGCATTTTTGGCCACAAGTTCTAGTGCCTGCTTCAGTGACGGTGCACTGCTGCTCCTAAACTGCTCTGGTCCATTATGATGAAAGGGAAATCACACTACCTTAACATTGCAGAGGCTGCAATATTAGTCCCTTCCCTTTGGCAGAATACTGGTGTAACAGAACAAGTCAGGACCTACAAGCAGGCAGTAGGATGCAGGATAAGATTAAAAAGTTGACTACAATGTACAATTTGGTGGCTTTGTTGCTCCTCCTGACCTCTGAACTGTATTGAACTGCACTTCATTGGTTGGATCATACGATGTTCCCAATAAGCAGAGACTTGACTATGAACTCTTGATTACCACTTTGATAGTTCAAACTGATATGCTGCATATGCAGCCAGCATTCCCCTAGAAACTACTCGCTGAAAGAATATAGTAGACATTCTGTCCACTATAACTCATCTATTGTTGAATAAATACAACTCTGAAAAAAGTTTTTTCCACAACAGACTAACCATACTTTTGTTCTTCACAAAATGGGCCAACACTCATAGCACATTTTATACTGCAGAGGAGAACAAATTCTGGGAAACTGTATGATCCGCCAGCAGGAAGAATGCTGTTTATCTTAGATCTAGTTTTATGTCTTTAATCCCTTAGAAAATTGGCACTAACAACATTCTATTGGTTTTTAATTTTGTGATGCACCCCCTCTCTCCCAAAAGCAGAGTATTCCTTTTCACCTTTGTTTTCACACCAAGTGGCACTGATTAACAGAATAGTATGGAATATACATTATTACAAAGGAAGATTTTTATGAAATGTACAAGAGATATCTAAAAATGTTTATGAACTTGACTTTATGCACACCTTTTTTCTTTGCCTTTCTGAACTTCACAGCAGCCAGGTTTATTAAATTCATTCCATATAAATTGTAATCTATAAACAACTGGAGGAGGTAGGGAATATGAGCTTCATGAGGTTGGTAAAATCTATTCATTATGGCTCCACCTTGTAGAAGCTCGCAAACTCTATAATCATAATAAAAATAATGAGAAATGAAAGTTAACATGTCAGCTGATTAAAAAAATACATTTGAACAAGTTTATTAGAATTTGATAAATGCTTGCTTTAAATGATAGCTTTATTTTCAATAATGATCCCATATATCAATATTTAAGACAAACTTCCCCTGGTATGTAATTCAGATTACAAACACCACAACATTTTGACCACTAACTACGTATCTTAAACTATTTGCATATGAAAATAAGAAGTTTTCATTAGTTTATTCATTAGGAGCAGCACTGGCGTAGAAGGTTAAGAGCATGTGTATCTAATCTGGAGGAACCGGGTTTGATTCTCCGCTCTGCCGCCTGAGCTGTGAAGGCTTATCTGGGGAATTCAGATTAACCTGTAAACTCCCATACACGCCAGCTGGGTGACATTGGGCTAGTCACAGCTTCTTGGAGCTCTCTCAGATCCACCTACCTCACAGGGTGTTTGTTGTGAGGGGGGAAGGGCAAGGAGATTGTAAGCCCCTTTGAGTCTCCTACAAGAGAGAAAGGGGGGATATAAATCCAAACTCCTCCTCTTCTTCTTAAAATGGTTTTGTTCACACAACAAGACACTGTTGCTGATCTGGAAAGAACTATAGCAAACTATGTATACAGGTCTCCAAAATGCATGTAAACAAAATTCTTAAACTACACAGTAAAAAGAGGTCAAACTAACCTGCAAATCAGGTCTTCTGTATTTAAGTGGATACGGCAACCACTGGCTTGCATCTACTAGAGTGTTTCCAGGGACCTAGTAGACCTCTGCCTCATTTGCTCATGTAGTTGTTCAATCTTACTGGTTACAGTAAATTTGCCAATGATTTCATTATACTATGTCTGATGTGAAGAATCTGCACATGGAGTGCACTGTTCTCCCCTTCTCCACTGACTAAAGCCCAAAATGCCCCTGAAAACGCTACTCCGGGAGGTCCTCATCTCCTATCAAGGACATTTTAGGCTGCAGTGCAAGGAAGTTGTAATCCATGGGTAGAAATCCTTTGTTCTGCAGAAATGCTCTGGTGGATTTGGGCCAAGGAGGTAAATTTCTCTTCCCTATTCCATTTTCCTAACTGACTCCAGCTGCCTGGAGGGAGAATATCCAGATACTGTTTGTTTAACCTAGTAGACCTCTGCCTCATTTGCTCATGTAGTTGTTCAATCTTACTGGTTACAGTAAATTTGCCAATGATTTCATTATACTATGTCTGATGTGAAGCATCAAAACGATAAAACAAAACTGCATAGATTATTA
This sequence comes from Sphaerodactylus townsendi, assembly GCF_021028975.2. NCBI lineage: Eukaryota > Metazoa > Chordata > Lepidosauria > Squamata > Sphaerodactylidae > Sphaerodactylus > Sphaerodactylus townsendi. Next base: position 121,161,418 of record NC_059425.1, on the reverse strand, counting down.
AAATCACACAAATTCAAACATAATGTGGGCAAATGAGGTGGAAACCGTGAGGACAAAGGAAAATGGCACTGAGAAACAGCAGCCAAAATTCACAATCAGAGAACACTGACACAGTTCTATATACTTCATAATTTCCAAGAATATATGAATATAGAGGTATAATCTACAAGTTCACACTTTTCTAAAGACACATTCATAAAATTAATTTCTTATGTCTTGGCAGATTTTTTTTGCTGTATAGATTCCTTAACAAATATCAAGTCTCATTAGTATGATTGGTTTACTTGTCCACACTGTAGATACATAACTATAGTATCCTCCCACTTGAACAAAAATGATGCTTAATAATGCTGTGTGTACAAGTATGAAAAGCATTTTACTCCAATCCCTAAGATAACACAAGCTATATCTTGAAAAAAATGGGTAGCCCAATCCAGAGAGGAGTCAGACTAACCTCAGGAGGCAGCACAATCCTGTGCTGATGTGTTTTCCCTCTCCCTTTGCAAAGGGGCAAATGCATTCACTGAGGGAGCAGATGGATGCCCCTCAGCCCCACCACTGCAAAAGATGGATGCCCCTCAGCCCCACCACTGCAAAAGTTTTGTCCTGGTGTATGGAATGGGGGGGGGGCATTCCCAAGGGTAGAGCTGACAAAAGTCAGCTTCCACCCTGGGCTTGCAGTCAGTTGCACCGCTACCTTGACCTTACACCAGGTGATATAAGTCAATTGGCCCCAAGGGAGGGCTTTCTGGTGGTAGCAAGGGGTTTTGCTGTTTTCTCCTTCCCTGTGAAATCTGGAAAGTCCTCAGGAGGTGGGAGGGTGGTGTGGAAGCAGCGCCCTCTCTAGCTGCCTCCACTGTCCAGATTGGGCTGTAAGTGTATATAAAACACCAAATTAAAAAATCTCCATGGCAGAACACTAAGCATTCCTTTAATGACCCTGACTCTCCTTCCTGTTTGTGTTTGAGTTTTGTGAAATTCTTTTTCATATATCTATCCACTAAAAATTACTTAATTTTTTTGATTTTTCACTACCTTGGGACCCATGAACAGGTTGGAAAGGTGGCATAAAATGTTTTGAAAAGTAAAAATAATAAAAATATAACAGTATGACAAGTTATTCAGACACCAACAGCAGGCTCCTCTATGCCCATAAACATCAGAAGGGAAAATTAAAAAAATTATGTTGAGGGAGATCATTCCAAAGGACTTCGGTTCTCAAAGAATTAACTAAGCTTTCTAGATAACAAGCTGCTTTAGGGGACAGTAGCTGTATCAGACTCTTGAATTTTTCACTTTAAAGGTGAATGACCTAATTTGAAGATCTGGATTTGATTCCTCACTCCTCCACATGAAGCATGCTGGGTGACTTTGGGCTAGTCACAGTTCTCTCAGAGCTGTCTTAGCCCCACCTGCCTATCAAGGTATCTGTTGTGGTGAGAGGAAGAGAAAGTAATTGTAAGCTGCTTTGAGACTCTTCAAAGGTAGAGAAAAGTGGGGTATAAAAACCAACTCTCTTTCTTCATCATCATCAGGTAGTCTACAACATTCTAAATAAGTTTGAAGCTTTTGAACTGATTTTAAGTATAGTCTGAACTAAAGCATATTATAGTTTCTCTACATTTAATATCAACAGGAAAATGTTCTTTGTTAACAAAAGCAAAGGTGTTTAATTACCTTTTCACCATAGCAGGATTGTAAAGATAGATCTTCATAAACTGTCTTTCCTTTTCATGGTAACCATAAAAAGGCCTGGAAAACACATATCCAGCAAGATGTTATATCATGGATACACCCCCTATCAATCAGTTTGATCCAGGGGTCCTTATGTGCACAGAATCTTCCACATATATGGGACTTGTGAATATTAGACCTTCCACTTTTAATTACAGTCATGTGCTAGTTAATCTAAAGGACAAATAACAGAATACTACCAATGTACAGAAGGTGATATGAGTTGTTATGGCTTTGTGGTTGGGAAGAAGTATGTTTGGAGTATGACGACATTTGAAGTATAAAGACATTCACCTCCTTATCCCCAACCCACAACCCCCTTTTTCATCTAACAATTCTTTAAACTTTTGTTAGCAAATACATTTTTCAATGTTAGTAGAAAGGGGGTGGGGGAATCAAGTTAAAGTTGTAACAAAGCAGTACTTACATTCCATATACTAGAGACACTTTGAATACATGCTGAACAGAAGAGGATGGGTTTCCTAAAGCTACATTAAGTGCTCGGTCAATGCTGAATGCCAAATGACGAAGATAATGTTCTGGCTGTTGTCCATAAGCATCATAGGGAACATACAGATAAGGAAAAATACCATGTAAATGGAGACAAGTCTTCTGACCTGCAAGAAGAAAAAAGTCCAACAATTCGGTCAAACACAAAAGTCCATAAAGCAATCACCTCCTACTTGTTGCTAAGAAAAATCTACAGCACAAATTGCCAAACAATAAGGACACCTTTTTTTTAATGGAAAAATTAGGACATTTTGAGGAGCACTAAAAAAACTGAAGTATTTTCTTTTTTAGAATGAGCGAAAGAGTTTTACTTAAAATAGATAATATCTACATAAACTATAAACATATACAATATTTTAAAGATTTTTGCTGATATGAAAATAGGTTTGGCAACAAATAATATACTATAATGTGTTTAATGATAATACATTATTAAAATGTTCTGAGTTTTCAGTGTTATAAAGTTTAACCTGATAGCCAGTAGTCCTAGCTACTGTGATTATATGAGAAGGTTTCTGTCTCAATAATACACTTTTTATTTACAACAAAATTTGTTTTCTACTTTCAATTTTCATTCACCCCATTTCTCAGATGCAAAAAACATTTTCTTTTTATTAACACAGCTAACAGAAGGCCTGATCAGTCTAGGAATTTACTTATTTTTTACTAAATATTGTGGTAGGGAAGAATTTTACAATTACAAAATAATAATTGCGAAGACGTATGTACAAAATAACTAGTGGTTAGTAAGCCCAGCAAAGTTTGTAGATTCTTGCACATACAAACAAGACAGGATATATACTGCATGATTTCCATTTGCTTCTCTTTAATAGGAAAGAGAAGGACCATGTGAATCAAACTATGGCATTACAGGAGTGCACCAACAGAGAAGTACAATATGTAATTCTCCACCTGTCATTAATGTCTGATTGCAACTGTATGAACTGTCAAACACATGACAGAGTGCAATATCTGGTTGGTGGACAGCATCCATGTCACAAATTCTGGTGGACAAAACTAATGAGTCTTGGTGGAGAAAACTAATGAGCATTACACAGGGAGAAAGTGCCTGCCTGTCACCATTGAGAGAAGAGATCATATTGCCTACTTTCATCCTCCCCCAACCCTATGGATTAGTTTGTAATGGCAGGTAGAATGGTTAAGTAACCCAAATTTAAATACTGGAGGTATTAATAGTTTTCTGTTGTTTTTGAAATTGTAAGTTGTCCTGAGCTGAAAAAATAGGTTTCAAATGACCAAATAAAATGAAAGAAGTTATTACACAGCAGGTGTATGACTCATAAACAGTCCAGTCACATATTTTATAGAATTCCACAATTCAATTCTATCATTAATCAAGGAAATGGGGGGGGGGGGGGGGGAGAGAATATGGGAAGACTGGGAATGAGATACTATTTTAACTATCTGAAAAAAGTAGTACAAAGGCAACCAAAACAAAAACAGCTTTGGGACACCCAAAATCCTATCTGTGGACTACAGCAACTATGTTAAGTATGTTTGCCTTTTCTAAGACAGTTGCTTTTTCTTACACTCCTCTATAAAGCAAAAACAGAAGAACCAATTCTGAGCCATTTCCTCCTTTGATGGTTACATTTCTGAATACAAAAACATATTAAAAATGGGAGCATATAAGTTCCTGGCATAACGCATGTTTATTTCATGCTTAATAATGATTTTTAAATGAACTTAAGGTATTTTCCATCCAATCTACTATTATTTGAATTCGATTAGTAATGAAAAGATCCTAATAAAAATTGAAAGCAATCAGTGTGTAAAAATTTAGTAAGAAACAATCCTGTTTCATGTGTATAAATGACATTTAGAGAGGCTACCAAAATTGCAGAATCTAGAAATCTGTTAAGTGACAGTAGCTTGAAACGTGCGAAAGCTGAAACCTATGAAAGCTGCTGGAGACAGCATTCATATCCCACAGAAATTTTCCATTCACTGCACTAGCTGCTGTCTTGTTCCTTGGATATATCTATTAAGAAAAACACCAATTTCCCACTTTATTAAAAATTTCAGAGTCTGGAAAATATTCATATAATTTACCAACATATAATTTGCAATCAAACTAAGCTTTGCAAAATGAATACAAAACTGTTATTTTTGGTATGACCTTTTGCTTCTTGGCGTAAAGCAATTTTCAAATAAACGGGTAGCCCCATCCAGATTGGGGGGGGGGGTCAAACGGGCAAAGGGAACAGTGGAGGACTGTGCCAATGTATTTCCCCTGCTGCTGCAGAAGGGGCAGCCCCACTGGTGCAGGGGAAAGACATGTCGGTGGCCAGTTGACCTTCAACTCCATGGTGGCAAAACCCGGAGGTCCAGGGCACCATGAAGCTGCACTGGTGTTGGGACTGGGGTCAGGGAGGGAATTCTTCGGGGTGGAGCTGATATTAGTTGACTTCCACTTGTGTTCCAGCCCAGAAATGCTGCCTTGGAAGCCCACAGACAGCCTGTTGGGCTATGGAACAGGAGGGTTTGTTGCTTTTCCTCCTTGCTGTGCTGCCTGAAGACTCCTTGGAGGCAGCACTTTGCCGTCTTCATCGTGCTGCCTCCAGCAACCTCAGTGCTCTGGATTGCGCTGTTAGTCATGTATTAGCATCCATATTTCTCCTAATATAAGACTATAGTGCATTTCCTTGAAGTGGCTGGTAGTTAATATCAAGGGATCAGATTTTTCTGAGCAAACAACAATTATAGCAGTACTCCCAGAAGGAAAAAAAAAACCCAAGTAAATATTAACAGTTTTGATTCCCTTGCATATTGCAATCCCGAGTGTTATTCGTGCACACCCGGAAGCCATGTATTCAGCTGAGAATCTCTAGAAATTCTGCTGCAGCAACTCCCACAACCATAGGCAAATCAAAATTCAGTTTAAAATACTTCTGTAGAAATAGTATGAAATAAGTCAGTTGCAGAATCATGAAGTTTGAAATGTGACTAAGCAAGTCGCTCAAATGGCTATTGTAGGAATAGGATATTTTGATGAGGCTGGTAAGAAATAAAACATCTAAATCAGTTCAGGTTTGAGATTTGAATCATCTCATGCAATTATGCTATGACAGCTTTGCTCACGTGAGCAGGGCCTTCTGAAGGTACAGCTATGCAACTGAGTAAGATCAGTAACTGCCTATACCAAGGCTCTCCACAAAGACCTCCATCAAGTAAAATAATCTACCTTTAACCAGACAAAGTCTGAAGGCTCCTACACCATTGCTTTTTGCAGAATGTAAAAAACAGAACTTTCCAGGAGGGCATTTTTATGAAGAGGGAGTACTGATTGTTGAAAGTTTATTAATGGTTTATTACTGGCTTTTAATTTGTGTAATCCATCTTGAGTCCCAAGAAAGGGATTACATAATAAATAAAAAATTAATGCAACCACAGTTACAATACAAGCTTACAGGTCCCCTGACTGTAGCCAAAAAATCTGACTACTAAAAGAAAAAAAATCACAAACAGGGAAAGGATGGAAAGAAACCAGATGCAGTATAATTAAATATTTGCTAGGATCTAAGGAGAAATGGGGAGGAAAAATTCAAAGACAACCATAGGTTATGAGCATTTTTTCAATGAGTGTCAGACAAGAAGAAAACCCATTCATGCCAACATCTGGCTACCCTGTGAAAGCTCAGCTTCGCATTTATTGGTGGGGGGGAGGGACAATGGCTGAACTTACACTGTGGATGCCATGGCTTTAAGGAAGAACAACGTCTAGAGTTGTAAAGGCTGAAAAACTTGGGCATCAGAGAGAAGTTACTGAAACAGACTTTACCACTGCCACCCCATAACTATTTAACTGATGCCAAGAAAGGAGTGAGTGCATGAAGGAAAAGGACCTACTCTCATACCTGGATCAGTGCCTGGATTTAAATGTCTGTAGCCAAGAAAAATTACCTAATTTGGTGCAATGTCTAAATGTCGCAACAAATGGAAAGCAGACTGAAGATTTCCTAAATCAGAAAATCTTTGATATCAGCACTGTACACTATGGTGAGAAAGAAAGAGGGCAGAACAACAAGCATAAACCAGATTCAAGCTTGATCTCAATCAACTTGGTTTGATCACATCAGAATACAGTCTTGCTCAGAGTATACACCTGGCAGTCAGTTTGTGGGAGAACAGTCCATTGGATACTCACCGTGAAGGAGCCTTCTCTTGGTAGGCAGGACATCTTGGTGGGTGATTTCCACCCCATCTCAGGGAGGAAGGAACAAGAATTCCATAACTTCCTGTCAAGTCTTGGTCTTCATTTTAGCTAGTATTCGTCTGAGCAGTTTAAACAACAGGAAAGCATGAAGGAACACATAACCACAGGAAAAAACCCTCAGAAGTCAACATTAACCCTAACAAGAACAACAGGAATAAAGGAGGGATAGTATATACAACCCTGGCATAAACAAGGTTCCTCAGAGAAGAGTTATCTGGACCCATGCAAGACACTAACGATGCACAGGATGGGCCACCTCCTGCCTACCAAGAGAAGGCCCCTTCATGGTGAATATCCAATGGAGGCAGAGGACATCTTGGTGGGACCTCCCAAAGCAGTGTCCCTAATTAGAGTGGGCTATCATTAAGTGTCTATGATGTGTTCGAGGACTCTCCATCCAAAGATGGTTTCAGGGGCCCCCCGCCCAAGATTGTATTTTGTAGTGTTTGGCAAATGAGGAGAGGGTAGACCAAATAGTTTCATTGCAGATTTGCTCCATGATAGCACTATGATGGAATGCTGTGTTGGTGGCCACAGAGCAAGTGGAGTAAGCTGTAATGCCTGATGGAACTGATATATTCAACGCCTTATGTGCCTCTATGATACAGGCCTTAAGAGTTGTGCTGATGGATGCCATGGACACAGGAAGGCCTAACCTAGGAGCAGATGTGTTGATGAAGAGAGTCTGTGTTTGATGTATGGATTCAGTCCTGATGATGACTGCCTTGACTGCTCTTCTAACAACCAGGGTATGCCAAGAACGTTCTGTAGGATGTGATAGTTGAGGGCAGAACGATGTCCTGTTGCAAATGGGAACATGGAGCTGGCTTTTGGTCTGAAGGTAAGATCCACTCAGAGCACTACTTTGTCCTTATGGAACACACAGAGGTTTGGATTGATGGAAAGAGCCTGTAACTCTGAAACCCTTCTGGCGGAGGTGATTGTGACCAAGAAGAGCACCTTCATCTGGAGCCACTTAAGGTGAATGGTTTGGATAGGTTCGAAAGATGATTTAGTAAGTGCTGAGAGTACTGTGTGAAGTTTCCATGAAGGGAAGCAGTGACAAACTGGCGATTGTGATTGTTGCACACCCTTCAAGAATCAGAGAATGTCCAGATGCTATGTTGCTGAAAGGTGTTGGAAGGGATGCCAAATCATGGACAGGGCAGCAATCTGTCATCTTAAGGTGTTACTGCAGAGTCCCATCTCAAAACGTTCCTGGAGGAAGTCCAATACTGAAGAAAGCTAGGTCAATTTGTTTTCTTCTGTCCCATGCGTTCCACAAATAGTTATAGATGCGAAGGGTAGCTGGTTGTCTTGAAGCCAAGAGGGTGTTTGTTACAGCTGCTGAATATCTCTTCATGGCGAGTTTTCGCCGCTCAACAGCCAGGTGGTCAAGGTGAGCCAATTTGGGTTGGGATGTCTCAGAGGTCCCTGTGTAAGACGGTCTGGAGCAGGGGTCTGCAACCTGCGGCTCTCCAGATGTTCATGGACTACAATTCCCATCAGCCTCTGCCAGCATGACCAATTGGCCATGCTGGCAGGGGCTGATGGGAATTATAGTCCATAAACATCTGGAGAGCCACAGGTTGCAGACACCTGGTCTGGAGTTACCAGGATCTGGAAGGGAGGACTCGTTGAAAGCTCCTGGGTTGCAAAGAACCAAGGCCTCCTTGGCCAGTAGGGAGCAATGAGAATCACCCAAACTCTCTCTGTCATGATTTTTCTGAGTAATTTTGGAATGATGGGCGTTGGAGGAAAGGAATATAGAAGACCTGACAGCCATTGAGCGGAGAGCGTGTCCACCGCTAGGGCTCTGGGATGGAAGAACCTGGACATGAAGTGCTGGACCTGTGTATTCTCTGCTGTTGCAAAAAGGTCCACCGTTGGAATCCCGAACTTACGTGTTATGGACCGAAAGGTTGTTTTGTTGAAGGACCATTCTGCTGGAGATATCATTTATTGGCTTAGCCAATCTGCATCCAGGTTCAGGATTCCCTTAATGTGTTTGGCCTTTAGGATCAGGAGATTGTCCTCCGCCCAGGCAAGTATCTTGCTCACTTCTTGATGTAGGTGTGATGATTTTGAGCCTCCCTGGTTGTTTATGTAGGTCTTCGCCGCAATGTCGCCTGTGCAGACTAACACATGCTGGTTCTTGATTACAGCCTGAAATTGTTGCAGGGCCATCTTGATGGCTTTGACCTCCAGGATGTTGATGGGTAGTTTGGACTGGCTGGATATCCATCTTCCTTGACCGTACTGATTCCCTAGGCTGGCGTCTGTAAATATCTGAACTGGGTTGATTGCCAGATACTGCTTCCCTTGATTCAGATTCGGCCTGTGGTGCCACTACAGGAGTTGTTCCTTGAGGAATCGAGGAATTGGTAATGTCCAATCCCTCTTGTTGATAAAGTCCCACTGATATGGAGGGGACAAGCATGGAATCTCCCCACTGAACCAGGTCTATTGAGACTATGAGACTGCCTAGGACCGTGGTGGCAAACCTATCGCACTTCAGATGTTTATGGACTACAATTCCCATCAGCCCCTGCCAGCATGGCCAATTGGCCATGCTGGCAGGGGCTGATGGGAATTGTAGTCCATGAACATCTGATTGATTGATCTGGAGTGCCATAGGTTCGCCACCACTGGCCTGGGAGTTTGACCAGGAACAGAAGCGAGGCTGACTGGGGTTGAAGTAAGGAAGCTATCATCCTCTGGATCTTGGTGATTTTTTCCTCTGGAGGGAAGAAGGCGTCCTTGGTTGAATCAATGATGGCGCCTAGATGGAGGATCCACTGTGATGGAATCAGGGAGCTTTTGTCCTTGTTGATCAGAAACCCATGTTGTTGTAGAACCATCATCACTTGGTTTAGATCTTGGACTGCAGCCTCTCTGGATGTGGACCTGATGAGGAAGTCGTCCAGGTATGGGTGAATGTGCATGCCCTGCTGATGAAGGAGTGTGATCGGAGCCAACAGCACCTTGGAGAATACCCTTGGGGCTGAGTCTAGGATGAATGGAAGAGCCCTGAACTGGTAGTGATCTTTCTGCTGTGAATCTGAGGAACCTTCTGTTAGGAGGTCTGATCGGGATTTGCAAATAAGCTTTGGACAGATCCAGGAATGTCATGAAGACTCCTTTTTCTGAGAGCCTCTGAAATCGTCCGGAGAGACTCCATTTTGAATCTGCGAAGCCTGATGTATTTTTTGACCGTTCGAAGATTGAGGATCGCTCTCCAGTCCCTGGTCTTTTTGGGGACTGTAAAGAAATGCGAGAAATGTCTGCAGCATAGCTCTTCCTTCGGAACCGGTTTGATTGCTGAGATAGCCAGTAGGTAGGCTATGGCGTTCAATGTCCATGATAGTTTGTCAGCTCTGGAGCTGAGTGGGGAGGTTAGGAAAAGAGAGGGGAGAAGATGAAGGAATTCTATGGTGAAACTTTCAGACACCACCTCTCTCGTTCAGGAATCAACATAGTTGCCTCTCCAGAATTCCTGAAAATGGAGGAGCCGACCACATATCGGGATTGCCTCTCTGTTGGGAGTCTGTCTTGGGGTTTTTGTCAAATCTTGAGCGGAAGTTACCTCTGTAGCAAAAGGAACCAGAACCTCTAGGGTACCAAGAGTTGAACCTACTGTCCTTGTTGAATCAAGGCACACTCCTACCATCTTGGGGGGCTCTGGGCAAGGTCCATTGTGAACAAAAGGATGTTCTAGGCCAGGAAAGGGTCTTATCCGAGCGAAAAACTTTGGTAGGGCCTTCTTTTTATCTTTGGTCTTGATTAGAATTTGGTCGAGGTCCTTCCCAAATAGTGTCTGACCTTGAAAGGAATAACCAGTCACCAATGTTTTGGAATGATTATCTGCCTGCCAGGTCCTAAGCCAGGCATTGTGTCAGGCCACCACTGCCAATGCTAAGGAATGTGCTGGCAGAACTAGGGCATTGAGGGTGGCATCTGCTTGGAAGGTGGAGCCTATCCCGATATGCTCGAGTCCTTCTCTGACGGCAGTTTCTTCCAGAGGCAACAGCTCAAGGATGCATCTGACCCAGACTAATATGGCTCTGGCTACAGTGGAGGTTGGTGCTATGGCTTTCATAGCCAAGATTCATGAGACTGTTTAAGCATAACATCAGGTCTTTTGTCCATAAAGTCCTTTAGGGTGCCCTTACCATCTTTTGCAATCAGCACGGGTGACTGGGTTGCCATGACTGGTGCATCCACCAAGGGTACCTGTAGCATTTTGTCTACAAATGGATGTTCTGGGTCGATATGACGTTGCCTGTTCCAGCGGACGAAGGCCTTTCAGGTGGAATTGCATATACAGACCGTGGCTTGTCGACAGGATGTCAGTAGTGTGTCTATAACTTTCTCAGAGTTTTCTTCAACCTTTCTCTCTCAATAGCCACATGGTCAAATTGAACCACCCTGGCCTTGGGTGCGAGAGTGGTCCCTGGATCAGCAGATCTGGAATGGAAGGTAGATGAATGGAAGGTAGATGGAATGGAATGGAGGTTTTTTTGCTGGCTGTTGTAGTACCAAAAACCAGGGGCATCTTGGCCAGTAAGGGGTCACTACGATCACCACAGCTCTTTCCTCGGCAATCTTGCTCAGGAGTTTCGGAATTACTGGTATCGGTGGGAAGGCATATAGCAGTCCTGCAAGTTCAAGGTGTCAGTCACTGCGGATCTGGGATAAAAGTACTTGGTCATGAACCCCAGTAGTTGAGCATTGTCCGGGGAGGCTTCCCTGTGGAGATGTGATGATCTTGAGCCCCCCTAATTGTTCAGGTACATTTTTGCTGAAACGTCTGTTCTGACCAAAATGGGGACATGCAGGCAGGCCTCTGTAAGATCAAGGAAGGTGAGGTAATCTCCTGGTCTCAGCACTTCTGTGATGGAACGCAGGGTCTCCATCCTGAATCTTCAAAGATGGATATGTCTGTTGATGTATCTGAGATTCAGGTTGGCCCGCCAGTCCCTACTGCGTTTGGGGACAGTAAAGTAGTGTGAGTAGATGCCAGCAACCTCTCTTGTTCCAGGACTGATTGGATGCTTCAATCTGCAGCCAGAGGTTTCTTCTTTTTCTTTCCCTGCGCCTTCTTCGCGCACCTAAGTCAGCCTGTCAGCCTCCCACGCGGCTATTGGTGCCCTCCTCTGGGTCAGCCTAATGGCCTCCTAGGAGGGATGGTTGTGCCTCCTCCAGGTCAGTCTGGTGACCTCCCAGAATGGCAATAAAATTACATGCCACAGCTGCCCTCATAGCTTCTGCTGCCGATTTGGAGAAGGTTTCCAAGTTCTCTGTTGATTGGGAGAGTTCCTTCCATCTCGGAAGGGAAAATTATCTGGTGGCTTGGGGTTTGGCAGGAAATAGGGGAGAGAGAGAGATGTGAAGCAAGAACGAAAGTTTCCGAATGCTAGAAAGCAGAGTTGAGATAGGAAAAATAATATAAGATGAAAGAGGAGTACACAAGAAAAGCAGAGACTGTAGAAATAACCATAAGGGTAGATAAGCAGAGGAGCCTAGCAGAGATCCGGCCTTTCCCATTAGAGGCAGAAACAATACTGGCAAGATGGAGCCTGATAAGAAGGACAGGAAGTTGAAAAAAGGCGTTTCCTGCCTCCCAGAGAAGGGGTAAAGAACCACCCATACAAGATGACCTCCGCCTCCAGGAGACCGGCCCCTTTCTCTGGTGCGCGCTTGTGAATGGTGCGGTTCTCAGTACGTGCTTGCAAACAATGTGGCTAGAGGGACTCTTGTCTGGGCACTCTGAAAGGTGGTCCCGGGAAGGGAAGTCAGCCCTTCTATGGGCTGCTCTAGTTGCCTCAGCAGAGGACTTGTGGAAGTTTTCCCTAGTGGGGGAGAATTCCCTGTCTGCTGTCTTAAGGGCCAATTTTGGCAAGAAGAAGGGGAAAGGGCACAAAGAACTTAGAAGAGTAAAGGGCCTTAGTAAGGTTAAGATAGAGATTTTTTGGAAAGGCAACTGTTGTAGACAAGAATAAGGAAACAGGAGGACGGATCACACACAAAGACCACAAAAACAGAAGCAGGGTGCAGGAGACCTAAGAATCCTGCGCATTCCCTGTCAAGGCAGGAAAAACACTGGCTAAAATGGAGACCAAGACTTGATAGGAATTCTTGTTCCTGCCTCCCTGAGATGGGGTAGAAATCATCCAATAAGATGTCCTCCAGCTCCAAGAAAAGTGCTTGCTCCTTAGCCACTAAGTTTTACCCAGTGGTGTCAGACTGAAGTTGCCATTTATTTTGCTTTCTAAAAATTGCTAAATTGTTGTATTGTTCTTGTGATATCTGTATTTGGTACAAAGATGATTAAAACCTTTTGTACGAAAGATAGAAAAAGGAGGGTTTGAACCAAAAGATAACTAATTCTTTCTTCATATTCAAGTTATGGCATCAGAGAAGAAGCTAAGTCAGTGTAAGGCTCTCAAGAGATTGGTACAAGAGGCTGTGCAATCGTGTGCATATATGTGCAAAAAAGATTAAAATGTAAATACTTTCAATGGTCCTTGACGGCAGCTGCAAGATATTTGGTTGAGGAGGGAAAAGGGAGAGAGAAGACAGATGGAGGTGTGGTGAGCAGACTGCCAGGCCTCTAAGCTTGAACCTCACTCAGTGAATTAACCTCTAAAGCTAGCTCAAAGAACAATACGCACAAAAAGTAGTCCCCTGACAGTTCTGGAATATCCTTTATTGGAAACACAATACCAAACTCCCAATCCTTGTATAGGATAATAAAATTTTCGATATATCATCAAAAATTAATAACACAAAATACACTGATAAAGTACAGAATATCACTTCTACTTAAATGCAATCTGCAGCCATTTGCTTGAACTTTGCTTCAAACTTTTATTTTTTTAATAGAGGCTGAAATATGTCCAGGTAAATGTTTGGTTTTGTGTCTGATTTATTGGAAAACAGCCCTTCATGAATCTGTTCTTGGATCAGAGGCAAAGCTACAAGGGGGCCAGGGGGGGCGCGTTGCACCAGGTGAGCGCCTCGGGGCACAAAAATCCAGGTTTGTGTTTTTTGTATTTTTTGGTTGTTTTTCAGTTTTTGGCCTGAAGGGGGCGCAGTTTTAGGCTGGCAGCACCAAAATTTCAGGGTATTTTTAGGAGACCCTCCTGATGATACCACCCACGTTTGGTGAGGTTTGGTTCAGGGGGCACAAAGTTAAGGACACCCAAAGGGGGTGCCCCATCCCCCATTGTTTCCAATGGGAGCTAATAAGAGATTGGGCTACACCAGGGGTCTGCAACCCAAGGCTCTGGAGCTGCATGTGGCTCTTTCAGCCTTACACTGTGGCTCCACGTGGCCTGGAGGTCAGAGGGTAGCGTGGGTGTGTCCCTCCAGAGCAGCGCTGGAAGGGAAGGTGAGTGGAAGGGCCAAACTGCAGGAGGCTCCGTGCGTGAGGGTGTCGCTTTTCGCGTCCCCTCCACTCCCCTCTCCTTCCAGCACTGCTCTGGGGAACTGGAGGGGCATGCCCACACTGCCCTCTGACCCCTGGAGGTTGGAGGGTAGTGTGGGTGTGTCCCTCCAGAGCAGCTGCTATCCCCCCTCTGCCCCATGGAGCAGGCGGCTGCCTGCTTCGTCGTGCAGAGGGGCTTTCCCTGCCCGGCACCACTGCCTCCCGCAGTGCGAGAGGCAGCGGCACTGGGCAGGCCATGGCCACCATCCCCCCTCTGCCCCACAGACCAGGTGGCTGCCTGCTCTGTGAAGCAGAGCAGGTTTCCCTGCCCGGCATCTCCGCCTCCCAGCGCTGGAAGGAAAGGTGAGTGGAGGGGCCAAACCAGAGGCGGCTCAGTAGATCTTCAGGGCTGTGGAAAACGGGTCCAAATGGATCTTTGGGTGGTAAAGGTAGCCGACCCCTGGGCTACACCTTTGAGGGTCTATAACTTTGAACCCCGTGAACCAAACTTTACCATACCTGGGTGGTATCATCAGGAGAGTCTCCTAAAGATACCTGAAATTTAGGTGCTGCTAGCCTAAAGACTGCGCCCCCTGCAGTCCAAAAACTGAAAAAACCACAAAAAATACAAATTAACATGGGGAGCGTGCGTGCAAATCTCAAATTTTGCACCGGGCTCCATTTTCCCTAGCTACGCCTCTGTCTTGGATTGGATTGAAACTTGGTTATAATCAGCATTCTAGTCTTTCACTTAGAAATATGATAATTGTTCAGCCTTTCCCACCCCTAGCCACAGCTTTCAACCCTTCCCCCACCAATGCAAGTCTTATCTTTCCACTCTTCACCCACCCCAACCCTCTCCATTCCATCCTCCCCACCACAACCCTCACCTTTCCAACCTCCCCCAAACAAAAAGTAATTCCATTCCCCCCTACTCCACTCCACCACGCCAAGCCTCTTTTTGCCACCTTCCCCCCCACTGCAAGCCACACCTCTCCAAGCTGTCCACCTGCAAGTCACAAACCCAGAACCAAGTAAGTGGTACACATCACGCTGGAAGCAAGGGAGGGCTACGCCCCCACTAAAGCCCATTGCAGGGGAGATGCTTCCTCTTCCACCTTTTCCTAGGGCCCATTGCATCTCCCCCACAATGGGCTTTGCTTCTAGTCAAATATAATCCAATGGCTGGGTCCTTATTCTTAGCATGACATCTGAAAATAACCATGCTAAATTTCCCACATATACCCTGTTTCCCCGAAAATAAGACATCCCCTGAAAATAAGACGTAGTAGAGGCTTTGCTGAAGTGCTAAATATAAAGCATCCCCCAAAAGTAAGACGTAGCAAAGTTTTTGTTTGGAAGCATGCCCGTCGACCAGAGCATGCAGCTGTGGAGCAGAAAAACGACCCATTGGATACTCACCGTGAAGGGGTCTTCTCTTGGGTGGTGGAAGCCATCTTGTGGGTCTTCTTTATCCTTCCGATTTTGGTAGGCAGGAAAAGATATTTGGTCACTTCCTGTTGGTCTGTTGCCGCCAATTTTCTCCAGTATCTGATCGGCCGAGTGATTCACACAAACAAGTAACAGACCAACCACATGAAACCAACAAAAGGTCCAAAAAGCCAACATAGAAGGGACCAAACGTTAACATATAAACAATTGCCCAAGAACACATGGGCCAGTGGACAAACTCCTCAGTACTATGCCTGGACACATTGTGAGAAAAGAACGAATAGGGAGGGCCAAGATGGCTTCCACCACCCAAGAGAAGACCCCTTCACGGTGAGTATCCAATGGGTCGTTCTCTTGGATGGTTTCAGCCATCTTGTGGGTACTCCCCCAGCAGTGCCCCAAAAAGGGCGGGTTCAGTTAGTTTCCACAACGTGTTCCAGGACCCTTCTCCCGAAGGACGCCTGGACAGCATCCGGAGAGGATAACCTGTAATGCCTCACAAGGAAGAGGGAGAGGCCCAAGTGGCCGCCCTACAAAACTGCTCTAGGGGAACGTGCTTAACAGGGCCGCGTTGGCAGCCGCACTCCTAGTAGAATGAGCCGTAATTCCAGTGGGGATTGGAATCTGTTTCGCTTTGTGGGCCTCAATGATACACGCTTTGATGTTAGAACTGATGGAGGCGGTGGACATCAGTTCACCTACCCTGGGTGGAACTACATTCACAAAAAGTGATTCCGATTTTCTCAGTTGTTTTGTGCGTATGATAAACGCCTTGAGAGACCGCCTCACATCCAGACAGTGCCAAAGCCTTTCCCGCGGATGGGTAGGTTTTGGGCAGAAATTTGGCAGGATAATGTCCTGCGCTAGATGGAACCCTGAAGCTACTTTAGGTCGAAATGACGGGTCGGGCTTCAGACCACCCTATCAGGGAAAAAAAGACACAGGTTAGGATTAACAGAGATAGCCCTGATTTCAGATACCCGTCTGGCCAAGGTGATGGCCACCAAAAACAAGAGCTTCATACGAAGCCAGCGTAGGTGTATCGACTGGACTGGCTCAAACGGGGAAGTTGTAAGAGCATCCAGGACGACATGTGGCCGCCAGGAAGGGAAACGGTGTGCTACAGGGGGCTGGGACTGCTGAACTCCCTTCAAAAAATTTTGTATGTCGGGATGCCTAGTGACCGGGAAACCCTCCACTGGGGGCAGAACGGTGGCTATAGCCGCCAGTTGACAATGAAGCGTGGAACTGCGTAACCCTGAGACAAAACCTTCTTGCAGAAAGGTGAGGATGAAGGGAAGGGAGGGAGATTCCGGATCTACATCCTTCCTCCTGCACCATCTAGCGAAAACCTTCCAGGAAGCGTTGTAGATGGCAATGGTGGACCTACGTCGGGCTGCTATCATGGTGTCAACGATTGCTTCAGAAAAACCCTTATGTCTTAGGCGTTGCCGCTCAAGAGCCAAGCGGTCAGCTTGAGCCATACGGGATCTTGGTGGAACAGAGGACCCTGCGACAGCAGGTCCGGAACGATCGGCAGACAAAAGGGAAGAGCGATGGACAGCTGCTGTAGCACCGAATGCCAGGATCTCCTGGGCCCGTCTGGGGCTACTAGAATGACTAACCTGCCCTCCGCTTGGACCCTCCGAAGAAAGCGGTATAGAAGAGGCAGAGGGGGAAAGGCACAAAGTAGGCCGTCTGGCCAGGAAATATTCAGAGCGTCTGTCTTCCAGGCCTGTGGATGGTAAAACCGGGCACAAAAACGGCTGATCTGAGCGTTGAGGGGTGATGCAAATAGATCGATCACTGGAACCCCGAATCTGGTCGTTATCAATCTGAAGATCTCCGGATTCAATTTCCATTCTGCGTTGGAGACCTTTTTTCAACTTAGCCAGTCTGCTTCGATGTTCAGAAGCCCTTTTACGTGTTCTGCGCGCAGGGATGCTAGATTTGCCTCGGCCCAGATGAGGATGCGGAACGCTTCCTTGTGCAATTGGGAGGACTTGGATCCCCCTTGATGGTTCAGATAGCACTTCATTGACATATTGTCTATGTGTATCACGACGTGTCTGCGCAGAATCAGTGGACGGAAGGCTTTTAGGGCAAGAAAGACAGCCCGAACTTCCAGGATGTTGATGGGGAGGCGAGCCTGAACTGCTGACCATGAGCCCTGTGCCAGATGGTGTTCCAACTTCGCTCCCCAACCCAGAAGGCTCGCGTCTGAGAAGATATGGATCAGGTTCTGTGGAGCAAAAACTTTCCCTCCTCCCAGGTTGACTGCATGCATCCACCATCGGAGGGAAAGACGGACCGTTAGGGGGAGGGACAGGGACCGGTTCTTTCTGCCAATGATCTGCCTGGCAAAGGGGCGCAGGAAGGTTTGCAAAGGGCGTGCATGGGCCCTGCCCCATTGAATTAGGTCTATGGTGGATAACAGGAGACCCAGTAGGCTTGCCAGTTGCATCAAGGACGTGGAGCTCTCCGTCAGCACTTTGTAGCAAGCCTCCCAGATCTTGAGAACCTTTGCCGGAGGGACAAACAGTGTGCAAGACACTGTGTCTATTAGAGCTCCTAGGTGCTCCATCCTTTGGGAGGGGAGGATCGAGCTCTTGTCCAGGTTGACCAGGAAACCATGGTCCGCAAGGGTCTCCCGCACTAGCAGGACATCCTCTGATGCCTGGAATTGGGACCTCGACCTGATAAGCAGGTCGTCGAGGTAGGGGTAGATGTGCACCCCCTTGCTGCGAAGCAAAGCAATTGGTGCCACCAACACTTTGGTGAAAACTCTGGGGGCCGTGGCTAACCCGAAGGGGAGCGCTACATACTGGAAGTGCTGGTCCCCCAGAGCAAATCTCAGAAACCTGTGATGGGACGGATGGATGGGGATGTGAAAGTAAACTTCCTTCAGGTCCAGCGACGTGATGAAGTCGCCCTGTTGAATTGCCGCCACAGTGGACCTCAGAGATTCCATCCGGAATCTGAATTTCCGAAGATGACGGTTTAGATGTTGGAGGTTGAGGATAGCCCTGGTGTCCCCGTTCTTTTTGGGGACAGTAAAAAAGTGGGAGTACACTCCCATCCCTCTCTGCTCCGTCAGCACTGGCTCGATGGCTTTGATCAAAATCAGGTGATCGATGGCCGCAAGGAGCCTGCTTATTTTTTCTGGGTGAGTACCTATTGGGGAGGGAATGAAATGATCTCTGGGCCAGGAAAGGAACTCTAAGGAGTAGCCTGAAGAAACTATCTCCCGGACCCAGCGGTCCGCAAACGGTGGGGTCCAGCGGTGATGGAAAAACTGGAGGCGTCCGCCGACCAGAGCGTCCAGGCAGTCAGGCCTTGTTATTGTTGAATTCGGCTCTAAAGGGCTTCCCTGACTTGTCCTGGCCCTTGTGCTCCTGACGTTTACGAAAGGAGCTCTGTCCTTGCCAACCTGGTCTCCTGGAGTCCCTCTGTGGCTGGAAGGATGAACGAAAGGACCGAAAAGAAGGTCGGGCAGGAAACCTGGGCTTGTCCGCTCTGACTGAGCATGGCATGGTCTTTTTGTGATCCTTAGTCTCCACCAGGATCTTATCTAGCTCAGCGCCAAACAGAATCCCCCCCGAAAGTCATAGCTGGAAACTACAGTTTTGGAGAGGTTGTCCGCCTGCCATGGCTTAAGCCACAGTATGCGGCGGGCTACAGACGCTGAAGCCATAATATGTGATGTGGTCAGGAAGGCATCTAGCGAGGCGTCTGCCAAAAAAGACACTGCCATCATGATTCTTTCTACTCCTTCCCTGACACCCCTATCACCCGGTGGAATGATGGCCAGCAAACGTTGTAGCCAGACAATGGTGGCTCTAGAAACCGTGGCTGTGGGGGCTAAGATCCTGGTGGCCATGGCCGCTGCTTCATGGAGTTTGCGCAAGCTGCTGTCTGCCCTCCTGTCCATGGGGTGCCTTAGGTTACCCTCCCCATCTCTGGAGACTAGGCCCCCCGAGTGCAGGGCGGACACCGGGCCGTCGACTAAGGGGTTTTTGATCAGATTGTGCAAATGGTCAGGGGCAAGATACAACTTTTTAAAGATAGAGGGGAAACCCCTCTTTTCAGTTGGATTAACCCACTCCCTCTTGAATTTTCTTTCAAAGGATTCAGGCAGAGGGAAAAATTTCTCTTTATCTTCCTCAGCTGTGAAGATGGAACTAAGCCCTTTTGGGCAGCCTTTGTGGAATTGGGATCCTCAGCTTCTGCTGAGTCATGCAGCTCCAAAGCTGCGATAGTTTTAGATAACAATGTGGTAAGCTGTTCAATTTGAAACATGCGATGGGACTTTTCAGCTACTTCAGGGGGCTGCGTTTCGGGATCTGAAAAGTGGTCTGAATCAGACTGAAGATCCCCTTCACTGACCTCACTCAGGTCAGAATCAAGCAGAGCACAAATCCCATGACGATTGTCTCTGTGGGATCTAGGGGACCTGGAATGGGTTCTGCTCCTTCCCCTGCCTGGTTCGGGGCGAAGCTGCTGAGTGACCTCCTCCCTTATGGAGGAGCGCATTAACTTAACGAGCTGGTGAGGGGAGAAAAGGTTCCAGTCATTTGGAACGTCTCCCGCTCCGCATGCCCCCGCCGCAATGGCAACCTCTTGCCTGGTCGATGCGCCGTTTCTTTCCCCCGTCGTTGCGCGCTGCGCCATTTGGGTGGAAAAAGCCGCCATCGCGCCGGGAACGGTTGCGGCCTGCTCATCCCTCCGTCGGGCCTCGTTCTCTCGTCCGCGACTCCCGGCTGCGAGTTCTCGGCGACCCGCGGGCGGGTCGGCTGAACTGGCGCGTCTCCCTCCGCAGTAGCCTGAAGGACGCGGCTGCCTCCCGCGCCGGTCGTTAGGCTCTGAGGCGGCTGCAATCCCCTGTTCGTCAGCCCATCGGCTGCTCTGGGGGAGGGAGAGGAGTTTAGTCGACGCCCTGGTGTTTTCTGCGGCCGATCTGCTGAAAGTTTCCCTCTCGGGGGAAAAGGGCGCCGTCGCCATTACACTTGTGAGGAAAAAATTCCTCTGCCGCCAAAACATCTGAGGGGAAGGTCTCCGGACCCAGTAGGGTGCAGGGAGAAAACACAAGCCGCAAATAAGTGGGGTGGGAAACACACAAGCACGCCACAACACCAGGGAAACCAAAAACTCACGGTACCACGATGAGAAAACACACAAAGAAAAAAAACTAGCAAGGAACTTGTCGAAGTTGCTGCACTACCAACGAGGCAGGAAAAGATACTGGAGAAAATTGGCGGCAACAGACCAACAGGAAGTGACCAAATATCTTTTCCTGCCTACCACAATCGGAAGGATAAAGAAGACCCACAAGATGGCTGAAACCATCCAAGAAAATAAGACATTCCCTGAAAATAAGACATAGCGCATCTTTGGGAGCAAAAATTAATATAAGACACTGTCTTATTTTCAGGAAAACAAGGTATATTAAACAATACTGCAGAGCTCCATATAAAATGGAACTGATGGCAGCTCAGCTACCATTTAGTGATGGGTAAATGAGTATCCTACTCAAACCTCCTTCTGCAAGGCTGCCAAGCACCCACAACAAAACCTTTTGTCACTATGAAGAACCATTAGCAGCACAAGCAAGGTATCAACACGGTCGAGATTCTGATATTATGCCTAATGTAGATTTAAATATCTTCTTTATTTTAAAATAGTAATGTCTTTTTAAGATTTTCCCCAAGAACACAAGTTTGCTTGTACTTGAAAGAGAACAACAATTTGGAAACCCCCACCCACAACATATACCCTCTAGGATTCTATACACTCTTGGGGCTGGAGCAAGTTAATTCTTTCCCCTATCCCCTTGATCTGCTCTGAACTTCCTGTATACCTAAAGTGTATTAAGTCCTCAATAGACCAGATTCTTATTTATTTATTGGGGGGGGGGGGGGAATCTGTAAAGCCATATGTTACTGCATGCCTAGGATTTCCTCCTGCAAAAATATGTACAGACTCTTACTGTCTACAGATTGCCTGGATTTGCTGTTTTGTTCCTGGCAATATTAGCTATAGTGATTCTTTTGAAAGGCAGTATAATTCACTGAAAGGAAATCTTCCATTGTCATCTTGCACATATCATGGTCATAATTTTCACAACAGAATATCCTCCTTGAACGGAAAAAGTTCCCAGCTAATGCAGGAGATTCAGTATTAGCAGGCTTGTATTTGGTAGAATGTACATAGAGTAGATTTTTTAGGTAGAAGTCTCCATATTCATTCACACAAATATCAATCACAAAGTGTGATAATTAACGTTGCTGTGGGATTATTTGTATGTTGCATTCCACCGAAAATCAGTTACAAAAAGGAGAGTGCCATACAGAAGCTTCTAGCCCAGTGTAAAGTCTATAAATGTCATATATAATGATAATGACCAGGTGACCTGCGGAGAAATATTTACTGAACTGAAAGGATTTCTGTTTTTCCCCATCTAAGGCCACTGTTCTACTATAAACAGTATCTAAAACATTCACCCAATACACTAACTGTGCAATGGAAGGGGGGGGGAGGCATTGGAAGTTGTGGCCCCTGTACTAGTGTCACTGCCACTTGAGCCACCCAAACAGGTACAGATTGCCACCTGAGCCACCCAAACAGGTACACAGGGACAGTTACATCCATGGCAGGGCGCTGCATGACTCCACAGTGGCTGAATCCAGAGGTTTGGCCCTGTGCTGTCAGTCCTCTGCCACAGGAGACCATCCCAGTGAAGATGAGGGGCAAGACCAACTTCAGCCAACTTCCAAAGCCCCCCAAAAGGAGGTCACGCCATTTAATGCTTCTGTGGAAGTGGTGCAGCTGATCTGTCCCTGCTTGCCATGTACCCCCCTCTTTGGACTGGGCTGTACCAATCCTTTTGTGGCCTAGCAACATTAAGGGTTTTTTTTTAAATTGCAATACTGCTGGTCAACATTTTGATATTGGATCTCATGAGAAATATCATATGAACACAGACTATGTTGACTGAGCTGATGAGGCAGAAAGCTTACTTCTCAACAAAGCACCAGCTGAAGAACTTCATTTGAAACACAGGAAAAATGAGATGAGGACAAATGTATTAAAAAAATATGTAATGAGGCGTGACACAGTCCAATCCTAAAGACTGTTCTGCCTCTTCTCAGTATTAATGAACTTTTCATGCTTATTTCACTAAAAAGAAAATCTCACACAAATCTTTTATGCTCAAAAGTATATTGCTTCCTCCACTTTGTTACAAGTATAATGAAGCTCTTTTTTATTCCACAGGGCATTTGCAAGTGGTTAAGATGTACTGAGGGATTTGCTAACTGTTTCTGATATTACTATTTTTACTTTGCTAGTGGTTTCTATACTTTTATGGGATGTTTCAATGTTGCATTAATATCTAATTTGTATTATTACCCACCTCACATATCAGAAAAGTACTATGTAC
This sequence comes from Sphaerodactylus townsendi, assembly GCF_021028975.2. Lineage (NCBI taxonomy): Eukaryota > Metazoa > Chordata > Lepidosauria > Squamata > Sphaerodactylidae > Sphaerodactylus > Sphaerodactylus townsendi. The sequence continues at coordinate 121,138,618 of NC_059425.1, read as the reverse complement.
ATTTATCAGTCAGTAGGCACAGACAGACATTATGTCTGTTTGACACTAACCCCCTCCCCCAAGACTTGATAAGTGCAGAGAACCGGGAAGCTTTCCCTTTCAGTCTTTTTTCACATACACCAGAGAAGCAGTGTTTCTCCCTTTTGTAAAAGCTCAGTGAGAATGGTGAACATACTGTTCCCTCCCCCTAGTTATTCATGAACTAAAGTGAACTAAAGTAAAGAAGGCATGATTCTCTGCTTTTGAATTAGGCACTGCAGGAAGGAAAACAAAAACCCTTCCATCCTTTTTTCCTAAATTCTCTGTAGCTCATAATGACACAATAAAAGGGGTTTTTTGTGTGTTAAACATCTAGAGTTGTTTGAGGGATGAGCATACTTGCTGCTAGTGATTAAACATATGAACAATGAAATCCAAAAATGTCACTATTATAATTAAAACTAACCACCTCATGAGAAGCAATAGTTATGGTCAAGAAACAGAACACCAAACTCCAAATTATCAACTAAGCAAACACTTAAGCAGAGCATTACATAACACTCAAATATCCTCCCTTCATATTGATTGGAAGACTACTGACATATGAACAATTACAAATATATAATTATAAAGAACATATATAACACTAAGTATGCACAAAACATAACAGAAAAGTTACTGCTGTTAAATATTAGCATATTTTGGGAGGAACAACTAAATACAAGTCCAGTAGTACTTTACACACCAAAAACATTTTTGATGCATAAGCTTTCAAATCAAAGCTCCTTTTGTCAGATTCAGCAATATAGATAATGCATACCTGACAAAGGCAGCTCTGACTCCCGAAACCTTAAACCCCCAAATTCCTGTTGGTCTCCAAGGCATTAATAGAGTTGGAGCTAGCTGTTCTCCTGCAAACCAAAATTGCTACACTCTGAAAATACACTTCTCTCTGTCAAAAGCAGCCCTTAGTATTGACAAGTGTTCCTTTATGACTTCTGGGTTTTGCCATACCATCCCAAGTCACTGTATGCTGACTACAGGTTAACCAATTTGTTAAAATAACAGAGAACAATATCATAAAGAAAAACAAAGAGAGACACAGGTGTTGACAGGAGGGGAGTGTAACCAGTAACAGGTGTTCAAAGAAAGTCCATGAAAAGGAGATTTTAAAAACCCCACCATTCAGCAATGCCTAAGAAGGTATCAATATACTAGGACTTAGGGTATTCCTGGGGTACCTTCAGGACTAAAATGCAGGATAGAAACCAATCTTGAAAAATATACAAGCTTTAGAGAAGGCCAATTTAAACACAGTGATGTCCTTGTGATGTAGCCTCAATGAAACCATCATGTACAGCTCACAAACCTGGCACACCTGAGGATGTTATATACACTTAAATTGAAAAACAAGAAGAGTTATGGCTCTGCACAGCCGCTAGGACACAAGCAGTGTTTATACAGCTGCATTTCATTATTGCTTATAATATATGGGGGGCGGGGTGAGGGAAAGAAGCGGAGGATGATCGTCTGCTGCCAGCAGCGTATGCACAAGGATTATACACTTCATACACAGACAACTGGTTGTAGTGGGTTTTCCGAGCTGTATGGCCGTGATCTGGTAGATCTTGTTCCTAACGTTTCGCCTGCATCTTTGGCTGGCATTTTCAGAGGTGTATCACAGAGGGAAGTCTGTTACACACTGTGTCCAGACTTCCCACTGTGGTACGCTTCTGAAGATGCCAGCCACAGATGCAGGCGAAACGTTAGGTACAAGATCTACCAGATCACGGCCACACAACCTGCAAAACCCACAACAACCAGTTGAATCCTGCCCTGAAAACCTTCGACAATACAAAGTATAGATAACCCCATATTCTCTTTCTACCACGGTAAGGGGCCAGCGGTGCGATCCCTTTTAAGGGTAGCCACTCTCCCTTTGCCAACACGCATTCACGAATACAGCTGGGGTTGCATTTGCCTTCCCCAACACAGACAGGCGGGGCCTCGGTCACCGACAAGTTCACTCAACCGCAGTGGCCAGGGAAGGGGGGCAACGGGGATGTGAGGCCCGCGCGCCAACCCCCCAGGAGGTAAGGGCCAAGGCCGGGTCTGCTTGCCCGTCTAAGGAGAGCGCTTGGCGGATACCACAAAGCAGAGCTTGGGGAATACTACAGGACTCCAGAATGCAGACCTTCACCGCAGTGAGTCCCTCACTTGGGCGGGCTCCGCGTCGCTTACCTGTCGGCGTAGACCCGAAGACTCTCACCACGGGCACCCTCTTGACCGGCGCCTCCCTGAAGGGGGACTGGCAGGGATCCAGGCCGGGCAGAGGGCTGCTCATATAGTAATCGGCGGTCACGACCCTCACTGAGAACATGTTCGCCGTCGCTGGGGTAGACGCCGGCGAGGACGGCAGCAGCGGACACCCCGGTGATGAGGCTCCCCTCCTCCGCCCGCCGCTGCTGCAGCACGAGTGCAACCCCCTCCCTGCCCTCACCCGCCGCGTCTCGCGCTCACGCGCATGAACGACAGCGGCTGGAGCACGCGGGGGGCAGGAGGCGGCGGCAAAAGGAGCCACTGAGCGCGCGCGCGCCTCGTTGAAGCCGTCTAAAACCAGGCAAACTGCACGCGCTCCCCGATCACAAACGGCTCTCTCCTCTCAGTGCGGGAGGATCGCCGCTGTAGTTTCCTGACTGCGGCTGTTGTTGCCATGATGATGATGTCACGGACCCAACCACTCACTCACGGAAGGGGCGGTGGGTTGGGAACAGGAGGGAAGGCCCTCTTCGCGTCTACTTTCACGCGAGGATGCGTTTAACCGCCTACTGGTACTTCAAACGATGGTATCGATTGCCAGCGTTGTTTCTTCCAGGCTGGAGAAAGACTGACGGCTGAAGAACGTTAAATCACCGGTGACTTAAGGGTGGCTGTTTCTCTCCCCTCTACTTAGCCGCCATTTCGGAAGCAGAGCTGTGGAAAGGTGAGTCCTTAGAGCGCGCGGGGCGGGGCGGTTACAGGGAAATCTCGTGTCGTTGGCGCTCACGAAATGCCGAGGGAAGGGGAGGAGTCGACGACAGCCTCAGAGGGTAACGCTTACCTCGCGGGAGCCGCCGCCCTTTTGTACGCAGTGGGGAGGGGTGGATAGAGAGGAGCATGAATGGAGCCTACAAAAGGGCGGCGGCTCCTGCCGCTGCTAAACATGCTACTGGCTGAAGCACGGGCGGTTGTGGCGCGCGCTGCGGAGGAAGAAGGCGTTCTCACTCGTTCTCTCTCCCCACCCCCAGCCTTTCCGCGAGTTCTCGCGTGTGTTGTCAAAACTCAGCCCGGGATATTCAGTGTTCTCGACTTTACGAGTAGCCTCATCAGCCTTGGGCCTTGTTGGCAGGAGATGACGTTTCCCCCCTAAGGCCCCCCCCCCGTTCTATATTCTCTCTGATTTTATTTTATTGTGTTGTGTACCAAAAGAGAGATCTCGCTGTGGTTGTTACATTATATATACATGTCTTTTTTGCCTTCCTACCCAGCCCCCTTGAAGTTGATGGCAGCGTTCCAGGCTGAAGATTCACACTGGAAAGGTAGAATGATATCCCTGAAGGTTTAAAAAAAGTTACACAGAGCCATACTTGTCCAGACAAAATCCAAAATCAGTGACAAAATCAAGGTAATACTTTTTATTAGGAGATTTCCCTGTAACCGCCCTGCCTCGTGCACTCCAAGGACTCAATTTTCCACAGCTCTGCTTTGGGGTTATATCCTATCACTCTGCTCAGTTATTCTTGATGTAAGAGCATCTTGCATCGGGGGTAGGGCGGTATAAAAAACCCATAAATAAAAAAATAATAATAAATAAATATAGCAAGTATAAGGATGGAAAGAATTGATCCACAGATATTTTAATATGTTCCCAGGACTGGAACTTGCAGACCTGGTTCCAAGAGGTGAAGGTTCCCAGCAATAAAGGCTGAGTTATGTGAATAAAGCAAGTGAAAGCTTCATAAAATTTCTGGGAGAAATTGTGTTAGGGTCAGCAGTATATCTAGGAGGTGACAGGGGAGTCAGCCCAGGCGCCACTTTTTTGGGGGGTGCGTTTTGTGGCTACACACCTGACCCTCCAACTATGCCCTGGTTGGAGATCCCCCATTTGGGAACACAGTTGAAGGCCAGTGAATGGAGCTTGTCTTGTTCATAGTTACCACATGGAGATTGCAAACAGGGCCACCTGGGCTTGCCCTGCCCTCATCTCCACTTGGAGGTTGGGTGTGCTACATCCAATCTCCATGTGAAGATGGGAGCAGCAAAGGCTGATTTGAGCCTGGCTGAGGTCAGACTTGGACTGTGCACTAAGCTGCAGCTTAGAGCTAGATTCAAGCCTGGCCTCAGCTGAGCTCAGACTGAAACTGTCTGCTCTTGATCCTTCTAGCTTTATACTGTTAGCCCTGTACCCAAGCTCCACCTCCAGTCAGGTGACTCAGCTTCAGAGACTCTGAAGTAGCTGACTTCAGTCTGAGCGTGGCTGGGACCAGACTTGAACCCAGCTCTAAGCATGCAGCTCCTGAATGAGTCTCTACTTCCCCCCCCCCCACCCCACAATATGGCAGTTGAGTGTGGGGCCAGTTCCACACCTGACCTCCACTTTGAGAGGGGGTGGGTTGAGCCAGCTCACCCTGTCCTGTTCACAATCTCCATGCAGAGATTGTGAACAGGGTGAGCCCCGCTCGCTCTGCCCCCCCTCCACAGAGTGTGGAGTGATCTGGCCCTACGCCTGTCCTTCATGTGGAGGAAGGGAGCCGAGCCCCACTCACCAACCTTCAACTGTACCTCACCTGGTAGGGGCAGAGTGCCTGGCTTGTCCTGGGTGCCATTTTAGGTTGCTATGTCCCTGGTTAGGGGACAGTTCTTGCTTTGTTATAACCACCACATCTTTTAAATCTTAGATCACATTGTGTCTTTCTCAGGCTTTCTGAGCCTAACTTGAGGAAGTGGAACCCTTGGGTCCTCAGTAGTAGAGACAGCTATCAGGAGTGAAAAGAATGTTTTATTTATTTCTCTGTTTTATAGAGGTGTAAAAAAATGAAATGTTTGTACTGAACAAACCTTGTTTCCAGTCTGTGGCACCTCCTGGGCTGCTTTTGGTCAGAATAGTCAAAAGGTGTATCATCAATTACTTTTTCAGAAATGTATGGAAATCAAACTGAGAATCCTTATTGTGCATGTTAAGTGTACATGTGTTAAGACAAAATATTAATTTCATCATGAATCACAAACCCTTACACTCTGATTCTCTTCTGAGGGGAAAAAACCCTCACCTAGCAGCCAAAGATTCCATTTTCTTTCATCTGTTCCTAGCCACTCAAAGTAACCATGGGTTGCAAAGTGGTCAGATTTCCAAGATAAAAGACTTTTTCATTAAACTGTGCATATATCCCTGAAGATCCCATATACCAAATGCAGGCACCCTTTACCTTTATGAAAATGGGCATTGCCTATCCCAGATTTCAGGTGCTAGGCTTAACAAATTTTATTTCTAGAGGTGGTTTCTCTCATCACATTCTGCTCTCTTTAGCAAATATATTTGGCAACAACTCCTTGTTGTTTTCCCATTTAATGCCTTGCATTTTATTTTACTGTAAGTGAAATTTATGAATTGGGAATGGCCTGGCACACTAGCTGCTTGTTTGCATCTGAAATCAACATGGAAATATAAAAGTGTCATTTGCATAGATTATTGAGAATTTCCTTAAGGCAGGAGACAGATGGATTTGGATCAAATTAGTCCTACTATTCAGTTCTCCCCTGTAAATAAAAATAATGTATTTTTTTTAAAGTAGGGGGGTGTTTGTGATTTTCAGATGTAGTAGAGGTTCCTCTGCAGAAATCTGGATCGTGATAAAAACATGTTTACAGTCCGTTCCAGTGTTCTCGAGGCTAGACTTTGCCTGGATTCTTCTTTTATGGGTCCCATATTGTCCTAATTAAAATTCTTAATTTGTTATGATTTCTGATATAAGTTCGTCAAATTCAGTAGAGAATTTAATTTTTTTCTGTTATATTGATGGGGTGTTTTGTGTATTTTTAAAATTTGTGTGTGAAACTAAGCTTTAGGCCTGCATATGAATTAATTTTGTTTGCACTATTTGTAGTCTACCTTAAAAAGACTCAAGGCAGAGGATGCAATGAACACTTACTCATGGAATTCTCACATTGGCCCTTTTAACTGTGCAGTGAGGCCGAAGTATGGTCTCCTTGCATATCTCAGTTTACGTCCGAGGAGGCAGCCCTGTCCTCCACTGCAGCTAGTCCCAACAGACCTGTGTTTCCTGATTCTCTTTACTCCGCCCCTCTTAAAGGCATACATCTCATAATACTCAGTAGTCACAATACTATAGAGCAGAAGCAAAATGGGGGAGGTTGGCTGGAACCAGAAACAGACCCTGCTTGTGCTGTTCCTTGCAAAAAGCCAAATCTGTTATATCGATACATTGATGTATTGAAATGAGCATTAGAGAAGCAGGAAGGATCCAGCAACATCGAATGGGACAAGAGGGAATAGATGGACGGCAGTGCGAGGAGTGGGAAGGGTGGACCTAGGCAGGCTGGCTTTGGGTAGAGGGACAAGGTCTGGAGCAAAGCTGTGCTCACTGGAAAATCTCCCTGCTCTGGCAGTGAAGCAAAATTAAATTCATGCTACAAGTAGTCTCACTTGCTGCAGGGAGACGAAAAATGGAAAGCAGGGCTTGAGGAAATGTGTCCATGTAAGAAATCTTGCTACAAGAGACATTTGTCCCCATTGTGCAGTAGATGCCTTGTGCGTAACTGACCAGTGTAAGTCAGTATAACCAATGGAGTAAGACAGCTGATAAGTGAACTAATACAACTTGGATTACGGAAATCTGAGAACAAAGCATAAGTTTTAGACATATGTTAACAGTGCCACAGTAGATATCATTGTGAGAGCAATTCATATGTAGTAGAGCTTTTGAATAATCCTCAGATTTCAAGTGCAGTTTTTTTCCCTTGACAGCTGCTGTATAAATAGCAATTCCATGAAAGGGTGTATGTGAATAAGGAAAAGAAGGAACCTTCCAGATTATTCAATATCCAAATCCCCTTGTTCATACTTCTGTTTAACAACACTGAACTTCTTTGCCCTTTCAGAACTATCAGTATCAGTTTGTTGCTTGCCAATACATTGTCCCCAGTGATCATCTGCGGATCTTAATATACAATTGGTATCAATCAAAGAAAATTAAATAGCTCTGTTCATTTATATACCTTTAACAGACTATTTTTGTCTGTATGTGCCCTCAAGGCAGCTTCAGTTATCAGACTGGGAATTATGAATAGCTCCTCCAGTTAGGCCAATAAGAGCTGTTTCATCTTAGGCTTTCTCAGTCTCTCCTACTCTATGGGTCATACTCCCTGAGCATGTAAGGGAAGGCCCCAACCTTGCAAATATTTTAGAAGTGGTGGTGGTGGCTTTTAAGGGTTTGTGAGAGGAAGTCAGATATTGTGATGGGTAATGAGTTGCTTTCTTCGTTGTATTTATATCATTAGTTGGCAAGAATTGAGCCATTAGTTGGTTTAAGTAATTGAAGTCGTGCCCGCGAAGTCGCAAGAAAGAGACGAGACGCAGAGATATCATCTGGTGGAGAGAGCCAGCAACAGGAAGCGCGGGATCCCGTGATCCTGGCAACTCTGCCGTGTGCTCGTCCCTTGCACCTTTTATTAGGGTTTCACTAGGGGCGTGTAAAGGGGTCGGGCAGGCGGGAGGTCGGGAGAACGGGAGATCATCATGTGATGCATGATCTCATCGGGCTGCTACATTCAGGAGGAAGCATCCGCGTCTGGGTCTAATCCTCACCTGAGGGCAAGGGCCCTTTTGTCCCTTTGTATGGGACACCTGGTGACCACGAGTCAGGCAGTTCATGACCCATGACTCACGGGGGAGCGGGGGTTGGGGGAGCGTGTGCGCCCAGAAGGCCGTAGCTGGCACTGGCATTCCAGGCGCTCTTTCTACGGTTCTGCTGGGTTTGCGGGCTCACCCCTACATCTCCCCAATTCTAACGTTTTAGGAAGGAAGCCGAATTAGTTGGGGCAATTTAGGGGGACACTTGCCTCTCCAGGAACTCGTTCGAGCTGGCTGAGCTGTTTGTGTAACATGAGAACCTGGTTTCGATGTAGGGGAAGGTCAAAGGGTTTCTTACAAACGTTACAGGCAAAAGCAGATATACATTGAATAAGGCAGGATCCAACAACAAGGGATACAATCAAACCAATGAAGAACTTAACCATCCTCCTGGCAGCCAGCTCCAAAGGGCAGACCACCAGTGAGGCAACACATTGTACTTCAGATTAGATACAATATCTTGCAATTCACACACTTTCATATGAATCAAATGGGAATTATCAGAGAGATTAAAACAACACATATTATTTACATTCTCACAGCCTTGGTGATGCAACAACAACAAGTAATCTATAGCGGCACGATTATCTAGGGTCGCTTGACGAAGCTCCTGCTGCTCGGAGGCCAGAGCATCCAGAGCAACCGAGGTGGAATTAATGGATTTCGCAAGGGCGCAGGCCAAACGGCCAATAGTCTTAGTGTTGTAGGAAGCGAGTCCGGGGACTCCCACAAGGGAGGTCGCGAGGGAGACGTATTCTGCCTCGGAGAGGGCAACCGCATCGCTCCGGCAGCCCGGGTCGAGAGGGAGGGTGGAGCGATGGCGGCGCTTGGGCTCCCGGGGCGGAGCCTGTGGCAAAACGATGGTGAAGCGGCTAAGGCAGCAAAGAGTCCCGGCAGAAAGACGAGCGGGGATGTAGTTGAAGGTTCTCTCCCCGCAAGTCCAGAACCAACCTTTGGGGAGCAGGATGTTCCCGTACACGGGGGGAATGTCCTCCATATGTGTGCAGTTCCAACTGGCCGAGCCGGTGAAGGGGCTCGGACCGGCTTGTGCTCCCGCGACATCGATGATGCGGGCACAAGTGTTGGACTCGTGGTTGGTGACGGTTTTGGTGATGAGGGAGAGAGCACCAGTGGGGAGGGTTTGGACGACAGGTCCCCAGTCGGCACTCATAGAATACCTGATAGACGAGGCATTCATGAAGGGGCTCAGGCCAGACTCCCCAAGGAAGTCTCCAGGGGCTTTGCAGACGGGAAGCAGGCAGGAGCTCAGCAAACTCCCCACCCCCAGATATTGGCCCAAGCAGAAGGACGAGACGTTGGCAGCGGCAGCGAACCGCTCCCGGATGTTGGCTTGATTAAGATCCAAGAGGGGGTGACCGAGCGCCACCGGCAGGAGGCAGCAGAGCAAGCAGATGATCGTGACTGCGGAATTTGCAGTAATAACCGCAAAGATGGCAACGCAGAGATCCTCGGGTGTCTCGGGGCGGCCACGTTGTTGCAGCAACTCCCGAGCCTGGCTGGTCGTTGCCTTGATGTCCCCCCAGGTCATCCGGGTCCTCGGACTGTTCTGGCGCTGGCGGCGGCTCCGTCGAGGCCGCGGGGCAGGGTCCTCCAGGGAGATCCGCTCCATCTCCGGGATGGGGTTGGTTTCCTTCTGGTGCCACTCCATGGGCTGGCCGGACATGGCAAACTGGAATCCACCGGGGACCTGTAGGGAGAAGGATTGAAGCATACCCCCTTCCCCAGGTTATGAGGGGGGCCGGGCCCTGCCAAGCTTGGTCTTGGCGCTGGTGGTAGTGGACCTGGGCGTGTGGGAGAGGCTCTGATTGCCCGAAGTGCCTCTCCATGGGGGGGCAGGTTTAAGTTTAAGTAAGGTTTAAGTAAGTGATTATAGTGAGTGGCACTGCTGATGTAGTCAGGGGGGCCACCCATTCCCCTTTCTTTAATTTGTTTGGACATGGACGGGAGGTACGAAGGGCAGGCAACTCCTATGGAAGATTGGCTTCAAAAACGTCATCAAGATGCGTCAAAGCGAGGGTCCGAGCCCCCGGGGAGGGGGGGGGGCGAGCGGACCGTCAAGGAATTGTGGGTATGCATACTTAATTTGCAGGACAAAGGAACTTCGGGAGCGCGCTCAGAGAAGGGGATGCATCAGAAAAGCAGGACAATCACACACTTGGGCGTTACTGTTTGGAACAAAAGGTTGGAGGAGGTTCCATCTGGGGGTGGATGTACTTACCATGACCACGAAGGTTAAGACAAACCTAGCGCTCAGAGACTGGGACCGCACCTGAGTATCTTGGGGAAATGCCGCCCGCCGAAACCACTCCTTAAGGGGCGGTTTCGGCTAAGCGCCTGGCGTCGAACGTGGTATTGATAAAGTTGCCAGGTGCTAGGCAGCCATAACCCAAGCAGGTTTGTGAGTGGGTTTGACGGCGGCAGCCCCTTTTTAACCTGGGGCCTGTCCTGGCAGTGCTGCGGTACCAGGACGGGCCCAGATTTTAACCCAGGGAGGGCCAGTCAGCCAATTGGCCCTCCCGCCTTTGCTGGTTGAAAAATTAGGAAAAAGGGGGGGGGGAAAGAGCTTCTGAGCAGGAGTCCTAGGGCTGAGACGGGGAACACAGTCGGGGTTGGGAGGTGGAGATTTCAATGTGACCGGCTGCTGGCTGTTCTTCTTCTGGGCAGCGGCCATCACCTCATTCAAACGGCGGTCTTGGTGATCCGTGTGTGTGTGTGGGGGGAAAGTAGTGGGAGTGGGTTTATCCAACCCAGACTAAGGTCGTCTTGACCTGACTCATGAGATCCCTTCCCCACAAGTTAACATGGATGTCCAAGACGATGGGGCGGACTGTGAGTTGTCGCTCGAGCCCCGGGCTGCAGACCGTGAGCTGGCGGATGCTCCGTCTCGCGGTTTGTTTTCCCCCCACCCCCCAAATGCGCGGGCAAGCCTCTGTTGGCCACTGATCAGGCCACTCGGCTGCTCTGATGACGGTTACGTCGGCACCGGTGTCCACAAGCCCCTTGAACGGACACCCTTCTATGGCGAGCTCCAGGTATGGGCGGGAGCTACCGATGGGCGTCTCCACTGCCGCCACGGTGGTGTCGGCTGCGCCTCGATGGCTACTTGGGCTCGTGGCCTTTATTGAATCGGCGGCAGGCAGCGCGTGGGGCAGGAGGATCAGCTGTGCGCAGCTGATCCCGGTGGGCAATTCCTGCGGGATGTTTGTCCACACTTGAATGTGAATGGCTCCCTGGTGTGTGGAGTCAATGACCCCTGGAACGACAAACAACCCCTGCTCAGCGGCGGAGGCTTTGGGCAAGACTAATCCGACGGCCTCCGAGGGAATGGGATCGCTGTACTGGGTCGGAGCAACGAGGATCTCATGGGGGAACTTGAGGGAAAGAGGTTGGGTGCAGGTGAGAGAGATACCACTGGAAGGAGGTGGTTTGGGCTCGGGCCTCGGTTCTTGGGGTCGGTTCAGTATTCTCCTCCTTGGTCCTGGGCTGGGGAGAGGCCCGGGTGCGAGTTTCCCAACGGGCACTCGCTTCTTCAGTGAAAGCCCTCCCGACACTGGGGGCATTTGGTCCTGGGCTTTCCCGGGGGCCTTCGCCTCCTGGGGGAGGACCCTCCTCCGTCAGGGTTGTAAGCCCCCCCACCGGGCGACCTACAATCCCTCCGGAAGTGTCCCGACTTGCCGCAGTTGAAGCACTCGCCTTGGGGCTGTCCCCTGGCGGTGGAGAGTGCTGCGGCTAGGAGACTGGCCTGATGCTCCTGCTGTGATCCAAAATGCCCCTGAAATGCTGCTTTTGGGAGACAAGCGACTCCCAGGGACAATGGGAGGAGGGAGTTGGAGGTCTGCCATGTGATAGCGAAATTTCCAAAGATTCCTCATAGGTCCCTCATAAACTTGCTTTATTCCGCATAAACTTGCTTTAAGATTCAAAAAGCAAAACTTCAGATAAACAGCAAATGAAAGTTTTTTAACTCCTGAGTAGTATCAAGGAAGACCTGAATAACTAAATGAAAATAGTTTCTTAGAAACAGTCAAATGTAAATTTGATCCTCTGCTTATGTGTCCCCATTTGAACTTGCAGGTCTTGCAAATCTGTAAAGGATTACAACTCTTGCTATAACTAGACCAATATGAACAGCTATTTTTAGCCTTTTAGAAGCAAAGAGACTCCTTATTTAGTTCTGACAGAACAAAAGGATTGTGCTTTCAACTGTTTGGGGAAACAGTACATGGCTTTTTTAGACTTTAAGCATTGTGCAACTTAAGGTGAAAGACATTCCTGGAAACCACATTCAGGATAATTTAGGAAAACTAAACGGTCATTGATTCCAGATGGTTCTCAACTACTTAACCACTGCTATGAGAAAACAAAATTATGGAAACTATTATACTACCCAGAATTGTTGATAAATATTCAGTCCCTTCATGTTACTTTGTACAACCCATTAAGAAAGGGAACTTCTAGCTAACTAAATAAATCAGCATAGTGGAATGCTGGAGGGCTTCTATTAATTAGCAAAAAGTTTCCAAAATATTTTTGTCACTTAATGCAGAATTCATTGTGGGTGCTTTTAAAATCAGTTTGAGCTTTGATAACTATGTTGCTTTGCATTCTGTTGTGAAGGAAAATAGTCCTGTGCTCTTAGTCAAGGTCAGTCACCAGCTTTTGCACTGAAATGAACATTTTATTTAAATTTCTCCTTCCCCCAGAGAACCGGATTCAGGATAGCTTATATCAAGTTCACAATATACAACAATAAAACACATATAAATTGAATTTAAATCATGTAGAATAAAATTCCACCAAAAGCCTACTTACAGCTGGCGCACATTCTAAAATTTTATCTGGAGGATGGTCTAAAGCTGACAGCCACACAGTGATGGAACCAGGAGGGATCCAATCACCAATTCAGGGAGGGGGAATGGAGGGAGAGGTAGGTGAGCTTGAAAATTTTCCAACTGTTGTTGTCATCAACTGTATGCCTGGTGGAGCATCTCTGTCTTATAGACCCTGCAGAATTGGGCTAGATCCCATAGGGCTCTGGTTTCACCAAGCAGAGAATTCTACCAGGTTGGAACCTGGGCGAAAAATGCTATAGTTGAGGAGAGCCAGGTATCTTTAGGACCAGGGATCACTAAGAGGTTGGAATTAGATGATTTCATGTTCTCTAAGGAGTATATATGGAGAGGCCCCAGACAATTTAGGGCTTTAAAGATTAAAAATAACACCTTGAACCTGATCCAGAATTCAGTCTGGAGCCTGTGACAGAGCAGCAGTGTTAATGTAGGCTCTACTTGGGGTCCACTGCATTCTGCACAAGTTGTAGCTTGTGGAGCAGCCTCAAAGATAACCCTGCATAGAGCAAGTTAAGGTAGTCTAATTTAGAGGTGACCATTGTCTGGATTACTGTGGGTAGGTTGGTATGGGTCAGGTAAGGGGTCAGTTGCTGAGCCTGTCACAGATGGAAGAATGCTGACCTGGCAAACTGCTTGACCTGGACCTCTAAAGAAAGGGAGGCATCCAGGAACATTCCCAAACTTCTGATGGGAGGAAGCTGGTTTGAGCTGAACTCCATCTAGTGCGGGAAGCTGAACTCTCCAATTCAATCCCCTCTCCAATTCAATCCCCTCTCAGCCATGAGACCACCATCTTTGATGGGTTCAATTTCAGACAGCTCTGTCTTAACCACCCCACCATTGCTTCCAGACATCTGGCCAGATTTTCTGGGATGGTATCTGGCTGGCCATCTACTAACAGATATACCTGGGTGTCATCAGCATACTAATGATAACTCATTCCAAAACTCTTGACTAGCTGGGTGAGGGGGCACATATCTATGTTAAAGGAGAGGACAGGGGAGAGGATTGCCCCTTGCAGGTCTTTGCATTTCAAAGGGTAATGCATTGAAGTTTTCTCCCTGAGTGCCACCCTCTGTCCCCAGCCTTGGATAAATAAGGTCAGCTATTGAAGGATTGTTCCATGATATCCAACAGTGGTGTGGTGGTGGGTAAACAGCTCAAGTTGACCATGTCGAAAGCTGCCGAGAGACTGAACAAAAACAACAGCACAGACTCACCTCTATCCAGCTATGGAGATTGTCAGAGCAACCAGCACAGTCTTTTCCCCATGGCCAGGCTGGAAGCCAGTTTGAAATGGATCCGGAGTCGATATGTCCTCCAGAAAAGTCTGCAGCTGTTCCATCACTGTTTTCTCAACTCCCTTACCAGAAACGACAAATGTAATACGGAGCAGTAGTTGTCTGGATAAAGTGGGTTCAGTGATGATTTTTTCAAGAGCAGTTTCACCACTGCCTCCTTCAGCCTTCCCAGAAAGAACCCCTGAAGTCAGGGAGAGATTGATAATATCTTCTACGAAAGCATGTAATGTCCCTGCACAGGCTTTAACCAGCTAGGACGAGCACAAGTTGTGGAGACAAGTGGTCAGTTTCACAGCTGGCAGAATCCTGTCTGCAGAATCCTGTCTACCGAAGCCATCTGAAATGATCTAATCCTGGACCCAAAGATGGCCAAAGGGCTTCTAGTTTACTGACTGCATTGCAGGTAATGAGAAGATCATGCCAGAGTGACAAGATTTTATCTGCAAAAAAGTTTGCAAATGCCTCACAAATAATAGCTAATGTTATCCCATCAAGTCACAGCTGACTTACGGTAACCCTAGAAGGTTTTCAAAGCAAGCGATATTCAAAGGTTTTGTCATTGCCTGCCTCTGTGTCACAATTCTGGTGTTCCCTGGAGGTTGTCCATCCAAATATTAATTAGGGCTGACCCTGCTTAGCTTTTGAGATTTGAAAAGATCTGGCTAGTCTGGGGCTATCAAGGTCAGGGCACAGATACCCTGTTTCCCCGAAAATAAGACAGTGTCTTATATTAATTTTTGCTCCCAAAGATGCGCTATGTCTTATTTTCAGGGAATGTCTTATTTTTCCGCTCCACAGCTGCATGCTCTGGTCGACGGACATGCTTCCAAACAAAAACTTTGCTACGTCTTACTCTCGCAGGATGCTTTATATTTAGCACTTCAGCAAAACCTCTACTACGTCTTATTTTCAGGGGATGTCTTATTTTCAGGGAAACTGTATATATGCAGATTTATTGATGATGATACCTATGGATTAAACAACAAGTCATCGCATTTAAAAAAACCCTCTGCAAATCATCAGTACAGTAAGCAATACCTATTGGCATGGCTTTCAATGAGACTGTTCAGTTTTGAATCATAGAACGCATAGTATATATACAGAACTATCTCCCAAGTGATCAAAGCACTTTGCATATATTACTTGAATAAACCTCATAAACAGATTTGAAAAGTTGACATACACAGGGATGGCTAGCTACCCAAAGTCATCCAGGGACTTCATGCCTGAAATGAGATTTTAAAAAGGGACTTCCAGCTCTTAAGCATGTTTCTATACCAGCTGCAAAGCAAGTATAAAAGATTCTTAAATGACAGGTGAAATTCAATCTCTTATGAACCAAAAGGAGTGTATAAATAAATTCATGACATGAAAAGTAGTAGTGGGCTTCTGATGTATCAATGTTGAGGGAAAAGGCTATTTGTACATTGCAGAAACACCTATTACCAACTTTTAATACCTGATGCACTCACTAGCATAAAAATCCAAGTAATTTACTAGTAGAATATCCACTGATACAAGATTATACTCTTTCATAAGTACTTGAGGGCAGCATAGTCTTGTGACGTAATGTGAAACCATTTTGCCATCTAATCTGACTCCACCCTTTCGAATCAATCCAGAGTCATTTGTTAGAATGCTACAGTGAATATATATGACTCAATACTACTCTCTGCAAGCAAGTTGCAAATTGTTAGCAGAAATGAAAAGCAGATGCCTGTTTAATTGCAAAAAGACATGAGTGTGTGCATGAATAGTATACCAAAAGAACATCCGTGTGGGAGCAGGGGAGCAATATAACATTAAAAGGATCTGCAGCAGTGGTGGGATCCAAAAATTTTAATAACAGGTTCCGATAGTGGTGGGATTCAAACAGTGGTGCTGCAGCACACACGCACCTCCAGTCCCTATTGGGCAGGGAGGTTGCTTTAGTAACCCCTTCTTGGCACTCAGAAAAAATTAATAACCACTTCTAGAGAAGTGCTGAGAACTGGTTGGATCCCACCTCTGGTCTGCAGCATCACTTTATTTAGTACACTTATGGTAGTATTAGTATCCTCATCCACAGAAGTCTTTATAGAACAAACAAAGATGTTCAAAAACGATTCTATCATTTTAAAATTAGCAAACACACATGTACTTTAGTGCCTACAATATGTTTTTAAACAAAATATTACATTTACTGATTATCACAATTAGCTTTTTGCAGAGTTATGACAAAAGGATGGTATGACTCTATCAAGTCCTATGGAGGGCTTCTGGGTGGCCGGTTTTTTTTCTTCTTTTGGCTGCCTAGCTGCACCACCTGGAAGTATTCTGGCGGCAGCAGCATCCTTTGCTACCCAATGGATCTGGATTGGGCTGTTACTCTATTAGTTCTAGTCTAAGAGGCTTAAACAGGCCAATTTCACCATTTCCATCCTCACTTTTTAATTGACTTTTCACTGCCCTTGATATTCATGCTTCCAGGATCATTCACAGCCCTTAACCAGACCATTTGGCTATCTTTTTACTCTTTCCAATGTTTTTCTTTTGGTTAATTTCAGCGCAGTTTGGAATAACTCTTTGGAGGTTTTTTTCCTTGACTTTGTAACCCAAGTAATTAGTATGTTGAACTAGGTGTGTGTTTTTTTGTTTTGTTGCTGGTTGTATTTTGTAGTTATATGTACTTAAGATATTGTAAAAAATTCTCTGTTTGAAATTTACCAAGTGCAATGAAAGATGAATAAAACCAATATGCTTTAAATTGTGAAGCCTTAATCATTTGATTTCATATACAAACTTGGCTATCTCTTGACTCACTGCCAGCTCAAAATCCTTTATGAAAGTTATTTATTTATTGAAACTTAGTTGAAAGGGGCCACCAGGGTAATCTATTCCAACCTCCTGAAAATGCAGGAACTACACTACAATGTCTCCAATAAGTATGTACACAATTGATACTTAAAAACCTCATGAGGGAGATGTCCTAACAAGGTTCCAGTGTCAAACACACCTCAGTGCCGGAAAGTTCTTACTCAAATTTAGATGAAACCTTCTTTGTTGCAATTTACATTCCTTAGTCTCAGTCTTATCCAACAATACTGAAAATATATCTATCACATTAAATAGCACCAGTTTCAGTAAAAATACTTAAAGGATCTCACAGTTTATATTTTTCCACATTTATTTCTATTGTCTCCCTGGTAGAAGTACCTGTGGAAAAATGTAATCCGTAAGAGAGATTGTGAAGTTTATTTAGAAATTCAGACTCATATTAAGACTCGTATTAAGGAGCACGAAAGACACTGTCAGCTTAACCATCATGAAAAATCTGCAGTAGCAGAACATGCTCTAAACAAAACTGGACATAACATTTTATTTGATAACACTGAAATTCTGGACAACTCAGAAGGTTACTATGTCAGATTACGGAGGGAGGCCATTGAAATCCACAAACACCAAGAAAACGTCAACAAGAAGGACGAGACTCTGAGAATTAACTAAACTTGGCTACCAATACTTAAAAACACCAGAATCAAAGACCAAGGCATGCTAGGTTCATGGACAATGGTCTCCACCCAGACACAGGGTTCATGCTGGGTTCATGGACAATGGACTCCACCTTGGCACAGGGTTTGCATTCACTAAGACTGTTGCTGCTGCAGGGAATGCAAATGTGAACCACTCCCTGGACTGAAAAACCCCACTCACAATACAATGCTATCAACCACAACTTTGCATAGCAAGTTCCACCCAAACACTTACTGATTGGTCACCCACCCTGGGACATGATAAACTTTCCCTTCTCACTGGACACAATGTATAACAGACTTCTCTCTATGAGACACCTCTGAAGATGCCAGCCACAGATGCAGGCGAAATGTCAGGAACAAGATCTAACAGACCATGGCCACACAGCCCGGAAAACCCACAACCACCAGTTGAATCTGGCCATGAAAGCCTTCGACAATGAATTTATTAAGAAATGTTTGTGATGGGGAATGTTTGTAAAAAAGCTTTTGGGAAGTCCATGGCTGCATACAGATTATGGTAGGGGTGAATTTTCTACATTTACTGGTATGCCTTGGTGATTTGCATGGGTTCTTTAACTCCACTTCTGCTCACAGGCAAAGGAAGAAAAATAGTTCTTAATAATATGTGCTTGAGAGAGGGGAGACTGTGCCTGTCACAGATGACCAACCACAGTGCAGTTATGCTATGCTGGGGGCAAGGTGGGCAAACAAAATAATGCACTACTTCGGGACAGGAAAGTAAACTTTCAGTCACATACAGGTTTCTTAAATTCAATATGTATTTGTACACAATTTTAAAATGAAGAGGACTTAAATCACTCAGATCCTTGATTTGGTTCCTTTTGCTTAAGGCAACAGCATACCCTTTCAGAATCAACTTGCAATGTGGCATGTTAGAAAGAAAGCCACACCGAGCATCCATGTAACAAGGGTGTATTTTATTGGGCAATATACCTAATAAACAGTAATGTTGGGAAACAAACCATTTTTATTCCAGTTAAAAAAAGAATTTGTTGAATGAGTTGGTCTCTGTATGATAAGCTTGTTATGCATACAGCGGTGACTATGAGATGCAGTGTTTCATCTGCTAGGCAACTGAGAAAATTCATTATGCACATTTATCACAGGATCCACTTCATTAGATGAATGGATCTGGGAGAATAAGCTATTATCTCAGAGGAGTCTTCCGAGCTCCAGCACAAACTGTTTACTGATGTACAGTCATTTTGCTTATACAATGAGCGTCTTTATAGCAAAGTGAATGATGCAGGAAGTTCATTCTCCTCCATCCTAATTCAGAAGAACAGAGAGGAAGCTCCTAAGGAACAAGAGCTGCACAAAGGAGTTACAGAGAACTTGAAAAGGCACTTTTAAGGAAGTGTATACTAGAAATCCATGTATCTTTTTCTGTGATTCTTAGCATTTGCAGCTATATGGCAGTATCCTTTTTTGAAGTTGTGGTTCAGCATTTGGTACATTAAACAAGCTGGTGTAGCAAGTTTCACTGTTGGGTTGTAATTCACACACTCACTTTATGCACTCACATTCCTTAAACTAGTAATAATACATTTCATAAAGCAACTGAGATCACCAAAGAAAATGTTTTATCCGAGTAACAAAAATTAGAAACATTACAGTAATATAAAAATGGAAGGAGCTGAATCTGATTTTGAATACAAGCAACATTTGCTGGCAAGCAGTGCCATGGAGATATTGTGATTGTGCCTCTGAAGGCAATTGTGTAGGCTACAGTTTACTTAAGGTGGCTCATCTGACAAAGGATTAAAATCGTCACACAAGGAACAAATTAAGAGTTCCCCTGGACAGGTTCCAAATTAAGAGTTCCCCTGTGGGGGATGGGGTAAGCAGAGGCTAAGGAGAAGTTGGTACTTTTGACTGATCTACAACAAAGTTGTGTTCTAGAATCATAATTTTTGCACAAAAATGAGAAGGGGAAGTATGAATGTCCAGCTAAGAATATGGAGGTCGATCATAACCATTTCAGCTGTAATTACAGTTTAATATAAGGCGAGTTCCTTCTCAAATCTGTGTCCACTTTAATAAGCTATTGTTGATATCTAATTTGGTGTTCATAAAGTTTCTCTCAGGCTATATTGTCATCATGCATATAAGTTAGAATAGACTAAGAAAAATACCCAAAAATGCATAGCAAAGATTATGATTATTATGGAGTCTCAGACCAGATGATCTATTCTCTCTGGGATAGAGAAAGTTGAATGATGGGAAGGGCCTGGGTGCAGCTGTGCTAGACACTTGTAATGTAAGGGTAAAACTCAGCTGCAAATCATAGCACAATGCAAAACATCTGGTTCAAATGCCAATTATCACAGTAACAATTACAGTAGTAGCAATAACAGACCAGGTTCCTCACCTGGTTGAAAGACAATTTTGTTATGCATCAGTGAAAGTGACCTTTCTTGCTTAACAGCGGGAGCTTTTTTGTCTGCTGATAATCTTAGCTATATCATTGCTTTGTGACTGTACAAATATTACCTTAAAAAGAGGATTATAGTTTCATTCCTGGCATTTAGGCTCATTAAGACTTTTCTCTTAATTGACTGTTCTTAATCGCATAGTTATACTCCATATCTTATCTGGCAATCGCTGAGCTAATCTCATCTTAATTGAGCTTTGTATTTAACTGGGTTTTATTTTAATTGGCTCTCATTTTAATTGATTAATTTTTAAAATTGGTTGTTTTAGTTGTATAGCTTTATAGCTGTCGAGAATAGTACTGTTTTTAACTGTTTTATGAATTGGATCTTATCTTAATCAACTGTTATTTTAGGAAAATTAGGAAAATTTTAGGAGTATTAACTCCTGCTAGTTAATGGAACAAATTGACTGACGAGCCCTGCCAGGTGGTAAGCAATTCAGTGAATAGCCAACTCCTCCACAAACTTACCCTGGTACTTTTCTCCCCTATTTACAAGGTAGGTCAGCCTTACAAAGGAATCCAGTAGCACTTTTTATAGAGACTAAATTAAATTCTAAAAGATGTTATAATTACCGATCAATCAAGAAATCTTTAAGTTTAATATTGAATTGTAAGCCTTCTGAGATCCATCTACTTAAGTTTGAATACCTTAAAAAACAGATGTGGCTACAGTGTAGTTCATAACCTATGCAATTCTAGAAAGCAAGTAAAAATGAATAAAAAGGCTTGCATAGCACAGGGACAGTATTTGACTTTGCTTTTTTTTCTGTTCAGTTCAAGGGAACCTTTTAACAGTAACAGATGTGGACAGTTTCTGGTTTTGGTTGCAACTACTTGATGCAGAACCAGTGTGTAGTTTAATAATAAAGGAAAGAAATTCCCAGCGGCCCCTCCCACCTAGATGTAACACCCATAAGCATGCAAAATAGACAGCAGTACCATTTGTAGCTACCTGAGGCAAAAGCCTCCTTCTGCTATGACTTGGACCTCTTAATAATATCAGAACAATAGAGCCCAAGGCAGCCTACTGCTTACTACAAAGAACAGTACTGGAATAAATAAATAGATAGTGCCTGATGAGAAAGAAGGCTATATGAATATTACTTCTTCAGTAATCCCACAGGATTTGAGTACATTAATATTTACTGTCAATTGTTAAAACAAACCTGTTCCATCACCCCAAAGATAGAGAACTGAGAGTGGTTAGTTGCTGTCGGTTGCCATGGCAAAATTGTTGTACAAGGATATATAGCTTTGTTTCTTTTAAAACCAGGTAGTCACCCAAGCTGCATTAATGTGGATATGTGATAAATTATAGTAATTATCTTTCCTGTTCAACAGCCTGTCTTATTTGTATGTTGCATAGCTACAAACTGTCTCTCCCTTTGAACTTTCTTTGATTAGTAATAGTCCTCTTATTAACATTCCTGATTCTCACAGCTCTGCTCACCAGAGATAAGGCAGGCTAGACCTTGAACAATGGGCCTTTTCAATTAAGCTGCTCTTTGCACAAACCTTCATTATTTATCTTGCCGTCTGTACAGTAACAAGTCTTAGCTTTCTTATTTAAAGGATGCCAGACTTCGTCTAAAAAAGAAAGAGCCTACAAAGTGGGAAGCTGACAGTTATAAGCAAAGGTACATCTTTATAGTAATCTTAGGGATTAACAGGATACACATAACTTTTCTGTAAGATGCCACCTGCTTCTCCGTGTGAAGTCGAAGGTCCTGGAAGTTTTTGCACACAACTATATGTTCTGCCATTAGAGCCATGGCTCCTTTTCATATGCTACAGTCACATCACAGTGGTTGTGAGCCCTGGCTCAGCTAGTACATGGGGAAGCTTGGTATGGGGGTATCGTTTTGGGCAGCAGTCCCCATCAGTTATACTTGCAGTGCCATCCTAAGATAGATAAAGTGTCAAGGTACCCAGCTAGAACACTCGTATGCCAGTGCAGTCCAAATTCTGTATTAAATGACTAGGCTATGCTTTCATATAGCAGCAGTAAAGAAGCCTATTTCAAGTATGAGAAAGCATCTAAATGTGCATAACTAAACATTAACTTTGGAGTTCAGTTTATCTACAATGAACTGTTAAACAGTCATGTATTTCTCAACAGTGATAAAGATGGCAGCCAACATGAAAGGCAGATACTTTATATGAGCATAACTGTGGAGATCATTGAACAAGGCAAGAACATCTGGCTGACAACAAAAGGAAGCCAAAGCAAACAACAGAGTGCACTTTTTTGCTTATTGCAACATCATTTACAGTATTTGCTTGTTTTGCCTCAGACTTGGAAAGCAGGTTGCTCATAACACAAGAGGAATGACTGGACATTCTTTCCATTTGCAGTTTGTTTAAACATAGAGAAAGAAGTAGCATGCCTGATCAGTCACAGAAGGAAACATTCAGGATAAGGGAAAACACATGGGTTTGCATTACCCAGGACAATTCTATTAGCGGGGGCGGGGGAAGGGAGAGCGCATGCTTTTCATCACTCAGAAGGGGAAGCCAGGAAAATCCTGGCTGCCAGCCATTAGAGCCATACATTAATTGTTTCACGTATACTTTAATGTACGTTCATAATGGCACAACCTGGAGTGTAGGCAAAGGTCCTATCGGAGGAGCGACATATTCTTCTTCTCTTAGTAACCGCAGCAGAATGTTCTTTTTATTTCGGGGCCACTTGTAGATGTGAGTGTTCTGAAGCCAGGTTGGTACATGTTCCTGTGAAGGGGGGAGATTTAAAATTCCTTTATTTCAGTACCATCATTTTTCAGCAACTTCCAGACCTTATCAAGGTTAAGATTCATCTTCTCTCCTGAGCCTTTGTCTGAACACAGCATGCAATTAGTCATGCTTTGCATTGCCTCTCTGAGTTTATAGTGCAATTTGAATAATTCACTGTGGAAATCACTTGGGTGAAACATTTTATGATTCCTTTTACACTGTTGGTTAAAATACACCAACCAAACCTTTCATTAAAAACCTCTGGGAAGTATGTGGCTTCATATTCCTATAGTTCAAAACTACTAGGCACTTGTAGAAAGGTTGCCATTTCAGGGCAGAATAATATCCTGAGTGGGTCGTGCCTTCCTCCTCTACCCACCAAGAACTGGAATGGCAGGATATCCCCTGCCATTCACTGGTTTTGTGAGAGCAAATGTGGCTCTCTCCCCCCACCTCAGTTGCAAATGGAGAAGGAGCAAAAGGGTTACACATTTTTTGTGTGGCTTTAGGGAGAGGTCAGATATATCCTGGCCTAGGCATTTTTTTGATGGCAATGTGGAATTATGGTATAAATCCAGATCCTTGCACACAGAAGCAGGATGTTCACACATAACTATGTTGAATGTCTATGTAGTCACCAAATGATCTGGGTTGAGTTGTTTTAAAAGTGTGACAAACACGTAGGAACGAGAACCACAACAGGCATCAATAGCCAAAGCTAAGTCCCATTGACTTAACCACAACCATCTGGACTTTGAGAAGGAGCAGGACAGAGATCTGCTGGAGTGCTGATTGTGGTTCATTGTGGAATGTGACTGTTGCTGATTGGGGATGATCTGTTTACCTGGGGTTGACTGCTGACCCTGGCCTCTGCTGGTTAAGCTCTACTAGCTCTTCATGTCAGCAGCTAGTACATTCATATTTTTGACAAAAACTAGACTTTGATCTAAAATGGTGTGAAGCATTTCTGTCAGATATTGCTCTGAATACTAATTGAATTTTAACTGATGGTGAGAAAAGGAGATTGAATGCTTTTTAAAATGTATCTCAGCTTGTGCATGCATCAAAAATAAAATAAAATAAATTCAATTTTGGTTTTACCTTTTTTGCATTTGGAAAAAGCACAGGAATGAATCGAAAATTCATGCTTCCTTGTTGTATAAACTCAATCTGCATCTAAAAAAAGCATAATGCTTACAATTAAATATTTTAAATGCAAAATCAGAATTATGTGCTATTGTACTGGATTGTGGACTGCTTAAGAACCATGGTGCATACTTGACACTGGGTCAAAAGCTACATACCCTGCCCTTATCAGCTGGTCAGTGCAGTCAGCTTTGAGAATACCAGTCATAACCCAGGACTGAAACATATGCTCCATAATGTTCAGGGAACCCACTGATGCATATAGCTGTTTTTGGATTGAAATCCACAGACATCTGGCTGTGCTGGATTGTAGCCTATGCATATATTCACATCTGCACTGTTGTTCAGATTTATTAAATACCATCTCCAAAAATAATGTTATTTTTAAAATCCTTTTTTCAAAGAACAAATTACTTACTATGGAATTGTTTTGTTCACAGGTAATACATAGCAGAATTGCATTTCAATTCAACATTAACCCGGACTGGATTTGGTGGCCCTGGCCACCTACTCCTGTATTAGGAAGAAGAAGAGTTTGGATTTATATCCCCCCTTTCTCTCCTGCAGGAGACTCAAAGGGGCTTACAATCTCCTTGCCCTTCCCCCCTCACAACAAACACCCTGTGAGGTGGGCGGGGCTGAGAGAGCTCCGAGAAGCTGTGACTAGCCCAAGGTCACCCAGCTGGCGTGTGTGGGAGTGTACAGGCTAATCTGAATTCCCCAGATAAGCCTCCACAGCTCAGGCGGCAGAGCTGGGAATCAAACCCGGTTCCTCCAGATTAGATACATGAGCTCTTAACCTCCTACGCCACTGCTGCTCCTATTACATTTAGATTAGACTTCAGACCATTAAAAGTAATTAGTAATTCTAAAGTGTATTCAGATTAGTGGCGCTTACAATGAGCCTCAGATGTAACATAAATGTAGAGGAGCTTCTAAGGTCTTGGTGAAGCATGTAGGTCTCCCAGTCCTTCCCTCTGTATCAAGAAGGGACAGCAAGAGCCTGAGATGGAGCCTTGAGATTGTAGTAGCAGCTGAGATCTCCAGACCCTTTTTGCAAATCTGACACAGAATGAGGCATGGTGAACAAAGGGTTGCCAGTCTCCAGTTATGGTCTGGAGATCACCCAGAATTACAGCTGGATAGACATTTGTTAGGAGTGCTTTGATTGTGTGATTCTGCATGGCAGGGGGTTGGACTGGATGGCCCTTGTGGTCTCTTCCAACTCTATGATTCAAGTCTCCAGATGATAGGGATTAGTTCCCCTGGAGGAAACAGCAGCTTTGGAGGATAGATTCTATGGCAGGGGTAGGGAACCTGTGGCTCTCCAGATGTTCAGGAACTACAATTCCCATCAGCCTCTGTCAGCATGGCCAATTGGCCATGCACAGGTAGAAGAACTGATGTAGTTCCTGAAAGAGGCTCTGATTCTGTTCCTATAACATTATATCTCACTGAGGTCCTTCCGCTCCCCAAACCCTGCCCTCTCCAGGCTCCACCCCCAAATCTCAAGGGCCTTTCTAACCCAGAGTTAGGAGCCCCAGGTGGAGGATGTTTAAGTCACTAATATTGCAGCTCTGACTTCAAGGGATTTAGAAGACTGAACCTAAACAGACTGTACTGTGAAAATACTAATCTGGATTTAGATTGAACATTTTAGTCAATAGTCCCGTTCATTTGAGATTTTAATCAAAAGTGAGTCACAACTAAATTAAACTGAAGTCAGTGGAGTGGGCCAATTTCAAATACATTGTGCTGGACTATGCCTTTTGCCTCTAATCCAGTACAATTTTACACTGATAAATACACCATCAGTACTACTGTGAGCCAGACAGCTTTTTCCCCAGAGGAAAGGTCCTTGTGACAGTGTTTTAAGCCACTCTTCTCTCACAGCCTTGAGCCTTCTTACAGTGTGACTCAGCTTTATTCTTGTAAAACTTTAAAGAGTGTTGCATAAAGAATTCAAATTCACCTGAACTGGTAGAAGCTGCTAGAGATTGGCATAGCACTGTCCTGATCTCCCAGCAATAGGGAGAACCAGCTTCATGCCAGCTTATTATTAAGTCTGATCAAAAGAAAAACTCCAGAGAGAATTATTTAAAGTATTAGTAAGCGGCGTTTCTGTGGCAATCAGGAGGCCAGAGGGAGATCCAATCAAATATACCAGCCCCAAGAACCATGAAACTACACAGATGTGAATTTTCATCCTTTCATGCTTCAATGTTTAATTTCTCAGGTCTGACAGATTTATTATTGTATGTGGGCCCTACTGTCTTTTTAGAGTGAGTCAAAGTGAGAAAGTACAGATATGAGATAATATTAAATGTCTTGAGAATGGTTTAAAGGCATTTAAGCTAAAATCTATAGAGAAAGTGAAGCAGCAAGTTACACACAGTCACACTCTACCTGAACCTTGGAGTAAGCAAATAGAACTGCTTGTAAAACACTTTCAATGCTGGAAGGGAACAAAGTCTAAATACTGACAGATCAGTGCTTAACTGTTAGATTTACTGAGGACGAGACACAAAGGGCATTTCTTTGGAAGAGGGAAAGCTGCAGACCTCTTTTGAAATGGTATGCACATGTCCTCACTTACCATCCTGTGGATATATTTAGTATGTAAGCCATGTTCATCTTTGTCCAGCTGGGATTCAGCCCCTTCTACATCCTGTTTGTATTTTGGACTGATTGCTATGATTATCATCACTGTCTTCTGTCAAGGAAAAAATGTTTTTATGAAATTGTAAAATGCCGCATGGTTAGGCAAAGCAGCTTGGAAACCTGCCAGTCTGTATTTCTACATGATCTGATGTTCTCTGGCAGCAGAAGACAACCCAGTTCGTTTTGGCAGTGAAGCAACACTAATCTATATACTGTATGTCACAAAGTGTACTCTAGTTAAATGTAAAAAGGGACAGAAAACGTATTTCACTGTTGACCAGGATATTCCCAAAAGCTTAAAAATGTACATGCAAAATCACACCAGTCTGGCTGCTTCCTCAACATGCCCCAATTTGTTTGGGAGCTTCCACACCATGCCTCCCAAGTTCATCTTGTGGCACTTCCAGGACTGTCTCTTTTAAACCAGAACAAAGAAAAATCTCCTCTTAACTTAAAAGGGAAACGGTACACCAGCAGCCCATCTGGAAGTAGCATGCAGAACTTGGCACTGCCTTAAAAATGGCAGCACTAGGCTCCAGTGTTTCCCTTACCACTTTTAGCCCTTTTATGGGGTTCTCTCCCATGTGACGACTGGTGTTCTCTGGCAGCTTTGCTGTTGTGGTGTGTGTGTGTGTGTGCCAGTCTGAAGGGGACACAGCAAGATTTCCTCAAGTCTCTGCTTTTGTGATGAGGAGGCGGCGAGCGGAGGGGGGAGCAACGCAGCAGCAGGTGGTATAGAGATGTGGTAGGTGAATGTTGTCCCCCTCACTAATGCTTGCATGGCGGGGACTGCTTTTCCTGGCCACCCTCTGGGGGGACCCTTCTCTGTCACTGCCTTAGTGGGACACAGCAATGCCAGGGTGGCACATCCTCCAGTTTTTTTGTTTAAATTTCTGGTAAACAAATTGTGACCAGTAAAAAAATTATGTAAACATGCATATTTTCTCAGCTTCTATATACAGTGGAACCTCGTTTTTCATTGCCTTTGGTTTTCATCGGTTTCGATTTTCATCGATTTTTTCAGTGAAAAATTTGTCTCAGTCTTCATCGATTTACAGTAAGGTGCAGGGGTTTGTGGAGAAAAATGACCCGGACAAAGCTGTTGCAGGCTGTGTCTGCAACTTGTTTAATGACAATGTCCTGCCCCATTTCAGACAAATCTTAAAGAGGCATCAGAAACAGACCTCTTTAGACAGCTTTCTGGTGCGACATTGGTCCACTGGCTCTGAAGCTGGTCCTAGTGTTATTGTTTGTTACTGTTTTCAGCATTAAACACTATGTTTATTCACCAAAAATGTGTTTTTGGTATGTTTTTTTGGAGTGCCTAGAACGGATTAATTGGATTTACATTGATTCCTATGGAAAAGTTTGCCTCAGTTTTCATCAGTTTCGGTGTATGGTGTACGGCGCGCACCCCGCCTCCTTGTAGCTCCGTGACTGGAGCTGAGTGTCTTCCACATATTGGTGACACCCAACTCAAAAACCCCTGATGACCTCTCCTTAAGACTTCACAATAAGTTGGAAACATATATACAAATATATGGTAGATGATAAGGAATTCGTGATAAGAACATTGAATCAAAAATGGGAGAAGGAATGATTTCTAGACATTGGTAATACTGAAAAATTAATAGACGGAAAAATATAAAGATTGGGAAATATAGGGCGTTAGAAAGAAAAGTGATATTAAAATGGTACAGAACACCAAAACAACTAGCATATATGATAAAAGGACTTAGTTCTAAATGCTGGCACTGTGGAGACCAAGAGGCATATTATAGCCATATGTAGATAGAATGTGCAGAAGTAAAAAAAATTTGGACAATTGTATTGTTATATATCGAGAAACTGGTGAAGATTAATATTGATTTAAATAATGACTTAATGTTCATGGGTGTAATGAAAGACAGAAGGGTGGATAAACAATATAGTTATGTGTATAAAATAATGATTAAAGCAGCCCATGCAACAGTAGCCTTGGGCTGGAAAGAAAAGAAAAAATGGACACTTCAGAAATGGCCAGAATATATCTGGGAACAAGTGACACTTGATGTTTTTTGATATATTAACCAAAAATAAGACGTGGCAAGATAAACAGAATGAAATTTTCAAGATATGAATAATATACGTGGACTGGATGAAAGAAGCTCGAGTCAATGAAGAAATATGGGAGAAGAGGCTACAGAGAATGAACTTACTGCTGTTTGTGTGACAAAACTATGAAGAAGAAGAAATGGGGGGAGGGAGAAAAGGGGGGAAAAGTATTGTTTGAAAATGTATGAAGAAGGAAATTACTATAAACTAAAATTCACAATAAGTTTGAAAGAGGTGCGAGTATACACTCATGGGTGCAGACAAAAAAAGCTCTGACTGGTGGTAGAAGTAGGCAGGTGAGAGGGTCAAGGAGAGGGTCAGTGAAGTGTCCTATGGGGATACAGTACTCTGGCAAACAGGCAACAGCTCAGTGAGGTGCTTCTGGCTTGCAACATTCCAAAATGAATGAGAAAAAAAGATGCCATTAGTTTGGACAATGAAAAAGAATAATAAAGAACAAACAAATGCCATTTGTAAAATGCATTTTTTACTCTTCCTTTCTCTTGTCTTCCTTTCTTCCTCCTCCCCTCCCCTCAACAGAACGGCAGGCCAGCTGGCAGATGCTCTTGTCCCCACCCCCCTTGCCTACAGCAACACTCTGGCACACCCTGAGGACAGCCCTATCTCAGACATACTCTGAAGACTACTTCTCCCAGGATACACTGAGGTGCCAGAAGAAGAAAGAGGAGGGGGGGGATCCTTTGCCCTCCCGAGAGCCAGGCAGCCTGCCATGATCTGGGCAGCCACTGCTTTGTATCACAGTTGCTTTGTTCAGCAGCACGACTAATCACAGCCATCGCTGCAGCACAGTTAGAGCGATAAAGCGGGGAGGGGAGACTGAAGGAGATTATTCTTCATTCAGAATGAGAGTGTGTCATAATGAAGAAAACTGAATGAAGTGTTGTAAATGGAAACAAACAGGCACCCCCCTGCTTGATCCAATAGTAAGATGCTAGGATTATGCTGTATTTCAAATCTGTACTTGTAACAATATTATTTATTTCAAAACAGAAAGTATTTTTAATGACATCTAATACTATTCTGTTGCTTAGGCTCCAAGAGCTTCATGGTCAGTGCTGTGTTGCATTCCTTGTCCTTAGACCTGCACTTTGCCTATCTCAAGCACATCTACTGCGAACATAGCATGGAATGAGCAGAACATTCATGCAGTTAGGGAGGCTGAGATAGGACTAGCCACGGTTGATAGATAGAAGAGCAAGGTAATTAGCCACAGAAAAATGTGTCCAGCTTTGGAAGAAACGCATATCATAGGCACACGTCCTAAGAGTACAGTAAAGGTAACTGCAGGAGTTATGTCTAGGGAAAATGGGATCAGAGTGATTTTTCAACTTAATTCTTGAAAAGTATTGATAAAACAAAGGACAGCTATGCGGAAAAAAGGGATTTTGCACACATATCCCTTGCAGGACTCAGAAATGCACACAGATGCCATACACCAGGGGTAGGGAACCTGCGGCGCCGAGAGCATGTCACAGCCTCTTCTGCCTTTACACTCTGCAGCTCCATGGGCAGACACCACGGCTTCATCCCCTTTTCACCAATTGCCGCCCAGCTGGCTGGGCAGCAACCCCTCTCGCCCAGCCCGTTGGAGGCCCGAGCGGGTAGGTGCTTTCCCAGTGGCTGGTGAGGCCGAGCCAGCCCGGCCTATATCTGCCTGCCCTGCAGGCCAGCAGAGGCGGAGTGCACCAATTGCCAGCGGCCCGGCTGGAGCAGCGCCAGCTGAGGCGCTTCCCCCTCTAGCCACCTTGTTGAGCAGGGCAGGCAGCTTCCAGCGGACCAGCAAGGCCGAGCAGCTGGCCCCATCCTTGTCCACCTGCAGGCAGCAGGGTGGAGTACATCCATCAAACTTCTCAGAATGAGTGGAGTAAAAGGTAAAAAAGCCCAATATATACAGTGTTATCTTTATTTTAAATGTCAAAAATTATTTCTTTGACTCCAAAGTGTTTTTCTTTTCCCGTGGAAAAGCGAGGTCCAAATGGCTCTTTGAGTGTTAAGGTTCCCCTACCCTGCATACACCAGGGGTAGGGAACCCTGCGGCTCGAGAGCCGCGTCACCTGCCTTTACACTCTGC
Organism: Sphaerodactylus townsendi; assembly: GCF_021028975.2. Classification (NCBI taxonomy): domain Eukaryota; kingdom Metazoa; phylum Chordata; class Lepidosauria; order Squamata; family Sphaerodactylidae; genus Sphaerodactylus; species Sphaerodactylus townsendi. The sequence continues at coordinate 121,107,859 of NC_059425.1, read as the reverse complement.
GGCTCCATGGGCGACACCCGGCTTCATCCCCTTTTCACCAATTGCCACTTGGCTAGCTGGGCAGCAGCTTCCCTCGCCCGCCCGTTGGGCCCGAGCGGGTGGTGCTTTCCCAGTGGCTGGTGAGGCCGAGGCAGCGGCACAAATCTGCCTGCCTGCAGGTGGCAGAGGCGGAGTGCACCAATTGCCCCGCGGCCCGGCTGGAGCAGCGCCAGCGGAGGCGCTTCCCCCTCTAGCCTGCCTTGTTGAGCAGGGCAGAGCTCAGCTGACCAGCAGGCAGGCAGCTGGCCCCATCCTTGTCCACCCTGCAGGCAGCAGGGTGGGTGCATCCATGCGCTTCTCAGAATGAGTGGAGTAAAAGGTTAAAAAGCCCAATATATACAGTGTTATCTTTATTTTAAATGTCAAAAATTATTTGCGGCTCCAAGTGTTTTCTTTTCCCGTGGAAAACGGGTCCAAATGGCTCTTTGAGTGTTAAAGGTTCCCTACCCCTGCCATACACACTGGGACTGGATCAGGACAGGAACACAAACACCAAAACAGGGTTGTGAGGGAGGGGGCAACATTCCTGGGATTCAAGTCAGTTGGAGGGCCACTGAAAGCAGCACCATGTTGCATTCAGCAAATGTGTTTCAATTTATTTTACTTCTAACATAGTTCTGCTCTTCAGCTATTAGGGGCACGGGGAAAGCAGAGCACAAAAATCATTAGTAGCTCTGACTATTTGCTCACTGTGCCTTTCTGCAAAGTTTATTACAAAGCTTAAGCAAACTCTTGTCTGTCAGATGCTGCTAAACCCATCAATGAAGCCAACATTGGAGCAAGGTGTTAGGGTCTGTTACCCCAATCATCAAAGAAGGGTTCAAGAGCTTTATTGGAACCGTGTCAGCCCAGTGCGCAGATAGCAGAAACTAAAGTTTGGCTCTTTGGCCTCTGGTAAGTTACAGAACGGTTCAACCCATAATCCCCCCACCCTCGCATTCCCATAATTTCAGCATTACAAAGGACGGTGAGAACAGAAGCATTGTTTAGGACAGGCGGTTCACTCCTTTAGAGGAAGGCAGATAAGAGTGAACGTTTAAGCTCTATTGACTAGTTACATGCGAGCAGGGGGAGGCCTCCTTTGCCTTGGGCGATGATAATGGCTGGACCTATCTGTGGCCTTGGTGCGGACGTGCAAGCTGCCAGGCCGAGAATGGCGCAGGCCTGACATTAGGCAGGACCAGCCAGGACAACCTATAGACATTGCCAGGATGAAGAATCCTACCAAGGTTATCTCCAGCAGTCTATCATTTCCCTCCTTTCATTCCTCCCAGTTCCAGATCTTCCAAAGGAACACTGTTAGCGTGCTGCAGAAAATAAAGCAACCTTACCTCTTTTCTAAATTTCTCTTTTTCAAAATTTTCTCTCAATTTTGTTCTCTTCCTTCCATGATCTGCCTTAATCTCCCCCTCCCCCCCCTTTAATTTGTCAGTTTTGGTTTCAACTTCTTCTCACCCTTATCCTGCTTGGAAACTTACAGTATAAAAACATAAGAACAAGCCAGCTGGATCAGACCAGAGTCCATCTAGTCCAGCTCTCTGCTACTCGCAGTGGCCCACCAGGTGCCTTTGGGAGCTCACATGCAGGAGGTGAAAGCAATGGCCTTCTGCGCGGCTGTGTTAGCTCCGGCACCCTGGTCTGTTAAGACATTTGCAATCTCAGATCAAAGAGGATCAAGATTGGTAGCCATAAATCGACTTCTCCTCCATAAATCTGTCCAAACCCCTTTTAAAGCTATCCAGGTTAGTGGCCATCACCACCTCCTGTGGCAGCATATTCCAAACACCAATCACACGTTGCGTGAAGAAGTGTTTCCTTTTATTAGTCCCACCTTTTCCCCAGCATTTTCTTGGCAATGAATGCCCCTGGTTCCTAGTGTATTAGAGAAAGAGAGAAAAATTTCTCTCCGTCGTAAGCATTTTCTACCCCATGCATATAATTTTTTTTTTCCTTTTTTTTTTTTATAGACTTCAATCATATCCCCCCTCAGGCGTCGACTCTCCAAACTAAAGAGTCCCAAACGCTGCAGCCTCTCCTCATAGAATAGAAATCTTTATTGGCCAAGTGTGATTGGACACACAAGGAATTTGTCTCCGGTGCATATGCTCTCGGAGTGTACATGCTAAAAGAAAAATACATTTGTCAAGAATCATAAGGTACAGCACTGTAATGATTAATCATTGGTATAGGTCCTAGTAAAGCAATCAGGAAACAATCAGTAGTAATGAAAAACATAAAGATGTAAAATCATACAAAATGAAAAAAAAAATAAAAATAAAATGTAAGAATAAAATGCCAGCACAGGCTATAGTCATACAGTCATAAGTGGGAGGAGATGGGTAATAAGAGATGATAGAAAAAAGCAGTGCAGTAATTATAATAATAAGTATATAATAAATAGATTTAACATTATCCGTAGGGAATTATTTGTTTAACAGAGTGATGGCATTCGGGAAAAAACTGTTCTATGTCTAGTTGTCTTGGTGCAGTGCTCTGTAGCTTAATGCGCTTAGAGGATAAGAGTTGAAACAGTTTATGTCCAGGGATGCAGGGGTCAGTAAATATTTTCACACAGCCCTTTTGACCCGTGGCAGTACATGTACAGGTCCTCAATGGAAGGCAGGTTAGGGGCAGCAATTGTTTTTTCTGCAGTTCTGATTATTCTCTAAAGTCTGTGTCGATCTTGTTGGGTTGCAGGCAGAACCAAACCCCACACAGTTATAGATAGGTGCAGATGACAGGACTCAATGATTCCTCTGTAGAACTTGTATCAGCAGCTCCTTTTGGGCAGTTTGAGCTTCCTGAGTTGGCGCATAGGAAAGAACATTCTTTTGTTGTGCGCTTTTTTGATGACATTTTTTGATATTAGGTGACCATTTTAGGTCATGCGAGATATGATGGAGACCCTAGAAATCAAAGGTCTCTACCGCTGATACTGTGTTGTCTGAGGGTATCAGGAGAGGATGTAGGATGGGAGGGTTTCTCCCTGAAATCTACCACCATTTCTAATGGGTTTTAAGTGTGTCTAGTTCTAGATTGTTCCAGTGGCACCACGAAGGCTAGTTGTTCAACCCTCCCCGCCTGTATGCTTGGCTCTCATGCAAGAAACCAGATGAGACTAATCACTGTTGTATCATCTGCAAATTTCTGCATTTTAACAGATGGATCGCTTTGAGATGCAGCTTCATTGGTATACAGAGAGAAGAGAAGCGGCGAAAGTGCCACAGGCCTTGCAGGGGGCCCCTGTGCTCATTTTACAGGTGTCTGATGTAATTTTTCCCTAGCTTACACCTGCCGTTTCCCTACTATCTGTTAGGAAGCTTCTGTGATCCACTTACAAATATGCTCAGGTACTGCTAGCTGATTTAGTTTGGGTTGGAGGAAAGAATGTCCGGGTCTGATAGTATTGAATGCTGAACTAAAGTCAACAAAGAGGACCCTTTGCATAGGTCTTTGAGCGATTCAAGATGCTGTAGGATATAGTGCAAAGCCATATTAACAGCATCGCCTGTCGATCTGTTTGCTTCGGTATGCAAATTGCAAAGGGGTCCAACAGTTGGATCCGTTGATGGTTTCTAAACAGGTACATCACTAGCTCTTTCAAAAGTTTTCATTAACTACAGATGTTAGGAGCAACTGAGTCTTGTAGTCGCTTCAGTTCCTTGATGGAAGGCTTCTTCGGCACTGGAGACCCGATAGTGGAGTGTTTGAAGCAGGAAGGAACATAGCTTACATCTCTAGTGATTTGTTAGCAGAGATTTGGGTGAAAATGGGAGGCCAATTGGACAGCACAGACTTTTAAGCAAGAAGGTGTTATCTTGTCTGGGCCTGTAGATTGCTTTTCCAGGGCTTCTGTCTCAGAAATAGATCTTGCACTTCCTCCTTTCTGTAGAGATCACTAGGGGTTGTAAAACCCAATGAAATGGAGATTTCAGTTGTAGGAAGTTTGGCTTATTGTTGGTGCTGCCTGAGATAGAGGTTGTCAGGAGAAAGGTGACTGTAGATTGCTTTCAAACCTACAGTGCAAGAACACGGAAATTCAGGTCGCCTGCCACTTCCTGATTCCCTTCAGCTTGGGAAGAGGTGGTTTGCTGTAACCCGGTGATATTTTGAGAGTTTTCCACATGTTTCCCTGTTCTGCTTTGGTGAAAACTTGCATTTTTAGCTTTTCAGAGTAGTTTCTTTTGCTGCTCTGATCTCCTTTGTTAATACATTCTTGGCACTGATTATGCTGTTATCTCTATCTACGCCTTTCTGTAGGCCTCTTCTTTGGAACGACGTAACTGCTTAAGTTTAGCTGTGAACCAAGGTTTGTTGTTAGGGAAGGTGCTCCAGTCCCTCAATCATCCTTGTTGCCCTTCTCTGCACTTTTTCTATCTCCTCAATATCCTTTTTGAGATGCAGCGACCAGAACTGGACACAGTACTCCAAGTGCGGTCGCACCACTGCTTTATATAAGGGCATGACAATCTTTACAGTTTTATTCTCAATTCCTTTTCTAATGATCCCCAGCATAGAGTTTGCCTTTTTCACAGCTGCCATGCATTGAGTTGACATTCCCATGGAACTATCAACTAAGACTTCCAAATCCCTTTCCTGGTCTGCCAGCGACTGATAGCACTGACCCCTTTGTAGCTTGTATGTGATATTTTTTGGATTTTTTGCCCCTATGGTGCATCACTTTGCATTTTGCTACATTGAACTGCATTTGCCATTTTCTGGAGGCCCACTCACCTAATTTATCAAGGTCCGCTTGGAGCTCTTCGCAATCCTTTGTGGTTATCCCCACCCTACATAATTTGGTATCATCTGCAAACTTGGCCACCACGCTACCCACCCCTACTTCCAGGTCAATACTATGAATAGGTTAAAGAGCACTGGTCCCAAAACGGATCCTTGGGGGACACCACTCCCTACATCTCTCCATTGTGAGAACTTCCCATTTACACCCACTCTTTGCTTCCTGTTTCTCAACCAGTTTTTAATCCATAGGAGGACTTCCCCTCTTATTCCTTGATTGCTGAGTTTTCTCAACAGTCTCTGGTGAGGAACTTTGTCAAAAGCCTTTTGGAAATCCAAGTAGACAATGTCCACTGGTTCCCCCTTATCCACATGCCTGTTTACACCCTCAAAGAACTCTAGTAAGTTTGTAAGACAGGATTTGCCTCTGCAAAAGCCATGCTGACTCTTTCTCAGCAGGTCTTGCTTTTCTACATTTTTCTACATTTTCTACAGTATACTGTGGACAGATTGCAACTTATCCAGGGAAGTGGCAGACTCACCGATTAAAGGTTAATATTTATTAGTGAACTACATTTCTGATAGGAAAGCTGAGAGGGGCAGCTTTCACCTACCTTGCCAGCTAGAAAAGCAGGGAGAACAGACTCCTCCCCCCCCCAAGGACAGACAAAATGTGATATAAAAGACTACTTGCTCAGTCCCTGTGGGGTCTCCTCAGTTCCTTTAGACATTAGACCTTGTTACTTCAGCACATACTTAGTTGTAGCAACAAACCCTTCTTAATACTATGAACAGAAGGGCAAGAGTTAATATTTCCCTATCAAAGCAAAAAAAATGATGCTTTTCCCACTCCACCCTTTACATGCATACTAATGGAATGTTAATTTGATTTAGTGGTTATGCATTAGTGGTTACACAGAAGTTAGAACTTCTCTCCCCCCTCCCCCCATTAGATTTAATTACATTTTAAACACTGTCCAGGTAGTGATTTGTTATTGTATTGGTGGGACATCTATACATATAAACCCGAAATACCACTCACTGACTGACTCATCAACAGAACTCAAAAACCACCGAAGCCACACACATGAAATTTGGCACACCTGTTCCTTATGTACTCCAGGTGTTCACGAAGAAAGGATTTCCCAAAATATTCACTTCCACTTGATTTATTACCTATTTACTGTTTTCACTGCTCATCTCTGGTCATCTGCATGAACATTCTAAGGGCAAAGCAACTGCTCAGTCCACAGACATTAGCTGTACCTAACATTCTAAGGGTGATAATAGTTAAAGCACTTCCACCAGCTTCATGTCCTTCTAACACCAAGGTTTCAAATGCACTCTAACATCAGTTCCTCCACAATGTATTACGCGACCTATCCCTTCTGCTGAAACCGCTACAGGAAGAAGAGGAATTAATAACAGAAAACACAAAAATGCAGCTTTATACACTGCATTATAAAAAGACAACTACAGGAAGCTGCTGCAACATATGCACAAACAAACCCATCAGTCCACAGACAGGCAGTGAGGAAATATGCTGCATGTCACCCCAAAGTTCACAAACAGGCTGCAAAGAAGTATGCTGAATGTCACCCCAACGTTAACAGACAGGCTGTGAAAAAGTACTCCTCCACCCATCCTCACGTTAACAACACCACTACAGCCAAATACTATCAACATACATTACAAACCACACTATCACCTTGGACTACTAAACATTTGTCGGGTTTTGCATATGGACATCAGATTGATTAGTGTGGAGACAAGTTTACTTCTCTTGGCCTCCGATCACCCTGTGCTTGGTGTCGTGCTCTGAAGTGGCGGGATGAGTCCCCAGGAATGTGCTGCAATGGCGGTACAGTCCAGCTCCCTGCCCTTCAACCCTACCCTGAACCTCTTCACAGCCTTCTCACTCATCAGCATCCAATGTCAGAACACTTCCTTTCTGCATCCTGAAAATACAATGGATGCTTCCACATGACATCTTTTGGAGCCCACCCAGTGAAAGAGAGCAATAACACATTGCATTATAAAAAGACAACTACAGGAAGCTGCTGCAAAATATGCAAAAACAAACACATCAGTCCACAGAAGGCTGTGAGGAAATATGTTGCATGTCACCCCAAAGTTCACAAACAGGCTGTAAAGAAGTATGTTGAATGTCACCCCAAAATTCATAGAGAGCCTGTGATGAAGTATGCATAGTGAAACACGGGTGCCCTGCTAGTCTAATACATCTCTGTAAATGTCACTTTGCTAATATAGACATTATGCTTCATGTTATATGACAAATAATCTAATCTAGACAATATGTCAGCAGAACAAATCCCAGTTATCCCAATACTTCTCATGCAGCACCACAATCAGTTTTGTGCTAAGCAAACGCTGGGGTAAACTGAAACTGCTTACTAAAGATTTATTGTGATGTAAGTTTTTGTGAACTAGAGGCCAATTCATCAATCTAAAAAGTGCATTCTATACTGGCACACACATATATGTTTGTGCAAATACAAAATTACAAAATTAGACATACAATTTGGATCAGGGTCACATGGGGGGCATGTGGAGTCTTGTAGCCCTGTCAGCTTTAAGAATTTGTGGGAAACTATGATGGCTAGGGCTAGAGCTCCCTCTAATCAGGCATTCTGTTTTCAACAGTGGTCAACCCACATGCTCCTGATGGGGCTCAGCATTTGTTTGGAGATGGCTTCCCTTGCTCTACAGGTGACTTGATATAATTAACACTGATAGTGCTACCAAGTGACTAAGAAGTAGGTATCTTCATATAAGTATTTTGGGATTGGGCCCAAAGTTATATACACAACGACATGAGAATGTATTTATTCATGTGTAATTTATGTTGTTTTACAGTAGAGACTCGTGTTTTACTGACATAAGAAAGCTGTGTGTGTCTCTCTCAAAGGCTCACTTTTTAAATTAGAAAGGGGGAGGAAGACGAGGGCAGGAAAACATGAATAATTAACCCACAGGGGAGGGCAGTTTCTATTTTAATTCATGGTATTCTAATTGGCAACCTTACAAGTTTTCTTTCAGCTGCCAGTGTGGGAAAATAAGCATGCAAGATTACATTTCATCTCTACTTACATCACTCAGGTTTCGTTCCATCCATTTAATAATGTCAATACCTCGAACCGTGTCCTCAAATATATCAATCTATAAGAAAACAAAACCAGACATGATATTTCCCTTGCTAACTTTTAATCTTTAAGGTGACACAAGACTCTATTTATGCTGTAAGAAGCCAACAACAGTAGCCATAGAAATCTGTCAAAATATCAAAGTGTTTGGCCCTGATTTGCCCTTCAGTTAGGGCCAAGCTAGACATGATGGCAGGGGAACAAAGTTAGATTGATTAATGTTTCTTAATATTCAAATGTGAAATAGGGAAAGAGGTAGATGTTTTTCATTTAAAAAAAAACAAGTGAGGAGAGCTAAGCCCTTCCCCATCCTAACATTATTGTACTTCATATCCGAAAATGTTTTTCTTTCAGCTTGTTTCAGTTATAGTATTGGAGGTGGATGGCAGAAAAAAATGATCCAAGAAGGTACAAGGCCATGGCTCTGTGGTAGAGCATTTGCTTGGCATGTAGAAGGTCCCATATTCAGTTCCCAGCACCTCTACCTGAAAAAACCAAGCAGTAGGTTATGTGGACAGAGCCCTGTCGGAGACTCTGGTGAGCTGCTACCACTCTGAGTAGACAGTCTGGCCTTGGTGGACCAATGGTTTAATTCAATATAAGGCCACTTCATGTGTGTTCAACAATACAAGGTAGAAGAATAGGAGGGGTTCAGCTACACTTGCACCAGCACTCCATTTTGTATAAAACAAATAGACCCCTGGCTGCCACTTTAAAACTGAATGGTTTGGTCAGGGAAGTAAATACAAGTGCATGCATGCCTCTAATACCACTAGTTTTAGCCTTAGAGTCCAAATGTTGATAATTCTGTGTATGTATTAGCAATGCTGTCCCTTCTGTTACTAGAAGAAGAACAGTTGGATTTATATCCCCTCTTTCTCTCCTGTAAGGAGACTCAAAGGGGCTAACAAACTCCGCCCCCCAATAAACACCCTGTGAGGTAGGTGGGGCTGAGAGAGCTCAGAAAACCTGTGACTAGCCCAAGGTCACCCAGCTGGTGCGTGTTGGAGTGCACAGGCTAATCTGAATTCCCCAGATAAGCCTCCACAGCTCAAGTGGCAGAGCGGGGAATCAAACCCGGTTCCTCCAGATTAGAGTACACCTGCTCTTAACCACTATGCTCCCATAAATTTTGCCAACGCAAATGTGGTTAATTTGCACTTAGACATACATATTTCACATTAGAACTGAACAGATGGTGGTAGAAAGTGCCCTCAACTTGCAGCTGAGTTATGGGGACCTTCTAGGGTTTTCTAGGCAAGACACAATCAGAGACGCTTTGCCATTGCCTGGTTCCTCCCCACATTTCTTAAATACAATATTCAACAATGTAGTCAGGAACATTAAACAGAACAAAAATAAACTCTCAGCATGCTGGTGCCCTATCTGATGCATTCTCTTTCCCCTGCCCCTACCATTTCCTTGGTTGCAGTTCATTCTACCAAGATGGACTACTTACTGCAGTATGAAATCCATTTACAGACAAAAAGTTCACAAATTTCATGATGTCTGCAGCTGTGTCCACAGAATAAGTTATAAAGACTTTACCTAGGAGAGATGTTCACATGAAAGTTATGAGTCAAAAAATGTCCTAGATAAAAAAAGAAAAGAAAAAGGGTTCCAACTTTCCCAGCTTTACTTTTACTGTGAAGACCACAAGCTCTACTTTATTTGATTATTTATGTAAAGAAACTGATTTGGCTTCGTGATCTTACAATTATGGTGATGCATCGCCACTCAGATATTCTGGATTACACTTCAATTTGTCTCTTGTGCATAGTTCCCATGAGTCTTGGGAATACAAGAGCAAATTTGGTGGTCAAGTGTTGCTGTTTCTCTAACCAGCTAAATGATTCCTAGGTCTAGCATCTAAAGAAATTTCTACAAGAGAGTTATTATTGTCTGGAGGAATAACAAAATCACTGCAGTTTTCAGACTCGTATCTATTCCTCAAAGGATACACAACAAAAATGTGCAGTAAAACATTTATTGCACATGATGTGATTCAAGCTCCATTTGCAAATATCAAAAGTGTGCTGAATCTCGAAAGTTATTTTCAACATTTAGGAAATATGGGACGGTTTGAATAGGTAGGAGAAAGTGTGACTGAAATATGGACCTGAGACATTCCTCACAATCACATAGGAGATTAGAGGAACTGTTTTTCAAAGTTGCAGGGGCCGAAATCTGCTCAGGACCTCAGGATTTGGGGAAGGAGGAGCTGTTGCCTCTCCCCCGTTGTTTTCCTGGGCTGAAATGGCTCTGAAGGGGCATTATTTGCCCCAGTTCTTATATTGCCACATCTTCTCCAGGAATATCTAGTACAGGGGTAGGGAACCTGCGGCTCTCCAGATGTTCAGGAACTACAATTCCCATCAGCCTGGGGGGGGTGGGGGGGGGGGGGGGTGGGGGGGGGGGGGGGTGGGGGGGGGGGGGGGTGGGGGGGGGGGGGGGTGGGGGGGGGGGGGGGTGGGGGGGGGGGGGGGTGGGGGGGGGGGGGGGTGGGGGGGGGGGGGGGTGGGGGGGGGGGGGGGTGGGGGGGGGGGGGGGTGGGGGGGGGGGGGGGTGGGGGGGGGGGGGGGTGGGGGGGGGGGGGGGTGGGGGGGGGGGGGGGTGGGGGGGGGGGGGGGTGGGGGGGGGGGGGGGTGGGGGGGGGGGGGGGTGGGGGGGGGGGGGGGTGGGGGGGGGGGGGGGTGGGGGGGGGGGGGGGTGGGGGGGGGGGGGGGTGGGGGGGGGGGGGGGTGGGGGGGGGGGGGGGTGGGGGGGGGGGGGGGTGGGGGGGGGGGGGGGTGGGGGGGGGGGGGGGTGGGGGGGGGGGGGGGTGGGGGGGGGGGGGGGTGGGGGGGGGGGGGGGTGGGGGGGGGGGGGGGTGGGGGGGGGGGGGGGTGGGGGGGGGGGGGGGTGGGGGGGGGGGGGGGTGGGGGGGGGGGGGGGTGGGGGGGGGGGGGGGTGGGGGGGGGGGGGGGTGGGGGGGGGGGGGGGTGGGGGGGGGGGGGGGTGGGGGGGGGGGGGGGTGGGGGGGGGGGGGGGTGGGGGGGGGGGGGGGTGGGGGGGGGGGGGGGTGGGGGGGGGGGGGGGTGGGGGGGGGGGGGGGTGGGGGGGGGGGGGGGTGGGGGGGGGGGGGGGTGGGGGGGGGGGGGGGTGGGGGGGGGGGGGGGTGGGGGGGGGGGGGGGTGGGGGGGGGGGGGGGTGGGGGGGGGGGGGGGTGGGGGGGGGGGGGGGTGGGGGGGGGGGGGGGTGGGGGGGGGGGGGGGTGGGGGGGGGGGGGGGTGGGGGGGGGGGGGGGTGGGGGGGGGGGGGGGTGGGGGGGGGGGGGGGTGGGGGGGGGGGGGGGTGGGGGGGGGGGGGGGTGGGGGGGGGGGGGGGTGGGGGGGGGGGGGGGTGGGGGGGGGGGGGGGTGGGGGGGGGGGGGGGTGGGGGGGGGGGGGGGTGGGGGGGGGGGGGGGTGGGGGGGGGGGGGGGTGGGGGGGGGGGGGGGTGGGGGGGGGGGGGGGTGGGGGGGGGGGGGGGTGGGGGGGGGGGGGGGTGGGGGGGGGGGGGGGTGGGGGGGGGGGGGGGTGGGGGGGGGGGGGGGTGGGGGGGGGGGGGGGTGGGGGGGGGGGGGGGTGGGGGGGGGGGGGGGTGGGGGGGGGGGGGGGTGGGGGGGGGGGGGGGTGGGGGGGGGGGGGGGTGGGGGGGGGGGGGGGTGGGGGGGGGGGGGGGTGGGGGGGGGGGGGGGTGGGGGGGGGGGGGGGTGGGGGGGGGGGGGGGTGGGGGGGGGGGGGGGTGGGGGGGGGGGGGGGTGGGGGGGGGGGGGGGTGGGGGGGGGGGGGGGTGGGGGGGGGGGGGGGTGGGGGGGGGGGGGGGTGGGGGGGGGGGGGGGTGGGGGGGGGGGGGGGTGGGGGGGGGGGGGGGTGGGGGGGGGGGGGGGTGGGGGGGGGGGGGGGTGGGGGGGGGGGGGGGTGGGGGGGGGGGGGGGTGGGGGGGGGGGGGGGTGGGGGGGGGGGGGGGTGGGGGGGGGGGGGGGTGGGGGGGGGGGGGGGTGGGGGGGGGGGGGGGTGGGGGGGGGGGGGGGTGGGGGGGGGGGGGGGTGGGGGGGGGGGGGGGTGGGGGGGGGGGGGGGTGGGGGGGGGGGGGGGTGGGGGGGGGGGGGGGTGGGGGGGGGGGGGGGTGGGGGGGGGGGGGGGTGGGGGGGGGGGGGGGTGGGGGGGGGGGGGGGTGGGGGGGGGGGGGGGTGGGGGGGGGGGGGGGTGGGGGGGGGGGGGGGTGGGGGGGGGGGGGGGTGGGGGGGGGGGGGGGTGGGGGGGGGGGGGGGTGGGGGGGGGGGGGGGTGGGGGGGGGGGGGGGTGGGGGGGGGGGGGGGTGGGGGGGGGGGGGGGTGGGGGGGGGGGGGGGTGGGGGGGGGGGGGGGTGGGGGGGGGGGGGGGTGGGGGGGGGGGGGGGTGGGGGGGGGGGGGGGTGGGGGGGGGGGGGGGTGGGGGGGGGGGGGGGTGGGGGGGGGGGGGGGTGGGGGGGGGGGGGGGTGGGGGGGGGGGGGGGTGGGGGGGGGGGGGGGTGGGGGGGGGGGGGGGTGGGGGGGGGGGGGGGTGGGGGGGGGGGGGGGTGGGGGGGGGGGGGGGTGGGGGGGGGGGGGGGTGGGGGGGGGGGGGGGTGGGGGGGGGGGGGGGTGGGGGGGGGGGGGGGTGGGGGGGGGGGGGGGTGGGGGGGGGGGGGGGTGGGGGGGGGGGGGGGTGGGGGGGGGGGGGGGTGGGGGGGGGGGGGGGTGGGGGGGGGGGGGGGTGGGGGGGGGGGGGGGTGGGGGGGGGGGGGGGTGGGGGGGGGGGGGGGTGGGGGGGGGGGGGGGTGGGGGGGGGGGGGGGTGGGGGGGGGGGGGGGTGGGGGGGGGGGGGGGTGGGGGGGGGGGGGGGTGGGGGGGGGGGGGGGTGGGGGGGGGGGGGGGTGGGGGGGGGGGGGGGTGGGGGGGGGGGGGGGTGGGGGGGGGGGGGGGTGGGGGGGGGGGGGGGTGGGGGGGGGGGGGGGTGGGGGGGGGGGGGGGTGGGGGGGGGGGGGGGTGGGGGGGGGGGGGGGTGGGGGGGGGGGGGGGTGGGGGGGGGGGGGGGTGGGGGGGGGGGGGGGTGGGGGGGGGGGGGGGTGGGGGGGGGGGGGGGTGGGGGGGGGGGGGGGTGGGGGGGGGGGGGGGTGGGGGGGGGGGGGGGTGGGGGGGGGGGGGGGTGGGGGGGGGGGGGGGTGGGGGGGGGGGGGGGTGGGGGGGGGGGGGGGTGGGGGGGGGGGGGGGTGGGGGGGGGGGGGGGTGGGGGGGGGGGGGGGTGGGGGGGGGGGGGGGTGGGGGGGGGGGGGGGTGGGGGGGGGGGGGGGTGGGGGGGGGGGGGGGTGGGGGGGGGGGGGGGTGGGGGGGGGGGGGGGTGGGGGGGGGGGGGGGTGGGGGGGGGGGGGGGTGGGGGGGGGGGGGGGTGGGGGGGGGGGGGGGTGGGGGGGGGGGGGGGTGGGGGGGGGGGGGGGTGGGGGGGGGGGGGGGTGGGGGGGGGGGGGGGTGGGGGGGGGGGGGGGTGGGGGGGGGGGGGGGTGGGGGGGGGGGGGGGTGGGGGGGGGGGGGGGTGGGGGGGGGGGGGGGTGGGGGGGGGGGGGGGTGGGGGGGGGGGGGGGTGGGGGGGGGGGGGGGTGGGGGGGGGGGGGGGTGGGGGGGGGGGGGGGTGGGGGGGGGGGGGGGTGGGGGGGGGGGGGGGTGGGGGGGGGGGGGGGTGGGGGGGGGGGGGGGTGGGGGGGGGGGGGGGTGGGGGGGGGGGGGGGTGGGGGGGGGGGGGGGTGGGGGGGGGGGGGGGTGGGGGGGGGGGGGGGTGGGGGGGGGGGGGGGTGGGGGGGGGGGGGGGTGGGGGGGGGGGGGGGTGGGGGGGGGGGGGGGTGGGGGGGGGGGGGGGTGGGGGGGGGGGGGGGTGGGGGGGGGGGGGGGTGGGGGGGGGGGGGGGTGGGGGGGGGGGGGGGTGGGGGGGGGGGGGGGTGGGGGGGGGGGGGGGTGGGGGGGGGGGGGGGTGGGGGGGGGGGGGGGTGGGGGGGGGGGGGGGTGGGGGGGGGGGGGGGTGGGGGGGGGGGGGGGTGGGGGGGGGGGGGGGTGGGGGGGGGGGGGGGTGGGGGGGGGGGGGGGTGGGGGGGGGGGGGGGTGGGGGGGGGGGGGGGTGGGGGGGGGGGGGGGTGGGGGGGGGGGGGGGTGGGGGGGGGGGGGGGTGGGGGGGGGGGGGGGTGGGGGGGGGGGGGGGTGGGGGGGGGGGGGGGTGGGGGGGGGGGGGGGTGGGGGGGGGGGGGGGTGGGGGGGGGGGGGGGTGGGGGGGGGGGGGGGTGGGGGGGGGGGGGGGTGGGGGGGGGGGGGGGTGGGGGGGGGGGGGGGTGGGGGGGGGGGGGGGTGGGGGGGGGGGGGGGTGGGGGGGGGGGGGGGTGGGGGGGGGGGGGGGTGGGGGGGGGGGGGGGTGGGGGGGGGGGGGGGTGGGGGGGGGGGGGGGTGGGGGGGGGGGGGGGTGGGGGGGGGGGGGGGTGGGGGGGGGGGGGGGTGGGGGGGGGGGGGGGTGGGGGGGGGGGGGGGTGGGGGGGGGGGGGGGTGGGGGGGGGGGGGGGTGGGGGGGGGGGGGGGTGGGGGGGGGGGGGGGTGGGGGGGGGGGGGGGTGGGGGGGGGGGGGGGTGGGGGGGGGGGGGGGTGGGGGGGGGGGGGGGTGGGGGGGGGGGGGGGTGGGGGGGGGGGGGGGTGGGGGGGGGGGGGGGTGGGGGGGGGGGGGGGTGGGGGGGGGGGGGGGTGGGGGGGGGGGGGGGTGGGGGGGGGGGGGGGTGGGGGGGGGGGGGGGTGGGGGGGGGGGGGGGTGGGGGGGGGGGGGGGTGGGGGGGGGGGGGGGTGGGGGGGGGGGGGGGTGGGGGGGGGGGGGGGTGGGGGGGGGGGGGGGTGGGGGGGGGGGGGGGTGGGGGGGGGGGGGGGTGGGGGGGGGGGGGGGTGGGGGGGGGGGGGGGTGGGGGGGGGGGGGGGTGGGGGGGGGGGGGGGTGGGGGGGGGGGGGGGTGGGGGGGGGGGGGGGTGGGGGGGGGGGGGGGTGGGGGGGGGGGGGGGTGGGGGGGGGGGGGGGTGGGGGGGGGGGGGGGTGGGGGGGGGGGGGGGTGGGGGGGGGGGGGGGTGGGGGGGGGGGGGGGTGGGGGGGGGGGGGGGTGGGGGGGGGGGGGGGTGGTGGGGGGGGGGGCATGGTGGGGGGCGGGGTGGGTGGGGGGGGGTGGAGGTTGGGGGGGGGGGGGGTGGGGGGGGGGGGGGGTGGGGGGGGGGGGGGGTGGGGGGGGGGGGGGGTGGGGGGGGGGGGGGGGGGGGGGGGTGGGGGGGGGGGGGGGGGGGGGGGGGGGGGGGGGGGGGGTGGGGGGGGGGGGAAGTGGGGGGGGGGGGGGAAAGGTCTTTGTCAGCCTAGTGTGAATCTGCCTGATACTGTAACCGGAACAACCTCTTCACACTGCAACCACATAGCAGCTGTAGGAAATGGCTTCCAAAAAATAAAGGAGGACCTAAATGGGCTCAGAATGGGTGATGGAAGGATTCCTGCCTCTGCCTGAGTTCTAAAACTGCATGGGGGGTAAGGCTATTTCCCTATTTTTGCTGTTTCACACAGAATATTCTATGCATGTGGAGCCACAAAAATGGGGACTCCTCCCGTCCCTCCCACAACTCTCCTTTATTTTTTTGTCAGCCATTGCCTGCAAGTGGTATGTGGTGTGGCTGAGGGAAACCTGGATCCAAAATATTTTAAAATCTGATTGTGTAGTTGTCCCCTAGCAAAGCCTTCTGAGGGCCCCACACAGCAAATGGGCAAGATCGGCAACTGCTTGCTAACATGAAGTCTCTGTGGTGACACCCAACTTGTGTAATGGCCTATCTGATGAGATCAAGAAGACTCCCACACTTCTTTCATTCAATAGAATATGCAAAACAGAAGTGTTCCAGGGAGCATTTTTAAAAACGGATAAGAATCGTAGTAGAATGGAACAGCCCAGAAGAGCACCTTTAGAATGGAACAGGGTTATAGTCTACTGCAGTTATTACTTCTAGGTATCATATTATTTTCACTGCATTTATTATATGTTTACAGTATTTATAATATACCTTGGCTTAGGTGGTCTGTTAGTCCCATTGTTATCTAATCCTGTAATCCTAGCCTTATTGCATTACTTATTGGTTGTCATGCTGTCTGAATGCATAACTTTAAATTCTTCTATCTGCCTTGAGTTTCAGAAATGACAGCTGTAAATAAATACCTTGCCTCTCTTGCTGTCCATTTATTTTTTTATTATCAATACATAATTTTATATTTGTTCACTCTTAATACTTCTGTAACCTTTCTCCTTTTCCAGATTCAGCTGTTATATGATGTAAGAGGAAGAGTAGGCAGGGACCAAAGGACTCTGCTCACAACCTGCTTTTCCACTAGCAATGTGCCATTGTTCTGACAGAACAGGAAACAGAAATGGGCCATTAGGAATTTAAAGCAATGTCAGGCTTTCAAGAGTTTTTCCTTAATGACCGCCAGATCTGGACTGCTTAGATGGAGAAGAGATCTAAATGCAAGAGGACTTGGTGCAACTTATAGACTTTTAAAATAATTTTAAAATGTTTTTGAGTAAAAATCATAACCACTGAAAACTGCGTACATCAACCTTTCACATTAATTTCAGGGGAGAAATGGCTCTACACATACACCTCTGTGAAAGGGAAGATGTACACTGAGGGGGCACCTGAACTTCATAGGACCCTTCATCAGAATTCCCAGAGATCCTTCCCCACATATAAAAAGCTGCTGGATTGAAGACTGCTTGTTCTCTGACATGTGACTGAGTGAGTACAGCATCTTCCTGCAGGACCAAAGCTCCTTAGAAGGATTAACCTTTTGGAGACAAGCAGCAAACACAAAGTATTCATCAGCTTCACCACATTTTGAAGGGCAAAAAAGCAAAGGCACATTTGTGGTGTAGGAAGCAAGAGGTTCTGCCGATGTACGAAGTCTAAGAAGTGTTCAAGGGAGCATTTTAAAATGGGATTAGAACCATAGTAGTGAGGGGAAAGTACTAGAGGAGGCAAATCCAGCAACCTGAGAGAAGAAAAAGAAGACAATGGGTGTAGTAATGCACCGCTGACCCAGCAGCACCGTGGTCGAGCGCTGGAACACCTACGCTCCTACGGCCTTCTGGTCGCACCGCACCCCCACTCCTCATCCCCCTATGAGTCACGGGTCGTGAACTGTCTGGCTCAGTCACCGGGCGCAGGGACAATGGTCTTGCCCCCAGGTGAGGATTAGGCTCAGACGCTTACGCTCCTCTCCGCACGTAGCCAGGTGAGATCATGCATCACATGATGATCTCCCGACCTCCCGCTCTCCCGGAACTCCCTCCGTTCCTCCCTTCTACACGCCCCCGATAGAATCACAATAAAAGGTGCCAGGAACCAGCACGCGGGAGACTCGCTAGGAACACGGACCTCCGCGCTCCCGCTGCTGGCGATCTCCACCAGATGTTATCTCCGCGTCTCGTCTCGTTCTTGCGCTGACCACGTGGGTCGACTACAAGCGGGAAAGCAATGGGAAAGCAAACAAGACAAACTGAGTTGCGGAGACACGTTCAGCTGCACAGGCAGAAGTTGTCACCTAAAGAGGAAATGATGAGTAAAGGAGGACAAGACTAAAGGGCAAGAGGAGCAGGGCAAGGGAGAAGTTGTGGCTCAGGGGACCAGGTGCATGTGTTAGTTTTACAAAGAGAGATGCGCACACCCTTCTCCAACAAGGCTGGGGAGGGAGCTGACACATGCTCACAGACAAGTACAATGAAGGGTACAAAAAGCATTTCAGAAGAATATCTAAGCGGTCCTACTACATTCAGAGATAGAAATAACCACCCTCCCCTGCTATGCTGTAAGTGAAACTCTTTGACAAATCTTTTCATGTAAGCCAGACAGAACTTAAAAAATTTACCAAAATAACTCTGGGGAAAAGGTGACTTCACACACAACTACTTAAACAGGCACTTAACAAGACAGTCTTATTATTCTGAGGCTGCATTCTAACAGTAGGCAATTGCCGACATGATTACTTCAGTCATCATTCTCTGCTTGCAATATGAGGCATTACATTTCCAATCTTCCCAGACATTACTGTTCAATTGCTCAATAGCACAAACTTACTGTAATCTGTAAACTTCTGGAGAAGAGGTTTCTCTCTGGGGAAGTCTTTCTCCATCGCAGTCAGGTGAATAAGGGCTCGAGTAATTTGGGATTATTTGCTGAGCAGGATGGACACCTCTTGTGCAAGGGCCGGGAATAGGATGCTGCAGTAAAGGTTGATGTGCAAAGCGTTGGTAGGGGGTTTGTCCATCTAGGATAAAGTGAAGAACAGATCAAACCAATTAAAAAACCCTTCAAGAGATTGCCTAGTTAAAAAACCTTTGCACAAGAGATTTCAGTATGCTACAGAATAGCTGTGATTTAATACAGAGTTAAATTAAGCACACTTAAGCCCGCTGAAATCTTGAACCCAAAGGAAACTTCACTGTGCACTGGGGTGTGATCAAGGACACTTTTAGGATGCACTGTGTACTGCTGAAGGATAAAGGATATTGTCACCATCTGAGTGAATGAAGAAGATTCACAATCAATTAAACAGTCCATGGCAACTTCCACTGACATGTCATTTAAAAAGTAAGAATGCCGGAATTTGAGTTCTAATATTATGAGCAGGAACCTGGAGGCTTTATAAAAAGTACACACTGCAGTCAGGTGACTCTTCATGAGAAATTGTCTTTTTGGATTAAAACCAAAATGGTAAAAGGTCTGGAATCCATGCCCTATGAGGAGAGACTTAGGGAGTTGGGTATGTTTAGTTTGGTGAAAAGAAGGTTAAGAAGTGGCATGACAGCCATGTTTAGATATTTGAAGGGATGTCATGTTGGTGAGGGAGCAAGCTTGTTTTCGGTGGCTCCAGAGACTAGGACCAGGAGTAATGGGTTCAAGGTGAAGGAAAAGAACTTCCACCTAAACATCAGAAAAAATTTCCTGACAGTAGGGGCTGACAGTGGAATGCACAGTGGGGTGGAGGGCACCAATTCTTTGATACACATGATTTTACACAAGGGGCGGGGTGGAGGGCGCCGATTTTCAGTGCCTGTTTTGTGTTCAGAGTAATTTAAAACTGAAAGTAAGTGGGGGGGGGAGAATCAACCAATCAGAACACGAGAAACGGAGCTCTTCCGCGCATGCATGGAAGAGATTGCGGAAGGGCTCACAGCACAAATGGAAAAGGACCGGGCTTGTGAAGAAACAGCTGGGGCATGATGCATTGACCCTGCCAAGACTCTTGGAAAGAAACAGGGAGCCCTGAAGAGTTACAAGCAGGGCAAAAAGCGCTGCAGCAGGTCTACCATGAAAAATCAGCCTATGATTCTATGATCATTTAAAAGAGAAGCAAGTCTCATTGTTCTCAGAAGCAAAAAATGAAGCACATGCTAAATGACTCCATTAACATCAATGGATTAATGTGTAGCTTTGGCTGGATTGTGCTCTACATGTCTCATGGTTTTACTATTGCTTTTTAATTCAAGAAAACCTTATGGGTATTACACAGTTTGGCACTTTTCAGTTCAGCTCATTATAATGGCAGAGAGTTCGGCACACAATTAACTCCCTATTGAAATAATTGAGGCTCGAGTGCTTAACCTGGGTTAGATTACACACTAAAGAAGCTACAAGACTCATAATAAGAGCACAAGAGATGATGAAGCTGTACTTCCACAAGCATAACATTTTAATGGGAATAAACACTGGTATCTCTCCTTTTCCTGCCTCAGTACTCACATATCAGAGAGTTTGATATCAGGGGTCCCTTTGCAGCCATAACATACATTGTCGAAGAAGTACTGTTGAGAGAATGCCTTTGAAATTCAGTTGCAAGACTATTATGAATATCAGAAAGCAGGCACCCACAGCTAGATTGCTGACTGTGAGCACCACATACTAGATTGCTTCTGTCTAGAAGGTATGCATTAGAACACACTAAGTGCAAAACCCTATTGTGAGTGATGATTACCCAGTAATCAGTGGAAACGTGAAAAGCTGTCAGAAAGCAATTTTATGCCTCGCTTCAGATGGTGGGGAGATAGCAAGCAATATACTGCCTCTGGTTCTGAACACACCATCTGGTTTATTTTGGGGTCTTGTGAAATGTGGCTCAGATTGCATACTGGTTTAAAAGAAAGCCTTGTTAGAGTAATGCTGTTAAGCCAAGAAATGTTAAAGGGGTGAAAAGAAGCAAGGTATGTATGGGGGGGTGGGGTGGGAAATATATGCATTTAGATCTGATTTAGCAGTGTTTATTTTTATGTTACTAATTTCACCAGCTGAAACAACAAAGCAATTATTCAAGCCTGTGCTGCAAACCAGGGCTATCTTTAGGAGTCTCAAAAAGTCATAACTTCTCAGCCTTTTGGCTAAGATCAAATGCAGGAGGCAAAAAAAAGCCATGGTTTCTAAAGCATGGTTTGAACAAGCCCTAGATCAGGAGTTGGCAACTTGCGACATGCACAGCCACAGCAACATGCAAGGCCATTTTGCTTGACACTCAGGGACAGGTTTCTGCCAAAGCAATCCAAGCAACGGCAGAGTTGCTGGGTTCAGTAGTGCAAAACCTCAGGAATGAGGCTTACGTCTGTCATTGTCTCCCAGACCTGTACATCCACCAGCTGAGTCCAAGGCAAATCCCTGAATTGCTGGCAGAACCATTGGAGCATGGCTTCTTGCAAATGTGCTTGGCCAAGTACTACCAACATTTTCTCTCCCCTCTTCCCATATAGTATGTTTGCCAGTATCTTTACGGGTAGATGTTGCATTTTTAGAATTGGGGCCAAAAACATTTGGCTACTCCTGCCTTAGACACCTGAATGCAAAGAATGCAAAGAACTGGAATTTGTTGGCACCAAATGTGTAGCTGATTTGTTAGCCACAGTTTGAACTGAGTGCAGTTTACTGTTATGTCTGATTTTTAAAATAAGTTTGTTGAGTAGCACTGCCTCCCACAGCTACTCAGTCATCAGTACATTAATATTAAGTGGATGTTCTCCTTGCTGGAAGGTTGAGGGGAGGTGAGAAACAAAACATGATTTATGTACCAACCAGGATTTGTTACGTATAACTGGCTAGCTAACTTGACTTTGTTACATAAATCATGCTTTAACATGATATTTGAACATAGTCTAGCTTTATGGTATGATGTGGGCCCACCTTTTCAGTACTCTTTTAGAAATGTCCAGGCCTAGCAATTAACAGACATTAGGAGTACCCAATGTAGGTGTTCCTATGTGACAATACAGGATTTACTAATTTACAAATTTTATTCTTACCTGTTCATATCTTTTTGAAAACTTCTGCCTGGATGACCATCTTTTTATTTTTTCCCCATTTAGATTATATTACAAGTCATCATGCCCAGGCTAGGACTGCTTTTAGCCTGAAGCAAAATTCTAGAAGAATCCAGCAAGCTGGGTGGAAGGGGTTGGGAGTTGGCATGAGGCAAAAGCTCTGCTGGATCAAGGCAGTGGTCAGGGATGTAGATAAGAGGGGTTTTTTTCCCCCAGGTTCAACCCCCCTCGTTACATGTCCAAAATTCTGCCCCTGTTTGTGGGTTTTTTTGTATTTTTAGTGTTTTTTCAATTTTTGGCCTGTAGGGGGTGCAGCTTTTAGACTAGCAGCACCAACATTTCAGGAATTTTTTGGGATACTCTCCTGATGATACCACCCAGGTTTGGTGAGGTTTGGTTCAGGGGGTCCAATGTTATGGACTCCCAAAAGGGGTGCCTCATCCCCCATTGTTTCCAATGGGAGCTAATACTGTGTTTCCCCGAATATAAGACAGTGTCTTATATTAATTTTTGCTCCCAAAGATGCTTTTATGTCTTCTATTCTTCAGTAGGAGATGCTCTTATTTTTCTGTGTTCTGTTTGTCGGGCATGCTTCCGAACAAAAACTTTGCTATGTCTTACTTTCGGGGGATGCCTTATATTTCGCACTTCAGCAAAACCTCTACTATGTCTTATTTTTCGGGGATGTCTTATATTAGGGGAAACAGGGTAGGAGATGGGGCTACACCTTTGAGGGTCCATAACTTTGGACCCCCTGAACCAAACTTCACTGAATCCTGGGTGGTGGTATCAACATCATGGAGAGTCTCCAAAGGATAAATTCTCTTAAAGCTTCTGGTGCTGCTAGCTTAACAATTGCACTCCCCTGACAGCAGGCACCTCCCAAATTTCCCCAGGATTCTCCTTTTAAATCCACCTTCAGCATGGATTTAAAGGGAGAATCTTGAGGACCCACGAAGTTTGAACGTTGGAAGTGATGCTGTTTCAGGGTGGGGGATAATCCACCCCAAAACAGCATCACTTTCAATGTTGTTTTAACTGGGGAGCTCAGATTCTCCCTTTAAGGTGGATTTAAAAGGAGAATCTGGGCTCCCTAGTTTAAACACCATTGAAAGTGATGCTGTTTGGGAGTGGATCTGTGCCAGCATCATAGCGGCCGCCCATGCGGGGGCTGCAAAATTCAGATTTCGCACCAGGCTCCATTTTCCTTAGCTACGCCTCTGCCCGGAGGGGAGGGCAGAAAGGACTGCCGGCTGGGAGCCCAGTGGGGGGGTGGGTGGGGCAGGGAAGTCTGTCATCCCTGGCCTCGGAGAGCTGCTTTTATAAGCACTGAGGCTGGGGACAGGGCTTGGGGAGGGTTAGGGGCGGGGCCCCACCCCCTGAACCCACCCCATAAAAAATCTGTATTTACATCACTGACAGTGGTCCATCCAGTCCAGCATCCTGTTTTGGTTGGGAAATAGCCAAAGTTTGATAATGGTCCTCCCTTGCTGAGTTTCTTTTCTACAATGTTTCTTATCATATGGGCTAGGATGGGTGTGTTGTGACAGGAGAAGAAGAGATACCATTGTTCTGTTCCCACAAAAATAATTAAATATAAATGCCTTTACCAAATTCATCAGGACAAATCATAGCTTCTTTTCACCTCAAGTGGAGAAAACGTCTAACCTAGCAAAGCTTGGACAATAATCACTTTATCAACATGCATATTAGTGAAATACAACAGACATCACAATGTTCTATTTTTTTAATTTTTAGCAGTTTTAAATTGAGTAATGAATAACAGATATCTTCATACAGAAAAAGAATAAATTAAAATATGAACTAGTAAAATTCTGCATTGCCTCACATTGGCCATTTCTGCATGCAGTATTTACCCTGTGGCTGAGAAGCAGTTGATTCTCTAACTTCGTTTCACAGTGGGATTTCCTGTTTACACCATTCTTTTTTTCTTGGTGGTTTTTTGTTTCCCTGTCTGAGCCAAACTATGTCTTTGCCTGCCTGCCTCTTTGTTGTTGCTATGCAACCTCCATTTTGGGAGGCTGCCTGCCAACTTTTTTGGGGTGGGTGTTGACTTTTGTCTATCAATACTTCATAGAAACAGCTTGATTCACTAGCTGGAGCAAGGTCTATCATGCCAAGCAATAAAACCCTAAGGTCTTGCAGGAGAGGAGGGAGGGAGGAAAAAGATGGTAGCAGCTGGGGGTGAAAGGAAGAGTGAAGGAATGCCGGCAAGAGGTTTCTTAATGAACCCAGCCTTGTCAATTTCACCAGACTCACAGCTCCATCAATAGATATCAAATGTGAAAATAAAAAAAAGAAGCCAGCAGGGGAACCTCCTCATACCGTCTGATTGTCCTGAAATGGTGGCCAGTAGAGTAAGAGGAGCTCCCTACTGCAAAGGGAGAGGAAAAAAGTAATGTTTACAGAGCATTCGGAAAACACAGGGACTCTCAGATCTGACAGCGGGGTGAGTGCCAAAGAGAGGAAAACAGAATCAGACCCTATTAGAATACATGCTCAAAGCGAAGAAGACCACATGTACATAAATGGCCGTTAGTACTTAATCACTTCTAAATATACTAATAATACTGACAAGAAACAATAGGAAGGCAAGCTACTGAATTCTTGTTAGCAATAGAGGAAGCCCTAGGAGAAGAAGCCAATTACTGCAGCACCAAATGGCTAGACTATATTTATTAGAAGAGGTCTTCGCCTTGGTTTAAGTCCAGGCACTGATTTATTGAACTGAATGTTCTGCCTCAATAACAATTATGAAGATCTGGGAACATAAGATGGCCAGCAACACATAATGGAAATCAGCAACTCATGGTGCCTATGACAAAATACAGTAGGAATCTTATGCAAAACCCTGAGCTATATAGAACAAAGCATAATGGCAAATTAACTTACATGGATTCTGGCAGCATATGTCATCTGGAATGCATCTAGAATGCCACTGAGCCTGTGGGGAAGCATTAGGATGAGGCACTCGTGGGAACATGGGATATGGCTGATGGCCAGTCTGTGGGAACTCTCTGGACATCAGTGGCCTTGGAAAGTCTTGTAGATTAAACACAGACGTAAGAGGCCATGGAGGTTCTAGCTGTCTGATACCCATTACATCCAGAGGCTGAGAGTCATATCCTGCATCTTCTGCTGGTAGATCTAGTGGTGGTCTATTATCTTGGGTCTGACTTGGTTTTGTTCCTTCTTGACTTTCACCAAGTGAATTCTGACAAATGTGCATACCGCTAGAATTATGTCCAGTATCAGAAGACTCAGATGACAGTTGAGACCTTAGCAGTTTGTTTGTTTTATCCATAGATAACATATGAATTTCTGATGAGGCTGCCAATTCACTGGATGGGTCAGGGGGAATCCCCCTTCCAGAATCCTGGCACTGTTTCCGAAGAGTGTAGTCACACTCTTCAAGCACAGCACTGTGACAATTTACATGGTTATGGAACCTGTAAAAATGTGGCTGCCTAACCACTGAATGAGAAGATACTTGTGATGTGCAAGAGTCTGTTGGTACCAAGTTCTCTCTGTTTTCACCAGCAGATTCCAGTTCCTCTTCATCAACTTCAACTGGTATGCTTCGACCTATCATCGTTCCTACAAAAGGAAAAGCAATATGGCATGATATAATTTTCCGATTTGCCTCCTAAAACTTTATACCTGATTAGTTATGCAACTCAAGATTTAATAGAAAAGGGATACAAAATGTGATGTGTTCAAATTTGTAAAAAGATTACATTTCAAAATGTGGGTACAAAAGGACTCACCTATGAAAGAGGCCATTTCAGTATTCAGAAGAAACCCTGGGAAGTCTGTACAAACTGCATAGGGTGTAAGGGT
Organism: Sphaerodactylus townsendi; assembly: GCF_021028975.2. Lineage (NCBI taxonomy): Eukaryota > Metazoa > Chordata > Lepidosauria > Squamata > Sphaerodactylidae > Sphaerodactylus > Sphaerodactylus townsendi. Next base: position 121,082,670 of record NC_059425.1, on the reverse strand, counting down.
GGGAGGAGAAAGACAACAAGATTATCACTGAGGATGACAGCAAAAACTGGAGTGGAATGATGGAGCATCAGCGATCAGATCTTCAGTATAGTGGCTTGGATCTAAAATTCCACTGGACCAAGGAATGAAACTGAATGTTCTGCTGGTAAAAGAAGTCTTTCGACAGAGGAAGAGACGTGTTCCTCCAATGGAAGGCTCTGCTGTTAATAGAATAGAATCCACTTTGGACCCAATCCTGATAGGAATATGCTTTTTAGAGAACATCCTAATCCCACTGTATCAGTGTGTGGAACCCAGGGACTGGCAATCTCAGTTCACTTAAGCATTCTTTCTAGTAATGGTATACAAATGGATACATTAGACAATTTCTCATGCATTTGTGGATTGGGTTATAGAGAAATGCTTATTTGAGAAAGCACTGTACTGATGTGCATTCCACTGTCAGCTCTTGTGGAGAGCGGAGTTGAAGAAATCAGACAATACTGAGAATCTGGGTTTATAAAAGGAAAAAAATGAAACATGACCTAACAATTTTTAAAACATCTTTCAGAGACATCATATAGATACAGCTATGCAAAGGCAGTAGCTTTTTAACTGATTCCTCCCTCATTTGTCCTTGTGATCAATTTTACTGGAGCTTGAAATTAGCTGAAAGTGATGAAGATCCCTTTAATAATTGTGTGCATGTAAAGCACCATCCAGTTGCAGACAACCCAGTAGGATTTTCAACGCAAGAGGCTAACAGAGGTGGTTTGCCATTACCTTCCTCTGCATAGTGACCCTGGCATTTGTTGGTAGTCTCCCATCCAAGTACTAACCAGGGCTGACCCTGCTTAGCTTCTGAGACCTGACAAGATCAGGCTATCTTGGCCAGCCAGGGGTTTTTAATCCCATTAGTGTTCAATGTTAGAGAAACAGCTACAGCAACATTAACATGTCAGTTTAAAAAAACCACAGTAATACAAGATGGTAAGAGTGTGACCAATCAAGGCTCAACATATATATACTTACCTTGGACAATTCTACTGCCTTCCCCATTTGTCATATGCTGATAAAGCAGTGTTCAGAAGAATAGACCAAGCAATGTTTAGCAGAACAGAGTTTAAAACCTACACATGACAAGCTAAATAACAAATTTTTCTTTGCTCCTGGCTATTTTTTTTTATGTGCAAAAGAACATAACAACCATTATTAGATGCAAGGACTCCTGTCCCTCTATGCATACAGAGATACTTTCAGGAACACATGCTTCTTCCCATTCTAACTTTATCATACTGGCTCTCAAAATACTGGTATTTCTGAAATGCTAGTCATATTTGTTTTAAAAATTTATACCATGCCTTTCTGCCCTAACCAATACTACCAAAGCAACAAAGAAATTAATAATAGTAATAAAAACAAGTCTTTAAAAACCATTAAAACATTATGTACATACAGAAACACGAACAAACAATACCTTAAACAAAGACTTGAATGGACCAGATCAAAATGTCAATTTCATAAAACTGTTGCAACCCTACCCCAAACTACAAAGGTCAATCAATAAAAACAAATAGTAGGAAGCACTAGAGACAACAGAGAACAATCCTTTAGAAATGAGATCCCTGAAATAGTAAAATAAAACCCATAAGGCCTTTTATTAATACCAACCAAAACAGTGAATAAACACTAGAAGATTTACAACTAAAAGGAAAAAAAGGAGGGAAGGAAGATGTTTCAGGCCCGGATGTTAATAGCTTTTGTAAGTGTCCTGTGTAGGACATTGGCAAGACAATGGTGCTGGTGGAAAAGTTGTCAATTTGCACACATTTGGTCTTCTGGAAGAAGCATCAAAACTGAAAGCATCCACGTAAAATATTAAAACACATAGCTGATCAGATGACTAACACCAAAGGAAACACAGAGATCCCTTAAAAGGCTGCAAAGAGAGAGAAAACATGGTAGTTGTCATATTCATAATACTGGATATTAATTTTACTTGATGTGCTGGGGAAAAGTCAACAGGAGCCAAATTGGGTAATCTTACCAAGCGTTACAAGAACCAGCATAAGTATCATTCCATTCCAGGCTCGTGAAGAATCCCTCTATCAGTTAAAGTCAAATATTTCTATAAAACTCAGAGGCTGGAGTTAGCCATGCTAATCTAAAGCAAATCCCAAAAGCAAAAGACCAATCCAAATAACACAAAACAGTATGCAAGTTTTCAAGTTCTTTCTGAACACATCATCAGGACAGTCCTGACATGAGATGGATTACCAGGATTTAGATTTTCTGTTGTTCAATTCCATTTTTTTTGCTTTTTCTTCACAGAAGGCTGAAGGAGTGCAGCCCTTTGGTGGTTCTACTCACCATTATTTTACCTCTGCAAACTTGCTTATCATTCTGCATAGGATGTTTGCAAATGGCCCTGAAACGTCAGAAATGAATACAAGCTCTTTGACTGAGGAGAGATGGGGATAAACGGAAAGTAGAGGACATGAGGATTTGAGGTGGAGAGATAGTTGGGAATATTAAAAAAGTAAGATGGGAAGCTTGAGGCAGGTGGAGTATAATCTTTGTATGAAGCAAATACTCGCCCTCCACAAACAACAAAACCACAATAAAGCAACCTCACAACACATCAGCATAACATCATTGAAGGCCAAAAAAAGCTATACAAATTTTAAGCATCAACTTAAAACTAGCAGCACTTTTGAAACCAGATTTTAGGGTCGGGGGAGGGGTGCGAAAAAACTACCACCATCACGAACAGGGGAACACCCATCAATCAAATTAATGAAAATCCTTCTAAAAATTTTAAAAATAAATCTTGATGCTCAATAGAACTGCAGGAAGAAGGGTATGGCATTCCAAAGGAGGAAGGGGCAATTGTCCATTCTTCATGACCACCCACCTCACTTCTGAAGACAAATGCACAAAAATGAGAGGAATGGTTTAAAGTGGATGGAAACTATAGAAAACTTCACCTTGGCTGAGAAGGTGGTGCCAGACACGGTGGGACAAGCGCAGTTGTAGAAAAGGGCATGCTGGGAAGTATAAGTCCATGAAGCAGGAATATCTAGGAAGTTCTGTAAACTCCTTAGACTATTAAAAGCAGTGGAAATCCTCCGTGTGCGTTTTTGTGCTTTTCCACTTTTATGCGATATATATCAAGAAGGCATGCAATGAATGTGAGGTATGTACAAGAGCTGTCTCCCTTTGAAGTATAAAAACAGTTGATACCCAAAGCAATTCCCTGCATCCTTCATCAAGTTAGAATAAGCTCTGGGAAACATATTCTGAATTTCACAGCCCATGTAAACAGAAGTTGTTAATTTAACATCATAATATGACTTCTTATTCAGCTTTTCACATCCTTGATTGATGGGCAAGCCCATAAAGCTACAGTTCTGACAAGCTTATGTTTGTTTCTCCATTCTGACCTGTTCATCTCTCTTGTCCAACAACTTGTGCATTTTGTTGGAAGAAAGGCATATTCTTCATAGTTAATTTTCCTGCCAAGTTAAGAAGAATAACAGTGTGTTCCAACACAGATAATCTGAGGTGTGCCTTCAAGCCTTGTTCATTCTACAGTTACACAAAGGGAAAAATTCAATATAAACCACATCAATTGTAACTTCTTCAGTTTCTGCAAAGGAGAAACTGCTGAAAAACGTTGGTAAATATCAAGCGTCTTGTAGATGTTAGCTGTGAAAACCTTCACATCTTCAGAACTACGCAGTTCAAAACATATTTGAATCACAATGCAATCCTGTGATGGGCTTAGACTGGAGCAACTCTCTTGAGGACTGCACTGTCAGAACTTAAAATGAACTTAAATAAAATCATACAGAAAACATGATGACTAGTGTGGAAAATGTATACAACAGTATAAACTGTTGTTTAGACCTTTAAACTATTGGCCCGATTTTCCTCCTTTCACAAAAGTTTCCAGGATCAAACTGCAACCTCTGAAGAAAAATATTGGTAGAAGCATATAGCATGATCAAATGATACCGTGACTAAAGAGCTTCAAATGGCACATGCATTTAGTTTGTTTCATTTGTTGGTATATGTGCTGCCAAAGGTTCATATCTGGGGCAATGTTTGATATGTAAAAATGCAGAGACTGGAAGATTTAAAGGGACATCCTATGTAAGTTTATTTATTTACAGTCATAGACCAGTTCAGAAAAATATCAATGGCATCCTATGTATAATTACCCTCTTCTAAATGCATTGAACTCAGTGGATTTAGAAGGCTATAACTTTGCTCAGGATAGCACCATTAGTCCAAAAGAAGCTATCCTCTCACTGTATTCATACTACTTGAGGAAAGTGTATTCTGGTGGTTTTTGTTTGGGGGGGGGGGGGAGGTACCCACTGTAAAGGAGATAATTGAATTCTGGCTGAAAAGAAGCCCAAAGCCTCAGAGACAATTTTCAGCCCCCTGTCAAGTGAAACATGTGCTTCCGATCCTAACCTGTGAAAAAGCTTAAAAGCCCAGTCAAGATGTGTGGAGGGGGGCAGAATGGGCTGTGGGAATGGTGCGGGCCATGCTATGTTATGCATACTATGCCATGCATGCTATGGTCATGCTATGCCATGTATGCTATGCCATGCAAACATGTTAGCATGTTTGGGGGAGGGAAAGGAGAGGTGGCATACAAGGGAAGGGGAGGGAGGGGAGGGAGTGTGGGGTGGCATGCAAGGGAGGATATTGCAGGAAGTGATGTCATACCACCATAGAGTTTCCACAGATCCCTAGAGTGGCATGACATTACTTCCCAGTTTTCCCTAGAAGTAATGTCATGTGGTTGTGCCAACAATGCCCCCATCCCCCCTCAGTCAGACTGACAATCCTGCTTCTGATGCTGAGCTGATGCAGTGACGTATAATGCTCCCTTTCCTCCCTTCTTTACTGTCCAGATTCTCTGACAAAGATTAATACCTAGAGGTCCCTTCCTCGGAAGAGCTAAGGGCAAGGGAATACAGAGGCAAGGAGGCTGAGTGAAGGGTATATAGTATAAAAGGGGCCGACAAAGAAGAACCAGAATAAAGAAAAGGTGTAGAATGAGACAGAGAAGAATGAACTAATCAAAGAAAGAGTTCTGAGAATGTAAGTTCAGGAAGAGCTGTGTTCTATGAATAGAAAGTGAAAATAAATAGAAAAACATTGGCAGAGTCTGAAGAAAAATAAAGCAGAAATCCAGTGGCACTTTAAACAACTAAGATTTATTCCAGTATGAACTTTCATGAGTCAGAACTCGCCTCTTCTGATGCAACAAAAAGGAAATAATTTTTTTGTACATTTTATGAGAAAAATCACAGAAGGGGAGGGAGAAGAGAGAGGTTAGGTGTTGGGTGTGAATTCTGTTATAAATCTTTCAGATGCAGTTCTCTGTTTAAGGGCTTGGAATGAACTAGATGGCTACACATAATGGTTGAGTAAAGAGATCAGAGAAGAAATAGTCTGAATCGGGAGAAAATCAACTGATTTCAGTAAAGGATTACAGTATGATACAATATGATATATCATGACCTGAAGATCAGAAATCTAACAAAATTATGTGTGATAGAGAAACACATGAAAAGCCAAGGGTAGAAAAGACAGACTGTGTTCTTGTGGCAGGCAGGAAATTATTAGGAAGGGAAAATGAGAAATACCCCAACAATAGCCTTGGTGCTTTTGTTTTCTTTCTTTCCCTGTTTCAAGCACCAGGTTACGTAACACAGTTTGATTCCGTGCACAACCTTTCAGGTGTTTGATGAGTTCTTTTGCAGCAGGTTCTTAGGAGGAAGTTCTTCCAGCCCTGGCTTGCAGCACCCCCGACTTCCATTTGGTCTGCAATGTAATTGAAGGACCCCTCTATATCTTCCTATGATGAATTTCTTCAAACCAAGACCCAATTTCGACAAGTATTGACAACAAAGAAATGACAACTTGCCCAAAGAAACTGGGCTGAACTGACTGATGCAATTAACAACAAGAATTCTAAATGGTTCTGGCAGCTCATCTCCAAAGGCTGTTCCCGCAATTCTAGTATTTCCAATCCGGCCTCTTCCATCTCCACCTTAACTTGGTGGGACCACTACAACAAGATCTTCTTTGACACAAAAGCCAGACTCTTAGACCCTGAGATGCCTACCCTGGAGGTATCGCCTAACTGGCCACGTGTTACCACTGACAATCTTTTGCGGCTAATCAGAAATCTCAAACGCGGAAAGGCCCCAGGGCCCGATGGCTTATTTCCAGAAATTTTTATCAACCATGCTGAACATTGGGCCCCCATCTTAGCCCTTCTTTTCACTACAATAGATAATAATGGCCAACTTCCTCAAGCATGGACAACAGCTATGATTGTCCCAATTTTCAAAAAAGGAGATCCCAATGTCTACTCCAATTACAGACCCATTAGTCTACTATCCATCCCCGGAAAATTGTATGCAAATCATCTTCTTGAGAAATTGTCGGAATGGGCCATTCCTTTGCTGGGCCCTGAGCAAATTGGCTTCATCAAGGGCCACTCCACATGCGATCATTGTGCAGTCCTGAGATGTCTCGCTGAGAAATATGGCAAAAGTAAGAACACCGGGCTTTATGTTGCTTTTCTGGACTTGAAGAGTGCCTTTCATGCCATCCCCTAGACAGCTTCTTTGGAATAAGCTAAAGGACTTGGGCACTGAGAACCGTATACTCTATCTAATCCAAAAGCTCTACACTTCAATCACATGTAGCATCCGCTGCAACTCTTCAGGTCTTTGCTCCACTAAAATTATTTCAAACAAAGGTGTTAAACATGGTTGCACCCGTGCTCCTCTGCTCTTTGTTTCTGTGTGATCTTCCGAACTCCCTCCCAGCTAATGTGGCTCACCCCCCTATTTTGGGCAACACCTCCTTAGTCACTCTATTATATGCCGATGTCACTGTTCTACTCTCTCGAACCAAGATAGGGATGAAATGCCCCCTTTATGCCTTTGCCGCTTATTGTGATCTTAACCGACTCACAATTAATTATGAGAAGACTAAAATTATGGTTTTCTCCAAATTGTGGAAGCCGATATCATGGTCCATTAAAGGGATCCAAATTGAACGAGTCAAAAATTTCAACTACCTGGGCATTCGCTTCCAGTTTAACCTGAAATGGACCGCCCACTATAATCACATCTTTTCTTCCGCCAACCAGAGTGCTGCAGCAACAAGACGTTTTTTCTACACCCAAGGCAGCCAATGTGTTCCAGCAGTGGTGAATGCCTTTCGAGGTAGATTGATGTCTCAGGCCTTATATGGCACTCCTATCTGGCTAAACAGCATGCTAAAGCCACTCGAGAGAATACAATCAAGCTTTTTACGTATGCTTGGCATATCTAATAGCGTGTCATATATTCTTTGTGTTCCGAAACAGGCTCAACTCTACTCAAGACACAAATTTGGCTACATTCGTTAAAATATTGGGCACGCTTGTATTTTCGCTCTAAACCGGACAGTATGCTCAAACTAAACATATGCTCTCTGATTCATTTCTTTCTTCCTGTAGTTCCCAGATTACATCCAAAATAAATTCACTGGGCTTCGCACTGGATTTCTTTAACAACATGAATAAAACACAAACTGTCAGCCTTTTGACACAAAGGCTAATTGATACTGAAACACAGATACTATCTTCCCACCATATGAAAGACATTCTACCTGAGGGTTTTACCCCCCTCCCCTTAATAGGGGTCCACCAGAGTACCTTATCAATTTTTCTTTGCCTTACCTGAGATGTATTTTAATGTTGGCTCGACTGAACGTGCTCCCTTTGGCTGTTCTGAGTGGATGGTATGAAAGGATTCCACATCATAAAAGAACCTGCCCCTGCCCATGGAAGGCCATCGAATCAGTTGATCATCTCCTTCTAGACTGTGACCTTTATGCCTCTCTCAGAAGTCAGTATATTGATCTCCATATCCAGAACTGTGTCTTACTCCTGGCCAAGGCAAATAAGACACCCTGTGACTGACTCCCACAGAGGTCTTTGGACACATTTTTGGCACTGGCTGAGCAGATTTGATCCAGGCTCTGTCCAACTATCTTTTAATCAACAATCCTGACATAACGACCAAATATATTTTATTTGTTTTATCTTATTCTTCTAACCTTTGTACTTTTATCTATGCCAATAAAAGATGATGATGTAATTGAAGGACCAGCACTAGAACCAAGGGAGCATTTTCCTATTTTATACAGCAACATTCATGACAGAATGAGCCTCTATTTGCGCTCTTCATAGGAGCATGAAGAGTAGAAAGTACACTATATCTGATTTATCTGGAATGAGTTCAGACTGACAGCTGAAATTCAACACCTAACTTTCAAGAACACTTCAATCTAAGAACACTTCAATCTAATCCCTATTTTTAAGCCATTTTTAATTTTCAACAGATTTCAAACTGGCTATGAAGAAGTCTATGCAAATTCCCATTTATAGACTTGTACAGATCCCCAAAGAATAAGACTGACTAAACTAAGCTGCTTCTGACTAAACTGTTTCTGATAGGAGACAGAAAGAATGTACAGTGAAGAATGGCATTCTAGATAAATTCCAGCTTCAAAGGGCTTATATTTCATACCATTTAATACTGCTAAGGCAGGCTCATATCTAGGTAACTGGCCCAGGAGCGGTCTACATGGTGCCATGGGGGAGCGTTTGTGGAATTCAGAGGATCTAATGAAAGCGTGTTATTCTGTTTGCAGTCACACAATTTTGGATACTTTGCACAACAGGCAGTACTAAGTTCAAATGCAGATCCTTCCATCTAAAAAAATTTAAGACCTACCCCCAATGAATTTTTAACACCCCCACCCTCAATTGAGGCACATGTCATCCGTATCTATGAACACAGACTGACATCTCTGTTTGCCTAGTTTTTAAATCCTATAGCAATAAAATATTGAACTGTGTAAAAATACATCTTTAGACAGTTTTTAAACACATTACAAGGCATCACACTTTATATTTTGGCTCTCTTCATGCGCAGGCATGATTACTGGTAGAATAAGTCCCATGGAGTTCAATAGGACTTAACTTTCTTAGGACTGCAGTCTAAACATACTTTTTTGTTTTAGCTAATTCAGAGTTCTCAAGAAAGGAAATAAAGGCTATGATCATATAGCTTTTATTTTCATAGTAATCCCGTAATACAGAGTTTTCTCTGTTGATTTCTGTAATGTCACTAAAATACACTAGCAAGATCTGTCAGCTTTAAGTACCATTTCAAGACATTTTAATTCAGGGCAGTTTCAGAGGTTTGCTCTAATAACTGGCGACTTGGCTGAGAGTGGATCTAAAGTAAGCAAGTATATGAGAACAAATAAGCCAGGCCACTGTCTCATCACCTAAGAGGCCCAGCTAGGCCTTTCGTTAGAATGTTTCAGATTACAGTGTAAATGCTTTGACAGGCGGAAGCGCACTCCATGCACCTTCAAAGTGTTTGAATTTATTGAGAGATAACCTGATGTAAGTACAAAATTTTAAGGGGGGTAAGACTAAGATCTTAAACTCAACCACGACATTGCTGGAGAGAATAAGCAATCGAAAAGGAAACACACCCAGACAGAGAAAAACAAACCACACCCAAAAAAATGGGTCAACAGTCAGCAAGGGGAGTGGAATGGAAAGGCCCTTAGGAGCTTACCTCGACCCCCAAAGAAGAACAGGGAAGATAGCACGACTTTTCCAGTCTGGGCTCTCCTCTCCTCCTGGATCTGCCACTCCTCCCCCCTTTTTTTGCTTCTCCTTTCTTCCTCTCTGCTTTTCTCTTCTTGTCAGGTAAGTTGCTGAACAGGCTCTGCACCAGGAAGTAGAACTTGTATGCAAATCACACCAATACTGATTGGACCTCCGTTTGAAAAGCCAACAGGACAGTCTGGTGAATGCAATCAATAACAGAGAACTATTCTGAAAGTTAAAAATTGACCGAAAATTGTCTCAGGAAGCAAAGCTGTTAACCTTTCACATGTAGGGGGAAGAGAAATCCACTTTAAATTCTGGAATCTCAAAATGTATAAGGAAAAAAACACAATGTATTGTTGAAGGCTTTCATGGCTGGATTCAACTGGTTGTTGTGGGTTTTCCGGGCTGTGTGGCCGTGGTCTGGTGGATTTTGTTCCTAACATTTCGCCTGCATCTGTGGCTGGCATCTTCAGAGGTGTATCACAGAGAAAAGTCTGTTTCTGTGATTCTGCGATACACCTCTGAAGATGCCAGCCACAGATGCAGGCGAAACGTTAAGAACAAAATCCACCAGACCACGGCCACACAGCCCGGAAAACCCACAACAACCAGAAAAAAACACACCTCCTCCCACCTTTAAAATAAATATAATGAGAGAAGTAAAGCAACTACATCAAACAACGGTGGTTATATTTATCACTATACTGTATCATCTGAAATATCTATCTGGATAATTATGAGCATTGCTTTAAGTGGTACAAGACTATAGTTAAATGCAGACATAAACAAATTATTTATTGTGCATATGCTAAAGTAGGGGTCAGCCCACGGGGGGAGAGGACAACACAGACTACTGAGCTGGGAAGAATCAGGCCACAGCTTTATTGATTTCCGGTTCCTCACATACTGGTGCAACATAGGCTGGAGAGGACAGGTGCGATGGACAGCCCAATTGCTCTCAGCAACTTTCCCACCCAACTCTTGGGATAACTGAGGGCAGAGGGCTAGTATTAGGGCCAGGAGCAGCAGAAACGGCTGTTTCTAACTATTGCTGGTTGTCATGCACTCTTTCCCAACCCAAAGCCCCTTAAGGGGATCTCCTTTTTGGACATACTAGGAGCCCACCCTGCGCTACGTTCTCCAGCCAAAGCCACGACACCAGTACCCATCTGGCCCTGAACCAGCAAAGTGCCAACAATAATTTAACCCACTGTGTCCATTAACCCGTTAAACATCCTTAGTACACTTCTGTTGATCTTCATGAAAGAAGAAAATGCCAGAGTCAGACGTTTATTTGAAGTGTTCTTTATATAATGCAGAGAAGCTAAGTAGATTGCCTCAACATTGTCAGGAATCAGCAAAATCAAAGAAGCATATTCTTATACTGAGCAAATACAGCATCAGAGTAGACAACATTATACATAAATACATGTTAAAAAGTCCAAAGAGTTGAAAGTTAAAGAGACCGCTGGGAAGCTGCTGTTGGGAGCTGACAAGGGCAAGGGCAAGAAGCATTTTCCTTGCCATTTCCCTGTCATTTGCTTTACCCTAATCTACCAATACTTCCTCCAGCTACTTTTTTCCAGAGGTGTTCCAGGTACATGCATCTGCAGCCATGTAAGGGCAGGGGGAGGGGGAAGGGGGAGGAAACAGCTAGCAGAGGACAATTTTAGTAGAAAAATTGCCAATAGTGAAAGTATTAACCATGAGGGTGTCATAGAACAAAACATACTTTAATTTCATATCAGAAAATTGGGAAAGTCATGACCATCATTTTAATAATAAAATACTGGGAGTACTGTTATTGTTCTGGAAAGTCTAGAAGCGGCTAGCAGGCGGCTCAGATCTACCACTCACACAACACAAGCCTTTATTGGCATATAAAACAGGACAAAATTTTAAAACAGATCTACCACTCCCTTATTTCCTAAAGGAGATCACATCTAGAGATCCATCTACTGCCCATAAAAATGTACAAGAAGTAGATCTGAATTTATCTGTCCGTGTCATATCCTATCTTTAGACCAGGGGTAGGGAACCTTTAACACTCAAAGAGCCATTTGGACCCGTTTTCCACCGGAAAAGAAAACACTTGGAGCCGCAAATAATTTTTGACATTTAAAATAAAGATAACACTGTATATATTGGGCTTTTTTACCCACTCATTCTGAGAAGCGCATGGATGCGTCCGCCCTACTGCCTGCAGGGCTGGCAAGGATGGGGCCAGCGGCTCGGCCTCGCCGCTCCAACGGGGTGGGCGAGAGGGGAAGCTGGGCAATTGGTGCGCCCACCCTGCTGCCTGCAGGGCGGGCAAGGATGAAGCCGGCGGCTTGGCCTTGCCGGCCACCGGGAGAGCGCCCGCCCCGCTCGAATGGGGCGGGCGAGAGGAGAAGCCTGCGGCGCAGGGCGGGCAAGGATGGGGCTGGCGGCTCGGCTCGTGGAGCCACAGTGCAAGGGCAGAAGAGCCGCATGCGGCTCTCAAGCCGCAGGTTCCCTACCCCTGCTTTAGACCATTCATGAACCTGCTCAAGATCTGGTGCCATATGTGCCCTGCTGATGGCCTCAGGAACAACAAGGGATTATTTTCATATTCAATACATTAAAGATCTTCTGAAAATTCAATTCACAGATATCATTCTGTGCTTATGCTGGAAGATAACAGCTAAAAGCCACAAACTAGATTTTGTTTTGATTAGCCCCCTCCTGAAGCCTCTGTAAAATTGAACGTAGAAAGTCATATTTTCTTTTCAAACTTACCAGTGCACTTTTCAGAAGGGCATGCATGATCTCTTCTCTACTGTCCCTGCTAGCTGCATCCCAGCCCTTGTGCCAGTTTTTTCCCCCTTCATGAGGCAAAACTGAAAGTAGGAGCCAATGAGAAGAAGGCTCATTTGCATGCAGGCTCTGAGGGTACTAGGGGAGAGTTTGGAGTAAATATCCTTTGGAGGGGCGGAAAGGAATGAGGGCAAATTATAAAATAGTGATTTTCAGATGCCCTGAGGATGCCGGGAAACTGTATAAAATGAAATTGGGACTCACCATAACTTGAAAGGTTCACTGATAGTGGAGCCATAAATACCAAGCTGAGTGAGATTTTTTTTATATAAAGAGAGAAACAGAGTGAGGACCATGAGGAGGATGAGCAGGCAAGGAGGAGGATGACGACAAGGGCATGATCTAGCAATGCAGTGGGTGGGGCACGCAGGTGATTTTGCGCCCCCCCCACGTGACTCCCATGGGGAGTGCACGCCTGGGGCATTTGTCCCCGGATGTCACCGTGGGAGCTTCGCCGCTGGGTCAGAGCAACAGGATAATGAAACAAAAGTGCAGGTTGAAATTTCCCCAAAGTCTTGCAAAATGGCTAGCTTAATAGGCTTTAACTTTTTAAACCACACTGCCAAATACTATGCAAATATAATAATAACATTAATTAATAAAGAGGTCACAAATCCCATTAAATATACTGGTAGAGCTACATTTACCTCTTCTACTGAAACTGGGAAAATGGGCTCATTCTAGAGCTAAAAATGCTCTCAGGTTTTTGCAAACATTGCATGTTTATTTCTCAAGCAGTTTCTCAAACAATAAAAATAGGTATGATACAAGACAGAGTTTTCAGTATGAGCTGACAGCTGCCTGCTGCTTCCCTGATAGTTCCCAGAAGCTTTCCAGGCTCTGCGAGAAGGAATATACCAGCCAAAGAGGAATGCTGTTCACTGTTGCTGACCTTATGACTGTTTCATGGGTCCATGTTTTTTTTAGCAGGGAAGAGCACAGACAGAGAGAACACAGGCTTTAATAGCAAGATAGAGCCCAAACTTGACAGCATGTTGACTGTGAATATTCTGCAACAGAAATGAGAGTTTATGAGTTGTTGGAACAAACACCTCTCTCAATGAATTCATTGGGGGTTTGGAGACTGGTTTCTGTGAACCTGGTGGACTTGTGTCTGGGTGAAGAAAGAGTGATTAGATTATGGAAGAGAACGAGAGAATAGTTTAGCATTCAGATGTTGTTGAGCCTTGCCTGAAACACTGTGGGTAGGTTGCCATCCTCCAAGTGGGACCAGGAGATCTCCCAGAATTCAGTTCAGAGACCTTTATTAGGCTTCAGTATCTCCCAGAATTGCAACTGCCCTCTAGAGTACAGAGATAAATTCTCCTGGAGACTATGGCCCTTTCTGCACTGGCAAAACATGTAAAGTAGATGTGGATTAATGCTATGTGGAGCAGCAGCCAAAGTTTTTTGATGTAGGTTTTTTCTTACACACTGCAAACGCATTCCATGGCAGGTATCCAGTCCTGCATCTGATTCAAGAAAGCAGACATTTCCACACTACCGCAAAGAGCTGTTGCCCTCGATTCCCATGGATGTCCTGATTGGCTGTCGTGCCGTGCAGGGGTGGGTACTTTTGAATGCATTGCCATGTGAAGTGGCAACACGGAGATGACACTCCTGTCTTCCTATTGGCTACCGTTATCTTGTGCTTTCTCGCGGGGGTATAACGAGATCTCAGAAACCTTCCTTCCAATTGCCTATCATGCGCTTGTGCTCCGCATTCCCACACATTAAGCCTTGACTTTTTTTTAAAAAAAATGACATTTTCCAGCAGACCTGTTGGCAACCCAAAAGTATGTACAGAGTTCTTTTTCATTTACAATGGAGTGGCTCTCCCCAACTGAGCACAAGACATCCTTGGTTGGAATGTGTCTTTTGAAAAAGCAACAAGGACCTGGCTATTTTTTTTCTGAGATGAAATTCTGTCTGCTCCAAGACTAATGAAAATAACAGAATACAGAGTCGCACAACAGAATACAGAGCTGGTGCCTGCACTTAAAAAAACCTGTAGTATTCTCACTGGGATTCATTAAGTATCTTGGTGATTCTGGGATTATTAAGTATCTTGGTGATTCTGATCTACCCTCCCTTCTATTCCATCCCTCAGCTTGTCATGCCTGGATCCTCCTCCCCCCCACTCCAGATGAGCATCTCCGAAAGTACAGGCTGGTTGCATCCAAAGGGGGGGGGGGCTGTCGAGGGGGGCACATTTCTGAAGGCACAGTCTCAAAACATTCAGGAAGCCTCCTCAGGTAGTCAAGAGAGACTGGATCATAGTTTCAAGAAGCCAAACCTCCAAGTATGTTTTCAGCCTTGTTGTCCTGATCAGTTATCTGCTCTCTCTAGCTCATAGCTCATAGCTGGTGCTTATTATTAGCCATTGCCATTAATCACCCTCAGGTGTTTACATTCTAGGAGATAACCTCCTTTCCTACAGGCAGCGCCCCAACTGGTAGTGCTTGAGGCTGCCGTGCAACTCCTACATACAGGGGCAACTGTGGGGGGAATCACGCCGCCCTCCCCTGTGGCGGCGCCCCCCCACTTCCATTGTCACTTACTTTAGGAAACCGAGCAGGCTGGAGAACAGGCCTTCCTGTTCTGGTGGGAACTACAGTTCTCCAGCCTGCTCCGTTTTCTAAAGTAAGTGTGTGGGGGGGCGCCATGGGAGGGTCGTGAGAGGGGCCGGGGGGATTTTGTGTCTCCCCACATGACCCAAATCCGTGTGCTGGTGCGTCGCGCCCCCCCTGCCCCCTGGGAGCTTTGCCACTGGTGGCTGCCCATGGGGGGACACCAACTCAGGTTTTACCCAGGGCTCCAGTTTGCCTCATTACACCCCTGGATAGCCCCCACCCCTCCACTGTAGCAGAGAATCCCCTTCCTTCTACAAGAGCATCTCCGAAGTACAGGCTAGTTGCATCAAAAGGGGGGCTCTCTGCCTCTTATGGACAGCCTCCCCCGAGTAAACGGCATAACAATGAGCTGTGTTCCCTTACTGCCGATTCAACGAGTGCTACGGAGAGATAATGGAAAGCATGACCGACCGTGAAAAGCAGTAAAATGCGAGTGAGAGCAAATTGAAACCAAAAAATCTGCGCATGCAACTCCAATTCAGTAGTGGCTTCCGATTGGCTGGGTTACATTGCGTCAGCGCTTGGGCGGGCACCTTGAAAGTGGAGCAGCCACAAAAGTTTTACACACTAACCTGGCACATCTGGAGTTAAACCAGGGTTTTTGAAAAACACTACATACATCCAGGGGCAGGAAAAAAGTGGGGTAAACGGCCAGATGTGGCACAAATCAGAAAGTGAGTAAAACTAATCTGTGCTACGGGGCTCGACAGTGTGAAAAAACTTGTAGAATATGGAGCAGCCTCAAATAATTAATCTAGAGTAAACCTGTAGTGTGGAAAGGGCCCATGGCAGCTTTGGAAGGTTGACTCTATAGCATCACTTCCCTACTGTCCCTCCTCGCCCCAAGCTTTGTCCCCAAATCTCCAGGAGTTTGCCAAGCTGGAATTTGCAACCCTAACTGTGGGCGTGCATTGCCTTTCTGGGATATATGCAATAGTGGATTTGCATTGCTACCCCATACCTATAAGAATGTCCCCAACCATGCAGAGAAAGTGTTTGTGCGTGTTCAGTGGCAGATACAAATGCCACATATCATTATTTGGTCAGGCAATCTGATAACATCTAAGTTTCACTGGTTTTTAGGCAAATCCTACTAATGAGGAAAAAGCTATTTGTTGAGCTCTGTTGCTGTTACAGTGTTCACTTTTAAAGGTTTATATGTGTATTTCCATATTTTGCAGAAATTGTTTTGAGATTATTGTTAACCTCCCTGGGAATCAATATACTGAGATGGCAGAACAAACATATTTTAAATAAACTGCCACTAAAAGTGTTACTTGAGTTTCCTGTTCTCATTATTATGACCATAACTAAGTGTGCTAGCCACCAAGAGGCTGGCCCTGGTCAGGGAGGGATGGGTATCAAGTCAAACAAACAAACAAACAAACGCACACACACATATATACGTATGTATATATGTGTATATGTGAATATATGTGTGTGTGTGTGTATACACACACACACACATATATACACACGCACACATACACATACACACACACACACACACACACAATGTCTGAAGCCACATTAGTGGTAGAAAGACACTTTACATGTGTATACTCAAAGGACCTCTTTGTAATTTCATATATTTCCTTGTACTACAAATATTTTTTCTTGTTTAGCTCTGATAAAATCCTCACTGTGTGCCCTTGTTAATATACGTAAACAGTCTCAGGATCCCCTAGGAAGATTGCTTGGGGGAAAGCGTGAATGCACTACTTTTCCCTTCAGTAACCTTTGTTGAAATCATGTACTATTAACCAGCTTCATCTCTAGGCAGTTTCTCATCAGCAGCAGGAGGCTATTTTTTTCTTAAGTGTGTAAGCTGGCTGAACACATGCCTGTTTCAAATGCCCAGAAGGTAATGAACGAAGCAGAAAATGTGTTCCAACATGGCAAAGGCTGACAGTCCCTGTTACGATCTGAAATACCATTGGCACAAGGAATGCACTGAATTTACACAGTCTGCAGGCAACAAACCAACAACCAGACTGGCTGATTACAATCCCAGCATGCAGATTTCATAAAGGTGAGTAAAAGTGTGGTCAAAATTGAAAATAAAAAATGGATACATATTGAAACAGAACGGTAGCCCCTTGAATGGTGTTCAAAATGGAGGACAAAGTATGGGAACTGCAAAAGTTAGACAAATCATGAATATGTAAGTTGGGCATGTTATATTAGCATGCTTTATTTGTCCTTGTATCAATTCCAACTTCTCTTACCTCTAATTTTTAAGATGTAATCATGGTTCCAGAGCTCTGTTTTGTATCATAACTGCACAAACAGAAATAAAAAGATGGGCTAAGAAAAATAGAAGACTGGATGAGGAAGGAAAAGAAAAAAATGATTTAGGGGGAAAATGCAAGGAACCTTGTAATTATAATATGGGCTTTATCACATACACAGCTTTCCACACATTTCCCCAGTGGTCAAACCTTGTATCTTGGAGATGTGCTTGTTAAATAATTCCCCACACCTCCATTCCCCCTACCATCCCCACCCCCTGTCTCTTCAGTTGCATTTATTTCACACGCTACTGCTGAAAACATATTATTCCTAATGTTAGCGGGATGGTGTCAGTGATACAGAAGAACAACTCTCCCCCTCAGCCTTTTTTCCTCCTCCTTGCCCTTTGCTTCTGAAAGGAAAATTTTTTTTTAAAAAAAAATCTGTATTGCATTAGCGATGCAACATAAGGGCAAAATGAAAACAGGTCGATTGTATCAGCTTTGTCAATTTCATTCCAAATGAGGGATGTCACAAGTTAAGGCAAATATACAAAGTGTTAGCAGTAAGGAACAAGTGAAATTGACAGGGGAAGTTGCTTTTGCAGAAGGAAATTGACAAAGGACTGCTGAAGCAAAGCACCATCATTACTTTATTATGATCAACTCCTTTCTCACATTAACTTGGTGCCATGGAAACTTCTCTGTGGTGTGATCCTATGCACAGTAGGATTTATGCACAAGCCAAGGAAACTACAATTTAGGGCCTCAGATTATAAGAAGACTTTAAATTTATAAAATTACTGAATGCTATGAGGCATGATATACTTTAGGACTTCAACTTGTCTTGACCAGCACTGATCCTATACTATTGTGGAGTGTAGCTCTCAGATCAAGGAGGATCAAGATTGGTAGCCATAGATTGACTTCTCCTCCATAAATCTGTCCAAGCCCCCTTTAAAGCTATCTAGGTTAGTGGCCATCACCACCTCTTGTGGCAGCATATTCCAAATACCAATCATGCGTTGCGTGAAGAAATGTTTCCTTTTATTAGTCCTAATTCTTCCCCCCAACATTTTCAATGGATGCCCCCTGGATTTAGTATTGTGAGAGAGAAAAAGTTCTCTCTGTTAACATTTTCTATCCCATGCATAATTTTATAGACTTCAATCATATCCCCCCTCAGACCAAAGTCGTAGGTAAGGAGTTTTTTTTTCTCAGGATCAACCCCCTCATTCATGTCCGAAGTTCCGCCCCTCCGTTTGTGGGTTTTAAAAACATTATTAGTGTTTTTTCGGTTTTTGACCTGCAGGGGGCGCATTGTTTGGGCTAGCAGCACCAAACTTTTGGGGATTGTTTGGGGGACTCTCCTGATGATACTATTTAGGTTTGCTGAGGTTTGGTTTAGGAGGTCCAAAGTTATGGGCTCCCAAAGGGGGTACCCCATTCTCCATTGTTTCCAATGGGAGCTAATAGGAGATGGGGGCTACACCTTTGAGGGCCCATAACTTTGAACCCCCTGAACCAAACTTCACCAACCTGGGATGTATTATCTGGAGAGTCTTTTATTGATACCACCTAGGTATTGTGAAGTTTGGTCCAGAGGGTCCAAAGCTATGGACTCCCAAAGGGGGTGCCCCATCCCCCATTGTTTCCAATGAGAGCTAATAGGAGATGGGGACTACACCTTTGAGGGTCCATAACTTTGGACCCCCTGAACCAAACTTCACCAAACCTGGCTGGGATCATTAGGAGAGTTTCCTAAAGATACCCCAAAAGTTTGGTGCTTATAGCTTAACAATTGCACCCCTGGCAGCAGGCACCCTCCAAATTTCCCCAGATTCTCCTTTTAAACCCACTCCCTTCGGCATGGATTTAAAAAGAGAATCTGAGGTCCTCAGTTTAGAAGAAGAAGAAGAGTTTGGATTTATATCCCCCCTTCTCTCCTGTAGGAGACTCAAAGGAGTTTACAATCTCCTTGCCCTTCCTCCCTCACAACAAACACCCTGTGAGGTGGGTGGGGCTGAGAGAGCTTTGAGAAGCTGTGACTAGCTCAAGGTCACCCAGCTGGCGTGTGTGGGAGTGCACAGGTTAATTTGAATTCCCCAGATAAGCCTCCACAGCTCAAGTGGCAGAACGGGGAATCAAACCCGTTTCCTCCAGATTAGAATGCACCTGCTCTTAACTACTACGCCACGTTGAAAGTGATGCTGTTTCAGGGTGGGGGATAATCCACCCCCAAAGAGCATCACTTTCAATGTTGTTTAACTAGGGACCCCAGATTCTTCCTTTAAGGTGGATTTAAAAGGAGAATTTGGTTTAAACACCATTGAAAGTGATGCTGTTTGGGGGTGGATTCCAGCATCACAGCGGCTGCCCCCCCCCCCCGCAAAACTCAGATTTTGCACCGGGTTCCATTTTCCCTCTATGCCTCTGCCCAGAGGGGAGGGCAGAAGGAACTGCCAGCTGCTGGCTGGGAGCCCAGCTTGTGGGGGGCGGGGGAGGGCAGGACGGGAGAGGGCAAGGGACTCTGCCGTCCCTGGCCTCGGAGAGCTGCTTTTATAAGCGCTAGGCCAGGGGTGGGGCTTTAGGAGGTGTGGCCATGCCCTAGGGGCGGGTGGGGGTGTGGCCCCACCCTCGAACCCCCCCTAAAAAATTTATACCTACGTCCCTGTCTCAGATGTCTCCTCTCCAAACTAAAGAGTCCCAAACACTGCAGCCTCTTCTCATAAGGAAGGTGCTCCAATCCCTCAATCATCCTCGTTGCCCTTCTCTGCACTTTTTCTATCTTTTCGATATCCTTTTTGAGATGTGGCAACCAGAACTGAACACAGTACTCCAAGTGCAGTCACACCACGGCTTTATATAAGGGCATGACAATCTTTGCAGTTTTAGTATCAACTCCTTTCCTAATTATCCCCAGCATAGAGTTTGCCTTTTTCACAGCTGCCATGCATTGAGTTGACATTCCCATGGAACTATAACTACTATCAACTAAGATGCCCAAATCTCTTTCCTGGTCTGTGACTGATAGCACTGACCCTTGTAGTGTGTATGTGAAGTTTGGATTTTTTGCCCCTATGTGCATCACTTTACATTTTAGCTCAGGAGGTGGGACCCCAGCGCCAATATAAATGCCATTTGAGCTAGTGTAGGGAGCATTTGTGCTAGCTCAGAGGCACTTACTCCAGTGTTGGGGAACCATGCAGCAGCATGACACTTGGGCACCAGCACCTTCTTGGGTCCTGTGCTCTTCCAGCACAGAAGCCTAAGAAGCCCCAAAGAAGGCATGCCAAGGGATGGGGTGGTTTTAGTCGGCTTCCTGAGCCGTTTTGGCTCAGGAATACCTCCATTTGCTGGTACAGGCTTACATCGGCAAAATCAGTGTTGCAGACTGTTGAGCTGCACAGGCTTCTTTCATGGGGGAAGGGGCAGCATTGCTTTCAGTTGCTGCCCATGGTGCAGCAAGCCTCTTTGGAGGCAGTGTGTTCCCAGCCACAATGCAACTACCCTTCACTCAGGATTGCACTGCCAGTAATGCAAGATTGCACCATGGAGAAACAGCTTTTAACTAGGGATGCCAACTTCCTGTTTGGGGTCAGGGGATCTTTCACTGCAGCTTAGTTGGACAGCAGGAGGAAATGCTCAGCTGGAATTGGAAGGGGGTCTGGTTAGCATTGCTTGATGACATTGCTTCAGATGTGACCTGGGAGTGATGTCATTGCCTTGGGGATGCCAGCCCTCCCTCAAGTTTCCTTCCTTCCTTCCTTCCTTCCTTCCTTCCTTCCTTCCTTCCTTCCTTCCTTCCTTCCTTCCTTCCTTCCTTCCTTCCTTCCTTCCTTCCTTCCTTCCTTCCTTCCTTCCACTAAATTTCCCAGCTAGGAAATTCCTGAAGATTGGGATGCAGCACCTGGTTAGGGTGCAGTTAGGAAGGGAGCTGAGCATGAATGTGAAGCCATAGCATCTGTTCTCTGAAGCTGCCATTTTCTCCTGGGCAATTAATCTCTCTAATCTGTAGATCAGTTGTAACTGGGGAGAACTCCAGGCCTCACCTCGAATTTGTTAACTCTGACTAACAGGGGTGGCTGCTTAAAGGAACAGCAAAGCCTGGAGCTAAAACTCTTCCATCATTACTGCCAAAATTCACTACTTTCAATCTGCTTTTACCTCCACTGTGGGAAGGATTGTTTCTTCTCCCATTAAAAATAAAGGAAATGATGATGAACTACTTTGATTTATTTTAGGTCAAAGTGTGGCCCACTTGTTAGTCTCAGTCTGACAAACCATGTTTAGACTCTAGGAGGTGCTGTACACAGAGAATGTAATCTGAATCTACATATTTTATATTCATATTTCAGTGCAAGTGTCATATCTATGGAAGTATTTTAATGACAAACGACGGAGAAAAAAGAGGAGGCCATTCTATAAACAAGGATTTTAGCATGTTTGGTTTTTAGTTAAAGTATTCTGTCGCTCATTTCCAATTTTTCTACCAATAAGAAATCAAAACATTTAAGTTCTGGCTGCAACTCCTAGAGGGCAGAGCACTTTTCATTTTTAGTCCTTAAGGCCCCCGGGTCTGTGTTTCAGTCTGCTGAGACACCTACAAAAGTGTGAACACAATGTCTCTATGTTAATTTATAAGCAAAGTCCAATTAATTCTCTTTTAATGATAAAAACCTCTCACTATTCCCTAAAGCCATACATATCTCTTTAAGATCACCATGCTTGCCTTATTCCCTCTTTGTTTTAATTAGCTATTCATTGATATTTATTCAGCAGACATTTGACAATTAAGTAGAGCAAAATAAACAATAGGACAGAGAGGTTTGCTCAGAAATCATGCTTCAAGAGTAAAGAACGAAGTAGCTGCACTGGCGTGGTAGGAGGCAGCAGGAAATAGGCTGCTGGGGGGCCCAACCCCCCACTCTTATAATGAAGGGCACGAAACATTAACAAAGTTACTGTGATATTTAATGCAAGATTAGACATTATATACAGAGGGTGCTCCAGTCTAGCAAGGATGATTTTACATGTGTGCATAGGTTTCATGTCTTTCTGAGCTAGAAACTGTGTACAAGGCAGGATACTATTTGTAGGAAAATCCCACAGCAGTATCTGAAGAGTTTAGGGCCAGCCTGGAGTTTAGGGATCAGCCTTAATGCAGATATTCATGCGCACAAGAGTGTGCTACGTGCATGCTAGTATATGCAAGGATCTCTCCTCTTCCTGCCAAACATTTGATGAAACCGTCTCTTTGGTTTCTGAGGGATGGAATTAACGTGGCTATTTTATGTGTGCTCACTTTCTGCTTACAAAGATATTTAGATTGGGCCCAGACTCTTTGAGCACCTGGACTGCTGACATTATGTAAGAGTTCATCTTTGGTCCAATCCAGATCTTGTCATGATTTTGAAACTATATAAAACCATGCAAAAATGGGGTGAGGGCAGACACTTCAAGTAGTCTTTCAAATATCACCTCCAACTTTTTGAAAAAGCATTTGCCTGCTTCAGTCTCAAGTGACTCATTCATCTCTGTTTTTGCACTTTCTGTAAAATGCAAAGGTGCCCTTGGGTGGTTTCCCATGGTAGGAGGAAGCAACGAGAGCTGATATGCCAGTGACTCATGCATCCACTTTTCATGCTTCTGATGCAATATACGAAGAGCAAAGACAAATGACATCTTCAGCTGGAGGCAGCTCAGCAGTTCCATTTTGGGGTTTATGGTGGGTGAAGAGAAGGAATGTGAATTGTCCTTTTTCCTATTACACAAGAAGTGCAAACAGTAAGCATATCCAAATATTGAAAAGAAGCAGTGATCACAAATATACTTAGATCTAGTGTTACTATTATTGATACTAATACTAGCCTAATATTCTTTCAGAGTGACACCTGGGTTCAAATCCCCAATCAGTGCAAAATCAGATATTCAGATATTCTGTGTTCAGAGTTTCCAGCAATTTTAAAAACAATTTTCAGCCATGTAAGTCCTGTGGATGAAGGTCATTGGAAGGAAAGGTGCAATTTTCCTGATCTGAAACAGACAAGGAGAATAAAACGTTTAGTCCAGCAGGGAAAATAGCAGCTCCTTGGGGGTAAGGTCCAGTCAGGAAAATTGCTCAATTCACCTTTTCCTGTGTACCATGAACCCCTTCTGAGTTGAGATCCCTGTACACCTAAACATTTGAAAAAATGCCAGGGATCTGAACTCAGAACTGTTGGAGCATGCCTGATTTGAATATTAGCCAGGAAGTTCACGAGATTTGCTTGTGCCAATCACTCTCATTCAGCCTAACTTACCTTATAACGTTGTTGTCAGGATATTGTAGAGAAGGGAAGAAATTTGTAAGCTTCCCTGAGCTCCTTGGAGGAAGGCAAAATAAAAATGTGATAGAATTAAACACATTACTTTTAAGGTCATTCTTTCTTTGCTTTTGTGGCTTTACACACACTCTGTTACACTTCACTGTTTTACTATAAGTATTCTCTCCATACTATAAGCCTTCTCTCCATTAGGACATGATATTATGACCCTTTGAACAGTGTGGTCTTTGAACTGTAGTCCCTCATGGTTATCACAAGTATATTACCTAGATGCCACTATCCTCTTCATATTTTATTTATTTTCTGACTATATGTTAATAAGCAGAACAAAGGTACCTAGTAACTATTTTAGTTCTGAGATTCATTTTTAACCAAAATGCCTTTACATTTAATGAAACCACCAAAAGAGTGAGTGTGTGTGTGTGTGTTTGTGTGGGAGTTCCAACTCAATTTTTGCAATTCCAGCAGTACTGTTTTGGTAGTGTTTGTAATAAATAATACTTACTGCTGCAACAGTAAAATCAATATAAAATATGAGGAGCATAAGACTGCTTACAAGACAAGCTACAAACCTCAATAGATTGTGCACTGTGTATATTTCTATTATTCTACGCACAGAAATTGACACAGCTTGAGAGCTTCTTCCATACAGATCTAACTAAAAAGTCATTATGGACCTCATAGTTCTGGTGATCAAAAGTGTTGTCAAGTTGCAATCGAATTATGGTGACAGAATTTTCAAGGCAACAAAGTTAGTTAGTTTGCCATTCCCTGCCTCCAGTAGCAATCCTGGACTTACTTTTGGTATTCCATCCAAGTACTAGCTAGGAATGATCCTGCTCAGCTAGTCTTGACTATTCAGATAGGGGCCACATCATACTAAATGGAAATTTATTTATTTATTTATTTATTTATTTATTTATTTATTTATTTATTTATTTATTTATTTATTTATTTATTTCCTTAAGCTTTTATACCGCCTCATCCCCGAGGGGCTCTGGGCGGTGTACAACATAGGAATAACAATGTAGGATAATTAAAACATTTTAAAAGCAGCAATAAACCCATAAAACTATTTCTAATAGATATACCATAAACCCAATAAAGTAAATGGCGTTCAACAGTCTAAAAGCTCAACAGTTTAAAAGCTCCCTCCCCTCCCATAAAGGGGAGGCGTGGCGTCCAGCATTCTGATTATAAGTTCCCTCCCCCCCCCAAAAAAGGGAGGAATGGAGAGTCTCAATAGATGGCAGTTGGCCCAGATGTCAAGGGCCAAAGAAGGGGGGCACCATCAGCGGCTGGATCCTCTGAAGGCCCGGTGGAACAGCTCTGTCTTACAGGCCCTGCGGAACTCACTAAGGTCCCGTAGGGCCCGGACAGTTGGAGGAAGAGCGTTCCACCAGGCCGGGGCCAGAGCTGTAAAGGCCCTGGCCCGTGTGGAGGCCAGCCGCATCGCCGAGGGGCTAGGGACCACCAGTAAATTGGCCTCAACTGATCGAAGAGGCCGTGTAGGGACGTATGGGGTGATGCGGTCCCAAAGATACGATGGTCCCAGGCCGCGTAAGGCCTTAAAGGTCAACACCAGCACCTTGAAGATGATCCGGAACTCTACTGGGAGCCAGTGCAGCTGACGCAATATGGGCTGGATATGTGCCCAGGTGGCGCTACCTACAAGCAAACGCGCCGCTGCATGCTGAACCAGTTTTAGTCTCCGGATCAAACGCAAGGGAAGGCCTGCGTAGAGCGAGTTACAATAGTCTAGTCTGGAGATGACTGTTGCGTGGATCACAGTGGCTAGGTCCGCTTGGGAGAGGAAGAGAGCCAGCCACCGGGCCTGGCGGAGATGGAAAAAAGCAGCCCGGGTTGTATGGGCCACCTGGGTCTCCATTGAAAGAGACAAATCCAGGTGGACCCCCAGGCTGCGGACAGAGGGGGTCGGCGCCAATGTGACCCCCTCCCACACCGGTGGCTGGAAGGTCCCCCCCCTCACGGCTGAGCCAGAGGATCTCCGTCTTCGATGGATTCAGTTTTAACCTGCTCTGATGCAACCAACCAGCGACCGCCTCCAAACAGTGCTGTAGAGCCACAGGGGCGGCGGTTGCTCCCCCCCTCCATCAACAGATTGAGCTGTGTGTCATCTGCGTACTGATGACAAATCAGCCCAAAACTCCGTACCAGCTGAGCAAGGGGTCGCATATAGATATTAAATAGCAGTGGGGATAGTAATGCCCCCTGGGGTACACCGCATTGAAGTGGGCACTTCCGGGAGGCTTGATCCCCGCACCTCACTTGCTGACTCCGGCCCCGGAGAAACGAGACAATCCATTGAAGGACAGTGCCCCGGACTCCGGAGGCGGCCAGGCGGTGGGTCAAAAGGTCATGGTCGACCACATCAAACGCTGCGGAGAGATCTAACAACACCAGCAGCGCCGATCTGCCTTGGTCAAGCTGAATAAGGAGTGTGTCTGTGATAGCGACGAGAACAGTCTCCGTCCCATGCCCAGCACGGAAGCCAGACTGGAAGGGGTCGAAAGCCGATGCATCATCCAGAAAACCTTGAAGCTGCTCCAACACCACTCTCTCAATTACCTTCCCCAGAAACGAAAGATTCGAGACAGGCGGTAATTGGCCAGATCTCTCGGATCTAACGATGGTCTTTTTAAGAGTGGGTGGACCACTGCCTCCTTCAACCCATCCGGGAAGGCTCCTTGCTTAAGGGAGCCATTGATTATACTCAACAGATGGGGTCGTAGCTCCGCCCGGCTAGTTTTCACAAGCCAGGATGGGCACGGATCCAGAGGACAGGTAGTAGGTCTAACAGCAGCTAAGGCTCTGTCGACAGCGGTTTCAGAGAGCAGGGAAAACTGGGGCAAACAAGGGCCCGATGACAGCAAGGGAGTCTCCAGTTCACTAATTGTAGCTAATGTGGATGGAAGGTCGTGGCGGAGCGACGTGATCTTATCCGCAAAAAAGCTCATGAATGCCTCACAGCTAATACCCAATTGAGGATTTGAAGATCTCTCCGATAAGGAGGTCAACGACCGAATAATGCGGAACAATTGTGCTGGGCGAGAGCTAGCGGATGCGAGGGAGGAGGAGAAGAAAACCCTCTTCGCTTCCTTCGTCGCCATCTCATAGGCTTTCATAAGCGTCCTATAAGATGTTCGTGCGGCTTCGTCACGAAATTTCCTCCATACTCGCTCTAGACGTCTAAGCCCCTGTTTCATACGGCGCAGCTCCTCCGTATACCAGGGAGAGCGTCGAGAGCGGGGGCGTAGAGGACGCCGGGGAGCAACAGCATTGATGGTGTCGGAGAGCCGGGAATTCCAGTCCTCCACCTGCTCATCGAGCGTGCCGGCAGGTTCAGGGTCCTGCAGGGCATTCAGGAAACCAGGTGGATCCATGAGTCTCCGCGGGCGGGCGTAAATCAGCCCGTCGCCTAGACAGGGGTGATGTGGCAGGTCCACCCAGACCTTCAGGGCATAATGGTTGGACCATGGCACTCTATCGATAGAGGATACGACCAAATTTATCCCCGACCCGAAGACCAAGTCCAGCGTGTGCCCGGCCTCATGAGTGGGGCCAGAGTTTATTAAGGAGAGGCCTAGCATTGCCATGGATGACACTAGGTCCACGGCTGCCATACATGAGGCAGCATCGACATGGATGTTGAAGTCACCCAGAACAACAAGTCTGGGGAACCGCAACGCCCAGTCCGATACCACCTCCAGCAGCCGTGGCAGGCTGCTTCCTGGTGCGCTAGGCGACCGGTACACCAGGAGAACAGCCAACCTCTCCGAGGCCAACCACTCTAGGCCGACACATTCTATGCCGGTGACCTCCGGAACGGGGACTGCCCTAAAGGGAATTCACTCTTTTGATGGTTTCATTAAATAAAGATATGTAACCCCTTGAGTCCCCAAGGTCCAGGTTCTAAGGTCTACAGTAATTCTAACAAACTCAAAACATAAATCCAATTTATTAAACTACATCGGAAAGCACTTGTGAAAACATTCCGAAAGACATTAACACTAGTT
This sequence comes from Sphaerodactylus townsendi, assembly GCF_021028975.2. NCBI lineage: Eukaryota > Metazoa > Chordata > Lepidosauria > Squamata > Sphaerodactylidae > Sphaerodactylus > Sphaerodactylus townsendi. The sequence continues at coordinate 121,054,914 of NC_059425.1, read as the reverse complement.
CATTAACTACTATCCTATATCAGAGTTCTCAGTCTTGCAGACAGCACAGTGGGTTCTTCCTGAGACCAAGTCTGGAGTAGAATCCCCCCAAATATCCTCCTTGCCACAGCAGGAAACCTTCCTGGAAAGACACCAGATGAGCTTGGTAGTTGCCCGAGGAGCAGGTCCCCTTTCCTCCAGGCAAGACAAGATGTGGCAGCTCTGTATTAGGGTGCTTCAGTGCAGCTCTTAAAGAGTTCAGCTATGGCAAGTCCTGTTCCTTCCTCTCTCCAGCCCCTGCTGCTTTGAAGGATTGTTCAGCTCTTTCCAGATACTGCAGGTCTCAGGGAAGATAGAGAAGTTCTTCCAACTAACAAATTCAACTTTCTGGTCTGTCCTTTTTTTTACCTCCAAAGCTTGTAAAACCGCTTTGTCCTTCAGGGAAGACTGCCTTCAGTCCTTGTCAGTCTACAACTTCTTGCTCTTTTAGCTACCCCAGTCCTGCTGTAGACCACCTTTTACTGTTATGGTGGTCATTTCAACAGTATATCCATGACCCTTTACTAAATTTGCAAAGTACCACAAACCTATACACATATCAGCTATCTGCTGGTTTGTTCTGGGCCAAAGTCTAGCAAAATACCTGTGATCTACTAATCAAACCTAGGCCTAAAACTGTGCTTTTCAGTACTGACTACAGACAGAAGTGTCTCCTCACAGAGCAGATCTAACATAAAGGTGAAGATAAGGAATATAAGATAATTCTGTGCTAATTGTGGGGCCATTCTCCTTCTATGCAATCAACATAGCAAGAATGAAGCTATGCAAAAACATTAACAAAATGAGCCAAACCCTAGCCTGAACAGAATGTCAATATGCACTCCTACCTTCTCTCTATTTTGGCATGTTCTATTCAGGATTTCTAAAGAAGCACTGAACTTGTTCATTTCTACCCCACCAAATGTTTCAAGGAGCCCAAATTCAAAATGCAAGCCTCCAGAATTTCATCCTAGCTCCTGGGTAATTCATTAGTACTTGCATGAATAAAGGATGAATAAGGGTTCTGCTCGAGGTAATTACATATAGAGCCACTTGGGACCTTTTACCCCTGGAAACAACTTTGGTCAAGAATAACATTGCTAGGAAGAATCCATTGAGATCCTCTCTCCTTCACATCATCCCATTATAAAATAAAGCAACAGAGTTCATGTAAAAAAAATACTTCACTCAGAATTTAAATGCTACAGGTTAAGGAAACTTTATCAGTAACACTCTGAAACAGTTAACACATGTGTGCTATTATATTCCAATTAAAGATACATATACCCTGCAGCACTAAATTCCCTGTATGTTTATTAGACACCATAATTTTAATTGCTTTCTAATGGGACCATGGCAATGCTGTGACATTGTAGCATTACAAAAAGATTCTATAATTATTCTAGAAAGACAGTGTCTCCTGTGCCACAACAGAGAAGATGAAAGCTTCCTTTTCCAGTCAAAGGGGTTGGAATTTAGCACTCATTTAATTATCAATAGAGATTCCATCTGCTTGAGGTGTTTTCCAAACAATTATTTGAACAATGGTATATCTTTGTTCCAATATCTTTGTTTCTTCACAGAGAATGTAAGAACAGTAGATTTTGAAGACCTGTATTTGGGATCAGTTGTATCTATTACCCCCTTTCTTTAGGTTACCTTAAACCAGGGGTCTTCAAAGTATGGCCCTCCAGATGTGAATGGACTACATGGCCAAGTGGCAGGGTTGATGGGAATTGTAGTTCATGAATATCGGGAGGGGGGCATAGTTTGAAGACCCCTGCCTTAAACTTTCAAACTTGTGACTCACAAAGCTGAACACAAGTTTTTAGCTATGTGTTTGGTCTACAAGAGGCTCAGTAAACATTAGTTTCCTTACCTCTTGCAGGGGTGAGGGTGGAAGCATTTGTGGGCTCATATTTCATTTGACTTTGCACTTCATAAGTAGTTTAGATGTCAGGTACCCTAATGAAGAAGATATAAAGAATTGTCATAGTAAGTAGACTAATAGCCCACCCAGACCAGTAGTGTCAATTCCCATTGCTAATGCTTGCGTAGTGTCTCAAGCAGCAGCATTTCTCAGCTGATCTACTTCACAATGGGATTAGGGGCTTTAAATAGGAAAAGCAGGTGCCACAAAGCTATGTTTTCATCCCTCAATTATAATTCCTCAATTACAACTTTAAGACAGCTAAAAACTGGTGGGAACATTGTCCAGAGAAAGTCACAGAAAATTAGAAGGTCAAGATCTTGTGGGACTTTTGAATCCAAATGGACAAAATGTTGGCATATAATACATCAGATATTACAGTGATCGAGGACAAGAAAATAACCCCCACCTTTCAGTTGTCAACATGGAAATACCTGGTGACAGCAGGGTCATTGAAAAAGAACATGAGAAGATCACTAAATACCATGATTATAAAATTGAGATATAGTGACTATGGCACAAACCAGCTGAAGTCCTCCCAGTGGTGATTGGCACCCTGGGCGCCATTCTAAAAGCACTAGAGCAGCATTTGAAAGATCTTCAAATTGACAAAATCGACATCAGTCAACTTCAGAAGGCAGCCTTGCTGGGATTCGCACAAATACTACACCAATACATTACAATGCCCTAGGATTCTGGGTGAGGCTCGAATTGTAATGAAACGTGAATCACCAACTAAAGAACTGGCAGCTGTGACATTGAACAACCACCACCACCACTGTTTGGATTTATACCTACCTTTCTCACCTGTAAGGAGTCTCAAATTGGCTTACAAAATCCTTTCCTTCCTCTTCCTGCAACAGATACCTTGTAAGGTAGGTGAGTCTGAGAGTACTGTGAGAATTGTGATTAGTCTAAAGTCTTCATGTGTAGGAGTAGGGAGACAAATTGATAAAGAGTCAGCAGCTCATGTGGAAGAATCCGGAATCAAAAGTAGTTCTCCAGATTAGAGTCCATCTGCTCTAAATCGCTATACCACAGAAGTCGTAATATTCCACTGGTAATGCTTCCAGGGTTTGGATATGCTCTCAGTTTCACATTCGCTAACTCATAGTAACAGAATAATACCAGACTTTCCTATCAAATAAGGTTTTAATGTCCCATCCTCTAGAACTGTGGCAGGTGCGAACATCCCAAAGCCTTGTTCAAAAAGCATACTAGAATGTTAAAGATGGCTTCACTAATTTACAAGTGATGGCATTTGGTCAATTATCTCTTGACAAGTTCATCAAAAAATGAAGTTGATATATAACAGGAATACAGTGAAAATTTATGCACCTTTAAAGTGGTAGTAAAAGTCTGAAAAGAATCCTGTCTTTTATTTACCCTGATTTAACAAAATATTTCATTTAAAAAGAAATAGTTTCAACAAATTTAAAATATTCTATAGAAAGCACAGGTGCTATGCAATGAGAATATCCTACTTACATTATGAGACAATGTTTTGGAATCATTTACTTTAAAAGAAAATTAGTTAGGGAGGAATTTTAAGCTTTTTTACTAAAAAGAAATAGGGAAAAGGAAAGTAATAAAAACAGCAAGTAAATAATACCAACTTACAGAGGCCATTTCACAGAGACACTTTATATATCTTTCCTGCAATGGCTCAACTTTCCAATTTTTTCAATGTAAGTAGAGATAAGGAAAACATATGTATTACACAAAATATAAAACTACCCAACAGTTCTAGCTTTTGTGCAAAATGCAAACAAATATAGGAAAAATACATCCCTTTATTTTAAGTGTTTTAGGAGAAATTATTGAATTTTTTAAAAGGAGCTTTTCCAAGTGGACCCATAGTACTATGTCTGTGTCATAGCTATAGCTGAATGATGAAGTGAATATATACATGAATGTAGTATTCAAATGTTTGGGCTATGCATTTCTATCAGTTGGGCATTAATAGTGCTGACTAGCTCTTCAGGAGGAGAAAGTGGGTTTAAATTTGTTCTTGGCTCTGGCAGATGGCTGCCTTATAGAAAATGTAGTTAAACTTGTTAAACTTGATGTCCATAATAATGTTACTACACTGATGAACTTTTTCTTGGATTTCTGACATTCCAGTGGATCTTACTGATGCTTCTGCAAGCACACTACCATTTACTGCTTCTTGTAAAACAGTTTAATCATAAAAAAACACAGCAGAAAAGCTTGTAAACCACGATACCTGTCCAGGATTCAATCTAGGAGAGGTATGAAAATGTTCACTCTTGTTCTAAAAAGTTAGTTATTCCAGAATGAGTTTAATTTAGCATGAGCCTTATTGTATAGTTAAGTGTTAGAACAAAATACTGTTTAGTGTGGAAGGAAGGTAACCCCTGCCCTATTGGCAGTTGGAGTTCTATCCCAGTTTACTTTAATCAAAGAGAAAAATCTTTCAAAGTCAAATAACACTCTAATTGTGTATCTTAGAATTAGATTGTTTCTTGATTTTGAAAGGTTTTTCTCTTTGCTTTGATCAAAGTAAAGTGGGATAGAGCTCCAGGTGCCAATATGGCCAATACAGTAAGACTAATGCTAAATGAAATTAATTCTAGAATAAATAACTTTTTAGAACAAGAGTGAAAATCTTCACATCTCTCCTAAATTGAATCCTGGACAGGTATTGTGGTTTCCAAGCTTTTCTGCTGTGTTTCTTTGTGATTTAACTGCTTTGCAAAGGGAGGAAACTTGTCAGCCGCTTTTGTTTGTAGACCTCTACAATTCATGTTACTTAAAACCATAATTAACCCTAAATGGTCTGGGGCTGTTACAACTAAAGGACTGCCTCTCCTGTTATAACTCTCCACTGTGTCTCCATTCTCCTGCATATGGCCTTTGGGGGAGCTTGGCATTCTGTTCACACATTTTTAATTACGGTTTTCTTCTTATTATGGTACTATTGTACTCTAAGTCCCATTCTGAGAGAGGAATGGGATAAAAATTGAATCCAATAATAATAATAAAATAATTCCTTTTGTCAGCTTCATAACAGTGACCAGTGACGTTCAAAAGCCAAATGGCCAAGGATATGCACACTCCCCTGTTAGAAACCTCACTCAGCTGTGATTTAAATGAAAGAACAAATCCAAATGTAAAATGCTCTCTTTTAATTACTAAATTAAGACAGTTAAACATTTTCAAAATGTAATCTTGCAAATAAACAACAACAAAATCTAATTAAAGACTTTAAAATTATTTTAAAAATTAAGAGAAATAGAAAGAAGGGAAAGTTTTGTTTCTTTTGGTTAAAAGTAAGTAATTCAAGGCTGGTACAAACAGACAACTAAAAAAAATAACACTTGTGTACATCCCTCCACTTCCTCCCTCCCATTTGCCATGAGAGAAGCGAGTGCATAGTAATTCAACTGGAGAACTTGCCAACATATTGAAAGTGATTTCCATTAGCAATACAGGACATCTAGAACACCCATTTTATGATGGGAAATGGTACATGCAAAAGCTTATCGCTGATGCTTGATGAATAGATTGGCAGATGGGCATGACTAAAATGCTATGAGGTTGAGACTATTTGCATGTGGTTGCAATGTTTATTAATTTTTTTTTAAAAAACCTGAAAACTTTCAGCATACATATTTTGATACAAGAAAGTAACTGCAATTTCAACCTTCCAGTCCAAATGGGTCATTGTGTGTTTCCTTGCATTAATGAGTTTGTTTTAATCTTGATCACAAAATCAAATCACGCAGTTGTCAAATGTTGTTGGAAATTCTGCACATAATTTCTGAAAGATCAAAAGTTACGACAACCTACAGGTATATAGTCAAATCAAAAAGTGCAATCCAATTTTAAAAAGTCATGCTTGGCAAAAGTCAAAAATGCACTGGCTTTCAGAATCTTACCAGTGTTCCAGGTCTACAGTAAAATCAGTCCCTCCCCTCCCCTCCCCCCCAGGTGCTTTGCAGCATGGCTAATCAGTTTTTGAAACATTTCCTCTGCAATAGCACCCACTGACTAGTATATACAAGTATGAATATTTTTACATACATTTTATATATAAAAAGCAACCAACAAAACAAAAAACAAATGAAAAACAAAAAACCCAGGACACTGGTCCTGATTTTATTTGTTAAAACATGAAAAAATGTAGAGAAAGAGAGGCCACTTTTGGAAAATAATACTTTTAGGTGAATCAGGAAAAGACTAGTCAAAAACACATCGTTTTGCATTATTTTTTTTTAAAAAAGGAAAGCACTAGTATCAGTTATTGGCACTGAATTACTATTTACACTGAACAATGTTTTTGCAGTGTACATAACAACAAAACAATGTAAGTTCGTAGTCTTTGATTAAGAACATAACCAAATGTTCACTTTCTGTTCATAGAAGACATTCAGATCTTTTGGGCAGGTAGTTAGAAGATCTCGTTTTCAGGATCCAGCACATCCTGGGACTTTAAGATGCTGCTCCTGGGAGCAGTCAGTCACTATGTGTCAACAGTGAGTGCGATACCTGATAGTGGAAGTCTGCACAAAGCAAAAATTTACAGGTTGTCACCTGGCTGGTACTGTGGTTCAGTTGCAGTAAAGTAGTCTTCAAGGAAACCCTGCAAGTACTCAAAAGTTGGGCGTTCCTCTGGGTCTTTTTTCCAGCAGTGAATCATGAGCTCATGCAGGGAGATGGGACAATCCTGAGGGCATGGCATCCTATAACCTCGTTCTACTTGCTCCAGGACTTCACGGTTATTCATACCTACAAGAGATACCAATAATATATAAATATTTGATGTATACTTTCCAACTTTTGCGACAGATGTTAGAATACTGCACAAGTGTGTGTTTTACGATTCATAAACAAGCTACATACTATGGGACTGCTACCAAGTACTCGACTATTGTAACACATGTAAAGTTCAGCAATCATAGACTCCTATACTGTGCCCCACCAAAAGATCTAAGTAAAATTGTAAGTTCATCTGCCACTTCTTGGACATTCTTTGTGGTAGAATGTTCTGTGGAGGTCTTGTTCTGCTCCCCAGGTGGTTATTTAGGTGCCCTGCACCCGGCCAAAGCAGAATGTAAGACTCACTGACTCAGTTAACAGTTCAATACTTAAAGCTTTAATTGTAACAATGTTGACAGACCCTGACTCCTCCCGGGTCTAACTAAATAAAGGTTACTTTGTTGCAGAAACTTTCTGGAGTCTGGAATTTATTGTAAATACTGTGAGACTATAACATCTATAACTGTTTAACTTAAATACTGTGAATCTATAACATCTTTGACTGTCTAACTTGTTGCTGTCACCCAGCTTCCGTTGGCACCTAACTGTTGCAGTCACCCAGCTTCCGTTGGCCCCTAACTGCCAAAACAGACAGGTTGCTGGGTAATAACTGCCGTAGAACACCAGCCCTAGGGCTTCTTAAAGGGACAGAACTAAATTCGGTTCCCTCCCACTGAATACTGTACAAAACATAGCTAAACCCATACTAACTGTGGGGAAACTAAAGGGGAAATAAACAAAGGCTCTGTGGGGGCATGACACTCCCGCCTAAAACTTCCTCTGGAAGTTTTACCTTTATCAACTTCCATTAACTATACTTAACTATTCTTACTGTACTACTCTTAATAACTATCTATCCCTAATACATAATATCAACTATGCTAACTGTAAACTTCTATGCTACCTATAACTATAAACTTCTAACAATCTTGATTGCAGAATTCAAACTGCTTGTGGTTCACTGAAGTTCAACGTTCAGGAACTCTGAATAAAGAAGAATCTCCATCTTCATTCTTAAAATCAGGGTTGAAGTCATTAAGTAGCAGAAAATGGACGTTTTCCACAATACATTTATCCACCGCTACAAAGAGAGGAGTCTCTCCTTTCATGTTTGTCTGTTGCCACACTGTGGGGTCTGAAGCTTTCAGAGTTATTTCTAGAATATGTTTGTTGGAGTTGAGCTGCCGCGATCATGTAAAGGAAGCTGCAGCCATCTCCGACTCTTGCTCCCTGGAAAGCTAGAACTGTGGTCTCTATCGATTTCAGCAGAAAGTCTCCTTTCTTCACCTGTTGCTTTAGTTGGTTCTTTATTTTTAATCCTTCACGCGACTCTTGTAGCGGGTCCCCTCCTGGAACTACTTCCTACCACAAGGTCCAATGGCCCAGAACCTCCGTGGAGATCTCTTTTTTCTTTAGCAGCGTGCTGGATCCTCTGATTGTTGACTTGCTTGCAACCACCAATGCAACTTCTACTAGATAAAACCACACATAATGTTGCTAAAGAAAGTTCTGCCTTTTCTTTTCTCTGATCCCTCCTCCATCTTTGTTCCTCTTGATATCATTCAAGGCTTCTGATGTATTCATACAGCTTCTAGGAGGGAAATCATATCTCCCTAGCCCCATTGACCTTTCCATAAAGGTTACCTCGTTGTTGTAAAGGTCTCCTTACAATCCTTAATATTTCTTCTTCTTGTACAAGCTGCATTTTCCAAGATTGATAACATTAATAGCCATAGGAGGTCTTGCCAATTTTAGAGCAATTTTTGAGCTTTCGCAATTACATTCACCTTGATCTCTTGCAAAAGAGATGCCCCACACATTTTGGTAGTGGGCTTTTTATTTCTAGCACTTGCTTTTGTGAAGAATAGGAGCTTGTTGGCTTCTGGAGTGGAGAGTTTCTTCTCTTTCTTGCATTGCCGGTGCTCCTAGCTAAAAGAAGACTTCTCAACTCTCCTGTATGCCCAGCTTCTTTTAGGGCTTATAGGAACCAATCTCTCTCTTCTGCCAGTGCTCCTAGCAAAGAAGACTTCCCAAACTCTTCCTATGCGCCTTGCAGGCTTCTTTTAGGCTTCTATAGGAACTAAATCTCTTTCTTCTGCCAGTGCTCCTAGCAAAGAAGACTTCAACTTTCCTATGCGCCCAGCTTCTTTTTTAGGGCTTATAGGAACCAATCTCTTACTGTTATGTAAAGTGCAGACTTCTCTTTGTTCCTTTTACTGCAAAGGCTGTCCCCTTTTGCCTTGCTTCTCACCGTAACTCGAAATCCTCTTCAATCTCGCCTTCCTTTGGAAACTGGAAACATTCGGGTTAGACTGTTCTAGCTCCCCAGGTGGTTATTTAGGTGCCTGCACCCGGCCAAAGCAGAATGCCGTAAGACTCCACTGACTCAGTTAACAGTTCACATACTTAAAGCTTCTTTTAATTGTATAATAATGTTGACAAGGTGACCCTGACTCCTCCCGGGTCTAACTAAATAAAGGTTACTTTGTTGCAGTGAAACTTTCTGGAGTCTGGAATTCTATTGTAAAATAATACTTTCGTGAGACTATAACATACTTATAACCAAGTTTAACTTTTAAATACTGTGAATCTATAACATCTTTTGGACTGTCTAACTTGTTGCTGTCACCCAGCTTCCGCTGGCACCTAATCCGTTGCAGCTCACCCAGCTTCCGTTGGGTCCCCTAACTGCCAAAACAGACAGGTTGCTGGGTAATAACTGCCGTAGAACACCAGCCCTAGGGCTTCTTAAAGGGACAGAACTAAATTCGGTTCCCTCCCACTGAATACTGTACAAAACATAGCTAAACCCATACTAACTGTGGGGAAACTAAAGGGGAAATAAACAAAGGCTCTGTGGGGGCATGACAGGTCTTAGTGCTTGCCTTGTACTGTTTTGCCCACTGTTTTGCCCCAGCTTCAGGAGCTTCTGTGCTGCTGCCGCCATTTTAAGAACATTCCCTGAAGTTTACCTGCTTTCAGCATATTGGTGCATCCTTTCAGTGTATGCAGTTCATTAATAAAGTTTGTTTTTTCTGGTGACCCCATGCACGTGGTGGTGTTGTTTTAATGGGATATTTTTGTAGACACAAAGACATGTAAGCATTGCAACTCGGAGGGCAGGTCTACCTCCCATCAAACAGCAGCTTTACCCATTACTTTCAGTTGTAGAAGGCAAGTCTACCTGCAATTGAAAGTAATGAGTAAAGTTGCCCTCTGCTTAGACCAGGTCTAGCCTAGTCTTCTTAATGGGAGGTAGTCCACTCCTCCAAGTGGTTGTGATTCTCAGATGGTGTCTTCATGGATATAAAGATATCTCATTTTTAAAAAAGGAAAAAATGACAGGTGCAGGATTGCTGGAAAAGGCAAACTTTGTTCATGTACTTTATACATTGAAATGCCCATTGAATGAGCTGCAAGCAGGGAAGCTTCTTAAGATGGTGGTGGAGGCACAGGGGCTCCTGAAGCTCACACAAAATGGTGGGTGGAACAAAAACAAAAGTGAGAACTGTAAGTTGTGGGGGGATGCACGTTTTGCCAATAGTTGTTCAAGGAAATATAAATGTTCTTCTATCAAACTAGCATGTTTAATAATGCAAATAATGATGGTTTTGACAAAGGCTGTGCTTAAAAATTATTATTTAATGCTCACAGACATTGAGGACTACTTTCACCTGCAGAAGGATGCCACTTTTACTTTCACCAAACCATGACTGACTGCACTTAGACCTTTTGGTGGAACAGAGTATTTGGAGGGGGTCTTATTGACCATCTAGTTTAACTCCCTTTTCAGTGAAGGAAATCCATAGCTAAAGCATTCCAGACAAATGGCAGTCCAGCTTCTGCTCTGAATCCTTTGTCAAAGGAAATCCTCTCCACCTAGGGCTGACACTTACCAGGTAATGGTGATGCTCCCTGTCCCTTGCCCTTGGTCAATGAAATGTGTGTGTGGCGGGGGGAGGGGGCGACAATCACACTTAGCAGTCACTTCCTGTTTCAGAACAGGAAGTCTTGTTTCAGAACAGGTAGAGATATGATATTCTAAGAATTTCAAACATTGCTATGGTTTTACCAAGGAGACTGAACTCCGTAGTGTTCTATGCTGCCACTTCTTGTTTGAAACAAGAAGTGACTTCCCAGAGGTCTCTATGGCCCCCTTCCGCACACGCAAAATAATGCGTTTTCAAACCACTTTCACAACTGTTTGCAAGTGGATTTTGCCATTCCGCACAGCTTGAAAGAGCACTGAAAGCAGTTTGAAAGTGCATTATTCTGCATGTGCGGAATGAGCCTATCCTACCTATTGCTCCTCTATCCCTGCCTAAATTGATAAATTACAGTTTTTTACTGTCAGAATCGGTTCTTTTAAATCCATTAGTGAAATACAATTTCTCCTAGTATTTTACTCGCTAAAAAATTCTACCCTGCATGTAACTTCAAAGTCCATTGGCACCGAAGTCTCTTATCTTGTTTTGAGAGACTATAATCTGTAATTACAATCAATTGTCAGCTTCACAGTGGCTCCTGTCATTTTGTGTGCTGCAGCAGCTTCCCCGTAGAGATTCCCCATGGAGGCTTCCTCTGCTTGCAGCTCATTTGTTTTCTATTTCACTATAAAAAGTAGATTTACAAAGTTTGTTTAGCCTAGTGTTGTTTTTCCTTTTTTGTTTTGTTTTGAGGGGGATGTCTGCAAAGTTATGGTAACACAAACATGAGCATATTGCAGCTTCTCTAATTGTGGTGCCATAGCTTCACAGACATTCCCCTCAAAACAAACAAACAAAAAGGTAAAATGACACATGCATGAAATAGCAAACTGATATGCTGCAAGCAGAGGAAACCTCCATGGGGAATCTCCTGCAGCACACAAATTGGTGGGCAGAAATGAAGAGTTTTGGGTAGGAGAAATAAAATGTTTCCTGCCTGCTGAGTTAATTCTTCAACCCAGGCTTGGGGGGAAAAGATGACTAGTTTAGTGATCTCTGAAAAACCCAGGTTGAGAAGGATATAATGGGCTGAACTCATTTTGGGGAAGAGAGCTGTGTGAAGTTCTTCCCCAAAATGCTGTTTATGTCCAAAAGACATTATATTTGCACAGTGCAAAATCCACCTTTAATTCAGGTCACCATGTGATTTTCACATGCATCTTTTTCTGCCTTATGTTTTTGCTTTGTTTTTGTTTGTTTTTTGTGCTGGTTATTTTTGGTTTGTTTGTTTTTTGACAGCACTGTTATCTCAATCTTTTTCTGGAAGGCAAATTTGAGCTACTTTCTTCCTCACAAATAATTTTTCTGTTTTTCTTTGCTCTGGTCATTCCCACACACCTCCAGCCAACGTTTTGATGAATGGACAGTCATCATTGCCAAACTATTCCCTCTCTTTTCCTCACCCTAAAGACAAATGGTTTTTTATTTGATTTTTAAAAGGACACTAAAATATTGATATATCAATATATTTTGCAACAGTGGGTTTAGAAGGTTCTTTGAATTTCCTGCTTCATTTAAAAAGAAAAGAAAAGGAAAAAGGCATATTTTTACAAGGGAAGGTGCTAAAACTTTTTTGAAATTTGGTAATTTAGAGAACCTGCTAAACTTACTGTTACAACGCTATATCAATAGACCATATTTTAGTGCCTTTAAAAAGCAACTATTATATCAACATATTAATATCAGTATAGACAAAAAATAAAAAGGATGTGTGTGCTGTGATACCACCAATGATGACTGTACATCCCTTGAAAATCCTGATTATTTAAAAGTCACATGTGGAAAAACGATTTACTCCACAACTGTGACAGTTCAGAGGGAGAGCAGATGTATGGCAACATCATGCTTAGATCAATTCCCATGCTTTTGGATCAACTGCCAAGAAAATCAGGAATAAGTTAAGCATGCAGAAAAGCCCACCGTTTTCACTTACGTTTGCTACAGCTCTTTATACTGTCTAAATCAAGGTGTGATTGCACTTCTTTGGATTCTGATCTTAACACTAATATTGGACAAACTACCTCCCCATTATGTACAACTCAAAAAGAAATGCTTTTTGGAGCACCTTTGTTGAGTGCTTGGCAAACTTCCCAACAACCACACAGATGCCAATCTCCCCCCTGTCAGCATCTTCCCCTTCCCGAGCAGCACTGGATCTTCTCCAGCTGGTCACTCCCTGCTTCTCTGGTCAATATATATTGTTGCTTGGGAAGAGAGCAGTTGCTATAGTACATACTGTTAGCCCTTGGGCTACAATTCTCACTCATTCTCAGGTTCAGCAGAGACAAGCTGGTCCAAAACAGCAGCTTTTTATTTGCAAGACAGGGAGCTCCTACAACCAGCAACTTTAGCCAGCATGCAAGAACTGGAAACTGAACCCAAGAACCAAACTAAATCATGCTTATAATGGGGGGAGAAGCAGACTGTTCTGCGATGATTACAATTAGTAGGGAATCTTTGGCATCTCCAGAGGAGCTGGATCATATACTCCCATCAGCCCCTGCCAAAGCATGGGTCAGCTTTCACCATTGGGGCTGATTGGAATTGTAGTCCATAACATCTGGAGTGCCAAAGGTTCGCCACCACGGACATGCACAATAAAAATACCACAGTAGTAAGCCGCATTTCAAGTCAGGTCTAGACCGGAGAGGTTAGGGTCATGCCTGAATTGAGGTCTTTTTAAAATCTTGGTAGAAGAGTTAAATTATGAGCTTCTCCAAACTCAAAATCTACCAGCATTTTTACTAATTCCATTAATTATGATAAGCACATAACAGTTTCTTATAACATTCTAGTGCCTTTGCTTACCTGGATATGGCACTCTCCCTTTTGTTACTAACTCTGTCAACAATATTCCAAAGGACCAGACATCTGATTTAATTGTAAACCTTCCATATAATGCAGCTTCTGGGGCAGTCCATTTGATGGGGAACTTTGCACCTAAGAAAAAATTAACAAATTACCATTGAGGCGTAAACTGGCTGATGCTAAAAACGTTGACTTGATTTTCTATAAAATTCTGAGCCTTGAAAAATAACTCAAAATCTTTTTCCTTGACTCCAAATCCCACCCATTTAGATCTGACTGTTGCCACAATGTCTTTAATCTCTAAGTAAAATAAATATACCATAAAAATTAGTTTAAAATCAACCAAAATTGAAAATCTCACTGTCTACCATGGAAAATTGCACTGGGCACCATGGAAATCCTATTTATTACAAACACAATCTCCTATACTAAGAGGCTGTTTACAAAGAAAGCCTGTTTGTACATGGGAAAGACTTGCATTGTTGCTCAACTATTCTGAAATGGACAAGAGCACCCCCTTGAGACTGCCTTCATTTCAGTAATTTAGGACAACTAGGACATGTAGAGACTTGCTAAAATCTAGGGATGAACATATTTCATTATCTAGCTTTGAAAGATAATATTAATATTTTTATACTTTAATTTTACTATCTAGTTGTGTGTTAACTAGATAATGTTTTAAGTTAATATTTTAAGTTAATTTATTATTATTTAATACATTTTAATTAAAATGTGTGTAAGTTGCTCTAAGCCTGGTGTTAGTCAGAAAAGGGTAGGGCATTAAATGGAATAAATTAAAAATAAAATAAATATATAGTATGTTACTCCACACTGTAAGCCTTTTTAAAGAAGTGCACTCCATACTAAACATTAACCCATATTATATAAGCATTAGTAATTAATACTGCCTTGTGTTATAAAGACTTCAATCTTAGGCTGCTGCTCTATTAGAGATTGTAATACTGTGATGAAAAGTAGAGAGCAGTAGAAAAGGAAACCATAACAAATGTTAAAACTGCTGTTATATGTAGTTGGCAGGAAACAAGCTCCATTTTAAAAACAATCATCATTTGCAGGACTATCTGAGCACCTGAAAGGCTTTAGTGACAGATACAAAGTACACATTTCCTAAAACACTAGGACTTAAAAATAAAAAACCCTTTAATAGTCATGTCCCAGTAGACCTGTGACTTCTCCTTCCCTCCTTCCCTCTTTCCCTCCAACTCTTTAATTAAAATCTTTGGGCTTCCATTTGGATCTACGTAGACATTACCTACAATTTCCAGAGATGCTTAAAAGAAGTTTGATAAATATGAGAAGTTTCTATTCAGATTTCATGGAAAAACTACTCATAAGAACTGGGAACATATTCACCTGAATAGTAGCAGAGACAGGCTTGGTTCTCATGCAACAGTAGCCCAAAGTTTCCAGCTATGCGAATGGGCCTGAGTGATCCTCTAGTTGAAATATTCCCTCTTCTCCCTCCCTCCTGACTTTATGAATAGTAAGATAATTAACTTTCCAGGTTCACGGTCAATCACAATTTGTCATAACATCTGAACTGAGAAAGTACAAACCACAAATTACTAATTCAGCTGTACTGAAGCACTACAATTTGTTGCTAACTAGGAAATAATCAATTGCTTTCTCCTACAGCTGAATTTTTGCATGTAGATACTTCTCTCTCTCTTTTTCTTTAATTTCCTGCAACATGTGCATAGCTGCAAGGCATACAGAATGAACCACCGCAGTCATGCCAATCGCTTGCGTAGCTGCACGTGTTCAACACACAAAAGAAATCACAAAGAGATTCTCAACTATCTTATAACTGTTTTTCCCATTGATGGAAGACTACCAGAAATCTACTCAACAAAAGAATAAACACACAGCCATGTTTAAAACTTGGCTAGCAGCAAAGCTTACTTATAATGGAAGCAACAATTTCCCTCAATTTTTCTTAAAACTGTATTTTTCAAACAATGCCCTGTACTTTTCAAACAACACCCTGTCCAGTCATAAATGTTCATATGTGTGCTGTGCAGGCAGCGATTGGAGGCCATGGAAACAATCCAGGTTGCTTTTGAGCCTTTGCACTGAGACGCTTTTCTTTTTAAAAATTTCCACAAGACATGTGTAGCTATGCGGGCATGACAGAAATGAACCCCCACAGCCATGCCGCTTGTCCCACAATAAGATTGTCTGCACCTGCAAATTAAAAAAAGAAAAAGGGGACTCCTTGCAATGGCAGGGCAATGGCAGGAAGATTCTCCCTGACTGTGGCGCGGTGAAAGGGACGGAAATAAAGTGCCTTCTACAATTCATGAGGGAGTGGCTCCAAACCAGGATTTTGCAAAAGTATCACTGGTTTTAGTGATTTTCAAAAAATCCCAGGTTGAGGGAAATAAAATGGGGCAGACTCATTTTGGGGACAGGATCTGTTCGAAGTCCTCACGCCCAATGGTTTATAGAGCATCCTATACCTATTTGCCCTGTGCAGAATCTACCAATATTCCAGGCTAGTCTGTCTGAATGGAACCAGGTGGCACCAATTATTCCCCACCAAATTTGAGTGTGGTTGGTGGAGTAGTTTATATTGTCTGTTCTTAATACTTGGGCTCTCCCAATTCGCTTTCTGTTTTTAGGTTTCACCAGAACAGCCAGTACCTCTGAAACAGGTTTTAACATCAGCAATGACCATTCGAACAAATACTGCATAGTGTCTATCCTGAGTTTCTGCGAATCATCTGGCCACTCAGAACTTCAGATCCTATTAAGAATAGCTATTTATTCTCTAGGGTGTTTTTTTTTTACATTAGACACACAGCAAAACAAGTGTTCTCTGCAGAGAATAGTTTTTCACCTGGCTTGGCCTCAAATTAATAGTGATAAGACAGCCAAATACACACCATGCTCGGGCAAGGATAAGGCAGAGGGGTGGGAGATACAATTCAAGAACAATTTTTACTAAATGTCAAGAAAAACAAAAGAAGCAGCAAGTTCCTGTTCATCTACTGCCTGAATGTAATTTATAGGAAATTGGGATGCTTAAAACTCTTTCTTATAAAAAGTCAGTATGCTAAAGAAACACTAAAACACAAACTCTATTTACCACTGGAAAAGGAAATCAGAACCTTTATCCATTTTGACAGGAATTTAAGAATGATTCTTTTCAAAGGTGAAAGAAGAACAGGCAGCTAATCAGTCCCATTGATGTCACAAGAAATACCAAGTGGCAAGAAAAAAGAAAAATCAATTGTTTTGAAATGCAACTTTCAGTCCTAAACTGGGGTGAGCCCTTTCTGTCTCCAAAAGTGACTGCTAACCTCTATCATGTTTTCCTTTGCTCCTCTATGCCAGACACATTATAAGGAACAGAAGTTGGCTAGATAAAAAACAGAATTCCCTAGAATTTCCCCATGAAAAAGCTATGTGATAGGGGTCATGGGAAAAAAGCAAAAACACTGTTGGTCACACAACCAGACTCAAATTAAAAACTATTTAAACCATGCTCTCAACATCTATTTTAAATATATGGGGAGAGTTTTTGAAGAGTGACCATGAGGGTTTTGTAATTCTTAGATCCATTATCTATTCTACAATGTAGGAAGAGAAACCTAGAAAAGCACAATTGCTGATACCTTTGAGTAATTTTGAGTAAGATAAGGCTATGTTATCTGATTTATAAAAGTAATTTAGAATTCCCAATTCGATGCTAAAAGAGAAGCTACATAAGTAATACTGTATTTGCAGGATTATAATTAATATATTTTTATTCTGTATTTTAATGCCACAAATTCTTCATACATTTAAATCAGTATTAATAAAACCTGTTCCTATTCTTCTAGGACCCAGACAATAGTATTGAGATTAGTAATCTCCTTACATTTATTTTAGTCTCACTGAATTAAACTATTACTCTTTTAAACTAGTATATGATTTAAAAAATACTTTTCCTTGCATTGATTGAGTCTTTTATCTAGCACTTTCATTGTTTTAGCATCATGTGATGCCTTTAAAGAGTAGTCCAATTCTAGTGGAATATCAGGTCACAGAATGGCAAATATTCCAAAATAAAATATTCTCACAGATAAAATACTTTAAAAGCAACACTCTGGTAGATTTGTTCTCATCATTATTTTTTTCTCTTGTAATAACTGCAGTTACCATATGGCAATCTGATTATCCATTCTTACTGGGATTTTAATATATGCTGGATGCAGCAGTTCAGTCTGATAAGTTGTATCAGAATATTATAATGCACTAGCGGGGCCTGGCCACGTGTTGCTGTGGCAATTGTCCTTCTCATCACAGTCCGCAATCCACACAGATGTCCATGCAGGTCCAATGATCCCCAGCATAGCCTTTTGGGAACAGCAGTGGCATAGTGGCTAAGAGCAGGTGCACTCTGATCTGGAGGAACTGGGTTTGATTTCCAGCTCTGCAGCTTGAGTTGTGGAGGCTTATCTGGGGAATTCAGATTAGCCTGTGCACTCCCACACATACCAGCTGAGTGACCTTGGGATAGTCACAGATTTTTGGAGCTCTCTCAGCCCCATCCACCTCACAGGGTGTTTGTTGTGACGGGTGAAGGGCAAGGAGGTTGTAAGCCCCTTTGAGTCTCCTACAGGAGAGAAAGGGGGGATATAAATCTAAACTCCTCCTCCTCCTCCTTTTCTTCTTCTTCTTCTTCTTTTGGGGTGGTCAAAAGGAATCCCTCTTTCCCTTTTCAATTCACATTATTATATGGTGCTATCTTGGTTTTTAGTATAAGGTAACCCTTTCCATTCCACAATGGAATTGTCCAGAGTGCGAATCCCAGTCCATGAGGCTGGTTGACACGCACAGTCCTGGCTTGGGTAAGGCAGAACTGGGGCAAGGAGGCTATCCCAGTCAGGCAGCAGAGGCAGGGTGGTGAGGCACTTAGATTGAGGCCAGCTCCCTGGGTTTTTAAAGGACCACGTGCAAAAGAAGAAGAGGCAGTAGTGTTGGTTCGCCCCCACCCTGCAGATTTTCTTAGAAGAAAAAGGCAAATTCCAGCTTGCTTTTAGTAAAAGAGAGCTGTGGCGAATATGGGTGAGGAAGTGGGTAAGTGGTGGTTGGATGTGAGGGAGGACAGAGTGAGGTGTGTGAGGATGAGATGGATGTGGATGAGAGTATATGTGTTGTGTGGTAGTAGTGGGTGAGGCACAGAGAGTGAAAGTTACCTGCGTGTGTGTGTGGGGGGGACCCCACCTGACGTCTCACACGGCAAAGTGTGTATGTGTTTCACTTCCACTCATATTACCTCATATTACCTAACAGTATTACCTATTTACTGTTTTCACTGCTCATCTCTGCCCATCTGCATGAACATTCTAAGCCCTCATACCAATCCCTCAGGCCACAGACGGACAGGCTGCATGAACATTCTAAGGGTGACAGTTAAACAGAGCCAGCTTCATGGCCTGGTGCGCCAGGAAAAGACGTTTTACTTGGCTCAGGTATGGACTTTTGGCGATTTGAAGGTCTGATTACCTGCCCGCAACAGGGAGGGATGTCATGAGAAAATTTGGGGGCGATCCATCCAGCCGTTTCGTTGTTAGGGAGTCACCAACAAACGGATGGTTAGCTTTTTATATATATAGACTAGTGGGGCCCAGCCACGCGTTGCTGTGGCTTATTGTGGTGAAATGGAAAAGGAACAGTAGCAGCAAATCAATTGTAGAAGCCAGCCTGATACTTTGCGATGTCATTGATGTGTGTGTCCGCATTCCTTGTGTGTGTGTGGGGGGGGGGAATGGAAAGACACCCCTCCCACACATCTAGGCTGGCTGGTCATGATCCTTTACCTGGGAGTAAGTTTGGTTGGTGGCAATGGGTGTCGCTGCTGAGGAAACCCTCTGAGGGGCGCGACGCAGCCATTCAAAGTATGTCATAGTTGCTGTACCTACTCCTGAGTAATGCATGCCTTGTTTTCTTAACTGTAACCACAGTATTCAGGGAATCTAGGGTGCCTGGCCCCTCCCTCCCGTCCCTTGCATGTCGCCTCTCACTCTCTTCCCTCCCTCACTCCTCTTCCTTTGGATGCCACCCCTCCCCCTCCTTCCCTTCCCTTTCCCTCCGCTAGGGTGGGTGGGTCATAGCAAGATGCTGGGCCCCTGCCTCCCCTCCCTTGCATGCCACCCCTCCCTCCCTCCCTTCCCTCTGCCTCGTGTGTATGTGTGTGTATGTGTTTCACTTCCACTCGAGTTACTGCCTATGTACTATTTTCACAGATTAAACACATACATCTCTTCTCTCATGGAACTAACAGCCTTGCTATTCTCCAATTGTATTCATAAATCAAATAGTGGTTCATATTCCATCTTCATGAGATTTCTAAGCAGAAAATCACCATCATTTTAGCTTGTCTGTTAATTATTTCCAAAACCTTAATCAAGGTTATGCTATGGGCTAATCCTACCTTGTCTGGCTGTGTATTCGTTGTCTTCAATTAATCTTGCTAATCCAAAATCAGCAATCTTGCATATTAGACTGTTTCCCACCAGAATGTTTGCAGATCGTAGATCTCTGTGTATATAATTCATTCGCTCTATATATGCCATCCCTGCAGCAACCTGTTAGATTTAATACACAATGCAATCTTTTTATTGAGGAAAACAGAAATTTGGCATAGATACATTTAACGAATCAAATACTCAGTGTTTACCTGTGCTGCCATGTCCACCAAGTTTGGCAATTTCAGAGCTCTTCCTTCTCCATCCTTTAAAAAATCTAGCAAGCTTCCTGCAATACAACAATAATACATAGGGAAGATTAAGAAATGTAGCAGTAATTTTGACTAAAAGCGAGGTCACACCAATTTTGAAAATGCTGGTCACTATCAATGTCAATTTTTATAAAAAATACAAAACTGGAAAACTTCAGACCAGCGGTATCAAACTTGCAGCCTGAGAGTTGTATTTGGCCCATTGAGAGAGCTTATCGTCCACGAGCCAGCTGACACCCCTACTTCTCAGTGCCAACCAACTCCTTCAGTGCTGTTCTGAGCTGGCGAGCCCACTGCAGGCTTGACAGCCAAGGTAATCACTACCTCCCCAGCACCAATCTGGTTAGTCTGCTGTGAGACTGACATCTGAGGCAGCCCCCCCCTCAGGCCCAGCACAACAGTTACATTTATGTCACATCCAGTCCTCGAAAGAAATGAGTTCAACACCCCTGCTTTAGACCACTACACCGCTCAACTACTAAATAAGACTTAATAAAAATGTTAAGGTACAAAAGGAATGACAGACTAATTCAACTAAATAATACATCAATTTCCCTATTTTAAAACCTTGTCTCATATTTTCTAACACTTGCACATCTCGGTTTAAATATTCTTAGTGCTTAATGCATATTTTAATTGAAAGAAGTTACTCCATTAGTAGTCTTGGAGATCACCCACATAAGAACACATACGAATAAAGAAGCTGATTTACACTGAATCAGAAATTTTGTCTATCAAGGGTAATATTGTCTCCCATAACTGGTAGTGGTTCTCTAGGACCTCAGAAAGATGTCTTTCACAGCACCAAATAACTGATCCTTTTAACTGGAGATGCTAGGGATTGAACCTGAGGCCTTCTGCATGCAAAGCAGATGATTTACCACTGAGCCATAGTCTCTCTCATAATGCTACATGACAGTTGTTAAGGGAATAGTAAGGGTTTTTTTAAAGCATTCTTTGTAAAAAGGATAATACCAAAGAAATAACATTTTGGCTTTACTACTTTTATTGTTAATTTGTAACATAGGATAAAAAACAACAAAACCTGGAAACAAGACTGAGGCCCATTCTGCACGGACCCAAAAACAGCGCCCTAGGCATGGTAAAAACACCGTTCCTGGGCACTGTTGGCACGGCTGCTGCCTCCAAAATGAGGCAGCACCATGCTTCCCCCCCGCCACCGCAGGGGAAACACTGCTTTTCAAACTCGCTCAATGAGAGAGGTTTTTTAAAAAACAGCATTTTGTACCCGGTGCCGTGCAAATGGCACCAGGTCAGAGGCACTGCTTTTAGGTGTGTCCTTTTTAAAAAACTTACCTTCTCTCCCTGTGGGACTCCGCAGGGATGAGGAGTCACACCCATGCCGCCCTCCCACCCCCAGGGCATTGCCGTGGCCATGGGGCATGTCCCCTCGTCCCTGCGGAGCTCCGCAGAGAGAGAAGGTAGATTTGTAAAGAACAGGAGCTGCTTCTGTGGGCCGCGGCAGCTCCAGGGCCACTTGCACAGGAGCATGCGAACAGGCCCAGTGCTCCACCGGCATCATGTTTGTTGGTGTGCAGCTGCTTCACTGGCCCGTGCGGAATGGGCCTCTGTAAAGGAAAAACAAAACAAAAGAGCTTACTAGTAAGATGAATAAAGGAAATGATCATGAAGATGCAACATGGTTAATGAAAAAATATTCCCATAAAGTCACTGCTAGTGGGTCAAGTTCGTAAGCATATACTCAATCAGCAGAATGGAATAATTATTGTCCATTGAAGGACACAGGTTACAACTTTTTACTTCAGTAGCGACTGTGGATCTAAAGCATAGTTTATTTACATTAAACAGCTAGTGAGTACTTCCCTATTCTGCAGCTATCTACAGTGAGCTTGATCATATTAAATTAAGGAGCTATTTGCAATCTACCTTTACTCATGTATTCTGTAACTATGTAGATAGGTTCTTCAGACACCACAGCATAAAGCTGGACAAGTTTGTCATGCTTCAGCTTTTTCATAATCTGAGCCTCCTCAAGGAATGATTCTGGGGACATTGTACCAGGCTTCAATGTCTTTATTGCCACCTTAGTATTGCCATTCCAAGTACCTACAACAGAAACCACAGATACAGTCAAATGACACATCCTATGAATAATACATGAATCATGTAAACATAAAAGTACCAAAGTAGTAAAGAGCAGTAAATGGGACATTAAGAAGTGGGTGCTACTGATGCTGTACAATTATAGTTATTCTCTTTAAACAAATTCACATACTGTGGTGGCTACCGTGTTTCTCCGAAAATAAGACAGTGTCTAATATTAATTTTTGCTCCCAAAGATGCGCTATGTCTTATTTTCAGGGGATGTCTTATTTTTCCGCTCCACAGCTGCATGCTCTGGTGTTCTGTTCGACGAGCATGCTTCCAAACAAAAACTTTGCTACATCTTACTTTCGAGGGATGCTTTATATTTAGCACTTCAGCAAAACCTCTACTACGTCTTATTCTCTGGGGATATCTTATTTTCGGAGAAACAGGGTATAACGTTGAGCACACATGTAGCAAAATAGCTTTACGCCTTCAGCTGCGAAGTTCATTCATGACCATAAGAAAGTAACTTATCCTAATCAACCTAGTATTGTTATATGGCTAAAGCACAGTCATGTGCTTCTTGGAGGAAGGGAGTAATATAAATGGAGCAAATAAATCAAATAACAACTTTTAAACCTCAGTATGATATATTTGGTTACAATGTTCCTTGGATGCTAAATATGGGGTTGGATCCAGACTAAATTGGCAATTTCTACCAATTCCCCCTTCCAGCTGCAGACTCCTCTTGTGTTATTCTTCAGGGGACCCCTATCATCCCGGAGCAGCATTTTGTGGAGATCAGTGAGCTGCTATGGAAGGACAGAGGCAGGGAAGTTCTATGTCGTCACTGGAAAATTTAGTTTTGATCCAAACCAGTGTGTATAAATATTTTCTCCCAAATCTGGGAAAGGTCCTTTATTACTATATTACTATAAAGGACACCATTACTTTGCAAATTTGAGATCTTCATGATTCCCAGAAGTGGACTGGATCCAATGGATATGTTCACTTACAGCAACTCTTTCCTCCAGAAGTTTTCTCAAAAAGTACTTCCTTGAAAAGTACAACTGCTCTCACAAGACTGAAGAAGAAAGATTCCTATACCTCTTTGTACTCTAGGGTCTATTGTTCTGGAAGTCCCTGAAATGTCAACAGCAGCTTTTAGCGGATGTGAAGATTACAGGGGAAGAAAATAAAATTGCTCTGTGAACTCACTCTGTTCACCAACCACTGAATCCATACCAATGTATGTGTTGCTGCAAAGCATACTTATCTGCCATTATTACTAACAGAATATCCAGTTTCTAAGGCAGTTATCAGCTCAGCTAGAATTTGACTAAGTTATGTTGATGGATGTTTGAGTGCTAAAATTAGTTGATTCACTTCAGACAATTAATCAGAAGAGACTATAGCTTGGATCGTATGAACTATTTTAATGCACGCTATGCAGGCTCTTCCTCTTATAGTAGCACTTCCAGTTGTGCAAGGATTCATTGAAAACCACTAGTCTTGCAGAAATAAATTGCTAGTGAACTCTAAGAAAGTGAACTCTGAAGTAGAGGCTGTCTAAAATGCATGAAACTTGTTCATAGGATTGAAGTCTATGTACAGTGTTTGTACAAAACACATACAAAACACAGTATTTTTTGAGAAAGCTAAAATATGGAGAAAATACATGCTCTTTAAGTTGAAATTAGTTTGAAATGACCCAGCATCTGAGCATATGGTAATGGACAGAACAGTATGCACTGCAGCTCAATCATTTGTTGCTATCTGTAATCTAGTTATAACCCAAAATGTTTTCTACCTAACCTAAACATAACCCTGGATTTTTTTTTGTAATGTTCTAAAATAAGCTGCATATATAAGCCACATATAAACCAGCTTTTAAAGAGAGGCTGGATGGCCATCTGTCAGGAGTGCTTTGATTGTGTGTTCCTTTGTTGCAAGGGGTTGGACTTAATGGCCCTTGGGGTCTCTTCCAGCGTTATGATTCTATGATTTTATATTTATTTATATTTATGTGAAAAAATCAATGAACTGGATCATAGAAGAAGCTATACGTTACATTCTGATAGTGGTCAGCCAAATTTAAGGATACTTAACTTTGGTGACTGGAGTTAGGGTTGGTTGGTAAATCACAGGAAAACATGAAAAAAAAGCCATTTATTGATATAAAAACCCAGGGTTATTTGGAAAGGCCAAATCTCCAACTCTAGGGCTCTACACTAACTGGAACTGTGAATGGGCAAGATAGAAGCAGAAGAGTTTGGATTTATGCTATAAGGATTCTCAAAGTGCCTTACAAACTCTTTCCCTTTCTCTCCCCACAATAATCACCTTGTGAGGTAGGTGGGGCTGAGAGAGTTCTGACAGAACTGTGACAAGCCTAAGGTTACTCAAAAAGTTTTATGTGTAGGAGTGGGGAATCAAATACAGTTCTCCAGATTAGAGTCCACTGCTCTTAACCACTACACCATGCTGGTTAGATCATTCTACAAACCTGAACTGGTGCTAAGGTCACAGAAAAATATGAAATCTTTTTAAAAAAATCATTGGTTTTTTTAAAAAACCTGAAAGTGATTAAAGGAGTAACTGTAGCTTGAAGCAACAAATTCCCTCAATGGCTGTTCTTGGGTGACCACAGCATTCCAGGCTTCGGTTACTGGAAGTAAAGGGTGGGAAGCAGGGTCCTTTTTAGGCCTAGTTTTGAAGATTAACTAGGGCTAGGCCAATGCTGTCAGCTCCCATTGGGAAATTCCTGGAGATTTTGTACTGAAGTCTGAGGAAACAGGATTTGGGGAGGGAAGAGGCCTCAGCAGAGTATAATGCCATATATACCACCCTTCAAAGCAACCATTTCCTTCAGAGGAACAGATCTCTATTGTCTGGAGTTCAGTTGTAATTCTGGGGAATCTCCAGGGCCCACTTGGAGGTTGGTAACCCTAGGCTTGGTAGCAACCTCTGAGTTGCTTGATACTACCTGACTTGCATGACTCAACAAGGCCTGGCTTTTTGCCACTCTATGAAAACTAGTGATTAGAGCTTCAAGGGAGGATCTACAAGACCCAGGTTCACATCCCTATCTTGCTGTGGAAGCTCACTAGAGGATTTTGGAACAGTCACTTGCTTTCAGCCTAACCTACCTCAAAGGGTTGTTGTATGGTTATAAAGGAAGACAGGACTAACATAAGCTGCTTTGGTCCCCACTATGGAGAAAGACTGTAGTTTTCTAAAATAGAAGCTACAGTAGGGGAGGAGATGGAAAACATAAGACAGAAGAGCAGATAAAGGGAAGCTGACTGCTGAGTGAGGAGATACAGTTGCCAACTCCAGGTGAGAAAATTCCTGGAGATTTGAGAGGTGGGGCCTGTGGATGGTGGAGTTGAAGAGGGGAGGGACTTCAGAAGGCTATAATGCCATAGATTCCACTTTCCAAAGCAGCCATTTCCTCCAGGGGAACTATGATTGCCAACTTCCATGTGATGGCTGGAGATCACCTGTAATAACAATGGATCTCTAGGTAACAGAGATCAGTTCTCTTGAAAAAAACAACCCTGCTACTTTGGAAGATGGAGTCTATGGCATTACACCCTGCAGAGGTTGCCTCCCTCTCTAAACCTCCCTCTTCTCAAGGCTCCACTTCCATATCTCCAGGAATTTCCCAACCTGGAGCTGGCAATCCTTAGAGAAACTGATCTTTCTTGTTCAGAGAGCTGTTGTGATTCTGGAAGAGCAGCTGCTGCCACTGGTGCTGTGAAGAAGAAGTATGTGGGAGACCAGGAAGGTGATAGACAGCAGAAAGTGAGAGTGATAGGAGGGGGGGGGGGAGACAAAAGACAGGTTGTTAAATGGCTGAGAAGGTGAGAGGATATGGGGGTTGCCAGAGTGTGCAAAGGAGAAATAGTGTGGGGAGAAGGATACAGAGGAATGTGATGCCCCTTTCCACAAGTTCTTGAGGGTTCCCTACCATGAAAGTGGATCTGGCCCACTGGATGGCGCCACACAATTGTGCCTTAGCTCTACTAGGCAGAAGTTGCTGAGCGGGGGAAGCTTAAGACAGAGGGTAGGTATAAAGGTAGGTATGCTGTTTGGTAAAAAGGAAGCAGGAAATGGGAGAGGCAATGGGAAGTTTCAGGAAAGGGAAAAAAGTCATAGTGGGGGAGAGGGAAAAGAGATGGTCCCCCAAATCCTCGTAGCTTCCCACTTGTAGATTATAATTGCCAATGCATACAGTTGTACTGTTGAACCAACAACACTTGAGTTCATCAAGAAAAAAGAGTTGCTTGGCTATTTTATTTGTAGTAGTAAATATCTATCATTATGACAGCCAGTTTGATCGCCCAAACACGACACACAGTAGGTAGGTAGGTTTTGCCTTCACTGCAACAATACCTCCTACTGCAGTTACCGGTATTGACTTTTCCTCACAGAGGTTTATTGAAGCCATTTACATACATGATGTAAAATGATCAAAATGGAGACACTGCTTTAGGGGACTCAGTATTATTTATACTCTTTTTTTTCTGTATACCGTAACTTTATTTCACTGGACTTGTTATAGTATAGATACTGTTCCCAGGCACTCTGCCATTCCTGCACTCACTATAACTGTTAAATATGCGTCCTGTGCCTTTGGAAGTCTCTCCCCAGCAAGATTAATCTGTCCCCTTCTGTTGCTCACTTCTGCCAGTGGCAAAGCTTTATTATATTTGTTTGTTTGGCATTTCCTCAGGTATTACTACTTCCTACCCAATTCTTTTGCTTGTTGCTTTTTGTTTTTGAACATGTATTTTAGGTTTGTTTTTAATTGTTTTAATTATGTGATTTTGTTTGGTTTTAATGATTTTTAATCTGTTAACTGCCTAATGACCCTGATGAACGTACAAAAGGTTTTGCAGAATATCAGTTTTGTAAAACAATTTGTCAGTTTTGTAAAATAAAATAAAAAAGTATCCTGAGTCATGGAATCTTGGCAGGTTTTGTACAACCCTATGGTCCAAATTATGTGTCATTTAGTTAGTTCTGTAAAAAGTAATGGGAATCAAAGGAGCTAGACCAGGGGTAGGGAACCTGCGGCTCTCCAGATGTTCAGGAACTACAATTCCCATCAGCCTCTGTCAGCATGGCCAATTGGTTATGCTGGTAGGGGCTGATGGGAATTGTAGTTCCTGAACATCTGGAGAGCCGCAGGTTCCCTACCCCTGAGCTAGACCTTACCTGGCTAGTCCCACCCTTTCTCAGACTTAGTGTAATGAAATTTAGGAACTTGTCATTGCTATGTCAT
Organism: Sphaerodactylus townsendi; assembly: GCF_021028975.2. Classification (NCBI taxonomy): domain Eukaryota; kingdom Metazoa; phylum Chordata; class Lepidosauria; order Squamata; family Sphaerodactylidae; genus Sphaerodactylus; species Sphaerodactylus townsendi. Next base: position 121,027,282 of record NC_059425.1, on the reverse strand, counting down.
TGCTCTTACTTTAATATTAAGTATATATATTGTACAACTAACTGCATTAATACAATAATGGGTTGGACTGAAAAATGCACAAATGGAAGGAACTTAATCTGGGAGGGGAATCTCAATTTTTGTGGATTTTCAATTCAAGCTGCAGTCCCCTTTACTGCAAGCCATGATTTTTAGAAACAGCTTCGTGGATGCTGTACTCTGTTCTGGATTGCACTGGTAGGACGCTTCCAAAGATAAGGGAAAAGTACGGGAAAGATCAATTCTTTAAATTCAGTCCCACATTTTGTAAAACCACTGAAGCTGTGGTTGCAGTGCAGCATTGATACAGTTCTTATTGTGGTTTAATCCAAGGGATTCTGGACTTGTCTTGCACTGCATATTAATAGACTCATCCATTATTGATGGACAGTATCAGAAATGGAAGCTGAAATTGGCCACATTACATTACTTGGTTTCATTTAGTTTTAAATATTTGCTGTTGCTGTTTATTATTCATCCCAAAGAAAACAGTTTTCACTGCCTTACCACACCACACTTCAGCGAAACAGCCCTGACCCAGCTTCTTTTCCAGACACAATGATTCCCGTGCAACTTCCCATGCATCCTTAGCCAATCCGACAGTTTGTGGGGTGTAATTCGATGCAATCACAGTTAAGTTAAAACATAAACCATCAGCTTTGTCTACAGGAAAGGAAATTAATAAATGAAATACTTAAAAATCTAGGTAGCTTTGCATGCATTAGGCAAGATGGAAGATGGTATGTTTTTAATGTCCACTCTAAGTTAATTTCCAGACAGCATGCCCATGTTAAATCTTTGTGAAGCTTGATTTGCTAAGCTGAAAGTAGTATGTCAAAACTTGACATCTGCAGCCAATGACATATAGTATAAGCTTCCTTTTAAAAAAAACTTATAAATGATTCAGTCCTTCTCAGGTTTTTAAAGCAAGGAGCATGTTATATTAATTTGATAAAGGCATCTACTTATTGATATTGTTGGCTATGATTCATTTTGTTTCCACATTCCATCTTCCATTCTTGTCTCCATAGGTGACTGCCTATTTTAAAAAATAGTAATATTAGCTCTGCATACCCATCCATACTTCCCCAAACTGCCCATTTCCCAGTCTCTTGATCAACTGTAGTGATTCTCGTGGAATTTCCCAGACATCTTTGGTTTTGACAGACAGATCAGTAAGCCTTGGCATCCCTTTATGACAAGGGACAACTAAGCGGCAGCAAAGACCTGCAGCTCTCTCTGATGAAGCAAAAGTAAAGCCAAGAGGAAAGAAAAGAGTAACAAACATGAAAAACACAACAAGCAAGAAAACAGTGATAGTAAACAAGTCTCATTGTCTGTTAGTAGCATTCAAAATAAAAGACTGAGGATAAACAAACTGCACACTTAAAACATTCAGTTGAAAATATACAGAGGTATTTTAAACACTTTTAGGAACAATGATTGTCTGAGGATGTCACATAAATGCAGAGAAGGCAGAAGGGTCTGTCAACTATAGTTTAATTCACCAGCTCTTATTAAAGTTGTATGTGGCAGAAGGGCCTATAGAAGGAAAGCTAGAAGCAGCAGCAGTTCAGGAAAGGAAGACAGAGGGGTCCTAAGGAGGCAACAGCCCAAGCAGGAACCTACGTAAAAAGTGATGGTGGAGGAGTCATGCAATGATATAAAGGAATCAGGGGAATGCTAGGAGGAGGTGTCAGAGGAGTAATGTGGATAGGCAGGAGTGAAGAGGAAAGGAAGATAGAAGTTCAAATACAGCAGTGGTCACTGAAGTGGGGTAGAAAGCAAGGAATGTTGTTGCAGATCACTAACAGAGTCAAGGGAGATCTGTATGCTTACTGATTTAGGCCATTTCCCCACTGAGAAATTAAATCCAGATCAGTGACGTAGGTATAGATTTTTAATGGGGTTGGATTTGGGGGCAGGGCTATGCTTCCCCAAGCCCCTCCCCCAGCCTCCCCAGCTGGGCTCCCAGCCAGCGCTGACTGTCCCTTCTGCCCTCCCCTCTGGGCTGAGGCGTAGCTAAGGAAAATGGATGCCGGTGCAAAATCTGAGTTTTGCAGCCTCCTCCCCATGGGCAGCCACTGTGATGCAGGAATCCACCCCCAAACAGCATCACTTTCAATTGTGTTTAAACTAGGGAGCCCAGATTCTCCTTTTAAATCCACCTTAAAGGGAGAATCTGGGGTCCCCAGTTAAAACAATGTTAAAAGTGATGCTGTTTTGGGGTGGATTATTCCCCTCCCTAAAACAGCATCACTTTCAATACTTAAACTGAGGACCTCAGATTCTTCCTTTAAATCCATGCCGAAGGGGGTGGATTTAAAAGGAGAATCTGAAGAAATTTGGGGGGGGTGTGTGTGTGCCTGCTGTCAGGGGTGCAATTGTTAAGCTAGCAGCACTAAAATTTCAGAGATTTTTGGGTTTGGTGAAGTTTGGTTTGGGGGGGTGTCCAAAGTTATGGACCCTCAAAAATGTATCCCCATTAGTATTAGCTCCCATTGGAAACAATGGGGGATGGGGCATCCCCTTTGGAAGTCCATAACCTTGGACCCCCTAAACCAAACCTCACCAAACCTGGGTGGTATCATCAGGAGGGTCTCCCAAAAAATCCCTGAAATTTTGGTGCTGCTAGCCTAAAAACCGCACTCCCTGCAGGCCAAAAACTGAAAAAACACTAAAAATAAAAAACCCACAAACGGGGGCGGAGCTTCGTACATGTAATGGGGGGTTGAACCCAGGAACCCCCCTTACCTACGTCCTTGATCCAGATATAACCAGGTTTCAAAAGAAATGACATATTTTCATTGCGGTTTCACCCGCCCCACTGCAGTGTGTGTGTGATGTGGACATCTATGTCTATCATGTTTTCAAACAGTCCAGCACTTCCCACGATTGCACGATCGAATGCATGATCTGCTCAGTGGCTCTTTCTTCCTCATCCTGATTGGCTATTGCGCTGTGTTGGGGCAGGAATTTTTTAAAACTTTTTTTTGTGCAGCGATGTCACCACGCGCATGCGTAGATAGGATGGTACCTGCTTTTCGTGCTAAGCTACGTTTATGTGTGGCTTCGGTACTCTTTACCCACATAGCTGCGCTGGCACAAAAAGTGTAATTTAAATTTACAGTTGGTACAGAAATCATGTTCCACGCAGCCACGTTTCAACGTAGCCTCTGCTGGCACGAAACAAAAAAAAGGACTGCGCACGCTTTGTGCACAGCCCTCCATGATCTGATTGGCTGGAAGGCTCACCATCACTCCATACGGCGAGAAAATCAAATCTAGATTCAAACCCCAATCCTCCCCACCGATCTGGATTCAGCGCGTGTTTTTTTTAAAAAGGTGCACTTTCATGCAGATTTTGAAAAAACACGCGATCAGGGGGAGAGGGAGAGCCAGAACTGGGATGAATCCATGCTCAGCGATCAGGCAATGGAGAGTTCTTCCTGAAACCTGGTTATTTCGCGTGAGTATCACGCTCTTAATTGACTGTGGGGAATTGACCTCAGAGTGGGGTGGATCCTACCCCATCCTGCCATTCTACTGAGATGGACACCTCCCTCCATTCTAAAGAGCCTTCCTGCAATTTGTGGCTTTTCCACTGGAGGAAGGCTTCATGGAGGATGGTTGGATCCACCCTATAAACTGCATTCTTCACAAACATATGCACAAAACAGCATGTAGTAAAACCAAATAATGTACATAAAACCAATAAAATCAATAATATCAACAAATGGTAGAAAACATAGCTATGTGAAGAGCAATAAATGATTCAGCATGGGTTCCTTAAACCAATTTCAATAAGATTGTAGATACTGTTAAGGCAAGGAGAAGCTCATGCAAACACTATATAGATGCACCGCTGATAAATGGCTGGCAGAACTCTACCTGGAAATAGGATAATGTTGTCACTGGCCCACATCCACACATGTCATTGCTGGCCATTTCACCATGCTGTGAACTGCACCTGCTTTGGCTGCCACTAACAGATGGTAGCTGATAAGCATGCAGGACTCTCTCCTTCTCAATTGTTGCTCAGCAGCAGCAGTTTACCATTTTCCACCCTACTTCACTGGCCACTACTATTCACATTTTGATTTGAAATAACTAGTCAAATCTGTGGCTGCAGACCACTATTCTGAAAGTCACACAGAAACAAATGTTTCTTCAGCAACAGATTTTCCTACCAACCGTAAAATCTGCCATGGATTAACATTTTGGCACTGTACCAATAGAACAACCAAGAAAAGAAGTGAAAAATATTAGTACATAAGAAGCAGAATGTGGACTCAGCAGAGTCCAGAAGCAAGTAAGAGTGCTTAGGCTTGCAATACAATATAGAACTATATATAATGTTAATGTTATACAATATAATGTAATACAATATATTACATTATACAATATAATGTAATACAATACTGTATTATGTAATGTAATACAATGTAGAACTATATGCAATGTTAATATTATAAACAAGTGAGGCGTAAATTACAAATAGTCTTCTAAGTATCTGCCTGCATCTATGGGGATACAGAGAGGGACGTTTTTCTAAATCAACCACATACAAGAGTGGAACATAGCAATGTGCATGTGATACGTGATAGTGTTTACAAAGGGCTAGAGGGCAAAGCACATAAATCCCAGGTTAGGGACAGAGACAGGGTATACAGATGTCTCTATGCTAATAGTAGAAGCCTTTGACCTAAAATGGGCTGGAGTACAGGGTTTTGAAGGAGGACACTGATATAGTGGGCATCACAGAGAAATGGTGGAATGAGGAGAACCAGTGGGATGCTGTTATCCTCTATGTCAAAGAGAGCGTAGTGTCACATAAAATAGACAATGCAAGGGGAGCTGATTCCCCTACAGAAGCACTGTGGATATCAATACCAGGTGTGAAGGATAGTCTAATATTAGGAATATATCATCGTCCCCCTGACCAAAGCGCACAGGAGGATTCTGAGATGGACAAAGAAATTAGAGAGGCCAACAAAAGGAAAAATGTAGTGGTAATGGGTGATTTCAACTACCCCCACATAAACTGGAAAAATGCATGTTCCGGTAAGGAGAAAGCATTCCTGCATATAAGTTTTACCATACTGTATCTGTGCATGGTTTGCCAGTGGCGGCTAGGAAGGCGCTCCAAAGGGTGACTACTACTGCCCAGAGAATTACTGGGTGTCCTCTCCCCTCCTTGGAGGAACTTTATAATGCCGTTGCCTACAGAAAATTCAGAAAATTCTGAAGGACCCGTCTCATCCGGCATACTCTTTTTTTGAAATGTTACTGTCTGGGAGACAATGCAGGATCATAAAAACAAGGAAAAATAGGCTCAGAGTCAGCTTTTATTTAAGACTCAACTCAGAGACAGCTTTTATTCAAGAGTCAAATGCAGGACCCAACAAGCGATTTAACATTTGAAGGCCAAAATCAAGATAATGCTCTGAGGGAATTTATAATGTGCTGTTTCCAAACTTCATAAAAAGCTAACGGGTGCTGCACAGGGTCCTTATTTGGACAGTATATGCAACAGGAGGAGAAAGGGCTTAACCCTCACACACAGAGGTGGGATCCAACCCTCACCACTTCTCTAGAAGTGGTTACTAATTTTTTCTGAGTGCCGAGAAAGGGTTACTAAAGCAACCTCCCTGCCCAATAGGGACTAGAGGTGCATTTGTGCGGCGGCGCCACTGTTTGAATCCCACCACCATCGGAACCTGTTATTAAAATTTTTGGATCCCACCACTGCTCACACAGTTTCGAAAACAAAACTGATCTTCCTCTCTGGTGCCATTTGCAGCTGTGAAAAGAAAAAAGCGTTTGCAGAATGTATTTGTTTTCTTTCCTAGCATGTATAAACCTTGACATCTGAAAGCATTTTTAAAACCTGGTTACTACTATTTTTAAAACTTCCTGTTCTGTTCCTAATGGATTGTTTCCAGCATTTACGTACTGCTAATGAGGGAGTTTTTATCTGACTCAAGGTGCGCTGGCAGTGCAGGACTCTCTGTGCCAGTGGAATATTCTCCTGGCACCCCAGGAAAGCTCCACTGGTAGCCGAACAAGTATGCTGAAACAAATCCATTTTTTTGCTACCATTCATAATTATTTTTTATTTTATGTATATTTAAACATTCTTCCTTTACATATTATTCATTCTAATAGATCAACATGTCAGATAATGTGTATATTTTACGGTTTACAGATTGCTTTAGAAAGGCAGGGTATAAATTCTAACAAATTCATCAGTAAATTACAAGGGCTAATAAACAGTGAAATATACCAAGATCTTTAATATCTTCTCCTTAAAGAGTTCCATAGAAAATAATTTGTATCTTAAAGGAAGTGAGAATACATACATATTTGCAAAGTTACCTGAATAGTGGTGGACAAGTTGCTGAAGAGTTTCAAATTGTGCCCTGGTTGTAATGTAATATCCACCATTGTCAAGTTTACGAATTTTATAATGTTTCACATGATCTCCTTTCATATCATCCCAGTCACGAATAGACAATGAATAGGCACCTATTAAACAAGGACAATAAAAGCTACACATAAATAGAAATACTAATTACAATTAACAGCAGTTAGGACATGCAATGATATATTATAGTCCAAACAAAAACAGAATTGTACAATTTAATTGTGAAAAACATAATTTAAGACATGGATATGAAAATCACTCATTCTTTACATTATGCTTCTTCAGGGCTATAGCAAGAGATATAAAAACTGAGCATATAACCAGGACTTTAGGAGAAATGATTTCAAATAAATCTCTTTGGAGAGAACCATCCTTCTAAAGGAGAGAAACAAGCTCAAAAGGAGTAAGAGATTCTAAAAGCACAAGCACAAAATATTCCAACCAGAAGCAAACAATAGGAGCTACCTAAAGAACACAATGTGGCTGCACACACACACACACACACACCCAAGAACCCTTCTTTGATGAACAGAGACCTAAATATATAGAATATGATAGGAGGGACATATAACCAAGTACAGCATAGTGGTAAAGGTGTTGAATCAGGACCTGGGAAACCCAGGTTCAAATCCCCACTCACACCACAGAAGCTTGCTGGGTGACCTTGGGCCAGTGACACACTCTTAGCTCTGACCTTGGGTAGTATGCAGAGGTGGGATCCAACCAGTTCTCACCACTTCTCTAAAAGTGGTTACTATTTTTTTCTGAGTGCCGAGAAGGGGTTACTAAAGCAGCCTCCCTGCTCAATAGGGACTGGAGGTGCGTGTGTGCGGCGGCCCCACTGTTTGAATCCCACCACCATCGGAACCTGTTATTAAAATTTTTGGATCCCACCACTGGTAGTATGTGGGTAGAAGACATTCAAGGAATACCAGGGTCCTGATGTGGAGGGCAGCAATGGCAAATCATCTCTTAACATCTCTTCCTTTGAAAACCTAAGGGATAGCCAGAAGGCAGCTGTGACTTGACTATAAAAAATAGTATAAGAAAGACTAAGCCTGGAAAGAGCTGAGGCTTACAAAGGAAGCTAAACACAACAATAAGGGGTTTCTGTCAAGCCCAAAGCAAGAACAAGGAAGGGGTAGGTTGGCTGCTTTGGCGAAGGTGGTAAAATGTTCACTGGTAATAGAGACAAGACAAACCAATTAACTCTTTTGTCTTGGTTTCTCCTATAAGAGAAATTATGTCCAACCTGAGAAAAGCACCATATGAGGAGTGACTTGCAGCCAGGCTCAGGCAAGGAGATTAAAATGTCTAGTGTTATTACATGAGTTGAAGTCTCCAGGACTAGATACATTGCATTCCAGGGTACTGAAGCAGCTTGCAGATGTTATTTTGGAAACTCTAGTGCTAATCTTTGAAAGCTCTTGGAAAAATGGGTGAGATCATGAAAGACTGGAGACAAGCAAATGTTGCCCCAGTCTTTGAAAAAAGGGAAACTACTGACTGGTCAGCTTGATGCTGATGCCTGCTAGAACGATACAGCAGATTAATATTAAGTGGTCTGTCTGTGAATATCTACAGAAGAAAGTGTTGATTAGTGTGAGCCAGCATGGGACTATCAAGAGTAAATTATGCCAGACAAATCTTATCTCCTTGTTTGATAAAGTAGCTTGGTAGACCATGGGAATGCAGTCAACATAGCATATCTTGAGTTCAGCAAAGTATTTGACAAAGTTTCCCATGGTATCCTTGTGAACAAGTTGGTAAATGTGGGCTGAAGTATTATATTCTAGGTGAATTTGTATCTGAATGGACAATTGTACTAGCGTATTCAGTAACTGCTCTGTATCCAGCCAATTCAAAGATTCAGGGACGAGCTGCAAGGGGAAGGCCCTGTGCCACTCAACTTTTTATGAAATTATATTGAAATCATAAACTATGAGGGCATAAAAATGCTTATCAAATGATCAGATGTTGCAAAGCTATTGCAAAGCTTCTTTGCTCTTGGCAAAGGAGACAGATTCAGGATTCAACATGATCTTGACAAGCTGAAAATATTGGTCAAGAAAAACAGTGAATTTTAGCAAGGAATGAAAACTCTTGCATTTAGGTACAAAGAATAAAAGGCACAAGTATAGAAAGGGGAAACTTGGCTTGCCAGCGGTAAATGCAAGAACAGTATAGGTGTCTTAATTCAGCACAAAAAGTATATGAGCAAGCAGTGCAACTTCTTTAGCATATATTTATCCCCTCTTCCTCCAAGGGGCTCAAGGAGATAGCTATCATGTTCCCCTCCCCCATTTTATCTTCACATAAATCTTGCAGGTGGGTTAGGACAAGGGAAAATGATTGGCACAAGCTCACCCAGCAAGCTTCATGTTAGAATGGACATTTGGACCCGGCGCTCCAAGGTTTTAGTCAGATTCACTAACCTCTAACAAATAATAATCTCGGGCTACCTTAACAGATGTATAGTGTTCAGATCAAGGTAAGTATTTGTTCTACCCTATTTTGCACAGGCCACACCTCATCTGGAGTACTGTGTCCTGTCCTGGGTACTACATTTTAAGGAGAACAAACTAGAGCATGTGTGGAGTGAGAAAACCATCATAGAGAGAGGCCTGGAAACCAAGCCCTATGAGGTAAGAGTGATGCACAGTTAGGCTGCAGCAGAGATAAATAAGGGGAGACATGACCACGGCCTGCAGATATCTGAAAGTTACTCCATGGAAGATTGGAGCAGTTTTTTCTTGTTTCAGACAGCAAGATTATAATGTGTATAAATTACAAAGAAGCATATCTTTGTCTAAATATTAAGAGAAACATCCCAAAAGTAAAGGTGATTAAACAATGGAACAGTGTTTTAACAGATTTTTAAAAAGATTTTAAAAAGTGGTGGGAAGTGGTGGATTCTTCTTCATTGACAGAACAATCCTATTTAGAATTTACTCCAGACTTCATCCATTGTAATGCACTTAGACTGGAGTAACTCTGAACAGGATGGCACTGTAAATGTCTTTAAACAGGGGAAGGATGACCATTTGTTTCAGATGCTCTAGTTGTATATTCCTGAATTTACCAGGGTGTGGGACCACATTACCCTAAAGAGCCTTCCCACTCTATAATAATAAAATGGGACTTCACTGGGCTGAAAACTGATTGGTGCAACTTACAGTAGTTGAAGGTCAAAGATAACACTGTTAAGGCATTTTTGTATAAAATCACCTGAAAGTAGCAACTTTATCATGTGCAAAGTTTTCAAAATCAAGACCATTCCTCACAAGCTTGACAGTTCATGGGCCATTTAAACCCCATTAATGCTTCTTCACAACTCAAGCAAAATTGTCTTGATAAGAAATCAGAATACAAGTTACATACCTGATTTGACCCTCTCTTCATTTTCAACCTTCTCCTTCCTGAGCACAACAGAATTCTATGCATTTGCAGCAAAATTTTGACTATCAACCATGAACTTGGCATTTTTTTCAGCACTCAAAACTTTGTTAGAGATCACACTATCATATGGATCTGGTTCAGCCATATGTTGGATTCATTTTTGGTATTGGCAAGTTCCATGAAAGAAGTAGGTAATCAATGGAAGCATTTGATGCTGACTTATCACTCAAAAAGGAGCCTCGTGGCGTAGTGGTTAAGTGCTTGCACTGCCACTCACACGGTCAGGAGTTCGAGCCCCCTGTGGGTCAGATATCCTGGCAGCTGGCTTATGGTCAACTCAGCAATCCATCCATTCCTTGGTTGGCAAATGAGTACCTAGCACATAGCTAGGGGTAAAAGAATAGCCAGGGAAAGCAATGGCAAACTACCCCACAAAAGAGGCTTGCCTATGAAATCACTGCTTGCAATGGTACCCCAGGGTCGAACATAACTGAAGGGGAAACTTTACCTTTTCTTTTAATCACTCAAAAGTAACATATATGCTTGACTGTCTGAATAGCAATCAGAATATTGGTCATGTTACCTTTGGTGGTTTCACTCTCTCGAATCAGAAAGGTCCCTCGTGGGTTGCCAAATGATAGCAGTTGTCTCTCAGCATCCTTTCGTCCAAGCTTGCCAAAGTACCACCTACACAAAAACCAAATTGGTCAAAACAAAGGCTCATTCCGCACATGCAGAATAATGAACTTTCAAACTGCTTTCAGTGCTCTTTGAAGCTGTGCAGAATAGCAAAATCCACTTGCAAACAATTGTGGAAGTGGTTTGAAAATGCATTATTTTGCGTGTGAGGAAGGGGCCAAAAAGTTGATAGTCTCTAAGAAATCAGAATGCAAGAAGGAAATGGAATAGTATTACTTGATATGTATAGCTTCACTAACATTTTAAAAAGATACTTAATGGGGGGTTTATGCAGATGACACCAAATTGGCTGGAGCAGTGAACACACCAGAAGATGGAAATAGAATTCAACAAGATCTGAACACACTGGAAAAGTGGGTGGATGTGAGCAAGATGCAGTTCAACAAGGGATAAGTGCTGAGTTCTACATCTCAGTAACAAAAATGAGGAACATGCATATTGTGTGTGTGAATAAGATCTTGGGGTATGCGTTGGCTGTAAGTTAAATATGAGCAGCCAGTGTGATGCAGCTACAAAAATGCACTGTGCATTTGCCCACCCCATAGACATAAGGGGCACTCATGCCAGCAGGGAGGGCAAACTGGGAGGTGGCTGGGAGCCAGACCCAGAAGAGAGACCAACTCCCAGAATGACACTGGCATCTTCCTGGACACTCCTGACTCGCTGGGGGTGTCCTAGGGAGGTTCCAGGGGGGGTTGGAGCTGACATTAGTTGGCTTCCACTGGGAATTCCCCCAGTGTGGCCTTCAGACTTTTGCCTCCAAAACCAGTGTCTTTCTTCAGTGTCTCTTTCTTCAGTTGGGCTCTTTGGGTGGCAGGAGAGACTTTGAATTTCCCTCCTGCCTGCACCGTTTGGAGCCCCTTGGTACTGCCTTAGCTGCACCATCCCCGGCCACTGCAGTGCTAATGGGGCAACTAGATTATGCTGCAAGCAAAGCTAGCTAAAAGCAACTTAAAGTAACAAAAGATCTCATAGGAAAACAGTTCAGTGGAAAAGAAACACTGTAACTGCTACCTGACTTTCTGAAGAGTTATGTACAAACCATAAATAAATGTTAACTCCCTGTTAATCCTGTGAGTTGTGTGTCTCAGGGAAAGAAACACATTTTGTGAAAGGAGAAGGGGTGTCACAATCAGCCATCCATAAAATGAAAAGAACATACTCCTCTGCTTGGATGGAGTCGACTGGGGCCACATAATTACTTGGAATGTAACCAGTTTCTCCTGTAGTCAAGGAACGAGCTTCCCACCAGTCTCCTTCCCTGCAGAACAAGAGGAGAGAGCGTTAACAAGGGACAAAAATAACTCTTCTCAATTTAAAATGGCTCATAACTTTTAATCACTTCCCACTATTACAGGTTCATTCTGGAGATGATGAGTAACACCGTCACTATGTGCAGCTCATGATCATGAATTCTGTCTGTACAAAGTATGTTCCACTAATACAAGAGCCTGTCTGCAACCACAGCATGCATACTAGTAGGACACAACAAACAGAATGCATTTTCTGGGAATTGACAGAAAGAAGGAACTCAATCAAGACCCACACCCATGAAAATAATTGTATTCATCTGGTTGGATCTTATTAACTGTAATCGCAAGTGCTCATGAGTACTGATCTTGCCCATGTCCCCTTCCCCTATAGCTCCTAGGATCCCTGAAAAGTTGATTCCAAGGGTCAGGAAAGTCTCACATACAAAATGCCCCTAAACATGAAGGGATGGCAAAATTTCCCCTGCCGCCTTCTTCTGCCAGCAGAGCTCTACTGGTTAGAGAGGAAGACAGATAATTTTGCTCAACCCATCTTCCTTGTCCATGCCTATGAGGTATCCCTAACCCTAACCCTCAGCATCAGCATTTTTCAGGTGTTGCTGGAGAAAAGGGAAGGTCATTATCTGTTTCCAAGAGCACCATATCTGCAGTTTGTAAGAGGAAACCTATATTGCAAAAATAGGTGTACTAAGGGACCATATCATGAACATTCCAGAGTATTTTCCTTTTGGCTTAGAAATAAGTGACAGGAGATGGGAAGAAACACAAACTCAGTGGATAATGCTAGGGATATGATATATTCTTTGTAGTTTACTAAAATTAATCTTAAATCATTTTAAGGGTGTCTGCAAGTCATCACAAATCATTGAAATAAAAAATGGGGTTCTGACATGGTAAATGTAGTTTTGATTGGGAAAGTATCACAGCATACACAAGGGTTTTCACCTATTGTCTTTCTCTTGGGGAAACCCTCAGCTTGCTCTCAGTATTGTCCCCTACTCTCAGTTGCAACATTTCAGAGAGTTCATTGTAGTAGAATGGCAAATTTGTAAAATTCTGGTAGCAAAAAACAATCTTTGGATCTAACTCAGAATAATTTTGCATCTCCATTATTAAAAGACTGGCTCCTTGTCCAGCCTGCCAGTTAAGGTTTGCCTCATAAGTCCTGTTCTCTATGTCCTCATCTTCAGAGGTGAGGGGGGTGGCAACCAGAGACAGGGCCTTTTCAGTACTGGCACCTTACCTGTGGAATGCCATTCCCTTGGAGGCATGTCTTGCACCTACACTGCATTATTTTAGGTGTCAGGCCAAAACATTTCTGTTCACCAAGGCTTTTCATTATGGGAGTGATTTTAATACTACTTTAGAAACATTTATTTCAAGATGTTAGTGGTCTGTTTTTATGATTTCATCCTGGGTTGGGTTTTTTAAATGCTGGATTGTAATTAATATTATTTAATGTTTTGCTTCATTTAAAACAAAGAGTCAAACTAAATGTGACTTGCAAAATACAAAATTGGCATTTGTTTAATTTAAAAAAAAACACAGAACCATGGAAGAAGGGGGATTTAGGTTTGATAAAAGGCATGAGGAAATTCTCCCCTGCAGCATTCTCCTGATTTAAAAGTGCAGCAAATGTCTGCAGGGGCAGATTTATATTGGGAAACTGTGAAGAAGGAAATTATTAAAGGCCTCCTCCTTCCAGTGCAGTTTCATCTACCTCGTCTAATGCCACTGCTCCAACCCAATTTGCCTGTCACATCCACCGCCTGTTCTGGAACATTAGGCTGAAAAGTGGGATATCCTCATAATGGATTTCTTACATCATATATACTTTAATCCTAATTCAAGCCCATAAAATAAAGAGAATCACAACATACTCCACAGGGAGCAAGAAAATTTAATACCTTTCATAAACTGTGAAAAGCTATTAAAAAGGCTTTTTAGACATTGTCAGGGGCTTGTGTACACTCAGTGGGGTTTTTTTGTTCTTTCTTTTTTAAAACCAGACCCTAACAATGTATCTTAAACTGTTTGAAATTCATCCCTGTGTTGAATATTACTTCCAGATAGGAAATTCTGTGTTTATTACTTGTACACGATTAGTATATGATGAAAGTACTTGTGTATATTTAACCTCAAGCAAGGCTTCCTACACAAGTGATATGGGAAAATAGTGTTTAACCAAAAAATACTGAATACTGCTTTTTGTTTTGCTGCTAATGTAGTTCCCAAAAGTGCCACTGGATGGAGCTATTTTATCACCATGGCTATTGTGCTACTGTTATAGGAAAGAGAAGGATTTGCAAGGAAGACAGACAAGAAGTAGATTATAGTTATATTTCATATAGCGGGCTTCTCATATTTAGCATTAGTTATGAGACATACTTATGATGTATGCTATAACAGCTTTCCCAAACTGGAATCCTTGGAGACATCTTGCAAGATGTCTTAAAGATGTTCACGTGGAAAAGTCAGTCTGCACTGTGGCATGCAGGAAGTGAAGTGGCGAAGAACTGAAATGTTAAAAAGACACACTACCAGGCTCATAGATATTGAGATTGTTTGACCCGATATAAGCAGTACGTGATGAATTTGCATCACAACTGTCTAAAGGAAAATATCAATAAGTTGCTTATGCTGTATGGTCATGCAAAGCTATGTAAACTGATCTTCTGATTTAAAAAAACAACATATCCATTTTGTACCACATAGTATCCAACTATTGTTGGAATGTACTTTCTTCATAATATGGGGCTTCATTTCCATCTTTTCTAGGTAAATCCATGTATAGCCACACAGGGTTAAATCCATGTACAGCCACACATGGCTCCATCTCTGTTTACATTTTGAACATTAATTTAATTGCAGAACTGTTGCAAGTCTGACAAATGCAACCAACATTTTCTTACTTATTCTCAGCAAAAAGGACAGGATGACAACATGCATATTCCATCAAAATATTCCTGTGCAGTTAGCTCCCATTTTTCCCTACATCTCAAGCTTCTTACCATTAAGGATTACCGGTACTTGAAACTCATCCATTGATAATACTACTGAAATAAGAATTTGAAATGAATTTGCTATTCAAGCACTGCTTTGTTAGGTCTGCAGCAGCAGTGTTTTGAAGCATAAAAAGAAGTGGTTAATGTTAATCTTTTGTTAGTTTCTATTGCTAATTTAGAAGCAGAGAATAATTTTTAAATAACTCTTTTCAAATTTAATGTTGAAGCTTCTGAGCTTTCATTTACATCAAAGCTATTCACCAGTGAAGAATCATGAAATTACTGTGTCTTTTCCATTGAGTTTCCACACTGACAAGCATCATAGTGAAGGGTTTGTTTATAGTTTTATGTAGTTACAGCAAGAACTCATTTGGCTGTCCATGAAAGATGTGCATAACATTATAATGGACTTTCATACCATTTAAAATGGTAATTTTAAAAAATTGGGAATCAGTGGATTGTACCATGTATATGCTTTGAAGAAAGTATTTTACAATGAGTATAGACTTCTGGAAAAGCTGTTTTCTCCCTGCTGATTAATGTATTCTAGCTTTCAAATTCAAGGACTGAATCATAATTCTGTCTTTAGCAGCCATGTTCCAACTGATGAATGAGACCTGGGCCAGTCTGACTGATTCCTCTTGTTCCCCACACTCCGCCTGCTCAGCCGACAGCACCAAATTGTGTACTTCTTCTAGTTGCATCTCATGATTGAGGTCCAAATACAGAACTACCTGAATTAGGAGTAGAACCAGGAGACAATCTTTGGATATCTCCAGCAGATGTAATCACTGCCAGCCAAGCAGCAAGATGCAGGAGAAAACAAGACAGGTTGATTTATTCTATCCCCCCCCCCCCCCCCCCAGCTTCCTGTCTTCCAACCTGTTTGCTTCATGCTGGATCATGGCCAAGTTGATGTGATACTTTATCATGACAATCCCCTTTTTCTTCTTCAGAAATAAGCCAGGATTGGCAAAAGTTACCACTGATATTTATAGTAATGTCTTTTTGATAATGGGTTTGTTCAATGTAAGGACAAAAAGTTGAGATATTACAGCATTTATGTTGAATGATGTACAGCTGGTTTACCTTAGTGAAATTCAGCAACTGTTTACAACTAAACCGAGCTAGAAGTCATATCAAGGTCAAAAGAAAGGCTGCAGTGGAATTATGGTTGAAATTTCATTTTTTACTGTTGTGCTGGTTACAACACATATAATCAATTTAAATCTTTGGTGCTGGTCATTCTAAATTAAGGTTGTTCAATGCTAATTTTTTTAAAAATATATACATTATTCATTTTATGTTTTAAGAAAGAAAACAACAACATAAGGATAGATATAACAAAATATAACTGCATAAATTTTCACAGATAAAAATGGCAAAACTTACACACGCACACACACAGAGCCTTAACTTTTTATGAAATTCTTTAATAAATTAATTCTTGTCTATCGTTAGTCAAGTAAAATATTAGAGCCCAGTCCAGAGTGTGTGTGTGTGAGTGAGTGGGGAGGGGGAGAGATGAATCCATCACTGGCTGTGGTGTGAGATTGCAGTGATGGGGGTGGGCAGTGTAAGGGGCACCCTTGCTGGCAGAGAGGCCATCATGCCTCTGGGAGGCAGTGCTGTGGGTTTGTGGCACCTGTCTGGTATGGAAATGCACACCAACGAGGGAGGGGGCATTCTGGGGGGGTGGACTGGGGTGGAGCTAACTGCAGGCAGCTTCTAACAGGCTTTGAAGCTCTGGATGCCACTGGAGCTGGCCCTGAACTTGCCATTTTTGTGGCATAAGTTCCTTTTCCCTATGGGGTTTCCTGGGGATGAGAGGATTTTGTGGTTTTCTTCCTGCCTGTGCCACTGGAACCCTGATAGTAGGAGGCATGGCTGCAATGCTTCCCTGCCTTTGTCTGGACAGGGCTGCCCATCTTCTTTTAAATGTCCGAATAGATTAAATATCTGCTACACATTAATTATATTATCTACAAATCAAGCAGTTGCCCTTCTTAAAAACATCTGTAGATAATAGTATACTAGATCTATTTTTGAACATTAGTACCATATCTTAGTTACCTTTCTTCTCAACAATACAAGAAATATAATTTCCATTTTACATGAAACTCCTGTTTTGGGCATCTGTTCCTAAGACTAGTAAGCTTTGCTATTGTAGTGTATTCTCTCATTATCTCTTTCCACATTTCTCGGTCAGGACAAGTGCCTGACATCTGTTTGCCAATACCTCTCTGGCTGAAGTTAAGAAGAGTTCTTGCAGTTTTCCTGGCAAATTCTTGGGTGGAATTCCCAATAATATCATTTTTGTGTCCATTTGGAACGTAATTTTCAGTATTTTTTGGATTTATGCATGTATTTCTTTGTAATATTTTTTCACTTTTGTACAAGTCCACCATGTGTGGCAAAATGTTCTGTTTTCTTCTTTGCATTGACAACAGCTTGCTTTCAAGCTTTTGAGGATCTTCACTATATCTTTTGGAGTGATGCACCATCTATCTATCTATCTATCTATCTATCTATCTATCTATCTATCTATCTATCTATCTATCTATCTATCTATCTATCTATCTATCTATCTATCTATCTATCTATCTATCTATCTATCTATCTATCTATCTATCTATCTATCTATCTATCTATCTATCTATCTATCTATCTATCTATCTATCTATCTATCTATCTATCTATCTAAACCTTTATTAGGCATAGAATCCATATAACAGCCAACATTGTCCAAACAAGTATCCCATACGTGAGAACCATCGCAGGTAATCATTTCCAAGAAGTTTCACCATAAGGAACCTAGCTACAAAAGTTAAAATCTCGGAGGCGGAACTGTTTAGTAGAAATGTAATCTTCCCCACAGTAGAGTATTCATTAAACATTACAGGACAAAGAGCAAAAAGCCTGGTCCTAGATCCCTTGTATTTGGGGCAGTCGAGCAATATATGTTCCATGGTTTGAATTGCTGTGATACAATGGGGACATTTCCGCTCTTGACAAGATGCAGGAATTGGATTTTTCAAAGAGACCTTCCTTGTAGAGCATGAGAGCAAGAGAAGGAGTTACATCGAGCCCTAGTGAGTTATCCATCTATGCTTGGGTTCCTATGAAGTAAACTCAAATAATCTCTGCCATGTGATTGATTTTAAATTTGATATTAAAAAAGAGGGGGGAGCAATTGCTTCTCGCCTTGTCCTGCAGAACTTGAAACTCTTGATCTAGCAGTCGCCTTTTTAATTGAGAGAAGATTTCAGAAGCAGGCAGCATTTGCAAGGCTTCCCAGGAAAATCCCAGGGAAAGTATTTTAGTTTCCACTGCCCGCCACCACTTAGATTCATGATATATAAGACTGTCAGTATCTGAGTTAAAGCACAGATGGACCCAAAACTTCAAGGTAACCAGCCAGGCTTTCGTAGCCAGGAGATGTTGTCCCGCTTCCAGACAGAGTACGGTATATGGGATACAATGTGGCACACCAAATGTTTTATATAAAAAAGCTGACTGAATCCTCTCAACTTTATGATTCCAAGCATTGATCCACAAGGGGATCCCATACAACAATTGAGGAATAACTTTCATATTGAAAACTTTCACTGCGGCAGGAATAAACCTGTTACCTTTTGTAAAAATGAAATTCTCAACTCCCGCCACAGTAGCTCTACAAGCTTTCATAGCTAGGTCTCTATGTTTGGACCAATGGGCTTTGTGGTGAAAGACAACTCCCAAGTATTTACAGAACTTGACTTGATTGCGGACAAGATGCACCATCGAGTGCATCCATCTGCTTGGGTTTATAGGTGTTTAGCAAAACACAATCACTTTTAGATTTGGCAGGGTAAATAAGTAATGAATTTCGTGTACAATAGTTGTTGCATTTAGACAGCAATCTATTTAGGCCCGACTTCGTTCTCGAGAGTAATAGTGCATCGTCTGCAAATAAGAGCAATGGTAGAGTCACGTTACCAAAGCTGGGGCAAGGTGATGCACCATCTATAAAACCTCATCTCAGTTTGGCAGGTTGTAAATTTAAGATTCTTCATTCATAGTGCCATTGATGGAAAGATATTTGTTCTTTAAAGTTTTGCATCTATTTTATTATACATTTTCTTGTTTCATTTTGGTTTCATATTTTAACCAAAGCTTGTATATTCTTCCCAATAAATGTTGTTTTTGTTGGGTAATTTTTATTTCATATTCTGTCAGCTCCATTAATACTCCTTCTGTTACTCTTAATTCTCTTAATCGTGAAGCTGTTTGAAACTATATCAGCCATTGCATGTTCTTTCCTTCATCTTTCATCTCTTGCCACAATTTAACTTTTCCTTGTGCATTAATTATCTTTTTATAAATTACACTGTCACTGCTCTTTTGAATCTTTTTGTCAAAATAAGTCTTTAGCAGGGACATCAGTGGTGAAATTCAGGGACTTAGACTTTTACATTTTTATCCAGCTATCCATAAGACCATTCCTTATCACATGGGAGACTTCTACATTTAAATGTTTTGTCTGTACCACTTTCTTGGTCCACACATTAAATGTTTTAAATCTACGCTTGTGGAATTTCATAAAATGAAACTTCACCAAGATATTTCAAGTAACCTTTTATTTCTTTCTAAAAAGTGAAAGCAAATGATCTAACCTAACATACTTGTTTCTAGAGTCTGTGCTGCTTCAAAAACACAACGAGAGGGTTTAAGTAATTAATGCTGTTAACATCACAAATCACTTTGTCTCTCCAGATCTAGCCACTGTGATCCATGCAATGCCCATCTCCAGGCTGGATTGCTGTAACACACTTTACAAAGGGCTATCTTTTAGACAACTCCAAAAACTGCAGCTGGGCCAGAATGCAGTTACATGGGTCTTTACAGGGGACACTTGGAAACTGCATATCTACCAGGTGCTCTGGCAGCTGCACTGGCTGCAGACTGAATTTCTGATTAGGTTCAAATTGTTGGTGCTCACCTTCATAGCCCTAAAGAGCCCAGGTCTCATATTTTTGGGACTGTCTCCTCAGGATGATCCCCAGAATGTTGCACTCTTCAATTGATAATCTTCTGGTAATTTGTGGCCCAAAGTCTATCTGGCTCAACCAGGACTGTGGCTTTTTGGCTGTGGCCCTGCCTATTGGAACTCTCAGCCTAGGGAAACCTGGGTCTGAAAGATCTTGCACAATTCTGATGGATTTGCTAGATGACGTTTTTCCAGGCTTACGGTTGAGGGCAGAGACAGTTGTACATCTGTGAGGTTACATGATGGCCTGGATTCAAATGTCCTTTATATGCCGGCCTTTCTTCCTCCCCTGTCAGTCTCCTTTTCTAGGCACCAATTATGCTATTTATTTTATTTTATTTATTATTTATTTATTACATTTATATACCGCCCTCCCCCGAAGGGCTCAGGGCGGTGAACATGAATATACAAATAGAGCATAAAATAAAATCAATAAATCTCAGATCATTAAATAAATCATAGTAAATGGCTCTATAGTCTTTGGAATCATTAAAACCCCAATAAAAACAGCTGTATAAATATCAAATAAAAAAAATAATCCAAAAAGAGGCGACCTCCTAACCAATCCTAAAAGAGGGGAGAGACGTTTGCCAGGATCGCTGCGATAGACTTAACGGGGGGGGGGGGGCATCAGCGGCCAGCCCCCCCAAAGGCCTGGCGGAACAGCTCAGTCTTGCAGGCCCTGCGGAACTCGTTGAGATCCCGCAGGGCCCGCACAGCTGGAGGGAGAGCATTCCACCAGGCGGGGGGGTGGGCAGAGCTGTAAAGGCTCTGGCCCGGGTAGAGGCTAGCTGCATCATGGAGGGGCCAGGGATCACCAGCAAATTGGCCTCTGCAGAGCGCAGAAGCCGGTTCGGGACATATGGGGCAAGACGGTCCCGCAGGTACGGAGGTCCTAGGCCGCGCAAGGCCTTAAAGGTCATGTTAGATTTTTCCGTCCTAATTTTATTGCATGTAAAACTTATGATTGCAGTAATATTAGGAGGTATTATATAATCTTAGGCACCAGCAAGGTTAGGCTTTTATGTAATTTACTGTTGTAGTTTATTATTGCTCTGTATGTGTCAATGGATTGATGCTTTTATTTCACGTTATAACCCGCCCTGAGCCCTGCTATTGTGTGTGTGTGTGCGCGTGCGTGCGTGCACTGGGGGATGGGGGGGCAGTACAAAACAAACAAATGGCATTATGAAGAATGTGATACAGGAACATATACTTACGAGCTGTTAAGTATCTGAAATTTTTCTCCTTTATGAAAACTTAAGTCATCTTCTGTTCTCGCCTCATAATCATATAGAGCCACAAAAAGAGTTACACCTATGGAAAGACATGTAAATACAAATGCATATTTGAACATGTGAGGTAGCATAATGGGAAAGGAAAGAGATGACTTGTAGCGTATGCAACAAGATTATTTGTTGTTGCTCAGAAAGTGCTATTTTTTCATACATCACAAAACAATGTTTTTGTCACAATTTGCCTTCAAGAACAGATAAACAATACTTTGCACTGCTGTAGGACTTTTCCAGGTCTAAAGTGTTTCACACACATTATTGCGTAATAATCTGTACAAAAGCTTCACAAAGTTGATAAGTATTATTATTTCCATACTTCAAGGTGGTGGTCATCTGGGGCTCACAAAACAGTGAATTTGTGACAGAGATGGAATTTGAGCCAAGGACTTGATTCATGACTCATACTCTTAGCCACTGTGCTACATCAGCTGTCACAGAAATGGGAGACTACATTTTCAGTCAACTGTTTAAGCAAGTGTGAGTACTGTGCATGTATGAGAGTGCAAGCATGTGTGCTTGTGTACATTGTGTGTATGAGTAGTATGAATGGGTATCCATGCTAGTGCCCTGACCTGGACAATCCAGACTAGCCTGATCTCATCAGCTCAGCAGGGTTGCTCCTGGTCAGTATTTGGATGGGGAACCACCAAGGAAGTCCATGGTTGCTATGCAGAGGCAAGCAATGGCAAACCATGTCTGAATGTCAATTACTTTGAAAACACCACCACAGTCACCATAAGTCCACTGTGACTTGATAGCAAAAAAAGAAGAAGCATGCTTGTGCAAGCAAATGGGTAGTAGTGTGAGAAAGTGAAGAAGGTCACAGAAACACATTTGAAATCTACTATGCTAAACTGTATTTAGACCAGTCCTTTCTAATGAAGAACCATTTCACTGCCTGCAACAAACCCAGTCATAAAAGGGGAAACACCTCCTTTTATGCCCAAGAAATGTCCCATTGTGCTTAAAATAAGGATAACTTGTGATAATGATTTACCTGTTCCCCCTCTTGTACGCAGGGTGCCAGTATGTGATGAGGAGTTGACACCACCAAAGACGGTCAATCCCTGTCCTCCAGCTGCAGGGAAATTGTTGTAGTTTGGAATTGAAGTCACGCCAAAGCTTGGATAATGCTGCGGGGTTGGATCTGTTCCATAACGATAACTTGAACTCTGGTTTAAGCTGCCATCTCTCTCATCGGTCAGTTTTGTTGTTTCTTTATCCTTACATTGCACACAGCCCATTATCTAAAATCCTGGAGAACATAAAAAGAAAATATGTTGCTTGTTAAGACCATTCCTGGTATTAGTGTTATGGCCCCTGTAGACAGAACCTTATCTTTAGAAGCTCACAGGTATCAAGTAGTTAAGTCCACAAACAGTAACTTCTTGAGTTTTCAAAGTGGCAACTGTTTTCAATAGGAAATATAGGAAGTCACCAAAGAAGATTTGCCTAAGAGTCATTCTCCTTTCAGGCATTATCAAAGTGCACTTCTGATATGGCCTGTGCCCAAGGGCATAAGGGGAGATAATTATGCCTGGGCCCCGCCTCCCTGCCCCCACCCCCACTTATCTTTTTCTGCCGGATGAAAACAGCTTTCTGCTGGCTGAAAATGGGCCAGGCTGGTGAGGGGGGATTTTCCGCCCCCACCGCCATGTGCCTGCCGTACGACGCACCCCCAGTCCCCTTATAGCTACGCCTCTGCCTGTGCCAGTCCTTTTCTTGGTGCAATGTGGATAAATATAAAGGATAAACTACAGATAACAAGGATGTAAAAGTAAAAAGATGGCATCCAAGGTAATTACAAGGTTGGAGCATCTTTCCTATGCAAAAAGGCTGAAAACTCTGGGACGTTTGCAGTTTAGAAAAAGAAACTGTTGAAGGTGAAAAAAATAAGAGGATTATAAGTTATACTTTGATGGATAATGAGAACTTTCCCCTCCCTCTCCCATAATACTATAACTCAGGGCACCCAGGGAAAATGATCACCAATAGGTTCAGAACAGACAAAAGGAAATATTTCTTTAATCACTGATCACATAAGCTGTGGAATTCATTGCCACTGGATATAGTGATGGCTGTGAGCATAAACTGGTTTAAAATGGGGTTAGAAAGATTAATGGAGGATAGCTCCATCAGTGGCAGCTAACCATGATGAGAAAAAGGAACCTCCACAGACAGACACAGCAAACCTCTGAACACCAGCAATTAAGAAGTGACATCAAGGGAAGGTCCTGGTCTCTATGGCCTGTTTATAGGTGCTCATGTGCAGTGTTGTAGGAAGGGAAAATGGCGCCCGGGGCAAAATGGCAGCTGCGCCCCCCTCCCCCCAAACACCCTTCACCTATACTTTTAAAGTGAAAAAAGCAGTCTGCTGCGGGCCACGGAGGCGACCTGAGGGGAAGGATGGGGTTAGGGTTTGTCCCCCCGCCTCTGCTCCGCCTTGCAGCTCTGCCTCTGCTCCTGTGCAGCTTGTTGGCCACCAAGTAAAACAGGATGCATGGTGAGATGTAGCATTAGTCTAATCCAGCAGAGTTTTTAAAAAATGATTTATGTTCCAAAGTATTTTTACATCCTGTGATCCTAGGCCTCCCTTTAATCCATTTCAGACAATAGGAATTTCCCACTCTTTTCCTTTTTCTGCAGTTAGTTGCAAACAGAAGAACCAACAGCTGCTACCCACTCTCTTTCTATTACAGATGTTGTTGCTCTATCTCCTTTTACGAATGAGATCCAAACATAATTTTCTGCATTTATATTGGTAACATATCATTTTTCAATGTATCATAACAGAAACATGTCTATATTCTAAAATGACAAAAATAGCTCATATCATGGTAATGGACTTTCAGCCCAAGGCCAGCACCCCCAGGTCCCAGCAAAATGTATGCATTTCCCCATCTGTAAATGCTTTGGCTCTGGTCATAACCAGCAACAAACACTATAATAATGTGTCTGATTCACAGCAGCAAATTCATCCAGAAATCCTTATGTGTGGGAACAGAATGAAGTAGGAAAAGGCTAGTGTAAACTGGGCTGTATACCTAATGTACAGGCAGCTTCAGGGGCTTTTGGACTGCAATTTTCCAGCAGTTGCTACCACAGTGACTACCATAGGTTCCTGCCTATATAGCTCTTATGTACAAATAGTACATGGTATGAGTCTGCTTTGTTCCCCACACACAGCAAGAAGGCACCACCCATGGCAGAAGCATCCAAAGCCTTTGCAGAGGCAATGATAACTATAGCACGGGTTTAACTTTCCAGTCTATCCACTCTCATCAGGTGTCTCCTAAGGAGAATTGTCTGATTCAGATCAAGAAAATTGAAGGCTCCAAGCATCTAGGTACCAACTTCATCACGGCACCAGCCAGCCTCTGAACCAGGCTGAAGAACGGTGTATTTTATCCTCAAGATGCAGATGCTCTCCTTCCTACAGGTTCAGAGATCAGAATCACACACACAAACACACAAACTTAACTTTCACCATTCTGTCTTTTGCTCTCTCTCTCACACTGCTTTAATTATATTTGAGAAATGACCCCAAAAACTGTTCCCATGCTGAGCCAGCACAAACTTGAATTATTAACTGCAACTTGCCAAAAACAAAAAAAGGAAACAGAAAGCAGCTATTCAAAAAATGAGTGCAAAATTAATAAGCATCTCGGAAAGCTATGCCGGCAATGAATATGTAACGTAGATCTTCCAAATTAAAGAAAAAAAATCAGATTTAAAAAAAGGGTTAATAGTAACATCAGTATAATAGATAGCTCTTTAATTGATGGATTGTAGCCAGTTCCTTTCACACACACACACACACACACACACACACACACACACACACACACACACACACACACACACACACACACACACACACCACACACCACACACACACACACACACACACACACACACACACCCTTGGATGTGTTTTCTCTGAGAGATTGGGAGGAGTGGGTTGGGAAATTTGATGGAGAGGTTATTTCCCCTTTCTATTGTACATTTCTACTTGGCTCCAGTGTGTGGGTTGTACATGTATAAAGGACGCTTGATTACAGGACCTTGTACAATGTGACAGAGGGTGTAACCTACATGTTTTCTTTTCAAGCCAAGACTTTGAAAGATTCTCCATTCCTTGCCTGAAGACACAAGCTAAGCATGATATCATCGGTGGCTAGTTAAAGATTTGGAAGAAACTAAAGGCACACTCCAGTTTTTAAAAATAATTTTAAATATACCTTCCACTCACACTCCTTACTGAATGTAAGGATATGTTTCCTGCCTTAAACACAAGCTTTGCTACACTGAACACAGCCATCAGTGCCCTGGAAAGCCAGAAACTTGCATTTCAACCAGCAATGATGATGTCATTTAACAAAATGTGCAAATCATTTTCACCAAAACCTTTGGAGATTTATATCCAACTAACTATATGTTGTTTAATTTACAGTAAACAAGTTTTTTAGAGTAGGTCTATTAGATGATGTATTTCCCCTCAAATCTCTGGACTGCCAGATCATGTGACTGTTTGATAATTTGTCATGGATATTATGAGAAACTTGTGTGCAAAAACCAATCTTAATTCACTACACAGCAAAATGAGATTGTTTTTAAATAATCTAAACTGAAGTTTATAGAAATGATTAAGCACTGAATGTACATACTGTGTTACTCTGGGTTTTCCCAAATACATTTTTTAGTTGATTCCAGCCCCCTACTATTTGGTGTATTCTGATTTCCGCATGCATTTTTGTGACTTAGTTCTTCCTTCTTTTGTTGTTGTTTTTTCCAGTTCTTGTGAGACCCTTTTACCCTGATCTTTTTCTGGGAGCTAACTGCGAGTCACCTTTTCTCTTGTGCATAGTGTTTGTCAATTTTCTTTGACCTGTCCACTCCTATCCACCCCCGCCCACTTTTTAGATGGCTAGACTATCATCATCAAATCATGCCCTCTTGCCAAGATGAGTATTTTAAATTTTTTAACCAGGCACTTAAATAGTATATTGATATAATGTTGTAAAGATAGTTTAAGAAAGTACTCTGAAGTCCCAGCTTCCATTTTTAAAAAGTAAGTCTCCATCCCCTTCCCTTGCATAGATATCAGGAAAAAGAAGGGAAGGGAAGGGGGCTAACCCCCCACCCCAAAAGTTGAAAATTTAGAGAACCTGCTTAAACTATCATTATAGTACTCTGTTGCCTTATAGTACTAAATTATAGTATAATATTGCCTTATAGTGCCTTTAAAAATGCAGCCATGATATCAATACAATCATACTCATAAAAGGAAAAGAAATGAAAAGGGATTGGTGTGTCACCACTGATGATGACAGCACCTTCTCTTGAAAATACTCATTTTATAAGTGCAGAACAAAATTAACTGACTCTACAGCTGTGAAAATGCACAGGGAAGGCAGACGTGCGGAAGAATCGTGCTCAAACCAATTACAATGCTTGTGGATTGATTGCCAAGAAAACCAGAGTAAGTTGGGAGTACAGAAAAGCCTTCTGTTGTTCAATTTTTTAATGTGTAATTCTAATTCCTTTTCATTTTATGAAAATGCAGTGGCAGAACTGGCAGATTTCTTATGCAAAAATAAATGGACACAATGAACTTATGTGAAAAGGATAAAGACATTTAACACCACGTATACACTAAAAAGGGGGTTTAAATCCACAAAGGCTTGGATTAAAAACCAGGAAGCAGATTTTAAAACTAATTTTGGAAGAAACAATACTAATGCAGGAAAATAGCATTGGACCCTAACTCTTACTTCAGTTTATTTGTAGCATTTGTGTTGCAAACCCAGTATAATATCATGTTTTGTGACCTTGAGCTATCGTACTCACACATTTTATCATGAATACTTATCAATAATAGAAAATGCTCTATTTGCTTTCTGAGTTCCTTCACTCTGGTCTTCTCCACATATTGATGTGCACAAAATGCCAGAGGAAAAATACAGAAATTGTACAGATAATGGCAATACACACACACAAACCTTATGATACCAGTGTATAGCTGATCTCACTACTCTAGCAAACTCTGAGTAGGTTTGATAATGTAGACTATAATATCAATCATTTGGTTAGCATTTACTGAGATGATTATGTCAACACTATGCCAATTTCAGTGGATAAAAATTTGGCAGTAGGCTGAGACTGTGATTAGCCCAAGGTTACCTAGCCAACTTTCACCTTAACAGCTATTTTTTTCATTTGCTTGCCCCTTTCCTTTTTTTTTTTACTTTTAATTACTACTATTTTCTTCATTGTTTGAATGTTTAAAATATATTGATTTTTACAATCATCTCTCTAGGATAGATTGCTTACTGTGACATTGGTGCTGAACAAAATTGACTCTTTTATGTTTCAAGTGCACTGACACTGTGATAATATTCTTGCTATATTTTCAAAACAAACACATTTTTAAGAAAAAGCTTGTATGATTTTGAAATGTACGAGTGGAGTAGTTCGCTGAGAGAAAAGTACATCTCTAGGCTTTTTGAGCTTGCAAAATGGGCTTTACCCTATTAAATACAATAGTATTTGTATGATCTTTGTATTTGATCTTTTGGACTGCCTTTCCTCTCATTTACTATGCTATGTAATACCAGGGTTGTCAAAGAAACAAACACCTACTTATGATTCAAACACTGGAAAATATTAAATAA
The DNA here is from genome assembly GCF_021028975.2 of Sphaerodactylus townsendi. Taxonomy (NCBI): domain Eukaryota; kingdom Metazoa; phylum Chordata; class Lepidosauria; order Squamata; family Sphaerodactylidae; genus Sphaerodactylus; species Sphaerodactylus townsendi. The sequence continues at coordinate 120,999,465 of NC_059425.1, read as the reverse complement.
ATAAATGTTATATATTCATGGTGCTGTCCATTGAAGTGGTGCTCAAACCTCTCCACCCACATGACCTGGATGTGAATAGATGGGTTGATAGAGTCCTGGATGTGAATAGATGGGTTGATAGAGTCCTGGGAAATATTGAGTGAGAGGCTGAGCCCAAGGAAAAAGCTATTTACTGAATGGGAACAGCCAGTTACTTGCAAGCCCCATGCCACCAAGCAACAGCATCCACACATATCTCCAATTAACACAATTCATGCTGCAATTCTGTCACAAGCATTTAGCAAGAAATAATGTGTGTTTAAAGCAAACCTTCAGATGAGTTTCGCTGCCAATAAAGCCATTTAGAACACATATATGAAACACGTTAGAAAATTAGTGGTTTAGACGGCATCAGAAAAATATATTCATTTTGAAAAATTGTTGCCACTGAGACTAGTTTACACAGAAATAAATTAGTCCAGGGAAGACTTCAAAAACACAGAACTGATAATGTAGGGAAACTAATTAATCCACATACTGCAGATTAAATCTCGCAAATACATTATATTGCTCAGGAGTTCAGCAAATAGAAAACATTTTTGGTCAACTTACAGATGAGGACTATGAAGCTGAGATGTAAAAGCTGACCCAGGAAGGCCAATAAATCTACAGCAAACACTCAAGTGCAACCAATTTAAAAAGCAATCCAAATATAGACAGACAATGCAATGCAAACAAACAACTGATTGTGAGCCACTGAGCCCACACAAAAAGCAGAAGGCTAGATAGGGTGACTGTTTACCACTATTGTTTGCCATTGAGATTACACTCTTGATGAGCCATCCTACAGAGAAGTAGGCAGAGGCTTAAATTTACTTGTCTCTTCAGTGAACACTGGAACAGTTGCAACAACAGTCTTAAATGTCCTCTTGAGTATAGTTTCATTGGCATGCTGAATGAAAGTGTCTCACTTGCTGCAAACCATTACACTAGATAGTGTCTCCAACCCAATGTTACATTCCTGCAACTCCAGCATTTACATTTCAGTTAACCGAAATAGATATTCCAGCCTTAACTAGCGGATCTTTTTCCCCCTGGGTTTTGTCCCTTGTCTTTGCTGAAGTAATTTTATCTAATTGATCAAGTTACCAAAAAATTCTATGTTAGTGAATCCAGTATAGTGGAATACAAGGCCTAAATGGCGCCCAAGGGCATGACCAGATTCCCGTGCTCCCCACACCCCACTGGGAGCCAGCAGGGAGGCCAGGGGTTGGGGCTCGGATGGGCGTCACCACGGTACCTGCCTGGCCTGCAGGGAGGCTGGGGAGGCGGGGCGCAGTGGCAGGTAGCCCAGGCAGACACTGCGGCTGTATGGAGGCAGGAGCCGGCCTGCAGCTGCTGCCGCAAACAGCTTGGCTGGCAAACAGCACCCCAGAAGGGGAGGAGCTGCTGGGTCCTGGTCGGGTCGCCGCCCCAAGGGAGAGGCCAGGCACAAGGACCTGGCCGGTGTCCAGCACCCCCCACATGACAAAATTGCATGCACCCAGGAATCTGAGATACCCCATGTCCCCATGGGCAGTATGCCCCGATCCAGAACCACTGGTAGAAATAATGATATCTATAATTGGGTTAAAATGACTTATCAATCACAACTACTAGTTTTATACTATCATAATGAACCAAATAAACCTGAATTATTATTAAAGGCAACATATTTTAATCTCTTGCCTGGTATTTATTGGATAATCTGGACTCCCTGGCATTCACAAACTTGAATTCATTGGAAAGTCTACTGAAACCTCTTGGAAAACCAGCCTGTGACATGAGCAGCCCCATCCAAGTGGGAAATGCTGGACAGGCTTCTTGGAGTGGTTGGGCCTTGTGCTGGTGCATTTGCCCTCCTTGGTGTACTTTTATTTTGAAAAAAGCTAAACTAGTGACTTCCCCCCCGAAGCTGTTGTTTAAACATTTCCTGCTTGCTATGCAGAGGGTAAAGAGCTTTCATTTTCATCCCCCCCCCACCCCCCCCACCCCCCCCACCCCGTTTGCATCCACCATTCTGCCACTTCAGTTTGATTCTCTGGGCCACCCACCATTTTCTGACTCTTTCTCACAGACATTTCCTCTGCTGCTATCATGGCTGGGAGCCATTTCAATGATTGAAGTACACTAACGAACTCAGGTTTGCCTGCCAATTATGGCAACGTGTTGTTGTCCCCATCTCCCCCAGTTTTAAATTTTGGTGAGGTATCTTCAAAGCTACAAAGATTTGATATGAAACAAAAGAAATGCTATGCAAAAAAAGTCCAAATGGTTCTTCAAAAGTTTAAAATGATTTGTGCAGTAAGGGCCACTGATGACATCAATTCATTAAAAGTTTTCCATAGTTTTGGCTACACAGAATCCTTAAAGTGGAGGGACAAAACCTAGAAAATTTTAGAACAGCTCCCCCAGAAATAGAAGAAAAACCAACCTCAGTCCCCCTCCCAACCCAATATCAGCCCTCCCAAAGCAGAACACTTTCCCCCCAAAAAGAGGTAGTGGTTGCTGTCTCTTCTGCTCACAAAAAGGAGCCAACTTCTCAAAGAACAGCTGTGTTCTGGGCAGCCCTCCTTAGACTCAACTCAGTGGGAAATTTCCTGATAATTAAGACGCTAATTTGTGCACAGCTAAACTTTTAGAACAGAATAGTTTGTTTGGTTCTGGAGGGTTTTCCGGGCTGTGTTGCCGTGGTCTGGTGGATTTTGTTCCTACCGTTTCGCCTGCATCTGTGGCTGGCATCTTCACAGGTGATGTATTCAGAGGTGATACAGCCTGGAAAACCCTCCGGAACAAGTTGAATCCGGCCGTGAAAGCCTTTGACAATACATAGAATAGTTTGTGTTCCATAGAATAGTTTGTGTTCCACGTTACTGCTAAGGAATACCTGTTGCTCATTCCAACTTGTTTTCTAAATGGCACTTAGGAAACCACTATTGCTTGGAAAAGTTAATTTCCTAAACACTGCCCAGGAGGAATACATAAAAGTGTTAATATACTGAACTACAAAAAGTAGATTTCTTTTCTTGAATTGTTTCTCGTTTTCCCAGGTGCTGTTTCCTGTATCTGATTTGCATGAAACAGTTATGGCTCAGCAGATTGAGTTATTTTACAGTGTGACTTAAATCCTAGATTGGCTTAGCAGTGAGATATACTTTTGAGATATCTGTGATGTCTTTGACCAGAAACTACAATGTATGTTGACAATAATTATACACTACTGGTCATGTGACTGTGAAATCCAGGAAAAAATTGAACAAAGCCACTCAATCACTATTTTGCGTGTAAGTTGGATGTGTGTCACAAAACTTTTCCACTTCGGATGAAATATAAGTTATGGAACAATTGTTTTAAGATACATATAGATTAAAAGATACATATAGATTTTAAGATACATATAGATTAAAAACTCCCAGAGAAAAACTGAAGCAACAAAGTAGCTAAAGAAAGCTGAAGCAACAAAAATTGCTTTGACAGAGAACCCCATGAAGAAAAAATCCAGCAGTAGAAAAGGTGAGACAAAAGGTAACAGAATAAAATATCATCCACATGCTCATCAAAAGTTATCTTCGTAGTTTTGTTATTCAGAGAACCACCTCTCACATTTCTGCACAGAGGCATTATTTTTTTCAAAATACTAGAATATATTCACCACCAGCTGAAAAGAAACAGGAAAGTCAGTGTTCCATCTGGACAGCAGTAGCAAAAAAACTGACTTCACTTGCTGTGCTTGTTTAAGGAACAGTTGCTGTGGTAGAACTGGCTGGGTGCCCATGAGTCAAGGGGTCACCTGGCAAATCCACAAGAAAACACATTAGCACAAAGTGGCTGTTTGAGCAGGCATGATCAAAAACTCTCCAGTGTAGCATATGAAAGAGGAGGAGGCGCACCTCCAAACTCCTAATAAAAGGCCACTTTGCCACTCATCCTACTTTGCACAGGTCTCTGTTGCCAGATAATCCAGTGAGCGTTAGGGCCTTTTTCTTTTAAAAGAAATAATGAATTCCTTTTCATTCACTGTGCTTGTACCAGTTTCAGTCAAGGGGGAAAAGAGTGCCCAATGGAAAAAAAGAACTGCAATACCAAAGAGAATGTAAAGTATCAGTGGGCACAACTGAAATTATACATTGAAAGTCTTCCAACGGGAAAATGGTTGACTGTCAGCAACTGATTTTGACTGAATAAGTGTCACTTCTAGATATTACACTGGAAAAAAAAACCAAACAGAAAGAAAACCAAAGTTTGCAAAGCCCTAGATGATACAAGTAGGAGAACCAACAAAAACAGGTGGGGGGACTCATTTTCCCTTATATCCCCTCTCCCACTATTCCTTCTTTCCTTCTTCCTCGCAGTATCCATATACTTGCCTCTTTCCCTGCTTCCTTTTTTCCTTCGCGCTCATCAGAAGACTCACCTCTGATTTGCCTAATATCTTTAGCTATATTTACTTCATTTATACTGATCTTTCTCCACAGTGTGGATCAGAAAGCACTTTACACCACATTATTGTCCTCCATGTTATCCCAAAAAACAACTTTCTGAGGTAGGTTAGGCTGCAAATGTGTGACTGGCCGAAAGTCATCAAATGAGCTTCGATAGCACAATGGGGAATCAAACTGGGTCTCCCAGATCCTACTCCAAAACTCCAACCACTAAACCACACTGGCTTCTGGGTAGTGGCTGCCACTAAATAGAAGTGAGCAGCTGGGCTTGAACCCAATGTGTTCTTCATTCAAAGGTCAAAACAAAAGGGTCCTGTGCCCCTTCTTTTTATTTAAGTAAAATGTTGTCTTAAAATGCATTTTACTGAACCCTAAGACAAGAATCACTGGAAAAGACATTAATACTTGGAAAAATTGAAGGCAACAGGAAAAGTGGGATACCCATCATGAGATGGATTGACTCAGTCAAGGAAGCCACAGTGAGAGTGACCTAGCGAGATTAACCCCACCCAAAGTAAATATGTAAGCTAAGGAGAAAGAATAGAAAGAATAGAATGTTTTGCTTTTCTTATTTTGAAAGCAAAATGTCCTATATTACATGATTTATGACCCAAAAGAATATTTATGTACCAAACCATAGCAGATAAGAAGGCTTGAGGATAATCAGACTCCCTGATATTCACAGTGCTCCTTAGAGATAAAAGAATATTCTACATTTTGGAAGCCAAGGTACTCAGAGTAGGGGTCAGCAGAAGGTCATCATAGAGGGGGTCAGCAGATGGAGGCAGCTGCTCCTTTTGGGAAGAACATACAGAACATGTAAACTTGTGAAGACACAAACAAGCTTTGGAGCCTATTCCCTTGTGTCTATCCTGTTTTATTTTGCCCGTTCAAGAAAGGGATAGAATGGAGCAGAATAATAAACAGACACCTTTCTTTTCTTTTTCTGGTAAAACTTGCTAACCGCAACTTGTTTATTAAATACAGGAAAAGGAGCAGAAGTGCCTGCGTGGAGACAAATCCTACCTGCTGACCCGATGAAACACCTTTTCCTAGCCCACATGCTGGGGAAAAATGATGAATGGTAAGTAACTGAGAGCCAAGTGGGCGCTGGCCTCTAAATGGTCCCCCCTTTGCCACCCGGTGATGTAGGCCAGTTGGCTGCCTCCACCTGAGTATGCAGCTTAGTGGCTTCCCAAGCCTCCAAGATTCCTTAAGAGGTCCCCCAACAATGGGGAGTCAGACTTGCAAGCACAGCCTTCCCCCCAAGGATCCACCTGATGCCCAACCCAAGCTGTGACAAAGTAAACAGGCAAAATACAACAGTTACCATGGTAAGAAACAGAGAGGGTGAGTGAGCAAGCTGAACATCAGAAAACAGGAGGGAGAGACAGGAGGGGAAGATCAGTGCAGGCCTGCCTTTTATGTACTCAAAGGCCCCTGCCTGCTCAATTCTGCAGGCTCACTTTGTGCCACCCCTCACTCTGAGGTCACCATGTGGTCGGCCAGCAGTGTCTCTTTGCTCCTGCCCCCTCCCCCTCCTGAACTGCAACCAGTGGCCAGATGTGAGTTACGGCCTGCATTTTTTGTGCAGAAAATAAATTCACTTGGCATCCCATCACTTTATGCAAGTATTGGACAACACAAGGTGGACAGAAACCCAGGCCTGGGGGGGGGGGCAAAAACGGCACTCAGTTTGCAAGGTGGGAAGAGGGAGATGACCATTTGCAGTCTAGGTGGTGGCTACAGCCACTGCTAATTTGTGCATGCAGTGCTGCGGGCTGACTACATACTGGGCATCCAAGAACCACCATGGGCCTCTTGACCAGGATTCACCACCCTCCCAATATGACCCTGATCCATGTGTCTAATTTCATAATTTTATATTTGCACACTTATTTACATTATAGGACAAACTTCTACATCAGATGAAGTAGGCTGTAGTTCACAAATACTTCATATATTATAGTAATGATAACTTGCCCATTTTAAATTATCATGGTGGGAGATTTTCCCTCATGCCTGGCTCGTATACAGCGGAGGGGAGCTGCTGGGCAGCCCCTCTTCCCTGCCTAGAAGTCCGGCTTTTAGGTAGTGGAGAGGGGCTGGAGCCCAACTTGTGAGTAAGTGGGACTTACTCACGAGCAAGCCATGCATACTCGCAAGTAAGCGGGGCTCCGCATGCGGGGAGGGGGCGCTCGGAGGAGGGTTTGTCTCTGGGCGCCATTTGACCCCGGTACGCCTCTGGGTGTCACTTCCTAGGACTGCACTCAAACTGCAAGGCTGAGGCTGTGTAAATGTGAGTCAAGTTGTGAAGGCCTCTTGCATAGTTCTGCAACAAAGAGAATCTGACCGTTAACTAAAGCAGAGTTCTCACCAATGGCAGAAGAGATGATAAACCTATGTCTGGAGTGTACCACTTCAGACTGTAGGTAGAGACTGCTTAATGGAATATTCCATACAAAAAAAATCCTTGCAGATAGAAAATTAGCTATCAGGAAATAAAAGTTCTAGACTAGCCTTCTTCCTGATGTCTTCATTTTATACTTTTAAGGAATTTCTTAGTATTTGGAACTCTAACTTGTGAATCCCAGTTGAACTGGTACAGTGTAAACAAGGTTGACTATTGCAACTCTTGTCTATTCAACTTGATGAAGGATAAATTTCCTTCACTACCATAGCTGAATGACAGTGCAAGACTATTTGTTTAACAATGGCAAGGCTGAACGGATAATTTTCTGAAAGACTGGAAATCCTTTGCAGACTACTTATTGTGAACACATTCAAACAGAGAAACAACTGCAGAATTTGAGGTTTAAATGAAAACAGAATATTGGATTAAGACAACTTTAGAACGACCAAAAGTGGAAAAAAATGTAGATATTAACTACCCTTTATACTCGACTTTATAAGTCGACTTTTTAAGCACATTTTTTGTGCTGAAAAAGCCCCCCTCGGCTTATACTTGAGTGAGGTGGGGAGAGGAAGCTGGCCAGGTTTGATCCGAGCCCGGCGCAGGCTGCAGAGATCCCTCTACACCTCCATTGGAGACCCCGCGGGGCCATGGATGGAGGTGGGGAGGGAAGCAGGCCAGGCAGCACCCTGTGCCAGGTTTGGATCCAGGCTGCAACCGAGCCCTGCGAAGGCTGCAGCAATCCCCTTGTTGTCCCGTTCTTATGCGCATTTCCCACCCTAGGTTTATACTCGAGTCAATAAGTTTTCCCCGTTTTTTGTGGTAAAATTAGGTGCCTCGGCTTATATTCGGGTCGACTTATACTCGAGCATATACGGTATAAGCACAGAGTTGGAATTATGCTTGGGTCTTTAGTGAGGTAGCTGGAAGTTACCATATATATGTGTAGGTGTTTATGTATGTGGATGGTGTTTTCTCTTTTTCTTTATCTTTTGATGTATGTGTTATTCAGATATCTAAAATAAATAAAAATTCTCATCAAAAAATGCAATGCAAGATCCCAGATTTTGCAATCAATATTCCTGAAACTTTTTGCATGATACCCTCTGTAGAAGCATTCTTTGCTGTAGGCAGTAATCTCTGATACAGTTTACACTCATGTGAGTGCTGGAGACAAGTTTCTATAAAATCTCTTTTAGCAATCTTACAATGTGAAATGTTTGATAATACACACTTCAAATAGTCAAATAATGTGATAGTTCTCAGAATGATGCAGTTTGTATATAATAATTCACATTTAAAATTTCACTATGTTTTATTTGCCTCCAGGGTTTTGAGACTTTGGACTTTAGTTCCAAGCTTGTCTCTACCATTATAAATAGAATTTCTTTTTTAAAAAAAACAAAGAATCTCACATGATCACGTTAATTAAAGAATTTGTGCCTTGGAGGAAAATACTTCACTGCAATATAATCTTAGGACTACAATGTTTCTGAACTATTTGTATTCTTTTTCAGCCGTCTAGTGCAGAAGTAATGATATGCAGATGTAAGCTTAAGTTAAGTGATCAGGAACAGACTGCAAAATCGCAGTCTCTCCTTTTAATCTCAGATAAGAGGTTACATCAAACTATGGTTAACCACCACTTAACTTCTGTTAAGAAGATTCCTATAATTCCCATTTTAGTTTAACTATTAATCATGGTTACCTTGGTCATAAATAATGTCAAACCAGGGTGTAAGAGAAGAAGGTTAACGGAATCTGCACACAAGATACATGTGTAGTATATATATTTTCTTCTACACCATGCCCCTTTTGTGTCTGCCTCTTTAAATGGTAAACTCGAGGGCAGGGCATGTCTCTATAAAGATAAATTTGTTTGTGAGATGAAGCTAGATGTTAACAGTAATACTAAATAATACTATCACTAATACTAAATTAGAAATAATACTAATACTAAATAAATAAATATGAATGAATATGAAAGGTTAATGCAATTGCAAACTGCTGATAGTTTCTGCAGAATGTTGTGCCTGTATCAATCCTTGCTTACACTCCTCCAAGCATCCTTCACAAACGGGGACCACAGACCTGACTATATCACACTCCATTTTCAAACTTGTAACTACAACTGTGCTTTCAACTTTTAGACAAATCCAGAATTTAAATGAGTTACTATTGTGGGGTTACCTCAGGATAACTGACACCACCAAGAAGACCACAATGAGGTTTTTTTTGCTTGCTTAAATTGTATGCAGAAACAATAAAATAAAGTGACACCTTTCAGTGAGGCTTGAATCCTGTAAGTACCTGCCTTATAGTGAGGCATTTCTAAGTCATCTTTGTGATCATGTTACCTTCAGCAAAAAAATACTGGAAAGGGCATAGTTCAACTACAATTTTTGCCCCCTATAACTTGAAAAGGAAATCAAAGTAAAACATGTGGAAAAGTTAGATTCAACTTGCAAGCTGACTGCTACTATGTAGGCTGGAACCTATAACCCTAAAGAATCATAAAACAAAGGCCTTTAGCTACAGAAATTACCCTCTCTGGCAACCCATCTGCCAGCATGTACATTTGGCATGCTTCAAGGACACAGAGCAAGCTTTTGTTCTCCTTCATATGGGACCAATGCCAGGAGCTTCATTTCCATCAATGAGGATGGGTGGGCAGTAGCTGGGCTGGAGAGGAGGGGAGCTGTTTGGCCTGTGGCAGCTGCTGCCTCTAGTTCATTTGGATTCCTGGAACACAGCCCAGGCAGCACAACAGTAAGCAGCAACTATAAATTCTGTCAATAACAAAAACCAAATAATTGGAAATAGACTTTTTCTGAAAGCTGAATTCGGTGTTTAAGATACCAGTGATATTAAGTATAAAATATCTTATTGCAATGCATGCAAACTGCCAAAGGTTTTATTTGCCAAGATAATTTGTTAAGGATGGCCAACTCTTTAAGAAAATACATTTCTTAAATTGGAATCTCAAAGCTTAACTGTTCCTGCTCTCACAAACAATACAGAGCTTCTCAATTTGCCAGTCCCTTGTCACTAACAGGTGAAATAGGTGCTAGTACCTTGATTCTTCTGACATGTGAGGGAGGTGTAATGAAGATGCTTAAAACTGCTCAAACCAATTTCCAACAAGTAAAACAATTTGGATATACTATTTACATCAAAACAGTTTTGTAGCAATTGCTGTACTGGTGCTTTCCCCATACTGCTGGGATAACATGGGATAGGAGGAACATATATTGTCACGTTTTCCTATTCTATGCCAGTTTCAGTCCTTAGGGATGTTGTTAGGGATTCCAGCACCACTTGGGCTTGATACAAATATGTAAAATGTTTCCTCCCCATGCAATCTCACACCAAATACAAAGTTACATTTTAAAACATGAACAGACTATATACACCAACAACAGCACCTTTTATTGGCATATAGATAAATGAAAAATAAAAATAGAAATAAATAAAACTACCTGCATAGGTCAATGTAGGTTGGAAAAAAAGAACATGTTAAAACAATTTACACTGATTATCCATAAAATTAATTCAGAGTGACTTTAAGGTTTCGGATCTTCAACGACTTTACTAGAAATGCAGCAACGTCTGTAGTAATCTGGACATTCTTATCACAGAGTATTTAACTTCCCCTTTGTTAGAAGTCTGTAGGGCTTCATTCAGATGAGGTTTTATGAACTTGTCTCTTTGGAACGAATAAAAGCTGCAATGTAGCATGACATGCTTGATAGTCAATATGTGCCCCTGCAAACATAAACAAAGCCGTTCATTGCACAGAATATTTGCAAGTCTTCCCTTGTAGGTGGCCAATGGAAGAATAAATCTGGCTTGCATAAAAACTCGCTGGGTATGTGGGGAAGTAAGGTTTGAAAAATATGCTGGAAGGCGCCCTTGTTCTGAAAAGAGGTTGAATGCCAATGGGGAAAAAGGTCTCATTGAACAGGGTACATAATGGTAATAGGCTTGCAATTTGGGCTGATTCTCTGATCTGGACTCCAGGCACTGGTAAAGTACATGCCCTGACATTCCACCTCTCTGGGCAATCTATTCACCCCCCAAACTCTGGAAATCCCTACTACCCCTTGTCGACCAGGATACAGTCAGTCACCAGGGATATCAGGATCCTTGATAGACTGGGGTGACAGGGTACCCACAGCAGAGGTGGAGCCACCAGGCACTTTTACATCTGGTCAGCCCAGGGAAAAGAATTTAAATTGTTTACAAATCATGTAATAAGAAAGGCAATTTTCAAAACCTGGGAAGACTATAAAAAGAAAAACATAAGAAAAAGTCCAACTTGGATATCCCCGTATGAAGCCTCCTTGATAAATGCCACATATGAAGGCGATATGGACATGTTGAGATATAAAAATCTATTGATTAAATTTAAGGGTGAGATAACTTTAAAAGAAAGAGATAAGATAAGAATTAATCAACAAGTATGTCCATGGTATACATATGTTCAGATCAAATCAAAGTATAATGTAGACAAGAAAATAGGTTTTGAGATGGAGGACTCAAAATTATGGAAGTGTCTAAAAGAGCAGAAGCCAGGAACTATTGGTAAATTATATCAAGATATCTTACAAACTGAACTATTTGATGAACAAGTTAAAACTGTGATGGTTAAATGGGCACAGGATTTACACAGAGAAACACCTTTGGAAACTTGGGAAAATGTGTGGGTTAAGAAACAAAAATTTACCAAAGCAATACGATTAAGAGAAAATTACCTTAAGATTTTCCATTGGTGGTATCTATACCCAAGTAAATTGGCTAAAATGTATAATAACTGCTCTGACAGATGTTGGAAATGTGGTAGTCAGAAAGGCACCTTTATACACTTATGGTGGAATTGTGAGAAATCCCAAAAGTATTGGTATAAGATCTATTGTTTAATCAAAAAGATTCTATGTATAGAAATACCTTTCAATCCAGAGTTGTTTCTCTTAAATATTATAGAAAGAAAAATGGAAAAAAAGACTGAAACACTGTTTCTATATATGTCAGTTGCTGGGAGAATCCAATTTGCAAAAAAATGGAAGAGTTCTACAACACCTACAATAGAAGATTGGATGAACCAACTCCTGGAGTTTGCCTCATATGATAAATTATCTAAAGTGTTAAGTACGAGTACAATTGACAAATTTGTATTAAATTGGGAACCAGGGATTAATTTTTTAAGGAAAAATGAGGATTATAAACCATTTTTGTTATGCCTGCAATGTTGATGAAATTATTAGATTGAAATGGAATTATGTAACAGACGAAGGATATTAGACAATAGATTGATTCTAAGCGGAAGTCAAATGCACTATGGGTGGGGTGATGGTTTTATGTAATGTGAATGTAGTAATTGTAAGGAAATATATAATGTATAGAGGGATAGGGATATTATGTATGTTTGTATGAATCTATGTTTGTATGAATTTATGTTTGTATGAATTTATTATAATAAAACATATTTTAAAAAATTAAAAAAATGTTTTATTTTTCTTGCCAAAAAGCCTAGCCATTTTCAGTGCTGCTGCCCAACATTCCTTGGCACCTGGTCCGCCTTTTTTTTGCATCCCTCACCTCACTCCCTTTCTCCTTGCCTTTTTATTTTTGTGATATTGTGCAGGGCTTTTTTGGCTGTTTTGGGTAGATCAATGAAGCATCAATTTAATAGATCTACAAAGTATCAAATTAATAAACCAAGAATATACAAAAATAAATCAATGAATAAGCAAAAAAAAATTAAAGCAGCCATGAAACGTTTGGAGGAGGTGAGTGTGGACAAACATCATGGTAAAGGATTGAAAACGTTCTGGAAACGTTCTAAGTGACTTATGCAGAAAAGGCCTATTTATTTAAATACTGGTGTATCAATATCTATCACATTCCTGTGTACCATTGCTAGTATAATACATATTTAAAACTGACCATATAAAGCAAATGAATTAAACTCAAGGTTGTGCCTATGTAAGAAAAAAAAAACTACCAAAAAACATTTATGCAGTTTTTACACTGATTGTTGGATATTTGTGGGTATATTAATTTTTTTTAAAGGCAGCAGAAAAAATTTCATGACATGTCCACAAACAAAATTCAAATGATTAGGCAATACAGTATGATCTGCCATATCCTTCAGACCAGTATTTGAAAATATTTAACAGAAGTCACAACAAATTATTCTCCACTTTAATTTCCATTGTTTTTTGCAAAGTTGCTACCCAAATGGTTTGTCTCCCCAAACACCTTTTCCTTTACCATATGGTCCTACTCTATTTATTTCTACATATGGCCTGCCTCCCCATTCACTCTTTCCTTCTACTACACCATTTTCAACATATAGATGACAGAGTACTCCATTTGGGTCCTGGTGCCTACCTAGTTATGTCTTCAAGACACTACAACCCAAACAGAGCGTTCCAGAACAAATATGGTCCAGGAAATGGCACATGAGTTCTTAAAAGTCCTGTCATAATTATGTTGAAAAAAAGTATATATCTGGTTCGAAGGTTTGTTTCTTATCTGATATTTAGAATTTTGATGCTGACATTAATGTGTATGACAGTTTTCTGTTTGACATATCTAAATGAAGGGTATTCTATTCAGCAACTAGTTTTACTTTATAACCAATCTGACAAGGGACAGAAGCAGTGACAACTGGGACCTTCCAAATCTGCTGCTAAATCGAATTATATACCGTTTCATTCTACACAAGGAAGCTCAAAATAATTAAAATCATACAATGTGTAATTGATAAAAAGAATAAGATGCAAATAAAATACTCAAACCCCAGCAGAATTACATATATAAAGACCTCAGCTCCCAAGAGCCCTTTTAAACAGATGGCCTTCAAATCATCAGGGGAGTTCACTGGCAAGTTTCATTAAGGACATTATTATACAATCTTGGGACTATTGTGCAAAAAGACCTGTCAGGTTACTCAGGGTTGGTTAACGTAGTAGGCCTAAGGCGCTTGCTTCCTAAGCAAAAGAACTCGTTTTCTCTTCAGATCCAAAACAAACTGTACTCTTTAATATTTAACATCAACTTGATAAGAACAACAGAAAAAATCAGAACTGGGAAGAGAACTGTCTTCTTATTCTATATTAATTCAAACGTACAGTCTTCCGAGGCCTTTTGTGCAAGCATTCTAATGGGGGAAGGATCTCTTCTCACCAGGACTTCAGTGTAGCAGCTAGGGTTCTTAGGTATTTATGGGCAATTGCACACCAATTCACCAGGCTCCCCGCTGACCCTCAGCTGGTTGGTGGGTAGAAGCAGGCCAGTTGAAGGAAGGAGAGAAATCCGTGTGGCTGGCATGATAATGTCACTTCTGTGTTGATGCTGAAGTACCAGCATCATGCTGAGAACACTCTAGCACCGTGGTGGCGAACCTTTGGCACTCCAGATGTTATGGACTACAATTCCCATCAGCCCCTGCCAGCATGCCAATTGGCAGAGGCTGATGGGAATTATAGTCCATAACATCTGGAGTGCCAAAGGTTCGCCACCACTGCTCTAGCACTCTTCCCCAAAACACAGAGTTTTGGGGAGAGGGTGCTAAAGCATCCAAAGCTTATCCAGTGATTCTGCATCATTGTGGAAGTGATGTCATCCTGCCAGGCACATCAATCTCTGCCCTCAGACCCTGCAAAGCTTCCACCTGTTGCCAGGACACTTTCTAAAACACCTGCAGGGAAACAGAAAAGTGTCAGTGGGTGACATACTGCCCATGGAAGCCATGTTGGGGATTCCAATCTAAAGAATACACAAACTTCTTAAAAACACCAAAAAGGTAATGCTGGATCAGAGTCTCAAGACAGAGTCACGCATTGTAAAGTTCTCCTGTCGACAATGTGGACATTCAAAAGCATGTGTGAAGGAAGTTCTGTACTCAGAAATTAATTCACATGTTGTGGGGCCCAACTCAGATCTAGACCTTGGTCTGTGGGTAGAAGGGGCTTAAACATTCAGCTTATGTCATTTTAACAACCTGAAATAGTCCCAGGGATTATCAGCTCCATTGGGGACACTTATTTGTAGTCATTGGTACATATAAATGCCCCCACTTGAGTGAACTCTGGCTCCCGAGGACAATTCAAATTTTAAAAAATGATGTGAGAGGGAGGCTCACAGCCCAATCCAGAGCTGGCTGGTGGGGATGGTGACCCATCCTCTACAAACGGCTTTCCAACAGAGCAGAAAGTCCAAACATTAAAGACCACAGAGCCCCCAGCGATAACAGAGATGTGCCATGAATACAGCAGAATATCTCTGTGGCCGGCTCCACTGTTGAATGGGGGCTGGGTGAGCAGTGAGAGCCAACTAAGGCTGGCTCTACCTGCTGACGTTCCCCGAGCCATGCCGGTGCAGATTTCTGTGTCAGTGGGCCTGGGCAGGGATAGCAGTTTCTTGGTTGGGTGCTGTGGAGCCACATGGGACTCACCTGCTGGGGTAAATCTCCCCTTCGCTGGTGCATTTGCCCCTTGTGCTGGCAGGGTGAGCACCCACATTGGCGCTGGGATGTGCTGGTTCCAGAGGTGGGTCCGCCTCTCCGTTGAATTGGGCTATTAAACTCCTACTCATCCATGTGGTTGTCTGATTGAATTGCACACCTGCATTCCTGAAAAGTAGGTAATTCCCAGAAAACAACCAACTGGAAGTCCTTGTCCACAAGGATTTTTTAATGAATGAATTAGTCCCTGGAGTAGTGAGGTCAGAATTTTTAGAAAACAAATGTCATAAATAGATTAATTCCATAGTGATAGCTAACACAAAGTGTGTCATAGCATCAAAAAAGCAAAATCAAGTTACTCTTTAAGGTGCCATATGGTGTAGTGGTGTAATGATTATAAACAATGGACTCTAAACAATGGAGAACTTCCACATGAGTGGGGGACTCTTATCTGGTGAACCAGGTTTGTTTTCGCTGCTCCTCCACAAGAAGCCTACTGACCTTGGACTAGTCAGCTCTGTTTAAACCCTTTCAGCCCCACTTGTCTTAAGGTGTCTGTTGTATGGAGAGGGAGGGAAGGCAATTTTAAGCTGCTTTGAGACTCCTTACTGGAGAGAAAAGCAGGGTAATAAAAACAAACTCTTCTTCTCTTTACAGGTCAAACTTAAACATGAATAGTATGCAAAATGCTCTGAACTATCTAAATCATTGTATCAATTATAGAGATGTGGGCTTTCTTTGACCACTATAAAGCGTACACAGCACCTCAGAACATTTCCACAGTATTCAAGCACTCAGGAGTTAGATTTTTTTGGGAAGGAGGCAATAGGTATACCTTTCTTATATACCAAAGGAAAAGAAAGTGAATTTCTATCATCTGTCCATCCTTGGCAAAACTGAAGCATTGTGGCTGTCTTCTAGACACTTCCTTATATCTCAATAAGAGGCTTCATACATAGTTAGTCCGTAGAGATGGGTTTCAATTACTGCAGCAAAGTAGTAAACAGAAGAATGTCCAGTATCTCCAGCTCTCCTCATCTTCCTAGTAGCCTATTTTCTGCATGGGTGGTTTTGTTCTTTATTTTACTCCTAATCATGTCATCCCTAGTTGTAAGTGACACAGACCCGTACATCTGTTTTCTTTGTAGAGCCTTTTAGAATTCTTTGAAGGGCACAGGAAGGATGTGGGCTCCTTTTTAGATTCAAATGAGCCAAATTAGCCTTACATTGGGTGCTACAAAGTAATGCCTATGTTACATTTAAGCGTGAGAAAGAGGAAAAGAAAACACCACACTATGCTATGTAGGTTAACAGTCTTGCCAAACTTCATCTTCCCACTCAAATTGTTTTTGAACATTCCCCACCCCATGGTAATATACCAGGAATGGTTACCATGAGGGATAGGAAAGAGAGATGGGAAAATTAATTATATTGAACAGTTTATGCAAAGACAGACAAATATCTTGTCATCTGTTTTTAAATTTAAATTTTAAAATGTGCATTACAGAATGTTGAAAATGCTCACTTCAAGGATGGAAAATAAAACCCTTTAACAGAGTCAGGAACAGCTGCAGATGCTTGTGGGTTCTTGGACAAAAGGCATTTATCGTCCCTCCATTACAGTTCTCTGCTTCTGTCATTCTGCTTCTCCCTTTCTCTTCTCTCCTCCTGCTCATTTTGTGGTTCTTTCTGCTCTTTTTTTACCTCACATTTCAAAACTCTTTTTCCCACTCGCCATCACAACTCCACCAGAAAGAGCATAATACATTTTTCCCCAAGCTCATTTATTTCTTTTGGCACCAGTGAGCTAAAAGGAATCACTAATGTAGTCCCTTCAGACTCACTAATGCTCCTTTAGCTCAGTCAGGGCAAGAACAGTCACACTCCCCAAAGCCAATTCTGCAACACCATTGTGGCCTTTCCAGTTTCCCATCTTTCCCCAATCGCTACTGCTACGATTGCAAAATAGGCTAAGTATCAGGAGTAGATCTGCCAGACACCAAGACTTGGCAGATGCACAGCTATACTGACCTTGGATGCTGACCCTAAACATCCTATTTTTGATGGAGAGTCTCTTATACTCTGGGGCATTCAAGGAAATCCTGGTACAGCAGACTTCTCATTCTGTTCACTAGAGGGAAAGGAGATATGCAAGCACCTTTTGGAAATGTGCAGACTGGCCCCTCCTCTGAAGCAAGTAAGAAAGAAAGCTGTTGCAGAGAGGGTTCTTGCATATGTATTAGAACACTTCCATCTGAAAAGAATTGTAGGATTGGAATAACTGTACCAATGAACATTAAAATATTGCATATTGAAACTTCACAAATCATGACTTCACAAATCTTAGACTTAGATGAATGAATCATGCCACTGAAAGCACAAACATCATAGATACATCATTTAGACAACTGAATTTGACTGCAGCTCCTGCTGAGTACTTATACAGCAGCAGTCACAAATTTATTGTGTGATATATGAAAATGGTCCTCAGAAAGAATATTACAGCTGTTTATGGAATTTATTGAAATTATTATCAATGGGAAATTTTCTTAGCAATCAGCTATTAAAAAGTGAAACTCATAGGAGCTACAACAGCTGATAATGCAATATAGGCGCTTTTCGCACTACAGATTTAAACTAGATTAATTATTTGAGGCTGCTCCATATTCCACAAGTTTTCCACGCTGTTGAGCCCCATAGCATGGATTAGTTTTGCTCACTTACTGATTTGCGCCACATCTGGCTGTTCACCCCACTTTTCCCCTGCCCCAGATGTATGTAGAGTTTTTCAAAAACCCTGGTTTAACTCCAGATGTGCCCGGCTAGTGTGTAAAACTTTTGTGGCTACTCCACTTTCAAGGTACCCACCAAAATTTTGGGGCATCATCTGGAAACGGTCCTTATGACACCTCCCAAGTTTGGTGCAGTTTGGTCTAGGGGGCCAAAGTTATGGACCCTCAAAAGGGTCCTATTAGCTCCCATTGGAAAGAATGGGGGATGGGGGCACCCCCTTTGAGGGTCCATAACTTTGGTCCCCCTGAACCAAGCCTCACCAGACCTGGGGGGAATCATTAGGGCAGTCTCCTGATGAGACCCTGAAAGTTTTGAGACTGTGCCTTCAGAAATGTGCCCCCCCAGACAGCCCCCCCTTTGGATGCAACCAGCCTGTACTTCGGAGATGCTCATCTAGAGGTGGGGGGAGGAGAATCCAGGCATGACATTACATATTTTCCATATGTAAACGAGGCTTCAGCCACACTTTTGATGCAACATAACAACATTTGCACATTACTTCAGGGCTGGGCCTGATGATTCCTTATCAGAGGATGAGGATATCATGGTAGTAGACTACATGGAAGGCAGAACCATCACAGACCTCAAATGGGGACATGGGGTATCCCATGTCCCCAGGCACATGCCGTTTTGTCACGTGGTGGGGGGTGCTGGGGGCTGGCCGGGTCCCTCCACCTGGCCTCTCCCACAGCACGGTGACCCAGCCAGTGTCCAGTGGCCCCACCATGCGGGGTGGCGCTAGCTGGACAAAGTGTTCTCCCTGGCTGCAGGCTGGCTCCCGCCTGGCCTCCCTGGGGGGTGGGGTTGCAGCAGAAGCCGGCCTGCCGCTGCAGGGCTGTCTGAGCTGCAGGAGCTAGCCTGCCGCTGCAGGGCTGTCCAAGCCGCAACTAAGCCCCGCTCTCCCCCAGCCTTCTTGCTGGTTCCTTGCTGGTGGGACATGAAGAGCCGGGTGAAAGGGCGGGGAGCCGGGAGTGGGGTGGGCAGGGAGCCGGTCATGTCCCCGGGCACCATTTAGGCCCAGTATGCCACTACCCAAGGTGCCTAGGTCCTCTGACTTCCAGAGGTTGTTAGGCAATTTGCAGACACCTGTGGCTACTGGACCAGAAGCCTGGAAGCTCAGAAGCAGGATTCAATCTCCAGAAACTGAGATTGCTGAGGGACCTATGAAGGAGAGCAGTCTATTGTCCAGAGATCCCATGATCACGCCCAGAACCCTGAGAGCAGAGAAGACTGAATGCCCAGGCAGAAGCACAGCTCAGATGGCATGACTAGTTTGCTAAGGCCTCTCTCCTCACCATGAGGCATCTGGAGACCTAGATCCTCTGTAAGGTTTTGTAGGATCTGGGTAACACCCAGCTGTGAGTACCTGCAGACTAGGCCACAGCTACAGCTGCAGGCAGTACAATTGCCAACTGATTACACTTAACCAGAGGCTGCTCAGTATTGGCAGACAAACACATATAACATGCCATACTTGAAGTTTCTTAGAGTTCATTACAGTAAAAAGTTCAGACAATCTTCTAGATAATATAAAGTGTGAAATATAGACCACAATGAGGATTAGTAACTTAAAACAGTGAGTAGTAGAACTAATTCTGAGGAAAGTACAGTTACAGTTTTGACAAAACTGACTCCAGTTTCCCCAAGCAAGTTAAAGAAAAATAACTCCTACAAAGCAGCAGTTAATGGGCTTATATCTAGACAATTAGATCTTGATTTAAAATCAGTGCCCTTCAAATACTTCATTAAATAGGAACCCTATAACTTCCTCCACATTTGCCTGCAAATTTTCTGGACCTTTTAATATGATTTACAATTCAACTTAGACAATGATTTAAGAACATATGAACAGAAGGTGAAATCTTAGCGCACAAAGCGTTCGACAATGCATTCGACAATACGTTAGCACACAAGATTCATCAACTCTATGTGAGAGTACGAACAACAGAAATATAAATATATAAAGCCTGAATGCAGAAGAGATTGGACCAAGCTGAAGGAAAGGAGCTGTTGGGAAGTCCAACACACATTTTAATCACAGTGATTTTAGTAGATTTACATGCACTCAACTCTGGCCTGGAGGAATGCATATTCCAAACATGCATATAGCAAAGTAAATGGTAGGAATCCAACTGATGTAATGGTTCATATGGTTTAATTTTCCTCATTAGTAGGACACAGCAAAGCTGTGCATGATCTGTCCAACTAGAAATGTTGCTACCAAACAGGACCATCACAACTGGCTGGCATCTGTGCTCAATGTTTCTATTTTTTGCTACTCATCGAACCCTCAGTTGTTCTAGGGAAAAATTTGAAACATCACTGAGCTGAAGCACCAACACAATTTCCCTTTGCTGTATTTATTTATTGGTTATATTTATATACCGCCCTCCCCCGGTATATAGCACACATTCTTTATATTTGCTCCATATTTAATAAGGCTTCTGGAATTCAGTAGATCCTTTATTTAGTGAAAATCTTAGTAACAGTGTGTGTGCACCTGTGTGTTTGAATGTGCGAACCGCGAGAGAGAAAACTAAGTAGGAATGCTTGTGTGGTTTTCTCCCCACAATCCCTCAATTTTATTGTTAATACTAGTTCAATATTTTATTTGTTTAGAAAACTGGAATGCCACATCGCCAGACCTAATCCAAGCAGTTCACCACAATAAAGCAAAACTAAGAGAACAGGCACCATAAACAAATGACACCAATGCAAATGTATCAACAAAACAGTAACATAAATAAATTAAACCAAGTCAGTACAACCATGTAAATTAAAGTGGCCGGAGAGGGCGGGGGGGGGGGGGGGACAGCCAACAAAAGCAAGCCCAGGCATAAACTTGGTGTAGTGGCAAAGAGTAGCAGCCTCTGTGTTGCGGAACCAGATCCACTTCCCCACATGAGGGGGGCTTGGTGACTTTGAGCCAGTCACAGGTCTCTCAGAGGCAGGCAAGGGCAAACCACCTCTGAATGTCTCTTGCCTTGAAAGCTCTACAAGGTAATTATTAATCAGCTGTGACTTGATGGCACTTTCTACCACAGGGCATAAAATAGTCCAAACAGGGGGCTCTAAACAGAGTAGTCTAAGATCATATTAAGAACATAAGAACCACCATGCCACATCAAATCAGTGGTCAGTTTGGTCCAGCATCCTGTCTCACACAGTGGCCAACTAATTCTTCTGGAAGTCGAATACCAGGCCATAGATCCCAAGATATTTCCCTGATGTTATATCTTGGTGTTGGTATTCAGAGGTTTACTTTCCTGAATGTGGATGCACGGAGGGGAGGGGCTGCAGCAGACACATGCTGACAGAATTACCCCCCAGCTGGGGCAAGTGCCCTTGGGAGGGCAAATCTGCTGCTCCCACAAGTGGATTTCTCCCATCCCCCCATTTGGATGAGGCTCACCATCTCTTCCAGTTCAGACCCCATTAACACCCAGTTGAAGCAGGAATGTTTTGTTCTAATGTGCATCACCTTACACTTACCAATACTGAACATTTGTCAAATTTGGTGCCCACTCACCTAATCTGTGAAGATCCCCCTGGAATTCTTCACAGCCATTGTTGGTTTTCACTGTCCTGAATAAATTTTGTGTCATCTGCAAACTTGCCTCTACGCTCACCCACAGCTATAGATCATTTATGAACAAATTAACTAGTAGTGGCCCTAATATCAATTCTTGTGGGACCCCACTGCTTACCTACTACTGCTATGAGAACTCTTTGTTTATTCCTAATCTATTCCCACTTTCTGTTTCCTGTCATTTAACCCATTTTTAATCCATAAGGGAACCCATCCTGTTATCCCATGACTGGTCAAAAACCTTTTGAAAATCCAAGTGTCATTGAGTCACTGTTATCTACATGCTTGCTTACATTCCCAAAGGAGCCCACAAGGTTCCTGAAGCAGGACTTCCCTTTGCAGAAGTCATGCTGATTTCCCCCCAGCATGCTTTTCCCCCCTCTATGTGCCTAATAATTCTATTTTTGACTACAGTTTCTACTCATTTGCCTGGCATAGACATTAGGCTGACTTAATTTCCAAGTTCCTCTCTAGACCTCTTTTTAAAAATTTGTGAAACATTTGCTGTTCTCCAGTTTTCTTGTACAATGGCTGAATTAACTGGCAAATTACATACACTAGAGCAACAGTCTCACATTTGATTTCTTGAAGAACTATGGGATGTATGCCATCAGGCCTGGATGCTTACTGGTTTTTAATTTCCCCAGTAGTCTAGAATATCTTTCATCATCTCAATTTGATTCAGCTTTTCAGGCTTCCCTCCTGAAAATAGTTGGTTGTGGTATGGGTATGTGTCCCATACTTCCCACAATGAACACAAAAGTTAAAAATTTATTAAGCTTTTCTGTCACTTTCCATCTTTCTTTAGCAATCTTTTTATTTCTTGGTAATTCAAAGGCCCAATAAATGTTTGTCTTGATGCTTTTAACAACCTGTTCTCAAATTCTGGTTTTTTTTTTTGGAGGGGGGGTGCCTGATTACATTTTTTTGCCAGAGCCTGTGGTCCCTTCTGTTTCATTAATTGGGTCAGACCTTCCACTTTTTAAAAGATGCTTTGTTTGCTTCTCATAGCTTCCTTAACTAACTGTGTTGTTAATGATGTAGGCATTCATTTACTCTTGAAAGTAAATTTACACTTTATGACCATGGGGAATATGTTTAACTGGATTTCAATCCATAGACTCACAGAGTGGGAAGAGACCACAAGGGCCATCAAGTCCAAACCCCTGCCATGCAGGAATACACAATCGAAGCACCCCTGACAGATGGCCATCAGCCTCTTTTTGAAAACCTCCAAAGATGGCCCCACCACATTCCGAGGCAGTGTATCCCACTGTCAAACAGCCCTTACTGTTAGGAAGTTCTTCCTAATTTTTTGGTGGAATCTCTTTTTCTGCACCTTGAATCTATTACTCCTTACCCTAGTCTCTGGAGCAGAAGAAAACAAGCTTGCTCCCTCTTCAACATGGCATCCCTTCAAATATTTAAACATGGCTACCATGTCACCCCTTAACCTTCTCTCCTCCAGATTAAACATACTTTGCTCCCTAAACTGCTCCTTATAGGGCATGGATTCCAGACCTTTGACCATTTTGGTCGCATTCCTCTGGACCCATTCCAGCTTGTCAATATTGTTCTTGAATTTTGGTGCCCAGAACTGGACACAATATTCCAGGTGAAGTCTGACCAATGCAGAATAGACTGGCTATTGCTTCTCGGCCTTTTGGCTAAGATCAAGTGTGTAGAATAGACTGGCACAATTATGTCCCTCGATTTAGACACCATATTCCTATTGATGCAGCCCAGCATCGCACTGGCTTTTTTGCTGTCGCATCACACTGCTGACTCATGTTCAGTTGTGGTCTGTTAAGACTCCCAGATCCCTTTTGCATGTACTGTTGTCAAGCCAGGTATCACACATCCTGTATTTGTGCATTTCATTTTTTCTGCCTAAGTATAGTATGTTACACTTACCTGTGTTGAAATTCATTTTGTTAGTTTTGGCCCAATTTTGTAAATACGACCAGATTGAATTCTGACCTTATCCTCTGGGGTATTAGCTACCCCTCCTAATTTGGTGTCATCTGAAAATTTGATTAGCGTGCTCTCTAGTCCATCATGCAAGTTATTGATAAAAACATTCAATTAATGTGGTTTTAAACTGCTTCAAAGCATCCTCTACGCCTAGGGATCTGACTCCATTGTTTTCCTTTCAGCTTCCTTTTAACTATTCCCTTTATTTTTGTAAAGTTTCCTCCTTTGAAGTAATGGTAACTTTCCACTGACATGGGCCAGGATCCTACAGCGCCCCCAAGCTATGAAACTACTTCTTCAAAGGCTGTACAATCCCCTCCAAGACAGAAGAGGGTGCTACATTGTTTAATTTTATTTGCAGCAGATATAATGTAAATATTTTATTATTCCATGGTCCTTTTACTTTCTGGCGAGGCAGTCATGAATTCCAAGGTTCATATAGCTGAAAACTCATTAAAGCCCCTCTCCCTTGGCTCCTGTTGTCTGGGAAATCTGCAAAAAGAAATCTGGAGCTTTAAAACAACAGCCCTGGATATTGCCAAATATTTCTGGAATATTTGGTATCAGGATACTTGTATTTGTGTGATTCTCAAATATCTATCCTGATCCCGCATATTGGGATTGGATATATTTTCAGACTGGATACATCCAAACACACATCTGTATTTTACCGGGGTCTGTATGCAGAAGCAGCAGGCAGGCAGGCTGCAAAGGACTCTTGGGCAATGTATACAGAAGCAGCGGCAGACAGAGAAGTCAGAAGTACAGGTGGGTTCTCTACTGCTATCACACAGAAGTGAATGCAACAGTTTACTTGACGGCCACCCAGCTGTAAAATCTTGAGGATTACGTGACCAGACTCTGCTTGTAAATGGCCTCAGCTTCAACTTGACCTCTCTTCCAGTTAAATAACAAAAGGGTGTTCTCATTCATTAAGGCACACTCCTAGAAGAAAAGCAGGAGGAGAGGAGGTTGGATGGAGAACAGAGCAGAAACCTCTTGCAGCCTGAGAGAATGGTGAAGGTCAAGAAGTGCCTCATCTGTGCTGGCCGCATGATGCACTGGTGGCAGAGCCTTGCATCCAGCCAGCATGGGCTTATGACTTTGCTGGGGACTGGGCAGAGGAACGACCGCCTGGTCATATATGGCTGGGTGGGGGGTGGCCCCAGGCTCCCTGCTGCTGCGTGCTGCCAGCTTCAGGACTCTGCTTCTTTGCTCCACTCTGGAACCATGTGGCTTTGCTCAACTGCTCAGTGGGCCATGTGTAAATACATCTGTGGGCCTTTGGCAGTGATGCGACTTGTTGGAGGTGCCAAGGGAGGCCTGGACTGAGTGCAGCAGCATGGCTTTGGAGGAGCCGATGAAACAGTGCCAGGGAGTCAAGGTGGAGAGGGCTGCTCCTTTGGAGTAGTGATTGATGAGGGAACAAGAACCTTGAGGTCTGCAGCTGAAGGCTTACTGGTATTTGGGTGTGCCAGGAGAAGGAGCAAGGAGTGATGCCTGGTTGTTCCACCAAACCCTATCATGGAAAGGGAGCTCTGGGGCTGGTCAGGGCCAGTGAAAGTGGAAGCCAATCCAGCACAAGGCAATGGATGAGCCATTGATGGCATGGGGGATAAAGGGGGCACCCCCTCAAGTGCAGCCACCACGGGCAGTGCTGGTTCATTTGGGGGGGGGTCGGACCAGCATCCATAACAGTGCCTTCTGTGGGCCTTGGAGGCCCCCAGCAGTGCCCATCTTCTGGGTGGGGGAGAGATGGGCCCTCCTAGGATGCTTCAAATCAGGCATCCATGGCCTGTGGCCCCAGGGCTAGCAAGCAACCAGTGCAGGTTGGGAGCAGGGATGGAGTTCAGGCAAAAGCTCCCAGGGTCGCCAGGTCCCATAGGCCCCTCAGGAGCAACTGATGGGTGGGGTGGGACAGTTGGTCCCAGTGGGCCCCAGGTCAGCAACCATTTCCCCGGGCTCCAGCCTCCTGGCTTTTAGCAGCGGGGTTGACAGGCAGCTGCCAGGTTAGCAATGTGGGGACTCTGCTGGTCACCTTGCAGCAAAATTTTGTGGGCCCCAGCACAGCAACCCCCATCCAGCTTACACCTCGGGGAGGGTCAGCCAAGTAAAACCTGGCATTGGCATGAGCTCACACCTACCTACCTTTGAAAATATCCTAGCGGGGACATCCTATGCAGCTGCTGCAGATCTCATTCTGGGCACCCCTCCTGGGGGGACAGTTTCTGTCAGGCCCCACACTGGCCACTCTGAGGTGGGATGGACCAGTAACATGGCAGCCAATGGTATCTGAGCCCTCTAGGAGCAATACTGACAATGTATTTTTCCAGGGCATAGCTAGGACTCTGCTGCTTTCCCAATGATTGGTGTAGGAGGCCCCCCTGCTTGGTCACAGAAAGACATCTTGCTACCTGGTGGAGTTCTCCATGAAGCTCCACACCAGGTAGGGCAGGGTGACAGCCTGCACATCCTAGAGGTACCCTTCAACAAAAGCAGGATAGCTGGCCTGGTGGTGGGAGGAGGTCCTTCTTCCCTAGTCAGTGGTGAACCGGACCTAAATAGTGCCCGGGGACATGACTGGCTCCCCGTGCCCCTCCCCCCGGCTCCCCACGCCCCACTTACAGAAGCCAGCAGGGAGGCTGGGGGGCGGCTCGGACAGCCATCACTGCAACAGGCCGGCTCCTGAGCCACCCCTTGCCGAGCCCTCCCCTCCCAGCCTCCCTGCAGCCTGGCTCCTGGTCTTCGGCCTCTTTTTCTTGTGGGGTCGGGCCAAGGGGCACCCGGCAGGCCCATGGAAGGCTTCAGTTTGTGGGGGTAGATTTTACGCCCCCACATGACCAGATAGGTGGTCTCCGAGGACATGCGTTTTCCCATGTCCCTCTGGCAGGCACACCCCTGTCCCAAGTCAAGCAGCACAGAAGTCATAGAAAGCACAAGAAGTAAATGTCATGATCATCAGTCCAACTATCATTCACTCAGCAGTTTGTCTTCGGGTGAGTCTTCCTCAGATGAGGATACCACCCACACAGGTGACACAGATGAGGATACCACCCACACAGTTTTCTTGGTTTGCTCTTTGGGGTGGTACCATTGCTTTGTGGTAAAACATTGATTTGTGGTATTGCATGCAGAAGTTCCCAAATTAAATTACCAGCACCAGTTAAAAGTATCAAATGGCAGGTCATGTGAAGAATCTATGCCTGAGATCCTGGGAAGTCACCATGAGAGTGGACAATACTGACATTGACAGACCATCAGAATCAATATAAGGCAGCTTCAGAAGTGTCTGTGTGTGCATGTGCACACTGTGTGTCTGTGTGTGTCTGTGCACGTACCCATACATACACTCTGGGATGTGACATGGAAAAGGGAAAAGCAGTGTGAGTTCCATTAATGCATGAAATAGGCTATTGTCTGTAGCAGCAAATAGAAAGTGATTTGATGAACATAATACTGAATATTTGAACCACTTGCAAAAATGTAAGACAGTATAACAGAATGTAAAGCAAAGACAGACAAGAGAATGAACCATATTTTGGAAATAATGCACATCTGTGCATGCACACTCAGAAACATTCCAACACCATTTGGATCACTAAATAGGTAGAAAACCTGATCTGACCTTTTCCCAATGCCAGTGGCATTTAATCTGATTATCCACATAGAGAACTGACAATCATGCTAATTACCCATGGGGTTTAAAGCAATCAGAGAAAACTGAGTAGCACATGTGTCTGCATACAGACATCCTCTGTCGCACTCTTTGAGTGAAACACCTATAAAATACAATGATTCTGAACAGTAGACTCACATCCACAGCTGACAACAGATAACTTCTATCATTTTTATACAGATGAAAATTCATTATCTACATCAGGGGTAGGGAACCTTTAACACTCAAAGAGCCATTTGGACCCGTTTTCCACGGGAAAAGAAAACACTTGGAGCCGCAAATAATTTTTGACATTTAAAATAAAGATAACACTGTATACATTGGGCTTTTTAACCTTTTACTCCACTCATTCTGAGAAGCGCATGGATGCGCCTGCCCCGCTGACTGCAGGGCGGGTAAGGATGGGGCCAGCGGCTTGGCCTTGCCGTCCGCTGGGAAAGCGCCCGCCCCACTCCAATGGGGCGGGCGAGAGGGGAAGCCTGCGGCGCGGCCCAGACATCCGCAGGCAGTTGGTGCGCCTGCCCTGCTGCCTGCAGGGCAGGCAAGGATGAAGCCGGCAGCTCGGCTCGTGGAGCCGCAGTGCAAGGGCAGAAGAGCCGTATGCGGCTCTCGAGCCGCAGGTTCCCTACCCCTGATCTACATGAAAGCTAAGTTTGATAAGGAAATGGAACAAATCAACATTTTTGTGAAAAATATCTTATCCCGAAATGAATTTCATATTGTTGCAAAAAGAAGAAAATAATACTAATTCTGCTGTTTTTTGGAATATTTTGCCATAAATATGAAATAAATCACTTTAAAAAACCCAAGTTTTCAAAATCCAGATTTTAGCATAGGATAATGCTTTTGCCTCCATTAAACTTGTTAGGCTAAGAAGAATGAGTTCGCAGAGAGAAAATTTGATTTTTATATTCTACTTTTCTCAACTGCAAGGAGTCTCGAAGTGGCTTGCAAACCCCTTTCCCTTCCTCTCCCCATGACACTTTGTGACAAGGTGGGGCTGAGAGTTCAAAGAGAACTGTGACTAGCTCAAGGTCACCCAACAGGCTTCATGTGGAGGAGAAGGGAAACAAATCCAGTTCACCAGATAAGAGTCTACTGCTCTTAACCAGATACCTATCACCTTCCCCTTTGTGCCCCGAAAAGAACTGATTGTGGAAGTCTGAGAAGTTCCATGACCAAACTGCCATACAACACTAGGACTAGGCTAGAGCAAAAGTGGAAGGGAGAATTTCACTTGCATCCCTAAGATGAATGGATTTTATTCGGGAGGTGTTTCTTGGCTCTTTACAAAAGCTCTTCCAACTATGTAGGGAGTTGTGGAAAAGACAGATGATTCAAAACATTTCTATGCCTCCTTTCCATCCAAACAGAGTCCCCAAGATGGTGAATATCAAAACAGTAAAACATTTCAGACATTAAAAAAGCATGTAAACTAAAGTATATATAAAACATTTGAGCAGTAAAATGTGTAAACACACACAAAACACACATAACACAACCAGGGAAGATGGCCAATAACAGTTATTGGAAATACCAAACAAAAAGACTAGAGTCTTCACCCATTGGCAGAAAACAATGATATGAGGAGACATGAATCTCTCTGGGAAGGAAGTTCCACATTTTTGAAGGCACAACAGAAAAGGCCAATTCACTTTTGCACATACCTTTTGCTTGTAGCATCTAACCCACTGATTGTTAATTCTTATATTAATTTATTCTGGAAGTAAACCCTAAAATACTCAGTCATATTTACCCCATGACTGTATGCTAGGCTTGCCATTTGCCAACTCCCCAGCTCCTGTTGCCTACTGACATTCTGGTGGGAGGAATAGAAAAAAAAACTGTTGCGCAACAGCATTACACCACTTTTGAGGGAAAACTGGAAGTGATGTCATGCCATCCCAGTAATCACTGGAAATTCTAGGTTTTACCATAAAGTTTTCAGCAATTCCTTGAGTGAGTCTTGTCACTTCTGGGTTCTCACCAGAAATAAAGTAACACTGGTGCTAATGGTGCTCCCATGTCCCCACCACCCCTGATGGTGCCCCCATGCCTCCCCATACTTCCACCAGTTGCTACCCAATGGCTGGCAACACTATTGTGTGCAGGCCTATCTGGAAACAAGTCACTATTTCTTAGTCTTATCCCCTCTTTTTGTCAAATAAGGATAGCAACTTAAGCTTGCTTTAGTTGGATGTTTCTGAGATAATAAGGATACAAACTTTTGGCATATGGCTATTACATAAAAATTCCTGGGCAGATCCTATATCCTAATACCAGAGAAAGCAAGTGTGGAGCTAAGATGTACACACTGGCACTCTTGCGACATTGTAATGGCTGACAGGGTCGGGGTCCACCAGTAACCAAGATGCTTTTAAATCTGAAATCTGTCTTCTCACTGAAATTGCCATGATTGTTGAGAAATGATACAGAGATTTTATTATAAGCAAAGTGCCCTGGAACATAATCAACTATTTTATTTTTAATTTTTATTTTATTAGATTTATATCCTGCCCTTTCCTGACTATTTTCAGGCTCAGGATGGCCAACAGTTAAAATACAGTCAATTAAAATACATAATATACTTAATAGAAGAAGAAGAGTTGGATTTATATCCCCTCTTTATCTCCTGTAAGGAGACTCAAAGGGGCTTACAAACTCCTTTCCCTTCCCCTCCCCCGACAACAAACATCCTGAGAGGTAGGTGGGGCTGAAAGAGGCCAGAAGAGCGGTGACTAGCCCAAGGTCACCCAGCTGGCATGTGTTGGAGTGCACAGGTTAATCTGAATTTCCCAGATAAGCCTCCACAGCTCAAGCAGCAGAGCGGGGAATCAAACCCAGTTCCTCCAGATTAGAGTACACCTGCTCTTAACCACTACTCCACTGCAGCTCCTAATACAATTAGAAATGTTATTACATTTAAAATTCTACTAGGTGCGCGATCAAACTTAACAAAAGGTTGAAAGTTTTAAATAGAACTATTAATATACAATATATTTATTTACTGATATTTATTCATTTATACTATTCCCAACAGGGACCCTTAGAGGGTTTTTAAAAAACAACTCATTTATTGAAATTTATATCAGCTGTGTCCTGATGGCGTAAGGTGGATAATAATTTAAAATGCTTTTATTCTTACACAACTATACATATAGGGAACCACTAATAAATCATTTGTCAGTTGTAGAATAATGTATGTCTGGAATTGCATCAACTCACTTCTGAAAAAATAGGCTCTTTTGTTTTGGTTTTTGCAAAATGTTATGGTATCTGCAAGAAAACTACTTGGATGGCTTAGCTTCTTATTTATCTAGCACATGACATAATTACCCTGAAAATTAAAGAATGATGAAAAAGCCCTTAAAATTATAGGCTTTTGAAAATCAGGCCACTTCTAAGCATATTAAATGGAAGCTATAGTTGGGTTTTGGAGGATAAAAATCTTTTTTTTTTTTTTGCAGCAACTTGAAAAATCCTCAACATATTCTTTTCGCTTAAAATACAAATTTGGAGGCATTCCATATATAATATACTCAGGCCAGTAACCAAGTACTGGGCAAATACTTGCAGAAACATTTGTCTACACATTGTACAACTCACAGTTTTGCTCACAAGATGCATGCCAGAAAAAAGAATCAGTTATGTGTTCCCACTTGGCTTCACATGAGACATAAGAGATGTGCACTGCAACTCATGATTATGATGGGAAGGGGAAGGGCCAGGTCTGGTGGAAGAGCATCTGATTGGTATGCAGACAGACTCTGGTTCAGTCCCTAAAAAGGACCAAGAAGTAGGTGGTGGGACCCCCCCCCCCCCGACTGTGGAGAGCTGTTGCCTGTCTGACTAGACAATACTGACCTCGATGGACCAATGGGCTGATTCAGTAAAAGGTGGCTTCAAGTGTGTTCATGATGTCTGCTCTGGTTCATGAGTAGGCTCTTCAATGCCACATCATCAAAAACTGGAGCTGATGGAAAGGGGTGGTTTTTCCAACAACAGTGTTGGAATAGTAGCTGGTGCAAACTCAGCTTTAAAACCAAGCGATTTCATAACAAAGAGAAAACCAAGCAATTTCGTAATAAAGGGAAAACCAAGCAATTTCATAAAAAAGGGAAAACCAAGCAATTTCATAACAAAATTGCATTTATCTGTAATTGTTGTTCAATGAGGGTCTTCTTTGAAGTCATACATGGGTATTATCATTATTTATTATTTGATTTCACAACGTCCTGGTGCCCTAGAGGTAGAAGGCAGCGGCAAAACATTCAAATCTGAAGTCTGGAGGTTTATGTCTCCTATAAAAGTCAACATTACCTCATAACGGGGAGACATCATATGGTACCGGGAAAACTCTGTCCATTCATGGCCATTTCGGCCAGCTGTAGTGCAACTGACCCGAAAAATATTCCACAACCAATCTTGCTCCCCTCCAAGTTAACTCTGGCTGCTACTGACAGGGCTGCAGGGTATGGAATGTCCACCTGGCATTAGAATTGCTGGACATGGATCCAAAGAGACTTCTATTGGATCAGCTATCTGTGCCTCCATTACCTCGCCTTTGGACAAGGAATTGGAAGACTTAGCCACTGAAGACTCCTGCAGATGAGGTGATGGTGTGCTCAGAATTTACCCTGGATCTGGAAAAGTAGGCTGACATATTTCACTTTATGCTTTACCATTTTCTCTGGCATCTCTGAACTGCTGTCCAGTACTGCCTGTTATGATGGACTGATGGTGGTGGTGTTAGAGCCTAAGGCCTTGACTTTGAAGCTGTTGGAACTGAAATTGATCTAGCCTGGCTCTGAGGTGAAGGTGAGACACTCAGTGTCAAGAATGTCAAGGGATTGGAGCTGAAAGTGCCTTTTCCTAAAGTGCTCCCTTGAGCCTCTGTTATGGAGAGATGTTTTCCTGGGGCAGGCCTATACAGACACTGGACCCATATGAAACTGCATAAAGACCACGATGATAATTTTAAAATAATGAAAAATCACAATGAGAAACATTACCTCACAGCTTCGATACCCTCTAGAGGTCAAACAGAACTTTATATGGATTATGAATACTTATGCCCAAAAGGTTCTTATGATACCACGTGAGATGATTTAAACATATAAAATGAAAGAATCCAAAATTATGCATTAAACTCACATATATGTTACTGGAAACATGCAGAGGATGGAACAAATAGTGACCAACATAAGGCAATGGAAACCAGATTCTGTTTTAAAAAGACTTGTCTAGGTTTTAAGTAAGGCAGGTATGATACATCATTGTTTCTATTCAGTAATTAAGTAACAACCTCATCTGCTAATCAATCATTAAAATGTATACCAAAATCTTTTCCTATGATTCTAATATATCTTTAAGAACTCTATCATAACTTCGCCTTTTAACTGCCTCCATCCTCCCTGCTCAATTCAACTGACTTTTCTGAACTGTCACAAATGAATGTACATGAACTCGACCCTTGGTCAATCAAGGTCAGTATTGTCTACTCCAACTGGCAGCATCTCTCCAGGATCTGAGGGAGAATGGTCTTTTGCATCCTCTATGGCATGGGTCTTCAAACTATGGCCCTCCAGATGTTCATAGACTACAATTCCCATGAGCCCTACCACTTGGCCATGCTGGCAGGGGCTGATGGAATTGTAGTTCCTGAACATCTGGAGAGCCGCAGGTTCCCTACCCCTGCTCTAATCTGATTGGTTCATGCACAGATGAATAAATTATGATCACTGTCACAAGTACACATTGCCACCCTAGCTTTCAGGCTCATTCTGTTACAAGGAAAAAACACCCTTTCCTTTTATTTACCAGTAAGCAAATACTTCCCTTAATTTGAGCCATTTTTCACATATTATTTATGTCATCCAGGACTAGTTCTCAGAAGGCTAAAATTCTGGAATGTACTGGGGATAAAATTGGATTTAGGCCTAAATGGAAGATTGTGTTCCTGCATGGATTCCTTTTTATCTTCAAAAAATCAGCAAGTCTAATTTTTCTACACAATGTTAAATTTCAACCATGGGCTTAAAAGGATCATGATGTGGAATAGGGATAAAAGAAACCCCTTTTCTAAGAACAGATAATTCTGATATTGAAAGTTTATTCTTTGAAAGGTTAACTATTTATTGGTTTTGAGAATTTTCTTTTTGGATTGTTTCCTTGGTTCTGTATCTTTTGCCTTGTCTGTCTAAAAAACTCTTATTACTGGAGGTGCTTGCTGCAGTACTGATAGAGTCCCTGAAGAAATTTGGATAGCTGAGAAAGTTATTACAGAAGAAACTTTTCTGATAAGGAAAAAGTTGAGATACAAATTGTATACTCCATGGAGAAGAAATTACTATAAGAAATACTACTTAATTAAATAGTGATTGATTTAAATTAATTGGCCATTAGTAAGACAGAATGCAAATCCTTCTTTGAAATGGCACCAATATAAATTGTAAATCTTCCATCATGTAGAGAAACTATATAGTTCTTAGGATGCAAGCGAGTTCACCATTTCACTATTACAGAGTCTTCCTTTAAGATGACACAGGATTCACTTTCTGTAATCACTCGCCCAAATAAAGGTAGTCCAAATAAAGCTAACCCCTTGAAAAATGAAGAAGAAGAAGAAGAAGAGTTTGGATTTATATCCCCCCTTTCTCTCCTGTAGGAGACTCAAAGGGGCTTACAATCTCCTTGCCCTTCCCCCCTCACAACAAACACCCTGTGAGGTAGGTGGGGCTGAGAGAGCTCAGAAGAGCTGTGACTAGCCCAAGGTCACCCAGCTGGCGTGTGTGGGAGTGCACAGGCTAATCTGAATTCCCCAGATAAGCCTCCACAACTCAAGTGGCAGAGCTGGGAATCAAACCCGGTTCCTATTTCTGATTGCGGATTGCTGATTTCTGACGCCTATTTTTGATTGCTAAATGTACATAAAACAGTTGTTTGATCATTTTTCAAAAAGACCGAATGTCTTTGCAAACACTTGCTTCCCTAAAAAATTAGGATAACCATCGCTATTCACTTCATTAATGGTCAGTCTGGAAGCCTTCCCAGGTCTTTTTTCCAGTCTGAACACAGTAGCCTGATAAACCGGCATCGTGAGCAGAGTGTGAATTTCTAGCCTTGCCTATAATTACAGTACTAGAAAGTCCTAAGTACTGATTTATGTATTCTATGACAACATAGTTTTTAAATCAATTTTACAAGTAATATAAATTACTTTATAGGGTTGGATCCAGAGTAATTTTTCCACAGGCTCAAGCACTTCCAACTGTGGTGAACAATTTCACCTCCCATGGCAGGATTTTCGGCTGCCATAGGAGGGGGAAAGTCTCACTTTTCAAAAAGAAGATTATTGAACCCATGGAAAAATTATTCTGGATCCAAGCCTTATATATACATAAGTACAGTTACACACAATCATGTGACATGTCCAGTCATAATCCTTACCCAGTGCATTAGTACATGGCCAAGGCTTACAAACAGAATTTCTTGATCACTCTTTACATAGAAGTGCTGACAAACTTTTCATTCATCTTAGCTTAGAGTACAGGTTTCAACATCTGCCAACTCAATTTCTCTCCAGCTCTTTGAGCCTTAGAAACATTAACTCCCTTCCTTCCCCACACAAATGTGCCTTCCTAGGAAGTGATGGCAATGACAAAGAAGGAAAATCCTTGCAGTTGTTCCTCTATTTCTTTCTTCTCCCTCTTCCTTCCTCCCTCCTGAGTGCTTTCTTAGAATGACAGTGCTCAGGACATCTGATAAGTAAATGTTATACATTCTAGGAACTATTGTTTCCAGAATGCATTTGAGTAGAAGATGAATTGGAGGCATCTGGTACATGTGAGGTGTACTGAGAAGAACAATTCCCATAATCCACTGGAGGGGAAAATGCCCCCCCCCCCCACCAAGATGATGATGTTGAAGAAGAGAAGTTGGATTTATTTTCTCTCCTTTACTTTCTCTCCTTTAAGGAGACTCAAAGGAGCTTACAATCTCCCTTCCCTCCCCCCATCCCACAACAAACACCCTATGAGGTAGGTGGGGCTGAGGGAGCCCAGAGGAACTGTGACTAGCCCAAGGTCACCCAGCGGGTGTGTGTTGGAGTTCACAAGCTAATCTGATTTCCACAGATAAGCCTCCACAGTTCAAGCAGCAGAGTGGGGAATCAAGTCCAGTTCCTCCAGATTAGAGCGCACCTGCTCTTAACCATTATGCCACTGGTGAAAGGGTGATGCTGCAAGAATTTTTTGCTTTTGGTTTCTTCCTACTGTTACCACATTGTTGTTCATCAAGAGGGCAGATAAGCTGAGATGGGGTGGAATAGAAGGGATGAGGTGAATTCAGTAGGACACTTAGAACCCTAGAGCATTCTTAATAATATTAATGGATCCACCATGATTTCCCAAATTCTCCCATCTAAAATGTACATCAGCTGTTCTGCATCTATCCACCTAAAGCCCAAGCTATATATGAGGAGGGGGTACATGCATATGTATTCATGTGTTCATGTATAAAGCAGAAGGATGAAATCTATTATTAAAGAAACTAGAATGCATGGGTGAGGGGAGTAAAATCCCTCCTCCTTTTCCATATTACACTATGCTACATCATTTGGAGCTTAACTGTGATACTAAAAATGAGCCAGGATGGATGAAAAATGTTTTAAAGCAATGAAACTCAGCAAGGTAAGAAGGATAAGGTACAACATTCCTTTTGTCTGAAACTGTTGCTCCTAACTTTAAAAAATTGATTCTCCTGTTTTACATATGAATAGGCAAATATGGTTATAAATAAAAGACAAATTTGACAGTTAAAGATGGATCATTAAAAGAGGCAGATGCCAGTTTCAGCTCCAGGTGCTCACTCAAGGAACCGTTTCTTCTACTTGCATTAATTTTAATCACACAAGATGTCCCTCTTCAGTATAACAAATGTACAATTTTCTTGGTCCCAACACTCACAGGTGTTAGGAGAAAATGGGTCAGCTGGTTATAGAAAAAAACAAACATGTTCAGGGCAGGGGCTCTCAAATTTGCCTTAACTGCCTCTCTGAGTCAGGAGACAAAAAAGATTTACTGAATACAATAAGAATAAAAACAACAAAGAACACGTAGTTTTTTTACAACTCACACTCATTCTAGACTTGGAAAACGAGGCATACCAGGAAATAAAAGAACCTAGATGCCCTTAAAAAAACAAAAAATAGGAAGCTACTCATCTAACTTTCAACTACTGTTAATTAATAAAGAAACGGCTATGAGAACTGCTACAGATTTCTCATTGCTGATTTCTAAATAGCTTACTTTCTTGGCTCATGAAATTCACAATTCACTGTACTGAGATAAAGCACTAGCACCCTAGGAGCCTTCATTTATTTCAATGAAAGATCTTCCAATCAATATTCTAGCTTGATTTGTATGCAAAAACTATATAAATCAGTCTTGGAGATCCCCAGACTTACGCGTCATGCATTTTCTCCTGTTCTCTCTGTCATTTTCCCAACTAATTAAAGATTTTCAGTTTTATAGCAAACTATTTATTATATAGTGGTAATTCATAGTATTCTTAAACCTCTGTCATGCCAAATGAAGAAATCTTCCCAAGTCTTTAATCTGAAACAAGAATTACCCACTGCTCAGTCAGCAAGTTGGGAGACTGAAGGGGAAAATGATGAAATGACTGGAAGCCTTCACATCTTCCAAACAGAGCATCCTGCCATTGGTCATTTTAAAAGAATTCTACATGCCAAAATCATATCTTTCAATGAATACTATAAAGGAATTTGGAGAGATGGGTATAAGAGATGAGAAACATGTGATGTGCCAATTTGCACACTGCCAGTTACAAGGTAATTTCTACATAACATTTTATACAGCTAGGTGATACCATTTCTGTATGAGCTGCAGTATTTATTTAATGGTGGCATAATTAATTTTATTTTTAAGGCAAGGCTTTATATCTCCTGTTTAGATTTTAGCTCCAGGGCTTTTAAGTACTTTATAAAACCACAGCATAATAAACAGAAGACATTCAATAAATTAAATTGTCAAGTACATTCCTTGCTTCCAGGCTCAAGTTGATTGCTTTCTCATTGCAACCTAACAATCTTGAAGAGAGAAAGAAAGATAAAACATGAAGGAAGAAAATATTGCCACACTAGTGGCCACTGTGTCACATTAAAGATTCTTAATCTGGGTAGAAATTAAGCTAAAATAAAAACATAGAAGCAATGTAAAGGGCACAGCTATGATGAAGACACAGAGTTAGATCCAGTGGCAATTTCCATGGATTCCACCTTTTTGCTACAGATTTTTGTCATTTCTCAGGGTCCCCTGAGTAGCATTTTGTCAAGATCAGAGGGCTGCAATAGTAGAGGGGAGATATAAAATTTCATTCTGCTGATGGAACATTTTGTCTGGTTCCAAGACATAATGTATAGAGCTGCTTACCAGAAGTTCCCCAGTAAACACAGCAAGCTTTTATCAGCACATTTTTTCAAGTACTTCTGTAAGACGTGGTCCTGCAATAAAAAGAAAGACTTGTTCAGTCATATACTTCTATTGTGATCCTTAAACTAGCACACAGCGTCCAAACATATGGTTGTCTCAGACAAATTCCCTGGTACAAAAACTCCTGAATTGTTTATGGATACACTTGGGGCATGATGACAGGTGTAATACTAATTTTCCATTTTTACTAAGTTACTTAGGACAGAGGCAGCATAAGGTACCATCATCTCCTCCCTCCTCTTTTTAAAGGTATATTTGGAGGTTACTACCATTCTAAGGTGCATTAGCCTCAAACCAACAGAATTCGGATGGACTTACTGTCAAACGCTATTTGGCAACCAAGCAAAAGTAATATCAGAATTCCTTCAGACCTCCTCAGACAGATGATTTCTTTGATTGCAGGAAAGCAAATGGCCTCTAGATATATGTTAGATATATATCCATGAACATGACCAGTTTGCACCTCTTGGCACCACATTCACCTAAACATCTTCTGCAAGCCACTAAGTGTATACACAAGTTTTTGCACAGGCTCCTCCAAACTAGGGAGGTTGATTCAACAATCAACCATGATTCCACTGTAATATGAATAAGAGCTCACTGCAGAGCTTTGACTGAATGTATGGATATTGGAAGGAGTGATAACAATATAGTTAACAACATCATTTGGGTTTACAATTGATCTCTAGACTTCACTGATCAGTGGAGAAAATGGCAGCGTTGGATACCAGACTCTATGGCATTGCAGCCTCAACAGACTCTAATTTTTTCCACCACCCCCCCCCCCCCAAAAAAAAAAAAAGTATCCAGGAATTTGCAAGCCATCGTTAGAACCCTAGCTAGCAGGCAAAATCCTTTTTGGAGTGTTCAGTGAATGTTTGAACAATTTTTTAAAAAGAGCAGCAATAATTATGCACAATCAGGTAGTTTTAGGAATGTCTCTAAATTACATCACCCCCTATTTGGGAAAATTGGAAGATTGTAGAAACTAATTTATACTACATACATCTTCATTGTTTTATTGGGAAGGGTAAAAATGTACATAAATAAGAAACACAACAAGACTGCACATAACTGGAAACAATTAACTAGAGTTACTGAAAGACAGAATGACATACATGACATAATTTAGAGGCAATTTGAGAAGCAATAAGGGTAAAATGGACAAATGCCACTGTTCTGCCAACCCTAACTGAATTTCTCATGACAGCTTCTCCCATTCTCCCCCTAGGGCTGTATACAAAGACAAAATAGCTTGCAGAGTAGACAAGCAGCACTGTCATAAGAATTTTTAATAACTGCCACAGGAAGAAAGTAGAGCCTGTGTCTTGTGTTGCTGCATAAATCAGAAAAGATAACAAATAGGACTGGGAAAAGGTTGAGGTTGGGGAAAATGTAGACTGCCAACTAAGGCCTGTCTAGTCAAGTAAGTAGAAAAAGTACAGATATTAAATATCTTCACTACAGGTAGTTCATAACTGTTTCTCAGCATCAGGACAGAGACAAATAGCCTTTATAGCCCTTTGAGATGTTGAAACTTTAAAACTCTTAAAAAATATTTCTTTAATTTCATAAAGCAAAAAATAATAGAAAATAGTTTAATAAAGCAGAAATAAATAAAGCAGAAATAAAGTATAACCACAGTGGCAAACCTGCACATAAATTTATATAAATGTTTTTCAAATATCTAAAAATAAGTCCATACACAGAACTAAGGGAAGCCACCCGCACAGGCAGCTGGCATTACACGCTTGCAAGCTGCGAGCCGACCAGATGGGGAAAGAAAGTCTCGCCTCTTGGCTCTCGCGAAGCAGGTTTGAGCCCCGGGAGCTCTTGTGAGAAGCGAAACTTTCTTTCCCCACCCGGCTGGCTTGCAGCTTGCAAGCGTGCGATGTC
Source organism: Sphaerodactylus townsendi (assembly GCF_021028975.2). Taxonomy (NCBI): domain Eukaryota; kingdom Metazoa; phylum Chordata; class Lepidosauria; order Squamata; family Sphaerodactylidae; genus Sphaerodactylus; species Sphaerodactylus townsendi. The sequence goes on along the minus strand of NC_059425.1, from coordinate 120,959,680 downwards.
AGCTGCCTGCATTAATGGCTTCCCTTAGTTCTGCTGCACGCGCACCCACCCCCCCACTGGCCTCTTGTTTTTGCAGCACCGCTGCCGCCGCTCAGTTGCCCAGGCCCAGAGGGATGCACAGCTAGGGCAGGAGGGACGCACAGCTGGGGCGCAGGAGCGTCTGCCTTCCCCGCCGGACATGTAATGGGGGGTTTAAACCCATTAACCCCCTCCACCTACGTCGCTGGGTATGTATGTGCTGTACATAAAGGAAGTTTGCATTATAAGAAATTATGCTTGTCTTTGGTCACCTGCTATTGCCCTTCCTGTGGTCCAAATATTCCCAATATTCATTTCAAGGAACACTGAACCATAATTCAGAAGCTATTGAATTTCTCAGCCCCTCAAACTTGATTTTGGTCTTTCTGTTCACACACAAGCCTTTATTGGCATATAAAACAGGACAAAATTTTAAAACGAAACAAGGTTAAGAAATACAGTTAAAATTACTAATTTCCAGTATAAAATTTGCAACAGTTTCACAAAAGAGTACCTCAGAGCTGTTCAGGAGATTGGGTATCTTATAACACTCATGCCACTGAGAACATTGCAAGAAAATGGAATTCATGTATTTCATGCGTATCTTATTGTATTTAGGGCATAGAAACAAAGAATGGTCTTTCTGTTAATGAAGTGCATACCACCAGGCTGGGAAGGAGGCAGTAACTGTGCACTGAAAGAGATTTTCACTTGGCAGTGAACACCAACAGAGCCCAGCTAGTTTTGTGAAAAGATGAGAAAGTAGGGTTATGGTTAGTATCTAATAAAGCCTCACTCTTGAGTATATTAAAAGAAAGCTACACAGAAAGTGTTATAGCCACAAGGAAACCCTGAACTGAACTGGCCAATAACAAAATCAATGACAGAACTGTAAGGGAAGAAGCTGAATTCCAGCATTTCATATTATTACAAGATGGAAGGGCTACAATACATACCTTCCACCAATTCACATATTCTTGAATATACCAGAGATTGACTCTAGTGCAAGTGGGCTGATCTGGCAGGCCAAGTGAAACCTGATGCTTCAGTAGGATGCTGGAATATCACTTGTGCTTGAAGAAGATCCTCAATAGTCTTTACACATGCCCTTATCAGGGTCTCTGGTTCCTTACAGTGAGTGTGTTCATTGGAGGGAAGCTGGGCTACTACTTATAAGTATTCACTGGTTGGAGATTAGGATTTTTGTTCAGCTGGGCTTCAGAGTAAAGGAGATCCCTTGCTGAATGAATGTTTTGGGTGCTCAATGCCTCAACAGCCTGTACTTCCTCTTTTGGAACACAAGATTCTTCACCACTGTCATCACTGTGAAACACTGAGATGGAATCGTAAAGTAGTGAGTATAGCATGTGTTGCTGAAACGTCCACCAGATGGTGCTGTTTTTTAAAAGCATGGTTTTTCCTGTCACAGGTGTGACACCTGTATCATAATGTAATAGTAGGTATATAAAAACACATGCGTATTCAAATGCAATGTTGTGTCAAAATTTCAAACCAATTGGTGAAGAGCTTTCGGAGATTTAAGATTTTGAACAAATGAACATTTACATTTTTATTTATATAGTCCGTTTCCAGTTTTTTTACAAACTTCTCTATATTACTGTCCTTTAATAAGGTTGTTAATTTTGCTATTTCTGAATATTCTGTGATCTTCTGAATCCAATCTTCCTTGGCTGGTCCTTTTTCCTCTCTCCATTTCTGGGTGTACAGTGTCCTTGCAGCAGAACACATATACATGAAAAGAAGTCTATACTGATTTGGGATATCACCTCCTATCTCATACCATTCTTGACAGGATTAAGAGAACACAATACCCTTGCCCTGGAGAGTGTTCCCAACTCACAGTACACTTGCCCTGGAGAGTGTTCCCTTTAACAACTGCCTCATTTTCATTGTCACCATTCTTCAGTTGAATTTGATCAGTTACAATGCCCCTTGCAAGCTTGGAACATCAAACTGATACCTCAACCCATTAGATTAACAACCCAGCCATTAAGGTTGATATCTGTCTCTTGTCTTTCCCCAGAAAGACAGGACTCTTCTTTGCTCTGGGAGATTAAGGGCCACTCTACATAACCCCGAGGGTCCCTTTTCCCCTATAAGAAGCTCCCTCATCCAGTAGCCCTTGTTCCATATCTCTGGATCTTCTGTGATATTGTTCCACAATGCATTGTTCTTCTACCAGAGCTAAGCACAGGTCACCCAGTTTTGCTCATTTGACCATTCTGCTCCAAGATCAGGTGGTTATTCCAATTCTCTCATCTATTCCAGACCTATGTCCTCACAACTGCTTGTATCCTAGAACTGTGTGTGGGTTCTGCTGGTTTGACTATTGTGTGCTTGTGTACCCCTATTATCCCTAAATAAAATTGTTAAACTTTATTTGCTTTCCTGTGGAATTTGTTGCAAAAGCTGACTTCCATAAAACACAGGCGAACAAGAGCTTGAGCTTGCCTGAGCTGTTGCTAAGCCGAGAGTCTGCTCTTGCTAATTCCCCATTGTGAAAGGGAGAGACTTCCACCACTTCAGGTAATAGTCAGTGGTGAGAAAATTGTCTCTTAAGACTGTTAGGAGGTCTTTATGAGTACTAGCAAGCTGAGCAAGTGCTAAGAGAGTCTGGGATGAAAAAAGTTGGGTGCCCTACAACACTGACTCATGTAGCACTCTTCCTGTGTGAGTCTTTCTTGTTACTGGCTGTAAAGTGAGACTTCAGTCTAGGTGCACCACTTGCTGGGGTCCTCCACTTCATTACAATGATTAGGAACCATTGGCCATTTACACATATCTAGTCTCCTTCACTCTGAGTCTGCATTCTCTGCAGGTTTGATTTTCACTAATGCAGGGTTACACAGGGTTACACACTAAGATAAGCCCCGATGTAGCCATCTAGGCTGGGTCAGGTCAGTGTGCCCCTCATTTGAAGTGCTCAAAAGTTCCTAGACACTGCCTAGGCCCAAGGAAACTCTCCGAGTGCCTCAGAAGGATCCTCCACTTCATTATGATTAGGAACCATTGGCCATTTACACATATCTAGTCTCCTTCACTCTGAGTCTGCATTCCCTGCAGGTTTGATTTTCACTAACACATACTTTTCTGCATCTCCAACACTTCCGTCACCACAGATCTGAGAAACTCCCTGGTTCCTAACCGCTTCTTAAGTATGACTTTTCCTGTCACTTTGCAGGAAAAGTACGGGAGAACACACAATAGGTTAAGCTTCCTTCGGGGTTTCTGGCTCCTGTCCGCCTTCCCCTCCCACACCACACTAGCTCTTCTCACTCTTCAGAATGATCAGAAGGACTGCTTTTTAAAAAATGGTCTACACCAAAGTTGACCTGAAAAAAAGGCAAGTTTTCTCCTCCCCTCCCATTCTCAGCTGGTCTTGCAACAGGAGCTTCCCAGGATTTTGCTCCCAACTCCTGCATTTCCCCTGCAATCTCTCAGCTGCACAGAAATATGGAAGCAGCTAGGGGGTGGAAATGGCTGATTGCCTCGGCTGAGGACATAGGGTGAGAACAGGAAACCCCCATAGCAAGGCAAACAGCCAAGGGGTAAATAGAGCATGCATAAAAGGTCACAGATGCCAAATAGAGGGTGCACAAACAGCAAACATTACTGCCTTCACAAAGGTACAACAGGAAGAAACCTCAAACTAAATCAGCTGCTAGCAACAGCTGAACTGAACTGCTCACAAGGATTAAATCCAGAACTTCCTAGAATGACAAGACGGGAGGACCAATGTGCTACCCTCACAATGCCTGTTCTTTGCATTACTGGCACATAAGGTTGTGCCCTAACCTAATTTTCTGATTGTTACATAATCCAAAGGCATTTTGAATAGTGTCTAATAATTAACATTACAATAATTAAACTCTTAAAATATTTATTAAAAACAGAACTGGCATCCTAAACAAACCATATGTTTGGGTTAAAAACTCAAAAAATAATGATTAATAAATTCTGATCTCACAATTTAGGGAATGAATAAAAGGGGGGAAAACCCTTTGATTCTGTGTGTTCCAAACAAAGTAGCAAAACTAATTATTTAATAAGATTGTGCTGGGTGACTAATACTGGAATTTTGGAGAAGGCTACAAAGTTGGCATATCATTTTAGCATGCAGACTGTATGAAAGGGCAGAAGTAGCATTGTTTTCACAATGCTAGTGACTCATTTATTGCTAGCCATCATCGCTACCAATGGATGGGCCCCGGGGCAGTTAAAAACCTCATAATGTAGGATACACAGTATGGAAAGCTGTCTGATTGCCATCTGCTATGCAGACCTTGAATGGGGAGCCTTGGCACCATAGTGATGGGAAAAGCACAAAGAAAGCAATCCGCTTTTGGAGGAATGCATTTTGCACCAACACTAACACAGCACGGCTTAGACCACCCGCCCGTAGCCTAGGTCTTCCATGTTAGAAACTTTGCAGGTCCTACAGAGTTCAGAAAGGAGTTGACGAGACGGATGCACCATGTCAAGTAAGGTAGCATCCATGTGCAGAACCCTCCAATGCCAGATAACCTTTCACTCTGCTGAGGTCAGCTGCCCTTGCAGACCAAAATCACTCTTCTCTTCTACGAGGGAGGATGGTTCAAAGGATGGGGGAGTTGGATAGGTAAGTTCGAGGGAGGAGCACAGCACTGTCTCCACAAGGACCAACTGGCTAGCTAGTCAGCCATTCGTCCCCTTGCGACACTTTCCTAAATACTGATGGCATTCATACAGGGACATAATGAGGGTGGGGCAATGGAGGGCACTTAATCCAGGCACCACTTGCCTGGCGGTGCCCAGGCTGCCACTCTCTTGCCGCTGCAAAAAAAAAAAACCCACTATGGTTGCTTTAAAACAGTGGTTCTCAACCTTCCTAATGCTGTGACCCTTTAATACAGTTCCTCATGTTGTGACCCCCAACCCTAACATTTATCCATTTTACAGATGGAGAACACTGATGCAGAGAGTCTTAGGCGACCCCAGTGAAAGGGTCGTTCGACCCCCAAAGGGGTCCCGACCCCCAGGTTGAGAACCACTGCTTTAAAAATTAAGCTTAATTTACTTCTAGGCAAGTGGTGCTGTGGCCAGGACACTGTTTCCCTGGCCTTGTCCCTGCCCCCAGTCTCCTCCTAGCCACCACTCACCTGGAAGCAAGTTAATCTTAATTTTAAAGCAACCCTAGACTTGTTTTATGGTGGTGAAAGTGGGGTGGAAATGTTGACCACTTTTCTCCCCTCCTCCGCCACTGCTGCTGCCTCCATGAAAGCCTATATGGTTGCTTCAAAATTAAGCTTAATTTACTTCCAGGCAAGCCCCCACCACCTGTCCCTGCCCCCAATATTGGAGTGGGACCAGTTTTCCTGGCCAGTGTTTAATGGTGTCGAAGCCCGAATTGGCTGGGGTGCAGTTGTAAGGGGGGGGGGTCAGTGTGCCCCCAGAAAGTGGCACCTGGGGCTCCAGGCCCTTTGCTACACCACTGCTCACAAAGCACTCATGTCACTGGAACAGAACATTCCTGCTTACCACCCTCCCATGTCAGCCCACTGAATTTCCTAAACTGCTGGCCCTAAGGGAGCAAGGAAACCTCTGGAAAGCACAAAAAGCATGTAAAAGCATTAGTGGGAATTACCTTACTGCTTCTGTGAAAGGAAAATGTAATGTGGAACCAACACAATCTATACAATAGTGACATGTTACCTCCATCTGCAGATACCTAAATCTGAATGGGACTATGCTGATGCTAAACAGATTTTTCTGTAAATCTAGGGTACTCTCCATGTTTACAGAAAAATCTGAAAAGTTAAAAAAATACACTGGGGTTTAAATCCCCCCAGTTTAAAAATAGAAATAATTGCACGTGCACAGATTTATCAGTTGAGCTTGCAGCTGCCACTGCCGCAGAGATTCAGTCTGGGTCTAGTCACTTTGACGAAGGATGCTGCCAACCACATCAGGTCTGGCTGCTGCGGCAACTATGTCTGGCTGCAGCAGCTGTGGTCACAGAGTTTCTGGGTCCAGTTGCTGCAGCAGATCACTTTTGGAACCTGGCTGCTCAGTGGAACTGGGGTCCTGATCCCAGCAGCAGAGGATGCTGGAAACTGCTCTGGGTTCAGAGAGGCTCCCGGAAACTGTTGCTGTCACTGCCAGGCTTAAGGTGGGTGAGGGGGTCTGCAGCCAAGATGGGAGGGAAAGATGGGATTATCCTCTATGAGTCTCACACACCTCATACTTGTAGATTCTAATCCTAACAACAGGGGATGGTTTGAGTAAACCTATCCTGTCCTGCAGTGGCCAAACAACGAAGTTAGACCTAATTAGCTGTCATTAGAGAGTTCACCCAGAGGTTCACCTGCAACAGGAATCCCGATTCAATAAACAATAGATCCCTGTACTCACTGCCAATTCTTCTCTTTCTCCATCTATCTGGTCTAATGGGTTTGAGAGTAGTTGTTCAGACACATGGAACACATGACTATTTCCAAGTGTAAATAATGAAACTGTGATCTGCTTCTTTGTCTCCTTCTTACTGGCCCTGCTTGTCCAGCCAATTTTAAACAGGGAACAACACTGCCTAGGCTCTCTTTTAACATTATTTTCCCAGCTTAGCTCTTACATATGGCATATACTATCTTCTTTATTGGATCTTATGTTGAAGGTGAATATATGCTATGGATGAGCATCTTAGGCTCCAATCATCTTATGGAGGAATCACTTTTTTTCTTTTCCAATTTTGGTTTTTTTGTGCTGCAGGAAAGCTCTTTGAAGAGGGTCAGGTGACACAAGAACATCATCATCCCTGCCCACTGAGTCCCTTTGGATGGGGCTATCAGATGAAAAAGGAAGTTCCCTGTTTGAATATTCCTATCATGAACTCAGGTGGTCTTTGACTAAACATTCCCTCCCCTTCCATCTTTCATAGGAGGTTAACAATATTAATCGGTAAACCTTACAAGGCTATACATGAGAAATATTTTGAACATCTTAAAATCACATGTATGGATCCCTAGGATTGCTAAGCACAGAGGTAGTGTGCTTAAAAAGAAGTGAGCATATGTATGGCAATAATACAAATGCCTTTCCTTTTTCAAATGCCGCGAGTGGGAGGTGTGGGTGTATGCTAGCCAGTTATGTAAATGAATAAATATACAAGCCAGACTCCAGCCTAATCTTGTACTCAAACACATCAGAAAATGTATTGTCGAAGCCCGGAAAACCCACCACAACAGAAAATATTTGCCCTTCCTTATGGCATGCACGTCCACTTGAAATATTGCCAAATTTTGTTTTGTAAAAGTGTGTGATTTACAAACTGATCTGATTATCAATTTTACAAGGCAATTTCTAGCCAAATGAAAATGCAGTGATATAGAATAACAATGCCAATAGCCCTGTACAAGAAAGCTTGAACATTTCTATTATTAATTACTTCACCTTCTACTTCAGTCATTTTTTAGAAGATGACACCGAACACTAGAGAGAACGAATGTTGTAAAAGATACATATGAACTTGCCAAGAGTAAAGTAAAATACACTTTTAAATATAGCCTTGTTACTCCCACATGGTGTCTGGCCTTTCATTTTAAATTTTCAATGTACAGTCATACCCTTTAGAAGTGGGATACATGAACACAGCCCAGTAAGCTGCAACCTGGAAGATCATGAACAAAAAGGTAAACACATCACATCTCAACAGTAATTTAAAAGACTTCCAGTTTTAGGAAATGTATGGAACTGGTGTTGGGGAAAGATCTATTGAGATCTATTAATATTAAAGTTTCAGCAAAAAATGCAGGATTGTAATCCAGAGCAGTTCTTCCATTAATAGCTTGGTTGGAGAATTTATCTTTTAAATAAGTTTAGCTATTGATTGCCCCAAAACTATAAAAACAAAATTGCAATATTTTAAAGAATTGATATTATCTCAGTGATTGTACTTTTATTCATTAAATTTATGGCTAGTCCACCAGAAGAATTACCCTGGAAAAGTCTAACATTACAAATACCCAACAATTCTGAACTATGTTAATTTCACCAAACAACTTTTATCAATTTCACTGTATCATTTTTTCCTCTTCTAAGTGCTAAGATGAGGGGAAAAGAAGCAAGTGCTCACAGTCAAAGAGACTTACACTATGTAACACACTAGGCATTTTGTAGACTGGGACAAATCTCTATTTATAGGGGCTTTTTTTTTCAATGAATGAACATGTTAATACAGTGGGCTGTTTATAGTAATTTCCATAGACATGGACTGCAGTTAATTGTCCATTTTTAAGGAACCACATTCTGCAATTTCAAAACTTCCTTTTGAATCTCAAATATGTTATGAGCACTTGTTCCATTACACACATTTCAAACTTCCAATTATACACCAAAACACAGGATTTTATAGTGCTTCTAAGTCTACTGTGCAAGTGTTTAAAACACACAGACTAATCTTAAACTTTGCATTATAAATTATTGTACATACCAGAATTGAATGATTAGGACTTTGACTGTTGCACACTGGTGCAATGTGCTAGAATTTTAAAGAAAAAAATGTATACTTTGTCATGCATTGCTAACACTTTGTAAATGGGGCAGGTGGGCGGGGGGGGGAACTATACAGGGATATGAACCTTCATGTTTCATTAATCATCCACACAAAATTTATTGTAAGAATGTCACTTATTTCTTATGAGTTACATAACAAGTATTTGGAACAAATGACAACATTACTTTTCCCTAGAACAGTTCATTTTCACATGTTAATTTTTTTTTAATTCAATGTGTAAGTAATTCCATTTCCATGAAATCATTAAGGGCATAATCTGAAGCCCTGAACTTTCTGTTCCTTTCTATGCAGAAAAGTGCTGTGTGTGCTCTCTGAGAACCTCCAATTCATTCCTCCTTCTGATAGGAAACAACAACAGCAGGCTTTGTGTACAAAGCTCAAAACATGAACTGGAGCCACTGGACTGTAGTTACGAGACTTCAGCTAGTACATAACAGACCACACGCTCAAACCCAAGGAACAACCTTCAGATATCTTTGACTGTCAGCTGTGATAATGTTATAATATAGATCTGAACTTTTGACTACAGAAAACACAATACTGTTTTGCTCAGAGCACTGTACTCTGAATTTCAATTCATTTGTGAAAACAATCCAAAATTCTAGTATTGATCACTAGAGAGCTACATGGCTAGAGACAGTGTATCTTTAGAACCATAAACTACCCCAAACAGCTCTATATACTTTATGATCAGAGTTGCTTCAATGTACCCTCAGCATCAGAGAAAAATCTCCTCAGAGATGCTACCATGTTATGATTTATACCGTCCAGGAAGAAAACTGCCATGCCTGCTTGATGACTTAACTTGTATAAGTAAACTTTTCTCTGACTATTCAACAGTTGGTATCGACAACAGTTTTGGTTAACTGTACTAGAGATTCCATGTGATTTTATCACGAGGTTTTTTGTAAGCTATGCTGATAATTCCCTGTAGCTATAAAAGCAGGATGTTAACTCTGAAATAAATGAATTTGGGGTATTTTTTGGGAATTTTTCACATCACCATTTTGACTGATGAATGAAGGCCTTTTTCATATTTTACAATGGTTATTCAGAATGGTTATTTAAAACAGGATGGTTATTTAAACCAATTTCAAATATCTTCCCTCAGTCAAATTTATCCACGGAATGGGAAATTCCAGACAAAACTGACAGGTCAACTGTAGGACTGCATTTCAGCTTCTTTGTAGCACAGCGATCAGGAATCATTCCTGTGGTCAGCTAGGTCAAAAATCTGATTAGACACCCTCTGACCCTTACCCAGGAACACTACTACTGTCCATGCACAAGTTACAATTGTGTTCAGAAAACTAATATCAAAGTGATTCTGTTGTGGGTTATTTTTCTTAACAATATAAACTGTAACACAAGATCAATACCTCTCTACCTATTGAAGCAAGAACCACAATTTGCTCATATTTACCATAAGCCTTAGAAATGGCAGTGTACTTACCAGATAAAGTGCAGTTCTCTTGCATACAGACTCACATTTTCCAAGTGGGCTGACACTTTTCATCACAGTAGATCAAGAGTGCTTGCGGTTTAACTGAGTGCTCTGTCACAACTTGACTGTGGCCCCCCTCAAACATTTATATATTTCCTGCCTGGAAGGCAACTAGTGTAGGGAAAAAAATAAACTCATATACAGATAACCTAATGTGATAATAGCATGCAGACCTATTATACTGTGTGTACGCGTGTTACAAAGCCACAGTTAGTTGCAGTTTTCCATTGCATGTTTATGTTTATACACCAAGAAACAGACGTGTACAACTGCCACATGAGATTTACTTTTTCTATGCAACAGTGCTTTCTATGTAGGAAACAAATACAGACTGAAGGGTCTCCTACCATGCCATTTACTAATTTACTTTAGACTTAGGTACAAAATTCCCCCAACCCAACTCACTTTCTCCAAAGCCATACTGCAGTGGTGCACAACTAATCCAAGTGCCGCAGGACCCAGTCTGGATCAGGACTGGGAACCAAGAGAAGATGGGCTCCAACCTTCCCACTATGCCATTTTCCCAGGCCTGTCAAACTTGACGATTGGGTTTACAGCACTTTGGAAGATGAATGATCGTGAATCTGTTGTCTGGAGATCAGTTTTAATTCTGAGAGATCTCTAAAAACTGGTCCATTGGATACTCGCTGTGAAGGGCCCTTCTCATGGATGGCTAAGAGGACTTCTTGAATGGGTATTCCTCTACCCATTAGCAAGGAGGCAGGAAAGAACTTGATCTATACTTCCTGTAGGAGCCTTGGTGGCCATCTTATCCCAGTAAACAACTGTCACAGCAGTAAAGATATAACTTGGACATAGAAATACAGGAAGCAACACAGAAACAAATAACATATTCCTGTATAACAGAATAGGCTTCCATGAGTACAACTCTGGTCTGAACTTGGAACTAACTGCTAAGTAAGAAAAAATTAAACCCTATCAAGGACTAATATAGCAGCAGGGAGGGCCAAGATGTCCTCCTAGCAATCTATGAGAAGGGCCCTTCATGGCGAGTATCCAATGGACTGTTCTCATGGAGGCAGAGGACATCTTGAATGGGACTCCCCGAGCAGTGCCCCAAATATGGGTGGGTCCTTATTAGTCCACGATAATGTTTTCTAGAACTCTTCTGCCAAAAGCAGTTTCGACAGAAGTGAGTGATTGCAGCTTAAAGTGTTGCATGAAAGAAGAGATTAATGACCAAGTAGCTGCTTTGCAAATTTCTGCTGCTGGCTCCTGATTTCTAAAGGCTGCGTTGGTTCCGCCACTGCATGTAGAGCAGGGGTAGGGAACCTGCGGCTCTCCAGATGTTCAGGAACTACAATTCCCATCAGCTCCTGTCAGCATGGCCAATTGGCCATTCTGGCAGGGGCTGATGGGAATTGTAGTTCCTGAACATCTGGAGAGCCGCAGGTTCCCTACCCCTGGTGTAGAGTGTGGAGTGATGCCTATAGGAATTGGTAGTGAAGATGCTTTGTGGTTTTGATGATGCATGCTTTAAGTGTGTTGCTTATAGCTGCCTTTGACATCCGGTCTCCCATGTTGGAGTATGAAACGTTTATGAAAAGACTCTCCATCAGTTCTGATAATGAATGCTTTGATGGTCCTACGAGCATCTACGTTGTGCCATAAACGTTCCTTTTTATGTTTAGGATCTGAACAAAAATTTGGTATGACTACTTCCTGCCTTAAGTGGAAATTAGTGCAAATCTTTAGTAGGAATGTACCATTCTGAAGACCACTCTTCTTTGTGGAATGTGAAAAATTTAGAGCTGTGGACAGGGCTCTCAGCTCTGATACCCTTCTAGAACATGTAATAGCTACCAAGAACAATGCTTTCATCCAGAGCCATCATAGAGAAATGGTTTCTACTGGTTTGAAGGGTGCTTTGGTCAGTGCTGATAAGACTGTATGTAAATGCCCCGACAGAAAATGATGGACTACTGGAGATTGTGACAGATGAACCACTCTGAGGAAGCCTTTGATGTCCGGATGTTGAGATAGAGGTATGCCCTTAATGATTGGGCATACCGTGGATAATGTGACTACCTGGCATCTTAGGGTGGAACTACGAAGTCCCAACTCAAAGCCTGATTACAGAAATTCGAGAATATTGACTATGGAAGGCTTTTTTCGGTTTATCTCGTTTCTTCTGCTCCACCTAACGAACTCGTTCCATGATGAACTGTATATATATTAATGGTGGATCGTCTTCTGAATGTCAGGATGGTGGATGTTATCTGTTCAGAGTATCCTTTTTTTCTCAGTTTTTCCCCTTAAGAGCCAGATGGTCAGTGTGAGCCAACCAGAATTTGGATGGTAAACTGGGCCCTGGGACAAAAGGTCCTGCTCTACTGGAAGAGTGATTGGTGAAGAGATGGCTGTCTCCTGGATGGTAGAGTACCATGGTTGTCTGGGCCATTTCAGAGCTATCAGGATGATGGTGGCTTGTTCCAGTAATACTTTCCTCAGTAGCCAAGTGGTGACTGGAATTGGTAGGAATGCATACAGTAGGCCTTTGGGCCACTTGCAAATCAGTGTGTCTGTTGCATAGGTTGGCATGTAAAGTCCATCACCTGAGGCTGTCGTGAAGAGATGATCTGTAGTCTTCTATGTCTTTTGAGAATGATGTCTATCTGGTAGGGATGGAGGAACTGTTGGAGGGGTCGAGTGTGAAAACGGCCCCACTGATTGAGGTCGATCACAGAAATGAGGAGTCCCATCAGCTGAGTCAATAAGAGTAACTGTGCTGTTTTTTGAGAAATCACTGCCGAGACCGAGCATTGAATTTTGAGGATTTTGACTCTTGGAATTAATAAAGAGTCCTTTGTCATGTCTATGATGGCGCCCAGGTGTTGAATCTTCTGAGTTGGTGCAGTTGTGCTGGGCTAAAGTGCTGGGCTAAGGTGAGTTGGACCTTGTGAAGGTCCTGAAGGGCTTTCTCTCAGGACTTCGATCTGATCAACAGGTCATCTAAATAGGGATAGATGTGTATTCCCTGCACCCTCAGAAATGTGATTGGGACCAAAATAATTTTTGCAAATGTTTTGGGTGCTGTGGCCAGTCTGACGGGCAGTGCCCGAAATTGGAAGTGGTGGCTCCTGATGGTAAACCTGAGGAATCTTCGGTGAGCCTGGTGAATTGGAATATGAAGATATTCCTCCATCACATCAAGAGATGTCATGTAATCCCCGTGTCGTAGAGAGGAGGAGATGTCATGTAATCCCCATGTCGTGGAGAGGAGGAGATGGACTGAAGGGTTTCCATCCAGAACTTTGGTAGTTTTATGTACTTGTTGATCCCAAGGAGATTGAGGATGGTAAACCAGGCAGCCCAGGCAGGAGAGGAATTGGCCAAGAACCTTGATACTCCCCAAGGCCAGGTCAAAGAGGAGGAAATATTGGCAGGGCCTGGGGATATCCCTTTCCTGGGGAATCCTTTAAAAGGCATGCCCTGGAACTGCCAGGGATGAAGTATCAGACCTGCCCCAGACAGTGGGGAATAGGCAGCAGGCTGGGAAGAGTGAGGGAACTTGGTTCAGTAACCATCCCCTGCCCAGTTCTGAGGCTCTCTCTGGGGCAGATGGACACCTAAAAGAGAGCCTGGAAAGCACGATAGACTCTGATCAGGCTCTGGAATATCCTGAAAATGGTTAAGTCAAGTCAGAGTAATTTGCACAGGAGAGATCCTTATATCATTCTCTCCTTTTAAAAGTCAGCTACTTGTCCAAATGAGAGTCAGCATGGTGTAGTGATTAAGGTTTTGTACTAGGACTGGGGAAACCCAGGTTCAAATCCCCACTGGTGCCTTGGGAGCTTGCTGGGTGACCTTGGGCCAGTGACACACTCTCAGCCCTAACCCTGGTTAGTATTTGTATGGGAGCCCTCCAAGGAATACCAGGGTCATGACACAGAGGCAGGCAATGACAACTCACCTCTGAATCTCTCATGCATTGAAAACTCTACAGAATCACCATATGTCAAATGTGGCTTAATGGCAACAACAACAACAACAACAACAACAACTGATTGTCTAAACAATACTGAAAAGGACAAGAACTCCTGGTGGTAGATTAAGAGATTACAAAAGCTATCATAATGACTTTGTTGCTAGAATCCATCCTACTATGTCTGTTCTATGCTGAATGTAGAATGGACAGGAAATTCTGATAATGCTTTGCTCGCTCTAACACCCTGGTGGAGTATTATAATGGATATATCACCTATAGCTGAAGCAGCAAAAAACAGATGCTGCAGATGGTTTTGGGTTCCATTGTGGTTTCCCAGCTTGTTTCATAAGCACTGTTAAGAAAGAATTCTCTTTTGATTTCCTATTGCCACCTGCAATTGTGCTCTGCGACATGTCTTACAACTAATATTTCATTATTAAAAATATTCATGTTCTACATTCTTTCCAAAATTTACTCCCAAGGTGCTCATGGAAATATTTTAAAAGTAAACTATTAACAAAATACACTGCAACAAGACTATTAAATCTAGCTGTAATGCCATCAATAAACCCCCTTAAATCAGCAATTAGTTAATCAGAAAAAAATACTTGATGCTAGAGAAATGTACAGCTGAGGTAAGGAAAGAAGATGGTAACAGATTAATAATGTGCTGTGAAAATTAAGCTGTTTTCACCAAGTGCCTAAAATGATTTGGCACTTGATAAATTTCTGAAGGCAGATGGAAGATTGTTAAAATATTAATCATTCAGCACTATATAATCTACAGATCTTCATAATTAACATAATTATTAATTTTTTTCTCTAGTCGTCTGACTATTTATATAGTTTATTTTATTTTAAACAATGTGGAATTACAATATTTACCTGCGTAAGTCCTCTCTTGGATGTACATTGATTCCTGAAGAGGTCTCCTCTTGGATGCACACCTTAATGTGGTGAGGGGTTTGTGCACGTAAGTGAAGATGAAAACAATACCATAAACCATTTGGACTCGATCAAGAGGCTAAACTCCTATCAGAGTCACTCAAGGCAGAATACTCACAACTGAGTCACCAGATTAAGATGAACCCACCCTCTTCAGGAATCAGTGGCCACAGAAACAGAAGATAAGGGCAGTTCCAATCATGATGGGGGCAGGAATCCTTGAAGGGTAGCTACTAGGCAGCAGCATTAGTGAAACGTGACACTGGCAAAGAATCTATCATAGATAACATCAGTGTCATATCAACTAACCCTGGTTAGTACTGCACAGAAAGCGGAAATGGTAAACCACTTTTGATAATCTTTTACCTTGAAAACTCTATGATGAAACAATCCAAAAGGGGGGAAAAAGACATAGTGCTTAAAGACAGAACCTCCAAATTGGACAGCACTCAATCAGCTATTGGGGAAGGGCTGAGGACAACTACAAATAGCGCTATTTGTAATTTGAATTACACAGTCCAATGCATCCTTACATTAAGTCTCTCCATCCAGCAAAACTAAGAAGTTCATCAGAGCTTGGGCTGCAGTTCTGTGCATAACTGTTTAAAGTTCACTGACTTCAGTGGGATTTATGCAGCAACTGTAATAAATAGTAAACTGTGATTATAGCTTTGAACTTTAAGCCCTGTCTGACCAGGCAATGACTTTTTAAAAAGCAGAAGTGGTTTCTTGCAAGACAATGGCGAGTTCAATAAAAATGAGATCCATAGCGAATTACTGACCTAGCCAACATCCAACAGCTTACTGAACAACATGAAGAGTCCCTCTGAACAGAGAAGATTTCTGGAGAACAAAGCATGGGTGCAAGACTTGAATAAAATTAAGGCTATTCTGGAACGCAATAACATGCATATCACATGTTTCCCAGGGAGTGGATGTGATTGTGAGTAGCTGGGTTTTTGAGGTATGGTGACGGTTATGATTTATAAACCACTTTTCCTTCTTAAGTTGTTGATTTAAAATGTATCAACTTCTTCTAGTGATGATGGGAGGGTGAAAGTGGTTTAGCGAATTCCAACAGCAAGGGGCAGTTACTTGGAGATGAAGTTCTTTTTCTAGCTTGCAATGAGATTCTGGAAGGAAGTGATGAGGAACAGACTGGGTGAGGGAAAGAATGTGAGTGAAATGAGAAACAGAAATATTCTTTGAGGGGAGTGAGTGAGGGTGAAAGAGAGACAAAACTAACCAGAGAATGTAACTGGAGTAACTGGAGTGAAAACAGGCCAAAACTTTATTAAATGCAACCACAGGCGTGCTGGAGCAGCATGGGGCATAGATCCAGCAATGAGTGACCCACTTGTCGTCTAATGGCACACCCATCCCCCCCAATCAGTCTGCTGGAGGATCCCAGATTGGTATAAGAGACTGCATGGTTTCCTTGCCACTGGGGGTGAGGACCAGCTGGCAGCCCTTCAGTTGAGCACATTGCTGAATGGCTCCACCCCAAGACGCCTTATAGGGGTCCCCAGAATGAGGAAGGCAGGCAAGCAGGCTCAGCCTCTCTCCAGATGGATTCAGACCAGCACCTAAACCGCTGACTGTAAGCTGCAACAAAGCATGCAAAATAAAATGAACACATTAACCCTGTGCAGTGATGTGCCATAATCAAGGAAGGGAAGGGCAGGGAAGCTGGAGCAAACTGAGAAATGGCACCAGCAGCAAAGCCAGTTAAACAGAGGAGGGGTGGACACGAATGAAGGCTGCCCTCCATGACCGCCTGGAAGCTCCACCCCACAGCTGGCCCCAGGCACCTGATTGGTTGGTCTAGGCTGCTGGTGAAGCCAGCCCACCTGGCTCCATGCTGCAACCTGAGGAACAAAGGGAAGGAAGGCAGAGCCCTCCCCTTTACTCGCTCCTTGTTCTGCAGTTGCAAAGGTAGCCACAGGAAGTCCAGGGCCGTCACTTACTTGCCTTCTTAAAATATTTTGGTTTTTTTCTTATGAATTTTATTTCTGTAAAAACCAGTTTTGGATTTCATTAAATCATCATTTTCTACTTCCTATTATATAACTTCAGCATAATGGTAAAAGGAAAGCGGGGTGAAGGCTACTAACATACCCCCAAAAGACCATTTAGCATCCCTACACTGTGAAAGGATCCTAAATCGCTGCTGAAATATTTGATTTGAATTTTTCTGCCTACTTAATAGACTTTAAAATGTCTAAAATAAACCGTATTTTAAAAACAGATGTGTTATCTTGCATAAAGCCATTTCAGACAAGTCAGTTAATTCTCTCTGTAGTTGATCAAAAGGTTGCTGTGTCACACCACAGGAGGAGAGGAAATGCCACCATGTGCTTCAAATGTCATCCTTGTTCTACTCTGCTTTGACATTACAAGACTGTAAGATATTCTAAACAACTGCCTGAGCAAAAAGCCCACAAGAGTGTTGGAATTTAAGGACAGGAAAGATGGCCTCTCATTCAAAAGCAGTTAGCACAAGGAAATGCTGTTCATTTCTCCATCACAGCCACTATGAGAAGGCTCATAAGAAAGGATGAAGCTTTTTTTTAAAGATTAACAATCTAATTTAAGCCTTAAGAAGCAGCAGTGGCATAGTGGTTAAGAGCAGGTGTGCTCTAATCTGGAGGAACCAAGTTTGATTCCCCATTCTGCTGCTTGAGCTGTGGAGGCTTTTCTGGGGAATTCAGATTCGCCTGTGCACTCCCACACACGCCAGCTGGGTGACCTTGGACTAGTCACAGTTCTTCTGAGCTCTCTCAGCCCCACCATCCTCAAAGGGTGGTTGTAGGTGGGGGGGGGGGGAAGGAAGGAGGTTGTAAGCCCCTTTGAGTCTCCTACAGGAGAGAAAGGGGGATATAAATCCAACTCTTCTTCTTCTTCTTCTTAAAATCTACCAACGCTATATTTGGTAATAATAAAATATGAATTTTACTATCTGTTTAAACTAGGTAAACTGATCACTGAATTTTAACATTCTAACTATAGAATGTGTTGATGGGAGTTTTCTTGTTTTCTTGTTTTTTTAAACACAGTATCTTTTCCAACCAGGGACATCCTTTTCCCCCCATACTACACATTGGATAATTAATAAATTTGTTGGTCTATTATAGTTATGGTCTAGATGGTATACAAATTTATCACCCTCTGTTTATTATGGAAACAGACCACATCTTATTTTAAATTCACTTGTGACACATAAAACCATGAACTTACTCTAAGCTCTGGTCTTACAAGTAGTCCAGCAAAGTGGTATGTGATCTTCCATCTTCCAAACAACTCTTCTGAAGGAAGAATCAAAATGTGGATCAACCTAGATGTGATGGTGTCCACCCCAACCAGCTATTTCGGCGCTTGAAAACCACTCGGGTGAGGGGGCAAAAGTGCCTTAGCCTGCCATGCTGTGGGATCAAGTCCCTGCAGAATGTTTAAATTGCTTTAAAATGACAACATAATTTAAAGGTTGGACCCATGGATGCCGTCAAATCTAGTTTTACCCTGTGAATCTTGAAAAGATGGGAAAATGCAGAATCTCCCCCACTAACAAAGGCCTCTTATGGCCCAATCCAGAAGTGGGGGGAAATTGTCCTCTGGAGGTGGCGTGAGCTTGTGCTGGAAGATTTGCTCTCCCCGGGGCACTTATCCGGTGGAGGAGCAAACAGGTTGACGGATGGCCATCCAGCGGGCTTCATGTGTAGGAGTGGAGAGACAGATCCTGTTTACCAGTTTGGAGTCCACCACTCATGTGGAGGAGTGGGGAATCAAACCTGGTTCTCCAGATCAAAGTCTGCCGCTTCTAACTACTACACCACTGTAATGGCAACAGAGAAGCCTGCTCAACAAGTGGCAGCAAGGAGAATTGCTGCAACAACAGCAAGTATAATTTAAATCAGCATCAGAACAGGAGGAATGGACCTTCTGACTACAAATGGAAATTAATTTCAATTGACATTGGGACTTAAATTACATATCTATTGGCACCATATACATTGACATGAATTTTAGCAGTTTATTGTAAAAATCTGTGGGGGGAGGGTTAGGACTGTATAGGGATGGTTTTGTTAACATGTATTAGCTGGTTTCATTGGAACGTTGTTAGCTGCCCTGAGCCTGGCCTCCACAAGGAAAGGCCAAGATAGTAAATCAAATCAAATAAACACATTAAAAAATTGGCTTCCACCCAGATTTGAGGGAAGGCATGCTGGGGTTCAGATTTACACCATCCAAAATGGAGGGCTTTCCAGTGGTGGGGACATTTTTCTGTATTTTCTGCCTTCCTGTAAAGCCCTCTGGAGGCAGTGGGGCAGCAGCGTCGTTGTCCCTGGGCACCTTGGGCTTCGGACTGCGCTGCCCTCTATCATCAGCACTCATAAACTGTATTTTGCTGTTCCCAGGAGCCTCATGTATTCCCTTAATCTTGCACACGTGAACCTCTGTTTTTATGTATTAGAACAAGAAAAAACCCTACAGATGCAATGATAAATACTCAAAAGGATTCAAACATCTAAAGCCATTTCAATAAATAATTTCAACCCTTAAGTTATAATTAATGACATATTGATGATTAAAGTAGGTGCATTTACAGGGACCACTGTATAGAGTTTGCCTTTGGTGATTGTCACATAGCAGATCTTCAATAATCACATTAAAAGGATTTCTTACATCTCAGCTCCCCTTGACCTTTTTAAAGATGAAAAGACAACAGCAGACCCTCCTGCTCTTGTTCATTCCCGTGGAGTCCATTTTTGACACTGCCTATACATGGTGTCACAAAAAGCACAGAGGGAGAGATAGCAGAACCAGCTGCCATTAGCAGCAGTAGCAGATGACAGGCAATAACTCCCAAATGGCAAGCATTCCAAGAGAAGAGTCATAATCACTCAACAGTTTATTAAGGCTGCAATAATATGCATCTGTACACATGATTAAGTGAAACTTACTTTGGAGTAAACATACACAGGATTGTGCTGTATGCAAATTGCTGTGGAGGAAGCTGGGCTACTAGTATTTAGCTAAGAGCTCTTAGTTGAAGGAGAACATCTGCTACTGGTTTTGTTTGTTGTTTAGTTGTTATCTAAATAAATAAATTTCAGCTCAAGACAAATGAGCATCGACCTGGTTCTTGTATTAAACGCAAACGAAATTCTCCTTTGACCTCCCAGGGATCAAAAAAGTGCTGCCTCCAAACAGAGCTGTAACGAACCAAGTTTTGCCTCAGAGCTTTGCTTGCGCTGCCTCTAGACTTGCCGCTTCCTGAACCACATACAGTTTCCTCCTGAGCTCCAAACAACTGCTCTTAGGGTATATTTTTTAGCCATTTATGAAGCTGCTGAGAATGCTGCCTTGGCTGCACAGTCCTCTCCTCAAAACTAGGCCCTCCTCTTCCATGTGTACAAATTGTAGGAGAAAGGGATACAGAAAAGCAAAAGGAAAAACTAGACAGGAGAGTGCCAACCGAACCTTAGAAAAAGAAACTAAGTTGTGGAGAGGGGATTCCTCCGCTGAGGAAAGAGATTAATACAGCATCACAGTATGTAGATGGCCCTCTCCTGTATTTTTGCTTTCCATTTAATTCCAGGCAGTGGCGTAGCTATAATGGGGACATCTGGGGACAAATGCCTCGGGTGCCCCATGGTGAATCAATTGGGGGGCGGAAAATCACCCCATACCCCTCCCCTTCCCCTGCAAAGAGCAGAATGAAGGAACTGGCTGAACGAAGGAACGTAGCTATAATGGGGACATCTGGGGACATATGCCCCAGGCGCCCCACAGTGAGTCACTTGGGGGGTGAAAAATCACACCCCCATACCAGTGGTGGGATTCAAATAATTTAACAACTGGTTGAATACAAGCACCGTTTTAACAACCAGTTCTGCCGAAGTGGTGTGAACCTGCTGAATCCCACCACTGCCCCATACCCTTCCCCCACCAGAAGCTGTTCAGCTGGCTGGGCGGGGCGCCCAAACATCCCTCCCCCCACCAGGCCTGGAAGAAGCTTTTCAATCAGCTGCAAAGAGCAGCTGGCTGAATAAAGGTAAGTGGGCAGGGCATGGGGGCAGGGCCCTGCGGGGGGGTGGGCACCATTCCCCCCCTTACGTCCCTGATTCCAGGGAAACAGTGCAAACCTTAAAGAAGTGCTTGAAGACAATATACAAACACTTGTCCTGTGATGGCAGAATACCAGCAAATGATGGTTTGTGCTCTTTCTGCAAATCCTGATTCCAAGTCCTGATTTCAAACAGCAGATTAGATTGTTCAGCAGAGACCCACCAGCAAGAGCTATATCACTAGCTTTTGATTTATTTCTGCTTAGCACTCCTACATGTATGGTATGGTGACCACTACAAGAAGAGTACAAAGTTAGTACCGTGTACTAGCAGTAAATACAGCTTATTAGTGCAGATCATACTTATGATCTACAGTTCAAATGAACTTTGGTTTTTCAACCCATTTCAAATCATATCTTCTAATTCTGGACTGCAACTGACTGCAAACCATGACTTGGTCATTTGGCTGTACTGCCTAATACTTAAACTTCTTCAACCATGATTAGGAAGGAATCAGTCTTATTGGATAGGATCCAGTAACAGTGGAAAAACCATTCTTGCTACAGCCCTCCAATCTCACCACAATGTTTCTTGTGAGGGACCCACAGGAGCAGGATGAGTGGCAATACAGAGACCTGCAGTGGGAATTCCATAAGTGGAAATTTATTGTGGATCCATACGCAATGTGTTGATTAATAGTGATGGTATCAACAAGATTGTTGTGTTTTAATTACTTAAGACAGGATAAAATGCTTCATTCCAACTCAGGCCCCTTCCACACGGGCCAAATATCCCGTGGTGGGTGTGGGATATAACTCGGTTTGAGCAGGAACTTTGTACAGTTCCTGCTCAAACCGGGTGAATCCCAGGGAAAAAAACCCATGATGGGTTTTACATGAATCACAATTTCTACTATTCTTTTTCTAAAACCCAGCATGGAGGTGGGGGTGAGCAAACTGCCCGGCAGGGAGCCAGGTTAACGTCAGCTGTGTCGTCCCCCTTTGTACCGCCACCCTGTGCCTGCGTGGCTACGCAGGCATGTGGTGACCGGCTGGTTGCAGCTGCAACACCAACCAGTCTGGGGGGAGGGTCTCCCAGCCCCAGGGAGGTGGGGCGCAATAGGTTGCTGCAGCTCCATGTGAAGCCATGGCAGCAACCCACTGTGGTCCCATGGGCCCCTGCCCTGCTAATGGCCTAGGACAGTTTTGGGGCCATGTACCCCGGCTATCTGCCGGGATATTTGGCTCATGCGGAAAGGGCCTTAGTAAAAACAATTCCAGCCATATGAGATGCCCCTGCTTTCCACACTCTGCAAAATAATTTGTGTTTAGCTTTGTTAACTTCCTGGAAGGAAATATTCTGTGATGCAGTCCTTCCCAGCAAAGACTAGCTCAGGGGTAGGGAACCTGCGGCTCTCCAGATGTTCAGGAACTACAATTCCCATCAGCCTCTGTCAGCATGGCCAATTGGCCATGCTGGTAGGAAACTGATAGGGCTTGTAATTCCAGGCATCTGGAGAGCCCGTAGGTTCCCTACTCCTGGACTTTAACTCAATAACCAATGACTACTTTCGCAGTGTTAGTTTAATTCATCCAGCTGGATTGGCAAGTAGTTTGAAAGTGCTTCCAAAGGAGTAAAGTTATAAAAACAACAAAAAGCAATCAGCTTGAGAAGCCAAAAAGCCTAGTCAGACAAAACCTTTACAGACTTGCCATTTTTATTTTGATTGTGAATTCCATCACAAGGTTTGGAAGTCCCTACAATGGGATGTTGTGTGTTTTCCAAGCTGTATGGCCCTGTTCTAGCAGCATTTTCTCCTGAAGTTTCACCTGCATCTTTGGCTGGCATCTTCAGAGAATCTTACAAGTTCCTACAATCTTTTAATAACCTAGCTATGTAACTTTTGGCTGCACTCATACAGACATGTTCTATAACTCCTGTCAGAAGCTGGCTGTAATCACATAAATCAGCCTCTCTCCAGCCCACATTAAAAAGTTTTGCGCACAAATACATTTCTTGCTTTAGTTCCCCATCTGTCAATGCAGACTATGGATGCCAGGCCTCTGGCAATAGTGGCAGACCTCCCAGCATCCTATATTACTACCTTCCAGCAGAAGGAAATAGGTGAGGGAAATGGTGTACTGGCATCTTGAGGGCACATTTACATCACTTCTAGTGGGAACTGGAAGTAACATAGCCGATGTTTTGAAACAACTGTAGTAAAGC
The DNA here is from genome assembly GCF_021028975.2 of Sphaerodactylus townsendi. Taxonomy (NCBI): domain Eukaryota; kingdom Metazoa; phylum Chordata; class Lepidosauria; order Squamata; family Sphaerodactylidae; genus Sphaerodactylus; species Sphaerodactylus townsendi. The sequence goes on along the minus strand of NC_059425.1, from coordinate 120,936,401 downwards.
TTAGAGGGTTTTTTTTAATGCTGGAGTGCCCATTATGTGACTTCTGGATTTCACTGGAAGTAATGCAGGTGATGCAATGCTGGTGCACATGCCCACCCCCCACCCCTACCCCAATTTCCTCACAAAGTTGCCAGCTGCAGCCTGGCCATAAGCAGGCTGATATTAAAAGGTGATGATCAAGTTGAGGAGGAAATAGGGCAAATGATTTTTTTTGTGCATGAAACTCAAGCCTTCAAAGGAAGCAAGACTGATGCAGTGCAATCTTAAGCAAAGTTACTTCTAAGCCGATTGACTCTAATGGATTTAGAAAATCTGCTTCTGATGGCACTGGCAGGCACCATTTCTCATTTCCTTATGTGCTACCTGTGTCTAGAGATCTTAAAACAGATTTGGACAGAAAGGATTAAGGCAAAAGGATGTATCAAGGATTTTCCTGACCTAATCCTAAAGTCTAGAGTTACAAACCTCCAGTTGGGCATGGACTTTTCCCAAAATTATAGCTAATCTCCAGATTACCAGTTCCTCTGGAGGAAATGACAGCTGTGGAGGGTGGACCCTATGGCATCTATGGCTAAACTCATTCCTAAAACTGCCCTCACAGGCACTCCTCACAAATCTCCAGGAATTTTCCAAGTCAAAGCTGGCAACCACATCGGGGAAGAAAGGCTTCAAAGAGTTTATGAAATTGCTACCAAACCACGTATAGTCTACTGGCAGGTCAAACTTTTTACAAGGTCATTTGGTGATAATGCTTGACCTTTTCCGATGGTTTGGAGTTGTTTTTTTTTAAAAAAACTTTAAACTGCAGAGGTACACATAAAACTTATGGTTATTATTATGTTTTACACCCTTCTTCTTTCCCCATTGGGGACTGACAGCAGCTTAAAACACTGCTCCACTCATCTGATTTATAGATGAATGATAGTGACAAATGATTTTCAGTCACTTTCAGTCAGTAAAAATGAAGAACATTTGCTTCTTGAACAACTGTAGTGGGGGTGGGGTGGGTAAAGTTGCTCTTTGGAATGTTTTAAATGTTTACAGAACTGAGAACCAGGATCAACAATTGAAAACTGTGTGCAATTTTTAAATACAACTTACTGTGATTAGTTATCTCTCAATTTTAATTAATTTTAATGCACAAGCTAAACACTTTTAGGAAACCCATATAGCCTATTCTGAACACCCAGAGTCTTTCTGTATTATCCACCCCCCGTACAATGTCAACAAAAATCAATATTGGAAGTTTTTCTAAGACAATGAAATTTCCCATGATTGCCTTGGAAGTAATCAAGGACTCAAGGAAATCTATCATCTTTTGAAGATTAATTTAAAGGCAAAGCAGTGGTAGAATTCACTTGGGCTGAACTGGTTGTAAAATGGTGCTTATAAACAACCAGTTGTTAAATTATTTGAATCCCACCACCAGAATCAATTGTTAAATTATTTGAATCCCACCACTGCACATAGGTCTATACTACCATCTGGTAAGATTATAGGCTCTGAGGATATATTTGTGGCATAAATTCAATGGTAATAATATTAACAACCACCAAGAATATTTTAACTCAGTCCATGTGTAAAGATGTTGTTCTGGTTACAGTATCAGGCAGATTCACACTAACCTGACAAGGGCCTTTGATCTCTGGATGTACTATTATTCTTATTATTGTTATTATTGTTATTATTCTTATTGTTGTTAGTATTGTTATTATTCTTATTGTTGTTGTTATTATTATTATTGTTGTTGTTGTTATTATTGTTATTTTCTTATTCTTATTATTATTGTTGTTGTTGTTGTTGCTGCTGTTGCTGCTGCTGCTGCTGTTGTTGTTGTTGGACCGCCCACCCCCGAACGGCTCTGGGCAGTGTACAAATGTAGAAAGCTTAGTTGCTATGAATAAATTACACAAAGGAAGCGAGTGGCCAAATGGTTGTAGATCAGAGAGTTGGATTGATCTACGGAACGAAATGAAGTTTAGCTGGGAACCAAAGGGAGAGAAAAAAGAAGATTCTGATCCAAGCCAGGCAGGAGAAAGCAGCTTCTGGCCGAGGTCGGCAACAAAACATGCTTGGAACGATGCTGTAGCTGAGAAATCTATGTATTAGAACATTTTCTCATTTACTATTTTTCAATAAAATCTTTGAAACTCTCAGTAAGTTTTGAGTATCTGGAAAAAAGAACCCAGTATTTAAAAGACAGGCGGGCACCACCACACTCCTGGTCTTTTGACATGGTGGCAGCTGTTAAAGGTTCCAGTACTCTGGTTTGAGCATGTTCCTGGTTTTGACTGCAAGAAGGCTGATTTTTTGTGGCGGTCAGTGATGGTGGAGCATACTGACAACAGCCGGTCTGCTGGAACATGGCAGGGAGAAAGGCAGTGTGAGGTGTTCACTGAGATGAGGTCACTCTGCCTGCGACTTCTCTGGACTGCGGAGTTCAGGGCTAGAGGTCAGTGGTCATCGGTTCTGATGGTGCTGCAGAAGCTGAGATGGAATACCGGGACAGCCTGCGTGACTTTGAAGGAGGTGTGCAAGTATCCAGCCGGGAGGAGGCAAGAGGTGAGGGCTCAAGGCATGGTGTACCTCAGAGGCCATCCCAGGCGGCCAGGATAACTGGACGGAGCTCCTGAAAAGCTTCATGCTGAATCAGCAAGCAACACTGAACTTCTTGACAACTCAACACCAGTGTAAGGATAAAGATGCTTGGCAAAGGAAAAAGATTCCACAATTTGAAGTTCGCACAGATATAAGTGTGTTTTTAAATCTCTTTGAGGCTACATGCAGGAATTACAAGGTCCCATATGTGGAGTATAGAATGATGCTCTGGTCTCAGGTCTCCATGGAGCCATTGATTTGATTGTGAATGAGCAATTTTGCCAGAAGTTACCAGAAGACGTGTATGAGCTGGCACAAGGGGTCCATCTTCTGTGGAAGTTATGGCAAATTTTGCTGACCAGATTTTGACTCTCAGGAGAAAGGAGAGCAAAATGTTTAACAACCTGGTGGGGGGCAGGTTTCCAAACTCAAGCCAGTCCCGAGAGCCAGAAAGGCAGCTTAAAGGGACAGCGACTCACAGGAAGAACTCCTACCTTAAGGTGGAGAGTCCAGCGGCAGCATCTGTTCCCACTGGACTAGTCTGTTTTTTCTGCAAAGCGCTGGGCCACCTTAAGAAAAATTGTCCCAAGTGAGAACAGAAACCTGCAGCTGGAATGAGTTTTTACTCAGGAGCCAGCAGTGTGCATTGTGCAGGGATGGAAGAGAAGGGAAATTGCCAGCCTGAACTACTCTGGGAGAGGGCGGCTTCAGACGATGCAGCTTGTGTGCGCTGTGACCCAAGGAAAGCAGTGGCAGCCAAAATGCCTCAGGTCAGCTCTCCAGCAGTGATCCACCAGCAAAGAATTGTCAGAGTGAAAGACATTATATTCATAAAGCAGAAGATCTGGGTGGAAAGCCTACACATAGAACCTGTGATAATTGGACAGACACTTCAGTTGGATGGTACTTCGGATTCTGGGGCAGACATTTCATCAGTCACGGCTGATTTACTGCCAAAAGTGCCTCACAAGAGATATGGACAGGTAAAGATCTTGCCATATGAAGCAAACGAAAAACTGATGGACTTGGTTGAGTTAAATGTAAAGTACAAAGATTTTGATGGGACTATGCTGGTATTAGCGCATGTGAAATGTGATTATGATTTCATTGTGGGGGCTGATTTGATGTTTAGATGTGCAGATATGGGTCCAGTTTCCACAAAGTCTATGGCCAAGAACCAACGGCTTAAGGATGCTCTTAGAGTGGGCAAAGGGAAAGAATTGTCTGAACCACAGGCGTAGCTACCATGGGGACATCCGGGGACAAGTGCCCCGGGCACCACCTTGTGGTGGGTGCAGAAATTGAAGGTTCATTTGTGATTTTCTGTATTTTTTCTTTTTTTTCAATTTTGGCCTGCAGGGGGTGCAGTTTTTAGGCTAGTGGCACCAAAATTTCAGGCTATCGTCAGGTGACTCTCCTGATGATACCAGCCAAGTTTGGTGAAGTTTGGTTCAGGGGGTCCAATGTTATGGACCCCCAAAAGGGATGAGCCCATCCTCCATTGTTTCCAATGGGAGCTAATAGTAGATGGGGCTATCATTTTGAGGGTCCATAACTTTGGGCCCCCTGAACCAAACTTCACTAAACCTGGGTGGTATAATCAGGATAGTCTCTCAGCTGACTCCACCAGGTTTGGTGAAGGAGTTGGGTTCAGGGGTCCAAAGTTATGGGACCCCAAAGGGTACTCCATCCCCATTGGTTCCAATGTGAGCTAATGGTAGATGGGGCTACCCTTTTGAAGGTCCATAACTTTGGACTCCCTGAACCAAACTTCACTAAACCTGGGTGGTATAATCAGGATAGTCTCCTAAAGATACCCTAAAATTTTGGTACTGTTAGCTCTCCTGACAGGCACCCTCAAATTTTCCCCAGATTCTTCCTTTAAATCCACCCCCTTTGGAGTGGATTTAAAGGGAGAATCTGGGCCCCCTAGATTAAAAAACATTGAAAGTATTGTCGAAGACTTTCACAGCCGGATTCAACTGGTTGTTCTGGGTTTTCCGGGCTGTGTGGCCGTGGTCTCATAGATCTTGTTCCTAACATTTCCCTGCATCTGTGGCTGGCATCTTCAGAGGTGTTATCAGAGAGAAGTCTGTTATAAGAGAAGTCTGGACACACTGTATAACAGACTTCTCTCTGTGATACACCACTGAAGATGCCAGCCACAGATGCAGGCGAAACTTTAGGAACAAGATCTACCAGACCACGGCCACACAGCCCAGAAACCCACAACAAACCAACATTGACAATGATGCTGTTTGGGGTGGATGGGTGGGAAATCTACCCTGAAACAACATCACTTTCTTCAATGTTGTTTTAAACTAGAGAGCCCAGAGTCTCTTTAAGGTGGATTTAAAGGAGAATCTGGAGGCTCTCTAGTTTAAACAACATTAAAGTGATGCTGTTCAGGTGGATATTCCCCTTCAAAAAATAGCATCACTTTCAATGTTGTTTAAACTAGGGAGCCCTGGGTGTGTTCAGATTTGTGTGTTGGGGCATGTTCTATAATGTGATGGTGACTTTGAGATGACCTAGTGCAGGGGTAGGGAACCTGCGGCTCTCCAGATGTTCAGGAACTACAATTCCCATCAGCCCCTACCAGCATGGCCAATTGGCCATGCTGACAGAGGCTGATGGGAATTGTAGTTCCTGAACATCTGGAGAGCCGCAGGTTCCCTACCCCTGACCTAGTGCAAAAAAATGTTGTTTGGTTGTGGTGGGGGAGGGACGCTGCCCATATGCGGGGGGGGGGGGGCGCATGCAAAACTCAGATTTTGTCCCGGGCTCCATTTTCCCTAGCTACGCCACTGGTCTGAACTGAGGGAGACTAAAGGGTTAACTCCTCTGGCTGCCTGCGAAGTGCAGCAACAGTCAAAAGGGATTAGCGAGGAGCCACTCTCAGCAGGTGACTGGGAGTTGCCAATAGACCCCTCTGAGGAAACAAGAGCAGATGCTCTGAATGACAAGCAAGTTTCTGATGAGTTTAAGCTAGAACAAAGAAACTGTCCTACCTTGACTTATTGTAGGGACAAAGTGACAACCAGCAGAGTTGACCTGTAATAACTCTGTGAAATTTTTATTGGAAGGGGATTTGTATAGAGTTTCTGCAAAAAGGATCTGTGGATATGAATGAGATAACCAGACAGTTGATGGTTCCATAGAAATTCAGGCAGGAGGTTCTGAAAACAGAATATGAAATCCCACTTTCAGGTCATTTGGGGATTAAGAGAACATTGGACAAAATGCAGAGAAGTTTCTATTGGCCAGGCATTTATAAGGATACACAAGAGTTCTATAAAACCTGTGATATGTGTGAATGGGTGGTTTTCCCACAAGACACCACAAAGATGCCTTTGCATCCGTTTCCTGTGATAACACAGCCCTTAGAGGGAGTTTCAATTGATATTTTGGGTCCTTTACCTATTACCGGTACAGGGAAACAATATGTTCTGATTCTGGTTGACTATGCTTCTAGATATCCCATAGCATATGCTTTAAGAAGTGTCACTGCACAAAATGTGGCAAGGTGTACTATTGAATTTTCTTTGGTCCATGGATTGCCAGGCACACTGGTCTCAGACCGAGCTAAAAACTTCACATCTAAACTCATGGCAAAGTTGTGTGAATTGGCTGAAATTCAACACAGTCCAGTTTTTGCCAATCATCAAAGTGCTAATGGATTGATGGAACGAGAAATTCAGACCCTGTCGAAATTATTGAGGGCTTACACAGTAATGCACTCTAAGAATTGGGACACTGCATTGCATTATCTATTGTTTGCATTAAGAGATGCACCACAAGAAAGTTTGGGCTATAGTCCAAATGAACTGATCTTTGGGAGGAATGTCAGGGGTTCTCTGGATTTGCTCAGAGCTGACTGGGAAGGAGTTTTAAACCAAGAATTTCCAAGGGGGATGGCAGAGTATTTTGCTGACCTACGAAATACTTTGGAGGGGGTCAGATGTGTAGCTGGTGTTAATTTGGAAAAGGCTCAGCAAAGAAAAATTTTTTATTATGATCAGAAAGCGGAGCAGCAGGCTCAGTTAACTGAGACATTGTCAGACTGTTTTCCAGTAAGCCAGGAAGCACTCACTTGATTTCGCAACACATAGATACTGGAAATCATTCACCAATTAAGGTTAAATCTTACCCTATTAATGAACCAATGAAACAAATTGTAGCTAAGGAAATTCAGCAGACGTTGGACCATGGAGTAATTAGGAAGAGCACTTTCAAGTGGGGAGCTCCTATTGTGATTGTTCCAAAGAAGAAGGTATCAGATCACGGCTCTCACGGATACCGTGTGTGCATAGATTTTCAGAAACTCAATAAAATCACAGAATTAGATCCATATCCTACTCCCAGAATAGACCAATTAGTTGAAGAATGAGCAAGTACAAAGTTTATTTCCACACTTGACTGTAGCAAGGGATATTTTCAGGTGTCTTTAACTCCTGAGGCTATTGAGAAAAGCGCATTTGTGTGCTTTGCTGGACACTTTGAATTTGTGAAAATGCCATTTGGGTTACAAGGAGCGAGTAAATCGTTCCAACGCCTTATGGATAGAGTGTTGGACAGATTGCCGTGGGCCTGAGCATATCAAGATGATGTGGCCATAACATCTTCCACATGGGAGGAACATTTGGAGCATCTCAGAGTGGTGCTGAAAAGAGTTTTCCCTGGAAATGATGTCACACCATTGCCTGTGGCTGCCATGTATCCCTGATCTGCTGGTTTCCAGGCCGTGCCTGGTAACCCTTCCCCTCTATCATATCAGTTATTAAACTGGCACAGAATCAGAGCTAGAATGTCCAAATTAGCAAATATTTGGGGTCAACCCAGAACAAGTCAATTATCAAAAGGTATAAACAGAACACTTTCAGTTGATATACAAGGTATTACTTCTTACATTATCTCCAGTATTGTTGGCACAGTAACTTCCACATTCTGTCTGTGTTTGCACTTTCAGAGCTGAACTATACAGTACATTTGGCAACAAGTTGGGTTGGGATTCTTACTCACCCAAACACCACAGGCCAGATTTGGATTGAGACTATGGCCCTGGAGAAGTAGGGATACCAGACATAACCCCACAGCATTTTCCTAAGCCAAAATTGCTCTGAGGGGGCATTACTGGTCCTTTTATAGTGCCACAGGTCCACGGAATACTGTAAACATAGCCCTGCAATGTGGCAAGAAGCATCCTCTCAAAGCTGTTTTGGCCAAGAAAAATGATACATATGTGTGGGGCGGGGGTGGAGGTCGTGGCTCTCCTCTCCTGGCACAATAGTCGCAATCCAACTCAGACCCCCCTGTTGGTAAAGTCAAACATATCCTGCAGTTACAGGCATCTGCTTGTCCTATCTAATGTTACAGAGACATTTGTCAACTGTAGTTTTTTGTATTTTTAAATGGGACACTTCCATTTTTTGCTTGTCACCAGAAGGGTGCCACCTGGAACCACAACCATCTAAAATCTACATGTTTGCTCAGAATGTTACACAACAAAACCCGATCACGGCCAGAAACTTCTCCCACCCTTGCACTGTTTGCTTTGTAACATTAGGTCTAATCAAGAGTTCTGGAGAAACCAAATTCAATGCGTAGTGATGGTGTAGTGATGGCAACAAACATAGATAGCTTTAAGAAGAAATTCAGATAGATTTGTGGAATGTATTGTTGAAGGCTTTCACAGCTGGATTCAACTGGTTCTGGTGGGTTTTTCCGGCTGTGTGGCCGTGGTCTGGTGGATCTTGTTCCTAACGTTTCGCCTGCATCTGTGGCTGGCAACTTCAGAGGTATATCACAGAGGGAAGACCAAATGTCTCTGTGTATCACAGAGGGAAGATGCCAGCCAAAGTACATAATGACACAGGCTTGGATCCTATACATCTGTTCCGCTCACAGAAAGCACTTCTATTTGCTAAAAAGAGGAAGAGCAATTTTTGGCAATTTCCCCCTCTTACTGCAGTCCCTCCTCTTTAACCTCCATGATGTTCCAGGAAAGGGGGGGGGTTCCAATTACCCATTTGGATGTAATATCATACTGCATAGAAGACTGAAAGATGGGGAAAGTTTGTGCAGTGCAGTCTACTTGTATTGCATAGGATCCAAGATACAGACCACAAGAATGGGATGTCTACTTGGCAACCACAAGCAAGAACAGATGCTTGGAAATTAATGCAGTTTAATTATGTTAACAGAATGTGTGTATTAATATAGTACTATAATAGTCTCATGCTCTTTTTTTTTAAAAAATGGAATGCCTACATAGCAACACATCAGCCTTCTTCACATTTTAACCAGCTTCTTTAAGAAGAGTTATTGTTCCTGAAAGAGCTTCTCTTGGACTTAGACTTACTTCAGGAAATAAAATACAAAAATTAGGAAGATGAAAAAATGATACTGAAAGGCAATGAGAGTCTTTCGGAGTAGAGCTTTCCAATCAGAAAGCAGAGGACAATTAAAAAAAATAAAGATACAAGATAAAACAAAAATTAAAAGAAACATGATAAAATCAGCACATAAGATACAAACAGTACAATCAGATCTGCCCAAACAATGTAGTTTCCACCCCAAGTGGTTTGAAATAAGACCATTTTACATGCCTTCCTGAACATAGTATGAAGGCAACCTTCAAATCCATTCTGATAAGCCATTTAAAAGAAATGGTCCTGCCACGAAAGAGGCTCACAAACAGACAGTTGCGAGTTTTGAGTTAACTACATTTCTTCTTTGGAACAAAGGTTTTGACATGTCCTATCAGCAGCCATATCAATCAGACAACAGATTTCCACGTGGGCTCAAATGCTAGAGCAAGCAAGAAGACATCAGTCCAACCTCCTTCACATCATTCTTGCTTGTAAGCAATAAATCATGGAAGATTAATTCTCTCTCCCAATGCGAAAGGCTACCAAGGGAGAACAGCAGATATTGGCCGATTCTGCACGGTACATATATCCCGGGTTGATGAAGGGAAATATCCCGGTTTGGGCAAGAACTTCGCATGGGTCCTGTTCCTAAAGCAGGATTATCCTGCAATATTTCCCTCATCGCAGGTTTTTCAAAAACTGCTAAAATCTGATCTTTTTCAAAAATCCCACGTTGAACCCCCTTCCATGGGAACACCATGGGCGTGCAACCGCTACATTTTCCCACCCTGCTGCCTGTTTTCCCCGCCTTCTATCATGTCAGTTTCATTTTTGCAGAGTTGCAGCCCACCCTTTCCAAAACGTTCCCCAAGCATGTTTTTTGCGTTTTGACAGCTCTTCCAGGAGCCAGGCAAGCAAGCACGAGGGCTCACCCCATTCCCGCTTGTTCTCACCAAGCACTGCTAGCTAGCTGAGATGCAGCCCTGAGAGCCCAGCCCCGCAGCTCTGGGGGGGAGTCCTGGGGGGGAGGGGCGGGGAAGCCCCTAGGTGGCAAGATACTATCAAGCACACCGTGACAGCCCCAAAGACCAGTCAAATGTTATTTGGTATATGATGGGTGTGTGTGTGAGTGTCTCATGCTGCAGTTTCTTGCACACCTTTAAGTGTGGATGGGACATAGTGCTCTGCCTAGAATTGGTCAAAAGTTTTTACTTTGTATAGTACAACTGTTACCAAAATGGCAACTGGTTCTTTTCTTTCTTGGAAAAAGTATGAAACCAAGACCAACGGAGCACTACACAGGGCAAGTAAACTCACAGACAACCAGTACTATATTTCAATCTGTTTATTGATTACATTCAGATGGAAAATATCTTATTCATACTCTCATCTACCAATCACTCATACACACCACCAATCCCTTCTCTGAACTAATGGAGTTCAGTAAGGGTATGGATGACAGTGTGACATGCTGGCTAACCTGGCACACCATCCTCAGAAATCCCCTTCTTATACTCTCTACCTTGGCTCTTGTTTAAATATGACGTATTTTCAGATTATTGTTGTACAAGATGTTTTCCTTCAGTTATCACGGCCAGCCTCCTTTTACTTATCTGCTACACTTGTTCTTTTACACAGTTCTTTTGCTCAGTTGTCCATATCAGTTCTTTTACTTTTAAACCACATGATTTTCCCTGGATTATCTTGCTCAGCTTGCCAGGACCATCAAACAATGTAGTTCTCTACTTGCAATTTTCTCTTCAGTGGTGTCTTTGGCATACTACGCTCAACTATTCCATTCCGTTCATTACACAACATGCTTGCCGTGTTGCTCACTGCACCAGCTCCTTTCCAAAGCTAGAGAAAAGGGGGGGTGTCCTGCTTGGTTTTCCTGCAGTTGCTGTGGATCCACCAATCAGAAGTGTTGCCTTTATGGGGGAGGGAGCTAATCAGAATGCAGCACTTTGGGGATGTTTGAAGATGCGTGACTGCGTCTGCATTGTAAAAACAAAAAAGCCAGGATCGTGCAAAAGAAATTGGAATATTTCCTCCCCATTTTAACTCGATTTCTTCACAGAAATGGGCACCCATGCAAAGAAAGAAACCAGGATAAAACAGACCCAGATTTAAAAGTACCAAATGTAACCCAGAATTATTATGCTGAGCAGCATTTGCCATTATCTCCCCCTTCGTAGTGAATCATGGTCCAAAAACTCAGCTGGGAAAGTGATGCATACAATGTAACTTATCTATTTTTTCTTTTCATCCATAAACTTCTCTAGTGTTCTGGAAACCTCGTGATGCAAAATGGATGGCAAGAGAAAAGCAGTGCAAGCAGTGCTCTTTGTCAGGAAGACAAGACAGGAAGTTAGAATAGTTTTAATAATACAATAGAATGAGGAATGTGGTTGGAGTGGTGTCACTGGGAAGGGATAGTAGGCAGTAATGGGCACCAACCTTATGAGAACAGGGTGGACTCCAACAAGCTTTTCTTCAACTTAAACAGCCCTTCCTCCAACGGAAGGACCACTAAAGCTGGAGGAAGGCTCCTTACGCTGGAAGAAGTCTTCAAACTTTGCTCAATAGGGTACAGGTAGGATCTATCCTGATATACCTGATGCTAAGACAGAAACAAGCATAAGTAATTGTTTGACAGCATTTGCTTAAATCCTTCACCCCTGGGGAATCAAACACCACATGCATAGCACAAGCTCATAGCTAGCTTAACATTTAAAAGCTAAGAATGTGCACCTAATATTTCATTGCTGCTGACACACACTGATGAAAGCTAGTCTTGAAGAATTGGCTTTTTGTTTATTGCCAGAACAGTTGTGGTACAGGCAGCTTCCCCCACACTGCTTAACTATGTGGCTTCATGAGGAACGGGAGAAGAAAAGCTTATTCAGTTTCCATCACTATTCACTGCTCAGCGTCTCAGCCATGAAGGACAACAAGTGATCCTATTGATATGAATTCTGGCCATTACAGGGTTTTTCCCCTGGTAAGCTGAAAGTCACAAGCGTCACTTAATACAGACCAATGAACATGCCAATCACATTCAAAAACACATCCTAACCCCCCCACCCCACAACTTAGTTTTTTGGACTTTAAATCGTAGCTGGATTTTTAAGTACTGAGTTAAGTAAATGTATGCAATTTTCCCCCTTGGAAGACAGTGTTTTCCCTTTCCTAAAAGCTAAGCTGGGTCAGCCCTAGTTAACAGTTTGGGTGGGAGACTACCAAGAAATACTCGGGTCACTGTAAAGAGGCAGGCAATGAATGGCAAACCACCTCTGAACATCTCTTGTCATGAAAACCCTAGGAGCTGCCATAAGTTGGCTGCAACCTGATGAAATTTTTTTTAAAATTCAAGCATTTCATTTTCTTATGCTAGAAAGAAAAAAAATGTTGCATTTCCTTTTCCATGCATTTTCACACTTTGGAAGTGGAAAAGAAAAAATAATTTATTTATTTAAAATACTGATATCCTACTTTATATCCATGGACTCAAGGCAGCTAACAAAGCAGGTTTAGAGGGCATGTCATAAGAAGATGTGTTTCACACCATGCCACAGTGTGGAGTGATTTGTGTGGGCTGGTATCTGTTTTGTCCTCCTCTCAGGTAGGAGGGGGTGAGGCCCATTTGCAAGTGTCCAGGTAGAGTTCACACAACCACACAAATCACTCCACAATATGCCATGGAGAGAAACACATCTTACCACAACATGCCTCTGAAGACACCAGCTGCAGATGCCGGCGAAACATTGGAAGCTAAAAGCACACCAGACCAGCCACATAGTCCCAAAAACCCACAACAGCCAGTTGATTCCAACTGTAGAAACCTTCAACAATACATTATGAAAACACATCTGACAATATTAAGTCAATATGCATTTGTACTTCAATAAACATAACTAAATTCTATATATGATTTCCAGTGCAAAAAAGATGAAAGTATCTGCACACCACATTTTTCCACTCAGTAAATAAAGATTTTCATCTTTTTTCTCTCTTTCTTGCCAACGGTGACAACTTTAATTTAAGAAGCACTTGAACGCTGGAAAATGTGGTTGGAGAAAACAGCAGACAGTTTAAGACAGCTACAAGGCTGAAGTTCTAACTCTAAATTTTGTTTTCTGCATTTCTAATATTGCAAGCCAAATATGCTTCACTTTATTACACCGCAAAAGCAACACTATAAATATTAATTCATGTTAAACAAAGATCTATGTATTACTTGAAAAGATTGCTAATGGACTATTTAATTACTTTACCACATGTGAAATACTTAGTTTGAGAACTTGTTTGGTTAGTAGTACACAACAACTAAAAACCTCATGGGAAGTACCCCCACGTATTTTTATCTTCTCTCTAGAAACTTTTTTTTCAAAATAGACATATAAGGAACAAAATAAGCATGTAATTGTTCCAATATCCTTTTAAAAATCATTACAATTCAGTGAGTTTGTGGTAAGCAGGGGAGTAGCTAGTGAAAATGGACCCTGTGGCAGACTCCTAGTTTTTCGCCACCCCCACGGGCCCCCGTGCTGCCCCGCATGTCCCACTTACCTTAGCCAGAAGCGGGGCCTTGTGGGGTGGGGTTGGGGCGTGTTCAGTGGCCTCCACTGGCCTTGGAGGGGTGGGGCAGGGCAGGAGCACTCAACAGCAGCCTCCACCAGGCCCGGCCAAGCAAGGCTGGTCCAGCAGAAGCCTCGGAGCAGCAGTGGCGTAGGAGGTTAAGAGCTCATGCATCTAATCTGGAGGAACCGGGTTTGATTCCCCGCTCTGCCGCCTGAGCTGTGGAGGCTTATTTGGGGAATTCAGATTAGCCTGTACACTCCCACGCACGCCAGCTGGGTGACCTTGGGCTAGTCACAGTTCTTCGGAGCTCTCTCAGCCCCACCCACCTCACAGGGTGTTTGTTGTGAGGGGGGAAGGGCAAGGAGATTGTAAGCCCCTTTGAGTCTCCTACAGGAGAGAAAGGGGGGATATAAATCCAAACTCCTCCTCCTCCTCCTCCTAATGGGGCGGGGGAAGGAGGAGGGGTGTGGAGGTGATTTTCCGCCCCCAAGTGACCCCAACAGCATCTGGCTGAGATGCCTGTTCCCGCCCTGCCCTGTAGCTATGCCACTGGTGGCAAGTAATCCCATTTTTTAAACTTCTGCTTAAATAAATTAAAAAGCAACCCAAAATAAAATGTGCATGTTACAATTTTTTAAAAATCAATCTACATATAGAAAAGGAAGCAGAATCAAGGTATTCTTATACTACACATTTTTTAAAAAACTCTTTCCCCATAGTACTTGGATCTATATTTGAGACTGTAATATGTTAGAGTTTGACTGGAGGGTTGAGACAAAAAACAGAACACAAAAAAATGAGATTTCATTGGATATACTGTATAGTTTACCACATGTACAAGAGGAGATTCCCCCTGGACAGAAGTTTTCTATGTGTACACTTAGTACATTGAGCTCCTGGCTGTCAGGGAATAAGATTACTTGAAGAGATACACAGAGGAGACTTTCAGAGATCAGTCAAGGGATCCCACTCCCACAGTAATACTTCTGCTGCTATCAGGAAGAATGAGTGTCCTATTGTAGAAGGGAGTCAGGCTAAGGAGGATGGGACAATAACCCCTTAGAAGGGATCTTTTCTTCAGATAGCAAACCAATACCCTCTTGTGCTGAGGATACCCTTCTGGGAATGGGTTGCTTGGCAATGGGAGTTTTGACCTTTAGTAATATGAAGAGATGGTCTGTTACTTGACTGCCTGGGGCAAAGGTAACAGATGTTACATGTCCAGATAGGCTAGTAGAAGAGTAGAGTAAAAGAAGAGTTTGGATTTATATCCCCCTTTTCTCTCCTGCAGGAGACTCAAAGGGGCTTACAATCTCCTTGCCCTTCCCCCCTCACAACAAACACCCTGTGAGGTGGGTGGGGCTGAGAGAGCTCCGAAGAGCTGTGACTAGCCCAAGGTCACCCAGCTCGCGTGTGCGGGAGTGCACAGGCTAATCTGAATTCCCCAGATAAGCCTCCACAGCTCAGGCTGCAGAGCGGGGAATCAAACCCGGTTCCTCCAGATTAGATACACGAGCTCTTAACCTCCTACGCCACTGCTGCTACTAGATACACGAGCTCTTAACCTCCTACGCCACTGCTGCTACGCCACTGCTGCTACTAATAGGTAGTAATACAGGAGAGAAACCAATGCTGTGAGACACATCTATACCAACAATGTTCTAAAATGCAGACATGTGGTCCTCCATGAAAAATTAGGTTGTTAGACAGGAGATAAGAGACTAGAAACTCCAAGATAGAATTCCCAAAAATGCTGATTGTTTCACACACATGGTTAACCAGACATACAGAGATTGTCTCATAGCACTGAATAAGACAGTATAAACTGGGAAAAGACTTCAGTCTGTTGGTCTTTTCCACACAATTCATTTATTATGCATCTTGATGCCAAATGCCACATTTTTCTTTGAATTCTCCCTGTTCTTCCTTCTGTTTAGTTCTAGAACCATTTTACCTTCATTTTTCCTCCACTGTTTTCTCGAGCACTCTTACCATGATTTTTTCCTATCTGTTTTCAAGCCAGCTTCATTTGATTGTGTTATCATGTTGAATCAGTCTTTATTTCTCCACTCTACCAAACACCTGGTCCTTATCCACACACTCGTATAGTCACCCAACCTCCTGTTCTAGTAGGTTTCTTTGGCTTCCATTTTGTACAAACACCTTGCTCTTATCCATGCCCCATATAATTACTCAAACACTGTCTAGTTGCCCAAACATGTGACTTTATCCATGTCCTGTGTAGTTGTGCGCACACCTGGCCTTTATCCTTGACCCTTCAGCCATTTTCTCCTCTTCCTCTTCCTCTGTTTTCAAAGGAATTTTTTTCACTTTATCATATTGACCTAATGATGTAATGTTGAGACAACTTGGCCAATTGGATCAGCTTTGTCAATTTCACACAGAACTACTAATGTAACGTTCGGTCAGGGAGCAATTTTGAAGTTGGGGATAACTGAAAAGAGTGCTAGAAGGAATGGCTGCATGTAACTGATAACCATCACGTGCTACCGCAGATCAAATTCAGCCAAAAAACTTAGTTCTTTGTGTAAGGAGTGGGTTATGTGTTTCTGTTCCTTCAGATAATAGTACCTGCTCCAGGAGTTGATTTGGCTCCCATTTTGGTTTCGTAGTTCTCAACAATAGAGATATTGTTGAATTGTCACTTCAAAATAGCCCAGTAACATTAGAGCATTTGTGCAAAAGAGAAAAAAAATGGGAAGGGTTGTACTTCTGCATAACAAATGACATCCCACCACCATCAGGAATACCATGTTTTCAGAAGTAGTTGTGGAATAAATGCAACTGAAGTGACAAGGGGCAGTGAACCAAAAATGATGGGGGGAAAGGAGGTGTGTGAAATTATTACACACAAAGCAATTCCAAGAAACAAGGTTTGACCACTGGGAAAATCTACATTAAGCTGTGCGGGTGGGAAAGGCCATTAAGAACTGGGGAACTGATAAATTGTTTGTACCACTTTAATTTTCTGCAAACTATAGCTGCTTCAGCTAAAAGTTATACCCAGCTGTAGATTATTTTCTTTGTAATTAGGACTCTAACCATCTTGTTAAGCATTTACACCTGTTAGCAACTATGACTTTTTGCTAAACTGACTCAGCAAATTACCATGAGAACATTATTGGTCTGTTTATACCACTTGACCAGTAGTTTGTGTATAATTGCCTTTCAATACTCTCATTATTATCTATCTCTCTTCCTTTGTTTTTGTCTTTACCTTCACTGCTGTTACTCTGTTTTGATGTCCTGCCTGTCATCTTAAGTATTTTCAACCTGTAAAACTCTGCCAGTAAGTTTTATCAGTTATATTTCTTGTTTTCCTTTGCTTGCATTTGCCGTAAGGAAAGCTACACTACTGAATGTTTTAAACTGTTATTTTTATCTTGCTTATGCATTTTCAGTTGTTTCGTTTATTGAGCAGGAACAGCTCTCAATAAACCTTAAAATATATTTTACTTAAAGTTTTGGTTTCTGAATTCTTGCGTGCATCAACAAAATCCCAACCCACGTTTCTTTATTAAGAGGTGGCAGTAAGCATCTCTTTCGTTACAGGAATGTTTTTGGACACTGTCTGTACAAAACAGAGAAGCTCCACATGGACTAAGTGGAAGCAAGACAACTTGCAAACCTGATAGAAAACTGACAAGAGCTGGAGAGTATGTTCGGGGACACTAAGCCCCTAAAACAGTGGTTCCCAACCTTTTTCTCTTGCGTATCCCTTGGCAATCCATTTCACTAAAACTGTACTCCCATACATACTGGGAATGTACCCCGGGGGGGGGGGGGAGGTATGCATACCCCAAACTGGGAATCACAGCCCTAAAGGATGACAGGTTTACTGGCATGCTGCTGGTTACCTCTTTACTGCCAGTTGTTGATGCTTATTACACTGACATGCAAGTTTAAGCATATATCATAGGCAGGAAGGCTTAGCATCTACTCTAGGCAGGAAAGCTATTGTGGTGTAGTGGTTAAGAGCAAGTGTACTCTAATCTGGTGAACTGGATTTGATTCCCCACATGCAGTCTTCTGGGTGACCTTGGGCTAGTCACACTTCTCCCAGAACTTGATCAGCTCCCCTACCTCCCAAGGTGTCTGTTATGTGGAGAAGATAAGCAGTTTGTAAGCTGCTCTGAGACACTTTATGATTGAGAAAAGTGAGGTATAAATCCAAACTCTTCTTCCTCTGAATGAATTGCCAGTGGATATAACACATTGACACTATGTTTGCAATCCTCAGGACTCAAGAAGCTTTGAGCATGAAGGCTGGCACTGGCTGCAAGATGCACAGCTTATTTTCGCATAGGTAGTTTCTTTGAATTACCACCTAATATCCAAGGGAGGGGGAGATCACATATCCACATTTTGTCATACTGAAATGGTAACATTAATCACCATAGGGCCCTTGTATCCAACTTAACCAACAACACTGTCTACACAAGTTTCTCTACTTTGAATGTGAGTGAGAAATTATTATTATTATTATTATTATTATTATTATTATTATTATTATTATTATTATTATTATTATTATTATTATTATTATTATTATTATTATTATTATTATTATTATTATTATTATTATTATTATTATTATTTTTGTTGTTGTTATTATTATTATTATTATTATTATTATTATTATTATTATTATTATTATTATTTCGATTTGATAAACCGCCCTACCCCCAAAGGGCGCAGGGCGGTGTACAACAAAACAAGAACAACCATAATAAAACAAATCGAATAACCCCAGTTAAAATACAAATCTTAAAACTATAGCAGCAGCAATCCACAATAAATAGTTAATAATTAATAATAAGGGGCATCTGGCATCACACCCCGGCGATCAAGACCTGGGAGTGGACGAATTCTGGGAGGGGGCTGGCAGATGGTCAGATGGTCAGGTGCACAGCCAGTAATACATGGCAATAAGAAGGGGGCGGAATCAGCTGTCGGGTCCCCCCCAAAAAGCCCGGGTGGAACAGCTCAGTTTTACAGGCCGCCCCCCGCGTGAACTCCCCCAAGGTCCTCGGGCGAGGGCTCTTAACTGCTGGAGTGAAGAGCTTGCCTAGCCAGTGGCAGTGAGCCAGGGCAGCAGTAAAACGCTCTGGCCCGCGGTGGAGGCCAGCCGCATCATCAGAGGTGGGGCAGGGGTCCACCAAAGTCAAAGTTTGCTCTCTGCAGAGCGGAGGGTACCAATCCTCGTGGACATATGGGGTGAGACGGTCCTGCAGTGAGGGTATGA
Organism: Sphaerodactylus townsendi; assembly: GCF_021028975.2. NCBI lineage: Eukaryota > Metazoa > Chordata > Lepidosauria > Squamata > Sphaerodactylidae > Sphaerodactylus > Sphaerodactylus townsendi. Next base: position 120,917,585 of record NC_059425.1, on the reverse strand, counting down.
GGGCCCCAGGGCCGCGAAGGCGCCTTAAAGGTCAGTGAACCAACACCTTTGAAGACAATCCGAATTCCACCTGGGAGCCAGTGCAGGCTGCATAACATCGGGGTAATATGATCTCTCGCTGGGACCCCCCGCGGAGAAGACGTACCGCCGTGATTTTTGGACCAGCTTCAGTTTCCGGATCAGCCGCAAGGGAAAGCCTGCGTAGAGCGAATTACAATAATCCAGCCTGGAGGTGACCGTTGCATGGATCGCCATGGCCAGATCGGTCTGGGAGAGGTAGGGGGTCAGCCGCCGGGCTTGACGGAGGTGGAAAAAAGCAACCCGGGTTACATGTGCCACCTGGGTCTCCATTGAGAGGGACGAGTCCAGGTGGACACCCAGGTTGCGAACTAAAGGGGTTGGTGTCAAAAGAACCCCTTCCAGCACCGGCGGCTGAAATTCCCAAGTCCCCTCCCCACGGCCCAGCCATAGGATCTCCGTCTTCGCTGGATTAAGTTTTAACCTGCTTTGCTTCAACCAACCAACAACCGCCTCCAAACAATGCTGTAGAGCTGCAGGGGCGGTGGCCGTCCCTGCCCCCATCAACAGAATGAGCTGAGTGTCATCAGCATATTGATGACAAATGTCAAGTTGGCAGCCTTGGAGGTCACTAGTTTCTCTTTCTGAGCCAGTGGCTACCTTCAAAGTGAGAGCAATTCTTTAAGGGGGCTTTTTTCTTTAATAGCTGAGGTGTGGCTCAGCTGTGGGCCATCTCTTGGTTTTTAAAAGAGATTACTGGGATGCAGAAGGGACTGGCAAGATTCTTGTCACCTTGGAGCTTCGGAGCTCATCCGATGAGGGGGAAGAGGGTGAGGAAGGGTTGTTGTGCCAGTAGGGAGCAGGACTGGACCAGAAGCATGTAAATGCTGCCCCTGCCTACCTCTAAACTGCTAGCCTCCACTGCAGGGAAGTAATTTTGTACCCCTGTGTGGAACCAGCACTGATTTATGTGGCTATCTCCAGAAAGAGAAGGAGCTGCTGTTTTTTTTTATCAGCTGAGGCTTCTGAGTTCTATTTAAAGTCAGGTGAAGTGTCTATAGCCACATCCAACCTTCTCTCATTCACCAGTCAGTGGTGTGGGTCCTCTAGTTAGTCTTGTCCAAAAGCAGGAAAGCACTTTTACAAATTAGAGACTGGGAATAATGCACAAGAAATGAGCTTAATTGTTTTTTGGGGAAGAACATTGATCATGGCTGGAATACCTGCAATATTATAACCATATCTAACTGTGTCTTAAAGTTACCTTGCTTGCTGGAAATAATTGGCTCGAAAGTAATGGCAAGATACAGTATAAGATACAGTATTTAATTTGATCAGCAACAAAAATGCCATAAGCCCCTTTTCCCACAACCATTAAATACACTTTTGAGAAGCAGTCATTGATTTCTTCACTTGGAAATTGAAAGGGGGAAAAATAAAGTTGAAAGTAATTCAACAGAGCATTTAACCCAGTGGTCTTTCCAAACTACTCAGAAGCTGATTTGAATCCTCAACTAGCAGCACACTGCTAAATTTATCTTTTTTTTATTTTTACCTCACCTTACAAAATACATTTTCAAAGAGAATATTACTTAAGCACTGATAGGTCATTAAGTGCCTTCTAAAGAGAAAAAGCAAAGATAGATCCCTGACTGCAACCTTGCAATTTCGATATTGCTTTCTCTGACCCTCTCCTTCAATGAATTAGTAGGATAATGAGGAAAGCCCCACTTCTGTGATCAACCCAGATGTTGTTCACCATTTATCAGCTGAAGACTTCCTGGTCAATTGAAACACAGCCAGTTAAAGTCTTCATTTTTGCACTTGCCAAGGTGGAAATGCACGGTCTGGATGTGCAACTGGCCTACTCTATTAAAAGTACAAGTTGCATAAAAACTCTCAGCCAGATGGCCAATAGCAAAACCATCAATAAAGAATAATGATCTGCAACAATCTTAATGAGTTCCGCAGGGCCTGTAAGACCGAGCTATTCCGCCGGGCCTTTGGGGAGGCCGGCTGCTGATGCCCCCCCCCCAAGAACATCAGTGGGCCCTGCCGTTCACCTCTCCCCTTTTGTTTTAGGAGACTTGATAGTAAGCGCCATCTTTTATGCTGATTTTAATAATGCTGCGTTTTAATAGGATGGGGTTATTTATATAGAGCCAAAAACTACCTAATATTTATTGGATTTTAGCTTTGATTTATGTGCTCTATTCTGTTTTGTTCACCGCCCTGAGCCCTTCAGGGGAGGGCGGTATAAAAATATAACCAATAAATAAATAAATAAATAAATAAATAACAAGTAAATAGCTGTTTGTACCAAAGACCACAAATATATACTTATTAAAAACCACCAATGACGCTGTACAATTCAGGACCAATAAAGAACATAAACATGTTTCCTACATATACTAATCACACACACTACAAAATTAACAAAAGTCTGAATGAACACAACATTTTTTCACCTGATTATTAAAACTATGTCCCATGTGAACAGCCATTAGAAAAGCTGCAACACCTCTGCAGACCAGGCCATACCATTGGTGACCACCAACCTAACCTCTGACAGTGAGGGCACACAGGACCTTTGCACAAGATCTTAGGTGACACTTGGTTTGTATGGCTAGCTGTACTCAGTGTACTCTAATCTGGAGGAACCGGGTTTGATTCCCTGCTCCGCCGCTTGAGCTGTGGAGGCTTATCTGGGGAATTCAGATTAGCCTATACACTCCAACACATGCCAGCTGGGTGACCTTGGGCTAGTCACAGCTTTTTGGAGCTCTCTCAGCCCCACCCACCTCACAGGATGTTTGTTGTGAGGGGGGAAGGGCAAGGAGATTGTAAGCCCCTTTGAGTCTCCTACAGGAGAGAAAGGGGGGATATAAATCCAAACTCCTCCTCCTCTTCTTCCTCCTCCTCTTCCTCTTCTTCAATTGGCCTTCACAGGATCTGCCTTCCATACTCCCACAGTGCAGTTCTAAATAGAATGACACCTTCCTAAGACCACTGACTTCAATGGATTTAGAAGTTTAGGATTGCATTGCTAATCATCTAGGCTAATTCATTTTAAATGTTTTTCAAGAAATCCTAAGACAACCAAAGGTCCTTACTGGTGCTGAATTTAACTCTATAATAACTTTCTCAATCGTGTGAATTTTTGCACATACAAATTCTAACAATGCCTACTTGAACCAGAGCTTGATCAACCACATCTATGAACAACAAGTTCCACCCAAACACTTACTGATTGGTTCCCCACCCTGGGACATGGACAATATATACCCCAAACATTTCCTTCTCTCTGGACACAGTGTGTAACAGACTTCCCTCTGTGATACACCTCTGAAGATGCCAACCACACATGCAGGCAAAAAGTTAGAGACAAGGTCCACCAGACCACGGCCACACAGCCCGGAAAACCCACCAGAACACACAGATCAGTTCACCTGGAGAAAATGGCTGCTATGGGGGTGAACTATGTGACATAAAATCATAGAATCAAAGAGTTGGAAGAGACCCAAGGGCCATCAAGTCCAACCCCCTGCAATGTAGGAACACACAATCAAACCACCCCTGACAGATGTCCATCCAGCCTCTGTTTAAAAACCTCCAAAGAAGGAGATGTTACCTAGCCTAACAGGGGTTATAAATTTATTAAAGGGAATCTCCACCAGCTGCTAAGAGTGTAACAGCACACATATGGTTTTAAAATAGCGAAGGGGAATGAGCACTCAGCTTTGCAATGAGAGAGGCGGCTTGGAGGGAATATTTTAGACTATGTATACGGGGAAGGGATTTGGCAAGGAGAGTTCCTCAGAGTGATGCAAGAGTCCAAATTGAGTTTCAAAATATTTATACAAATTTGGTTTAAAAAGAATACATACAGCAAGGCATAAGAGCACATACACACAAGTTCCTAGTATATAAAAATGTTGGAAAAGTAGGTGGGAGGATAGAGAGGGAATTGGGAAGTAGCAGGGTGATATGTTACCTAACGATCTTAAGAAGCACATGAAGCAGTAGAAGGCAGGGATTCCACACCAGCACAGAAACCCAGTAGAAGATGATATCGTGTCTCAAGCTGACCAGACCAAGTGAGGCACAGGCTAGTAATGAGCAAGGTGTTGCAGGTGAACTAAACCTTTATAGGGTAGATCGTTTTCTTGGTGGGGAAAGGAACCAATTGCATCAACTTTCACATCTGTGCTGGGTTTGGGGTGCAGAGCTAATTAATCAGCTCATCTATTGCTAAGTCCAGGACAATAGGGCCAAATTACATTGTTAAGCTAAATCAAGAAATGCTGTAAGGCTTCCATGCAGATTAACTCTTTAGACGCACTACCCAGGATATTCAGATTTGGCTGAGATGTTTAGACCGGGGTGAGGTGAGTGGTTTAGGGGAGTTATAACAAAGGGTGAGGGAAATGCAGAGAAGCAACCATTTGTTGCTGCCCTGGTTTCCAGAAGAGATAGGGAAATGCAGTATCTGATGGTGAGGTGGCTTTCCATATTCTTTGTCTTAACAGTATCTTTGCAAGGTGTGGTAATCAAGCATGCCCTTAAACAAAATGAGACCTCCAGGTTATGCAGGAGTAACTCATTCCCTTGATTAGATTTTGCTGAAGCAAACTTCTGACCTTTGGCTTGCTGCCAGGCAAACATGCTGCTACCTACACAGAGAGGTGCTGTGAAAACTGGCTTCTGCCAATATGATTTTAAAGAAAATATGTTGCAATAATATATGGGGGTAATTGGGGCCATAACAGAGACTCCACCACACCCCCAGGTAGTGCATTCCATTGTTGAACAGCCCTTACTGTCAGAAAGTTTTTCCTGATGTTTAGGTGGAATCTCTTTTCCTTCATCTTGAATCCATTACTCCTGGTCCTAGTCTCTGGAGCAGCAGAAAACAAGCTTGCTCCCTCACCAGCATGACATCCCTTCAAATATCTAAACAATGGCTATCATGTCACCTCTTAACCTTCTCTTCACCAAACTAAACATACCCAGCTCCCTAAGTCTCTCCTCGTAGACCATGGATTCCAGACCTTCTACCATTTTGGTTACCCTCCTCTTAGACACATTCCAGCTTGTCAATATCCTTGTTGAACTAGGGTGCCCAGAACTGTACACAATATTGCAGGTGAGGTCTAACCAATGCAGAATAGAGAGGTACAATTACATCCCTTGATCTTGATACTATACCCCTATTGATACAGCCAAAATTGCATTGGCTTTCTTTGCCGCTGCATCACACTGCTGACTCATGTTCAGTTTGTGGTCTTCAAGACTCCTGGACCCCTTTCATGTGTAGTGTTGTCAAGCCAGGTGTCACTCATCCTAAATCTGTGCATTTCATTTTTTTCTGCCTAAATGTAGTATCTTACATTTATCTCTGTTGAAATTCATTTTGTTTGTTTTGGCCCAGCTCTCTAATCTGTCCAGGTCATTCTGAATTTTGACTGTGTCCTCTGGGGCATTAGCTACCCCTCCTATTTTGGTGTCATCTGCAAATTTGATTAGAATGCCCTCTATTCCATCATCCAAGTCGTTGATAAAAATATTGAATAGCAATGGGCCCAGGACAGAACCCTGTGGCACCCCACTTGTTACTTCTCTCCAGGATGAAGATGAGCCATTGATGAGCACCCTTTGATTTCAGTCAGTCAACCAATTAGAAATCCATCTAATTGTCTAGTTCACATTTCACTAGCTTACTTGCAAGAATATTATGGGACATAAATTATGGGACACCTTATCAAAATCTTTACTAAAATCAAGGTATGTTATGTCCACAGCATTCCCTTCATCTACCAAGCTTGTCACTCTGTCAAAAAAAAAGAGAGAAGATTAGTCTGGCATGACTTGTTTTTCAGAAACCCATGCTGACTTTTTGTGATCACAGTATTCTCTTCTAAGTGATGGCAGACCATCTGTCTAACGATCTGTTTCAGAATCTTCCCTGATATTGATGCCAGTCTGACTGGACAGTAATTATTAGAATTTCCCTTTTTGTAGATGGGGAGAACATTAGCCCTATTCCAGTCCACTGGGACTTCTCCTGTTCTTCAGGAATTTTCTCCTGTTCCCCAGGAATTTCTCCAGGAGTTTTCAGTTTTCTTTCCCTGTAAATGAACTGCAAATTTAACTATTATAAACTTTCCTGTGAGACTCAGGGAATTTGTTTTTTTCCATCAAGGGTTGCTGTAATCATATAATCACATCTACATTGATGCATTGCCTTCACTCCAGTTCCGAACAGAAAAAACAACATTAGGCATACATTACTTCCAAACCTCACACAGCAATTATGTGCAAAAGATCAAATATAAATCAGTGCTGTATTTCTATATCACTTTGGGCTTACAAATTCCAGAGGGCATTGTAAAACAATTATCCTGATGAGATCCAGACCAAAAGAAAAAAGTGAAGTAGTGTTATAATAAAGGGGTAATAGATTCATCCAAAAGACATGCAGGCAAATTCTTCATAGTAACAGATGTCATAAGCAAATAGGCTTAACATAGAAACCCAAATTATGTGAATATGAAAAGATCTGGGTATTTAAGAGGCAGACCTTTTTCAGAAAGATGTAATAACATTTCGAAAGGCAAAATATGGTTATTTAAGTGTTTTAAAATCAGTGCAAATATCAAAAGAGTACACACACAAAAATTGTGGAGGGATAATATGGGACTCACCATTGACTCCATACATAAGTGTGCATAGTTCTGTCTGTAGGTTCTGAACATCCAGGCAATATTACAGAGCACAATCATGTATTGGAGCCTCTGTACAATGGAGTGCATGAACACTGGCCCCTGTACGAAAGTTCTGATAAACATGTAGTTGTTAGACATGAGTCCAGGACATAATTCTGCCCCCCCCCCCATCTCTTTCTCCCTCTCTCCGTGTCACTAACATACACAGTTCTATCTCAAGGGATTTCAAGTTCTTTTAGCCATCTCCTGTTTTGGAGATATTCATTCACTGCTGCTTTCATACAATTAATCTTAATCTTATTAATATCTGTCATCTGTCCTTAAGAGAAATAATTTTATTGTTCTACCTCTGCATTCACATAAAGCTGCTTCTTCCAGCAATAAAAAACACAAAAATTGTTTGTATGGGTTTATTTCTCTTATGTACAGAAAACAGTATTCCTTAATGCCACTTAAGTATCTCACCTCCCTAGTTTCTTTCATTAAATAAATCCCTCACCACCTCCTGATTAAATATTATTACTAAACAACAAGTGCTCTATTTTTATAAACATTTCAAAGTAGAAAGATGAGCAAAGGATGGTTTCCCCACTGATGGCAAAGACAGGGGAGGGCAGCCCTTTCCCATTCAGCAGCTCTGTCATAATTGACAACATGATCCAGTGAGTGAGGCTATACACAGCATTTTCTATTGAAAAATACACAGAATCAAAATTCTGAATTAGACTGGCAAAGAAGGCAAATATAATAATATAAAAGGAAAATACATGTTGACTTTGATGCTGGGCTAGAAAAAAGGCTAGAATTTACAAAGCAAGAGATAACCCAGTTTGAACTTGGTACTTAGGTCGATCTATGGAAAACCACAGTGCTTCTGAGCATGCACAGCATTATTTATATTTGGACCAGGGACAGGACTGCCTTCCGGAACACAGCAGCCCTCTCTTTCATAGTTGCCTATCCAAGGACAACACAATTGGATTGAGCCATGCAATGGGGGATATGCAGGGGTGGTACTGCCAACTGTCACGTGAGACCAGGCAATCTCCTGGAATTATGATTGATACTTATATGACAGAGATCTTTCCTGCTGGAGAAACTGGCTGCTTTGGATTCTGTGACATTTGAATGTAGTTGAGGCCCCTCCCTTTCCAAAACCCCACCATCCCCAGAGTCCACCCCAAAATCTGCAAGAATTTCCCAACCCTATGACAGTCCTATACGTGGGACACCACACTTCCCCACAATGATTACCCCTTTCTCTCCTTCTGGCAACCCTTCCCTGATTCCTTCTCTCCATCCCACAAACCCACCAAACTACTCCTTATCTATGCCCCATCTTCACCCAAATTTATCATTTACTTATTTCATTTGTAATCTGCCTTTCTCCACAACCAAGAGTCAAAGCAGCCTATATCATTTTCTTCTTCTCTACTTTAGCTTCACAACAATACTGTGAGATACTATACCTAATATTCAGATGATACACATTAATTCCCTGGAGAAGATGCCTGCTTTGGAGTGCAGACTTTTTGGCATTATACACCACTGATGTCCCTCCCCAACCCCACTCCCTCTAGGCTTCACAGTCAAATCTCCAGAAATTTCCCAATCTGGAAATGGCAACTCTACTGCCGTCAAACAGCAGCAATCAACCAGCCCTGGATGAGTAATTCGGGTCACAAAGTATCATGTCATGAGTGCTGCAGCCAGGTCTGGCACTGATGAATTCTCCTCCATGGGCCAAAACTGGCCTGAAAATAGTTCCTCCTCCCTATCTTTTACTAGCAGAAACCAAGACTTGAAGGCTGAAAATCCTGTTGTAGTTGCCTAAAGACCCCCACCATTGCTGACAGCTACATCTATCACTTTTGGGGGCTTAACCCTCCCCCGTGTGTGTTTTAAAAATCAGATTTTTCTGCAAGCCTGGGGCTTTTTCCATGTTTGCAGAAAGTTCTGTCTTGTTTGTTTGTTCATGGCTCGAAATATTTAAATATCCACACAGTTGGCCATATTGAGAATAGATATATTGATGGTGCATAATGAACATGTGGCTTTTAGGCCACAGTTGATTACAGGCACACATGATAGGGTTTGCTTTTCTCTGTCCTAGATTTTCCTCACATTTTTTCCAATGGTTCTGCACATTCTCTAAACTAGATTTAATAAATTGCCTTGATCAGATATAACAAATGCAGCTATGGAAGGGGCTACAGGAAAAAACAAACAAACAAAAAAGCTGACGCCACAAAAAGAATAGTAGACTATTAATGCTCTTAGAATCAGAAATTACAACTCAGATTTGTCATCTGGGAGAGAACGTTACAAGCTTTGGCTGTTAAACAAAAATAAAACCCTCCCTTTAAAAGAAATTATGTTGCTTATTTTGAAATAAGTGGGAAGTGTGAGGTTATCTTACTCTTTTCCACCAAAAGATGACAATATAATTGTATATTAATGTGCCATTTCCTGGACCTTCTTTGTTCTAGAATGCTATACTTGGGTCATAGTGTCTTGAGGACAGAAGTTGGAAGGCACTAGGACCCAAGCTGAGAATTCTAGAACAAAGAAGGTCCAGGAAATGGTGGATTAAAATACAATTCTACTGTCGTATTTTGGTGGAAAAGGGTACAGCAGAATAATGCTGCTAAACAGAATAATGGTCACCATCTTGGTGCCATATTAATAAACCCAAGACTCTCTAAAGTCATTACCTCAACAAAAAAGTGGAAAAGGAGAACTGAAAGTATAGGCTGGGAAGAGATATCAGATGTCTCTTGGTTTGCTGCATTGCCAGAAAATTGGCAAGGAAAATCATGAAGTCACTTTGTCTGGAAGGACAGAGTAGTACTGGCAACAGTAGTGCTGCCAAGTGTTTTCCAACAGTTAACTTTAAAAAACCCTTTCCAGTGGTTTCACAGAGTAGAAGGAAAATTATCTAAACCTGATAATTTGAACAAGAATGGCAAATCTCCAGTCAATGCATATATTGATCACCCATAAATGGATTCATGATGATTACCATAAAATCTAGTTTGAAGGGGCCAAAGTTGTTTCACCTCTAAATATCTACCTATGGATCAGCTTTCATAATTCACACCACAGGGTGCCATTAGAAGAAAGAAAACACACAGAAACAAGTGAAAAATTGTGGAGATGGAACAAATCTCATCAACTGTGTAACTGGCAAAAAAGAGAGAACTTTATGGAGACCAAAAACGAATCATTCAAAAAACTCCAGTCTGAATTGCAAAAAAGCAAAGCGGTTCCACATGTGAATGGGTGGCCAATGTTTCTTCAGCCAGCATACTCCCTACTTTAAGAGGGGAAGATTCAAGAAGGTGTTGGGAGTCGCTGCTGCAAAGGGAAGTCAAAGCCCTGGCATTCACATGGAACACCATGACTAGTGGAAAGTTCTGATCCCTCAAAAAGTTTCAGTGACCAACATAATTTTATCTAAGAAAGTCAGTTTCATTTTTTCTCCCATGGCAGCATGTCACTTCATCAGAAGACCAATAGATCATTGTATTTTTGACCAATAGATCATTGTATTTTTACTTACTGTATCGTAATTTAGGTGCAATGGGATTTCAAATATAAGTTACTGAAAATGTTTTTTAATAAATTATTTAATTCCTGAAAACATCTTCTCTGTCAGCAATATAGACTATATATTATCTCTGACCTGTGTTTTATTGTTGCTGAATTGTGTATTTTTGTTTTGTTGTTCTGGTCATTGACCGTAAATAAATGATTTGGATGTGGATTTGACCAATAGATCTAGGTGACCATTATAAAGAAAATACAGATTAGAGAAATGTACTGCTTAGTTGTCATTAAACTTGTTATTGAAAGTCTAGAAAAGGAACACACGGGCACTGTGATATGTTGACATTCTACAGCTTCTTTGAAATAACATCATTTTTTTCTTTTGCATACAGATTAACCATTACATTGTATTAATTCAGAATAGCTGACAATAGTATTTTTTGCAGTCCAATATATGGAGGCAGAGATCAGTTCTTTCCCAATGCTGCTTCTGTGCATTTCAGGAAAAAAGCAGTGGTATAAAGTCAGTGGCATATTTGCCTAGGGACAAGGGGTACCCTATGTCCTCGGGTGCCCCCATTTAGTTACGGGGGGGGGGGGTGCCAAAATTTCAGGGTCATTTAGGTTTTTTTCCATTTTTAGTGTTTTTCATATTTTGGCCTGCAGGGGATGCATTTTTAAAGCTAGTGGCATCAAAATTTCAGGGTATCATCCGGAGACTGTCCTGATGATACCACTCAAGTTTGGTGTGATTTGGTTCAGGGGTGCCAAAGTTATGGACCCCTAAAGGGGGTGCCCCATCCCCCATTGTTTCCAATGGGAGCTAACAGGAGATGGGGGCTACCCATTTGAGAGCCCATAACTCTGGCCCCCCTGAACCTAACTTCATCAAACTTGGGTGGTATCATAAGAATAGTTAACAGGTGATACCCTGAAATTTTGATGTCACTAGCTTTAAAAATACACCCCTGACAGTCACCCCAAGATTCTTTGTTTTGCAATGCCTTGGCTTCATTGTAGCCAATGGGGAATTTCTGAGTGTGTGAGCAGGCTGTACATTTTTGAAGGTAGAGGCACCAGACTTTCAGGGTGGCTCCAGGAGGGCCTCCTGGTAATAGCATCCAGGTTTGGAAACCTTTGTTTCTGGGGGTTCAATTTTATGGGCCCCCAAAAGGCTTATTTTGTTTCCCCGCTCCTGCACATAAATATTGCTGGCTGAGTTCTCTCAGAACTCTCTCAACTCGTGCCCCCCCCCCGAAGCAAAGCTCACCAAGCTTGGATGCTATTTTCAGGAGACCTCTTGGAGACACCTTGAAAGTCTGGAGCCTCTACCTTCAAAAATGTGCAGCCAGTGCTTACACACTCACAAAAATTCCCCAGAATCTGCCAGGCTCTTCAGCAAGTTCTGTGGTGCGAAAAATTACTTTTCCCATCATAGACTTCAGTGGGGCTTTCCGTTATGCCCAGCTGACTCTGTGGTATAGAGGTTTCAATGGGAGGCACTGTGGTAGGGGTCTTGCTCTGGGTGGGGCATTTCCTGTAGGGCTGCTGGTGTGAGTCTCCTGAAAAGAGCCAGACAAATTTGCTAAAATGTGTGTGGGAGAGGAAAATGCTCTGAGCACGCCGTTGAAGGTGAACCTGATGCCCACAGCATTTGACCCTCCCAAGCAAACTTTAGCAAAATTGGCTGGTTCCTTTCAGGAGACTCACCCCCAGCAAAACATACATGGCTTTCTCCCCACCAACTCTCTTTCCTAATTTTGTTCTCATGCCAACCCTATGAGGTAGGTTGTTAGCCTGAGAAACAACTCCAAGCCAGTGCAAGTGGATATTAAGCATGTAAATCTCTCAGAAATCACCCCCAGCAAAACATTTACCAAACAAATGTCAGCATCATCTTTCACAAAACACCTCCAGTGGAATCCACCCCCACATAGCATCACTTTTAATGGTGTTTAAACCAGGGAGCTCAGGTTCTTCTAAATCCACCTTAAAGGGAGAATCTGGGGTCCTCGGTTAAAAAAAATTGAAAGTGATGCTGTTTGGGGGTGGATCCCCCCCCCCTGAAAAAGCATCACTTTCTAGGGTTGGAGATTTGGATGAAACAAATACCAGATTTGGACAGAATCTGGGTGAATTTGGGCATATTCGGACAAAAATTGTCCGAATATGTCCTGCCCAAATATGAACGAATCCAAATGCAAGGTATTCGGACTTTGGGGGTATTTTGGTGTTTTTCGGCCTGCAGGGGGCACATAAGCTAGCAGTACCAAAATTACAAGATGTCACCCGGAGACTGTCCTGGTGATACCACCCAAGTTCGGTGAGGTTTGGTTCAGGGGGGCCAAAGTTATGGACCCCTAAAGGGGGTGTCCCATCCCCCATTGTTTCCAATGGGAGCTAACAGGAGATGGGGGCTACCCATTTGAGAGCCCATAATTCTGGCCCCCCTGAACCTGACTTCTCCAAACTTGGGTGGTATCATAAGAATAGTTAACAGGTGATACCCTGAAATTTTGGTGTCACTAGCTTTAAAAATACACCCCTGCTGGGGGTGAGATCTGATGAGATTGGGCTATCATGGGCCATCAAAGTCAGGGCATTATGTAAATCCCTGATCACATAAAGACAAAATTTCCTTTACAATGTTTAAAGCTGGAGGAGAAACATATGATTCTTTATGCTTTCTGAAAAGATTATTTTCTTGTGGATAAAGATTAGCTTACTTTCCTAATCTTAGACCATGCACTTATGGTCTCATCCAGGGCCCCCCAAACAGAAAACGACTGCTATAGGAGTTGGAACCATAAACACAGAGGACACCAAAGTACAGGGAGAAGACTACCAAAGGGGAGTGGGAGATGATAAAACAAACACTGTAGTGGCCGCTGCCACTGAAACAATGTTACTTCAATGTTCCCCACCCTGGGACATGGACAATATATATCCCAAACATTCCCTTCTCTCTGTACACAGTGTGTAGAAGACTTCTCTCTGTGATACACTTCTGAAGATGCCAGCCACAGATGCATGCAAAACGTTAGGAACAAGGTCCACCAGACCACGGCCACACAGCCTGGAAAACCCACCAGAACCAGTTGAATCCGGCCGTGAAAGCCTTCGACAATACAATGTTACTTCAATCTACACAGCCAATCAGCTCTTCAGCGGCAAATCAGAAGCCCTGTTGGGCAGCTGGTTCCAACCTTTTTCTAAAAACACTTTGTGAACAGCAAGCAAGCTGCCAGTGGACACCATGACACCACCCATGGGCACCATACTGGGGATCCCTCGTCTGGTGTATCTGTCTGTAACACCTCTCCATGCAGTAAATGCTTCCAAAGCATAACATGCTCTTAAGCCCTAAAGAAAGATGGCATAGCAGCTTCTGTGATTTTAATATGACTCCCCTGAAAAAGATCTAAAAGTAACAATTACCCCAACCTCATGTGACTATTTGGAAGCAACTGTCACTTTCCAAAGGCAACTAGCTATTTAGAAGTCTGAATAAACTTTACCATTTGCTTCTTTGTATTTCCGCAACCACAGTAGCATATTCCTCCTTCTGCTCCTCTTGATCTGCAGTGCTTTTGTTGCTGCGCTATATATTTTTCCCCTTTCACAATTTATTAGGTTCTATAGGCCACACAGAATGTAATCAGACATGAAGCATTCAATATTATTCCAAGCTGTGTTGAAAGGTGGGCCCCAACTTTCAACACCAATCCTTATACGATCTCACTCCCCTCTATTGTGAGAAGTCTGCACTCTCTGCTTCCTGTCATTTAATTGATCTTTAATTGATATGGGAACCTAGTCTTTTCTTCCATGACCGATAAGCTTATTCACATGTTGCTGAGATACTGTGTTAAATGTTTTTTTGAAATCCAAAGATATAATTGGATTGTCATTATCCACTGGATTGACCTTATCCACATGCTTGATAAACTTCTCAAAGAGCTTTAAAAGGCTGGAGGGTAAGACTTCCATTTGCAGAAGTTATGTTGATTTCTCCTCAACAAGCTTTGTTTTTCTAGATGTTCAGCTGCAACTTGACAGATCTTTACACATACAATGATTCCATCCTTAAAAACAATTTCTACTGATTCACCTGTGGCAGATGTTAGACTAATTGGCCTGCAATTCCCTGAATCATCCCCAGACCCTTTTCATATTTGTTACTAGATAAACAAATTCATATCCGAACTCTTTAAGAACTCTCTGTAGTATGCCATCCAGACCCAGATTCATTGGTTTTCCATAGAGATCACAAATGCAAAATATTCATTCTGTTACTCTGCTATCTTGCTATCACCTTTAAGCAGTTCTTTTGTTCCTTTGTCATCTAATGACCCATCCTGACTAGTTTCCTGTGTAAATAAATGCTTATTATTTGGCTTGATGTTTTTAGTAATTGTCTTCTCAAATTCTCTTTCTGCGTATTTTAGTGTCAGTTCACGTATGTTTTAGCAGAACCCGATCTCCTCTCTGTTCACCTCGTATGGGAAAACCTGCAACTTTTAAAAATAAAGCTGTTTTAGGAAAAATACTGTCCTGGCCTGCCGGGCTCATGGAGAATCAGGTTACAGCTGCTAGCAAACGCAAGGACAAAGCAAGACAAACTATCTTACTTTGAATCAAATGGAGCAAGGTAAAGCAGGAAGGAGGTTTAGTCAGCAAGAGTCAAGGCTGAGTCAAGTCAGGTACTCCAATCCGAGACTCAGTCCTGGGTTATCCTTTTGCAAACATCCATCCTGCAAACAGCAGAAAACTGTCAGGCTTTCAACAACATTGCTCCTGCAACTTCCACTTTCCCAGAGCTGTCTCTTATACATCTATCCTGTGGCTCAGTTGATCCTGAGCTAACTCCCAGAATTCTCTGCAATGCCCTGGAACCTCCAAGTGTGCACAGTGGCTTTTTGAGTACACTTCCTGCTGGGTATGAATTCTCAGCTGCCTCACAGGTGAGCTGGGTAGGCTGCTGGTTAGGGCCTCAGTGACTGGAGGTGCTTCTGCAGGCACTCTTATTTCCAACTCTTGCCCTGGGCCAGCTCTGTCTGTGTTCTGTAAATCTTCTGGCTATGCTTGAGGCCCAGTCAACTGGGGCTCCAGCATGGTGGGGTCATCCTGCCAGAACTCTTCATTGGGAGGACTCCTGGCCAGCTGACACCAAGCACACAATATGTACTAACAACCCAAGTGAAGGAAACCAAGACACTCTTTTACACTTAGTGGTAACTTTCCTAACCTAAGGAATGCATTGTATCTGGGTCTCATTTAGGCCAAACTATATTTTGCCATAAAATCAGTCATCACAGGGACTTGTAGCTGCATTACAGCTGATCATTTCAAGTGAGAACTCAATTTAAAGGTGTCTTAGGAGTCTGATTAGGATCTGAATGCTTCCTGTTTGCCAGAGTTCATAGAGGTTTGCAACCAGGGTTTCACGGGAAAAGTTGCTATTTTCATTTAACCTGGGTTTTGGTCAATAAACAGGCTGGTCTTGAAGGGAACTCCCCCCGCAAAATGCTTTTAAAAAGGGTGTCAATTTGTTTTACTTGGCCCATGTAGAATCACCCAAAATTTAACTACTTCCAAGATTCAAAAGCATTTGTGGAGGTTTAGAAAACCTCAAAGTTCTAGAGATTTCATTGATGTACATTTGACAAGGAGAGAGCAACAACCAGCAGCAATTAAGGGCAGAGTGAGAGCAACAGATGTATGCCTCACAGGAATGCTTTTTGATTCAATCCAGTGCTTCTACAGAGTATCATCCCTGATTGGCATTTATTTAAGGACAGTATTTCTTTGGGGAACCCAAATTGTCCATATCTGCCCATTCACTGGTGTGTTCTTGTGTGTGGGCATATTTTACAAAAATGGAGTATGGAGATGAAGTCTTGTTAGGATTTTACAAGTGCCTACTTCATTCAGTCAAGCAAGAGTTAACTGCTGAAATCACATGCCTAGAATTACATGAGCTTCTGGAAAGATCTCTCCTTCCTCCTTCCAAAAAAAGAGGAGAGGCAGACACACAGACACAGATAGATGGAACAGACACCCAGACTGAGCACTCACATAGATAGAGTTTACTGTTCCTATATTTAGTGTAAATTAATTTGTTATCTAGTAAAGTTCTACAAAACAACTCACTTGCACCTCTGCCCTATTATTTATTTTAATTCATTGCAATACCAACAAACGATCAAGGGCACAGAAGTTTCCACTGCATATACTTTTCTCTCTGATTAGTTGCTTATATAAAAGAAGCTCCTGCTCCTATAGAAACAGGATGTCAGATAAAGACTCAGTCAGTGCCTCTAACCCACCAACAACTGTTTCAGCAAACGTGAGTGCATTACAAACCCAAAACTAATATGTGCTGGCAAGCAGTCTCACTCTACCTGCTTTCCCTCATTTGAATGAGTGAATTTTTTTAATCTGGCCATTTCATTTAACCATGTAGATTGAGCAAGAAATGCCCCCAAATCCTCATGAGTTGGAACTGTTTAAAATCATTCCAACGCAGGTTATCTCCTGACTTCAACAATAGGGGATGAAGAGAGTGACCTTATGAGCTGCAAATCTGCTCATGATTTTTGGAAAGGCTTGGAAGATAAATACCATGAAGAAAATAAGACGTCTAAAAAGGAAATTCTACAGTGCAAGAATCAAAGAAGGGGGCAATTTGAATGAACATTTAAAATGCCTGGTTAACTTGGTTATGCAAATCAGGACAGCTGGAAAAGTTTTGGAGGATGAAGATGTGATTTCTGTAATCCTGGGGTCTTTGCCTGAAAGTTTTGAAAACCAAGTGTCTGTGCTTGAGGTAATTGGACTTGGATTACATTCTGAATTATCCAAGAGATTCAGATGCAGAAAGAAAAGCATCAAATGCAATGAAAGGCTTACTGGTACTTAGACTGGATCATGCCAATGAGGTAATTTGCTTCACCTGTGGAAGAAGGGGACATGTGGTTAAATATTGTTGTGAAAGAAAATTAGCTGGGAAAGACAGAGGGGAAGAACCAAGTAATGCTCATAGAAGAGATGCATAGAAGAGATGATGGTAATAAAACTTTAGCTATAAAGACAGACAAAAAAAGATAAAGTAACTTCAGCATAAAAATAGGGGCAAACAAGGAAAAGATGCCTATACATGACTGTAAATGACTGAAAAAATAAGGTGAATTTAATTCTTCTGGACTCTAGATCTTTCCCCATGTTTGCAATAATGAAAAATATTTTATTAATTGAAAGAAAGTGAAGAGAAACGTTTACAAGCTGATGGTAAACCACTGAAAGTAAATGGAAAAGATACTTGAGAGTTGATGTTTTGAGTTCTACTGGAGAGACAGTACAGCATGATCTAATAGAGACACTGTATGCATCTGGTGCTAGTGAAAATTTAATGTCAGAGCATAGATCGCTGAATGGTGGAAACAAGATTATAATGAATGGATAAATATGTTGCATTTACAATCCAAAACTTGTTATGGAGTTCAAAGCTGAAAAGATTGGAGCCTTTTTCTATCTAAGAGATGTTGAAAATGCTGAGAGAGCAATTTATCACATGAAAAGGAAGACAGCTCTCACTCCAGCTGTGTTTATGGTTGGCATGTAAAATTAGGCCACAGACGTATGGACAGTGAGAAAACTTATTAAAAGATTGTGATTAAAAACTAATTGAATGCAACAGAAGTACTGAACAGAAGTACTGAATGCAACAGAACCCTGTGAAATATGCATTGAAACCAACTGCACTGCTCCTCATTATTAAGGGCAACAAGGAGCAGAAGAAAAGGAAGTGCAAACTAAAGCACACTGACCTAATTGGACCTCTTGCACCTTGTGTTGGTGGAAACAAACACATATTGACTTGACTTTTACTGATGCAGCAAGCTGATTTGCCCATGTGCATTTTCTCAAATCAAAAGATCAAGTATTGAATAAGTTCAAAGTTTTCATATCAGCTGTTAAAAACAAGTGTGGAAGAGAACCAGATATTTTATTCTCAGATAATGGAACTGAATACAGTGCCAGTGAAATCCAAAATTACCTAGAACAAGAAGGTACACAACAAGCAAGATAAGCGCCTGCCTATATTGTGGCCCAACAAGAGACTTCTCAACCAGAAGGGGGGGGGGGGAGGAGCCAAACCAACAGAAAGAGAGACTGTAGTAACTGTAAGGAGGTCAGAAAGAAGCACAAAAGAGATGGCACCAAAGAGATACACCAAAGCCATAATGAACCCAAAGGCTGGGATGAAATGATGATAAAGGAAAATGGCCGATGGCAATAAAAGAAGAATTAGACTCTTCACACAAGAAAATGATAGCAGACATACTGACAAAACCACTTACCTAGATGAATGTTAAGAATCTCCGCCAGAAATTATGCCTAGTTGACTTCAGAAAGTGGCATTTGAGAAGGGATTTGTTAAAAGTGCCTGCTTCATTCAGTCAAGCAAGAGTTAACTGCTGAAGTCACATGCCTAGAATCACATGAGCTTCTGGAAAGAGCTCTTCTTTCTCCTTCCAGTCAAAGAAGCAAGACAGACACACAGGAACAGGTAGACTGAAAAGACACCCAGACTGAACACTTGCATTGATGGAGTTTGCTCTTCCTACTGTTTAGTGTAAATTCATATATTATCTAGTAAATAGTACTAATAGTAATTCATATATTATTCATAAATTCATATATTATCTAGTAAATAGTACTAATAGTAAAAATATAAGTATTATAATAGTAAAAATATAATATCTAGTAAATAGTAAAACAACTCACTCACATCTCTGTCATATTATTTACTCTGCTAATTCATTGCATTACCAACAAGTCTGCATCCTTCTTTGCCTTATCTCTCTGTGTGCTGCTGGTTAAAGCATCAACCTCTATTAGTCTCTTTCCTCAAAAACCCTCCACAGCCACCATAAGTCCAGCTGTGACTTGAGAACACTTTTCACCACCACGACCAGCTCCCTGATGCTGAAATTAGAATGTTAGGCACTGTCTAGAAGAAAAATTCAAAAAGTAAGAGAAAAACCCAAGCCCATGAATGTGTTGCTGAGTGTCAGTTGTCTCCCTTGCTATTTGCATTTAAAAACTGATCCAACTCACATGAGGAGCTTAATGGCAGAAAGAGAGCAAAAGTCACCATACAATTTTTCCCTTGCAGAGAAATCATAAAATGTTACCGCTTGCAACACAAGAATCACCTCTCTACTTGCAGTCTGGCAGCAAGAATTCCTTAGATAATGTTCGCAAAGGATGCAAGCGTGGAAATTTCATCCTGACTAGGTAAGGGGCATAAAGTGACTGGAGAAAATCTGTTTTCTATAGAAAAAAATGCACATGACTAACCAGTTGATTAATCAAAACACATGCCATTACAATTAAACAATACAAACAATACAATTTTATTAAACAATACAAAATTATTATGAAGCAAAAAACCCCATAATTAAAGTTAAATAAAATTCCTGTGAACACCACTATTGGCCACAGTAAGACATAGGATTCTAGCCTAAATAGACTGTGTTTCTGATCTAGAAAGGCTTTTCATATTCTTAGTCTGTCACTAACTTTTGTCAAAGATATTAATTTTCAAACCAAAACACCTCAATACAACAAATAACCTTGTTACACCTGTTATAGGCCTCTAATTCTGTTGACAGCTGTTGGGTTCTGCACTGATCATGCTTCAAATATTTACTTCCTAGTTAAATAGCTGACATTATATACATGTTTCATATATTCCTACTGACCATATACCCAGTAGTACTATAAATATGTTCGGTGTCCTATTTTCATACCAAATAATCAAAATTTTCAGTGAAATGGAAAGAACACTTGGTGTGCAGGAGTGGGGTTGGGGGTATTACCACCTTTCTCCTTGTTGAAATCTGTACTCTACCATTAACACTTCCTTGAAGTCAGGAACAATACATTCCTACACACCCACAAGCAACAAACGCAAGAATTGTAAGAATTTTCCTTGTTGGTTCAGCTATGAATGCATAATCATACTTATATATTACTTAACAGTTTATTGTAGTGGTTTAACAGTAAGAAAAGTAACTACATAATGAAATATTCAACGTATACTACCGTAACATGAGGAAGTACATATTGAAACAAAAAGTTAGTATTCTAAGAGCACTAGGTAAGTCTCTTTAACTGTAATGATTAAAAATTCTATACCATGAGGCATACCCTTGAAACAGCGGGCAGTTTCTACTTGTCCAATCACATTCTTATTACATCATAAAGTAAATGCAAATCATATAACGCCTAGGATTATAGTATTCATCTTAATGAAGCCCACAGGGCGGTTTGCCCCAAGGGTCTCTTCTAGTGCTCCACCCATATCTAGATGGATAACATCATTCGGGCTCCTCAGGCAGTATCGTTGCATACTAAAGCATATAATAAATGCAAATTCAGTTTTATACATAGCAAACATCTGCCTTTTTGGCTAACTTCTTTGTTAGCAAATGCAGCCAACAGATTTCGCTTGCAAAATCTAGCATTTGTGCCCTCTGGAAAAAAATCAGTAGACATTTTCTATTCCATAAATCCTACTATTTCTCCCTCTAAAGACTGCTTTCATTTTAAATTTTAAAATTCCATGCTATCTTATGCTGTACAGCTATCAACAGATTGGTCTGAGCTTCGGATCAGCCAGAACAGAAAAGCCATAATGGTATCATATCCAATTGTACAACTGTGAACAGCACTACAGAAAATCACTACTAGCTTTTTTTAATCCTAAAAGAGTTCAGGCTTCAGTTAATTAATGCCTGTGCTTGGCAGCTGAATTGTTTCCAAAATGTATACAGAGGAAAGACATTTAAGAACAATTATTCTGAGGATACCAAGAATCTGAATCTAGATTCTACTGCACAGAAGCATTAGATCATAAAACAATGCTCAAAATTCTAGTCCTGATATAATGCTCTCACCTCAAGCTGTTCTTGAAGAAAGGCAAGTAAATAATGCTGTAAAAATAACATACACAAACCCAAAAGAAATCTCCTTATTCTAGCTGTAGTAGGTGTCATTAGCACTGTTAGTTTCGCAGAGAGGAGAAGGTACTACATGACACAGGAGCACTGCAAAGATATCTGCATTGAGGCCAGGACAATTCTTTGTGTCTACAATAAACAAAGTAAATATGGGGGGGGGGGGGTAGGTCTCCTGAACCGAAAGATTGGGGAACATCATACTAATGCAACTCAGAAGCTTTCAACTTTTTCAAAATTTGTTTTCAAATTTCAATTCACACTATTTGTTGTAAATGAAGTTAATGTTTCATTTGCTCCATGTTCCTCAGAACTTCTTTACCATAATTGAAACATCAGCAGTCTGGTACATCTAGCTAACAGTCTGGTACATCTATATAGTAATAAAAATGATTGGATGCATTCCTGCCAAACACTTGAGTGCTTAACCCAAACTACATGTGATGGCGAGCATGCCTCAGTCAATATGCAAAGTAAGAGCTTCTTGCCTAAGAAGGGGGAGGAGTATGTGGTAAGGACTGCTGAAACCACCTTGTCCACCATGTATACTTCTGATATAATACCTAGCTGCAAATAAAGGTGATCAGGTCAGCAACACTTTTCAAAGTAAGCAGTGTGAATAGAGGAGTTCATGACCCCGCCGTGTCATTTTTCTCATAAAAATCAGATGTTTAGTGACTGCTTTAAGAGATTTTAAAAGTTACATTCACTTTTAGCATCAAAGAGAATAATACGTGGGCAAGAGGTTATCACACATTCTAGTGGAACAGTCACTGGAATATTCCATTTAAGAGAAACTGAAACACAGTTGCTTAGGTAGAAGAGGAAGGATGTGAAGTAGAGGATGTATACCGATGGGAAAGTGACATGCTTTCCCAGGCAGAATTTTCAGTCTGTCTACACTGGTGAGAACTGTAATGAATTACAGTGATTAAACATGGGAAGTTTATGCATTTTTGTACTTCAAAAACAGCTGGGTTTTTTTTAAATTGTCCCCTCCCCCCAAAATCAAAATTCTAAGATCTCCAGTGTTAAAGTCAGGAATACAGCAGAAGCCAAACTTCATGTTTCAAAACAAGAGTTCGGTTAAACGTACATGGTCTCTTTACATATACAAGCCTTATGCATGGTGCTCAGTTTCCTCCACTAGCCTAAATTTGCTTGAAAAGGGACTAAGAGATCGGTGGACCCTTCTGAAAGAAGAAAAAGAAGACACCAGAGGGAAAAGGGACAAAAATTAACTGGTGCTAGGAGAGAGAAAAGGCTCTTTCAAACCTCCACAACCCTTGGGCATTTTGTGCATCTCTTTCTTCACTGAAAAACCTCTTTGTCACACACACAGACCCTGTAAGATTTATCTGCAAGGGAAGGAATGGTTGCTTTATTAATTATTTCTTCCACTCCTCCTTTTTGAGGTTAAGTTGCAGCAAATAAAGCTTGGGGATGGGTCTCAGTGGCCTTCCCTCCCCACCTCTTAAACCAGTAGAAATCTCCAATCTGTTTGCAAGTTAAGGAGGGTGGAGACCTGGAAAAATTTCAACATTTTTCAAAGGGCCCAAAAGGAAGGGAAAAGCAGCATGTGTGCATGGAAAACCCAGTCATATAAGGTCTATCAATTATTAAAGGATTACATCATCCCTGTCATTATCACACTCTCCAACATTCAATACACTACAGAACACTATCTAATTGATCCCCTCATGACACAATGAGTCACCCTACTAGGAGTTGTCAAATGTAATTTTAAGGAGGTCTCCCTTCTAAAGAAGCATATTACATTCCAGACTCTTAGCTTCACATAATCTAACAGGCAACAACCCTTGTTTTAGAAAGCCCCCAGTTCCTTAACACTCTGTGAATCAGACATCGTTTACAAATCATCATTTATTTGATAACTATATCATCTGGTAACACTAGTCACCACTGCTGCCACTAACATGGTCATAAGGACCAATTCTGTGAATTGTCAGGATCTCACATCAATAACTACATCTCTGCTTTGAAGGCACAACTCAGGCACTTTTGTAAAGGCACCCTACCCTCCTACTGTAAACACAGTAACACACAACATCCCATAAACCTAGTACACAAAAAAAAACACACCTTCCAAAAATCCAAAGAAGCCTGCTAAGATGATAGCACAAAACTCCTTCAACCAACAGGAACTCCACCCAAACCATCCCTGTACAAATGCATAAGCTGACAGCAGGCTACTACTAGTCTTGTCTAAATGGCTAGTAAGTAGCCCAGTGAATATGCATTTCGCGTATACTGTTCTTGGCAACGTACATCGTTCTTCTCCACCCTCCACTAACGTGTAACATCATAACGGCACTTCAAATTCAAAGCCATTTTGTTGGCGAGGCTGGTTTCCTCTCTCAAATTTACTCCCCCCTCCCCATTTTTACCCCGCCCCCATTTCTACTTACCAGCAGCCCTCTGGCCGTCCCCACCTCTCCCTTACGAGGCGCACGTTACACGCACCGGGCCCGGCGAGGGGAAAGCTAATGAATAAAGCTTTGTAGCAATACACTCGGCTATCAGAGCCACTTGAGAAAGAGAAGTGCGCGCACACAAAAGGCGAGGGAGAAACCGCCCAGCCGGCGCATGTCCCACTCCCCCCTCCCACCACCACCCACGAGGCAGGGGCTGCTGCGGGAGGTGGGAGAGGCGCCTTCTGCTCCTTACCTGAAGCGCAGCAGGACTGCGGGGTCTGCAGCTCCACCTTGGCGCGGACGGCCCCCGCCCCTCGCGCTTCCTCTCTGCGGGGTGCTGAGGGCGGCGGGGCGAATCCCTTCTCCAGGGGCAGCGCCAGAGTATTTCTCGCTCTCAGCCAAGCCCTCTTATTACTAAAGCAAGGACCGAAATGACGACGCGGGGAGGGAGAGGGTGGACGTCAAACTCCCAGCCTCAGCAGCAGCTGCAGGGCGCCAAGAACCCGTCCAGGAAGGGGGCAGCAGCTTTGTCTGGAGCGAAGGGGCTCGTGTGGACAGACCAGGTTTCCGTCTGTCTCCTGCAGTCTTCAGTCGGTCTCCTCCCCTCCCACCATCACCCGCACGGCCGCCACCCAGGCTCCTGACAGATGGCGCAACCGCAGCATCGCTGCCTGGGCGCTCCTGTCGGCCAGCGAGCGCGCGGATGGAGCCTGGGCTCTCCTGCCTCCGTTCGCCGCCCCTTGCCTCCTCACCCCTGCGTCAGTTCCCAAAGCGGGGGGCGGCCCGAGAATGACATCCCTCGCCGGCCTATGGCGAAGCGCCGCTGGGACTGGGGACTCCGATTCTTATTGGCAGGCGCTCCGCTCGGAAAGGCGGGAGCAACCGAGCCTCGCATCACCCGGTCAGGGTGTGTTCGAGGCTCTGGAGGAGCGCTGCGTTGGAAAAGGGGTTGTTTTAGCTGCACGTCTAAACGGTAAGGAAGCTAACGGAGGAAAAAAGCATCTTTTCACTTCTTGGATTTTGCCTGAAACAATGCTAAGTAGAAAGAATCGTAGGGAGTGTCATCTAACCCAAGCACATATTTCCCTTCTATGCAAACCACACACGCACACCAATACCCCCATCAATCTGCCCAGGCAACCCAAATAAAAGTAATTAGGGTTTGGGTATTGGTTTGATTAACTGGCCAACGAGGTTTCCAAATAATTAGCCCAGCCACTTAGAATGTACAGGATTTCAACGTTAATTAGCCAGAGGGGAACTAAAAGTGAATTTCCTTTTGGTAGTGCAAGGTGCTGGGAAGGCTTGAGGAAGCTGTCTTGTATGGTTTGAACTTTGTGGCCTCTTGGGTATGTGTAAAGGGCCATCAAGCTGCACCCGACTTATGGCAACCCAGTAGGGTTTTCAAGGCAAGATATTAATAGAGATGGTTTGTCACTGTCTTTCTCTGCATAGCAAACCCAGTATTCCTTGGTGAACTCCCATCTAAGTATTAACCAGGGCTGATCCTACTTAGCTTCTGAGATGTTGTGAGATCAGTCTAGACTGGATCATCTAGGTCAGAGTATTTGCTGTCCTATTACCCTGTTAAAAAAAATCAATAATTTTACAAATTGTCAGGCAGTGGTGTACCTACGGGGAGACAGGGGGCAGATGTCCCAGGCGCCACTTGCAAGGTCACGAGGGGAGTGCATTTAGCCGCCACTTTCCTCCTGTGCCCCCAGCCATCAGCCTCTGCCCACCTGCCACTCGCCTGGCCCACTCACCACCCACCTGCCCATCAGATAACTTATTGTTCGCGTGGCTCACTCACCTGGCCTGCCCGCTACTCACCTACTCTCTGCTTGCCTGGCCCACCTGCTTGCTGCTTACCCGGCCCAACTGCCACTCGCCACCTGCTCGCTGCCCACCTGGCCTGCCTGACTTTCCCAGCCCGAGTAGTTGAGGGTGCCCTTTCCTTCCACCCCTCCCCAGGGGTACAGTTTTGAAGGAGGGCACAATTTGAGGAGGGGGTTGCAATTTTAGTACTTTCCCAGGGCCCAGTTTTCTGATGGTACACCACCGTTACATCAAAAAAGATAATTGGCTGTGATAGGGGTTTCCTCACTGATTAGCGAAATGCTCTCATATCTGCTGAATATTGACAAACATTGTACTTGCTCAAAAACAAAACTGTCAGAATGTTTCCAGTTCAACTTCTGTAGTATTCCTCAAAATATTGACAGGAGGAGCTGTACACTATGAGGTGAAGGAGACAGATATTTTGGAAGCAAGTCTTGAAAATACAGTGCAGTTTCTAAGAAGGCAGTGTGCTGAAAAACAGCACAGCACAGGAAATTCACAACTACCTCCTCCCCGCCCCCACTCCCCCACTGACTCCTTCTCTGTATCTAGAGGAAAATAAGAGTTAAATAGAGCCAATAATCTCAGGAGGAAAAGGACTACGATGAAACCTCACTATAGGGTTTAGAAAGGAACATGCTTACTGAAGTAACTAAATTAATAGGTAAATAACATTTATAGGCAATGCAGGATTGCCAAGTTAGATTTTAGTCACTGACACTGCTGCTGTTCTTTTGTTGCTTGTGTCACCACCAGAACATGGTGCTCTAGCAACTCTAAGAAAATAGCAAAGACCAGTTTGCATTTATCTTATCCATCCTCCAAGAAGTCTAGGGCAGCTTGCATGGTCTATTCCCTTTTTATTTATATAGCCATCATGTGCTGCAGAATACTAGCCAATGGTCATCCAGTGCACCACCTAGCACAGTGAGAATTTGAACTCAGGTCCCTCTCGTTCCTGTTCAACAATGGGACCACTATAGATGAGCAGGAAATTGGAGGACTGCATTTGATGTATTGAAATTCTTTGGCTGCATATTTTTAATAATGATTTATTTACTGCAGTCTTTTTTCAGAAGTATCTTTTAAATTTCCTTAAACAAATGACACAACAAAAGAAACTGCTGTTTTTTTTTAATTACAAATGGAAGTTTGAGCAAAAATGCACACATTGCATTTTAACTAAAATTTGGTAGGATCTTTGAAGGTAAGATACAACTTTGGGAGGAGGAATCTGATACACCATGTCATATTTTCTTTCTCTGCCAATATTTGCAGGCAGTGTGTTTCATCATTCTTTTAAAACGAATGACTGTGATTGTTGCATATAAAATAATCCTATGGATGTTTACTCAGAAATGCATTCCACTGAGTTCAGTAGGACTTGTTTCCAAGCCTTCCAAGTATTTATAATTTTGTAACATTACAGGCTGACAGGACTGACTTTTTAGTTTCATATAGCTATTTTCTTTTATCTCACAATTAATTGAAATTTCTAAGATTTTTGGCATATTCCCAGTTTTTTCTTTCTAATTTATGAGCAACATATGTTTATCCTTTGATCATGCATCATTCAAAACGTGCTGTTTTGACAGTTTCTGTGAGCCTTCACAACCACACATGAACAGTATCTTTGACTTCCATATAAGCTGCTGAAATACAGTGTTTCAAAAATTAACACTCCAACACTATGCAGAGTTAGGCACAAAATCCTATTGATTTCAAAGGAATACATAATCTCTAGTGTGGCTTATCAGAATCTACAATAACAGAAAATTGCAGTTTGTAATAAACATGCACATATATCTATATATATAAAAAGCAACCTGTGACTTTGTTGGTGACGATGCCCTCGGACACCACTTCACCAACCGCCCTGAAACTTTCAGACGCTGCCTCTTATGCCTCCTACTGTGTTCATATCTCCTTTCCCCTCTCTGACACCACACCTACACCCCAAAAACTCCTTTCCCCCCCAAATGAAGCTGGCTGTGTGTAACTGTCACCCTTAGAATGTTTGTGCCCTTAGAATGTTCGCTCCGATGGCCAGATATGAGCAGTGAAAACAGTACATAGGTAATAACTTGAGTGGAAGTGAAATACATACACACACATACACACTAGGGAGAGGGAAGGGAGGAAGGGGTGGCGTGCAAGGGAAGAGAAGTGAGGGAAGGGAGAGAGTGAGGGGTGGCGTGCAAGGGACGGGAGGGAGGGGGCAGCCAGCCTAGATTCCCTGAATACTGCGGTTACAGTTCAGAAAACCAGGCACGCGTTACTCAGGAGTAAGCTCGGTAAAGCAACCGTGACATACTTTGAATGGCTGCATCTTGCCCCTCAGAGGGTTTACTCAGGAGCGACACCCATTGCCACCAACAAAACGTATTCCCAGGTAACCAGGTGACCAGCCAGCCTACATGTGTGGGAGGGGTGCCTTTCCATCCCCCCCCCCCCAGGAATGCGGTCACACACATCAATGACATTGCACAGTACCAGGCTGCGCGTTTCCATGAGCACGTACTGCTGACCTGTGCAACTGATTTGCGGCTACTGTTCCTTTCCCATTTCACAGCAACGCGTGGCCGGGTACCGCTAGTATCCGATGTATGATTAACTTCAAATATGTGATAACAGAAAATTTGATCTATCTGAGGGATTCCTTTGCTATGACACATTAAAAATTCTTGTAGCAATTGTCTCATATTGGACATATTTTCTAGTATGCATTCACCACTTTACTTACCAAATATTTCATACTGAATATGTCGCTTTGATCATCAGTCACAGCGCTGATTTGTCCGCTTTACCTCTCAATAATGTACAGCTATAAGAAATTATTCCATTCATGATAGGCCAATAATTTTAATGTTGAAGTCCATTATGTAACCTCAAATTGGTGATTGAAATATTTTGGCTATTTTAGTAATATGCAATAAACACACATTGCCTAGTATTTCTGCAAGCTGTATTTTGTGCACATGTGCAAAATGTTCAAAAGCTGAAAGCTACTTTATGTGAAGACTGATAGAAGACATAAAGCTGGGAGATTCCTCAAGGGTTATCTAGTTTCATACCCACAGCACAGCACAGGAAATTCACAAGTACCTCCTCCCTGCCCCTACTCCCCCACTGACTCCTGCTCTGTATCTAAAGCAGGGGTAGGGAACCTGCGGCTCTCCAGATGTTCAGGAACTACAATTCCCATCAGCCCCTACCAGCATGGCCAATTTGCCATGCTGACAGAGGCTGATGGGAATTGTAGTTCCTGAAGATCTGGAGAGCCGCAGGTTCCCTACCCCTGATCTAGAGGAAGTAAAAAAAAAAAACACCCCTCCAGGATCCCTGGAGGAAAATCCCCTACTGACCTGAGAGTAAAAATTGGCATTACCCTGGACAAATAAGAAAGGGCCACAATCAGTGATGTAGCTATAGATTTTTTATGGGGTAGTTTCGGGGGTTGGAGCCACGCCCCACCTGCCCCTGGGGTGTGTGGCCACGTCTCCCCAAGGCTCGCCCCCCGGCCTCAGTGCTTATAAAAGCAGCTCTCTGAGGCCGGGGATGGCAGAATGCCCCGCCCCACCCCCGGCCAGCAGTCCCTTCTGCCCTCCCCTCCAGGCGGAGGCGTAGCTAGGGAAAATGGGTAGCCTGGTGCAAAATCTGAGGCCCCCCTGGGGCGGCTGTTGTGATTCTGGAATCCACTCCCAAACAGCATCACTTTTAATGGTGTTTAAACTAGGGAGCCCAGATTCTCCTTTTAAATCCACCTTGAGGGGAAAATCTGGGGTCCCCCATTAAAACAACATTGAAAGTGATGCTGTTTTGGGGTGGATTATCCCCCACTCTGAAACAGCATCACTTTCAATGTTTAAACTGAAACCTCAGATTCTCCCTTTAAGTCCATGCTGAAGGGGGTGGATTGAAAAGGAGGAATCTGGGGATATTTGGGGGGGGGGGTGCCTGCTGTCAGGGTGCACAAATTGTCATAAGCTAGCACCATAAAGTTTCAAGTGTATCTTTAGGAGACTCTCCTGATGATACCACCCAGGTTTGGTGAAGTTTGGTTTAGGGGGGTCCAAAATTATGGACCCTCAAAGGTGTAGCTCCCATTTCCTATTAGCTCCTTGAAAACAAATACAATGAGGGATGGGGCACTTCCTTTGGAAGTCCATAACTTTGGACCCCCTAAACCAAACCTCGCTAAACCTCTGTGGTATCATCAAGAGAGTCTCCCAAAAACTCCCTGAAATTTTGGTACTGCTAGCCTAAAAGCTGTGCCCCCTACAGGCCAAAAATTGAAAAAACACTAAAAATGCAAAAACCCATAAGCTTCAGACATGTAATAGGGGGGTTTGAACCCGGGAACTCCTCCTTACCTATGTCCTTGGCCACAAGAGCCAACCATAGACACAAGCCTTCATGGCCTCCCTCTTATGATCTACCCAAGTTCACAGAATCAGCATTGCTGTTAGGTGGCCATCTAGCCTCTGGTGTGTTATGTGGTTTCTCGGCTGTATGGTCATGTTCTAATAGCATTTTCTCCTGATGTTTTGCCTGCATCTGTGGCCCTTTCCCCACTTCCCTTAAGCCCCGCGCTACTCGAGGAGAGTAGCACAGGGTCAAGACTCCCTCCACTGAGAGAGAGGCGGGCGACAGCCCAGTCAGCCTCCCTGAAGCTGCTGCTGTCGCTCCTCAGCTAGCTGACATCCCAGACAGCTCTTCTGAGCGAAACATGCCTTTGATCTGACTCCTTTTAGGCACAGAGCATTAGGAACTGGGTCGCCCTGGGACGCCTGAGCTAGCTGTTTAGACAGCCTCTAGGACTGAGATGCAGCTGGCCTTTAAAACTGGCATAGGGGGGATGGAAGCGAGTGGGGAAAGGCCCTGTGGCTGGCATCTTCAGAGGATCTGATGGTAGTAAAGCAAGTGGACTATATATACCTATGGAATGTCCAGGTTGGGAGAAAGAACCATTTGCCTGTTAACAAGTGTAAAGGATGAAATTAGTAAACTTGATGCTAAATGGGTGTATCGCACCGAACACAAAATTACTCTTGAGTAGACTGGATAAATTTAATTAAAAATTATAGATCTAGACAACTGTATAATGCTAGCAACCTTATTCTTCTCCTGGTAAAAATTCCAGGAGTATTTGAATTCAGGAGTTTATATCACCCCAACAAAGTAGTCCTGCAAACCTGCTGAGGATCGTTCAGATGTTCATGGACTATCACAAATCCCGTAATCAGTTCTCTCGCCAGCATGGCCAATTGGCCATGCTGGCAGGGGCTGATGGGATTTGTAGGCCCATTGGGATTTGATGGGATTTGTAGTCCATGAACATCTGGAGAGCCGCAGGTTGCAGACCCCTGACATAGGGCTTTAAAGGTCAATAACTGCATCTTGGGCCCAAAAATGCATCTGGGAGCACCAGTGTAGATGGAACAGAACTGGGATGATATGGTTCTTCTGACCCACTCCAGCCAGCATTCTGACTACAGCATTCTATACCAGGATAAAATAGATAAGGGCAGAAAGTTGTCAGCTGCTTTGGGTACCCAAAAGTTGGGGTATACATAATGTAAATAAATAAATAAATGCTTGACAGTAATCATATCTCCTTGTGAATAAATACACATATGATCAGGATGCATAGTTCTCCTTTCCCTTGGATCAAAACATCATAAATATCTCAAAACAAAGTAATAATTTACAACTACCTACTGGAAATTCAGAACTTACTACTAGGAATCCAGTGCAATCTCTAAAGCACAGACTTTGCCATCATTTCTTTTCCTGTCCTTCATGAAAATAAAAAATGATTACTATAATAATTTTCATGGTACCATCTGTGAGTGAAGAGCCCCATAAGATCCCATAAAACAAATTGCAGTCTTAAAGGTCATTTTTCCTTTAGCAGATAAACTTCAGTCCCTCATTTCTGACTGGACTTTACAAGCAAGAAGAGACAAGTAGGTGGGTGGGTTGGCAAGCAAGGAGAGCACTCAAAACAACAACAGCTGGGACAGAAACTTGGAATTACTGTGATAATCTGTCATCATGTTGCCTCTGGACATGGAAGCCTTGTAATGCGATAGCACCCTGCATATATTTCTATCAGCCAGTCAAATAAATTTATTTATTTATTTATCTAGTACATAAGTAAATGTCACCTGCCCAGTGGTGGGATCCAAAAATTTTAATAACAGGTTCCGATAGTGGTGGGATTCAAACAGTGGCGCCGTCGCACACATGCACCTCCAGTCCCTATTGGGCAGGGAGGTTGCTTTAGTAACCTCTTCTCGGCACTCAGAAAAAATTAGAAACCACTTCTAGAGAAGTGGTGAGAACTGGTTGGATCCCACCTCTGTACCTGCCCACTTCCCTCATAGCCTCCATCAGGTGCCAGTCATCTTGCTGAACTAGGGCAGCAGCCAGAACAGCAGAAGTGGTTTTGTTTGTTGTTGTTGTAAGATCCCTCATAATTTTTTAAAATTAACTGAGACATAATAATATATGGCATAGCTTACTAAGGCATAAACAAATGAAAGAAAAAAATGTTGAGGCAAAATGCTCAGCAGTACTTTACCATCTCTTTCACCTAAGTGGTAGATCTGATCAGGGAGTTTCATGTAACCGCCCCACCCTACCAGCTACTTTTACCCTCCTTTCCACAGCCACCATTTAGTTATTCTGTAAACAGCTCCTCTTCATTAGGTGGTAGTTGCTTTGTAAAAATTTATGGTAAAGTCCCAGTTTCAGGACAATTCACTTTCTGTCCTGTTTTTGGTAATTGTGACAGCTTAACAAGATATATCTAAACCAAGAGCAGATTCCTATTCGTCTCCCATAAACACATCAACACTAGCTCCCAAGTGCCCTCTCCTTGGCTAACCATTCTTAAGGTTTCAGCTTTCATGACTTCACTTCCATTTCATGTCATTCATCCCATACAACTTTTATCTTCCACAATCCTTGTCAGTCCACACTCACCTTTCTTTGTCCCTTTCCTTGGGGGTACCATCCCTATGCAACCATAAATGGAGAGGTCACCAAGTGAAACCTCTTAGATCCAGCAAATACCTGTTGGAATGGTTCCATTTGGGTATTTTCGCTACTTATAAAGAAGAGGAGGAGGAGGAATTAGAATTTTCTCAACCATAACGTGACTTGAAAATTCCTTCCCTTTCCCCACAACAGACACCTTTGAGGTAGGTGGGGTTGAGAGAACTGTGAGTAGCCCAAGGTCATCCATCAAGTTTCATGTGGAGGAGTGGGGAATCAAACCTGGTTCTCCAAATTACAGATGACTGCTCTTAACCACTATACCACCCTGAATTTAATTGTGTGCATTACAAGTAAAATCACTTTTTCATTTCTTTTCCAATTATGTAATCAACTGAACTTAATCCTTGATTTCATAACCACCTCCTTTTCCTTTTCAAAGTAAAACACTTGTTTACATAACCACCTCCTTTTCCTTTTCAAAGTAAAAGACTTGTTTACATATAGATTAAAAGATCCAGACATGCTTCAGGTAGGCATTTGTTAATAAACACATGCATGTATCCATTTAGTCTGTAATAGTATTGCTTTCTCTTCCTGAAAGATTCTAAAAGGGGGGAGAAGGTCTCACCAGGTGTAAAGGTAAGAATTTAACCAATTGTGTACAAGTTCTTTTTCAACCAATAAAACATTGAGTTACAGTTCCACTCATATAACGTATGACTCCTCAAAAATTTACCTGTTAGAATGATCTGACATGTATCTAAAACTGAAACAAAAGTAATATTGTCTCAGGCGGTTCTTCACTTCCTAAATCACTATGATTGTAGATATGGTATATCTGTAAGCCAAACTCATGAAGAAGGACAGTCTTTAACTGGGATTCAGATCTGACTCTGGAACCATCTTGGGATCACTTTCTGCTTAGAGCCGTCTCCTCAGGATGGATCTAACAAACCTTTGTAGGTCTATAATCATTTACTTTGTAGTCGATTCAAAATGCTCATGCCTCAGAATGGAGTGCATAAAGGCCATACAGAGAAAAGTATACACTGTAAAGGATTTATTTAGACACATAAAATGTACAATAAATGTTCAAACCTGACAAAAAGAGAATTGGAAACTGGATTTAACAACACTTGTCATAATGTGAATCTCAGTTAACATAGAGGAGAATGGTACCAAACTCTACAAAAGTAACAAACAACTACTATAATATAGTAACCACTATACAAACAAAATCGTTTTATATATCACAAATAAAAATACTTTACCATTAATTTAATGACTTAACATGTAACATCTTCATACAATTGAGTCTGTTACTAAACTTATGTCACGCCTTTCAAATAATACTATTTCAAGAAAACATTAATCCATTGCCTTCATGGATTGACATATAAAGTCTAACATACAATTTAATCTTCTCTTAAACTGGCAATCCCAGCTTTTCAAATATCCAAGGAATACTACTTAACAAAGTTTCACGATTTCCTCATTGTTTCCAGTGCTTCTTCAGAGGTCTGTCACTTTAAATCACCCAGGAGAATCTTAAGTGCTTCCACAGAAGTCTTTCAGATTCTTAGCCCTGATTTCTACACACAGTAAAGTATGCAACAGAAGTTCTTAAACTTGTGATTAAAAGTTGTGACAGACACTTGGAAACAAAAGACCAACTGGATATTTATTATGCAAGAAGTTATTTACATGATGCAAATCTTGAATACAGTGAAACACATTTTTGCAAGGATTTTTCTGTCTTGAAACTTGAGAATGCTGCTAGAAGTAAAAATATTGAAGGATGTTGAAGTCTGGATGTGAGATTGTATTTAGAGAAAATAGTTGATGATAGACTGGGAGTGCAATTTGCCACAGACAGGCATGGTCTCTGTTTCTATTTGAGGAACATTGGAACCAATAAAGAGGAAGCCTTCCAAGTAAGAGAGAAAGAATGCTCTCACAAGAACTGTCTTTATGCATGGCATTTGAAATTGGGATCAGTCAATCAACTGATTTGAAGTTGGGACACTGACATTATGATGCTGTCAAGAAGCATATTCAAAATTATGGTAAGCGCATAATT
The DNA here is from genome assembly GCF_021028975.2 of Sphaerodactylus townsendi. Taxonomy (NCBI): domain Eukaryota; kingdom Metazoa; phylum Chordata; class Lepidosauria; order Squamata; family Sphaerodactylidae; genus Sphaerodactylus; species Sphaerodactylus townsendi. Next base: position 120,882,904 of record NC_059425.1, on the reverse strand, counting down.
GAGTGTGATTTAAGCAATCAGAAATGTCATATTTGCATCAAAGGAAAGGCTACTGCTCCAATGCATTCTAGCAGATATACTGCAGCTGAAACTGAAGTGCTGGAGAAGGTACACAGCGACCTTGTTGCGCCTCTGGCGCCCTCCTATGGTGGTGTCAGGTATATACTTACTGTTGTTGATAGTGCAAGCAGATATGCCTATGATGAGTGGTGGTGAATCTTTGGCACTCCAGATGTTATGGACTACAATTCCTATCAGCCCCTGCCACCATGACCTATTGGCTATGCTGTCAGGGGCTGATGGGGATTGTAGTCCATAACATCTGGAGTGCCAAAGGTTCACCACCATGGCGATGTGTATCTAACTAAATCCAAGGATGAAGTTCCACAGAAATTAAAAGTTATTTAGCTGCTGTCAAGAATAAACTTAGCAAGGCACCTTCTTTACTGACAATAGATCTGAATATTCAAGTTGTGATTTTCAGAGATATTTAGAGACTGAAGGAATAGTAAATGCCGGATCTGTGAAATACACACCCTCCCACAATGGATTGGGAGAGAGGTTCAACAGAATTATCCTTGAGACTACATGTCCTATTCCCTCTGAGAGCTCCCTGGGGAGGGACCCCCTTCCTTCCTTCCTTCTCCCTCTTTTCCCTTCCCCCTCTTCCTCTTCCCTTTTCCTTCCTCTTCTTCCTCTTTCCTCCTCTTCCTCTTCCCTCTTCCTTCTTCCTCCTTCCCTCTTTCCCTCCTTCCTTCCTTCCTTCCTTCCTTCCTTCCTTCCTTCCTTCCTTCCTTCCTTCCTTCCTTCCTTCCTTCCTTCCTTCCTTCCTTCCTTCCTTCCTTCCTTCCTTCCTTCCTTCCTTCCTTCCTCCCTCCCTCCCTCCCTCCCTCCCTCCCTCCCTCCCTCCCTCCCTCCCTCCCTCCCTCCCTCCTTTCCTTTCCTTTCCTTTCCTTTCCTTTCCTTTCCTTTCCTTTCCTTTCCTTTCCTTCCTTCCTTTACCTGGGTGTTGGTATCTGTCCTCACCAGCGGCTTCAGCCCAGGTCTCAGGGGAGTGGCTTACTCCAAACAGACGTTTTGTCCATTGGCTCATCTCCCTGGCCCCTCACTGCTCTACCGCAGGAGTGCCCCCACCCGCAGCCTCCACCTGTTTCTTTGAGCAGACATGACACCACACCACACCACCAGCATCACCATCACGAGCACGAGACAGCAGATAGGTACCAAGATGTAACCAAACGTGCAGTAATGTAGATGTGCAACGGAAAACAATGGATTTCTTATTTTATCTCCACGTTATCTCCATTTTATATCCTCCCCTGTAGTTAATAAACTCATTTATAAAAAGTAACTGAGAATCTGTCCCTTCTGTTCTACTCTGCTAATATATATACACACAAACAACATTAAAACATAACAATTTGAGTATATTTATTACATCCTAAATAGAAATGCAATATTTATCTAAGTGAGTATTCAATCAAACATGACAGACTTCCATAGGCTAAACAGACTTATGTCACACATTGTGGAGGGGGAAGGATGTTCCTGAACTGCAAGCTGGGTGGAAGCCAACTAAAGCTGGCCCCATCCCTGGGAATGCACCTGACCTCACCTCCCCCCGCTGCACCAGTGTGCATTTGGATGCCAGCGTAGCTCTTGGGTGGTGGGCACTTCTGGCTTGGTGCACTGTAGAGCTGTGTGACACTTGCATGCTGTCACCTTTGCTGTCTCTGCCAGTGTAGGTGCCCCTCATGCTGGCAGGGTGGGCAAATGTGCCAGCACAGGCCTGTACCGCTCTCAGAAGCCATTTTCCCCTGATATGGATTGGGCCCTAGGTCCTCTCAGAGCTATAGCGAGGGAGAACTGCACCTGGGTCACACGTACACCCTGAGCCCCCACCACACCCACGCACCTGTGCTTGCCTGGTGCGTCACACCCCTGGCTCCCTTGGGACTACACCACTGGGTCCTCTTGAGCTTAATGGGTCTGACACACAATCTATGTAGTCTCTGATGATGTCAGGGTTAATTAATTTTAACAAGTAACATTTATTTTTCTGCAAGAAGACAGAATACAAAGCTATGGAGGGAGACAAAGACTATATTCTGCTTTAGTATCAATACTTTGCTTAGTTGATTTCAAAAATATAGCATCTAGTGAATGTGATTTTTATTGAGCTAGTACTGTGACAGTCAGGTTTTGTCTCACTATTAAAAGGACAATGGCTTTTAATAATCGGGGCTGTAAATTAGTTCTCACTATTTGTATTTTAACTGCTAGATGAATTCATCCTCTAAAGCTTCTAAATCCCTGGTTTATCTCTTATTTTCAGTTAGGGGTTAATTCACAAAACCCCCTTCAAATATATGTGGGCACATAAGTGTTGTACAAATGCTTGCTTCAATGACATTTTTAGAAAGATATGAAGTTAAAAATAGGACACGACAGATTTCTACACCAAAGCTTCAGGATACATGTACTAGCTCACATCAAGGTTTAAAACTTTTTGGAACTTGTATTTTAATGGATTAGCGATTTCCCATGGCTTAAATAAAATCTTCTCTTTACCTCACTGCTGATTTAGTTGATGAGAAGTACAAGCTTCTGGAAGGAAGCTGACATTTTATTTAAAACTTTCCGAAAGATGTGGTTAAGTCAGCTTTCATCCTTCTCCAGTAATCTCTAAAGCTCCTGAATCTACTATAAATGCATACAAAAATGAACTAAGATGCTTGGATTCAAGAGTATATGTTAGGTTTGCTTATGTAGGGATATTTTTTCTTTGCTCTCATATCAGGAATATAATCCTGCTGGACTGGTTTTATTTGTTTAAGGCAGAGGCCATACATGCACTACTTACTCCATGGTTGATTCTCTAAGTTTGCTTCACAGTAGGGTTTCTCCATGGTTGTTGTTTTTTTTTTTGCACAGGTTACCCTCCTGTGAAGTGACCCTAGCTGAACTGATCCACCATTTTGCCTGCCTGCCCGCCTGCCTCCTTTTGCCTGTTTTCATTTGGGAAGGCTGCCTGCCATTTCCACCTTTAAATTTTTTTGTTATGCTGTCTTTGGTCTAGTGTTACTTTGCTAGTTTTCTAAACCATGTTTCCTGCTGACTGACTTTGTATGTATGTATTCACAAGAACACATAAAAGATGTTGTTATTAGGGACAAAGCAACAACCACAACCTTTTGCCTTGTTTAATTCTTCATTACCTTACAACCATATCTGTTGTGAGGAGGAAGAGGAGGGCTACTGCTGCTTAGCTGAGTTAGCAGTTTCCACATGTTTGAACCTAACAAGAGGTGATGCTGGCTAGACTCTTAAGAAATACCAATTCTCTTGTTTTGGCTTGAAATTATGTAATGGGGGGTGGGGGCAGAGTTCATCCTTTTCTTCCCACACTTTTATCACAACTTCAGATGGCCCTTTGGATCTGCTGTTTGCCCTGTTGTGGGAAACATACAGGCACCCACAGTCCTTTGAGGTGATTGGTGCTGGACAACTTCCACATGCCTTGGGTTTAGACATTTGAGAGAAGGGAAGTATCCCTTGACTTAACCCTGAATGGAGTTGCAAAGGCCCAAGTGCAAGATATGCGTAGAGTGACTCAACAACCATAACATGCTGACATTCACAAATAACATGCAAGTGTTCTGAAGAGTTGTGACTCTCCTGTCTCTCAGATTCCTTTGACTGATCCCTAACAATTTACACATCTCCTCTTTGGAAGATAAATGTGACCATGTTAGGCTTTCTGGGCCCAGAAGGTCTGACATAGTCACATTTAATTTCCAAAAGGGGAACTCCCCCAAAGTTAGGGAATTAGGAAACTGAAAGGACAAGTTAGAAGAGTTATATCTTTAAGGCCTTGGGATACTTATTTAAAACTGATGTGATGGAAAGTGAAATTTTGTTCTGGGTAGCTGGCAGATCTTCAGGAACAACTGTGTGTGTGTGGGGGGGTCTGCAGTGAAACAGCGGAATCAGTAAAACTCACTGTTCCTTCAGGCCACTGTGAAATACAATTAATGGTTGAGTGTACCATTAGTACCATTAGTATTGATATTCAATATGACATTGCCAGTACTACCTCAGTGTTCAAAATGCTATCAACCTTAAATACACAAGAGTATCCCTGTTTTCATTTGTGAGATATTGGAGGATATGGATTACTATTTCAATGAGTTTTAAAAGTATTGGAAAATGATGTGAATGAAATCTATATAATCAAATAAAATATTTATTAATTATACTTAGAAAGACCTGAATTACTTATGGGTGAGACAAAGCCTAGTGATCCATGCAGTCATCCTAAAATTTTGCAAATAAAAAATGAAGCCATCTTGCACAGTTAGGCTCAAGTCAAAAGGAGTTTAAACAATCTGACCATACACAGACATTCAGCTCTGATGGCTAAAAGACTTATTTATTTATTTATTTTATTTTATTAAACTTAGAGTAGGCCACTTCTATCCCTCAGAGGGCTCAAAGGCTAAGCCTTCCATGCCATAGCTGTTAAGCATAGAGCAGCCATTCAACAACATAAAATACTAAAATCATTAAAACCTAAGAACTAAGCAGCAGTTTACTACAGAACTATAGGTTAAGCAACCCAGTTCATAAATTAATTAAGACAGGCGCCCCGCCGAAGGCCATTAAAAGAAGAAAAAGGGGAGGGAGTAAGTAGGGCCTGGGATGGAATTTATAAGTAAGACAGGCCCAGCTTTAATAGAATGGAACGGCAGTCTCAGTTTTGATTTCAATTCCAGTGTCGATAGGGGGCTGAACTACATGCTGAATTACTGAGAGATATTTCATTAATACACACACATTTATAATTTATTTGTTTATTTGTTTGTTTACTTATATTTATACCCCACCCTCCCCAACTGGGCTCAGGGCGGAAACAACAATAAATTACAATTAAAAACAACCATAAAAATGTCAGTCAATCATTAAAAAACATGGAAGCCATTCGGACCTCCTTTGGACCAGGGATCTTCAGTAGGTTTCCCTCCAACGAGCAGAGGGGCCTAATGGGGAAATACAGAGAGAGGTGGTCCTCTAGGTATGCAGATCCAAGACTACTCACAGCCTTAAATGTCAGCACTAACATTTTGAACATGATCCAGAACTCGATTAGCAGCCAGTAGAGTTGGTACAGAACTGGAGTAATTCGGTCTCCACTTCGCACTCCTGAAAGGAGCCCAGCTGCCAGGTGTTGAACAAGCTTTAATTTCTGGATCATGGACAAAGAAATACCAGTTACAATAATCCAGCCTGGAGGTGACCATTGCATGGATTACCATGGCTAGATCGGAACTGGAGAAGTACGGAGCCAATTGCCATGCCTGATGCAGGTGGTAGAAAGCAGCCTGGGTGGTCTTGGTGACCTGGGCCTTCAGCAACAAGGCCGAGTCCAAAGTCACCCCCAGGCTTTTGACTGACAAGGCCAAATATAAAACCTCGCCATCTAGGATAGGCAGGCAAAAATCAACCAGCTTCTCCCACCGATCCACCCACAGAACCTCCATCTTCGCTGGATTCAGCTTCAGTCAGCCCATTCTCAATCAATCCGCCACAGCTTCTAAACAGAAGAGAGCCCCAGGGGCAGAGGCTGAGCGGCCCGCCATCATGAACACGAGTTGGGTGTCATCCACATATTGGTGACACTACAGCCTGGAACTCCAAACTAACCCAGCCAGGGGGCACATGTAGATGCTAAAAAGCATTGGGGAGAGGATCACCCCTTGCGACACCTCACAGATCATGGGGTGCCGTTCAGAGTGTTGGAATAAGCGACTTCTGCATGCCTGGACACTGGGGGATGCTGTGTATCTCACTCTAACTGTGATGTTGCCTGTCTTGTTTGCCCTCCTTGTCTGGGCCAGGAGACCGCCCACTAACTTCCTTTCTTCCCCATGCTAGCTTCACTTCTGCTCTAGCCTTTGAACCGAGCGCATGGTCAATGGCAGCCTGCTCAGTGGGGCCTTTCCCACTGCAGCATCCTCTCTCACCTCCACACCTGCGTTGATGGCGGCTGTTAGTTGTGCCCACTTGTTGTAGGGAAAGTAATCTCTTTAGACTAGGGTTCTTTCTATCTACCTTTTCTTGGAACAAAGTTGTGAACTGAAGATGATTGAATAAATGTAAGTTTTACCTTTTACATTTATGTCTCTGGAGAAGTTTCTATAAACTGCAGTCACATACACTACTGGGCAAATCCATGACTCTAAACGAAATCTAACATGGTAGCAGGGATTGATGGTTATTTTTGAAGCCCAGATATTTTAAAGTTGGAGCAGATTTTTTTCCTTGCATGGCTTAGCAGCCATTGCCTTGGTTCTTGTGTTTTCTTGCTCACCTGGCTCTAACAGGCCAGCGAGTAACAAAAGGTTGCATAGCCTGAAAGCTTGCTTCCCCTTTCTTGTGTGTGTGACTCATTGAGATTGCAGAGAAAGACTTTTGCATTAAAATGGCTCAGCGTAAGGCAATTCTTGAGAAGCTTACAAGCCTGAATTTTAACTCATGGCTCTACAGAATTCAATCCCAAGTAAAGGAAGAGGGCATAGGTTTCGTTTTAACTACACCAAAACCAAACAGTGGAAATGAAGAGACTAGATGGCAAAGAGCAGATGAAAAGGCCATGAATGTAATTGTTAGTACCCTCACAAACTCACAACTGGTGTATGTTAAAGGACAAGATTCTGCCAAAGACATGCTAGAAGCATTAAAAAGGGTCTTTGGAGAGCAAGACAGAAATGATTGAATAAATGTAAGTTTTACCTTTTACATTTATGTCTCTGGAGAAGTTTCTATAAACTGCAGTCACATACACTACTGGGCAAATCCATGACTCTAAACGAAATCTAACACAGAGTTCTCTCCCCCTGACATTACCTGCCATCCCCAGTCACAGAGAAACGAGGACAGCCAATTCAAGACTGTCCCACAGACTCTGATCTCAGTGAGGCGGGGGACCATAATGTCGTGATCTATTGTATCGAACACTGCAATGAGATCTAACAACACCAGCAGCGCCGAGCCGCCTTGATCTACCTGGAGCCGGAGTTTGTCCACAACGGCCAGCAAAACTGTCTCTGTCCCATGGCCAGCGCAGAAGCATTGATGACAATTTTTGTATGCACTGTGCTACAATGTATCATGTGTTCATTATGTTCCATAAAATGCATTTGTGAGCTAGTCTATGTGGGTGAAGGAACTTGCATTCTTCTCATGTTTATTCTACATTTGTGCTGCAACTTTTAAACAATGGAAATCATTTTAAAAATGTGGACTGTCAGAGGATACATGACTCCCCAATAACTATCATAAGTGCTCAAAAGCAACTTGTATTTCCAGCACAACTATTGTGAAACTTTGGAAAGATTTTTTTTTTAAATCAGTTTTCAAAATGAGTTTATTTATAGGTACAGATTATTACAAACAATTTCAAAAAGGGAAGATACAACAAAACTGAAGATATAACAACAGGTATAATGTACAGTATAAAATACTGAAAGGGAAGAAAGACAAGAAATAAATTTAAAAACCTCCACCTAAGTATCAGAGTTATAGCACAATATGAAAAATGAAAGGGACTGAATCGAACCGAAATGATAAAATATGTGACGGTCTGAATTTCATGAAAAGATTATATCTGTCTTATGTCATATAGGTGATCGGATTTGGACTAGGGAGATCCAAGTTTATATCCCCACTCAGCAAGGAAAATCACCAGGTGAATGTAGACAACTTGTTATATAACAGTCCAATTTATTTCACAGGATAGTCCTGGAAGCTGATGTGAACTAACTGGAAAAAGCTGGAAAAAATTGCTTGATAGTTAGACACCCAATAGACAGATAAATAGTTTCTCTGTGTAAATGTATATAAATATTTTTTTTTAATTGCTGGAGTACCAAGCAGGACAAACAGAGGCAAAAAGAATCTCTCAAATGTTGCTCTTAAAGTCCCGGAATTGTTACCGCGGGGTAACATATTAAAAATTAAAGCCAAAAAGCTCAAGGTGACAATGAATAAAATTAAAGAAATATTTTATTCAGACCAACAAACTGGCAAGCTAATATCAGTGGAGCCACACCAAAATGGCTGCGATCTCCTGCTTTTATAGGATAAAGGCAGGTTACATCAAAATGCCAGGAGAAGAACACACCCCAAAGTACCATCATCATCAATCAATTATTCAAGAAGGAGGAGATCTTCCCCTTACCCAAAACGTTTTAGACATTTTAATGCATTCATTGGAGGATGTCAGTATTTCACACTTCTGACGTCCTGTGAACTAGGACCTAGCACCATCTTGTCAGCATTGTTCTCAGTTGCCCCACTTATCTAAACAAAAAGCCTAAACATTTAGCTGTGTTCTAGTTTGTATCAGAAAAAGGACAGACTTATGGTGCCAGCAAGCATTACAAGGCCTAAATGAACACATAATGTAATATCTCCCAAATTCCACTGGGTAAGTTAGTACAAAGGGTATTCATCAAGGCTGTGAATCTTTGGCCAATAGAAAAAAGAAAAGCAAAGTGCATGAGGCCTGCATGATTCTTGTTCAGCAGCTTTATGGTTGCCAACACCCCATTATAAGGAAAATAATTAATGGAGGAAAGGAAATAACCTTACTTCTAGGTTACTTATAGGAATTGGTGAAAATCCTTTTGACAGGGCTATGTGCCTACAGAATCCACTGCTGGAGATGGAACTGGGTAGGAATGAGCCTCTTCACAGAACTGTCCTTGATAATAGTGCAGTAATGGCATTAGGGAAGGAGAAAGAGAGCTGCAGATACAGGAATTTCCTCTCTACCCATTGTACCCCCATTCAGCCATATATAATAGATCCATTTTGGGCACCTGTGGTTTACCTCCTGCCCTCCCCTTTGTCCTATATACTGAAGGTTAAATTTCACACATCTAATGTAGTGGACATACTGTGATAAATTATTAATCTTGGAAGGTGCCACACACTCCTGTATGATTGAGCAGTAGCAGACTGGCACAGATATCTCATTGGAACTTTGGTGGCCATTTTTTGCTGTTCTTAATGGAAGAACTCTTCTAACCGACACTGTATATATGACGACTGTCTTCTTTTCCCACTAAGGTGTTCCAGCCTTCCCATTAGGATAATTCTAGCCATCAACTTCTCTCAGGAATGTTTTTGCCCTCTATGCTGACACCCAAGCCTGCTAGAGACATGCATACAGCAGACATCAGCTCTGCTAATCTCTGTATTAACATAACATAGCCAGTGCTACATTCCTACATTGTTGGATATTGTATTTTCACTGTTGTCATAGTGATGGTAGCTTGAAAATCTCTATGACAACGTATTCACCTTCAATGAGATATGTCCTGTTTTGCTTCCAGGTTTGTGATATATGGGAACGGATGTCTTGAAGTCAGTTCCTGTGTCGTGCTTCCTTCTGGAGACAGTCAGCTTCCTCTTTTTCCAGTTTACCACACTGAGGTAAACATACTTTGCCTGGATTAAGGAGCTGCTCATGTAATAGCTACTACTAATAAAATGAAACTATTTTTATTCTATTGAAGTAAAAGCTACAGCACAACATGAAACTGTGAATCATCTTTAAAAAGAGGAACAAAATTTCAAAAACATTGATACTGTGATCTATAAAAACATGTGAAATATGGTGGTTGTTGATTTCTATTGTGGAGACATGCCCTCCACCGTAGAATGTATCCCAGTGATCCAGCCATTTGGACTGCCCTCTGTCCATGAGCTGGGATTTGACTGTAATCCCATAGCTGGAAAGTGCAGAAACTACAGGAGATGAGTCATCTCTGACCCAAGCACAGAGTACTCCAGAGTTTACTTATGCAAATAGTTCTGGCTAAGTAAGGTTTATCAGCTCACACCTTATTGGAATATCACACTGAAAGGGAAAGACAGTGGGACAGCCAAATGGCTAGATCAGGGGTAGGGAACCTGCGGCTCTCCAGATGTTCAGGAACTACAATTCCCATCAGCCTCTGTCAGCATGGCCAATTGGCCATGCTGGTAGGGGCTGATGGGAATTGTAGTTCCTGAACATCTGGAGAGCCGCAGGTTCCCTACCCCTGGGCTAGATAGTAACTTCTTCCTCATGTGTTGGAAAAATCAGGACTGACCACAAGGGAGAAGGACTCCTAAGAAAAGATTATAAATTCTCAAGACACAAGGAAGAAGCTATTTTGCTTCTATTACGTTCTCATCTCTTGGATAGGCACAATCCGTAAAGGACTAGACCTTTATGTAAGGATTCCACTTATCATAGGAACAATTGGTAAAGTTGCAGCTCTGAGAATTTAGTTAATGATGGATGCTGCAACTTCAAGATTTACTAGCCTATCCTGGCAATAATCTCATTAGGATAAATATACAGTTTAGAGTAAGAGATCTGTGTGTTTTCACCATTTCTTTTCATCTTCACTTAATCAGACAGCAGGTACTCTTTTAATTTAGTAAACTTCCTTATATTTTGAATGCTCAAAGCCTGATCTCTGTAAAGATTCCACGCAAATACTGTCTTGCTTTCCAAAGAATGGCAAAGGGGAAGCTCACTGTCACTAAAGCATGAAAGTTCAGAAGTGTGATAGATCATCTCTGAGCTATCTGGTATGAGCAAAGCAGGACACATGGCACTAAACAGAAACTCTGCACAGATACAGAGGGCTACATGGGTAAATCTGTCTAGCAGGAAACACTCTTCCAGGTTTGTTGGTAACAGTGTATACAACCCAGATTTCTTTTAATACTCTTCTGGGAATAAGGGAAAGGAGGGGTATTGCAAGTAGAAGTTGGGGGTAGCCACGAGGCTTTTCAGATTTCCTAATTTATTGTTCTTTTCTATAAGAACCTGCACAGCACCTTTCCCTTGGTTTCTTGTTTTTGCAGATGTTCAGCAGATGAAACGTAGTTTATAGAAACAGCTGACATTAATGCCAGGAGCGTAGAAGTAACTGATGCTGAGGTGCACAGAAGGTGATAATAAAAGCACTAGCTTAATATGAACATGCAACATTTTTTTCTAAATGGCAGCAACACAGGGTGACATAGCAGAGAACAGATGCATTGAAAGCAGGAAGCAGGAAGAAAGCCAGTCAAGCGCCACATGGGAAACCAGCCCCTCACCAGCAACAGCCTAAATCACATCTAGGTTTATGCTAATCCAATCTGTTTTTTTTTAATGTCAGTCCCAGTATTAATCTTTTCTAATGCCAACAATTAGTCTTCATGGCAGAGATTTCCTTGTAGACACACTCTATGTTATAGCGCCGCAGATCCGTTAGTGAGAGCAGGGAAACCAAGACGTTTTCCCTCACTTCAGGGTTTCTGCTCCTTCTGGTCTCTCCCCACCACCGCCACACTCCTCGCTCTGTGCTCTGTGAGGGAAGGATAAAGAGAGAACAGAGAGAGACAGAGAGACTAGGGTAAGGCAACAGCAGCAGCAACGGCAGCATGGGAACAGCCGAGCAGAGCCACTGCGCTCCAGCACCAGCAGAGCATGTCTGGCAGCCAATTTCTCTGCTGTTGTGAATGGAGAGAAGGATCCCATTGGGCAGCTCACCAGTGCTCCTCCAAGGCAAGCAGCTCACCAGCGCTCCTCCAAGGCAAGTTGAATCTTCTTCTTTTGTTTCAAAAACACAGCAATATTGATACAATAATATCGATATAACAGCAATTTAATATAACAGCAATAGTGATAGCAATTTAAAGGGCTTCAACAAATCTAGCAACCTTACAATTACTGGGAGTGACCTGGAAGTGAGGGTAGGATGCCATGCAAGCAGAAAGTGTGGTGCCTCCTTGTGTGTAAGCAGACAAACATGAGACCCCACTACAACCCCACTATGCAGCGAAGAGCTCTGAGGAAAGAACTCCATGCATAATGGACCTCTGTGTCATTAGTTTTGGCTCCTATGGACTTAACCTTACAAAATTAATATATGAACCTACAGTAATGGTGGTTTCATATCACAGTAGTGGGTCAAATCCTGTGGTACTTTTGTGGAACACTATCTAAAGTGTAACAACACAAAGGGAGTTTTATTTCAGTTACAGCCAAGCTAATCATTCAAAATTCCTCATGGTTATACATGCAATAGGAAGTCATAATGTCTATAATAACTTTAATCTTGCTTCAGTGAATACTAAGACTGTAAAAATATGTGTAATTATTTAATGTGTATGAAATCATTCCATTTGATTAAATCAGGCTTGGATTTTGTGTGGTTGGTTGCATTATCTGCACTGGAAAAGTAATGACAGTCATAAGCGATAAATGGAATTGTGTCAAATATGAGCTCCTTCTGCAAAAGACACATTTGGCTTGGATGCTGTGGTGGTAACTGCTGGCCGGTGGCATAAAGTCTTTTCCATGGCTCATCTGAGTGACATATCAATCAGAAGCTGCAGCCAAGGGGTTTTCTTTTTCATTTCCCTGATGGATTCCTATGAATTCCAAAGAATGTAACATTAACAGTAAAAGGAAAACAAAGTCACAGAATGATGCTACAAAATGTTTAGCTCAGTACTTTAAAGGTATGGTATTTATTACCATAAATAATTGCTATGTTAATTTCAAAAGCTACCAACGGAGTCTACCTACATACAAAGTGGGTGTTCTGCGTACCCAGTGGATCTCTTAAGGGTATAAAAAAACAGGAGAAAGAAAAAGGGTAAAGTAGTCTAATGAGGGCTGACATGCTCCAGGAGGTGTAGAATGTGGAGAGAGGTGGAGAGTTGATTCAAGGAAAGAACAGAGGGAGATGGGGAAATCTGCCTGCACTAAATCCCAGAAAACTGATAGAATCCCAGTGAGAAGATTTGGATGTTTGAGGGAGAAAATGTCCACCTCCTCGCAATTTCATGCAGGTCCTAGCTTGTTTTCTCTAATAGCAATCTTCAAGAATAAGCTCTTATCAAGAAGGCAATGAAACACACCTACTGCCGAGGGCAAGGTTTCTGCATTTATGTGGAACTTGTTCATAGCTCTTGGAAAGCAGAGAGTGGCTGAGAGTTTTACAGAAGTAATTTGTTTGTTTGTTTGTTTATTTATTAAACTTATAGGCCGCCTCTTCCCCGAAGGTCTTGAGGCGGCTCACAAAATGGCTGTTCTCTGAGAAAGCAAATCAAAACAACATAAAATTTAAACCTATTAAACCCATTAAAAGCTTAAGCAGCAGTTGCTTAAAGAAAAGTTGCTTAAAGCAGTTGCTTAAAGCAGTTGCTTAAAGAAAACAAAAGGAGGTGAAGGAAGTTATGTCCTCAAACATGCCAAAGGATATTTCTAGCATAGGGTTAGACTTACCTTAAAGGAACAGTCTTTTTACATAAATGTGAGAGAGCCTGACAGGCAGCAGAGGCCTTGCCTTGCCATTAGGGATAATGCAGCAGCTATCTCATTTTAGGGTACCATAAAGAGCAGGAATTGTCTGCTGTTTAATATCTCATTATATTTTTACTGCTAAGGAATTACAGTATTTTGATTTTGCGCCTCAGGCACCAAAATGCCTTTGTCTGCCCTGCTGTGCAAATCCCAAGGGAAAATCAAAAGTTTTAAAAAGGGAGAAAATCAATTTAGAACTGATAGGATATTCTAAGGATTACAGGTACAAAAATAAATTTATGGCACTCTAGCACTTGACAAAGCATTCTTGCTGCATCACTTTTATACTAGAGGCTTATGTACTTGTCTAGTCTTTGGTCTACCCTGTGGTCTATATGGCCCTAATTTTTTTAATGTGCGAAGAACTACTGGAGGCCCTCTTGTTTCTCTTTTAGTACTTGTTTTTTGTAGGTCTGCCTTCTGAATGTCCATGTTCTGCCTTTGTGCATTGGTTGAAGTGGCTTGAGAGACTATGTTCCTGGACAGCCATAGAGTAACAACAATAGCTTGGGAAGCAAAGGGGCAGGAGTAGCTGCTCTGATTCCAGCACCAGCTGGGAAATGGCAGGGTAGCAAGCCTGATAAAAATAAAATAAATGCAAAGCATGTGGGTGTCTGGGTTTCTTTGAGGGGAGTGGGAGGCATGCCACCCAGGGAATTTTGAAACATGCACAGGAAGCATGAGAGTATCTGGGTTCCTTTGGTGTGTGTGTGTGTGTGGGGGGGGATGCAAGCCACCCCTTAGCTTTTCCATAGCAGATGGTCTTTTTAGGTCTCAAAAATCATGGCATCTATTTTCACAGCTGGTTCTTTTGGGAGGTTTTATGGGCTATTTGTTGGGAATATGGGAAGCATGATTCATGATGCACATTGACTTACCCTCAATTTCAGTGTTTGGAGTTCCAGTCTTGTTGCCTCTCAAGTGATGGCTTATGTTTATTTTATACAACAGGAGGTGGATAGCAAGGTTGCACGAGATAATTGAATGGATTGGATGGAGGCCACAAATCATCACAAAATGAGGAGCAGGGTGGTAAGAACTTTTTCCATGGAAGCATGTTCATGGTGAGAATCAATGTATAGACAGTAGTCAGCATCTTCAACAATATGAGCAAAACTCTGTGGGTTTTTTTTGCTGATCTGCTTATTGAAGCTGTAGTAAAAAGTGAGGTATACAAATTAAATTTAACATAAAATAACAACAACAACAACAACAACAACAATATTATCCCAGGAAATTCCTCAAATAATTTCCCTGCCTTCCAGTAGGGCCGGGGACTACCAGAAGGTTAATTCCGAAAGACTGCAATGTCCTCTGGGGCTGATATGGGGAGTGGTGGTCTCAAAGAAAGACAGGAAACAACATAGCAAAGGAAGGCATGTGGACAAAAAATGGGGAATGTGATTCTAAGTCTCTGAGATTGACAGCATGGAATATCTGGGGTAAGTGAAGCATGTAGAAAAGACCAATGTCTGAACAATTGTATTAATCTAAGGGACAGCCTTGGTAAGGAATTGTTTAGTACCAGACTGCTAGACTCTTGTTCACTGCTTATGCCACTCTGTTGCATCAAAACATATCTTGAGGGCACATACAAACATCAGCTTCTACACTATTAAGTAAAGGTACTGCTGCAAAAGTGTCTCAGCGGGAAGCAAGTATTTTGTTTACTTAGACATATGAACAGTCAGCAGCAAAGGTCACCTTTATACCTTGCTACACGTTCTGACTCCATAGTCTGTGTGGGCTGAAAATCTAAATAGTTCTGCAGCCGTCTTTTTTTTCTGAGTTTGTACATTAACCATTTACCTGGCTTATTTGCCCACTCAAATTCTCTTTGCTTGAGATATCTCAATTTTTGATCTATCTCTTTCATATAAATTCCCTTTATACGTGCCTTTGTCCTTTCTATACTTTTACTAAAAAAATTTATTGCCTGGTCTTTTTAAAAATTCTTGTTCCATTGTTTTCTAAATCGTCAGATAATTGTTTCACCATTGCTTGTTTTTTATATTAAATTCTGTTGGACAGTCAAGCCCCTTGCGAACGCTTTACTACCATATATACTCGTGTATAAGTCGACCCGCATATAAGTCGAGGCACCTTATTGACTCGCGTATAAGTTGAGGGTGGGAAATGCAGCAGCTACTGATAAATTTCAAAAATAAAAATAGATACCAATAAAATTACATTAATTGAGGCATCAGTAGGTTAAATGTTTTTGAATATTTATTTCAAAGAAAAACAGTAAACTAGCTCTGTAAGTGGAAAAGAGGGTCAACAAAAATAATATGGTCTCAACAATAACTTTAAAAGTACAAAAACCTTAGCTCAATCAGCAACCAAGCTAAAACTCAAGAGTTAAAATCCTTCAAAACTGGATTTTTGGTCAGGGGAGGAATGTTTATGTTAGCATTACCAACATTTCAGAGTATCTTTAGGAGACTTTCCTGGTGATACCACCCAGGTTTGGTGAAGTTTGGTTCAGGGGGTCCAAAGTTATGGACCCTCAAAAGGGTAGCCCCATCTACTATTAGCTTCCATTGGAAACAATGGGGGATGGGAGCACCCACTTTGGGGATCCATAACTTTGGACCCCCTGAGCCAAACATCACCAAACCTGGCTGGAATCAGCAAGAGATTATCCAGGTTTGGTGAAGTTTGGTTCAAGGGGTGGTATCATCAGGATGATAATGGGTGGTATCATCAGGAGAGTGGTATCATCAGGTCTGGGTGGTACCGTGTTTCCCCGAAAATAAGACAGTGCCTTATATTAATTTTTGCTCCCAAAGATGCACTATGTCTTATTTTCAGGGGATGTCTTATTTTTCTGTGTTCTGTTCGTTGGGCATGCTTCCAAACAAAAACTTTGCTATGTCTTACTTTCGGGGGATGCCTTATATCAGCAAAACCTCTACTACGTCTTATTTTCAGGGGATGTCTTATATTCGGGGAAACAGGGTATCATCAGGAGAGTCTCTTGAAAAATCCCTGAAATTTTGATGCTGCTAGCCAAAAAATTGCGCCTCCTGATGGCCGACAAAGTAAAAACCCTAATATATTTTTTTTAATACATCTCACTCGCGTATAAGTCGAGGGGGGCTTTTTCAGCACAAAATATGTGCTGAAAAATTTGACTTATATGCGAGTATATATGGTAGTGTCCCATATTATTGTTGGGACCTCAACTGAAAAATCATTTATTTTTAAAAATTCTCCATTTCTTTAGAGATTCTTAATTTGACTTCCTCTTTTAGAAGTATTCTGTCATTGACCCATTTCTTTGTATTTCCCTTTTTTAGATTCACCTGCCATTGTATCGGATTGTGGTCAGCTAAGATCTTAGGTAAGTGTTTAATGTTTTGTGTCAATTCAATAAACGCTTTTGTAGTCCAAATCATGTCAATTCTTGTTTGGGACTTATGCCTGTTTGAATAATAGGTATACTCCTTTGCAGTTCCCTGAGTCTCATTCCATACATCCTGGAAACAGAGCACAGTGAGGCAGTGCAGGTGACAAAACACACTGTCAACATCACGGATTAGAAATCCCTCAGCAGGATGTGTCACATGAAGATGTGCAAAAACATCCGGAAACAAAACAAGAAGCATGCCCTGAATAGCCACAGACCGGGCCTCAGACAGGTTGCCCAGCTGAGTCAGGAAAGAAGGGAGCCATCTGTTCAGGGTAAGTGTTAAATTTGAACATTATTCGAGTGACAAAATTCTGACGAAGATGTGCCACTGGAGATTTATGTTGTCATCCTTCATTTTCCATGACACATGCCAGAGAAGGAAGGGCACTGTGAACAAAAGGCAGAAAGTGCATTTAGGGAACATGTGTTCTGGACAAAAACCAGGACACTTGAGCAGTCCCTGGGGCCTCTGGCCCAAGAACACAGAGAAACTTCATAGATGGTCTCAAAGCCACTTGTATACATATCATATAATGTATCATCTACTGAATCAAATTGGTACATCACACTTTCTCAGTCACATTCAGTAAAACGGAGTATCTGTGCGTATATGTGTGCTGAACTTTGCTCTGTTGACAAGGGGTCACTGTTAGCCTTTTGTTAGAGCCCTGAACATTCTGTTCTCTTTTCCTGACCAAGGACTCCAAAATAAATCATGCTAGTCAATTAGTGTCACATCCTGAGTGTTCAGATGTCAAGATACTGAGACAATATACTTCTGTTGACATAGATGGATACAATGTTGAGAACTGACGTACTAGGATCAGGGAGTCTCTCCCCTTGACCTTGCTTTTCAACCCCTGCAGGACTTGAAAAGCAAGGGTCGGGGAAGAGACATCCCAGTCTTGCATGTGGGGCTAAGCTAGTGCAGCCCCACATGCAAGATTGCTCCTCCATCATTGCTTTCCAATAACAAAAAATTTTAGGGTTTGGGTTTTTTAACCCAAATAATTTCAGTAATAGCTGAATAAAGCTGATGGATATCTGTTTTGTTCGGCTTTGCTAAAAAAAATTCTGGGTTAAAAAATCTGAACCCAAAATTTACCGATATTATGTATAAGTGATCAAGCCTACTACTAACACAAGAAACTCAGTGGCAAAGACACTGGTGGGGAGGGGTCATCTTTCCTGCCTCTCAGTAAGAATGGAGCACATGGTGATTGGCTAGGAGTGCATTGTTGCCATGCATTCAATTCTTACTGAATTACATTTTAGGATAGGATGTTTTGGAAGTCTTTAATTCATAGGGTCACCATAAATTGGAGCCACTTAACAGACGCTCACACAATAACCCAAGGGGTGTTGAATAGATTTTAAAACAGAATAGTCTCTTTTTTTTACAATTAGATACTCTCATGCTTAGGTGTCAGATTTTGGTGTTAAATTTTGTCTTTTACCGTTATATGTGGGATAATGAATGGTTTCCAGCTTGCTTTGAAAATCCACATTTTATTTTATCATAATAGTGACCTCTAGTGTATAGTTTGCAGTATGTATGCTATGTCATTTCATTGTCTGAAATAAAGGGAATTTTTACTGACTCTTGGGGAAGCGGAAGTTCAACAAAATGGATTAATCTTGCATTTTGAATTTCAACAAGTATAACTAGAACAAAAATATCCCCTCCAGATGTTTTCTGTTTACATTATAACAGGGCAGAGATGTTGATGTTATTTCACATTCAAGAAATTGGACAAGAATCCATCAGCAATTTCCGTGTTATTACTTCATATTTTTGGTACCTGATTCTTTGGAGTGTCTTGAACACAGCAGTCTCCATCATGTCAGAAGGATGGTCAAATGGACTTTTGCATAAATACATCTCATGAAACACCCTGTATTTCTTCCCTGGCAGTCTTCAGCCTTTTACACTTCTTGGTTCTTTGCATCATATATACACAGAAGGGGGAAAAATATAACAGCTTGCAGGCACAGCTGAAAGTTAGCCAGCCAGAAACCTCAAATGAAGGACTATACTGCTGGCTCGCTGTTTTTCTTAAGCAACCTGGACTCAGCCAAAAAAATCCAACTGCTCCTTTCCCCAAACAAGCATATTGAGGAGCTAGAAAAAGTTTAGTTCTGCAAGCAGGACCAGAACCACATAAAATGTTTGCAAAGATCATCCGATACAGCTGACTAAATACAAAAGATACCAACAGAATAAAATGCTGCTTGGTAAGGTAAATCTAGTCATGAAGTTCCCAACAATTAGTCAGAATTATAGGGAGAGTAAAGACTTACCACTGAAGAACTTTTGCACACATGCCTACAAAGCAGGGGTATTCAGGCAGCTGGCTCACTGAAAATTAGCTATATGTACACAGAAACTTATTCTGCATTCTGGACCATAGCAAACCTTTCAGGAGAGGTGACATTTGATGCTATTGTAAACTGGATGAAGGCTAGTTTGAGCCACCAAGAAATTATGAAATCTGGTGACATCAGTCAAGACTGATGTCATCTAAGTATAGTATTATATATTATAGCATAGTATACTATAGGTGATATACAAGTGTGACCGTTGGGGGGAAAATGGCAGTTGACCAAAAGAACTGGACACCTTGGGGTGGGGAGTGAATTGCATGCTATGAGGAATTTTCCATGCAAGCTGGAAATAAGAGAAATCTGTTGACAAAGAATATTAAGGGCAATAAAGGCAAGAAGATAAGCTCTTTCTTACTGTTTCAGTCCAAATGGGAGTCATGTTAGTTCTGGCATGGTGTAGTGGTTAAGAGTGGCAGACTCTAATCTGGAGAAGCATTCCTTCACATGAGCAGTGGACTCTAATATGGTGAACTGGGTTTGTTTCTAAACTCCTCCACACGAAGGCTGCTGGATAACCTTGGGCTATCCACAGTTATCTCAGAACTCTCTCAGTCCTACCTATCTCACAAGGTGTTTGTTGTGGAGATGGAAATGGATGAACTGCAGCAATAATAAATGTTGTAAAATTGATATATAAGAAGAAAGATTCATCAGGACTACATTCACACAATTATTGCTGTATTACCCTGGTCTTGCAGTTCTGCAGGGTCTGTATAACTGAGATGTTCCACCAGGCCTATGGCTGAGGTCAGTGACGGTTGTCATCTAGCTGGTTGTCATTAACAGCAATAAAGGTTGTAATTAACAGCAACCTTTGGATGCCCTGTATTGGATTGGAATTCTGAATCAAAGGAAAGGGAAAATGTTTTCTTTTGCACCATTTTCTTCTTTTTCATGCACTATTTTACTGATGTATATGCTCTCCTGAAATTGTGTTTCCTTCTTGGGGAAGGAAACCTGGGGATTTTTATTCATTAGTCCCACTCTAACTCACTAAAGTAAATGTTTAACTGAATCAGCTTAAGGAACTGAGGTGGTCCCGCCCCTTTTCTCTGTTGTGTTTGATCTCAGAGGTTTTCATGCCAGAGGTTCAATCATAAAACACTACAATTTTTATTAAAGCCTTCAGGGGAATAGGATGTGGGAGGGGAGACATTTGCTGAGAAGGAAAGAAGCAGACTTATATACAAATATTAAGATGTTCTAAAGAGTACAGCTCTTGGGTACGATTTCAGTTTGTTACAGATGTCTACATTCTTTAAAATAAAATAAGACTTACTGGTTGTTATACAGAATTGACTCAGACTTGCACTCAGAGGTTCATGTGTAAACTCTGGTGCCCAAAATCTAGAAGGAATGGAGTATTCACCCAACTCCCTTTCCCCCCTTCAGACTTTACCAGATGGTAGGATAACTTCAGAACTTCTGAAGTAAATCCACCTCTCAACTAGGGAAGGGAATTCTTCTCCCACACAAAGTTTAAATTCCCCTTCTGGTTAGAGATGGTCCCTCTCTGACACCATCTCTCTTACTCAGCCAACTCCCTCTGATCTACGCATACAGTTCAGGAGATTGACTAGTTCTGTTTTTTAAGAACTTGAGCTAGGAGTTCTTCTTCTCCTAGAATTTTTATTCCCCTCCTTTTCCTCAAATACTCTTTCCCTGCCAGCACCACAGGTCTATAACAGACACTAAACATGCAACCCTCCGGTTCCAAAAGTTCCGACCAACAATCCTGTCAGCAGCTCTGACTGAGTTACAAACACCACCCACTCCCAGCATGTCACTCTCACAAACAGGCTTTGTAAGGAATTAACTCTTCACAGTCAGGTTTTTCTGCCTCTGCATGCTCCCAGCTTTGAAATACAATTATACAGAATGAAGTTTTGTACACCATTTTCCTTTGGTCTGTCACAGCAACTAACTATAGTATAGGCAGGATCAGTCCAGGGAGAGCAAAATATGTGGTGACCTAGGAAATAACAGTATAATAGGGTCCAGCAAGGAATAAGGAAAAATAATGGGGAGGGGAAAGAAGAAAGGAAAGGGGGAAGAGACAGAGGGGTAGACCAGCAGATGTAATCTGTCACATATTAGGTATATAAGTAGGAAGTCTTTCTTATTGCAGCACCTTTGCTGACTATCTGAATGTTTGGACATCACAGCCAGTAGTATTAGATCCACCAGTAAGCTCTTTTATCAACATAAAAGACCACACTAGTTTCGGAAAACATAGTTCCATCTCCTTCCCTTAACTGTAGACTGAGATGGTGGGATTCTTGGTTGTGCTATTCAAGACTGAAGGTGAAAGGGCCTTATTTTACAATGCTCCCTAGATAAAAAGATATATCTCTGTATGTAGTGAAATAGTACAGCACATCACAACCAAGGCTACATGAAACTTTATTTGTTTCCCAACTCACTAAATGGAAGCCTTTAAAAAAATATCCCCCCAGCTGCAATCAGATGCTTCATTTTGCGCAATGAATAAACACCTGTCTTCTCCCACTTCATATGGCACACAAAAAAGCTACTTTTTAAGAAGCATGCATAGTTAGTAAGCTGCATAGTATTTCACACTGTTGTTTTTGGGCTTGGTGTAGATAAAATTCACCTCTGATACCATAAACTTCCTAAACTTAAGCAATAGCTATTATAGCTTTAAAATTGTTGTCAAATAGCTTTAAGACTGCATTCTACAGCTAAGAGATTTTGCAAAAGAGAAGCCATAGGTGGCAATCTTGTGCCCTATATACATGCTTAAGTGCACCTCCTCACCTCCCCTAATTCTGACAGCTGAAATCGAAAGAAAATGCTTTTATGCTCAGCTTCCAGCCTCCATTTCCATGGAAACAGAGAACTGGATTGTCCATTCACTCACATGGGTGTAAATGAATAGCATTTCCATCATAGTAGTAGATGGATGTGGATTTGTGAAAGACTAAAGCATAAAGGGAAATATGCGTTTACATGGGTTTTAACAGTGAGTACACACATCTCATACAGCTGCAGTATTCTAACATTTGGCACCAGGTGGGCAGAGACAAAAGATGTGTTGTGGTCTTGTATTGGTAATTTATAATGACTGTATAGAAGGTTAAAATACATCTCCAAATATAGCAATTGATGTGCTTTTTGATTAAAGTGTTGGGCCAGAGCCTCCCCCACATCATCTGTAAAAGCGATAGGGCTTGGGACAGGAAAAATTTGCCCAGTGCAAAGATTTATTTGAAAACAAAGTGAAAACTCCCTGATGAGCATGCCCATTGCTGCTGCAAGACTCCTAGCTCTCTTTCAGATATTGAAATTGAGTCTTCTTACAAATGGAGTCAGTCATTGCTACACTGCTGTACACTGAGAAGTGATTTGTTGTCTCCAAGGACACCATGGTTTCTATTATGAGCAAAAACACATGTCAAGTCACTGTTAAGGTTGCCAGATATTGTTTTAAAAAATGCTTCCTCCTTCCAGTCAACAGTGTGAAACTCATTGTTTGCACTGGGAGAAGAACCCAGTCTGAGTGCAAAGTGATGGGATCAGTGGTTGCAGCTTCACGCTTTATTTATTTATTTATTTATTTATTTATTGTTTGTTTGTTTGTTTGTTTGTTTGTTTGTTTGTTTCAATTTCTATACCGCCCGTAGTGCTGCGTCCTCCAGGCCCAAGCAGTGTGCTTTGCTGTTTGGTATTGGTAAGGTTGCCAGTTTTGACCCAGACAATCCAGTATGTTCACTGACCATTTGGGGGAAAAAACGTGGAAAAATATAGAACATTTCAATGTCTGGCAATTTTTACATTTTTTTTCCTGGACAGTCAGTGAAAATACTGGACTGTCTGGGTCAAAACTGGACACCTGGCAACCTCAGCTACAGTTTTTTTAAAGATGAAAGGGTTCAACTGTGCTTGTCCAGGTATATCTTTTGTTTCCAAAGCACTCACCTCTCTTTATAACTGCTGCTATTTTGAAGACTGATGCCCTTTTCAGATAACCATTCTAAATCAATTATCATCCATTGTTAGCCTGAATCGAAGTAAAGTGATCCATGCATGGATAGGCATTTCATACAGCTTGTTGCAATCCATCTGTGAGTCCTCTGAAGTTCTCTGGCCATTCCAAACAGTGGCACTATTTCTCCTCCCCTGCCACCTTTTCCCCTTTTCAGCTACAGTTACAGGCATATCAGTGGTGCTGCAAAAGCGCAAATCTTAAAACATTTTTTAAAAAGCATTCTAGATAATTCATCCAGCACACTGGAGTGATTCAGCATTGCAAGGAAAATCTGAAAATGGGAGGAAGCAGTTTTCATAAAAATGGCTGAGCCCTGGGATTCCAATGGTATGCAAGTGGCTTTTTCTGAAAAGGTTAAAAAAATCTATTAGCAGCTGAGAGCCAAAATGGTTGTGTCTGAAATGACACACACACAAAAATCTGTTCGCAACCAGCTGTCCAGCAAATTATGAGGGCAATTTGAAAGGAGCCTAACACCCTCATGCAAAGGAGTGGGGGACAAATCCGCTGCTGGAGGTAGTGAAAGTCTGTGCTGGCAGTTTTGCCCTCCCTGGAGCACTTGGCCCAGTTGATGGGTGGATCCACTGGTGAGCAGCTGCCACAGGCCTTCATGGCAGTTGAATGGGGAACAGAGAGAGGTGTCACTGTTCTTGAACACCCACTACTGCTGCTGGATTAGTGGGGGTGGTCTGAAAGTGTGACTGGGGCAGGAGCCGAAGCTTGTTGGCTTCCACCTGGCCATTGCCTCTGCTATGCCGGCGCCTGGGGCTTTGGACTTACACCACATTTTGGGTGGTGTAAGTTCATGGAGAAGAAGAAGAGTTGGATTTATATCCCCCCTTTCTCTCCTGTAGGAGACTCAAAGGGGCTTACAAACTCCTTTTCCTTCCCCCCTCACAACAAACACCCTGTGAGGTAGGTGGGGCTGGGAGAGCTCCGAAAAGTTGTGACTAGCCCAAGGTCACCCAGCTGGCATGTGTGGGAGTGCACAGGCTAATTGAATTCCCCAGATAAGCCTCTACAGCTCAGGCGGCAGAGCAGGGAATCAAACCCGGTTACTCCAGATTACATAAGAGCCTGCTGGATCAGACCAGAGTCCATCTAGTCAGAGGAGTACTGGGGCCAAATGGTGTCTGGGGACAAAAACCCCTCCGGGCGCCTCCCGCATGCAGAGCCCCACTTACTCATGAAGAAGCATGGCTTGCTTGCGAGTAATCTCCATTTACTTGTGTGTTGGGCTCCAGCCTCTCTTCGCTGTCTAGAAGCCGAGCGCGAGGGAAACTCGTTCCTGGCTTGTAGGCAGGGAAAAGGGGCTGCCCATCTCCCCTGTGCTGCTTACAAATCCGGGCATGAGGGAAACTTGCACCCGGCTTGTAGGCAGGGAAGAGGGCTGTCCATTTGGTCACATGTGGGGGCCATCCGGCACCCTCCACATGACAAAAAGGTATGCGCCCAGGGACATGGGGCACCCTATGTCCTTAGGGCCGTACGCCGCTGCATCTAGTCTAGCACTCTGCTACCTGGAGTGGCCTTTGGGAGCTCACATGCAGGATGTGAAAGCAATGGTCTTCTGCTGCTGTTGCTCCCAAGCAACTGGTCTGCTAAGGCATTTGCAATCTTAGATCAAGGAGGCTCAAGATTGGTAGCCATAAATTGACTTCTCCTCCATAAATCCTTTCAAGCCCCTTTTAAAGCTATCCAGGTTAGTGGTCATCACCACCTCCTGTGGCACCATATTCCAAACACCAATCATGTGTTGCGTGAAGAAATGTTTCCTTCTATTAGTCCTAATTCTTCCACCCAGCATTTTCAATGTTTCCCCCCTACTCATAACCACTATGCCATTGCTGCTTCTCAATGGGAATTTTTGATGGCATGGAAGCATTTTGTTGTTGTTCTTTGCCTTCCTGTGCTGCTGGAAAGTGCCCTTGGAAATGGTGGGATGGAGAAGCTGCAGCTCTGCATCTGGGTGCCCAGCCCTTTGGATGGGGTATTTGTCAAGACAGCTTTAGTTAATTTAGGGCATATGCAGTACAGTAATCAGCAGTTTGCTTGAACTGCAGCCATAAAGCAACATTACTGCAGTATAAAACACAGGGAGCAAAAGCCTGCCAGGGATTTTAGGGTTTGGGTCATCTTGTAGCTCTTGGGAGATAAATTAGTTTAACCATATTTTTAAGTGTCTTTAGTACTGTTTTTATTTGCACCAAAGCAGATAAAAAATTCGAGGGTCTTTAGAGTCTGGAGATCAGTTGCAATCCTTACTGTCAACCTCCATCCTTTATCCATGACCTTAAAGCTGGGTTGGGAAAGTATCTTGGGGTTGCCATGTTTTCCAGATCTGGCACCTTCATTTCACTTCCAGCCATACTTTATTTTTGTGTGTGATTTAGTCATTAGTGCCACATGGATATCAGCTACCTCTGAGAGGAGCATGTGACCTCAAAGTTTGCCAGACTGAAACTTGAAAAATGCGGAAAATCTTATACATGGATATCTGAAACTTTTCTGGAATAATGGAGGTTGGCTTTAAAATAAGAGACGGTGAAATAATGAACACCCAACTACCCTAACCTGGAGAGGAAGCCTCAAAAGAAAGATTTACTTGAAAGACTCCAAGAGAAGCTGGTTTTCTGTGAGGGATTCCAAATGTGATTATGTGTGTCCATGTGAGTGTGCTGAAGAGAGCAGGTTTGCAGAGGAGACAGAAGAGACTTTGTGCACACTGTTGGCTCTGACACAGTTCAGCCTATTCACTCGCTTTCTCTTTCACTCCTGCCTTCACAGGAATATGCAGTGCCTCCTCATCCCTGCCATCCTTATCATTTTCTATACTCACCAGGTAAGTTTTCTGGAGAGATTTCCTAGGCAGGATAAAGGCTGAAGCTTTTGTTTCTGCTCAATGAGTGACATTTTCTCAAAGAATAGGATTATGGGAGAAGCTGTACTTCAGTGTTTGCAGTTTCTCTTGATCGAATATATTATGAAGTGCAGCATTTTATACATTCTTAGAAACCTTTTCTGGAATGAGGTTTGAATGATTTCTATGGAAATATTTTAGAAAAGCACAGAACAAATTCTTCTCTCCTACAACACAAACAAACTTTCTGTTACTTGGTTTCTTGCTCTGGTGCAATAGTGCAACTTATTGGGTACTAGAAAACTGCTTTCAATTGTGTTTATGAAATCTACTCTGACAATCAGAATGCCCCCCGTATGATAATGAGCTTATTAACACGTAATATATATTTTTCTCTTTTTAGAATCAGTCTCCATTTTTGTTCTTTATATTTATAAAGCTTTTAAGGAATATTAAATGTTGCATTAACAATGCTTTTCTAATAGAAACAACAACAGTCTGTGTAGCTATTAATTTACTTTACAGAACTATTTTACTTAATATACCACTTGTCTGACACGATTACTAGACAATGGCTCTGTTTTTAATTCTGCACAGTGTAATGGAAGGATTGTGTCATGTGGATGAATAAAGAAATTAGGATAACAGAAATTATTTTAAAATTGGGTTGCAAACAGATACTTTTAATAATTTTCTGCTGTGAAATGATGGCTCTCTGAATATTTCTGAAGAAAACTAAGCAGGTCATACAACTATGAACTAAGAAATATTTTCATATATTTTGTATTCTTGCTATAAGCTTTAGTACCTAATTCTTTGTTTAGTAAGCTTTTCACTGGGTACATTTCAGAGAGCCTCAAAAGTTGAGATAAAAACTATAACATCTGTAACAAAACACAAAGCCTGGAATACAGGCTACACATTTTAAAAAATCAGTATGAACTGTTACAAAGATCTCAGGCATAGTTGTTCATACAGTCATTATAAATTACAAGTACAAGTTCACAACTGTTTCAGCCTATGCAGCCTTCCTCAGTGGTCATACAAACACACAAAATTATTAAAGAAAACACATCCAGAAATGCACCCTACAGGTATTTTTATCTAAAGATAGCAAACCCTTATATCTGTTGTGGCCTGATGTTGTCTATTAACACAAACCATGGGTCTTTCACCATTGAAATTGGCTCACACTCTAATCTGGTATATAATTACCAGTGTTTCCAGATGTTGTAAATGTTGCAAATTCAAAGTATGCCTTCTTAAATATGATATAATTGAATTCGTATATATTGTGGTATGTTGAGATATATCTATGTGGGTAAGTGATTTTAGTCACGTAGTCTATGCAAAAGTTAGATCTCAAGACACTATTGGAACACTGGCCAATTTCCAGTGGAACGCTTAACTCCTGCTGGCTGCAGAGAGTTTTGCAAAAACTTAAGGAGTAGGCAGATAGTAATCTAGCCCAGCAACCACTTTTTATATTATGAAGCATGAATGTATCCAGGATAAATTAAAAATTATTACTTATGCCTTAAATTTAAAACCTATCAGGGGAATGCAGTAATTCTACTTTAAAAAACGTAGACCATCCAAAACAAAAGCCTGCCCTCCTCTAGTTTATAGTACAGTACAAATTTCATGACTTGCCAATATTTTATGAGAAACCAAATATTTTAAGAGAAAGTCTTTTCTGTAATGTTGATGTGACTGATGTCACAGTGATGTCAGTTCCAAAATTAATAGTTCTTACATCCTTGGCATTAAACATTTATTAGTGTTAATAATTGTCATAGTGATATGCTGATAAAAAGAGAAACATCACCTTTTTCAGTTTTCCCTGATGCTTAAAAAATCCTTGAGACCTAGCACATAATATTTCTATCAAGGTAACTTTAGTGTATGCATGAAAATTAAGGCTTTTTTCTTTAAATGTGCAAATTTTAAGGAGACAAGATACTGTCACATGGCATCAGAGTCATAAAGAAATCATGAATGTGAGAAGGAAGTGATTGCATGGGGGGGAAAGATGGTAGAAGACTAAGCATAATGAATGGCATGCCAAAGTATGCAGAAAGGGTGGGAGGGAACAAAGAGGTTTGATAGTTGGTAGAATAAGCAGTCAGAAACAAACTCTGTGCAGATGATCACTGAATATACAAGAGAACATGCGTGGATGTATGGAGGGGTAGGATTGTCAGGTTTCCACCCAAAGTAGGCTAACCCCTGCCTCTGTCCTCATCTACCCGTGGTATGGAGCCACTGCAAATGCTTAAGTGGAAGAAGTGACATGACCAAAGCGACAGGAATGAAAGGTGAGTGTAGCAGAAGAGTGGTAGTTATCAAGAGCTTTTTATCCAATAGGGGCAACAAATGGCTATTGAGAAGGACAGAAGTAGAGTCCTCTTGACACCTTAAGAAAATAGAAAGACATCAATAGACTTGGACATACAAAAAACCTGCTCACCTCGGTATCATGGGCTGATGCCTTTACAGGGACCTATGACTCATTATTCCACGTCCTTAACAATCCCAGCCCAGCCGATGAGCCTTTATGCAGGCAAGACTGATTATTTTTCCATCCGCAATGGCAACTGGCAGATTTAGGCCAGTCCCACATGAAGGCAGAATATGTCCATGCCAGCTAAGGGTACCCGAAACCATGAACCATATATTACTCCATTGTCCAAGAGACAATGGCAGGTGAGTCCAACACATTTTGTCGTTGTTACAAGAAATGCATTGGTCAATTTTCTCCTATTACATAAGAACCCTGAAATAACATCAAAAGCATGCTATATGACGGAACCTGAATTACTGTACTACTTTTGTATTTTATATTGATTTTATACGTTGATCGGTTATGTCATTAAAAGTATTTGTTTATTGTTGTTGTTGAGTTCTCTTGGAAATATTAGCATTTACACTTTATGGTTTGGAATGGGGGGGGGGGGAGACTGACACTAGTGTTAAACCCTTTTCCTGAAAGATTATTATAATGTGCTATAGAAATGCTAGTCTGCTTAGAATGCAAATGTTTCAAATAAATCTTCCCTTGCTAGGTCTTTTTTCCTTTCATTGATATTATTGAAGCTCTTCCAGCTATGAACCCAGTAGTCAAATATTTGGCTTGAATGTGGTATGCAGTTGGATGGAAGGGCTCATACATGGTCCCTTGTGCTCCTGATTAGCTTCTCTTGCTCAGTCTCTTGAGCTCACAAGCAGTTTTGTTAAAAGGAGTGGCATGATGCTGCACCTGTGAATATTGGCACAGGCAAGGCAAGCTCTAAACATTATTTCCTGCTAACTGTTCAGTGGATGCTACACAAAACAGGTGCCCAAGACAGAAGGCTTCTTCTCCAACTCAGAGCAAAATAGTACCAGTCAAATACTACAGAGAAAGCCATTGTTATTCCATATGTGAAAGAAGTATAATGAGTGTTCATGAGTATTCAGATAGTGAGGAAACATGGGGAATATCCTCAGGAAAGATGGGACTGTTTGGCTTAAGGCAGGCTCATCCTCCATAAGGCAGTCATTTGTGTGAAGAGAACCCAGCTATTGTTCCCAGTTATATGTATTGGACAAGAGGGGAACAAACAAGGCTGCCATACATCACAGAACAGGGGTGTAATGCCCATTGGGCAAAGTGGGCAGTTGCCCAGGGCGCCCCCTTGTGGTGGGCGCCAAAAATGCAGAGTTTTCCATTTTTGGCCTGCAGGGGGCGCAGCTTTTAGGCTAGCAGCACCAAAATTTCAGGGATGTTTAAGGAGACTCTCCTGATGCTATCAACCAGGTTTGGTGAGGTTAGGTTCAGGGAGTCCAAAGTTATGGACTCCCAAAGTGGTTGCCCCATCCCCCATTGTTTCCAATTGGAGCTAATAGGAGATCGGGGCTACACCTTGGAGGGTCGATAACTTTGGACCCCCTGAACCAAACTTCACCAAGCCTGGGAGGTGTCATCAGGAGAGTCTCTTACTGATACCACCCAGGTTTTGTGAAGTTTGGTCCATGGGGTCCAAAGCTATGGACTCCCAAAAGGGATGCCCCCATCACCCATTGTTTCCAATGGGAGCTAATAGAAGATGGGGGCTACACCTTTGAGGGTCCATACCTTTGGACCCCCTGAACCAAACTTCACCAAACCTGGGTGGTATCATTAGGAGAGTCTCCTAAAGATACCCTGAAAGTTTGGTGCTGCTAGCTTAACAATTGCATTCCTGATAGCAGGCACCACCTCAAATTTCCCCAGATTTTCCTTTTTAATCCCACCCCCCCTTTGGCATGGATTTAAAGGGAGAAGCTGAGGTCCCCAGTTTAAACATTGAAAGTGATGCTGTTTCAGGGTGGGGGAGAATCAACCCCAAAATAGCATCACTTTCAATGTTGTTTAAACTGGGAACCCCAGATTCTCCCTTTAAGGTGGATTTAAAAGGAGAATCTGGGCTCCCTAGTAGTTTAAACACCATTGAAAATGATGCTGTTTAGGGGTAGGTTCCAGCATTACTTGTTTGAACTAGGGAGCCCAGATTCTCCTTTTAAATCCACTTTAAAGGGAGAATCTGGGGTTCCCAGTTTAAATAACATCAAAAGTGATGCTGTTTCCTCTAATTGGGGGACTGGATACAACACCATAAAATGTTTTCATAGCAGTAATAAAACATTTTGAAAGTATTTTGAAAATGTTTTTTAAAATTATTTCTGCTGTGTGGCATGGCCTATTGCTGTGTTCAGATTTGTGAGTTGGGGCATGTTCTATAATGTGATGGTGACTTTGAAATGACCTGGTGGAAAAAAATCATTGCTTGGTCATGGTGGGGGAGGGTGGCTGCCCATGGGGGGTGCCAAACTCCAGTTTGCCTAGATACACTGGGCGTAGCTACAAGGGGGCCGGGGGTACGCGCTCCACCAGGCACGCTCCTGGGGGGCATCTAACTCAGGTTTTGCCCAGAGCTCCAGTTTGCCTAGTTACGCCACTGTCAGAGAAAGCAATCTTCTTGCAGGTGGATCCTCCATTTGTATCCAAGCGGCACAGTTCTATGAAAGAAGTAACACATTTCATTAAATTCTTTAAAGTCATTGGGAAGAACCCAAATCAAACATTTTTTAAAAAGACAAGTGGCCCACAGTCCAGTTCAGTTTTTGCTGCTGCAGTGAAAACATTTGCTTGTGCCAGGAAAGCTAAAGCTACACCTTTGCATTGGGAAGCAGGGTGCAGACATCCAGATCTGTTCCACTTGCTCCTAAAGTTTTTCACATCAGAGACAAATGGCTCCACTTCTGCCTTGAAACAAATCTCTTACGGTGCAGATAAATTTCACAAAGGAGGTAGTTGATGCCTGGTGTAGCAGTGTAATACTAGCTAGTAATACTTGTAGTAATACTAGTAATACTTGCTAGTAATGCTAGTAATACTAGCTGGAGGTGGAGGAGGTAGTCCTTGCCTTGGTGCTAGGACCTTAATGCTTCAGCTTATGAGATTGTCTTGAGGCTGCAGCTGACAGGAGGAGGAGGAGGAGAAGGAAGAGGTGAAGAAAGCTTGATTCTTATATCCTACTTTTCTCTACCTTTAAGGACACTCAAAGTGGATTACAAACTCCTTCCCTTCCTTTCCACACAACAGAGACCTTGTGAGATAGGTGACTAGTCCAAGGTTACACGTCAGGCAGGATCGGAGAAACAAATCTGGTTCACCAGATTAGAGTCCGCTGCTCATGTGGAGGAGTGGAGAATCAAATCCAATTGTCCAGATAAGAGCCTGTCATTCTTATCCACTATACCACGCTAGGCTGAAGGAGAAAACAATGAATCTGTCACTTTTGATGGAAGTTGGAGGCCTTATTCTAACATTAAAATAACATAATTTAACAAACCCATTAGTTCTAGTTACCAGCTGTGTAATGAGGCTAGAGGTGATTTAATGTTAGGAACAACTTTGAAAAGCAAAGGTCTTAGTTGCTGTTTGTTTTGTAAAGCTTTCAGTCTCAGCACCTCTCTTTTTAGAGAGTAATCACTGAGTGAAGGAGTGTGAATGGACTACGAGCCTATGGCAGTGTTGGCGAATCTTTTCGAGACCGAGTGCCCAAATTGCAACCCACAACCCACTTATCTATCGCAAAGTGCCAACATGGCAATTTAATTTGAATACTGAGGTTTTAGTTTAGAAAAAACAGTTGGCTCTGAGGCACATGTTATTCGGGAGTAGGCTTGGTGAAGCAACTGTGCAACGCTTTGAATGAGTGAGTCACAACCCTAGGAGGGTTTACTCAGAAGCAAGCCCCATTGCCAGCAACCGAGCTTACTCCCAGGTAAAGGATCATACCCAGGCCAGCCTAGATGTGTGTGTGTGTGTGTGTGTGTGTGTGTGTGTGATTTTCTGCCCCCCCCATGACAAACTCTGTGCATGCGTGCCCACAGAAAGGGCTCTGAGTGCCACCTCTGGCACCCATGCCACAGGTTCGCCACCGCTGGCCTATGGGGAATTTTTTTTATTGTACACTGATGCAGCCTGTAATGATCCTTTGTGATAAATGGCAGCAGATCTTGATAACCATTTTAAAATAAATTTTTAAAAACCACTATTGTTGAAGTTTTCCAGCTCTCAGATAAGCCCACCTATATGAAAGCTTTCTTGCAGGTCACCTGGCACCAGGCAGCAACAAGGAAAGACTGGAGGCAAACCTGCAAGAAACAGTGCGGTTCATCAGCGCAAGGAGATATGCCACTGGCCCTGCAGATGCCCACCTGTGCCAACTTGCATCCCTGGGGTGAGCCTGGTGAAGGATGGCTGCGGATGCTGCAAGATGTGTGCCAAGCAGTCAGGGGAAACCTGTAATGAAGCAGAGGTCTGTGACCCTCACAAGGGGCTTTACTGCGACTATTCTGCAGATAAGCCTAGGTATGAAACTGGACTGTGTGCATGTAAGTTCTCACTTTTTTGGTGTTTCTTTCAAAATTATAGTGGAGTTTGCAGAAAAAAGAATAGTCCAACTTGTGATTGACCATGAGTTCTACACTCTTGTTTTTTTGATTTACACTCTTGTTTTTTTTCCCAAGGAAGCCTTAAAAGAAGACAACTCCAGACAACAAGTTGTATCTCTAGCTAGGATAAAAGAATTACATTTTCTCTTTGTGCTAATTGGCTGAACATAATTTCAAAATTTGTTCCTTGGTAATGCTTGACAACCTAATGGTAAAGCCTGTTTTAACATAGTAACTCAATGATTTTCAAACTGTGGGCTGTCCCCCTCTCACAGGTAGGACGCAAGGCCAGGAGGGAAAAGAAGAAAGAGGGTGTGCTTGTAGAGAAGACTCTGGGAGCATGAAAAGCAAATTTGAGAATGCCTCTGCATAATGTCCTAAATGTCACTCAATAGTAGTTGCTCTACATTTATAAACATGGAATATGAAATATCAACTTGTTCACTGCTAAGTAACGTAAACTTTCTGTGGTTTATGTTGAGAATAAAGTGATGGCACAAGTGTTTTCCCCACATGTAGAGAGAGTTTAGGAGCAGGTCCCACTTCAAAAAGTTTGAGAACTGAACAACTGTTAAGAACGCAGCCATTTAAAGAATGATTACTTTCTCTTTTTAGTCACCTTTCAGCAAATAATAAAATAACTGCAGAAACAACTGAAATTGCTATCATTGTCTTGGCTCAGTTGATCTGAGTCATGACTAGTTTGTGAAACCAGGATTCAGCTTCTAAATGCTGAATTCATTACCTTTGCCCTTGCAGAGGCTCTGCTGGTATTCTGGTCTATATTGAATGAGGGATGTACAGGGGAACAAACCAATATGAAGCCAAGATTTTTTCATTCCTCGCTCATGTGAAAACTTCATTAACACTGGTTTCAGATCCTGATCTAATATACCCTAATGAACTATAGATAGTGGGGTGGCCGGAATAGATGTCTATTGGCAGTTGCACTCCAGGAATTCAGACAATGCAGTGTTTTCCCAACCCTACAGCTCTTTAAGAGAGATGCCAGGAGATGCATTGGGAATGTTCTGCATTGTAAAATATGTGCTCTTATCGCTGAGCCATCACTGTTCCTCCTATTG
Source organism: Sphaerodactylus townsendi (assembly GCF_021028975.2). Classification (NCBI taxonomy): domain Eukaryota; kingdom Metazoa; phylum Chordata; class Lepidosauria; order Squamata; family Sphaerodactylidae; genus Sphaerodactylus; species Sphaerodactylus townsendi. The sequence goes on along the minus strand of NC_059425.1, from coordinate 120,848,746 downwards.
TCATCACAGTTTTATTTATTTTATTCATTTAAAGCATTTTTATGCCACCTTTCCATCTGATCAGGATTCTCAAAGCGGTGAACATGAATACATGAACACATTTGAACTATCAAAAACATTTAACATGGTAAAACAATGCAATGAAACATATAAACATGCAAGAACCAAGGAGGAGGGCCAATAATGGTCACTAGGGGTATGTCAAATAAAGCAAAAGAGTCTATCTGTGAATGGAAGACACTGATGGAGGAAGACAAATGCATATACCTGGGGAGGGAGTTCCAAAGTTTTGGTATCACAATTGAGAAAGGCTTTTCTTAGATGGTCACCTGTTTAGCTTCAAATGGAGGAGGCAACCAAAGCATGCCTCCAAAAACTAACAGAGTGGATGGGTAGGTTCATCTGGGAGGAGGTATGTTGGTCCCAGGCTACACAAGGCTTTAAAGGTCAACACCAGCAGCTTTAATGTTGTAAATAAATAGTTTGTCTTCACTGTTCCAGATATGATCGCAGTGGGCTGTGAGCTCAGTGGTATACACTATATCAATGGCCAAGACTTCCAGCCCAGTCCTCTATATAAATGTTTGTGTGTCAATGGTGCAATTGGATGTACTCCTGTATTTATCCCAAAGTCTGCACCCAATGAATGTGCTGTCCTTAAGGGTGGAAGGAAATCTGGACACTCCAAATGTGGGCCAGGACAGCAGAAGGAGCAACAATCAACAGGGTACAGATTAATGCCAGGTGTGCAAGCTAAAGTGATCACCTATTTTATGCATACTTTGATTTTTTGGAAGCAGTTATTTATGATTTAATAAATTAGCATTTTTATCAAAAGGAATCAAAACTTTCTCATGTATGCCAGACAGCTGTAGAAAAAAAAATTATTTAACTTAATAAACATAGCATCTTCTCCCAGGATGATTTTAGTGTATCTGGGCACATTGTATATCAAGAGTTGGTTCTTCAAAATTAGCTGGGGCCTTGGTGTGACAAGCCCTCCCCCCCCCACACTTTCTGCTGAGGGGCAGTTGCATAGCCACTATGGGGGGTGGAAAATCGCCCCTCCCCCCATCGTCCCGCCTTGCCAGGCCCAGCAGAAGCCACTGCCAGGCCGGCCTCACCGGGTCAGGCCTGGCGGAGGGCGCCGCTGGGTGCTCCTACCCAGCCCCACCAGCCAGGCCCCGCAGCCGGCTAAACTAAGATAAGTGCGGGTGGCCCCCCTGCTCCCCACTTACCTTAGTTCAGCCGGCGGCCCAGCCAGGCTGCGTTTTCAGCCAGCTGCTTTTTGCAGCCAGCTGAACTAAGGTAAGTGGAGGGGCTGTGGGAGGGGACAGGCACCCTTTCCACACACACCCCGCCACTGCTGAGGGGACACACAGTATCTCCTCAGATTTTGGCGATCATGGTTTGTTTTGAACTATACACCTTCCCCGCAGTTTGCAGGTGTTCTATAGATAGTAATTGTATAGGCTTTGGGTTCACTATTGTACTGACAAAGTAGAAACCTAGCTGAGGCCCAAAATTTTAAATTGATTATGACTTCAGAATAGTTACTCTTTTCTACAGTGCTTTCAGGCACAGGCTTTTATTGGCTAGCCACTAGGTTGGATCCTCTCTCTCTCACACAGGATTCCACTCACACCAGCCTGCCCTTTCCCCAGAGTCAGAGTAACGTCCCAATCTGGGGAGTGTGCGTGTGTGTAATTCCTCTTCAGGAGGTTGTGCAGGGCTGCACTGATTAATTTGTCCCCTTCATCAGTGCAAGGGGAACCCATGCCAGCAGCGGGGGCAAAAGTGCTAATGGTCAACCGTCCCTCAGTCCTGCAATGGCAAAAGCTGGACGTCCAGGTCGTTGTGGAGCTGAGCTGGTGTCTTGATTGGATGCTTGGGGGTGGACCTTCCCAGAGCAGAGCCAACATTAGTTGGCTTTAACCCTGGGTTTGCTGTGAGTTGTGCTGTGGTCCAGGTCCTGGATTACACCACCATTTTAACTCTTCACTCTGACTGCTCTTTTTCCTGAGCCAGACCTGAGCTGTCACTGTTCTCCCCATAAGGCAGAACTCTCCCTTCTCCTATGTTTCCTCCAACATCTCGTTCCCCTTCCTGAAGGTGATTGGATGCTAGAACAGCACTCCTATGGGCTCATCTGAGTGATTGATTTTCCCTTCAGGGGCAGGACAACCTCCTGTCCATCACACCTGGCTTTTAATATTCTGGGATTTATTTTGTTTTTAATATTTAAGCCTTCCAGATTTTCAAACTGTCAGTATATCAGAAGAATTTCAAGCAAACTAGAGATCCTTAAACAGGATGACCTGTAATACTGAAAATAGCAAGTAATAGAAAGTAATAGTAGTTTTTTACTTACATCTGGAACAGCCTTTTTGATGTTACTTCATAAAAAAACCACCCTAAAAGCCTCTTGTATGTTATAAATGGATAATAGTTTAAATCAGATAGGTAACAGTATTGGAAACCATCAGAAAAGACAGGATCCAATGAAAACAGCAGACACATTTCTACAGATATGTTGAGAACTTCTGTAATAATCTAAGCAGTTTATGATTTATATGCAATTAATTCACAGTTTGCAAAAAAGTATCATAGTGAAGAGTTAAAATTCAAGTTTTCCATATTCTTGCCAAATGCCAGCTTTAATATTTTGCTACCTGCCTTGCTTTTCTTATGCACTATCTTGCTTAACAACACTCCTTTTAAAATGCAGATCTTATTTTATATACTATAAATATATAAAAATCAACAACTTTGTAACTTTCCTTTATTTATTTCAGATCTGTGCCAGGCTTTTAAATTTGCTTCCTGCACTGCGATTTTTAAGCTGCTGCTTACTTCCCAGGTACACTCACATTTCCGACCTGTCATCTAATCTGTTTCAAATATAATCAGCCACTTTTTAGAATGCCACAGGATTTCAGATCCTACCTGTCATCCCTCTAAGACCTTCCCCAGGATCTGCCACATGGAGATTGTAAAAGCAGGGTTAACCCCCCCCCCCAAATGTATAGGGAACTAAATTCATAGTACATGTATTCTGGTAACTGCAAGAAGAAATGACCCTAATCCATGGTAGACCTTCAAGAAGTTTCACCTTGGGTCCATTATAATAAGTCTTCAGTTATAAGATTGCTTTCTGCCGCAAATGTGAGACTGAGTCATGACAAACAAAACTAGCTTAGCCAAGATGTAAGCTGCTTTAGTACTGTGGAACTGCCCTGGCCAATTCCTCTAAAACGTTATAGGATTTGAGTCTGCACAAACCCATTTGCCAGTATTACAAGTCCAGGGAAGTCCAATAGGAGAACCTGCAATATTTAGTTATTATGCACCATGTCTAATTGTAATTTGAATAACTGAATCAAAACTGGGGCTATGATACATTCTGCTACTTTAAAACTTAAGCTGAAGTGCCATCTATTTCTGTCTCCTAGCTTTCAGAAGTATACCACTTGTTTTGAAGAAGAAATGCCTGGTACAGGCGACTCCATGGACAACTTGTTCTCAAACCTGTGGTATCGGTATATCTGATAGAGTGACCAATGAAAACACCAAATGTGAAATGCGGAAGGAAAAGAGACTATGCTATATTCAACCATGCCAAACAACATTTCCAAACATACTAAAGGTAAATTGTAGTACAGAATATCATTTCTACTTCTGGCAGAAAGCAACAGTTTACAGAATGTTGGGCTTTCAAGGAACCCATGTAAGGGTGTAAGTGCATAACTGCATTGCTATCCAATTACAGGAACATAAGTGGGTGTTTACTGCTTGGAAAGGGGTGAGGAAGCAGTATTTATTGTGGATTCAGGTGCCATAAACTAGATTATCAACTGCAACATTCTTATAAGTCTTCATCCTTATCCCAAACTGAGCACCAACCATTCAGATATCAAAAGTACTGGGATACAACTAGTCTCAGGTCTGAGCTGCAGAAGCACCAGAGAAGTATTTCCCATTCAAGTGTGTGTTTGTGTGGGATGGTGGTCACTGTGGTCTTCTTGGAAAGAGCAGAATACCGAATGTGTGAGTGTTCAGATTTATACACTTTCCTCCTTCTGGTAATAAGGGTTTTTTTTTAAAGGTTCAATGAATTTTTAAACAGCATTTTAATAATTGTGAATGTTGGTAGGTTTTTAATAGGTTTCATAGATTTTAAACAAGTTTTATTGTTATATTGTTACAGATTGTTATATTGTTACAGATTGGTATACCGAGGAGCTGCGCCAAATGAAACGGGATCTCAGACGGCTAGAGCGAGTGTGGAGGAAGTCTCGCGGCAATTAAAGCCTTGAGAACAACTTATGGGCGGGTTGCCTATGAGTTGTGTCTGGAGAAGCCCGAAATATACCTACTTCGTTATACTAACTCAGCGGCTGTGTACACGGATGCATTGACCCACTCACTAACGGTGAGGAGGATACCTCCCGAATTCTCGTGAAGCTAACAAAACAGGCACCAAAACTTTAGCGATGCGAAAGTAAATCGCTCATGGGGACGCCTGACAGTGGTACAAATAAAGGAACTTGAGCTGCTAGCGTGCTTTGGTTCTGATTTGAGACAGACACCTATAGATGAATGGTGGGTCTGGCGCTGTTGAGCCACCGCCGCACGTCACTCTGAATCCGTGCCCTCTTGGCTGATAAAGGCTTGCGGAGATTCGACCCCACCTGTTGAATATAGTCAACAGCTCCCTTGAGCAAAAGGAGTGTTTCGAATTGGGTTGAAGGAGGCGGTGAATGTACTCTTAAAGACCATCCTTAGTCCTGGCGATCTGGCCGAATTACCGCCCGTTTGAACTTATGTTCTTGGGAAGGTAATTGAAGGAGTGAGTGTTGAACCTTCAGGGCTTCCTGGATGACGCTTGCTCCGTTGGCCGTCCCTTCAATCCGGTTTCCGTGCTGGAGCATGAAATGAGAACGTCTGGTGCCATCACAGATATGCTCCGCGCGTGCCCAGCTAGACCAAAGAGGCCCGGTCGGTACGTTGCTTGTGTGCTGCGTCTACACAGCAGCGTTTGATGTAGTGGAAATCCGCGACCTTTGATCCACCGCCTGTAGCAGCCTCTGGAGTCTGGGGCACTGTCGCTGATAAGGATTGCCTCGTTTTCTCCAGGGTGAAGTCAACAGGTATAGTCGCAGAGCGCGGGCTGAATTTCCAAGAGAATCCCGCGCCTAGTTGTGGGGTTCCCTCAGGACCTTGCTTTCCCCGCTTTATTTAACATCTATATGGGCCATTGCTCAGCGCTGGAAAGCGAGGCTTTGGGCTGCAGTCTGTCACCAATGGCGCGGGATGACACCCAGCTCATTCTGTTGATGGAGAGGGGCGCTACCTCTGCCCCTGCAGCTCTACAGCATTGTTTGGAATTGATTTGCTGGTTGGTTGAGGCAGAAGTAGGTTAAAGCGCTCAATCCGGCAAAGAGCGGAGGTCTCTCTGGCTGGGCGGGGAGAGAGATTTCCAAGGGAATTTAGCGCGCCTATACTGGAGAGGGCCGCTTCTGGCGGCTCATTATCCCTATTTCGTAGCCTGGGGTTATTCTGGACTCTGCCTTTGTCAATGGAAACCCAGGTGGGCCCATATTACCCAGGTGAACGCCGCATCCCCATGGCACGCAGTTCAGTTCCCCTATCTCTCCCGGTCGACCTGGCCACTAGCCGATCCATGCGACTAGTCACCTCGAGGTTAGATTACTGCCTTCGCTTACGCGGGCCTTCCCTTGCGATTGATCCGAAGCTGAAGCTGGTCCCAGAATGCCCATTACGGCTTCTAACAGGTGGTGATTACTCAGATCATATCACCTGGCCTGCGCTACCGTCTGCACTGGCTCCCAGTGGAGTTCCGGATGCGTCTTCAGAGTGCTGGCAGGTAATAACCTTCAAGGGCGCTACCTTGGCGGCATGGGGCCCCTCATATCTGGGGACGCGTCACCATATGTCCCACATAGGCCACTGCGTTCAGCAGTGGCGGAACTACTGGTGACTCCTAGCTCCTGCGAATCCCATCGGCGTGGCCTGCGACCGAAGACCAGGGCACCTTGACGTTCAGCCCCTGCCTGAACTGGAATGCCCTACCTCCATCAGTCGGGCCTGCTTGGCGGACTCCATGAAGTTCCGCAGAACCTGTAAGATGGAAATATTCCACCGGGGCTTTGGGGGGGGAGAGCTGGCATGCTGTTCCTACTGCCCCCACTGGAGATCCTGCCGATTTCCATTTCCATCTTGTCATCTTGGTTGGGCCTGCTTGTGATTCCATCTGGGGCCACCTGTTCCATCCGCTGCTTTCTCACTCCTTTTTATTTTTTCTTGCTTTTTTAGCTCTTGAAGTATGGGCCTTTGTTTGAACTGTTTTAAAATGGGTAAATTCCTTGGATTGTTCAAATTATATGTAATTTGCTGCCGGAGTTTTAATGTTTAATTATTATTATTATGTTATTATGTTATTGAGTTGCTGTTGATGACAGCCATTATAGTTGTTGAGTCAGCCTCGAGGCCAACCAGGAAAAGTGACCTAGAAATCTAAAATATAAATAAATAAATAAATAAAGATTGTGTTTTAAGGTTTATAGATATTTTATTACTTTTATCTTATGTCGTAATCTACCCTGAGATCTTGGGGTACAGGATGTGCTAAAAAGACATATAAACAAGTAAACAGACTTAAACTGCTCAAAAGCCAATGAGCTTTAAAATGCAAGTTTGCTTTAATAGCATCAAATGCAGTGGCAATTTAATAATGCAGAATGATTAAAAATGTACGTAGAACTGAGATTTTATTCCTTTATATTTTAAGATACCTAAAGGAAAAACGTGCCAGCCTACATTTCAACTTCCCAAAGCAGAAAAATTAGTTTTTTCTGGATGCACAAGTAAACAGAGATACAAACCTACCTTTTGTGGAATGTGCCTGGATAACAGATGTTGCATACCCAGCAGGTCTACCATGATTACTGTGCAGTTCGACTGCTCTAAGGATGGTTCATTTAAGTGGAAGATGATGTGGATCACATCTTGTGTTTGTCAAAATACATGTAAGGACCCAAGAGATGTATTTTCTGATCTCAAGCTTTTATAAATGTGTTGTACGAGATGGGTGGTAGTCAAATGCCCTTTGAAAATTATTCCTAAAGCATAATCTAATGGAAGTGGTTGAAATTACAAGTGTTGAATAAACCCTGCCTGCCACCCAGAAGCACATTCATGAAAGACAGTACTTTGTCCTTTGTCTGTTCCTCTTCCCCTTCAAATATCTTTACTGCTACCATTCAAAGACAATCACAAAAGCTTATTAAAGTGGCAACTTCCCACATATTAAGACTGGAATAGCGTGCCCAAACATATGTCAAACCATTTATGTATTCACTTCCTTAAAAATAACAAGGATATATATTCCAGCTAAATGTTTATAAATGCAAAGTATTTCTAAAGTTTTCAAATGCAAAGGTAGTGTGTATAGAAAAGAGCGAAAAAATCCCCAGGAATTGGTTACTGCAAAACACAAACAATCCCCCTCTCCACAAACAAAACCCTATTTCAAACCAGATCTGTGTAATGTGCTACAAGCTATTGGAAGTCCTGATATGTTGTTCCCTTATAGACTCTGGCCTCCAGCTCTAATTATGTGCAAACACGACTCAGGTCAATTACGTCAACCATATTCTTATAATTTTTATATAATCAATCTCAAAGAAACAAAATAAATGGTATGTAATTACTATAATCAAAATCTGGAATTATTACCCTGTACCAGTGACTGCAGAAGAGAGATGGTTATCAGCTCTCCTTGTGCTCAGTTTTATATGTGCAAGGAGTTTTGTGTTATGGGTTGGCATTCATCAGTGGCATGACCCACTCCACCACCTCTTTTACCTGCCTATGTCCATCCAGCCTTAAAAACAGAACTCCTGTCTCTCTACAACCTTAGTATACACACACACACACACGCGCGCGCCTTTATTGGCATAAAAAACAGGACAATATTTTAAAGCAAAACAAGGTTAAGAAATACAGTTAAGAAATAACAGTTAACTAATTTCCAGTATAAAATTTGTAACAGTTTCACAGAAGAGCACATCAGAGCTGTTCAGGAGATTGGGTATCTTATAACACTCTTGCCACTGAGAACATTGCGAGAAAATGGAATTCATGTATTTCATGCGTATCTTATTGTATTTAGGGCATACAAACAGGGAATGGTCAAGTGTTTCAACCGTAATCAGATCACTTGAACAAACTCTTTTAGAACGTTCCATATTCTTGAATCTTCCCTCCAGCAGAGCTGATGGCAGCACATTACATCTTGCAGTAGCCAAGGCTCTCCTCTGGGTGGGATTAATCAGCAGACGAAGATATGCTGCCATAATTCCACGCTCACATGGGATTAATAATGTAGTTGGAGAACAGGTTGTCTTGGCTGCAAGAGTCAAATTATGAAAATCAAGATCCAAGAGCCTATTCTTAACTAGTATGAAGGCTTCCACCTTTGTGAGCATAAGGAGTGATTCCAAAGGGAAACCAATAGCTTCAACCTTTCTAAAGATCAAAGTATACCATTCTGAAATAAAGTGATCTGATAACAGAGAGGGAATATAACTATTGGATCCCACTAGAAAATGTATATGCAGCCAATATTTTATGGCCCTTATCCATGCCAAGGTTTCTAGAGTTGTTTGGCCCATCTCTATGCACAACGCAGCATAAGGCACACGTCTAGGGAGCCCTATTAGTTTCCGAAGGAATTTGGAATGTAATAAATGATTTATTTATTGCTGAAATCCAAATGGGGGAACCGTACAGTAGCAAGGAGCCAATCTTAGCATCAAAAACCTTCAAGGCAGCAGGAATGTATTGATTGCCTTTACTGTAAAAAAAAGTGATATATTGCCGTCATGTTGGTATGTGCTGAGGTAGTTACTGCTTGTCGCTGTGAGGACCATGACAAATTATACCTATAGCAAATACCAAGGTATTGGAAATATTTGACCTGCTCAATGTTGTGGCCCTTAATTCGCCAGGACGTGGGCTTCCAACTCTTAGCAAAAATGAGAACTTTAGTTTTAGCATAGTTAATTTCCAGTCTGTTCTCTTTGCAATAATTAGCAAAACTGTACATTAGGCGTTTAAAGCCAATACTGGACAAGGACAATAACACTGCATCGTCTTACAATCATAGTAATATTACAGGCAAGTTGTGTTTCAAAAATAAAACTATCAATTGTATATTGGACCTATACTAATGATAAAATTATTCCAGCTTCTAAAGAGCTCTTCCTCTCTCCCAATGACGGGGCTGGTTAGCTTAACAAGCCATCCAATTCAAACTGCCGCCCCCTCCCCAATCCAGGGGCTATGAAGTCACAGTGTCTTGTATGTTTACTCAAAATAAGTCCTACTTTGTTCAATGGGACTTGGTCTCAAATATGCATAGGATTCAAATACTCAAATAATGCATAGGATTAAGTTCACAGCCTGGGGGTCCACCTGGATTTGTCTCTCTCAGTGGAGACCCAGGTGGCCCATACAACCCGGGCTGCTTTTTTCCATCTTCGCCAGGCCCGGCGGCTGGCTCCCTTCCTCTCCCGGGCGGACCTAGCCACTGTGATCCATGCAACGGTCATCTCCAGGCTAGACTATTGTAACTTGCTCTACGCAAGCCTTCCCTTGCGTCTGATCCGGAGATTAAAATTGGTCCAGCATGCGGCAGTGCGCTTGTTAACAGGCAGCGCCACCTGGGAACATATTCAACCTGTATTGCGTCAGCTGCACTGGCTTCCAGTAGAGATTCCAGATCACCTTCAAGGTGTTGAGGGTGTTAACCTTTAAGGCCTATACAGCGGCCTGGGACCGTCGTATCTTCGAGACCGGTGATCACTCCCCATATGTCCCTACACGGCCTCTCTCGGTCGGGGGGAGGCCAATTTACTAGTGGTCCCTGGCCCTTCAGCTGGGAGCGGCTGGACCCCACACGGGCCAGGGCTTTTACAGCCCTGGCCCGGCCTGGTGGAACAGCTCCTGCACCACCAGCGCTGTCCGGGCCCCTCGCGGGATGATTCCTTTGGGGAGTCTTCAGCGGGGCCTGTAAGAGCCGGAGGAGACTGTTTAGCGAGGCCTTTGGAGAAACCGGCTGCTAATGGTGCCCCCCTCCTTCCTGTGGCCCTGACATCTAGGCCACATACCAGCTAACGAGACTCGCCATGCCTCCCTTTCCAGGGGAGAGGGAATTTTAAATGCGGATTACTGGGCGCCAATCATATATTAATTATATCTCTATCCATTGAGATTGTGTAAATTAAATTTCTAGTTTTATCGCTGCTTTTAAATGTTTAACTGTTTTACATTGTCATTTTATATGCTGTACACCGGCCAGAGCCCTTCGGGGATGGGGCGGTATAAAAGCCTAATTAAATAAATAAATATAAATGAATAAATAAGTAGCACCCACTGCAAAGATTTGAGGGTTTCAATGTTGTAAACACTAACCACTACTGTTCATCTAAGTGTTCAGTGAACTCTGCAGGGGAATCTGGAGAAGCGCTTGTCTTTTCTCTGCAGAGCCTGCTCACTTCAATCTGATTAGTAGTTGCAGGAATCTGTTCTGCTTCATGCTGGTGAGAGAGCAAGAAGGCAGATGCAGAAGGGTGCTCAGGCTCCCCTCTCTAGGAGCCTGCTTACGTCAGACCATGAATATCCTGTTAAGAGGTTCCAGCACAGCACTGCTGGCTCACAACAGGTCTCTTCTGTGTTATAAAGCCTCATTTCACAAGAAGCCTTTATTAGGGAACAGTGTTCAGAAGAGCCACACGTGGCATGTCAAGGAGCCTCATCTGGTTCCTGAGCTTTACTGTCCTACAGCAGTGACGTAGGTATAGATTTTTTATGGGGTGGGTTTGGGGGGCAGGGCCATGCCCCCACCTGCCCTGCTTATAAAAGCAGCTCTCTGAGGCCAGGGACAGCAGACTCTCCTGCCTCCGGCTGGGCTCCCAGCTGGCAGCCCCTTCTGCCCTTCCCTTCAGGCAGAGGCGTAGCTAGGGAAAATGGAACCCAGTGCAAAATCTGGTGTTTAAACTAGGGAGCTCAGATTCTCCTTTTAAATCCACCTTAAAGGGAGAATCTGGGGTCCCCAGTTAAAACAACATTGAAAGTGATGCTGTTTTGGGGTGGATTCTCCCCCACCCTGAAACAGCATCACTTTCAATCTTTAAACTGGGGACCTCATATTCTCCCTATAAATCCATGCTGAAAGGGGTGGATTTAAAAGGAGAATCTGGGGAAATTTAGGGGGTGCCTGCTTCAGGGGTGCAATTGTTAAGCTAGCAGCACCAAACTTTCAGGGTACTTTTAGGAGACTCTCCTGATGATATCACTCGGGTTTGGTGAAGGGGGTCCAAAGTTATGGACCTTCAAAGGTGTAGCCCCGATCTCCTATCAGCTCCCATTGAAAACAATGGGGGATGGGGCACCTATTTTGGGGGTCCATAACTTTCGACCCCCTGAACCAAACCTCACCAAACCTGGGTGGTATCATCAGGAGAGTCTTCCAACAAATCCCTGAAATTCCAGTGCTGCTAGCCTAAAAGATGCACCCTCTGCAGGCCAAAAACTGAAAAAACACTAAAAAAATACAAAAAACCACAAATTGGGGGGGGGAGGGGAGCTTCGGACATGTAATGGGGAGGTTGGACCTGGGGGGGAAAAACCCCCCTTACCGATGTCCTATAGAAATTATTATCTAAAGAAGGCAACTACTTGACTGTACAAAGTGTTAGTATAAGACTGTGTGGGAACATGGAGGCACATTTGAATACACAATGGAAAGCGCTTGCCATATGAAACCGTTCACTGTGAACAGTCTGCATTCTCATTCAGTTTATAAACCCTTGACCAGAGTGTACAGAGGCTCAAACTTGAGATCACATTTGGATTATGCCAGTGGTTTACAACCCAAGGGAAATGTGCACATCAGTTTGTTCATGCCTACAGTTTTCTCAGCTGAACTGGTGTGATTTATAGAACCAAAAATAAGGATTTGGGTGTTTATTGATTAATATTTGTTAGACCTGTAATGCATGATTGCGTGTTATCACAGCAACCAGTGACACTGCCATAAAGGATTCTGTCATCTATGAGACCAGTCATACATTTACTATTTTCTTTTGCTTAACTGATTCTTATTCATAGCTTGTTCTCTTCAATTAAAAGATCCAGTCAGATTTATATCTCTAAGCAAAATCTGATGTACTTCTTTTCTGCTATGTTTACCAAAAGGAAACCTGCAGGGAAACAGAGTTGCACTTACCTATAACTGTTCATCAACATGTTCCTGTATGGAAAACATTGGCCCTGTGTGCACTCAGTCACTTGGGGTTGCACTAAATATGGAACATGAAAATATAGTTGCAACCAAACAAATGTTTAATGCACAACTTGTCATCTGGAGTTCCAACCTTAAGTAGACTTTTTTATAAATGTTGTGTATTTGAAGTTGGTTTCGTTACATGAAAAAATCTTCAAAATGTATTTGAATTTTAAGAATATATACAGTGTTTATAGTAGTTGGACCTTATTTTTATAACTACAGCTAGTACTATTTGTATTTTGGCAAACTGAAGTTTGAGTTCAAAATAAGTGTTAAAGGGATTTATAGGCAATATTGTAGACAATGTTGCTTGCCAGATTTTTTAACACACACACACACACACACACACACACACACACACACACACACACACACACACACACACACACACACACACACACACACACACACACACACACACTTGATAAATATTTATGCCTTCAGTGAATACAACTCAAAACGTGTTTTATAATTTAATGTATAAAATATCTCTGATTATCGTGCTTAAACAAGAAGCACAATACAATACAGTATATAATATATTCTTCTATTGCTATAAAGTACATAATCTAGCTTCTGTACAATTGGACAAGTAACTCACTTGATATGGCACTGCTACTGAAATTGAGCATTTCAGCTGTCTGTTCAGAGTGATATTCTGAGCTACTATATAAGGTCATCTGTTACTTTACTTTATGTGGCATGTGCAGTAAATTCTTAGGTTTTTCCCACTGAAATCAATGAATAGTGTTTAAGGCAGGTTGGACTGCACATGCATAGCTAGCAACTTCCTTTACTTTTAAGGTTTTCACTTTCATTGTTACATAGCTATCTTCAGTCTTGGTGGATCTATTGCAGGTCCACAGTTTGTGGCATCGAGCTGATTATAGTCTTCTATTAAATCTGACAAAGATGAAAGGGCTTCAGAGAAGCAGCTCTGCTCCATTCCATCAGCGTGTAGGTAATGGTGAAGGTGAGCCTGTAAGAATAAGAGTCACTTTTAGTAACATGCTTTGCTGAACAAAATTGATGGCAAGGATCAAGACTAAATGTTTAGCAGAATTAGCATTAGCAAAATTAAACTTTTCTGCCGACCACCTCCTGCCCTCAATCTCCAGAAAATACTGCTGCTGTGTGATAGGATATCCTAAAAATGACATGGGGGATCAACAGCAGGAAGGGGGAACTGGGAAATTTCCCATTTAGTCTGAATCCAACCCAGTTTTGTCAACATAATGTTCCAAAACTGAGAATCTCACAAAAGTTGCTTTAACTCTGATTTCAGAGAATTTATCAAAGATGGAAAACGATGTAAGAAATGTGCATTTTTGAGTTTTAATCCAATACTTGCATATGTGCAGGAGTGCATGCTTAAGAAGAGATCAGCACAGGGGATAATAGAGTCCTCTGTCAATCCACACAGAGACAGGCAATGCCAAACCATTCTGAACATCTCTCTCCTTGAAAACCCTGCAGGGTTGCCGTAAGTCGGTTGTGACTTGATGGCATTTTCCATGACCACATTTCCTAATACCAGCTATAATACAAGCACAACATAATTGACAAAGCATTGTTTAAGGTAGCATTACTTTTCATTCGGGGGCATACCTTTTTCTTGTACAGCCTCAAGAATCTCTCCTTGAGTTCTAGAAAAGTAGGTTTCACACAAGTATTATTTGCCAGGGCCAACAATGAGTGGGAATGGCCCACGGGAGGTACTGAACATAAGCCTGTTTTCCAGCCTTCTTGGTTCCAGGAGACAAAATTAAGTGAAGGTTTCAATCTAAAAGAAGCAAGCACAGAGCAATAAAATGAGCAACACAAAGCACAAATATTAATAACATATTCGTATATTTATTTATATTATTATTATTTATTTATTTGATTTAATATATAGATATATTCATGTAATTAATGTATAGATATATTCATGTAATTTCAGCAATACAAAACCCATTATATTATTCTCACACACTTTTGTTAACTCTTTCAGGTTTAAATGTAAAGGATAAACACTCAATAGCTTGCTTTTCTAAGAGATATTTAACCAAAGAAACATTTATGTTTTTTTCTATGGTCATACTCAGAAGTAGATAGGCATCTAGTAATCCAAGCAATCACAATGATAAAACATATGCCAAAGTATCATGGTATAGACAAGAGACTCCCCCTGATATGCTATAGCTTAGCTTCTAAAGATCGTATCTTTATGCAGTGCTGGTACCATTTCATGTATACAAATTCCCTATCCAGAAAATCCACAACTAGATTATTTAACTCACTAAATTATTTAGGATATTATCCACTGCCACTCTCCCAACAAGTGCAGAGGTACACACTGTAGGAAATGAGCAGTCTCCTTCTCAGTCTTTCTCCAGTGACTAAGGGAATGGCCTGAATGAGCAGAAATTGCTGTCTTAGTATAAGTTTTATGCAAACCTTTCTATGTTTCTGCGAAGATCTGAAACATGCACATTTCCTCTGACTAGAAGAGCACAAGCAAGATACAAGCAGTGCTTTGGGTCAGCTCTTATCAGTTGGTGATCTTTACTAAAAGCATCTGAAAACATTTGATCCAGCCTAAAAGACAAAGAAAGAGTCACCTGCAACAATTAGCAACCTTAACATTTAAAATCAGAATGCTATTGCAAATATTTTTAAAATGAACTGATGTTTTGCTGGCAAAGGGCAAGATACTGGATGTACGATTCACAAAAATCTACCTACCTTCGAGAAGGCACATTAACATCAGCCAACGTGTACAGAGGAGTTAAACTGGAAACCAAATAATGCAGTTGAGGAAATGGGACCAAATTCATGGTGATTTCATTAAGATCCATATTAAGTGATCCTTCAAACCTAGCAGAGCTTAAAATAAAAAATGAATTCCAGCAGTTTACACCAAATTCATGGTGATTTCATTAAGATCTATATTAAGTGATCCTTCAAACCTAGCAGAGCTTAAAACAGAGGTGAATTCCAGAGTTTTTGATAATGAGGAACTTATTTAGTTGTATCTCTTCGTTAGTTAATAATTTAAGTCACATTTATGGCAACTGATTTACCACCTTTTGCTGTATATTTTTGCTGATCTTTCAACCTCAGTGGGTGGGTGATGAGCCCCTGTGCAACACAGGAACCATATTAAAGCAAAATCAGAACATTCCTTGCGCAGTCTATGAGCTTTGCTTCTTCTGCACAGTGGTAAACAGCTGCTTTTTATGTTGCACTTCTACATAGTAAGATACTTGAAGCTGTTGTACTTTATTAGGGAACTGAATCAAGTCCGTCCTCCTGTTCTGGCAATTCCAGTGCCTACTGAGATATCTGACAACATCTATCTCAGAAAGAAGGTTCCTTAATCAGAAAGAAAGAAAACACACTAATTTGGAGAGAGAAGGCTGATGGACTTTTGGAAACTCGCTCTGCCAGATAGAAAGAATCAAAACATAGGTCCATACATCTTACACTACACACTCCAAATCATACCGTGTTGGGTGGACAATATACTTTGAGACTCAGACCATTCACACATGTAATCAGAAAATGCACTATCTTGGGCTGATTCCACATGGGCCAAAAACAGTGGTGTGAAAATGGTGTAAAAGGGTTTAAAACAGTGTAAAAGGGTTTATACCGTTTTCACACCGCTGTTTTTGGCCCATGCGGAATCAGCCTTGATTTTGGAAACTGGTCCCAGGAAACGGCAGGGATAACCATGTTGGGCCTGACACTTCCCTGAAAACAGTTGGAAGTGTATCACATAAAGGAATTTTTGAACTTGACCCATACCTATGCCTTCTTCTAAAGATCAGCAGCAGAATGCAAGCAGGGAGTGGCTGGAAACTTATGAAAGGTCCAAGAAAGTACTACACCATTTCTAGATACTATTCACTATTGCTTTATTTACTGCAAAATGAGGCTCAGTGGTGTACCACCTGCCTTGGTTGCAGAAGGTCCCTGGTTCAGTCCTCAGCATCTCCAGTTATAATAATTAGGTGACAGATGATCTGAAACCCTGGAGCACCACTGCCTGTTAGAATAGATTATACTGATTTAGATAGCCAAGGGTTCTGATTCAGTACAAGGTGGCATTTATATGTGTATTCCACATAGCCCCCCCAAATTACATCATTTAAATGTACAAATCAAGCTAAAAAGGCAGAAATATCTTCACATCTAGCATTTTAGGTGCCTTTTAATACACAACTTTTCCTACCACCTAGTAAGCACAGCTGAGAATACATTTGTTTTCTCAAAAATAAAAGAATAATCAGAGTGACATTTAAAACTTAATTATGATTTAAATCCCAAAAGCTCACCTTGTTAAGTTCAACAGTAAATTGGCCACAATATTGTTCATAGCATCAAAGGGTTTCTCCTTGGCAGTTTTTATTCCACCTGAAGTTACCAAGCTAGCTTGCTTTATATTTGAGCTTAGTTTTCCACTTTTGGTCATTAGATTAATTTTACTAACTATGTCAAATAAAGACTTTGGAAGAAAACATAAAAAAGTTTATAAGAACGACGTCAAACAAAATTAGTTTAATGTTTATCGGTAGCTTCATGCAAAACTGAAATATAAGTGAGCATACTAAACATACCCAGCTTTTTGAGTTGCCAGGAGCCATGGAGAAAATGTCTACCCTTTTATTTTATTATTTTATTTATTTATTTATTAGATTTTTATACTGCCCCATCCCCGAGGGGCTCCGGGCGGTGCACAACAACAAACATAACATAACATAAAATGGCTAAATCTTTAAAAGCAGCGATAAAACAGTAAAAGCTAAATCTTATAAATAGAATACAATAAAATACAATAAAATACAATAAAAATACAATAATAAATATAAATGGTGTCCAGCAGCTTTTTAGCATCTTAGTGCTATTTATTAGGCATTTACCTTCATGTCACAAAAAGTTTCAGCAGCCCTTAGGCATACATTAAGCCTCTATTAAAGGGAGAAGGATTTTTTTCCCCAGACCCATTGACAATCCCACCATCTTTGCTCATTTCTGGTGGGGATTACCTCTAAGCATACTATATACTGACAGAAAAAAAAACATAGTTTTCCTAGAGGGATTTTTTCCTAAGCAGTTAATTGATTCTTTGCCAGTTAATGTTTGTACATGGCCATGTTTATCAGCTGCAAATGGTAATTAAAATGAGAGTGCCTTTTAGCCATATCAGTGCATACTTTACAGTTTCATTACTGTACCAGATTCTTGTAAGATGGCAATACCACAGTCAATTAAACATGGTAAGTTCTGAATCGTTAGGCCTCAATGGGAATGCACTTCAGACATGGACTCTAACTCCATTAAAAATCCATGTCTTCTTTGCAGTCTAAGGTCTAATTTGAATCTTGTGTTCCTGTTTAAGGGCATTCCTTTGCTCCCTCGCCTAAACTGATACACAAACTTACTAATCTTCTACATAGATTCATCATCACACATTCCCTCCCATTCAATCTAAAGTTGTTTGCTTTGAGATACCAGGATCTAGATTTCAAACAATGCAGAATACTGGTGAAAATTGTAAACATTAAAACAAAAGAAGTGTAATAGCACCCACAGAAATCTATTTTCTACCCACTTTCAACAGCCATTCATTTCTATGATAAAGGGGCATTTATTATTATTTATATCTTGCCCTCCCCCAAAGGGCTCAGTATAAAAACAGTTACAATAAAAACAGAAAACAGCCATAATAAATAACAGTATAAAACATAACACCTAAAATCAGATGGTGACTTAAGCCTATTATGTCCCCCGCCCCCTGGGAAGCCAAAACCAGATGTTATTAACCAATGTTAAACCGGCTGGCCTACGAAAACGCCCGGTGGAATAGCTCCGTCTTACAGGCTCTGCAGAAGCTACTCAAGTCCTGCAGGGCCCTAATCTCGGATGGAAGCATATTCCACTAGGTAGGGGCCAGTACCGAGAAGGCCCTGGCCCTCATCGAGGCCAGTCGGATGGTTTTCAGGCCAGGGACTACCAGAAGGTTACCCTCCGAGGAGTAGAGGGGCCTACTTGGGCAATATGTGGAGAGGCGGTCCCTGAGGTATGCAGGTCCAAGACCGCTTAAGGCCTTAAAGGTCAAAACCAAGACCTTGAACATGATCGGGTACTCAATGGGCAGCCAGTGAAGGTGGAATAGGACAGGTGTAATGTGGTCCCTACCTGAGGCCCCTGCCAGGAGCCTCGCAGCCGCATGCTGAATGAGTTTTAGTTTCTGGATTAGGTTCAAGGACAGGCCAGTGTAGAGTAAATTACAATAATATAGCCTGGAGGTAGCCGTTGCATGGATCACTGTGACCAGATCAGCACATCTTCTATATATATAAAAAGCTAACCGTGAGTTTGTTACTCACGCCCGAACGCAGAAATGGCTGGACGGATCGCCCCCAAATTTGGACATGGTGTGGCTTCCCGTTGTGGGCATGATTTCAGATCTTCACCGGGCTCACAGGTCACACCGGAGCCCAGTAAAAGGCACGTTTCCCCAAACCCGCAGCGGACCAATGAGGGGCCACTGTGCTGGGGGCGTGGCTTGGCTGCCTTCGCAGTAGCGTGTGCGCACACCTGCCACCGGAATCCCCCAGAAACACACCAGGACAGGAAGGAGGAGCATTCCAAGCCGAGCCATTTGGAAAAGCCGGTACGCCTCTCCCCTTCCTCCTCTCTTCCCTGCCTACCTCCCCACAGTGAGCTGCAGCGAAGCCACAGACTGGTTTCCAAGGTCCGCCTAGAAAAGGGAGCGAGTGGCTGCATCCTCCCAGAGGGTAAGTTAAATACGGAGGTCTGCAGTCTCTCACTTCCCTCATAGCTTCCCTGATGACACAGCAGCCCAAAACGTCGGACCAGCTTGGCCAAGGGTTGCATATAGATGTTAAAAAGCATCAGGGAAAGGATTGCCCCCTGCGGCACCCCACAATCAATGGGGCACCACCTGAAAATCTCCTTCCCTGACACCACCCACTTTCTCAACCTCGAAGAAACGACTTCATCCAGCACAAGGCTATCCCTCATATCTCAGCGAGGCGATGGACCAAAAGGTCATGATCTACTGTGTCGAACGCTGCGGTGAGATCTAACAACACTAGCAGCACCAAACTGCCTCTCTAGCTGGCACTGGAGCTCATCCACAATGGTGACCAAGACCATCTCAGTCCCATGACCAGGGTGGAAACCGGGATGGAAGGGGTCCAACACTTCATTATCTTCCAGAAACTCCGGAAGCTGAGCTGCCACCGCTCTCTCAATTACTTTACCCAGGAATGAAATTCGATACTGGGCGGTAATTGGCCAGAGCCTGAGAATCTAAACTTGGTCTTTTCAAGAGGGAGCAGACCACTGTCTCTTTCAGCCAATCTGGGAAGGCTCCTTGCTCAAGAGAATCATTGATGATATCCAACAGGTGGCTCTGTAGCTCCTCCTTACAAGCTTTTACTAGCCAGGAGGGACTAGTGGTAGATTATAAATTAACTTCTGTGGCCTGTCCACCTCAGAGGGACTAAGCAGGTTGAAATGGTCAAAACCAGGACCAAAAGACAGGCAAGGGGCTTCCAGTTCCCTTATTGTATCCATAGTGGCTGGTAGAGCCCTGCGGAGAGACAAGATCTTATCTGCAAAAAATGGGGAAAAAAACACGAGGGAACTTTTAAAAATCCTCCAGGCCTCAGTTTAACAGGAAAAGCAAAATATTGCGATGCTATATCTCAAGTTCTTAGGCATCATTTTGAGGATTGCTTAGCAACCCCATAGACATGCAACCAGCCACAGTTGGGAAGGAAGGAAGAGGCACTGCCACTGGGTGAATGAGGCAGGCGGGTAAGCAAGGAATAGAGGAAGGAATGAAAGACAAAGGAGGCAGTAGTGAAAAGGGTAAGAGGCACGACTAATCAGGTGAGTGATTGAGCCAGGCAAGCCACAGTAGAGGCAGGGGGGAGGAGATGGCAAAGGCAGATGGGCAGGACTGTGAGGACAGAAGCAGCAGGGAGGGCAAGAAGGTACACTGCTGAGTAGGTAGCTGGGTGAGTGAGCAATAAGAGCAGAGGTAGAGGCAGCAAGGGAGGATGCACTTTATGCAAGTGAAAAAGACACACAGTGGCTGTATTAGAGATAGCAAGAGGAGGAGAATGGGGGTGAGGAGGACAGAAACATGGAGGGGGGGGGGCAGAAAGAATCTGCAGAAGAAAATGGGGACCAGCAGGAAGGTGTGAAATCCAACCCCATGATTTCCTTGTGGGTCTCTGTCTGTATTTCCTCTTTAAGATGCAGCTGACAAGTTGAACGAAAGTTCTTACTTCATTTTCAATTGGCAATACGCAGTCCGCATGCTCACTGAGCTCCTTCATAGCCAAGACACTGTTATAAGGAGATGTAATGACATCATCCTCCCTCGAAGGATAAACTGAAGTAACAAATCTATACACTTCTGGGAATTGCTCTTCGAGCACATTTAGCACAAATGTACCAAGGCCAGATCCTGTCCCTAGAAAACAAACAAACAATGTTGTAACAGTGTACTTTAAAGACTATCTTGTACCTTGTTCATAATAAAATATTCATCCTTCCAGGCACCTTACACCTACTAATGAACCATTAAAATAAAAAGCCCAAACCAGAATGGCTACTCTGGATTTTCTAAGAAATCACGAGACTGATGAAAGTTTAATGATGTTGTATCCATGTTCACAATGGGAAATGCCTGAAGTAGGTTTCTATTTGAAAGTTTCTTCTGACCTCTTAAGATGGCAGTTGATATGTAAAGATTTATTTTAGTAATTTCCTTCTGAATTTTTAAAAAAGATTTGTGAGTAAGGAATGCATTGGACTGATTTTATCTTTTCTGAGGTATCTGATACCACCATCTTGTTCTTCCCAGGGCTGCTGAGGTAACACTAACAAAGGGAGGGGCCGAAATCACTCAGGAAGCAGGGTGACCCTGGAGCGTCATAAACGCCACTTGCACTGACGTAAAAAGCATGTATGGCAGTGTTTGCTAGTGCAAACTTATGCTGGCAAAAATGGTGGCACAGCCCAAGAGTCATAGGCCACTTTTACAGGGGAAGCGTCAATGTTGTATTGCTGGCTCTTTGGAGGGGGCATGGCTGTGCTGTGGCTGTGCCATCCCTGATCATGGAGCACGCACGCACGCACGCACGCACGCACGCACGCACGCACGCACGCACGCACGCACGCACGCACACCCCGGACTGTACTGTAAAGATACAATATTCTCCAGGCCTAGACTACTTCGAGGCCCTGAGAAGCCAAGTAGTCACTTGATTAATTTTACTCTCATGCAAGAGCAAGGGAGCAACCAGCATGATGCCTTTTAGAGTAAATATTTAGAAAAATACAGCTAAGGGAATAGTGGATAATACATCAGAAACAGGAAAATAAACAGTTGATTTACACTAGATATTAGGGATACAATTCAGAAACAGTGCTTGCTCATCAGTATGCTTTGTAAAGTCAGTTAGACATTTCAGAGTTGCTTTACTTAATTAAAAACCTTGTTCTTAGTAAGTTAATATTTTTAGATTATTACACTCAAGACTGCTCTAAGCTTATTTTTATTCATTTCTCCTCTTCTGTTTATTGGGCTGGAACAATACTTACCCCCTCCCATGGAATGAATGACAAAAAAGCATTGCAGACAGTCACAGTGCTCTGCAATCTTCCTCAGCTTTTCTACAATACGTTCTTCGTACTGACATCCATACATTTTGTGACCTACAGCCCTAAAAACAGGACAACTTTAATATACCATCCTTTTGTTTTAGTTCTGACAATTCTAGTATATGCACATTAGCTGTAGTCCATCAAGTTTCTTTATTCCTGCAGAAGGACTCTGTTCCTCTTACTTCTGAAACACACAGATACTGAGCTGTAGAATGTGGGGATATGTTTGCTGCCTTTCAGAAAAAAGTACTCCTTGCAAATTTCAGACTGATGTTAAGACTTCCATTGCTGAGCTCCATGAAAGTATAGGATAATCTCTACCTACATCCAGTAATATGGAAATTCTTCATGCTCACAAAGGTGAACTCATTGAGGAGTCCAATTAAATACATTTTTCATGCATGAAGAGATTTAAAAAATTAAGCAGAAGCATGTTGAAAAAGTAAAGGTTGTAAAACACACACACACACACACACACACACACACACACACACACACACACACACACACACACACACACACACACACACACACACTTTACTTTCTTTAAGCTATGCGTCTTCAGTTTGTTGCTATTAAAAGTTGGAATAAAGGAAAGGAAACAACTGATTATTTTAAGTAATGTCCTAAAAGTTCAGCTTTAATGCATGCATTTGGATGTTACCAAAAAGAATCTGAAAGATTCTTCCTGAGCCATGCATACAAACATATAGGGGCTGCAAAAATTATTAAATAGTTAATTTCCTTCTGCACCATTTGTTTCCTTGCCTTCATTATGGCTTGGTGCAGCCCTCTTATGTTTTATTATTGGGTCCAATGTATATGCCATAAATGGGAACCATTCTTGGAATGCACACTCTTCTCCTGGAGAACCCGTGTGGTGTAGTGGTTAAGAGTGGTAAACTCTAATCTGGAGAACCAGGTTTGATTCCCCACTCCTCCACATGAATGGCAGACTCTGATTTGGCGGTTTGTTTCCCTGTTCCTCCACATGAAGCCTGCTGGGGTACCTTGGGCTAGTCGCAGTTCTCTCAGAGCTCTACTTACAAAGTGCATGGGCAGGGGTGAAGAGGCAGTTGTAAGCCTCTCTGAGACTCCTTATTGTAGAGAAAGGCCAGGTTTAAAAACAGCTCTTAGGACAATTGCTATGCATTATATTAAAAAGTCAGGAAAGGTACAACATTTCATTTAACCCCTCTCCAGTTTTCTATTTTTCAATGGAATTTTCTGTTTTTCAATAGAATTTTTTTTCTATTTTTTCAATAGAAAATTAGGCAAAATTTTCATTGTTGTGAGCTCTGGTATATCTCGTTTTGAATCTCTCTCTCTCTCTCTCTCTCTGTATGTATGTATCTAATTCAAAAAGGAGTAATTTCTGCTTCCTAGTATTAATCATGGCATTTACATGTGCACTGAAACAATTCTAGTTGTTCAAAAGATTTGTATCTCTCCTTAGACTCAAGACGACTAACAAATCATGGCTAATGCAAACCAGATTAATTTATAATCACTGCATGTAAACCAATTTCAAACTGGCTTTTAGTACAGAATTTAGAACTCAGTTGTGGCTTGTGTATTATATGTAACTTTTCATGAAAGGAAAAGGTGGAAATGCTCTGCAAAGTGGAGGAAGAGAATATTCCAAGGAATGGCTCCTAACACAGACTGTGAGAAGCCAGCTTTACACAGGATTTGTGTGAAAAGATTACACTTCCAGGTACTCACACAATCAAGGGGAGAAAGATGTAATGGCTCCCAGTCAATTTGCGGAGACCAATAGGTTGTTGCAGAATTTACAATTACAAAATTACTTCCTCCAGTGTACACTTTCTCTGGGAGTTTTGCTGCCTGATACTTCTTTGCTATGTTCTTAAGACTAGAGGGTGTCATTACTTTTGATCTATTTTAGTCCAAATCTCTCTTTCCTTTGATCCACTGAAAAGCATTTGTTAAAAGTTGGAATTTATTAGCTTATAGGTCCATCTTTTTTCCTTGTTCCTTTGGTCAGCTGTTCATATCTCTTAAGATTACTATTTGGAAGGGAAGAAAAACCTTTTCGAGCAGAAGAATGTTTAAACAGTAACACAATACATGGAATTATATACTTTTTAAATAAAAGATGATTCCTAGTTTGTTTTCAAAGTTTTCCTCATAGCAAAAAAATAGAAAACTGATCTTAATGGGCTTATTAAAAAAATTAAAAAGGCAGAAATGTACATTTTTGTATGAAAATTCTGTATGAAGATTTTATTTAAAAGAATTCATTCTCACCAGTTGTTTCCTGAGCCAGAAACATCTGTGATCAGCTGCTTGCTATCAAAGACATCTCTCAATGGCCCTTGAAGAATTTCATTTACTACACCCTCTTCCATGTCAAGCAGCAGAGCCTTAAAACAACAAAAGGTAGTTTAGAGTGACCACATCTTTAAATTTTTTAATGCAAAATGAACACAGCAAAGAATGAAAGTTTCCCTTGCTTTAACACCGTTTGGCTAGAGTTCTGCAAATACAATGAAAACCTTATCCTACTGAAATCAACAGGCTTGTGTGTGTATTTCAGAGGTGTGGATATAAAGTTTCACTTTAATGGTTGGTACAGCTGTGTATACAAAAAAGGATGTTCATGCAGAGCTATCTCCTTACTGAAGTGACTGGCAAGGTGGTTGGTGATGTGTGGACTAGAGTCCCCAGAATTACTAGATTGGCTCTGGGTTGGGGCCTGATACAACTATGTGCTCACTCAGTGTATGCTGAACCTTGTTTAAAGTATGGTGCAGTTAATGAAGTGTTGAATTAGGCCTAGGGAGACCCAATAATATATATCAGGTCAAGGCCTCAGGTTTTTTTTCTGTGAAGAAGAGAACAGGCTCAGTTAGAGATGGTAGAAAGCAAGGCATGGCATCTGGGCTGCTGGTTGACATGGACAGAGAGATAGTTGGCTCTCTGCAAAATGAACAAAATGCAATACTTGGCTGCATTGGATGAGAACAAATTCCCTGGGTTAGACAGTATGCACCCAAGAGTCCTGAAAGAACTATCTAGAGAGTTTGCTGAGACTTTGTCCATCATCCTCTGGACCTCTTGGCAGACAAGAGATGGGCCACAAGACTGGAGGAGGCAAACATTATCCCCATTTTCAAAAAAGGGAGGAGGGATAACCCAGGAAACTACAGGCCAGTCAGAATGATCTCTGTCCCAGGGAAGATACGAGAACAGATTTTAATAGGATCAATCTGCAAGCATCTGAAGGACAATCTGGTAATCCGGGGAGTCAGCATGGATTTACCCCCATCAGGTCATGCTGGACCAAACCTTGTTTACTTTAATCAAGTGACAATCTTACTGGATGGAGGGAATGCTGTTGAAGTTGTTTACCTGGATTTCAGTAAAGCCTTTGACAGGTTTCCCCGTGATGCTCTAATCAGTAAACTAGAGGACTGTGGACTCTAGGCTAGTTAGGTGGACAGGGAACTGGTTGAAGAACTGCTCTCAAAGAGTAGTTATCAACAGCATTTCACTGGCATGAAGGAAGATGTGGCAGAACTACTCATTAAATTTGCAGATGATACCAAATTGGAGCAGTGAGAACTCTAGCAGATAGAGAGAGAATTCAACAAGATCTGAACACACTGAAAAAGTGGGCAGATGTGAACAAGATGCAACTCAACAAGGACAAATGTCATCTGGGTAACAAAAATGAAGAACACACATACTGGATGGGGGATACACTAATGAGTAGCAGTATGTGTAAATAAGATGTTGGACAGTAAGTTAAATATGAGCCAGTGTGATGCAGCTACAAAAAGGCAAATGTGATCTTGTGGTGCATCATCAGAGGCATAACATCCAAATCACAAGATGTCATAGCCCTGCATTGATCAGGCTTCACCTGGAGTATTGTGTGCAATTCTGAAGGCCTCGCTTCAAAAAGGATGTGGAAAGAATGTGGATGTGGAAAGAATGGAGCAGATGCAGAAGACAGTGATGACAATGATTGGGACCTGGAAACTGAGCCCTATGAGGAAAGGCTGAGGGACATTGGAACATTTAGTCTGGAGAAGAGGGGATTGAGAAGGGACATGATTGCTCTCTTTTAAGTATTTGAAGGGCTGTCACTTGGAGGAGAGTAGGGAGCTGCAGAGCATAGGATTCACAACAGTGGGTATACATTAAGGGGAGAAAGGTTCCAAGTGGGCATTAGGAAGAAACATTTACAGCAACAGTTGTGCAACAGAAAAACTTTTGCACTGTGAAGTACTGTCCTCTCCCTCTTTGAAGATGGATGCAGAGATCAAGCTGGCATTCAAACATGAAACTCACAACTGATCTCTAAATCTTTTTACCAAGTTTCATTCTGATACCTTAGTGCTAAATAGGGCCAAAACATTACAAGCAAATTGAATGCTCATTGGGTGATCTGAATAAAAGGTGAGGTCACTCAATCATCTCTCTAAATTAACAGATGGGCAGCAATCAAAATCCACTCTACAGTACACCAGCCCTATATTATTTTCCCATGAGTATCATTTTCAGTGGGAGAATCATTCCAAACGTATTTTATAAAAAATCCCCAAAACTTGAAAGGTATTTCCAGGTACTAAAAGTATAAGAAATAACAATATAAAAGTTATTATTTTGCCTTACACGTGCTTTTAAGGAACAAATCTTTCCTCTGGAAGTATCAGCATCATCTGACCTAGAAAAATCAGAAAGCCAATAAAAAAATAAATGTTCAGAAGACTACATGTAAAATGGTAGGTTATTGCAAAAATACATTTCAGTTTTTATCAAGACATTAACAAAGCAACAGAAAGGTTACCAATTTTAAGGCACAGGTCTAATGCAATCATCAAAACCACAGTTGGCTGTAATGAGAACGACCCCAGGAAATCTTTGGCCTTGCACATTTCTTTTTATACACAGTCAGATAATCGGAAATGTCTGGCAAACCATAGTTTGCCACTGCATCTAACTAATTCCTCCAAAGATTTCAAAACAGAATTAAACCAGGAGTAGGAATTCTGGTTTTAAGGAAAGATCACAAAACATCTTTTGGGGTTTGAGCATATGGTAATAACAAACTAAGTTTTGCCAAAAATTCAGAAAGCTGTCATTAATAAAACCTATGGCTCCCCAAGTCTGTTCTGGTAAAGGGCAGATTATGGTTTGGCTGCTGCATTTGAGCAATTCTAGATCTCATTCTTTCTCAGATCTAGATCTCATTCTTTCTCAGCAGCCCAGTGCGTAGAATTTTGGATTGTGACATTCATCCTGACCTGGAGTAAAACTGATGGGGAAAAAATCACCAGCAAAATTTTTGATGTCACAGGAATTACGGCATTTAAATATGGCCCAATATTTGACACCTAGAGATACTTCAAGAGCCAGTGTGCTGTAGCAGTAACATGGTGGTAGTGATGGCATGACATCACACCTCTATAGGTATGAAAAAATTTTCAGTGAAAAATGTATCTCGGTTTTCATCGATTTGCAGTAAGGTGCAGGGGATTTGTGGAGAAAAATCACCCGGACAAAGCTGTTGCAGGCCGTGTCTGCAATTTGTTTAATGACAATGTTTTGCCACATTTCAGACAAATCTTAAAGAGGCGTCAGAAACTGACCTCTTTGGACAGCTTTCTGGTGTGACATTGGTCCACTGGCTCTGAAGCTGGTCCTAGTGTTATTATTTGTTACTGTTTCCAGCATTAAACACTATGTTTATTCACCAAAAATGTGTTTTGGTATGTTTTTTGGAGTGCCTAGAATGGATTAATTGGATTTATATCAATTCCTATGGAAAAAGTTTGTCTCGGTTTTCATCAGTTTTGGTTTTCATCGATTCTTTTCGGACAGATTACCAAGGAAAACCGAAGTCTCACTGTACTTCTTATATTGCATTCAATGTAATTGTATACTTTTCGTATGTTTTTAATACTAATAAAATTTCTTTTTAAAAAAAGATGGCACAACTTCCTGTTTCAAAAGTGACTAACAAGAATTCTCCACTCCTCCAATGTTCCTGGGGATTGTCAGGCAAGCTTTTGCATCCCTAAAAATAGCATACTGGCAGATGTCCCTATCCAATAGGGTACAGTGCACAAGGGATTATACAGTCAGTGAAACACTGAGACTGCAAAGGGTGAACGTTATTGCAATGTAATGAACACACGCCACAGTCAAGGTAGGCCAGGCATATAATTGACAATGTTATTACATTCACTGAAGAAACAGCATACTGGAATGACTGGGACCCACCACAAGAGCACAATATAGACTCTCCACATGTCTGCAAACCCCAAAAGGAAGCACTTACAAAAATTATAGAAAGAAGGATGTATATAGTACAAACATTCAATGAATAACAGGCTTCTGTAGAATGGTCTTTATTTGTTAAAATATTTTAATCCTGCCTTTCCGTCTGCTCAAGACAGCTTAAAATTTACTGATTAAAATCAAACAAACCCCAATACGTCCCCCTCCCAAAATATGGTTGCTGCTCATACCCCATCAAAAGTCTTGTTAAAAAAAAGTCTTGCAGGACTTCCTGAAGATATCCAGTGAGGCTTTACATGGCATAGCACAAGATGTCAACTAGCTGTTCTATGCAAGCACTGGTACAACAATAGCATTCCCATTATTTTAAAAATAAACAAAAGTTATTTAAAAAGAATTTTAAAAGTTACAAAGATTACACTTACCTTGTGTCCACATTTCTAAAGAAACTGCTCAATGCTTCATCATAAATTCCTTTCTAAAAAAGAAACCTTATTTCAGTACAAATTGAAATGCAACAACTCCTCCAATTTTTTAGACACCATAGCAATATGGGGCATAGGATTTGAAAAGCTTGGTTTTAATGGTGTCCTCTTGATTGTACTATGAAATGTAAGCACTCCTGAAACAATAAAAGATCTTTAGGCTACGGGAAAGAAACAACAATCACATGGATGGTGGCAATGGTGGGCTTCAAATAATTTAACAACCACTGATAAACATACTCTACCCTGTCCAAATAAGCAATGCCTCATTTCCCTTGTCACTGGTGGCAGCAACGGAAAACGATTTCTCACACGAGGAAAGGCACAGTGCTTATTCATCACGGCCACCAACAGTATGTACATATGCTATGAACTTCTGACATGAAAACTAAGGGTGTAACTATAATACACTGTAATCCTGACATATGCCAGGCTCAGCAAACAGACTCACAGATGTACATTGGTGGAACTCACTTTAAAAAGGCCTCATTCATTTGTTGCTCCAAGGAAGAAACTTCCAGTTTTCTTCCCAATCTGCTTTCTTCCCACTACAGAAAGGATGTGCCCGTTCTCTGGGTCCATATATCCTAACTAGGTGGCACACCTCTTACACAGCACATGTTAGATATAGTTAGTGTAGTTAATCCTAAAGGTAGGTTTTGTGAGGGGGGGGGCAGCACAGTTCACATGAGACAGGGAAAGTCTTTGCTTTCATCAGTCTCAGCCAAATTTCATGGCTTAGTGACTAGTCCCATGGGAATCACAAAAACGAGATGATTGTGTGCAACAGCCGATTTTCAGACAAAAACAAGGACAGAAGCAAAGAACGAAGTTATAAACGGAAAGTAAGATCTTCCACCTTTGCCCTGGCTTTTGTAATAGGTCACAGTCAAGAAAAAAGAGACGGTTATTTATCATATGTGATAGTGAAGTAACCATTTTAATACCCTGCCCAAGGCAAACAGTAAGAAGCCAGCCGCTCGTCCCACCAAAAAACTCTACGTCCGCCCCTCAATGGTCTGTCAGCAGCCCCTGAGGCGAAGGGAACGCGGTCAGCCAAGAGGCGTCTACGGTTAACGGCCCCTACGGTGAACGGACATCCCAAAGCTTCGCGCACTACTGCGGGCGCGCACATGCGCTGAGGTCCCCAGAAATGGGCGGGGCTAATTACCTGATTGACGGTGGCATGTTCCCGCAGCGCCAGATCCCAGAAACGGCAGCCGATCTGGTTCCCGCATTGACCCACTGTAGGAGGAGGGGGAGGAGAAAGTACCGTCAAGAAGCCACAGGGGAAAGCAACGTGACATAGATAAGGCGACAAATGAAAGGAAGGATTCAGAAACGTTCACGGGCTCACCCTGCACCACCACAGATTGTGTCATGGCTGCCGTTCTTGCAGAGCCGTTGCTAAGGCGGCTTCTTTCTGAAAGGCCGGTTAGAGCGGTGGCTCCGCCCACTTGAACTGCACATTCTGAAAGCCTGATTTCGCAGGGGTAGCCTGCTGGTTGGTTGTAGAAGCGATCTCAGGCACGCGCAAGATAGGATTGCTAATGACTAGCGGAGCGTTTGCTTTGCATTTTATTCGGGGCGCATGCGTGCGACGAAAAACTCTAAAATGGCCGGGAGATGGTAGAGATTCCGTTCGTTTTGTCATACTGAAAATTGGAGGCAAGAAAAACGAGTTTTCTGTACTTCTAATAACGGGTTGGAAGAAAAAATGTGGTGCAGATACGCCTGCCGATCTCCCCCAATTCGCTGTGCGTTTGATAAAACTTCACCTACAAAAGTGTTTAATGTATTGTCGAAGGCCTTCACGGCCGAATTCAACTGGTTCTGATGGGCTGTACTTTTCCGGGCTGTGTGGCCGTGGTCTGGTGGATTTTGTTCCTAACGTTTCGCCTGCATCTGTGGCTGGCATCTTCAGAAGTGTATCACAGAGAAAAGTCTGTTTCTCACTGTGTCTAAGTGAGAAGGGAAAGTTTAGTGTGGTATATTGTCCATGTCCCAGGGTGGGGAACCAATCGTTAAGTGTTTGGGTGGAACTTGCTATGCAAAGGTGTGGTTGAGTGGATAGTATTGCGGGTGGGGTTGTCAGTCCCTGGGACTTGGACAATATACCACACTAAACTTTCCCTTCCCTAAACCTTTCTCTGTGTGATACACCTCTAAAGATGCCAGCCACAGATGCAGGCGAAAAGTTAGGAACAAAATCCACCAGACCACAGCCACACAGCTCAGAAAACCCACCAGAATCACCTACAAAAGTTTTAAACATGGGGGAGCCCTGACTTTTCTGCATGCTGCAGATACACATTAGAATACTCACTACTCACAAATGTGTGTTGAAAGGATGAAGGTGTGGCTGCCAACCTCCAGTAAACCTGGAATTCTGGAATTACCCTGATTTCCAGACTATGGAGATCCGTCTCCTTGGAGAAAGTGGCAGCTTCAGGGAGTGTTATTGGTGGAACCACACCCATCTGAGCTCCCTCCCATTGCCAAATTCTGCGATTTCCAGGTGCTGCCCTGAAATCGAGTTGACAGACCTGATGGAGGGTAGAGAAAAAAAAGATTCAGCACTTAACCATAGCATGAATGCAAAAGAGAATTGAAGTGACAGTGCACTGGCAATTTTTTTTTGTTTGAACTAGTTTGTGTTTGTACTGGTTCAAACCAGTTGTAAAATACAGTAAGTGGAGCACTACTCTGTGTCTGACATTAGACATGCTTGGTACAGGGTGGGATGTAGTTTTGAGACACCTCTTGATAGCATGGGAAAAGCAACACAGTAATCTTCCTAGCATTCTCCCACTAATGCAGGGTCCACTGCTCAGATTTTTAAATGCCATTTATCTCAATGAGTGCAATGTCTGGTTTTGAGAAAAACAGTATGGAACTGTAGCATTGTACAAACCTTATCTTTGTTGCCTTTCATCTTGGCTTGGAGAATATTGAGTGGATTTAAAAACTGCCTGAAGATTTTTAACTTTACAATGTAAATTTCAGAATAATTCTTACCACCCAAAAGCAGGTAAGTTGACTTGGGATGTTGTGCAAGAGTTGAGTGTGTGATCATAAGCTTACTATTGAATTCAAGCAAGGGATCATAAGCTTGCTATTAAATTCAAGCAAGAGGCGAAGTCATGGACATTTGTGAAGGAAATATTGTGTCATTGCAAACCCTTCCATTTACTTCATATACACAAGGCCTCGCTGAGGTTCAGCAGTGGTGGGGAGAGAGAACTCTACATTTATCTATTTTATTTAAAACATTTTAAAATGCTACATGCCAGGAGTTACTCTGGTTATTTAAAAGATTATAGTTAAATATTTAATATTAATAGTTATATTATTGTATATGATCAGATTAGATCAAATTCTTTATTTGGTCACTTAGCCAGCATAATATATTATTTAGTGGACCCCCAGTAATTTGTCTCTTTTGGTTGATGGTAATTGTCGATGTGGCTCTCCAGGGACACATTGTCGATGTGACTCTCCAGTGAATACCACTAAGGCTAGAATGTTGAACTTGCTTTGGGTAAACTCAATTCAAATTTTCATTCAGCTGTGGATCTCAATTAATGACATTGGATTTGGTCTACAGAGTTGTGAGGATGAAATGAGACAATCCCCAATAAGACATTCTGAGCTCCTAAGAAGAAGAATGTACTTTAAATGGAAATAATCATAAAGTAGGAAGAACTCTGCTGGGTCAAATTGAGAGTTTTCCCATTCTAACAGCCCATACTCCCCCTGGAATGGGGATAAGGCAACAAGTCTGCTATTATAAGAAGTGCTGTTTCTCTTGTCCAGTGTTGCAAACAAAACCACATGGAGTAGCTTGTTGGAGTAATAATTCCCTCAATGTGTACTTATTGATAAATCCAGTTTTAGCTAACCTGTAGTGCTGTTCCCTGAAGAAATCCGGAGGGAAGTTGCTTTGCTCTTCTTCATTTGCCAGACTCAAATTATGCCTGATGGGATTTTATAGCCTTCCTTAGATTGGACTGACAATCCCTCAACAAAGGCCTAGCGGCCCTTTCTTGCTTACTGCTGGCCCCTGAGGTGTTATTCACTGCTCTTCATGTAACTCCCCATGCTAACCATCCCAGCTCAACCTATTGGCACAGGACCTGTTTCTTGCCTGAAGAGTCTGTTCTCTGCCGCCAAGGGATCACAGTAACTTTACTTTGTTGAAAAATGTGTGATGTAACATTTCTAATGTGGAGCAAGTGCAAAACAGTGTTTGCATGAACTACTTTTGAGTAAGGGAAAATGCATAAAGTGAATTATGTTTTGATCCTTCAGTGGAGATGTGAAGATGGCATATTGTTGATGCAGTAGCAGTTCTTCCATCCAGTGAAATGGTTTCTCCCTCGGCAGGGGAGAGGAGGGAATTTTTTTCCAATTCTCTTTTTTGGCTCCAGAGTCCCACTTTGTTCCCATTGCTGCTGTTTTTGATCTGCTGATCAACAGAAATACAATTTTAGGTAGCACTGATGGTGGCTGTGAAAGGGTGAGGAAGAGAAAGTTCCCTTCCATTAGCATTACTTAGGATTAAATATTTGCTGGGTGGAATTTGATTGGGCAGTTTGAATGTGACTGCCTCCAAAATTCAGCAGGAAGAGTGGTAACGACACCTGACATTTCAAGGTGACGTCATTGGTAGGTATCTTTAGCATATTGAGAAAGGTAAATTGAATAGGTAAATTGAGAAAGGTAAATTGAAGTAAAGGTAAATTGTCCTCTTGATGGCCCACCCTGTATGGATCAGCTTGGACAATACCTGGAGTGGAGGTGATATTCCGCCCCCCCCCCCCCGGCCACTGGAAATTGTTACCGCCCAAGAAAATAGCCAAAATATTTTCTTGAGTCAAGTTACGACTACACTGGCTCCGTGCCAGGACGCAGAGACCTGTGTGTACAGAAGCCCCCTTAGAGTTGAATTTATGATTTGCCCGCTGTTTAGGATTTTAGTGGGACTAGGTTCCCCAGTTAGCTTAAGGTTTTGTTATTGTTAAGTTAGGAGACTCTTATGTGCTTGTATTGTATTGTTTTCCCTAATGCTTAAGTTTAAAAAAGTTATTTTGATATTTGTGCTGTTAGTAAAAGCAGTAGCCTGTAGGAGCTGATATTAAGAGACAAGGAAGTCAGCCCTGGAATGCAGCTCAGACCAACACCCAGCCAACTCCTTAGCAAGGACAAAGACCCCCTTTGGATTTGCAAATTAAACTCTGCTGGCAGCACCCAGAGGTCCCCAGCCATTGGAAGACGTGCAGGGACCACCATTGGACAATTTGAACTCCCCTTTGTTACAGAGATGAGGCGCGGGAGCCTCAGGACATAACTGAAGGAAACAGCCATCTGATAAGGGAGATAGCTGGGTGCGGCAGCGAGCCCACCTAGATTTTCTGAATGGACTTTATCTGCTATCCCTTCAGCACCATTGCGAGATCTCGCGGGAAGACGTTTGACAGCGGTATTTCGTAATCCCATTCAAAAGTTGTAATTGTATCTTCTTTTTGTATTGTTGTTTTCCTATTGGTGTTTGGTAAGGGACTTGCCCCCTTACCTCCCCTTTCTACCTGCCCCTTGCCCCCTTTGATGTTTGAGAATAAAAGTACTTGCGCTTGTTTGCAAGGTGCGATTTTCCTGCCCGAGTTGTGACCATCACTTCCAAATAAAATCCTTTGCTTTGAAGAACACCGGCTTCCTGCACCTCATTACGTTGCTGAGCTGAAATCACTTATTGTTACCCGAGCAGCTGTGGTAACAAAATGATGAGAAAATCCCTTGAAGCAGGGTATACGATTGTATTATGCATACTGTGTAAAATGCCTCATCCTGCATTCAGGGTGGAATATGCTTTGAACAGGGCAGCCAGATACACTTTTTGAAACTTATGCCAAGAATCTCTATTACCCTTTTAGGTTTTCAATGGAGGTGCCCTTAGACAAAAACTAAAAGAAGACTGGGAATCAAAATTGGAGGTGTCACAGTTGAGGAGAGGACAGAGGTCTCACAGAGGGAGGAGCTTAGGGAGTCAATCTAGATGCCCACAGACTCAGCTGAACGTTTGCTGAACAACATGCATGTGGAACCACATGAAAAAAGGTGTTTGGATTTGTGGAGCAGGAGTGGGAAATGTATGCAGTCACCTCTTTGAAAGTCATGCCTTTTCTCATTCAAAAAGGGCCACTGGGAAATTGATGCATATAATGTCTGGCATAACCCTCAATGGTTGAGGTGGTGAAATGGTGGAGTGCTTATGCCTTGTACAGACACTCCATTAGCTTAGGTTAGGTGTAAACAGAAAGCCATTTAGGAGTAACAATAACTCTTCAAACTATGAAAAGGAGCTTTCTGCCCCTTTTCTAATGCCTCTGTAATAACTTTCCCCCCATATTTTCCTCTTTTGTTTAAAGGAGAATATGGTGCACACATCTGCCCTTGCTCTGGTTGTGAGTGTGCCATTGACTCTTTTCTCCAACATCAGATTTGTTGCTATTTGTTTCTACCGAGGAAAACCTTTCATGCTAGTTGCCTCTCCCATGGCTTTGTGGCATTAGTCTGGCCTCGCCTAGTAAAGGATTTTCTGGGGATGGGTGGGCTGAGCCTGGTTTTCCCCAGTGCCTGATCTTCAGAGGCCTATTCCTGGGGAGATGGGAATCTGGATCAATGGTCTCCTTGGCCTGGCCTCTCCTCCCTTGAGGTCTTAAGAAGCTGCGCCACCTGCCGTCCTGGGCTCCAGAAGGCCTCAGCTGCTGCTGGTTTCCTCCTCTGGCCAGCTCCAAGGTGCAGCCTGTTGCCTGTCCCCACCAGTCCCTGCTGCTGGCATGTTTCCAGGCATGGCTTCACCCTTGTTTACTTCCCTGGGCTGCCTGCCTCAGTGGTGCGTGGGCAAGGCTGCGAGGTGTCTCTTCTGGACAAGAGCATATCTATAGAAAATTGTGCCCGTGTCAAGCAGTGAAATTGCGCCAGATTCCTATAACTCCCCAGGAATAGGCCCCTGAAGATCAGGCACTGGGAAAAACCAGGGTCAGCCCACCCATCCCCAGAAAACCCTTTACTAGGCGAGAGTGCAAACTAGAGAGTGAGCATGAGAAAGAGTGAAATAAGGAGGCAAGCAGAAATGAAGGAAGCAGCAAGCATGGCCAACCCTGCTGCACCTCTCGGGTGGATCTTTCTGGAGTGGGGTAGCTTTCAACTGCCCAACACCTCCCCTCAAACAGTGCCTGGATATAGTGTGTTAAGATAGATTGTAAAATTGTTTGAAAAATGTTGAAATGAAAAAATGTGTAATACAAATTTTGGGGCAATAGTTTCACTAAACATATATCTGATCTTCATGCACAGTGATAATTTTCCTTGAAGTGAAAATTTAAATTACAATTACTAGCATCCAGCGTAGAATTTTGTAATTTAAATGAACAGCTAAAACAGCAGCATATGCACAAATAA
Source organism: Sphaerodactylus townsendi (assembly GCF_021028975.2). NCBI lineage: Eukaryota > Metazoa > Chordata > Lepidosauria > Squamata > Sphaerodactylidae > Sphaerodactylus > Sphaerodactylus townsendi. The sequence continues at coordinate 120,812,455 of NC_059425.1, read as the reverse complement.
TAAGCTTATCTGTGTTTATAACAAAGAGCAATTAATTATACTTGTCATCTGTGGAAATATATGTGGTTCAGCAACTTCAAATGAAAATGGAATAAAACTACCGGTAATTTCAATTTTCCTATGATAACTATGGTCCCTAATCTAATTTAACAAAGAATATACAATTGAATAAAGAGTCTGCCAAGACAGTTGTTTGTGAAGCATGTCTATTAAGTAGTTTATTCTGAAAGGTATGTTAGCAGATGTATTCAGTACAAATGGTGGCCTTATTTTGGTTGCGCTATGGGCACAACAGCTGTGCATGAAGGATCCCAATAGGTCTTAACAGAAATTGGTCCCAGTCCCCTCCTTGTGTATGGGCACATTTATGAGTAGTGCTGTGAGACCTTAAAGAGAATGTGAAGCTGCTTGCATCTTCCATATTCCCAACCATCTCCCCCTCACCATGCCTTGCAAGTTATTCGGGTATTCAGTATGAGTAACTGACTTTAGGTACTGATGGAGGCTTAATGACGATATTGGGAGCCTCCATGTGCACATGCTGTATCCATGATGCCAGTGGTTTATACCCAAGATCTACTGGGAATCTGTAGGGTATGAAATGAAAGTATTTTTGTTAAGCCTTTTTAATTGATTTGTTGGGCACATGCAACTATTTCAGTAGTCTTAAATGACATCAAATAGTTCTTATTATCCAAGACTGTTCCTTTGATCTGTTGCTCCTGGGATTGATTGAAAAAGCTTACTTTTTTTTAAAGCGTCCTATCGATTCTCTGGAAATGCTGGTGAAACTATTCCTGCTTGTGCGGGGGAAGGTAGAAAGGAACAAAAAAGGAACAAAGGGAGTGAAACCCATAATGCTCTGCTTTGATTTTCTTGCATAGGCAGGGAGAAAACTGTGGTTTGATACCTCCTCTTGGAAACCACAGGGCTTCTCTGATCTGCAGCATGATGAATTCTGAAGTGGGGGAAACACATTTGAGAATCTGATGCAGAAGTAATGTACACTTGACCTGAAGAGACCAATCATGCACAAAAGGCTATCCCAGTAGTGATTATAAACAAGCTGCTGTACCATGTACATATACTAAGCAATATACTTCCATTTTCTTGATATTAAATGCAACTCTGGATCTTCTGCATGTTTCTCCCCCTTCTTCAGGGCCGTACAGATCATCACAGCTCTTCAGCTTCTCAGGTGGCAGGGCATATGTTGATGCTCACAGCACCACTGACCAAAGCTGCCTTACTGAAACTCACTGGCCTTTCATCAATCTCAAAGTTGCGAATGCATCCAGTGAAGGAATTACGTGTAGTCAGGCTGAATGTCAGGAGAGACTCTGTAGAAAGGTTGAAAAAATATATATAACCATAAGTTGTTTAAAAAATGAATAGCTACATGCGCCAATGGCTACTAAAGATGGTGATACAAAAAAGGGGACAGTTGATTGAAACTCAATGGACAGAATTTTATTATCGGTACGCTGATTTCAATAACATTTTTGAAATCATTTGTTTAATGACTGTCAGAAATGTTTTCAATAAATTGAAGTTTTAATGATAATTAAATCACTTTAGTTGAAAATTTAAATGTTTTTAAAAGGTAAAGGCAGTCCCCTGTGCAAGCACTAGATCATTACTGAACTATGAAGTGACATCACATGATATTTACTAGTATTTTACAACAATGTATAATCCTTTTCACGAATTAATTTTTCATATGTACTTATATCAGTGAGTCAAGAAAATAAAATGTGATACCAAAATTCAAAGAGTCTTGGATCATGAGTCTCCTGCTCCTCTACACAGAGAGCAGGGTGTGTGGTTTTTTTTATAGGACTTCAGAATAGCTTTTCTCTCCATAGCCATGCAGTATTTCACTGAGTGCTGTGTGATCCAGCTGGTCTTTCTGTACACAACTGAGACTCACATCTTTCATCTGAAAAATTCATGGCTGTCCCACAGCTTACTTCCAGCAAGGGCACAGCTTACTGGGTGTCTTCCCATGACATGCAGGAGGGCTTAAGCTTGCAGTGAATGATCCAATGTGCCATAGTGGTTAAGAGCAAAGTACTCTAATCTGGTGAACCAGATTCAATTCCCCAATCCTCCACATGAAGCCTGCTGGGTGATCTTGGGCTAGTCACAGTTCTTTTAGAACACTCTCAGTCCCCTCATACATCTGTTGGGGGTGGTGGTGGAAGGAAAGTGATTGTAAGCTGCTTTGATACTCCTTAAAGGTAGAGAAAACCAGGTTATAAAACCCACCTTTTCATCTGCCTTGTGCAGTTTGCCTTCCACAGAATCAGTGTGCCAGGTGCAGGGATGGCATGACGAAAGTAAGAAGGGTTATGCTGGAACTTTGGGAGCAGCTGCTCTGCATGCTGCTTACCACACACTGACGGCATCCCATAAGTGTAGCTGCCATGGGGACATCCAGGGACAAACGCCCCGGGCACTCCCGTGGGAGTCATGTGGAGGTGCTGAAAAATCGCCCCCACAGTTCCCGGAAGGAAGAGGGTTGTGGCTGGGCCTCGGCGCAAGATGTGCATGCCGCTCGGGCGAAGGCCTGCCTGGGCAGCGTGTGCACGTCGCACCAAGGCCCAGCCATGACACACCTCCTTCCCAGAAGTGGCTGGGCCTTGGCTCCCCTAGAGTGCCCCCACGGCACCCCTCCCCCTTCCCCCGTGCCCGCCCACTTACCTGAGTTCAGCCAGCTGAAAAAAGCAGCCAACTGAAAAAGTATAACTACAAAAATGACAATTCCCAGGAGACCTTGTGAGCCCCCCCCCCCCAGGGAGGCCTCTGCAGGAGTTGGGGCTTGCAAAGCCTCCTGGGAAGTGTAGTTCCCATCAGGTAAGTGAAGGGAGTGCAGTTGTAGATGGGACGTGGGGAGGTGCTGAGGGGGGGCAGGGCCCGGGTGCCATTTCCCCCCCTTCACCACTGGGTCACCCAATCATTTCTTTGAACTTGTATACACCAGATTATCAATGGCGTAGCTACCATGGAGTAGGGTGGGGACAAACACCCTGGGCAGGCCCCTGTTTGGTCACATGGGGGTGGAAAATTGCCCCTACACCCCTTCCCCTTCACCAGCCCTGCCAGACCGCTCCTTCAGCCGAAGGAGGCTGAAGGAGTGGCCGAGTGGGGCTGCCACAGGGTGCCCATTTGGCCCAGCCCCACTGGGCCCAGCAGAGGCTGTAGCCAGGCCCTCCCAGGCTGCCTGGGACTACCCCTGGCTCAGCTAAGTGGGGTGTGGGGGGGCCGTATGGCTTCCACGGGGTGCAGAGTGTATTTGCGGGGGCACCATTTTGCCCTGGGCGCAATTTTCCCCTGCTGTGCCTCTACAGATTATAGAATTAAAAGGCAGAGATGGGATATTATGGCAAATGTTCCATATGTTCAGGTGCAACAACAAACCATGTTTCTGGCATGAATGGCAATTTTATATTAAACATTCAAATAGTTTAATTATAAACTTCAGTGATTAAAATTCAAGTGAGTGAAATTGTATATTGAACATTGGAAATAAATTTAATATTTAGACCAAGAATCTGTAAGTAACTGCTGTATTTACAAACAGCTGCTTTGAAGTTTTAGTGACCAGAATTTCCATGTTTTGCATTCAGTGTTCAGAGATTTGTTTCACTGTGAAAGTTTAGCTTCAGTAAAATAAAAGCGTAAAATTACTTATTGGTAGGGTTCCCAGACCTCCATCTGCTGAGTATCGTTCCCAGACCCTAGCCTGGGGTGGGGAATCTCCTTCTTGGGTCCCCCTCCCCCAGCACCATCCAGCTGGCTGGTGGGGCTCTTAGCAGGCTTAAAACAAGGCCTAGGCCTCAATTTCTGGAAGTGATGTCATCACATTGACAATTATGAGAGAGATACTTTGATATTTGGGCAAAACTCTATGGTAAGAACAGCTTCTACCACATCATTTTTGCCTAAATATCGGAGCATCTCTCGAAAATGTGATGACATCAATTCTCATCACGTAGGAGATGTTGAAGTCTAGGCCTCCTTTTAAGCCCGGTACGATCCCCACTATCCAACCCTCCCCTGCTAATTAAGGGGGGGGGGATCTGGTAATCGTAATACCGACTGAATGAAAAATACAAGAATTTTTTTTATTTTATAGAAAATGTATTTGTTCAAGTATTACCTGGTACTCCTCCAACGAAAACTGGCTCCCTGTGGTCAACTGCTTTTGGATTTAGTGATCCTACAACATAGTTCACTTCAGAATCTACATCCAGCTGGACCACGTTAGAATCTTTAATAACTATCATGCAAAGCAAAAGATACAAAACAAATATGAATTGCTGCTCTTCTTTTTGTTGCACATGAAATATACATTATTCCAGAGATATACTTGAAAACTTCAAAATCTGAAAAAGTTGGTTGCCCACCAAGGTGGGGAACGATCCCCAGAGGAGAGGGCCATCACCTTCCTCATCCTTCTCCTCTTCTGGGAGGAGGCAGGACCATGAACCAGATACATCCACTGATGCAAAGGGAGGAAGTAAGGGGTAAAGTGGCCACCCGTAGTTCCCTGGAGAATGGACCAAAAAGGAGATCTTTTGCTAATTCTCATAAAATATGCTTTTAATATATGATTATATATTATTATTGAAGAATTTTTAATTGTAAGCTACTATCATGAAAAGAGTGGGATGGAAATTACTAACATAAATCTATATATTTGAGCAGTATATTCCCAAAAATGAATCAGAAAGAAGAAAAGGACTCTGAGAGATGTAGTCCAACGGGTGCCATTTCTCATGTACAGAGGGGCTGATAGACTTCAACTCCCAAACTCCTTCCCACTCAGCCAGAAACACTTCTTAAAAGCTCTGGTGTCCTCACAAGGCTCCTTGCCTGAGCCAAATCTTGAGTAAGTCAGCAGCGAACCAAGTTCCAGCAGCCAGGACTGAATAGGCCATGCACCCCCGGGCTGTTTGAAGGGTTGGGAGTGAAGGAGAGGGCCTTGCCACACCCAGAACAGCTACGGCTGAGGTGGTGAAATGGAAGCTGTGGGGAAAGAGGCCTCACCAAACACACCCAGAGCACTCCAGGCAAGCTACCAAGAATTGGACTGACGAGAAGAGAGAAAGGTGGAGAAGGGGCAGAAAAACAATGAGTGCTCGGGAGAGGCAGAAAGAGACAGCTAAGATGGATGGCCAGAAAGAGTGGTTGAAAGCTGAGGTAGGGTGGCAGAACACAGAGAAAAGAGAGTTGGGGTAGGAAGAGAGAGAGAGAACTGGAATAAGTGGCAGAGCTGGAATAAGTGTGCAGACAGAGCTAAGGTCGAGGGGGCAGAAAGAGAGCTGGGGTACCTGGGCAGAAAGTTAAAAACAGCAGGGATAGTGGGACAGAAAGAGACAGTGGGAACAGGAGGACCAGAAAAAGTGTTGGGGTAGCAGGGCAAAAATAGGGAAGATGAAGAGAAAGGGTAGAAGGATGGAGAGTGAGAGACAGAGAAGAAGAGAGAACAGAAGAAAAAAGGTGGGGGTAATTTTGTCTTGAGTCCCCACTTGTGGATTTCCACTTGCTAGAGCCAGCGTATTTTTTCATACAATCGATCCAGCTTTGCAAATGGGGGTTGCCTATGATGATGTGAGAGAACTCTCCCCATCTTAACAGGCACCCTGCTCCGGCAAAGCTGGGATTTTGTGGGGCAGGAGGAACACAATTAGAGTGTTTGCATCAGGCACCATTTCCTGTAGCTATGCCCTGTCCACATCTCTTGCCCTGGGAGGATTAGTTTTCTAGAGCCTGTTGTATTTTTTCACACCACGGGCTTTTTTGCTGGTCTATAATAAATCAAATAAACCCCTTCAGGGCACAGTAAGAAATGGGCCATGCCAGCGTCTCTAGGCATTGCTAAATAACTATACAAACATGAGATATTTTATTCAGCAGTGACACAGTGTATTTATCAGATAAGCTACGGTGGAGTTTTGTCATGTTATTTTTTTCCACTTTGAACTGGTATGCATTTTGATACGTATAATTTTTGAACTTTATTTTTTTCTATTCACCCGAACCTTTAAGCGCCTGATGAAAAGAGCAAGATAGAATAAGCAAATAAAATCAAATCTATTAAGACTTAGTAATATATCATAATATGTTAAAATGTACAGTAAATGTAATTAGTTTCTGTTTTGGTGTAAGTTTTCATTTGTACAGCTGACCTTTCCTTTAAAAGTGACATTCTTATTTATGTGCAGGGAAGCTTAGCTCTCGTGGGAAACTGTTGTGATCTAGCTGCTCAGCTCCTGTATACTTAGTAAAGCAATAGCATAGATTAGAAATTTAGTAAGGCAATAGCATAGATTAGAACCCTTAACTGATGAAATAAATATTTAGGAATAAGTAATGGTAATAAACCATCCTTAACAGATATTTCTTTTTCAGCAAGTCAGGCTGTGCTCAAGCTGGAGCTATACTTTACATTAAATACAAAGCTGCCTCTGAAAGTGACTACTGAATATTTAATTTTCCCTCCTATAAAATCAGGATAATTATAATATGTGTATTGACATAAGAATATTTTTTCCCTCTCCACCCGCACCTAAAAATCCCAGTAATCACAGCAACAGCATGCAAATGTATCATCTGTATCATCAAGGCACTGCTATGAAACACAATAAACACAGGGCAAAACACTACATCTATTTTTGGTGAGCTTGGTCTGGGGAACAGCAGCTGTGGGAAGCGTCATTTTAAAAATCAGCAGGAGCCCAACTTAGCTGGAAACTGTGGGCCTTTCCCCACTTACCGTAAGGCCCGCGCTACTTGAGGAGAGTAGCGCGGGGTTCCTCCTCCCTCCCCACGGCAGGGGCGGCCACAGCTCAGCCGCCCCGACGCTGCCACTGTTGCGCCCCCTTAGTGCGCGGCATCCCAGGCGCTCTTCTGAACGGCGCCTTTTGACGACCCCGCACAGAGCGCGGGGTCGTGGGGATGCCTGGGCGCGCGCCTGGGATGCCGCGCGCTGAGAGCAGCGCGTGGCATAGGGGGGATGGAAGGGAGTGGGGAAAGGCCCTGTGACATGAGGGGAAGAGGAACTCTTCCTCCCCTTACCCCAACAATTTTCCTGAGCTGAAATTGGCCTGACAGAGAATCATTGCATAACTTTGGAACTGCACTCAAAATTATGCAAATTGCTCTCTGCCAGGTCCCTTTATCCTCAGGTAAATTAGCTGGGGGTGGGGGGAGATTATAGCCCTTGTCCTTCCACATTGAAGTTCTGAGCTGAATCAGGTTCTCACTGATTTTTAATATGATATTCCCCACAGCTGTTGTTTCTCCAGGCAAAGTGACTTGATTCTAGGGAACCTGAACCCAACTTGTTAAATAATTTATCATGTGTTCTGGCCTTCAGGATATGGTCAGTATGCACATGATGCAGCAATCTTGTTGAATTTGAACAGGTTTGGGTCTAGTTTATGTTGGGCTGGGATTTTCTTCTTGGATTACCACTAAAAGATACCTTTATTTAAAAATGCAATAAAACCTCAAATAATAAAGAATGATGATAGTATGTAGTGGAAAGTTCTATAATTCACTGGCCTTTAATTTACTTACCTGCAATTCTGTGCCATCTGCCATCACAAAGATTCTGTTTTGGAGTAACTGAGGTTGAAAAGTCTTTGATTCCATTGTTCAACTTTACAATTACCTGGCAAAACAATTTACATGTTAACATTTTGAGAACTCAATTTTGTTTCAAAACATTTGAACCACCTTTAAAAGTAAAAGGAAATGTAAAAAGTTTGACAAATATTTTCTTTATAAAAATAGCTATATTGGTTCAACATTCCACATGGTTGTATAGAGTATATTACTTTCTTACCCTTACTAAAATAATATCTGAAGCCTAACTCAGATAGGAATAGGTGCTGTTGGTTGATAAGGTGGCCAAAGTTTGTGGAGTCTACCTATTCTGTAAGATCTTGCAGTCCACTGTAAGGACTTGGGGTATTTTTCAGTCTGGGCACTTGACCTTTCAAGTACCCTAACAAGATTATTTTAGACTCATGGGGTATGTTGGTTCCTAACATTTTATTAACAAACTGAACCATGGTTCTCTAAAATATTTTTAGATTTACATTTATCCTGCAATATATTATATATTTATCCTGCAGCATTTATCCTGCAATATATTATATATAATGCCTATCTACTGGAGAGAGGGACAGATATCACCAAAAAGCATTTGATAAAAAATTAAAACCAGCTGAAATCAATCTAGGGCCAACCTTTTTCCAAATCTATCCCCATTTTTCCATACTACTATTAATCTGCTGATGATCCCAAGAGATGTCCTGCTGATCTCTGATCTAAAAAGCTGAAAGAATGGGGGGAATAGTCCCAGTATTTTCAGAAAAAAATTGTTTAGGCAGGCCTTTTAATTAGTGGCACAATTGTGAGCTGCTCCCCATAGCAGAGCACTTAGGTCAGCTTTACAATCTTTTAGCTGCCAGGTGAACAATCTTTTTCCTGAGCATTTTAGAAAATTCCCTTGTGAAGTTTTATCAGCAATCTTGCTTTTATTTCACTGCTGCTCTTAAAGATGTTATTTGTTTTATACTGTTTTGTTTTTAGGATTTTAGGATCATTCTGATTTTAATCTGAAGCATTTAATTGTTTTTATCTACAATTTTTTATTTTATTCTTGCTTTTGTTTTTATTTTATTATTTTATTGTTTATTTTGAATTGTTTTACCGTGTTTTAATCTGTCTCATAGACATTTACATTAAAAGGTAGGATATTTAGATGCAGAAAACTCTCCCTTATGGACTAAATTGTGCTAACATTCAGTCCAAAGGAACATATGGTGAAACAGGCAGTTAGGGGGGCGGATTCTACATTCAGTATGTGTGTTGTTGATGTCCACCTTGAGAATTTTCTCTAAACTCCAAAGTCCTTTGTAAGTTTTAATAATTTTAAAATGCATTTTTAAGAAAAAGAAAACAATTTAGGTTTATCTCAAATGTCTTGTTGGAACTGATACGTTCAGAAAGCTGAAAAACTTTGTATGTAATGGTAAAACTAGTTAACTTTATTGCCTCCCCTCCCCTTGTGATCTGAAATTTTGTGGGCCCCCTTAGAACAGCATGGACTTTTGGTCATGTGGGGGGGGATGCTGGGTGCTCCATCCACATGGCCAAAAGATGTGCGCCCCAGTTGCATGCCTCTGAGCACTGCCCCCCTGCCTTCCTGCAGGCTGGCTCAAGCTGGCTGCAGGAAGGCAGGGTGGGGCTAAGCAGCAGGTGGCTATGGTGCCCACCAAGGTTGCTTGCCGTTGCTGAGCCTGGCCTCCATGCAGGCCGGCTTTTGCCCTCCCCAGGCCCTGCTGGCTTGCATGGAGGCCAGGGGGACGGTGCTTGGCTTGCATGGAAGCCAGGGGATGGAGTTCAGGGGTGGAAGGCACTGCCCCCAGCCTCCATGCAGTGGGTGTGTGTGTGTGGGGCACCCAAAGGGGTTGACACCAGGCACCATTTCCCCCTCTGGCTCCAGTTCAATGTATCTTGCCATATATTGAATGAATATTGCTGAAGGATTATGCAAACGAACTGTAGTAATATGATTTCTGATCTTTTAAATATGTTAGCATGGCATGTGCACAAAAGGTTAATAAACCTTTGATGAAACAATGCAGTTACAATTCACAGAGATTGGTTGAGTTACCTAGAGCATCTGCCCTGTCCCTGCATGCTTCTGCATAAGGTAAGATATTCTGCAGGTGTCAATCTATAAATGAGCAAAATCAATAACTGCCGTTGTGGCCTGACTCTGTGGAATGACCTGCCTGAGGTCAGAAAGGCTCCCACTTTTCTATTTAGGCAACAGAGTTGCACTGTACTAAATTTATTCACAAAGTTACTTGAACAAATTATTAGGGATTGTGGTCTATATACTGTGTTTAGTTTGCTGAAATCAGGATCCTACTATGTAATATTTGCATAATTTAATGTGTCATGTTAATACTTATGCTTTGCTTCAGTTCTGTTTTTAGATTTTTGATTGGTTCTACAACCCTAATCCTCTTGTATTGTTTATTGAATGTCCAACCTGTCAATTATATTGACTCACTCTGTGTAAGCCACTTTGAGTTCAAGTGTGAAAGATGGATTATAAATAATGTAAATGAAAATGAAACAGTTACCTTCTGTACACAGTGTTCAGTTCATATATTTGTAGCAATCTTTTAACATTAAAAATAGGCAAACAACTTCTAGTATAGTACATTAGAAAATTCTTAGAAAACCTAAGGTTTATCCAACACAAATTTCTGATTGAACTTTCTTTTTGGAGGGAATTCTCTTTTCACTCAAGAAAAGTTCTCCCACCTCTCTGTGACACAGGCTTCAGCAGACCTCTGATATTTGTTTCACTCTTTAAATAAAAAATATTCAGCTTGAACTTAAAGTGTTAAAAAGATCCCAACATCTGTAATCCATCTGTAGTGGCTATCAATTGTTAATGCTTTGATAAGGTAGCAACCCCAAGTGTCAGCATTCTTTCCTTTAATCTTAGCACAAAAATGTTATTGAAGCAATAAAATAAGTGTTTTGATGTTCTGTTAATTTTACAATCCTAAAGCTGAGGAAATGCAATTGTTATTTCGCCTTTAGTGGTGAAATGGGGCTAATTAAAAACATTACAACTCATTAACATTAAAGATGAATTTGGTCTGTATATAACTTGCTGGAAAGAATGTCGAACACTTCATTTGGAAAAATAAGAGATCAGAGTAAGAAAGATAATTACTAGTCCTTTGTCATACCTGCCCTTGTTTCATATGTATGTTTAGGAACTCCCTGTTTACACTGTGTGCATGCATTAGGATTCCTGAAGTGCTTCGAGGACGAATTTCAAAAACTATTTCAAAATTCAGACCCAAAGTGAAGGATTCATCTGTTGGGAAAAATAAGAACCTTCTTTATGAAACAGTAATTATGACATTGGTCATTACAAAACATGAAGAACAATCTATAGTTTATACTTCCATATATTTGTTCAAATATACTTATTTGAGCCTTTTTCATGCCGGTAGTCTTATGCAAAAAATGCCTGTTCTACACTCTCTATAATCCAGACCCTTAGTTTACAGTGTGTGTGCTAGGACATTTGAAAAGGTCAGCCAGAGTGCAGATTTCCTTGAGAGGAGTTCTTTCTTGCCAATTTTTGGCTAGTTAACTGTCTAGCAGTCACTTTTTCCAAAATAGAATGTCAAAGTATTTCATAGTTTTATTTTGCATAGGCTGTGTAAGCGTCAAAGGCTGTAATCCCAAAAACAATTTCCTGGGAGTAATCTCTATTGCATAAAATGGAACTTACTTCTGAGCAGAGCTGTGTAGGATTGCCCCAAGCATCCACCAAGTTCTATATGTACCTATCTGGTTTGTAAGACATATGTTTGGGTGACACCCTGAATATGTAATGTGTTCAAATAAGTAAGTTTATATATGTGTGTGTGTGTGTGTGCACGTGTATGTGCGTGCACATGCTATGTCTGTAAAATATATTCTTGAAATCTATGGTGGTTTTCACTCCTTCAGTAGAAAAATGATTTCAATATTAGGCATTGTTTTGCTAAAATAGTAACAATATACATACCAAGAATAATATATCCTCCTTCAGATGAAAAATAAGTTCCTTCCTCTGATGGTCCTTCGAAACAAGGAGTTACACTAAATGTCTGTGAAGGAGACACAACCGGCCTTCCATTGAGCTGTAAACTGCCAAGACAACCACTGAAACTATAGACTGAATTAATCTGAAAAAACAAAACAAAAACAAAAATGGAAATTCATGACTATTTAAGAAAGACACATGTAATTTGGTTCTCCCCTATGCACCAAAACTGTAATAGTTTAAGAATCATATGAATACATATCTTGATTTTAGGTAAAGGGATCCTAAACCAAGAAGAAAGGAGGGAGTGCAAAATTATAACAGCACATTCTGTTTTTCTCAAACTGTGCTTGGGGTTAGTCAAAGTGCCTAACTAATATTCTAACAGTGCCACCTTATGCCAAGTTACCCCCAGTGGCGTAGCTATAATGAGGACATCTTGGAACAAACGACCTGGGTGCCCCACAGTGAGTTACGTGGGGGGTGGAAAATTACCCCCCCCTTCACCCCACCCCCACAAGCTGTCCAGCAGCTGGCTGAACTATGGTAAATGGGCGGGGGGCAGGGTGCCATGGGTGGTGGGGCGCCCCCCACTCCTCACCCCACCAGGCCCAGCAGAAGCTTTTCAGCCGGGGGTAGGGTGTGGTGGGAGCAGGGCCCGGACACCATTTTGCCCTGGGTGCCATTTCTCCCTCCTATGCCTCTGGTTACCCCCTTCTGTGTCCATTATGATCTTAGAAGGGTATAACACTGCTTAGAGACTGAAAGTTCTGTTCAAAGGATTCAAAGCATACTTCTGACACAGCTCGCAAGTAGCAGTCATTCAGAATCTGTCAAGAGATTCAGATTTATTATGTATTTTGTGTAATTGCGAAGGCCTTTTCGGAAGTAGAGAACTTTTTAAAATGCCTCTTTCTGTAGACCTGCATCTCAAAATCCTTCAGTTATCAAATACTTTTACTTGTTTCATTCAATACTCTGTAAAGTGCCTAGAAGTAGGGGTTCTCAGCAATGTTGTGTGGTGATGTCTATGCAAGCCTAAATGGTGGTTGGGTCACATGAGGTAATCTCACAAGTTCTTGGTTGTCATTCTCCAAGTTCATTTTTAAAAAATAAAATGAATTGACTGCATTTAATTTATTTTTGTTACCTTCTTAATAAATAATGCACATCTTATTATGAAAAAGGTCTACTTTCACCTGGATATTTTTGGCAGCTTTTCCTGGTGCCACACCCCCTACATAAAAGGGTGTAGTGACTTGCCATGCACTGTCAAAAGAAGGAAGATTTTCTTCTAATACTCTGAGACCGTCAATTACCAAACGACCAGTATTTTTTTCTCGAACGAACATCACCTTAAAGAAACAAGCAAAAAGCAAAATGTTTTAACTTAAAGAGACTAGAAAATGTAGAATTGTAAAAAAATAAATTTGAATAGAACATTGTGGGATTCATTGGGCAAATGTGAAGTCTTCCTTCAGGGATAACTTGTCATCCACTTGGTGAAATGCAAAACGCTCATGATCAAACACTTAGTTTTATATTCTATACAATAACAGAACAGAATGGAAATGTGTCTTAGCCTGCCTAATCCTTATGCAGCCAGATCTTGTTGTATATACATTCAACTCCGTTTTGGGAAAGACTGCACAGGGCTGGGACCTTACAGTGCCACCATCCTTAACATCCTTCACTGTTTAGGATTGCACTGCTGATCATACTTCTGTTTACCACCTCTGGATTTTCAAGCTTCCATTAGTTTTCTTTTGCCCGTACTAATCTCAGATTCTTCAGCAATGTTACTTGGGTAAAGAGGAAATCTGCAGTTGCACTTTGAATATTTCATTGGTTGGATTTCAAGTATCTTAAGGGAGGGCAATCTATATTGAGGTCCTCTGTGAATGAAATGGCATTTTTAAATCCAAACGAGTATATTACTTTGGCAAAGAACTCTACCTAGTAGTACATGACAAGAATCAAATGGATTCATACAATAATATTTTTCAACAAATGAAAAGACATAAAGTAGCAAAAAAGAAAAGAAAAAACAATATTCTGATCATCAGAGTATCCTTTGCTTGCTGAATTTCTTAATGCCACCAGATTCTTATTATTTATTTAATGGAAAAGTAAGGAATTAATTCTAATTAGATCATATATTATTGGGGATTTTATTTTTCCAGATCTGTTTAGTATGGCGGTGGGTGACTATATGAGAGAACCATGTAGTTTATTGGATTGAAATTTTGTCAATGGAAGATGCTGATGGATATAGATCTTTGTTCCTCTTCTCTAGCAGTCTTTTTATGATTTCAGAAAAGCTGATTCCTGGGGTTCTGAGATACATATGGACTAATAGCCATGTAAGTTGGAGGGGGTTACGGAGAGGAAGGGACAAAATCACTCAAATACTGTCAGTGGAGCTGCACTGACAGAAGAAGGAGGTGGGGAGGGGGGTTTTCACCTCCTTCCTCCTCCTTAGTGCATGCCTGACCCTCATAGCCATTAGTGCACATGGATCCCATGCCCCCGGGAATCATCTTTCTTAGGATCAGAAAAGACTACCGGGGGAAAAAGAAGGAAGAAATCTGCGATTCTGGTGCTGATGGGTTGCTGGCTCCAGCCCATAATGGTGATTTGGTGTAATATCTTATTGCGATAAATCCCCAAGAGCCTAACCCTTTTCTTTGTTGGAAAGGCAGATTCCTAAATCATATGTTTTCTTTTTCAAACTTACATTGTGCCACTGGTCATCATTGTACTTCTCTTGGCTCCTAATTCTTAATTTTTGGTGGCCATTATTAAACATGAAAACTAATCGTCCATGGGCAATAAAAAGAGCCATGAAATTTTCTTCTTCTTGATCAGAGATATAGAAGATCATTCCATGGGATGAGTGAGTCTTCATACTAATAGAGAACTGAGATCTGTCAAATAAAAATAACATTTCATTATATCAACTAGCGGGGCCCGACGACCCGCAGCGTTGCAATGTAACTTATTATTGTGAGTGAAGAATGGGAAAGGAACGAGTAGCAACAAATCAATTTGCAGGAGACCAGCCCAGTGCGTTTGCTTATGCAAACACACAGCCTGATACTGTGCGATGTCAGTGATGTGTGTGCCTGCATTCCTTGGGCGGGGGGGGGGGGGGGGGGGGAAAGGCCCCCCTCCCACACATCTAGGCTGGCTGGTCATGATCCTTTACCTGGGAGTAAGTTTGGTTGGTGGCAATGGGTATCGCTTCTGAGGAAACCCTCTGAGGGGCGCAACGCAGCCAATACGATCAAAGTATGTCATGGTTGCTGTACCGAGCTTTCTCCTGAGTAATGCGTGCCTGGTTTTCTTAAATGTAACCGCAACCACATTATTCAGGGAATCTAGTGTGCCTGGCCCCTCCCTCCCGTCCCTTGCATGTCGCCCCTCACTCTCTTCCCTCCCTCACTTCTCTTTCCCTCCGCTAGGGTGGGTGGGTCATATCAAGATTCTGGGCCCCCTGCCTCCCCTCCCTTGCATGCCTCTCCCTCCGTCTCTTTCCCCCTTCCTCTCTTCCCTTGCATGCCACCCCTCCCTCTCCCTCTCCCTCCCTTCCCTCTCCCTCGTGTGTATGTGTGTGTATGTGTTTCACTTCCACTTGAGTTACTGCCTATGTACTGTTTCCACTGCTCATATCTGGCCATCTGAGCGAACATTCCAAGCTGCATGAACATTCTAAGGGTGACAGTTACACACTGGCAGCTGCATGTCCTTCACAATGGAGCGCCAGGAAAAAGGCATTTTAGCTGGACCAGGTGTGAAATTTCAGGTATGTGAACATATAAAAACACTCTCACCTGGCTGACTACAGTGGCTAGGAATTTTCAGAGGAATTGGCCCAGCAGTTACTGAGTTATACTACCATTAACAAAAACACTGTTAGCTTTTTATACATATAGATAAGCACCAGTGAACTTCTCCATACAAAGTAGAAGAAAAAATGCATGCAGCATACATAGAAAAATATTTGGGGAATGTAAAAAGTTATTCTTAGCTTAATATTTTCTCCCTCATTTATAAAAATGTTGAATAGCTTTAAAAGCATGCTGCACTAGAATTACTTGCTCACTATACCTTTTATTGAAATCCTTTGTTAGGTAATCAAATTCTTGCCGGCTGTTTGCTGTTCCTCCAAATAAATACACATGTTCCTTTGCCTGCGGGGTATTTGAGAAGCGGCAGTGTGGGTCTGTTTGAGTTCTCAGCTCTTGATCCACTTTTTTAATGCCAGATGGAAACTGTGAAGAATCTTCATTGTCTTTTCCAACCTTAATACAAAGAAAGCCATAAAGAACTGCTCCAGTTTGTATTCTGCCTACATTTATTTATTTATGCTTCTAAGATTCAGTCCTGTTCCATAACCACTAGAATTCAAACATTTTCACATGAAAATATGCAGGAAAATGTCAACAGATTCATTATCTAAATACAGATCTGCCCAATCACATGTAAATGAGGAATGGAAAGAAGACCCACAGTTTTAAACCTAAAGTGATATGAGAGTCCTAAATCATCCCCCTCCAAGTTTCTTTCCTCCCTGTAATCTGTCCCTTCTGGCACTTCTCTCACCAACAATGGTTCAATAGCAGCAATTAGCTCAGCTGGAAGAAAAGGGTCTGGTGAGGCAGGGAACCAGTTTGTGAGAAATAAGCAGGGAGTGTGCAAAGGTTCCACTCACCTCATCTTTTGCTGTTTAAATTGGACACCATTCTGTGCCTCATAGATGACTAGATTTATGGTTAAATAAGGGAGAAGCCATTTCCCCCAGCAGGTAAAAGAAGTATCACACTCTTTGGGTTCAGCAATGTAGCAAGCAAACAGGAAGAAGAGGAAGAAGAGAAGAGGAAGAGTTTGGATTTATACCACACCTTTCTCTCCTGTAAGGAGACTCAAGGCAGCTTACTGACTCTTTTTCCTTTCTCTCCCCACAACAGATACCTTGTGAGGTAGGTGGGACTGAGAAAGTTCTGAGTGAACTGTGACTAGCCCAAGGTCACCCAACAGGCTTCATGTGGAGGAGTGGGGAAACAAACCCAGTTCTCCAGATAAGAATTTGCAGCTTTTAACAATTACATCATGCTAGCTCTCTGGATCAGGGTTGCCACCCTCCAGATGGGGCCTGAAGGTTCCCTGGAATTACAACTGATCCCCAGACAACAGCGGCCAGTTTTTCTGAAAAAAAACAACCCAGTTACCCTAAAGTGAGGTGTTTATGTTATTATAGTCTGAAGTCGTCCCCTCCCGCAAACCCTGCCCTCACTAAGGCTCCACCCCCAAAATTCCATTAATTTCCAAACCAAAACTGGCAACTCTAAATATGTTAGTAGTCTATTCCACACTTTAGTATGTATATTATCTTGCTGCTCTTGCATTATTCTCCACTTTTGTGTGCGGCCATTAAGCAGGCCCTTGATGCCTGAGCAGCATCAGGAAACTTCAAAGATCCCAACTGAAAGTCATATCAATTGGATTATCAAGGGTGAGGACCAGGGTCCTTAAGGCTTACAAAGAATACACAACATTAACATTTGGAGTGCAAGAAGCAGAATTATTCCGGGTGTTCATAGAATCTTTGAAGGAAATCCAATTCACCTGGCTTCCTGATTAGAAAAGTGTGTGGCTTCTTTTCTGTATAGTTTATGGATTATGTGTAGGAAAGATTGTACATGCATGTTCCAAGTGCAGTTTCAAAATGACTGAATGGGCTAACCTGCTGTGAATCAAACAGCCCATTATTTTTGAATACTGGGATGACTACCATAAATTTTGAAATATTAATGAGATAATATTAATAATGATATAATATTAATAGTATTAATATTATTTATCTGATTACACGTCATTATTTTAATGCCATTGGTATGTTTGACTAACCCATTTATTGTGGCTTCCTTTGGGTTTGGATGAATTTTTCCTTTTCTTGTGGAAAAGGGCCGCAGGAGGAGATTCAACTGGGCATCCATGAAGGGAGGCTTGGACCTTTTCAGAGTAACGTTGGAAGTCTTCCACTTCAACGTCTCGATCCAACCTGTATTTTTTTTTAAAAGGGGCAACATTATTACCAAAAACTGACTTTGATAGGAAAGTGTAGATTTTTCTCCTTCCTTCAAATTACAAAAAAGTCTTGTCTACAAGATTCAAATCTATAAGATCCAAATATACATAAACATACATTTCAGGAGGAAAAGATGAATGGGAACACAAAGCCTTTGACTTTCCATGGCCCACAACAGTAAAATATGATTGCATATGCAATTAACCCCTGCTGGGCCACGACCTGTTTAGAATACTAATTAGATCCCTTTTCAGTTCCAGGGCAGAAACCTATGAAAACACAGAGTTTGCTGTGTGTTAGAGGCTTTATGACTTAAAAGTGCAAGCCATTGGCAAACACCTGGTTTACTTTACACAGGTAATCTAGTATTTAGCAGAGTATCTTCAGAGTATGTTTTATCCCTTGTTAATGCATTCATTACATTCTTCTTCACCATCCTATCCCAAAGGGGATTATCAACATATTTAAATAAACCTTTAGGAACAATAACAATGATAAAAGGTGATAGATTTTAAAAAATTGTATTTGAAGAAGTATTCCAAATTATACATTTTAAGTACAGCACTCTCTTTTGTTAGAATCCCTGAAGTAGAATTAAAAAATGACATTAAACTTAAAACAAGTGCACCATAATGCCATTTAAAATGTCTTTAAAAAACTTCATGGGAAAAAAAGAGGGTGGTTCCCAATGGGGCTTCAGTAACAACATAGAAAATAAATAAAATGGGTCTTAGAATCCTCTTTGTTGCATAGACGTATTCAGAATTGATTTAACAACTCTATCACTGTTACTATTCAAAAAGGTATATGAATTCACTGCATTTATTACTATCAAAAGACGTTTTCTTTTTTGTTCATAGGATCAGGTTGTACTTGTGCCATCATTAAAACTCACCGAGTCCAAGATTGCTGAACAATTATCTTGTGGGCTGCTTCCACACGGGGATGGGTGATAATGGCAATGGCATACTCTGTTGCCATGCCACTTGCTGCTGATGCCACCCCCCAGCCCCCTCCCACCCCCCTTCCTTTGTTGCATTGGTACAGAAGTGCCAACTTGTTGACAGTCCTGCTCTCCACACCTTGGGAACTCCCCCCCGCCATTCATCCCTCTTCCTAGCTGAGCAGCAGTGTAAAGCTTACTTTCCCCCCTATTCCATACTGGACACAAGCAAGAATGTCCACATGGACATTTCACTCACAGCCACCCCACACTTTCCTCAATGAGTTGGCTCAAAGAGGGTTTTTTCCCATCCGGCACAAAGGGGGAAAACTGAGTCATGCAATGCTCTCAAAAGGAGTGGGGGTATCTTACTGTCCATACAGGAGAAAGTCCCTGTGTGGAAGCAGCTCATATGATTGTCTTAAGATCTTAATTTCCAGGTGTGAGAAAATGTAGGGCTTTAAAGGACAAAACCAATACCTTGAATGGGGCTTGGGAGTAGATTGGTAGTCAGTGTAATTGCTGTAGTACTAGGGATGTGTTCCTGATAGCTGACCCTGACCAACAGTCTAGCTGCAACATTCTGCACTAACTGCATCCCTCGAACACTCTTCAAGGGTAGCTCCACGTAGAGCTCATTGCAATAGTCCAGTCTAGATGGCTAGATCTGACTTACCTAAGAGCCGACACAGTTGACACACTAGCTGGAGATGGGCAAATGCACTCCAAGCCACCTGGTTTTCTAAGGTGACTACTGTGTCAAGCAGCATTCCCAAGATGTGAACCTGAAATTTCAAAGGAAGCATAACTCCATCCAAGACAGGGGAAATCTGAAGTCCTTGGACTGCCTTTCTACTATCCTAGAGAATCCCTTGCCTTGTCAAAATTAAGTTTCAGCTTGCTCACCCTCATCCAGTCTATTACTGACTTCAAGCACCAATTCAGAACATTAACAACATCCTTGGAATTAGGTGGAAAAGAAAGGTAGAGCTGGGAATCATGTACATATTGGTGACACCACAGCCCAAATCTCTGGATGACCTCTCCCTGTGGATTCATATAAGTATTGAATAACATGGGGGATGAGATGGAACCCTGTGGCACCTCACAGGTCCAAAGCCATGGGGCAAAGTAGGAATCCCCAACACTATCTTCTCAGTTTGATCCTCCTCAATATGACTTGAAGCACTGTAATAAGAACCCTTAGTCCAGGTGTTGAGAGGCAGCTCCGCACAATACTATGATTGATAGTATCAAAGGCCACTGAGAGACCCAGCAGAACTATTTATTAACAAGATTTTTACCCTGATTTTTGGCCCCATAGGTCCACCAAGGCAACTAACAAATTAAAAACATAATGCAAGACCTTGCTTTAGATGGAGTGGTATGAACTTGCCTTTGCATCTCTGCAGCGAAAATAACTCTTTAGTGGGAGCCTGGTCAGTTAAACTCATGTGAAGAACTTAAAACAAAATGAACTTTTAAAGGTGAGCAACCCAAGTGTTTCACACCATTTAAGCATCACTATGTAACTAGACAAAGTATAATTTCAGAAATTAATGAGATAGTTTTCCCATGCCATTAATTCATATAGTATAGTCAGTGATGAGCTTTAACTAACTGAAATGTAAGCTGATCTATGCAAATTACAGTGCAGTCCAAAAGAGAGTTATACCCTTCTAAATCCATTGACATCAAAGGGATTAGAAGAGTATATCTCTTTTTAGGATGGTAGTGACATCTGCTCCCAGTCAGAACTTAAACCAGCAGAAGAACCCAGAAAGGGTAATCTTCATGGGGGAAAAAAGGATGAGTGTGGGGTACCTTTGGCTAATCATGGAAAAGGGTACATACAAGTTGAAATGCACATACCTTGTTAAGTAGGCGTTGCTTATACAACCAGTAAAGTTGGCAAATTCAGTACTAATGGGAGAGCCGCCAAAGTAGAACTTCTTGGGGTTCACAGGCTTTTCCTCTGTTTTGTCTTTTGCTGAATTCTGTGTGCTCTGCTTTTTTTCATCAACCAAAAGCTCCAGCCTGCCGGAAAAAAAACCATGGTTCACCTTAGTAACTGATAATACACATTATGCTAGAGACAGTGGTTCTGCAACACTGAACTTAGATGACGAAGTCACTAGGGGGCACCATTAACAAAGAGTGTGTTCTGAACAAACTAGTACCGTAAGCATCTTTGCAAGTCACAATCTGCATCAACAGCACAAGGTACATGCAGCAAGCAAAACCTTATTGAGCTACTAAAATATTTTAGAAACAACATTAGGCCTTAGGAAGAGCCATGTTGGATGAGACAGGAGGCCAAGCTAGTCCAGAATTCTGTTCACACAGTGGCTAACCAGCTGCTTCCAGGAAGCCAACAAATAGGATGACTGCAATGCCATCGTGCTACCGTGCTCGCCAGCAATTGATACGAAGAGGCATACTGCTGCCCTAGTACAGGAGGGAATAGGTCATGGCTTGTAGTCACTGATAGCCCTTTAATCCATGAATCTGTTCACCCCACTTTTAAAATTTTCTAAGTTGATGACCTCCACCAACTCCTGCGACAGCAAGTACCACAATTTAGCTATGCACTGTGTGAAGAAGTACGTTTCTGTCCTGAATCTCCCCCAACTCTTCAGCCTCAGTGAATGACCCTTAATTCTAGAATTATGAGAGATGACAAAAATCTCCCTGGACACTGTCTTCAAACCATGCATAGTTTTATAAGCCTCTGTCAAATCTTCCCTTGCCTGACCTTTTTCTAAACAGTCCAAAGAGGTTATAGGGCAGTTGTTCTAGCCCCCTGATCATCTTGGTTACTCTTTTCTGTACCTTATCAAACTTTACAATATCCTTTTCAGGTATGGTGACCAGAACTGTACACAGTGTTTCTAGAGTGGTAGCACTAGAGATTTATATAACGGCAGTATGGTGTTGGCCATTCTAGTTTCTATTCCTGTTGGCCAGTATAAAATTTGCCTTTTTCGCAGAAGCTGCACACAGGGTTGACAGTTTCATTGAGCTTTCTACTGCCACCCCAGTCCCTTGGTCTGTCAATGCCAGCTCAGATCCCATCAGTATATAGGTGGAATTTTTTTTGCAATAGGCATCACATAGAACCTTGTTCGCCATTTAAAAAACCATTCTCCAGTTTGGAGAGATCCTTTTGGAGCTCTTTGCAATTTGTTTTTGTTTTAATGACCCTAAATAATTTGGTGAGAGCCAGCATGATGTAGTGGTTAAAGCATCGGACTAAGACTTGGGAAACCCAGGTTCAAATCCCCACCCACACCATGGAAGCTTGCTGGGTGACTTTGGGCCAATCCACAGCATCAGCTCTGATCCTTGCTAGTGTTTGTTTGGGAAGCCTCCAAGGAATATCAGGGTCACGACATGGAGGAAGGCAATGGCAAATCACCTCCAAACCTCTCTTGCCTTAAAAATCCCATGGACAAAATAATAATAATAATAATTTGGTGTTATTTGCAAACTTGGCCATTGCACTACTCACCCCTAATTCCAGTCATTTATGAACAAGCTGAAAAAGCACTGATCCCATACACAGATCCCTGAGAAATCATGGCCTGTGTCAATATAGCTGGCTGAAAAGGTATGAAGATACTGTGTGTCCTGTCACCCCTTCTCCCCAGTATTCAAAATGCTAAGGACTTTGTGTGTGGCCACTGAATTGTACCTCTTTCTTAGAGATGCAAGGGTTGTGCTTTACAAGTCAGGATTACCAGATAGCATTTTGACAGTTGTGAATGGTATACCAGTCCTTGTCTTTGAGTATTTACATGGATGCTATAATGAAAGAATAGGATTGTTATTGCACTAAAGAAAATGCTGTGGTCAAGGTTTTTTTTTATTGAACAAATCTGATGTGCAAACCACCTTAAAGAACAACATACTCTGGAACAGGAGTATGGCTTTTTTACAGAGTAATTGACTACAAATGTAATATGATATTAGATATTACCTTTCCGGTGAGACAGATGTGATAACAAAATGGGCTTTCCCATCATTATAAGCTCTGTCTGCTGCCTGAACTTTGACTCCCTTTGCATTTAAAACAACAGCTCCTTTATCCATAGAAATGGAGAACACGTCTGACTGAAAAACACAAAAAATACAGCATTGGGCACAGATGGTACCAAAAGAAAATGCTGTAAAGATTCTTGTAATACTTCGCTTAGTCAACAATCACCAGAATTTTCTAACTGGTTTGGGATTTTAAAAAAACTTACCAGTAAAGCAGATGAGGCATCGTCTTGTTGAAGGCTCTCATGGCCAGAAACAAGTGGCTGTTGTGAGTTTTGCAGGCTGTGTTGCTGTGGTCTGGTAGTTTCTGCTCCTAATGTGTCCTTCGCCCCCAGCATCCACGGCATGCCTCTGAAGATGCCGCCCATAGATGCAGGCAAAATGTTAGGAGCAAAAATTACTAGACCATGGCCACACAGTCCAGAAAACCCTCAACAAGCAGATGTTCTTGGTTTAAGTGCTTTCAAGTCACCTACCTTTTTCGTGATTCAGAAAGTTAAATTACTGTTGATTAAAAAAAACACAGTATGGAGATTAGGCATAAGAGCTCTTTTAGAAGAGATAGGATTCCAAAGGACAGTCTTCATTGTAGTCTGCCCAGGATCTTGGAATACCCCATTCTGTTTTTCATAAAGGATACAAAACTTATTTATTTTTGAAGGCACATAGCTCTTGATCTATTAAATGCTGCTATCTATTTGTTTATTGATGATGTCAATGTTTGATAAGTTCTTCTTAAACTACTTCCTTTTAATTGTTTTATGTGTTTTATATGTTGAATTAAGCTTCAGAAAGGTGACATCTAAATGTTTTAAATGAATAAACAGAGATAAAGAGCTCATGAATACTGGCAATATTTCTGCTTTGTATTTGGATTCTTGTATTTCCAAAATGCATTTCAAACTCTAGGAAGTTAAAATACAGTCTGAAATCTCTGGATGGGATATTCTGAAAGGTTAATGCAAGGGGGGGATTTTTAAAAGGTATTCGTATGCAGAAGAGGGAAACTGTGTGGTGCACTAATGTTTTGTATAACAATTGTCCATACCTATCCAGTCTCTGCATATTTATTTCTATTCCATGGAAGGATTGAAGTTGTATTTGTGAAGCTTAAAAATAACTTTATCCAAGGCTAACTGTTCAACATGAAAGTATTTTCTGTGAGGCCTAGATGTGCAGGTCTCACCCGGATGTGTAGAAACTTGTTATTTTGGATCATTACAGTCCTAATCCTTTGAGCGACATTCAGTAACAATGCTTTCAGAACAATCAAATACCTTTTGAATGGTTATATTTTTTTTCTGACCACACTGTAGAAATAAAAAAATAAAAATAGCGTAACCCTAAGGAATCTTTAACAATTGACCATACACTATCTTCTCCAACATTCCTGTAGTGAAAAGCAGGTTTGTGGTTATTACTCAGACATTTTGAAATAATTTTATAGGAAGGTGCCATATATTTAAACAGATGGAGTCTTTAGCTGTTGGGGACAGGGTCAGCCCTGGACTTGCTGCTGGTCTACTCTCAGCGTCTTGAGTCCTGTCCTCTGGAAAAGCAAGGGATGTGAAAGCATAAACTCCAGAGTCACCACAGCTGGCAGGAGCTCAGCAGGAGCCCCAGAGGATCTGCCCAGCAGCACAGGAGACAGTAACAGCTGCAGCAGCACTGCGTCAACAGGAGAAGCAGCTGGCCAGTGGGAAGGTGGGAGAAATAACAGTATACGCAATCACTGGGTATGTGAAAGTTCATGGGAGACAGGCCTGGGCCAGATGGTGGGAATTTGCATTCTGGCAGGCCTCTTGGGTCAGACAGTCAGAGGCTGGAAGGCAGACTGGGAAAATACGGAGGAAATAATCGACTCAAGCCTGTTCCAACAGTGTAGGACATCCAGAGGGCAAATGATTGGGGGGAGGCTGTGGCAGGGCCAAACCCAACCCATGTAAAGCAGATCTCACAACAGTACAGGGACGGAGCAATGGATCCTGCTCAAGGATTATGACATCAAGCATCTGGAGAGAGAGGAACCAGGTGATAAAATCCCCTCCTTTCCCCATTCTGAAGACTAGGGAAGTTGGGGGTGGGGAGAGATGTCAATGCCCACGCAGTGGTTTTAATGACAAGCTTCAGGTCCAGCAGCGGGGAGTATCACATTAGCTCCTCTCATTTTTTCTTATTAGATTTGACCTGAACAAGGAACATTTCCTTTTCCTTACCATCAAGAATCCCAAACCAGAATTGAACACAGCACAGATTGTTTTTTAGACTGCACATAAGACATATTTCAGCACATAGCATTTTCACTGTGTCTTCCTTCAGTCAGTAAGAATTAAATATTATATCTCTAGTACAGAGAAAGTGGGCTATACTTAATTCCCACAAATTCATTATGCTAGGTAATTGTTAACAAGCCAATGTTGAAGGTTGAAGGATACTTGGGAATTATTTGGGTGTGGGGCTTTACAACGGAAAGGTGGAGGGAGGAATCAACAATAATTGTAGGCTTGTGGAAATTCCTTCTGTCCATGGAAACGGCCTTTTGGATCCTAATCATTATAACTTCTTCATTATTTTACAATAAATAATTTTAGTAATAGTAGAAAACTATACTTACCCCTTCAGCACAATAGAATAACAGTCCATTGGGCTGTAATGTTCGGAAATTAAATCCCCCTTCAAATGCATGAAAGGGAGAAATTTTCTGACTAGATGAAATGTAGCTTTGTCCATTGAAATATGCCTTGCGGGACATCTATATGCCAAGTAAACAAAGGAGAGTTGCAAAGGTAAGAGAAAATTTGAATATAACAACTGATTTATTTTTATAATTCAGCCTAGATTTGTTTTAATGTTTGAAAAGGTTTACTAGTTCACCCTGTTTAGCAGCTGATAGTGATGATTTCAAATGGGAAGTGTTATAGTACTTGAGAACCTGAAATTCTAGCCCACCAAACATCAGTGCTTGGCAATTTATTACTTTAATGGAAACTCAGGTAATGACATACAGTATAGTAATGACATACAGCAGATCTCAGGCGGATTTCGCACGGGCCCCTACAGCAGCTTCCCACTGGCATATATGATGCCGGTGGAGCCCCAGGGCTGTTCGCAAGCTGAGAAGCAAGCAGCCCCGGAGCAGCCATGGCCCGTGGAGGCATCTTTCTTTCCCTACACTTACCTTTTCTCCCTGTGGAGCTCCGCAGGGAGAGAAGATAAGTGTGGGGGAAAATGGAGGCACCAAAAAGCGGCGCCTCCAACTCAGTGCTGTTTGCATGGCGCCGGCTAGAAAACACTATCCCCCCTAAAAAAATGTTTCCGCCCCAGTGGGGATGGGGGCGGGGGCAGGGGTGGAAAGCATGGCACTGCCTCAATGCAGAGGCGGCAGTTGTGTGAACAGTGCTCTCGAAATAATGTTTTTACTGTCCCAGGGGCGCTGTTTTTGGCCTGTGCGGACTCCGCCTCTGAGTGAACCATGAATCATTTAAATTTTTGATGAGCTGACTTCGAAGTTACACAGACACAATGTCAGAATCACAGCCAATTTTCATATCATGTCTGTGTGGCTTTGAAGGTAGCTCATTGAAAAGAAAAAAAGGGAAAACTATTGCTGGAATTGGCAGGACAAGTAGAGCCCAACCATGTACTTTTTAGGCTGAAATGGTACCCAGGATCAGAGCCTGCAGAGCAAACATCTGGGATAATCTTCATCAAATAATCTTCACCCTACATTACAAAATGTCAGGTGCCAGCAGCGAAGGAAATTGACAAGTGGTGTTAACGGTTGGGCAGGGGAAAAAGCTTCTTTCTCTTTTGACGCCTTTTTTGTCCATTCTGTCTGAATAAAAAATTAGGAGCCCCCTTGTGTCCCCACAGGAATTTAAATTAGCCTGGGGATCACTTCTACTTGGGCAAATGCCATGGGAAAGGATAAAATACTTTCTTATCACGATGGCCCTCACACAGATTGGGTTGTCCCTTACCCATGCCACTACTTTTTAGGGTCAAATGGTATATCAATCATAGATCTCTGGATTCAAGTGGGTATTTTAGCCTGAAATTAATTAGCTTCAAGAGCTTTTGAGGAAGGGAAGAAATAGTTTGGAAGATGGAATGCAGCTGGTGGGGGGGGGGGGGGGCTTGGTCCATGCTATTATTATATTGCACTTTATTTTTCTTTCAATACAATACACTACAGACCTTTATTAGGCATATTTGTGCTACATAAAGTATTTTTCTTTCACCTTTAAATACCAGCTGTTTGGGTAAAATGGTGGCTCCAGTTTCAAAAGTGGAATTCGTACTATAGAACACATTTGTACTACTGTCCTGTGGGATTGAAATTATACTACTGGGAGAAAATTTGTTCTCATAAACTTATGCTTAGTTCACAGTTTGCTTTATGATTAATTTCTCTCCACCTTTTGACACTTTGAGTCCTTAAAATGTATTGATATTTGGGGTTTAGGATTACGAACTTGCTACCAAAGGTGGATAATATTCCACCTCTAACTCTTTTTCTTGCTGCCACACCTGCAGCTAGCAGGGGAAAAAAACTTTTAACAACATCTGCTGGCAATAGCATGATGTAACTTTGGGGAAAACCTGGAAGTGATGACAGTTTTCTGTTAGAATCACTGGAAACTCTGGTTTTACCATAGAGTTTCCAGTGATTTCTAGAGAGGCATGACATTGATTCCAAGGGTTCCCAGGAAGTGATGACACCTGTCCCTGATGGTACCCCCATGTTCCCATGCTCCTGGACTACCACCAGTTTCCAGGCCAGGCGTGGCAACCATATTTGGACTTGTCTGATTGCTTCAAAATGCCGAAACTGAAATATCTGCTGTTTGATATCATGCATTTTGTACTTCACTTTCAGACTGTTTACCTGATGAATGCAAAACTGAAATAAAAAAGCTAAAGCAGAAACCTCTTCTATTCCTTAGCTAAAGTATGATTTGCAGAGAGGGCAAGTCTGGATATATTTACTAAGCTGTCAACCCTTCTGATGAATGCATACTGTAGCAGGCCTACCATATTCATTTTCTATTCAGATTTACTTTCTACAGGAAAAACATACAAGGCTCAACTTCCCTGCCATTTCCCATTTCTTCATCTAATGCACTCCAGTTAGACACAATGACAAGCCATACTCTGTCATAACAGGAATAAACCTTGAAAGCCCTCAGGATCACATGTTATACTCCCATTCCCTGCTCTTTCATGTGCAACTCAGAGATTTAAGACTTCCTCGTTCTCCATAGAAAATTTCATCTCCTGAAAACCAATGTATAGTAGTTTTCTTGACCATTTTATGCTTTGGAATGCTGTATTAGGGTAAGACAGCAAACCATAGCTGGCCATTTTGTTGGATTCTGTTCAAATGACAAATAATGGTTTGTTGCAGACAAGTAAATTTTTTCATTGCCAAGTCACATGCAAAGGGAGGAGGAAGTACTCATACTTGAGAATGTCCAAGGCTCATTTGCTCAATGATGAACCATGGTTTGTCGTGTCTAAATGCAATTTAGTTTGGGAAATATTTGCTCTTAGAATCTTTTCCCACCCTCTAAATATCACAAGCTGATGAAAAGAAACATTACTTTGAACTTGGCACCAAAAACATGGTTTACATAGGTAAAATATAGCAATCAGAGGCGTATTGGGAGGAAGGATGGCACCCAGAGACAACTCCTTCTCTTGAGGGTGGGGGCTGGGGGCAGGGGCCACCCACTGCTGAGCCCCGCCCCAGGCCTCTGTGCAGGCCTGTAGGCCCGGGGAGGGAGTGCATAGGCATGCACAGAGGCTGGGGTAGGGATTGGAGGCAGGGCAGCCCACCACTGAGCCCCACCCTTGGCCTCTGTACAGGCCGAGCCCTGTCCCCAGCCTCTGTGCAGGCCCGCAGGGCATCAGGGGGTGCAAAGGCCTGCACAGAGGCATGGAGGACAGGGCTGGTGGGTGACCCAGGTCGGCATTGTGGCTGCCCCCCCACGTGACCAAAAGGGGAGATTAGAGCTGAGGGAAGTGGGGAGGCTCAGTGGTGACCTGTGGCCAGAAGTGCCTGCATGCCTTTTGGGTTTGTGTTCCCTATAAGGCATATACGCCTCCTGGTAAGCGAAAATGTATATAGCCCAGTCTAAAGCTTGGAGGCTTGTCCAAGAGCTTTGGGAAGCTAAAAGCAGGAGTCCCAGCCACAATCAGACTAACTGTAGGAATCAGACCAACTGCAGGAATGTTATACACAAGAAGGCAATGGCAAACCACCCTTCTGTTAATCTCTTGCCTTGAAAACCAAATGAGATGGCATTTCATGAAGACACCATAAGTCAACTGTGAGGACAGGAGGGAAGATAAAGGCAGGTTGCCTGGGGGTTGGGAAGGACTGAAGTAGATAGGAAAGGGAGACAGCCTATGAGGGCTTTTAGGAAAAGGAAAGAGGAAATTGGGAAATAGGAAAATAGGAAAATGAGATGCCTCCCATGTTTGCTTGTCAATATATCTAATGTTCAACATGACCAAATCTGTGGATACTTAAATCCAGAGACTGAAGCCATGGACAGACTAGACAGATCTTTGTACAGTTCTAACAATGCCCCAGGTATGCAGAAAAATCTGAATCCCCCCCAGAACAGAAAAATATAAAAAGTGAAGATTTTTATGTGGGTTAAGTATATATCATACTTACAAGTGACTCCTCTGGACAGCCATAGCCAATTCCCAGAGTTCCTTGTTCTTCCAACAAGTTGAAATCTTTCTTTTGGAACTGAAAACCTTTCATACAGCCTCTAAAGCTTGTACTGACAGCCAGATGTGAACTTACACCACTGCAAATAAATGACATTTATTCAGAAGCAAAACCTGAAACCCTTGTAATAAATATGACACTTGTAACATTGCACACTTTTATTAAACCTCTGTATGATGATAATAGAGTAGTAATCACCCTTAACCTGTTGGGTCAGAGCCAGGGCCTTCTTGGTTGACGTCAGCTGAATATCCTTTGGGCTGGGGATTTCCAGCAGGTTACTTCTGATAATGATCCTCCAGGAAATGTGGTCCAACAGATATGAGGGACCCATAGTGGCGTAGCACCAAGGGGGCAGGGTGGGGTGTGATGCACAAGGTGTGCACCGGTGTGGGGGTGTGGCTGGGCATGGTGGGGGTGTGGCATGGCGTGGCATGGCGGGGGTGGACGGAGCATGGCAGAGACGCAGGGCACAGGCATGCCCCAGGTGCAGTTCCCCCTTGCTCTGCTCTTGGGGACCCAGGCCTTCTGTACCATTCTTCCCTTGTTTTCCAGTAACACTTTGGGGCTTTCCCCACTACAGAAGGGAGCTAAGGTCGACTCGGTTCCCTTCAGTGGAGGGCGATTCCAGGCTGTCCCCACAGCAACTGAGTTGGCCCCCTGGAATCGGGCTAAGTGGCCGGGATCATCTTGGTGCCTGTTTAGCTCCTTGATCGTGATTGGCGCTTGTGTTACGGCGGCAAACGGGAGCGTTCTTTTTTTTTTTACAGTTTTTACAGTTTAGTTTACAGTTACATGCGCTTTCTGCCCGCCTGACTCTCCTGTTCTGCGCATGCCGCAAAAGCGGCTTGTGATTGGTTGAACGGATGAGGTGTCGTTTCGATGCTTCCCCACTTCAAAGTGGAATTGACCTTGTTGTGGCAGAAAAGTGTAGTTCATTAACTTTCGCGACAAAGGATGTCACAGTTCTGAGGGCTGAGGGAACTGAGAGACAAAACAATGTTGGAGCTCTCAGTGGCAGTTAGGGGAGTTCACTGTGAGGAGGGAACCTAAGAGTAGAAACCAGTTCAAGCTCTTGTAAGTGGGAAAGCCCTTTGCACGATAGTATTTGGCCTCATTTACCATTATATATTTTATTATTGGTTGATTCAGAAGTAACACTATTGATTAGTGCATAAAAAGTGTCCTAGTGTAATTTAGAGAGGGAATTATTTTAGGTACACAAAAATCTTGCTGGTTTATCAGTCTAAAGTGGCTTATTGTTAAAAAAATTACTGCTATAACTAACAACATCTAATAGTTTACTGGTTTTTCTACTGGAAAGTTTGAATGGATGACACAGAATATTTATTTCAGTCCTCCTCAGAAGATGGTTGGATAATGAAAGATCCATTACTTTTGTTCTTAGCAGGGGGGCAAAGCACAGAGAGAAATAACAATGGTCTTAAGGCTGCAATCTTAGAAATGCTTATCTGGGAACAAGTTCAACTGAAAAAAAAACAGTTCTGAATAGACTTTCTTGGGATTGCTCACAGGGTTACAGAATTGCTCAAGTTATAGTACTTATCATTCTGGTTCCTCAGACATAGTTGGCTGTGTGAAAGAGCACACAGTGCCCCCCCCAGAAACCCCCCCCCCCAAGATTTTTTGTTTTTGTATTCTGATCGTTCACTACATATGGCAACATTCAAATGGGACCCAGAAACTATGGTTACACAAAATTAGTTCCCCAACGACTGGTAAAGCCTAAAGTAATCTCTTCAATGAAAGAGAGTAGAGATTACATCACGGTCAGTACAGTAATTATATGACATCATTTCAGAACAGACTCATAGGAATTTTCATTCAGCAACACATTGGTGGTGAATATGTATCTTTATAGGTAAAACAAATGAAACAGGCTATTGGAGTTTTTGGTACATCTCAGCAGGAACAAGTTGATGTTGTCAGGTTGTATTATATTGTACAATATTGTACTTTATGACTGTGTGCTCCCTGGCTCAGTACACGTGAATCCAAAACACCTCAAGGTACTGCAGCTACACATATACTGTAAAGTTCACTACAGCTACTAACTCATACTTTGAGTCTCTTGTGGTACACATACTACAAAGCCTGGTCCCCATCACTGTAAGAGGTTGGATACTCTGAAAGCTTCCACACCCTTGATTGGAAGCTACTGTAGGGTGAAAAATGCTGGCGGCTGGGAAGTAGTTGTGGGAAGACTAGTGCCAACTGGTGCCACAGCCATACACTTTTTAAAGGGCTCTCCTGATGTCCAGCTGACTGATGGTGTGGAGGTGGGAGAACCAAATTGAGGCACAACTCAGTGGGAGGCTGGCCCTTGGTAAGGTGATCCTGCTCAGATTGGAGGCAAAAGGGAAAGGCATGAAGAAGGATCCTGAAGGATAGCACCCAGTGGTGCCCTCCTGAGAAACAGGCCGACCTTTTCAAAGATGGGACTGCTGCACATGAAATAGGAGGCCAACATGAAGTCTGTGTAGCCTGAGGTAGGGGCAGATATAAATCATGCTATGAAGATATGCCTAGCTTCTCTTCACAGGCTGTGATAGAGAATTCAAGGAGAAGAGGAGAGAATCTGGATGCAACTAAAAAGCTCCCTCTCCACTCACTTCTGAGGCCAATCTGGCCAGCGAGGAGCCATCAACCACAGTGCTGAGGGATGGTGTGGCTTGTGTCGACCTTTTCACTATCACCTCATGCAAATCAGTGTGCATATACATTATTCCCTTGATATTTAAAAATATAGGAGTAAAAGGTCTATTTAACTTAGCAGAGTGGGCACAGGCCACTTACAGCAATGTGAAAACTGAGAAATTTAATGGATAGTTATTGCATCAAAATTACAAACCAACCTCAATTTCAAAATCTCTGTAGGAGCGCCTCCAATGTAGACATCAGTAAATGGCATATTTTTCTTTTCATTTTCCACACTTTTTACATGTCTCCTGTCTACTACCAAGATCATTTTTTTGGAATTGTGATATATAACAGATATCTGGAATGAAAAAATTAAAGTAAGAACCGTGATACTATGATTCTAAGGCAAACGTAACTGTACTAGCAGCAAAGCCCATTGCCGGGGAGATGCAAAGCCCATTGCCGGGCCCTAGGGAAGGGTGGAAGAGGAAACCTCTCCCCTGCAAAGGCTTAGCTGGGGCTGTAGCATCCCTCCCTCTGCTCCCAGCGTGACACTCAGCACTTACCTCATGGAATTTTGCATCATTAATCTGGGCCTTTTTCAAAGAATCTTCTAGAATCACTGGGCCATTGCTGAAGCCAAAGTCATATTGTAGATATAGGTATCCATTCTGCATTTCTAGGCTGAAGAACATACTCTGCACAAGATATTAGAAAGATTTTACAGCATGGGGTTATATTTCATAAATTTAACAAAAAACACTCAGTATGAACCTACTGGCTGTTCATTTGAAATGTTAGCAGCAACATGTCTATTCTTTGGTATAGTCTGCAAATTTGCCTGTGGAGAAGGGAAAAATAATTTACAGAGTACCTGAAAACTTGGTGATAAAATTTTCATGAATTCCAAGTTTTGCCATATGTTTAAAATATATTGTATATACTTTCGAGTGTATAAAATTCGAAGCCAGCATATAGAAAGGTCGAGGCATACCCTAGATTTTACCACAAAAAACTAGGAACACTTATTTGACTTCGTGTAGCCTTAAGTTCGAGGGTGGAAAATGCAGCAGCTACTGGTAAATTTCAAAAATAAAAATAGATACCAATAAAATTACATTAATTGAGGCATCAGTAGGTTAAATGTTTTTGAATATTTATTTCAAAGAAAACCAGTAAGCTAGCTCTGTAAGCCCTGATTCTCCCTTTAAATCCACACAGAAGGGGGGGATGTTTTAAAGGGAGAATCTGGGGGAAGTGAGGGGAGTGCCTGTCTGGGGAGGGGAGATGTTTTATGTTAGCAGTACCAACATTTCAGAGTATCTTTAGGAGACCCTCCTGATGCTACCACCCAGGTTTGGTGAAGTTTGGTTCAGGGGGTCCAAAGTTATGGACCCTCAAAATGGTAGCCCATCTACTATTAGCTTCCATTGGAAACAATGGGGGGATGGGAGCACCCACTTTGGGGATCCCATAACTTTGGATCCCTCTGAACAAACATCCTAAACTCCTAGCTAGAGAATCAGCAAGAGATTATCCCGATAATACCACCCAGGTTTAGTGAAGTTTGGTTCAAGGGGTCCAACATTATGGACCCTCAAAATGTAGCCCCATCTACTATTAGCTCCCATGGGAAACAATGGGAATGGGGCATTTCCCTTGGAGGTCCATAACTTTGGACCCCCTGAACCAAAGTTCACCAAACCTGGTTTGTATCATCAGGAGTGTCACTTGATGATATCCTGAAATTTTGGTGCTGCTAGCCTAAACATGCGCCCCCTGGCGGTCGACAAAGTAAAAACCTTAAAATATTTTTTAAAATACACCTCACTCGTGTATAAGTCAAGGAGGGCTTTTTCAGCACAAAAAATGTGCTGAAAAATTCGACTTATATGTGAGTATATATGGTAAATTTGATGTAGGATCTTTTTGTTTCATACAAAGCAAAATTCTTTTACATGTACTAGTTGTCATTAATTGAAGGTGAGGGGCGATTTTGCCAGTTTCAATAAATAGCAGCTGGTGACATTTTTTCTTCTGCATAGCTAAAGGTCCTACTGTAAAAGCAGGAAGGAAATACAACATCTAGGAAATGTGGTCTAAAAACTTTCTCACTTCTTTCAGAACTGAACAACAGAAACGAATTCCATTAAGTAGCTATCAAAGTAAATTAGGGGTCCCGGTTAGTATTTGGATGGGAGAACACCAAGGAATTCTAGCTTTGCTAAGCAAATCACCTCTGAACACCTCTTGCCTTACAAATCCTATGGGATTGCCATAAAGGGGATGTGGCTCAACTGCAAAAAAAAAAAAAAGTCTGAGGACATGTAACCAGCAGCCTTCCTGAAGCCAAGCAGGTTTTGGTCTGGTAAATGCTTGAATGAAAGCCTTCCTCAGAAAACCTATGTCCATTGTCCTGATTCCATGACCGAAGAAAGGTGAAATAAAAATAAATATACAAAACATTAACAGTGGTGATTATATCATAAGAACATAAGAAGATAAGAACAAGCCAGCTGGATCAGACAAGAGTCCATCTAGTCCAGCTCTCTGCTACTCGCAGTGGCCCACCAGGTGCCTTTGGGATCTCACATGCAGGATGTGAAAGTAATGGCCTTCTGCTGCTGTTGCTCCTGAGCACCTGGTCTGTTAAGGCATTTGCAATCTCGGATCAAGGAGGATCAAGATTGGTAGCCATAGATCGACTTCTCCTCCATAAATCTGTATCACTCTCGATATTTCTGACGTGCCAGTTGATAGGATTGCTTGTTCCTTGCCCCACATGTTTGTATCCTGCCCTTTTCCAATGAGCGTGAGACAGTGCACTGATTATCCCATTTTATAAACAAAAGTGGTAGATAGCAACTGACCTGAGAACACCTAGTGGACTTTGTGTTACAGGAGCCTTTGAATCCAAAATGTTCTGCTATTAACTGAGATGTGATCCACACCTTACTGAATGGTCCAACTCTAGTCTAGCATTCTATTCATGGCAACACATTGGCTCTACTTAATGAAGAGAAATACCATTGCAGATGATAACCAGCCTTCAGAGTAAAAAATTCAGTTGGAGTTTGCTTATTTATTTAATAAATGACATCCACAGTTTTACTGTAGCAAAGAAGCCACCCAGGCTGGAAATAATTTAGGACTTTTGAATGGTCACCCAGAATGGGTGTGAAGACATTTTCTTTTGTGCATATAGGGCATGTAAAATAATTTTATTTCAAAAAGCACAGGATAGAGGGTTAACTGTTTTGGCAGTTTGGCCTTATTTTTAAACTGTGTGCTTTTTTATTTTATTAATGGACCATTACATTGTTTTTGTGACCTTGCAAACTGTTGTTGAATTGTTAGCAACCTTGAGTTTCAAGAGAGAAGGCAAGCTATATATACAAACACACGCATATACATAAAATTAGAGAGTGAGCAATGACCAAAAACAGCCCTTTGAGAGTCAAAGTGATACCATACTCCTGAGGGAAAGAATTTGCAAAACAATGATCACTACTAAGATTATTTTGACATCACTGCCAATGCGTAGCAGTTCGGCAATAAGTGCAAATGTTAGAATGTTTTGATTTATTTCTTAATATGATTTTATATCACAGCAGCAACAACAAAAATCTAATCTACAGAGTCAGATTGATCCAAACATTCCACAGTTGTGTGTTTCCAGCTAATACTTCCAACTACCTTGAATACAGAATTATTCTTTCTGAAGAGAATGCTCAATATTTAAAACTATATGTAGAGCTATTTCTGAACAGATATTCTGCAACTGAGAAAAGAACAATGAGGTCAGGATATCTATTACTTACTCCATTAACCATCAGGAGGAGAAGTCCATTATCTGTTGGTGTTCGAACTTCTATATCAAAACGAGTCACCAGACTGAATTTTCCTCTTTTCTCAATGTTCCTCACCAAAGCATAGCCAGAACCATCAAAGAAATAGTTTATGGCTCGACTCTGTGTGAAGGCCAACTTATCTCTAGCATGATGAAAAGAGGCAACCAAAATCAGATGCTGAGTCAGAAGGTCTATGTGTCATATTCTGAACAAGCAACACTTAAATGGAGAAATCAGAAAATTATGCAGCTCATCTGAAATAATGCAGTGCCAAGGAATAGCCATGTTATTCTATTCTAGCAAAATGTTAAAAAACAAAATAAGACAACCTTAAACATTCATTCATGGGGCACATAGAAATTTACTGTCCACCAACTTTCAAAACTTGTGCAATATTCCATTCGTTATTGCTTTTTGAATGGAGGCTATATTACTATGATCATTTTGATATTAAATTTTTATGCAGGAAAGGTTATACATGGGTATTTTGCACACAAGTTGAATGTGTTAGTCCTATTATGGACCAGGATTTGTTCACCTTCCTTTCAATTAAACTTTCTAAAATCAGGGGGAAAGAACCTGTACGAAGGAGAAAAGAATTAAGTCATTCGCATTTGTTACCTATTGGGGAAACTGTTCTAACTTAGCATGTGGTGAAGACAAGCCTGTGAACCAAAAAGGCCAATGCTATGTCCTTTGGATTTGGGAGCACTAGATATAAACTGGACGGTATTGCATTATAGCACTTTAAATAACCCTTTCTGACAATGTTTGTAAAATTAGGTTTATGTAATATAAGTCCAAGACATACTTTATAAGGTCAAGGCATGCTTTAAAAAGACGAGGATAACTGAGGAACCAATAGGAGATGATTCTTTCAATGGTGACTTGGCAAGAATGGATAAGCCATCACAGATCAAACACTATAGAAGACCTGTGCTAAAAACAAAAGTCAGCTCAGTCTTTTATGACTGCATGCATTATTAAGTAGTCAAAATTTAAATTTGTAATTTGGCCCTCATATATAAAGGCCAAAACATGCATAATGCTACTTGCCATATACATACTCAACAGGTTGGCCTTGTGCAAGGACAAATGACTAAAGCTTTATGACCTGGATGGCCCAGGCTAGCTAGCTCTCATCAGATCTCTGACACAAAGCAGGGTGGTCCTGGTTAGTTCTAGAGACCACCATGAAAGTCCAGGGTCACTACACAGCGATAACGGCAAACCACCTCTGTTCATCTCTCATGCTGAAAACCGTACTGGGTTGCCATAAATCAGCTGCAACTTAATGGCACTTTCCACCACCAATAAAGTGGGAAGAGTGAAAGAGGGCAACAAGTACATTCAACACCTTTCTCCACATAAGTATTAGATCTGCATTTCATCAACTGTCAGTCACATTATAATGTGAAAAAGCATAATAAAAAGAAAAGTCTGCTTTATTGTACTTAGTATGATTTATGCAGTCTCTTCTACCTGGGACAAGGTGCCGATTTGGTGATATTGTAGATATTTTTGAAATTATACAAACTGATGACATCATCATTCAGCGTGGCAAGCTCCATGCAGCCAATAAAGCCTGGAAGATCCAAGCTAGGGGGAAGCTGGGGGGAGAAAGAAGTCAAAGAAATGCCATTCAAGTCAATGTCACTAAAATCAAAGTCATAACTTGAGCCACATCTGCAAAATCAGGGTTTCCAGACTAGCCTTGGGGTACTTCATTTCATGCAGCAGCTCCATTCATGCTTCCATGACTATAATAATTTCATTCCTTTCTCTTTGTGTTTATTTATTTATTTATTTATTTTATTTTTTTCGATTTATTATACCACCCCATCCCCGTAGGGCTCTGGGCGGTGTACAATACAATGCACATATACAGATAAAAATGCACGTATACAAGTAAAATAACTAAAACCATTAAAAGCAGCAGTAAAATAAAAACTAGTAGAAAGATTAAAACTAACACGCAATGGCGTCCGACAGATCCATTTCCAAACCCTCTTTCAGGGGGAAGATCAGCAAACCCCAGATGGCAAAGGCACTGATGTAAAGGCCATGGGGGGGGGCACCATCAACGGCTGGATCCTCCAAAGGCCTGGCGGAACAACTCCGTCTTACAGGCCCTGCGGAATTCAGTAAGGTCCCGCAGGGCCCGGACAGCTGGTGGGAGAGTGTTCCACCAGGCTGGGGCCAGAGCTGTAAAAGCCCTGGCCCGTGTGGAGGCCAGCCATTATCATCGAGGGGCCAGGGACCACCAGTGGGTTGGCCTCGCGAGGGCGAAGAGGGCGTATAGGGACATGTGGGGCGATGCGGTCCCGAAGATACGAAGGTCCCAGGCCGCGTAAGGCCTTAAAGGTCAGCACCAACACCTTGAAGATGATTGGAACTCTACTGAGGAGCCAATGCAGCTGGCGCTGGAGGCTGGATATGATCCCAGGTGGCACTGCCTGTAAGCAGGCGCGCAGCTGCATTTTGGACCAGTTTTAACCTCCGAATC
The DNA here is from genome assembly GCF_021028975.2 of Sphaerodactylus townsendi. Lineage (NCBI taxonomy): Eukaryota > Metazoa > Chordata > Lepidosauria > Squamata > Sphaerodactylidae > Sphaerodactylus > Sphaerodactylus townsendi. Next base: position 120,773,973 of record NC_059425.1, on the reverse strand, counting down.
AGACGCAAGGGGAGGCCAGCGATAGAAGCGAGTTACAATAGTCTAGTCTGGAGATGACCGTTGCATGGATCACTGTGGCCAGATCGGTCTGGGAGAGAAAGGGGGCCAGCCGCCGGGCCTGGCGAAGGTGGAAGAAAGCAACCCGGGTTATATGGGCCACCTGGATCTCCATTGATGAGAGGCGAATCCAGGTGGACCCGGGTTGCGTAGACGGAGGAGGAGTCGGTGCCAATGTGACCCCCTCCCACACCGGCTGAAACATCCCCTCTCTCCCCCCCGCACGGCCCAGCCAGAGGATCTCCGTCTTCGATGGATTCAGTTTTAACCTACTCTGTCGCAACCAACCAGCGACCGCCTCCAAACAATGCTGTAGAGCTGCCGGCGCACTCGCTGCCCCCCCCCCCATCACCACAATGAGCTGAGTGTCACCCGCATATTGCTGACAAGACAGCCCAAAACCTCCGATACCAGCTGAGCAAGGGTGCATGTAGATGTTAAACAACAGCGGGGATAATAATGCCCCCTGGGGTACACTGCAATCAGCCGGGCACTTCAGGGAGGCCTCATCCCTGCACCCTCACTTGCTGGAGTCCGTGGAGAAGCAAGGCAATCCACTGAAGGACGGTGCCCCGCCTCCAGAGGCAGCCAGGCGGTGGGTCAAAGGTGCGTGGTCGGCCACATCAAACGCTGCGGTAAGATCTAGCAATACCAGCAGCGCCCGATCCGCTGCTGGTCAAGCTGCATACAGTGTAGCTGTGACGGCGACCAGAACAGTCTCCGGCCCCTGCCCGGCACGGAAGCAGGACTGGACGAGGGCGAAAGCCGATGTGTCATCGAGGAAGCCTGGCAGCTGCACCACCACCCCTCTCTCAATTACCTTCCCAGAAGCGACAGATTGAAGCAGGCGGTAATGGCCAGATCCCTAGGATCTAATGATGGTCTTTTTAAGAGTGGGTGGACCACTGCCTCCTTCAACCCATCTGGGAAAACTCCTTGCTCAAGGGAGTTATTGATGATACTCAACAGATGGGGTCGTAGCTCCGCCTAGCAGGCTTTCACAAACCAAGGCAAGACACGGATCCAGAGGACAGGTAGTAGGTCTAACAGCAGCTAAGGTCCTGTCTACAGCGGCTTCATAGAGTAGGGAAAACTGGGCCAAACACGGGCCAGAAGGCGGCAAGGGAGTCTCCAGTTCACTAATTGTAGCCAGCGTGGGTGGGAGGTCATGGCGGAGCCAGCAACCTTATCCGCAAAGAAGCTCATAAATGCCTCACAGCTGATATCAATTGGGAGTTTGATGACCTCTCTGACAAGGAGGTCAATGACCGAATTATGCGAAACAATTGAGCTGAAGAGCTGGCGGACCAGCGATGGAGGAGGAGAAGAAGACCCTCTTCGCTTCTGCTTCGTCGCCATCTCATAGAACTTTCATAAGCGTCCTATAAGATGTTCGCGCAGCTTCGCCGTGGAGATTTCCTCCACACTCGCTCTAGGCGTCTAAGACCCAGCTTCATTTGACGCAACTCCTCCGTGATACCATGGAGCTGCGTCGGCGGGTGGGCGTAGAAGGACGCCGGGGGGCAACAACATCGATGGCATCGGAGAGCCGGGCATTCCAGTCCTCCACCTGCTCATCGAGTGTGCCGGCGGGTTCAGGGTCCCGAAGAGCATTCAGGAAACCAAGTGGATCCATAAGTCTCCGCGGGCGGGCAAAAATCGGCCCGTCGCCTAGACCGGGGTGTTGCGGCAAGTCCATCCGGACCTTCAAGGCATAGTGGTCGGACCATGGCACTCTATTGATAGAGGATACGACCAGGTTCATCCCTGACCCGAAGACCAAATCCAGCGTGTGACCGGCCTCATGGGTGGGGCCAACGTTGATTAAGGAGAGGCCTAGCGTCGCCATGGATGACACTAGGTCCGCGGCCGCCGTACATGAGGCGGCGTCGACGTGGACGTTGAAGTCCCCCAAAACAATAAGTTTGGGGAACCGCAACGCCCAGTCCGACACCACCTCCAGCAGCCGTGACAGGCTGCCTCCCGGTGCGCTAGGCGACCGGTACACCAGGAGAACAGCCAACCTCTCCGAGGCCAACCACTCTAGGCCGACACACTCCATGCCAGTGATCTCCGGGACAGGGACTGCCCTAAAGGGGATAGACTCACGGATGAACAATGCCACCCCACCCCCCCGGCCCTGTGTTCGTGATCGGTGAAGGCACGCCGAACCCGGGAGTATGACTTAAGCCAAGGCGACGGTCTCACCTTCGCGCACCCAGGTTTCGGTGACACCTGCCAGGTCCACCTGCTGGGCACCGAGAAAATCTCGAAGTACCATGGTCTTGTTGTTGATGGACCTCTCAGTTGCTGATTCTTTCTGCATCATTTGCAAACTCCTTTAAGGCTCTCCACAGTTCTGCCCTAAATATGTCTCTTTGTCTATATTTACTCTCCTTCTTACTTTACATTAAGCACACTTGCTGTTAGTTCCCCTTTCTCATTATATCGCCTTCATGTTTTCTTGACTGAAACAGTTTCCTTTTCACTCTGTCATGGTTATTTCCATCTCCTTTAAATTTCAACTAATCTTTTTTAAAAAATGAAACATTTTCTGAACTCTGTGCAGTCTTCTCACTTGCTAATTTCCTTATTGCCATGGGCTAATTCCCTGTATTCAGCTCTGCTTCACCACCACCACCTCTGAAGTCCAAGTGATCTTTTGGAGATGGCAGGGGAGAGTTGAATGCTGGGCTCAGTTAAGCTAAGCTGAGCCCAAGATTCAGCTCTGCTTCCCGCCTGTCTTTGAAGTCCAAGTGGACTTTGGAGACAGCAACGCCAAACTGACTGTTGGGCTTGGCTAGGCCAATTTCAGTGTTCAGCTCTCTGCCACCTGCTGCCTCCAAGCCCATGTGGACTTCAGAGGCAGCATTCAGAAGGTAAGCAGTGGCGTATCTGGGGGGGAAGGGGGGTCATGGGGGACGCATTTTGGCAACCTCCACCCTGCATCCACCTAGGGCCGAACTCTCTGCTGCCCCCTGCCAAACCCCCTCGCTACCACAAAAAAGCTTCCCTGGGGCACCCCCCTTTCAGTAAGCTGGGGAGGAAGCCAAGAAGGAGGGAGGCTGCTTGCTTGCTTGCTCACCAACCCCTCCCTGTGTGCACTGAAGTGAGCCAGAGGCACTCTGAGTGCAGCAGGTAAGGCCTGCCATTTTGTGGCAGTACGCCACTGCAGGTAAGTGTGGGTGAGAGGGAATACTCCCCCCCCCCAATTTAAAAAAGGTGTTGAGGCTAAACTGGCCTGGAAAATGACAGAAAGTTCAGCATTTTTTGAGATCAGCTTTTTGGCTCCCTTAAATTGCTACCATTTCCCCCTACTGCACCCTTTTGAAATGATTGCATATTGTATAAACACACAGAAAATATCACAGGATGCACTGTCACCCAATGCAAGCATTCAGCAGTCTGATGCCTCACATGCCATTGGCACTTTCCCCAACAGACAATTGCAAAACCAAGTGACTGGACTTATTACATATGTATCCAGTTAGCAGTGGGGTCACTATGGCCAATGCTGGATGAGCCTGCAGCTGCTGTGCAACAGGCACCATGCCTTGCTTCGATAAAGTGAAGCAAGGCTAGCCAGCCCCCAAAACACAGCAGTGGTTTGAAGACAGGCATCCCCTCAATGTTTCTGTGAACCCAACTACAACATCCTCAAGTCTCTGTTAGGGAAAGGGAGGGGGGGAAGGAGTGATGCAGTTGGTGGGGATGGGGAACTGGAAAGATCCTGGCAGGGGGAAGGCTGGTAAAGGGTGCATGCAGCACTCACTCCACAGTTGTCTGTGGGACACAAGGAAACACCATGGGGATTGTGTATGCTCCCACCAACTGGAAGGTCCCTTTTTGATATGGAGAAGATTTGCAGTCAGTCATCATGGGGATGAGGAGGTAGCAGTGGGCAGGGAGGAGCCAGAGAGTGTAAGGGCACTCTACCACTGGCCCCTTACCATGCTGCCAGCAGGGCAAACAAAATGACTGCCACAACCTCTAGGCAGTTGGACAAGACAAGGAGGTGGGTGGTGGTACAACACCACATTGGGATGGGCCTGAGGTTGAACTTTCAATTGTTGCCTACCTAGGAGATGTCACAGCCCCCACAGCAGTTGTACCCTACTTATTACTTCAGCAGCATGTAATGGTCTGTTTTCATGCCCATCTCTGACCAACTGCCCTGCATGGTGGAGTCTCCTAGGAGGTTGGTCCAGTCAACCTGTGTGGGAAGGGCACTGGTTGGGGGCTCACAGCATGCTTGGGTCTCCCATCCTCATGTTGGGGCTTACTATCATTCAAGCTTGGAGAACCCATTCTCAGGAGAGGGGCCCAGGACCTATACCAGTCAAGGGAATCACCATCTGATCAAATGTGCAATTCCCAGGGCCAACCTAGTTAGATACAATGATGACCTGGAATACTTTTGTGGGAAGCAGAACTTCAAAACTTAGAAAACACTGCTGCTTTTTCCTCTTGTTGGGAAACCACTTCACAAGTGAATGCCAGAATGCTCTGCATTGCCCTGACACCAGGGAGTGGGGGGAGGGCTGTATCTGTGTGGCTGGGGAGAGGGTGCTGCCTATGAGCACCTGGCTGACCCTTTCCCTCTCTCTCCATGTCAACATGGTTCCTTTCTGAGCTAATCACCATCTGTTGGGGCAGGTCCCTTCCTGAGGAGGGTATTAGCTATCAGGAGAGTTTGGGTGCCTATGTTTGGTATACCATTTTTCCCTCCTTGGGTTTTGGACTGTCCCTGAACTTTTCATCCCTTTCAGGGGCGAGTGGTGGTAATTGTGGATGGCAGTTGGGAGCTCATCTGCTTTCTCCTGCCTTGGGACAATTCACTGGCTCGCTCCTTCCTCATTCCTTCATCCCCCTCAAGGATGGCAAGGATGGCTTTCTGTCAAGGCCCCTGCCCACCCCATTCACAGTGGCGCTGCTGTGCTGTCATTTTGGGTCAACTGACTGGCTTGTTGCTCTGCCATCTGAGAGCTGGACACAGTGCAGCAAATCACTTAGGAATGCTGCTGCTGCACTGTCCCCTGGATTGCGCAGCCTGAGCTATATATTATAGTTCTCTTCACAAAGTTTATTTCTAAATAAGTATGTTTGGATGAATCTGTTAGCTTAATCAAGGCCAGAAAAAAAAAGATTTTTGCTATACTAAAGCCAGGGCCACATAAAAATAGTTATTTCTCCTACCTTAAAATTAGGAGGTACTCCTCCAACATAGAAGACTGTATTTTTGGGGTCAAGATCCAACAGTGAGTCATCACCAGGAACCTCTCCTTTTTTGATGAATTTTTCCTCAGCAGTGCTGCTGGGACTTGGAACAGTCAGAAACACTTTCCCATGCTTTCCAATCCTATTGAGCAGCAGGATTAAACAATAACAACCATGATCCATGGTCATATTTTCAGCTGATTTATTAAATCAAAAATTGATTAGCCAATTTGTAATATTTTAAAGATTTTAATTTTTTTACACCATTCATTATGTTCCTTCTGACTTTACTCAGCCAATATGATTTGTAAGAAATAGAGCAAACATTCAGTACATTACCTCTCTATTTTAACAAGACTGAAGTAGGCAGGCCAAGTGCTGACAGGCTTGGAGTCCAGAGGTATCTCGACATCTTTACCACCCAAATTGTAAATGTATACTAAGTTATCATTCTTAATTGCAAGACCCAAATAATTTTTAGTCTGAAGAAAAAATAAACAGAACACAATCTTAAGTGGTCAAATATGTTACAGGAAAAGCCACAAATCGGAACTGACCAATTAATTAAAATGTAAAAGTAATCTGTCTACTTTATCGACAATAAAGGGAAGAACAAAAGGATGAAGTGAGACCTCAAACCTAGATGGTAAGGAGGAACCCAGATGGGCAGTGTCCAGTGGCTACCTGGGAGCTGACAGCACCACATAAAAAGTAACAAAGATGGTTTTATGGGGATTGGTACAAGATGGCATTCCCCTGATCAGTTGTCTTCTGTGATGCCAGTCTCCATCAAACCTTTGCCTCACATGTCATGGGCTTTAAAGCAAGTCATATATATATATATGACTTTCAATCATGCACTGAAATCTGAAGAAGCATGAATTGGAGGAAACATTCAGTGAACTTAAAGACAGTCAGTGTAGCGTAATGGTTAAAGTTTCAGACTACGACCTGGGAGACTTAGTTTCAAATCCAACTCTGCCATAGAAGCTTGGTTCTATGTGTTTTTTTGTTCTTGTGCTTCTGAGCATTTAGGACATACTGCAAGCTCATTTTTGAATTTATAGTTGGGAATTGATAGTTGGGAATTGGGATTCCCAATGTTTCCATTAGAAACCATATGAATACTGTTACTACTGAAGCAGATTTTTTGTGGCATGTAGGCCAGCATCAAGTCCTTTGTGGTGAAATCCTATATTTAGTTTATTCAATTTCTATCCTGCCCTATCCCCGCAGGGCTCAGTGTTACCACAATGTTACCAGAGAGGCACAACTTTTTGCTCAACTCCTATGAAACCAAGTTGTCAGGCTGTAAATTGAAGAACGTTTGCCAGTATGACAAGTGGCTTGATGTTTCCTCCTTGCCATTCCGCCTCAGATTTTTGAAACTTGTCACATCTTTTGCTCTTCCAACCAAGCACCAACTTTCTGTTCCACTTGTAGGGTTGCCAATCTCCAGATGGTGGCTGGAGATCTCCTGGGATTACAACTGATCTCCAGGCTCATTATTTTCAAAAGTGCATTACTAAGAGCAAAGTCAAACAAATGATTCTCTTACATTTTTACTTCCCAAATACAGAATAAATCTGTCCTGAGGTGCTGCCCGCTCTGGGTTGTCCTTTTGAAGCATCATATACAAACTCAAGGATGTGAAAGCCTTTAAGTCTTCCATGTTTGTTTGTGGATTGACTTCAACAGCTGATTCACCTTTAAATGACATTGAAACTTGCACCTAAGGATGACACAGGTAAATATGTTACGCTCTTCTCTACAGAGAAAAATTAGCAGTAATTTTCAAAGAATCCAAGCAACAGATACCCATAGCATTGAGTGACTTTAATGGAACACATGTTTCTTCATCTTCTACCAGGCCTGTTCAAGCTGTGACCCAACAAGCTAAACACAGCCCACCAGCCATGTATGATGGACTGCTAGACACTCAAAAAACTCTTTTGGTCTTGCTGGCTGTTTCAGACTGCAGAAGACCAACTACTGTGCTGTATAATATAGTACAAATTAGACTGTTTATCTTGATGGGTCACATGTTTACATGAATGGTGTAGGGTGTAAAGGAAATTAATAAAAAATTAATCTAATTTGCACTTCACTTCTATTCAGTTCCTAGATGATTAGGTACATGCTAACCAGAACAACAACAAAAACAAGATGAAAAAATCTATAAAAAGCTGAGCATGCACTAAGTACCATACACTTTTCATTCAGGTACGTACGCTATTTATTTATTTACTATACCATCCACCCCCGAAGGGCTCTGGGCAGTGTACAACATCTGATAAAACAACATAAAACATTAAAACTATTAAAACATACACATTAACTAAAACCGTCCATAGATGGTGAAAACAGCTTAATTCCTGAGAGCAATCAGAAAACCTACAACCCACCCTCCCTCACCACAGGGAAGGCACTCACTTCAGCAGCCACCCTCCCCAAAGGCCCAGTGGAACAACTCTGTTTTTCAGGCTGCGTGGAACTGCTCAAGATCCCGGGTAGTCAGAGGCAGAGTGTTCCACCAGGCTGGGGCCAAGTCACTCAAGGCTGTGGCCTGGGTGGAGGCCAGCCACATCATAGAGAGGCCGGGGACCACCAGTAAGTTGGTCTGCTGAACAGAGAGGCCGATTCTGGACAAAAGGAGACAGACGGTCCTTGAGGTATGGAGGTCCCAGGCCATGGAGTGCCTTCAAGGTAAGCACCAGCACCTTAAAGGTGTTGATCATTCTTCATTCCTATTCCATGAATCTGCTTAATAAACCATTATCTTGCTATTTGCAGAGTAAACATTAGTGAAATCAGCACCTTTACCTTGTTTGCGACACTCCTTGTCTGCGCAATGAACTCCCTGATCCTCTGAATGCTTGCTGAGATGTTGTTTGCAGGCCACTTTTGCTCCACTGTACGTAGCTTATCCAGAAGCTGTGGGACAACTTCTGTGAGAGTCTTCACTATGGTGGAAAAGACAAGGGTGAATGTCTTACCTGGTATCAATAACACAGACCATAGAACAACAATACCCTTTTGCTAAAAGGTGCTATGAACATTTCCCGAGAAAAAACACAAGAAAATATTCTCTGTAATCCTTAATGAAGAGGCACTGTTAACTGTGAAACATTGTGGTATAGTTCATTCAAAAATTCAGCCACTCTGTGCATTCATTAGATTTTTATTAGTGATTTTGTCCATCCAGGGCCCTTTCTGCGCAGAACAAATAAAACATCTGGAGGACAGGAAGAAAGTGTTTTGGGGAAGTGTTTTGGGGAAGAACTGCACAACTTTTTCCCCAAAATGTTTTCAGGATGTTTTATTTCTGTTCAGCCCAGGTTTTTCAGAAAACACTAAATTAGTTATTCTTTTTCCCCAAGATGGGGTGAAGACGTATTCTCTTGACTGTGCAGAACAAAGAAGTGTTTTATTTTTCCCACCCGAATTTAATGACTTTTGGTTTCTCCACAGCTTGTGCCTACCATTCTCTGGACTCTTCAGGAGGCTCCGTGCTGCCTCCATTTGCAGAATTTTCCCACAGAGTTTCCTCTGCTTGCAGCTCATCCATGCATCTTTTCAGTGTTAAATAATAAAGTTAGTTAATGAATAAGTTAGTTTTCCTGGTGATCCCATGCACGTGTCTTTTTTCTTTTGTTTTAAATGAGATATCTTTGAAACTATGATGTCACAATATGAGAATCGCAGCTGTTCATTTTCGAAAAAAGAGGAAAATCAGCATGTGTGTGGGATCGCCAGGAAAAACTAACTTTATTAATTAACTTTATACACTGAAAGGACACATGGATGAGCTGCAAGCAGAGGAAACTCCATGGGAACATTCTGCAAATAGAGGTTGCATGGAGCCTGTGGACAAAAAAAACTCAAAGTGGATCTTTTAAAAACATTATTTGTACTGTGCAGAAAGGGTCAAGGTTTTCAAAGTGGCTTACGAAAACTGTAAAAAATATATAAAAATAGCAATAGAGTATACATAAGTAGATTTCAGCATGATGTAGTGATTACAGTGTTGGTCTAGAATATGGGAGACCCAAACCATGGCAGCTTGCTGGGAGACTTTGGGCCAGCCATATACTTTCAGCCTAACCTACCTCACATGGCTATTGGGAGGATAAAATGGAGACAAGAATAATGCAAGCTGCTTTGAATCTCCATTGATGAGAAAAGTGATGTATAAATGAATTAAATAAATCAAACAATATCACAAACTCCAATAAAGCTACAGTAGTGGAAGTACTGTAAAATATAATAAGCAGCAAGACTTCACAAATGAAACACTTCTGGATGCATATCCATGAGTATAATGCTTGGGTGTACTTGCACATTTTGAGCTGGATGGAATTGGCCACTTCAGAACTTTTCTGCCCTCCTTTGCTCCCAGCAGTCCTTCTGACCCTAGGAAAATTGATTCCTATGGTTGTGGGACTACATGGAGTAATGGCCACAGGGATCAGGAAGATGCACTGAGGAGGGGGGAGGGGTTGCAATGGCCATTCCTGCCTATTTTGTCAGTGATCTGTGATAATGGAAGAGGGAGGAAGAGCTTTCAACTCTTCAGAGTGCCCCCCTCCAGTTCATGAGACAATTATTCCCCATGATCCTGTAGCCCCAGAATCAAGTTTCCTGCGATCAGAAGGGACTGCTGACAGAAGGGGAAAAGGGGAAGCTTTGTGATGCTTGCACGAGCAGATTGCTGGATTATTACATGGTCATGTATAACCTTAGATCATCGTTATTATTGTGGCCCTGAATCCTGCTTCAGCACAATTGTTCCTAAACAGGCAGTGGCATAGACTTGCATACTATTTGGGTGGGAAACCACCACGTGTAAGTCGCTCTTAGCTTTTTGGAAGAAAAACCAAATGTAACACATTTCCAAAATGGTAATAAGTATCATCATGAGAGATATCTATACCAAGAGCACATCACAGCTGCGGATTTATCTCATTTCTGCAGATAAGGGATGTATAAATGTGTACTTGTGTGCTATTTACCAAGTCCCTGCCTTTCCATACACTCTGATGAGGACTTTGTGGATTTGTTCCAGAAAATAAACACTAGCCTTTCTATTTTAAAGATGTACTGCCAATGCTGTTAAAATAAATTGTCCATGTTTTCTTAACGTTTTATCATTTAGAAAAGTATTTTCTGGTAACAAAAATATGGAATGAAGAGTAGATTCATGTCATGGAGAAGAGAAGGAAAAACAGTACATGGACATGACTGACTGGCTCACTCACTCTCATAAATACATTATTATATGTTTGTGATGTCTCGTGTTGCCCAAGGGTCAGCTATTACAACCCACACCCATCTCACTCATCAACCTATACTGTTCAGAACATAGTATACAACAAGTTGAACAGTAATGCTGGAGAAAAGTACCTCAATTGCAAAAACATCATTTAAATTAAATTAACTGTAACCTCACAAAAAGCCTTGTTTCCTATGCCACTTCTATTGACATAACAACCATAAATGCTTTTTGACTAATTATGATGAATTTCTACAAGACTATCAGATTCTGAGGTGATGTGATAGTAACACTGAATCTTACTTTTAGGGCCTTCTAAAATTAACACTGGCAGCCACTGAGCCTAGGACAGTGTAAGGCAGAGACTCCCAATTTTGCTGAGACTGTGGGCACTTTTAGAGTATTGAGAGTGGGTGATGGGTGGCACCACAAATGACTGGCCAAGAGGACAGTCTCTGCCAAGAGGACAGTTACAAAATGGCCACCACAGGGGCCAATCACAAACTGCTAGGAAGTCTGTAAGCCAAGTTTCCTTCAGCGATGAAGGTAAGCTGTTTCTGAATGGTACTCCTTGAAGACACAAACCCTCTGGGTTTTTCCTGATCCAGGAAATTAGAAAGCAGGGGATGAAGGAAATGGGCACCAGCAATTGATAACCATTGTGCCTATGGATGTCTTGTTTGTAACCACTCATGTAAGACACATGTAAAAAGTAGACACTGTGGAGTTATTTGTTCTTTAAAAATTTTCTACTATATCCATAATTAGCCTTTCTCAATGGGACTCAAAGTGAATTACACAGTGTAAATTAATATGATGAGACTTCTAATAAGCAATGTACTAAGACTAGGATTATAGAAATATGAACTACCATAGGATATTTGACATGATACAGAGTGAAGATAAAATGCAGAAAAATAGCCATCTTATGATTGAGTGTTTAAAATAATTTTATTATGTTTTCTCAATTTTTTCCTGTGAACACTGGGACTAATTCATTCATTGCACAGAAGGAAAACTGGATTTGTCACTGAATATATGCTCAACAGAGGCCCAAATCCAGTCTTGGCACCCTAGCTTACATGGGTGGAGGTTGCAGGCATATATTTGTTGCAATTGTGTACATTAAACCTATCTTATCCTAAAAAAGTAAATCTACGAGGCATCCATATGAGGTTTAAAAATCTACAGAAAGAGACATGCTAGCTAATATTTCTTTATTATTCATTTGAATAATATCCTGCCCTGTACTGGTGATACTAGTACTACTTTGGTATTGACACTATTATAATTGCCTCACAAAAGTCTAGATTTCACTGATTTGGTACAATCAGTATTATACCTGTATCCCTTGTTGTAGTTGTGGCATGGTCATAAGCTGCTGATTCAGGTTCAAAATTATGTAGATCTTGGGACCATTTTGTCACATTCTCAGCCATTGGGCCAGTAGTATGGGTTACTGTCATAGCAGCATTTAGGGATTCGTCAGTAATCACTTTCAACTGGTTCAAACGTTGTCTCACATTACCTGTAAAACGAACAGAGAATGAATTTTAATAGATTTAATAGACTAACAGTGGTGAGAGACAAAATACTCTGGTAAGGTAATCGTGAAAATTGAAACAAAAATGCAAACAACTTAATTGTATACATGTTTACTTGGATGTGAGCTTTGTAAGTTCAGTGGTACCTATTCCTCAGTAAATACAATCAAAACTTTAACTTAGTAAATATGTATGAGACTGAGTTGAAAATATTTATGATGATAAGGGTTTTTTTTTTGCAAAAAATACCGTGGCTCATCAAATGCCTGGAGTGAACTGAAAGATTAGTATGACTAAATATAATTTTAATTTGAGGCACTTGAGGACCACCCTAATTAAAAAGAGAACATTCAACATAGCAGGAATACAAAAACTGGTCGAGAACCTGGACCTTTCAATGTACACACTCATTGGCCTCCTTCTAAACATATTTTCTACATGGCATAGTAATTGGATTTATCAAAATGAAAAACATGTTAATTATTCAAGCATGATAATTTATAAAGTATGAAAGATACTATTCAGTGCTCAAGTTACCACAAAAAGTGTACTGATGTGTATTTGATTTTGTCTCCTTATTTCAGTGTCAGATGCAGGTCCTACAGATGTGCTCAAAATGAGGGCACACAGAATAGCACTGTCATAGCAATATTCGGTATCAGGCAAATGGAATGGAGGTATTCCTCTATACTACTCTAACAAATTGCTACCAAATAGTTACATATGGGGGTCCACCAGAATGTGGGATAAATGCTTTTCAGAATAGCATATAAGCTATGTGCAGGTCTGTCCCACAGCCACTGCTCTCGGCATATACACTACATAGAAACCACATTACACTTAAAAAACGCAGGGAGGAAAATGCAACAGAAGAAAAGGCAGGCATTCCATCCAAATTTAACAATAATAAAATTGAATTGGATTTTAATCTTGCTTGGAACAGTCACTCAGATGTTTATATACATTTCTTCTTTAATCAGTTTTACAAAATTAAATATTCTAGCATTTATCGCCTGACCTTGCTCCGACACCTGGATTTTAGTAATGACTTTCTGCAAACGGGTTTTTAAATCATTCTTCCTGGCAAGTGTTCCATTAACATGTCGGCCTGAATCTGCAACAGCAAAATAATCTGCAAACCAGAGAACATAAAGTGTAAGGAACAATTTTTTTTAACAGATGTACCTTAAAGACGATCAACGCAATCCTAAAGGGAATAAACCCTTCTAAGACCATGGAAGTCAATGTGTTAAAAGGGCATCTCTCCTTGTGATGACACTGTAAATCTAGCATAGGCATCAACGTATGAAAAGGCTTACCACTACTTCTTCCAACTGAGATGAGTTAACTACTGTATTTTAATTGGAAGATGTTTAATGTCATATATATTAAGTGAGTTTCAGGTGGTTGGATTTGTGAGTTATTTTCTGACCAGAACTGAAACCACTTCCAATTAGATCTTGAAGAACTTTATTAGTTAGATATTTTCTCTTAAACGACCTCACTTACTAGTATTCATTGGGTATAGGCGCCAATGCATTTACATTACATATGAAAACACCATAGACGTAATTAGGTTTTATTTCTGGATTGGTTAAAAGCAGTAATCCAAGCTGTTTTATATTTCATTACAAAAAAGTACAGACACAATATAAATCATATATATATAGCTTGGTAATGGTACAGATATTTGCTTCAGTGTTGATGCAAAATAAATAATGTAATATATTTGCATTAGAGCAATTTCCACTCAAGTATCAATATCAAAACTCTGGAATTACAGAATTCTCAATGATAAATAGTTAATGGTTGATTCTGTTGCTTCAACATTTTTCTTCTTCATGAGCTGTTATAATTTCAGAGGAGTGTATAAAAATGAATTAAGCAAAAAGATTATGTTTACTAGCATGTGCTGTCCGTTGCTGATCTTTTACTTGATTGAGAAGTCTTTTGCTTTCCTCATTATGGTAAGTGATCTGAGTGCCAATTCCAACTACAGCCTACAAATTCATTTAAGAAAAAGTCAACATAAGTCTTTATGAAAGTAGGTGCTTTCCTGTACTTTGTTTTTATGAGGCAATCGGCATGATCTGTGAGCCCTTCACCTGTGCAAAAAGATCTGACAAGTGCAAACAGCTTTCCTACATGCAAGGTGTTTACTATTAATCAACAGAGTATTCCCACACATGCATTGCACTGTACATAGCAAGGCTTTTGTAGTTTTGGAGTAATTATAATTATAAAATGCAAAAATGATTATAGGGCACTTATGTTCTTGTATTCGGCCTTGCAGTATGCACACCTTCCCTTCATACACTTTCCTTTCACAACATTTTTCCCCCTCTTCCAAAGCTGCTGTGTGGCAGATCAGAGATCAGAGAAGCTGCCCAGATGTTGCCGAAACACAACCTTTGCTGTTGCTTAGCTTTTTCCTGAGAAGCTAAATGGTGTGTTCTTCATCTGGGTTTTGTTGCTCCTCCCTGCATTTCCCTGCCCACCCAACAGCTCTTCTGGCCATGCTACTCTTTTGTTTTTCAGGCTGTTGGTCGATTGAAAAGTCAGCAGACCAATGACATCTCTTGAATACATCCCTCCTCCCCAACAAAGAGTAGCATGACTGGAAGAGCAGTTTGGTGGGAGGGTATTTAGATGCAGGTGGAGGATTCCAGCAACCAAAATCGAGAAAACCTCACAACAGAAGGCTCCTTTCAGAATGGGGAACTGCCAGAGGAAATCCCAGAGAGAGACACCCCACTGAGTGGCAGCAAGACATAACTGCCCATAGAAAATTATTCATAGCACTAAAGCCATGGATACAGTTGTCCATGAACTCCCTGTTTCCCCATTTCAGTCTGCGTCCTTACATCGAATGCCCATGCCTGGAGTCAGTACCTCCCACTCATGCAAATTTGGGGAAACTAATCTACATGCAATATATAGTTCTACCCTTAGTTAAGCTATATAATGACGTTACTTACATCATTGACTCGCTCAGTTGTGTTTAATGCTAAGATTGATGCTTCAGTGGCTTCATGAATATAATTAATGATGTTTTCATGGACACTGGAAGCATTTAATGCTTTTTGTACTAATCCATTTGTATCAACACCATACAGTGTCCTATGAGAAAGGAAGAAAAATACAGATGTATTTACATTGGATAGAAGTATGAATTTGCTAGAGTGGAATCACACAATATATTGGTTTGGAATCAAAATAATTGAAAGATTGCCTACTTCTACCACCATCAAAAATAGTATTTATTTATGTATAGCCACCCTTCTTGATGAGACTCAACAGGGACTATAGGATATAAACAGTGTAAATCAGACAGTATAAAACAAAGAACAATGAAACAGTACTAGAACTACAGAATTAGGGAACAATGTAACTACAAACAAACAAGGTAGATAAACTATAAAAAGTACAGAAAGTGGATTACAAGGTAAAGGCAATGCAATAAAACCATGTGATAATCTACAATAATTATTGCAGTGGACTATTCCATTATACAGATGCTTGCCTGAGCTGTTCATTCTGCCAACAGTTATAATTTTTTTAAAGACTGTCCTCTTGAACATTACAATTTCTCATACTATGTATAGTAGACCGAAGTGTGGAAGCCTTTCTGACCTCCTCAGGCTGGTCACTCCATAAAGTGAAAGCTATCATAAAGAGTGTATGAAAACAACTGTAGTCATTTGCAAGGTGGCACTCTTCAGAAGAGGATAGTGAGAGAGGCCATGCCAGTTCCAGATTCTGGAACTTCCTTCCACATGAAGTATATTTTGTCTCTTCTCTTTTGACCTTCAGGAAAACAAATAAGCCTCCTTGAGCCATCCTGAAAACACTTGGGAAACACTTGAAACATCTTCAAATTGACAAAATTAACATCTGTCAGTTTCAGAAGGCAGCCCAGTTGAGATCTGCATGAATACAACTTCCTAGGCCTCTGGGTGAAGCAGAGGTGTATCGGGGGGGGGGGGAAGGAGGGGTGCCTGGAGACAATTACTTCTCTGAGTGCCCCCCTCCATGCCAGCCGACTTTTGAAAGCCGGAGCTTTTGAAAGCATTGAGGGGGCCCTCCTTGGGAATGGGGCCATGCCCCCAACCTCTGTGCAGCCAGGGGGCAGGGCTTGGGGTAGGGCATGCCCCATGCCCCACCCCCAGTGCAGCTGGAGCTTTTGAAAGCCAGATGTTAAAAGCATGGAGGCTGGGGATGGGGCTCAGCGGGGTGGGGCCATGCCCTCATCCTCTGTCCAGCCAGAGGCCAGGGGGTGGCCATGCACCTGAGCTTACCCTTGACCCATTGATTTAATAAAATCATAGAGTTGGAAGAGACCACAGGGCCATCATGTCCAACCCCCTACAATGCAGGAACACACAATCAAAGCATTCCCAACATATGTTCATTCAGCCTCTGTTTAAAAACCTCCAAAGAAGGAGACTCCACAACTCTCCGAGGCAGTGAATTCCACTGTCGAACAGCCCTGATTTGTTTAATCCTGACCCACTGATTCCAAAGGAATTTAAAATTGCTTAATTTTGCTGCATTGCAGTACTGCCTGACCTTAAAATTACCTTTTCAGATCATCAGCAAGATTCTGAAGCTTTTGTGCATGCTCCATGGCTGCTTGTACCATATCATCATCAAACCTTGATAAGTTGGCCAGTTGGTCCTGTAGCTGTATTTTAGCTCCATCAATTTCTGCAAAGAACCCTGAAGTATTCTGACCAAGAACAATAACGACAACAATAACATTTCACAAGCTATTAATATTATTTCAGAATGTGGTAGGTAAAGAAAACCATGAAACATATTTAAGCTTAGTTCTCTCTTAGTTGGTAAATCTATGTGAACACCCCTTCGTACACCACCCCTGCAGAACAGGCCACTTTAGCCTCGAAGGAGCTCAGCTACCTTCAGAATCAAAGCACCACTCTGGCTCCCATTTACAAGTTCTTCACTTCCACTCAGGCAGTTAACAATGATCCTGCTATAGTGAGCCTATGCTTCACACATCACACCTGTTTCGTCCTTTTCCTGCCTGCACACCAACCACCCTAGAATTTGCCCCGCCTCCTTTTTATCCTTTTCAGCAGGGTGCCTCCCTGCTTTAGCCTACTAGTGGCTGCTGGGCTGTGTGTCAAGGCCTGGCGGCCTGGGATTGACCCTTCAGCTTTTTTGGCCTGCCCTCAGGTAGAAGCTGTGCCGGCTCCACCCTACTCTGTAAGCCTGCTGAAGACTGCTGATTGCAGCCTGTTTGGGGCCGTGCCAGGTCCACCCTTCTCTGTGGAACTGCTGAGGCCTGCTCCTGCTGCTCAGGCATTCCTGTCAGTTCTCTGTAGTTTTTCCTGACTTCTGGCTTCTCAAAGGTGATTTCCTCACTGGCGATTAATCCTGGGATAGTCACCTGAAATATCCAGGTTCCCTCGAGATCTCCTCACAGCCGAACTGTAGAACACAGATCAGTTCCGTTTCTGGTGCTCCTCCCCACCCCTTATCACGGGATTTTCCTGGACCTGCTTGTATATGCACCTTTTTGAAAAAACACTCCAATGGGAGCTAATAGATAGGAGATGGTGGCTACACATTTGAGCGTCCATAACTTTGGCCCCCATGAACCAAACTTCACCAAACCTGGGTGGTATCATCAGGAGGGTCTCCTAAAGATACTCTGAAATTTTTGGTGCTGCTAGCTTAACAATTGCACTCCTGACAGCAGGCACCCCCCCCCCCCCGGGGCAGGCCTAGATGTCTTCACTAGAAACATGCTGCAGTGAGGATGTTGGAACCTGGACGAAAAGGTGCCGATTCTTTTGAAACTCTACATTAAATTTTCAGTGGGAATTCAGCTGAAGGTCCCTGGTCTTGCTGGTAAGTCCAAGGGCAGGGCTGCTGGTTGCAGGGTGTCCCACAGTTCCTGAGCAGACAACTGCCACAGGGAAGAGGGTGAAGCAGGCTGTTGGGTGCTGGGAGACGGCCCCATCCCTGGACAACTATGTTTGCCACATACAAAACTCTTCTGAATATAGAAAACTAGAATACAACAGAGAAAGCTGCACTGGAAGCTTGTTCTCTGACATGCTAACTTTCTAAATGAAGGGGTTTTTTTTGCATGGACAACTATTCACATTCATGACCCCCCTCCAACAAACTGAAATGATACAAACAAACTAGACCACAGTTTACTGCCTCATTAAGGCAGTAACTACATGTTATATTTGGGGGGGGGGGGAGTCAGGTTGGAGCTCCTGGACCTGACTTGCTTTTCCTGCAGTCACAAAGTAGCTGCTGGGAAAGGTATTTTAAAGCCTTATTCTGCTCAGAACCGTGGAGTGGGGCAGCAAGGGGCTCCTGCCTTCTCCCCCATACTGATTTCCTGAGCCCAAATAACCCCATCTTTGGCTGCAGCTGTTGTGTAATTTCAGAAAAAAATGAGTCAGATCCAGGGAACCCCAACCTGACTTATCAAACGGTGTAATATGTAGTTTGATTCAGATAACAAGGCCTTTCTTGGATGAAATACCAGTCATTTAAATTCTGTAAGAATGAACCAAGGGTGTATTACAATTATTTGCTAGTGACATGGCATTCTGCAGGTGGGTGATTATCACTGACTGCTCATTCCACAGCTGATTCCCATAATATGGCCTCTGCTTTTCCTGGCTCCACCCCAAAAAAGCTTTATAAAATTTTGCTTATGTTGGAGGTAGTAGGCTCCAGTCAAGGTAATAGTTCAATTATAAATCTTAATGATCTCAAGAAGTGCTGTGGCTCAATAGCAGAGTATTGGTTTTGCATGCAAAAAGTCCCAAATTCAGTCAATGACATCTCAAGTTTAAAAAATCAGGTAACAGATGATATGGAAGACCTTTACCAGAGACTCACTGCCACTCAGAGTAGACAGTATCGACTTTTTGGGACCAATGGTCTTTCAGTTTAAGGCACATCCATGCATACAAGATTCTGCAGAAAGATCAGGATACCCATTTGTTTCCAAAATAATATACCTGATTATTAAATGGATATAACGTCTGCAACGCTTTAACCATGACTTCAAGGTCAGGTGTACACTGAAGGATTAACATGCTTCCTGCTTTTATTTCTTCTCCACTTTCAGTGCAAATTCCTTCCCTTTCCTGGCCTGTTTCAACTGCAGTTATCAGCATCACTAACTGTCCTAATGCTAGGATTTCATTTTAACCAGGGCTTGAAACTCTGGATAACAGTGAGTACTGATGTAACACCTGTTTAAGACAATCAGGGAATGTAAACATCACATGGGATCTTACCTTTATTCCTTCACCCATTTCAAAGTTGATTTGATGTTGTACATTTAAAATATCTCTGGCTATCAGAAGAGTACTGTTGACATTGTTAATTTGTTCAGCCACTATTTCCTGTTGCTTCTGTGAAAGATATTATATCAGGTTTCAGAAATGTTAGATGCATTTTGATTTACTCAAAGTAACATCTGAAACAAAGTTGTATTCTTATGGGATATTTTATCAGTTGCCTTGATCCATGAATGGAGACTGACAAATGCATTGCTGGCTGTTACAAATAAGACTGTCCCTTCACAGGGATCCTAACATTTCTCACCCCCAAACCATCCTCTGACTCGACTACCAGAGGCTAGATATCCACTCTGATATCAAACCAGGGCCCCCTGAACTAGCAAAGATGTCACTGGACATTCTCACATGAAAGCAGTCCAGCTGCTGGGATGTTCCACATTGATTAAGGGTTTTTTGTCTATCTTCTCCAAATGACATTGCATTTTCTTTCCATCTCAATAATTATCTGTCCAGGACCAGCTTTTCCTTCTCTTGTCCCTCTACCTTAACACACCATTCTGTTTTCCTCAGGACAGACAAGGTGTGATTTTACATTCTCCCTTAATCTCAACAACAACCAAGGGGTAGCATTGCTAGAACTGTACTACAATATTGAAAAGTATTTCAAATTTCATTTTTGTTGCATTGTATCATGTTAGGAAAATAAGAATTTTCTTCGACTTTTGGTTTCATTTTTCTAAGGATATGGTTCTAGAAAGAGATTCATATATACAACTGGAACATTCCCAAATAATTATCCCTGAACATGCTTGTGGTTCTACATATGGAGACAGCCTGACATGGAGACTGATTAGGGTAACACAGGCTTTCTGCTACCTAACTACCAGATACAGAGAAGGGAAAGTGAAGATAATGATGAAAAAAATCACTCTCATCTTTTGAATACAGCAAAATTATCAAAATAATTCAGTGCATGTGCAGTTGTCGGAATGGTATTGTTGGGAGGGGGAATTGTCTAGGAGTGCTTTTGCTTTGGCAGGTGCACCGCTATCTACTTGCTCTGGCCTTGGAGTCCTGCAGCTGGGATGGGCCTCCAGGCTGGACAGTTCTGAGTCTTTCAGCTCACATGTGGGGGTGGGGATCATGCCATCCATATTATCAACCACTTGGTGCCTTTTTCACCAGAATTGTCTTCCTTTGCTCCTTACATGTCTGCAATAAAATCCTTGAAAACTTACAAGTGGTTTGTTGTCTGATCTGGGGACTGACAGCAGTCCACCTGATCGGGCAAATAATGACAACAGACAAATAACAGTCCCAGTGCCATTTGGGTTCCGGAAAATGGCATGGGGTTGGGGAGACTGAGGGTCTTCCTCCCCTACTGCTGTGGTCCTAATCACAAACAGACCTCTGATGTTCTTTGGATCTTGAATGATCACAGGTTTCCGCCTGCAAGTCCTATGTAGTGAGAATTGTTGATCACACATTCAAAGTATACATTTTGCACAGTACCTCATTTTCTTGCAGGATTTTAGTGCTTTCCTTATTTATGCTTTCTGATTTTCTGATGTAATTGACAGCTTGGTCCAGAGCTTCCTGCACATCTGTCAGCTTGATGCTGTATTCGTCAAGTTGTTCCAATATGATAGGAATAAGAGACCTGGTTTCATTATGCATCTGCTGCAATTTTCCAGCTTCTCCTAACACTGAGACAAGAGTCAGACCAAGCTGATTAACTTTTGCAAATGGCCTTCTTCTTAGTCTTAACAGCATGTGCTGTAAGCCTAGCAATACTTTCCTTCCACAGAAGATCAAAAGAGTTAGAATTCAACTTTAACTCCAACTGACCTTTATTAGGCATATCAGTAAAAAATAAAACAAAATGCAAGACAGAGTGGGTCTTAAGACATAGAAGTAGGACAAATCGCGTAAAGTTGGGAAAGATGTGGTAATCAAACTTCCATTATGTCCTTGAGTTGAGCATCTCTAATAAAAATTCAGCCATTTTTCCAGTTATCCCGCCATCGCTATTATTCAACAGGTGAATAGTCTTTATATGCTTAGAACAACTTATTTTATCCCCTAGAGCTGAGACAAGTAGGGAGAGCCTAGGTAATGTGTACCTCAAACAAGAGAACATAATATGCTTGAGGGTCTCAACCGTATCCTGACAATATGCATAGGTTCTATTGTGAAGCAGAATATTCAACTGTTGGCCCCTAAGAAAGGCAGAGGGGAATGCATTACATCTAGCTCGAGTAATGATCCATCTCTGCCTGGTCTCTGATAGTTGGGATAGATATTTAGCTGTGATGCTAATTTCAGGATAGATTCCAAAGTGCAAAGGGGAACAAGATATCCTGGCTGCACTCAATAGCAACTGGTATTCCTGGTCCAGTAGCCTTCTTTTCAGGGATAGCTACATTTCATTTGCAGATTGCATAAAAAAGGTTTCTAAGGAGAGACCTAGAGAAGTTATTTTGGCCTCTATAATTTTCCACTATTCAGAGGACTGCAATTCAGAGAGGGCTAAATAGGTGAGGCTTTTGACCTCAGTATTAAAGCAAAGATGAGACCAGAATTTTGATGTAGTAATCCATGCTCTGGTTTCCAACAAGTGCTGTCCTGATTCGAGACACATAACACCATATAAAACACAGTGGGGTACTCCAAAAATCTTATAAAGAAATTTGGATTGGACTCTCTCTACGGATTTATTCCAAGCACCAGTCCAAAGGGGAACTCCATAAAGGAGTAAGAGTTAGAATTGACAGAAACCATTTTCATGAGGACACGAAGGTGTGACTTAGTATAGCTTCATTTTCCGGCTCAGCTGTTTGGGAACTTAATTTTTTTTTTTACCTTGGCTTAACTTTCTTCTTCATCTTTTATAAAATCATCTTTCTAAGAGCCATTTCATTCAGTATCCAGAGGTAATCCTTCTGTATATATGAAGCAATGATCAGTAATGCTCCTTTGACTAGGATGACTTTATGATGCTTATGTGTGCAAATATTCACTTAAGTCTTTAAAATACAGCACAGACCAAAACGTAGCATGCAGTGCCTTAGAAACTGTGAGGTTAATGGCTGAGCCTGAGTTTTAAATCCTTACACCCCTTGCTTTCCCATGCCAGATTTCTTTTCTTTTTGCGAGAAACAAATCTTACATTTCTGTGCTGCATCAGACTCCTCATCTGCCAGATGTTTCTGAGTGGTGAATGGCTTATGAAGTCTCAAGTCCTTCAGCATCTCTTCTGTCGCCTTGCGTTTCTGAATCATGTCCTCAGGCTTCAGGTCATGTGCCACACGATAATATTTTGCCTCTCTGTCAAGTTCTGTGGACAAATAGACCATAGTTAGGGAAAGTAGCAATGAATTGAGATGTCTAAACAGCTTCCTGTGTAAGTTTTCTTGAATAATAGATTCCTGATATTCATCAGTATGCTCATTAACAATGCTGTTTTTCTATTTATCTGCATGGTAGAAACAGATGTTTTAACATGTCAGATGTGCCCTATAGTAAATAATTCGGTGGTAACAATTCATTTCCTAGAGGTAATATGAACAGGTGAGTCCTGCTAATTTTAACCTGCTCCTTGATTCTGTGCAATTCATGGATTGCCAGTGAGACATGAAACTGTAAAGGTAACCAGCTAGTTCTTTTAAACAGTGGATCTATTTTCATTCCTTACCAATAAGCTGACAGCAATAAATAGCAATTCTTTAAAGTACAAAAGGATCAATAATTCAGTAAGCACTCTACCTCAATATTAATGGTGATCCTTTTCAATGCTTCTTCTGAGCTAGTTTGTTCTATCAAAATTTTACTTACCTACCTACATATTTATTTATTTCACTTACATAGCCAACATTAAGCTCACAAATTCACAGGTTATTCTACTAATTACGGTATAAAGAAAATAAAAATGAAACAATTGGTTAGCTTATTTTCTTTGACTTGCCTTGGTTCCCAGGAAAGAAGAATGCTAGCTTTAATTTTGTGTAGTGGCTTACAGTGTAATCCTATAGGGTGGGTAACTGTACAGGA
This sequence comes from Sphaerodactylus townsendi, assembly GCF_021028975.2. Taxonomy (NCBI): domain Eukaryota; kingdom Metazoa; phylum Chordata; class Lepidosauria; order Squamata; family Sphaerodactylidae; genus Sphaerodactylus; species Sphaerodactylus townsendi. The sequence goes on along the minus strand of NC_059425.1, from coordinate 120,750,532 downwards.
CTATGTTGTTACTCAGGTGAGAGCTGCACTCCCTCAGGAGACAGGCAATTGCGGACTGATTTTGTGGCATTCTGCAGTTCAAACAATTAAATGGGCACTGCCATTCTTATCAAGGACCCATCTCCTCCTGCTTCTCAGTGGAAGGGCAAGACAAGGCAAACTCCTCCAGTCTCACCTACCTTTGGTGGCCAATGGCAGAATGGAAGCTGTTCTTTTCCCGAAGAGAAGTATTTAGAACTAGTGCTGAGCTGAAAAATGAGTGTGCACAATGGCCCCTTCCATACGGGCCAGGGATGTGGGGTCAAACTGGGATACATGACCCCAGTGCAGCCCCGGGGGCTGTTTGCACAGAGGTGCATCTTTTTTTTAAAAAACCTTACCTTCTTCCCTGAGCAGCCCTGTGGGGAAGAGGGAGCGGGCCCCCGTGGCTGTGACTGATGCCTTGGGGGCTGGAGGGCCGGTCATCCTTCCCTGCGGAGTTGCGCAGGAGAAAAGTTAAAAAAACCTGCTGCCAAAAGCGGGGCCTGCTTCCTGGGGCCCTTCGCATGGGTGTGGCGGCAACCCGGGATATTTAAAAAGAATTGTGTATAGCAAAGTTCTCGAAGATCCCAGGTTATGCCATTTAGCCCAAGGCAGGGACAATTTAGGGGTGGGAGCCATGCAAAGTTCCTGCCCCAAGCGGTCCTGACCCGGGTTAAATGACCTGTGCAGAAAGGGCCTTTGTGTGAGCTATGAAAAGAAAATTATTTTTCTGTAATTTTGTTCAGGTAGCTTGAAAACTGGTGTTCTTCCATTCGTAGTGAGGGCAGAAAGTAATGCATTCACTCTGAAATGGCTTTGTGAGATTACGTCTGGGTTTATGCAGTCAGGAAGGATGAAAAGTAGTGCTAAAATAGTTGCTGAGGATACTGAACTAAATAGCTGCTGAGGAAACTGAACAAAATTCAAACAGTAGTCAAAAATGGAGTTTTTCAGTGGATATTTTGAGTCCCATAAAATATCTAATTTTGTACTGAACATCTGGCTCAGCCCTCATTAAAATACATGTGTTCTTTTTAAAAAAAAGAGTGATAGGCCCTGGATACTCTTTACCCACTGAGGGCACTGAAAAGCCTTAGCAATATAACACCAGCATTACTCTGTTATCTAGGTGCATCAAACTGTATATGTACAGACAATCCAATAAACAAAAATATCTCACCCTGTTGAGAGATGTTGAAATAGGGCTGAATTGTTATACATTTTTGAGCAATACAAACATGGATTAGCATGAGAACCTTTCTCCACTTCCTGCTGTAGCTGATTGCAGTCATGTTCATATAACTGTTACCTAGGAGATTCAGTGTTATCCTAAGCAGAGGTACATCCTTCTAAGCCTATTAATTGAAATGGACTCAAAAGGGTATAATTATGCTTAAGATGACTCTGTGAATACATTGCTTCAACTGACACAGGTAATTTCATTCCACATGGATCTATAAAGCTGGTCAGAGCAATAGTGTCTCCAGTTCACAGTTTGTATTGCTGGTTTCTGTCTCTCAGCATAAAAAAACAATATTCCACAGTCTTCTCCAGCACACCAAAATGGACTGGGTTAAAAGAGAGGAAAGGTCATGGAGAGATAATTTACTTGCTTTCCCTAAAAACCTATGCCACTCCCATAGATAAATAATACAGCAGGTGATAAATTGCTATTGAATAAAGTATTGCATTAACTTTGGCTCTGGTAAAAACATCTTTTTTTGGGGGGGGGGTCAAGTGACATCTTGTGCCTTGGTTATGGTGGCTGACCCCTGGTGGGTTTTTCGAGGCAAGAGATATCTAGAGGTGGTTTGCCATTGCCTACTTCAGCATCATGGCCATGGTATTCCTTGGAGGTCTTCTATCCAAATATAAGCCAGGGCCCACCCTGTTTAGCTTTAGAGATCTGATGATATCAGACTATCCTGGGCTTCTGCTAAAATAACCAATCATAAATGTAATAAAAGTTCAGCTAATGATGACAGGGAAGTAGTCAAACAACCATATCTAGTCTTTTGATCTGCAAAATGAAAATATTTTAAGATGAAAGCTCAAATTGGGCTCTTAAGGACTCAAGTATTAAAAGTTTGCATGTTTTACAGCACAATGATGCTGTGTACTTCACTGTGACATTCTTTTGACATTAAGATAAACCAGGAAAAATAGAATTTACCTTGGACATTATCTATCATATTTTCAAGTTTCTTCACAAGACTATTAGCCTGTTCGACGGTCGCCATGGTTTCCTTCTGTAGCAACAGACCATTGCTTGATTCTTGATGTTTCTATGAATAAACCATGTGAGCATGATATTAGTTCATTTTTTAATATATATCCACAGATGTATGTCAGTTGATCTTGTGTAAATATAACTTTTGCTTCTGGCTGATGATTGTAGGAAGGTTTATGGAGCATATAAATGGTATTTGACAATGTTGGAGGAAAAGAGCTGTCTATGATTAGGCAGCTGATATTTGCAGTGTGGGATATTAAAATCTGCTCAGCATTTCAATATTATTTGATGCCATCAGCTACCATGCACCCACAATTCTCATATTTCACCTGCTGAAGTTCATCCTAATCACTACCTAAAAGATAACTCACAGCTCTCCTGTTCAGTTTTATTACAAACTAGCGGGGCCCGGCCACGTGTTGCTGTGGCAATTTTCCTTCTCATCACAGTCTGCAACCCACACAGATGTCCATGCAGGCCCAATGATCCGCAGCATAGCCTTTTGGGGTGGTCAAATGGAATCCCTCTTTCCCTTTTCAATTCACATTGTTATATGGTGGTGTCTTGTTTTTTTAGTATAAGGTAACCCTTTCCATTCCACAACAGAACTGTCCAGAGTGCGAATCCCGCTGTCCATGAGGCTGGTTGACACGCACAGTCCTGGCTTGGGTAAGGCAGAACTGGGGCAAGGAGGCTATCCCAGTCAGGTAGCAGAGGCAGGGTGGTGAGGCGCTCAGATCGAGGCCAGCTCCCTTGGTTCTTAAAGGGAAATGTGCAAAAGAAGCGGAGCCAGTAGTGTTGGTTCGCCCCCACCCCATGGATTTTCTTAGAAGAAAAAGGCAAACTCCAGCTCACTTTGAGTAAAAGAGAGCTGTGGCGAATGTGGTTGAGGAAGTGGGTAAGTGGTGGTTGGATGTGAGGAAGGGCAGAGTGAGGTGTGTAAGGATGAGCTGGATGTGTATGAAAGTATGTGTGTTATGTGGTAGTAGTGGGTGAGGCACAGAGAGTGAAAGTTACCTGCGTGTGTGTGTGTGGGGGGGGTGGACCCCACCTGGTGTCTCACTTGGCAAAGTGTGTATGTGTTTCACTTCCACTTGTATTACCTAACAGTGTTACCTATTTACTGTTTTCACTGCTCATCTCTGCCCATCTGCACAAACATTCTAAGCCCTCATACCAAGGCCTCAGGCCACAGACAGACAGGCTGCACGAACATTCTAAGGGTGACAGTTAAACAGAGCCAGCTTCATGGCCTGGTGCACCAGGAAAAAGACATTTTACCTGGCTCAGGTATGGACTTTCGGTGATTTGAAGGTCCGATTACCTGCCCGCAACAGGGAGGAACGTCATGTGAAAATTTGGGGGCAATCCATCCAGCCTTTTCGGCGTTAGTCACTGTTAGCTTTTTATATATATCTAGATGTGCCACACTGTTCTCCGCAATTCCATAAACTAAGGATTAGAAGTCTATTTCCCCTGCATTACAAAATGATGTTTATTACCATTCTAATGGTCTTTATAAGAATAAAAAGATGTTTGGAACATGGCAGGGGAAGTAGGGTTGCCAACCTCCAGGTGAACTTGGAGATCTCCTGGAATTATAAACGATGTCCAGTCTACAGAGATCAGTTCTCTGGGATAAAATGGCAGCTTTGGCTCTACGGCATCATATGCCACCGAGGTTCTTCCCCAGGCTCTATCCCCAAATTGCCAGGAATTTCCTAACCCAGAGATGGCAGCCCAAGAAAGGATGGCTTTTAAAATCCAAATTGCCGTTGTCCTCCCTCAGTGTGGAGGAAGACAAAACAGGAGTGATTAAGAACTGCTAAGTTTTGCTTAAGTCTTTTCTTCATAAGTACATGTCAAATTATGCTTACTTTAGACAAGATGCAGCCAGAACATGCGTTCAAGGAGATGGTATGCCTGAATTTTGACCACTCTATTGAAAGTAATAGAAGCATTTGGTGCAAAAATAACCATCTAGCCAATGGGAATGCAGGGAAAGAGAAGACCAGAGAAAAAGATATGGTTCCAAGAAACCAAAGTTGCTTCTGCACTGTCAAACCACAGCAGGAGCAAAACTAAGCCTGACCACAAGTGCAAGACTTCCTCCATGCCATCCTTGAAAAGACCAGGTGTACTCTCTGATGGCCCTGTAGCTTCAGCTGGTCCCCTTAATTCTCATGGGTGAGATAATATGCTTGTATGCTTGAATATTTGCTGATAGTGTAGTGTGCATGGGGCAGCCTGCCTACTAGGCAGTAACCTAGGATGCCAGAAGCAAGGAGGAACCAGGGGGATACAAAGAGGGGAGTTCTCCAGTGGGTAAATGGGTTGCAGTACAATCATATGCAGGTATACTCAGAAAAGACCTGTTTTATGTAGTGTATCTTAGTCCTAGGGTAGTATTTTTAGGATTGCTGCCATAGGATTGCAGTTCAAATCTGTTACACATCACTGATGCCAGAGCAGCACTGGCACTGCTAGCTATAATCCTATGCTTACTCTGTGGAAGGAACATACGAAAGAAAAAAACCCTTGCCAAGGCACACCAAGTAATGTGGTTTTCTTCATGGACACATTCTACCCTCTCATGCTAAGACTAACTGGAAGATTTATGTAACATAAAGGATGCACTTCAGGTACTCCTAGAGTTAGACAGCACAGCTTCGGCCTCACTTGTCCGAATCACAGAAGAGTCCGGTAGGTCACAGGAAAGAAAGAGCTGTGGCTCAAGTAATAGCAGCTATACCTAGCCCCCTCCCTAAAACCATGCAACGACTCTGGCCACAAGAGTGGGATGTACATCCCATTATTGCAACAGTTGTTTGTGAGGCTGGTCACTTGGAATGCTTTCACATGTTGGGGCTCTGCAGGAGCCTTCCAAGATTCTTCCATGGCCAGCATAGGAGGTAAGGAAAGGAACAATTCTTGATCATTCCAGACATATGATAAAAAAGCATGTCATTTGCAAATTCATAAGGGAACAAAATAGATGCAAAAATTATACTCCAGTGCTGTTCTGTTGCTATCTATCAGATTGATCAGTTGACTTTAGTGTAAATATGTGAATAATAATGTAGAAAACATTTTCTGAGTATCCTAAGGAAATCCATTGCAAACTACCCTAATCTGACAAAGTCCATTGCAAACTACCCTAATCTGACAAAATCTGAGAAAAATGACAAAATGAATTACAATGGCTGTGCTTGACTACCTTGTGAATTTAGTTGCCACATGGCTAGCTGTAAATGCTAGTAAATAATTTCAGGCTACCTGATAATTAAATATACTTTGCAGTTTATTCAAATATGAATATAGTTATGGAAATCTTCTCTTTCCAGCCAGATTGTATGAAAACAAGACAAGTTTCCCAAGTCAGTGCTAGCAGCACACATAAATCACCTAACTTTACTGAATTTCACAGCAACAATCCTCAGATACATTTTACAGAGCTCTGTACCAGGATGCTTCCTTGGAAACACAATGAAAAAGAGAAATTGCAACCAAACCTTTTCATCAAGTAGGTTGATTTCCTTAAGAAGCTCAGCTATTTTCCTCTCAGCATTATCAGTCTGGTTCATGCTCAGGACAGAATGATTATCCTTCTCTGACAATTTATCCTGCAAAAAAGTTTTTTTAAACACTTGAAACAATTTAAAAACACTTTGGTACACTTGAAAATGAACTGTAAAATTTTCTTTAAAATGCAAATGTACTTTAAAATGCAAATTTTAGTGAGTATCAACAAAGGAACAAAGTAACAAAGCATCTGGTGAACATCATGAGTCAAAGAGTGGGAAAGGATCTCATGGGGTAGCTAATCTAACCATTTATGTGAAACAAGAGGCACCAGTTTTAAATCGCCAGACAGATGTTTATTTAGTGCCACATTCAAAATCACTGTTGAACAAAACTGCATATATTCCTTGGGAATCTGTACTATTGTCTAAGCTAAACATGCTCTTTAGTGGTTTGTTTTCTCTTTCCATACCACACATTTCTCCCTGCATGTACCATTTCAGAGAAAAAATGTCTACAAGGTTGCTTTTTGCTGGCATGGTACATGGAAGCAATGGGAGAAGTTGATAAATTTAGGTGCACCATCCCCCATTGTCCATGTGCATTTCTTTCAGTGGAGAGCACTGCATATGCAGAAATAAGCCCAAGTGTATGCATGAATCTGACCTAACTCCTCTAGATAATTGAAGTCATGTCTAGTTTCTTTCATCTAAACTCACTATATTTTAGCCCATTCTCACAATTTATGGGGGATATATGTCTTCTTAATGTGAAAGGCTGTACTCTCTGTGAGTGTCTTACTGTGAGGTCTGTAGATCTCACTGGTGTGATCAAGTGATGAAATTTGTTCACTGAACCCAGTAGAATAGTCAGAAATTACATTGTGAAAGCTGAAACTTAAGAATGTGTACAAGTGGACCAGGCCAAGGGACAAATCTTGGCTAGAGCTGCTAGGCCTCTTTCTATGGTGAGAGGCCTCCCACTTTCAGTACCTGGAGTGGTGAGTGGTGACTGGAGAAAAAATACTTTCAAAATGTGGCCTATAGCCACTATACCAGTATGTAGTTCTAGGGCTCACTGGAAACTCTATAGATTGCCAGATTCCTAGAGCTACCCATTGTCACTTCCAGAATGTATGTGGAAATTATGACACCCTCCATATCCCTGCTCTAATCTTCCTGCAAGTTGCCAGGCTCATCCTGGCAATCCTAGTCTTGCTTCATTATGGAACTGTATGGGCACTGCAGGAAGTGCTACCTAGCGCTTGAGTAATTTCCCAGAGGCAGTAAAGTAAGAAGCACCACTGAACTGTACCAGATATGTGGGGGATTTGATACAAGTCATAAGAACTCCACCCTAAATCTGGAATATGAGCATCATAGGCTGATTCTGTCTGTGGATGGCCATTGTATATGGTAGTAAAGGTAAGAACCAAGTGACCAGGCAATATCTTTTTTACTACTCCTACTACTTTTATTACTGTTCATTCAACCAACATCATGATCAGGAGACACAACTAAAATAGTGATGAGGTTTAGAAGTCTGATGAGCTATCACTACAACCATATATTTTTTGACCTGCAAAGTCATTTGTCACTTAATGATAGGAACAGTATTTTTTCCAATCAAATGAAATATCGACATTTCTGACATCTGAAAATGAAGGACAATAAAAAAGGATACACTCAATAGTATCAATTTTCTCTAAACCACAGGTGCATAATCTATCCTTCCTGTCATGGCTGCTGAAGGAAAGGCACTCAGACTGGCCCTTCTACATGGGTACAGCCAAAGTCTGAAAATACTCTGAGATTTTCAGGGTAGGGCATTTTCCAACAGCAAGAGATGAACACACCCTATGACAGTAGTGACATAACAGTACTGTTACAATCTAGCTCTTTCATACTCCTTTTGATCAAGCAATATAAGTCCCAACTTCCTGTGATGTATTTAACACATCAGCAGTGACATGTAGATATCTCAACTCATTTTGCAGTAGCATAGCTCAGTCAGATTTAAAACTGCCCCTTCACTTATGCAAGCCATCCTTTTACATTGTAGCCACTGATTCATGAATTGTGAGGATTGGGCCTTATATGCTAGTAACAATCATTCAGTGGTTTGGCACCCACCTGATATATAAGGTTGCTAAAAGGCCTGGAGAAAAACATTCTCTCTTTTTAACAGAAACTTAACATGCAGAAATGATGAGCTGTCACTTTTCCTGGCATGGAGGTAAATAACATCACCTGGTACACAACGACCATTACGCCTCTATTTATCTAGGATAGTTGGAATGTTTCCTGGACAGTGGGCAAGACCACTGCTTGGTAGGGCTGATAGTTGGCAACTTGAAGCTGCCACAGGCAGAAGGAACAGAGGACAGATAAATGAAGAGCCTCCATGAGCTGTGGGCCCTGTGTCAGGGTTGGAAGTAGTACTACTGTATCCTATGGTGAGGAGAGAGCAAGAAGACTGCCAGGGTAGCCTTTCCCCTCATTCCAAATGCACAAGGTTCAACAGTGATGTAGAGACAATTCTACATGTTTCGTAATCCAGTAATTTAAACAGTTATAGTTATATCTTGATATTTAAGATATTATAGAGTTATATCTTATAACTATAGCATACAGCCCTCCAGGGATGAGGCTGTCTGCGAAATCTAATGAATGAATGAATGAATGAAAGAATGAATGAATGAATGAATGAATGAATGAATGAATATTTATACCTTCTATTACTTTATGTGTTTGCTTGGTAGGGGCATGCACAGGAATGACAGTGGTCATGTGGCTCAGTTGGTTGATGGTAATTACAAATGTGGCTCTCCACAAACTAAACTGATACATTTTTGCAACATTATGACAGTAAGTTATTAATGCTAAAACAAATGCAACAAGATGAACAAAAGAAATGACTCCTACCTTGAGGAGAAAAGTAGTGTAGTTGAGGTCATGCAAGTGTCTGTGAGCAGCAATCCCAGTGGAAATGCTCAGCAGAATGGCTTTGCTTTCCTCAGTGGACTGAACGGCCAAACTGATATCATCAGTCAAATCCCAAATGCATTTGTCACAGCCTGGAATTAAATTAAGTTGCATTCTTTTGTTTCTCAATCCTGGGGTCAACCAAATAGGGTTTTTTGGTGTGTTTTTTGCTGTTAAGGTGTCAGCTGACTTATGGTGGCTCCACAGGGTTTTCAGGGCAAGAGAAGTTCAGAAGTAGCTTGCCATTGCCTGTCTCTGTTTCATGACCCTGGTAGTCTTTGGAGGTCTCCCACCCAAATACTTGCCAGGGCTGACCCTGTTCAGCTTCTGAGATCTAGCAAGATCAGCCTAGCCTGGGGCTATCCATGTCAGGGCTATAAGTCGCATTCATACTGCTATTACTGCTATTAAAAACCAGTAAAATGTTATTTTTAAATATAAAAATGTACGCTTCAACTAGCTTTCCTAGTTTTTAAGATACATTTGAAATCAAAGTTGCTTCCACACAGAGGTTTGGCATATAAACTGAAGTGAATTTTTTGAACAACCACACAATGGCCGTTTCTGCACATCACAATTATACTGGGTTATAATTGGTATCTTACAAACTGGGTCTATTTTATCCCAGTTTCTCCCTTCGCTTGGCTGCCTGTTTCTGTGAAGGAATCGAGTGAAGACTGAGAGGAAATACTCCAGTTTGTTTTGCTTAAACCTGGGTGTTTTCTATTTATACTGCAAGTGTATCCACACATGTGCAAACATCCCCGATGTTCATCATTCTGATTGGCTGTTGTTTTTGGGCAGCAGCTTCAATGAATATCTCCACCCTGCCTTTTGAATTGCTGGTGCCCACCTTCACACCTGCTCACATCACATTCCCACTCACATTCTCATATTTCTGTAGAACACAAGAGGACCCCTCCCCCCCGGTGATATGCCCACTAACATTTGGCACATCTCCAATGCGCTCTGAGCAACATCTCTATGCGCTCTGAGCAACCAGTACATGTGCAGTACATGCGCAGAAAAGAAAACGGGGACATTTTGGGACTCCACTCCTGATTAACCCAGGTGAAATGGCATTCCAAGGTAGTAAAACAGCATCAGAAGGATGAGACAAAGGAAGCAAATTCACAATATTTTCCAGCTCTTTCTAATGCTGTATATCAAGATTAAAATCTAACATTCTGTTTATAGTTGAAAGTAACAATACACTGTACAAATGCAGCATCCCCATCAATTGTCATATGTCTGGTGTACAAAAGCAGACATCTATCATATTACTTAAATTCAACAACAAATGCATACTTGAAGATCTAGAACATTATGGAAAATGTCTGCTCAAAGGGTTAAATAGTTTAACCCTTTCGTCAAATAGTAAAATGTGTTGGCTTGGATCCAGTGATGTGCAAGTGGACAAATAAACCAACTTGGCACAGTGCTGTGCACATGATCTTGGATATTGGTTCACCCTTTCCTATCTATATATTATAGAGCATAGAAATTAGTTGCCCAAGACCTTGTGCAAGAGAAAATGCAATGGGGGATACAACCAGTGCGACTTAATGCAAGTGGCTACCAAGCTCTTTTTCTTCAGTTTCTGCTTGCACAACAGCTCTATTGCAAGCAGAAATGTTGTACTGGATCTAACCTAATTTGCAAAAGAAGAACTGTTCTGGTTGTTAAAACAACCATTTCATAGATAATACAACCGGTTTCATTTTTTATTGTCAGAATCTGTATGCATTTATTTTACAGTTTTATTCTTGTGTGTTCTGTATTTAGTGAACTTTATACCTACAGAAAGAAAATGGCTTCTAATTTATGATGTACTAAACACTTGATTTCTAAACTGGTCAGGATTAAAATTTGTCTATAAGACTGCCAACTTTGGGTTGGGAAATATTGGGAGATTTTGGGCATGGAGCCTGAGGAGGGCAGGGTTTGAGGAGGGGTGGGGGACCTCAATTGTACATAATGCTGTAGAGTCCATCTTCCAAAGTGGCCATTTTCTTCAGGTGAACTAATCTCTGTTGCCTGGAGATCAGTTGTAATCCCAAGTCATCTCCAGCCACTACATGGATGCTGACAACATTAGCTGGTAGAATTCTAACACTCCACCCAGCAAAGAGGCTTCCTGTGAACATTCTTTGTGCTGCAAAGCAAAGGTATCATCTGTGTTTAGTTTAGTAAAATAAGAGGCCCCACCCCATGATTTACAATTTCCTTCCTATATTCCTCAATATATTGTGATGACCATCATGAATCTCAACAAGGGAACTACAGACTCCAAGGATTGTGTTAGTGATTATGCCTCACATCTGCTAGTTTTGGGGAAGGGTGCCAAAGCCAATAATTAATCCAGTCTCAAGTGATCCCTGGATATACTTCTGATTTGGCTTTCAGTGCTGATTACATTGCCTACTCCCTGTTCTGACCTAAACAACAACTCATGTATTGCATAGTTTGTTCTGAACTTATCAGAATTGCCAATTAAAGTGTTTATCTCACTGAGTAGATAGAGTTGTTTTGGCTGTTGTGGCTCCTAATGTTTTGCCCACATCGATGGCTGGCATATCAGCAAATCAGGTTTGAAAAAGACTGGAGAGAAGCTGGAGAAATTCCTGGAGATCGCAGATACCTTGGCCACACATCCTGGAAAACCCACAACAGCCAGTTAATTCTGGCAATGAAAGCCTTCAACAATACGATTAAAGTTTTGTCTAAGGACCCTTTCACAGAGGTTTTCCCAAGGTTTAGATGCAGAACTGCAGCAGTTCTTCTCTGAGCTTCCTCTTGATGTTTTCCATTGGTTGTTTTTCAGTGGTTTCTTTGTCATTCCAACACACTCTCTCAAATTGGATTGAAGTTAGTTCCAGAAAGCATGGAGAAATGATGAGGAATACTTGGAAAGACAACAAAGGGACCACAAGGAATCTCAGGCCATTTATGCACTTGTGGTTCCCTTGCATGGGTTGGATTCTCCTTTGGGTTGGATTCTCAGTTCTGCATATGTTTGCCACTCTTCAGAACTCACAGAATTTGTAAAAGTGGGCAAAGTATGATTCCACCCCCCACCCCCCATTTGCACAGGGAAAATGAAACAGCCAGTGTGCACTGTGCTTCCTTCAGATTTTCCACTCCTCCCTGCATTCTCCTCCCCAAGCAGGAGTAATTTTCACCCACTCCCCCTCTGGCATTTCCAGGGGATTGATAAGCCTCCCCCCCTTTTGATACTTTTGATCTATTTCAGGAGTGATGGCTCATTAAAACAGCTTAAAAAACAGGTTACAACCTCTAGACCTGGAAGCAGGGAGCAGACCAAATGGAGGCTAGGCTTGCGGGAAGCATCAGAGCACCTCCTCATGTATAAACAAAGAAACACAGAGAGACCCCATGGCAAAGCACACAGCTGGGCCACAAAATAGTAAGTGTACAAAGAGCCTCAGAATCTGTGAGTAAAACTGTTGCAGTTGATCACCCAAATCATGGGAAAAGCTCTGTGTGAATAAATGGAGCAGGCAGTATGAAAGCCATAGGCAACGTCTGGCCTGCCAAGGCTTTTCTTTGAAAAAGTTTCCTGCCTTTCTTCCAGAGCTAAGCAGAGCTAAGTGAGCTGAGGGAAATTATTCATTGGCTTTGCATGGAGGAGGTTAGATCTTACCATTCCTAATCCTGACCTAAGTAATTGGCTGCCCTGGCTGTATGTTGTGCACATCTACCAAATGCAATTGTATGTTTTTATTGTGGCCTCTTTTATACTTATTCAGTACTGGTAGGACAAATGTTTGGAGGAGGCTATGGAAGAAAAACAAATGCAGTCTGTAATTCTATTCCTCAGGGTATTCCATACAAGAAAAAGATAGTCAGTGATGGGGTATTGGCAATGGAAGATAGTGGTAATTTAGCAAGTATAATTGCTCCATGTTCTTACTGATAACTGGACAATCTGTGCCAGGAGGAGGCATTGGTGGTTCTGCTAGACATTGTCCTGTACGTCTGTCACAAGGTCCTCCTCCACACCTGCATGCTAGGAAAGAAGAGAAAGAGAGAGGGTTATAATTATTTATGACTTTGTCTGTAACCCAAGTGATAGTTGGTCACTTCAACTTCCCTCCACCTCTGTGATCAGGCTCTTCGTGACTCAGTTCCCTTTTTGTGCCCTCTTTCCTCAAGCCTCATTCAGCTATCCTCCACTAGATCTTTCCCCTTCATTCTGTAGCCTTTCATTCTCTTCCTGGAGTTTTCTACATGGATTATTTGTCCCAAGTTCAATGCTTTTGGTGAGTGGATTCCTCCCTGTTCCCCAAAGCATCATGGTGCCTCTGTGCACCTCTGGAGATTTCTCCATCTCTTCTCCTATCTTTCTCAAGCCTGACTTGCTTTGAAGTTTGGGGAAACTGGATGGTGGCAGTGTGGGCAGGTAAATTTGGATTTTCTGGCCCACATGGCAGTAATTTTCCCTGACATAATCCCCTGGCAGCCATTTTCTCCCCCTTGTGTCTGGGAGCTTTTTTGTTTTTTAAACCACCAATTGAATATTGCTATAGTGATATAAACTTATAAGAATATACGCATCAGGTACTCTGAATCCACATCACTCTCTGCTCTCTCTTTTTAAAATAATGAACAGCACTGAGCCCTGGGGCTGGAAGATAACCTGTGTAGACAGACTTGTGATATCTGAATCTGTGTGATATTCCCTTAGTTTTCAGATAGCTGACAAAGATGGCTATAAAGCAAAAATATAGTGGCACCTTAAAAACTACTTCTTTGCAGTCCACCTTGTGCCAAGAAGAGCAGAGCAGTGACACAAGATGAATTGAATTATTAGTAAGAAATAATGAACATCAGAATCCTAAAATTGCTTGCCACAGAATAATCAACAATACTGTTATTTATATAGCACTGTTCTGAATGCTCAAAGCTTTTCACAGAAGGAATAATTTCAGTGAACTGCTCCAGAGAAAATCAACAGAGATTATAAACTGAATCTAATTTATTTTATATAGTTTAACATATTGCTATTAACACATATGTGGCAAAATAAACAGTCCTATTTAATCTTGCATAGTTGAATAATTTAGTTATTTATTGCTCTGTAAATTAAGATGCAGTGTAAAGCATTCCAGTATCATCTACCACTGTGCAATGCAAAAACTTGCATTTTCAGAGCCCATTAAAATCTTCTTGCTGTTCTGTCTTTTTATGGCTTCTAAAATTAGCAACATTCCCAAGGGTGGTTTGTTCAAAGATTTGTAGTGTACCTATTCTATGGCGAATGAAACACTGAACAGCAGGCAGAAGCCTTTTATGGACTAGTAGGGTAAGCCAACCAATCTGCCTTAGCTGCATTAGCACATAGACTACCTTGTGCCATTGCAGCTAAATGGGACAGTGAGTGAGGACAAGAGGCAGATCCCTTCAGCTCTAATCCATCTCCCAAGCAAAATCCTGAAGAACGGTTTGCAAATGCAGGCATTAATCTTTCAACAGCTGGTAGCCTTGATAGCTAAAGGAACCCTTCATGTCGAGAGGCAATACATTTCTGAATTCTAGTTGCTGGGTATACACCAAGTTGGGAGTGGGGTGTGGGTGGGACTGTTTCTTTCATGTCCCACTTGTATGTTTGCCAGAGACATTAAATGGAAAGTATTGGACATAGAACATAGTACTAGATGGACTTAGGGTTGTCAGCTCTAGGGGCTATTCTGTACATGTGGTTTTGTCAGTTTTGGGACCAAACTACTTCAACTTTTTTTCTTTTCTGCCCATTTTTTGCCCATTAAAGATGTATCTTTGATTTTTCCTCAGCTTTTTCACCAGCATTTTCTTTGCAAGTCAAGTCAGAGTCAGCTTTAGTCAATGTGCAGAAATGCTCTGTTGGGTGTTTTTCACTGTTCATTGATACCCACTCACACCCACATCCAACCTTCCCACTTCATTCCACATACCATGGTGCCTCCCCTCCACTTGAGGCTTCCTTGCTTCTTTAAAAAAAATCAAACATGCAGGATTAGTTATTGAACACTGAGGAATTTGGGGCCACTGGGCATTGAGTGAAGAAAGTGAGCAGGGTATGGGTGTGGATGCAACTGTTTGTGTGTGCCCATTGGACTACTGCTGCCAAAATTTTAACTATTATTAGTAAGGAAGTATGGAACTCTTAATCAAGTGTGATATTTATTGTAAAAAAATTGAGTGGAAGAGAAAAAGATGTTTCAGGGTTAGGAATATGGTGGAAAAGCTGTGTTATTATGCCGTTAGATAGCCTGTCGATGACTGAGAAAGAATATATGAAATGTATGATTGTTGGACCACAGAAAGGAAAGTGAAAAACAAAAAAAGTGTATTAAGATACACATATGATAAAAATATGATAAAACACTATGCAAGAATCCAATTTCTCTGGAACATTTATTGAAAAAGAAATGTCTTTGAAAAGAAAGGGCATTCTTCAGGGAATATTTGCGGGCATTCTTCAGGGAATATCTCTCTCTCTCTGAATGTACAAATTTTGACATTTCTTCTTTTTCTTGCTGTCTTTCTGAAATGTGTTCTTTTATTTGATAAAGAAAGGGGGGTAGTTAAATAACTTGTTCAATTCAAAGGCTGAAGATTAACCAGATGAATTGATTGTGTGGCTCTTAATTTGTCACATATGTGAACCATTGCCAGACCTAGTTGACATGTACTGCTAGTTTTACATAATGACACACTGATTATCCCTGAAACAACAGTGCATGCTACTACTGTTTCTATGCTAGAGTTTCGACTAGGTTCTGGACCCAAAACAAGGAGGCCAGAAATCTCAGATGCACTGACTGAGGCATGCTGGATGAATAATAACACTCTTTCAGGTAAGTTGCTCATCTTTACTATTGTAGAGCTTTTCAATTACGCTGATACCTATATATATTGATACTGGCTGTGTTTGTAACATATTCACTGAACAACAGAAAAACACAGCTGTGCCTCATAATAATGAAAATTGCAGGCTGGCAGCAATAGCAAATAATTATTTGGTCTAAAACTGCTGCATAAGCCTATGCCATTTCTTCTCACTTTGGAATATTAATAAAGTTAGTACCTGTACAATTCTTAGCAATTTTGGCATCTCCATAATAACCAGGAGCACACAACTGACAATTAAACCCAGTGGTATTGCGTAAGCAGTTGCGACATTGCCCTGTCACATCATCACAATCTTCAAAGATCAAGTTAGGATCTGAATTGCCACTGCAGTCACATTTCTTACAGGAGCTGCCAATCACCAAAGGGTTTCCATAGTAACCTGGGGCACACCTGGAATGAACCACAAACACAACATTGGTTAACAGTAACATCTATCTGACCTTTTAGCCTGATGACATTCTGCATGGCCAAGTCAACAAAAACAACAGAGAAACTTAATACTGCAGATAACTGGAAAACTGTTCTACCTCTATCTCCGTTGGAGCTTTGGATATAAACTGTATTGTGTACTTCAGATCCATTAAGGAATATTTTTTTGTCTTTCAAAGTACCAATATTCCTTATGGCTGAAATTCTGATTGTCACTTTTCTGTGACGCTGCACAGGTGGTGACCTGAATATGTGCTTGAGACTCCCACCCATTACCCCACCAGGTACACAGCCTCTACAAATAACAGCCTATATTAGCAAAATATTAGCAATTTATGGTAGGCAGAGTCAGAATTACTGACTCAAAGACTGGGTCTTCTTTAATGCAGAAGTCCATTTTCTTGCTGAAAATAAACCATTTGATCAGCATGGCAAAATGGAAACAAGTGATAGCTGTCACAGAAAAAGGAAGGTCTGATTTCCAGACATGGTTACCAAAAAAAGGTATAAGTCTGTTAAGCCCAATGGTAGCTTTTTGGCGGCAGTGAGGTCTTTTTCATTTTGAAGCCTCCCCACGCAGCCGGGAAGCTTCTACTGGAGTGGCAGGGTTGCATGGATGGCCGCTTGGCCCCTTGGATGTGGCAGCTAATCACATAAATTTTTCTCTGAATACATGTTAGCTCTTTCAAATGTTTGACCCTCCACGAAGAGGAAAAAGAGTAAGGGAAATATCTTCCCTTTTTTGAAATTACCTTTTCTGCTCTTATTATCCCCACCATAATGGCTCTTTAGTGCTTTATACAACATGACATTTCCTTGACTGCTTTGACCTGCTTCGTTTTAAAAAGGAGTTTTGAAAGGTAGTTATAATAACATAAAGTGAAATTGGGTTCAAATGGGATTATCATAGGAATCTCCTAGTTGAGTAGATTTTACTTATTTATTTAGGTCATCATTTACGCAGCTTGTCCAGGAAAAACATCCTTAAGGCAGCTCACAAAAGATAAAATAAACAAATGCAACAGCATAAAATCATCCAAAGACATCCCAGATTCTGTCAGTTCATAAGTTTTACTTGGTGGGCAGTGAACCAACAGTTAAAAGCTTCTTGGGCCCCAGAAATGGTTATCAGGCATTGAGGAAGTATGGTTTTATGCTGATCCTCCAACTACCTCTGTTGTTCTGCCTCAGCTGCAGGTGCTGAAAAACATTGTTTTCACAGCAGCAAGGGGGTTAGCAGATAGCTACCCCAAGATGTATCATTCCTAGCCAATTCCTTATGGACTATATAATCTCCAAATAGCTCTAGGATTAAGAACTCTTTTGTAAAAGTATTTGTCTGTACATGAAACAAAATAACATATAAATGTCCTTGTTTTATTTATCTTGGCATCTTCTTTTGCACTCTAGCTACAAGAATGGCCCACAGATATGCTCTTAAGTCCTTGGATTCTGGGAACAAATAACACAGAAGTGCAGGAACCATGCTTTTTATTCACAGGAGGTTAAGTCATATACCGCAGCATATGAGAGAGGTAAATGGACTCTTAGTTTTAGGTTAATTTAGATTAATAATAACTTTAGGTTAATAATAGTAGGTGGAAAGCAGCAGGCAAATAGGAAGACTCAACATGAGGTTGACTCAATCAAGGTAGCCAGAATTACTTCTTCCCTACACCCCCCCCCCCGCACTGCCTTGCAGCAGAATCTTCTCTTCTTCCCTTCCCCCCCTTGCAGGATGGTCACCTCTTCTTCCCTCTCCTCTAGCAACAGGATTGCCTCTTCTTCCCTCCCTCCTCCAGGCATCACAGGCCCCTTCCGCACATGCAGAATAATGCACTTTCAATCCACTTTCACAATTGTTTGCAAATGGCTCTTGCTATTCCGCACAGTAAAATCCAACTGCAACGTGCACTGAAAGTGGATTAAAAGTTCATTATTCTGCGTGTGCGGAAGGGGCCAGTATCACTTCCTGGCCCCAGGCTGCAATTTAATGTGACTTCTACTCACTGCCCCAGTTAGAAGTCAGACTCTAGAAAAGAAAATGGAAGCAGCAGGGCTGGCAACATGCCAGGTGCACTGGGGCCTGATGGGGGAGGGGTGCAAGAATTGAGACTGGGCTGTCCAGCTGTGGCTCAACTCAATCTGTAGGTCATACGCCAAGCATATTCAGCCCTTTCTTCACTGTGCTGCTTCCCAGTTGTGTGAGCTGCTGGGGGAGGGGTGTCATCTCCCCACCTCATGTGATCAGCATAATGATGGAGGTAGCAGTTGTGTGGCCAGTCACCCACAGGTTCTGACCAGCGGCTGCTGATGTGCTGATACTCCCTCTCTGCCATCACCTCCTCTTTTCTCACACCTGGGTCAGCTGTCCCCCCCTTTACCGCTACATTCCACCTTGGAGGAGAGGTAGGCAGAGAAAGAGAATATGTAGCCAAAGATCTTTCAGTAAGCTTTGCTGCTGAGCAAGGATTTCAATCTATTTCCCCTAATTCCTAGTTCAAAATGCTAACTAGTATAGCACACTGCTTTATCCTTTTATACCGCATGGCCTTTCTTAAAAATTTAGTGGGTTGTATTTATGTTTTAACGATAATTTAGTCTATACTGAATATATGAACATTCTCAACCTTATGCAAACTAATTTTAGAGATTCAGCAATTGCTAGCCAGTTCTGCAGATCAGCATTCTGCTTACCTTTCACAGTTTGGCCCAGCGTAGCTTTCTTTGCACATACAGCGTAACACACCTGTTTTTCTGTAACAGGAAACTGCAAAGCTGAAATTGAATTAAAAAGGAATTATTTGAAAAGATAGTTCACAATATCAGCAGAATTACACATATTATGTGCATTCATCTGCTCCAAGCTTCCCATATCACTGCCAGCCAAGCAATCTTTGGGGGAGAGGGAGTGGAGAGGAAAGTTTTCCTGCCACAAGCACAGTTGCTCATAATTGACTACCTATAACATCCAGATATTGCTGCCTTCAGATGCCTTCAGATACTGTTGTCTTCAGATGGGGCTTAGAGATCTGGAAATAAAACTGATCGCCAGACTACAGAGATCCATTCACCAGGAGAAAACTGCCACTCGGCAGAGTGGGTTCTATGGAATTATACCCACTGAGTCATCTCCCCTCTCCAAACCCTGCCTTCCCCAGGCTCTACCCCCACATCACTAAGAATTTCCCAACCCAGAGCAGGCAATCTGGCAGCTGGACCAGCAGAGAGGGAAGAAATGAATGTCCCACCCTTTGCTAGACCTCATAGGTCCCTTTTTGAATACCGTAAATAGACAGAAGAAAATAATGGTTTAATGAAGTAAGGTTCTTGCTCACCAAGATATCTGTTTTGTGTAGACCCTGGTCCATGAAAACTTATGATATAATATATCAATTACAGTGTAGTTCTAAGTAGAGTTGAATGCTTTTAAATCCATCCATCGGCTAAGAATATAATTCTACTGCAGACTGTGCTGTTAGCTTTTTGAAGATTGATACTGTTCACTATTTATGTAGAATTTTAGCCAGTCATTTAGATGGATAAAATACAAACAACAAATCTCATCTGGGCATTATTCTTGCCAGAACAGGAAAGCACCAATGATTCCAGCTTATCTCCAGTTTCCATCTGCATTTCTAGGAGAAAACTCTACAAAATAAAAATGAGTGTATTTGTTTGCTTTGTTTGGAGACATTTATAGAGTTGGTAAAAATTCAAAATGAGATGTATTGTCGAAGGCTGTCACGCCCGGATTCAACTGGTTGTGGTGGGGTTTCCGGGCTGTGTGGCCATGGTCTGGTGAATCTTGTTCCTAACGTTTCACCTGCATCTGTGGCTGGCATCTTCAGAGGTGTATCACAGAGAAACATTAGGAACAAGATCCACCAGACCCAGCCACACAGCCTGGAAAACCCACCACAATCAGTCAAAATGAGATCTTCATAAAAAACAATACTCACACACTGTCCTTTGAAACAATGTAATGATGCTATTACAACAGAGCTTCAAAACTGGTGAAAACTGTTAGGCTTGTTTTACAGGAGTTAAGATTGCAATATCTTTAACAAATCCATTCTTTTGGACTGGAAAAGGAGGCCAAAAATCTTCCTAAACATTTTATAAAGGGTAACTTAAAAAATGGCTGTAACATTTTTAGAAGATAAAAATCTTAAGCACATCTGCTAGAGTTTGGAGCAGCTGGTGTCCAGTTGTTCCAAAATAAATGATAAGTTCTCCGGATATCAGAGATGAAGATAGTTGGATCAGATTGAAAAAAAAAGTCACTCAGATGAATCTTAGGAACAACTGTGTATGTAATGCGTTTGCCAGCTTAGAGGTTTGAATTTAGTATTGGACGGGTTTTATAAACCCTTTGTTGTTTATTCCTAAGGCTAGTTGCTTTGTTCCAGACCGGAATGGAAAATTTTATTTCTCTCACACTTTCAAGATATTAAATCAAATTCCGCTTTCATTATTCTAGCAATATCCTCATAGTACAAAGAGAAGGGAGAAAGAATAGACAAATAATAAAAAATATCTTCCTCTTTTTAAATTCAGACAAATGATTTGTGAATTACATTAGCAATGGGATGACTTGTTTTATGCTTTTGAGATAGAGATGGCAGCCTCCAAATACAACTTGGGGACCCCCACCCCAATATTACAGCTTACCTCCAGAAAAACAGAGATGTTCTGAAGGGTGGACTTTATGGTACTGTCATTCACTGAGAGGCCTGTTCTCCCCAGGCTCCCTCCTCAAATCTCTAACCTGGATCTAGCAACCCTACCCCTCCCATTCCCCACTGGTGCAACGGGGGGGGGGGGGGGACCTGGCAATCCTATTTTGAGAAAATTCAAAAATTGAATGCTGATTTTTTTAAAATTTTTAATTTCATTTGTATTTCACTTTTTCTTAATAAATGCTCTAAGGGCAGATTCACACAGCAATGTCTAAAGCATATTCCAATAAACATCTTTTGTGTTTGGAGGGAGACACATAGCTCTGATTGGACAGGATCTGGAAAGGTCAGGGCTAAGCATACACATATCTTTGTGGGGAAAATGAAATTCTGTTGTTTGGCTGTTTGATGGAAAGAATAAGGGACAAAAAATCTAGACCAGTTTCCCACTTGTAAACAGCTGAACTATTGAATTCCCAAGGACTGGCAACCCTGTTTTCCACCATTACATTAAATTTTGGGGGTTTTTTGTTTACATTTCTGTCAGGTTTAAATAGGGCAACAACTGGGTAACCACTAATATTACAACCTAGACCATTCTGCTGGCAGGGGTTAAGCTGAATAGATCCTTGCCATTTCATTTATTTACATGAGTTGAGGAGGTAGCTTATACCACTGCATCGAGTCTATGAAACACAAAACCCCTATACTTGTTCAGTGTGCTAAGCATGTAATTCATTTCATAACAAATCCATGATAAACACTGTGATCTAGCATCATGGAGGGAACTAGGGAAAAAAAGAGGGGCATATTTGGATTGTGAGTTGCAAATATCCCAAATAATTATAACAAATAAAAATATGATTAAAATTGGCTACAAATTTTACTATCGTTGCTGAGGCTGGTACAGATATAAAATGCTTGGAATGAGAAATATTTTTGGAACTACACACCTAACCATGCTAAAAAGTATGCCAAAGGAAGGGAAATTAATTTTTTTTACAACAGTCTTAAAACACCTGGTCTTCACAGTGCCAGAAAACTGAATGGATTCAAGGAAGAAATGACTGACCTAGTAGCAACGGTAATTAACAACAACAAAACCTCAGAGGAACATGAAGTACCCTTGCAGATCAGCAGGTAAAAAGAATTTATGGATTCAGTGGAACTTAGATGGGACTCTGCATTTTCATTTTGTATCTTATAAATGTTCAGAGGTTACATCAGACAAATGGCAATGGATTCTGTGTTGCTTTTGCCTGAAAATGCAATTTGCTGTCATACTGAAGAGATTGTCTTGCTCTAGGGGAAATTTTATCTTTGCAGTTTGTTTCAGCACCATTCAGAATTGTGTATGCTGTTGGTAGATGTGCCATAGTTCAGCAACACTAAGAGGGGAAGAAGTGCCTTTAGGAAAGAAGCAGATACCATTTCCTCAGAATACTCCTATGCCAGACATTTTATATCTATCTCATCATTGTAGCTTTATCCTGCCCTTCTTCCAAAAGAACTCATGAAAATTGCAAATTAAAGGAAAACCATACGACTGCCATTGTGCAAATTAGCATTTAGGTTTGAGGCATGGACGTGAATATTGTAAAGCAGTGGTTCTTAACCTTCCTAATGCCACGATCCTTTAATACAGTTCCTCATGTTGTGGTGACCCCCAACCATAAAATTATTTTTGTTGCTACTTCATAACTGTATGAAATATGTGTTTTCCGATGGTCTTAGGCAACCCCTGTGAAAGGGTCATTCGACCCCCAAAGGGGTTGCAACCCACAGGTTGAGAACCGCTGTAGTAAAAATTCCAGAGTGACCTGAAGACTCGCAGATGTGTGGCTTTTCCAGACTGTGTGGCTGTGGTATGGTAGTTTTTGCTCCCAGTGGCCAATTACACACAACATCTTTGCTGCATAGTGGATGCCAGTGTTCACTGCAGCAAGATTTCTTGTACGGACATATTTTCCGGAGCCCCACTTTCACTTTCCACTCTTTGCAGCAAGCAAAACCACTTATAGTACAATTTAAATCTTGCTTTGCTGCCAGAGTGAGTCAGGTTTGTGAATGGGCACAGCTTTGCCTTGGATCTCTTTCCTCCGCCCACGGCCAATCTTCCCATTCCCTCACAGTGCTTTGCATGCCTTCCCCCTCACCCCCCTTTCAGGCTGTTGGCTCCTTCCTGCTTCCCTAAGTCACTGATCCAGAGATTGACCAATTTATCTCTCATAGGTATATATAGGTATATTGGGGGGGGGGGGGAGAGGGAGAATCCTCTCATCTCTGTCTAACATCTGTGTTCAGTCTCTCCTCCACCAACACAGCCTCAGCATAGTCTCAATTGCCAGGTGCCTGCAGCCTTTACTCTTGCCCCCCTCTCCATGCTGCTGGCTCCTTCCTGCTTTTCTAAAGTGCACATATTGAGAGATCAAGAAATCCATCTTTTGATACAAAGTAACAAAAGAGAGGGCTTTTGCAAGGAACAGCACAAGCAGGTGTCTTTCTGGCTCTACCCCACCTCCCCCGTTCTGCTTTTGCTCTCCCTGATGGCTGGGAGGGCTTTATTTTAGGCAAGAGTCTGTTCTAAAACAAATCTCTCTCTTCTCTTGTGTCAGCTGCAGAGATACATATGTATATTTACAGAATGTGTGTGGGGGGGGGAGGGGAAGGGAAGGGAGGTGGGAGACAATGGTTGATTCCGCACTTCAAAAGTGAAAGTGGAGGCAGACCGGGCTCGTAAGAACCGGGTGTTCTTGAACGCGGGTTAATGCTCCCCACTGCAGATTGTCCATTAGGGGAACTCACCTTTCTATTGCAGTTTTTTAGATGCAGCACTCCCCACAGCCCCATTTTTTAAAATTTTTCCTTCCTGGAATCAACGTTGAAATTTTTAAA
The DNA here is from genome assembly GCF_021028975.2 of Sphaerodactylus townsendi. Classification (NCBI taxonomy): domain Eukaryota; kingdom Metazoa; phylum Chordata; class Lepidosauria; order Squamata; family Sphaerodactylidae; genus Sphaerodactylus; species Sphaerodactylus townsendi. The sequence continues at coordinate 120,726,851 of NC_059425.1, read as the reverse complement.
AAATAATCCCTGGGTGGGCTCAAACCAGCAACCTGTTACATACCATCACAAACACTTAACAATCTGAGCCACAGCTCCCCTTCTGGTTGAAGGTGGGTGTTCTGCTCCCCAGGTGGTTATTTAGGTGCCTGCACCCGGCCAAAGCAGAATGTAAGACTCACTGACTCAGTTAACAGTTCAATACTTAAAGCTTTAATTGTAACAATGTTGACAGACCCTGACTCCTCCCGGGTCTAACTAAATAAAGGTTACTTTGTTGCAGAAACTTTCTGGAGTCTGGAATTTATTGTAAATACTGTGAGACTATAACATCTATAACTGTTTAACTTAAATACTGTGAATCTTATAACATCTTTGACTGTCTTAACTTTGTTATGCTTGTCACCTTAGCCAGCTCAAGCACCTAACTGCTGCTTTCTGTCACCCAGCTCATAATTCCCTAATCTCGCTGTCCACCCAGCTTCCGCTAGCCCCTGAACTGCCAAATCAGACAGGTTGCTGGGTAATAACTGTCAGAGAGAACACCAGCCCTAGGGCTCTTAAAGGGACAGAACTAAATCGTTTGCCCTCCCCCACTGAATACCGTGTACAAAACATAGCTAAAACCCATTACGTTAACTGTGGGAAACTAAAGGGAAGCCAAACAAAGGCTCTGTGGGGCATGCCACACTCGGGCCGTTTAAACTTCCTCTTCTGAAGTTTTACCTTTTATCAACTTCCATTAATCTATACTTTTAACTATTCTACTGTACCGTACCTCTAATAACTACTCATCCCTAATACATAATATCAACTATGCTGCTAACTGTAAACTTCTTATGCTAACTATAACTATAAACTTCTAACAATCTTGGATTGCAGAATCTTCAAACTGCTTGTGGTTCAACGTAAGCCCAGGAACTCTGGAATAAAGAAGAATCTCCATCTTTCGGCCTCTAAAATCAGGGTTAAAGCCATTAAGTAGTGGAGTGAAAAATGGGACGTTTTCCACAAGACATTTATCCACCGCTACAAAGAGAGAGAATCTCTTCTTCATACAGTCTGTTGCAACACTGTGGGTCTGAAGCTTTCTAGGGTCTTCATTTCTAGAGTATGCCTGTTTGTTTGAGTTGAGCTGCCTGCATCATGTAAAGGAAGGCAGCCATCTCCGTGCCTTGGTTCTGGAAAGCCGTGGGAACTGTGTATTACTTCAACTTGTGCAAAGTCTCTTCCTTTCACCTGTTGCTGAAGTTGTCTCTTTATTTTTTTTTAACCTTTTAAGCGTACCTCTGTGGTCCTCTCCTGAACTACTTTGGCTACATTAAATGGGCTAAATGGGCCAGTGAACTCTTCGCGCGGGAGATTCTTTTTTCCTTCATCAAGACCACTTCCTACTTGAAGATCTGGTTGGGGTTCCCTACTTCCAGTTTTTTTGTAACAATGGCAAACATTCTCTTCCCATCTCTTCCAAATGCATTAGCCAAAAGACTGCACCTGTTGCCATTGTTTTGTAGGTGTGTACTCCTTTAAATCTGGAGGCCAGAAGTTATATCGGCCCTACCTCTGGAAGCCTGTAAAAGTTAACAAAGTGCTGCTGGTGTTAAAATGCTTGGATTTTCTGGGTCCGGCATGAAGCATTGGCAAGTAAGGCTGGATCTTCATTGGACTATAGAGCCTTGGCCTCTGCCATCAATGTAACTAAGACTTCATGTGTGAGGATTGCTAAATTTATTCAAAAAGCATAGCATCCTGTGAGTCTTTCTTTATTATCCCTATCATTCTCTCCCAGTGCTCCCTCCCATATGGGATGCATGTGGTGGGATTGAAAAGTGCTTCATTTGGTTGCAGCCTTCCTGCTTTGTAGGAAATTCTTTTGTGTTTCTGAGAGAGGATATTTTCTATCTTTACTTTCTGGTTTGTGTTGACCTGTTATTTTCGAACCTTGTCCGAACAACTTTCGATTCCTGTGGACATGTCTGGAACACCTCCTTCAGAGTGCCAACTGTTTATTATGGAGATCATCTTCTTGGATCTGTGATGTTTTCTTTATCTCCCTTTCCTGGTGCACATCTCTCCCCTTGCTTCGCACAGAGGCGATGTAAATAATCAATTCTAGCATCCAAATCATCTAATCCCAGTTCTGATCCAGTACTCATCTCTTTCTCACTCTTGGCCTTTTGATTTTACAACGAAAGCTTCGGACTTTTTTGCTTCTTCTGTACATGACTTTGTTTTTCTGCCCCAGTTGATGCAATGGTTTAAAGGAGCATCAGGTCCACTGTTATCTGATGAATTACTGATGGATTCATCATGCTCTAAAATACTGGGTTTTTTTATTTCTAGCATTGCTTTCTGTGAAATAGAGCTTGTTGGCTCTTGAGTGAGTTTCTTCTCTTCTTGTGGCATTGCCGGGTGTTCCCCAGCAAAGAAGACTTTCAATTCCTTCCTATGCCCAGCTCACTTTAGGGCTTGTAGGAACCAATCTCTCTCTTCTGCACAGTGCCTCAGCAAAGAAGACTAATCAACTTTCCTATGCCCAGCTTCTTTTAGGGCTTATAGGTAAACCAATCTCTCTTCTGCCAGTGCTCCTCTAGCAAAGCAAGACTTCAACTTTCCTATGCTCCAGCTTCTTTAGGGCTTTATAGGGAACCAATCTCTCTTCCTGCCAGTGCCTCCTAGCAAAGAAGACTTCAAACTCTTCCTATGCCCAGCTCTTCTTAGGGGCTTCATAGGAAACCAACTTCTCTTACTGTTGGGCGCATGGTGCAGACTTTCTTTGTTCCTTTTACTGCAAAGGCTCCCCTGCCTTGCTTCTCACCCCACTGAAACTTTCAATCTCGCCCTTTTGGAAACTTCGGGAAATCATTCAAGTTAGGACTTTGTTCTTGCTCCCCTCAGGTGGTTATTTAGGTGCCTTGCAATTCCGCCAAAGCAGAATGTAAGACTCTTTCACTTCTCGACTCAGTGCTAACAGTTCAATACTCTTTAAAAGCTTTTAATTGTAAATGAATGTTGACATGACCCTGACTCCTCCCCGGTCTAATCCAAATAAAGCTGTTACTTGGTGCTGCAGAAACTTCTCTGGAGTCTGGAATTTATTCGTAAAATTACTGTGGAGACTATAAACATCTATAACTGTTTAACTTTAAAATTACTTCGTGGAATCTATAACATCTTTTGACTGTCTAACTTGTTGCTTTGCTCACCTCCAGTTCGCTACTATACCTAACTGCTGCTGTCACCCAGCTTCCGCGTCTCCCTAATCTCGCCGCCAATACGTCACCCAGCTCCTAAGGTGGCCCTTTCTAACTGCCGGTTCAATCAGACAGGTTGCTGGGTAATAACTGCCGTAGAACACCAGCCCTAGGGCTTCTTAAAGGGACAGAACTAAATTCGGTTCCCTCCCACTGAATACTGTACAAAACATAGCTAAACCCATGCTAACTGTGGGGAAACTAAAGGGGAAATAAACAAAGGCTCTGTGGGGGCATGACAGTGGGGAAAAAGGCATGTTAAGGCAGAACTGACTAACTCAGGGGTCTGCAACCTGCAGCTCTCCAGATGTCCATGGACTACAATTCCCATCAGCCCCTGCTAGCATGGCCAGTTGGCCATGCTGGCAGGGGCTGATGAGAATTGTAGTCCATAACATCTGGAGTGCCAAAGGTTGCAGACCTCTGGACTAACTGTTGAAACTGTTTAAAATGAAGCCCCATTTCTGCATCCCTTTGTGTTTAATGCTGCCTCAGTAATTCATTCACTGCTGCCTCTTCATTCACAAATTCATTCACTGCTGCCTCTTCATTCACAATTCACAACCCTAACCCTAGGGCAGCAAAAAACTTGGGGCCTTGTTCTTGGGGTAGGGGGACTGGGGCTGGCCCAGGTTGTTTCGGCTGCGCCAGTCAATGAAAAAAATTATAAACACACACTACAATAATACTCATCCCTGGGTTAGAACTGCCAACCTTTCACACACTAGTGCAATGCTTAACCATTCGAGATACACTCCTATATTGACTGAATGGGTTCTTTAAAGGTTTCAAGTGAACACAAGGTTAAGTGAATGCAAGCTATGTAACCAGCCAGATGTTTAGAAGTCGATCTTTGCTCCACAAAAAGGTTTTTATAAAAGCGCTGCGCTTGCGCACAGCCCACTGCTTCCTGATTGGGCAAAAAGCTCCACGTCACTACCAGTGGTGGGAAACCCAAACACAGAGTCACCTCCTGGACTTTTCCACTGCCCCGTGCTCTGTGCGGGGTTTTCAAAAAAGTGCTCTTCGGTCCAGGAGCAAAAATGATGCGCGCTGAGGGAGGAGGAGAGCGGCAGAATCGGGGTGGCTGCATTGTCGCTGCTGGTGCAAAGGGGAGTGCTGCTGGATCCCGGGTTACTTGCCGCCAGTGGCCCGCATCAAACAGTGAGTGGGGAAATGACCAATATCAGCTCTGTGCCTTTAAGGCTGTTGAGTTGACAACTGGGAGAAGTAGAGGCCAAGGCTCAGCAGACAAACTGTGCTGCAGGCTGTGGGCTGCCTCCTCAGTGTAAACAGAGAAATGTAAGGAGAGCCCACTGCAAGCCCACAGATAGAGAACAGGCTCAAGATAGGTGTTCCATGTGTAATGGGCCAATATTTCACCTACATTTGTGGCTGGCATCTTCAAAGGCAGGACTCCATAAGATGTGTTTCTCTATATAGCCCAGTGTGGAACCACAGATGCATATGGATTAGGACCCAAAAGTAGCCCTGACCATTTGATTCTGGCTGTGAAAGCCTTTGACTATACATACTAAGTGCCAAATCTTTCTTTCTTTCTTTCTGGCCGTTTCCGCACAGAGGCGGAAATGGCTAGGTCGGGCGTATGATTTGGCGCTTCTGACTCCGACGATGCTGGGACCACCTCTCGCGATCGTGAAGGCGTCCTGGAAACAGCCGGGCAGCGGCGCTCGGCGCCCTGCCGATTTTGGTGATATCCTTTCGGTTTTTGAGGTATCGCCGAGGCCTGGGGACATCGCCTCCCTTTGGTTCTGCGCTACTTGCCTCCAGCGGCGCAGGGGAGAAGCGGTCCTGTCCCTTTGCAGGCCTCGGCGGCCACCTGAGGCTCCAGGGACAAAGTAAGTGCTCGGTGGAGGCGTACCCGAAGCCGCTTGCCGCTCACCGGCAGCAGCTTCGGTCCGGGCGCTTCCCGCTAACAAGAGCGCCTCCGAAGCTTTGGGGAAAAGCTGGCTTCGGGCCGGGCGGGAGCGGTGCGAGGGCGCAGCGGCTGCGATGCAGCTGGCGCTTCTCAGGGTGACAGAATCGGCATGGCCTGGAGATCGGGGCGCTTTCGCCACGGCCTCCCAGGCCACCATTAATTGCCCGTGCGGAAACGGCCTCTTTCTTTCTTTCTTTCTTTCTTTCTTTCTTTCTTTCTTTCTTTGTTTCTTTCTTTCTTTCTTGCTTTCTTTCTTTCTTTCTTTCTTTCTTTCTTTCTTTCTTTCTTTCTTTCTTTCTTTCTTTCTGTCTGTCTGTCTGTCTGTCTGTCTGTCTGTCTGTCTGTCTGTCTGTCTGTCTGTCTTTGCAATCACTGCTGTGGCTGGGACAAAAAATCTGAGGCTTTTTCCTGACTAACTGAAAAAACAAATATGTGAAAATGATCTTGCTCCTGTGACTAAATATACAATATCACTTCCTCTTCCCTCAGAAGTACAATGGGATTCAACAGGAAGGAGTTATCAGAGTGAATAACATTAAACTAATCTTACTTGGCAACCAGTGGTAATGGACAAGGACAAGGTTGGCAGAAGGTAAGCCGTCCTGTGGTAACATCCTTGAAATAACCATCTGGACATTTTTCACAGTGGTCTCCAGTTGTGTTTCTTTGGCAATCCTGCAATTAAAAAAAAGGGAGAAATCCTGAAGAATGGCAAATTTAAGAGCTGCTTCTTAATTTAAACTTGATAGAAATTATTTAGGCTTGGCAAATGGAATGAAAAGGTCAGACCATAACTCTTCCAAACGTTGACTGATTAAACTGAAAGTGCTTGTAACTGGAATTGCGTGGCAAATGAAGATATTTTGAACAGCAATTGTGGGCTGCCAGACAGTGTTGACAAAGCAAGCTACAAGATTCCACTATCACTGGAGGCGTATGTTGAAAGCAGTGGTGGGATTCAAAAATTTTAGTAACAGGTTCTGATGGTGGTGGGATTCAAACAGTGGCGTAGCGCCAATGGTGTTGGGTGGGGCACGATGGGGGCGTGGCCAGGCATTCCGGGGTGGGGCATTCCTGGGCGGGGCTGTGGCAAGGATGCAGGGCATGCTTGCCCCAGGTGCAGTTCCCCTTCTCCCCGTCTCTAGATTCAAATAACGACTGTTTAAAGTATTAAAAAAGAAATATACTGTATGGTATTGTATTATTTCTTTTTTATATAATTATATTGATTGATTTTAAATAATAACATAAGTAAGGAGAGAAACCAAAAACTGTTTACAATTGTTAACATATTACAAACATATCTAATTGTCTATCTTTCTCAGCTTGGTATAATGCCATACAATCCACCCTTAAAAGCTGCCATTTTCACCAAAGGGAACTGATATCTATGGTCCGGAGATCCATTGTAATTCTAGGAGATCTTCAGACATCATCTGAAAGCTGGCAACCCTATAAGGCCATGTGAATGAGTCAGCACAAACCTTTTCTGCTGTGGGCATAGACAAGCATATACAGTTGTTTCGTACTTAGGCAAATGGTTCAGACTTGTTCAACCTGTTTGCTGTGTCATTTAGACTAAATACTGTGTCATTTAGACTAAATACTGGTGACTATCAGCATGGTATGTGAATTAGGCCTCAGTGATGCAACACCCCCTTCCCCAATAAATGAGGTTTTGTTCCACCTCTTTAGATGATAACTTGTTCTAAATGAACTTCAGGTCTATGTTCAGTGGTACTAAATCAGCTTAAATCTTTCTGCCAATTGAACCTTGGCAACAGCTATCTTCCTATCAGTAGAACCATTTTGTAATGTCGCTTAATGTTAGGAATTGGGAATATACCAAACCACATAATTATGCATTTCTGCAAAAACCTACATTTAAGCTATTCATTCATAGTCCATGATTTTCCAAGATATTCTTAATCCTTTTAGTATACTTTTAATCCTAATGGCTCAAATAAGTTCTACTCAAAACATGTATAAATATTTAGTAAAGGAAATATTAGCTTCATATCCACCAATCCATCTAAAACAGAAACAGAACACAGGGACTGGTAGGCAGATGATGAGGCTAGTGAATAAAGGTAGGAACAAGTCTGGTTCTCAGTAACAGGGGTCACTACCAGCAAATGTATCTTTAACCCCAAGTGTCTCCAAGTAATTTTCTGTAGCTCTGGGAAAAGTTAAATGTGCCATTTGAGGATAGTACTGTAAAAATAGCAATATATACTCTTCTGACACTGGGATGCTGGACCCTCACTAAGTTCCTCATCCACACATCATAAAACCAGACTCCCTGCTAGTTTACTGCTATGAATGCCACAGGCAATCCTTTGTTAAGATGATTTCTTGCTAATAGTCAGAAGTGATTAGTCAGCCCAAGATCTAACAAATGTAATATACTGAAGAATCCCTACCCCCCACCCCTGCTCTTAGATGGTGATGTGTGTTGTGAGAGGTTGTCCTTGGAGGTTTGGAAATTTTATTTATTTATTTATTTATTTATTTATTTATTAGGTTTATAAACCGCCCTCCCCCGAAGGGCTCAGGGCGGTGAATTAAATTTCTAATTAATTGAAAAACTAATGATATAAGGGCTAGGGCTAGAAATTATGGGATCTGAAATCCCATTTTCTGGCCAATAAAAATTTCTACCAAGATCCCTTGAGTGCCTGAAAGAGATGAAAAAAAGGCAAACTTTGAAAGGAGAGAGTATCCAGAGTAACAAAATTCAATAGGCAACCTGATCTAGATAAAAATTCCTTCCTGTTCCTCTCTTCCAAAATGGGAATTTCTGGACCCTAAGGGCTGAGTCGCATAATTTACAGTTTAATCCTATGCAAAGGTCCTCCAGGCCAAGGTCAATGGCCCTGGACTGGGTTAATTCTGCATCAGACTGCATACTTGTTTACCTAGGTAAACAAGTTTTGCCTTTGATGTTAATCCATAATTTCATCACTGTGGCTAAATGGAAGTTTTCAGTGATTTTGTTCCTTTGAATACAATCTGCAGGGGTGGTGGTGGTGCCAGCAATAATAGGGAAAGGCTTCAGCCTCTATGCTTTCCTCCAAAGCCATTTGGGAGCATAGGTGGGAAATAGGATGCTGGATTAAATGGAACCATAGAGTTGGTTGATAGTCTTATATTCCATGATGCTACAGACATGAAGAATTAACATGCATGAATAAATCAGCCATTTTGTAGTTCTTCTACTGCACTGAAGAAAGTAAGGAAATGCAGAAATTATGTTAATGATCTGAATTTTCCCTCCAGATGTCATTAAAAAGCTATTTAAAGACTTTATCTGCAAAGAAAGACCTTGGTATATTTAGTACCCAGAAAAGGCTACTTACCAGACAAACTCCTGATCCATCAAGACATCTGTATGCATTATTGTTGCAATTACAAGGAGTGCATTCTCCTGAAAAGGTTAGGAAAAAACCTTCTTGGCAGTTCTGCAAGAAAAGCACAAGATAAAGTATTGCAGATCAGTTTCTTGCAAAGCCATCCTGCATGCGTAACCTGTTCATTGTGGGAGATACAGTGATGAGTGTGAGGGGAGGAGATGGGCAAGAAGATGATTAAAGATCAACAGTTACATGCCTGATAAGAAGACTTGGGTGAGAAGGTGGGAAAGAAAAAGAAAGTGACCTGACAATGGCATGAATGAGATGAAGGAAAGAAAAGAGAGATTCTCCCATGGTTCACTAAAATGGTAGTTATGTGGTGGAAGGGGAGGGTTGTGTACATTGACAGTTGTCTGCTGTAATATAAGCTTCACAATTCCATTAATCTCAGGCAAGTTAACAGAGTTTCAGGTAATTGACATTTTATTGGAGATAAAGGAAAAACCAGTTCTGTAACCAGTAAAACCTATGAAATAAAGTTTAGTTATTCAGTATGAGGCACTATGGAAAACTGCCCTAAACTGCCCTAAAAGTTAGCTTTCTTGAATAAAGGCTTGAATTTCTTCGTGCAATGAATTAAACCAGAAATGCTTTGCTCATTAATTAGTTTACTTTATTTATAGCTCACCTTTCTGAGATTCAGGCAGATTTAAATGTACCAGACTGTAAGTGAAAGGAAAATATCAGGTCCAAAGTGCTGGCTAACTCAGCTCAGGTATCTTTCAACTTTCTTTGTTAGGACATTAATGCAGTAGTAAAAAGATGCATCTGGCTAATTGAATGATCTGAGCAACTTGATGTTCCTTGGAGCATAGCAAAATTATTGGAGTGTGTATGTAAGTCTGGAACACAATCAATTTGGCAAGCTGCACTTAGTCTCTCTGTTGTTTGAACAACATTAACCACCTCTCTGGTTACTGGCCTTTATCTGAACTTTGAAAACAGTTGGTGGGCTGAAATGTGAAGTCTACTTTTCAATACTTCTTTTAGGATTAAAGCACTTGTTGCCTACTGGAGGAGGCCAGTTTAATTAATTTTACTAATTACTAATCCAGGAACATATTTTTCTGTTGTTTTGACTCTTGCATGATGTTTCTTAAAACACTAAAGATCTGGAGCTCTGTGATGTTGAAGTTTAGTCATCCTTTACAGATTTTAGTGTACCTAACTCAGACTATGAATAACTCAGACTCTTCCTTTTTAATGTCATTATCTTACAGCAACTATTTTAATGGCACAGTGTGAAGCTGAGAACTGAGAGCTAACAAAATATATCAAAAAAATAAAAGGAAAGGTCACGGTCAAAGAGGCAAAACAAAACATAGAACAGGAAGTGTGGAACTGGGTGGAGTCCATTGTCCATGACTCATGCGGTGTTCGTGGACAATGGACTCCACCCAGACACAGGGTTTGCATTCACTAAGACTGTTGCTGCTGCAGGGAATGCAAATGTGAATCACTCTCTGGACTGGAAAACCCCACCTGCATTATAATGCAGTCAACCACACCTTTGCATAGCAAGTTCCACCCAAACACTTACTGATTGGTTTCCCACCCTGGGACATGGACAATATATACCCCACTAAACTTTCCCTTCTCACTGGACACAGTGTGTAACAGACTTCCCTCTGTGATACACCTCTGATGATGCCAGTCACAGATGCAAGCAAAATGTTAGAAACAAGATCTACCAGACCACGGCCACACAGCCCAGAAAACCCACAACAACCAGACTGTCTCTTCTTCTCTCCTTCTCTTGTTTAGCTGCAGGGTTAGGCAGGCTGGGAAGGGGCCCAGAGTTTTTTGTTGCCAGCCTACCCTTCATGATAGGGTTCTGAGGATAAAATGGAGGAGAGGAGAGTGAGATAAAGTTTTTTCAATTCTCACTTTGGGGAAAGGTGGGCTATAAATAAAGTAAATAAATAAATAAAATAATAAATACAACAGAAAGTGGGGGCATATGAAAGATTGGTGATTGGATGGGAAGGGGAGAAGGAAGCAGAGATGATTGAGGATATTTATTTATTTATTTTCAGTATACTCATTGCCTGCTGCAACACACTTCACTCCCTCACAGAGACAGAGGCCTAAGTGGGGTAGGGGACTGTGTAGGGGCACAGTTGATGCACACACAAGCCCTTTGGCAAAATTTTGTCAGGAAAAGTACTCTGCCACCTTTTTAGAGGGAAAATGTAACTCTGAGAGGCTTTTGAACAGTAAAACAAAAATCTATTTACAGGCTTTTTCTTCTCAAGTTGATGGTACAGAGAGGTTTTTAAGCATTTCTTGTTCTTTAGGCAGATACAACTTAGATGTTACAAATAAAATGCTGTTACAGTGAAATGGCTGTTTCAGTTTCCAGTTATAGCTTCATACATACACAGCTACCTCTTTTAGGGAAACCTTCCTACACGGTCCTGAACACTTTCCTAAAAATACTCACCCTTAACTCCTCATGGTTTCCCACTAGCCTGGGACAGAGCAAGCTCTGGGGTTTCTCTAAAGCCTCACTTAATTCTGCCCGTTAAGCTAACACACCCTCAGGAACTCACCGGTTCCAATATCTAGGTGCAATCTCCTACTGAGAATAGCCAAGCCCGCTGTGTGGTCTTAGGAGTGTCCCCGTGAAATAAGTTTCTCTCTTGTCTTCCACCAACACCTGGCCGCCTGGTCTCTGGTGAAAACAAGGATCTGGCCCACTCTCAGTGTTTGAGATTTCTCTGAGAACTCTGGTCACCTAGCCGTTCTCTCTGTGTCTCTCTGCTTTTAGACATGATCTCCTGACTGGATCTGAGGACTGACATGATCTGTGTCTCACTCTTTCTGTGACAGGCTTGATCTCAGTCTCTCTGTCAATTTGTTCTCTGACAGACTCTATCTCCTCCTATAAGGTGAGCACACCCTCTCTGTGGTTCTTGCTATGGCATCTCAGCCGGCCAATCAGGTGGAGCTCTGGTTAACTCTTTGTGCTCCAGTGCTGACTGAACCGCACCTTTTTACATTAACCATTTTTACTGTAATCCATAACACCCACCCATCACCAAAGTCCCTGTGTGGGTAATAAATTTACAGAAAATTGGCTTATCAGGCAGAGGAAAAGAGGAAATACTGTGGGAAAGCTGAGATGGGAAAATGGGTGCCATTTTCAAATCCTTACAAGTTTTTTTACTGTGCAACAGGATCTGCCCTGGCGCCCAAAACCATGCAACTGGGCCGTAGTTTTCCTGCAGAGAAGGTGCCAGAGTTAGTGAAGGGTGAAAAAATGGAAGATGGGGAGAAGATAAAAGTAGGGTGGCTGGTGAATGGGAAGGAGAGGAGGCAGGGAAGGAGAAGGTTATGGGGGTTTTCAAGGAAGAGGAAGAAAGAAATAGTGAGGGAGAAGGAAAATCACCCTGCAAATCCTTGCAGGTTCCCACTGTTTTAGATGTTTCTCTTCAGGCTTTAATGGTGGCAATTAATATCTCAGAGAGCACAAATAGCATTAGAACCTGGCCCTTTTTGCGAATAAGGAATAATCTGAAAGAGTAACAATGGAATAAAAATGTGATAGTCTAAGGTTCTACAAGATTCCTATATATTTTGGTTGCAGCAGACTAACATGGTAATCTCTCTCGAACTGCAATTAAAAAAACCCCCAATGTAAGGTTGATGCACACAAAGCTTTGGCATGTGAGGGATGCTTTAAATTTGACTGCCTGAAAACCTCAGCTTATAATGAACAACTGGCATAAAGCATCCAGGGAGCTTTTTACAACACTTCAAAACATATCAGAGGGTTTATAGTAGCTGTTCAATGGTCCAGTAGTCAGGGGTATAATCTTCATCCACTAACAGAAATTTTCCATCCCTGCAAATACTGAAAAATATATGGGTCAGTAGAATATGCCTTTTCATGGTTTCATAATAATAAAGGAGCATTTGTATTTCTTCATCAGGAAGAGATATGTAGGCTGCACATTTATTGTCTACTGGAGAGTTTCATATGATCCTTGTTTGCATGTTGATTCAAAAAAACTCAAAGCGGTGCTAATTTATTGAATTTCCAACAGGCATTCAAATAAGTTTTTTGAAATGTGGTTGAATACTTATTGCTTTTGTATTGCATCACTGGCAATGCTGTTTTATTCTATTGAAATAAAATAATAAAGTAACTGTTCAGTGCCTAGCGAGAAGAAAAAGCTTGCTCTAGAAATTGAAAAATACTCCACCAGTTGTTAAAGGCAGGTTCATCTGATATTTATTTCTGTAAATTTGTCACATTCTTCATTGTCAAAAATAAGAATTGTTTAGTACTTTAGAAGGAACCTTGGATTTCTTCTACTGCCATACTGGACACTCAAAATTCCTGCTTAAAAGCAGAGATTGCTCATGCTGTGATATATTGCTTATCTCTGTATCCCTGTAAGTATTTAGAACACAGTGGGGCAAGCAGGTATGGGAAATAATCATACTAATGGAGCCCTGGAATACAGGCAACAATGTTATTTCTTATACATATGTACTGACTTTAATGTTCTTCTAACCATCTTTGCACTTTGTACATTCTAGAGTGTTGAGATTCCTGGCAAAATATACTGACTTTTGGTTCTTCACCTTTCTACCAGGGGTGCCCAGTGACTGAACCCATTATGAGACAGCTGGAGCCTAGAGATCGATCACATACTTGATGTGCAGAAGGTCCTAGGTTCGATCCCCAGCATTCCAGTGAAGGAATTCTAGAAACAATTTGCAAAGATCATTCTCTACCTACTATTTTGGCAAAAGGCTGCCTATCAGAATAGACAATAGAATAAATAATTCTGAGCAAGGGTTTTTATGCACATGCTATTTTATTGGTTATTTGCCTGTACTGCTTAACTTTCTTTTTCTGATCTTTTGCTCCCTTTACTGGTTGCTTTGATTTTTCATAGCTGTTTCTCTGGTTTTAAAGGTACTTGTGTGCGGATCTGTGGAGACTCGTTCCATTAATAACACTACAACATATTAGTTGGAAAAGTAATTGGCTGCAGCCCAAATTTATTTAACATATAATAATAACAACCTTGAAGCTGGGCAAGCATAACAGAGCACATCCTGACCCCCAGGAAGCAAGCCGCTAAACCTGGTTATAGGGCAGCCCCAGCTGACCCCTTAGGCCCTTCGGACAGCACCGCTGCCGGCACATTCCCCAAGGGAACTGGAACAGGAAGTTACTAGGTGCCATGTGGATGCAAACCCACTTTGTGACACCCCTTCCTGCTGGGCAGCGAGCTCTCGGCGTGGCCTGCTGGCCTCGCTCCACATCGAAGCTCATCACCATTAACGCAGCTTCATCAATTAACGAATTTGTGCCCATCACCACCTCGGACCTCAAAAGGAGACCCCCAATGTGGGAATAAGCTACTGCCTTCCCAAATAGGATGTGCTCTTATGCCCAACCGCCAACGAGCTGCTAAAACAGCTCCCGCCCCAGCTTCAGTAGCCCGAGTCCCATAGCTCAGTGCATGGCGAGAAGCCACTGCAACAGAGCATATCAAATGTCATGCAGCTCATTGCGTGCCGTGAAGCCACTGCAACAGTGCATAACGGATATCATGTACCCAGATGTCCTGACCCCAATCTGACAAGTGAACTCCATCGGGCAAATACAGCGCTTCCAGCGCAAAGGATATATCAATATGGGGAATAACATCCCCTCCCATATCCTTGACCACCCGGGCTGCGGACCAACAAGCCTTCAGGCTGGTTTTATTCACCCTGGCTGGCCCTTGTCACGTGCCGGTTCCTGGCCACGTGGCTGCCTGCTCGGCCAGCAGAGGGAGGAGGCATTCCACTCCTTCCTCCCCCGCCGCAACAGAGTCCCCAGGCTGAAGCCTGGGACGCAATTTGTAAGAAAAAGGAACAGCCATGAAAGATCGAATTGACCACTAGAGGGAGCAAAACACATGGAGAAAAGATCCCCCCCACACCACAGTACAGGGACACATCCAAAAGAAATAACAAATGCAGAAAAACCCTTGCCAAAAGGAAGATTCACATGAATCTATCTTATCACTTCTTTCTGAAGTATTTCTAGTGATAGTTTCAGGTCAGATCTTGTAGTTGAAGAATCAAAGAACAGACTAAAGATTCATTCAAAATTACGCCTAAGCCATGTCTAAGCAACTTAACACTTCTGCACATGTTATTTGGCAGCAGTTTTCTTGTAAAAAGAAATCAGTATTTACCCAGAGTATTTGAATGTTAAACATGTTATGCTAATACTACAAATGTCTTTACTGATGACTAGCTGTAATTTGTATCAAGTAGAATCTTATTTAAGTGTAGTATGAGTGCTTACAACTGGTTAGAATGGTCTGAGGGCATGTGACATTGTTTTAGTGTTGAAGCCAGTCACATCTGGCTCTGAATTATTTGGACAAAGAACTGTGCCTAAGATTTAATAATATTAGAAAAATGTGCTTGAAAGTTCTAGGGTAAATGCCTCAGTTGCCTTCTTAGGTCAGCAATCAAAGAGGACAGATAAACCTCAGTCCTCGTCTGAAATTAACTAATGCAGCCATTCAGTAGTCCATGCCAGTTAATCAACGACATCTTCTGCTCTGGGGTGGCATGGGCAACCAACCAATGCATAATGTGGCCTTATTGCTTGGACAGCCTGTATAAATGAGCTCTCAAAGCTATTGCATGCCTTGAAGGCAGCAGATGAAAGCAGACAAGCAGTTTCTCATTAAGTCATACAGAGAGTGGCACCTTTTGCACTGGAAAACAAAGCTTTCTACTCCTGGGAAAAGGAATATATCTACTTTTATGATAATGTCACTTTGTTCTTTATGATAACGTCACTATGTTGTTACTTTTATGATAATATAGTTGTTAGATATTCTTTGTTTGGTTCTTTGAAACAAAACGAGGAGCCAAGCCCAATACCTTCCCATAGGTATTTGAAAAAACCCTCTTTTACCTCTTTCTTGTATGTAAATGTACTTTGAACACTTCTGTTACATTGGTATTTACAGTGAGAGCTGAACTGTGGAATGTGAATGAGCATGCTTTTTTGAAAGCATTTGAAAATGTTGTCAAACATTTTTATTTCCACTGTGTATGATTGGACCACTTGTAATGGTCTGGTACTCCAGTCAGTGATAAGACTCAGGAAGGTTCAAGAGCGTTAATCAAAACTGTGTCAACCCAATGGCCAGGTAGATGAATCTAAGATTCCAGCTCCCTGGCTACAGTAGGGTTACAGTTTGGTTCAACCCCTCAAGCCCCCACCTTTGCATTCCCCCAATATCAGCATGAGAAGAGACAGTAATACAATTACAATTATTTTGAGAATAGACTAGTTACTCCCTGTGAAAGAAAGATTAGAAGCACTGGGAAGCTCTATTGACTAGGTACTTGTAAAACAAAAGAAAGAGGCCCCTTGGCCTTGAGGCAAAGAGATAGCAAGCTGGATACGTGCACGCTGGCAGGCCAAAGATGGCGCAGCCTGACACCACTGTTGTGTTCAGATTTGTGAGTTGGGGCATGTTCTGTAATGTCATGATGACTTTGAGATGACCTGGTGCAAAAAATCATTCTTTGGTTGTGGTGGGGAGGGCAGCCACCCATACGAGAAGGGGAGGGGTGGAAAACTCAGATTTTGCCCCAGGCTCCATTTTCCCTAGCTAGACCTCTGGTCTTAACCTTCCCTTAATTTGCAAGGGGAGGTTCTAATATTAAACATGGGGATCGTCCGCTCTCCATCTTGTACCACAACATGTAGCCTAAGTGGCCAGCTGATTCTATCACATATGAATATAGTTGATTTCAGCACTAGAATTATTATTATTAAATGATTAGCACATCATGTATACACTACATGCCCTGGTAGAAGACTTGCAGCCACAAAGCATGTATGGTAAGGTGACCAGCCGTCCCGATTTTCGCGGGACACTCATGCTTTTGCGCAATGTGTCCCGCGCCCCGCCGGACTTTGGCATTGTCCCGATTAGGCAATGTGCTCCTGCGGCCGCGCACACATGGCCGCAGGAGCACACTGCCTTTTGCGGCGGCGCTCCCCGTCAGGAAACAGGGAAGCGCTCCAGAAGGCACTGTGGCAGCACAGGAGGGAGCACCTCCCACGCTGCCGCAGTGCCTTCTGGGGCGCTTCCCTGTTTGCTGACCTGGGAGCGCCGCGCAAAAGGCAGTGTGCTCATGCGGGTGCGCGCGCCCCACTTTTCAATAGTAGAAATCTGGTCACCTTAATGTATGGAAAAGGATATTGCCACAATGTGCAAGTTGTATGCCAAATAATAAAGATAAGACAAGCTAGTCCAAGGCACAGCTCATTAGTTACTACAGCTAAGGAAAAATGTGTTTGCCACAAAGTTCTCTGAATTCCTATGCTGAAACTATTTCTCTTCTTGTGGCATTTCTGTCAGCTTATCTTTGAAAGCACCTTCAAAACTGCACTGCAAAATTAGAAATAGTAAGTAGGATGCCTTGATGCATAACCACAACTTTTTTCTCTTTGAGTAAGCTAATGTAGTAATTTTAAATCCGTGACATTCCTTGCTCCGATCCACAAGGAAGCAAAAGTATTACACATTTTTTACCAGATTCCTTCTCAAATAAGTGTCACCTGAAATGGTTCTCTGACCAATATTTTTCATATTTTCCTGGCGGTAACAAATATACATGGACGTGTACTACAGTATGCCATGAGTGCCACACCTTTGTGACTTTTTCGTTCTAACACATGCCACCACATAGACAATCCTTGGGCTTACTTTGGAAGGTACATCTATTTTTAAACCATGACAGAGAAAATCTGGTCAGCTTTGCCAGTTTAATTAATGATGGCATTTGTTTAGCTCTTCTGCCTAACAGAAGTTTTAAATCATTGATTTTAATTAGCGTTTTTATGTATTTTATTAATATTTACATTGTAAGCTGCCTTAAGTTCCTATAAGGAAGAAAGGCTGTGAATAATGTAATAAATAAATAAATAAATAGAAATGGGTATGGTGATTCAACCACTGTAAAGATTAAATGGATGAACTCCACTGGAAGAACTAATTTATCAAAAACTTGCTCCTCTGGCTTTAGACTAAAGCTGTTAGATGTGACTAAACCTGCACTTCTCTCACAGTCTGGATAGCATCAGACTCATCTATAAAATTGTGATGTCACTGTCATTGACACTGAGTTATTTCAAGACTTCACCACTGATGGATCAAAGTAACAACTGTCTCAAATTGCAAAGATAAGCCATCATTCACAAGTGCTGTTTTGCCAACATAACCACAGTTCCATTTTAAAAAAAAGTTCAGTGAGGAACATACAACATTAAGGGCTACTGATTATAACTATTTCCCACTGTCCTGATCTTTGTTCATTCTGTGCCTGGTGTTTCAAGAGGTCTCCTTTTCACCAAAAAGTAAAAAAGATACATGGGTATTGTATGCATTGTATGGCATTGTATGGGTGCAGTATATATGCATAGTATATGTGCTCCCCTTCTACAAAGTGCCATGTACAATTACATCCCATTTAGTCTTTCTGGCTCATGACCTCTCATGACACTCTACTTCATTCCCTTATCTGCCCTTCCATGCGTCTCAAATCTCAGTCTCAAGTGTGTGCATCAGGCTCCTTCAGCAAACCATAGTCTGATGGATTGTTTATAGACAGCCTCGATGTATCTGAGTGCATAGGCTCCTGTGTTAATGATACTGTAAAGACATGAGGTTCAGGTGCAGGGCACAGCCAAGACCCCCTCCCTTCCATTTGTTCATTTCTACCTAAAATAAATATTTGCACAGGCTGTAGGTGGACAGCTTGTTTATCTCCATTTAGACTACAGTGCGGTAGGAATCTGAGTTTCATTGTCAAATATATGCTGCACTTTTTTGCCTGAAGTAGTCAACTCTTGGATAAATGCTAGATGTACCTGAGATGGAAGCTACCGTGTTTCCCTGAATATAAGACAGTGACTTATATTAATTTTTCCTCCCAAAGATGTGCTATGTCTTATTTTCAGAGGATGTCTTATTTTTCCTGTGTTCTGTTCGTCGGGCATACTTCCAAACAAAAACTTTGCTATGTCTTACTTTCGGGGGATGCCTTATATTTCGCACTTCAGCAAAACCTCTACTATGTCTTATTTTTCGGGGATGTCTTATATTAGGGGAAACAGGGTATGGTGATCTGAGGCAAGTATTGGCTTTTGTGAAGCTATATGTTTTGTTTTTCTGTATTTTTGTAATTTGTGTTTTTGGTTAGAACTGGAAACAATACATTAGAAAGATCAGAGTCCAGAAACACATCAAAGAATAAGTTTTGAGGATCCCTTATTTTGACTCCTGAAATCTTACACTTCTGGAAAACTTAGACCAGTGCTAATACCCAGCTGAAACTACCAGCTGGAAACAATACAGACACTTTAATGTTGTGGGAGAAATGCTGAATAGTGAATATTCATAACCTCTGGAAAGAACCCCCCCCCCAGCAAATAAACAACACTTTTGCCTGGAATGGGAGATTTCTTGTAGTTCGTAAACCCTACATCAGTGGTAGCGAACCTATGGCACGGGTGCCAGAGGTGGCACTCAGAGCCCTCTCTGTGGGCATGCACAAACGGGGCGGGTCTGACTCACCATAGGAGTTGGCACAGTCCTGTGCCAGTGGGGGTGCTGATTCCACCTGCACAAGGGGCAAATGTGCTGGTGGAGGAGACAGATATGTGGGATGTGCCATGAGGCTCCATTACACCCAACTGCAGAAGCCGCTGCCATTCCCAGCCCCAACAACACAGAAAGATGTGATGGCATCGCTTGGGGTTTCTGAGGGTGTGCCAGGGGATGGAGCTGACCATAGTTGGTTTCTGCTGCGCTCCCAGCCACTGCATGTTGACACAGCCAACCCCAAATGTACACCACATTTTTCGTAGCATACGTCCATTTTGGCTGGCAAGGGTTTGCCCTTTATTTTTGGGTTTCCTGCACCATGGAGAAACCCTCTGGAGGTGGCAGGACAGCAGCAGCACTATATCCTGCAGCCTGGGAGGTCTGTGTTGGGCTGTTAATAAAGAAAACTGTGATTTAAATCTTATTGTCTAGTGATTTCAGTCATTATTTAAATCAAGTCTACTCTGGCATGTAGTGATGGCCACAGGCGTAGACAGCTTTAAAAGGGGATTAGGCAGATTCACAGAGGATAGGTCTATCAGTGGCTATTACCCTTGCTGACTAAAGGGAACCTCCATCTTCAAAGGCAGTAAACCTCTGAATCCCAGTACTAGGGGGCAACATCAGGAGAAGGCCTGAGTTTTTATGACTTGTTGTTGAGCCTCCAGAGGAACTGTTTGGAAACTGTGAGACAGAATGCTTGACTAGATGGATGTTCTGTTTCAGGGCTCTTCTTATGTTCTTAATGCTGCTTGCTGTTATTCTTCTGGCAATCTGATTTAAGTTCTTCTTCAATATATGAACTTTACTCAAGAATATTTTTTAATGGTTCTAGTTACATGATCCAGCTAATTTGTTTCTTCTGCTCTCGAGGGCTACTCTCATAATGACCTCAAGTGCAATGAAGCACCTTAAGTCTTCTAAAGAAAAGGCAGCAGGGGATGGGGGAGATCTGGAAAAGTCAGGCACTGAAATTTGACTCACATAGCAATGATTTATTATAGAACAATGGCAGTGAAGTGGTCTGAGTGCTGTTATGGTCTGCTAGCAATGGGAAGGCCCAATTATGTGAGGTCAAGCATTAAGTCAGTCTTTACTTTCTCACAGGTCTATTTCTGGCAATTCACTTTTGTTATTTATGGGTTACCTTTCAGTCCTGCCTGTACTGAATGTTTTCCTTTGTTGATGAAAGGGATCACAATGCCATCCAGCTTTGCAAACCTCATGATTGCTGCTGTTGTAATGACACGGATGGTGATTGACTCAACCAAGGGAAAGCCTTTAGGAACTTTTTATTAAATTAGTATCTACTATCTTAATTTTTGCCTTTACCTGGGAGAAAGCTCGGTTGCTGGCAATGAGGCTTGCTTCTGAGTAAACCCTCCTAGGGTCGTGATTCACCTGTTGGAAGAATTGCATGGTTGCTTCAAAGCAAAGCCACCGACTACCACCAAGCTTACTCCTGAGTAACGCGCACCTTGGAGCCAACCGTTTTTCTAAACTAAAACCTTAGTATTCAGGTTAAATTGCCATATATGGCACTTTGCAATAAATAAGTGGGTTTTGGATTGCAGTTTATACATATAGACCCTGGATTTATTATAGACCCAGGAGGAGTTTAGCCACTAGCTTCATTAAGAAGTATCAATTCCCAGTAGATCTAGAACAACAAAAAACCTTAGAAATCTGACTAATTCAAATTGCTATAACCATAACTGGGATTATGCAAAGAAAAGAATATCTTTTCTCTCAGCATATACTTAATTTAATAGCTAGATATAGCTTAATGGTTAATGTTGACTAAAGGATGCTAGCTGGAATGACCTACGGCTACAAGTGACTGGTGGCATGCTCTTATGCTTGCTTTGATGAGGACTGAAGACAAATATGAATGTAGCCAGTAATGCCTGGATTTTTTTTTAAGAAGAATGCAGCTTGGGAAGCTCTTAAAGCATTCAGTTTAATTTATGGTGAAACTGATACCATTTTAAAGACTAGAGCTGAGTCAATATTTGTGTGCTCCTCCATATTTTTTCTGCTTATTTCTTATGAATGCAAATGGCAATGAATATATGTCTGTACTCTCCTTTTTCAAGAAAACGGATCCTGCAAAAGGATGCCAGTGGCATTCTTACCACTTGAGAGTACCTTGTGCCTTTGCCTGCTCGGATCTCAGAAGCTAAGCAGGATCAACCTTGGTTAGTACCAAGGAAGTCCAGAGTTGCTAAACACAGCTAATGGCAAACCACCTCTGAATGTCTCTCACTTTTAAAATCCTGCAGGGGTTACTTTAAGTCATATGTGACTTGACAGCATTTTCCTCGCTAACTTTTTTTGAATGAAGCACATATTTGTGAGTTCTTCTTACATCTTTAGTAGTGTTCCTATCTTGATTATCAGATGTGTTACAATCAGATGTGTTATATATGTTACAATGTGACAATGACAGCATGCTGTGGTGGTGGAGGGGTGCTAATGTGGCATTTTAAACAGAATGTCTTAGCTGTTACAGTGGTCAAATTTAGTTGCATTTACTTTGGAGAGTCTCTCCTATTCCACATAGTTACACCCTCTCCTCACCCAACTGCAAAACAAAATACCATTCAGCAACAGAGCCTGATTTGGAGATGGAGCTGATTCCAATATAAACATTTTTCAGTGAGGCGTTCTTCAGAAAAGTGCACACTCATATTTTCCATATACAGTGGGAAAGACAAAGCCTTCGCTTAAAAGGCATTCTTTCCCACAAAGGCAAAAACACTATTGCGGTCTGCAAGCTTTTGAGAATATAAATAACTTCTGGCAGAGCCGTAATCATAAAGCATGTCATATGGTACAGTACCCTTCCATTCTCCTCAAACCTACCAGGTTTGGTGCTGCTGATAACCTCTTACCTCTTATTTTACTGGGGTAGAGGAAGAAGGAATGTTTCAGCAGCACTTACAGTATTTTACATGAAAGTGCTATCACAGCTTTTATATGGGGCTCCGCTTTATATTACTACGAATAAGATTATGCTAGAAAAAGTGCAATCCAAATTTTTAAGAATTATATTACAAACTACACCAGGCATCTCTAATGCAGCTATTTGCTTAGATACGGGTTTAGTTACAGTGGAGACAAGAATATGGATTGCGGCAATATCTATATGGTTGAAACTGCTCTTTCTTAGGAATGGGCTTGTGCATTTAATGTTAGTGGATTCCTTTACTTCTCCATGGAAGAAGGCTGTGGAGCAGAGATTGAGACATTATGGTTTATCACACCAATTTCTGCTATCCATGAATTATATTCAAGCAAAGTCAGTTGTTAAACAACGGATTTTAGATGGAGAGAAGCAAAACGACATAACCAGGATTAGGAATCCAATTTATGACACAAGTATGTTAAAGACGGTAAAGATGATGTCATATCTTAAGCAACTGAGTAATCCTGAAGATAGAAGAATTTTTACCCTAATAAGACTTAATGTTTTTCCCTCTGCTGTACTTGAGTGCAGATATAGGAAACTTCCTCTAGAAGATTGTGTTTGCCCTTGTGGGGATGGGAGCATTGAGACATTAGACCATATCCTTCTCGATTGCAAATTGTATAGAAATATTAGAGAAGGCCTGATGAAGGAAATCTTGGAACGATTTAGAGGGAGAGATAGAAATATTCTTCTATCACTCATCCTTGCCGACAAGGATCATAAAATGACTTTTAAGGTTGCTAAATTTGGAAGAGCGATATATAATATTAAGAAAGCTGCTGGGAATAACACTTAAGGGCTGGAATTTTGATACATTTATAAATATATATATTTAAACCTATTATGATAAGCAGAGAAGAGTTAAATTTTAAGGAATTTTAAGATAAAGTAATAATATATATGTTTTAGTAGCAAATAATTAGTGAGGTGAGTAAGATATGATGGGAATGTGATAATATGGTGTACATGGATATTATGGCTGTATTTTTGGATTGCCCACCTAAGGAATGGAATTTTCAGGTTATTTTATGTAACTGTATATTTTATTGTATGCACTATGTAACAGCAGAAGGTACATCAGATTGTATATAGGAATTTATGGAAGGATTGGTCTTTGACCGCATAAAATGAATGCACCCACAGACAACCAGGGGCAACCATTGCTACTGAAGGGTGAGCAGCGCAGCAAAATAGACTTACGTAGCCTGGCTGACATGCTGCAAAACCGAGTGCAATGATTGGCTCCCAGCCGTAAAGGTGGGAGGAGCCAGGGTAGCCTCAGAGGCATACTCTCCCAGTCCAGCCCTTCCAGTGAGACCCAACAAGACGTGGTGGTGTTTAATGGTGTCTACAGCGTAAGGCCCGAGGAAGGAGACATTCTAGCTTCGCCTCTTCCTTCCTTCTAGTGCTTTTACTCTCCTTTTTAGTCTCCCTCTTTTTCACTTTCTCTGTTTTCCCTTTTCTGGTTGTGGCCGGTCTCCACGACTTGCTATGGGGCAGAAGCGGGCCAAGAACAAGGAGCCACCCATGAGGGGGTCGCTGCCGAGGGCAGAGCTCGAGCCCTCACTCAAGCAGGGTCAGGGCTCAGACCGGCCAAGGGACGTTGAGGCGAGAGGCCCGGTGGTCCGAGCGGATCGGAGCAGCTGAGCAGTGACTCTTGGCCTTGGGCTTGTCCCCTTTTGGCAGGGGCAGGCCGGCGGGTCCACCGGAGCAGTCCTCCCCGGCTGGGGAGTCTCTCCCCGCTGCCTCCGAACGGGCCGGACCGGGCTCCCCCAGGCCCGGTCTCACCGGTGATTTGGGCCCCGATCCCGCATTGGTCCGGAACCTGGCGGACACTCTGCTGCACCTTTCCCAGGCCCTCGGCGGAGCGGCCGGCGAAACTGGGATCGCCTTAGGCGTGGGCGAGTTGGAGCCCCAGTGGCCGGCCCGGCTGCCGGCACGGCTGTGAGCTGATCATCGCAAGTGGAAGTGATTGGAGGAGATTCAACTTTCGCCCTGCCCGGTCAGCGGCGTCCCACATCAGTGGATGCATCCGTCGACCCACCTGAGCGTGAGGGCAGGAGGGAGGGAAGCGGAGTGCATTCAGTTCCCGGTCTTCCAGGCGGTCTCCCAGCTCTTCATGCGTCGGGTAGGGTCTACCCGAGGGATGGCGGCTGGCGCGAGCTAGCCGAGGGGAATTCTGGTTCCAGGGGGAAAAGGTGCCCGCTCTCCCACTTTGGATATAAAGCGCCAGGCGCTTAGAGGGTGGGGAGAGCGCCATCTCCCGGCCTGGCCCAGGGCGACCGCGGCAACCCTTGAGTTCCCATCTCCCCAGGGAAGCTCCGGGAGCGGGCGTTAGATGGGTACCTACGTTGATATCTTTAAAAGTTCCCTCTGGCCGGGGAAGGGGAACATGGCAGCCGGGAGGGAAGGCTGACAAAAAGCACACAGGGACAGCTGACATAGCGCAATTTCAACAACTGGCTGCTGGGTTTCACGGAATTTCTGGCCCTCATCCGGGCTGCCCCACCCCCTCCGGGCCTGGCGCGAAGCGGCCCACATGGCTAGCGTGCTGCGGGCCCGGGCTCTGGCCCGGCGAGCCTTGTGACCATAGCTCTACGATGAGACCATTAGCAAGAATGCCACCTCCCACAAGAAACGTTTCCGCTGGGATCTAATTCCGCGACCAAACCTGGATGAGTGGTGGATCAGTCTACCATATGAAAGGGGCCGCGGAGCCATCTGTCCCAGAAAAACCCAGCAGAGCTTACCCGGGGTGGGCGGGGGCAAAAGGGCTTTGTTGGGAATTCAACAGAGGCGCTTGCCAGCGGCCCAAGTGCAAATTTGAGCACATCTGCTCCAACTGCTCTGACAGCCACAGCCGGATGGGCTGCCCCAAGCCGGCTGGTCGGTCTCCCTTTTGAAAGGCCCGGTCCCCCGGCGCCGTGCCCTCCCTAAAAGAAGCCGGTGGCCAGGGCAGCGCTCCCGCCCCCTCCAAACACTGAACTTCACGCCCAGCTGCAGTCCTTGGCTCCCACACCCGTCCAGTTGAAGGTGCTGCTGGAGTGGCTACAGCTTTATCCTGACAGGTGCTTTCTTGCGCGCATGCACAGGCGATGGCTTCTCCTCGGGTTTCAGGATTCCCTATACAAGGCCCCCGGAGGGAACCCTATCGAGCAAACAATTTGCAGAAGTCAGTTAGGTGATCTCCCTGGCATGGTGGCTGACAAACTTGACAAAGAAATCAGGGCCGGTCACATTGCTGGCCCTTACAACCTCCCGCCTCTCTCCCAGCCTCAGGGTCTCCCCATTTGGCGTGGTGCCTAAGAAGACCCCGAGGGAGTTTAGAAGCTTGAGTCCAACACCTCTCTCCACCCCGAGGCCGATTCCAGTGAACCATTTTCACACTTGAGCCCGAGGTCTGCTTTCAGTCAGGTATGCCACCCTGGGCGAGGCCATCGTTTCCATCAGGCAAGGCAGGCCCAGCAGGTGCCCACCAAGCAAAATGTGACATCCCAGTAGTCCGCCTTCCGACTTCTGCCCATTTCCCCCCTGGGTTTCGAGCTGCTGGGCATCCATTTCCAAGGCAACTGAATGCGTGGACAAGGCCATGCCCATGGGCTGTTCCTTTGCCTGTGCTGCTTTCGAGACCTTCAGCACTTTCCTCGAATGGGCTTTCAGGCAGAGGGTGCCCTCCGGGCTGGTGACCCATTATTTAGACGATTTCCTGTTCATTGGCAGGCAGGGCACCAGGGGAGTGCAGGTGTGCCTTGCAGACTTTCCAGGCCCTGGCAGCTGGGCTAGGGGTCCCCACTTGGCTCCCGGCAAGGCGGGAGGGCCTTCCGCGGCCCTCAGTTATCTGGGCATCCACCTGGACATGGTCCTGGGCACGTCATCCCCTTCCCCTGCAGAAGACAAGATCTTGGCCCTTACCACCCCTGCTCCAGTCCGTGCTCCTCCTACGGAAATGCAGGAAGTACGCATGTGGGTGCAATGTCCTTACTGGGGCACCTGTAATTTTGCCACCTGCAGGGTGGTGGCAGCCAGGCAGAGCGTTTTGCTCTCAGCTAGTGAGGTCCTTGTCTGGTTTGCAGATCTCCTGATCACCACATCCAGGGTCTCTGGGGGCCTGAAAGAGGACCTACAGGTCTGGTTGTCCTTCATCCGAGGCTTCAGCGGCATTTCCCTGTGGCAGACACCTCTGGAACCTGGCCTGGAGCTGCAGGGTGCACTCCTGGCGCCTCCGAGGGGCTTTTTTTTTGGCTTCCCGGTGTGTACCACCAGGGTCAGTGGGCTGGGGTCTCCTGGCCTTCGGACTGGCACTCACTGGAGGCATCACCAGGGATCCTCCACCTTTCTGGAGCTGTTTCCCATTTTGGTGGCCCGGTACATATCTGTGCACGACCTCTGGCAAAATAGAAGGGTACTTTTCTGGGGTGTGACAACCAGGCTGTGGTGCTTGTGTGGTGAACAGGCGGTCGAGCAAGTCTGACACGTGTTATCGCGTCTGGTTCGCAACTTGGTTCTCACATGTCTCACTTATAACATTTCTTTCCAAAGCTGCTTTTGTTCCAGGTTTTGCAAAATAGAGATTGCTGATGCCTTGTCTGCCAGCCAGCGGGTGGATCGTTTTCGCCGGCCTGGCCCCCGGAGCGAGGCAGTTCCAGGCGACAGTGCCGGCGTCCCTCTCTGGAGACCTTGGCAGCGAGACATCATCACGGGTGTGTTTTGAGCTTCGTTGGCACCGGCCCGCCGCGCGGAGCCAGTGCGAACCCGAGCCGTGCGCGTGCTTCGGGCCTACGCGAAAGCGTCCAAGGGAAGCCCTGTCGCAATGGCGTGGTGGACACGGGCCTCCTGCCAGTGTCTGGGGTACAACTCCATGGGCGGGGATGCACCCGCGCGCTCCATGGGGGAGTGCATCTGGCCCGGTATCGCCTTTCATTGCAGGATCTCGGGCTTCCCTGATGTCACCAAGTCGTTAAGTGGTTCGCCGGCTGGTGGCGGGATGGCATGAGTGGAGCCCAGACAGAGGGACCTTAGGCGCCCAGTCACCAGGGAGGTGTTAAGGGCGGTCACCCGGGGGGGAGCTGCGGCGGGTGTCGCGGCGTCACCGTTATGAGCGCTTGCTTTTCTCAGCCGCTTTCCACCTGACCCACCACGGGGCCTTCAGGCCTGGGGAGCTAGTTGCCCAACCAGGGACCTACCGTCCAAGCGCCCGCGCTCCAGAGGGAGCACCTACGTCCTGTCCGGGGACATGGTGCATAAAGTGGCCTGACCCATTCCCAGACTGACCATTTGGGGAGGCCGAGCGCCTGGAAGTCACCATGCCAGTCTTGCCGGGCGACGCCACCTGCCCCCTCACATCCCTCATTGCCTGGCTCCGGCGCTTAGGCCAGCGGGTGGGCGGCATGCTCCCTAGTGCATGAGGTGGTTCCCCCCTCACCAGGTTCCAGATGCTGGCAGTGTTCCGAGCGTGCCTGGCCCAGGCTGGGCTGCCAGCCACAGAGTTCAGCCTGCATTCCCTTCCAGGGCGGGGGCCGCCACGTCCGCAGCTCAGGAGAACTGACCCAGGGGAGGGACATGGGCAGGTGGAAGTGCGAGGGGCTTTGAGCGACCACATTAGCCCACATCTGACTTGTTGATTCCCTTCACGGTGTGCCTCCAGGGACGCCGCGGAGCTGTCTATGCGACAGGAATTGTGGGTTGTGGGAGCGGCCACGTCAACAGAGCCGGGGACTACGCTGGAACTTCTGACTGAGGCCTGGCATCTCCGGACTTCGCTGAGCGCGCGTAAGAATTTCCTGGATGGGGCAGGGGCACATGCTTTGGCATGAGCTGGAACCCAAGCTCATCGAGTACATTTTCCAGCTGGCCACACCCGGACCTGCACCTAAGTTTATCCACCCGCAAGGGGAGGAGGATCTCCCTGCCAAGTCGGGCTTTTGTCTACGTTGTGCGGTGGCCACCTGCGCTCAGGAGCTTTGCCAGGCATCGGCCTGGCGCGGCTGCTGGTCTGGTCCGAGTTGCTGCAGCGGGTCCACTGGAAGCGGAGGCCGGTGGACCTGACGATGGACAGACCTGCAGAAAAGTCAATGAAGGCGGCCGCCAGGTGTGAGGTGCTCTCCCTCGGGGGCGCGGTGGCGAAACCACTCTGAGATCACAGAAGACCTTTTCCAGCGGGATGGCGTCCACGCCTGTCCCAGCGGGGCATGGACTTATAGCTCCGGTCGGTTCAGCGCACTCTCCCTCCGCTGGTTGGTAGAGACAGGCTCAGGCTTGAGGGAGCTTAGGCGGTGAGCACAGGGGAGAGCAGCTTCGTGGCGAGGTTTGCAGCGATTAGCCGCACATCTGGGGAGAGAGCGAGCCTTCCGGCTGGGGCTCCCCAGGCTTGTGCCCCTGTTAAGGGGCGGGGGGGTGGTGAACCCAGCAGGCTGGCAGGCCGGCAGGCGAGGGCTGCTACCCGACACCCCTAGGGAGTAGAGGTTGGGTGGCGGGCCCATGGGCGGCCGTTGGCTCAGCCGATTGCCCGACACCCCAGCAAGCACGGGAGGAGGACGGGCACAATGGGGCGACTAGCAAGAACCTTAGCCGGTGCCGATCTCCCTCAGCATGGTGAGAGGAAAGGTGGAAACAAACAGGAGTGTTATCTCAGACTTCCCTTCCACATGGTAGTCCCATGTTATTGGGATGTGATGTGCGACCCGTTTGCCGCCCAGCTCTCTTGTATATAGTTATGCTGTTATGTTTTTTAAGATATTTAATAAACGGAACATGACCCATTCCTTTCAATACTATGCGTTGTGAATTGTGATTATTGAGCAAAGTAAGTCTCACCATCTGCAGCAATAAAATTCATTCATTTACCTCTTATTGATTTTTATACAAAAAAAATAAGATTAAAAGATTTTATGCAAAAAAGATTATGTACATACTTGTATTTTATCTCTTAAGATGTACTAATAAATGTGTACTTAGAGGATATTTCAGAGGTTACACTACATACAAAATGACAATTGGGCAGTTTGTATTTAATTAAACATCCCATTCCTTAAATATCAAAACGTTTTAATGTGAAATAACAGAACTGCATTTAAAAAGTCAGACATTTGCAATCAATAGTAGTATAAGAATAAATAGTAGTATAAGTACAGAAGCTCTGTGACTTGGCTGATTTCAAAGTAATATGTGGAATTTGGGTCTTCATAGCATTCTTGTCTTATCTACCATTCAGGGCTTCCAAGTTCCTCTTTGCCACCAACAATATTCAGCTCTGTATGTGTCTAGTTCCTGTGTTACATTTTCTTCCTTCTCCTGAATCCTTGGTGTATAATATATATTTTGTAAGCATTAAAATGAATTTACCTTCAGCTAGACTTTCACAGAGAAAAGAAAGTGCTTGTCTGTTTAGAAAATATCCTACCTGGGCCTTTGTTGGGGATCCACTGACCCTGATGTTGGCATCCCTGAGGCAGCAGTGGTTGTTAGGAGCTACTTGCTCACTTGAGACAGCCACACTCTCAGATTAGGAGCCAGCCATAGCTTGCTTGACACACTGGGAGAAAGGTGGCAAAGCTAAGTGAGTGGGAAAGCTTGCCCATCAGCTGGGTGAAAAGACCATTAGGGTGTTGTGTGGTTTCCAGGCTGTATGGCTGTGTTCTAGTAGCATTTTATCCTGACATTTCGCCTGCATCTGTGGCTGGCATCTTCAGAGGATCTGATGGAAGTAAAGCAAGTGGAGTATATATACTACTAGAAAATGCTACTAGAACACAGCCATACAGTCTGGAAACCACACAACACCCCAGTGATTCTGGCCGTGAAAGCCTTTGATATATTAAAAAGACCATTAGTTTGGCTATTAGAAGCAGAAACACTTGCCTGGGGATCACATAGGTTTGGTGTCCAAGGTGATGGGGGAGGTAGGCCAAGACCCAGATGAACAAGGAAGAGGGACGTGATTTGTATGTCCCATGAGGGTTATCTGAAGCTAAGGCAGTAGTCCCTATCAGCTCCTGGGACCCAAGCACCAAGAGAAGAACCTTAGATGAGGCCAGAAGATAGAGTTGCAAACCTCCAGGTGGTGGCTGGAGATCTAGTATTAAAAGGCAACAGAGACAAATTCTCCTGGAGAAAATGGCCACTTTGGAAGATGGACACTATGACATTATCCCCCACTGAGGTTCCTTGCCTCCCCAAACCCCATCTTCAGTGGTGAGATTCAGCAGGTTTGCACCACTTTGGCAGAACCAGTTGTAAAAATTGTGCTTGTAAACAACCAGTTGTTAAATTATTTGAATCCCACCACAGGAACCAGTTGTTAAATTATTTTAATTCCACACTGCCCATCTTCCTCAGGCTCCTCCTCCCCAAATCCATAGATATTTCCCAACATGGAGCTGGGAACCCTACCAGATGAGCTAGCAGGGTATGGAGGAAGAGGAAGATCAGGATGAGAAAACCCTCCTTTCTGAAAACTGAATTCTTTGGGAAAAACTGGACGAGAAGTCTATGGAACCACCATCCCATGGGCACAGTTCTATCTAGTACAGTCTCGTGTTCTTGATTGGCTAAGATCAGTCATATTACTAGTGATTTCCCAGGTGGGGTAGGAGTGGAGTGGCTTTAGAAATTGGTATGGGCCCACGCTGGCATGTTAGCTCACCATGCTGTTGTAAGTGGCACTGACGCCTGTGGGGAGGGTAAACAGGGAGGCAGGCCCAACCCAGGAAGGCCTGCCATTGAAAGAGCTGTACCAGCTCTTATTGATCCTGAAGATTGCAGTTAGCTGCTCTGAGACTGCTGTGGCAGGGTAGAGCAGGTTAGAAGTCGAATTGATAAACAAACAAATAAATAAGGTATCTTTGATTGATCATCATGTCTATGATAAATTTTACATGCTGTGTATTTACTATAATAAAATAATCATCCTCTTTTGGCTGAGATCATGCTATGAGATAGAAAGAAGTCCTAAACAGTGTGGGAACTGGCACCAAGTCAGAAGCAGATGGCTGGGGGGGGGGGGGCAATGGCGGAGTAAAAAATATGACCAGTATTTGTACTGAGGTAGCATTTAGTCCTCACCTTGCTTCATTGCAGAGCCATACCAGAGTGCATTAAGAGTTCTAAACTGGATGGCAAATACTTTGCAGGCTCTCACATACTTCTGCCTGGGAACATGTAACGACCCAAAGGACCCCCAGAATATTATTTATATATATTTCTGCTTTAAAATCATATTGGCAAAAGCCAGTTGCCAAAAGCACTCCTATGGGTGTAGGTAGCAGCATGTCAAAAGGTCAAAACTACTTTAACAAAAGCTAAGATAATGAGTTACTCCAGCATAACTTGGAGGCCTCATTTGAGTCACTAGAATGCTTGATTACCACACCTTGCTATAGAAACTGTTAAAGCCAACTTGCTATCAGATACTGTCATTTCCCTATCTCTTCACAGGGAACCCAGGTCAGCAACAAATAAGTTACTTCTCTGCATTTCCTTCCCTTTGGCCAGTGAGCTCTCCTAAAACCACTTATCCCATCCTGAATCAATCAGCCTCATTTCAAATCTGAATGCACTGAAGGCAGAGACTGTAAGAGATACTATGCATAAAGACATTAAGAGCATATGGCCCCCATTGTCCACACTTGAGGTTTAGCAGAGTAGATGAGATGACTAATGACCTCAGCACCCCAAAGGTCCAGCGTAGGAAATTCCAGAGGATTTAGGAAAATAAAACTTTAAAACTCACTTATTCCCAGCCCTTCCTGGGCAAGGGGTATAAAAGTTCAGTTCACCTAACACATGTGCTCAATTCTGGCCTGTGCCTCTCTTGGACTGGTTGGGTTGAGACACGATATCGTCCTTCGCCTGGATTCAGATGCTGGTCATTTGAAATCCTTGCCTTCTACAAGATCTTCTTCAGCTGAATTTAGGTAACGTATTACCCTGAAAATCCCCCTCCATTTCTATCATCCAATCCCCCTCCATTTCTATCATCCTTTCAAACCTGTTTATATCCTAGGAAACTTGAATGTATGTGCCTTTGTGTCTTACTGAGTGTGTGTATTTTTAAACAAATTTATATAAAACATTTAAATTCAATTTGGACTCTTGCTTCTCTGTGGAATATTCATTGCCAGAATTCCTTCCCCGTATCATAAAGTCTAAAAGATCTCCTCTTGGCCCCTCTCCTGATCTGCCAATGTGAGTTCATTCCCCCTTGCTACTTTTAAAAACTATATGTGTGCTGTTACACTTTTTAGCAGCTGGTGGAGAATCCTATCCCAAATCCCCTTCCCCTGTTAAGGCCATAACAAACACATTTTTCAGATTCTAATAGATGCCATCTTGATGTCACATAGTTTTGCTACCTAATATCATTTGCTTTTTGAGTTTAACTGATTTAAGGCTTATGAATTAGTAGATGATTTTCATCAAAACTTTGACAAGTATTATAAGTTACATTAGCAAACATCTGCAGTGTAACTTCATCTCCACACAAAGCAATTTCCCAGAAGGAGAAAAATAACATCAACAAATTCAATGTGAAATACTTTACTGGGTTTTAAATACAGCCATTAAGACACCAAACAACTCTGGCTGTGACCGTATAACATTCCAGAGCCAATTCCTCCATTCTGTAACTCCCTAGAATCTAAACCTAGAACCATGAGTCACTAGGATAATTATGAGAAAATCATGGGATTCCCACTATAATTTTCCTCAGGTCATGTTTATTTAGGGAAAGAAGCAGTTGCTCGGGAGAATCAGCAGGATGTCTAGGACATTTAACTCTTCCATCACTTATTTTGGTAAATGTTCTCTGGTTGTTTTAAAAGTATTTTCCCAGTTATTTTACAAAGCTAGAAGTGAAAATTGTAATTACTGGAGTAGTTAAGGAACTCTCTCTCCAGTGTGCTGATTCTCCCTGATAAATGCTTCTACTCATGTATTTTCCATTATCCCAGCAAATGTGAGAAAAGTCTACTGAAATAAAGTCTATTTTTCCCTTAGTATTTGGGATTCCATTAAAAGTAACACGTATTCCAAAAGTTACCATGACATACGGTTCTGTTTGTCCTATCTTCATGTTTCACCCCAGTTTTCCAGGTCTGCATTTTATTGCATGCATCTCTGGAGAACATAAGAACATAAGAACATAAGAACAAGCCAGCTGGATCAGACCAGAGTCCATCTAGTCCAGCTCTCTGCTACTCGCAGTGGCCCACCAGGTGCCTTTGGGAGTTCACATGTAGGATGTGAAAGCAATGGCCTTCTGCGGCTGTTGCTCCCGAGCACCTGGACTGTTAAGGCATTTGCAATCTCAGATCAAAGAGGATCAAGATTGGTAGCCATAAATTGACTTCTCCTCCATAAATCTGTCCAAGCCCCTTTTAAAGCTATCCAGGTTAGTGGCCATCACCACCTCCTGTGGCAGCATATTCCAAACACCAATCACACATTGCGTGAAGAAGTGTTTCCTTTTATTAGTTCTAATTCTTCCCCCCAGCATTTTCAATGAATGCCCCCTGGTTCTAGTATTGTGAGAAAGAGAGAAAAATTTCTCTCTGTCAACATTTTCTACCCCATGCATAATTTTGTAGACTTCCAATCCCATGTCCCCCCTCAGGCGTCTCACTCTCCAAACTAAAGAGTCCCAAGCGCTACATGCTTTCCTCATGGGAAGGTGCTCCAGTCCCTCAATAATCATCCTCGTTGCCCTTCTCTGCACTTTTTCTATCTCTTCAATATCCTTTTTTTGAGATGTGGTGGTAGGGCAGAACACGATTACTCCAGGTGTGGTCGCTGCAGTAACTTTATATAAGAACATGACAATCTTTGCAGTTTTATTATCAATTCCTTTCCTGAGTTATCCCCAGCATAGAGTTTGCCTTTTTCACAGCTGCCATACATTGAGTTGACATTCCCATGGAACTATCAATTAAGACGCCCAAATCCCTTTCCTGGTCTGTGACTGATAGCACTGACCCCTGTAGCGTGTATGTGAAATTGAGAGGTGGTCAATTGGAGTGAAATTGGAGGTGGTCAATGAAGACAACAGCAGCCACAATAGAAGGGCTGTGGTGTGAGCATGTAGGGAGCGTGTCCTTGCTTTCTCTTGTGCAAGCTCAGGCCCACATCATTTGAACAACCCTGTTTCTTTTAAAAATGTGAGGAACCATTACTATTGGAAAATAAGCAAACATAAAACATCAATTAATGTAAATAAATATGCTTCTCCACCTGTCTCTTCGAGGGTTGTCAGGTCTGGGTTGGGAAATGTCTGGAGATATGCGGGGGGGACAGTCTCAGGAGGGCAGGGTTAGGGGAAGGGAGAGACCTCAGTAGTATGTAAGGCCATAGAGTCCACCCTCTAAAGCAGCCGTTTTTCTCCAAGGAAACTGATCTCTGCAAGTAGAGATCACTTGTAATCTGGGAGACCCCCCAGGACCCACCTGGAGGTTGGCAACCCTCTGTCTCCTCTAAGGTGTTTTTTCTTATCTTGAACAGACTCATACTTTTAAAAAATAGAATGACATGTCATAGCTAAAAAAAATAACACATTGCTTTAAGAATTTCATACAAGTTATGTTTCCAACATGTTGCTTATGTCCAAAGGATTTGCCAGGAAAACTGCAGGCATTGATTAAACACCACAACTGCTTGTTTATGTTTCCAGTATGCATTCCCTCACTATATAATGTTTCGCTGTCCTGGTGGCAGCCTACCTCGGAACATTCTGTGAACTGATTGTGCGGTTCTCATGAAACCACTCTCTATAAATCCTGTTGCTGAGCATGACTAATACTCTGTGTCTGCTTGGAAGAGTAAGAGGCCCAAGTCAATATTTGGACTATGAAATAAATCAATGAGGATATTATAGGAAAGTTCACTGATTTCTGTATATAAAATAAATGCCATCAAATGGCCACTTTATAAACTTCATACACAGGGAAATGTATTTTTAAAATATTGAATAACTTAACCATGTCCCTGTAAAGAGGAAATGGGTCTGGCCAACTGGGGAAGCGACACCAAAAAATGTGCTCCACTCTTTAGGGACCAGCCATTCCCTCCCTGTGCGTGGGTCCCCTTTCCTTCTTTGCCAAATAGTTCAGAAAATAGCAGTGTTTGCTTTCTGTGGCCAGAAGGCTGTGGCCCATGCAGAAATACACATGTACTTCCCGCCATTGTGCAGCAGATGACAGGCATGAGATTGGTCACAATGGAAGGTGTTTGGGTGGCTGCAACATTATGCTTCACACACTGATCCCTCTTATTATTTCATTGCTGCTTAGCAGCGAAAGTGGTGGGTTCTGCCATCATATTTGCTGCTTGATAGAAAGAAAGACTTGCATTTTATTTAGGATCTTTGAAGTACCCAACTGGGAATATGGCCAACTACTCAACAGGCATGCCCTTAGCTTACAAATACTTTAACAGGACAAACTTCATTAGTGAATGAGTATATATTTTTGTGGCATCAGATGGGAAGAACCTTTTCTAAGCCACACAGAGAAAAGGTTTAATCATTAATTTGAAATAACAGGCTATGACCTCACCCCAGCCATTTGAATTCTCATAGATTTCAACAGGAGAATTAAACATTTGCTTAAGTATTTCCTTTTAAAACCAATGGGACCTAAGTTTTCAGGTGGAATTGCTCATTGTGTTTCTGTGTTTCTGTGAAATTAAGGACTTGTCTGCAGTACAAGGTTGCTTTGGCTCTGTATCAATGCAAGTTTGATTTAGATTTTAGATAGCCTATCATGATGAAAATATTTCTGAATCTGTGCCACTAGAACAGTGCAAATGTGGTTCAAGTTGAAATACTTAAAAGAATACTTGAAGTTCCTTATCAAATATAATACCTCTTTCAGTTTTGGATGAATTGGGGCTGTAATTTTAGGTTAGCCTAGGTTCCTTCTGATTGCGTGGTGGGTTTTTTTGGGATCACCCTGAGTAGAATAACATTACACTACAGCATAGATTTGTGTAAATGAGATGGTTCATTAAGGTGATCATTGGTCGAATCCCCACTACTGTCTTAGCCAGGTTTCAGAACACAAACTAACCAGGTTTGAGGGATGAGCTCCCCATTGCTTGCGTGGCAGATTCCGTTTCTGGCACTCGTTCTCCTCGTTAATTCGCGTTCTGGCAGGACCTGGTTGCAAGTGGCATAAACCCCCATTAACACGGTTTAGAGCTGATCCGAGGGGAGGGATGAGGATTGAAACTGTGACTCGTTTCCCGCCCTGGAGTGTGATGCGGAATTCGGGCAACCAATCAGTGCTGCAATGCGCGCACAGCCTTTCCTTGCTTTCATTTCCGCTTTTGCGATCGGCCAGCAGAAGGGGACGCAAACGTTAAACAGTCAAACGTGTAATTTTGAATCGTTAATGGTTTATACATGTAATGCTTAACTGTTTGCACAGTT
The DNA here is from genome assembly GCF_021028975.2 of Sphaerodactylus townsendi. NCBI lineage: Eukaryota > Metazoa > Chordata > Lepidosauria > Squamata > Sphaerodactylidae > Sphaerodactylus > Sphaerodactylus townsendi. The sequence continues at coordinate 120,690,227 of NC_059425.1, read as the reverse complement.
AAACAGTTAAACGTGAAACTTTTACATGCTGGTTTTTTTATCACGCCCCTACAATGTACATTTCTGCAGTGGGAAAAGGTCCCGCCCCATCAAGGCACGCCAGCCAATCAGGGGAGACCGGCAAAGCGAGCTCGCCTGGTAGTGGGGATTGCTAAGAGTTCTGCAAACAGATGTGTCTGCTGTGTGCTTGCTGCAGTGGGAAGGGAGAAACTCTGATGAAGAGGACACAGTCTCACAATGAACAGGTTTGGATCTGCGTGCAAATTTCAAGTGGGGATTCGACCATTGTAAAAACTGCCCATTTGATCTAGATTCCCTGAAAGCACCCAAGGAACAGAACAGATTAATCTCTTAAATCAGATATTTGTGTCAACAAGCAACAGTTATAAACCTATTTTCCATATCTGAGTCCATCACATTTATGAAAACACAATTTCTACCTTGAGGCTGCTCTCCTACTGATGGTAGAAAACGCTATCAAGTCACATATGACTTATTATGACCCTGTAGGGTGTCTAAGTCAATGGATGTTCAGAGATGGTTTGCCATTGCTTACTTCTGTGCCACAACCAGACTTCCTTGCTGGTCTCCCATCCAAATACTAACAAGGGCTGACCCAGCTTCTGAGATCTGACAAGATCAGGCTAGCCTAACCACATGAATATGACAGAGTGGTAAAATATTTGTACAATATCTAAGCTGGGGTTGCCAGGCCCGACCTAGAAACCAGTGTGGGAGATCAGCTAGAGCAGTGGTGGCGAACATACTCCAGATGTTATGGACTACAATTCCCATCAGCCCCTGCCAGCATGGCCAATTGAGGGATATAGAGGGTAGATGTCAGTGATTGCATGACATAACTCCAGGAAAACCCATGTGACATCACACATCTCTAGGTGACATCTTTAGGAATGATCAGAAACCCTATGGTTTTTAAATTCAGAATGTTCTTTTGGTGTTCACCAGAAGTGACATCAATCTTATATACAAATCATCAAAAACTCTAGGTTTTACTGTAGAGTCTCAGATGATTCCTAGGGAAGCATGACATAATGTCCACATTTTCCTGGAAGTGACATCATGCCATTGCTGATAGCATTAAAAAAAAAATCTTTTTCCTGATGGTTGCTGCATTGCTGACAGGCAAATCCTTCTAAGAGCAGGAAATGTTCTGAGCTGGAAACATTCAGCTTCAAACCAAGGTGGTTTTGTGGTCAGAAACAATTTTAAGATTGATGTATATTTATTGTCAAATGTATTAGCATTAATGGGAGTTTGCTGTGCTGAAAACATTCTCATTTTCCAGTTTTATTGCCAAGGTCAAATTTTCTTTCTTTCCCATGACCTTCATTGTCTCTGTTTGCCTCCTACTCTGCATCACATATTCAGGAGATGCTACTTTTCTTTCCCCTTAGAGTTATTTTCTCTCTAAATTATCATTTTTTTTAAAAAAAAGTATAGTTCAGTTCAATCTAAACTAATCAAGTTGTTAAGAAGACAGTTCTCAACAGAAAGCCTGAAGTAATTCCCTGGTTTTCGGTATGACTATATGTAATGTTATTATTTTTTGCAAAAACTGGAAATATATTCTGGGTTTCCCTTCAAGTGTTCCCTCAGAAAGCAGAAATTTCTTTAGGGTTACCATCATTACGCTGCACCTTGTAATTTCATGCAGATTTAATGCAGGAAATCTAGGCCTAGATTCTGCTCACTTACACACATGAAGGTCTCGCTGAAACCAGCACATTGTGTTCGCAAGCCATGGAGATACTCCAATAAATGACACCCACTTTGTCTGGTTAAAAATAGAGCCTGATACAGAACTAGGGTCACAGCCTCCAAGTAGTGGCTGGAGAACTCTTGCTATTACAACTGATCTCCAGGTGACAGAGATCAGTTCATCTGTAGAAAATGGCCACTTTGGAAAATTTAATCTATGGCATTATACCGCACAGAAGTCTCCCCCTTCCCAAACCCCATCTTTAGGATTCTCCACTACAGGTTGGGGAATACCTGAAAATTTTGGGGGTGGAGCCTGAGGAGGACAGAATTTGGGGAGGGGAGGGATATCAATTGAGTCTAATACCAAAAAGTCCATTTTCTCCAGATGAACTGATCCCTGTCTCCTGGAGATCAGTTGTAATAGTGGGAGATCTCCAGCTACCACCTGGAAATTAGCAACCATACCCATCCTTAGGCTCCTCCCCCAAGTTCTTCACATAAATATTCAACCCAAAGCTGCCAACCTTATATAAGGCCCTGAATGAACTGGACTATACACATAAAGCTCCTGGATATCTGAGGTTTATAATTCATACTGATACTTAACTGCACTTAACTTCCCCTTGCATGTACAAGGTACACCACTTTCCACAGAAGTAAAATGGGAATCCTGCTGTGCTTGTCAGTGTGTTTGTGCTTCCAAACAATTGCTAGATGATATAAAGATGTGGGAAGGTTTATACATTTGTGATCTGAGAAGATAATCCAGAAATATCTTGTCATATACCCACAAATTTCCTTTAAATGTGTAAACTCATAGCATATTATAATATTATATAGGAGAGAGTGACTTGTAAATGAGATGGCCTCTGGCAGGTATAGCTAAATGATAGGATCCTGGGCCACAAGCTCACGCTAATATGGATGAGTTCCTAACTGAATGCATAATCACAGTAAAAAGTGCAGAAACCCACCAAAAACTTTGTACTCCTGGAAAAAGACAGCAAGCCCAAATTGAAAACACAAGACCCTCTTTCAAAATCTCATTAGAAATATAAAGGCATGAAAATCTTTGTTAAAGAATGATAGAGAGTTTTGAAAGAATGAACTGATAAATGAACCCAGTTGAAATTGTGCTCTGTGGATGGGCCTCTTTTGTTGTTCTTGCAAGAAATCCAAGCAAGCTAACATGATTTTGTAACACTGCTGCCTATTCAAAGGAAGCAGAGAGATATGTATGTTTTGGAAAGAACTGAAACGTATTTTCTAGTCTTACTTGAAATGCCTTAAAATCCTCAAAATTCCACATTCACACTTCAGAACATTCAGAAGATTACATTAACTTTAACCATATGGAGACATTAAAAAAACAGAGTGGGGGAGAAGAAGCATACACAAAGGAGAAAGGTCAACAGACAGAAGAGTTACTGTACCTTTGCAGAAGGCAACCAACTTCCAATAGCTACAGTCTCTTGCTGCCCTCTGATAAGTGTGTCTTCTTGGCTACCGACCGCTGAGCTACCTTCAATGTCAAAATGAAAAATGTTGCCCTCTGTTGAGGCAGAGCTTAAGGAAAAATATTCCAGGAAGAAGAATATAGGAAAAACCAGGGGCCAGGGCAAGATCAAAGCCATCTCCTCCCCTTACATCCAACAGTGATCTTGCAGCTTCTTAGTACTTGTTTTTTTGCTTCTGCTTTAATCAGCCCCCCACTACTTTAGTGGCGCCTCAGTTATTGTAACTTTCAGCTTTCCAGTTTCCAGATGTGGCACTTCTAAGGCAGTTTTAAAGCAGATCCTTATTAAAGGAGTGCCTTTGCACTCTCTCTCCCGCTCCCTCCCTCTCTTGCTCTCTTTCTGAGCCTGTAGCTCCTCTTTCTCCCTAGAGGCTCCAGCTGAATAACATACAGATGGGCAGTGCTTAACCAGAGAGTGTCAAAATGCAGATTGTATTCCAGGAAAAGTACCATGAGCTGCACAGCCACCTTATCTTCACTCTGTCAGGATACAGTGTGCCTGTGTATTTAATTCAGAGCTCTGGCTTCCTTCAAGGCTTCCTTATCACCACTCCCTTTTCACCTTTCCACTTGAGACCCACACACTCAAACTTAGGTCATGTTCATATGAAAATCAGACTTTCCCACAACTGAAATCAGAGCAGTCTGAGACAGTCAGCCGTTGTAATGATATTTAGCAGTCCCATAAAATGCTGGATAAAACACGATTAGCAGTCTGTGATCCAGGAGAACAGTAGGAAGAAGGGATTCTCTGCACCCCACGAAATATATTTTCTTTTGAGCAAAAAAATCAAGTTCACAAAACTTTCTAGAGCCTGCTTTACAGAAATATGTGCAGTTTAACACATTTAATTACCCTGCCCAGTTTTTCTCATACCCACATCCCATCATCATGTCTGTCCATAAAAAAGAATATATTCAGCACAGTTTGGGAAAATGACTTCATTAAGCAAATGCATGAACTTTTATTTACAAAGAACATCTTGTTTTCTTGTTCAGGACAGAGATGCTTTGTGAGATCCTTGAAACAAGGCTCTCAGTGTATAGGAGGCCGCTCAGTATATTAATGGGAGAAGGCCCTGTATTTTTCTGACTAAAGTCTTTTGCAGATGGCATTGGCAAGGTAGAGTAATGTTTCAACGGCTTCTGAGAAATTTGCCATCTTTTTTTTGTTAAACACTGTAGTAACTACCTGAAAAAGCAAACTAGGAGGGGCAAAAAAGACCATGGAAAAGGTTTTCACATCCCAAGACCACTGACCCCTCCTGCCCACCCTCTGGCCACCTTGGCCCCTCCTACTAAGAAGAAAGGAGGAAGAGGCAGCCTGCCCGCCCAGCTGGATGGGCTCTGTGTCACCTTTGCATGAGGGCTCCCTACAGTGGCAAAGGCAAGCCACACAAGGGTTGGTTGGTTTCTACCTAGGACTGACAACCTCCAGGTGGTAGCCGGAGATCTCCCGCTTGAAAACAACCTGATTATAACCTCCAACTATTACAACCTGATCGGCTGGACAGCGAGGTCCTGAAGTTAGCCTCGTCTGTCAGAAGTCTGGGCATGACCTTGGACTCAGCTTTGTCACTTGAGGCTCAGGTCTCCAAGATCACCCAAGTGGTCTTTTACCATTCGCATCAGGCACAGCAACTGACTCTGTATTTCTTTTGTTCGGACTTGGCCACAGTAATCCATGCAATGGTCACCTCCAGACTGGATTATTGTAACTCGCTACACATTGGCCTTCCTTTGTCTGTGACCGAGAAATTAAAACTTGTCCAAAATGTGGCAGCCAGGATTCTTTCTGGAACATCAAGGAGAGACTGGATTACTCTGGTCTTATACCAACTTCACTGGCTGCCAATCGAGTACCGGATCATATTCAAAGTATTGGTGATAACCTTTTAGGCTGTGAGCGGTCTTGGACCTGCATACCTAAGGGACCACCTCTCTCCATATTGCCCCCTTAGATTCCTCCGCTCATTGAAGGGAAACTTACTGAAGATCCTTGACCTGAAGGAGGTCCAACTGGCTTCCACAAGGGCCAGGTCTTTCTCAGCCCTGCCCCCTATCTGGTGGAATAAGCTCCCTAGTGAGATCAGGCCTTGTGGGACTTGAATGAGTTCCGAAGGGCCTGCAAGACGGAGCTTTTTCACCAGGCATTCCCATTTAGCCAGCCAGCCTGAACATTACTGGGCCTTTCCCCACTTACCTTAAGCCCCGCGCTACTTGAGGAGAGTAGCGCGGGGTCCCCTGGCACTCCCCATGAGAGGGGCGGCGACAGCGCAGCTGCCCCGACACTGCTGCTGTTGCGCCCCCTCAGCCCTTGCCAGCATCCTCAGAAGTAGCTCTTGCAAAGGGCGCCTTTGATGACTCCCGCACAGAGCCCGGAGAGGTCGTGCAGGTAGAAGACGCCTCGGGCTCGAGGTTAAGGAATCCAGTGCTACTGAGAGCAGCACGCGGCATAGGGGGGATGGGGAGAGTGGGGAAACGCCCACTATCACTGGTCTCCCATGGGGGAGGGGGGATTGTCGCCATCTATGGTTGGGTTGTTCTTTTTAATTATGTTCTGTGGATTTTTACTTTGTATTGGTTCTGTATTGTTGCCGCCTAGAGCCCTGTTGGGAAGGACAGGGTATACATATAAATATAAATAAAATCTCCAGGTGACAGAGATCAGTTCACCAGGAGAAAACAGCAGCATTGGAAGTTCCTCTTCTTTCAAACCCTGCCCTTCTCAGGCTCCACACCCCAAATCTCCAGATATTTCCCAAACTGGAGCTTGCACCCCTACTATCTCACCCTTGCTGTGCTAGTGTTCAAGTGGGCATCAAGTGGGCATTGCTTTTCCTTCACTAAGCAAACTGTCTTAGGGCCAGGTGGGCATCACTTCTTCCCACCAAGGGCCCATACAATAGTCAGAGTCTGCCCCTGGGCTGGCCCTCTTAGAAATATCCTGGTAGACATAACTGCCAATTTGCTCCTGACTACCTTGGCCTTTTTCTTACTATTTATTTCCCCCTAAATTTTGTCCATCACAACAGAGTAGTATCGTGGACTGTCTTTTATTATTCCATGGAGATGCTCCCTATAGAAGAAATGTTATCACAATATGAACATAGCAACTCTAATACATGACAAGACCCTTGCACTATCAAGTGTACAGTGTGGAGCAGCAATCATGATTGACCCTGTCCAACATATTCAGACCCTTTTTAGCTTGGAGCAGGGTCTTGAAGAACAATCAAGCAGAGACTGATGGATTGCCTAACTGAAAACCAAAATGTATGTTACATTTTATTACTTTAGCAATTCTGTATTTCATACTCTGCTGGAAAACTCTAGCTTGAGAATCAAAATAGTCTCTTATTGATGGTAGTCAAGTCTCTTACAAGATGGTAGCAGGTAAGGATGCTGATACCTCTTCCTAAGGAACTACATATCTCATGATTTTTTGTTTTGGAGACACAATATAGATTTTTTTTGGTGTACCACTAACTGAAGGAATCACTGTACTGATGATTTGTTGAGGAGAAATAATTTTCAAGCCAGGTGCCCCTCCCATTCTCTTGCCATCACCAAATGTTGATCAAATGATGACCAACTATGAACAAGGGAGGTCTGATGTCTTCAGTCCAAGTGTGTAGTTTTTTGGATCAATTGTTAAATTAGGGTGATCCAGCCATGTCACTCAGCCATGTTTTCCACTGACAGGTCTTGGGTCAGATAGCATTTCTCAACTAACCCTACCTCAAAGGGTTATTGTAAAGTTAATATAAGAAATAAAAACATGCACATTGCCTTTATGCTCTTGAAGGAAGGGGTAGGATTCAAATGAGATAAATTAAGGGTATGTGCCTAACCATTAAAAGCCTTGTTTAAGATTTAAACAGTAGGTTAACCAATAAGTTAAGGTTTGGAGTTCCAGCAAGAGAGGCTTGACCGGAGAGCCAAGCAAGAACCCATAGAGCAGTGGTGGCGAACCTTTGGCACTCCAGATGTTATGGACTACAATTCCCATCAGCCCCTTCCAGCATGGCCAATTGGCCATGCTGGAAGGGGCTGATGGGAATCTCTCAGTCTATAGATGAGTCTCCACTACAGCTCACTAGAGGCATGTTAAGCTGAACTGGGTCAAGAAAGCCAAAACTCAGAGCCCATAGTGCAAAATACCTTAAGATCCAAAGATGAATACAGTTTTGAGGAATCAGGCTGATTTGATATAGCAGTGGAGAAATAACAGGTGGAAAAGTTTGGATGTTCATTGGAGGGAGATGGGAAGAATTTAGTTACTGTCAGACCTAAGTCTTTTGATGGGTTATGGGTAGAGAGACATTACCAGACCCTGGGAACTTTCACTCAGGGGAAAGATTTGGGGGTAGGAATGCATACCAGGAAGAGCTTCCATGACAGAAAATTTGTAAATAAAGAATGCTTTGGGTCCAGAAAAAGGTGTATCAGAAGCAGATTAAGTTACCTCAGAGGTAGAGAATGTGGCTTTCATATGAACAGTTTGTGGATGCTTTCTGTGTCTTTTCTTTGTTTTAGTAGGGTAGTGTCTCTTTAGAATATTTCTGTTGTGGATTTCGGTGAGATCTTAAATTAAAAAGTAGAAGTTCCAAAGTTCAGTTACCAGCAGCTCTAGTTAAAGGATGTCAGGTAACAATTATTGGGGAAGATTTTTCTCTGCCTAAAATGGTGGAAATTCGCTTATTTTCTCTAAGTGGTCTGACTCAGTATAAGGCAGGTTTATCAACTTCATGCATTCATCTCTTGTGCAGGCTGCTGCTGCTGCTGCATAATAAAGACTTAGAAGAATCTTGCTGCTTGTTGAAGCTCTGCCATTGGAGTTGCTAACTATTTGGGAGATAGGAGAAAATGCCTGAAGCAAATGTGGGTGTTCTCTTTCCTCTAGCAAATTATTGTGACAGCTGCTGCATTTGTTGTCACATCACTGATCTGTTAGGCAGAGAGGGAGGAGATATCTCAACAGACTCAGGTTTTTAGCCTTTGCCTGAACTAATTATTGTAGAAATATTTTGGGGCAGAAATTCTATTCTACACTATACTTGTGAGCCACAATGTGCCCACCATCATGGACTATTCTGGTTTCTCAGTGGACAACAGCATAGGTTTATAATGTTCCTGTATTCAGAAGTATAAATATTCAATTTTCTTAGGACAATCTATCCCTCATTTGAAAGGATTAATTTCAGGCTGTGAATGGGAATAACCTTTTTGTGCCTACTATTTTTTGCTCCCTGACACACAAAATTTGGCATTCCAGTGGTTATACTCATGGTAACAAACATGGATGGTTTTGTGACAGCAAAGGTAGAAAAATTCATGGTTTTATCCAGGTGCCTAATAGAAGCTCAATATTCAGAGTCAGCAACCTCGTGAATACCAGGGATAGAAGACCACATCGGGGGAAGGCCTTAGCCTCTAGACCCTGTTTGTCTGGCTCTCCAGGGCAACTGGTTGGTCACTGTGTAAAACATGTTCTAAATTGGTCTAATCCAGCAGGGTTCTACTCATATTCTTATGCACATATTCTTATGCACATGTAGCATACAGCTTGAAAGAGGAAATGTGGGCAGTTGCTTCTCATAGCTCTTTATTGCCTGTGTATTAAACCAAATATATAGAAGCAAACAAGAGCAGGTATGTTACAAAAGCAGTTACATTTCTTTTTGTGAATGTGATGTGAATCTTACTGTGCAGATGTTCTGTCTACATTGGTCTTGAAACCACAGCTGCACTTGCTAGAGCTTGAGTACCCAACCTTTTTGTCAGCATGTATGGAATTCTGGCACAGGGTGGTGGTGCAAACACAAAATGGCTGCCATGGGAAATGGAGGCAACTACATAGAGGAAGACTGAGTGCAAGGAGAAGAGGGGTAATCTGAAAAATATGCTGGGGAAGAGGAGCAATAGACAATAAATTCAACACTCTTGTGGCGGGTGAAACAACTTTTAAAAGAATCTGCACAGCCAATTTGATCTTCAACAGCCAGTTAGAAGACCTGCTGGGAAAAAGAATTACCTGGCCAGCATCTTCAAAAACACTGGTGGGCACAGGAAAAAGTGTTGGAGGGCACTATGGTGTCAACAAGCACCATGTTGGGAAACCTAGTGCTAGATGCTTGGTAGGCAAATGCTGAAGACTGGTGTGGGATGCATTTGTGGACATTTGACAACTGTGCAGAATAGACCAGTGTGGCAATGTGACCATGCCTAACTCCTAGAGGATTTAAATGGAGTTTCCACCACTTCAAATACCTTTGCCTTCTTTTCCTCATAAATCTGGATAAACAACATGACATGAAATGTGGCTTCATTGACTGAACCCTGCTTTACTGCATTGCCTGTTGGGTGTGAGGATACAAGGCAACGTGCTGGTATTATGATGCCGTATTTACTGCTTTTAGGCAATTGAAAGACCAGGTGCCCAGCACTGTCCTGCCCTTTGCTGGGGAGCCTCTGCCTGGAGAAGGGATTGAAATCTGCCCCACTTGAAATCCGTTCTCTGTGTGAGAGATTTTTTATTGCCGTTTCAGTTATATTGCACTGTCTGGGTATAACATGTCATAAGTTGCCTCGAGGCTCACTTGGCAGAGTAAATGCATTTTAAAACAAAGTGTCATGTATTGTGTTAAAGGAAAGAGGGATAAAAGGCACTGAGTGATGCCACACTGTTTCTTCGAATATCTCATTAAGCTCTGAGGAACCTGCTCCCAGTGCAGGCAGTGCAGCTCAGTGGAACTCTGCATTTAATGCACTTGGAAAGGGCAGGCTGCAACTTATGGAATATGGATGGAACATACGCTGAGTATTCTGTGACTGAAGGGAGCTAAGAAGGGGAACGGTGCTGTCTGTCTGCTTTAATTGATTCATTGGAAGTACAACTTTCAAAAGTATCTACAGTGGGGTGCCTGCTCATGCTGTGGCTGCTTTTCAAGACTTCTGCCTTAGGATAGTTTGGCAGATTGACAATCACAGTGATTGGACTCCATGAATCATGCAGGAATGCTGCTCAGTTGAAAGAGACACACATAGAATGTTCACTTTGAATCCATTCTGACTTTTCTGCACAGGTAAAACTCTAAAAACTCCTACTTTGTAAAGCATTTTACAATCATTACTTCATCAGCAAACAACCCCGGGAAATAAGACCATGTTCCAATTTTCCAGTTAATCAGAGACAATCTGACTTAGACATAGGGGGAAATTCAAACCACTATATTCTGGGGTTAATAGACACAAGTTCACGTATAAGGAAGGCATTTTAGCAGAAGTAGCCAGTGAGAGGAGTTGCACAGGAAAAATGAAAAGGGAGAAAGTACTAAGTATATTTTCCACCCACTTCTTCTCCCCTAGCAAATTACCACCCCCACTCTGCCATGCCCTTGTATGTTCACAGCCAAAACACAGTTGTGAATCTCTTTTTGGTTACAAGCATGTCATTCCAATCCAATTAAAGGCAAGGGACAAGATAAAAAATGAATGGCTCTGCAGACACATAGAGCTAAACGGGGGAAGATGGCATTCATACTGATGGCTGCTGTGAGGAGAATACCATCATTTAAAAATGTTGTGCTGTTTTCACACTTGGAAATGCAACTGGGGACATTCTTTCACTGCCAAATTGGCCCATGGTAGATGCTGGATCTTACATGCTGCAACACTTTCCCCCCTGTTTCTGATTCTACATGGCTCCCCCGTTCTTCCCTGGAGTCGAGGAAGGGCTGATGCATTATGCCCCAGCTGTTTCCGCACGAGCCCAGGGCTTTCCCATTTGCACCGTGAGCACTTCCGCAATCTCTTCTGTGCATGCGTGGACAACCTCTGTTTCCTGCGTAGGATAAACCATGGTTCTTAGGCAGAAAAGCGGGGGGTGTGGGTGCCAAGAACAGCAGGGCGCTGATTCACTTTCACACGCAAGGATTTCTGTCAGAAAAGTAGGGTGAGCCTGTTGATGGGTGGGGCAGGCCAGAGTGGCGAGACGGGAAAAATGGCCCTGGTTCTGCTCCCATAGTGTTTTCATGGCAGCGGAAGCACACAGAGGCTAACTTAGTCACACTAGGGCATTTCAAAAGAACCTTCAGTTTGGCAGTTTTTAAAAGCCACGGGAAAAGGGAAAATGGTGGTGTAACTCAGGGACAGACCCAATGCAGCTTCGAGGACTGTAAAGAGTTCCAGGCTGCACTGTACAATTCAGCCAAGAAAAAAAATGGCCTAGGTGTGTAGGGGGGAAGTGGGAGACGAAAGTGCTGTACGGCAGACCCAATCAATATCCAGTGCTTGTGGCTTTTCAAAATGAATTTAAAATGGTGTAGTTGTCTTTGTGGCTGTAAGGATGCTGTTATAGGCATTTTCTGCAAAAGGAAGAAGCTGAGGTGAATGACCAGGTGGCAGCAGCAGCGAAGGGAGCATCCAGTGGAGAACCCCTCCCTCACCCATTTGCATTGTAAATACGAATTATCCGGGGGCTTGTGCAAAATTAACTGGAGTACTTCAACTTGATTCCTTCATGGAAATGGACAGCCACGCAAAGGGAAAAACTGAGATACAAACAACCCGGTATGTATGATCCTGGTTAATATGCCTAATAAAGGTTGTTGTATTGTATTGTATGATCCTGGTTCTACCCCAGGATAATTGTGCCATATGGAGAATACCATGGTTAGCTGGGCCCTGAGTTACATGCTAATAAAAAGAGTAAAAATGTTCACAGTGAAACAGCTTCCACTGATATGGCCCAGCTGTGAGGAAACCTAGCTCATAAGTCATGTTTCTTTTCATAGGGGAGTTTTAAAGAATCAATCACTGGCCTAGGTCTCCACACAATGAGGATCCCCTTTCTTTTATTCTGCAGTTACTTACTGGTCTTGTCTCCAGGTATTTCAACTTTTGCTTTCCAGTCTTAAAGAGTATCTCCTGCTGAAGTTGTAGTACTTGATCAATCTCTACCACAGTTCTTCTCAAAAGCTCCATATCTTTGCCTCATCTTCCACTTCACACTTGCCAGCTAGTACAGGGGTTAGCCATAACACTTGCACACTATGCAAACAATCTTTTGTGTTAACTGGACAGACCTTAAGAGCTGAACAGAACTGATCTAAAAAAGGAGAGGTTTTATAACTACTTGTCTGATCATTCCCTTGTGGGTCATTCCATCCCTTCCTCACCAAAAGGAAGAGAAACAAGCCATTTATTAATGTGGTACTTTCTTTGTGGCTGTTTGCTTCATGGTGGGTCCTTTCCCTGCAGTTTTTTTTGTTTAAACAGGGGATTTTCCTGCTGTAAAGTGTTGCTAGCTGAGTCAGTCCTCCATTTTGCCTGCCCCCCCCCTTGTTCTATCCAGATAGGAGATAGAAAGTGCTTACCACTTTTTTTGGTGCTGTATTTGGTCTAGTGTTCTTGCTAGATTATGTAAATTTTAGGTCACTTGCAAGAGTCTAGAGTAAACTTGTATATATGTATACATTTAAAAAACAGCCTTTTCAGTCCTTCTTAAGTGGTGTCTGGAAGAGTGGGAGGAACCACTACTGTGTGGGCAGGAAAAGCTGGGAGAAGCGTGAAAACCTGAAGAAAATGAAATGCATGTCGATTTCCGTCACTATCCCTGCAAAGGAAGAAGAAAAGTAACACTTTCAGAGGTTTCAGAAATGACAGAGGCCGCTTCCGCACAGAGGCGGAAGGGCTTGGGTCGGCATAACTGACGCCGGCCCAACGACGCCAGGACCGTCTGCATGAACAGTCCCAGAAAGAACCGGTAAGCCCGGTGGACTTACCGTTCCTGCGGCCCTCCGGCGCATCGCTGGGGCCTGGGGACACGCCTCCCCTGCCCTGCGCGCCTGCTTCAGTGTCGCAGAGCAGGGGGCGTGTCCCCAGGCCCTGGTGATGTGCCGGAGGGCCGGAGACCAGGTAAGTGAAGGAAGGGAGTGGGGGGGGGGGAAGGCGCCTTGGAGCCGCTGCCGTTCGCACGGCAGCGGCTCCAAGCCGGCATTTCCCAACAACCTTGCTCCCCGAGCGAGGTTGGGAAATGCCGGCTTCGCGCCGGTCGGGCGGCGCGAGGGCGGCGCGGCTGTGCAGCAGCTGCGTCCCCTGTGCGAATGGTGGCCTGGGGACGGTGTTTTTGCCGTTCCCAGGCCGCCATATTCCGCCTGTGCGGAAACGGCCATAGATTCTCTGATCTGAGGCACTATGAGTTTTCAAGATGGGAAATGCATGTGCATCCAAGAATCCAACTTGAAGAGAATGAATGTTCAATGTGAAAGAGATCACAAGTGCATGAATGTTTATTGTCTACATGTGAGTTTCCAGATCTTTCTCTCTGAAGTGCAACTTCCTGGCCAAAGTTTAAATAGTAATGTGGGTACCCATTTGTCTTCCTACCACCAGAGCTATTTGCCTATGCATAAAAAATTGCCTTCTGTCCATAAAGTTGATACCTTCCCCTATAGCTTTCCCACTGCTAGTTGCTGGGGAAAGATACTGCCCTACAACCCAGGATTCAAGTTAAAGTTAAAATAATCAAGTCTGCACATTTTATGTGTTCAAGAAGTACAGATTTTATTACGTTAACTTTGAGATGAATCCTGGGGTGTAGGCATTTCTGCGCACACAGGCCAATATTCCCAAGCAACATAACACATTTGTTATGAAAACTTGCAACTCCCCCGCCCCACACACATTGTGGCAGCTATAAGTGCTGTCCCCTCTCTATTAACAATTATCTGTGAAGCTTTTCCTTTCACAATTTACCTAACTTCAGTAGAGTTTCTCTTCCAGCCTAATTCCACCATTCACCACCACTGAAAAAACCTTTCCCAACTGCTTCCCCCCTCCCCCAGCCTAGAAAATGTATTTCCTAGAAATAGGGCTGCTACTGCATCATGGTAATATGTCCTTTCTTTAACAGCAGCTTGATGGGATTTTATTACGACATGGTGTTATTTACCTCCATGCCCCATTTCCACACATTAAGCCTCTATTAAAGGGTTAGGATATTTTTCTCCAAGCAGCAGCCATACAGAAATTAAACTCTCCCCTTAAGTAACACTTATCACTCTGCATATAGGTAAGATCAACAACTGACTATTCCCATGAAGTCTCTGTGATGCCCCCTGTCCCTGTCAGTGGAATGGTTGCATTTTTTACTCTGTGTATCAACTTTCTTACATAGCACTGTCCACCATCTCTGTATTCCTGCATTGCTTATGGCATGTAATGCTTTAATCAGTTTTCTGTTTGCATTGTTTTCTAATTCTGTAATCCTAGGTTGATTCCCCATGGTCAATTAATCGTGTGATACTCACGCGAAATATCAAGGTTTCAGCAAGAACTCCCCATTACTTAACAGCCAAACACGGATTCATCTCGGTTCTGGCACTTTCTCTCCCCATTATCACGTGTTTTTTAAGAACCTGTATGGAAGTGCACCTTTAAAAAAAAAACACGCACCGAAGCCAGATCGGTGGGGAGGTTCAGGAATGTAGGTTTGTTTTCCCGCTGTTGGTAGTGACGTGGAGCCTTCCAGACAATCAGAGCACAGTGGGCTGTGTGTAAAGCACACATAGTCCTTTTTTTTGTTTTGCGCTGGCGGGGGCTATGTTGAAACATGGCTGTGTGGAACATGATTTCTGTGCAGAGGCATAGCTACCATGGGAACATCCGGGGACAAGTGCCCCGGGCACCCCCTTATGATGGGTGCAAAAATTGCAGGTTCGTTTGTAACTTTCTCTATTCTTTAGTGTTGTTTCCATTTTTGGCCTGCAAAAGGTGCAGTTTTTAGGCTAGCCATACCAAAATTTCAGGCTATCGTCAGGTGACTCTTATAGTATCATAAGGATAGTCTCCTGCTGATACCACCTATGTTTGATGATGGTTGGTTCAGGGGGGTCCAAAGTTATGGACCCCCCAGAAGGGGTGCCTCATCCCCCATTTTTTCCAATGGAAGCTAATGGTAGATGGGGCTACTCTTTTGAGGGTCCATAACTTTGGACCCCCTGAACCAAACTTCACTAAACCTGGGTGGTTTCATCAGGAGAGTCTCCTGAAGATAGCCTAAAATTTTGGTACTGTTAGCTTAAACATTGCTTTCCTGAAAGGCACCCTCAAATTTTCCCTGGGTTCTCTCTTTAAATCCACCCCCTTTGGAGTGGATTTAAAGGGAGAATCTGGGCTCCCTAGATTTAAAAAAATTGAAAGTATTGTTGAAGGCTTTCACGGCTGGATTCAACTGGTTGTTGTGGGTTTTACAAGATGTGTGGCCGTGGTCTGGTAGATCTTGTTCCTAACATTTCACTTGCATCTGTGGCTGGCATCTTCAGGGGTGTATCACAGAGAGAAGTCTGTTATAAGAGAAGTCTGGACACAGTGTATAACAGACTTCTCTCTGTGATACACCTCTGAAGATGCCAGCCACAGATGCAGGCGAAATGTTAGGAACAAGAACTACCAGACCACAGCCACACAGCCCAGAAAACCCACAATAACCAACATTGAAAATGATGCTGTTTGGGGGATGGGTTGGGAATCTACCCTGAAACAGTATCACTTTCAAGTCTCCCTTTAAGGTGGATTTAAAAGAAGAATCTGGGATCTCTAGTTTAAACAACATTAAAAGTGATGCTGCTTCAGGGTGGATCCCCCCCTTAAAAAAATAGCATCACTTTCAATGTTGTTTAAACTAGGGAGTCCTGGGTGTGTTCAGATTTGTGTGTTGGGGCATGTTCTATAATGTGATGGTGACTTTGAGATGACCTGGTGCAAAAAATGTTGTTTGATTGTGGTGGTGGTGGTGGTGGTGGGGGGTGCTGCCCACATGGGTTTTTTTTTTTTGCAAAACTCAGATTTTGCCCTGAGCTCCATGTGCCCTAGCTACGCCTCTGTTTCTGTGCCAACTGTAAACTAAAATTAGACTTTTATGTCAGCACAGCTGCATGGGTAAAGAGTTCCGAAGCCATGCATAAATGTAGCTTAGCGTGAAAAATAGCTATTGTTCTATCTACACGTGTGCATGGTGATGCAGCTGCACAAAAAAAAGTTTTTAAAAATTCCCGCCCCAACACAGCACAACAGCCAATCAGGATGAGGAAGAAAGAGACACTGAGGAGATCACGCATTCGATTGCACAATTGTGGGGAGTGCTGCATTGTTTGAAACCATGATAGACATCGATGTCCTCACACAGACACGCTGCAGTGGGGAGGGTGAAACCACGATGAAAAGGTGCCGTTTATTTTGAAACCTGGCTGTATCCAGCTTTAATTTCTCAGTGGGGAAATAGCCCTAGTCCTATTGCTGTCTCTCAGGCCACATGGAAGTAGGCAATGGCACTGAACCGTATGGGGTTCTCAAAAGTCAGTTGCGACTTGATGGCCCTTTCCATCACCACCAGTTCTATTGGATATTTTATGCTATCTGATTGATTTTTTAATATTTTGCAATCTGCTTTGAAACTGAGTGAAAAAGATGAGCTATAAATGAAGGATATTTAACAAACAAACAAGAGGCTGTGTGGTGGTAAAAGTGTTTATCCCTGGGATGTTTATCATTTGGTTCAAATTGCCATTCTGCCTTGGAAACTTGCTGGGAGTTAGTCACACATTGTTTTACTGTTGTTATTTATAATATGTATACTTTGTTGTTGATTAAGAGTTGTGTTCTGTTATATAAATGTTTTAATTGTTTTAATTAAAAATAGAGTTTTTAAGTTCACATTAGAGCCAGACAGGTTCTTTTCCCTTCTGTAAATTAGATACTGTCTCTGGCTCATTATGTATTTTTTGTAGTTAGTCACACACTCTCAGACTAACCTACCTCTCATAGTTGTTGTGAGGATCAAATGGAGGACAAGAGAACAATGTATCTTAGGCCCCCACTGGGAAGAAAAGTGGGTATAATTGAAGTAAAATATGCAATAAAATAAATATGTAAATAAAAATGTAAGTATCCTTTATTTTCATGTGGTTTATCAGATCTTTCCCTTTGTCTCCTACCCAAAATAATATCATTGTAGGGCAAACTCCCTGGACTCAAAGCTGTTCTAGGGATATATACATATACATATTTGAACTTAGTTGTTCTCCTGCCTTAAGTTTCTTGTTAACATGATAAAAAAGAGGTTTTTACTTGGGATGCAAAAAGACTACAAAATCACATGGCAATTTAAACAAATAATTCATTCTCTATTTAGCAGATAAACATACTGGTAGCAAAAAAAGTGTTGAGCAAGTTAGAGAGTAATTCTAAGCAGATCTATTGAGATGTGAGATTCATTCAGTATTATTTTATTCAGTAAAGAGAACTTAGCATTGCAACCTCAATGTTTCTTTATGAAAACTGAGTAGAGAATGAAATAAAAGTATGGCATAAATGCACCCACTTTCTCTAAAGCTAAACTCACCTTGTATTTGGAATAATTACATCTATAAATTGGAAGAACCCCCCCCCATTCCGCTTTTCATTATCTCTAATTGAGCTTGTCACCAGAGCTGAAGAAAATTTCCTGTCTCTTTAATAGAGGCTTAATACGTGGAAATGGCTGGCTGAAGCTTTTTGTGACATGGAAGTGAATGTATCCTATTAAGCTTCAGTATCCTATTAAGCTAATGTATCCTATTAAGCCTCCCAGTTAAAGGGAGAGAACATTATTCTTCCAAGTTACTGCCAACCTTATCTCACTTCTTTTAATGTCCTCAAGATGTTTTATTTGTGCTGTGCAGAAAGGGACATTCAGAGGTGATTTGCCATTGCCTGCCTGATCATAATGACCCTAGGCTCCTTGGTGGGCTCCCATCCAAATACAAACCAGGACCAAATCTGCTTAGCTTCCATGATATGATAAGATTGGGCTAGCCTTGCTATCCAGGTCAGGACAAATATTAAGAATTAGGGGGGAAAATTAGGAAAGAACATATTCTTCTCTTGATTTTCAATCTATTATCATAATTCTTTTGTAGTTGTTTGCATAACTGTTATCCTTTGGTTTGGCTTCTCTGTGGGAACTGTTGGAACAAATACCCTGGAATGATCTAATTGGGAGCTATAAATACCACCCTAGTATTTGGAGTTCTAGTGTTTCTTGAACAAGCAAATAAACATATGTATGTTCCTGCCTCGGGGTTCCTGCTTCCTGCTTCCCCCCCAGAAAGGATTGTCTTATTGCTCTTTCCCATATGACAATGCGTTAGCCTTGACCTTTTTTATCCTTTGTGTTCTTAACAGTTGGCATCTGGCCAATCTGACCCATCATAGTTTAGCTTCATTTATTATTGTATTGCTTCTTCTTCCCCTACCCCATTGTCATGCCTCATTTCCCTCATGTGTTTTCTAACTGCAGCTTTCCAGTTAATTGTATCTTCTGTCCCAGGCCAAGTGAATATGTCATTTTTTTAACTATTGAGAACATAAAGACACATCTGTGCATTGGGCAAGGCTTCTCAAAAAGATGGCCTCAGGAGTGCAAAAGGGAAGGAAGTAGAAACAGCGATCTGACTGATGTAACACATCTGCTATGTTGCAAAGACTGGAGGTTGGATGGCTGAGAATATGAGGGCAAGACACATATATATTCATTTAGAGGCAAACTGGATATGGCATTATATTTGCCACTCAGGTCTGGAATATCATGAGTTCTCTTTAAATCACTAAAATGGTGATTGTGCAAAATAGTAATAAAAATGAACTACAGAACTAGAAGAGACCAAATAGCTGGATGTGAAGACATTGAAATATTGAAAGCAAAAGCATCTATTTCTATGTTAAGCAAAGGGCTTTTTATAACTGTGACAGTTCGGTTGTGTTGTCTAGTCTATTAGTACTGCTCATAATGGAGCTTTTTGAACTTTGGCTTGTGTAAACTCTAGCACAGTAGTCGACAGATCAAAATTTGGAATAACATAATTCTTGATGGATTGTATCTTTAGGATCACATCTCCCAGTACCACCCCCAGAGGATGTTGTGCTGTTTCAGAACCAACTTCCTGGAAGTTCCCAGTGCAAGGAATGCCCAGTTAGCCTCAACCAGAGCCAGGGAATTTCCAGCCTTGGCTCTGCCCTGGTGGAATTCTCTGCCATCTGAGATAGGGTCCTGCAGGATGTAGTGTAGTTCTGCATGGCCTGCAAGGTAGAGATGTTCCACCAGGCCTATGGCTGAGGCAGCTAGGCCCTACCAGATCGATGGGCCTCCCCTTCTCCCCTTCCCCTTCTTCTCTTTCCTTCCCTCCTCCTTTTTTTACTGAATATCCATTTGGATTGTTGGATTTTACTTGGTTCTTATTATATTTTTTTAGAGAAAGTAATGGTATTGACCCTTTAGAGCAGAGGTAGGGAACCTTTAACACTCAAAGAGCCATTTGGACCCATTTTCCATGGGAAAAGAAAACACTTGGAGCCGCAAATAATTTTTGACATTTAAAATAAAGATAACACTGTATATATTGGGGTTTTTTTACCTTTTACTCCACTCATTCCGAGAAGCGCATGGATGCGTCCGCCCTGCTGCCTGCAGGGCGGGCAAGAATGGGGCCAGCGGCTCGGCCTTGCCGGCCGCCGGGAAAGTGCCCGCCCCGCTTCAAAGGGGCAGGTGAGAGGGGAAGCCCGCGGCGCGGCCCACTGGCAAGGATGGGGCCAGCGGCTTGGCTCGTGGAGCCGCAGTGCAAGGGCAGAAGAGCCGCATGCGGCTCTTGAGCCGCAGGTTCCCTACCCCTGCTTTAGAGAAAGTAATGGTATCAACATTTTAAAAATGATTGTTGTTAAGATGTGGATTTTAATTATATTAGGCTTTAAATTTTTATCATATTGTATATGATTGGTATGTAAGCCACCCTGAGCCTGACCTTGGCTGGGGGAGGGCAAAAAAAATAAGTCAAAGCATAATAAAGTAACTTAAGCCCAGAGCTCCAGAATTACTAAAATGGCCCATGATTCTGACATGAGCATTTAGTTGACATGGGATTCTAGTCAACCTTTTTGAGCATTGCCAGATCAACTTGCCCACTCACAATGATATATTTTTACTGTTTGATTTGACAGCTGAGAAGAAACTTCTGCTGAGAAGAAACTTGACTATGTTTCAAGTGTTGTCTCAGATGTTTTGTTCTTCTGTGAGATATTGCTTTTAATTCTGGTTCTGTAAAGTTTTTAACAACTTCCCGAGCCATCCAGATTAGCAAGCAAGCATGGTCGTTCAAACACCTTGTTTGCATGTGCAGAGGCATTCATTTGCTCACATCACCCTGCTCACAATCCTTAAATAAGAACAGAAGACTGAGAGACAGTGCATGGAAAAAGGCCAGGAATGATTTTGCTTGTCTGCCAGCAATAAGACTGGTTAAGCAGCTGGCTCCCATTTCATTGATGGGAAACTATGACAACCAGAACCACAAAATTCAGCTGTTATACCTTAGTGCCAAATGAAGTGTGCATGTTCTGCTCAATTCTGCTTAAAGTAGGAATAAAAGAATAAGGCCTTTGAAACTGTAGGTCAGGATTCAGATACTTACACCAAAGAAGCTTTGCTACCTGTGCTACTGACTGATTGCCTTGTTATGCCTGGAAAGGATTTCCCCCCTTTTTACAGGGAGCCTGGGAATGTTTTTGTCTTTTTCTGTAGCCTATTGTACAACTTTTGTTTGAGCCAACTTGCCGGCTTTATCTACACCACTCTTTAGTTAACAGTGAACATTGATTCTGCTTTCTCCACCCATTACATTATCATCAGAGGTTCCTGTTCCTGCAACAAAAAGTTGTCAACCTGATGATTCTCTGCTGGTTGTTGATATGTTGCTGTTTTTGGATGCTTTAGTTTCTCATGTTTATTGTGAACCTGGAATGTTGTAAGTCTGCTTCCACATGGCAGTTTTGTTCTGCCTTGGCTTGGTGAATGAAGTGTTCTGATTTTTTGGGGATGGGAGGAGAGGGAAATCCACAACATTATCTTTCAATAGTCAACTTTCTAGGTTTTCCTTGCTTTGCTCAGATCTTTCTCAAACTTGGTTTGGCATCATCTGTCTACCAAGAATTCAGTCCAAACACGCCATCTGGATGGGAAGGTGCACATTTTTGAACATTCTCATTGCTGACATCTTATTGTTGTCATTCCTTTGCCAGTGTCACATTCCAGCACTAGGTTTGTGTGTTCTCACATGCATATTGCGTGTTTGCCTGCATGTAAAATCATGTTCCCTCTTCCTGATACCACAAAATATAGAACCCAGCCTCTTAATTACCATCACCTTGGAATACACTAATAAGGCTGCCTGTGAGCATGTGCAAAGGGGCAGAGCTTCTCGTTGCCTCATTTGCCCCCTTGGATGCATGTCATTAGCATGTACGAGTGGTTTTGGTCAGATTTGGACATTGTTTGCTTTCTTAAGTAGTTTGCTTTCTTAAATAGGAAAGAAGCTTTATTATTAAAGTTTAAATTAGAGCACATGCATGGAAATAGCCATTTTAGAGAATACAGAGTCCAAGGAAGTAAAAGGGCAAAATATATCCATATTATATTATGCTAGTTACCTTCTGCTGGAGCAAACACATCCCCAGTCACAGCATCTGGGTGAAGTGCCGGAACCCAGAGCAAAGGAAGAATTTACCATTTAATGCTTCTGTCTGCTTAGATGAAAACCTCACAGTCGATTCTCATATTACGATGTTGAAGCTTCAATGATATCTCATTTTAAAAAAGAAATAAAAAATGACATGTACATGGGATCACCTGGAAAAACTAACTCACTGTATACACTGAAAGGACCCGTGATTGAGCTGCAAGCAGAGGAAACTCTGTGGAAACATTCTGTAAATGGCAGCAGCATGGAGCCTCCTGAAGAGTGAAGAAAATGGGGGCCCAAGCTGCAAAGAAACTGAAAGTGAGAGCTATTTAAACTCAGGCAGGACCCCCCCCCCCCCGCTTCTTGTTCTGCACAGCCAAGAAAAAATGATTTGACCCAGCCTTGGGGGAAAGAACGGTTAATTTAGCATTTTCTGAAAAACCTGGGTTGAGCAGAAATAAAACATCTTGAAGTTGTGTTGGGGAAAAAGCTATGTGGAGTTCCTCCTCAAAATGCTTTCCTCCCTGTCCTCAGGAAATTTTATTTGTATGCTGCAGAAAGGACCTGACTCTCCCTACTTGGGAAAATAAACAATTTGCCAAGCATTCAGGATGGAACCCTGATCATAACAACCAGTGCCCTTTTTCACTCTGTGCCATTGGATGTTTCAAGGGGAAAATTAGGCTATGTGAATAAATAACTAAAACACATGTTCTTAGTTTTTGCATTTGTGTTCTGTGTTCTTGAAATAGAACAGTTACTGTCTAAAATTGAAAGCAGCTCACTTACTGACTCACAGTACATCAAAACTGCTATAATGCACACTCCTGGCAAGCACAGGTTCACAGGCTGAGCCCTAAGCATCTGGCACTCTGATCCTAGAAGTAAAAGCATGTGGAAAGTTAGGGGTTTTGTTGGGTGTCAGCAGAGTAGAACAGAAGAGATAGATTCTCAGTTGCTTTTTATAAATGTGTTGACTAACTATAAAGGGAGAATCATATGGAGATAAAACAAGAAATCCTTTCTTTCCTGTTACACATCTACATTGCTGTACATTTAGTTACATCTTGGTACCTATCTGCTGTCTTGTGCTCGTTGTGGTGGTGCTGGTGTCATATCTGCTCAAACAATGAAACAGAGTTAACTTTATCACTTCAGATGTCCATGCTCACTAACATGTAAACAATGGCTATCTCACTGACAAATAGCTAATCAATAGATCAGATCATAAATAGTGACTTCAGCAACTTGTTTACATACGAACAGTTAACCCTTTTATAACTTAATTGTGACAGACACTTGCAAAATTCCAACGAGTTCTAATCTGAGTAATATTAGCCGAGAACTTGCACCACATTTACAAATGCTCCTTTTTAGCTGGTATGTAGCAAAGCAGTGAGAGCAGTGTGCTATCTCCTGATGTGGTGACAAAGTTTTAATTGACCAGTGTACTGGTCAGGCCTACGCATTTTTTTCCTCACTGGTTTGATGGGAATTCCACGCAAGCATACATGTAATTATAGCCTTAGTTAAGCACATTGAATACACTGGCTAAAAAACCAAATACATCTTTATTCATCCACGCCCAGGTGAACATTTAAAAGAATTTTCTTCTAAAACTCACTCTGATGATACTATAGATACACAAATTTTTATTTCTCCATATTCTCCATGCTTATGCTTATTTTGTAATGCTATTCCTGAAACAAGTTTAACCAGCTCCTTTTCTTAGTGACTACCATGAACTCCCAAGCTTGGTAAGTTATCGCTGGCTGCCAGGAAGTTCTTCACACTTCATCTGAGAGCTCCAAATGCTTTCTGTGCTATCCTTATTTTCTACATTCCTTGTTACGTAGTTGACAAGCACAAAATTAGCTGGGGGTGGATTTATATCCTGTCCTGCTGAGATAATCTTTTGCACAGCTCATGAGCTTGTCAGAGTAAATGGGAATGTTCAGATTGGATGGCACATTGGACTACACATTTTTTTCTTCGAAGCATAGAGACATCTGAGTGTTTATAGCAGCTGTAATGGCTTGATGTTTTTAGTTACCATGGCAGTCAATGTTAAATTGAGAGAAATCCCTCTTGTTGGGTTAACAGTGAAGTTGCTAATATAAAATCAAGCTTTTTTTTTGAGGGGGACAGGGTGTTAATGGATAAAGCCATTGTATGTCACAAACACTAAAGTTGGCCATTTTGAGTCATTATAAAGTTCTTATTCTTTTAATACCTTAATTTGTGTGGCTTTTTCTTTAATAATTCTTTAAGTACATTTTACATACAAGAGACAACCCTATTTCTATAAAACAAATGGAATCCCCCGCCCTTGCCCAATTTATTCACAGAAGTTTTGTTAAGGGAGAATTCAAAATTATTAGTAATGTAAACTTAGTAGACATTGAAAATGAAAGATAAAACTTAAAAAAAATATGCTTGTTTTACTTACTTTAAAATAGAAAAGGCAAAAAAGCCTTACAACAGCAATAACATTCCAAAAATATTAAACATGATAGGAAAAACAAGTTTCCATTCTCATACATCTCACACCAGAATGTAATTAAAGATTCTATCCTCATAAGACCATGAGAAAACCCATGCTGGATCAGACCAAGGGCCATCAAGTTTATCAGTCTGTTCACACAGTGTCATGAGCCAACCCCTGGGTACTTACCAGGACACAGAGGACTTTAATGCAGAACCTGACAACACAGTGCAGCCAGATTTGGCTGCTCCTGAGGAGACCTGGCAGCAGAGCCAACTCCCAATCCTTCCCTGCCTAATGACCTGCAGGGGGAGGAGTATGTAGATCCTCCTAGGGAACCCAGTAATGAGTCAGCTGTGCACAGGAGGCAGAAGCAGAGGCAGCTGCTGCAAAAGCAAAGAAGGAATGCTCCTATTGCAGCAAGATATGGGAAGATAGAAGTGTCTGCATCTGATGAGGATTAACTCCTTGCAGAATCCCAAGTTCCAACCCCTTGGACAAGGCTCTCTATATAAGCCGTGTGAGCTTACTTCTGCTTGGGTGCAACAAGTGTGTTTCCTGATGCCTCTGTGTGCCTGGTCTACTGCTGATTCCCAGCCTGTTTATCTGATCTCCTGTGCCGTGACCTGTTGAACTGACCCGTCACTATGCCTTCGCCTGCTGCCTGCCTTGACCCATTGGACTGTCTTCTGATTATGCTCTTGTCTGCCGCCTGCTCTGTTCTGCGAGACATGCCTACACACCATACAGCATATCCTTGAACAATATTAGAGTAAAGTGATGAGGGCAAAAGGCACCAAGAAATGCCTAGTTTACCAATAGGGCTGCCAACCTCCACATGATGGATAGAGATCTCCAGGGATTACTACTGATCTCCAGTCAACAGAGATCAGTTCATTTGGGAAAAATGGCAGCATTGGCAGTCCATTCCTTCCCCAAACCCCATCTTCCTCAGGTTCCACCCCCAAAATTGAAGGGCAACAGGTATATTTAGTATATATAATCCTGTCAAGCAAAGTAGTGAGCAGAAATATGGATTGTGCAGCACGTCAAATTAGAATAGTTTATCTCTCAAAAGAAAAGAGATAATAATACCATAATTACATTTAAAACATGCATTCTGCCTTTTTGTAATGTCTCATTGAGACTGCAAATATGTTATGCTTCACATGTATTACCCAGTCACTGACCAGATCAGAGAACACTGTGAAATATGTATACAAACACATCCTTGCGTTTGAAAGATTATGGTTTATTCCTGTTGCAAAAAAGGTCAAGTGATCTAAGTAGACAATATATTTGCAGAAAATACTGAAACTGTGAAATCTCTAGTTTCTGTATTCATTCGGTTTCTTGTCTTTAAAACAACAAAAAAAACTGAAAGAAAAATGAGAGGAGAGGGTTTTGAAGTTTCTGATTTAAAAAAAAAATCCTGGGGAAAGGGAACATTTACGAAAATCTGTGTCAGTTAATGATGTAAAAGAATAGACACTGAGCAAGAGGCAAATTCTTCCCAACAGAATGCCTGCCAAACAAGACAACCCTTCCTCTTTCAGGAAAGGTCAACATACTGCAGCCAAAAAGTGCCATAGTCTGGAAACTGCAGTCAAGCAAGGCATTCAGACTCAAAACAAGTGACTGTTAATTGCAGGGTTTTTAAGAGCTAGAACCAGTATTGTAAAACACAGAATCTGGCTATAATTAAAGGTAATGAAATGTCAGTCATTCAGTGGACGGTATTATTTTTCTTTTGAGTTTTAGTCCTCCAAATGCCTTGGCTTGGAACTGTCTCACATATCCTAACAAAACCTGTGTTCTTGGAAATGTTACTGGCGTTTGAATCGTTCACAGATCTCAGTTGCTTTGTGACTGTTCTATCAAGGGGCTACTACAGGAGGAAGGAAGGAACAGAATAATATTTATCCTGCTGTTTACTCATTACCTGGAAGCACTGAAACTAGTGTAGGACCAGTTATTTAATTTACTTCTAATTTTTCCTCCCAAATAAATTTATTTCCAACCAAAGATCACTGACATATACATATGCATTATAGTCTCCCAGATATGCAGCTATACCACGATTCTTCAGCCTTGCTGTGGATAAAATTTACTTATAATTTGATGATTTCTAGGCCACCTTCCCCTTGACAGGCTCAGCATGGTTTAAAACAGAAGATTAACAGATTAAAATAAACAGCAAAATATTTTGTATAAGGGAGCCATAAAATCAGAACCTCACTAACTAAGGAAAATGAATTAAAGGAAGGAGGGAAGGGGGGAAGAAAAAGGGGAAAGGAGCAGGGGAAAAAGACCAGCTATGATGGAATGCCATTGCTGCCCTCAAGGCCTGGCAGGACAACCCCATTTTACAGCCTCACTCACCCAATCTATTGGGGGAGAGAACTATGTGTGTCCCTCCCCCTGAGGAATTTGGAATGAAAAGAGATAAGAATAGCCTTGACAGATCAGACCACAGAATCCCCAATCCTTTGTTTGGTTTCTGACTATACTGAGCTAGATAGATACCTTTGGGCAGAACAGCAATGGCACTATAACAAGCCTTTCCCCATAATTTGTTTCCAGTGTTGGGTTCTCATGGCATGAGGCCTCCCATTTTTTAAAAAATGATGAAAGATTCCAAGAAAAATAACAATGCTGCAACAATTTATTGCAGAGAATAGCAGTGCAGCTGTTGTGTGCTGCAGTGTGCTGTGTATATCTTGACTGCTTTTCTGCACAGAATCTGGGTGAACCATTGCCATTCTAGCTGTCTTAGGGTGAATCCCCAATGGGAAAATAAACCGTGTTTCCCTGGTTCCATAAGATACACCACTTTTTCATCCTGGTCTCTGCCTCCCCACGGCAGCATGCATCTGTTGAGGGGGTCAAAGTTAATCCCAGGTTCAAAAACTATAACTATTTCTACAAGCCCGCGATCTGATCTGTGGCTCTTTCCAATTGGCTGTTGTGTTGGGTTGGGAACGCAACCCTGCGGCCCCTCCCCTCTGCTTGAGGAAGTTTTTTTAAAATTTCTGGCTGTGCAGCTTTGTAGAAACATAGGATGTCTATTTTTTTAACTTTTTGGCTGTGCAGCTTTGTTGGTACACACACTCTGCGCTAGCTCTCCTCTTTGCAGTGTCATGCCTACGAAGCCACAACCAGCACACACACACACAAAACCTTCGCGTGCTGTGCCCAGCTCACTGTGCTCTAATTGGTGCATGCTTCCTAGGGCAGGAAAAATAAACTAGAATGTTTTTCTGCTGCCTCCCCACCGATGCAGCCTCAGCCCTCATTTTTCAAAAAGGTGTACCTTCCTGCTGGTTTGTTAAAAATGCAGGATGAGGGGGAGAGCGCGCGTCAGGGCCGGCATGGAGCAGAGTTGGGCACTGAAGTCACGGGGACTCCTTGCCCAAACTGGGACTTTTACCATGAGTATCGCGAGATGTTTTGACCATGGGGATTCCCCCTTAAGCAAGCCTGAAATGCCTCCTGGAAACCACTCATTAACTGTTGATAAGCTGATTTGTTTTGTCCAAGGCAATGTGCACAGTTTATGGCCTTGCTGCTCTCTGCACAGCAGAGCTAAACCGGGAGAGTCTGCACAGGAAGCAGCAGATGGACACTCCAGACAATAGTGTTTGCTGATAATAAAAGAAGAGGAAATAGGTGAGAAGTTATTTGCTTGCTTCTGAACATGAGCACCCCAAAGTTCATTAGAGACTTCCCAGATTGCTTAAGGAGGTGATATCCACTGTTCTGGGACTCTGTAAATGGTGCTATTCCAACAGAGCTGTCAGAGGCTGTGAGGTCATGACTAGTAAAAGAGCTAATTTTTGTATACTGCTTGATGAAGTCTTTCCTCAGAGGAGCAATTGCACAAGATCTTTTAGTTAGTGCTACCGGTATGTTATTCATAGATGCATTGCTCTGTGATAGAGATTATCTCAAAAAATTGAGAGTGTAGATTATTTATTACATTATTTAGATCTTATCCATTTTCAAGAGGCTCAGATCAGTATATATGCCGTTCTTATTTTATCATCATACCAATCCTATGTTGTAGATTGCACTGTGAAAGTGATGGTCCAAAGTCACCCAGGGAGCAAAAAATCTCCTATTGTGTTCAGATCAGATCAGAAACCTTTATTGGCCCTTTGTTTAGAGCTGGGCCAAAATTCATTAGTTTATAGGGCCGTGGTGGCGAACCTTTGGCACTCCAGATGTTAAGGACTACATTGGCCATGCTGGCAGGGGCTGATGGGAATTGTAGTCCTTAACATCTGGAGTGCCAAAGGTTTGCCACCACTGTTACAGGGTCTGGTCGAGAGCCTTTAAATTCTGGCTTCACCTGCATTTCTTACACAACGAGCATTCACTGGTTCACCTACTTTTATCTGATACCCAGGTTAATCCATGGTTCTCTCTAATAGAAAGATAGAATCACTTGGTATATCCCTCGACTCGCTTTTCCCGCGATCCAGTTCAGAATCTTACAACTTGTTAAAACAAAAACTGTTGGAAAGCGATTGGATTAATTTAATTAGGGCTGCTATGAAAACTTGTTCACCCTTACATCTCTCAATACCTTACATCAAAATAGGATGGCTCCTTATTTGTATTTTTTGACTAATCCTATTCAGAGAAGAGTTCTCACACTTGCTCGTTTCAATGTTTCCCCTCTGCTTTATTGCGTGGTAGATTTAACAACTTGGAAATGAGTGAAAGGGTGTGCTCTTGTGGTGAACAGCAAATTGAAACATTGGCACATCAATTGCTCTGCTGCCCTAAATCTGCAAACATCAGATTAAAATATTCCAATATCTTTTCTAGGATACCCAGCGAAATGGGAGAGTCAGGTAGACTCCCTTTCCTCTTGGACAATTCTGATAATGAAACTTGTGAATTGGTAGCATGTTTTTTATTGGAGGTGATGCATAACCAATAGTTTATATTTTATCTCACACTTTTGTAACTGTATACTCCTTTATCCCAGTTTTTGTATTGTGTTATGATTTTATTGTATTATGCCAAATAAAGGCTTATTAATTTGTAGTAGTGCACTGCCGACCCAGCAGCACCGTAGTAGAACGTTGGGATGCCAACGGACCTGCGGCCTTGCCGGTCGCATCGCACCCCCACTCCTCATCCCCCCATGAGTCACGGGTCATGAACTGTCTGGCTCAGTCACCGGGCGCAGGGACAATGGTCTTGCCCCCAGGTGAGGATTAGGCTCAGACGCGTATGCTCCTCTCCGCACGTAGCCAGATGAGATCATACATCACATGATGATCTCCCGACCTCCAGCCTCCCGTTCTCTCCACAGACTCCCCAGTCCTCCCTTCGCCCGATAGAGTAACAATAAAAGGTGCCAGGAACCGGCAGGCCGGGAGACTTCGCTAGGAACCGCGGACCTCCGGTCTCCGCTGGCGATCTCCACCAGATGTTATCTCCGGCGTCACCGTCACCGTTCTTACGCTGACGTGGGTCGACTACAAGCTGGTGCCGAAACCGGGAATCCTCGAACCTCCCACCCTGCTCACCGTCGCCTGGGAAGACGTGATACCGAAGTCCGGCTGGATCGAGAGCATCCAGGGACCACCCGTTCCCCGATATCGCCTGTCCTCTGGATCGAAGCATCCAGAGACGTCCTAGGACACTCTCTCGTCGGACGGAACACGGTGAGTATGGGGAGCTTGCAAAAAGCAGGGCTTATGACCGGCACGTTAGCCCGAATTGGCGTTAAGCGAAATCGGCAGGGTCCCCGTAAAGAACTCTGCGCCAAATTGGTTGAGGGAGACAGAGCTCAGTGTCCATGGTGTTGCAGAGGGGGGGGACATTGAATCTTAAGGACTGGGAAAACATCGGGCACTCTTCGCTGGAGCCTGCGTGGCGCGGTGTGGCTGCTACCTGGCGATGGAGACAATGTTTTGTCGCCATCAGCCTGCAGACCTCTGGCTCCTTGCTGTAGAGCGCCCTCCTTTCGATCTTTCACCTTCAGATTTCAACCCGAATTTTCTCTATCCACTAAATTGGACGCGCTGTCCTCCTTCTGCCCCTCGGCTCCTTCACCCAATTCAAACTCTCGGCTCAGCGCCCCCTCTACTGCTCCGCTTCATTTTCGAAGCCACTGCACCTCCGTCCAAAGTACCACGTAATGCGGGTTTCAAGACTCTTCTTGGGCGTATTAGCCCGCGATCTGCAGAAGAAACCTGACGGAAGACGATGCTGAAGATTCTTGCATTGTGCCCGTCCACTTCACAGATGCTGAGGGGAGGGTAAACGTCATCCGGCGGAGTTGTCGAGTACAGCCCCTAAACTATAACATCCTTGCGAGGCTCCGCCAGAAGCAATGCGGGGCCGGTAGAATCACTAGCTTCATTAGAGAGGCATGCTGGAGGCCATCGCAAGGAACCACCTAATGGTTCCAGACGACTGGAAGACCACCTTTCGCATGCTCCTGAGCCCTGCACAATTTGTGGTCTGGGAAAGTGAGTTCCGCCAGCAGTGCTTCAACAGAACAACCACCTCTGTGGCCTACACGCCCACGCTGGCACATGAAAGCCCGATGCTTCGCCAACCCTAACGATCAGATTGTCCTGCCAGGGGAATACCCATACGGTCGCCTCTGGAGTCGCTATAAGGCATTTGTTAAGGTCTAGCATACATTGTAGCCAGGAAGTTTCTCCTCCATCCGGCAAAAGGCCAGAGCCCTATGCCGATTTTTGTGAACAGGCTCCAGGAAGCTCAAGAGGCAGGTAGATAAGCGAGGGAAGCCAAAGCGTCTCATAAGCCTCGCCAAAGGGAGAACGCCTCCACGCAGTGCCGCGGGGCAATCCGCGAGACTGGGCAAAATCCTGAACTGGCGACATGCTTAAAGGCTTGCCGGGACATCGGATCCTCCATACCAAGCTGGCCTCGCGCCCAGCACTCTCTCCTCAGTGGGAGGCAGCCCCAGGATGACTGCTTTAACTTTCGCGACAGACCGGACACTTCAGAAGGAGTGTAGGCAACCAGTGAGGGGCCTACAACCCAGCGGAGGAGGGTCCTCCCCAGGAGGAGAAAGCCACCAAAACCGGTGCCACGTTGTCAGAAAGGCTTCCATTGGAGAAGCGACTGCCCGCCGAGGAAGCTCGCCCGAGGCGTCTCCCCAGCCCAGGACCAAGGAGGAGGGAAGTACTAGAGCGGACCCAAGCGCCGAGGCCTGCCGAGCAACCCCCCCACTCTCGTGGCATCACCAAACAGCATGCACTCCAGCCCATCTCCTTTAAGTTCCCCGAGGGTTCTTGCAGCCGGCTCCAGCCCCGGTATGGCGAGCCCATCCCTGCGGGACAATTGGGCTAGTGCTGCCAAAGGCCTCTGCCGCTGAACAGGGACTGTTCATCGTCCCCTGGAGTGATGTCCGACTCCACGCACTCAAGGACCCATCCACCTCAGGTCTGGACAAACATCCCACAGGAGCTGCCGGGTGGCGCTGCGCTCAGCTGATTCTCTTGCCCCATCGCGCTGCCGCTGCCGACCCAATAAAGGCTACGAGCCCCAGCAGCCAACATGGCGCAGCCTACACCACCGTCGCAGCAGTGGGGCTGCTCGGGAGCTCCGTCCATATCTGGAGCTCGCCATAGAGTTGTAAGGTTCAAGGGCCTGTGGTGGACACTGGCGCTTGATGTTACCGTCATCAGAGCAGCCGAAAGTGGCCCGACCAGTGGCGACCCGAGGAGCTTACCGCGCATCACAGGGGGTGGGGAGACAAACCCGGCGAGGCCGGAGCATCCGGGCTCCACGGGTCAACAGCCCAGGACTTCGGCGGCAGCTCACAGTCGCCCGCTCATTTTGGACATCCATGTCAATCTCTGGGAAGAAGGGGCCTCATGAGTCAGGTCAAAGCGACTCTGGTCTGGGGCCGGGTAAAACGCGTCACCGATTCGTTGATCCCAATCTTGCCCTCGAAATTATTTTCTGATTTCGCGGGAAAACTGTTTCCCTCTCCTCCTCTTTTCCTTCTGTTTTTACGACCGGTAAAGGCGGAGGGCCAATTGGCTGACTGGCCTCCCTGGATTAAAATCTGGGCCGATCCTGATACCGTAGGCACTGTCAGGACAGGCCCAGTTTAAAAGGGGCTTACTTGCCGCCATTATGCCGCTAATACCCAAACCCGTTTGGGTTATGGCTGCCCAGCGCCTGGCAGCTCTATCAATATCATGTTAAAGGCCAAGAGCAGCCGGTATATATTATAGGAGTGGTTTAAAGTGGCGGCATTCCCCAAGATAATTCGATCACAAAATTTTAGCACCATCCAGCTTCCTGCATTAGCCACCAAAGGTCCGCGGTAAGTGCAACTCCTTGCAAAGAAACCCCCCCTCTTTTTCCTCTGTGTGTGCGAAATTGCCTCCTAATTGCCTGATTGCTTCATTCCCGGATGCACCCATCCCCAAAGGTGCTTCCAAAGCCCCTTTGTTGCTGATTAAGCATGCATACCCACAATCCCCAGGTTCGCCTGCTCCCTCCCCTCGAGGCTCGGACCCTCGCCTTAACACCCTGATGACGCTTCTGAAGCCAATTCCCACCAGAATTAAGCCACCTCCTGCCCTCCCTGTCAAACAGCTAAAGAGGTAGTATTTAGGAGGATTGCATTAAAAGCAACCTTCACAGGCTGCAAAACAAGCCTTCTTCCTTCTTATATTAAATTCAAAACTTCTCCGCCATCCGCCCTAGAACTGAGCCTGGGGCGGGACCGGCCCGTAATAACCTGGGAAGGGGGGGGTGTTTCCAGTCCCTCTTCCTACAGGTCCCTGTGGACTCCGATTCGGCCATGACAGGCCAACCCATGGAATGGCCAGGAGAAACCAACCCCCATCGGAGATGGAGCAGCATCTCTCTAAAGGATCGACCAGCGGTCTCAACAGGAAAGCCGTCATGGCGCCCAAAGACCCGAATGACCTGGGGAGGCGTCAAGGCGTCACCAGCCAAACCCCTAGAGCTGCTGCGCCAAGACCACCCCGAGACACCGAGAACCTCTGTGCGGCTCTCTTCGCGATCATCACGCCAACTTTCGGCGGCCACCATCCTTGCCTGCTCTGCTGCCTCCTTGCCGATGGCGATAAATACCCTGACGAAGCTTTCACCAGACCAACATCTGGGAGCAGTTTGCTGCAGCTGCCAGCGTCTCATCTTTCTGCCTGGGCCAGTACCTGGGAGTCGGGAGCCTGCTAAGCTCCTGCCTGCTCCCCGTCTGCAAAGCCGGAGACTTCGCGGAGTCTGGGCTAAGCCCTTCATGAATGCCTCATCTATCAGGTACTCCTATGAGCTGACTGGGGACCCGGGCTGCCGTCAAACCCTCGCTGGCGCTCTCCCTTGTCACCAAGACTGTCGCTAACCACGAATCTAACACTCTGCGCCTCGCATCACCGGGCGCAGCTAAACGGGAACCGACCGGGCCCATTAAATCGGCTCGGCCAATTGGAACTTCTGCATACATGGAGGACATTCCCCGCGTGTTCGGAAACATCCTGCTCCCCAGGGGCTGGTTCTGGACCTCGCGGGGAGAAGAACGTTTAATTACATTCCATGACTCTCTGCCGGAACTCTTTGTTGCCTCAGTCAGCCTCACCATTGTCCTACCCCAGGCTCCACCTCAGGAGCCGGACGCCTTGCCGCCCGCCATCATCTGCCTTTCGACCCTCATAGCCGGACGGCGGTCATGCCTCTCTGGGCGGAGTTAAGTCTCCCTGCGCCTTCCTAGTGGGAGTCCCCGGTTCGCTTCCTACAATGCTAAGACTATTGGCGGCTGGCCTGTGCCCTTCGCGAAGTCCATCAACTCTACCTCCGCATCACGGATGCCCTGGCCTCGAAAGCAGCAGGAACTTCGATCAACAGCCCTGAACAATCGTGCAGCTTATTGATTACTTTGTTGTTGCTGCATCACCAAGGTTGTGAGAATGTACATAATGGCATGTTGTTTTAATCTTTCTGATAATTCCCAGCTGATTCACATGAAGATAGCGTGAGCTGCAAGAAGTTGTATCTAATCTGAAGTATGATGTTTTACCCCATTGGTGGTCAGCCCTCTGGAGCTGGCTGCGGGGGGGATGGTTGAGAATGCTATTGTAAAGCTCTGCATCGGTTTAATTATTGCCTTGTTATCGGATCTTGTTTCGTTCAATGCGTGTCTAATATTGCCTGTAACATGTGTAAGAAACCCCTCGGATTTCCCCTACCCCGCAGCCAAGTTCTAATGTTACACAAGCAGCTCGGTCAGCTTGACCAGATGGCGGAGGAGACAAGCGTCCCTCTAAATCGCCCCTTAGCATTTCGGTTCCCCTTTCTCTAAAATGTAAAAAGGAGGAGATGTAGTAGTGCACTGCCCGACCCAGCAGCACTGTAGAACGTTGGGATATTAACGGACCTCGCGGCCTTGCCCGGTCGTGATCGCACCCCTCCTCATCCCCCCATGAGTCACGGGTCATGACCTGCCTGGCTCAGTCACCGGTAGGGACAATGGTCTTGCCCCAGGTGAGGATTAGGCTCAGACGCTGTATGCTCCTCTCCGCCGCATTAGCCAGATGAGATCATACATCACATGATGATCTCGACCTCCGCCTCCGCTCAACAAATCGCTAGGAACACGGACCTCCGGTCTCCCGCTGCTGGCGATCTCCACCAGATGTTATCTCCGCGTCTCGTCTCGTTCTTACGCTGACCGCGTGGGTCAACTACATTAATTAATTAAAATTAATTAATTAAAGAAACCTTTATTAGGCATCAAAATAGAAAATCAACAGAGTAGAAACAAACAAAATGAGGTAGCTGAAAATATATATACATAACCAGCATTCATGGAGGTAATATAAACAGGAAAAGAAGAAAAACCAAACCAAACCAAGGGATTAATTCAGAGTGTTAGAAACTTGGTCACCATTTCCAATATCACAAAATCCTGGTTATTCAAGAGGTAATTCAGTTTAGAATTAAGAGAACAGGGGCCTGCCAAAGTGGGGACCGAAGAAAAAAGTTGGGTCTAAATCCGGGCAAACAAACAGGGTGTGCTCAAGTGACTCTTTGAGAGTTTGGCAGTGAGTGCAAGCATGCTTCTGATGTGCAGATTTCAGAAACCTCTCTAGAGGTAATGTGAGAGAGAACATATTGGTTCTTGTCAGTGGTGGAATTCAAATAATTTAACAACCAGTTCTGGTGATGGAATTCAAATAATTTAACAACTGGTTGTTTACAAGCACCATTTCATTTCATTTTAACCTTTAATGGCATATACAAGCACCATTTTAATAACTGGTTCTGCCAAAGTGGTGCAAACCTGCTGAATCCCACCACTGGTTCTTGTCCTGGTGATAACCCATTGCTCCTATTCTATTGCTACTACCTCTCAGGATTTGATGGGATTTAACAGAAACAGTAAAGGAAGCTAAGGGAATGTCCCCTTTCTGTATGCATGGAAAGGATGTATTATGCCATACTGGTCTATTCCAAGCAACATGGTAAAGAGGCAGCCATTTATTTCACTACAGTTTTCATCAAGAATATCTTTTTTTTGCTAGGAACATCTGTATAGTTTGAGTACTGTATCTTTGAGTACTGTGACAATGTGGTGGAAATCAGTATCTCTGTAA
Source organism: Sphaerodactylus townsendi (assembly GCF_021028975.2). Lineage (NCBI taxonomy): Eukaryota > Metazoa > Chordata > Lepidosauria > Squamata > Sphaerodactylidae > Sphaerodactylus > Sphaerodactylus townsendi. The sequence continues at coordinate 120,654,326 of NC_059425.1, read as the reverse complement.
TGGTTGAAAGACAAACTACCAGGACATGACTTTCAAATTCATTATTAACCTTGCCCTTTCAGTGTCAAGGCTAAGGAAGAACAGAGGATAATGATAACTGCAGACATTTCTAACCTCTTGAGGACTGGATGCTTTTCTAAACACAGCCATAAGAATGTTCTCCACTCTGGCTGATTGCCATTTAGATAGTTGTTCATCCCAGAGGCTTGCGTTTCTCCTAATTGTGTAAGAGTGAAGTGATGAATGAAATCAGTTTTGGCTGTCTGCCTACCAGTGAAATCTCTCAATAAGAATTGCTCATTTAATTGCTTTTGTGTGGACAGGAAGCACTGCAGTTGTTGCCAGCAATTTGGTCCTGCACCAAAAAATATCTAAATGATACAATATTGCAAAAATGATTCTACTTAATGGTCTCATTTGTGCCATTAAAAAAGTATACTTTCCCCTCTATCTGATGGTTCATCCTGTCAAGTTTAGGGAGGTGGTGATGGCCACTAACCTGGATAGCTTTAAAAGGGGCTTGGACAGATTTATGGAGGAGAAGTCGATTTATGGCTACCAATCTTGATCCTCTTTGATCTGAGATTGCAAATGCCTTAACAGACCAGGTGATCGGGAGCAACAGCCGCAGAAGGCCATTGCGTTCACATCCTACATGTGAGCTCCCAAAGGCACCTGGTGGGCCACTGCGAGTAGCAGAGAGCTGGACTAGATGGACTTTGTTCTGATCCACCTGGCTTGTTCTTATGTTCTTATGTTCTTATGTTCAAAGTGAATGTCATTTGGTTACTGCTGACACTCACATGCAAGCACTGATGATACCATGATTTTGTACTGTTTCAAAATGATTGATTTCCTCACTTTTTGGGTATCAGCCAGCAAACTGTAGTTAAGTGCTCAACAGTATTCATATTTTTGGACATATAGGAGTCTATATATCATCTATATACTAATTTTCCATCATCAGAAAAACAGTATACATATATACAATATACTGAATTAATATAGTAAATTCCTTGAAGGCACATTGCACAATGAACTACAGAACTTTTAATCTATTGCAGGTGGTTTATTCTTACCCTAAGAAATAGCAGTTCATTATTATAATTATAATAATTGTAATTATTTGAGCAACTCTGTGTCCAGTTTTTTGGACTCCAGCTGATGTTTATAATGCAGATCAATTGTGCTGCTTCATCTGCTAAGTTGAGAGTCATATTACTAAAGCACAATTTGTGTTCTTCTGTAAGGAGAACGTGATCACGGCAGATCTCTACAGCTATGCCCTACAAAATATGTAAAAAAAATGAGCACCTCTGTATTTCCCTTTGCTCCATGATTCTTGCCAGTGTGACAGTACTGTGGCATGTAGGATGCTCAGATTATCTTTTTTCTTTTGTACAAGGAACTGGTTGTGGTACAGCATGGTTCCTTCCAAGCCACTGCAATTTATATGTTCAAATGCTATATCTTTTGCAAGGAACTCAGTGTGTTCCCTTGAGCCCATGCTCACTCCAGATTTCTGATTATGCTTGCTCTCCAGTGGAGAAATGTAGGTTCAGCCAGTTAGAATATTAGAATAAAAGCTCACAGGAAGAAGCTGCTTTGCAGTGTAAAGACAACTTTGATGTTGTGTCTTTGACTTGGAGCAGCTTGAAGATCATTCTAATGTTCTCTTTAACAGCCATTTTGATCATTTGGAATTTTGTGCAGTTTGTTCAGTAAGTGTTTTTAGATCCTAACAATATCATATTAACATCCAGAACTTATACTTTATTGCTAGACAGCAGAATTTATACATTGCAAAACAAGTGTTCACTTACTGAACCTGTACAAATCAGCTTTTAACATCAAAGGGAGAAAAGATGAATTGCATTCTACAAGTATGCAAGTTTTTGTGACAGTATTGTTAAAAAGGAAATGTTTTATTTATCTTCCACCCCCTGCCTGGAAATATTTTTTTAAATAAACCCCACGGCTCAAAATACTTTGGTACTTGGTTAATAACAATAGCAGATTCTTGGGTCAAAGGAATCTGGATATGTTTGTTTCCACAAAGGGAATATAAAGAACTTAAGGCCAACTGTTTCCAGTGCTAGCAAGAGGAACACCTGCTATCCCACACCCAACCCAAGATTGCTGGTAACGGAGTCTATGGTAAGGCTGAGTGAGTTCTGGAGCATGATTCAATTAGGTTTTAAAAGACAGCCCAAGGATGTAGTGATTTTTTCCCCAGAGCCTTTCCAGACACATTTTCACAATAAACGCACAGTTATACATTGTACGCTTCTGTTACAGGTGTTCCAGATGTCTTCCCATGAGGTTGCTCTTCTGGTGGAGGAAAGTAATTCCTTTAAACAGCAATTAATGTGACTCATCCCCAACCTAGTACAATGGAAATGTGATTGCCATGTGAAATTGGACTCAGTTTTATATAATTTTTTAATGCTACTTCTCCGGAGACTTGCTTGAGGCATCTCACAAATAAAATAGTACAATAAAATCACAAACAGCATAAAATTAATAACCAACTATAAAAACCTGCCATGAGACCCAGCCAGGGTATAAAAACAGCATACAGTCAACCAGAGCATAAAAACTGTCTAAAAGAATAGCTAGCAACCTAAATGATTTTTATAAAACAGCTTTCAGGCTAGAAAGAGATTATGTATTTTTTGAAGTAGGGTCAGGAGAACTTCAGTTGGGAGGGCATTCAAAAGGTGAGGTGCCACTACAGGAAAAGCTCTGTCTCTGGTCACTACGTATCTCATCTGTTCAGGTGCATGACTGTGGTGCTTGACCCAACCATATGGGAAGAGCTAGCCCTTCAGCTACCTCAACCTCAAGACATTTTGGGCCTGAAAGGGTAGGAACCAGCCCTTTGAATTGTGTCAGGAAATAGATGGAAAACCAATGAAGGTCTTTCAGCACAACAGTGATACTATTTCAATAGGCAGCCTCTGACAGTACCAGTGTGCTGCCTCATTTGTGTGCTGTCAGTAGTGCCTGTTAGATAATGCCTGAGTTTTGAATGATGCTGAAGTGCCTGTTAGTTAATGCCTGAGTTCTGGCCGATGATAAGCACCAGCAGTTTGTTAATCACTGCTGTTCTGAAAATAGCAGGAGTAACAGCCTCTAACTCTCTTGGAATGCTTTTGGAACAGCATGAAATTTTTGTGTTGGCTAATTTACCGCCCAATCTATGCATGTTGCACATTAACTGGAGCTGAATAAATATCCATGAATTGCCTGGAAAAGCTTTACCTTTCTCAGTGTTTGGCATTCAGATCATTAGTCAAGGATTTTAAACTGTTTAATTTTATTGTAAACTGGGCTGAGTAATGAGGAAACGTGGGTATAGAAATACTGTAAATAAATGAGACTGAAGCCCCATAGACAGAGAATGGGGTAGGAGGAAGGTTTCTTCCTTACACTGGGCTTTTTTTTTGGTGATCTCAGGCTCCAGATGGAGTGGTGTCTAGGATACATGGGTACTATGACCACATATGGCAACAGAATCCTGTTTACGCAGTCTACTGAAGTATATAAACTGGGATGGAGACAGTAAGGACAATGACACCCTCAAATGCTAGTTCTGAGACAGTAGAGTCTATCTCACACAGTGCTTCTCAGAGAAGGACTTGTGGCTTTCCTCCAGGCAACTGAGTCCTTTTTCTATTTGCTGACTAAACCACCTTTAGGAGCTTCATTGCCCCATATCTGGGTTGGTTCTACCCGGAGAAATGAACCAAGCCACAAGAGTGATTAATCAGTGTTACTATGTTATGGTTAACTCCAGGATCTTAGCACAGATTCCCTAACTTAAGTCTCTCCTTCCTGGCACTTAAGCAGAGTAGCTCAGCTTCCTTGGAACTGGCCCCCAGCCTCCAAAGAACAGAGCTGCAACAGAATAACTATTCAGCATTCAAATAAGTTCTTCCCTCAAAACTCTCAGTGCTCTGGCTAAAAACTGGAGTTCTCTCTAGCCAATAATCAGAGACGTAGCAAGGGGGAAAAGCACACAGTGCACTGGTGCGTCTTCTGGCTCCATCCCACCCCAGAATGCCCCCACCATGCCCCTGGAATGCCTCCAGAATGCCCTTGCCACACCCCCACAGGGATGTGTGCCCGGTGTGTCATGTACCTCCCGTCCCCTTCGAGCTACGCCTCTGCCAATAACATGGAGTTCCATGTTAACCCTTTGGGCTCTCAGCATTCTACTGCCTGAATGTGCCTAAGTGTCTGAATACATTACATGTGATTACTTAAAACCTATATAAATTTCATATAAATATCTTAAAATCTTGAAACAAAATATATTCTACTTGATGAAAGTTGTTAGTCTGTCTAAACCCAGTTTGAAGAGGTGTACTATAACCTGGTATTTCAGATAAAATGTGCCAATGTTTGTAAAGAATTTGTTTTATTGCACTGGCTTTTGAAGTATATTCCAGGGCAGTGTGAATATTGTTACTAGTAGCATGCATTTGCACAAATTGCTTTCATTAAATCACATTGCACATACATTAAGTAGTTTATTATATTTTAGGAGCCTGGGCACAGTGCAGTGTTGTTGTGTTGCTTGACTTTGAAAGCCAAAACAAAAATATTTTTGGGTGTAGATGGCAACAAATCAAAATCAGAGTTATAAACAGAGTTATAAAATCCTAGAAAACAAATACTTTGTAACCTTTATAAATACCAGTTGCACTTGAAATGGAAAATCTAGCTATATATGTAATATCATTCTTTTCTGTAAAGAATGTGTGAGAGTATGTGTGTGATGATTATGTTCTTTTAATTTTTTAGCAGTGCTACACCTTCCTAAATCCATTGACATTAATGGGCTTAGAAGGTTGCAAAGCTGTTCAGGAGTGTTCTGCAGTTATTGGGTGTGCATCTTCTTGTTACATTCCAGTATAAGAATATGTGATGGAATTAGTACTGTAAAAAGATTTCACAGGTTTAGTTTATGGGCAGCTATCAATCTCAGGTCATTTTCAGCAGTAATTATTGAATTAAAAAAAACCTGCATAAGAGAATGAAGGTGATTAATTAGATTAGATTTGCTTAATAGCATTTCAGGTCTGACATCTTTGGACACTGTCATGCAGACTGAAATTGAGCAAAGTGGTCTGGATTTAATATAATAAACAGCTCTCTCAAATGGAAAGTAATCATCCAAAGAATACTGCAAGGAATGAGGTCCATTTCAAATTGATTTGTAACCATTTGCACTGTGATAGAAAGGAATATGCACTATTATAGTATTTTAAGAGATGATGGAATGCTGATGGGGAAAGGTTTTGGTGGGGAGAATCACACAATGAAGTACCTCTTGAAATAGGTCAAATATTTTTAACTAGCGGCAAAGCCCGTTGCGGGGGAGATGCAATGGATCCTAGCAAAAGGTTGAAGAGGAAGCATCTCCTCCTGCAATGGGCTTTACTAGGGCTGGAGTGGTGCCCACCCAACCCTTCCTCATGGTGTGCCACTTACCTGGGTCTGGCTCGGGATGGGTAGGAAGGTGAAGATACGGGGAGGGTGGAGATGAGTGGCTTTGGTGGGGGAGGATAGCAAGGTGAGTGATGTGGTGGGGGAGGGTTGAAAGATGTGGCTAGGGGTGGGGAAGGGCATCAAGGTGAAATTTGGGGGTGGGGAGGATTGAAAGATGTGGCAAGGGGTGCCTTGGAGTGGGGAGAGGGTGGCAACGGGTGGAGAGGGGATGGGGAGGGTGACAAGGCATAGCTAGTGGTGGAGGAGGTGGGAAGGGGTAACTAGAAATTGGGGGAGTGTTTTGCTGAGTCTCTTTGGCCTGGTGCAATTGGGGAAGGGGGGAGGGGGAGGGGGAAGGTCTCCTGTCACAGTGGTATAGTGAAAGAAAAAAAACCCCAGCTTCTCTATTGAACATCTTCCTTCCAACATAAACTTCTGAAATAAATGTGGTACAATACTTAAGAACAACAGCTTCAACCAAATACAAATATCTTCTGATATCATAACAAAGTTCTACTTATCTCCTTTCTCCAGAGTACACATTTCTTGCTGTGACCACCCACACATTTCTACCCCGGGGAGATCTACAATGAATCACTGCACCTGCTCTGTGTTTTTGAAGATATGATAAACCTTGCCATTGTCCTTGCCCAGTTAAGGTTTAATCAGAATGCATTTATGTTTCACATGCTTCAGAGCAGGCCAGAAAGTGTCAGAGTTTCTTGGATGGATTTTTTTTTTGTAAGCACAGGATAACTGAATCAGGATGTAGGTGAATGTTGATTTTAGATGCAGTGGAGGACAAAGCTCTTGTGTATTTAGTAGTTATTTAAAAGAGGAAAATTTGGCAAGGGTCGGTGGTCACGCTGGGCAGGAAAGCTGCTGAATTTCCTTCTTTTGTACCTATAAAAATGACCCTTCTAAATATTACAAACATTATTTTTTTTATGCCACAGTATCCAGAAGTTACAAAATTGGATTTGAGCATTTTGTTTGGGCAGACTATTTCCTCTTATCCTTAGCATATCGCCCAGCCTGATATGAAGTTGCAGGGGCATATTCAAATTCTTCAGAGGCCAGTTAACACCTTTTTTTCTCAGTAGGTACTTGGGTTAGCTAACAGCTTGTGAGCCAGGATGAGTATGGCTGAAAGGCTGGTCTAAATATTTCCCCCAATCTGATTTGTGCCTGCAGTGGATTTAAGATGACTTTCCCCCATTTGTTGTGCTGTTGTCTTAATGGTGATTGGATGCATTTTGACTGAAGTTGCATAACTGAGACTTTGTAATAATGTGAGTTATTTTAAAGTTTGTGCTGAAAAACAAGGCATAACATTCAAATAAACAAATATGGTAGGAAGGGTACAGGTAAAGTTAGTTTTCATTCAAGCAGGGATGACCCTTCCTGGGTTCCCAAGCCTTTAATATCTGCATGGTTAGCATAAATTCGACACCTATAGTCTGTTTCCAGAATACCTAATCACCGATAAGGAAAGGCTTGCAGATTAAATGTGTCCTTATCATGCAGGTACTGAAGGCATGGTAGCTCTGTAAGGGAAAATAAAAAGATGGCATGCCTAGGTTCAAGAGAGGGTGACCAAGTTGAAATTATGCTGGCCAAATTTTTTTTTTAAGTGTCTGAATTCTAGAAAACATGTACAATTTATTTATTTAATTTTTAGCCCATCTTTCTTCCTGAGAATCAAGACCAGTTAGAAAATATGCAAAACAATTCAACCGGACCCATGACCATCCAGTAATCAATGTAGTAGGACTACAATTCCAGGATTAGAAAATAATGCAAACAAAAATCTAAGGTATGTCATACCACAATACAGGAAATGGACTGCAAAAGCCACACAGTTAATTTAAAATGGAAGGTTAATGAATAATGAACTTGGGCACATTAATATTTCCCCATCTAAGTTACAGATATATATTTATATCTAGAACATGAGAATATATATTAGAAGTTTCCTCTTATTTGAATTATATCCCATTAATACCCATGCCAGTTGCCTTCTAGATACAAAAATATGACAATCATAAACGGTTTACTGAACCAAGTTCCTATCATTGGTGCCGGCTTACTTTTCTGCCCACAGCAACTTGTGCAGTATATAGGTTACATAAACCATAACAGGATCTTGTTCTGCTTGATACAAAATAGAGAGATTTCAACACAGCTGTTATCAATCAGCAGTATTTTGACATTTAGAAAATCTTTAAAAAAAACCTTTTCCCAGAACTGAAACATATCTTACTGAAGCATCAAAAGGAGCCCTCTGGTGGTCATTCCATTTATTGCTCTTTAGAAAAAAGCATGATATTGTGTGTCCTGAAAAGCTCATATCTGGTTGTATGCGAACTGGCTTTGGAAAGCTACTATAACTTCCCAGGGTGTTTACCTGAGACAAAAGATGTGCAGGCTTGCTAACTATTTCACAGACATCTCCTGAATAGATCACCAGGAATTAAGCAGGTGAAGCTCTTCCCATTGGTATATCACCACTTATTGTACTTGGAGCATTTTTATCCTTTCTGTGTTTATCTGAAAGTGACCTGAAGGTAGGTTGCAATGATAATAAAAACAATAAATAAATATAAATAAATAAACATAAATTAAAAATCCATTTAAAATACAATTGAATTTTTTTTAAAAAATATTTTATTTATGGCCCAAATTTCTTACTGAGGCTTAAGGTGTATTGCAGAATATAAAACAATCAAACAGAAGAGATTAACAGTACAGTAGAATTAGGATTACAGAACTGGACAGCAGTGCAAGCAAATAGAAGACCTGTTTCAGCCATGACATACAATCATTCTGAAAGTATGTGACAAAAATAGAAGACAATGCAGTAAAATGAAGGTAAAGTTGCAATAGATCGTTACCATATTCCTTGTAAAGTGACCTCCTATACTTTATAGCCTATTACTCTATTATACATTTCTAATTTCTTTATTAAAATGCTGCCTGAGACAGCCATGTGGTGTAGTGGTTAAGAGCAGGTGCACTCTAATCTGGAGAACCGGATTTGATTCCTCACTCTCCCACTTGAGCTGTGGAGGCTTATCTGGTGAACCAGATTAGCTTGTGTATTCAAACACATGCCAGCTGGATGACCTCAGGCTAGTCTCAGTTCTTTGGAGCTCTCCCAGCCCCCCCACCTCACAGGTGTTTGTTGTGGGGGGGGGGAAGGGAAAGGAGATTGTAAGCCCCTTTGAGTCTCCTTACAGGAGAGAAAGGGGGGATATAAATCCAAATTCCTCTTCCTCCTTTCTGATTAGCACATTCTGTGTAACAAAGAAGAACCCACAATTACTTATGAGTAGAATCTTATTTTCCTCTCCAGCACTATTTCTTCTTTCCCAACTCTGAAAGCCCCTATAGGCTCTCCCCTTTTCCTGTTTCCTTCTCTCTTCCCAGCCAGCTCCCCCATCTCTACCCTAGAAAAACCTTGGCCTGGTTGTATGCTCCTGGCTGCTGAGGCACACTCACTTGAATGTAAGGGAATCTTCTTGTTCTTGTGGGGAAGCACATCACTATCCCTGCATCCCTGTCTTTGCATACATTTCTCTTTCCCTCCTCCTGGCAATCCCTATATCATCTCTCCTTGCCCTGCCTCCCTCTCTTCTTCTCAGCTATTCATCTATTTACCTTTTAAATGCTTTCCATCTTCAAGTATATTTAGTTGGCTTATTTATATTCCAATTTCCCTACAGTAAGGTCCAAAGCAGTTTTCATTATTTTCCTTTTCTTGGCTTGGCTATTAGTATATTGATGATGATAATGATGATAGAAAAGTGGGAACCTTCCTTACCTCCTCATGAAAGCTGTTTGCAAAGTGTGAACCATCTCCAAGAGTGCTGATGAATAAGCAGTTGCTAATCTTATCCATTTGTAAGATGGTCATGGTGGAGGCCCAGTGGCGTGGGAGGGGGGAAAATGGCATCCGGAGCAGTACCCCCCCCATCCCATGGTAGCTACGCGACTGGGTGGAGCATACTTGTTTCTCCAGTATGTGAACCCCAAGGCCACTTGAATTTGGTAGACAATAATGAGAACTTTGAATTGAACTGTAACCAATCAGTCTAATCAGTAACCAATTCAGTGTCTGTGGAATGAGTGTGACATGTATGGTCTATCTAGTGTTTGATAATAAATGAGCTGCAGCAGTGTTTGGAGCCCTCCTGAACAGTTCTGCCTTGCTCAATATGCTTTCTCAATATGCAAAATCTCAGTAAAGTGGAAACATTCCCAACAACTTCATCATGTTGAGCAAAGGCTTGCCTGTTGAATTTCTGCAGTCAGATTGCTGTTTCAGACATTTGAGAAGGTGAAAATCCCATGGAATTGATAATGTTTATGATAGAGAATTTAAGATCCAGGAGTGCTTTTCATTTAGTTTTGCAATGTAATTTGATTATGGAAAGACAGGATTTTTTTAGTTTTTACTTTTTGGACATGAGTAGCAATTTCAAACTTTACTGGCCTATCTCAATAATGATCTCTTAATTAATATATGATTCAAATATTTTTAAAGTCCAATTATGCACAAGGTATCTGCTGTGAGGTGGGGGGAAATCCATCACGGCAAGATTTCTTGCATTGATCTATTTCCTGGAGCCCTTCTTTCACTTCGCATTCTCTCTGCAGCAAGCATCATCACTTCTAGCACAACTTTTAATTTGCTTTGCCGCCAGAGCAGATAGATTTGCTAGTGAGCACAGCTTTGCCCCAGATATCTTCCTTCTGCTCAGAGCCAGCATTCCCACCCCCTTGCACTGCTGTCCACGTCTTCCCCCTCACCCCTGATCCACATTGCTGGTTCCTTCCTGCTTCTCTAAATGCTCATATTGATATATCAATTCAGCAATATAATAATAACAACAGAGAACTGACTTTTGCAAGGAACAGTATAAGAAGGGGCTCTTTTGGGCTCTGTCCCACTTTCCCAGGTCTGCTTCCACTCTCCCTGATGATCAGGAGTCCTTTTTAAAACTTTAATAAGGTTCTAGTTTAAAACAAGCTTTTCTTCTCTTGACACAGCGGGGGGGGGGGGGAAAGGGAGGGAGAGAGAATATCAGCTCTAGCCTTGAGACTACTGGTTGTGATGAGATTTGTACCTTCAAGGCTAAACTGATGGGTAGAGTTAAGAGAACCAGGAGAAGCAGAGGCCCAGCAGAGTTCAGCAGACAAACTTTTCTGCAGGCTATGGGCTGCCTCCTTGTATGTAAACAGAAAAACGTGAGGAAACCCCACTACAAGCCCACTGCACAGTGAAGAACCTTGAGGTAAGCATTCCATGTATAATGAGTGCAAAACTCTTCCATTGTAAAATAAGGTTGCAATTTTAACTTCTGTGCCATGTTTACAGTACAGACTTTTTTATTTGTTCTCATTTGGTTTGGTTTATCCATCAAGATTGTTGTTCAGATTCTATCTAAAAAGTAGATAACCAGGTTGGTTGTAGAGTCTCAAAACAGAGGTGATATAATACTTTTCGTTAAGACCAACAAAAATAATACAAGACAGCATGCAAACTTTTGACCTGTCCAGAATCTTTAATCTGGCTGGATATTAAACAAAAGGAAGAGGGAGGAAGAAGCATTCTGGCTCTAATATTTTTTTCTGCTTACTGGGATGACATTCTCAATAATTGTGGTCCCCACCCAAAAGATCCTTCCTGCCAAACTGCAGAGAGAAAAGAAACCTTTCTCAAGTCACTAAAATCTTTTGTTGCAAAATGGGAACATGGAAACTTGGAGGCCTGTTTTTAAACAAGAACAGAGAGGAGCCATCATGCAAAAACCCTGCATTAATTTTATTCCATGCTCATCTAATAATTTACTTCCAGTTATCCATTATGATGCCAATAAACTGGTGGTGAGCCAACCCCTAGGTACTTACTAGGACTCAGAGAACCCTGATACAGGACCTGACAACACAGTGCAGTCAGAACTGGCTGCTCATGAGGAACAGCAGGCAGTACAACCAACTCCCAGCCCTTCTCTGCCTGATGCTATGCAGGTGGAGGAACCTGCAGATCTTCCTGTGGAACCCAGTGTGAGCCAGCTGTGTACAGAAGGCTGAAGCAGAGACAGCTGCTGCAGGAAAAAAGAAGCGCTCATCTGCAACAAGATATGGGAAGACAGAAGTGTCTGTATCTGATGAGGATTAGCTCCTTGCAGAATCCCAGCCTTGAGGGCATGGCTCTGTGTTTAAGCCTTGCCTTCAGCTAGACCAGGGGTAGGGAACCTGCGGCTCTCCAGTTGTTCAGGAACTACAATTCCCATCAGCCCCTACCAGCATGGCCAATTGGCCATGCTGACAGAGGCTGATGGGAATTGTAGTTCCTGAACATCTGGAGAGCCGCAGGTTCCCTACCCCTGAGCTAGACTCTTCCTGGGTGCAATGAGTGTGTTACCTGGCACCAGGGGCATACTGCCTATTGGGACATGGGGTAACCATCGCGGCACCCATCCAAGTCACCTCCTTCCCTCCCCAGGCCCTCTGGGGTGGGGCTCAGAGGTAGGGGCAGCTCAGATGGCCACCACAGTGACAGGCTGCTGCCTGGGCTGCCCATCATGGTGCCCTGCCCCCTGCCTCCCTGCAAGTCCTGTGGAGGGCAGGAGGTGGCCTGCAGGGAGGTGAGGGGTGGCTTGGGGGTGGCTCAGATGACCGGCCTGCCACTGTGGTGTCCGTTGGTGTCCGTCCAAGCCTCCCCAAGCCCCTCCCCCAAGCGTGGGGGTGGGGGGTGGCAGCCAGAGCAGGTGTTGTCCCCGGATCTCCCGTACCGTGACTTGTGGACTGACTGTTGACTACGCTTTTGCCTGCCACCTGCCTTGACTGATTGAACTGTTCTCTGACTACGCTGCTATCTGCTGCCTGTTTGACCCTGCAGGACTGGACCTGACCACGCCCTCACAGCATCCCATGCCCTGCCTGCCGACAGCACAAGCATGAAAGAGAAAAAAAGAGAAGAGCTTCACACAGTACGATAAGATATTGGGCAATGTGGACATAAAACAAGCTGGGTGTTTAAGGCGGGGGAGGGTGGGAGTGGGCTTTGGAGGGCAGAGAAAGGATCCATTTGAATTCCACCATCTTTAAGGAAGAGGGGTTTGTGTGAGTGAGAGACATAAAACAAACTGGGCTTCAGCAGCTTCCCTTTCTGCCTTCTGAGGGTGGAAGATATACCAGGACTGCCCTCTCCCCCCCTTCTCAGTGGTCTTTCAAATATCACATGATCCCACGTCCTCCCTAGGTTGGTTGCAATAAGAAAAGCCATTCAGCTGTCAGTGAGGAGTAACTACCTGGAATGAGCAGCATGTTGTGGTTCTCCTGCCCTGAGGTGAAATCAAGTGCAGTCATCACTTTGCTGTTGCTCAGGTGAGGAAAACATATTGGTTGCACCTGACCCAGGCTCCACTTGTTTCCTCAGTGTGCCTCATTCATTGCTGGCTTATGTGAGTGCCCTTCCTCCATGGGTGGTTTCCCTTAGGACTCAACTAGGTGTTTGGGATGGGGGGAGCTTTTGGAGGGGGCTACTTTCCACTGTGCAGCACACTACTTCCACCACAGCACTACGACTGAACTTCTTTATGTTGAAAAAGGTATAGGTAGCTCTTCAGTCTCGTAGCTTGGTTGGCTGTAGATAATATCCACAAATTCTGATTGACCCATCCTGTTTCATAAACTAGTACAATTGGAACTGTCCATTTAGAATGGATAACTGGTTATACTACATCAGTTGCTTCCAACCAATTTACTTCAACCTGCACTTTGGCTTGCAACTCAAAAGTAACAACTCTGGCTTTGCAAAAGCGGGTGCTTTTTTCCCTGCCTTTTTCCCACCTTAAAGCCCATCTTGTTCATCAGTTCTATTTGATCTTGTAATTTCATTTTTTGTTAAAATCATTGTTTTCTGTTTATTAATTTTGAAACCTGATAATGCCCTAAATTCTTTCAGTTTCAGTGTTAAAAATTCAGCTCCATTTAGGGGGTTTTCCAATTATATTTGTTGTATTTAGATTGCAGCTGATGCATTTCATAGACAAGGGTTTGTTATTTTTTTTATAGATTGAGACAGACAATACTTGATAGACACTGTTTAGTTGAATTGACATAAGCTTCTATGAAATAATATTTCTAATGTTAGTGGAGGCACTTGACCATGCCCCAGTGGAGAAGGAATGAGTCTGGCAAGAACTGAGGGAGGCGGCTGCTTGCTCCCAGGACTTAAATGTCCTTGGACACCACTGCTCTGACACAGAATGTCATGCTGAGAATGGCCCATTGATTCATGTCCCTCTCAAGGACCATGGAGAAACCCATCTTCTGGCCATTTCGAAAATTCCTTTGTTTTTCTTTTGCATGCTTGTAATTGTACTTGATTTGTAACACAATACCTTTTCGAAGTGTGTGGGGTGAGAGTTAAGCAGAAAAACCATGAATCTAATGGTACATTGTCAAAGATCATGTCAAAATAAACTTGGGTTCCATGTAGCAGTAATGATGAATGTTAGCATTGAGACAGAGGCTGCTGAATAGTTTCAGCCTCAACACCTTTTGGTTCTGAATGTGTGGGATATGTAGCAATAGAAACATGTTACCCGATCTAGTGGTTAGAATCAGAATACTGTCACTCCTCACACTATGAGAAGGAGTGTGGGAGTAAAACCAACAGTTTCTAGTTCTACCGCATATGCTTCAGTTTGGCTCTTTTCCTTATTTGTCTCACAGTATACATTGACTGAGGAAATGAAGCCCAAATGAATGGATAGTCTTTTTCTTCAACAGTGGGCCTTTCCCCACTTCCCTTAAGCCCCGCGCTACTCGAGGAGAGTAGCGTGGGGTCCCTCGGCACTCCCCACTGAGAGGGGCGGCGACAGCGCAGCCGCCCGAAGCTGCTGCTGTCGCGCCCCTCAGCGCGCAGCATCCCAGGCGCTCTTCTCAACGGCGCCTTTTGATGGCCCCGCGCAGAGCGTGGGGTCGTGGGGACGGCCGGGCGCGCCTGGGATGCTGGATGCTGAGAGCAGAGCGCAGCATAGAGGGGAAGGACGAAAGTGGAGAAAGGCCCAGTATATCCAACTATAACCTCACAGTCATCTCTGTACTTTTCCACTCCATAACCCTACCGTATGTTCCACTCCATAACCCTTCAGACTCAAACAAATGTGGCATAAGTCCTGGCTCTCCATCTGTAAAAGACAAGTGAATGGGTCTGAAATTTGGTTTAGAGCAGGGGTAGGGAACCTGCGGCTCTCCAGATGTTCAGAAACTACAATTCCCATCAGCCCCTACCAGCATGGCCAATTGGCCATGATGGCAGAGGCTGATGGGAATTGTAGTTCCTGAACATCTGGAGAGCCGCCGGTTCCCTACCCCTGGTTTAGAGCCACCTGGTGGTAGTGGTGGGGAGAGGATATTCAAGACTTCAACCCTAAGTTGGTTTCACTGGTCATAGCTGCCATCTGTTCTGTTTTTACTTTAAAAAGAAAACCAGATGCATTTTTTAAAAAAACCCAACAACCCTCCTTTATTGTGCTAATATGTATGCAGTATTCTTATAAGTAAATTTTGACAGCAAAGCTAAACATGTTTCTCTCTGTGCTCTCCATTTCAACCTGGTGTAAACTGGGACTCCATATCTGAACTTTCAGCTAATGTTTTCAGTTAGTGTTTTACAGGTAATCAGAGATCCATGCTCTTCATAATATCTGTTTTTGCCCTTGTAGAGAACAACAACTGTAGCTCCCACTGGACATCTCAAATGAATGAAGGTCCCTGTGGTTTCAATGGTTAATTCTGTGGTTTCAGTACAACTAAATATATCCATCTGACCTCCTTTGGAATGGACTCTAAATTGCAACTGGTGAGCAACAGAATCCAAAACCTCAAGTATTTGAGAAGGCAACCCACAGTTATGTGCCTGAGTCATTAGAATGTTAGAAACAATCAAGCTGTGACACAACCAAACAATAATAAGTTTGCCTTAAAAAATCCTGGAACCAAATGTCAAGATAAAATTGAGACCAGGATGAAAATTAGGCTTGGTTCCAGCATGTTACTCTGCTTTGGAGAATGATTCAATGCTGCCTGGTTTATCAAAACTTACTCGGCACACCCAGATAGGATAGAGCTGATATTCTAACTAAAAAGGACTAGACTTCTTTTTAATTTGTGAATTCGGGTAAACTCAAACACACTGAAAACACACAGAAAATTTCTCTTTCAGACGTGCTCCATAATCTGTATTCAGAACCAAGGTGCTGGAGACAGGTGTTCTGTTTTCTGATCCCTACATATGCAGTCTGTGCACTGCTGGAGGGGAAAGAGCTCCATTTCTTTCTGGAGAAAAGAGAAAACTGTCAATCTTGCCTAGGAGCAAGAGATTGTCTGATCTCACATCATTAGTATGAATTCAACAAGATTACATGATTCCATATTTATAATAATGCTCCATATAGTTCAAAAGTTGTACAGGTATCAGTCTGCTGAAAGGAGACCTCCTGGTCTTCCTGCTTGTTACTTGCTGAGAGCTAGTGAGGGAAATTCTAAAAAGCGTTGTACCCTTGGTGAAACATTACTTCTGATGAATACTATAGAGTTTTGTGCAAATCCTAGAGTACAGCCAGTAGTGGGATCCAAAAATTTTAATAACAGGTTCCAATGGTGGTGGGATTCAAACAGTGCCGGCGCCGCACACACGCACCTCCAGTCCCTATTGGGCAGGGAGGTTGCTTTAGTAACCCCTTCTCGGCTTTCAGAAAAAAATTAATAACCACTTCTAGAGAAGTGGTGAGAACTGTTTGGATCCCACCTCTGAGTACAGCACTGATGTCATGCTGGTGATGTGATATTACTACCAGGTATACAATAGAAATGATATTGTTTTATTGACACAATATCATTTCCCCCATTTCACACCCCCATCTTTCTGCTTGTCGCCAACTGTTGGCTGATAAATCTAGTCAGCTGCAACCAAAATAAGAGAATCTGGTGGCAACTTTAACAAATGTATTGTAGTTTATGTTTTTGCTGCCACATTCCACTTCTAAAGAACCATTAAAGATTACACTGATTTGGCAGATGAATTTATACTCAGACACAGAAGGTGTGCAGGAGAGTTACTACGAGAAGAGGTCAGAAAGTCCAATTTCACAGCTCAAGATATGTAACAGTACATTGCTCAGCACTGATGGAAACAATGTCTTTTCCAGTCAGTAAACAATCCACTCAGAGTTTGCTGGGGACCACTACAACTTGATGATGAATTGGCAGAGCAAGGTGAATCTGAATAGTGTACATAACCTGAGTAGTAGGGACAGTTTATGGCAGATTCATGGAGAATTAATGTCTACTAGCCATAGAGACTAAAGGGAACTTGACTTACAGAGGCAGTATATCTCTGAATACGAGTACTAGAAGGAAAGATCTAAAGCCTTTGTTGGCTATTTGGAGCAACTCAGCCATTATGTGAAGCAGGATAGTATTCAAGATGGACCAGTGGCATGATCCATCAGATAACTTCTTCTGTTCTTAATAATTATTTTTATGTAGTGAGTTAACCATTCTAGTCACTGAAATAATTACTTTTTTGCTTATCTAGTTATTAGTACAAAGCAGCAGATGAAGTATTTGAAATCACAGTAAATATGCGTTAAGTGATTCTGAATGTGTATGCCCTGGGAAATCTACAAGCACAGCTCAATCTTGTCTTTCTAACTCAAGCTCAGGATATGACTTTCCTTGGTCAACTAGTTTGTTACTTACATATGATGCTGCCCCAATAAACCTAGATATGAAAAATAGCAGAGTCATATTTACAGCAATAGAATGTATATACAGTTGTACAAACTATAGGCTCTATCCCTCCCCAAAAGCATCTTTTTGAAATATTTCATTACTGGAGTTACAAATATGTAACATTCATACTCAACATAAATATAAAAACATAAGTAGTAAAGGTGGTACTAAATGAAAAAGAAAATAACACTGGATCAATAAAGGAAAAGGCCAGCTAACAAAAATAACACACTCCAACTTCAGACTAATGCCATATGACAAAAATTTGGTAGTATTCAACAATTACCGGTAACTGCCAGGCAGACATATTACCTTCAACTTGGTGTTAAACACACTTCCGGCCTTCTTCAGTGGTCTAGTTATAACATATTATGTACTCATATTCATAAATTAAACAATTACCATCATTAGAATCTTGTGCCAGCCGGGGTATGTACAATTGAGTTTTTACCTATGAAATTAGATTGTTACCAAAGTATGTTCAGACTTGTAAAAGTTTCTGATCGCTTGATGGCACTGTTTGGTTGA
This sequence comes from Sphaerodactylus townsendi, assembly GCF_021028975.2. NCBI lineage: Eukaryota > Metazoa > Chordata > Lepidosauria > Squamata > Sphaerodactylidae > Sphaerodactylus > Sphaerodactylus townsendi. The sequence goes on along the minus strand of NC_059425.1, from coordinate 120,636,488 downwards.
TACTGATATGCACACTCTGGATGTAATGTCAACCCATTTTGGAAGGAAGTATTAAAACTATTCCTTGAATGTGTGGTTTTACTAGACCACTGAAGAAGGTCTGGGAGCCAAAATGTGTTTGGCATGTAGTTTTACATTATCAAACCTGCATTTGCTGCCATAAGGATTGATTTTAATATTGTATTCATGTGTGCTTCATAATAAATATGACTTTACTATCCAATTGTTTTTATCTCAGCCAATCTTAAAGTGCCCAACTTTGTTTTTATGTTGGGTCATTTCCCTCTCTGTTCTTTCTGGTAAACACACTTCTACTATTGCCATGGTAGAACCAATGGAGTGACCGGTCATCAACCAACAGAACACCTGATCACCTAGCAACAAGGGGAAACACAACTGATCTGGACTTAGCATGCATGCACTCACATAATCATGCAAAGAAAAATACAAATGTCACAAGAATAAATAACAAGTACTTATGGAAACACGTCTTCTAATGGATTCACCAAATTGCTCAGAACTGCTTGCTGAATATTGATAGGATCTGAAACAGTGAAACAACAATATTTGATGTATTGTCGAAGGCTTTTACGGCCAGATTCAACTGGTTCTGGTGGGTTTTCCAGGCAGTGTGGCCGTGGTCTGGTGGATCTTGTTCCTAACGTTTTGCCTGCATCTGTGGCTGGCATCTTCAGAGGTGTATCACAGAGGGATACACACTGTGTCTAGAGAAAGGAAATGTTTGGGGTATATATTGTCCATGTCCCAGGGTGGGGAACCAATCAATAAGTGTTTGGGTGGAACTTGTTATGCAAAGATGTGGTTGATAGTATTGTATTGTGAGTGGGGCTTATCAGTCCAGGGAGTGATTCACATTTTCATGCCCTACAGCAGCAGTAGTATTGGTGAATACAAACCCTTGGTTTACTGAGGGACTGTGGGCAATACAAAGACAAGGAAGAATGCTAGAATGCCAGTGGAGGAAGACTCAGGAAGAATCTGGTAAGACAGGGATTAAAGATTATTTTAAGCCGATTGTGGCAGTGAAATAAACAATACTTTTCTGTCCTCATTGCAACTGAACAGTGTTAGTCAGCCCCTCTTGTTCTGGGTGGTCAAAGACTGGACCTTGCAGGAGGAGAGGGCACACAATTACTGTTTTGCTCAGCACTTTGCAGATAAAATCTCTCTCATCCATAATGGCTTGGAGCAAATATTAACTTCAACAGAGCCATATGGTCCCACAGTGCTAACTTTTTCAGTTGTGTGGGATACTTTTCATTTACTCAGGATCCTTAGGGGTTGAAGTCTACCTCCTGTTTGTATGACTCTTGCCCTTCCTGCCTACTTAAATCTGCCAGGGGGGCTTCACTGCCAGGGGGGCTTAACTAGAGATAGTTAATGCTTCCTTGAGAGAGGGGATGTTGACCTAACATTGAAAAAAGCTGTGATGCATCCTAAAGAAAACTGCTCTGGATTCAAAGATTTCAGTGATGATTGACCAGTTTCAAATGTTCCATTCTAGAACAGGATGATTGGACAGGTGATTTCTGGACAACTTCAATCTTTCCTGGATGAAAGGGGTAGTTTGAATCCTTTCCAATCTGATTTTAATTCTGGTTATGGGACTAAAGCAGCCTTGGTTGCCCTAGTGGATGACTTGCACCTGCAGATAAAAAGAGCGTGACTCTGGGATTTTCTGCATGTCCCCCCCACATTAGTTCTGACCCCACAACACTTTGGTTTATCCTTTGATTTACACAAGCATTTTTTGCCTTTAGTTTTACTGCAGTTTTTTGTTTTTGTCCCCCCCCCCCCTCTCCATCCCCAGTTCTTTTGAGACCACTTTTACCGTGATCTTTTTCTGGAAGCCAATTTTTGCCTTTTTCCTCATAAACAATGTTTCTTTCAGTTTCCTTTGTCCCATCCATTCACACCCATATCCAGTCCTCTGTTTGATGACTGGATTGTTATCATTGTCAAGACACTCTATTTTCTCCCCTCTGCCCTAAATATAAGTGGGATTTTTAAAAGACATAAAAATATCAATATAGCAATATAGTGTGGTAATAATAGGTCAAACAAGTTCTCTGAATTTCAAACATTCATTTGTTTTTAGTTGGATTGATAATGGAATTGTTTTAAGGAGCTGCCCTGAGTCTGGCCTTGGCCAGGAAAGGCACTATATCAAATGTAATTAAAAAATAAAATAAAAGTAAGCACTTATCTCTTTCCCTTGCAGAGATATTCTCCTTTCCTTAAATTGCCATGAGGGAAAACGATAGAGACTTACTTAAAAAAAAATAAAGCTGGGAATTTAGAGAACATGCTTGTCTTGTTGTTACAATAATATATTGTAACCGCTAGGGTGGATGGGCCAGGTCCAGATGCCCGTCCCCTCCCCTTGCATGCCACCCTTCCCTCCCTCCCCTCCCCTCCCTTGCACGTCACCCTTTAGTGCAATTTATTTGTATAGAAAATGAGATAAAGGGGTGTGTGCTCCATGAAATCTCAATGATGATAGAACCCTTCCTTGAAAAATCCTGCTTATTTAAGCCATGTGCAGAAGAAAATAAACTGATACCTCAACTGTGAAAATGCAAAGGGAGGCAGACATCTGGAAGAACCATGCCCAAAATGATGCCACTGCATGTGGATCAACTTCCAAGAAAATCAGGAGTAAGATGAGCACGCAAAAGAGCACTTTGTTAATCCTCCTCAACCTCTTCAGTTGCTTTTGATATCATTGAACATGGCATCCTTCTGTTCAGCCTTTCCAGGTTGGGACTGGGAGGCACTGTTTTGCAGTGGTTTTGGTCCTCCCTGGAAGATAGGTTTCAGAAGCTGCTGTAGGACTGCTGCTTGGTCCCTTGGACTTTGGGCTGAAGGGTCCTACAAGGTTCCATCTTATGCTTTTCAGCATCTAAATAAAACATCTGTGTGAGGTCCCCTGGAGATCTGGTCTGGGTTGCCTCCAATATGTGCACAACGCTCAGCCCTATTGCTTCTAGTGAGTCCTATGAGGGCTGTAGAAACCCTGAGCTGCTGCTTGGAGGCAGTTTTGGAGTGGATGTGGGTTAATAAACTGAAGCTAATTCTGACAAAACAGGAATGCTACTGGTGAGTGGAAGGTCTGACTTGGGACTTAAGGTTTCACTTGTTCTGGATGGGGTTGCACTTTCCTTAAAGGAACAGAGCCATAGCTTGGGGGTGCTGTTGGACCCAGGACTGGTGCTGGCTAAGTAGGTAGCAGTTGTGGCCAGGAGCACCTTCTGCAAGTTTTGACTGGTTAGCTAGCTGTGGCCTTTTCTGGGCAGAAAAAGTCTGTCCACTGTGGTGCATGCCCTGCTTACATCTAAAGTAGATTACTGCATGTGTTGAGAAGCTTCAGTTGGTACAGAAAAGCTGTAGGCAGGATATTGACTGGAATGGCTTACAACAACCATGTATCTTCAGGTCTGGCCCATCTACACTAGATCCCAATTTCTTCTTGTACACAATTCAAAGTGCTGGTGTTGACCTTTAAAGCCCTATATGGCTTGGGACCAACTTACCCGAAGGATGCCTATTCCCTTACAAACCTACTTGACTACTATGGTAATCTTCTGAGTCTCTGCTTCAGGTGCCCCCACTTTTTGAGATCAGGTGGGTGGCAACCTGGGAGAGGGCCTTCTTGGTTGGAACACCAGAACTCTGCAGCTCCTTCACTAAAGAGAGACACCAATCCTCTTTTGCTGCTGTCTTCTGCCAGGAAGCGAAGGCTTCTTTTTTTCTGTTTCAACAAATGTTCCTTCAGTGACCCCTTCTTTTTGCCCTATATTTTGTTTTTTTGTTTTTGTACGTGTATTTTAGCTCAGTTTTAGTTGTTCAAATTCTATGTTTTTGTTCAATTTTAATAATTTTAAAGATATGTTTTCATTATGCATGTTCTTAATCCAACATGACAGTCAGTATGGTGTAGCGGTTAAGAGCAGGTGATCCTGGTTTGTTTCCTCACTCATACACATGAAGCCTGCTGGATGACCTTGGGCTAAACACGTTTCTCTCAGAATTCTTTCAGCCCCATGTACCACATAAGGTGTCTGTTGTGAGAAGAGGATGGGAAGGAGCTTGTAAGCTACTTTGAGATTTCTTACAGTTGAGAAAAGTGGGTTATAAATCCAAAATCAGCCTCTTCTAATCTGTTAACTACTTTGTGGCTCAGATGAGGGCAGAAAGGTATAAATTTTGTAAACAAATAAATGATAAATATTGGAAGTCTGAAAATGGCTCAGAGGTTCATAGATAGGTTTGTGAATTGTTGCCCTAGGTCATGCCAACCCAACTCATGTAAGAACATAAGAACAAGCCAGCTGGATCAGACCAGAGTCCATCCAGTCCAGCTCTCTGCTACTCGCAGTGGCCCACCAGGTGCCTTTGGGAGCTCACATGCAAGATGTGAAAGCAATGGCCTTCTGCGGCTGTTGCTCCCGAGCACCTGGACTGTTGAGGCATTTGCAATCTCAGATCAAAGAGGATCAAGATTGGTAGCCATAAATCGACTTTTCCTCCATAAATCTGTCCAAGCCCCCTTTAAAGCTATCCAGGTTAGTGGCCATCACCACCTCCTGTGGCAGCATGTTCCAAACACCAAGTGTTTCCTTTTATTAGTCCTAATTCTTCCCCCCAGCATTTCCCCCCATACATTTTCAATGTATGCCCCCTAGTTCTAGTATTGTGAGAAAGAGAGAAAAAATTATCTCTGTCAACATTTTCTACCCCATGCATAATTTTATAGACTTCAATCATATCCCCCCTCAGACGTCTCCTCTCCAAACTAAAGAGTCCCAAACGCTGCAGCCTCTCCTCATAAGGAAGGTGCTCCAGTCCCTCAATCGCCCTTCTCTGCACTTTTTCTATCTCTTCAATATCCTTTTTGAGATGTGGCGATCAGAACTGAACACAGTACTCCAAGTGCGGTCGCACCACTGCTTTATATAAGGGCATGACAATCTTTGCAGTTTTATTCTCAATTCCTTTCCTAATTATCCCCAGCATAGAGCTGGCCTTTTTCACAGCTGCCATGCATTGAGTTGACATTCCCATGGAACTATCAACTAAGACGCCCAAATCCCTTTCCTGGTCTTTGACTGATAGCACTGACCCCTGTAGCGTGTATGTAAAGTTTGGATTTTTTGCCCCTATGCCAGGGGTAGGGAACCTGCGGCTCTCCAGATGTTCAGGAACTACAATTCCCATCAGCCCCTACCAGCATGGCCAATTGGCCATGCTGACAGAGGCTGATGGGAATTGTAGTTCCTGAACATCTGGAGAGCCGCAGGTTCCCTACCCCTGCCCTATGCGCATCACTTTACATTTTGCTACATTGAACTGCATTTGCCATTTCTTAGCCCACTCACCTAATTTATCAAGGTCCGCTTGGAGCTCTTCGCAATCCTTTGTGGTTCTCACCACCCTACATAATTTGGTATCATCTGCAAACTTGGCCACCACGCTACCCACCCCTGCTTCCAGGTCATTTGTGAATAGGTTAAAGAGCACTGGTCCCAAAACGGATCCTTGGGGGACACCACTCCTTACATCTCTCCATTGGGAGAACTTCCCATTTACACCCACTCTTTGTTTCCTGTTGCTCAACCAGTTTTTAATCCATAGGAGGACTTCCCCTCTTATTCCTTCATTGCTGAGTTTTCTCAACAGTCTCTGGTGAGGAACTTTGTCAAAAGCCTTTTGGAAATCCAAGTAGACAATGTCCACTGGTTCCCCCTTATCCACATGCCTGTTTACACCCTCAAAGAACTCTAGTAAGTTTGTAAGACAGGATTTGCCTCTGCAAAAGCCATGCTGACTCTTTCTCAGCAGGTCTTGCTTTTCTACATGTTTTATAATTTTATCTTTAATGATAGATTCTACTAATTTGCCAGGAACAGATGTCAAACTGACTGGCCTGTAATTTCCCAGGTCCCCCCTAGATCCTTTCTTAAAGATTGGTGTGACATTGGCCATCTTCCAGTCTTCAGGGATGGAGCCTGATTTCAGGGATAAGTTGCATATTAAAGTGAGAAGATCAGCAATTTCATGCTTGAGCTCTTTAAGAACTCTTGGGTGAATGCAATCTGGGCCAGGGGATTTGGTAACATTTAGTTTATCAATGGCTGCCAGAACTTCTTCCTTGTTTACCACTATCTTCGCTAGTTCTTCGGAATCGCCTCCTAAGAAGCTTGGTTCAGGTGCAGGAATGTTCCTCACCTCCTCTTGGGTGAAGACAGATGGAAAGAATTCATTCAGCTTCTCTGCAATCTCCCTGTCATCTTTTAGCACACCTTTTGTTCCTTCATCATCTAACGGGCCTACCACTTCCCTAGCTGGCTTCCTGCTTTTGATGTACTTGAAGAACTGTTTGTTGCTATGTATTTATAAAAATATTTATATTCCCCCTTTCCTCTTGGTTCACTGCAGCTCATCTTGTCACCCACTACTCAGCAGCCCACCAAAAAAAAATGTATTGCTAACTTGCTTCCAGCTATAAACACAGCAAGTTTATTAAGACCCACAGAGCACAGTTAACTGACATGTTGGCTTTTGCTTAGTGCATCATGAACTATGGAGCTATGAACATGAACACATCTCTTGAGCCATGTGTACTAGTCCATATCTTTCAAAGAGGTCTAAAAGATACCCAATGAATTCCTTACATTGCTAAGAGACTGACACTATTATAATCCTGTGCCCATTTAATATTACAGATGTTGGAACAAACCATCTGTGGAGCAAATATGAAACAGATTTTTTTTTAAAAAAAGAATATGTGGAGAAGCAGAATTTCCCCTAAGACTTACGCAGCAGAGAAGGCTTTATGTGATATGATTTAAGAACTGTACTACTTTTTTACAAGGTCTTTTTTGGTGCAGATTAAAATGATTGCTTTTATAAATCCATTGTTTACAAGATGGTGTTCATGTACGAAAAATGCAGTTGATCTGTTCAATATCATTGGGTAGGATAATGAAATTTAATTGTGTGTATCTACATCATTTATTTGGTGATTCATATGGATCTACTCCTAACAGAATATTACCCCCCTGTCAAACAGAATATAAGTAACACTCACTGGGTGTTGTACAGAAATCACTTTAAAATACAGGGGCAGCAGGCTCCTTAAGGGCTTCCTTTTAGACTGCAATTTGCAAAGAGATACTACAGATGGCAGTATATAACATCAATTTGTCCCTGAAAATAACTGATGGAAACCAGCAAGAGAATATTGCTGGATATTCAGTGCTTTCCCTTGATGACTTAGAGTGAAACAGCAAGGGAAAAATCTTGCATGAAACAAAGCACCTTCAATTTACCAGATTAGGAATGCTAAATCAGCTAAAAGAATTCTCCGTGATTTGACACATACTGTGACAATGCAGAGCATTGGGATACATTTTTTGACACTGCCAAGCTGATTTTTTAAAATGGAATTCACAACACCTCCATGATTTTAATTTTGTCCACAGCTAGGAATGGAAAATGATAGTAATAATAACAATAACTCTTAAATGTTCATGTGCCACGAGAAATAGTTCAGTGCAGTGACTTACAGCCTCCCTGTAAAAAGTAATCAGTATTTTATGCCCATGTTGCTGAAATGGGGAGAAATCTTAGGCAGAAAGACCATGGCTTGCCCAAAACTATGGTAACCTTGACCTAGTGCGTTTCAGCTCAAGGGCTTCTCAGTTCTCAGCTCAGCCACTGAATAACATTACTCTTTCAGACACACAAACAATGGAAATTGGTTAGCATTCTCTCACATTGCTAGCATTTCAAAGATTTAAGACTGCCTTTACAACCCATACCAAAGACACATAAATAACATTAACCTTTCAGAACTGTAAATGATCTTGTCGAGTATTCATGAGAAAATAAGTCTGTTTTGCCCATAGATCCAGGAAGTCAATTCCACAATTTGAGAGCTTTGAATGAGATTTCATTTCCATCCACACCTTTTTTGTGTAAGCCTTCAGGAGTTCAGCCTTATGCTTATAAATGCAATTAGGAGTAATGTGATAGTGAATTACAATAATAAACTCATAAAGTTGGAAAAGCCCACAAAGCCCATCAAGTCTAACCCCCTGCCCTTCAGGAAGACACAATCAAAGCACTCCTGACAGATGGCCATCCAGCCTCTGCTTAAAAAGTTCCAAAGAACGATATCCCACCGTATTCCGAGGCAATAAATTCTACTGTTGAACAGCCCTTACTGTCAGGAAGTTCTGCTTAATGTTTAGGGGGAATCTTTTTTCCTATACCTTGAACCTCCAAAAAACAAAACCTCACCTTTTGCTCTCTGCCTTCTGCTGTCTTTCAGAAATTACTGCACATGTCACTGCCTCTCAGAGGTGGATTCTGCATGGGCCAAAAACAGCACCCCTGGTAGAGTAAAAACACTGTTCCGGGGGTGCTGTTCACATGGTTGCTGCCTCTGCATCAAGGCAGCACTGTGCTCCCCCCCCCCCGGGGCAGAAATGCTGTTTTCCTGCCTTGCTTAATGACCGAGGCCTTTGGGAAACAGCATTTTCCAGCCGGTGCCATGCAAACAGCACCGGGTTGGAGGCACCGCTTTTCAGTGCCTCCATTTCCCCCCACACTTACCTTCTCTCCTTGCAGGTTGAAGGGTAGCATGGGCGTGCCTCCCTATCCCTGTGGAGCTTCCCAGGGAGAGAAAGTAAGTTTGGGGAAAGAAAACAGAGGTGCCTCCGTGAGCCATGGCCGCTCTGGGGCCGCTCATACCTCAGCATGTGAATGGCCCCAGGGCTCCTTTGGCATCATATATGCCGATGGGAAGCCACTGTAGTGGCCCGTGCGGAATCCGCCAGAGAGAGGCATTATTTTCTGTCCTCATAGTATCCCACTGAATCCGCATAGTGTCCTCTGGCAGTTACTTCTGACGGGTTACAATGAATTTATTAGGAATAATCTTGCATGGGTCCCTTCTATTCTGCATAGTTATGGCCACATTGGAACTTATTCTGAGACCTTGACAACTTAGGTGCAACACTGTTTGCAAGAGCTCATGAATAGCCACTCATAGAAAATATGTCTTTCTCTTTCTCACCATGCCCAAGTACACTTAATCTTGACATATGCCAGAAAGCATCTAGAATACTTACTGCAAGTCAAGAAACTCTTGTACTTCTTACTGAATTATCTAGCATGCATTTCATTACTTTGTTCAGAATAAAAACTGCTTTCTCTTGCATGGCTCAACCCATACAGGTTTTCTATACACTTTATATATTTAGGTTATTTATGGAGACAGGGGCGCAGCTACGGGAAGGGGTACCTAGGGCAAGCACTGAAACAGTACCCCCACAAATATCCCCCATATTTTGGATAACTGTATGCTGAGGAAGGGCTTTAGAGGTCAAGCTGTGGCAGTGGAGTCTGGGGGGTCGGCAACCCTACGTTAACTAAAAGGAGTCAGCTCCTGAGGAATCCTCAGGAGCCAAGATGAGTTCTTTTAGTTAATAACTAGGATTGCTCAGGCCCCTCCTCCCAGGACTCTTGACACTAACTATTTATACACACTAAAATACACCAACACTTGGTGTATTTCAGGCTGAATTTCAGACGTGCTGACATTTTAAAAATTGATTTTCCATTCATTTCTTTAAAACCCCATGTGGAAACCTCACTCCCACTTTACACCTTTTTTCACTGCAAGGCTGATTTTTTTGTTGTTTGTCTTTTTGGGTTTCTCAGGACTGAGTCGTCTTTCTGGTAGTGTGCGATGGATTCAGTCTATCGTTCTGACTCAAGGATTTAAAAAGACTCTGGGTACCGTTTCTCTCAGACTGGTACCCTTTCTCTCAGTGCACACAGTGCACACAGCCTTTCCACTGTTAGACACTTACTCTATCGAAATCTCTCTCATGAGGTAACTTAAACAGATCACTAATAATATAAGACAGAGAATCTCCTTCAAGTGTAATTCCCTTCCTAACTGATTATGAATTCTTCTAACTACCAGAAGATATACCCGTATATACTCATGTATAAGTCGAGTTTTTCAGCACATTTTTTGTGCTGAAAAAGCCCCCCTCAACTTATACACGTCAGCTGTATTTTAAAAAATATTTTAGGGTTTTTACTTTGTTGGCCTCCAGGGGCGCAGTTTTTAGGCTAGTGACTTCTGATGATACCAGCAAAATTTGGTAAAGTTTGGTTCAAGGGGTACAAAGTTATGGACCCCCAAAGAGGGTGCCCCATCCCCCATTGTTTCCAATGGGAGCTAATAGTAGATGGGGCTACATTTTGAGAGTCCATAACTTTGGACCCCCTGAACCAAACTTCACCAAACCTGGGTGGTATCATCAGGAGGGTCTCCTAAAGATACTCTGAAATGTTGGTGCTGCTAACATAAACATTCTTCCCCTGACCAAAAGTCCAGTTTTGAAAGATTTTAACTCTTGTGTTTTAGCTTGGTTGCTGGTTGAGCTAAAGTTTTTGTACCTTTAAAGTTATTGTTGAGACCATATTGTTTTTGTTGACCCTCTTTTCCACTTACATAGCTAGTTTACTATTTTTCTTTGAAATAAATATTCGAAAACATTTAACCTACTGATACCCCAATTAATGTAATTTTATTGGTATCTATTTTTATTTTTGAAATTTACCAGTACCTGCTGCTTTTCCCACCCTTGACTTTTACGCAAGTCAGTAAGTTTTCCCAGTTTTTTGTGGTAAAATTAGGTGCCTCGACTTATATGCGGGTCGACATATACACGAGTATATATGGTACTCACTCTTTATTTATGGTCACTGTGGAAAGTCTCTGTTTACTATTTCACTTTGCCTTGACCAACAAATAAACTTCCAGTTCTTTTGTCTGTACATTTCTGGTCTCATCATACATTGTCACACACCATATTTCAGATCTCCCAAAGAGATACCTCCTCCCACTATTAGTAAGCTGGTTGCTTTACCAATCACAGCGCAGGTTAGCTTACCCAATCAGAGTGCCTGCTAGTTCCTAGGAAGTTTTCCCCCCTTGTACTCTGTTTGTGACTGCCCTTTACTTTTGGTTGCAGTTCCAAAACTTATTTATCTAAGCACTCCATCACACCTCACCTGGAAATGTGGAAGCTTCATCTGGCAGAAAAAAAGTGCTGGTAGTAGCTCTGCTGTGATCCTAATAATGTGCAGATATGACTAAATGGATAGGACTGTTGCCTGAAGTGGTGGGAGTCTCTCCCTTTTAGAGTGGGGAATTAGCTAGAGCAGAGTCTTGGCTTAGCAAAAGGTTGAGCAAGCTTGAAATCTTGGTTGCCTATGCTTTCTAGATGTCAGCTTTTGCAAAACAATTTTTTTTGCAGGACAGCAAATAAAGCTTAACAATTTTATTCAGGGATAACAGGGGTACGCCAGCAGACAATAATCAGAACAGCAGAAAACACACACACACACACACACACACACACACACACACACACACACACACACACACACACACACACACACAGTTCTAAGATATAAGATGTTGTGAGGGAATAGGTCTGGAACAGATGAGGGAATTGGGGAAGTAATCAACAGAACTGAGTGTGCTTAGTTCTGGCAAAAGAACAATGCTTTGTGGAACAATGTCACAGACAGAGAGGTGTCCAGAGATATTGAACAAGGGCTACTGGGAGAGGGGGCTTCCTATAAGGAAAACAGACCCTCAGGATTATTCAGAGTGGCCCTTTATCTTCCAGGACAAAGAGAGGTCCTGCCTTTTTGGGAAAAGACAAGAGACAGACGTCAACATTAATGGTTGGGTCATTACTCTAATGGGTTGAAATATTAGTTTGATGATCCAAGCTTGGGAGTGCCTGAAAGGGGAAAGTAGATGATGAAATTACAGCTGTAGAACAATGACAATGCAAATGTGGTGGTCATTAGAAAAGTTAGTCAGAGAAAGAAGCATTGGGTTAATACAACACTGGGCAGAAACACTCGGGGCAAAAACATTAACAAGTTCATTGTCTTCACAGAGTGTATGGTCCAGGGTTGGAGATAGGAACGCTCTCCAGGGCAGCAGTATTGTGTTCTGTTAATCTCTTCAGGAAGGGTGTGAGATAAGTGCTTTGTATGGCAGATGTGGGCAAGGGCAAGTCTAGACAAGTTTTTTTACTTACTCTGTGTCCTTGTGAGTACACTGAGAATGCAGAGAATGGGCTCCCCATTTTGGTACTGTACTGCTAGGCACCCCAAGGGGTGGCAGAATTAGTAGAGGCTTAAAATAGAGCCCCCACACCATGGGTCAGTCTAATAACAGGACCCTGGTTGCAAAACCTTGCAATGCTCCCAGACTTCTGGTCTTGAAGTCTTCAAAGTCCATGCAGATGACACTGTTTTCAAACAAACTTTGGATCTAGTGACTTCCATGGCAGTTCTGGGACTCTCCCAATTTTTTGCAGGTCCACACATAAATCAGGGCATGCCCTGGATTTAATTTTGGAGCAAAGATAGGAGTGGCTCCAATTATTAATATTCAAGTGCCATCATGCCCTGAAGGCCTGGCTGAACATGTTATGCTCCTCTTGTATAGGCAGTGAGCTACTATATCTTGCTGAGGAGACTTATGGAATCAATAGCATTCTGGAGTGCTCTGCGAGATCCGGTGCCCCCAAGTAGTTCATTTGATGTGCTGATAGGGGATTGGAATGACTGGCTCTCTGAAGTCATCAATGAGATTGCACCTTGATGCCCTCTTTGCTCCCATCCCAAGCCAGCTCCGTAGTATAACCTAAAGGTGAGGAGGAAGAAATGGGAGCTTAGAAGGTTAGAGCAAGTCTGGAGGAAGACTTGTGCCAAAGGGGTAAGAATGCCTATACAGGAGTGGCAATAAAACCTGCAGAAAATACTTAACAGTTGATACTGCATCTGCAAGCTTGCATCCAGCCCAACTGTTTAGGAAAATGCAGCAATTGACTATCTTGATAGTTTCTAATGCTCTCTCCAGAGCGGTTTATCTTTTTCACTCAATCACTTTCATCTACCAGTGGTAAGGACTTTTTTTTTAGTTCTGCACACTAGCTTTTATTAGCTCTTCTTGTTTGTGAGTTTTCATGTGTTGTTATATGATGTTTGCTGCCTTGGGGACCTTGAATTAGGTGGAAAGGCAGCATAAAATGCTTTAAATAATAAATGTGTTGAATGGTTGTCTTCTATGTGCTCAGCAACCAGATGGAAACTGATCTACTGTTTCTTCCCTTAACTTTTCTCTTGTTCTCCTGTGCATATCTTTCTCTAAAGACAGAATGACATTGCAAAATACATAGCTGTATTTGACCAAATGAAGTCCTATCATAGAGACTGAGGAAATTCTATTTGACTCAGCTATTCTCCTGAGCTTAATCAACAGAGTGTGTGTGGCTTGGATTTCGATTAATTATTTTTTGAATAACTATGCCTACTCCCAACTGCCTATTAAGAATTCTACAGAAATAGAATGATTATTCTTAAATACGATATCTATCAGACAAATATTAGTTAAAAGCTGATGAACTGCATTAGGACACTGAATTTCTATTTAATGTATTTTTGCTATCATTAATATTGTAACTGATTTAGATAAGTGATGATGTGACTGATATGCCAATCTGTTTTAATCACATGAAGCTACAAGTGAAGTTGCTTCAAGGGGAAATAATTGCATAGCACTAAGAACAACAACAATAGTAATAATATTATTAGCTGTATGCTAAAATACAGCTGACCTCTGGAGTCCACAGCATACTCTGGGTTGGCTTCACATTTGATTGAGCATTTTCAAAGTTCTTCATTTTTCTGCCATAGACTTACGATGCCAAAGATAACATACGACTGTATAGCTTAGTCTTTCATGTTTTATTTTTCTTTCTTAGTTCTGCAATACCTGTGTATTATGTGTGAAGTGTCGTCAAGTTGCAGTCAACTTATGGTAACCCCATACGGTTTTCAAGGCAAGTTAGAAGCAGAGGTGATTTGCCACTGTCTTCCTCTGCAAAGTCTTCCATTGCAGTCTCCCATCCAAGTACCAACTCTGGTTAGCTATCTGACAAGATAGAGCTATACCATGCAGATTTTCCTCGTGCGATATCTTGTAGTGCTGCAATATACTTTCCCAATGCCTTGAGCATTAATGACCAAAATTTGTATTTTAGTAAATAAAGGTCTCTCCCTTCAATGAACTCAGACTGTGCACTATGTTCTCACATTTGAGCATGGCCATTCTTTCATGAATAGGTTAGAAACTCCTGGCTGGGCTAGGATAGATAATAGGCAGGACAAAGTGGATGGGAATGAGAAGCAACACACATCCCACATATACACACAGAGCTTTATCTGCTCCTCAGGCCACAAACAGACAAGCAAAAGGAGAAGAGCTTGAGAGATGACAAGTACTCTGTTTAGCAGGAGGAAGAGAGAGCAATCCCTTACCCCACCAGGATAAACAGACTGTAAAATCCCATCAGCATCCTTGTATGATAACTGTAATGAAGCCATTCAGCTTCAAATGCAGTTTTGGTATTGGACTATTCCAGATTAAGTCTTCCTTTTATTTGTTACAGTGTTAGAGCAGCAACATCAAAGTGTATATACCTGAACTGCTTCTGCTTAATGAATGCAAAGGTAAATGTACTTTAAAAGAGAAGAAAATGAATCTAAAGAATTTAAATTATCATCTCATTTTTAGATCTGTTTGTGACTTTGCTTTTGCTATCTTTTTCATAAAACAGGTGCTGTGTGTATGGTTTAATTAAATTGCCATCTTTGCATTTATGGTATACTGGAGGATTTTAATCTCGTAATTTCTTAATTTGTAATATTGTGATTGTTTTTAAATATGTGTGTCACCCAGGGAGGGTGAGATATTAAATCAAATCAAATCAATAAATAATTTAGTTTTCCTGAACACAATCTCTGTTTGTAAATTATGGAAGGGGAAGGGAATTTATGATTTAAATGCCTCTACTCATTCATAATCCTACTTCCCATTCATATGCATAATTGCCCAGTGCTATGATTAGAATATTAAATGAGGAGGAAATGGCAACCTGTTAACTAACACAGATGATATCTGAACAGCATTAGGAAAAAGCTACAGAGAAAGCTACTGCTTTTACTTTGGGAAAAACAACACTGCTTGTTTTAAGCAAACATGCATAAATCCTGTATGAATCAGTCAGTGGCATTCTGTAATAACAGTGATTATTGTTCTCAATAATTCCATCAGGCATGAGTAGTGCATTTTGTGGGAAGTGCTGATTTTGAATTAGAAGCTATGGAATGCCAGTTAATTCATGCTTTTTGTTACTATGCTGACTGACCAGGACAGTTCCTGAGGGTCAGTTTCTCTGCTGTAGAGCAGCTTTTCAAAAATGACTTTAGCGCAAAGACATTTTTAAACCTGCCTTTCTTCCACAAAGAAAAGGCTTTTTCTCTGAAGACAAACCAGGCAGTGAGTTACTGTATATCTCCTGGCAAAATGGAGCTCTTAGTGAAACCATATTTATTCTTTCCAGGTTTCTCTCATAGGCTGTCCTTTCAATGACCTCACTGAATGAATTTCAGCAGCTTGGCAGGGATATTGACTCTATCCTAGGGAAGCCATGAAATATGTCCAGATTCTCTCTTTTGTTGTGAATTTTAATGTAATCGACCACGTTTGTTTTAACACTAAAGTTGCTGGTGCTGTTTAAGTCTTGCTTAGATCTTATCTATTTGAGAGGTGGTGTGAATTTCAGTTAATATCTTGGCTGCAAACACAAGGATAGATTATCTCACCCTTTCTTATCATTCTTGGGAAAGTCAAAGGTTTCCAGCTCACAAGAGTGATTTTTTTTTTTTTACTTTAGGAGGAATGTCTGAATTGGTGCTACAAGTCACTGTCGCCTAAGCAGGCAGATTAATGTCTTAGGTAATATCTTTTCCACAGTCAGTTTATGTGTCTTTCTCTTTCCCCATTTTTGGGTATCTCCTTTCATGTACATGTAACCTCTAACTGTGGGTTCTGTGGGGCAGAACTTGGAAGGAGTTGCAAAGAACTAAATTTTAAAACAAAATGGTTTACTTAACAAATAACACTTTTAACATTTACATTTAACATTAACAATTTACAGTCCTTCTAGGCTGCATTTCAAGTCCTTATCTTGACAATCTACTGATAAATGCAAAGTCCAATTCTTCCTGTTGGTGATTGGCTTATGAAGACTTCAGAGGCTTGGTGAATGGGATCCAAGATGATAAAGGTCCCCAAACGAACTCCCATCAATTACATACATAGCAAGCCCTGAAACAATAAATTCTAACATTTACAATTATAGTAAAAATAACCAACTCCCTTCCCACTAGTTCCCAACAACTTTGCAATTACCTTAAACAAGGTGTTAAGAGCTTATAACGGATTAAATCAAGGTCCCAGCCTGGTAGCCTTGCTTCCTTCAACTTCACCAGTCTTTGCAGCCTCTGCTGCTTTGAATCTCCACCCTCAGGGTGGTGCCGTCACATAGGGGATTCTGATTTAATGAAATTTCTAGCCAGTTTTAATATTATCTCATTACAAGAGACTTGGACCAGTAGCGACATTCATCTTGCAGGTTATGCCTCCTTCTCAATTCCAGCATTCAGGTTAAAAGCCAGAGGGAGGATGAGAGCAGGTACTTGTATCCTAGTCTCTCTCAACGCAGAAATCAATGCAGTAGCACTAAACTCGCCCTCACTTTGGCCCAAGTTTCTCCTATTGATTTCTCAAGAGCTCAATCTGAAATTTTTACTTCAGTAAATGTTTATTTGCCACCCGCTTGAAGAGGCAAGCATTCTTGTAGAGAACTGGTCCGCGATTCCATCAATACATACTTTCGCTTGAGCAAGAACATCCTCTGACACCGTTGCCATTGCTGGTGATCTAAACACCAGGATCGGAGAAAAATGATTCAGCCCTAAGTCCAAAGATGTGGGCTTAAATTTGGATGAAATTCAATCTGACACCATATCTCAATGCAGGTTGTCCAGCTTATCACACCATAAATCAAGCAGCTCCCCATTTGATAGACCTTTTGCCTATCAGCAAATAGGGTAATTTTAAATGGTCTTCCTCCCTTTGATTACCCTGGAAAGTTCACGCTTAGATCTGCACGTGGGGTGAGTGTGGATTGATTATGTAATAATATCGCCTGAACTAACAAACCACATTGATCACTTTGCAATTATGGCTCGAACGGAAAGTGAGCACTCTCCCTTCTTCTTAGACTAATAAACAAATCCCTTCAAACCAATCAGCTTCAGGAAGAAGGGTCTTTCCTGTCATGTCCGACCATTGGACGCAAGAAACTGAACTAAACGCCGCCATTCTATTTCTGATGATCGGATGGCTAACTTTCTTCAACAGTTAACTGCTGCAAGGACAGCAGAGGAGGTTTGTCAAATCTATAATGAACTGGTTTCCTATCTAACCATTCAGGGTTCCAGTAATCAATCACATCATAAATTTTTCATTCAGTGAATCCTCCACCTGGTTTGATCGGAGAATGTATGAGCAGCAAGTCCCAACTCCGAAGTTATTTCATCATTGTGAACTTAGGAGGAAAAGTGTCGCTATCAAAAGAGTACCTACCATGAGCTAGAAAGTCCTATCATGATCTTTAAAAGACCAAAAGAAATTACAGCTTACAAAGATTTGGAACAATCTCCATCAAGCCTTTAACTCCAGCGACAGCGCAAGCTTTTGGCGATAATTAATTCAAGTGCCGGCCGAGCCCTATACAGCCATCAGTTCTCAGATTTCAGTGGAAGCATGGAGGACACATTTTACAGCCATTTTCTGCAATCCAGAACTTTGGATACTCCATGTGCAACTGGAGCAGCAAAGCATTTACCTGAATGGCCTCCTGTCAGCTGCATTTCAGGTGATCACCCTTATATCTGACCTAAAACAAGGGAAAGCCAGCCAGGCCCTGATGGTCTGCCACCTGAACTCTTTAGAAGATTCCCGAGTTCTGGGCCCCTATTTTGGCTACAATTCTGTTTACCAAAATTAACAACAGTGGCTGTATCCCTAAGCATTGGACTGAAGCTATCATTGTACCTCTACATAAAAAAAGGCGCATCCATCAAATCCATCTAACTATCACCCCATAAGCTTGCTTTCAGTGGCTAGTAAGCTTTACGCTAAGGTACCTTATGATACGCCTCACTGCCTGGTCCTCTTCAGTGCTAGGCCCGGAACAGATAGGATATGCCACAGGTAAATCCACCCTTGACCATTGTCTGGTTTTAAACCATTTGGCGGAGAAATATTGCCACCCAAAGGGTGGGAAACTCGCGGCTTTCCTAGATTTGAAATCGCGATTCGAGCTCTATCCCCAGGAATCAGCTGTGGGAAAAATTGACTGTGTTGGGAATAGACCAGAGATTACTGTTTCTTATTCGGCCAGTTGTATTCCTCAACTACCTGTCAAGTTCGCTTTCTGTAGATCGTAAGGGCGCCTAACTTCACCTATAGTTTCTAACAAGGAGTCAAGACTCCTCTCCTGTTTAATCTTTATTTAATCGACCTTGTTCCTCATTTATCTCTGTGACTGAAAGTCAATGACCCATTTTGGGACAAAGACCCACATGTGCACTTCTCTATGCAGACGACACTGTGTTACTGTCTCGGTCCAAGGTGGGCCTGCAAAGACTACTTCAAGCCTTTAAGTACTGCACAAACAGTGCCCTGTCGACATTATATAACAAATCCAAAGTGCTGATCTTTTTCAATTCAAAAAAACGCAGCACGTGGAAAATAAACGGTACATTGATTGAACAGGTCCATTCATACAGATATTTAGGAATCACCTTCCATCATTCCTTAACCTGGACCTCTCATATCCACCAGACTCTCAATACAAGTAAAATCAAAGTGTTGGCAATATCCAGATTTTTTCACACCAGAGGGCGGTCAATTTTTTTCCTGCCGCAAGAATGGAAGTTTTTCAGTTAAAACTACTGCCACAATTACTTTACGGAGCTCCAATCTGGGGAGCAAAACCGCTGAGAAATTAGAGAGTGTTCAATCTTTGTTGTTTCTGCTGCTTATTGGGTCTTCCAAACTCAGTCAACATTATCAAGTTCTTTTGTTTAGAAACCGGAGCCAAGACAATTTTTCCGGGTTTGGCTCTCTTTGTTTAAATACTGGCTTAGCCTTCATTATAGATTCTCCCCGGCAGTCTCACATATTTTCTGTTAAGCTGACCACTTCCACTCCACCTGGCACACCAAAAATTATCAAGCAAATAAACAACATAGGTGTATCTTTGACCAACTCCTACTGATGGACGAAAGACAGGCTTCGGAGTTTTGAAACAACGTACTCTTGACATTGAAGGGCAGCTTCACAGCAGCTGGAATTGCAGAACTTGTTCTCCCACATTTTATGGCATTTCACCACCATTGCCGGGTTTTATGGCTAAATATATGAGTAATTTAATCAATCCACACCTCCGCAGATATTTTATGCTTGCTCGGCTAAATGTGTTACCGACTGCCCAAACAAGAGGCAGATATCATGGCATCCCACAGGAGAACAGGACTTGTTCCTGTGCAGCGGGCCTACCCGAAACAACTGAACACGTGCTCCTTCATTGCAAAAGATTTGGCAGTCTATCGGTTGCTTTTTCTCGAGGCCATCTTGAAGAAATTTTCAGTGAGATCAGACAAGGAAATAGTTTCACACCTGCTTAGTGACCATCATCCCCACACTACTGAATCAGTTGCCAGGTTTTTAACAAAGGCACTTGGATCAAGAGTGAAACCTTTGTGTAAATTTTAGTCAATTGGTTTTAACATAATCTGTATTTTACCACTCTTTATATGCCATTAAAGGTTTTGTATTTGTATTTGTATTTGAATCTCCACCCCTTTCTGGGTCAACTCATTCTGATCATAGGGGTTACATACACAGATAGAGCAGGCATTACCTGCATCATATCAAAACTGCTGGAAAGACAGCCTCTGCATGATGACTTAAATCATCCACAGCTATTCTGTTAGCTGTAGAGCTCTTAATTATGTCATTCTGCCTTTTGGCATGGAGAAATTGCACACCAAACATCCTTAAAAGTGGAGATGCAATCCCCACACTCAACACTGTGATTACAGAAAGGATAATCTACTATATAACATAAAGAAGCCTACCAAAAACCCAAAACAAACTATATATTGGGACAGTCTTTGATTCAGTGGTCAGCTCAGCAAAGGGAAGGGTTGCTATTCATAAGCTAAATGGCTTTTGACTCTTGTATTTCATCTCCTAACTAAGGGCTTATGTTTCTGGATACAACAAAGCTTTATACCTCCAGTAAAAAGGGGGAAAGTAATGCTCTGTAAGATCGTACACTGGCAAAGATGTTCCTTACAATCTTTTTCTTCTTCTAGAGTTCAAGCAAGTACTATTGAATGTTGGATCTCCTTACCTCAAGATATATATGTTTTGTTTTACTAGATAAAATTTACCTTTTGAGCACTGATGTATGTCTGTTTGTTTCTGTCTAGAGAAGCTCTGGACTGGGGATGCCTCCCCAGCTCACACTGCCAAAAGCTTATCAGAACATGTGCCCTAGTGGAGCAGCAGCCAAAGTAGCCAAGAACAGTTTCACTTAACATGACTAGAGGTGAGGCTGGGACTGGTGGGATTGGCCAAGGCACTGCCTGGAACCTTGCCTGGGATTGGGTGCCAGTAGGGGAGTGATAAATACAAAGGAGGTTAAAAAGAGTTCTGTCAGTGAAATCTGGGGAGAAGCAAGCTCAGCTCAAGGCTATGAGAGCAGTTGCCTATGGAAGGGAGGGATAAGATAAAGCAATTATTTCTGCTTCCAGTTCTGAGGCCTAGGGAGGACATGTGACCTATATCACAATGGCAGAGATGTGGCTGGATGGGGACTGTTCAGGAGTAGTGCCACAGTTTGTTTGTTTAACTCAATCCATGCTAAGATTGGCCTGGAAGTAAGCCTATTCTGTGCCCATTAAAGTACTGTTGACTAGCCTAGGGAGGGGAGAAGTAGGACGATGGTGCCAAGGTTTCCAGAAATCCTACCCATGACATCATACATTTCCTCAGGAAGGTAAAGCTTCATTCACTCTCAGCCTCATCTTATTATCTGCAAGTGAACTGAATGTCAAACAACATGCATTTCCAAATATTTTTGATAATGTTATTTTTCCAGGTCTGGTTTTTATTGTGTCCATTTGAGACTATGACTTCCACATGGCTGCTAAAGTTGTAGAACTGTGTAGTCCTTTGATACATTCATAAAAGCGCATCTAGCACTTACCCAGGGTGCAGTTGCTGCAGGGAAGGAGGGAGCACTCGTCTCGCCTTTCCTGTTCAGCTGAGTGAAAGTGTCACGTGATGGGGGGAACCGTCATGTGACGAGGGAGCCAGGCAGGCTATTTAAGCCTGTGCCCGGGTCAGCCCTGCCTCCTCACGAGGCTTCCAACAAGTGGAACCCACCCTCCCTCCCTAAGTTTTGGGCAGTTGTTTTAATGAATGTTATTTTATTGTCAGACATTTGTCGCAGTCTGGGCGGTTTCACGGCATAGGGGCACATCCGTTAGGGGAGGCAGGCTTGCATGCCAGACCTTCCCACGGCAGGAGCCTCAATAAGAGGTCTGGGGGTAGTGGAGGGCTTGAGGGTGCAGGCCTGGAAGTCCTGTTTCAAGCTCGCTACCCCTGGCAGGAGGGGGTGTCACAAATGGGTAGGCGCCCAAGTGGCATCTAATAACCTCCCGTCCCGATCCCAATGGGAAGACGGTGCTGGGTTCAGTGGTACGCTACCTGAAGGGCCAGGGGTCGGCTGTTGAACTGACCATGACCAGGTTCAGGGGTTCGCTGCCTGGTGGCCAGGATGTGTCTCAATATGCTCACCCAGCTTCCAAATGGCTGCTGCCATTTCTATTCCAACGAATATAATTGTATATGTGTGGTTAATGAGGGAAGTGGAATCCGCACATCTGAACGCAATGGATTTTTGTTGCTGCCTTCATCAGCAATTATGTTGCCACCTGGTGGAAATGTTCAGTGGAAATAGGCAGATGAAGCTATCCATGGAATGAAGTTAAGGAAGTACCAGTTGAAAATTAACAACTGTTAATTCTTTCATCTTGTTTGTCATGTAAACTGACCCCGTGATTCCTTTACTTTGGTGCTATTTTCTGCTTTTAATCTGTTGAACGCAAGAGTTCGAATTTATGTTTTGCTTTTCTCAACTGTAAGGAATCTCAAAGAGGCGTCCAAACTCCTTTTGTGCACCACAGACACCTTATGAGGTAGGTGAGGCTGAGAGAGTTCTGACAGAACTGAGATTAGCCTAAGCTCACTCAGCAGGTTTTGTGTGTAGAAGCATGGAAACAAATCCAGTTCACCATTTTAGAGTCCACTGCTCATGTGAAGGAGTGAGAAATCAAACCTGTTTCTGCAGGTTAGAGTCTACTACTCTTAACCACTGCTCCTAACTACTTCACCACACTAAATATTTCCTCTACAACATACATGCATTTTTTTTACAGAATTTGTGTTTCAGTAAATCTTCATTATACATAATTAATAAATGTAAATTACTTATATTATTTGTATAAATACCAAATACATTGTGCATAAAAATGCAGCAACATGCATACACAATTTAATTGATTGAAACTTAAGTAACAGTGAAAGTAAAATAATGAAATTAAAAAGAAATAAGAAAGAATCTTCCTAAATTACTTACTTCCTGAATTAATTACTTTGTCTTTGGAAGTATGAGTTAATAATTTATGAATGGAAACGTGCGTCTCAAAGAGCGTGTCAAAAAACGGACCGGAAAAATTATACAAGACACACGTATGCTGCTAAAGTGGCATTCAATGTATTACCCTCTTATATTTCTAATCATACATAAAATACAAGTGCAACAATGCTTATTTGTATTTCTATTCCAAGTGGACTTCCTTGGAAGGAGCGCAGGGATTTTCTCACGCGTGCTGAAACAGTTCACTCTCAGTTTAGTGCACACTCAAAACAGTCCAATGTATTAGTCCTGCTCTTCATATATTTGTATCCAAAACCATAGTCATAGGATATTATCCTGACATTTACAAAGTTCTTATTCTTCAAGAGTATGTTGTTATTCTGATAATGGCATTGAAAATTTACGCGGATCTCCTGCTGGAGTCCATTTAAAGGAGCCTTGTTGCAATGCGGAGAAAAAATTCAGCAAGCAAAAGTTCAGCAAGCAGAAGCTAGTCAGCAGAACTAAAGCTTTTCGATGCCTTCTTCAGTGCTCTGGCCTTCAATAAGCAATACAATAGATTAAAAATTCTATAAATATATATACATTCTCATAAATCTATATGTGTCTATTTTTAAACAGATTTAATAAATACGTGTTAATAAATATTTACCCAAACGGTGATATGTTAAATATATGTGTGTACATTCATTTCATTCTATTCTATAATAAATAATTAAATACTAATAAATACCATGCACTTACATTTGCCATTATCCTTGTCATTCTAAATCTTGTTACTCTCTTAATGGATGTCATTCAAGTATTGCATGTGGTTCTATATATCTATTTCCTATGTGATTCGCTGCAGCTGCAGCTGCTTTTTCTATCTTAGTGTTTTAAAGAGACCACATCCAGCTAGCATTTCATCAAAGTCCATTATAGGTAACAAGAAAAATCTAATTCTCTATTTAGACCTGTTTGATATGATTTTAGAATATAAGACCATTTTGTTTCTTGTTGGAGGAGCACTCTCTTTGTATCTATATTGCTCTCAGATCGTTGATGATGGTACAAAACTACAAATTGGAAATCCTGGGCTGTATGTTTCTTCAAAGTAAAATGCTCCACTAGTGGCTCATCTTCTTTTTTTGTTCTTATATTACTTGCGTGTTCTTGCATTCTAACTCTCAAGAAATAAGAAAGAATCTTCCTAAATTACTTACTTCCTGAATTAATTACTTTGTCTTTGGAAGTATGAGTTAATCCCAGGGCTGGTGCAAGTCCTTCATTGTTTCCAGTCAAGCTGTTAGAGCCAGAATATTATCACATTTCCAGTGTTTAACACATAGTAATATTGTGGCCTTAACATAGTAAGTATGCATAGGATGCACCCAAAATCACAGAAAGGTGGCATAATATGTGTAAATTTAGTTTAATAAACTTCACTCTTGGTCAGACCAAGCCTACCCCAAAGACCCTCTCCTCACAGATATTACCTCTCGTTTTGGAAATATAGCCAAGGGCCCTTAACGATGCACTCCCCTTAAACAGTTCAGATGGTATACCTGGCCACATACCTTGCACCCTTATCTCTTTCCTAACCTGGAAAGAATAGAATATTTTGTTGTTGAGCTTGAGTGCCTGCCTATACTATATTTGAGGCCAGTGCAGTTTTGCTAGTTTGAACAAATACCTGATCGACATGTTTGATATCTCTGCTTCTTCCTCTCACTTCCCCTGAGTGAGGCAACTGGAGCAAAGTTGGAATGTTTGGAATGACTGGCTCTATACAAGAATTGCATGGAATTTGTAGTATTAAGACTGCTGGAATGCCCTCTATACTGTCATTCTGATCTCTTTGTAAAAATGCCCATTTTTGATATTCTGTGAAATGATAGAAGATGAGGAGGGAACCACCACCTAGAATGTTCCAGATTAAGAAGCAGTTCCCAATTTTACCCATATGCAGGGTAACACTTTGGCATATTCCGCACGGGCCAAAAACAGCACCCCTGAAACGATAAAAACTTTTTCCAGGGGCACTTTTCGCACAGCTGCCACCTCTGCATCGAGGCAGTGCTGTGCTTTCCCCTCCTCACAACCGGGCTAGAAATGTTGTTTCCCTGCACACGTCATGCAAATGGCACTGGGTTGGAGGCGCCGCTTTTTGGCACCTCCATTTCCCCCCACACTTACCTTCTCTCTCTGCAAAGCTCTGAATGACCCCAGGGCTCCACTGGCATGCGAATGGCCCTGGAGCTCCACTGGCATCATATATGCTGGTGGGAAGCTGCTGTAGGGGTCCAAGCAGAATCTACCTTTCAGAAGGCTTTGCTCAGATGTTCAAAGTTGTCACTGTGAGGAATGTGGTCCTGCAGATATGGGGATCCAAAACAACGAGGAGACTTGTAGGTGATTGCCAGAACGTTAAATTGAACCTGGTAACTGCTCAGTAATCAATGGCAAATCTGTTCAGTAGGTATACCCTGCATATTCTTCTTCATGCCAGATAATTTCCTTATCACTTCTGTCTCCCTCTGTCTACTACCTTCATTCCCTCCTAATCCTCAGCTTTTTCTCCATATAATGCTGGTAGCCTATACTCTTTCTTAACTTCAGACACTGTTTGGGTTGCTGTGGCTAATTATCTGTGCTAGGGTGATGAAAGCTGTATTTATCCTTAATGTCATGCACAGAAATAATACTTTTATAGGGGGAGGGAGTCATATCCAAAGCGTAATTTTTTCACATCTTAGATCCCCTTCCCAAGCATGTTTCCCTTCCCTTTGTTTTATAGAACACTAAATTGTATCCAGGGCTGGTCCTGTTTTGCAGATTTTTTTGTTCTCATGTTTGCCAGCCCTTGGTTGGTAGATGTAAGGATACAGTTGGGAGAGTACACAATGTTAGCTTTATTGTCAGCTCTTGCATAAAAACACAAGCTCACTGGATGGGATTGAACAGGTGAGTGGCAAAGGGTGGGAAACGGGAGGGAGTTGCAGGAGTGCAGACTTTCAGTGCAATCCTAACTTCAGTTTGCCCTGTTTGAATGGGGGGTCAGGGGTTGACCCTGCTTTGGATGGCCTCATTTCCCCCTCCCCCGGGTATTTCTTGGGGGGCGGGACCACATGGGAGACCCCAGCAGCGCCACCTTGGGTTGCAGATCCCCCAGCAGCCCCACTGAGCTCCAGGGGCTTTCCTGACAGATGGCAGCCTGGCTGAGTCCAGGTGAGAAATACAATGTCAGGTTTTAAAGGAGTTATTACCTGCAGCCCTGCAAGGTTGCACTCGTCGTTGTTTGATGGGGAGGTGGGGGTGGGTGGGAATTTTTTGCTTCTGCATTGCCAAGGAGGACAGGAGCGCATAGGGAAAGTCTTGCACGTGGATCTTGAAAGGTTTACTTCAGAGTAAGCCAGTGGAGGGTAAGCTTGTAGATTGTGGAAGGGAGGAAGGCCGGGATCATACTAGGCCATGGTTCCTCGGCCATGGTTGTCACGGGTTGTGAACTCCCAGCAGGCAAATCCCAGGACATTTGGGGGTAAATTCTCAGAAGCTGTGACTTTTGGGACCAGGGCAGGGGCCATGCTCAGTGAGGAATATGGCTGTCAAGTCCACCCTCCATGGAAGACATTTTCTCAGGGGGGGGAGAAGTTCACCCCCCCCGGAAGTTGACAACCTCATTAAAGGCACCCATTTTGATCCACCATCCAAGTGGAATTTGAGGGGGTTCTTTTTTTGGGGGGGGCATAATCAGTGTCTTTCAACACAAGAAAAGATAAATGTGTGAAATGGGGGTTCTATTGCTGGTCATTTGAATCATGTACAAAACAACAGGCTTTTTACTCCCCCCCTTTTTGCTTTGATGGGTAAAAATGGGCCCTAAAGAAGGGAACTTCTCCCTACATGAGAATATATACAGTGTTATCTTGATTTTAGATGTCAAAAAGTATTTGCAGCTCCAAGTGTTTTCTTTTCCATGGAAAACGGGTCCAAATGGCTCTTTGGGTGTTAAAGGTTGCCGACCCCTGATTTAGAACATGTCACTGAACAAAGATAGCCATTTGATTCAGATGCGTTTTAAAATGTTTAAAGTCTTGGCAACCACCAATACAGGTCCCGCAGTTTGGTGGGGTGCTCTTGCCTCACAACCTGGTAATCTAATGTGATTTTGACTCACAGATGTTCTCAAACATTTACTTACATGTCTTTATAGCCTCTAGGACCATTTATGTACTTGCCATCTTCTCATTGAGCATTCATTCATTTCAGGTTAAAGTCTCAGATATTCACATGCAATTCCTCCTACTCTTCCTGGCACCACTTCAGAAAGATTGAACGAGCTGTTTTTTTTAAAAAATAATTTCATTATTTATTTATTTGTTTTATTTTCACACTGAGGCTGTATTGCTTGAGCAGTAAACCCTTGAAATTGATCCAAAACTTGCATGGTTTAGCAAATTAATTCTAGACCAAAGGTAGTATCTCTCCCCTCAAAAAAATGTGTCAGACAACCTCCCCAGCTGGAGATTGCATAAATAGACCAAGGAAATGGAGTGGTAGTGGTCAAAATGGGTCAGCTGGGGACACTTCACAGCAGGAGAATCCCCTGTTTAAAGAATAAACTATGGGAAAAACCCACAGTGAAGCAAACAACCACGAGGTAAGCACTACATGCATACATGGCCTAGGAATTTCCTTTAATCGGTAGGGATCTGAGGACAGCTGTTTTCAATCACCAGGGCCTTCTAGCTAATCATCTCTTTACTCCTGTTGTTCCAGCTTTTCTTGTGGCTCAGGGCTTCAGCTCACATTTATGTTTCATCTATACACCTAGCCTGTTCTCTACATTCTTTCAGGTAAAACATAATTATAAGGTGCTTTATTGTGAGATTACACAGAGCCCTTTCTGCGTTAATGGTGGTGAAATCTCAGCCCTGTCTTGTCTACAGGAAGCTTGACTCAGACAACCAGTTTAGGCCATCTGGGTAAGGAAAAGCAGTGGTTCTTCTTTTCCCTTCTACAAGAAAGTTTAAAGGCTTAACAGTGGTTATTGAGAGCCCCTTAACAGGTTGAAATACATATTTTGGATCTCACAGTGTTTTGCACATGGGGATAAGCTTGTGTCATTTCCTTGTGGCTGCTATGGCTGTTGATACAGCACAGCAGCAGTGCAGCTTCCACACAGCAAGATTTCTTGGTTATGTGTTTTTTAATTGGCATTATATTTAATCACATTATAGCTATGAAAAAGAAAGAAAGCCTTTAGCCCAGATAGATTTTTTCATATTGTCTCCACAAGGTAAGGGGTTGTGGCTTACTTTTTTATTAAAAGAAAGCTAGAAATTCAGAGAACTTGGTACATATTATGGTACAGTGGTATATCAATATAACACTACCAATGCCACCCATAGTAAAAAAGAAGAAAAACCTTCTGAAGTAGAGAGAGGAATTCTGCAGGGGAAAAGTCAGTGGTAAGGGTGGGAGCATGAAAATCCAAACTTTTCCACCCACACAGCAACCACCAAGTTTTGTTGTGATCTTTCCCCAAACCTCAGAGCAAAGCAGGTTTGAGAAAGATTGGGGAAAAGCTTATGAAACCTTGGCAAGGGCACCAATGCTGCTTCAGGGGAACAGGCAACCCCAACACTTCTCAACAACATTGAACCCAGGACCAATAACTCATGTGGAAACACCCAGTGGCTGTTTTGCGGATGCTGCCATCCTCACTCTTAAATTGTGTTGATTCTAAATGGTGACCACCTTGAAGAACTAAGGGCTGACAGGCAGGTTAGAAGCTTTCTAAAGGGAATAATACAAAAATTAAATACCACTCTTGAAGTCTGAACTTACATTGCCCTCTTGACCCTTTTGAGTTTCAAATGGTTAATATGTTCCTAATTTAAAGTATGCTGTATGTTGGTTTCACGTATGGCTTTTGTGTAGATATCGGACCAATTAGAAAACCCCATAAAATGGGTTTTCAAGGATGCTTTTTGCAATCTGCAATCAAATTACAGTTTGGATGGAGGCTTTATTGGCAGAGTGCCTATGCAGCAGTTAAGTCATTTAACTGATTAAAAGTAAAGAAAAGAACTAGCAAACTGGAACGAGCAAACTGGACGGGAAAGAGAAAAAATAAACCTAGCTGCCTTACTGGCTGAAAGAGAGTTCTAGAAGAAAAGCCTAAGAGCAGTATTCTGCACCCAGAGAAGGAAAAGACCCTTTGGAAAGAAGGTACCCTCTACAATCCTGTGCTGCTAGAGTTTACAGCCCCCTGCTGAATTTTATTTCTTCTTCTTTGTACACATGACAGCACATTAAGTGGTTAAAACAGCACTTCTTCCTGTGACATATTTGCATATCAAATACCCAGTCCTGATTGTCTGAAACAGGACTCTTTTGACACTGTCTTTATACATTTTAAAGAATAATGAAGTACCTACTGCATAGGGATTTGGAGCCTAAACTAAGACCTCGAAATTCCTTACCAGTATTCAAACTCAGATAGTTGTTTGCAGAGATTAATGCATAACAGTGGCTCCTTCCGCACAGGCCGGAGAGGCGGGCTCACACCGATGTTTTTGACTCTGGTGGAGCTCCGGGACCATTCGCACACACTCGTGTGAGCAGCCTCATGGCTGCCAGGGACCACAGATGCACCTTCGCATGGAGGCGGGTCTGTGGTTCTCTTCCCCACTGCTTCCGTGCTCGTCCCTGCTTGCCTGTGAAGTGCAGCTTTGCAGGCAGGCAGGGCTGACCCCCTGAGCCATGGGATGGCTCGTTTTCCCCCAGTGGCTCTGTAAATGGGAGCCAGGGAAGGGGTCGTGCGAGGATCGCTCCATGAGCAATTAGTCTGTTTACAGCGGCTGACAGCCATGACCAAGATTCTCATATAACCCGCTCTGAGGCCGCTAGTGCGGGTTAGGGGCAGTTTAGAGTCATTTGCAGGTCAGGAACCATGTGAAGTTCCTACCCCAAATGGTGTTTATACCGCCTCCAACCCGGCTTTATTGGCCAGAGTGGAAGGGGCCACTGTCTCTGGCCCAGAGTATTTATCAATGTAAGGACAAATTAGTACACATTGAGCTTCTTCCTCTCTTTATAGTACAGTGCAGCTTATTTCCATATCTTCACCACAATGTTTTCTAATATAAACAAGTAAAGCAGTACGTATGTATAGCAGCTAAATGTACATCTGGATGTACTTCTTTTCCATACTACATTATTTTTTAGAGAAATTCACTTTCATTCTACTTAAAGGTGAGGACATGTTTGGCAATGCTAGAAATTCCACATAATTGAAATAAAATAGACAAACTAGCTCCTATAGTTGGTAAAAGGGTATCTTAAGATATGAACAATATGGCTTCTCTTTTAGAAAATAAGGGGTTTCAGGACCAGTGACAATATTATGAAGATGCAAGAACAGCAGGAAGGAAAGAGCACTATAGAGACACACTGACATATTTGTGTAAGGCAGCAAAATCCCCATGGGCATATCTATACTTCATTCATCACACAGAAACACCTCTGCCTGATGATAACATATCCAAGCTAGTTGATGTATATTCTTGAAGGGGGATACCAGAGGCAACAAAATCTTCTACATGAAAAAGAACTATATTTTACATTGTGACTCAACTTTCTACGCTGCTAAGAATATTTTCCAGTGTAATTTACTGCAAGGTACTATTGCCTGAAACGCCTGCAATAGACTTAGTCTATTTGATACATTTGGAAAATATACATTCAGCTAGTGATACATATTTATCTCAACATGAGAATATCTTCCTGTATACCCAGGTCTTCTTCCAAATATGTCAAGCTCCCTTGTGCTGATGAGTGAACTATTTTTTTTCTTCCTTCATGATAGGTACATAATGACTCCCCAATGACAGTAACTCGCTATCAGAAAACTGAGAGCTTAGAGGTGAAGGTTAAAGGTCTTGTAGTTGTCTCACATCAAGACACAAGGAACAAACATGTGCATGCACACACACACAGAGGAGGTGTAAGAGATCAGTAATGGTGAAGGATCAAATCGTTTGTCTGTGAAAGAGAGAACCACTGATTCAGCATTTGAAATTTATCACAAGTATCAATTGCACTGAAAAGCTATCTGTGGTGGATCCAGTGTGTCTCCCTACTGATGTGCAAAGCAAGCTATGTGTATATCTGCTTCTTTAAAAAAAGGGGGGAGCTAACTCTTCTCAGCTTTACCTTGATGTGCTCTGCCACTTGAAACATGTTTATATTTCCTGGTCAATCTCTAACATAGGAAGGTGGCTGGGCTAACTAGGAAAAGAATGCTGAAACAAAAACAGTTGAGGTAAGTTATGGACAGAGCTAGGCTTTAACTCTTCTTTGTTGCTACATACATTGTCTTGCTTTAAAGCAAATTCTCATTCTGAAGTGATGAGAAAATAAAGCATAGTCCACTTATATTCCAATTCACTATTCCTTGTGCCCTCTCTGTGAGAATTACAACTCCTTATAGAATGAGAGGATTTTCCTTTCTGCGTGAAATTTGGGGAGTCAGGTTTTCATGAGTGATTTAATTGTGTGTGAGTATGTGTGGAAAGTTCCATTTGGAAATGTGTTTGCCATTGAAACATGTTGCCCTGCCCCTCATACCCCGCTCTATTGTAATATGGATTTAATATTATTTTCCCGTAAATATTGGCAGAAGCCAACTTTCATATTTGTGTGTGAGTAGCAGAGTGTCCACCGAAAAACAGGCCAAAGGCCAAAGGTCTGTTAGCAAGATTAGATCAGTGAATGAGTTACTCCAGTCAATAGAATCCGGAAGCCCCATGAACCATGGAGATGCATCTTGATCACCACACCCCGCTGAGCTGTTGTGATACAATGGATCCCAGAGAACTCCCTGATACTAGGTTGTACATTTACTCTGCTTTTGAGAAACCATTTTCTCAACAATCACTCCTTCCTTGCATTTCCTCCACCTTTAGATACGATCTCCCTAACAATCAATCCCTTTCTGATCCGCTCAAAGACTCAGCTAAATTTGAATACCTGAGCAGGAACTCCAAGGAGTTACTCTGCATAAAGCCATTCAGAGCTTCCTTGATCCAATCAAGAAACAATTGACTCTATTATGCCAACACTTAGAAAAACTAGATAGAGCTACTAATTAGCTCAAGCCAGCAATCCCAGCAAGGAAAATCCCAGCAGAACCAGGAAACTGAAACTGAAACTAACTTGTTCCTGCCCCTATCTGCGCTAAGGGGTATAAAAGTACTGTGCACCCTAGCCTCAGTGCTCTTTACTGGCTAGTAATTAGCTCACGCCAGCTTTACTGGCTACTAATTAGCTCAAGCCAGCAATCCCAGCAAGGAAAATCCCAGCAGAACACATGAGTCACTGGAAAAGTAATACTATGAAAAGTTGGAGGCAGCAGGAAAAGACCCAACATGAGATGGATGGACTCTATAAAGCAAGTCACAGCCTACTAACCTTCGCATGGAGGCGGGTCTGTGGTTCTCTACTAATTAGCTCAAGCCAGCAATCCCAGCAAGGAAAATCCCAGCAGAACCAGGAAACTGAAACTGAAACTTACTTGTTCCCGCCCCTACCTGCACTAAGGGGTATAAAAGTACTGTGCACCCTAGCCTCAGCACTCTTTACTGGCTAAACCTTCCTTAGTCTAGTTGGTTTCAGACACGATATTGTCCTTCACATTGGATTCCCATGCTGGCATAGGAATTCTTGCCTTCTTCTAGAACTTCTCTGCAGAACTTAGGTAACGTATCCCCTCCTCCTCCTCCTCTGTCATCCAAACCTATCTGTTTCCTCCCTGTTTATATTATGTAGGAACTGTGTGTATGCTTCTTAACGTCTCACTGTGTGATTCTTTGCAACCAAAATTTATATAAAAATATTTAAACTACAATTTGGTCTCTATTGTATTCTCTGTAGAATGTTTCAAAAGCCAATTCTGGTATAATTGTCTAAAAGATCCCACCTAGCCTGCCTCTCGCACTGCCAAGCTGAGTTATTTTCCCCATTGCTACTTTGAGAAAAATATTAATACTGTTAAGCTAGATAACAAACAACCCAAAATATATACGTCAGATTGATTTCCTAATATGACTAGCCTTAAAGAAACCCAGTTTCTTTAACTGATATTAAAATTTTACCTGAAATCAGTTTTTTTTACATGCCTCTTTTTTATTATCCTAATTAATTGACTTATACTTCTTTACAACATATAGAAAGCCTCCCCAGGAAATATTAGTCACATTTCTCATTTCAGGCAGATGGTGATCCTTTCCCATTTAACAGGATTGCATCTCAATCAGAAAGGCAGATGCAATTGAATCTTTGGTGATGCACTTGTGGTCTCCTTCACATTGTGTGTACATTCATTTTGGGTTTGATTCTCATTTATGCTCACATTCCCCCTCTTCATTTGTCACCCTGCCTTCAGATCAGAGAAGTTTCTGAAAGCCCTGGAACTGTGACTTTTCCTCTCCTTTTCCAGGGAAAGTGAAGGAGATCAACATGTATTTAGCCATCTTTGAGTTTTCTTGCTTCCTCCCTGCCTTTCTCCACCTGCATCAAAGGAGTTCCTCCCTTTCTTCAGGCCATTATTTCAGAAGGATCAAAAGGGCTTTAAAAAAATCATGCTGAAGGTCTATTGCTGGACCTGTGATATAGAAAAGAAACTGACATGGTTTAGCAAACTAATTCTAGACCAAAAGTGGAATAAATAAATAAATAAATAAATAAATAAAAATGGCAGAAAAAAGAAGATAGCAGCCAACCTCCCTGTTGCTTGGAAACAATATGGAAATGGCAGGTGGGCAAAATGGTGGATCAACTCAGTTAGGGACACTTCATATCGGGCAAACAAAAAACCACTGGGGAGTAAGTAATGCATTCAGGGTCAAACTTGTCTCCGGGCCAAATACAGAATACATGTGACACTGATTGGAACATAGTTGCCCAACAACTTGTCACATACAGGATTAGTGTAATGCACCTGAAAAGTGTTGTGTTGTTTTACATGGCTCCAAATGCTGAAATGGGGGAGTAGTGGGACCTGATTCTTATGTTAATTTTTGGTATACTGAATTCCTAATAAAGTAAATTTTGCCTATAATTTCCACACGTTACGTCATTCCTTTAAACCTGTCATTACCCTGAAAGGTCTGGCATTTATCAAAACATGGTGCCCAACCGAAAACTAATTTTTTTCTCTGACTTTCAACCACAAAGGTCAGTTCAAATGAAAAGGTCACCTTGTGTGTTTAGAATATGGAAATTAATTACAAACAACCTCATTGACTTATGGATGTAAAACTGCATCCTGCAAAATGAAGAACAGAAGGACTTAATTTTCTATGCCTCACCTAGCCCCGATGTTCTGCAAAATTTGGTTGCCTTTCTTCATTAATTTGCTTTATTTACCTCATATTAAATACAGCCTTTCATCAGCATGTATGAAACAGGCTAGTTTCAGTCCAGTACCATAAGAGCTGTCATCCCAGGTTAATTAACTTTTGGTTTTCTGGTTCTCTTCATTCTCCTAAATACTTGTGGAAGCTTTTTGACATTATGGACTTGAACTTTGTGAGAACCATTCCTCTTCATTCATTTTCATTCTCTGTGATTAAATGTTCCATCAGCCACACTGTCATAACCATTAATATATTGGTGCAATCTGTCTTTACTACTTGCTGAAAATGTGCTCTGATTATCCTTTCCCCAGGTGTTCAAGGAACAAGCATTCCCAATGAAATATTTATCTATTCATTTATGGCTGGTATCATGATTAACTCCAAATGTATAAAACATTCAGTGCCTCTGTGGATGCACAAGGCCACAGACCAAGATTTTTGACCCCCCTCACTGAAGTATTCTCCCCATTTGTATGTCAATGTTAGGACTCATGTTTCCAGATTAACTGAAGGTATAAAATTATGCCTAGAAAAGGCAGATGTTTACCACATTTCAAATGATGAATGATTTCACCCTGTTGTAAAATAGATTTTTTTAAAAAAAAACACTTCAATATACTAGTCAGAACCTCTTGTGTAATCAGAGGGCTCTCTTGTCTCATTCCTGCAGAGACTGGAATTGGGTCAATGCAGTCATGTTTACGTCTTGTATCTATCTACTACATAAAGTATTTGTGTATCTGTTTCTCAAATGTTCGGAAGCATTTACTGGTACCTACAATGAGTGGAAAATTCAGTGATGACATTCTGCATTAGCTCATCCATTCCACTCCCCAAGAAAGTAGCAATCAACAACTGCTTTGCAAATTTTAGCAGAGTTCATAAAAAACGCTAGTGTAGGAACATCAGCACATTCTATTTTCAGATTCTACTAGTTTTTCATCAACTTTTTTCTTTCCCCCTCATCTGTGAATTTAGATGTGGTCTTGAAAAATGGTTCAAACTGATGTCTGCATCTTGTTATTCTGTCTATTGCACCTTTAAAAAATAGGGTGGTGTAACAAACAATACATATCAACATAATATAATTCTGTAATCAGATACATAGAAAAGAATGTGATTCTGAAGGTGCCAAGGCAGCGGATGGAGTCCAGAGTCTTCATAAATAGATTCTTAGCACCACTACCAGATGTAGGTGGTGTTATGGGAAGAATTAGATTCCCCAGAGCAAATTATAATTCAGTGAATACTTGTACTTAACTTGACTCCTGTTGTGTGATGTTTTCTGCTGTACTGCAAACACACACCACTTGGTTGCTGGAACACAGCAATCAAAAACAAATAGAAATTTAGTGTTATGATTATTTGTAAGGTTAAATATTACATATGGATGATGATTCTTATGTCTGTAAGTATGTTTATGTTACTTCACAGAATGAAGTAACTTATGT
Organism: Sphaerodactylus townsendi; assembly: GCF_021028975.2. Lineage (NCBI taxonomy): Eukaryota > Metazoa > Chordata > Lepidosauria > Squamata > Sphaerodactylidae > Sphaerodactylus > Sphaerodactylus townsendi. The sequence goes on along the minus strand of NC_059425.1, from coordinate 120,600,854 downwards.
TACTTCAGAGAATTTTAGCCAGTAGAGTGAAGACAATGGAAAATGAAAGAAAAGAGGGAAAGGGAGAGACAAGGGTGACAATGTACTGAGCCCTTCTTCTCCAGTTTTGCTCCTTAGAACTTGGACCAACTGATGACTCCGGAGTAAGGTAGCTTTTTTGTAGTGGAGTCTAACTTGTAGACCTATGTGAGCTAATGGGAAAACTTTGTAGGGCTCTGAGGGACTATTTTAAGGCAAAGCCACCAAATTTGCAGTGCAACTGCTGGTGCCTCTTCTTAAAAGAACCACCAAGTTTGGTGAAGATTGGGCCAGGAGGTCTGATTTTATGGGGTTCCAATTTTTCTTAATTGATTCCTATGGTGGATGGATACAAAGGTCAACAAAAACAAAAAAAGCCCCCAAACTGGCTTTTTTTGGTTTTTCATTTTTACCTCCATTAAAGTAGTGCCTCTTTTTTTAGCTGAAAAAAAGCCAAAAATTGGAGGTTTTTTCCCGATTTGAGTTTACCTGAATGGTCAATTCTACTCACTTGTGAAATAATTGTTCTTCAACTAACTTACTGGTGCCTGATTCTCTCACTTCATTTATCAAGAGAATTTTTTTTTATTTATCTTTGCATTGTTTGATTCATGGAATGCCCTGGGTTCTCTCCTCCCTCATGGAAAGTGCAATTTCACTTTGCTTTACTGTGTTTATGGGAGTTGTTTGTTTGTTCATTCATACATTGTTAAGTCTTTTAATATTAGGAACCTGTTGGTTTTAGGATGTGATGCTGCCATGTTGCCCACTACCCAGGAAACTTTAAACAAATGTGACTATATTTATTTCAACGTAGTTTTGATTATAAATAAAAACTTTCATGGGAATGTGTATATTATTAATTTACACTGCCCTTTTCAGTATACAAATACAAGAACCTCGCATCTTCCTTGCCACCCTTTCTGTCCTTCATATCTCCGATTTGGAATGCAGATGCCAAACTCTTCAACATTTATATGGCATTTTATGATCTTGTGCTCGATTATATGCCAATGGGGCCTTAGGATATGTGTGACTTTTGTTAGAAGGGCAGGAAGGTATGAACCTTACATTTTTCTATATATTCTATATTCCCTGTGCAATTGGTAGCAAAGATTTTGGGCTGCATTTTGAATAGGGTTGTCAGCCTCCGGTTGGGGAATTACACCTGATCTGCAGGTGTCAGAGATCAGTTCTCATGAAGAAAGCGAGTGCTTTGGAGGGGCGGGGGCTCTGTTGTGTTATAGTTCTGTCCCTCCTCGGGCTCCATTTCCAAATCTCCAGAAATTTCCTATGTCAGAGATGGCAACCCAGCTTTGAAAGGTGAAACTCTTTCTTTACTATCCTTGGCACTGCATGAAAAATTCTCATTGCTCCTTCTAGATTTATATGGTCCTCCTTTCTTCATAGGGTATAGCGCACTAATTGAACTGGGAATTGTGGGTGGGATGCAGAGGAATTAAAACAGTCTATTACTCCATTGTGAATTAGGCAGTCATGATGGCATGGACTACAATGGATCCTTAGGGATATTTGAATAGGCAAAGCTGACATAGTATAGTATAACAGTTCAAAATTTCTATTTGATTTATTTGAAAACCACTTACCATTTATGGTCTTGTAAACGGATTTATTGTTGTCTTTTATGGCTGTCCCTGATGCTTTGCTGTGCTTGGTTTTTACAAGCCCTGTCCCTCTTTTCAAGGTCATAAAACCAAGAGCCACAGAGCAATTGGTTATATTGCCGTGGAAACTTATGGATAAGGTTTACTACAGTTTACTTAATGTGCAGAAAAACAATTTAATGACCAAGACAAAACTACAAACTTGCCTTTTATTAGCATATTAAAGTATACAGCTTAGATCAGGTGGAAAAGACTAGAGTAAGATTACAAAAGAAATAACAGGGACACTATTTACAGTGTGCTGTGCCTTTTTGATTTCTTTGTTGTGAGCTCTAATCAGTTTTCCAAGTCTCAATGATAACTATTTTTCAGCTGTCTTGTGTGTCAGGAGTACCCAAGAACATCAAGAAACAAATGTTTCCAGGTCAGCAGTTAATTGGAAAGAAGATTGAATGGGCCAGAGTAGGCAGTTATGTGGCAGGTGATGTGGCACTGTTAGAGAAGTATAGCCTAAGGCCTACTAGTGTACAGGGGAATGAATAGTACAGTTCTTTGGATTCTGACAAAAGTTTCATACTGATACTGACATTTCATTGACTGTATTCACCTAAGATACTGTCTGTCTCAGTATGTTTTGTAATGTTGCATCAGCCTCGCTGTAGAAACAATGTGTTCTAAATATTTACATGGCAGTGATTTATGGCATAGCACCAATGAAAAAAATAGTTTTTGTTTTTAATTTAATTTTTTTCTACAGAACTTCTTGGTTAATACAGATTTGCTGTACCAATGTTTTTAATTTATAGTTTAATTTTTTAGCACAACTGAATTTCCAAAAGAGATACAAAACCTGTACCAAACAATACTTGATAGAAGTAGTCTCACTGATTTTCAATCAAATACTGAAGTATCAAGGGGAGAAAAATCTCTACAAATGAAGAGCAGTGATACAGGAAATCTCCAGTGGAAACAAAGAAAAATTAAATTTTAAATAATTTCCCCCTTACTTATATTAAGTGTAATCGTAGAGCTAGCAGTCAATCACACAGAGTTAATGTGGTTTTCCATACATTGTTATGGATACTTGGGCTGTAGAAGATCTGGGTTCCAATTATTCTCACTGCCTATGAGTTGCCAGTGTTCTGACTATATGTCCTGTTATTCCGGTCAGATTTCTTGATTAGTAATCCAAACACTGCTTAAGACCATGGACATCTGGGCTGTTCTAGGGCAGATCACAGCGTAAAGTTGCAGTCCTGAAGCCTAATTCCACTAAAGCTCTATTGAAATGGTGGTATAGTGTCATGGTTAAGAATGAGAGCTAAGAAATCACTAATTCAAATCTTTCTTAAGCTCTGAACTTGCTAGGTAACTTTACAGCAAGCCACCCGCTTTCACCTTCAGCATCCTATCTGCAATAGGGGCACAATAATGCTGACTTTAATGTTGCAAGGATTCATAAAACAATCCATGAAAAATGCTTGAACACCCTAAAACACTGTTATTGATTTTTAAAAAATTATTATTAACAAAGCTAATCTAGATCCCTTCAGTATTAATAGTCTGACCTTATGGAAGGCAGTTGAATTTTTTATTTTAATCTCACAAGAACTCCATGCAGGGTTGCGGTCAGATTGGAGTCATGCAAATCTGGGCAGTTCTTCTTTGAGCTGAAGAACTGTCCATGGCTATTTGTTTTAATTAACCAATAACTGTTTTATTGATGTTAGTAATTTTTTGACATTCTCAGGATGGGTTTTCCTCCCAAGTTTGATGCCCAGTTTTAAGAACAATTGGAAGTTTGGAACAATTTAAATAAAACAATTGGAACAATTTAAATAAAACAATTGGAACAATTTAAATAAAAACTGATTTGACTTGACACAGAGAGAATATTTCATGTTCTGTCATCAGTAACTGCATGTGAAAATTAAACTTGGATTTCTCCTAATTTTGATTTAGGATATTATTGGCTGAAGGTCTAAGTAAGAACAAGTCATTCTGCATTAAAATATATATTCTAAATTGCATTCTCAATTTTATTTGTCTGTTTTTCATGCTTTGCAAATTATGGCAGTGCAAGTATCAAAAGGCTATCAAGTACCTTTTCCAGTTTAAAAGCAGATAGAATCTCTAGTTCCTTCTGTCTTATTCCAGATAATTTCATGGGTCAGTAAATCAATACTGGATAGGAACATACAAATCTTTAGTGTATTTGGAAGCTTGCTTAAAAGAATATAATGGCCTCATGCCTGCATATTTCACAGGCATGATATTATGTCAGTATTTCACTGGCATATTTAACACAGAACAGCTTCTCCCAGGGCATTTTGTAAGAATGTTGGGTTCACCTTTATGGCATTTGAATCAGAGTATAAAATAAGCATTTGGTAGCTTTAGCAGCTGGAACATTAAAGGACAGAACATCTCTGCAAATGAAACCCTAAGAGTAGACAAATAGGAAATTTGCTGTATTCTGAAGGACAAATGTTTGATGCAAGGAAATGGAAAGTAATATATGTGGGAAGGAACAGATCTTTCAAAGGTGAACATTGTTGTTATGAGCCTTTAATCACAGTGTCACTCCCCCTCCTTTGGGCATTTGTAATCTGGTGCCCTGTGATTCCAGGCTTCACACCATATTTTAAGTGGAGATGTGGATTTAATTCCAGTTGCTATGGTAACAACAGCCTTATAGTTCAGAAAACAGCCTTCAGAAAGTAGCTTTGCACCAAACTTTAAACTTTTCCAGGGTTAGAGATATTAAGTCTTTTAGCTTAGAAAGATGTCAACTGGAGGTGGCAGTGGAGAAACATTGAGGGGAAAATGTCTTAAACCAGCCTGTGCAAATTCCTGTCAGCTCAGCACTGCTTATAATGCTTTCTGATAATGATGCTCATTCTAATTGGAGGCAGCAACCCACAAACCATTTTTTTTTACATCAGGAATCCTGTTGAGTACTTACTGAAGTTTCTGCACCAGTGTTTCTGAAACTGGGGCACATAACCCTGGGAGGGACATAAAAAGGTGTACAAGGAAAGAGAAAAGACTGAGTGAAAATCTAACTGCTTTGCTTTGTTTCTGCAGTATAAATCTGCCTTTAGATTGTGGAAGCCATATAAATTTAGAGGTGACCAGATTAAATATTCTCCCTAGGAGACAAGAGAAAAGAGAGTCAATTCTTGAATTCCTTCTGTCATCTTAACAACTGCTACCACATAATCGTATATATGTATATATCTATAAATATGTATTTACTTCAGAAGCAAAGGTTACCATGATGAGCAAAACCTGTTCTTTTAAAAAGCATCTAAATTTATAAATGTGTGCATGTGTGTGTTATGTGCCATCAAGTTGCTTCCCATGTATGGTGAAATTGAATTAATGACCTTGAAAACATCCTATCATTAACAGCCTTACTCAGCCTTGCAAACTCAGGCTGTGACTTGCTTTATAGAGTCCATCCATCTCATGTTGGGTCTTTTCCTGCTGCCTCCAACTTTTCATAGTATTACTTTTCCAGTGAATCATGTGTTCTGTGACCAAAGCACAATAGCTTCAGTCCAGTCATTTAGGTTCTAGGGAGAGTTCTCACTTGATTTGATCTAGAACCCACTTATTTATGTACGGTTGAAGGCTTTCATAGCTGGACTCAACTGGTTGTTGTGGGCTTTCTGTGCTGTGTGGCCATGGTTTGGTAGATCTTGTTCCTAACGTTTCACTTCTGAAGATGCCAGCCACAGATGCAGGTGAAACGTTAGGAACAAGATCTACCAGACCATGGCCACATAGCCTGGAAAGCCCACAACAACCACTTATTTATCTTTTTAGTGGTTTATAGTATTTGTAACACTCTCCTCTATAACCATATTTCCAATTAATCAAATTTCATCCTATAAGATTTCTTCATTGTTCAACTTTCACACTCATACATAGTAATAACAAATAACGTGTCATGAATGATCTTGATCTTAGTTTCCAGTGACACATCCGTTCACTTAAGAAACTTTCCTAGCTCCTGCATGGCTGTTCTTCACAGTCTCAATCCCCTTCTGATTTCTTGGTTGCAGTTTCCCTTTTGATTGATGATGGAGCCAAGAAAACAAAAAATATGCACCAATTTCATTTTCTTTATACTTGACCTTCAACTTGTATAATTCTACTGTAGTCATTACTTTTGTCTTCTTGATTTCAGCTGTAATTCTGTTTTGGCACTTTCTGCTATAATCTTCATCAGAAGTCATTCCAAGTCTTCATTATTTTATTGCCAGTAATGTGGTGTCATCTGTGAATTTCAAATGTTTCTTTTTACCAATTTTCACTCTGCCTTTACCTAAGTCTAATCCACTTCACTTTATTATATGTTATGCATATAGATTAAACACACAGGGAGATAAAATACATCTTTGTCTGACACCTTTGCTAACTGGAAACCATTCTGTTTCCTCATATTCTGCCCTAACAGTAGCCTGTTGTCCAGAGTACAGGTTGCACATCAAACAATCAGATGTTGTGGCACACACATTTCTTTTAAAACCATCCATAGCTTTTCATCATCCACATGGTCAAAAGCTTTGCTGTAATCTATGCCATGTGTGGTCTCCTTTGCTTTGCGCATGCATTCCCTTAGGGTTTAATTCTTGGTTACAGACACATTTTCTTCTCTTTAGCATTCACCTTGCTTTCAGATCACAGAATCCCCATGGTTTCAAAAAACTCTTTTAAGTGTAACTGTTTTCTCCCTTTGCAGGGAAAAATAGGATTTCCTTGGGTTTTCTTGCTCTTTTCTACCCTTTTCTATCCACCCCACAGTGGCTTGCAGCTTTCTCCTCTCTTCCATTTTTTCCTTTGGTAAAAACTCATTTTCCCTTGGGGTCTGTTATGCCTTCCTTTTAAAAATGCTTGTAAAAGGCTGGCCCTTGGGTAGAAGTCTGAAATTAGCAAAACCCTAAAAAAGTACAAATTAATCTAAGAGCCAGATGCTTATGATCCTTGACATTACATGAGCAAGGTTTCTCCTGGAGGGGCAAAGGCAAAGCACAGGTGAAGAGGGCGGCTGCCCATGGGGTGGGGTGGGCGGAAAACTCAGGTTTTGCCCCTCGCTCCATTTTCGCTAGATACACCTCTGTGGTATCTTCCAGTCAGCTGAGTTACACTGACATCTTGCCACTAAAGTGTATTGCTTTGCTAGTTAATTACAAAGTTTTGTTTATGCTAATCTGTGTTGTTTACCTTTTAAAAAATTATTCTGTGTAGGCAGTGGTTTCTGTTTGCTTGCTATTCTGTTTCTTCTGATGCTTGCATATACCCAAGCAGCTCAGTGAAGGTTGTGTGTGAGAAGCAATAGTGGTAAACACTGTACCAGTCCATCTGGTGATGAGCAGTGTTGCTTCTGGAATGGATAACCCGAGCACTCCAGATTTGGGAGTGTACAGTGGCAAATTCTACTCTTGCTGCTTCCCTAGAATTCAATAGTGTTTGAGTGTTTGCCTAGCATCTTATATAAGTTATGTGTGATACTGCAGTTATTGACAGGACTACATGGTGTGTCTTTCCAATCTAGCCATTCTTTTTTTGTACAGCTGAATCAATGTTAAGAACTGTCAGATGGTAACTTGAATTGTGGTGTACCATTCCAAATATTTTTTATCTGGGAGGAAAAAAAAGTTACAGGAAATAACTAAAATACTTAGCTTTATTAACTAATTTAACACTGATGTCACTTTTTTTAAAAAAAAGCCTAAAACAAAATCTGTACACATTCCAAGAATATATGAATATGCCTTCTTTTGATTGACTGAAGCTTTCTAAACTTTTTGGTAGAAGTTTATTTCCCAGTTCAGTTGCCTAATATCTTTTTATCTGGAGATGGATTAAATTTGGGAGCTTCATCATGCAAAGTATATATTCTACCTCTGAGTTGTGACCCTTCTGTAGATACAGTGTGTTTTATAAAGGAGATTAGGAAAAAGTCAAAAAAAGAAGTAGCAGTTCCAAGCTGTTCTAAACATCACAACTGTTTATGTACAACTGTCTTCCCATGGTGTGTCTGGTGTTATCTTGGAAGAAATATATATCTTCCAGATTTCAGCCAAGAATGTTGGAATGCCTGAACATTGTTGACAATCATGATTAAATGCATGTGATCGCAAAGAGGGTACAATTGTCACAGAGGTTTCTAGTGACACAGTAAAATAAAGTCCTGTTGTTGCTATTTATATAGATAATACACCTCTGTTGTATCACTAAGTAAAGCCAGATGTGTCCTCCAGGCCTGTTTTTGATAATTGGATCATTTGTTTTCCTTCCAGTATAATATTATTGTACCACTCTCTCCTAAAACAGTTCAGAAAATTGCCCTTCATCAGAGGAGATAACAGCTGTAATGAATTGGGAGAAAAATTCTCAACCAAATTCTTCAGCCTAATATTTGCTTGCTAAACATTTCACATTTAGTATCTTTATTTAATGTATGGCTGAAGACTTTCATAGCCAGAACCAACATGATTTCATAGCCATGGATTGGTAGTTTTTGCTTCTAATGTTTCACTCGCATCTATGGCTGGCATGCCACAGAAAGAAACACATCTTAGCATGACATGCTTATGAAGATGCCAACCATACATGCAGGTGATGTTAGGAACAAAAACTATTAGACTACAGCCAAACAGCCTGGAAAACGCACAACATTCAGCATCCTGATTTATTTCAGTATTTTTTATCATGGATTTTTTTTTAATTTAGAAGGTTTACATGTACAAATAAAAGGTGTAGAAGTGCTGATCAGATGCTTGACAGAAATAGATTGGATCCATCAGCAATTTCTACTGATGCAATTACTATCAGCAGAGCATAGTCTTGGCTTCCCTCTTCTGCCCCCCCCCCCGCTCAAATTCTCCTGGGGGACAGGAGACCACAAGGACTATAATCAGAAAGAAGTCAGAGATCAAAGCGGAAAATTCGTGGAAATTCCACACCTTAGATTCATGGAAATCCTCCACTGGATCCAACCCCAACACTTTTAATTTAATCAACATATTTAAAATTTGATCATGACATACCTGAAATTAAAAAAAAAAATCAAAATTCAAACCCTGAAATTTTGTTAAATTTGAGTTTTTCTAAGATTTTATTTTATAATTGATGTGGCAGAGCCTAGTATTCCTCTGACTCCTTTAAGCCAGGCATGTGTTGCTCTTGTGCAGTTTCACTGTACATGAATAGTGCAAGAAGATCAATAGGGACTTGCTTGGCCATATTGTTTTTTTTTTTGCATTGGTATTAGGGAAACTGTGGGGGACAGATCATTGTAATGGTGTGACATACAGTATTTTAAGGTGAATGTTGTTGAGAGCTGGAATGATTCAATGGCTAGAATGTTGCATTAAGACTGGGAAGAGTTGGATTACCCCCCCCCCACACACACACTGGGCAATGTTAGGAATTCATTGGGTAATGTTAGGTTTGGAATTCATTGGGAAATGTTAGGTCTGTCATTCTAGTTTAGCTTAGCTTACTTTACAAAATTGTTTTGAGGACAACATGGAGGAGAAGAGAACTTGAAGAGGGGTAATGGGATAGTTTCCCATTACGAATGAGATTGGTACAGCTGTGGTTGGAAATGGTGGAGCAGAAATTAATGAGAAGATCAGATGTGATGATAACAAAATGTATTTTATTTGGTGCTGAGCCATGTGAATATTTGGATAAGTGTATTTTAGAGGTTAACAATTCAGGTTTTCCCTTACTTTTTTCTTAATAGTTTTAATTAAGAGATGGGATTAATGTCTACTAGTTATATTTGAAGTACATTGGTCCAGATCCATTTTCATTTAACTTTGTCTTAATCAATCAGTGTCCTCATCCTCAGCTTAAATGAGGCATCTGCATACCCAGAATTGGTTACTTTCTATCCTTGATGGGTTTGAATGTAACACTATTCCTTCTCCATAGTTTCATTTGCCTTTCTCTTCTCCCTCCTCTTCTTTCCTTGTCACTTCCCCAAGCCATTAAAATATTTATCATAGGCACTTTGGATCTGGAATCTGCAGCTGAGGTTCTGACAGCACCCCGTCTCCAGACCTAAAAACTACAGACTTCAATTTTACACCCAATAGACCTCTTTGAGTTTCAAAAAAATACTTCTTTTTATAATTGGGGCTTTTGAGACTGCTTAGTATTCTTCTCCTCAATGAGGGCAGTGCTTACACTCAGGGTGCTACTCAGCATATATTTGGCCTGTTAGGAGGGGTATTATAGGCTTGAAGGAACCACACAGTGGGCTTGATGAAAACAACTAAGAAACAGGTGTATTTCAGTGGTAGGTGTTGCTTGGTTGTTTCTTTGTTTCCCTATTTTCTATCCCTCAGTCTTACAGCAACAAAATTAAGGGAGAGCTGGAGCCTGAGAAAAGGTAACAATTTGTTGCTGACTGTTTCAGACTTATAACATGGAATAGAAAAGGTCTTAACTTTTGTTTTTGACAGGAACACACAGTGATGGGATTCGAGTAATTTAACAACTAGTTGTTGGCAAGCACCATTTTAACAACCGGTTCTGCTGAAGTGGTGCGAACCTGCTGAATCCCACCATTGGCTTCCTCCCTTTAAACTATTTTTGACAGGAACAGTACCAAAATCCTACCTGTTTAGAATGCCTCTTTTATGGATGACACACATACAGCAGACATCCTAACCTTCTCCCACCAAAACTCAACCACCACCAATTCTGACAGTTGGTCAGCTTAGACCAGGGTAACTAGATAGGATTGCACTATAAAGCTTCATTCAAGTTGATGAGTCTGAGTCTAGGATTGGAGATTCAGATGGTCCGAATCCGGATTTTGACTGAATCTGCATTGATTCGGATGGATTCAGACAAGCAGGGTCCGGATCTGAGCTGTCTGAATCCCATCTGATCACCAACCGAATTGCGTTTTTATTTTTTTGGTGTTTTTTCACGTTTTGGCTTGCAGGGGGTGAATTTTTAAACATATCTGCACCAAAATTCCAGGATATCATCAGGAGACTGTCCTGATGATACCTCCCAAGTTTGGTACAGTTTGGTTCAGGGGAGCAAAAGTTATGGACCCCCAAAATGGGTGCCTCTATCCCCTATTCTTTCTAATGGGAGCTAAGGAGATGGGGGCTACCCTTTTGAGAGTCCATAATAGCTGAGATTCGAGCAGTCCAACTGAATTTTACCGAATCTGCATCGGATTCGACGGATTCGACGAGCAGGAGCCGAATCTGAGCTGTCCGAATTTAACAGATCCGATCCATGGATGAATTGCGTTTTATTTTGGTGTTTCACATCTTTGGCCCGCAGGGGAGACATTTTAAACATATCAGCACCAATTAGAATAGGAGACTGTCCTTGATGATTCTCCAAGTTTGCGTATTTAGTTTAGGGGTTACAGGACCCCAAAGCGGTGTCCCTATCCCCCCCCATTCTTTCCAGTAATGGGAGCTAAGGAGATGGGGGATACCCTTTTGAGGGTCCATAACTTTGCACCCCCTGAACCAAACTGCACCAAACCTGGCTGGTATCATCAGACAGTCTCCCGATGATACACTGAAATATTGGTATCATCATCTATATCAGATTTCAGGCACCCCAGAAATCTCTGCACAAGATCTCTTTGTTCTGCAGTGACTTAGCCGCATTGCTGTCAATAGGGATTCTTTCTTTGAGGGCTGTGGAGCGCACATTTTCGAATCCTTATTAGCTAGGTATTTTTCAGAGAGTCTTTCTGATGACACTATCTGGTTTGGGGAACTTTACTCAGGTGGAAGGGAGATGGGCCCACCCTTTTGGGTCCCATAGAATCAAAACCCCTGAAGCAAAATTCTCAAACCTGGATGGTGTCATCCAGAGATTCCTCCTGAAGATAATTCCTGAAAGCCTTTTGTGACCATACCTTCAGAAATGTGCACTACAGCCCTCTACCAGAAATTCCCTCATTGACAGCAATAATACAGCCAAGTCACTGCAGAACAAAGAATCTTGGGCAAATTTCTGGGGGGTGCCTGCAGGGACGATTTTGAGATGTATCGGGCACCAAATTATCAGAGCATCATCAGGTGACTGTCCTGATGCTGCCCACCAAGTTTGCTATTTGTTCAGGTATGACCTCAAAAAAGGGTGTAAACTATCCCCCATTGTTTCCAATGGGAGCTCGATAGGGATGGGGGCTACACCTTGAGAGTCCATGTTAACTTTGGCTCCTGAATTAAACTGCACTAAACTTTGGGGGGTATCATCAGGACAGTCTCCTGATGTTACCCCTGAAAGTTTAGGTCACTAGCTTTAAAATGCTGGCTTCATGTTGTTTCACCGCCACTCACCTGCAGCAGGCTCTTCATGCAGGAGCCGTGAAACATGAAAACCGAATTTTAGTTAGTGGCACACTTAGACATCAGAGACTGTCCTGGATGACACTTCTGTTTGCGCATTTAGTTCAGGGGCCAAAGAGGACCCCTCGGCCCCTATCCCCCCCATTGTTTCCAATGACAGCCATGGAGATGGTGGCTACCATCTTTGAGGGTCCATAACTCGTCCCCTAAACCAAACTGCACTCAAGGGTGGGGTGTCATCAGGACAGTCTCCTGATGATACCCCTGGATATTTTGGTGCTGGATATGTCTAAAAATGTGCTCCTGTAGGCACCCCCCAAAAATTTTGCCCAAGGTTCTTTTCTGCAGTGACTTCTGCATTGCTGTCAATGTGGGAATTTTCTGGTGGAGGGGTTGTGGTGTCACGTCAAGGTACAGTCACAATAGCCTAGGGTAGGCTTTGGTGAGAGTCTGGTCGACACCATCCAGGCTCTGAGGAACTTCGCTTATGGGGCAGGAGATGGACTCACTCCATAACATTGAACCCCTTGAAGCAACGGGTCACCAAACCTGGATGGTCAGCGAAGAGACTCTCCTGAAGACACCCCTGCCTTTGTGGGCCTACTTTCATGAGAAATGTGCACTCCACAGCCCCTCCCACAAGTAGGTCACTTCCTATTGGCTGCAATGGAGCCAGCCAGCCACCAGCAGAGCTACTGGTGAATCTGGGGAAATTTCTTTTGGTGACTGCAGGGTGCATTTTATGCTACTGTCACCAAAATTCTCAAAAAATATACAAGTACTGTCCTTGAGGATACTCCCTGTTTGGTGAAGTTTAATTCAGGGTCCAACGTTATGGACCTTCAGTGTAGCCCCCATTAGCTTCCATTGGAAACAATGGGGATGGGGCACCTTTTGAGTGTCAATAACTTTGGGTTCTGGAACTAAACTGCACTAAATTTGGGAGAATCATCAGGACAGTCTCCCAGGATGATATCCTTGGAAATTTTGGTGCTTAGCTTTAAATTGCGTCCCCTGCAGGCCAAAACGTAAAACACTCCAAAAATCTCAAAATTCAAAAAAATAATAAAACGGACCCGAATTTTTCGGATTTACCCGAATTTTCGGGTATATCCGAATTGGCTATGATTCGGATTCGGGAATACAAATCATTTTATGCCCCAAAATACCCAAATCCGAATTTTACCGAATTTTTTTAGTATTGACCAACCCTAGTCCATAACTTTGCCCCCCCTGAACCAAACTGCACCAAACCTGGGGGGTATCATCAGGACAGTCTCCTGATGTTACCCTGAAATTTTGGTTCCGATACATTTAAAAATGCACATTTCTCATGGTAAACCCACAAAACTTTCAGAGTATCTTCAGGAGAGTCTCTGGATGACACCATACAGGTTTGGGGAACTTTGCTTCAGGGGGCAGTGGGAGATGGGCCTTACCCTTTTTGGGTCCCATAGAATTGAACCCCCAAAGCAAAGTTCCCTACACCTGGATGGTGTCATCCAGAGACTCTCCTGAAGATACCCTGAAAGTTTTGTGACTGTACCTTCAGAAATGTGCACCTCACAGCCCTTTACCAGAAATTCCCCATTGACAGCAATGCAGCTAAGTCACTGCAGAACAAAGAATCTTGAGCAAATTTCTGGGATGCCTGCAGGGGGTGCATTTTTAAATGTATCAGCACCAATGGTATGGACCCTCAAAGGGGGTGTCCCTATCCCACATTGTTTCCAATGGGAGTTAATAGGGGATGGGGCTACACCTTTGAGAGTCCATAACTTTGGCCCCTCCGAACCAAACTGCACAAAACTTGGGGGGCATCATCAGGACAGTATTCAGAAGATACCCTGAAATTTTCATGCCGATACCTTTAAAATGTTTGTCTCACTGCTCCTGCACATGGAGGTTCAACCCAAAAATTACAAAAAATTGTTTTCCAGATAGTGACACCAAACTTTCAGGGTATCTTCCGAATACTGTCCTGATGATGTACCCCAACTTTGGTGCAGTTTGGTTCAGGGAGGCCCAAGTTATGGACCCTCAAAGATAGCCTCTATCCCCCATTGTTTCCAATGGGAGCTAATAGAAGATTTTGGTGCCGATATGTTTAAAAATGCGCCCCCTGCAAGCCAAAACGTGAAAAAACACCAAAAAAATAAAAACGCAATTCGGCTGGTGGGATTTGGACAGCTCAGATTCGGACACTGCTCGTCCGAATCCGAATCAATGCAGATTTGGTCAAAATCCGGATTTGGACCGTCCAAATCTCCAACCCTAGTAAATACTGATAGCAATGCTTTTCAGTTCTAGATTTTTTTCGTTTGAACATCCCAAATTTTTTTATTGCAAATCTTTATTTACTTATTTATAAGGAACTGCATTTAGCCATTTACAATCTTACCCCCGCTTTAAGAGCCTTTTTCCAACTTAGATTTATATCTCACTCTTTATATTCTTTATATTTCACTGCATAAAAAGATACTCAGGACTGCTTACAAAAAGAATTAAATATCATGGTAATAAAACAGCAGTTAATTTTTTTAAAAAAATCAAAACAGTAAAACTGTAGGAGTTAAGACTATCCCATGGCCTAAGTAAATCCCCTTTTTAAAAACTGGAAAAATTTTAAAGTAGAGGGGAAACAATAAAATAAATAAAACAACAGCAAAATGTAACTTCAAACAATCATTGTTAGAGAGATGGTTTATTTAGCCCCCTACCAGGGCACTTAAGAAAATAACTGTCTTATCTGATCTCAGTTTTAGGTTTGTTGTTCGATATTCCTATACTCTGATACCTTTATTCATTTCTACATCCTATTTTCTGCCCTGTTCCTTTGCCTTCTGTTGACCTCTTGTTCCCTCTAGTCTTCCTGTATTGAAAGAATTTGCTGAACATCTTACCACAGAGTGTACATTGATTGTGAAATGTACAGATGTGGCCTTTGCAATTTTGGTTTTGATTCTGCTAGCTTACATCTAACCTTGTACTCATTTGGCCAAGGCTATAAGCTTCTACCTCGCTGAAGCAAAGTTCTGTTTTCACAAAAAGTGTCCTGACCTTTCAGCCGGTTGCCTTGATTTTACCTACTACATCATGCTCACAAATGGCAAACAAACAAGATTTGATTATTTTAGCCAGCAGGCACCACAACAGGGAAGAGGAAAAAAAACAGCAGTATGAAATGCTTAGCCGAAGAATGTGAAGAAGCACTTTGGCCTTGCCAGCTGGAACTTCTTCACTGAAAGAGTTTCTTTGGTTGTTACACAGGCAGAATCCCTTGGTGACTGAGTTCTTTATCGCATGGAGGCAAATGGCAGGGATTGTAGATTCTAAAGCAGAATAACCTTCTGAATTTGGTTAGCTGTGATGTCATCAAATTTTCATCTAGCTATTATTAACGCATCAAAAACATGCAGCTGGACTCTACCAATGTACCGTATATACTCATGTATAAGTCGAATTTTTCAGCACATTTTTAATGCTGAAAAAGCTCCCCTCGACTTATACGCGGGTCATTAAAATTTTGTGTGTGTTTTACTTTTCTGGCCAGCAGGGGGCGCAGTTTTTATGCTAGCGACACCAAATTTTTAGGGTACCCTCAGAAGACACTCCTGATGATACCAGCCAAGTTTGGTAACGTTTGGTTCAGGGGGTCCAAAGTTATGGACCCCCAAAGGAGGTGCCCCCATTCTCCATTGTTTTCAATAGGAGCTATTAGTAGATGGGGCTACCCTTTTGAGGGTCCATAACTTTGGACCCTCTGAACCAAACTTCACCAAACCTGGCTGGTCTCATCAGGAGAGTCTCTTTATGATACCAGCCAGGTTTGGTGAAGTTTGGGTCAGGGGATCCAAAGTTATTGATCCCCAAAAGGGTGCCCCATCCCCGATTGTTTACAATGGAAGCTAATAGATTTTCCATTTCTGATAATATCCCTCTTAAAATCTAAGTTAAGGAGTGGTTAAGTATTAGTGCCAGTTCGTGGGTAAATTGTGGATTAGGATGGGTTTTTTGTCCATGTCCATGGTGGGACCAGAGGGGGGACTGGGGATTCCAGTGATACTAGGGCAGGGGAGAAATAGTGGTAGGCCTAGGCCATATGAGAGACATCGAGGGAGATACGGTTATGCTCGCTCCTTGTCTGACCTACGGCCTATCCCAAGAGATGTAGGTAGTGTGGTGGGGATTAATGACTCTGCTCCGAGGTTGCTGCTATTGAACGCGAGGTCCATAAACAACAAATCTGCAGTCCTTCGAGACTATATCTACCATCAGACCGTAGACCTAGTGTGCATTACAGAGCCCTGGATGAGGGAGGGGGAAACGGTGGCCCTCAATGATCTCACCCCAAAGGGATTTACATTTGTTCAGCAGCCTCGGACACAGGGCCGGGGGTGGTGGTGTGGCCATGCTCATCCGGGATTCGATCACCTTTCGGACGTCCCCCGTCCCACTGATCATGGGATTGGAGTGTTTGGGCCTTTGTTGGGACTCTCCGGAGAGACTGGCAGTTCTGCTGGTGTACCGGTCGCCTAGCGTGCCGGCAGAAAGCCTGTCACGGCTTTTGGAGGTCGTCTCTGAGTGGGCGTTACGGTACCCTCGCCTTCTGGTGCTGGGTGACTTTAACGTCCATGTTGATTTGGCCTCCTCTTTGAAAGCCGCTGATCTAGTGTCAACCATGGCGACGCTAGGTCTCTCCTTAATGAACACCGTGGGTCCCACACATCAGCAAGGCCACACTCTAGATCTGATCTTTGTGGCGGGTGTGCATGTGGGCTTATCCTCTATTGATAGAGTGCTGTGGTCTGACCACTACGTCCTTAAGGCCCAGATAGATGCTGCCATTCACCCCTGTCTAGGTGATGGGCATATTTTAGCCCACCCGCGGAGACTACTGGACCCAGAGAGGTTCCAGGAAGCTCTACGGGAGACCCCACCCACCGGTGGCACCCTTGATGAGCTGGTAGAGGGCTGGGATACCAGGCTCTCTGAAGCCATTGAGGCTGTCACGCCAAAGCGCCCTCTCCGCTCCTGCACCAGACTGGCTCCTTGGTATACTGAGGAGCTGCGATGGATGAAGCAGGAACTGAGACGGCTGGAGCATGTGTGGCGACGGACCCTTGACGAGGAGACAAGACACTCGTATCGGATGTTTATGAGATCCTATGAGGGTGCCGTGAAGGCTGCAAAGAGGGTATTTTTTGCTTCCTCTTTAGCAGAAGCTAGCTCGCGTCCGGCACAATTGTTTAGGGTGATTCGGTCATTGACGACCTCAGCTATGGGTCTTAAATTAGAGAAATTGGCTGTAAGCTGTGAAACATTTGCGAGCTACTTCACGGACAAAGTGTTGGCTCTTCGCCAAACCCTACCTGCGACAGTTGATACAATAAGTGAACTAGAGGCCCCTTGGCCGTCTTTGGGTCCTCGTTTGGACCACTTCGACCGACTTGACCCATCGGATGTTGACAGAACACTGGCAGCTGTACGATCTACCACATGTTCTTTTGACCCGTGCCCTTCCTGGCTGGTGAAAGCCAGCGGGGAGGTGCTTCGGAGCCACCTGTTGGATATTATCAACAGCTCTCTTGAGCAAGGAGCTTTCTTGGGTCGGCTTAAAGAGGCAGTGGTCCGCCCGCTCCTGAAAAGACCGTTGTTAGATCTTGAGGATCCGGTCAATTACCGCCCAGTTTCTAATCTACCATTCCTGGGTAAGGTAATTGAGCGAGCGGTGGCGGAGCAGCTCCAGAGATTTCTGGATGAAGCACACGTGTTGGATCCCTTCCAGTCCGGTTTCCGCACTGGCCATGGGACCGAGACGGTGCTGGTTGCCGTCGTGGATGAACTCCGGCTTCACTTGGACAGAGGTGGGTCGGTGCTGCTGGTGTTGTTAGATCTCACCACAGCATTCGACGTGGTAGATCATGACCTTTTGGTCCACCGCCTCGCTGATATGGGGTCTGCGGGTCAGCCTTGGATTGGCTGGCCTCATTTCTCCGAGACCGGGGACTGCAGGTGACATCGGGGGGTGAGAACTCCAGGCGCTACCCCATTGAATGTGGGGTACCGCGGGGGGCGATCCTCTCCCCGATGCTTTTTAATATCTACATGCGCTCCCTGGCAAGTTTAGTCCGGAGTTTTGGGCTGCGGTGCCATCAGTGCGCCAATGACACCCAGCTCATGTTCACGATGGAGGGCAGCCCGTCTGCGGCCCCTGGAGCTCTCCAGTGCTGTTTAGAAGCTGTAGCTGGGTGGTTGAGAGCGAGTCGGTTGAAGCTAAACCCTGCGAAGACGGAGGTCCTGTGGTTGGGACGAGGGGAGAGACCGGTGGACTTTTGCTTGCCGTCGCTAAACGGCGAGGTCTTGCAACTAACCTCGACTGTTAAGAGCTTGGGCGTGACTTTGGACCCAACATTATCAATGGAGGGCCAGGTCACTCAAACTGCCCGAATAGCTTTTTATCATCTGCGACAGGCGAGACAATTAGCCCCGTATCTGTCCCGTTCTGACCTGGCCACAGTGATCCATGGAACGGTCACCTCTAGGCTGGATTATTGTAACGCGCTCTACGCTGGCCTGCCTCTGTCGGTGATCCGGAAATTGAAACTCGTTCAACATGCAGCAGCCAGACTACTTACAGGAACAGCTAGTTGGGACCGGATTACTCCAGTCCTATACCATCTACACTGGCTGCCCATCGAGTTCCGGGCCATCTTCAAAGTGCTGGTTTTGACCTTTAAGGCCATCAGCGGCATTAGGCCTACATATCTGAGGGATCGCATCTCCCCGTACTGCCCTACTAGGGCCCTCCGCTCTACGGAGGAGCGGTTGCTGGAAATCCCTGGTCCAAAAAAGATCTGGCTAGCCTCAACAAGGGCCAGGGCTTTTACTGCCCTGGCCCCTACCTGGTGGAACAGGCTCCCTAAGGAGACCAGGGCCCTGCGGGACCTTCAGAGTTTCCGCAGGCCTGCAAAACGGACCTGTTCCGCCAGGCTTTTGGCCAGCCAGAATGACCATCTGACCCTCATACCATCTTGGTCTCCCATGGGCGGGAATGGGGTTTGGATAAATCGCCATCTGCAAATTTTAAATTGTTTAAATTCTATGAATTTAATATTGTTATAGATTGTTTTTATATTTGTATTTATTTGATGTTGATGTACACCGCCCTGAGCCCTCCGGGGGAGGGCGGTTTAAAAATGGAATGAAATAATTAATAACTAACTAACTAACTAACTAACTAACTAACTAACTAACTAACTAACTAACTAACTAACTAACTAACTAACTAACTAACTAACTAAATAAGTTGAGTTACATTTGGACATACAGATGATGATGAAGAATCCAGTTTTGAAGGATTTTAACTCCTGCATTTTAGCTTGGTTGCTGATTGAGCTAAGGTTTTTGTACTTTTAAAGTTATTGTTGAGACCATATTGTTTTTGTTGACCCTCTTTTCCACTTACAGAGCCAGTTTACTGTTTTTCTTTGAAATAAATATTCAAAAACATTTAACCTACTGATGCCTCAATTGATGTAATTTTATTGGTATCTATTTTTATTTTTGAAATTTACCAGCAGCTGCTGTATTTCCCACCCTCGACTTATACGCGAGTCAATAAGTTTTCCCAGCTTTTTGTGGTAAAATTAGGTGCCTCGACTTATATGCGGGTCGACTTATGCACGAGTATATACGGTAATCTAAGTTATACCCTTCTAAGTCTTTTCAAATCAATGGACTTAGAAGGGTGTAATTGTTCTAAAAATTGCACTGTAAAAGAGAAGTTCTGCTTTTAACTTGTCCATCTTGAATGGGAAGAGACTTGCTCACCTTGCACTGATGGAGCCTACTTGCAGATCCCTACTGTGGTGGGAAGGGTGAAGCAAGCTTGGCAAGCTACCAGGAGTGTTCATGCCTCTGTGTTGCTGCTTTTTAATGATGACTACAGCAACAATGCACCTTGTTGCTGGAAGGACAGAAGTAGCCAAGATGGTTGTGCCAGAGAGGTAGCTTTGTACTTATGCCAGTGATGGGAAAATGTGAACTGAGTCTGAACTTCAGAGAGGCTGGACTTGACTCATAACTAGCCTGAAAGTTTTGACCTAGTGAAGTTCATTCTTTACCCTACAAACTCCTTAATCCAGACTTAAACTGGATCACTTCCCTTGAAAGTTCTGCAATTCCCTGTTGTGAAAAATAAAAGATGAAGACACATCAGTGTGCAAGAACTGAATCTGTATTGCAACATGTGATGTGGATCTTAGTAAAGATGCTCAAAAACCCACTAGTTCAGGTCTTATCCTCTCCTGGCTGTTCATTCAGTGCACCAGAAAAGAAGAAAAATGTATTTATAAAAAAGGTGACTTCCTTGAGTATCCTGCTGGGGAACCTGCATATTCTGTCTTTTCAAATATTTCAGGCTTGTCAGTTTTGCCTCCCTACGTGACTCCTCCTCCCTCCCTCAAAAAAACTGAGCATACTTGAGTTCTGTAATTGGACTTGCATGGTTTTTGGCATTGCCACCTGGAAATTTAGAGTGATCCAGTAAGTTTTGAACTGGCATCAATCTGATGAATGCCAGCAACTAATGAATGTTGCTGAGTGTGCAGGCACAAAAGCAGCACATACAGTTACAAGCACAGTAGATTTTAAAGCGTGCTTGGCTTGCTTATTGATGGCTCTGAACATACATAATCCATGCAAACTGGTAAACTGTAAGGATATGGCAGCAGTGACTCTGCAGCTAGCCTTCATACTGAATGCCACCACTATGTGGGGTCAAAACTATTCAAAATGCTGTTCAGTTTGAATTTTGAGCAAATGGTTGAAGTACTAATCACATGAGATTCTGTCTTCTTCATTAGAACTGAGGTTTTTTTAAAATAAAATATGCTAGTGTAGATGTATGATGTGATATCAAAATAGTAATATCCTGTCCCTATTCTGGCTTCAGCAGCTGGACACCTATTGACAATTGGGATGCTGTGAACTTTGACAAACATGCAATGAAGATGTGAACTCTTTTTTCAGTGCCTATTCTGTGGTGTTGAGAAGGTGTCCAGGTGCTGAAACTGCAATAGGGATAGGACATTACAATTTTAGTATCATAACATCCTTCACCAGCATACACCATAAAAAACCCTAAGTTAGTTCCACCAAAAAAGACAGGAAACAGTGAAGATCACATTAATAGCTATTTAGAGCCACAGGACCCTTATTTCAGCCTTTCTTAGTCTGGTTACGAGAGTGCATAACATTTTACTCACTCTCTTTAGGTTAAAACATAATACATACTACAGGGGCATAACAGCTTCCATTTCTTTAGCATTCAGAAACTGTGAGAGAGTTTTGGTTTGTACTATTTTTCCGTTTCTGCATGGTAATTACTATTAATGATCGAAGTGTCATCAATTTGTCCAATGGGAGGGATGATGTGCCAGCCTCAGTGTCTAGTTGAATTCCCAAGTAAGTCAGGCGCATCATGGGACCTTCAGTCTTTTCGGTGGCCAGAGGGACACCTAATTCAGCTGCTAAAACCTGGAAGGAGGCCAGGCTTGCAGTGCAATCCCCAGAATCTCGTGCACCTGCGAATTAAAAATCATCTAAATAGTGAGTGGCTAAGGCCCCTGGCATTCTGTCACGTCCTCACCTTATTGTTTAATCCTTACAGTTCCTCCACCTTCCCGGAAGCCAGTATGGATTGTAGGCCACAGCATGGTGTATTGGGCCAGTCAACATGCGGCATCTTCTGGGTGGGGCCGTCACCTGGGGCTGGAAGACTTGCTGGAGCTTCAATGGCTTGGAGGCAGAGGAATGCAGTGAGAGGCATTAATGCCCACCGTCTTCAACGCAATCTTATGCTTTGGTTTCCCTGTGGCCATTGTTCTGCATTTGGGCAAAAATGATTTGCCGGCTTTGAAGGGTGTGGAGCTGTCTTTATGGATGGCCACTGACCGTGATTTGCATCATCATCTGCCCATAACGAAATTTTCCGGTCTTGCCTTCTGCAGCAGCTGTTGTGGAGGGGTGCTGAGCATCCGGAAAAAGTTGACCAGGCATGGCGGAAGGTGGACAAAGCCACTTCACGAGTGGTGTTGGAGCTTGGGGACGTCATCACTCACCCAGACATTTCCCACCAACAGCCGGCCCTATTTCGGTCAGATGGGGTTCACCTATCAGAGTGGGGAATGGACTTGTGGCTCCATGCTGTCCGGCATACACTACTGGGCTGGGGGCAGGCTTGAGAAGTTGGGGTGGCAGCTGACATGTCAGCTCATTGGTGGGTTTAGGGCAGGGGATCACATATTTTGGGGAGAAAACTGAGCCTGGGATCCGGATTTTCTCTGCGGTTGGGGGCCTCTGTAAGAGGCTTGGGGGTGGGGTGGGTCTCATGGTGCAAGCTGTGGAGGCTATGCAATCAAGCTCGCTACCCCCGGCAGGTAGGGGTGTCATGAATAGGGCTTGCGCTCAGGTGGCACCCACTAACTCCCTGCCCAATGCCCAATAGGGATTGGGGATGGTTTTGGGGGCCCCAGCAAGGGTGCTGGCCCAAGGCACTGATGTGATCCCTTCTGCTTGCCCTAGCTTCTTATTGTAATAAATCAGGCTGTGGCCCAAATTTATTCCACAGTTGGTGTGTGTGTGGTTTTTGACCCAGGGGCAAGCTCTCCCCCATCCACCCGCAAACTGTGAGAGAGTTCACTGGCTTTTGGGTTTTGGTTTGTACTATTTTCCTCCTGCCAGAAACAGCTGACTGTGCTCTACTTATTTGTCAGTTGCCATTTTATCACAAAGGGATACAACTAATCACAGTGACAGGTTAGACCAACACTGTTTATTGCTCTACAGAACCAATAAGATGTCCCAGGCACTGAAGTCAGGGAATTCTGAGGCAACATTCTCCTGTAAGTTTTTCTCTTGTGTTTGGTCGATGATAAAGATTGGGGCCATATTACTTTAACCATGGACCTTATATTATACTAATTTGTTAAAGGCTAATGTGTCTTCTATTTCTTTATATCATAACCTTTTGCATTATTATACTTCTTGTGCAGTCAAACTATCATTTGCAAAGAAATAATGACAAACCAAGCTCTAAAGGACACATGAGTCTCATGAACCCTATCATAAAAAAGTAAATTTAAACTGTTTCCATGTTGAATTCACTTTCCCAAGTCCCTCAGTGTCTGGAACTGTCAGTTAAACTTCTTTCAACAGAATTAAATTCATTTAAAAATAAATAGAGAAAAAGTCCATCAGTTTCAAAAGAATGCCTGCAGTGTGAAAATGAATTATGTTGTAGTTCAGGCTCTATTTCAAGTAGGTGACCTTTTCTAACCATGTGTTTTTCTTGCTGTGCATTGCCTAAATGAATGCACATCTACATTTTTTTCATCAGAAGCTTAAATAAAGTTCAGATGTTTAGGGCCGGCCAGTTCAAGTTTCACAGAAATTTTATCTCCTGGTATATTTTTTTAAGTTGGTAATGCCTTTTCATTTCCTCTAAAGTCTATAGATTAAAAATTCTTTTTGAAAAGATCTGAAAAGATTTTATTCTATTTTGGACCCAATCAAAATATGTTTGTGCCTAAAATTAAATCGAATCTGCTGAAAGCAAAGCTATTTTAATATAAATCTAGAGATTGGATACCTAATGGGTAAGGGCAAATTAAAACTAGGACTAGATGTTTCACAATATTTATTTTATTTATTTACTCCACTCCATTTACCACTCAACTATCATTTCCATAGTTCTGTTGGGTCTAAATTCTTCACGCAGCAAAAAAAAAGTTGATCAGGATGAAACATGAGTGGCAGGTGATAGAAGCACCCTCCTTCTAACACATTTTTACTTGAATTGTTCATTTTACTTCATTTACATTATTCTGCTTTGTAAAAGCAAACCATCAGATTTGCTTCAGAGAAATTCAAAATATATACCTCTTTTTAAAAATATTCTTTATTAATTTTATAAACTCTATTTCTAAAAACAATTAACAATTCCATTTCTAAAAACAAACAACAAAAACTACCACCAAACTAACAAATAAAATCTAATACCAAAGTGATCCACTCAAACTACACACTACACACAAAACCCAGTGGTGTAGGGGGAGAAAATGGCACCCAGGGCAAAATAGCGCCTACCCCCCTGTGCCCCCACACCCCCCATTTGCCTTAGTTCAGCCTGAAAAAGAAGCTGTTCAGTTCAGGCTGAAAAAGCACCCTGGTGGGAATTACCCTTCCCAGACGACGTGGGGGAGGGTGTGGGGGGGCGATTTTCTGCCCCACATGATCCCAATGGCGCATGCCTGGGTCAAGGTGCCCCCAGACCCATTGTAGCTCCACCTATGACAAAACCTAAGCATAACTATTGTGACTTCCTGCCCATCCCACACTGCAGAAGTTATCCATATTATAGTAACGTTTCTCTAATATCAGAAATCAGAAAGTTTTAAAATATTTGTGAAATACAGTTTCTAAAAAACAGATACAAACAAATCATCTCATCTCCCTAATATTTCAAGAATTTCTCATCTACCATTTTATACAATTAAACCTGACCTCTAATGTTTTTCCTTAGCATTAATATCAAATCCTTTAATATATTTTATCAACTTTCAACCAAAACTTCAGTATTATAATGACTAGATCAGGGGTAGGGAACCTGCGGCTCTCCAGATGTTCAGGAACTACAATTCCCATCAGCCTCTGTCAGCATGGCCAATTGTCTGACAGAGGCTGATGGGAATTGTAGTTCCTGAACATCTGGAGAGCCGCAGGTTCCCTACCCCTGGACTAGATATTTTAAGTAAAGTCTTTATTGTTCTTCTTAAAACATTCCTTAGCCACTGATGTGGAGTTGAGTTTCTGTTGCAGACCATTGTATGTAACAATCAGGTGCTTCCATTTAAATCAGGTTAATCTTATCTGTGGGTTTTCTGGGCTATATGGCCGCGGTCTGGTAGATCTTGTTCCTAATGTTTCACTTGCATCTGTGGCTGGCATCTTCAGAGGTGTATCCCAGAGATAAGTCTGTTACACACTGTGTTTGACTTCTCTCTGTGATACACCTCTGAAGATGCCAGCCACAGATGCAGATGAAATGGTAGAAACAAGATCTACCAGACTATGGCCACACAGCCCGAAAAACCCACAACAACCAGTTGAATCCAGCTGTGAAAACCTTTGACAATACATTAATCTTATCTGTTTTTTTCCTTAAGGGTGTAAGCTAGAAAAGCGGAGTCCTTTCTCCTTTGCAAGACTGTCAATGGTATCTCCTTCATGACAATAATATCTTTATCTTTCACCCTGAAGGGTGATTTTCAATCAGTTGCTAGAATTTGATCAACAATTTCTTTTGAAAGGAAGAAGATAATTTCACTGCAAAGTCCCCATGATTTTGAATTCTGTGAGACTTTCTCAGTTTTTTTCCACCAACTTTTCCTCTTCTAATGTCAAAAATCTGGCCAAAGCTGAGATAATTTTCTTGTTAAGATTCTCTTTTAAATAATCCTGTTGTTTTGGTACCCTCCTTAGTCTTAAGGCTTTGTCCTTTATCTGATATTCCAGGCAAAGTATGGCTTGGTTGTGAGGTTTCAGCACCATTTGTGCAGGGTTCATAGTTTTTCTTAAAAAAAAATCTTTAACTTCTTTCTTATATTGTTTTTAATTCTTCCAGCTGTACAACTTTTAAAAATTTCATTCTTGATTCTTTAAACTGGTATATTTCCCAGTTCTTGGGATACTTCCAATACAGAATTTAAGGGAGCCTATTTTAGATTGCAAAGTCTGTATATTAAGAGACATAGCTTACACATTTCCACATAACTCCATTATCTCCAAAGAAGCCACCCCTTTCCTGGTTGAGGCCATTACATCTCTAATGTGTTCTTATATCTCTCTTGCCTTTAAAGTCATTTAAAACTCTGTAGAACTATATTGACAGCCAAAAATCTGCAATATCTCTACTGACATCTACTTGATGTCATTGCGCAACAGTCAACTACAAACATCAGTGTATACTTTCTGGAACCACTCTTGACAATCTCTTCTGGAAGAAACTACACAGGCTCCTTCCGCACATGCAGCTGTGCGGAATAGCAAAATCCACTTGCGAACAGTTGTGAAAGTAGTTTGAAAACGCATTGTTCTGCGTGTGCGGAAGGGGCCAGAAACTCAAACCACATGGTTCAAATGGTTCAAAGTCAGAACATAGCAGCTCACCAACATTCCCAGCTGAAGTTACTTGCCCTTTCCTGCTGAGAGGGGACTACATCCAAACTTCCCTACCTCTAGTTAATGGAGTGAAGAAGAAAAAAGAGATTTTGAAGAGAAGCCCATGACACACTGCAGTTAATGCCAGAAAGACTTGATCATATTCCATACAATTCTCAGAGATGTTAGTCTTGATCCTATCTATGTATTAAATTTCAACTTCAAAAGGAGAAAATGAGGGAGAAGTCCTCTGACTAGTTGTAAAGTACCACAATGCTTGTTGCTAGGCATCCATTTTAACAATTTCTATGTGTTCACTTGTGGCAGAATTAGTTCATTATGCAGAGGAGCAGCATCCAATTCAATCTACAAGATGCAAGGGTTACTGATGAGTAGAAAGTCTGAACCAAGACTTAAAGTGTCTGAATGAGGTGGCATTCTCTTTGAAGGAGGAAGTTCATAGTCACGGGATGGTCTTGTACTCACTTCTACTGCTAGATAAGCAGGTGGTAGCTGACCAGGAATGCCTCTTACCAGCTTGATTGGTTATCCTTTCCAGGGCAGAAAAGTTCTAATCACTGTGATGCATGCCCTAGTAACATCTATATTAGATTACTGCAATGCACTCTGATAGGGGCTGCCCTTTAAAAGTGTTCAGAAACTTCTGTTGGACCAGAGCAAGTTGTACGGATCATAATTCTCCAGTCTTGGCCCATCTCTACTGGCATTCAGTCTGATTCTGAACACAATTTAAGGTATTTTTGCTGATCTTTAAAGTCCCATGTGGCTTAGGACCAGCATACTTGGTCACTTACTCAGTTTTTTGAAGTACATTGGTGTCTTGTCTTTTCTCTGGTTCCTGTGGTTCAAAAAATCCCCACAGAAAATTGGTAGGGAGGCAGGTAGAATCTGGTATCTTCTTCCCTGCCTCTGAGCTTCCATTAGACTTAACTCTAATAAACATATATCTGAAAAATATATTTTCAGTATGTTGATGATATATTTGGGTATCCAGAGTGATATTCAGGTTTTCTGGAATACTTGGTAAATACACCAAAAATTCAGAAAAATTTGGATTTATTTGGGCATAAAATTGTCTGTATGCCCGAATAAGACAAATAACATATTCAAATATACCCGAATATTAGGGTATATCTGAAAAATTCTGATTTTTTTTGTATTTTTGGGTGTTTTTTCACGTTTCAGCCTGCAGGGGTGCATTTTTAAACCTAGTGGCACCAACATTTCAGGGTATCATCTGGAGACTGTCCTGATGATACCACCCAAGTTTGGTGAAGTTTAGTTCAGGGGGGCAAAGTTATGGACCCCCAAAGGGGGTGCCCCCATCCCCCATTGTTTCCTATGGGAGCTAACAGGAGATGGAGGGTCCATAACTTTGGCCCCCCTGAACCAAGCTTCACCAAACTTGGGTGGTATCAAAAATCAGTCTATGGGTAATACTCTAAAATGTTGGTGTCACTAACTTTAAAAATGCATCCCTGACAGGCTGAAATTTGCCCAAGAAATTTGCCCAAGATTCCCTGTTCTTCAGTGCTTTGGCTCCATTGTAGCCAATGGTAAAATTTTGAGTGTGTAAGCAAACTGCACATTTTTTAAGATAGAGGCACCAGACTTTCAAGGTGGCTCCAGGAGAGCCTCCTGGTAATAGCATTCAGGCTTGGTGAACTTTGCTTCTGTGTGTTCAATTCTATGGGCCCCCAAAAGGCTTATTGTTGAAGGTGAACCTGATGCCCACAGCATTTGCCCTTGTCAAGCAAACTTTAGCAAAGTTGGCTGGTTCCTTTCAGGAGACTCACACCAGCAGAACTGCGGGAAATAAGTGTCCCCACCCAGAGCAAGACCCCCATCAGAGTGCCTACCATTGAAACCTCTACCACAGAGCCAGCTGGGCATAACAAAAAGCCCCATTGAAGTCTATGGTGGGAAAAGTAATTTTTCGTACCATAGAACTTGCTGAAGAGCCTGGTAGATTCCGGGGAATTTCTGAGTGTGTAAGCACTGGCTGCACATTTTTGAAGATAGAGGCGCCAGACTTTCAAGGTGGCTCCAAGAGGTCTCCTGGCAATAGCATCCAAGCTTGCTGAGCTTTGCTGGTGGGGGTTGGGGTTGAGAGAGTTCTGAGAGAACTCAGCCAGCAGGCTTCATGTGCAGGAGTGGAGAAACAAAATAAGCTCCTCCTTTTGTTCCCTTTTTGCTCCACCAGCAGGATGTTATTTTCTTCCAAGTAGTTCATGATGTTATCTGCTATTATGCTAGTGAGCAGTTTGAGCATCGTCGGCAAACATGTTATTGACCTGTAGTTTCCAGGTGTTGTTCCTTTGGCTTGTTCTGAATCACGTAAGTCTTCCCAGTTTTAAGCCATTCATCCATTTCACCATTTTGCATGGTTTCATTGAACTTCTTGGCCAGTGTCAGGTGCAAACTGGTTAGGGATTTGAGCCAAAAGCCATGCAACTGATAATGGTGCTGTCCAGTTTTTCACTTTCTTGCTTCAATGTTTTATCATATCAGTTGTTATTTCCAGCTCTTGCATTTGTTTTTGGCCAACATCTTTCTCAAAATCTTTTATCCACTGCGCCCTCCTGTTGAAATCCCTCTTGTTTTCCCATAGATATTTCCAAAACTGAAGTGTTGCATTTTTCTCTGTTTTTTTGCTTTCAACATTGATGTTTTTGTTGAGACTTTGGTAGAAATGCCTTTGATCTGAACAAAATTGCTAATTTTGTCTGTACTGTTTGTTTCTTGCTTCATATCTTTCAATATTTTACAAAAAAAGCATGCTCTTCAGACAGGCCATGGAAGTACTTGATTTTCTTTACTCTTGGGAAGAGCTTTTCTCAGTCCTTCCTTTAGCTGGTCTTCAAATCTGGTGAACGCTTGCCTGCTGAACTGGCAGCATGAGAACTGCCCTCTCTGCCATACAGCAGGCACGTCCCTTCACCTGTCCCACATCAACAGATTCACAGCACACACATAGACTTGCTCGGTCCATATCCAGCCTCAGCATTGGTTGGCACTGACAAATCTTCTTTCTCCAGACTATCCAGCTTGGCTTCTCTGGCTCCTGAAAACCCTCTGCAATACATTTCTAGCATCTCCTGGACGTCATCACTGAGAACAATCAGCTCCACACCCTCCAACAGCTGTCCTTTGGCTCCTGTCTCCTGGGCTTCCAGTCCACTGCTTGCTTCAGGCTCGGTTGCTGCAACTGCCACAATTCTCCTGGAATCCTCCAGCACAACCTGTAACTCTGCTACTCACCTGGGGTGAGTTCTGACTACTGATTTATCCGCCTGTGTTTTTCAAATAAAATCTTGACTCTCCATGCCAGTGCAGGGGGAAAAAACAATTTTTTGCTTGCAAAAAACTAACCACTGAGCATGCACCAAAATCTACCTGCTGCCAACCATGTAGAGAATGTGCTGACTAGCCACCTCTCAAACATGGGTCAGAATTTGGGGTGCTCATAAAAACTCACAGGCAAAATTTTTGAATAAACTATTTTTAGGGTTTATTGAGTACAGTGCATGCTCAATAAACAAAATAACAGAAAAAATAGCTAATGATTACAATAACAATATAAAACATTGGTAACATAACATAGCTTCAAGACAAAAGCAAGCGAAGCAAGAGAGACAAAAAGTATTGCTGATAGGAACTGGCCGGCAGAGTCTAACAGCTTTGAAATGCCTGAGATAGCTGGCTGAAAAACAAAAAGTTATGTTCAGATGCGTAGGGAGAGTAATAAGAATGAGAGTAGAAGTAGAAGTGCTTCTTTGAATGTTCAAGAGCAATTATACAAAACTGCTGGTCAGGTGGCATAAACAGACCAATCACACTCTAACCCTAATTAACAAAGCAGTTTGGTGCAAAGCCATTGTTGCTATCAGATGCAAATACTTAAAAGGGGTTGTTGAAGGAAATATCCTACAGCGAAAACAGCTACAAATAAGTTGTGAGAAAATTAAAGTTAAAAAGACAATTTCTCCATACCAGGCAAAACAAACTTCATTCATACACTTTTTACAGTGAATTCATGTGCGGGTATGCTGCAAGCAGAAGAACCCTCCATGGGAAACCTTCAGCAAATGGTGAAAGTAGGAGGTTCTTGAAGAGGGCAGAAAATGGCGGGCACAACTGCAGTGAAAATTAGAGTAAGAGCTGGGAGGTGGGAGAAATAAAACATATCCTGCCTGATTTGTTCACACAGCAGACATCCTCAACCTGTCTTCAGGAAAAAAAGATCACTAGCGATTTTTGAAAAACCCAAGTTGAGATAAATGTCCTGAAAATTTTGTTGGGAGAGAGCTATGGAAACTTCTTTCCTATATTACTGCTTTATGGAAAAGACTACTGGCTTTCACCTGGAATCAAAAAGTAATGCATGCTTGAATTTGGGCTTTGAAAGCTAATTAACTCAACAACTGCCCAGATTTCTCTCAATTCCTACTTTTCTGTCTTAGAGGATTTCAAGTAAACTGTGTCTGATCCATGTCAGGGTGACAACGATGTTATATAAACCACACATTTTCCTAACTTTCAATAATTTCCATATTGCTATAAGGATTTCATCTCCACCTACAATAAATCAATCATTGCATGTAATGAATATCATAACTCATTAAGTGCTGAGGAAAATATTTGATAAGAATCCAAGGCTTAAAAATTGTTGTAGTATAGCTCCTTCTTCACAATTGACTAATGTTAAGACATGCCTTTTAACTATTGAGCCATGTTTCTGTTGACCTACTTAGGAATCCATGTGAAAAACTCTACACCATAATCCATGTAGAATTTGCAGGAAGAACACAGTCCAGAGAGCAGTATGATTACATTTTCAGCCCTTAACATTTTTTTCCTAAACAGCAGACTCTGATAATAATTTTCTTCCATCCATACCATTCACCAAAGTTTGATGTCTTTGGAGCCTTTCTCCGGTTTAAATGGAGCTAATATGCCAATATTTTTAGTAGCACAGTGGATGGCTTGGGGCAGTCACAAGAACAACAAAATCAAGTGACTTACAGATATCTTAAGGATTGTAACATATATTATAAATGGCATGATCCTGCTAACTACTGTGAAGCTCCATGAAGCTGGGAATGAAAGTAATTAAGAGTCTGTAAAAAGAAGAAAGAAAGGGAATAAAAGAGATACTGGAGCAATTAGCCTGTTTCAGCTTTTAACAATTTGAATAATCAGGGCAAGAGGTTATTATATGTGTATGCTATGTGTGTGTGTGTATTTCCAGTGCTCCTCCACACCACAAATTCCTCATGGGCTGCCATCCTGTTCCCTTTAATAATCCTCCTAGTAGTCTGCCTTTCATGAAGGCAATGAAAGGGCTCAAACTGGGAGACAAGGTTAGAGTTTCTGCATGCAAATTATAAAGTATTTGCAGATTCCTTTCTTCACCAATTGGTGGATATCTTCAGGACAGCTTTGTACTACTATTTGTATGATGAAGCTACCAGAGATTATGATATATTTTTTTAAAAAAACTTGTACCAATTGAATTGACTATAAAGCAAACAAGCACACTAGGTTGGTGCCAGGACTGAAGCAGCACTCAGGCATAACAGATGTTCCCCAGAGTGCTTATTGCTAGCAAATCCCCTCCCCCACCAATTAAAAATAGCATCTTTTCACCTCTCTTTAGGAATAAACATTTTCAGCCAGAATAATAACCTAAAGACCCTGCAACCACCATGCAGGTGTTAGTTGCATTTTCGATGTTTGGAAAAGTTAATGATCAGTTTATGGAACAAAGACTGGGTTGTAAGTGCACCAAGTGCACCAAGAAAGTGTTATTTTCTATTCTTGTATTCTGAATTTTCTTCCTAGTTTTTGGTTTGTTTTTGTCTTTTATCTGAGACAATAAAGGACAAAATTGTACCATATGGCTACAGCTTACAGCTGACAAAATAAAGCCTCCAACTGGAGTGCAATAACAACAGACTTTTTACTTATATGGTTCATTACGATCTTAAATGGAAATGTACACAAGTTTACAAGTATACAAGAACAGCCATCTATACAAGAACAAGCCAACTGGAAATCTAGATTTAATGTTGACCTTGTAATGAAACTTCAGGGCTCATTCTGTAAAAATGATAACAAAAATGCAAATAAATAGAAAAGTTCACAAGGAAACCCCCAGCTCAATATACATGTATATATATTTATACTTACAAACTAAACTTATACTAAGAAACACAACTTGTTGCAATGAAATAGGATAATCTACAAAAAACAAACAGGATATATAAATGCAATCAATTATTAACCAAGACCCATAATGTAAAACAAAAAATAAAAAAATAACATATGAATGAAAATAAAAATAAAAATAAGGATACCAAATGGGACTGTGCACTGCTAGCGTGACTCCCACTTCTCGCAAAGTCATTAGAGGAGCCAGAATACAAGGCTAATAATACAATCCACAAAGATGAGAGAATAATGTTAGCATGGCTTTCATCCCCTGCCTTATGAATAATTGGATTTTCATATTATTCCTTACACTATGTGCTGCAAAATGCCAGTTTCCATGTTTGTATGGGTGGATAGCAGAGTGTCCAAACTGAAAGCAAGCCTAAGGCAAAACCATCTGTTTGCAGAAATCTATGAGTTACTCCAGGCAATACTATCTGGACGTCTCATAATAAGGACATGAATTTTTGATTATCCCACCCTGCCAGAATATTCCTTTAACATAATGGAATCTGTAGAACTCCTGAGCACCACACCTCTCTAAGCTGTTTCTTTGGAAGTCCCTGATACTGTGCTTTTGAGAAAACATTTCTCCAAACAATTGCTTCTTCCATGCATTTCCTCAACCTCTAGATACGATCTCCCTAACAACAAGATCCCTTCCTGATTCACTCAAGCCTCAGCCAAATTTGAATACTTAAGGCAGGGACTTTAGGAAGTACCTCTGCATAAACCATTCAAGGTTTCACTGATATAATCTAGGACCAATTGGCCCCATTGTCCCGGGAAATAGAACAATAGAGCTGCTAATTAGCTCAGCCCTGCAACCAGCATAGAGGCAAGAAACGAAACCTAATGCAAAGGGTCTCTTTTCCCGCCAAGCACATATATCGTGTCTCACACCAACTCTTTTCCCGCAAAGCACATATATCGTGTCTCACACCAACTTGACCAAGGGAGGTTCAGGTTAGAAATGAGCAATGAGCTTAAGGTGAGCAGGACTTTTATAGGGTGGATCGCTAGTTTGGCGATCCACCCTATAAAAGTCCTGCTCACCTTAAGCTCATTGCTCATTTCTAACCTGAACCTCCCTTGGTCAAGTTGGTGTGAGACACGATATATCGTCCTTCGCTTGGGTCCCTATGCTGGCATAGAGATCCTTGCCTTCTTCTGGAATTTCTCTGCAGATCTTTGGTAACTTATAAGTCCCCTGCTTCCCCAAATCCCATTCTATCATCCCACCTATCTTTTTCCTCCCTATCTATATACTTGGGAACTGTGTGTATGTGCCTTAACATCTCACTGTGTGATTGTTTGCAACCAAAACTTATATACAAATATTTAAACTGCAATTTGGTCTTTTGTGAATTCTCTGCAGATACGTTTCAAGCCATTTCTGATAAACATAGTCTAAAAAGATCCCCCCACAGCCTACCTCTTGCATTGCCAAGACGAGTAATTCCCCATTGCTCTATAAAAATAATGTTAAGCTGGGTACATAAGAACATAAGAACAAGCCAGCTGGATCAGACCAAAGTCCATCTAGTCCAGCTCTCTGCTACTCGCAGTTGCCCACCAGGTGCCTTTGGGAGCTCACATGTAGGATGTGAACGCAATGGCCTTCTGCGGCTGTTGCTCCCGATCACCTGGTCTGTTAAGGCATTTGCAATCTCAGATCAAGGAGGATCAAGATTGGTAGCCATAAATCGACTTCTCCTCCATAAATCTGTCCAAGCCCCTTTTAAAGCTATCCAGGTTAGTGGCCATCACCACCTCCTGTGGCAGCATATTCCAAACACCAATCACACGTTGCGTGAAGAAGTGTTTTCCTTTTATTAGTCCTAATTCTTCCCCCCAGCATTTTCAATGAATGCCCCCTGGTTCTAGTATTGTGAGAAAGAGAAAAATTTCTCTCTGTCAACATTTTCTACCCCATGCATAATTTTGTAGACTTCAATCATATCCCCCCTCAGACGTCTCCTCTCCAAACTAAAGAGTCCCCAAACGCTGCAGCCTCTCCTCATAGGGAAGGTGCTCCAGTCCCTCAATCATCCTTGTTGCCCTTCTCTGCACTTTTTCTATCTCCTCAATACCCTTTTTGAGATGCGGCGACCAGAACTGGACACAGTACTCCAAGTGCGGTTGCACCACTGCTTTATATAAGGGCATGACAATCTTTGCAGTTTTATTCTCAATTCCTTTCCTAATTATCCCCAGCATAGAGTTTGCCTTTTTTACAGCTGCCATGCATTGAGTTGACATTCCCATGGTAACAATAACAAGGTGCAACCTTTCCTCATTACAAAAACGGTTGAAAGACAATCGACTGATTCAAATTGGAGGGGTAGAGGGTATTCAAACAAAAGATGCCTATTTTCAATTTTGTCTGTGTTTTACTGATATAACATTTTTTACAGGTACAGACTATGAAATATACAAAATTCACAGAATTGCAGGAGAAACTATCCAAATCTTTGAAGTAATTAGCTTCAGGGAAAGACACACTCCTGATTTCAATTGCTAAAGGCCAGGCAACACAGTTGCCACATTTAAAGTGACCTCACACTGACAAGGGTTTTTTTAATTGCTTGTCAGAGTTTGAGTTGATCAGAATATCTCCTAAATTCGAGCTTCTTCTAAATCAGTGATGGCGAACCTTTGGCACTCCAGATGTTATGGACTACAATTTCCATCAGCCCCTGCCAGGATGGCCAATTGGGAATTGTAGTCCATTGGGGCTGATGGGAATTGTAGTCCATAACATCTGGAGTGCCAAAGGTTTGCCAAATGTTATCAGAGGAAGAACAGAACAACCAGGTTGATCTTGGAGTAGTGGCCAGTGCCTAAGAATAATATCTATAATACCTGAACTTAATTCAGCAAACTCAAAAGAAGATAAATCCTAGCTGTATTAGTGCGAGCATTCAGGCTTTATGGATGATAGACCATGGATATTGTCTATTCAGAAGCTTAACCTCTACTGTTTTAGCTGCTCTCTGAATTTTCTTCTTATTTTTTGTTTGTTTTTGTCTTCCATCTAAGACACCACAATTGTTGGAGGCTTCATTTTAATCTGTTTAGGAACAATCAATTTAGGGGATGCTCTGGATCCTTGTAAGCTATTCACATTCCTTGGCCAAATTTTTTACAGCAAAATGTTTTCTCAGCTGGATGAGAAGAGCAGTGAAACTGCAAACAGCAGTGGTGGGAATGACCACTGCCCAGGAGATGCTTACTTTCTGGCTTTCACATGGGAGATGATGAAATTCAAATCTTCATTTTGCTGCTAATTTACCTTGAAACATTTCAGTTCTGGCCTAGCAGTTTTAAACTGATAAACATGTACTCCAATAGGGAGCAGAAATCTGGAACCTATTCAGAAAGGATAGCATCTCATTCAGTTTCCAATCATACATTTGTTCTAACTTTGTGATAAATGGGCATTATGTCTGTTTTCTCTGACATTAAAAAGCACTATACAGAAATATACCCCCTCCAGTGACTGCAAGGATTCTATGAAATCTGCTGCAACTCATATCAGCTAACATGATTTCTCTCTCTCTCTGTGTGTGTGTGTGTGTGTGGGGAATTAATTGACACCACTTGCCTTAATGCAGGCATGTTTTAATAGGTGGGAAGCTCAGATATGAGGTTCCTCTACTAGGAGTGCCCTAAGAAACAAAAAGTTATAATTTTGGATCTGGGATTGGGGGGGGGGGGGGTTACCCTGATTGCTAATTTTTGGGTATGAAATTACTGGTTCAGAATTGAAATCTATGAAATTTTTCTGGTTTCAGATTTTTTTGACCATTATTTTCGATTAGGCTGCTGTTTATAAAGATAATTGTACCAAATTTGCTCAGAACATAGTCTCCCATCTAACCTAAAAACTCACTATGTTTCAAGCTGATTGAACAATAGGGTTCAGGTTTACAGGTGCACTTCTTTCTACTAATATCTATCAGGAAAAATGGTGCAGGAAAAAGACATTTTTCAAAGTGTCTGTATTTATTTCATATTCCTACTCTTACTGTGACTATATTATTATATTTTATCTTTTTGGATGAAAATTCTGTGTTTGCCATGCTTTCTTTTTGAGGTCCTTTCAGTCACAAAGTGCGGCGGGGGGAGGAGAATGACAGTTTTGCCATTATTATTTATGAGGGACACTTTTGTAAGACTGGAGTGGCTGTTTTTCAACCAAACAACACCAACATTTCTGGGGAGCTAGTGCTGCTGCTCTAATAAGAAACTCCCAGGTTTCAAATAAATTGGACCAACGAGCCTATGTATGCCATCAGCAATCATGCATGTTTGTGTGCTGTCAAGTCACAGATGTCTTATAGTGACCTTGTAGGGTTTTGAAGGCAAGAGACGTTCAGAGGTGCATTACCATTGCCTTTCTCTGTGTGGGCTGAAAGAAGTCTGAAAGAATTGTGACTAATCCAGCAAGCTTCACGAGGAGTGGGGAATCAAACCCAGTTCTCTAGATTAGAGTCCACTGTTTTTAACCATTGCATCATACATTCATAATGGAAAAAAAGGCCTTTTTCTCACAAAGGAGGGAGGGAAGGGGTACCTGAATGAGTCTTGGAGTGTGTGTTTAGCAATTAAAGGATCTCCACAAGGGTAAACAAAGGATCTTTTGTCTACATATACAGAGGTTTTATTCCAGAGCAATAATCTCAAAGGAAAAGGAACAGAGACAAACCAATTCTGTTAAAGATTTGTTTACAATCAAAGGATCTTTTGTCTACATATACAGAGGTTTTATTCCAGAGCAATAATCTCAAAGGAAAAGGAACAGAGACAAACCAATTCTATTAAAGATTTGTTTACAATCAAAGGATCTTTTGTCTACATATACAGAGGTTTTATTCCAGAGCAATAATCTCAAAGGAAAAGGAACAGAGACAAACCAATTCTATTAAAGATTTGTTTACAATCAAACACATACCACTAGGAACAAACCAAAACATCAAAGTCTTACAAAACAGGACTAAGCCACCTTTTCCCTTGCAATACACACCGATACACACATTATAAAGAAGGAATAAGGAACAGAGACGAAACAAGCAGAGGCCGTTTCCGAACGGCGGCGGAAACGGCTGGGTCGGCGCATTTCACGCTGACCCGAAGACGCTGGGACCGTCCGCACGGACGGTCCCGGGAAGAGGCGGGACGCCGGCGCTGCGGTGTGCCAGCGCCCGGCCGACCCGGCATGTCCCTGGGCCTCCGGCACGTCGCCGAGGCCTGGGGACACGCCTCCCTGGCCCTGTGCACCTGCTCGAGCAGTGCAGGCCAGGGGGGCGTGTCCCCAGGCCTCGGCGACGCGCCGGAGGCCCAGGGACAAGGTAAGTGCTGAGTGCGGGAGGCGGCGTGAAGCCGCTGCCGTTCGCTCGGCAGCGGCTTCACGGCGGCGTATTCCCAAAAAGAACGCTTCCCAGCGTTCTGGGAATACGCAGGCCCCCCGTGCGAATGGCGGCCTGGAGACGGCGTTTTTACTGTCTCCAGGCCGTCATTTTCTGCCCGTGCGGAAATGGCCAGAGGGATTGGATGTTAGGCTATCTTTGTCAATGACTGGATTGACCAACTGATAGCTGGAAATAGTTCATATTGCTTTAACAAATTTTCCCTCAGAGTAAAGGATATAATTGTATTAGGCCAGGGCCAAAGCGAGTGGGAACTATGCCCAGGGCACGCATGCACCCTGTGCCTCTGCCACACACCCGCCCCACCCTGGCATGCACCCCCCACCCCATTGGCACTACACCACTCTATTAGGCATCTTGGAGCTGGAGGGACATAAATGCTTTATGCATTCAAGTGACACCCTGCCTCTGTGGCAGAAATTACCATGGACATGACAGATCAGGTGTGCTTTTTATGACCATTCTTAGGATCCCTGCTGTGGTTAGACTTTCAAGGGGCTGCTCTTCCAAACAACTAAATGGAGACTGGGGATTTGAAGGGTCTCAGCAGGAGGAGGAATGTGGGCCTTGTAGGTGGAGAAGGAACATGCCAGAATTGCAGCTCTGCTAGGACATGTACTAGGCTTGCACAGGTCAGGAGTCACCTTGTCTGCACACTGCATGAGAAATTCAGAGAGTCAAAAAAAGAAAAAAGTCTTTTACTGATAGTAAGCACCCAAATACTTACACACAAAAACCTACATAGATTTTTCAGGCGGTGTATGCTTTTCATAATGGCTAAGAATCCTGGATTTGTGTAACCATTTTGGAATATTAGAGTAACAGCTTAAATAATGATTTTCAAGTACAGTTTCAGCTCAGGAATTCCAGAATAAATCCCCATGCCATTATCCATTTTAATAGAGGCATTAACTGGTGAAAAGTGTTCCCTTTGAAAAGATCTTCCTCAGCTTTCTAGTTTCTATTCCATACTACATGGCTTCCCAAAATAAATTAACACTCCAGAAACTTTGCTCACCTACATAAATAAACATTTACTAAAGATTCTGCATACCATTGACATAACAACCATTAAACATACCAGAGATAGATGTGTAGTTGTTCATAATAACAGTTTAGTAAGGATTGCTGAGACTTGGCCAAACACTGCTGTAGTCCATCTTGGAAGAAGACCAAAACAATATTGTCCTGTTATGCTGGGTGACAAAGGTAAATAATCTGTTCATCATGTAGTGAGTACCGAATTCTGAAACTACAAACTGCAATTTTATATCATAAGCTTTGACCTTAGGGAACTCCTTTGCTTGACAATGTGGTTAATTCATAACAACACATTTTAACTTTCTGTGGTAGTAGGTATGGGTACAGGTAGGTGAAGGTCAGTCCCCATTTGCCTTACAATCTGATTCAGACAAACCAAGCAAATTGGGGACAATTTGAGTAATCTCAGGCAACATTCTGATTGCTTTAATACTCAGACATTCCCTGCCCTCTTCCCATCTTGTCTTTTCCATTCTTTCTCCTGCATATTCTAGGAAGTTTCCACTCTTGAAACAGTTGGAAGATTAGAACCATGTTGGAAAATTCTTCCTCTTTCCCCTGGTCATTCAGTTAGTCTGATGTCACAGCCTGTCAATAGATTCTGCAATGACAACAACAGCAGCAGCTGATCAGTTTGCCTGTTGTCTATTACTACCATCACAGAAGTATGCAGCAGCAGCAGCTATGCTGGACAGGAGAGGGCAGGGCAACAAAAGAGAGGGAAAGGAATGGAACTTTGGTCCCAGATTTTCAACAGAAGTGCTTTTTGGTTGTGTAAAAGTTCTCCTCATAATGCTTGTAAAGGTAATGAAATGACAATAGTCTGAATTATGGAGCTTGAGCTTCCATCATTTCACTATAAAAGCATGGGAGCTAGATACTAGTTAGGCCAGATCTAGAAAATAATCTGAATTTTAAATCCTAAACCTCTTTCTAGATATGATCATCATCTAACTAGTATCTAGTCCATGCTTTTAGACAATTTACAGCATATGCAATGGTAGATTTAATCAGGAGTGTTATGAATTTTGCTGTGCTGATCAACTATGTGAAAAATTGCCAAACATGTCTGCATTGAGTCTTTGCAGAATTTTGCAAAGATGCTGCTGATTCAAATGAATCACCAGCCAAATGATTATAATTGATTTTAAAACATCTACAACCACTACAAGATACTACATTATATAAAAAACTGTACAACAGTGAACCAGTCACTCTACTTCAAAACAATTAAAAATTGACAAACAACCAAGTTGATTTCCTGCCCTTCCCCCACTGTAGAAATTATCTATATTATCCATATTATAATAATTTTCTATTAATATCTAAACCCAGAAAATGTTATGATTACTTTGTCCCAAATTCCACTTCAAAAATATCCAGACAATTACAAAATTGTCTACAAAAAAGCTATGTCTCCCTAACATTTCCTGAATTGAAGACATATATCTATAATTTCTTCATCTGTCTTTAGGCAATTCTCTACAAATTTATATAATTAAAACTGACATTTAATTATTTTCTCTTACATTAATATGTATATTTTAAAATCTATTTTACCTAACATTGAACAAATGCTTCAATATTTCTACTGCTAGATATTTTTAAGATCTTTATTCTTCTTCTTGAAGAATTCCTTAGCAGCTTCTGTAGAAGTGATTCTCTGTTGTTGACCATTGTAGGTAAAAAGGAGGGCCTCCCAATTAAGTCAAATGAATCATATCTGTTTCTTCCTTAGAGCTTCAGCTTGAAAAGCACCATCCTTTCTTTTTATAAGACTTTAAGTGGTGTCTCCTTCATTATGATACCATCCTTATCTTCTATCTTAAATGGTGATTTTTGATGGGCCCCTAGAATTTGATCAGTCATTTCAAGAAGAAGACAACAATATCTCTGCAAAGTCCTTGTGACTTTGGATTATTTGAATTGACTCTGTAGACTTTTTCTGTTTTCCCCACTATTGTTTCTTTTTCCATCTTCAAAAAATTAAGCCAGAACTGAAGCAATTTTCTTTTTAAGAGACTCTTTTGAAGGATACTGTTCTTCTGGAATCTACCTTAGCCTTAATATTTTGTCTTTTGGCTGATATTCGAGGTGAAGTATGGCCTGATTGTTAACTTCAACTTAGTTCGTGCAGTGTCTATGCTTTTTTTGAATTCTTGACCTCTTCCTTTGTTGTCCTTAATCTTCTTCCATCTGTACAACTTATCTTAAATCAGTCTTGATTTCTCTAAACTCCTTTAATAACTCAGCCATTGTGGCTGGTAAGTTTCCCAGTTCTTTACTTGGGATACTTGCAACAGTAGTTTTTAGAGAGTCTATTTCAAATTGCAAAGTCTGCATATTAATAGACATAGCTTTCACATTTCCCAATAATTTTGCTATTTCCAAGGAGCCTTTTCTAATGAGGTCATTGTATCGCCAATGTGTTCTTATATGGCTTTTGCCTCTTAAAATTCTACAAAACAGCCCACAATTTATCTTCTAGTCAGTAAGTGTCACTGCACCACAGTCAACTAGGAACAGCAAAGCAAACTCTCGAGAACCTCTCTTTATTTTCACTTTTGTGGAATGGTGTTTGTAAAACAAGCTTTTCTTTTCCAGTGCTACTCTGGCAACCTGCCAACTTGCGAAAATGTATGTCTTTAAGAATGTACAGCCAACAAGCAGCAATCACCCTCCAATGTTTTCAAATCAACAACTCAGCTTCAGTTTAGTTCATATATACTTATGTATACGATTAATCCTGCCACAACTTCCATACCTTTTGAGAAGGTCTTCAAGTTCAGTATCTGCTGTGGATTTGGGGCTTTTCTTTTAAATCTCTTTTTTCTTCTCCATTCCGTTAATGAAAAGTAGAATGGCTTGGATGTAATCACCCCAAATTTACTGGGATGGGTGAGCTGCTCCAGCTAGAGATGAAGGTGACGCCCTAGGTTCCTACTTCACCCTGGTTGAACTCCTGTGCCATTGGCTTCCAGTTTGAGCAGTGGTGCAGGATGGCTTGACTCAGATTAGTTCTGAGCCCCAAAGCTCCAGTTTGTGCCTTTAAAACAGTCACATGCATCTCTGGATAAAGGAGAGAGCAGGGTAATGCTTCCCTTGCTCCTGAGATGATCTCCACTGGAGCGGACTACACAGGAAAACTAAACAGCTATTACCACTGTTAATGATTACTGAGACAAACTCCAAAAATGATTTTTAAAAAACAAGCTCTGCATTTATTTATGTTTTATATAATTTTTGACTGATTTAACTGGGTATTTAAACAACTGCCTAATAAGTGGAGCAGTTGAGCAACAAGGATGTGGAGGTATGTGATGAGTGCAAGGAAATATGATTTTTTAACAGTGCAGTTTTGTCTAAACTTATTGTTTACATTCAGAGAGAGGTAAAAAGGCCTAGGAACCGGGGAGCTGTCTGATTGGCTGTGTCCTCCTGCGCTCTGTTTGGCAAGTAACTATGATGCAGAAAGGGGAGGAGGTTAACCCCCTGTCAAAAGAATTTGTGAGGCTTTTTGGTTTTGAGTGTTCCTGCTGTTAAGTGCTTTCTGCCTTAACTGTGTATGAAAAACTAAACATTTCTGAGGGAAGTAGACAGTCAAAGTGAGGAACTACTACTGTTATCAGTTTGAGTGCTGAGTGAAAGTAGATATATACACAGACAAAGTATTCTGGTGGAAGAGTATATTGAAGTTCCAAGCTGTAGGGCTATAATCTTCTAGTGAGAGAAAGATTCCTGTATACCAGTGGGTCTGGGATACTTGGATTTGCTTTGGTTTACCTCTGTAGAGGGTTTATGTTTAATTTTGAGGGTTTTTCTAACAGTGTAGACCAGGGGTCCCCAAACTACGGCCCGGGGGCCAAATGTGGCCCCCTGAAGGCATTTATCCGGCCCTCCAGGCATGGCGGCAATGGCTCCATTCACGTGCAGTGGGGGCTCGAGGGAGAGGAGGAATCGGCCCCTCTGGCGCAAGGGGCTCGCCCGCCCCACCACCAGCACAAAGGATTGGGGGAGCGAAGAGGGAGACTCCTCTTCAGTCGGCGGGGAGGGAAGCAAAGCGGGTGTGGATTTCCTGTCCCTGGATGCCCAGGACAGCCCTGAGGCTTGGGGTGGGGGAATGAGAACAAACGTGCTTTTGAGAGGACAGGTGACTGTTGAGCCCCAGTCGGGGCAGGCTTTCTATCTTGAGGCTGGGGCAACAGATGTTGCGCTCCCCAAAACACACAGTCACCCATGACTGCTTGAGCGAACAGGGCACTGAATCCACCTGGATTCCCCAGCCCCGTGGCGTTTCCCGAGAACTGACAGGGTCTCGCCATCTGCTTCTGCAGGGCTCGCATGGGAGGGTTTCCCACTGGGTTGTTGTGCCTGCAGTCACTTGTCTGCCTTCAGGCCCCCCACAACCTGTGAATGGGGCCACACACCTCTGCTCAGTGCCCCTGCCAACAAGGCCAGCGGAAAGCAAGCAGGACGATCCCCAACCTCCACCCTGCGGGACCGGCTGGTAGGCGGCGAACGGGTCTCCGTGGCTTTGACTGTTGGGTCTGCTGGAGGGAAAACAGAGCCCTGGAGATACCCGCAGCCTTCGGGATCTGCCAGATCGGCTCCCTTGGGCTCCTGGGCTCCTTTCTCCTCAACCAGCCTATGCAACAAGGCAATGCCCACAGGTCTGCTCTTTTTCTGTGACGGAGTTGCTGCTTTCTAAACATTGCTAAACAGGAGACATATTTCTAAACAGGAGACATATTTGTGGATATTACCTCTATGTAAGAGTAGCCAACCTCTAGGGGAGGCCTGGAGATGTCCCAGAATTACAGCGGACCTCCAGGTGACAGAGATCAATT
Source organism: Sphaerodactylus townsendi (assembly GCF_021028975.2). Lineage (NCBI taxonomy): Eukaryota > Metazoa > Chordata > Lepidosauria > Squamata > Sphaerodactylidae > Sphaerodactylus > Sphaerodactylus townsendi. The sequence goes on along the minus strand of NC_059425.1, from coordinate 120,557,079 downwards.
CCTAGAGAAAAGGACGGTGTGCTCCCCACCCCAAACCCTGCCTTTCTCAGATTGCACTCCCAAATCTCCATGATTTTTCTGACCCAGAGTTGGAAACCTTACACATGGCAACACCTGCTCCGCCCTTCCTTCTCGGCTACTCCATGTGTTGCTCTCAGGCTTTCTGTTCTGCCTCACTCCCATTGGCATCAGCCAGGCTGGTGAATCGCTCGCTGGCTGCTAGGGAGGAAAGAACCCAGGAAGATACCTAATCCTGGGTTAGATGGAATGCTTCATTGGGAAAGTTCTGCTTTTTTTTTTACAGGGGAAGGTATGCCACAGCCTCCCCAACAATATTTGGAGCCCACCCTGTACTTGACATACTTTGGTCACTGTTCTAAAAATAGACCATGACAGAAAGGCTGAAAGGTGAAATCAAACATTTTACAATCATTTGTGCATAGGAATTTGTTCATAGTTTTTTTTAGTCTGGCCCTCCAACAGTCTGAGGGACAGTGAACTGGCCCCCTGTTTAAAAAGTTTGGGGACCCCTGGTGTAGACTGTGTAAGGGTACTGTGTATAAGCACCAAGCCAATGTTGGACTCTGTATGTTAAGAAGCCAATTGCCAGTACCGCCTGTACAATTAAAGGAACTGTACAATCTGTGAAACATCTAAGAAACTACAACATCTAAGCTGAACTGAAACTGAATAAACTTCATTAGTGCTGTGCAGAGAAATAAACCTCTGACCCTCTATGACAACCTTTTGTGTACAGTGCATATATATATTTATCCTGCCTCCTATCTTATTTGGGTTATTTGCTTCAACCAAATCCATCTCCAAGTATTTATTCTACCCTTTCCTCTAACAGTTAATACATCTTTAATCTGTTTAAGTTTAAATCTGCCTCCAGTATTTATTTTAGAGTGTCTTAGGCCCTTTCCGCATGGGCTGAATACAGCACCCTGGGGATGGCAAAAACGCCGTCCCCAGGGAACTGTTTGCATGGGGGTGCAGTTGCTTTGCAGCTGCGCCACCCTCGCTCCTGTCCAGCGGTGCGAAGCTGCTGTTTCCCAACCTCGCTCCCCGAGCGAGGTTGTTGGGAAACAGCGGCTTCCAACCGCTGCCGTGCAAATGGCAGTGGCTGGAAGGCGCCATCCCTCCCCTCTGTCCCTGCAACTCCGGAGCGGTTGCACAGGGCAGGGTGGCATGTACCCTGGTCTCGGCAATGCGCCAGAAGGTCGCAGGGAAGGTACGTCAATTGGGCGATGGCGCAGCACGGCGCAGTTGTCCCGGTAGTTTCTGGGACCATTTGTGCGAACAGTCCCAGGGGGGTTGGGTCGGCGTCATGTACGCCAACCCAACCCCCACCGTGGCCATGCGGAAACGGCCTTAGTGAGACATGTGCCTGGAAAGGAATAAAGTCAATGGTCATCCTTCACCTTCTGGGTGTATTACAGAGCTGAAAATACATGCTTTCAATCAAAAGCTACCATTTTATGAAGCACCTCAGTCCCTGAAGGAGAAAAGGCAGGAAAAACTGAAAGGAGAAATTAGTGTTTCTCTGCCTGAAGAAGAAAAGAAGGAATGTGTGTGTGTGTGGGGAAGGCTATTGCAATTGGGCTATATGAGAATCTATATGCACAAAAATCCAGCTGAGCTGTTCTGCTTGTTTAGGAAGGAATACAATGAAGCAACCTGCTGAACAATCATGAATGGGTCAACACACAGTTGAACCAGTTATCAAAAATGTTGGATCCCTGTTAATGGCTGGCAAATAGGATTTAAGCTGCAATAGTGTGTGTTCATGGATTCCTAGATTTTATACTGCTAGTAAATGGACTTGAATGGCATGAGCAATAACACCAATATGAAGAAAATAAAACCACCACACCAGTCACTAAAGGTAAAAATGAAGACCAAGGCTGAGGGTGCAAGTAAAGTAAAAAAAATGTTTTATTACCCAGCTAAAAAGACCCTTACCCATATTGCCAGCAGACTTCTTCAGGTGAATTTGTTAGTCTTTCAATGTTCCTTCAACAAGAGTACAAGATTAGTAGTTTTAGCCCTTTTTATCTTTTAGTAACACTATTATATTGCTACAGTGGCCATTAACCCAAAAAAGTATTTTGCTACCCTAACCCTTATGATCTCTGTACTGTGTAATGCTCCCATCAATTTTTATTTGACAAAAAATCTAACCATGCCTATCTCTTAGGGCTCCGCAGTGCTGACCTTCACGTCTGATTGAATGCCACCAACTTGCTGGAAAAAGAAGCCCCGTTGAGACCATAGATGGTGGAAAAGCCATTCATCTAATTTCTACAACCTGATTGTTAACAGATGAATAAGGGTAAAGTGTTCTTGCACTTTAGGAGTTAAATGAGCACAGCATCTTTGACACTGCATCATCTGAACTCTTCTCTCTCCTCAATTCACTGAAGACTTTTAAATTTTTATTGACTTTTCCTTGGTTTTATACATTACTAATTTGGTAATCAATAGACTGAACTACGTGCACAATAAAGAACTGTAGGGAAGAGGAATCCAATCATATTCTTTCTCTTTATTTCTTCATCCCTCACTTCCTTTGATCCTCAATTGTATGATGCACAAAGGTTGTTTGCATAATCTTTGGCAGTTCTTCTCTTTTATCTTTGTTAACCAGTGGAGATTTAGATGCAATGCCTTTAGGTTCTGTGGTGTATTAATGGCATACTTTTCTAGTGCCCCCTGAAGAACAAACAAGTCCTGGAATGTTTTGGTGGAATGGCTGAAGTAAAGAGACACATCTAAACATAACAGCTGTCACATTAACCGTTGTGCAAGTCAACATTTGGAATTCCATTTGCTGCTAAAGGGTGACATTTCCCTCTGCCTGATCCAGCTCTGTATATCTTTCATGATATCTGTAGCTAATTATTGAAAAATGATTGGGTGGTTCAGAATGACAGGCTCTAATGTACTGCTGCATTCCCGCAGGCACTCGTTTTGCAGTAGAGCTAATTATAGTATTCTCAACAACCCAGTTTCATTTCACATTTGTTTATTTGGAAGAAACATAACTGTGCTTTTAAAAAATTCACATGATTTAGGAGGAATATCAGAAATTCTCCCTTTGTCACCATCAATGTGTGTACATACATGCTACATTAGTAGACTGCCAGATTCTTATCAGCACTGCCTAAGGCCTGTTAACAAGGCAGTTATTCAGCAAGTGTGAACTACAGAAGGAAATCTAATGAGTATTGTCGGAGGGAAAAATCCTCTCAAATCTCAGTCCATGGCCTCACTTTCCCACAAAAAAGAGAGAATTTGTTATATGATCCTACCCACATTAAATTGTAATGCAGAGCAGTTCCACTTCCATAAGTAAATTCCCTTGGATTTACTGAAGTGCATATGAAACATTCATGCTTACACAATTCATGGCATCTGGAAGGCTATCCTTAATGTTCTCATCTTTTATTTGTTTGATTTTGTTTCACAGAGAGATGTGATTAAGATAGAAGCTTGGATTTTTCCATTAATGTATCCCTGCGAAGCCAACAAATATTAAATACAGATGAAATCTTGATAACATTCTCTCTCTCTCTCTCTCTCTCTCTCTCTCTCTCTCTCTCTCTCTCTCTCTCACGTGCACACAGACACACACACTTCTATATATAGTCTTACTCTTACTTAGTAAGTCTCAGTAGAATTCTAACAATCATTCTGTTCTCTAGGAGATAAAAAAAATTATTACGACCTAGCTTCTAACTGAGGTTAAGGACAGGGAACAGGTTTTGCCATCATTCAAGAGATACCATTCTCTATAAAAGAGAAAATTAGAAAAGAAAGGAAAGACAGCACTGAGGGACAGTTGCAGTATGTGTATGAGGCTGGATGGTCAGATGGTTTCAACTAAATTACCAAAAAATCTTGATTAAAAATTATTGACCAAACAAATATTATATATCATATGGGAAGTTTATTGGCATCAATTGACATGGTGCTATGTTTTTATTGGTGCAATTTATTATTATTTTTGAAAATGATCTTAGTGACTTGATCTGGTATACAATTTTTAAAATGAAAATAAAGAACAAAAATAGATTGTGACTGTAATCTGGTTTCTCATTCTTAGTCAATGATTATATGATACTAATGCAGAGTTGGTAACATGTTGTTTTATGAATGGTACCCCAATATATATTAAAAACATTCTTTTGCCTCCCAGTAAACATTTTGAAATCTTTTAATAGGAATATTGCTATTATTTCTTGAGATTTCTGCTTCTGTAGAGACATGAGTCTGGTTTCAAACACTTGAATGTTTTTGTGATACTGTTATCTCCCCATCTCCTGGCTGGATCAAGTGGTTTGCCTTTACTTTATTACTGACCCATTCAGTGGCATACTGCTAATGGGTGCACATCGTTTTGTCATGTGGGGGGGGGGCGCTAGGCACCAGCCAGGTCTCAGTGCTTGGCCTCTTCTGCGGTGCAGCAACCCGGCTGGTACCTGGCACCTTTTACCAACTGAGCAGTTCATCACAGCCACAGGCTGACTCCCGCCCCCTCAGAGAGGCTGGGGAGGGCAGGAGCTTGCCTACTACCATGGCACTCACCTGAGCTGCCCGCCACTGAGGGCAGAGCTGGCCTGCAGGGAGGCCAGGAGGTGGGGCTCAGTGGTGTGCAGCCCAGCCAGGCATCATGGCAGCAGACCGGCCCAGGAACCAGCCTGCCATTACAGTGCCTGTCTGAGCCACCCCTGAGCCCCGCCATACCCCGGCCTCCCTGCTGGCTCCCATAAGTGGGGCAGGGAGCCCGTCATGCCCCCAGTGCCATATGAACCTTTCCACTTGTTAGAAAAAGTCACCAGCTGTGATCAAGTTAATGTTTCATATGTGAGAGCACGTTCACATAATAAAAAGCTCATTTTTGTGGAGGACCATTTCACACATTATATTAGAAAACCTATTATCAGGGAAATGCAGCCAATTCTGGCTTTTTGACAAATGTCTAGGGATAAATGGTGGCATGTTATAACTTGATTCCATCAGATTTCAGAAGCTAAACAGGATCAGTACTTGGATGGGAGACCACCAAAGAAGACTTTGCAGAAAGGCAATAGAAAATCACTTCTGCTTCTTACTTGCCTTAAAAGCCCCAGGGATTGCCAAAGTCAGTTGCAACTTGATAGCACTGACATATATATTGGGATACCAGCATCCAGGTGAGTCTAGAGTCATCCTGGAATTACAACTGATCTTCAGAATACAGGGATCAGCTTCTCTGGAGATAGTGGTAGTGTCAGAGGGTGGTATCATATCCCTGTCAGCTTGCTCCCCACTCCAAACTTCACCCTGTATGCTCATCCCAAAATTGCCAGGAATTTCCTAACCTAGAGTTGGCAATCCTAGGTGTTCCCTCAAAAATTATATCTAGGAAGCAGACTTGGAAAATAAATATCTGTGTGGAAATATTGTACATTTGCCACAAGCTAATAAGATGTGAGAAAGAAATTAGTAAAATAATGGACTGCAACGTGACATCAAGCCAAGTCAAATATTTAGGAATAAATCTAACAAGTCAAAATGACGCATTGTTAAAAGACAACTGTCAAGCAACATGGATGAGGATTCAAGAAGATATGCTGAGATGCTCTAAATTAAAACTTTCATTGCTAGGAAGAATTTTTACTGTTAAAATAGATCTCTTACCAAAATTGAATTTCCTAATACAAATGTTAACAATTTACGTTCAGAAAAAATGTTTGAAAGAATGGTAAAAAGAGATAAATATATTTATTTGGAAAGATTGAAAGTCAAGAATCAGATCTAAAGTTTTACAAGATGAGAAAAGGAGAGAAGAATTAGCAGTACCCAACATTAAACTATATTATCAAGCAGCAGACTTAATTTAGTTTGTAGATTAGATCATGACTCTGGATCATAGATTAATTAAATTATAAACTGCAGGCTTTGAAACAGGTTTACATGACCGATTGTGGATAGCAAAATTGGTTAAGCAATGAAATAATAACTTAAGCGAAGAAATAATAATAATAGTCATATAATAAGAGACGGACTATTGAAATTATGGGATACAACTAGAAAGAGAATTAGTTCTCCGACATCTCCTTTAATGTAATTGAAACATTTTATGGTAAAAAGGTGATGAAAGATACTGACTATCAAATACCAAGATATGATAGATGGCCAAGGTAAAATCAAATCCTGGCAAACAATGACTCATGAAGGTTTCACATCCTGCTTTCACATCCTGCATGTGAGATCCCAAAGGCACCTGGTGGGCCACTGCAAGTAGCAGAGAGCTGGGCTAGATGGACTCTGGTCTGATCCAGCTGGCTTGAAAAAAAAAGTTTTAAAATCCATAGTTTATATATTTCCATTTAGTTTCAAGTAGGCTTGGAGATTTGGGTGCAACAAATACCAGATTTGGTCTGAATCTGGGCAAAAGTGGGCATATTTGGGCCAAAATCAGCCGAACATGTCCTCCCTGAATATGAACAAATCTGAATGCAAGGTATTCAGGCTTTTGGGGGGTATTTTTCGGTGTTTTTACATTTTGGCCTGCAGGGGGCGCATTTTTAAAGCTAGTGATGTCAAAATTTCAGGGTATTATCCAGAGACTGCCCTGATAGTACCATCTGAGTTTGGTGTAGTTTGGTTTAGGGAGTCCCAAAGTTATGGACCCCCAAAAGGGGTGCCCCATCCCTCATTGTTTCCAATGGGAGCTAAGAAGAGATGGGGGCTACCCATTTGAGGGTCCATAATTTTGGTCCTCCTGAACCAAACTTCACCACTCTTGGGTGGTATCATCAGGACAGTCTCTGGATGATACCCTGAAATTCTGGTGCTACTAGCTTTTAAAATGCACCCCTGACAGGCACCCCATGAAATTTGCCCAGATTCTCTGCTTTGCAGTGCCTTGGCTCCATTGTAGCCAATGGGGAATTTCTGAGTGTGTAAGCAGGCTGCACATTTTTGAAGATAGAGGCACCATATTTTCAAGGTGGCTCCATGAGGCCCTCCTGGTAATAGCATCCAGGCGTGGTGAACTTTGCTTCTGGGGGTTCAAGTTTGTGGGCCCCCAAAAGGCTTGTTTCCCCGCTCCTGCACGTGAAGCCTGCTGGTTGGGTGCTCTCAAAACTCTCTCAATGCACCCCCTCCCATTGCTACCAGAAGAAAATTTCACCAAGACTTGAACTTGCTCTTCAGCAAGTTCTATGGTGGGAAAAAAATAATGTTTCCCACCATAGACTTCAATGAGGCTTGCTGTTATGCCCAGCTGGCTCTGTGGTATGCGAAAAAACACCTTTGTTACTCTGTGAAACGCAAAAAACCCACCAAAAATCCAAAAAAAAAATCAGACGGACCTGAATTTTTTGGGTATATCCGAATATATTATTTGTCTTATTTGGGCATACAGATAATTTTATGCCCAAATAAATCTGAATCCAAATTTTACCGAATTTTTGGTGTATTTACTGAACCTACCAACCACTAGTATGCCAGAAAACCTGAATATCACTCTGGATTCTCAAATATATCATCAACATACTGAAAATATATTTTTCAGATATATATTTATTAGAGACAATTCCCTGCTCAGAGGCAGGGCAGAAGCAATCAAATTCTACCTGCCTCCCTACCAAATTTATGGGGGTTTCTTTTTTGAACCACAGGAACCAGAGAAAAGACAGGACACCAATGTACTTCAAAAAACTGAATCTAAGTAATAAGAGTTGGCAAATCAGATGCAAATGATTGGAGGTGCTCTTGATCACCATACCAACCAGCTTTTCAAACAGCAGGGCAGTCTCCATGTGCACCCCAAAACTTTTGACCTACTATGAAAAATCCAACATCATTTCATCAAACACAAGTGGATTTAGTCCCTGTAGAATTACCACTGTTTTGTTTGGATTCAGCTTCAGTTTGTTCTGCTCTAGCCACCTGACTTCAAAGACCTAGTTGAGATTGAAGATGAACACATCTGGAGGGTTGGATAATAAAACATAGAGCTAGGTGATGATACCCAGACTGAAAGTTCCAGAGAATCTCCTTTAGTTGCTTCATATATATTAAAGAGCATGAATAGGATAATAGAATCCTGTAACATGCCACAAGATGAATTCTATCTAGTTGACACTGCACCTGTGGTAGAAGCTCTTGTTGTCCAATCAGACAGAAAATAATGAAACTGTTACAGTCATGAGGAATGTGTCTCTTTTCTACCGAGATGGCATGGGTGTTGTTAGGTCTGATGATTGTATTGTCAGAGTGAATGTGGGGACTGAGTTGGCCTGCAACAAAACAAGATGCCAATTTTGTTCCCATATTCCCTCTGATAACACGATCACCAGGCTTAACAACAACACCCATGCCATCTTAATAAAAAAGAGGCACTTTCTGGATGACAAAATTCATTATTTTCTCTCTGACTGGACACCAAGAGGTTCTACCACATCTTGTCAGTTTCCATCATGCCAGTTTGTTTCCAAAGCTCCCTCAAATTTCACAATTTTTCCATTAGAAAAACTGAGAAAAGTCTCAGACTTTTTGTGCTGCAAATTTGGAATAATTGAAATGCTTTGTAAGACAAGGTTTTTCTCACTCACAAGAAGAAAATATTTCACAGGAGGTTTTTTTCTTCAGTGCTTTTCCTATATTTTCCAATTTTTCTCTGGAAGAAAAGAAATCAGATTTCCCCCCCTCCAAATTTGTCATTTTTTAAAACAGGTAATCACATCTGGAATTAAAACCCTTTCCGCAATATTTTTGACTATTTTAAATTCCTCAGCTGTCTTCAGGGACACCTTCAGACAGAGCTCCTTACAGTAATTTAATCTGAATGTCATGAAAGCATATGTGACTAAAAGAAAGTGTGTTTTCTCCAAGAGTGAATTCACCAGAGCTCTGGATAATTAGCTTTGCCATCCTAAGCAGTTATACCTTTCTAGATCTACTGAAGTCCGTGGACTTAGGAGGGTGTGTCTTTGCTTGGAGGGCACTGATAGACTTTGTTCAGCAAAGACTCACTTTCCTGATCAGTCCAAGACTGAATCAAAACACACTGCATCCTTGCTTTGAAACTTTCAATTTGATCTTTTTTCATGATCCTGAACCATCTATTTCTCCACCCTTTACAATCAAATTATGCATCGGGAAACCCTCCCCTTTTCAGCTCTGGAATGAAAATAATCTCTGTTGTGTGAGTGAATGTCTGTTTCTGCCACAAAACTAGGGATAGAATCCTTTGCCGAAGATGTATTTTAACTGGTTCAAAAATCTGGGTTCCTTTTGCTGATCAAGGCCTGCTATGGCAAAATGTGGATTTTTCCTTTTGCCTCTTGGATTGTTTACAGCCTGTATTCGTGTTTAGACCCCAGCTGGGATTTTCAAGGCACAGGTACCTATAGTCTTCTTACTTTCTTAGTCACTTGTCTTCCATATTGAGTGAGGTATCTGGCATAAATTACTGGAATGACAGAGTCTTTAGTGTGCTTCTAATTGCCTTTGATTTCTCAGCACAGATATCAGGGTTTATTTCATAGTGGTGGTGCCTCTCTCTTTAGACATAGTTTGGAGAGGTTTTTGGGTTTAGTTATTTTCCTTGCACATGGTATTTAATGAGGCATTGGGTTCACTGTGTAAAGATGGTCATATTCACACTGGCTCATACATGTCCATATGATAGGTGCACTAAAATAATACCAACAGGCAATTCTTAATGTCAGAAGATAATTTTAGGGCATCCCAAGTTGGTTTTAAAGTTGCATTGACGGGATCTTGAGCTGGAAGGAATCATACCAGGTTATTTTCAAATTGACAAACTATTTTTCTGAGCTCTCCAAATTGCAAAACTCTGCCACGTAATATGTGGTTTGGGAACTGCCTCTCTTTGCCCAACTGAAATATTCTGTTCTCTACATTTCAGTTTGTTTCAACCATGCTTGCAAATCACTTCAGATAGGCACACAGATTTAAGACTACAATTTGCAGTGTTAGATCAAGCTTTTCAGTAACTTGGAGGGCTGGGTGTGTCTTGCAGCAAATCTGGGTGTGTCTTTCAGCAAAAGACAGAAACATCAGTCTGCTTACCAGATGAGCTTTGTTTAGCTTTAGTAATGAACCATTAGGGTACTAAAATGTTTAATAGCAGTCTTAGAACAGAAGCCATATGATGAGTACTGCCACCTAAAAGTTACTATTATAGGAAAAGGCTTTTCAGGTTCAGAAACACTAATTAATACCATAAAGATGATTGAGTGATTGTGAGCTTCACTTAGCTTCATGTTGACATTTTGGAAAGGAAACTATTATGCTATTTCTCTTCCAAAGTTTCTCTTTCAAAGTAAACATCTGCCGGAACTGACTATCCCTTAGATATAAATTGTCTATGGATTTTTGGTATTAGAATGCCACAGTCTTAGCTACTAATCAAAATCTCTTATGGAAAATGACAAAAAAAACCCCATATGGGAATGAGAATGTAGCTATGAGCTTTGAGGGGTGAAGGGTTCAACAGGAGGAAAAAATGGTCCATGAAGAGTTACTGAAACAGTGCATGGGAAGAAAGGCTAGCAAGAGAAAGATGGATGTAAATAATTCAACACATGTCATTCCTCTTAGAGCACATCTGTAGGACAGCTTCAAAGTTAGATGTTTGTTTGGGACTTGTGCACCTACTGATGGGTGAACTTCTCCTGGTTCTTCTAAAAATAAATTTCAGTTTTCTGAGCTTTCTTGTTGAATTCTCAAAACAGCAATGACATCTCTCCACCTAGGTCACCGCCCAGAGCCCCCCGGGGATGGGGCGGTATATAAGCTCAATAAATAAATAAATAAATAAATAAAGAGGTTACTTCAAGACATTTCTGGAAAACCAAGTCAAGGAGGGTTGTTTTCATCTCTCACCAGAGCCATATCTACATTTTGGTGGGGGTGCAAAAGTACAAAATGATGCCTCCCATACACACACACACACACACACACACACACACACACACACACACACACACACACACACACACACACACACACACACACACATGTGTATGTGTGTGTGTGTGTGTGTATGGGGGGTGAGTGTGTGTGTGTGTGTGTATACACACACACATATATACACACACACACATACATACGTATGTATGTATATATGTATGTATGTATACAATCAACAACACTATGATAAAAATGATATAAAATTATGTTGATCTCTATGAACTATTAATTAATAGTTACACTTTTACATTATTTTATCTGTCTACAATGTTTAAATGATCTCTCAACCTCTCTGCACACACGAACTTACAATCCAAGGAGAAAGTTTTTCAGCCTAGTCTTTTCCCAGGCACTCTTTAAAAATACAGCACACATAATTTTGACATGGAAAATACCAAACACACTTCATGTTGCTTTATAGCCTGATAAAGTACATCCCAAGAAAAGCTTTATCTGGTTAATGTAGTACAGTGATGGCAAACCTTTTCGAGACTGAGTGCTCAAATTGCAACCCAAAACCCACTTATTTATTTCAAAGTGCCATCACAGCAATTTAAACTGATATTTCAGTTTAGAAAAAACAGTTGGCTCCGAGGCATGTAAGCTTGGTGGTAGTCGGTGGCTTTGCTTTGAAGAAACCGTGCAACTCTTCCAACAGGTGAATCACGACCCTAGGAGGGTTTACTCAGAAGTAAGCCCAATTGCCAGCAACTGAGCTTACTCCCAGGTAAAGGATCGCGCTTTAGTTCTTTGCTTGAAAATCAGTGGGGTTTAACAGCGCTTAACAGGGTTAGGTGGGGAATTCAGATAAGCCTGTACACTTCCACACACGCCAGCTGGGTGACCTTGGGCTAGTCACAGCTTCTTGGAGCTCTCTCAGCCCCACCTACCTCACAGGGTGTTTGTTGTGATGGGGGAAGCGCAAGGAGATTGTAAGCCGCTTTGAGTCTCCTGCAGGAGAGAAAGGGGGAATATAAATCCAAACTCTTCTTCTCTTCTTCTACACTGCTTCTCCCAAACTAGGTCTTATGTTTAATGCTAATAATCGAGCCCAGTGGCCCAGGCCAGCCTAGATGTGTGTTTGTGTGGTGTGTGTGTGTGTGTGACTCTATTTTCACATGCCCACAGAGAGGGCTCTGAGTGCCACCTCTGGCACCCGTGCCATAGGTTCGCCACCACTGATGTAGTAGGAGGGGGCGATGGCTGGAGTGCAGGTGGTGGAAATCATGATGGAGATCTGATCTTACACTGGCCCATCATCACCACCAATTGGCAGTGGAGATGGTGAAGAAGGCATATTTCTTTACCCTCATTGTGTCCGCAAGTATCTGTCCATATGAAAAACTGCAAACTATTAAATCCCATCTCTTTAATCAAGAAGTCCAACTCTTGGTTCATAGAGGTGGGGTTTCATGCTCACCCATATACTTCAGTATTATCCCTACCAAAGTACAAATGGCTTATTAAAAGTTCTATTCAATCCCAATCAAAGGTGGGTCCTCACTAGAGCTAGGTGTAACTCTTCCCCCTCAGCCTATCTACAAGGGTGTTTTTCGAGGACCCTGGACAAGTCCGGGTTTGCTCTCATTGCACCAATATTCCCAAGACATTTTATTTGACTGTCCTAAATATGCTGATTTTAGACCTGATTCTCATTGTATTATCCCTCCTTTGCTAAGGCATTCCATCCCTAATCTTTGAGCTTGTTTTCTGTTAAATAATAGCTCATCCATGACACTGGAGATGGTTGCGGATTTCTTGGGAGAGATCCTGATATGTTGATATGCTGAATTTCAGATCCCTGCACTGATTCTTGTTTCTAATTTTGTTTGTTTTTATTAATGCCTATTAAAGGTCTATTGTTATTGTTAAGTATCTGTTCCACAGAGTTATTTATCAAACCAGAGTTATTTATCAAAACCATCAAAGAAGGCACCAGGAGGCACCTGAGCCACAGTCCTTTGTTAACAACCTCCACTCAAAGGACTGTGGCTCAGGTGCCTCCTGGTACCTTCTTTGATGGTTTTGCTGGCTGGGCACCCCAAATCTTGTCCTCTCACCACCAGAGGGCCGCCACCACTTCCACCAACAAAATCCCCCTGGGGCCTGAGGGCGATCAGGGACTAAGAAGCAAAGATGGAAGGCCCCAAGACTTGAGAACAGTGCTGTGGCTTGTACTGAGAAGCTGTTGCCACTGGTCCTCCACTGAACTCATTGAAGCTACACCGTCCTGGACTCGTCTGTCCCGGAGTTGTAAATTCCTCCCCTTCCTCTGTTGCACTCCATCGTTTCATCGGTCCACTCTCGCCCCACCAGCTGCAAGGTAGGGGCGGGCAGCAACCTCAGTTAGTGTTGGGTGACTTTAACATCCATGTTGATTTGACCTCTTCCTTGGTAGCCACTGATCTAATGTCAACCATGGTGATGCTAGGCCTCTCCCTTGCCAACACTGGGAGTCCCACGCATCAGCAGAACCACACTTTGGATCTGATCTTCGCGGCAGGTGTATGTGGGCTAATCCTCTATTGATAAGAGTGCCATGGTCTGACCACTACATCCTCAAGGTTTGGATTGATGCTGCTATGCCCCCTGACTAGGAGATGGGTATATTTTGGCCCGCCCGCAGAGACTAATGGACCTGGAGCGGTTCCAGGATGCTCTGTGGGAAACCCCACCCACTGGTGACACCATTGACGAGCTGATAGAGAGTTGGGATACCAGACTCTCTGAAGCCATTGCCCACTCCAGCCCAGCCCTTGGTATACCTAGGAGCTGCAAAGGATGAACCAGGAGTTGAGATAGTTAGAGTGTGGCAGTGGGCTCTTGACGAAGGGACAAGACACTCATATAGGGCATTTATAAAATCCTATGAGTAAGCTGTGAAGGAAGCAAAGAGGGTGTATTTTACCTTCCCAATTGCGACTGCTAGTTCACGCCTGGCACAATTGTTTAGTGTAATTCAGGCACTTATGACCTCTGCTATGGGTCCTAATAGATGGAATTGGCACTTGGCTGTGAGGCATTTGCAAACTACTTCACAGACAAAGTTTTAGCCTTCTGCCAAACCCTTCCTGCAACGATTGATACAATAAGTGAACTGGAGGTTCCTTGGCTGTCTTTAGGTTCTTGTTTGGACTGCTTCAGCCTGCTCGACCCAATGGAAGTGGACAGGGTAATGGCAGAGATAGTTTTTCTGGGTCAGCTTAAAGAGGCAGTGGTCCGGCCACTCCTGAAAAGACCACAATTAGATCCATGGGATCCAACCAATTACCACCCAGTTTCAAACCTTCCATTTCTGGGTAAGGTAAGTGGTAGTGGATCAGCTCCAGAGCTTCCTAGATGACACTAACGTATTGGAACCCTTCCAGTCCAGTTTCTGCGCTGGTCATGGGACTGAGTTGGTACTGGTCGCAGTCATGGACAAACTTCAGCTCTACTTGGACAGAGGCGGTCTGGGGCTGCTGGTGTTGTTAGATCTCACTGCAGCGTTCAATGTCCTCCAAAACCAAGGACTACAGGTGCTGCTAGAAGGTAGGGGAGACTATCCATGCTGAATAGCCTCCCCACCTTCTAGCACAGGGGTAGGGAACCTGCGGCTCTCCAGATGTTCAGGAACTACAATTCCCATCAGCCCCTACCAGCATGGCCAATTGGCCATGCTGACAGAGGCTGATGGGAATTGCAGTTCCTGAACATCTGGAGAGCCGCAGGTTCCCTACCCCTGTTCTAGCAGCAGCCTAATTGGGGGAAGGGTTCACATGTGCATTGCAGAATGAGCCATCTGTTCCATGCAATTGAACCTTACCACCTCCTATCAGGAATCTGATCAAGGAAAGAGGATGTATGGGCTATAGAACAATCCATCTCTGCTGGGCAATTGAGCTCCCCCCACCTCCTAGCTGTAGGCTAATCAAGGGAAGAGGATGTATGGACTACAGAACAATCCATCTCTGTTGGGCAATTGTAGGCTTCTAGCTGTAGGCTAATTGTGAGTATTGGGGAAAATGGTGCCCCCTGACCCACTAATCTTTACAAGCCTGCAGAAAGGACAGGCGAAGGTGGGGGAGGCATCGGGGGGGGGTGCCACGGTGGCAGGCCAGTTCCTGCCCTCCAGGGGCTGGCCTGTTGCTGTGGTGCTCATCTAGGCTGCCCACCTGGGCTGACTGCCACAGGGTCCTGCCCTCCCCAACCTCCCTGGAGGGAGGCCAGGGTGGGTGGGGCTCAGCAGCAGGCAGTGGGCCAACTCCTGCCCAAGAGCTGGCCTCCCTGTCAGCAGGGAGGCCAGGGAGTGCAGCAGCTAGCCTGCGGCCACAGTGCCCACCTGATCATCACAGAGGAAGCCGCCAGGCACCAGCCAGGTCTTGCAAGGACCGAGTTGGTGCCTGGAGCCCCCCCATGTGATCAAATGACATGCGACTGGGGACATGGGATACCCCATATCCCCATTAGCGGTACTCCACTGAGTATGGGTACACATGCTGCAGAACAAGCCATCTTTTCAGGGCAATTGGGTCTTCCCCACCTCCTTCTGCCACCCCCTCTCTGACTACCTCCCAGGGCATCTGTTTCTCCCATCCCACCCATATCCACACCTGCCTCTCACTTCCATTCTTTCCCAAGTAAACATCATTTATCTTTGAATAAGGGAAGTGGGAACTTGTTGGAGGGGTTCTCCACAATGACAGGAGAAGCTGACTACTCCATAAGAAACCTAGTTACCTGCCTGTCAGCATTGTCAGAGCTTATTGTGGAATTAGCTATTTATACTACAAACTTCAACTGATTTAATAGCCATTTTCATTTAGTTTTGCAAAGGTGGAGATTATTGACCTCTAATAGAAAATTTTCATCACCCTCACCAAGTTATTGTTTGAAATGTTGGAGTTTTTTGTAGTTCTAATGTGAAACCCAGGGCGCAGAGTGATAAGCTTCAGTACTGCAGCAGAGGCGTATGGGGGGGAATGGTGCCCGGAGACAATTCCTTCTCCGGCTTCCCTCTTTGGTACCCCCCAGCACCCCCAGGCTTGGGGACAGGGCTCAGGGGCAGGGCCCTTTCCCCTGAGCCCCACTCCCAGGCTCCCTGCAGCCCAGCTTCTGTCCTCCACAGAGCCTGGGGAGAGCAACAGCTGGCTTCCAGAGACATGCTTTTAAAAGCATGGAGGCCAGGGGGCAAGGCTCAGGGGTGTGGCCCTGACCCCAGCCTCCAGGTGTTGTCTCTGACCTCACCCCCCTGGATCCCTGGAGGCTGGCTGCATCTCTCCCCAGGGCCTGGTGAGGTCAGAAGCCGGCCTGCAGGGAGGCCGGGGGGGGAGGGTGTTGTGGCGGGGTGGGTGCATACTGTTTTGTTACATGGGGGGTCTGGCAGTTCCCCATGTGACCGAAAGGCATGCGCCCGGGGACATGGGTGTCTTCATGTCCCTAGGCCGGTACATCCCTGTACTGCAGTCAACATTCTGTTTTCAATCTGAGTTTGATCCCAATGAAAGTTGGTTTTAAGTAGCCATCCTGATGGAAGTTGATTACAAAGTTCCATCCTCCCAAGGTTGGTAAAATGAGTATCCATCTTTCTGGGAATAAAGTGTAGAATATGCCCTCTTTGACTGCGCATTGAAGTCTTTGTCCCATTTTGTACTTCACACAAATCCCCAGTTGAGAGTGTGGGACACATCTGCTGCCACCCACTCTCATAGATCAGTGCCTTGGTACAAACTTGGCTTGATTAGAAAATACACTTTATGCATGTGGGCATCTGTATGTGAGAGAGAAATTCTTCATAATGGCAAATTTTATTATCTGATATAGATAGCTTTTGTAATAAACTTGCCTGACATAATTTCATTCCTTTGTTATATTTTTTATCTTTCCTTTCCCCCAAGGAGCTCAGTGTAGAATATATGCTTTCATTTCTCATTTTGTCTTCACAAAATTTTTTCTGAGGTAGGTCAGACTGACAGATTGGTGAGTTGCTCAAGATCATTCTCTTCATAGCACAATCCTCAGTGCAAACCCACTTACTCGCGTGGCTATTAGTTCATGCTAGGTCCTGCACTCCCCGCCCCCCGCCCCCCATAAATCTTTTTGGAATCCAAATTGATCGATAAGAGGAGAAGAACAAAGGAAAGATCCATGCACCCCTGAATCCTTAGATCCAACCCTCTCATTTAAAATTTATTTATTTATTTATTTATTGTTTAAACTTGTATACCGCCCCATCCCCAAGGGGCTCTGGGCGGTGTACAACATAAAAATATAAGTATAAATAAAATATTAAAAACCTTTAAAACAGCGATAACGATAACAATGATAATAATAATAGAGGCGTCCAACCAACCCCACTTTTTAAAAAATTCTCCCCGGGAGAGAGGGGGGAGGGCGGCGATTCACGTTGAATGGTAGGCCTAGATGAAAGGGCCAGCTGGGGGGCACCATTTTAGTGGCTGGTCCCTCCAAAGGCCCGGCGGAACAATTCCGTTTTACAGGCCCTGCGGAACTCATTAAGGTCCCGCAGGGCCCGGACAACAGGAGGAAGAGTGTTCCACCAGGCCGGGGCCAGAGCCGTAAAGGCCCTGGCCCGTGTGGAGGCCAGCCGCATCATTGAGGGGCCAGGGACCACTAATAAGTTGGCCTCCACTGAATGGAGAGGCCGTGCAGGGACATATGGAGTGATGCGGTCTCGAAGTTACGAGGGTCCCAGGCCGCGTAAGGCCTTGAAGGTCAACACAAGTACCTTGAAGACGATCTGGAACTCTACTGGGAGCCAATGCAGCTTGTGCAACACAGGCTGAATATGTTCGTAGATGGCGCTGCCTGTGAGTAAGCGCGCCGCTGCATGTTGGACCAGCTTTAGTCTCCGGATCAAACGCAAGGGAAGACCTGTGTAGAGCGAGTTACAATAGTCTAATCTGGAGGTGACCGTTGCGTGGATCACAGTGGCTAGGTCTGCTTGGGAGAGGAAAGGAGCCAGCCGTCGGGCCTGACAGAGGTGGAAAAAGGCAACCCGGGTTATATGGGCCACCTGGGTCTCCATTGAAAGAGACAAATCCAGGTGGACCCCCAGGCTGCGCATGGAGGGGGTCGGCGCCAATGTGACCCCCTCCCACACCAGCGGCTGGAAAATCCTGCCCCCTCCCTCGCGGCCAAGCCAGAGGATCTCCGTCTTCGATGGATTCAGTTTTAACCTGCTCTGCCGCAACCAACCAGCAACCGCCTCCAAACAGTGCTGGAGAGCCACAGGGGCGGTGACCGCTCCCCCCTCCATCAACAGAATGAGCTGCGTGTCATCAGCGTACTGATGACAGGTCAGCCCAAAGCTCCGTACCAGTCGAGCAAAGGGTCGCATATAGATATTAAACAGCAGCGGGGATAATAAAGCCCCCTGGGGTACATTGCAATTAAGCGGGCACTTCCGGGAGGCCTGATCCCCGCACCTCACTTGCTGACTCCGGCCCCGGAGAAACGAGGCAATCCACTGAAGGACAGTGCCCCGCACCCTGGAGGCAGCCAGGCGGTGGGTCAAAAGGTCGTGGTCGACCACATCAAACGCTGCGGTAAGGTCTAACAATACCAGCAGCGCTGATCCGCCTCGGTCGAGCTGGATACGGAGCATATCTGTGACGGCGATGAGAACAGTCTCCGTCCCATGCCCAGCACGGAAGCCGGACTGGAAGGGGTCGAAGGCCAATGCGTCATCCAGGAAACCTTGAAGCTGCTCCAACACCACTCTCTCAATTACCTTCCCCAGAAACAAAAGGTTCGAGATGGGGCGGTAATTGGCCAGATCTCTCGGATCTAACGATGGTCTTTTTAAGGGCGGGCGGACCACTGCCTCCTTCAACCCATCCGGGAAGACTCTTTGCTCAAGGGAGCCATTGATGATACTCAACAGATGGGGTCGTAGCTCCACCCTGCAGGTTTTTACAAGCCAGGATGGGCACGGATCCAGAGGACAGGTAGTTGGTCTAACAGCAGCTAAGGTCCTGTCAACAGCGGCTTCGGAGAGCAAGGAAAACTGGGCCAAACAAGGGCCTGAAGACAGCAAGGGAGCCTCCAGTTCACTGATTGTAGCCAACGTGGAGGGAAGATCCTGGCGGAGCGATGCGACCTTATCCGCAAAAAAGCTCATAAAAGCCTCACAGCTGATACTCAATTGTGGATTTGAGGACCTCTCCGATAGGGAGGTTAAAGACCGAATTATATGAAATAATTGTGCTGGGCGGGAGCTAGCAGATGCAAGAGAGAGGAGAAGAAAGCCCTCTTCGCCTCCTTTGTCGCCACCTCATAGGCTTTCATAAAGGTCCTATAAGATGTTCGCGCAGCCTCGTCACGAGATTTCCTCCATATTCGCTCTAGACGTCTAAGCACCCGTTTCATATGGCGCAACTCCTCAGTATACCGGGAAACACGCCGAGAACAGGGGCGTAGAGGACGCCGGGGATGAAACTATGTAAATTCTAAAGCTGTAAACTTTATCTTATAAAACAGTGGGCAACAAGCTAAAGCATTTCCCCTCTTTGTATAACCAAAAGCCTTCTTGAACAGATCACCCTGTTCAAGAACATGAGGGAATAATAACCTCAAAGGTTCATTGAAACAGGCAAATTCTTTAAGGAAAAGCACAGACCAGTCCCTACCATTTATCAATTTCTTGTAATAAATTTATATCCTGCTCTCTGTAGAATTAATCCTAGCCATAAAAAGAAACTTTAGCTTGGTTCCTAGGGTTATACTGTACTCTTACGTACTGTACCCTTCATGTACACTTAGCAGCAAGTCTCAGGGAACAAAACATGGTTTTCTCCACAATAAACACGCTTATTGGGTCTGCAAACATTTTTAGCTTATCAAGATATATGTAGCCTCAAGTTTGCTCATACAGTCCCCAGTGACGAGTCCTACTCTTTTGCAGCATCTTACAAAAATAGAACTACTATTTGACCAGATAGGGTCTGAAAAATAATCACACAGAGACCTGTTTAGCAGTGATAAGGAGGAGGGTTTTTTTGCCCAAGCATTTATTATTTCCCACTTCCCCACAAGGGGCTTCATAATTTGGCATATCGATGCTATTAGGGAAAAAAAGTTACCAAAGTTTGTGAACAATTTAAAAAATACTGTGAGTAGCAGCTGGGTGAAGCAGTATATTGCAAAAACATAACACATGCTGCTTTTTCTACTTCATCCTATTGTGAGATCTTAATTCTATTAATAATCTGGGGCTGTCCCCATGGTTTTTTATTTCATTTTTGCTATCCCAGGCAATTTATTTAAGAACAGATCAGAATAATTTATTGTGACCAGCAAATTTATTGAGTAGTTCTGCCCCATCTGTCCTTCAAAGCACTTAGTATGGCATCTATAGTTGTCTCCTATCATTAATTTTATCCTATAACAAATACTTCATTTTTTTTAAAAAAACAAGCTGACCTGTTCCATTTTGTCCACAGACCATTAGACCCTTGTTTAAGTAAGTTAAATGTGTGCAAAAAACAGGTCAAAGGAAGGTCTTGAATTTCTTCCTTAAGTATTTGAAATACTCCTTCCATACTTTTTACTATATGGTAAGTGTGAAACCTTATATATTTTTTCCAGATCTATGGTTGCCTAGTCTGGATTCAGAAATAGCTGAAGATTTGCGGGTGAAGTCTGAGTGGGTTTAGGGAGAACCCAGTAGGGTATACTGTATGCAGTCCACCTTCGAGAGCAGCCATTTTTTTTCAAAAAAGTGGGATGGATGGATGGATGGATGGATAAAGAAAGAAAGAAAGAAAGAAAGAAAAAAAGAAAGAAAGAAAGAAAGAAGTGATCTATGTAATCTGGGATTGGCTATAATTTCAGGAGATCACTGGTCCCTACTTGGAGGTTGGCAACTCTTTAGATCACATCAGAGATATCAAGTTGCCTCCACAAGTGATGGTATCTGGAAAAGACATTTGCATTTATTTCAAGAGCTCTCTACACTACTAGGGTTGGTTGACTATTTAGCAAGTTCCTAATTAGGTATGGTGCCTTCTACCTGATCCCACGGTAGAAACCCATGAGTTTTAAAAAAGAACTTCAGGTCAGTGGCTGTTGAGAAGAAAACATGGAGTTAAGTCAGAATGCCTGATTTTCCACTGCTTCCTAGTATGTTCAGCCATGTTGCTAAGACCATCTTGAAAAATGGCCCAAGGCAACCAAGTATGCAAAATGGTAAGCTTGTGACATCTGGTTTTGTGATTCGCTTCAGTCCATATAGTCGTTTTTCTTTCCCCCCTCTACTTTACCTTTTGCCATATTTAGAAGCTTTCTGATTATACCTATAAACATTGGCTGTTTCCACACAGGCAGAAAACAACGCCCTAGGGTCGGTAAAAACATTGTCCCTGGGGTTCTGTTCACACAGCAGCGCGAAGACGCCGCTGCCAAACCACGGTGCAGTCGTAAACTGCACCAGCCTGAGGGCACCGCTTTTGGCCTCCAGTGTGTGTGAGGGACTTACCTTGCCCTCCTGTACAGCTCTGGGCAGCTGGAAAGACATGCCCACACTGCCCTCTGACCCCTGGAGATCGGAGGGCAGCATGGGCGTGTCTTTCCAGCTGCCCGGAGCTGCACAGGAAGGCAAGTAAGTCCCTCGCACATACCCTGGGTGGCTCCATGCGGAGTTGCCTCTGTGGTCAGTGTCAGCGTCGGGACTGCCCGCACGGAACCGTGTGAATGGTCCCGACGCTCCACCGGCTTCATTTAAACTGGCGGGAAGCCGCTGCCTCTGGCCATGCAGAAATGGCCATTGTATAAATACTGAGTTCCTTTTGAGGAGAACCCCTGCCTGGAGGTTAGCAGCCCCAACTCCTTCCTGAGGCAAATTAGAATTAACACAAGAAACAACATTTTTTTCTTTTCTACTTTTTAAAATCAATTATTTAAATCTTCTAGACCTTTTCCCACAGTAAAATAAAACAAAACTAAAAACACCTGGGCTCACAACAGTTTTACACATATCATAAAACATTAATAAAACCAATACACACAACTCCACATGCACAGTATTTAATACAGATATCCCAGTATAAATCAGCAGTTTACTCTGACAGCACAGCAGGATTAACAAGAATATACTAAATGGTACATTTTTATATGGTAGTAAGAAACATCATCATTTTGTATCATTAAACAGACACAAATGCTGGATAAGATAGGAAACAATGTCATCAAATTATTATCATTCATAAAAACTCTTGTTTAATGCTAAATGAAGATTTAATGTGTTACAGACATTGGGAACCTATTAAAGTGCAACTGGAGGGCTATGATATGTCAGAGAAGTACAGAAGATCTCATTATGCAAAAGATGTCAAAAAATTGTGATGCCCTCTGCTGGTGATGCCATGTTTCCACCCCCTTAAGCCGGGGTTGGCTCCAGGTCTTCAGTCACTCTCAGAAGTGGAGAGAGAGGAGGAGGAGTCCAGTTCTTCCCTAGGACTGGTTGGGAGATTCCCCAGCTCTAGGAACCACAGCTGTGCTTCCTCGCCAGGCTTCTCTGGAGTGCTCATTTCATAGGGACCCCACCCGTCACCTTTTCCCCTCCCATCCATGGCCTCAGGGTTGTGCTCTTGCTCTCTTTTTCTTCCACTGATTGGCTGCTGGGTCTGTCCTTCAGCCCTCCACCCTGCCCTTCTCTCTTCCCTCCCCTCTCTCTGCCCCCTGTATGCCTCAGCATGCTGAGATCTCCATGGGCTTTCTGCCCTTGTCCTTAGCTCCAGCTGCTGGCATCTGTCTCCCTAAGCCACCTGGCTTTTCCACCTGCTGTGGATGGAGTGCTGTTTCTCAGGGCAGTGCCCAGTGCTCACCTTGCCACCTGGGCTTGTTGGCCTTCCCTGTTCACTCTCTCTGGCGGTTTTCTCCCTCCTTCCATGATGAACTGAATGCCCACCCTTGCAGGTAGGTTCTGGAGTCTGGAGGGAGTGGGGTCAACCTCATTCCAGGCAGCTGCAGCAGTTGGAACAAAAAACCATCAAGAGGGTCTATCACAGCTTGTGCACAAAGTTGAGTAAGTCTCAATAGATCCAAAAGGTATCGGAGACACTCTAACTGATCTAATACTAGATCTAACACTAATACTCTAAAAGAATGCAGTTGAAAGAACAACAAAAGATTTTGCAGCCAGCAGATCTTTCTGTACCAGTTTCTCTTTCTTTGTCCCACATTTTCCCCATTAAAGTTAACACATCTTCAATGTTATTTTTGCATTAAACTTATTCCAGTGACATAGAATGCATGAATGTATGAAGATGGCACATATAGTGACAAAACAGTGTAAATCAACTAGTATGTATAAACGGCATGAGTTGAATCAGAAGAACAGTCAGAATAAAAAGAAATGGAAATGGTTATATGAACAATTCAGAAGACATCTGATCCAGTGAGAACCTTCTGTGCCCTGAAAACTGGTTTCCATGTGAGGATCGGCTTCTGTATCAGGTCCAGTGCATGCCAATGGAGCTGTGCACACAGATCCATTACAGAATTGCTACATTCTGTACTGCTAGCTCACATAGTAGACATGCACTGCCTCTCCTCAAGTGTCAGTTTAGATATGTCACATGTTTTATTTTACTTACTTAAAATATTTACATCTCATTTCCCAGTGTTCAAAGTGAGTGGGTGGCTCATGGGAACAAATCCCTAAAAATGAGCTAAACGTTTATGATTTCTGAATTTATGAGCTAAAGAGAGAAAAGCTGTGCACAATACTTCCCATCTACAAAAATGCAGCATATTTTCCTCTATTCTTGCATCATATATAAATCTAAATTTGTAAAATTATTTGTACTACTGGTTATGCAGAATAAAACTCTTGGCTTTTTATTTGCTGCGACAGAAGAGAGAAAATGACCCCTCCTGATTTGGAAAACTGTCCTGCAGGGTAGGCAGACTCAGTCCCTTTAGGCAGTGGGTATTTTGCTGGTCAGGGTTTGCTGTTCCTTAACACTAGCCATAGAAAAGTAAGATTCAGACTTCACATTGCTTTGTTGACTTTTTACTCTTATCTTCACTTTTTTTTCCATCTGGCCATAAACTACATTTGTGAACTAGATAAACTCCAAAGAATACTGGGAAACAAGTTGTAGAGATTACAGAAGTTTCTATAGCTGAGCCAGAAATGAAATGGTCAAGAATGGAAGGGGTAGCAAGTTTTAAAATACTACAAGCAATGCTTAAACAATTGAGATTCTAGAGCATCACAAAAATCAAGCACTGTATCTTACAGCTGTAGACCAGTTATTTTAAAACTGTGTTTAGACTAGTTCCAAATTCTTGGTATCAAGTATAAATATATGTGCAGGCCTATTTGGGAGTGAGTCTCATTATATTTGGCCTAGAGTCCTCTTATACTTCCGTGGTGCTTGCACATGAGGTATATCAATTTTCATTTTTATGAAGGCCATCATCGTGCTAGTTGTTATCATCCATTCCATGTAGTTTCTACTGTAATGAGGTCACTGAAAATTAGGGGGAAAGACAATTGCCTATATGTACTTAATAAGTGATTCAGAGGGAAGTAGAAGAGCTGGATTCAAGTCCAGTAGCATCTTAGAGACCAACAAGATTTCCATGACATATGCTTTTGACAAGAACCCCCCCTCCTGCAGTGCCCCCTCCCACGGTGCCCCCCCACACATACTTACCTTTGTGAAACAGTACAGGCTGGGAAAGTGGCCTGTTCTCTTCAGGGGCTCACAAGGTCTCCTGGGAAGTGTGGTTCCCACCAGGCCGTTTCAGCCTGAAGGGAACAGGCCACTTCTCCAGCCTGTACTGTTTCACAAAGGTAAGTGTGTGTGTCAGAGAGGGGAACACGATGGGAGAAGGAGGCTTACCTGCAGGAGGGGAAGCGATTTTCTCCACACTCCAGCATGCCGCCCTGGTGCAATGCACTCCCCCCATGGCCCCCCCCCTGGTAGCCCCCCTCTGAGCAAGATGAAATCTGTGTGACAGAAAAAACGGTATGGGTTAGCAAATGCTGACACAGAAAACCCCAGAGAAGACAAACTCAACTGGAAACAGTTCACAGGGTTTTTTTGGGGGGACGACTTGAGGATGGTTTGAGAATGTTGAGAGTTCATGACGTGCATACTCTTCCCACTTCTGCCTGCCAAATCTTTTTGAGTAAAGATGAGAGCGGAAAAAACAGAAATGTGTGTGCATACCATGGGAAATCTGAAAACCAGCTTTCTAAACCAGTGAGTGACTAGTCTTCAGTCTGTTACCTCAATAGCCATCAGAACTATTACAAGGCAAACTTCTACATGCAGCTGAATTAAAACAAAATCCTCACTTGCTTAGACCTCACTCGCTTAACTGACATTGGCATAATTGACACTGCAGACATAAGTAGAGTTATACCCTTGTAAGGTCACTCAAGTCAGTGGATGCAGTTCTGCTTAGCGTTGTACTATAACAGTGCAATCATGTGCATAGTTGCTCCATTGAAAATAATGTGCTAAGAATGAAGTAACTGCATAAGAAACGGTATACAAAAAGCACTCTCAGTTATTAAAATGTTACCTTTTTCATAACACAATTTTAAAGCTTCAGTTGCATGAGGCAGGGGAGGAGGGGTTTGGGGCCTGTAATTTTATCTGCAGTTTTAGCTGGGGATATTTTAACTATTATTGTAAGCCACACTGAACCAAGCGAAAAGGCGGGATATAAGTGATTTCATGAATAAGTAATTAATGAAACCATGACAGCAGAACATTTAAGAAGCTTAAAACAATCAGATCAAATCCAACCAAGATTTCAGCATCACTAACACATTAATCATGGCATGGAGTTTCAAAATTACTTGTCCATCCTTTTTATATACCCTTCATGAGTTCCACACTTATCTCCAGTTCTTGAATATTTTATCCTGTGCTATTTGCTCCCTTTGCCAGGTGGGGTGGAAATCAAAGGACTAAGCATGTGGGATTAAATTTCTTGAAAATTCATCCCTTCCAAACAAAGCACAAAATCAGATGAGCAAATATCAAATAGCATCTTAACAGGCATGACTGAGCTTTATAATGTTGATGTAACATTTTAGTGAACTATCTTTACCTGATAACGTGCAAAAATCGAGGAGCCCGTTTGATTCCTAGTATGTTCCCCATGTCCTCCTTCTGGTACTGGAATGGATTGTCTACTACAAAGATCAAAGCATTAATTTATTTCTATCCCTTTCTTTTTCTTAAATGTCATATAAACCCAATATCAATTGTTTGCTTTTCCAATAGGCACTGCATTTCCACAGCAGGAGTGGCATTTAAAATAATAGACTGATTCTATTTTCAAATAACTTTCAGACAAAACCAAGATAATTTTCAAAGAAGCAAAAATATACCAGACTGTTGCTCATTTTGCATAAGAAATTATCATTGGAACTGGGTCAAGTATCTCCAATAAAAAAGTCGCAGCTAACCTTTCTAGAGGAAGTTTGACTTTAAAAAATTCCCTCAAACTGTTAATTGAAGTGGTTCTACTCAGAACATTGTGAAGTGAATTGGGAACAACTGTACCAGAATGTCATTAGTTTACAAAATTAACAGGAAAGTTCAGTGCTGTCTTTTTCCTCGCTCTCATAAGGTTTTACTTTCCCTGGTACTGTATTGAAATGCCATCCAGCCTTGCAAAAAGGCGGCCGTCACCATTCTGGCTCCTATTTGGAAGACATTTTTGCCTGTCCCCCTCATCATCACAGCCAGCAGTGTGGAAATGAGCAGCAGGTGAACGTGAACCCATGACTCCATCTGACTGCAGGGTTCTTTCCCATGTGATTGGCATTCATCAGGGAAATGGGTGACCAATCATAAAGGTAATGCCAAAACAATTAGCCCTACTCACATTGGGCTTCTCTCCCTGGATTTTTGCTTCAGCTTGGCTTTTTAATTTAAACGCACAGGCCTGGGCTGATCCATATTCAACTAACTCCAACAGTACCATGCAAAACGGGTAAGATGGATGGGAAAAGCTGTGATAGCACAGAGTTGAAGAGGCAGGGGCTAGCTTTGCCTGGCCTTAAATGGCCAGACCAATCCAGCTCTGCCCCTGGCCACCTCGCTCATTCGCACTGGGCAGGCCCCTAGCAGGCCCTGCCCTCTAGGCACAATGTGGCTGGTACAGAGGCCAGCCCTCAACACCTCCTTGCTCCTGTGTGACAATGGGTAAGTACTGGGCCACTGTTTATTGTGTGGCCAGTTGGAATGTGTGAAAGCTCCTCAACTTGCAATGAGGAAAGAAGGCAGAGAAGAGACATGAAAAGAGGGAGTTCAGCCACAGAGTGGCAAACCCGGGATCTGCACAGATGCAGGCCATTGCTTAGTTCGTTGACACCTGGTGGTGAGATACAACCCCCTCCCACACTCCCATCCTGCCAGAATACTGACTGCTGATGAGCCTTCCCCTCTTTGCTCTCCAACCCTGCTCTACAATCCTGACTCTGGTAGGTTTGTGGCACCAGGCATGCATGCATGCATGCATTTGCACTCATATCCCATTTTTCTCTGCAGTTTGGAAACAAAGTAGTTTTTACAACATCACTCTCCCATCCTCCATTTTCCCCCAATAACCTTTTAAGATTGACTAGGATGAAAGTTTGTGATGGGTCCAATTCCATATAATGAGCTTTCATGTTAGAAGTGAGGATTCCATCCTAGGTCACCCAGGATCCTCGTTTACAGTGGCGTACCTAGGCAAACTGGAGCCCTGGGCAAAACCTGAGTTTGATGCCCTCTCATGGGCGGCCACCCACCCCAACCATGACCAAACAATTATTTTTTTCACTAGGTCGTTTCAAAGTCACCAACACATTATAGAACATGCCCCAACTCACAGGTCTGAACACAGCAATGGGCCATGCCCCACAGCAGAAATATTTTTTGAAAACATTTTATTACTGCTATGAAAACATTTTATGGTGTTGTATCCAGTCCCCCCAATTGAGGGAAACAGCATCACTTTCAATGTTATTTAAACTGGGGACCCCAGATTCTCCCTTTAAGGTGGGTTTAAAAGGAGAATCCCAAAAAATCTCTGAAATTTCAGTGCTGCTAGTCTAACAACTGCACCCTCTGCAGGCCAAAAATGGAAAAACACTAAAAATACAAAAACCCACAAACGAACCTGCATTTTTGGCGCCCGCCACAAGGGGGCGCCCTGGGCAACTGCCTACTTTGCCCAATGGGAGGAATGCCTCTTCTTGTTTACCATTCTACCCCATTCTATCACATAACTTGCCTGCAGATCTGCTATAATTGTCTGCTTTTTGACATTGTCCTGATGCCTGATTTTTTTATTTGCTGATACAGCAAATCTTAGTGCCGATTCACACATGTAGGTATAATTATGTGCTTAGAGTCACTCTGTCTTATCATGCAAATCACAGCTGTGTATTTCCTGTCTTGTATCAGAGCAGGAATCAGTTTTTTGTAGCATCTCTATTGTTAGCAGATACAGAGTACTTGATTCTTTCTCCCATGTACTTGCAATTTTCCTTTCAGTTGATCTAACGTTCCTCACTCTCCAAGGCTAAGGGAATACTTGTCATCTTCATCTATTCTACAAGCATGTTGAAACCTCTTCCCTTTTCCTTCAGCAGTAAATACCCACTGCATTAAATTTTGAAAATGTGTTGGTGTTGAAAGTGAGAGAGAATGAGAGGATCCAATCCAACCCCTAGGAGATCATTTTTGATACTTTTTTCCCCATCAGGAGCAGATTTAAAGCATTTTTAAAGATATGCAGTATGTGAATGTCCTGTTGATGATTTACAGACTGTGACAGAAAATCCATTTCTGTCCCTGTAGATGCTGAATTCATTAACTTTCCACAGAAATCAGATTCCCCATTTCTCCTTGTACTTCAGCTGGCTGCCATGGCAACTAGTTCTACACAGTGTGTGTGTGTTTGTGTGTATCCACGCAGACACACACACACACATTTTTGCTGACACACATACAGCAGCAAAAATAAAATTATTTAAAATTATTACAAGTAATCTTGCTTTTTTAATGAAGGAACGAACCTATACCATGTCCATGTGCCATACATCTTATATGCTCTCTAGACATTATTGAACATGGTATAACCTATGTCTTTACAAAGGAAGAAAATTTTAAAAGATATGAACAAAGAGGAGCCTTGCCCCTTCTCATCTCTTAAATCTCCCTACAGTTAAACATTTCAAATTACAAGGAAAATATATTTGAAATGATTTCTTTGATACACTGGGAGGCTTTGATCTGCAAATGCAGTGCAGTAAATTGAAAATAAAAGTCTGTGATCAGATGGAATGTACTATTTTTGACTGCAGGTGGGGGAATAACATTTTAATTATTCATCCATATATTTCCTGCACACATTAAACAAGTACAACAGGGAACAGACTAGGCTAGAGCAGTTCTCTCTAATGTACTAGTTTATACTAGGATTTGCAGAGATTTCTTATTAAACATAGGAGAACATTCAAAACTGGTATCTACAATTTACCATCTGAAGTGGTACAATCTACTCCCTTTTTTAAGGATTCTATGACTTTATTCTGTAGCAGGTGTAGACCAAATATCATTCAGCACATAGTGTAACATTAATTTATACATGTTACACTGCAATCAAGAAGAAAGGCTGTAATGTAAATGTAGTAAATAGCAACTTTCATTCCTTGAACAAATACCCCAAGGGTACACTGAAATATCTTCAGAACTAAAATAATTTAGTAATATGCTCTGCTCTTTCCCTCGCTTTCCCTAAAGTGCTACTTGGTTATTTTGTAGAGATGCAGTAGCATATTGTCAATTAGATAGCAACTATTACTACCTTTCCCCTGGGGCAGATTCACAAGAGATGCTTGAATAACTGTTTGAATTCCATGTACCTCAATAGGATTGTCAGCTCAGCTGCTCACAGTAGCAGAAGCATTTGGGGAGCAGCAGAAACTCATAAAATGTGGTGCGATATTGTGATCTTACTTCATCCCATCACGTGACTGTAGATTTCCCTAATCTTTATGGTTTTAACCATGGAGATCTGGGAGAGCCTAGAGTTACATGTTGTGATGAAGTGACATCACAATATTGGGGAAATTTTAGAGTGTCTGCAACACCAGTTCTGGGGTTCAACCAGAAGTGATGTCATGGCATCATGTTATTTCCTTCCCCTCTTTGCTTCTGCCACTGTATGGCAGGGACCAAAGTTTAGGGTGGGATATTGCCTCCCCTAGCTGTGGCAGGCAACATAGCATCCATCTGTGCTTGCAACATCTATAATAATGTATCTTTTCCTTAAAAATTCAAAAGACCACATTCAGTCTTTAGTTTTCGTATTGTTAAAATTAGCCCAAAGTTAAGGCCTGAAGGAACTAAGCTGCCTCCTCACATGGTGCACACCCGGTGCAATGTGCACCTCTTCCCCCTGGTAGCTCCACGTCTGTATGGGAGACTCTTTCCTGA
The DNA here is from genome assembly GCF_021028975.2 of Sphaerodactylus townsendi. NCBI lineage: Eukaryota > Metazoa > Chordata > Lepidosauria > Squamata > Sphaerodactylidae > Sphaerodactylus > Sphaerodactylus townsendi. The sequence goes on along the minus strand of NC_059425.1, from coordinate 120,526,624 downwards.
TGCACTGCCATGTAAATGGAATTGCAGTATGAACTGGGTCACAGAAGTCAAAATAGTAAAACCATTTGGAAAGTGACATTTCTTAAGTCCTGCCAGCATTTAAATGCCAAAATCTTGTATTATTGCAATAAGCTTTTGAAAGAGTCAAACATCTGGTTCAGATCAGGGAAATCACTTCCAATATTTATTTTTCTAGATTTCCAAGACTTCAGTGGGTAAGACTTCAGTTAGCATATTATGAAAAGACTATTTAAGTTATTTCAGTTTTGGTAGCAGATGGTAAAATTTCTTTCATTGACACTGAGTGAATTGCTTAATATATATTTAGACAAATAATTAATTTCTGTATGATAGGTGCTGTGGCTAAGTGTGAACCATCTAACTGACCATACGTCCCTGTCCAGGATTATGAATTACCAGCTGTTTACTCAGTCATGCAATAAAACCCTCTATGCATGCTAAGAAGCACTGACTCATGATTTTTTCTCATAGGTTTGAGTCCTAGTTTTCAAAACAGGTTGCAGAGTTGAGTTCACATTGCTCTTGGCTTGAACATAGCCCAAAATATGTTTTTTTAAAAAAACCTTTTGTGCTGTTATAAGTCAAAGTTAGCATAAAGGTTAAATAGATTTAATTATGTTTAGTAGTAAAATGGCTGAAATGGTCTTTTTACTTCCAAAAGTTAATATCAAAGTTAGCATCATAACTAAAGCCAAAATTATTTAGGAACCCTAGCTTAGAGATGCTGTGAACTTTTATGTTGAACATATTCAATGGTTGAAATTACTGTGCTCAAATAATATGATCAAATGTGAGCCAGTCAGTCTGACTGCCTGGAAGTTGAATGGTTGTGAGTATATTTTCTGGAAACTGTGCATGTGCAAATGGCTGCCAGTCAGCTATTAACTAAAGACTAATTGCATAGACACTGAAGGGTAGGATTTTTTTTTAAACACAGCATTTATTTACGGCTGATTTTTATAATCTGGGACTGATTTAACTATCTCTGTTTGTAAAGCTCTATTCATCCCTGCATTTTTTTAACCTGTGACACCACTGGAAAGCTTTGGGAGGATTTTTTTTGTTAATTGCTATTGTGTAGCACAGTTCCCAGTATAATTCTACAAAAAAAGAGCTTACAGACTTTTCTGCCTTTAAGTCACAGCTGACTTAGGCCGTTTCTGCATGGACACACTTGGGGGGTGCATCAGTGTATATGACGCCGACGCACCCCCCTGGGACCGTTCGCACAAACGGTCCTGGCAGGGACAGGGAAGGCGGCACAGCCTGCGCGGAGGCTGCACCATCACCCAAATGCCTTACCATCTCTTCGACCTTCCGGCGCGTCGCCTAGGCCAGGGGATACGTCCCCTGCCCTGCGACTCCAGAGCTGTCACGCAGGGCAGGGGACGTGTCCCCTGGCCTGGGTGACGCAGCAGTGGCGGCTGTGCGAACCCCTCCCCAGGGACGCTGTTTTTAGTGTCCCTGGGACGCTGTATTCTGCCCATGCGGAAACAGCCACATAGTGACCCCATATGGGTTACAATGCAAGAGATGTTCAGAGGTGCTTTGATATTGCCTGCCTCTGTGTCACAACCCTGGTATTCCTGGGAGGTCTCCTGTCCGAATACTAGTCAGGGCCAACCTTTTTGAGATCTGACCGGATGGGTCTAGCATGGACTGTCCAGTTCAGGGCATCTAGAAAAATGCACTCTATGATTCCCTGACTGTGGCACAGGGCAGAAAACTGTGGCCATGACTGCAGGAAAAGTCAATTATTAGAAAAGAATGCAGGAAAACAGTCTGTCAAATAACCACAAATGGTTTGAAATGATAGTTGAAAAATCAATTCTTTGTATTCAACTGGTGAGCAGGATGTGAGCCAAACTGATTTGGGGGCGGGGGTGGGGTTTGAGTATCCCTAGTCTAGTTACTTAACTTCCTGCTGAGTTTCTTGAAGATTATTCATGCATTCTATGTACAGTATTGGTTCCCTCTCCTTGTATTTTATATTTAACTATCATGTACAGCCTAGTTGCAAAAGTTAGACCTGCATAAGCCTCATAGCTCCAACAGCCACATGCTTGTTGGAATCACATAAGCCAGATTTGAATTAAATCTTACTATCAACATAATGTTACATGCCATTTCTCTTACTCTGGAGGAGAAAAAAAACTTTTAAGCAGTATATTTCCATTTAACGATATCTGAGATCACAGCGTACATATTACTATACATGTAGATATGTTCCACATTCAGCCATTGAAGAGTGGAATTTCAATACCGAACCAGAAGGGGAAAATCTCATGGTAGGAATGCTTAAGTCACATGCAACCTAGAAAAAACTTCACTGTAAAAATTTCCTGCTAACAGCATGCAACAATGGCCTGCCTCTGTTTGTTAGAATGCAGGTTTTCCCAAATTCATATAAAGCATGGCAGGGGAGCAGCCCCTTCCTTCAACTGTTGTTTGTTTAAACTGGGCACAGGACACTTGGCAACATCCAGCTGAAAAACAGTGCAAGGAAGGAAACTGAAACAAAAAGTAGCTGCCAGAGGAAGTGTTCAGAATTCACTCCTGCCCTCTGCCTTTTCCCTTCAGCTCCTGTCCAAATTCTGCAAATGTTCACATATATATGTATTTTGCATTCTTGTATCTTTTGAACATTGTAAGACTGAACAACTTTTAGTGGAGGTTTTTGCCTATATTCCCTGCTGATGGGATTCCCAGAATCATTTGGCTGGCTAGCCAGAGAAACCTCTTGTGCGATTCAACAAGCATCCTATTTTATTCTTATCAAACACATGTTATCCTATCCTTATTTTTACAAATGGGTTTTAAATATTCTTTAGTAATCCCACTGCTTTCTCTCTAATATGCTGCTGAATTATTAAAGTGCGTGGGAAGAAAGGAGATAGCCCCCCTTTTTTTAATGCTGAGGGAAAGCCATTCTTTGCATGACCAGGAGAATTTTTCTTCCAGAACATAGCCCATGCTGAAAACAAACTCCTAAGCTAAGTCCTAGTGAGATCTTTGCATAGACTGAATAACTGGAATTTTTTACAGGTAGCCATGTTAGTTTGTTTTGGCAAAACCAAAAAGGAATCTTCTGCCACCATAAAAATTACATTGATTGTAGTTTTTTTCATGATGCATGATGCATGAAGTGAGTTCTCAATCTGAAGTGTTGCTACTGTCTACTAATGTCTGTTAGCAGGGAAGAAAAGCTGCTGTAATTCCCATTAAAATGCATGCTATGAGTTATGATGCCTTGTAATTAATCAATATTGTATGTTAAAATTTTGAAAGCTCATATGCTAGGAAAACAGAAAAGCAGGGATAAGCTCCATTAAACATAAAGAGATCACTACTGTTTTATTTTCACCATACTTTATAGTTCAGAAAAAACACTAATCTTTTCATTTGGTTACAGGGTCAAAAAAGGCCAGGGCAGTTTCAACTCAGACTATGTCCAGATGAGATAACTCCAGCAATTAGTTGATATACCACAGTGCCATGATAGACTGCCCCTTTGTAATCAAGGTTCATTTGACCAGCACTCAAGCATCCTCAGCCACATTCTGTTCCAGTGTCGATCTTTGGGACATGTGTAGAGTAGCAACCTAGTCTTCACTGTTCAGGTTCAAAAGATACAATTCTATCCATGTGGACTCTACAAAGGAAACAGCTGTGGGAAAAGCAGTTTTACAATCACTCTTCAAGTAACCAGCCCAAACCCATCTTCCTCAGTAACTGCTACTCTGCCACATGGAACTGCACTGAAGCTATGGAGATAAAAACAGGATTGCACTTTTCTGTAACTGATGTTCACTGGTATCTTCTGTACAGGCACACATTCTTCCCTCCTTTCCCCACTGTGGGCTGTCGATGCTTAGGTACAAAAGACTCCTCCATGGTGGTGAAGAGAGAGCTGAGGCAGGGAGGATACTAGTGTGTGACAGAGGGATCACTCCACAGAGCTGATTCTTCAAGAAGCTTTTTGAAATTGCATCTCACCCAGCTCTCTTGTAGACTAGGAGCATCCCTCCTCCCTTGGCACTTTCCCCCCAAAATGATCACATGACCAGAAGGAGGGGCGCTACTACCTTAGTTCTCTCTACGCCGCAACCAGAGATTCCCAGAAACCAAGATTTCAGAGAGTTGTCCTCCCAAAACTGGCATGTGATACTATTCCTGAACATGAGGTTCTATTTGGTTGTCATTGTTAATGGCCGCTCATGAACCTTTCCACCTTCACAGACTATCTAATTCTGAACCAGTGGATGTCACCCCTCATAGTAGTTTATTCATTGAATTAATTATGCAACATGTGATATACACTGAAATGAAGGCATTCATCTAAGGTGTCTTCTGTTCCATATTTATACTCTAAAACATATCATTACAGATCACAATGAAGATAACATGTGTGTGGGATCACCCTTTTGCTACCTTGATAGATTCTTCAGAAATATTAGCTTGACACAGAGGATTTCTGTATGTTTTAATTCCCCAGCCAAGACAGAGGCCGTTTCCGCACGGCCACGATTGGGGTTGGGTTGGTGTATATGACGCCGACCCAACCCCCCTGGGACCATTCACATGAACGGTCCCAGAAACAGCCGGGAAGACGGCGCCGTGGAGTGCCGTCACCTGGCCGAACTGCCGTGTCTGTGGCCGTCCGGCATGTCGCCGAGGCCTGGGGACATGCCCCCACTGCCCTGCGCGAGTGCTCCAGGATCGCAGGGCAGGGGGGCGTGTCCCCAGGCCACGGCGATATGCTGGACGGCCACAGACACGGTAGGAGGAGGGCGAAAGGGGGGGAGGGCACCTTCAAGCTGCTGCCGTTTTCCGTAAACCTCACTCAGGGAGTGAGGTAGGAAAATGGCGGCTTCGCTGTGCAAACAGCTCCCTGGGGATGGCGTTTTTGCCGTCCCCAGGGCGCCGTATATGGCCCGTGCGGAAAGGACCAGAGACGAGAAGGAATAAGGCTGGAAAAGAGAGAGAGGGAAGAAAAAGACAATCATAGAGGAAGAGTGGAATGAAAGCATATCAGGTTGGTAGATAAGCTTATCAGGAGCCCCATGGCACAGAGTGGTAAGCTGCAGTATTGCTGTCAAAGCTCAGCTCTGCTCATTACCTGAGTTTGATTTCAATGGAAGTCAGTTTCAGGTAGCTGGCTGAAGGTTGACTCAACCTTCCTTCCCCCTGAGGTGGGTAAAACGAGTACCCAGTTTTCTGGGGGTATAGATGACTGGGGAAGGCAATGGTGAATCAGCCTGTAAACATAGTCTGCCTAGTAAATGTGATGTGATGTCACTCCGTGGGTCAGTAACCTTTTATGATGAGCTTAGGAATAACTTATGATTGGAAAATGTTTTGTTCGGCCTAGTTTACTTTCTAAAATTACTTTCTAAAATAAAAATCCCTGCTAAAAATGGCAGCAAACAGTATTGGGAAGTCAGAGCTTCCTTCTGTTTGCTCCGTTCCACCTTGCCTCAGCCCCTAGTGGTTGCAGTGAAAAACTGCTCAGAAAGAGTAAAACTGGTGGGAGCTTGAGTATCCCTAAAAGCAACCAATAAGTATATAAGTAAATTATATACATATCCATTGATGCAGGAATTTGCTGTATTTTACCCTGTTCAACATTTAGTCTGTGACATTTAAAAGGGCATATGTCAGAATTTGTTACCTGTCAAGGGTTTCATGAACTAAAGAGCATGATGCAGATAAAGGTTTCAGTGCTAATAGGTCAATGTGTTGAACCCTCTCATTTTCATTCTCTTAGGTTCTTTCTCTATTTGACTTAGTGGCAGCTTGTGCAAGAAATTTCACATCCTGCACCAAGACTCTAAACTCACACTAGCTTCCAAATAATGAGGGTGGAGTGGGGTGGAAAATGTCCTCTGATGAAAGAGCCTTGAGTATTCACTATGTAATTGTGATGTTTTTCATTTTCTCCCTGTTATATTAACCTATGCTTATTAAGCTTACCTAGTAAATTTGAAAATGTCAGCTATTATGGAAAATGGGGATTTCTATAATTTTATTTTGCAGTACGCTGTTATTGTCATAGATTGACTATCTATAAATCGATGACTGTCAGTAAATATTACTTTTTTTCAAACTAATCAGAATGGCATTTAAAAAAATCATTGGTCCATTTCACGCAGCACAAAAAAAAAGACCTCTGTGGGATGACTTAAAAAGAGGCGACTGCCACTTTTCCCTCCATACATCCAAAATAAGACATCCTGAGGATGTCTTAAAAAGAGATGGCTTCCAGTGTGCTTTCCAGACAGTAAAGGTGTCAGAGAGGAAAAGAGGCTGTTTCCCGACCAACCATTTTGCTCTCTGGTCAGTTTCACCCTCACTTCGCACCCAACATTTTGTGTGCAGGTGAAAGGATTTTCCCTGCCACCATTTGCTGAAGTTTGATCCAGAATATTTGCTCTGCAGGTTCTGATCCTGGGTGCTTTTTCAGCCCCAAAAGCACACAGTTGTACTCAGCTGATCCTGACAATTCTGGCACTATATAATTTTCCTTTTTTTTTGGCGTGGGGAGGAGCTATTTTCAAAGGTATGCAGACACAAAAGAGAATCATAGCTGCTTGGAGGACTGTCATTGAAAAGCATTGGGACCATGGAAGACAGGCTCTGCAGTCCCAACGCTTTTCAATGGGAGTCCTCCAAATAGCTAAAAGTCTTTTATGCATGTCTGATGTCATTTCTGAACTGGCAAACAACAGCGCCTCAGGGATGGTAAAAACACCATCCCTGTGGCACTGTTTGCACGGCTGCTGCTACTGCAGTGCAGCAGTGCCATGCTTCTCCCCAAGAAATGGTGGGGAAATGCTGCTTTCTTGACTCACTCAATGAAAAAGCAGCGTCTTCCTGCTGGCGCCATGCAAAGTGCACCGACACGAGGGCGCTGCTTTTATGCACTGCCAGTTTGTTTTGTTTACCTACCTTTTCTCCCTGCAAAGCTCCAGAGGGTGGGAGGGACATGCCCACGCTGCCCTCCGACCCCCGGGGTATTGGAGGGCAACTGGGTATGTCTCTTCCTCCGTCCAGAGATTTGCAGGGAGAAGAGGTAGGGGTGGCTCCAAATGAAGCCACCCCTGCAATTCACAGCAGCTTTGGGACTGCCCATACGGGACTGTGTGAGCAGTCCCGAGGCTCGACTGGCATAACTTCTGCTGGGGGCCAGTCGCTTCTTCCGCCCTTGTGGAAACTGCCTGAGTATCTTCAAAGATAGCTCCTCCAAAAAAGGAAAAAGAGTAAAACTGTATATTGCCAGAATCAGCAGGACCAGCTCAGTACAACTGTGTACTTTTGGGGCTGAAAAGGTGCCCAAGATCAGAGCCTGCAGAGCAAATGTCCTGGGACAACCTTCAGCAAATGGTGGTAGGGAGAATCCCTTCAGCAGCACAAAAAATAGTTGGGTGAAATCTGAGGCTGAAACTGACCAGACAGCAAAATGGTTGGGTAGAAAAAATAAGACGCCTCCTGAGCTCTGCATTCTGCACAGCCAGTTAGGAGACATCTTGCAGGTGGCTGGGGGGGAGGTGCACTTTAAAGCATTTTCCAAAAAAAGATACCTTGAGCTAAAATAATGCATCCTGAGGATGTCTCTGGAAGAAATCTGTGTTGAGTTTCCTAGGATGCCTTTTTAGTGTTCCCAGGACGTCTTATTTAGGTTGTGAGGAATGGACCAGAGTATTTCATATGCCTTTCTAACTTGTGCTTTTCTCTAGCATCAGAAGAGGGAGCAATACTTCCTTGTCATGCTGGGAGCAAGGAAAGAAGAGTATTTGTTTTTCATTTGCTTTTCATTTGACTCCTCCCCTCCCCCACCTCTGAATTCAAGATTTTTATAATCCTCATGCTACTGGGGAGGCGGAGGTGAAGGATAAGGGGAGAGAAGGACCACCCACTCAGCCAAGAATGAAATTCTTCTTCTGCTTAGCCAGTCTCCCAAAGGATATGGCAAAATATCAGAGCATTTGTTCTGCACTGTATATTTTTACTTTTGAACAATGCTTTTTTTTAAGTTATCCATTATTTTACAAAGAGTCAGAGGGGATGTGTAGTCAACTGTAGTGAATGTGTACATTCCCCAGACCTCTGTTTTGTGAAAGAATTTGTCCCACTGTTCTTCCCACTAAGAGCAGAGAAGAAACCACGCAATATGAATAACAGTTTTCTGCCAGTTGTAATCCTGGATTGTTACAGTCTAGAGGCCAACCATGCTGTCACCATCACAAATTGATTTAACCATCAATTGCAGTGGTCATTAAAACTGCTAGAAGTCCCAGCCAAGCTGATGAATTGCAGCTGAATGTGAAATGAGCCTGTAAGTCCCTTTCCCACCATCTCATATCAAAGCCTATTGTGTCTTTCCAAAGTAAAAGGTCGGAGGTTCAGGCTGGAGTTCAACAATGGGCTCAGTCAAAAGATAGAGCACCCTTTGCTCTGGTATTCCCAATTACAGTTCTGCTCCCCTCCCCCCGCATCTTATTGTGCAGTATTTGCATCCAACTAATACACTGAATTATTGACATACCCGGAGTCAATGGGACTATTGAAAGTTTTAATTCCACAAATATATGGAATCCTAAGCATCTGGGAACTACCCAGTAGCAGCATGAAAATAATTCCATGTGTTTTTTTCTATCAGCACTACAAGTGGACTAGTATAATTAGAAAGCTAACTTGGCTCAGCCAGTGGACTGCCTGTTCTAGGTATGCAAAACTTGATTCTCTTGCCTGAAGCCCATTCCCCTCATTAATGCTGCAGTCTACTCTAAAGGAGGCTATGAGACCCCATTACCTTTATGATGCAGCATTAATGCTATGGAGTTAATGGGCTACATGTTCTGACAATATATTTTACTCTGCCTTTGGTTTACAATTTAATAGTGCATCCCCCTAAAATATCGAAGCTTTCTTTTTGTTGCCCTGGTGACAGGATTTGCCATTATGCTGAAAAGATATACAGCACTTTGAAAATGGGATCCCACTTGTCTCCAATGTACAAAATGAGATTATTGTGTAGATTTCCAGATCACACTGTACCAAGTGAGTATTTGTAAAATAAATAAAGGGAGACTGTATTTTGTTGAGTTCATGAAAGTTACGAGAGACAGGCTGTATCCTATAAAACAAGATTGTTTGGAATACATATGACCTTTAAAATATGTATATTTAATACTGTCTTTCTTCAAAACCTCCATGTGGTGACTGGAGCTTTCCTGTTATTATACCTGACCTCCAGGCGATGGCAATCAGTTCAGCCAAAGAAAATGGTTGCTTTGGAAGATGGACTCTTTCCCATTATACCACATTGAAGTCCATCACCTCCCCAAACCCTGCCTTCTTTGAACTCCACCTCCAAAATCTCCAGGTATTTCCCAACTCTTGTAACCCTACTTCCAGCTCACATAAACTGATGCTTCACAAGACTTTGAACTGTATCCTATAAAACAAGATTGTTTGGAATACATATGACCTTTAAAATATGTATATTTAATACTGTCTTTCTTCAAAACCTCCATGTGGTGACTGGAGCTTTCCTGTTATTACACCTGACCTCCAGGCGATGGCAATCAGTTCAGCCAAAGAAAATGGTTGCTTTGGAAGATGGACTCTTTCCCATTATACCACATTGAAGTCCATCACCTCCCCAAACCCTGCCTTCTTTGAACTCCACCTCCAAAATCTCCAGGTATTTCCCAACTCTTGTAACCCTACTTCCAGCTCACATAAACTGATGCTTCACAAGACTTCTTGCTTTTCCCTGTTACATGTATCAAATTTTTCTTGATTGCGGACTGGTCTACACATAACAATTTATTTTATTCAATTTATGCTGCACCCTTTCTCAGAAAGGGGGCAGGCTCAAGGTGACTTAAAACAACCACAACAATCAACAAATAGATTGGTTAAAAATAAGACAAAACATATAAGAAACTATAAATCCTAATCTATTAAAAATAGTACCCTAAACTACATTCCCACCTCATATTTAATTTATATCAAAGTTCATCATTAATATAGGGTCAGTTATCGCTGATGTTGAACCAAGAAATAATTATGGGGGGGGTGGGGAGATCAAAAGACTGAGGGAGATCTAACAGATTTAGAAGGCGAAGAGAAAGAGGGCAAAAGGGAAGGGAAAAACAAGAAGAGGAAGAAGGGTGATTGGAGGCCAGCTGATATGTAAAACCATAATTGCCCTCAACCATAGGCCTGGTAAAACATCCCCGAGGAACTACACTAGGTTCTGCAGGAATGGGTCTTACTAGACAGACAGTTCCATCAGGCTGGGGCCAGCACCAAAAGGGCTCTGGCCCCAGCTGAGGACAGCTGGTGGCCAGGGACCACCTCTAGATATGAAGGTCCCAAACTGTTTAGAACTTAAAAGACAAGTACCAAAATCTTGAACTTGATCTGGAACTGAACCTGGAGTCAGTGTAGCTGGCAGAGCACTAGTTGTATATGTGTTCACCATGGGGGCCTCATGGGGACCTCACTACTCCATTCTGGATCCATTGTAATTTCCAGAACTGCAAGGGCAGCCCTGCATACAGCAGTCCAATGTGGAGGCAACTTTCCTTCCTTCCTTCCTTCCTTCCTTCCTTCCTTCCTTCCTTCCTTCCTTCCTTCCTTCCTTCCTTCCTTCCTTCCTTCCTTCCTTCCTTCCTTCCTTCCTTCCTTCCTTCCTTCCTTCCTTCCTTCCTTCCTTCCTTCCTTCCTTCCCTCTCTCCCTCCCTCGCTGTTCTTAGATTAAAGTCTTCAACAATAAAATCATAAAACTTAAATAAGACCCATTTGTAAAAACATCTTTTCTAAAAATGATCATCAAAATAAGTATATTTTAATTTTATTGTGTATAGCTGCCCTGAGCCCTTCGGGGATGGGCAGGGCACAAATAAATAAATAAATAGACGGACGGACGGACAGACGAGCGAGCGAGCAAATAAATAAATAAATAAAATGTACTGAATCTTTAGTTGTAAAGATTATATTACAGCCTTCATATTTTAGAGGAAATAGGCCACAGAGGGTATTTTATTTTGTTTCTACATGCTATTTTGTCAGTTGACGACAATTTAAAGGCAAGAAGCACAGAGGTGTGGTTTGCAGAATAAGATTTATTGGAGGTCATTGTCTTATTGGAGGTTCATATACACAAAATATGGGATACATTTGTTGAGCTGGCAAAACACACGAAGGCAGCAATTTTAAAAAAAATCAGAGGAGGGGAATGGGATGATTGAGAAGGAAGTAGGTCAGAAGTCCACACTATTCAGTTATATTAATAATGAAACAAAAGACAGTTTCAGGTCTGTATTTCCCCAGCCCATATTTAGTGTAGACTGAGTGTCTCCAGCAAATCTCTAAATACAGTTGAAGCTCTAACTGTAACCGTTGGCCTATGGTTTTCAGTGACCCACAAAGTAGGTCACTGGAGTCTTGTTTATGAAAAATCTATTGTTTGAAAGACAAAAAAATGTCACCAAGGGATTGACCCCAAATTACTTAAGTATTGTGCATTAGCTGAACTGCTTGACTCTGACCCTTGGTGCTTTTTTTCACAGCTACTGCAAATTCATCTGGAGTTTTGGTTTTTGACATACGCTTCCCCAGTTCCACATTCAATCCAGGTGAATCCCCCAACTTGAATGAGTGGGATCTGATTAAAAAAAGAACTCTTATCTGTTAGACTATAGGTAGTTGCAAAAACTAGCATGTATTGGCTATGAAAGTCATCCTTGAAAAAACAATTGTTTGACAGCAAAACCCATCACAAATTCACAGAGGGCTTTTTTGTACATTATTCTTTGACTGTGGATTCAAGGACAATACCTGACTTGCAATACAGAACAAGAAATATTCTCCAACATACATACGAGGGGAAAAATGAAGGAAAAGTTTCGTTAAATGGCTCCAGGGGAAAATAAACCCCTTCTCTGGCCTAGGTTGGAAAAATCCTGGAGATTGGGGGTGGAGTTAGGGAGGGTGGGATTTGGGTGAGGAATCTCAGTGGGGTATTTTGCCATACAGACTATCTTCCAATTCAGCCATCCCCCCTCCCTGCTTCAGAGGAACTTATCTCCTTAGTCAGGAGATCAGTCCAAACTCCAAGTTATCTCCAAGCTTCACTTGGAAATTGGCTTAGAGTTTCTGGCCCAAATTTCTGGCCTAGTGTTCAACCCTATCAAAAAGCATGGACACAATACTTGCTGTATCTCATACAAACAAATCAAGACAGACACACATACACATGGCTGAGTTCAGATATAAGCGTTTGTAATGAGTAATAAACACAGCGTAAAACTAGTAGACACTGACTACAGATAAACAAGTTCAGCAAGTGAAACAGAACATCGATTTACCTAGACATATTCAGATATATAACACCTTGTATGTTCATAAGTTGTTTTACTACAGGCCAAATGTAACATAATATTAAGATATCAGGCCTGTGCTTGTCATGTTCCCAGCTGTCCCTCCTTAATCATAGTGAAAGAATATTGGTACTGATAGCTGTAATTAAGGTAGATTCTTAAACAGATTTGAAACTGGCTTCCAATCCAGGTTGAGAGCCCCTTTCGCACATGCAGAATAATGCACTTTCAATCCACTTTCAATGCACTGTACAACTGGATTTGACTGTGCAGAATACAAAAATCCACTTGCAAACAGTTGTGAAAGTAGATTTGAAATGCATTATTCTGCATGCGCAAAAGGGGCCGAAGTGGAACTTTTTCTTGCCTTAAACTGTCATACAGAACCCAGGGCTAATGTAGTAGGGGTAATTTAAGATTCTAGCTAATTATCTAATCCCCCCCCCCCTAAACAGTAATGTATTCTTTAAAAGTGAATGTTGAGTTTTCTAGGTGGTAGAGGTTGTTGAGCCCATTACCTGGGCCTTGGACTTCAATCCAAATCCAGCCAAGATGGCCCCACTGCTCTCTGGTCAGTTTCACACTCAGATTGTGCCCAACATTTTGTGTGCAGCTGAAAGGATTCTCCCTGCCACCATTTGCTGAAGCTTGCTCCAGGATGATTGCTCTGCAGGATAAAATCCTGGGCATCCTTTCAGCTCCAAAAACACATAGTTGTATTCAACTGATCCCGAGAGTCAGTGTGGTGTAGAGCTTAAGAGCCGGTGGATTCTAAGCTGGAGAACCTGGTTTGATTCCCCACACCTTCAGCTGAGTGATGGAAGCTTATCTGGTGAACCAGATGTGTTCCTGCACTCCTACATTCCTGCTGGAAGACCTTGGGCTAGTCACAGTTCTTCTGAACTCTCTCAGCCCCACCTACCTCACAAGGTGTCTGTTGTGGGGAGAGGAAGAGAAAGGAGTTTGTAAGCCACCTTGAGTATCCTTACAGAAAGGTGGGGTATAAATCCAAACTCTTCTTCTTCTCTTCTTAAATATATAGTTTTCCTTTTTTGTTTGCTTCTCCTCCTCCTCCACAGTCCCAATGCTTTTCAATGGGACTCCTCTGAGTGGCTAAGATTCTTATATGTGTGTCTGCATCTCTTTGAAGACAGCTCCTCCAAAATTTAAAAAAAATAGGAAAAGTAGATATTACCAGGATCAGCAAGACCAGCTGGGCTGAAAAGGTGTCTAGGATCAGAGCCTGCAAGGCAAATGTCCTGAGGCAATCTTCAGGAAATGGTGGCAGGGAGAATCCTTTCACAAATCCCCTTGCAATCACGTTGGTGCTTTTTTGGCAGGAGAGGAAGGGGGAGACAACAATCCAGATTGAAAATGCACAAAAAGCAGCATTTTTACAATGATTATCTTTTCATATTGATATATCAATATTGGGATTTGGGATTTGAGATATATGAGATATATCAATATTATGATATAATAAATAACAAACATTGAAATAATAAATCTGAAAAGATTCCTTGCCTGCCACCTGCCTACTGTTTCCATTCTCTGGCGGGAAGGAAAGGAGGCAATAATGGCAGAGAACAGACCACCTGGAATATGATCTGCCTTTTGGATTGCTCTCCCACTTCCTAATCATAACTTTCCCGTTGCTCTGTCCAAGGGAGCATGAGGGGTGAAGCTAAGGGGGGTGGTAGTGGGCAGAGAGAAGATGTTGGGACAAAACTGTGCTCCACTGGCAAATCTCTCCTGCTCTGGTGGCAAAGAAAATTAAAGTCGCGCTTAAAGTAGTGTCACTTGGTGTGGGGAGTATGGAAATTGAAAGTAGGATTTGAGGAAATACACCTGAACAAGAAATCTTGCCATGATGGACATTTGCCCCTGCAGTGCAGCAGATACTTTGTGCATGATTGGCCACAACAAAGTTATGGTGACCACATAACGCTTTCAAGGTAGGAGACTTTGGGAGGTGCTTTGCCATTGCCTGCCTCCATGTGGGCTAAGGGAGTCCTGAGAGAACTATGACTGGCCCAAGGTCACCCAGCAGACTTCATGTGGAGGAATGAGGAATGAAATTTGGTTCTCCAGATTAGAGCCTGCTGCTCTTATCCATTATACCACACCACCACCACATTGGCTCTCTGTGGTGTTCCATTATGATGGATAATTCAGACTGCTGGTTAGAGTGGAGGCAAGGGCTTGTTTGCCTTCCTTTCTGTCCAAGAATTGCATTCAGTAAAGGATATGCTTCTTTTCTTATCCAAGCTCCTGACTGGACCATCATCTCCACAACTATTTTTATGACATTGCAAAAAGGGTATGGCAGCTTAAGTGTGAATGCAAAGAAAAGCAGCATTGAGAAGGTGTATAAGCCAGTGGGTCCCAGAAATGAAAGTGAATTGAGGGGAGGAGGAGAAATTGAACAAATAAGATGTTGATGAGTGGGGTGGAGGCAGATGTGGGTGAGTGAACAAGTTATGAATGTTAGGTGGACTGGAATTTGGTTGTGAGGATGAGAAAGAATGGGGCAAAGGCTGGAGCTGAAAACATCACAGTTCTACTCTTAAAATAGCATGGGCCTTAACGATGAAAATGGCATCCCTTTCAGTTGTAAGGGATAGATAAAAGATAGTGTGCAGAATCAAACTCTGGGTATGCAGAATTGCATAGAATTGCTTACTATTCTTCAGTGAAGAATGTAACAATGATATTTTTGTTAATCTGCCAAACTGGGTGTCCATTTCATCAGAGACGTAGCGAGGTGGAACTGCGACTGCTGCACCCCATCCCGGGGTGTGCCTGGTGCAAGATGCCCCCCTTTTCCCTGGGTGCTACACCACTGCATTACATAAGTCCTAAAATGCTAGACTTAAATTGTTAAGCAGTATATTCTGTAATGCCACCCTAATATTTTTGTTTAGGAAATTGCACTGCACTGACTGAATGAGATTTAAACCGTGACCCCTTCTGCACATGCAAAATAATGCACTTTCAATCAACTTTCAGTGTACTTTGAAGCTGGATTTTACTGTGCGGAAAAGCAAAATCCATTTTCAAACAATTGTGAAAATGGATTGAATGTGCATTATTCTGTGAAGGATGGGGTAAAACCCCGAGTAGCAGAGTTGCACAACTCACTGGAACGCAGTAGGAACTCAAAAGCACGCAGCAGCTCAGCTTCACAGAAGCAGTCCCACTTTTATTGTTCACAAAGTTGTTTGCACAGAGTGCTCCGCCAGGCAGTGCGAAGACAAGTGTCTCTCAGAGCTATGTACAGTTCAGCCTTATATACATTATACTGCCCAATCATAATGCAACATCAATTAAGCTCAGAATGAGGCTAGATCATGTGATAACTGTCAACTAGATTTTGCTGAACAGGCACCTGATTGACAGTGCTCTGACATATTCTGCATGTGTGGAAGGGGCCTAAGTGCTGTCATGTATTCAAACATCCAGTTATCCAATGGTGTTTTTATGTGTGGAAGTTGGCAATATCCCTAGATTCTGCCTTCTCACTGCAGCCCCCTACTTTGCTTCCTGTGCTGCTTCTGAGATTCTGCTGATTAATGGGAATAATATTTGAGAGGGCTGCAGGGAGCTGCATCATGAAGGAGATGAGAAAAAACCCCACTGCAAAGTAGATGCAAGCAAATATTTGTTCTACACGCTTGCTGCTTAATGTTACATTATATTATGTTCTATTACATTATATTTCATCAGTATCCCTGTGTAATATGCCCCTAGGGGCTGAATGAGCTTCGATATGGAGAACATTTGCCCTTCGATAACAATAGAGTTGCCATTTACTTTTGTTGATAAAACTGATGCATGCTTTTAAGTGATCTTTTGTTTTGCTTGTAAAAGACCAAGATTTTTTTTAAATACCTGAAGCTTTAATTTCATTAGAGACAAATGTTGCAAACAACCACCACTCATCTTATTTCTTAGATTTAGGTTCAGACCATTAAATTGACTTCCAGTAAACCAGATCCTTATTTACGCATGCTTCAAAGAAGCATGAACAAATTCCCTGATGTAGGAATTGTGTGTTTGTGTATGAGAGAAGTGGTTGATTGATGCTGCTGCATGCATGAATACATACTTGCTCCAGGTTATTTAAATTTCAGTACAATTGGTTCTTGTTGATTAGTATTTTAGTGGATTGCTGCAGAGAAGACTGTAAATATACACATGCGCGGGTGCATGGATATGGAATGCACATAGGAAAGAGAAATGGGATTTGAGATATATCTTCTGAGACAGTAAACTCTGCTCCATAAAACTGAAGTAAAATAAAATGTAAAACTACAGCAAAATAAATGTAAAGCTACACATTTTTATTATCATCTCCTTGATGAATATGTGAACCAATCATTATTTTCAAAACAAAATGCCTGCAAACCACCTGCAATGTGGGTAGAAAGTCTGTCAGGTTGCTATGGTAACAAGAAAGAGAAGAGAAGTGAAATCCAATGAAAAGGACTGAATGCCTCAGCTTTGCTGGTAACAGAGACCCTTGAAAGAGGGTCTCATTTGCATTCAGTGCATAAATCCGCTAGTAATGCTTCCTGTATAATATCTGAATTCCTTGGATCATTATCTCTTTGACTAACAGTATTTAGTGATGATCCTTAAATTGGTTTTTTTGGGTCATATTTGCTGTATGAATTTTATGTGGAATGTAAGAGAGGGAGGAAATAATATGAAGAACAAGACAAGTTTCCACACCAATACTAAACAAAGCTTCTGTTTGTTTAATCTGTTGAAAGAGGTTATGAAGATTTCTTTCATTTAGGGCTCAATAGCAAATGGGAAATATCTTTTCAGTTGAAGGACACTTTCTTTTCCAAAAAGCTTAAAACAGAATCCTAAATATGAGCAGAGTTTCTGATTTGGGAATTTTAATAGAACACCTGATGATACAACCTAATTAAAAATATATCCAGCTCAGTTCTCTCATAAAATCTTGGGTTAATTAAATTAACTATAGTTAATACAATTGTCTGACTTCATGCAGCTTCACTATCAATAGTTCATTAAGTTCTCTCATAGTAGGATGTGAATTTGGTTTATTAACCAGAATGAGTCTTAACAATGGATTTGTGTGATGTCTGAGTGTAGGTGTCCAAGTTTAATCCTGGCTTACTCTCTGACAATGCCTTTCCAGGTTACAGAAAGAAGGCAATGAAAATAGCTTTCATTGAGGCAAACCACAATTAGAGAGACTGTAAGGTGAAGCCTGGTTTCACCACCTATTAAAATTGTTATCTATATATGTATGTATGTTAAGGTAACCAGATGGTGTATGTTAAGATGACCAGGCGGCCGGCCAGTCACAGACGACGGGTAAGATGTGTATGCGCGCCAGATAGTCGCGAGAGGGAGTGCACTTTGCCTTCTGGGGTCAAGGAAAGAGGCTGCTGCTCGTAAGACTGTTCCATAGCGCCTGGCCCCAGAAGGCAGTGCGGCAGCCTTCCAAAACCCGGGACATTTGAAAAAACCCGCGGGTCATGGGACAAGTTGTTTCAAGGCGGGACTGTCCTGCCAAAAGCGGGAAGTCTGGTCAGCCTAATGTATGTAGAACATTTACATACTCTGCATTTCTCCTGACACAGTCAGGACCAGGGAGAATGACAACAACAATTATACTACAAAAATAATCCTATATTAATTAGCTCTCAAAGCAGATAATTCAAACAGATAATTTAAGAAGTCAATGCATAGCCTGCTCAAGATGGCCCATAAGCATGTTTAAATAATTCTGCCTTTTAGTTCCTAATAAATAGTTGTTTTACATGATGTCTTCACCAAGCAACATTTGTTTCCATTGTGCTGTCTGTGAAACAAATATTGTATTATTTATTATCTTTAAATCACTCCCCAAGTTGGCATCTTATTATCTATAATTATTTTACTTTTTTTTTCTTGACAGAAACAGAACCAAGTTGGAACAGGGTACAGAAAAAGCTGAAATAATTAGGATCTTGAGGGTAGGCCTTGTGGTACAGAGCACCAGGCTTTTTTCTACTGTGGCCACAGTTGACATTTGCAGAATCCTAGCACTTCTTCAAGTAGCTGTGATGCCATCATTGTCCATGTGTGAGCCAAGAGGGAAATGTAAAGTTTTTGAGGCTTTCCCCCCTTAGTTTCTCATCATATACAAAACATCCATGTTGATAAGCATTCTCAGGACATCAGATAAATGAGGGCCTTTCACTGCCTACTAGTCACAACATAGCCCTCCCTGACCTGGATAGCCCCAGGCTCATGATCTCATCAAATCTCAGAAACTAAGCAGAGTTGGCCCTGGTTAGTATTTGGATGGAGTCCAGGGTTGTGACATGGAGGCAGGCAATCGCAAACTGTCTCTGAACTTTTGTTGCTTTGAAAACCCTACATGGTTGCCAAAAGTCAGTTGTGGGAAACTGAAAGTTCCCCACAACTGGGAAAGAAATTATATCGCTTAACTCCAGTCATATTTTAGATGGAAAGAAAGGGGAAAGAAATTATATCGCTTAACTCCAGTCATATTTTAGATGGAAACCTACACCTAGTTTGATTGACCTGATATTATGAAACTGAAGACAATTTAAAGGAAAATGGTAAAGCTGACAAAGGTTATAAAATAATTATTTTAGATCCATAGAACATTACAACATTTAGAAGAATTCAAAGAGCAAATAAATATACCTTTAAGCCTCTGAAGTCATTAATTGGGTTTATGGGCTCCAGGAGTTTTAGGCTGGGTCACTAGGGTGTGACAGCATTTGGATTTGAACCTGATAAGTAGATGGGCTTACAACTATGGTTCAAATTGCAAATGACATGACATTTTCTCTGCACCTGACCTATCTCATAGGGTTATTGTGAGGATAAAATGTGTGGAGAGGCATGAATGCCTAAGTCCCTTCAATAATGGGCAGGATTTTAAAAAGGGATACTTTACACTACAGGTTGAAGGTCATATTTCATGACACTGGAATGCCCCAAAGATGCCTGGATAATTTTAATGTGGCTGTAGCATTAAAATAATAAGTGACAGGATTCTGCTTAGAATATTTTAATCTTCACATACTCAGGAGTAAAAGATATCATATTAAAGATCAAGTAGCAGACAACCTCTTGGAGATCATGGTCAGGTGTGATTTCATGCTAGGGTTGCTAAGCACCCATGTATGGTGGGGCCTACCTTCCCATTCAATTGACTGGAGAAAGGTCTGGAGACAGAAATGTTGTCATGCAATGCATGATGTCATGCCCTGCCAAAAACTCAGATGCGAACATTGCATCAGGCAATGCTCCGGACAGCCTTAAAAACTCCATGGTACATCTTCTGTTTTTAAAAATATTTTTCTCATCTATTATTTTAAAACAGTCTAGCTCCTTATGGCTCCTTATGACTGCACAAAATAGTTAGTTCTCACAGTTAGGTTTTTTTTGCTGCCACACAAAATGTGTTCTGCTTCATGTTACAAGAAATTCTGCAACTCATTATTTCAAGTGGAGATGACAATTTGTGAAGTCCATGATCCAATAATGTTGTGAGCCACTAATTGCTACTTTTTCAAAGGTCTCTGCTGTGAATTGGGATATTTTATATCAGCTTTTCTGAATGGGGATATATTCAGAAGCCACAACACACTGCAGTTAAAATCCTATCATATGTGAACATAGTTTGTTGTTGTTTCCATGAGCCTCTCATCTTTTTCATTTTCCTTAGTACGTGAAACTTAATCAAACATTGCTTCTATAAACAAAAAACAAAACTTGATTCAACATTTCCCAGTTTAATCAAGCAGATGCTGGAAGGCTCTGGAATTTGTTTACTTTAAAGTGGGATTTTACTGAGATTTAGATTCCCAGAGGTTAAATCAATTTCCATTTATAGAGAGGTGCCTGCATTCAGACATCAAAGCAAACTGGACCTTGATTGAAGTCTTCAATCAAACTCTGAGCAATAGATAAGTGGGGAGTTGCAAAAGTGAGGGGCACCCATAATCACAGCAAACAAGCTGTGTTTGTGCTCAACTAGAATTTCTTCTTCTTTAGCCTTTATTTGGCATAAAACAAATAGAATAAAATCATATCAAAAATACAAAAATTGTAATAAAAGCAGTATACAAGTATGGTTATACATCACTTCCAATTAAAAAAATTGCTGCCAATTCACAAGTTGTGAGATCAGAATTGTTCAGTAAGAAAAGAAGTCTGCATGAATCATCCATTTCATTAGATATCAGAGAAAACATATTAGAATATTTTAATCTAATATTTGCGGACTTAGGGCAACAGAACAATTGATGTATCAATGTTTCAATTTGTTGTTCATTACAAGAGCACACCCTTTTACTCATTTCTAAGTTGTTAAATCTACCACGCAATAGAGCAGAGGGAAGACGTTAAAGTGAGCAAGTGTGAAGGTTATTCTCTGATTAGGATTAGTTAAAAGGTACAGGTATAGGGAGCCATCCTATTTTGATGTAAATGAATTGAGTGATGTAGGGGTGAACAAGTTTTCCTGGCAACTCTGATTAAATTGATCCATTCTCTTTCCAAAAATTTTATCTTAGTAAATTATAGGATTCTAAACTGAATAGAAGGAAAAGAGAGTTGAGAAGTATGCCAAGTGATTAGGTCTTTCTCTCTATTAGAGAAAACCATGGATTAGCCTGGGTGTCAGATAAAAGTAGATGAACCAGCGAGTGCTCATTATGTGAAAAATGTAGGCAAAGCCAGAATTTGAAAGCTCTCGACCAGGCCCTATAAACTAATGAATTTTGACCCAGTTCTAAGCAAAGGGTACACAGTTCAGAAGGCTCATAATTTTATAGAAAAATTTGGATTGGACCATATTCAGAGAGTCATCAACTGCATGTAGCCAAATGGGAACTCCATATAGTAGCTGCGCGACTATCTTTGAATTAATTTTTTTTAATGCTGCTGGTACAAGGGAGTGGCCCCTTCCATAGAAAAACCATACAATAACAGAATAACTGTTGGTAGCAGCTACAATAGCAGTTTTTTTGTGGGGTAACCAGGAAAGGTTGTAAGAAAAAAGAATTCCAAGATATTTGTATCATTTAACCTGCTCCACTGGCACATTGTTAATCACCCAGTTATGTTTTTTATAATGTTTAGCAAAGACCAAAATCTTGGTCTTTTGATGGTTAATAGCCAATCCATTATCTATACAATACTCCCCACATCTGTTCAGCAGTCGACTAAGTCCAATTTTTGAACGAGATAAAAGAACAGTGTCATCAGCATATAAAAGAATTGGGATATGTCTTCTGTCTAATTTAGGGCCAAGGCTGTTAATTCCCAATAAAGCTAAAGGTAGATCACTAAAAAAAAAAGATTGAAAAGGGTTGGTGCTAATACACAACCTTGCCTCACACCTTTGTAAATTGGCATGAAATCAGTCATAAGACCTTCTCGCGAGCACCTGACTCTACAGTTTGCATCATTATAGAGCTGCCTTACTAAATAAAGGAGTTTATTATCTATTCCTTGTATAGCCAATTTGGTCCAAAGACACTCTCTAGAAACTGTGTCAAAAGCTGCCTTCAGATCAATGAAGACAGCATAAAGTTTGCTTCTTGGGCTTCTGGAATATTTATTGACAAGATGCAAGAGAAGCATAGCATGGTCTAATGTTTTCCCCCTCATAAAGCCAATAATATTTTGTTGAGTCATCCAGGACTGCAGTTTGTGTAAGAGTGTTTTTGCATATATTTTCCCAATAACTGAGATTAAACTGCGCAAAAGTTGGCAGGATCCAATGGATCACCTTTTTTGTAGATGGGTACAATGACTGCATATAACCAAGATTTAGGAATATTGCCTGAGCCATTGATTTGGGTAAATAAATTAGCCAGAAGAAGTGCCCACCACTCTATATGCAACCTCAGTATCTCTGGAGAGATTATATCCTGACCAGAGGCTTTACGGGGTTTCAATCAGTTATTAGGACCATGATTTCCTGAGTTGTGACAGGAGGCCATTTAGAGATATCTAACAATGGAGAAAATCGATAGATGTTACTGACCTCATCCTTTTGAAACAACTTCATAAAGTAATCTGTCCAAACCTTAGGTAGAATAGAAGTGGATGCCCCCACTTAGTGGAGTCTAGTTTGTTCGTCATGGCCCAAAACTGTCTGGAATCATTAGAGATTACAGCTTGGTAGAGGCGATCCCATTGGCACTGTGCATACTGGACCTGTTTCTCTTGCATTAAGGAATAAAGGGTAGATTTGCATTGAATAATTGGTTACGTAACACCGGATTTCTAAACCTCTTATATTGTTGGTAAAGTACATGAATTTGTTTGTTCAATTCTAGACACTCTTTATCAAACCAAGGGGCACCCCTATTGCTGTGGGAGGGTTTCTGTTTGACGGAACTCAAAAGAAAGTCTGTGATATATTTAATTAGTAGTTCAAAATTGCCAATTGCCTCAATATAAGAATCAGCATTGAAAACAGCATTTGAGAGGTCACCTAAGTTATAGGAATTGATTAGCTC
Source organism: Sphaerodactylus townsendi (assembly GCF_021028975.2). NCBI lineage: Eukaryota > Metazoa > Chordata > Lepidosauria > Squamata > Sphaerodactylidae > Sphaerodactylus > Sphaerodactylus townsendi. The sequence continues at coordinate 120,503,679 of NC_059425.1, read as the reverse complement.
ATTGGTAGTAGAGGTCAATTGGGATGTTCAAAAGAGCTTAGGTAAATACTTGTTAGGTGTATTTACAGAAGCATCCACCACTTCTTTCTGATAGAGAACAAGATTGAGTGAGAGATGATCCCCTCAACTAGAATTTGACATTTGGCCTAATATCTAAATGTAGCCTGTATCTCTTTAATGGCTAATTTAAAGATACAGTTTGCTAGCAGTCAAATGTTTTTGAACAAGTACAAATGACTGGTCATATTTTAAGTGCAGAGACACAGTCTGAGATACATGGGCTATATCCTATGAAAGACCAATTCATGTCTTTTCTAATACTCTGATTAAAAACATTTCTACTAAGAAATGAAAATTCCTTTCCCAGTCATCAAGCTTATTGGCAGAACACTGGAAGACTGACATGTTATTTAGGATATAACAACATCAGCAAGTTTCTGATATCCTAATACAGTTATAAGAAATATTATATTCTTGAGTAATGAGTAGAGGAACTGAAATTTCAAGCAACATTGCTATCACTGTAGTTGAAATGGCTGACATCTTTATAAGTTTGGCAATTTCCTGTGCAGACTCAAAGTAATTTTTAAGACAAGACAAGTATGGTAACCCCTTGCTATATAGGCAGGCCCACCCCTGTTATTTACCCACCCACCAGCCTGCAGCACCAGAGTCTGCTGCAGCAAATGCCAAATTTGGTAGACAACCCGAGCTCCAGCTGGGAGCCTGCTCCTTTCCTCTTTCTGATGGGAGTGGAGGAAGGGTAGGCCTTCCTTCTTCTGTCCCTCATGATGGGGAGATGAGTGTACATGATAGTTTCCCACCTCTCCAGGTCATGGAGAGGGTAAAGGAAAATGTGTGGCAGATTTGTCTTCAATTGCCCTGTGTGGGGGGGGGAGGGGGGAGTTAGAGGCAGGCCCTCTTTCCATCTCCCTGATTTACCACAGTAAGGACAGTAGTTGGCAAGTTTGCCTCACACCACTTCACCTTGGGTCAGCCCTCTATGTACAGAAATACAAGTTGGTGGATCTGTAGTCTCTCTTAATGAATGTGTTTCTTTGTCTATGTTTTTCTAAACATTTCTGTAATATTACAATGGTTTGTTGACTTATCTCCTGGAGACAGTTCTCACACTGTATTGTTGAAGGTTTTCACGGCCGGAATCACTTGGGTGCTGTATGGTTTCCGGGCTGTATGGCCGTGTTCTAGCAGCATTCTCTCCTGACGTTTCGCCTGCATCTGTGGCTGGCATCTTCAGAGGATCTGATGAGCACCATAAAAGCTTTGGTACATCGTGCAAACAGAATCTGTGAACCTCACCTCCTACAAGATGAATTGAATCACCTAAACAGGGCTCTACAGGCTAATGGTTACTCTAATACAGAAATCAGAAGGGCTGCAAGACCAAGAACAAGCCACATGAACAAAGATAAAGAGCTATCTAGAGGGAAAGTGTTCTTACCATACATCAAGGGAACCACTAATCGCATAGGAAAACTGATGAAGAAGCACAACCTACAAACAATCTACAGACCCACTAAGAAAATTCAACAGATGCTACGTTCAGCAAAGGATAAGAGGGATCCTTTAGCTACTGCAGGAGTCTATCGCATACCATGCAGCTGTGAACAAGTCTACATAGGAACCACCAAACGCAGCGCACGGACACGTATCAAAGAACACGAAAGGCATTGCAGACTATTTCAGCCAGAAAAATCAGCAATAGCAGAACACATGATAAACCAATCTGGACATAGAATACTATTTGAAAAAACAGAAATTCTAGACCACTCTGAAAGCCACTACGTCAGACTACACAGAGAAGCAATTGAAATCCATAAGCACATGGACAATTTTAACAGGAAGGAAGAAACTATGAAAATGAACAGAACTTCGAACCGCATGCCAGATGTTGACGAAAATACTTAGAAGTCAAGACGAGAGGTGTCTAACCAGCTCAATCACACAAACACAGGATGACCATAATAGACCACAAAGAAAGAAACAAAAGGCCAGGATAGCTTCTATTCCAGATGCTCCCACCAGTGAACCTTGCTATCTCCAGTGTTACTCCCAGGCTATAGTCTTCATTGTTACTCATACTTCTATTCAGATGCCTTCAACTATTGACCTGGTTGCCTTCTTTGTTACTCACAGACAAGGTTTCTCCACCCACCTTGGACACTCCAACAGATATATACTCCACTTGCTTTCCCAACATCAGATCCTCTGAAGATGCCAGCCACAGATGCAGGCGAAACGTCAAGAGAGAATGCTGCTAGAACACGGCCATACAGCCCGGAAACCACACAGCACCCAAGTTCTCACACTGTCAAATGCACATTATCAGATCAATGATCCTTCAGCTCCAGCATCCTGTTTTCGACAGTGGCCACACAGCCATGCAGGTGTTGCCAATCATAATGTGGGATGATCGGCATGGCTGCAGGGGTTCATTTCTGTATGCTACACATGTGTTGCATGAAATTAAAAAGAAAGAGAGAAGCATCTCCATGTGAAGGTGCGAAAGCAACCTCGATTGTTTCCATGGGTTCCAATTGCTGCTTGAATGGGTGAAGGGAACACATGTGAATGGGAAAAAGGAAAACCGGTTCCTTTATAATGACTGCAATCCATTATACATATTCTGTGTGAAATCCACCAGTGTTTTCAGAGACTGCCAAAAATTTGGCTGTTCAGAATTTCAATAAATACTTTGACCATTAACACTGCAGCATTTAAAACTGCTAGAATCCCAGCTGGTAAAGGAGAGGATAAAGCTTAAATAGAAGTAATCTATGTCTAATTCTGCTTTCTCTTCCACACAGCTAAATTACCTATGGAGTTAAAAGTGTGGTATATAATATGCCAATCCTGAAGTAATTACATGATTAATTTCAATTTTTTAAGTGTTTAAATAGTATAAAGAGACCTAGAAGGGCAGACATTATGAACCTTGATAAGGCAGTCAGGTTAAGGAATGAAAAAGGATCAGAAATTGTGCTGAGTAAGCTACATGGTGAATCCTCTTTATTGCACCAGTAATTGCTGCCCATAAACTTTTAAGAAAACAAAACCACACCAGAGAGACAAAATTCAAAGCAGGAGAGGACTTCTGGGTGTCTCATATCTGTGCAGAAGAGGAAATTTTTAGCAGTTACATCTTGTCATTGGGAATTGAAGTTACAATTTAAATTCTCCCTTCTTGACAATTGCTAAAGGAGCTTTCTTCTCTTTCCGCATCTGGTTACTGCTGAACATGCAAGCTACTAAAAACAGATGTCAAAATGTAAGAGTTTCCCAAAAAGTGGTGAAGAGCAATTTTAAGGTTTGGTGAATGAAAATAGTTAGTGTGAAATCACCCTGAAGCAGCTCTGTTGGGTGAATCCAATTCCACCTTGTCACAATATTCCAGTTGCCCAATCCAGAGCATATTAACTTGGAAGTTAATTTCCACTGAGTTCCATGAAATTTACTAAATAAGCATGCTTGGAACGTCAGCCTTCCATCCTCTAGCCTGATCATCAATGTTGGAGAAATGGTTTCCAAGAATCTCAAGTAAATTTTTGAAATAATTCCAAGTTGAATGAGGACAAAGTCAATTAGGGATGCGCTGAATATTGTTCAACTAACATCTTCAGCATGAAAAGGAAGTTTCATGTTTTTGAAATGATTCCTGAAAAAGGGGACTTCCAATCTCTTGCAGGCAGGGATTGATATGCTTCTGGAATGTAAAAGCTATTTTTCCACTATTACATGTCTCTGACCTTTTTGTAATTCCTCTCTCAGTATAGCATGCCAAACCTAGTTGCCTTAGATAGTATGCCTACTATAATGGATCACCTTTTGTTGTATTTTTCCTTTCCTTTTCAACCATTATTATACCTCTTAAGACTTATTTATTTATTTATTTATTAGTTGGATTTATATGCTGCCTCATCCCCGAAGGGCTCGAATATATGATGTAAGAAAGTTTTGTTGAAATAAAACTTAAAATGGTTTTCTGTTTGCGTGGAAATGGAAAAGTCAGATTAGCAAACAGCTTTCAGAAAAATAAACTTGGCAGATTAAACAAAGGAAATTAGAATACCTGTTTTTTTTTCAAACAATAGATACTTTGTAATTAGGATATATCTGATATACTTCACAGGTAGGTATTGATTCATTTAATAAGAACTAAGATAGAGTTAACTTGGCAGTCACTACTTATTATATAGACACAGGAGTCTTAAAATAATAATTCTCAAGTTGGAGGAGGTAGGAACAAACACATTCCCCAGTTTTATTCCTTAAAACTAGTTAGGGTTAACTCTCTTTACTTAAGAGCTATTTTCCTTAAAGAAGGACACTCAAATCACTCCCCTCACTCACACACACAAAATGTTTCTCTTATTCCAGCTGTTAGCCTGAACTGTTAACAACTGTCAGTTTCTTTAATGGTCTCTCCCAACTCGGGCAAATCAATTATGTAGCTGTCTGTCACACCTACACTGACTGTTTAGTTGCCTTGCACAGTTTTCCAAGTCTTCATTCCTAGCCTACTACATTGTTTTGTTTTATTTGAGACCTGTGCTCTTTGGTTGAATTTGTTTTTCATAATTTGGAACATGCATCAGTCCTTACTTAGCCCAGGCTAGCCCTATTTCAAGAGACCTTGGAAGCTAAACAGGAACTCATTACTCATAGAATGGTTACCTCAGGGCTATTCAGTGCACAGTAGGCTTGCAGAGCGTGTTGCCAGACTAACTATGGTAGACCAAGGGGATCCTGTTTGAAGGACAATGGTGTCTCTATCCACCACAGCCAACCCTTGGTGTATCTAGCAATGCAGTGCCAAAATGGGGAGCCCATTCCTTGCATTGGCTTGGAGCACCCATAATGAGAAAGAACTATGTCTGGATTTGCTTCCCTTCAAATCAGCTTGCACAGTGCTTCTCTCACACCATTCCTGACAGGATTAAGTGAACACAAAGACCTCACCCTGGAGAGAGCTCCCATCTCCAGCCCTGGACCATACACCCTGGTGAAGACAGTGGATGTGTTAATGTGCTTGCCTGATCAGTACTGTACTAATGAAATACTTTTTCCTTTGATTAATACCTTCAACAACCACCTTACTTACATTGTCATTGTTTCAAAGCTGTAATTTAATCAGATTTTTCCCTTGGAGGCACTCCTGAGCCTGGAACATCAGGTTGATGTCTCAACCCATTAGGTTAACCACTCAGCCATTAAGGTTGATGTATTTCTCTTGTCTTTCCCTGGAAAGCAAGAACTCTTTGTCTTGGGAAATTAAGGATAACTCTGCATAACCCTGAGGATTTGTTTTCCCTACAAGAAGCCCTCTCTCCCAGTAGGTAGTGTCCAATATCTCTAGACATCATTTAGACTTTGATATTTTTCCACAATGCGTTGTTCTTCCAGAACTAAATGTGGGTTGCTCAGTTCTGTTCATTGGACCATTCTGCTCCAAGATAAAGTGATTATAGCCCTTACTCCACAATTTACTCATCTATTCCAGACCTAAACCCTCACAACTGCTTATATCCTAGGACTGTGTGTGTGTGTTTTATGTGCTTTTGGACCCCTATTATCCATTAATAAAAATGGTTAAACTTTATTTGCTCTCCTGAGAGTTTCATGCAAAAGCTGACCCCTCTATACCTAGGCAATCAAGGTCTTGAGTTGCCCAACCTCTAGCTAAGCCAAGAGTCTGCTCTCTCGCTAATTCCCCATGCTGAAAGGGAGAGACTCTAACCACTTTGGATAAAAAGAGGTCTCTTCATATTTTTCTGTTTACACATCAGGAAGTACTCCCTGCTGGCATGCAGTTTTTCTACAGAGAACTCTTCAGGCCTGGTTTTCTTAACTCTGCCCATCCAGTGATTCTTAAAGGCACAGATCTTAAAGACACTCATTCTTCTTAAAGGCACAGGTCTCACTACACCCAGTAGTTAAAATTGCTGGCTTAGCCTTTAAACTGCACCTTTATCAATATTACTGTTCTGAAAATCCCCTCCCCCCTTCAATGAAAAAGCAAGGCAATTCCCTGGACCACACACTGCCAAAGAAGGGCCCTTCCTGGAGTCCTGCTAGAGCTGATATTCTTCCCCCGCCACTTCCTGCTGCTGCTACTCCCACCATAGGACAGAGACATATGTGATTCCAAAGCACTCGCTGTTCTTGTTATATAGAAATATTGATCTATCAACATGAAAAATGTAGAAGTTGGTGTGTTTTTGGTAAGCCATACTGAACTTTTTTTCTTTAACTTGAAGAAACTAGCAACATGGAAGTGGGGAAGGGCAAGGGGGAAGACTTGGATCACAGAGTGAGATAGAGGGAAGGCTGGCTGTAGGGAAGATTTTTGAGACAAAGTTGTGTTTGCTTGCAAATTTCTCCATTTGATCAGTGAAGCAAATTAAAAGTCATGCTATAAGTGGTCTCACTTGTTGAGGAAAGAATGGAATATGAAAGTGGGGCTCCAGGAAATAAGTCTGTTCAAGAAATCTTACTGCAATGGATTGGCACCTATCATGAATCAAGCACATTGTGCATAATTGGCCAGGGTTGGCCTTGGTTATTAGTGGGACAGGAAGCCATTAAAACAATCTGAGGTTGCTATTCAGAAGCAGGCAATGGCAAACAACTTCTGAATATCTCTTGCCTTGAAAATCCTATGGGGTTCCATTAAATCAGCTGTGACTTGACAGAAAATAAACAGCAATCCTCCCCAAACCTGTTTGAGGTGAGCAAGCTATAAATTGAATTAATAAAACAAATGAATGCATTTAAGTGGCAGATACGGTTTTTCTCATCCCTATAGAGTTGACTCAGATGTTGCAACTGTCAAAATTCCAAATCAGACATAAGTTATGGGGCAGCTGTTACTCTGCATTGCACCTGGCCATTCAAGAAGAAGTGACCATAAAACAAATGGAAAATATTATGATCCCTTGAATCTAGTAGAGCGGAGACCTTCCATACTTAGAATTGATACTCCCAAATAAAAAGGGTTACTTGGGGTCCACATTAGCTTCACTTTCAAAATATTATGAATCCAAGAACCACTATGCCATAGGCTTATGAATGAGCAAGAATTTTGTTTGCATTAATCTAGAAGCAATTGGTTTCTCACTGATATAGGGGGATACATATGCAGGCAAGAGCAGAACTGTAAGGTCAACCCTACAAGCAACAGAAAGAAAGCCTATGTGTGGAACAGTGAGCTGTAAAGTCGCATCTGAGGTCTGAGTTTTATTTGATTCCTCATAAAGGATAACTGAGACACCATGGAGAAATAGTAAAAAATGGATTCAGATTTCAAATGAAAGCATGTTTATTTAAACTTATGATCTTCATGATTGTCACCATGTGTGCCACTCCACCAGCTATGGTTAGTTTAGAGCTGCTAACAGGCATTCAGAAAAATGTCCTGCCTCTTGAATAGAGCTTTGCATGGGTGGTGGAAAGACAGAATTTGGTTTGTGAACTCAAGGTATTTGATAGGCAAACACACATTTTGAGTACCAGTGTTTTCTGGCAGGGCTTTTCTCTGAGTGTCTCTCTCAGTTGAATCCTTTTTAGAGTGATAATTTTGCATACACAGGAGTCCTACCTGAAAAGCAGCATTAAAGGTAGGCCACAGGCTCAGAATTACATAGACAGGAAAAGGCAAGAATAACCAAATATTCCAAGGCATGTGGGTTGGATTCAGTGGTGGGATTGAAATAATTTAATAACAGGTTCCATTGGTGGGATTCAAATAATTTAACAACTGGTTGTTTACCAGCACCATTTTAACAACCAGTTCTACCGAAGTGGTGTGAACCTGCTGAATCCCACCACTGGTTGGATTGGTTCCAAGTCAAAGCTTATTGGCAGGTATGGCTGTTCCATACAAAACTGCTTGTCAGCAGCATTTCCTTGCTTCTTTAAACATAGACCTTTTCTGCTTGCATAGATTACTAGAGATTTTCTCAGTGGTCAAAACTTGTGTCTTGGAAACACAAGTGAAATTATTTTTGTGAAATCATTCCACATACTTCATTTTGCCCTGTTGTTTCAGAGATTTTCCACCTTGCCCCTTCAGTTTATTCCACACACTACTGCTGAAAATATATTGCATGCTGATATGTGGAGTCTCATTTGCCCCAATAACACAACACCATTCTCTTTGGAATAAAATTGGGCTGCAGCCATTTTTATTAAACAACATAGGAAGCTGGGTGAACATAAGGGGCACATCCTAGCAGCTGGGCTGCACCCTTGCTCAACCCAACACCAACTTCAATCCGTATTTGGGAATTGGGACAGAAAAGTTACTAGGTGCCACTTGAGCGCATGCCCATTATGTGACACCCTTTCCTGCCAGGGGTAGCAGGCTCCCTAGCAGAGCCTCCACGGCTTGTGTTATCGAGCCCACCCCACCCCAGACCTCTTATTGAGGCCCCCAACTGCGGGGAGGTCTGGTGCAAAAGCTCCCCCCCAGAAAGGATGTGCTTCTATGCCCATACCTGCCAAGGCTGCAATGAAAAAACATTAACAAACGTTATGAACCCATGAAACCATTTAAGCAAAAGGGAAGGGAGGGTGGGTCCGCTTGCTCAGCTGCCTTGAAAGAGACCGGAGAACACCATGCACCGCCTTTTATAGGCACACATGCCCCTTAGCACGTATGACGAGTGCCCCCATCATGTGACTAGTGCCTGCCGGGCCCCGTCATGAGCGCACGCTTGTGCACTACTCAAGAGATGGAGCTTATTACTCCCCTTCTCCTGCCGCAATGGCAGCCCCGGGTAACTCCGAGGCTGCGTTTTATTCCTAACGGTGCTGGGATGTCATCCATATGCAGAAGAGCAACCCTCCTCCTTTTTTAAATTTTGCACAGGTGCTCTAGTGTAACTGCACAATTGACTCAATGATTCAAAAGTGTCTCAGCCTCCATTTCTACTATTGAGAATTACAAACCCAAAATGGAAGCCACAATACCTCCTGGAACAAGCGCCGTCACCCGAAGGAATAGCAATTTATAGCCCACCCCTCTCCCCAACACACAAAGAACCACATTTTTTTCAGCCAAATTACAACTGCAGAAACATAATTATTACTGTGACAGTCCCTTGTCAATTTCTTCTTCAAAAGGAACTTACCTTTTTCAATTTCATGTACTCCTGCCTGCTGAGACAGTGTACCTTTGCCTTAACATTACATAACTAATTCAATATGAAATATGACAAAGAGAAAAATATTTTAAAATCCTTTCCGAGAAACTGCCAGAGGGATGAGGAGGGAGGGAAATGGATTGAGAAGGGAAGAGGTTGGGTGACGGCTTCACACAGGGAGGCATGGATAAGAAGGCCAAAAGAATTCTGGTGGAGACAGAGAGAATAAAAGAGCATGCATGCTCAGAACCGACGGCCATACAGCCCATAGGAAACCACACAGCACCCAAGTAAATAAAAGAGACCAATGAGTCTCAAGCGATTGCACGCACACTCAAAGAAAAGCTGTTCCAGAAGCGGACTACAAGAAAAGAAGCACTTAGCAGCAAAGTGCTTAGAGGAGAGGAAACCATGGAGGAAAAGTGAAAGTAAAATGTTTCCAAAACCAAATGAAAGAAAAATGTAGAATTCAAAGAAAAAAAGCAGCATTTGGCAGAAAGATACACTGTAAACAGCTCATGCAGAAAAAGCCATAGGCAGTTTCCGGTGATTCAACTGAGTTATTGCAGGTGAAGTTTGGGAAGAATTTATAGCAATAGCCTATTGTAATGGGGGCAGGGGAGTAATTCACATTCTTTTTTCCTGTCAAAGGAAAGCTTTGCTGAGAGTTAGAAATAAATGCCTGCTGGAACAAATATGAATAAGTTTAAATTCCTATCTTACCAGACAATATGACAACTGATATAGAATTCTAGAGAAATTTGACAAGTTACATTTGCATCTAACAGCTAAATAATTTTAGAAGATGGTTTTACATAAGGAGGAATCTGGCTGGCAAGAGTAGAAGTATTTTAGGAAGAACCAATCACCCATTCACCAAAAGAAGAGAGATGCAATGTATTTATTTAGGACCTTTCTATGTCACCTCTTCGGAGTTTACTCTTCGTGGCTTAAATTTAAAACAATTTAAAAACCAACCGCTCAATGTTTTGCCTAATGCCAAGTCTCTCCATATTATTTCTAGTGTCTTTATTGTAAGATTCTTGAGACAAAGCGTTTGTTGTTTGCATGTATCTTGGTAGGTTACAGGGGGTTCTTGGCACTAATGAGTCAGATCATCAGTTAGCATGAATGGACATGGCTCAATTGACTTCTTCACCCTGGAGCTACTCAAAAGGGATTACATTAGTGAAACTGATGGTTGCTGGATATTGTTGAAGACTACAAGCTTACCAAGCACGCACACATATTATTGTGCTGCAGAAAATCTGTCAAAACTAAGTCTGCATCCTTATGAGCTTGTCTTCTAACAAATGAAATGTATTTGGGAAACACACTAAAATGTAGGTTTTTTGGTACTATCTTGGAATGAAAAGAAATAGTAGTACCATTTTTAGTACAATATCTCTCCTTTGGAACCTTGTATTACAAGGCAGAAGCACTAAGGTATAATCTCTATTTACTCCTCTACTTTTAAACAGCCATGTCATAAACAAACATATAATCAGATTTATCCTCCCCTCCCAAATGAAATTAATTGATGGAGAAAATTAATAAATTTCTGCCTAATAGAGTGGGCTTCTGTGAAAAGGCAAGGATGGTTCAATGGCACAGCCTGCTTTCTATGCAGAGGATTACTGGAGTTCAAAGATCTCTGGTAGCATGTGCTGAAAAAGACGAGGGAGTACATTTCCCCTTTTAAGGCTGCAAGGAAATATACCAGAGATCTACTTTTCAAAAAAGAAAAGAAAACTGGGGCTTCAGAAATCATGGCGATCGATTGTTAGAATATTAGATCACAGTAGAAAATATTGATTTAAAAGGATTCCTCAAGCCCTCCAATGATGCTGTGGGGAAAAGGCAGTCACAGCTAATTGAAAAGCTAATTGCACTGTGCTGTTAGGAAAATACAGTGAAGCAACCTGCTGAGCATGTGAGGAACTGGTTTGCTGTCTGCTGCTTCAATGACAAAGGAAGACTGCAAGAAAGTCAGAGAGATAGATAGGCAGGAACACTGACCATCCTTGCTTTCACCACTCTAATGTTATCCATTTGAAGTGTGTATTGCTACTTCCTTCCCTCCTGCTTCTTCTTCACACACCTCACTTCCACACTGCTGTCCATTTTGCACCATGAGGGAAGAGATGCAGACAGCATCTCTGTCCATCCTGCTAGATAGATTAGAATAGAGAACCTACCTTTCACTTTTCTACCTAGAATGGAGTTCTCTAATAAAGACTCCTTATATTAGTTTGAAACTGATTCCAATATTTTTTTTGTTCTGAACACACATGCATTCCGAGAAAACTTCCTGGTATTTTTGCCACTGTGCAATCTGTTGTAATGAAAAGGAATCTCGAACTGGATATCCCAACGGAACAGCCAGAAGCTGAAAATCAATAATTTAATAGCCCACAATAAAATCAGCTCCCTGTTTGCCACTGATGAACAGGTTGTGAGCTTAAACTGGTGGGTCTTCAAGAATTTCTAACTACTTTGCAACACTGGTTGTTTGTGAACAGCATTCACAGTAAATTGAATATTCTTGAGAATATTTACAAGTACACATGAATATGTGTACTTGAGAATATTGTGTACTTGAGAATATTCTTGAGAATATTTACAAGTACACATATTTACAAGTACACATGAAATGATTTATACTGTGTCAGACCATTAGTCAATCAAGGTCAGTACTGTCCACTATGAGTGTCTGGAAGCAATTTTGCAGGGTCCCAGGCACATCACATTTTACTTTATTCTTTTAACTGGGGATACCAGGGATTGAACCTCAGACTTTCTGTATGATTCTCAATGGGACAGGCAGACTATAAACAAAGCAAATAAGTGTAAAGCAGATGCTATATCTCTGAAACACAGCCTCTCCCTGCTTACTGAAAGAGTGAAATTGCTTGAGAAGGAAAATGATATAGCTGATCAAATCCAAATTATCAATCAGCTTGACTTCCAATGAGAATTTTTTTTAAAAAATAATCGTGCTAGCCAAGGTATTATTTAACTGAGGTCTATATCAAGAAAATGAAGTAGATATAGAATGTGCTTTGGCCTTTTCCACACAAGGCAAATAAAATATTCTTGGAAATGGTCAGAAACCCCGTTTTCTTATTTTTTTTTGTTCAGACAGCACTCCAAAATAAAGTGTTTGAGGCAACAATAATTTTTTTAAAAAAGAATACAAAGACCTATCTTTGAAGTGACAAAGATACGAAGTCTGCGTAGCCTTGCATTTTGGACATTTTTGTACTTCATCTCACTTCAAACAAAAACTGGGAAAAAACGAAAAAAGGCACATTCTGAAATCTGCAGGCAAAAAAGAGTTCATTGATGCCCACAAATGAAGAAAAAGACAGGAAGCCACGATGTCAGATGAGGAAATGTGCACAGGGAACTGACACAAATTATGGACCACAGAAGCAGCAGAACATAAGAACATAAGAACAAGCCAGCTGGATCAGACCAAAGTCCATCTAGTCCAGCTCTCTGCTACTCGCAGTGGCCCACCAGGTGCCTTGGGGAGCTCACATGTAGGATGTGAACGCAATGGCCTTCTGCGGCTGTTGCTCCCGATCACCTGGTCTGTTAAGGCATTTGCAATCTCAGATCAAGGAGGATCAAGATTGGTAGCCATAAATCGACTTCTCCTCCATAAATCTGTCCAAGCCCCTTTTAAAGCTATCCAGGTTAGTGGCCATCACCACCTCCTGTGGCAGCATATTCCAAACACCAATCACACATTGCGTGAAGAAGTGTTTCCTTTTATTAGTTCTAATTCTTCCCCCCAGCATTTTCAATGGATGCCCCCTGGTTCTAGTATTGTGAGAAAGAGAGAAATTTTTCTCTCTGTCAACATTTTCTACCCCATGCATAATTTTGTAGACTTCAATCATATCCCCCCTCAACCAGCCTCCTCTCCAATACTAAAAGAGTCCCAAACGCTGCAGCTCTCTTCCTGCTATAGGGAAGGTGCTCCAGATTACCCTCAATCATCCCTTGTTGCCCTTCTCTGCACTTTTTCTATCTCCTCAATACCCTTTTTGAGATGCAGCGACCAGAACTGGACACAGTATTTTAAGTCGCGGTCGCACCACTTTGCTTTATATATGGGCATGACAATCTGTGCCGTTTATTATCAATTCCTTTTCTAATGAGTCCCCAGCATAGAGTTTGCCTTTTTCACAGCTGCTATGCATTGAGTTTGAGCGTATTCTGGCTTGGAACTATCAACTAAGACGGCCAAATCCCTTTCCTGGTGATTGTGTGACTGATAGCACTGACCCCTGTAAGCGTGTATGTGAAGTTTTGGATTTTTTTTGCCCCTATGTGCATCCCACTTCTTTACATTTTGCTACATTGAACTGCATTTGCCATTTCTGGGCCCACTCACCTAATTTATCAAGGTCCGCTTGGAGCTCTTCGCAATCCTTTGTGGTTCTCACCACCCTACATAATTTGGTATCATCTGCAAACTTGGCCACCACGCTACCCACCCCTACTTCCAGGTCATTTATGAATAGGTTAAAGAGCACTGGTCCCAAAACGGATCCTTGGGGGACACCACTCCCGACATCTTTACATTGTGAGAACTTCCCATTTACACCCACCCTTTGCTTCCTGTTTCTCAACCAGTTTTTAATCCACAGGAGGACTTCCCCTCTTATTCCTTCATTGCTGAGTTTTCTCAACAGTCTCTGGTGAGGAACTTTGTCAAAAGCCTTTTGGAAATCCAAGTAGACAATGTCCACCGGTTCACCCCTGTCCACATGGCTGTTTACACCCTCAAAGAACTAAATTGCAGGCTCGAGAGAAGGACAGTGAGAGTTTGCAGGAGAAATAAAGTGCTATAAGCAAAAACGATTGCTGGTTTCAAAGGTCCAAATAAAGTGTCGTGAGGAGGAAATAAATCCTTGTCAAATCCTTTGAGGGAAAAACTGTGTGGAACTCCTGCTTGTAATGGTTTATTTACCTTCCTCACAATGTTTTATTTATGTTATGTGGAATCCCCCCCGCCCCGGTACCTTTAACAGGATATTATGCTCGTGATTGGAACTTGGATTGGAGTTTATTGTGATCCTTTGATCCAGCTGATCCATTGATTTTTCTGTTGACCAAAACTGGGACAATATTTTCAGATTAACTAAAAACTAATATGCTAGACATTTTTGTTTTCCCACTGAATGTCATTTTGAAACAATAACTACCTTTGTACAAAGATTTACTGTCCAGCCACAGGTCTGCAATCCTGAAGGCAGCAAATCCTCTTAAACTTAGTGCAGCTCCTAAATACTATTTACACATTTTTCAGCACCCTGTTTCCATTTTCTTGCTCTTAGGAACCATGATGAAGCTAACACACCATTACCTCATTTATTATATTTTAGCAGCTCTGTATAGCTTCTCAGAACTCATTTATTCTGTCCTTGCTTTCAGTGGCTTGGACTGGTACACAAATTTCCTTCCTGACATCATTCTCACCCTGTGAGATATATTGGGCCAAGAGAGAATGAGTGGCTAACAGTCACTCAATATGCTTCATGGCAGAATGGAGGACAGATCCTAATGTAACCTTCTAAAACTGGTTGAGAAACAGGAAGCAAAGGGTGGGTGTAAATGGAAAGTTCTCACAATGGAGAGATGTAGGGAGTGGTGCCTCCCAAAGATCCATTTTGGGACTGGTGCTTTTTAACCTATTCATAAATGACCTGGAAGTTGGGGTAGGTAGCGTGGTGGCCAAGTTATATTCTGAGGTTCTTTACTTCCCCAAATCCTGCTCTCCTCATAATCTCTTCCCAGAGCTCCAGGAATTTCTCAGTTTGGAGTGGGCAACCCAAGTTCCAAGTGCCAAGGAAGTCTCAAGGGCATTCACTGGCATGATACCATCACTGAAAAAGCCCTGTCTCTGATGGCTATCTGTGACAGGCTCTTATAAAGCAACTTGAGGGGGCCTACACAACCTTTTAAGATTTTGGGAAAGTGGGGTCTTCTAAAATAAAACTTTTTCTACAATGTTTCAGTCAGTTGCCTTATAAAACATATAAACAAAATTGGGAACCTTGGACAAGATAAATCAATATAAATAATGGTGTCATGATTTCAGTTGAATACTGATGAAATGTAGCAGTTAAATATGTTAAGTTAGTAGTAAAGATAGTAGTTAAGTTATGCTAGTAGCATTAAGTTTAGAAAAGTTTAGATAAGTTAGTAAAGATAATTTGGATTATTATAATTGATAATAAGATAATTTAGGATAAGATCTATGTGTGCTTAACAAGATCTTATTTTATATGTTCTGATAACTAAACTTAAAACGGAATATAATATTTATTAAGACGGAAATGGAAAATTGTATTATGAAACATATTGATGGAGACAAATGCAACTAATGTATTCTCTTCTTTTGTATATTTGCCATTTCAAAATTGAAAAAAAACCTCCTTCCCTCCAGTATTGCAGAGGGTAAAGCAGAATATCTGGTCCTCCTATGGCTATTTATTTCCAGAGTTGATAGGTAAAAAGCCACTGCAAGAATGTTTCAGTTATTAGATGATAACCTAAAAATGGATAAGCTAGAAAGATCAGATTGTCTCTCAGTGTCTTTCACTCTTTGTCTTAGAGCTTACTTTGCTTGCTCTTTACCTAACTCGAGCAAAGCAAAAGGGCAAAAGCCAAGTCTCCATTTTTTCTTTATTGGCAATCCTCATTTACAAGTGTTCTTCACTATAATGTCATTCTGACTTTGAATGCCTGACCACTACCCCAGTTCACCAGTTGAACTGATAATTTGAGGTCAAGAATTAACATTTCTTCAGTAAATATGATAGAATCATAGAATCATAGAGTTGGAAGAGACCCCAAGGGCCGTCAAGTCCAACCCCCTGAAGTGCAGGAACACACAATCAAAGTTGTTTTGATGGGTGTTGCTTTTTTGCAACAACTAGTGTGAATTTGGCACTTGCACATATAAGTTGGACATTCCTTGCATAGAGTTATCTATTCTCTATCACACCAAAGAATAAGAACACAGCCCAACAGAATTTGGTACTTTGCTGCATGTTTAAATGCACTTTTTTTAGTAGTACCTGGTGATGAGGGAAAATAAATGTATTCTCTGTACTGCTCAAAAACAACAACAATGAAGGAATTTTTTATAGATTCAAGGGTGTTATTGTTGCTCTAAAGAAGGAGGTATTGTTGCTCTAATGCCCGCTACCATTCTTTAGATAAGATTGTGATTTAATCTGACATGTTTGAATGGGATTTGCCTGATAGCCTTGCTCAAAATATTGATCCTCTGAGTTTCAGAACTGGATTGATGCAAGTTTACAGCATGTAGATCTAATCTCAGAAATGAGTGGGACTCTTCACTTCCTGACAGGTTTGTAATGATAGTCCACTTTTACTTGTCATTATAGAGTATATGATCAATTACTTCAGCATTCATCAAACATTAAGGCTAACAAATTAATTGGTGTCAAAGCTATATATTTTATGGTATAGAGAAACATTGAATCAAAACACTCCCAATATCAAGGAATCAATAAGCTTGGCTTTCATTCAGTGCAGTAAGCTTCCCTAGGATTAAGAGACTTTTCTTTCTGAACCTTTCTCAGAGACAAATCACTTAGTGCTTAAGAGGAGGAATTTATTTCCCATGCTGATTATTTCTTAAGTAATTGAACTTGCTGTCTGAACAAAGCAATCAACTTCATTTTAAAAAGTTAGTGTATTCCAAAGCATACACAAAGTTTAAGGGTAGTTTGTATCTATGTTATAAACATGCAAATAAATTAGAAAAGGAACTTGAAAAAATTAGAAAAATGTACATAATTGTTTGTTCATCTAGTGTCCCTCTGTTCATGTGAGACTGAGCTTGCACAGGGCCACCATGGAGTATTTTAATTAGCTTTTTAGGAGCTTCTAGTTATTTGATGAGTGCTCCCCTCCCCCAGTCACAAGCCTATGCAAGCTGCTCTTCCCACCCAAGATCACGTGATGTGAAGGGAAGGCACACTTCCTCCCTCCAGATCTCCCTTTGTTGTGAGAAGTAGATGACAGCCCACAGTGCTTGCACAGAAGACAGTGGGGACGGTGGTGGGGGGGATGTGTGCTTGCACAGAAGACAGTGGGGACGGTGGTGGGAGGGATGTGTGCTTGCACAGAAGACAATGGGGACGGTGGTGGGAGGGATGTGTGCTTGCACAGAAGACCACTAGATGAACAAATGGTTATCGTCAGCCAAGCTATTTTTCATTGTCATGGCTTCTATGCAGTCCCACATGGGATAATGACAAGCTTACATGCTGTGGAGGTGGGTGTGCCACAGATTGCAATACAGCTTGACCCACATTTGTTTCAGTTTTAACATCAATGTTTACAGCATAATGCTTGATTTATGTTAAAGGAATGGACCACATTGTGCTTTACAGATATCATTAAGGTCCACATGTGATTTAAAAGCTGTTGAAGTGTCTGGGACCTAGTAGAGTGCGCCCTGTTGGCAACAGCAAGGAACCTTAACCTTGTGATAAGCCAATTTAATTGCAGATGTCACTTAATGAGATAAAATGGGGATAGATATGATGGGTCCTCTGAAACACACAAACAATGCAGCGTCTTTGTCCTGTCAATGTAGTAAGAGAGGGTTCTGTGCATATCCAGAGAATGTACAGCCCAGTCTTCTTGAGACTGAGGCTCCTGGAAAAATACTGGCAGGATCATATCTTGTGAGAGGTGAAACTGGGTCACCACCTTAGGTACATGTTCAAGGCTAGGCCTCAGGACTAACTTGTCCAGAAAAAAAACCTGTGTGGACAGAGTCACAGCATAGGGCCTGTAAGTCCCCAACTCTGCACACAGAGGTAATGGTTACTAGGAAGCCATTTTGTAAAACAAAAATATTAACAGGTGTCAAGACATGGTTCAAATGGAGCAGAGATGAGATGGGTAATACCAGGGTAAGGCTCCCTGAGGCACAGAGGACTTAACAGGCAGGTACATGTTGTTGAGCCCCTTAAGGAACCTCTTCAAGATAGGCAGAGAAAATAGGTGAGTGAAAAGCAGATATTGCCGCCCAGTGTATTTTAAGATAAGAGTTGGCTAGGCCAGTGCTCTTCAGGGACAGCAGATATGAAAAAGAACCTTGTCAAATGGATAGAAGAAGGGATTTAGGCCTTGAGATTCTGCCCAAATTACCAACCTAGTGAATTTAGCTGAATAGAGGGCTTACTAGAAGCAACCAACACTGCCACAACCCAGAGGCGTATGCGGGGGAGTGGAGCCCAGGGACAAAGCGCCCTCCTGGCACCCTCCTGTGGGTCACATAACCCCGCCCACTGCATGTCCCTGCTGTTGGCTTCTGCTCTCCCCAGGGCCTGGGGAGGGCAGAAGCCTGCCTGCACGGACCCAGGGAGGATGGAGCAAAGGCATATCTAGGGAAAATGGAGCCTGGGGCATAATTTGAGTTTTCTGCCCACCCAGCTCCATTTTACCTAGATACAGTGGAGGGGGGAGAGAAATCAAGTTGTCTGCCAATCTCACGGAGGAGCGCCCAGGTCTATCGCTGGGCAGGCAGGAAGGGGCCAGATCTACTGCTTGGGAAGTCTGGAAGGGGCTGGACAGGCTGGAAGGGGTTGAGTCAGAGTGCTGGCAGTCTGGAAGGGGTTGAGTTGGTGTGCTGGCATGGGCTTTGGCTCCAGAGGGTCAGTGCCCTCCCTTGACCTGTGGCACCTACCTTACAGGGAGAATCTGGGGTTCCAAGTTTAAGCACCATTGATTCTCTCCACCCCCACCCCCAAAACTGCATCACTTTCAATGTTGTTTAAACTGGAGACCCCAGATTCTCCCTTTAAAGTGGATTTAAAAGGAGAATCTGGGATCCCTAGTTTAAACAACATTGAGAGTGATGCTAAAATCCAGCCCCAAACAGCATCACTTTCAATGGTGTTTAAACTAGGGAGCCCAGATTCTCCCTTTAAATCCATGCCAAAGGGGGTGGATTTAAAAGGAGAATCTGGGGAAATTTAGGGGATGTCTGCTGTCAGGGGTGCAATTGTTAAGTTAGCAGCACCAACATTTCAGGACATATTTAGGAGACTCTCCTGATGATGCCACCCAGGTTTGGAGAAGTTTGATTCAGGGGGTCGAAAGTTATGGACCCTCAAAGGTGTAGTCTCCATCTCCTATTAGCTCCCATTGGAAACAATGGGGGATGGTGCACCATCTTTAGCAGTCCATAAATTTTGACCCCCTGAACCAAACCTCACCTAACTTGGGTGGTATCATCAGGAGAGTCTTCCAAAAAAATCCCTAATGTTTTGGTGCTGCTATGGCACGGGTGCCAGAGGTGGCACTCAGAGCCCTCCCTTTGGGCATGCACAGAGTGCCCCCCCCACACATCTAGGGTGGCCTGGGCCACTGGGCTCAATTATTAGCATTAAACCCAAGACCTAGTTTTGGGGAAGTAGTGTAGGTAACCCTGTTAAGCACTGTTAAACCCCACTGATTTTCATACCAAGAACTAGAGCGCAATCCTTTACCTGGGAGTAAGCTCGGTTGCTGGCAATGGGGCTTGCTTCTGAGTAAACCCTCCTAGGGTTATGATTCACCCATTGGAAGAGTTGCACGGTTGCTTCAAAGCAAAGCCACCGACTATCACCAAGCTTACTCCTGAGTAATGCACGTCTCGGAGCCAACCATTTTTCTAAACTAAAACCTCAGTATTCAGGTTAAATTGCCATGTTGGCACTTTGCGATAAATAAGTGGGTTTTAGGTTGCAATTTGGGCCATTGGTCTCGAAAAAGTTCGCTATCATTGTGCTAGCCTAAAAACTGCATCCCCTGCAGACCAAAAACGGAAAAAAACACACTAAAAATACAAAAAACACAAATAAAACCTGATTTTTTGTGTCCCCCACGTGACCCAATGGGGTTGCCCGGGGACATTTGACTCCCTATGTTCCCATGGCAGATACGCCCTTGCCACAACCTCCTCTGGCCAACTTGTCAGTGAGTGAGGAACCACGCCTTGAGGTATAGGAAAGCTATTTCATGATGGAAACTTGCCCGATGGTCAGGAAGTTGACTTTCAGGGTTAAACCTACATGTCTCCAATTTGACAAGTTCCAGAGCAGACAGAACTAGGGCCTTGTGTGCCAGAAGAGGGCAATAAGGATGAGATCAGCTATGTCTGACTTGGCCTTGGCAATCACTTTGAGTATCAACGGTATTTTGGTCTTTTATTTGGAAATTAATAAGCAGGACATTAGTTGATCTTTTGGAAAAGCCTCCATGTTCACATTTGCAAATAAGTCCCCAATCCTGTCATGTCAGTTTTTGATGAAGTGAAAATATCTGTGAAAGTAATTATTTGTGCTGCTCACTCTTGGTAGCCAGAGTTTTTCTCAGTGTTCTAAACAGTCAAGTCCAAAGACTAAATACATGTAGCAAAAAAGAGGCAGTTTTGACATGGGTGGATTGGTAATCTGGCATTGCAAACAGACAGCATGGAAACTTACTCCAGCAACAAGTTACTCAGACTTAGCGAATGTGGAAACTCTAAGAATCTGATAGCAAACAGTGTCATAAGACTGGCTTTCTGAGATCATGCAATTTAATTTCTTTATTTTATTATTTCTTTATTCAAACATTTATATCCCACCTTTTCCCATGTTTCTAGGCAGCTTGTAATATAAAATTAAAGCTTCATATAATAATAAAACAATTTCCCCAACCTAAAAACATACGTTAATGTTTCTGAAATCTGCAACCTTCCAGAATTGCAACTGAGCTCTAGACTACCTCTGGAGAAGATGACACCTTTGGAGTGGGGATCTTATGATATTTCACATGATTGAGGATCCTTCCCTCTAAAATTCCACCCTCCCCAGGCCCCATCTCTAAAAATGTACCTTATGGACTTGCTAACCCTCTTACACTCCATTAAAACTTCTAAAACTTTTCAAGGACAGTACTCTCTTCACCTCTTTGGGGAACAGCCTATTCCATAAAACAGACACACACAAAAATTAATGAGCCTTTGTGAATGCCAGAAGGGGCGCCTTTAATGAAGGAACAACCCTAATTAAAGATCCCCCAGCCCCTGAGAATTCTTTGCTGAGATGCTTCTGTTCCAGCTTAACACCCTGCAGTTCCATTCTCTGACCCATAGTTTTCTCTCCACAGCAGTTCTCCTAGTGCAGTCAAGCTGTCAGCGCTGTATGACTCCAAGTTCTAAGCATCTAAACTCCATGGCATTTTAGTTATTATTTTAATAGGTCCAAGAGCATTGCAGGACCTTAAAAACACTCCATGTTCCTATGTGAGAAAAATCAAACTATCTCAGTTTAAAAGTGCAGGCACTAGTAGAGTACGTTTGCATTGTAAAAAGAAACAGCGGGTTTGTGCAAAGGGGCTGAAAAAAAGCGGATTGTTTCCCCCCTAACCTCCACTCAATTCTTTCATAGAAAACAGGCATCCACTGGAAGGATAAAAACAGAATAAAATGGACCTGGATTCAAAGATAATGGACGCAAGCCACTACTATTATGCTGTGCGGAATCCACATTCAGACAATTGTTTTCCCTTCTGCTTTCAATTTTGCAGTTTTATTTGAGAGAATCAGATTTGTTAATTTAAGGGGTTTTGTTTCTAGTCTGTAGAAAAAACAATTAACTAATGAAGTTGTCCAATTAAATTTACATTTTATTTCAACACAAGACAAAAAGGAAGTAAATATGCCATGTTTGTTTTACCCTTTAAGGAGGAAATGTTTTGCAGAAAACAGACTACAGCATATGAATCCACAGGTTACATCCTGTACTGTGTCTTTGCTCCTTGTTTTATATTAAATATTGTGCCTAAAATTATAAAATGGTTTTCACACAATAAATTGTATTTTCCTGCTTCTTTTGAATAACGTGATTAAATATTAAATGCCTCTGTGGGGGTTTTATGCCGCACACAAATTATAAGCCAGGTCACTATTTCCAGATCACTATTAAATATAATTGATTTCCAAGAAACCTTTTAATTTTTTAATGAGACTTGCCTAGCATGTACTTTGCTGTTCTTTAGGTGCCTGACCAAAGTCTAGTCTACTTTAAGCCTGAGGATAGTTTTCTTAAATATCATTTTAGGTTGCTGAATATAGTTTTATGCTACTTTTGTAACTGGCTTGTTTTATTGTTCATCATTTGTAATGTTGAAGGTTTTGTGGTAATTTATGTTGCTACACTGAGAACCACCTTGAAGGGATCTCTGGAGATGGCATACAAATTTTGAAGTAAATAAGGGAGGTTCATTTGTTTATAACTAGATATATTTTTTAAAAAGCTTGACTAAATAATATACTACTATTGCAAAGCCCTTGCAGGTTTCTTTGAAAAGAACTTACGGTAAATATCAGAAATTCTGAATGGTGACATTACAGGAATATGTTTTAGGAAGATAGAGGTTAGCTCTGATGTGATGACAACCCTATGAATCAATGCCCTCCAAAAGGTCCTCTGATTAACAGACTTTCTCAGTCTTGCAAACTGATGGTTGTGACTTCCTTTATGGAGTCAATCCATCTCATGTTGAGTCCTCCTCATGTATCAAGAGCAATAATGTTTCTCCAGCAGGAGTTATTTACTAAGTGAATGTCTAGAGAAGAAGTTGAAAGAAACATTTAAATCCAATGCTTAACGTGGTTGACAAACTCAGAAAAACAGATTTTTTGATGAATTCACTTCCCAAGAGTTATGGAAATTTGGCTGGTATAATACAGAGCAAGGAAAAACTACTTCTGGCCAAAGTTATCAAAGAATTACAGTAAAAGCATATTAGAAGAGAATACTTTCAAGGCACACGTAATCAACAAACCTTGACTATGTGAGATAAAAAAACAGCTGAAATGTTATGCTTGTGGGAGAATGGGTCACTTTGCAAATGAATGCAGTGGAGAGCAGCCCCAGCTAAAGATAGTTATGCTGGAACTACAATAAACATATTTTATTAAAGAAAATTTTAATATTGATACCATACAAAATAAGAATAAATACATGTATCCTTGACTGCAATTCAAGTAGCCATCTGCAGGGAGATAAAGGTTTATTTTACACTTCAGATGAAACTAAAAGAGATATGTTGTATGTAGCAGATGATAACTCTGTACAAGCAGCAAGAGTGGACCAGGTTACAATTAAATGCTTGCTGTTGGGAGGATTTGTGTGAGAGAGATTGCAATTACAGGCTGCCTCTTTGTTCCCTCACTTGCAAACAATTTAATTTTAATGAACTCACTAGCAAATAAGGGAATGATTACTTTGATGAAAATGCCTAATGTCATAAGGAACAGAATTGATTGCACAGGGCACAAAAAAAGATGGACTGTATCACCTTGATCTATATGTGCAGAAATTCAGTCTTGGTCAGAGATGTGCTCATAGATAGTATATAAATTCATGGCATAGATGCTATGGATATAGAGATGCTAATGCAATCAAACAACTTGAAAGCAAGAATTTAGCTAAAATATGCAAATTGTTAAATGTCCCTAAAAAGAGAGGTGTGAAATTTGCATCAAAGCAAAAGGTGTGAGAGAACCCAGTATCCTCTGGAATTAATACACAGTGATTTCTGTTGACCTTTTAAAATGCAAACCCTATCTGGGAAAAATATTTGCTAACCTTTATAGATGATTTTTCAAGATATACTGTGACCTACTTCCTTAGAAAGAAAAGTCAAGTACTGGACAAATGTAAGCCTTATATTGCACAGGTTAGTAACAGATTCTAGAGAATGCCAGAAGTAATGCACACAAACAATGGAGGTGAATACATGAGGAGTGAGATGAAAGGGGTTTGGTTTTTTTTGGAAAAACAGGAATAAAGCATAATCTAACTGCCTTTTGTCCAGAAATTAATGGCCTAGCAGAGTGCAAGAACTGCTCCCAGAGATGGCTAGATGCATGCTGCATGAAGCAAAATTGTAAAAAAATGGGCAGAAGTTATTAATACAGCAACTTACTTGCAAAACAGACTACCTTGTTATCTAGCTTAACAGTTATGAGACTATTTTATAGTAGCAATGGGGAATATAACTCAGCTTGGCAGTGTGAGAGGCAGGCTAGGTGGGATCTTCCAGACAACTATACCAGAATTGGCTTTGAAACGTTCTACAGAGAATGCAAAAGAGACCAAATTGTAGTTTAAATGTTTTTATATAAATTTTGTTTGCAAGCAATCATACAGTGAGACATTAAGGCACATACACATAGTTCCTAAGTATATAAACATGGAGGAAAAGATAGGTTTTGGATGATAGAATAGGAGAGGAAGCAGGAGACTTATATGTTACCTAAAATCTGCAGAGAAGTTCCAGAAGAAGGCAAGGATCTCTATGCCAGCATAGGGACGCAAGCGAAGGACGATATATCATGTCTCATACCAATGTGACAAAGAGAGGTTCAGGCTAGTATTGAGCACTGAGGCTCGGGTGTGCAGTATTTTTATACCCCTTTGCGCAGGTAAGGTGGGAAATTCAAACTTAAGTTTTGTTTCTCTGTAACTGCTTGGGGTTTCCTTGCTGGACTTGCGGGGTTGAGCTAATTAGCAGCTCTATCTATTGTCTCTACTTCCCAGGACAATGGGGTCAATTGGTCCTAGATTATATCAGTGAAATCTTGAATGGTTTATGCAGTGGTGCTTCCTAAAGTCTCTGCCCAGAGTATTCAAATTTGGCTGAGGCTTGAGTGAATCAGGAAGGGAAATTTTTGTTAGGGAGAAAATACAAAGAGATACTTCAATCTCAGGGCAGGATGTTCCTGTACTATTTGCATATCTGCAACCATGTCAAGGTGTGGTGTTCAGGAGTTCTACAGATTCCATTATGTAAACGGAGTACTCTGGCAGGGTGTGATAATCAAGATGCATGTCCTTGTTATGAGACGTCCAGATTGTATCACTGGAGTAACTCATAGATCTAATCTTTGCAAACAGACATAGATCTAATCTTTGCAAACAGACACTCTGCTATTCACCCATACAAACATGGAAACTGGCATTTTATAGCACACAGTGTAGGAAATAATATGAAAATCCAATATTTCATAAGGCAGGGGTGAAGGCCATGCTAACAACCTAGAGAAGAAGAGTTGGATTTATATCCCCCTTTATCTCCTGTAAGGAGACTCAAAGGGGCTTACAAACTCCTTTCCCTTGCCCCCTCACAACAAACACCCTGTGAGGTAGGTGGGGCTGACAGAACTCCGAAGAACTGTGACTAGCCCAAAGTCACCCAGCAGGCATGTGTTGGAGTACACAAGTTCTAGTTCACCAGATAATCTAGTTCACCAGATAAGTCTCTACAGCTCAAGTGGCGGAGCGCGGAAATCAAACACAGTTCTCCAGATTCGAGTGCACCTGTTCTTAACCACTATACCATGCTGGCTCTCTACAAAGTGAGCAGGTAGCACACTATATGAACTTTAGTTTGGGCATGAACCCAGTATGACTTATTTGAGAATTTTTTTCAATTAAAACATACACTTACGTACCAAAGGAAAAAAAACACTCCAAGATGGATCTTAGAGCTGAAGAAGGGAGTTGTGTAGGCTATAGGATGCAAAGAATAGAGAATCCTCTACCAGAAATAGCTGTAATAAAGACCAGCTATGTAATCTATGTTAACAGAAAAGAGACAGTGGTTTCCAGTGAATCTACTTCAGCAAAGTCAAACACAGCAGACAAATGCAGTCTATCTAAGTACCATGGACAGTGTGCTTAAAGCACCTGAATACAGAGTACCATGGACAGAACACATGAATGTCCACAGAGCCTGTTCAGTGAAAAGAGGTTGCAGGGCCATTTGTCAGATACTCAGCAGGATAAAAGGAGTACCACCTTTGAGATGTTCTTATCTTGCAAAAGCAGCAATAATTCCAGAGCTCTCTACATGGGAAGGCATTGCAAGAACGCCTGCCAGAGGAGCAAAAAGGTGGAAAAGAGGTGCAGAAGAACAAATTGAAGCATTAATTCAAAACAACGCATGAACACTTACAGAACTATCATCTGGAAAGAAGGCAGTAGGATGCAAATGGTTCTTTGAAACCACACATGGTGCAGAAGGGGAAGTATGTGTTCAGCTAGGGCTGTAAAGTTAGAGACCCTTCCATCATTTTTTTGTCACCACTTGTCTATCCTTAGTTACTCTCTCCCAGTCTCACTCCTTCCCTAGCTACTGAGGCAACTGCAGGCTATCTATCAGCTTTTCTATGTGAAATGTAATTCCCTAATGAACATTTACCTTTATCTTTTGAGTATGCTGTTTCTCTGCACACGTAGCACCTCTACTAACAAAACAGATGTCAGGGTTTAGGTCCATTCACTCATTTGTTTCATTTTGCTCAAAAAAACCACACACACCACAACCATCAACACTTGAGAATTTGTGTTCTGAAAGAAAAGCTTACTCACAGTGCCTTCCTAAACTAAATCCAATCCGGAATAAAATTTCTGTATGAAACCTTAGTGTTTTTACACCTGTGGATCTCTAGACTCACGTCAGATTTGCATATACTACCAGTGATGCAATCTGTTCAAATTTAGACATGTGTTATGGAATCTGATTTCTTTAAAATTGATGTATACTGCATTTTTTCATGTAGCTGTATATAAATAATATATTTTTGCTTCCATACAAGTACATGTTTCTTACTTGTGAAAAATTAACTTGTGATCTTTCCCCTAATTTGCGAGTCTATCTATTGCCTTGGAAACACAGGGAGTAGTTTTTGCATTGCTATGGGAACAAATCAATATAAATATCATTACATTTTATTTTTAGACTAGATAGTCTAAAGGGCAAAATTTGATTTGATATAGGGTGAAACATGGGGGAGTTTTTATTCATTATTTTAACTGGCAGCATTAGTAGGTGATATTGACAGTGTTCTCTTTTGTATTGCTGCAGGAGATTAAGAAGCAATTGTCACTTCTTGTCATACATTAGTCAAATTCTCCAAACTGTCTTCTGTGATTTCATTTATTTTAAAACAATGAACAAAAGAATTGACACCATATTGATTTGGCTTTTATTAAACTTGCATAAAACTGTATACAATATCTATCATTTACAATTTAAATAATTGTTTAGATACATGAAAACATAAGAATAGTCCTTCTGGATCAGATTCATCTTCCATCTAGTCATCTTCCATCTAGATAGCATCTTCTATCACACAGGGGTCAACCACTAGGACACAGAGGCCTTCCCTGAGGTTGCCTCCTAGGAATGAGTTTCAGAAGTTTACTTTCTCTGAATATGGAAGCTCTGTTTATTAACCATGGCTAGTAGCTATTGAAAGGCAACATTTATGAATCTATCTAACTTCCTTTTAATGCCATCTGTGATTCTGGTCATCAGTATCTCCACTGGAAATGAAGTCTACAATTTGATTACTCATTAATTAAAGAACTGTTTCCACTTGTTTGTTTGAAAGCTATTGCTCACCAGCTTCATTGGTTGCCCCCATTCTAGTATTATGGTAGAAAGAGAAATGCCAGCCATAGATGGGTTAGAATAAAAAACAACCAGACCACAGCCACAATAACCCAGAAAATTCACAACAGTCAGAAATAGCTTCCTCTCTCCACTTTCTTTTTCCCATGCACAATTTTATAAAGCTCTATCTTATCCCCTTTAGACTTATTTTTCCCAACTAAAAAGTCCCTGACTTTCATGGGAAACCCCTCTAACCTATTCATCAAACTGCTTCCTCTATTTTATACTTTTTCCAGGTCTGCAATGTCTTCTTTGAGATGCAATGACCAGAACTCTACTCAGTAGTCCAAATAAAGCCATGCCTTAGCCCTACATAAAAGAATTATAATATTTTTCCATTTTATTCTCTATCCCTTTTCTACTACTATCCAAATATTTTATTTTTGTTTTTATTTTATTGGGTGTGCTATTTCTCCCTTTTCCAGCTGGAGCTGGGCTCAGGGCAGTTAACATACATCATAGTACAAATTCCATATAAAATGTAGCAAGCAAATAAAAAAAATTTCAGACCACAACCTCCATAACACTACAATTTCTAAATTCCTTCAGGTACCATTTCCAGGTCCCAAACAGCCTAAAATTCCTCTCCCACCCACCATAAATAAGTTAAGCAGATAGAAGAAGGGGGAGAGAAAGGGGCAGATTGAGAGGCCAGCAAGATGGAACAAGAAACATAGCTGCCTCAACTAAAAGCCCGGTGGAACATCTTCATATTGCAGGCACTGCGGAACTAAGGTCCCACAGGACCCTGATGTCAACTGATAGTTCCACCAGGCTTCAGCCAATGGCAAAAATGCTCTAAGTCTGGTTGAGGCCAGCTGGATATCTTTGGGGTCAGGGACCACCAGAAAGTTAGTACCCGAGGAGTGAAGCGCCATCCAGTGGTAGTATAGGGAGATATGCGTTGTATTTTTCTCTGCTGCTGTATGTTGGGTTGACATTTTCATTGAGCTATCCACTGTCACAATCTTTTACAGCCTTGGACTGAAACAATCCAGGCCCCATCAGCACATATTTAAAATTAGGATTTTTTTTTGTTCTAGGTCTATCACCCTATATTTGTCAACAGTGAATTAATTTGATATTTTGTTGCCCACTCTCCAATTTGAATAGATCTTCCTCACAATCCACTTTGGTTTTCACTCTCCTGAATAATTTGATAGCATCTGCATTATTGGTATTCACTACATTATTGAGCCCCAAATTCATAAAACTTGTGAATAAATCCTAGTTCCAGGTTTTTAAAAAATGTGACCTTAAATGTGCTTTTACAATTGTTGTTTTATTCATATTGTTTTATTCATATTGTCCAGAACATTGATTGACATGTTGATGTTGAAGATGGGGTTTTGCTCATACATGATGTCAACATGCAGTGCAATATTATTTCTGCCCCCACTGATCTCTCACCAGCCCCACAGTAAACTGCAGGAGGGAGTGACCAGTAGTAGAATACTTTCCTGAAGCCGGCAAATGGCATGCCCGCCATAAAATATACTTTGTGTCCTCCTCCATATTTTTTCTGGTTCTGCCATTACTTGTGAGCCTCTTTAGGAGCTATATTTGTTGAAGAACTTGTTGAAGAATTTTAGCATCTACATTATTGGTATCCAATGTAATTATTTAAAATAAATACTCTAAAGAACAAAAATTATGTGTATACCCATATGCTGATCTAATAGAGATTCATGTTTTATAGATATTTTGTGTTTTACTATTGATTTAGAACTGCAAAATATTTGATAACAAGTACTCAAACCAGATTTAGAGATGTGCCCTTTTGTGTAGCATCATATATTAAGAAACAAGCATAAAATAACAATGTTATCTCTATGTTTACAAAACTCTCTCATAAAGTGAGAACTTATGGAAAACATAACCCTCAAGTGACCTTTAGTTCTAGAATAATAATATGAATGATCTTGGAACATCCTCCAATACATAAAATATTTCAGTTATAGCTATATTGAAGTGTTCATTCAAAACTATTTCCTTTGATCTCAATGAAAGCACGATTCACGGTTCTTAAGGTTAAAATCATGCTATACTAGCATGACTGCCTCTTTCCAGCAACCTGCCAAATAGAAATGATTTCTCAGGGTATGATATGTGTATGCTCCCTTCTGGGAATACACTTTTGTAAATGCACATACTCTTTGATCTATTGCTTCCACTTTTGCACATTCCAACACCAGGTTCTGGCAGGGGTCTGAAATGGAAATAATAATCAAAGCAGCTGAATATGATCAGTGCTGAGAATAAACAGCTGCTGGTTAGGCCATCCTCATATTTTACTTTTGTCCAGGGCATACTCTCCAGAAAGCAGGATAAATCATCTATAGGAGGATGGGGATTAAGCCACAGATTTTATTTTGTAACATAGAAGAAAATAAGGAGTAACTGGTTGATATTCTACAGCATTACCAGATTCTTCATACTTAAGATTAGTGGTTAATATGAAAGCATATACCATCTACCTCCACAGTACATACATGGTATATGAATATTCCATGGTATGATTTTAGAACATTACCATTTGGATAATCTCATAAGATTTGACATTTATTCATTGTATACAAGCCATGCTTTCTTCCTACCACTTTTCCACATGCCTTTATGCTCATTCTGAAGTGTCTAGTTTTTATCTATTGTCTTCACACAGTGTCCTTTTTCAGAGGCTAACTGTCTTTCTATGTTATAGTTTTTGAGTGTCAATTTCATTGTCCAAGCCTTCTTTGAGCTAAAAATATCACTTGGTATTAATTTCTGAGCAGTAGAAAAGTCAAATGCAACAAGGGGCATGATCTCCCCCCTACTAATAGTGAAATCCTGAACAGAATTATAACTTTCTAAACCAGTTGACTTTAATGGATTTGAATGGGGTAACTGTTTAGGAAGGTATAGATAGTGTGCAAGCTCCATTTCTGTGGTGGTACTTCTGTGTGCATGAAAACACTGCTTAGTAAGAATTAGATTTGTGCATTTTCTTTGTTATTAATTACAACAATCCTGAAAAAATATGCTTAATCATTATTGTACTTACTAATAAAAAACTCCGAATTCCCAATTTAAACACTCTATAACAAAAAAAGCACATGATTTTCTTCTAGTTTCTTTTGTTATTGCATACCAATTGTTAGTGCTTCTATTGCCAGGATTCCCAATGTGGTGTATACCAACACCTTTTATGGAATTGGCCAAGGGTTTTTAGAAAGTGGGTGGGCCCAAGTGGAGCTTTTGCCTAGCGAGGTTTCTAATTGGTTTTTGGAGTGTGATTGGCTGCATAGATTTTTCAAAATGGTGCTTTGGCAGCAGCTGCCATCACTGCAGAGGCAGAGCTACCAGGGGGCAATGTGTGTGTGTGCGCGTGTGTGTGTGTGTGTGTATGTGTGTGTGTGTTGCACTGGGTGCACGCCTGGGGTGTGTGTGCAAAAAATTCAGGTTCGTTTTTCTTTTTTGTATTTTTAGTGGTTTGTTAGTTTTTGGCCTGCAGAGGGCACAGTTTTTAGGCTAGCACAGGGGTCTGCAACTTACAACCTGCAGACCCCTGGGCTAGCAGTACCAACATTTCAGGGATTTGTTGGGAGACTCTCCTGATGATACCACCCAAGTTTGGTGAGATCTGGTACAGGGGGTCCAAAGTGATGGACTCCCAAAGGGGGTGACCCATCCCCCATTGTTTCCAATGGGAGCTAAAAGGAGATGGGGACTACACCTTTGAGGGTTCATAACTTTTGACCCTCTGAACCAAACTTCACCAAACCTGGGTGGTATCATCAGAAGAGTCTCCTAAAGATACCCTGAAATTTTGATGCTGCTAGCTTAACAATTGCACCCCTGACAGCAGGTGAATTTAAAAGGAGAATCTGGGCTGGTTAGTTTAAACACCATTGAAAGTGATGCTGTTTGGGGGTGGATTCCAGCATCACAGCAGCTGCCCATGGGGCGGTGTGTGTGTGTGTGTGTGCAAAACTCAGATTTTGCACCAGGCTCCATTTTCCCCAGCTATGCCTCTGCATCACAGCACCTATTTTCACTATGTGACTGATAGTATACTGCAGCATACATTTTGTGTCTGGATCAACCTCCAGCAGAAGCTATTTTGTGGTTGGCCCATCATGTGATGTCCAAACTCCCAATAGTGCATGGCACACAGCTCATTATGAATGAACCCATTCCCCCCCCCCTCCCTCTTCGCACATGAGAAGCTTACCCATTCAGGAAGCAGCAGCAAACACTACAGCTCATATGCACAGAGATGCTTTTTTTAACCTTCCCAGGATGCATGTATAGCTATAGGGGCCTCAAGGGGACCTCTGTGGCCACACAGTACCCAGGCAAGAATAGCAAAAAAAAAGAAAAAAAGGTATCTTCTCTCTCCCGTTCCATTGCTTGGGACCTTTGAATAGTGGGCAGCAAGAGATTCCCCCTCAACAAACGAGAATGTCCTGCCCTTGTAACTGAGAATCTCCACCCAACTGAATATGGTGGCTGCCATTTGAGTGAACTGCAGTCAATTAAGAAAGCCCATAGCATCTCATCCCCCAAAAGAACACTGTACGGTATCCATGGAATTAATCTGTCCTCCCAGTGCTTGCCCTGCTATTCTGAATTTTCCTTGCAGTACTCTGCATTCCTCCTTGCCTGCTGCTCTCTAAACCTTACCATCATGTCCAAGCTAATCTGCCTCAAGGTCTTCCTGCTGCCACCTGCCTGCTTAGATGCCTTCCCATCTTTGTAATGGTAAATGGCCTTGCCTTTTCAGCCTGCCTCATGTTCTTGTTACTGTCATTCAAGGTAAGTGGCTGCAGTGCTGCCTGTGTTACTGTTTGAAACCTTTCCTATCAATTCTCCTTAAGTCTTCCATGTCAGGCATGGGTGCCTTTCATTACCTTATTCTGTCTGTCCCCCTGGGTTTAGTCCAATTTGGATAGAAACCCATGAAGACACAGACCTGAGAAAAGCGGGAAATGACTTCCATTAGTGAGAAATAATAAAGGAATTGAATTATGAAAATGAAAAACAATGACTAAAAACATTAATGAAATAAAACCATACAAAACAACCCAATTATGAAATTGCCCCTTTTGGAATAAAAATGAAAGAGTGAAATAAACTGTTATGCACAATCTTGTAACAGTGCTTAGTATACTTTGAAAAATGATTCTAATTATATTTACTCTGAAGTAAGTCTGAATGTGTACAAAGGCATTTACTCCTTAATAATTTGTGAGGCCACCCCAGCAATTGAAACATAGTATGCATGTGGTACAAGAGCTTAACTTACAAAGAAGAACCACAATATTATTGACAAAATGGATGAAGCAAATGCTAACCAACACTATATTATAATCCTTCTGTTTGATTGTTACAAAACACTGTTTACATTGAATTAGGTCAACAGCTATATATACACACAAACACCAACGTAAAGGCAAAAAAGTGCTTTTTCATTCTTGTACAATGAAAGGAAAGTGAAAGGAAAGGTAAATTAAAAGAAAGCAGGAAGCTAATAGCTAGAGATATTAATGTACAAATCACAGTAGCAGACAGGGCTATTAGTGGTATTGCATTATTTCATGATACAATCAGCATCCAATAAAATCAACTGATCCTTTTGTCTCAGATTTGCCAATTGGTTTTCCTCAAGCCAAGGTTATTGAGAATGACAAATAGATACATGACTTTTATTTGACACATTACAACTTTGGTGGTGTTGGGGTGATTTTTTTAAAAACAACAACACTGTAAATCTTCTGAGAGGAAGATCACCTGTCAGACAAGGAAGTATATCAGGTTGGTAACTCCTACAATAAAATGTTTCCAGAAAATGCAGAAAATCTAAAAATGTACTTATGAGAGTCTGTGCCTAGTTTTTCTTAACAGGTGAATTATATTGAGGACTGACTCACAAATTCCACATGTATAAGACCTCCTTTTCTTTACATATATCTTAACCAGGATGTCTTGAATAGACATTGCTGCTGTTATAGTGGCTACCATAGAGATGACCCTGGTGCATGTAGATATTTGTACATACTTCTGCCCATGTGCTTTGATTTCCAGCCTTGATGTACATTATCCTGTGGTCCTATTAAGACACTGGACCTATCTTCTATGACAGGTAAATATGCAGTAAGCCAACCTATATCATTGTCTTCCACCAGCAGGAGAATACCTTTTTTGTTTTGTTTGGCATTCTGTCACTACCTCTTATTGACAACTGTGATAGGCTTTTTTAACTACTGAGGGTAGTTACGACTGAGAGTAGTAACTACTTTTTTAACCATACACCTCCTTTGATTCTGAGAAACTAGGGCCGTTTCCGCACAAATGCGGAAGCGGCCGGGTTGGCGTTTCCGACGCCGACCCGACGACGCTGGGACCGTCCACATGGACGGTCCTGGAAAGAGCTGGGCAGCCGGCGCCACGGAGCGCCGGCTGAGTCCGTCGAATTCGCATGTCCCCGGGCCTCCGGCGTGTCGCCGAGACCTGGGGACACGCCCCCCTGGCCCTGCGCGCCTGCTCCAGTGGCGCAGGGCAGGGGGGCGTGTTCCCAGGCCTCAGCGACGTGCCGGAGGCCTGGGAACAAGGTAAGTGCCGGGTGGGGGAGGTGTCTTGAAGCTGCTGCCATACGCTCGGCAGCGGCTTTAGGCGGGCAAGCTTTCCCTCAACAAGAGCGCCCGAGTTTGGGAAACGCTGGTTACAGGTGGTCGGGTGGCGCTGGCTGTGATGCAAAGCTCGGCGCCTCTCTTTTATATGGCGGCCTGGAGACGGCATTTTTGCCATCTCCAGGCCGCCATTAAATGCCCATGCGGAAACGGCCTAGGTTTATATGAGACTGTAAAACTTCATCTCAAGTACCAAATGTTCTCAGGGTACCAAAATGCTATGAGGTCAACTGGAAAATAAGTTAGGCTCAAATAACTGATTGCTTTTTTTTGGGGGGGGGTGTCCAACAATAAGATAGGACAAGCTTGATAAGTCATCAACACCCAGGAGACTGTTTAGACTATTCACCTAAATACTGATTGATTGCTGTGATGGGTGCAAGCAGAGTAAATAATGGTCTGCTTGAATTATTTTAGGGTGACACAAGGGGAATTAGCTAACCCCATTGTCCAGCTAGGCAAACCTTAGGACCAAGGAAAAATTCAGTGGCCAAGTGACTTCCTAGCCAGGTTTGACATACAAGACAGAGCCCAAAACTCTGAATGGCATCCACTCTGTGGAGAGGAGTGCCATGTTCCTATGTCAGTCTTTGGTCCCTGTGCTTTTATGGCATCCCTTGGTGGGAGGAGGGTTCTGACTGCTCAACCCCACCCCCTTCTGACAAAGACATATGACTCCAGTGTATGATTTTGTTCACACATACTGGGCTGCTAATCACTTGCTGGGATTGCCCAAGAGATGAGCTGGCTGTAAGCTATTATAAGGCAACACTGGTGTGGTGGAGAAGGGAAGACTGAGAGAGGGGAGAGGATGAGGACAGTAATGGGAAAACAATCAGATTTGGATTCTTTGTCAGGAAAAAAATAAGTCAGCAGAAATGGTGAGGTTGAAGTCATATGCTGTTTTTGCTGTTTGTAGCATGGGGAAGGGATTTCTTAACTAACTATTAAAACAATCAACAATTATTCTTAAATGTTGGAATAAGTCAAAGCATCTAAATACATAATAAACCTATTAAGTAGTTAAATACTGATTGACAATTTCAAATAAATTCAGTGCATAATAAAGAAAAACAGAAGGAGGATCCAGTGATCCTAACTATATACGCAGTGGTTGTAAAATTTCCATTGATACTCAAAGCAGATTACAGGTTCTGGTATTCACTCTCCCTGCCATGAGCCTGAAGCAAGTTTGTGAATGGCACTCTTCCCCCTTGTATCCCACATTGGCAGGCTATGATGATGCCTGGCCTTCGCGCATGCGCGAGCCGTCCCTGATGCCACCCTGCCTTCGTGCACGCGTGAACCGGACTAGGAAGCCTTCCCATCTGCCCACAACTGGGCAGACGGCTCCGTTGGGGCACCCCTTCCCTCCCGCAATGGCAGCTGCGTGCAAGGCACGGCTACTCTTTCTGTCCACATCATTATGTCTTTGTATACGTATTATAATACAAAGTTAAACATTATGGTGAAAGAATTATGGTATTAAGACCATTTGGTCATACAGGACATATATTGGTCAGCTAAAGAAGAAGCCGTTACATTTCAGTTTTTACTTGTTTATCTTGAATAGTTATGTTAATCTGTCATAAAGGCAGAGTTTAAAATGGTGTAACCTGCCATAAACCTTCAAAATAAGTAAACCCATAAAATAAGTCCATTAGGGCGTAATACAGCACTACTTCATCCTTGTGCTTTTATTTCTAAGAGATTTGTTCAAGGAAACTTCCCATTGTATGTGTTCTGTGTGTGATATTTCTACTTTTGCCTGTGAGAGAGTGGTGTTCTTTCATAAAATAATATTTGAAACTGCCTGAATAAACTGGAATGCATTATTGAGCAACTTCTCATTTAAATACACAGTGATTGGGGAGTTGGGATTAAATTTCCAGGCTATAATAATTTGTTCTGTAAAATTTCATGCTGTCATTTACACAGGTCACATTGCTAAAGTAAAAAAAAACTGTTTAAACAGAAAATACTATATTATTATTTTTTAAACATGTGTTTTCCACTTTCCTCTCACCATGAGTATTTGAATTTTGTGATTTTCTCAGTTAGTGTCTGAGATCTGATGCACATGAGAAAGGCCTGCCACTGGCTGACCTTTTTTTAAAAAAGAAAAGAAAAGCATTTTTGTCCTTTATCCTGTTTAAAAGCAAAGTCAAGCAAAGAATTCCAACTGACAATTGCATTACTGCATTCCTTTGATGAACCCCCACCCTCCTTAATTCCCACAATTCTTTAGCTGAGACTATGTGCAGCCTGTTATGGGTGGGGTACTCCTAACCTAACACAAACAACACTACTGTACATGTATACTTGAAATAAATTATTTTTTTTGCAGATGTGCAGTTAAAATAACAATAGCAATATTTTATTAATATGCCACCCTCATCCTGCCAAAACAGGGTTTGGGGTGCTTTACAATAAGATTAAAACTTCATTAATAATTTAGAACATAAAAACACAAAAGCTAATAGGCTGAAACAGAGAAAAGCACAACACTTAAAATATGGCACTTGCAAATCTGCCTCCATTAAATCGTAGTACAATAATGTGGTGAAATGATCAAAAATCTAGTCTAGTTAGAAAAAGGGAGGCTGTAATGGAAAAGGGACAATGGGAGGGGGTTACTTTTCAAGATACTGGGTTTTGATGTTCTAAGCATCAACATGTACCCAAGTAGATGGCAGTTCAGAAAGGCAGCTCATGGTAGGCAGTGTCTATTAGAAAGGTGGGTTAGTTCTAAACGTGAAAGTTGTTGGAGTTGAGGATGCTGGTGTTGACCTTCAAGGCCTTACGCGGCCTGGGACCCTCGTATCTTCGAGAGCGCATCACCCCATATGTCCCTGCATGGCCTCTCCGTTCGGTGGAGGCCAATTTATTAGTGGTCCCTGGCCCCTCAATGATGCGGCTGGCCTCCACGCGGGCCAGGGCCTTTACGGCTCTGGCCCCGGCCTGGTGGAACACCCTTCCTCCGGCTGTCCGGGCCCTGCGGGACCTTAACGAGTTCCGCAGGGCCTGTAAAACGGAGTTGTTCCGCCGGGCCTTTGGAGGGACCAGCCGCTGAAATGGTGCCTCCCCCAGCCGGCCTTTTCATCTAGGCCACCATCTATAATGACTCGCCGCCCTCCTCCCTCTCTCTTCTGGGGAGAATTTTAAAAGTAGGGTTGGTCGGGCGCCCTAGTACTATTACTATTGTTGTTGTTATCGCTGTTTTAAAGATTTTAATAACTTTTATCTATACCTTATGTTGTACACCGCCCAGAGCCCCCCGGGGATGGGGCGGTATAAAAGCTGAAACAATAAATAAATAAAAAAAATAAGAGTCGGAGAAGAGGCTTGATCATGTTCCTGATGACAATACTAGGAGCATGGCAAGATCTGGAGTAAATAATAAACTGAATTTAAAATGGAGACTATCTAAACTGAGCCCCATTTCAGTAACCCTGTTTCAAATTAAGTTCAGGATCCCACTATCTGAAATGTTGCTGAAAAGAAGATTTTTTTGATCATATTGGTTAATCATCTCCCTAACAATGAAAAACCTGGTGGAAAAAGTTTCATATGTTTCTAGTTTAAAACCTTCAGCATTAGCTATTGTTACAACAACATTTATCTTTTCCCTCTTACTGAGGGGGAGTAAATATGTTTGCAAGCCTTCTCATATTAGAAGTGTCAGTTGTTATTTAGTAATGTCATTATGTAGTATTTGGAGAATGATAGCATTTTGCAAGGTATTTAATAAGAATAGAGCCAGATGTATTTTTTCTAATTTTTCCTTTGGGTGATTTAGGATGATATGGAGAGAGGTACTATATCAGCAGCCTTAGGTCTTTGTATACATTTTATTTCCAAGGCTACATTGTGGCATTTTTCCAATCTTAATTAAATCGTGAATACCAGCTACAAGGAGTGTCTCATATGTTTCTAGTTCAACAAAAGCTATGAAAACTAGAAAAAACAACATCCCTATAATTTTCACTGCTATCAATGTACAAAAATAACTCAGCATTACATTTTTTCTCTGAACCTTCACATTTTATCTCCATGGTTATTAGGCTGCACTGGCCAATTATGGTAAACTCTTGTTTTTCTTATTTGCTGTTTGTTTTTGACATCTCTTGTATTAATCTGCTTTGCGTTAAAGCAATTTTCAAAGAATCCACTACCTGGTGCTCTTGAGTTACCTTTTAACAATATTTATATATTCTTCTTTAGGGGGTGGGAACCAACTTTATAGCAGCCTCCAAGGTTGTGACATCATTTCTGCTATGAATTGGAAGTGACAACAACATATTGAGGCAACACTTTGGTGTTCTCCACACAGCAGAAATAAAATGTTTTGAGGATCTTTAAAAAAGTGTTCCGGGGAAGATGTTTGCTCAGCTCTCTCCCCCAAAATGCCTTCGGAATGTTTTATTTCCCTCAACCCAGGTTTTCCAAAAATTGCTAAACTAGCCATCTTTTCTCCCCAACCTGGGTTGAAGCCATTTCCTGCCTGCTGAGTGAATAAAAGCAGGCAGGAAAAGCTTTATTTTTCTTACTCAAACCTCTAACTTTCATTTTTGCAGTTTGTGCCCACCATTTTGTGTGCTGCAGTGGAGATCTCTGAAGGTTCCCCACGGAGATTTTGTCTGCTTGCAGCTCATTGGCTGACAACACGTTTAGTTGGCTGTTATTGACAGGCTGTGTGTAAACTAAAAAAGTCAAAATGGATCTTTTAAAAATGTCTGCAGGACATTTTATTTCTGCTGTGCAGACATCACCTTTAACATTTGCCAAAAACTCTATGGCAACACAGGGAAGGAAATGTATTACCTCCCATTTCCCCATCAACGCCGTAGTAATTGGTGGCAGAGGTGTTGGGGTGCCACCAGGAAATGTCCCACTGAAGCAGGAAACCTGGCAAGGCTCATTCATTTCTTGTCTCATTCTAATTTTCTTTGGCACCAGACTTTTAAAAAAATCTCCTTAAACATTTCATTGTTAATTGGAAGTAGTCCAAGCAGTAAATGCTATACTGCTAAGCCGACTGTTAGAAACAGTTGGTCTTG
Source organism: Sphaerodactylus townsendi (assembly GCF_021028975.2). Lineage (NCBI taxonomy): Eukaryota > Metazoa > Chordata > Lepidosauria > Squamata > Sphaerodactylidae > Sphaerodactylus > Sphaerodactylus townsendi. Next base: position 120,464,226 of record NC_059425.1, on the reverse strand, counting down.
TTTTTCTTGATTTTTCTGTCTGCCATATTTGAGCCATTTGTTCCATACACATTCCTATTAGCAATATCTCTTATAGATAACTGTTCCTCTTATTTTTCTACAGCAGCATTTCCCAACCTCTGGATCTTAATGCAAAAGTGGGTTGCAAAGTTGTGAAAGAGGGTTCTGGGTCTTTACAGTTTTATTCCATTTGTATATGTTCTGTTGTTTTAAATGACACCATTCTAAATAAACTTAGAGTTCAAGGTCACTGCTCCAAAATGGTTGGGAATCAGTATTCTAAACTATTAAGTTAAAATTGGTTTCCAACATCATATATTTCATTGTTTCTGTTGATATTTTCCTGTAACGGTAGCTGAAGTTCTTGTCTGATGTTTGGATCAACAAGCAAACTCAAACCTGAAGTAACTGGACTCCAAAATACTGTTGATATGTAACTGAACCATTAGGCCAGCAGATCTCATGTTGTTACAGTAACTTATGAATTGGGTCTGATGTCACTACTAATTTATGAAAATACGAGGTAAAATTATATTTAATTTTTTTGAGGCTGCACTGAATATTTTTCAGTTTCTACCTTTGCAATAGGGTTGGGGATATTTTCTGAAAAACTGGTGTGATTGTGACAATACTCACTTTTTTAAAGTATTGATTGGCACTACTGTGTCTCCTACATGGTTCTGCAATAAGGCAATTTTCCTCTTCTACTGTCTGTTTGAATAAATCACATAGGTGACCTGCCATTCAGGGGACATCTAACCCATAGGATGCTTTCTTGACACTATTTAAATAGTGATATTACACTGTATGAGGCTGTCATTAGAGACAAGGAAAATCTATGGAGAGACAAGGAAACATAAACTAATCGGCAAATATTTTCACAGGAATCACTGAAGAATGATTGAAAGAGTAATGTCTTTTCCTTGTTTGAGACTTTTGAAAGCTTTCTTTAAAATGGTACTTTCATTTCTGTCCTTCTATAGACAGATTTTTCTGTCAGAGCACTGCCAGATCACAAGTGTCTGATCAGCAAAATCTAGTTGACAATTGTCATATGACCCAGCAGCATTCTGGGCATAATTGAATCTGTTTCATGATTGGACAGCAATATGTATAAAAGACTGTACTATACTTGCTTCACTGTGACTTATGTCTCCGCACTGTCTGGCGGAGCACTTTGTCTGAGTGCTCAACATTGTGAACAATAAAAGTAGGCCCGCTTCTGTGAAGCTGAGCTGCTGTGTGCGCCTGAGTTCCTTAAACGTTCCTTTGTGATTTGCTACTCTGCTGCCCATGGATTTAACCCCCTCCTTCACATTTTCTTACCCATCCAAGAACTCAGTACATTTGATTATTGCATACACATCAGTATGATCCCGTCGGTGTATATTTACATTTGTGGGCTGAGACCAAATATTGTGGGCTGAGACTCTTTCTGTAAACTTGGAGGACCCCCAGATTTGTACAAAAAACAACAACCTGAAGCATTAATAAAAATGGAGGTGGCTTAAATTCCGTCAAGCATAGGAGCATGATTTCTGCTTGCATAGAAACCTCACAGTGGAAACTGTAGATGGATTTCCACACTTAGCAGACATTGCAACAGGTGGGCATAGGAGGAGGAAGAGTGGGAGATGTCTCCCCACCAAATGAGCCGTAGAGGCAGCAGTAATGCAGGTTGGTGGGTGGGAGTGGGAGAGGAACAAGTGGTGCCTCCTCCCCACTACCATTTGAGTTTCAGAGGTTTTGGTGGACAGTGGGGAGGAGTGGGGGTCCCTCCTCCTGCTGCATGAGCAGTGTGGGTGGGCAAGAGTGGGGGAGTAAGGGTCCCAGGAGTGGGGGTCCCTCCAAAGCCTTACTGTTTCCTTCTCTGCTCTTTCCTTCACATTCTTTCCTGCTCTTCAGTCACAAAATGCAAATGAAGTACAGATCACTGGAAGGCATTTTCTTTGCTCTGCTAAGATTAAAGATATCAGCTAGAGCTTTTACTCCTCTGCTTGCACAGTAACACATGGTGTTACTGAACCAGTCTCTGTTGAGAACTGAACATTATCCTGGTAGAATCAGCTGGCAAATAAAGTGGATGTGTTTATCCAGTGATGAAACTGAAGTCTGAAGGGCACAGAGGAGTTCAGTTTAGAAGAAGAAAATGATCCCATGGCAGATGAAAACTAGTCAAATCTTTTGTTCTTTGAACACAAAGGCATTGGTAATGGTGCATTGGAGTTAGTGTTCCAAGCAGGAGTGTGTTGTCATTGGGGACCTGATTTGATTCTCACACTCTCAGCACAGCCTCAAAGTGAGTGAGGCATTGTGGTAATAGATATACCCCAGCTGTATGCAGGATCAAATGGAAAATAAATGAGCTTTTAATATGCTTAGCCCATTTTGTTTTTTTTTTCTTTGCAGGAAGCACACTCCACTCAAGTATGACCTGCTCCATTTGATGAAAATGTGACTGTGTTTCATCATTACAATATGCCTGTGCACACCATATGTCTGCCTCAGACTCTCAAGGAGAGGGAAACATCCAATATGATTCTGCTAGGCAGACCAGACGGTGATGTTTTTTCCCCAAGGAGGATTTATAATGTATTAGCTTTGCATTTTTTGACAGCAGTCTAATGTGTTCTATAAATATGCTTTATATGGGCAAATATAAACAGCAAGGGTGATGTTAACATTTAAGAGCCTGTAAAAAAAAATCCATTATTTCAGAGGGCCAGAGGTGAGTAATTGTTAATTTACTAATTAGGATTGAGCAAACTGCCTAAATTTGATCCTGTCCTGAGAGTCATCAGGATGATGCCAGTGAACCTCATGAATAAAATATGCTTTTAGAAGAGAGACCCTCCTTTTCTGACATGATTTATTTGTCCTTTGTTGACATATGACAAATGCAAAATTAATTTCCTAAGCATCCCATGAAAGAAAATCAGAAAAGTGCTATGCAGCATTTTAGAATTTTCAAAAAATTTATGATTATTCAAAAGTGTTTAAGCGCCAAAATCATAATATTAAACTATTTATGTCTTATAAAGACAATGAAACTGAATGCTGTATATTACAACTTGTATACTGTCCTTTCAAGATCCATATACAGATATGCATATACACATAAAATTGGAAGACTCTTTGAAGTGGGTTGACACATACTTTAATTTGAGAAAGCACAATTTTCCTTTCCTAGAAAAGTGTGGTGAAAAATTAGCACCTTTTAAAAGTTTGGATTTGGGATTGTTTTGATTTTTTTAAAAAATAAGAAAATCTGAATTTTCTACAATTCATATTATTAAGATCAAGGATTCATATATTAGGATACAAGGAACTGCACAGTCACATTGCATGACAAGCTTAAAAAAAATCTTTGTCTTGGATAGTTTTTCTTCTCTCCTCCTGTCTGATGCACACAACCAATTAATGAAACAATTCTGAGGGCATCTTCCCCAGTTCTGTTTTTCTTCCATATGCTATACAATTTTCATTTAAGAAACCTATCTTCATTTTTTTTCCAGTGGCACTTCATAACAACTAGACATTCCTATCCTGGGCTATTGACAGAGACTTATTAGTAAAAACAAATAGCTTCTTAATGCCATCCATGAATGAAAATAAAAATTACTGTGTTTTCACAAGATAAGAAAACAAAGTCTGCACAGATAAAGGTCACTATAGTAGCATATACCCATCCCAAGAGGGCAAACCATAGTTTCTAGTTCAGACATGACTAAATAGGACTTGCCAAAAATCTGGAGGCAATTCACTAAAATGTTGTGAATGAAGGGAGGAAGTACAAGCACATAAATACAAAGATTCTCCACATTTGTAATGAACAAGCTATGGAATGAGCCATGGTAAAGTTGTCAGCCAGCAGCTGCTCTGCAGCTGGAGACTGGGGCAGTGATGTAGAGGGTATTGTTTCTTCAATGGTGTGATATCATTTTGGGGGCAAACCAGAAATTGATGTCACACCATCAACACAGAGCTCTAACATTTTGAAAACTGATGAACCTGGATGTGATGTCCTACTGACCTACCGTCAATGCAATGCTCTTGTATTTACTGGAAACTCTACGATTACTATACAATTTCCAGTGAAGGGCAGCCCAATCCTAAGATGGGAGAAGACCTACCTGAGGAAGTGGCACAGCTCTTCATTGGCATGGGTGCCCACCCCGCTGGTACAGGGAAGAGGGGGAGATTTGTGGGTGACCAGGTTCCACGGGGTTGTCTGGTGCCTGATCCAGAAGCTGCCACCATTCCCCTGCCCCATTAGTACAGAAAGCTGCACCAGTGTGGCTGGGGGTATTCCAGAAGGTGGAGCCAACCTTAGCTTCTACTGCCCTCAGTGGTGGCAGTAAAAGGATGGTAGCTCTGTATAGTCCTGTGCTTCACTAAATATAATTTGAAAATCTCTAATCTGAAATAACTGCAGCTTTCCAAAAACTCAGCTCCACTATGCAACTTCCTTTTGCTGAAAAAGGTGACATCCTAAGCACAGATACATCCTTTTTTGAGGCAACCTACATAACATGTTTTTTCACTTGTCTGCACTAGTTTGTCCATGTTCCGCACAGCCACGAGGCTATGCGTGTACAACCAAAATAAATGAAAATAACTCTCCCCAAAACAGTTTTTGTGCAAAGAAATTGCTTGGGGGGGGGGGGATGAAGAGCCCTCCCCCACATCACATCATTCTGAGCCTATTTGGTCTATTTTTTTTAAAGTAGCGATTCCTTGCAGTTGCGGTGTGGCTGCAGAGAGCACAAGCAAATGAGTGTAAACAAGTGAAGAAACATGCTATGCAGCTTGTCTCTAAGCTCAATTACTTCCAAGAACTTAGAAGGGCATAATAAAACTATGCAGAAGTATCTATATCAGCATTAACCATACCAAGCAATTTATATACAAACATCCCATGGAAGATTTGAGCAAAAATCAGTGCTATATTTTGGAATGTCTAATTCTACAAAGACATTATGCAGAGCCTTTTAAAATCTCATTTAGCTTGAAAAACAGAGTTAGCTTGTAAAAAATCATAATGCATAATATACATGGATGGATTGAAGCACTTACCTGGGAATATCACTGAGGAAAAATATTACACATTTTTAATATTCATTAAACCTCTCTTCCTCAAAGTCTGAATTGAAACTGCACATTTGCAATTCTAGCAATCTGATAAACAAGGACATAAATGAACACTAAGAAAAAGATAGAGATGGGAAGCATCAGAGCTGCAAAAAACTAAAAACCCACCAGTGTGCAAATGCAGAAATTTAATTTGCTCATTCATTGGGAATTGGATTGCCATCAGCCTGAAATGATTTTATCTTAGCCAGGTTCTTTTTATTTTACCCTCAGCTTCACTGTTAGAAATGCATATTTAATTTACACATATTTAAATAAAGACATTAAAAGAGCAATGTCTCCTTTGTCCCCGAGTGAAAAGTTCAAACCTTTTGGAATTAACAGTGAATAATAACTATGACAACCTTTCCATAGACATTCTGAATATACTTGATTTTTTACACAGAGATATCTTCCACTTTTACAGACAATGTAGCAGTTACACAAGATAAGAGGCTCATGTGACAATGCTTATATAAATCGTATTTACTACTAAACAGTCACAGTAATGGTCTTAGTAATTGTATTGTCAAAGGCTTTCACGGCCAGATTCAACTGGTTGTTGTGGGTTTTCCGGGCTGTGTGGCTGTGGACTGGTAGATCTTGTTCCTAATGTTTTGCCTGCATCTATGGCTGGCATCTTCAGAGGTTTATCACAAAGAGAAGTCTGTTACACACTGTGTCCAGTGAAGGGAAGGAGGAAGAAGAAACTGCACCCGGAGCATGATCTGCCTGCACATGCCCCTGCCCACTCCCCGTCCATGCCCCACCCACACCTCACCCATGCCCCTGGACTTGTCAAAAATCTGGAGGCATTTCACTAAAATGTTGTGCATGAAGGAAGGAAGTACAAACACATAAACACAAAGATTCTCTACATTTGTTTGGGATATATATTGTCCATGGCCCAGGTTGGGGAACCAATCAGTAAAGTGTTTGGGTGGAACTTGCTATGCAAAGGTGTAGTTAACTGCACCCCACCTGCAATACAATGCAGTTAGCACCTCTGCATAGCAAGTGTTTCTACCCCCCCCCACGATGAACTCTGTGTGCGCATGCCCACAGAGAGGGCTCCGAGTGCCATCTTTTGCACCCATGTCATAGGTTCGCCATCACTGTTCTAGAATGCAATGCACCAATAACCCTTAGGAGAGAAATGCCTCGGTTTATTTTAACACACACACACACACACACACACACACACACACACACACACACACACACACACACACACACACACACACACAACCTATGCAGGCTGTCCTTACAGCTTATTTTTACAGCTCTCTGGTGCATTAGAAAAAAAGCAGCAACATGCTTACCGGATCCCCACAGCAGCCCCAGCTCTGGCTGCCATCTTGCAATTACCGTATATACTCGAGTATAAGCCAAGGGGGGCTTTTACAGCATAAAAATGTGCTGAAAAAGTCAGATTATACTCGAGTATATATGGTAATTAATATTTATCTGGTCACATAACAAGAATGAACAAGAATGAATAAAAAGTGATAAAACCCACAGTTTCACTAACACAGCCTCTTTGGCCAAATTCCCATTGAAAATTTAGTCTAGGTACAACCAAGTTTCAAAAGAATCGGCATCTTTTCATCCAGGTTCCAACATCCTCACTGCAGCATGTTTCTAGTGAAGACATCTAGGCCTGCCCCTTGGGGGTGTGTGTGCCTGCTGTCAGGGGTGCAATTGTTAAGCTAGCAGCACCAAAATTTTAGAGTATCTTTAGTAGATCCTCCTGATCATACCACCCAGGTTTGGTGAAGTTTGGTTCATGGGAGCCAAAGTTATGGACCCTCAAATGTGTAGCCCCATCTGCTATTAGCTCCCATTGGAGTGTTTTTCCCCCCAAAAAACGTGCATATACAAGCAGGTCCAGCAAAATCCCGTGATAAGGGGGTGAGGAGCGCCAGCGATGGGACTGATCTGTGTTCTGTGGTTTGGCTGTGAGGAGATCTCAAGGGAACCTGGATATTTCGGGTGACTATCCCAGGATTAATCGCCAGTCAGGATATCACCTTTGTTATGGACTTTTTAAGCTTTATATGCGTGAGGGATTTGTAATAAAATTCAGAGTCTTGCTTGTTCTTAAAATTGTTGTCTTTCGTAAATGGACTTCATCAATTGAAATAATTGCATGAGCTGCCAGCAGCAGGTTTTTTATATGAAAGTTTATGTGCAGGAAAGTGCCATTTGCCCATTTAGCCCAATACTGACTATCTAAACTGGCAGTATGAAGTCTCAAGTGGGAAACGTTCCCTGACCTTCTGCCTGAGGAATTTTAATTGGAAGTATTGGAGACATAATCCAGGATGTTTCTTATGTGATAAATGTGCTCAGATACTGAGCTTGGATCTTCCTGGACAGTTGTACAGTGCTATCCCATAGGAGAATCATAGTTGGTGTTTTCATACTCAGCTACCAGCATAGCCTTAAATAATGAGTTGCAGAGCAAATTTGTTGGTGCTAATCAGGAATTTTGGGACTTCTTCCCTGATTGGCTTTGTGTGTGTGTGTGGGGGGGAGGGGGGTGCGACTTTTTTCACTACTTCAGGTTGGACAGTTATTAAGTATTAGGTGATGAAGTATTTATAGTTGGGATTGCACTGGTCTGGTTCACAACTTGTTTGGCTGGGTTTAAGCCATAATTTGTTTGGCCTGGATAGGGCAGGTTGCTTACTGATAAGTAGGGAGCATCCATGAACACCCTGACTCATTAGGTGTGATGGAGGGCATGAACAAGCAATTTGGTGCTCAACAGCATCTTTCTGAACCTGGCAGTGACTTCACAGCACATTAGGGAAGCAGGTTGGATCTGGATACCTCTTCACACAGTATAGGCAGACAATGACAAAAAAAAGCTGGTGGCAGCTGCTGACCAAATTTGTATGCCAAATGGATTTGCCATAACAAAAGGCAGCCATGACTAGGCTGCCTAGTTCAGCATACTCTCAATTAAATACAGTTAATTAATGATGTAGATCAGCTGTTTGAAGTAAACTAGTTAAAACTCAAGCTGCAGTCTTGTGACTTTATTGGGTACTGGGGCAACAAAATAAGCAGAAATACATGCATTTATATAAATGGAATGCAAATTAAAATTTGATATAACTTTGAATTTGAACTGTATCACTGCTTAACTGCTAACGTATGCCCAAGGAAAGATCAGAAGCCACACAGTGTTACTGCTAGAGAAACTGATTTGGAGCTGACTACGAGACACTTTGAATTTTAATTTGTTGAAAGTGCTAGGTGATAGAGTATTTATAAATGGGATTGCACTTGTGCAAATTTTCCTAGGAGGTGATAATTTTATTTGATTTCAGTCTCCATGCTTGGGTACAGGAGCTTCTGCTCTGTATTATGCTTGTAGCAAAAGAAATCCAGCTATTCTTTAATCATGCTATGTTACTGAACTTGAAACAAAAAGGCCTTTCTTATGCCTTTGCTAAGCAGCTCCTGTTCATTGCCTTTTTTTTACTCTTGTGTGCTCCATCCATCATTTTTAAAACAGGCAGCCATCATATTTCACATTTAATTACCTGATACAGTTATTTGCAAGTGCAAGTAACTTCTGATTTTGAACTCTCCAGTGAGATCCTTTTGTTATGTATACTTAGGTTACTGTTTGCCTTCTCACACACAGCTACCATGACAACAGAAAAGAGTAGCGTGAACATGTAAACTGATTAATGGAGACAGTCGTTACACCAGTTTAATGTGATCTTTGTTTCATAATGCTGTTTCCTTCATTAAAACCAAGAGAAGTTGAATGATAGGTTTTTCTTATTTAATTAGTATTTAATTTGGTCTTTAGGGATAAGCTGTTGGTCATCAGAATACCCTGGAAGTGGGGGAGAAACATTAGGGGCTTAGTATTTCATTGGAATTTTCAGGGGGATATTCACACCTCAGGGAGTTATTTACATTGACAGACCAGATCTTTTACTGATTGCATTCTTGTTTTCTAATGTTTGACACATTCGAAACACATATCAGAGAAATAATATTAGAATATCACATCTTTACAAGTAGCAGGGATGATATGGTTGCAGCTACATCTGCTGTTGTTCTTAAGCTACATCCAGGAAAGTATCAACAAATTCTCACAGTTGTGCTTCCTTGCAGGTTTATATGACAAACAGAATGCCTTCCTAACACAGTGTAGCCACGTTGGTCTACAGTAGAACAGTAAGATTTGAGTCTAGTAGTACCTTAAACACCGAGAAGATTTTTAGGGTATAAAGTTAGAAATGTCAAAGCTTCCTTTGTCAGATAAAATAGGTGTATTATTTGTTCTGTAAAGTCAACAGGTAAGAAAACCGTATGAGTAAACCCCATGTTCTTGAAAGTGGCAGAAGGTTGCAACTGGGATCCTTAGATAAATGTAAAGGAGCTGCATCTTTTTAAATTGAACTTTTTATTATTTTAACACCATTTTAAGTTTTCAAATGTTGATTTTTTCCTATAAAATGTACACATTTTAAAATATTATTTGTACAGTGAAACTGAAATTATTGCAGATATATACATTTAGATAATTTTAATAGGACCATCTGTTTATTTTAAAGAAAATATATAGGTTGTGCAGATATTTCAGGTAGATAAACAAGAACAGTTCCATAGCCAGATCATATCAGGCTCCTGAGTTTAAAAAAAATTGGATGTAGTAAAGTATTTGCCTGTTCCCACAACTCTGTTGGAACCTTCAAATCAAATGAAGCAGCATTTTCATTACCCACCAAATCCAGGTGAGTATTATTTTCAAGTAAGTTTCAGATCCCTTGATACAAATGGGCAGCAGATTGCTCACAAATCTGCTGCCCTCATCTCCACTAGCTAGTAAGTTCCGCTGTGCTCAACAAAGAACAACATTTCTCAACCATGCATGTCATAAGCTTGTGATCATAACTTCATATGTATATGAAGCTTGTCATGTATAACTTCCAATGCACCACCCAGAGCCCTTTGGGGGTGGGTGGTATACCAAATTTAGTTAATTAACAATGACAAAGACATGGGTTGGAGTGCACAGGCTAATCTGAATTCCCCAGATAAACCTCCACAGCTCAAGCGGCACAGCAGGCAATCAAACCCAATTCCTCCAGATTACAGTATACCTGTTCTTAACCACTATGCCACTGGAAGCTGGCCGCCACCTCCCCGCTCACTCTATGGCAGTTTGCCATGGTAGTTTGCCATGGCAGCAGGCCAACTCCTGCCCTCCCCAGGGAGGAGGAGGGCATCATAACTATTGCATGTGACAAATCAAAAGCAAGGATTCCTCACTGTTTGATTGACTCATGAGAAAGCTTAACTTACAATACAACTGGGCATTTTGAAATAATAGAAAGATTACTTCTAGGCAAGTCTGCACAGTCACTGGGCAAAAGTTTCTATTTTGCTCTATGCTGGCGACGCTGTCTTTTTGTCATCTTCTCAAGTAGGCCTGAAACACCTATAAATTGCAGTTCAGGTTATTGTCATTCTAATAGGTTGATTCTTAATGTTAACAAGTTGAAAGTCATGATCTTTGCAAAATCCAGGTGTAGTTGGACAATAATAACCATACATTGGAGCAAGTAAGTCAATTTAGATATTTATGGCTCCTATTTCAGCACAATCTATCCTGGGCCCCTCACTGTAAACTAGCAGAGAATAAAGCCAAGGTGAATGCAGTGACAGTTCTCAATTTTTTCTATACTAAAGGGCATCAGTTTGTTCCTGCTGCACTGAGAATTTTCAGTGCTAAAACCACTCCTCATATACTATTTTCAAAGAATGTTCAATGCTAAAACCACTCCTCAGATACTATTCAGAGCTTCAATATGGATTACTCAAATCAAGAAATCCCTTGAGTCTTTGCAGTCATATTTTTACAAATAATTTTGGGGGCTCCAAGGTGTGTCCCTTATGCCACCTTATGTAGAGAAGCTGGGCAAAATAACATGGAACTGATTGCATGGACAAGAGCTTTCAAATACTAGTCTCGAATTCATTCCAGTCCTTCTATATCAATTATTGTTAGAGTCTACTTCTGTAATATGGTTAGCAGACATAGATAAGAAGCTCAGCAATATAGGTTTAACAATTCAGCACTTTCAAACCATGTCCATCACAAGTATCTATAATGAAATGAAAATTGTATTAATTGAACGAAAGAGAGAATGTTGCAAGGGGGGGGGGGATCTCCACAGTCTTTAGGCATCGATTGGTCAGACCATTGCACTAATTATCTGCATATCCTGAGCGATCCCAAACAAAGCAGGGCGTATTCATTAGCCCGCTTTAATGCTCTGCCCAATGCTATGACATTCAGCAGATACAATAATATCCCCTATGAGAACAGGTTTTGTCAGTGTACGATGGCTGCTATTGAGATGGTCCAACATGTACTTTTAGAGTGCCCTATCTATGACTCGCTTCGCTCTATTCAAATCTATCCTATGATAGCGAGATTAGATCCTGATATGTCATCATCTATTATGAATTTTTTACTCAATGGTTCCTGTGAGTTTATTTGTGAAAATGTTGTGAACTTTTTGAAGTATTACCTGGTCAAGCACAATCATTCTTTACAAAATAACTATGGTTAATTCATTTATTTATTTGCATTTACATATAGGAGCCTGTATGTGGATACTTTATGTATACATTTTAACATAATTTAACTGGGTTATTTAACTGATAAATGTTTTATTATAATTTATAATGTGCGTGTGGGTGTGTGTTAAATGTGCTATTAATTCTGAAAGACCACCATAAGCCAAAAAAGATCTTGGGACAGATGAGTAAAGTTTAGAGATATCACTTCATTTTGTTTTAACAGAAATGTTCCTAACCTAAACATGTTGCTATTCTTTAAATGAAAGCTGTCAAGTCACAAGTGAAAATCCCTGTTTTTCAAATACAAAAATTGTTATAACAGGTGAATCCATGTTCTACGTGGAGAAATGCACCATCCTAGCTAGATGCCTGATATTATATCTATGAGAAATCTAAGGTAAAAATGTAAAGGATCTATTCATATAAGTATGATTTATTTGATGTATCAGACTTTGGAAAATCTACCTTCAAATCTCAGTGATACTGGTTGACTGTTGATAATGCATATTGGGAGCAAGAGGTCCCCATGATGCACCCAATACAAACAGTTGGCCATTTTGTGTGGACTGGACAATGTGCTTGAACAGATTCCATTAATGTAAATCACAATACAGAGATATGTCTCTTTTGTGTATGTGCAGCAGTGTATATCCTTTTGAAATTGTTGGCACTTTTTTTGGAGAAGATATGGTTAGGAGAGAAGACCACAATTTGCTTTCATAGTCCCTTGTTTATCAGAAAAGGAGTAAATTCAAATAAAATGCCTTTGGTCAAATTGTGTAAAAAACCAGGTAAATGAAACTATGAACTTCTGACATTACACAGCTTCTGTGAAGAACTCACTTCACCTCTCCAGTTTCCAAAGATTTAGCTTTACTCTTGATTACTAGTAAATTTTGTCTACATATTTTTAGATTTTGAAAGCTCCACTTCTTTCACGCTCATGTGATTAAATGGTTTCAGCTTAATGAATGGCAGTGTAATGAGTGTAATTATACAAGCAGAGTGGAATTCTGGACATTCAGGTTCATATATTAATTATAACTCTTTTATAACATCTGTTGCATTTTAAATATTGTCCATGTTCCTTGCTGGGTTTCTGCATATACACGAAGAGACTTACTGGTGGTATTGATTAGGCATGCTGTGTATTTTCATCATTTCCCCCCCCCTTAAAAAACCTCCTCCATTCTTGAAACAATTTCATGAAAGTCAGCAAAGCATACATTTCTCATTGATGACTAATCATGTGCCAAGCTGGAATGTTTAAAACAAAACCATATTTGAGTCATCTGAGAACTAAGAAAAGGCCTAAAAATCTTAAAATGCAAACCAGCTTTAACTTATCATGTGTCTTAAAGGAATATTTTCTTGGGATTTGAATAGATATGGTGTTTTAAAAATCCTTTCTATTAAATCTTTAATCCCACTACAGCAACATTTTATTTAACATTTCACACATTTTTGGTTTTGTTTCCAGAGTCAGCGGTGGGTCATGTCTATTGAACTATCCCTAACAGCACAATCTTTTCATGCATCACCTTTTAAAACATGTTCACAAAGTTTTGGATGCCTGACATACAGGTGGCCTCACATTTTCTACTGATGTGATGGTCAGGGAGTGGAAAGCCACTTTGTCACCACTTCTGGGTTTTGTGAAAAAGCAGTGGTTATGTGTCCTGCTTCAAAAAACTAAATTGTCTGATATTCATAGTACTATCAGCAAAGCCCATGGATAGGATGCAATGAGTCCTAGCAAAGGGTAGGGGAGCAGGCATCTCCCTCCTCAATTCATTCTATTGAGGGCAGAGGCATACTGGCAGAAAATGGCGACCAGGGCAAGACCTCAATTTTTGGAAGGGCACCTGGAGTGCAGCGCCCCAAACCAGCTCCCAGCTGGGTTTTGTGCCACCAGAGTTCACCTATGGCTCCCCCGGTGGCACAGCTGTTCTTGCTGGCTGAATGAGCTGGGCCCTGAGTCCACACTCTGTAGCCGAGTGGTTCACCTTCCCTGGGAAAAGGCAAGTGGAAGAGGTGGGAAGAGGTGCGTGCAGAGACCTCCAGTCCAGTCTTGGGAGCAGGGAAAGCTCGCAGGAGGCTGGTGGGGGCTCAAGTGCCACTCCCTGCCCAGGCCGGACTCCTGGGCCCCCAGCAGCGTGTAGAGAGCCAGGCTGCCATAAGTGGGGCCAGGCATGGGGGTGATTTTGTGACCCCATGTGATCAAATGAGTGGTGCCTGGGGACATGAGACCCCACATATCCCTCTGGCAGATCTGCCACTGACTGAGGGTGTAGTGGTCTCTCACACCCTGCTGCCAGAGCAAGACTTGTGACCTATCTGACCCTGGGTCTGTGGCTGGGTAGTGAGAGAGTTTGGAAATGTTAGGCTTGGGGTAGGTTGGAAGGTGAGGATTTGGAGAGTTGGAAGGTGTGGCTTGGTGTGGGGTGTGGAAGAAGGGGCTTAGATATTCTGCTTTTTGCTGCCACCAAAAATATAAATTTGTTTTTATAGCCCACTCAAACTGATTTTTTTAAACACGGTCACCACCCTGACTGGGGAACTCAGACACACAGACAGAAAAATAAATAAACTGGAACGGTGTTTAAAGAACAAAAACTTAAAACTTTATTTGCTGGCTTTACACTCTCTTCAAAAATAAAAACTCAGTCCGCTGTTCCTCCTCACAAAAATAAAAACACTCAGTCTACGCCCAGTGGGATTCAGGCATAACAGCCTCCCTCTCCCACACTCCCAAAATCTGGCTTCTCTGCCACAGGAACTGGGCCTCCCAAGACTGTTGTTCACTTTGAGGACCGACTTTTGGACTGTTAGAGGTTTCCCTCACACACACAAAATAAAACACCTGAGGGCGGACACACTCCTCCAAACTCAGGGTATTTAGTTGTTCTGAATAGCCTCCAGCTATTCCTAAACCACAGCAGTGAGAGATCTCTGCAGATTCTCTTCACTCTGCCTCAAAAGTACCTGAGGGCACACCAGCTCCTACAGAGCCACAAAGTCCGAAGACTAAAAAGAAAGAACCCTTCAGCACTAGCGCTGACAGAATTTATACTATGTGCGTTTTTTCTCTGGCTAATCAGGGCTGGCCAGGGCTTAAGTCCTTCAGGGGCGGGTCCACCCTGTAATCTGAATGCAGGCTAAATGCATTCATCACATGGGGGAGGGTGGGAAGGTAAGGCATGAGTGGAATGGGGAGTCTTAGGTTGGTGGGTGAGTGGGTGAGTGGAATGGGGAGTCTTGGGTTGGGGGAGGGTTAAAAGGTGTGGTTTGGGGTGTGAGGAAGGTTGTAAGGTGTGGCTTGTGGTAGGGGAAGAGTTTGAAGGTGAATATTGGGATGTGGAAGGGTGGAATGGTGAGGTTTGGGGTGGGGTAAAGGAGGAATAGGGATGGTTGGAGAAGCAGGAGTTGTCATGGCTCATGGAGCAGCAGTTGCTCAGGTGCTGCTGCTCTGGTGGCTGGTGCTGTTGAAGTGGGAGGAGATAGGATGGCTTTTGTGGGCCCTGGGAACAGCAGGCAGTGATGTACTGGTGATCTGAGGGCCAGGCCATTGGGGTGGGGGGCATGCGAGAGGCCTTCTGCTTGGCAGTGAGGTGCTGCTGCTCTGTGACCTGGCGGTGCCCTGTTGGAGTAAGGAGAGGTGGAAGATCTTTTGCTAAGCTGGGGATCAGCAGATTATCTGCTTTTGCGGGCTCATGGATCAACTGGTTCATGAGCTGGCCTGGCGGTGGGAGTAGCCTGGGCTGGGGGAGGCACAGAACTGCAGCACCTAAGTGTTGCTGCTCCAGAGAGGGGATTGAATGTCTTGACTCCAAGCAAAAAAGGCAGGCTATAAATAATGCAATAAATAAATTTAGCAACCCTGAGTCCTGCGGGGATAGGGAGGGGAACATACTGTTTTCCTTCTGTTTAGGTGGATAAACTCAAACCACGTGTGACCTAACATGATAACAGCACTTCATGACTTTAGGCTTAGAAAAGCAAGCATGAACACATTTTTTGGAGATTTGATGTAGATATTTGACATTGGATGTCAATCTATGATTCACTGCCACTTATATCCAATTTACTCCCATGATTCTGTACTGATTCTTTTTCTTATCTACTCACAGACATAGGAAGCATGCTTTTCTTGTTCCTTTCATATAGAAGTCTGTCCATTAATGGAAATTCAAAAAACACTATAAAATGAACTTAATTTCTCACTTTTAGTTGCACAGCATTACTGTGCTAAAAGGTCTGTAATCTTTCATGAAGCATTTTTACGCTGAAGTTGAAAATAATTCAGTTACAAACTTATAGTTTGTATAATGTTTCATCCTCATGCAGAGAGATGCTGAGCTGTTTCTGGGTATTAAAGAAGAAATGCAGGGCAATGCATCAACAATAGTGATAGAAGGAAAAGAGTCACTTAAGTATCTTGAGCTGTATCATGCATGACCTTGACTAAGAGAGAGAAAGAGAGGATAGTTTTTTTCGTGTCAGTACCTTGCCCTGTTTCACATTTGAGTTTCACTCCATGATTACTTCCAGTCTAACTGGCTTTGACCTAATACTTTAGTTATCATCAGACAACATTTAGACTTTGTGCTTTAGATGAGGCAACCTGATCTTATATTTTCCTTGAGCAGTATACAGCAGCTGTGACATCCAACTGAGGCAAGCAGGTCAGCTCCTTATTTATTTAAGGCATTTTAATTCTGCCTTTCTCCTCATTCCCCACAAGGATGCTGTGACATAAATTAGGCTGAGACAGAGCATTGGGCTCAGGGTCGCATACTTGGTTTCATGATAGGTAAGAATTTGAATCCATGTCCCCTTTGTCCTAGTCAAATGCTCTACCCACCATACTCCTTGCTTCTCATGGTTGAATGCTGCAGCTCCTGTCTGTGAAAGATTAGACACAGAAGTTAGATGCCTTTAACTTAGGGTAGAGCAGAAGTGAAATGCACTTAAGAAAAATACCACATGCAACTTTTTACAAATTTATTTTTTTGCTGTTGCATTCAGGATATTTTAATCACATGATTTCTCTTTGTATTAGAGCAATTTTCCAGCTCCTTGGTTAAGTCAGTGAAAAAAATTCAGAGTTAAAGTATATAGACTGGCAAGAAGTTGCACAGCCAATCCTTACCTTCTCTAGCTAGCAGAGCTGCACTAACACACTGTGACATTGGATAGAAAAGGTGAACAGTTCCATAACACACTGTTAAATTTATACAGTGGTTTTAAAAATCATGGTCCTTAATCCTTGCCCATATAAGCATGTTAACGTTAGCTCATGTTTGAACTTGGAAATTTGTGAGGGGTGTGACACGCATATACCCTACAACTTGTAAGCAGTATTGCTGAATTTTACTACAAACAGCTCCTTTTTGTAAGCTTAATTCAAGGTATAACAAACTTTACAGAACCCTATTATGCAAGTTTAGGATTCAGTCCACAAATCTGCTTTATGTGTGTAGATTGCCTTTAGGGTCAGACGTAAATGTAATTCTTCACCATTCCTGGATTTTCACAAACTTTTGGATCAACAGCCTGGATTTTCGTAGTCTTTTGTGCAGTTCAATTGAACTGTGGAACTGCATTTTCCAAACATGTTCAGCAGACCAGTGAACTTGGTACTGTATAACTCTACTTTAGGTTGCAGTGTTAACTTGGAGCCACTACTGTAATAAAAAGAAGTTTCTCTTATGAACCTACCCAACCACTGTGATTATCTTCTGAGGCCTTGCATTTGGTGTTCCTGCCTTCTGAGATTAGCCAGGTATCAACCTGGAGGATGACTTTCTTAGTGGCACCAAAACTCTTTTAACTTCCTCCCCAGAGAGACTCGTAATCTGTTGCCATATTTTGTCAACAGGTGAAAACTTTTTAAATTTTTTTTGATGTGCTTTCAGTGACTCCTCCTTCTACCCAATGTTTTAATAATTGTTTTTATATACTTATGTGCATTTTAGCTGTGGTTTTAATTGCTTTCATGCCATGTTTTGTTGGGTTTAGAGGTTTTTTAATATGGGATTTTATTGCATATGTTATTAATTTGTTAGCCGCTTTGGTAGACTTCATGAGGTTGGAAAGTTGGGTCATAAATTTTGCAAAAGAAATAACAAAATCTATTAGAAGGAGTGGCTGTTTATTTTGGATGGAATTTCTTCCCCCACTCCCAAATCCAATTTCAATGCTGAAAGATTGCAAAAGTTCTGCACAATGCTAGTTCTAATATATCTACCTTATCTCTTTTTTCCAAATTATACATAGTAGTTAGACAGGTATGTACTTAACTGTTTCTTTATTTTTTGATAGCAATCCGGGTGGTTTTCTATATCATTTAAATGTACGTTTCTTTTTACAAAGAGTGAATGCTGTTCCCTCCCTTCCTCCAACTAGTTATACTGAGGACCTTGACTCTTCTTGCTATATGTGGGAAAGATTTGTTCCACAGTATATGAATTTTGATCACCCCATTCTTCCCCATAACAGAATGAAAGCAGAACAATGCTAACTAAATGTCAGTGTTTTGTTCCATGTCTCCTAGGCCATCTATGAATCATTAATGTTTTGAAAGCTTGTAACTTTACATTTTTAATGTGCATCACATCTGTACATCTTGGAGTTATCCATCTATATGAACAACAGCTGAAATACCTCATCCTGTCCCACTGCCAACAGCTTTCATGTGTATCCTGCTAGTTAATGCAGAAGGAACCAATTATTTTTAATGGGAAAATATCTTGAAATATTTTCTAAAATATTTAAGATTTGTGGGGCAAATCACATTTTCTTAATCCTAATACAGCTGTTTCAGAACCAAGCATAGCAACCCATTGTATGACAAATGCTTCAGATTTTCTCCTGGGATTTTTATTAACTGGGATTTTCCCCCCAAAGACAGCTGAAACCCTGCTGAATATTACTGTTCCCTTTATAATAAACTCATATTCTTATCTGCAGTGTTGCTGACTTGCATCATACCCCTAGCCTGGAAGCAAGTAAACAGCTTTATCCTGCAAGAGTCTAGAGCAAGAATGTGAACCTTGCTAACAAATGGGCTGAAATTTCTGAGCTGGTAAACTGAATAGTAATGTGAGTTCCATACAGTTCAATGTGAAAAAGTAGCTTAGAATACGAAATTTATGTACAAGGATATCTCTGTACCAGAGTGTTATCAGTTTGCTAAATGAAATCAGCCTGATCAGTGTTCCCAGCCACCACAGAAATATATAATAAGTCAAAGGGTCCCTGGTCATTTTCATATTTATTCTCCATTTAGTAGAAAGTTTGCACTTCCTGCTTGTAAATGTCAAGCTAAAAAGGATAGTTATTTATAAAATAACTATGCATTTTGATTTCTTATGTGTAAAAGCTTGAACTCTTGATAAATACATGAAGATATTTGAACGTGCATCTGCTAGTAAAAAGCCTGTCAAAATTGAGAAGTGAGTGAAAGAAAGGAATGGCCAGTTCCAATCTTTCCATGAACAGTACCTCATTATTGAAAACACTGCCTCGAACAGAGAAAGTCCACAAGATGCACCTACACGATGTACATGAACCTGTATGCAGTTTGAATCCCAAAATGTAAATTGTGGACTCTTCAGTTTAAGAGCATCATGGTGGAAAAAGTTATTTGCTTTAAAGGAAGTATGGTCAAGAGAAGCTGAGTAGATTTTTAAAAAATTACATGTGCAATATGTACAAGACCAGTTCCGCTTATGAAATTGTACATACTTTTAAAATATTCCTATATCTCTACATATAGAAGTCTTAAACTAAATGCCCATTTCCACATATAGCCTCTATATGTTAAATAAATAATATAATAAATAATATAATAACTCCAGATAACAATATACAACAGAGTTATTATAAGAACAGATGGCAACATAATGTACTGGATCCCTTCCAGTCTGGCTTCCATGCTGGCCATGGGACTGAGACGGTGTTGGTAGCCGTCGTGGATGAACTCCGGCTCCACCTAGACAGAGGCAGTTTGGCGCTGCTGGTGTTGTTAGATCTCACTGCGGCATTCGATATGGTAGATCATGACCTTTTGGTCCGCTGCCTCACTGATATTGGAGTTTGAGGTCAGCCTTGTGTTGGCTGTCCTCATTTCTCCAGGACCGGGTACAGCAGGTGCCATTGGGAGAGAGAACTCCAGGCGTCACACCATAGTTTGTAGGGTGCCACAGTGGGCAGTTCTCTCTCCCGATGCTTTTTAACATGCATCCCCTGGCAGGGTTGGTCCTGAGTTTTGGGCTGCAGTGTCACCAACATGCAGATGACACCCAGCTTGTGTTCACAATGGAAGGCCACCCGTCTTCGTCCCCTGGAGCTCATCCCCTGGAGCTGAATCCAGCAAAGATGAAGGTTCTGTGGTTGGGTCACGGATGGAGGCCAGTGGACTTTTGCCTGCCTACATTGGATGGCGAGGCTTTACATGTAGCCTCGACTTTCCGCAGCCTAGGTGTGATTCTTGACTCGATGTTATCGTTGGAGGCTCAGATCATCTGGACAGCCTAGGCTGCTTTTCATCATTTATGGCAGGTATGGCAATTGGCCCCATACGTCTTCTGCTTTGACCTGGCCACAGTGATCCATGCAATGGTCACGTCTAGGCTGGATAATTGTAACTCACTTTATGTTGGCCTGCCTATGGCTGTGATCTGGAAGCTTGAGCTTGTACAACAAGAGGCAGCCAGGCTCCTTATTGGAGTGTCCAGCCAGGATTGGATTAGTCCGGTCCTGTATCATCTTCACTGGCTGCCAATCGAGTTCTGGATCATGTTCAAAGTGTTGGTTTTGACCTTCAAGGCCATGAGGGTCTTAGCCCTGCATTTCTGAGGGACCATGTCTCCCCATATTGCCCTACCAGTTCCCTCTGCTCCTCGGAGGAGTACCTGTTAGAGGTCCCTGGCTCCGAGGGCCAGAGCTTTTATGGCCCTGGCCCCCATTTGGTGGAACAGGCTTCCTACGGAATAGGGTCCTGCAAAATCTGCAAGATTTCCGCAGGGCCTGCAAAACAGCCCTGTTCATCCAAGCTTTTCCACCTGGTCATCCAAGATGATGCTGTGTTCCATCTATTGCCTTGGCCTGTCATGGGTGCAGTGGGTGGGGGTGGGTTGTTGCCATATTTTATCACTGTTTTAATTTGTTGCTGAGTCACTGAATTGTTTATTCGATGTTGTGATTTTAGTTATAAGTTAGTTGTAAGTCGCCCTGATCCCTTCAGGGGAGGGAGGGCTATAAATGTGAAATAATAATACAATAATAATAATAATAATAATAATAATAATTCCTTCCAATTCATCCTGTCCTCCCCTGTCATGCCCCTAGAGAAACCCTCACTATTTTCTTTGTTTAGGTCTCAAGTTATACTCTTAGGTAGAATGGGCTTAGTTGTTTTTGGACAGTATTCTGTGTGAGGGAACTTTAGTTAGACCCTGTCCCTTTAAGAAGCCCTCTAGAGGTAAGAGCTTTACAGTATTTTTATTAGATAGCAGTACCTTTGTTTCAGATTATTTTAGTTTTCTGGTGTCTGTGAAAGACTGGAGACAGCAATATCCCAGACATATAAGGTATTAGAGATCCATAGTATTTTGACTAATCAAGTTTCAACAGAACTGTAGGAAAGCCAGAGCCCAGGTAGAGGACACTGGGAAAGTTCAGAAGAAGCTCAAGCAGTGCAGACTTTCTTCAAAGCAGTTAAGGAAGAATTAGTGCCTGCAAGCTGTTCAAATAATCTCCAATTGTTTCCTGCATCACAAGTATTCTTTATTAGTTAAACTTCATGGGAGAAGTCAGAATCCTAAACTATCAATACTATTAAATATGTTTTTGAACTGTTGCTCATTTGTCTATTTGTCTTACATTCTGTTCTGTCTGAGTTCAAGGCACCTGATATTAGTTCGCTTGGGGAATCATGGGTCATCAGAATGGCTGTAGCATGCATAGCTACGCATGTGTGGAAAGTGATTTAAAAAATAGATGTGCCTCTGTGCGAAGGTGCTATAGCAGTCCAGATTGTTTCCATGGGATCCGATCGCTACCTGCACAGGTGCATGTGAATGCAAAAACAGGAAAATGGGTTCCTTTATCCCAACTGCAACCTACTATACATTTGCTGTGTGAAAGGGGCTTTAGTATGCTCTATTCACTAAGCAGATACCGCTAGAATGTAATACAGTGATAAAAGCCACTACTGCACAAAATAATTATATTTACTTGCAGTAAAGCTCATTTTAAAATGAAATAAAATAGATTCTAGATGCGGGGGAGGGGCAGGCAGGATCGGACTGTTTTCCAATCCCTGCACATCTTTGGAAATAGGGAAGGGACCCCAACCCTTCATGCGGGACAGGGCTCAGCTAGCTCAGGCCCGCATGGAGGATCAGGCTGTTTCCCCCCCTCCTCCTTGTTTCCCAAGTCCTATGAAAATAGGGAAGGGGGGGGGTCCTATCCTCCATGCTGGATTCAGTGTGCTGAGGATCAGGCCTGCTTCTTCCCCCACCTTGCTTCCTGAGTCCTCCAGGTCTTGGGAAGGGATATGGGTGGCTGTTAGAATGTGAGGGATGCACTTCACACCCATTGACTGGGGGTTTGTCTTCAGACATTCCAAACCCTTAGCGTATTATTTATGTAGATGAATTACATTTCAAGAGTGCATTCCAAGGCAGGTTTAGAATCCTATTGAGGTCTATACTCTTTCTCACCATAAGTTGACAGGAGATTTGTGAATTAATCTGCCATTTCCTGGACCTTCTAGAATGCTCTGCTTGGATCCTAGTGCCTTCGGGACAGAACTAGGTAAGCACTAGGACTCATGCAGAGCATTCTGGAACTAAGGAGGTCCAGGAAATGGCGGATTAATTCACCAATTTCCTGTCATCTTTCAGTGAGAAAGTGTGTATTCAAAATAGGACTTATTTTCAAGAAAGTGTTCTTAGGACTGCACTATAAGTGGATAAAAAACAGATACAAGTGCATTTTCTGAAAGAAAATAGGCGAAAAAAATTATCTGAAGAATTATCTGAAGGAAGAGCCTTCAGATAATTCTTTTCCTTCCCTTATGTTAAGTTTTGTGTGAAGAACTTGCGTGGCTAGCATGAGCAATACATCTTCCCCACACTGTTCATAATGAATGGCTAATTAATTTCATATCTTTCAGATGATCAATTCTCCTGCAAATCTATTTGCAGTTAATTTGTTCAGCTGAGAAATATTTGTATTTGACAGTCAATTGTGTATGACAAATGAATGCAGTCCTAATATTCCTGAGCTGACTGGAAGACCCTTGAATTCATTTGAAACCATTAACAACAGTTATTCCATGACTCACACAAGGTCTCTGAGAGTATGTTTCTGCCCTAATGCTCTTTTCTGTATCTAGCCTAAAATATACTAACAATTTTTTTTCTTAAATGATGAGCTGGCTTTCTCCCAAACTTATCTTTCAAAATAATCTAAGTGATGGAGATATAGAAGAATCTGAAGGGAAGTTGCTCTAGTCTAGCTATATCAATTGCAGTGGAAAAATATGGCCAAGCCCAATACTTTAAGGTATACCGGGTTTGTCCCTGTTTTGCTGTGACCCATTTTCAAATTATTTTAAATCACAATATACAAAGCTCTGATATTTCATTCTACTATGGCTGTTGAAAACATGTAAAAAAGTTAGTATCTTAGAGTTCCTTTAAATGTTATTTAATAGTTATGTTGTAATTTTGCTTTCCTCCAAGGAACTTGGTGGCATACATAATGTCCCCCTCTATTTTGTCCTTATGAAGTTATGTTCATTATGTCCCCCTCTGTTTTGTCCTATGAAGTTATGTTATGCTGAAGGAGATGACTGAACAGGATCATGAGCTTCATGATAGAGTGGGGTGCCCCTGGGGCTAGTTCAACCATCTAATGACTACAGCACACTAAACGTAATGCTTTGCCTTTAGCTTTGTTTCATGTCATTTTAGCTAATATTCACAACTAATCAGTTTTAACTATGATAAGACATAATAGGTCAACTGAAATGCCAAAACTGAAGAATGCAAAATGAAATAGTTAATTAGCATAGTAGCTGTTACTAAACTGCAGTTATTAGATATCAAAAGCTAAGGAACAGAAAAATTTTGGAAGAGAAATATGTTTCTCCTGTAATAAGCTGATTCCAGCATCATTAGGTGCTAAAAGGAACAAATAATTCCAGATAGATGGCTTTATTGGTCTGCAAAAGTAAAATAAAACAGAATAATTCATCATCATGAAACGGGATAGCATACTTCATTTTTCCTAATCCATAATACTATCTTGAGTAGGTCTACTCAGAATCCTGCTCAAATTTATTTAATGGGACATCCTACCAGGAAAGTGCAGCTGTTTTGTAATTATAAAAAATTCCCTTAAAAATTCCAATTGATAACTCATGATAATAAATAAGCCATTCAATTTAAAAATTGGCAAACTTCTCTGTGTATTGTACTGACTACTGTCATTTTTTTAGCTCTTTGCTATCAGGCTGTAGTTGATTAAAAAAATAAATGCAAATACTTTGCTCTGCTTTTGCTGAATAATGGTGAGAATAAATTCAAATTTTCCTTCAACACACTAAATCTAATGCTTTGGGTTCAAATTTGTTCAATGCCATTTTAGCTACTATTCGCTACTAATTATTAGTTTTAACTATATGTTAACATACAACATTAGATGAATGCAAAATTGGGCATTCTTGCTTTCAGTAGGAACACTTTCTTTTGCTATATATTTTTTCTTGCTGACTTTTCTCCAGTCTTAGCTTTTAACATTGTCATCCCAAACAGAATTACATGCTTCTACACCCATTGATTTTAGTGCTCTTTGAAGGGTGTAATTCTATTTACGGTTGTACTGTGTTTATTGTCTCCTTCCAAGTAAATAGTCTGACTAGTTTATTTTATATGCTTAAGCAAAATGATGGTATGTACTTCCTGTAGGCATATCTATTGGGATACATCACTGTGTGCAATGCATAGAGTTTGGGTTGTCCCAGAAAAGATGGCCCCTTGTGTAACATTTATTTCATTCTAAGGGCAGCTTTAAACAATGCCCTGAAAGAATGCATCCTTTTTTGTTTCCTGCAACCAAAAAAATGGAAACACAGGCAACTTCATTAAAGCAACACCCAAAATTTTAGCACACAAACACAGAAGAAAAAAAATCATTTTTATTCCTTAAGAAACTTTTCAGGGTGGACTCAAAACCATAATAACTAGTTGTTTATAAAGATGCCTGTTTGCCCTTTTGCATTCTAGTTGACAACATGTCAGTGTTTCGACTGCACTTTCCCTGGCATTATTACATTATAATTTTGAGATGTAAATTCAATCCAGGCTAAAAATGTAACATGTCTTGGTCCGAGCATGATCATTCCTTTTACATGGGTTCAAAAATAGCTTTCATAAATTAAGGTGTAAAGTTGATAGTTGGCGCTTCAGGTTTTACTCATGTAGAACATGTTTCATCATGTCCATATCTGTTTCAATTAATTTTTGCTCATTCATATCTTAAAAACACAATTGTAACATGTTAACAGAAACTATTTTTAAATAAGGCTGCTAAGCCACATTCCACAATATAACATTTGCCTTAAAGAAACACTATTTCCCCCCCAAATCTGAACATTTTAAATATTATTTGTCTTTTTGGTGGCCCATGGCATCCATAAAGCTCTCTTCCAACACCACATTTGAAATGAATCAGTTTTCAAATTTAAAATCACAATGCTGGACTACTAGTAAACTTAATCAAACTTACACATCTCTGACTAGCAATAGGGAATACTATAATTTGAATGATCTTGTTCTTGGTTTTCGGTGACACTCCGGCTCATTCCTCACATACAGAATAATGCACTTTCAAACTGCTTTCAGTGCTCTTTGAAGCTGTGCAGAATGGCAAAATCCACTTGCAAACAGTTGTGAAAGTGGTTTGAAAACGCATTATTTTGTGTGTGCGGAAGGGGCCTCCCTTGCATGTAAATATATTTTCTAGTTCATGGTTGCCCTTCCTAGTCTTATTCTCCTTCTGATTTCTTGGTTGCAGTCTTCCTTTTGGTTGATGAAACAGTCAAGGAATAAAAATTGATAACCATTTCAGTTTCTTCACTGTCAATGGTAAAGTTGTGTAATTCCCCAGTAGCCATTACTTTTCTCTTCTTGAAGTTCAGATGTAATCTGCTTTGGCAATTTTATCTTTAATATTTATCAGTAGTCATTCCAAGTATTCACTACTTTCTTCCCATAATGTAGTGTCCTCTGATTATCTCAAATTGTTAATATTTTTTTTCTTATTTTGTCCTGATCAAGTAATATAGTTCCATGTTGATCTTCCAGTGTCCCTAGCCATGGTTTGAATTTCCCTTTGATTTCTTAAATCCTGTGGAACAGATTTCTTGTTCTTTCTTCAAATACATACAGCTAAATAAATAATTTCTGTGAGTGCTGTTTGCACTGTCAGTCATAATATTGGGAATGTGAATATTTATAGAATACTAAATTAGTGTTCAGAAATCTTCACATGAATGATCATTTTGTAATCTTTACTCCATGAGGAAAGTGACTATTTTTATAACTGCCCCCAGTACTCTAACTGTACTTTACTGCACAGTACAAATAAAACATCTTAAGGATGGGGAAAGATATCTTGGGAACTGCCGCTCTCTCCTCAGACAATTTTTTTGGTCCTGTATGGACAAAAAATGAAGAGACAGGTATTTTGGTTGTGCTAAAAGGCCACTGATAGAAAAAAATATCCATCAGTTTGTTGGAAAAATTTAGGAAAAATTCAGCAAAAAAAATTCAGCAAAAAAAAAATGAGCAATTTTTTTTTTACTGAAATAATGGAAATGACGTGAACAATTAAATGCTCTAGACTAGGCTTGGTCAATACCCTGGAAATTTGGTAAAATTTGGATTTATTCAGGCATAACATTATTTGTATGCCTGAATAAGACAAATGACATATTCGAACATAGCACGAATATTTGGATATACCAAAAAAAATTGGGTCCGTCTGATTTTTTTGGTATTTTTTTGGTGTTTTTTGCATTTGTGCCTGCAGGGGGCACATTTTTAAAGCTAGTGGCACCAACATTTCTAATTTTGCTAAAGTTTAGATGGCTGGGAACTCATTCTGTTGGCATAAACTGGCTGCCCACAACATTTGCCCCTCCCAAGCAAACTTTAGAAAAATTGGCTGGCTCTTTTCAAGAGACTCACACCAGCAGTCCTGTAGAAAATTAGACACCCCTACTCAGAACAACCCCCCCTCCGAGCCCCTCCCAATTCTCCAGTACAGAGCCAGTTGGGCATAACAACAAGCCCCACTGAAGACTACAGTGGGAAAAGTTAATTAATTTTTTGCACCATAGAGCTTGCTGAAGAGCCTAACAAATTCTGTGCTTTGCAGTGGCTCCATTGTAGCCATTGGGGAATTTCTGTGCAGACTGCACATTTTTGAAGATAGAAGTACCAGACTTTCAAAGTGTCTCCAGAAGGCCCTCCTGGTAATAGCATCCAATCTTTGCTTCTGGGGGTGGTGGGGGTGGGTGGGTTGAGAGAGTTCTGAGAGAGTTCTGAGTCAGCAGTCTTCATGTGTAGGAGCGGGGAAACAAAATCAGCCTTTTGGGGGCCCATAAAATTGAACCCCCAGAAGCAAAATTCATCAAGCCTGCCTACTATTACTAGGAGAGCCTCCTGGAGCCACCTTGAAATTCTGGTGCCTCTATGATAAAAAATGTACAGCCTGCTTACACACACAGAAATTCCCCATTGGCTACAATGGAGCCAAGGAACTGCAAAGCAGAGAATCTAGGCAAATTTCTTGGGGTGTCTGTCAGGGATGCATTTTTAAAGCTACTTTTTAAGACATTCCACAGCCATCTTTTTTGTGCTTGTTGGACCTGTGACTAGCTCAAGGTCACCCAGCTGCTTCATGTAGAAGAGTATGGAATCAAACCCAGTTTTCCAGGTTAGAATACAATACTCTTGACCACTATGCCACTGCACAAACCACCACTTATTATTTGCCCTGTATTTTTTCCTCACCGATTCCCTCCCCTCTGCACTTTTGTTCATCACTTCCATATTTTCCAGTCCCCTTGACCAACTAATAAATTGTCTTAAAAAACACATGAGAAGGATTTTCTCTGTCCATATGTATCAGGATGCTGCTAACCTACCTGGAGAATACTTTACACTCAAGAGTCGCTTATCAGTTCTCCTACGAGAAAATTTTCACAGACAAATCAGCATAAAGTGGATCAATCTCATTCAAGCAGCACAATCCAATGATCCCAGAGGCTTTTGGTGCCTATTTACCAATAGAATGCGTACATCAGTTAAGAACATAAGAACATAAGAACAAGCCAGCTGGATCAGACCAAAGTCCATCTAGTCCAGCTCTCTGCTACTCGCAGTGGCCCACCAGGTGCCTTTGGGAGCTCACATGTAGGATGTGAACGCAATGGCCTTCTGCGGCTGTTGCTCCCGATCACCTGGTCTGTTAAGGCATTTGCAATCTCAGATCAAAGAGGATCAAGATTGGTAGCCATAAATCGACTTCTCCTCCATAAATCTGTCCAAGCCCCTTTTAAAGCTATCCAGGTTAGTGGCCATCACCACCTCCTGTGGCAGCATATTCCAAACACCAATCACACGTTGCGTGAAGAAGTGTTTCCTTTTATTAGTCCTAATTCTTCTCCCCAGCATTTTCAATGAATGCCCCCTGGTTCTACTATTGTGAGAAAGAGAGAAAAATTTCTCTCTGTCAACATTTTCTACCCCATGCATAATTTTGTAGACTTCAATCATATCCCCCCTCAGCCGCCTCCTCTCCAAACTAAAGAGTCCCAAACGCTGCAGCCTCTCCTCATAGGGAAGGTGCTCCAGTCCCTCAATCATCCTTGTTGCCCTTCTCTGCACTTTTTCTATCTCCTCAATATCCTTTTTGAGATGCAGCGACCAGAACTGGACACAGTACTCCAAGTGCGGTCGCACCACTGCTTTATATAAGGGCATGACAATCTGTGCCGTTTTATTATCAATTCCTTTTCTAATGATCCCCAGCATAGAGTTTGCCTTTTTCACAGCTGCCATGCATTGAGTTGACATTCCAATGGAACTATCAACTAAGACGCCTAAATCCCTTTCCTGGTGTGTGACTGACAGCACTGACCCCTGTAGCGTGTATGTGAAGTTTGGATTTTTTGCCCCTATGTGCATCATTTTACATTTTGCTACATTGAACTGCATTTGCCATTTCTGAGCCCACTCACCTAATTTATCAAGGTCCGCTTGGAGCTCTTCACAATCCTTTGTGGTTGTCACCACCCTACATAATTTGGTATCATCTGCAAACTTGGCCACCACGCTACCCACCCCTACTTCCAGGTAATTTATGAATAGGTTAAAGAGCACTGGTCCCAAAACGGATCCTTGGGGGACACCACTCCCGACATCTCTCCATTGTGAGAACTTCCCATTTACACCCACTCTTTGTTTCCTGTTTTTCAACCAGTTTTTAATCCATAGGAGGACTTCCCCTCTTATTCCTTCATTGCTGAGTTTTCTCAACAGTCTCTGGTGAGGAACTTTGTCAAAAGCCTTTTGGAAATCCAAGTAGACAATGTCCACCGGTTCACCCCTGTCCACATGCCTGTTTACACACTCAAAGAACTCTAGTAAGTTTGTAAGACAGGATTTGCCTCTGCAAAAGCCATGCTGACTCTTTCTCAGCAGGTCTTGCTTTTCTACATGTTTTATAATTTTATCTTTAATGATAGATTCTACTAATTTACCAGGAACAGATGTCAAACTGACTGATTGGTGTGACATTGGCCATCTTCCAGTCTTCAGGGATGGAGCCTGATTTCAGGGATAAGTTGCATATTAAAGTGAGAAGATCAGCAATTTCATGCTTGAGGTCTTTAAGAACTCTTGGGTGAATGCAATCTGGGCCAGGGGATTTGGTAACATTTAGTTTATCAATGGCTGCCAGAACTTCTTCCTTGTCTACCACTATCTTCGCTAGTTCCTCGGATTCACCTCCTAAGAAGCTTGGTTCAGGTGCAGGAATGTTCCTCACCTCCTCTTGGGTGAAGACAGATGCAAAGAATTCATTCAGCTTCTCTGCAATCTCCCTGCCATCTTTTAGCACACCCTTTGTTCCTTTGTCATCTAATGGGCCTACCGCTTCCCTTGCTGGCTTCCTGCTTTTGATGTACTTGAAGAACTGTTTGTTGCTGGTCTTGATGTTCGCAGCCATGCGTTCCTCATAATCCTTTTTTTGCCTCCCTTACAGCTAACTTGCTTCTCTTTTGCCACCATTTGTGTTCCCTCTCATATTCTTCATCAGCCAAACTGGACTTCCATTTTCTAAAAGACATTTTCTTTTTTCTGATAATTTCCTCAACCTCTCTTGTTAACCATGGTGGCTTTCTTTTGGACTGGGTGCTGCCTTTTCTAACCTGTGGAACACATTCCTGCTGAGCTTTTATTACTGTGTTTTTAAATAACCTCCAAGCAGCCTGGACATTTTTGACTCTCTTGATTTTCCCTTTCAGCTTCCTGTGCACTATCCCCCTCATCTTTGAGAAATTTCCCTTTCTGAAGGCGAATGTAACTACATTAGTAGTTGCCACTTGTTCGCATGCTGAGATACTGAATCTGACAGCATTGTGGTCGCTGTTCCCTATCGGCTCAACAACATTGACTTCCTGCACCAGGTCCTGGGTCCCACATAGAATTAGATCTAGGATCACCTCTCCCCTGGTTGGTTCCACAACCATCTGCTCTAAGCCACAGTCATTTAGCATATCCAGGAATGCTCTCTCCTTACTATGACCTGAACATGCATTTTTCCAGTTTATATGGGGATAGTTAAAATCACCCAATACCACTACATTTTTGTTTTTGTTGGCCTCTCTAATTTCTTTTTTCATCTCAGAATCCTCTTGTGCACTTTGGTCAGGGGGACGATAATATATTCCTAATATTAAACTGTCCTTCACACCTGGTACTGATATCCACAGTGATTCTGTAGGGGAACCAGCTCCCCTTGCATTGTCTATTTTCCATCGTGATACTATGCTCTCCTTTTGATGTAAAGGGCAACCTCCACCCCCCCAATGCGCCTCTGTCCTATCCTTCCCTATAGAGTTTCCTGTGTAGCCTGGGTATATAACAGCATCCCCCACTGGTTCTCCTCATTCCACCATGTCTCTGTAATGCCCACTATATCAAAGTCCTCCTCTGTTCAAAACTCTGCACTCTAAGCTCCCCCATTTAGGTAGGCTCGAATGCTTCTACTATTAGCATAGAGACACCTGTATACCCTGTCTCTGTCCTTAACCTGGGATTGATGTGCTTTTACTCCTCAAAGTCTTCTTTTGTAGGAGCACTATCCCTTGTCACATGCACATTGCTATGTTCCCTCGGCTTGTATGTGGTTGATTTAGAAAAACCTCTCCTCTCTGTCTGCATCCCCATGGACTCTGTATTCGAACCAAAAGTCACCTCAGCTCTCGCCTGTCGGCTTTCCCCCAGTGATCAGTTTCAAAGCTGTTCTGCCACCTTTTTACTGTTGAGCGCCAGCAGCTTCCTGGTTCCTTCTTTGGTTAAGATGAAGCTCCGCCCCGCTTTCTGTACAGGGCCTTGCCTTGGTCCCAAAAGGTTCCTGCCAGTTCCTGACAAATCTGAAACCCTGCCTGTACACCAGCCACCTTCTCCCTATCCACGCATTGAGACCCTCTTGTATCTCTGCTTGCCTAGCTCAAGGCCTCTGGGCGCTGCAGGAACAGGTAGCATTTCTGAGAATGCCACCTTGGAGGTCCTGGACTTCAACCTGTTTCCCTAGCAGCCTAAATTTAGCTTCCAGGGGAATCTCCCAGCTACATTTCCCAATGTCAAGCTTGGTGCCAATGTGGACCACAACTGCTGACTCCACCCCTAGCACTGTCTAAAAGCCTGGGCTCATTAGACCTGCAGTGACATGGTCTCAAGTAACCTTCGTGACCAGGCAGGCAAGTCACCATGCGGTCATCACGCCTCTCCACAAACCTGCTAACTCTCTATGAACATTTCTAATGATTGAATCACCCACTCACGAGGAGCTCCCCCCCCCCACCTCCCCTCGCAGAGGTATCTCTCAGTGCGCAGAGGATAGCTGATCCCCAGCTAAGGAAGGGATCCCATCTAAGGGGAGCATCTTCCCCACCTTAGACTTGGCACCCTCTCCATCCCCAAGGCCTTTCTTTCATTCTCCAAGTGACGATCTGAAGAGATGTCACTCTTGGGAGAGTGGGGACCCTGGCTGTTAGGTCCTCCTGAAAGCCTCTGCCCTGTC
This sequence comes from Sphaerodactylus townsendi, assembly GCF_021028975.2. NCBI lineage: Eukaryota > Metazoa > Chordata > Lepidosauria > Squamata > Sphaerodactylidae > Sphaerodactylus > Sphaerodactylus townsendi. The sequence goes on along the minus strand of NC_059425.1, from coordinate 120,432,087 downwards.
ACCCTCTCTGCCTCTTTCATAGCTTCTCCAGGTTCGTGCCACCTTGGCTTCAAGAGAACGCACACGTGCCTTGAGTGCCACAGGAGCTCATTGCAGCGAGGGCACACCCACGACTTCTGTCCTAGTGGCAGATAGTCATACACATGTGACACTCAGTGCAAAACACTGGAAAGCCCCCATCCCCCTGCTGGCTTTCTGTCTCCATATCTGATTTGTTTAGATATCTAAATATTAAGCTTTTAGTCACTGCCCCCCTGGAGCTATCTGCACGTACTATCTGTCAAATATGTCCTTATTAATTAAAAAAAACAAAAAAAATTAAATTAAAATTGCTGGTTCCAGAGACTGAACTAAAGCCCCACCTCTGAAGACAAAAGCCCCACCTCTCAGGACAAAGAGGAACAAGAGATGAACTCTGTTAACCCCTGTTAAGCCCCACCTTCCAGATTCAGCAGCCTTACAAGGAGAAAAAGAGATAACCTCTGTTAAAATACACTGTTTTAAAAGCTGTGGCTTTGAGAAAAGCCCTCCAAAATGAACACCAGCAGGTCACTCTGCTCTTCCTGGCCAAGTCTCTTCTGCTGCTACTCCTCTCTGCTGGTTCCAGAGACTATTGCCTATTGACTATTGTTCCTATTGCCTCCAACACTGATTCTCAAACTTGTCACATACTTTTGTCATCTGTTTGGTAATGTGACAGATGTCACCAATAGGGAGGTTTCCCCCTCTACTGGAGCTGTTCCCCATTGGCCTCCTGTCACTGAAAATGAAACAAGGTTATTAATTAACGATCTTAAACCCAATAATGCACCTGGCCCCGACGGCATCCCTGCTGAAATCTATAAATTGTTTGTTGACTGGTGGTATAGCTGCTGTATTCACTGTATTCATTAGCTGCTGTATTCACTTCAGTGAATAACTTGGGTCAGGTCCCTTCCTCCTGGACAAATGCCACTATTATCCCGCTGTTAAAAAAAAGTTAACTATAGACCAATCAGCCTTTTGGCAATCTCTGGCAAACTATGCCAAATCACTATTAAATCATCTTCTTTCTTGGATCTCGGCAGAAAAGAAAATTTGTTCGTTCACATTGAACAAATTGGTTTTACGAAAGGAAAGTCCACCTTAGGTCACTGTCTGATTTTGAATATGCTCATCTCAAAATATGTTCAAAAAAGTAAATCTAGCTTTTACGCAGTCTTTGTAGACTTAAAAGGTGCATTTGATTCTGTTGATAGGAGCCTTCTGTGGCCTAAATTGAGAAAACTCGGAATAGACCCCAGGCTCCTCATGCTAATAACGTCTCTGCATAAAAATCCTACTTGCCAAATTAGAATCAATCCATCAGGCCACTTAACCCCCAAAATTATAAACTCCTGGGGAGTGAAGCAAGGTTGTGTGCTAGCCCCAATATTGTTCAATCTCTTCTTGAATGACCTTGCCTCGATCCTGCATAGCACAAATTCCCACTGTCCTTATTTGGATAATGTTTCGGTCCCAATTCTTTTATATGTCAATGATGCAGTTCTGCTCTCTCATTCAAGGGTTTGCCTTAATAATCTACTCCTCAAATGCAACAACTACTGTGTATCCAACCGGCTCTCAATGAACCCAACAAAATCTAAGGTCCTGGTTTTCACAAATGCTTGCACCACTATGATTTGGTCTATCCAGGGCTCAGTTATCAAACAAGTCAGGGGTGTCTTCCAACATAAGCCTGGCTGGGCTAAACACAGAGATAAAGCCTTGAAGGGTAGTAAACGCATGTCTGCTGCTGTTCAGAAGTTTTTTTACCCTCAATTGTGGCAGATTCATCCCGGCGGCCTTGAAAGTATTCAACACAAAAGTGGTTCAACACCTGTTGTATGGGGTTCCTATAAAGATCCATGCATGGAAACCCAAGCTTGAACAGTTGCAATCCAGCTTCTTATATAAAATATTTTGAGTTCAACACTGTGTTCCCTACGCAGCCCTCTGCCTTGAGGCAGGACAGCACATTTTGGAGACCAGGGTATGGGCCACCACTTTCAAATTTTGGTGCCTCTGTTTCCATTCTGACCTGCACAGTCTGGTCCAATGTGTGATGTGTGAACTCCAGACTTCCAACTGGTGGCTAGTAACTGAGGCTAAGATCTCCCCACTGGGCCTTTCCTGGGACTCCTTGCTTATGCTCACTGCCAATGAGATTTATCTTCAACTTCAAAACAAATTATTTGAGCAGGAATATCATTATTTTCTCAGGGTGTTTCCCCACTCACCAGAATCCCTCCTATGCCGCACGCTGCTCTCAGTGCATGGCATCCCTGGCATGTGCCCGGGCGTCCCCATGACCCTGCGCTCTGCGCAGGGTCATCAAAAGGCGCCGTTTACAAGAGCGCCAGGGATGCCGCGCGTTGAGGGGGTGCGACAGCAGCAGGGTTGGGGTGGCTGCGTTGTCACCGCCCCTGTTGTGGGGAGTGCCGGGGGACCCCGCACTACTTGAGGAGAGTAGCGCGGGGCTTAAGGTAAGTGGGGAAAGGCCCTCAGCAAGGCACAGAGTTCCTGTTCACCCTTGCACTTCGGGATTATTCCCCAAAAGCTCTGTGTTGCCCATTATCTGAACCAATTCCTTGATTATAAACTCAGATGGGCATTTTCAAGAGCAAGATGCAATTCCTTTCCATCATCACTACTTCAAGGCCAGTTCTCAAACATCCCTCGGCATGAGAGATACTGTTCTTTCTGTCCTCCTTATTTTTACTCCCTTGATCACATCTTGCTCTTCTGCCTGAAGTACAACAGCTTTAGGCCTAACTTCTCTGGGTTGGGTTCTCAGATTTTTCCATCAATGCAAAGATTACTCTTTTGCTCAACAATCCTGAGGCTGAAAAAACTGAAACCATAGCCAAATTTTTACTATGCGTTTTGAACTAGTTATCCTTGGTTTCTGTTCTCATTACCTTTACTGTTCTTTACTGGATTAACTTTTTTATTCTGTCTCTTTGTTACATATGCCTAATAAAGTTTTCTGAATTCTGAATATGAGAATAATAAATTGCCCTTTGTCTGTTTCTCCCCCTACATCAGTTTCTCCCCCTACATGCACCTTTTAGGTCTAAACCTCCATTTGTTTAACCACAATGTCTCTCCTCCCTTGCTGGCTCCAGTACCATGTCATCTATTTTACCTCTCTTTTTCTCATTCCTACTCTTCCACTCCACTGAAAAAAATTTATTTATAATATTTGTAAGCCTTCTTTTCTTTTGAGCATCAGGTAACAACAAAATAAAACCTTTTCACCCACCAAGAGAATATAGGTTCTGTTGCCTTAGTTACCCCCTTATTTGATAGAAATGGTCTCTCCCTATCTGCAACACAGTCTGTGATTTCATCTTGTCCTCCGCTGTACTGCTTTCTCCCTTTTCAAATTTATATTGAAATTACTACTGGTGAAGAGACAAATGTTTTCTAAAAAGTCCCTTAATGAAAAAAAATTAAGTTCTAGTTTTGTGTAAAAGTTTTCTTTTAATTACTGCTTTTTATTCAGTAAGGTAGATGACATTTGCTGAATCAGTCACATGGGTTACGCCCGATAATCAACGCTTATGTAGTGACTGCTAGCATGATGTTACACCTATCAGATTTGGCAGTTTGTTAGTTATCTTTGGCAAAGGAAGTTAATGCAGAATTGAGACAATGCTTTCTAAATTAATGAGTATTTTTAAACTATCACTGAGGGCAAGCGGTGGTGGGGAGGGGAGACTTTTTGATGCTGCTCAAAATGAGTACTTTCAACTCAGTCCTGCTTAAACTTTTCTGCTTAGTCAATAAATGTAGGGTATATCTGGCCTATTGTTATTTATCATGTATTTTCACCACCATGTCTCTTTCACCACTGACCTTTTAAACTGTCATTTTCGAGTACATTTTAGATTACGTGCAATGAATTTTTCCCCTTCATAACAGAAGGTATTCCAGTCAGTTTCTTCAGCAGGCTTCATGTGGTTCTCCATCATAAACATGAGCTGTGATAATTGCTGTGATTGACTGTACAAAAACATGGAGCTCTGCAAAATTTTTACATTTTTATGAGGGTGGTAACTAATAAGGGGGCATACTTCTCTCAGACCTGATCTGAAGATCAGCAATTTTAACTAATAGCTGACCTCTGTGGCCTCCCAAAGACTATTGTGCTCAATGTCCTGCATTAATTGGCTATACTACAGGCTCAGCTGCTCTTTATTCCAATGCTGTACCTTCTCCTTTTTGTTGGGAAAGCAAGGGCTCTGATATAATCGAGTTGCACAGGATTGCCCAAGGGAATGAACCAGCATGCTGTTTTGAGACAGGCTGTGTTGTAATTCATGGAATCTCAACTTTCCAGGAAAAGAAAGGAAGAAAGGACATACAGGACATATAGCAAGAGGTGACAGGAGCCAAGGCCAGGGAACGAGGAGACTGGGAGAAGGAAATAAACTGAGGAAAACTAAGTTTGACACCCTTGAGTACAAAAACTGGATTTTTAGCTCTGTTTTTGTTTCTTTAAAGAACTTCTGAAAGAATAAGAATAATGTAAAAATAATTTAGTACAAAAGAGCAGGGATAAACTTGGTAGCCTTTCACATTGCACAGTTTTTAAAAAAAAACTGAAATGAACTTGCCACCCATTGCTACGCCGGTTCTTGCTTTACCAAAGGGATTTTATGAATATAGTTAAGAAGTCACTAAAATAAAGCAGGAAACAAACACAAACATTATCATGAAGTGTTGGATTGTGCCAAATTGCCTGGGATGATGTGCTAAATGTAGTTCTTTTGAGTGAAACATCACATTTCTGACTAGAAAGCCAGGGAACTTTCTAAGGGAGGTGGATGCCTCAAATCCGTACTGCTTATGGGCATGTACTTATTGCCTGTTCAGTAGAATGCAGGACTATCACAGATTGTGCTCTGCCCAACAGGAATGAATAGCAATGTTTGAATGCCTGTCCACTCAACTCGCATTCGGTTTACCAGTCACCAGAAGGCTGATATTTGTCTGTTCATCTCTCTGTTGGCCAATTTGTGGCTGTATACCTGATGGCGTCATCCTGTCCTTCCTGACAGTGTAGTGCAATGCAACTGGCTTTTTCACATGTGCATTCTCACATTGTCTGATTTGATTCTGTTCTCCCAGGTCTTCACTGTACAACTGTTGTGCTGGGAAGGCTATTATTTAAATAGGCAGCTAACAAACAACATCTGTCATAAATACATGCCACGTAAAAAAAACAGTGTCCATCAAGGTAGTCAAAGATTTACAGTTGTCAATTTGTTTGGATTAACAACATTTTTGCATACACATTTAAAAAATAAGGATGCAAGACTGTTTAGTGTTGTTTTGTGTTGAACAGAACAGACCCAGTGATCAGCTTCTGTCTAATTATTGCAGTCAAATCAGTAACTTCAACTATCAAACATGTTTGCCATGAACAATCAAATCCCTATGTCTTTATTTCATTATCATTTATTCAGGTATCCACATATGTCTATTTTATTTGGTGCTCTTCTTGAAATTCAAATTTACGTATATATTTGAATGACTTCATTGTCCTGTATGATGATTCTTAAACTTTACTGAAATGATGAGTGCAGTCATGCAATCGTGTCCAAAGTTTTATGTATCAGGGATGGAGAAAATATGAGGCATAAACCATTGCCCTCTGAGACCAGGTGTTGCTCCCCAGGAGCAAAGCTTTCAGATTTCTATGCATTCTGTTATTGCATTGAGAGTGTCAAAATCTGCTACATAATTTAATATAATTAAATAATAATGTCATAGAGAAAGAAGTGAAAAGGGGAAGTTCAGTTCATTTTGATGTCAAATTCAATAGAGAGTTGTATGGTATAGAATGTCATAAGCAGCCCTATTGTGTTTGTATTCTTAGTGTAACATTCCTACAAGGCTGTCCCACACTTGCTTTTTCCTCAAGGTTGTTTTCCTGGACCTTGGGCCTGTTCCGCACAGGCCAATAAACATGAGTTAAGGATGGTAAAAACCCTGTGGGGGGGGGGACTTTGCAATGATCCCACCCCTAAAGCGAGTCTGCCCCATGTTTTCCCCCAAAACCTGTTTTTTCAAGAATCACACTATCCAATAGTCTTTTGAAAAATCCCGGACTTCAGCTGCTTGTGAGCAAACAGCCAGGCAGGAGGTGATTTATTCAGCTGCTCTTTCCTTTTTTAATTTCCCAGTTTATATCTGCATAGCCATGCAGGTTTAGATAAACGTATTGTGGTATTGTGAGACGTTAGCATGGCTGTGGGGGTTCATTTTTGCATGCCTGTGTAGCTACGCATTGGTGGGAGGTAAATAAAAAGATGTGCCTCCGTGCAAAGGCATGACAGCAACCTGCATTGTTTCCTTGGGCTCCGATTACTGCCTGCACAGATGCATGCGAACGCGAAAACAGGAAAGGGAGTTACTTTATCCCGACTGCAACCCTCTATCTACTTGCTGTGTGGAAAGGGACTTGTTTTGGTAGATGTACGCCCAAGCAGAAAGCTGGAACTACTTTCTTCAAGGTACACCTCAGAATGCTTGTGGATCATTGACTGGAAGGCCAGATTTACCTAACCACCTGCTCCCACTGAACAAATGCCAGAACCAGAATGCCAGTCTGGTTACGTACATGAAATTGCAGTTTAACATACAATTCAAAACCCTCCTGGTGACTCCTTGATGATTCTTGCTTCTGTACAATCTTATGAATTGTGAAACAGGACAGCAGAAGTTAGAGATCAGTAGACATCTTCAGGAAAGTGGATTCTTCACCACAGCCATAACAGCATGCTCTGCTTTCTTTTCTGATTCCCCAGTTGGTTTCTAAAGACACAATTCTATGGACCTGAAGTAGGTCAAAAGATTGATTGTGTGTGTGTATGTGTGTGTGTGTGTTTCTTAACAAGGTCAAGATTATTGTTTCTTTTTTCAACGACATACTATGCAGACTTCAACAACATTATTTTCTGATTGTTTTAATTAATAAAATAGATATTCCAATTTCAAGGGCGGGCGGGGGGCGGGGGTTGTGCACTGTGCAGGTATAATCCCACAAAACATTATGCCTAAAAGCACAGCTATTGATGTGAATTAGTTCAGACTTTGAAAGGTTTTCCAGATGTATGATGTGGTGAAATTAAATATGTGTGTTGTTGCTTATGGCATTTCCAGTCTCGAAAATACTGGGCTCACTTCATACAAATGCTAATCCAGAAATTCAAAATCTTCCTGTAGGTGGTGCTATAATGCTACAGTGTAATTCTAATTAAAACAGTGTTCAAAAGGCCACCATAACAGACAAATTTTTCTTCACCAGGATTAGCAACCTTAAAGGGGGAAAAAAGAATCTGAGTATTAAAAATTATCTTGATATTCAGATCAAATGATGTTTAAGACACGTTTTCATTTATTATCACATTTGCTTTATCGCTACAGAGGGGTAACCCATGTGTTGCTTGGTGGTATTCCATTTACCAATTGAAAGAAGATTAATGCTAATCATTTGATGCTGTTGTTGATGCTTTCTAGTGCCCATTCGTGTGGGGTTAGGGTTGCCAACCTCTAAGTGGGACTTGAAGATCTGGAATTTCAGTTCCCTTGGAGAAAATGACTGCTTTGGAGGGTAAATGCTATGACATTACATCCCTGCTGAACTTCTTCCCCAATCTTAATCCTGCCTTCTCCAGACTCCACCCCAAATCTCCAGGAATTTCTCAATGCAGAGTGGGCAGCCCTTTGCAAAGTTCGAATATCCCCATTTCTCTGCTGGTATGAAATGTGGTGTGGGGCTGTGGCTCAGTGGAAGTGGCTTTGCTCGACATGCAGAAGGTTCAACACCTGCCATCTCCAGTTTAATGCTTTAGTAAAATGCATCTTTGTGAAAGAGGTGTGTGTATTTAGAGAGTGTATATATTACAAATTTCTTTATACAATTCATGTAAGATTGTTAGGGCAGCATCATTCATACTGTACTTCCAACATAACAAACACAATGTCTTTAAAGAAATGATTAGGTATATATTTGTTGCAACTATTGCAAAGACAGATTATTGCTTAGTGAAGATGCTCCTGCTGTCTTCTTATAGGAAGCTTCTTTATTCTGTTGTGTAGTACAAAACTGAGACCCACCTTGGATACTACTGTTCAGCTACTGTTTCCAAACTGAATCATACAAGCCACAATCAAATGCTCTCTCTCTCTCTCTCTCTCTCTCTCTCTCTCTCTCTCTCTCTCTCTCTCTCTCACCTTATACTGATATTTTATGGAAATGTCATTCTGGTGCTTCAGTGTTCCAAATATTATTGGTAAGAGGTGTAAGCAAATTGTTTAGCTGTCAGTGATCACTATGGTCAAATGAAAAAGGTCAAACTGTTTATTTAAATTTGTTTATTAGAATCAAACCAAATAGAGCAGTGGAACAATTAACTCAGGGAAATTAGTGCAATTTGCATAATTAAAACATTCAATAATATTCATAACTTGCTCAAGTAGGCAAGGCCAGTGGTTCCCAATGGTCATGGCATGATGACCACACATCCATATTTACTGGGTATGGTGACCACTTCAAAAGACTGTGCACAAATCAATAAAACAGTAAAAATGTGGGATTACAGGCTTCCCAACCACTTTTGGGCTGAGACCCACAGGTTGGGAATAGGAGTGGATGTTCAGTAAAATGCTTCCATGAATACACTGCTTTTGGTCAGCCAACAATGCATTGAAGAAGTAGAATGGTTTACTCACCTTGGTAGCACACTGGCCTGTGATGGAGATGTCAAAGTCAATGTGAATTATAAAATTGGCAAAGCATTGGCAGTATTCCAGAGGATGCTCCAAATCTGGTCAATATCTACCATCAATACTAAGTTGAAAATACAACTCTTCAGCACCATCATTGTACCAACAGCAATTTACGCCCGTGAAACATGGAAGATCACTGCAACAATAGCCCAAAAGCTGAACGTGTTCCAGCAGTGGTGCCTTCACAAGATTCATGGAGTCACTTACTGTGACCACATTACAAACAAAGAAATTCTGCACAGAAATGGTATATGAAGGTGCAGAACATGCAAAACACCAGAGACAAACTGCACAAGAGGAATGAAGAACCAGAAGAAACGTTTGAAAGTTGTACAGACGCTTATTTTTGCAAAGTCTTGCTTTTAGGGACAGGGCACTGACATTCCCATATATATAGTGTACACAGTCTTTGCAGAAATGCCCAGATCCGCGCACGTGTGCATGCGCGCACACACACAAGCACCCATTGCCCTATCAGGGGGAAATGGCGCTGGGGGCAACACCTCCTCCAGGTGCCCCCTTCCCCACGCTCCCTCGATGCTTGGGGCAGGGCTCAGGGGTGGGGGCAACTTGGACAGGCACTGCAGTAGCAGGCCAGTTCCTGGGCCTGTCATGGTGCCCATCTGAGCTGCCCCCCTGAGCCACCTCCCTGCAGGTCGCCTCCTGCCCTCTCCAGGCCCTACAGAAAGGCAAGGGGATGGGTGGCATGGCAGGTGGCCCCCTTGCAGCTGTCCAAGCTGCCCCCACCCCCAAGGGCCTGGGGAGGGAAGGTGGCCTGCAGGGAGGCAGCGGGGGCGGGGCATGGGGTAGTGATGGCTCAGACAGGCGCTGCGGTTGTCTTTAGGTGCCTCCTCTGCGCTGACCCAGCTCTTCCGAGTTGGGTAGATGCCTTAAGAGGAGAGGCGTGGCGGGCCCTCATACAGCCCAGAAACCACACAGCACCCCAGCGATTCCAGCCGTGAAAGCCTTCGACAATACATTTAAGCTCTTTAATTGTTGTTATTTGGGAATGCTGAATAAAATATTTTTTTTTCAGTTTTTCAGTTTTCTTCAAGTTCAGGATACCCAGCTATACAGGGAGACTCATGTGTGTGTTCTACCTGAAAATAACTAAAAATACAGGTAAGGTATTTTTCAGGTTTTTTTTTAGCTTGGCTATGATGCATACATATTCCAATATTCCTAGGTACTATCATACCCTATCTTCAGACTTAGGGACTTAAATTTCATACCATATAAACTTTTTTAAAAAATACATTTTCAAAAAATTGAGGATTTGGGACTGCTTAGACTTCTAGCTCTTCATGAGGGCAATCGCTTGACTCAGGGCAATCCCTGGCACTCAATCAGCCTATTATAAGCATGAAGAAACCACACAATAGGCTTGATGCAAACAAATTAACAGGTTTATTTCAGTGTTATGAGTGGCTTGGTTTTCCTTAATAGTTACAAAGTTAGTTTGCTGCTTTATGGATTTAGACTTATAACATGAGACAGAAAGTTTTCAACTTTTAACTGTTTTTGATAGGAACAGTACCCAAAACTTTATAACATATTCCCTCTTTTTAAATCTATTTTTGATACTAGGAGCAGCACCCAAACTCTACACATCTGAACTGCTTAATGGACTCCTTTTCTAGCCAGCGACTGCTGCCACCCTTCTCCTGCAAAAATCCAACACCCCAATTCTTGTCAGCTAGTCAACAGTTAAATTGCCAAACTCCTCCTTTCCCCATCCTTTTCTACATTCTAGTCCACCCTGTGGAAGAGATTAGCTGAGGCTCCTGGAGGATGGATCTTGAAACTGTCCATCACAGTAGGGCAAAACAGATAGGAGCAGGTTTGATTCCAGATAGCAAATGTCCTTCCCTTCCTTATCTGGGAAAGCAAAGTCAAGCACTTGTAGACCCTTCTGCGGTATGAGCTTTCAGGCCATGAATCTAAGTGTCCTGGTTCTCACTGATAGGACTCCTTCTAGGCTCTTATCTGCTCTCCCTTCATATATATCCTGTTTGGTACCATGATGGACAATCCACTAGTTGTACAGCCCTTTTTTTTGGGTGGGTGCTTGAAATTTTATGTTGTTTTGGGGATTTCAGGATGGAATTTTATTGTGATTTTACCATTGTTGTATGATATTTTTATGATTTTTATTCTAACCCTCCCTGAGATAGTGGTAAAATGCAGGATATAAATGTAAATAAATAAATAATCCAAAAGGGGTGGGGCATCAGTCAGTGATGGTGCTGGAGGGATGCAGCATCATTGCCTCCAAGGCTAGAGTAAGTGATAGAGTACCAGTGATGCAGGCAGCAAACAGGAGCAAAGTGTCCCAGACAGAAACACCAGCCGCATGAGCTAGCAAACCAGAGCAACAGGCAGGGGGAAACTAAGGGCAGGAATGGGGTGGGGGATGCAAACAAGCAGGCAGGGACAGGACTGAGGGGGAGGACAAGGTGAGGGATGCAAACAAGGGGTGGGGAGATGAGCAGGATTCAAATGAGAGGTGTGGGAGGCTACAGGTGGTGACAGTGTGGGTGACAGTGTGGGGTGACAGTGACAGTGTGCAGTGTGCAGTGGGGAGAGGCTGGGGGTGGGGACAGGGCAGGGGGATGCAAAAGAGGAGGTGAGGGAGGCTGTGGTTGGGGACAGAGCAGGGAAATGCAAATGAGGGGCAGGGGAGGCAGAAAAGGAAGTAGGAGTGGAGCACCATGGGGATCACCGGCAACTGTGCTGACCAGTGTTCTGCCCCTGCTGCCAGACCTGGCCACTGTGCAGGCCTCAGGGAGCAGCAGTTGGGGTGGGGGATTTGGGCATGGCAGCTGCAGGGTCTTGGAGAGATCATCGATGGCCCCCCTGCAACCAGCTGGCTCTCCTGGACGTCCTGTACCACTCCCACAAGGACCTCCAGATAGTCAGAGGCAGTTTGAAAGCAACACTCATGTCCTCTAGCATGAACAAAATTAAAGACTCTACTAGAAAAATGAATAATACATATAATACAGCAGGATTAGAACATCGAAGAACAATGAAACAAATAAGATCTTGCAGTGAAAACAGCATAAACATTCCTAGACAATAACTATGATCCTACTTCCCTGTACAATTTTTTATACAATTTTATATATCAGCGGTGTTGTAATGTCCTATCCCCCATTCTATTCAATATTCTGATGTCATTCAGCCTTATTTTTCATTATTCAAATTGTATGGAAATACTATATGGGTTCTCAACTTATTGCTGAGCTCAAATGCATAGGAGTGAACAAGCTGAAACTGAATCCTGACAGGAAGGAAATAAGGATAGTTGGGAAGGCAAAGGTATTAAAAGACATTGTGCTTTCCACCTGTGATTGGGTCAAATGGATGCTTGCTTACTCCCTTAAGAGCCTAGGGATTATTTTGCAGGAGAAGCAAATTAATGAAGTTGAAAAGAATGCATTGTTACAGTTTCAGTTAGCCTGGAAATAGCCCCCTCATTGACTTGGCTGGTCTGGCCACATGGATCCATGTTATGCCCCCCCCCCCCCTTGATGTTAGGCTGTTATAAAGCACAATGCATGGATCTACCTTAAAAGTCACCTTGGAAACTTCAGCTGGTACAGAATGCTATCAGGTGCAAGATGGAATATTAACCCATTCTGCAGTCACTCTGTTAGGCCGTTTCCGCACGGCCCATAGCGGCGACACAGAGTGGCGGTAAAAACGCTGCCCCCCAGGCCGCCCATTAGCTGGCGCTAAGCTGCTGCAACGCAGCAGCGGCGACCTGAATGCGCTTCCCTCCCCCCAGGGCAGCGTCAGGCTGCCCTAAACAAAAACCCTTTAAAGGGTTGTTGTTGGGGAGGAAGCGTCTTCCAGGCGGCCTTGGTGCGAACTGCGCTGCGGGGAGGCTGCAAATCACCCTCCTCCGTTCTACTCACGATGTCCTCATCGTCGCCTGCTGGCCCGTCGGAGCCCCGCCCACACTGTCCTCCGACCTCCAGGGGTAGGAGGGCAGCGTGGTGAACTCCGACGGCCAGCAGGCGATATGAGGACATGGTGAGTAGAAGCGGAGGAGAGGCGAAGAGAGGCGGCTCCGTCTTGAACCGCCTCTCCTGCGGCGACCTCCGGCAGCACTGCTTTCAGCGGCGCGGCTTGCGTCTTGGCGGGCTTGCACCCCCACGCCGCCAGCACTCTTGGTGGTGTGGGGGCGCAAGGAGGCCATGCGGAAATGGCCATAGATACTGATCATTTTATCAGGTTCAGTTCAAGATTATTATTATTATTATTATTATTATTATTATTATTATTATTATTATTATTATTATTATTATTATTATTTATTGGGTTTATAGACCGCCCTCCCCCGAAGGGCTCAGGGCGGTGATGCTGATCATCATGTACAAAACCCTCAATGGTCTTCGACTCACATATTTTCATGACTCCCTCTCTGGCTATGCTCTGCTGTGACAACTTTCCTTATTTAAGCAAATCCTTTAGAAGGGGGAACCTTACAAATGAATAAGATCAGCAACTGCCTTTTCATGCTCATTCTTTATGGTGGATTCCTTCTTGTGGAACAACCTACCTGTGGAACAACCTATTCTTCTGCAAAATGTACAAAACAGTAATGTTCAGGGGGGTTATTTTTATAAATTGAATAGAACTGTTGTACATTGAAAGCATCCAGAAAGATATCCTTACAATGGAATAGGATTTTAGTCTACTGGAATTATTATTCCTTATTCTCCTTTTACTGCCTTGTCTTCTACTCTTTGTAACCTATTGATTTGATTGCACATAGTATAGCTTGCCTTAGGAATTATTCTTCCTTGTCAGTTTATGAAATCAATAGCAAGTTAATAGAATAAACCCCAGATAACAGAGTATTAGTATAACTTAAGAATAATTTTGTGAAGCAGAAACAGTAAAAGATAGGCAGGCAGATGGGTGGGTAACAAGGAAAGGTGCAATCCAATTAAATCTCCTCAGTTGACTTCTCATGGAACTTCCACTTGTTTCTCCATAAAGTTCTATATCAATCTGAATTGTGAAAATTTCTATGTCATTTGGTCACCCGAGAGAATTACCAGGAATGACCTGACAACTGGCAGGAGATGAGGAAAGTGAGAACTTATGGTCAGAGTGTGATCATTGTCCCTGGCACAATGACATCAGTTCCGGTAAGACCTTGAAATAATATCATTGCAGAGTTTGGGTAAATGTTAGAGTGTCACCCAGGTTGTTACTGCCAGGTTGTAGAACGACACAAATGGTCTGTACCAGCAAAGGTGTAGACAAAACAAAACAAAATGTGCACAAGAATTTTCAAATATGTAAACAGTATTTATTCAATAACCCCAATGCATTTCACATCACAACACTTCCTCAGGGGACCAGGAACAGGAAAAAATGGTTGCTGTTTGAGAGACTTTTCAAGCTGTTGTTAAAAGCAAGAACTGATCCTCCGAGTCAGCATTGTGATGCAAAACATCTTGCTGTTTACATATTTGAAAATTCTTGAGCACTTTTTATTTTTTTTTGTTTACACTTCTGGGTTGTGCCAGAAGGGATGTCATCTCATAGGGGATGCCAGTTGCTTTCCATTTTGCCAGGGATTTCCCCACCACCACCTAGCTAACTAGCAGCAGGCAGCAGCAGTAAGGACTAGCAGTTCTCCTGCTAAGAAGAATATTATTTTTCACCATTCATTCATTCCAGGGACTTATGATTTGTCTCTTGTTTTATTTTCTGACCCACATGAAGAAGTGTCTGCCAAAAACATTTCATTTTTTAGAAGTCAGAATATGGCACAAGAGAGACTGAATGAACTAAGAACTCAAAAATGTTTTATTTTTCTCTTTTGGGGAAATGGTGAAGTCAGGTTGTCAGGGAGGTTTCAAGAATAAACTCACCAAGTAACAGCTCAACAGGAATGAAGAAACTTAAGATAATTATATACAACAGATAGTTTGTATTCTGAATGTAGCTGATATGTTTCGCAGACAGATGTTGGTTACTTTTGAGAGACTGAACACTTGGCAGTGACTGCTTAGTAGAACAGACATAAGTTTCTTTGAAACAATATTTCTAAAATTGGTTAAGGCAGGAACATACATACATACACAAGCCTTTGTTGGTATAATCAGAAGCAAATACATAGATAGGTAATAAAAGCAAAAGGCCCCACAAGGACCATAACAGATACGTGCTACTGGGAATTCTCAACTATCTCCATAATGAAATTGGCGACCTCTTCACAAAGACCAGGGTCCGAGTTATTCAGTAATAGAGATAACCTAATCAGATCAGGCAGCCCAGATTGAAAGAGAGAATATAAGTTGGTATATTTAGATCTGATTTTATCAAATCTGGTGCAGTGCAAGAGTTGGTGGGCCAGGGTTTCAAACACATTGGATTTGCAGCTGCATAGCCTTGCAGATTTCTCTAGGTTACTGAACCTACCCTTTAGTAGGGCAGAGGGCATAATGTTAACTCGCGCAATGGTAAGGGCTCTCCTTACACGTGGGTTCGTTAGAGCATAGAGGTGCACAACCCATACGGCTCTGCTCAAATGGAATTAAGAATTGTGTTGGGGAGCAGGTTTGTTTGGCTGCTAGATGTAAATTTGCAAATTCCAGATCTAAAAGCCGATCTCTAAACCTATTGTACACTTCTGAACAGGACATTAAGTAGAATGATTCAATAGGCAAGCTGATGGATATGATCTTCTCTCGATTAGAGTGAACCAAGGGTTAGCCTGTGTGTTTAAGGTAGTAACACATCACTAGATTCCCAGTTTTCTTTTTTAGACTTTGCTGGGGATCACCCTCTGTTTTTACAGCCATTTCCCTCAGGGAAGGACACTCAATTCATTCTCCACATACAAAACCCTTCTTGATCATTTGCCAAACTGTGTTCCTTCCAGCTTGGCTGTTAGCCTCTGTCAACTACTCACTGACAACTTCCACCTGACAGTTTCTGTCATTTTCCAACTGTCATTTTCCAACTACCTCTCTCTACTCCCAACTATAGAATTCTGTTTGAATCCTCTGTCACTCAAGGTTCCATGACCATGACAACACATCAATATTCTGCTGTCTGTCATACATGCTATGCTGAAATAGTTGTAGACAGCTGTTTGGACACTTGAAAATGGATGGCGGGAGGGGGAGACAGGATCATAAAGTGCTACCATGATTTAATCCTGATGAGTATCAAGCTCTTGCAACAATTTTAAAATTGCTAAATTCTTATCTAAATGGCATTAATCATAGATTGTTCTGTGTCTGTTGGTTTGCACCTGTAACATGAAGTTTGGCTCTGTGGGCAAGACAGGCTGCTTACAAGACATGGTATAGAAGGCCCTGGACTCAGATCTCAGGTGATGCAGTTAATCGATAGGAAAAGATGCATAAGAACCTCTTCTGCTGTAGAGGCCCTTTAGGATTGATTCTCTCTCAATTATCAGTATATATCTTTTAAAGATATTTTTTCTGGCTAATGTTACCAAGTAAGCCAGGAATAAAATAGTTCTTGTTTCTTTAAATCACATGACTCCAGGAAAAGTATCTATATGCTACAGAAC
The DNA here is from genome assembly GCF_021028975.2 of Sphaerodactylus townsendi. Lineage (NCBI taxonomy): Eukaryota > Metazoa > Chordata > Lepidosauria > Squamata > Sphaerodactylidae > Sphaerodactylus > Sphaerodactylus townsendi. The sequence goes on along the minus strand of NC_059425.1, from coordinate 120,415,700 downwards.
TGACCTCATTCCCTCCCCCCCCCCACCCAATACATTCACCTGAAGCCTCAATGAAATATAAATTTTGGAGTTGCAATGTCTTAGTAACATCAGATGAGAAGCATTCTGCATTTGTTCCAGATGGCCAGTCTGCCCTTCTCTTGCTACTATTTTCCAACAAGGAAAAGGAAAAGGTTAAGGAGGAGCACTCTTGTACTACAAACAGATGGAATGAAGCAAAACAACTGAATAAAAAGCTCAGTGTTTTGAGAACAGGATGTAATTTTTAAAACAGATTGCTAATAAAAAAAATTTAAATTAATTTCGGGTATTTATATATTGCCATGGGATAAATATTGCAGGCAGAAAAGAACTCTCCACCTATTTGACTACATTTGTGATTTTTAAAAAATGTCCAGGAGAATATTAAAAGGGGGTCATATTAGGTAGCATTTGCACATAAATTAGCTAGTTTAATATTAGGTTGTCATTTCCAGGTAAAATAATTACCCTCCAGCCATATCACTGAAGAACACTGGGTGGTTATTACAAGTGAAAAGGGAGCAACCTCTCACTTGGTTACTCCCAAGTTCCCAGCATGGGCTACCCAGAATGTGGAGTCAGGTAAGGCAATTTTCAGAGGTCTAGCAAGCATACAAGGAGGAGAGGAACGAATGAAGCAAGCGTTATGCCTAATTTATATACTTTTCCTATTAATCAAGAGTAATGCTAAATATCACCCTTTATTATTAGAGGTGGATTTGAAATCAAACATAGGATGAGATGCTTGGAAAGGGATATTTAACTTAATGTTAGGTATTATTTATTGGCTGTTGTTTACGCGCCTCTTGTTACTTATATTTTATGATGATTATGCAGCAGCAGCAGCAGCAGCAATAATAATAATAATAATAATAATAATAATAATAATAATAATAATAATAATAATAATAATAATAATAATAATAATAATAATAATAATAATAATAATAATATAGTCAAAACTTTCAAATGCAGATAGCGTTGCCAACTTGAAATTCCTGGAGATTTGAGGATGGAGTCTAGGGAAGGCCAGGACCAGACTGGCCATATAACTTGCAAGGAAATTTTGTGGTGGACCACTGCCATAGATGGTTGCTGGTAGCCAGGAGCAAGCATAATCAAGCTCTAGCAACACTGCTAGAACCTCAGGTGTCTCTTGACTCAGACCTTTTATTGGCAACCATAGTTGGCAACCACAGACTGGTGCCAATTTCACCAGTCAGGGACAGATATGGGAAGGTGAGGTGAGCTGGTGCCCTAGGCAGCAGGCAGAGGGTGAGTGGCAGCAGGAAGTGAGGCGGGGGACTCACTAGCCCAGAAAAGATGGCTTATTCTGAAGAGTGCATCTTATTCCCCTAATTAAACTGCTGCTGTGAGGTGGGGGAAGTTCAATTGACCAGTAGAGATGACTCTTTCTGTAGCATGTGCACTGTTTCCTTTAAAAGACCGCTGCTGAGACTGGGAAAATTTGAAGGCAGTGCTCATTAATGGTTTAGAATGTGTGATGCACCCCTCTCTTTCCTACTCCCCTTCAGTGTGCTCTGCTGAGGCACTGCAAGTCATACAGCAGGCCGGAGTTAAACTGGCTAAAGGGAAAGAGGATAGGTTGTTCTTCCTCCCACACAAATACAGCTGCTTTAAAACAAGGACCAGTGTTACGCTTGCCTTTGCTAAAGGCAGCAAGTAGCGCTGCTGCCCCCTCATCTGATACTTTTGGCCTTGCCTAAGAGCCTTATTTTACACATTGGAAAGGGTGGGGGAGGAAATAAGAATATAGGGTTTGTTTATGTGCCACCAAGTCATTTCTAACTTATGAATTTAAGACCTCAAAAATATCTTCTCATTAACAGCCAATCCATTTTTATTAAGGATTTGTACTTAAGAAGCTGTTTCACACCCAGTCAGACCATCTATATATCTAGCACAGTACTGCTATTGTGACTGGCAGTAACAATCCATGATACGTGATATGGAAAGATCTTTAACAATACTTTCTTCCTGATATCATGTTAAATAAAGATGGTAGAAATTTAAATTCAGACATTCTACATTTTAAGCATATCTTCCACTGACCCACATTCCTGATGATGATGTACACAGATTGGGCAAAAGTATGCTAATTTTCTGGGGAATTATTGGCAATGTCTGCATTTCTGTCTTGCCTGCTATGGTTCAGTGAATTAAGTTTGCATGGGGAAGGTCCCAGGTTCAATTTTTGTCATCTATAGCTAAAATAGGGCCAGGAAGTTGGTGATATAGAATCAAGAGTTAAAATAAGGGCATACAGGCCATCTAGTCCAACACCCTTCTCAATGCAGCATCAGCCTAGTGATGGCGAACCTATGGCACTCCAGATGTTCATGGACTACAATTGGCCATGCTGGCAGGGGCTGATGGGAATTGTAGTCCATGAACATCTGGAGTGCCATAGGTTCGCCACCACAGGACTCAGCCTAAAGCTTCCTTGACAAGTGTTCATTCAAGCACTGTTTGAAGATTGCCACTGAGGGTGAGAATACCATCTTCCTGGGCAGCTGATTCCATGTGAAAGATCTCCACCTGAAACCCTGGGAAGCTGCTCCCAGTCTGAGTAAACAATAGTGACTTGGATGGACCAACAGTTTGATTCTGTACAAGGTATCTTCAGCAAACCCTGCTGAAAAAGACATGCCTATGTCACCATGTCACCTTTGGCCCATTGCCATTTAGATCTGGGTGATAAAATATCAAAATAAAAGACACAGTTCTTTCAGGTAAGGGTAATCTCCAGAACCTTCAGCAGAAGATGCTGGGGAATGTACACAGATTAATAGCCCCATCGGGGGGGGGGGGGAGGCTTGGGGAGTGACAGTGCCTTGTGCCAGCACATTTGTTCTCCCCTGAATATGAAGGAGGGAGATGCGCAGGTGGGTGCCCACCCCTCAGCTCTTTTGTGGCAAAACTCAAAAGTCCAGAGTGCAGTCAGGCTGCACTGATGTCCCAGTCAAAAGCCAGTATGGGGGAAGAGGGAAGATCAGGGCATTCTTGGGGGCAGAGTTAGCACCCACCTGGGGTTTAGGCAGTGGTGGGATTCAAATAATTTAACAATCAGTTCCGGTGGTGGGATTCAAATAATTTAACAACTGGTTGTTTACAAACACCATTTTAACAAGTGGTTCTGCCGAAGTGGTGCAAACCTGCTGAATCCCACCACTGGGTTTAGGACTAGGAGGGTGGCACCTCAGCCCTTAGACTTATACCACTCTTTGGGCAGTTTAAGTCTTGTATGTCTGGCAGTCTTGTATGTTCTGGCAAGTCTTGTATGTTCTGGTAAGTCTTGTATGTTCTGGCAGTGGGGTGGGGTCTTTGCATTTTTTGGTCACCACACCACCAGAAAGTCCTCTTGGAGGCAGCAGCTGCACTGGAGGGGTGCTCCATCCAGCCACTGGGGGCTTTGGATGGGGCTGCCTGTACATTTTCAAAATTCAGAGGTTGCTATTTGGAAAGAAGGTGGGAAAAATTGATTACCATGGATTCTTTTCAATCATATATAATTTTCTAGAGGTAAGATGCGGTGATGCGGCTGGCCTCCACACGGTGCAGAACCCTTCACTGACTCTGGCCCGACTATGATAGGCACGCTCTTCACTCCAACTGTCCAGACCCTGTGAGGGACCTTGGTGAGTTCCGCAGGGCCTGTAAGACGGAGCTGTTCTGCCGGGCCTTTGGAGGAACCGGCCCCTGATGGTGCCTCCCCCTCTCATGGCCCTCTGCCTCATGGCCCTCTACATCTGGGACCTGCCATTCCTCCCTCTCGGGGAGAGGATTTCAAATACGGAGCAGCTGGATGCCATTTATATTTATTATTGTATTTTATTGTATTATATTTTTTATTGTATTTTTATTGTATTTTATTGTATTGTATTTATAAGATTTAGCTTTTACTGTTTTATCGCAGCTTTTAAAGATTTTGCCATTTTATTATGTTTATTGTTGTACACCGCCCGGAGCCCCTCGGGGATAGGGCGGTATAAAAATCTAATAAATAAATAAAATAAATAAATAAAAGATAGGCAGGGTAAAGCAGTTTGACTGATCCATGCAGCCTGAATAGAGAATAGCTTAAATGAACAAATGAGACAGGGTTCTGTTTTCCCATGAGAAATGCTGAGTGTTATACTTGTCATACTCTTCATGCATTCTGACTGACTAATTACTAAAACTCTTATTTCACAGGTATGCAGATTAGTTTAAATCACTTCCAGGCATCTGGTAAAAGTAATTGAGATATGGTGTCAGATTGAATTTCATCCAAATTTAAGCCACATCTTTGACTTAGGGCTGAATCATTTTCTCCAATCCTGGTGTTTAGATCACCAACAATGACGACAGGTGTCAGAGGATGTTCTTGCTCAAGCGAAAGTATGTATTGATGGAATCGTGACCAGTTCTCTACGAGAATGCTTGCCTCTTCTGCGGGTGGCAAATAAACATTTACTAGTAAAAATTTCAGATTGAGCTGCGAAATCAATAGGGCTTGGGCCAAAAGCGGGCACGAGTTTAGTGCTACTGCATTGATTTCTGCGTTGAGAGAGACTAGGATACAAGTACCTGCTCTCATCCTACCTCTGGCCTTTAACCTGAATGCTGGAATTGAGAAGGAGGCATAACCTGCAAGATGAATGTCGCTACTGGTCCAAGTCTCTTGTAATGAGATAATATTAAAACTGGCTAGAAATTTCATTAAATCAGAATCACCTATGTGGCGGCACCACCCTGATATGTTCCAGGAAAGTATTGATAGTGCAGGACATTTCTGGCGTCAGGCTAGTACCGTCCAGTGGTGTGATCTGTGACTGAGAGTACTGTACACATCCATTAGATGAAATTCTGTTAACAATAGAGTTCATGTCTGGGTGTGTGACTGATATGGGTACTCTGGAAATTGTTCCGGTGTTTTGCGAAGTTGAGCCATTATTTGGGATGATGTCATAGTGGTGGACTTGAGCTGTTGATTTAATGAAGTTTCTTTGACCAAGTGCAGGTGCAGAGGAGGCTGAAATATCAACTAGATCTTCTTGAAGGCCAATAGAAAGATCCGCGAAATCCCTCTGTGTTCTTTCCTTCATTGATAGATGGATTAGGTGTTAAGTTAGGGGGGACCTTAGAACTAATACATATTAGGGTCTCATCTGTTCCATTGTGAGTTATAATAGTGTCCGAGGTGGTACCAGGACTAGGATCGATAGAACATAGTTGCAATTCTTCTAGTTCGGCTGCCCAAGATTTTCCTCCTAAGCTTCTGAAGTCTCTGTAATTGAGTACTCTTTCAGAACGCAGATCAATATCTATTTCTTGATTCAGTGGTTTAAAAGAATTTTGAGATTTTCTCTGTTAATGGTTTGGTATTGTATCGGCTGTTGATGGATGGAGAGATCTAGAGAAGTTGTGAGTGAGGAGCTGGGTCTATCTGAGGTTGTTTAATAATTTTAAAGCCACCTGCTTAGTTGGAGGGATTTCATCTGAGTTCTTGTGTGGGCGTTGATGACTCGCCATCCCCTCAATAAGAGTCTTTAGACAATTCCATTCTGTCAGGATGGAGTTAATCTCATTAAGATCCTTTCAGTGTATCTGTTGAGAGTCTCTGGTAGAGTACGGGATGAGAAAGTCGAGGGTTCCTTAAGAGAGATTACTTTATTAAATGACTTCTTGTTGCTAGAGTTGTCCACCAGTTTATTGATTTTGGTGTTGTAAAAAACCCTGTTTACCCAGATGTCATAGCTTTTAGCAAAGAAAGCTTTGTGCTTGAGAAGATAGGAAGGGGTGTCAGGGGACTCAAAGCTTAGTACCAATCTTGTATATTTATTTCGATATGGAAGTCTTTTAAAGGATTTCAGGTGGGTCTTCTTTGGTTGACAGTTGAGGAGTTTACTGAGGGATATACATATCCTGTGAAAGGTTGACCACCGACCATTGTTAAGAGCAGAGTCCCCTATATCAACCGACACTTGGTGGTGCTGCAGCACAAGTATGGTGGAGAATTTATCTGGGTTAAAAAATAAATGATTAGAATATAGGTATTTAGAGTTATATAAAGTGGGTGAATCAGGAAAGTTGGAAGTCCTGGATTGTTCTGAGATGGAAGAGGCAAGAGAACCCACTCTCGCGCTCAAAGAAGCAAGGCAACCAAGCAATTTCTCGTATTTGTATTTCGTATTTCGTATTTTGTATTTCGTATTTCTTGTATTTGTATTTGTATTTGTATTTTGGCAACATAGAAGTTTATAAAGATGTGCAACAAAAGTTGAAAAAAGATTGAAAGAAGTCCTTTGATCTTAAATTGTGTGTCTTGGGGTAACTGGCAGTCCTACTGATTATATATTATATATCACTGAATTATTAATGTGGGAAGGCATCTTTCTAGATCTTTCTCATGAATTTTCTCTAATGCTGCCCCACAATCAGATTATGTCTAAGTACAATTGCACATACATGCATAGAGAAAACAGATCTTGTCCAGGTTGTCTCCCAACAAAGAGGCTTTCCCATCTGCCTTTGCCTCATAGACCAGTGAGAGAAGCACTGAGTATGGAGGAGGGAGGAAAATGATGTCCAGATGTTTGCTGATATCGTGGCTGGAAACATACTTTAGAAGTCAGCTGACATCTAGAAACTGTATGGTATTACATAAAGGCAAGGCATCTGCAGGTGCCATCAGTGTTTGGCCATGCTTTTTAATAATAGAGATGCTGTCAGAACTGGTTACTGTATATACTCGAGTATAAGCCGACTTTTTCAGCACATTTTTTATGCTGAAAAGGCCCCCCTTGGCTTATACTCGAATCCCACTTACCTGTTCTCCAGTGCCTCATCAGGGAGAGCAGCTCCTTATCTAGGCTCTGCTATGTTGCTTTTTTCCTTACCTTAACTAATCTGAATTAACTCCATCTCTTGCTCCCCCCCCTCACCATCCTCTCCTCCTCTTCACCTCCCTCCCCTCCAGGGCAGATTTACCCAGTGGGGGCCCCAGAACCTAAGCAGCCTCAAATAACCACCAAATCCTTCTCACTGGATAAGGAAACATTTGTCCACTCGCTGGCGGAATGCACGCGGGCAGCTTCCAAGGGTGCAGACCGAGATAAACTGGTCCCCACCCAGAAGAAGGCCAGCAGAACGGGCAAGCAAGCCCCGATCAAGATGCATCCTCTGGAGCCACGTTTAAAAAAGCCGCAGCTGCAGCAACAGGAGCAAAAAGCAAACAGGTGGATGCCAGCGGCCCCAGCAGGGACGTGTCTGGTATGGCCCATCAGGAATGCTGAGCCAAGAAGGGAGGAACAAGAACCATACCAGAGAATGCTGACGGCCCCAAAATTGGCTGCTGCGTTTCCCACCCTAGGCTTATACTTGAGTCTATAAGTTTTTCCAGTTTTTTGTGCTAAAATTAGGTGCCTTGGCTTGCAAATTTTATACTGGAAATTAGTAGTTTTAACTGCACTTCTTAACCTTGTTTTGTTTTAAAATTTTGTCCTGTTTTATATGCCAATAAAGGCTTGTGTTGTGTAGGTGCCTCGGCTTATATTCGGGTCAGTTTATACTCGAGTATATATGGGTAATTTTCCATGATGGAGTAGCACTGAGTTCCAAAACTATACAATAATCATCATGGCTAAATGGAACGTTCATGCTCAGATTAGGGGGGATAGCTATCAAAACAAGATTTGGTCCCCTGCCATGCTTGGAAGCTCCCTGGCAGCATCTGGTTGGCCCCCATAGGATACAAAGTGCTGAATCTAGAAGGGCACCTCTTGTGTTTCCATTTAAAATTATGTTCAAAACTGATTTAAGATACATGTTTCAGTGAATCTGTAAATTATTGATCAGCCGTGACTGAGGAATTCTTCTCTAGGCATTTAAACTCTAATTCTCACATACCTCTATATAAAAACTATCTTAGGAGTGTGCATGTGTGTGTATATATGTGGCAAAATCAAAGGACTTACAAAAGTGTGTTGAACCAAAGGAGTGATATTTTAAGGCATTTCTCCCCTTCTTCAAAAGGATGACATTATTTTAAAAATAAATCATGAAGAAACAATATTTGCATGTTTCCTTATTCGCTGTCTTGGCTCCACAGTTCACATTACAAACTTGAGTTTGGAAGATTTCCCAGGCCATTTTCTCTTCATCCTGAGTAAGATGAAGATAAAGATGGAAACAGATTCTAATGCTTGGTGCAAGGGATTTTGACATACATTCATTACATTCCAACACATGTATTTAGGATGTATGAGCTGAAACCCCTCCCACCACAATTAGAATATCCGTTCATCCTGGCTGAATCCTGTTTTCTTTGTAGCTATTGTTAAGACAGGTTTTTTTATGCATCTCAGCTGAACAGGAGCAATAGAAGACATGCACCTTATTCCTGATCAGGCCAGATGGAATTCAGAAAAAGATTTTTGGTAGCTGCTTAAGACATCATGCAGATAAGTGTCTCCCTATTGCATATCTGGAGATAGATTGCTTTAATGAACTTGCCTCAAGCTATTGAAATCATTTGAGAAAGCAGCGGTGGCATTTATGGTTGTTGTAATTTATCTGCTCTTGAAGAAAGGGAGAGTTTGACTGTTATCAGATTACTGCACTGAGAAGCAGTAACACAGTGATTAAAAGGATTAAAGGTAAATGATCATTAGGAAACTACATTTCCGATAGGAAAGAGGAGGAACAGAGATAGCCTGCTGTTACCTTGTGAGGTAGGGATGAAGAGAGAGTTCTTAACTTCCAAAAAGAAGCAGGAAATTAGATCTGAGAGTATCAATCAAAAGACAGGCAAGAGTGACACAAAAGGATGGAGGAGTCACTAACCTTACAGCCCAATCTAGCTTGCCCCCTCCTGGGTCTTCTTCTGAGTTCCTTTGCGTGTTAGACATTGGTGAATTCCATACAGTGGAAATAAAATGTATTTAGAATGTTTTTAAAAAGTGTTTTGGGGAAGAATTTTGCCCAGCTCTCTTTCCCAAAACACCTTCCAAACTTTGTATTTCTCTCAACTCAAGTTTTTTGAAAATTGCTAATCTAGCAATCTTTTTCTCCAACCTGGGTTGAAGACATCTAGTGTCTGCTGAGTAAACAAAAGCAGGCCGGAAACACTTTATTTCTCATGCCCAAACCTCTTACTTTCGTTTTCACCAATCATGCCCCCCATTTTGTGTGCTGCAACAAAGATTCTATGAAGGTTCCCCATGGAGGTTTCCTCTGATTGTAACTCATCAGTGCATGTTTTCTATGTAAACAGTTTGTTTTGTCTAGCAATCCTATGCATGTGTCATTTATCCTTTTTTGTTTTGAGGTGTAGGTCTGTGAAGCTACAGTGACACAATTAGAGAAGCTGCAATATGCACATATTTGGGTCACCTTAACTTCACAGACATCCCCCTCAAAACAAAACAAAAGGAAAAACAACACATGTGCAGGATTGTTATGCAAAACAAACTTTATTCATCTCCTTTTTACAAGAAAATATATGCGAGTGAGCTGCAAGCAGAGGAAACCTCTGTGGAAAACCTTCACCAAATGGCATGGAGAATCTCTGCAGCAGCATACCAAATGGTGGGCACAACTGTGAAACTGACAAGTGCTCCATGCAGCAGGCTGGAAAAAAAATCCATTTTGGCTGGCAGCACTTGTGTTCTCTGTGATGTGGGAACACAAAATGCCCAAACAGATCTTTTTAAAACATCTGCAGGATGTTTTATTTCTGCTGTGCAGAAATCACCATTGCTACTTCCAATATTGATCTGGTTCATTGTGGCTCATAGTAAACTAATTACCAAATGATGTACACATCTTTATATGATAATTCATTTTTGGGAGTTTTCTTGGGGAGGGAGACAACCAGAATGTTGAATGGAATATTTTAAAAGATTATTATAATGTTCAGGTTATGCAAACCATCTTTTAATGGCATGTTAATCACAATTTTGGAGATGGGAGGGAGAACCAGCAACCAGCAAATCACATTCATAACTCCTGAAACATGAATAGGAGCTCAGTGAATAAACACTGTGGACCCCCTGTTTAATGGCCATCTTTCCCTTTCATATTTATTTTAAGAGATTGCTGCTCTTTGGTCTAGCCTCTTCATTTGAAGGTGAGCTTCATTTTAAATGTTGCATCCACTTTTATCCAGATTCATCTTTTTTGTTGTTTATGTTATATGATAAAATTAGTAGGTAAACATTTGCAGGTTTTGATTTAATAACAAAATATGACAGATTAGATTAAAAGCATGAGGGCCTTTAGAGATGTAATTTTGTACTCTTGAAATTTGTATTAGAAAAGGTGTCTGAAACTTTTGGATTGTATGTTCTTACATTGATCTATGACTGCAATAAACCAACAGGGACAGGGACTAAAAAAAGGTGCCATGCAAGATAGAATTTGGCTATTGATACTACAAGATTCTGTGAAATTTGCACTGCTGAAAGGATTATAGTAAACTAAAACAGTATGGGACCAGAACTGACTAAAAAAATATGGAAAAACTCTAATACTGGATATCTCTGGATCTTGGATTGTATGGTTAGCAGGATGTTAACTTAATCAAGCTTCTAGACAACCTCCCTTCTAGACAATCTTGGGGTTTTTGCACACATCCTAATATATATGTGAGTCTCAATTCAATGGATGTTGTGCAGAGCATAAGTTGTGTATGCTTTGCCATGCTTATGAGGGTCGAGAAATGTTGGGTTAATTAGATTTGACAATAAGAGTGAGCTGCATTTATGTGTATGGACTTGTAGTGGATTCCTACTCTCTCTACACGTGACTTAACCTAGCAAAACTGATTGCACCTTCCATTAGGGCATTCCAATGTAAAGAGAATGTCCCAGGAACAACACATGCTGGATACTGAGGTGTGATGTTTGCCTAGCACAGAACTATTTTCCGTGCATAAAAACATTTACAAGTAGATTGTGTTCACTTGAACTCTAAACCCTGGAAATTTCAGCTTGGATCCAAAATGATGTAAGCCTGTTTCTGTTCATGTAAGTTTTTTTTTAAAGCACTATCTCCTGAAAGTTGAGCATCCCTCTGAAATGGTCTTTGGGAGGTTTTGGGGTGTTCTGGCACTCATGTACTGAGAACTTCAAGCCCGATTTTTGAGCAGCCCTGGATTGTGGACTTATAGCAGTTCAACAGCACACCTGGTTTAGAATGATTAACAGCCCAATCCAAAGCTGATGGGCAGGCGAGGATGGAGCCACTCTGGCTACCAATCTTGATCCTCCTTGATCTCAGATTGCAAATGCCTTAGCAGACCAGGTGCTCAAGAGCAGCAGCAGCCATTGCTTTCACATCCTGCATGTGAGCTCCCAAAGGCACCTGGTGGGCCACTGTGAGTAGCAGAGTGCTGGACTAGATGGACTCTGGTCTGATCCAGCAGGCTAGTTCTTATGTTCTTATGTTCCTAACCCACGCCCTCCAAAGGGCTTTCCCATAGTGTGGGAAGCTTGAAAAGGTCAGCACAACCCCCCAAACTTTCCCATAAGAGAGAATAAAGATACGCCACTAAAATCATGGTCCATCTCGGCTGGCAATTCCACCAGTTCATGGGGCCAGGCTGGGCACTGGAGGCTGACTAACGTCAGCCCCGCCTCATAATCCACCCTAGAATGACTCTCGCCCTGCCAGTGCTGGGCAAGCCTGGGTGACAATGGAAGCTTTCAAGATGGGTGTCAGGGTAAGTTTCCCCTCTGCCTGTGCATTTTCCCCTTTTACTGGCAGAATGGGCAGTCATGTGGACATAGGGGTGTACCAGCTCCAGAGGGGAATTTGGGCCCCCTCTGGATTGGGCTGTAAGTATAACTTCAGGAAAATAAATATACTCTTTTTACACTTATTAGTTTCTCCATCATTTAAAAATATATGGGAAAATCCTTTTATTATCCTTTATTTGCATGTAATGGATGATACTTTATAAGAATGGGATTTTCTGTGTTGTATTCACAGGCCTTACACCATCTCAAGCCTGTGTATTTGAGGAAGAATGGAAACTAACTCCTGCTGGTTGATAGCAAAGGCCACCTTCATCTTCTGCTTTCAACAGAGATAAATGTAAGATACTACACTTAGGCACAAAAAATGAAATGCACAGTTATAGGATGGGTGACACCTTGTTTGACAACACTACATGCGAAAGGGATCTGGGAGTCTTAGTAGACCACAAACTGAACATGAGTCGGCAGTGTGATCCAGTGGCCAAGAAGCCCAATGCAATTTTGGACTGTATCAAAGAAATATAGTGTCAAGATCAAGGGATGTAATTGTACCTCTCTATTCTGCATTTGTTAAACCTCACCTGGAATATTGTGTACATTTCTGGGCACTGCAATTCAACAAGGATATTGGCAAGCTGGAATGGGTCCAGAGAAGGGCAACCCAAATGGTTAAAGGTCTGGAGTCCATGTCCTACGAATAGAGGCTTAGGGAGCTGGGGATGTTTAGTCTGGAGAAGCGCAGGTTAAGGGAGGACATGATTGCTATGTTTAAATATTTGAAGGGATGCCATGTCAAAGAGGGAGCAAGCTTGTTTTCTGCTGCCTCAGAGACTAGGACACGGAGTAATGGATTCAAAGTGCAGGAAAAGAGATTCCACCTAAACATCAGGAGAAACTTCCTGACTGTCAGGGCTGTTCAACAGTGAAATTCACTGGAGTCTCTTTCTTTGGAGGTTTTTAAACAGAGGCTAGATGAACATATGTTGGGAGTGCTTTGATTGTGTGTTCCTTCATGGCAGGGGTTTGGACTTGATGGCCCTTGGGGTCTCTTCCAACTCTATGATTCTATGATTCTATTATTAGACTGGGCTAGCCTGGGCCATCCAGGTCAACGATATCTAGCTTCAGTTAGCCTTTGGAGGCATATCATCAAAAGATAAGTTCAAAGAGAACTCTGGCTGAGGAAAAACCATTTAGTTTTATTGCTTTTTGGCAAATCCCACAAAAAAATCAGTGGAAAATTCCAGGAGGCATATTGTCAACACAAATCAACACAAAACCTTGCAATGGTTATGTCTGTGTGTATTTCAGGGTTCAACTCAGCATTGTTTCATGAATAAAGCTGGCCACGTGGCAACAGTAAATTAAAGCTACATCTTACTTCATTTATGATTATTACACTATGCTGACTGTACATGAAATGACAGTTTCAATCACACACTTAATATAGGAGTGCATGTGCTTCTTTAATGCTTACTGTAGTATGATTTACATTTGATAGGAAAGGACTTTCTCAGGGTATTCAGAGATGCCACAGTGAGTGTGCTGTCATTGCACAGATACATTCTAGCTTCCCTTTCTTACCCCCCAAAGCGAATGTTCTGTGACAGACAAAGCTGCATTATGATTTCCATTTACAACCCCAGGGTTTCACTTATGCCTTTGACATTATTTAAAGTTCTCAAAGTTTGTCCATAAGCTTTACCAAGAGGAGGATATTTCAGGTAGGCAGTCACAACACATTTTGAATGTGTTCTCCAACCCCACCCCCCCATCCCATTTTTTTCATATTAGACAAGGGAACATCCAAACTATCACTTTGGAGGATATAGATGAACACATTCTTTCTGACGACCATTATGGCAACAGAAAGGACTATCTCAGCTTCCCTCCAGAAATAAAACAACATCTGGATAATGATAACTGTCTGCTTTAAGAATTAATTTTTCTCCACTTGTATTATATTGGGACACAGCTAGACAATGTGTATAGATAATGCTGGCCCTTTTGAGGGCAGAAAGGCAGCTACTGCATTTTCTAAAATAAATAGATAAGAATAGCTAGGTTATTCTAAAAATGCTTTAACTTAGGTGGCCTAGGCGAGCCTGATCTCATCAGATCTTGGAAGCTAAGCAGAGCTGGCTCTGTTAAGTGCTTGGATGAAAGATCACTAAGGAAGTCCTGCGTTACTACTTAGAGACTGCTTTGTGGGTCACTTGCCTTAAAAAAACCTTAGGGGGATACTGTAAGTTGGCAGCAACTTGATTACATGTTCCAGCACCCATTGTAAAATGGGAAAAGCCTTTTAGAAGCTCATATAAGTAATTATACTCATTCCTAGAATACATTCAAGATACAGAAAATTGGGTTTAAAAAAGGGGTCCATCACTTCTTATGGCATCAGAGAATCTGCCAGTTTGCTCATTAAAGAACAGTGCAGGTCTGAATAGCAGATCATGCCTACCTGTGGTTTAGAAACTGTCAACACTTAATTTAGAGAAGGAGGTCTTTTTGACATACATACAGCAGGTACGATTTATTTGCTTCCAGCAGCACAAGTATTCATGCATGACTCTCATATTCTTCCTGCTGATTTTGAAACCCTTAAGCAATTTGTATTTCTTCCACTCATTTATTCTTTGAGCTCCTCCAATTGCTAGTCATTTTCAGTTAAGGTACACTGGAGATGGAAACCCATTCAGCAGCATGGTATTCTCTTGGTGTACAAATCAGCTGGTGACATGTTTGTAAAAAGGCATGTGGAGCTGCAGACACAGAACAGTCACATTAATTAATATCACCTTGACTCAAACTGACTGCTTCACACAGCTAAGAGAGTCAACACGTACCCCATCTTCATTCTGTTCCCAGCAGACACAGGCCTTGACTTCCTCTCTTGCTCCATACATAGCCTGATGGGAATGCCATTCCTCAAGTCTTTTTGTGTAGCAACAAACACTGTATAGCCAAATCTCAATTTAGCAAAAAATGTTACAGTATAAACCGCCCACTATTTCAAATAACAGAAAAACAGAAAAGAGTAAAGCATTCCTTCTGAAAGTCCTGCTTTAAAGGAGGCAGAAGTTGGATTTCCTTAACAAATTCATTTCCACTACATCTGGAACTGCCAATTAGCATTTGGAAAACTATTTTGAATACATGTTGCATTTCTTTCTTTTGTCAAAGCAATATTGCTGAGAACATATGGCTCTGAAACATTTTAATGGCCCATGGCTCTGAAACCTCTTAATGAGAACAAGAACCTTCCCTTTTTGTTTCATTTTAGAGTTTTCACATTCTATGTCATGTACTAGATGGTGTCAGGATTGTGGCTGGGCAGACTACTAAAAATTCTTGTTTCCATTTAGAGACAATCAGTTCCACTGAAAACAGTAGGACTTCGTTATTCACATGTGACATTAATTTCCATGGCCCTTTCCACACAGGCATAATACAGTGACGCAGGGATGGCAAAAACGCCGTCCCTGGGCTGCTGTTCGCACAGGAGGTGCTGCTGCATCCCAGCAGCACCATCCTGGCTGCCCGGGAGCGGCGTGAAGCCGCCCCTGTTAACCTCGCTAAACAAGCAAGGTTTTTCCAAAGCACAGTCTTCCCATCGGCATGGTGCAAACAGAAAGATGCTGTTCCCCCCCCTCCACTCACTGTCCCATCCAGCGTTGCTCTGGAGGACTGCAGTGCTCCGCCCACACTGCCCTCCAACCCCTGGAGGTCGGAGGGCAGCATGGGCGGGTCCCTGCAGCCCTCCAGAGCAATGCTGGATGGGACAGTGAGTGGAGGGGGGTAACCGGAGCAACCGTGAGTGGAGGGGGGCAACCAGAGCAACCGTGAGTGGAGGGGGGCAACTGGGGGCAAATGGTCCCCGAAGCCTCCACCGGCATGAATCATGCCGGTGCAGGTGCATTTCCGCCCGTGTGCGGAAAGGGCCCATGAGTCACCAGCATGGCTGACTTTGGCCAGATCAAGGGTCTTGATTTTATTTTAACAGGAAAAAATAGAAGAAAAGAGTTTGGATTTATATCCCACCTTCCCCTCCTGCAAGCAGACTCAAGGTGGCTTAAAAGCTCCTTTCCTTTCCTCTCCCCACAACAGACACCTTGTGAGGTAGGTGGGGCTGAGATAATTCTGAAGAACTGTGACTAGCCCAAGGTCACCCAGCAGGAATGTAAGAGTGGGGAATCAAATCTGGTTCTCCAGATTAGAATTCACCTGCTCTTAGCCACTACACCACACTGGCAAGTGTTGCTTCTCTGGAACTTTTGTATCTTATACCTAAGTGTTTCAAACACTTCACAGTTTATGGATATGTCATTTTAGCTTATAATAAGTAATCTTTCTAGCCTACAAGTGGGTGAAAGCTGATCCATTCATCCCTTCCACCTAAAGTAAAAATCAATAGAATACAACCTCATTTATCTGAATGGAATGGCAGAATCCAACCCCTAAACAAAGACATCTGGATACAGTTTTCCCCCAGATTGAGGTATAAAAACAAATCACAAACACATTCTTCAGCCAGTTTTACAACTTTCTTAGACAGTGGAGCCAATACTTGTTAGCTACACAGTAGCAAGATGATGATGCAGAATATAAGTTATTATTTTATAAATGCCAGTATTGTTGAGGCTAAGATCAAGCCCTCTCATGAACCCTACCCTTTGTTGGCTGCCTCTTTAAGCTGGTCAAGTTGATGCAATTCCATTTTCACTAGAAACTAAAGCTTCTCTCACTTATCACTTGATGGGAAGCCTACACTATTTGTATAAATTCTCTGCTTTCTGTCTTATTAAATGTCAAACGCCTTTCTGATTAGTATAATATAAGTCACTTTTAACTTGTGAATAAAAATAAGTCTAATGGACATTAACTATAGCAAAGGAGGTTGTGTCTAAATTTGAGGGGAAAAAATCCTGACCGTGAGGTTTGTTTTACACTGCAACAGTTTTCCTTGTGACATGGTAGATTCTCTGTCATTACAGGTTGTTAATTATTGCTTGGAATACTTTGTTCAAATACTATATTGAACATCTGTGTTGACGGGAGGTTAGACTAGATGACCCTGGTGGTCCCTGGTGGTCCCTTCCAACTCTTAAAATCAAATTAAACAAAATTAAATTAAACAGATTAACAAACAAACACAAATCTGTGCCTTTAAAGTATTTCCCCTCTGCCTTTGTATTAAGCCATGCTGTTAAAGCAGGGGTACGCAACTGAGACACTTAATTGGGACATAATGGATCTTGACTGGAAATAAGGGGGTTTCCTATGATGTTATCTGTCTGCATTATGGCCAATAATATTGTCAAGTGTTTTCTGAGAGGTGGCTTTTTGACACCCAATGGGAAATTTCTCATTGGATTCCATAGTATACTTTGCAGCGTCCAGAGAGGGCATCTTTCAGTTTTGTGCAGCAATTCCCCCCTCCCCTGTTCCATTCATTTTTTGATTCTTGCTTCTTTTTTATATTGAGGTATTGCGGTGGGTGTGGCCTTGTTCCCTCCTTTTCCTTAATTTGTTTAAAGGATTTAAGAGTTTCGGTTCATTGTTGCTCTGTTGAGTTGGTGGAGTTCTATTGTTGTGCTCCTTGTTGCAGGTTTCGTTTCAGTCACTGTGATATAGTAGTTGAGAAACTTAAACAGAGATTAGGGTTAATGAGGGTGGGTTAGGAATTGGGCTAAAAATTGAAATTTTAACTTAGGTGTAGGGCTTAAGTTTCATTCTAAGGCTTGTGGTAGGGATTCATAAAAGTCAAGGATCTTGTTTGCACACAGTTAACATTTTTGATGTCAGCTTTGACCTTCCTAACAATTGAAGGCAGATGGCCTTAGAAAACTTGGTCCTCAGTTCAGACTATAACTTTGTAGAGAGAAACTCTTCTCAATTCCTGTATCTGGAATTGGGGAGCTTGTAATAGAGGAACCAGGACAAATTTACTTTGTGAAAATTTGATCTCCTCAGAAGAACCTCCAAGTTTGGTGAAGGTTGGATCAGGAGGTTCAATCCCATTTGCACCCAAGTGAAGGAAAACTGGGTGCCCATAGAATTGGATCTCCCCCCAAACTTCACCAAACCTGGGGTTTCTTCTGAAGAGAGTCACCAGCAGCTCAGCAGCAAATGTGGTGCCTCCCAGGGACGTAGGTATAGATTTTTAGGGGGGTCAGGGGACCGGGGCCATGCTCCCAGCCGCCCCTGGGGGCACGGCCATGCCTCCCCAAGCCCCACCCCTAGCCTCAGTGCTTATAACAGCAGCTCTCTGAGGCCGGGGATGGCAGACTTCCCTGCCCTCCCCCGCCCCTCCACCATCTGGGCTCCCAGTCAACAGCCTTTCTGCCCTACCCTCCAGGTAGAGGTGTAGCTAGGGAAAATGGAGCCCAATGCAAAATCTGAGTTTTGTGCCCCCCCCATGGGTGGCCACTGTGATGCTGGAATCCACCCCCAGCATCACTTTGAATGGTGTTTAAACTAGAGAGCCCAAATTCACCTTTTAAATCCACCTTAAAGGGAGAATCTGGGGTCCCCAGTTGAAACAACATTGAAACTGATGCTGTTTTGGGGTGGATTATCCCCCACCCTGAAACAGCATCACTTTCAATGTTTAAACTGGGGACCTCAGATTCTCCCTTTAAATCCATTTGGGAGGGGTGCCTGCTGTCAGGGGGTGCAATTGTTAAGCTAGCAGCACCTACATTTCAGGGTATCTTTAGGAGACTCTCCTAATGATACCACCCAGGTTTGGGGAAGTTTGGTTCAGGGGGTCCAAAGTTATGGACCCTCAAAGGTGTAGCCCTCATCTTCTATTAGCTCCCATTGGAAAGAATGCGGGATAGAGGCACCCCTTTTGGGAGTCCATAGTTTGGTCTTCCTGCACCAAATTTTACAACACCTGGGTGGTATCAGTAAGAGACTCTCCTGATGATTCCACCCAGGTTTGGTGTAGCTTGGTTCAGAGGGTCCAAAGTTTTAGACCCTCAAAAATGTAGCCCCCATCTTCCATTAGCTCCCATTGGAAACAATGTGGAATGGGGCACCGCCTTTGGGAGTCCATAACTTTGGACCCGCTGAACTAAACCTCACCAAACCTGGGTAGAGTCATCAGGAGAGCCTCCCAAAAATCCCTGAAATTTTGGTGCTGCAGGCCACATACCGAAAAAACACTAAAAAATACAAAAAAACCCACAAACGGGAGGCAGAGCTTTGGACATGTAATGGGGGGGGTAAAAATCGAGAATCCCCCTTACCTACATCCTTGGTGCCTCCACTTTGAAAATAATACAGCCCTGAAAAGATCTCTCATTAAATGCAACTGGGGCAAAATAGTTACCCAAGCCCCCATTCCTTCCAATAGAGGGAGCAAAATGGCTTTTTTTCCTCCAGGAGGTATGCCCAAACAATTGCCATAAAGATATAGTTTCTTCAGATGTAGCATAAGGAGTAAATATTGTATTTTCCAGCTTTAATTAAAAAGTCCATCTGTTTGATAAAGAATGAATTTCTTGCTCAGTTCAGGAACAGTAATAAACCAAACATACAGTTAATTATGTTTTATGAAAACCCTGGGGATAGGCTTGCCAAATTGCCTGCTATGAAGCATCCCGCCATTTGCCCTAGCCTTCTGCTGATGTTCCAATGAGCAGTGGGAACAAAACAGGGAGTGGGGTTGGCATCAAATGACACTTTAATAATTTCCTGATTTCTGTGTTAAAAATCAGAGATATTTGGGGATTCCTAGAATATTTCCTGATACTGGTTTGCACATAACCCATCTGAATGTTCCTAAGGGTGACCAGTTGCGGGTTGGCAACCCTACTTGGGAAGTGGGCCTTCAGTTCAGTGGTAGATAATGTATGAGCAAGGGGGAGAGAGAAGTGAAGGGTTTGGATTTATACCTCATCTTTCTGTCCTGTAAGGAGTTCTGAGAGAACTGTGACTAACCAAGATCATCCAGCAGACTTCATGTGCAGGAGCAGGGAATGAGTGCAAGATTCAGTAGGGGTGTGCACAAAAACAAGACAAAAACTTTTTTTTTTCATTTGGGTATATTGAAGCTGAAAAATATTAGAGAGCCAGGTGGCCCATGTTACCCAGATTGCCTTTTTTCATCTTCGCCAGGCTCAATGGCTGGCCCCCTATCTCTCCCAGGCCGACCTGGCCACTGTGATCCATGCAACGATTACCTCCAGGCTGGACTATTGTAACTCGCTCTACGCGGGCATTCCCTTGGGACTGATCCGGAAACTGAAACTGGTCCAGAATGCGGCGGCGCGACTTCTGGTGGGTGACTCTTTCAGAACGCATATCACCCCCATGTTGCGCCACTTACACTGGCTTCCAGTGGAATTCCGGATCATTTTCAAGGTGTTGGTGTTAACCTTTAAGGCCCTTTGTGGCTTGGGGCCCTCATACCTTTGGGACTGTCTCACCCCATATGTCCCAGGTAGGCCTCTGCTGAGGACAACTTACTCCGTGATGTTGCTGGCCTCTACCCAGGCCAGGGCTTTTACGGCCCTGGCCCCTGCCTGGTGGAACACACTTAATAATAATAATAATAATAATAATAATAATAATAATAATAATAATAGTGAGCATCATCGACATAGCAGTATCCGGTGATTGCAGGGTCATTGAAAAAGAACACGAGAAGGTCACTAGATACCATGATTTAAAAATCGAGCTTCAGCGTCTTTGGCACAAACCAGCTGAGGTTGTCCCAGTGGTAATCGGCACACTGGGTGCCATCCCAAAAACACTAGGGCAGCACTTGAAACATCTTTGAATTGACAAAATTAACATCTGTCAAATTCAGAAGGCAGCCCTGCTGGGATCCACACGGATACTACACCAATACATTACAACTTCCTAGGCCTCTGGATGAGGCTCAAATTGTAATGAAGGCCAACAACCAGCTAAAGATCTGGCAGCTGTGAAATCTACAACAACAACAACAACAACAACAACAACAACAACAACAACAACAACAACAATTCTGTTATCCCTGAATTCCAATGTTGGTATGGCATTTAGATTTGGGTATTATTTGGGAATATGAAATTATTTGGCTCCATTATAGCTTATGAGGAAGTCATCCAGGGATCTGCAAGGATGAGACTGTTTTTTTAAGCTACAAGCACCAACACCAGCCCATCAGAAGCAGAGCCCAGAAATTCCAGCATAACCACAGACTAATATGGGATGCCCAATAAAACTATCAAACCAAAGAAACTCAGCACAAAAAAATGTAGTGGGGGTGCACTTCTGGAAACCCAACAGAACTAATGTCTGAGAAGCCCAGCAGAACCCAAGGTCAATGTGTTAACCCAAGACAATTAAAGTCAAGCCAAACAATTCTATCAGGTTGTGTTTGTTTATAATATGTTGGAAGCTGCCCTGAGCCTCTGAGGGGAAGGGTGGCATACAAGTTAAGTCAAATCAAATCAATAAAAATAAAATAAATGAATTTTCCAAAACAGGACAAAAAAAAATCCAGGAGTTGAATGCTAACAATAGTTTAATATCCAACAGCAAATCCCTCTCCAGTCTAACACTATAACCACAGTTCCTAACAAACCTATGTCCTTGGTGCAACTGAGACAACAACTTAGATCTTACTGGTACCATCATAAGAAAAGCAAACTCACTGAAGTGCTATTAAATCAACAGGATTTGAGTTTACAGTTAAACTTTTGGTACTTCTGGATTAAGCAGGTTTGGATGCGTGCGCACGCACACACACACACCTTTCTCTATATGGCATAGGAAGTCTTTAAGCAGTTTGATTTATGGCTTTAAAGCTAGGAAAATACACTGAGGATTAAGCTGTCCAAATTTTCTTATGGTATCAATTAGGATGTGCAAGCAATAAATGGCTGAATGCTCTTTTAGTAGCACATAAAACACATGAAAGATAAATAAATGGCTCTCTAATGTGATGGTCATTCTTCTTTCTGCAACTGAAAGTACTTCACCTGTTGATTACTTGTACCACAAGTGACAGGACATTATAACATAACTTACATGAAAGAAATGTAGATGAAAGATTAGTTCAGTTGCATTTTAACACTGCACTCCAAAATATATAATAAATATATTTGATTTCAATGATTCTTTAAGTGCTGGGAAACAAATTCTGTGCTATGTTGGTTCCACTAGAATTATGACCTTTTAAAGGAGTGGGTTTAGGGTAAGATAAAAAAATGTTAAGTATGCCTGATTACTTATGAAACTTTGAGAGGAAAGAAAGTGTAATTTGTAAGATTTATGGCATCTCTTCAGATGTTTGTTTTCCAGTTTTTTTAAAAAAGAACTGTACATAGGGCTGGATCCAGCCAACATTTCATGCAATTTCTCCAAACTGTCCTCCTTATTACAGGCCTGCATTCATTCACCTGGTGGGCCACTGCGAGTAGCAGAGAGCTGGACTAGATGGACTCTGGTCTGATCCAGCTGGCTTGTTCTTATGTTCTTATTTTGTCCGAGACTCCAAGCAAGTTTCCTAATTCATAACATAGCCTTTTGGGTGGGCAAAGATGGCCCTCTTCTGCCTTTTTCTTTAGTCTCAAAAAAGTTGTTTGGAATCAAACATATAATTCATTCTGCTTCAAGTTATTACAATTTGGGATGTCAGTAGTGGGAATATCAATGGTCAACTAACTCGTATTGTTGTATTTATTAGCTTTACTTAGGGGTTTTGATGCCCCCCTGCTGCTCTGTAATACTATTTTTAAAACTATACTTATACTGTGGCCTGTGTACTGTTCTACAGCTTAGACAGTTCACTAAAATAGATTTTTATTTTGTTAAATAAAGTTTGCAGTGGCAGCCAAGTGAGTTAGTTTAGTACTCAGATTATGCCATCGATATATAAAAAAATCTAACAGTGTGTTTGTCCCTGATGGTCTCCCTCAGAAGCTGCTGGACGGATCGCCCCCAAATTTTCACAGGATGTCCCTCCCTGTTGCAGGCAGGTAATCGGACCTTCAAACCACTGAAAGTCCATACCTGAGCCAGGTAAAACATCTTTTTCCTGGCACACCAGGCCATGAAGCTGCCTCTGTTTAACTGTCACCCTTAGAATGTTTGTGCAGCCTGTCTGTCTGTGGCCTGAGGGCTTGGTCTGAGGGCTCAGAATGTTCATGCAGATGGGCAGAGATGAGCAGTGAAAACAGTAAATAGGTAATACTGGTAGGTACTACGAGTGGAAGTGAAACACATACACACTTTACCGTGTGAGACGTCAGGTGGGGTTCTCCCCCCCACACACAGGTAACTTTCACTCTCTGTGCCTCACCCACTGCTACCACACAATACACATCCAGCTCATCCTCACACACCTCACTCTGCCCTCCCTCACATCCAACCACCACTTACCCACTTCCTCGCCACCCACTTATTCACCCACAGCTCTCTCTTTTACTAAAAGCGAGCTGGAGTTTGCCTTTCTAAGAAAATCCACGGGATGGGGGTGAACCAACACTACCGGCTCTGCTTCTTTTGCACGTGGCCCTTTAAGAACCCAGGGAGCTGGCCTCGATCTGAGCACCTCACCACCCTGCCTCTGCTGCCTGGACTGGGATAGCCTCCGCTTGCTCCCAGTTCTGGCCTTTCTACCCAAGCCAGGGATTGTGCTGCAATGGTCCACCAGCCTCATGGACAGCGGGATTCGCACTCTGGACAGTTCTGTTGTGGAATGGGAAGGGTTACCTTATACTAAAAAAACAAGAGAGCACCATATAACAATGTGCATTGAAAAGGGAAAGAGGGATTCCATTTGACCACCCCAAAAGGCTATGCTGGGGATCATTGGACCTGCATGGACATCTGTGTGGGTTGCGGACTGTGATGAGAAGGACAATTGCCATAGCAAAGCGAGGCCGGGCCCGCGAGTCTACTATAAGATAATTTAGTGGCAATTACCAATAAAATTAATTGCATATAAGCAGCAAAGCCTATTGCAGGGGAGAGGCTTTAACAAAGGGTGGAAGAGGATGCATTTTCCACTGCAATGGACTTTACTGGAACTGTAGCAGCCTCCACCCCCACTCCCAGTGCAATACTTGCCACCTATTTGGTTGTGAATCTGTGACTTGGGGGTGGGAGAAATTGGAGAGGTGTAGTTTGTGGTAGGTGAGAAGGTGAGGATAAGGGGAGGGTGGAGAGGAATGGCTTAGGGTGGGAGGAGGGCAGAAAGGTGAGGATTGGGGAAAGGTGGAATGGAGTGACTTTAGTTGGGAGGAGGTCAGAAAAGTGACAGTTTTGGTGGGGCAGGGTGGCAAGGTGAGACTTGGGATGTGAGAGGGTTGAAAGGTAAGACTTGGGGGAGGGGTGGAAGGTGAGTATGTGGGTGGCAAGGTAAGGCTTGGGGTGGGGGAGGGTGCAAAGGTGAGGCTTAGGGTGGGGGAGGGTGCAAAGCTGAGGCTTAGGGTGGGGAGGATGGAAAGGTGAAGTTTGGGGTGGCAAAGAGTTGGACAGTGAGTATTGGGGTGGGGGAGGGTACAAAGGTGAGGGTTGTGAGAAGGGTTGGAAAGTGAGACTTGGCGTGGAGGGAGGGCTGGAAGCTGTGGCTTGGGATACAGAACAGTGGCAAGGTAAGTATTGGGGTGGGGGAGGGTTAAAACTGCCCTGAGCCCTCAGAGGGAGGGCGGTATATAAAACTAATAATAAATAAAATAAAAGGTGAGCCTTTGGGTGCAGGAAGGTGGGAAAGTGCGGCTTAAAATAGGGTGGAGGTGGAATTAGAGAGGTTGGGGGTTGGGGGGAGGCAGAAGGGCTTTTCCGGGTGTTAAGGTTGGGGAGAGGTGGGAGGGCTTTGCCAGGGACAAAGCTGGGTGTTGGCAGTGATTGGGGTGGAAGGGCTTCTGCAGCCCTCAGAGTAGTGGTACCAAGGTGCTGCTGCTCCAGGGAGGGGATGGAATGCCCCCCACCAATGGGGAAGCAGGACTCTCATTGGTGGAGGGTTTGTTGGGACATTCCATCCCTTACCCTTTTATTATGGGTAAGATACGTGCAGTGCAAAAACCACATCAGTTGCTGTCATATCATTGCTGTCAGCTGCGTTGAGTCAAGAGGAAAGGTGAACTATAAATATTTTAAATGAATACATAAATTTGAAGTATCCTGCCTTAAGAACATAAGAACAAGCCTGCTGGATCAAACCAGAGTCCACTACCTCCTATGGCAACATATTCCAAACACCAATCACGCTTTGCGTGAAGAAATGTTTCCTTTTATTAGTTCTAATTCTTCCCCCCGGCATTTTCAATGGATGCCCCCTGGTTTTAGTATTGTGAGAAAGAGAGAAAAATTTCTCTCTGTCAACATTTTCTACCCCATGCATAATTTTATAGACTTCAATCATATCCCTCCTCAGACATCTCCTCTCCAAACTAAAGAGTCCCAAACACTGCAGCCTCTCCTCATAAGGAAGGTGCTCCAATCCTTCCATCATCCTCGTTGCCCTTCTCTGCACTTTTTCTATCTCTGCAATATCCTTTTTAAGATGTGGTGACCAGAACTGAACACAGTACTCCAAGTGCGGTCACACCACTGCTTTATATAAGGGCATGACAATCTGTGCCGTTTTATTATCAATTCCTTTCCTAATGATCCCCAGCATATAGTTTGCCTTTTTCACAGCTGCCATGCATTGAGTTGACATTCCCATGGAAGTATCAATTAAGATGCCCAAATCCCTTTCCTGTTCTGTGACTGATAGCACTGACCCCTGTAGCGTGAATATGAAGTTTGGATTCTTTGCCCCATGTGCAACACTTTACATTTTGCTACATTGAACTGCATTTGCCATTTCTTAGCCCACTCACCCAATTTATAAAGGTCTGCTTGGAGTTCTTTGCAATCCTTTGCAGTTCTCACCACCCTACATAATTTGGTATCATCTGCAAACTTGGCCACCACACTACCTACTCCTACTTCCAGGTCATTTTTGAATAGGTTAAAGAGCACTGGTCCCAAAATGGATCCTTGAGGGACACCACTCCTTACATCTCTCCATTGGGAGAACTTCCCATTTATACCCACCCTTTGCTTCCTGTTTCTCAACCAGTCTTTAATCCATAGGAGGACTTCTCCTCTTATTCCTTCATTGCTGAATTTTCTCAATAGTCTCTGGTGAGGAACTTTGTCAAAAGCCTTTTGGAAATCCAAGCAGACAGTGTCCACTGGTTCCTCCTTATCCACATGCCTGTTTGCATCTTCAAAGAACTCTAGTAAGTTTGTAAGGCAGGACTTACCTGTGCAAAAGCCATGCTGACTCTCCCTCAGCAGGTCTTGCTTTTCTACATGTTTATAATTTTATATTTAATGATAGATTCTACTAATTTACCAGGAACAGATGTCAAACTGACCTCTAATTTCCTGGATCCCCCTTAGATCCTTTGTTAAAGATTGGTGTGACATTGGCCATCTTCCAGCCTTCAGGGATGGAGGCTGATTTCAGGGATAAGTTGCATATTAAAGTGAGAAGATCAGCAATTTCATGCTTGAACTCTTTTAGAACTCTTGGGTGAATGCAATCTGGGCCAGGGGATTTGGTAGCATTTAGTTTATCAATGGCTGCCAGAACTTCTTCCTTGTCTACCACTATCTTTGCTAGTTCTTCGGATTTGCCTCCTAGAAGCTTGGTTCAGGTTCAGGAATTTTCCTCACATCCTCTTGGGTGAAGACAGATGCAAAGAATTCATTCAGCTTCACTGCAATCTCCTTGTCATTCTTTAGCACACTTTTGTTCGTCATCTAACGGGCCTACCGCTTCCCTAGCTTGCTTCCTACTTTTTATGTACTTGAAGAACTGCTTGTTGCTGGTCTTGATATTCGCAGCCATGCGTTCCTTATAACCCTTTTTTGCCTCCCTTACAGCTAACGTGCTTCTCTTTTGCCACCATTTGTGCTCCTTCTCGTATTCTTCATCAGTCGAGTTGGACTTCCATTTTCTAAAAGACATCTTTTTTCCCCTAATAATTCCCTCAACCTCTCTTGTTAACCACGGTGGTTTTCTTTTAGACTGGGCGCTGCCTTTTCTAACCTGCGGAACACATTCCAGCTGATCTTTTATTACTGTTTATATATATAGGTTAAAGAGCACTGGTCCCAGTGTACTCCAGCTCCCTCATTTTATTTTTATATATATATAAAAATAACCTCCAAACATCTTGGACAGTTTTGACTCTCTTGATTTTCCCTTTCAGCTTCCTGCGCACTATCCCCCTCATCTTTGAGAAATTTCCCTTTCTGAAGGCGAATGTAACTACATTAGTAGTTGTCACTTGCTCGCATGCAGAGTTACCGAATCCGACTGCTTTGTGGTCACTGTTCCCTATCTGCTCAACAACACTGACTTTCTGTACCAGGTCCTGGGTCCCACATAGAATTAGATCTAGGATCACTTTTCCCCTGGTTGGTTCCACAACCATCTGCTCTAAGCCGCAGTCATTTAGCATATCCAGGAATGCTCTCTCCTTACTATGACCTGAACATGCATTTTTCCAGTTTATGTGGGGATAGTTGAAATCACCCATTACAACTATGTTTTTGCTTTTGTTGGCCTCTCTAATTTCTTTTTTCATCTCAGAATCCTCTTGTGCGCTTTGGTCAGGGGGACGATAATATATTCCTAATATTAGGCTATCCTTCACACCTGGTGTTGATATCCACAGTGCTTCTGTAGGGGAATCAGCTTCCCTTGCATTGTCTATTTTATGTGACACTATGCTTTCTTTGACATAGAAGGCAACACCACCCACGATACACCCTGTCCTATCCTTCCTGTAGAGCCTGTAACCTGGGATAACAGCATCCTGCTGGTTCCCCTCATTCCACCATGTCTCTGTGATGTCCACTATATCAAGGTCCTCCTTCAAAACTCTGTACTCCAGCTCCCCCATTTTAGGTTGAAGCATAGGCTCTTTCTGCACAGGCCAAAAACAGCGTCCCAGGGATGGCCAAAACACCATCCCTAGGGAGCTTGCTTCCCCCAGCAGCGCGAAGCCGCCATTTTCCCACCTTGCTTCACGAGCGAGGTTGGTGAGAAGGGACAGCTTCCCATCGGCGCGGTGTGAACTGCACCGCAGGGAAGTCACTCCTTTCCCTGTCGGTCCCACTCATCTGCCTCTCCAGTGTCATTCTGGAGGACTGCAGGAACCCGCCCATGCTGTCCTCCAACCTCCAGGGGTCGGAGGGCAGCGTGAGCGGGTCCCTTCAGCCCTCCAGAATGATGCTGGAGAGGCAGCTGAGTGGGGGAGGCAACTGAGAGGCGGCTCCATGTGGAGCCACCTCTCTGGCTAGGGAGGGAGCCAGGACTGCTTGTGCGAGCAGTCCCCACACCTCCCCCAGCATAAATTATGCCGGTGGAGAAGCCCTGCCACCACTGTGCGGAAAGGGCCATAGAGATACCTGTTTACCCTGTCTCTGTCCCTTACCTGGGATTTATGTGCTTTGCCCTCTAGCCCTTTGTAGACACTATCACTTATCACATGTACATCGCTATGTTCCACGCTTGTATGTGGTTGATTTAGAAAAACCTCCCTCTCTGTCTGCATCCCCATAGATATTGTATTCCGAACCGAACTCACCTCAGCTTCTGTTAACTTTTTCCCAGGGATCAATTCAAAAGCTGTTCTGCCACCTTTTTAATGTTGAGTGTTAGCAGCCTGGTTTCTTTTTGGTTAAGATGAAGTCCATCCCTTTTGTACAGACCTGCCTTGTCCCAAAAGGTTCCCCAGTTCCTAACAAATCTGAAACCCTCTGTCCCTAACCTTACACCACCTTCTCATCCACACATTGAGACCCTGTATCTCTGCTTGCTTAGCTTGCCCTGCGTGTGGAACAGGTAGCATTTCTGCGAATGCCACCTTGGGGGTCCTGGACTTCAACCTGTTACCTAGTAGCCTAAATTTAGCCTCCAGAACCTTCCGGCTACATTTCCCAATGTCATTGGTGCCAATGTGGACCACAACTGCTGATTCCACCCCAGCACTGTCTAACAGTCTATCTAAACAAAGTGTGACATCTGCAACCTTCGCACCAGGCAGGCAAGTCACCATGCAGTCATCACGCCTCTCATAAACCCAACTTGTATGCCTTGTATGTTAACTATCATTCTGGAATGCAAATTTGTTGGTGAAAAAAAAATGTCCTGTCTAGATTCGTAGAAAATGTTTGATAATTTGAACAGTTTTTTTTGTTTAAGATTTTGGAAAATATGGATTTTGGAGAGAATTTTATAAAATAGATGAACATAATTTATACATTGTAATCAGCACAATAATTATTAATGGAGATTTTAAAAAGCCATGTAAAAAACACAGAAAGGAAGAAGATACGTTTGCGCACTGTCTCTTCTGTTTATATTAGTTCTGAAAGTATTGAGTAAAGGCATAAAACTTGATGAGAGCATTGGGGATATGAAAATTAAGAAAGAGTTTTATAAATTAAGAGCATTTGCTGATGATTTGGTGGTGGTTTTAGAAGACTCTTCAAAGGGAGTTGAATTTTTGATGTTGAAACTGAAAGAGCATGGTGCACTGGCGGGATTTAAAATTAATAAAAAGGAAACAAAGTGTTGAACAAAAATATGAAATTACAAGTTCAAATAGGCTTTAAAGTGGAAAAAAAAGTGAAATAGGAAATGATGCAACACTGATGTTGCTAGACCTTTTATACATTGAGTCTCTCACCCATACTGGAGCCATATGAATTTAGAAAACAGACCATTAACTGATATTTTGGGCCATGTTTTTGAAGACAATTTCTTTTTCCTTCTTGCCTTTCCAACAGATGAGACTTTACACTATGGAACTGGATGGAAGTTATAAAGCATCAGAGATTTCTCAGTATGCTGCTTTCGCCCCCAGTAGTAATCAAAGTTACTCTTCAAACCACTCTCTTTGAAGTGCCCATGTTAACTTTGTGCAGGATTACTCTAGAGTCCCTTTTAGTATATAGTACCTAATTTGAGGATGCAGTTAAAGTAAAAATAGACCGACCTTTAAAGGAAGGAGGTCATAGGCATTGAGGCTAGGGAGAAAATGAGGATAAACAAACTGGAGAGAATACAGCACACTGTCCATTGTCAATTAGACCATGTTTCTGGAAGGAAAATATTGGGAAACAGCAAGAATCTGGTAGAAAACTTGCACTTTCAGTTTTATATTCAGTTATATGGTTTCAGCATCATGCATTCATCTTATCCATCCTATTGGTATGAGTACATTTAGTAGTTTGCTGCTAATTAATCATTTGAAAATTCCCTTTGGTGGCCTACCTACTTCTGATGATATGAGCAGAACTTCCCACATTGATACCTGAGGGACATTGTGTTGGATCCTGGACTCTATTCCACAAATGGCAGTACCTGCCTATCTTTCAAAGGAGCACTCTACTGATGCAAAGCAGAATTTCTTGTATTGCAGAATGATCCTTTGAGAGCCCAATTTACAAATAGAGTTTCTTTATCATTCACATAAATACTATGGATTGCTATGGAATGCTTTGCTAGACTTGACTATTGTAGCTCTCTCTACGCTGCCCTTCTCTTATCTCTGATTTCCATTTGAAGCTAGTCTAACACACAGTGGCCAGGGGCCTGGCTGGTATCATCGTGGGAGCACATTACACCAGTTCTCCACTCACTACATGGCTTCCAGTTCCAAGTCAGGTTTCAAGTGTTGGTTTTAACCTTTAAGGCCATTAGTGGACTGGGGCCTCCATACCTTAGGAATTGCATCTCCCCATACTGCCAAAATTGGACCCTCAGTTCTTTGGAGGCTAACCTCCTGGTGGTCCCTGGTCCCTTGGAGATATGTTTAGCCTCAACTAGGGCTAGAGCAGTTACTGCTCTGACCCCCACTTGGGGGAATACTTTGCCATCTGCTATCAGGGTCCTGTGGGATCTGAAAGAGTTCCACAGGTCTGTAAAACTGAATTATTTCACCAGGCATTTGGTTGAGGCCAGTCTCACCATTTCCATTCAGTTTGTCATCTGTACTATCACCAGACTCTCCTAGGAGTGTGGGAGCAAGTGAAGATTTTTTCTGTTGGTCACATGTTTTAGTCTGTTTTAGTTGTGTGCACTAGTTGCTCAATAGTTAGTAATTTTATTGAGTTAGCATTTTAGACAGAATTATCTATTTTGTATGAATGTTGTGAGCCGCTCTGAGCTGTTTTGGAAGAGCAGCATATACATTGAATAAAATAAATAAATAAATCTTTATCATTCTTTATCATATCTTTATCATTCTTTATCATTCTTTATCATGGAGCATTTCCTGACTAAATAGCATCCTGTAATACAGCACTCCAAATAAGCATCCAGATCTTTTAAGAACTTCAGATCCTTATTTTTAATAGGAATACATAGATTTGACATCATTTAACATTTGAGGTGTTCATCTATTTGACTTGCATTAATGCATATAGGCAGTTATTTGTTTTCATGAAGAAGAAGAAGAAGAAGAAGAGGGTTGTTTTTGCATGGTCATAATATCCCAGGGTGAGCATGGAAAATATCACTGTGCAGCTGGGAATTCCACACAGTTCCCAAAGCTGCACAGGGTTTGCCCCACTGTTGTCCCATGATATTTAGCCCAGGATTTTCAAAAATTGCCAGTTTGGAGGTTCTTTTTTAAAATTCCAGTGTGACCCTGCTTGTGCCTGTACCATGCAAAAATCAATCAGGAGCAGGACCGGTTTATCTTTCCTGCCCAGCCGCCTGATCTCCCCACCTGACATTCATTCAAACTGTCACTCAAAAACAACAGCCAAACAGAATGCAGGATGCAAGGCAAGCTCACAGGTGCTTGCAGCTGCCACTCAAAACAACAGCCAATCAGAACACAGGACACTAGGCATGCTCAGACATGCTTCCGAAGTAAATACAGAAGTCCAGGTCGTGTGGAGCAAACTGGAGCATTTCCTAATCTGTTCCTGGGCAGAAGCGGGGAACCATGCAAAGGGAGAAACCGGGATAAAAAAGCCCAGGTATATATGATCCAAGTTCAACCCCAGTGTAATTGTGCCATGCAGAAACAGGAGTCTCAAAGTGGCTTAAAAACTGGGGTGCTGTGTGGTTTCCAGGCTGTATGGTTGTGTTCTAGCAGCATTCTCTCCTGACGTTTTGCCTCTCCCATAACAAGCACTTTGTGAGGTAGGTGGAGGTGAGAGAGTTCTATCTGTGACTGGCCTGAGTTCACCACAGGCTGCATGTGAAAGAATGGGGAATCAAACCTGATTCTCCAGATTAGAGT
This sequence comes from Sphaerodactylus townsendi, assembly GCF_021028975.2. NCBI lineage: Eukaryota > Metazoa > Chordata > Lepidosauria > Squamata > Sphaerodactylidae > Sphaerodactylus > Sphaerodactylus townsendi. The sequence continues at coordinate 120,383,647 of NC_059425.1, read as the reverse complement.
CCACTGCTCTTATCTACTACACCACAGTGGGGGGTTTATATTTCAAGTGGTTCTGGCCATATAGGATTTTCCTTACAAGTAGTTTCTTAACTTCTAGCATGTGCTTATATAGAAGCTTGTCTAGCCACAAAGAAAGTTGTGAACTGAAATTTATGACCTGATTCTAAGCAGATGTACTCAGAAGAAAGTCTCATGAGGTTTATTGCCTAATAAGGCTTTATTAAGGCTGTATTCTAAAACCAGTTCTTCACCTGAGTCAGTTCTGATGTTTACTGGAAGATGACCATCTTCCAACTCAGAGCTCCACTGAAGGTAGGTGGAAATGAGCTCTCACTAAAGTGAGAAACAGCTCTCAATTAGTGAGATGAGCGCTCACTAAAAAAATTACAAGGTGGTGCTGATGTTGCTATCAGGAACAAGGGTGCTGAACTGCCATTCACACCAGCTACTGTCAGCTATTTAGCAGTCATGTGCCAATACGATACTGCAGCAGTCGCCATAGTATCTCTGCCATTGACTTTCAGTACCCGCCCCCCAGTTAAGGTGAAGTGAAGGTTAATGTAAGTAAAGCACCCTCTTCTGCTACAAGGTGCCTGACAGTGAATGCTGTCAGTCCTCCGGCAAATATACAAGCTCCTCAACCTGATACTTTTTTCATGCTTTTATAATTTTATTAGCATTGCATCACATATAAAATAGTTTATCAATTTAACACCTCTGTATGGAACTTATTGTTTAGATTTCTGTTCTGGTAATTTACTTCTTTGCTAAATTACGCTACATTACCATTAAAGTATGTCTTAATTTTGCATTTCTCTGCATTTGCTTCATAGAATTTTCTTATAAAACATTTTTTTATCTTAAATCTTTCCCAATCCTTTTTGCATCAATTTTCTCCGCTCCTCATCCTGATACTAAGCATCTTAGCAGATATTTATTGAAAGAAAACAGTTTTTAAACTGAAACTATCGAACAAATTGAGCCCCTCCAGAAAGAATGGTTTAATTAATTAATTTATTTCACATTATTTCTCAGCCACTTTTCTCACTGAGACTCGAGGCAGATTATACAAATAGAATCAAACATTTCATCAGGAAAAAGAGCTATGGCTACATAAATCTGAAAAGAAAATTAGAAATATGCTTATGATGCCAAAAGCTGGAATTGTATAGATAAATAAAAATATAGTGAGAGCAAGATAATACAGCAGATAAGACATATTATATACAATAATGTAACTCACAGTCCTATTCCCCCTGTAGTAAACACCTTCTTAACCCATGTAATACAGCTTTAAAAAGCCTCCCCCCCCCCCAATAATTCTGTTCAACGTCATATGTGGGATTCTGCAAGCATGGAATGGCCTTCCTGACCTTTTCAGGCAGGCCATGCCACAAGGTGAGGGCCACAACAGAATCATGCATGCAAGTAGTTGTTGATTTTACCCATTGACAATATAGCACCTGCAGAAGGACCTACTCAGATCTGAAGCAAATATAGTAGGGAATAGAGGAGAAGCAGTTCTGCTGAAATGAGGGTCCAAGGCAATAAACAGTTTTATATGTCATCCACTACATTCACTTAAGCTTGCTAATTGAAGGAGTGACTGCAGAATGGATGTAATATGCATGCTTTACCTAGCTCATCTGGTAGAAGTCAAGGTGTGGCATTTTGTACCAAGTGGAGTCTCCAGATAGACTTCAAAGGTTCTGTGTAGAGTGCATTATAGTTGTCTAGTCCTGATGTTGCTGTGGCATGGATCCAGGTGACCAGATTGGCTGGATATAGGAAGCCACTAAAACATTTTAATAGTCAAAAATAAAATTCTCATATCTTGTAATTACTGAATATTTTTTCACATATTACATGAGATACATTTTTAAATTCAGTGATCAATGACACATTTTTTGATTTTCAAATTGCTTCCAACAAGAATGTTTTAAGGGGAGTTTGATGTAAAGATAAGGCAATCAACTAATTTTTGGCCAGTGTTAAGCACTCTAAATATATTACGACAGTATCCATGCATATCCTAAAGACCTCAAGTGTAACATCTCAGATAACCTATTTGTTCTGGAAATACCATGCCAAGAAAACAGTATCTTTGATATGTCTCTGTCCCAAATAAAAATCTGGCAGGAATGTACTTTAGGATGAGATGACTACAAAGTTGGATGCATTGTATATTCATGCTGGATGACCTGATCCAGTTTCTGGTCCTGTTCCATATTATGTGAGATAAGGCACAAGCTGTTTCTCATCCCTCTTTTAACATACAATTAAGTTCTAAGACAAATTTAATTACCAATGACAAGAGTCTAGTGAAATTCTGTTAGGCCAGCATAACAGGTCTGCTGTTACGCTGCCAAGGCCAATTAGGTAAAGGGCCTTTTCTTCTCTGACAATTCTCAGTGGAGGAAATGAAGATTTAACTTTGTTTGACAACCTATGGCAACTACCAAGAGCAGTTAAACAGCTATGGCTGTGATCCACACTTACTTGAAAGTAAAGTCTACTGAAACCAGTGGAAGTTCCTTATGATCTAAATGTTCTTAGGTAAGCAGGAAAACTGTTAAACTGATGCCCTAGCCAAAATCTTTGTATTTCCTCTGATTTTTGACAGGAGAGTATGTTCTTAATACTGTCCATTTAAATCTAAGGGACTAAGTGTTGCTCTCACTTTGCTTCATAAGATGTATTAATAAGGCTCAAGGTCAGACAAACACAAAGCCTCAAATCAGGTTCTGAAGCTGAGATACAAAGGGAGTTATTAGCCAATGCTTAGTTATGGTTTTGCATGATTATGAGTATAGACATCCAAATTTAATTCTGGTTTGGCCTCCAGCAAGGATCTCCCCAAGCTTCATGTGACGTCTGAACTCAACCTGAAGGAGAGTGATTACCAAGCACTCCAAATGAGCTTCATGGCAGAATGGGGATTTGAATCCAGATCTTCCTTCTCTGAACTAGACCAGTAATCCCAAACCTATGACAAACAGGTCAAAGATGACACACCTCAACATTTTGGGAGACCTACCAGTGTTCACCACTGTCCAACAACAACCACTCTTCCTGTTTGAACATGAGTCATTTTTGTAACCATTTGACATTTCTTTATATAATACATAGCTCCATACTTGAGTGGACTGTATTGTTTAAAGTAAATGAATATGCAAATACTTTTGGGGAGGCGGGGGGAGGGATGACACACCAACAGAGTCAAGTTGGGCATTTTCTGATTTTTTGACATACTGAGCCCAAAAGGTTTGCCATCACTGTTCCTAGACCTACACTTCAACCCACTATAAAATACTCCTCAGGAGTACAGGTGGTTGTTAACACAGAGTTTGTTAAAGTCTACCTCAAAGAGTAAAGACCTAGTAATGTCTGGCAATCAATGTATCTGGCAGGAACTTTTCTCCAATTAACTGATTGTAATTTCAAAAACTCTGGATTTACTTTTAACAAACTTTTCTAGTTTAGGAGATAAATTAGACCTGCTTACAAATCAGGATACTTGTTAAAGACCATTAATCCTGAGTTAGTCTCAGATGTGTAAGCATTAAGCCATGGACAGAATGCTGCAGCCTCCTTTTCTTCTGGTCTTGCTTATGTTGCTATGAGGACTAAGGTCAGAGGTGGGATCCAGCAGGTTCTCACCAGTTCCCGAGAGTAGGTTACTAATTATTTGTGTGTGCCGAGAGGGGGTTACTAATTGGGACTGCTTTTCCGTCTCCACGCCCTCGTCTCCCCCTCTCTTCTTCGTTCTTGTAGCCCAGAGCTTGCTGGCTAGTAAGAGGAGGGACCCTTTAACTTTGCTGGGACTCCCTGGAGAGACTGGCTGTCTTGCTGGTGTACCGGTCACCTAGCGCGCCAGTGGACAACCTGTTGCAGCTCTTGGAGCTCGTCTCACAGTGGCCGTTGTTGCACCCTAAGCTACTAGTGTTGGGTGACTTCAACGTTCATGTTGATTCGGCCTCCTCTTCTGCAGCTGCTGATCTAGTGTCAACCATATCAATGCTAGGTCTCTCGCTGGTGAACCCTGGGAGTCCCACCATCAGCATGGCCACACTCTAGACCTGATCTTTGTGGCTGGTGTGAATGTGGGCTTATCCTCTATTGATCAAGTGCCATGGTCTGACCACTATGTCCTTAAGGCTCAGATAGATGCTGCTGTACCCCCTGTCTAGGCGACAGACTTATTTTGGCCTGACTGCGAAGACTAATGGACCCAGAGTGGTTCCAGGATACTTTGTGGGAAACCCCACCCACTGGCACCTCCCTTGATAAGCTGGTAGAAAGCTGGGATACCAGGCTTTCTGAAACCAATGAGACTGTCACTCCAAGGCACCCTCTCTGCACCCACGCCAGACATCGAGGAGCTGTGACGGATGAAGCGGGAGCTGTGATGGCTAGAGCGAGTGTGGCAGCGGGCTCTTGATGAGGGGTGAAGACACTTGTACCAGACATATTTTGCTTCCTCTATCACAGTAGCTAGCTTGCATCCAGTGCAATTGTTTAGCATAATTCGGTCACTTCCAACCTCTACTATGGGTCCTAAATCAAGGAAATTGGCATTAAGCTGTGAGACATTTGCGAGCTACTTCACAAAGTCTTCACCCTCTGTCAAACCCTGCCTGTGACATTTGATACAATAAGTGAACTGGAGGCCCCTTCGCCATTTTCAGGTCTATGTCTGCACCACTTCAGCCTGCTCAACCCAATGGATGTGGACAGGACACTGGCAGCTGTATGATCTACCACTTGTCTTTTTGACCCATGCCCTATCTGGCTGGTAAAAGCCAGCAGGGAGGAGCTTCAGAGCCACCTGTTGAAAATTGTCAACAGCTCCCTTGAGAAAAGGTTTTTTTCCAGGTTGGCTTAAAGAGGCAATGGTCTGCCTGCTCCTGAAAAGACCACAGTTTCAAATTTGCCGTTTCTGGGTAAGGTAATTGAGTGTGCAGTGGTGGAGCAGATCCAGCAGTTCCTGGATGATGCAAACATATTGGATCCCTTCCAGTCCGGCTTTCACGCTGACCAAGGGCCTGAGACAATGCTGGTCACAGTTGTGGACGAACTCCAGCTCCACTTGGACAGATCTCACAACAGCGTTTGATATAGTAGATCACAACCTTTTGGTCCACCACCTCGCCAATATTGGAGTCCGGGTGTCAGTCCTGTGTTGGCTGACCTCATTTCTCTGGGACCAGGGACAGCAGGTGACATTGGGGGGAGAGAACTCCAGGTGTCACCCCATAGTTTGTGGGGTGCTGCAGGGAGTGATCCTCTCCTTGATGCTTTTTAACATCTAAATGTACCCCTGACAAGTCTGGTCCAGAGTTTGGGCCTGCAGTGTCACCAACATGCTGATGACACCCAGCTTGTGTTCACGATGGAGGGCAGTCCATCTTTGGCCCCTCTGCAGCTCTGCAGCGTTGTTTAGAGGCTGTCGCTGGTTGGTTGAGAGCGAGTCGGCTGAAAAATACAGAAAAATACAGCAACACAGCACAGCATATAATCATGCAGCATAAGGACAAGGAGCAAGAGGTAAAGGAAGAGAGATAGGGAGAGGTAAGGAGCATGGAAGCTACACCATAATATACAGCATTAAAGGTCAACCTCAGTTAACTGCCCAGCTGCCCTGCATTAGCATACAGTAACCAAATGGTGTAAGTATCTTGCTCCTGCAATAACTTAAACGTAAGAGATGCCAAATATTCTAGCAGGAACTCCACCTCCCTCAAAAAAAAAAAAAAGGAAAAATGAGATGTGCTCCAAATCAGCAGTCAAAACTAACTTTATTATGTACTTCAAGTAAAGAACATCTTCAAGTAAAGAACCTGTCATAATATATAAATAACTGAAGAAACTTATAAAGCTTAATTAAGAACTGTACCTGTTCCAAAAACTGATGTTTGTATATAGTTAATTCCTGCCTAATTTTCACCCACTGAAATATCTCCTGATCACATCTAGTTTGTTCAATAAATTTTATTTTTGTTTCTTGACCTTGCCTCAGTTCTCTGGTGCCTTGAAAAAAAGGAGGGGGGGAAAGGCTCCCTTCACCTTTATGGAATTCCTAAGGCTGAGACTAGAATAAAACACCTCATATGCTACCATAAAGATGGCTCAAAGAAAAGTCAGGAAAACCTGACCAGCATAATTAGGAGGCTGCCTGAGCCTGCCACAAATAGTTAGGAGAGTGAAGGGTGGGCAACAGCTACCCATCCCCTTAAACAGCTCAGGCAGCTTATGACAATAGATTTATGACTGAAACAACCAATTCCACTATATGCTATGCCACATCAATAATTATTAATTCAGGGGAATGAACTAAAGGTGAAAGGGAGGGGAAAGAAAGGGAAGAGGAATGGGGAAAGGAAGGGGAAAGGGACACCGGGTATGTTGGACACATTGCTATCCTCTGCCATAGGCCCGGTAGAACAGATCTATCTGTCAGATCTTGCAGAACTGCAATAGTTCCCATAGGGCCCAGGTCTCATTTGACCAAACATTCTGGGGCCAGTACTGCAAAAGCTCTAGCTCTGGGTGAGGACAGCTGGATATTTTTTTGTGCTAGGGACTACCAACAAGTAATGGGGTAGCAGCAGCAGCTATTTCAATTTTTTAAAGAGAAATAACTGCAAGAGCCAAACTGCAATGACCTGGCTCTGCAGAATAAGTGGCTACTGTGCAATTTCAAATCTACTTGACATGACTTGGATGAGAAGTCTGCCTTGCATGTGTTGGAAAGAATTGAGTCCCTGTCTTTCTGGTCCTCCTAACACATGTTCCTGTCTACTCACATCTAAAGTTAAGCCCACGATATCTTGTTCATTTTGGAGGGGAAGTGACATTTTGAATGTTTAATGCTACATCCACTTTTATGAATGACAGATGTAAAGATCTGAACATTCTTCTCAGAATGATTCCAATCAATGACTAGAATTGATGGACTTAAATTGCAGCACAACAGATTTAAGCAGAACATTTAGATATACTTCCTAACTTCAAAAGTAATGGGACTTCTAACTTATTGATAATGAAACTTCTAACTAATCGGGGAGCTGTCCCCAGCTGGAGAATTTCAAGCAGAAGTTAACAAGTGTGTAATAGGGACGTTCTTCTGTAGAATGATAGAATAATAGAATTGGGGAAGGGACCACAGAGGCTACCTAGTCCAACCGTCTGCTCAGTGTGCAATCAGACAAAAGAATCCCTGAGAAGTATTCATCTAACCACTGCTTACAGACTGCCAGTGAGGGGGAGCTCTCCCTAAGCTGATTTTACTGCTGAACAACTCTTACTGTATAGTGTCGAAGGCTTTCGCGGCCAGATTCAACTGGTTGTGGTGGGTTTTCCGGGCTGTGTGGCTGTGGTCTGGTGGATCTTGTTCCTAATGTTTTTCCTGCATCTGTGGCTGGCATCTTCAGAGGTGTATCACAGAGGGAAATCTGTTACACACTGTGTCCAGTGATAAGGGAATGTTTTAGTGTCATGTCCACAGGTGGGGAACCAATTAGTAAGGGTTTGGGTGGAACTTGCTATGCAAAGGTGTGGTTGATAGTATAGTATTGCAGGTGGGGTTTTTCAGTCCAGGGAGTAATTCACATTTGCATTCCCTGTAGGGCATGATTCACATTTGCATTCAGTCCAGGGAGTGACTCACATTTGCATTCCCTGCAGCAACAGCAGTATTGGTGAATGCAAATCCTGTGTTTGGGTGGAGTCCATTGTTCATGAACTTAGCATGCCCTTGGGTTTTGCTTTTGGTGTTTTTAAGTACTGGTAATCAAGCTTTGTTAATTCTCAGAGTCACTTCTTTCCTGTTGAAGTTGTCTTAGTGTTTGTGAATTTCAATGGCCTTCCTGTGCAGTCTGACATAGTAACCTTCTGAATTGTCCAGAATTTCAGTGTTTTCAAATAAAATGTTTTGTCCAGTTTTGTTTAAGATATATTCTGCAACTGCAGATTTTTCGGGATGGTTAAGTCGACATGTCTTTTGTGCTCCTTAATATGAGTCTGGATGCTGCGCTTTGTGGTTCCTATGTAAACCTTTCCACAGCTGCAGGGGATGTGATAGACTCCTGCAGAGGTGAGGGGGCCTCTCTTGTCCTTTGCTGAGAGTAGCATCTGCTGTATTTTCCTGGTAGATTTGACGATGGCTTGTAAGTTATGTTTTTTCAGCAGTTTCCCTATTTGATTGGTGATTCCCTTGATGTACGGTAGAAATATTTTTCCTGTGGTGGGCTGTTTGTCCTTAGTCCTCTAGGTTTCTCTTGGTCTTAAAGCTCTTCTGATTTCTGTTGTGGAGTAGCCATTAGCCTGCAGAACCCAGTCTAGATGATTGATTTCATCAGGGCGGAGGTGAAGTTCACAAATTCGTTTTGCACAAATTCGTTTTGCACAAAACTCTGTCAGAGTTTTGATTATGCCCCTTTTCTGTTGTGGATGGTGGTTGGAGTTTTTATGTAAATACCAGACTGTGTGAGTTCGTTTTCTGTATACTGTGTGGCCCAGTTGATGGTTGGGTCTCTGAAAGACCAAGACATCTAAAAAAGGCAGTTTTCCTTCTTTTTCAGCCTCCATGGTAAATTGGATGTTTGGGTGGATGCTGTTAAGGTGGTCCAAAAAATTCAGCAGTTCCTCCTCACCATGGCTCCAGATTGTAAAAGTGTCATCCACAAATTGGAACCAAGTTGTGGTTTTCCTGGGTGCTGTTTTGAGGGCTTGTTTCTCAAAATGTTCCATGTAAAAATTGGCTATCATTGGGCTGAGGGGGCTTCCCATGGCTACCCCATCTGTCTGCTCATAGTAATCATTGTCCCATTGGAAGTACCTGGTTGTTAAGCAGTGTTGAAACAAAGCTGTGATGTCGTCTGGAAAAAGCTGTGATGCCGTCTGTGTTCTGCCCTTTGCTCTGGGTTTTTGATGCACCATCTGTGCCTGTTATGAACATCTTTCATAACTGAGATGTCTATTCTTCTGGATGGTAAGGACTTTATTGGATTATCTTTGAACAGATCAGGTTGAAGAAGAAAATATATTTTTGGTGCCAGGCCAGTGCCTGAAAAACAACACAGCAGTTGGCTATCCCTTTCAAGAGGTTATTGGTATTTTCAAAATATATACATTAAGATAGTGGTTATGAAGATTTCTTTACATTAACATCCACGGTACTATACAGGCTGCTGATTTAGGATTGCCTTTATCAGAGGCAGAAAATCTAGGATTTTTTGACCATGCCTTCTGGACTAGGGTTGTCACTTCTGGTTAGGTAAATCCCAGGAATTTGGGGGGTGGAGTCTGAGAAGGGTGGCATCTAGGGAAATGAGGGACCTCAACTAGCATGTGATGCCATAAAGTTCACTCTTTGAAGCTGCTATTTTCTCCAGAGGAATTGATCTTTGTGGTCCTGGGATCTGTTGTAATTCCTAGGGAACTTTAGACCCCACTTGGCAGATGGAAAACGAATGTTGACCTTCTTTGATCAAATTATATCACTCCTCAGAATGACTGCAGTAACTAGCCTTTTGATTTTTGTACAAGGTAGTACCGATCAGAAATGCAAATCAGACTTAACTGTACAGTAGTTCTTGCCCAATGTCTTCTGCAAGTTAAACTGTGTTAATCTTCTGCTTTCAGATGGCAGCATCCAGTTCAATATCTTGTATTTCTTCTCATATTGTATTTTAGTATTTCAGTAATTCTACATTTTGGACCTTCTCCCAACTTTATTATCCCGAGCTATCTCCTGTACAATAGCAGCAACACAACACGCAGCAACAACAATATTTGCATGCTAAAAGAAGACAGTTCTTTAAACACTAACAACAATAATTGAAAGGTCAATCTCAAAAAAGTAAGGAAGGCTCATGATGAGCTTAACAGATTTTGAAAACATTGTTTCTACAAAGCTGTTGTTCCAAATCTAAAATATCTAGAAAGAGAACTAGACATCCTTTATGAACTCTCTAAATGTGGCCTAATGCAATAACCACATTTTAAGAAAACAAATATTTCCTGACACTTCACACCTGTGCTGTCACATGTTTTCACACCCACTTGATCGCTTTTTACAGTTTCTTGCATGAAAATAAAAAAGCTGGAACAGCAGAAGCAGAGTCAAGGTCATTCCATGCCTGAAAAGCCTTTATATTCAGGGAAGAATTATGTACTTTGAGTTGTGTTATAGTTAAAAAAAAGTCTAAAGGAACATTTTTGTGTGAGACAGACTGTTTTTGTGTTTAATTCCCACCATTTTAAAGAACGGTGAGCTCATTCATCAGTGCTTTCAAATTAGCAATGCCAACTGTGTCATGTAAAGCTGTGGGGATCTGGCATTGGTGTGAGTGTCTCAGCATGCAGGCAAGGCAGTCTAGTACCAATTACCTCATCTGACAATGCTTCCTTGCCAGGCAGAGATACTGTCTTTTCTCTCTGCCCTCCTCCAATTCATATTTGCTTACACTTTTCATTTTCCCCACACATGGCAATTAGATGCACTGAGAGAAACATTTAATTTTTGTTATCCCACTCAATTAGAAGTTCATTAACAATTTGCAAAGAGTTCAAAGGACAAATAAAAGGACGGTGCTAAACAAACAAACCCTTTATTTGGAAGCAGGCAGACATTACCTAAATGGACACTAAGCTGCTCTCAACATGCTCATCAGAAGGACAAGAAGCACCTCAGCCAAAACCTCTTCCAGAAGGTGTAGTCCAACCTTGAAACAGTAACTAATATTAAACCAGTTAAAATGTATACATTAGCCTTACAGAATCATGATTTTGACAGAGGTTCTCTTTATACAGCAGCCTTGAACAGACAATGGCTGTTTCTGCACTGGCGGTAGAAGCAACTGGCCACTGACATAATTCGGGACCTTTCATATGGGACTGTGCGGGCAGCCCTGAAGCTGCTGCAGGCTGCAGAGGTGGTTCCGCATGGAGTCGCCTCCAGTCTGTGTTGTTTGCTTAGCTTTTCTACCCTCCAAGGCTCCAGAGGGAGGAAGGGACACACCCACGCTGCTCTCTGACACCCTCTGACGCCCACGCTGCCCTCTTCACACTGCGCCGGTGGGAAGACAGTACTTTTCAAATAACTCTCCCATTAAGCGAGTTAGGAAAGGAGCATTTTCCTGCCATTTTTGGGGGGAGCGCATGGCACTGCTGCACTGCAGCCGTGGCAGCTGTGCAAACAGTTCCCCAGGGACAATGTTTTTATTGTCCCAAGGGCGCTGTTTTGGGCCTGTGCAGAAATGGCCAATGAGTAGATATAAAGTATATAGTGCTGGCTCTCATCCCCCCCCCCAACATAAAACCACAGATGTTATTAGGTCCCAACTCCATAGAAAACAGTATGACTGTGTTCCATAGTTCTTTAAATCACCAATTTGTATATTGACTTACTGAGACAAATTCTGTGTAATTCTCTGGTACCGAGTTGGCCTGTGTCACAGTTGGAATATCTAGGAGTTGCAATGAAGACAACAGTGTCAAAGTGCTTGTGCCTTCTCCATTTTAAGCTCTTTCCTTCCTGTGTGACCTTAGGTTGAAGAGGAATGGACCTTAAGCATAAATTCCTCTTCCTCTACTTCATGATTATGTTATGACTCAAAACCAGAAAAGAAGGAAGGCTCTCTTATGTTATGACTCAAAACCAGAAAAGAAGGAAGGCTCCTTCCTCCCACCATTTCCTAACACCTTGCAAGAAAATGGTGACTGTAGTCCCCAATGTGACTGATATCTTAACATCAGGTATCCTGGAATTTACATTTCCCAGGGTTCTTTTTTTCTAAATAATTTTTTTATTGTATCATTTGAATTTTACAGTTTATAGTAATTTCCTTCTTCATACATTTTCAAATGATATTTTCTCCCCTTTTCTCCCTCCCCCAATATTTCTTCTTCATAGTTTTGTCACACAAACAGCAGTAAGTTCATTCTCTGTAGCCTCTTCTCACATATTTCTTCATTGACTCGAGCTTCTTTCATCCAGTCCACGTATATTATCCATATCTTGAAAATTTCATTCTGTTTATCTTGCCACGTCTTGTTTTTGGTTAATATATCGAAAATATCAAGTGTCACTTGTTCTCAGATATATTCTAACCATTTCTGAAGTGTCCATTTTTTCTTTTCTTTCCAGCCCAAGGCTATTGTTGCATGTGCGGCTTTAATCATTATTTTATACATATAACTATATTGTTTATCCACCCTTCTGTCTTCCATTACACCCATGAACATTAAGTCATTATTTAAATCAATGTTTATCTTCACTAGTTTCTTGATATATAACAATACAATTGTCCAAAATTTTTTTACTTCTGCACATTCTAACCACATATGGCTATAATATGCCTCTTGGTCATTTCCCATGGTTCTTGAACTGCTGAAAATGTCTTGGGTGCTAGAATAGGAGAAGGAGATATGTTATTTCTAGCATCCACTGACTACTTACTGGCTGCTGTGGCAAGATACACTGCTACCAGCCCATAAATGGACTGGGATGGGGGGGGAAGCTGAGGAAGGGGAGGGGTTGGGGTTCTTCTGTGGCCTTGATTAACATAAATGCTCTCAAATTAAAGTGTTTTCTTAGATATATTGTGATCTGCCAAAGTTCATATTTTAAGCTTAGGGAGAATGAGCTTTGGTAGCACCGGAAGCAGTCCATTTCAGTGGAAGTGTCTGTTTAGTCCCACTTTCCACTTCTTGACTTTAAAATGTGATGACTTTAAAATGTCCTATTATTTTATTACTATTACGTTTAGGATTCTTTAGGGACAGACCTTGCGAATGTTTTGAAATGTGTCCATAATTTGGCAGATTTAGCTGTTATTGTGACAAGGCATGTACAACATTTCAATTTCTTTTTGCTTTGTATGCTGTCATTGCAAACCTATTTTATCTCAGACAATTTTCTCTTGCCTGTTCCCAATTCATTGGCTCCTTTTGCAACATCTTATACCATTTTATATCATGTTTATGTTATGTGCAATTAATGCAAAAATAACATTCATGGTGTGTAAGTTTAAGAGGAAACAAAACATGTCAAAAAACTAAATGCAGGTTCAATTTTCACCAGGCAGAAATGGAAATAGAACAACACTTTTTCAGTAAACAATGATGCTGTGAAATTTGCTAATATCCATGGGATCCAAATTTTTTCATAAGTGTAAAGGATTCAATGGTGTTGATAGTGAAGTAACCTTGAGTACATTCCACAGCCCGGGCGATGGGCCAGATGCATCGGCAGAGACTTTATCTTTGCGCAGGAGATGAAGACTCTGTTCCCATGGGAAGCAGGAAGGGGGGATGGGGTGAATGGTATTATAACCTGTGCTTCTGGCGGGAAGTGTCATTCCTGCCACTGCGTGTACTTGAGCTTTCTAAGATGTCTTAATAAATGGACTTTTACTCCCAAAGCCTTTTATTTCTGCGTCTATGGAATTCCTTACATTGTGGCAGGAATCCTAATTCATCTATATTCTTGTGCAGTGGACCTCTTGTCTTGCGATGGAGAGGTTGAATGTTACTGCGGAAGGTGCGGTAGCCCCAAAGAGGGCTCCGACCTTTCCTTCTGGATCTGGAGAAACCCGGCAGGAGAACGGGCCTGCGCTGGTGGCCCCTCGTATCAGCTCACGAGTCTTCCTTTACTCCCGTTGGAACGAGGGACGTGACGACGACAATGGGGACTTCCATGAGTCGTTTGGGGCGCTGTCCATGGATCGAGCGCCTGTGGATCGGATCTCTACCCGTTCTCGTGTGGATTACAAACCTCAGATGCAACCTGTCATGGAGGAGACGGGCTTGACCACCTTTCATGCGGCAACCCAGGAATCCATTGAACGCATTCCTGGACCTCGTGATTTTGGTGATGCTCCCAAGGAACCACCGTGGCACAGCACTGGGGCCCGTCCTGACACCGGGACTCAACTGGGAATTGGGAGGGGTATCCGTACCGCTTTAATCGGACCCCATCCCGGTCCGGCGACCGCGACCTGAGGTGCCTCGGGGAGCCACCCGTGGCTACGGCGGCTACGCTGCCTCCGATGGCTCGCTTCCTGATGACGAAGAGTCTGAAGAAAGCCTGCATTCCCAGCCGGACCGGTTTCCTCTGGGATGAGGAAGTAACCGAGATGCCCAAGCGGCATGGAACCGTGAACGCCAGCTATGGGAGGAGGAACGGGCACAGTTGCAGCAAGAGCGCGAAAACCTGCAGAGGGACCGGGAACAGCAACGCAAAGAAGTCCAGCTCGAGTTGGACCGTGCCAAAGACGCGCTCCAACGACAATATGCCCAGAATCTGTCAGTCCATGATAAAGTCCTGGAACAGTCCAGACTGGATTTACAACGGCAACGCGAAAGCGTTCAGGCTCTGCGCACGCAAAGTGAACTCACTGAAGCCCTTAAACGGGACGAACTGCTTAAATTAGGGCGAGAAAAAGCTGCTTTGCATGCGCACCAAGATGCATTGGCTCGCAAGGAGGGGAGCTGGCTGCGTTGGAGAGGGGACTAAGGAGGCAGCAGACCAGGGGGCCCCAAGTTGGAGCCTATGCTGTTACTGATCATGCCGGTGGTACCTGGGTCCCGCCACCCAAGCACCGCCAGCGCCCTCGATTCCGGCCCCCCCCGCATACAACAGCTGCCTTTGCTCAACCAGCAACTATCGGCCCCCGATACCAGCCCGTTTTGATGGGACCGCTTCCAAACTTCCCTACTTCATCTTGCAACTCAATGCCCACTTGGAAGACTATGATGATCTATACCGGTCTGAACGCGAAAAAATACGGGACATCGGCTCAGTCCTGGATGGGGCAGCAGCCGACTGGTTCGTGACTGTTTTGGATTTGCAGGATGAGGACTCTCGTACAGTGCCCGCATTCCTCCAAGCTTTAAGAGCGCGCTTTCAAGATCCAGGCGCCGAGAATGAAGCTATCCGCACCATCAAAACCATCCAGCAAGGCAACCGCCCGTTTGCAGAATTTGTCCGTGAATTTCGTGCGGCGGCTGCTCGACTTCCTCCTGAGTGGCCTGAACGCATGAAATGCGAATACTTCTCAGATGCGGTGGACAGCAAACTACGTGAAACGGTGTTTTTAATTCACCCTCGTACCATTGCAGATTGGATCCAGTTGGGGTCTCAGGTGGCGATCTCGTTTGGAATACGGCGGCTTCGTCAAGGAGGCCGCCCACGCCCTAAAACCACTACTGTGTCCACTCAAATCAAGCCCAGCCGCTCCTACGGAAACCACCTCTGAACGCCACGACTTGGTTAATGTGTGGCTTTACTGCGGAGGGCCAGGTCATCTAGGCCGCCAACTGTCCCAAAGAAAACCAACCGCTCCAGCTCCACAAGCACTCCGTCTGCCAAACCACCACGCAGGTCAGGGCGCTTCCCACTGGCTCGTTTAAAGCGGTGACCGGGAGAAGCAGCTGTTTGTCTTTCTTCAGCCCCCCTCATGGACATGGGCCCGACTCCTGACGCGGTGAGTGAAGGCAGCGCTCCCATTACTGTTCAAGCATTTCTGGCCAACCCCGCTAAACACACTGCGCATTATAGCCTCGGCCCTTGTGGATTCCGGCTGCTCCCACTGCCATCGGCCCCAGGTGGCAGAGGAGCTAGGTCTAGACCGAATTCTGGCTAAGCCCATACCATTCACCCAAATGGACGGCAGCCCCTCGGAAACGAAGGACCGGCCTAGTACAAAAACACAGCCCGGTTCTCCTCCGTTCCGCCGACCATTGGGCGAAAAATTAGTTTCATTTTGGCTTCAAACACTCCATAGTTTTGGGCACGCCTTGGTTATTGCTACATGAACCAAAATTCATTTTGGAAAGAAAGGATCCCAGAATTCACTGACCCTCCCTGCGGTGAACACATGAATTGGGAAGAAAACCCAACGTCTCCTCACACACCCCCCTCTCTGGCTTCCTCAGTGATTGCTCCCGATTCTATTGGCATCCCACCTGCATATCAGGATCTAGCCAGAGTTTTCAGGAGCAGGAATGCGATCAGTTGCCACCCCACAGAGACACTGACTGTAAAATTGTCATACAACCAGGGGCACAACTACCCAAGGGTAGAATCTACCGCATGAGTCCCAATGAGGAGAAGGAACTTCGTGCCTTCTTAGACAACAACCTTGCTCGCGGGTTTATCACGGCGGGCTACCAAACACACACACGCTGCTCCCGTTTTGTTTGTCAAAAAGAAAGATGGGTCTTTACGGCTTTGCACAGATTATCGAGGTCTCAATGCGGTCTCCTGTCCAATAAATATCATTTGCCTTTGATCAAGGACCTTTTAGATGCACTCGGCAAAGGACGCATTTTTACTAAATTGGACTTGAGAGAAGCTTACTACAGAGTCAGAATTGCTGAAGGTTATGAACACCTGACTGCGTTTAACACAAAGTTTGGACAGTTTGAATATTTAATAATGCCATTCGGGTTAAGGGGGGCCCTCGGAGCTTTCATGGCCCTTATCAACGAAGTTCTCCATGATTTACTGTACAAGGGAGTGGTTGTATACTTAGATGACGTCTTAATTTACTTTCGCAAACTATAGAAGAGCATGAAATATTGGTTCGAGAGGTATTGAAACGCCATTTGTGACAACTCTCTCTTTGCCAAGCTCTCCAAATGCTGTTTTCATCAGACCTCCATTGACTATTTGGGTTAATGGATCTCGCCCGAGGGCTTAAAATGGATCCTACTAAAATTGACGCAGTCCTCCAATGGCCTGCCCCCACCAACCGCAAAGAACTCCAGTCGTTCCTTGGTTTTGCTAATTTCTATCGTGATTTTTTATACCCCAATTTGTTGAACTGACTCTCCCTCTCACAGACCTCTTACGCACTAAAGGTAAAGATCCACTGTCCGCCAAGCCCGGCCCCTTTCTGGTCTGAGGAATGTCAAACAGCCTTTCAACTATTAAAATCTGCGTTTACCACTCCGAACCTATCCTAAAGCACCCTGACCCGGATCTCCGTTTGTGGTTCTACGTGGGACGGACAAAGCACTTGGGGCAGCCCTGTTGCAGAAAAATAAAGATGGTAGACTGGTTCCGTGGTAGCTTATTTGTCTAAAAATTCTCTGGTGCCGAACTCAACTGGACTGTGGGAGACAAGGAGACTTCGCGGCCATCAAAACAGCACTCTCCACTTGGCGCCACTGGCTGGAGGGGCTAACACCCCTTTCAAGTTTGGTCGGATCATAAAAACCTGGCAGCTCTTTTCCACCCCCCCCTCAAGATGTCCGCCAAAACAACTTCGTTGGGCCGATTTTTCTCTTTTACAGTCCATTTTTCCTGGGGAAAACCAACAAATTGGCTGACGCTGGCCTGCTGCTTCACTCCGAGGGTGGGGCTGCCTTGACGAGACATTCCACGCGACTGTTCTTACCCCCCTCCCAGTTGGGGTTGGCTGTCACCCGATCTCAAACGTCCACTTCTCCTCCACCCCGTTCCCAGTCTCTGTCTCTCCTTTCCTTCGGGAATTGGAGGAGGCGGGGCTGCATGAGCCTCCAGCGGCCGAAGGAGACTCCCACCGCGTTTGGAGAATGGAGTTTGGCGGAGGGGGGAATGTTGAGTACGCAAGCAGGTTCTTGAAGCTTGCCACGATGCCCGTTCGGCTGACATTTTGGCTTTTGAAAACTCTGCACTTAGCCCGCCGGCAGTTCTGGTGGCGCAAGACATTGAGGCATACATTAAGGGCTGCTCGGTTTGTGCAGAAGCCAAAACCATCCCGGGAAAGCCCCATGGACTATTGAAACCCTCTCCCGTAGCTTCCCGCCCTTCGGCAGTCATCTCCATGGATTTCATTACAGATTTGCCCGAAAGTCATGGCAATACGGTTTTATGGGTGGTGGTAGACTTATTCTCTAAGCCCATTTTATTCCATGTGCTTCCATCCCTCCGCTCCTAAATTGGCACGGCTGTTTATTCAACATGTTTACCGTCTCCATTCCGCTAAGGTGGTCTCCGACCGCGGCCCCCAATTCATCTCAAAGTTCTGGAAAGCGTTTTTGGGGTTGTTAAGTCACTGCCGCCGCCGCCTCTTACCACGTTCAAAGTGACGGCGAGACGGAGAGAACGAACAGAACCCTAGAGCAGTATTTACGTTGTTACACCAACTACCACCAAGACAATTGGTGCGAGCTTATTCCGTTTGCGGAGCACGCCTACAACAATGCGGTTCATAGTAGTACAAAGAAAACCCCCTTTGAAATTGTGTCTGGTCGCTCCTTCCCGCCGTTGCCACAACTACCCGCAGCTGCTTTGGACCCCCCCAGAATTTCAACAATGGATTTCATCCCTAGCCGAGGGATGGAAGTCGGTCCAGACCGCCTTACAACAAGCAAAGGACTCCCAAAACTGCAAGCGGATAAACACCGCTCAGATTTCTGTGGGCTCCTGGGTGTATTTATCTACAAAAAATCTCAGAGACGTGCATAAATATTCCAAACTTGGCAAGAGATTTGTGGGACCTTTTCAGATTACTAAAGTGATTAATGATGTCACTGCTCGCTTAGATTTGCCTAACTCTCTTAGTAACATCCATCCTGTCTTCCATTGCAGCTTGCTCAAGGAGGCTCCCCGCTTCCGATGCCTGGCACGACCCGCCGGAGAGGCCCCCTCCGACTATTATTGATGGCCACAAGCACTACGAAATTGACGCTATCCTGGACTCTCGCTTTAATCGCAAACGCTTGCAATATTTAGTTTCTTGGGTGGGATATTCCTCTGGGTATAATCAATGGGTTTATTCCGAAAACATTGAAGCCCCCACACTTATTTCTGCTTTCCACCCCGCCTTTCCGCATAAAGCTGTGGGGTCTTTAGGGGAGGCAGAGTGTAAAGGATTCAATGGTGTTGATAGTGAAGTAACCTTGAGTACATTCCACAGCCCGGGCGATGGGCCAGATGCATCGGCGGAGACTTTATCTTTGCGCGGGAGATGAAGACTCTGTTCCCATGGGAAGCAGGAAGGGGGGATGGGGTGAATGGTATTATAACCTGTGCTTCTGGCGGGAAGTGTCATTCCTGCCACTGCGTGTACTTGAGCTTTCTAAGATGTCTTAATAAATGGACTTTTACTCCCAAAGCCTTTTATTTCTGCGTCTATGGAATTCCTTACATTAAGATAACTGGACTCCCAAATTGCGTGTCCTATGCAGCCCTTTGTCTGGAGTTAGGTCAAAACTCTTTGGAATCAGCTGCCTTGCTGAGGGCTTTTAGATTCTGGTTGCGAATTCATTTTCTCTCGGACTGTAATTCCCTGGTCCACCATCTGCTCTCTGACACCCATTCCAACCCCTGGTTTTCCATAATCGAAGAAAAAATGGCTTCTATTGGACTGTCAGTGGATTCACTTTGCCCTTTTTTTCCTATTCAGAAGCTTATAGAAAATTAAAAGGTCAACTATTGGATAGAGAGTTCTCTACCCTAATCACTGCAGCCAAAAAAACATGCTCCCCCCTGTATTTTTCTCTCCCATTTGAACAGGGCCACTTGGCACACTACCTGTATTGCTTAATAAACCCTGCTCAAAGGAGAGCCATAATGCTTGCCAGGTTTAATGGCAGATTTAACAAGCAAGAAAAGGCTAAAAGATTGTGCCCATGTAATGATGGCTCAGTTGAATCTCTGGCCCACCAATTACTACACTGTTTCAGATTCAAGGAAATCAGATCCAAGTATGTGAATCTTACTCCTTTACATTTACCCGATCTCCTCGATTTATTTAGATTACACTACTTGCTGGACAATCCTGATCCTTCTTTCTGTATGATAGTGGCAGACTTTCTCGTGGAAATTACTAAATGCCAGTAGTTTTCCTTCCACTTAACATTTATTTCCTGTACTGTATATGTTTTTTAAATCAGTTTTTTACTATTGTTGTACTGTTGTCTATGCCAATAAAGGCTTGCAGCTGCTAATATCCATGGGATACTATTCCACAACTTTCCTTATATTAACAGAGAAACTAAGACATAGCTTGGTTTCACAGTCAAAATTATCCCAAATTTTGGCCCAAATATTTTCTTTCTTCATAATAGTTGCTGTTGTTTACACTGAAGAAGGAACTGTTATATTCTGTCACCTTGTGTTTTACTGTGATGCTGATAGATACACCACAATCATCTTGCATGGATTTATAAATCAGTTCACAATGTTTGCCATTTTAACTCTTTTTCAGCCACCTCCCTTTCAGAGAATGAAAGGTGAGATTCTAACACGGATAACAGAAAGCAACTTTTGAGGAGGGTCTGAATGAAGGGCATTTGTTCACTGTAGCATTAATTAATGCATGATGTGGTAGGTAATAGATTTTCCTTATTTATTCTTTGGTTTCAGTAAGAAAAGAATAGCAAGCTGCAGCATAGTATTCTCAGCACTTTATTCCTTTCCATAATGCAAAATCAATATGGAAATTTTATGTTCTGCTTTCCAAATCTTAAACACCAGATCAACCTTTTTTTAAAAGGGAAATGTGGTCTCATAATGGCTGCAGCAACTCTTCTTGAACTTCAGTGGCTGTACATGTAGTGTAGCATCACACGGTATGGATATGATGACTTACACATTTCTGACAGGTCCTGAAGCCTGTTGCCATGGTGCCAGCTTGGATTCTAGGGCAAAGCTAAAGTGCAGACCGCAACTTCCTTGCTTCCAGCTGTCACTGACTGCAGCCTATTTTCCTCTGACATCAAGAAGAACACCAGGATTTTAAAGTCTAGAATCATTGATAATGGGAAGACACACATAGGTTTTTCTATAGAGCTCACATGATTTCAGAATGCATGCAGATTCTCAGAAACTGGAGGCTTCTCAAGTGAGACACATCATAAAGACAATTATGCTTCATCTTTCCTCCCCAAAGTTTCTGTCTACCAAAGGCCTTCTATACAATTAAACAGGGCAAACGTAATATTAGTCTTTATATTCCAGTGACTGTTCAGCAATTATTGCCAGCAGTTTCTCTGAGGACCAAACTAGGTGGGGTGGGGATAATTTGCATTTTGTGTAGCCACTTATTCACATCTAAAGTTGGAATGGGTGGGTCTAATTTGAGCAAAGATGAAACTCATAAGCAGCATGAACTTCCTCTTTACCTAACAGTCTGATAATTTAAAGATTTTGGTTCCAGTATGACTATGATGCTAGAAATAATCCAGGATGTTAAGATAAGATACAGGAGGAATGACATTTACATCTCTTTAAACTCACATTCAAAATGGATGGAAACAAAATGCTATATGTTCCCCCAATCACATCTAGCTTGTCTCTTACATAGAATGTAGAATGACCACAAAATACCTTATATGCCTGGAGCAGAAGGAAGTACATTGGATTCCATGGATTGTGTTGACAGGAAGAAGGATTTTCACTTAGGAAGCATAATTTTCTCACCTTCCCCTGCTGTGACAGCTTAAAATGACCCCCCCACACACATTGTTCCTGGGAGACAGAACACCTCCCCCCCTCCAGGAACAGAATACTGTGGTGCATGTTCAGCTGCATGTTAGCATGGAAGTTATTCTCTGTCAGCAGAAATCTCTGCCTAGGGAAAAATTCCAGGACTTCTAAGCTTTTGTAGTGTTGTGACTACATAACTATATAACCAAGTTTGGGTGCAGACAGTATGGCCAGGTTGAACTATGGAATGTGTATCTTAAGTCACATGAAGTACCAACATTGAAATCCTAAAATCATTTATTAGGGAGAAAGGCTTATTGAACTTAATGAGACAATTCTAAGTAAACGTGCTTAGACTGGCACTGCATATGCTACAGTCAAAATAAGCAGCAGCCCAAGATGTAACCAAAACAGTTTTTCAGTGCAAGCATGAAAGGAGCACAAGGAAATATGCTGGGAGGAGACTGTGAGGATCACTTTAAAAGGGGAGAGAATACTCATCAAATTCTGTAATCCATTTTTTTAATGGAACCAGAAGATATGCTGTAATAAAGCCCCAAACCAGAGACAAATAAGCACCCAGCATAGAAAACATTTAAATAATCAAGCATAGCATTAAGGACAGTTAAACAGCAGAACAAATGAGAACCACAAAACCCAAAGAGCTGAATAATGAAAGATAGTACCCGAATGATGTCCAGGGGGAAAAAAATTATTTTTTTAGGTCATTTAACTTACAGAAGAATTCCAAATGATGACAATGTGGCAAAGAATGCATCAAAAGTGATTTTAATTTTCTACATATTAAAATATTTGATACTAACAATGATAATTATAGTTTTTTTGTCCTGTAAAAGGTGTGATCAAGAGCTTGGAGGTTAACTGTTGTTGTTCAAACCTTATTTTTTTTCAGTTTTTGAGGGCAAGAAGCAGCAACTGGGGCATAGCATCAAGGCCTCTAATTCAGTATTTTTATTTATTTATTTATTGTTTCAGTTTATATACCGCCCGATCCCCGAAGGGTGCTTCCTTTAGTAAGTAAGATCAGTCATTGACTACAGTAGCACATGCCTAGGAGATAGATTAGTCTTACTGAAACATGTATTTTTCCTATGGTTATTTAATGTATTAAAACATAAGAAAAAGCCTGCTGGATCAAACCAGAGTTAATCTAGTCCCGCACTCTGCTACTCGCAGTGGCCCACTAGATACCTTTGGGAGCTCACATGCAGGGTGTGAAAGCAATGGCCTTCTGCTGCTTAATGTGTTGTGCCAGTGGTTGTGTTGTGCCAGTGTGGTATAGTGGTTAAGAGTGTTGTACTAGTATCTGAGAGGCCCAGGTTCAAATGCCCACTTGTGCCATGGAAGCTTGCTGAAAGACCATGGCCCAGTCACACGCTCACAGTCTAATCTACCTCACAAGGTTGTTGTGAGAAAAACATGGAGGAGAGAAGAATAACATAAGCTATCTTGGGTCCCCATTGGATAGAAAGGAAACATGTGAAACCGGTAGCTGATTGAAAAGGGTAACAGTGATTTGATTATTAACATTAATTAAATTCTGGAAACTGGATCAAAAAGGAATCAGAATTCTCACTACAGGATCATTTGGAAGAACATAATCTAACCTCTCTTGCATAAATATATATAAATGAAAGTCTCCATAGACACCAAGTATGCAGAAATGCTCATTCACTTAAGGGGAAACCCAGGGACAACTCACATACCTCCACATTCTGGCATTTTGTTTCGAAGCATGTTTCGAAGCATGTTTTATGCTGTACACCGCCCAGAGCCCCTAGAGGATGGGGCGGTATAAAAGTTTAATAAATAAATAAATAAATAAAAAATAAGGGGTTCTTTGAGGATAATTGTGCTTCTATGAAAGCTGAAGAGACTGGTGGTAGTTGTAACGTTTATCTATTTCCAATCAAAGAAGCGTTATAAGCATAAAAGTAGCAGGGATATAATTGTGGAATAGGGTATAGAATGCAGTCATGTAAGGAAAATTCAGATGTCCTAAACGACTTAATAATTTTCAAAGCACTTCAAAATGAACAGCAGCAACATATCAAGATAAAAATGCTACTTAGCTGTTACCAGACTGACCCATGATGGGTTGGGAGAGCCCTGTTTTCCAGCTCTACCCTTCCTGCCAACACTTGGGTGCCTAACAGTGCAGTGCCAAGATGGTGAGCCCATTCTCTGTGTTGGCTAGTGTACCCACAAGAACAGAAATCTTGTCTGGTCTTGCCCTTGCCCATATCTGCCTTGCAAAATAGACTGCCACCCCCTTCCTAAAGGGAGCAAAGCAAAGACAAAACTTCTGCTGTAGGAGCCCGCTTTCCACCTCCAGCCCTGGACTATCTGCCTCACTAGGACAAAGAACATGCCAGTGTGTTTACTCCCAAGTTTTCCTGCCAGCACAACCCTAATCTTAATTTCTTCCTCTGACTAGCTCCTCTCAAAAGACCAACTGATTTATATTGACATTGTGTGATTTATGTAGTACCAACCTTTGTTTTGTAACAGGTTTAGGGTGACTGATCACTGATGTCTTTTCCTTCCCATGTAGTAGTTTTTTGTAGATATTATACAATTAATTAATTAATTATCAATCAATCAATCAATCAATCAATCAATCAATTAATTAATTAATTAATATCTAGAACAAACGACTACATGGGAGGGAAAAGACATCAGTGATCAGTCGCCCTAAACCTGTGGAATATATAATTATGGAATATATATATTCCAAGAAAACAAAACTGAAGTAGACATGGACATTATGGCCATTTATACATGCACTACTTACTCTGCAATGAATACTCTAACTTTGCTTTGAAGTAGGGTTTCACCATTTTTTTCTTTACACAGGTTACTCTTCTGCAGAATATCCCTAGCCAAAGCAATCTGCCATTTTGTCTACCTGCCTACCTCTTTGTTGTTTCGTTCAACCTCCATTTGGGGAGGTTGTTTGCCACCACTCTTTTTTGTTTTGTTTTTTGCCATCTTTCATCTAGTGCTACTTCGCTGGGTCAGTCTTGTCAGTTTCATTGGGTTCATTGCTCCAGCAATAGATCTTCATAGTTAAGATTAAAAAGGAGTCCTTCCGATCATCCTAAAATGGTGGCTGAAAAAGTGGGAGGAACTACTGCTGTCTGAGTGAGCAAAGGTGGGACGAAGTGACAAAACCCAAGGAAGACTAAACACGTGGTGATCTCCTTTACTTTTCTTGTGAGGTGAGTGAAAAAGTTGTACTTAAAGTGCTTTCCGAAACCATGGGGATTCTCTGATCTGACAGCAGGGTGAATGCTGAAGAGGAGAAAATGTGTGTGTAACTGAGAATCAAACCGAAAGGGAATATATGCTCAAAGAGAAGAAGACCAAACATGGATAAATTGACTGTCTTTTACCATATCCTGGGAAATTTGTGCAAGCTTCACTGTATAAAATAATCATGTTACTTAGCGTGTACTAAGAGATCTTGAGAAAATTGTCAGTGAAAATCAGTCAGTGAAAAAGCCCATTGGCAGAGAAAACAGAAGATATGAATTCTTTTCAGCCAAAACAGGAAGCGACTTTAATGTAGCAAAACAACTGAAAGTGAAAAGGACTATAACTAAAACCAGGAAGGGGACATATCTTGCACAAGCGGATATATCCTTTATCAAGGCAACTGTTTTCAGAAATCTCAGTCCCAGAGGAAAAAGCTAAGAAAGGTTTAGGTCCAGGCAATTTGTTGCAGATTCTTTAATTTCAGAAAAGTATCATCCAACTTGTCATTTATTCTATAAGCATAGAATGATTAGCATCAGCCCTTGAAAGGAGCGTTTTGTCACTTAGAAATGAATCAGTGCAAATTTTGGTTTAGAAGTGTTTACAAATTATATGGAAAGACCATCAGAGACTAGAAATCTCAGGGTCCCTTAATCCCAGTCTCTTAACAACTAGGTCACAACTTAAATTGACAAAATATTTTCTGGCATTGAGCAATAAATTGTGCTGACAGGATATATAAATCTCTTGCAATCTTGTATTCACTAAAGTCTAAGCTAATGGCTTTTTGAGCTTTGTTATCCTCCTTAGGGGTGTGTGCAAGAGCCAAAAAGGAGAGAGTGAGCAGAGATGGTTACAAATACTTGGCTCCAACATCTGCATTACATCTGTTCACAGGGGAAAGAATGAAGAATGTTTTAAAACTTCAAGCCTGCAGTTCTAGGTAACATTCTTTTTGTTTTTCAGTCTAAAGTGTGACAGTACACAGCAGCCACATCATCCAAAATTTAGGAACAAAATTAATGAAAAAGAAGACTTACAGGCAATTTTAGTCAGATTCATGCCATCTGTGAATATGATTCTGTGCCAGGCCATAGCATGTAGAAAAATCCATTTGTGAATGACATAGTTGGTGATTCTAATTCCAGACTTAAAGCAGTAAGATAAATAG
This sequence comes from Sphaerodactylus townsendi, assembly GCF_021028975.2. Classification (NCBI taxonomy): domain Eukaryota; kingdom Metazoa; phylum Chordata; class Lepidosauria; order Squamata; family Sphaerodactylidae; genus Sphaerodactylus; species Sphaerodactylus townsendi. The sequence continues at coordinate 120,357,773 of NC_059425.1, read as the reverse complement.
GGGGCTTGTTCTGATACCAAAATAATAATAATATCAATTAAATCTTAAATCTTTAATCCTCAAACACAGGATAAGAACCACTGTCAAAATGAACTAGCATGGAGGTCAGTTTACCACTCTGCTCAAAATAACTCTATATGGTTTGGTCATCTTTGTAACATGCAAACTCAGACACACCTCTGAAACTTTTCTCAGTCATCAACAACAGTAGCAAAAGTGGAAAACAGTGGAAATTACTGAGGTTAATACCTTATTACATTTTTATACCTTATACCAATTGTACACATAACTACATTCTGGTAAGTACCATGCAATGGCAAGAGATACTTTTGAATATAAAAGATCATGCTGAAATATTGTTAAAGAAGTCAGACCTCAACAGGGACTAATTTTTGATATGATAAAGCCACAATGAAGTAACTTTCCCTCCCATTTTCATTTGGTGAATCTCTGGCCCCTTTCGCATGGGCCAATAAAAACGAGCTAATGATGGTATAAAACCCGTTTTGGGGGGAACTTTGCACGGATCCCATTCCTAATGCGAGTCCACCCCGTGTTTTCCCCCCAACCCAGGTTTTTCGAGAATTGCACTATCTGCAATTCTTTTGTTTTAGCCGGGTTTGCAGCTGCTTCTGAGTGAATGGCCAGGTAGGGAGGCACTTGTAATGTGACTGCACATTCTGTTTTTCCTCTCTTCCCCGCTTGGCATACATGTAACATCCATCAGCATAGCTGTGGGATCCAGTTGTGCATGTCTCTGTAGCCACACATTGGTGGGAGGTAGTCTTTTTTTTAAAAAAGCGTCTCTGTGCAAAGGCACGAAGGCAATACACGTGGCTTCTGTGGGCTCCATTCGCTGCCTTCACCGAGGTATGCAAAAGCTCTTACTGGACAGTGGGTTGCTTTAGCCTGACTGCAACCTGCTGTACTTTTGCTGTACAGAAGGTGGCTCTGTCCTGCATGCATTAACATGGATCAATTTTTTCATTGCCACACACAAGGATTCATAGAAAAATATTAGAGGTTATTGTTTGTTACCTGTCAATGTATACTGGGATTTCCAACTCCAGATTGGAAAATTCTTGGAGATTTTGAGGGTAGAACCTTATGAGGGTGGGATTTTGGGAGGCAAGGGAGCTCAGCCATACATTCCACTTTACAAAGCAGACATTTTCTCCATGTGAACTGATCCCTGTAGACTGGAGATGAATTTTAATTGTAATTCTAGGAGATGTCCAACTTATGTACACACTGTGTGCACTGAAAATGTGGTGCTAGAAGTTGGATATGTCCCTCATCCAAAATCCTGATTTTTCACTGTTTAGTGCCCCAGTGAAAGATCACCTTCTCTGAAGTACCACATTCTATCTATCTATCTATCTATCTATCTATCTATCTATCTATCTATCTATCTATCTATCTATCTATCTATCTATCTATCTATCTATCTATCTATCTATCTATCTATCTATCTATCTATCTATCTATCTATCTATCTATCTATCTATCTATCTATCTATCTATCTATCTATCTATCTATCTATCTATCTATCTATCTATCTATCTATCTATCTATCTATCTATCTATTTATTCACACATTTAGACCCTTTCAGTTTAGCCTGCCTAGAAACTGAAGTGGGTCACAACATCATATTTATAAGCTCTGGCAAATTATTACATAATTCAGAATCAGTAAAATAAAAAAGAATAGTGTACCAGACTAGGTTTGTTGTTTAAAAAAGTGGTATGTTTTTGCACACTTTCCTCAAAGACAGTAAGAAGGTGCAATCTCTTAGCAACTCCTAGGAAAAGGGGTGGGGGTGGGGAGACAGCTCATGCTCTATTTTAATCACATCACATTAGAAACAAATGCACAGATTTTAGTTTTGCCAATTAAACCTGAAAGCTCAAACTACATGTGCAGCAGAAAAGGTTAACACTTGTATTAGCACAGTGATGGAATTAGCCCCCCCCCCAAAAGCAGAAAAGGGGTGATTCCATGATGTGTCAATACTTACTTTTACTGTGTCAGAAGTATGTTCATGGATATGAAGGGAAGGATCTTGTTGTTTGGCCCCTTTCTGGGTTCATAAGCAGGTATATTATTGGCAATACTGGTAATGTTCAAGCCAATAGAGAAGCAATGGAGGGTATAAGAGCAAGCTCTGCCTCTCCTTATGCAGGCATTTGCCACATACTGCTGACCCTCATGCTATTAACTCCCGTAACAGTCCACTTTACATTGCACTACATACTTGGTTGGAAGGGAACACCTCAGTACTGAGCAGCATCAACCAAACCTTTAGTTATCTATTTGGTTTGTTGGTGAGGGGGAGGAAGCTTGGCACTCTTGGCTCATTTCATATGCTGGCAGGTATTAACATGGACACTGTAACTGCTGGCCAAATTTATAGCCGGGGTAGGTTATTTGTCTACCTTATTTACTATATTTATAGTCCATCTTTCTCACTGAGACTCAAAGCAGATCATGAGGTATAAATCAATACAGTCAATATGAAGAGACATCTAATAAGTAGTGTATCAGGACAAGGATTACAGAAATCTGAATAAACATAGCACATTAGACATGATATAGAGTTCAGATGTAAAGAAGAAAAATGGTATTATGTCCAGATGTGCAGATGCTTTCTGGTGAATAACCACAGGACACATTCTTGGTATAAAATTGGGCCGTAGCCCTTTTATTATATTTACATTATTTTAAGGTGGAAGCTGGGTGTGCAAGAGGAGCACATCCGTTCACTGGCCAGTCAGCACCCCAGGCTGACCCTGGGACCATCCCAATCCATCTTGGGGAAGACAGAAAGGTCAGGGCCACCAGGGCATCCACCCTTTGTGGCCCCCTAAGTGCTGGGGTGTCAGGCTCAAATTTGCAGAGGCCTCCACGACATGCCCATGAGCTCGCCCCACCCCAGGCCTCTTAAGGAGGCCCCGAAATGCGAGGAGATCCAAGCGCGAGCCCAGCCTCCCCACAAGGATGTGCTTCTCTGCCCAAATTGCCAGGGCTGCGACGAACAGAGCAGCCCTACCCAACTCTAAAATAGGTTGGGTGGGTGGGTAGGTCAACTTTCCTCTAGGCATTGAAGAGGCCGGAACAACCTTGTGCTGCCTAATATATAGGCAGCGTGCTCCACCCTTCCAGCTCGTGCGTATCAAGTGATCAGGACCAGGTCTGGCTCAGCCGCCAGGCTGGCCCAGGGCACACATGCTCACCCATCGGAGCTCACCATGTGCCCTACCCCCCTGTTGCAATTATGGCCTAGATGATTCTAGAGCCGTTATTTACATCAATATAAAACAATGTAGTAACTACCGATATCTGAAACAAACAGATAATATGTCCTTTAAACATTGGTATAGTACACACAGTACTTTTCACTTTATAAAATGCCCCTTGAAACACACTACAGCTGTTTAGCCTTAAAATGTTACAATATTGTAATAATTATGACATAGATCACTTATTTAAGTTAGTAAAACACATACTTGTGTCTTCATTTGGGGGATTGGTGCTGGTGACAATGCTTTTTCCACACATCTCAGTCTGTTTCACTACATCACAAATTGTACATGGAAACTGGGACTTGAACGGAGAAGAACACGATCGTTTGCCACCCACTGATTCCATTCGCTTCTTGATGCTATAAATAGAATTTGCTGACAAAGCATTAGTATGGATTTGCTTTACAACAAAGACTGTGCAATTTCTAAGAGAATACTATTTTTTGCCAGCTCAGCTTCTCACAAACCAAATCTGTCATGAGTATTAAAAATGGGGAATTTTAAGCAACCTTTCTACTTACATGCATGCAAACCTTTACTCTGTGTATTGATTTGTTTACAAGCCATTGTATGTGGAATGGAAGAAGATGAAGGAAAAATACAAAGTCCAGTACTCTGTTACAGTGGCAAATTGCTCAGTCTTTTCCTTGCAAATAATGAGTGTCCCCATGTTCATTTTTCATATAATACCTGTTACTGTTACTTTTTTGAGAAGTTGCATCAAGTATTAGATATGATATGATCTTAACACATGAAGCTGCCTTATACGGAATTGAATCCTTAGTCCATCAAAGTTAGGGTCTCAGGTGGAGATCTTTCACATCACCTATTGTTTAGTGATTTTAACTGGAAATGTCAAGGATTGACCCCTAGGACATACCAAGCAGATGCTTTACTACTGAGCCCCACCCTAATGCCTATTTAGTTTACAGGCTGTTTGCAAGCACATTTTAGGATGCCATAATTCAAAGCCCTTACATATATCTTAGTTTTACTACTGCAGTTTTACATTTATTATTAATGCTATACAGGGACAGAGTGCCCACAGGGACATGTGGGGTCACATGTCCCTGGGCATACACCATCCTGTCACATGGGGGAGCCCCAAAATTTCCCCCCACACCCCTCCCATGCCATGTGTGGGGAGGTGCTGTGGGGGGGCAATTGTGCTCCCCTCCCATGCATCCCTCGAGCTGACTCAGTTCGTCCAAGTCAGTGCGGGGGAGGAGAGCATGGTGCCCATTGGGGGGGGTGCAAAATCACCCCACACCCCTCTTCCCCCATGCTGACTCAGCTCATTCCAGTCGGTGTTGGGCAGGAGGGGATGGCACCTGTGGGCAAGAGGTGTAAAATTGCCCCCACACCCCTGCTCCTTCCCCCCTCAGCTGGCCCCAGCAGGCTGTTCCTTCAGCTGGTGGAGGCTAAAGGAGCAGCCTAGTGGGGCCACCACAAGGTGCCCCTCAGCCCTGCCCCTCCAGGCTGCCTGGGACCACCATAGGCTTAGGTAAGTGGGGCACAGGGGGTGTAGCTACCACAGAGCATGGGACACAGGGGGTGGGGGCGTGGGGATGTCATTTTGCCCTGAGCACCATTTTCCCCTGCTACGTTTCTGATGCTATAGACATGTTGCTAGCAATTTCCAGTGTGGCTCACAAACACAGGACACAATACTGTTCCTATTTACACAAATGTAAATAAAATGTGATGGTAATGCCAGAAATGGATCTCTGTCTCTCTCTTAAAACAATTGAGTGTGATGTACAAAAAATCAGTAGTATCTGACTGGGCAAAAACTATTTATTTGCAGACACTGAAGGAAGGTAAAAAACTTGCTAACGTAACACCAGATGGAGCTAAAGAGGGACAACAAAAATATTGTAAGGTAAAATTTTCCTTTACAATCCTAATTTAGAAATTCATTCAAGAAAATCTAATAGTGGAATCCAGATTGGGGGGTGGGAAGTGCTGAGAAGGCCAGGGACGGGGCAGTGAATGTGCTGCCATGCTGCCTTCACAGGGGCTTTGGGTAGTGCAGAAATTAGGATAATTTGCAAAAGCTCCTGTTGCTTGAATTGAGCTCTGATGGGGGCATTCATGGCCTGGAATGCCATTGGAAGCTGACTACAGTCATCACCACCCTGGGAATGGCCTAGCCTGGCCCACCACACTGCCACACCAGCATCTGCTTGAAAGCCAGTGTTGCTCTGTGGTGGAGCCTATTTCCAGATTTCACTGCTGCAGATCTGTGGGGTGCTCAGACACCAGTGTCTTTGCCCTCTCTGTATTGGGCTGCTAGTGAATATTGATAGCTTCTGTCATTATCTTCTGTGATAATTTACATATTGGTATAGTACTATATTTTAGGGACAGTAGTATATGTTTAAAAATGAAGGAAAATAGTCACCTGTTTTAAATTTGCCAAAAAAAATCAACAAGACTATTTTTGAAGTGTTGTCTATTTCAAAAAATATGGCAATCTCTTTTATTAATTATTATGAGGACGTGGTTAACTTTTCAGCATCTGCTGAAGTTTCACTAATAAAAATCAGACACCCCATGACCGCTGTGACAAATGCCCATATTTGGGAAGTGGTTTAAGTGAGAGACTGCCCTGAAATAGTTATGTTCTGCCCAGTCCTGATTGGCTGGAGGAAAATTGCCAGGGAAGAAAAGAGGCAGCTGGAGTGTTGAGGGTCTTTTTCCCTTGGTTCGTGCTTGGACCAAGATCGAGAGCAGAGAGTGCAGATCAGGGAGAGAGGTCTGTTGCTGCTTGTGTGTTCTGACAAGAAGTCAGATTGCTCTAGTCAGGCTGAGGAGGCTTGAAGGAGTGTGAGGGAAAGCCCTGGGCTTGATGGAAGGTGAATCCTCCGCTCAGGTGCTTGGCAGCTTGGCTGTCCAGACTAGTGTCTGTCCAACCCCAGTTCAAAGCCCAGTCAGAAGAAGACCAGTCCATAAAGGGGGCAGTTAGGCCTTAACAGGAGACTGGAAGGCAAGGTGGCGAGCCAGAGTCCTTCCAATCTTAAGATATGGGTGGTTGTGTGAACTAGAAAGGGTGTGGATCAAAGAGAATCTAGTGTCTGTGTTTGTAACAACTAAAAGCTGAAACCTCTGTGAGAGAAAGCTGAAGTAAATTAGAACCTGTGTGTATAAGAAAGCTTAAGAACCAGAACCTCTTTAAGATAAGAAGTATACTGGCCACCTGCGTGTGACCAAATGGAAAACTTTAGTGTAACTGACTGAGTAACCTCGCAAGTAGAAACTCTTTCCTTTCTGTAACCGACAAGTTTTTTAAACCTCTCAAGTCAACTGAGAAGCCTTCATTTCTAGCCAAATAAACTTTACAACTTCTGTTTCACATTTCCATACGTTCCAGTCTAATTTTGTCTGTGTGCCTACAAAGGGAGGTGTCTATCTGCAAATAAGCCAAAACGCTCACTTACAAAATTTCTCCTCCATTTTTTGTGAGAGGTTCTTTTTTCCCCCCTCTGGGGAGAGTTGAAGTGAGGCAGACTCCAGAAAGGGAGTCTGAGTACAAAACCCTGTTACATTTTGGTGTCAAGTGGTGGGATAATATCTCTCCCTTCCCCCTTGAATATAAGTGTTTCTGTTACAACCGCTATTCATGACAAAACTGTCTATTAAATACAAATACAATACCTTTAATGGCATATAAAAAGTGGTAAAATACAAATTATGTTAAAACCAATTGACTAAAATTTACACAAAGGTTTCACCCTTGATCCAAGTGCCTTTGTTAAAAACCTGGCAACTGATTCAGTAGTGTTGGAATGATGGTCACTAAGCAAGTATGAAACTATTTCCTTGTCTGATCTCACTGAAAATTTCTTCAAGATGGCCTCGAGAAAAAGCACCCGATAGACTGCCAAATCTTTACAATGAAGGAGCACGTGTTCAGTTGTTTCGGGTAGGCCCGCTGCGCAGGAACAAGTCCTGTTCTCCTGTGGGATGCCATGATATCTGCCTCTTGTTTGGGCAGTCGGTAGCACATTAAGCCGAGCAAGCATAAAATATCTACGGAGATGTGGATTGATTAAATTACTCAGATATTTAGCCATGAAACCCGGCAATGGTGGTGAAATGCCATAAAATGTGGGAGAACAAGTTCTGCAAGCTCCATCTTTGAGAAGCTGCCCTTCAATGTCAAGAGTACGTTGTTTCAAAACTCCGAAAGCCTGTCTTTCGTCCATCAGTAGGAGTTGGTCAAAAGATACACTTATGTTGTTTATTTGATTGATAATTTTGGTGTGCCAGGTGGAGTGGAAGTGGTCGCTTAACAGGAGATATGTCAGACTGCCCAGGAGGGCTCTAAAATGACAGTTGAAGTGAGGCAGACTCCAGAAAGGGAGTCTGAGTACAAAACCCTGTTACATTTTGGTGTCAAGCGGTGGGATAATATCTCTCCCTTCCCCCTTGAATATAAGTGTTTCTGTTACAACAGCTATTAATAACAAAACTGTCTATTAGAGAAAACTGTCAGGCTTTTAAACTGTACATCTCTTCTCTTTCAAAATGCTAATGACAGTTGTGAAATCTAGTGGAGGTTGAAGGGTTTAACTGTTCCTCCCTGTTTCCAGTGCATTCACTCCATCTTTCCTTCACATGAACCTGATATACATGATTGCTCTGCAAATGCACTGAACGCACAGGGAGGAAGAAAAGGTGTGAGCACATTGCTCCAACTTTCTCCTTCCGCCTGATCTGTAGGGGCTACTGCATGGAGGACATGGCCATGCAAACTCTTCCTCCCATTATGAGTAACTTTGGAAAGCAGCACAGCTGTCCTCAGGCAGGGAGTGTCAGAATGACCACTTGATTTGCCAAGTAGTATCCTGCATCCATGTGGAGACAAGGGGCATGGCCAGCATGTTTGTACCCCTCTCCAAGAATTCAGTGAACATGTGGGGTTGTCATGCATATGAAACTATTGTATTGCTCCCAACTAAGGCTGTGTGTTCTCTTCCTTTACCTTTTATAAATTGATAGAGATTTATGCATGATCTTCATCATATCTATGTTGGGTCTAATTTACAGGTGGATGGGTGGTCTTCTTTATGTTCTTTTTGCCAAACATGGAAACAGCAAATGAGAAAGGATATGGAGGTTCCCTTTGAAACTCACTTCCTGAAGCTCACTTTGAAATTCAACTCAGCAGTCCCTAGAAGCTAAAATGATTAAATGGAAGCGATTGTACTCTAGTCATATTATTAGAAGATAAAAGTCACTGGAAAAGACAATAATGCTAGGAAAAGTTGAAGGAAAAGAGAAAGACCCAACATAAAATGGACTGACACTATAAAAAAGCCATGACTCTCAGCAAGGCTGTAAATGACAGACACTTTGGAGGACATTGATTCATAGGGTTGCCATAAGTCAGAGGAGACTTGATGGTACTTAACCCACACATGAGGAACTGATTTCTTTAAAAGTCCTGATTGTTTCTCAGTTTTTTTGGTTCAAACCTGTTGTGCTCCCCATTGCTGGGAATATAAGGAAGCTTAAATCTTTCCCCATATGAATTCTCCTCCCCCAGATTTCATGGGAGCACTGCCAAATATCCAAAAAAAACCCACAAAACCCTACACTTTGGGACTGAATGCTGAGTGACTTCTTTTGATCAAAATTTTACTTATAGCCTGTAGCATCAACTGGTAAGGCTCTCTGAAAGATCCCTTCTGTTGCCTGGAATACTGAAACTGTGTTCAGTGGTACTTCAGGCCACTGAAGTACTCAGTATAAATTTCATGTTGCTGCATGTCCTCGGTTCCATAATGACCAGCACATACCCAGAAGCTCGCTTTACATTCCAAGTCAGAAAAGAACTTCTCAAGATCCAATGCTCCATTTCTAAACCAGTTAAGCATTGTGTCCTAGAGAAAATCGTGCTCCAAATAAAGTAACTATGAACTCTGGTAACATCACAAATCAGTGCTGCCTTTGTGAGCTCACAGTTTCAGGACTGTTCTGCTCTGGGGGACAGGGGTCACACACACTTGCAGAGTACAGAGGCAGAATTATTTTTGCTCTGACTCTGCCATTGAAAAGAGATGACTTATCTTAGTCTCTTGTTACTCAAATAGCAGTGAAGAAAAGATCTCCAAAATGTGCTCTTTATAGTTCACATCATTTGATTTATTTATTTATACATTTTCCAATTGTATTCTCTAAGGAATTGGAGGCCTGAAAGGTTTGAAAGGTAAGTACTAGCAGCAGGGTATGCCTGGAAGCAAATAAACAATAAATACAAACAAATTAGTACAGGAGTAATATTATCCCTTCTTCAGAGTCTTGCCAATAAACCAGCTACTGCATTAAGTAAACATTCCAAACTATTTTGGAGTCCAGTGTACATCCTGTTATAGATATTCAGAGTTATCAATGCATGAAGAAAGGAAGCAAGAAATGGATGGGAAGAGAGGCTGGAGTCAGTTCAACAAGATTTGTGAAAGGGTTTCCTGACTAACCACAAGAACTATGGGTGAAGTTGCAAGACACCATCTAGGAAAAAAACTCTGGCTGCAATTATGCATTGTCTAGTGGAATTAGCCCTGTTAAGAATGGGCAATCATACCCCTCACATCATCCTCATACATTTTTAGACCTGTTAAAAACCAGTTTGATATATGGATGGTGTCTTGCTTTCAGGCTGACAGGCAGGTGTCAAGGCAACAGCAGCAAGCCTTATGGGATCTGTTAAACCAAAAGAGCTTCCAGACTTCTGTAGCCTTGTATAACATTCCTTTCTGATAACCTGGCTAGAGTCCCAGTTCCTGTCAAGAACTACTACATCTCATCTCCTTTATGGAAAAGGCTAGAGTGAGGCAGACCCCCAGCTGTTTATTGTAGGTTCCTCTACTGGGTTACCTGCCTCCACTCTGGTCTGCCTTTGTCTCTGAAACTAATGCTCTGGGGAACACTCTGTGGACTGGACACTAGACTTGTTTCAGCAATCCAAAATTGCTTGCTGGGGAAGGATCACTATAAGGTCTGCATGCTGATCATCCAGAGGGGCCTGTGCCTCAGAAATCTCATAGCTTAAAAGGGATTGCTCATCATCAGAACAGTTTGCTTCTGTGCAACTGGGGCAGGCCTTGACAGATGTCCAGTCCATCCTTCTGCTCCCAGGAGCTGATAGGTAGGACTTGGGAGGTGAAAGTGTTGCTGATTATTTGACATCAGTCCCAGGTGAAGACTTAGAAATTGCATAATTGCCCTCACCATCGCCATGACACCTTGGGAATCACCAAAACTGTGTGGCAAATACCATAGACATTCATCTGGTCCTAAAACATCATGGAAGGGCAGTGTAAAAGCCCCAAATTCTTAAAATTTTATAGATACATTGCTTGGAATCTAAAAATTGATTGTGGTCATCAAGGAAAGAATCTTTGAGACACACTGAAAAACTTATATTAGTTCTCAAAAGAAAAAAAATCAAAGGAAATGTTAACAAATATTAGTAAAAGGACTGGAAATACAAAAGAGGGTCTAATAATGCCATTTCATTTATATAAAGACAGAGGCGGGTTATGGCAATCCCATCAAGTGTAGATGGAAAAAAACAGCAGTTAAAATGATTATTTGCATGGAGCATTTTCACTACAAAGACAAGCTTGAGAATCCAGGGAGTTGGGGGAGACAACTAAAAGGTGACATAATAGAAATTTATACAATTATGGTATGGAAATGCTGAATAGAGAAATCACTTTCTGTTTTTTTTTTAAATCTCTAAAAGTGGTGGCTATCCAATGCAATGGAACAGAATAAATTAGAAGAAGCAGAAGGAAATACTCCATGTATACTCATACATGGGATTGCATTCCAGAATGCCCTAGCCAAAAATATACACAAAAAGAGTTGTTACCATGATTTTGTGGAATGACTACACAAATTCAAGATTCGTAGACATGAAACAACTATCACTCCACAAAACCCATATGGTTTTTCATGTTCAGGTGCTTACCAAGAGCCGTGGACAGCATCTTGTTTTTGTTTGACTTTCCAGATTTCCCAGGCCAGGCACTTCCCACTCAGTGCAAGCCAGTTGCAGGTCCCAGAAGAGCTGCAGTTCTGGCGCCTGCCTGCCTGCCTCCTTTTCTCCTTTGCTGGTAGGATGCCTGGGAGCACCTTGTTCAGGGGCTCTGAAACTGGACATCTTGGTCCAATTCACTTGAAACTTGTGGTGAGTTCTTTCCTTAGATTTTTTTAAAGGCAGAGTCCCCAACAGCTGATAGTATGCTGGGATGGCTGGGTGTTTGAAAATAGTCTTGTTAGGTATGCACATGGGGGAAGCATTTCTCAGCCTCACTTTTTACTATCCAAAATATTTCATATGGCATAGGAGAATATGAGTCAACTTATTCTTTTCAAAAAACATAGAATCGGGGTTAGATAAGCCATCACCTCCTTACCTGGTTCAGTTACCATAGAAAATTACTTTATATACTGCTGAAGTTCAGGGCTAGGCAAATGGGAAGTTACTTGTTCTTTCCTCAAATTCAGCAGTCTTTGTGGCATGGGAAAAGAGGGATTCCTTATTAATTTTCTTCTATAATTCCTCTCAGGTTCATAGTTTGTAAATGACAATTTCTGTAGTAATGTTGCTATTTCTTCCTCTTCAATATGTTTAAATGATACAGAATCATACCCATTTTATGTTTGGTGTGACAGAGCAAGGGAGAGCTGTACCACTCTTTCTGTTGCATAGATCAAGGATATCCCATCTAAGCAATACAAACTTTTTAAAAATATATATTTTTTAACATATCCATCTGCCTCGATTCGTGTTTTATTGTATTTGATTTCAGGTAGAATAATTAAAATTTTGGGTTCTGGAAATTGCTACAGAGGTACAATAAGTTACCATTTTATGATGTGAGGCATAGACTCTATTCATATAGCACTGTCCCTGCCCACAATATATACATATGAGAGCAGCCCAGCATTTTTCTAAGTCATGTGCACATTTGCCATCTGGAGGAGTCACTGTAAACAGGGTTGCACATGGATGCAAACAACAGTGATTTTTACAAATCCTGACAGCTTTTTCTTGCCACTGTAATCATAGGAATTGCTGCTATGACAGCTGTGTACACTGACTCTCCCTTGCACATAGACGGGTCTAACTGCTCTTCTATAGGAAAAAGCATCAGGAAAACTGATAAGTTTATCCCTACAAAAGGTGCTTTTTGCAGACTGACATCATTCCTAATAATTCGTCAGCTGAAGGTTGAATCAAATGTAATGATACTTCTATTCATGGAAGAGAGGTTTCTTCCATTGCATGCTTGTCCCATCCTGTTTGTGACACATAGGAGTAGAAGTGGGGGAGGGGGTTAGAACACTGCAATGAAAGGAGAGGCAAGAAATATCTGTTTCTGTGAACTTTGTTTCACACATTTTGTATCCAAGCAGAAATTTGTATTCTTTACCATTGTCACACAGTTTTAATGAATTTTCTACTTTGCTCTCAATTTTTGGTTGTCACAGCCAGTTTAGATCTCATCATTTTGCATTTAGTCACTTCTTCTCATGAATAGTGTGGTCCATTAACTTAGCCTGGAGACATCATCCGGGAAACCTTCATAGTCTATTTAGGATTTCAGCATCCTAAATAATTTGGTTATTCACATATTTGGCTTTTTCAGTTGTCACCTCGATTTCTGATAATTTAGGAATAAATGGAACCAATAAGTTGGTCTAAATATATGTCCCTGGGAGACACAATGCTTACTTCCCTTCATTGTAAAGCCGTCTACTTGTTCCTAATCTGTATCCTGTTTTTTTTAATTAGTTGCTATAAATAAGACAACCTGTTATCTTATGCCATGAAGGATATGCAGTTGGATCTTGCACGAGTTTAGTCAGAAGTAAGATCCAGGTGTGCACAATACTGCAAGCGTTATATATTTTTGAACATGAGAAAGGATTTAAAAGATGTGTCAGGTAATACACACTGCATCATGGAATGATTTTATCTGGAAAAACAGAAAAACATGGTCAAGCACCCATCAAGAGGTACAGAGTATTGGTGTAACTGTTGGTGGTGATACTACAACCACTGGCACTCACACTATGCTAAGACTGTTTAAATTCTGGACAGTACAGTGCATTGAAATGGAATTTTGAAGGAAGACATATGACCTATACTAGACAAATGGCATAATAGGGCCAAAGTGGGCAAAGTGAGAATACAGTGATACGTGGACAGTTTTTAAAGGGTAGGCCTTGACAAAAGACTCATAGGAAGAGAAAATATTCTCCCTGCACCAAGTGACACCACTTTAAGCGTGACTCCTGCTGACTTCTATGTGCTGGGACAAACAACGCACAAAACAGTTTGCATATAACAGAGCATGGGAAAGTGATGATTGGGAATTGGGAGAGCATTCCAAAAGGTGGATCACATTCCAGGTGGTCTGTGCCCTGCATTACTGCCCCCCTTCCTTCCTACCAGGATGTGGAAACAGTGGGCAGGTGGCGGGCAAGGAAACTTTTCAGATTTATTACTTCAATGTTTATTATTTATTATATTGTAATATTGATATATCGATATAAAAATATCATCATTGTAAAAATGTTTTTTGTGCATTTTCAAACTGGATCTTTTCCTCCCACCAAAAAAGTACTAACATGATCATAAGGGGATTTCTCCAGCCATAATCGGATAAGCACTTGCATTGCAATTCCACTATTTTTGAGAAAAGAGCACTCATCCCTGAAATGTTGAAGCAATATAAATTGCAACAGAAGCAGCATAAGATATTTGAATTATTATAGCCACTGGTCTAGTAAAATGAGGTGTGTTTTTTTGAGGGAGGGAGGAAGTGAGGGGATATCCAATTGCATCTAGTGGGAACACGCATGCAGCTGGGCTGGACGGAACAGGGTAGAGCTGGCAATCAAATGAACATGATGCCATTCAGCCTTCAACAAGTAATGTTGTACCCCAGGGTAAAGAATGCCTTCCCCACTGTAGATAGGATGAGAAGCACAAGGAGACAGGGCAATGGGAAATAATAGCAAGCATGCCCCGAAGAATGGAATGTGTAGTGAATGCTTCTTCTGATTGTGGTAAGCTCCCTGTACATAGTGGGCCAATGTGTCTTACCATGGTATGAGCTATTGATTAGAGTATCGAGGAAAGAAATTAAGAATTAACAAGTTTCACTGTCCTTAAAGTTATACATGATCATGTATTACATTCTGCTTTTTATGAGAATTACAACTTCATGATTTCTCTGGTTTGATTCCAAAGTTGGAATTTTTACATAGTTTCTGGATCTTTAGAATAAAAATTCAGATGTCTGTTCCTGACTGAAATAACAAATTCAACAAAAGAATTGGTATTGAGATTGACAATTGGTGAGTACAATTGATGCATTAATGTATAAATGCTGCAAAAATACTATATTATTAAATGCCATAAAATGAATAAAACTGGAAAACTAAAACAAGACTCTGCAAATACAGAAGAAATGTTCAGAAATAGAAATCATTTAGAAGTGTACTGAAATGGATATAGAATTGCCTTTTTCTGCTAGTGAAATGACATGAACAGTTCTCCCACTGCTGTGAGGACAGCTGTATGTTTAAGCATTGTGTGCTATATTTTCATGTCTGTGATTCACTGTTGAGTCTTTGTTTACACTATAAGCAACATAGGTTTGAGGGCTATCCTCTGTCTTTGTAAGAAAACATAGCTTAGTCATGTGATATTTTATTACAACCAGTTTGTGAAACACACTGAAATGATCACAAATTAAGCAACCACATCATTATATTATGTTGCATCTTAGATATCATATACTTTTGCTTGTGCCAGCCATATAAAACATCAAATTGTAGTGTCACCCCAGGGTTAGATTTTAAGCTTCCTTGTCCTCCTAGTTTTTCATGAGTTTACACATCTTTATAGCACTCAGTGTTATGCTTATTATCTAGTTGTTTATGTATTAGACTAGGCTATGCCTTATAAACATTCTGTATTCAATATATTGTATCTGTCACTTGGGTTACGATTGTATTAGGAGTTTTTTTTATTTTGCTTTATATTAGAAAGGACTGTCTGAGCCAGAAGTCTGAGCCAGACACTTTCTTCCTGCCCTTCCTACCTGACTGGTTGGCTTTATGATAACAAGGGACCTCTCATGTTAGACAACAGAACTGATAACACTGGTTGTGGTGGGTTTTCCAGGCTTTGTGGCCGTGGTCTGGTGGATCTTGTTCCTAACATTTTGCCTGCATCTGGGGCTGGCATCTTCAGAGGTGTATCACAGAGGGGTATCACAGAGGAGCTAGCTGTCTGTACCAGTGCTGGCCCACAGCAGCGGTCGTGGTATGTGCCGTGGCTGACCTCACCAGCATGGCTGCCAGGATGGTCCTCCCTGCCCATCATGGCCGCCGCCACTGTGGGCCACCGTTGAGAGGGTGGCTTTTGTGGCACCGATTCCTGCCAGGCGCTTTACATGAATGCGATTGTGGAGTGCCACTGTTGAAAAACTTCGCCTACTGAGTGACTTTCGATTACATGGTTTTGGCTCTGCTTGAGCGTTGCCACATTGCTGCTGTGTCAGTGCTGCAGCGATGCCCATGTGAACTCTCCACCTATAACGCTGCTTTTACCATGCTTTTAGTGGATTTTGCAGAAACAGCCTCACTCAGAGTTCAATCTATAAGTTAAAAAGTAGTTCACCTTTACTAGGACACAGAAATGGCATCTGTATATCAGTAGTTTGGTAGGGACCCTATGATTTTCCCTATGTATTGATTCCATAGATGGCACCATCATAGATGAACAACTCTTGGTATGTGTACTGAATAGGCCATCTCCTTATTCCTGGAATCCACCTAATTTTCCACTGTCCTGCCAATATTTATTTAGCATATTTATATTATTAAAATATTTATATCTAGCTTTTCACCACAGTTTAAATTGTTCCTAACCCATTCAGTTTTTGTGTGCTGCTGCAGATGGCAAAGACTAGAACTTGGTTTTCTTTTAAATAAAAGCTCAGATTCGGATGTACATATCTAAATGTGTGTGAGAAATCTATGCCATTGTAGAATTGGTCCTTTACAACATAGCAAAATACAATCCATGTAAATTACCATGTAAATTACAGCAACCTACTCTGTCCATTTCTTTCACTTTATATGAGTCAACATGTATATCTCTGTCAATTTCCAGTATACAGAATGTCCACTGAAGAGTAGACATTGGTATGCAGCAGGCGGATAAAGCAAAATGCCCTTTCCACTGATCACTAAAATTTATCTCAAGGAAGTCAATTTATGCTCCTTTCATAGACTATAAGTTTTAGACAAAGCATGTGCTAGAATGCATACTGAGGGGAGCTGCTTATTTAGGATGAAAACTTGCCCAGTGTAGGCCATGTCCATTCAAAAAAAGCAGAAGTATTAACAAAGGACAATATTGCAAGCTAGGCAATTTTTATGCTTTCATCTCAGAAAATCCTACCAGAACCACATCATTCATTTATACAGTGGTATTAGAATAAAGATTGCAAAGCATGATGATTGAAATACCATTGGATTGTATTACCACTTATTTTAGTGGATTTTTTTTATTTCAGTGGAGAAACATCTGGTCTTTATTGAAAGTTCATATCAGAGTGGTGTATATTAAAATGTCACTCATGAGTAAAGAAAGATATATGCAAACATCAGGGGTAACAAACTGGCTCAATATTTTCCAGAAATAGCAGATTTAATCCATTAATTTTTATCCGTTAATTCCCTATGAAATATGATTACATTTTCCATTTGTCATTCAGGTCTATGAAATAAGTCAAATTATGGTTTGAAAATAAGTTCCTGACCCAGTACTTTAATCTGAGGAATTTATTTTTTCTTAATATAAACATGTCCTCATAAAATGATCCATTACACATTTAAAGTTATCATGGTAATTCTAAGCATGACGTTCTGCTCTGATGAATGAACTGCCCTCATTAGCTGACAGTATTTCTACCTTCTGAGATTCTACAAATACCGCAATGGGTAATTCCTTTCAAGTAGACAACTTATAACTGAAATACAACAGATACCAAACCTGCAATTACAGCTCTTATGTATTGATTCTCCCCATCCCCATCTTTCCCCCCCAGAAAATAAATGTATTTACTTTGTCTGAAAACAAATGTTGTGAGATTATGGGAAATCCCTCCAACAGTTTTGACATTTTTCCAGAAGAAATTAAGAGCTGAATTCATGAAGCATTTAATGTAAGAAGTTAGAAACTCTGGAATGTTTATCCAAAGTCCCAAGCCCCACAGCAAACTTTGTCATCCTGCCGGGCTCCAGTCAAAAATCAGAGCCAAAATAAACACAGACAGAAATTGCATCTGACTGATCCTGTGGAAACAGCTGTAACCACTTAGGTGGAAAACCACCTCAGATTCTTCTCCCAGAAAACCCTGATGACATGGGAGAGGGCAAGCAGGAAAACTTTGTCAAGTTCTGTTCAGCTGTGGTCAGGAAAATATTTTCTTATTCCACAACTGTAAACAGATGGCTTGAGTAACTATCACAATAAAAAAGGCCAAAGGAGAGGAATTTGCTTCTCCTTGTTCCTTTCTCTCATATGTTGCTGGGTACTTGATTGTTCATATTTCTCCCAAAATCTCTTTCTTCAAACTGCCTACACAATAAGGTTTTAAATGTTTATGTATACAATTCTACAGTTTCAAATCTTGGCTGCTAGAGTTTTACTTCAAGATTTCTCTCTTGCATTCAGAGTTGGGAAGTATAACATTTGAACATCTTCTGGTCAGACACTATTATTATTTGTTAAGAAGTTTTTTGTCAAGAGGTTTTCTACAGAATAGGAGAAAATATAGGATATAGAAGAAGAAATAAACATAAACAAAGCTGGAGCTAGAAGGAGGGGGGATTTCCTCAAACAGTGTAGAACTGCCCAATTTTGGAGCAAATAGTTTGCAGAGAGGAAAATGTAAGTGAGGAAAGAACGAGGCATCAGGAGAAAAAGGAAGGAAATTTGAAAACGGTTTGGATCAAACTTTCAATTTCTATTTTAAAAACCTTCAATATCCACAAGATTCCATATTAATGCTTTGCTTCTACCATTTAAAAATATTGTATAATGTAGGTTCAGTTGCTTTTGTCATAGTTAATGAGTTCCCTGCAATAATTTTGTAATACTAAAGCATGATTATGATAAACAAGCACGCTGATAAGGAGTAACACTCATATTTTCATTTTATTGAGATCTATTGTATAACTATTAGAATTAATTTTTACGGTTTATCGCTGCTTTTAAATGTTTTAACTATCTTATATTGTTATTTTCATATGCTGTACACTGCCCGGAGCCCTTCGGAGATGGGACGGTATAAAAGCCTAAGAAATAAATAAATAAATAAACATTTTATTTTGTCTTGGGAACAAACATACTGTTCTTCCTGTTCCCTGTAAATATTTTGTATTAATTTATATTCTGATCATTATACATTATTATTTTAGGCTAACGACATATCTCCAGTTTTGAAATGGGAAATGAAGGAAGAATAACAACCCACTAATTCTACCTAAAGGAATATTGTATAACTATTAAGGGGAAGAGGGGACGAAGATTTTAGGGGGAAGAACCTTTTTTTCTCACCCCACAAAGTCACAGCTGAGGCACCAGAATGGACAATTGCAAGGCATTCTTCACAAATGTATCCAGTTCTTCATTTATTTATTTATTTGATTTCATGTATAGTCTCTCTCATGGAGACTCAAGGCCAGTTGGAATATACAGAAAACAACTCAGGAAGCACATTGGGAGACAGATGATTGTAAACCTGGGGAGATTAGCAAACAGCAGTTCACATCGCCATTACTCCCCCCTCACTTCCCACCATAAAAGACAATAAGTGTTTGGGCAGAGTGTACAGATGCTGTGTTCAAGACTTTTCTTTAATAGTTTGCCTTTTTAATGTCAATATATCGATCTATTGATAGACTGATATGTCAATATATTGATTACATTAAGGATAAAAATAAAGATTATATTAAAATTAAATCACACATGTGCAATAGAGAACCTGTGAAACATGCCCCACCCCCTGCAGATGCAAGCAAAAAGCCAGTTGATGGGTAATCAGCTGATCACTGATAACAGGGCACTGGGTAATAACGCCAAACATGTCCCAAAACAAAGACTCCCCAGCCAATTCTTTTTGAAGACACAGGAACCATGCTATGTGTAATCAGCCTATGTGTAGTTTAAATCCACTGTTTTCCATTCTCATACATGAAGCTGCAGAGACTGCAATCCGTATAGAGAACAATGCACAAATTGGAGGTGGGATTTTAACCTCTCAGTCAGAAATGTTGCTTGTCACATTAGCTTTTCTTCTCTATGTGGAAAGTATTGGTAGCTATGTCCTTTATAGAGTGCATCAAAAAGCACCTAGTGGTTATGTTTTTTTTTTAAAAAAACAGGAAACAGACAGAGGTAAACAGGTTAAACACCTTTTCCTCTCAGTGCACTGGTTTTCCATTCCAGATTCTATCTTTGAGGTCTGGCTCTGATTATTTTTAAAAGAGAAAACATGCAGAGGCAGAGCTTCCACGGGGACATATGAAGACTTTTGCTCTGGGCAGGCTGCCATTTGGTCACGGGGGGCAGAAAATCGCCACCCCACTTTTCCTCCCCCCCTTGGCCCTGCCTGGCCCCGCCAGACTGCTCCTTCACACAATGGAGTCTCCGCTGACTGAAGAAGAAGCTGGCAGGGCTGCTGCTAGGCACCCTCGAACCCACACTGCCAGGCCCGGCCCTACCAGGCTGCCCGGGACCACCGCTGCCTGTAAGTGGGGCGTGGGCCCCATTTTATCTCACTGTGGGCAGCTGCAAAAGGTCTGAGAGCTGCCCTGCCCCACCCCCTTCAAGCTTGCTGAGCTGCTGAAAGCCTGGTGTGAGTTTTGCTGCCCTGTGGCCTGGGGAACTTGAAGAGCGGTGGAGTGGGGAAGCCCTTGTCAGGCTCTTTGTGACCCAGCTTGATTTGTGATGGAGGGTGCTTTCTCCAGGCCTTCTGCAACCCAGGGAGCTTGAAGGGGGCAGGGGGCAGGCACTCCCACCAGGCTTGGGGAGAGCTTCCCCGCTTCCGCTCAGCTTGCCAGGCTGATGAGAGCCTGGTGAGAGCTTCCATGCCCTGTGGGGTGGGGAACATCGGGGTGGGGAGCTTCAGGGTGAGCAGAGTTGGGGAAGCTCATGCCAAGCCTGGCAGGAGCTGCCCCAATCCTGCCCCCTCCAGGCTCCCTGGGGTGCAGAGGACCCTGCGAGAGCCGCCCTCACCCCCTTGCCACCTTTCCCCACCCCTTGATACCCCTTGCCAACCTCTCTAACCCCTACTCACCCCTTTCCATTTTACCCACCCCTAGCCATTTTTGACACCCTTTCCAACCCCTGCCAACCCTTTCCCACCCTCCCCCACCCCTTCCCATTTTCCCACCCTTTGTCATTCCTTCCCACCTCCCCCACCCTAGCCACCCCTTCACATTATCTCCAAACACTACCCACCGCTTCCCACCCTTCCTCACCTTCCCCACCCCTTCCCATTTTCTCAACCTTTACCCATCCCTTTCCATCTTCCCCACCCCCAGCCATCCTTTGACACCCTCTCCAAACCCTACCCACTCCTTCCTCCACTTGCCACCTTCCCCCACCCCTACCCACCCTTTACATTCTCTCCAACCACTCCCCACCCCTTCCCACCCACCCTCACCTTCTCCACCCCTTCCCATTTCCTCAACCTTTAGCCATCCATTTCCATCTCCCCACCCTAGCCATCCCTTGACACCCTCCCCCACCCCTAGCCACACGTTCCCATTTTCCCCACCCCTTGCCATTCCTTCTCACCTCTCCCACCTCTAGTCATTCCTTGCCACCTTCCCCCACCCCTAGCCACCCCTTTACATTCTCTTCAACCACTACCCACCCCTTCCCACCCTCCCTCACCTTCCCCACCCCTTCCCATTTTCTCAAACTTTAGCTATCCCTTCCCATCTCCCTGACACCTAGCCATCCCTTGACATCCTCTCCAAACCCTACCCACCCCTACCCACCCTTCCCCACCCCTTTTCATTTCCCCCACCTCTAGCTATCCCTTGCCACCTTCCCCTACCCATCCCTTGCCACTTCCCCTACCCCTAGCAATCCCTTACCATCTCCTCCTCCCCTAGCAATCCCTTGCCACCTTCTCCAATTCCTATCCACCTTTTCCCATCCTCCCCTCACTCCCTTCCAAGTTTCCACACCATCATGGGGGGGGGGAGCCACACACATGGGGGGGACTCAGATTTTGCCCTGGGCTCCATTTTCCCTAGCTATGCCTCTAAAAACATCACAGAAAAATTGCCCACAGCTTTGCATCATAGGTACTCTCCAATGTCCAATAAGTTTCCCTTGATTGCCCACAGCTTGATCTTTTCTTCCTAACCTTTTACTGTACTGTGCAGGCAACAACAGCTGTTGGTATGTTGGGGATATACTCTAAGTTTAGGCAGCATAATGGGGCCTTTCCCCACTTTCCCCTCAGCCGCCGTCGCTGCGCGCAATTCCCAGTGCGCAGCATCCCTGGCGCGCACCCGGGCATCCCCACGACCCCGCGCTCTGGGCGGGGTCATCAAAAGGCGCCCTTTGCAAGAGTGCCAGGGATGCCTCGCGCTAAGGGGGCGTGACAGTGGCAGCGTCGGGGCAACTGTGCTGTTGCCGCCCCTCTCGTGGGGAGTGCCGGGGGACTCCGTGCTACTCTCCTCAAGTAGTGCAGGGCTTAAGGTAAGTGGGGAAAGGCCCATGGTTGGTTTACAGCCCTATCCACAGCCTCATATGAACTCTATAATTCTATGAAATTCAGACTGGAGTGCCATCAGTATTCTGATGACCCCCAGCTTTATCTGTTGATAAGGGACCAGCTAAACACCATCCCAGAAAAAACTGGCTGACTGTCTGGGAGCTGTTATGAAATGGTTGCATCAGAGTAAGATGAAACTCAGTCCATCAAACATGGAGGTTCTGTTGCTGGATCAGAGGGAGTTGTCAACAGCTGAAATTGGACAGGATGACATTGGCACCTTCCCTTTCGGTTCATAGCCTGGATGTGGTCTTGGATTCCTCCCTATCTGTGGAGGCCCAGGTCACACAGACAGCCAAAGTGGCTTTCTAACATCTTTGCCAGGCAAAGAAATTGGCTTCCTATCTGTCCTGCCTTGACCTAGCTTCAGAGATCTATGCAATGGTCACCTCCAGATTGGATTACTGTAATTCGCTTCCCTTGAGGTTGCTCCAAAAACTGCAATTGGACCAGAATGCGGCGGCGAGGGTCCTTAAGGGGACCTCTGTTAGATTGCACAATTCTCATGTGCTTCCCAACTCACCAGTTGAATTACAGATAAAGTTCAAGGATCTGGTGTTAACTTTTAAAGCCCTGAGTGGCCTGATATCCTCATATCTATGGGACTGCATCTCCCAGTATCACCCTGGAAAGAGCTATGCTCCTTTGGAAGTAACCTCTTGGAAGTCTCCAGCCCAAAGGATTTCTGTCTGGCCTCAGCCAGGGCTGGGGCATTTTCTGCCCTGGCCCCAATCTGGTTGAACTGTCTGTCACCTGAGACTAGGGCCCTGAGAGATGTAGTGAAGTTCTGCAGGGTCAGTAAGACAGAGATGTTCCACTAGGCTTTCATCTTGACTGGTTTCTCCTTCCCTTTACCACCCTTCTATTTTCCCTTCCCTTCCCTCTCCTCCCTTTTTTTAAATGGGTAGGTTCTGGGGGAGTAGAAGACTTAGATCCCCACCTGGGGTGTGTCTCAGTGTGTGAATCCACTCTTGAGAGTAGTGGGGTGGCCACACTGGTAGATTTGCCTATAATATCTCTACTTAAAAGTCTTTAACTAGGGCTAAATCCTACTATGTTTATAGCTTTAATATTTCATTATGAACAACAACAGCAAAATACTCTTTTCTTCAAGCCTGGAAATCTTTTTACTTGGGAAGGATAACAAGAGGACTGGATCTAAGCAGTGAATCTAGTAGGTTATTGTTTAAGGGAGGAATCTCAGAAAATCCAATTACAGGCTGAACAAGCCCTACCTTGATAAGTCAGTGCCAAAATTATGTAAAGCCAGAATGAGAACAAGAAGATTCCATTGTTATGTATCATTTTCTACAGCTGCATCTGGACTACAGCCCAGGAGGCCAGAAAAGCCAGCAATCCCCTTCCTCAAAGTAACAACATAACAGAAACATCTGCTATGGTTGGGAAGTGAGAAACTTAAAGTAAATTGTGTGGTGGAAGCATACTGGAGACAACACATTTTGGAAAGGATAAATACACACATTCATTTTCAGTCTGAACTGTTGATTCTGTGCACTAAAGGGAAGTATCAGATGCCAAAGCAAACTACAAATGATGTGCTTGTCCTTGAGTTTGAATCCTTGAGTCTTTGTATGCAGATCTTGGAATTCCAAACAGCAGGAACCCCAGAGCATCATCCAAGGACAAAACGATGCATTATGTTTGAAATTCATGATTATTGTTTGAGGAGATTGAACTCTCCCCCCCCCCCCCATGATTTCAGATTTTTCTGTAAACTAGGAATTTTTCAGGTTTGTGAAAAGAGCTGTCTTGTCTGCTCATGGCTTCAGGCTGTGAATTCAAATATCCACAAATGAGGCCATTGAAAATTAGATATATTGATAAGTACTTGTTCTCTTTTTCCCCATGGGAGCTAAAAACAGCTCTTGGGCATTTTTAGTTGGCAAAATGTCCCCCTTTTCTAGTACTTCAGTGACACAATTTCTTGCTTAGGGTCAAAGATAAATTTCTGTTTATCAAATGATCCAATGAAACATTTAGAATGCAGAGAAGCCAAAATCCCACCAGAACTGTATGATGACAGAGTGGCTTCTCACTCTTACTTTGTTCTTTGGCTTCAAGCACTCCAGCTATGATGATAGCTGGAGTGCTCGAAGCCAAAGAAGAAAGTAAGAGTGAGAGGCCACTCTGTCACCATCTGAAAACAATCGGGGTTTGCAACTTGGAGTCAAATTACGGGGAGTGGGGCAGTGGGACCTTTCTCAGCTCCTTTGTGTCGGTCTGCAGCTGGCTCTCGGTGGCAGTGGCACTCATGTTTCTTGGTCTGGCAAGTGGAGTGGCATTTTGGTGACTCTGGGGTGTGCTTGGTGGGGGGGGGGTAGGTGACAGAGGCCCCCAGATGATGACTAGCTGAGGCCCCTGGGAGGTGAGGTGACCAGCTGAGGTATCTCAAACAGCTGAGTGAGTCTGGGAGACAATGGAGGTTGCCACGACTTGCCGGTGCTTGGACTTGCAACGGCGGTAGCAGCTGCAACAGGATTTACGGCAGTGACAGCTGTGACAGCAATGGCTCCCCATGGACAGTGAGAGTGCCAAGGTGAGGTTTTTTTCATCTGTTGCCAGACAGCAATGGAGACCAGTGGCAGGTCCCCCAAAAAGTGCTTGAGGGTTTTCCTCTCAGCAGTGGGGCTGGGAGTGTCCCAGTAAGAACATGGTGGCAACAGCAGTGGTGGCAGTGGTGGCATTAGCCTCAGACACTGAGATCCATCTAGGGCAGAGACTGGTCAGGCTCCTGTTATGTTTTTTAGGTAGTAAGTTGGGATATTGTCTATAGGTTTTGTAGAGCTAGTGTTAGGTATAGATTGATGATATACTAGGCTTAATTTAGGTAGTTTTCTGTATTTTAGGTTAGTCACTAGGCTAGGCTTACTACATTAACGCTGCTGTGGGAAGGAACAGCAGTGGCATAGGAGGTTAAGAGCTCATGTATTTAATCTGGAGGAACCGGGTTTGATTCCCAGCTCTGCCGCCTGAGCTGTGGAGGCTTATCTGGGGAATTCAGATTAGCCTGTAAATTCCCACACACGCCAGCTGGGTGACCTTGGGCTAGTCACAGCTTCTCTGAGCTCTCTCAGCCCCACCTACCTCACAGGGTGTTTTTTGTAAGGGGGGAAGGGCAAGGAGATTGTAAGCCCCTTTGAGTCTCCTGCAGGAGAGAAAGGGGGGATATAAAGCCAAACTCTTCTTCTTCTGTACTTAGTTTAGAGGGTTAGTCTTGGGTCTTTATATATACTTTTGTAGGTTAAGGTGTAGGAGTTGCCGTCTGTTGTTATTCTTGTTGTTTACTAGGGATACCATGATTGTTTATGTTTATTTATGTTTCTTGTTATGAGGTTGTGCAAGGGGTTGTTACTTCGGTCATCAATCATGACTCAAGAAGGTTTCAAAAGCTTTATTGGAACTATGTCATCCCAAGGCACAGGTAGCCGAAACTGAAGTTTGACTCCCTGGCCTTGGCATATACCTCGAAGTTACAGAAAGGTTCAGCACATAATCCCCCACCCCCACATTCCCATAATATCAGCATTTGAAAGGATGGTGGGAATAGTGGCATTGTTTGGAACAAACAGTTCATTCCTCGAAGAAAGCAGATAAGAATGAATGGGAAACTCTATTGACTAGGTTTGCATAAGCAGGGGGAGGCCTCCTTAGCCTGGGATTATGATAATGGCAAAGATATCTGTGGCCTTGGAGTGGACGTGCTAGCTGCCAGGCCGAGAATGGTGCAGGCCTTACAGGTTGTGATTACTGATGTTATTGATGTTAAATTCTGTGCTCATTTATAATGATGTGATTATTGGCGTTTATCCATATTGCCTAATTATGATGTTATTATTATTGTTGTTTATCTATGCCATTATTGTGATGTTATGATTACTGATGTTTACTCATGTTATTTATTTGATGTTATGATTATTGCTATTATGGTGATGTTATGATTATTGATGTTTTGTTGTTTATGACTGTTGTTGTCCACTGCCCTGAGCCCTATGGGGGAGGGCGAGATATAAATCAAATAATTTTTTTTTAAAAAGTAAACATCTTATATTAGTCCCAAGTATTCTGATCATCTACACTCCCTTCTAGAGCTAACAGTGGCCAGTTCCACACGATCCTGTGCAGCAGTGGCACGCTGACATATATGATGCCGGTGGAGCCCCGGGACTGTTTGCACGCTCCAGCGCAGATTGTCCCACAGCCACCATGGCCCACGGAGGCACCTTCACACGGAGGCGCCTCCATTGTGTTTTTAAACTTACCTTCTCTTCCCTGCGCACCTCATGAGGGCACCTCCCCCCCCCCATGACCATGGCAATTCCTCAGGGATCGGAGAGCAAAAGTCATGTCCCCTCATCCCTGCAGAGCTGAGCAGGGAAGAGAAGGTAAGTTGGTAAAGAAAATACAGTGCTGAAAAGCAGCACCTCTGACCTGGTGCTGTTCGCTCGGCACTGGGTTCAAAACACTATTTTTCAAAAGACTCGCTCATTGAGCAAGTTTCAAAAACTGTGTTTCCTCACTGGTTGGGGGGGGAGCACGGTGCTGCCTCATTGCAGAGGTGGCAACTGTGTGAACTGCGCTCCTGAGATGGTGTTTTTACCATTCCGGGGCGGGGGGGGGGGCTGTTTTTGGTCCATGCAGAGTGGGCCATAGTGAAGTAATTAAGAGTGATGGACTCTAATTTGGAGAAACAGGTTTGATTCCCCACTCTTCCACATGAAACCTGCTGGGTGATCTTGGGCCAGACACAGCTCTGCCAGAATTCTCTCAGCCCATGGGGAGACAGGCAATGGCAAACCACCTCCAAATGTGATATGATGACATATTCCACCACCACCAGCCTCCCTTCTGCTTTGAGTTGTAGCTCATACAAATGGGATCAGAAATGCTAAGATGGAGAATCTGAGTTTTTATTCTTATAGTGAAAAAGGAAATCATCAGTTCCCTAAATCAAATTCTTCAAAGTGACCCCTTGCAAATTTACTTAATTTCCGCAGAATACTTCCCAGGTTCTTATTTGGAGCAAAGACTTTTGCTAGCATTTAGGAAACAATTCCATTCAAGTTAATAAGTAAAAGACATTTCCTGGAATCTTTTGGCATTGCTATGACCAGAGTCATAGAATCATAGAGTTGGAAGAGATCCCAAGGGCCATCAAGTCCAATCCCCTGCAATGCAGAAACATACAATCAAAGTACTCCTGACATATGTTCATCCAATCTCTGTTTAAAAACCTCCAGAGAAGGAGACTCCACAACTCTCCAAGGCAGTGAATTCCACTATCAAACAGCCCTGATGGTCAGGAAGTTCTTCCTAATGTTTAGGTGGAATCTCTTTTTGTACACCTTGAATCCATTACTCCGTGTCCTAGTTTTCTGAGACAGCAGAAAACAAGCTTGCTCCCTCTTCAACATGACATCCCTTCAAATATTTAAACATAGCCATCAAGTCCTCCCTTAACCTGCGCTTCTCCAGACTAAACATTCCCAGCTTCCTAAGCCTCTCTTTATGGGGCATGGACTCCAGACCTTTTACCATTTTGGTTGCCCTCCTCTGGACCCATTCGAACTTGTCGATATCCTTCTTGAACTGTGGTGGCTAGAACTGTACACAATATTCCAGGTGAAGTCTAACAAATGCAGAATAGAGGGGTACAATTACTTCCCTTGATCTTGACACTATACTCCTATTGATACAGCCCAAAATTGCATTGGCTTTCTTGGCTGCCGCATCTCACTGCCGACTCATGTTTAGTTTAGTTTAAGACTCCCAGATTCCTTTCGCATGTAGTGTTGTCAAGTGAGGTGTCACCCATCCTATATCTGTGCATTTCATTCTTTCTGCCTAAGGCTGATTCCGCATGGGCCAAAAACAGCAGTGTGAAAATGGTGTGAAAATGGTGTAAAAGGGTTTAAAGCGATTTAAAAGGGTTGATACTGTTTTCACACCATTTTCACACCACTGTTTTTGGCCCATGCGGAATCAGCCTAAGTGTAGTATCTTACATTTATCTCTTTTGAAATTCATTTCGTTTGTTTTGGCCCAGCTCTCAGATCTGTCCAAGTCATTTTGAATTCTGACTCTGTCCTCTGACTCCTAATTTGGTGTCATCTGCAAATTTGATTAGCATGCCTTCTATTCTATCATCCAAGTCATTGATAAAAATATTGAATAGCACTGGGCCCAGGCAGAACCCTGTGGCACCCCACTAGTCACTTCTTTCCAGGATGAAGATGAGCCATTAATGAGCACCCTTTGAGTTCGATCAGTCAACCAATTACAAATCCATCTAATAGTAGCATTGTCTATCCCACATTTCACTAGCTTACTTGTGAGAATATTATGGGGCACCTTGTGAAAAGCTTTATTAAAATCAAGGTATGCTACGTTCACAGCATTCCATTCATCTACTAAGCTTGTCATTCTATCAAAAAAAGAGATAAGATTGGTCTGGCATGACTAGTTTTTCAGAAACCCATGCTGACTTTTTGAGATCACAGTATTCCCTTCTAAGTGCTGGCAGACCGTCTAATGATCTGCTCCAGAATCCTCCCTGGTATTGATGTCAGGCTGACTGGACAGTAATTATTAGGTCCTCCTTTTTCCCCTTTTTGTAGATGGGGATAACATTAGTCCTGATCCAATCCACTGGGACTTTTCCTGTTCTCCAGGAGTTCTCAAGGATTATAGCAAGTGGTTCTGAAATTACTTTTGCCAGTTCTTTTAATATCCTGGGATGTAGTTCATCAAGACAATGTTCAAGACAAAGTAGTTCAAGACAATGTTATAAAACTCCTCTTCCCAGTCCACAAAGGCTTTGATAACATGCATTTAACTCCTGTCTCAACCTTTTTGCAGAGATCTTCTAAATCTCTATGAAAACCTTCAATAAGCTTCAGAAAAAAACTAAGAAAGCTGTACAGACACTGGATATAGGGAACTTTATGTAACTTCACCAATCAGATATAAAGAAGTCTACTGCATGAAAAACCTGTTTAGTTCTTACAGCCGTCTGGCTCCAGCACCCCATTGTTAAAAGAAAAAAGAAAAATAAGCTTTAACTATTATGGGATTTTCAGGGTGTGTGTGGGGAGGGGACCTACTTCTCAGTGCAGTACTTTGCCCCACACCCTTATTTACCCTACATATATGATAATTCAAAAAAAAATTATTTGGTTACACTTCACCACCAAATCAGGTTTTCCTAATGCTCCCCTCCTATCTCTCCAGTAATATACAGGAAAAGAAAGATATGACATCACTGTGTTTATCATCTCTCTGTACCCTACAGACAGCAGTCTGTGAGTTGAATGGGGAAGCACTTAATGTGATGATAACATATCACAAATGTCTTTTACTAGAAACTATCAGGGAGATGTGAGTATAGATTGGTTAGGATTGGCCGCATGTCCCATAGGATAATACAGTAGAATTCAGTTGGTTCCAGGCAGTCTCAGTCATAGAAAGGGTCTGCAAGCATCTTGGAATGATTTTCAGCTGTACAAAAGACCAGCTCAGCTACTTATGAGAATCTGTGCTAGGCTGCCCTTTTATTTTGTCAACTGTCATCCACAGAAAGTATGGATTATTTAGGGATGGAAACAGCTGGTTTAATAAGTAACAAGGGTTTCCCTCAAGGGTTTTCATTTGCTGTTTCTTAAAAATGTGTAAAACACAATGTTTCGCCTGATTATATCATGGTTCCCACAATAAATATTTTTTTACACTCCAGCAGCCCTTTCTTAGTCAAACATCTCAGACAAATGTAACATGTGCATGAGGTAATCAAAGAAATGGCTGAAAGCATTTCCAATGCTTGATTACAGAAGCACTTCTCAGACCTCCGTGCTTTAGGAATTCTCCATATCTTTGTATTCTTCATACTTTTGTTGCTTGGATTGCTGTTTTAGTGAGTAATTATCCAAGAACAAGTGATTATGTAGTAAAGCATTTAGAATTTGTTCTATTTCTAACATTTCTAGAAACACTGTCTTTAGAAAATATAATATTTTATATTGCAACTGTTCAAATGGTGGCATTTCCCCAAATATATTCACCACAAAATAAAACTTCTTGGGGGTCTTTAGAAACTCTCAGAAATATCTGGGCAATAGGATCAGAGGATAAAGAGCCTTCCCCAAGCTAGCTCTTGTTTTTAATTTCCTCAGCTTCATAAGACCAAAAAGGGTTGTGTACTATTATTGACAGCTCTGCCAGATGGCTTGTCTACGTGAAATAATTGGTGACTCTGGGACAGCTTATAGTGTCCAGATGTCCATATCATCACACAAACAAATGAATAAATACACATACACATGTTCACTGATGACTTTGTTGGCACCCACTGCGGAGATGCCAAGTGAAAGATTACTGCACTGGACCAAAGCTGGAGACAATGATGAATTAGTTCATTGATGTTTTCAATGTCCACACCTGTATTCTAAGCCAAAAGAATGTTAAAGTGGTTGGTTAAGCACTTCTCACAAACATTGAATTTGCCCTGTGATAGAGAACCAAAAACTGTTAAGCATTCAGCTTATGAAGAAAAATGACAATGTATTCAACTGAAGACAATGTACTGCTAATGATTATGTCTGAACCATACCTTCTGGTTTAATCTGCTTTTGCCATACATTGCTCCCTTCTTTAGTGGCTAACATTAGAAAACAATAAGCTTTCTAATAGTTTTGGTTTCCTGTCTTGTTATGGCTTCTAAATTGATAATGTGAACTGATATTTTTTCTCTTCTTTTGCAACTGTGCATATTTTTTCTATTGTGTGTAAACAGATCATACACACTGTTGAAATCACAGTAACTATTAACATTTAATCTTTACTAACCTTCTAGACACCATGTATACATATGTCCAATAGATGGTTAGCTGCCCTGTTTACTGACAGATGCTACAGTACAATAGATGTTATTAACCAATTCAAAAAAAATCAGCAAGTAGGTATTGCTAGTAAAGAGAACAACAGCTTCACTGTGCTTAATTTCATTTTTCCAGATTATGTGCCTGCTCTGTTCCATCCAGACAGATTATAAAGGATCGTGTTTGGCAGTTGTCCCTCTTCTTAAAGAATACTAATCAGTCAAACTAATTAATTCCATCCCTATCTCGTTCATCACACAGTAAAAACTCACAAGAGAGAGCAAGAGGCCTCAGAGTTCCATGCTGTTGTCAATCATATGGTACTGATACCTGCTAACCAAAAAATGCTGTTCTGTGAAAAAAAAATACTACAATGTGCCCTTGGTTTAAATGATTACTGATAGAAGAGTGCAGAAATCTAGGAAATTAAATTATAGAGTTAAGTAAAAGGAATTTCAAGGAAGCTACAAATACAGTATAGAAAGATGAAAAGGAATACCTAATTTTTCTTTTTACATAAAATAGGGCTGTGGGAAAGAACTTTGGTACCAATTTTCCTTGAAACTACGGTAATTTTTATCAGACAGCAGCCAGTATGATGAACATTGTAGTACAGAAGTGTCCCCCCTGTGCAGTGGTGGGATCCAAAAATTTTAATAACAGGTTCCGATGGTGGTGGGATTCAAACAGTGGCACCGCTGCACACACCAGTCCCTATTGAGCAAGGAGATTGCTTTAGTAACCCCTTCTCGGCACTCAGAAAAAATTAGTAACCACTTCTAGAGAAGTGGTGAGAACTGGTTGGATCCCACCTCTGCCCCTGTGGCAGGAACAACCTGGAAATATCCTGAGTAATGATCATTTTCTTCCTGTGAAGGGATTGAAATAGTTGCAGCTGACTCTCTGAAAGTCATCCCCATTTCCAATGTACTTAATTTCAACACATTGGCCATTGTATTTGTATAGGGCCTAAAGGCCAACACACATAAGACATGAGCCTGAACACCACACAGCTAAATTATACAGACAGCACAGTTTTTACTCATGTCTCTTGGCCTCTTCTATCCAAGGCACAGATGTCAGGTGACTCAGAAAATAAATTTGGCATGCTGAGGTAGAAGCACCAACCAATAAGATCCTGATCCCAACCACATATAAAAAATGACACAAGTTTTCGTAATACAATCCTACCCTACAGTAATTATATCTGGGTTCTTGACATCTTCATGACATCTTGACATCTTGACATCTACCCTCCTGCCTCATCTTTGTCTAGGCTTGAGACCATTTGCATTCTCATCTAACTTTTTGGTAATTTTGTTGATTTGGCTCCAGATTGATTCTTGATTTTTGTTTTGCTGTAGTAGACCTTCCCTCAGCGTTTGTCACCATGACCAGTTTTCTACCAGTATCCTGTATTTTGATATTGAACAAGCTGCTTTGAATCTTATTCCAAACCTACATTTGTAACAATTCTGTTTCAGATGCCAATCTTCCCTCGATGTCTGCTTTATTTACAAATGGATGTGTTTACTCATGAGAATTAGTCATTAGAAAAGGATCACTGGGAGTCAGATTCAAGAAGATGAATCAAGATTTTAACGTTTTGAGATGGCTAGTGACTGCACAGCTTGTATCCTTATCCCTCTCTACTTAAGCTAGTGTGCTGTATTGTCTGCATGTAACTCCAGAATTACAGGTTGAATCTGTTTGGTTCCAGGTGCTTTTGCCATTACATTGCCGTGGACTCCTGACATGACAGATTAAGAATGATCCATCACAAGTACAAAGTTGCTGGTACAGCAAGTCTTGACAAGGATCATTTTCTAAGTTCTGCATTTCCATATACATTTTTGGAATGAATAGATTGCAGAAACTTTCATTAATGTATATCTGCACACTTGTCCTCATTTGCCCTTTGCTTTTTTGAATTGCAGAGTTTTCTGCTTAGGATTTTGCAAAATAAATGCTTTCTTCATTAAGTGAACTTATATGATAAGCTACTATCCAAAGGGAATGTTCACACTTCAAGTTATAAAACTACATAAATGCTATATTAGAATGGAAAGCAAGACGGCTCTAATCTATAGCATTGCAAACCCTGTGCTATAATACCCCTATCATCTCCTTGCAAGCCATGTCACATAAATATGGCAGGAGACTTGTCATATTGTGAATGCTTGCAAGAAACAAATGGAGCACAATTTACATAAATACATTCAAGCAAGATATTTGGCTCTTGAAGCCAAACACATATTATCTGCAGCTAAAGAAACAGTGGTGCTGCATTTCAAAACATAATGGGGGTTTTGGATCTAAATTTGGCCTAGTTTACCTCTGCATAAGAGTTAGATAAAATGTTGGGCATATCCCAGGGCATTTATGTAAATTAGACTGCACTGTACATTTGTGTGGCATATTTGATATTTGCTTGCAATCTGCAATTAAAGTACCAAAACAGTTTAGGCTAAAAAAAAAAGATCCCACCTTCCTTGAATTGTCCTAAAACACAGTAGACCAAAGTAAGGTTCTCTTCTTTTATGTCAGTGGTTTTTTAGTTGTATTGGCTGTATTAATTTACATGAACTTTCTTCAGAAGATACTGGACTGCTAGATCTGAAAAACAAATTAGAGTGAAAATCAACATATACAGTCAAGAAAGTCACTGTAACGTTTTAATGCTTTGAAGCATAGAGGTTTGTGTTCAGATTTATGCTCAAACATGTGGCTTAGCAGGTGAATTGAAGCCATTCACTCTTTCTCTGCCTAATCCATCTCACGGGGCCGTTTCCACACGGCCATCGAGGCGCCTCCACGCCGGCAAGAATTCTGCCGGTGTGGAGGCGGAGGCCGTTCGCATGCAGGCATGCGGACGGCCTCTGGAGAGGCTGGCAGATGGCAGGCGGCTCCACATGGAGCCGCCTCTTCCCCCCTTCCCTTTCCCATTTACCTCTCGTGTCGCTGTCCTGCGGGCCTCCTCAGCCCCGCCCACACTGCCCTCCGACCTCCAGGGGTTGGAGGACAGCGAGGGAGGGACTTAGGAGGCCAGCAGGACGGCGACACGATAGGTAAATGGGAAAGGGAAGGGGAAACAGCGTGTTCCCGGCGGTGCGGTTCGCACTGCGCCTCCGGGAAGACGCTTTCCCCTCAACAACAACCCTTTAAAGGGTTGTTGTTTAGGGCGGCCTGACGCCGCCCTGGGGGAGGGGGAGCGCAGTCAGGTCGGCACTGCTGCAACGCAGCAGCGCCGCCTGTGCGAACGGTGGCCTGGGGGCGGCGTTTTTACCGCCCCCAGGCCGTCATTTTTGGCCCGTGCGGAAAGGGCCAGGGTCATTTTGAGGATGAAATAAGATAATCCTCATGTATATTGCCCTGAGCACCTTGAAGAAAAGGGCAGCATATGAATATGAGAAATTAATTGCATAATAGAAGTTTTATTGGAATCGTGCCTTTGAAATTTACCTTGAATATGGCCCCTAGCTTCCCCCCCAGAGTTTTCCCCCCAGAATATACATTAAGAGGTTTCTTGTTTACCAAGGATCAATTAGGCTGTAAAATAAAACTGCCTTGTTTGTGTCTCTCAAACATGTGGTGATTGTTTGTGACCACATTAGAGAGTTTAAAAAATCCTAAACCCTAGTGATATATTTTACAACACCAGTTAAATGATATGTAGAAGTGTTTTGAACTATTCCGTTGGTTGGAATGATGCAGAGCTGTTAAACTTAGCTGCTACCTTTTATGATCACTGAAGATTTTGTATGTACTAAACTTCTTCCATGTGCTTTATTTTTAAAGTTCTATGAAGTTAGAACTTGGACTGAATATATTTATTTTCATGATTATTCTAATGTTTAAAAAGCCATGCATGGGATGTGGGTATATTAGTATCAGTTTACTCACCAGCCACATCTTCTAAAAGCAAGACCGTTTGAAAAGGGAAATCCTGCTTTTCAGCAGGTTTCTGAAATATGACACCTTGATCACCACAGGAACATGGGAAGGCAGCAAATGTTTTGAAGGGGGGAAAAAAGCAACCCTTTAGATTCATGTTAAATTCAGATGTTTTCATGCTAGAGAGGGCTTTACAGCAGATCAGATTCTACCACTGGCCTGCTGCCTTTTATTAATTTAAGCTGTCTCTGGCTGCCCAGAATGGAAAAGTCTCCCTGCCGCCAGTGGTTAGGAGTTATTATTAACATGACAGCCAAAGAAGGCTCACATGCCTGAGCCATTTATCCAGAGATATCATTTAAAATGTCTAAAGCTTTATAGGCTACTTTCAAACACAGCTGTAATTCATTTAAGTGTTATTTTTTAAGGAAAATCTAACTTATTTCTTGTTGAGAATACTGTGCAGATAGGTCTTTACAGGAATGAGTTAAATTCACCTGATGTTGGTACCCAGTATCAGGCTAAGGGGAAGACAGTACGTTAACCTGAAGTATATTACCAGAAATAAATTCCTTTAATTCTTTCACTTATGCATCTGTTTATATGATGCACAAAGAGATATAACAACAACAATACCAACAACCCATAAATTTAGAGTACTTTACTGAGTAGTTGAAGCAGGTTTTTGCTTCATGTAGTTTACAATCTAAATTTCACCATTGGGAAATAAGCAGCAGGTAGGTGCAGTAAGAGAGAAGAAAATAGACAAATATCAGACAGGATAAATGTGAATACAATTATATTCAGGCTTTGTGTATTATTATGATTAATGTTAAGTGCTTTGCTTTGTTTGATGCTATTATCAATGCTACAAATGAAAAACCACAATATTTTTGCCATGGAAATTCAAATGATGTGACCACGCTAGGGCCCCTTCCATGCATGCAGAATAATGCACTTTCCATCCATTTTCACAATTGTTTGCAAGTGGATTTGCTATTCCACACAGTAAAATCCAGCTGCAAAGTACATTGAAAGTGAATTGAAAGTGCATTATTCTGCATGTGCGGGAGGGGCCTAGGTTTAGCATTTTATCCATATAATCTTGATTCCTTTATCTATAGGAGTGCCAATTGATCTGAGCAAACAGAGCAAAGTAGGATAGGTATGGATCACTGATTTAGGAAGCAGGGGTATACTTTAATTTTTTATTTTGGAAAAAAATGTTTCTTGAAATGGGGGGACACTTCCCTGTGACACTTGAAACTATAAACCTCCTTCCCAAATCACATTTTGCACTATAATTTAACAGATTTGAATGTAGAATGTCTGCATCTTTGCATAAACTTAAAAACTTTGCATAAACTTAAAAATTTAAGCAAAAGAATGCTACTGTTATCTTCTATATGTCATGAAAAGGTTTTTAGGAACAGGAAGTTCTTGATGAGAAATATTTTTAACCACATAAGCTTCTATGCCAGAGCCCAGTTACTGGGTAAAACATGATAATCTATAATGTAAACATTCCAGTCGTGTAACCTTAGTTTAAAGGGAATAGTTGTAAGGTATTGCACAAATGAAATAAAGTATGAAAAATACAAATCTGCCACCCATGAGGCAGTTATTTATACAGGAGCAAGGTAAAAAGACAATAGAAATAAGTAGTGGCGGTATATTTATGCTCACTGTTTTGTTTCATTTGTCTGAATTCAATGTAGATATTATTTCCAAAAATATGACAAAGCTAGTTAAATAATCTTCACAGAATTAGACTTTGGCTATAATTCACTTGAGATATTGAAACATTTGGAAAGGGCAAGAAAAGAGAAGGTACATGAACTAGAGGTAAGGCCTTCCAACCATTTGTCAGCAGAGCAGTCAGGTAATTTTAGGTTGTTGGGGTCTCACCCTCATCATTAAAGTCAGGTGTTCCTGCAAGAATGCATTAGAGAGAAGAAATTGGATGACTAAAGCTGACAGTGAGCTGGGCAGAGTTTTCCATCTCTAGCTACAGCCTGCAATTGAAGCATCTCCACTAAGCCAGGATTTCTGGGAGCCCAATTTTTGCCCCATAAAATGGCAATGATGAGTGTACTATTATTGCTTGGCTGACAACATTATAGTTAGATAATTCTGCATGTAATGCAGAAATACAAATACACACCCTTTATTTTTCTCTCCCCTCACATCATAAAGAAGGAAGGGAATCTAGCATTATATTTATACACAAGTGCTGCCACTCTACCATAGAGTTTCTGCTGAATCCTAAAGTAGCATGATATCATTTCTGGGTTTACCCTGGAAATGCCATCATGCCTACAAAGCAGCAGTGGGGGGTTGGAAGTTGCCACTGGAAGTGTCCTTATATAAATGAACAGATTCTACTTTAGATTTAGACAGACACTCTTTTTGACCTCTTCGCCTGCTTTATTTTTGACAGTGTTACTAAGAGGCGAAATGAAGGCAGAGATCATGACAAGCCTAACACCAATTCTGTTGTGTTTGTTTTTCCGTTGGGTAAGTTAGGTCTCCTGTGCCAAGGCCTTAAAGCAGCATATCTTAAAGGTACCCTTAAAGCAGCACTTCATCCTTGTTTTTGATTTGCTTAGAATACTTTCAATACCAACTTTGTCTATTAAAAGATATATTCCTCCCATTTCACTAAAAGTTGCCATAAATTGGGAAAGTTTCCATCTGGGTGAATTACAGCAACAGACAACATTTTAAACCATATTTTCCCAATTAAAAAGGAATATATTTTAAAAATAATGGACTGATAAATTTGAATATTTTTGGGAGGGAGGGGTGGGGAGAACAGCTAGAAGAACTTTAATGGGATATAATGACATAGAATCCACCAAAGCAGCCTTTTTCTTCAAGTGAACAGATCTTTGTCACCTGGAGATTAGTTGTCATAGCGGGAGATTTCCAAACATCTCCTGGAGGTTGGCAACCCTAACTTAGCCAGTATTAACCAGTTTGCCATTTTTACAATAAACAAACTATTCTGGGCATTCTACATTCCACTGCTTGTTCTTTTTTATTTATTTCCCTTAAGACAGACGGTGTGCATATGATACCTTGTTAAAATTAATGAGATAAAATACTTTCTTGTGAGGCAAAAAAAAAGTTCTTTGAATTCTTCAATGTATGCTTCTACATCAAAGTAAAACTAACACAATACATAAGGTTTTAAAACTAGTCTTCCTTTCTAGCAGTTGGCTTTGCTCCCATTTCCTAATCTAGTTGGAAGAGACCAGAACTGGCTTTTCAATTCTTCCATGTTTGTTTATTACAGACACATAAAACCAACGCAGCAAAACAACCATTTAAGGAAAGCTACCAGAACTGGGTCAGTAAAAACAACTATATTTTGAAGGGCAAGGGTTGCTAGTCTGATGGCAGGCTATAATGCAGTGATGGCGAACCTTTTTGAGACCGAGTGCCCAAATTGCAACCCAAATCCCACTTATCTATCACAAAGTGCGAACCCAGCAATTTAACCTGAATGCTGAGGTTTTAGTTTAGAAAAAACGGTTGGCTCTCTCTTCCTCTGCCAGCCTGCTCTAGCCTCCAGCAAGTCCTGCGCGCACCACTCTGTGCCTCTCTAGCATCTCTGCCTCCTCTGCACCCACCCTCCTTGGGCAGCAGCCACTCGGACCTCAGGAATCAGGCCCATCAGCCAAGTCCTCCCTGCTCACCACAGTGCGTGCACATCGTGCTCAGTGGCCCAGGCCAGCCTAGATGGGTGGGGGAAGTGATTTTCCGCCCCCCACATGACGAACTTTGTGTGTGCGTGCCCACAGAGAGGGCTCCGAGTGCCACCTCTGGCACCCATGCCATAGGTTCGCCATCACAGCTATAATGCATTGGTTAGTTGACCTTTCTTTCTTTCTTTCTTTCTTTCTTTCTTTCTTTCTTTCTTTCTTTCTTTCTTTCTTTCTTTCTTTCTTTCTTTCTTTCTTTCTTTCTTTCTTTCTTTCTTTTACGAGACATGAGTGTTTAAAAATGTCTCTAACCACATGAGAATTCTTTATACATAGATAAACAAGGGCTTTTGGGGAGGCTTGTTGTCTGGTGCCTTTATTTAAATGGAATGTCCTAGGTCTATTAATGCTAAAATAGATTATGTTTGTCCTGTAAATTCTGCAGTTAGGGAATGATTGTGCATAATGTCATGGCAATATCAATTTGACCCATTATTACATGTTAAATTAACATTATGAACGAATCCTGATCTAAAAATTAGGAAGAAATTCTTTTTTATGGAAGGCTTGGACAGATGGGAAATTTCACTTTGGACCAATACATAGGCTATGACAATGATTTTTTGTCATTTTCTCATCTAATATCTAGATATGACTGCAAGATCTGTTATTTATCTAAATATGGCCCTTAAACATTAAGTGTTTCAGAGTCTCCCTTACTTCTGAAAATTCTTGTTGAATTAATGAAGAAAATGAGACTTACAGTATGTGTTTATAAATATTTGATGTTGATTAATAACTGTGACATGCAGGGTCTTGGGAATGAATGGGAAAAGGAGTTAGATAGCTCTGTTATGCCAAAACAATGGGATATGACTTCAAAGTTTATACTTAGAGTTTCTATGGATTTCAAACAGCAACTTGTATCAGACCCCACAGCACTTTTTAGTAAAAGACTTCATAAAGTGTCTAATTACTGGTATTGCAACTGACAGGATATCGCTCTTAAACATATGCTCTGGGTGTGCCCAGTTATTCAGTCTTTTGGGAAGGAAGTAATTAATTTTGTATTAGACTATCCAATGATTTTTGAGGATGATGCTTGTTCAGTAGGTCTAAATGTGGGTCTGATCACTGCTTGAATCAAGAGTCATTAGTGACATTTCACACATTTTGAAGAAGCAAACCCAAATTTTCCACAAAATGTACAATCAATAGTGTTCTGCAACCAATCATGGGGTCCCAAATGTACATATCTGCACAATGCAAGTTGTGGATTCAGGAGTATCCCTGCCCCTGCCCTCAGAAGCTCCTTCATTCATTGCATCCCTTCTGACTCATAAAGGAGCTTGCAGAGCCTTACAACTGGAGATACAAAGGAGCTTACAATGCCTAGTTCTTCCTTTCTGCAGAGTATTTATTGCGTAGCCTGAAGAGAGAGCCCAGCCAGCTCCACACTGGCCTGCTTCTAAGCATCTTTATGACAAGTGTAGTTGCATGCACTTGGCTAGTCTCACCCTGAAGACTCACCACAGTGAACATTCCTCTAGGGGAATCCTAAACTGATTCTCCTCCCTGCGTTTTTTCTGGGTGAACCTAAACCACCCACAGCTGTTGCAGCATCTACAATGCGGCCTTCAAGAGCCCAAACTGCATCACTGGAGCTGCAGGAATTGTTGTTGTGGCCACCATTATTACAGGTTTATCTAACTTGTTGTCCCAGTGGGTTTCCAGGCTTCTGTCCTGAAGCTACCAATAGGCACAGAGACAGCTATAGCAATGCAACCAGGCTTGGTCCCAGTCATGCGTCCAAGCTAGGGTTGCCTTCTGCCCACTGGGAACATGTTTTTGATGATTCTGGTAAGGCCTGATTCAGATATAGGTGTGCATTTAAGAAACCATAAGTATCTAGGTATATCACATCAGATCATTCTATATCATATAATTTCCTATTATATGTAACACTCAGTAACACTATAGATTTGTTCTGAGTATAGTACACAAGTAAATACTGTTAGAGAATTGTTGCTTCCATTTTAAGCTTTCTATTAAAGAATCACTATTGTGTTCTTAACATAGACTAAACCAGGGATGTTGAGCTAATTTAGTATAAGGGCTGGATATGACATAAGTGTCATTTGGTCAGGCCAGGCAATGTGTACCATAAAATGTAATACCAGGTCCTCATTATCTTATGATTTCAAACACCATGCAAGGTTATCTATATCTGAAATGTCTTCTTATAATATATAACTAAAGTTAGTTCATTCTTGCTACTTTTTATACATTTAGAAAGTTTATTTAGAAATGGTGTCCAAGTTTTTCATACATATCAGCATCTTTTGGCCCACAACCAACACATCCATCTTTAAACATTATCTTCATTTCTGTGTAGATGGAGATTCTTGTGATTCTCAGAAACTTCTGTGCCTGGCCATCAACAAATTGTATCTATGGATTTTTAAATTTTATTTTTTTATTTTGGATTTCTAGGTCGCCCATTCCCCAAAAGGGTTCAGGGTGGGGTACAATCAATAAAACAATGGATACAATTTAAAACAAGTAGCTCATAATCAAGAGTTCAAAACAGTAAAACCCAGTAACATAGATGGCGACTTCCCAACACGGACCCACGGGAGGCTTGGATAAAGAGTAAGATGGAGTCAAATCTACACAAGGGCACATCATTATTAGATCTTCTTACATGGCTTCATGGCTATTGTATTCTGGGTGTCTAGACTGTCTTCTCAGCATGCATCCCTGGAAGGCCAGTGGTTAATCTTTCCTCTCGTGAAGCCCCCTTGGTAACACATTTCAGGAAACATGGACACACAGAAAACGATATGAGATTTCTGGTTCTTAAAAAATACAAACAAATCCCATTTGTTGATTTAAACAAATTTATTTTACAGAAAGAAAATAAATTCATTTTCAAATTTCTAAGCCACAGATTTGGCTTAAATAAAGATCTTGATTTTTCCTGCCACCTTAACTGAATGTAAGCTGAGTACTTCACACCTGTGATTGATTAAGAAAGAACATATAATTACTGTCACTAGGCAGTTGCACACAGATAACACATGGATAGCTAATGTAAGTTCATAGAGCGAAGCATATGTATATATATTGTTGATGCCATGTAATATGTAATTAAGAATAATGTTATATATGTTATTATTTTTAGATTACAGCCGGTTGGCTCAATTAATTTGTAATAAATTGCATGTTCCTGAAGAAGATGGATGATTGAAAACGCAAATACGTGATTGCATTCGAATTGAACTGTTCATATCATCATTAATCGAGGCTTGCATTGCCACAGCGGAGCAGCTTGTAAACAGTGACACTTGAATTTCGCAACAGCTGAGCAGCACTCGAACTCTTTGGCAAGAATTTGCCGGCACCACATTCTGTTATGGACTTTTGTGGTTTGCATTCTGCTGTTTGATACATAGCACTGAATAAGGAATTTAGCTTCTTATGAACTATACCTCTTTATATTTAAGAATTGTGATGCAATTGTACTAATAGTTTAAGAACTTATGTTAATAAGATACATTTGAGTTTTTGAAACGATAGTAGATTATTTATTTGACCATAATTGTTTATTTTTTCACTACCAGCCAGCCGGTGTGCTGCGCAACTTCCTGGGTTAATTATTTTCAGGAAAACCTAGATGTGATATCATGCCTCTCTAGTAATAATTGGAAAATATGCTAAAACCATAGTGTTTTTGATAATTTTTAGAGAAGAATGATATCACTTGCAGGGAAAATCTACCGTTTAACTTTGTGAAAATAAAAGCAAGGTATTCTAATATTGCAGGAAAAGTATTGTAACTGTCTCCCTATATCTGATTTTTGAACAGCATTGTGATTCTTTTTAAGGTAACCTCTGCAGTCTTTAGAAATAGATTAAAAAAAACACCTGCATTACCATCAGGCAACATTTGACAGATCTCATGGGACAATGTTAGATTGCAGAAACTTGTCAGATCACACCAGTAAAATAATCTCTGAGTCTCTATCTGAGATAAAATGATCTTCAACTCAAATCCAAAAGGGGAAAGGGCGAATGCAAAGGATATTTCTAAAACCTTGAGTTCTTCTTTCTAAGAAATGCCATTCAAATGTATTATTTGCCAATCATAAACTGAAGACTTTGTGAAAGTATTTTGGCTTATATCCAAACCACTATGAATGGAGCAGAATTTGTGGAAGGAAATTTTTGCCAATCACACTTTTTCATTGTGACCCCCTGTGCACTACCAGTTTACTTTATGCCCATTTGTCTTTCTCTACATTGTTCTTGGAGCCACTATCTCACTCTATTCCCAAAATGTCCCTTGCCCCAGCTTTTCAGAGATTGCTTATATAAATTCAATGTTCAAAGAGATTTGGAATTAAGCCTTCATTTTTGTAAATTGGCACTGTGGAGATGTTGTTCTAGTTACAGTGTCAGGCAGATTCACACTAGCCTGACAAGGACCTTTGATCTCCACATAGGAAGCCTAAACGCTTTGAATAAATTACACAAAGAAAGCAAGTAGTCAAACAGTTGTAGATCAGTGAGGTTGATTTATGGGCGGGGGGGGGGAGGAAACGGAATTTACCTGAGAAATCTCTGTATTAAAACATTTTCTTATTTTCTGTTTTTCAATAAAATCTTTAAAAAACTCAGCGGTTTTTGAGTATCTGGGAAAAAAGAACCCAGGGTTTATAAGACAGGCGAGCAGCAACCCATCCCTGGTCTTGTGACAGGCACAAACTAATGTCAGATTCCAATCAAAGTTAAAAGATTTCTAGAAGAAGAGTTTGGATTTATATCCCCCCTTTCTCTCCTGTAGGAGACTCAAAGGGGCTTACAATCTCCTTGCCCTTCCCCCCTCACAACAAATATCCTGTGAGGTACGTGGGACTGAGAGAGCTCAGAGAAGCTGTGACTAGCCCAAGGTCACCCAGCTGGCGTGTGTGGGAGTGTACAGGCTAATCTGAATTCCCCAGATAAGCCTCCACAGCTCAGGCGGCAGAGCTGGGAATCAAACCCGGTTCCTCCAGATTAAATACACGAGCTCTTAACCTCCTACACCACTGCTGCTCCTAGTTAAACAAGTCAACTCAGAATTCTATTCAAAGCTACAAAATGAAAGATATTTCAGGAAAGTTTCCTTGGGATCACACTATAAGTCTCCCACTTTTTGGAATTGACCCATTTCTCCTATTTTGTTTGGTTTCTCTTTCATTGATGCATTGTGCCCTTGTTTTAGTTTTGTCAGTCATGAGGCAAAATTATCTAAGTTCATGCATATCCATTAAGACCAAGGAAACTTTGAAATAAAATTAGGCACAAGACACTGATTGGCCAGGATACTTAATTACTAAACTATGAAGGGGAGCATAAAAGTGGCTTTTCACTTCCCTTTCAGAGGCTTGCCACTTGCCACACAAATTCCTTAGGGCATCATGGGATTAGCCGGTCACTTTGGGACTGAACCAAACAGGAATTTTGGATGTCCTCTATAACTGGGTTTGGGAGGGAACTTTTTTCACCTGCATGTTGCCTTAGGAGAACTTGGGATAATTAGGTCTGGTCCTAGAACTTGTTTGATCATAACTTAATTGACTGGATTAGGGAGGTTTCTTATTATAGTAAGATGAAGCAGTGAGCATCCTGAGATAATGAAGAGGTGCATTACTGAAGAGTACATCATTCATTCTATCATAGAGTCAGTTTGGGAAGGAATGTCCTAGGTGTTGAACAGCATCAACTAGATCCTTAGTTGTCTGTCATTACCAATGTCCTAGCAAGCATAGTAAGGGTTCGGGTTAGAGAGTTAGGGTTAGGGTTAGTAAGGGTTGTTCTTCTTTTGTCACTGGGGACACATGCTAGATAAGGAACCAATCTTTCACCTAGGCAATATTTCCCCATCATATAACAGAGTAAGCTATAGCCCGGAGTACTTTCGCTCCCAGAGAATAAATATGATATCCAGAGTGTCCCTTTTCCTATCTTACTTGTCCAATGGTGCCAGCACCATTCCATACTTGTTGCTTAGCCAGCACCACCTTCATCACCAGTGAGTCTGGGGAAAAGACAAAGGTAGACAAGACAGAGTTGGAATCATATATATGGTAAAGATTCTCCACTCATTCTTTTGCAGACCTCATATGAGGCTGATCGACTCTGCAAGCTCCCCAGGAA
Organism: Sphaerodactylus townsendi; assembly: GCF_021028975.2. Classification (NCBI taxonomy): domain Eukaryota; kingdom Metazoa; phylum Chordata; class Lepidosauria; order Squamata; family Sphaerodactylidae; genus Sphaerodactylus; species Sphaerodactylus townsendi. Next base: position 120,312,877 of record NC_059425.1, on the reverse strand, counting down.
GTCATTATGTGACATACTGGTATGAGAGTCAGAGCCCCTGCACTTCTGTTTGATTCACATGTGAACAAAATGGCTATAGGTGCACCTTAGAGCAAGGTGGGCTGCAGTGAGACCAGTCAGGCGCACTTCCCTTGTGGTGTTGGGAAAGGCCTTCAACCATTGGTCAGGCCAGCATGCTGCCATACAGCATGTTGTAGTTACCAGCCCCCAAGGGGGTTGCTGTGGGGTGCAAGGCAGGGAAGCCAGTCCATCTTTAAGGAGAAAACAGGGGACGTCACCCACTGAGGGCAAGTGAGAAAACACTGGACGTCGCCCACTGAGGACAAGTGAGAGCATGGCCATTTTCCACTCCTTGTTTTTGAGGCTGAATGGGCTGATGCATTGTGAGGAACACTGGGATTGCAGCCCAGACAAGTGCCCCCTATCAGCCCACTGAGGCCAGTTCTGCTGCAGGGAAGGCAACCTCTGACAACTAGTAGGCTTTGAAGCCCTCCTTGGTGAGGACAATTTTAGCTCGCCTTGGAGGAGCCTTTTGACCCACACAAGTTGGTTCCTTCCTGGGAAGGGCAACTCAGACATGTTGGGGCATTTGTCTCCTGGGGGAGGACGATCAGACAAGGAGGCAATGACTCATCAAGGACTCATCAAGGACTATCAAGATCAGTCTGCCCTCAGGGAAGCGTGCAGCCTTAGGAGGGAGCACTGCCCTGCAGGGCACGAGGACATGTTCTAATATTGTTGTGCTTTGTATTAAATGTGGCCTTTTTTCTTTTTCTTTTGTTTGCTTTGCTTTTAAAAAGTATGACTTATATTAACCCAGCTTGCTAAGCAAAATGCCCTCTTGGCTATCAGCCCAGAACAGCAACTATAAACATATGTTTAGATTTCAAGCTGCCTTCAACCATTCTCCAGATAGTTTATCATTTCCTCACTACAGCCGTTTGATTTCACACCATTCATCAGACCTGTGCAAATAAATCACATCCTTGAGAACTTTAACTGTCTCCTGAAGGGAGTGCCCATCTTTTCTTTATTTGAACAGAAAACTTGAAATGATAATTTAACAGCTATTCAGCATGCTTATTGTGCATTAAATAGCTTTCTGTTGTATTTTTCTCCCTTTTACCACCATGCCTCTCAACCCGAATCAGAAAGTAAGTTCCATTAAATTCAGTGGGACTTATATCCAAGAAAGCATGCTGTAGATCAGTGGTTCCCCAACTTTTTCAAGCTGCTGCCCCCTTTGGTAATTTGAAAGGGTATGTTTGCATTTCACCTGTTATGTCTTCACAGTTTTAATGGGATAGATGTGTTTGCTGCAGATGGTGAGACCTTTCTTCGCTCAAATAAAGACACAACAACGACAGGCTGGAAAAGGATTGGGCCGCAGCCCAATTTATTAGTGTGTGTGTGTGTGTGTGTGTGTGTGTGTATGTATGTATGTATGTATGTATGTATGTATGTATGTATGTATGTATGTATGTATGTATGTGTGGGGGGGGGGGGGGGTGGGGGGGGGGGGGGGTGGGGGGGGGGGGGGGTGGGGGGGGGGGGGGGTGGGGGGGGGGGGGGGTGGGGGGGGGGGGGGGTGGGGGGGGGGGGGGGTGGGGGGGGGGGGGGGTGGGGGGGGGGGGGGGTGGGGGGGGGGGGGGGTGGGGGGGGGGGGGGGTGGGGGGGGGGGGGGGTGGGGGGGGGGGGGGGTGGGGGGGGGGGGGGGTGGGGGGGGGGGGGGGTGGGGGGGGGGGGGGGTGGGGGGGGGGGGGGGTGGGGGGGGGGGGGGGTGGGGGGGGGGGGGGGTGGGGGGGGGGGGGGGTGGGGGGGGGGGGGGGTGGGGGGGGGGGGGGGTGGGGGGGGGGGGGGGTGGGGGGGGGGGGGGGTGGGGGGGGGGGGGGGTGGGGGGGGGGGGGGGTGGGGGGGGGGGGGGGTGGGGGGGGGGGGGGGTGGGGGGGGGGGGGGGTGGGGGGGGGGGGGGGTGGGGGGGGGGGGGGGTGGGGGGGGGGGGGGGTGGGGGGGGGGGGGGGTGGGGGGGGGGGGGGGTGGGGGGGGGGGGGGGTGGGGGGGGGGGGGGGTGGGGGGGGGGGGGGGTGGGGGGGGGGGGGGGTGGGGGGGGGGGGGGGTGGGGGGGGGGGGGGGTGGGGGGGGGGGGGGGTGGGGGGGGGGGGGGGTGGGGGGGGGGGGGGGTGGGGGGGGGGGGGGGTGGGGGGGGGGGGGGGTGGGGGGGGGGGGGGGTGGGGGGGGGGGGGGGTGGGGGGGGGGGGGGGTGGGGGGGGGGGGGGGTGGGGGGGGGGGGGGGTGGGGGGGGGGGGGGGTGGGGGGGGGGGGGGGTGGGGGGGGGGGGGGGTGGGGGGGGGGGGGGGTGGGGGGGGGGGGGGGTGGGGGGGGGGGGGGGTGGGGGGGGGGGGGGGTGGGGGGGGGGGGGGGTGGGGGGGGGGGGGGGTGGGGGGGGGGGGGGGTGGGGGGGGGGGGGGGTGGGGGGGGGGGGGGGTGGGGGGGGGGGGGGGTGGGGGGGGGGGGGGGTGGGGGGGGGGGGGGGTGGGGGGGGGGGGGGGTGGGGGGGGGGGGGGGTGGGGGGGGGGGGGGGTGGGGGGGGGGGGGGGTGGGGGGGGGGGGGGGTGGGGGGGGGGGGGGGTGGGGGGGGGGGGGGGTGGGGGGGGGGGGGGGTGGGGGGGGGGGGGGGTGGGGGGGGGGGGGGGTGGGGGGGGGGGGGGGTGGGGGGGGGGGGGGGTGGGGGGGGGGGGGGGTGGGGGGGGGGGGGGGTGGGGGGGGGGGGGGGTGGGGGGGGGGGGGGGTGGGGGGGGGGGGGGGTGGGGGGGGGGGGGGGTGGGGGGGGGGGGGGGTGGGGGGGGGGGGGGGTGGGGGGGGGGGGGGGTGGGGGGGGGGGGGGGTGGGGGGGGGGGGGGGTGGGGGGGGGGGGGGGTGGGGGGGGGGGGGGGTGGGGGGGGGGGGGGGTGGGGGGGGGGGGGGGTGGGGGGGGGGGGGGGTGGGGGGGGGGGGGGGTGGGGGGGGGGGGGGGTGGGGGGGGGGGGGGGTGGGGGGGGGGGGGGGTGGGGGGGGGGGGGGGTGGGGGGGGGGGGGGGTGGGGGGGGGGGGGGGTGGGGGGGGGGGGGGGTGGGGGGGGGGGGGGGTGGGGGGGGGGGGGGGTGGGGGGGGGGGGGGGTGGGGGGGGGGGGGGGTGGGGGGGGGGGGGGGTGGGGGGGGGGGGGGGTGGGGGGGGGGGGGGGTGGGGGGGGGGGGGGGTGGGGGGGGGGGGGGGTGGGGGGGGGGGGGGGTGGGGGGGGGGGGGGGTGGGGGGGGGGGGGGGTGGGGGGGGGGGGGGGTGGGGGGGGGGGGGGGTGGGGGGGGGGGGGGGTGGGGGGGGGGGGGGGTGGGGGGGGGGGGGGGTGGGGGGGGGGGGGGGTGGGGGGGGGGGGGGGTGGGGGGGGGGGGGGGTGGGGGGGGGGGGGGGTGGGGGGGGGGGGGGGTGGGGGGGGGGGGGGGTGGGGGGGGGGGGGGGTGGGGGGGGGGGGGGGTGGGGGGGGGGGGGGGTGGGGGGGGGGGGGGGTGGGGGGGGGGGGGGGTGGGGGGGGGGGGGGGTGGGGGGGGGGGGGGGTGGGGGGGGGGGGGGGTGGGGGGGGGGGGGGGTGGGGGGGGGGGGGGGTGGGGGGGGGGGGGGGTGGGGGGGGGGGGGGGTGGGGGGGGGGGGGGGTGGGGGGGGGGGGGGGTGGGGGGGGGGGGGGGTGGGGGGGGGGGGGGGTGGGGGGGGGGGGGGGTGGGGGGGGGGGGGGGTGGGGGGGGGGGGGGGTGGGGGGGGGGGGGGGTGGGGGGGGGGGGGGGTGGGGGGGGGGGGGGGTGGGGGGGGGGGGGGGTGGGGGGGGGGGGGGGTGGGGGGGGGGGGGGGTGGGGGGGGGGGGGGGTGGGGGGGGGGGGGGGTGGGGGGGGGGGGGGGTGGGGGGGGGGGGGGGTGGGGGGGGGGGGGGGTGGGGGGGGGGGGGGGTGGGGGGGGGGGGGGGTGGGGGGGGGGGGGGGTGGGGGGGGGGGGGGGTGGGGGGGGGGGGGGGTGGGGGGGGGGGGGGGTGGGGGGGGGGGGGGGTGGGGGGGGGGGGGGGTGGGGGGGGGGGGGGGTGGGGGGGGGGGGGGGTGGGGGGGGGGGGGGGTGGGGGGGGGGGGGGGTGGGGGGGGGGGGGGGTGGGGGGGGGGGGGGGTGGGGGGGGGGGGGGGTGGGGGGGGGGGGGGGTGGGGGGGGGGGGGGGTGGGGGGGGGGGGGGGTGGGGGGGGGGGGGGGTGGGGGGGGGGGGGGGTGGGGGGGGGGGGGGGTGGGGGGGGGGGGGGGTGGGGGGGGGGGGGGGTGGGGGGGGGGGGGGGTGGGGGGGGGGGGGGGTGGGGGGGGGGGGGGGTGGGGGGGGGGGGGGGTGGGGGGGGGGGGGGGTGGGGGGGGGGGGGGGTGGGGGGGGGGGGGGGTGGGGGGGGGGGGGGGTGGGGGGGGGGGGGGGTGGGGGGGGGGGGGGGTGGGGGGGGGGGGGGGTGGGGGGGGGGGGGGGTGGGGGGGGGGGGGGGTGGGGGGGGGGGGGGGTGGGGGGGGGGGGGGGTGGGGGGGGGGGGGGGTGGGGGGGGGGGGGGGTGGGGGGGGGGGGGGGTGGGGGGGGGGGGGGGTGGGGGGGGGGGGGGGTGGGGGGGGGGGGGGGTGGGGGGGGGGGGGGGTGGGGGGGGGGGGGGGTGGGGGGGGGGGGGGGTGGGGGGGGGGGGGGGTGGGGGGGGGGGGGGGTGGGGGGGGGGGGGGGTGGGGGGGGGGGGGGGTGGGGGGGGGGGGGGGTGGGGGGGGGGGGGGGTGGGGGGGGGGGGGGGTGGGGGGGGGGGGGGGTGGGGGGGGGGGGGGGTGGGGGGGGGGGGGGGTGGGGGGGGGGGGGGGTGGGGGGGGGGGGGGGTGGGGGGGGGGGGGGGTGGGGGGGGGGGGGGGTGGGGGGGGGGGGGGGTGGGGGGGGGGGGGGGTGGGGGGGGGGGGGGGTGGGGGGGGGGGGGGGTGGGGGGGGGGGGGGGTGGGGGGGGGGGGGGGTGGGGGGGGGGGGGGGTGGGGGGGGGGGGGGGTGGGGGGGGGGGGGGGTGGGGGGGGGGGGGGGTGGGGGGGGGGGGGGGTGGGGGGGGGGGGGGGTGGGGGGGGGGGGGGGTGGGGGGGGGGGGGGGTGGGGGGGGGGGGGGGTGGGGGGGGGGGGGGGTGGGGGGGGGGGGGGGTGGGGGGGGGGGGGGGTGGGGGGGGGGGGGGGTGGGGGGGGGGGGGGGTGGGGGGGGGGGGGGGTGGGGGGGGGGGGGGGTGGGGGGGGGGGGGGGTGGGGGGGGGGGGGGGTGGGGGGGGGGGGGGGTGGGGGGGGGGGGGGGTGGGGGGGGGGGGGGGTGGGGGGGGGGGGGGGTGGGGGGGGGGGGGGGTGGGGGGGGGGGGGGGTGGGGGGGGGGGGGGGTGGGGGGGGGGGGGGGTGGGGGGGGGGGGGGGTGGGGGGGGGGGGGGGTGGGGGGGGGGGGGGGTGGGGGGGGGGGGGGGTGGGGGGGGGGGGGGGTGGGGGGGGGGGGGGGTGGGGGGGGGGGGGGGTGGGGGGGGGGGGGGGTGGGGGGGGGGGGGGGTGGGGGGGGGGGGGGGTGGGGGGGGGGGGGGGTGGGGGGGGGGGGGGGTGGGGGGGGGGGGGGGTGGGGGGGGGGGGGGGTGGGGGGGGGGGGGGGTGGGGGGGGGGGGGGGTGGGGGGGGGGGGGGGTGGGGGGGGGGGGGGGTGGGGGGGGGGGGGGGTGGGGGGGGGGGGGGGTGGGGGGGGGGGGGGGTGGGGGGGGGGGGGGGTGGGGGGGGGGGGGGGTGGGGGGGGGGGGGGGTGGGGGGGGGGGGGGGTGGGGGGGGGGGGGGGTGGGGGGGGGGGGGGGTGGGGGGGGGGGGGGGTGGGGGGGGGGGGGGGTGGGGGGGGGGGGGGGTGGGGGGGGGGGGGGGTGGGGGGGGGGGGGGGTGGGGGGGGGGGGGGGTGGGGGGGGGGGGGGGTGGGGGGGGGGGGGGGTGGGGGGGGGGGGGGGTGGGGGGGGGGGGGGGTGGGGGGGGGGGGGGGTGGGGGGGGGGGGGGGTGGGGGGGGGGGGGGGTGGGGGGGGGGGGGGGTGGGGGGGGGGGGGGGTGGGGGGGGGGGGGGGTGGGGGGGGGGGGGGGTGGGGGGGGGGGGGGGTGGGGGGGGGGGGGGGTGGGGGGGGGGGGGGGTGGGGGGGGGGGGGGGTGGGGGGGGGGGGGGGTGGGGGGGGGGGGGGGTGGGGGGGGGGGGGGGTGGGGGGGGGGGGGGGTGGGGGGGGGGGGGGGTGGGGGGGGGGGGGGGTGGGGGGGGGGGGGGGTGGGGGGGGGGGGGGGTGGGGGGGGGGGGGGGTGGGGGGGGGGGGGGGTGGGGGGGGGGGGGGGTGGGGGGGGGGGGGGGTGGGGGGGGGGGGGGGTGGGGGGGGGGGGGGGTGGGGGGGGGGGGGGGTGGGGGGGGGGGGGGGTGGGGGGGGGGGGGGGTGGGGGGGAACTACATTTTCCAGGGTCTCCTGGAAAATGTAGTTCCCACCAGGGCCTTTGAAGCCTGGAAGGGAACAGGCCTGTTGTCCAGCCTGCTTGGTTTCTAATGTAAGTGGGGGGGGCACCGTGGGGTGTGTGTGCTGCCGGGGGTTGGGGGCGAAAAAGCCAAAGTGCGCACCAGGCGCACTCTGGCCCAGCTACGCCTCTGGCTGCCACTGAAGTTAAGGACTCTCATTTAATAAATAAACGAAATGGAAGGATACTTGGGTGGGAATCATATGTAACTTCATCTGTATTTGCTTCTGGAAACCTAATCCTGTGATGTGGGTAGCAGTGACTGAGTAATGTGGGTTTGATCCAACCAAGTAAGTCAGATAAACTACATGAAACCCATTTCATTTAAATGGCTACCTATCCATACAGAATATCTATACTGCTCGTATTCTCGTTATCAGCCACACTGTTCAGATAAGGTATGAACTGAACCAAAATCACCCATTCTCTTTGTTTCAAGGCATTTGTTTTCAGGGTAGTGATTGTCTATTCAAACCAACTGACCTTTTGGCAACTCAGTTACGAACCCAGGAGTTATATTGGATCCAGCACCGTCTTCCATTCTGCAATCTTTCTATTGGCTGAACATAAATTACTGGACTCAATTCAAGGTATTAGCTATCACACACAAAGGTGTGTAGCAGGTGAGAGTGTGTGACTGGCCCAAGATCACTCAGTAGGTTTCCAGGGCAGAGTGGGGATTCAAACTGCTCCACCCATCTGTTAGAAAGTAAAATGCATTTGTGCATAAATGCTATTGGATCAAAGTACAATGTTCACAAAGACACAAAATAATGGTTTTGACAAAAGCAGTGTGTAAAATGAATGATAATTCTCATATTCATTTGGGACTATATTATAATGTGGAATTTTCTCAACCTCAGTGGAATTTTCTCAACCTCAGTGAAATTTTCTCAACTGACTAAACTAACACCTTTATGTGGAACAGAGTATAGCTATTAACATTCCCTTTTGTGTCTTTGAGATTATGGGTTCTTATGAGCACAGCACAGAATGTGTTCTTGACTCAGATTTATCTTCATTGACTGTATAGCTCCTGGAGCTCTGCCCATGAGAAGCTGTTCCAAAACCAAGTTTTCTGGACTTCGGTTCCCTGAACCTTCAGGAACAGAATGCAGTGTAGAATAGGGTTTTTAGCAAGATGAAGAAACTGGTAGAAATGTTCCCTACTTATATGAGAAACACTATTCCTCCCCCCCCACCCCCCCCACCCCCAAGAGCAAGCATTAGATGGGGATCATTTTGCCAAATTCCACTCAAGTTTCAGATTCTTTTCCTTCACTGCACTCTACACTAAACTCTCAGACATCTTTCCAGGTGATGCAGAAGATTATGGAGGGGTCGATAGGAGGGAAAGAGATTCTAAGAAATATAACTTGTATGATATATAATATTAACTTTTTTTCTTTAATTCTTCAGACTCATTCAACCCAATGGGGAAGTCACATTGATCTGATTAAGATATGTTAAAAGGGAAAGGCAGTAATATGATGACATATATATACCAAAGTTAAGATGATTATGAAGATCTACTGTATATACTCGCACATAAGTCGAGTTTTTCAGCCCTTTTTTTAGGCTGAAAAATGCCCCCCTCGACTTATACACGAGTCAGTGATTTTAGGGCCCCCCCCCGTGGTGCCCCCCACACTTACTTTAACAAACTGAGCAGGCTTGAGAAGAGGCCTGCCTGTGTTCCCTTCCAGGCTGAAACGGCCTGCTGGGAACTACATTTCCCAGGAGACCCTGGGAAATGTAGTTCCCACCAAGTTGTTTGAAGCTCAAAGGGAACAGAGGCAGGCCTCTTCTCAAGCCTGCTCCGTTTCGTAAAGTAAGTGTGGGGAGAGTGCTGCGGGGGGGGGGGGCGCCGCGGGGGGGCCACGCCGATCAGGGAACCCCCTCTGCCCCAGGGAAAAGGCAGCTGCCTTGTCCCTGGGGCAGAGGGGGAATGGCGGTGGCGCCTTGCTCTGTGCAGGGGACCCCCTCTGCCCTAGGGAAAAGGTGGCTGCCTTGTCCCTGGGGCAGAGGGGGAATGGCGGCATCCTGCTCTGTGCGCTGGCTGCTGCATTTCCCACCCTCGACTTATACATGAGTCAATAATTTTTCCCAGTTTTTATGGCAGAACAAGGTGCCTCAACTTATACTCAGGTCGACTTATACACAAGTATATACAATAGTTAATCCTTAATGTCAAGATCAAGAGTATAAATACAATGTCAGTCTTGCTTGCGTTTTGTGTTATGGAAAACTCTGAATATCTTTTTTTAACTATGTAATTCACAATATTCTAAAATCAATAAAGAAATGAAATTGAAAAAAAGGAGAGAGATTCATTTTATTAACTTTTCTTCACAGTTCATAGAATCCATCCCTATGTATATTAAATGCATTACAAAGGGATAGTTGTAAGACATTTAAAACCTCTCGATAGCACCCCTCACCACACTCCCATTTTACCTCTCTTCTTCCTGGAATACAAACTGTTTGTATGATACGGCTTAAACCATGAGCTCCTCAGCTTAGAGTTGTCCATGTAAAATATTAAATACAGTATGTATGTATGTATGTATGTATGTATGTATGTATGTATGTATGTATGTATGTATGTATGTATGTATGTATGTATGTATGTATGTATGTGGCTGGCTGGCTGGCTGGCTGGCTGGCTGGCTGGCTGGCTGCCTGCCTGCCTGCCTGCCTGCCTGCTTGCTTGCTTGCTTGCTTGCTTGGTTTTTTTGCTCTGCCCTTTCCTGACCAAAGTCAAATTTAGGGCAGCTTCTCCTGTTTCATGAAGTGAGAAGGCAAGTCTGACGCTTCATCAACTTTGTGAGTTTTATAGCAATGCTGTTTAAGTGGCCCAAGGATCCATCTAATGTAGCCTTCTTTCCAACAGTGGCTGACTGGTGGTTGCTTCAGAAAGCTAAAAAGCAGGGTAATCAGACAACATTGCTACTGTTCTTTAAACTGCAAACTGAAATAAATGTTGTTCCGTTGTCGTTCTCTAGCCAACAATGGACAGTGCATAAGTAAGTGACTGGGTTTAAGACTAATGGGCAGTTCTGTCTCAAACAATGAGATCTGCAGCCTGTATACAAATTTTTACAGCTTTCACTATTGTTTGTCATTTGCACAGACAGATCAAGCCTCCTAACAATTGCAAAAACAAGATACATTATGTTCTCCACCAGAAAATCTCTTCATTTGTTTGGCACAGCAGCTTAATTTCTCTTTGTGGAGCTATTGTCTTTTCCCTTCACTCTTACGGAAAGGCTTTGTATTTTGGTTTGCTACTTGGACATTTGTTTCTGAGCTCAGGACTGTGGATGCTTCATCTATCACATATGCAAGTAATGGGTATGCTAGAGAAATCAATTCATTTTAATTGTGTTTTATTTGAAAGTCATGAATTGAAGCTTACAGAAGTATGAGGCCAATATTTTGTCGGTCTTTGTTCTAATATTATTTGTGGGATATATATAAAAGGATTATTAGGAGGATTTACCAAGAAAGTATACTCTACAAATTATCTACAATCACCATATTCGAGCTTTCTTTACAAGAGCCTTGTTCGCCTGGTCAACAGCAATATAAGATACCAAAGGAAAAAATTGAATATGTCAATGAATGGGTAAATGAATTACTCAACTATGTAGCCAAGTACTTCAAACTTATAAGTTATGTGTTTTACGTATGAAATCTGATCACACAGGCACACACCACCCTTTAACATCTCCTTCCCTTTTGGTTTGCTTGCCCATTCGCTGATGTTTAAGTCAAGTCATATCAATTATGGTACTATTACTGTATTTGGATTATCCTAATGGATTTGGGCTTTGCTTTCCACACATTTGTTTACTTCTCCCATGAAAATCCATAGGAATGAAAAGTACCAAATTTTAGAAGTTTGGGAGACGTATTGATATACATCAATAGCCTCAGCATGTTTACTTGGAAATTAGAGGCTCTGGCCACAGTTCAGTATGGATTGCAATGGCTTAAGCACACTGAATTTAAGTACATTAATAAATGGGACCAGTTCAATACCCAAGCAACCTAAATCATAAGGATTTTGCCCAAAATAAGTTCGTTATTTTGAGAATTTTCCTCCATATTTTTCTATTTTCATTAGAATGCTTAAATAACTCTAACACAGCTAAAAACAATATGCTAAAACAAATGCTAATTAAAATGCAATATGCAACTTATCCTTGAAATCAGGCTCCATCCCTGAAGACTGGAAGATGGCCAATGTCACACCAATATTTAAGAAAGGATCTAGGGGGGACCCGGGAAATTACAGGCCAGTCAGTTTGACATCTGTTCCTGGTAAATTAGTAGAATCTGTCATTAAAGATAAAATTATAAAACATGTACAAAAGCAAGACCTGCTGAGAAAGAGTCAGCATGGCTTTTGCAGAGGCAAATCCTGTCTTACAAACTTACTAGAGTTCTTTGAGGATGTAAATAGGCATGTGGATAAGGGGGAACCAGTGGACGTTGTCTACTTGGATTTCCAAAAGGCTTTTGACAAAGTTCATCACCAGAGACTATTGAGAAAACTCAGCAATGAAGGAATAAGAGGGGAAGTCCTCCTATGGATTAAAAACTGGTTGAGAAACAGGAAGCAAAGAGTGGGTGTAAATGGGAAATTCTCACAATGGAGAGATGTGGGGAGTATGAATTGTCCCCCAAGGATCCGTTTTGGGACCAGTGCTCTTCGCTTATTCATAAATGACCTGGAAGTAAGGGTGGAAGTAGCGTGGTGTAGGATTTGCAGATGATACCAAATTATGTAGGAGTGGTGAGAACCACAAGGGATTGCGAAGAGCTCCGAGCGGACCTTGGTAAAAGAGGTGGAGGAGCGCAGAAATGACAAATGCAGTTCAATGTAGCAAAATGTAAAGTGATGCACATAGGGGCAAAAAATCCAAACTTCACATACACGCTACAGGGGTCAGGGCTATCAGTCACAGACCAGGAAGAGGGATTTGAAGCGTCTTAGTTGATAGTTCCATGGGAATGTCAACTCAATGTATGGCAGCTGTGAAAAAGGCAAACTCTATGCTGGGGATAATTAGGAAAGGAATTGATAATAAAACTGCAAAGATTGTCATGCCCATATCTAAAGCCGTGGTGCGTGCCGCGCAAATTACTGTGTTCAGTTCTAGTCACCACATCTCAAAAAGGATATTAGAAGAGATTGAAAAAAGTCGCGAGAGAAAGACAACGAAAAGGATGATTGAGGGACTGGAGCACCTTCCTTATGAGGGAAAGGCTGCAAGCGTTTGGGACTCTTTAGTTTGGAGAGGAGACGTCTGAGGGGGGATATGATTGAAGTCCTATAAAATTATGCATGGGGTAGAAAATGTTGACAGAGAGAAATTTTTCTCTCTTTCTCACTGTACCTGAACCAGGGGGCATTCATTGAAAATGCTGGGGGGAAGAATTAGAACTAATAAAAGGAAACACTTCTTCACGCAACGTGTGATTGGTGTTTGGAATATGCTGCCACAGGAGGTGGTGATGGCCACTAACCTGGATAGCTTTAAAAGGGGCTTGGACAGATTTATGGAGGAGAAGTCGATTTATGGCTACCAATCTTGATCCTCTTTGATCTGAGATTGCAAATGCCTTAACAGTCCAGGTGATCGGGAGCAACAGCCGCAGAAGGCCATTGTGTTCACATCCTACATGTGAGCTCCCAAAGGCACCTGGTGGGCCACTGCGAGTAGCAGAGAGCTGGACTAGATGGACTCTGGTCTGATCCAGCTGGCTTGTTCTTATGTTCTTATGTTCTTATGCAATCAAAAGTATAGAACACTGTGAGCTAATAAGAAGGTTAGCAACAAAGACAAAAGTATGTCTTTGGGACTCATAGAAATAAACATCCACAAATTAGTAAGGCACAATTCCCTTAGGAGAAAGTTCCTGTACTGCTGGCTGAGGCAAGGTGAGGTGGCTTTGGCCCAAGCAACCCGGGCTCCTGGGCAAGTAACTGATTGAAGTGTGGCCATAGGCCATAGTTCAAGGGTCTGGACAGGCAGCACACAAAGATGTAGTCAGAAAGTCCAGAGTTTGAGGCTGGCAGCAGGAGAAGTCATAGTCACTGACGAAGGAGTCAAGACAGGGTATAGATTCATGCAGGTTGAGAACTGGGCAGGTTGAGAACTGGGATTGAGAGAAGCCAAGAGAGACCAGATGCATGGAATTTCCACAAGGATCATGTTTGTTGCACCCATACCAAACAGAGCTCTTGCCCAGGCATAAATAGAATGCTGGCTAGGAAGGGAGTGAATCCCTGCAAGGACTTCCTCTCCCATCACATCTAATTCAAGCCTCTCGCCATAGCACGTGGCTATTCTGACACTTCACCTTTTTTGATGCCCATTCAAGCCTCTGTTTCTGCCTCTGACATTTAGCTGACTTATCAGTCACCCTGCCTGGGTCTACTCATGGCTCCCCCAGCTGCGAGGTATCTGTCTCTGTTGTTGATTGCTCTGCAGCTGCAGGGAAGGGGCCTGGAGCTGTCTCTGTTTCTCCTTCCAGGAGCTCTTGATTTATGGCTTTCACAGGTCTGATTTATGGCTTCCACAGGTTCAACATTTCCTAGGGGCTGGTCCATTACAGTTTCACTATATCATTGCTACAATTTAGAGTGTTGTGTTCTACCTACTGTTGACAGAGGTGGCACACAAAGAAAAGTCTTCAAAGAAGCTCTTAATATGTGGATAGGTTCATAAGGGAATAACTAATCCTGTGAGTTTCTAGATCCAGGACATCAGGAGCAGTAAATAATAAAATAAACAACAAATTGGACCCAGAAACAATCTGGCAACTAGTGGACCATATGGGTTATCACGTGACCAACTTCTATTCACATAAGCTTCTATTCATATATGTTTCATTGCTGCACCACTCCCAGACTTGATCATCAGCCCCAGAACAAGGTAAACCAAGTGGTCCCTGTGCTAAGGGCAGCATTCCAGGGGCTACTGACCTTCAGATCTGGAGCTCATAAGAGTGGATAAGCAGGTGCTAATGGGCGACAGATCACTGCAAAATTCTACACCAATGGACAGTCCCTCACCATGCCAGACATGCCAGTTTCTGCCCTCCAGTGGCCGGCCTGCTGCCATGGCCTCCACCTGGGCCGCCTGCCTCTGAGCCCCTTCCCTGACCTCCCTGCAGGGCCTGGGGAGGGCAAATGATGGCCTGCAGGGAGGCTGAGGGGGCACAGTGGTGGGCAGCCAAGGCGGGCAGCTTGGGTAGGTGCCATGTTGGCAGGCCAGTTCCTGCCCTCCAGGAGCTAGCCTGCTGCTGAGGGTGTCTGCCTGGGCTGTCCGCTGCTGAGCCCAGCCCCCTGGCCTTCCTGCAGGCTGGGTGCCCTCCCCAAGGCCTGGGGAAGGCAGGAGCCAGCCTGCAGTGAGGTCAGGGGCAAGGCTTGGTGGCGGGCAGCTCCTACCCTCCCTGGCCTCCTTGGGGGGGGGCAGGAGCTGGCCTGCAGCCACAGCATGAGCTCAGTTGGCTAGCAGCACCATGGCATGGGGGGAGCCTCTGGGTGCCAGCGGGGTTGCTGCCCCATGGAAGAGGCCAAGCACGGGGATTTGGTCGGTGGCCGGCACCCTCCCATGTGATGAAATGGCACTCCTGCATATTTCCTAGGGCTTCTGAATGCTTCCCAATCACCACATACATTGTAGTCTAACACAGAGTAAACACATGGATTTCAATGACCTTAGACTGGAGATTATGCAGAGGATTGCATATATATCAGCATGGAGACTGATATAATCTGACTACATTCAATCATTATTCATACCTGCAATCTCTTTCAGTAATTGCACACCCATACTCCCCTTGAAGAAGGATTGGGACTGAATAAATCAGTCTCACTAGTGTGCCACCATGCTGTCTCCAGAGGGTTTCCAGGTGACGCAGGGAGGCAGCTAATTCCATAAAATTTCCAGCCACCAAAAATACTTTTATAAAGCAAAATGGACTTACCCCACCATTTTGGGTGGCATGTCTGAAGCCTGATCCAGGAAAGTTCCCAGCTCCAAAGCCAAGTGGAAGCTGACTGAAGTTGGCTCTACCTTGGGAACACCCATAGCCTGCCCCCAGCTACATTGGCATCCAGCTTTAGGCTGGCGCAGCTCTGAAGGAAGCTGGCTCTTCTGGGTTGAGTGCCATGGAGCTCTACAGCACCCACTTGCTTCCCTGTTTGCCCTCCCCACTGGCATAAGTGCCACTCCAAGAGCCAATTCCCCCCTCCCCCCAGACTGGGTTGCAAATCTCACAGGACAACTTTTAAGAAATCATTAGAAGTCATGTAGCAGCTCAGAGGGAGGGGTAAATGCATGGTCATCCTTATATCCATAATTTCTGCTTGTAGTGGAACTCAACTTTACTTTCAAGTGAAATATAAGAGAAAGTACTGCTTGCAGGTTAGTATACATCCATGTCTATTTTTTCTCTTTAAATGTTCCAGTTTGTATCTCTCAATATTAATCCATAACAAAGTCAGTCTACAACATCCTTGATATCTGCTGCTCTCTTTAATATAATGCTGTATCCAAATATGCAATTGCTAGGAAAGTAGGACAGCACTCAACGCTAATACTCATAGGCTCAGTGACAGGAAGATGCATATGGATGTGGGTTCACACTCATGCTATCCAATGAAATGTTATCCTCATGGATTGGAATGTCTATCTGTAAAGGCTGAATGATTTCACTACAGTTTCCAGTCAAATATAACAGTTTGGGTTATGTAAATAAATATGGGCTGTGTCAAAAATGTAGAAGAGAAGCATTAGAATATGCAATCTAATGTACATCCAAATATGTATTTAGTCAGTGAAAATTTTGTAAGCTGTACAAATTCACAGATGTGAACAGTTAGCATTTTGAGTAGGGAAAAATCCAATATTGGGTCATTTGAGGACAAAGTCTTGTTTATTTAACAGCAAAGTACTTAAACTGATACAGTAACATGGAATATTTGGAAAACAAAAAGTGGAACTATGCACACAGCTACAAATTGTCTGTTAAGCTCCAGTTGATCTACATAATGTCAAATACATGGAAGGTGTTTAAATGGAGACCTTGATTGGTACCTTTCACAACCATATTAGATTTTACTCACTACAGTCCTTCGAGGTCTATCAGTTAAATGTAGCAAGTTTACACTAAAATATTGCTGTGCTATTTTAGAACTGCATTCAGGAATTAAGCCCATGCTGTGGTTCATATTACTTTGAGACCATTAGCAATAAAATACATTGCGGTAAATAGTCTCCATTAGATCAGACTCCATTCTATCGGGTCTGTTATAATAAGTTATAATAAGAAAGCTGATTTATGCGTTGATCATGAAGAGGAGGAGGAGTCCTTGGGCTGGTCTCTATTTCTAATTTTGTGGGTCTGGGAGTTGAAAATGCCACAGAAGGGATCAAGTTAAAAATGAGAATTTTTTTTGGGAAGTTATAATAGAACCTAGTGCTACCTTAACTAACCACCATATTGGCTACTCTGGCATTCCACACTGTTTCCCCTCCCCCCTGGGCATTTAGTTAGCCAGAAAAGGCAGGAGCACATCCTCGATGGGTATTACAAGTATGTTTTTACCTTATTAAAATTTGATTTCAATAATGACAAATGCAGGCCTTGCCCAGAAAAAAAAGGGATGGGGGGAGCACAATTTTTCAAATTAGTTGTCTGGATATGCTGCCTTTATGAGAGTGGGCCAGACTGTATATCCCATTAGTGGGTGGCACCTTTCAAACCACCTGTATTGCAGGCTCATGAATTTGCAAGTGATGCTGCTGCTATGAATTATGGCAAGGTCATAGTTTAAGGATGCCAACCTAATGCTAGCCTCCATAGTACTTAGAATCATAACAGTGGCGTAGCCACCAGGAGACGAGGGGGTACACAATGCACCGGGCGCACGCCTGAAGGAGACGCCAAAACCTAAAAAATGCATTTAAAAAAATATTTTAGTGTTTTTACTTTGTTGGCCTGCAGGGGATGCAATTTTTAAACTAGTGGCACCAAAATTTCAGGTTATCATCAGGTGATACTTATGATGATATCAGCCAAGTGTACTGAAGTTTGGTTTGGACCCCCAAAAGGGATGGCCCATTCCCCATAATTTCCAATGGGAGCTAATAGTAGATGGGGCTTCCCTTTGAGGGTCCATAACTTTGGACCTCCTGAACCACACTTGACTAAACCTGGGTGGTATCATCAGGATAGTCTCCTGAAAGTAGCCTGAAATTTTGGTACTGCTAACTTAAACATTGCTCCCCTGACAGGCACACTCAAATTTTCCCCAGATTCTGGTCCCTTCTGAGTGGATTTAAAGGGAGAATCTGGGCTCCCTAGATTTTAAAAAATTGAAAGTATTGCTGAAGACTTTCACAGATGGATTCAACTGGTTGTTGTGGATGTTCTGGCTGTGTGTTGGTGGTCTGGTAGATCTTGTTCCTAATGTTTCACCTGCATCTGTGGCTGGCATCTTCAGAGGTGTATCACAGAGAGGAGTCTGTAATAAGAGAAGTCTGGACTTCTCTCTGTGATACACGTCTGAAGATGCCTGCCACAGATGCAGGTGAAACATTAGGAACAAGGTCAACCAGACCACAGTCACGCAGCCTGGAAAACACACAACAACCAACATTGAAAGTGATGCTGTTTGTGGGGTGGGTGGAGAATCTACCCTGAAAAAGTATCATTTTCAAAGTTGTTTAAACTAGGGATCCCAGATTCTCCCTTTAAAGTGAATTTAAAAGGAGAATCTGGGCTCTCTAGTCTAAAGAACATTAAAAGTGATGCTGTTTCAGGGTGGATTCCTCCACCCCCCCCCCCCACAAACAGCATCACTTTCAATGTTGTTTCAACTAGGGAGCCCAGATTTATGAGTTGGGACATGTGTTCAGATTTGTGAGTTGGGGCATGTTCTATAATGTGATTGTGACTTTGAGATGACATGGTGCAAAATTGTTCTTTGGTCATAGTGGGGGAGGGCAGCCTTTGGTCGTGGGGAGGCCATACACACCGGGGGGGGGGGCGCAAAACTCGGATTTTGCACCGGGCTCCATTTCCCCTAGTTACACCTCTGAATCATAATTCTTACCTTGGCATCACTCTTAGACACACTTTTCTACATGGAAATATGCCAATATTCCATTTCATTTCTACTTCATGTACCAGTTAAAGTTGACATTAATGTTAGCACTACTTCATAGCATTTATATGTATGTACAGTATTTTTACATTCCAGGATTCCATAAGGTAAATACAGGGAAACATGGAGAGGAGATTTAAATTGTTTTTATTTGTTCAAATTGTAAATCATCTTTGCTTAAAAGTGAGAAATAAATTTAGCAAATGGAAAGATATGAAAAGTATACTTCCATTTTCCCAAACAGTGCCATCTTAAGAACACTATTCAGGGAGTAAGCCCTACTGAATTTACCTGAATAGTATTCAGAGTTATCCATTTAGGTTTGCTGACTAAAATATTTCTTAATCATTATCATCACCATCATTTCCAGGCCTTGTCTATGGAGAAGAATATTGATGATCCGTAAGCCTTTTGAGAGAGAACATAAAATTAGTCAGCACTGTGGTCAAGGCCAGATCATGTCACTGAAGACAATACATTCAAACTGAACACTGTGTTTTGTTCCTATTTTACCTCTGGATAAACAGTGGCTGGTACTCATTAACAGAGGTTTCCTCATATCCACAGAGATGAACACAACATATGAAATAAGGGTATCTATTCCTATAAAAAATGTTTGGAATTCAATGGAGAATTTAACACAAGGGCTTTGTAGGACCACAGTGGTTCCTTTGTGCTTAATGGAAGACCATTAAGACTTTGTGCTTAATGGGAGACCATTGAAAAATGCAGAGAAAAATGAATAGAAGTTCATTTTCTTATCATTGCAGATAAACTAGAGATTTATCAGAGATGTGATCATGGTCTAGCTCAGTGAGAATAACCCCATTTTCTTTTATTTTAAGCAGCATGCATAATGTATTAAAGGCTTATTCTGTCTTTTTCACAATTCATTAAAAACAATGAAATGCTTTCAAAGAACTCAAAAAAACCCTTTCATGGATTCTATCATGTGACTAATGTTGTGTTTGTTACATGTCTGGCTTTAATAAGTATGCTTCCTCTAGAAGCATAAGATATCAAATGAATTAGTGTGGTATGCAGGATAACTGTAGATAAGAGTTTGAACATGTTGTGATTTAACAATACACATATGGTGTTATTTTGAATCACTTGTATAGGACTTCTGAAAATTAAGAACACACTTCAAAAATGCAGGGTTCTGGTAAATCAACAAAAGAAATATTAACAGATTCAAAAGAGGAAACCTCATCTGCACATTTCATCTATCAACACTTTAGGGTTCTGGCATGCAAGGACAAAAAAAGCCCCTTAGAAACACTGTATCTTTCTTCATTTGTAAATTAAACTATTTTAAACCCAGCATTAAAAACATGACAAAAACAGAAAGCAGCCTAAAACATATCATAAAATAAAATGTCATAAAATACTTTTCAGGCTAGAAGCAGACTGTAAAAATGAGCTTAAAAGGTCAACTCCTTAATTAAAAAAGCCTTGATAAAAATAAATGCTTTACTTACTACCTTACTTACTTAGGCATCAAGCAAGTTTGAAAAAAGGATATTCCATGGGATAATACCTCTTTCTAGTTGCCACTTGACTCACTCCTAAAGACTTATGAGGCCTTGTGAAGGAGATATTATTCAACATCCTGCTGGCTTGATCAATTTTTTCTATTACACATGAGTTCAGTTGCATTCCAAAACTTTAATAAATGATTAGCTCTCTGAACATATGTGACTAGTTAGTTGTGAACTGAATCACAACTGAATCACAAAACATCCCGAGGGAAAACCGGGATCATATATACCAGGATGTTTCCATCTCGGTTCCTCCCTCCGGACAGCAGCCCAGCAGCACGTTCAGAACTCCAGGTGATTACGCATGGCCTCCAGTTTACTTTCATTTTCCTTGCCGGCGATGCCGTGCATGTGCGAACTGTCCCGTTTTTCCACTGTTCTGATTGGCTGCAGCCAGCGAGGCGGGAAAAATAAATCGGCCCGTCTCCTGCAGTGTTTGCATGGGCATGGGAATGGCGCGCTTTTTTTCAAAAGAACCGCCAATTTCATCGTTTTTTGAAAGGTGCGGGGATAAGGCAAATCTCATGAGGTGGGCCTGATTTAGTCCCAGAAGTCATGCGTAATTCATGGCCAAACTGGGATGGTTCACTTCCTTATCCCAGGATATATTGGCCATGGGGAAAACACCTGAGTGAACTTTTTTGGACAATAGAGAATAAATAGTTACATATAGTGTAACCCTAATTCTCCCTGATCATGGATGGTGTAGTGCAAGGACCTTCAGTTTTTTTGTTTCTTTTTCTTTAATTTTTTAAAAATTAAATTAATATAAATGTTTACAGAAAGGAAATGTAGCGATTTACCATTTATCTCATTACCATTTGGTTAAGTAATAGAAAAAAAATGAAAAAACATGCATTTTAAATCTGTTAATTCTGAGATATTGTACAATTTTCCATTTTTACCTTAACATTATGATTCTTAATTTTACATCAAATACAATATAATATAGTAAAGTTAACAAAATAGGAGATAATCTCCTATTATTTTACCTAACCAACTAAAATTAAGCAAGGAGAGATAGGGCTAAATTGTATATAATGAAACAATACAGTTATTCCCTTCCTTCCCTCCCGCCCATTTCACACTTGTAGACTTCCCCTACAGAGTTCCCTATAAACTAAAATTCAATATTCCAAATATTCCAGAAGAAAAGAATATACAGGAATTTAAGAGAAGCTTTCTTTAGCAATGAAAGAAGACAGTAAGAGAAAAAAAATAAAACTGAAGAAAATTTTTAAGACACTGATTCCAGTTTGGGTTAGCATCACATCTATTTTAATCTCTAGTGAAAAATTCCCAAGAGATTAAACTAAACCACTCATAATTCATTATATTGCTAATATTCCACTATATAATCAGATTATAAGTATTCTGCTGGCTGAATGGTAATATCATTAATTCTAGACAAGTATTGGAATCAGGGTTGCCATTTTTTCAATGTAAAACAATGTAAATTTTTTCAACGGGCATAACAGCAAGCTTCATTGAAGTCTATGGTGGGAAAAGTTAATTTTTCCCACCATAGAACTTGCTGAAGAGCCTGGCAGATTCTGTGTTCTGCAGTGGCTCCATTGTAGCCAATGGGGAATTTCTGAGTGTTTAAGCAGGCTGCACATTTTTCAAGGTAGAGGTGCCAGACTTTCAAGGTGGCTCCAGGAGGCCTCCTGGTAATAGCATCTAGGCTTGGTGAACTTTGCTTCTGGGGGCAGTGGGGGATGGGTTGACAGAGTTCTGAGATAACACAGCCAGCAGATAGTAGCACCAGAATTTCATGGTATCTTCTAGAGACTTTCCACGTGATACCACCCAAGTTTGGTGAAGTTTGGTTCAGGAGGTCCAAAGTTACAGACCCTCAAAGGGGTAGCCTCCATCTCCTGTTATCTCTCATTGGAAATATTGGGAGATGGGGGTACCACCTTTCTTGCCAAATGCTACTTTTTCCTTTTAATTCTACAGTCCCCCCCCCCCCCAATTTGGTACTGGAAATGTTTTCTCTTCATCTTTCCTCCATTGTTTTCCTGAGCCCTTTAAAAGTGATTTTTTTTAAAAAAAACCAACAACTCTGTTTCTAAGTCAGCTTCCCTTGGGCATGCAGTCATGTTGAAATGACCTTTATTTCTATACCCCACTGGACATCTGGCCCTTATTCACCCTCATGTGTCCAACCTTCCCTTTAGCCCTCCCTTTCCTCCATTTTCAAAAGGAATTTTTTAAAAAATTATCTGACAAAGCAAAGTAACACCGTAATGCTGAAAAAGAGATACAAAGAAGCCGTGGCCATTGGATCAATGTGATATCAAGATAGTGATGTAACATTAGGGTAGAGAGTGATTTTGAAGCAACAGGGTGATTACATCAGTGATAGAACACTGAGATGCTGGGATAATTGAAAAGAATATTAAGAGTAAGTGCTGCATGAAATTGGGGACTGCTGCAGTAACAATTGTGAATTACTGCAGACCAAATTTGGTGGGAAAATGTGGTGCTTTGTGTGTGGGGCGGAAGTGTCCTATGTGTTTGTTCCTTCAGGTAATGGCTCCTACTCAAGGAGTTGTTTTGACTTCCATTTTGAATTAGTAGTTCTCAATAATACAAATAGAGGTGAAGATATTTTTAAAATGCTGCTAGACCCCTGCACAATAGAAAAAAAAAGGTTGCATCCCACCAACATCAGGAATGTACATTTTCAGGAGTAGTGTGTGGAATAAATGCAACTGAAGACACAAGGGGGGGGGGGGATGGCGGTGTGCTGAATGATTTTACAAAAAATGTTTCCAAGACACAACGTTTTACCATTGAAGAAATCTATGGTAAGCTGCACATTTGTGATAGGTACTCAACCATGAAGTTTGCTATAAGAGGAATCTAGTAGGAACCCTCCAGGACATGTTGGATCATGTCATATCCCTCTGTACACCCCTCCCTTCACTATTTCCTCTTTCAATTCTCCTAGCAACTGCCATATCCTCACCTTTTTTGCTCCTCTCCTTACCACTCACTCACCAAACTACATTTTATCTGCCCCCATGTTCACCCATACATTATTTGTTTGCTATGTATACTCCACCTTTCTCTACAATGGGGTTTACATTAATTTTTCTCTATTCTTTTTTTATCCTTGCAGCAACACTGAGAATGTGTGACTGGCCAGAAGTCACTCATTCTGCTTTCATGGTAATGGGAATTTAGACCTCCCAGATCCTGCTTTGAAACTTCATCCACTACACCCACTGGCTCTCTTGTGGTGGTTGCTGTGGAACACTGGCAAGCAACAGGGTTGGGTTAGTCAAAGAAGTTAGGTGACAGCTAGTAGAAAGGTGGTTGCTCATTGGCCTGGTGTAACCCCTGTGTCAGAATGGGATGACCCAGGCTCTGACAATTCCTCCCTCAAGGGAAAACACCTCTTGAAAGTGTTGTATCCCCTCCTATCTGTTGATAGGTCCAATTTTACTCTCTCACTCTTTCTCTGTTTTCCCACATCACCATTTTTTCTTTCTGCCTCAACAGTGCTGACAGCAAAACACCCAGCTACTCACCCACCTGGCAGTTTCCACTTTCTCACTTAATGTCATTTTTAATCATGGCAATGGCTTCCCCAGCTGCCTGCCTGGAACCATCCACATCTCAATGATGGTGTCGGGTCCCTTGACTACCTGGCAGCTTCTTCCATCAGCAGTACTGGTGGTGATTCCCTTAGCTCTTGACTACCCAGCAATTTCAACAGCAGCAGTGCCTGGTCAGCTGCCCACCTGACAGCTACTCCTCAACATCAAAAATGGCAGCAATTGTCCTACCCCGCCCTATCCCCCACCTGGTATCATCCCTTCCTCAGCATCAATGACACTTACAACTTCTCCCATCTGCTTGCAGCCTTGCCACCTCAGCACCAAAGTGATAGGAAGTCTCTCCCTTTTAGAGTGAGGAAGCAGCAAGAGAGCAGACTCCTGACTTACCTAGAGATCAGGCAACATGACACTTTGATTGCCTATGTATACAAGAGTCAGCTTTTGCAAGAAACTCACAGGAGACAGAATAAAGTTTAACAATTTTTATTAAGGAATAACACAACAACAAAAATCAAAGCAGCAGAACACACACAGTCCTAGCCTACAAGCAGTTGTGAAGGGTTAGATCCAGAGGTGGGATTCAGGGGGTTCCAAAGGTTCTGTAGAACCTGTTTTAATACTCAAAATATTTTTATTAAGTATTAATATTTTAATATTTTAAAAAAGTGATATTAAAAATATTTTTAAATACTTTTTAACAGTCATTATTTGAATCGCACCACCATCGGAGCCTGTTGTTAAAATGTTTGAATCCCACCACTGGTTAGATCTGGAATAGATGAGGAATTTGGGGAAGTAAGGGTTATAGTCACCTAATCTTGGAGTGGAATGGTCCAATGAACAGAACTGAGTGACCCACGCTTAGCTCTGGAAGAGCATGTTGTAGACCGATGTGTCCAGAGATACTGAACACTGACTATGGGAAAGGGGGTTCTTATAAGGAAAAATGGACCCTCAGGGTTATGCAGAGTGATCCCTAATATCTCAGAACAAAGAGAGTTCCTACCTTTCCATGGAAAGACAACTGACAGCTATCAACCTTAATGGCTGAGTCATTGGTCTAATGAATTGAGACATCAAACTGATGTTCCAGGCTCAGAAGTATCTCCAAGGGTATAACAATGATAATGCAAATGAGATGGTTGTTAAAGGTATTAGAGGAAGAAATATTAGTTACTACAACACTGGACAGGGAAGCATATTAGTACATCCATTGCCTTTGCCAGGGTGTATTGTCCAGGACTGGAGATGGGAAGTCTCTCCAGGGTGAGGTCTTTGTGTTCACTTAATCCTATCAGGAAGAGTGTGAGAGAAGCATTGTGCAAGCTGATTTGGAGGGAGTCAAATCCAGACATAGTTCTTTCTCCTAAGGGTACACTGAGTCAATGCAAGGGATGGGCTCCCCATTGTGGCTCTGCTTCTAGGCACCCCATGTGTTGGCTGAGGTTGATAGAGATGCCACTGTCTTCCTAACAGGGTCCCTTTTGGTCCACCATAGGTCGGTCCTGCAACACAAGCACAGACAAAAACCCCTCCCATATACTTTTTCAACATTTTTAGATTTGGCTGCAAACCTGGGGATTCTCACAAGTGTGTGGAAAGATTTGACATGACTGTTGATGGGTCCAGTTTCCAAATGTAAGTGTCTTCAGGTTTGCCTGACTATTAGAATGTAATAAGAAAGTTCAAGACTTTTCTAAAAAGTTTGCAGAGTAGCTGTTCGAAGTGAATCCTGGGAGATGTTTATTGCTACCACTGTTCTATGCTACAACTTCAAC
Organism: Sphaerodactylus townsendi; assembly: GCF_021028975.2. Taxonomy (NCBI): domain Eukaryota; kingdom Metazoa; phylum Chordata; class Lepidosauria; order Squamata; family Sphaerodactylidae; genus Sphaerodactylus; species Sphaerodactylus townsendi. Next base: position 120,288,241 of record NC_059425.1, on the reverse strand, counting down.
TATATTTTGTGTTTTAACTACCACTTCTCTTAATATGATATAAACATGTTGAGTAAGATTGTGGTTCTAAAGCTGCTTCCAGTAACTAACACATACCATCAAATATTTTTAGGACTGAGACAGAAAAGTTCATGTCAGAAACATCTGTCTTCCAAATCATACAAAATCTGTACATAATATGATACATTTACATCATTAGAAAAATGAACTGAAATGTTTAAATAACTTCAGTCAGAAAATAAGAGGAACTGTCTGACATGAACAAAGAGGAGTTACAGACTTGAACACAGATTTGGCTCCTTATAATAGGGATTGAACTGAACTTGAAATGAAATAAACAGTAAAGTATCAGAAGTTTAAAGCTTAAAGGAAGTCATTCATCATAGGGAAAGAATGTTTGATCTGACATGCAGTAGTATAGCTCACAAATTTTATCTTCTGCAGCATTTCCCTCTGCTTCCTTGTACATTCAAATAATAGATGACATCTGAAGAAATTCAGTATGTCCGATGATTGTGAACAGAAGTGTGTATGGAACATATAGATATATAGCTCTTAGATACATACATCTTAAGATGCATGTGACAAATGATTTGTTTTTTATGTCCCTATGCTTAATGTAATTTTGGATGTTCTGCTTCTTGGGAAAGTTCAAGATTGATTTGATCTAGAACACACTTATTTGTCTTTCTGGCAGACCATGATACCTCTAGACCTGATCAGGATGGCCCAGGCTACCCAGTCTCATCAGATTTTGGAAGCTAAGCAGCATTGGCCCTAGTTAGTATTTAGATGGAAAAGTAACAAGGAATTCCAAGATCACTGTGTGCAGGAAGGCAATGGCAATCTACTTCTGCTAGTTTCTTGCCTTGAAATCTTATGGAGTCACCATAGGTCCATAACTTGAAAGAATGTTCTATACACACATATACACATGGTATTCATAAAACTTTCTTCCAACATTATATTTCAAATGAATCAATTTTCTTCCAGTCAGTTTTTGTCATTGTCCACCTTTCACATCCATACATAGTAATGTATACATTATTTTGATTTTGGTTGCTAGTGATGTATCCATATTCTTTAAGAACCTTTTCATCTAATTAATTTTTATTGTGTTATAATAAAATCAACCATAGCAGTCTTGTGAAACTTGCATCTCTCTCTCTCTCTCTCTCTCTCTCTCTATCTCTCTCTCTCTCTATCTATCTGCTATTCATTCAGATTTACATCATTACATTCTAGTTCAAATTTTTAAACATGTAATAATTTATCTTCTGATAAACTTCTGATACTTTACTGTTTCTGATACTTAAACTTCTGATATTTTACTGTTTATTCCATTTCAAGATCAGTTCAGTTCTTATCTTATCTATACTGCCCTTTTGTTCATTGGTCATAAATTTATTCAATTTACTGTTCTCTGATTTGCATAGTTAATGAAAATTTTCTGTCTCCTCTCATCCTCTATGGAAGGTCTGTTACGTACCAAAGATGTTAATTTCACCATTGTTGAATATCCAATGAGTTTATTCATCCATTTCATAAACTCTGGTTAGCTTTCCACCTCTCTTACCATTTCATAAATCTGGATAATGTTCAGCATTCCACCTTTGCCACCCAAGGGAGGGATATTACTGAATATAACAACACACCTGGTAGTTTGCTGAAAAACATGCAGACACTTTATTGTGGTAAATAAAATTGGCCATAGCCATCTGTTTTATTGACATGAAAGACTAAAGAGCATAAGGTGCATCATGGGGGTCTGATCCAGATGCTGGGCAGCCAAGAAGGCTGCCCCCCAGCACCCGTTTTCTTCAAACCCACCTGTTTGAGGAAACAAATAGACCATAACCAAACTAAGGGCAGCAATGAGGGAAAAATTCCAGATGGGCAGTGGGCCGCATTCTGAAGATCCCCTCCCTGACACCACTCCGCCCATTTAGCAGGGCAGGGAAGGCTTGGCGCTCCACCCTTCCCCTGGCAGCAATGGCGGCCTTGATAAATGGCAGCCGTTACTTTCTCACTATGAATTATAATCCAATATTGCTTTCGGTTGCATCCACCACAAATGATAAAAAGTGGCATCAGTATTTTGACATTTCCAACATTTCCAACATTTTGGCTCAAACTTGTTATTTACTTTAATTGTATTTTTGGGTGTTATAGACCATCTGAAAAACATTTTGTACCAATTTTCTCTTAATATTTGAGATTCGGTAAATTTAATTTATTTGGTCCAAAGTATCTCCTATTGTTTCAAGCTTGAAGCACCTTTATTAGCTTCTTCTTCTTAGCCTTGTCCCACTAATGCAGGGTCCGCTGCTCAGATGTTTAAACACCACCATGCCAAGCTAAACCTCTACAGCTTTAACTGAATAAAGAGCTGTAGCCACTTTTGTACCCAAAATATTGGTGTATTGTCTTTTTACTCCCACAGCACAACTCCTGCCCACCCACTTACCGCTGAGCTACAAGAGATTTTTATGAATGAAAAAGTTTTCTTAAAATAAATGTTGTTTTTTTAAAGAGAATATAAGGCTATCAATTTCAAACACAGGCTTTATAAGCTTTTTTTTTTTGCCTAAAGGAAATTTTTCATCAGGCTCCTAGAATAAAGACAGAATTTTTTAACAGCTGTTTTGCATATTATAAAATTAGGAATGCTCAAGCTGCTTGAAACAATGACAAAGAAAAAAAATCCAAATTTAATTTCTTTACTTAATAAGATATGTGTTTTTTTAAAGAAAAGAACCCACTAATGGGGCAAAGGGTCAAAGAACTTTACAAACACCAGCCTTGAGCAACGAGCATTTATGGTCTATCCCACAACTTCATCAGTCAGCCATGTTTCATTTATGAGGGAAGAAAATGGAGCCTAACCAATGTAGGAGAAATTACAATAAATGAATATGTTTTTAAAATGTTGGGGTGGGAAAAGGTGTCAGAAGGATGTTTGAAAAGGTTTTATTATTACCTAATAAGCACAGTTTCAACAGAAATATATAATGCCTGACTATGAATTCATGAGCACGCAGGGATTTATTTGAAATCAGCAGAGTTGGTTCTTCCCTCTTTTCCACAAAACCCTTGAATTTAGAAAAGAAGTGGTAAACAAGCAGCATATTTCCTGCAGAGACATGTCTTAAAACTAATCAGTTTTTATCCACATTACAAAAAATAATTTCTCTGCATGCACATAAAGTGACCCATTGCAAATTCAGTTCTTTATAATCTGGATTACAGGTTCAATTGCTGGCCATGAGTTGCCAGAAAAAAAACAAGGTGGGGGATAACATCAGTCAACAGTGTTATTTGTTATCTCCCCCCAACATGCTTGGGGGGATCTATTATAATCGACATCTAGTCGACATCTAGACTTAGGTTTTTAGTAGTGGTTTAACTGTTTTAACCATTTTGTATTATTTTATTGTATGATTCTGGTGTTGTTGCCACTCTGAGCCCCTAGGGCAGGGGTAGGGAACCTGCGGCTCTCCAGATGTTCAGGAACTACAATTCCCATCAGCCCCTACCAGCATGGCCAATTGGCCATGCTGACAGAGGCTGATGGGAATTGTAGTTCCTGAACTGGGGGGGGGGGGGGGTGGGGGGGGGGGGGGGTGGGGGGGGGGGGGGGTGGGGGGGGGGGGGGGTGGGGGGGGGGGGGGGTGGGGGGGGGGGGGGGTGGGGGGGGGGGGGGGTGGGGGGGGGGGGGGGTGGGGGGGGGGGGGGGTGGGGGGGGGGGGGGGTGGGGGGGGGGGGGGGTGGGGGGGGGGGGGGGTGGGGGGGGGGGGGGGTGGGGGGGGGGGGGGGTGGGGGGGGGGGGGGGTGGGGGGGGGGGGGGGTGGGGGGGGGGGGGGGTGGGGGGGGGGGGGGGTGGGGGGGGGGGGGGGTGGGGGGGGGGGGGGGTGGGGGGGGGGGGGGGTGGGGGGGGGGGGGGGTGGGGGGGGGGGGGGGTGGGGGGGGGGGGGGGTGGGGGGGGGGGGGGGTGGGGGGGGGGGGGGGTGGGGGGGGGGGGGGGTGGGGGGGGGGGGGGGTGGGGGGGGGGGGGGGTGGGGGGGGGGGGGGGTGGGGGGGGGGGGGGGTGGGGGGGGGGGGGGGTGGGGGGGGGGGGGGGTGGGGGGGGGGGGGGGTGGGGGGGGGGGGGGGTGGGGGGGGGGGGGGGTGGGGGGGGGGGGGGGTGGGGGGGGGGGGGGGTGGGGGGGGGGGGGGGTGGGGGGGGGGGGGGGTGGGGGGGGGGGGGGGTGGGGGGGGGGGGGGGTGGGGGGGGGGGGGGGTGGGGGGGGGGGGGGGTGGGGGGGGGGGGGGGTGGGGGGGGGGGGGGGTGGGGGGGGGGGGGGGTGGGGGGGGGGGGGGGTGGGGGGGGGGGGGGGTGGGGGGGGGGGGGGGTGGGGGGGGGGGGGGGTGGGGGGGGGGGGGGGTGGGGGGGGGGGGGGGTGGGGGGGGGGGGGGGTGGGGGGGGGGGGGGGTGGGGGGGGGGGGGGGTGGGGGGGGGGGGGGGTGGGGGGGGGGGGGGGTGGGGGGGGGGGGGGGTGGGGGGGGGGGGGGGTGGGGGGGGGGGGGGGTGGGGGGGGGGGGGGGTGGGGGGGGGGGGGGGTGGGGGGGGGGGGGGGTGGGGGGGGGGGGGGGTGGGGGGGGGGGGGGGTGGGGGGGGGGGGGGGTGGGGGGGGGGGGGGGTGGGGGGGGGGGGGGGTGGGGGGGGGGGGGGGTGGGGGGGGGGGGGGGTGGGGGGGGGGGGGGGTGGGGGGGGGGGGGGGTGGGGGGGGGGGGGGGTGGGGGGGGGGGGGGGTGGGGGGGGGGGGGGGTGGGGGGGGGGGGGGGTGGGGGGGGGGGGGGGTGGGGGGGGGGGGGGGTGGGGGGGGGGGGGGGTGGGGGGGGGGGGGGGTGGGGGGGGGGGGGGGTGGGGGGGGGGGGGGGTGGGGGGGGGGGGGGGTGGGGGGGGGGGGGGGTGGGGGGGGGGGGGGGTGGGGGGGGGGGGGGGTGGGGGGGGGGGGGGGTGGGGGGGGGGGGGGGTGGGGGGGGGGGGGGGTGGGGGGGGGGGGGGGTGGGGGGGGGGGGGGGTGGGGGGGGGGGGGGGTGGGGGGGGGGGGGGGTGGGGGGGGGGGGGGGTGGGGGGGGGGGGGGGTGGGGGGGGGGGGGGGTGGGGGGGGGGGGGGGTGGGGGGGGGGGGGGGTGGGGGGGGGGGGGGGTGGGGGGGGGGGGGGGTGGGGGGGGGGGGGGGTGGGGGGGGGGGGGGGTGGGGGGGGGGGGGGGTGGGGGGGGGGGGGGGTGGGGGGGGGGGGGGGTGGGGGGGGGGGGGGGTGGGGGGGGGGGGGGGTGGGGGGGGGGGGGGGTGGGGGGGGGGGGGGGTGGGGGGGGGGGGGGGTGGGGGGGGGGGGGGGTGGGGGGGGGGGGGGGTGGGGGGGGGGGGGGGTGGGGGGGGGGGGGGGTGGGGGGGGGGGGGGGTGGGGGGGGGGGGGGGTGGGGGGGGGGGGGGGTGGGGGGGGGGGGGGGTGGGGGGGGGGGGGGGTGGGGGGGGGGGGGGGTGGGGGGGGGGGGGGGTGGGGGGGGGGGGGGGTGGGGGGGGGGGGGGGTGGGGGGGGGGGGGGGTGGGGGGGGGGGGGGGTGGGGGGGGGGGGGGGTGGGGGGGGGGGGGGGTGGGGGGGGGGGGGGGTGGGGGGGGGGGGGGGTGGGGGGGGGGGGGGGTGGGGGGGGGGGGGGGTGGGGGGGGGGGGGGGTGGGGGGGGGGGGGGGTGGGGGGGGGGGGGGGTGGGGGGGGGGGGGGGTGGGGGGGGGGGGGGGTGGGGGGGGGGGGGGGTGGGGGGGGGGGGGGGTGGGGGGGGGGGGGGGTGGGGGGGGGGGGGGGTGGGGGGGGGGGGGGGTGGGGGGGGGGGGGGGTGGGGGGGGGGGGGGGTGGGGGGGGGGGGGGGTGGGGGGGGGGGGGGGTGGGGGGGGGGGGGGGTGGGGGGGGGGGGGGGTGGGGGGGGGGGGGGGTGGGGGGGGGGGGGGGTGGGGGGGGGGGGGGGTGGGGGGGGGGGGGGGTGGGGGGGGGGGGGGGTGGGGGGGGGGGGGGGTGGGGGGGGGGGGGGGTGGGGGGGGGGGGGGGTGGGGGGGGGGGGGGGTGGGGGGGGGGGGGGGTGGGGGGGGGGGGGGGTGGGGGGGGGGGGGGGTGGGGGGGGGGGGGGGTGGGGGGGGGGGGGGGTGGGGGGGGGGGGGGGTGGGGGGGGGGGGGGGTGGGGGGGGGGGGGGGTGGGGGGGGGGGGGGGTGGGGGGGGGGGGGGGTGGGGGGGGGGGGGGGTGGGGGGGGGGGGGGGTGGGGGGGGGGGGGGGTGGGGGGGGGGGGGGGTGGGGGGGGGGGGGGGTGGGGGGGGGGGGGGGTGGGGGGGGGGGGGGGTGGGGGGGGGGGGGGGTGGGGGGGGGGGGGGGTGGGGGGGGGGGGGGGTGGGGGGGGGGGGGGGTGGGGGGGGGGGGGGGTGGGGGGGGGGGGGGGTGGGGGGGGGGGGGGGTGGGGGGGGGGGGGGGTGGGGGGGGGGGGGGGTGGGGGGGGGGGGGGGTGGGGGGGGGGGGGGGTGGGGGGGGGGGGGGGTGGGGGGGGGGGGGGGTGGGGGGGGGGGGGGGTGGGGGGGGGGGGGGGTGGGGGGGGGGGGGGGTGGGGGGGGGGGGGGGTGGGGGGGGGGGGGGGTGGGGGGGGGGGGGGGTGGGGGGGGGGGGGGGTGGGGGGGGGGGGGGGTGGGGGGGGGGGGGGGTGGGGGGGGGGGGGGGTGGGGGGGGGGGGGGGTGGGGGGGGGGGGGGGTGGGGGGGGGGGGGGGTGGGGGGGGGGGGGGGTGGGGGGGGGGGGGGGTGGGGGGGGGGGGGGGTGGGGGGGGGGGGGGGTGGGGGGGGGGGGGGGTGGGGGGGGGGGGGGGTGGGGGGGGGGGGGGGTGGGGGGGGGGGGGGGTGGGGGGGGGGGGGGGTGGGGGGGGGGGGGGGTGGGGGGGGGGGGGGGTGGGGGGGGGGGGGGGTGGGGGGGGGGGGGGGTGGGGGGGGGGGGGGGTGGGGGGGGGGGGGGGTGGGGGGGGGGGGGGGTGGGGGGGGGGGGGGGTGGGGGGGGGGGGGGGTGGGGGGGGGGGGGGGTGGGGGGGGGGGGGGGTGGGGGGGGGGGGGGGTGGGGGGGGGGGGGGGTGGGGGGGGGGGGGGGTGGGGGGGGGGGGGGGTGGGGGGGGGGGGGGGTGGGGGGGGGGGGGGGTGGGGGGGGGGGGGGGTGGGGGGGGGGGGGGGTGGGGGGGGGGGGGGGTGGGGGGGGGGGGGGGTGGGGGGGGGGGGGGGTGGGGGGGGGGGGGGGTGGGGGGGGGGGGGGGTGGGGGGGGGGGGGGGTGGGGGGGGGGGGGGGTGGGGGGGGGGGGGGGTGGGGGGGGGGGGGGGTGGGGGGGGGGGGGGGTGGGGGGGGGGGGGGGTGGGGGGGGGGGGGGGTGGGGGGGGGGGGGGGTGGGGGGGGGGGGGGGTGGGGGGGGGGGGGGGTGGGGGGGGGGGGGGGTGGGGGGGGGGGGGGGTGGGGGGGGGGGGGGGTGGGGGGGGGGGGGGGTGGGGGGGGGGGGGGGTGGGGGGGGGGGGGGGTGGGGGGGGGGGGGGGTGGGGGGGGGGGGGGGTGGGGGGGGGGGGGGGTGGGGGGGGGGGGGGGTGGGGGGGGGGGGGGGTGGGGGGGGGGGGGGGTGGGGGGGGGGGGGGGTGGGGGGGGGGGGGGGTGGGGGGGGGGGGGGGTGGGGGGGGGGGGGGGTGGGGGGGGGGGGGGGTGGGGGGGGGGGGGGGTGGGGGGGGGGGGGGGTGGGGGGGGGGGGGGGTGGGGGGGGGGGGGGGTGGGGGGGGGGGGGGGTGGGGGGGGGGGGGGGTGGGGGGGGGGGGGGGTGGGGGGGGGGGGGGGTGGGGGGGGGGGGGGGTGGGGGGGGGGGGGGGTGGGGGGGGGGGGGGGTGGGGGGGGGGGGGGGTGGGGGGGGGGGGGGGTGGGGGGGGGGGGGGGTGGGGGGGGGGGGGGGTGGGGGGGGGGGGGGGTGGGGGGGGGGGGGGGTGGGGGGGGGGGGGGGTGGGGGGGGGGGGGGGTGGGGGGGGGGGGGGGTGGGGGGGGGGGGGGGTGGGGGGGGGGGGGGGTGGGGGGGGGGGGGGGTGGGGGGGGGGGGGGGTGGGGGGGGGGGGGGGTGGGGGGGGGGGGGGGTGGGGGGGGGGGGGGGTGGGGGGGGGGGGGGGTGGGGGGGGGGGGGGGTGGGGGGGGGGGGGGGTGGGGGGGGGGGGGGGTGGGGGGGGGGGGGGGTGGGGGGGGGGGGGGGTGGGGGGGGGGGGGGGTGGGGGGGGGGGGGGGTGGGGGGGGGGGGGGGTGGGGGGGGGGGGGGGTGGGGGGGGGGGGGGGTGGGGGGGGGGGGGGGTGGGGGGGGGGGGGGGTGGGGGGGGGGGGGGGTGGGGGGGGGGGGGGGTGGGGGGGGGGGGGGGTGGGGGGGGGGGGGGGTGGGGGGGGGGGGGGGTGGGGGGGGGGGGGGGTGGGGGGGGGGGGGGGTGGGGGGGGGGGGGGGTGGGGGGGGGGGGGGGTGGGGGGGGGGGGGGGTGGGGGGGGGGGGGGGTGGGGGGGGGGGGGGGTGGGGGGGGGGGGGGGTGGGGGGGGGGGGGGGTGGGGGGGGGGGGGGGTGGGGGGGGGGGGGGGTGGGGGGGGGGGGGGGTGGGGGGGGGGGGGGGTGGGGGGGGGGGGGGGTGGGGGGGGGGGGGGGTGGGGGGGGGGGGGGGTGGGGGGGGGGGGGGGTGGGGGGGGGGGGGGGTGGGGGGGGGGGGGGGTGGGGGGGGGGGGGGGTGGGGGGGGGGGGGGGTGGGGGGGGGGGGGGGTGGGGGGGGGGGGGGGTGGGGGGGGGGGGGGGTGGGGGGGGGGGGGGGTGGGGGGGGGGGGGGGTGGGGGGGGGGGGGGGTGGGGGGGGGGGGGGGTGGGGGGGGGGGGGGGTGGGGGGGGGGGGGGGTGGGGGGGGGGGGGGGTGGGGGGGGGGGGGGGTGGGGGGGGGGGGGGGTGGGGGGGGGGGGGGGTGGGGGGGGGGGGGGGTGGGGGGGGGGGGGGGTGGGGGGGGGGGGGGGTGGGGGGGGGGGGGGGTGGGGGGGGGGGGGGGTGGGGGGGGGGGGGGGTGGGGGGGGGGGGGGGTGGGGGGGGGGGGGGGTGGGGGGGGGGGGGGGTGGGGGGGGGGGGGGGTGGGGGGGGGGGGGGGTGGGGGGGGGGGGGGGTGGGGGGGGGGGGGGGTGGGGGGGGGGGGGGGTGGGGGGGGGGGGGGGTGGGGGGGGGGGGGGGTGGGGGGGGGGGGGGGTGGGGGGGGGGGGGGGTGGGGGGGGGGGGGGGTGGGGGGGGGGGGGGGTGGGGGGGGGGGGGGGTGGGGGGGGGGGGGGGTGGGGGGGGGGGGGGGTGGGGGGGGGGGGGGGTGGGGGGGGGGGGGGGTGGGGGGGGGGGGGGGTGGGGGGGGGGGGGGGTGGGGGGGGGGGGGGGTGGGGGGGGGGGGGGGTGGGGGGGGGGGGGGGTGGGGGGGGGGGGGGGTGGGGGGGGGGGGGGGTGGGGGGGGGGGGGGGTGGGGGGGGGGGGGGGTGGGGGGGGGGGGGGGTGGGGGGGGGGGGGGGTGGGGGGGGGGGGGGGTGGGGGGGGGGGGGGGTGGGGGGGGGGGGGGGTGGGGGGGGGGGGGGGTGGGGGGGGGGGGGGGTGGGGGGGGGGGGGGGTGGGGGGGGGGGGGGGTGGGGGGGGGGGGGGGTGGGGGGGGGGGGGGGTGGGGGGGGGGGGGGGTGGGGGGGGGGGGGGGTGGGGGGGGGGGGGGGTGGGGGGGGGGGGGGGTGGGGGGGGGGGGGGGTGGGGGGGGGGGGGGGTGGGGGGGGGGGGGGGTGGGGGGGGGGGGGGGTGGGGGGGGGGGGGGGTGGGGGGGGGGGGGGGTGGGGGGGGGGGGGGGTGGGGGGGGGGGGGGGTGGGGGGGGGGGGGGGTGGGGGGGGGGGGGGGTGGGGGGGGGGGGGGGTGGGGGGGGGGGGGGGTGGGGGGGGGGGGGGGTGGGGGGGGGGGGGGGTGGGGGGGGGGGGGGGTGGGGGGGGGGGGGGGTGGGGGGGGGGGGGGGTGGGGGGGGGGGGGGGTGGGGGGGGGGGGGGGTGGGGGGGGGGGGGGGTGGGGGGGGGGGGGGGTGGGGGGGGGGGGGGGTGGGGGGGGGGGGGGGTGGGGGGGGGGGGGGGTGGGGGGGGGGGGGGGTGGGGGGGGGGGGGGGTGGGGGGGGGGGGGGGTGGGGGGGGGGGGGGGTGGGGGGGGGGGGGGGTGGGGGGGGGGGGGGGTGGGGGGGGGGGGGGGTGGGGGGGGGGGGGGGTGGGGGGGGGGGGGGGTGGGGGGGGGGGGGGGTGGGGGGGGGGGGGGGTGGGGGGGGGGGGGGGTGGGGGGGGGGGGGGGTGGGGGGGGGGGGGGGTGGGGGGGGGGGGGGGTGGGGGGGGGGGGGGGTGGGGGGGGGGGGGGGTGGGGGGGGGGGGGGGTGGGGGGGGGGGGGGGTGGGGGGGGGGGGGGGTGGGGGGGGGGGGGGGTGGGGGGGGGGGGGGGTGGGGGGGGGGGGGGGTGGGGGGGGGGGGGGGTGGGGGGGGGGGGGGGTGGGGGGGGGGGGGGGTGGGGGGGGGGGGGGGTGGGGGGGGGGGGGGGTGGGGGGGGGGGGGGGTGGGGGGGGGGGGGGGTGGGGGGGGGGGGGGGTGGGGGGGGGGGGGGGTGGGGGGGGGGGGGGGTGGGGGGGGGGGGGGGTGGGGGGGGGGGGGGGTGGGGGGGGGGGGGGGTGGGGGGGGGGGGGGGTGGGGGGGGGGGGGGGTGGGGGGGGGGGGGGGTGGGGGGGGGGGGGGGTGGGGGGGGGGGGGGGTGGGGGGGGGGGGGGGTGGGGGGGGGGGGGGGTGGGGGGGGGGGGGGGTGGGGGGGGGGGGGGGTGGGGGGGGGGGGGGGTGGGGGGGGGGGGGGGTGGGGGGGGGGGGGGGTGGGGGGGGGGGGGGGTGGGGGGGGGGGGGGGTGGGGGGGGGGGGGGGTGGGGGGGGGGGGGGGTGGGGGGGGGGGGGGGTGGGGGGGGGGGGGGGTGGGGGGGGGGGGGGGTGGGGGGGGGGGGGGGTGGGGGGGGGGGGGGGTGGGGGGGGGGGGGGGTGGGGGGGGGGGGGGGTGGGGGGGGGGGGGGGTGGGGGGGGGGGGGGGTGGGGGGGGGGGGGGGTGGGGGGGGGGGGGGGTGGGGGGGGGGGGGGGTGGGGGGGGGGGGGGGTGGGGGGGGGGGGGGGTGGGGGGGGGGGGGGGTGGGGGGGGGGGGGGGTGGGGGGGGGGGGGGGTGGGGGGGGGGGGGGGTGGGGGGGGGGGGGGGTGGGGGGGGGGGGGGGTGGGGGGGGGGGGGGGTGGGGGGGGGGGGGGGTGGGGGGGGGGGGGGGTGGGGGGGGGGGGGGGTGGGGGGGGGGGGGGGTGGGGGGGGGGGGGGGTGGGGGGGGGGGGGGGTGGGGGGGGGGGGGGGTGGGGGGGGGGGGGGGTGGGGGGGGGGGGGGGTGGGGGGGGGGGGGGGTGGGGGGGGGGGGGGGTGGGGGGGGGGGGGGGTGGGGGGGGGGGGGGGTGGGGGGGGGGGGGGGTGGGGGGGGGGGGGGGTGGGGGGGGGGGGGGGTGGGGGGGGGGGGGGGTGGGGGGGGGGGGGGGTGGGGGGGGGGGGGGGTGGGGGGGGGGGGGGGTGGGGGGGGGGGGGGGTGGGGGGGGGGGGGGGTGGGGGGGGGGGGGGGTGGGGGGGGGGGGGGGTGGGGGGGGGGGGGGGTGGGGGGGGGGGGGGGTGGGGGGGGGGGGGGGTGGGGGGGGGGGGGGGTGGGGGGGGGGGGGGGTGGGGGGGGGGGGGGGTGGGGGGGGGGGGGGGTGGGGGGGGGGGGGGGTGGGGGGGGGGGGGGGTGGGGGGGGGGGGGGGTGGGGGGGGGGGGGGGTGGGGGGGGGGGGGGGTGGGGGGGGGGGGGGGTGGGGGGGGGGGGGGGTGGGGGGGGGGGGGGGTGGGGGGGGGGGGGGGTGGGGGGGGGGGGGGGTGGGGGGGGGGGGGGGTGGGGGGGGGGGGGGGTGGGGGGGGGGGGGGGTGGGGGGGGGGGGGGGTGGGGGGGGGGGGGGGTGGGGGGGGGGGGGGGTGGGGGGGGGGGGGGGTGGGGGGGGGGGGGGGTGGGGGGGGGGGGGGGTGGGGGGGGGGGGGGGTGGGGGGGGGGGGGGGTGGGGGGGGGGGGGGGTGGGGGGGGGGGGGGGTGGGGGGGGGGGGGGGTGGGGGGGGGGGGGGGTGGGGGGGGGGGGGGGTGGGGGGGGGGGGGGGTGGGGGGGGGGGGGGGTGGGGGGGGGGGGGGGTGGGGGGGGGGGGGGGTGGGGGGGGGGGGGGGTGGGGGGGGGGGGGGGTGGGGGGGGGGGGGGGTGGGGGGGGGGGGGGGTGGGGGGGGGGGGGGGTGGGGGGGGGGGGGGGTGGGGGGGGGGGGGGGTGGGGGGGGGGGGGGGTGGGGGGGGGGGGGGGTGGGGGGGGGGGGGGGTGGGGGGGGGGGGGGGTGGGGGGGGGGGGGGGTGGGGGGGGGGGGGGGTGGGGGGGGGGGGGGGTGGGGGGGGGGGGGGGTGGGGGGGGGGGGGGGTGGGGGGGGGGGGGGGTGGGGGGGGGGGGGGGTGGGGGGGGGGGGGGGTGGGGGGGGGGGGGGGTGGGGGGGGGGGGGGGTGGGGGGGGGGGGGGGTGGGGGGGGGGGGGGGTGGGGGGGGGGGGGGGTGGGGGGGGGGGGGGGTGGGGGGGGGGGGGGGTGGGGGGGGGGGGGGGTGGGGGGGGGGGGGGGTGGGGGGGGGGGGGGGTGGGGGGGGGGGGGGGTGGGGGGGGGGGGGGGTGGGGGGGGGGGGGGGTGGGGGGGGGGGGGGGTGGGGGGGGGGGGGGGTGGGGGGGGGGGGGGGTGGGGGGGGGGGGGGGTGGGGGGGGGGGGGGGTGGGGGGGGGGGGGGGTGGGGGGGGGGGGGGGTGGGGGGGGGGGGGGGTGGGGGGGGGGGGGGGTGGGGGGGGGGGGGGGTGGGGGGGGGGGGGGGTGGGGGGGGGGGGGGGTGGGGGGGGGGGGGGGTGGGGGGGGGGGGGGGTGGGGGGGGGGGGGGGTGGGGGGGGGGGGGGGTGGGGGGGGGGGGGGGTGGGGGGGGGGGGGGGTGGGGGGGGGGGGGGGTGGGGGGGGGGGGGGGTGGGGGGGGGGGGGGGTGGGGGGGGGGGGGGGTGGGGGGGGGGGGGGGTGGGGGGGGGGGGGGGTGGGGGGGGGGGGGGGTGGGGGGGGGGGGGGGTGGGGGGGGGGGGGGGTGGGGGGGGGGGGGGGTGGGGGGGGGGGGGGGTGGGGGGGGGGGGGGGTGGGGGGGGGGGGGGGTGGGGGGGGGGGGGGGTGGGGGGGGGGGGGGGTGGGGGGGGGGGGGGGTGGGGGGGGGGGGGGGTGGGGGGGGGGGGGGGTGGGGGGGGGGGGGGGTGGGGGGGGGGGGGGGTGGGGGGGGGGGGGGGTGGGGGGGGGGGGGGGTGGGGGGGGGGGGGGGTGGGGGGGGGGGGGGGTGGGGGGGGGGGGGGGTGGGGGGGGGGGGGGGTGGGGGGGGGGGGGGGTGGGGGGGGGGGGGGGTGGGGGGGGGGGGGGGTGGGGGGGGGGGGGGGTGGGGGGGGGGGGGGGTGGGGGGGGGGGGGGGTGGGGGGGGGGGGGGGTGGGGGGGGGGGGGGGTGGGGGGGGGGGGGGGTGGGGGGGGGGGGGGGTGGGGGGGGGGGGGGGTGGGGGGGGGGGGGGGTGGGGGGGGGGGGGGGTGGGGGGGGGGGGGGGTGGGGGGGGGGGGGGGTGGGGGGGGGGGGGGGTGGGGGGGGGGGGGGGTGGGGGGGGGGGGGGGTGGGGGGGGGGGGGGGTGGGGGGGGGGGGGGGTGGGGGGGGGGGGGGGTGGGGGGGGGGGGGGGTGGGGGGGGGGGGGGGTGGGGGGGGGGGGGGGTGGGGGGGGGGGGGGGTGGGGGGGGGGGGGGGTGGGGGGGGGGGGGGGTGGGGGGGGGGGGGGGTGGGGGGGGGGGGGGGTGGGGGGGGGGGGGGGTGGGGGGGGGGGGGGGTGGGGGGGGGGGGGGGTGGGGGGGGGGGGGGGTGGGGGGGGGGGGGGGTGGGGGGGGGGGGGGGTGGGGGGGGGGGGGGGTGGGGGGGGGGGGGGGTGGGGGGGGGGGGGGGTGGGGGGGGGGGGGGGTGGGGGGGGGGGGGGGTGGGGGGGGGGGGGGGTGGGGGGGGGGGGGGGTGGGGGGGGGGGGGGGTGGGGGGGGGGGGGGGTGGGGGGGGGGGGGGGTGGGGGGGGGGGGGGGTGGGGGGGGGGGGGGGTGGGGGGGGGGGGGGGTGGGGGGGGGGGGGGGTGGGGGGGGGGGGGGGTGGGGGGGGGGGGGGGTGGGGGGGGGGGGGGGTGGGGGGGGGGGGGGGTGGGGGGGGGGGGGGGTGGGGGGGGGGGGGGGTGGGGGGGGGGGGGGGTGGGGGGGGGGGGGGGTGGGGGGGGGGGGGGGTGGGGGGGGGGGGGGGTGGGGGGGGGGGGGGGTGGGGGGGGGGGGGGGTGGGGGGGGGGGGGGGTGGGGGGGGGGGGGGGTGGGGGGGGGGGGGGGTGGGGGGGGGGGGGGGTGGGGGGGGGGGGGGGTGGGGGGGGGGGGGGGTGGGGGGGGGGGGGGGTGGGGGGGGGGGGGGGTGGGGGGGGGGGGGGGTGGGGGGGGGGGGGGGTGGGGGGGGGGGGGGGTGGGGGGGGGGGGGGGTGGGGGGGGGGGGGGGTGGGGGGGGGGGGGGGTGGGGGGGGGGGGGGGTGGGGGGGGGGGGGGGTGGGGGGGGGGGGGGGTGGGGGGGGGGGGGGGTGGGGGGGGGGGGGGGTGGGGGGGGGGGGGGGTGGGGGGGGGGGGGGGTGGGGGGGGGGGGGGGTGGGGGGGGGGGGGGGTGGGGGGGGGGGGGGGTGGGGGGGGGGGGGGGTGGGGGGGGGGGGGGGTGGGGGGGGGGGGGGGTGGGGGGGGGGGGGGGTGGGGGGGGGGGGGGGTGGGGGGGGGGGGGGGTGGGGGGGGGGGGGGGTGGGGGGGGGGGGGGGTGGGGGGGGGGGGGGGTGGGGGGGGGGGGGGGTGGGGGGGGGGGGGGGTGGGGGGGGGGGGGGGTGGGGGGGGGGGGGGGTGGGGGGGGGGGGGGGTGGGGGGGGGGGGGGGTGGGGGGGGGGGGGGGTGGGGGGGGGGGGGGGTGGGGGGGGGGGGGGGTGGGGGGGGGGGGGGGTGGGGGGGGGGGGGGGTGGGGGGGGGGGGGGGTGGGGGGGGGGGGGGGTGGGGGGGGGGGGGGGTGGGGGGGGGGGGGGGTGGGGGGGGGGGGGGGTGGGGGGGGGGGGGGGTGGGGGGGGGGGGGGGTGGGGGGGGGGGGGGGTGGGGGGGGGGGGGGGTGGGGGGGGGGGGGGGTGGGGGGGGGGGGGGGTGGGGGGGGGGGGGGGTGGGGGGGGGGGGGGGTGGGGGGGGGGGGGGGTGGGGGGGGGGGGGGGTGGGGGGGGGGGGGGGTGGGGGGGGGGGGGGGTGGGGGGGGGGGGGGGTGGGGGGGGGGGGGGGTGGGGGGGGGGGGGGGTGGGGGGGGGGGGGGGTGGGGGGGGGGGGGGGTGGGGGGGGGGGGGGGTGGGGGGGGGGGGGGGTGGGGGGGGGGGGGGGTGGGGGGGGGGGGGGGTGGGGGGGGGGGGGGGTGGGGGGGGGGGGGGGTGGGGGGGGGGGGGGGTGGGGGGGGGGGGGGGTGGGGGGGGGGGGGGGTGGGGGGGGGGGGGGGTGGGGGGGGGGGGGGGTGGGGGGGGGGGGGGGTGGGGGGGGGGGGGGGTGGGGGGGGGGGGGGGTGGGGGGGGGGGGGGGTGGGGGGGGGGGGGGGTGGGGGGGGGGGGGGGTGGGGGGGGGGGGGGGTGGGGGGGGGGGGGGGTGGGGGGGGGGGGGGGTGGGGGGGGGGGGGGGTGGGGGGGGGGGGGGGTGGGGGGGGGGGGGGGTGGGGGGGGGGGGGGGTGGGGGGGGGGGGGGGTGGGGGGGGGGGGGGGTGGGGGGGGGGGGGGGTGGGGGGGGGGGGGGGTGGGGGGGGGGGGGGGTGGGGGGGGGGGGGGGTGGGGGGGGGGGGGGGTGGGGGGGGGGGGGGGTGGGGGGGGGGGGGGGTGGGGGGGGGGGGGGGTGGGGGGGGGGGGGGGTGGGGGGGGGGGGGGGTGGGGGGGGGGGGGGGTGGGGGGGGGGGGGGGTGGGGGGGGGGGGGGGTGGGGGGGGGGGGGGGTGGGGGGGGGGGGGGGTGGGGGGGGGGGGGGGTGGGGGGGGGGGGGGGTGGGGGGGGGGGGGGGTGGGGGGGGGGGGGGGTGGGGGGGGGGGGGGGTGGGGGGGGGGGGGGGTGGGGGGGGGGGGGGGTGGGGGGGGGGGGGGGTGGGGGGGGGGGGGGGTGGGGGGGGGGGGGGGTGGGGGGGGGGGGGGGTGGGGGGGGGGGGGGGTGGGGGGGGGGGGGGGTGGGGGGGGGGGGGGGTGGGGGGGGGGGGGGGTGGGGGGGGGGGGGGGTGGGGGGGGGGGGGGGTGGGGGGGGGGGGGGGTGGGGGGGGGGGGGGGTGGGGGGGGGGGGGGGTGGGGGGGGGGGGGGGTGGGGGGGGGGGGGGGTGGGGGGGGGGGGGGGTGGGGGGGGGGGGGGGTGGGGGGGGGGGGGGGTGGGGGGGGGGGGGGGTGGGGGGGGGGGGGGGTGGGGGGGGGGGGGGGTGGGGGGGGGGGGGGGTGGGGGGGGGGGGGGGTGGGGGGGGGGGGGGGTGGGGGGGGGGGGGGGTGGGGGGGGGGGGGGGTGGGGGGGGGGGGGGGTGGGGGGGGGGGGGGGTGGGGGGGGGGGGGGGTGGGGGGGGGGGGGGGTGGGGGGGGGGGGGGGTGGGGGGGGGGGGGGGTGGGGGGGGGGGGGGGTGGGGGGGGGGGGGGGTGGGGGGGGGGGGGGGTGGGGGGGGGGGGGGGTGGGGGGGGGGGGGGGTGGGGGGGGGGGGGGGTGGGGGGGGGGGGGGGTGGGGGGGGGGGGGGGTGGGGGGGGGGGGGGGTGGGGGGGGGGGGGGGTGGGGGGGGGGGGGGGTGGGGGGGGGGGGGGGTGGGGGGGGGGGGGGGTGGGGGGGGGGGGGGGTGGGGGGGGGGGGGGGTGGGGGGGGGGGGGGGTGGGGGGGGGGGGGGGTGGGGGGGGGGGGGGGTGGGGGGGGGGGGGGGTGGGGGGGGGGGGGGGTGGGGGGGGGGGGGGGTGGGGGGGGGGGGGGGTGGGGGGGGGGGGGGGTGGGGGGGGGGGGGGGTGGGGGGGGGGGGGGGTGGGGGGGGGGGGGGGTGGGGGGGGGGGGGGGTGGGGGGGGGGGGGGGTGGGGGGGGGGGGGGGTGGGGGGGGGGGGGGGTGGGGGGGGGGGGGGGTGGGGGGGGGGGGGGGTGGGGGGGGGGGGGGGTGGGGGGGGGGGGGGGTGGGGGGGGGGGGGGGTGGGGGGGGGGGGGGGTGGGGGGGGGGGGGGGTGGGGGGGGGGGGGGGTGGGGGGGGGGGGGGGTGGGGGGGGGGGGGGGTGGGGGGGGGGGGGGGTGGGGGGGGGGGGGGGTGGGGGGGGGGGGGGGTGGGGGGGGGGGGGGGTGGGGGGGGGGGGGGGTGGGGGGGGGGGGGGGTGGGGGGGGGGGGGGGTGGGGGGGGGGGGGGGTGGGGGGGGGGGGGGGTGGGGGGGGGGGGGGGTGGGGGGGGGGGGGGGTGGGGGGGGGGGGGGGTGGGGGGGGGGGGGGGTGGGGGGGGGGGGGGGTGGGGGGGGGGGGGGGTGGGGGGGGGGGGGGGTGGGGGGGGGGGGGGGTGGGGGGGGGGGGGGGTGGGGGGGGGGGGGGGTGGGGGGGGGGGGGGGTGGGGGGGGGGGGGGGTGGGGGGGGGGGGGGGTGGGGGGGGGGGGGGGTGGGGGGGGGGGGGGGTGGGGGGGGGGGGGGGTGGGGGGGGGGGGGGGTGGGGGGGGGGGGGGGTGGGGGGGGGGGGGGGTGGGGGGGGGGGGGGGTGGGGGGGGGGGGGGGTGGGGGGGGGGGGGGGTGGGGGGGGGGGGGGGTGGGGGGGGGGGGGGGTGGGGGGGGGGGGGGGTGGGGGGGGGGGGGGGTGGGGGGGGGGGGGGGTGGGGGGGGGGGGGGGTGGGGGGGGGGGGGGGTGGGGGGGGGGGGGGGTGGGGGGGGGGGGGGGTGGGGGGGGGGGGGGGTGGGGGGGGGGGGGGGTGGGGGGGGGGGGGGGTGGGGGGGGGGGGGGGTGGGGGGGGGGGGGGGTGGGGGGGGGGGGGGGTGGGGGGGGGGGGGGGTGGGGGGGGGGGGGGGTGGGGGGGGGGGGGGGTGGGGGGGGGGGGGGGTGGGGGGGGGGGGGGGTGGGGGGGGGGGGGGGTGGGGGGGGGGGGGGGTGGGGGGGGGGGGGGGTGGGGGGGGGGGGGGGTGGGGGGGGGGGGGGGTGGGGGGGGGGGGGGGTGGGGGGGGGGGGGGGTGGGGGGGGGGGGGGGTGGGGGGGGGGGGGGGTGGGGGGGGGGGGGGGTGGGGGGGGGGGGGGGTGGGGGGGGGGGGGGGTGGGGGGGGGGGGGGGTGGGGGGGGGGGGGGGTGGGGGGGGGGGGGGGTGGGGGGGGGGGGGGGTGGGGGGGGGGGGGGGTGGGGGGGGGGGGGGGTGGGGGGGGGGGGGGGTGGGGGGGGGGGGGGGTGGGGGGGGGGGGGGGTGGGGGGGGGGGGGGGTGGGGGGGGGGGGGGGTGGGGGGGGGGGGGGGTGGGGGGGGGGGGGGGTGGGGGGGGGGGGGGGTGGGGGGGGGGGGGGGTGGGGGGGGGGGGGGGTGGGGGGGGGGGGGGGTGGGGGGGGGGGGGGGTGGGGGGGGGGGGGGGTGGGGGGGGGGGGGGGTGGGGGGGGGGGGGGGTGGGGGGGGGGGGGGGTGGGGGGGGGGGGGGGTGGGGGGGGGGGGGGGTGGGGGGGGGGGGGGGTGGGGGGGGGGGGGGGTGGGGGGGGGGGGGGGTGGGGGGGGGGGGGGGTGGGGGGGGGGGGGGGTGGGGGGGGGGGGGGGTGGGGGGGGGGGGGGGTGGGGGGGGGGGGGGGTGGGGGGGGGGGGGGGTGGGGGGGGGGGGGGGTGGGGGGGGGGGGGGGTGGGGGGGGGGGGGGGTGGGGGGGGGGGGGGGTGGGGGGGGGGGGGGGTGGGGGGGGGGGGGGGTGGGGGGGGGGGGGGGTGGGGGGGGGGGGGGGTGGGGGGGGGGGGGGGTGGGGGGGGGGGGGGGTGGGGGGGGGGGGGGGTGGGGGGGGGGGGGGGTGGGGGGGGGGGGGGGTGGGGGGGGGGGGGGGTGGGGGGGGGGGGGGGTGGGGGGGGGGGGGGGTGGGGGGGGGGGGGGGTGGGGGGGGGGGGGGGTGGGGGGGGGGGGGGGTGGGGGGGGGGGGGGGTGGGGGGGGGGGGGGGTGGGGGGGGGGGGGGGTGGGGGGGGGGGGGGGTGGGGGGGGGGGGGGGTGGGGGGGGGGGGGGGTGGGGGGGGGGGGGGGTGGGGGGGGGGGGGGGTGGGGGGGGGGGGGGGTGGGGGGGGGGGGGGGTGGGGGGGGGGGGGGGTGGGGGGGGGGGGGGGTGGGGGGGGGGGGGGGTGGGGGGGGGGGGGGGTGGGGGGGGGGGGGGGTGGGGGGGGGGGGGGGTGGGGGGGGGGGGGGGTGGGGGGGGGGGGGGGTGGGGGGGGGGGGGGGTGGGGGGGGGGGGGGGTGGGGGGGGGGGGGGGTGGGGGGGGGGGGGGGTGGGGGGGGGGGGGGGTGGGGGGGGGGGGGGGTGGGGGGGGGGGGGGGTGGGGGGGGGGGGGGGTGGGGGGGGGGGGGGGTGGGGGGGGGGGGGGGTGGGGGGGGGGGGGGGTGGGGGGGGGGGGGGGTGGGGGGGGGGGGGGGTGGGGGGGGGGGGGGGTGGGGGGGGGGGGGGGTGGGGGGGGGGGGGGGTGGGGGGGGGGGGGGGTGGGGGGGGGGGGGGGTGGGGGGGGGGGGGGGTGGGGGGGGGGGGGGGTGGGGGGGGGGGGGGGTGGGGGGGGGGGGGGGTGGGGGGGGGGGGGGGTGGGGGGGGGGGGGGGTGGGGGGGGGGGGGGGTGGGGGGGGGGGGGGGTGGGGGGGGGGGGGGGTGGGGGGGGGGGGGGGTGGGGGGGGGGGGGGGTGGGGGGGGGGGGGGGTGGGGGGGGGGGGGGGTGGGGGGGGGGGGGGGTGGGGGGGGGGGGGGGTGGGGGGGGGGGGGGGTGGGGGGGGGGGGGGGTGGGGGGGGGGGGGGGTGGGGGGGGGGGGGGGTGGGGGGGGGGGGGGGTGGGGGGGGGGGGGGGTGGGGGGGGGGGGGGGTGGGGGGGGGGGGGGGTGGGGGGGGGGGGGGGTGGGGGGGGGGGGGGGTGGGGGGGGGGGGGGGTGGGGGGGGGGGGGGGTGGGGGGGGGGGGGGGTGGGGGGGGGGGGGGGTGGGGGGGGGGGGGGGTGGGGGGGGGGGGGGGTGGGGGGGGGGGGGGGTGGGGGGGGGGGGGGGTGGGGGGGGGGGGGGGTGGGGGGGGGGGGGGGTGGGGGGGGGGGGGGGTGGGGGGGGGGGGGGGTGGGGGGGGGGGGGGGTGGGGGGGGGGGGGGGTGGGGGGGGGGGGGGGTGGGGGGGGGGGGGGGTGGGGGGGGGGGGGGGTGGGGGGGGGGGGGGGTGGGGGGGGGGGGGGGTGGGGGGGGGGGGGGGTGGGGGGGGGGGGGGGTGGGGGGGGGGGGGGGTGGGGGGGGGGGGGGGTGGGGGGGGGGGGGGGTGGGGGGGGGGGGGGGTGGGGGGGGGGGGGGGTGGGGGGGGGGGGGGGTGGGGGGGGGGGGGGGTGGGGGGGGGGGGGGGTGGGGGGGGGGGGGGGTGGGGGGGGGGGGGGGTGGGGGGGGGGGGGGGTGGGGGGGGGGGGGGGTGGGGGGGGGGGGGGGTGGGGGGGGGGGGGGGTGGGGGGGGGGGGGGGTGGGGGGGGGGGGGGGTGGGGGGGGGGGGGGGTGGGGGGGGGGGGGGGTGGGGGGGGGGGGGGGTGGGGGGGGGGGGGGGTGGGGGGGGGGGGGGGTGGGGGGGGGGGGGGGTGGGGGGGGGGGGGGGTGGGGGGGGGGGGGGGTGGGGGGGGGGGGGGGTGGGGGGGGGGGGGGGTGGGGGGGGGGGGGGGTGGGGGGGGGGGGGGGTGGGGGGGGGGGGGGGTGGGGGGGGGGGGGGGTGGGGGGGGGGGGGGGTGGGGGGGGGGGGGGGTGGGGGGGGGGGGGGGTGGGGGGGGGGGGGGGTGGGGGGGGGGGGGGGTGGGGGGGGGGGGGGGTGGGGGGGGGGGGGGGTGGGGGGGGGGGGGGGTGGGGGGGGGGGGGGGTGGGGGGGGGGGGGGGTGGGGGGGGGGGGGGGTGGGGGGGGGGGGGGGTGGGGGGGGGGGGGGGTGGGGGGGGGGGGGGGTGGGGGGGGGGGGGGGTGGGGGGGGGGGGGGGTGGGGGGGGGGGGGGGTGGGGGGGGGGGGGGGTGGGGGGGGGGGGGGGTGGGGGGGGGGGGGGGTGGGGGGGGGGGGGGGTGGGGGGGGGGGGGGGTGGGGGGGGGGGGGGGTGGGGGGGGGGGGGGGTGGGGGGGGGGGGGGGTGGGGGGGGGGGGGGGTGGGGGGGGGGGGGGGTGGGGGGGGGGGGGGGTGGGGGGGGGGGGGGGTGGGGGGGGGGGGGGGTGGGGGGGGGGGGGGGTGGGGGGGGGGGGGGGTGGGGGGGGGGGGGGGTGGGGGGGGGGGGGGGTGGGGGGGGGGGGGGGTGGGGGGGGGGGGGGGTGGGGGGGGGGGGGGGTGGGGGGGGGGGGGGGTGGGGGGGGGGGGGGGTGGGGGGGGGGGGGGGTGGGGGGGGGGGGGGGTGGGGGGGGGGGGGGGTGGGGGGGGGGGGGGGTGGGGGGGGGGGGGGGTGGGGGGGGGGGGGGGTGGGGGGGGGGGGGGGTGGGGGGGGGGGGGGGTGGGGGGGGGGGGGGGTGGGGGGGGGGGGGGGTGGGGGGGGGGGGGGGTGGGGGGGGGGGGGGGTGGGGGGGGGGGGGGGTGGGGGGGGGGGGGGGTGGGGGGGGGGGGGGGTGGGGGGGGGGGGGGGTGGGGGGGGGGGGGGGTGGGGGGGGGGGGGGGTGGGGGGGGGGGGGGGTGGGGGGGGGGGGGGGTGGGGGGGGGGGGGGGTGGGGGGGGGGGGGGGTGGGGGGGGGGGGGGGTGGGGGGGGGGGGGGGTGGGGGGGGGGGGGGGTGGGGGGGGGGGGGGGTGGGGGGGGGGGGGGGTGGGGGGGGGGGGGGGTGGGGGGGGGGGGGGGTGGGGGGGGGGGGGGGTGGGGGGGGGGGGGGGTGGGGGGGGGGGGGGGTGGGGGGGGGGGGGGGTGGGGGGGGGGGGGGGTGGGGGGGGGGGGGGGTGGGGGGGGGGGGGGGTGGGGGGGGGGGGGGGTGGGGGGGGGGGGGGGTGGGGGGGGGGGGGGGTGGGGGGGGGGGGGGGTGGGGGGGGGGGGGGGTGGGGGGGGGGGGGGGTGGGGGGGGGGGGGGGTGGGGGGGGGGGGGGGTGGGGGGGGGGGGGGGTGGGGGGGGGGGGGGGTGGGGGGGGGGGGGGGTGGGGGGGGGGGGGGGTGGGGGGGGGGGGGGGTGGGGGGGGGGGGGGGTGGGGGGGGGGGGGGGTGGGGGGGGGGGGGGGTGGGGGGGGGGGGGGGTGGGGGGGGGGGGGGGTGGGGGGGGGGGGGGGTGGGGGGGGGGGGGGGTGGGGGGGGGGGGGGGTGGGGGGGGGGGGGGGTGGGGGGGGGGGGGGGTGGGGGGGGGGGGGGGTGGGGGGGGGGGGGGGTGGGGGGGGGGGGGGGTGGGGGGGGGGGGGGGTGGGGGGGGGGGGGGGTGGGGGGGGGGGGGGGTGGGGGGGGGGGGGGGTGGGGGGGGGGGGGGGTGGGGGGGGGGGGGGGTGGGGGGGGGGGGGGGTGGGGGGGGGGGGGGGTGGGGGGGGGGGGGGGTGGGGGGGGGGGGGGGTGGGGGGGGGGGGGGGTGGGGGGGGGGGGGGGTGGGGGGGGGGGGGGGTGGGGGGGGGGGGGGGTGGGGGGGGGGGGGGGTGGGGGGGGGGGGGGGTGGGGGGGGGGGGGGGTGGGGGGGGGGGGGGGTGGGGGGGGGGGGGGGTGGGGGGGGGGGGGGGTGGGGGGGGGGGGGGGTGGGGGGGGGGGGGGGTGGGGGGGGGGGGGGGTGGGGGGGGGGGGGGGTGGGGGGGGGGGGGGGTGGGGGGGGGGGGGGGTGGGGGGGGGGGGGGGTGGGGGGGGGGGGGGGTGGGGGGGGGGGGGGGTGGGGGGGGGGGGGGGTGGGGGGGGGGGGGGGTGGGGGGGGGGGGGGGTGGGGGGGGGGGGGGGTGGGGGGGGGGGGGGGTGGGGGGGGGGGGGGGTGGGGGGGGGGGGGGGTGGGGGGGGGGGGGGGTGGGGGGGGGGGGGGGTGGGGGGGGGGGGGGGTGGGGGGGGGGGGGGGTGGGGGGGGGGGGGGGTGAGGGGGGGGGGGGGGGGTGGGGGGGGGTGGTGGGGGGGGGGGGGAGGGCGGGGGGGGGGGGGTGGGGGGGGGGGGGGGTGAGGAGGGGGGGGGGGTGGGGGGGGGGGGGGGGGGGGGGGGGGGGGGGGGGGGGGGGGGGGGGGGGGGGGGGGGGGGGGGGGGGGGGGGGGGGGGGAGGGGGGGGGGGGGGGGAAAGGACATTATTGTCTGTCTATTCAGTAACTTTGTAAAAACTTTTCTTAAAATTGTGCACTCTAATATTTTAGTGATGTAAAAGAAGCAGGGAGGTGACTCTGACCTTGAAGAAATAATAAATTTTATGAAAAGCTTTAATGATTTTTGCAGTGATAGCAATCTGATTCATGATTATTTATTTATTTATTTATTTATTTATTTATTTATTTATTTATTTATTTAATTCTTTGATTTATACCTTGCCCATCCCCAAATTGCTCACCAAATAATAAGATATGGTATGGGTATGAAAGGCAGAAGGAATGTTGCTTATCACATTGCATAGTGGAGTAACAACAAATGCTCACCTCTGCTCACTTTCCTTTAACTTTGTTGTTTGTTTTAACAACACTGAGAACTTCAGGGTGAATAACTTGTCTTCAAAGAAAATAAATAAAAATAAAAGCTTATCTGCTTCTCACCCATGTAGGCACAGACCTGGCCTAGAGAGAGATCTTCCCTTATTACAATGATTTCCAGGCAGCAAAGATAGGCTGCTTTGGAAGGTGGACACAATTTATTTATTTTCACATTTCTACCCCGCCCATTCCCCACAGGGTTCAGGGTGGCATACAACCATATAAATATAAAATAAATTTAAAACAAACAATATATAAAAATTGAGTTCAATAAAATACAGTATAATAAAAATAATAAACCAGTAGAAAATGGTGCCAGATGAATCTTGTCCATGGGAGGTCAGTTATGATAGAACTTAGCCCGGCTGGCTTGATGGAAATGCCTGATGGAATAGCTCCATCTCACAGGGCCTGTGGAATTGATTTATGTCCTGCAGGGCCTTGATCTCAATAGGAAGCTTATTCCACCAGGTTGTAAAAGCCCTGGCCCTTGTAGAAGCCAGATGGACATCTTTGGGGTCAGGGATCACCAGAAGATTCCCCTCCAATGAACGGAGGGGCCGAGAGGCCAATTATATGATGTATTTAAGTGTTTAACTGTTCTGTAAACCACCCTGAGCCCTTCGGGGGTAGGGCGGTCTATTAAATTGAATAAACAACAACAACAACAACAACAACAATATGAGGAGATGCGGTCCTGAAGGTATGTGGGTCGCAGACCACTTATGGCCTTCAAAGTCATAACCAAAATCTTGAAGATGACTTGGTACTTGATAGGCAGCCAATGTAGGTGTCGCAGGATACGTGTCATGTGATCCTGACCAGGAACCTGGCCACTGCATGTTGAATGAGTTTCAGCCTCTAGATCAGCTTCAAGGGAGCACCATTTAAGCCTTTCCCCTCCCCAAATACCACCCTCCCCAGATTACATCCCCCCAAAAAATCTCCAAGTATTTCACAAGACCAGTTTCCCCCAGATTCTAAGAGAAATGGAACTCCAGAATAATTCTTGGATGACTACAGAAGATGGATGCTCCAGATGTCTTGTTTCTCCTATGACACACTAAAGAGATTTAATATCTTCACTGCTCTCCCTCTCCTCCTCAAATACTGTCCCTAAACCCCCAGGAATTTCTGAAGATGGGAGTGGGCATCCCATGACAGGCAAAAAAAGCCTCAGCAATGCTGCCTATGCCTCAGTTGCTGGACTAGAGATCTGGCCGTGAATGACATGAGAAGTGGTGTGATACACTGCTATCAGAATGTGTGTCAGGATTTGCCTACCCTTTCTCTAAAATGAAGTAGAAAAATGTTTGAAACATTGTTGGATAAGTTGTGTCATAACAATGAATTATAACTATCTGAGAGGTTAAACACGCTCTCACACTATAACTATATGAGAGGTTTAATACTCTCTCACACACTTATCTTGGTGTTGAATTGTGTTGTTTTAATTATGAATCACCAGTTGCTTTGAATCACACAGGGAAATGTAAGCATAAATATTTTAATAAATAAATAAAGTATGCACCAACTTTTTTGTGCTGCTTTTTAAAAATAATGTATGGCTATCTAGAAGAAGAAGAAGAAGAAGAAGAAGAAGAAGAGTTTGGATTTATATCCCCCCTTACTCTCCTGCAGGAGACTCAAAGGGGCTGACAATCTCCTTGCCCTTCCCCCCTCACAACAAACACCCTGTGAGGTGGGTGGGGCTGAGAGAGCTCCGAGAAGCTGTGACTAGCCCAAGGTCACCCAGCTGGCGTGTGTGGGAGTGCAGAGGCTAATCTGAATTCCCCAGATAAGCCTCCACAGCTCAGGCAGCAGAGCTGGGAATCAAACCCGGTTCCTCCAGATTAGATACACAAGCTCTTAACCTCCTGCGCCACTGCTGCTCACATTACCAAGTGATATCTACTGCTCTTGGTTCCTAAATGAAACACTTATATTCTATAGAAGTGTGGAAAATGATTAAAATACAATTGTACATTTTTACACTCTAAATTAGAGTACAACATGCACTGTAAATTGAATTGAAAGATCCTATATGGTAATTGGTCTTAATTATATTGTGTGCAGTGCAGTATTATAAATGTAATTTAATAACTAATCTTAGAATATGTTACACAGTTATCTCGTTCAGTAAAATGTCAATAAATCCATCTGTCTACCATTACATCAGGCATATGCAAAGTGATTGACCTCTTGCATTGCCCACAGGAGTGGAGTGTTCTAGCTTGGTGCCTCATAATGTTAAGAGCTAAAAACCAACAATACGAACATCCTCCTTGCAAACTGCTTGAAGGCCCTAAGATTACTAATATCAAGGTCATGAGCTTAACAGAAGCAGGATTGGTGAGTGGCAGCCTCAGGAGAATAGTCCACTGAAATTGTAGCTACAAATGAAATCACTTTGCACTCAGCTAAGTAAGGCTGTTAGTCTAATTTTAAGAAAACACAGAATGAAAGATAAATGACACTCCATCCAGCCCTTTAATCACTACAATCTGGTAGTCTTGGAAAGGAACACATTTTTGAACTGGTTGGCTGCTAGTTTAAAAGACAAAAATGAAAATCCTGAGCAAGATTCAAATCATGATTTTTAGGGTTAGATAATGCTTGTCAAATGACTTGGTTATCTGAAATGGCTTTAAGGACATGCATCATTAAAAAAAAGGTTAAACCATCTACATTTTATGATCTACATGCATTTTTAAAGTAAGGGTTATTAGTGGTTTTTTACTATATATAAATTTGATTTATTTTAGTATTTCTTTGCTGCTGGAAAAGGTAAAATAAATAAAGGGGGAAATGAACACCATATTAACTGCCTATATTCAAAGTAAGAAAATAGCTGAGTGGCTTAATGCATCAAGCCAGAATAGCTATTAGACTTATTGAAACTATTATTCATTATTAAATGAAAAGGCAATCTGCCTACCTAAAGGAAGCTAATGTGAGGAGGAATCAAGTCCCAGCCTCTGTAATCATATCCACAGAGCAGAAGCGCATGCTGCAGTTAAATTGCAACCATTCAACAGACCATTCTGGATAGTCCTACTAGTTGCCTGCTTCTGATAGGAAGGTTTCTGTCACTGGGACTGCCATTCAGCTATTGCTCCCCAGATCAATAGATATGATGTCATGTCAATCTGAAACCATGAAATAAGTTCCAAGGAGTTTTGAAGACGAGGGCATACCCTGTGCATTTACGTCCCCTCTGGGGGTTTGGGAAGACATGACATCATGCATTTCACAACGTCATTTCCACCTTCATCCTGCCCCTAAAGCCCCTAGGATGCTGTCCCCTAGTCTGGCAGCATCCTCTCTGGCTTTTGACTAGGAAAAAAAACTATTATCTGATCACATTATTCTTTAAAAAAAGCAACACAACAATGATTGTCCATCTTTGTTGTTAGATTTCTGGTAGGCCAGTCAGGAGAGGGTGCTGTAGAAGCTATGTATTGCCTTTGTGCCCAAACAAACCACTTTCTGTAGCAGACCTGACCCACTCACCTTTCATAAAGCAGTACTAGAATAGCTGGTTTTTGAGTTCTTTTCTTCAAATTGGCAAGAAAATAACCCCTTTTTGCCTTCTCCCCCTCTCTACCCCTACCCCGCAGGGAGGTTGGACCATGACCAGGTGCGAGAACCCCTCCCCCTCCCTCTGCCCAGGGTGTGTGGGCCACAACCAGAAGACGGATCTCCCCCTCCCCACAAGGTGCGTTGGCCATGGTATTGTTTGCATTAACAAGAGAGGGATCTGATAAATAAGTTTTGTTATACCCTAGATCAGTGATGGTGAACCTTTTCGAGATCGAGTGTCCAAACTGCAAAGTGCCAACATGGCAATTAAACCTGAATACTGAGGTTTTAGTATAGAAAAAACAGTTGGCTCTAAAGCGCACGTCACTCGGGAGTAAGCTTGGTGGTAGTCGGAGGCTTTGCTCTGAAGCAACTGTGCAATGCTTCGAATGGGTGAATCATGACCCTAGGATGGTTTACTCAGAAGCAAACCCCACTGCCAGCAACCGAGCTTACTCCCAGGTAAAGGATCACACTTTCGTTCTTCCTATGAAAATCAGTAGGGTTTAACAGCGCTTAACAGGGTTACCTACACTGCTTCCCCAAAATTACACTATTATCACATGACGAACTCTGTGCATGCGTGCCCACAGAGAGGGCTCTGAGTGCCACCTCTGGCACCCGTGCCATAGGTTCGCCACCACTGCCCTAGATAAAGGTAGACAGGTTTAGTCGGGGTTAGGTACTTCAACTTAAGCATCTGTGAATGGGAGAAAACCAAAGCGGACTCTGTGGGCTGACCAGCACATGGAGCCTGGGAAAGAAATTTTCTTGCAGCTGGCCATTGCCACCTCAATTTGCATGCCAACCTGAGTATGGGGAAAGATGTTGGGAAAGATGTCAACAGCATCTCTCAGCACAGTATGGTGTGCAGGTAAGGAGAAGTGAGATAGGAATTCATCATCACTTCAATCTTTAAACTGCTAGCAAAATGTTTAGTTGTCTGTAACAAAATCTACACAAATAAAAGGGGGTGTTAATGTTTTGGACCCAGTACAGCATTCCTGTGGATAGTAAGATTGTGGAGCATTACTTTCTCTGTTCTTCTGCTGCAAAAGATTTATTTATTTACTCAGGAAATTTTATGCTGTTTCCCCAGAGTCTTGCTAGAGCTGACTTACAAGTAAAATGCCATTAAATCAACATACAGTATCAACAAGTCATCAATATAGGTCATTAAAATAGTATCAAGATATCCATCCAAAAGACATCGGAACAGGAGCAAGTCATGAAAATGGTAAAACTCAGTTAAAACCCAGAGTAAAAGAAATGTTTTAGTCTGGTTCCAGGAAGACATTATAGTAGGTACTATGTGAGCCTCAAGGGACAGGATGTGTGGTCACTAAAAATGCCTTATTTCTAGTTACCACCTATCTCATCTCTGAAAATGGAGCCACAGATAGCAGAGCTTGCCAAGTAAATCTTAACTGGTGGACTGGACAGTATGGGAGAGAAGAAACAATCCTTCTGTTACCCTGGCTTTTCTGAATTTCCAAATTCCTATTGCAGCTCAATAGTTATAAAAATTACCACCCTATCTAAGTGTTCAGAATTCTTTCATTTGTTTAACCAAAACCAGGAATCTGTGTTTAAAATGTTCACACTAAAATAGTATTTTGTTTTTAAAAATATTTTATGCTAGGTAGGTGCTGAGGGCTATAAGCCTGTGGACGCTATCAGCTAAGCATTCCACTTTACTTGTTAGTAGTTAAGTAGTCACATGATTTGTAACTGCTCAAAGCATTGGTTAATGAACTGTATATATATGTTAAGTTCCTCTATGTTATTGTCCTTTGCTGAGGATGGGTCTTTTGCCAAAGGCTCTGTCGGTGTACTCAAGGATACTCTAGTTAAATTCAACTACTATAAACTTCAACTTCTTTAGTTAAACTTCTTGGCTCTATTTATTTATGTTTGCGCTCTGTTCATGCTCAGAGAAACCGCTGCTGACTCTGTCAGATGCACCATATTTTATTTTTAATATTTGTTCAGTGTACTAATTCGAGGCACTATTTAAGTAGACAAACACACAGTCCTGTGAATATAAGCACAAGACACTATGCCTACCACTTGATCTGTGGAGTATATATTCTTAACTTTTCTAAATGGTGCCCAAATATAAACACAAGTAATTTGAGCAATTATACACAACAGAATTAGTTTAGTGTAGCTAGTTTACAAGACTGCAGCTTGTGTGTAATGGGTGCATAGGGAGGGAAATGTTCACATCCAGTAAAAATGTAGTATGTGTATTATTCCATTTGGTCCCCTTTGGATACCAATTTTGTTCTGGTAGCTGTGAGTGAAACAGCTGGTTTGCAGTCTTTGTCACAGTTCCCTGGATACAAGCAAATGAATTTTAAAATTATGAAACTAATGTATGTGGAATTTAAGCACATGGTTCAAGTTAACAATCAACATGTCATTACATTTGGAGCATTTGATCATATCTGGGATTTAATATACTTATTTTAGACAACTGCAACTTTTAACTTTTATGAAATACAAAGGCTCTCCTGCAAATGTTAGAATATAAGCCACAGGTGAATTATGTAGGGTTGCCAACACTTGGGAAAAATGTCTTGTTTCTTCAGAGGCTTAACTAGGATGCTATTTACCAAGTGATATTGTTTACTTTCAAGCCATGAAAAGCTCCAGCGGTTTGTTTCCACACATTAAACTTCTATTAAAAGATCCAGGACATTTTTCTCCTGGCCTGTTGACAGTTATGTGCTGTTGCTGGTATTGTCTCCTTAAAAAACAGGTAATAGCAGTTAGTATAAAATTAAAAAACCACAGTAACTGGGCAGTAAAAAGCACAGAATAAAGAAGATCATCACCTATATATTTATGAAGCGTGGTCAGATCTAAAGATACTTAAATCTATGGATTGGGTCTACACTGAGAGAATATAGATTTTTCTCCAAACTTGGGTAGCTCACCAGATTTTCAGAAAAAATCTTAAGCTTTAAAAATATATTGTGGTTTTAAAAATACCTTGGGGGCAAAAATACTTCGAGGAAGTGTTTGTGCCTGTTTGTGTCGGCACAGAAAAGCAGGAAATGTCTTGAAGATGACTTCTGGATAAAGAGTTTACATTTTAGAGACTTTAAAGTAAAACAACTGGAGAAAAATAAGGACATCTTGGGGAAAAAGCTGTGCGGACTTCCTCCCAAGAACCTTTCCCCCATCTTCAAGACATCTTATTTGTGCTGTGCAGAAAGGGCTATTGACTTTTCTGCAAACCTAGGGGTTGTTCAGGTTTGGAGAAAGATCTGCCTTGCCCATTCACAGCTTTAGACACCAAATTCAAGTATCAAGTATCAAGCTGGGAGAACACCCCAACCTTCACCTTTCAGCAGGGTAAGTACTTTCCATCAGGATAGAGAACTACCGGGGAAAGAAACTCCCCTGCAAAGAGAGATATCATAGTGCAGTAAATTGGGAGACTAGCCTCTTCCTCGAAGACTGTACCCCTGCCAATATTCAAAATTATGAAAAGAAGAGAATAAAATATGCTAATAAATAGAATTGCCTACAAGTGGCTGTCTCGAAGGTAACACAAGATACTCACTTTTTTGGAAAAGGAATTACCACGGCATGATCGGGTTAGAAGGAA
The DNA here is from genome assembly GCF_021028975.2 of Sphaerodactylus townsendi. Taxonomy (NCBI): domain Eukaryota; kingdom Metazoa; phylum Chordata; class Lepidosauria; order Squamata; family Sphaerodactylidae; genus Sphaerodactylus; species Sphaerodactylus townsendi. The sequence continues at coordinate 120,257,045 of NC_059425.1, read as the reverse complement.
TTGTATACAAGAGTGCTGTGAGGGTTTTGGAAAGTAATTAAACCAGGCGCCTTTGTCTACAGTTACATATTAGTGACAATGGCTGACCTTGTGTAGAACTTCTTTTCTAATGTTATGTTATTGTTAATACTTTGCTTAATTATTTTGTAGTACTTTTAATAGCTCTTGGTGCTCAACCACTTTAAAACACATGGAGAGAAGTGGCTGGAGCAACCGTGATTAGTGAAGTTAAATACAGGAAGGGCTTATGAGGAAAGATCTGCTCTAGCAGGGACTATTTGGAGCAATCAAAGATACAATTCAAGTAAGTTCACATTTTAGTGCTACTACAAAAGGATGATTAACAAAGAGGTAATTGTTGCATAATAATTTGGTAACATTGTTAAAGACTTAAGATTGTTTAAAATGGAATTAGTAATGTTTATGGTTTTTTATTGATAATTAACAACAAAGGGGAGAGTTATACTTAATAGGTATTAACATTGTTCCATGTATTAACTTGCAGCTTATATTTAGAGACAATTGGAGAAACATAATGGCTAATACCAACATCAACAAAACAAAACAAATAAGACAGCAACTGATGATAATACTCCCATTAGAAAAAAATCAGACTCCTCCATTAAGATGGAACATATGTTGGAGGCCATTGTCTCTTTGCAGACAGAACTCACTAGCCTCACAAAAGTGAAATCTGAAATAAGTGAATTTAAAGCTAATGTAGATGAAATGAAACTGGAAATGTCTGAACTTAAAAAACTGGAAGAAGCTATTCTAACAGACAGGACATAACTAGGGTTGGTTCATACTCAAAAAATTCGGTAAAATTCGGATTCGGGTGTTTTGGGGCATGAAATGATTTATATGCCTGAATTTGAATCCAAGCCAATTTGGATATGCCCGAAAATTCGGGTAAATCTGAAAAATTCGGGTCCATTTTAATTTTTTGGTGTTTTTACACATTTTGGCCTACGGGGACGCACTTTTAAAGCTAGCAGCAACAAACTTTCAGGATATCATCTGGAGACTGTCTTGATTATTCTCCCCAAGTTTTATGAAGTTTGGTTTAGGGGGGCAAAGTTATTGACCCCCCAAAGGGGTGCCCCATCCCCCATTGATTCCAATGGGAGCTAACAGGAGATGGGGGCTACACTTTCGAGGGTCCATAATTTTGGACTCCCTGAATCAAACTTCAACAGTTTAGGGGTGGGAACTATGTTAAGTTCCTGACCAAACCGGGTTACATCCCCCCCTGGATATTTGGTCAGTGAGGAAGGGGCCTTAGTGGCTCATGCTGAGCTCTGGCAGAAGAACAATTAGTTGTGGAACAATATCACAGGCAGAGAGGTTTCCAGAGATATTGAACAATGGCTACTGGGGAAAGGGGCTTCTTATGTCACAGGCTGGCCACAAAGGATGCATGAGGCAAAGTGTAGGGAATACTCACAGCTTTACTGATACAAAATAATCAAAGAAGCTCACCACTCCGTTGATGCAGCAAAGGTCACACAAGCTCAGTTCCCAAAACCAGTTCAGCAAAGTCCACAAAGTCAGGTTTACCACAAGGTTCAGAGCAGGGTAGCCAGCAATGTGAGCTTTGTTGTCTGCAAAAGCATGAAACAGCAACCAACCCTCTTTATCCATGTGGGACTAATTGCCAAGCCTCAGGGAGCCAAGTCTGTGAGCACTCACATCTTGCTTAGGGAGCCGAGTCTGTGAGCACACACATTGCTCACAGCCAGTCTAGCTGATCGCCGGCACTCTGTCAGGTCCTGCTGCAGCCATTGCCTTCGCTGCTCTAGCGGGGTAGGGGAACTGGGAGGACTGCAAGCTGTGGGGCCTGAAGGTGAGATCTCAGCCTGTTCTGGGGGTGCTGGCTGAGCTGGCCATAGGTCTATAAGGCCATCAGAGGCCAGTGTGGCTGCGGCTGGGTCCTCATCCTCCAATGAGGTACTGCGACTAGGTGTTGCTGAGTCAAAAGATTGGCATGACAGGCTATCATCCTCACTGTCAGACTCAGTGGGGGAACAGACCCTGACATCTTATAGGGAAAAAGGGATCCTCAGGGTTATGCAGAGTGGCCCTTAATCTCCCAGTACATCCTGCCTTTCTTTGGAAAGACATCAACCTTAATGGTTGGGTTGTTACTCTGATGGGTTGAGGCATTAGTTTGATGGTCCACATTTGGGAGTGCCTGACAGGGGAAAAGTAGCTAATGAAATTACAGCTGTAGAAAAAATGTCAATATAAATAAGGCAGTCTTTAGAGAGATTAGTCAGAGGAAGAAGCATAGGGTTAACACAACACCTGGCAGGAACACTTGGGGCAAACACATTAACAAGTCCTTTGTCTTTGCAGTGTGTATGGTCCAGGGCTTGAGAGGGGGTTGCTTTCCAGGGCAGGGTCATTGTGCTCTCTTAATCCTCTTAGGAAGTATGTGAGGTAGGTGCTTGTGGGTGAGGGCAATTCCAGAAAAGTTTTTACTTACTATTTTGTCCTTGTCAGTACACTGAGGCAATGCTGGTGATGGTCTCCCCATTTTAGCACTGTACTGCTACGCACCCCAGGGTTGACAGAATGGGTAGAGGCATCACTGTCTTAAAACCATGCAGGAGAGAAAGGGGGGGATATAAATCCAAACTCTTCTTCTTCTTCTTCTTCTTCTGGTAACAATGGCTCCCATAAGGCCTGTACCACATTTTTTCTGGTATAATCCTGATTGGACAGTGTGCTGTTTGACTATCCTGTAATTGTCTGTTTGCTATAGCAGAGCTCAGCACAGGGATTGGCATGTGCTCTGTCTATACTGCTTACAGTATTCACACAATTAAAATATTCCTCTCAAATGGGTACTTTCTTGCTTTACCTGGTAGAAACATCAATTTCATAATTTTTACTGCAAGGGTGGAGACACTGCATGTCTTCTTCAAACTTGTGCACATTTTTATCATAGCAAAGTAATTTTCATGATACCCAGTGGCTCTCTTGACTTCAACTTTATCCCTTGTTTACTTTTCCAAAATGAAATAGTTTCTGTTACTCATGGGAGTGGTTCTGCACATTTGGAAAACAGTGCTTTTGTTTTAAGATCCAAATTCTTCTCATCCCATGTCATATTACTATACCTTCAGGAACCATAAATCATCATGTCAATGAATATTTTTTGTATAATGCAGCACTAAAAATCACAACAATAGCCTTAAGGATTCAAGGACATATGCTCATTTTTTAAAAGTATCCTTTTTCTTAATCCCAGGAAGGATACCAAGGTTTTTAAATCCAAAATAAAAATACAGGTATATTAACTATTTCTAGCAGATGAAAATGTGGGGAATCTTGTGGGTAAGATAAGTTACAAATCTTACATTATGTTAGACAGTACAAAATTATCTATACACCCTTTATGTCCCATTGAATTTAAGAGCAGAGAAATACATAACAGTATGCTTATTTGGCTCATTGAATGTAATGGAACCTAGGCGCACATGAATACATCTGCAGGAGGAAAGGTGGTCTGGTATAGCCTAATTTCATCAGATTTTTAAACTTGGCATGGTTTGTACTTGAATGCCATGCCCCTGGTATGTTCAATAACGAGATTTCATGATTAAATGACTAGTTTTATTGCAAACAGCATTAGGATTAGGCATTCAGACTTTCATTAACAGAACAAAACAGCTCCCATTATACCCATTCCACTCAATTCCCCCCTTCTACATTAGCCTTTTGGTGCCAGTTCCAAAGGTGGGGCACACCCCTCCGCTCTCATGAGACGGCAAATACACAGCCTTCAATGAAGCAAAACAACTCATACTCCCCAACGCTTTAAAGGGTAGCAGCTAGCAGGTGTCTAATAAGCTAGTTAGGCCTTGCCTAAAAGTGAAATTAAGAAGCAAGAGAAAGCAGTCCCAGACAGAGAATCCCACATACTGGATGGGAGACATGATAGCATTGGGCCATAATAGGGCCAGATCATGACACTGAATGAGAAACCAGCAAGAAAGACTCTGTACAGAAAGGCAGTGACAAACAATTTGTCTGCTCACTTGACTTGAAAGCCCCTTGTGGGGATCATTATAAGTCAGTTGCAACTTGACAATACCTAAATATGTAAATATTTATGTATTATACCAAGAGCTAGAATTTGGGTACACATCCAGAGGCAGTGCAAGAACAGAAAACCTCTGAACTTGCTTTTGCAACTTTTGATTGTTATGTCATGGCAATAGATAAAACAAGCAATGTGGTGTACTTGGATAGCAAGTATGATGGGAACTGTGGATTACAGAAGCAAGATACTGTATACCTTTCTAATACTGTTTTCTAAGCATGATCTTTAGGGCAACTGGACAAATTCTGTCCATTTTCATATGTACTAGAATGGACACAGAAAAGAAAGGCAGAATTTGACAGATCACTTGGAAGCTTTGTTGATGAATGAATGGGCTTGAGTGGGTTACAACCAGAATAGTTTCAGACTCATATTTTGTGTCCTCCCAAAACAACGTATTATTTTCAAGAACGCAGTTAAATTTTTGAGTCAAATAGGCCTGTAAAAAAAGTTAAAAGTTATTGGAACAAGATACAATGTTTATGTGTTATTTTATATGGCATTTATTTGTATAACACACATAATTCAATATATGCTAATCTACTGCAGAGGAAGGCAATGGCAAACCATCTCTGTTAGTCTCTTGACTTGAAAACTTGACAGCACTTTACACACACACAATCAACTGATGCACAACCAATGTATACATACTGAAGGGCAAAAAATGATCCAATGAAACCCATCACATAGTGGGGCAACAATTTGGGTCTCTGGGAAAACAGAGGAAAAGTAGGATATAACCATTCAAACAAGCAACATTAACAAGAGAGAAGTGAAATCAACACAGAGTTGTCAAGTCAACAACAAAAGTAGGAAATCATCCCAGCCTAAATCATCCTATCTGAAAGGGCTCTTTTGGTGCTGGCCATTGTTGGAATATAATGCATCTTATGGTTCTATCTCCATGCCATTCTCTAGGAAGGTATCAAAAGTATCCAATAGCTCCTAAAACATAGTATTTTTGTTTTATGTAAGTTAAGTTCTTAGCCATTTGATCTGTATGTATGGCATTTAATTGATCCTTAAATATTTTAATTTTTTCCTTATATGCTTCCCTACTTTTTCCTTCAGTAAATCCTTTTCCAACTGTTTTATTTCTTGTTCTATTTCCTGCTCTCTATCTTTTTAACTTTTGTTAATCTCCTCACTTAATATACAACCTCTCATCACAGCTTTATGGGCATCCCATAAAACTCCTTCATCAGCTATGGATCCTTTATCTGCCAAAATTCCTTTAGTCTTACACTAATTTCCTCCCTACATTTTGGATTTAGGAGCACCTATTCCTTTATTTTCCAATTCGTACAATTACTTACTGATCCCATTTCCCAGTAAATGGCATTATGATCCAATCTTTGTATTAATGCAAAACAATTTTGATGACCATATCATATCGATTCTGGAGTACGAATGGTGGCTAGCAGAGTTATAAGTGAATTCTTTAGCATTTCCCTCCCATTCTCTCCAAATATCTTTTAATCCCAAGTTTACCATCAAGTCAAAAAAGGATTTAGGTAATTTATTTTGGTTTCCTAATTTCTTATTCTTCTTTACTTTTTAATGCAAATTTAGTTCATCCTTCTTTGGATCAAACACCCCGTTAAAGTTTCCCATTATTATCCAATTTTCTTCTGGAAAGTCTTTCAATTGGTTTGCCAACCTTTGGTAAAATTGGGATTTGTTTTCATTGGGTGCATAAACTCCTATTACTCCTATTGTCTTAGTGTTGCTTAAAGTAATTTCTACCCCATATATCTTCCTTCTACATCTACCAAAATTTATTTCGGTTTCAAGAAATCCTTTACATATAAGGCAACCCCTCTTTTTTCCCTTTTATATCCCCCATAAAACAGCATACCTAATCTATGATTCTTTATATATTTCTCCTCTCCCCTTTTTATATGTGTTTTCTGTAAACAAGTTACCCAATTATTATCTCTATTTAATCGAAAAAGACTTTTTTCCTTTTTCCTGAATTGTTCAAGACATTTACATTAATACTCAGTATTTTACATGCCGTTCTCATTACCTTTGGCACCCAAATTTATTTTTCAGTGCTGAGTAGGTTGGATTTGTTTTTCTTGAGAAACTCTTGAGCCTTCTGCATATTACTAATGTTATATCTCTTTTCGTTGTACTTGAAGGAAATGCCTTCTGGGACCATCCACAGAAGTTGATGTTGTTCCTTCTTAGTTTGTTGACCAGCTCTGTGTAGTCCCTTCTTTTCCTTAGGGTTGCTATTGGGATTTATTTCATGATGATCATGTCTTTTCCATCAATTCGTAGTTTTTTAGCTGATGGTTGTTCTAGAATCTCATCACGTAGGCTCTTTCTAGCACAATTAATGATGATATCCCATGGCAGGTGTTTGTCTTTAGCAATCCTTGAATTAACTCTGTAAAGTTAGCCTAATTATTTGGCTGCTTCTTCCTTATCCAGCTCCCAGACCAGTCCTAGTAGGGGCATTAATTTCTTTAACAAGTTCTCATTGTCCCTTCCAGCCAGGCCTCTTATTCTCAAAGTTGTTTCTTTTTTATTTTGCTCTAGCACTGCCATTGCATCTGCTTGGAGTTCAACCTGGTTCTTTAAGTTGTCCACCTTATCCTCCACAGCATCAATGTGCTCTGCATTCTCATTTAGAATTTGTGATTGCTGGAGACATTCATCAATTTTTTTAAAATTGTCCCAGTTCATTTTTTATTTCTTGCAGGTGTTCTTTTGTTTCTTTTTGAAAGTTCAATGTTAGCATTATTAACTGTTCAAGTTTCATACTGGAGTCTGCTTGTTTTTCCAGTATACCCACTGCTGAAATGGCCATTCCTTTTAATTGTTTATTTTCATTAATGAGTGCTGCTTTTCTAGTCATGGTCATCTTGCCTTGGAATTAATTTGTTTAGTTATTTACCTTTTTTCTCTCTCGTACCATTTCTGCGCACTCAGCAAACTCCAGCTTTTAGATATGGGGTTTCTTAGTCCTTCACCATTCTCTATCATCTATATGAACCCTCCGGAAGTGACTTCTGAAGCCTGCGAGAGGTCACACAATTATCCAGCAGCCCTTTGTTTTCAAAAACAACAAGATTCTGACAAGTTACCACTGCTAGTTTTTTCAAATGTTTCAGATTTTCACTTTATTTTATTTTTTTCTTTTCAAACAGCTTCCTGTCTTTGCCGGCAGCTTGGTTAGACCTCTGCAAACTCCAGGACATCAGGATGTCTCAAGACAATCTTTCACCTCCTTTTGCCCCTCTTTCTGTCCCTGTTCACCGCTCGTGACCACACCACACCAGCTTGGATCAGTTCACTCGTTCGTTTGATAAGTGACTCCATTAGTAAAGTTCCTTTTTCAGTTTTGGAGGACCATCTATTGTTAAACCTATTTCACTTCATACTTTGAAAGGTGGAATGGAGTGGCCTCACCTTCCTTGCTTCCACCTTCTAGTCTGTGCCTGATGGTGGGGGTAGGTCTGCAATCCCCAGGGTGCTGGTATTAGCACCACTGGCAAAAACTATCCTACCCTTTCTTCCAAGTTCTCCTCTACCTGAAGGGAGAGTGAAGTTCCATCCCCACTCAGGGATGAAGGGAATTAGACTAGATGTCCTTGGGATCATTTTCAGGAATGTGCAGTGATAGCCATCTCCAAACCGAAAGTGAGGCAGATTTTGTTTAAGGGGTCATTTGCCATTGCCTTCTCCAGTCATCTACACCTTACCTCCAGCAAGCTGGGTACTCATTTTACTGACCTCATGAGGAAGGCTGAGTCAAGCTCCTTGTGGAAGGATAACCAGTGGTATAAAGTTGGAGCTGGTCAGACCCAGCACTCAGTTTGACATTGGGTTCAGTCTGGATGGGTTGAGCTTTAAGCTGCATGCTCAAATGGCATCTATGTCAAGTACTATCCCTGCCCCATGGCAAGCCATCCCTGGGTGCCATTTTCTACAAATATATCCCTGGTAAGGATCAAGCATTACCAATTTGCTCTTATTGTGTTTGTTGTCAACCTTAGCTGTTTGCTCAAAGTGCTGCCTTTTACAGCAATTTGCCTTTTAATCATAATTGCCATCAAGAATGGTTGTAATCTTAAATTCATTCAATCTGAGATATAACTGCATGTCACATGTCCTATGAGTGGAGAAAGGAATTCTCTGTCTGAAGTAGGTATGTTGTGAGTAGTTGTGGAATAAAATTAGATTCAGCATAATCGTTTTGGACACAGAGTGGGGGGAAGTGGGAGAAGTTATTTAAGTTCAATTGAAGGGTTTTTTTTATACTATATCACTTCTTTTGCTGTATAATATTAAGCTGTATTTTAGAGGCCTGGCTAAGGAGTTTGTTCCTGGTTGACAGGGTCATGGGATCCTAATTAAACATTACTTCTCTCATGACCTCACTTCATCCTCAATTCTGCCTAAACCTGTCCCTTACATGAGCAGAGGTGCATGTGGGGAATTTCACTAGCACAGCTTCCCATTGGTATATCACCTTAAATAAACATCTGTACAGTGCTCAAAGTACTTAGATGGGAGGCTATCATCCTGTTGGCACTATAGATTGAATACTGAATTACATTGTGAGTAACTCAGCTGCTTTTGAAGAGGTGCCTAATTTGTTTTGGAAGAAATTTCTTTATAAGCAATATAAACAGGAAGAGCATTGACTGGGTATTTGCAGAATATATTTAATTCTTGTTCATATTTAGAGTGTAATATGGAACACATTTAATTTTCTCAAAGCAAAAACATTCAGGAATGGTATCTTAAATGCAATCAGTCAAATTCTTTATTGCAGTCAAAGACCAGCACATAATAATACAAACTGAGAAGTGCACTTATATACAGTCAGTGACTGTATACTAAAAGGTCAACTCGCGAAAAAGCAAGTAGTAGGTAAAATACATTTGATTATGGCAAAAGATTAAAAAGTTAATATAACTACACTTGTAAAGTGACTGTGCAGTCTTGCTAAAACCTATAGTGACATTACTAAAAAACTCCGGCCTCCGACCATATCTTCTAAGGATCGCAATTCATTCAGTCTTTCCCTCCCTAAACTATTGGTCGACGAGATACTCTTATTGTATTTGCAAATTAAAGAACAAAAACGGGCCGTTGCCCGTGTGATTTTCTGGTCCCTACCTGTCAGTATGTAGGCCAATGCATCTTTGTAGTTTAGGCCTATTAGATCTGTCATGGCTGGGCTGAGGATTTCCTTTCGGGGCTTTTCAAAAGTGGGACATCTAAATAACATGTGTTCTAATGTATCTATTTCGCCTAGAGGGCAGGGGCAGAGCCTCTTTTCATAAGGAATTTTCTTGTATTTCCCGTCTAACAGCGAGGAGGGAAAAGAATTACATCTGGCCAATGAGAAAGCTCTTCTTGTGTTACTGTTTTCAAGGAAAAACAGATATGGTGCTGTAGGCCGTTTCCTCACAGCCTCCATTCGCCCCCCCCCGCCAAGCATGCGAACGGGCCAAGCAGAGGCCGACAGACGGCAGGCGGCTCCGCACGGAGCCGCCTCTTCTCAAGCCCCACTCCGCGATGTCCTCGTGCATTAGCCTGCTTGCACAGGCGTCGAAGCCCAGCCCACGCTGCCCTCCGACCCCTGGAGGTCGGAGGACTTGGGGGGGGGGGGGGTTGGGGGGGGGGCGGGGCCCGGGGGGGGGGGGGGTCTGGGGGGGGGCGGGGCCCGGGGGTGGGGGGGGTTGGGGGGGGGGGGGGGACCGGGAGGGGGGGGGGGGGGGGGGGGGGGGGGGGGGGGGGGGGGGGGGTGGGGGGGGGGGGGGGTGGGGGGGGGGGGGGGTGGGGGGGGGGGGGGGTGGGGGGGGGGGGGGGTGGGGGGGGGGGGGGGTGGGGGGGGGGGGGGGTGGGGGGGGGGGGGGGTGGGGGGGGGGGGGGGTGGGGGGGGGGGGGGGTGGGGGGGGGGGGGGGTGGGGGGGGGGGGGGGTGGGGGGGGGGGGGGGTGGGGGGGGGGGGGGGTGGGGGGGGGGGGGGGTGGGGGGGGGGGGGGGTGGGGGGGGGGGGGGGTGGGGGGGGGGGGGGGTGGGGGGGGGGGGGGGTGGGGGGGGGGGGGGGTGGGGGGGGGGGGGGGTGGGGGGGGGGGGGGGTGGGGGGGGGGGGGGGTGGGGGGGGGGGGGGGTGGGGGGGGGGGGGGGTGGGGGGGGGGGGGGGTGGGGGGGGGGGGGGGTGGGGGGGGGGGGGGGTGGGGGGGGGGGGGGGTGGGGGGGGGGGGGGGTGGGGGGGGGGGGGGGTGGGGGGGGGGGGGGGTGGGGGGGGGGGGGGGTGGGGGGGGGGGGGGGTGGGGGGGGGGGGGGGTGGGGGGGGGGGGGGGTGGGGGGGGGGGGGGGTGGGGGGGGGGGGGGGTGGGGGGGGGGGGGGGTGGGGGGGGGGGGGGGTGGGGGGGGGGGGGGGTGGGGGGGGGGGGGGGTGGGGGGGGGGGGGGGTGGGGGGGGGGGGGGGTGGGGGGGGGGGGGGGTGGGGGGGGGGGGGGGTGGGGGGGGGGGGGGGTGGGGGGGGGGGGGGGTGGGGGGGGGGGGGGGTGGGGGGGGGGGGGGGTGGGGGGGGGGGGGGGTGGGGGGGGGGGGGGGTGGGGGGGGGGGGGGGTGGGGGGGGGGGGGGGTGGGGGGGGGGGGGGGTGGGGGGGGGGGGGGGTGGGGGGGGGGGGGGGTGGGGGGGGGGGGGGGTGGGGGGGGGGGGGGGTGGGGGGGGGGGGGGGTGGGGGGGGGGGGGGGTGGGGGGGGGGGGGGGTGGGGGGGGGGGGGGGTGGGGGGGGGGGGGGGTGGGGGGGGGGGGGGGTGGGGGGGGGGGGGGGTGGGGGGGGGGGGGGGTGGGGGGGGGGGGGGGTGGGGGGGGGGGGGGGTGGGGGGGGGGGGGGGTGGGGGGGGGGGGGGGTGGGGGGGGGGGGGGGTGGGGGGGGGGGGGGGTGGGGGGGGGGGGGGGTGGGGGGGGGGGGGGGTGGGGGGGGGGGGGGGTGGGGGGGGGGGGGGGTGGGGGGGGGGGGGGGTGGGGGGGGGGGGGGGTGGGGGGGGGGGGGGGTGGGGGGGGGGGGGGGTGGGGGGGGGGGGGGGTGGGGGGGGGGGGGGGTGGGGGGGGGGGGGGGTGGGGGGGGGGGGGGGTGGGGGGGGGGGGGGGTGGGGGGGGGGGGGGGTGGGGGGGGGGGGGGGTGGGGGGGGGGGGGGGTGGGGGGGGGGGGGGGTGGGGGGGGGGGGGGGTGGGGGGGGGGGGGGGTGGGGGGGGGGGGGGGTGGGGGGGGGGGGGGGTGGGGGGGGGGGGGGGTGGGGGGGGGGGGGGGTGGGGGGGGGGGGGGGTGGGGGGGGGGGGGGGTGGGGGGGGGGGGGGGTGGGGGGGGGGGGGGGTGGGGGGGGGGGGGGGTGGGGGGGGGGGGGGGTGGGGGGGGGGGGGGGTGGGGGGGGGGGGGGGTGGGGGGGGGGGGGGGTGGGGGGGGGGGGGGGTGGGGGGGGGGGGGGGTGGGGGGGGGGGGGGGTGGGGGGGGGGGGGGGTGGGGGGGGGGGGGGGTGGGGGGGGGGGGGGGTGGGGGGGGGGGGGGGTGGGGGGGGGGGGGGGTGGGGGGGGGGGGGGGTGGGGGGGGGGGGGGGTGGGGGGGGGGGGGGGTGGGGGGGGGGGGGGGTGGGGGGGGGGGGGGGTGGGGGGGGGGGGGGGTGGGGGGGGGGGGGGGTGGGGGGGGGGGGGGGTGGGGGGGGGGGGGGGTGGGGGGGGGGGGGGGTGGGGGGGGGGGGGGGTGGGGGGGGGGGGGGGTGGGGGGGGGGGGGGGTGGGGGGGGGGGGGGGTGGGGGGGGGGGGGGGTGGGGGGGGGGGGGGGTGGGGGGGGGGGGGGGTGGGGGGGGGGGGGGGTGGGGGGGGGGGGGGGTGGGGGGGGGGGGGGGTGGGGGGGGGGGGGGGTGGGGGGGGGGGGGGGTGGGGGGGGGGGGGGGTGGGGGGGGGGGGGGGTGGGGGGGGGGGGGGGTGGGGGGGGGGGGGGGTGGGGGGGGGGGGGGGTGGGGGGGGGGGGGGGTGGGGGGGGGGGGGGGTGGGGGGGGGGGGGGGTGGGGGGGGGGGGGGGTGGGGGGGGGGGGGGGTGGGGGGGGGGGGGGGTGGGGGGGGGGGGGGGTGGGGGGGGGGGGGGGTGGGGGGGGGGGGGGGTGGGGGGGGGGGGGGGTGGGGGGGGGGGGGGGTGGGGGGGGGGGGGGGTGGGGGGGGGGGGGGGTGGGGGGGGGGGGGGGTGGGGGGGGGGGGGGGTGGGGGGGGGGGGGGGTGGGGGGGGGGGGGGGTGGGGGGGGGGGGGGGTGGGGGGGGGGGGGGGTGGGGGGGGGGGGGGGTGGGGGGGGGGGGGGGTGGGGGGGGGGGGGGGTGGGGGGGGGGGGGGGTGGGGGGGGGGGGGGGTGGGGGGGGGGGGGGGTGGGGGGGGGGGGGGGTGGGGGGGGGGGGGGGTGGGGGGGGGGGGGGGTGGGGGGGGGGGGGGGTGGGGGGGGGGGGGGGTGGGGGGGGGGGGGGGTGGGGGGGGGGGGGGGTGGGGGGGGGGGGGGGTGGGGGGGGGGGGGGGTGGGGGGGGGGGGGGGTGGGGGGGGGGGGGGGTGGGGGGGGGGGGGGGTGGGGGGGGGGGGGGGTGGGGGGGGGGGGGGGTGGGGGGGGGGGGGGGTGGGGGGGGGGGGGGGTGGGGGGGGGGGGGGGTGGGGGGGGGGGGGGGTGGGGGGGGGGGGGGGTGGGGGGGGGGGGGGGTGGGGGGGGGGGGGGGTGGGGGGGGGGGGGGGTGGGGGGGGGGGGGGGTGGGGGGGGGGGGGGGTGGGGGGGGGGGGGGGTGGGGGGGGGGGGGGGTGGGGGGGGGGGGGGGTGGGGGGGGGGGGGGGTGGGGGGGGGGGGGGGTGGGGGGGGGGGGGGGTGGGGGGGGGGGGGGGTGGGGGGGGGGGGGGGTGGGGGGGGGGGGGGGTGGGGGGGGGGGGGGGTGGGGGGGGGGGGGGGTGGGGGGGGGGGGGGGTGGGGGGGGGGGGGGGTGGGGGGGGGGGGGGGTGGGGGGGGGGGGGGGTGGGGGGGGGGGGGGGTGGGGGGGGGGGGGGGTGGGGGGGGGGGGGGGTGGGGGGGGGGGGGGGTGGGGGGGGGGGGGGGTGGGGGGGGGGGGGGGTGGGGGGGGGGGGGGGTGGGGGGGGGGGGGGGTGGGGGGGGGGGGGGGTGGGGGGGGGGGGGGGTGGGGGGGGGGGGGGGTGGGGGGGGGGGGGGGTGGGGGGGGGGGGGGGTGGGGGGGGGGGGGGGTGGGGGGGGGGGGGGGTGGGGGGGGGGGGGGGTGGGGGGGGGGGGGGGTGGGGGGGGGGGGGGGTGGGGGGGGGGGGGGGTGGGGGGGGGGGGGGGTGGGGGGGGGGGGGGGTGGGGGGGGGGGGGGGTGGGGGGGGGGGGGGGTGGGGGGGGGGGGGGGTGGGGGGGGGGGGGGGTGGGGGGGGGGGGGGGTGGGGGGGGGGGGGGGTGGGGGGGGGGGGGGGTGGGGGGGGGGGGGGGTGGGGGGGGGGGGGGGTGGGGGGGGGGGGGGGTGGGGGGGGGGGGGGGTGGGGGGGGGGGGGGGTGGGGGGGGGGGGGGGTGGGGGGGGGGGGGGGTGGGGGGGGGGGGGGGTGGGGGGGGGGGGGGGTGGGGGGGGGGGGGGGTGGGGGGGGGGGGGGGTGGGGGGGGGGGGGGGTGGGGGGGGGGGGGGGTGGGGGGGGGGGGGGGTGGGGGGGGGGGGGGGTGGGGGGGGGGGGGGGTGGGGGGGGGGGGGGGTGGGGGGGGGGGGGGGTGGGGGGGGGGGGGGGTGGGGGGGGGGGGGGGTGGGGGGGGGGGGGGGTGGGGGGGGGGGGGGGTGGGGGGGGGGGGGGGTGGGGGGGGGGGGGGGTGGGGGGGGGGGGGGGTGGGGGGGGGGGGGGGTGGGGGGGGGGGGGGGTGGGGGGGGGGGGGGGTGGGGGGGGGGGGGGGTGGGGGGGGGGGGGGGTGGGGGGGGGGGGGGGTGGGGGGGGGGGGGGGTGGGGGGGGGGGGGGGTGGGGGGGGGGGGGGGTGGGGGGGGGGGGGGGTGGGGGGGGGGGGGGGTGGGGGGGGGGGGGGGTGGGGGGGGGGGGGGGTGGGGGGGGGGGGGGGTGGGGGGGGGGGGGGGTGGGGGGGGGGGGGGGTGGGGGGGGGGGGGGGTGGGGGGGGGGGGGGGTGGGGGGGGGGGGGGGTGGGGGGGGGGGGGGGTGGGGGGGGGGGGGGGTGGGGGGGGGGGGGGGTGGGGGGGGGGGGGGGTGGGGGGGGGGGGGGGTGGGGGGGGGGGGGGGTGGGGGGGGGGGGGGGTGGGGGGGGGGGGGGGTGGGGGGGGGGGGGGGTGGGGGGGGGGGGGGGTGGGGGGGGGGGGGGGTGGGGGGGGGGGGGGGTGGGGGGGGGGGGGGGTGGGGGGGGGGGGGGGTGGGGGGGGGGGGGGGTGGGGGGGGGGGGGGGTGGGGGGGGGGGGGGGTGGGGGGGGGGGGGGGTGGGGGGGGGGGGGGGTGGGGGGGGGGGGGGGTGGGGGGGGGGGGGGGTGGGGGGGGGGGGGGGGGGGGGGGGGGGGGGGTGGGGGGGGGCCCGAGGGGGGGGGGGGGGGGGGGGGCCCCGTGGGGGGGGGGGGGGGGGGGGGGGGGGGGGGGGGGGGGGGGGGGGGGTGGGGGGGCTTTTTTTTTTCTTTCTTTCTTTTCTCTTTTCTTTCTTTTCTTTTTCTTTCTGCCTGCCTGCCTGCCTGCCTGCCTGCCTGCCTGCCTGCCTGCCTGCCTTCCTTCCTTCCTTCCTTCCTTCCTTCCTTCCTTCCTTCCTTCCTTCCTTCCTTCCTTCCTTCCTTCCTTCCTTCCTTCCTTCCTTCCTTCCTTCCTTCCTTCCTTCCTTCCTTCCTTCCTTCCTTCCTTTCTTTCTTTCTTTCATACTGAGTGAAGTAGTTGACTAAAAAGGGTAGGCACTGAAGATTTGGAGGAAGAGCTGGGAACTCTGAGAGCTTTAAAAGGCTGCTGATAGAAAAACACATATTGTCTGGAAGATGCAGACGAAATACAATATTCTTCTGTGTTCTTTTTCAGTATGCTTGAGAAAGCATAGTTACAATGTGGAGAAGGCATACAGTGAGGAAGAAAAGGGGAAGACCACAAATCTCTAGTGTTCCCCTTTCATACTCATATTCCTTAAATGTAGAAATCTAAGACAGATATAAAGTCATATATATACATTATTTCACAATAACAGCTGTCACATATTGAGCAAGAACTTTATTTTAACTGTGGATTTAATTCTCAAGTTTCCATTAAAGTTTTTAAAGTGTTGGTGAAAACAATATAGAAAGAAAATGTCAGTTGGGGCCACTCAGTGTTCTAAACTCATTCAATTTTTTTTCAAGTTTTCAATGCAAAATTTTACTAATGGACACACAATATCAGTTGAAACATAATAAAGGAGTAATTTTCTGTCTTTCCTTGTTATGTTCATCCTAATCCAATTGAACAACCTGGAATGTATCTAAATTAAGAATGATGAAAACTGAATGCAAGTATGCAGAAAACTGATATTAAATCACAGGACAGTATACTCAGAATGAAACTGAGTTGTTGCTGTAGGGTCATAAAGCACAGCTTTGATGGCCCATCCTAAGGAGCTGTTTCCTCTAAATGTACCAAAAACTATATTCTGTCCAAATTTGGTGTCAAGGGCTGATTATACACTGGTGCTCTACCCAATACTGAAGGGATATTCTTTTTAGGGCAGGCCTTCTGTTAGGGATGCATTTTTGGAAGGGATTTTAAAAAATTATTTCAACTTCAAGCTTTTGTACCATATTAGATCTATTGAAATAACAATAGAACTAATACAGGAATATTGAAATACCAAGGGATATTGAAATAATAAGCCTCTATCTCTTCTGATGGCAGCAGCAGTAGCAGGAAGTGTGTGTGGGGGTGGAGGGGGAAGAAAATATCAGTTCTAAACATGATCCCCTTCTTCAGCAGAGTATGGTCCAAGAAACTGCATTGCCTCTTTCATTTGGGAGGGATTGTTTTATGAAAGAAGCCACAATATCAATATAACTGTAATAATACAATAACTGTAACAATATCAATATAACTGTAATAACAGCAATGGTCTGTTCTGCAGAGCACAAAAAAATACATCCGTGGGATATCTTAAAAAGAGGTGACTGCCTCTTTTCACTCCACACACCTAAAAAAGTGATGGTTTATGATGCAATTTGCAGACAGCAGAAGTGTAGAGGGAAAAATAAACTATTTTCTGCCTGACCATTTTCTCTCTGATCAGTTTCATCCTCAGCTTGCACCTGAAATTTTGCATGCAGTGGAAGAGATTTTCTCTGCTGTCATTTGCTGAAGGTAGCACCAGGATGTTTGCTCAGCAGGGTCCAATTCTGGGTGCCTTTTCAGCCCAAAAAGTACATAGTTGTAATCAGCTGGTCCTGCTTACTGCACAGAAAAACTAAGTTGGACCTCAGAGGGCATGTCAACCCAATGCTTCCCAATAGGATGTAGACAGGTCTTCCAAGTGGCTGAGATTCTTGTGTTTGTGTCTATGTAGCTACAAAGATAGCTCATTGAAAAAAATTTAAAATAGGAAAACTATAAATTGCCAGAGTTCAGCAGCCAAGCCCCACAGCAAGCAGTGGCATGTCTCATCACATGTAAATGGAGAAATGCAGAGGCATAGCTAGGGAAAATGGAACCCAGTGCAAAATCTGAGTTTTGCAGCCCCCATGTTTGTGTTTTTGTATTTTTAGTGGTTTTTTTTTAGTTTTTGGCCTGCAGGTTTTTGGCCTGCAGGTTTTTTTAGTTTTTGGCCTGCTATTTTAGGATAGCAGCACCAAAATTTCAGGGTATCTTTATGAGACTCTCCTGATGATACCAACCAGGTTTGGTGAAGTTTGGTTCAGGGGGTCCAAAGTTATGGACCCTCAAAGGTGTAGCCCCCATCTCTTATTAGCTCCCATTGGAAACAACGGGGGAAGGGGGCACCCCCTTTGGGAGTCCATAACTTTGGACCCCCTGAACCAAACCTCACCTAACTTGGGTGGTATCATCAGGAGAGTCTCCCAAAAAATCCCTGAAATTGTGATGCTGCTAGCCTAAAAACTGCACCCACTGCAGGCCAAAAACAGAAAAAACACTAACAAATACAAAAAACACAAACCTGAATTTTTGTGCGCCCCCCAGGCACGTGCCCGGTGCAATGTGCACCTCCCTGGCCCCCTTGTAGCTTTGCCTCTGGAGAAATGTGAGGAGACCTCACTACAACTCCTCTGTACAACAAAGAGTCCCGAGGTAAGCATTCCATGCATAATGGACCATTATCTTTAAAAATAATTGCCCAAAATCTTCAAATTTGTTCTCCATTGAAAATTATGGTCCTAAAAGTCTTATCCCTGAAAAAAACTACATGGATTTGAATCCTGAATTGGTAATTACCTGCCTGTAAGTCACCAATCACCATAAAATCCTTCTCAAATTCCAAAAATTTCCTTGAACACTCTTGAGTGAACCCTCTAGCCCAGGGGATTTGTACTCATTCAGTGCAGCCAGGTGTCTCAACAACCTCTCGGTCCATGTCAGCCAGCAGCCTGGACACAATGCCTTGCCTATTACCATCACTAGATGAGCCTGTTCTCTTTTTCAGGGAACATAGACATTGACCCATTTTGTTTTCTGTCTGTTATTTGTCAGAGTTTGTCCATTTTACCCAACTGTGGGCCTATTGCCTCTTTAACCATGCATTTGCTGTCACATACCCAAACCAGTTTTTCTTGTTGTAGCAAGTCACTCTGTCCAGCCTCAGCTCATTCTGAGCTTTCATCTTTCTTTTGTCTTCTCTGGTGCTGAGCACTAGAAACTCTGCCTTTTTTCATTGATTCCCCATCTGCATCATTGATTCCCCATCTGCATCAACACAAAAGTTCTGTTTAAAGATGCAAAATAACAGAGAACAGAAAAGCAGAAATTGGGCTGCCTCAGCACTGATTTACACCAGAGTTCTGTAACTTTCTGTTTAGCAAAAGGAAAATAAGAGCAACTTGAGAGAGAGAGAGAGAGAGAGAGAGAGAGAGACACCAGGAGAGACTCCAAAACCCCATTCTTTCTAAGTACATTTGGCAGTAAGTCTGTGGAAACATATGACCTTTTACATACTTACAGTGAGAAAGATGAGTTCCTGGGGAGGAAGAAAAAAATGCTCAATGAGATTAGCAGGGGATATCTTCACTGCTGGGAATCCCACCACAGTGTTTAGTCATCTGGAAGGAATCTAGTCCTGATGTTTATATTTGATTAATAGCATTTTAACATACATCACAAAACTTAATACTCATTCTGTGGGAGAGAGCATTTATTTTGCCGTGTGCAGGGGGAAGAAGACTTCTGTAAAATGGGCCAAGTTGAGTCAAGGGAATGCTGGCCAGATTTTTCCATTAATATTAATTTGTTTCTGCAGTGAGTTCACACTTGTGAGATTTGCCAGGTTCTTTTGTGTTTGCAGTTTTTTTTATAGCCAACTGCTTCTTTGCTTCATCAGCTAATTTGGTAGCATTACTAGAGCAATGAATTTGGCCCTTTCTAGATAGTGTAGCATTTCAGAAAGAGAGCTTCTGGAAGAAACAAAGGCTTTCAAAGGCAAAGGAGTAACACACAAATCAACTGAAGAGAAGAAACAAAATGACACTGAGTAGATGATGCTTTTTAAAGTTACAACAACTGACTCCATTGCAAATTTTAATATTTGATTTCAAATTTCAGATTTATTTATTTACAGTCCACCTTTCTCCCTGGGACTCAAAGTGGATTACTTGGAGTTTGTTAATACAATCAACAGGATGTAACACTCAATAAACAATGAAATAGGATTTAGATTGTAAAATTGACCAGAAATCTAAAAAAGCAGAATTGAATGAAAGCATAAGTGTTAACATGACACATAAAATATTGCAAGATTACATAGTAGGATCCAGTTTACAGCAAATTATACGCAGCAGTATAGACCATAGTCTCTAAAAAATTGTCCAAATAACTGTGCTACCCTATTGTCTGTGTACAAAAGCCCTTTTGAAAAATTCAGTTGTACATTGTTTGTGAAAAGCCATGAGAGTGGGAACCTTCTTGACCCCTTCAGACAGGCCATTCTGTCTGTGGCCATTCCACAAGATGGAGGCCACAATAGAAAAGGTCCATGTGCAGGCAGTTGTTTTTCCTGTTTGAAAGATGGTACCTGCAGAAGGCCCTGTGCAAATGAGCAAAACTGTTGTAGTGAAGCATAGTGGAATAGATTTGAGTGTTCAAGGTCATGAAGGACTTGGTATGTAATATCCACTGCCTTACATTGAGCCTGGTAGCTGGTGGGCAGCCAGTAGAGTGACTGTACAATGGAAATAATATGGCTGTTCTGTCTAGCTCCCAATAATAGCAAAGCTGTGGCATTCTGCATTGGCTGGAATTCACAAATTGATTTTGAGGGGAAACCAAAGTTCAGTGCATTACAATAGTCTAGTAGTCTCTGTGTCACTAAGGCATAGATCCAAGTGGCCTGATCAGTCATATGAAGATAAGAGGCCATTTTTCAAACAAGGCAAAATTGAAGAACACTTTCTTTGCAACTTAACTTGCTTCTGCAGAAATAATGTTGAGTCCAGTAAAACCCTGAGGCTCTTTAACTGAGTCAGCAAGGGTCAGAAGAGCCCCACTGAATAGGTGGAGTATAATACTTTTCAAGACCTCTACCATCATCTGAATATTAATGACAGCCAGCCCTAGGACTGCAAATGATTTGGCAGATGATGTGATGAATGTTCCTCCAATTCACTAAAAGTAAAAGCTTAAGATGCTAGGGAAAGAGTTCTAGTTTAGGCTTTTTATTTCGTATCAGTTTCTATGTTTATTGATGGTTAGTACAAATGGAAATGTTTGTCATGCACTCTAACCTGTATTCTGAGGCTTCAAGGGAACAGATTATAAATGTATCTGCCTGAATTCAGAACACAGTGGTCCATTGCACAAAGCACAAATAAGATGTCTGGGGGACATCTTAAAAAGAGGGGACTTCTAAGTTTCACTCTGCATAATTCAAGATAAGATGTCCTGGGAACATCTCAAAAAAACCCCCCGCCTCTCATTTGTTTTTCAGACAGCAACAGAAGAGGCAACAGAAGAGGAAATAGTCTTTTTCTTTCAGGAGCTGTAAACTCCCTGGTCAGTTTCCTTATCCTCTTGCACCCAATGTTTTGTGTGCTGCTGAAGGGGCTTTCCCTGCCACCATTTGCTGAAGATTCCTCAGGGTTTTTTCTGCAGGCTCCAATCCTGGCATCTTTTCAGCCCCCAAAGTACATAGCTGTACTCAGCTCTTCCTGCTGATTCCAGCAATATATAGTTTCCCTATTTTTTTTTAATTTTGGAGGAACTGTATTCAAAGATACATGCATCTGAAAATCTTAGCCACTCAGAGCACTTCCATTGAAAAGCACTGGGAATGCAGAGGGCAGGTCTATTGTCTGTAGACCTGCCCTCCATGTTCCCAATGTTTTTTCAATGGGAGCCTGAGCAGCTAAGATTCTCATGTGCATGTCGGCGTATCTTCAAATACAGCTCCAACCAATTTTTTCTTCAAAAAGGAAAATTATATATTTCCAGAATTGGGAGAATTTTTGGGGCTGGGAAGGTGACTAGGATTGGAGCCTGTACAGCAAACATCCTGGGGCAGCTTTCAGCAAATGAAGGCAGGGAGAATCCCTGCAGCAGCAGCAGCAGCAGATAAACTGCAAGAGGAGGAGGAAACTGACCAGAGAGCTTAACAGTTGGGTCAGAAAAATAAGATGCCTCCTGAGCTCTGCATTCTGCACAGCCAGGCAGAGAATGTCTTGAAGGTGGCTTAGGCAACATGATGCATTTTTAAAAATCCTCGAAATAGGACATCTTGAGCAGAAATAAGGCATTCTGAGGATGTCTTGGGGAAAAAGCTGTCCAGAGTTCCTCCCCAAGATGCTTGTTTTTGCATCCTCAGGATGTCTTATTTGTGTTGTGCAGAATGGATCCATGAGAGGCTGAACCAATCCCCAGTTGAATGCAAGTGGGGACATCCTTGTTCAGTAGACCTTGTAAACAGAACTTATGCTTGCAGTCTCTGGGAATATAGGATATATCCAGGAAGTGGATTGTAGACTCTAGGGCCAAATCCCCACCGGGAAATTCAATCTAGATCAAACCAAGTTTGAAAATAAACTGCACCTTTTCATCGAGGTTTCAACCTCCCCACCGGAAGATGTTTTCAGTGAAGACATGTAGGCCTATCTCGGATTCAAGACATGTAACAATCCCCACTACCACACGATTGGCTTGTCAGGTCTCTCCTGATTGGCTGTCGTGCCATGTTGGAGCAGGACCTTTTTTTCTCCTGCAAAAACGTGCTCACGTTATGACATTAGCACGTCATCACGTCTCCCCCACCCAAGTTTCTGGTTGGTTATCGTTGTCTCGTGCTCTCGTGAGAACAGCACCATGCACACCAATTGGTTGTAAGGCATTTGCGTCATGCTCCACGGTGGGAAATTTGAACCAGGATTAGACCCCCGATCCTCCCCTCCAAACTGGATTGAAGACGTGTTTTTTGAAAAAGTAGTACTTTTCAAGCCGGTTCAACAAAGACACGGGATAAGGGGGAGAATGAGCACCAGAACCAAGATAAATCTTTGTTCATCGATCAGGCAGTGGGGAGTTCTTCCTGAATCCTTGATATTTTGCATGAGTATCATGCAATTAATTGACCATGACCTAGGTTGGAGGGCAGGTCTTGCAATCATGAACTCTACTTCCACCCTTTATTTTATTTGGCTGCTTTATTGGGCATAAAAATGATTTGGATTTTCTGAGCAGATATGATAAAGGCTAACATGCACATTTGTAAATGGGTTTGTGTCTGTTTTACTTTCACTATCACTTTTTCAGGTGACATACGGGAGTTTACTATTGAACAGTAATCCATCAGTAAAAGATATAATTTAATTTGCCATCAAGGATAAAGTGGTTATCACCTGCACTTTCCTTCCCCTTCCTGTGTATTAATTCATTGATAGTGGGTAGATGTTAACTGTGGTTTAAATATTCATGTTTTCCTGGTTATGTGTGAGGGCAGTGGTGAGATTGTAAGCTGCTTTGCATCTACATTGAGTGGAAAAACAGGCTAATATGGCCCAGATGAATAAATTAAATAACTGTATGTACATATGATAGTTATGACCAAAAAGATACCCTTCCTTATGCATGGTTCCTAATCATGTGTACAGAACCTCCATTCATCCGACTTGCACAAAAGTTAAGTGTATTTGCAGGTTTAGTTGAAGGGCAAGAGCTGAGATAGAAATCATAAGCCCAATTATTCTCCTCTACAAGCTAATAAAACATACTGTTTTACAAACTCTCCCTTTTACAAGCACACATTCTGTCAAGTCACTTCCAACTTATAGCAACTCTATAAATGAACAAACTCCAAAGTACCCTATCATTAATAGCTTTGCTCTAGTCTTGCAAACTGAAGGACACAGCTCTTTTCACAGAGTCAATGCATCTCATGTTGAGTCTTCCTCTTTTCCTGCTTTCAGCTTTTCCTAGAATGATTACCTTCTCCAGTGACTTAGTATGATACCTGCATTTAAATGTGCTCTGATACTCATTTCTTTTATATACAGTGTAATAATAGAACATCATTTAAATCAGTCCTGCCTGCTCCATTCTGCACATGTAACCCTTATTCCTCAACAGGCGCATAGCTACAGAAAATGGTGGTGGGGCAAACACATTTTATGGTGCTGCATCACTTCTCTGTGCCCGTGGCCATTTGCTGATGGTTTCCCCAGCACCTTTGCTCTGTCGGCTCTGCTGCTGGATGGCTTTTCAGCCCCAAAAGTACATGATTGTGTTCAGCTCATCCTGCTGATTCTAGCAATATATAGCTTTCTCTTTTTAAAATTTACAATAAGCTGTCTTTGAAGTCTTGCAGATATAATATAAGAATCAGCATGGATTCTGAAATCATGTCTGCATGTCTTTGAAGACTGTTCATCGGGGAAAAAAAGGAAAAACTATATATTGCCAGAATCAGCAGGATGAGCTGAACACAATCATGTACTTTTTGGGCTAAAAGGCACACAGCAGCAGAGCCTGCAGAGCAAACGTCCCGGGGAAACCTTCAGCAAATGGCTGCAGCCATGGAGAATCACTGCAGCATTATAAAATGTCAGGCATGAGCACTTTAAACTCAGGTGGGAGAAAGTGGTAGGTGGGGAAAAATCTCTTTTTCCTCTGACACTTTTTTGTCAATGCAGTCTGACTAAAAGGAAGCAACTTTTTAAAGATGTCCCCAGAATGTCTTATTTTTGCTGTGCATGACCCAGGACTCATTTCAGTTCAGAGAATGCCTTCTGTGCAAGCCTTTCTGCCAAGAATGGGCAATGCACAGAGGTAACATGATGCAGTTTCCTAAATTTTACTTTTCGGTGGTTAACAAATCTCTAATAGTATTTGTTCTTGAACAATAACAGAAGCTCTACATATTAACAATGGCCCCTTCTGCACACGCAAAATAATGCATTTTCAAACCACTTTCACAACTGTTTGCAAGTGGGTTTTGCTATTCCGCACAGCTTCAAAGAGCACTGAAAGCAGTTTGAAAGTGCATTATTCTGCATATGCAGAATGAGCCAATGTTTGAATATTTGATGAATGTTTGATAAAAAAACTACTAAGATCATTTGCTGTTAGTTCAAGACTAACTTGTTTGTACCTACTCTTTTCTGTCAATAAAGTAAACCTCAATCATTTTACTGCACACACAAAAAACCCAGCAAAGTGGGTTCATCTTCAATGAGGGGAATTACTTCTCTTAATGATCAAAAGGTGAAAAAACCACCCCAAAATCCACACACTGGAGACCAACCAAATTGAACCAAGACAGGAGGAGAGGTGTCACTTTTTTTTAAAGCAAGGCTGACTTCTTGTACCTCAGCCATTCCAGTGGGGAAGGGGGAGATGAAGATTAGATGTACTCAGTGAAAGGCTGAATTTTAATTTAAAATTGTTAATTAAAACAGTTAACAAAATAGAGCCTTGGCAAGAAATGCCTAAATATGCTGCAGTCTGTACAGCTTTGCATTTAATTAACTTTACACTCTTTTGCTTATTAAGGTTTTTCCTCTTTATGCCCTTCTGTATATATGCCAGCTGATGAGACATCACATATCTGATGACATGGGCATTAGTATAAATACTTTAGAATCTAGGCTTTTCCTGCAATGAACTAGAACCTCCCTAAGAATTAACCAAAGCATTGCTCTTAAAATATTGGTCCAAGCTGAAATAATCAAAGCTTATTGGTGAACTGCAAGTAACCCTTATGAATTTTAATGGCAGTCTTACACAATCTTCACCCAACTGATTTTTAAATTACATTTTAAGACTGTGAAACAGAAGATAATAAAACCTAAAGTTTCACTAAACATATCTTGATATGTAACTAACTCTAATCTGTGCGAGACAGGGGGATAAATAAACCTAACCCTTTAAATGTATATCAGTAATTTGAAGGGTAGTCCTGTTAGTCTGCTGTAGAAATATTAAACAGCAGCCCAGCAAAGACCAACAAAAAATTATTCCAGCACAAGGTTTCCAGCAGAATTCCAATTCTCTTTCCAGCTCTCTCTTTCCACATGGTGACAAGCCCTATCAAAGAGTGCTAGAAGAAAATAAAAATAATTTCAACCATGCAAAAAAGTTAAAATCCTGTTTGCAAAGAGCAACTTTTTTCAGAGTTTTCCTCTCTTTTGCCTTCCCCTTACAAGATCCTCCAATGCTAGTTGTAGATTACAAGGGGTCAGACTCTCTTCCTTCCCTGTGAAGGAGAAGGAGGTGGTAGAGATGAGAGAAGAAACCCAATTTTGGTTCTGACAGTAAACAGTGAGGCATGGAGGGAAGGGAGCTGTTGTACTAAAAACACACAACCTTTGGAGTCTGAAAGAAGGAAAAGAATAGTCTGAGGTCCCCTCAGCACATGCAGAATAATGCAGTTTCAAGCCACTTTCACAACTGTTTGCAAGTGGATTTTGCTATTTCAGACAGGTCGAATCCCCATGGTCAATTCATCACGTGATACTCATGCGAAATATCAAGGTTTCAGGAAGAAATTGTCACTGCTTAACCACTGAACATGGATTCATCCCGGTTCTGGCACTCCCTCTTCCCCTTATCACGGTTTTTAAGAACCTGCATGGAAGTGCACCTTTTTAAAAAAACACGTGACGAAGCCGGATCGGTGGGAAGGTTCAGGGGTTGAATTTAGGTTTGTTTTCCCACTGCTGGGAGTGACATGGAGCCTTCCAGCAAATCAGAGCGCAGTGGGCTGTGCGTGATTTGTGCACAGCCCTTTTTTTTGTTTTGTACCAGTGGCGGCTACATTGACACGTGGATGCGTGGAACATGATTTCTGTGCCAACTGCAAACTAAAATTAGATTTTCGTGCCAGCACAGCTGCATGGGTAAAGAGTGCCGAAGCCACGCATAAATGTAGCTTAGTGTGAAAAACAGCTATCTACACATGTGCATGTTGACGTAGCTGTGCAAAAAAAAGGTTTTTTTAAAAATTCCCACCCCAACACAGCGCAACAGCCAATCAGGACGAGGAAGAAAGAGCCACTGAGCAGATCACACATTCGATCGTGCAATCGTGGGGAGTGCTGCACTGTTTGAAACCATGACAGACATCGATGTCCCCATCACACACTCACTGCAGTGGGGAGGGTGAAACCACGATGAAAAGGTGCTGTTTCTTTTGAAACTGGTTGTATCCGGCTTTAATTTCCCAGTGGGGAAACGGCCACAGTAAAATCCAGATCCAACATTGAAAATGGATTCTAAGTGCATTATTCTGCATGCGCGAAAGGGGCCTGAGAATCCAAACAGTGAAGAGTGGCTTTTCTGAGGAGGGGTATGTGCCTTCTCTTTGGGGGGAATCAAGCATGTGCCCTCCACCTTTCTACCTCCCCTCTTCCACCCTCCCAGCCCCTAAAGTTGAGATCCTTTACATGCACAGTGCATGTAGTTCAGGAAGCAGCACTGGGTGCTCTCCCACCAACTGCAGCAAGTCTTTTTGAGACAGGTTTACTGGAGGTGTCTCAGGCACCCATTATGCTGCCTGGAGATGTCTTAGGAACCCAGGCAGCTCCTGCTGCTTCCTGCCTTCATCTTGGGCTGCAAGCAAGGTACCCTCTCACTCATCTGCCTCTGCCTGACTTCCTGCAAGATGGATTGAGAGGGCAGTTTCAGGAGTGGTGCCAAATGCCCTGGGCCAGAAGGCCTTCTTCCCACTGGTCCCACAGTGACTTCTTGGGGCAGACTGGCACTGGCTGCTTGGAGTCAGGCTTGAGAAGACTGCTTTGCAAAGGGGTAGCCCACCCACTTATGCAGGGGCATTTCACCATTTTCATCCCCTGGCCTGGGGTGAGCCACAACCTTGCAACAGCCGTTCCAAATCCTTGCTCCTGGCAGGAAGAGTATCCAAGCGCACTACCACATGGCCCATACATGTGGCACCTTTGGTTCCCCTTTCTCACCCCCTCCCTATTATATGCCTGTTCCAACAGACACACCAACCCATAGGCTTCATATGCAAACAGTTTGAACTCCTGAAATTACTGTGAATATTATATACATCTGCAGCAGTACAGTAGCAGAGAGATACTCATTTGAATACTGAATAAATAGGAAAGACTACACATACATCAGGAACTCCCCACTAGTTGCATATCTTTGTGACCCATGCTCTACTCTCATACTTCAGTCACCATTATGTGACATGATAGATAACTGAGGCCTTGACTTTATCACTAGGTTTATGAACTTTCCTATGTAGTTTTTTAAAAAATTCAGAAACTGCCGATATATTAAGGGAAATGCCAAAAAAGGACTGAAGCTTGTGTTTTATCCAGCATTTTATTCGAAAGTGATCTTGCTATGTTTTAAAACCTGAAAAGTTTCTTTCCAAATAATCATCTTGGACAGCCCAGAAGCTGAATTCTACAGCAGGATATTTAGCTATTGAAGGCTGCTGTCACAGATGGCCAGCAGTGCAGCTGCAAAGAACTTCCTCCCAAGAGGACAAAGTGGGTCCACAGGAAGAAACATTCCTTTCCTCTTTGAATCTGTTTTCCACTATAAAGGAAGACACGGCTTACACGCCTACTCAATAGTTGCCTGCACAGCATTTTTTCTGCTGTAGTGAAGCCCAGGAAAACATTTCTAACAATATATGTCACAGAAGGATCAAATAATTTTTTGGTACATAGGATTTTAAAGAACAGGAGAACCTATGCTCAGTCATTCTAATCTTCTAGAAAAACAGAATATTATTGCTGTGTGGTTGTGGTTGTCCTTTAAAGCTTTAGGCCTTGGGGAACAGTTGTGGGTTACATGTAAGGGCTTCTTTTTCAGGGTCCAACATATGTCAATAACCAGGCCTCCTTCCTTTGTCTCATTAAAGATGCCTTGTTTTTGTTTTATCAGGGAAAAAGTAATGCATATTTCTTCATATGCCTAAGCCATTGCAAATGTTTGTAGGATAAAACCTGAAGTTTGAAATCCTAATGGAGTCAGAATTATTTTTCTCACTTTTTCTTTGGTCACAGTAATCATTTATTCCCCAATAGTTGGGTGGAGTTCCCTTGACTTTAATTTTTAATCTTAGCGCTGGCATACAATTTCTGTGGGATGTGTGATTCATGGACACTGTGTCACATACAAACATTCCTTTGCAATCCATTTAATTTACAAATGTATGCTCTCAATGTGATTTGAGATCAATGCAGACAAAAAAGTAGATTCGGATTGGTTGTTGTGGTTTTTCCGGGCTGTGTGGCCGTGGTCTTGTAGATCTTGTTCCTAACATTTCACCTGCATCTGTGGCTGGCATCTTCAGAGGTGTATCATGGAGGCAAGCCTGATATACACTTTGTCCAGTGAGAAGGGAATGTTTCAGTGGAGTATATATTGTCCATGTGCCAGAGTGGGGAACCAATCATTAAGTGTTTGGGTGGAACTTGCTATGCAAAGGTGGGGTTGATAGTATTGTATTGTGGGTGGGGTTTTTCAGTCCATCTCAACTCTAATGACAGACTTATCAGCTTTGATGTTGTCTCACTGTTCACCAAACTTCCAGTGAAAGACACACTTGCACTCATTGGCCAGATTTTTCCAGACGACATTACAGCTTTGTTTCAACACTGCCTAACAACCAGGTACTTCCAAAGGGACAATGATTACTATGAGCGGACAGATGGGGTAGCCATGGGAAGTCCCCTCAGCCCGGTGAAAGCCAATTTTTACATGGAACATTTTCAGAAACAAGCCCTTGAAACAGTAGCCAGAAAACCCACAACTTGGTTCCGATTTGTGGATGGCACTTTTACAATCTGGAGCCATGGCGAGAACTGCTGAATTTTCTGGACCACCTTAACAGCATCCACCCAAACATCCAACTTACCATGGGAACCGAAAAAGAAGGAAAATTGCCTTTTTTAGATGTCTTGGACTTTCGCAAACCCAACCATCAATTGGGCCACACAGTATACAGAAAACCTACACACAGAGACCAGTATCTACATAAAAACGTCAACCACCACCCACAACAAAAAACGGGTATAATCAAAACTTGACAGATTGTGCAAAATGAATTTGTGAACCTCACCTCCTCCCTGATGAAATCAATCATCTAGACTGGGCTCTGCAGGCTAATGGCTACTCCACAACATAAATGGCTTTAAGACCAAGAGAAACCCAGAGGACTGAGGAGAAATAGCCCACAGGAAAAAATATTTCTACCATACCTCAAGGGAATCACAGATCAAATAGGGAAACTGATGAAAAAACATAACCTACAAACAATCTTCAAACCTACCAGAAAAATACAGCAGATGCTATGCTCAGCAAAGGGCAAGAGAGACCCCCTCACTTCTGCAAGAGTCTATCACATACCCTGCAGCTGTGGAAAGGCATACATTGGAACTACAAAATGCAGCATTAAGGAGCATGGAAGACACTCTTGGCTTAACCATCCTGAAAAATCGGCAGTAGCACAACAAAACTTGACATAACATTTTATTTGAAAACACTGAAATTCTGGACAATTCAGAAGGTTACTATGTCAGACTACTCAGGGAGGCCATTGAAATCCATAAACACCAAGAAAACTTCAATAAGCAGGAAGAGGCTCTGAGAATTAACAAAACTTGGCTACTAGTAATAAAAAACACCAGAATCAAAGCCCAAGATCATGCTAGGTTCATGGACAATGGACTCTACCCCGACACAGTGTTTGCATTCACTAAGACTGTTGCTGCTGCAGGGAATCAAATGTGAATTATTCCCTGGACGGAAAGACCCCACCTGCAATACAATACTATCAGTCACACCTTTGCATAGCAAGTTCCACCCAAACACTTACTGATTGGTCCCCCACCCTGAAACATGGACAATCTATACCCCACTAAAACATTCCCTTCTCACTGGACACAGTGTGTAACAGACTCCCCTCTGTGATATACCTCTGAAGATGCCAGTCACAGATGCAGGCGAAACGTTAGGAACAAGATCTACCAGACCACAACCACACAGCCTGGAAAACCCACAACAACCCCCCTTTGAATCTGGCCGTGAAAGCCTTCGACAATACACAGATTTGGATTCTTTGAGAATTTTTTAAATGGTAGAAGCTAAGGCTACAATTTGGATAAGTGCTGCAAAGAGAGCAGTTAACTCTTCCGCACAGTACTGTTGTACTGATCAGAACTGACCTTCTCCATGCTGCTATTAGCTGTAAGGGGGAGGGGAAAAGATATTTTGCCCATTTTTTCTTTTGAGGGCAATAACGTCATGCAGAGCACTTTCAATTAGTACAACCATGAGAAAGAGGGGGGTTAAAATCCCCCCCCCCCCGATACACAACCATGATCCTAATTGCAGCCCCACAGGGCTTTTATTATTAGATTTTAAAAATACTAGAAAGATCCAAATACAAATATGTGAATGTGTTATTTTTCCCTTTAAATTTTTTCATGAGGTATCTTCAAAGCCACAGAGACACAATATGACAATCAGCAATATGCACAGATTTTGAGTCTCTGTAGCTTCAAAGATGCCTCACAGAAATTACAACAACAACAACAACAAAACCCTGGGAGAACTATTGTTGCCAGAGATACTTTATTGTTCTGCACTATGTGGACAAAAAAAGCCATACTTTTCAAAATGTTTTGAATGTTCTGTGCAGAAAAAGCCCATGTTGTGCCCTGTGGAAAAACAAAAGTAAGGCTTTGAATGTGAAACAAAAAAGAAAGCAAAGTGGTTTTAAAATGGGATATCCAGATGTGATCTGAAAGATATTAGAATATAAAACAAAACAAGTTTATTAGATATAATTATTTATTTAAAATGAAAAGGTAAAATCCTAGCTCTTTTACACAATACAGGAGCTAAATTCACTGCCAAAGACACTGTTGTAAAAATTACCCTAATTCCTGCCAACATTATACTGATTTTAATATCCTCAGAACATTGCATTAAAAAGTAATTACTGATACAATTAAGTTACATTGTTATCACAATGGCAATACTATAAATTGGAAGAATTAATTACATCCGTCTAGCAAAAGAAAAATCTCAGAAGGAATGTATGAAGTAAACCAGCACAGTCAAATATTTCAAATTATTCTCTACTGTTGTTGCTGCAATATATCTAATGAATCATGTCACTCATTCTCTAATTTATATCCCTGTGACAAAACTTTTAACTAACTTATACTCTTATTTTTTGAGAATGCAGCTGAATTACCATCCTTCAATTGTAAACCTTAAGCTATTAAGGCACACACTTCTACGTTTTATCTCGTCAGATATAAATTAATGCCTAATAACCCAGTAATTCACAGGACTATCTTTTCACTTAGCAATTTTCACAATTTTGAAAAAAAAATGGAAATAAATGTAAGGTTGACAGATCCTTCCTGGCAACCTGTAGATGTTGGAGGTGACTTACCATCAGAAAGGGGCGTCCAAGACCAGCATCTCAGCAATGTCACTGGGATCTAATAAGTACCTTTGAAATAGATTATGGATCTACTTTAATTTTCATGAAATATAAAAAAATGCTACTTTATAATGGCTGGTGGGCATGCTGGGCTGGTGGGCATGCTGCTGCCCAAGGCGGAGGGGGGACCAGTGCACTGTGAAGGCGCCGGCCAGAGGCCGAGTGGGAAGCAGTGTGACTGGCTGGAGTTGCTGCTATATTACCATGCACGAGGAGCTCCAGGACAGACGGCACATTACAGCCCCAGCAGGCAGGCAGCCTGCAAGGCTAACTGGGGAGGGAGCTGTTCGTGGCCATTGCTGGCCAGCTCTGCCCAGCCAGCGCCTGACTCCACGCCATTGGCGTGGAGGTGAGAGCAAGGACTTCCAGAAGAGAGAGGTATGGTGGCTGGAGCAGCACCTGCTTTCAGTGGGAGCAGTGCTGTTAAGTGGGGGTTGGGGGAATGGAGAGGGGAGGTTCCATGTGGGGGTAGGGGAAGTCCCAGGTGCTCCTCTGCTGGGTTCTTTCTCGCCTCCTTTCTTTCTCTCTCTCCTTTCTTGCTTTCTTTCTCTCCCCTTCTTTTTCTTCTTCCCTCTCTCTTTCCCTCTCTTTCAGATCTCACCCCACCCCCCCCGGTGTCCTTGCATGTCCCAGTTCATAATAGGATCCAGTGTGAGATATTCTGTGGATTCTTTGCCAAAAGCATCTCCATTGCCTTTTTTCATTCATAACTATTTATAGAAGAAGAAGAAGAAGAAGAAGAAGAAGAAGAAGAAGAAGAAGAAGAAGAAGAAGAAGAAGAAGAAGAAGAGGAGTTTGGATTTATATCCCCCCTTTCTCTCCTGCAGGAGACTCAAAGGGGCTTACAATCTCCTTGCCCTTCCCCCCTCACAACAAACACCCTGTGAGGTAGGTGGGGCTGAGAGAGCTCCGAGAAGCTGTGACTAGCCCAAAGTCACCCAGCTGGCATGTGTGGGAGTGCACAGGCTAATCTGAATTCCTCAGATAAGCCTCCACAGCTCAGGCGGCAGAGCTGGGAATCAAACCCGGTTCCTCCAGATTAGATACACGAGCTCTTAACCTCCTACGCCACTGCCTTAATCACACTCCTGTGGCTGAGCTTTGGACACTCAAGCCTTGTCTTAAATTGTTACAAAGCTCCATGAAAATGTAAACGGAGGATATTTTTATACCAATATTCACAATTTAGGAAAAAAATGTTTTCATGTTCCAAGAGTATCGTCATGGACATTGTGACTGGGTGTAGTTATTAAGATGCCTCTTTCTGATGCCAGAGTAGTCCTTTAAAAAAAGTATTTTAAAATGATAATTCTTAATAAATGATATTGATTGGGGGTAGGCCAGAAAAAAAAGAAAAGGGTGAGCCCTGTAGTGGTAAGGAGGATTCATACACATGTACTGTGCAATCCTCATGCTCAGCGTGAAATCTTGTTGGCCCAGACCCTAGATGGCTCCACCCAAGCCAGTTGGTGGAAATCTAAGGTTGCTAAGATGAGGCAGGCAATAGCAAATCACCTCAAAACATCTTTCCCTGAAAAACCAGCTGTGACTTGAGGGCACTTTCCTCCCCCACCACCAAATGGGGAGATGTCCCTTAAAAGCTCAGTTATTTATGTGTCTGATCCTAATGCATAAGGTGATAAAGTACTGGCAACCCAGAGAGAACAGTATAAATACAAATACATCCTTGATAACCCTGGCAATATAGAATGTGGGGTTTGTTAAAAAGCATTTTGAAAACATGGTGACTTGCGCACCTGGTATGAAGGTTGTGATCATCACATGCTGTTTATGCTGTCTCAGAAAAAGATGTTAATACTGGCAGTTGAGGTGTGGTCAAGAAAATTGTATGCTTCTGCATTAGATTATAGTCCCAAAGGAATATGAGAATAATGATTCATTTTTACGTGCTGCCTTGGTCAAAACCATTATTTTGTGCATTATTGAACATGATACTTTGCTACAAAAGTATTTGTAGTTCATTGAATGATGGGGGGGGGGGGAGGACAGGGCTAGGTAGGCACTAGGACCCAGGCAGAGGATTCTACAACAAAGAAGGTCCGGCATGTTGAGTTTTGCGGTGGAGGAATATACAACCCTGCTAACATCTTTTTCTGAGACAAACTATAGATAGGTTGATAAATAGGGCTAAGGAGGAGTTAGCAGTCATGCTGGGCACCATAGGGAAATGTAGTTGTGTGGCCCTGGAGAAAGAAGGTAGGTTAGCAGGCAGAAAGTTAAAGACCAGAATCTCAAAGATAGCGAGGCAGGCTGGGAAGCAAAGTGTCCGTCCTGTGGATATGGGCTGGGAAGCAACGTTTCTGTCCTGTGGGTATGGGCTGGGAAGCAAAGCGCCCGTCCTTCAGCCGTGGGCTGGAGGGGGCCCGCTGCTATGAGCAACGGTGGAGCAGAGACCTTTTGTCCCTGGGAATCACGCCCAGCATGCAGGGGAAGGGGCAGGCCCGCATACTTACCAGCGGCAACGAGAGTTAGAAATCGCTAGCTGGCCCAAGCACATGGCCGGCACAAAGGAGGGTTTGGCCCTTTAAAGGCTTGGGCTAACCTTCCCCTTCCCTGACGTGGCCAGTGGGCAGCTGGTGCGCTGGTGCTTGTCCTGGCCCCACATGGCCACCTGTCTGCTTCCACCTGTGCTGGGGTCAGAATCAGAAACTTAGCCTTGCCCACCCCGAGCGGCAACTGTGGCCCGTGGTGATTCACAGCCATCTTTACTGGGGTAACTAGATGTAGCAAAAGGCCTGTCTCCTCACACCACTGTAGTGCTAATAATAAGGCATTCCTATGGGGGTGCTGTCTACCAATTACGTCCTAGACAAGTAGGCTGTCACTCTCTTCATTTTAATGTAATTGAGAGTCAGCCAGTTGAAGTCTTGCATGTTCAGTAGCCCTCGGATGCATTGCAACTAGAGGACAGGGCACATGCACAGCTCTCAGACTTCCCTTTGGAAGGAGAGACTTCCCTTTTGGCAATCAGTACTGCCTTTCTGGAGGTTCTTTACAACCCTATCGAAGGGGCCAGGAGCACTGTGACTGTACTGGGCTGCAACCCCAAAGAGGCTTCCTATTAGCATGTGAAGGCTTAAAAAGCTGAAAAGCCTCCCTGCCACCAGGAAGCCCCTATTGGGCTGAATGATTTACAACACCTTTTTAGTGGCTAAGTCTGTACTCCCAGCTGTTGGCACAATGCAGTGAATGGCTGGGAGGTTCCCCCAGTCATGCCCCGGAACTGCTCCTGCTGCACCAGCAGCACTGTGGAGGTGCAGGGACACTGGTGCAGCATCCTGTGCAGCATCTCACGGGGAGGGCAGTAGCTACTACACACCAGTGGATTCACCCCTCACTAGGACAAGTACCCCAGGGAGGGAAAATCTACTGGCACAGTCTTGTGCTGCTCCCACAGGTGGATCCCCCCCCCCCCCGCGATGGAGCTGTTAGGCTCCATTTGCTTGCTTTCATCCTTGTTCATTGCTATTGGTTTACATTTATCAGAAAAGTTTGGTTGCCAGAACTTTTTATTTATGAGAAAGTCATTTGCAACGTTTAGAGCATTCAATATTCATTGCTGAATGTTCATTTAAGATGAAATTTTTGCTCTTGCAGCCGTTTTTAAAAAGTGAGCAGCTCAGATTTTATTTTTATTCCCAAGCAACTGCTGCAGCTGTTTCTCATGTTTAAATAACAATAGTTGTAATTAAAACACATTTCTATATTGTCTGTTGCTATCATCACAAGCTCTGCTGGGGGTTGTAGTTTTTCAGGAAATAGTGCTCAACAAATCATATTGAACTTGATGCTCCTTAAGAAATTAGAATCAGTAGATTTGAATTCTAGCTCTGTTGCTTTTGGGTAAATTGTTGCTATTTAACTCCTGTTGGTAGGGGAAACAATGAAAATAGCATAGATGGCAACATTAAAAAGTGTCATGAAACACAAAATCACCAAGAAAATATTTTGCATTTTGTAATTAGGGGATTTGGGTTTGGCATCAGATCAGTTTGAACTGGTTTGGCTAAAGGGGACTGGTGCTCAGGTTTATATCAAAAGACTGTAATGTTTTTTAAAGACAGTGGATGATTTTTTAATTGGAAATATTTGTTAGCTAATGTTTCTCTGGAAGTCTTGTTCAAGTACCAATCAGAGTCTTATGGAAGCAGACCATGCAAGTGAAGGATGGAAAAGAGATATATATTTGAGGAAATAAGATTACAGGTTGGAGAGAGAGAGAGAGAGAGAGCGAGAGCGAGAGAGAGAGAGAGAGAGAGAGACTGCTGTGAACTGACTGAAGCTTCTTGAGGTTCAGGATCTCTCTCTCTCTCTGTGTGTGTGTGTGTGTGTGTGTGTGTGTGTGTGTGTGACTCTCCTGTGTAGTAACAGACACTGCAATGTAGGTATGCCAGCTTACATCTACCTGAAGTCTACTTATATATTCATTAATAAAGTACTACAGAAATGCTATAGCTCTCCAGTGCTCTTTTCTCCAAGATAGTCAAACCAGGCCAAGTTGCCCCTGGAACCTATCACTAATTGGGGAAGGAGGAAGTCAGTAACACAGTTTGAGATGACCACTCTCTTATTCCTGTGTAAATAAATATGATAGGTGCAAAATAATATTTATTTATTCCTTCCCTTCCATATCTATATATCACTGCCACTGGGAATTTAATTCCAAACCCTTTTTTCTTTCCTTCTAAGGTAGTGTGTTTGAGCTTTAAAGCAGTTTTGAAGGTCTGCATGGTCCTCAGGAAATTACTAGTGTGGGATTTTAGGATACATTTAACAAAATAAAATTATATTATTTATGTTCATTAGCTTAAAATTTTTCAAGAAATAATTTACAATAAATAAAACAATCTAATGAGGTGACTTTCACTTCACATCAGTTCACTCTCACTCCTTTACATCACTGAGACCCTATTACAATTTGACTTCATTTCTAGTCTCTCAACCGGCCCTTTCCGCATGGGCGATTTACAGCCGCCCAGGGATGGCAAAAATGCCGTCCCTGGGAGGCTGTTCGCACAAGAGGCACTGCTGCGTCGCAGCAGCACTGTCCTAGCCACCCAGGAGCGGCATGAAGCTGCTCCTATTAACCACGCAAAACTAGCGAGGTTTTTCTAAAGCACCGTCTTCCCGTCAGCCTGGTGCGAACAGCACCAGTGGGAAGACACTGCTTTCCCCCTCCCCTCCACTCACCATCCTGTCCTTCGTCATTATGGAGGGCTGCAGAGCCCTGCCCACGCTGCTCTCCAACCCCTTGAGGTAGGAGGGCAGCATGGGCGGGTCCCTGCAGCCCTCCAGAGCGATGAAGGATAGGACAGTGAGTAGAGGGGGGTGACCGGAGGCGGCTCCATACGGAGCCGCCTCTCCGGCTGAGGGGGAAGTGCCGGCTGCTCGCACGCTAGCGTGTGAATGGCCCCCGGCCGGTGGAGGCTCAGATCCACGTGTGTGTGGAAAGGGCCAATGTTTCTACCTATTTCTTTGGGTAGTTCTACACTTTGTATGACACCAGGCTGTTAACATCATCAAGCTCTCTTCTCACTATCATTTAGCATAGACAGCCCCCCCTCACCCTCAGTTCAGCAGAGTCAGTCTCTAGTGACAACCAATCACCTCACTCTCTCATCCCCTTTCACTCCCCCCGTTCCTTCTACAACTAACCTTTCATTTTAAAGAAACACACACAACATTTGAAATCATTTCACAGTTATTTGGACAATACTATAAATAAAAAGAGGAAGCAGGAAATCTGTAGATGGCTGAAGGTAGTGCAGGGGCGAAGCAAGGAGGAACTGTGCCCGGGGCGCGAGTGTGCCCTGTGCCCCTGCAGCAGCATCGCTCGCCCCTGCCCCACTCCGGAACGCCCCTGCCACACCCCCTCCATGGCCCAGCTTCGCCTCCACCATGGCGCCACGCAGGGCATCATGCCCCCTACCCCATTGGTGCTACGCCAATGTGGTAGTGGTAATAGAGAAGTAAGATCCACCATCAGTAATCTATCAAGATACAATATAATTTATCCAAGTTCTAGAAGAAAACCACCATATTTTAATGGTCATGCTTTGTGTCATACGTGACTGAATCAAATGTATTCTGTATGATCATCAACCATCATAAATTTCTGTGCATAGCATGTATCAAAACAGGTAAAGCTGAGCACTTAAATGTTCGCTTGTCCTTTCAGTAGGAAAGTTAAGCACATTTATTTAAATTTAAATAATTCAAATTCATTGAAATTTAAATGATTCAAATTTATTTAAAGAAACATAAATATACATGTTTTTATTAGTTTAAGCCCTTAGCAAATAGTTCAGCAAAAGTCAAATATGTGTTTCCACATACTAAGATGTCTGTTAAAGGATCAGTAGAACAAAAATGCATCATATTAAGAGGAATGGAGGGATATAAATGTTTTAATAACTACATTAATTAATTAATACCATTTCTGAGGGATTCCAACAGTCACCAGCACAATTCATTACTCAGTCCCACTAATGTGAATATAGGATACAAGAATATAATAATGTATGTTTGATTTGAAAACAAATGAAGTTGGTTACTTCCTATATTTTAAAACAACCCAACAGGTCACTATTCTAATACAGTCATTGAGAAAACTTAACAATCAACTAATAAAAGGGGAAGTCCTCCTATGGATTAAAAACTGGTTGAGAAACAGGAAGCAAAGGGTGAGTGTAAATGGGAAGTTCTCACAATGGAGAGATGTAAGGAGTGGTGACCCCAAGGATCTGTTTTAGGACGAGTGCTCTTTAACCTATTCATAAATGACCTGGAAGTAGGGGTGGGTAGCATGGTGACCAAGTTTACAGATGATACCAAATTATGTAGGGTGGTGAGAACCACAAAGGATTGCGAAGAGCTCCAAGTGGACCTTGATAAATTAGGTGAGTGGGCTCAGAAATGGCAAATGCAGTTCAATGTAGCAAAATGTAAAGTGATGCACATAGGGGCAAAAAATCCAAACTTCACATACACGCTACAGGGGTCAGTGCTATCAGTCACAGACCAGGAAAGGGATTTGGGCGTCTTAGTTGATAGTTCCATGGGAAAGTCAACTCAATGCATGGCAGCTGTGAAAAAGGCAAACTCTATGCTGGGGATCATTAGGAAAGGAATTGATAATAAAACTACAAAGATTGTCATGCCCTTATATAAAGCAGTGGTGCGACCGCACTTGGAGTACGGTGTCCAGTTCTGGTCACCACATCTCAAAAAGGATATTGAAGAGATAGAACAAGTGCAGAGAAGGGCACTGAGGATGATTGAAGGATTGGAGCACCTTCCTTATGGTCGTTTCCCCACTTCAGAAGTGAAAGTGGAGGAAGACCGGGCTCGTAAGAGCCTGGTGTTGTTGAGTGCAGGTTAATGCTCCCCACCACCGCCGCCACCAGGGTGGGGAGGAGGCGCAGCACCCGCCAGACTCCAGCAGCAGCTGCTGCACTTCCCTTTGTTTGCTGCCGCACTGGCAGCCCCCAAACCTCCCACAACAGGTGAGGCGAACCTGGGGGACCAGCTCTCCTTCACATGCCCCCCACCCAGGTCTTTTCTTTTCTTCCTCCCTCTCCTGAAGGCGAGGTTGGCTTTGGAGCTTAGCACGCCACTGCCCGCCTCCACCCGTTTTCCCGGAAAAGGTGCAACTACTCCCCGGCTCTCCCTAAGCCAGTTGAGCCGGGGTGCGGGGGGGGGGATGTTTTCCTCCGCAGTCCTCGGGTTTCACAAAGGGCAGAACGACGAGGATTTGGGGAGGAGAGCAAGCTGTGGCTGGGGAGCTGCCCGGACGAGCAGCTGCCTGCCCAGCTGCCTTACCTGCTGTTACTCCGGCGCCAGGGTGGGAAGACACAGGGGCGGGAAACTCAAACTCCAAATTCACCCCCTGGACTTCCCCACTGCCCCGTGCTACGCGCAGGGTTTTTCAAAAGGTGCTGTTCAGTCCAGGATCTTAAATGACACGCGCTGAGGGGGTAGGGGAGCGGCAGAATCGGGGTGGCTGCATTGTTGCCGCTGGTGTAGTGGGGAGTACAGCCTGATGCCGGTTATTTGCCGCCAGTAACCCGCAACAAATGGTGAGTGGGGAAATGACCCATGAGGAAAGGCTGCAGTGTGTGGGACTCTTTAGTTTGGAGAGGAGACGTCTGAGGGGGGATATGAATGAAGTCTATAACATTATGCATGGGGTAGAAAATGTTGAAAGAGAAATATTTCTCTTTCTCACAATACTGAAACCAGGGGGCATACATTGAAAATGCTGGGGGGAAGAATTAGGACTAATAAAAGGAAACATTTCTTCATGCAATGTGTGACTGGTGTTTAGAATATGTTGCCACAGGAGGTGGTGATGGCCGCTAACCTGAATAGCTTTAAAAGGGGCTTGGGCAGATTTATGGAGAAGTCAATCTTTGGCTACCAATCTTGATCGTCCTTGATCTGAGATTGCAAAAGCCTTAGCAGACCAGGTGCTCAGGAGCAACAGCATTGGTTCTGGGGGTCCAAAGTTATGGACCCTCAAAAGGGTAGCCCCCATCTCCTTAGCAAAGAATGGGGGATGGGGACCCCCTTTGACCCTAAACCAAACTGCACCAAGCTATTAACCTTTAATTGTGAAACTAGTGTAATTCGATGAGTGTCCAAAACAGATTTGGCATTGCCTGTGGTCCTGTGGAGTTAACAATGTGTATTCAATTCAGACCAGT
The DNA here is from genome assembly GCF_021028975.2 of Sphaerodactylus townsendi. NCBI lineage: Eukaryota > Metazoa > Chordata > Lepidosauria > Squamata > Sphaerodactylidae > Sphaerodactylus > Sphaerodactylus townsendi. Next base: position 120,217,098 of record NC_059425.1, on the reverse strand, counting down.
CAGCAGATGACAGACTACCAAAGTCTGTATTTGTGAAACCACTTGTTGCATGAGTAGTTGCATGAGTAGTTCATCATTTCAGAAATTCTTGATGATCTGAGTAAAGAGAGTCTACATTCAGGTTGTTCAGTCACTTAAAAATCTATACAGTGCAATCCTGGGTAGAGTTATACTTTCTAAGTCTGCTGAAGGCAAATGGCTTAGAAAGGAGTAGCATTCCTTGGGACTGCCCTGTTAATCAGCAACAGGAGTCTTGATTCTCTCATTTATTTCAGTGGAAGTGGCTCTGGAAGAATTCATTCTTCCACTGAGACTACAGTTGAAGGACATTACGTAAGGCATTCACATCTGGTTTCTTCTTCCTCTCACTGAAATTCCTAAGTGAATAGCAAAATGTGATATTCTCCATTGCCAAGCAGGGAGGTGCTGCCGCCATTGGGACTGTACAGAATGAGGCATATATTCATTTCAGATGAAGAACTTGTCTTCATAGGTTTCTCTTCTTCCAAAGCTATTTGCAAAATCTTTTAAAGAAGCTTTTGGAGTAACTCGTTAAACATTTTTCTACATTTTAAATGGAGCTGAAGTACAAGGAACTGCAGTCACCTTTCTTCTCCATTCACCATACTTGGGTTTCCGTCTGTTGTCTCCTTGACTGTCTACATTTAGATTGCAAGAACATGAAGGGAGGGGCAGATCTTTTGTATCAGTTTAAATACTATGTACATCAATTATAATCTTTATCTAGAACAGGGGTCAGGAACCTTTTACACTCAAAGAGCCATTTGGACCAGTTTTCCACAGAAAAGAAAACACTTGGAGCCGCAAATACTTTTGGACATTTAAAATGAAGATAACACTGTATATATTGGGGTTTTTAACCAATTATAGCGTGTTGCTTATGAAATCCATCCTCCCCATGGTTTTTGTGCACTGAGTTCATGCAAAATAAATATATTTTATAAATATGAAATAAATATGCGACTTCAGCCACAGGTTGCTGGTGACTTCCTCCCACTATAAGCCCGCAGCTCTCTCCTGTCTTCTGTTCTGCCTTTTCCCTCTCGGCCACTTTCTCCGCTTCCTTCCCTGCTTGGCTTTCCTGTCTTTTGCTCTGTCTCTGCCTTCCATCCTTCAGCCGCTTTCTCAACTCCCTTCCTTGCGCGGCTCTCCTCTGTTTTCTCCTCTGCCTTCCCTCTGCCCCTTTCAGCCGCTTTCTCTGTCTCTTTCACGGCTTCCTTCCCCTCTCTCTTCTCCTCTTCTGCCTCCCTTCCTGTTCCTCGCAACCTCCCCAGGTCCCGGTTCCTTCCCTCTCCCCAGACCCCCACACCACCCTGCCTTAAATAGCCTCCCAAATGCCTCTAGGGCTACCTTTTTCCTCGCCCCCCCGTCTTGTGACAGTGCCACGGCAGCCGGCTGCAGCAGAATCACCAGCTTGCCCCGCCCCCGGTTAAGCTGCTCTGCTCCCGCTGGGGCCAGGGCCGGGGAGGCGACCCATGGCGGTGCGATCACCACTTGCCCCGCCCCCGGTTAAGCTGCTCTGCTCCCGCTGGGGCCAGGGCCGGGGAGGCGACCCGCGGCGGCGCAATCGCCACTCGCCCCGCCCCCTGCTAAGCTGCTTTCTCCTGCCGCAGCTGGGGCCAACGTGTTCTTTGGCTGGCGTTTCCTCGTGGGGCAGCACGGTGGAGCCACTAAGTCTGGGGCAGGGCCTCCTGGCCGCCCCCGAACAAGCATTCTTTCGGCATGGCGGAGAGGAGGGGAGGAGAGGAGCCGAGACAAGCCTCGCTAGCCAACTGGAGCTTACGAGGCCCCAGGAAGGGGCAGCCATGCTGGGAGCCGCACTCCAAGCAGGAAGGAGCCACTTGCGGCTTGCGAGCCGCGGGTTCTCGACCCCTGATCTAGAAAATACACATGCCATTTATCTAGAAAGCTGCTATATAAATAAGTTTAAGGATTTATAGGTTGGAAAGTAAGAAAGAGTGCTGTGAATTGGCTGAAACTCCTTGTGGTTCAGGATCTCTCTGTTAATGATAGGCTGTTAACAATAGGACATTTTTGAGGACATTGATTCATGGGGTTGCCATGAGTCGGAAGTGATTTGATTGTATTTAACACATACACCAAGTTTTTTTTATATAAAAAGGTTGAATAAGGAAGATATAGAAAGTCTATACAGTCTCTTCCACTAAGCAAATTAACATCTATATGGAATAGGGGTGTTACAGATGCCCCACAGTTCTACCTCATGCAACCCAGTTTGGATCTAATTTTACCCAGGGACAACTCACAACCATGAATCTCTGTTTTCACATTGTATTTAGCTTGCACAGATGGATTCTTTCCTAAAATTGAATACATTTTTCAACATTATGTTATTTGGGTGTATACCAAGCATATGGCATCTGAATGGTGCCTGAGATATAAAATATGTAAAAATGATATAAAAATTATATTAAAGTGTGTTAAAATGCTATAAAATGCAACAAATGAAACAAACCAGCTAGCAACACTAACAACAAATATGAGTAAAATGAAAAGGCTCACAATGATAACATTTTTTAAAGGAAATAAGGTCACATTTGTAGCACATTTCTTTGAACCTGGGTCAAACATTATACAAGCTATTCTCTGATTTTTTGTGAGATAGACAAACTATTAATAAAATAAGTTTAGTAAAACAACACATGCAATCTTGTGACTCATAAAAGTTTTTAAAAAAACTACTATGGCAATGCAATAAATAGGGCTGCCAGCTCTCGGTTCAGAAACAACTGGAGATTTTGGGGATGAAGTCTGAGGAGGGTGGGATTTGAGGAGGGGAGGGACTTCAATGGGGTATATTGAAATAGAATCCATCTGACAAAATAGCCATGTTCCCCAGGTGAACTTATCTCTGTCACCTGGATATCAGTTGTAATAGCAAGAGTTGGCAACCGTACAATAAACTTTATAATAATAATGGGTTTGCTGCCACTACTCCTGAATACACTTGAGCACTGGAAAGTAATTTTCTGCCTCCCTCCACTGCTCACTGAGTTCTAACCCAATTTCTTCTCTCTGGCAGTTGCTCAACAGGGCCAGGCCAACAGTGCCATTGGGGTCTGAAAGAACAAAACAAAGTTGTTTGATTAGTAGCCCTCACGTTTTAATGATATTTCTGAAGATTATTTTTTTCTAAATGCTATCATTTAATTTCTTCAAACAAGGAAATTATCATTATAGAGAATTTGCTAATGAATTATGCCTTACCAGAATATACTTCTGGGTAGGGGGAGAGATATATCATATATTAAATGCATAATCTTTATTTCAGGGGCAATTTTTGCAGTGCATTTATACCTACCAATAGTCATGGAAAGGTAACTCAAGATTGTCCTGTAGAAATTGCACATTGCAAAGAAATAAAATTGTTAACAGTTTTAATTAATGTTTACCCTTGAGTTTTGCTCACCTTTTACATTCCCTCTAAAGCGTGGCCGCGCCTTACCGCGGCCGCCATTGCTGGGGTGGGGCCCGAGGAAGGAGGCTGCTGCCCGGCCGCCGATGCGGCCGGTCGGCGGTTATAGCTTCCGCGCATGCTTGGCGCCAGGGTCGGGCGATGCGCTGGGTTGGCGGCTTTTAGGCAACGCCGGGCTTCTATTGGCCTAAGCTGGGAGTGGCCAGGCCGAGTGGTTACGCTGCCGCTGTGACTGGCCAGCTCTCGCATCAGGTGAGGGTGTGTCAGTCAAGTGGGGCGGGGCAGAGCTCTTGCTAAAAGGCCTCTTAGCCCACTGCGTGGTTGTGGCCAGGAGCCCCATCTCGAGCCTGGCAAAGGAAAGATCGGTTTTTCCCTCCTCACCCACCCGGTCCCTGCTTTGTTGGGTTGTGGTTTACTTGTTGTTTTGTCATAGCCATTGGCCGGGTTTAGCGTATGGGGAGATGATCTTGGATGGGAAGGGGAGCTGGGGGGGTCCCCGGTTTTTGCACACCTCCTTAAGAGGTGTGGGGTGGAGCTAAGCTCAAGGAAGGAGGGACACTCAGCTGGGGGCTGGAGAAGCTTGCGCCCTTAAGCGTGAAGTTGGATGGGGCCTCCAGTCATGGGCATTTCGCTGGACTGGACATTGTCTCACTCCAATCTTTCGCCTGCTTTATTCCTCCAGCACCGTGCTGAGGAATCGGTTTGCCCTGGGGTCAGTACTTGTGCTGCCCAGAGGCTTGGATCACCCCCCATGCTGCGCCATCTATATTTCCTATGCTTTCTGTTAATAAAGTTCTTTGGCTATGGCCATTTACTTATCCACTTTAAAATTGTGTTGGTAGTTTCTTTGGGGGAAGCATGACCGATCGGGAGGGCCACCAATCCACCCACAAACAATCTGCAAATTTAACTGTTATGAACTTTCCTGTAAGTTTCAGGGAATTTGTTTGGGGTTTTTTCATCAAGGGTTGCCATAATCATATAATTACACCTACATTGATGTATTGCATTCACTCCAGTTCAGAACAGAAAAAAAACATTAGACATACATTACTTCCAAAACTCATACAACAACTATGTATAAAAGACCAAATATAAGTCAGTGGTATATTTCTGCATCACTTTGGGCTAACAAATTCCAGTGGGCAGTGTAAAACAATTCTTTGCTGTGATCCAGACCCCTCCCCCAAGTGAAGAAGTATTATAATAAAGGGGTAATAGATTCATCCAAAAGACATGCAGACAAATTCTTCATAGAACAGAAGTCACAAGCAAATAAGCTTAACATGGAAACCCAAATTATGTCAACATGAAAAGATCTGGGTAGTTAAGAGGCAGACCTTTATCAGAAAGGCAACATATATGGTTATTTAAGTGTTTTAAAATAGGTGCAAATATCGAAAGAGTACACAAAAAATTGTGGAAGGATGGATGGGACCCTCCATTGATTCTATGCATATGTGTGCATAGTTCTATATGTAGGTTCTGAACATCCAGGCAATATTACAAAGCACAATCATGTATTGGAGCCTCTGTACAAAAGAGTGCCTCTGTCTGAAAGTTCTGATAAACATGTAGTTGTTAGACATGGGCCCAGAACATAATTCTGGGTCCCCATCTCTCTCTCTCTCTCTCTCTCTCTCTCTCTCTCTCTCTCTCTCTCTCTCTCTCTCACACACACACACACACACACACACACACACACACACACACACACACACACACACACACACACACACACTTCTATCTCATTGGAACAACTACAAGGGATTTCAAGTCCTTTTAGCCATATCCTCGTTATCTGCATATTCCCAAAAGAATTTATGCATTTAAACTTCTTTCAGACCCTACCACTCAATAAATCATGTGTCTTTTTTATAGTTAGACCTTAAAAATGTGAAAGAAAGCTATAGATAGCTAAGTAATGACATTACTGTCTTTCTTGTAAACATCTAACCTCTACAGAAAGTCAGTGAAAAAATTTAACTTCATTAATATTTACTTCAAAATGGTCTCTTAGAATCTATATTCCTTTTTTCCCAGTGAAATAGTAGATAACATTTAAAGTTATTTATAGATCACAACTGACATTCAGTAGAAGTCAGGATTTAACAGTATCTGACATCTAACAGGCAGTCTGCGAAAATATTTAACATATAACCTGCACACTTTTTATCAGTACCTGACATGTAGTAGTCAATGGCCAGACAAGTAACAGAAATGAACAACTAATAGCTGATAGATGTCTTGCAATGAAATGTAATAAATTTATTTGTTTAGAAAATGTACATGCTCTCTCTCCAGAGACTTGTTCAAGGTGGTTCTCAAAGTAACTGAATATAAAACAGTATAAATAAATAGGACTGGATGGAGTAGACAAGTGAGGCCCTAAGTAGGATGGTAGATTTAATGCAGTCTGATGGTTAAGCTTGTAAAAATGGCATGCAATTTGAGTTACGTTAGGATAAAGAGAGGTAACTATGTTGGTTACTTTGTCCAATCCAAGTACCAGGAGAGGGACCTGTCTCCATCCCAGTTATCAATGTCAGACCTTCATGTTGTCTGGAAATGGCTTTGATGGGCAGAGTCTCTCAGCACTACTTTCCTTACATCATTATATGTATTTCATTTATTTGCTAGAATTAAAAGAACTATATAGTGAAGGTGTGATTTAAACAGCAAGGTATGTGTCACCACTTTGAATTGGGTTGCTACCAATATAAAATAGCTACCTTTGCCAGCATTGTATTGGAATCAGACCTAATTCCACTCCCTAAGGCAGTGATGACGAACCTTTTCGAGATCGAGTGCCCAAATTGCAACCCAAAACCCACTTATTTATCGCAAAGTGCCAATGCGGCAATTTAACCTGAATAACCCCCTCGAGCAGGGGCCAGCCTGCTGTAGCCTCCAGCAAGTCCCACATGCACTGCTCTGCACTTTTCGAGCATCTCTGCCACCTTTGCCCCCCCCCCCGGGCAGCAGCCACCTGGAGCACAGGCACCAGGCTCACCAGCCAAGTCCTCCCTGCTTGCTGAGGTGCATGCACATCAAGTCCAGTAGCCCAGGCCAGCCTAGATGTGTGTGTGTGTGTGTGTGTGTGGGGTGATTTCCCCCCCCCACATGACAAACTCTGTGCTCACGTGCCCACAGAGAGGACTCTGAGTGCCACCTCTGGCACCTGTGCCATAGGTTCACCACCACTGCCCTAAAGAGCCCCTGTTTGTCTTCCACATGGCACACCTACTTTGAAGTGGAGGGGTATTTAAAAAAATCTGTGCTATGGCATAAAAATTCCACATGGCCAAGACCTCTGATGTACCAAAAGTAGCTCATTTTCTGCTGACTTTTACATTTCCTGCCATTTTCTTTCTTTTCTTTTTCAGTAGAAAGGGCAACAAAATTGCAACGGTGCAACAAAATTATCATGCATTCCTACATTATTACAGTCCTTCTTTCAAGGTTCTAATAGTGCTAATTTCACTGTTTATAATGCTAATTTGGATATTTGAATACACAGATACAGGGGATAAATCCCTGATGTTTGCTAATAGCAAAGCTGGAATTTGCAGAGGTATTCTCAAAAGTCGCTGCATCAGCTGCAATGTTAATTTCAATTGGACTGTTCCCAAACATGAGGCAAGTCTGATCCTCATATATAACATACTGTCTCAATGAAAATAAATCCATTGTAAAAGCTATTAAATAGCCATTAAAATGAGGAACACATATTCTTTTGTATGACATCATTAAGAAAGATTAATTTCATCTGGAACTCTACTAATGTCCCTAGTGTTGCTTATCAACACTCATCAGTGAAGGAACTGGTCACAAAGGCTGGTCACATTTTTGTTATAAAAGAAACAAACATTGCTTGCTTTCAAAGCCCTGACCTGTATGTTAGTATGCTTTTATGACCCAAAAACCATTCGTAAGTTAGCTGCAATATAGTATTGTTGCTGTTGTTGTTGCCTAATGTCTGTGCAAACTGCACTAGGCTACATTTTTTCACAAGGCCTCAACTACCATTAGATATATGATCATGCTACAGTTTGCTGGCCCCTGGTGAACTTCTGTCAAGGACATTCAGGAACAGGGACACATTTGCCCACACATGGAATCCCCACATTAGTGGAGTTCACTTTTTGATACAAGAAAAGGCTTCCAGTTGAGGAAGCATGGGGTGTGTGGCTAGAAACTGGCCCCACTAGGACTTTCCCAAATCTCTATGGTCGAAACTGGTGTTATGCAAAGCTCTAGGAATTTCTAAGATCTCTATGGTGAATTCTGCACAGCACAAATATAACATCTTTGGGACATTATAAATAGTGTTTTGGGGAAGAATTTTGCAAGTCTGTTATATTACTCTGAACCTGAGTTTTCACTAAACAAGCAATCTTTTTGCAAAATTCCAAAGATGCTTCCATGCAAACATAACAGGCAGGAGATGTTGTAGGCTGATTCTCTGAGTGCCCGCCATTGTACAAGTCCCCCAAGAACATTTTCTCCCCGTGGCAGTGGGTATGTCTGCCATTTCACTCATACATCTACAGCAGGGGTAGGGAGGAACTATACTTTGACTCTCCAGATGTATCGGGAGACTACCAATTCCATCAGCCCCTATAGCATGGCCGATTGGCCATTCTGACCCAAGGAAGCTGATGAGATTATGGTTCCTAATTTATCTGGAAACAGGATTCCTGATTTAATGTACATTCATTATTGCCTGACCATTGCAAGAAAGTCCCCTTTCTCTCTTTTTAATTTTTTTGTGTTGAACATGCGAAGTTGCACAGGTGCAGCCAATCAGATTGTGGGGAAACCGGTATGGCTTTGAGGGTTCATTTCTGTAACCCTTTGCAGCTACACATGCACTGTAAAAAACAATAAAGAAAGAGAAATGTCTCTGAGCGATGGTGCAAAAACATTCCTTATTGTTTCCATGGGTTTAAATCACTTCCTGAATGTATAAATGGTCCATGTGCGAACAGAGATAAGGAAAATGGGTTCATTTATGATGACTGCAACTCATACATATGCTGTGCAGAATCCACCTATAGGTTTTTTTATTTATTAGAAATTCCTAGAGCTTTGCCCAACACCAGTTTTTTTCTTATTTTTTGCACCTGCTGCTCCATTGAGCAGCAACAAGAGCCTGAAGAGTGGAGGTTGTCCACCACAGAACTCAAAGAAACATAAACTCAACATGGACAAAAATTCCTGCAGCCCCTTCCGCTGAACTCAGTAGGAAATTTTTGACAAACAGAAGACCTTTCTGAGTGCATAGAAAGCATACTATGCTACCTGAACTGGACCCAGAAAACTAGCTTTTAAAAGGGTTCCAGAAAGGAATCATGTGAGACCTTGTAGACTGTATATACCAGGGCAGATCTCAGTAGATATACCCCAAAATTGAATTATGAAATAAGAGCATGATTGTAAATGCAAAGAAATAACTATATTGTATCTAAAATAAAATAACTTACACTAAGAAGCTGACAACTGATTCCTTAAATGCTCATACAGACACCTACAAGAAGGCACACCTAAGAGGGAAAATGCAAGAAATTGGGAGATTTATGGAAGGGGCACACTACCTTATATCTGGACACAGCAGAGTTTCAAGGAAAAGAGCAAGGAGCCGGCCAAGGGGTTCTCAGAAGGTAGCCAGAGTTCTGACCAGAGATCTGAGGAACAATTTGCTTGGTCTTGAGGTCCCTTTTTTATACACAGAAGGACCTTGGTCTTTGGCCAGACTTTGAATTGTGCTAGATAAGAAGTTTGAATTGTTTGACTTTGAATTGTGCTAGATAAGAAGTTTGAATCTTACTGGCAGGTTTAAAGTTAACTGCTGTCATATTTCAGCAGGAAAAATTGGGAAGATTGACTTGATTAACCTATTGTGGGATGGATCTGCATGGGCCAAAGACCCGTGAGGCACAAATGACTAATGAAATTAAGTGTGGAGAATAATTTAATGCCTTAAGTGTTCTCCCTGATTGAGAAATGACTTAAGTATCTTTCTGGAATAAGTAATCAACCCTGGACTTGGAAGACATGTCCACGGAGGATGTGGACATTGAATAACACCCTTAACATTAAAAGGTCATTTGCTCTGGAAAAAGATATGCTCAAGATAGGGTGGGGGATATTGCATTTAATCATTTTAATTCCAGCAACATTTGTCCTCTTTCCCTGGGACTCTCCAGTATCATGGCTGAACTCAGGTGCCTTTGGGAGTCTCCCCAAGTTTCAGATTCACTGGCATCTAGGGTCTTAAAAGGGGGTGCCTGTTAAAACAATGGCCCTTTGTGAACTCATTGTCTGCTTCATGGCTCTTTGCTTCACAACAGGGTGTCCCCATGTTTACTCATTTACACATGAGAAGGTGCCCCACTGTTCCTCTTGAGTTGACTTCTGGCTTCTGTTTCCAGGAAGTGGTTTGCCACCTCTTTTCTGTTCTTTTGAGATGCCGTTTCAATGATCTATCACAGGAACAACAGATCAAAAGTATTTTAAAAAACCCAACAAACAGGAGGCCCCACTGACCCCCTGGAAATGCCAGTGGAAGGTATCCTGTATGAGCAGAGGAAGGCAGGGCAAGGCATGTCAAAGCAGAAAAGCCAAGCAGAGCAAAATGTACACTGGTGCACTCCACTTTCCCTGTGCAGGCAGAGAAAAGGTCATGCTTTCCCCACTACTGGAAACCATGGGGTTTACCTGACCTGCAGAGTGGTAAGATCTGAAGTGGGAGGAAAATGTGAGCCTTTGAGAATCTGACCAAAAGGTAATGTCCACTTGACCCAAAGAAACCAAATGTGTGCAAACACCCAATATGAATTCCAATAATTTTTTGCAGTTGCACAGCCTGCTACTAATTTCCTAACAATGGATGGAAATGGATGGAAGAGCCCTTAGGGGATGGGGCGGTCTACAAATATAATAATAAATAAATAAAATAAATGAAAAGTATCAGATGATAGGGATTCCAGTGTACCACAGTTTTTTACCTTTGTCTGTGATACTGTATAATGTGGATTGTAAAATAATTTTATCAGGCCTAGCTAATGTTCCCAATCTTATGTGTGACCTTTTCAGTTATATACAACTCTTCATCACGTTAGATGTTATTTAAAATTTTAACAGAAAGAAAAATATATTTTTGGAAGACAGAATGCTCTTGAATCATGTCTGTAGATTATTTCTGTCTTATAATAATAGAGGAAGGTGAACTAATTAAGCTAGAACTGTCAGTGCAAAATATATGAAGCATACTGGGATACAGAAGCAATGAAAATCTGTCTCCTTGAAAATATAAAAACCATGATTGTTTCCTGATTGCTTACTAGACCTATATGACAATCATTAAGTGCTGTACCTTATGATTAAGTGCTGTACCTTATGATTCTTGACAAATGTATTTTTCTTTTATGTACACTGAGAGCATATGCACCGGAGACAAATTCCTTGTGTGTCCAATCACACTTGGCCAATAAAGATTCTATTCTATTCTATTGTATTCCATCCATTATCCTAATTTGTCCCTGGCACTGGTTGCTTGTGTATCTCATTACTGTAAAAAAGGCTCCACCGATCAATGTATGCTCATCCACATTCACCCTTTCCAAGACTTACATGCAAAATTCAAACTGAATTTTCCTTAATAAGACAGGAGATATAAAATGTGTTTAATCATTTTCTACAACTGTAGTAGTCAATCTTGGTAGAAACTGACCAGTTCTGGGAGTTAGCTTTTCTGTTGCCCGCAGCCAATTTTTCAGTTTTCACATAAAACATGGCTTCCTTTCCGCAATCCCAGACAGCATATGGGATGAGAATTCCTGAAAGTGAGCCAGAAACATGGCTTTCAGGGTTATACATGTAATTGGCTTGCATTACACATTTATCCAAATATAGCTTGAAGACTGCTATTTTATTGTGTGGATCAGATTTGAAACATCAAGCCTAGGAAGAGACATGAGCCATGACATTTTTGCAATAGCACAGTGCTCCAAAATACTACAGCAGGTGAAATCAAGTTTTCTTTCTAAGAGATTATCTAACTTCAAGAGAATAGAACAAATGGTGATATTTGAAAATCACTGCTCTGTTTTTGGAGCTTGAACAGAACAAGACTATACTCTTTTCCACCAAAAGATCTAGGTGTAACTTCATCCACCAATGCTGTACCGTCTTTGTTTTCTAATGTTCCACTTGGGTCTTAGTACCTACCTAGTTCTGTTAGGTAGGCACTAGGACCTAAGTGAAGCATTCAAAAACAAAGATGGTCCAGCATGTGGTGAGAAAGTTACAATTCTACTTAGATCTTTTGGTGGAAAAGAGTATAGTTGTTCTTCATTTGTCAGTGAGGCTCAAACCAGAGAAAAGTACCAGACTTGCAGAAATATGTAAAATATAAACAGAAATACAATGGAGGATTAACAACCCTCAAATACCATGTTTCCCCGAAAATAAGACAGTGTCTTATATTAACCTCTACTACGTCTTATTTTCAGAGGATGTCTTATATTCGGGGAAATGGGGTAATAGAAACAGTGTCTATAGCTTTAAGAAACAAATGCTTTCAGTGGCCATTGCTAGGAAACTACAACAATATTGCCAGTCTTATAACCTTGTTTTTTGTTAGTAAAAAGCAGGAGAAAACACAAGGCCCTTTCCAGGGCTGTTTTGGCTTTTCAAAGAGGATTCATCAGAGCTAAACACAAAAGCAGCCACTAGAAGATTTGCTTTAATGTGACTTTCATGACTCGCTCAGGACTAGATATTTGCTATTATTCAACAGCAGTTGCTAACAAAAAGACAGTGTGATGTAGTGGTTAGAGTTTCAAAATAGAATCTGGGCGACCCAAATCTGAATCACAGTTCAACAGCAGCTATTCCATGAACATTAGTGTAGTGTAGTCTCCAAGCCATTATTTATCCTTAAATGATAGAAAGTTGTGTTAAGATTAAAGGTGCCAATAGGGGTGGGACATGATAGCCAATTTTGGCATTGGACACCGCAGAGTCATGTTGCCTCCAGGTGTTCAAGTATCTGCCCCTCCACCAGAGCATTTGCCTCTTGCACAAATGGAGGAGGTACCTATGCTGGTGTAACCTACTTATCCTTGGCCACATCAATCTCCATTGGAGACCTAGGAAATAATATATGACAGCACCCTGTGGCTTAACAAACAAATATAAAATTGCTTGAATAAATTAACAAACCTTTAATCTTAACACAACTTTTCATCATTTAAGGATAAATAATAGTGAACATATAGTGAGTCTATATATACAGCACAACACAATTGTACAAAATCTTCAGTGTTTTTTTAAGAAAAAGCATTCAAAACAGTTACCACCACTAACAGTGCCCAATAATTAAAGAATAGCAAGAAAGTCCAAACTATTAACAAAGCAGGGCTTCTTTCTCCCATCTGGCCTTCTGCATCTGATGTAGCTGCTGCAGGTCTTTCCTCAATTTGGACCTGTAAAAAAATAAGTAATTCCCTTCCTTCTCCTACTGCAGGACAGATCAACTGAGGAGGGTTACATAGTTAACAACCTAATATTTCCATTACATTTGGGAAATTCTAATATATTTTTCTTTCTTATTGGGCCCAACACATACCTGTAAAAAAGATAAGTAATTCCCTCAATTGAGCTGCAGGCCTTACTTCTCCTACTGCAGGGCAGATCAACTGAGGAGGGTGGGGCTCTTGCTGTTGGTAATAAGTAAGCAAGCTTACCAACTGCACATGCTCAGTGAGCTTTTATCCACTGGGCCTAAAGATCCAAACAAAACAAAACAAATGCTAAAATGGAAGGGTTACACTGGCACAAGGCTGTGGCAACTCTGGAGATGACTCTGCTGTCTCCACCCCATACTGGGATCTAAATATGATATAGGAGTGTTTATCATGTCAGAAAGTCTGGGAAAATCCTGGTTAGGACTGCCAATTCCCTTTAATGGAGGCTTCATAGGATCTTATTTACCTCCATGCCATTAAAAGTTTAAATGGCTCATTTCCACACATGGATGGTTTTCTATTTGAACTTGTCTGTATGTATATATAGAGAGACACATTTTTAAAGTGTGTTCACTATTTTTGTTAAAACTATCTGGCAATCCTAGAGGTTATCATAACGTCAGTGGGATCCAGCAGAGTTTCCCCTCACTTCTGCTTAAACTAAAGCCTCACTACAACTGGTTTTAGAAAGGAAGTCAAGAATTGAGGGAGTCTGTTTCTGAAACCATCTTCTGTACAGAGTCAGAGGCCACATTAAGGCTCCATTAGTAACTGAATTAATTCTGTTTGGGATTAAATTTAAAACCTAATTTTTTCCAATTACACAGAACTGAAAAATTTACTCTCATTTAATGTTTAAGTTTCATTTTTAAACAGTTTGTTTTAATGAGGGAACTGAAGGGGACATTAATGCTTGGCTTTTACGACTGCTTCAAAAAGACTTTGAAGAAACTATTAAAATGTGCTTCTAGGACCAGGAATGTGATCTATTGCTTCATAACAGATTGCAGTTCTGCAAGGGACTCACAAGACTATTTAAGCATGAAAGATGACACTGAATAAATATAATTACTGGCATTGGTCTCTATCTTCTGGAGCTTCTTTGTTTATTTTTGCTTCCCCCCTTTTTATTTTTGCTTACACAGATATATAGGGATGGAAATTGGCATACCACTAAAACCCATTATTACAAAATTCAGCAATTGTTATAGCCTTCTGAACTAGTACAAACCTCGCCTGCTTGATGCAAGAGGGCAAGAAGATGCAGAACTGATTTTTTAAACTCATTATTTGGTTTTAAGCACCATGGTACTTGCCCAAGCTTAATCATATCATTAACCATAGACAGAGGCGTTCCTCCCATTGGGCAAAGTGGGCAGTTGCCCAGGGCGCCCCCTTGTGGGGGGCGCCAAAAATGCAGGTGGGATTTTTTTTGGAATTTTCAGTGTTTTTTTCTGTTTTTGGCCTGCAGGGGACGCAGTTTTTAGGCTAGCAGCACCAAAATTTCAGGGATTTTTCAGGAGACTATCCTAATGATATCACCCAGGTTTGGTGAGGTTTGGTTTAGGGAGTCCAAAGTTATGGACTCCCATAGGGAGTGTCCCCATCCCCTTGCAATGTTTCCAATGGGAGCTAATAGGAGATGGGGGCTACACCTTTGAGGGTCCATGACTTTGGACTCCCTGAACCAAACTTCACCAAACCTGGGTGGTATCATCAGTAGGGGCTCATGAAGATACTCTGAAATTTTGGTGCTGCTATCTTAATAATTGCACCCCTGACAGCAGGCACACCCTAAAAATTTCCCCAGATTCTCCTTTTAAATCCACCCCCTTCCTGCCAATTCTTGTTTTCTTGTTTTCTTTTATTCTTTCAATACCTAATAAAGGTGGTTGTTGTTGTTGGGGGGGCATCAATGGTTTTGCCCAGGGCTCCAGTTTGCCTAGGTACACCACTGACCATAGAGCTTGCCTGTTGGGTAATTCCAAAACTTGTCTACATCTCAGGACCCGCACCAGCAAAGAAATCATTTTTTAAACCAACCAAGAGCTTGCTTGGGCAGATGTCAGGTGTCCTCCTAGCTCTGTGATAATTACAAATTCGTCAGCAGCTCCTGTGAGGTTGGGAGAATCTGTAGAGACCTCATGAGTTAACACAGTTTATGTTAAATATGTTCTAACATTTTAGATGGCACCTGCTCCTGTATTTTTATGTGTGTGCAGGACTAGTGGTAATGTTTATGCTCATGTTGTAGAAAGCATCATTCTTTCCTGATAATAGCAAGCTGCTGCTAAAGACCAATGGACAGACTAACCTGGGAGTTGTTTTTGTCAACCAACAGCTAGAGTTGCTCGAGGCAGAATTGGATGCTTTTTGTTACATGTAAATAATTTATTTTTGATAACCTTAGATTAATAGTTTTAAAAAAGGTCTTGCCCCTACATGAAGAAACATGAATGCTATTGTGTTATAGTTAGGAGACAGCCTTCTGTTGTATATGCTTGGATTCCACAGAAGATTTTCATGGATGGAAAGGGATAGGGTGTAATTTTGCTGATTCCTTTCCAAAGCAGACCTCAAGCTCTTCCCTGATGCTGCTCCTGGGCTCCCACTTTTCCCAAGAAGCTGCTATGCTGCATTTCACAAATTTATTTTGGGTTGTATCAATAAGGGGAGGTGGGGAAATCTCTTTCTTTAGAGGGAATCTACTCCAGGATCCAAGCCATAACATTACATTTTAGATTTAAGCTAATAACCTCTTGGTTTGATTTCAGTTTCTTTTCTTTCAGTCTGGCAAGTTAACTTTTCCCTTCATCCATGGAACCATCATAGAAACTGTGCTTATCTATCAGCACTACTGATCTGGTGGTAAAACAACAACCAAAGGGCAATTTATAACCTCACTAAATCCTATTATTTGGAGAGCCTAAATGATTGTCTAATATCACTCTGGGAAATTAATTATTGGTGGGATGAGGAAAACAGAATTTTAATGACCCTTGCACTCTGAAAGAAACTGTATGATGCAGTTTTATTTTCTCTTTTAAAAAATTGAGGTGGGGTACAGATATTACATATAAATTATTATAAGGACATGGCCTAGCCAGGGGCTTAGGGAGGAGAGCAGGGGTGCTCTTTCTCCTGGCCACTGTCCCCCACTCCATGTTAGCAACCAACCCATGGTGGGTAGGGGGGCTAAGTTTTAAGAACAATGTCTCTACCCATTCTGCCAACTCTTGGGGTGCTTAGTAGTGTTGTGCCAAAATGTGGAACCCATTCTCTGCATTGGATAGTGAACCCATAAGGACACAATAAATACTTATCTGGACTTGCCTTTGCCCATATCTGCCTTGCAAAATACTTTCCTCACACCCTTCCTAAAGAGAAGATAATGCCTCTACATTGGAGAGCCTTCCTATCTCCAGCCCTGGACTATCCACCCTGTAAAGACAAATCCAACCCATTTTAGCATATGTAAGTAACAATGAGGGCATCTGCATAGTAGCTGTTTAGCATTTTAATCCATTTGATTGCTTCCTGCCTGGAGACATACTGTGTCTGGGCGGTGTTTCCTAATCTTTATCTTTATCTTTATTAACCTTTAATAGGCATAAATAGATCATGGGGGGGGGTGGGGGGGGGGGGGGGTGGGGGGGGGGGGGGGTGGGGGGGGGGGGGGGTGGGGGGGGGGGGGGGTGGGGGGGGGGGGGGGTGGGGGGGGGGGGGGGTGGGGGGGGGGGGGGGTGGGGGGGGGGGGGGGTGGGGGGGGGGGGGGGTGGGGGGGGGGGGGGGTGGGGGGGGGGGGGGGTGGGGGGGGGGGGGGGTGGGGGGGGGGGGGGGTGGGGGGGGGGGGGGGTGGGGGGGGGGGGGGGTGGGGGGGGGGGGGGGTGGGGGGGGGGGGGGGTGGGGGGGGGGGGGGGTGGGGGGGGGGGGGGGTGGGGGGGGGGGGGGGTGGGGGGGGGGGGGGGTGGGGGGGGGGGGGGGTGGGGGGGGGGGGGGGTGGGGGGGGGGGGGGGTGGGGGGGGGGGGGGGTGGGGGGGGGGGGGGGTGGGGGGGGGGGGGGGTGGGGGGGGGGGGGGGTGGGGGGGGGGGGGGGTGGGGGGGGGGGGGGGTGGGGGGGGGGGGGGGTGGGGGGGGGGGGGGGTGGGGGGGGGGGGGGGTGGGGGGGGGGGGGGGTGGGGGGGGGGGGGGGTGGGGGGGGGGGGGGGTGGGGGGGGGGGGGGGTGGGGGGGGGGGGGGGTGGGGGGGGGGGGGGGTGGGGGGGGGGGGGGGTGGGGGGGGGGGGGGGTGGGGGGGGGGGGGGGTGGGGGGGGGGGGGGGTGGGGGGGGGGGGGGGTGGGGGGGGGGGGGGGTGGGGGGGGGGGGGGGTGGGGGGGGGGGGGGGTGGGGGGGGGGGGGGGTGGGGGGGGGGGGGGGTGGGGGGGGGGGGGGGTGGGGGGGGGGGGGGGTGGGGGGGGGGGGGGGTGGGGGGGGGGGGGGGTGGGGGGGGGGGGGGGTGGGGGGGGGGGGGGGTGGGGGGGGGGGGGGGTGGGGGGGGGGGGGGGTGGGGGGGGGGGGGGGTGGGGGGGGGGGGGGGTGGGGGGGGGGGGGGGTGGGGGGGGGGGGGGGTGGGGGGGGGGGGGGGTGGGGGGGGGGGGGGGTGGGGGGGGGGGGGGGTGGGGGGGGGGGGGGGTGGGGGGGGGGGGGGGTGGGGGGGGGGGGGGGTGGGGGGGGGGGGGGGTGGGGGGGGGGGGGGGTGGGGGGGGGGGGGGGTGGGGGGGGGGGGGGGTGGGGGGGGGGGGGGGTGGGGGGGGGGGGGGGTGGGGGGGGGGGGGGGTGGGGGGGGGGGGGGGTGGGGGGGGGGGGGGGTGGGGGGGGGGGGGGGTGGGGGGGGGGGGGGGTGGGGGGGGGGGGGGGTGGGGGGGGGGGGGGGTGGGGGGGGGGGGGGGTGGGGGGGGGGGGGGGTGGGGGGGGGGGGGGGTGGGGGGGGGGGGGGGTGGGGGGGGGGGGGGGTGGGGGGGGGGGGGGGTGGGGGGGGGGGGGGGTGGGGGGGGGGGGGGGTGGGGGGGGGGGGGGGTGGGGGGGGGGGGGGGTGGGGGGGGGGGGGGGTGGGGGGGGGGGGGGGTGGGGGGGGGGGGGGGTGGGGGGGGGGGGGGGTGGGGGGGGGGGGGGGTGGGGGGGGGGGGGGGTGGGGGGGGGGGGGGGTGGGGGGGGGGGGGGGTGGGGGGGGGGGGGGGTGGGGGGGGGGGGGGGTGGGGGGGGGGGGGGGTGGGGGGGGGGGGGGGTGGGGGGGGGGGGGGGTGGGGGGGGGGGGGGGTGGGGGGGGGGGGGGGTGGGGGGGGGGGGGGGTGGGGGGGGGGGGGGGTGGGGGGGGGGGGGGGTGGGGGGGGGGGGGGGTGGGGGGGGGGGGGGGTGGGGGGGGGGGGGGGTGGGGGGGGGGGGGGGTGGGGGGGGGGGGGGGTGGGGGGGGGGGGGGGTGGGGGGGGGGGGGGGTGGGGGGGGGGGGGGGTGGGGGGGGGGGGGGGTGGGGGGGGGGGGGGGTGGGGGGGGGGGGGGGTGGGGGGGGGGGGGGGTGGGGGGGGGGGGGGGTGGGGGGGGGGGGGGGTGGGGGGGGGGGGGGGTGGGGGGGGGGGGGGGTGGGGGGGGGGGGGGGTGGGGGGGGGGGGGGGTGGGGGGGGGGGGGGGTGGGGGGGGGGGGGGGTGGGGGGGGGGGGGGGTGGGGGGGGGGGGGGGTGGGGGGGGGGGGGGGTGGGGGGGGGGGGGGGTGGGGGGGGGGGGGGGTGGGGGGGGGGGGGGGTGGGGGGGGGGGGGGGTGGGGGGGGGGGGGGGTGGGGGGGGGGGGGGGTGGGGGGGGGGGGGGGTGGGGGGGGGGGGGGGTGGGGGGGGGGGGGGGTGGGGGGGGGGGGGGGTGGGGGGGGGGGGGGGTGGGGGGGGGGGGGGGTGGGGGGGGGGGGGGGTGGGGGGGGGGGGGGGTGGGGGGGGGGGGGGGTGGGGGGGGGGGGGGGTGGGGGGGGGGGGGGGTGGGGGGGGGGGGGGGTGGGGGGGGGGGGGGGTGGGGGGGGGGGGGGGTGGGGGGGGGGGGGGGTGGGGGGGGGGGGGGGTGGGGGGGGGGGGGGGTGGGGGGGGGGGGGGGTGGGGGGGGGGGGGGGTGGGGGGGGGGGGGGGTGGGGGGGGGGGGGGGTGGGGGGGGGGGGGGGTGGGGGGGGGGGGGGGTGGGGGGGGGGGGGGGTGGGGGGGGGGGGGGGTGGGGGGGGGGGGGGGTGGGGGGGGGGGGGGGTGGGGGGGGGGGGGGGTGGGGGGGGGGGGGGGTGGGGGGGGGGGGGGGTGGGGGGGGGGGGGGGTGGGGGGGGGGGGGGGTGGGGGGGGGGGGGGGTGGGGGGGGGGGGGGGTGGGGGGGGGGGGGGGTGGGGGGGGGGGGGGGTGGGGGGGGGGGGGGGTGGGGGGGGGGGGGGGTGGGGGGGGGGGGGGGTGGGGGGGGGGGGGGGGGGGGGGGGGGGGGGGTGGGGGGGGGGGGGGGGGGGGGGGGGGGTAGGGGGGGGGGGGGGGGGGGGGGGGGGGGGGGTGGGGGGGGGGGGGGGTGGAGGGGGGGGGGGGGGGAGGGGGGGGGGGGTGGGGGGGGGTGGGGGGTGGGGGGGGGGGGGACTCAGCTCTTAAAGTTAATGTCTTTCTTTTGTATTTTCCTGGAAGGACAGGATTCTCCTTTGTCCTGGGAGATTAAAGGCCACTCTGCATAATCCCGAGGGTCACTCTTGCATTGCAAACCAAATGGGGTTGCCATAAGTCAGTGGTGACTTGACACTACATGCAAAGAGACAGATTTTGAAGAAAACATTTACTAATGCTGTCAGAGTTGAGACACCTCTCCCCACATGATATTATTCCTGATCTCAACACATGGAACTCTGAACAGCTTCCCCAAAACATGGCAAAGCTACCAAACCACTTTCCCATGAGTTCCATGATCATTTCTGTTCACACAATAATCAGATAAAAGGATGTTTTATGTCTAAAGATTAAAAAATCAGAACAATTAAAATTCCAGTTCATTCTCTGTTAGGTCCAAGATAAACAACAATAACAAAACTAACTCATTATGTATATAAGATGTACACGTGGTGAAGATGGTAAATCTTTTGTAAGCAATCTGATAATAGTAAGCAAAAACATAATCCAAATTTTGGAGTAACACGGCATTAGAAGTGTGCATTCTGCAAAGTCAAACTGGCCTCCCCCTTATCCCCCCAAAATAGCAACAATATAAGGGAGGTGAAAAAGCAGGTCCCCCAAAATGCTAAATATTATGGGAAAGGCGCATTTTTGCACCACTTTGGCCCCATTGTCATTTTTAAAAGATGAGAAAACCCCTCTCCCCCTTGTCTCCCAGTCACTTTACCTACTGACCCTCCACAACTCACATGGGATGGCAGGCAGCAGAGAGCTGAATGCTGGGCTCAGCCATGAGTACAATCCCAGCATTCAGCTCTCCCCAGTCTCCTAATTACATGTGGACTTTGGAGGCAGCACAGAGCTGAATGCTGGGCTGAACAGAGCTCAATGTTCATCTCCCCCACCCTCCAGCCAGGCTCAGCTAAGTCCAGGGTTTCAGAGGAGTCTTCCAAGAAGTGTCAGGTGGTGGCATGGTGCTTCACTCCAGCTGGCAGCAGTGGAGCCTCTTGAGAACATGGCCCCTAGGGTCACAGCTGGAAACCAGCACAAAGGCTGTGGGAACAGATCCTGAGCCACAGCTAGAGACCTGCTCATATGCTCACCAGCATCCTGGCACCAGGCTGACTGCAGTAAGCCCAGCTTGCTCTTCCCCCATATCCCTGAGCAGTGTGAGTGGCACAGTAGAAGGCTGCATAGCAACCTGCAGGGCAGGAAATGTAGCATGCACTTGGCGGCCCTGCACTGCCCCAGACTTAACAGAAAAGAGGAGTGTCTGCAGCAGCAAAGCTGACATGATGGGCAATCATGAGGGTGGTAATTGGGCTGTACATTTTAACTCCCCCCCCCCAGGTAGGTTTGGCTGGACTGGCAAAAATACCCCCCTTTGCTGGATTGCTCTGGAAGTAGAAGATTGTTCTTCTCCTTGCCTGTGGTTGGTTTCCAGAACAACAGGATGGAGGGAGATTCCCCCCACCCCTTCATTTTCTGTTGCTTGGTTCTTTGTTGTGTTGAGGTATTGTAGGGGGCCAGGCCAGACTCTTGTTTCCTGGTTTTCCTTAATTTGTTTAAAGAGTTCAGAAGAAGGGATTCTCTTCATTATGGCCCTGTTGAGTTGGTGGAGTTATATTTTTGTACTCCTCCTACAGGTATTATTTGATCCATTTTGATATAGCAGTTGAAATTTAATTCTAGACTAGTTTTAATAAGGGCATTTTAGTAATTATGTTTTTTTTAAAAAAAAACTTCAGATTTTAACTTAAGTGTAGAGCTGTAGTTTCTTCCTAATACAGCTTATTATAGGCGTCAACAAGAATCCAGGATCTTGTTTGCCAATTAGTTAATTAGCATACACTAACCTTTTGGGTGTTGACCTTCATAACATAGACCTTTCTGCATAACCAGAATAAAATGTTTTGAGGCAGGAAATAAAATATTTTCTCTGTGGAATTCTGAATGCTTTATTTTATTTTCAGCTTGAAAATAGTTTTTAAAAGATTTAAAACAATTTGGCTTTCAAAGTAAATTAAACAAATTTGATGAAATAATAAAGAATAATAATAATAATAAATTAGCAAAATATACAGACTACTATTGAAATTAAGAACAGAACAAGAAATAGTCAAGAAGGAGATTTTTAACTGGGCGAAAGATATAGGGGGAAAACATCTCACTAGCAGAATGGAGCAATATTTTGAAAAAGAACAAGTTTACATTATCAATGAATTTAAAAGAAAATTTTGTTAAACTATTTAATAGATGGTACTTAACACCAATTCAGCTAGCAAAAATAGAAAAAAAAACCCCAGCTGAATACTGTTGGGAATGTAGGAAAGATAGGGGCACATTTATCCATATGTGGTGGACATGTGAACAGATAAAACTTTACTGGGGAAAAATTGTTGAAGAAATAAATAAAATATTGAAAACAAAGATTCCATTAAAACCAGAGATTCTCTTGTTGGGGTCGACAGACAACAAAATAATTAAACAAAATGAAAATCTATTTCTTTATATGACAACAACAGCTAGAATCCAAATCGTGAAAAATTGGAAAAAGAAAGAAGCTGTCTGAATGGGAAAGTAAATTATATGAAACAATGGAACTTGATCAACTGATGTTGAGACTAAGAAAAACACCTGAAAAATTTGAAACAGTTTGGAAATCGTATTTAGAATACCTTCAACGATAAACGTACTGAAATAGAAAAGGAAAAAAATGAAATCATTATTAAGAAATAAAAACTCAGTTAAAATAGTAGGTCTCTTAAATCATGCATTATTCTATATGTTTATGAAATAATAGCAATATAGATAGGATGTTACATAAATTATATTTACAACATATTGACACAAGAGACAAAACCCAGCAGATGGATAGGAAATATCTGCATGTTCAATAGGGCTAACTATGATGTATTTTTTAAAACAAATTGTAAGTGTAATTAATGCATATACAATTTTTGATGTCATTATTCTTTGATGTTTGTATTTTGTTTTTGTTATATGTTGATGTAGTGGTGTTGTTTTTTAATTTTATAATTTAGATTCTGTACATACATATGGAGTATGGATGCAATAACACAAAATTTCAATAAAACATTTATTTAAAAAGAAAAAAGAAAATTGTTTAAATTAATACTCTTCTTTAGTAATTCTTTTCTGGGTATGGTGTTCTGGAAGCAATTCTTTCGTAAAAGAGTTTTCGCTTGCTGCGCAGATCTCTTTAAATAGTTTCCCATGCTGCTCTGCAGTCCCCAGATTATCTCATTGGTGCCATTTTCTGAGCTCTCATTGGCTTGTATTTATATCAGTTTTTTAAAAATTTCAGTGGTCATGTCTCCATAGCTTTGAAGACATGACCACTAGAGAATTGCAGCACAAGGCTTTGAAGCTTTGTAACATCAGATCTACAGTTTAAAAAAAGGAACTACTAAATGGCAGCCAGGAATTGTTTCAAGGGTTTGAGTGTGGACAATCAGAGTGGAGGCAATTTTTTGGCAAATATTTTTGGGAATCTATGCAAAAATGTGAGGTAGGTGGGGCTAGGAGAGTTCTTAGAGAACTGTGACTAGCCCAAGGTCATAGACCTAGGCTTAGTTTCCCTGTACCCTAGGCTTAGTTTGGAAATACTTGGAGATTTTAAGTGCGGAGCCTGAGGAGGGCAGGTTTGGGGAATGTAGGGCCTTCAGTGTGGGGGTATAATGTCACAGAATCCACCTTCCCAAACAGTCATTTTTCCAGGTGAACTGATATCTGTTGCTTGGAGAGCAGCAGTTATAGCAGGAGATCTCTGCTACTATCTGGAGGTTTGCAACCCTACCCCACCACCCACATCTTCCTGCTTGCTAGGAGGTGCTTGGAAACACTGTTAGTTTCCAAGCTCTGATGATGTTGTGCTATACTATACTGGAGAGGTGGTGATTTAAATTTGAAACCCCTCACTTATAATAAGACTTTTAGTGAGTTTACTGATTGGCATCTCAACCAAGCAATCAGGATCTGGAGCAAAATGCAAATCTGACTGGTCCTTACAATTCATCTATCTAGTTGAAGAATTTTTTCCCCTCATAACACTCCACCACCAAGTAGAGGTGAGCCTGTGGTTTCATAAAACTGTTGTGGCAATAGATCATTAAATTCAAAGTGTTTCAGGCATTGACAGCATTATTTTCCAGAATGTTACATTTTTATATTTCTTAATGTTCTGTGCATAAGTGTGTGTGTGTGTGTGTGTGTGTGTGTGTGTCCAAGAGCAATAATTCATTTGTTTGATGATTCTGGATACAGATTCCTGAATCAACCCTACTACTTTAGCAGCAACACAGAATCAGACAATTGCATAATGAAGTGGTCTGTCTTTATTTACACAATGTATTTTTGTATTCATTGGGCCAGAAAGAACAGTTCTGTGTAGCAGCTGTCATTGTATTTTTTCCCCTTATCTGTGTCCTGTGTGCCAATTTTATAATTCACCAGCTGACACCCGCCTTGGCAAAGACTAAGTGGAGTTATTTGGTGCCAAAGCAACAACAGCACTCTGAACTATGACACAATTCTTCTTAGTTCTTGTTAACAACGGGATTCTTTCTGGCTTTTTCACTGTTCTGTTGATACACTTCACTGCCATGGGGGGTGCAGTGCAAATTAGTGTTGAGAAACAGTTACGGCTCTGTTACACTCCATGGGTAAAGGCCATGGGCAAGAAAGACCAGACAAGCTGAAAAGGGGGAGAGAAAGAGATGGATGGTCCAGTAAAAGAAATTCTAGCTTTTTAAAAAAGTGCAGAATTGGACAACTATGAACACTGAACCAGAAACTAAAACCATATTTATTTCAAATATGCTGTGTTACTTTAAGCTCCTCGTTAAGCAACTGCCACTATAGCCTTATGTATTTTATTAATATTAACCATATACCACTTTTCCAGTTTTATTGTTCAGAGATTTACATCCAAATAAAAATGCACAGAAAGAGCACAAAACCAAATTAGATTACTATAAGTAATACAGAGGAATTAAAATAGCAAATAAAAAAATCAGAGCAGCCTAATAGCAATTTCATCAGCACCAGTATCATATACGTCAGCATATTTGATTTGGTTTGTTTTGACCCATGCTGCAATAGTCACCTCTCTGTGAATGGAACTTAACAATTTATGTTGCCCTTACAACTGCAGGGAGTTGTGGGGAAGTTACTTCCCACTTTTTGGAACTGCATAAGCAGAATTCCATGCTCGTGCAGCTGCAAAAAGGCAGAAATAACTCCCACTGATGGTATTTTGGGCTTTTGAAAACTGTGGGAAGAGTCCTTCCTCCCCCCATGCTGCAGGTCCAAATCTAATTGGAGTTTCTTTCATTTTTAAGAGACATAACCAGCAGCTTCTGTCTGGCTTCAAGTATGGTGAATCAGCCCAAACTCTTTCAAAAATGTAACATCATTCTGACCCTAAGTGGCAACTACTTGCACTGACTAATGTTTTAGCACTTGGCTAAGCACAGATAAGTATTTGGTCTGGTGTAGTAATTAAGCATTGAGACAACTGTAGACAGAACTGCACAACCAATTATGGCACTCTTGTGCTTATATTCTCCAAGTGGGTTGGGGCAGTTGGCCATTAACTGTTTGTGGTCTGCAGAAAACAGACAGAAAACAGCAGAAGTGAGGCCACAAGTATGAGAATGCTTAGATTAAAAATATTTCCTGAAAGCAGAAAAGATAAAGCATGGCATTGTTCCTTAAAGGAACAGGATAGAAAAGGATTGTTCATCTCTGACATACTGAACTGATTTTCACTGGCAGTCAGCTTGCACAATGAATTTTGCCCTTAACTGGTGTAGTTATGCGACAATGGTGGATTCCGCACAAAATAAATACGTCTTTAGGACATTATAAAAAGATCAGTTTTGTCATTTTGTGTTTCCACAGCATGGGGAAAAACAAGCATTGTCAGCCAAAACATATATTTTTTCCTACCCGCTGCATAGAGCTCTCGTCAGTTTCACAGTGGCGCCTGCCATTTTGTGTGCTGCAGCAGATCCTCCATGAAGATATCCCATGGAGGTTTCCTCTGATAGTAGCTCATCAATTTGCTATTTCACTGTCAAAAGTAGATGAGCAAAGTTTGTTTTGCCTAGTAATCCCATGCATATGTCATTTTTCCTTTTTTTTGTTTTGTGGTGGATGTCTGTAAAGCTACAGCAATTCAAACATGTGCACATTGCAGCTTCTCTAATCATGTCACCACAGCTTTGCAAACATCCCCCTCAAAACAAAAAAGAGACAAAAATGACATGATCACAAGTTCGCAAGGCAAAATAAACTTTATTCATGTACCTTTTTACAGTGAAATAGCAAATAGATAAGCTACAAGCAGAGAAAACTTACTTGAGGAATCTTCACAGGGAATCTATTGCAGCCCACAAAATGGCAGGATTGAGCGACAGAAATGACAGTGAGAGGTTTGGGTGGGAGAAATAAAGTGTTTCTTGGCTACTTTTGTTCGTTCAGCAGGCAGGAATCATCTTCAAACTGGTTTGGGGAAAAAAGATCCTGGTTTAGTGATTTTTGAAAAACTTGGGTTGAGAGGGATATAATGGGCTGAACTTGTTTTGCGAAGAGAGCTGTGCAAAGCTCTTCCCCAAAACACTTTTTATGATGTCCTAAAGACAGTTATTTGTGCTGTGCAGAATCTACCAATGTTAAACAGGGCTAGTTGGAAGCGTATTTCAAGTTGTCCCAAGAAGCATATAAGCAACACCTTTTGAGACCTAGCTAATTAACATTGATGTTGCTGTTACCTGAAATGCACAATTTTACCAAAATGTTTTTGTTGGTGTTGGCAGATTATATTCCCATTTTGCAGTATAGAAAGCGAAAATCAGTATAAATCTCATTGCCTCTATTCCTGTCACATCAACTGCTTTTCTCACTTCAAATATTCTTTCAGTCTTCATTCCCAGAAGGGACAGCAGTACTGTGCTAGAAAGCATGATAGGAAGTATTTCATAGGAACATTTCCCATTGTAGAGATTTAGAGATCCTAGAAGCTATTTTGGCAACATGGCAGTTGAGCCATTTCTTGTGCTGATCCTGGAAGTCTGCATTGGTGCTGATCAGCATGGGAATCAGCACTTTGAATGTCTGAATGGCAGGATTTAAATTGATGTAAAGTGGCAATTACTTGCAAATGACTATGTCCGGAAGCATCCTTTAACTGAAGATGCCAAGAATCGAACATAGGACCTTATTCATTCCAAGCATGTACTCTACCACTGAACCACAGTCTCTCCCTAATTATACTGCGCACACAGCAAAAATGGGATGAATTTAAATGCAAGATATTCCTTCACTCAGTTTTTAAATTGCATTGCTCAGAACAGTTATTTGGGGATAAACTAATTATTTGCATGCAGCAGTCCACTGAGCAAAAATGTTAAGAGCTTGTCAGAAAAGGACATTATATTAAGCGCAAGGATGACAGACAAGAAAAGGAAAATCCAGAAAGTAGGCTTCTCTTGTCTCTGGAGATTCATGACACGTACAATTAAATTCTGCCATTAAACAAAACCCTAATGAAGTTTGTTTCATAAACTGCTTCACTCCTGGATAACAGCTATGAGACATTATGACTCACAGTTCCTCGCAGTATTCTCAGAGGGTGGTGATTTTATGGCCTGTATTAACTATAAATGTCCTCTGCCTTGTTATGTCTCATCTACTTTGGTAAGCATGTTCATCAGC
Organism: Sphaerodactylus townsendi; assembly: GCF_021028975.2. Lineage (NCBI taxonomy): Eukaryota > Metazoa > Chordata > Lepidosauria > Squamata > Sphaerodactylidae > Sphaerodactylus > Sphaerodactylus townsendi. Next base: position 120,189,723 of record NC_059425.1, on the reverse strand, counting down.
CTAAACTTCCATTCCAGTGGGTTGTTCCAGTGAAGGATATTTGGAGAGGAGCCATGGTTCAGTGGTGGAACTCATGCTTTATTGGGAACGTGTTACTGACTTAATCCCTTGGCATCTCCAGTTACAGGATCTCTGATCTGATAATTTCATCATTAGATTCCTCAGGAGTCTGATAAGTAATAACATTTTCATATTAAAACATGGTTGGGATGAGTCTCAAATTTTTCTCATTTTTTTTAAAGCTCAGAGGTTATTTCTGAACATACTTTTTGCTGTGGTGTTGGCAGAGAGAGGTCCATGTCATTAGCAGGAACTGGCATAGTTAGGCTTCCACTGACTGACAGGATATAGGCAAGCAGGAAGTTTAAACTGTTGTTCTGGCAAGGCTGAAGGCTAATTGAAATTATTTAGTAGTCTTGTAGGAACCATTTATCTGGAGCACAGGAAGAAGAGACTGTTGAAAAAGGTTAAAGTTGCTGTGATCCTTTACAGAGATGCTCTTGGGTCTCCATACTGCCATTGAAAAATTATCTCATGGTGAAGTTGTCTATGGGACAGTGAGTATCTAAATCTGAGGAAAAGAGCATTGTGTATTCCATCAGAAGGTGGGGGGGCAGTGAGAAAGGCACCCATCCTTTGGTTGTTGGCAAGCCTAGTGCCAGTGACAGTGAGGCCAATAACTTGGGCAGTGAGGCCGCTAACAATGCGGCTGACAACAACGCAGCGGTGGGAGAGCTGGTGGGTGTTGTCGGCAGCTATCTTATACCAACTACAGGAGGTCTCTGCGGCTCTCACCCTCTGAAATTTGTGATTTTTGTGCCTTTTGTGCCTCTCTGGCCCAGAAAATTGTGTCAAGGTGCTTCCCTTGGAAAAACGAGTCATCATCACAGTTGACAGCAAGTTTCTGGTGGTGTGAGGGCCAGGGGATCTCATCTGCTAAGAACAGAGGGAATCTCAGCCAATTTCAATCTTTCGCTTGTGTGACCCCTGTTTCTTTTCTGTTTACTTGGCCTTTTTGATTTTTTTTTGTTTTGGTTGCCCACTTTGCTGTTTGTATTATCATAGGATAGGGATTTGTTAATTTGGTATATTAGATAGATAGATTAAATCCAGCAATTAACTCACAAATTGTTAGTTTTCCATTGTTCACTGGGGGATTTATTGGTGAGAATCAATGTCTAGGTTTAGTTAGGTTACGTATTTAGTAGTGGTGCTAGCTATATTAGTATTCTTATCTATTAGGCTTAGCTTTTAGGTAGTGAGATTAGTTAGTGGCTAGGCAGGGAGCTTTTTATATTGTTGGTGCTGCTATTTTGTGTTGGTTTTCACAGTTCACTGGAGGATTTATTGGGCGATTTAGTGGCTAGGTTTTAGTTTGGTTAAGTATCTAGTGGTAGTGCTAGCTATATTAGAATTTTTATGTATTAGGTTTAGTTTTAGGTAGTTAAAATTAGTTAGTGGCTAGGCGGGGATAGTGCTGCTATTAGTGGGGTTGTGATCTCTGAGTTGTTAGTGGTTAGATAGAGAGTAGCCTATAGGGATGGCACTAGGTTTGGTCAATACCCTACAAATTTGGTAAAATTAGGATCTGGACTTATTTGGGCATAAAATAATCTGTATGCCTGAATAAGACAAATAATGTATTCAGATATACCCAAATATTCGGATATACCCAAACAATTCGGGTCTGTCTGATTTTGGGGGGTATTTTTGGTGTTTTTCCACGTTATGGCCTGCATGGGGCGCATTTTTCAAGCTAGCAGCACCAAAATTTCAGAGTCTCATTCAAAGACTGTCCTGATGATACCACCCAGGTTTGGTGAAGTTTGGTTCAGGGCGTCCAAAGTTATGGAACCTCAAAAGGGGTCCCCCATTCCCTATTGTTTCCAATGGGAGCTAACAGGAAATGGTCCATAACTTTGGCCCCCCAGGCTTATTTTGTTTTCCTGCTCCTGCACATGAAGCCTGCTGGCTGAGTTCTCACAGAACTCTCTCAACCCACCCCCTGCCTGCCCCCGGAAGCAAAGTCTACTCTACCTCAGATTGTGAGATATGGGCATGTTATCCCTTACCTACAGGGCTGGGTTTTGCTTTTGGTGCTTCTTGTAATGCACAAAGTTGCTGCCAGTCTTTTTCAGTACAATAAAGTATGTCATAAAACTATCAGAGCATCTTAGAACTAACACTGACCCTATTAGAAGAACAAATCTTTGTAGATAAGAAGATTAGTAAGAACTTCATAAATACATGTAAAAGCAATACTACACTTTGTTGTAGTCCCACTACTTTCACTATGTGGGGATTTAGCTATATACTTGTAAAGGCAGTATTCTGGAGCCATCAAATGCTGAACTCTGCTAAGTTTAATGGGTTTAAAACTGCAAATCTGGAGTATACTTTATCATCCAAGCAGTGATTTAAAGCACTCACACCTTGAATTATTATGTTTTAAAAGATTTTCATGCTGCTTAGAAATTACATTTTGAAAAGCTATTCAAGAAAAAATAGAAAGAGGTAAAAATTCAATGTCTAGCTATCCAAACATGTTATATTTGCTTACACACTGCCAGCTGGTCATGTAAAAAATTACAAAGATTCACAAGGCACTGTGAGTGTGTGGTAGGTAATAAATCTGTCAAAGATTATGGAGGTTTATATATTCTAACATACTGTGATGTGACCTTAATCTTCCTTAAGTCTGAAGAAAAAGAAATTCTGTGTCTTTATGAAAGGTCCATTATCTACTTGTAGATAATGCTGTTTGCAATTTAAGTCTGTTGCTGAAGTTTATTTTTGCTGATTGGCATTTGGCATGCAATATAGAAAGTTGCAGTGGAGAGAGGTGCTACGGTCAAGCTCAAGCACGTAAAATAGATGTGCCTCTACGCCGCCAAGAGTTCTGGCGGCGTGGGGGCGCAAGCCCGTTCGCATGAACGGGCGAAGTGGATGCTAGTATCCGTCAGGCGGCTCCGCACGGAGCCTCCTGATTCCCCCATCCCCGCCCCACTCACGACGTCGTCTGCTGCTGGGCGTCGCAGTTCCCGCCCACGCTGCCCTCCGAACCCTGGAGGTCGCCTCTGATGGGCGGGGCTGCCACGCCTACCTGCCGACCATGCACGACCGTGGAGTGGGGCGGGGGATCGGAGACAGCGTCGCCCGGCGGCGCTGGGTTCGCGACCAAGCGCCGCTGGGAAGACGCTTCCTTCCCAACAACAACCCTTTACAGAGCCAGTTGTTTAGGGCGGCCTGACACCGCCCTGGGGGGAGGGAAGCGCAGTCAGGTCGCCGCTGCTGCATTGCAGCAGCGGCGCCTGTGCAAACGGCAGCCTGGGGGCGGTGTTTTTACCGCCCCCAGGCTGTCGTTAATGGGCCGTGCGGAAACGGCCTATGCTTAGCAGAGGTGTATGGTGGGGAAATGGCGCCCCGAGACAGCTGTTCTCTGGGAGTCCCCCTGCTATGCCAGGGGTGGGGCTCAGTGGGTAGGGGCCCATCCTCCCAATCCCTACCCCCAGGCCTTGCCTCCCCCAGCTCCCAGTTGGCAGCTGGCAGTCCCTTCTGCACTCCCCTCTAGGGAGAGAAGAAGGAACTGAAAAGCTCTGTCCTCGGCAACTTTGCTTTTATAAGCACAGGGGTGGGGTTTGGGGGCAGGCCCCCTCAAGTCCTGCCCCCATGCTTATAAAAGCAAAGGAGCCAAGGACAGAGCCTTTCAGTTCCTTCTGATCTCTCCAGAGCTGGCAGCTAGGAACTGGGGGGCAAGGCTTGGACTCAGGCTTGGACTCAGGCTTTCTTGGCCTCACCCACATCAATGACAACATGGGCTGGGCTAAGAGCAGCCAAAGACGACAAGGCAGAAGTTCTTCCTTCTTCCTTGCCATCTTCCTGGTCATATGGGGGGCTGATTTTGCACCCCCCATGTGACCAGATTAGTGGCACCCAGGGACAGAGGGTACTCCCTGTTCCTAGGCAGATACACTACTGATACTTAGTAGTCTATAATGAAACAGAGTATATATTTTTCCTAAGATGAATAAAAATTCCTGAAGAGGATTTTAAATACAGATTACAATATTCTAATTTCAGACACAAAAGTTTTTTTTAGAAGTACCACACTGTCAATTGAATAACAGAAATCTAATCTTCCTAGCATTCTATGAGCCATTATAAAACCACGCTGTACCTGGATGGCAACCACTGGTGAACTTGAGTGAAGTGTATAGTGCCTATTACAGGATTATGAAAAAGTCAGAAAATTGAATTCTATGTATGTTCGTGAAACAGGCTTCCACATGCATATCTCTGGTTGAGTATGCAGTTTTGGGTCTTCATACATTTAGTCACAGAATTTCTGGTAGAGAAATCCAGTGGGTTAAAAGAAAATGATTTTCTAGAATGCTTAACACAATATGACCTCTGCTCTGTGTATTAATCAGAAGCACGAGATTGCTTCTGCTATACAGCAGATAAGCACATGTACAAAAGAGCTTTTGAATGCATACATGAAAGAGAATAGAGATATTTTGAAGAAGAATTGACTTTTACAAAATGTAAAATTCAGGGACAAACTGCATTTGACTTTCTGTATTTCTCTATAAGTATTCTTATCCTTGGAAGCTTCATGGCAGTTAAATGAAATCTACCAGAAGAATTATGTGACACAACTCAATGACAAAGGCTATTATACTTTCCATTGTCAGATCTGCATGTAGCAAATCAAATCAAATTTTGACTAGGCAGTTTTATAACATATTTATATTACACTTTTTGGCCTTGTCAGGTGTTGTCCAAGCAAATTCAGCATTTAGAATTTCCATTTCATGGTACTTTAATCAATCAGTTCTCATCAGTTTGAAATATATTGGAGCAGGTAGGTAGCTTTTGTGTATATGTATATATGTTTTCAGTCTTACAAAATATTAAAATGAAAAGGCAATTGTGCAAAGCATCCAAATTATTTTCCATCAGTAGATGAACAAGTGTAATGATAAAAACAGTCACATCCTTCAAAGTCCATTAAAGCCAATGACCTTAGAAGGATTAACTCTGTTTCTGATTGCACTTTAAATGTGCCAGAGTTATTTTTGTGTGTGCAAATCCATCCTTTATTGACATAATAAGTTTTACATGCCATTATATTATGAAAAAGTAACATATTACATGACAATACCATTATGTGACATTACTAACAAGAAAATTTTAATGACATGTCAAAATGTTTACAGTGCACAGATTACTAGATAAAATTTTACAAAAAGTTATCAGTCAAATTTCATTTTAAATTAAAAAAAGATCAGTAATTCAATTAGGATTAGACAAAATTCACATGATTTTGAGCAATTTTTTCAACTTTAAAAACATTTTGTTTCATAGTTTCCAGCAAGAAGTTCACAACCAATACTGCTGTTTTCTTTTCCTATCACTTAACAGGAATTGAGTCAATTTAGCACCTTTAGTTGGCTATAATTTATTTTTATAAGATGTTTTTTAGGGGAATATGTAAAAAATATATAATCGGTAAGCATAGTCTGGAACATTACATGCATGTAAGTATAATCTCTTCTGAAGATAGGCACTTCTTTGCCTTGAGAAATGTTAGAAGAAAAGATGTTTAAGCAGGCCAGCATAAATGTTCAGCAAGCAAAGGAGGAACTTAAAACAGTAAAGCAGAACAGTAACATTTTGTAGGAAAGGGGTATACTATGGATTTGTGACAAACATATTCTGGGAGTTGCAGGCTTCAAAAATTGCCTCTCCTGATCCTCCAATTTCTCAGTTATCAGTTTCAATATGCATATTTCCACATAACCTACTACTGCCTATAAATTAATTTTAGACCAGTGCTGGGGGCACCTTCTGCACGTGCAGAATAATGCACTTACAATCCACTTTCACAATTGTTTGCAAGTGAATTTTGCTATTCCACACAGTAAAATCCAGCTGCAAAGTGCATTGAAAGTGGACTGAAAGTGCATTATTCTGCATGTGCAGACCTAAGGGTCTCTCATCATGTGTATTAATGAGCTTGCTGTGTGGGAATGAAAGTGGATTTTTAACCAGTATTTAGATATTTCAATTAACTGCTTGAAGACAAGAAAACCCCAAACCTCCCACCCAAGGAAGCCTTTGTATTCTCTCTTTCTGTCTTTCATTAGGAAAAGACTGGCTGCCTCATAAAAGTGAAGCCAATATAAGCTGAGACTGCCATAACAAAAGAACACAGAATAAAATTAAAGATTTTTTTTCCGTTATGGGCTCTTTAAATGGAAACATATTTTGTTTTCATTTCAATTACATATGTGTGTAATCCAGAAGGGTATGAGATTGGACTTCACTTGGAAATAGTAGCTGGTTCAAAATGATCTGGAAGGCAGACCAATTATTGTCATGAGGTAGCTGACTAGAATATATTTCTATTGGTATAAAGGCAACTCAGCATTATTTGGACATATGGGGGCATTATGTTTCTCTTTGTAATGGAATCACAATGTGTGTTCTCTTCCTACTGAATCAGGAAGGTGTGCCTTTGGTCAGGGCTGGTGAAATTCAGCAACTGCCAGGGCCTATGGATTCTGGTCAGCCTTATTGCTGCTGACTCTCTACTCATGCATCTCCTCTGATGCCTCATTCACTTCCTTCTACTGCCTACTTGTGACTGCTTTGTCACTTCTGTTCCTGGTTGCATAAGTGTTGGTGGACAGGGGCATGTTGCTGGTGCACAAAGAATCAGCATTCCTGGTGGCCATGACAGTGACATTCTACAGTCAGGCATTAAGGACCCTAGCTCACCCATGTGGGTGGGGAGGTGGTGGTCTGACAGTGGGGAGCAAGACAGAACAATTACAAAGGTCTGGTTCCCTCCCTGTAGGATATCTCTTTCCTGGTGGCCCTTCTTGACAGTGGCATATATGATGGATTGCCAAGAAAGGATTGGGCTGGCAGGCCTGGCTGGCTGGGTTGGGTGGTATGACTACAGCAGCACATGACATCCACATACATATGGTTGCGCTGCCTGGAGGAGTCACCCAGGAGGTTGGTCCAGCCAGTTCACTGGTTCACTGGAAGTTCACTGGGCTGTTGGTTTGCCTGCCTGCCAGCCAAGCAGAAGTCCACCTGGTGAGCTGCCACCTGCTGCCCATGGGAAGGAGTGAGCGTCCTTTCCCACCCACCCCATTAGAAATACCTGCAGGGGTGTCTGGCAGCTACAACAGGAGTTCCACCAGCAGCCCAAGGCAGCTGACTTGGGCAGCAGCCGAAGGGCACCACCTGTTCAGGGACTGTTTGGGGAGGGTTGATGGAGTAGACTCTATGCTAGTTCATTGTATTTTAGTTTTTGTAGTTGTGGGAACTGTGATTTGGGGGTTAGCTGATATAATTGGTTATTGTTTATAGTGCATCATTGTGATGCATTATTATGCTGTTGATATTGTTGTATTATGATTTATTTTTGTTGCTGTTTATGCTATGCTCTATTGTTTGTTCACTATTGTTGTTTGCCACCCTGAGCCCTCCGGGGGAGGACGGTATATAAATTAAATGTGAAATGAAATGAAATCCTTGGGCTGCCCATGCTCATGTCAGTGCTTGGTGTTATTCAAGTTTGGAGGTTGAACTCTCAGGAGATGGAGCCTGAGTCCTACATGGTCAGAGGAATCTCCATCTAATCAGATGTGCAATTCCTGCAGCCATCCCAGATGGCTGATGTCTTTGCAATGTTTGCAACTGGTGCATTGAGCTGGCATCTAGTGACCTATCCAGATATAATAATGACCCAGAATGCTCTGGTGGGAAGCAGGAATTTGAAACTCAGAAAGTGCTGCTGAACTTTCCTCCCATCAGGGAACTCTTCACATAAGAATGCCAAAACATGTTGCTCTGGAACACACTATCTGGGGGGAAAGGTGAGACCCTGTCAGTGATATGAATGGGTAGGAGGGCTGCTTATGAGTGTCTGGCAGATGCTTTTCTCAGAAGTGCGGTCTCTGTTTCAATGTGACTCCTTTCTGGGCCCACTGATTGCCATGCAGTGGCACAGGTCACTTCAGGGGGGGGGGAGGGATTAACTATCATCAGGGTCTGCGTGCTTCTGTCTACGGATTTGTTTCCTTGCTTTGAGTTTTGGACTGTCCCCCAACCTTCTTCTCATCCCTTTCAAGAGGCCTGGATTGGACAGCAACTGCTCCATCCCCAGTGCACCCCATTGCACTCCCCATTATCAAGTGAAATTCCTCCCCTCCCATGGTTTTAGATTATGATTTTCTACTCTTTTTTGGCTATCCTTTCAGAATTTGTGGTTCTTGTTCTTACTATTCTAATGTATTTGATACAAGCTTTTATAGTTTTACAGGATTATTTTAAAAGATATGTTTAAGGCTACTGTTTATTTCTATGTTTTTATTGTAGTTTGCTCAGATTGGAAGTCATTCTGAAAGATACAGAATTTGGATATTTTAACTTAAAATATGTCTCATGTTTTAATTTTGTTGCATTTTAAAGGTAAAAACAAATATAAAAGTTATTTTAAAAGTTGTTGAAAGTAAAAAGTATTTCTAATTGAATTTAATGGGAGACAATGAGCATCTGTAGAGAATTAAAAATGTTACAGATCTTCAGTCATCCATGGCATTGCAAAATCAATTCAGAAGTTCAGAACAACCACCAAAGCTAAAACAAATTTAGAATTCCCCAGCCTGAACACTTTGTACTTCAAAAGATGGGATTCATTTTGACATGCAGTCTAATCTTGTGCATGTTTACATGTAATTAAGCCCGACTGAGTTTAACAAATTCTTCTTCTGAGTAAGTAAACATAGGATTAAGCCACGGTTTTCAACATTTCATAGTTAATATCCTTAGAATGCTATGCAGAGTTACTCTAGTCTAAGTCCATTAAAATCAACAGGTTTAACATGGAGTAACTGTGCATAGGATTACATTATTATTTCCTCACCGAAGATCATCAGTTGCACAGTCAACCCTCCCACACACACTCACTACACATTGTAGAAATGCTTTGTCTGCTGACCGCTATATTTATTTACTATTTGGCAGTCTGATACTAATGGCTGTCTAAAAAACATGCATCGTATGTGGGGGAGGAAAGGCAGCAGGGCATAGCCCAATCCCATCAGATCTCAGAAGCTAAGCAAGGTTGGTCCCTGGATGGGAGACCTCTGCAGAGGAAGGCAATAGCAAATTACCTTACATGTCACTTGCCTTGAAAGCCTCTTGCTGGGGTTGCCATAAGTCAACTGCCACTTTGCACTTGGCACATCTGGCTGTTCTAAAATTATAGAGATAAAACAAAACAGCTAAACTAAAATCATTCAGCAGCCAATCATGTAATCTTACGCTAACAAAAGGCCCAACATCCCTTGATTTTTTCAATAACATTCTATCACAATAATTCCCTTCTAGGATTATCAGCAGACCATTCTCAATTTAAAGACTGGGTATATAGATTTGAAATCCTGAAATTGGCCTTGATCAATAATCCTGAAATTGGCCACTGCTCAATGGTTTAAATTATTTAGAAACAATAATCTTAGAACTCCCTACCTAGTCAATAACTCAAATTAAACCTTATAGTAGCCTTAATGTATTTATGCTGTCAAACAATACTTTTGTATCTGTGGATCAATAACACTGGAGGATTTACCCCATTATATAGTTGTCTGGTGTACGTGGAACCCAGGGCTAAATTTCTTACCGGGATGGTTTCTGGTTTAAATATTCACTCTACTGCCAAAAAACTAATATTTTTGTTAACGAACACTGATGACAGTACATTTCTCATAGAATCTCTTTATGTGATCTGGCAGTGAAGAAAATAAGGTCCAGTGTGTTTGCTAAGAGAACAGTCTTAGAGCTGATTTTTGATTATGTTTTATTGGTATATTGCTGTATATTTTACACATTTTAGCCATATGTAGCTGTATATTTTGCTTGAGATTAGTGTACATTTTATTGGTATATTATTGTATATTTTAATTTATCATGTGTATTCATAGTGTTTTTAAAATATAATTTTATTGATTTTTATTGGTTTTTTAACATCTACAACAACAAAAAAGGAAAACATAGAAAGAGAAAGACACCAGTGATCCAGACACCCTATTTTACTTACACAACAGAGGTTAATACTACATAAACATACTACATATACTACAACTTGCATGCCATACCTAGCTATTGATCTTATCCATCACATTTCTTCATTGTTTATTAAACATCTAGCTCAACCATCTAAGTTCCTTATTTATCTTAAACTTTTTCTAACATATCAACATACAATTTGAGATTTTTAACATAAATTCTCCTTTCCCTTCCTTACCCCCCTTCACTTAATCATATATCTGAATTTACCCTCCTAACTTATTTATCATTAGTCTCCAATATGCCCATTTTCTTCCCCTTTTGCTAAATCATTGATTGATTGTAGGGGTGAGCCCGCGAACCCAGCAGAACCGCAGATAGAGCGCATGGAATGCCTGTGCCAGCTGCGGCCTTCTGGGCGCACACGCTCCCCCACCCCCCGGTCCCCCGTGAGTCACAGGTCATGAACTACCTGAATCACAGTCACCAGGTGTCCCTGACAAAGGGACAAAAGGGCTCTTGCCCCCAGGTATGGCTTAGACCCAGACGCGGACGCTTCCTCCTGCACGTAGCAGCCCCATGAGATAATGCATCACATGATGATCTCCCGCTCTCCCGCTCTCCTGCCTATTCACCTCCTTTACACGCCCCCAGAGAAACCCTAATAAAAGGTGCCAGGGACTAGCACACGGCAGAGTAGCCAGGCCCACGGATCAGAGCTATCGGATCCAAGGACCGCGCTTCCTGCTGCTGGCTCTCTCCACCGGATGATATCACCGCGTCTCGCCTCTTCCTTGCGACCCCCGCGGGCCGACTTCATGCTGGTGCCGAAACCCGGGAATCTCCAACCTCCGCCCGCTTACCGTCGCCTGGAATAGGCCCCCTCGGTGCACCGTCGTCCGCTGGATCTGCTCATCCTCGGACCCGCGTTCTAGGACCCTCTCTCGTCCGACGAACCACTGGTAAGTATGGGAGCTTGCCAAAGCACTGCTTATGACAAACACGTCCGCTAGCTGAAAACGCTGATGAAAAGCGCCAGAGTCCCAGTAAAGAAAAGGGATCTGCGCAAATTGGTTGGGGAGATTGATAGGCAATGCCCATGGTACCCTGAGAGGGGGACATTGAATCTTAAGGACTGGGAAAGCATCCGGCGCACTCTGCACGAGGAGCCTCGCGCGCCGATGCCACTGCTACTGACGTGGAGGCAATGTTACGTCACCATCAGTCTGCAGGTCTGTGGTCTCTCTGCCATAGATGTCCCTCCTTTCGACCCTTCACCTACAATTTCACCCCTGGAATATTCTCTCTCTACTAAACCGGACGCCTGTCCTCCTCTTGTTTCGCTCGCTACCTTGCCTCATTCAAACTCTCCCGCTCGCACTCTCGAGGCCCAGCTGCCTCCTCCTCTCGCTCTGCCTTCTGCTCCGCTTCCCCCTTCCACTTCTGAAGCCACCGCACCTCCGTCAGTGCCACGTAATGGCGCGGGTTTCAAAACTCTAGCAGAACGCATCAACCACGATCTGCTGAGAAAGGAAACACTGACGGAAGACGAAGCTGACCTCCTCGCTCTCTGCCCCGTCCACTTCACTGATCATGTTGATGGCGATGGCAACATTCAGCGAGTTGTCGAGTATCGCCCCATAGGCTATAATGTTCTCACCGAGCTCCGTAAAGCAATACGGGACGTGGGGATTACGAGCCCCTATGTGAGAGGCATGCTGGAAGCGGTCATGCGGAATCACCTAATGGTTCCGGAGGACTGGAAAACAACCTTCCACATGCTCTTGAACCCTGCGCAATATATAGTCTGGGAAAGCGAGTTCCGCCAGCAGTGCATAAGCAGAGGAGCTGCCTCCGGTGGCGCCTATACCGGAGAACAGCTCTACGGCTGCGGAAACTTCACCAATCCCAATGCGCAGATCGTCCTACCAGAGGCCACCCTTACGGTCGCCTTCTTGGATTGCTTTTTACAAAGCGCTTTTGAAGTTGCACCCCATATCGGACGACCATCCCAAAGCTTCTCCAATAATCGGCAGAAGCCCCAGGAGCCTTATGCTGAGTTCCTGAACAGGCTCCAGGAAGCCCTAAAGAGACAAGTTGACAACGAAGTGGCCCAAACCGAGCTCCTCATGCGCCTCGCTAAGGAGAATGCCTCCGCCAAGTGCCGCAGAGCGATCACGAGCCTAGGGAAGAACCCCGAACTGGCCGACATGCTTAAAGCTTGCCAGGATATTGGGTCTTCCGCACACCAGGCCAGTCTCTTAGCCGCAGCACTCTCCTCCACCAGGGGACAGCCCCCGGGTGAGTGCTTCAACTGCGGCAAGCAGGGACATTTCCGGAAGGATTGTAGGTCGCCCGGCGGGGGGGCCTACAACCCTGACAAAGGGGGGTCCGCCCCTAGAAGGCGACGACCCCCGGGAAAGCCCAAGACCAAATGCCCCTTGTGCCAGAAAGGCTTTCATTGGAGGAGCGAATGCAGGTCGGGAAACTCGCACCCGGGCCTCTCCCCGGCCCAGGAGCAAAGAGGGGAGTACTGAAGCAGCCCTGAGAACCGAGGCCTGCACCGCAACAACCCAGACCACCTCCTTCTAATGGTATCTCTCTCACCTGCACCCAACCTCTTTCCCTCAAGTTCCCCCATGAGATCCTCGTTGCTCCAACCCAGTACAGCAATCCCATTCCCTTGGAAGCTGTCGGATTGGTCTTGCCTAAGGCCTCCGCCGCTGAGCAGGGGTTGTTAGTTATTCCAGGGGTCATTGACTCCACACACCAGGGAGCCATTCACATCCAGGTGTGGACAAACATCCCGCAGGAACTGCCCAGAGGAATCAGCTGCGCACAGCTGATCCTCTTGCCCCACGCACTGCCTGCCGCCGATTCAATAAAGGCCATGAGCCCAGGTAACCATCAAGGCGCAGCCGGCACCACCGTAGTGCCGGTGGAAATGCCCATCGGTAGCTCCCGTCCATACTTGGAGCTCACCATAGAAGGGTATCCGTTCAAGGGGCTAGTGGACACTGGCGCCGGCGTAACCATCATCAGAGCAGCCGAGTGGCCTGATCAGTGGCCAACCGAGGCTTGCCTGCGCATCTGGGGGGTGGGGGGAAAGCAGACCGCGAGACGGAGCATCCGCCCGCTCACGGTCAGCAGTCCGGGACTTGAGCGGCAGCTCACAGTCTGCCCCATTGTTTTGGATATCCATGTTAACTTGTGGGGAAGGAATCTTATGAGCCAGGTCAAAACGACCTTAGTCTGGGATGGATAAGCCTACTCCCACCGCTCTCCCTCTCACATGGATCACCGAGACCCCCGTTTGGGTGGAACAATGGCTGCTGCCCAGAGAACAGCCAGCGGCTGGCCATGTTGAGATCCCCACCTCCCAACCCTGACTGTGTTCCCTCTCCTATCTCCTTCTATCTTTCAACCAGCAAAGGCGGGAGGGCCAGATGACTGGCTAGTTCTCCCTGGAGTAAAATCTGGGCCCGTCTTGGTACCGCAGCACTTCCAAGACAGGCCCCAGGTTAAAAAGGGGCTGCCGCCATTATGCCCCTAATAACCAAACCTGCTTGGGTTGTGGTTGCCCAGCGCCTGGCAGCTGTATCAATACAATGTCCAAGGCCAGGCGCTTAGCCGAAACCGCCCCTTAAGGAGTGGTTTCGGTGGGCAGCATTTCCCCAAGATGCTCAACTGCAATCCCAACATCCGAGCACCCCATTTCGATCAGCCTCCGTGGTCACGGTGAGTATTCTCTAACCTCATTATGAGACCTCTCCCTGCCTTTTGTCTTTAAAATTGACCCCCCTTTGTGTAATTACTTCCTGCCCAAGTGCACTCTCTTCTGTGCAACACCTTCGAAGTTCATTGTTCTGCAGAAATTAAGTATGCATACCCACAATCCCCTAAGAGTCCGCCTGCCCTCCCGGGAGGCTCGGACCATTGCCTCGTCGCGTCCTTATGACGCTCCTGAAGCCAACGCTCCATAGGGGCCGCTTGCCCTTTCGCCACTCCTGTCACAAACCCTACAAACCCTGCGCTCCTGGCGTTCAAAATTGCCAAGCGATCGTTGAACGAGCCAACCGCACCTTCAAAGAAGTTTTAGCCAAACAAACTAAAGAAAGGGGAGTAGGTGGCCCCCCCAATTTAGGTCTCATCCAGCAGACCGTATCAAAAGTGCTATTCACTATCAATCACCTAAACTTGCTCGCCCTACCCTCTGGGCAACAGCTCACCCCCATGGAGAGGCACAGACCGGGCCTGGCGGGGCCCGTCCCCTCTCATAACCTGGGGAAGGGGGTATGCTTCAGTCCTTCTCCCTACAGGTCCCCTGTGGATTCCAGCTCACCATGTCCGGCCAGCCCATGGAGTGGCACCAGAAGGAAACCAACCCCATCCTGGAGATGGAGCGGATCTCCCTGGAGGACCCTGCCCTGCTGCCTCGGCGGATCAGCCGCCAGCGCCAGAATGGTCCGAGGACCCGGATGACCTGGGGGGACGTCAAGGCAATGACCAGCCAAACTCGGGAGCTGCTGCAACAGCATGGCTGCCCTGAGACACCCGAGGATCTCTGCGTTGCCATCTTTGCGGTTATTACTGCAAATTCCACAGTCACAATCATCTGCTTTGCTCTGCTGCCTCCTGCCGCGACAATCAGTCACCCCCTCTTGGATCTTAATCAAGCCAACATCTGGGAGTGGTTCGCTGCCGCTGCCAACGTCTCATCCCTCTGCTTGGGCCAGTATCTGGGGGTGGGAAGTTTGCTGAGCTCCTGCCTGCTCCCCGTCTGCAAAGCCCCTGGAGACTTCCTAGAGGAGTCTGGCCTGAGCCCCTTCATGAATGCCTTGTCCATCAGGTATTCTGTGAGCGCTGACTGGGGACCCGTCATCCAGACCCTCCCAGCCGGTGATCTCTCCCTCATCACCAAGACTGTCGCCAACCACGAGTCCAATACTTGTGCCCGCATCATCAACGTGGCGGGAGCACAAGCTGGCTCGAGCCCTTTCACTTGGCTCAAGCTAATTGGAATCCGTACACACATGGGAGGACATTCTCCCTGTGTATGGGGAACATCCTGCTCCCTAAAGGTTGGTTCGGGACTTGGCGGGAAAGAACCCCAACTACATCCCCTCCTGTCTTTCTGCCGGGACTCTTTTAAGGTGTCTCAGTCGGGCCACCATCGTTTTCACCGCAGGCTCCACCTCGGGAGTCTTTAAGCGCCGGGCTGTCGCCTCCACCTTCCCTCTCGGGATCCGGCCTGCCGGAGCGACGCGAAAGGTTGCCCTCTCCGAGGCAGAGTACGCCTCCCTCAAGCGACTCCTCCCTTGTGGGAAAGTCCCCGGACTTGCTTCCTACAACGCTTAAGACTATCGTCCGCTAATGCGCTCTTGCTAAGTCCATTAATTCCACCTCAGTTGCTCTGGATGTTCTGGCCCTCGAAAGCAGCAGGAACTCACAATGACTTTAGATAATCGTGCCGCCTATAGATTACTTGCTGTTATTGCATCACCAAGGTTGTGAGAGAATAAAATAATATGTGCTGTTTTAATCTTCCGGAGCAATTCCCATTTGATTCATATGAAAGTGCATGAGTTGCAAGAGATCGTGTCTAATCTGAAATATGATGTATTGCCTCATTGGTGGTCAGCCCTTTGGAGCTGGCTGCCAGGGGGATGGTTAAGCGCTATTGTACAATTCTTCATTATTTGATTTTCGTGGCGCTTTGTCGCCGATTCTTGCCCCTTGTTCAATGTATCTCTACTTTTGCCTGTAATGTGTGCAGGAAACCCTTTGACTTCCCCTTGCGTAAAAACCAGGTTCTCATGTTGCACATACCGGGCTCAACCAAAGCTTGAGCGAAGTTCCTGGGGAGGCAAGCGCTCCCCTAAATTCGTCCTCCCAGCTAATTCGGGTTCCCCGCTTCTAAAACGTTAGAAATGGGAGATGTAGGTGAACCCGCTGAACCCAGCAGAAACCGCGAGGATAGAGCTGTCGAGATGGAAATGCCTGTGCCAGCTGCGGCCTTCAAGACACGCTCCCCCACCCCCCGTCCTCCCCCCCCCGTGTGAGTCACAGGTCATGAACTACCTGGAATCACGGGTCACTCAGGTGTCCCTGACAAAGGGACAAAAGGGCTCTTGCCCCCAGGTATGGATTAGACCCAGACGCGGACGCTTCCTCCTGCACGTAGCAGCCCCATGAGATAATGCATCACATGATGATCCCCGCTCTCCTGCTCTCCCGCTCTCCTGCCTATTCACCTCCTTTACACGCCCCCAGAGAAACTCTCCTGCACAAAGTGCTGTGCCAGGGACTAGCACACGGCAGAGTAGCCAGGCCCACGGATCAGAGCTATCGGATCCAAGGACCGCGCTTCCTGCCGCTGGCTCTCTCCACCGGATGATATCACCGCGTCTCGCCTCTTCCTTGCGACCCCCATGGGCCGACTTCAATTGATGTTACAGAACATTTTTATTTAAGGTCTTTTAAAATTTTCTTGAAGATCTCTTTGGCACTCATTATTGAAGTAATTCTTAGTTGTCCCTTGTAAGTGGAGAAAATGCCTTCCCATCTGTCAGGCCTGAGCCTGTCAGTTGTTGGGTGGCAGACATTGCAAAGGGGGGATGGTTTATTATTGCTTTGTACTCTGCAGATGTCAAGTACTCTCTCCCTCCTTCCGAAGATGGCCTTGGCAGCCTGGAAGACCTGAAGACTCTCGAGGGGAGTGTGAACTGTTCCCAGGCTTGTAGTGCTTTATAGTGAGAAATGTATGAGCCATTTGGCTAAGGGGGGGATATAGGCAGTAGGTTTGAGTGGGAATCCTCAGATTCATCTTTGCTTCATGTTGTCTTTTCTTATCAAAATAAAGACTTTAGAACAAATCTACAATTTCTGTTATTTTCGGACCCGATGTCTGACACCATCTGAGCCACGAAAATCTTATCTTTTTCTTAAAATGCACACTAGAAATGCATAATTTTTCCTTTTCTGAAGGACTCTTAAAGACATCTCCTTCATGACAATGACATTGTCTTCTATCTTGATTGTTGATTTCCTGTGTATTTCCAGAATCTGATCTGGAGTGGAAATAAACAATGTCTCCACATAATCTTTTAACTTTTGGGTTCTTTGATATGATACCATTTCTTCATCTTTCATCTTCAAATAATTGGCCAGAACTGAGGCAATTTTCTTGTCTAACTTCTCTTTTGCTGGATTTGGGTCCTGTGATACCTTTCTCAGTCTCAAGGACTTCTCTTTGATTTGATATTACAATCAAAGAATGGTTAAATCATATATTTTAACGTCCAGTTGTACAGATTTCAGGTATGAAAAAAGCTGAAAGAAACATATTAATATGGGGGTTCAACTGTTTTTGAATTTATCAAAAATTTGGGGGGATTTTATACCCAAATCTGAAAAATGTTTTTGTTATTGTTTTTTGTACACTTCTTCCTATAAATATGGGGAAAAGAATTGATCTTGAACATCTTATTTCACAAAACAGGTCACAGAGTCCAGTGTTACAGCCCAGGATCTGTATAGGTATCTGGTGCCTTTAATGGCCTGGCCTAGAACATAGGTGAAGAAACTCAAAAAGCCACACCCTAGACCTAAAGTAAAGATGCTGGGGGAAAAGTAACTTAATCAGATTCCTAACCAGAAATGGTGTTATGTTGTGAAATGCTGCTTTGAATTCTCCATCCTTCAAATGCTCCCCCACAACTCAGAGCTGAGCTGGCAATGCCACACCAGGTCATAGTTTTCTTCTTAAGTCTACCTCCAATACAAAGGAGACAACATGCTTCCTTAAAAACTTGTACTATGATCCAGGTTCCCTATGTACTTATTCCCCACTGCTCTGACACAGATGCTGGTCCTTTTAAGGGGTCTCCCCAGAATCCCCCTGAACCTCTACTGACTCTCTGGATCATGACTCATTTTTCCCTGACTCTAGGGAAAGTGTGTCCCCCAAGCAAACTTGAGACCAGCAACTGCAAACGTCTTGGTGGTCCCCAGTCCTACTACTGTCAAATTGGCCTCAACCAGGACCAGGGCTTTTTCAACTTTGGCTCCCACCTAGTGGAATGCTCTGTCACCTAGGGCCCTGCGGGATTTGATGCAATTCCACAGGACCTGCATGGCAGAGCTGTTCTGTCAGGCTTCTGGTTGAGGCCAAAAACTAGACACTGAAATCGTTTATTCTATTCATAATTGCATCTGTTGCTTGCCCAGATCTTAATTCCCTATCTGTTTTAATAGCATCTGTTGCCAGTCTTATTTTAACTTTGATCTGAAATTAGCTTTTATTTGATTTTAATTTAAATGCATTTTAATTAGATCGGATTAGGTTTTAATTATTATAACTGCTTAACTGTTTTACTTGTTTTAACTGTTTGACTGTTTTAATTGTTTATTCGTTTATTAAACAGATTTTATGTACTGTTTATTGCTGTGAGCTGCTCTGAGCCCTTGTGAAGAGAGTGGTATACAAATCAAACTAACTAACTAAATAATTTCTATATTTAGTTGGACATTCTTTCCTGAGATATTTCTCATGTCTGGGCCCCCAGGGTGTTGTAAGTCAATCACTGCCAACTGGCAGGAATTTTAGGAGGTAAAAGCTTTCAAATTGACAGAAGTGATGTCATGGATGAGCATGCCATTCTAGGATTTCACCTGGATTTTATGGTTTACTATAAAATTTTGATAGAATCTTAGCGCATGACACCAATACACTGATGTTACTTTCAGGTTCACACTGGAACTGGCATTGTGGCATTGTTATTTTGTCAGTTTCCTCAGTTTCCGCATTATTTTTTTCCATAGAAAGCAAGAGGATGGGGCTGGAAAGTTTTCCACTGTAGCAGAAGATCTGTCCTCTCTAGTCCCAACATATTATATAGTTTGATATTAATTATTCTGTTCTAATCTACTAGATGCCATATTGATTTATTACATCTTTGTTCTCAACCCCTCTCAAAAGCTGTCCTGTTCTGGGGGTCTGGATGCCATATTTGCCATGTTTAACTGAGAAACAAGGTTAGCCTTGTTTCTGACTTTCACAGTGATCCTGTATGATTCTTTTTTTAGTCAAAACCAGTTTCTACTCACCTTTTATTATTACTATTTGGCTGCATAAGTGACATTTTGCTCAGTAAGATAAGAATATGATCTACCTTGGTATGGTAGAACCATTACTGTTTAAGCAGCACATTCATTTGTTTCATCACATTTATTTTCAGTCAAAATTCTTCAAAATCTGTAAGATTAAAGGGTCTCATATTACAGAGTAAACAGTTGGCTCAGTCATAACATGAGAAATTTCTGAAAGAAAGTATTTCCAGCCTTATGAGATAACAAGCTTAGCTGAAATCAGTGGCACTGCAAGACAATTTCCAGTTTTATATAGCAAACAAAAATGTTTAATGCATTGGATAAGGCTTTCCATGCATGTAAATTAGTTGTGGATTGTGGCCACTATGTATTAGATTTGGGGTATAAAATGCCTTTAGAGAGAGATCACATAAAAAGCAGGCATGCAAGATATCTGCATTTTCTTTGTAGTTGCTTTGCTTTAAGAATTTAACTGTGGCCCTGTGACTAATGCTAGAGAATAATAATGTACTGTAACATACTGCATATAATCCAAAATTATATTGGTGGAGCCAATGTGTCTGCCCTATCAGCCTTTTCACAATTTCAAATATACCATTTGTCAAAATTTAGATGTTGATCAGGTTGACTTCCCAAATGGTCAGGGTGATTGACATGCACTTCTGAGTGTATTACTATGCACTTCTGAGTGTATTACTGAATGTATGCTATGCACTTCTGTGTATACTATACACTATGTATATGTGTATGCTATGCACTATGTGTATGCTATGCACTATGTATTACTGAGTGTATGCTATACACTCAGCATTACTGAGTGTATGCTATGCACTTCTGAGTGTATTACTCTGTTTCTTCATGTATTCTTCATGTCTGTGTTAATGTGTCAACCAGCAGAGAGGAGTAGCAGCAGAAGAGACTTGGCCAGGAAGAGCAGAGTGACCTGCTGGTGTTCATTTTGGAGGGCTTTTCTGAAAGCCACAGCTTTTAAAACAGTGTTATTTTAACAGGGGTTATCTCTTTTTCTCCTTGTAAGGCTGCTGAATCTGGAAGGTGGGGCTTAACAGGGGTTAACAGAGTTCATCTCTTGTTCCTCTTTGTCCTGAGAGGTGGGGCTTTTGTCCTTAAAGGTGGGGCTTTAGTTCAGTCTCTGGAACCAGCAGAGAGGAGTAGCAGCAGAAGAGATTCTATTGTAAAGAGCAGAAGGACCTGTTGAAACTACTTTTGGTGCTTTTCTGAAAGCTACAGCTTTCAAAACAGTGTTATTTTTAACAGGGTTATCTCTTTTTTTTCTCCCTTGTAAGGCTGCTGAACCTGAAGGTGGGCTTCTACTAGGGTTAACATAGAGTTCACCTCTTGTCTCTTTGTCCTGAGAGGTGGAGACTTTTTTGTCCTTAAAGGTGGGGCTTTAGTTCAGTTTCTGGAACCAGCAGAGAGGAGTAGCAGCAGAAGAGACTTGGCTGTGGAAGAGCAGAGTGACTCACAGGTTCATTTTGAGGCTCTTCTGAAAGCCACAGCTTTTAAAACAGTGTTATTTTAACAGGGTCTCTCTTTTTTTCCTGTAAGG
Organism: Sphaerodactylus townsendi; assembly: GCF_021028975.2. Taxonomy (NCBI): domain Eukaryota; kingdom Metazoa; phylum Chordata; class Lepidosauria; order Squamata; family Sphaerodactylidae; genus Sphaerodactylus; species Sphaerodactylus townsendi. Next base: position 120,168,956 of record NC_059425.1, on the reverse strand, counting down.
CTGAATCTAAAAGGTAACAGGTTAACAGAGTTCATCTCTCTGTCTCTCTTTGGTCCTGAGAGGTGGGGGCTTTGTCCACAGGGCTTGTCTGTCTCTGGAACCCAGCAGAGGGAGCAGCAGAAGAGACTTGGCCAGGAAGAGCAGAGTGACCTGCTGGTGTTCATTTTGGGAGGGCTTTGCCAAGCAGCTTTTAAAACAAAGTGGGTTATTTTAACAGGCTATTCCTTTTCTCCAAGGCTGCTGAATCTGGAAGGTGGGGTTTAACAGGGCTAACAGAGTTCATCTCTGTTCCTCTTTGGTCCCAGGTGGGGCTTGTCCCAAGGTGGGGCTTTAGTTCAGTCTCTGGAACCAGCAGAGAGGAGTAGCAGCAGAAGAATTCTACTGTGAAGCAGAGCACCCTATGTTCATTTTGAGGGCTTTTCTCAAAGCCCCAGCTTTTAAAACAGTGGCATTTTAACAGGGGTTATCTCGTTTTCTCCTTGTAAGGCTGCTGAATCTGGAAGGTGGGGCTTAACAGGGGTTAACAGAGTTCATCTCTTGTTCCTCTTTTGTCCTGAGAGGTGGAGGCTTTTGTCCCTTAAAGGTGGGGCTTTAGTTCATCCTGTCCATGAGGAGTAGCAGCAGAAGAGACTTGGCCAGGAAGAGCAGAGTGACCTGCTGGTGTTCATTTTGGAGGGCTTTTCTCAAAGCCACAGCTTTAAAAAACAGCGTTGTTATTTTAACAGGGCTATCTCTTTTTTCTCTCCTTGTGCTGAATCTGGAAGGTGGGCTAACAGGCTACAGCCCCATCTCTTGTTCCTCTTTGTCCCTATGGGCTTTGTCCTAAAGGGGCTTAGTTCAGTCTCTCTGGAACCAAAGCGGCGCTACGCTGCTGTAGAGACTTTGGCTAGGAAGAGCAGAGTGACTCCGTTGGTGTTCATTTTGAGGCTTTTCTGAAAGCCACAGCTTTAAACAGTGTTATTTTTTTAACAGGGCTATTCTCTTTTCTCCTGTAAGGCTGCTGAATCTGAAGGTGGGGCTTAACAGGGTTACAGAGTTCATCTCTTGTTCCTCTTTGTCCTGAGAGGTGGAATTCATACAAGCAATTTTAATTCTCCCTTTATTTTTTTTTGGTTTTTTAAATTAATAAGGACATATTTGACAGATAGTGCGTGCTGATAGCTCCAGGGGGCAGTGACTAAAAAAGTTTAATATTTACATATCTAAACAAATCAGATATGAAGGCAGAAAGCCAGCAGGGGGGATGGTGGGGCTTTCCCAGTGTTTTGGCACTCAGTAAGTCACATGTATGACTATCTGCCACTAGGACAGAAGTCATGTGGTGTGCCCTCACTGCAATGAGCTCCTGGCACTCAAGGAACGCAGGGTTTGTTCTCTTCGAAGCCAAGGTGTGACAGACCTGGAGAAGCTGAGAAAGAGGCAGAGAGGGTGACAGGACAAGGCTTTCAGGGGACCTTAACAGGCCGGGTCCCCACTTCCCAAGGTGACATCTCTTCAGATGTCATGGAGAATGAAGGCCTTGGGGATGGAGGGGTGCCAGTTGTCTGAGGTGGTGGAAGATGCTCCCCTTAGATGGGATCCCCTTCCTTTAACTGGTGATCAGCTATCCTCTCCTGCACTGAGGATACCCCTGAGGGGGAGGTGGGGGAGGCTCCTTGTAGTGGGGTGATTCGATCATTAGAAATGTAGCGAGTTGGGTTTGTGAGGAGGAAGCGTGATAGACCGGGTGATGGTGACTTGCCTGCCTGGTGCGAAGGTTGGGCGGATGTCACGCCTGCTCTAGATAGGCTTTTAGACAGTGCTGGGGTGGAGTCAGCAAAGTTGTGGTCCCACATTGGCACCAATCGCACATTGGGAAATGTAGCCGGGAGGTTCTGGGAGAGCTAAGAATTTAGGCTGCTAGGAAACAGGTTGAAGTCCAGGGACCTTCCAAGGTGGCATTACTCAGAAATGCTACCTGCTCCACGTGGCAGGGCTGAAGCCAGGGCAAGCGAGGAGATACAGGGTCTCACGCGTGGGATGAGAAGGTGGTGTAAGGGCAGAGGGTTTCAGATTTGTCAGGAACTGGGGAACCTTTTGGGACAAGGTAGGCCTGCACCAAACGGGACGTGGAGCTTCATCTTAACCAAAGAGGAAAATCCAGGCTGCTGGCGCTCAACGATTAAAAAAAGGTGGCAGAACAGCTTTTAAGCCGATCACTGGGGGGAAAGCCGACAGGAGCTGAGGTGACTTCGGTTCGAAGCATACAGTATCTATGGGGATGCAGACAGAGAGGAGGTTTTTTCTAAATCAACTCCCACAGCATACAAGCGAGGTAAACATAGCAATGTGCATGTGACAAGGGATAGTGTCTACAAAAAAGACTCTGAGGGTGAAAGCTAACATAAAATCCCAGGTTAAGCGACAGAGACAGGTGGGTATACAGGTGTCTCTATGCTAATAGTAGAAGCATTCGGACCTAAAGTGGGGAACTAGAGGGTACAGAGTTTTGAAGGAGGACTCTTGATATAGTGGGCATTACAGAGACATGGTGGAATGAGAGGAGAACCAGTGTGGGATGCTGCTTATACCAGGCTACAGGCTCTATATAGGAAGGATAGGATAGAGCCGACATTGGGGGTGGAGTTGCCCTTTACATCCAAAGAGTATATGGTATCACATAAGAATAGACAATGCAAGGGGAGCTGGTTCCCCTACAGAATCACTCTCGTGGATATCAGTACCAGGGTGTGAAGGACAGTTTAATATTAGGAATATATTATGCGTCCCCCTGACCAAAAGTGCACCAAAAAGGATTCTGAGATGGAAAAAGAAATTAGAGAGGCCAACAAAAAACAAAAATGTAGTGGTAATGGGTGATTTTAACTTATCCCCATATAAATCTGGAAAAGAAATGCATGTTCAGGTCATAGTAAGGAGAGAGCATTCCTGGATAAGTGCTAAATGACTGTGGCTTAGGAGCAGATGGTTGTGGAACCAACCAGGGGAGAGGTGATCCTACCGATCTAATTCTATGTGGGACCCGCAGGACTCCTGGTGCAGAGGAAGTCGAGGTGTTGTTGAGCCGATGAGGGAACAGCGACCACAATGCTGTCAGATTCAGTATCTCAACATGGCGAACAAGTGGCAACTACTACATGTGGGTGATACATTCGCCTTCAAGAAAGGGAAATTTCTCAAAGATGAGGGGGATAGTGCACAGGAAGCTGGAAGGGAAAAATCCAAAGAGAGTCAAAACTGTCCAGGATGCTTGGAGGTTATTTAAAAACACAGTAATAAAGCTCAGCTGGAGATGTGTCTCCACAGGTTAGAAAAAGGCAGCACCCAGGTCCAAAAGAAAGCCACCATGGTTAACAAGAGAGGTTGAGGAAATTATCAGAAAAAAGAAAATGTCTTTTAGAAAATGGAAGTCCAGCTCTTGGCTGATGAAGAATATGAGAGGGAACACAAATGGTGGCAAAGCAGAAGTAAGTTAGCAAGGCGGGAGGCAAAAAAAGGATTATGAGGGAACGCATGGCCGCTAACATCAAGACCAGCAACAGCAGTTCCTTCCAAAGTACACATCAAAAAGCAGGGAAGCCAGCAAGGAAGCGGCAGGCCCATTAGATAACAAAGGAACAAAGGTGTGCTAAAAGGCGCATGGCAGGAGATTGCAGTGAGAAGCTGAATGAATTTTTCAATCTGTCTTCAATTCCAAGAGGAGGTGAGAACATTCTGCACCTGAACCAAGCTTCTAGGATAACCGAGAACTAGCTGGGCGATAGTGGTAGACAAGGAAGAAGAAGTTCTGGCAGCCATTGATAAACTAAATGTTACCAACTCCCTGGCCCAGATTGTATCTACCCGCGAGTTCTTAAAGACTCGGCATGAAATTATTGATCTTCTCACTTCAATATGCACCTTATCCCTGAACTAGCCCACCCTGAAGACTTCACTGGTAAGATGGCTAATGTCGCCCACCCTTAAGAAAGATCTAGAATCAAACATGGCAGCCAGTCAGTTTGACATCTGTTCCTGAAATTAGTAAAGAATCTATCACAAGATAAAATTGAAACATGTAGAGCAAGACCTGCTGAGGCGAGCCAGCATGGCTTTCGCAGAGGCAAATCCTGTTCGCAACCACGAGTTCTTTGAGGGTGTAAACAGGCATGCGGGACAGGGTCAACCGTGACATTGTCACTGGATTTCCAAAAGGCTTTGACAAAGTTCCTCACCAGAGACCGTTATGTCCAGCAAATGGAAGAAATAAGGAGGAAGTCCCATGGATTAAAAACTGGTTGAGAAACAGAAACAAAGATGGGTGTAAACGGGAAGTTCTCACCGGAGATAAAGTCGAGTGGTGTCCTCAAGGATCCCACGGCTGGGACCAGTGCCTTTAACCCATTCATAAATGACCTTGGAAGTAGGGTGGGTAGCGTGTCAAGTTTGATGATACCAATTATGGAAGGAGAACCAATGCTATCGGCGAGCCCAGTACGGACTCTGACAACAGGGTGAGGGCTAAGAAACGGCAAATGCAGTTCAATGTGTTAAAATGTAAAGTGATGCAATACTAGGCAAAAAAAAATCCAAACTCACATTACATCGCTGAAATGGGTACATCAGTCGCTAGCACTGTAGCACGCTGCCCAGCTTGATAGTTCCATGGGAATGTCAACTCAATGCATGCCGGCAGCCGTGAGCGCAAACTCTATGCCAGATCATTAGGAAAGGAATTGATAATAAATCGCAAAGATCGTCATGCCCTCATATAAAGCGACCGCACTGGAGTACTGTGGTCCAGTTCTGGTCACAAGATCTCAAAAAAAGGATATTGAGGAGATAGAAAAGTGAGAAGGGCGCAAATAAGGATGATTGATATCTGGAGCACCTTCCCCATGAGGAGAGGCTGGGCTGCAGTGTTTGGGACTCTTTAGTTTGAGAGGCAATGGCTAAGGATATGGATTGAAGTCTATAAAATTCATGCATGGGTAAAATGCTGACAGAGAGAAATTTTTCTCTTTCTCACAATACTAGAACCAGGGGTACCCACTAAAAATGCTGGGGGGAAGAATTATATTCAATAAAAGGAAACACCTCTTCAATGAACGCAGATTGCGGGCGGAATATGCTGCCACAGGAGGTGGTGATGGCCACTAACCCGGATAGCTTTAAAAGGGGCTTTACCAGATTTATGGAGGAGAAGTCGATGCATGGCTACCAATCTTGATCCTCTTTGATCTGAGATTGCAAATGCCTTAACAGACCAGGTGATCGGGAGCAACAGCCACAGAAGGCCATTGCGTTCACATCCTACATGTGAGCTCCCAAAGGCACCTGGTGGGCCACTGCGAGTAGCAGAGAGCTGGACTAGATGGACTTTGGTCTGATCCAGCTGGCTTGTTCTTATGTTCTTATGTTCTTATGTTTGGAATGGCTTATGATTCATTTTTAATTTCATTTCAATTTTAATTTATACCCCGCCCTCAGGGCAGCTAACAACATGATAAAACAGTACAATATAATAGAATAACCAATAATAACAATAATAATGCATTAAGAATTAGGAATAAGACCAAAATACTCAGATGGCGACTTAAACATAGTAACAGCAGCACTAAAACAGCATCAGACATCAATATGAAATCTCTATCATAGCAATACAGCAAATCAATATGTTAACAATAATACAGTAACACTAACAATATATTAACATATCAAAAATCAATACATGGACTGTCAAAACATTTACAATAAATCAATACATTTAAACAATATGTTTACCAATGTATCAATCCATTTACACTACTCTGATAGGGCTAACTATTAGCACTTCTCTGATAGAACCATTAACACTACTCTAATAGGACTAAACTACAATAGGACTACAACTACCCCTCTGTACTAACTAAGAGTAGACACAGTACTACCTAAGAGAACAAAATTAACCTACAAAGGGGGATAGTACTAAACTAATCATATAAGCTAACTAACAACTCTACTGACCCCAATTACAATCCCTAAAATAGTCTCACTAACCCTATCTATGTCTATTCTAAGAAAAACCGTATAGGTTCTTATAAACACAGTGCAAGGCAGAAGTTTGTATAGTAGTCCTTCCCAGAGTAGCTCTCTCACTGCTCCCCAGTTTCCTAGAGACAGGAGGTCATGACAGGCGGTCCTAGTGGTGGCAGTCCTTCCTGGGGCAACTCCATCTCTCTCCAACTCCAATTCAGAACCTCTGCCGTTGTTCCCAGCATAACCCAGCCATCGCCAAGCATGGCACTTAGAGAGCCTAGCCGCTCCCAGCTCTGTTAACCCAGCAATTATTCTGGGGGCTCACAAGTAAATGACAATGCCTCATTGCGCTGCTGTCAGCAACATTTTCTGAAAAGGGCAGCTGAAAACTTCTTAATTAGCCCTAGGTCCTAAGAACGAAACAGTTGAAGAATTTTATTGTAATAGTTTTCACCCTAAACTTCTCTATCCAGACAATAAAATCCAGGTAGTGAATTATTTCAGTAGCTCAATATCCAATGGTAGTTGTCTTGTTCATAGGTTACAGTGAACTCACGTACATCCTGTCTGTTTGTAAGAAATAACGAGCACGTTATTACTTGATCTTGACAACCCCACATATTGGACAAGTTCTTGAGTGTGTGTGTAATTTCAATAATCTCTTTTTGAGTGGGAGGGACCATGGACTTTTCTACCTGCAAGAACCAGATATTAAAAACTAATTTCCCACTATTCACAGTTTGTCAAAGGCACAAATGTAGCCCAAGACAAGCCCTGTGGATGCCAGTCTCCTTGTCCACCATTCCATGGGGCTACAGGGATTGCCCTGCAGTCCCTCTGCCTGCAGAGTTTCAGAGGGCTGCCCCAGAGTGGGCTTTGCTGAGGCTCTTACAGACAGGCTATTCAAAGTGCTTTGCAAGGGCATTGTGGGCAGCACGGTAGGCAAAGAGGAGTGAGTGGGTTAGGTGGCAAGCTGCCTCTTCCCTTCCCTTGTTTTTCTTCCCACCCCACAGTAGGGCGAGGGAGGGAGGGAGGAAAGGAGGAGAAGTAGGGAGAGGCAGGGCTAGCAGGTTGGCTGGCCTTTGCAGAGAGGGCAGGAGAGCCCCATTTGTGCCAGGAGCAAGCAGGGCCTTCTGCTCACTCACCATTTCTTCCGGCCACCTCCTCCCACACCACAACTGCTTCCTCTTGCTCTGGGCTGGCAACTGTGGTGGGGAAGGAATGGGCAGGAGAGTGGCAGGCCTTGGAAGCAGGAAGGCCTGCCAACCCAATTGCTTCTGCCTGCCCAAAGCAAGCAGGAAGCAATTGCAGCCAGGAAGATGGACAGAAGAAGCAGCATCAAGCAAGTGGTCTGGCTTGGTCTGGGTGCCCATAGGGTTCTTTCGCATCTTCTGCAAAGGCCAGCAGAGCTTGAGGTGTTTTTGTGCTATGCAAGTGAAAGTGTCCAGGAGGGAGCATGGGTATGGTCAGTGGGGGAGGCAGAGGGATAATGGTAGGGGGAGTATGGCAGGGGAGTTTGACCAAGGCTGGTTTCAGGGGGAAGAGGGGGTGGGAGCCAAAATGCACCCCACACATGACCCAGGTCAGTAGTGCCTGGATCGTCTGCCCCCTCTGCCCCTCTAGATATGCCAGTGGCCGTAGATTCCTCTTTTGCTTGGGCATCACTGCAGTACTTCCTCCTGCTCCTGCTGCTGCCAGCACTCGGGACAGAAGCAAACAGGAAAGCCAGTGCAAAAGCACACTGACCAGCAAGCAAGCAGGCAGAGGCCAGCTGAGTCTCATGTGTGTCCTCACATGAGTCAGTCCTGGGGCAGGTTACATGTCTGAAATCCATATAATTTACCAATGCCATACTGAATTTCACAACTTGGAAAGATAAGTGGTTCCTTGAAATGTGATCAGGCTCATTATAAAATACAACTTAATGTAATGCAAATATTCAGCTTACATAATTGCAGAGCAACCTGTACAACAATCCAGAGTGAATAATATTCTTGAAGATTTCATCAGCAAAAACAAACGTACCAATTCCTAGCTGGGGTGGGGGAGGGAATCATGTATTTCTGAGCATAAAATGGAAAAGGAATAGGAACAATACAAACTATTTAAATCTATTAAATACTGTTGTTAGTGTTATCCAGAATCCAGTTGTATTGGTGTTTGTAGTAGGTAAATCCAATAATATGAGCCTTGCCTCATACTTCCATTTCTTGATGTAACAGGAAGAAGCATTTAAATGGCTTTGCCATTGTTGAAATATGCTGTGTTCAAAAATAGCAAGCAATCCATTATAATATTGTCCATCATGGAACTGAAGTTAAAAGTATGTTTGGAAATGTATTTTTGTAGATGGCTTAGACATTAATTTGGGTTTTGCTTCATTCTCAAAAAATGTCTTCTCATCTGAACAATATGATACAAGTGGTCACACGTCTCAACTGCCTTGAAAATGCTGTCCAGTTAGTATTGTCTTGAGGTCACTTCTATAACTTTCTCTGTTTTCAAAGATGGCAGACAAGAAGTAAGAATAATATATAAAAATGATGCTCTCTGCCCATTAACTGCTTTCTAAAACAACTGCTTAGTTCTTTCATGCCATGGCTAGACCTGGATCCAAGGAAAGTTGGCTCAGCTGACAGACAACAGCTCCCAAGCACATGTTCAGCTCTTTCTCAATGAAATCAGAAGACAATGAGGCTGCATTGACACAGGTGGCAAGTGCCAACAATTGCTGACGTGCATTAAAAGAGCCTTATCCAATGTGTGAGAGAGCTGTTTGAGTGTGCTTAACTTTAGTTATTTTGTGAGTAGACAAATCATGGTTGTAACTAATGGCTTGTCATTATATAAGAATATAGTTCAGCTTGAATGTGAAAACAGAGTGTGTCAGGATTATTGCTAGAAGTTATTTTTTAAGTCTGTGAATACATGATTCTTAAATAACATGTTATTGGATTGTAAGTGAACTATGAAAACTAAATAAACATCCACAGTGAATCTTAACAATGAGAAAGTTCATGTATAAGGGGAAAATAAAACAAAAGTGACTCAACGTGACACACATTATTAAGCCACAGTAAGCCAAAGTATTTGCTCTTAAACCAAGTCTCAGTAAATTCATGGAGACTCGGTCATTTTAAATTCTTAATTGGGAATGGTTTTTGTACTGTTGTGAGCTGCTCTGAGCCCACTGTGGCAGAGAAGAGCAGGATCGATAGATCAATAGATCAACAGATAGATCGATAGATAGATAGATATTGCTATATTATGAATTTTTGCCTAAAGAGGCACTATATTGAATTATAAGATATTGTCTACGGGGGACCACTGATGTGCAAGATACCACCAAAAAGACAGAAGTTAAGTGCACTGCTGATGTTTCTGGGGCTTTTGCCAAAAATGTAGATATTACTAGCCAAAAGACACTTGAATCTAGAATTACACAGCTCCTTTGTTTGTATATAAAAAGGTTGTACTTTGGGATGATATTTGAGAAAAACGTGAGGAGAAGGGGGGGGTCCTACAGAGTTTGGAGGCCAAATCTACTGCTTCCCCATTGAAAATAATGGCCCTTTAAATTTTAAAGGCATTTGAAGGGACAGTCACTGTGGACCAGTTTGGTCATGTGCCCTATTCTGTCACTGCTGCCACCACCTCTCTAGAACCTGAAATTCTACTACAATTTCTGAAGACAAAGTTTCATTACTCCAAGAATTTTGGGGGAGTTTTGGGTTGTTTTGGATATCTCTCAGCTGAACTGAAAATGGGTCTTTAATCTCATGAATATCTAAACTTAAACCTCTAAGGCACATACACTACTAAAATCTGCAAGTGTGATATGAAATTTGGTTCTTTTAAGAACTTGAAAGCTTGGCTTGATGTGTCACAGCCATTAACAAAGTACTTTAAAGATGCACTCCATATTTTAAATATATAAAGTGACTTCTATAGTTGATGAGAGGCTCGTGTTTTTTGTTCTTGGGTAACCATATGCAAGTACAAAATATGAAATTATATTTTCCCACTTGATGTTTGATTCGAGGGAAAATTGCAAATCGTATTAAACATATCTATGTATCTAATTCCAAGTCTCCCTATGGTGAGTTAAATACGCAGGTTTTTCTGCAGACTTGTTGGACCCCCTAGATCTGCAGAAAAATCTGAAAATCTAAAAAACAATTATGTGGGGTTTAAGTCTCCTCTATTAAAAAAAGCAGCATTGTCTGCAGCAATGGGAAGGAAGGGGGAAGAAAAGCTCCTATCTGCAACAAACTCCACAGCAGAGGTTTGGAATTTGCTGGTCTTGAAATTGGCAGCAGCAATTATGGGGGGGGGAGCCAAGAAGAAGGAAGCCATAGTGGGCTCCACAGCAGAGGGTAGGAGCTTTATTGGACCCAGCATTGTCATGGGAAGCAATTGGGAGGGGGAGAGATGGGATTTCCCTCTCTCCTGGGTTTTCATAGGCCCTTACTTGTTAAGCATAATCTTAAAGGGATATAAACATACATGTGTATGGGGACAGAATTCTTTGAAACATGTATGAACATCACAGAACATACAGAAAAGATCAAACTTACCATTTTTGCACCTTTTTTCTTTTCTGGGATCTTTTAGTGACTGTGATTTATACATCTTTATTAAAATAAAAACAAAAGAAAAGTTTATAGCCAAATTCTACCTAGCCATTCTAGCTACATTTTACATAGCAGGGGAGCTCCATGTGGGACTAATCCAGACAAGAAGAAGCTAAGCTATTTTTATTTTATAGATAAGACCACTCAGGAGATAATAAAAGAGATAATAAAATAATAATAATAATAATAATAATAATAATAATAAATAAAAAGATAATTAAAAAAACAAAAAAACTTGAAATCTAATTGTCTATGCCAGGAGAAAATGAAGGCCCTTTATGCACTTTCCACTTACAGGGTGCTTCCCCACGGGTGATTAATTGTGTGATGCTCACAGGATAAATCACAGTTTTAATCAGAACTCCCCACTGCTCAAGTGCCAAACACGGCTTCATCAAGGTTTTGGCGCGCGTTCCCCCCCTCATCATGCTATTTTTCAGAACCTGCATTGAAGTGCACCTTTTAGCCAATCAAGCGCCAAAGCCGGTTTGGTGGAGAGAAACAGGGGACAGATGGTTTTATTGTTCCCACCCTTGGAGCTGTCCAGCCAATCAGAGCACAGTGGGCTAAGTGCTGAGCATGTGCAGCCTCTTTTTTTTGCTGTGTGCTGGGCGTGACTATGTAACAATGAAATAATGTTGTTACGAGACAACGGTTTGTAAACAATTGTTCATATGCCTACATGGCAATGTAGAAACGAAAATAAGAATATGAATTTTCAATCAGGGGCAGAGTAATGTTCCCGCTCTGACCCAATAGCCAATCAAATTACACCAACACAGCTATGTAGTGAAATAGTTATGTAGTTGCACACAAAAACCACAAAAAATGTCCCGCTCCAACACAACGTGACAGCCAATCATAACAAGGAATAACACACCCACCGAGCAGATCGCTTGATAGATATCAAAGTATTCAGTGGAGTGGGGAGGGAGAATGTGTGATGAAAAGATATTGTTTCTTTTGAAAACTGGATGTATCCGCATTTAATTTCTCAGTGGGGGTTCGCCCTCAGTGTGACTTAGAAGCAATCCTTTGTTGCAGAATGGGGTTTTTCTGCATCTTTTTAGGTACATTTTGGAGGGAGGAGGAAGGGAAGACCAGTAGCAGCTTGGAAGAAGCAACTATGGTGGCATAGGAGGGAAGAGAGGCAAAAAGATGGGGCAAAGTAGGAAGAAGGAAAGACAGGCAATAGATGTTTAGCATTAAAATGAAAGAGAACCTCTGATTCTCCAGAAATGGTATCCTGAAAAGTGGGCAGAACTGCTGTGAGTGGGGGAAGGTGGGAAGGAGTGAGAAAATCTGAAGGAAACCAAATGTATACTGATTCCCTTTACTTTTCCTGTGAATGGGGAGGAAAAGTCATACTTTAAGAGCTTTTGAAAACTGTGGAACTTCTCAGATCAGAAGTGGAGTCAATTCGCAAGAGGCAGAAGAGTGGTGTTTGCCAAATTCAAACCCAGAGGGAATGCATGCTCAGTCTGAAGTGGACCAAAAGTGTGTAAAAGGCTTGTGACTACTATGGAGTAACCTGAAGATCACTGGCAAAGAATGTATTCCTAAACACATTATGCCAGAAGAAGAAAACATAGTCAAATTATAGCCATTATTTGACAGCAAACCTTCAAAAATAACTCTGATGGGAGGAAAGCAGAAATTCTGAAGGTTTCATTTCTCTATATCACACAGGGCCTAATTGCCAGAGGTTAAAAAATATCAGATGTACGTGCTTGCGTTATAAAATGTGGCAGAGTAGTCATTTAGCCTTGATTTTTCCTCCAGCATTTTGATGAAAAAGGAAAGCAAGTGGACCTCTACTGACACCAGTGAAAGGCCCTAGACAGTTGGGCTCCTCATTTTCCAACACACTGTTCACCTTCAGAACAACAGCTCAGAGTTTGGTTATTGTTATTTATTTAGCTAAAGAAAATGCAGCTGTACAGAGAAGGAGCATAAGAACAAAAGCTAGTCTTGTGCACTGACTCAAACCTGTGAAAAGTGGCATCAATATTTGTGGTTATCTTGAAGATCTGGTGGTTAAGCAGAGGTGGGATCCAGCAGGTTCTCACCAGTTCCCGAGAGTGGGTTACTAATTATTTGTGTGTGCCAGGAGGGGGTTACTAATTGGGTCCGCTTTTCCATCTCCATGCCCTCACCTCCCTGAGAGGCATACTGCCTTTGAACATGAAGGTTCCATATAGCAATTGCTACTAATAATGTAACTCCCTGAACTGGGTTAATCCCTTTCAGGTACTGCAATTCATTGATTCTCAGCCTTTCGTACCTTTTATCTCACTAGTCTCTATCAAAGAACCTGTGTGCTTCACCATTGCTGTGTTCAGATCTGTGAGTTGGGGCATTTTCTTTAATGTGATGATGATTTAGAAATGACCTGGTGCAAAAAAATTTTGGGGTCGTGGTGGGGTGGCTGCCCATGGGGGGGCATCCAACTCAGGTTTTGCCCAGGGCTCAGGTTTGCCTAGGTATGCCTCTGCCCCCTTTGTTGAGGGGAGGCTGGCGAGGGAAACTGTTACTAAAATTTTTGGATCCCACCACTGTGGTTAAGTTATTGAAAGTTCAGGCTTAAAGCTATAGATATAACCACTGTCAAGAGAGATCTTCCAGGAGAGAGGAAAAGGCTTCTTGAGACCAGATAGTCTGCTGTATGGAGTTTTGCTTTGTGTTCCTCTGAAGAAAGTGTTTTATGTTTATTTTGAGGGTTATGTGACAATGAGAAGCTTGTGATGGCACAACGTGAATTAGACCTCGAGTGTGAGGGAAATTCATTAGTCAGAGAACATCTGAAATATAAAGAACTTCAACTGTACCATCTTATGAAACATCTCTGAAACACACATCTAAGCTAAACTGAACCAAGTAATCTTAAGTGGTGTACTAAGGAAACTATATGTCTCTGTGCCATGCTGTCTTGTGTAAATAGTGTAAATATATTTCTCTTGGCTCCTGCCTTATTTTCCCCATCCATCCATCTCCAAGTTTAAATATTTCACTCCTTTGCAATCTCCTCTGTTAAATAAATGAGTTCTTGTTTAAGTTTACTTCTGCCTCAATATATTTATTTTCGTATGCCTTGTGTGGGGAGTATCTAAGAAGGAAAGAAAAATAAAATACAATGGGCATCCCTTTGCCTTTTGGAATATAAAAACAAGGCTGAGGAAAAGTGGCTACCTACTAGATGCTTCCATAATTTTGAGTCAGTCACTGAAGTGAAAGGGTGGGAAAAATAAGAGTCAGTGGTTACCCTGCCTTGATGTTATAGGAGGCTGATGGGGTGTTCATCACAGAAGGGAATGACAGCCTCTGTTGCCACTGATTGTGAGCCTGGGAGTCCATTCCTCCACCACCACCAATTTGAAAAATAAGATGCACCTGAATAACCAGGGGCAGCCATTGCTGCCGGGGTGAGCATAGCCTTAGCAAAATAAAAGGAGAAGCTTAGCTGTGGCCTGGCGGACATGCTGCATAACTGCCAGGATTGCAACAGTTGGCTCCCAGCGAGAAAAGGCGGGAGGAGGCAGGGGTATATTAAGGCAGCATGCCTCTCCCAGTCCAGCCCTTCCCGGCAGCGAGACCCAGCAAGGCGTGGTGGTGTTGTGGTGTCTCGCGTAAGGCCCGGAAGGAGACCGGTCTCGGCCTTCTAGCTCGCCTTTTCCTTCCTTCTAGTCTTTACACACCTTTTTAGTCTCCTCTTTTCTACCTTCTCTGCTTTCCTTTTCTGGTTGTGGCCTGTCTCACAACTTGCTATGGGGCCGAAGCAGGCCAAGAGCAAGGAGCCACCCGCGGGGGGGGGAGTGCTGCCTTTGGGCAGAGCTCGAGCCCTCTTCCAACAGGAGTCCGAGAGCTCAGACAGGCCCAGAGAGACGTCGAGAGCGTGACCTGGTGGTTAGGCGGATCGAACAGCTGCATGCAGAGAGGACCCGTGGCCTTGGGCTTGCCCCATCCCCCATTGGCAGGGAGCAGGCCAGCGGGTCCACCGGAGCAGTCCTCCCCGGCTGGGGTGGCTCTCCCCGCCGCCTCCGAAGGCAGGCACGGCCTGGGCTCCCCGGCCCGGTCTCGCCGGTGATTTGGGCCCCAATCCCACATTGTGTCCCACAGGAACTTGGCGGACCTCTGCTGCACACTTTCCCAGGCCCCTCGGCCCGTGAGCTTGGCCGAAGCCCGAAACTACTGGGATTACCTCAGGCGAGTCCAGGAGACCCCAGCGTCCGGCCCCGGCTGCGAAGTACGCCCGGCAGCCAGCGAGCACTCGCTTAAGTGGAAGGGCCGGTGGAGGGAGAGATTCCAACTTTCGCCACCGGTCAGCATTACGTCCACATCCCGGTGGATGCATCCCGTCAGAGCCCCTCTGAGCGCCAGAGGGGGCAGGAGGAGGAGAGGCGGTGGAGTCGAGGCATTCCCGGTCTTCCAGGCGGTCTCCCAGCTCTTCATGCGTCGGGTGGAGGTCTACCGAGGATGACGGCGCGCATGAGCTTCAGCCCGAGGGAATTCTGGTTCCAGGGGGGAAAAAGGTGCCCAGCTCTCCCACTTTGGATGTCATAAAAGCGCAGGAAGCTTGGGGGGTGGGGAGGCGCCATCTCCCGGCCTGGCCCAGAGACGACAGCGGCTTGTCTCCTTGAGTTCCCATCTCTCTCAGGAAGCTCGGGGAGGCCGAGGCGTTAGATGGAGTACTACGTTGATATCTTTAAGTTCCCTGGCAATGGGAAGGGGAACATGGCTTGTTGGGCGGGAAGGCTGACAAAAAGCGCAGGGACCCGGCGGCTGCCAAGCGCAATTTCAACAACTGGCTGCTGGGTTTCTGCAGATTTCCTGGCCCCTCATCAGGCAGGCTGCCCACCCCCTCCGGGCCTGGCACTGGGCTGACCCACATGGCCAACGTGCTTTCTGCGGGCCCGGGCTCTGGCCAACAGAGCCTTGTGACGCGCCCTTGAGCCAACTCCCTGATGAGGCCATTTGCAAGAATGCACCTCCCACAAGAGCCCGTTTCCAGGCTGGGGATCTAATTCACGACCAAACCTGGATGGTGGAGTGGTTCAGGCCCTACCATGAAAGGGGCAGCGGAGCCATCTGTCCCAGAAAAACCCAGCAGAGCTTACCCGGGGCGGGCGGGGGCAAAAGGGCTTTGTTGGGAATTCAACAGAGGCGCTTGCCAGCGGCCCAAGTGCAAATTTGAGCACATCTGCTCCAACTGCTCTGGCAGCCACAGCCGGATAGGCTGCCCCAAGCCGGCTGGTCGGTCTCCCTTTCGAAAGGCCCGGTCCCCCGGCGCCGGGCCCTCCCAAAAAGAAGCCAGTGGCCAGGGCAGCGCTCCCGCCCCCTCAAAACACTGAACTTCACGCCCAGCTGCAGTCCTTGGCTCCCACACCCGTCCAGTTGAAGGTGCTGCTGGAGTGGCTACAGCTTTTATCCCTGACAGAGGCGTCTTTCTTGGCGGCGCATGCTAGCGATGGCTTCTCCTCCCGGTTTCAGGATTCCCCTATCGGCGCCCGGAGGGAACCTATCAGGCAAACAATTTGAAGAATCAGTTCGTGATCTCCCTAGGCGTGGTGGCTGAAGCAAACTTGACAAAGAAATCCAGGGGCGGTGGCATTGCCGGCCCTTACATGCCCTCCGCCTCTCCCCAGCCTCAGGAGTCTCTCCCCATTGAAGTGGTGCCTAAGAAGACCCGAGGAGGAGTTTCATTTAATTCAAGCACCTCTCTCCCACCCCAGAAGCTGATTCAGTAAACCATTTCATAGGACCCCGAGGTCTGCTGGAGTCCGTAGTATGCCACCCTGGAGCCGAGGCCATCACGTTTCCATCAGGCCGGGCAGGCCCAGGTGCTTACCTAGCGAAATGCTTGACATCCAGTCCAGCCTTCCGGCTTCTGCCCATTTCCCCCCTCGATTTGAGGCTGCTGGGCATCCATTTTCCAAGGCAACTGGAGTACGTGGACAGGAAGGCCATTGCCCATGGGCTGTTCCCTTTGCCTGTGCTGCTTTGAGACCTTCAGCACTTTTCCCTCGAATGGGCTTTCCAGGCAGAGATTTGCCCTCCGGGCTGAGTGACCCATTATTTAGATGACTTCCCTGTTTGGTGGCAGGCAGGGCACCAGGGAGTCGCGAATTCACCTTGCAGGCTTTCCAGGCCCTGGCCGCTGAGCTGGGGGTCCCCTTGGCGCCCGGCAAAGGCGGAGAGGGGCCTTCCGCGGCCCTCAGTTATCCTGGGCATCCCACTTGGACCTGCGGTCCACCAAGGCGCGTCTTCCCTTCCCTGCAGGAACCAAGATCTTGGCCCTTACCACCTCTGCTCCTAGTCCGTTGCTCCTCCTATGGAAATGCAGAGTGCAGCCAGAGTGCAGTTCTTACTGGGGCACCTTAATTTCGCTTGCAGGGTGGGTGGCTGCCAGGCAGAGGCGTTCTGCTCTCGGCTGGCGAGGTCCTTGTCTAGTTGCAAGTCTCCTGATCACCACATCAGGGTCTCTTGGAGCCTGAAAGAAGACCTGCGGGTCTGGTTGTCCTTCATCCGAGGCTTCAACGGCATTTCCCTGTGGCAGACACCTCTGGAACCCGGCCTGGAGCTGCAGGTGCACTCTGGCCGCCTCCGGGGCTTTTGGCTTCGGTGTGTGGCACTACCAGGGTCAGTGGGCACAGGGTCTCTGGCCTTCGGCCTGTATCACTCACAGGGCATCACCAGGGATGTCACCTTTCTGGAGCTGTTTCCTATTTTGGTGGCGGTACACATCAGGCACGACCTCTGGCAAAATAGAAGGGTACTTTTCTGGTCACGACAAACCAGGCTGTGGTGTGCGTGGTGAACAGGCAGTCCGAGCAGAATTAAGTCCGTACAGGGTTATCACGTTTGGTTAAGCAACTTGGTTCTCACATGCCTCACTTATAACATTTCTTTTTTAAAAGCTGCTTTTGTTCCAGGTTTACAAAATGAGATTGCTGGCGCCTTGTCTTCGCCAGCAGGTGGATCGTTTTCGACGCCCTGGCCCCAGGCCGAGGAGCCGTTCCCTGGCGACAGTGCGGCGTCCACCTCTGGAACCTTGGCAGTGAGGCGATCATCACAGGTGTTTTGAACTTCGTTGGCAGCACCCGGCCCTTGTAGCGCAGCAGGCAGTACGAGCCGAGGCTAGTGCCTGACTTCGAGGAGGCCTACGCTTGGCGTCAAAGGGGCGCCCTGTCTGTGGCGGGGGTGGACACCCCAGAAACCTCCTGCTTGAGTATCTGGTGCAACTCCATGGGCGGGGGGGATGCACCTTGCAGCTCCATGGGGGTGCATCTGGCCGGGAACATCGCCTTTTATTGCAGGATCTCGGGCTTCCCGACATCACCAAGTCGTTAAGTGGTTGCGCCCGGCTGGTGGCCGGGATGGCGGGTGGAGCCCAGACAGAGGGACCTTAGGCAGCCCAGTCACCAGGGAGGTGTTAAGGGCAGTCACCGGGGAGCTGCGGCAGGTGTGCCCGTCTCGTTATGAGTGCCTTGCTTTTTTCTCCAGCCGCTTTCCACCGGGCGGGCCACCACGGGGCCTTCCCAGGCCTGGGGAGCTAGTTGCCCCTGACCAGGGACCCGACCGTCCAGCGCCCGCGCTCCAGAGGAGCACCTGCGTCCTGTCGGGGGGGACATGAGGCCATACAGCAGTGGCTGGCCCATTCCTAAGACTGACCAGGAGGGGCCATGGCGCCTGGAGTCACCATGCCAGTCTTGCGAGGCGGCGCCACCTGCCCCCTCGCATCCCTCATGTCGCCATGCAAGCTCCGGCACTTAGGCCGGCGGGTGGGCGGCATGCTCCCTGGTGCATGAGGGCGGTTCCCCCCCTCACCAGGTTCCCAGATGCTGGCCCGGTGTTCCAGCGTGCCTGGCCCAGGCTGGGCTGCCAGCCGCGGGGGATCCGGCCTGCATTCCCTTCATTAATAGGGGCCGCCACGTCCGCCCAGCTCAGGAGGCAGGGCCCAGGAGGACATCCGCTCCCTGGGCAGGTGGAGGTCGGGGGGCTTTTCGGGCGATACATTAGCCCACATCTGACTTGTTGATTCCCTTCCACGAGTGCCTCCAGGGGCCGCCCGCCAGACTGTCTGCTCACGACAGGTGTGGAGTGCGTGGAGACGCGCAACCCTGCAAATCAACAGGAGCCGGGGACTACAGCTCGAACTTCCTGACTGGGGCTGGCATCTCCGGACTTCGGGGGGCGCCGCGTAAAATTTCCCTGGATGGGGCAGGGGCACATGCTTTTGGCTTGGGGAGCTGGAGCCCAAGATCATTGAGTACATTTTTCCAGCTGGCCACACGGACCTACTGGTTATCCCACCTGGGGAGGAGGATCTCTCCCTGCCAGGTCCGAGGCCTTGATCTACGTTGTGCGGTTTGCTTCCGCAGCTCAGGAGCTTTGCTAAGGCATGCGGCCTGGCATGACCTTGGTCCTGGTCCGAGATGCTGCAGCCTTGAGGTCCCACTGGAAGGCGGGCGGTGAGACCTACTGACGTGGACAGGGCCTGCAGAAAAAAAGTTAACAAAGGCGGCGCTGCCAGGTGGGTGCTCTCCCTAGGGGAAGCGGTGGCGAGCCACTCTGAGATCACCCGTTCACGCATAAAGACCTTTTTCCAGCGGGATGGCGTCTGCCTGTCCAATGAGGGGCATGGACTTATGGCTCCGGTGGGGAGTTCAGCCCTTGCTCTCTCCCTCCGCTGGTTACAGTGAGAGACAGGCTCAGGCTTGAGGAGCTTGGGCGGTGAGCTGCAAGGGAGGGGCAGCTTCGTGCTTGGCCCGGGTTTGCAATGGTGAAAGCCGCACATCTCTGGGGAGAGAGAGCGAGCCTTCCGGCTGGGAGGCTCCCAGGCTTGTGCCCTGTTAAGGCGGGGGGGGAGGTGGGAGCAGGCAGGCTGGCAGGTTCGGCAGGCCGGGGCAGCTGCCCGACACCCTAGGGAGTGGGGTTGGAGGTGGACTGGCCCCATAAGAGGCGAGGCGTTGGCTCAGCCCGGTGCCCGACACCCCAGCAACATGGGAAGGAGGGAGCCGAGGGCTGTGGGAGGCGACTGCTTGGGGCTTAGCCGGTGCCCGTCTCCCTCCAGCATGGAGTGGGAAGAGGGGTGGGGAAGCGAAGCAGGAGGTGTTATCTCTGGGAGCTTCACCTTCCCGCCAGATCCCATGTTATTGGGATGTGTGATAATGTGCGACCCGTTTGCCGCCCAGCTCTCATGTATATAGTTATGATGTTATGTGTTTGAATGTTTTAATAAGCAGACTGCGGCCCATTCGCTTTCCAGCCACAATGTCGTTGTGGTGTGATTATTGACCAAAGTAAGTCTCACCATCTGTAGCTTAAATAAGATGCACCCTGAATAACCAGGGGGCAGCCATTGCTGCCGAGGGTGAATAGCGCCCAGCAAAATAAGGAGCTTGCATGGCCTGGCGGCATGCTGCATTAACCCGGGTGCAACGATTGGCTCCCAGCCCGAAAAAAAAAAAAAAAAAAAAGGTGGGAGGAGCCAGGGGTATATTAAAGGCATGCCTCTCCCAGTCCGCGCCCTTCAGGCAGAAACGAGACCCAGCAAGGCGTGGCCCCACCCACCCTCCCTATAGTTTAAGGAGTTGAGGTAGGGTTTTATAGGTCCTTACCATGTAGCCGCCAGATCCTGGCGGGTTTGCAATGGTGTGTGTCCAGCACACATCTGGGGAGAGAGCGAGCCTTCCTGGCTGGGGCTCCCCAGGCTTGGCTGCCCCTCTTAAGGGGCAGGGGGGTGGAGGCCGGGCAGAGCTGGCAGGCCGGGCCGCTGCCTGCCGACACCACCTAGGGAGTGGAGGTTGGGTCAGGCCCATAGGCGGACCCGTTAGCTCTCAGCCGGTGCCCGACACCCCAGCAAGCTTACCGGAGGAGGACCGGGCTGTGGGGCGGCCTATGGGGCTTAGCTGGAGTGCCCGTCTCCCCTCAGCATAGAAGAAGCGGGAAGAGGGGTGGGAAGCAAAGCAGAGTGTTATCTCTGGGGCTTCCCTTCCCGCCAGTCCCATGTTATTGGGATGTGATGTGCGACCCGTTTGCCGCCCAGCTCTCATGTATATAGTTATGATGTTATGTTTTGAATGTTTAATAAACGGGCTGCGGCCCATTCCTTTCCAGCCTGTCGTTGTGGTGTGATTATTGACCAAAGTAAGTCTCACCATCTGCAGCAATGAGTGCTTGTCATGTTAAATGCATTAGGCTGGGGGAGGCGGGGGGTTTCCCCAACCCAACTCATGTTAAACTTCTCATCTCATTTGACCCCCATATTCTAGCCCAGTTAATCAACTAATTACTGTTCAAGAATGTGCTGATCTATTTGCTTCAGTTCTCCCCAGTGTTTGAACGACCAAATACACTTTCAAAAAGGTATGTGCAAAATCAAAAGTTGTTTGTGTACATTTCATGGGGTGAAACATTTGCAAAATTTGCTGTCATTTTGGTTAGCATTAGTTATGCCAGGACACTCTTCCATTTGCCCTTATCTGAAATCGCAAGTACACAACTTGCAATCTCCGCCCCAGGTCTAAAGGGAAATAGGAGCATTGCTATAAAATATGCAATGCTGCAAATTTTTGTGGGAATATGGTAGGATGGATATTTTGTCCCTTTGAATCTGAACAGCAATAGTATTTGAAAAATCTAAACTTTACTCTTTCTTTCTTTAAATACCATATCACAAATTGAAGGAGACTTTCCCTGACTGGAATGTAATTAGTCCTGCTGGAATTTTGCCAAAGCCCTAGGGTTAATACGCTGATGCTTAGAAAAAATGTCAAACAATCTTGTCACAAGTGGTCAGGATTGGGATTTAACTTGAGTGATGACACCACCAATGATGCATGCCATCCCCTAACCATACAGTTGGAGAGCTTGGGTATTCTGGTATTATATATACTGACAATTATTTCTCCAAACTGTATGCTAATTCCAAATAGAGCTCAGTAACACATCCACCCAAATGTTCTGGTTTGAAAAAAACAATATTGACTCAATGCAAGTGATAGCAAGGACAAAACAATCTGTTTCAAATGATTTACAACACCCTTTCATGACGCATTTCTTTTGCTCTTATTTTAAACATGGAAAACGTAAAAATTCACACTCGAAAGCCCTCTATAGGGCTAAATGGAGTTATCCACCCAAAAGAGTGGTGTAATACCATACCAGTCTCAGGCCATAGCATGCCTAGCTGCAAAGCCTGAGTGGAAGCTGAATAATATTCAGAAACACCCTGGGCCACTTCCTCCCTCCACTGGCTTTTGATTGAATGCCAGTGTAGCTCTGCAGCTGCAACCATTTCTGGCTTTTACTGCTATGGAGCTGAGGAGCAGCTGGATGCCAGTGTCCTTGTCCTCCTGCCAGCGGGGATGCTCCTTAGGCCAACAGAGGGGCCAAAAACATCACTGCAAGGCATCACCAAAAACATCACTGCAAGGCATCACTGCAAGGCATCACCATGCACCTACCTTTTATGTGTTTAGGTGCATGGCAAAGTCCTTCCTCTTCACCCAGGCATTTGGTTAGCCTCCCTGGAAACCCCCTCTACTGCTGCTGGTCTGGGTGGTAGGGGTTGGGGTTATTTTAATGTGATTTTATTGCTGTTTTAATTATTATATTTTATTCATTATGTTTTTATTGTATTTTTTTACCTTTGTAAGCTGTCTAGAGACATTAGCATGTCTAGAGACATATAGCATTATGAGGTGGGGTAAAAACATAAATAAATAAAGCACTTTACAAGGCCACTGCAGGCAGCACGGGAGACAAAGAAGGCTGGGTGGGTTGGGTCGCAAGCTGCCTCTTCTTTTTCCTTGTTTTCCTTCCCACCCCACAGCAGGGTAGGGGGTGTTATGATAGTTTTTTAAAAGGACAGCCTCTAGTTTTTTCCCTGGTAGAGATAAAGGAAAAGGGCATATATCTGCCTAAGAATAGGATAAAAGAGTTACTTTAAAAAGAAAGAAAGCTGGGAGCTCAGATAACCTAGTTAAAAACTATTATTGGATACTACAGTGTTACATAGATATTTTAGGGGCTTTTTAAAAATAAGGGTAATGACACCAATGACAACAACAGCCTCCTTTGAAAATTGAATCACATGTGGAACAAAATAAAATGGTTCCATAACTGTAAAAAAAGCATTGGGGGCATATGTCCAGAAGAACCCTGCCCAAACGAATTCCAGTGTTTCTGGATCATCTCCCAAGAAAATCAGAAGTAACTTAAGCATGTGGGAAAGGTCTAAAAATTACTGAGGCTGTCATATTTTGGTCACATCTTAAGAAGACAAGATTCACTGGAACAAGTAGTAAAGCAAGAAAAAGCTGAAGCCAGCAGGAAATGTGGAAGACCCAATATGAAATAGATTGATTCTATAAAGGAAGCCACAATCCTCAGTTTGCAAGAGCCAAGGTTATTAATTTGTGGGATCACCATAAGAAAATTATTAATTCACTAGTAGCAAAGCCTATTGCAGTGGAAAATGCAATGGGCTCTAGAAAAGGGAGGGGGCAAGCAAGCATTTTCCCCTGCAATGGGCTTGGTCTTTGGGGAGTGGGAGAAGAGGAGCAGGGGAATGGGGAGGTTTGTCCCAGGTCCAGCAGGGAGAAGTGGCTGGCTACCCATACCTTGCCAGACCCAGCTTGATCTTTGGGGGTTAGGAGTGGGCTGGTGGGAGAATGAGCAACCTTGTGCCAGATCTGGCAGTGAGGGTGGCTGCCTGCCCCTGGCTCATCAGGCCCAACTTGATCTTTGGGGTTGGGAGGTAGTGGGCAAGGTGTGGAGGTGGTGGTGCTGGGGCTGGCAGGGCAGTCCTGCCAACCCAGCTTGGCCTTTGGGGCGAGGGGAGAACAGGCAGGGAAATGGGGAGAGTGGTGCTGGGCTTGTGGGACAGTGGGCAGCAAGTCGCTTCTGCCTTACCAGCCTGACTTGGTCTTTGGGGTAAGAGTTGGGCAAGTGGGGGGATGGGAGGGTGGTGCTGGGGCTGGCAGGGCAGCAGTAGCAAGCTGCTGCCTCCTCACCAGCCCAGCTTCCGACCAATTGGTGTGCAAGACACTTCCATATCTGGATCTGAGTCCTGTGGTGGGAAGTGACTTGTTGACTCACATTCCATTTTTTAGTGAATTTTGCCTTATGATAGATAGGATCATCATAAGTTGGAGATAACTTGATGGCACATGAGATACAATTGTTATTGCTATAGCATTATGAACTGCTGCTGTATACATCAAAAGAACTTATAGGCTGACAATTAAAAATGCTGGGAATTTAGAAGAACTAATAGACTGTGACAGTAGAGCCTCATAATCTTATTTTATTGTAGTGCCATAACACTCACTAATTTTGAAAATCTCTCGTTTGTTGGCATGGCAAGAAAAAATGCATGAAAATGGCTGTTAATGACATAACATGCACAACAAATTGCCCTGCAATAGCTCCATCACTTGTCAAATGGAAAACAGTCTCCATTTCTCTTCACTGAAATCGAGAATCCTTGCCCACATGCATACAGCCCATTAAGCCATGAAACAACTTTTCTCTCTCCTCCTTGTGTCTGTCTGTCTGTCTGTCTGTGTGTCTGTGTAGTCTGAAGAAGAATTCAGGACAACCTAAAAATTTGAACTCACCACTTTGTGATGTTTTAATTCTAATAAGCAGCTGCTACACTTATAAGACTGAAATATTTTTAAATAGAGCTTTCACAAGTTGTGCTATCACTCCTGGATGGATTGATCACTTGGCTATGTTCGCTAGACTGTAAGCTCTAGCCCAACTGGATAAATGTAGGTGTTAGTGATGAATGCATTTCTAAGAAAGGTGACACAGGAGGGATTCTTATTTTCTTTCTCCTTGCTTTTTCTGTAATGTAGGCTTTACACTACTTTCTCAGTGGGTTCCATGGATCACCTTCTTTCACTGTTTTTTAAGCATACAAATAATTCCTCTGTGTGAAATCCTCTAAAGTCTAGCCATGTAAGTTCACAAGGAGTGCATAGTTGAATTCAGTAGGACTTAAGTATCCTGACTCCACACATAATTATATCCCTAGCCCTCACTCTAGCTGTAGTTGGGTTCAACTAGTTGATTGCAGCAACAGCTGATGATCTTGGATAGAGATGTCTATACCTATGCATTTCCAAAGATATAACTAATCTATCCAATGGGTAATGGAAGCAAATTACAATGTGGATGTTAAATCCCACCTGAATATGTTTATATGGGACCAAACTAAATGAATAATTATAATCTAGCATAAATTGTTCATTTTGGGGGCATCTAACTCCAAACATACATGGGTGAGATAAATTATCTGAACCTTTTTCAGCTGTTAATACTGAAACAGTCTTGGTTGTGTTCTAGGACATCATTCCCCAAGACCGAAGCTCAGGGAGTATGGCCATATTGATTTTCTGCTGGGGGACTTCTGTAGCATATTTGCTGTAAAGCTGTGTAGAGTTCTGTCCCACTCCTTATACTATTAAACAACTACAAAAACCCAGAGGTTGTCTAGCAGAGGACCCTGAAGACATGATTGTGTAACAACCCAGTCCCCAGATGCCTATAAACCTATTCATACTCCTCTTTCTTTTCTGTTGTGATTACCTGTGAAAAAAGGGTGAGCAGGGCTGTCCTCCTTTCTTGAGAAAGTGGCTTCCAGCAGTGGACAGGCAGTGACTTGACAACTCTGCATTCTCACTCCTCTAGCACTTTTTGGTTCTGTTTTGGAAATAATTTAGCAGACATACATTATTATTATTTTTGGTTTGGATTCTGCTAAATTGTGGGACATTCTTAGGATTTCATTTTAGAGTTCCACAGTGAATATGCAGGCTGGGCAGGGCTGGTATGCTGCCAAAGCAACACACAGTACTGAGGAGGTTCAGGGCTGATCTGCTGGCAGTTCAGTAAAGAATAAAGTCCAAGGTTACCAAGTCCAGAGGTGAGTCCAAAGAGAAGTCAATCAGGTCATGAGTCAATTGCCAGGAATACATGTAGCAACCAGGAGAATCCAGGAATCATAGTCAAAAACTGGACTGTTGTCAGTCAGGTCTGGATTCAGCAGTGGTGTGCAGACAAGGTAAGGTAGAATCCACTTTGCAACCACAACTGTAGTTCCTGCCAAAGGTCTTTTATTCCCCAGAGCTACTTGCCTGGGACATCTCCTGCAAAGACTCTGGGTAATGTGTAGCCTGCTGTCTTGCTGAATGGTGCCTCTCGTTTAAGGTCACTCTCAATCTCTGTCTGGAACACCAACTTACATCTGGAGACCCAGAGCTGCTAGAATCTTCCATAACCCTGCTAATTAGCTATGAGCCAGAAGCCTGTGCTGGTTCAGACTCCACTGATTCAGATGACATTTCTTTGTGAGGTTCAGTTAACTCTTCCTCAGATGAGCTGTCAGCTACAGCAGGAAGCACCATGATAGTGAACTCCATGGAATTCTGTTAGGACCCAGTGCAGACCACATTTCATGTTTAGGCTGTACCTGAGAGACTGCCTCCCCATTGATGGGGGTGTGGTGGGCCTCTAAGCTGCATGCCCAGGTAGGGGAAGCCAGCTGGTCTACACCTTCAGGTTTCACAGAAGGACCATTTAGAGACTAGAACCTTCTTGACTCCCAGTTACCTACCATTCTTCAATTTCCCCCCAACCTACCTGTTTGAAGGTGTTTCATTGGCAGGTGACTCGATGCCAGGATCCATCCCCATGCTGTGCCTCTGCTCCTTTGCCTAGACTTAATAAAACAAGTTGTGGCCAGCACATTTTACCAAAAGAGAAGGTATATGTATTCTTCCAATGCATGTTCCCCACCCCACCCCTTTTCCTTTCTCAAAAACAAACAGAAGTTCTCTAGTCTTCTGGATTCATCTCCTCACTTTAGAGCAAGTTTATTCCAGAAACAGTTTTTCAAATAATATGGTACATAAAAGAATTGCCACTGTACGCTGAAGTCCCTCACTGAGTACTGAAGAAAACATTGCACTCTCTGTTTGACACAATGAGAAATACTATGAAGATTTTAAGTTTTTAGCACAGAGCGTCTTATCAATAGGTATTTTAAATTCCCTGAATTGTTAAAGAATCTGGTTTGGATGCAAAATTGAGCAAGTTAACTTGGAGAAACAATTTCCCATTGTCTTTTAAGTGTAAGATCTGCATCTCTGTGAACCTTCAGAACAAATACTTCAAAACATAAGTTCACAAGGATAGCTGTGTTTATATTTGAAAAATAGGCAAGTGTGTGGTAAACGGCAGGAAAATGGGATTAAACTGAAGATGAAAGAGGGTGAAAAAGGCATGCAATGCCAGATGGCCTCAGCCATTCCCGAGATGCCTTCTGTTCTTATCTCTCAATGGACATCTTTGCTTTAAAAAGCATTTAAGTAATTCTAGAATAATCTGAACCACATAGCTATATGTATCCTGCAAAGAGGCAGATGTTGCTAAAATGAGGGTTTTTAAAATTGTGATTAGTGTGAGGTGGTATTTTTGGACATGACAATATACTATGTTAAAAATTTAACCTTCATAAAATTGTCCTTCTATTTTAAAATATTATCCATTATGTTAAAGAAACATATTTGTTATTGTGCTGCAGAAATAAGTAATAAATATTACTGCCAATATTTGAATGTATAAAACATAACAACCTCTTTGCATGGGGGGGGGGGTGTTGCGTGTTATTCTACATTGCATGCATTTATTTCATAACAGGAAGAACAAATATTGTATGTTAAATTACCAGGTTGTCATTAAGGTAACCTGCAGAAGCTTAGGCTCTAGGGAGATTTGGACATTACATCAACTGAATTTAATGTCAAACCCGCATATTGCATTTGTAAGAGGCATATACGTGGACTAGCAGATCCAATGGTTAGTTCTGTGTCAAATCTCTTGGCCCCTGCAGCAAGAGTACTAGAATGGAAAATTGTTCTCAACCTCCTCCATCTGGTGGAGCTGTTTATGGATTTCCCTTAAGATAATACTTTACAATATAAAATAAGTTATATGGGTTGGATCTAAACCCCCCATTGGACCATGTGGAGCTGAAAGGCAGGTATACATGTTATATGTATATATGCATATTTATATGTGTGTACACACACACACACACACACACACACACACACACACACACACACACACACACACACATATATATTAAGGAGAGTCTTCCTTCAGCAGAAGAGGTTGTCATTTTTTTGTCTAAGGTAGTACATGAAGTTTTCAAGAGACTCCAGTGCTAATTAAGGCTCAATTTGCATTAGGATGAAGCACACACAGAGTTCACAACAATATAAACATAGGCTGAAACAACCAATGCAATGCAGCAGCTAAGGTGCTTCCAGAGGTAGCTGTCCCATTTTTCACTGTCCTGTAGAGAAGTGCCTTTCTGAGGGTATTTATTTATTTATTTATTTATTAGGTTTCTATACTGCCTCATCCCCGAAGGGTAATGGACATACCAGTATTGTAAAGATGTTTTTCTTTCTTCCCAGCTCTCCTGACCTTGGCAGCATTCCTCGAGCTGGGCTGTGTGCCCGGCGAGGCCAGTTAACCTTGCTACTCTTATCTTCTGTGTGTGAAGCTAGTTTGAGTCTTTCATGGGAACCTGTCTGGGGTTTCGAAGGAGGGGAGGGAAACAGACTCGTAAAAGCAGTCTGCTTGTTTTGTGAAAGCCAGATTCAGCATTCCGCGTGTTGTGTATCATGGAAGCTTAAGAATAAAGATCCTTCAATGGTTACTCTATTCTGGTCCTTTCTGATTCTCTACATTATGCTGAATCTCTAACAACTTTAATCAATGTTGTGAACCCCTGGTGTCATCCAACATGCAGAGGTTGAAATTTCAGGAATACGAGGAGGGAACGGTAACCCCTAAAGAGGGCTCCGTGCCCCCTCTCTCAGTTTCTACCGAACATGAGGAACCTGAGGAGACTATCTCTCTGGTAACCCTCTCCAAGCCTCGGCTCAGCCGTAGTATGGCCTTCCTGCACCTCGAAGAACAGGTGACGGAGGCTGCCCGGATGGCTAGACGCACGGTATCAGCTGAACGTCTAGAGGTCCGCCAGGAGTTCTATGATCCAGGCGGAGGGTGTCGATGGATCGGGCCCCTCGTGACCAGCATGTCACCACGCGACAACATATGGATTACAAACCCGGTCATGAAGCGCTTCCTGAGGAGGTTGGACTGTCTACCATTCACGGAGATACCCAAGAATCCTTGGAAGTTTCTGGAGCAGCTATATGGAGGATCCGCTGCGGCGAACACTGGCAGAGTACCGGCCAGCGCCCGAGGGAGCCACGACCCCTACGCATTTAGAGCGTCGAGGCGACCTGGCTCTACCGCCCGTGGGGGGGTGTTTCGACGAATACGATGCATCGTGGCTCCCGTATCCAACTTACCTTTCCGGATGACAGCCAGATCCGAGAACTGAATGAGGAAGAAGAAGAACTCCTTGGAGCCACCGCCCTACCAGCCAGCGCCCCAGAACTATCCTCTGCCCAACGGCAGCAACAGTGGGAGGCCCAGATGGAAAGTCTGAAAAGAACCCAACGTGATTGGGAGTTGGAGCATGAAGAACTGGAAAAGGCGAGAAGCCTTCCAGGAGGAGTCGCGACCAACAAGCGTCGTTTGTTCCAGGCAGAAATGGATAAGGAGGCGAGGCGGCAAATTCGGCAGTACCTACAAGATCTCACTGTCCAAGATAAAGTAATGGAACAATCCAGGATTGACCTCCAACACCAGCGAGTGCGTGAAAGCGTCGCAGACTCAGGCGAAGCAGCTGTGGCGGCACAACGGGCGGCGTGAAGCGCATTCAGCGGGAAAGAGATGCCTTGGAACTTAGAAGAATTGCCATGGCGCGCCGTGAGCAAGAGCTTCTTGAACGGGAGCAAGCTCTCAGAGTGCAATGCGAAGCTGACAGGGCCACACTTATCCAGCCCCCAGCCGCACCAGTACCAGCGGTTCCCAGCCCTAGGGATCGCATTCCGGCTGCTCAACCGCCACCAAGGGGAATTCCGCAAGTGCCGCCGCCGCGTCCTGCACAGATCCCGAGGCAAGCTCCCCAGCAACCCGCACCCGTGATTCAAGCCCCTCTGCCCGCTCCGAGGACAGTGCAGGCTCCAGCCAGAGGTTACCTTCGTCCGCCTATTCCAGCCCGCTTCGACGGGGACGCGTCGAAACTACCCTACTTTATTCTGCAACTCGATGCTCATATGCTGGAATTTGATGACATGTATAGATCCGAAGCTGAGAAAGTACGTGATATCGGATCCGTCCTAGATGGTGAAGCTGCGCAGTGGTTCGTTGAGCTGTATGAACTTGGAGCGGACGAAACCCGCTCTGTAGCTGAGTTGCTTCAGGGCCTCCGTCTTCGTTTCCAAGACCCCGATGCTGAAAATAAAGCTATTCACACCATCAAAACCATCAGACAGGGTAACCGTCCCTTTGCTGAATTTGCCCGTGAATTTCGAGCGGCAGCCAGTAAACTGCCCGATTGGCCAGAGCGCATGAAATGCGAATACTTCTTTGGAGCTGTCAACGACGACATTCGAGAGAAAGCGGTGTTGTATCGTGAACCTCGAATGATCGCAGACTGGATTACAGTCGGAACATTGATATCCACCCGCCTCACCCGTGCCAAATCCGGAAAACAACCCATAGCAAAACCACCAGCTAAACAGCCAGCCCCTGCGGTTGCCAAGAAGCCCGGCGGCACGACTGCGCCCGAGACAACCTCGGAGCACCGACGCCGTTTGCGTCTGTGTCTATATTGCGGAGGTCCAGGTCACCTGGCTGCCAACTGCCCAAAGAAGCAAAAAACTCCTACTCCGGCTCCTCGCACCCAAACCGCAAAAACTCCACGCAAGTCAGGACCAAAAACCCAGCAGGGTGCTGCAAAAACGGTGCTTGAAAACGAGGAAGAGGATGATTGGACTGATCCAGATGTGGGGGTGAGCCTGTCGTCAGCCCCGACGGATGGAGATCCTGCGCCCGATGCGGTGAGTGACGGTGGTGCCCCCATTACTTTAATGACTTCTCTTGCCAATCCCACAAAAAACACGCGTATTTTGGCACGAGCCTTGGTTGACTCGGGCTGCTCTCATTGCTTAATGCAGCCTCAAGTGGCAGAGCAACTCGGTCTGGATTGCATAGCATTGGTCAAGCCCATTACCTTCACCCAAATGGATGGCAGTCCATTAGGGACTGAGGGACCCGCTCGTTTTAGAACCCAGCCAGTGCTTTTACGATGTGCAGAACATTGGGAGAGACGCAGTTTTATTTTGGCACCCGTAGCGAAACACCCTATAGTGTTGGGGATGCCTTGGTTGTTATCCCATGAACCCACAATTTTTTGGAAGCAGCGCATTGTCTGGTTTACTGAACCCCCATGTGGGGATCACATGCATGAGGGTGAACCACCAGAGGACCCCTCAGAGAATCCTACCGACTCTGAACCCATCCTAAATGAGGTGTCTCCTGACTCTGAGTTGGCTGGAGTTCCCCAGGTTTATTGGGATCTTGCTGAAGTCTTTGAAGAACAAGAGTGTGACCAACTGCCCCCCCATAGAAACACTGATTGCAAGATTCTCCTGGTGCCGGGGGCGCAACTACCCAAGGGCAGGATTTATAGAATGAGCCCGGTAGAGGAACGAGAGCTACGGGCCTTTTTGGATAAAAATCTGAAACGTGGATTCATTCGGCGGGCCACCAAACACACCCACGCTGCGCCTGTTCTCTTCGTTAAGAAAAAGGATGGCACGTTGCGATTGTGCACTGATTATAGAGGTCTCAATGCGTTTCAATGTCTAATAAATACCCATTGCCTCTGATTAAGGATTTGCTCGATGCTCTCGGTCAGGGACGTATTTTTACCAAGCTAGATTTACGGGAAGCATATTATCGAGTGCGCATCGCCGAAGGCTATGAACATTTGACAGCTTTTAATACGAAATTTGGTCAATATGAATATCTCGTAATGCCCTTCGGATTATCCGGAGCTTCCGGAGCTTTCATGTCTCTTATAAACGAAGTGTTACAAGACTTTTTATACAAAGGGGTGGTGGTGTATTTAGACGATGTTCTAATATACTCGCAAAATCAGGAAGAGCACGAACATTTGGTCCGTGCTGTGTTGCAGCGGCTCCTCGATCATTCCCTCTATGCAAAGTTGTCCAAATGTTGCTTCCATCAATCATCCATAGATTATTTGGGGTATAGAATATCGCCTGAGGGTCTGGAAATGGACCCGGCAAAAGTGGCCGCCGTGGTAGATTGGCCCGCCCCAACAACCCGTAAGGAACTTCAGTCATTTTTAGGGTTCGCTAACTTTTATCGTGACTTTATTCCCCAATTTGCCAAGCTTGCCCTACCTCTGACTGATTTATTACGTACCAAAGGCAAAGAGCCTTCGGCCGCAAAACCAGGCGCACCCCTTCAGTGGTCCTCTGCTTGTCAGGGAATCGTTTCACCTGCTTAAGACTGCGTTCACCACTGAGCCCGTGTTGAAACACCCTGATCCTGAGATCAGGCTCAGGTGGTGCACGTAGATGCCTCGGACAAAGCTTTAGGAGCCGCCCTCTTGCAGAAAAATAAAGATGACAAACTTGTGCCGTGTGCTTACTTATCCAAGAAATTCTCGGGTCCTGAACTCAATTGGACTGTGGGAGACAAAGAAACGGCTGCCATTAAGGAAGCACTCACTACTTGGCGCCACTGGTTGGAGGGGTCCAAAGCCCCCTTCCAGGTTTGGTCTGATCACAAAAACTTGGCGGCCCTTTCCACACCCCTGAAAATGTCGGCCAAACAATTACGGTGGGCAGATTTTTTCTCCAGGTTTAATTTCACAGTTCACTTTTTTCCGGGAAAAAATAATAAACTGGCTGACGCTCTGTCCCGCCTGCCCAAGGGGACGGACTCTTCACTACGAACCATCCCTCGCACCATTCTTTCCCCTGTTCAGCTTGGCTTGGCAGTTACTCGATCTCAATCTGCGAATCAGCCAACCCCTCCCTCTCCGGACATTCCGGACGCCGTTTCCCCTTTCCTTCATCAGCTGATGGAGGCGGGACGGGAGGACGTTCCCACGGCGGAATCCGACCCTCTTTTATGTTTGGAAGGGGGTGTATGGAGGAGGGGCGATTGTTGGTACGTCCCGCCGTCTTTACGTAAGTCAATCCTCCTAGCTGGCCACGATGCCAAGTCAGCGGGACATTTCGGCTTTTTGAAAACGTTGCACCTGCTTCGTCGTCAGTTCTGGTAGCGCTCCATGCGCAAGGGTTAGGGTTAGGGTTAGGGTTAGAATCCTACATTAAAGGGTGCCCAGTTTGCGCAGAAGCCAAATCTACCCCGGGAAAACCCCACGGGTTGTTGCACCCTATCCCAGCAGCTGCCCGACCCTGGCAAGTCATATCCATGGATTTTATTACGGATCTCCCGGCGAGTCATGGGAACACGGTATTGTGGGTGGTGGTGGACCTTTTTTCCAAGCAAGCGCATTTTATACCGTGTCCCACTATCCCTTCAGCTCCTAAACTGGCCAAATTGTTTATACAACATGTCTACCGTTTGCATTCCTCTCCTGATAAGGTGATTTCGGGCCGCGGGCCACAATTCATTTCCAAATTTTGGAAGGCATTTTTGGGTTGTTGGGGACCACTTCGGCTGTCGCCGCCACCTACCACGTGCAAAGCGACGGTCAGTCGGAACGGACCAACAGAACATTGGAGCAGTACTTACGTTGTTACACCAACTATCATCAGGATAATTGGTGTGACTTGCTACCGTTTGCAGAATATGCTTACAATAATGCCGTTCATAGCAGCACCTCCAAAACCCCATTTGAAGTGGTGTCGGGACGTTCTTTCCCTCCGTTGCCTCAACTCTCATCTCAGGCGTTGCAGCCCCCTGAATTTGATCAATGGATCCGATCCTTGGCAGAGGGATGGAAGTCGGTCTCAACTTCCCTCCAGCAAGCCCAGGAGTCCCAGAAAACCCAGGCCGATAAGCATCGCTCTGAGTTCCCGTTGCAAGTTGGGTCGTGGGTCTATTTGTCCACAAAAAACCTCAGGGATGTGCACAAATATTCCAAGCTTGGCAAGAAATTCATAGGGCCCTTTCGGATTACAAAAGTGATCAATGATGTGACTGCTCGTTTGGAACTTCCTAACTCCCTAAGTAATATTCATCCTGTCTTTCATTCCAGCTTACTCAAACGGGCTCCAGATTCCGATGCCTGGCACGACCCTCCGGAGACACCCCCGCCAGTGATTATTGACGGGCACAAGCATTATGAAATTGACGCTGTTCTGGACTCCCCTTTCTTACGCAAACGCTTACAATATTTGGTTTCTTGGGTGGGCTATCCTTCCGGGCATAATCAATGGGTGTATTCAGAAGATAGCAATGCGCCCCCATTAATTTCTGCTTTTCATAAGTCTTTTCCCCACAAGCCTGGAGGGGGTGGGGGGGAGACATCTTAAGGGAGGCGGAATGTAAAGATGCTTTTCTTTCTTCCCAGCTCTCCTGACCTTGGCAGCATTCCTCGAGCTGGGCTGTGTGCCTGGCGAGGCCAGTTAACCTTGCTACTCTTATCTTCTGTGTGTGAAGCTAGTTTGAGTCTTTCATGGGAACCTGTCTGGGGTTTCGAAGGAGGGGAGGGAAACAGACTCGTAAAAGCAGTCTGCTTGTTTTGTGAAAGCCAGATTCAGCATTCCGCGTGTTGTGTATCATGGAAGCTTAAGAATAAAGATCCTTCAATGGTTACTCTATTCTGGTCCTTTCTGATTCTCTACAAGTATGCCCTTATCTGAATATTCTAATTACTGATTTTTAAAAAGCTCTTTCTAGTGGCATGCTGGTGAGTGGGCAAATGGCTGTTGTGGACACTGGGGCAAGGAAATGAGGCAAGGAAATGTGTAGTTGGGCCAGGACAATTCAGTCTTTCCCACCAGCAACCTGTCCAACTTTGCTTCAGTCTTTTCCAGAACATCGTAGTAATGGAGGTTTGGAAAAAATTCTGTAAATCAGTGAAACTTTGGGTAATGCAGTGAAATATCAGGATGTTGTGAGGAATCAGAAAGAAACCTCTATCAAAAGTATTTACTGTCACTTAGTAGGCCATAGTTTTCAATGTTTTTAGGGTTATTTTTAATGGTGAACCACAGTTTGTGCCCATGACTGAATACCTCTTTGCCATTACTTTAACAGAAGTTGGACAGATAAAAATTCTCACCACACATATATATTGTTATCCACCCCAAGGTCATGTGAACTGGCTTCTTGGAACAAAAGTGTAAACACTACCAAGGAAAAAATATTTAATGTATATTTAAAGCAGCTAATAAAATGTGTCTTGAAAATGTTAATAATTAGCTTCATCTTATCTTGCAATATAATCCATTTTATTCTTGTTCCATATAAAACTGAAAAAACATACAAGATATAAACTTAATCTAACTTAATCATACAAGATATAAACTTAATCTAAACATTCATCAGCTTAGTTATGTATATTTTCTAATGAACTCCTTCCTGTAACTTATTTCATATAATGAAAACCATCTGTTGTGCCAGAACTTATCAAGAGGTTATCAGCATAAAGTTGTAAACAGACATAATTTTTAAAAGCAATAGTGTGATTTGATAACAACATCACTTCACAAAATAAAAATGCACTTTTTTAATATCAGTGAGGACTGTTGAAAGTAGTTCAGCAGATTTTTTACATAGCTGAAAATGAACTTGGAAGAACATTATTTTTTCTGTGAGATGAAGAGTCATCCAAGAAAGAAAGAAAGAAAGAAAGAAAGAAAGAAAGAAAGAAAGAAAGAAAGAAAGAAAGAAAAAAGAAAGAAAGAAAGAAAGAAAGGATAGATAGATAGATAGATAGATAGATAGATAGATAGATAGATAGATAGATAGATAGATTGATTGATTGATTGATTGATTGATTGATTGATACAGCCAATGGCCAGTTAACAACAATAAAAGAATGGATGAACAATGATGTATATCTTTGCTGTGGATACTTATTGGCTAATGATGGATGACATCAGCCAACTAATATCACACATCCAATTTCTAGGAAAAAATACATTGTTTTCAAAGGATTTCATATTTTAAATTATATTTAGCAAGAAAATTGTGTAAAACCTTCCCTTTCCCAACAGGTGAAAAGGGAACATACGGAAAATATGTGATCCATGTTTTTATATTTCACAGGATCTAATCCAGTTATTTTCTCTAGCCTTTCCAGACATGGTCTGGCAACCAGCAGGAGATCAGGGGCCAGGGATTTTGTGAAGGACAGCCATCTGTGACAGCATAATATCACTTCTGGAGGAATCCTGGAAGTGATGTCATGTGTTTCTAGGAACTGGAGAAAACACTATGGCAAAATCATAGAGTTTTTGGTGATTCCTAAACAGGACTGACATCACTACCAGGGAAAACCTGGAAATGAGATCAGTCCAGTCTATGTTTCTAGAGAAATGGTCACACTGTTGCCAATGGCATTTTTTTCCATGGAGAAGGCAAATGGCAACCCTACTTATTCATTTATCTTTGTTTATTAAAACATAGACAATAGAATAGAATAGAATAGAATCTTTATTGGCCAAGTGTGACTGGACACACAAGGAATTTGTCTCCGGTGCATATGGTCTCAGTGTACATAAAAGAAAATACATTTGTCAAGAATCATAAGGTACAGCACTTAATGATTGTCATATAGGTCTAGTAAGCAATCAGGAAACAATCAATAGTAATAAAAACATAAAATGTAAAATCATAAAATAAAATGAAATGTCAGCACAGGCTATAGTCATACAGTCATAATTGGGAGGAGATGGGTAATAGGAATGATGAAAAAAGTAGTGCAGTAATTATATAATAAATATATAATAAATAGTTTGACATTATCGAGGGAATTATTTGTTTAACAGAGTGATGGCATTCGGGAAAAAACTGTTCTTATGTCTAGTTGTCTAGAACTCCTGTTCTTATGTCTAGTTGACAAGAATATAAAATAACTAAAAGAGCATGAGATGACATCTAAATCATTTAAGTAAATGAATCAAATTATTTATTTATGTCATGTTACACACCACTTTTCACCACAGTGGGAACCAAAGTGTCTGAGAAGGACAACTGACCCAAGGTCACCCAGAAAGCTTCCATGTCAGCGTGTGGATTCAAACCTAGATCTCATAGATCCTAGTCTGACTTGTACTTGCTCTTTTGCAAGTATTGAATCAGGTTGAAAATACAGAGAGGAAGTTACTATCGTTTTCTTTAATTACAGCTGAGTAATGAAAAATAGCTACCTCCCCTGCTGCTCCCTAGAATTTTACCAAGTTTTGTTCTTTTCCTTGGAAACAGACAATAGACCAGGAAAAAAACCCACCAGAAATGAAGCTATCAGCTAAGCAGCAGAGAAAAATAATAATCCTATGAAGTAAAATCTTTAACAAAAAGCATATAGCAGATATTTTCATGGTATTTTTGGGGGGGTTTCTAGGGAATGCACAAGCTACTCTTCTACAGCTGGCAAGCATCAGTCACAACCTACTGTTTGGAAACCACTAATCTGGGGGGCCAAAAAATGTTGAGTCTTTCAGATTGTTTCTCTAGAAATTTTTCTCCCTGTTAATTGCAGGGTGAAGCATTTATGTGCACAAACACATTAAACGAATTGGATACAATGAATAATGTTCTGTTGAACAATTACAGTAGAACTAGAGTTGCCACCAAATGATTTTGGAAGATTGCAATGGGTTCAATAATCCATAAAATGTGGAGGGGGACAAAAGAGTTTATCTAAGATTGTCAACATTTCTTAGATGGGATTCACATATAAAATACATTGATTCAGACTAGGAATGCAAATAGCGGTGTATAACAAAATTGTCATTAAATTTTTGGATTTAGGTTTCAGGGGGAGGGATGTTTACTGTGATTGATTCATTTCAGGTAGGGTTTTATCACTTTCATGTTAGAAATCCATGTGGTGTTTTCAATATCTTTATTTTCACAATCATTCTTTTCAATGAACAGCCAATTTGGGAGTCTGGGGCAGCAATTATTAAAGATAATGGCACCAAAATTGTGCAGAACCCAGTCTTCCCTCTTCTCGCAGAATTCTCTGAACTGTAAGAGCAGACAATAACATTTCATTTTACCAGATTCCACGGTAAAATATTGTATACACTCTCTCTCTCTCTCTCTCTCTCTCTCTCTCTCTCTCTCTCTTTCAATTTCTGGGTTTGGGACAGCAATTATTAAAGATAATGACACCAAAATCACACAGAATACAGTCCTCTACCTCCTCTCAAATTTCCCGCTCCAAAAAATTCCTAGCTGATGCAATACAAGGGGCTCCACTTTACTGAACTCCAAAGCAGACAAGTTTCTGCGCATATGCACTTCACTATAGACTGCTGTAGAAGTGCTCTATGTTTTTCCCTTGCAAGGATCTGATTGGAAGAAAAAAACATTGGTAGCTGGGAAACTAGTGGAATCGAAGAACATCAGGATCACATGCTGTTTGTACTTGGTTGGGAACTCTAGATTATGCTCCTCCCTTGCCTGAAGCCCCTTTGTAGGTGGTTGCTGTTGCCCAGGAGAACAAGCTGAATCAAAGAATATCACAATGAGCACATGTTTCTGCTGATGCAGTAAGCACATGAACTCAAAAACAACCCAGATTTTTTGGAGACAGTATTTTTGTTTCCCTAAGAATCCTGGATTCCTATTACGATTATAGGGAATTGCTGTGACAACCCAAAACATTGATTTTCATGTATGTTTTTGACTTGTGAATTACATTTTGCACATTCCTAGTTGCCTGGCAACTGGAATAAGGGTTGTGGACAGGAATATAAGGATGTTCCAATGCAGGCTGCAGTATCACAGATTTTCTGATAAAACCATAGATTTTCCAGTGATTTGTAAAGCTATGTCACTTGATTTTTTACCAGACTTTTGTTTTACCAGTCTTCAGGGGATGAGCTGACAACACTATACACAATGCTGCAGAGTATTTTTTTTAAAAAAAAAATTGGTCACCTTGCTGCTTGGAGTGGTGACAGCAACAGGTGTGGAGATGAAAAGGAATAGGACTTCTAACTAGACTGTTAATTATGCTGTCGTGTGTTTGTTTTATTATTAAAAATAGCTTAAAGTGAAATTTGGAGATGAATTTAGAGGTTCCTAGTTGGAACAAACATGTCCAAGGACATGAAAAGTCTCAGTAAGAATATCCGGGGGGGGGGGGGGGTTTCTCCATATTTTTCATGGGGGATCTCGATCTAGTTCATATGAGGCCCGCCCAAAGCCACCAATGCCACTTTAGAGGAGAATTTAGCCAATTAAAATTGCTGCTCCAATCTTTTAAAAAATGGTTGCAAGAGCACTCCTTATGCTCACAAAGGTGGAAGCCTTCAGACTAGTTAAGAATAGGCTCTTGGATCTTGATTTTCATAATTTGACTCATGCTGCCAAGACAACGTGTTCTCCGACTACATTATTAATCCCATGCGAGCGTGGAATTATGGCAGCATATCTTCGTCTGCTGATTAATCCACCCAGAGGAGAGCCTTGGCTACTGCAAGATGTAATGTGCTGCCATCAGCTCTGCTGGAGGGAAGATTTAAGAATATGGAACGTTCTAAAAGAGTTTGTTCATGTGATATGACTACGGTTGAAACACTTGACCATTCCCTGTTTGTATGCCCTAAATACAATAAGATACGCATGAAATACATGAATTCCATTTTCTTGCAATGTTCCCAGTGGCATGAGTGTTATAAGATACCCAATCTCCTGAACAGCTCTGATGTGCTCTTTTGTGAAACTGTTGCAAATTTTATACTGGAAATTAGTAATTTTAACTGTATTTCTTAACCTTGTTTTGTTTTAAAATTTTGTCCTGTTTTATATGCCAATAAAGGCTTGTGTGTGGTGGTGGTTGCAAGAGCAAAATCACTTCCCACCCCCATCCTGGGTTGGACTGCCAGGCAGAGGTATTGAGTTGCAGCAGAGACGTTTGTCTAGTCAGAGATCTGTAAAGCAATTTCAGCATCAGAGGTCTGGTCTGAGAGTCAGAATACAAGGAGTCAATGGTGGGATTCAGCAGGTTCGCACCACTTTGGCAGAACCGGTTGTTAAAACGGTGCTTGTAAACAACCAGTTGTTAAATTATTTGAATCGGTCCACCAGAACCGGTTGTTAAATTATTTGAATCCCACCACTGCATAGAGTCAACAAAGAGTGTTGCAGCAATCCTGTCACGTCCAGGCTGGTATGCTCTGTGAACCTGCTTAATACAAGGCTATATTTGATCATTGACCATAAATGAAGTCGTCATCGTCATCGTCGTCATGGTGGTCGTGGTCGTGGTCGTGGTCGTGGTCGTGGTCGTCTTCTTCTTCTTCTTCTTCTTCTTCTTCTTCTTCTACTACTACTACTACTACTACTACTACTACTACTACTACTACTACTACTACTACTACTACTACTACTACTACTACTACAGGGTCTTCCAGCATGTTAGTCTTCATGCTGTGAAGACTCTGCTTCCCCCTGCTGTAGCAGGTGCTTTGTTTGAGCTAGTGGGTGCGAAAGCTCCCTGCGTTGCTGCTTCTGTTGCTGTATGGGCTTAGCTGAGCTAGGTGCATGAGTCTCTTCAGCTGGAGCAGCGCTGGATGCATAGTCTGCTTTTGGAGGCACTTCTGGTTCTAACTCCTGACCTGCCCATTGTTCCCATTGTAGAGCCTGCAGGGTTGGTCCAAGCCCAACTCTTGTAGGTACCTAACCTGGTCTGGGCTTACTTGGTTCTGCTCATCCCCTGAAGACTCATTGCTCTACAAGAGATGGCCCGTGACACACACACACACCCCACAAATAAATGGTGGCAGAAAAGGAATCCAGAAAGCTTAGAGGTAGTAAGCCATGCGGAGCTCGTTGGCAGTACACAAATACAGAGCTGAATGCTGGGCTTTTGGAGCTCAGCATTCAGCTCTGCATTTGGTGCCTCCAAGCTTTTCAGATCCCTTTAATCTACCGCTTTTGTGGGAGGGGTAAAAAAACCCCAAATACTGGTAAGGTTTTTTCAGGGTTTTTTCCTATTTGAATTTAGTTGAATGCACATTCCTAGTGCACTGCACAAAAGACTCATGTAGTTTAAAGATTTTTTTCTCCATCTTCTCTCTACCTGTGCAAAGGACTAGGCATATACACAGGCAAAACCAGAATCCATTATGTAGAATCAGCAATTAGTACATACCTCCCATATTTCCTGTTTCTCTACTTGGTGCAAGTTATTTATACTCTAGAGTTCTATGTTGTTCCCAAAAGCAGAGCTAAGTGAGGATATAGGATGTGGCATTGACTACATATGATCCTGTTTTGCTTCATTATAAGGAGATGGACAACTGCATTATAAGGAGTTGACTCAGTCTTAGAACCCTCTGAATGTGTTGGGTGGGATCCACCTATTTTCCATGTGAGTAACCATGAAGATAGCATAATCAATTAGTGAGGGCATTTGCATTGTAGTAGCCTGGCTTTTTGATCCCTTTGTCTGGGTGGTGTTCATTAGTCACTCTAACTTCTGCAGGAGTCTACCACGTACTGTGCAGCTGTGAACAAATCTACGTAAGGCACCAAAGGCAGCGTCCAGACACAAATCAAAGAACATGAAAGGCACTGCACACTAATTCAGCTGGAAAAATCAGCAATAGCAGAATTTTCATGGTTTTTTACTTTCTGTGTGATAAACACAGCAATTCTTGACCATTCTGACAAGCACTATGTCAGACTACACAGAGAAGCCATTGAAATCTACAAGCACATGGACAATTTCAACAGAAAGTAAAAAACCTGAAAATGACCAAAATTTGGCTACCAGTACTTAAAAACACTAGAATCAAGACAGTGACTAATGAACACCACCCAGACAAAGGATGTCTCCAGGCAGTAAGCAGTCAAAAGGCTAGTGAACACCACCCAGAACACCACCCACCACTCTAGGCAGTAAGCAATCAAAGGGATCAAAAGGCCAGGCTACTACAATGCAGATGCCCTCACTAATTGATTATACTATCTTCATGGTTACTCACAAGCTAAATGGGTGGATCCCACTCAACACATGCAAATCAAGCTTGCGAATTGCACCCTTTACACTTGTTAACAGGCAATGGTTCTTTCTCCCACCCTGGACATTCCACAGGTATATATACTCCACTTGCTTTGCTACCATCAGATCCTCTGAAGATGCCAACCACAAATGCAGGTGAAACGTCAGGAGAAAATGCTACTAGAACATGGCCATACAGCCTGGAAACCACACAACACCTCAGTAAATTAATATAATTTATATATACTTTAAAGAGGTGGTGAAAAGCAGGACTTTGGTCCATGTAAATTCTCCAGGCATGATCACTGCGATCCAGTGTAAACGGGATTGGCCTTATATTTGTAGAGATTAAAAAATATCACTATTACTTACAGATGACCTAACATCCAATAATACCTGCTTAAGACCCAGAAATACTCTGGGAGTATGAAAACAAAGGCTTTTCCAAAGCAAATAAATCAAATCAATATACCTGGCTCTTACTCAGAATGAGAGGAAGCATTAA
Organism: Sphaerodactylus townsendi; assembly: GCF_021028975.2. Taxonomy (NCBI): domain Eukaryota; kingdom Metazoa; phylum Chordata; class Lepidosauria; order Squamata; family Sphaerodactylidae; genus Sphaerodactylus; species Sphaerodactylus townsendi. Next base: position 120,126,685 of record NC_059425.1, on the reverse strand, counting down.
AAAAATATTTACCATGGGTGATATAAGATTAGGAAATTCCTGACCACCAAAATATCAAACAGATATGGCCCTAATTGAAAAAGGCTGCAAAGAAAAACAGGGTTTTAGAAATGAGTAAGGTTATCATCTGGAACCATGTTCTTTAAAATGTAGCTGAGATAAATGAAAACATTCTCATAAATGCCTCCTCAAATCTGTTTGACCCTATTCTGGTCTTCAGGAAGGCTAAATAGCTAACAGAGGCTGTGTTTTGTTTTGGAATTCCATTAAGCTGGTTTTGTACAGGGATTTTTTCCCCCTAGCCCATGTGAGCAAAACCAAATAGGATGGAAATGTGGAGCATTGGTATGTTGACAGAACTGTGGGCAGATCAATACTAAATACATGAAATAAATAGAAATTAGCTCAACGTATTCAACTGCTACTTTGTTTAACTTCTTTTGTTTGTAATAGATACTATGCACCTCTGTTTCCATCAACTGTTTTCTATTCCATGCACACTTTCTCTTTGGATATAATCTGTAAATACAGTAAATACTTCATGTACAGAAAAGTATATGCCAGTGATAATTAACTGCTCCAATATGCCATCCTGATTTCCAGGATGGATTGAAGTATGCATGGGCCATGTGACTATTGGGCCATAACATTTTTTAAGAGTTCAGTACAAGATTTCTGTTAGTCTCAAAGGATTGCTAATATTCCTAACCAGGGGTGAGAGTGAGGGTGTGGCTAGTGACAGCCTGCAAAGATGAAGTGAAAGTGAGGAAGGACTAGTTGACAGATTATGGTATGAGCAACAGTGCAGAGTGGGTCTTCTATCTGCTTCTATCATAGAATAGAAAAACAAAAGTAATATAAAAGCTTAGAGTCCTAATTCCCATGCAGAGGCTTACACTTGAGAATAAGGAATAGGAGTGCAAAGAATAGCTACTGCACTAAAGTAAAATTATTCCTTCACTGTTCAAATTTTTTTCTAGCTTTCTTAGATCTATCATCTAAGTACTGTACTACAAAGAATGTATGGCTGTAGAGGGCAATTTTCTTAACTCCTCTCTTCCTGTTGCGTCTCAAAATGCATCACAAAATTCCACACTTGGGAGATGTGACCCTGGGAAAAGCAGCTGGAGGGTAATTGGGGCTGCAGTGGGAGGGGGGGGAGTTAGATTTCTGCAGGTTGAAATCATTCAGTTATGTTGCCAGGTCAGCCAAAAATGATGATCAAACTCTTGGAAAAGGAAAGAATCTCACAAGAATTTGAGAATAACTCTAAGGTATGTATGGCTTGCCACATTGTTTTTAAAGAAGGTTGGGAACAAGGATAATTAGGTGCTTTGACTCCTAGGCATAACTGAAGGAAGCAGCAGTGACAGTGTCCACAGGCATCAAAATGTCTTGTGCTGAACCTGATTATCACTATAGGATATTGATTGTCCAATAGTATTATGCTCCTGAATCAGCAGTCCTCTGGCTTCTTCATAATATGCTTACATGAGATTAGGTTTCATAACTACAAGTGAGATTTGAAGCAAGGGCTCCCCAACTGCACTTTGAACCACTTAACTTAGGCAGAAATAACTATTTCTTCCTCATTTGACTGTTTTCCAGGATATTTAAATAGGTATGACAATCTAAAATAATCTGATAATGCTCTCAAGTCCTATTTGGTTGTGCATCTGTTAATCTGCCTACACTATGTTGTTATAATATCTGGAGAAAATATCAGTCAAAAAACCTGTCTTCTCTAACAAACAGAACACACATACACAGCTGTAATTTAACGATTTAAAAATTACAGGCAATTTGTGTAAACTTCTCTGATTTCTGGCAATGCAACAAGTCAGCTGTGCATAATAAATGTCTTGGTTCAAATCCTCCTCTCTGCTGCATTGTGTTTGTCTGTAGCTCATTAAAATGCTAGAGGCTCTCTCCAAGGTCCAGATGTGATACTGAAATGTGTCTCAGTGGTTGTTTCTGCATGGTCCAAATATCCTGGGTTGAGCAAGGGAAATATCCCGGTTTGGCCAAGAAGTTTGCACGGTCCCAGGTCCTAAAGTGGGTTTTCCCCACAATATTTCTCTCATCCTGGGATTTTTTAAAATTGCCAATTTGGCAATTCTTTTCAAAAATCCCACAGTGAACCTACTACCATGCAAACACCATGGGAGCAGAAACAGTTTATTCTTCCTGCCCAGCTGCCTGATCTCCCTGCCCTGCTGCCCACCCTCCTGATTTCCGCATCATGTCAGTTTTCAATTCTGCTGAGCCACAGACTATTGCATCCTTCCTGAAATGTTCTCTCAAGCTTGTTTTCTGCTCATGGTATCAACTGGTACCATTTCACCTGGGTTAATTACAAGTGGAGTCTCAAATGTCCCTGTTTTCTTTTCTGTACATGTACTGTTGCTTGAAGTGTATAGCTTGGGAGATGTGCACTTTGGGCCAAATGTTAGTGGACATATCATGGGGAGGGGGTGTGTGGATAGGTGTCATGATACATAAAACAAAGGTACACAAGGTCATTTTCTAGGCGGCAAAAGGTTTGCCCAGCAACAGGGGCCAGGAGCCGGGAAGTCTGAGGGCAACCAGCTACAGTTGACCTTTAATGTGATTGGTGCATTCAACTGTGACTCTGCTCCAATGGCAGACTGTTGCTGGGGAAAGTATCTAGCTTGAATGTATAAGAAAGCTGTGCACTGTTTCTATTCTAGTCTTTTAGTCTGTTTTAGTTCTAGTGTTATAGTAATGCTGAAGTGTTCTGTATAGCCTTGTAGTTTTATCTAGTATAGGCTTGTGTAATCTTGCAACTGCTAAGTAAAACCTTCCTATTGGAAAGAACATCTTGCATGGTCAGTTTTCTTTTCTTAAGAGATAGGAGGCTGCAGTGTGTGCAAGAAGACTACTAGACCTTCTTCTCTACTCTAAGTAGCTCCACTTTAAGTCTGCTGATAGGTTATGGGCCCAGACTCCAGATCTGCTTGGGAGTAAGAGAGAAGACATCGTCCAAATTGTGAGCTGTGGTGCAGCAATTTGGAACAAAGCTGAAGATGGCATTTGCAGCAGCAAGTATGCCCTTCAAGCAACTCAATGCAAGCAACTACATTTCCTGGGCTTGTAAGATGCAGAACTACCTAATAAAAGAAGACTTATGGACTGTGGTGGAGACAACTTCAGCAGCTGATGATGCAGCTGGTAAGTGAGCAGATGAGAGAACCCAAGCCTCAATAGTCCCGGCTGTGGAGAATTCTCATCTCCAGTGTATTTGGGACTCTGGCAGTGCAAAGGAGTCATGAGAAGCACTCAAGAGAATTTATCAAAAGGAAAGTCGAGCCACAGAAAGGAAACAAGTGGAAGCCAATCCTGGCAACAGACATCACCCTGATGCAAAACCTCCTGCAAATCCAGAGACAACTCTGGTCAAGACCTATGCGGTGAGAAGGTGTTTCTCCTGTGGATCCATAGATCACCAAGCCCAGAATTGTCTAGATGCCAGAAGAAAGCAGGCAATACAAGGCCAGAAGGGGCAGAAGGGGAACTGAAAGAAGATATATCATATGATTCCCAGTGGTAGTTGGAGTGTAAAACAATTGTCTAGTTTGACCAACAAGCCACTACATGATAACTGTGTTCATGAACTGCACTGTGTACTTGGACATGCAGAGTGGTCCACAATTAAGCAACTAGCAAAGGTCTGTGATATTGATGTAAAACCCTGTAAGCACTATCTAGAATGCTCTGTGTGCAGTGGATGTAAGGTGAAGTCCTATCCTATATCAAAAGTGAACAACAGCCAGCCAGAAAGGCCATTTGCCTTGGTACATGCAGACCTGGCATGTCCTTTCACACCTAGTCAAGGAAATGCTCAATATATAATAGTTGATATCTTAATAGCTCAATATCTTAATAGTTGATGATTACAGCTGGTACTCATATTGTTTACTGCTTAAATACAGTTTAAAAACTGGGTTACCAGGATAGAAAGAAAATTTCCCTATAAGGTGGCAAGTCTACAGACTGACTGTGGAGGGGAATTCATGAGGAATAAATTCCAGTCTTGATTAGAAACCAGGGGGATTGTATACAGATGAACCAATCCATACCATCTCTGAGAGAAGGTTAGGGATTCTACAGGTGATGAGGGTATGCTTCAGGATGCTAAACTTCCATTTTGTTACTGGAGGGAAGCTGTCTGTGCTGCAACACACGTAATCAATCACTTATGGAGCTCAAGCATAAATGAGAGTCCACACTTCATGCTGTTTGGGAAGAAACCATCCCTAAAATATCTTAGAAGGTTTGGGAGCTTTGCAAATGTGTTAATTCCCAGGGCACAAAGGCTGAAGGAAAAACAGAAGTGACAAAATTTGAAATTTGTTGGCTATGCTGAAAATTGTAAAGGTTACAGATTTACTTTGGGTTATGGAAAAGTTATGATCTCAAGAAGTGCCAATTTTGAGCGGCATTCAGGGTGGGAACATGTCCATGCCAACTCAGAAGTATTTCTACCTTCCTTAACTGAGCAGCCAGCAGATGCTGAAGTTAGTGATCAGAACACACCAACTTCCCCAGATCAAGGTCACTCTAAGGTTGTTTCTGCACGGCCACGCTGGGGGTTGGGTCGGCGTACATGACGCCGACCCAACCCCACCAGGACTGTTCGCATGAACGGTCCTGGTAACTACTGGGAAGACAGCGCCACGGAGCACTGTCATCCGATCGACCTACCTTCTCTGCGACCATCTGGCGCATCGCCGAGGCCAGGGGACATGAACCCCCTGCCCTGTGCAACTGCTCCTGAGTCGCAGGGCAGGGGGGCATGTCCCCAGGCCTCGGCGACATGCCGGACGGTCGAAAGAAGGTAGGTCAATTGGACAAAGGGGGAGGGATGGCACCTTCCAGCCGCTGCCGTTCGCACGTCCCCAGGGCGCTGTATTTGGCCCGTGCGGAAAGGGCCTAACATTCCAAAAGAGATGAAGAAGAGTGAGGGGGAGAGCAGTTCAGATACTGAAAAAGAGGGGGAGAGCAGTTCAGATACTGAAAAAGAGGGAGAGAAACAATATAGTGTGATTGGGACTTGGTGGATATATAGAAAGAAACCTCTACCAGATGAAAAGTTCAAATACAAAGCCAGATTGGTAGCACAAGGCTTTGGACAACAATATCTGGAAAACTTTGATGAAACATATTCACCTACAGCTAAGGCTGAGTCTATGAGACTAATCATCACACTAACTGTACAAAAAGGATTGAAAATGAAACATTTTGACTTTCAATGTGCCTATCTACATGCTCCTTTAACTGAAAATGTTTATATGAAACCAACACAACATGCTTAGTGTAAAGGTGTAAAGAGAATCATAAGATATCTCAACATTGTCTAGTGATTGCATCTGACAAAACAAATGTGCTGACAGCAACAGCAGATAGTTCTTTTGCAAATGATTCTGATGAAAATCCTGTACTGGGTATATTGTGAAGTAAGCTACTACACTGATTGTATGGAGATCAAGAAAGCAGACATATATTGCATTATCAACTCTGATCCAATGAGAGACTGTTGCCAGGAAAAGTACCTAGTTAGTAATCATTAATAACTAAGATTACCAATTCTGTATTAGGAAATTCCTAGAGATTTGGGAGTTGTGGTGAGGAAGATGGAGTTTGGGAAGGAAGGTACCTAGGGTTCCAGTTCCAGTTTGGCAACACCAGGGGATTTGGGGGTTGGAGCTTGGGGAAGGTAGGGTTTGGGGAGGAGATGCTATAATACCTTAAAGCCCACCCTCCAAAGCAACAATTTTCTCCAGGGGAACTGATCTTGTTCATCTGGTGATGAATTGCAATAGCAAGAGATCTCCAGGTGCCACCTGGTGGTTGGCAACCCAAATAGAGCTCAGCAGCAATGGAAGTCTATAGAGTTCGAGCTCCAATTTCACCATTGCTACCCCCTTGAAGAAATCTGATCTCTGTAGTGTAGAGATGAGTTGAAATTCTGGAAAAAATTCCAAGCCCAATCTGATTGTTAGCAACTTTATTACCAACAGAAAAGGGGACGAGGAGAGAAGGTGAAAGGAAGGAGGGAGGGAGGAATGTCCTTAAAAGCACCATAGTGCATCTGCAGTTGCAAGAATTTTTGCTTGTCTGACCTTTTCTATCTGTAATGCAGGAATGGTGAGAGTCAGTATGATTTAGTTGTTAAGGTGTCAGACTGGGACCAGGAAAACCCAGGTTCAAACCCTGCTCTGCAATGGAAGCTTGCTGAGTGATCTTGGGAAGTTATAAACTCTTAGCTCTGCCCTTGGCTAGCGTTTGAATGGGAGTCCTCCAAGGAATACCAAGATCGTGATGTGGAAGAAGGCAATAGCGGACTGCCTCCAAATATCTCTTGCTTTAAAACCCTATGTGGTTGCCATAAGTCAGCTGTGATTTGATGGCAAAAAATGTGGAATGGTGCTATTGAACAAATTGTAATGATGCCACTCAGAGTAACACTATAAAGCTATGTGGTTGGGCTCTGTGTAAGATACTTTTGTGAATTAAGAACTTCATTCTTAGCGAAAATGTGTTATTCAATATTTCTAGCTTCCAAACAGAATTTTTTTGTATTTGCCAAAAATATTTGTCTGCTTCCTTAACTTTTCTATTTTAGTTTTTGAAATGTGTGTTTAATGCAAAAGGCAAAACATAATTTGCAATAGTTTGCAGCTGAAACAGATTTAAAGCTTAAGAAGTGAGTTTCCAGCATTATACAAAATGCAACATACCTATCAAAATATACATCTACTCATGCTGCAAGTCTTTATTTCTTTGATGTAATTTTGAATTATAATATCTGCAAGATATTTCACTACCTTAGACTACAGAAGAAACTGGAATTAGGTTACTTGACCCTAGCTGATTATCTGGCCTTTTGCACTAAAAGGGTTAATGGTTTAAGGGGAAATTGCTCTAGTCTTAGCATGAATTGATTTCTAACTAGTCTGAAATCATGCTATGATTGGATCAGAAGCCAGACTGCAAGTTTCATTTCCATTATTTCTTCAAAGTCCCTTCTTACCATTGCCAAACTTCCAAACCAAGCAGATGGCACATCTCTGGAAAGGATAAAAGAGAGATAAAAGAAACATCAGTAAGGTCTCTAGGTCCCAGAAGTAGCTGCTTAAACCTGATTCTTTGCACAGATGGCAAGGGCTGAGAGATGGGGGCAAAATATCTGGTTACTTCAGCTCAGATTCCCAGGGCTACCTAATGCATCAGGTAGCACTGCTTCTGATTTGTTTTTTCCCCCTTCTTCAGCCTCATTTCTTCCAAAAGAAATGCCTCAGATAAACAATCTAAAAAAGCTTAAAAAAATTGATAGACAGTTCTTTGAAATTACAGGCCTGTGTGAAGAATCCTAAATTTATTATTAGTATAATGATTTTGGCAGCAGTAAGTCCTCCAGTCCTACTGCTCTTTGGCTGGATGCATGGGCTTAGTATCCATTAGCATTCACGATGAGGGAACTCACTGTGAACTGTGGGCCCAGTCTTTGCAGGCTACAGGTGCAGGGTTATTATTCTGGTGACCTTTCACTCCCAGAGTACACATTGATGACAGGATCAGGAAGCAGTCAGAAGGGAGACTCATGCCTGTTCATCTTCCTTAAGCATTATCAGGTAGCTCAACTATTCATGCCGGGTTTCAAGAGGAGAGATCAGCTTCATGAGACTGACAGAGAGAGCAAAGGATTGCATCCCCAGGACACTGACCTTCTCTCTTGGGGGCTTCTTTACACATATACCCATTTCTGTTTCAGGGCAGAAACATTCTTCCAGAGCAGAAAACAATCTCATGATGTTATCAGTGAATGAAAACATATACATAGTGGCATGCTGAGCTGATTGTCCAAGTGACAGGGCAATGACATGCACAGAACACATTTGGTGGGAATGCTCTGTTCCAAAACGCAGGCTTTTAGGCGCAAATAGGATCTTGGGGCCTATTTGAGTTTGAATGGGTGCTGATTATCAGTTGTCATGAAGTCAGACCGTGCAAAGCTGGAGAACTTTCAAATGATATGCAGGATAGGCAGGTGTTTCCTCATCTAAGGGAGTAGTTTTGAGGGAGAGCCAGACAGCTGTTTCATAACTAAAACACTGAGAAAATTAGATATATATATAATTTTAAATCATAACTGTTTTAATATTTGTTTGTCTAATCATTGGATCATGGGCAGATGATGGTGCTAAATCCATTACAAATAATTCCCTTTTCTAATAGTTAAGCAGAGAGAGGGAATGAGAGAAACAGTTCTAACTAATTTGTAAAATAAAAATACTTGGGTTACACATAAGGAAATAACAAAGATACAACAGTCTTTTACTGCCAAAAGAAAAAAAGTTTTTTTTAAAAAATTGTATTGATATGTATATCCAAGAGGAATTCTAAGCTGGTGTGATTTCTGAATTCAATTAATAGATGTCTGTGAAGGAGTCTATTTGCTTTTCCTGATTTTAGTGTTGTGTCTGTACTAATAATTTTTCATTTCTTGTATAAATCCCAAATGGTTTGCCCATGTCACATTGTACATCCGAAAGCAATGTGAAAGGCATCCTGGAAACTTTGTAGAATAACAACTAAACCCATTTGCCAGTGTAATGTGAGGGTATATTGGCTTAGTGCTGTGCTGAAACTTGGCTGGTATAAATCCAGCTCCAAGGCAACACTGCCAGCACAAAGGCAAAAATGGGAGGCACCATGGTCATTCTAAGGGGGTGATATTTTAATGGCATCCTAATCCCTCTCAGCCTATATCCCAACGCTAGCATAACATTAGAGTGATGAAAATGCAGGAATCACTACAAATTTCAGCAGGAATGACCAACCTTACACTATGATTATTTAGAAACAGAGCAGGTTACATTGCCATCTAAATCTGCAGCCAATCAGAAGACACTTTAGCACTATATAAACACCCACAAGAATATTATCTTTAGTGACTAGGTGTGCAGGAAGGGATCACACCCTCTCTGGCCTTTTCTTGCGCATACTTTGAACAGATGGGGGAATTTTGATAATGGGAGCTCTAAAGAAACTTTGGAGAAAGGAATACTTTGCATTGCCAGAGTACAAGAGCACTGTTACAGCAGTGTTACTGCTCTCCTCAGAATTCTGACAGATACTCTACTTCAGGGCACACACAATATGGATCCTACACCACTCTGTCAGGGAATGAATTAAAGGACAAGGCACAGCACACATTTCAGTACCCCACAAAGAGGGCTTCACTTATCTTAAACTAAAAAAAATTAGCAAGTGCCTCTCCTTCACATTATGAAGGGATCATATGCTAAGAAATTTGACATGAATGCAATCTCCTGGTGAACTTAATCAAACTCCCTCTCTTACATATGAGGCAAGATCCTTAATTGCCTTCCCACCACCAACAACATATGTCTGAAGCACTATGTCTAACAATTTGCACCTTCACAGTAGCTTCTTCTGCTGGTGCATGATTCCCAAGTCATACTTTGGAAACGATTCACAAATTTGTGTAGATTGTTGCCACTTTTGTACCAGGGTAGTAGAAGAAATCAATCTTTCCAGTCACAAAAAAAGGCATGCACTGTTGAGATCACATGGAGATACCAAAGTAGCAAGTAAAAACCTAAAAAAATACAAACAAAAATTCTTGTTAACAATGTAATTTTTAATAATTGGAAGTGGTGGCGGAGGGAACTTGCTAATTTTTTTTGTTTAAGATAAGTTATGCCCTATTTGTGAAGTACTGAAAAGTGTTCTGTGCCTTGACCTAGATAGCAGGGGGAGACTTCAGAGGAGGAGGAGGAGGAGGAGGAGGAGGAGGAGAAGAAGAAGAAGAAGACGACGACGACGAAGAAGACAAAGAAGACGAAGAAGACGAAGAAGACGACGACGACGATTTGGCCATTCATCTTTCAAAGACACAGGGAATTCAAGTATAGGATGCCTTCTGGATCACTCTTATCCACATGCTTGTTAAATTGATCAAAAACCTTCCAAGGAGTAAGTGAAGCCGGCCTTCCCTTTGCAGAAGCCATGCTGATCTTCCCTCAGTAAACTTTCTTTCTTGGTGTTCTTGCTAATTTTCACTTTAAGGTCAAAACTTCACCTTTTTTCACTTCAGTCAGACTCTGTTCTTCAGACACGTTTCCCAGAAACTTTGGCTTCAGCATGGGTAAGTGCTTCACATCTTCCCAAGTGAAAACAGATGCAAAGAAATCATTCAATTTCACACCATATTCCCATCTTCCTCAAGGAATCCATTTTTTTCCCATTGTCATCCACCTACCTCCCTAGCCAGTTTCCCACTCCTGATATGTTTGAAGCAAGGCTAATTGTCTTTTTTTTCGGTGAACCAATCTTCAAAATTTCTTTTTGCTCACTTCCACTTTTTAAATGAAGTCTTTATACTTTTTATGGCTCTCTTGATTGAAGTCATTAACCATGTAGGCATCCTTTTAAATTTGTTTCTACCTTTCCTGATTTGAGGTATGCATTCTATCAGTATAGTTTTAAGTAGTTCTCAAGCGTTATGGAGGGATTTTAATATTTTTATTTTCCATTTTAACTTTCTCCTGTCTGGTTTCCTCATTTTAATTCCTTCTTTTGAAATCCAAGTGATTGTTTGGACTTTAAGGGCATTTGTTGACATGAGTGCTGAATGGAATAACATTCTGGTCACCATTCCCAATCACTGCAACAAACATTTATATCTTGCACCAGGTCTCAAGTTGCACCCACACAAGTTGCTTCACCTCTAGGTGATTTTGTGACCAGCTGCTTCAGATCACAGTCTTTTATGATGTCTAGAAATTTTATTTCTGTAGCTAAATTCAAACACATATTTGTTTTTGTCCAATTAGTAGTTGAAGTTACTCAGTATCACAACATTCTACACTTTAGTTACCATTCTTATTTTCCTCTCCATTTTGAATTCTGTCTCCTGGTTTAGTTGACGGACAGTAGTACACCTCGCTTTTAAGTAGCCCACAGGACCCTATATCTCCACACTCTGTGACTCTGTGAGGAGGTTTCTTCCCTAGATGTTTTCTAGCTTACTTGATTCTATGTTGTCTTGTCTTATCAATCACAACCTTTACTGGCATAACAGAAAAAAAACCTTATATACAATCAGGATGCAGTTTGATGATAAACAATAGTAACTTAGCAACAACTTCAGAGATGAGCTCGTCATCATTATCTAACAAGTACATATTTTTTGCTTATCAGATAAACCAGGTTTGTTTGCCAATAACAGATTCAGCAAATTGGTTCTTACAGTCATATAAAAAGGCAGTATAATAACATATGGTGAACAGTTTGCATGCACTATACTATTTTTTTCTATTCAACAACAACCTTTATTAGGCATATAAAATAGGCTCTAGAGCGTTACCAGACATTTACGAAGTACAAATCAAGAGTACATTCAAAACGCAGACAGAAAGGCTGTATATAGCAGTATACATTACTTAGAAAGTTCTGTCACTTGCAAAAGAAATTTTGCTACTTTTTCCACAACAGAACTGTCAGAGTCTCTTTCAGATTTGTCTAGGGCCAGGCTGGGAGAGAAATTCCTAATGCCCACGTATCTCGGTCAGTCAAGAATAATGTGAGCAAGAGTCTCCACTTGGTTTTTACAGTGTGGACAAACCCGATCCTGGAGAGAGATGGATAAGTAACAGCCCTTTGTAATGGCTGATGGGAAAGTATTGGATCTGGCCCTTGTGATAATCCATCTCTGTTGGAGTTCAGTTAATAATTCAAGATATTTGGCTATGTGCCCCTGTTCCAGTATTATTCCGACAGAGAGGGGTGAGCATGATTTATTTGCTTGCCCCAACAGGACATAGTATTCCTGTTCTAGGTTTGGGTGACAGCATACAGAGATCTTCAAGTAATAAACCTATTGAGTAAATTTTTGATTTGAGAAGTTGATACCATTCGGAGGCAAATAGATCTGGGCACGCAGTATGCGTTAAACTGCGCACATCAGAGTTAAAACATAATTTGATCCAATACTTGAATGTATCAGCCATGCTCTTGTTTCTGGTAGGTTCTGACCAGTATTCTTTCAATAGAATTGTTCCATGCAGTTATCCATAAAGGAACTCCATAGAGAAGTTGCTGAACTACCTTGGAGTTGAAAACCTTTAGGGCTGCTGGGACATATCCCCTTCCCCTGGTGTGAAAAAACTTTACCACCGCTGAAGCAGTGTGATAACTTCCTTTTATAGCAATTTCTCTGTGTTTGGCCCATGTGGCTTTATGATGAAAAGTTAGGCCTAGGTATTTAAAGGACTTGGAGTGTTCGACCTTAACCCCATTAATAAGCCATCTAGAAGGCTTAAATACATTGGAAAAGTGACATTTTTTATTTTTCTGGGTTTAAGGACCGGAAGTTAGATGTACAGTACTCCATAGTTTTTTTAAGGAGCCTTTTAAGACCCACTTGAGACCTAGAGATCAATATCACGTCATCAGCATAAAGTAGGAGTGAAATGGGTTTGTTTGAAAGAACTGGGCTGTGTGCATTAACATCTGACAACACATTTACCAAATCATTAATAAATAAGTTAAACAAGACTGAGGCCAATATACAGCCTTGCTTAACACCTGTCACAATGGGAATCTTTGGGGTTAGGTCTCCAGAGTTTGTACATTTTATCTGGCAGGTTGTGTTTGAATAGAGAGATTTTATAAGTAATAATAATTTAACATCAATCCCCATCTCTGTTAACTTAAGCCACAGCAACTCTCTTACAACTGAATCAAAAACACTTTTCAAGTCCAGAAAGGCAGCAAAGATCTTAGATCGCCCACTTTTTTGTGTTTTAATAAGAGGAGGTTGAGGATCACACAGTGATCAAATATAGAGCATCCTTTTTAAAATCTTATTTTTCCATCATTGATCCAGGTACATAGCCTATTTAACAGATGTTTGGCATAAAGTTTACCGGAGACAGATAAAAGGCTGATGGTTCTGTAATTAGCTGGTGACATATGGTCAACCTTTTTGAATATTGGTGTTATTATTGCATTTACCCAAGACCCTGGGACAGTACCTGACCAGTCGACCAAAGTAAACAGAGCAGCCAGAAGGGGGGCCCATCAGCCCAGGAATGCTTTGTAAAAATGTGGGGACATTAGATCTGGGCCAGGTGATTTATACAGTTTCAACTGGGCAATTAATAGTCTGATTTCTGAGACTGAGACTGTGGGCCAGGGAGCTACCTGACTGAGAGGTGTCAGGTCGTTCTGCAAGGCCGATTCATTGTCTCCTTTAAATAGACTTTGAAAATATGTAAACCAATTCTTGGGACTGATATTAAACATTTAAAAGGTTGGTGTACGCATGGCTCCTGTAACTAATGAATAGAACAGTCTTGTGTTGTTACTCCTTGTAGCTTGTATTAGAGCATTCCATAGGGATTCAATGGTCTTTAGTTTGTTTTCACGAACCAGTTGCATTAGCCTGGACCTGAGGGAAAAATATTCTCAAGGTAAGGTTGCTGCTTTGCTGCTTTTAAAGGTATTGTAGATTTTTCTGATTTGATTTTTCACCTCTTTACATTCCTTATTGAACTCCTTGTTCAGAAATTTGTCAGAAGGAGGTTCATTGGGACTTGAGTATCTTGCAACTTTATCTGTAATGGTTTTCAAGAGTGCCTCATATTGTTCTAAAAATTGGGTTGGTGATGTTGTTGCTATTAAGTCTTGCCTGGCTTAAGTTAGGAGAGGAGAAGAAAAAAACTCTTCAAGTTTCATTTCAGTGGCCCTATTCCAAATAATTCTTGGAGTCTAGATAAGCATAAGCTATGAGACCTAAAATTAAGAGCTGCTTTTTTCAGAAAAAGCACAAGTGGCATGTGATCGCTCCAAACCTGACAGTCCACTTGAAAGCTCTCAACCTGTTTGAAACTTGCTTGAGAGGCTAGTACAGGGGTAGGGAACCTGTGGCTCTCCAGATGTTCAGGAACTACAATTCCCATTGTAGTACAGGGGTAGGGAACCTGCGGCTCTCCAGATGTTCAGGAACTACAATTTCCATCAGCCCCTACCAGCATGGCCAATTGGCCATGCTGACAGAGGCTGATGGGAATTGTAGTTCCTGAACATCTGGAGAGCCGCAGGTTCCCTACCCCTGGGCTAGTATGTAATATATAATACTATTACTGCACACTGATACATGGGCATAGTCACCTGAGGTTGCATATTGGGTTAAGCCATTTAAGTGTATTATACCAAACTGAGAGCAAAATTTCACAAAGTCAATCCCTGCCACATTAGTCAAAATATCTTTTGATTTTCTGGTTAAAGAAAAATATTATGGGCAGTTTTCTGTGTCCAGCCCTACCAACTTCTGGAGGCACATACTATTTCAGCAAGAGAGATTTTTTTTACACCTGCCTGATTGAATTGCAGAGGGAAGTGCATTGCATCTGGAAAGGGAAAGGACCTTCCGATGGTTAGGAAAAGTTAATTGGAACAGATATGTGGCTGCCTGGAATGTTTTGAAAAGAATTCTGAGATGTGAAAGCGAACAAGATCTGACGGCTTCACTAATAAGGTTCTAAAACTCTTGATCTAGTAGTGTTTGTTTTAGGACTCAGAAGATTTCTTTGGGAGGTAACATAGGTAGGGACTCCAAAGAAAAGCCCAAAGTAGATATCTTTTTTCTTCTAGAGCTCACCATCTGAAGGAATGAAATTTAGCAAGGACCTAGTAAGTAAAGCTGGTATCATCAGAGTTAAAACAAAGATAGATCCAAAACTTAAGAGTGGTGGGCAAAACCCTGGTCACTAAACACTGCTGTCCGGTTTCTAGGCAGAACACAGAAATGGAACACAATGAGATAACTGGAATCTTATATAAAAAACACAACTGGACTCGCTTAGGTGAGTGGTTCCATGCTGCTATCCACAATGGGATACTGTATAGGAGTTGTTGAGTTTCCTTGGTGTTGAAAGCCTTAATCGCTGCTGGAACCTATTCATGCCCTTTATTAAAGAAATATCATTGGATAGCTAAAACACTGACCTTGCTGACAGTGATCCCATGGTCCCAGTGGGTGGTCCAGCCAACTGTACAGCGAAAGTGAAGCCCCAGATACTTAAATGGCTTCACTTGAGCTTGCCTTCTAAAATCCAGTTGGTAGATCTCCAGGACTTTGAGAACATTAAGATCTTTGATTTTGTGAAATTCAAGGATAGGCTATTGTTATTACAATAGTCATAAAAACTAACAAGAAAGTGCTTTAAGTCTACCCTGGAACTAGACAAAAGGACAGCATCGTCCACGTATAAAAGAATCAGGATATGGAACTTGCCCAGTCTCGGGCAGTAAGAATTGACTTCCTTACAAAGACATGTCAAGTCATTTAAAAACAAGTTAAAGAATACAGGTGCTAGTATACACTCTTCCTTCATATCTCTGGTAACATTTATTTTAGAGGAGAGTAACCCTGAGTTGGGGCATTTAATTTGACAGTTTGTATCCCTACATAGGGATTTAATGAGAAGAAGCAGTCTATTGTTTATACCCATTCTGGCCAGTTTTCCCCAGAGTAAGTTTCTAGAGATTAAACTGAATTTCCCCTTAAAATCTAGGAAGGCAACATATAGTTTTCCTTTCAGATTCTTATTATGTTTCAATAAGAGGCAGTTTAGAATCAGTCAATGATCAAGGGTAGAGCGATCTTCCGTAAAGCCTACTTACTCAGGGCCAAGATTCTTGTTTCTGGAAATCCAGATGTTATGTTTACTAAGTAAATGCTTGGCATACAGCTTGCTTATCACAGAAAGTAGGCTGACAGGCCTGTTGTTGGTTGGGGATGTATAGTCACCCTTGTTGAATACTAGACCGCTGTCTTGTCTAAATATTGGCAGACTAGTTCTCTTTCGGTTCAAGTGAAGCCCATTTCTTTTGTACAGCCTTGACTTTTCCCATAAAGTTCCTCAGCATCTACAGGTATAAACTCCTCCTCCTAGCACCAGTTTGTCATCTACACATTGACACATCTAATGTGTGCCTGGCCCTGGCCCTACACATGGCACAGGTAGCAATTCTGAGAATGCTACCTTGGAGATCCTGGCCTTTAGCTTTCCGCCTAGTAACCTAAATATAACCTCCAGGATACAGTGTGAACCTTGATTGCTGACTCCTCTCCTGCATTAACTATCAGCAACATTTGCAGCCAGCAGGTAGGTCACTATGTGGTCAAAATGCCTATCAGTGACACTATTCTCTTAATGGCTGAATTATTAGGAATACCAAAAAGCCTTAGAAGGGTATCCTCAGCACAAAAGGATATAAATTCATTGTGTGAGGAAAGGGTCCCTCTGAAGTGACTATTTGCAAACTCTTTAGTCTGATGCCTTTCAAACTCAAAACCATCACTCTTCATGACAGCAGAAGCATAGGACAGTTCAAACAGTCCCCAAGCGATTACATATCTCTCCACTTTTCCAAGTTGGCAACCCCACCTCAATGGAACTAACCTTCTTCCCAAGAGCAGAGGTCTACATTTCAATCACACAGCCATGATTTCCATACATAAACAAATAATCATATGTGTGATTCTCTTTCCAAAGCACTGGATGGCTCCTCTTCCTCTGCTGCTATTGTAACTTCATTGTTGCTTTGGTTGTTTAAATGTGTTAAACTATGTAAAATCCTATAACTAGAAAGTTAATGTAACATAGATTTTATCTTCCAACATTGGTCTTATACAAC
Organism: Sphaerodactylus townsendi; assembly: GCF_021028975.2. Taxonomy (NCBI): domain Eukaryota; kingdom Metazoa; phylum Chordata; class Lepidosauria; order Squamata; family Sphaerodactylidae; genus Sphaerodactylus; species Sphaerodactylus townsendi. Next base: position 120,109,930 of record NC_059425.1, on the reverse strand, counting down.
AGCTTTATTTGTTTCTTTTTAGTAGATTTGCCTCTGTGATTGTCACTTGCTCCTCCATATGCTCTGCCATTAAGCCATCACAATTAACTTTCTCCATTAGTGGGTCTCTTTGCATGCTGTGTTTATGCTCCACATCCTGCTGTCTGATTTTAGTTGCCTCTGATTAAATCTTGCTTACCAATATGACTGATAGCATCTTCTCCAAGCCCCAGAAAATAGCAAGTTTTATCAGATGACTCATCTCAGTCATCAACAGCAAGAGTTCCTCCCACCACAACTGCATGCTTGTAACAAGCTGCACAAAAAGTTAAATTCAGTTTCAGAACCACAAAGTCCTAGTAAAAATTCCATTCACTTACTGACTCCCTCTTTGTTTCTTTTACCACTCCCACAATTAATTCCCTCTGTTAGTTGCTCTGTTCACTATTAATCATTAGAGACCATCTTTGATTTGTAGTTCGTTAGAAAGCATCTTTGATTGTAGTGTGGCACATCCATCGCTGGTTCAGCATGGCCAAATATGATATTTACATGTGCTTTTCATAGACATTCTGTCTGCACTGACTCAGATACAAATTATTCAGGGTGGCCAGAATTAAAATGACAGACAAATGCAAACTATGTCTAAAGTTCAGATTATCTATTGAAAAACTAATTACTTTCCCATCACATTCCTCCAGAATTTAGAGCAAGGAACTTGAACTTTTCCAGTAGCTCACTTATACAGAATCAAATTACTTTATTCCCAGGAAATATTTTCGTAAACCCCTTTTAAATTCATAAGACATTCACAAGAAGAAGAACACAACAACAAAAACTTGCTGTAAAATTACAGTTCAAAAGAAATGGAGGGAAGCTGAGTGGGAAGGAAAATCCTGCAATTTTATCAATGCATGAATGAAAACATCACTTTTTGTGAATTTAATTACTGTACATAATGAACGTGGAAAACAAGTCCTTGATAGGAAATTTGAAACAATTCAATGCCAGCTATTGTGTAGAGGCATTTCACTGATTCAATGCACACAATTGCCTAGACATGCTAGAAGTGCTACGTGACAAAATTCTCTCTCCCAGTATGTGCACAATGAGAAATGTATATGTACACCTGCAGGTTTAGAACTCAGAGGTTCACAAAAGGCCCAAACATTAGCTGGGAACTGCAATCTAAAACCTTTACTCAGCACATACCCTTAGTAAACATCTTAGAGGCTGACTGGGGGAAAGGTACACATATTTCAAGCATCAACAGTCCATCCCAATAGACAGAGAGTTGGCAGAATTTCAGTGATTCTCCAGTTGAATTGGGAAATCCCTCAAAAGAAACACAATCCCTGACCCAGACCTTTGTGACAACAGTTTTGAAAAGCAGGGATAATCGTGGGCACACTCCCTGCATTTTCCTCACAATAGTTCTTTCTTCCTCACTCTGGGTACACAAAGGAACATTAGCATTCACTTGTATAGGACAGGAGGAGAAAGCAGCATTTGAGAAATCTTTCACACAGATAGAACACAATTTTTTATCCAACTCGCACCTTGGTCTCTCCTCAGAGAAGAAATAATGAATACAGCAAGGAAGATGGAGAGCCAAAATAAACTTAATTGTATGAGATGGCCCAGCCTTCAGTGTCTGTTAGCAAATAGCAATGGCCTGACTAATAATACAGTTAATTACAATATGGTATATTTTTCAACTGAAAGGAGTTAGTAGAAACTGGCCTTTGAAAGTTGCTCAAGTCTTTTCAATGAAAGCATTCAGGAAGCTCAGATAAGTTGCACCTGGCAAACCTCCCTTTGCTATATCCCACTGAAAGAACAAGAGTGCATTCATTCTCTCAAGCACACCTATTAGCAGAATTAGTGCAACTAAAAGGTGCCTCCACACCTACGATTCAGGCAGTCAATGCTACCAACTTCCTGGCCACCTCTTTCCACCTTTCCCTTCCCTTCTCTTCCCTCCAACTTCTATCCCTTCTCTTCACTTCTTTGCTTCTGTGCTTTCTATTCCTTTACCCCAGTCCTTTCCCTCCCTTCCTCCCTTTTGGTTCTCTCCTTCCCTCTTGTCCTTCTCCTTCCTTTAGTGAGTATTTTTCACTTATAAAACCAAGAAAATGAATATAACAATGGTCCAAGAGGCCTATGACTTTCTAGAAAAGATCCATAAGAAGTAAATTGCGTGCAGATGGTGTAGACCCTTCCCCGGCAAATAAATACACCAAACCAGAGTTTGGAAATGGATTGGGCCGCAGCCCAATTTATTAACTGGTAAACAACATTAAACACTTAAGAAGCTGGGCAGACAAACGGGTCGCAACATCATGCTGTCCTCAATCTCCATTGGGGCATTGTGCAGGAAGCTGGGAGCCCCTGGGGTGGATACCCCCTGGCTTCAACCCTTCCTGCTGGGGTAGCAGGCACCTGATAAGCCTACCGGCTTGCCTACTGGCCCGCCCCACCCACACCTGCTGGGGTGGCTGGCACCAGTTAAGCCTACTGGCTTGCTTACTGGCCCACCCCACCTTTTCTAAGGGCACAACCATGGAGAAGACTGGCTGCCCGGCTCGGCTTCTCCCCCCAGATGTTGCGATTCCCATTGCCAACCCACCGGGCTACGACAAAGTACAGTTATGCAATAACATTATAACAAGTCAACTAGTAACCATTGAAACTAGGGAGGGTGGTGGGTCACGCCGCTCTTGAGCCTCGGCAAGCCAAGAAGGCCGAGACACGGGGTGTGGCGCTTTTATGCGTTTGCTCCTCCCGCCTTTCCAGCTTGGGCCAATCAATGCAGCTCCCTGCAATTTGGCGCCCTTTGAGCTGCAATCTCCCTTTTCTTTGCCTTTGGTTGCTCACCCCTGCCGCAATGGCTGCCATGGGTGAATCGATGGCTGCTATTTGTACAAAAAGAAGGTAATATTAATAATATGTATTTCAAGTATAAAACCATCTAAATCTATCTTTTCTTCCTTTCTTTCCCATTTCCTATATTTAAGTTTTTTCTTTGTGGATATCTTCCTGATATATCCCAATATCAATTTTATATAAGTGGTGAAGTGATAGATTTCTAAATGTTAAATATTTTATAAATGTTAAATATTGTAAATCATCAAATATTTTTATGTTTACTGTTTAAGGATTATGAGATTGTACATTACCATTCTCCTTAGCGTTGTAGACTTAAGCCAATAACTTTAGTACAAATACAATGAATTTGAAGATTTTCTCTTTAAATGAGGACAGATTAAAAAGCCCTAAATGTAAAAAGGTCTCCAATTACATAAAAAAATAAATTCAGAAATCACTTGTTTACAGGAAACCCACATCGAAAAAGTGATGAAACATATTTTTTAAACAGAGGATTAGGTGAAACTTCTGTACATCATCAAAAAAGAAAAGGGGTTGTAGTTTATCTTAAAGAATATTTAAAACCTTTGTTTAAATTCAACGATAGAACAGGAAGATACATAGGAGTGGAAATAGAAATTAATGAGGAAAAAGTACTTTTGATAGGATTATATGCACTTAAAAAGCATTTTTTTCAAAAACTACAAACAGAACTACTACAGAATATGTATAATAGTGTAATACTGATAAGGGACTTTAACAGTTTAGTTGACCCCAAAATAGACAGACAAGGTAAACAATGTGCAAAAAGTAATAAATTACCTATAACATTTTCCAATTTAATCAATCAACTTTATATGAAAGACATATGGAGAGAAAAAAAGGTTCCATGAGAGACTATACATATTTTTCAAACAGACATAAGTGGTATTCTAGAACTGATATGGCCTGGGCCTTAGAAGATATGATAATTCAACAGAAAATATCCAGATGCTCCCAAACGCTATTTCAGACCATAGTCCTATAATATGGAAATCACATACAAAAGAGAAAATACTGAACTCAAGACTAAACAACTATATACTAAATATAAACTCATATAAGAAAGAGAAAATAAGAGAATTTATAGAAATTAATGTTCTCTCTACTAATGATATAAATCTCTTTTGGGATAATCTAAAAGCTTATGCCAGAGCTGTAATAATAGCTATCATTCCTTTGTAGGCCTATGTGTGAAGGCCTTTGCAGGCTTTCTTTCAGATAGGAAAAAATGCAACAAATAAAAAGAACACATATGTGACTATCATCATCATCCTCACCCATGTAGTTGTTCACTTAGCTGGTTCTTGGTTCTATTTTGGCTGAACTCATAAATTGTCTTTTTCTTAAGAACTTGTATATTAGAAAACACCAGATTGTTAAAATTACTTTCTTTTTTCTTCTACTACTGTAATAATTACATTATACATGTATTGAAAACTTTTTTTATTATTGTATTATTGTATTATTTTAACTGCAAAATAAAGACTTATTAAAAATAAATTAAAGAAAGGTGAAATAAAAGCATAAGGTAGTAAGCTCGTAACAGATGCATCGATTTCACTGAGTAATTTTGAGCACAAACAATGGTTATTTGGATAAATGGTGCACAACAGAACTGTGTCATGCATGTTCATTCCAGCTATACCTATGTTAATGAGAAATTATTACATTTTTATATGTTGTTTAGCAGATGCATAGGCATCTGACCCCAAATCTCTCCAGGCCTACTCTTCCACTTTAGCCACCACATTATTAATTTTCAAAACTAATATATTTATTTAGGAATTAATAAATCCTTGTGAGAACTTTCAACATAATATCCTGATTGTAGAAATGTATTATGGTGTAGAAATGTGTTACAGAAGTTCATGGGCTGGCACTGCAAGGCTTTGAGTTGTTAATAAGGGTAATCTTGAAGGAGTTTGAATTGCAGCACCTGAAAACAACAATTCAACTTTTATTACTGTTTTGTTTCTCACATCAAGAAAAGGTAACTTAAACCTGGCAGAGATTTTCCTTCTATTTCTTAGCACATGTCTAATCCAGTGGTTTAAGTTTGTGAAACATGCTATTATGTTAAAGTTGTATAGACCAATATCTCAAATAAAATTTTGGGAGGATAGAACAGACTTTATAAAAGAACTATTATTTCTCTCTCTCCTTGTTTTGGTAGCCAGTTTTATTCATTATATCCTTCCAGTTTTCTGTGTAAATTAACTTTAACATAGGTGCCCCATAACAAGTAAGCTCAAGAACTTTATTAATGCATGTAACATTTGCAGCACTTTGAAGGCCACGCTAGTTTGCATACATTAGGAGCAAGGACCTAACTGTGTTAAATTTAAAAATTTTTTATAGGCCCATCTTTTTCCAAACCAGCTCAGAACCAATAGAAAGAAACTTCAACTCACTTTAATGTGAAACTATATAAAAACACAGTTGCATACAATTTAAGCAATAGATACAGCAACTTTAAAATTACATTAAAACTTCAGAGGAGTAGAAAGGTCTCAAAATCTCTCTGGAATAATTCTTACTTCTTCACTGGAAAGTCAGGCAGTTAGATGCCCTCTTGACCTCTTCCAGGAGGCTGTTCCATAGGCATGACACAGTCAAAGTACAGGCTGATACAGAATATTCTTGCACAAAGAAGGACAGACGATGGACCATGCTGGGAAGAATAAAGTTGTCACATTGGTACATATCATAATAATTATAGCTACATTTTGTTTTTGTTTAAAAACAGACATGTAATGTAACACTTAATTTCTTTATGCTTGTGTGCATGTACCAAGATTCTTCTTTCATAAGACAGCCCATGTAGACCTTGTTACAGTAGTTTCCAAGGAATGAGTGGTGCTTGATTTTGTCCTCTGCAGAATTCTTGTAGCTGATGGGTGACTCTAAATTGGCAAAAGGGGCTCTTTACTATACAACAGCTTCATTTCCCAAAATAAATACTATGTCCAGACTCTGATCCTTCATACGAGTGCATCCCCACACAAAACAGGACCTAAATCAAACCACAGATAATTTTTAGATTTCAATTTTTTCATTTCCATTCAAGAACGCAGAAATGACATACCAGGACATACTCACTTGCTGACTGCCTGGTAAAGGCATTTAGAAGGCAAACAAAGCAGAAGCTCCACATCCAGGTCTGAAACCATGGTGAAATAGGTCAAGATAATTTAGCTCATCGAGGACCACTTGGAGTAGATTAAATTTTTACTTGATTATTTTATTGGATCAATTGATTAAAACTTGAAGCCCTGGTTTTAACAAATATTTACCATCTATTGTGAAAAGGCAATAGATACTGCATTCTATGTGCATATTAACTTTTGCATTTTTTTCTGCCTCTGTGTGATATTTTCTATCATCTGTTAAGATTAGAAAAAATTAAAGATATAAGTCTTGCACTTTTAATAAATTTTTAAAAAATGATAAAAACACCATATTAGAATTGCAACAAAATTTGTAAAAATTGTTGAAGACATGCTGAATTTCAGTCTTTGAATGTATTTGATTATTGAATATTGAAATCCTTATAAGTGGCTAAAGGTTCAAATGTCCCACAATGAATCCTAGCCAATTACCATTCAGGACACACAGGGAACAAAGCTTTGTGTGTCCTGCACTCCCATTGGACATTGCCAACCCCACCTGCCCGCTCCCACCCACCCACTTACCCACCCCAGATGAATCCGGACTGCAGAGGGCCTGGTAAGAACACCCACTCTTTCCCACCCATCCCAGATCCAGCTGGGCTGTGGAGGACCCAGCAAGGGTGCCCTCTTCCACCCAACCACAGATTAAGGCGTGTCGCAGACAATCCGGCAAAAATGTCCCTACCCTATTCCACTCCCCAAGTCAAGCTGGACCACACAGGGCCCAGCAAATGCCCCCCACCCCACCCCAACCATCTACATTCTACCCTCCTCCACCCCTAACCACACCTTTTAACCCCCACCCCAACAGTCACCTTGCCACCCTCTCCCATCCCAAGACACTCCTCTTCATCCTCCCCCACCCCAACCCTCCCTTTCCCACCTTCCCACCTACCCTAAATGACACCTCTCCCACCCCCGAGCCACAGAAGCAGAGCCAGGTCAGTGGCATGTCATGAGGAAGGGTGGAACAGGAACTGCTACACCCCACTAAAGCCCATTGCAGGGGAGATGCAACCTCTTCAACCCTTTTACACCATTTTCACACCACTATTTTTGGCCCATGAGGAATCCGCCTTTGCTAGGGCCCATTGCATCTCCACAACAATGAGCTTTGCTGCTAGTAAAATAAAATAAAATAAATATTTTCAAATCCACATATGAAATTCCTTCAGAGAATTACTTTGAAAAAAGCATGGCATCTTAATGATCTTGATAAACTTTGCGACAATCATATTAAGAGTCAGCTTCCTGAATTTTATACTTTTCTATCATCTTCTTTGGTGGGGGAAGGTGCCATAAAGTCATGGCTGACATGACAATTCCATAGGATTTTCAGGGCAAGAGACATTCAGAGGTGGTTTGCCATTGCTTGCCTCCATGTAACAACCTTAATTTCCTTGGTGGTCTCCCAACAAAATACCAACCAGGGCCAACCATGCTTAGCTTCCATGATCTGATGAAATAAGGCCAGCCTGGGCCATCCATCTGTGCAACCTATTAAATCCTAATCTAAATTAAGCAGTGTTATAATTCAAAACTATTGAAAAACATACAAACCAGAACATAAGAAATCTCAAAGAAAATGTTGAAGGCTAAAATTAGACCAATTAAATATGATTGACAGTTTTATTTTTTGTTACAAGTTTCTGTATTACCAGAATGCCATTTACAATAAAGACATTAACATTTTTGGAAATAGAGACAAGCATCACATTCAAATAGCATGGTAAAGACAAGTTTTGTTCCAGCAGAAAAGGAGAAGGAAAACACTGTTTAAAGTTTTGTCATTTCAGCAAACGTTGGGGATATTTTAAGAGGGTCATTATACTGATGTTTCCTGACCATTCTCTTGTGCTGAAGAGCTAATAAAAATACTCCTGGCTAATTTAGTAGGGCAAGCCTAAAGCCCAAGTTCAAAGTCCACTGAAAAAAAAAAAGATTCTTCAGCAGCCAGACTGCCATGTTTTAAAGCAGCTTTAAAAGGAGCAAGAAAAAGTGTGGATATATATCCATCTGAGGATACTTGTTCAATTGATCAGGGTCAAGTGGAGAGAGAAGGAAGATGTTCCTGCACTAGCCCTTTTCTGCAAACCTGCCTAAAATTGAGGTAGTGAGATAGCAACCTTGGGGGGGTGGGGGGGTGGACTGACTTCTATTATTCTGCAGGCTTGATGGCATTGAAGTGATAGAGATGCCCTGGGCTTAGTTGTGGTAGCAGCAGAGTCCAAGAGTCACTCTGGGCCCAACCACAATAATAGCTGAGTCTGAGGCCCTTTCTGCACACCGGCGGAAATGAGCCTCCACTGGCATAATTTATGCCGATGGAGGCTCTGGGACTGTTTGCACACTAGTGACCCTAACTCCCCCCCCCCAGCCAGAGAGCAGAGCTGCCTCTCGGTCAGCCCCCTCCACTCACCGCCATGTCCAGTGTCACCATGGAGGGCTTCAGGGACCCACCCATGTTGCCCTCTGATCTCCAGGGGTTGGAGAGCAGTGTGGGAGGATCCCTGCAGCCCTCCAGGGTGACGCTGGACAGGATGGCGAGTGGAGGTGATGGGGGAAGCAGTGTCTTCCCAGTGATGTGGTTCGCTACAGCCACAGATGCAGGCGAAACGTCAGGAGAGAATGCTGCTATAATGCTGCTAGAACACGGCCATACAGCCCGGAAACCACACAGTACCCCACGGAATGGCAGATGTTTTTTATAAACCTAAAAAACACCTCAGGTTGTCAGAAAAATGTGAAATCTAAGAAAATGGGAGAGGGGGTTGAAAAAAATGAGAAAGGGCCTGCCTGTAACTTTCAAAACCGCATTCTCTTAGTAGCTGTTGCTAGTCAATCACACTATTTCAGGCTTCATTTCTGTGAGTAAATGGCAGGGGGAGAGATCAAATTCAAGGTGCTGGTGTTAATTTTGTGTTCTGTACCAGTGTTATCTGTACCATGGTGCCTAATATGTTCTGGTACCTTCATACCAGTGGGACACCTCCTTTGATATGTCTTGCTGAGATCTTTACATTCCAGCACATAAAATCTCCTAATGCCCCCCAGTCAGAACTCAGTCTGGCTATTCTTAATGTGGGCCAGGGCCTTCTTGGTCATAGCCCCTGCCTATGAACACTCTGTCTGAAGAGACCAGAGTTCTGTGGAACATTAATCACTTACACAAAGCATGTAAGATGGAGGTGTTCTGCCAGGCCTATGGTCAGAGGTGGGATCCAACCAGTTCTCACCACTTCTCTAGAAGTGGTTACTAATTTTTTCTAAGTGCCGAGAAGGGGTTACTAAAGCAACCTCCCTGCCCAATAGGGACTGGAGGTGTGTGTGTGTGGCGGCGCCACTGTTTGAATCCCACCACCATCGGAACCTGTTATTAACATTTTTAGATCCCACCACTGCCTATGGTTGAGAACAGTGTTATTTGTACTGGCTTCCTATATTGTTTCCCATGCTACTACTGACTTGCTGGTTTCCATTGCCCCTGCCCCCCACTCCAAGTTTTGCTATGGCTGGTTCCTTCCAACAACTTCTTTTCTGTGTTTTTTCATCCAACACCAGGAGAGCTGATCTTTTAAATGTGGCAATTCAATCACATCTAGAGAATGTCAGCGAAATAAAACATTTGTAAATATAAAGCATTTGTAATTATAAGGCCTATTTTGTTAAATTGGATCCAATTTTTTTCTAATCCCAAGCCCCTACCCTCCTTTTCGCCCTCTGTAGATAAGAATTTCAAAATAATGGTTATGAGACTATAAAAAAGGGGATTTAGATAAGGAAAGAAGTGACAGATTAAATCAAACATCAAGTTTTAAAGTGTAAACTCTGAAGAATCAAAGATGCTTACATTCTAGTTTTATTCTAGTTGTATTTTTACTTTGTTCTGCATGTTGGTCATTGGAAAAATAATTCCATAGTTAAGCAAAGAATTTGAAATTTGTGTACAGACTTCCTTTCTGGATATAAACAACATATTAACTACAGAATACTTTAAAGTTTATTTGCAGAGTTCATGTGGCTAAATTCCAGAAGAGTAATGTTAATCTGTTGCAGCAAAAACAATGAGCTGGATTTCACCAGTTTTTCTTACTGTTCTAATTTCCCTCTGCTTGACTGTTCCTGACCCATGTGTCTTTTGTCCATATGAATCCCACACAAATACATAACCAGGGAAGGCATAGGAAGAGTCCCCATCCCAATTGAACTTGCATGGCCTTGCCACCAGCACCAACAATGGCAGCCACTATGCCTCCTCTTTTAGACTCCCACCAAGAATGCTGGGGGCCCAAGTCCCTCCCCCTCTGGTTATATGTCTGTGTGGGATTCATGTGGACAAAATACACATGGGTCTCACCCTTGGGGGGGAGGTGAGAGGCAGATCCAGGAGCTTTTGGGGGGGATTTGAGAAGCAGATTCAGAAACATTAAATGATGATTTTAAAAATCTAATAATAGTGCATAACATATATTTCAGTTTAACTTCTCCTTTGCCACTGTCCAATTTAATGAGACTTACTTGATTCTAAAAGCAAGCATGCAATCTTATGTGGAATTGGCTGCCCTGTGATGTCTGAAATGCTTCTCATGAATATGACTTTGTTTCTCTTTCAAGCCATGTTCACAAGTTACTTTGAATGCATGTACAATCTACGAACAATGCACACGATTTTTCTTTTGTATCTTTGTTGAGTAATTTTCATGCTATGTACATTCAATGCATGTACAGCTGAACATGTCATTTAAACCTCAGATCTATCCATCTACTGGTCCTTGGTTTCTTTTATAAAGTTAACATGTTTTGGCTTTTTCTTATAAAAGACACGCACATGCACGTTGTATGTGCATTTCATGTAACATGTGAACACAGTTTCACTCTTGTTTTCATGCCTTGTGGGTGGCATTAAGGAGACAGTGAATGTGAAAGAAAACCACTTTGGAACTGAATGTACTTTTCTAACAAACCTCTCCATATATTATGTTCCAGTGCACAATTCAAAATATTGGGGAGAAAGCAAGAAGTCTGTGTGCCTGTGTGAATTGACTTTTTGCTAAACATGAAGCAGTACTTTACTTTTACTGCTCCTTAGCAAGCGAATGCATCCCATATGAAACTTTATGAATCTCCTCAGACTCTGTGCTTTTTATTGCAGTCAGTTCACACATTCATGTGTGTCATGGATTTAAGGGATGTGTGTGTGAACAGGTCATACTTTTAAAGGTATTTCTGACACAGTGCAGTTCCTGTACTTCCACTGTTCTCCTTCTGTCCCTCACACAGGTATGGATCCTCTGTGTACTGTCTTTGTCATGGTACTGAGATTAGGTGGTCTGAGAATAGGAGTGTCCATGCTTGGGAAGGAACTAGGAAACAGAGGGCAGGGATTAGAGGGCAGGGAGGCATCTTGTGGATAGTTGGCACAGCAGGGCTATCCAAGTGTTCAGGTAGCAAAGACATTTACATCCTCCAGTGGTGGGTGATGTGGCCTAAGGTCTGAATCAGGACATCCAGGCAAAAGGTGCATGTGGAGACATAGTGTGATATTTATTGGATCTGAGATTTATACATTTTTGTTACTCTTTTCGTGTTCCAAGGTGCTGAATTTTAATAAGTGCCTTGGATGATAATTTTGCTGATCATAATGACTTACAGATATATTTATTAATTTATTATTTATTATTTATATTTATATACTACCCTCCCCAAAGGCTCAGGGCGGTGTCCATCAACACTAAAACAATTTAAAACATCAAATACATAATATAGCTTTTGTAATTGTAGTTGTTGAAGAGGTAAGTAGGTTGGACCAGTATCTAGAAGACCCAATTTCAAATTCCCACTCTGCCATGAAGGATTGGTGTGAGGTTAACTGGATATGCTACCCTGAGTACCTTGTAATTTTGAGCTGATACTATGGTACATTTATCTAAAATCATGAGTGTTGGATGTTTATGGGGACACAATTTGAGCCCTTGTCCTGAGCATTTTCTATAGATACATACTTGATCCCACAACCCCTGAAATAGCTTTTTCAATAGTCACAAAGGACCCAGTCTTTCATCTGCAGAAATACCAGTGGGATCCAGTATGATAGTCTTATGAAGTCTTTAAGACTGTGGTAATGTAATGAATATATCCCTCTTCAAAATGCCACAAGAGTTTTGGGGCTTTTCTGTGTGCTCAATTTATTCTTGATTTTCATGGCCGTTGATCCACAAGCATTGGAATCAGTTTGACCATGGTTCTTCTGCATGTCTCCTCTTGCTGCATTTTCAGTGTTGTGAAATTAGTTTATTTTCTTTTGCACATGCCTTAAATAATCAGGATTTTCAAGGGAGGTGGTTGTCATCATTGGTGGAATAACAACAGCCTGTTTTACTTGTATTTATTTTGTTTTGTGTATGTTTATATCACTATCATGGCTGCTTTTTTTAAAGCCTCTATTTCCTTCCCTCACAAAAATATAAGCAAAAAGACATATATCCACAAGAGAAAAGGCTAGAAACTTACATTAAAAAAAAGAAATTCAGAAATTCAGAGAAGCTGTGATTACAAAGATGTATAGCTACATTGATATTTTAGTAACACTTTTTTGGGGAAAATCAAACAGGATACCACTCAGGGTTGGGAGGAGAGAGTGGTTTGATGATGACACTAGTTCAGTCATTAAAAAGTGGGCTGGAGATGGATGAGAGTGGGCAGAATAAAGAAAACCAACAGAAAAAAATTCACACAAAGCAAAAAGGGAACTGAGAAACAGCTTCCAGAAAAACATCAGGGTAAAAGTGATCCCAGAAGAAACAGGAAGAAATGGAAGAATGTTTTAAATTCCACCATAAAATTATATGTCGGGTTCTCAGGAAGCCTCCCATTAAAGTACTATTCAGACCTAGCCCTGCAAGGATGCTATGTCCTGTCCTTTCTGGCCGTATCCTGAGACTTTTCCCTGAGATTTTACCCCTCCCATTCCAGAGGGTGCTGCCACTGTTGGTGGTGGGCAGATGTACAATACAGATTACAAGGCACTTTCTTCAAAGTATAAAAGCATAAACGATATGTGGTAGAGATGGCACTCTGGCTGAACTTTCATTTGGTTATGTTGCTTGATGTCATACCAAGAATTTGCCAGGAAATGAATCAAAGGGAAAGCCTCTCAAAAGAGTCAGATTGCATGTGTGGATGCCAAGTGTTCATATACACAAACTGAAAACATTTCTAATCATTCTCACGTTAACTGATAGTCTATTCTTTATACGTACTTTCCCCTTTCTTCCAGAACTCTGTGAGCTACTAACAAACAAAAGAATCCTTGGAGAGGTTTTGTCAAGACTTCCTGCAGCTAAACCTCAAACCTGGCTTTCCTTCTTTCAGGTCCTCACCTTGGCATATGCCAGAAAACTCACATATGTTGACACAGAGCCATTTGGAACTGCCAAGTTCAAGTCTGTGAGTACTTGGAGACAAAAGCTGGCGTCTTTGCCAGAATTCAGACATTTACTCCAGAGGGAAATGTCAGCATTTCCATCAACAAATGCAGATATTTAGTATAGAAGTAATCATGGAATTGAAAAATGTGGGTTTTGTAAAAGCAACTCCCAGATTAGGTATTTTTGAGGAACTGAGTTTACAAAGAGTGGGATTTTAATTGAGTTTAGGCAGGAATGAGAAAGCTGTTTCTGTAAAGCAGATGTGCCCTCTTTTCTCATGGGTGGATGAGCTGAGCATTTTCTTATGCAGTTCCAGAACCAATCTGTTCCCACAAAGACTTTGCAAAAAAGGGAATGCCTTAAAAAAGAAAGGTATGAGCGAGCCAAGATTAAACACATACACATTTTATTGTTTTAAGCAAATAAGTTAAGCACAGTTTCAATCTCGTTAAATTTAGCAGCTTAACTGACTTAAGTGAGATTCCTACTGAGCTGAATGTTGAGCACTGCTGTCTTGGTGTGCTTGAGACTCAGGCCCTGCATATAACATTTGCTGTCTCCGGCTCTGCCCTGGTCTAGTCAAATCAAATGTGCATTTGGGATTCCATATTTTGGGGAATTTTTGAAAATTCTCAATTATGTGGAGGCCTGATTTTAAATAAGACTGTGGCATGAAGACAGGGTCTTAGTCCCTCTTCCCCCATATGAACATGAAGCCACTTTAAACTCTGGCCCTTTCCGCACGGGGCCAAAAACAGCGGCCCAGGAACAGAAAAACACGTTTCCGAGGGAGGTTTTTGGAAAGCGCCGCCTTCCCATCAGCGTGGTGTGAACAGCATAGCGCCGAAGACGCCGTTTTCCCGTCCCCCCCCCCCCACTCACTTCGTCCTCCAGCATTGGTGTGGAGGGCTGCTGTGACCTGCACACGCTGCCCTCCGACCCCTGGAGGTCCATGCTGAGCCTCCTCTTTTGCGCCGGCCTCTGCGGGTGCCACTCGCACGCTCCCGTGCAAACGGCCCCCTCCCCTCCACCGGCATAATTTCTGCCAGTGGAGAGGTGCCCTTTCTGCCATGCAGAAAGGGCCTTAGTTGGGAAAAGTTACAAATACTGGTGAGTACATATACTTTTTTTAAAAAAAGGATTGCCAGCTCTAGATTTAGAAATATCTACAGATTTGAGGATGGAATTTAAAAGAGTGGGGTTTAGGGAAGGGAGAGGCGTTGATCAGGAACAATGTCATTCACTCTGCCTTCCAAAGCTGTCATTTTATTCAGAGGAAATGAATAAACGTTATAAATAAATAAGTAATTTATGCAATCTAGAGATGGGTTGTAATTTGGGGGGGATCTCCAACTCATCTGGAGGTTTTCAACCCTATTTCCCAACAGGTCAAATGGTAACTGTGTAGAAACATTTCAGGTTGGGAAATCACACAAGAGGAATTGAAGCTCTCTCTCACCATATCCTGTGCTCCTAATTCAAACTGGGCCCCCACAAACCTGAGAATCAAATGTCAACAATGGCTGGCCTCTCCAAACAGATGGCAGACCAGGAAACAGTGTGATTTATAGTTAGGCTCTGAGATTCTAAATTTTATTGGAAGGCAGCTTAGTGACCATTTCTGTTTCTTTTCTTTTAATTTACTTAGTGCCCATTTCTGCTTCCTTTTAATTTACTTTAATTTACTCCCCAGGGAAGCCCAAAGTGACTTACAACAATTTCCCATTTTATTCTCACAACAACCCTGTGAGGTAGGTTAGGCTGAGATAGGCCTAAGGTCACCCATGAAGCTTCCAAGGCAGAGTGAGGGTGGCTTTCCAGTTCAACACTGTAACCGTTGCACCAAGCTGGTTCTCACTAATTCATGGAAAGTAGTATGGCTAATGAAATGGCCTTTTCTGATATCAAACTGAAATAATGGAAATCATGCATGAAAAATGGTTACCTTTCTTATTAAAGTACATGCTTAACAGCTGTGAGGTATTCTGAAGCAATGCAAACCCCTGTTGAAGAGTTTTCTAACCCAGGAGACTCTTGTTTAACAGAGATTGTTCTCCTGTGTATGTTCTACAATCCTAAAACCATTTTCAGCTGCCTAGATTAAGTCACAATGGGTACAGAAACACCCCTAGAGCTGCTAAAGTGCCAAAGGAAAGGATAATGCATTGATTTACTCTGCACCAGCTGCGGCTGCTGCTAGGCATGTGGACAAATCTCCATTACAGTTGCTTGTGCCCGATATGGGGGCCAGCCCAAGAAAGGGGGGAGAGAAGGATGACACAGGTCTTTTCCACAAGGTCTTTTCCACACTGAAATAAAATGTCCTGCAGACCTTTTAAAAAGATCATTTTTGGCTTTTTTAGCTCGTACAGCGTGGACAAAAAAACCCATTGCCAGTCAAAATGGCTCTTTTTTCCTGCCTGCCACCCAATGGAGCTCTTGTCAGTTTCGTAGTTGTGCCTGTCATTTGGTGTGCTGTTGCAGAGATTCTCCATGCCTCCAACCATTTGGTGAAGGTTTCCCATGGAGGTTTCCTCTGCTTGCAGCTCATCCAATGGCCATTTTGTTGTAAAAACAGATAAATTCAGTTTGTTTTGTCTGGCAACCCTGCACTCATGTCATTTTATCCTTTGCTTGTTGTTTTGAGGGAGCTGTTTGTGAATTCAAATATGTGTACATTGCAGATTCTCATGTTTTGTTGCCATAGTTTTGTAGACAGCTCCCTCAAAACAAAACAAAAAGGGAAAATGACAAGTGCATGGGATTACCAGTCAAAACAAACTGTATTCATCTAATTTTTACAGTACAATGGCTATTGGGAAATAGAAGGGCATGAACACATTTTGGGAGAGAGAGCTGAGCAAACTTCTTCCTCAAAACACTTTATATAACACTCTCAAGACATTATGCATTGTGCATAAAAGACCATGGACACATTGGACGGAGGTGAATGAGGCTGGGAGAGGATTAGACCACAACACCTTACTTTAATAGTTCGTTGTTTTGCTGAAGTAAAAGCAGAACTGCTCATGAAAATGCAGAAGTGAAAAGGCCTGACACTACAAGTGTCAGACTGACACAGCTCTTTCAGTCATGCTGCATGCACCTCTTTTCTCTGGCTATATTCTCTCCCCTATGTTCTGTTAATATGAAAGAAATATCAGCAAGCATTGAACTACAAAGTGCATCATGGACCATAGTGATATATGTCCAGTATGCATCCAACCCCTAGATAAGTGCTTATCTCCATTTTTTTCCATTTTGATTATATTTATTCATTTTAAAAAGGTGAAAATACAAAAAAAGATAAAATACTGATTACTTTTATCCCCATTTAGCAGGATATAAAACTAGTGTAATGTCACATTACAAGATACGCATTTACAGTGCAAGCCTTAAATACCTTCCTGAGAGTAATCTTTGTGGAGTAAACTTGAGTAGACCTGCTAAGGATTGATGTCTTAGTCCTCATGTGCTGGACAGTACAGTTTGAGCTAGTTGTGAGATCTCTTGTAGAACTAAGCTCTCTACAAAAGCTTAGTTACATGTTTTAATTTGTTATAAGTAACAGAAAATGTGATTCAACCACTGCAAAAAATGAAAGGCAATAACATAAAGAATCTCAATGCTGTACCTTGAGATGACATCTTTGAATGAAGAAGAGTTTGGATTTATACTCCACTTTTCTATACCATAAGAAGCCTCAAAGCAGCTTACTTTCCTTCCTCTCCCCACAGCAGACACCTTGTGACATAGGTGGGGCTGAGAGAGTTCTCAGAGAACTGTGACTAGCCCAAGGTCACCCAGAGAAAAAAAAATCCATTTCACCAGATAAGAGTCTGCTGTTCATGTGGAGGAGTGGGGGATCAAACTTGGTTCTCCAGATTACTGTCTGCTGTTGTAGCCACTACACCTTGCCGGCTGAAGTATAAAGATGTGCCTAAAGAAACATCTCCTGTCTGAAAGCATGGATTAAGTATAAAGATGTGCCTAAAGAAACATCTCCTGTCTGAAAGCATGGATTATCTGTTAAGAATAGATTACTTGAATAGATTATCTCAAACCATTCTTCTTTTTTATTTGTGTTTTAGAAAGAAGAAATGGGAAAATTCATTTTAGAATGGAAGGCTAGATAATCAACAGGCATTGTATTTAAATCGCATACTTCTATTTTACCACAAGGTGTTAAAGATCAAAACTTTGGATACCATGGTGAAATGTTGTCTCTTCTTAGATATATATTCTTTAACATTCAGTGGCCACAAGCTTAGAATTTGTAGCTGGTAAATACATTTCTGGGACATGTTGAAATTTTCAATCTTTTCTTAATTTTCAGTAGAATGCAAGGGAACCCAGCATTTCCAAGGGGATGTCATTATCTGCTATTTGTATGTGAAAAGATTAGAGCTCTTTTGGACTTTACATCCCAATTCTACAAGCAGCTTGATGCATTGACAGTTATGCAGAGAGGCTATCGAGAAATACTTCTAAAGTGGCAGGCACATGGTGCAACTCAGTGAGCCTCTTGCAGGACTTTTTCCTAACAAACACCAAATGGCCGCTGTATGTATGGACAGGAAAAATCCTGATCCATTAAATTTAATGGAATATCTGACATTATTTACCTCAAAATGTGAATTTTATCCATTCTTTGTGGTTTTGACAACATTTTTAACATTCCCACTAGTACAATCTGCTATACTTGAAAGCATTCTCAACTGTATTATCTCAAAACTTCCTTGTTCCTTTTTGCTTGATATCAGAAATTATTGTTAAAGCTTATCTGAGGCTGTAGCCCAATTTTTAGAAGTCTTTAGTACTGTATTATCTAAAGACATTCCAAAGCTGACTACTTGTAAATAATACAAGCCAACTTTTAAAATGTGCATTTTGTGCCAAAAACTTTCCTTTTATTACATAACTCTTTTCTTCCATAAAATAAATTTTCAGAAGCATTAAATTGACAAGATAATCTCTAAAGTTTGTTGTGGGTCTTTGAGCTAATTACATTGTTGTATGGGCTGGATCAATGTCTGCTGTCACTTAATGAAATAGAATTATTAATGGGATATATTTAATCCTGTGAATATATGTGGCAAGCTCAGGAATATTGATTATTATGTGCTTTATTTATATATTTTCCATTCTATAGGCAACTGATTCCAGCAATAGTAAACAGCTATCAATTTTAACCATTTCACTTTTTATGGTGTATTGCTTTATTCTCAGTTTACTAACAAGATAACATAATTAAAATATCTGTTAATAAACATTCCATCTATGTTTCCAACTTTGTATGATATTGGATTGGGCTTCTGGTCATGTCATGATTCCAGAGGTGGCTCTGAATGAGAATCCTGATGATCACAGAACCATTATAGCATTACTTTTCACTCTCATATAACAAAGAAAAGTAAACTATACAGGTACTATGTGTGGCTGTCGTATCCTTACCTATTTCTTTATCCACAGATAAAGATAGATTTCAAGGTCAATATCTTCACGTTGATATCTACAAGTAAAAAAATTGAAAGAATTGCAGGGATGGCAGAGGGGGATGGCAGCTGCTCTGGAGGGACACACCCATGCTACCCTCTGACCCAGGCATTGGAGGACAGTGTGGGCATGTCCCTCCAGCCTTCCAGAGCAGCACTGGAAGAAGAGGTGAGTGGAGGGGATGCAAAAAGCGGCACCCTCATGCACAGAGCCACCTCTGGCTCAGCCTATCCACTCACCTTTCCTTCCAGCGCTGCTCTGGAGGGCTGGAGGGACACGCCCGCGCTACCCTCCAACCTCCAGACCCCACAGAGCTGCAGTATAAGGCTGAAAGAGCCACATGCGGCTCTGGAGCCCCTGGTTGCCTACCCCTGGGATAGAGTTTCAGACTAAGATCTCGATGACCTAGGTTTGACTAGCCAGTCTACTGTAGAAGCTCGCTGTGTGACCTTGAGCCAGGTACACATTCTTAGCCTTACATAATCTCAGAGGGTTTTTGTGAAGATAAAATGAAGGAAAAGAGACTAATGTAAGCTACTGTGAATCTTCATTGTGGAGAAAAGTGGGGTATACACAATATAATAAATAGAGCTGAAGAGGGGGCAGATAAAAGGTAGTTTGACTGGTGTGTATGAAGGAGAGAAGGAAGTCAAGAAATGTGAGGATATGAGGGTTACTATAAGAATTGGAAATAATGTGGGAAAGAGGATTAGGGAAAAGGTAATGTGTCACCTGCAAGCCCTTTCATGTTTCCTCCATCATGCCACTGGGCCCAGCTCAGAGCCTGCCACTGTACAACTGGGCCATAGTGGGAGAGAGGGAGAGAAGATGGGATAGCTGAAGATAGGAAAGCAGATAAAAGTAGATTGTCTGGTGGGTGGGTAGGAGACAAGGAAGTAGGCAGAAAAGATTGGTTATTATCGCTGACAGGGAAGGGAAATAGGAAACAATGTGGAGTGACTGAAATGCCCCCTAAGTTATTTCAGGTCTTCCACATGTACTTTTAAAAACTGGGCCAAAACAAACAAAAGGAATTTCAACAGAGATAAATGTAACATACTACACTTAGGCAGAAAAAATGAAATGCACAGATATAGGATGGGTGACACCTGGCTTGACAATACAACACGCAAAAGGGATCTGAGAGTCTTAGTAGACCACAAACTGAACATGAGTCAGCAGTGTGATGCAGCGGCCAAGAAAGCCAATGCAATTCTGGGCTGTATCAATAGGAGTATAGTGACTGGATTGAGGGATGTAATTGTACCTCTCTATTCTGCACTGGTTGGACCTCACCTGGAATATTGTGTACAGTTCTGGGGACCACAATTCAAGAAGGATATTGAGAAGCTGGAACAGGTCCCAAGGAGGGCAACCAAAATGGCAAAAGGTCTGGAATCCATGCTGTATGAGGACAGAGTTAGGGATCTGCGTATGTTTAATTTGGTGAAGAGATGGTTAAGAAGTGACATGATAGCCATATTTAGATATTTGAAGGGATGTCATGTTGGTGAGGGAGCAAGCTTGTTTTCTGCTGCTCCAGAGACTAGGACCAGGAGTAATGGGTTAAAGGTGAAGGAAAAGAGATTCCACCTAAACATCAGAAAAAACTTCCTGACAGTAAGGGCTGTTCTACAGTGGAATGCACTACCTTGGAGTGTGGTGGAGTCTATTTCTTTGGAAGTTTTTAAAGAGAGGCTGGATGGCCATCTATCAGGAGTGCTTTGATTGTGTGTTGCGTGCAGATGTGCAGACTTCGCTTTGCCCAGTAATGACAAGATAACTGTTATTTGTTGGAATAGAAATGGCCACAGCCCGGTTTATTAATAACAATAACTGTGGGAAGCTGGGCGAGCATAAACGGGACACATCCTAGCCACCAGGCAGTGTACCACTGAACCCTGGTCATGGTCAGCCCCCACGGCTGACCCCTGGCCCTTTGGGCAGCGAACCGCTGAACCTGCACCATCCCCCATAGGGGATTGGGACAGGAGGTTTCTAGATGCCACTTGGGCGCTTACCCATTTGTGACACCCCTCCTGCCGGGAGTAGCGAGCTCGAGACAGGACCAAGGCCTGCACCCTCAAGCACTCCACTACCCCCAGACCTCTTATTGAGGCCCCCACTGCGGGAAGGTCTGGCATGCAAGCCTGCCTACCCAATAAGGATGTGCTCCTATGCCCCAAAAAACCACCCAGACTGCGACAGAAAGCATAAATAACATACATAACACTGTCACATCACTTAGGGAGGGAGGGTGGGTCTGCTTGCTTGCAGCCTCGTGAAGAGGCTGAGCCGA
This sequence comes from Sphaerodactylus townsendi, assembly GCF_021028975.2. Classification (NCBI taxonomy): domain Eukaryota; kingdom Metazoa; phylum Chordata; class Lepidosauria; order Squamata; family Sphaerodactylidae; genus Sphaerodactylus; species Sphaerodactylus townsendi. Next base: position 120,088,649 of record NC_059425.1, on the reverse strand, counting down.
GCCAGGCACCGGCTTATATAGCCTGCCCGACTCCCTTGTCACATGATGGTTCCAACCATCACATGACCACCCTCCGAGGCATAAGGGGAAGGAGAGCAGCCGTTCGATCCTCCCCTGCCGCAACAGCGCCCCGGGTGAGTCCGGGTGTGCTTTTTCCTGCATTGCAGGGGGTTGGACTTGATGGCCCTTGGGGTCTCTTCCGACTCTATGATTCTGTGATTCCATGTATATGTGAAAACCCACTGATCTCTTTTAGAGTACTTCTTTTTTACTACCTTTCTTTATTATCATTACTTTTTACCCAGATTTTTCTTTTCTTCCCTACATTCAACTTCAATGGTAGCCATACCTGCTTTATTTTATACTTCACTGTAAACGAGCAAAAAAAAAGTATGTGAATGACCACCTCACACAGATCTGAAGTAATTAGCTGATGGCTGCCTACAACTGTTGCACATCTAAGCTCTCGGGACGAAAACAAGCATTTCTGTGCTAGTTTTCAGCATTCCTGAAGCAAGAAGGCTTACAATACTACTTTAACCTTAGATCAATAAGAGAAGGGAAAGGACTTTAACTAATCATTAGTCAGGCTTTTATGTTAACTGCTTTGTGAATTGGCATGAAACACTTATTATTTTTATAGCTTGCTTTTTATCTGAGGGAAAGTCAAAGCACATTGTGACAAATGGCCACCATTGCCTCAAGGGAAACACACAAGAAAGATTGTCATGTGTCTTTATTTCCAAGCTGTCTCAAAGGAAGGTCAAAAGTCACTATTTATTTTGAGACAAGAAACTTTTGGGGAGGTGAATAAATGATTGTGTTACTTTGTCTCTCTTTATTGTAATTTCCTCTTCTGGAATGGAGGCAGATCACCCCTCACAGCCCACAGAACAACTGAATTAAAGCATTTGTCTCAGTGGGATCAGAAATTTATGTTAACTCAGAAATGTGATGTTTATTTAACTAGGACACAGTTGCTTGACCTCCAAATGCCAGTGGCTGGGGCAAACTCTGAGGAAGGCATAAATAATTCATTGGGAGTCATGCAGAAAAAGATTATAACAGCAAATCACTTTTTGATAGTGATTGACTTCATCTTGTATTTTGTGTAGAGGTGGTTGAAGGGTTAAAATACGGAAAATAGTACAAAGATATAAGTGCTTTTCGAGATAATGGGAAACCATGAATGCCAGAATTCAGTACTTGAATGATATTTCTCAAATCCAATGTAACTGTTGCCAGAGTTACCACTATCATGTGATATTCTCAGAAACCAGTTGCGGTAAAATAAATAAATAAACTAGCCAACGAATGCTGGAAGCTATCTAAGTCTATAGTTAATTAGAGATAAGTAGAACTTAGTTCTGAGTGAATATAACCATTTACAAATTCGATTAGATGCTACCACATCAATTGTTGGAAGGAAGGAAGGAAGGAAGGAAGGAAGGAAGGAAGGAAGGAAGGAAGGAAGGAAGGAAGGAAGGAAGGAAGGAAGGAAGGAAGGAAGGAAGGAAGGAAGGAAGGAAGGTATAAGTAGCTTTCTAAATGGGCCCTTATTTCATGATTCAAGGAAATCATATTTTCACAGCAATATGAAATAATACTTAGTTGCTAAGAAAACATAATGTTACATCCCTAACATATTTTTCATTACAGTCATGGGTGCTCTGTGGTCACACTATCATCACAGGAACCCTCCAGAGAGTCTCAAGCTACACAGTTTCACTTTCTAAGTCCCCTCCATTTTATCTATTTGGGGGGTGGGGAAGGATGGTTAAATCTACTCCTTAGTGTCTTATAGTGCAATCCAAAGGGGGGGTCTGAATAATGCTTTGGAAGTGGTGCAGTGTTGTAGTGATGTGGGTGCCCACTCCATTGGAGTAAAGGGTGAATACTCTGGGACAGGAGCTATTATGTCAGTGGCAGGTGAGAGCCTGAACCACCTTGGGTGGGAGCATTCCAAAGAGCTCCCAAGGGCAGAGCCAACTTTAATCTGTTCCCAATGCAGTTTTGGCCCTTCAGTGCCACCAAAAAAAGGATGCCGTAAGCCATATGATGCTATGACTTTCCTAGGAAAGAAAGGAGTTTCTTGGTCTTTTATAGTGCCCATGCCAGTGATTGCCTCTTTAGAGGCAGTGCTATTGTGGTGTCCCTGTCCACCACTCTACCATCCCCTCTTTGGATTGAGCTGCTCGTCAAGTATGTGAACACAAGTTTAGGCAGTTTATACCAAAAATAGAAGTCATTCCAAATTATCCCATCTTTAACAACAACCCTTATATTGTGTGTGTGTGCCTTAAAATATTGAAAGCTGTGCCAACATCATCTGACAGGTCAATATTTTCTGTATCTTGCTGTTTCTGACAAACGGAGCTTTGACTCTTGAAAACTTATATTCCAAAAATCTTGTTGGTCAAGAAGAAGAAGGAGGAGGAGTTTGGATTTATATCCCACCTGGCTTACAAGCTCCTTTCTCTTCCTCTCTCCACAACAGACACCTTGTGAGGTAGGTGAGTCTGAGAGAGTTCCAAAGAACTGTGACTAGTCCAAGGTCACCCAGCAGGAATGTAGGAGTGTGGAAACACATCTGGTTCACCAGATAAGCCTCTGCCACTCAGGTAGAAGAGTGGGGAATCAAACCCAGTTCTCCAGATTAGAATCCACCTGCTCTTAATCACTATACCATGCTGGCTCTCCAGCTAAGCAGCTACTGCACTCAAATCTAGCTCTTCTACTGCAGACCAACACAGCTACTCTCTGAAACTTTCTAGGTATAATGAGGATCAGACAAAAGGTTTTGATATGGCAAATTAATTACAGCCACATGAAAAAAAATTTCTGCTACCATACTATTTTCTAATAAATTTAGATGCAATTCCTATGGCACTGCTAGATGGAATTATATGGTAAAACTCAGAGCAAGCTTTACTGCTGTTCAAACAAGCTGTGAAGTGCCCTAGTACATGTAATTCAATGAATGGGCTGAGCCATTTCTGTCTGGAACATGGAGTGGTTTAGAGGCACAATATTGGAACCATTTAAAAATCCAGGAAAAATATTAGCACTGTAAGTAAACCAAGAACTTCTAATGATTAGAATTATCTTGGAGTGTAATTTTTTGGTGCTTATCTATTGTGCCCAATTAGAAACCTGTGGCATGCAGCCAAGCAGGCTGACATGCAAAAGTGAAGTGTGTGCCACTGCACAGTGCCAAAAGAATCTAAGCAGAACATTGTTGGTAAAAGGCATCCAGCAAGTCTTCTGTTTAGGAAATAAAAGCATCACTTAAAGCAATATGTGGAAATAACAGGCAGTTTTGTGGTGATAACATTGATTTATCCTAAGATCCCTAAATCATTTCATTTGCAGATGGCTTAGCTTATCGGAGGGGTAAATCCATATAAATGAGGGCAGAATTACATGTTCTGCAATATTTTCTAAAGACTTCCTTTTGCTTTTCTAAACAAAGCTAGTGGAGCTGCTTTTTAGAGATGGAGAACAGCGCAGGACAACAGTGACTTTCCCGTATTTTTCCATATGTCACTTCCCCACCAAAACTTGCCTCTTCATTGCTGCATTTTCTTGTGTTTGAAGAAAAACATATTTCCCATATTTTTATCCAGTGAAAGTACACTGCCTTGGGCATCCCCCTTCAAGGAGGAAAGCGGCAGGGGACCTTCTTCCCACTGTGCTGTTATTCCCCTCCAAAATAGCAGCCCAAGTGGCTGAATTTAGAAAAGAAAAATGTTGATTAAAATAACTATGGAACTTAAGATGTTCTTTGATTGTCTCAGCTATTTCTGTTGGCGACCAACAGGTACCTTCAATACTATATATGAAAGCCAAACGAAATATGGCCTGAAAGATCAATAATCAAGTTTCTCCACTTTTTATGCTTCTAAGCAGCCATATGGAATGATTATGTTGAATCAGAAGAAATGTGGTATTCAGTCATCGTCTGATGCTGTAGCTTGAACTGCAACTCTACAGAGTAAAAAATGCAAATACCAAGTACCTGCATTTTTGCACCTGAAAAAATACCAAGAGCTCTGAGGAGGCAACTGAGAACAGAGCAATAGAATGGAGGGAACAAATTAAACACTCACTCCTCTCTCAGGACCTTTTCTCTGATCAAACCAGCAAACACTTGGAGCTACTTTTATATTTTTTTTAAATCACCAAAACAGCAGGGGATCTAGAGCTCTCTTCTATAGGTCTTAACAGAACTTCAGTGTGAAAAAAAAGAAACAATTAAGGCAACAATAACTATCAATATATTAGCAGGGGGCAATGTGCTGAAGGTGAATGAGCCGAGGAAGCTATACTTGAGTAATCATGTTAGGTCTCATCTGGACAAGCTTTATTATTATTATTGGTTGATTTCACAACTGCCAGTTCTTTAGCTGGTTGTTGGCCTTTCATTAAAATTCAAGCCTCACCCAGAGGCCTAGGAAATTGTGATGTATCAGCTTAGTATTCGTGCGGATGCCCACAGGGCTGCCTTCTGAATCTGACAGATGTTAATTTTGTCAATTTGAAGATGTTTCAAGTGCTGCCCTGATGTTTTTGAGATGGTACCCAGGGTGTCGATTACCACTGGGACGACCTCAGCTGGTTTGTGCCAAAGACGCTGAAGCTCAATTTTCAAATCATAGTATTTATTGACTTTCTCATGTTCTTTTTCAATGACTCTGCTGTCACCAGGTACTGCTGTGTCGATGATGGTCATTTTCTTGTCCTTGATCATGGTGGTGTCTGGTGTATTATGTGCCAACACTTTGGAGTTGAAAGTCCCACAGGATCTTGACCTTCCCATTTTCCATTACTTTCTCTGGACAATGTTTCCCCAGTTCTTAGCTGTTCTTATGTTGTAATTCTTGCATAAATTTCAGTGGATCATCTTGACCACTGAGTTGTGTCTCTATACTCAGTCTGGGCAATCTTTTTGCAGCAGCTGAGGACATGATCTACAGTTTCATCAGCTTCTTTGCACAATATGCCTTTTGCATTATCTGAGGATTTTTCGATTTTGGCCTTGATCAAATTTGTTCTAATGGCTTGCTCTTGAGCGGCTAAAATCAGGGATTCAGTTTCCTTATTTAGGGTTCCATTTGTTAACCACAGCTAGGTCTTTTCGTTATCCACCTTGTCCTTGATTTTCTCCAGAAATTGGCCGTTCAGTGCTTTGTTGTGCCAGCTTTCAGTCCTCATTTTAATTGCATTTTTCTGTATTCTTGTTTGGTTTTCTGGGTCTGCAGCAAATGTCTGTTCTTCACTTCAATCAATGCTTGTTCTTGACTTTCATTCACATAATTGGCCAGCGCATGCTTCTCCTCTTCCACTGTTTGCAGTACTTGCACTAAGCCTCTGCCACCAGATTTCCGGGGAAGGTATAATCTATCAGTATTATTATTATTATTATTATTATTATTATTATTATTATTATTATTATTATTATTGTAGAGTTCACTGCTGCCAGATTTTTAGCTGGTTGTTGGCCTTCATTACAATTCAAGCCTCACCCAGAGGCTTGAATTTGATTTTCCCTCAGCAGATTTGTTTCTTGACATACTTAATAATTCTTTAGTAACAGTTTCTACTAATTTACTTGGAACAGATGTTCCCTGGATCCCATCTGGACCCATTTTTAAAAATTGGGGTGACATTTGATACTTTCCAGTCATCTGGCATGGAGGCCAATTTTATTAACAAGTTCAGCGTACTTGTTAGTAGATCAACAACTTCCCATATGTGTTACTTAAAAACATTCAGGTATATGCCAGATGGATCTGAAGACTTATCAGTTTTCAATTTGCCTAGTAGCCCTAGTAGTCCTTCTTTACTTCAGTTATACACCTTTTGTTGAAAGTGGTGGCACTGGCATTGGTATGTGCCCCAAATTTTCCATAGTGAAAACAATCTCAACAAATTCAGTCAATTTCTCTGTATATATATGCCTGTCTCTCTCAAATTGTCCAGACTGGCAAACCTAGCCTCAAGAGAAAGGATCTGTTCCCTGAAAACCAAGTGCTCTATGCATCAAGCACATACCCACAATTTAAATCAATTCTGGCATTCTTTGTAAAACACTGGTTAACCCCCTTCCCAGTGTCAATTCCTTCATAACTGGTTTGGTTATTTAAATGTGTTAAAGGCTTTTTAAAAAGTGCCTACATTAGGAAACGTTTTCACCAATGCATAACAGAAACAGCTGCCCTTGGCCCCACATTTTGAGGGGCCATCTGCCCCCAGCCATGGAAGAAGAAGAAGAGGAAGAAGCTCCTTTTGCCTTTATATATGTCCTGTCTGGGACTCGGACAACTGACTTCCAGTGACAGTAGTGCCTCTTTGCTAGAATTTTACAAGTGCCTGCCTGCTTCATTCAGTCAAGTAAGAGTTAACTGCTGAAGTCACATGCTTAGAATCACATGAGCTTCTGTAAAGATCTCTCTCCCTTTTTCTCCTAGCAAAAGAGGAGAGACAGCCACACGTGCACCGATAGACAGCACAGATACCCAGACTGAGCACTTGCATAGAGTTAGTTGTTACAATATTTAGTGCAACTTTATTTTGTTATCTTGTAAAGTTCTACAAAACAACTCACTCGCATCTTTGCCCTATTATTTGCTCTGCTAATTCATTGCAATATAACACTCTTGTCTACCTTGGGCCTGGTGAGAGAGGCCAGCAATGGGATGGCAATGGTTCTGGAATCCTGATTTCCCCTAGGGTCCGAGAATTGTGAAGACCACCTATGGCTTACTGAATATCTTGTACTCTAAGCTGCTTGCCTCAGTTCTGAATTTACTCATTGGTCACTGTTTAGAAAAACTTTGTTTCTGTGTTTGTCTCTGGTTCCTGTGTAGCTCTGTTTGTAAGTGCTTGTGTTTGCATACTTCATTTGTGTGCTCCATGAGTTGCTGTCTGGTTTCATAGAGCCTTAACCTCTGAATAGCTGCATACAGCTAGGACCCGTGGTTCCTCGGCCAAGCCTCAAGCAATAGCAGGCTCTACCTGCCTGCAAAAACTCCTCTCATTGGGACCACGTGCTACAGAAATACCAAGTTTCAGAAACACAGATAAATCCCAGTCAAGTTAATAACCATACTGCCCCCAGCACTAAGAGATCCACCCCCTCTTTGCCTCTTGTTCCATTTCCTCACTTAATTCTCACTGCTAACCCTTTTGTTCATGCAGCAGAGTTGATGTCTGATTTCTTAGAACCCTGGTAGCTGATTCTGGCTACTGGTTTGCTTTTATTAATTGCTTAAGTGTGATATTTGTAGGTTTTGTTTCTCACTGTTGTACAAGTATGTTTTTGTTTTGCAGAGATTGCAATTAATAATCCTTTTTTTAAAAAAAGAAAAGTAAATATAAACATTTCCTCTTTCTCACAGTGCATGCACACATAGATGCAGAGGCACACATGCAGGTACTGAGCCAGAGCATTGTTAAAGGAATTGAAGATATGTGCTCACCTTTCTTATACCTGTATTAGCCCCTACATGAGCTTGGTGAAGGAACATCAGCTGAGCTCTCAAATTCTTTTATGAATAATAGTGGGGCTGATTGGATAGAGACATCAGAAAAACACACAGGCACCTCATTTTCTACTAAGGCCTGGCATGGTTCCTGTGTGCACATATCCCTGTCCATGCAATGATTTGGGAAAAGGCACTTGGGGGTTCTGTAATAGTGTAAAGAGACCCCTCTGAATACAGAACACGATCATTCCAACAGAATTAGGAACTCTCATTCAAGACTCTGGGCACTTTGATAGTTGCCTTCAAGTTTGATAGCTGCCTAGTATAGTGCTTAATATAAAGTACCATTAATTTACAGTTGACTTACACTAACCCCATAGAATTTCAAAGCCAGGGACTAACAGAGGTTTTTGCCACTGTCTGCCTCTGAGTAGATACCCTGGACTACTTGGTGGTCTCCCTTCCAGATACAATCCAGAGACGACCCTACTTAGCTTCCAAGATCTATATTAGAAGGGGGTAGCCAGGGCCATCCAGGTCAGGGTGCTGGTTAATAGATGCTTCTCTGAGCAGACAGCACAAAGTAGCTTAGCTGCAAGTTGAAAATGAGAATTATATGTCATTCCTTTTTAAAGAACTGGAACAATCACAGAATTAAAGGCTGGATTTTTAAAAAACTTAATCAGATTATATTTTAGAAGTCGTAACTTTTGAACAGGTCACACAGTAATTTTCTGTAGTATAACATGAATGAAACATAGGTTAGGCTGATTACGGTTTCATTAAAACAGAAAGCAACTATGGCTGTGGATTATAGTGAGATTTCTTTCACTGGCCAAGCTGTGCTCTCAGCAGAGATGCATCATCATCATACACTCCCATTGTCACAAATTGCAAACCTGGAGTTCTTGAAATCTAATTACACTTGACACTGACTGTGCAATCACTAAGCAGTGCCAGTAATTAGAACACTTATTCCGATTGGAAATTTATGTCTCTCTTTTGCAAAAGAGAAGTGAGGGCAGAGGCTTGGAGAAAATTAACTGGAAACAGAGCCAGAACTAATCTGTTTATCTAATTTTTACCAGATGTGCTAAGGTAATCTTGCAGAAAGAATAAAATGAAAATCCCAGGCCAAGCACAGCTAGTGTGCTGAACTTTTTCTTGAGGATGGTTGAATACAGGATTGTAATAAAGGTAAAAACAAGGGCCTCCATGTGGCAATGTTACAGCAGAATCCAGTGTTGGCAGATTAGAGCATTAAGACTACTGCTAGATCTTCTTTAAAGCATGATAGTCTTTTTTACTTCCTTGACCTGTGAAGAATATAAAATAGAGTCAGACACCATGCTTCGTGCAGTGCAGTACAATTTGCTGAATTCATGATATATAGCTGTACATATTGAGACAGGAATTCATGGATGAAATAAAATATCACAGCCCAGTGCACAGAGAATATAGTGAGTATACAACACAATTGCTGCAAATGGTGTTGACAGGCTGAAGGATTGTTTAGTTCAGTTTAAAATAATCATGTTACTTCCTTCATATAAATAACTGCAGAGCACTTCCCAAGCCCATCTTATTAAACAGATTTTCAGATGTCTTGAATTGAAGGCAACCACTCCTATTGATTTATCTGGACCTGTACTATCTACTTGATGGACAGCAGCTCTCCAAGGTCTGTTTGTTTCTTTAGATATACTAGGGATTCATCCTGGCTGCTTTTATAAACACACACACAAATAGTGGAAAGTGCTATCAAGTCACAGTCAACTTATGGTGACTCAGTAGGGTTTTCAAGGCAAGAAATGTTCAGAGTGGTTTGCCATTGCCTGGTTTTGTATCATGACCCTGAATTTCCTTGGTGGTCTTCCATCCAAACACTAATCAGGGCCCATCCTGCTTGGCTTCCAAAATATGATGAGATTGGACTAGCCTGGGTCATCCAAAATATTGCCTGCTCCTGTTTGCATAACTTGAAAACTCCTACTTCTCTGTCATACTAGTTCATGTCACATAAGATTGGCAATTGTCCTTTGTGCATAAAAAAGAATGCTTGCAAACTGTTTATGGTAAAGTGTGTGTGCATGAGAACTTTATACTGCAAGTGGTCCTGAGGACACATACATTTTTGTGCACAGACTCTGCACAAGCGCTAAGTTGGGGAGGGCAAGACAGCATTAGTAGCCAGGAGGCCAGATATACCTAAAGAATATTCCTTTACAATTTTAAGGGATGATAAGCAGCAGAATTAGAGGTGCATCTACTGTGAGTTAGCTTGGGTGTGTACTCTGCATGCCATTTGAATGACCCTCAGCTACTCGGCTCCCTCTTTGCCAAGACCTTTGCTTTGCCTCAGATGAGTTGAGCTTTCAATTGTGGGCTCCATGGACTTTGGAGGTGCAGCCTGAAGTTTAAAGCTGGACCCAGCCAGGTCCAAACCAGTGTTGAACTGTGGGCTCAGCCTTGCCAGGTCCAGTTTTCTACTGCTGGCTCTGCCCCTCTCCCAAGTTGGGTGCACTTGGGAGACAGAGCCAGCAATATAAAGCTGGATCTGGCCAGGCAAAACCCAAATTCGACACTACGCTATGACTCCATGAGGATTTCAGAGGTGGAGCACACAGTTGAACTGGGGGCTCGGCCTGGCCAGGTCCAACTTAAAACTGTAGGCTCTGCCATCAAAGTCCACATGGACTTTGGAATCAGCCTCAGTTTAACTGTGGACCCAGCCAAATTGGGAAGGGAGAGTTTTCAGTGCTTTCCCTAAGTGCTGTTTTTCATAAATACATTTCTGAGCAGATCCTCTGAGGCTAGGGTACCCTCGCTCTGTCTCCCCAAAAGTGCTGCAGCAATGGAGAACGATTTAGGAAAACTCTGTGATTGTAAGCATTTGTTGGGCTCTGCTTATCACTTATTGAATGGAATGATTTATTTTGACCAAATGTGGGGTTTTTAACTAGATTTATATTTTATCTAGATGTGTACTATCTATATTTATGTTTCTGGCTCCTATGAAGTTTCTGTGAATGCAAACAGAAGATCAGAATGCCATTTTGGTGTAAAATACAGCATGTCAATTTCTCATATCCAAGTTTATTAACTGAGCAAGCTTCTTGCATGAAGGTATGATAAAGGTATGCTTGAAAACACATAGGCTTAAGTGAAGAGGATGAATAAGATTTACAGTGGCTGTGGGCAGGATTAAATATTTTGCACAGCTCCAAGTACTAGCAAAACCTAAATTATGCAAACAATAAAAAATGAACAGTGTTGGCAAAATATGATAAATTATGCAAATTTACTTTATTTGCACAATCTGTCTAGGTGGTAGAGTTCAACTTTGCTCAGCACAGTTTTAAAACTGCATGGAACACACACAGTCCTTGCTATAATTATAAGTTACTAGACTGGAAAAATATTGAAAAGCCCACCTTATTTAAACACCAGGGACCTCTCAAAAATATTGACAGATTTGTTTACATGGATCAAGCAAAATAGTGGAAGCTGGATATCTCATATTGAGACTGGGTTTCCTTCAGTGGCTCTCCAAAAGCTTATGATTTTTAATCAGAGCAATCCCAGCAAGAGATAGATTAATTATTTACATGAATTAACACAGTATTAGTGCCTCATTGAAATGCTGGAAAAAAAATGTCATAGCCAAATATGACACATCTTGAATGTTTTCCCATCAGTTTTAACGAAGTTATTGGTTTAGGTAAGCTATAATTGTAACAATGTAACTAATCTAAGAGATGGTCCCAATCATGTTTAAAGGAACTGCTTCCTAGTAAGAGTGTTTTAAGATAGTTGATTTCCTTGCCACATACATTTGGGACTATGCTAGAAAATGGACATTTGTTCTATGGTTTTATGTGTAGAGTCTGCACTCATATTTTCATGTTATGCATCTGGCAGACTCGGTTGCTACACCTAGAATAATTTATACTACCCAGTGAAATACAATGTGCTTTTCTAGAATGTGGCGGGATCAGGAACAGAATGATAATTTGATTAGACCATAAAGATTTTAATAGTACATGCATTTTTGTGCATTTTAAGGGTCTGAATCAGTCATATTTGTATTATTTGTATAGTATTTATCAGCTGTAACAGTTTCCTAAATGGTTCACAATAATAAAATCCATTGCTATCTGTGTAATGGAGGAAAGGGAAAAGGCCTGCTCATCCACCATATGAAGATTCTCACTGCCCCAATAAATGTATGAATGGGGCCTCCTGTTGTTTCTAATCATTCATTCTCTGGGATGCTAACATACCCTATGGGCTCATCTTGGTGCTTATATTGCAGCTTAATGGAATGATGTTTCACATCTACTATAAAACACAGATATCTTGTTCCTAACCACCCACACATCTGGAATAGAATAGTAATTATTCTCTCATTTCATTCTGAATCCAAAAATGTTTGGGACGTTCAATTCCAAAATAATATATTAGCTGGGGAAATTATTTTAAATCATGGAGACTTGCTAGTGCCAAGAACAAAACAGAAAGGTTAGATTATCTTAAGAGTTATTATCTGGTAAGAGTGATTGCAGCTTGTTAAGTGATCATGCCTTGCTTTGACACTCATTGAAGGAAAAAAAACCCAACTGGGTTGGCAAATTGATGAATATGCCCGCGATATGCTTGCAGGATACGCTCACAGTTCTTACGCTGCATTGCTACTTGAATAGTTATTAAATTATTTTTTAACCTTCATCTCTAATGGGCTAAAATACACACTGAACTTTGGGAATAGTTTTAATTTTATTTAGATTGCCTATCCACCCCAAACCTCACTTTTCCACCCTCTCCTCCTGGTGCAACACCTCCACCTACCTGGTCCTGAGTCTGTGGCTTGGAGTGGGTGGATCGTGGAAAGGCGAGGCTTGTGGTAGAGGTGGGTGTAAAGGAGTGCCTTGGGACTGGGGGGAATGGAAAGGAGAAGGGTGGGAAAGGGTTCCTTGGGGTGAGGGGAAAGTTGAAAAGTATGGCTTGGGGTGAGGGAGGATGGAATAGGCAGACGAGGTAGGCTGAGGGTGAAAAGGTGTGATTTGGGGTAGGAGTGTGAAAAGATGTAGCTTGGGGTGGGGGAAGGATAGAAAGGTGTTGCTTGGGGTGGTAGGAGAATTGAAAGGTAAGGCTGGGGTGGGGAGAGTAGAATTGGGAGGTTTGAGGTGTGGGAAGGGTGGGAAGGTGTTGGTTAGGGTAGGGTTGAAAAGTGGGGCTTGGGGTGGGGGAGGGTAGAATGGGGAAGATTGGGGTGGGGGGAACCAGGAGGGTGTTTGCAGGCTGACTGAGCTGTGTACGCCAAGGTGCCAGTGCTCTGCTGACCAGGCTGGACTTTTGGGGGTGAGGGGAATGGGAGGTTATTTGGAGTCTGGCTGAGCAGCAGGCACCAAGGTGCTACTGCCTGCTGGCCAGGTAAAGTGATGAAGGAACTCTTGCCAAACTGCTAGGTCGGCCTTGATATCCCGTGTCAGCCATATGTGGTGATGAGGGGCAGCCACACCACGAGTAGCATATGCCAGCCTCGCACAGAATGGTCTGCTGGGGGAGACAACATGACAAGCAAAATTTAAGTGGCTCAATAACCTCTGAATGTCCTTCAAAACATACTTGGATTTCCCAGCCAGCTAGTGTAACAGCTTGTGAATTCTAGCAATTTTATCTGGCGGAAGGCTGGACGTACCCTTCACCATGTCTAGGGTGATTCCCAGAAAAACTAGTGTGTGTGAGGGCCCCTCTGTCTTTTTATTAGCCAAAAGACCATCAAGTTCAGTTGCCACAGCTTGAAAACTGCCAAGCCTGTAGCAACATTGCTGTGTGCCTGCCTGGCCCACTAAAAGAAAATCGTCCAGATAATGTGTAATGTGGAGCCTGGCTGACCGGCCCTTGACTGCCATTCTAAAAAGGAGCTTAACGTTTCAAAGGCTGCGCAAGCTACTGAGCAGCCCATGGGCATTGCCTTGTCAACAAACCCCTATCCCTTAAATTTGATGCCCAGCAAACAGAAATCATCGGGATGGATAGGGATCAACCGAAAGGCAGACTAGATGTCGCATTTGGCCAGAAGGGCCTCTTTCTGTATGAGTGACCTTGCAGACGAGTGAAGGACTGGATGAACATCATCCAGAGTTTGTTATTTAGCTCATTCCACCAAGTACCAGTGCAACATGAAGCTGCCCTGTGAAACTCCTTATTGTCGCTTATGGCAGCTGAGTCCCCCCCCCCCCGATAAGACGAGCCCTCAAAATATTACATTAACGGGTCGCCAGATGCCAAGCCCTCAGCGGATATGCCGCACAAATTAAGGCCATATACTCCCCAAAGTCAAGGACCCAATTGTCAAAGCTTCTATCAACCCACTTTCCCTTTGGCACTGATGAGGAGGAGCCTGTGACCCCTGCCAAGGACCCTGGGTGAATAAATTTAAATATATCCATGTAATAGCCATTGAGGGTCCTCTCCTTCAGCTTACTCAGGATGTGCCAGTCTGGTGGGTCTTTGGTAGACTTGTTGCTGCTGAAGGGGACTGAGGGGGTGGATCCCCAAGTGGAAAACCTAACCTGCAATCCCTACAACTACTCAAACCTATCCCTATCCTCCCACAAAGTCCCGTCCCTGTGGGGAGAGTCCTTGTCTGAGGAGTACTTGCTGGAAGATGATGAAGGTGAATGGCGTCTCGATGAGCGATGGCGAGATGCCTTGCGGCCCTTCTTGTGGTACCAGTCCTGGCTGGACTCCCATTCTTCCTCAGCTGATTATGAGCTTGTGACTTCTTCCTCTTCCACCTGTGGAAGAGGACCTCCACCCCTGGTCCCTGCTGGCTGAGAGGGGCCCGCTGAGGTGGCAGCAAATGGGGCTGCCGCCTCACTAGCCGAGGGCTTATTGGCCAGTTGCTCGAACGTTTTTGCTAGGCCTTGAAAAATCATAGCACTCATTTTTGCAATCCCAGCAGATTTCCTGGGGTTGAGTGTGGTGCCGCCGAATCAGTGGCTCACCCTTTACTGCCCGACTTAGAACTTGGCTCAGGAGCGCCTTTAGATTGGGGGGCTGCCTTACCATTGCCCAAAGGCCAAACAGTGGAAGGAGGCGAGGGGAATGGCCATGCCCTTTTTGACCTGCCCCTTGATGTTGCCCTCAGGTGGCTCACCCAGCTGTGCCCAGCTGGAACTGCCCTAGTGGTGGCCGGGCAAGACTTGGTCATTGAAGGACTCCTTTTTCTAGTGCTTGCGCCTGCCACCTCGGAGAGAGCGGCACTCCTTTTGGCTCCTTTGTTGGCCAGCACCTTGCCCCCGCTGGGGATATTAAGCTTATTGCCCTTTGCTGGTGCCAGGATCACTGATGAGGAGAAATATGGGCTTTGCCACTAAAATAACCTCAAAAGTGTTTGAAGAAAGTGTGCCAAATCACTACCCACTCTGCTCTGGTTCTGGCAATAAACAAAAACCCAGCAGTACTGCCTCAGCCAGCTAACAAGCAAAGGCAACAGAGACCTCGTGGAGAAAATAATATGATTTCAGTAAGCATGCCCTTAGTCATAGCAGACAACTACCAGCACATACACCCTTCCTGTGCCACCCCTCCCCCTTTTGCTGAGTGATGCAGGGCTCTAGAGCAGCAGATAAACTTTAATTCAGTTGGAGGTGTTAGGGTTAACCTGAGAACTCCTGCAAGCAAACAAAAAATGGGGGGTAGCGAATGCCCTACCCATCGTTGTGCTGTGATGTCAATCTTGTGGGGAGCGAGACCCCTGCTATGGGCCCATGCTTGAAACTAGGGAGGAGGTAAGCCCCAAGTGTCACTTAAAGCCACCATGCAAGAGAGGGGGAAAAGGCTGTGCTAGACCTGGGCCTCAATGTACTGTTGTTCCCCCCTTCCCAGTTCAAAACGCTCTGATGCAATGATCCAATGTTGCTCATACATCCTACACGTCGGCCTCCTGGAGCAGAGTGGGCTCCGGACCATGAGGCAGGGCCTTATATAGGGTTAGGCCCACTCTGATGATGTGCTCTCCCAGGTCCCGTGAGAGCACGCCAGCCAATTGGGGCCTGGCCCTTGTGCATGTGTGAGCCAGGGTCCGAAGCCTCCTGGCCTCCACACATGGTTGAGCTGGAAACCTGAAGCCTTTTCTTCTGCCCACAACTGGGCAGACAGCCTTTGCTGCCCAGCCCCTCCGCAATGGCAACCGCGTCTCAGGCGTGGCCACGCTTTATGTTTGAATTGCATTTAATAATACATAACTAGTGAAATGAATGTAATGGACTAAATACATTGTATTTTTAAAATGTAAACAGAAACTTGCCTTTCCTTAGTTCAATTCTAAGTCTTTTTTCTATTTTATTCAAATGTCTAGAGGCTTCAGCATGTTTATTATTTGTTAAAATATTTTCAAAACTTTTATGGCTGTACTTAGATGGCTCCTTTGCGGTCAGCAAACTCTTCTGTTAGCGCTGTGCAAGAGTTCATAAAACACTGTGGAGCGTAAATCCTTATACTCTCAGTTCTTTGGATCCACCCCAATAATCTTTTTTCATTTGGCCAACATTTTTCAAACTGGTATGTCCTTTTAGACGATGTGACATCAATTTGCTTTTGAAATGGCATTCACTAAAAATCCCATAAAATCTTTATTAAACAAATGTATTTTGCTATCTTTAATCTTGTGTTTGCATGATTCATTTAACTATGGCCCGATCTCAGCAACTGGCAAGAAAGAAAGATCAAGCTGGATGAAAAAAAACAACAGCCCATTAACATTTCATTTATCTAAAATGTAGCAATAACCCTTTGACCAACCCTGTAGATTACAGACAGAAAACACAAAGTTTTCTCCACTGTCATAATTCTACAGTTAAATCCTTTTCACCCCTGCAAAATACAAAAACCCTGTAATGATGGCCCTTTTTATTTTTCAGACTTGTCACGTTAAACATATATAGGGTTTTTTTCATGGGGAATAGGAGGTGGAGGACTGGAGAGACCATGTTCAAGTTCCATTAGATCGTATGGTGATAAATTCAAGACTTTTTTTTTTAAAAAAAACACAATCTGCAGATGTTTTCCAACTATGCCTACCTGAAATACCTCCCACCCCCTTGTCCCATTATTTTGTAAACAAATTCAGCAACACCACTTTCTTAAGTTAACTCTTTCTTTCCTGGCAGGAGGAAATCCTGGAATGTCTTGGATGTTCCTTTAGGAATGAAATTCATGAAGGCAGAGTAGCTGCTTCAGTTTCAGCCAAATTAATCTGTCAGTGACCTCCCTAATCTCTGTCATAGCAAAGTGGGAAACTCCTGAACTGGCAGATTTGTCAGGCAAAGAGGGACTTTAATTTTTTAAAAGTTTATTGTAAGATACAAGCAAAGTATTAACTTGCAAAGTAATAACTGCCCCCTTGTGAGGCCCTGCCACAGTGTCATCTCTAGCACTGCCCTATATTAGTTCCATCTGAGGTGCTGCCAGTCCCTCCCAGCCTTAAGACTGGGTGCCACTAAGATGGGTTCTTATGCTGCATATTGATCTTAATGTTTTTAGAGATATTTTAAGTAATTTATTGGTTGTTATATTTTCTATGTTGTGAACCACCTCGAGCCCTCCGGGGATAAGGCGGTATATGAAGTCTAATGAAATATAAATGAATGAATGAATGAATGAATGAATGAATGAATGAATGAATGAATAAATAAATAAATAAATAAAAAAAAATAAAGAATCCCAAATCTCTAGGCAAATCTAATAGCTTCCCTATAATCCTGGGAGGACAGGAGTATTTAAGGCAGCTGGTATTGTTGAGTGTCACAGCCCAATATTTTCGCAAGACCAGCGTAGCATTTTATAATTTTAAGAAGCTTACATCCCAGTCCATGGGGTGGAGGTTCCTGTAGAGGCCTGCATAGAACACTAGGCATGGAAGATTTTACCATATGACTACGACTGTGACACTGCACGTCTTCACAACTTCTCATTGGGGGGTGGAAACAGGTATATTCATAATTCTAATTTATCTGTCACATATTCCTATCTATCACCAATTCTGGTAGGGCTCCTTCTCCATTTGCTTTGATGGAGATTGAAAGGGCAAGATGTACAAACATGAATTGCTTGGAGTTTAGACAAATAATGTACATTAATTACATAAACTTGCACTGATATTTTTGGGAAGCATCCCCAAAAATCCATTTTGAAAAAGCAGGCACTTTTATAAAAATGCAAGAACATCTGCTGAAGCATTTTGCGGACTGCTGTATTTAGAACTTCCCTATAAGAGAATTTCCCTATAAATGAGGCCCATCATCTCAATTTCTGCAACAGATGGAAGCTACACTATAGAAAGTGTTTGCTTATTAATACAGCCACCACTGCCCTCCCAAATCATCCTACATAATCATATTAATATTCAGTGACAAATGACAAATGACTGTTGGGTTGCCTTACCACTTATACCAGTGTTTCCCAACCTTTTCGATGTTGTGGTACCCTTGATCTCACTCCTCATATCTCAGGGTACCCTTTAGGAAAACACCAGGAATGATTAAAATATCCTATCCCCATTTATACACAACACACCTTTCCCCAGAAAAGAAGAAGATGCCTCCAAAGAGGCTTAAACATCACTCTTAAATCCATTTCCTTGTCACTCCTTAAATCTATTTTCTGGGCATTTGAGGCCCTTTCCCCACTTACCGTTTGCTGCGCGCTACTGTCCCCAAATAGAACGTGGTCCAGTGGTGCTTCCCACGAGTCCAGATGGTGACAACGCAGCCGCCCCGACTCTGTGCTCTCATGTCCCCTCAGCGTGCGTCATTTCTGATGCTGAAGAAACGGCACCTTCTGATTGCCCCGCGCAGATGGAAGCTAGCATTTTCCAAAAATGTCGCTCCCCATTTCAGGGGGGAGAGAGCGATGCCGCATCGATTTGGCAGCAGCGCCTGTGCAAAGGCTTCCCTCCAAAATAGTGTTTTCGGCCCATGCAGAAATGGCCTAAGACAATTCCTCCCCTAGATCACTGGACCAGTCATCAGTTTATTTAGCTACCTTCATCCAGAGATGATTCAGGGTTGTTGCCAGTATAATAATGTTGAAGCACCTAACCAGAAATAATTCTGCCTACTCTTAGCTCCTAACCAAGCTAACAGAGTTCTATTTAGACTGGACACCACCACCACCCCCTTATCACAAGTATTGTGAAGCAGATGAAAAGGACATTTTTCATTTCAAATGAGCTTCAATAACAAGGCTGACCAGTTTCTGACATCTAGCATTTTTAAAGCAATTAATGATTCTTTTCTGAAGAACAAAAGCCATCTATGAGAGTACAAGAAAGATGCAAAAGATGCATAGTTGCAGTACAACTATATATGTGTGGGTATTATGTATGTGATGGTAATGAATTATGTTCCCAAATTCTGATACGTCTACATTATTGTACTTGAAAATTGTATCTAGATTAGCAAATAATTCCCAAACCTGTTTTCACTGTTTTCTGTTTGTACACACCTCAAAGCTTAAATACATTCTTCTCTGAATATATTTCACCTGTCATCAAATGGAGGAATGTATGAATTATAGACATTTAAGAATGTAGCTGTTTTCCTGTGGAAATACCAGTTCACTGAGGGCTATATGTGCACAGTTTGTCCTTTGCATTGACAGCAAACTAGAGATGAACTCTGTTTTTTTTTTTGTGTGGTTTGTTTTGGGATTAATTTTGGTTCATTTTATTTTTCTCTTGAGAAGAGTCTTGGCTTTAATACAGTTTTTAAGCCTGTTCATACTATATGACTAATCTGTTTTTAAACTGAAATATATTCTCAAACAGTTTAACAACAGCCTTTGGGTTTTCTGGCAAAACAAATATTCTGTCAATATAAACATATAGAAATGGAGAAATAAGATGATTGAACCACTTTGAAAACAATTTTGATTTAGGATTTTTTTTAACAGCTTGGAAAATAACTTCAACAAAATAGATGATGGCTTCCACGGCGGGAATCACTGGGGTGTTGTGGGGTTTCTGGGCTCTATGGCCTTTTTCCAGTAGCATTTTCTCCTGACATTTCGCCTGCAGATACCATCAGATCCTCTGAAGTTGTCAGCCACAGATGCAGGTGAAATGTCAGGAGAAAATGCTACTGGAACACGGCCATACAGCCCAGAAACCCCGCAACACCCCCAAATAGATGATGTTTAGAATAGTGGTTTAGCACAGAAGGGGCTGCTTTTTGCTGAATATACCCTCTTGCAGTGGACCTATCTCTCCCCTCATGCTCTTCCTAGGGGCTCCCTGCTTCCCAAGAGCATCATAAGGCTGCAGAGGTTGAGGGGATGGGAAGCTGCACCTGTGGACAACAATTGCTCCCTTCTGTGGAAACTTTCCAATGCATCCAAGCCACTGTCTTGTCATTCTTGCTGTGAGTTATAATTTCTTGATTTCTATTTTGCAATCAAATTTTAATCCAGCAGGAGATACTTCAGAAGTGAACTCACCATTTACTACAATATTTGTTATCTTCAGTTTAGCCATGCTGAACATGTAGTGTTCTACTGAAATGAAATCCCATAATGCTTACACTATCTCAGTTGTTTCTGTATATGTGAACTTGAGCAAATAAAGGAAGATACAATGCTAATTATGATTGACTATCATGATCACAGAATGGTTCTCTCACTAAAAAACTCAAAACAGTGGGAGGCAAAATTGTGCTCCAGTTTAAATTACAAACAAGGTTTCATGAAATGCCCCATGTTCAGAATTTATCCTTTTGATCTAAATTGCATCTAGTCTGAAGTAAAGTCAATAGAAATCCAAAAGTCTTTCCTCCAAATAAGTAGGTCAGGTTATAGTATTGGAGATATAAAGGAACCCTGGCTTTAAAGGAGGGTGGAAAATGGACCATTGAGATTGCCCATGTTGTTGTCATTAGTTTATTTTTTTCCTACCAGATGCCTCTGATGGACAAACAAAATTTAACCCAAAGTTATAGTGAAATAAGTAGGAATGCAAAGGCTACACCTACATTATATTTCCAGCCTTCATCTGGAAATCATTATGAGTTGTTATTCTTAGTAGTGACCAATACTCTGTCCTCAAAGAGGTATCAAAACATCCTTTAGATATTGTGATGGACTGGAAAGAGTTCTGCCCCTTTCTGAAAAGCACCAATCACCTTTAGTTTTATTTGGTGCACAAATAGAACAGCTAGCAGCCAATCAAAATCCCTGGAAGTGCTGGAAGAACCAGACTGCAGTGAAAGAAAAAAAGTTACACTGCCAGCTGAGGCAGATAGGGGTCATTTCTGCACAAGCCGCTGAGAATGTTTGCAAAATATTTGCAAAATATTTTCAGTCCTCCCCATTTGTCCACACTCACCCTCTCAAAAATGTTTCCTGGGCACCATTTTGTGATTCTCTCGTTTAATTTTAAACTCTCTGTGGATTCATAGCTTTGATGCCTCAAAGCCTCATGCTGCAGTTCTTTGTGGGTTCTATCTTCGTAGCTTTGAAGATACCACCACCACCTCCACCCCCCCAAAAAAAAAGAAATGAAGGAAAGAAGGAAGTAAACACACAAGACAACAAAGTGAGCTCAGAAAATGATGCCAAGGAGGAAGTTCAGGAACTGCAGAAAATGTTTTGAAACTGTTTTCACAAAAAGAATCACTAAATTAGATGATGCATATGATATGTTCTGAGGCTGGAAATAAAACATTTTGGACTAAAAACTATGTGCAACTCTTCAGAAGAAACATTTTCTTTATTGCCTCAAAACTTTTTATTTTGGTTGTGCGAAAAGGGCCAGGTCTGAACCTTCAGAGAAAGGGAGCTTATTTTAGTGAAAAGTTGTTTGGGTTAGGTCTGTCAGGTGTCGAGCTGGAGCAGAGGCCAGAGTGGTAGAACACCATGCCATGTATAAACATTATATTAAAGACCCTGAGCTTCAAAAACCTCTGAAGGAAGTGACACCACATACTTCCTAAGGAAGTCTGAAGTCATGATTCATTTTTTTCTCATCTTTTTAAAAGGCCCTTTCCGCACAGAGGCGGAAGGGCTTGGGTCGGCATAATGAACGCTGACCTGACAACGCTGGGACCGTCCGCATGGACGGTCCCAGAACCGGCTGGGACAACGGCGTCGCCCGGCCGACCCGCCTCTTTCCCGTCCTTCCCCACTCACCTCGTTGCCGTCGTCGCCTTGCTGGCCTCCGTAGACCCGCCCACGCTGCCCTCCGACCTCCAGGGGTTGGAGGACAGCGAGGGAGGGCCTTCGGAGGCCAGCAGGGCGACGACGGTGACGAGGTGAGTGGGGAAGGACGGGGACAACAGCGCATTCCGGGTGGTGCCGTTCGCACCGCGCCCCTGGGAATGCGCTGTATTCCAAAAACCTCCTGGCCTGAGGCCGCCCTGAGGTGGCCTGAGGCCGCCCTGGGGGAGGGAGAAGGGAGCCAGCTCGGCGCTGCTGCGATTTGGCAGTGCCGCCTGTGCGAACGGCTCCCTGGGGACGGCGTTTTTGCCGTCCCCAGGCCGTCATTACTGGCCCGTGCAAAAAGGGCCAAAGATTCAAAGAATATGTCCCAGGATATAAGAGAAAATCCAAGCAAAGGTGTTAAGGGAATTAATTATTAGAGAGTCAAGCTACACACTACTGCAGGGGCAAGCAGCATGGTATGACCCATGGCCACCAACACCAACATTTGAGCTGAAAATTATGCTGTTTGAAAGTTGTCATGCTGCAGCACCATGCAGTCTTGTTCTCCCTTCCCCTGTCCCTTTTCAAGTGCTGACATGATCATTGGAGTTGTTTGGGCACTGGAAAAAAGGTGTATGGAATGATAAGATGTCATGGCACTACTGCTCCGGGGGATGAATTAGGATTGCGCCCTCATGGCAGTTTTTAAACTTAATTGTAAAATGGCATCAACAGCCACAGATTGTTCCATGTCTGCTCATAACATGTAGTTTGACTCAAAGATGCTCGTTTTGGATCAGAAATATTGATAATGTATTGTCGAAGGCTTTCACGGCCGGAATCACTTGGGTGCTGTGTGGTTTCCGGGCTGTATGGCCATGTTCTAGCAGCATTCTCTCCTGACGTTTCACCTGCATCTGTGGCTGGCATCTTCAGAGGATCCTCTGAAGATGCCAGCCACAGATGCAGGCGAAACGTCAGGAGAGAATGCTGCTAGAACACGGCCATACAGCCCGGAAACCACACAGCACCCAAATATTGATAATAATGCTATAAATAGACAATTCTAGTATTAATATTTCTGAATGTTATAATTCCAGTTGTTTAGAATAATTCTGGATATCTGGAATTCTTTTTGGCTCCTGTAGAAAAGCTAGCTGAACGTCCTAGAAAAAGAAAGTGAAACATACTGACCAAGCTGACCAACCAATTTGCCTCGCAGCCATTATGCCAAGTTTTTTTTAAACGTATTGACCTTATAGTCCACTCTTCTCAGTGAGAATAAAGTGGATTACATAGTGTAGGTCAAATACAATCAACAGGATGGGACATCTAATGAACAGTGCAATAAGACTGTTTGGACTACAGAAATCTAAAATAGAGCTGAAGCAAACCTCAGAGCATAAGCTGTTAAACATGGCATGTTAAATCATGTAGAAACTACTTAATCGGAGCATACTTTCAATGATGGGCAGCAATATGTCACAGTCCCTACCCCTTTAGCAATGCAACTGTATGAATCATTTCATTACAGTACAGTCTTATTTACCTGTGCAAAATAGCCATCCCAATTGATTCCGTTTTGCATAGTTTGTGAAAAGCCAGGAGACTGGGAGCTTTCCTAAGCTGAACAGGAAGGCCATTCTACAAGGTAGGGACCACAACAAAGAAGATAAGACATGAGAATGGACAGTTATTATTTTTTTTCCATTTGCAGGGTGGCACCTGCAAAAGGCCCTGCTGAGATAAGCAAAGCTATAATGGTGGACCAGAGAGAGGCAGTCCTACAAACATGAGGGATCAAGGCCATGAAAGGCTTTGTATGTCACAGTCAATGCTTGAATTGTACTCAGTAAGTAATGGGCAACCAATGGAGTGACTGCAACATGGGAGTGCTATGCATTCCCTGACTAACCCCCAATAATAACCTAGCTTTGGCATGCTGAACTAACTGTGGTCTCTGAATTGACTTTGAGAGGAGACATATGTAGACTGCTTTACAGTAGTCTAGTCTCAATGTAACCATGGCAGGGATCCAGTTTGCCAGATAGACCAAGTTCCAGTAAGGGGCATCTTTTTTTGGTGAAGTGTTACTTCCTCCCCGTGCTTGGGAATGCTTCTTTTGAAACATTGCCAATTATGGGATGCATGCTTACTGTGGAGGACCATGCTCATGAGCTGGTGATCATGCTGAAGCTGGTGTGGGGCCAGCATCCTTGTGCTTGGTCTCCCCATCTAGCCATTCAGTCAGTGCTTGAGTGGTTGCATGTAAAGAACTAATATCAAAAATCATGCCAATTTCATACATTAACACCCTAGAACAGGGGTAGGGAACCTGCGGCTCTCCAGATGTTTGAAAGTTGTCATGCTGCAGGGGTAGGGAACCTGCGGCTCTCCAATTGGCCATGCTGGTAGGGGCTGATGGGAATTGTAGTTCCTGAACATCTGGAGAGCCGCAGGTTCCCTACCCCTGCCCTAGAAGTTTCAGAATGAAATCTAACAGAACATTATGGATGGCTTTCCCTTTTGTCCTCTGCAAAACATCCTTGAACTTTTCAAGACTTCTCCAGCCAGAGACATTTTCCAGTTAAGAATTTGTAAATTAAACTTCCCTAACAACCACTAAATTGTTGGCAGGACTGATCCAAGAAAGAGGTGTTCCCAGCTTTGGGGTGAGATATCTTCTATCCTCTATAGAATAATAAACTTTCCAAAACACAGCTGTGTGTAATATTTCTACTAAGAAGGAACTGAGAAAGAGTCTTATTATGTCCTCTTAACCCAGAATGACAAAATAAGTGAAGAATGAAGATTAAAAGTGATTATTTCAGTTTTTCTGACCTCTTAAAGCAAAATGAAATTCAGTTTTTCCCTGTGGTAAAGCAACACATTCTTTGCTTCCAATTACTTTGTTTAGTGAACTGTGGACCTTCTTTCTTTCTTTCTTTCTTTCTTTCTTTCTTTCTTTCTTTCTTTCTTTCTTTCTTTCTTTCTTTCTTTCTTTCTTTCTTTCTTTCTTTCTTTCTTTCTTATACCATTAATAAACAGACTCAGATAATAGTTCATGCTAATTACAATGAATTAAAATACCAGTGATAGGAATGGATTGGAATGGAAACAATATAACGGCTTCATGAAGAGATAAAAAGTTATGCAATGTTTTCTTAAGTTTCTTTCATTCTCAGTCTCACTTGTACATAGTAACAATCCTGAATCATAAAGATGTGTGTGTGTATGTGTAGATGTGTAGATGTATAAAACTGCTATGTGCTGTGTGAGGAAACTATTAGAATTCTTGTGTTTCCCTCTGGAAGGCGAACAGCAGCTTCAGGAAGGTGATTTGGATCATGAAGCTGCTGTTTTCCTTCCAGAGGGAAAGATCATGAAAGGAAGGTTAGACAGAGAATATGTGATTGGACGGTCAAGACAGCTAAGACCTGGCTAATATTCAATGTGGCTTTATCCAGTGATTATGGGTACTATCCTGCCATGTAAATCAGGTAGCTTTCTCTACAGATGTGAAAAAAAATCTTCAGTGATAGGAAAATCATTAATCAAAGTGGATTAGTTGGTGTTCAAAAGTGGCTTGCCATGGAATATAGCATTCCCTATGAACTATTAAGATGGCATCAAAGTAGCCATATCATGTGTACCTGCCTTAAGTTCTATTAATTTTAGTGGAATTTACTTCTCAGTTGCTATGATGAGTAACACAGACGAAGTAGTGCTAATCAAGATATCACTGCTTCATGAGATATGTTTTATAAGAAACTTGATAACCATAGGTAAATATGTTCGATCTCCTACAAAAGATAGCATCTCCAACAGTAACTTAATATGAGAATTAAAGCACTGAAGTAATTTCCTGTAGAGATATGTGCTATACGATGAAACATTACCCCTGCCTAGTATGACCTGTACACTGTTAGGATTTTCAGTGATGTTTATTGCATTTCCATTCGCTACCCTTTTAAATTTATCAGTTCCATGTCCATTTAATAAGATGTTAAAATTATTCCCATTTTACAGATAAATGGAAAGTGCCACAAATTTTTAGAACATGTCCAAGATCAAAAAGTGAGGTCAAGTACATGCACAAATTAAACCCACATTTTTTTCCTGAGTACATTCAAGTATTTCAAATAAGGGAGCACATGTGGTTTCTAAGCAAATCACCCAGCTATTTTGTGAAGCAATGATGTTGAGCTTGCTACTGAATTAGACAGAGGGAGTCAGAGAGGAAGTAAGACTGATTGTCATGAGAAAAATAATTCGAGAGTTATTAAACCTAAAAAATTAATTCCTGCTTCCCCCATCCCCCCCCCGCCCCCAAAACCCTAGGATGCAGCAGAAGACAAAATATGATTCAAAAGAGTTTTATTAGCCAAACCAGTACAAAGGTTATTACATTCAAGAGTAACCAGTGTTATTCTAAAGTGATATTGATTAAAGCTACACACACAGACACGCACACACAGGTCCTGTATCCAGTTCTTCACGCAACTCCATCAATCATTTCTGAAGCTTGCTTTTCAAGAACAAACCTGCTGCACCTCCCAAAAGGTACAGTGCAGTGACTTACACTTGCACAAGAACTAATCCTGAGCTGGTTGTGGTGGGTTTTCCGGGCTGTGTGGCCGTAGTCTGGTGGATCTTGTTCCTAAAGTTTCGCCTGCATCTGTGGCTGGCATCTTCAGAGGTGCATCACAGAGGGAAGTCTGTTACACACTGTGTCCAGTGAGAATCCTGAGCTATTTGTTAATATATTATCATGATGATTTAGCTCCCAAGCAGCAAAAGAACGGGAGTGGGAGATACCTAAAGGACAAAATGTTTCTGTGGTTAAAGTTCGCTGTCTGAGACGTCTGATTTCTGCTGATTGTCCTTTCCCTTTCCCATCTCATAATGTATCTGAAGCCATAACAGAGGTAATCAAATCAGGCCTTAGCTGAGAGTCAGATGGGCTGTGACACTCAGCAATACCAGCTGCCTTAAATACTCCTGTCCTCCCAGGATTTTAGGGAAGCTATTAGATTTGCCTAGAGATTTGGGATTCGTTATGCAAGTTAATACTTTGCTTTCATTTTGCAGTTGCCTGTTGAATCTGTTCCCTCTTCCCTGTTTTGCTTTGTATCTTAAAATAAACTTTAAAAAAAATGAAAGTTTCTCTCTGCCTGGCAAATCTGCCAGTTCAGGAACATCCAAAATATTCCAGGGTTTCCTTCTGCCAGGAAAGAAAGAGTTAACTTAAGAAAGTGGTGGTGCTGAATTTATTTACAAAATAATGGGACAAGACTGGGCTCCTGAGGAATCCACACCCACATTCTAGAACAAGCACAACAAACTCCATGAATCAGCAAATGGTTACAGGTTTGTTCCAATTCCCTCTTCTCCCTGCATTTGTGCGACCTGCACAATATCTCATGCTGTTCATGAGATATCCATACGAATATTTTGGGGGGAAATGTTGGGGGTTGCACTGAGATGGTGGCAAGAATTCCTTCCATGAACTTGCTCTGGTAATAGAATGATTGGATCCAACCCTGTGAAAACTCAGTAAAAGGGTTGTTCCTCTCTTCACCATTCCCCCACCAATTATATTGCACGTAGCTGATTCTAATAATAGGAAATGACTGTTTTCCATAAAGAACATCAATAGTTTTCCGATAGATAAAAGACTAACGACTATATAGTAAGAAAATAAATGGCTTTCTCACTGACCTTTTCATCTATGCCAAATGTAGCTAAAGCGTGGGAATAGAAAAAGCAGGCTGACACTTTTCTGAGCAGGAAATGCCATCTTTAATAACTCTCATTTAAGGATTTGATGGACACATAAATCTTTTTGTAGGCATGTGATACAGCTACTATAATGTCAAAGGAGAGCTTTGAGAATTTACCAGAGATCCAAGGTCAACCTGCTTGCTGTCTTTCTTTGTGTCTCTCTACTGCTCAATCATAAAGCCAAAATGTTTATACTTAAACAAGTGTTCCTGAAGCAGGATATTGAGGTCATAAGACTAAGAGAAGATTGACAAGACTTCATGTATCAGTGAAATTAAATTCTCACCAGTGAGTTGGCTAACTGCACTGGGAATCCTTTTTCCCTGAGCTCCCCAAACAAAAAGGAATGAGGAGGCCAGCCCTGAAGGTGTTCTCACCTGCTCAACAGGAGACTCAGTGGGGAGTCTGTTGGAATAAATTAACTTTTGTTCATTAGAACAAATTGGGTTGCTTAGGAGTTAATTAAATTAATTAGCCATTAGTTTTGGGTAAGCAGTAATGAGACAGTGGATGGTCACTCTGGATAAACAGGCAGTCTTAAGGCACCACCATATAAATGGTAGGGATGCTCCACATCTACTATATCAGCACAATGACCCTATACAAGCACTGAAGGAAGATGCAGGAGAATGAAAGTTTACAAATGGAGTATAGATCTTCTGACCACACAATAGTTTTCCAAAAAAACCCATCATTCCTTGGATTTTGATTTTTCTATCAATCATCATTCTATTGTGTAATAATAGCTTGGGTAAACAACTCGTGTGGAGACTAACTTTTAATATGCTATTGCTTTTCTACCTTCATTAATATTTTTTTTGCCTTTTCCAACCTTGTGCAGTGCCTTTGTCTGTCACCTCAAACCTGAATTATGCAAAAGCTCAGCAGAAACTGTCATCTTGTAAGTGTGAGCATGTGTTACCAGACAATCCATGTATAATGTGAAAGACTGCCTTATTACAATTTTCAGTGAATGTATTCCATGTCTCATGACTGCACTCTAAAATGGGGATGCCTTTGAAGAGAATCTGGCAGCCACAACTGTTGCAAAATGCTGTAGCCAGAATTTTGGCTGGAGTAGGTTCTATGGACTATACCATTTTAGCCTTGTTCTACCTGACGCCCGATTTGCTTCTAGGCCCAGTTCAAGATGCTGGTGTTGACATTTAAAAGCCTATACACATTGAAGTCTACATAGCTTAAGGACTACCTCCTCTGATATAAAATTACCCAACCAATGTAGTCACCTTGGGAGGCCTTACTTCAGGTGTCTTTAAGATCTGAGGTTAGACAGGTGGCAACCTGGGAAAAAACCTTTTTTGGTCATAGCAGGAATTCTCTATAGGGAAATTTGTTTGTCCTCTTTTCTTATTGTCTTTTGCCAATAGGTGAAGCCTTTTTTTTTGTTCCAGCATTCTTTCTCGTATCCTCACTGACCCTTCCTCCTGTTTATTTAAGTTTTCTAATTGATTTTTAAAAATATATTCATCTATGCTTTTACTTTAGTTTGATTTAAATTATTATTCCTTGAGGACCCTAATTTTGGTTGAAAATGTTTTAAATGTTTTAAATAAATGAAAATAGGAAAAAAACAAAATCTTTATTAGGCATAAATTGATCATACATAAAAATATAACTCATAGAGCCAGCCCAGAACCTGTAACAAAAACTGAGTGATCTTCTCCAGAATAAGAGGATCATCACTATTCAAGAGTCTCACCTACCTCACAAGGTGTCTGTTGTGAGGAGAGGAAGGGAATGAGTTTGTAATCCACTTTGAGACTCCTTACAGCAGTGGCGTAGTGGTTAAGAGCAGGTGTATTCTAATCTGGTTTAATTCCCACTCTACTGCTTGAGCTGTGGAAGCTTATCTGGGGAATTTAGATTAGCCTGTGCGCTCCAACACACACTGGCTGGGTGACCCTGGGCTAGTCACAGTTCTACTGAGCTCTCTCACCCCCACCTACCTCACAGGGTGTTTGTTGTGGAGGGAGGGGGAAGGGAAAGGAGATGGTAAGCCCCTTTGGATCTCCTTACAGGAGAGAAAGGGGTGTGTGTAAATCCTCCTCCTCCTCCTTATAGTTGTGAAAAGGTATAAATCCAAAATCTTCTCCAGTTATTTTTACACTATTGGAAAATATGTTGTCATTATGAGCCAGCCCCTGGGCACTGACCTGGGCACTGAGAACTCTAATGTAGAGCTTGAAGACACTGTGCTTTCACTGGCTCTTCATGAGGAAATGCAGGCAGTAGAGTCAGTTCCAAGCCCTTCCTTGCAAGCCCAGGCAGAGCCTGATGCCATGCAGCTGGGAGAGCCTTCAGAAATATCAGAAAAGCCAAGTAATAAGCCAGCTGCTCAAAGGAGGCAAAGATAGAGGCTACATCTGCAGTCAAAGGAGAAGTGATCACATTGGTGCAAGGGATGGCAAAAGGCTCTGCCAGACGGAGGCATCTACATCTGAGGATTGACCTCTTGCAGGATCCCAGCCCCATTAGCCAGGACTTTCTATGTGAACCCTGCTTTAGGCCTGGCTCTTCCTGGGTACAATGAGTATACTTCCTAGTAAGCTCCACATGCCTGATTTCCCTCTGGCTCTCAGCCTGCCTGCCTGCCTGCCTGCTATCCTGCCTTTCCTGACCCTGGACTGCCTTAACCATGCCTTTGCTTACTGCTTGCTCTAACTTGGGATTGGTTATGACACCTTTGCTTGCTGCCTGCCCTGACTCAGAACTGGTTGACTATGCCTCACGTTCTGCCTACCTTGACTCTGGCTTTTCCAACCACACTCTAGCTCCTACCTGCCTGCAGCACAGTTGTAAATATCCATAGCACAAGATGTAAACAGGTATGTGGATAAGGGGGAACCAGTGGACATTGTCTACTTGGGTTTCCAAAAGGCTTTTGACAAAGTTCCTCACCAGAGACTGTTGAGAAAACTCAGCAATCAAGGAATAAGAGGGGAAGTCCTCCTATGGATTAAAAACTGGTTGAGGAACAGGAAACAAAGGGTGGGTATAAATGGGAAGTTCTCACAATGGAGAGATGTAGGGAGTGGTGTCCCTCAAGGATCTGTTTTGGGACCAGTGCTCTTTAACTTATTCATAAATGACCTGGAAGTAGGGGTGGGTAGCATGGTGGCCAAGTTTGCAGATGATACCAAATTATGTAGGGTGGTGAGAACCACAAAGGATTGCGAAGAGCTCCAAGTGGACCTTGATAAATTAGGTGAGTGGGCTAAGAAATGGCAAATGCAGTTCAATGTAGCAAAATGTAAAGTGATGCACATAGGAGCAAAAAATCCAAACTTCACATACACGCTACAAGGGTCAGTGCTATCAGTCACAGACCAGGAAAGGGATTTAGGCGTCTTAGTTGATAGTTCCATGGGAATGTCAACTCAATGCATGGCAGCTGTGAAAAAGGCAAACTCTATGCTGGGGATAATTAGGAAAGGAATTGATAATAAAACTGCAAGGATTGTCATGCCCTTATATAAAGCCATGGTACGACCGCACTTGGAGTACTGTGTTCAGTTCTGGTCGCCACATCTCAAAAAGGATATCAAAGAGATGGAAACAGTGCAGAGAAGGGCAACGAGGATGATTGAAGGATTGGAGCACCTTCCTTATGAGGAGAGGCTGCAGCGTTTGGGACTCTTTAGTTTGGAGAGGAGACGTCTGAGGGGGGATAGGATTGAAGTCTATAAAATTATGCATGGGGTAGAAAATGTTGACAGAGAGAAATTTTTCTCTCTTTCTCACAATACTAGAACCAGGGGGCATTCATTGAAAATGCTGGGGGGAAGAATTAGGACTAATAAAAGGAAACACTTCTTCAAGCAACGTGTGATTGGTGTTTGGAATATGCTGCCACAGGAGGTAGTGATGGCCACTAACCTGGATAGCTTTAAAAAGGGCTTGGACAGATTTATGGAGGAGAAGTTGATCTATGGCTACCAATCTTGATCCTCCTTGATCTCAGATTGCTAATGCCTTAGCAGACCAGGTGCTCAGGAGCAGCAGGAGCAGAAGGCCATTGCTTTCACATCCTGCACGTGAGCTCCCAAAGGCACCTGGTGGGCCCCTGCGAGTAGCAGAGTGCTGGACTAGATGGACTCTGGTCTGATCCAGCAGGCTAGTTCTTATGTTCTTATGTGTTTTACCACTTTTCTCTCTCCTATAATCCTATAATCAAAACATTATTTTAAATGCACACACATCAAAGGGACTGGTCATGACTTTAGATAAAATTGTGTCTGATGAGAAGAATGTTGAAAGAATGTACCAGGAAAACTAAAATAGCTCAGTGTATAAATTATATCCTTGTATTTGGCTTTTCTAGCAGGGACTTTTGAGAACTACAGCAAATTCTTGTAATATCTTCCAGTTCTGAGCAGTCCCTCATTCTGGGTTTTCTTGTGACTGGGCCACCTGGGATCAAAGCTATTCTTCCCCTCTTGCGGTCTTAGCTAACTCCATTAACTCTAATTACAAACACTTCTGTTATACTAACCAGATTTTATGGCTTCCAAAGGTTGAACCTCATAGAAAGAGAAAAAGAACACGTGGTTTTGATGGTTTCTATCTCATCATTATTATGGCCATCATTAACCTTTTTTCAAAAAAGTAGCTAGCTGTGAGCTGGAATCACTATGTTTTTAACTGATGCAATAAATGGCACTTCAGTTTTAACCTGAAGTGTATAATGTCAAATGTGTACTTAGTAAATTTGGTCACATGAACTTGGCAGTTAAGAGAACAGTTACAATTTATCATTAGGTTAAAAAAGCACTTGGATCCTGCAACACTTATTCATGCCACTGATATGTATCTCTTGTAATATGATGCTATCAAAGTCTGGCATGTTTTTCTCTCAGCTTGCTTTGAATATACTCATTTTTCCTATGCAAATCTCAAAGCTGATAAATGAAATAAGTCAACAAGGTGTAGGCAACTTACAGAATTTGAAGAGTCTGTTCTAAGGGACCAGATGCACAAATTACAATTAGTTTTTTAAAAGTCATTTTTACATACAATATGAATAACTTACAGTTAAACAGCCCATACACCAGTTTGTAAAAGTAGAAAAATATGTAGGAATTCCCAGAAATAGCCCCTAAAAAATCCACTGACCATTGTATGGAATTTCTAGATTCACACTGAAATTCATTAGATGCACGTAATAGAATTTCCCTAGTCCACGTTGGAAAGGACAAAGAAATACTTGGCTTACAACGCTGAAGGAAAATAGCACAGAGGCAGGGTGACAGAACAGCCTAATACTTTCCATCCAATTTGAGGCAGGCACAGCTGCATGTATTTAAAATGGCAATGCCTCCCCGCCGGTATAGTTCTGGGGCACACAAAAACAATCCCACCTGACATAATTAGCTAGTCAGCAAAACTTCTAAATGGTCAGTAAAAACAGTATAATTTGAATAGCGATGGTCAAAGGACTGGAATTACTAAATATCATTTGTATAACTACCATGTCAGTTTTACATGTTATGTGAGCAATCATTGGAACATTTGCTCTTTAGTATTGTTAGTATTATTATTAATCATCATCATTATATCATGATTATTTAGAAACCTTCCAGTTCAGTATATTTTCATTTGATGTCTAATATGCAATATTTGTTGGCATTCTTACATGTGCTTTTCTGCTGGCATATTTTAATATTTCTACAAAAACAGCTACTATAATTTTTCATTTAGATATAGCAAAATAATTGTCTTTTGCTTCTAGCAGCTAATTTGGTAGAATGTTGAGTGTTTGAGCCATTGCCAGAGTTTATAGGTAAAAAGTATGATGGCTAAAAACAAGATATAATGTATTTTGCATAGTGTCAAAAAAAACCTTAACCCTTGGCAGACTCTCTGAAGTCTGAGACAATTCCAGCTGACAGGCTTGATCTATTAGTCATCGAAAAATTAGCCATTTGTTTGTCATTGTGTCTTCAGTATAGCCCCACTTTGGACAGTGTAGGCAGCCATAGAGAATTGACTGGAGACAAGAGCAGGTAGATGTCCTAGCCAAACAGGCATGTGACGGAAATGGGAAGAGCACTCCTCCTTCAGTTGCTTTTTGCCCTCATGGTGAGAAGACCAACGTTAGCTGACCATTTTAGTTTTACCTCAGGTTTTTCTTTTCTCTTTTTTGTCAAAATGACAAAGCATAGAATGAAGCATAATTAGTATAATGAATGCCTTTTTCTGCCTTGGTTCAACTCATGTTGCTGAGATGTGCCCATCTAGCTGCATTTTTATTCCAGACATGAATGGGCTTCCAGGCTTAACGTCAAATCGTAGGAAAAGTCTCTCACTTTGATGAATACTCCCATGGAGAAATCTGTTAAGAGAGTGTGTACACATTTGGTCTCTTCAGTCCTTATGGCTCCTGCTGGACTGACTCCACAAGTGGCTTTGGTGACCAAAAGGACAACTTCATAGTCCCCTGTTAAAAAGGCCAAAAAAAGTTAAGACCACTTAATCCAAGCTGTTGTCTCCTTGATATCAAGGCTTGTCCCCAATGCAGCAACAGTCTGATACTCCAGTTTATCACCTAGAGGTTTCTTCTGAGCACCAATCACTGTTGTCTCCACAGTGCCAAGGTTCATCGCTGATGTGTCCCTTGTCTGATTCCCCAGTTTCAAGCAGGTCTGGGAAGAGGCGATCAAAGGTAGGTCAGGTCAGCCAATCCAGTCAGAATTTTGAGTAATCAAGTCTGTAAGCGGGTGTGGCAGAAAGCTGTCAGGCTTTCAACAACATTGCTCTTGCAACTTCCACATCCCAGAGCTGTCTCTTATATGTCCGTGCTATGGTTCAGTCTTGATCCTGAGATGACTCACAGCATTCTCTGTGATGCCTCTTAGGGCTTCCAAGCACACCCTGTACTTTTTAGAGTGCAGTTTCTTCTGGGTATGGCTTCTCAGCTGCCTCACAGACTTAGGTGAGCTGGATGGACTGCTGGTTTGGGCCTAACTGGCTTCTGCAAGCACTCTGACTTCCAACTCTATGCTAGCCCATCCCTGCCAATCCCTCCAGGGCAGGGATGGGCTAGCTCTGTCTGTATCCTGTAAGGCTTCTGGCTATGCTTGAGGTTCAGTCAACTGAGGCTTCAGCACAGCAGAGTCATCCTGCCAATACTCCTCAGGACTCCTGGCCAGCTGACTCCGAACCCACAACACAGAGGAAACCTTCACCAAAGGACAGAGGCAGACACTGAGAATCCCTGCTGCACCAAGTGATGGGTGCAAGCTGCTGTGAAAATGAAAGTAAGTGCTATAATAGGAGGAGGTGGGTGAAGGATCGGAAAACTAAAGCTTCCACTTTGCAGAGTGTAAAAGCCAAGATGTTCTTTAAAAAAAAGGATGTTTTATTTGTGCTGTGTAGAATGGGCCATACTTTCATGTTTCCATCCATAAACCATAAAGAATGTTTTTAAATTTATGAAATGGGGATAACTTTTATCAATGCAAAGTGTTACCATGTCCATTAGCTCTAGCTCCACATATTTTTACCAAATGCCTGTCAACTTGTAGTTGCAAAAATCACCCCCGACCCCTCCTACCTTCCCCTCTTGCCTCACCCTGCCTTGCCAGGCCTTGCCTCACCCCACCAGCCTGGCCCATTTTCAGCTGGCAGAAAGCTGTTTTCTGCCAGCTGGAAAAGGTAAGTCTGGGGGGCGTGTGGAAAGGAGTGAGGGGGTGTGGCTGCAGGGGGGGGGGGCAGAAAACATGGAGTGCACCCCAGGCACACTCCTGCCCAGCTACGCTTCTGCACCTGGTTACAATCTGAGTTCCCTAGTTTGGATTCTCAGAGAGAGATTGTTGAGAGATTTGACTATTGTTTTCCTGTACTCAAGCCTGTCTTTGGTGTCATTACAAACTGACATTTTTTTTGTTTAATTGTACTTTATTTGAAAAATGTTAAAAGAAATACAAGTTGTACATTCGTATTTTAACTTTGTACATTTCATCTCATGCAATTAAAATTTTGTTATGTCCCTTAATTGGGAGTTTCATATATATAAATTCCTTAATTAAAAGACTTCTCTCCTGAATGGAGCGTTCTACAAATGAATGAAATCAAATATGTGAAAATATTATACTGTAAATCTGCATTCAATAGCTCTTTCATAATATATCATACATATAACTGTACCAGTCAGATATGAGTTGTTCAAATGTTTATCTTACGTAATCTACCTACTTATTTACAACATATAATTCCTTCTATTTATCTACTACATAATTATTCTATCTACATTTATCCACTTAGTAATATAGTTTGAAATATTCTTCCAATGGCTTCCATTCCAGTTCTTTCTTTCTTGTTTCTTCTTCCTGTAATGAAAGTGAAATGCGTTCCAAGTCCATAAACATATATACTTTTTCAAACCACGCCTCCATGTTTGGTATTTTGTTAGATTTCCATTCCGATGCAATCAACATATGTGTAGCTGTTATAAGGTAGGTAATTAACTTTGTATACATTATAAGTTTCCTATCTTTAAATAATCCTAACAGATACATTTCTGGTTCCATTTTAAATTGTATTCCCAGTATGTTTTGTAAGTGATTATGTATCTTAATCCAGAATCTTTTTATTTTTTTGCAGTTCCACCATAGATGTATAAATGTTCCTGTCTCCTCCCCACATTTCCAACAGGTCATCGGGTAAGTATTATTCATTTTAGCAATGATTACAGGGGTTAGGTACCATCTATGGATTACTTTATAGATGTTTTCTTTGACGTCTGTGGATATTATTAGAAGTATGTGCTCTTTTCCAAATTAATTCCCAGTCGTCCAGATCAATATTCCTACCAGTATCTCTGAACCACTGCAGCATAGACATATTATTGTAAATAAATTCTTTGGCCCCTTCCACACATGCAGAATAATGCACTTTCAATCCACTTTCACAATTGTTTGCAAGTGAATTTTGCTATTCCACACAGCTGCAAAGTGCATTTAAAGTGGATTGAATATGCATTATTGTGCATGTGCAGAAGGGGCCTGAGAGTCACTGGCATCATCTGACTTCTTTTTTTGTATTATAATTTTTTTCCTGGTTACTATCACCATGGGGGAAATACCAGCTGTTCGAGTTGAGCCCTCCTTTTACCAGTACTATGCCTTACTTTGGAATTTAAATCTAAAGTTGTATCCTAGTTCCACATGTCACAGGACATTACATTGCCTGTATTTTTTCCAACTCATTCATCACCTGAGCAATCACTTCACACATTTGATGTCAGAAGGCAATTTGTTTTAAGGATAAAGCTGCTTCTTCTTAAACCATTTCTAGATGGATAGTTTCTGCAATTAGACTGACATAGCAATGCTAAGGTGGACTGTCCACTTCAAGTTAAGGAGCAGCAGTGGCGTAGTGGCTAAGAGCAGGTGCACATGTAACCCCCATGCCCAGAATGGGTTGGCCCAGAATGGGTTGACCCAGAAAGGGGTGGAGTCTGAAGGGAAGCAGAATGCTGCAGAACTCAGAGCTCTTTGGAGAAGACAAGGGTACCAGACTCGGACCTTGATTTCTATAAGCCCTTAACACCTTGTTAAGGTAATTTGCAATATTGTTGGGAACTACTGGGAAGGTAGTTGTTGTTTTGCTGTGTTGTAAATGTTGGAGTTTATTGTTTCAGGGTTTTCTTTTGTGGTTGTAATGGGTGAGAGTTCTCCTGGAGACCTTCATCATGTTGCAACCTGTTCATCAAGCCCTTGGAGTCTTCAGGAGCCAGCCAACTTGCAAAGAAGATTTGGACTTGGCAATATCAGTAGACTGTAAATAGAAGGACTTGAAATGCAACCTGAACAGGACCTTGAATTGTAACGTTAAATGTTGATGTTTTAAAAGTGTTAATTGTACAGAAAAGTAAACCATTTTGTTGTTTAAAAATTGTTGTTGCAACTCATTCCAAGTACTGCCCCACAGAACCCACAAGCTGAGGTTACACACACTGATCTGGAGAAACCGGGTTTGATTCCCAGCTCTGCCGCTTAAGTTGTGGAGGCTTATCTGGGGAATTCAGATTAGCCTGTGCACTCCCACACATGCCAGCTGGGTGGCCTTGGGCTAGTCACAGCTTTTCGGAGCTCTCTCAGCCCCACCCACCTCACAAGGTGTTTGTTGTGAGGGAGGACGGGAAAGGAGATTGTCAGCCCCTTTGAGTCTCCTACAGGAGAGAAAGGGGGGATATAAATCCAAACTCCTCCTCCTCCTCCTCCTCCTCCTCCGCCTCCTCCTCCTCTTCTTCTTCTTCTTCTTCTTCTTCTTCTTCTTCTTCTTCTTCTTCTTCTTCTTCTTCTTCTTCTTCTTCTTCTTCTTCTTCTTTTCATTCCACCTCAGCTGCTCTTCAGGTGCTTCCTTTCCAGGATTGATCTGAAGGACATCTGTAAGGTAGCAGCATGATCTGTCATTTCCACATGTCAGCAGCAAAGACACTCAATGAATAACAGTTACAGTTAAGTGCAACTTCGTTTTCTTTTCCTTTCTCAAATCTGAAAGCACAATTGAAATAATACACCAGGAATGATAATATGTCTAGATGCATTCCTTTTCATTATAAAAGCAGCTTTGCCTGAGATCAACGTAAACAAAAGAATGTGATTATTACCACTAACACAGATCAATTATTATTTTCTATATTGCATACTAGTAGTACCTTCGTACTCAAGAGTACCTTCGTGCTAATGTAATTGAGAAGCTATGACACTGTATCCACATTCTTTTCCATCAGCCAGCCAAGTTGGTAGAAGGGTGCTTAAAGATTAATTTGCTATTGTTACAGGTAGTCTTACACAGATGCATTTGCTGTAGGGAGGGAGTCTGAGTGACTCAAAATACATTCTAAAGTCACTTTTATATCACTTGTCGTAATTGGAAGGTTACACTGACTTTGATTTATTGTTTTTGTCTTTCAAGAGCCCACTGTAGTAGTAAAGCCCACTGTAGGGTAAGAAACACAGCGGGCCAAAATAGGGTGGGCGATGAGGGCAGGCATGGGAGTGGTTTTTCCCAGCTTGTTTTGGGGGGGGGAGGGTGGAGAGGGTTTGTTTGGGGCTGGGGTGGTCGCTGTGAGTGGGGAGGAGGCCAGGAGGGCTTGCTGGGGATAGGAGGTGGTGGGGAGGGTATGCTCATCATATGGATCAGCTGATCCATGGACCAGGGTGCTTGGTGGGGGAGGAGGCTGGGAGGGCTTGCTGGGGTAAAGGGAAGGTGAGAGGGCTTGTGCAGCCCCAGAGCAGCAGCGTCAAGGTGCCACTGCCCCAGTTTGGGGAGGAAGGCCAGGAGAACATTCTGGGGGTGGGGTGAATGGCAAGAGTGCTTGTGCAGTCCCAGAGCATCTCCACTACTCCAGGAAGGAGATGGAATGTCCAACAACGAACCCTCCACCTAATCTATGAAGGGTTCATCATTGGACATTTCATCAGTGCTTTATTATAGGTAAGATATGTCCCACCTTTCCTGCTGTAAACTTAGGGTAGATGCTTGATGATATCCCATTTTATACTCACAACAACCCTGTAGGTTAAGTTCAGTGACAATACCCAACTCACTTGCTTTTTAAGAAAACAAGACATAGGTCTTTTTACACAAAGAACCATACTTTATCTGTAGGACACTGGCTTATTGAAAATCTTCACAGAACCATGTCCTTAATGAAACAGGAAAACAATGTTATAACCTTGATCCTTTCCAATCCTGTATGTAGTTTTTTGTATCATCTTCATCATCTGGTATTCAGGAAGGCCTTATTCCATTTTGTTATTACACACTCCATACCATACTTAACATTTACATAAGCTCTTGAAATCACCGTGAGCACTTAAGGAAATGCTACAGGAAAATCTATATCCAGGTAGGCAGAAGCTTCAATAATTCAAAGAATCAAACATATAAGTCAAAAAGGCATTTATATACATATTTTTGTTATATGTTTAAGTGAATAAAGCCACAAATACTAACGTCCCCCCTCCTTTTAAAGGCTAAAGGATAAGACAATATTACACATGGCTACCAGCCAGCTCACAGTAGTGTGTGCATTTATTAAACTATCTAGATTCCTTAATGAAGTGTAATTGAGAATTGTCCTTTGGAGACTTCTTTGGCAATGTCTTGATTATCTGTGGGATCAACAGTTAGAGAAAAATAACTCTCTTCCCAATTTCTAAGGCTTCCTCATTTCTTTTGGCTACAGATCAATCTGTTGGAAGTTAGTTCTAAACACTGAGAAGCAATATTTGCACAGCCTGATAGTGTCTAGATCTAATAATTTTTTCCCCCTAAACTATGTTGACAGAAGACTGACATCAACACTAGGCTATTTACCTGTCTCAAGCAGATTTCTCAAAAAACTTCCTATATAAACTTCCTATATACATTTGGTAAGATACATAATAATACTTCTTTATGGAATGTCTCTTCCATGCTTTGTGGATTTTACACTTGCAACACCATTGTTTACATGGTTATTGTTAATTATATCAGCTAAAGGCAAGACTTAAGAACAACAAATGTACATTATCTTTTATAGCTATTATTTGATACCTCTAATTTGCAAAAATACTTTATATATATATATATATATATATATATATATATATATATATATATATATATATATATATATATATATATATATATATATATATATATATATATATATATATATATATATATATAAAGTCTTGTTTTTAAATTGTATTTTATTATATTTTTCTATACTTACCTTTACTTTTATGCTTCTATCTTTCTTTTTCTTTGATTTATACTCCTTATGATTTTAGATGTGAAATTCGAATGTTATGTATTTTTGAAATTTTAATAATAATAATAAAAATTAATAATAATGGGACTTTTGAATCTAAAACAAAGTGTTGAAACACAATACATCAGACATCACCGTGATTGAGAACAAGAAAGTGACCATCATTGACATAGCAGTCCCTGGTGACAGCAGGATCATTGAAAAAGAACACGAGAAGGTCACTAGATACCATGATTTGAAAACACTAGGGCAGCACTTGAAACATCTCCAAATTGACAAAATCAACATCTGCCAGATTCAGAAGGCAGCCCTGCTGGGATCTGCACAAATACTACACCGACACATTACAACCTCATAGGCCTCTGGGTGAGGCTCGAATTGTAATGAAAGGCCAACAACAACCAGCTAAAGAACTAGCAGCTGTGATATCTACAATAATAATAGGTATTTTGTAAACAAGATGGATCTGATGTATTTCACCTACAGGAGTTCATACTTTGAATATAACGTGAGATAGAGTTCACTTGGCACTTGCTGCTTAATTGAATAAACATAAGCTTCTTGAAACAAGTTACAGGAATTAAGAACAAACATACAATTTCCTTCAGTTTTCTCTCTTAAAACTGGTTAGAGATCACCTTCTTAGGAGCCATTTCCCTTTGAACTGGTTAGGACTGTTTACTTAAAAACTATTTCCTTTATGGATGGACACTCCCTGCTCACAAACAGGATTGTTCTTTTTTTCACTCCTGAAAGAAATAGTTTTTATTAAGATTTTTGAGAAACAAACCATAACTAAAAGTATACACACAGGATCCTTCTTGATCCTCAATAAAACTGAGTTCCTCTCATTCTAGCTGCCAGCTTCCACAGTCAGTTATCAGCTGTCCGCTTCCCTCAACTGCCACTTGTAAAAACCTCAGGTTTTTTTTCTCCTTTCAAACCTCCTGTCATTTAAGGTTCTAAGATCAGGGCAGCTCAAGATTATGCAGCTGTCTGTCACATATCCCTTTTTTAAAAAAAGATTATTGACCTTCTGTGGACCAGATTGTTGTATTATACTTTTAACCTCTAAATTTTTGGAAAAATAAACTGCATGTAAAAAGATGTGGGTGATAGTATTGCTCTTCTGGCTGCTTGAATTTTTCTGATGTTATTACAGGAAAACCACTTTTGGCTTTGTTAGGCATGGTGGTTTAAAGACAGGGATATGACTCAGTCTGGTTTCAGCCCTGGTTTTAGGACAGAGGTGGCTTTGATGGCTATCCTTTTGATAGAAGTTTGTATGTGGAAATGCATCACTGAAGCTGTTAATGGTATAGAAGTAAATAAGATCCTATTAAGCCTCCATTAAGTGATAAGACATTTTTCTCCAGGCACTTGGCAAGCCTAACCAGAATCTCCTCAATCCTATTCTTTTATACTAAGCACTACTACATCACACTTCCCCTTCTTTTATACATGAAAAGACATACCAGGAATTTGGGGGTTTCAAATGGTTGTACAGTGGGTAGAAATTCAACAAAATTGTGGACCCTCAAAGGGGTAGCCCCCCTCTCCTGTTAGATCCCATTGGAAACAATGGGAGATGGGGGCACCCCTTTTGGGGATCCATGACTTTGGCCCCCCCTTGAACCAAATTACACTTAACTGAGGTGGTGTCATCAGACCAGTCTCTGGATGATAATCTCAAATTTTGGTGCCACTAGCTTTAAAAATGCGCCCCCTGCAGGCTGAAAGGCAAAAACACCAAAAATACCCCCCCCCCCAGCCTGAATACCTTGCATTCGGATTCGTTCATATTCAGGCAGAACATATTCAGCTGATTTTTGCCCGAATATGCCCGAATTCACCCAGATTCAGGCCAAATCTGGTATTTGTTTTACCCGAATCTCCAAGCCTAGTTGTAAGAGCTCTTGTTTTAGGAGAGTCTACCCTTCCTCTGTTTGCTATACACTGCTGGTTAGCTGGCTGGCTGGCTAGGGCTGGCAGCTATTGGAAGCCATTTTGTCTTAGGCAAGCATTTTTTTCATTTGGAAATTGCTTCATGGTGTTACATGTGAATTTTTGTTACAAATTATAATTGAGTCTAGACTTTTTCATTGCCTTTTTGGTGGATGATGCTTATTAAGACACAAGTTGGGAACTTTAAAGCCACTAAGTTTTAAAATATTTTCAAATTCCTCATGGATTTTTATTCAGTGTTTTCATGTGCCTATGTGACATCTGGATTACCACAACACACTGGAGCCAGCATGAGTTACAAAATCAAGAACCTGTGAACTATGAGAGACTTTCATCATCAACCACATTGCTTTTCCCCACAGTTACTTGATAAACAAGTAATGGCCCAACAAAACCAATTTTCTTCATGTGTTTACATTAGCAAATAAATTCCTAGAAACACATGAATATAGAAATAATAGATCATTTTAAGTCTTTAAATGGGATATTAATCTGGGAACTGTAACAGGGTACTTATATACAAAAAAATAGTCTGAGGGAGGAGGAAGTCAGTTTATAGATACTGGCACAGTTTTAGAGTTTTGACATGACTGATTTGCAAGATTTCCCAAGATATTTTTGTTGTTTCCACTGTCTGCTTAGCAAAGTAGATTTGCACTTGGGTTACATATACATATACAAAGTAGATTATATATATAAAAATCTAATAGTGTGTTTGTCCCTGATGACTTGTCCCTCAGAAGCTGCTGGATGGACCGCCCCCAAATTTTCACAGGACGTTCCTCCCTGTTGCAGGCAGGTAATCGGACCTTCAAATCACCGAAAGTCCATACCTGAGCTAGGTAAAATGTCTTTTTCCTGGTGCACCAGGCCATGAAGCTGGCTGTGTTTAAATGTCACCCTTAGAATGTTCGTGCAGCCTGTCTGTCTGTGGCTTGAGGGCTTGGTATGAGGGCTTAGAATGTTCGTGCAGATGGGCAGAGATGAGCAGTGAAAACAGCAAATAGGTAATACTGTTAGGTAACACGAGTGAAAGTGAAACACATACACACTTTGCCGTGTGAGATGTCAGGTGGAGTTCCCTCCCCCTCACACACAGGTAACTTTCACTCTCGGTGCCTCACCCACTGCTACCACACAATACACATCCAGCTCATCCTCACACACCTCATTCTTCCCTCCCTCACATCCGACCACCACTTACCCACTTCCTCACCCATATTCGCCACAGCTCTCTTTTACTACAAGCAAACTGGAGCTTGCCTTTTTCGTCTAAGAAAATCCGCAGGGTACGGGCGAACCAACACTACCGGCTCCGCTTCTTTTGCACATGGTCCTTTAAGAACCCAGGGAACTGGCCTCTATCTGAGCGCCTCACCACCCTGCCTCTGCTGCCTGACTGGGATAGCCTGCTTGCCCCAGTTCTACCTTACCCAAGCCAGGACTGTGTGTGTCAACCAGCCTCGAGGACAGCAGGATTCACACATATGGGAGTGAACGGCAGCAGCTTCAAGATGCCTCCCCCCCACTCCCTCCCGGCACTTACCTTGTCCCCGGGCCTCGGCGTCGCCGAGGCCTGGGGACACGCCCCCGGCCCTGCGCCACTGAAGCAGGCGCCGGGGCTGAAGTGATGTCCCCAGGCTCTCGGCGACATGCTGGAAGGCCGGGGGACCGCCGCCCGGAGTCGGCCGGGCACCAAGCGGCTCCGATGGGCCGGCGTACCGGCTCTTTTCAGGACCGTCCATGTGGACGGTCCCAGCGTCGTCGGGTCGGCGCGAAATGCGCCGACCTAGCCGCTTCTGCCTCCGTGCGGAAACGGCCCAAGCTTGGTTTCCAACTGAAGCAAGAGCTTTTTACTATCAATCTGTTAGAACAGGCAACCCCTATAGGCAGAGATGGGGGGCAGGGGGCACATTGCTCAGGGTGTGCACCAGGGGTGGTGGAAAATCCACCCGACACCCCCCTCCTGCTGCTCTGCAATGCCCCCTTACCTTAGTGAAACAGTGCAGGCTGAAAAAGGCCTGGTGGGAACTGTGCTTCCCTTGAGACCTTGCAAGCCCCAGGGTCTCA
Source organism: Sphaerodactylus townsendi (assembly GCF_021028975.2). Classification (NCBI taxonomy): domain Eukaryota; kingdom Metazoa; phylum Chordata; class Lepidosauria; order Squamata; family Sphaerodactylidae; genus Sphaerodactylus; species Sphaerodactylus townsendi. The sequence continues at coordinate 120,044,354 of NC_059425.1, read as the reverse complement.
TGGGCAGTAAAGTTCCCACCAGGCCATTTTCAGCCTGAAGGGAACAGGCCAGGGACATAGGTATAGATTTATTCATGGGGGGATCAGGGGCGGGGCCAGCCCCACCTACCCCTGAGGGCATGGCCACGCCTCCCCAAGCCCCACCCCCAGCCTCAGTGCTTATAAAAGTAGCTCTCCTTGGCCTGGGAAGGCAGACTCCCCTGCCATGCCCTCTCCCACCCCCACCAGCTGGTCTCCCAGCTGGCAGCCAGCAGCCCCTTCTGCCCTCCTGGGCAGAGGCATCGCTAGGGAAAATAGAGCCCAGTGCAAAATCTGAGTTTTGCAGCCCCCTCATGAGTGGCCACTGTTATGCTGGAATCCACCCGCAAGCAGCATCACGTTCAATGGTGTTTAAACTAGGGAGCCCAGATTCTCCTTTTAAATTCATCTTAAAGGGAGAATATGGGGTCCCCAGTTAAAACAACATTGAAAGTGATGCTGTTTTGAGGTGGATTATCCCCCACCCTGAAACAGCATCATTTTCAATGTTTAAACTGGGGACCTCAGATTCTCCCTTTAAATCCATGCCTAAGGGGGTGAATTTAAAAGGAGAATCTGGGGAAATTTGGAGGGTGCCTGCTGTCACGGGTGCAATTGTTAAGCTAGCAGAACCAAACATTCAGGGTATCTTTAGGATACCACTAAGGTTTGGTGAAGTTTGGTTCAGGGGGTCCAAAGTTATGGACCCTCAAAGGTGTAGCCCCATCTTCTATTAGCTCCCATTGGAAACAAAGGGGGATGAAGCACCCCATTTAGGAGTCTATAGCTTTGGATCCCATGGACCAAACTTCACCAAACCTGGGTGGTATCAGTAAGAGACACTCCTGATGATACCACCCAGGTTTGGTGAAGCTTGGTTCAGGGTATTCAAAGTTATGGGGGATGGGGGCACCCCTTTTGGGAGTCCATAACTTTGGACCCCCTGAACCAAACCTCACTAAACTTGGGTAAAATCATCAGGAGAGTCTCCCAACAAATCCCTGAAATTTTGGCATTGATAGCCTAAAAATGCACCCCCTGCAGGCCAGAAACAGAAAAAACACTGCAAAATACAATAAACCCACAAATGGGGGGGCGAGCGGAGCTTTGGACATGTAATGGGGGGGGGGTTGAACCCGAGAACCCCTCCTTACCTATGTTTTTGGAACAGGCCACTTTTCCAGGCAGAACTAAGGTAAGGGGGCAGAGGGGAGGGGCGCTGGGGGGGGGGTGGCGGAAAACACAGAGTGTGCACTGGTAGCACTCTGGCCCAGCTACGCCTCTGCTTATAGAACACAAAATTTCAGATCATTTTCTGTATGTCCTATATCTATGAAATGTTGGACAAGATGGCCTCCAGAACTGCATTACAGATCTTGGATTTATGCTAAATTAATCACTCACAGATGGCCCTCCCTGATATTCCAATGTAGATTAGACCACAGGGGCATTTTTAAAAGATAAACACATAGTTTAGTACTACATGTTGTTAAGTATTTCCACTTCCACTTTTGTCTCATATTTGCATGTATGTATTCTGTGATATTCATGGAAAATGGATGTATAGAACAGTACCCACATTCAGTAATGCCCTATGGTAGGTTCAGTATGAAGCTGGGTTCTTAAAATATCAGATCGAATAACAGATTTTCACAAACTGGATTTGCACCTAAACCCTATCCTAGGTAAATTCGTATGTCAGGGTATATCCCAGGGGTAGGGAACCTGCGGCTCTCCAGATGTTCAGGAACTACAATTCCCATCAGCCCCTACCAGCATGGCCAATTGGCCATGCTGACAGAGGCTGATGGGAATTGTAGTTCCTGAACATCTGGAGAGCCGCAGGTTCCCTACCCCTGGTATATCCAAATGTATGTGCCAGTAGCTATATATAATGTGTCTGATGGTATTAATCATTGATGTATTGTCCATGGTACAGGTTATACTTTCCTCAGGTGTTTTGGAATGATCGGAAAAAAGATCCTATCTGTCTGTCAGTTCTTCCCTCTGCCAGGATATAATCTGGATACCCTAAGAACATAAGAATATAAGAACAAGCCTGCTGGATCAGACCAGAGCCCATCTAGTCCAGCACTCTGCTACTCGCAGGGGCCCACCAGGTGCCTTTGGGAGCTCACATGCAGGATGTGAAAGCAATGGCCTTCTGCTGCTGCTGCTGCTGCAGCTGCTCCTGAGCACCTGGTCTGCTAAGGCATTAGCAATCTGAGATCAAGGAGGATCAAGATTGGTAGCCATACATCAACTTCTCCTCCATAAATCTGTCCAAGCCCTTTTTAAAGCTATCCAGGTTAGTGGCCATCACCACCTCCTGTGGCAGCATATTCCAAACACCAATCACACGTTGCTTGAAGAAGTGTTTCCTTTTATTAGTCCTAATTCTTCCCCCCAGCATTTTCAATGAATGCCCCCTGGTTCTAGTATTGTGAGAAAGAGAGAAAAATTTCTCTCTGTCAACATTTTCTACCCCATGCATAATATTAGAGGCGTCAATCCTGGCCCCCCTCAGACGTCTCCTCTCCAAACTAAAGAGTCCCAAACGCTGCAGCCTCTCCTCATAAGGAAGGTGCTCCAATCCTTCAATCATCCTCGTTGCCCTTCTCTGCACTGTTTCCATCTCTTTGATATCCTTTTTGAGATGTGGCGACCAGAACTGAACACAGTACTCCAAGTGCGGTCGTACCATGGCTTTATATAAGGGCATGACAATCCTTGCAGTTTTATTATCAATTCCTTTCCTAATTATCCCCAGCATAGAGTTTGCCTTTTTCACAGCTGCCATGCATTGAGTTGACATTCCCATGGAACTATCAACTAAGACGCCTAAATCCCTTTCCTGGTCTGTGACTGATAGCACTGACCCTTGTAGTGTGTATGTGAAGTTTGGATTTTTTGCTCCTATGTGCATCACTTTGCATTTTGCTACATTGAACTGCATTTGCCATTTCTTAGCCCACTCACCTAATTTATCAAGGTCCACTTGGAGCTCTTCGCAATCCTTTGTGGTTCCACGGCTTTATATAAGGGAAGGATACTGTTTAATTAATTGATCACCTGCTCTTCTAAACTCCCTGTTTCAGTAGAATTTCTCTTAATTCTCAGGAGCTGACTGTAGGGAAGACTATTTTTAAGATGTCAGGGATGGGGGATTGCAATTATCTCTTTTGTCAACAATACAAGACAAAACCTCCCTGGTTTCATCCAGAGGTATGTTAGTGTACAGAGCATGTACATCCATAGAAAGGAGTATGCCTTCTATTTGTTTAGTGAAGTGCCTAGTGTCTTGGATATACTTTTTCATTCTTGGCACAAAAGGTTAGAGGTGATAGTTCACACATTTTTCCAGGGGCTCTAACATAGAGCCAGAACCTGAGATATTTGGTCTTCCAAGGGGAGGATTTTCTGCTTTCTGGATGTTAGGCAAAACAGTAAAAAATGGGGATTCTTGGGTACTGGCAAAGCAATCAGTGATGGTTTTAATTATGTTTTTATATGGTTAGTGTGGTCATCAGCTGTGCGGGCCCTGCGGGATCTCAATGAGTTCCGCAGGGCCTGCAAGACTGAGCTGTTCCGCCAGGCCTTTGGGGAGGCTGGCCGCTGATGCCCCCCCCCGCCGTTAACATCTGTGGATCCTGCCGTCCCTCCCCTCTTTTAGGGGATTGGTTAGTAGGTCACCTCTTATTGTATTATTTATTGTATTTGATATTAATACGCTGCTTTTAATGGGGTTTTAATGATTCAAAGACTATAGAGCCATTTATTATGATTTATTTGATGATTTGAGATTTGTTGATTTTATTTTGTGCTCTATTTGTATGTTCATGTTCACCGCCCTGAGCCCTTCGGGGGAGGGTGGTATATAAATGTAATAAATAAATAAATATCTTTTGATAATATTGTTCATCACTGTCTGTTAATTTCAAGGAGGTAATCAGAGATGTTAACCACCCTGCCTCTTTTGTTAGACCTTCAAGTACAATCTTTGAGTTGTTGGCAAGCTGCTATATAATCTATCTGTCCTTGGCTGTAAAATTTTGAGGATACAGAAGCTCTTTCAATGTCTCTCTGCTCTTTGAGGATATGGCAGCTCTTTTGATGTCTCTCTCAACATAAGTTTCTGAAATGTTTATATACAGACAGGGGCATGATGATTGGTGTTGTTCCATATATTGAAGAGAACATAGCCAAATAAACTAGAAAACAATGGAATAAACTCCCACACAGAATCACTATAAGTGGAGATACTGGGTCCTAAGGGGTTGCTTAATAGTGGTGGTGTACTATTTTCCCCCTGAATAAATCCATGAGGCCAATCTCAAGATGAAGAGGGAAATAATGGAGTTGATTGAAGTGAAAAATATTGGAATACTTTGTGACTTTAACTAGCCATACATGGACTGGACAAATACAGGTTTGAATTATGACACAGAAACAAGTGTTCTAGACATTAGACATGACTGTACTTTGAAGTAGTTCATGAAACTGACTAGAGGTATACCTCTGGACTTGGTTCTGAACACAACTCAAGATGTAGATATTGTAGTGATTTGGGTCAGTGACCACAATGCTATTAAGCATTCATGTCAGTGCAATGTTGTTCTCCAAGTCCAAAAAAATCAGTTTTGATTTCAGAAGAAGGAACTTGGGTAAAGCAAGGAGTCTAGTCAGGAGGAAGTTAAAAGGGATATTAAAATAGTGAAATCCCTCCACAATGCTTGAAAACTATTCAAAATTACTAATTTAGGTCCAGACAGAATGCACAGATCAGGAAAGGTATCCTTTTAGAGATGTGGCGACCAGAACTGAATACAGTACTCCAAGTGCAGTCGCACCACGGCTTTATATAAGGGCATGACAATCTTTGCAGTGTTATTATCAATTCCTTTCCTAATTATACCCAGCATAGAATTTGCCTTTTTCACAGCTGCCATGGAACTATCAACTAAGACGCCCAAATCCCTTTCTTGGTCTGTGACTGATAGCACTGACCCCTGTAGCGTGTATGTGAAGTTTGGTTTTTTTGCCCCTAGGTGCATCACTTTACATTTTGCTACATTGAACTGCATTTGCCATTTCTTAGCCCAATCACCTAATTTAACAAGGTTGGAGCTCTTCACAACCCTTTGTGGTTTTCACCACGCTACATACTTTGGTATCATCTGCAAACTTGGCCACCACGTTACTCACCCCTACTTCCAGGTCATTTATGAATAGGTTAAAGAGCACTGGTCCCAAAACAGATCCTTGAGGGACACCACTCCTTACATCTCCCCATTTACACCCACCCTTTGCTTCCTGTTTCTCAACCAGTTTTTAATCCATAGGAGGACTTCCCCTCTTATTCCTTCATTGCTGAGTTTTCCCAACAGTCTCTGGTGAGGAACTCTGTCAAAAGCCTTTTGGAAATCCAAGTAGACAATGTCCACTTGTTCCCCCTTATCCACATGCCTGTTTACACCCTCAAAGAACTCTAGTAGGTTTGTAAGACAGGACTTGCCTCTGCAAAAACCATGCTGACTCTTCCTCAGCAGGTCTTGCTTTTATCATGTTTTATAATTTTATTTTTAATGATAGATTCTACTAATTTGCCAGGAACAGATGTCAAACTGACTGGCCTATAATTTCCTTGCCCCCCCCCCCCCCCGATCCTTTCTTAAAGATTGGTGTGATATTGGCCATCTTCCAGTCTTCAGGGATGGAGGCTGAATACAATATATGATATTAAATTGTATTTTTTAATTATGTGACATAAGCCTTCTCTTGGTGAACTCCTCTCTTGTCCTTATAAAATATCGATGAATTTTTCAATGTAATGTTAAGGAATACATTTTAGAATCCTGGTTAAATAGAATGGTAAGTCAATAACTGAGTGAAAGAAGGATCCCTGCTAATATTTTTTTTGTTTCTTATCAGTTTTTTGTCAATATCTGTAGGGATGCTCAGGTGCCTGGTGGCTTGTATTGTGCTCTGTTCACCAAACTAATTCAGGAAGCTGAGTTTTTGACAGGTTGTTTGCAAGAACTTCAAATCTGTATGTCAAGTTACTTTTCACTTATTCAAACACTACTGTACAGTAGAGTACAGTTAACAAAATTTCATGAAAGTGCTCTCTTATACAGCCCAAAATGCAATTCTTTGACCTTATAACAGGAACAATACATCTTTTTTAGTGTATTGACTTGTAGATGGCCCACTTGTAAGTAAATATTTTCAAAGAATCATTGTTTTAAGTCTCAGCTCATATCTTCTTTTGACATATGCCTGAGTGACATCAAGCAAGTAGAAGGGGATATCTAAGCTGGGCAGAAGATCTACACAATCTGCTGACCCTAAGGAGTGTAATTCACTGTATTCTTTTCACTGTATTTGGGTACGTATGTAATCCGCTTTGAGTCTTCAGAAAGAAGGAAAGCAATTTATTTCTTCAATGAATAATGTTTAAAGGATCAATTTTAAAATGGTTATGTATGCATTTGCAAACTCTGTCCTTGTATTAGCGCTAGAGGATCCATTGTTTTACTCTTCAAAAACATGTAAACTGTTTGTCTTTCCCTGTACAAATGTAAAATTAATGACGTGCTGGAAATTACAATAAATCATTTTGAATGTTTTACACAGCACTTATAACACTGATATATCCATTGGCTTAGCTATTCTGCAAAGTTTAAACAGTTTTCTGACTTCTATTGATTGAGCAGAGGCAATGCTGTTAAATCTTGCTTTTTAAAACACATGCACACACATCCGATTGTGGATACAATGAAATGCTATCTTGGCATTCATCCATCTTGGCAAGCTGTGTGATGTGTTCAGCAGTTTGGCTGATTTATGCTGCTGCCAGTTGCCAAAGTTTTTCTCATTTGGTTTAATATAGTGTTTGTGCCTTTAACATTTTTTTCTTTTACAACAGGGCTATAATTTGAAGGTATAATTAGCATCTTGTTAATTGTCAATAATTAAACATGTCATTCAAAGGGCATGCAATTCATTTAACAGAATTTCCTCCGGCTTGTCTTATAAGGTCCTAATGAACAGAGAAAGAATCAGGAATAGATGTAATGATATGAATTAAAAATGGGAATACAAACAATCTAAACTTGAAAACCACTAGGTCAGCTCCTGAGTAGTTGATCAGAAATGTAAAATGTGATCAGAGAAGACACTCTGTTGCCAGATTACCCCTCCCACAACACACACACACACACACACACACACACACACACACACACACACACAACTTTAGGATAAAATGAAATGCTCGATCTTCAAAAGACTTAGTCCTACTATGACCTTCTTAGCTTGTAAAAGCTCATTAGTCAGTCAACCCATGGTAAATTCAGCATGAATCAGATTGAGTGTGTACAAATGTAACATTTCGGGTAGACTTGTATACAAGTGACCTAAAGTTATGTAACCTAAACTGCATATTATGTCAACTGTTTGCTTATTGATCATTATGTGCGGCCCAAAACCCTGTAGAGACCCAGGTTGAAGCCTCTGGTCAGCCATGAAGGTCAATGAATGACTGTGATAGATAAGGAAAAGGACACGCACCTGGCGTGTATATAGTCAATTGCCTTTACACTTAATTGGAGTGTTCTGGGAACAATTTATGACTAAATAAATTAAATAAAAATAATATTTAGGGTAAGGGTTAGGGTTAAGAACGTTGAGTTCTAGGGTGCAGTCCAAGAATAGGGGTATGGTCAGTTTCAGGTTTTTGGGTTTTGCCTTAACCCTTGCCGTTGTCTGAACCCTAGCCCTAAATTTTTATTTGTATTTAATGTATTCAGTCATAAATTGTCCCCAAAAGTGTAAATAAAACCCGAAACCTAAAACTGATCATAGCCCTATTTTTGGACTGCGCCTTAGAACTCAATGTAACACTAAGGCAAGCCTGAGTCCGTACCTTTGCCTTAACCCTAACCCGAACTTGCTATTTTTATTTAATTTATTTTTGGTTACAATTTTGGGAAAAAAATTACGACTGAAAAAATTAAATAAAAATAAAAAGTTAGGGTTAGGGTTAAGGCAGGGGCAGGGGCTCAGGCTTGCCTTAGTGTTATGTTGAGTTCTAGGGCACAGCCCAAGAATAGGGCTACGGTAAGCTTCAGGTTTTGGGTTTTTGTTACAATTTGGGAACATTTTTGACAATAAATTCAATAAAAATAGTAAGTTAGGATTAGGGTTAAGGCAAAAGCAGAGGCTCGGGCTTGCCTTAGTTTTATGTTGAGTTCTAGGGTGCAGTCTGAGAATAGGGGTACGGTTAGTTTGAGGTTTTGGGGTTTTGCATTAATCCTTGCATGAACCCTAACCCTAACTTTTTATTTTTATTTAATTTATCCAGTCATAAATTGTTCCCAAAATTGTAACTAAAACCCCAAACCTAAAACTCACCATAGCCCTGTTCTCGGGCTGCGCCCCAGAACTCAACGTAACACTAAGGCAAGTCTGAGCCCTTGCCCTTTTCTTAACCCTAACCCTAATTTATTACATTTATTTAATTTATACAGTCATAAATTGTTCCCAAAATTGTACAAAAACCAGAAACCTATAACTGACCATAGCATTATTCTTGGGCTGCGCCCTGGAACTCAATGTAACAGCAAGGCAAGCCTGATTCTGTGCCCTAGCCTTATTCCTAACCCTAATTTATTATATTTATTTAATTTATTCAGTGATAAATTGTTCCCAAAATTGTACAAAAACCCAAAACCTTTAACTGACCATAGTCCTATTCTTGGGCTACGCCCTGGAACTCAACGTAACAGTAAGGCAAGCCTGATTCCGTGCCCTAGCCTTAGTCCTAACCCTAACCTGTTATTTTTATTTAATTTATTTTTGGGAAAAACTTATGACTAAATAAATTAAATAAAAATAACAAGTTAGGGTTAGGGTTAAGGCAAGGGCAGTGGCTCAGGCTTGCCTTAGTGTTACGTTGAGTTCTAGGGCGTAGCTCGAGAATAGAGCTGTGGTCAGTTTCAGGTTTTGGGTTTTTGTTACAATTTGGGAACCATTTTTGACTAAATAAATTCAATAAAAATAGTAAGTTAGGGTTAGGGTCAAGGCAAAAGCACGGGCTCGGGCTTGCCTTAGTTTTACATTGAGTTCTAGGGTGCAGTCCAAGAATAGGGCTATGGTCAGTTTCAGGTTTTGGGGTTTTGCCTTAATCCTTCCCTGAACCGTAACCCAAACTTTTTATTTTTACTTAATTTATTCAGTCATACATTGTTCCCAAAATTGTAACTAAAGCACCAAACTTAAAGCTCATCATAGCCCCTGCCCTTTCCTTAACCCTAACCCTATTTTATTATATTCATTTAATTTATTCAGTCATAGGAGTATGGTCAGTTTCAGGTTTTAGTGTTTTACCTTAATCCTTGCCTGAACCTTAACCCTAACTTTTTATTTTCAGTAGGTAGGTAACATCCAGTCAGCTCATGGAATTATGGAGGAGATATACAGAAGGAGAGAATTGTTAGTAAAAACCCATCAAACTGCTGTTTTCATTCAGACTGGAATTAACACTAGAGGGCTCATAGTCTGTTTTCTGATGTTGCAGTGTGATATATTAGATAAAACTTGCATGCTTCTTTGCAAAACAAAGACTCCTCTGTCCATCCTGCCATTTGTTGAAGATTCCCTGGGTCATTTGCTCTGCAATAAAATACATTTTGCTTTTCTTGCCAATTTCAGAAATGTATAGTTTTCCTGGTTTTTAAAAAAATTTCAATGACGTCTTTGAAACTATGACAACTTCCATACTGTAGCGGGAACTACATATCCTTCCATATTCTCCCTATTGCTTTTCTCACAGTGATCATAAAACCTCTATGAACCTTAATTTTTTAAATTCCATAAATAGACATGCCATCCATATACTAGGTCTTGGCCTTCTAAATCCAGCAGTTCCTTAGTTTCTAAAGTCATCCATTATTTGAGCAAGACCAAGGCAGCTGCTTGATGGTATAATTTCAAATTGGGTAGACCTAGGCCACCTCTTTCTTGGCTACCACACATATTTTTTATAATGAATCCATCTTTTTTCACCTCCCATATAAATTGTAATATATCTTTTCTACTTTATAAAACACTTGTCTGAAATTATTATGGGAATATTTTGGAATAGGAAGTTTTTGGCTAGTGTATTGGATTTGATCACTGCAATACTCCACAATAAAGTCTTAATTTTGACCATTTTTCTAAATTACTCTTAATTTTTTTCCATATCAAATCATAATTATTTTGGAACAATAAACAATGTTGTTTAATTTTCATTCCAAAATATTTTATCTTGTGTTCTTTTTCATACTTTATATTTTTATTATTTTCTTCTTGATTTTTATTCATATTAAAGATTATAATCTTAGCCTTACTTTCATTTATTTTCAACCCTTCTACCCTACCATATTCATGAACACTTTCTTTTAGTAGTTTTAATGAATTTTCTGGTTGTTCCAACATGACCACAACTTTGTCAAAAAGAAGTCTTAATTTGTATTCCTCTTTATTGATTATTATTCCTTTCAGTTCTCTTTCTTTTTAAAGTTTGTTAGACAACACCTTTAAAGATCTTATAAATAATAATGGTAATAATGGGTACCTCTGTCTGGTCCTTTTAGCAACCACTATTGGCTGGGATAATTCATTATTAACTTTTATTTTTGCTGCTTGGGATGAGCATATAGCTCTGTGGTAGTGAACCTTTGGCACTCCAGATGTTATGGACTACAATTCTCATCAGCCCCTGCCAGCATGGTCAATTGACTGACGGGAATTGTAGTCCATAACATCTGGAGTGTCAAAGGTTCGCCACCACTGATATAGCTGTTACCCGCTTCTGAAAATTTTGACCACATTCTACATATAGTCCTCCCCCACAACAGCATTTTACTGCCCCACACCAGTCTTTATGACCTGTGCAGAATAGGCCCCAGAAAGTGGGAGCCTTCCTGACCTCACCAAGCAAGCCTTTCCTGATATCTCAGAGCACTTGTGTTGTAACAGCAATCACAACAGTGCCACCCTTCCCCAGTGTGGTATAATGGTTAGAGAGTTGGATTAGGATCTGAGATACTGAGGTTTGAATCCCCATTTTTGAACCTTGCTGGGTGACTTTGAATCAGTCACACACTGGCTTTTTCTGAACCACACAAATAAAACATCATGCAGACATTTTAAAAAGAACTGTTCTGCCATGGGAAAATAAAGTGTTACATCCAAAAATGTTTTTTTTTTTCCACATGCCATTTTGTGTCACTGAAGGAATCCTCTGTGTCACCCACCATTTGCTAAAAGTTTCCCATGGTCATTATCACTGCTTGCATCACAGCAGCCCAAATTTCAACATTTAAAGTACATGAATAAAGATAGCTTTGCTTGACAATTCTGCACACATGCCTTCCCCCCTTTTTTCAGTGAGATGTCTTCAAAGTTATGAAGACACCTCATTGAAAACAAAAAATGGAAAAATGATCCGTGCACTGTGACTCTCATAGCATGCCTTCATAGCTTCAAAGATGCTGAAAACAAAACAAAACAACAACAAAGGGCATGTGCACAACATTGCAAGACAAAACTAAGTTTATTCATGTACTTTACTTTAAATGCTGAAACAGCAGACAGCCAGTCGCAGGGGGCGGGGGTGCGTGCCACGCCCCGGGCGCACGGCTTTGGGTCACAGGGGGGGTGGAAAATCCCACCCAACCCCTTCCCCCCACGGTGCTTCCCCCCTGTGGCGCTTCCCGCACACACTTACTTTAGCAACCTGAGCAGGCTGGAGAACAGGCCTGCCTGTTCTGGTGGGAACTACATTTCCCAGGGTCTCCTGGGAAATGTAGTTCCCACACAGGCAGGTCTGTTCTCCAGCCTGATCAGGTTGCTAAAGTAAGTATGGGGGGGTGTTGGGGGGGCAGGCATGATCTTTACCCCCCGCAGTGCCCCCACACTTATTTTAGCAAAACGAACAGGCTGGAGAACAGGCCTGCCTGTCACCTTTCAGGCTGCGAAGGACCTGGTGGGAACTACATTTCCCAGGAGGCCCTGGGAAATGTAGTTCCCATCAGAACAGGCAGGCCTGTTCTCCAGCCTGCTTGGTTTGCTAAAGTTAAGTGTGTGTAGGGGGGCGCCATGGGGGGTGTGTGAAAAAGCCAGAGTGTGCACCGGGCACACTCTGGCCCAGCTACGCCTCTGCAAACAGCCGTGATGCCAGCTGAAGAAACATTCATGGAAATCACTCAGAAAATGGCAAGTGGCACAGAAAATCCCTGGAGCAGCTCAAAATTGTGAGCTGTGGAGAAAATGAAAGTGGAAGCTTGAAGGTTGGGTGGGAAAAATAAAATGTTTCCTGCTTTTTACACAGCAAGCAGGAAATGTTTTCAAAAACGTTTCAAGAACAACGTCTCTTGTTTAATGTTTTCAGAAAAAAACATTTTGAGCACAAATAAAATGTTTTCAAAACATTTTTTTTGGAAAAACTGCTGAATTCCACCCCCAAACACTTTTATTTCCATTTTGAAAATGTTTTATTTGTGCTGTGCAGTAAAAGCCACTCCCAGCCTAACCTATTTCACAGGGTGGTTGTGCAGATAGTGGAGGAAAAGGCAAGGTATGAATGAAATAAATAAATACAATACCTCATTATTGTTTCCCAAATTAGACAAACACCCCCCCCCCCATTTTTATAGGGACACTAGCTGTTTACACAGTGTGCACACACACTTCTTGTCATTCTATTTTTAATAGTGTGGAGGCAAATAAACTAATATGTTTTTATTACCTGAGAAAATGAAGAATTGAGACTCAGAAAACAGACCTCCAGCTTGACCCTCCGGTGTCAGTTGACAATATGCTATATTCTCCGGATGGTTAGAGTTGTTTTCCTTAGCTATTTCAGTTAGACCTTTCAGAGGTTTCTGTAATAATTTCCCAAGAGATTAACAGCCTCAAGGATGAATGTGAACATCTATTGCCATCCCTGCTTTTGCTTTACACTTTGTTTTTCTTCATTACTGGAACCGAAATAAAATGGCAATTTTCAGTCATGACAAACACTTTTCTCTCACTTCCTTGTGAAGGGTTCATTTGTCACTCTCAGCAATTCAAATTCTTTGTTTCCTTCAGTATCTTCATTTCCAAGCAGCAGCATATGCTTTGAAGGGTAGTGAGGCTCAAGCTCTGTCTGCTGTGGATAATGCCCTTCAAGCTGCTAGGCCTCCTGTATTTCCTGGCAGGGGGAATTCCTCCACCCCTACCTCAGGCTGTCAGGTAGCTTCATGAAGTTGCTCAGTCTGTCAAGCTCTCAAGTTCAGTCAGTCCAGTTTGTCTTTATAGCAACTTGGCAAGGTCACAAAAGACACAGAGCTGGTTTTCTTGATTTGTTTTTATAAATATAAGTGGGGTAGAAGACCTTCAGTGGATAATACTGTCTGTATAGAAACAGTGTAGAAACAAGAAAGATGGAGAGACCCTTGAGAGAACTGATGTAATCCATCTAGCAATCAAAAGACCTCGTGTTTGGACTGAACAATGTATTTCCTTTAGTCCGAAACACAAACACTGATGTAAATAATGTAAAGTAAGTAATGAATCAAGGGAAATTGTGATTTACTTTCACATATAGGATTGCCATCACAATATTACTATGTCCTGGTGGGCCCTGAGTTAGAAAAAGGAATGGTCCCATCTGCATTTTATGGGTGGGGGCAATATTACCAACATGTCTTAGATTTGTGCTGTGTGCCCTATCCTGGCTAAATTTATCATGGTAGCCATTTTAGGATCTTGCTGTGCCTTACTGTGGAGAGGGTTGTTAAGACTCTCCTCAGGCTATGGTCAAAACCTTGGACAGGAGAGTGATTCACTGACGGGACATCCACATGCCTACTCATCACCAAAGGGGCTTGCTGTAATATTATTTCAACAACAAATCCAACTCTTCCTGAATGCAAAATCTAATTACTATCAGGGAAGAATAATTACCTTGCTCTGAATGTCTCCTAGTTTACCAACCTGCCTCAGGTATGGGTGATATCTCCACCCTGCCAGCCCTGTTGTCCAACCTACTGTATGCAATCACATTTCTGGGTAGTCCACATGCCCACCCCCAGTTTAACTCAGGCCCTTTTCGCAAGGGCCAATTACACCAGGATAACACCAGTAAAAAACCCTGGGAAGGGGGACTTTGCATGGATCCTGCTCCTAACGCGGATCCGCTCTGGGTTTCCCTCCCCAACCTGGGTTATTCAAGAATCACAATTTTTTGTGATTCTTTTATTTTAATGCACCTCACATCCACAGCCGAGCAAATCGCGATTCTTGAAAAACCCTTCCCCAGCTCCCATCTGCGGAGCCATGCAGGGGAAACGGGCCATATCATGGCCCAGGGGGTCAGTCCTGCCTGCCTGTGAAGTGCAGCTTTGCGGGCAGGCAGGGAAGGAAAAAATGTGCCTTTGTGTGAACCTTCCACGGGACAGCCAGCCATGTGAACAGGCCAGGATGAGGTTGGGTTCATGTAACTCGCCTTTCCCTTGCTTTTATTGGCCCGTGCGGGAAGGACCTCAGTCAGATCCAGGAAATCCATAGATTCTCAGCCTGGATTCACTATGAATTCCTGGACCTTACCCTTATTTCTTTGATATTCTTTTGTGCTGATTTTTTGGTGGGGGCTCCTATAACTATTGTTGCTCTGCCAGCCAAAACTGTACAATTTTGTGCAGATACTGCCAACTTTGCTTTTCTTTCTCCACAGTCTCCCTCCACTGCCTTGCCTTCATATTTTTTCCTTGGGACCTTTGGAAGTTCTGTCTGAAGTTCCTACTGTGGATCACTGAAATAGATACCATACTCTATTCAGTTCAGCAAACTGAGCATAGATGAACTCCTCTCTGTTCATCGCTTTTGTCTTAAAAACTCTCATCCTGCTTCTTTAAATTCCTCTTTCTCCCACTCCTTTTCATGGCTGTTCCCTGGACCAGAATTCTGATTCAGCCAGAGGACTGACTCTCTTTCACTTTTTCTTTCTGTCCTAATTTCACACACAATCCTTCTGAACACAAAAATTTCACTGTTTTTTGGAGAACCTTTTCAATCTCCATATCCCATTTTTTTAAAACAGACTCTAAACTTTGCTTTGGAAAGTTGTTTCATGATTGCTGGTAGCCCTATTAGAGGCACTTTGAGCTGTACATGATAAAGATCCCTAGCCATGCCTTATGCCCCCCACACCCAAATTGGCAACTGTGTCAGTTTTCTGAGCTAGCCAGGTTATGAAAGTGGGAAGAGATCTCCCCCTGTGCTTAATTCTCCCAAACTGTATGGGGTCCAGAGTGATTGTTCTGACCTGAATCCAAGTTAAAGAGTCTACGTGAGTCTAATGATATGCATGAAAGGTACAACATGTATGTGGCAACAGGAGAAAAACTGATTCCCCAAAGGTGGCAATTTTATACTACTACCTAGGCCCTCCTTTAAATAAAGAAATATTTCCATTCCATTTCCTTTTTACATAAATATAAGAATGGGGGGGGGAGGTGAGCATAGCATAAGCCTGTGGGCCAAATCGTGGAAGTTAAGTTGATTTTGTGTATCCTAGGATCTGAATTAAATCTTTAAATTTTTGAAAATGGAGAACCCTAAGCTGATCAACTTAGAAATAAGCTTTTTGTTACTCAACTGAACTTTCTCCTTGAAGGGTATTGTTCTGCCCCCCCCCCCCCAAGTGACTCTGTTGGAGGTGCCCTGTTCTTGGTTGGGACAGAAAGCTTGAGACACAAGCCAGTCTTATCAGTTCTAATAAAGGCTTTATTAACAGAGGAAGACAAGCCTCTAACTCCACCCTGGCTCTGACTAAGGGGGGTTACTTGCTTGACTTCTGATGGTGGGAGCTTCAAACTGTGTCCTTTTCTGGCTTCTTTCAGTTGGAACACTGTCTCTTGCTTCCTCACGGCTCTACTGGTCTTGGTCTTTGCTCTGGATGCTGATAGACTTGGCTTGCTCTCTTTAAACAATCACAGGGACATATGGACTCCTCTTTGTATCACCATATGGACCCATGAACATCACGAACATTAAGGGACCCCAGCTTCCCTTGACACCTCTTTGAGACTGATTGACTAACTAAGAACAGGGGATGCTGGGTAAGGAGAGGAAATTGCCTACTGGGAAAAGTCTTAAAGGGGCAGGGACTAACTAAAACACCCTTCCAAGGAAGACTTAACAATAAGCAAAACCCATACTAACTGTGGGGAAACTAAGTCTTAAAGGGGAAATAAACAAAGGTTCGGTTGGGGCATGACAGGTATCCTTATGCTTGCTGCAACCCCTCCCAGCCATTTCATCTGTTTTGGCTCTTAGCTTAGCTTCCATTGTTTGTTTGTTTTTTGTCACTGGTTTATGTGAGTGAGTGTATTTTTGTCTTATAACTATACATTGCCTTGTAATGAAAAGTGATACAGAAACTAAATAATAAAGATACTTGGTCCCTCATAACAAGAGGTACAAAGACAGATTCAACAATCCTGTAATTCTCCAGGCCTTTATCCTCACAGCAGTAAGATTTTTAGAAATGATTTAACTGTCCAAAATTTTATATAATATCACCAGATTCTGAAGATGGCATTTCTCAAAGTACCAGCTTGCAAAAGAGAAGATTTGTTTAGGCCAAACAATGGTGGTCTGAAGAGACCGACAGAAAGCAAAGAAGGAAAAAATTGACAAAAGCATGTCAACCCTTTGCATCAAGCCTTACACAAAACATCCCCTCTCCTCTTAACATTCATTCTCTGCAATTGATGTATGTTTTGTAACAAGAAGCCACTTCTTGTTGAGCAAAGAAGCCATATTGTGTATTATAAATCATAACAAAGAATATGAGACATGGCAGATTTGTCACAAAATACCACATAGACACAACAGAAGAAGATAAACAGCCCTTTTCAGCAAAAGAGACCATCATTAAACTACTGGGCACCATGCAGACATATCAGGATCTTGTTTGTACATTTCTTTCCATTTAGCCTTTATTTGGCATAAACAGTATATACTGTACATTTTTTAGCATTTTTGCAGGGACCTTGCAACCAAAAGACAGACATTTGCAATAACTGCTGCAATGACTATATGCCCCACTGGTGAATGGATGTGTACTGATGGGTGATAGGTATGTTTTCGCAATATGTAAATAGTAGCGCCCCAGGAGCACTTCAGGTTGGAAAAATTGTGTGGGCCTGATCTGAATCATCCCTCCCCCATGGCTGGGAATTAAATTGTGAGCCTGGAAGACCAAGAGCACATCTGTCAAACATGACCAATTATAAAAAAATGTGGGACTCAAGGACTTTATAATGTTTTAATTATAAAGTCACAGACTATGAGGCACAGGCTAAGAGCCAGTTTGGCTTTTGCCTTTGGCTCCTGCCCAAAGGTTCATTCAGTCTTTAAATACCTGCAACAGGATGAAGACATACACTCAGCCTGGATCTTACAAACATTTGGCAGCCATCTTCCCGCACTTTCTTCCCCACATGCTAAACGAGTATCTTGCTTCATCCAGTCTTTTACAAACTTACAACAGGAGGGAGACAAATGTTCTTCCTGGATTGTATAAACAGCTGGCACCCATAGTCCCATAATTCACCCAACTCAATTTCCTTTTCCAATGAACGATTACTTATCACGGAGAGTGCATAAAGTTAACCCCAAAAATCTTGCTTGCTTTACCGCTCGCTAATGTTTGTTTCGCCATTTCATTAAAACTAACAGCCGCAGCCTCCCAAGTTAGAAAAGGACTTAGGGTACATCAATGTACCCACCACTCTTTGAAAACACAATTTGCCAACAAAGGTCGAATCCCCACTACCATTTTAGCCAGGTTTGAAAACATAAACTAACCAGGTTTGAGGGACGACCTCCCCATTGCTTGCATGGCAGATTCCATTTCTGGTGCTTGTTCTCCCCGTTAATCTGCGTTCTGGCAGAACCTGGTTGCAAGTGGCATTAACACGGTTCAGAGCTGATCCGAGGGGAGGGATGAGGGTTGAAACCCTGACTCGTTTCCCACCTTGGAGTGTGATGCGGAATGCGCGCGCAGCCTTTCATTGGTTTCATTTCTGCTTTTGTGATCAACCTTCAGAAGGGGACGCAAATGTTAAACAGTCCAACGTGTAACTTTGAATTGTTAATGATTTACACAGGTAACGATTAACTGTATGTACAGTTAAACAGGTAAACGTTAAACTTTTACATGCTGGGTTTTTTTTAATCACACCCCTACAACATACGTTTCCACAGTGGGGAAAGGGCCCGCCCCATCAAGGCACGTCAGCCAATCAGGGGAGACCGGTGAAGCGAGCTCGCCTGGTAGTGGGGATTGCTAAGAGTTCTGCAACCGGGTGTGTCTGCTGTGTGCTTGCTGCAGTGGAGAGGGAGAAACTCTGATGAAGAGGACACAGTTTCACAATGAACAGGTTTGGATCTGTATGCAAATTTCAAGTGGTATTCGACCAAAGTCTTGGCTTCTTAAATTCTACTATCATTCAATCCGGGGCGGAGGGAGATTAATCAGATCTACCTATAGGACCTCACAAATTCACAAAAGACAAGGGAACAAAAGGATGGGGGCATGGAAAGGGAGGCCAGCCAGTTGGATTACTGTTGCAGTGCTGGTGTTCGCAATCACATTTGTTGCTTTTGCACTTTCATTGATCAGTGTACCCTTACAACATCTTATGAGTGCCCTTTTGTGCCAGCACTAAAGAGGCTGTCATCAAGACATCAAGGTTCTTGCAACTTGAGAAAAAAACCAAGCAACATATATAGACAGCAATCTGTGGGCTGAACAGGACTGTCTCCAAGTATTAAATGGGCTCTTTGCAGATGTGTACTCAGTTAACAAACTGTAACAACAACAATTGTTTTGTCTGAAAGGTTAGCAATTACAACCATCACAGGAACTGCTATATGCTAGATTATCCCACATAGAACAACCCCTTGTACAAACACTTCATAGATGTAATTGTATTGTTATTTTTTAAATCATTTTTCATGGAACCCACCTTCTTTTTGTCCTCTGCAAACCATAGGGGTGGGGAGAGGAAAATGGTTAAGAAATTACTTTTATGAGCAGCATGTTTATTGAATTAAGCATAGCAAGTTGTCAACTGTGATGAAAAACAAATGTGAACTTCCTTGCCTTTGCATGTCTTTTGCCATAGAGATAGTATGACAAACTGTTGGGATTTTGCAAGTGCCTGTCACAACTCAGTTATAAAAGGGTTAACTGTTTGTATGTAAACAAGTTGCTGACATCACTCTTTATGTCCTGATCTATTGATTATCTATTGGTCAGTCAGATAGTCATAGCTTACATGTTAGTGAGGATGTGCATCTGAAGTTATAAAGTTAACTCTGTTTGAGCAGACACAGCACACCAGCAGAAGTACCCACCATGGTCACGAGCACGAGACAGTAGATAAATACCAAGATGTACAAGAAATGGAAAGGGGCGGGGATCACCAAAGAAGAATTCAAACAAATAACCAGGATGTGTAGGGAAAAAGTCAGAAAAGCAAAAGCTCACAATGAGCTGAGGCTTGCCGGAGAGGTTAAAAATAACAACAAAAATGATTTTTTGGTTATGTCAGTAGCAAAAGGAAGAAAAATGATAGGTTAGAGTCGTTGCATGGAGGAGTTGGCAAAATACTAACAGGAGATGGAAAAAAGGCTCAACACCTTCTTTGCTTCAGTCTTTTCCCAAATAGGAAACGGTAGTCATTCAAGAGAAAATGAAACAGAAGGTAGGAGAAATTCAGCACAAAATAAATAAAGAGGCAGTGCAGTAATACCTGGCTACTTTTAATGAATTCAAATCTCAAGACCAGATGAGCTACATCCCAGGATATTAAAGAAACTGGCAGAAGTAATCACAGAACCATTTGCTATAATCTTTGAGAACTCCTGGAGAAGTCCCAGTCCCAGTAGACTGGAAGAGGGCTAATGTTATCTGCATCTTCAAAAAGGGGGAAAAGGAGGACCCTAATAATTACTGTCCAGTCAGCCTGACATCAATACTAGGGAAGATTCTAGAGCAGATCCTTAGACAGATGGTTTGCCAGCACTTAAAAGGTAATACTGTGATCATAAAATCATGGGTTTCTGTATTTTCTGCTTTTAGATAAAATAAGTTTAGTGTGTTGTATTATCACTTATGCAAGCAAAACTCAAAAAGAAATGACAGGGAAGTGGTTGCCATGTAGACAGTTTCAGGTTTAATATTTATATGTGTTCTGACAGTTAAGGAATTTCAAAGCTGGATGGCAAAACAAAATGCTTTAGGGAGATTCTGGGTTGAAGTAATTCTGAGAATATTTTACAAGTAGCCTCAAGTCAATTGTAAAATGGCCGCCAATATGCTTCTGCTTTCACTAGGTAAGTCAGTATTACTTTCTGGCAGCAGTGTCATATCAATTAAGTAGCAAAGGTATGGGGCGAGAACAGTGGTGGGATTCAAAAATTTTAACAACAGGTGCCCATGGTGGTGGGATTCAAATAATGACCATTTGAAGCATTAAAAAAGCAATATACCGAATGGTAGTGTATTATTGCAATACACCGAAAGGTAGTGTAGTGTATATAATTATATAGGGGATAGGGCGGTTTATAAATCGAAACAATAAATAAAAAATAAATAAAAATATTGATTGATTTTAAATAACATAAGTAGCACTCGCAGGTAGCGAAGAGGGGCCACTGCCACCACCTGCTCCCTGTCTGCAAGCCGGGGGACGAGGGAAACTTGCTCCCCGGCTCGCATCCAGTGAAGAGGGGCTGCCACTGCCTGCTCCCTGCCTGCAAGCTGGGTGGGGGGAGGGGCGAGGGAAACTCATGTTGAAGCAGCGGTTACTCGGAGTAGACCACCTTGTAGGATGCAATGTAGAAAACAACTGACAGACACACATTCAATGGTGCAGAAGTTCAATTTATTGCTATCAACTAACAAAGAGCTTTGCCAGGCCGCAGGTGTTTTCAGGCACACATCTCTCTGTTGTCTGTGCCAACTATATACATATTAGGTGCCAATCAGTTGCTCATGTTTTATCTAGTATGCACACGTTACACTCTTTGCACCGAGCACTAATATTGCACACACCACCTGTTTGAAGGTGGGTACAACCGTCATTTAGATTTTGCTCATCTAAACATTTACACATGTTCTGACAACTCACTCCCCGATTTGCAGGCAGTGAAGAGGGGCTGCCTCCTGCTCCTTGCCTCCAAGCCAGTGGGCAAGGTAAACTCGCTTTGTGTGATCACTGAAAATATGCTGTGCAAAAACAAGGGACAATACTGTTATTCAATTGAACATCCTTGTTTCAGTACCCAATGCTAAATGGCAATTCACCCATAAGAGTCCCTAAACCCTCAGCAGAAGGTCTGGAGAACATTTAGGAGCATTGCAGGAAAGAAGGGGTAGGGAAGATTCAATTGGAAGAGCTCCTGTTCACACAGCCAGAGGATGCAACACATAAAATGTAGGAATTATGATTTATACACTATATAGCAATGTTGCACCTCCTCTACCAAACTCAATGTCCTCTGCAAACAATTCACAAAACAACTAAGAAGGAAAAACACCCACCAGGATGACTCAGTTTAGTAATTAGTGGGGTGCTGACATCACTTCACAGCACCTTCTTGACTTTATGGCTACCAATCCTGATCCTCTTTGATCTGAGATTGCAAATGCCTTAACAGACCAGGTGATCGGGAGCAACAGCCGCAGAAGGCCATTGCTTTCACCTCCTGCATGTGAGCTCCCAAAGGCACCTGGTGGGCCACTGCGAGTAGCAGAGAGCTGGACTAGATGGACTCTGGTCTGATCCAGCTGGCTTGTTTTTATGTTCTTATGTTCTTATGTACAGCTAGTCAAAGTTTCAGAGTTGGAAGATGTTAGCTGTCCTTGGAGATGGCAGACCACATACTGCTCTCACAGTACCTGATGGTGGCATGTTGATGTGAGATGAGCATGTATAACTTCACAGTTTTTGTCTGAACATATTATAAGAGTTCAGGCTGAAATAAACTCCTCATTTGTACAGTTGCCTCTTTTACATTGATGGAACCTATATTGCAGTATGGATAAATCTGGTAATTAAATGGAACAGGTAAATCTTGTGCCCATTGCTAGTCCCAGGGAATGGTTGCATGTAGTATTAATGCAGGTGTCTGTATATTTGCCTGAGTTACAAAAATAGCAGCTCCATTTTAGATCAAGAGGGAAAACTTATCTTCTTATCCCACCCCCAAACACAATCAACCCATATCATTCCAAGGTCCTGATTTTTAATCTGTCTTTCCTATTGAAATATGAGGGGGGGGGGGCTATTCATGAAATTCTAAGCCCCCATCTTGTTTGACCCGGCTATTCAATTATGAAATTATGACTGATTATGCACAAGGTGTCTGCTGTGTGATGATGGCTAATGTGTATCAGAGCAAGACTCCTTGTGTGGACCTATTTCCTGTAGCTTCGCTTTCACTTTCCATTCTCTTCATGGCAAGCAAGTCTACTTCTAGCATGACTTTTAATTTGCTTTGCCATCAGAGTGAGCAGATTTGTCAGTGAGCACAGCTTTGCTCCAGAGATCTTCTC
Organism: Sphaerodactylus townsendi; assembly: GCF_021028975.2. Classification (NCBI taxonomy): domain Eukaryota; kingdom Metazoa; phylum Chordata; class Lepidosauria; order Squamata; family Sphaerodactylidae; genus Sphaerodactylus; species Sphaerodactylus townsendi. Next base: position 120,021,670 of record NC_059425.1, on the reverse strand, counting down.
TCTGCATAGAGGCAGCCTTCCCACTTCCTCACATTGCTACCCTTGCCTTCCCCCCTCCCCCCCTCTTCCATGGTGCCAGTTCCTTCCTGCTTCTCTAAATGCTCATATTGATATATAAATATAATAATAACAAAGAACAGAGAACTGCAGGGGAACAGTAGAGTTTATATCCCCCCTTTCTCTCCTGTAGGAGACTCAAAGGGGCTTACAATCTCCTTGCCCTTCCCCCCTCACAATAAACACCCTGTGAGGTAGGTGGGGCTGAGAGAGCTCTGAGAAGCTGTGACTAGCCCAAGGTCACCCAGCTGGTGTGTGTGGGAGTGTACAGACTAATCTGAATTCCCAGATAAGCCTCCACAGCTCAGGCGGCAGAGCTGGGAATCAAACCCGGTTCCTACAGATTAGATACATGAGCTCTTAACCTCCTACGCCACTGCTCCTACACCACTGCTGCAGTACAAGAAGAGCCCCACTCTTTTGGCTTCACCCCACCTCCCCAGCTCTGCTTCTGCCATCACTTGTGATTGGTAGGGCTTTTGAAAACTTTATTCACACAAAACTTTATTAAAACAAGCCTCTCTCTTCTCTTGCAGCAGTAGCAGCAAGGATGGAGAGAGAGAGAGAGGAAGGGAAGGGAAGGGAAGGGAAGAGGGAGGAGAGAAAGACCCATGGTCTCCTCCATCCACACACACAGCTGCATAAAATTATACCACTGAGGAAGTGTGAATAAACCAAACAGTGGCATGGGTTGGTCACAATCACATATGTCTCTCACATGCCAGTGTGCGATGGTGAAGATGGGCTGGGGCTCTCTGCTACTATGCCTAGAGAGCCAGTTGTAAAAAAGTAGCAACTGGGCTCCAATGCCACCATATAAATTTTATGTCCTCTTTTAAGCAGCTTCAGTATCTGAAATTCCATGTCTTTAAGCAAAAACAATGGAAGTGTTAGTAGATTAATATAATCTAGTGGCAGGCAGTGCAATCCTGAGTGGAGGAATAGTTGTGCCACAGCCAGGGACAGCATAGCCATCCCACCTCCAAAGAAGCTTGCTGCACCATGGACAGCAAGCCGAAAGCCATGGTGCTCTTTCCCTCGTGAAAGTGGCTTATGCAGCTCAGTGGCTATGCCACTGAGTTTGCTGGCCCAAGTCTGCACTGGCAAATGGTAACAGTCTCAGGCCAAAAGGGCAAAGGAAGTCAACTAAAGCTGCCTCCCCCAGAACACCCCCCATCTGCACTAGAAGAGTGCTAGAGCAATGGCAGAGTTAGTACCCAGATATCACACTACCACACAGCTCCCAAACACCAAAGTAACTCTGTGCTGACATTAATGTTCCTTATGCATTTTCGAGTGGCATTTACTTTGATGCCAGAGTCACATTGCCTCCTGAATAGTCCACCACCCAGGATTACACTGTTAATGACTTGCGGCATATCAGCTTCAATGGCATATCCTGATTCAGATCCTAACGATGTAAAAACTGCTATGTAATCACTACATATTTTCAGTTCTTAAACACTCCACCCTTTCCTCGTAAACAGCAGGTCTCATTGCACGAAAGGGGCAAACAAAAACCTCCCATTTCTCTTTTCCCTTTCAGTGTTCTGACTTGAATATAGAATCTGTAGACTTATGGTTCCATGCTTCCAGCAGTGCTGAAATACTCTCGCTTGTGAAACTGCACTCAGCGTAGCTGCCATTATAAAGTACATCATGCTTTCAGAATCAATTGTTGTTTGACTGTGTTTTCATTTAAGTGAAGGCACACTTTCAAAGCTGCCTTTTATTTAGAGCAAATGACATTTTGAATATGCCTGGAGATTGTAGAGAGTACTGAAAATAAAAACAAGGCACTTTTCCCAACTGCACTTGAATATGACTGCATTTATTTTTCAAAACCTATTTCGTGTGTTTGCACATTTCAGTGCAGACAATATACTGCTTGCGTTAATTGAGACATATTCTGCATTTGATTTCTCGAGCTACAACAGTTATTCAAGCCGTGCAATGATTTTCATTCATGGAAGATGCAGGTCACACTCATGGTAAGATTTGGAGATGGGAATTATTTATTTCATATCAATTTTTTATCCCAACATTTCTGCGAGAAGGTTGTTTACATGATTTTTCCCTTCCTCCATAAACTTACTAGGCTACTGCTGTCTCTCTTAGCTCTTATGTCTTCTTGCTGGGGGCAGGGCAGAGGTGGCATTGCAGTTAGTGACTTCTGGTTACCCACGTGACATTTTTTCAAGCTGAAATTACCATGTGGAGCCAATATTTGCCCAGTTCAATATTTTTTCAGATAACCAGGGACAACTGGATCCGATTAACTCAAAATGACTAGACAAAGTGGCAGGATGGTACAACAAGTTATGCAATCAGGATTTCTCACCTATTTAAGAACATTTGACATAATATTTCTCCAGGAAACCTAGTGCCCCTCTACTATTACTTTCCCAGAGTATACAGTCTATTCCCTACCTGCTCACAAATCGCACCACAGAGGATGCCATCAAGCTGGACTTGCCATCTTTATCAGATCCACTCTCTGTGTATTCACAGAAATGTTGTCAACATATGGCAATCTGGCTATGGCCATAGCCCTTTCTTGGGACCACCTTGAGGTATTACTGCTTAATGTTTACCTTCCCCCTTGTGAATCAAAGGAGGAAAGAACTTCCTTTTGGACTAAACTGTCGGACTATCTAGAATAGTTGCAATCAGTGCATGAAGGCTTGTAGTTGGAGATTTTAATGTTAGATTGGGGGAGGATAAACTTAGCTTGCAGCCCATATCAGGATTGGAGCCAGATGATGTACCTTGGGTTTTTATCTCTCCCAAGGTGTTCTAAGGATCATACTACAAGCGGGGCAAGCTTTGACTTTGTTAATATTTGTTCTAAATTCAACCTCATTTCACCTTAATGGTTTGGTAGCCTTTGACAGTTCAGGAGAGTATATACACATTCTACCCAGGGTAGCAGTGCAATTGACTATATTATGATATTCCAAAACTGATTTCATTAGATAAAGGGCTTTCAGGTGATGTATCGGAGCTGGAGTGATCACCTGCCCCTATGCTTGTACCTGGAACTGCCACCTCCAAATACCATGGTCCCTACCCCTTTCCCTATCTCCAAAATTCAGTGGAACCGTCACACCAAGGCTATGGTCAGAAACTTGCTTCTTTCTTCATCTCTAAGCACCCTCAGATCTAAAGTCCTGACACCTACCTCTCCAGATGAATGCTTGACTTATTATGAAACACTTACGTCACTGTTGGCTGATTTTATAACTAAGCAGGGAACTGTTCGAACAACCTCAGTCAAAAAACCAATGCGGGGTGGCCTCTATAGAGAGTCCTATATGATCAAAAATCAAATCAGGGGAATCTATGCAAGTACTAGGGCATGTGGGGAGTCTAAAATCCTTAGGGAATATTTCTCCCTAAGAACCTGGTTGTTGGCTCTGATTATTAAAATGTCTCCTTTATGAGGAGGCAAGGAACAAATGCCTGTCACATCTGCTACATAAGATGACATATTGTTCTGATAAAGTTTGTTGTGAAAAACTATTACAAAATTAGGAAAGCATTACTAAATGGGTAGCAAAATTCTGTCTATTCATTATAAAAAAGAAAAAATGATCTGAATATGGCATCCCCCTTAGATACTTTTGTTTTGTCTAGTATTTTTATGCTGTTTGGTATCTTTACAATGTATAGATGGATAGTGCTGGAATACAGGAGAGAGATCTGCATTCTTGCTTTGTTGTAGATATTTTTACTAAATTGGAGATTTGTAACATATTTGGTCATTGACTGTAAATAAAGTCTACTCTACACTATTCCAAAGCACAAGGTCGGAGGCCAGGGCAACTGAAAGTTGCTCACTGTGGCAGCCAGTCTTGCAGGTCTTGCAGGTCTATCTTGAGGTGGCTGTAGCTAGTGTGCTCTAGACTTGGTTGCTGTAAGTATTTTTTTTTAGTTCTGTCTATAATCTAATATTTTGGACTCCATTAAAATCAGCTGAGAGTTCAGCGGATTTTGCATGGGCCAAAAACAGTGGTGTGAAAACAGTGTAAACCCTTTTACACCATTTCAAACCATTTTACACCATTTTCACACCACTGTTTTTGGCCCATGTGGAATCTGCGTTCATGTTACATGTATGGGTCAGATATTTCTTTGAATGTGTGCAGAGCAAAAGGATGGTGGGGATGAATGTTGTTTGAAAATGAATCCAGGCATTGCTCTATTGGTTGACTTTAGGAAACTTTTGACATTTTTGCTTTGAGTAGCTGGGCAACTCTTTTAGCAACTCTTTTGAATTACTCCCAAGTTTTAAAGCAATTTGCTATGAAGGATAACTGGGGAGAAGCAATAATTTGAGGAAAACAATCCTTGAACCTCCTTGGGCTCATGGATCTGAGTACATAGATAGACATGCATTTAGCCCCTTTTCATATGGAATAGTTTCCAGTGCTATATGCACAGAAGGCTTTTGCTTGGTCTTCATTGTCCCTGCTGGATTAAAACAATTGCAATTAATTTTTTACTTTTTAAATTTCTAATGATCACTGATGTCTATTGACTATTTTATAAATGATGCTTAGTGACCAGATTGTTAAAAATCATTTCAGCAACATTCTTATAATCTGATTTCACACTGCAGAGGAATTATCATCATCAGTATTTTGCCTGTACAGAACAGGGTTCCCCACCCCTTTTACTTTTAAAATTGCCTTTTCATAACAAGGTTAAATGCTGAACCATGTTGGTAAATGAACTGACTGTGTTGCCTATTGATGTAATTGTTTTGAAATGTCATAAAAATTGAACTATGTGCAAGAGATGAAAAAAGTAAAAAAATAGACATATGTTTTATTAAATCTTTGACCTTGGCAAGCTCTTTCTTTAATTACATATAAAGTAAACCTGCCTTTGTACTGTTAAAGGCTTTCACAGATAGGATAAACTGGCTGTTGTAGGTTTTCTAGACCATGGCCACACAGCCTGGAAAATCCACAATAACCAGTTGAACTCTCTCTTTCATTGGAAACTGAAACCAAATAGCATCAAACCTCCAAAGCAAAAAAGGTAATCCCAGCTTTATTTTCCCTCTCAGTGCATGAACTACTTCAGAAGAAGAAAGGAGACATCTCCTTTGTGTCTACATATTAAATCTAATTAATTACCCAAATAAATAAATAAAGCATCCATTTAGAAGTACCTACCTCTCAATACTGTGAGAGACTTGCCAGTATTTTTTATTGACCGTGCCCCATCCAGCCACATTGTGATTTGCGCCACCACCAGAACAGCTATGGTACCTTTCACCTTTTCTTGAAAATCAAGACTCAAAAAATCTGTAGCACAAGTGTTCACACACACATTTTCAGAAACTTCTATTGAGAAGGAAAAACATGGATGAAACACAGGCAGATTTACTAAAGATGGGTCTCAGAAAATAGCGAATTTTGCTGCGATGTAATAACACAGGAGTTATGAACTGGGCATTTCCACTGATCCCATTTGTTGGAAATCCCCATGACCCCACCAACAGCAACAGGCAGGTTATCTCATTTCTCCCACTACAGTCTCAGTGTATTCAGGTCAAAAAGCAACTTCTTTCTTTAGTTATAAAACAACAAACAAGTCTTTGACTAGATGTGCAGTCATGCCCCCTCTTTTCAACAATACACCTCACACTCCTTTAGATTATGTCGGTCAATGTTAAAAGCCTCTGCATGTTTTGCCTTTCCTCTCTACCTTGCAGTCAGAATTAATTTGATCGGACTTCACTGTTACATAATGGTGGCACTAAAAACCTTTGAATTAAGCTTCTTATGATTTGCAGATAAGGCTCCCCTCTGCCATTGTTCCACTCTGACTGGAATTCAAATGACTGCCAGTACCTGATAGTTAGATCTCCATTTGTTTATCTCAGTCTAATTGTCTTGTTGACAGACATAACACTAGCTTTGCAAAGAGCAGCTCTATAATCATCCATGCTATGCATGCTCAGCATTTGTCTCTGATCTGAGTAGTCTAACTCTTTGGGCCAAACTATTCTTTTGAATCTTTTAACCAGCTTTGCCTGAATCTAAGAGATGATTCACCTGTCTATTTTTAATATGATTTCACAAATGACCATTTCATCAGATACAAATGTGAGAACTCAGTCTCATGTACGCTTCAGTGGTCCAGTAGTGTCACTGTAGCCATGTTGCATCAGTTGCAAAACCGGTTAAAGCACACAAAAGCACACAAGAGCACACAAAAAAGTGGCAATGTTTCCCCTGTTCTATAGGACTATTTAGACACTTTCGGTATCTGAGCAGCTCTGTGTTTGCATTCTGTCCTATTGCTGTGTGTGTGTGTGCGTGTGCGTGTGTGCGTGCGCAAATATGAATTGTGTGCATGCTTGACTTTGTACCCCTCCACATTTGAAGGTACAAGTATCTTGGAGTATAGGGTATTTTTCTTAAATTGTATTAATAGTTATTAAGGCATTGCTTTTAACCCAAATTTTTCAGCCAGATTGAAATAGGAGGGGGTAGTGGGCCAAAAGATCTTATTCAACTCGGGGATGGGGCGGTCTAGAAGCCCAAAGTATAAACTCTAGCTATTTACCACACTTTGTAATTGCTTCCATGTGACAATTTTTTTAAAAAAACCACACACCCTGTTTTGCATTTGCCAGCCTGAATGATGCTTTGGGCATTCCCCATTTCCTTCTCATCAAAATTTTTTAATCCATTCTTTGAATGAGCCAATTCTTGGGTCATCACTGGCCCAGTCTATAAACAGCTCACTCCTAGCTTATTCGTTTTTTTAATAATGTTGAGGCTCTAGTTTCTCTTTAGAATGCTGTTCTTCTGAAGTAGCTAAATTGAATTTCACCCTAATAATACTTATCCTCTATGGCAGAGCAGTATAATGTGTTTGTGTGTGTTCATTTTATCCAAGGAGGACTTACAAGAAACTTAAAACCTTGCATTCTCTATTTTCAAAGGACCTAAGGCCTAATGAATTTCCGGCTGTGGCAACAGCTTTGCACTTCACTAACAACTTAGTTTCTGACACATATGACATGTACTGACCTTTCATTTTTGGCAGAGGTGAAAGTACCTTTAAAACTGTCTGCAGACAAAGATCTTATGTATATTAGTGCTACTGTTACTGGTAGTCATACTTGGTTTACTAGTAGAATGCCACTTTCTTACTCAACTAGCCTTGCTATAGGGGTATCTGTTGGAGAGTGCTTATGATGACACACATTGCCCCTTTCATCCTAAAATATGTTTTATTGGATGACCGAGAGATGACAGTATTATCATCTACTATGGAGGTTCTCCTTCAGAGTTGGCTAGAAGTAAGACTTTTTCCAGAATGAAGCCTTTTCTGCCCTTGGAACTTCAGAGGATAAATTGGCTGGCCTTTTTTTTTTCAGTTGGTGAATAAATATGTGTGTGTTTAGGCATGTTCTTTGGAAAGAAGTTGAAACCCTGACCTATTAGTGATGTGGTATATATTGTTTTGTTCTTTGGTTTTTATGATTTGCCTTTGAGTGATTCCTGCCATTGTATTAACCAATTGTGGTTTTAGAGCACTAGTTTAATGGCTTTTAACATTAACAGTGTAATTTTATGTAAACTGCCAAGGCAATTGCTAGCTGAATTTGGCTCTAGAATTTGGCCATGTTTTTAAATGTATGCTATGAGCCGCCTCAAACCCAAAAGGAGAGGGACAGCCTATTAAATCCAATGAAATAAAAACAAAAATAAATAAATCATAGCAAGCAAAGTAATTAAAAATAGCATGTGCCTTACAGTAGATTTAGGAGTATGGGAATCCTTTGTTCACCCGCACAACAGTGTTGAGTGTGGCCACAGCAATAGCTACTAAAATATATTGTAACAAGATACGCTATTATAAAGGTTAACAGGAAAGTAGGTCCTAACCTAAGTGATGGCCTCTGTCTGGATGTTGCATTTCCTGTTTTGTATCTTGTAAAGCTGCCTAAGTGATTTAGTAAAGTTTTGCTGGTTATTAATAATCTATATGCAACTGTGACAGCTGGAGAGATCTGCCAAACCAGAGGAAGGCAAGCGAGATTTGTGGTCAGCATTCCATATGCTTAATGAGAGACAGCTTCTATCCCATAAAGCCTGGCTGCAAACTGACTCACCCAAAGCTGACTCTCGAGTTTCATCTCCTTCCAAATTACCCTAGTCCGAGTTCCGTAATTTATGAAGGGCTTCAATCAAAGACCAGAACAACACAATGTAAATGGAAACAGGAAGGGGAGGGACTTCATTTTGTTCCTTTCAGTACACATAATACAAAAATGTATTTTCCACATCTTAGTGTGGGTGTATTAACTTTTCAGCTGAGAAATACTGGAAAGGTTTATTTGAAAGATATTTATTTTCTTTTGTAACATGGAGATTTGAAATGTGGAAATGGAATGAAATCCATGACAGCTGTCATTCTGTTTCAATTCCACTTTTGCTCATTTAGCTCATCTGTTCAAACCCAAAAATTGTTTCACAACTGGATGCCAGCAAATGCCTACAGTAATATATATGTGCATTTAGCTGCATAGCGGAAATTCCAGACTTGCTTGGACATTCAGCACTGGAGCAGTTTATTACCGCAGTTATCTTTCATCACTCACTGGCAAGCTCTAGTCTAGTTGTAAATAACACTGCAAAACTCCTGTCTCTAAAAATCCCCCTCAGCTTCAGACATGAACCTACAAAGAGAAACAAAAAAGAAATAAATGAAAGAAAGAACAAAACATCAATAACAAAATGCCTAACTTAAGCAAGAAAAGCTTCACTTAAGCATAGATGAAAATGCTAGTTTCTCCTCCTGATGGATAAAGCAATGCAAAGACCTGATGCAATGTTAGCTGTATACACAATGAAGACATTTTTCATGATTTACAGTAGTCAAACACTAACAACCAGCTTCTCCCAGGAACTTGAATACTTGAAACACTTTGGAGATTTTGCAGGGAAAGTTCTGGGAATTTTTTCACAATGGTGCAACACAATACGTTCTCACGCTAATGCAAAATCCAAAAGGAAATATTTTAGACCAGTTTTATATTATGATCAGAGAAGCTCTTACTTTTGATTTCAAGGCAGCAGAAAATCAATATTGTCATTTACATTTCTTCTGACAAGTATTACTATAGTACAAAATACTATGAAGAACAGTAGGTTAAAATGCAGCAGTGAAAGTGTGTAAACAAAGATAATGTGAAAGGCCTGGGAGATGATCTATATATTACATAGGCTAAACTGGCAGAATTCTGGATTCTATCTATTCTGGGTTGGGGCTGTCTTAAGGAGAGCCATGCTGGATCAGACCAGTGATCTATTTAGTGCAACATTTTATTTCACATCAGCCAACCAGATGCCAAGGAGGAACAACAAACAGAATCCGAAACCCAAGGATGATATCCCCTCAGAGTTTACTGCCTTTCAATATGGAAATCCCTTTTAGTCACCATAGCTAGTAGTAATTGATTAATCTATCCCAGGGGTAGGGAACCTGCGGCTCTCCAGATGTTCAGGAACTACAATTCCCATCAGCCTCTGTCAGGATGGCCAATTGGCCATGCTGGTAGGGGCTGATGGGAATTGTAGTTCCTGAACATCTGGAGAGCCGCAGGTTCCCTACCCCTGATCTATCCTCTATGAATCTGTAGAATACCCTTTTAAAGTCATCTATGGCATACAGAATCATTTTCCCCATAGCCTATATCATCTGGCAGTGAAATCCAAAATTTAATTATTCACTGAGTAGAGAAGAGAATTACTTCCTTTTGTCTTTATTGAATGAATTGCCAACAGAATCAATTGCCAACAGAGGCAGAGCAAGGGGAAACTCCACCCAGGGCATGTACGCGCCCTGTGCCCCTGCTCAGCACCACCTGCCCCTGCCCCACCCCAGAACACCCCTCCACGGCCTGGCCACACCTCCACCATGACCCACCCTGCTCCATGACCCATCGTGCCCCACCCTGCCCCATTGGCCTCTGATTGCTAATCAGCTTCATTGGCTGTCCCCAAGTTCTGGTATTATGGAAAAGGGAGAAAAGGCTATTTACTTTCTTTAATGCGTGTTTAATTTTATAAACCCTGTGATTTTGGAGGGAAGGCATCAGCATAGCCCAATCTCATCAGATAATGAGGTTCTGCAGGGTTGGGACTAGGAAGGGAAGACTCTGCAGAGGAAGGCAATGGGAGGCCACCCTGGCTCTCACAAGCTATGAAAGCCCTTCGGAGCCCTTTGGGGATCGGGTGGTATAAAAGCCTAAAGTATAAATAAATAAAATAAATAAAAGTCCCTTGCTGGGGTCTGCATAAGTCAGTTGTGATCTAATGGCACTCTATACCCACACAGGTGGATTCTGTATGGGCAATAAACAGCGCCCCTTGAAAGGTAAAAACACCATTCCAGGGATGCTGTTTGCACAGCTGATGCCTCTGCAGCGAGGCAGCACCATGCTTTTTGGGGGGCGGGAATGTGTCATTGAGCAAGGCATTTGGGAAACAGCATTTCCCTGCCAGCATTGCTTTTTGGTGCCTCCACACTCCACACTCACCTTCTCTCCAGATGGAGCTCAGTAAGGATGGGGAGGCATGCCCACATTGCCCTTTGACACCCTGCCCATCCCTGCCGAGCTCTGTCGGGAGAGAAGGTGAGTGTGGGGAAAGGAAATGGAACCACCTCTGTGTGCAACAGCTGATCTGGGGCTGCTCGCACCTCAGTGTGCGAATGGCCACAGGCCTCCACTGGCATCATTTATGCCAGTGGTATGCCTCTGCCCACCACCCGTACAGAATCCGCATACAGAATCATTTTCCCCATAGCCTTTTTTTTTCTGAACTGAAAAGTCCCAGCTTCTATAGTGCTCAGAATTCTTAATAATCTTGGTTGCCCTCTTCTATATTTTTTGCAGCTCTGCAGTATACTTTTGGAATTATGGCATCCAGAATGGTACATAGTATTCCAAATGAAGAGTCACTATTAATCTATATAACAGCATTAAAATATTGGCTGTTTCATTTCCAAACCCTGCCCTAATAATTCCCAGGTGTTTTCCTATTTCAACCCTAGTGCATTTTCATCAAGCCATCCACTATGATCCCACAATCTCTGCAAAACAGAGTTGTTCCACCGGACATTTGGGGGAGACAGCCGCAGATGCGTGCCATCTCCTACACAGATAGGGACCATGATTTTTACTGCTCTCGGGATATAGAGTGTTCACCATCTGATGTTTGTGTTTAAGTTTAACTTGGTGGTTGCTGTGGCTTTTAAAATTTTATGATGTATTTTAGCTGAAGTATTTTATTGTACACTGCCCAGAGCCCTTCGGGTGTGGGCGGTTTAGTAAATCTAAATTATAAATTAAAAAATAAAAATAAATATTCCCAGTTCAGATTGCATCCTCATACATTTTAAATTTGTTCCTGTATGCTTTCATTTTTTTTATATTTCACTTCATTTCCACATTGTTGTCCACATTTTAGAGAGTTCCTCCTGAAGAGCTTCACAGTTGTATTTAGTTTTCTTCCTATTGAAAAATTCTGTGCCATCTCCAAACTTGGTCACTAAACTGTTCACTTTCAGTTCCAAATAATTTATGAACAAATAGCCCCAGTCCCAATATCAATCCTGGTGAGATTTCTGTCAAAGTTTTAAGTGGTTCACAGGTGAAAAACTGCTTAATTATTATTGAACGCAATAGTATAGAGAAAGCCAGTTTTGTGTGCTCAGAATGCTTTCTATGACATTATCAATATGTAGTCTGAAGTGGAACAGTCAAAAATTCAACCACTTTGCCCTAGCCCAGTGGTGGCGAACCTATGGCACGGGTGCCAGAGGTGGCACTCAGAGCCCTCTCTGTGGGCACGCACAAACAGAGTGCCCCTCCCCCCCAATATAGGCTGGCCTTGGCTGCTGGGCTCGATTATTAGCATTAAACCTAAGATCTAGTTTTGGGGAAGCAATATAGGTAACCCTGTAAAGCGCTGTTAAACCACACTGATTTTCATGCAAAGAACTAAAGTGCTATCCTTTACCTGGGAGTAAGCTCGGTTGATGGCAATGGGGCTTGCTTCTGAGTAAACCCTCCTACGGTCGTGATTCACCTGTTTGAAGAGTTGCACAGTTGCTTCAAAGCAAAGCCACCGACTACCACCAAGCTTACTCCTGAGTAACGCACGCCTCGGAGCCAATCGTTTTTCTAAACTAAAACCTCAGTATTCAGGTTAAGTTGCCGTGTTGGCTCTTTGCGATAAATAAGTGGGTTTTGGGTTGCAATTTGGGCACTTGGTCTCGAAAAGGTTCGCCATCACTGCCCTAGCCTGTCTTTCTACTTCATGTATAGAATAACTGAGTGATGTTATCTATACTGATTTCAGAAAAAGTTTTGCCTTCTTCCTGCCACGCGATCATATTTACCACACTTAAGGCCATTTAGATCTTTTCAAAGTACTGCAGTTTCAAGTGCTGTAAAAACCCACTGTGACTGTGAATGCACTGTTTGATACCAAATAGACTGGTCATCAGAACTCTCCTGCGATAGCTTAAATATTCATAGAGCATGAGAAGGTGGTGGGCAGTTGGAAGCTATTTCACTGAGTAGCCATAAATGCCTTTTGATGTTTGTACAAAAGGCTGTGAAAAAAAATTCTTCAGCAGCCCGGCAAACATACCAGGCCCAAAGAACTGCAATAAACCAGCCATCCTGTCTGTAAGGCCACTGATACCTATGACAAACACAAATTTGACTAGTGGTATATTTAAAACTGCACAGTGAGAATAATGGAACTAGGTGAAGACTTACATTGGCGATTTTTCATTAAAAAAACAAAACAAAAATACTGTGTATTGTCCTCATTAAGTAAGCAAAAATATTAAATGGCCCTCACAAATATCTGAGTGGTATATTCTAGTGCTACAGCAGTTCTTCTGATCGGGATTACAAGATTGTCAAAAGTTTCTGATAATATGGAAGTACAAGGATTTACTGTGCCCATTATACACTAATGATAGGACTGCCAGATAGCCATGATTCACCAAGGTGTGTGTGTGTGGGGGGGAGGGGGAAAATAGGAGAGAGAATAAGCAGCATTCCAATGACATGATATTACTTCCAGTGCAAACCTAGATGTGATGTCATCACATTGGCATGAAGTTCTAGTATTCCCCCAGTTCATAGTCTGACAGCCATCTTGAGACTGAGGTTTTCAATCAAGGCAAAAATTCTCTCTTCAACTGAATGTCCTGGTCATTTCTTCCCTCATTAGCTTTTCTGATGGCTCAACAACAGGAATGGAGGAGGAACTTGACAAGCATGCAAAAAAAGAAAACTCCCTCCTCACTGTTTCTCCTCTGTCAGTTCATTTACCTCCAGATTCCCAAGTAGGCTGGATGGAGAAGGAAAATGCTTTCAGTTTAAGTCTCAGAACAGGCATTCTTGAATACAACTTTGCAGTTGATTCGGGGAACTGAACTGATAGATAGAGAGGCTATCTAAACATATTCTGGTGGATAATGAGATGAGTTCTGGCACATATTCTTCATATACCAAGGGAAATACCTCAAAAGATGGCAAGTAAAGAACACTGAAGTACATTGCACAAAGGAAAGAGGCAAGGAAGAGCTCCTCTTCCTGTTCAGCTTTATCACTAGTTTCCCAACCGTAGCTTTCAGTGAATGAAATCAAAATAAAGCATTATTACTATCAAAGAAAAACTGGTTTGCTTCAATCATCAGGAATAGTGAATAAAATCCATTATATGAGAGTTGATATGTTAATACTTTATTGACTTGCATACCAATTGACTTGAGTTAAAACTGTTCCTAATAAGAATTTACCACAGTTTCCCCCACTGGGTTAAACATCTGAGACCTTTGGGTTTTCCCTTGTGTTCTTAAGTAATTTACTTCTTGAAAACAAATCCCCTACTTCCTCTTCCAGTAAGGGAAAAATGTTTTATTGCTGCACTGGTTAGTTGTACAATAGCTCACTGCCATAGGGAAAAAAAAGTTCAGCAAATATGCAAACCAATGTTAGCATGATTGTATATGTAATGTTAAAGTTAATGGGAGAATCTCAGATCATCATTAGTTCAAAACTTGTTCTTCCTAAGATAAATTGTGTTTCAAATTATCACTAGGTTGTCTCATAGCTTCTAAGGGCTATACCAAGTATCCATCCATTTCACTGTTCAGATTGAAAATATAACTTTTGATCAAAATGATTCCTCAAAGTCTCCATTTCAGCCTTTTTTGAGTGTGTGCTGCTGCTAATTTCCCTTTTCTTCTCATGCTTTTGTGCCATTTTTCTGAATTTTTAGGCTTTGTAGAGTGACTCCTGCCTATCTTCAATTATTATTATTATTTTATTGATACAAAAACAGTAATACACAGCAAACAAGATATAATAATAATAATAATAATAATAATAATAATAATAATAACAATAATAATAATAATAATAATAATAATAATAATAGAACAAGAGAAGGTCCCTAGATACTGCGATTTGAAAATTGACCTTCAGCATCTATGGCACAAACCAGCTGAGGTCGTCCCAGTGGTAATCGGCAAAAACACTAGGGCAGCACTTGAAACATCTTCGAATTGACAAAATTAACATCTGTCAAATTCAGAAGGCAGCCCTGCTGGGATCCGCACGAATACTACGCTGATACATTACAACTTCCTAGGCTTCTGGGTGAGGCTCGAATTGTAATGAAGGCCAACAACCAGCTAAAGATCTGGCAGCTGTGACATCTACAATAATAATAATAATTGAAAATAGGCAGGAGTCACTCTACAAAGCCTAATTATTCAGAAAAATAGCACAAAAACGAGAAGAAAAGGGAAATTAACAGCAGTACATAGACTTTATGGTTGTTGTTGTTATTGTTGTTGTTGTTGATGATGATGATGATGATGATGATGATGATGATGTTGTTGTTACTGGTTGATTTCACAGCTGCCAGTTCTTTAGCTGGTTGTTGGCCTTTCATTACAATTGCAATTCAAGTCTCACCCAGAGGCCTAGGAAGTTGTAATGTATCGGAGTAGTATTCGTGTGGATCTAGCAGGGCTGTCTTCTTAATCTGACAGATGTTAATTTGTCGATTTGAAGATGCTTCAAGTGCTGCCCTAGTGTTTTCGGGATGGCACCCAAAGTGCTGATTACCACTGGATTTCTGTGTCTGATTATTTGCACAGTTTCAAATCATCCATGCACAGCAAATGTGAGATTTTTTTCTGAGTCTCTGGCCATTTGATATCCCAACTTTATTTTCTTTAAAATTACTGTTAGTGGGACCGTGGCAATGATAAACAGTAAGGGTGATAGTGAATCACCTTGGAAAATTCTTTGCTTAATGTTGACTGTTCGATAGTTTTCATTTCTGACTGTCAGTTCAGTTTTCCACTGTCTCATCGCTTTTCAATGGATACATGAATGTTTTTGCTGAAGCCAATGGTTTCCACAGATTTCATGATCCAACTGTGAGCCAGTGAGTCAAACCCTTTCTTGTAATCGATCCAGACCACATGCAAATTTGTTCTTCGATTCTTGCAGTTCTCCATAATCATTTTATCTATCAGGAGTTGATCTGTTGTACCCCTGCTCCTTCTTTTGTCCCCTTTTTGCTCCACTGGCAGGATGCTATTTGCTTCCAAGTAGTCCATGATGTTATCTGCTATTATTTCGGTGAGCAGTTTGAGCATCGTGGGCAAACATGTTATTGACCTGTAGTTTCCAGGTGTTGTTCCTTTGGCTGGATCTTTCTGAATCAAGTATGTCCAGTTGTTAGCCATTCATCGATTTCACCATTTTGCATGGTTTCATTGAACTGCTTGGCCATTGTCGGGTGCAAACTGGTTAGGTATTTGAGCCAGAAGCCATGCAATTGATCATGTCCTGGTGCCATCCAGTTTTTCACTTTCTTGCTTCGATGTTTTATCATATCAGTTGTTCTTTCCAGCTCTTGAGTTTGTTTTTGACCAACACCTTTCTCAAAATCTTTGATCCACTGCACTTTCCTACTGTAATCCTTCTTGTTTTCCCACAGATCTTTCCAAAACTGATGTGTTGCATTTTTCTATGATTTTTTGCTTTCAACATTGATCTTTGTGTTAAGGCTTTGGTAGAAATGCCTTTGGTCTAATAGAAATTGCCAATTTTGTCTGGATTTTTCTTGCTTTGTCTGGATCTTTCTTGCTTCATATCTTTCATTTTTTTCTTGCTGTTGCTGTTATTTGTTGTTTGGTGGTCTTTAGTGCTTCTTCAATTGTACAAGTGTCTAGCCAGTACCTTCTAATTAGTTCTTTCATGACCCTGCCATTCTTTAATCTTTGTTCCTTCATATTTGTCAGGTTACTGGCATCTGATCTTAGTTTTTTTTAGATCTTCTGTTCCAGTTGAATTTGCCACTTTGGTTTTGATGGTTGATTTATCTTGGGTTTAGGTATTTCAATACCCAGTTCTCTTGTGACTACTACAACAATACATGAGATGATTGGTTTGTTTGATGGACGTTGTTTCAATTGTCATCAGTGCCATGTTTACATCTCTCATTATGAGTGCCAGGTCTTTTTGGGGCACCATGTTAAGGATTTTAATGAACCCATGGTAGGGGCCTTTCACTTGCTCTTCTGTGGCTTCAGTTGGGGGGGTTGTGAGAGTGCTGCTCTAATGGATGTTCATCAGTATGTAGTTTCACTTCAAGAAACAGTGAATGCCCCATTGGGTAGACGAGTGGGCAGCTGCCCAGGCAGCATCACAATGGGGGGCATCAAAATGCTGGGTTCGTTTTTGGGTATTTTAGTGGTTTTCCATTTGTTGCCTGCAGGGGGCGCAGTTTTTAGGCCAGCGGCACCAGATTTTAAGCGTATCATCAGGAGACTGTCCTTATGCTACCCCCCCCCCAAGTTTGGTGAGGTTTGGTTCAGGGAGTCCAAAGTTATGGACTCCCAAAGGGGGTGCCCCTATCCCCCATTGTTTCCAATGGGAGCTAATAGGAGATGGGGGCTACAGTTTGAGGGTCCATAACTTTGGCCCCCCTGAACCAAACTGCACCAAACTTGGGGGGGTAATCGATTAGGAGCACGATCTCCTTATGAGACCCTGAAGGTTTTGAGACTGTGCCTTCAGAAATGTGCCCCCCCCAGCCTGCAACCCCCATTGACAGCAATGCAGAAAACTCAATGCAGAACAAAGATTCTTGGGCAAATTTCGGGATGTTCTTGCAGGGAGGGCATTCTTGGACGTATCATCACCAAAATTTCAGGGTATCATCTGGAGACTGTCAGAATGGCAACCCCAAGGTTTGGTGTGGTTTGGTTCTGGGAGTCCGAAGTTATGGACCCTCAAAAGGGTAGCCCCCATCTCCTTAGCAAAGAATGTGGGATGGGGTACCGCATCTGAGGGTCCACAACTTTGGACCCCCTAAACCAAACTGCACCAAACTTTGGGGGTCCCATTAGGATAGTTTCCAGATGATACCCTGACATTTTGGTGCTGATACATCCAAAAATGCACCACCTTCAGGAACATCCTAGAAATTTGCCCAAGAATCTTTGTTCTGCATTGAGTTTTTTGTATTGCTGTCAATGGGGGTTGCAGGCTGGAGGGGGCACATTTCTGGTGCTGATATGTCTAAACATGTTCCCCCTGCAGGCACCAATGTCCTGGTGCAAAAAAATTTGGT
Organism: Sphaerodactylus townsendi; assembly: GCF_021028975.2. Taxonomy (NCBI): domain Eukaryota; kingdom Metazoa; phylum Chordata; class Lepidosauria; order Squamata; family Sphaerodactylidae; genus Sphaerodactylus; species Sphaerodactylus townsendi. Next base: position 120,003,902 of record NC_059425.1, on the reverse strand, counting down.
CGTGGTGGAGTGGCCGCCCATGGGGGGGGGGGGCATCCAACTCAGGTTTTGCCCAGGGCTACAGTTTGCCCAGGGCTGCCTCGTTACGCCCCTGGTATGCTTAACAGCCACAGTAACTTTTAGTAGCCCTTCACTCTCTTAGAGAAATTTGCTAATACTTCAAAATGGTTGGCTACATGCAGTTGAAACTGAAAGAAGTCTGTCATTTTTTACTGTAAATAGAAGGTAAAATGAACTCCTCATTTTCTCTCTGCCACTTCCCACATCCCATTAGAAATCAGGCTAAGGAAGAGGTCAATATACTCAGCAGTTCCGTCACAGCCAATTAGTAGATTTTGCAGTCTGGTAAGCAAAGAAACTCCAACAAAAACTCAAAATAGCTGATAGCAGTCTCTAATCATTTAGGATGCTAAATTAAGATGTTCTAAAGGCTTTCATCTCAAAGTGAAAGAACATAAATACTGAAGATATTTACTGTCCTTGTGGAAGTTGCTGCTGAGTCCTTTGCTATTCTTCCCATTCCTGCCTGGATGAATCAGTAGTTGATCCTGTGAGGTAGGTTAAGCTGATAGAAAGGTTACCTTGTTTATTTTACCTTGTTTATTTTACCAATGTTACCTTGTTTATTTTCATGGCATAGTGTGAAATTGAACCTGAGTCTTCTGGATTGCAGTTAGACACTCTAAGGACTTTTCAACACAGCACAGGCAGGGAGGGTTGCTGTCAGGTAAAGTAACCTGCTCTCCTGTTTTTGCATTTGCATGCCTCCATGCAGGCAGAACCAATGTGGGCTGCTGTCATGCCTTTGCATGGAGGCATGTATTTTTTACCTCCCTTCTTCTGATGCGTAGCTAAGCGGGCAAGCAGGCATGGACCCCCCACAGCCATGCTGACATCTCGTGATGGCACGAGATGTCCCTGTGACCCTGCAGCTGTGAGGCAGGGACTTTAAGAAAAAGGGAAGCACAGCTGATTAAAGCACTTCTCGGCCAGCCGTTTGCTTATGAGCAGCTGAAAACCAGCATTAAAATGAAAGAATTGCAGGTAGCGCGATTCTCAAATAACCCATTTGGGGGACTTAACACAGGGCAGCCTCGCCTTTGGAGCAGGAGCCATATGAGGTTCCCCTTAAAATATTTTTTTCCTATCCCCAGCCCAGGTTCATTGACTTGTGCAGAAGGGGCCTAACTAGCACACTATATCAGCATGATCATGTTATTTTTAGCTACATGATCATTTAAGACAATTGATAATGTAGACTGGTTACACACGGTTCTCAAACTACCAAATCATAGTCTGGTCTTTCTATGAATGGTTTGTCTATCTTTCATTGTGATTCCACAAAAATTGTTGAATGGGGTGGGTGGGTAGTTGCTTCATGCTGCTGCAGAAAGTATTTGAGAAAAGCAGGTGGTTTGGGTTTTTACTCCTAACACATCACATTCATTCTGGAAGAATTATGGTTTTGAAGCAAGGTTTTAATACTGGTTGTTTTCTCACAAGGAAAGTTCTTCATAGGGTGATATCAGTTGGTTTGCCCACAGCTTTTTCATCACAACAACCCCATTTGAAGAATCCCTTCATTCAAGCTGAAGGACAAACTAACATAGTACCAAAAAACCAGGGTGACTGCCAAAAACTGAAGCACCATTTTGTTGACAGTCCTGTGTTCTTTGTAGTTCTGCTTCAGAGTTCTGTCTCCTTAATATTCTTACTTGGACTATGAGCCCTTTATAATATGAATAATACTTCCAAATATTACAGCAAAAACATGTTATCTTTTTTAAAAACAATATCCTTCCATTCCGCTAAACAAAAATCTTATTTAAGAGAACAACCTAGTTCAGGTTTGAGAGGAGCTATGTTAGTTTTATTGAGCTGTTATCTTGCCTCTCCTGAGAATTATCCATGTTTATAAAAAGCTAACAGTGACTTTGTTAGTCATGCCCTAACGCCGAAATGGCTGGATGGATCACCCCCAAATTTTCACATGATGTTCCTCCCTGTTGCGGGCAGGTAATCGGACATTCAAATCACTGAAAGTCCATACCTGATCCAGGTAAAATGTCTTTTTCCTGGCTCACCAGGCCATGAAGCTGGTTGTGCTTAACTGTCACCCTTAAAATGTTCATGCAGCATGTCTGTGGCCTGTGGGGTTGGTATGCCCTTAGAATGTTTGTGCAGATGGCCAGAGATGAGCAGCTAAAACAGTAAATAGGTAATATTGTTAGGTAATACGAGTGAAAGTGAAACACATACACACTTTGCCGTGTGAGACGTCAGGTGGGGTTCCCCCACACACACAGATAACTTTAACTCTCTGTGCCTCACTCACTGCTACCACACAACACACATACTCTCATACACATCCACTTCATCCTCACACACCTCACTCTGCCCTCCCTCACACCCAACCACCACTTACCCACTTGCTCACCCATATTCGCCACAGCTCTCTTTTACTAAAAGCAAGCTGGAGTTTGCCTTTTTCTTCTAAGAAAATCCGCAGGGTGGGGACGAACCAACACTACTGGCTCCACTTCTTTTGCACATGGCCCTTTAAGAACCCAAGGAGCTGGCCTCGATCTGAACGCCTCACCACCCTGCCTCTGCTGCCTGAATGGGATAGCTTCCTTGCCCCAGTTCTGCCTTACCTAAGCCAGAACTGTGCATGTCAACCAGCCTCATGGACAGCGGGATTTGCACTCTGGACAGTTCCGTTGTGGAATGGAAAGGGTTACCTTATACTAAAAAAACAAGACACCACCATATAACAATGTGAATTGAAAAGGGAAGGACCACCCCAAAAGGCTATGCTGCGGATCATTGGACTTGCATGGACATCTGTGTGGGTTGCGAACTGTGATGAGGACAATTGCCACAGCAACGTGTGGCCAGGCGCCGCTAGTATTTACTAAGAAACCATGATAAAAGTCCAAATAAACATTTAAAACTAAATGGAATCTGCTCACTGAAAGCACAAACTTTAATTAGGGTTTCCAATTCTGGGTTGCAACATTTCTGAAGATTTGGAGGTGGATCCTTTTGAGAGTGAAATTTGGGGAAAAGAGGAAAATCAGCAGGATATAGCATCATAATTTCCATACTTCAAAGCAGCAGTTCCTCCAGAACTGGTCTTTGTAGTTTTGGGATCAGTTGTAATTCCAGGAGATCTGCAAGCCCCACTTGGAGGTTGGCAACCCCAACTTGAATGGATAGTTTTTAGGTCCCAAAATTGGGAGGTTTCTGACTTTAGTTGTACTAATTGCTTTGTCTACCACTGGAAATCAGTAAGGCAGAGCTTACTAACTAAATATTTGTTTGCAGAGGAAAAAAGGCCCTTATTTGCTGGCGTTAGCATAATTGACCACAGTAATTACAGAGAAAGCAATTCATGTGTTATTTATAATTCTGCTGGATAGCTTATTTTGGCAATATATAAATTTTAAGTCTTCAATCCACAAGAAACATGTTTTCAAAGGCCCATACTGAAAATTATGGGGTTTTTTAAAAGCATGTGCAGTTTCTCATATATTCTGTAAACCATGCACTTCCAAAAGCACTTTGAGGTTTCAAGAACTAAATAGTGGTGGGTATTGAAGACTAGACAAGGGTAATATGATCTAACCAATTCTGCCCAATCAATGTGCCTTAGCAATGACCTGGGTAGGCTATATTCCAAAGGGTGAGAAGGTCATTCAAAATGTCAACAAGGCCAGCTAGGAAGCTTGGATGTAGACACCGCCAACTCATTAATAGACTTAAGGCTATATTCAGCTGTCATATGGTAAGAATTTTGGTTACCATACCAACCTGACCAAATTCAAACCAGTGACCTAGAGCTGAAAGGATCCATATTGTGTTGCCAACCCCCTGGGTCATTTAGACTTTGCACTGGTAGCTTTTAATTCTTGACTTAGGAATTCATACAAGAGACTAAGAAAATTCTGCTGCCCTGCTAGTAGGGAAGCAAACATTTCCCAAAGGCAGAGCTGTTGAGAAAGCCATATGGAGTTCATCAAGTTTTGATGCTGCTTTTATATTTAGCAATTGATTGTGTCTTAAAATCCACAATTTGAAAGATAAAAGAAACTTAGCATCCATTTTGGAATGTTTTTGTTTTGTTTTGTTTTGTAGAAGTACAAAGAATTAGTAATGTCTTTTTCAACCATGTTAGTTTCATGGCACAAAAATATGTTTAATATTATAAGTGCTTTAAATGTTGCAAGTAAGCTTCCAACATGAGTTGTCCCATATGCCCTTTTCAGCAAAATCTGTATCCTGTTTCCACCCCCATTACTCTACATGACACCATTTTACCACATTCTCCAGATATGTTCCCACACGGCCTCTTCGTTCGGTAGAGGCCAATCTACTGGTGGTCCCCGGCCCCTCGATGATGCGGCTGGCCTCCACACGGGCCAGGGCCTTTACAGCCCTGGCCCCGGCCTGGTGGAACGCTCTCCCACCAGCTGTCTGGTCTCCATGCCGGGACCTGGTGAGTTCCATGGGGGGGGCCTGCAAGACCAAGGAGCTGTTCCGCCGGGCCTTTGGAGAGGTTCCAGCTGCTGATGTGGTGCCCCTTCCGCTGGCCCCCTTCTCACTGGCCCCCTTCCGCTGGCCCCTTTCGCTGGCCCTTCAAGCCGACCTCTAAGACATCTGGGCCTATAACATCTATCTAGACCTACCGTTCTCCCTGGGGGTGGAAGAATTTAATATTAGGCACCGGGCGCCACCTACACCTATGCCTATATTTATTTTACATTTAAATGCTAATGTTTAGCTAGTTTTCACTGCTTTTATAAGTTTTAGCCTATTTATGATGTTTTAAAATTGTATTTATTATCTGCTGTACACCGCCCAGAGCCCCTCGGGGATGGGGCGGTCTAGAAGCCCAAAGTATAAATAAATAAATAAATAAATATGAATGATTGGTCACACCAAATTATGGGAGGTACCATATAGGGTTGGTGATTTGGATATCAGAATCACCAAACATGGCCGAATCGCAGCCCATTCAGGCTTATTTGGGCCATATTTGATCTGAATACATTTTGCCCGAATACAAGCCGATCCAAATAAAATAGTCTCTTCAAAGATTCCCAGCTTGCAGGTGCTGGCCGGGGGAAGGGGTGGACTCTCTGTCAAACTGAACACAGTCCATCCCCACTTCCTCTGGCAAGTGCCTGCAAGTTGAGAACCTTTAAAGGGATTCCGGCTGGCAGGTGCTGGCTGGGGAAAGGGGGAGGGAGTGGACTCTCTGCAGTTTGACAGAGTCCACCCCTCCTTCTTCCCCTGGCCAGCTCTTGCAAGCAGGAGTCCCTTTTAACATCCCTGGCTTGCAGGTGCTGGCTGGGGGTAGGGGTTGGGGTGGACTCTGTCAAACAGAAGAGAGTCCACCCTCTTGTCACTGCTAGCCACCCTTTCCTCTCCCAGTGCCTCTCCTATCCACCACCACCTTCCCATCTCAGTGCCCCTGCTCGCCAACCCCCCACAACAACCACACATCCTACACTCTGTGGCATCACAGTGGCACAAACATTTGGTAAAAAGCACAGATCCTCATGGATTCTCTCCATTTTTCCACTGAGTCCCTCCAAAATCACTATCACATCACAGCTCATACCTCTGGCCACATGTCTGAAAACAACAATCATGCCTTCCATGTTCCATGGCACTGCAGTGGCACAAAAAAGCAGTGGGAGGTATGGAATGGGGTGAGGCTTGCTGTTATGCCCAGCTGTCCAGTTTGGTGAACTTTGCTTCAGGGGGCACTGGGAGATGAGCCCTACCGTTTTGAGGTTCTATAAAATTGAACCCTCAGAAGCAAAGGTCACCCTCAGAAGCAAAGGTCATCAAGAGAGTCTCTTGAAGATACCCTGAAAGTTTTGTGCCTCTACTTTGAAAAATGTGCAGTTACCTTGAAAAAAACTGCTTACACACCCAGAAATTTCCATTGGCTACAAGGGAGCCAAGGCACTTCAGAACACAGTATCTGGGGAAATTTATTAGGGTGCCTGTCAGGGGTGTATTTTTAAAGCTAGCAGCACCAAAATTTCAGGGTATCACCTGGAGACACTCCTGATAATACCAACTGAGTTTGGTGAAACTTGGTTCAGGGGTTTCAAAGTTATGCCCGAATAAGCCCAAATCTAAATTTTACCGAATATTTTCAGTAATGTTCAACCCTAGTAGTGTATTCACTGAATAATCCAGTTTCATGGGGTTGGGAATCATTGAAAATATCTTTGCTGCCTTTCCCTTTTTCCACAGTCCTTTTGTGCTTCCCAAAAGTCCCTCATGAAGATTAAGACACCTTCAGGGAACTGCAGCATGGGTGCTGCAGTGGGAAGAGGGAGTGAGCAGAAATTCTGCCTGCTCTCTTACAAGCTCCCGCACTATAGCATAAGAGGGCAATTTCCATTGGGAGGGCAATTTCTACTGATTGTCCCTTCCCACTGTTGCCCCTATACCACATAGTATTTGAAGGTTTCTTGACCTTTTAGGAGTCAGCTTTTGTAGGTTTTCTGAGCTGTGTAGCAGTAGTCTGGTCATTTTTACTTCTAACATTTTGCCCACCTCTATGGTTGGCACCTTCAGAGGCAAATCCGTGGCATAATGTGGAGTGGGAAGAAACACTGTGCCATAAAGAGAAACACATTTCACTGTATCATGCCTCTGGAGAAGTCATCCATAGATGTGAGCAAAACATTAAGAGCAAAATCTACCAAACCATGGCCCACACAGCCCAGAAAATCCATAACAGCCAGTTGATTTTGGCTGTGAAAGTCTTGATAATACATTTTAGGAGAAGCTTTTCAATAGGCACACAGGTCTACAATATAACTTCCTTAAATTCTACTCCATTTGTGAAAGTCTAGCTTAGGTTGTTGTTGTTTGTTGTTGTTGTTGTTATTTAATTAAATCACAGGTGCTAGTGTTGGCCTTCATGAAAAATTTGGTGCTTCTACCTTTAAAAAACTAACACCCTTCAAAGCCCCACAAAGATTTCCCATAAAGTTTAATTGACATATACTTTTTTATATTTGAAAAAAAATGTGGGAAAAAACTTATTGGTATAGGGATTAGACTTTTTTGGGGGAGGAAATTCGACGAAAGTTTTCAGTCTATTCAACTCAAAATCAGAAAATACTGAAAAAATTGGTGCTTGTCCCTATTAATTGTTGTTGCTGCTGCTGTTGTATTGGTTTCTGTGATCAATATGTGGAGTTCTACTCTTGGAGAGAACAATCCTGCATCTCCCTCCCATTACAGCTCCATGTTTCTTGAAATGATACTCACATAGTTTACAGTGTGTGTGTGTGTGTGTGTGTGTGTGTGTGTGTGTGTGTGTGCGTGCATGCGTGCGTGTATGTGTGTGAGAGAGAAGAGATACTACAATTCCTACAAGGCTGTGCAAGAACATCCATGCTTGAAATTCTCTGGATTCAAACAACTCAGCAGTCATTCACTGAAATAGAGTTATACTGCATTAAAGCACCCAGAGACTAACCATCAATTCTCAATTCATAATTCTCATTGTTTTTCTTTTAACAATGTACCTATTCATTGGAAGTAGCAGTGATAGCAGATCTGGTGATGGCCAAGTGGGTGCAGCAGGATGTGGGACAAAGCTTGTATGGTACAAATGATGCATGCTTCAGTAGTGGGAAGTCTCCTTTACCCCACCCCTCTAACACTACAATCTGAAATTATTTGCGTTTGAGCTGTTGGGATGCAAATGGCTTCCCTTGATGCAATAAGAATGCAAGTTGAAACAGTGGGTGATCAAGCAACCTGGCGTCCATTTCAGGTAGACTACACCTATGGTCATACACTATGTGCTTGTTGCCACCATTATACATTTAGTACTCAATACTTTCAAACCAATATAACAACAACACACTGGCGTAATGCCCACTGGGCAAGGTGGGCAGCTGCCCAGGGCATCACCTTGTGGGGGGGGGCATCAAAATGCTGGGTTTGTTTTTGGGTATTTTAGTGGTTTTCCATTTTTGGCCAGCAGGGGGCGCAGTTTTTAGGCCAGTGGTACCAAAATTTCAGCGGATCATCAGGAGACTGTCCTTAAGCTACCCCCCATGTTTGGTGAGGTTTGGTTCAGGGAGTCCAAAGTTATGGACTCCCAAAGGGGGTGCCCCATCCCCCATTGTTTCCAATGGGAGCTAATAGGAGATGGGGGCTACAGTTTTGAGGGTCCATAACTTTGGTCCCCCTGAACCAAACTGCACCAAACCTGGGGGGGTATCATCAGGGCAGTCTCCTGATGAGACCCTGAAAGTTTTGAGACTGTGCCTTCAGAAATGTGCCCCCCCAGCCTGCAACCCCCATTGACAGCAATGCAGAAAAATCAATGCAGGACAAAGATTCTTGGGCAAATTTCGGAATGTTCTTGCAGGGAGGGCATTCTTGGACGGATCAGCACCAAAATTTCAGGGTATCATCTGGAGACTGTCATGATGACAACCCCCAGGGTTGGTGCAGTTTGGTTCAGGGGGTCCAAAGTTATGGACCTTCAAAAGGGTAGCCCCCATCTCCCTAGCAAAGAATGTGGGATGGGGTACCCCATTTGAGGGTCCATAACATTTGACCCCCTAAACCAAACTGCACCAAACTTGGGAGGTCCCATTAGGATAGTTTCCAGATGATACCCCTGGACACCACTTTGAGAATGCTGATACATCCAAAAAATGCGCCCCCTTCAGGTGGAAATTTATCCTGTGGAAATTTGCCCAAGAATCTTTTGTTCTGCATTCGAGTTTTACTAGCTATTGCTGTCAATGGGGGACATTTTCAGGCTGGGGCAATAAATTGTTACTGAAGGCACAGTCTCAAAGCTTTTCGAAGGTCTCATCAGGAGACTGACTCTGGATTGATACCCCCCAGGTCTGGTGCAAAGTTTGGTTCAGGGGGACCAAAGTTATGGACCCTCAAAACTGTAGCCCCCATCTCCTATTAGCTCCCATTGGAAACAATGGGGGATGGGGCACCCCCTTTGGGAGTCCATAACTTTGGACCCCTTGAACCAAACCTCACTAAACTTGGGGAGTAGCATAAGGACAGTCTCCTGATGATATGCTGAAATTTTGGTGCTGATATGTCTAAAAGTGCATCCCCTGCAGGCACCAATGTCCTGGTGCAAAAAAATTTTTTGGTCGTGGTGGAGTGGCCGCCCATGGGGGGGGCATCCAACTCAGGTTTTGCCCAGGGCTACAGTTTGCCCAGGGCTGCCTCGTTACGCCCCTGCAACAACATTTAGTACAGTTTCAGATACATTTCTGGTTGTAATAGATTAATCTATAGCAGAGTTAATCATGCACAATACTTTAGTTTGGGAAGCATCCTACCCCCATATTTGGTTATTAATTCCATCCTCATAGTTCTGTAATATCAGATGGAGAATTGGCAAGACTAACAGAATATGTTTCCTCACACAGACCACTACTTATGAAGGCAAGTATGTACATCCACACATCCTGATAGTTCCAAAATGAGACGAGGTCTAGAAATATGAATCTACTTTCAGTTTCCTTATAAGATGAAGGGAAAGAAACATGTGTCTTAAGGCTGTTTAATTTGTTTGTCAGTTAATCTAATTTGCTGATTATTTAAACATGAATTTAATTCTTACCGATGCATGGGAACTTGTCTATTGCAGGAGAAAGGATTTGCAGCTCCTCATGCCTGCCAGCTTCTGTTTGGACACTTAAGCAGACTTAAGTAATTAGGGGAGCCTTCCATCTGGTAAACTCTGTAGGAGTGCATCACCGAGCCAAATTTGAAATTAAGTCTGTTAGTGGTCAACTGGCAAGAGAATATCCAAAAAGAGGAAGAAGGTCTTTCTTCTCCACACTAAGCTAGGAGATAATTACAAAACACAAAGGTTAAATAATGGTTATTGTGTCAAGAAACTGAATTGAAATTATATTGTTATTTATGCAATATGTAGTGCTGGGATCCCCAACATGGTGCCTATGTGTTCCATGGTGCCTGTGGACATCTGTCTCCCTACCTGCCAAGTGTTTTTTAAAAAGGAATGGGTAATTTGTCTGGTAGGGCTTCTGATTAGCTGTTGGAGATCTGGTTAATTTAAGAGCTTCAGCCTGAAATGTTAAAGAATTACTATCAATGCTATGGATAATCTCACTCTCTGATATTCTGCAGCTGGCTCTGCATGGAAGACATGTTGTGATTTGCTTCACTTTCCCATGCTAACTATTTTGTTGAGTTGTCCATAGCCTGTGTCCCAATTTAAAGGACTCCAAAAGGTTGGGAACCCTGATGTAACGTATGCAGTTTTCATTCTCATTCATCATTGCATTAGCCCTGTGTGACAAATTACAGTATGTTCATATTTATTGATAAGGAAACTAAAACTAATCTGGTTGTAATGCTTAGAGTGCCAGATTAGGATTTGGGAAACTTAGGTTTGAATTCCCATTCTGCCATGGAAGCCTGCTAAGTGACCTTGGTCCAGTCACACACTTGTAGCCTAACCTAACAGGGTTGTTGTGAGGATAAAATGGAAAAGTGAAGAACAACGTAAGCTACTTCAGGTCTCCATTGCATGTTTACTCAGAAGTAAATCTCCCATTATTTAATGAGCTTTACTTCCAGGTAAATAGGCTTGCATTCTCAGTGTCTTATCTAGAGTAGGAGTTAATCTGAATGTTCTACAGAAAGCACATGGTTAACAGTGTCTGAAACTCTGTTTCAGAATGTGAGTGGGTATTCACATGATTGAGCATTCTCTTATTTTAAAAAGACCTTTTAGAAAGCTTTCATTGTATGGGAAAGATCCTAGCCTAGACTTTTCTTTGACATGGCAGTTTTCCACACACAGGGAATTTTTTTTTACAATGGGAGCCTGCATTCTGAAAGAAGAAAAGCTCCTGGAGGGTTTTAGAGCAGCTCAAATTGTCTAGGCCCAAGTTTGAAATAAATGGGATTTGAATATATTATGCATGAATATGTTTTGTCCACTGTGTTCAATAAATCTGTGGTTCATTTTCGAAATACTTCAATAGAGAATTAGAAAAAATAATATTTGCTGATATATAGTATGTTGATCATACTTTTGAACTCCTTAACTCTGCTCCAGGGCTGATGTTAATTAATGCAAGATCCATTAATAACCAAACTGCTATCATCCAGGACTACATTGACCACCAATTACGGAAACCTGGGTGAGGGAAGGGGAGACAGTTGCCCTCAATGATCTCACCCTGGAATATTTTATGGGAAGTTAGGGCTCTGCAGAACCTATAGGAATTGGATCTTAGCTATAAGACAACCTTGTTCCATCAAGCATTTCCACCTGGCTGGGAAGATAAATAAGATCATCTCGGCTTTCCTATGGGTACAGAGGGAAAGGGGTGGGTTTTGTTGCCATCTGTTTTACTAATTGGAACGTTTTATTGGTTTTATGATTTTATGCTGTTTTAAAATGTTGTACACCGCCCTGAGCCCTTCAGGGGAGGACAGGTTATAAATATAAATAATAAAATAAATGAATTAATTAACAACATAAAGAAGCTAGAATGAGACCTGTTCCAAAGGATGCCTGTTATAAAATATTGGCCCACTCAAGAAAGGGGGGTCTTAGTGACTCTTGGAGGCATTATGGTAGGCATTATGGTACATTTGCCCTCCTCCCCAGGGCTCTTACCTGTGGAGGGGCAAATCTGCCAGTGAGGGGCCACTGCAGTCCTCCTGCATGACTGGATGTAGTGCAGAGCACTGTGTCAGTGCCCTAGTTCCACTGCCAGTCCTGCTGGTGTAGCAGGGGCATTCTGAAGGCATGGCCAGAGGTGGAGCCAACATTAGCTGGCTTCCACCCTGGATTTGCCTCTGGACATACCTTTTGGATGATGTACATCCAAGGAGCCCTATAGAGGACTTTCAAGCAGCAGGGGGCGGGAGGGTGTATTCTTTCATTTTTTGCCTCCATGCATCACTAAAAAAGCCCTCTAGGGGCAGTGGGGTGGCACAGCAGCAGCACTGTACCCACCTGCCCGGGGGTCTGTATTTGGCTGCCACACACTAGCAATTATTTGCTATATCAATGTTAATAAGTCCTATAATGGTATTGTATGGATACTTTTGGCAACAGTTTAACACCTAAAAGTGATTGAACCAGGATACAGGCTAACACCTAAAAGTGATTGAACCAGGATACAGGCCTGGTCAGTATTGTTTATTCTGATTGGCAGCTTTTTTCTGGTTTTGACAGAGCAAGATCTTTCTTCATGTGCATTAGTATTTTAATACCTGGAGATCTAAAGGACTAAACCTGAAAACTTCCAAAAGTCAATGTGTAGTGGCTGTATTGTAAGAGTAAAAATCAAAAGACCTGGATTTGAATCCCCACACTGCTACAGAGGCTTGCGGGGTGTATTCGTTGCTGTGTGTATTCGTTTCCCGCCCAAGAAATGCCCGGCCCCCGAATGCCCGGCCACGCCCCCGTTGTGTTCCACCCAGCCCCATTCGCGCTACGCCACAGTTTGAATCCCACCACCATGGGAACCTGTTACTAAAATTTTTGGATCCCATCACTGCCTGTTAGCCTTAATTTTCCTGCAAAATTTACTGTAGGAAGAAAAATACCATTTTGCTAATGGAAATAGTGACACTTCTTTCTCTGGAAAAACAACAACAAGAAGAAGAGTTTAGATTTATATCCCCCCTTTCTCTCTTGCAGGAGTCTCAAAGGAGCTTACAATCTCCTTTCCCTTCCCCCCTCACAACAAACACCCTGTGAGGTAGGTGGGGCTGAGAGAGCTCCAAGAAGCTGTGACAAGAGGAAGAACCCTGTAACATTTTTCCTGTTACATTTACATCATTAGCAATGATCCATTATGATCTTCTGCTAAAAAGTGGTCTTTTAGCTGCATAATTACCCAAGGCAGTCCTCTGACATCTCATTATTCAGGGCAATTGTCATTTTCAAGATGAAGGATTCCTCCCAGTATTTTATTTGCAGCTGTCTTCATTTTCTCAGTATTTTAAATTTTCCACAGATTAATTAAAAGCTCTACAACTCAGATGAATAAGAGAAAGAGAAAGGGAGGAAAAGAAAAGTATAAATGCCAAAATATTTTTTCCCAGGGTCTTCAAACAGCTTTAATTTACACTGCAGTCATATTAGGATGTGGCTGAGTGAAACTTGGCATTTCCTGCTTACACATGCTTGGGATTCCTAACCTCAGGATGCAAAAAAGTCAGTGGGTCATGGGCACGAGGCCTGAGACACAGGTTATGCTTTTCTGGTTTGCAGTTAGGAAGCATGTAAACAACCTTTGAAGGTTTGCATTTGATATATTTCATGGTTTAAGGAAACCCACTGGATGAGTTTGTGGGTGTTTCTGGAAAAAAAATCAGATGAGTTTCTAACTTCAAAAGAATCTCCCAATTTAGAGTAAAAAACAAAAGTTGTTTTAAAGGAATATATAATTAAGGAACATCTTGCATTCTAAAATGTTCAGAAGAATATTTAATAATAGATACCAGTTAAAGGGAGGGTTGGATTTTGCTAATCCTTTTAAACTTTTCTGTATTCTTCCTCTTGATTTTTGTCTTGAACTGATCTAAAAAAGAGGTCATTAAAGCTGAATGAACTTGTTAATGAGAAATGTTCAAGAGCTTATTTGCTACCATGCCCATATTGAGTTTCTATCTGCGGTGTTCTCAATTTATTTATTTTATAAGATATTTTAGTCACCCCTCACCCAAAGGGTCTCATGGTGACTCACAGCATAAAAGTAGTATAAATGAGTTAACAACAACATAATATTTTATAAAAAAGTTAAACATTAAAAAGTTAAACTATTAAGCTATGGCTGGTTTTAAAGGAAATGGGTATGCTAACCCATCTGATCATTTTCATGTGTAGCCTGTACTCTGGGCAACTGGGAACTGTTAAGATTGAATATGGAGAAACAGAATGGTTTTCAAGATGTTAGACAAGGATGTCTTTTATCTCCCTATCTCCTCAATCAGTATGGAGAACAAATCATAAGGAAAAAATGGAATAGATTTAGATGAAGGTAGACTAAAAACTGGGGGAGGGGCATTAATAATTTGAGATATGCTGATTATATCACACTACTGGCAGAACATAGTTAAGACCAAAACAGCTACTGGTAAAAGTTAAAGCAGAAAGTGCCAAAGTAGGACTACAACTGAACTTCAAGAAGATAAAAGTAATGACTACCGGGAAATTACTCACCTCTAAGGTTGACAATGAGGAAATTGAAATAGTTCAAGTCTTTCTATTCCTTGGTTCCATCATCATACAAATGAGAAGGCCCTTTCCCTGGTGACAGTTAACCAAGCCACCCTGGGGCCAGGCAAGAAACATGGGGGTTGCAACAGAAGGGGTGATTCTGTAGATATGCGGGTCCCTGACTTTTAATTATTTTTAAAGGTCAACACCAACAGCTTGAATTGGATCTGGAGACTAACTGGTAGCCAATGTAGCTCCTGCAAAAGAAATATGAGCTTATCATGATGTTCTGGTTAGCAATCTGACAATTGCATTCCAAATCACCTACAGTCTCCGAAGTGTCAAGGGTAGCTCTATGTAGAACAAATTACAGTAGTCAATGAGATGGTGACCATTGCATGAACCAACATGGCAAGGTCTGACCCAGAGCCATAAGGAGCCAGCTGGCGAGCCTGGCATAGATGAAAAATACTGAGCATATTATCATGAATACTGGTTTGTCCAATAATACTGAAGACACCAGCTGCATCCCAAAGCTTTTTACCAAGTCTGCAACTATCAGCTGAACACCATCGAGTCTCAGGAGTGACCCTTCAACCAGAATCACAGTCTTTCCCAGTCACATGACTTCCATCTTGGATCACTTTGTCTTTAGCCACCTTCCCTTAACCATTGGACTGCCACAGGAGGGGAGCAGCCAGTGGCAGGGCTCATAGTTCTATTCCAAACAAGAGGAAGGGGTGACTTTCACATGGAAAACACACCCCATTCAAGTGCTTGAAGAAGCACGTATGATAGTGGAACTTCATTGACACGTTGGAGTCCATTCAGCCACAAAAAAGATTGCTGCAGCTTGTTGAATAACTTACTCTGAGACATTTGATGCAGCCATTATAGAAAAAAAATGTTTCTTAGAGTTTCTTCTTAAAATATTCCCCAAACATAAAGGAAACAGTGGGAATGACTCTTCAATGGAATGTCTTTGATGGAGGCACTCCATGTTCAAAAACTTCTTTCCCATGCCAGTCACATGACTTTTTTCTCTCAGAAAAAAATGCTAAAATGATTGCAGTCGTCCTGGAAGTTAAGTAGCATTGCATTAAATTATCATTTGGTTTGAAATGTGGATCAGCCTCTCAAAAAAAAGAACATATTCAAGGTTACCTACTACAGTTTATTTCCTTGATTCTTCTGAGGTATAATAACTAAGATATGAGGATAAAAGTTTGTCCACATAGGAAGGGGTAGCTTAAGTAATTTTGCTGCCAAACTATTTTGCTGTTTTTTTCGTAAGCCACCTCTTTGCACCCAGATGTGCAGAGATTTCATCTGGTGAATAACCACATGACACGTCTTGGAATTAAAATGGGCCACAGCCCTTTTTATTGAGGCAGAAGCTGGGCAAGCAAGAGGAGCACATCCATTCAGCAGCCGGTCAGCACCCATGGCTGAACCCTGGCACCAACCCCAATCCATATTGGGGAGGACAGAGAAAGTACCAGGCCACCTGGGAGCCGCCCGTTGTGGCCCCCTTCCTGCTGGGGTGTCAGGCTCAATTGCAGAGGTCTCAAATGGCATGTGCCATGAGCCCGCTCCACCCCAAGCCTCTTATGGAGGCCCCCAACTAAAGGGAGGTCCAGTGCGCAAGCCTGGCTTCCCCTTAAGGATGTGCTCCTCTGCCCAAACTGCCAAGGCTGCGACAAAAATGAGCAGCAAAAAACCCCTGCCCAAATAGGGAGGGAGGGTGGGTCAGTTTGCTTTAGACGTCGAAAAAGGCCAGAGCAACCGCATGCTGCCTAATATATAGGAAGCATGCTCCGCCCATTGCACCATGTGCCAACGTGATCAGGCCAGGTGTGGCTCACCCGCCCGGCCCAGGGCATGCATGCTCACTGCTCTGGAGTTCACCAAGTGCCCTGCCCCCTGTCGCAATTATGGCCTAGTTGACTCTAGTGCCATTATTTCTGAGTTTGTTCTAAGGCGAGGATTACAAGCAGTGCCTTTTTTGAACCAGGTGACAGCAATGCTTGATAGGGAGCCCTTAATAGGTAGAACTTCCACATCAGCAGCTTTTTTAATCATGAAGCCCAAAGCAGTCATTTGAGTGATGAACCATCTCTGTCTTTGGGATTTTGTTAGGGTTTGATTGCAACAGATGTAAGCTACGTAGAGACTGAATAACACATTGTTTTGAATCCTACACTGTTTTCAGTTAAGAGAAAAGGTAAGCAGCATCAATGACATAGTTAACCTCAGATTGTTGCACAAAACCCCATGTAACACATTACCTTCCTTTTGGGAAAAAGTACTATTAATTTAGCACAGAAGTCAGTCACTCTCTCAGTAAATTCTCTCTCAAATTCTCAGTAAACCCCTTTACTCCTTTACAAAAACTGATGAAGGAGAAGAAATTAATGAGCCTCTTCCAGCTAGCAAAGCAAATTCTCCATTTACTTATCCATGATAAGAGGAATGGCAGGATTTGTGTTGTGTCCTGGCAAGAAACTTAACTTTTCCTTGAGATTTCAGATATACCACTCAGATTCCTGTGAGCATAACACCTGTTGTTCTAAAGTAGAACATGGCTAAATGTTTGGTATTTCATATGAGTCATGATCAACTTTCTTGTACATCTCTGAAACGTTGAGAACTGTTTCCATATACTATTTTCCATACACTGTTATATTATTTACATATATATTTCAGAATTAAATAGTCTGTTAATTCATTTGTTCAATTAAAGCAACACTTTTCCATAAAACATTTCTTCCCATTACTTTGTCCACAGGAAGTATTTTACATTGCAGAATGTTCACCATTCTTTGAAAATACAGAAATCAGCTAGTCCTGTACATTTTAACACACCAAAAAAACACCCATTCATAATGCCAAGCAAAAACTGATGAAAACATCCAGGTCAGTCTATAATTCCCTAAGCAATAAAATCTCAAATTTTCTCCAACCACAAAGAACTTATTCCAGCTAAAATAAATGGGAGTACCATCACTTCATTGCTATTAGAAGGAATAGAGTCCTGAACAGTGTGTGGCATAAAAAAGGGGGTTTAATCACAGATCTCAGTGTTAGTGTAGCATTAGAGACTGCCATACTGTGTTAAAGTCTGTCATATGAATATAATGTACAATTATTTATTACCTAAATGAATGTTATTATTTATCTAATCAATAATGTAATTGAACATAGCTATAAAGACATTTCAATTATTTAAAAGGCATAAAATTATTATTAGTCTTTTGTTAAATGATTCAGCAGATTTGAGATCTTGACTTTTCATTAAACTGTGTTTATATGCTCAATTAGAAAGTAATGACTTGTTACTATAAACACAAGTGATTTTGTGATCAGTTTTTGTAGAACAATGTCAGAGCATGGGAAAATTTCTCTGACATTCTCCGGTTGTTACTCATTCTTATACAAAGTGCTCCCAGCAACAGATAGCATAAATAGATAGCAGCAACAGACAGCAACAGATAGCATAAATACATGATGAAGGCTCTTGGTTGGTCTAACTTTTTCAAACCCAGGGTTCAGAACTTCTGTCTATAAGTCTCAGAGGAGATCTCATATTAGTCCAAAATGGCTGCCTTCAGTTTATCATAGCCCCATCTCCTTTGTATAAAGCTTTAAGAGCCACTTATATCTCCTTTGTCAGGTACGGGCCTATGATAAAAGTTCACCTATAACAGAGCCATGTCATCGCCTCATCTGTCTGTCAAAAGCCTATTCATCCACATCATCCTCCAATCCAAATTTGGCCAGACGGACTACTAGCAGGAACCCTTGGCTTGGTGTCACCAGCCCTAAGAGTTGGGCACCTGTTCCAGTCTCCAGCATTTGACACAAGGTTCTCACCATGGCAGCCTAGGCTTCCTATTGTTGCTAACACATATTGCTCCACCCCTTTATACTTAGACCAATGACTCTATTCCTTCCATAATTCATCTTCCCGGGGGTGGTGTTGGGGGTCCACAACACTCATCCAATCCCTTGACTTACCATGCTTTTTTGCTGCCTTCACTCCCAAAATTCCTGGAGCTTTCCTATCTCTGGGGAGACAGTGTTCCTGCTGCCTAGTACTGTTTCTTGTGAGGTGCTCCTGCCCTCCTGCCCTGGCTTCAGGGTTCTGGAAGACTCCAGACACCTCCTCCATGTCAGTTTTGAAGGAAGTGCCTGGTCCTTTTCACCCTTTATTCCTGTCAGTCTTGGAGGAAATGCCTGGCCCTTTCCCTCCCCTTACCATTGTGATGGGACAGTTGAACTTACATGGTGAGGAACCACAGCACCAGGAAGGCCTGAAAGTTATAGAGTGTAGCCAAATAATCTGCAGGAACTACCTTTGGGCTGGTCTGAAGGTTAACAAGGGCTGGTCAGCAAAGTCAACAAAGAGCAGGGTGTCATGGAGACTCCTGCCAGAGAATGAAGCACAGCTAGTCACAGAGATATCAGGAGGTAAGAGCACCAAAGCTGCCCAGGTTAGTGTGGCTTAGGCATCACGGAGGTGTCCTGGTGGGAACAAGGTCCATTCAGTGCTGCTCCCTAAGAAATCCAAGATACCTGTCCTCTCAGCATCCCCAGACACCATAAAAAATCTACCACTCACTACTTGAAAAATGGGTATGGATTCCCTAATACCATTACATTGCAATGCATTCAAAAAGATTCCCAGTTATTATTTGCTAAATTGTTTTCTGCAATTTTTCAAAGCAAGATCAGACTGAAAAGAAGATCAGATTGCTTTTTAATGTTTTCCCATTTGTTACCCCAGCAAATGTTCCAAAAAAACATTCCCCCCTTTTTTAAAAAAATCCAACTTTGTATTCACGTACTACTCAAGCATAACAGGGTTGGGTCCCACTGTTTCAATTTCCGCTACAGTTTTTTTTTTATTTTAGGTCTGATTGACCCTCCCACTGGAACAAATTGATAGAATGAAAGCACAATATGACTTGGCTTATGTGGTCATACTGAACTCAAAGATATGAACCAAACAGCCTGTCTCCCAGAGGTTAGGATTATCAGGTCCCACATGGGGCCTGCCAACTTTCCAATCTGTGAATGGAAGCATAAGACCTTTAAAAGGTGCTCCTTGCCAGGATCTTCCTGTTTACCTCTGTTCACTGCAACACACAGCATCAGTTTCCTGTTGCAGGAGATATCACTAGACACAGTGTTTTTAATTATCTGTTTACTTACTGATATATAGTTTGAAAAGCACACAAGAAAGTGAATAGTTTCAAAGCATTATCAGACAAAAAAACCTGTAGTAGAAGCCTTGAAATCCCCTCTCCCCAACTAATACTGTTTCCCTTTTCAGGTCTTTTGGTACACAAACATTTTCATTAAACAAAATGAAAAAGTGATCTTTTGGCTCCTATTAAGTAAATATGACACAGCAAACTGATCTTTTTTGACAAATGACTACCAATGGTCAAAACACACCATCCCTGGGAAGTCTGAATAAGAACAAAACACATCTAAGGCTGCCAGGGTTTTTTAGTACTGTACTTTTCTAAGATCATTTGGATAATGCAAAAATCCAAGTTGAAATCTGACAGAAGGTCACTGAATGATTTCCAGTATTTTGTAAAATATGAAAAAATAAAATAAAACATTTCATTGACCAAATGTTATTTCGGTAACTTCTGTTTGGAATAAGAAATCTCATCTACTTGTGATACATAATATGGACTGGATATTATTTTAATTCTGGTAGAGAGGAATAGATTGAATCAGAATCAAATATGACAACATTAAATTGCAAGAATTGAAATTGCATGAATTGGCCTGGAGAAATATTTGTGTTTCTCAGTCCCTTTCCAGCACATGGGCAAGCATCAAAGAGTAACATCTGCCCTCATTTTAGTTTTAACAGTAAGACATTACCTTAGGGTTGCTCTTTAAGATGATAGCTGCCTTCAGGCTCAGTTAAGGCTTTGAACTATGTAGATACTTGTTGTTCAAAGCCTTTATTCTTGTTTTTTTCTCCTTTCCCAGAAAAGTTAACCACTGCCATATTTTCATTTTTACATCAGATACAATGCCCCACTTTTCATATTGCTCTCCCACCCCTTCCCAGCTCTCATAAAAACATCCAGCAAGAGTCACTGAACATCACCACAGACTCCTTTGCTTAGAATATATGTCACCTTGGCTTCTTTTTTGTGATCTGGCTGACAGGAAGCACTTAATAGAAACAAGGTGGTCTGCCCCTGGAAAATGAAGGCATTTTAAAAGCTGTTTTTTAAAAAGTGTTTAATACTCAGATTGGCATATAGATACACATAATGAAAATGCAGTTTAAACCTTTGAGTAATTGAAAAAAGTATGTGAAAATATTGCAAGGATTCCTCCTTGCACTGGGATATGTAATTAACCATTAGGTATGTTTTTAAAGACTTTTGGAAGTATTTGAATGGGAGCCCTTTTTAACTGTACAATGTTTATATAAACTAAATTTTTGTTGGCAGTCACCCTTCTTGTTGGTGCTACTAATAGAAGAGTGCAGGTTGGAGAAAGGAAGCTAGAGGGAAGTGTACATTTTTCTTCTAGGGAAAGAGAAGAAATCAAAATCCTGGGAAAGTAAAATTATTCCAAGAATGTTCCTTCATAATTAAAAATAATTTTTTTTTAAAGAATGTATAAATTAATACCTGGGAGGGATCCATTCCTGTATGGATGGGACTTCCTCAAGGCATTGTAGAGATCCCCTTTGCCCATGCCTGATGTTAGTTGGTTGTGCTACCAGCTATGAGGCCTAGTTGCCAGCTTCCAGATTGTGCTTGGAGAACTTCCAGAATCACAGCTGATCTCCACTCTGTAGAAATCAATCCCCCTAGACAAAATAGCAGCTTTTGAGAGCAGACTCTATGGTATTATACCCTTATTCTTCCCAAATCTGTCCTTCCCATGCTGTATCCCCAAATATCCCCAAATTCCTAACCCATAGTTGGTAACCCTAAGCTAAGCATATATTGACTTATTGGTTTGTATCCTATGAGATCTGTGAACTGAGCAAAGCTTGCACACTGGCCTTCCTTTCTGTCCTGGACTACAGTCAAGTGAGCCTCTCCCTGTATTTTTATTCAAGTGGTCAATGCACCCACATTAACAACATAGGATGTGAACTAGGGTGTACAGTGGATAGGGAAATTACAATATGAGGGATATTATTTTTCTGTACCTGGTACAAGTTTGAAGATTCTGTCTACAATTTTTTCTTTAGACCCTGCCACTGCCTCCCCAACTGCTGAGTGTCAGTTCTTAATTCCACACAGCTTCTCATTAAAACACAGTTTTCCATGAAGATAGAGAAAAGTAAACCACATCAAGGAAGAGTTATCCTGCATTATCAACTACTCAAGGAATCTCTTCTCATGTTGATGGAGAAGCTAATCTACTGGCTCCTTTTTTATGTAAGAAGTGGAGCTCCAACTCAGATATGCTATTTGTCTCTGCTCAGCCTGTCAGCCAATTCACTTCCATTCATAGAACTACTTAAGTACATATTTTCATAATGTGTGTCTTGGGATCATTTAACAAGGTATGCTGACATAAGAACATGCCATTTTTTGAGATTCTAACACAAATCATATGCCAAAGCTGAAAAAATAGACTGTTAAACTTCATTTGTTTCTAATAGACAGGTTGCATAATCCCAAATGCATGGAAGAAATATTAGCCATTCTTCAAACTATCTCATTAATAATTGTTCCAGATTAAGCATGCTAACAGGTAGACTGGGTTTAACACCCAGCTCACAAAAGTTTTAGCAAAGTAGGTGAGAAGTTAATGCACAGAATGACTTACTGGGTGAAAGATAAGATTTGATTGCTAAAGGTTTCAACTGTTGAAAGACCACCTCTATACTTTATGAAGGACGACATGACCAAGAACAAGCTATCCTCCAATAATTTTGGACATTCACAACTATGACATGAAGGTGATGATCTACTTTTTCTTTTACTTTCCTAGTACCAATTGCTTGGTTTTATCACTGTTTTATGGCTTTTGTTACTGTATTTATTTTTTATTCTGCTTTTTTGCTGGTGTTTGCTTTTGTATAACCAATTGCTGTTACATAGCTGCTTCCTGATTTTTGCTGTTTTTACTACTTTTATTGGATTTGATATGTTATTAAACATGATTATTGATACCACCTTGAGTGAGATTCAAGAACAAGAATAAGCTGTAAAGTTTCCAAATAAATAAAATACAATTAAATAATAATTTGTTTCTAGACTGATGTATTCACAGATATGCTACCTTTTTAAATAAAGGGATCATGGATAATAACCTATGACAAAGGGCTAATTCTGAATTTGGCATGTCTAAAGAAATGGCAGGAAACTAGAGAGGCTCATTTTGTTTTAACCAATTATAATATTTTTAGCTTGTTGCTGAGTAAACCAATGCTTTATATTGTTGTTGTGACTTTCATGACCAGACTCATGGTTGTTGTGAGCTTTCTGGGCTGTGGCCTGCTAGATCTTGTTTCTAAAAGTTTTGCCTGCATCTGTGGCTGGCATCTTCAGAGGTCTATCAGAGGTGTATCTGTGGAGATGCCAGCAACAGATGCAGGCAAATGTTAAGAACAAGATCTACCAGACCACAGCCCAGAAAGCTCACAACAACCAGTTGAGTCTGGTCATGAAAGCCTTGGAGTTTTAATTTCCGAACATACTGTTATTAACATCCCCTAAAACACCTTATTTTAGTTGTTTATTTGGATGTAATTTAATTTAATTTAAATGTTATTTAAATGCTCAGCAAAAATTTCTACATAAGAAGGCATGTCTGAATTTGGAAGGTATTTTAACCAAACTCTTCAGGTATTACTCGGACAGCTATCATTACTTCAGTTCCATTCACCTTCCCCCATTTGTGTGGCAAATGACAGAAATATCTGGTTACTTCCATTCATAGAACTACCAACTTCCATTCATAGAACATAGAAATATCTGGTTACCTTTCAGAAAGGGATTCACTAGGATTCCAATTAAACAGGGTTACTTTGTAGACAGAATTTAATATAATATTAAAACTGAAGTGAATGAAAAAGTCAAAGATAGAAAATTTAATAGCAAAACAAGTTTAAATATCAACAGATGCATTTTTGATATTAAACTCTACAGAAAAGAGGTATCATGTTGTGTAATGCTAAGCCTGTAATTGGTCTTAAAACACAGTGCAACATAATTTTTATGGACATCTCAAGGGATATGAAATTTGTTTGGACTCATGGGTGTCTAAGTATGTGTGAGTGCAAATATACAGCTGTTTAGTGTTAAGAGACTGATTAGTTCTAGCCTTCACATGACTTATTTAGCCTTAAACAGCTGTTTCATATAGAACATTTGCAGTACATTTAAAAGAGCTGATCAGCAAACTTGTAGCCTCACATGCTAAATTATTGCTTGTTCAATGTGTGTAAGATCTTTTTTCACTTGTTTAACATTGTTCCAGAGTTTTTGATTGTAAGTTAGCCTGCTCTCAGGACTTAGTAGGATATATGAAGATTGACAGGAATAGAGGGGTTGCAAGAAAACAGAAACAGCAATTGGCAAGCACTCTGAGGCATTTGAGGGAGAAGTGGTGTTCATGAAACAGATCATCTATTGACTTGATCGACTGGGTTGGTTGTAGAGGAGTCAACTTTGATGCTAAGAAGCGTCAATGAAGCTCATAGTTGAATGGCACAGAGGTATGGGAGGTAGGTGACACTGCTTTATTGATAGGCTAGGATAAATGAAGCTTGCAGTTCAGTTCTGGAGTCTGGATAGCTCTGTCCAAAACACTGGTAGCCCAGACCTCCATCACACATGTATTGTTTATGCCATATTGAGAAAAGAGACTCCAGACTTTCTCTACAGACAAAAACTCTTAATAACTGCATCATCTGATAGAAATGGATCCAAAAAGACAACTGACAATCCAAACCAAATCCTGTTGGCCCAAACCCAATATATTAGTAATTTTTTTCTGAAAAAAATTGCTTTTCACCCTACCAGTGCTAAGAGCCAGAGGTATATCACGGGGAAATGGCACCCAGGGACAACACCTGCTTCAAGCGCCCCCCCCTGCCCCTGTGTCCCCTGCACTTGGGGGCGGGTAGTAGGGCAGGGGACAGGGCCAGCTCAGACAGGCACCACAGTGGCAGGCCGGCTCCTGGGCCAGCTGCTGCTTTGGCACTCCCCTGAGTTGCCCCCCAAGCTGCCCCCATCTCCCTACAGGCTGCTTCCTTCCCTCCCCAGGCCCTGGGAAGGGCAGAAGCCAGCCTGCAGGGAGGCGGGGCAGGCGCCATGGCAAACAGCCCAGGAGCTGACCTGCCACTGTGGTGCCCATCTGAGCCGCCTCTGCCCCTAAGCCTCACCCCAGATGGTCTGGAAAGGGAAGGAGGTGGCTTGGATGGGCACTGCGGCAGCAGGCCAGCTTCAGGCAGCAGGTTGTCTCTGTCTTTAGATGCCTCTCCCATGACAACCAAGCTCTTCCGAGCTGGGTCGGCATGGGAGAGGAGAAAGATGGGGGGCTATTTTGTGCCCCCTGCTGCCATTGCACCCAGAGTCATTTGATTCCCCCTTGTCACCATGGGCAGTACGCCCCTGCTAAGAGCAAACATTGCCACTGGCTTTGACCATCCAAGGCATGAAAATTGCATCATTCCTTCTTCCCTTGATGGCTCAGACTTCTTCCCTCTTCTTCCTGAAACTTTAAAAAAGTGTTGGTAAAGTGATGACATTTTAGAGGCCCTTTTAATAAGGATTTGAACTCAACCCAGCACATTAACCACTATACCACACTGGCACTATTCTGAAAATAAATATTTTCTATCAGATACATCTTAGAATGCAGGTTTGGTATAAATTATGCCATAGAAAAAAACAAAAATATAGATAAGGGATGGTGAGGAATCAGGTCTTGTGGTCTTGATTGCCAGATTTTTGGTTATATGGAAAGCTATTTTACTTAACCTGCATCGACTAATCTAGGTTACAGAAAATGAATGCTAATTCTAATGTAACATTTTTTTCCTTGAGCATTCCTTTAGTAAAGTGTATATGTTGCATGTGGATCTTAGTTTTTAAAATTTATTTATAGTGCCATAACTTATATCCATGTGGAATTTCAGAATTATTTTCATGGAAATAAGTTGGCAAAGATAGGCTCCGAGAACACAGAACAATTAAACATGCCCAAGGTTTCTCTTAATTGTTGGCTGAAAAACAATCTCCCACTACAGTAGTGGCTTTTTAAACTTTATTTGTATGAAACTAATTAAGTAAAGACCCATCTGGCATCCCCATGAATGAGTTTTTTGTGAAATATCACAGGGAACATAAAAAACTATTTTGTTAGAGTATATTAACATATTCAGTATAGTTATGATCACTTTGGGAATGCCTCTCTCTCTCTCTCTCTCTCTCTCTCTCTCTCTCTCTCTCTCTCTCTCTCGTGTGTGTGTTTGTATGTGTGTATATCCCTTAAAGAGATGCTATGAAACTTTGGCAAAAGGAAATACTGCACATGTTTATTTGAATCCACTGTGGCTTCCAAACTATAGAATGATTATTTCCATTTCCATTTTGTTTGGTTGTTGAAAATTGTTTAAGCTTTATTGGGGGTCTTTATGGGTACCCTAACAACAATTTAAATTTGTCAGTCATCATCATTGATATAAATTAGTTAGTATTTTAATGTTTATTATTGTTTATGATTGCTGAATTTGAATTTAATATTGATTGTTTGCTTGCTCAATTATGTGTGTTAGTTGCCCTGAGCCTGGCCTTTGGCTGGGAAAGGGCGGGATATTAAGTTTAATAAAATAAAAATAAAAAGATAAATTGATTGCAACATACTAACACCTTAGCACAATGCTGTTTATTTTTATTCATTGTTTTTTTCATACAAAAGTCTAACAAGTTAACTATACACATACTTGTCTACTATAAGCAAACTAATTCATATGCAGGAAGCATCTGTCGATGAAGCAGGGCAAGGGTCAAGTGGAAAACAATGGTGCCATTTAAGGAAGAATGATTGACTAGAGGGAAGCCAGGAAGTTCACTCTCAAGGTGCCATCCACGAGTCCCACTTTAAATATTAATCGCAGAGAATCAGAAGTATAAGATTCTGATGCTTGTGCGACCTATACAATTCGAGCAATTTGTGAACAGTCAGAATCAGAGAATCATAGAGTTGGAAGAGATCATGACGGTCATCAAGTTCAACCCCCTGCCATGCAGGAATACACAAAACACTCCTAACAGATAGCCATCCAGTGTCTGTTTAAAAACCTCCAAAGAAGGAGACTCCATCATACTCTGAGGCAGTGTATTCCACTGTTGAACAGTTCTTACCATCAAGATGTTCTTCCTAATGTTTAGGTGGAATCTCTTTTCCTTCATCTTGAATCCATTGCTCCATGTCCTAGGCTCTGGTGCAGCAAAAAACAAGCTTGCTCCATCTTCAAGATGACATCTTTTCAAATATTTAAAAATGGCTACCTTGCATCTCTTAACCTTCACACTAAATACACTGTAGCCAACCTGACTGAGTAGTGAGGAGGGAGAGAGAATGGTCTTTCTCCTGGAATGCTGCCCTGTCAGACCTAGCAGAACAGTGCCATGAAATGCAGGAGTCTGTTTGGATTCAGAAACTCCCATCTTGGGACTGTGTCTTAACTTGTGGGCAAGAATGCCTAAGGACAACCCCCACCCCCACCCCCCCCACCCCCATTCATGCCTGGCACATAGGAAACAACATTTGAATATGGACAATATCACACCTGGGAGAAACCAGTTCTTTTGTCTACCTCTCTTAATCTACTCAAGAGTCTTCCTGTGACTCATCCTTCTTGTGACCATCTATGTTATAAAGCCCTTTAAGGGTCATTACCTGTATTGTGCAATAGCCAGCAGAAACCCATCGAGATAATGGGTCAGCCATCAGGTCAATGGTCTGATACTCAAGACCATTACCTCACCTTGGAACAGCGGGAAAAATCCTTTGCCAATATAGGAGGCGTGTTGGGTAACTTGATCACTATATATATAGTGATCAAGTTACCCAATGCTCCTCAGTGACACTAAGCGACCTTGTGCTCTACAGTTAATTTCCCCAACCAAAGAGAGTTGTTGCATCCCACCATTTTGGGTAACAATACCTAGCCCGCTAAGCCACTCCACACAGGGCATGGAATCCAGACCTTTCACCATTTTGGTTGCCCTTCTTTGGACCCATCCCAGTTTATCAATATTCTTCTTGAATTGTGGTGCCCAGAACTAGACACAGTATTCCAAGTGAGGTCTGATCAATGCAGAATATACAGTCACTATTGTGTCCCTTGGTCTAGACCAGCGGTTTTCAACCTGTGGGTCACGACCCCTTTGGGGGTCTAACAACCCTTTCACAGGGGTCGCCTATGTCACTCTGCATCAGTGTTCTCCATCTGTAAAATGGATAAATATTAGGGTTGGGGGTCACCACAACATGAGGAACTGTATTAAAGGGTTGTGACATTAGGAAGGTTGAAAACCACTGGTCTATACTGCTATTGATGCAGCCCAGAACTGCATTGGCTTTCGTGGCTGCTGCATCACACTGCTGACTCATGTTCAGTTAGTGGTCTACTGAGATTCCCATATCTCTTTCACATGTACTGTTGTCAAGCCAGATGTGCCCCACCATATATCTGTGAATTTCATTTTTTCTGTCTAAGGGTTGTATTTTACATTTATCTCTGCTGAAATTAATTTTGTTAATTTTAGAACATAAGAACATAAGAACAAGCCAGCTGGATCAGACCAGAGTCCATCTAGTCCAGCTCTCTGCTACTCGCAGTGGCCCACCAGGTGCCTTTGGGAGCTCACATGCAGGATGTGAAAGCAATGGCCTTCTGCGGCTGTTGCTCCCGAGCACCTGGACTGTTAAGGCATTTGCAATCTCAGATCAAAGAGGATCAAGATTGGTAGCCATAAATCGACTTCTCCTCCATAAAATCTGTCCAAGCCCCTTTTAAAGCTATCCAGGTTAGTGGGCCATCCACCACCTCACTGTGGCAGCATATTCCAAACACCAATCACATCGCTATGCGGAAGAAGTGTTTCCGCTCTTTATTAGTTCTAATTTTCCAAGCACCCCAGGCATTTTCAATGAGATGCCCCTGGTTCTGAGTATTTGTGAGAAAGAGAGAAAGGAATTTCTCTCTGTCCAACATTTTCTACCCCTATGCATAATTTTTGCTTGAGACTTCAATCATGTATCCCCCCCTCAGACGTCTCCTCTCCAAACTAAAAGGAGATTTCCCAAACGCTGCAGCCTTTCCTCATAAGGAAGCAGTGTGCTCCAGTCCCTCAATCATCCTCGTTAGTTCTCCCCTTCTCTGCACTTCTCTTTTTCTATCTCTCTTCAATATCCTTTTTTTGAGATGTGGCGAAACAGAACTGAACACAGTACTCCAAAGTGCGGTCAGCACCACTTGCTTCTTTATATAAGGGCATGACAATACCTTTTTGCAGTTTTATTATCAATTCCTTTTCCTAATTATCCCCAACGCATAGAGTTTGCCTTTTTCACAGCGCTGCCATATACATTGAGTTGACATTCCCATGGAACTATCAACCAAGATGCCCAAATCCTCTTTCCTGGTCTGTGACTGATAGCACTGACCCCTGTAGCGCAGTGTATGTGAAGTTTGGATTTTTTTGCCCCATATGTGCATCACTTTGCATTTTGCTACATTGGAACTGCATTTCAGCCATTTCTTAGCCCACCTTTCACCTAATTTATCAAGGTCCCGCTTTGGAGCTTCCTCGCAATCCCTTTGTGGTTCTCACCACCCTACATAATTTGGTATCATCTGCAAACTTGGCCACCACGCTTACCCACCCCTACTTCCAGGTCATTTATGAATAGGTTAAAGAGCACTGGTCCCACACGGATCCTTTGGGGGGACACCACTCCTCGAAGACATCTCTCCATTGTGAGAGAATTTCCCCCATTTATTAACTCCACTCTCTTGCTTCCTGTTTCTCAACCAAAGTTTTTAATCCATAGGATGACTTCCTCTCTTATTCCTCTTCATTGCTGAGTTTTCTCAACAGTCTCTGGTGGGGTACTTTGTCAAAGCCTTTTGGAAATCCAAGTAGACAATGTCCACTGGTTCCCCCTTATCCACATGCCTGTTTACATCCTCAAAGAACTCTAGTAAGTTTTGTAAGACAGGATTTTCCTCTGCAAAAGCCATGCTGACTCTTTCTTCAGCAGGTCTTGCTTTTGTACATAGTTCTTTGCACTTTATCTTTAATGACAGATTCTACTAATTTACCAGGAAACAGATGTCAAACTGACTGGCCTATAATTCTCGGGTCCCCCCTAGTTCCTCTTTCTCTCTTAAAGATTGGTGTGACATTGGCCATCTTCCAGTCTTCAGGGATGGAGCCTGATTTCAAGGATAAGTTGCATATTAAAGTGCGAACATCAGCAATTTCATGCTTGAGCTCTTTAAGAACTCTTGGGTGAATGCAATCTGGGCCAGGGGATTTGGTAGCATTTAGTTTATCAATGGCTGCCAGAACTTCTCCCTCTTGTCTACCACTATCTTCGCTAGTTCCTCGGATTCGCCTCCTAAGAAGCTTGGTTCAGGTGCAGTAATTTTCCTCACCTCCCCTTGTTGGAAGACAGATGCAAAGAATTCATACAGCTTCTCTTCAATCTCCCTGTCATCTTTTAGCACACACTTTTGTTCCTTTGTCATCTAACGGGCCTACCGCTTCCTTTGTTGGCTTCCCTGCTTTTGATGTAAATTTGAAGAACTGTTTGTTGCTGGTTTTCCTTGATGTTCACAGCCATGCGTGCCTCATAATCCTTTTTTTTTTGCCTCCCCCCCCACAGCTAACTCTGTTTCTTTGCCGACCATTTGTGTTCTCTGGTATTCCTTATCAGTTGTTGGACTTCCATTTTCTTTCTAAAGACATCTTTTTTTTCCTAATAATTTCCCTCAACCTCCCTTTGTTAACCATGGTGGCTTTTCTTGGACTGGGCGCTGCCTTTCCTAACCTTAAGTGAACACATTCCAGCTGAGCTTTTAAGAGACTGTGTTTTTAAATAACCTCCAAGCATCTTTGGACATTTTTGACTCCTCTTGATTTTCCCTTTCAGCTTCCCATCTATGCACTATCCCCCCCCTCATCTTTGAGAAATTCTCCCCTTCCTGAAGGCAAATGTAACTACATTAGTAGTTGTCACTTGTTCGCATGCAGAGATACTGAATCTGACAGCATTGTGGTCGCTGTTCCCTATCGGCTCAACAACACTGACTTCCCGCACCAGGTCCTGGGTCCCACATAGAATTAGATCTAGGATCACCTCTCCCCTGGTTGGTTCTACAACCATCTGCTCTAAGCCACAGTCATTTAGAATAGAATAGAATTTAGAATAGAATCTTTATTGGCCAAGTGTGATTGGACACACAAGGAATTTGTCTCCGGTGCATATGCTCTCAGTGTACATAAAAGAAAATACATTTGTCAAGAATCATAAGGTACAGCACTTAATGATTGTCATATAGGTCTAGTAAGCAATCAGGAAACAATCAATAGTAATAAAAACATAAAATGTAAAATCATAAAATAAAATGAAATGTCAGCACAGGCTATAGTCATACAGTCATAATTGGGAGGAGATGGGTAATAGGAATGATGAAAAGTAGTAGCAGTAATTATATATAATAAATATATAATAAATAGTTTGACATTATCGAGGGAATTATTTGTTTAGCAGAGTGATGGCATTCGGGAAAAAACTGTTCTTATGTCTAGTTGTCTTGGTGTGCAGTGCTCTGTAGCGTAATGCTTAGAGGGTAAGAGTTGAAACAAAGCTTATGTCCAGGGATGCGAGGGTCAGTAAATATTTTCACAGCCCTTTTGACCCGCAGTATACAGGTCCTCAATGGAAGGCAGGTTAGCAGCAATTGCTTTTTTCTGCAGTTCTGATTATTCTCTGAAGTCTGTGTCGACCTTGTTAAGTTGCAGAACCAAACCACACAGTTATAGTAGAGGTGCAGATGACAGACTCCAATGATTCCTCTGTAGAACCATTGTATCAGCAGCTCCTTGGGCAGTTTGAGCTTCCTGAGTTGGCGCAGAAAGAACAATCTTTGTTGTGCTTGTTGAATGACATTTTGATATTAGGTGACCATTTTAGGGTCATGAGATAGATGGAGCCTAGAAATTTAAAGGTCTCTACTGTTGATACTGTGTTGTCTAAGTATTGTGAGAGGAGGTAGGATGGGAGGGTTTGTCCTGAAATCTACCACCATTTGTGTGGTTTTAGGTGTGTTCAGTTTTAGATTGTTCCAGTAACCACGAATGAGGCTAGTTGTTCAACCTCCCCGCCTGTATGTTGCGTTTCATCTATGTCAAGAAACCCTCGAATGAGACCAATCACTGTTGTATCATCTGCAAATTTCAGTATTTTAACAGATGGATCATTTGAGATGCAGTCATTGGTATACAGAGAGAAGAGAAGTGGTGAAAGTACACAGCCTTGGGGGGCCCCTGTGCATATCCATATATCATTTAGCATATCCAGGAATGCTCTCTCCTTACTATGACCTGAACATGCATTTTTCCAGTTTATATGGGGATAGTTAAAATCGCCCATTACCACGACATTTTTGCTTTTGTTGGCCTCTCTAATTTCTTTTTCCATCTCAGAATCCTCTTGTGCACTTTGGTCAGGGGGACGATAATATATTCCTAATGTTAAACTATAAGTTCATTTCACCCCCCTGGTATTGATATCCACAGTGCTTCTGTAGAGGAATCAGCTCCCCTGCATTGTCTATATATATTATGTGACACTATGCTCTCTTTGATGTAGAGGGCCACCCCACCCCCCAATAATGCCTCTGTCCTATCCCTTCCCAGAGCCTGTAACCTGGGGATGTAAACAGCTATCCCACTGGTTCTCCTCATTCCACCATGTCTCTGTGATGCCCACTATATCAATGTCCCTCCTCTCAAAACTCTGTACTTTCAGCTCCCATTTTAGGTCTAATGCTTCTACTATTAGCATAGAGACACTTGTATACTCTGTCTCTGTCCCTAACCTGGGATTTATGTGTGTTTTGCCCTCTAGCCTTTTTGTAGACACTACTTCACCTCTTTATCACATATTGTTGTGCTCCTCACTTGTATGTGGTTGATTTAGAAAAAAACCTCCTTCTCTGTCTGCATCCCCATGGACTCTGGTATTCAACCGAAGTCACTCTCAGCTCCTGTTGGCTTTCCCCCCAGGGATCAGTTTTAAAAGCTGTTCTTGCCACCTTTTAATGTTTTTTTTAAATATTCTTTTATTAGAATTTTTTTGGCAAAGTTACAGAAAAAATCAATAGATACACAATAGATACAAAAAGATTTAAAAGCTCCTCATAGTTACAACCATCTAAA
The DNA here is from genome assembly GCF_021028975.2 of Sphaerodactylus townsendi. NCBI lineage: Eukaryota > Metazoa > Chordata > Lepidosauria > Squamata > Sphaerodactylidae > Sphaerodactylus > Sphaerodactylus townsendi. The sequence continues at coordinate 119,971,193 of NC_059425.1, read as the reverse complement.
TAATTTTTTATGATTTCTTTGTCTTGTACGTGTAAAGTCTAAATTTCTTTTACTTTTAAGGTTTATCATATCAAAAAATATAATGAAAACCAAGACTCAAGTGGGAAAGAGAAATATTTGGAGAGTTAGGAAAGAACTCCTAAAAACAAATTAGTTAAGAGGTTTTCCCATACCGCTAAAGTCATCAATGGTATTATATTTATCTATATTTCTAGCTTAATTCATTGTGACTCTCACCTTCAGGGAGCAGGTTGTAGTTCGCCTTTTCCTCTATTTCTATATATATATATTAAGCTAACTAAATAATACTAAATGTTACTCTATCTTAAGTTTTCATTCCTTCTAAACTATATATATCAACTTTCCTAACCAATTTCTCAACTTATATTATTCTCCTTCTGGTCTTATTATTCACCTGTATATTGGTTACGTCATATAACATTCAGTAACATAAAAAAAAAAACTTGTATGACAATCAGTTAATATTCAACCGGAAGCAATTTAATGTCATTTACTTCTGATATATGTTTTATCCAAAGCTGCCATAGTTGGTTCCTATATTTCTCTGCTGGTAAAAGTGCAATTTGATGAGCTTGTTTGTCCATAACAAATAAATGCTGTATTTTCTGCCTCTTCCATTCTTCCAGTTGTCGTGGAGTACTTCTGTTTTCCAGTGCTTCAAGGCGTATACTAGACTGCGTGTCGCATATGGTCAAATGAAACATTAAATGCATATTTGTTTTTCCAATATCAATTTCCTACCATTGTAGGGCTTTAACAAATAAATTAACGGATGTTTTTTCTTAAATTTTCTACCTATTATTTTTTCTATATTTGCATTGTATTTCATAGACCAAAAAATGTTTTGTTGCTTTTTTTTTGCAGGTCCAATTCATAAGATGATAGAAGCTGGGTCCCAGCTTCCTGTCCACATTTCCAGCACCCAGGTGAGTTTTTTTTCATTTATTTTTGCCATGATAATAGGTGCTCATGCTAAAATTCATCTATAATACATTTTAAGCTTTGTTCCCATAAATCTGCCATATTGGGAGTTACATTTTATAGATGTTCTTATAAAAAAAATTTCCCATTGTTCTAATGTAATCGTTTGATTGGATATTTTGGAATCCCACTCCTTAACCATATTTTGTTTTACTATTTCAGTTTCTGTTTTTTTGTTGCAGGAGGTAATTGTAGAGTTTACTGATTAAATTATTATCGTCTCCTATAAGAATTTTATCCAATATTGTAGTCTCTGCACTTATCCCCCCCAGTTTTTCTCATATCTGTTTTCCAACTGTCTTGTAGTTGGAGCATAACAAGTGGAAACCAAATTATGGCAGGGCTGATCTTTAATCATTATGAGGATTCCTTGGTTTTAAAGTGATTTCTATTATTTATTATTATTATTAATATGTTTTTGTAGAGTGAAAGCCAATTTTTTGATTTTCGCTTTCTATCTTTTATTTGTAGGCCTTCCATTCTCGAAACCCAATTCGGTAATTTCCTATAAAATATATTTCTGTATTTTTTTGTCCAGATTTTTTAAAAGTTTCATATCTAATGGAATGTGTTCGAAAAGTTGGTGCATCTCCTACTTGTTTATTTGGGGTGGGGGCCATAAATAGTTGTGCCATCCCACATTGTTATTAAGGCTTTCTAAAGTCAATAATTTATTTTCTGTTAAGTTGATCCAAGTTTTAATCCATGATATAGCTAGTAGCTGGCCAGACAGCTGGAGGTCTTGGCTGGTATTGTATGCCACCCCTCCTCTTACTTTTTTTTTATGCGCCTATAAGATGTTTCGTATTTTATCCAGGGCTTCCCTTCCTCCCACAGAAATTTCCTAATATTTCCATTCGCCATTGGTTGAAAGTCTGTTTTGAGGTCAATCAGTAAAGTTTTGGAAAGGAAAAAAACATGAATTTCTGGTAGTATGGACATCTTTATTAAGGAAATCTTCCCGTAAAAGGATAGATTTATGTTTCCCCATTTGTGAAATTTTTGTTTAATTTCTTGCCAAAGTGGTGTGTAATTATTTTTAATTAGGTTGTTATTATTATTTTCTAGTGTTATCCCAAGGTATTTTATTTTTTTCTCTACTTTAAATTCCGTGATTTGTTCTAGAGTCTGTATTTCCTTGTCACTGATATTTTTCGTTAACATTTTTGTTTTTTGATTATTGATTTTAAAGCCTGATAGTTGTCCAAATTTTGAGATCATTTTTAGTAAATGTGGAATTTTATTTAAAGGGTCTTCAACAAAGCATGCGATATCATCGGCGTATGCCTTAAGTTTATATTCCATTCCCTTGTATTTTATTCCTTTTATTATTTTGGAATCAATAATTTCTTTTAGAAGAGGTTCTAGGGTTAATATAAACAAAAGAGGTGACAGGGGACAACCCTGTCTAGTTCCTCTTGTAATAGGGAATTTTCTTGTTAATTCTCCATTAATATTTATTATCGCTTCTTGCTTGTTATAAATGTTATCTACCCCTTTAAGGAAGTTCCCGTTAATCCCGCATTCTTTTAAGGTTATCTTCATAAAATCCCAATTCACCCGATCGAAGGCCTTCTCCGCATCAAAACATATTATAGCCGTCTTTAATTGGGGTTTTTGGTTTATGTATTCTACAATGTCCAATACTGTCCTTATGTTATGTGATAATTTTCTCCCTGGTAGAAATCCTGTTTGGTCTATGTTAATATAATTGTTCAATATTTTCTTTAATCTTCCGGCCAGGATTGATGAATAGATTTTATAATCGATATTTAACAATGATATGGGGCGGAAGTCTTTTGTTTCTGGTATGTCACTAACTTTTTTAGGTATTAAGGATATTTGTGCTTGTGTCCATGATTCCGGGATTACATTACCCTGGAATACTTCATTAATCAGCTCAGTAAGTGGTGCTAAAACTATATCTTTAAATGTTTTGTAATATATTGTTGAGATTCCGTCAATTCCTGGTGATTTATTTTTTAATTTAGATATTGCCTCATTTACCTCTGTTTCAGAAATTCTCTTGTTAAGATTCTTCTCTTCTTCTTTGGAAATTTTAAAAAAGGGTCTATTTTCCAGGTAAGATTCTATTTCTTCATTCTGGGTTGTTTCTTTTTTATATAGTTGACTGTAATATTGTTGGATTAATGTCTCAATTTGTATAGGGTTGGTTACAATTTGGGTGTCGTTTTTTATTTGTGTAATAATTCTTTTCTCTTGTTTATTTCTAATCTTTGTTGCTAGCCATTTACCCGGTTTATTGCTTAATGTGTAATACTTTTGCTTCATATATATAGCATATCTGGTAGCTTCTTCTGTAATTAACATATTTAGTTGGTCTTTTATTATTTTCATTTTATTTATTAACTTCTTATTGCCGCTTTTGTTTGTAAGTTCTTTTTCTAATTTTTCCAATGTTGTTTCTAATGATATCTTTTTTTCTTTTCTTTCTCTATTTAAGGGTTTTTCCTCTTTCTTTATGACACCCCTCGCAAATGCCTTATGGGCATCCCAGATTGTGCCTTGATTTTTAATCGAATTTTTGTTTGTTTTCCAGAATTGTTGCAGTTCTTCTTTTATTTTTTTGGCACTTTTTTCATTCCTGATAACCCAATCCTTTATCTTCCAATTAGTATTTCTGATTCTTGTTCCTAACTCCCATTCTATGGGGTTATGATCTGATATAGTTTTACATTTTATTTTTATGGTTTTAGTCAGGCTGAACAGTGATTTTGAAGCCCATATCATATCAATTCTGGAGTTTGACTGGAACCTTGCTGAATAGTATGTGTATTCTAACGACTTCCCCTCTTTCCCTCTCCATATATCCATCACTTTCAATTCTTCCATCATTTTGAAGCATATTTTAGGCAGTTTGCCTTTTCTCTTCTCATCAACTTAGTATCTTTTTTCTTTTGATGTTTTCCCCCCCGTCTACATCTTGGGGTCAATTATTCAAGTTGTAATCCCCCAGGATAACCCAGGTTCCCTGTATTATATTCATTTAGGGTTGCTTATATACTTTTTTGATAAAATTGTGCTTTCTTTATTATTAGGAGCATATATTCCAGCTATTCGAATTTATTTCTGTTATTCCACTTTAATTTCAACAAGTATATATAATTGTGCATCTGGATCTGAATAAATATAACAGATTGGGTTTAGATTTTCCTTAACATATAAAAGCAACCCCTCCTTTTTTTTTTTGCATACACACCATGCATGGAAACAATTTTGCCTCAATCTCAAGTTAATCATAAGCACTTCTCATCAGTTATCTCTTTATGTGTGTCTCTTTGTAGACAAATTACCCGCATACCCTCCTCTTCCTAAGTTGATGGAAGAGGTTTTTCCTTTTGTTCGGATTGTTAAGGCCATTCACATTCCATGTTATTATTTGACATGTCATTTCAATAGGTCAATCAGTCAATATCAGTATATAAGAAACAAAAAAACACACAAAGAAAAGAAAAAAGGTAAAGTTGTTCACCAATAGACTGTTAGTTACCTGTTACCACTTATGCCACTTATTGGCAAAGGCCCTTCAAATTTTTTCTTATTTCTTGCCATAAATTCTTGAGCTTTAGAAACTGTTGTTATATTATAGTTTTTTCCATTGTATTGAAAGAAAAGTCCTTCTGGGATGTTCCATCGAAAATTAATTTCATTGAGGCGTAAAATGTCCACCAAGCCCTCATAGTCTTTTCGTTTCCTCCTGATCGACACTGGAATTTCTTTCAGTATGATTAAGTCCTTGCCATCCACTTGAAGTTTGTTAGCTGAGTGATAATGCAGTATCTGATCACGTAGGAGTTTTCTTGTAAAGTTAATGACAATGTCTCTAGGAAGTTTTCTGTCTTTGGCTATTTTCGAATTCACCCGATACATTCTATCCACTTCTCTATTTACATCTCTTTCGTCAATCTTCCAAATCATACTCAATATCGGATTCATGCGTTCTTCCAAATTTTCCCTGTCAACCTCTGGGAAGCCACGTATACGTAAATAGGTTTCCTTTTGTCTGTATTCCAGCATGGCTGAGTTATCCAGCTGAATCTCAAATCGTTCTTTCAGAGTTTCTAATTTATCCTCCACCTCATTGGTGTGTTCAGTATTGTCTTTTAACGCTCTTTTTAATGTTGAGTGCCAGCAGCCTGGTTCCTCTTTGGTTAAGATGAAGCCCGTCCCTTTTGTACAGGCCTGCCTTATCCCAAAAGGTTCCCCAGTTCCTGACAAATCTGAAACCCTCTGTCTTACACCACCTTCTCATCCACGCATTGAGACCCTGTATCTCGGCTTGCCTAGCTCGCCCTGCGCGTGGAACAGGTAGCATTTCAGAGAATGCCACCTTGGGGGTCCTGGATTTTAACCTGTTTCCTAGCAGCCTAAATTTAGCTTCCAGAACCTCCCGGCTACATTTCCCAACAATGTCATTGGTACCAATGTGGGACCACAACTGCTGACTCCACCCCAGCACTGTCTAACAGCCTATCTAGATGAAGCGTGCGGACATCCGCAACCTTCGCACCAGGCAGGCAAGTCACCATGCGGTCATCACGCCTGTCACAAACCCAACTCTCTATATTCCTGATGATCGAATCACCCACTACAAGGAGCCCCCCACCTCCCCGAGGGGTATCCTCAGTGCGAGAGGACATCTGACCACTAGCTAAGGAAGGGGTCCCATCTAAGGGAACATCTTCCCCCACCTCAGACTGGCACCCTCTGTCACCCAGACTCTCATTCTCCATGACATCTGAAGAGATGTCACCTTGGGAGTGGGACCCGGCTGCTAGGTCCCTGAAAGCCTTGTTTGTTGCCCTCTCTGCCTCTCAGCTTCTCCAGGTCTGCCACCTTGGCTTCAAGAGAACGGACACGTTCCTTGAGTGCCAGGAGCTCATTGCAGCGAGGGCACACCCACGACTTCTGTCCTAGTGGCAGATAGTCATACATGTGACACTCAGTGCAAAACACTGGCAAGCCCCCATCCCCCTGCTGGCTTCCTGCCTTCAATTTTGCCTTCAATTTTGGCCCAACTCTGTAATTTGTCCAAGTCATTTTGAATTCTGACCCTGTCCTCTGGGGTAATTAGCTAACCCTATTAATTTGGTGTCATCTGTAAATGTGATTAGCATGCCCTCTATTCCATGAGGTGATTTTTATGGAAAATGAAGCAATATCTTATTCCAGAGCATCCGTTGTCACATGAAAATAAAGCAATCTGAGGAAACAGTTGGATGACTCTCTTTCAGTATGGATGATTGCAGAAGTTGAAAAGCAGTCTTGGGTCGCTACAACATTCTATAATCTTCCACTGCTGCTACTGCTGGTGGTGGTCCTTCTAGCTAGCATTACTTATTTTACATTGTTTACAAAGCTAAAATATTATGTGACTTGAGAGGTACGACAACAGTCAAAAGGCATCTGTATTGATAAGTAACGATGTATTCCACATAGCTATGAATTAACTTTAATTATATGTAATTACAAATACAAATAGAAATGATGTATTTATAATTAGGAAGGAACAGAATAACTGCTCCTTCCAGTATGAAGCAATAAAATGTGTTATATCATAGAAGTTTATCATCAGTTAAGGCATAGGTCTTGCACGTTGTACCCATCAGACTTACTAATTCTCCTCAAAAGGAAAAAGTAAGCTAAGGAAAGGAATGGAGCTGTGAAGCATTATTTCATTTTAGCAATTGAAGAGAATGAGGAATCTCTGACAACATGAAACAGGCAATGAAGCAATTTACTGCCCATTGAAGCCCATAGGATAGCATTGGATGGTGCACTGAAGTCAGCTTTGTTAGATTTATGGAATGTAGGATGGAAGAAGAGGCTGGACTGCATACGACCCACTAATTCTTTGCCATCAGTGATATGATGCAATTAGTAAAACACCCACAACACCTGCATGCATTGTAGCACAGCAGGGCACCTCTGTCAGTGACCTTTTCATGGTACTACACTGTATTTACACAGTCACTAACCAGATTAGAGTTGCTGCACAGCTGTTTTCATTCTATTGTTCGTGGGTGGCTTTCAAATACTCGCCTTGCCAGGATCCTTGAAACAACAACAGGATGAATCTCCTTCAGGGAAACTTCACATTCTTTCAGTGAAAGGAAACAGTATTTTCTGTCCTGCAGTCCTTGAACTCTCAAACTTTTGATTCCCTTCAGCTCACCATGAAATGAAAATAATTTAATCATATTTCCTCTATTTTTTAATCATTTTAAAAATGTCATTGATACACCCAATAAGCTTCACAATGAAGCTCAGCAAAGAAACATACAAAGCTGGAAATGAGCAAAAAACCCACTATTCTAAGCACAAGAGTTTGATATAGCTCCACAGTTGCATTACACCAACTGGTGCGTTACACCTTAGACAACACTTTCAAGGCTGCTGTGACCTTGTTTTAAAATGAAAGTTTCCCTCTCATACTTCTGACAGTGACAGGAAATTTGCTAAGTAGCAGTAGGAGAAACTATACTGCAAAAGAAAAGACCCCTCCCCCTAATAATTTGCTTGTGGCATTTTAAAGTGAAATAAAGGAGGATTGTCTGAAGTTTGTCATATGAAACTCTGCCTGTTTCCAAGGACTGGGGTAGCTTTAAATAACTCATCATTGTTAAATATTCAAATTGATTATTTTCCTGTCTGCCTCAATGACCAGAGAAGCATATGGAAACAGCTTGAGCGTGGCTGTGCTATGGGTGGGTAAAAACAATGGGTTGCCAAAAGACACTGATTGTTCCCAAGCCTTACTCTCATTCTGTTCTTCCCTGCATGCATGTAGGGAAGCAGAGACAATGCTACATCTGAGAGTACTTGGAATGAGCAAAGTTTGGTCTGGAAAGCTAAGTAAAGCCCCAGGGAGGGAAGAAGGGATTGTCACGAGTGATATTATGGTAACTATTTTAATTCCTGTTTGCAAAGGATTGCAAAGATCACATTGAGTTGCAAAGATCACATTGATAAGATTTTATTCTACATTTATATTGTGCTTTTCTATCCAGTGGGGAACTGAAGTGGTTTGCATCATTCTTGTCTCCTTTGTTTTATGCTTACAACACCCTGTGAGGTAGGCTAGACTGAGAGATTGCAATTGGCCCAAGAACACCAAGCAAGCTTTCATGGTAGAGTGGAGATTCAGGTCTGGGTTTCTCAGTTCCTAGTCCAGCACTCTAGACATTATACCTCACTAGTTTTAAATCAGTTTTAACATTGTTCTACTTTGTGCCCAGATTACTATTATTTAGAAGTGATATATCGGATGCAAAAAGTTGTTAGGATATTTTGAATACCTCTTCAGTGAACACATGTGATGTTGTAGCCACAATGGACTGCCAGTAAGCAGCATAAATGTAAACCTTGATAAAATACATTGAGAAGCTATTCTATGAATGCTTGGAAAGAAGGGAAATAGCCAGGAAATACATGAGTTCTTTCTAGTAACTCTCTGATTTCCCTAATTCAAGAGTAACCTTTTATAAGAAAGTTCTGTAACCCATCTACAAGCACCTTTGATCTATAAGGTGATGCCAGACTAAGTTTACGGGGTTTGTCATTGACATCTTCAGTCATCTGCACTTTACTCCCAGCAAGCTGGGTACTCATTTTACCAACCTCAGAAGGATGGAAGGCTTGGTCAACCTTGTGCCGACTGCCTGAAACTGACTTCAATCAGGATCAAACTCAGGTTCACGAGCAGAGTTTGGACAGCAATACTACAGTTTTTCACTCTGTCCCATGGAGTGATTATCATTTGACTGATTAACTTGTTCTCTTTAATTAATAAATTAAATTGTAGCCGTCATTTTTTACATATCAGTGTATGACATTTGTACCTTTCTGCCAGTATTGCTGATGTTTTGTACACCTACACATTAACACAGTAGTGTTAATTTCCTTTTACTCATTTGGCCATCCTCATTATTGTATGGACCTATTTCTGAGCAACTGAGGAACAGTCTGGGACTTGTTAAAAGAATGTGAATGTTCCTTAATGAGTGAAGTTTTGTTTCTGCAATATCCTGAGAATCTCCAGCTGTCAACAGGTGATGGTCTCCAGCTGGACAGACATCAGAGATTCTGTCTGGAGCAAGTTTGACAGTTGGAGTTAACTGGACTGGAATCAGCCTGGAATTTGTACTGTAGCTTTGAGGAAATTTATGCAGGATTAACAGTTTTTCTGCCTGTTTTTAAGATTCTTTTGGCTTTTCTTATAGTCTGCTTATATATTTGTAATCAAACATTAAGATAGTAAATCAAACCCTTGGACTTCTCACTCTTCTGAAAGTGGAAAAGGTTTAAGAGTATTACCCTGGTTTCTTGTGTGGATGGACAGAATCATATAAATCTTACTGTAGCACTACACACACCGGCATTCAACAAGCACTGCAAAAATGGAAGAATTACCTATCAATTCTTTGGTGCAGAATCTGTTCTGTTTAAGATGGGAAAGTAAGGGTTAATCCTATCAACATCGCAGGGCTACTCTTCCTAATATTTTTAATGTATTACCAAAAATAATAATTTTGGAATCAGATTCTAGTGGAATTATATTCACTTACAACCCGATGTGAATTATTCTGCTATTCAATTAAATTCATTAATATAGATATTGAAATGAATTAGAAGCACACATACACACACAACCCCCAAAATACTTCCAGAGATAATGTGGGAAAATTGTGAAACACTGCACAGTGTCTTGGCCAACACGGTTTTGACATGAATAGGAGGATTTCCACCCTTGGAGCCCAATTTCCACCTTCCTGTCCTAGCTTGAAATGCTAGCATCTTTAGGCCACAGTAAGAGGGAGGTGAGAAAATTGTGATGTGTAAGTGAAAACTCTTCCATTCACAGAAATGTTATGTTGAATCCCAGCTAGTCTGGGATGGTTTTTGACTTTGTTTCTCCCCACTCTTCCAAAACAGACAGCCCGGCAAGCAAATGCTCTGGTTTTGGTAATCTGCAGGATAGTGTGCAAAACCATAGAGGGAAGTGGGGAGGGGGAGTAAAACAGAATTTTCTTTGTGGTGAGATACAGGCTCTTTTGGCATAACAAATTTATAGTGGGTTCAGTTGGGATAAAGTTTTCACGTTTGCATGCTGTGCAGGCAGAGATTGGAGCCCATGGAAACAATGCGGGTTGCTGCTGCACATTCACCCTGAGGCATGTCTATTTTTTTTATTACCTCCCACTGATGTGTAGCTATGCAGGCATGCACACATTAACCCCCACAGCCATGATGACATCTTATGATACCATGATACAGACCTAGGTGCAGATGTAAGCTGGGATTTTTTTTTTTAAAGGAAAGCGCAGCCGAATAAAGCGCCTCCTGCTCGGCTGTTCTCTCACAAGCAGTTGTAACCCAGAATTTTTAAAAAGACTCATGGAAAGTGCGATTCTCGAAAAACATGGTTTGGGGAAAATAACACAGGGCAGACTCGCTTTAGGGGTGGGATCCATGTGAAGTTCCTCCCCCCCCCAAAAACAGGGTGTTTTTTTACCATCCTTAACTCATGTTTATTGGCCCGTGTAGAATAGGCAAATGGTAGGATTTTGCTCCCACAGTACACAGTTGTTGTGGATAGCTAGTCATTGTGGGAATCTTCTTGAGTGGAGTTTTGATGCACCAGCAACTTTTTCATATCTGTGTGCTCTGAGACTATATTGGACATACTGTGCTAAGGCAGTATTTGGAACTGTTTATGGTGGCAGGTCCACATGTATGCAAAGCTACATATCTTGAGGTTGTGATACATTAGTGCTCTCTATAATTTATACATTGACATGGGATATTGAAGCAGTATTTTGTATATTGTATATATTATTGATTTTGTATTTATTGCACTGCACTGTATAAAAATTTGCACAGAGTATGCACAGTGCTGGTCTTTTAAGGAGCCAGGAGTTTCCTTCCTCGATGATTTTGCTTCCCCAATAATAAACTACTTTCTTTCACTGATAAACACCTCTCTTCTATTAACTGTGGTCATCAAGTAGTCATCCTACCACTTAGGGTGACATCAATTAGAGCTTGGGTTGTCAGCTTCCAGGTGATGGCTGGAGATCTCCTGCTATTACAACTGATCTCCAGACAACAAAGATCAGTTCATCTGCAGAAAATGGGATTATACCCCATTGTAGTCCCAAAATCCTATCCATCCCCAAAGTCTTTAGGTATTTCCCAACCCAAAGGTAGCAACCCTAACTTGATCCCAGGCCTTTTTCATCATTCTGGCTCTCTGGAATATGCTCCTTGAAAAGGTGGCCTCCTCCTTGGAGAACATCAGGTAGTGCTACAAGTCTTGCCTGTTTGAGGAAGTTTAAATGGCAGATGTAACGTATACAAGCACTTAAGCTTATACAGTCAATTGAATGTTCAGAGCCCAAAGAGTTAATTTAGAACCCCACAGAATTGGAAAACCTGAGGAGTTCTGACAAAAAAAATAGTTCTGTTGTGAGAGCCAGGGTGAATGGTAGTTGGAGGTAGCTCTGTTCTCTGGAAGTAGAGGACCAATTCAGAGAGAGCTGTGCTTGTCTGAATTTAGTGCCGCAGAATGCATATAACTTTCACCTGCATAATGCTGATTGGATTTACCGAATTCTGAACTTCTGCCCTAAGAAGGCCAATTATTTTGTCTTATTGGTTACAAGATATGTCTTGTACTAAGATATGTCTTTTGCCAAGGTAGAAACCTTTCAACTAACTTTCTTCCTTGTTCCTACAGGTCTGCTATCTGTCAGTCCACCTTCTCCTCCTGCTAAACCATTTCATGGTATGGGTAGAATTGAAAAGATAATACATTACATGATTTTTTTTTATCCATGGAGATTTTTTTAAGGTGGCATTCTGACAGCAGAGAAGAAAATGGTATTTGAGTGTATTTCCCCGTCTTGTAATAATCTTAATTTTAAACAAAGGAGAGAGAGAACTGGCTGAAAAAGCAAGCAAGATTTTTAAGAAATATAAAGCGAGCACTTGATAGTAAAATCCTAGATAGTAAAATCATACCTTTCTGACTGAAATCAATGGGCTTAGAAGGGTATTACTGTGTTTAGGATTGCGCTCTCAGTTGTTTAAATTATAAAGCAGAAGATAGACCTTTTCTTTAATGGATTTGAAAACAGCACTTTTCTTAAGCAATTCTCCATGTATTTCTCAGCTCTTTTTCCTTTGTATTGGAATAAGATGGGCAACCACATCTAAATCCTGAAGCAGTTAGGGATGGTGCCACTACAATGCCGTCCCACCACCTCCAGGGGGCTTTCAGGTGATGCAGGAAGCAACTTAATTTTTTTTTTAAAAAAAACACCTACCTGAAAGCCTTTTATAGGGCTAAATGGAGTTATGCCACCATGTTCCCGGGCCTAAAGCCCTGGTGGAAACTGACTGTTGTTGGATCTACCCCCAGAAGTGCCCTGGCCTCATCCTTCATGCTAGTGTCTGATTAGATGCCAGTATTGCTCCATGGCAGCCCTGAGTTCTGTGATTTTGCCATGGCAGAACTATGAGGTAGACAGACGCTGATGTGTTTGTTCCTTGTGCCAGTGGGACTGCCCTTTACACCAGCAGAGGGCAAATGCATCGGCGCAAGGGATTATACCCCACTTCACAAAGCTGTTTTGCCCTGCTCCCACCCCTCTGGATTGCACCATAAATGTATTTATAAAGTGTCCTCCAAAATCAGGATGTTGTTTATACACATAGTTTTACAAATGACCTGGAAACACGGTCATGCATTCAATGTAAGGAAGATTCATTAATTTTTCATACCAGTTGTATTTTACTCCAATTATGAAATGAGAAACTAAAGCTTCAAATTATTTTAATAAAGTAACAGAAATAAAATAAACAGAAATAATAAAGCAACATTTTTTTTCCTTTTCAAGGGAGTACATTCATTCTCCAATGACTGAACATAAAAGAAAATACTAATGTTTTTGGGGAGGGGGGTGGGGTGTTCTTTTAGATTCCCTTGCAATAATATCTCTGTGCCAGAAAATCTTGGTCCTTATTTTCATGCTGAATGTACACATTTCCTTTTTGGCAAGAAGGGCTGAATCTTAACCTGTGCTGATTGTTTTAATGTCCTAAGGGAGATCTGGTTATTTAATTAAGTATTAATTTCCTCTGACTATTTTTTAGTTGGTGCTTGTGTGCAAATAGCAATATTAGGTCTACCATCTGATAAATCATAGCTCTCAGGTAAGAACCCAACAGATCAGACTTTTCAAGCCTATAAAACATGATTGGTAATCATGCCAAAAGTATACTTTCTGATTAAATTTCCAGCATTTTTTACTTTGGTCAAGTTCCACTCAAATTACCATATGTTTGCATAGGAAAAGTTTACATTTAAGCAAGATTCATTGATTTCAGTGGTGATTACTGCCAAGGAAATGTGTGAAAATTTCCCTGGTCACTTATGAAATGGGGCCAACAATGGCTCATTCCGCACATGCAGAATAATGCACTTTCAAACTGCTTCCAGTGCTCTTTGAAGCTGTGCAGAATAGCAAAATCCACTTGCAAACAGTTGTGAAAGTGGTTTGAAAATGCATTATTTTGCGTGTGCGGAAGGGGCCAATGTCCACCCCTATTTTAGTGAAGGCTTCCGTAACAACTGGAATAGGTCAGATAAATTATTTTGTTTTGTTCTGAGCCTTCTCTAACATCTGATAATGTTTACATGATGAGCAGAAAGCTTTGATATCTTTTGCCATGCAGGGCCAGTAAACCTTGCTGGCACGTGGTCTCTTGTTTTAATGATGCCTAAATGTCCAGTCAAGTGTGTGTCATGTACCAGTTGTAAACCCTGTTTTTTTTTATCCCAGAAAGCAGGATGTTTCTTCAGTTTTGCAATTCTATACAGTCTACTGTTTATAATCTGGAAAATGAATGGACACTCAATAGTTACTTCAGTATTAGATGTTTCAGCTTTATTTCACAGTTCCTGTAGGGAATCATCCTATTTCTGTTCATTCAAAAATTGGGAAGAATGAATCCCTTTTATTTGGATTTCTAATTCATCCTCATTAACTTCCTGAGTATCTGTTAGAAGATCTGAGGTATGTTTCCGGCCTTCAGTTACTTGAAATCTCCCTCTTGTTACTATATTAACATTTCTACATTGTTTGGTCAGGTTGTTGTCTATTAGGATGGGCACCTCCATTTCATTTCAAACCCCAAAAAGCCATTTTCCTGTGTAACTTTGTTATTGTATGGGAACTGCAGCAAGTGGAACTTCGAACTCTTGTCCACTTATTCCCTTGATGTGATAGAATCTGTTGGTTAAATGTTGTTCTGGAGAAACTAATTGTGTAATTGTGAGTCATTGTACAAAAACCCTTCCCAGTGTCAGCCCAGTAAAATGGAACAGAGCAATGGTGGATGGAATAAGAAGCTTCAGAGAAGGCTAGGAGAAGTAAAACCAGCCATGATGCCCTTTGCCCGTGATGCCCTAGTAGAGGGAGAGGGAGGGGTAGGGGTGGCATGCAAGGGAAGGAGAGGGAGGGAGGAAGTGCGAGGGAGTGAGGGGTGGCATGCAAGGGAGGGGAGGGAAGGGGAGGGGCCCCAGCATCTGGACATGGCCCACCCACCCTATTAGATGGGAGGGGATGATGAGTGGGGGCCTGAACCTGTCACACAATTGTTCACTGAGAGGAAAATGAGCCCCAGAAATGTGGCATCTCAAGTGGCAGGTGTTGAACCAGCCTGCTCACAACATTTTCTTTCACATTCTCCCTCTGTCACATAAAGCCTAACAATTTGAGTTTGCTGCTTACATGGAAAAAACCACTTTATCCTTGTTTTATTTGAGATGTAGGGGTTCCGGTTTCCTCTACTCACAACAATGTTGTGAGGGGAACAAGATCACATTATGCAAAGAGCATACACAAAGAACATGCCAAACAGCTCCATCTTCAAGTTACCAATCTTGCATGTGCTGTTTGTGAGGACAATGTGTTCCTCTAGCTTTGTTTATAAACAATTTTAAAGCTCTTCGGCCCCTATTGCGTAGCATACATAAATCCCTAAGTAATATTAACATTAATAAAACCATGAACAAATAATATCCATATAGTTTTCCTTGACTGCCAACAATAAAAATAGTGTTAGCGGGAGGGTTGCAAAGAGAAAATGTCACTCCCTCAAGCATCCTAAAGGGCTGGCAGAACAAGGAAGTTTATTTAAGCCTTCTTAAATTTGCAGTGCTAGCTGCAACACAGTGATATAAGACAGGAGGGACAGAACAAATCACACTATCAAGGGGATTAAATAAAAAACCTGATGATATATCAATGGGTTGGAAAATAAACCCTCTGCTGAAAATATTTCCTCTGCAGTTCTGCTCCAGGAGAAACCAAATAAAGTTCCCTCCATTAAACTGTACTAGGAAGAACATTGCCTTCGTTTGTTTGTTACATCTATTGATTTGCTTCCTTCAGTCCATGAGATAAAATCTTTTGATCTCAAAGCAACTGTACATTTCAGTATTTCTGTAACCAACCTTTCTATTAGTTATATCTCTCTAATCAGCCTGTCCCTGCCTTCTATCTCCAATGGTAGAGTTTAAGGGGGAGAATGAATAGATTCATCAAAGGTTTGTGTGGAAAGTGACCAAGCTCAGCTGAGGGGAGGGGGGTCATAACATTAATGTTGAGATCCTCTTTCAAAAACATTCAATCTTGAGAATCTCTGGAGGAATAGGAAAGATTGGAAAGCTCAGTGTTTTGGGGAGTTGGACTAGCTATAACTGGGCTCCTCTCCTGGCCAGTTAGTAACTATCCAAAAGAAAGGGACAGGCAGCAATGTCTCCATCAGGCCTGAAGAACTGCCTTGTGCAGCACTACAGTTTTTACCATTGTTGTTGTATTTTACATTAACATCACAAATATCTAACAGAATCACACAAAGATCTTTCTGGAGAACTAAATTGCATGGCAATATAGCTTTAAAAGGGACATCAATGAAACTGCAGAGCAGTCATTCAGTTGAAATTTTATCATGTGTTACACTTGAAAGTGTGGCCTCTTAAATTGACTGGGTGTTGGTGTAAGCCCTTGGAATATTCAGTAGTTCAGAGATCAAAGCAGTTTGCACTCCGGCTACTGGCAAGTAAGATTGAAATATCCCACAGGACATGAAAACTGGGATCCTGAGAAATGAGAAGATACATGTGTGTGTGTGTGTGTGTGTGTGTGTGTGTGTGTGTAGTATATATATAGTACACATATAGTATATATAAACGTCATGCTTTCTTTATTCTCCTTTCTTTATAATACATTTGATGTACATATCAGGGATATAAACCCTGACACATTCATGTTTGTTTGTGCACTTGTTCCAAGGAGGCTGTCAGGCTTTGAAACAATTAAATATCACATGAAGATTTATCATATAACTTTTCTTCATTACTTCATTTTAAAAAAATTTAATAAAAGTTAAAAGGTAATATCAATGTTAAAGGCACTGCAAAATCACTTAGGGAAGGAAGGTTTATAAGATAGTATATATACCAGCCAATAGGAACCCTGCTGCTAACTGATGTAACCAGTTTTCCATTAGCTCAGTTCTGGAGCAGAGGTTGTTCAACTGAACACAATACAGAACATGCTTTTTCTAAAATAGTTCAGCCACTCAAACCATTATGCTTATATAAAGCCTCATGGGCAAGGAGTGTAGGGAAAAGGAAGTGGAAGGCAGACAAGGCAACAAAGAGGAATCTGACAAGGACCTGAAGTATAAGACGAAGAGGAAAAATAAGATGGTGCAGGAAATTGTGACAAGAAGGAAAACATCTGAGAGGGAGCTCTGAAGAAACTTCATAGCAATTAAGACAAAGAAAGATTTTTTACTATGGGGAAAAGGAGAAAAGAGTGCAAGACAGACTGGTTAAGAGAAACAGGACAAGCTGAAGTGTCAGATAAAATAGCAATCTTTGGTCCATTCTGCACAGCACAAATAAGACATCCTGAGAATGGGAAAAGGTATCTCATGGAGGAGCTCTGCACAGTTTTTTCCCCCAAGATGTCCTCAGGATGCCTTATTTCAGCTGGATCCATCGCTAAAATATGGACATTTTCACTGAAGCCGTCTGCAAGTCATCCCCTGCTAGCTGTGCGGAGCTCAGGAACAGAGGTATCTTATTTTTTCTGCCCAACCATTAAACTTTCTTATCAGTTTTTTCAACCACCAGCATTTTGTGTTGCAGGGATTTTCCATGCATGCAGCTACTTGGTGAAGGTTACCCTGGATGTTTGCTCTGCAGGCTCTGATCCTGGGCTCCTTTTCAGCCCTAGAAGTACATGGTTGTATTCAGCTTGTCCTGCCAATTCTGTTAATAAATAGTTTTCATTTTTTAAGATTTTCAATGAGCTTCGAAGACACAAAATTGGCAAGGATTCTGAAATTGAGTCTTTGTGTCTTTAAAGATAGCTCATCAAAAAATTTTAAAAGTGGAAACTATATATTACCAGAATTGGTAAGATTATCTAACTACAACTATATGCTTTTCAAGCTGTTTTCAGAGCAAACATCTATAACTTTCACCAAATAGCTGTGTGACCTGCAGCACAAAATGTCAGGTGTGAGAGTTTTAAACTTGTGTGGGAGGAAATGGGGATGGGGGAGGGAAAGCCTCTTTTTGCTCTAATAACTTTTTGTGTCCATGGGGTCCAAACAAAAAAAAAAATAGGAGATGGCTTTTTTAAAGATTCCCAGGATGTCTTATTTGTACTGTGCATAAAGGACCTTTATTACATGGATATTTTATTTGTTAACATAACTGTAAACTCAAAGTGGTTTACATCAACCACTTCATCACAAATGTATGAGCTGAAGACTTTTAAAGTCATGCAATACAATAACAAATTAAGACCACCTAAACATTTTAGCATGCTGACCTCTTTCAGTCAACTACCCACAGTTCAAAAGAAGGTAATCCAATTCAAAAGAAGGAAGTGAGATCTACCAGATCTACCAGACCACTACAGCTCCCTTACAGCTTACTTCTTCTGGGTGGGAAGGCAAGTCTTCTCTCCTTTGCAGTCAATGTGCTGGGCCATCTCCAACAGGCCACAAAAAGGCAACTGTTGGTAAGGGGTGGGGGGAGATGTTACTCAGAAGTTCCTCTTTATCTATTGGCCAGAATGCAAATAATAGACTGTCAGAACAACAGGAAGCTAAGGAAACAGTAAGTGCAAAGTTGGGGAGGTTGAAGGAGCCATGGAAAATGGACTGAGGAGGCCTAGAAAGAGATAGGCATAGAACACTTTTTCACATATTTGTAGATAGATAGACTGAGTTATACTAAACATTAGACTTTTTATTAGACTTTTAATAGACAGACTGAGTTATACTAAACATTAGAATTTACAACCCTTAAAATTTAGTTCATTATGCAGGATATAAGGGACATGGTAGTTTATTAAATGAGATTTCAAGATAGGTCCACAAAGCGGCACAAGTTTCTTGGGAGAGAGTTCTGGAAGAGGAACCTGGAGATATTCAAATTGGGTTCTGTCCTGTGCTCTGCAGCCAGGCTTTGGGGCTGGGCTTGTAAGGTTCACCATATAGGTTGGAGCTTAGCATGCATGGCTTGCAATAGGTCAAATGAGTTGATCCAGCAAGGTTGTTTTTCCAGGTCTTAGCATAGAGATAATTAACAACCTATGTCAATGATGGTCACTTTCTTGTCCTTGATCACAGTGATGTTTGGTGTATTGTGTTTCAATAATTTGTCCATTTGGATTCGAAAGTCCCACAAGATCTTTACCTTCTTATTTTCCATTACTTTCTCCAGACAACAATTTTCCATGTCTACCCATATGGAAAGAAAACCTTTTCTGAACTTATCTTCCCCAGTATCTGCCTTGAAAAATTGTCCACCTCTTCCTTCTTAAAAGGATTAAGGTAAAAACAATACCTTCTGCTGTAGAAGCAAATTGCCAGCCCTGGTTTATCTGCCTTGATCTATCTGCCTCACCAAAACAAAGAACATGCTAATGTGATTGCTCCACAGTGTTCCTGCCAGCACAATATTAATCTTAGTTTCTTCCTCTGCTCTCCAAGACCACCTTATTTACATTGCCATTGTTTTACAACTGTGATTAAGTCAGTTCCTCTCCCACCTCTGGGCACTCCTGAGCTTAGCCCATGAATTCAAGTGCTCAGATCATTAGATTAACTACTCAGTGCTTAAGTATAATGCTCCTCTGTGTTTTCCCCAGGAAGACAAGGACACTCCTTTGTCCAGGAAGATTAAGTTTCCTTAGCATGGCTAGAGGGGCTGATCTTCCCTATAAATGCGCCTTTCATCCAACACTCAGTGTCTAGAACTTCTGAGCTAGCCAAATTGCACTGAACGCCTTCTGCTTTCTATTTTGCTTCCTTGGAGCCCACTGCAGGTTGTTGGACTTTGCTCCTTTGGCCCAAAGCCTCTTCAGGATCTGGTAAAGTATGGCCCCTAAAAATCTCCAAAACTCTCTATTTATCTCCAAAGCTATTCAATAATATATACATCTTAGGCCTATGTGAATGTTCTGCTATTTTGATTATTGCGCACTTGCAGCTTTATTATCTTACTTTTCTTAATAAAATCTCTTAAACTTTTACAAAGTTCTCCTGAGGATTTCTTGCAAAATCAATTCATCATAAACTTTGGCACCCAAGATTTTGAGTTTGCCCAATCTCTGGTAAAGCCAGGTCTGCTCTAAAAAGGCCACACCCCAGCATTCTGGGTAACAACCAGGCCCCCTCAATGTGGTTATTGCTTGTTTAAATTACAATAGATTGGATATGTAGTCACCACTTGGATTTACTTAATATTTATTATATAGTTAGTAGATGTTTCTAAATGTTTTATGTATCCCTTGAGCCCAGGAGGGGAGGGGAAGCATATTGATTTCAATAAATAAAATGAATATAAGATATGTTGTTATACTGGAAATTATATTGTTGCATTGTTAACTGTCACACAAGTTTAGTTATTCTTAACCTCACTGAACTTTTCATCTTCTAGATATCTTTTTTCAATCTATATGTCTCCAGATCGGTTTTAGGCTGCAATCCTACATAGGAAATCTAAGAACATAAGAACATAAGAACAAGCCAGCTGGATCAGACCAGAGTCCATCTAGTCCAGCTCTCTGCTACTTGCAGTGGCCCACCAGGTGCTTTTGGAAGCTCACATGCAGGAGGTGAAAGCAATGGCCTTCTGCGGCTGTTGCTCCCGAGCACCTGGACTGTTAAGGCATTTGCAATCTCAAATCAAAGAGGATCAAGATTGGTAGCCATAAATCGACTTCTCCTCCATAAATCTGTCCAAGCCCCTTTTAAAGCTATCCAGGTTAGTGGCCATCACCACCTCCTGTGGCAGCATATTCCAAACACCAATCACATGTTGCGTGAAGAAGTGTTTCCTTTTATTAGTCCTAATTCTTCCCTCCAGCATTTTCAATGAATGCCCCCTGGTTCTAGTATTGTGAGAAAGAGAGAAAAATTTCTCTGTCAACATTTTCTACCCCATGCATAATTTTATAGACTTCAATCATATCCCCCCTCAGATGTCTCCTCTCCAAACTAAAGAGTCCCAAACGCTGCAGCCTCTCCTCATAGGGAAGATGCTCCAGTCCCTCAATCATTCTTGTTGCCCTTCTCTGCACTTTTTCTGTCTACTCAATATCCTTTTTGAGATGCGGCTACCAGAACTGGACACAGTACTCCAAGTGCGGTCGCACCACTGCTTTATATAAGGGCATGACAATCTTTGCAGTTTTATTATCAATTCCTTTCCTAATGATCCCCAGCATAGAGTTTGCCTTTTTCACCGCTGCCATGCATTGAGTTGACATTCCCATGGAACTATCAACTAAGAAGCCCAAATCTCTTTCCTGGTCTGTGACTGATAGCACTGACCCTTGTAGCTTGTATGTGAAGTTTGGATTTTTTGCCCCTATGTGCATCACTTTGCATTTTGCTACATTGAACTGCATTTGCCATTTCTTAGCCCACTCACCTAATTTATCAAAGTCCGCTTGGAGCTCTTCGCAATCCTTTGTGGTTCTCACCACCCTACATAATTTGGTATCATCTACAAACTTGGCCATCACACTACCCACCCCTACTTCCAGGTCATTTATGAATAGGTTAAAGAGCACTGGTCCCAAAATGGATCCTTGGGGGACACCACTCCCAACATCTCTCCATTGTGAGAACTTCCCATTTACACCCACTCTTTGTTTCCTGTTTCTCAACCAGTTTTTAATCCATAGGAGGACTTCCCCTCTTATTCCTTCATTGCTGAGTTTTCTCAACAGTCTCTGGTGAGGAACTTTGTCAAAAGCCTTTTGGAAATCCAAGTAGACAATGTCCACTGGTTCCCCCTTATCCACATGCCTGTTTACACCCTCAAAGAACTCTAGTAAGTTTGTAAGACAGGATTTGCCTCTGCAAAAGCCATGCTGACTCTTTCTCAGCAGGTCTTGCTTTTCTACATGTTTAATAATTTTATCTTTAATGATAGATTCTACTCTTTTGTATTTTTAATAGAAAGTTTCAGCTTACTTGCTAGTCTTGTTTTCTGTAGTTAAAAAAGTATCAACCTTCAGAATTACTTCCTGCATGACTGTCTCCACAGTGACTTTTGTAGATATTTTTGGTAACTTTCTGTATAGCTATTAATCTTTATGAATTGATACCTAGAATTTAGCTTTATGTCAATTGGTTGAGTGGCAACTTTGTGTTTAGCAGAGTGTTTTGTGCCCAGGTTCCCAGGCTGCATGCACATTTCCAGAAAACAAGGCTACGTGTATGGTTCCTGATCAAAAACAGTGCATATCCAAATCCATGAGTACCACAGATGTTAAGCACAGCTGGATACACATCCAAGACTCATCATCATCACTATACAATGATATTACCAAAACACTGCCTTGTGTAGCTGAAAAGGCATGATTCTGTATATTTTGAGATACAAATGAGAAACTGCCAATTACAAGTCATTTGTGGCTGTTGGGTATAGTTACTGCATGTGCATAATTCATCATGTATATTCTTTGTTGCCACCATGATTTCAAGATCTGGATACAGAACATCCTCCTTACAATGGCTTTCCTATCCCTACAATGGTAAAAACACTTTCCTGATCTTTCTATTGAAATTAACAAAGTAGTCCATCAGCACATGAGTGCACAATATGCACAGTGGAATACACACAATGTTTTGGATCAAACAAAATGATGATTTTTAAAAGGTAAATTATTACAATGAAAGAAATAGGGTGCTAGACAGGGTTCAAGCAAATTTTTAAGAAAGAATTTGTGAGGCAGCAAGTGAATCAATCTAGATATATGGTACCATCTACTGTAATAATTTCAGAGAACTAGCCACATTGTATCTGAAAAGGTGGTCTCCAGTCCACGAAGTGTATATTGAAATAAAATTTTGTTTGTCTTTAAGGAGACACAGGAACCATGAAAATAATACCAATTAAAAACACCGGACATTTTTTCCCTCTCTTGCATTTTTCTCTATTTTTGTACATTTTCTCCAGTGACTTTGATGTAAATAAAACAGGTGGAACTACCAGTTACATAAGATTTTATTCGAAGCATACTACTTTAACCTGTGGGAAAACTAACAATGACTCATATATTTGAAAGTTTGTTTCTATAATTGTTTTTAAGCATGCAGACTGTGTGCTCTCTTTATTATAATTCAGCTTCTAACTTTTCCTTCCATAATCTAGAACAGATATAGGAGTTTTTCAGAAGATCTGTGCAAAACACAACAAATGTGAAATATTTGCAGCCAGATGTGCAGAGGCTACTGGAATAAGCGCAGACACAGCTTGGATTTGAAATAGGGCCACAACCCTTTTTATTTACATAAATACTTAGAATGAAGCTGGGCGAGCAAGAGGAGCTCATCTTCTCTGCCAGTCAGCCTTACTGCTGATCCCGGCTTCATCCCACTCTGTTGGGGAGAGCAGAGGCTTTTGGCCACGGGGCATCTGCCTCACTCTTTGTAGTCTTCCCAGCTGGGGTGTCGGCCTCCCCTGCATAGGGCCTTAGGGGCATGCTCCCCGAGCCCTCCCCTGTTTCAAGCCTCTTATGGAGGACCTCATAGGTGGTGAGGTCCGGCATGCAAGCTTGGTCCCCCACAATGATGCACTCCTCTGCCCAAACTGGCCCCCCCAGGGCTGCAATGAAAGTTAAAATCCCCATCCCTTCCGGGAGGGTGGGTGGGTTAGTTTGCCTCGAGGCATCGAAAAAGGCTGAGGCCACCAAGTGCTGCCTTATATAGGCAGCTTGCGCCACCCAATTGCCAGCTGATAAGGTCGGCTGTTCGGCTACCCAGGGACTCGCATGCTTCCTTCTTTGGAGTGCTTACCGTGTGCCCTGCCCCCTGTCGCAATTACGGGCCTAGATGATTCTACTGCCATTATTTACTGAGTGTCCTGTATGATGCCCATAGTCCTAAAAGATGGATGTATCATATATTTCATGTTTGAACAGACATTTTTTGTCACCTAACAGAGCCATTGAGCAATGCCTCAGGGTAAACCTATAAGAAACACAGGGGCCAATTATACCCTGGGGCTCTGCCACACAGGGAGAGTATGTTTCCTTCATGGCATAGTTTTCATTGCAGATGAACTCATACTTATGTCACCTCATATGCTGGAAGCCCCACAGTTCTGGAGAGTGGCAGTCCTTAATGTTTTTCCTTGCTTTGGGGTCTTTGCTCCTTACAGTCTCTCCCGCTGCAACTCCTCACTCCCTGGTCTTTGAGGGAGGGACAGAGAGAAAACTGTCAGAAAAAGAGAGGGAGAAAGAGAGGACTGGGAGATGTAGGCAGAGGCAGCAGCAAGGGAAGAGCTGGGCAGAACTGAGCCAGGCTGTTGTTCTCTGGTACCAATAGAGCACAGTTGGCAGCCAACTTCTCCACTGGAGAGAGCAGTGAAAAGGATCCTATCAGGGCATGCTTGGAGGCTGCCAGCACTCCACCAAAATGAGTCCACCTCCTCCTTCAGACAACAGCTGAGTCTGCTTTTTTTGTTCATGGCTTATTTTGAAGTGGCTTGAAGTAGTTTTAAAAAACCTTTGCTTTGACAGAGAAGAAAAATGTGCGTGTATGTGCTTTTCCTTCCTCAATTTCTTGCCTTTCTATTGAAAATCACAACAATATTGATATGACACATCAATAATGATGTAAACATTTAAAGGGCTTAAAAAACAAAACTGACTATTTTGTGATGATCAGGAGTGATTCGGAAGAGGGGAAAGGCAATCTGAGCAGCAGGCAGCAAGGTGCCTTTTCATGTGTAAACAGAGAAATGCAAGGAAACCACACTATGACCCCATTGCAGAGGAAGGAGCTCCAAGGAGAGCATTCCATGCATAATGGGCCAGAGATTCTTCCTCTGTGTCATTGTTGTTCTCTCTTGCTCAGAAAGGTCATAGATGCCATGACTTCACCCCATTATTTTTCTTTCCTCTACCAGTTCATATCATTAGCTAAGAGAGTTTTAAAGCAAGATCATCATATGTCACATCACATCATCAATAATACTGCTGCAGACATTATAAGGGAACAAAGAGATTGAGCAGCAACTGCATCTCATAACATTTCATTCCATTCTGGAATGCAGTTATGATAGTGTTTCAAGCACCCAAATATATGTAACATCTTTAATGTTAAGCAACAATAACCCACACACAATGTTTACTATGCTGTGCTGTAGCATTAATATCAGTGCCCAACCTGCAAAGAGGGATTTGTATTGGAGAGAAATAATTCAAAAATCTAAAGGATCTCCTAGTCAATTTATGTCATTCAAAAATGCTACCAGGCTGGTGACTTGGTGCTTCAGCTGAATTTGTAGACCACCATGAAACTGACAAAGAACTAATTGATTTCAACACCTTTACCAATCCCTGTCTACAGGTAGAGTTCACATTCTTTTTTGTGCATTGGGAAACACATCTTTAAAGTACTGTATTGTATAGATTTGAAATATTGTTATAACCCCGCTTCCGGTGGGGTTTCCGGTGGGGGAAGACGCTCCGCAAGCGGCGGAGAGTTGGAGTTTGCCGTTCTCCTCCTTTTTGGGGCTCGAAACTAGGAGCTTCTAAACTGGAGGGCTTCTAAACTCAAGTAAAAAAGGCAAGGCTCATCTGTGGGTCGGGTTGTGACGAGACGGCAGGCGCGCTTGGGAGAGACGGAGAGGTGCGCGTGGGAGAGACGGCGGCCTTCTCCATTTTTCCAAAACTTGGGAGGGCGCAGCGCTCCAGAGCCGTGAGTCATAGTAGCCGGGAGTTTTCAAACTGAGGAGCGGCAAGCGAGTCCCGGTTTCATCGGAGGTTCCCTCAAGCCTCGGCAACGTCTCAACCCCCCCCCCCTCCATAACGTCTTAACGTCTCAACTCTTCAACTCAAGCCATTAGGTTTTTAGCTTCCCGGTCCCCAGGAAGGGATGGCTGCGCGGGAAACTGCTGCGGCTGGTTGCTTTCCCTCGATGTAGTGTGGATGTTTTGTGTTTTGTGTTTTTTGTGCTGTGTTTTTGTGCTTCTTAAACATGCTACGTGGAGCAAGGAGTTTTTATAGTCGGCAAGTCTTAATACAAATTGGACTGAAATGTGAAATGGCTATTACGGAAGATTTCATATGTCTTCACAATATACCGGCAGAGGCAGCTAGGACCCCGGGGGAACCCTGGATTACAATTCCTGGTAGGAGGTTGAGACGAAGGCGGGATAGAAGGAGGAAGAGAGGGCGCCGGGCTGGTGTTTTACTAAGCTGGGAAGGTGTAGTTTCAAGTCTGCACTTCCAAGCATTTTTTTTACTAATGCACGATCTCTTAGCAACAAAATGGATGAATTAAGGCTACAAATTGTGAAGAGCAGATTTGGCAAGAACAGCTGTGTTTTATTAATTACAGAAACCTGGCTTCACTCACACATTCCCGATTCAGCAGTTGAACTATCTGGTTTCACTTCTTTCCGGCGGGACAGAAGCAGTAAAGATTCTGGGAAGCATAAAGGAGGGGGTTTAAATCTCTATGTGAACAAAAGCTGGTGCACTAATGCAAGCATCACAGGGGGTCACTGCTCAAGGGATTTGGAAAGTATGACTATTAGATGCAGACCCATATATCTGCCACGGAAGTTTAGTGTGGATTTATCATCATTGCAGTATACATTCCACCTGATGCTAATGCTGCCATAGCTTTGAGCTCTCTGTATAACATTGTTGAAAACCAGCAGAAAAGCATCCTGATGCTGTGCTCATTATAGGAGGAGACTTTTAATCATACTAATTTAAAAACAGTGCTCCCTAAACTCTACCAGCATGTCAGGTGCCCCACTAGAGGAGCCAATACATTGGATAAAGTGTATACCAACATCAAGGATGCCTACAAGGTGATACAATTACCACACTTGGGTCAGTCAGACCATTTATCACTGTTTCTGGCACCAGCATATATTCCACTTGGGAGGCGGGTGTTGCCTGTAATAAAGACTGTAAAATCCTGGCCTGATGATGCCTCTAAACGTCTTCAAGATTGTTTTGAGACAACAAATTGGGATTTCTTCTACCACCCAGATCTGGAGGAGTATCCCACTGTTGTTCTGACTTCTATCACCCACTGCACAGACACTCTTACTGTGGATAAGCTTAGATCCGGATTTACTCCAACCATAAACCCTGGATGACAAGGGAGGTTCAGCGACTTTTGCATGACAGGAATATTGCTTTCAGATCTGGTGATGAGGCAAAGTATAGTGCGGCGAGCCAGTCTCAAGAGAGGCATTCGACAAGCCAAGATGAGTTATAAGAGAAAAATTGAAGATTATTTTAATAATAACAACATGAGGCAGGTGTGGCAGGGAATTCAACAAATTACCAACCATAAACCAAACAATGACATTTCTGTGGATGGGGATTCTTCTCTGGCGGAGGAGCTAAATCACTTTTGCCCGCTTTGAAACAGGTCTATCAGAAGGAGATGACACACAGCCACCATGTGACTGCAGCTCACACTTCACTGTGGCGAAACATGAGGTGAGGCAAGTTTTGAGGGCTGTGAATCCAAGGAAGGCTGCTGGACCGGATGGTATTCCCGGTCGGGTGTTAAAGGAATGCGCTAACCAACTGGCTGGTGTTTTTACTGGGATCTTTAATCGATCTTTATCCCAGTCCACCATTCCATCTTGTTTGAAAGCTTCCACCATTGTTCCACTACCAAAGAGATTTCCTGCTGACAATCTTCAGGATTATAGACCAGTGGCACTCACCCCCATCATCATGAAGTGTTTTGAAAAACTGGTCCATAGGCATATTAGTTCTTGCCTTCCAGATACATTTGATAGACATCAGTTCGCATATCGGACTAATAGATCTACGGAGGACGCCATTGCCATTAGCCTCCACACAGCTTTGACGCATCTGGAACAGCAGGGAAATTATGTGCGAATGCTCTTTGCGGACTTTAGTTCCGCATTTAATACAATCTCGCCACAAAGACTGGTGACAAAACTTGTGGATCTTGGACTCTCACATTCAATCTGTTTGTGGATTAGGGACTTCTTGTCTGGACGCTCCCAGAGGGTTAGACTGGGAAATCGGGTTTCCTCAGTTCTTACTCTAAATATGGGAACGCCACAGGGCTGTGTGTTGAGCCCTTTACTGTTCACCCTTTATACATAGGATTGTACTCCTGTCTATCATAGTAACACCATTATCAAATTTGCTGACGACACAACGGTGGTGGGGCTCATCTCTGGAGGGGATGAGTCTGCCTATCGGAATGAAGTGGACCGACTGCTCTCATGGTGCAGGGAAAATAACCTGGTTCTTAACACTAACAAGACAAAGGAGCTCATAGTGGACTATAGAAGGAATAGCTCAGAAATTCAGCCCTTGACTATAAATGGAGATCAAGTGGAGCGGGTGGCTAGTTTTAAATCCCTGCGCTTTATCATTAAAGCGGATTTGACCTGGGGAGTACAGACTACTGCGGTGGTTAAGAAAGCCCAGCAAAGACTGTACTTTCTGAGACTTTTAAGGAAGCAACAACTAGATGGAAAACTTCTGGTGTCCTTTTACCACTGTGCTATAGAGAGTGTCCTAACCTACTGCATCTGTGTATGGTTCTCCAGTTGCACAGTGGCGAATAGGAAGGCGCTCCAAAGGGTGATCAATACTGCACAAAGGATTATCGGCTGCCCTCTCCCCTCCTTGGAAGAAATCTATAATGCCCGAAGTCTAAATAAAGCCCAAAATATTCTAAGGGACCCGTCTCATCCAGCACACTCTCTTTTTAAACTGCTACCATCTGGCAGACGATACAGGGCCCTCAGAACTAGGACAAAGAGGCTTAGAGACAGCTTCTACTCTAGAGCTGTGGCTATGCTAAACTCCGCTGCTTCATATTGATGTATTTGGGGCTATGTAGGGATGGGTGGAGGATGATGATGTATGAGTCTGAAATTGCATGAGTCTGAAATTGTATGAGTCTGAAATTGTGTGCATCGAGGAATGCTGCTGTAAATTTCGTTGTGCGTGCACAATGACAATAAAATGCTTATGCTTATGCTTATGCTTATGCTTATTGTTATATATAATTTTGTTATGTTGTGCACCACCCTGAGCCCTCCTGGCTAATAAATCCAATGAATAAATAATTTTTAAAAATATTTCTGGCCTCTAAAAACAGAGATTAAACACCACAGCCAACTTTTTACACTTAGTAAAGCCATATTCCATCCATTACACATGGGCCAAATGTTGCTTTTTTGCCTGAAAATTGCAGGCCAATGTCATAAATGTGTACAATGGGGTAGAGGCCAATTTGAACCAATCATTTGTATAAATGACATGACAAGCAAACATTTGCAATTTTTCCAGAAATATGAACTGATAAATGGACTCTAAAATTTTCAGTTGGTATATTTCAGCTACTAAATGATTATTCATTATTGGGAATATGTATGGTGCAGCTGTGCTGTTAATGTGATGATGCCCCCATACCAAACCTGTTATGTATGGCAGTATTAGCCCATATTCCTTTGTGTACATTGATTGCAAGTCATGCAGACTGAATGTGCTGTACATGGAACATAAGTAAGCAAAATCTGATCCAGACACTTCCTTGCAATGACCTTAGGCAGGTGATTAATCCAGATAAAGTTACCTTTGACTTTTGAAAGAAAAAGCAGGCTGCACAGCTAAATGGTGTCTCTGATGATACTGTAATGCCAATAGCTGCTTGTTTTTCCATTCTTCCATGGTGCTGGTAACTTCTTTCCTAGGAGTGGGTAAGCAGAAAGCAAGAGACAGTGAAGGTTTCTATCAAAACGTTTAGCCATCTTTATACCAAACAAGTTTGTCTTGATTGCCATTCCTGTGCACAGGAAGCACAGTGTGGTGTTGAGGTGAAGAAGAAGAAGAAGAAGAAGAAGAAGAAGAAGAAGAAGAAGAAGAAGAAGAAGAAGAAGAAGAAGAAGAAGAAGAAGAAGAAGAAGAAGAAGAGGAGTTTGGATTTATATCCCCCCTTTCTCTCCTGCAGGGGACTCAAAGGGGCTTACAATCTCCTTGCCCTTCCCCCCTCACAACAAACACCCTGTGAGGTAGGTGAGGCTGAGAGAGCTCCGAGAAGCTGTGACTAGCCCAAGGTCACCCAGCTGGTGTGTGTGGGAGTGTACAGGCTAATCTGAATTCCCCAGATAAGCCTCCACAGCTCAGGCGGCAGAGCTGGGAATCAAACCCAGTTCCTCCAGATTAGATACACGAGCTCTTAACCTCCTACGCCACTGCTGCTCTAATCTGGAACTCTAATCTGGAAAACTAGATTTGTTTCCCTGCTCCTAAACATGAAGCCTCCTGGCTGATCTTGGCCAATCATAGTTCTCTCCAAACTCTCTCAGTCACTTACCTCACAAAGTGTCTGTTATGGGAAGGAAAGGTGATTGTAAGATACTCTGAGACTTCTTAAAGGGTGAGAAAAGCAGGGTATAAAAAGAAATTATTCTATTGACCTACGGAGTTCTGTAATGAAAGTATCATTTTAAGAGTTCTCTCTGATGAAAGACAGCCAATTCCCTCATACAGTGTACACTCCTTTCCTTTTCTTCTTCTAGGTGCATCTGTTTTATTTTCACTGCCAAAAGGGAGGGGGACTCATAGGCTGTCACATGTGTCAGTGTGATATAGTGATTGGCAGCTTAGACTAGGACCCATGGAGATCTAGGTTCAAATCAACACTTGTAATGAAATTTTGAACTATAGTCATTCTCCGTCAGTGGAACCTAGTGCAGAGGTTTGCTATGAGGATAAAATGGAGATGGAGGATCCATATATAAGATAAATAAATTAGTTCATATTGTTGGATGTTATTATGGAAGAATGTAACAGTTGCTGCAACATAAAGGGTATACATTCAGCAGGCTCTGATGAAAAGAAGAAAAAAAGCTGTTGAACAGATAAGCCACCATTCCACTCTTTCAATGCCCTTCTCTGTGTGTCATGCTGACTCTTTAGTCTAAGAAATAAGCGGTGAGAGGGGGGGGGGAGCTGAAGTAGTTTTGCAACATTAGTCACCTTTAACTGATAAATGGAGATAATTATGTAGACTTTGTCTTTCTCAACATCCATCTATTTGTTTTTTTCTTTTAGTTCTTGCACTGCCAAAAATGGCTAGAGTTTTGAAAACTTTACAAAGAGGGATTTTGATCTTTCATAACTGAGAAAATAGCTTTTTTTTAAAAAAAAAATGAAGTCCTGAAGGGAACACATCACTGTGACTCACTGGGGAATTCTACATTCTAACTTGACTCATGGTGTAGTTTTCATTGTAGATGAATAGCCTTAACAGGGTGCAGCACCATTGGAATTCTATTCTAATGAAAGCATCAGTGTTCGTTTAAACAGAGAAAACAGTGTAACAGTCATAGAACAATGTTTTAGAGGAACCACTCATCATCTAAATTGAAAAAGGTTTATTTAAAGAAAATTGATCAACATGCTTAAAAACAGGAAATTATAGAAATAAAGGCACTGCATAATTTACTCTTTTATTTTTTAATCTACTATATATTTTAACTATTATATCTGTAACTTGCTCTCCTTGGCACCTTCAGGAGATATACATGATTCTTTTCTATTCACAACAGCCCTGTAAGGTAGGCTAGGCTGAAAGAGAGTGATTGGCCCAAGGTCATCCAATGAGCTTTAAAACTGAATGGGTTTATTTATATCAGGCTACACTCATGTGTTTGATAGTCTGTGATGTCAGAAACGGCATATGGAATCATCTTAACTCCTGACATCTTTGCACTCTTCCATCTTTATAAGACCTTTTCTTCCATACATTTATAAATCACTAAAAAAAGAAGGTACTTTGATAATTTTCCAAAAGTCTAAAATGAACAAAGCATGCAAATACTGAAAAATTTGTGCTCAATAGCATTTTTCGGTATTTGTAATACTTTTTTTCCTTTTTTCAGCCAGTAGGGTGTGCATTTTTACAGATAGTGGCACCATGATTTCAGGGTATCTCCAGAAGATGCTTCTGATGATACCAGCCAAATTTGGTGCAGTTTGGTTCATGGTGTCTAATGTTATGGACCCCCAAAAGGGGTGCCCCATCCCCATTGTTTTCAATGGAAGCTAATAGAAAATGGGGGCTATCTTTTGGGAGTCCATAAAATTGGATGCTATGAACCAAACTTCACCAAACCAAATTTCTACACAAAACCATGGGGCTGCCAAATTCTGTGCCCTATGCGGCATTGTGTTTAAAAACTGGACAATCAACCTGAGAAACAAAAGTCTGGTTGAGAAATTTTAGGTTCTGGTTGCATGTCCATTTTCAACAGGACCCTTCAAGCTATTTATATCTAATGATAACAGAATCCAAATTTTCCAACTGGCTCCCATTAATTACAAACAAAATTGAGGAAATTGGCATTTCTATTGAATCCTTGGGTATGTTGTCCCATGCTGAAGCCTATAGTAGTTTGATAGAAAGATTGCTAGAAACGGAATCTCAAAACCTATTTGCAGTGGCATCAAAAACATGTGTACCCCTTAGCTCCTTGATACCATTTAAATGGGGATGCATAGCAGATTATATATGCATAATTCTGAACCCTAGCCTTAGGAGACCTATATCATTGGCTAGGTTCAATGTTCTGCCTTCAGCACTGCTATATGGTAGATTTTTAAAAGTAGAGGGTGCAAAGAGATTCTGCTACTTTAACTCTAATCAACTGGAAACTTTAACCCATTCCCTCCTCTATTGCACTAAATATGAAGGAATTAGGAAAAAATATGCAAATGCTCTTCCCTTGAACTGTGACAGGATTTTAGATATTCAGAAGATCTTATACTTGCTAAATAACCCTAATTTTGTAGTTTGTGAATTGGTGTCCAAGTTTTTACAAGAAATTAACTAACCTTATCTCTCATGATAGCATGAGAAGCTTGGTAGACAAAGGGAATACTGTGGATGTAGCATACCTTGACTTCAGTAAGGCCTTTGAGAAGGTCCCCCATAACATTCTTGCAAGTAAAATCTGGACTAGACAATGCTACTGTTAAATTGATTTGTAATTGGTAGACTGACCAAACCCAAAGAGTTCTGACCAATGGGTTTTCTTCATCCCGGAAGGAAGTGACTAATGGGATGTCACAGGTTCTGTCCTGAGCCCAGTGCTATTCAATATTTTTATCAATGACTTGGGATGATGAAATAGGGCCATGGTGGCGAACCTATGGCACTCCAGATGTTCATGGACTACAATTCCCATCATCCCCTGCCAGCATGTGGGGGCTGGGGGGCTGATGGGAATTGTAGCCCATGAACATTTGGAATGCCATAGGTTCGCCACCACTGAAATAGGACATGCTAATCAAATTGGTAGATGGCACCAAATTAGGAGGGGTAGCTAATACCCCAGTGGACAGAGTCAGAATTCAAAAAGACCTGGACAGATTAGAGAGCTGGGCCAAAATTAACAACATTTCAACAGACATAAATGTAAAATACTACACTTAGGCAGAAAAAAATGAAATGCACAGATATAAGATGGGTGACCTCTGACTTGACAACAGTGCATGCGAAAGGGATCTGGGAGTCTAGACCACAAACTGAACATGTGTCAGAAATGTGATGCAGCAGTCAGTGTACTCCTGCATGGCAGGGGGTTGGACTTAATGACCCTTGTGATCTCTTCCAACTCTGAGATTCTATGGCCCCAATAGGGTATGATCCAAGCATAGTGAAAGATGTTTAAGTCTCACTCATTTCTCAAATGGAAAAACAAGCTTAACTTTCTGATTAAAAGTAGTATGACTTCAAAATGTTTTGCTGACTGTATTGTGCCCAAATTTTTCAGTGAATTGGAATTGCTTATTCACTAAGCAAGAGCATTAACAAAGGTCCATGTACAAATAATTGCTGCCATTCTGTTCTTTGTGTGTTAGGAAAACTGAGAATCCTTCCTTTCCCACTCCTTTATTTTCTAGAAACTGCAGGATTTTGATTTGTGCGTTTTGAAAGAGGAAGCAGTTCTAATAAGGGTGATTCCCTGCTTTATGGCCTTGAGTCATGACAGTGCACCATGAACTCCTTTGCCCTATCTTTGCAGTGACATAAATTAAAATATTAATTTGTTAGGCCAAAAAGGACATGAAACTTAATAGTATTTAAATCAATAAATGAAAAGAGCTTCCTAAAAGCACATTAATAAATAACTGTGTGCATTCTTAACACAAATGTATCCCGAGCGAATACACTATGTCCCCCTCTCCCACCCTTATATAGATATTTTTTGCTAATAATTGGCATTTTAATCATTGCCTTCTTTAAGTTGAACTAAACGTTAAATGCAAACACGTGGACAAAACCCTGATTACCACTTTTAACAGGAAAAAAAAATACTGAAGCAGTAGAGTATTCAGAGCAGAGTTTTAAGGGATAATACTTAACACCTAATCTGACACTTTCTGGAAGCAATCCGTAGTCTCACAGTCCTTCCCTCCTGTTTCACACCACCACTGGATTTCAGTTAAGGGTTTGTGAGTATAAATGGACAGATGTAATACAGTGGTGAAAGCCCAGTGGGGAAATGGAAAACTAGTGGGTGGGTAAAGGCTTCACAACCTTCTTCCCCCACAGCACTGCTCCAGAGCCTTCCCCCTCAGTACAGGTTATCTATCACAAAAGCAGCCAACCAGGTTTTGTTACATTTTTTGTGGGGTAAGTTTTGTTCTGCCTTAAGGCAAACTGTTATTGACTTTTGTCTAGAAGAGCCAATATGTGGAATATTCATGGAACACTGCCGCTCACTAAAAATAAGCAAACAAATTATTCTAATTAGAGTATGAGACAAATAGCCTTAAAGCCATATCTTATTTTTTCCCTAATTATGCCCTCTGAAATGAATCTAATTAGGAGCAAGGCTAAACATCACATTGGCTACAATTTATTACAAAGTTAGGCATGCTTAAAATCTATGAGTTCACAGTAGGACCTACCTAATTCTATGCTGAACTCGAGCCATTATCTTGCCCCCCCCTCCCGCCCACCTCAGCCATGCATTGAATTACTTTTCACAAATCACATACTGACTGTATCCAGAGGCAGCATCCTGCCTGAGAAAGTACTATACCCAGCTCATTCACCAAGCAAAGTCTTAAATGCTGAGATCCATTTTTAAATGTATAACTTATATAACTCCTACTCAAGTCTACAATTATTTATACAACATTTCTGAACATACTCTTAGGACATTTCATGTATTTTGAAACAACAGACATAAATGTAATTTGGTAATTTGGTAAGCAGCTTCCACAACACTTGGAAAATTAAAATTAATGGATTCTAATGGTCAGTAACAGATTTATTCAAATATTAATTTCAGATTAGATGTCTCATGATAATGGTACCTATTATAAGGCAGCTTTTCTGCTGTCAAATCATAGCTGACATGGTAATGCCATAGGGTTTTCAAAGCAAAAGACCTTTGGAGGTTGTTTTGTCTCCCTTCACACAGGGGTGGAGCGGCCATGGGAACATATGATGTCATATGTCCCCGGGCACCCACCATTTGGTCATGTGGGGATGGAAAATAGCCCCCGCACCCCTCCTCCTTTCTCCCGGAGGCCCTCCTCGGTGGTAGGTGGCGAGCGAGTGAGGAAGGAGGTAAGGCTCGACTCGCCCTGTCCCCCGCCAGGCCCTGCTCTCCACTTGCTGCCCATCCCACTGCCTGGAGAGCCCCATGCTGTGCCCTGCCAGGCAAGCCCTCCCCACCTTTCCCCATTCCCAGTAAGCCTCCCTGCCCATGGAACCCAGGATCCCAGGATAGAGGAAGATCTACCAGCCTCCCTCCACCCCCAGCGAGCCTTCCTGCCCATGGATCACAGGATCCATGGGCAGAGCAAGCTCTCCCAGCCAGCCCTCCCAGCCTCCCCCACCCCCAGCACCATAGGCAAATCACAATGCCATCAATTTGAAACACTCCATTCATTCAGTCTGTGTGTCCAATATGTTGCCAAATCATGTTCCTTATCCAAGTAAAACATTTTAAAAACCTGTTCAGTCTCCTCTATTATTGTGTTAAACCGCTAGCCTGTGCTCTGGTCATCTCTTGCCTAGTTTTCTGCTACCTCTTGAACCTCATATTGTCACACATCAATTTCCTTACCTCTGTGCAGAATTTCCCTATCACAATTATCTGCACTTTTAATGCTTTCTGACCAAGTGATGTCTTGCATAGAAAACCCATTCTTTTTCATTTCCAACACCTCCACAATAGTAAAATTCAAAAGTTCTCAAAATATGTTTCCATCTTTATTTCCTGAGATATCCAAGTCTCAGATTGTGCTTCCCCCGCCCCCTGTTTTGCCATCCTCTCTCAGCTGCCTTCACCTCATTATTATAATGCTAAACATTAGAGCAGTACACTGGAAGATCCATGGAAAGATCTCACAACATTTTTATATTTACACAAAAGCTGCCTGGGGTGGGTTAAGCTTCGAATTTAACTAAAACAGGAGTGTTGTAGGAGAAGTGTGTGGCATCAGAGAAAAAAGTAAACTCTATCCTGGAGGTTATTAGGAAAGAAATGGAAAGTAAAATGGTCAATATTGAAATGCCCTTTTGTAATGTTATGCTGCTGCTTCATGTAGAATACTGTGTTTTTGGTAATTGTATCACAAAAAAATATATTGTGAAGCTAGAAAAAGTCCAGAAGAGGGAAACATGATTAATGGGTTGGAGCAGCATTCCTATGAAGAAAGGCTAAACAGTCTGGGACATTTCAGTTTGGGAAAAAAAGATGACTATGGAGAATATGTCACCACCTATGGACTATGGACCACCACGCCCTGAAGGTTCGGATGAGCATGCCACAATACCCTCGTCTAGGCGACGAGCGGATTTATGCTCGCCCGCGGAGACTTATGGATCCTGTTGGATTCCTGAATGCTCTGCGGGATCCTGAACCCACCGGCACCCTTGATGGACTGGTGGTGGATTGGAATACTCCGCACTTTCCAAAGCTGCCATTTCAGCGTTACATGTAGCCTCCCCTCGACGCCCTCTTACGCACCCTGGCACTCATTGGCTAGCTCCATGGTATATCGAGGGAGCTCACTGTGCTGTGCCTGAAACGGGAGCTTAGCAGGCTGGGCTAGGAAGCCGAAAGTGTGGAGGAAGTCTCGTGACGCAGGCTTGTGTAGAACTTATCTTGAATAGGACGTTTATGAAGGCCTTTGAGATGGCGATGAAGGAGGCGAGGAGAATATTCTTCTCCTCCTCTCTCACATCTGCTAGCTCTCGCCCAGCACAACTGTTTCGTATTATCCGGTCTCTCACCTCAATATCTGAGGGTTCAAAAAATGACCAATTGGCTATTAGCTGTGAGGCTTTTATGAGCTATTTTGCAGATAAAGTCGCGTCGCTCCACCAGGACCTTCCTGCCACCTTGGAGACAATTGGCGAACCGGAGGCTCCCTTGCCGTCTTCTGGCCCTTGTCTAGCCCAGTTTTCCC
The DNA here is from genome assembly GCF_021028975.2 of Sphaerodactylus townsendi. Lineage (NCBI taxonomy): Eukaryota > Metazoa > Chordata > Lepidosauria > Squamata > Sphaerodactylidae > Sphaerodactylus > Sphaerodactylus townsendi. The sequence goes on along the minus strand of NC_059425.1, from coordinate 119,934,099 downwards.
TGCTCTCTGAAGCCTCTGTCGACAGAATCCTGGCTGCTATTAGACCTACTACCTGTCCTCTGGATCCGTGCCCCTCTTGGCTTATTAAAACATGCCGAGAGGAGTTACGACCCCACCTGTTGAATATCATCAATAGCTCCCTTGAGCAAGGAGTTTTTCCGGGTGGGTTGAAGGAGGCAGTGGTCTGCCCACTCTTAAAAAGACCGCTGTTAGATCCTAGTGATCCAGCCAATTACCACCCCGTCTCGAATCTTTCGTTTCTGGGGAAGGTAATTGAGAGAGTGGTGTTGGAGCAGCTTCAAGGCTTTCTGGAGGACGCATCGGCTTTCGATCCCTTCCACTCCAGCTTCCGTGATGGGCATGGGATGGAGACTGTTCTCATCGCTGTCACAGATACGCTCCGTATGCAGCTTGACCGAGGCGGATTGGCGCTGCTGGTATTATTGGATCTTACTGCAGCATTTGATGTGGTCGACCATGACCTTTTGACCCACCGCCTGGCCGCTTCCGGAGTGCGGGGCACTGTCCTTCAATGGATTGCCTCGTTTCTCCAGGACCGGAGTCAGCAAGTGTGGTGCGGGGACCAGGCTTCCCGGCGGTGCCCACTTCATTGTGGGGTGCCTCAGGGAGCGCTGCTGTCCCCGCTGTTGTTTAATATCTACATGCGACCCCTTGCTCAGCTGGTACGGAGCTTTGGGCTGGTGTGCCATCAATATGCTGATGACACCCAGCTCATTCTGTTGATGGAGGGGGGAGCCGTTGCTGCCCCTGCAGCTCTACAGCATTGTTTGGAGGCGGTAGCTGGTTGGTTGAAGCAGAGCAGGTTAAAGCTGAATCCAACGGAGATTCTCTGGCTAGGCCATGGGGGGCGGGGGATTTCCAGCCGCCGGTGTGGGAGGGGGTCTCATTGGCACCGACCCCCTCCGTCCACAGCCTGGGGGTCCACCTGGATTCATCTCTTTCAATGGAGACCCAGGTGGCCCATGTAACCCGGGTTGCGTTTTTCCATCTTTGACAAGCCCGGCGGCTGGCTCCTTTCCTCTCCCAGACGGACCTGGCCACTGTAATCCATGCAACGGTCACCTCCAGGTTAGACTATTGCAACTCGCTCTACGCGGGCCTTCCCTTGCGGCTGATCTGGAAATTGAAACTGGTCCAGCATGCGGCGGCATGTCTGCTCACGGGAGGTGCCTTTAGAGATCATATCACGCCTGTGTTGCATCGCTTGCACTGGCTCCCAGTTGAGTTCCGGATTGTCTTCAAGGTGTTGGTGTTAACCTTTAAGGCCTTACGCGGTCTGGGACCTTCATACCTTAGAGACCGTCTGGCCCCATATGTCCCACGTCGGTCTCTGCGTTTGGCAGAGGCCAATCTGCTCGTGATCCCCGCCCCCTCTATGATGCGGCTGGCCTCCACTAGAGCCAGGGCTTCTACGGCCCTGGCCCTTGCCTGGTGGAATGCTCTCCCTCCAACTGTCCGGGCCCTGCGGGATCTCAACGAATTCCGCAGGGCCTGTAAGACTGAGTTATTCCGCCGGGCCTTTGGAGAGTCCAGCCGCTGATAGGGTGCCTGGAAACAGCTAAAACCCTCTGTTCCCTTTGTAGGAGTTTTACTAGCTGGATGCCATCTTTATTTTAACTGATATGAAAATGAATGCTGCTTTTAAACTGTTTTAATGTTTAACATATTTATTGTCCTATTACTGTTGTGAACTGCCCTGAGCCCTTCGGGGGAGGGCGGTGTAAAAGTAGAATTATAAATAAATAAATAAATAAATAAATAAATAAATAAATAAATAAATAAATAAATAAATAAATAAATAAATAAATAAATAAATGGAACCATGTATAACAGTATGCACAGGATAGAAGGAGTGGACAGAAAACATGCTAGAACTTGAAGGCACCTGATTGGATGGGCAATGGATTCAGAATGAAGATTCAGTATTCTTTTTAGGCAAATAATAATTACATTATGGAATTCACTGCCAGTGGACCTAGTGATGTTCATTAGCATAGGTGATTTTAAAAGGTGATTATATGGATTCATGAAGGAGAAGTCCATCAGTAACTACTGGCCATAGAGGGTGACTCTGTAGCCAGAAAAACTTTGAATATGGGTGCTAAGAGGATAAAATCAGTGGAAAGCCTTGGCATCAATGTCCTGTTTGTTAATCCTCCAGAACAGCTGGTTCAGCACTATGTGAAAAAGAATGTTGCACTAGATGGGCCGCTGGTCTAATTCTGCAGGGCTCTCCTTTTTCCCTGGTTTATTTTACTAATCTAAATTCACTACTTCAGCTAATGTTTGCCCGATGGAGATGATCCAGATTGGTAAAGCATTTGTTCTGTATGCTGAAGCTCCCATTTTCAGTCCCCAGCACTTCTATTTAGAGGATCAGATGACAGGAAATACCTGCACCTGAGATCCTGGAGAGTCATTCCAGAGAAGTGGACAATACATATTTTAGTAGACCAATGTCAAGACTTAGTAGAAGGGTATTCATGTGTTCACATGTGCTTCCTGGAAGAAAAAAAATTGCAGACACCTGTTGTTTTTTTCACTGACAAGCATACGGTAGCAATGGGAAGGAGCTTACAGGAAGAACAGTTAAGCATCTTCTGCCATCATGGCTGCTGTTATCTAACTCAGAGCTGCCCCCCCCCCCCAGCAGTTATTTTACTGATTTACGTGAAATAGTTATATGCTTGCCTTTCTCCTGAGCAAAATAAAATGGTGAGAGATTCGATCATGCATGTGACATAATTTGGGCATTAGTATGCAAATACCACATATCAGTCTTCTTGTTTGGCTTCTTGTTTGGCTTTGTATATTAATGTTGGTGTTTAAATGCATCAGGCTGCAGTCTGATACCTACAACCTAAAATGACTGACTTAAATGGACTTGCTTGTGCAATATACAGTTTACTGCCAAGGAAAACGGAAGACCATTACATGGGAACAGTGACTTGTTTGGCTGCATCCTTAACTGCTAAAATGTGGAGATACAAAACTGCTGCATTAATTCCATACCAGCTCTGTTAGAGTTAAAGAAAGCTTTTTTTGCTAGCCTGCCATCAGGCACCTTTTGCATCTTGAAAGTGAGACTTTCCGTTATTCCTGCAGATGCTCTGAAAGCGTACTGATCCTCTCCTGCTACAGCTTTTGTTTTCAGACCTCCTTTTTTCAATGGTTGCCATAGAATCTCCCAATTATCATATGAAAGAGACTCACACACAAAACCCCACAAAAGCCTGTTGCTAAAGCTATGGGCAATTTTTTTTACAAAAAATGTATATAGAAAGAGGAGGGGGGGGGCAAAAATAAAATAATTGGCAAAGAAAAGGTTGGCACTAATTTTCCACTTTAGTCCAAGATTATGATTATGATTATTATTTTCATTTAAATAGGTAAATTAAGCCCTAAGTTTTCATCCTGATCATTACTGTCATAGCTATTATGGGAAATTAATTCACTGAAATACATTTTAATTGCTTAGTGAGTCATGGGATAGACATGCATTTTTCTCACGTTAATGCATTATGCACACAGCTCTAGTTTGAGCTTGCCTGATTTTCCCTGAATGTTTCAATTATCAATTCCCATACACTGTTTTGGATGGGGGGGACCACCCCCAGGAAATGAAGAGGTTAATAAAAGTCTTCTTTGGTATTATGAGAACATTAGCTGCTATTCTTCAACAGCTGTGGCTTTTAAGCATTGGTCATGTGGTCTGAGAGACCACAAAGAGAGCAAACTTCAGATTTTTAGTTCTGCAACACTTAAGAGATTCCATATTAATGTTCTTTCTCTTCTCTAGTGTTACTTTTGAAGTAACACCAATTCCTTATTGTAACTAGGTACAATCCAAGTTAAACATTTTTAATTCCCTTTGTTTTCAATGGAATAGATTTGAGCACGTGCTTCACGCTCCCATTTGAAGTAAATAGGAATTTAAGGCATTTAACTGTAGCTGAATTGTGCTTACAATTATTATCTTTTTTTCTTATTAGTAGTTCTAATGGTTTTTCTGGTGGGCAGATTAGAACTCATATTCTGTATGGATTGTCAGCTACTGGGCAAGAAATCTTGGTTATGTGGCAATTCAAGGCAATGATAGCTATTCAAATATTTTATAGGAACAACAACACATGTATTCTTTCTAAATTTTGCTTGAGAATATTTCAGATCATCTGGTTGTTGTGGGTTTTCCGGGCTGTGTGGCTGTGGTCTGGTGGATCTTGTTCCTAACATTTCGCCTGCATCTGTGGCTGGCATCTTCAGAGATGTATCACAGAGGGAAGTCTGTTAACAGAGTTGTATCGGGGGGAAATGGTTCCCGGGGACAACACCTGCTCCAGGAGCCCCCCCCCCATCCCCCATGCTATGGGGCAGGGCTTAGGGCAGGGGCAGCTTCGACAGCACCAATGTGTGCCCCCCAGAACTGACCCCAAGCTGCCCACGCCTCTCTGTAGGCTGCCTCCTGCTGCCCTCAGGCCCTGAGAAGGGCAGAAGCCAGCCTACAGGGAGGCAGAGGGCAGGGCGCTGCAGCGGGTGGCTTAGGAACTGGCCTGCTGCTGCAGTGCCCATCTGAGCCACCCCTGCTCCTGAGCCCCACTCCGGAGGGCCCAGGGAGGGAAGGAGGCAGCTCAGATGGGCACCATGGTAGCAGGCCTGCTCTGCTCTTCATGGCAGCTGGCCTCCGCTGTGCCCACCCAGCTCTTCCAAGCCTTTTCCTTCTTTCTCTGTTTTTCACATGTATTTGTAAGTAGACTAAAAGAATCATGTCCTGTCTGACTCCAGATGACAGTTTTTTGTATATGGGTGTCAGGCAAGACTCACAGAAAACATTGGTCAATTACACACAAGACATCTTGCTGCTTCTCTAATAATCATTTCAATATATCGATATACAAGTTTTGGAAGGAACAGCACGAGCAGAGGTTGTTTCTGGCTCCAGTCCACCTGCCCTACTCTGCTTCTGTCCTCCTTGATGATTGGGAGAGCTTTTCCAGACAAGCCTCTTCTAAAAACCAGCCTTTCTTCCAGGGCAGCAGTGAGAGAGAGGCAGGGGGAGTGGAAGAGAAGGGGGAAATATCAGCTGTATAGTATTTGAACTATGACGTGTTATAAGAGCTGTGCCTTAAAGAGAAGCGGAGTTAAGAGAACCAGGAAACAGAGGTCCTAGCTGCAGGGGGAGGACTGGGCTACCTCCTCACGTGTAAACAGAGAAACAGGAGAAGGCCACACTTTGGCCCCACCATGTAGCTAAAAGGCCTCAGGTAAGTGTTCCATGAGTAATGGGCCACTGTACCTTTTACCCTGCTATGTTAATCATCAGGCCAGCTGTGCTGCATTGTATTCCTCCATCCTTAATAAACTGACATCTAGCCATAGCCCCCTGATCCCAAAGCCCTTGAAGACTGGTCACAAAGTGCACATGAAAAAGCAAATAGTTGAAGCATGCCTATATCAAAATTAGAATGAGCAAGGGAAGGAAAATTATAGTACATCTTTTCAGGAGCACCCATGCACTCTGGTGTCTGCGAGTAGAAGGAGCTCAGTCATACCAGAACAAACCAACTGATTACATTGTTTCTTTTTGTAATTATTATTAAAGTAATACTATAATGAAGTTCTATGATTTTCAAAAGCACATTTTACTTGCATATTTATTCACAGCAGACTTGTCAGCATGTAATTGTCTGATAGTTTTTACCTGCCAAACAAAGCAAGTTTGAATCTATTTTGAAAAGTAATTTATAGACTGAAAAATCCTACATTTTCAGAATAGGGCAAAGCAAAAGGGCAGATGATGCCATAGAGAAATGAAACTCTATTTCATTTGGAATGAAATAGGACCCATTAACTAACTGTTTTATATATATATATATATATATATATATATATATATATATATATATATATATATATATATATATATATATATATATATATATATATATATATATATATATATATATATATATATATATATAGGCCTATATATCTCCAGCCTGCCCATCTATTTGCCCAGCCTGAGGCTCCAGGCCTATTCTGAGTTCCATTCCAGCTCATCTATCTATCTATCTGAGCAGACCTCTTCTTCTTGATAGATAGATAGATAGATAGATAGATAGATAGATAGATAGATAGATAGATAGATAGATAGATAGATAGATAGATAGATAGATGATAGATAGATAGATAGATAGATAGATGATAGATAGATAGATAGATAGATAGATAGATTTTTGATGCGGTTTTTTTGGCCTGCAGGGGGCTCATTTTTAAAGTTAGCAGCACCAACATTTCAGGGTATCATCCGGAGACTGTCCTGATGATACCACCGGGTTTGGTGAAGTTTGGTATAGGGGGGTGTGCTATGGACTTCTCAAAGGTAGCCCCTATCCCCTATTGTTTAATGGGAGCTAAATAGAGCTTTTCAACTCCTTTTGAGGGTCCCTGCAGCCGCAAAACACCAAAAAATACTCCAAAAAAGCCTGAATATGTTGGATTCGGATTAGTTCATAGTTGGGCAGGACATATACAGCTGATTTTGGCACGAATATGCCCAAATTCACCAAGATTCAGGCCGAATCCTGTATTTGTTGTACCCAAATCTCTAAGCCTAGAGAGACACAGGGAAAAGTGTTGTGGTTCCAAGTCCTCAAGGGTTACCATGCTTGTAGGCCAGGCCCAGTGACTGGCACCAAAAAACTGGGCCACAGCTTTTCCAATTGGGGCTACTGGAGGGGAAAAGCTTCAGACAAAGGGACAAATAAAAGAAGATTGTTGAGAGGGGAGGAGATAGGGTGGCCCACTCCAGGTTAGGAAGTACCTGGAGATTTGGCAGGGGAAAGCCTGAGAAGGTGGGGATTAAGGAGAGGGGGGATCACAAAGGGGTATAATACCATAGATTTCACCCTCCAAAGCAGCGATTTCTTCCAGGGGTACTAGGATTGCTACTGTCCAGGGTGCCTGGAGATCACCCAGAAGTACAACTGCTCTCCAGGTGACAGAGATCATTTTCCCTGGAGAAAATGACTGCTTTGGAGGGTGAACTTAATGGCATTATACTCTGCTGAGGTTGCTTCCCTCTCAGAACCTCACCCTCCCACAGCTTCACCCCCAAATCTCCAGGAATTTCCCAGATAGAAGCTGGCAATCCTAGGGAACTGAGCACTGTAGCTGGGATCTCTGTTATGATTCCAGGAAATCTGCCAGCTGACCTTGCATTCATTATACCTCCTTGACTGTGATTCATTTGCTGGGCATCAAAAGAGTAACGATATTCTGAAAGATTCTGAAAGAGGCCATTTTCAAGTGCCTCTTATTTTTCCAATGAATACCTGTTAAAGTTATCAGCACAGAGATCTTGGCTCATTACAGATTATTGATTTTTTTAGATGAGTGTGAAAAGACAAACTCAAAACTAATTGGCCTTAAATACTAACAAAAAATGTTATCATAGGCTATGCTTCGGATATTTCATCTGTTAGGTGGTGTGAACAGTAGCACTTTTGAAGTCAGTGGTAATATAAAAATGTAAATGGTTCAAAGTGTGCATGTAACCACTGGTTATACCTGTCAAATGAGTAGTAGTGTTTTACACTGGAATGTTAATTATTATTATTGATGCTAATGTTGGAGAAACAGTGGAAAAATAGCTCTTAATTGGTCACACATTTTTTCTTTTGTTTGGAAATGAAGTGTTTGATTTCTCTGCTTTTGAAGGTTTCTGATTAGGTACTAAACATTGGCTTGGATTCTGCCTTCAATTTCCTCAGACAGACAAATACCTGTCCCTAGATGTGTGAATTCTCTGCTTCTACTGTGCAGTTCCCAAATTCCACACCCTACAATTTTGTTCTTTGTATTGCCCAACCTTCTAGGAATCACTTGGGAGAAACAGCCCCGGTTACAGCAAGATAATTTGCTAAACTGCCCACTTGTATGTGCTACCTTATTATGTGTTAAAAATTTTGCTTACTACTTCTCATGGCAATAGAGATGACATGAATCGCAAACACAGCTTAAAATCACCATAAATTAGGTCACTTGAAATACTAGCATAGAGGGACATAGCATGAAGGGTGAAATCATAGAAATCAGTCCTTCTCCCCCCCTTAAAAAATGAAGAGAAATGGCTATGCAACGTTCCTTCTCTGAATGCAAGTAAAGGATGTGAACAACAACAAAATTATATAAGCCATGAAGAGAAGCCCCAAGTTTGTTCCCACTTTGTGTTGCTTTCTTTCTGTTGGAAGAAGAAACGTTTGATCACACTAATTGAATTCCTGGTCCAATTGTACCTAAGTTCATTGATTCTTAGTAAATGCCATGTGATTCCTAATAAAGACTTTGCAAAAATCTTTTTATTAAAAAAAATGGGTAAGAAAGATCTAATGAGCATTTTCCAAAGTCCAAAACAGACTGATTAGATACTGAACCACTGGTCTGTTTATTTTCAACTTATGTCTGGAAACCCCCAAAACACATGACATGGATCTAATAGTCAAGTTGCCTCCTCGGCAGTAAAACTACTGAATTCAGTGGGTCTTCATAGTAGGCATGCTTATAACATTTGCTGAAATTAATAAAAAATAAAATAAAATTTTCATACACTGTGGGCACCTCCACCTATTCTTCAGCAATTCACCATTTCAAGATATCAAGTTTGTATTGTTATTGTTCCCCAAATGACTGAAAATCTAGTGTGGTACAGGAGTTTGTTATAGATTGGGGGACCTGCATTTGAATCCTCACTTTAAGAATATAAAAAGAGTTCTGCTAGATCAAACTAGAGGACCATCTAATCCAACAGCCTGGCTTACACACTGGCCAATCTGTTCCTCTAGAGATCCACCAACAGGACATAGAGGCTGATGTTGCTTTCTGGCACAGGGACTGCAGCTTAAACACGGGAGCTCACCTTAGTCTCCATAGTAATACAGCTGCAGCGACCTTCAACTCAGCTTAAATCTATCTTAGGGGTCCCCTCTTTGTAGCTAAGCTAGTGTCTTGGGTTCCTTTTCACTACATCCTCTGAAAGCAAATTCCACATATTTTAATCATTTGCTTGTGCAAAGTATTTCCTTTGGTTTGTCCCCAAACCCACGCCCCACTAGCTTCATTGGATGCCCTTGAGAAAAAATGTCTTTGTTGATTCTCTCAATTCCAATCATAATTTTATCAACCTTTGTCAATTGTTCCCCCTGCCCTTAGTCATCTCTTTTCTAAACTGAAAAGTCCCAGGCACGTCAACATTCCCTTGTAGGGAAGGGGCTCCAATCCCTAATGGGTTTTGTTGCCCTCTTCTGTACTTTTTCCAGCTATGCAATGTCCTTTTGAGACTTGATTGGAACAGCACAGCATTCCAAAATTGAGGCTGGTAATTATAGATGTGCATCATCATCAATAATAACCATAATAACCACCACCACCACCACCACCACAACAACAACAATAATAATTCTGATTTATGAACCAGTTGCCCATGTCAAGCAGGGCTCAGAGTGGTGAACACCGAGGATATACAATTAACACTGATCAGTTAAAATATATATACTTAAAACTAAAATTCTTCCAGTATGGTACCCTTCCCTTTCTATTCATAAGGGTAGGGCTGATAACAAATATAAAAATAAAAAGAATATAAAAAGGATATAAAAAGGATGTAGAAGAGGAAATAACACTGTCGGCCTATTTCAGCTCCTTCCAATAATTCTAGTATAGTTTCGTCGCTTTCTACCCCTGTTTCTGAAAGCATGGTGACCAACACCTCCATTGAGCTATCTACTGCAGCTCAAGATTTGTTTCCCTCTGAGTCTCAGCAGGTTTATACTCCATTAGCCTATACTTGAAGATGGTATTTTTTGTTCCAATGTGCATCACCTTACACTTATCAACACTAAACTTCATTGACTTCATTGTCTCCCAGTTCTTCAGAGCTCCTACGCATATCTTTGCCTTTTCTGTTTCGAAGAATAATTTTATGCCATTTGCAAACTTGACCACTACACTACTCACCCCAAGTTCCAGATCAATTATGAAGAAATTAAATGGTATCATTCCTAATACTGATCCTTATGAAACCTCACTGCTTACTTCCTTCTATTGTGAGAACTGTCAGTTTATTCCTACTCTTGGCTTCCTGTCATATAACTAATTTTAATTCATAAGAGAAACAGTCCTCTTATCCCGTGACTGTTAAGTTTACTGAAGTGTCTTCGGTGAGTTACTTTATTAGAAGTCTTTTGAAAAACCAAGTATATAATGTCTACCAGGTCACTGTTGTGTATAGGCTTGTAAACTGTCTCAAAGAACAGTCTGACACAAAACTTCATTATGTGACTTTTTTCAGGCACACATCACAGAGTTATTGTGGGAAACATGAAATAACTCTACCAATGTACATTATTATTTTAGAAAGAAAAGTAAGAGAGCACCAAGAAAATCCAGGATTGCGACACAGAGACAAGCAGTGGCAAACCACCTTTCTTCCTCTCTTACCTTGAAAACCCAAATGAAAGGCCGCTTAGAGTAAATTTGATGGAACTTTCCACCTAAAAATGTATTTGCTATCTTACATTCAAAGGGTAACTGACTCAGGTAATGACATTGTTGTTGCCTCAAAATGCAAAGATTCTGGCATTTGTCCCTCAAGAAAAAAAAGGATGCAGAAAGGTTTGTTTTTCCTGTTTCCTGTTAACTCACCCCAAGACTCAAATCAAAAAGAATTTTCACCTGAGTACTCCTCTTCATGTGTGATAAGAAAAGCAATGTCATAATGTATACTGATAATCTTGCGCTGAGTTCACACAAGAAGCAGTGATGAAGTAGTTGGCCACAGGAAACCACCTGTTACATTTACTAAAAGAGAAATGTAAAAGATTTTTTATAAAAAAAATACTGGCACAGAAATATTGATTTCAAAGTACATTTTTAATATCTAGCCTAAATATATCACAGACTGTTCTCCATCTATTAGACTGTGTCTCCTCTGATTGTCTGCTAAGTACTTTTTTCCTATAAAAAGCTGCAAGAACGTGTAATCTTGGATGCCTTTTCTTGGGCTCTGGTGCAGCAAATCGGGTTGCCATGGTAAAATGGGTCAGCGCAATGAGCAAGTCAGTATGAGCAACTGAAGCCAGGCTTGTATAGCAGGGAGAGGAGCACAGGCCCAAGCAGACAGTAATCTAATGGAGAATCTAGGTCACTGGGATTCTTTGGAGCTGCAGCTGTCCATGTCAGACCTGGCTCTCAGGCAAGGCTCACAAAAGAGTCACTGCGCTTCTGATGAACGGCTCCGATACAAGGCCACGATTGCTTACTCTGTCACCAACACAAACAATATATTTAGTCATTTTCTGACTGCAATATGCCAAACACCACACAGTCAGCAAAAATGAAAGGATGAGATATTTCCATTGCTGCAGGCATATACATTTTATTCTCGTTTGTAAAATTCTCATTAGGTATAACGTGGCAGCCATTGTACATATTTTTCACAACAGTACAAATTAAAACCTATCCTGGAACATTAAAATGAGCTGTCCATCCTATTACATGGAAGAACTATAAGTTTGCCCCAAAACTGATTTCCTGATCTTTTCCATAACTGCATGCAACTATATTCCAATATTCTACTAAAACTTGGGAGGGGGGCAGGATTAAACCTATTACAAGAATACTGAGAATTTCACAGGATTATCAATTTGCCACATTTGTCACTTTCTCTTCTTACTCACCCACAGCACATCCACACAAACAGTTGTATCTAATCAATACTAAGGCCATTTTTAAAAGTATACAGCTGTAAATACAGTGGCTTGGAGTCCACCAACCACTAGTGAATCTTCCATAGCTTCCCCTTCCACCAATAAGTTCTTGACAGTTCCCCTGTGTTAGATCAGGGTCCCAGGCTTCTTCCAGATGGCTCAGGAATCCACCCCATCAGTTTGGGTCAGCATGGCCAATTGGCCATGCTGGTAGGGGCTGATGGGAATTGTAGTTCCTGAACATCTGGAGAGCCGCAGGTTCCCTACCCCTGGTATAGATAAAGAGGCATTTGGCATAGGGGAACTAAGTGAAATTGCCCTTCAATTCCTCTTCTGCAGATGAATCTTTGCAGACAGAAGAGATTTCACTGGTCAAAGAAAGTGAGGCGTGATTTCATCTAATTCTCCCCTTTTACCCCATGTCACTTCTTGTACACCTGGGTTCCCCAGACAAATAGCAATGTCTCTTGTGGTGCTGCTTTGAGAAGGGTATTATAGGTCCATTTCCATGATAGCTTTCAAACCTGGACCATTACTAGGAGGGAATAACATACTGACAGTTTTATTCATAAATTCCCTTTGCACATGCCCAAAGTATTGAGCATGCATAACTGAGCTTTAAACTGTCCTGTCTGAACAGGATCTTCCTGACATCACATTGGAAATTGTTTCTAAAATGGAGAATCTTCCAGGAAATACCTCTGCACCATGGTCATGGATTGGTTAAAATGCAAGTAAGGGGAAGAAATGATAGAGATTTATAAAATTATGCATGGTTCGGAGAGTGAACAGGGAGAGCCATTCTCCCTTTCTGTAATAATAGAACCTGGGTCATATGCTGAAGTTGAAGGGTAGGAACTTCAAGACATAAAAAAGTGCATATATACTAAGATCATTAAAGTAGGCTGGAACTAGACATTCTAGGATCTGTGTCTCCAACTGTGCTCACCCCTAAAATATCTGCACTACAAAATATGCTACTTGATGTCACCATATTACATTTAACTGACTGTTTGGAGCGTGGGAGAAGGAAATTTACACCATAGTGATAATACATCACAAAAAAAATAGTACTAGACCCTTTCCGCACCGTAACAGTGCGGGGGTACATGGGCATAAATAATGCCAACGCACCCCCTCGGGACTGTTCGCATGGACAGTCCCGGGAGGGCAGCAGGCGGTGGCGCAGTCTTCGCACAGGCTGCGCCATCCCCGAATGCCTACCTTGTCTCCTGGCTTTCGGCTTGTCGCAGAGGTCAGGGGACATGCCCCCACAGCCTGGAGTGACGGCTCTGGAGTCGCAGGCCAGGGGGCATGTCTCGTGGCCTCCTCACACTTGTATCTACAAGAACTCCAAGCACTGCAGATTCGTCCTCTAATTGCTAAGGGTGCAAAGTAACCCCTAGATGACCCAAAGGTTCTTCAGAGAGAGAGAGAGAGAGAGAGAGAGAGAGAGACAGACAGACAGACAGACAGACAGACAGACAGACAGCTTATGTATTCATTTGAATTTATATGGTGAGCCTTCATCAGCCTGGATAGCCAAGGCCAGAAGCTGCTGTGGGCATAAACTCAGAATCTACTTTTTTGACATGCTCTTGAAAAATCTGTCTTGAGTGCTGAAACTGTGCAGAACTTCCACATTCAGAGGCAGTAAACCTCTGAATACCAATGCCAAGAGGCAACATCAGACTTTGGCCTGTATGCCTCTTTGTTGAACCTCAGGGAGTTTACTGTGGGGAGTTTACTCCAAGCATTCCAACACATCACTCTCTACAATCCCAAATGCAGAGAAATTATGAACAGCTATGTGTTTGTGTCCCCTGCTCTTTCTTCTAGGCTCCTTTGTTTACAATTTAGACTTCACAAACAAGCAGTGGTGACATCATAACATTGAAAATATAGCTATTATTAAAACATCCTACATTGTGCAGAACTAGGGTTACCTGCTCCAGACTGGGAAACTTCAGTGGGAAACTTCAGTGGAGTGCAGAATCTACTATACAAAGTTGCCATTTTCTCCTGGTGAACTGATCTCTGTACCTGGAAATCATTTGTAATTCTGGGTCTCCAGCCACCACCTGGAGGTTGGAACAATATATGACTTGCACTCCTTAGCAAACTATTACGTATCTGAAATTCATTCCACTATCTATAGTGAAAAACCACATTATGCACTTACTTTGAGAGATATGGTATTATAAAATTATATGCCAAAAGGTATACCAAAAACAAAAAAGGCTTAAAGATAGATTTTTCAAGTGGAATCAAGCATACAATACTTACATCACATACATGTATCTACATAATTTTTTTTTAACTATATGGCTTATCCATAATATAAAAAAACTAATCAAAACTTTGCAGGTTCAATTGTTCAATTTTCATGGCTGGATGAATTCTAGTGTTTATGAGATTATTTTGTAAACTACAGATTCTGAATCTCCAAAATTTTTGCTGCCTGTGTGCTGTTTGCATAGTGCACTTTTATAGTGCTAAACTGTTACCTAGAAAGGGATTATTTTCATATTCGATCAGGGGCATAGCTAGGAAAAATTGAGCCTGGGGCAGAATTTGAGTTTTGCCCCCCCCCCATGCAACCACCCTCCCCCACCATGACCAAACAATAATGTTTTGCACCAGGTCATTTCAAAGGGGATTGGGGGGTCGGGGGGGCTAGGAGAGCTGGGTCTGCCCATGGATCCTGTAATCCATGGGCAGAGCAGGCTGGATGGGGGTGGGTGGATGGGGGCTGGAGAGCTGGCACTACCCAGAGGAGCCCGGCTAGGCTTTTGGGGTGGGGGAGGAGGGAGGGAGGGCTTCTGCCGGAACTGCAGGCCCGGCTGGGCTTTGGGGGTGGGGGAAGAGGGAGGGAAAGCTTCTGCCAGACCTGCAGGCCCGACTGGGCTTTTGAGGTGGGGGAGGAGGGAGGGAAGGCTTCTGCTGGGCTGAGCCCCCTCCCCCACACCCCACTCACCTTTGGTGCTGTGGTGGTCTCAGGCAGCCTGGCAGGGCTGGGCCTCCTTCCCTCCTTGGCCTGGCCCCTCCTCAACAGACTGCTCTTTCAGCCGGCTCTGCTGGAGGCGGGGCAGTCCCCAACAGACTGCTCCATCAGCCAGCCCTGTCAGGAGCAGTCTGTTGGGGTGGGGCCGGACTGAAGGGGGAGGGGTGTGGGTGACGATTTTGTGCCCCCCACGTGACTTAATTGAGGTGCGCCTGGGTCAAATGTCCCCGGATGTCCCTGTTGTAGCTTCACCACTGTATTCAATACATTAAAGATCTTGTGCAAATGCAATTAACAGATATCATACTGTGCTTATGCTGGAAGATAACAGGTAAAATGTCTTCTGATTAGCCACAAAGCTCTGATTAGTCCCCTTGAGAGGCAAAATCCTCTCTACAAAACTGAAAGTAAAAGATCATATTTTCTTTTCTTTTCAAACTTACCAGTGCAATTTTCAGAAGGGCAAGCATGATCTCTCTTGCACTCCCTGGCTGGCTCTGTTCCAACCCTCTTGTCAGTTTACTCACCCCCTCCTCTTCATGAGGCAAAACTGAAAGTAGGAGCCAATGAGAAAAAAGAGCATTTGCATGCAGTCTCTGAGGATGCTTGGGGACAGTTTGGAGGAAAAAACCTTTTGGAGGGGCAGAAAGGGTTGAGGGCAAATTACAAAATAGTGATTTGCAGATGTCCTGAGGATGCTGGGAAACTGGGTTAAATGAAATTGAGACTCACCATAACTTGAAAGGTTTGCTGATTGTGGAGACATAAATACCAAGCTGGGTGAGGTTTTTTTATATAGAGAGAGACAGAGGGAGTGAGAGAAGGCAGGCAGGCAGCGGGGAGGGGAGATTGAGTGATTTTATGCCCCCAGATGACACCTACAGTGGGTGCCCGGAACATTTGTCCCCAGATGTTTCCATGGGAGCTTCACCACTGACTAGATTAGGAGGAAGAAAGAAGAGATTTACAACCCAATCCAAATGGGAGGCCAGTGGAGTGGCAGCTGGGGATGGGCCCACTGAGCTGTCTACAAAGGGGCAATCAGCAGTGCAGGCACCAGAGAAGAAGGAGAAACTTTTGCCTCCTGAGGAAAGCCCATAGTAAAATGACCTACACCACCACTTTTGGTGGTGTAAATCTGCACCACTTGAGGGGGGGATTCCTGGGCCAAAAGTACTTTGAGAACTGACTAAAGTTGGCACCATCCCTGGGAACACCCTTCCACACCGGCACAGGCATTTGTGGTGGTGGCCTGCTGCCACAGGGCCTAGCTTCCAGATTTGGGCACTGTGGCAACTGGCCACCAAGGTAAATCCCTTGGTGCCAGTGTCTATGCCAGTTTACACAGCGTTGGTGGCATGGACATCCAATATGGCTTCATGCCCCCCTTTGGATTGCAGAGTTAGAGCTGCTTTTGTCAGCAGTAATATGGCTTTTGTAATGTTTACCTCTAGCCAGCTATGAATCCCCCCAAGGTGTTATTTTGATGCCTTCACAAATGAAAATGCATACAGGGATTTTCCTGCCAAGTCTGTGTCTTGTGTTTGGTTTCTTTAAGATAAGAGCTAGGAAAACTTGGGCTCAACTCCTTCAATTATTTTGTCATTTTAAATGTCTTTGAGAATCGATATGATGCAACAAAAAATGATTGAAATATTTGCCCAGGCATGCTTCTTCTTGCAAAGTCAACAATCTTCACTTTGTTCAAAAAGGCCTTTAATTGAGGTCAATGACCAGCTGAATCTTTGGTAAGAAATATGTGCTCAGAGCTCAGAAGAGTACATCACGTGTGATATCTGCAGATATGTGTTAATGATCTACTATGACACTGATGAAATTCTTTTCATTTGTTAAATGTCTAGATAACAATACTGAATTATCACAGACGTACTTGTTTTCCACTCCATCCTACCTGTTGATGGTACTCTGTCATGAAGTCCAAACAGCTGCATTTTTTTTGATGAACTGATATTACATAGAAAGTTATCCCAAGCTGGATCACAGTATACTCTTTGAGGCACAAGTCAAGACCTGCTTGTGGTGTTGCCCCATTCAATCTCCATGTTCACAAAAGAATGTGGACATGGAACACCACAGAAATGAATGGAAAGCCATTGAATAACATATCTCATTCTGTCAATGTGATAGTTCTGAGTCAAAGTACAGTTTGCAAAAATACTTGTAAAACTGAAAAGCAACATGTCTAAAAAAGTAAATAATAACTGGAAAGGAGAATAAAGCATAGGGTAAATTATATAGTAATTGAAAATAAAAAAATGTAACTTGTAACTTTAAAAATTGTAAAAAAGATTGCACATATAACTAGTTTATGTTCAGCTCATATTTTTCCATCACCTAAAAGTGTTAAATCATTAACTCTGGAGATCACATGCCTTTTGCTAAAGAAACTCCAGTGACCACATTCTGAAATGTGGAAAGAGAGGGCTATGTTACTCCATGAAAAGAAAATTCCCAGATAAATTTAGGATTGGCTCACAAAGCTAAACAACTACAAGTTTCTGATAAGATGTCAACTCCTCCTTTGTGGACAATCAAACAACTGTTGGGCAAAAAAATTAACACAAATAAGAAGTTAAGATATCACATTTTGGTTGCAATCCTTTACAATCTTGATTTAACATATGTTAAACATTAGGAAAGTGATTTGTCTAAGATCTAAAATATCATAAAGGATGCATACTCAGTTTTTCCCTGAAGGAAATCTACTGAAGGGTCAACTTTGAGGAGGAGTGGACAAAATCTAGCATGACAAGGACAACTATAATTTACATTTTTGTTCTGTAAGAACTGAAGATATTGGATTTCAATGTGGTTACTTCAACCATACCAACACAAACCAAGTACACAGTATAATCCTATGCAGAGTTGTTTCAGTCTAGGTCCATTGAAATCAGAAGGCTTACACTGAAGTAACAATGCAAGTGGTTACTCTGGAGATCTCAGCTATGAATGCTACCACACCAGAATGCTACCACACCAGAGAGGTTGTTCATTTTTTGCTGCCTGACTAATACTGCACCAACATGGGGTAAAGTTTTTGGTATGGCACAATATATGCCTGGTGGACTACGTTTGTAAATTGAACAATCTGGTTTAACAATACAAAATAGGATCATCCACTCACTCTTCAGATCAAGGCTAATCCTAACAACCTCACCCCTTCTGACTGACAAATATATTTCTTTAACAATTATTGCACACTTTCAAACTGTCCTGTTCTGGTTTGTCTCATCCCAAGGAATCTGTATTCTAGGGAGGGTGATCTTTGTTGAATTGGTAATGACAAGGACTCTCTTAGCTGAAGTAACATGCCCTTTCATCCAAAATATTTAAAGAATGGAAGATTCAAAGTATCAGTAAAGATGCAAAGTATTATGCAGCTTTCTTTTAATATTGTAAGGAAAAGTCAGTGACTTGACTAATCTTATACCTGAAAATCTTGTTGATCTCTAAGGTACTACTGGACTTAAATCTAGCTTAAATAAGAGAAACATTTGATTGTTTTTAATTGCTCAAGCAGGTATAGAACACCCTTTTTCATTAGCTAAATTTGGCTCAGTTCTTCAGACACACTTCCTGAAAATGGTTGCTGTAGTGTGGGTACATGCCCCACACTTTCCAGCTGCTTCTCTGGCTAGTTTCTTTGGGGACTCAGCCCTACAAAATTAGAGTTTCTAGAATTCCCTGGGAGAAGCAAATAAAGAAAACAAATCTATCAGGGACCATTGTCTCCTCACAGATCAAGCACACCAGCCTGATAATGCAGTATGGCAAACTACTGAAATGAAAACAGGCACTTTTAAGGGACCACTGAATTTTAATCTCATGATACTGATGAAAGAAATTAATTTAGATCATCCAGCTATGAACTTTCAGCAGTAGGACAGCCAGGACTGGAAAACATTGGAGGGCAGCCATAATAGTTTAAAGAAAAGAAGTTAATCATCTTAGTTAATTTAAATGAAGTTTGGCTAGAAGCAACGAAGGAAATATCCCATAACATTAGTATACATGCATTAGGTTACTATATAAACTTCTTCATGGAACAGAGTTATAAATGTTTTTGTCATGCTTAATTAGTTTTCAGCTGCACTTTAGAAAGTTCCTTCAACACAGTTAAATTATACCCTTAACTCTCAAACTTTTGAAAAGCTACTGTCACCACTAAGCCACAAGTGGATTTTATTGGGATACTATTACAGTGGAATCCTATGAAACTACTTTAAAGTTCACTGATAGGTGGTGATAATGCTAGAAATAGCAAAAATAAGCTTGAAATCTTAATTGGAAGGGAGTCCCATTTAACGCACAAGAACATCCTTTTTTCCTTCTCTTGAAAAGATGTTACTTGGATTTGATTAATAAACTAAAAATGGACCATTTATTAATAGAATTAATATAATTCATCCAAATGGGGGGAGGGGAAAACAATGTTAAGAAACCTTTGGATCTGGCCATTATTCTCATACCTGGGTTTCTGGTTTAAAATTGAAGAAGGTTAGAGGGAATGCAAAGTATGAGTAATTCAGTAAATAAGTAATTTACAGAATGTTTTCTAGTAAGTAGAATTGCACACAGATATTTCCACAAAAAAATTGCATAGATGTCCCTGTTTTTCCAGAGTGTTGTTTGAACCCACAGGATGGAACCCCCATAGAATCACAGCTGTGCTGTGGGGCCCTACAAAGTGGCCATTTCCTCCTGCTTTGTGAAAGGTCCTCATCCTGGCTCACGTGCATAGACAGTGAGTGTGTCATGCCTCTTGTCTCTCTGCCCAGCGTCTGGAGCAGGGGTCTGCAACCTGCGGCTTTCCAAATGTTCATGGACTACAATTCCCATCAGCCCCTGCTACCATGGCCAATTGGCCATGGTGGCAGGGGTTGATGGGAATTGTAGTCCATGAACATTTGGAGAGCCGCAGGTTGCAGACCCCTGGTCTGGAGCCTCAACCCCACATTAGAGATGTAAGATTTCTGGAAATTTGAAGCAATGAAAAAAAACACACAGACATTTTGGGGGAAATCTGATACTTTCCTTGGAGGAACCTTGGAGGAACCTGATACTTTCCTTGCACACATGCTAGGGTTGCCAACTGCATTGGAGCATGGACTCTATGGCATTATAGCCTATTGGGGTCCCTGTCCTCTCTAAACTCAGCCTACCCAGTCTCCAGTCCCAAATCTCAAGGACTTTCCCCACCTGGAGTTTGCAACCCTAGAAACCTATGCTAAGAGGAACAGCAGAACAGCAAAGTGAGGTCAATTCTTGATGCAGAGGATACTTTCCAGCAAATACTGTACCCTGTCGAGAAGGCTGAAGTTGGTTCCCAGTTCCTTATTTTCACTTCCTAGTTCCTTATTTGTGAATCCAGTGACAAATATCAAGGACTATTTAAAAGTTTTGCAAACTAAATTAAGGTTTGAACCACTGCACATCATGCACATCATAATCAGGGGAATCTGAGACAGCAGAATGGTGTTAGGTGAGTATGATCAGTATATCCCCCAGCCTTGTTCATAAACCTGAGCCAATAGAGGGTCTTTCTTTGTTTCCTGATTAATTATATTTCAAGTTGGTACAGGTCATTTAAACTGGAAAAGGTTTACAAAATGGACACATTCCATCTCTCACTCATTCAGGCTACTTTTCAGATGTTACATTCAATATAAAAAGTATAGCTTGCTGTGAAGAGATCCCATTGTAAAATCTGAGCTGCAACTGTTAAGGAAATACCCATCTGTGCATTCAGGATAGAAATGTGAGACTGGTGGTTAGTGATGAAACTTAATTTTGTTGAACACATGAAGCCACCTTATACTGAATCAGACCAATGGTCTTCCAAGGTTAATATTGCCAATCAGACTGGCAGTGGCTCTCCAGGGTCTCAAGCAGAGTTGTTCCATTTAACCTACTACCTGATGATCCTTTAGAAGGCGTTGCTGAGAATTGAATTTAGACCTTCTGCATCCCAAGCACATGCTCTGTCACTCAGCCACCACCCATGAAACTTTCTTCCATACAGATACTTGTTGTAAGAAACTAGATGGTGCTGATCAGCTACTACCACCTGATTCCTCTGATGAGTCTCTTGCTGCCCTCCCATCAGGAGTCTGGGACCCAAGGGCATGGTGTCATACTAAAGTTCCCAGGCTGCTTGACTGTTATTAGGCTTCCTTTATTTCCAGCCTCTCTGCACTCCACTTCTTACTCTAGCATTCCAGGACTGACTGCTTGGCAATCAATGATAACGAAGCTCCTTTGTGTTATCAAACTAACATAAACATTCTAATGCTTTTTTCCCAGCTCTGAGGGGAGAGAGGTTTCTACTGGCTATATCTCATCCTGGCTTTTCCAGGTTCCTCAGATCTGGCTATGGAGAGAATTATGGTTATTTGCATCGCATAGAACTTCATTGAAGACTGCCATTATCAATACTGGAGCCTTGTTAATGTCTATTGACAGGCAACCTTACAGTTGTTTAATTTCTTCAATACAGATACTGATTTCATTAAATCAGACTTAAGGCTTCTTTATCTGTTTGTGCATCATTGCGATAAGTATAACTTTTTAGCATATAAGTTTGCCAGGACAATACATATTGACTGTGGTAGTTAACAAATCCAAGAAATAATCTGAGTTATGACACATCCCTCCAAGAATGCCTTGATTTCTCTGAACGTTCATGGGTCATTTCTGCACAGTCCAAATATCCCGGGCTGAACAAGGGAAATATCCTGGTTTGGTCAGGAAGTTCGCATGGTTCCCAGTCCTAAAATGGGTTTGTCCCATGATATTCCCCTCATCCTGGGATTTTAAAAAATCATCAATTTGGCGATTCTTTTAAAAAATCCCACGTTGAATCTGCTACCGTGCAAACACCACGGGAGCAGAACCAGTTTATTTTTCCCACCCAGCCACCTGATCTCCCCACCCTGCCACCCGCCCCCTGATCTCTCCACCTGACATCATGCCAGTTTTCAACTCTGCTGAGCCACCAACTGTTGCAGTCCAGCCTTCCTGAAATGTTCCCTCAAGCACATTTTCTGCTCATGATATCGACTGGGTGCCATTTCACCAGGGTTAACCAGGAGTGGAGTCCAAAAATGCCCCTATTTTCTTTTCTGTACATGTACTGGTTACTTGGAGCGCATAGCTAGAGAGATGTGCATTTTGGGCTGAATGTTAGTGGGCATATCATTGGGGTGGCCCATGCAACTCGGGACAAAAACTTAGTCCATTGTCATTTGTCAGATAACTGGAGCGCTGCAGTACTAAACACTAGTCTGGTAGTGGGCTATGCTTTGGAATCTTCTTTTGCTTCCATCTGCAAGTAGGTTTGTGGCAAATCTATCTTAACAGCTGAATCATTTCCCTCCTGATGGTTGTAAATATGTCATCAATTCTAGACAAAAGATATATTGCCATCTTCAAGACTCTGCACAGCCAGAGGCAGTGGCTTCCCACTGGCATAAATGAAGCTGGTGGAGCATCGGGACCGTTCACATGGTCCCATGCGGGCAGTCCCAATACCGACGCTGCCCGCAGGGGTGGCTCCACACTGAGCCACCCAGGGTGTCTGCGAGGGACTTAACTTGCCTTCCTCTCCAGCTCCGGACAGCTGGAAAGACACAGCCATGCTGCCCTCCAACCCTCAGGGATCACAGGACAGCATGGGCATGTCTTTCCAGCCACCCGGAGCTGTAGAGGAAGGCAAGGTAAGTCCCTCGCAGATACTGGAGGGGCCAAAAGAGGCAGCCTCATGCTGGTGCCGTTCGCTTTGCGCTGACAGGAAGACGCCGCTTTTAAAAAACCTTGCTTAGGGAGTGAGGTTTAAAAGCGGCATCTTCGTGCTGCTTTGGCGGGCCCAGCACAGCGCTGCTGCAATGCTGTGCAAACAGCACCCCACGGATGGTGTTTTAACTGTCCCAAGGGCACTGTTTTCCACCCATGTGAAAACAGCCACTGATAATACTAACTTTAAATTCTCCATGAAGCTGCACTGGCCTACCTTTGCCAGCACTGGAACAATACAGGTTGCTTCTTCATTCCACAGTCCATTCTGCTTTCCCCAAATGATTCCATTCAGCATCCAATTTGGAATGAGCACTATAAGGAACAGGTCTGCTTTTGTGAAACTTTGCCTGGGCATTCTCAACTAGTGTCAGCTTTGTTTTTATACTTTTAAAATACCTTTTTTAAACATCCTATTAAATTTTTGACTGCTGATATAAGATATTTCAAACTTTTCCTTAACTTGTAAAATTATTTTGTTTGCTTGCTTGCTTGTTTTGCAGCACTTTTTGGATTTTCAGTTCAGGGACAATTTCTTTATATATTCACATCCCCATATTGCTGGATCACCTTTCTCAATTGCATTCCAGGTCCAAAAGAAATTGATGTTATTATGTTCTACATCAACCTGTATCACTCCCAGGGGCAGCATTTTTTCTCCTGTGCATGTCTTCAACATTTTCATATTCTGTTTGTGGAATAACAGATGCTGCAGCTCTTTGTCCAATTCCATCCAGTGGTGTACTGCCACAAAACAGCACCCAGGGTATCATGCCCAGCCCTCAGGCTAACTCCCCTGCCATCCTCCACACACTGCCACAAACTCCGAGCCCAAGGCTGCCTCTGGCTTGCTCCAAGGTGCACAGGGTGGGTGGGCTGGTAAATAAGTGACCAAGCAGTGCATTTACAGCCTTCCTTTATCTTTCCTGGCATTCTCCCTCCCTTCTTCCCTGGTTTACTAGCCAGGCAGAGGCATCCTCCTACTTTTCCTCCTCCTCTAACAGGGAAGAGGGTTTTTTGAGGTGGTGGCAGGGGATGGGTGGCAGCATGATGCAGCCTCCTGGTCTCCCTCCCAGCTTCCTCTCTGGTTGACCAGCAAAGTGGAGGCAGCCTCCTTCTTTTCCTCCTCCTGCAGCTGGGGAAATAAGGGCAGCAGCAGGGAGAAGGAGTTTTTTGTGGCGGCAAAGGAGTGGCACTTCGCATTTGATGGGGAGTTTGGCCTAGGGGATGGGTGCGAATGGGCAAAATGTGCTTCCCAGGTGACCCAGGTGAATGGCCTGGGTCAAATGATCCCCTCTGCCACTGTAGATATGCCACTGACTGCATCTTGAGAGCTTTTCCAGTTCTCTTTGGCATCAACCAAACATCTGATTTGTCTGACTTGTTCATATTACATCATTCCTGATCTGATAGACCACTCTCATAGTCTGAATTACTGCTGTTTGTGTCAAGGACATGAATTTTCTCCTTATGCCATGACATAAACCTTTCTGTATTCTTTGTAATGTCATACACTTTTTGAATATGTCCTCTTTATTGTGTTTTCTGCAGTATACATTTTTAAACCTACACTTAACAAGCATATGGAAACCTTTGCCACGTCAATAATATGGGCCTGTGTTTCTTGTAAATTGTCCCTTATTTTTTTTTCAGCAGTCATTTTGTGCATCTCTGTTTCCCATGAAGCTCTTCTTTTTTTTCGCTACACGCTTGAAAGTTAGAGCTTGGCTCCAGCAATTCAAGCTGAATGTAGTGGTTAAGAGCTGCAGAACTATCATCTGGAAAACCAAGTTTGATTCCACACTCCTCCACATGTAGCCTGCTGGGTGACCTTGGACTAGTTACATATTCTCAGAACTTTATCAGTCCTACCTATCTTCAGGGCCCAATCTACAGGGCTTTTTTTCTGAAGGGGAGAGTCCAAAATGATGCCCCTTATATATTATATACATATTTTATTTATATATGCATATATAACATACATATATAATATACATACATATTTAATCAACAACTCTTTTAAACAATAGAATAAATTGTGTTGACGTTTATGAATGGTTAATGAATAATTACACTTTTATATTATATTATCCATCTATTATATATGAATTCTTTCTAGAATTCCTTTTGTTGTTGGAAGCCCAAGGAGTTCATAGCCAGACATAAATGTTAGATTTAGGAAGAAAAACTTTATTGAACTCAGAGGCATGATGAAAGTCATTCCATAACAAGAATGTTGGAAGGGAGAGGAGCAAGTAAGGGTGAGTATAAAGTAACTCTTCTTCCTAAAAATATAAATGACTTAGTAAATGGACATAAAAGTGTTTTCCGGCATTTTCCTCTGTGTAGTGCTCAGGTATTGGTATATCTTTCACAAGCAGAAATGTGAATAAAGAATACTGTAAGTTTGACAACACAATTGGCTTCTGTCATCTGTTTTTTGTATTACTGCTATTTTATGTTGAATCCAACCATTCCCCCCTACCCAGTTGAAAGTGTCCTCTGCATACTTTGATTGCAGTATACATATGAATTTGTTTCTTAATGCATCTATGAAGGCAAAGTATCATGAGTAGTAAAAATTTCCCTACTTTATACCCCAATGCAAAGAATGTTCCCTAATTCTCTTAAAATCTGGTCAGCTTTTCTGTGTTTGTACATATATAACCTTTTGGTCATTCTCTTCAGTTTTCCCTGTACCTCCTTAAAAAAGCTGTGTATCTGAACCAGCTTACGGAACTGGGGAGATCGCTGCTACCACCACTTTCTCTCTCTGTTTTACCTCAGATAGCCATATAAGAAGCTTTTTCAAAGTTTAACAAATAAATAGTAGAATTGTATTGAACACTTCAGGGGATTAGGATAGGGGGGAATATTGTTAATAAGGAAAGAAACAGTTGTATTTACAGGTATTAGGATGTTTGCAAAGTTTAACATAGATGTTGTTTGGCTGATTGTTAAGATTTCACAGTTCTTAACGCTTTTAAGTATGATACACTTTCAAGATTTTTCCTAGATTTAACTCAAGTTAGCACTCAGGGGTACCTTCAGATTTCCTAAACTTTGAAATAAAGAACTAGGGATAGGAATTCTTCTCTCACACCCAGTGTAAATTCTCCCTCTGACTAGAGAATGGTTCCTCACCAACACAAACACTTCAAGTCAGTTCCCTCAGTTCTACACACTCTGTCCAGAAGATGAACTAGCTTTCATACTAGGACATGGGTAGTCCATGCACCTGCCACAAACCAAGTGGTCTACATTTCTAAAAACTGAAACCCCCACTACAAGAAACCCCCCTCCCATCTGAGGCATATCCTCAGAATGAGATGATATCTGTTAACCCACCAAGGAAAGAGTGCCTTCAAAGATACTTCATCCCCTTATCTCAGAAAGATGTCCTCCTTGACCAAAGGCTCCATCATCTATGACTGGCATGGAGCCACGACCCTGGGACTGGGATGCAACTATGAATTGCTAGCATTCTTGCCCCCACTGTCTCTGGCCCTTTCTGCACGGCGGTGGCAGGGCTTCTCCACCGGCATAATTTATGCTGGTGGAGGGGTGGAGACTGCTCACACGAGCAGTCCTGGCTCCCTCCCTAGCCAGAGAGGTGGGTTCAAGCAAGACTTGGGGCCAGCCTCTCGGACGCCTTCGACTCATCTGCCTTCTTCAGCATCATTTCTGGAGGGCTGTAGGCCTTTCACGCTTCGTCCCTCCGACCCCTGGAGGTCAGAGGACAGCGTGGGTGGGTCCCTGCAGTCCTCCAGAATGTGACTGGAGAGGCAGGTGAGTGGGAGCGATGGGGAAAGGGGCGGCTTCCCTGCGGTGCAGTTCGCACGGCGCTAATGGGAAGCCGTCCCTTCTCAACAACCTCGCTCATGGAGCGAGGTGGGAAAATGGTGGCTTCGTGCCGCTGGGGAGGAGCGAGGATGGCACTGCTGTGATGCAGCAGCGCCTCCTATGTGAACAGCTCCCTAGAGACGGGGTTTTTGCCTTCCCCAGGATGCTGTTTTTGGCCCGTGCAGAAAGGGCCTCTATTTGTCTCAGTTCCTTCAGCTGAGCTTCCTTGATCTCAAAGAAATTAACTTGTTCTGTGAGAGCCAGAAACTCCTTGCACTGAACACACCCATGCCTTTGGTCCTGAAGGTGGATAGTGAATAGATGTGACACACACTGATCCTGACTTTCTATTTTCATAACTGTTATTTTATCTATTTATTTTGTATGTGTTTTTCCTGGAGATGAAAAGAGATAAGTGTCCTGTCCTCTATACCTTGTACTTCTCCTATACTAAATAAGGACCTAGTGCCCTGGTTTTCTTGCCCTGTTGCTAAACTCACACAGTTCCTTAACATGCTAAACTGCTTTATGCTAGGCTGCTTCACTTTATAGACTGTTTCATCTCTGTGACTCTCCACTCGCAAACCTGGCTTGTTCGCACAGTGTACCACGTAGATAAACACATCTTATCATGACACTCCAGCCATAGATGTCATCCATAGATGCAGGTGAAATATTAGGAGCAAAAGCTACCAGACCATGGCCACACAGTCCAGAAAACCCACAACAGTCAGTTGATCCTGGTCATGAAAGCTTTCAACAATACATTAAACTATATTATATTAAATATAAATACTTACCTGCACTTTTCACCTCATAAGAATTATTTCACTAATACAGGCCAAAAATCATGTCCTTTTGAAGCCTTTAGTCATGATACTTACCATATTTGTTTGTGTCAATGGCTTGGATCCCACCTAGATTTCCACAGGCATAAGGAGGGTTTGCGAGTTTCATCAATTTTCCCTCTGGTGGCTTAACGCCCAAATGCTACTATTGCAGGGCCAGGACCTTCAGAAATAGCTTGGGGGATGGGATTGGAGGTCTCTCACAGGAGGGGGAGATTGTTGGAAATCACCCTCCTCCTTTTCCTTATGGAATTCCAGGTAGGATGCAAGCCAGTTTTCCTAACAATAATCACTCCGTTTATAGAAATAAAAGAGACTCAAAAGTGTGTTAGTTTAAAGAAGGGTCAAGATAATTGTTTCTTCTTTGATTACACTGATCTAAGTTTATCCTTCCTGATAGTTTTGTAAATAGTTTCCAGTAAAGCACTGAATGTTTCAGATTATGTGCATTACAGCAGTACAATAGAGGGGAAGGAAACCTTGACCCACAGATTCCATATTGGATAGATGGTTTATGTTTCTTCTAGCACATTAACAGATCTTGGATGTACATTCTGTGTTGCTTCTAGATGATACCCACAGCTATGGCTGCATTTAGAGAACACAAAACCACATCCCTGCCATGGGAACAGCAGCTGAAATGAAATCTACTTATCTCTGTCCCCATGCTGCTCACCACTTCCTCTCCTCCTCCATTCATTCCTCACCTTTTTTTTTCTCTGTCTTACCAGGGCAAAAGTGCAGATATGATGGTGATTTTACCATGGCCAACCTCATGCCAGTCTGAAGAAATGGATAATGTATTCTTGGAACAGAGGACCAAATGTGCATAAAAAAGAGAAATAGTAGTAATGGGAGATTTCAATTATCCAGATATTTGTTGGGAGTCAAACTCTTCCATGACAATCAGATCCAAGACATCTCTCACTTGCCTTGCAGATAATTTCATGGTCCAGAAGGTGGAAGAAGCAACAAGAGAAACAGTTACTTTAGATCTGCTCGTAACCAATAATGGCCCCTTCCGCACATGCAGAACAATGCACATTCAATCCACTTTCACAATGGTTTGCAAGTGGATTTTGCTATTCCGCACAGTAAAATCCAGCTGCAAAATGCACTGAAAGTGGATTGAAAGGGCATTATTCTGCATGTGCGGAAGGGGCCAATGATGACCTGATTAGTGGAGTGGAACTGGAAGGATCCTTAGGTGGGAGTGATCATGCTCTCCTGGAGTTTGTTGTTCAGTGGAAAGGGGATGCTAGGCATAATCATATAAGCATTCTGGATTTTAAGAAAGCAGATTTCAGTAACCTTAGGAATCTACTGGGCTTGATCCTATGGTAAAAAATATTAAAAGAGAAGGAAGTGCATGAAGACTGGGAGGTTCTTAAAAGTGAGATCCTGAGGGCACAATTTCAAACAGTTGGCCTTTCCCACCTTCTGAATCGCTGTGCGGAACACTGCAAGTCAAATGAACTGGGAATTAATTATGAGAAATCTAAAATATTGGTGTTCGCCAGATGATTCTCTAGACATGTATGGACTATCAATAAGAAACCTATTGAACAAGTCAAACCGTTTCAATATCTGGGCATTACCATTACAAGCAATCTTAATTCAGCAGTACACAGGAAACTGGTGCTTCAGCAATCTTGTGCTTTTTCCACAAATTGGGCCATCAATACGTACCATCAGCGTTGAAAGTTTTCAATGCCAAATGTGGATCCAAGCTCCTTTACGGAGCACCAATCTGGATCAAAGCGGCTAACAAAATCTCAAATAGATCTCAGTCCCAGTTTTTCCCCACAAAATCATGGGCCTACTTAACTGTGCCCCATATGCAGCCCTATGCTTAGAACTTGGGCAAATATCCCATGTCACAACGGCCTGGCTGAGAACTGTCACATCCATTTTTCACAAGATCACTCTAGTTTAATCCACTTGATGCACTCTGATTCGGTAATACGCAGATGGATGATGTTGGTGGAAGAAAAAATTAGCACCATCGGCCTCCCATTAGAGTCACTACACTCTTTCACTCTATCGGAGGCCTATAATTGCCAGAAAATCAAGGTGCTAGAACATGATAGCTGAAGTGAGGAAAACGTGTTCTCCTCTAAACCTGCTTATTCCTCTTGAACGAGGACATACAGCCAACTATCTTTTCTGGCTTACTAATCCAAGGCAAAGAAGAGCAATAACTGGCCCGTTTCAATTTAATGCCCTCTATGCTCCTTAAAGGTAGATGCCAACGTATAGATAAATAAAAGAGGCTATGCCCATGCAACTCAGGCCAAGTTGAGACACTGCAGCACACTTTGTTTCACTGTGCAAGATTCACCAAGATCAGAATGACCCAACCCATCATTACTTCACTTCTATACAATCATTTAATCGATGCCCTTAGGATTCTCTTAATCTTAAATAATCTTAACCCTCATCTTTGCAAAAGCATAGCAAAATACCTCCTAAAGATTATAAATGTAACCCTAGATGGGTACTAAGCATTAGACTGCTAGCATCATAACAACAATAATGTTGGTTACACTAACCATTTGCTACTGATATACAGTGCCCACCGCTGCCAGCAACCTATAGGTTCACAGTCATCCAAAGTCAAACAACTTGTGGCTGACTTTTAGAAAGATGTCATAGTTCTACTATCGGTTGCCAGATGGTATAACAATTGAATGCAGTTGCAACCTACTAGAGTCAGACCAATTATCTATTCATCTCCCTGTCCCCTTTCCTTTACCTTTTACCTGATGCCACCCCAACAAACCCTGTGTCTTACAGTAAAACTTTTAATATTGTATGTTATTATGATATCTAGGCTCTGCTGATAAGTCTTCAGTCCGGTCTGCAAAAAAGTATGTAGGAATGGCAGTTTTGATGAGTCCATTTGGACTACACTATTGATAAGAGTCTGAACTACAAATATTACACACGGGACTATCACTATGTGTATATGTTTGACGTATTTATCTGTTTTTTATGGACAACTGTTTTATTGTAACATGGAATGCCAATAAAGGCTTGAATTGAAAAAAATTCAAACAGTTCCAATGAGGAGGAAAAATGGGAGGTGTCTCAGGAAACCAGGATGGCTGTCTAAAGAACTTTCAACTGAGCTAAGATTTAAAAGGGACATGTACAAAAAATGAAAAGGGGGGAAATCACCAAAAAGAAATTCAAACAAATAACCAGGATGTGTAGGGAGAAAGTAAGAAAAGCTAAAGTTCACAATGAGCTGAGGCTTGCCAGAGAGGTTAAAAAAAATTTTCTTTGGTTATGTCCATAGCAAAAGGAAGAAAAATGATAGGATAGAGTCACTGTATGGAGAAGATGGCAAAATGCTAATAGAGGATGGAGAAAAGGCAGAACTACTCAACACCTTCTTTGCATCAGTCTTTTCCCAAATAGGAAACAGTGCTCATCCAGGAGAAAATGAAACAGAAAATACAGTAGAAAAAAAATCAGCCCCTATAAGTAAAGAGGTAGTGCAGGAACACCTTGCTACTTTAAATGAATTCAAATCTCCAGGGCCTAATGAACTACATTCCAGGATATTTTAAAAAAACTGGTAGAAGTAATCTCAGAACTACTTGCTACAATCTTTGAGAATTCCTGGAGAACAGAGGACTGGAGTAGGGCTAATGTTATCCCCATCTTCAAAAAGGAGAAAAAGGAGAACCCAAACAACTACCGTCCAGTCAGCCTGACATCAATACCAGGGAAGATTCTGGAGCAAATCATTAGATAGATGGTCTGCCAGCACTTAGAAGGGAATACTGTGATCACAAAAAGTCAGCATGGGTTTCTGAAAAACAAGTCATGCCAGTCTAATCTTATCTCTTTTTTTGATAGAGTGACAAGCTTGGTAGATGAAGGGAATCCTTTGGACATAGCATACCTTGATTTTAGTAAAGCTTTTGATAGGGTGCCCCATAATATTCTCGCAAGTTAGTGAAATGTGGACTGAACAATGCTACTATTAGATGAATTTCTAATTGGACGACTGACCGAACTTAAATGGTGCTCATCAATGGCTCATCTTCATACTGGAGAATGGGGTGCCACAGGGTTCTGTCCTGGTCTAGTGTCATTTAATATTTTTATCAATGACATGGATGATGAATGATGGCATGCTAATCAAATTTGCAGATGACACCAAATTGGGAGGGGTAGCTAATACCTCAGAGGGCAGAGTCAGAATTCAAAATGACCTGGACAGATCAGAGAGCTGGACCAAAACAAACAAAATGAATTTCAACATAGATAAATGTAAGATACTACACTTAGGCAAAAAAAAAATTCAAATGCACAGATATAAAATGGGTGACACCTGACTTGACAACACTACATGTGAAAGGGATCTGGGAGTCATAGTAGATCACAAACTAAACATGAGTCAGCAGTGTGATGCAGTGGCCAAGAAAGCCAATGCGATTTTGGGCTGTATCAACAGGAGTATAGTGTTAAGATTGAGGGAGCTAGGAAGAACTGTAACTAGCCCAAGGCCACCCAGCTGACATGTGTTGGAGTGCACAGGCTATAATATAGTTCCCCAGATAAGCCTCCACAGCTCAAGCGGCAAAGCAGGGAATCAAACCTGATTCTCCAGATTAGAGTGACCTGCTCTTAACCACTATGCTACTACACAGTGGTAACATGATAGTCATGTTTACACTTGGACAGAGGAGATTTGGCGCTGCTGGTGTTGTTAGATCTCACCACAGCATTCGATGTAGTAGATCATGATCTTCTGGTCCACCACCTCACTGGTGTTGGGGTATGGGGTTCAGCCCTGGGTTGGCTGACCTTGTTCCTCTGAGACTGGGGACAGATAGCATCGAGGGGTAAGATCTCCGAATGGCACCCCATCATGTGTGGGGTGCCACAAGGAGCGATACTCTCTCCTATGCTTTTTAACATCTACATGCACCTCCTGACAAGTCTGGTTCAGAGTTTTGGGCTGCGGTGTCACCAATATGCAGATCACCCAGCTTCTGTTCACAATGGAGGGCTACCCGTCTTTGGCCCCTGATGTTCTTCAGTGTTGTTTAGACGCTGTGGCTGGTTGGTTGAGTGTGAGTTGTTGGAAGTTAAATCCTACAAAGACAGAGGTCCTGTGGCTGGGCCAGGGGGAGTGTCCGGTGGCCTTTGGCCTATGCTGCATGGTGAGGCGCTAACATTAGCCTCGTTCACCAAAAGCCTTGGGGTGATCCTGGACCCATCGTTATCGCTGGTAGCCCAGGTCACCCAGACGGGCAAGGCTGCTTTTTACCATTTGCAGCTCGACATCTGGCCCCATATCTCTCCCATCCTGATCTGGCTACTGTGATCCATGCCACAGTCACCTCTAGATTGGACTACTGTAACTCGCTCTATGCGGGCTAACCTTTAGCCATGATCCGGAAATTGAAACTCATGCAAAATGCGGCAGCCAGACTTCTTTCGGGGACAACATCTAGGGACCAGATTACACCGATCCTGTATCAACTACACTGGCTCCCGATCGAGTACTGGGTCATGTTTAAAGTCTTGGTCTTGACCTTTAAAGCCATTCGTGGCCTTGGACCAGCATATCTAAGGGACCATCTCTTTCTGCACCATCCCGTTAGGTCCCTCCGCTTCTCAGAGGTGGGCCTGCTGGTGATCCCTGGCCCAAAAGCGATCCAGCTGGCCTCTACAAGGGCCAGGGCCTTTACAGCCCTGGCCCCTACCTGGTGGAACAAGCTCCCAGGTGAGATCAGGGCCCTGAAGGACATACAGAGTTTCTGGAGGCCTGTAAAACGGACCTGTTCCTCCAGGCATTTGGCCAGTCGGGATAACATCGAAAACTTGCTATATAGAAACATCTGGCCTTCCATGGGTGCAAGAAAGGGGGAGGGGAAACTTCTGATGCCATCTGAAATTTATATAATTTATGCAATTTATGGTTCCTTAATTAGTGGGAATTGATTGTTTTTAGCTAATTTTAAATGTTAGATGCACGATAGTTGGACACAGCTCTGAGCCCCTTGGGGGAGGGTGGTATACAAATAAAATAAATAAATAAAAATAATAAATAAAATGTTAAGATATTTGAAAGGATGTCATGTTGGTGAGGGAGCTCCTGCTGCTCCAGAGACTAGAACCTGGTGTAATGGGTTCACGGTGAAGGAAAAGAGATTACTTCTTACCTTTTGCCCATACTGCCCAACACTACACAATGAGGATAAGAAAATCGGGGCCATGCTAATTGCTCAATGTTATTTCCAGCAAATACCTGGAGCTAACGTCACTGCATGGATATGACATTGCAGTTCTATATGGCTGTTTCTGTTTTCTGTTATGTATATACAATAGCATGAATAAGTATTTCCTCTCTCCAAAGAACCTTGTAAATAATTCTTTCAGAAGGGTTAGAGATTTATAACAGAATTATCAATATCCTCATGAGACTACAATTCCCAAGATCCCTTGAAGCCAATACAAATTTGTAGTGCAGACATAGCCACCTTTTCCACTTTGATCCAGCTAACCTGTTTATCTGAGTACCATGGAGTTGGAACTGTTGTCAACTGGATTGTGGGTATACAGCACCCTGGCATAGTTGCATATCAGCAAGCCACCCACCATAGCTCAACAATTTACAGAGCATTTTGACATTGGAAAGCACTTTAGGGAAAGTCACAGTAAAATGTTCCTTTTATTAGTAACACCTTTTCAAATCCTCTAGAGCAAATGTGAATAAGAAAATTATAAGGAGGGACAGGTGCGGAGCTGGCATCTGTACAGACCAAGCAGATGAGGCAGAAGCAGCCAAGTTAGATGCCTGAATTGCAGCAGTAAAGTCTCTCCTGTCTACACATATCATGCACATAAGGGGGTTTGGGCCTTGCTCCAGGCTCTTCCCTGTAACATTTCATCATTGCTTGCCTGTTCTGAGTTAGCATCCATGCTGCTTAGCGTCCCTGCCACAGCCTGGGTGAGAAAAAGGGCAAAGTCAAAGAGGGGAAAAAAGACTCTTTTGTAACTTTCTCTTTTTGAACTTTGCTGGCAATTGAGAGTGAGTTTTGTCATAGCTTGTTGGCCTGTGACAGAGGCTTGAGAAGATGTGCATTCTTTGAGATACAGAGCACAAAGGAAGAACATGAAAAGAGAATTGCTGCCTGAGCTGATTGAGAAATTAACTGTGTGCCTATGCAGTAGTAAATAAAAAAATTTTGAACAAGAAAAATATATCAATTTTAATTGGGGTTGCTGCTTGTTTCCATTACAAGGGACCCTCTCGTTTGATTGAAAGGCTTTCTTCCTTCACAAAATACTTGTAGGAGTTTAAGGTCATTCTGAGATACTGTTTCCAACACACAACTTATGTTTGGAAACTGTCTTGGGAGAGAGGATCCCACATCACACCCCAGAGATATGACAGGATCGGGCCAGGACTGGGCAGATCATGACATTTATATAGCATCAGCAAGAATTCCAGAGGGCTTGCATTAACCAAGCCTGATCTTAACAGACTTACGAAGTAATTCATAGCATTTGATGTGACAGAGTTGGATAGTAGTTAGTGTGCCAGACTGAGCTGGAAACCTTAACTAGTACTGAGGATACCTAGCTCCAAATTTCCATTAAATCATGAAGCTCACTAGATGCTTTGTGAATGACCACTATCTTTCAATCTAAACTGCCTCACAGGTATGAGGGAAGAACTATGTATGACAATGTTTTAAAAAGCAATAGATAGATGTCAATTGTATTTCAGCCTACTGTCAAATCCTGGCTCTACTCTGCTCAGTATTATGACCAGGCAGCCTGGGCTGAGTGTGGTGTTGAGTTGCTTGTTGGTCTCTTGTGAAAAGAATTTCATTTATTTAACATATTGCCTCTAAATACTGACAAGCTTTTTTTTCTGAAATTCCAGAACTGGCAGCAGAACATTAACTTTTACAGGCACCTGTGTTCACTGGATGATTCAAGTTATATCCTCTATGTGAGGCATGGTTGTGCATCCATTGTTAGGCCAGAATCACTACACCTGCATACATAGGCTTGCCAACACTAGGTGAGGAAAAAACTAGAGATTTTGGGGTGAGCCTGAAGAGACTGGGGTGGGGGTGGGGGAGGACTTCATCAAGTTATAATGCCATAGAGACCACCCTCCAAAACCATTCTCCATTTTCTCTGGGGGAATTGGGTCTCTGTAGTGTGGAGATCAGTTGAAATCCTGGGAGATCACCAGGCCTCCCCTGGAGGTTAACAACTCTATTAGAACAGTTTACAGTGTGGGGTAGGGTGGGTCAAGGTTTCTGATTCTGTCCCCTGGGCCTGCTAGAATTCATCTGAACAATCTTATTTGAGAAGCTTTCTTAAAGCTTGATGTTCTTTTGCTGCCAAGTGACCAATTTCTGTAATCTTTGTTTACAGTCAATACACTTCTGTCATGATTCACAAGCTGTGCTTGGCAAATGAAAGATACTACAAACTGTCTGGTGGTAATTCTTAAATATTTAAAAATGCAATGAACTTGTTGCCCTAGGACATTTTAGTCTGTTTCTTAGTCTCTAGTCCAGAAGTATAGTAGGGATGCCAGCTCCAGGCAGGACATGTGGATCTCCAAGAATTACACCTGATCTCCAGACTGCAGAGATCTGTTCCTCTGGGAAAAAAAAGAATGCTTTGAAAGATGGAGTCTTTGGCATTGTACCCCACTGAGGTCCCTGTCCTTCCCAGGCCCTACCCTCAAATTTCCAGGAGTTTGCTAACCTGGAATTGACAACTATATCTGTCCACCCTCTGCCAGAGGACAGGGAGGACTTGACAAACCTAAGGTATACACAGTCAAACAGTAAAAGATTGGAAGGATGTAACAGCAAGGGGAATGAAACCCAAATCACTCTTTCTTCCTTCAATACAACTGACAGAAGACAGAAAACAGAGGATTTGCCACCTTACCCTTCTTCACTGAAGCCTTCCAACCCATGTGGTTTTCATCTGTGTAGGTCTCTCTAATTTCCTGGGACTGGAAAGGGGAGAATACCATGGAGAAGACTTGTGATCCTTACTGAATTCAACCCTAAAGTGAATAATTTGTGTGTTTCAAGAAACAAATGAATTGCTAAATTAAGTTGTCCTGTGACCCCAGGCTGCCCTCTACATGAATCACTGTTCTGGCCTTGCTTCCATCATATCAACCTCCACCAGAATTAGATGCTTGGCTTCTGTGTTAGGTATGACTGAATCATTCATCCTGAAGAACAAAGAGGTGCTACCAGAAGACAGAAGAGGCATGTCCTGAAGTGTGACTATCACAGAAACATACGGCACAGCTTCTCTGAGGGTAGTTCTCCTTATGCACTCCAGAAATAAATCTTTTTGTGCATAAGAGTCAAGAGCCAAATTTTAATTCAAAACAAAGGATGTCTCAAAAATCTGAAAAATACTATTCTAATCAAAATTGTTATACCCATCAAGCTTATTACCTTCCACATAAGAATGGAAGTTTTCCGGAAGTTTTGTCAATATTCTGCCTACAAGTTCAGCACCCCTTCAGCCTACATTTTTGTGAGATAACAAAAACACCCAGGAAGCTGCCTTCCACTAAATCAGATAGACTGGGCCACCTAGCTCAGTCTTTGCAGGGGTTGGCTCTCTCCAAGGTCCTAAGCAGTAAAGATCTTTCCTTTCACCTGCTCACTGAGAATCTTTAGCAAAAGATGGCCCAGACTGAGCCTGGCATCTTCTGCATAAAATGCAAATGGAACAATGTTGTGGATTCTGCTGCTATGATAATAATGATGATGATTTAACATCCCACTCTCTCCCGCCAAAGTGGGTTCGGAGCAGCTCACAAAATAAATAACGGTACTAGAGTCAACTAGGCCATAATTGCAACAGGGAACAGGGCACTCGGTGAGCTCTGGACCAGCGAGCATGCGTGCCCTGGGCCGGCTGGGCAGTTGAGCCACACCTGGCCTGATCATGTTGGTGCACAAATGCAATGGGAGGAGCACATTCCCTATATATTAGGCAGCACGCGGTTGCTCCGGCCTTCCTCGATGCCTGAAGCAAACTGATCCACCCTCCCTCATTATTTGGGCAGGATTTTTTTGCTGCTCATTTTGTCGCAGCCTTGGAGGTTTGGCAGAGGAGTGCATCCTTATGGGGAGGCTGAGCTTGAGCGCCAGACCTCCCTGTGGCTTGGGGTGGGGCAGGCTCATGGTGCATGCCATGGAAGCCTCTGCAATCGAGCCTGACACCCCAGCAGGAAGGGGGCCACAACGGGCGGGCTCCCAGGTGGCCCGGTACCTTTTCTGTTCTCCCAAATACGGATTGAGGTTGGTGCCGGAGTTCAGCCATGGGTGCTGACCAGCTGCTGAACAGATGTGCTCCTCTTGCTTGCCCAGCTTCTGCCTCAATAAAAAGGGCTGTGGCCCATTTTAATTCCAAGACGTGCCCTGTGGGTATTCACCAGATGAAATCTCTGGGCGCAATTATGTAATACATTTTCATAAAATGTAGGTATAAATAATAATAAAATATGATCTAAAAACAATATATAGATGGCATTAAAAACTTAACCAAGGATAGA
Source organism: Sphaerodactylus townsendi (assembly GCF_021028975.2). NCBI lineage: Eukaryota > Metazoa > Chordata > Lepidosauria > Squamata > Sphaerodactylidae > Sphaerodactylus > Sphaerodactylus townsendi. The sequence goes on along the minus strand of NC_059425.1, from coordinate 119,896,227 downwards.
ACATGCTGCTCTCTCTCTTGATTTTATTTTAAAAAAGGGAAAAGGGAAGGGGGAAAAGGCCAGCCAAGATCATCCATTGCTCCCTGGCAGAATAGTTCTGTCTTGCAGGCCCTGCAAAACTGAGATAAATCCCACAGGGCCCTGGTCCTGTTTGACAGAGCATTCCACCAGAATGGAGCCAAGGCCAAAAATGCCCTGGCTCTACTTGAGGTCAGCCAGATACTTTTCAGGTCAGGAACCACCAGCAGGTTGTTATTCATGGAACTTAAGTCTCTATGGGGAACATTGAGGAAGTGTAAAACTACATGGATCCCCAGCTAAAATAAAATAATAAGATTGAAATCTCTCCCCCCCCCCTCCCTTAAAATGCTTGGTGTTCAGACCCTGCAAATGTCCTGGCAAACAAGCAGTCTCTACAACACCTCTTAAAAATTTCCAAGGAAGGGGGCCCTCTCACCTTTTTAAGAGCCCATTCCACAGAGCTGAAGCTATTATAGGAAAGGCCCAGGCACTGGTCATTGTCAGACAGGCCACCTTAAAGGGTGGAAAAGCTAATATGTGGCTGCCTGCCTGATGACTGTAGCTGACACACAGGGACATTTGGAAGGAGATGACCCTTCAAATAACTGGATCCCATTACAGTGGGGAAGGGCTTCAAGTATTCAACTTGTCTTCCCTTTGTTGTCTTAGTAGGTCATACACTGGTAATGTGTTCCTCAATTTCATACTGGTTACTCTAAGAAGCATTTCCTTGCTTTTGCCTAGCTACTTTTGTTAGCCAGTCAGGAATATTTTGTTTGAGTAGAGAGTTTTGGATTCCCATATTGAATCCAAAATATTTCCAAAACTGCCACAGTAGTTAAAACTGTAATAGTAGAGAAAGTGGATTTTTTAATAAATCTGAATAATTAAATCTCAATAATCTCAATATGGTGGTATTACACAGTTCCCTAAATTATGGTCTGTAAGGTATTTTGAAGATGTCTAATTAATCTTCGGTTTCTCATTGAACTGGATAAAGAACAATGTGTTTTGAGCTCGACTTGAATGCACCTGAAAGGGGCGGGGATGCAATGTTAAATGCATCAAATATTCAAAAAGGGAGGCAATCAGGGCCTTATACACAAGTGGAATTCCCTTGTTAAATGCTATGATTTTGCTGGGGATATCCCAACAAATTACGTCAACCTATTGTTTGCTGCAAGAAACTCATTAAAATGAAATCTTTAATTTCCTCAATGAAAAAAACACCAGCAACAGATCAAGAATAGTCAAAAGAAAAAAAAAAGATGGAAAGTTTGGTTGATTAAATCAGACTCAAACAGGAGAATGCCAATCAAGCACCGGTGATGAATTACAAAACTAATTTGTTCTAAATTCATGCTGTGTAAGAGAGAGGTTAATGTAAGCTAGTAAAGCTATTAATTGATGTTCCTTCTGTCAGAACTTGGAAAGTAAAGTGAAACATTTGCTGCACCCGTGAATCATTGCAGAGTCCTTCCTTCCTAAAATAAGGGGGAGACACCTTTCTGAAATAAGGGGGAGATAGTGGATGGGTTGGTATCTGCATTGAAGCCTAATTCTTCAGCCTTAAACAGAAGGGGGCTGAAATTAAATGGTTCCATCCCAAACACTGATAAACATTTTTGAAATTAGTCCAGGCAAAGCTACAACAATTCTATGCCAAGAGATTGGGTGTGGTAGCTATTTTGCCTCACTGTACATATGTATGTATTTGCGTGCATTTCATTTTCAGGACAAGCATTTCTGCTATCAAGGAGGAAAGACAGTTCAATTTAATAGCATAGTTCTCTATGCATCCACAGAACCTCTGGGAATTATGACAACAGAACTGCAACCAGAAGGCCCAGAGGCCCACTTGATCAATCCATTAGCTTAAAGCAGAAATAATCCTGTACTAAGGCAATTCACCAGTATGTACTTGGCTGTTTTCACAGTAGATGTTTTGTTTAGAAATGTCATAACTCATGGATGTGGTTACCATTGCCAGATGGTTGCTTTCTTACATTTCTCTGTTGTCTTCTCAGCTTTTTAAGTGATGGTTTATGATAATACTTTTAACTTTGAACAAATTTGTATTGCTGTTGGTGAGAACAGACAAAACTCTAGGGATGCAAGTGGTAGGAAGAGTTGGACAGGTTAGTGGCAAGGTTGGTAGTACCCCATTATTTCCTGTTTGCTCAGCCATTTTAAAATATCCCTGAATGTGATCACGCTAACCCTGAATATGATCATGCTAACCCAGTAGATTTTGGGGGGTTGGGGGCAGGGTCATGCCCCCACCTGCCCCTGGGGTGTGTGGCCACCCCTCCCCAAGCCCCACCCCTAGCCTCAATGCTTATAAAAGCAGCTCTCTGAGGCCAGGGATGGCAGACTCCCCTGCCTTGCCCCGCCTCGCCCTATCACTGGCTGGGCTTTCAGCCGGCAGCCAGCAGTCCCTTCTGCCTTCCCCTATGGGCAGAGGTGTAGCTAGGGAAAATGGAGCCTGGTGCGCGCGCGCACACACACACACACACACACACACACACACACACACACACACACCATGGGTGGCTGCTGTGATGCTGGAATCCACCCCCAAACAGCATCTCTTCCAATGGAGTTTAAACTAGGGAGCCCAGATTCTCCTTTTAAATCCACCTTAAAGGGAGAATCTGGGGTCCCCAATTAAAACAACATTGAAAGTGATGCTGTTTTGGGGTGGATTAAATTTTTAAACTGGGGACCTCAGATTCTCCCTTTAAATCCATGCCAAAGGGGGTGGATTTAAAAGGAGAATCTGGGGAAATTTGGGAGGTGCCTGATGTCAGGGTGCAATTATTAAGCTAGCAGCACCAAACTCTCAGGGTATCTTTAGGAGACAATCCAGGTTTGGTGAATTTTGGTTCAGGTGGCCCAAAGTGCCTCAAAGGTGTAGCCTTCATCTTCCATTGGCTCTCATTGGAAACAATGGGGAATGGGGCACCCTCTTTGGGAGTCCATAACTTTGTACCCCCTAAACCAAACCTCACCAAACCTGGATGGTATCATCAGGACAGTCTCTGAAAGATATCCTGAAATTTTGGTGCTGCTAGCCTAGAAACTCCAGCCCCTGCAGGCCAAAAACTGAAAAAAACACTAAAAATACAAAAAAAACCACAAACGGCGGGCGGAGCTGAACCCAAGAACCTCCCCTTACCTACCTCCTTGTGCTAACCTGTTTAAAGATTTTAAATTGTGAAGAGAGAACTAAAACCAAGAAGGTCTTATTACACTAAAGAGGTGGTAGCATGAACTCCTCACAACAAATGTTGTACTGATTTTCCTTACAAGGGCACTGCTGTTTTATATTATGTTAGTTACTACACATTATAATGTACTTATGGTTACATTTATCTGCATTCAACTTCATTTTAAAGGGAAGCTTATTTCTTCTGCTACTCCACTCTTTTCTCTCAAAGCAGGGAACAGAGCAAGGATTCAGGATGATAAAAGCAAATATTTCTTCACTCAGTAGTGGAATTTCTGTCAGTGGAGGCAGTGATGACGATTGGCATTGATGCTATTAAAAGGGATTAGACAAATTCATGGAGTATGGTTCTATCAGAGGCTACTAGCCATGCTGACTAAAGGGAACCTCCATATTTAATGTCAGAAAACCTCTAAACACCAATGGTAGGAATCAACATCTTTAAAAAGCCTTGACCTCTATGCCTTGTTTTTTGGCCCTCTGAGGCAACTGGTTGGGCATTACATGAAACAGGATGCTGGACAGAGAGACCACTGAGTGGATAAGAACATAAGAACAAGCCAGCTGGATCAGACCAGAGTCCATCTAGTCCAGAATTCTGCTACTTGCAGTGGCCCACCAGGTGCCATCGGGAGCTCACATGCAGGATGTGAAAGCAATAGATCCAGCAGGCACTTGTGCATCTAAGTCTGATAGGGGGACGTTTCAGCTAAATCTGTATTAAACTACTATAAGTGAGGCTAGCTCTACCAGCTGAACTGAAGATGACAAAAACACTGTGTATTTCAAATGATGTTCTTCCTGTGATTGCTTCATGTGGTTGCCAACTACCCGGGAGATTCATTTCTCTACTGACCTGTGTTAAACTGGAAGATTGGATTCTTCAGTTGTCTTCCACTGATAAAAAGTGTGGTAGCATCCAAAATAACAAGTATTATATATCATTGGAGGGCTGGATATGCTTGTGAACTGTTTGGGACATATATCCACACTCACTTCATAATTTGTAATAAGTGGGCTTTGAGGTGTAGCATATTACTGATTGACAGCTTGTTGCTGATATAGAGAGACAGCTGGTATTGTGCTTTTCTAAATCTATATGTACACTATTGTGTTCTGCATTTTTGATCACTGTTTGCACTTTATCTTTATTAAAACACTTACCCTGTTATCTTGTATATGTGTATAGTCAGCTTTGGGCCTTTCCCCACTTACCTTAAGCCCCGCGCTACTCTCCTCAAGTAGCGCGGAGTACCCCAGCACTCCCCACTACAGGGGTGGCGACAACGCAGCCACCCCGATGCTGCCGCTGTAGCGCCCCCTCAGCGTGCGGCATTCCTGGCGCCTTTTGATGGGGATGCCCGGGTGTGCTCCAGAAATGACGCACGCTGAGAGCAGCGCGTGGCATAAGGGGGATTGTGGTGAGTGGGGAAACGCCCTTCGATACAGTGGTTTCTGTTGTGTTCTACTTGTTTAAATGTCCCAGCTGTTCACTGGGCTTGTGAAGAAGGCAACCAGGTCCAACTAGCCAGACACTCAACTAACTACTGGGACAGCTAAAACAGAAACTTTCTCTCTCTCTTTGCCTCTCCTGGCACCTTGGGCACTGATTCAGCAGCACTATTATGCCTTGCTATCCCCTGATAGTGCAAACCCTGCAATGTGTAATGTTTGCCAAAGTATACCAAATTTCCAGGGCATCTTCAATCTTAGATGTCGTATATAATTGCTGCTTAATTTTAATTGGCTAATAGGTTAAGTTTTATGTGATTGCTGTTTGAATAACAGCTGTGTTGTTAGCCGCCCCGAGCCCTTCGGGATGGGGCGGCCTATAAATCGAATAATAAATAAATAAATGAATGAATGAATGAATGAATGAATGAATGAATGAATGAATGAATGAATGAATGAATGAATGAATGAATGAATAAATAAATAAATAAATAAATACAGGAGAAATGCAAAAAACCTGATGCTGACTAGCTACTTGGCAGGACATTCCTACCCTTATTACAGCAAGGAACAGAAGTAGGCAGATTTCTTTGACTGATCATGGTGACAAACCTGAAGTAGTTGCCAAATGCCACCTTTGCTGTGGACACTGCAGTATGGTAATGGTAATATAATGCTATATTAAATGCCCTGTGAATAGGAAAAGAACAAAGCAGCAGCTTTTCCAAAATGTGGGAATGACCCTTGTTTTGCCTTTGTTGTTGTTGAAAACTTCCAAGAAAGAAGAGTCTGCAACTGCTTCATCCTTTGCCAAAGATAATTACTTGCGCAGGGAGAACATTCTTGTTCTACACTGGGCACAAAACCTCTGCACCTGCACAGAATGCATATTTTTAAGCGTGTAGAGATGGTTAATACAGACATGATTTAAATCACGCGGTCCGTGGCTTCTATGCATGGTGAACTCACCTGATAAGCTGCCCTGTGACAATAAGCAAGTCAGAATTCCTTTGTTTGTTCAGCCTAAGAGAGATAACTGAAGATTTTGATTCAAACAATTTTATCTGTCTTGTGCAGTGATAAAATGTTTGACAGGCAAAAGATGATAACATTTATTACCTTTTACAAGTAAATAAGACTGTCCGATATGCTGGTGAGGAGGTAACATCTGCAGATCTCTGGAGAGATGGCCATTGATAAATGGTGTGGTTACCCAGCATCAGACTTGTTGTCTCATGTATCTTAGTTTGCTTATTGCTGCAATAACAGGCCATGCCCTCAATGCAATCCCATTTGAACTTCTTGCAAGAGACAGCATTACATCCCTATAAGCTATAGAAGTATTAACTGAAGGTTGTGCAAATAGCATTATGCTTTTACAAAATCACATTGCTGAGCTCTCTGAAGATAGGTAAGTTTTTTTCTCAAATCATTTTCTTTTTGCTATTGAAGTAAATACTGCTTTGGCAGGAAGATGGGACCCATTTTTACACATCATATCATACAATAATGTGGTGCACAGCAGCACTAAGAAAACTCCTTTTGAGGTGGTCTCTAGACGCTCTGCCTCACCATTCCCCCTGCTGGGCTCTGATCATTTGCAACTCCCGCAATTCAATGACTGGATCCAAACCATAGTTAAGGGTTGGGATTCTATGGGGATAGCCCTCAGCCAAGCTCAGGATTCCCAAAAAACTCAGGCAGACAAACACCGCAGTGATTTCCCTTTGCATGTTGATGATTGGGTGTATTTGTCTACCAAAAATCTTCATGATGTACACAAATATTCTAAGCTTGGAAAGAAATTTATTGTGCCTTTTCGTATTGTACAGGTTATCAATAATGTAACTGCTAGACTTGAATTGCCTAAATCGGTTAGCAACATTCATCCTGTTTTCTATTCCAGCTTACTCAAGCGGGCTCCAGATTTCGATGCCTGGTACGGCCCTCCAGAATGCCCTCCGCCAGTTATGATTGATGGACACACGCATTACAAGATTGATGCTATCTTGGACTCTCGCATGCACCAGCGACGTTTGCAGTATCTTGCTTTGTGGGTGGGTTTTCCTTTGGGCCACAATCAGTGGGTGAATGCTTCAGATGTACATGCCCCTATCTTAGTTACTGCTTTTCATAAATCCTTTCCTTACAAGCTGGGAGGGGGTGTTTCTTAGGAGAGGCAGAATGTAAGGCTGTGGTGAGTGTGTGCGTTCCAACCTTCAGAGGTTCCCGCCGGAGGTTCCTGGCTCTCTGCCTGGGAAGGAGAATTTTGCTGTTTTGGTTATCTCTCTCTCCTGCTTGCTAGTCTGTGTGAAATTCTGCTTTGTTTACACTATCTTGGCGGGAGCCTGTTTGATACCCTGTAAAAGCTGTTGACTGAGATCTGGGGCTCCAGATCTCGCATCGCCTGTATCCAACTAAGAATGCCAGCTCAATAAAGAACTTAATACGGTTGCTTTTGCCTGGACGTTACTGGTTTGTTACAGTTAGCTTTGTGGACTCTATCCATTCAGTGGAAAAGAGTGCTTCCATTGCATCATATAGATTTGAAATGGTCAATTACCTAGTTTTAGATTAGTTAGAGCTTTTCCATCTTTCTTTCTTTAATTCCCCTGTTCTTAGACCAAGGTCTTGAACAATAAAATCATAAAACTTAAATTAACTTAAATCTTAAATCTTATTAAATAAGACCCACCTTATATCTTAAAAACTTCCCTTCAACTAGCATTTTCCATCATACTTGCTGGCTTTTATCTTCCTTGTCTATTTTTTGTTCACTATTTTTCCTCTTTAGATACAGCATGCAAATGAATAATAGATTCCTGGTGTGTGCAAAATGGATTTTCAGAACAAATAGTGCTGAAATGCAAACTTGTTTATCATTTCCAAAAAGACACAAAAAGTCCCCACCATTGCTTCAAAATTTCTAGAAATCTTACAACTCTAACTGCAACTATGGAAACTCTATGATACCATCTTCAACTCTATGCAAAGCTGTTATCTGCATACAATCTTAAAACATTTTTGCACTGGGGAAAAAATCTAAAATTTAGCTGTCCCTCTCTAGCTATTCTTAAATGTACAGACACAAACTGTCTTTTGTAGAGCTGACAGAGAATTCTTACAACCAGTTTTGACTGATCTAATGTTTGAAGTATGAAAGAATTTGGAAAGGGCCACCCGAAAATACCACAGAGACTTTGGGGCATAAATAGAAACAATGATATACAATAAGCAACTGATGATGAACTGAGCACTGAAAGGAGCTTGTTTCATGACATGATATAAAGATGTCTATAAGTACTTTGTCTCTTTTGAGACTGCTTCTAACTCACCCCCATAGCTAATAAAATATACAAAGATAAAAATTAACTCTACTGTTGTTCCAGGCATGAGCTGCAAATGCTATAAATAAATGCTAAAAAATGAATGCAATATATCAGCTACTCTGAGTCACATTTATTCAAACATCAGTTTCATTTATTTCAGTGGTACTTACTGCTAGGAACTGAAACCTAACAGTGCTATCCTAAGCAGAATTGCATTTTTCTAAATCCACTCACCTATGTGGATGTGAAAGAGAATAACTTTGCTTAGGATTGCATCTTAAGTTTCACATAATGTGTCTACCACAAGTAGGGTTGATAGGTTCCCTTGGAATGAAGGGGGCGGGAGGGACAGTAGGGTTTCCAGACACAGGTTGGAAAACTCCTGGAGATTTGAGCATGGTGCCAGGGGAGGACAGGGACTTCAGTGGGAAACAATGCCACAGATTCCACACACACACACCCTCCAAAGTATCTATCTTCACTAGGGGAACTGATCTTTGTATCAGAGGTCAGCTATAATTCTGGAGAATCCCCTGGTTCTACCTAGAAGCTGTAACTAAGAATACAATTGCACATCTACAGGCTTGCAGGCACAAGACTTTAAAACTAAAAGCAAACTATAAACAATTGTAATATTCTGAATACCAAACTTCTTATCACTTTCAAATTAAAAAAATACATGATTGGGACTTGCTTCAGTCTCCGATATTATTCAGTATTTGAAATTCAAAAAAATGTAAATTCATAGCAATACTTTCCTTCAACAGCATTCTCCAATAATGTGCACGTTCTCTGAAAATGCCCATCTGTATATACACACTCTGCTGTGCAGCAATTTAAACCCTTAAATAATTTTTTGTGGTTGCTGCAGATTTTTTCATTTATATTTGAATAATTTCAGGCTAGTTGGCTTCTGGGTTGGTGCCTGACCTAGTCATGTCTTCAAAGGCTTGAACTATCTATAATAAAAATGGCAGTTCTCATAAATACCATTTTCCAAATACACTTTCTGGTAGGGATTCGACCAATAATGCCTTACTTACATTTTATGCTTCCTGAGCCTCAAACATTCAACAAGATAACAGTTTTCTGTAAAGTAAATCATACATATCGATTAATGCTCTTCCCCAAGCCATATGATAGCTTGTAAAGGCACAAATTAGTTTCTAATTACCATCCAGGACTGTGATCTATCTCAGATTCTCTAGGCTGCCGAGTTGGTGTCTTTGAAATGCTCACAGTGACAAACTCACAGTGACAAACTCACAGTGATTTTAAAGATTCAGCTGGTCAGGTGTTCCTCATTAAAAGTGTACAGATCATATATATGATGCAAGATCCAGACTGGAATTAAGTCCCAAAGGGCGAACGAACTGTAACCTGTAGATGTAGTAACTTTCCGGTCTCTACAGTTCCTGTTGGATGTTAATGTGAGGTCCTTGTTTCTCAACGGTTGTCAAAACGGCATATCGAAGTGACTCCGGCGAATGCTGCTTTAGAAGGAAGTATTCCATAAGAGAAACCTCTAAAATCTGGTTCTGTATACGAGATGTATGCTCCAGAACCCTTATATTCATTTTGCTTGATGTTTGGTCAATACAATTTAGCCCGCACTCACAGAAAATACAATAAATGGCATTTGAAACAATGCAGAAAAAGAAGAGCTGCTTTTTATCCCATTTTTCACTAACAAAAAGAGTCTCAAAGCAGCTTACAATTGTTTTCTCTTCCCCACTCGAACAACAGGTAGGTGGGGCTGAGAGAGTTCTGAGAAAACTGAGACTAGCCCTAGGTCATTCAGTAGCTTTCTTGTGGAGGAATGGGGAATCACACCAGTTTCTCCAGATTAGAGTCTGCTGCTCTTTAACATTATAACACTCTGGCTACCCTTACAATGTGGAAGCAATCAAAACTCATAATAGAAAAATATGTGTAGTAGAGATTATGGATGTGACATGGACTCTATTAACTCCTTCCGTAAAAATTAATATCGAGATGTAGATGTGCTGATCTGGGAACACTCTAGACCTCAGAACCTCATTGCTTATTTGCTTATTTGTTCTGGTTTTTTATAGCGAGACTATTCTCCTTAAATCAAGGTAGAGGCTTTGGCTCACTAGTTGTGGTCATGTTCATTAATCTGCAAGAACTTTCCTGGTTCAGATCCAGTTTTTTTCCCCTAAGGCATAAATTTAAATTGTTTTACCATCTGCCCCTAATAAAACAACACTTATATAGCAATTTACAATATTAAAATTTTCCTCATCAAAATATACACTACGTTGGTAATCCTTAAAACAAACTTTGTAAGGTCAGCCAGGATTATTATCCACATGTTTCAGATTTTTGGGGGGATGGGAAGACACTGAAGTTGACAGAGGTTTGCAACTTTAGCATGTTCATAGCTGAAGTAATATCAGAGCCAGGGAATTCCTGGCTAATAGTTCACTTTTAGCCACAAAGCTGCACTAGGGCCTAAGAGAGGAAGCTGCATAATTGTGTACTTTCCTCTAACTCACTCTTGGAGAAAAGGAGAAGCTACAGCTAAAATCTCCCCTGCTCTCAAGCTCTCTGTAGTCAGCAGTTGCAGTGCTCAGTGTAAAAATGACATTTTCTGCAATTGTTAAGAACGCTGGGTCAAGGGATGCAAAGGACTGTAGCAAGACACATCTTCACTTGCAGAAAGTACGCAAACTTGGAAGGAACCACTGGAAAATCTGGTCAAATTGCAAATAAATTTGCTTGGAGCTCTTTCCACGTTGATAGTTGACTACACCTCTCCTCCTGAGACCTCCCATCCATGGAAAGGAGGAGTGTTTAAACTAGACCCAACTTTTATCATTCAGAGTTTTTGCAGAAGCAACAGTCTCGAACTCTGCAGTCAGAACACTGACCCTGACCTAGAACATTTGACTACACCACAAGCTTATTTTGATAATCTGTTTTCTTTATTATTCTCTGGTTTACCACACATTTGTTTGTGTGTAAACATGTGATACGGTAAAAATCACTAATGTCTCAGACTGTTCACAAGTTTCAGTGAATGCATGTGCACTCCATGTAACAGTGTGCACGTGTTTTTTTCATAACAGTGATGAGTAATTCTCATATTAACATTCAACACATGTACAACTGAACCTGTGATTGAAACCACTTGGAAAAAATGGATCTGTAAAGTGGAAGCATGGGAATTTAGCTTGGTCTATTGTATGCAGAACAGAAGTATTTTAAGGTGTGGGGGGAGGGCAATGCTTCTTGAAGGAATAATTTACCATGAACCCTATATGCAAGTTACCTAAGCCAGCTGCTTATTAACTCTATGACCAGGAGGCATAGGGAGAGTCTCCTTTGTCCTGGGCAAAAAAACAAAAACAAAATTGTGTGCTTATATCAACATTCCTTATGATGGGATGGATCTTATCCCTATAAGAGCAGCAGTGGCATAGGAGGTTAAGAGCTCGTGTATCTAATCTGGAGGAACCGGGTTTGATTCCCAGCTCTGCCGCCTGAGCTGTAGAGGCTTATCTGGGGAATTCAGATTAGCCTGTACACTCCCACACACGCCAGCTGGGTGACCTTGGGCTAGTCACAGCTTCTCGGAGCTCTCTCAGCCCCACCTACCTCACAGGGTGTTTGTTGTGAGGGGGGAAGGGCAAGGAGATTGTAAGCCCCTTTGAGTCTCCTGCATGAGAGAAAGGAGGGATATGAATCCAAACTCTTCTTCTTCTCTATATTCCCATTCCACTAAGCAAACTTTGAACCCTTCTTCCAACTTAACTTTTTCATCCTTTGGAGGAAAGATCCTTAGAGCATGGTGGAATCCATTCCCATGTCAGGCCATTGGCATGTCAAGATCAGCATTGTCCACTCTAGCAGCCACTCTCCAGCAGAGATTTTTCACTCCATCTTCTACCTGATTATATAAACCGGTGATGCCAGGGACTGAAAGTATGAAAATATTATTCCCATGCTAATATACCTGGTCATATTAGTAATTAATTATCCAACTAACAATATGGTTGGGATATCCACTTTTCCTAAAATCCAGAACAAGTGCTCCAGAATAATATATTATAAAATATCTATATCTGGTTTTATCTTTGTGTTTCCCTTCCAATTGCTGACAAATCAGAAAGTCATAGCATTGAGCTAGCAATTTGGAGTGGCCTAACTACTTGCAAAAAATTGAGTCAGGGAGACTTTTAGAATCCTTTGGATAGTAAGTTCTCTAAAAATTCTGAGGAGACACAAATGTATTATCAAAAACCCCAGCAGCTGTGGAGTGGGTAGAAATTATGAAAAAACAGACTATGTGATGTATGGCTAGGGCTGTAGTCCAATGGTAGGACTCATGCTTTGGAGAACACATGCTTTTGGGGGGGATTGAGATTACTTTCAAGCCTTTCTTCCATTGGTCTAGTTAGAAGCATGTCTTTGTATTTCTACTAGCAGTTTGTAAAATTGTACAGTGTGCATATGCATAATTATACAGCATAGCATTGCAATAACACTTTAGTGTGTTCAAAGTGCTTGCAAGGGTCAAGCAATGCATTGGGAGTTCTGGGATCAGATTTCCCAATAGGGATTTTTAACCATAAAAAGCAACCATGGATAGGAAAGCATTCCTATCAGGAAAGTCAATTCAGTTTCCATCAGGGTACATGGGAGGCTTGAATTGTTTTTTTTCCCTGTTGGCATCATTTTACACTTACATACCAGGCATCATTTGCCATTTTGTTTCCATTTACCCAATTCATAAAAAATCCATAAATATATGTGTCTGCCCCCTCAGCAGCTGGCTTGGTGGTAGCATCATGCATTTACCCATCATTTGGTTTCAGAGCTGCCACCTGCATTAGGCTGGGGTGGGCCCCTCAGGGAGATCAGGGTTTCTGAAAGGGGCAGTAAGCAGGCAGTGATTGTCTTGGGCTTTTGTCCAGAGACCCAGAGTCACTAAGAGTGCCCCTACTGAGTGCACAAGAGTGCACAACATCTGAGCCCTGCAGGGATAGGGAGGGATGTAAATCCAATAAATAAACCACCAGACCACTTTAACCCACTGGCTATATCAGGGGTAGGGAACCTGCGGCTCTCCAGATGTTCAGGAACTACAATTCCCATCAGCCTCTGTCAGCATGGCCAATTGGCCATGCTGGTAGGGGGTGATGGGAATTGTAGTTCCTGAACATCTGGAGAGCCGCAGGTTCCCTACCCCTGGGCTATATGGTGAGCATCTCAAGGTTAGAATCTCAGACTAGGAAGGAGTCTGGGTTCGATTCTCACCCATGAAACTAACCAGATGACCCTGGGCAAATCACTCATTCTACATCTAACTTACCTCACATATTGCTGGGGGGATAAAAGGAGAAGTGGAAAACCATGTATGCTGCACTGGATATCTTGGAGAAAAGGCAGGATAAAACATTTATAGATGAGAGCAACAATATAAGAAGCTGAAACACTCTCTAAAACAAACCACTCTATTTGCATGCATACATACATCTGTCTAGGTCTCTGTTATTGTTCTAAAATAACTTACACAGTAAATACTGTTCAACATTAATTCAGATGCCACCAAGCGGGCATTTCTCTTTTTCTTTTCACAGCTTCAACCAACGAGGTACAAGGAAGGACAAGGAAAAGTGGGTGTGATCCATGCTGAACAATCATGTTCAGAGATATCTCTTCATTGTCAAATCTCTTAATCACTGGGTTAAAAACAAAAGATTCACATTGGATATTCACTGTGAGCCTGTAACAGGCCAGCTTTACCTCAGAGAGGCATTAATGTATGTTCCATCTATGATGCTGTGGTTGCTATGGTATGTCCTTGTTCTTTTTGCTGAACAGCATGGCAGAGGATCACGTACAATTCTGCTTACATGAACAGTTCTTTCATACCATACACCAGGTCTTGGTTTGTTGGGGGGGGGGGGGGTTACACAGAGGCAATCCATGTCCCCATCATTAGCATTTGAACGTTCATCATCTCTTTGAAATGCTATTTCATTCTGTAGCAATGAAAAGGAAAAAAAATTTTAAATTATTTCTAAGAGTGGCATTGGATGAATTTTACTTTTCAAATAATCTGGTATCTCAAAGTATTGTGCTGATTCAGGATTCATCAAAAGACATTTGAACTCTCTGTAGCTGTTTGCTGACTTCGTACCCTATTTGGGTTAAAGCAGGTCAATTAGTTGTTTAATGAGAAGCAAAATGTGCCTGTTTTATATCCTGCTGCAAATCCCCAGTCATGTAGTTTATAATGGTAGCTTGTGTTCATAGAAAAGGAAATCATTAGTGGTAGCATATACAGTGTGCGCAAGTATGCCTGTGTTTATGTGTTAACACATTATTCAGCTTCCACATTCAAATATTAATTGCTCAAGAAATGAACCACAAAAGTCCCATGTGCTAATATGGTTGTTATAACTAATCCAAACTGGGGTAAAAAAATTATGACAGTCTCTTAAGGTTGCCAACTCAGGGTTGGGAAATTTATGAAGATTTGGAGTGGAACCTGAGGAGGAGAGGGATGGGTATAATTCCATACAGTTCTCACCAAAGCAGCTATATTCTCCAGCAGGACTGAACTTCATAGTCTGGAAATCAGTTGTAATTCCAGGGAATTTCCAAGCCCCACCTGGAGGTTGACAACCCTACAGTCAGCAAGTAATATTTTTTGGGGGAGGAAAGGTCATCTTGTTCATTTGGTGCCTGTTTGTTTGGCTTAGCATTCACAGAGATCAAAGAGAGAGGGAGAAAATTACTTACCACATATTTATTGGAGCATTTGCCAGTCAGCAGAATCACACCGATCTTGCCAACAAACTGAAGTTTCTTGAGTAGCGTTTGCTTGCTTACCATATGGATAATTCACGAGCTTGGGACGATTTTTAATTCTCTATAAGCAGAAAACCTAGATACCATGTCCATGCAAGCAATGTCACAATGTCTTGACATATATGTATTCAGGGGCAGGGCTTGCATAGT
The DNA here is from genome assembly GCF_021028975.2 of Sphaerodactylus townsendi. Lineage (NCBI taxonomy): Eukaryota > Metazoa > Chordata > Lepidosauria > Squamata > Sphaerodactylidae > Sphaerodactylus > Sphaerodactylus townsendi. Next base: position 119,881,203 of record NC_059425.1, on the reverse strand, counting down.
ACATGGGATTGCATAGTACAGATACTACATGAATGTCCAGGACTTGAAGCGGTCCTGGAGCCCCTGGTTTCACTCGCCCCAAGAGAGCTTGCCTGAGCTATAGGACCAGAATTCACTAAGATGCTGCAGGTCTGGGTGGTGGAGGCTGGCTGAAGGTTGAGGGAGGAGTAGGGGTGTATCTACAGTAAATAGAACCTGGGGCGAGCAGTGGAATTGCGCCTGCCCCCCCTATGAATTAGCAGGGGGGATTTGAGATCTTGTCCCAGGCATGATTTGCGTGCAGATGGTGAGACCCTTCTCAGCCAAAATAATGACACAACTACGACAGGCTGGAAAATGGATTGGGCCGCAGCCCAATTTATTAATATATATAAACATGATTAATATCAACTATATACAGAGAAGCTAGGGCAGCAAACGGGTCGCAACATCAACATTCCCCAATCTCCATTGGGGCCACTAGTGGGAAGGGGAGCCCCAGGGGTAACACTCCAGCTTCCACCCTTCCTGCTCCTGCTGAGGAGGCGGGCACCCGGCCTAAGCCCGCATGGCCGCCCTACCGGCCGCCATCCCTCTCCATGCTTGCTGGGGTGTCGGGCGCTGGCTAAGCCCATGGTCGCTTCTTACCAGCCCGACTCTCCCCACTTCCCTGGGGTGTCGGCATGGCCCAGCTCTACCCGGGCCTGCTCCAGCCTGCCTCAGCCTCTACCCCGCCCTTCCGCAAGAGGAGCACAAGCCTGGGAGAACCTGCCGGATGGCTCTGGTGCACTTTCTCCCCAGATGTTGTGACTCCATTTGCCAACCCGGCCAGGGCTGGCGAGCAATAAAAGGCCAAACAACACCCCTCTACCCTTAGGGAGAGGTGGGTAGGGCCCACACCTTTCTGAGTCTCCATGCACAGCTCAGGAAGGACGAGCTCTGGGTGTGGTGCCCTTATATATCTCCTGCCTCTTCCATGGCCTTTACGTCTCGAGCCAATCCCATTTCACTCCCCATTTGCAGCATGCCGGCCCGGCTATGCGTTTCTTTGCAAGGCTATTTTGCCTCCTTGGCTCACCCCAGTTAGCAATGGCTGCACCCGCTGATCTCGGGTTGCTGCTTTTTCTCACATAGATATTCCCCTGGGATCTCTGGGGAAGTCCTTTTCTACACTCCCAAGCTAAGTCTTGGGAGGATGAGCAGTGGAGTTAGGACCTTGAGGGCAGCACTGGTGTGGCCCGGTGCTAGGGATGGAGATGGCTGCTGGAGCCGGGCCAGGCCTGCTTCAGGTCTCTTGAGCTGGCCGGGCTGCACCACGGGCATTGATAGGGCAGGCCTCTTTCCTCCCCTCCCTGGGGGCACTTGCAAACTCCTGCAAGGTCAGTGTAGGCTCATGGCACTGACCACGTTAGTAGGGCTGGCTATTGCAGGTGGGAGCCTCCTCGAGCAATGGCTGGCACATTGAGGGTCCTTTAGCCTCCCATGATATTGTGTATGGCTTGGTGCAAAGCCAGACCCTCTTCTTCTGCAGAGTGGTAGGGCCCACAAACGCCTCTGCCCAGACAATCCCCCCCACTCCAGATCTGCTCCCGCGATAAGCTTACCTGAGTGGATGATGGAGATATGGGGCATGGCCTCTGTAATGGCTGGGAGGGGCTCTTAGGGGTGAGCTACAGGAACCCCCCCTGTAGGCTGATGGGCATCTGTCCTCTACTGGTGTTCAAAGGGAATTCCATGGCCAAAATGCGGCCGTGATCCCTCCCTTGGATAGGATAGAAAATGTGGCATTCCCCTCCAACCCACTCAAGCTGAAAAAGGGTTCCCTGCTAACACACTGAAGGCAGTGGCTGAATTCCAGCCTGTGTGTCAAATGTTTCCAGACAAGCTGCAGTGAGGAAAAGAGAGTGGAAGTGCAGAGCAGCAACGTAGAAATGCAGGTGTTTTGTCTGCAAGAGCATGCAAAGTAGGGCTTTTGTGGGGAGGGTGATTTTGGCACCCCCCCACATGATTAAGCCAAGTGGTGCCCAGGGTCAGTGTGAGACCCCACATGTCCTTCCTGGCAGGTACATATCTGGGGAGACAGACTAGGGGGAAAACCAAAGGAGAGGAGCTTCTCTCAGGCAGGCCACCTAAAGAGGATTTCCTTCAAGCCAGCATAGCAGAAGCCAGGCAGGTGAGGGAACCTGAGGAGTGGGGTGAAAGTCCAAGCAGAACAGAGTCAGATTCCACCCCAAGATCAAGCAGAGCTATCCAGTGCAGACTACTGCTGGCAGATGCATCCCACACATAGATGAGATATGGTTTAGGAGAGGGTTTCAGGGAAAGCATCCTCCTGGGGCTTGGAGGAGGGATAGGAAGGGGAGACAAAAAGCAGGACCCAGATTCCAAGGTCCTCCAGGGTGAATGAGCTACCAGCTTAGGCAACTCAGGGAACCAATAAAAGGAAGGGGAGGGGACAACCCTTAAAAGGAGAGTCAAGTAGTCTGGGGGCAGGGATGAAGCTGCTGTGATTTCCTTACCTAGTGACCAGGGGTAATGGTCCAGCCAGGGCAGAGAGAAGGGATCATGCTTTCACCTATTATGACTCTTCTGGAAACTAAATTTACAACTCAGTTGACCAGGCAGAGCGTCTCTTGCCAGCTTCCATATAGCACTTTTTATTATTTATTTATTAAAGGTATGTGTACTCCTGTCTTGCTACAGGTCATATTCAAGGCAGCTTACCAAATACAATATCACATCATAGTCTTCAATAACAACAAAACCCAAATTACAATAAAAAAAGCATTAAAAAATCAAGACTAACATTAATAAACTGCACCTACAAAACTGGGCTAAACCGCTGCTTTCTGCTAAGTTATAGATCTTAAATGCTGCCCCAAATAAAAAAAAGCTTTGTACCTGCCTTGGAGATCTGATCCCCATTAGTTTAGAGCAATATTGAGCCACAGATCAACCATCACTAACTGCAGTCATCCCACTTGAGAGGTCGCCGCTAAGGAATAGGCTGAGACGCTGAGGAGGTTTTCATCTGGTGGAGAAGCGTCCAGCTACAACAGGAATTGTAGATTTCGCGGATCCCTGGCATAACTCTGCCTCTGTGCTGGTCTCTGGCACCTTTTATTAGGGTTTCATTGTGGGCGGTAAAGGAGGTGGTAGGAGATGGCTGGAGACCCGGGGAGACCTGAGAATCATCATGTGATGCATGATCTCACCTGGCTACATCACCCCGAGAGGAGCGAAGCGTCTGAGCCTAATCCCCTCACCTGAGGGGCAAGACTACTGTCCTCCTAAGCGCCCGCGATAGCTGAGCCAGACAGTTCATGACCCGTGACTCATAGGGGATGAGAGGTAGAGGGTCGCGGTGCACCACAGCAGCGTCGTGAGAGTCCGCATGCGTCCCTAACGTTTACCACGGTGCTGTTGGAGTCAGCAGTGCATTACTACATCTCCTCCTCCTTTACATTTTAGGAAAAGGGGACCAGGAAATGCTAAGGGGCTTATTTAAAGGACGCTTTGTCTCCTCCGCCCGCCTGGTCAAGCTGACCAAGCTGCTTGTGTAACATTAGAGACTTGGCTATGGGGTAAGGGAAATTCGAGGGCTTCTACTTGCACACGTTACAGGCAATATTAGACACACATTGAACTAAAACAAGATCCCGATAACGAGGCACACACCAAACCAATGCAAGAGCTGTACACATGGCACTCAGCCATCCTTCCCGGCGAGAAAGCCAGCTCCAGAGGGCTGACCACCAATGGGGCAAAACATCATCCTTCAGATTAGATACAACTTCTTGCAGCTCTTCACGCATTTCTCATATGAATCCACCTGGGAATTATCATCAGAAAGATTCAAAAGCAACACATATTATGTACATTCTCACAACCTTGGTGATGTAATAACAATAAGTAATCAATACGCACGCATTGTTCAGGGTCGCTGACTAAGTTCCTACTGCTTTCGGCGGAGGCCAGAGCGTCCAGAGCAATGGAGAGTAGAATTCGATGGAGCTTCGCGAAGGCACAGGGCCAGCCGGCCAATAGTCTTGAGCGTTACAGGAAACAAGTCCGGGGCTCCCCACAAAGGAAGTTATAGCGAGGAGACAGGTTCCGCCTTGGAGAGAGGCTTAACGAAGTCAAGCTGCATTGCGGAGGGATCGAAAGGCATGAGCGGGCGGCGGTCCGTCGAACTCCTGAGGAATGGAGCCTAGGGTAGCAGAGAGTTCCGCAGACAGACAGGCGGAAATGCAGCAATAACAAATAACATAACTTCAAAAAAAATTAGGCATGCAATAAATTTAAACAATAAAACATGGCTAAAGCGATACATAGGCTGGATGATGTAATGCAGCGGAATGAAGGCAACCCGTGGATGCATAATTTTCCAATGCATGGCTCTTGTTGCTTGACCACCAAGGCTACAGAGCCGACATGGCGTTAGGGAGTCCATGGATTTCTCAAGAGCCGTAGGAGAGCTAACTGATAGTCTTGCTTTAGCATTGCAAGGTTCAGTGATTCTCACTTGCAAGGTTGCCAGGAGAGAAGCGTGTTCCAACAATATCTGCCAAAGCGGTTGAGAACGAAGCCGGAGAGTTCCAAGGGCTAATCCTATCAGGAATGTCCCTGGCTGCAACTCCAAGCTTCAGCCAGGGGAAGTGACAGAGAGGAGAGAGAATAGCCGATTGTAAGATGAGGAGCAGCAACATCAGCTGCATCAACCTCTGAGCCACAGCTGGCCCAGGCTGCCGCCTCCCAGGGTGACCAGCTGGGCCAGTGATCACTTGTGGAAGAATGGGTGTGCTGGCTCCAGAGAGATCCTCCATCCCATCTGCCCAGGCTGGGGGGGCACCGGGCCCTCTCGACAGAGGCTAAGCGGAGTCCGGATCTCCAGGGAGGCCCTTCCGCTCCATCTCCGGATGGGGCTGGTCTGGCATGGCGAAGCTGGACTCCTGTATGGAAGAGAAAAGACAAGCAACAGCTTTTCCCCAGGGGGTTTTACTGGATGTGTTGGCTGAGTTAGTCCCATAGATGACAATGGAGGCTGCCTCGGAGCCCTGGAGTGGGGGGGGGCTGGGCAATTTTTTGATAGAGGAAATAGAGAAGAGTACTTCGGATATGGTCTGCTGGATGAGAGGATGAGACCTTGATTGGGTCAATAGGGGGGAACTTCCATCCCCTTTCGCTTTGTTGTTTGGCCAAGCTTTCGTTAGCTTATGCAGTTGGCTCCATTCCTAATAACCATCACTTGCAACATTCAAAGCTAAGAGATACAAGGCAGGGAGGAATTGCCGAAGGCGTTTAGGAGAGAAGGGAGGTCATATCCAGGTCGGATGTTTATATGTAAAATCATCCCAATCAATCGCCTAAGGTGTGGGTTTTTTTGAAAAGCAATCCTGAACAGATTCACAAATTATAGTCATATCAGTAATATAGCATCTATAGGAAAGATACAGAGAAGATGTAAAGAAACACAGTTCCTGGGCTTTGAGAGTTTGATCACAGGGAGCAAAATTGAGAGGGCTTTGGTAAAACTCCCTTCTATCAGATCCTAGGATCTATAGAGGTGGGGTCGCCAGCCCATTAGAAAGAGGGGTGTGCAGAAAGGAAGGCAGAAAGGGGGGAAGGGTTTGCCAGTCAGCTCACTACCTTTCCCTCCCCGTAAGGGGACTTTTGGCCGGTTTGAGCTCGGCTTCCTACCTTCACAGCGGAGGCTGTGTAAGATAGGTGTGGCTGAGAGGCCCCCCTTGGCACTGTGACTAGCCAGGGAGCGCTCAGCAGAGAATGTGGGAGCATGAAAATGATTTTGGCTTCATATGTAAACTTAGCATGCGCCACTGTGGCGAGTGTAGGCTCAGATGGACCGAAGGAAAAGGTTCTCGGCGAGAGGTTTGAGGAAAGTTTTGAAAGAGTTTAAACTAAGATGGAGGCGGCTTGAAGCAGGTCCTATCGGTATCCTGGGGAGCACCTTGCACGAAGCTGTGTCCCGCTTAAAGGCGGATACTGTAATGGGCTAAGCCTTTCAAGGCATTGGCACACATAATCAGAAGGAGAAAACTTTAATTGAAGCACAAGAGCATAGCTTAGAAGCAATGGAAAAATCCCCTATGAGGAAAACTTTGGAGTCTCTCTTGAAAGGGGCAAGACATACAGAACATACATAGGCATACAGAGCACATATAAAGTAACGAGGAGGATTGCAACTCTGGATTTGAGATTTTGCTCTCTCTGAGGTGCTGGACGATTTTGCTGCCACTGGGAGCTTTGGAGGCTTAGGGCTTTGCACAGGCTCAGAGGCTATGGAGATCTTGGTTTTGAACCCCTTACAGCTGAGAGGGGGGGCCAAGGGGCTCTTCTCAGCCAAAATAATGACACAACTACGACAGGCTGGAAAATGGATTGGGCCGCAGCCCAATTTATTAATATATATAAACATGATTAATATCAACTATATACAGAGAAGCTAGGGCAGCAAACGGGTCGCAACATCAACATTCCCCAATCTCCATTGGGGCCACTAGCGGGAAGGGGAGCCCCAGAGGTAACACTCCGGCTTCCACCCTTCCTGCTCCTGCTGAGGAGGCGGGCACCGGCTAAGCCCATGGCCGCCTACCGGCCCGCCATCCTCTCCATGCTTGCTGGGGTGTCGGGCACCGGCTAAGCCCATGGCCGCCTACCGGCCCGACCCTCCCCACTCCCTGGGGTGTCGGGCAGCGGCCCAGCCTACCGGCCTGCCAGCCTGCCCGCCCCACCCCCGGCCCTTCCGCAGGGCACAAGCCTGGGAGAACCTGCCGGATGGCTCGTTTTCTCCCCAGATGTTGTGACTCCCGTTGCCAACCCGCCAGGGCTGCGACAATAAAAAGGCCAAACAACACCCCTTACCCTTAGGGAGGGTGGGTGGGCCACACCTTTCTGAGTCTCGCCGCCAGGAAGGACGAGCTCTGGGTGTGGTGCCCTTTATATATTCCGGCTCCTCCCGCCTTTACCGGCCCGGAGCCAATCATTTCACCCCATTTGCAGCATGCCGTCCGGCTATGCTTTGCAAGGCTATTTTGCCTCCTTGGCTCACCCCAGCAGCAATGGCTGCACCCGTTGATTCGGTTGCTGCTTTTTCTCATAGATATTCCCCTGGATCTCTGAAGTCCCTTCTTACACCCCCAAGTTAAGTCTTGGGAGGATGAGCAGTGGAGTTAGACCTTGAGGGCAGCACTGGTGTGGCCCGTGCTAGGATGGAGATGGCTGCTGGAGCCGGGCCAGGCCTGCTTCGTGGCCCTTGAGCTGGCCGCTGCACCACGGGCATTGATGGGCAGGCCTCTTTTCCCTCCCTGGGGGCACTGCAACTCAAGGTCAGTGTAGGCTCATGGTGACCACGTTGGCTGGGCTATTGCAGGTGGAGCCTCCTCGGCAATGGCTGGCACATTGAGGGTCCTTTAGCCTCCCATGATATTGTGTATGGCTTGGTGCAAAGCCAGACCCCCTTCTGCAGAGTGGGGGCCCACAAACGCTTCCCCTGCCCAGACAACCCCCCCCCACCCAGATCTGCTCCGCATAGCTTACCTGAGTGGATGGAGATATGGGGCATGGCTCTGTGGCTGGGGAGGGGGCTCTTGGGGTGAGCACAGGAACCCCCTTAGGCTGATGGGCATCTGTCCTCGACTGGTGTTCAAGGGAATTCCATGGCCAAATGGCCGTGATCCCTCCTTGGATAGGATAGAAATGTGGCATTCCCTCCAACCCACTGCTGAAAAAGGGTTCCCCAACACACTGAAGGCAGTGGCTGAATTCAGCCTGTGTGTCGAATGTTTCAGACAAGCGTGTGAGGAAAGAGAGTGAGTGTAGAGCAGCAACGTAGAAATGGTGTTTTGTCTGAGAGCATGCAAAGTAGGCTTTTGTGGGGAGGGGTGATTTTGCACCCCCCACATGATTAAATAAGTGGTGCCCAGGGTCATGTGACCCCACATGTCCTTCTGGCAGGTACATATCTGGGGGGGAGACAGACTAGGGAAAACCAAAGGAGAGGGCTTCTCTCAGGCAGCCACGAAAGAGGATTTCCTTCAGCCAGCATAGCAGAAGCCAGGCAGGAGAACTGAGGGTGGGGTGAAAGTCCAAGCAGAACAGAGTCAGATTCCACCCAAATCAGCAGAGCTATCAGGCAGACTGCTGGCAGATGCATCCACACATAGATGAGATGGTTTAGGAGAGGGTTTCAGGGAAAGCATCCTCTGGGGCTTGGAGGAGGGATAGGAAGGGAGACAAAGCAGGACCCAATTCCAAGGTCCCAGGGTGAATGAGCTACCAGCTTAGGCAACTCAGGGAACCAATAAAAGGAAGGAGGACAACCCTCTTAAAAGGAGTCATAGTCTGGGGGCAGGGATGAAGTTGCCAGATTTCTACCTAGTGACCAGGTAATGGTCCAGCCAGGGCAGAGAAGGGATCTGCTTTCACCTATTATGACTCTTCTGAAACTAGCGACAACTCAGTTGACCAGGCAGAGTCTGCCAGCCTATATCTTTTATTATTTATTTATTAAAGGTATGTGTACCCTGTCTTGCTACAGGTCATATTCAAGGCAGCTTACCAAATACAATATCACATCATAGTTCAATAACAACAAAACCCGATACAATAAAAGCATTAAAAAATCAAGACTAAAATAAACTGCACCTACAAAACCTAAACCGTTGCTTGCTAAGTTATAGATATTAAATGCTGCCCCAAATAAAAAGCTTTTACCTGCCTGAGATCTGATCCCCATTAGTTTAGACAATATTGAGCCAGATCAACCATCACCAACATGGTGCCTGTGTACAATTAATTATCTGGGCATGTTTCCATGCATCTTGAGTCTAGGCGATTAAATTCAAAGGGTCTGGAATGGAACATTTTAAAAAAGGAGAACTCCAGATTGCTTGATGTAAGCTGATTGACTAGCAAAGTGTTGTGCTCATCACAGATAGTCATGTCACAGTGATGCACCATTGATTTAACCATAGACAAACATCCTAGCGTCTATGACCTTGAGAATCTCTCTCTCTGGGCATTGTAAGGAGCATTTTTTTCGCTATCAAGTTGCAGCTAACTTATGATTATCTTGGACAATTTTCAAGGCAAGAGACATTCAGAGGTAATTTGCCATTGTCTGGCTTTGTGTTGTGACCCCATTATTCCTTGGAGGTTTCCCATCCAATACCAAGCAGAGCTGACCCTGCTTGGCTTCCAAAATCTGATGCGCTCAGGCTATCCTGGGCTATCCAGGACAGGGCTGCAGGGAACATGCCTCACATTTTCTTTGAACAGTGATACAAAATGAGATCTTTATCTCAAAACAAAGAATTGATTTTGAACTTTCTCCACCTCCTGGGAGCAGTTGATATTTCAGAAGGCATCAGCCTATTCAGAAGCAGATGTCTCTGCTGACAGTTAATCTAATATTTTGTGGAAGACATGAAATGACCTTACACAGAATAAGACAATCAGCCCATCAAGGTCAGTATTGTCTTCTTGAACTGGCAGCCATTCTCCAGAATCTCTAGTAGAGGCCTTTCATATCACCTCATACTTGGATTTTGTATCTCATGCCAAGAAGATGCTCCACCACTGAGCCATGGCCCCTCCACAATATTTTTTGAGTGACCTACTCCATGACAACTATTTTGCTGAAGCAACCACTACCCTTTCTAAAAGTTCCAAAGACACCAACAGGTTCAACTAGACTAGGACCCCCGGGAAACATGGTCAGTGTTCTTACTTGGTATAAGACATGTTCATATAAAATTGCTGCACATTTACTATGCCTGTAAAAATGGGCAAAAACCCTAGAACCAGACTTAATTATTGCAGTTGTAAACTGCTTTTATATTTCAGCTCAGGCGTGCTCTTGCATCAGCCAAGCACATCAAAATATGCAAGCTTGTTTATGTCTTTTAAATAAAAGAGTTTTAATGTTTTAAAAAAACAGTGAGAAATGCAATTTCAGTTTCCCTTAAGAAATGATGGAAAATGTGGTTGTTGTTTTGCCAAGAATCTGAGCTGTTACTGCCTGCAAAACCAACACATCAATACTGTGTGCGAGAAAAAAGAGATATGTTGTACAAATATGTAGTTGTGACCTTTTCTAACATCAGACTTTTGTGAGTGCTCCCACTTCTTATTTTAACTGCAGCCACACAAGAGGAAGTATAAGGTTATGTTGAGAAAATATATTGTTTTGCAGTACCCAGGGTTGTTGAAATTAATATTCCCAAGTCACCACCACATAATGACATTGTCTCTTGCGTTGTACCACACATGTTTCATGCTTTTTCAGTATTTAAATGAAATCCTACAGACAGTGCAGACTGAGGTTGTGGCATAGAGCAGCCATTCTTGTACAGGGCACCAGTGTGTCCATCCACTTCAAGACAACCTGTTCTCCGACTAAATTATTAATCCTATGCGAGCGTGGAATTATGGCAGCATATCTTCGTCTGCTGATTAATCCCACCCAGAAGAGAGCCTTGGCTACTGCAAGATGTAATGTGCTGCCATCACCTCTGCTGGAGGGAAGATTTAAGAATATGGAATGTTCTAAAAGAGTTTGTTCATGTGATATGACTACGGTTGAAACACTTGACCATTCTTTGTTTCTATGTCCTAAATACAATAAGATACGCATGAAATACATGAATTCCATTTTCTTGCAATGTTCTCAGTGGCATGAGTGTTATAAGATACTTAATCTCCTGAACAGCTCTGATGTACTCTTTTGTGAAACTGTTGCAAATTTTATACTGGAAATTAGTAATTTTAACTGTATTTCTTAACCTTGTTTTGTTTTAAAATTTTGTCCTGTTTTATATGCCAATAAAAGCTTGTGTTGTTGTGCTGTTGTTGTGTCCATCCACTTAAGAAAAATGAAATCAGTGCTTGTTTTGACAATTCCCTATAAAGTGTTCGGATCGGTGGTCACAATTTACAGCACAGCACTGTTGGTACTGAGAGGGAGCTTTTCCACATCAGACCAGGTGTGTGTTTTTCCTGATCGTAGACTCCAACCAACCAGAGGAATCTCCAGAGGAAAAGTATACATAGGGGAAAATTTCAGGTCACCATTCTCATCAGTCCATGCTGCACCAAATGTTTGCCTACTGGCAGAGCCAAGAAACTTTAGTAGGACCCCAATATCCATTGATTTGTGGTATCCACTTTCTTTGTGTAGCCACTGGTGCATTTTTTATCCTTTTTTAATTTTTCCACTTGCAGTCTAACCTTCTGACAAATGATTTAAGACCTGCCTTGCTTATAATCTGAGAATGGAAGGGTAACTAATGCCAGGATCAGGAGCATAAGGGCAAACATATTTCTAAGCAATACATTTAACATGTAGAACAGAAATATGTTGCTTTGTAACCAAATATACTGCTAGCTCTGGTATATATTTAGTGTGACTATTGGCTGATGCTACCTGCCAGTTTTAGGTGCTTGATTAAAACACAAGAGACAATGAGAAATCACAGAAATCCTGCAAGATGTTATTTCATTTTTTTTAAGACTGTGTGTGAGGACTGGTGTCATCTTTCTGTCCCTTCAGATATATTTCAGATAATACAAATCAGCAGTAGTTTGTTGTATTGACAAAGTAGTGATGGCTTTTTTGAATGACAAGTGATCACATTTTCTTTGATGGCACATGCAAAATAGTTAAATTCTTTCAAAATACATAATTTGATCTATGCACAGTATTACCCAGGATGGAGACACAGTCTCTCAATAATGTGGGGGAAATTAGCACAGAGCAGACTGCTTATTAATATTGCAAGAGGCTGAGTAGGGTATCTTTAATAACACTGGGTATGAGGATCACCTCTTGGATGAACATCCACAGAGAGGAATATAATGCAAATTTGACAATCTTTATTGTAGGGATAAGAGGTTCACAAGCACTTGATTCAATGCAATAAACATACACACACACAGTTCCAGGGGGCAATGCACAGTGACAAAGACGGAAAGGTGTCAATGGTACTGGGTGAATGGCCCTTTAGAGGGCAGGATATTTATAAGGTGAAGAATCACCTTTGGGGGGGGGGGTGACAGGATGACCTTTGGGAGGTGCTTAGACAACCCCTGGGAGGTGTCCAGATGGATTGTTTTAGAAACAATAGAGTGCATTGTAAGATGATCAGGAGAAGTTAGTTGCAAAAGAGAGTATCTGGGTTAAGATAATCAGTGGAGGCAACATTGTCAGAGGTCCTTTTGTGGCTGGAAATGAGTATCTATTCAGCAGGGCTACTGTATTGTGTTGAGGACACATTCTTCTTTGGCTGTGGAGCTGAAAATGTGCTGCTATGGCAAGCAAGCTGAGAATGTGAGAACAGAAAGGAAAAAAATTCCTGGAAGTTCCTTGTAGGTAGACCTGGCTATTGCCAGAGAATGGGCTCCCGATCTCTTCAATGCCAGCATCACCCTTTAGGCTGGCACATGGGCAAGAATACCTGAGAATAAGCACTCCCCCCAGTACTCCAGGACGGCATGGTAACCATAGGTCCATTTTTTTTTTAGTTTTTTGGAAACTTATTTCACTTGGTAAGAACTGGTGTTAATTATTCAATCCATTGATGTCTTTCAACCTTCTTGAGTGGCAGTAAAAAGGAAATGTGTTTTAATTGCCTTTTTAATAGAACATCCTAGAATGTCATGTTCACTTTATGAAAAAGTGTAGCCATTGTTTTATTTTGAACTCTTTTGTGGTGCTTTACCACCCAAGATGTTTCCACCTCTGTCTGAATACCTTGTTGAAATCCTGGAAAGGTTTGGTTTATATCATAGGAAAGAAATGAGCTGGAGATTCATATCTGATCAGATTTATTCACTTCCTTTTGATTGAATAAAAATTTGGAAAGCAGATGTATAAAATTGCTTGTGTCAATGTTTATCATGACTAAAGAGTAAATGTGTCTAGTATCTGCAGAGATTATTGCCATGGAAACATATGCAAGGCATATACAAGTCAAGGCTGATATAAAACAGTAGCAGTCCAGGACTGCTTAATGCAATACTAAGCAAAGTATCATTCATTCATTCATTCATTCATTCATTCATTCATTCATTCATTCATTCATTCATTCATTCCATTTATTAGCCACCCTCCTCCGAAGGGCTTAGGGTGGCATACAACATTAATATAAATAGAATAATAACAATATTAAAAGCTATATTATAACAACATTAAACAAAACCAGTAAAAACCAACCGGATTAAGAGAGCAATAAAAAGCCCTCTCCCTACACCCTCTGAGCCCACTAGATGCCAGGATGATGGAACATACTTCAGCCTGGCTGGCCAAATGTCTGAACAGGTCTGTTTTACAGGCTGTGTGGAAGCTCAACAAATCCTGCAGGGCCCTGGTCTGTCTAGGGAGCCTGTTCAACCAGAGCTGGACCAGGAATGTAAAGGCCTTGGCCCTCGTAGAGGCCAGCTGGACATGTTTTGGGCCAGGGACCTCTAATAGGTACACCTCTGATGATTGGAGGGTCCTAATGGGCAATATGGGCAGATGCGGTCCCTTAAGTATGCAGGCCCAAGGCCACTTGTAACCTTAAAGGTGAGAACCAGCATCATATTCAGTCTTCATATGTGAAGCAGGAGAATGTACCAACCAAGTCACAATAGATCAGCCTGTGTAGGCTAATAAAACTGAGAGCTGATATAATCTACAGAAAACTATTTGTGAGCTAAGAATTGCAGATTATTTCTAATAAATGCAATAAATCTTGGGTTGCTATCTTTTAGCCTTATGATTTATGGGTAGACTAGTCAGTCACACTATCTTCTTATTGTTTTAGAACAATGTTGAGCAGAGCAGCTGCAAGTGCACATGGTTTGGCTTGATTGTACGAACCATCTGGCAGAACCATTGGATATGCTTTGAGTTTGAGTAATCCAGTGTTTTTGTGGATTGCTGATTAAGGAAGGAGCACTGATGGGCTCTTGACTGGGGAGGGAGTCCCAAAATTCCGAAGCTGCTTCAGGTCAACAGCCTCCAAATATATAGATTTGGGGTTGGACAGTGATCTAGACTGGATTTGTCCACTGTGGAAAATCCAGCAGCAAATAATTCCTGTTGCACATTTATTATTGAAATAGGTTAATTAAACAAATTAATAGTGTAGTACCCAGCATTGTGAGGATGCAGTCTTTTCATCAGTATTAGATGCTTCATTCTACCCTCACTTGACACAAGAAAACAGCTCTACAAATTGATTCCTATTTGCTACTTGGTCCTACAGATCTTTTGCTACCATGCTTTTTCCAGTAAATTGACAGTTTCCACTAAGACTGGCCTTGGGACTGAATGAATGCTCCCATAGCCTTGACTCTCAAAAGTTTAAACTCCCCAAACCTTGTTGGGCTCTAAGATGCTACTGGCCTTGAATTTATTTTCCCAAGTTTATTGTGATTAACCCCAGATTTCATGTCAGCCTGCCTGTGATGGCACCAGCTCCATCTTTTCAAAAGTCCCTTAGTGCGCACACATTCAACAAAGCTGGGCACTCTTTAGTGTCCTGATTTGCAGCTGCAGGCTGGCAGCAAGATTCAAGGCAAGCTGGCAGGCAGCTGCCAGGACAGGCCAGAGATGGGCAGGAGGCAGGGGAGGCAGACAAGCAGGTGTCAAGCCATTAGGTGACAATTCAATTACAGCAACTTGTCCAAACTTCTATGTGCTTATATATAACAGGCTAGAATCATCATATTCCTGATAGTTTGGCTAAAGTCCTGGCACCTGCAGGCATTGCTACACCTCATCTGTTTCATGGGAGAGGCTGGAGTGAGGCCAATCCAAAGTTGCTAGGCATAGGTTCCTTCATTGTGTTGTCATGCAATGTCTGGCAACAAATGGGAGGGCTGGGGGCCAGGACATAGTGGGCATGACATTAGTTCAGGGGCATAACGAGGCAAACTGGAGCCCTGGAAAAAACCTGAGTTGGATGCCTCCCCCATGGGCAGCCACCCCACCAGGACCATTTTTGGACGCATTTTTGGACGTATCGGCACCAAACTTTCAGGGTATCATTTTGAGAATGTCCTGATGCTACCCCCCATGTTTGGTGCAGTTTAATTGAGAGAGGCCAAGTTATGGACCCTCGAAAGGGTAGCCCCATCTCCTAAGCTCCAATTGGAAAGAATGGGGGATGGGGCCACCCCCTTTGAGGGTCCATAACTTTTGCCCGCCTGGCCCAAACTGCACCATACTTGGTGGGTGTCATAAGGGCAGTCTCCTGATGAGACGCTGAAATTTCAGTGCCAATATGTCCAAAAATGCACCCCCTGCAGGCCAAAATGTGAAAAAACGGATTGCTCACATGTCCCCACATGACTCAAAATTCCGATGCCCTGGGCAATGGCCCAAACTGCCCAATGGATGCCCCTGCATTAGTTACACTGTATGGTCCATTCTGCACAGGCCTTACTTGCTGCCAGTGCACACCCCCCCCCCAAGGCTGTTTGCACAGTGCCCTGTGAACAGCCCTGGTGCCCCAGTGGCCCATATGGCCACGTTTGCATGGGCACGCCAGCACAGATCCCTCTTACCTTGTCTCCCGGCTGATGTTGCACTGGAGAGGCAAGGGGACATGCCCCCGTGGCACGGCAATACCTCCAGGGCTGGAGGCCAGGAGATGTGTCCCCTGGCCTCTCCAAAGTGATGGTGGCCTGGGGACAAGGCACGAGTTATCTGCGCCGAAACAGGGAAAACGTCAAAATCCACCTGGTGCTGTACACTCGGCACCGGGTGGATGCCGCCATTTTCCAAAGACTCGCTCATTGAATGAGTCTGAAGAACGCCATTGTGATGGGAATGCACCACAGCCACTGCGCTCCAACAGTGTCAGTGGTGCGAAGTCCTCTTCCACAACGGCGTTTTTACCAGCCCCATACTGGTCTAACTGGCCTGTGCAGAATGGGCCTATGACACAGTAGTAACTCTTTAAAGCAGCATTAATCCTGTCACCTCAAGGAAGTCTCCACAGAAATGGGATAACTGTAAATGCTGTCTTTTGAGTTCATATTAGGAGCTATCCTCCTTCATTGCCTAGTTGATAACCTATGTATATAAAGGACACAATTAATCACTGGAGTCTTTAGGCGCAACTAATCTGGTCATATGGGGGGTTCAAAATCAGCCCCCATGTAACCAGATGCCTTCTGGCCTAGCAGCCACTTTGCCTGCATGAGTTTCTTACTCGCAAGTAAGCAGACTGAGCTCTTACTCACAAGTAAACAGTTTTAAAAGTAAGAACTTAGTCTCAAGTAAGCCCCACTTACTCACAAGTCAGGCTCCAGACACTCTTTCCAGTCCAGCAGCTGCGATGCAAGAGAAAGTCACGCCTGCCTGCTTGGTGGGGAAGAGGGGTTGGCTGGCCCCAGCTCCTCTTCCCAGCCAAACAGTTATGCTGTGGCAGCAGGAAAGAGGGGCTGGCCCCAGCTCTTACTCATGAGTAAGCGCTTTTCAAAGTTAGCAATTACTCACGAGTAAGCAGGGTTCTGCGCAGGGGAACGCCCAGAAGGGTTTTTGCCTCCGGGTGCCATATGGCCTCCATACGCCTCTGCACTGGAGAGATATTTTTACAAACTCTTTATTTGTTTCTTTCTTCCTAAATAAATGTCTAATTGAAACAAAAGAAATTTGTTCAGTTTACTGTGTTTGGAATCTGACTAGAACGAAGGAGTTAATGTGGCTCTTCTTAGAAGTGTAATAACAAAGCTATTTACTTCCTATTGAGCAAAGTGATAAAAGTGCTGTAGCAGATCCCTTGTTATCCAAAGGTAAATATAGAGACACAGCAATCTAACAGTGAAAACAATTTCTGTTCATTATGGTGTAAATGGTTTAAAAACATGTTCCCTGCCATACAAGCAATTTCCTTGGAATACAGGCGTCAAAATTTATAACAATTTCAGTGCCGTCTTAAGCAGAGTTACACATTTCTAGGTTTACTGAAGCCAAGGGTGTAACTCTGTTTGGAACTGCACTAATAGTAGAGGAATGGAAGAGGAATTTTGTTTGTTCTTTGTGTTTGTACAAACATCATGAATTTCTTCCTGCCACACCTTCTCATATGGTTGGATCTCTATATTAGTATTCTGTAGCTGCTTTGCTGTGTGGGGAATATTTAAAATGTAGAATTTCCTGGCTAGAGTAATCTTTTAAGGAATGGTGTGTTTTGCTTTCTTTCAGATTTCACGATAGCAAGTGTTACTTGTGTACTGTTAAAAATATTTGCTTTTTGAGACTTCCTAAAGTTTTAATTTATGTTTTAAGAGAGGGTTGTATACTAACAAACCACATTCTGAAAACTCTAAAATTGTTTCTTCATGTACTGTGTGATGAGGGTGTGATACAAACATACATTCATAGTACAACCCAGATTTGGGGTGGGGTGGGGTGTCAAAAGGCCTGTGGTAGTGGTGTAGATGCCACTTCAAATGGTATAAGTAGCATCTATGCTGGTAACAGGGCCACTTATGCTGGCAACAGGGCACCATGTGGCTCTGTGGTGCCTAGCACAAACTCTGCAGCTGCACCAGTGCTCCTTCAGTGCAGGAGCCTATGCTTGCACTGATGGGGGTGTTCCTGGGGGCAAAGCCAACTAAGGAATGTTCCCTTTTGCTTCTAGCAACTTATGACACCTGAAAGGCAGGCTCAGTCCACTGAGTTGTATAGAGGGCTTGCAGTGCCATTTTTCCCCTCTTTTTGCGGAAACAATTGGAAGTGACAAGGCTGTGTTGTACCTGGCTACCATGAAACTACCCCCCATCCTTCTGGTTTGGGCTGCCTATTTTGATTATGAGGAGTTTTTCTATTTCTTCCCATCCATCTACTTCTGTAAGCAAAATCCAGGCATTATTACAGAATTCACTGAACCCTGTTCATAGGACATCATGGGGAAGATGGAATGAGCAGTCCTATTGCCAGGTAATGTCCAGAGCATCTACATGAGAATGTACATAGGCTCTTTTTTGCATGCATATAGGTGATGACCTTATAACCCAGCATCCACACACAAGTGCTCTTTTTCTGCTCTCCCTCTATGTTTATTGAAACCAATTACATAATGTTGATAGAGCAGGGATATAGGCATAGACAGAGCTAACATCTTTACCCCAGAGCAATAGAATCAACAGGTAACCACAAAAGCAATCTCAGAACGCTGCAGAACCAGCCTTGCTCATATGTACAGAACAAGTCTGTAACACAACTAAGAAGTGAACAAATGTCCCACATGATACAGGTCATCACCTGTATTCATCATTTGCCTTCTACCTAGGTTTGATGGAAGTAGTTTGCATACAAACATACTGCCTTGAAAATAAGTTTCAGAAATCAGTCAAAAACAGATTCTAGAATGTATTTTCAAACTGCTTTCACCATTTAACAATCTTGTGTCAAACTTATGCATACCAGAACTAAGAACTATCAACAACTCAACTATAAACTACAGTCTAGTGATTTTGTCCTTTGATGTATAATTTATGTCATGCCCATCCAATCATCTCAACTATCTCCCTATTACATCCTTTACCAATGCTATTAATGAAATGTGAAAAATATCAATAAACAGTACCTGTAAGTTATATCAGCCTTTAAAGTAAGGTGGTAAACTAGGAACTTCTGGTATTTTTGTTTGTTTGGGGCATGTGGTGGAAGTCTGCCTACCACTGTTAGACCTTTGATAGGGCATCATTTGGGAGAATGATTGATGCCACACCATTCCCAATTGTGATGGTCAGATAGTAGCATGAAGGAATTTCAGAGGCCCTTTCCGCACGAGTGGAATAGAGCGCCCCAGGGACGGCAAAAACACCATTCCTGGGGAAGAGTTCCCACAGGAGGCACTGTCCTGGCCGCCCCAGAGCGACGTGAAGCTGCCACTTTCAACCTCGCAAAACTAGTGAGGTTTTTGCAAAGCGGTGGCTTCCCGCCGGCATGGTGCGAACTGCACCGCTGGGACGCCGCCACTTTCCCCATCACCTCCACTGACCTACCTGTCCAGCGTCGCTCTGGAGGGCTGCAGAGACCTGCCCACGCTGCCCTGGAGGTGCGGAGCCGCCTCTCCGGCTGTGGGGGAAGTCAGGGGCTGCTCGCACGCTGCAGTGCGAACAGCCTTGGAGCCGTCACCAGCATAATTCATGCCGATGGAGGTGCGTTTCTACGCATGTGCGGAAAAAGCCTGTGCTTGTTTTTAAACCTCAGATAAGTAGACCTCAACAAAACTCAACAGAGTGGTGTAGTATTTAAGAGAGCCAAACTCTAATGTGGTGAACCAGGTTTATTTTCCCACTCCTTCACATGAAACTGCTGGGTGACCTTGGGCCAGTCATAGTTCTTTCTAAACTCTCTCAGACAAGTCTCCCTCAAAAGGTGCCTGTTGTAGGGAGAGGAAGGAGCTGTGATTACAAACCACTTCTTAAGGTAGGGAAAAGCAGGGTATAAAAGCCAACTCTTCTTCATAATACAAAGTTATTTCAAACTACCGTGCAAGTTGCTTTTCAATGTTTGCACTTCTAGAACTGATGAGGTAATCTCCAGCTAAATATTTATTTATTTTATTTATTTATACCATGCCTTTCCCCACAATGGGGGCCCAAAGAGGTTTACATATATTTATTATCTGAAACATTTCAGATACTTACAAAATGGTCATCTCATTCCAGTATGAAAGAAGAACAAACTTTAACATTTGCATTGCGCCTAGCAAAATGTGTAATATGACTGTACGCATATACACTAGATTTGTGTTATCTCAAAAGGTGTTATCTCAAAAGGTCCCTTTTAAGAAGAGCAGAACTTGGAAAATCTGGCCTCTGCACTGACAAAAGAAAGGACAGCACACGCCTGTGCCTCCACCCAAAACACCACAAATGCTAATTTGATCCAGGCTATATGGCTGGTTTACAAGAACAACAGCTAGAGAAAGTAGGGCTGAGTAGTTTTTTAATCTATCTTTTAAAAAATATTATCATTATATGCCTAATTTATTTACATGTTTGCATTTTACTGGTATCAATAGGAAAGAAAAAACAATGGGGAAAACATGGGGGGGGGTCCACAAAAGAATACTGTAGAGCTCCCACTCTTGCTATCACTGTCAGTGCAACACAATAGCAATGTGGCTTCTAGCAGATGAGTTTCCTCCCATCCCTCCTTCCCCAATCTTTGCAGCAGCCATTGCCCCTCTTCCCTGCATGCCAACTAAGGCCTTTTTCAAGTTATTTTTTAAAACTGGTTTTTAACATAGCCATATACTGTTAACTAGGTATGTCAGAAATCCCCACTCGAGTTGTGCGTGGGGTAGAACGGCTGCTGTGGGTGTTGAGGAATGGAAGGGAAAATGGTTGCCATATGGGAGAGACTTGGAAAATCCAGATTTCTCATGATTCAGCAACCATCCCAGCTTTGTTGCAATTTTGCCTCAAACACTACATCAAAACAAGTTTATTAAAAATGAGAAGAAAACCCAGAGAAAATCTAGGAGGTGCATAAATGCCCCATGATGCTTTGGGGATGCAGGGGAAAATGAATTTCCCAACAGCACTGATCCTGGAACAAATAGCTTCAAAACCCATAACCAATGTGAATGAAAGTTTTAGATATCATAGGCATAAGATGTTTTATCAGTGGTACATCACACCCAAGGCTATTGAGAAGATGGATGAAAATGATAAATGAAAATTTTGGAAATGCTGAAAATGTAAAGAAGGGGATGATTCATTTTACCATATGTAGTGGCCATGTGGGAAAGTTTCAAAAAAATTGAAAGAAATTTGTACAAAAATTCAGAAAAATTTAGAAATCAAATTTGCCATGATGCCAAGAATGTTACTTGACATATTGCTAAAAATATTCCAAAAATCACAGAAGAACTGTTCTGGTATTTGGGATAACAGCACCCAGAGCAGTTCTTGCAACAAAATAAAAGGTAGAAAAATGTCCAAGCAAAAAAAAAAAACCTCTGGAAAAATCAACAAGTGGAATATGCAACAATGGCAAAATTGAAAGACTTTTTCCAGTAAGCGAGTAATCAAAGAATTTCAAGATAAATGAAAAGCATATTATTTATATAATGCCCTTTAAAAAGAATGAAGATGAAATACAAAAAATATAATTGAAATGATGTACATAAATTATCAATAACCTTCATGATATATTATATATTTTACTGAAAAGGAACCAATGATTAATCATTCTATAAAAGATTAAAATTATATGTCGATACAATTTTTATTCTGTGAAAAAATTCTAGAAACTTGTGATAGAAACCATTCATTGATATTTTTCATCAATTTGGATCACTAGAATTTACATCAATATTGGCCATTACTGGTGATTATTTTTAAACAAATTTCAACAATATAATATGTATAGTTTTGTTTCCTCTCAGTCTTTAGAACTAATTGTAACTATGATTTGATTCCATTTTCTTTTTAATGTTCTGTTAAAACACAGATACCATTGCAAAGTGGTCAGACTTGAATTTGGACAGCCCCAGGAAAGAGGCTTTCTGAATACATCTTTCTGGATCCATTCTTTTTGTGATCAAAATGTTCAGCTATCTTTGGTACCCTAGACTTTTAGAAACACAGCCAGGCAGAATTGCACTGTAAGTATAAAAAGGTGTTTGACTCAAGGTAGCCTGGTGGGTGAAGAAGCACTTCTTCTGGACCCTATGGAAACAACAGCATGCAACACACAAGGTGGTACAGAAGTCTTTCCAGAAATCTATAAAATCTTATCATGGTGAAGTAGTACTAACAGAAAAGGAATGGGCAAGATATCACTCTACTCAAGAAGCAATTGAAATGCCCAAAGGAAAGGAGCCAAATAGGAAACATACATTACTCCAAATATATAACCAAGAAAGCTCACTCTAAGTTAGTGCTGATTGGTGGAGACACTGAAAAAAAAAGACCTGTTATGAAAAAAAAACTTACATTGTAACAAGACCTTTATTATTTCCTGCTTTTCCCTCATTTTTTGAGTACAAGATCCAAGAGTGCACGTTACCAAAAAAAAGTAATCTTAATAAATGTCATTAATTTACTTTCTTTATAATTATGAAAATACTATCTGGGGATTCTTCCATTAGTTAATAGACAAATGCACATTTCTTCTCATTAAATATATACATGTTGATTATTTCTAAGTAGCAATAAAATTTCTAGAACATAAATGTTTACTTTTCTGGAAAACTGGCTGGTTCTTATGTGGATAATAAAAAAACAGGTGCATTTTTTCTTGGGGCGGGGGGTCACTCACAAAGAAGCTAGGGGGTTGGATTCCCATTGTCTAAAGAAAAATATGACTTCATAAATTAACAAAAAGGGAAAAAAGAACAAACGTTTGGCAGAATGCTGCAAAAGGTAAGCATCAAATAAAGGAAAGGGGCAGGGAGGGGAGAAATCAGCCTGCTCAAAAAGTGACAGTTTAGAGAATACTGAAGGGGTAGATTTTGAGAAGAATTTCCAAATTGTATATTCCCCTCCCCCCCACCCCACACACACACACCATACATACACACACAAGCTATGATGCATCATGGTCACTGAGGCTGTCACTAAATCTAATAGTAAAGTGGTTGGCACTGCTATGATAATAAAAGCAATAAAACTAGGTCACCCACAAACAAGGCTGGGATTTTTACATATTCAGAATCAGGAGGCTTCCTAAGCCTTGCAGAAAAATATGACTTTGGAAATTAACCAAAAACAGTTTGAAGAGGGCTGAAAACGTTCCAGAAGCACAGAATGTTGGAAACATCAGAGAGTCAAGGCTCAAACAGATTTAAGATTGAGAGATCTGTGAACAGAGCTCCTAATGTTTCTTTCACTGTAAAACATCTGGCATGAAGGGAACCAATTTGGATTGGAGCCAGAGTGCAACGAAAGGGGGCTTAGCTCCCCACCCATCATTTTCCCATTTGAAGTAGTTCTATTAAGGGCTAAGGGAGTTCTATTCTTGGAACTCCAAGTATCATGTCCATTTGAGTCCTAAGAGAAAAGGGGGGGTTAGGTTACATAGCTGAGTTGCCTGAGAGTTTATTGTGGGGGGGGGGAATTTTGTGGGAGAAATTGAGATTTCCAAATCCTCCCTACCCCTCCCAGCTATCCTCTGCCACAACCTGAGAATCCTCCAAGGTTCTCAGGTTTTATCATACTTCATGGTATTCTAATAGTGCAATCTACAAGGGGGGCAGAACAAAAGCACTGCGAAAGTGGCATGATCGCAGTGCCAGCACAAATACCACTTGCACCCAAGCATGTGACATGAGTGCTGGTGTAGGGACAAATATGCCAGTGCTGGGAAGCAGTGTGAGACCATGACAGATGGGCACCAGCACAGCTGTGGCACGGGCTCAGTCCAAGTCCTGGCCCTTGTGCCTGTGCCAAAGGGGGCATGTCCTGGACTGAGCCTGAAGTTAGTCATCTCCCTAAACTTATTTTGGCCTCGGAAAGTCCACGTGCTGGCACAAAGACATACCAGTCACTTGTGATGACACAAAGATTGTGGCACTTGTGCTACCTAGCACAAAGACTGTGGCATAGCCCATAGGGTCACATCATCACAGTTTCTAAGCCACCACAGGGCAGGGGTGTGTGACGCCCCAGGTGGAGCCAAGGCAGAGGCGTGACCGGGCCATGGAAGGCCGTGGTGGGGGCGTTCCAGAGGTGTTCCGGGGCAGGGCGGGCAGTGCTGCAGCAGGGACGCAGGACGCACATGCAGGGCGCAGTTTCCCCTCACTCCACCTCTGCAAGCTACACCTCCCATTGGGACAATCCTGCCCCCAAGGTGCCAAAAGTGCTCAGGGCCCTGGCCAATGTAATTAGGGCCCTGGCCAATGGGAAGTTCCCAGGTGCAGGCCAACACCTGACCACCCCAGACCCTGAGACATTAAAAACCTAGCATGAACTGGACAAACTCCATAAGGTAGGGCATATGCTGGTCAATACCATGCAATGGTAATATAGAATGAGAAGGACAGCACCCAGGGTAGATGCATGAACACAGAAAGAGCACCTTGTACAACAGAAGCTGTATTTGGAATAACAAATAACTCAGCAGAGCAAAGTCCATAGACTGTAGCTGACCCCTGTTACCAAGCCTTTATTTTAGGAACAACAGCTACAGAGTCTGGTTCTAAGAAGTGGTGGCACCTTTGAAGGTAAGCAGGGTAATATACCTCCAATCCTAACCCCAACCCCTTTCCCAGGGTTGGAAGCTCTTGCAAGAATGGTGGAAGCTGTGCCCATCAGAGACAGAAGGCACCAACAGACATGGCCCATGGCAGTTGCAACAACCCCCTTTCCTTACCAACATGGAGGCAGGGGGCAATAGGACATGACCAGGAGGGCAGATTGAACTGGGGCACTTGAATGCCTTCTGAGAAGCCATGGGCCATTGCCTCAGTTGAGGATGCAAAGGCATGGGAGTGACCAAGGGTGCCCCTCTGGTCATAGGACATTGCCAGCCTAACCCATTTTACACCCTCACTGTTTCAGAAACAGTAGCCCCTGTCAAAGGATTCCAAGGATAAACCACCAACAGACATTGGCAGTAATGACAACTCCAGGAAAGATTCAGAGGAAAGATAGCCCCAATGGTAAGGCCAGAGGAGGCTAGGCCTGTGGCACCAATGCAACAGACCCAACTGTCAAAGGTGAAGAACTGGACCAGTTGGACATCCTGGAGGAGTCAATGTGGGACTTGCAGGAAATTCCCAGGCTCCCTATGTGCCCCCACACACTGTCATTCCTCCCACAGACTTCTGCGAGAGGTGAACAAGCAACTGTGGCACAGTATGAGGTCACCACCCCCAACCAAGGGGGGAAGGAGCACAACTACCCATATGTTCAGATAGTTCTGGCCTCTTCAACTATCCCCAACATTCATAGACAAGGTGAGATGGCAAACCCCTGCAAGTGTGGAGCTACTGCTATTGCTACTGCAAAGACCCAGGGCACTTAGAGGTGGAAACAAAAGGTGGACAACTTGTCCCCAAATAAAGTTGTTATATCTTGCCATGATTTTGCATCCTTGCGAGAAGGGAATGAGGCCAGGAGGCTGCATGGGCAAGGGGAGGACACTGAAAGCCCACCATCCACAGGCCCACCCTTGAGAGCTTCAAAAGAGTCCATATGCCCTCCTGGGGCACTAGCCAAACCCCCAATAACCAGTACTGAAGTGTGAATGACCAAGGGATCTTCATAGTCAAAACACAAAAGGGAGGAAGGGCCTGCAGAAGAATGGCAATAGGTTGAGAAAACACACCACCATGATCTACAAGAGGAGGAGGAGGAGGAGGAGGAGGAGGAGGAGGAGGAGGAGGAGGAGGAGGAGGAGGAGGAGTGACAGGCCACGTCATATGCACAGCATTGGGTGACCAATCATCCAGAGGCTGGGTAGCCTCCTTCCAGCAACTGCCATGGTCATTTGCATTTGGAATGAGCCAGCCCTTGGCAGTATGGTGGCTAGCATGGATCTGCTGGCAGCATGGGTGGTGGACAGACTATCTCCCCTGGTTCATGAGGGTCTGTGGCTGATGAGATGAGAAGGCAAGAGTGGGCTCCATATCTCTGAAGGATGTAGCTTATGGAGCTGAGAGCTTCACAATCCATGTGGTGGCCCCATGGTAAGGGTGACCACTCTATGGTGGGAGACCCTCAATGGCTCTTCCTAGGAGGAAAAGTTGCTGGAGCAGCCCTTCAGAGGGCCTGGTGCTTGTGCCACAATGCCTCCCACATCTGCTCCCAGGCAAGGTGGCCCTGGTTATTCTTGATAACGATGCCTCTCGTAACTCCCCCATCAGGCTGCCATGCCAAGGACCTTCCAGGGGTGTGGGACAAAGAGGGGTAGGTGGATTGCTGGATGGAGGGTCTGTCTGCCACATTCTCAAGGTCCTCTAGCCATCTTGAGGCTTTGCTTGACATGGTGTAGGGAGTCACTGAGAGCCAACCTTGGATGGAAGGGGCTGTCCTGATGTCTGCAGGTCCCTCAGGCATCTGCCACCACCTCCCCATTGGTGACACCCACTAGACCTGTCCAGAGGGGTTGCCCAGTGGCGTACCTAGGCAAACTGGAGCCCTGGGCAATACCTGAGCTTGATGTTCCCCCATAGGCGGCCACCCTCCCCCACCGTGACCAAACAATGATTTTTTTCCACCAGGTCGTTTCAAAGTCACCATCACATTATAGAATGTGCCCCAACTCACAAATCTGAACACAGCAATAGGCCATGCCACACAGCAGAAATATTTTTGAAAACATTTTCAAAATGCTTTCAAAATATTTTATTACTGCTATGAAAACATTTTATGGTGTTGTATCCAGTCCTCCCAACTGGGGGAAACAGCATCATATTCAATGTTATTTAAACTAGGGACCCCAGATTCTCCCTTTAAGGTGGATTTAAAAGGAGAATCTGGGCTCCCTAGTTTAAACAAGTGATGCTGGAATCCACCTCCAAACAGTATCATTTTCAATGGTGTTTAAACTAGGGAGCCCAGATTCTCCTTTTAAATCCACCTTAAAGGGAGAATCTGGGATCCCCAGTTAAAACAAGATTGAAAGTGATGCTATTTTGGGGTGTATTCTCCCCCACCCTGAAACAGCATCACTTTCAATGTTTAAACTGGGGATCTCAGATTCTTCCTTTAAATCCATGCCGAAGGGGGTGGATTTAACAACAACAACAACAACAACAACAACAACAACAAACAAACAAACAAACAAACAAACAACCTTTATTAGGCATTAAGAGAATAAAAGAAAGAAAGAAAACAAGCATTGGCAGGAAGGGGTGGATTTAAAAGGAGAATCTGGGGAAATTTAGGGGGTGTCTGCTGTCAGGGGTGCAATTATTAAGATAGCAGCACCAAAATTTCACAGTATCTTTGTGAGACCCTACTGATGATACTACCCAGGTTTGGTGAAGTTTGGTTCAGGGGGTCCAAAGTTATGGACCCTCAAAAGTGTAGCCCCCATCTCCTATTATCTCCCATTGGAAACAATGGGGGACGGGGCACTCCCTTTGGGAGTCCATAATTTTGGACTCCCTAAACCAAACCTCACCAAACCTGGGTGATATAATCAGGAGCCTCTTCTGAAAACTTCCTGAAATTTTGGTGGTGCTAGTCTAAAAACTGCGCCCCCTGCAGGCCAAAAACGGAAAATACACTGAAAATACAAAAAATCCCACTAATGAACTTGCATTTTTGGCGCCCACCACAAAAAACTGCTCACTTTGCCCAATGGGGGAAAACGCTTCTGGGGTTGCCTTCACCTGTGTGGCTGTCTTTCAGGGTGGCAGTGTTGTCATTGACTCTTTTTGCGCACTTTCCCATACCAACCCCAGTGCCCAGTGCTTCACCAAGGTCTACATGCCCCCATGGGGTTTCTCTCCTTCCATTCTATAGTAGTTCCCTTCGGGAGCACTTTGCAACCACCTGTCTCTCCCCTACCCCTGTTCCTGCCCCTTCCTCGCCCTTTGGCTATCTTTTGCTTCTCCTCCCAGATTCTCTATGCCCCTGGTGCCTGCAGGCCACCCTGTTGTGGTGCTCTTGTCCCAGCCTCTCCACATTAGTGCTCCTGTACCATGGCCATTTTTCCCCACTGCAGCCTTTCTTTTTGTCCATTCCAGGACTTGTCAGAGTGCAACTGATCACTTAAGAGGCAGCTCAGGTGTGCCATTGCAGTGCCGCCCCTGGCTGGGGCACAGCTAAGCTGTCACCAGCCATTGTGCTGCCCAGCACCTCACAAAAGATACAGCAGCTGTTTACAGCAGCTCTTTAAGGAGATTCAGTAACCTGGTTCCCATATTGTAGATGGGCATTTCAGGCAGAGAAAGAGCAGCTTGCTTGAAGGCAACCTGTGGAATTCATGACAGAGCAGAGACAAATGTCTTGCCAAATGCTAGCTCAGTCTCTGACCAGCTACGAATCAGAGGCATAGCAAGGGGGGAAAGCGCCCGGTGCACCGGTGCACCCTCCATCCCCTCCCCGCCCTGGAACACCTCACCCCACCCCAGAACACCCCCACCATGCCCCTGGAATGCCCTCGCCACGTCCCCACAGGGGTGTGCGCTCGGTGCATCGTGCACCCCTCCCCCCATCCCCTTGGAGCTACGCCTCTGCTACCAATATATATACAGTCAAACCTCAGTCTTCGTTGCTCTCGGAGATCAATGGTTTCAGTCTTTGTCAGTCGCCCCCAGCCGTTTGGTCACCTTGGAGATCAGCGGTCGCCTTGGCTTCCGTCAACTTTTGAATATCTCTGGTATGCCATTTACATTGCACATGTGCAAACTACGCCGCTTTCGGTTTTCGCCGCCCGTCGCCAGACAGATTAGTGGGGAAAACCGAGGTTCCACTGTAGCTGATCAGAATGGATTAGAAATACTAAGCCAGTTTTCTCATTAAAAGGCAACTTACCCCCATTAGCATGTAGTGCCCAAATACTGGTGGAGGGAGAGGGTCTTTTGTAATGACATTGAAGTCTCTCCTCATTTTGCTTTCCCAGACCATATTTGGATCCTTGTGTTGAAAAGCCCTCTTCAGTCACTGAAATGTAAAGCATGTAAAGCTATTTTCTATGTTCTGAAAGGCAAAATCCTGATGGATCAATTTAAACTGTAGATGACAGTCGCTTCAAGCTCTCTGCAGCGCTTGAACAAACAGACAGAGTGGGTGACTTTAAAAGCTGATTAACAATAAGTCTGTCATGTTTGTTCATGCTATCAGCTAACGAGAGACTTAATTAATGTAATTTTTACCACAGTTCTCCCTCTGCTCTTCTCCACTTTTTTTTGAATCTACAGTAATGCATTCTTAGAATACCATGGTTTTTAAGGAAATAAAAGTTCCCTTTTAAAGTTCCCTTCTCATTCATTAAGGTGTTAATTTTGAAGGAAAGAAAAGAATTAAGTGTGTTAATAACACAACCTATAATACTTTTACTCAAAAGTGAGTCCCACTAAGCTTGACAGAAATTTTTCTTTCAGTTAGTTTTAGATTTTATCAAACCAACTGCCCTTTGCTATCAGACAAATGAAATTTAGACCAAGTGTATTATCTTGCAAAACACTACTACTCTTGACTGATTTTTGACTGATTTTTTTAATCTTTTAAAAGATAGAAAGACAATATCATAACTTATAAAGCACACTGCATATTTTTTCAAATCTCATAAAGTTGTTAGGAACACATCACAAGATTTCAAACTGGCAAGAACTGATTGGTACCTCTCTACACCATTGGTTTTGACACTGTGAGTTTGAATGCCAGAGTGGGTTCCATCTCATGACTTCCTCACAAGGCCAAGTAACAGGCAAAGAAACTGGGTGAGCTACACTTGAAGAAGACGTTCAGGGAAACTCAATGGGAAATCTCAGCCCAAGAAAAATGGCTAAGGCTCATTCCGCACATGCAGAACAATGCACTTTCAAACTGCTTTCAGTGCTCTTTGAAGCTGTGCGGAATGGCAAAATCCACTTGCAAACAGTTGTGAAAGTGGTTTGAAAACGCATTATTTTGCGTGTGCGGAAGGGGCCTAACACACCAGAAGGCAGGAATGTAAGGAAATGAATGTGGCTCCTCTACCCCCAGGCTCCATTTTCTATCTGATTCTAGAACTTTGGTTGGAATTTAATTTTTTAAGGGATTGATATATTGCTGCTGGTAACTGCAGGCTGAGTTATAAATGCAGCTTCACCCTCCAGCTAGAAATATGGCTTCCTGTGCGCCTGGATGATCAAGGCAGAGTATGTAAACATTTCATATGTCGATATAGAAAAAACATAATGGCTGACTGGTATAAATCACTGGTTTCAAGAAATCTACTTGAGTGATATTCCATTATGATCTGACCAGAAGTATTCAACCACCTTGCAACAACTGGCAGAAACTAAACAGGTAATATTTATTTTTTTAACAAATAATGAACAGATAATTTTTTTTAAAAAAAATCCTAAGTATTTAGGAAATAAAACATGCACTGGGACCACCAAATATATAATGTCTGGTAAAAAATTCTAAACCTTGAGAAAACCTTCATGGTACTGAAAAATTGGGTAATAATATGCATTGCCACAGCACAATAAAACCATATTTTCTTGCCATACCTCTCAATAGCTACTAAGCTGATACCAGTGAGGTCCCATGACACTTGAGGATGGGGGGAATCCCATTCTTTTTGGTATCTCCCTCCATCACTGGGGCACTCGCTCACTGGCCAGGCTACCTGCAGCAGAGCTGCTGACCACAGCTGCCTGGCTCACATGGCAAAGGGAGATTCTAGCTCCCCATCTTACCATCCGCCTGGCACATGCAGCAATGACTCCCTCCCTCCCTCTCCCCACTCTTTTGCCAGCCTATCTGGTTTAGGCAGCAGTGGCAAGTCCTACTCTCTACCTGCCCCATAGCCACCCTGAAGGGGATGTCCATGTTGTCTGGGGGGATTTAAATCTGCAACATGGAGAGCAGGGATTCTCATTTTTATGCAAAAACTCAGGAAGTCCCTAGGACTATTGATCAACAATGAGACCAATTTCAGCATTAGTTACAGTATTGACAACAGCTAAAATTGGCTAAAATGGTATAGAAAACTGAAATATAAAAATTTAAATGTGAATTGTACAGAACTCCTCAATGAATGGAGCTGAACACCTTCTCCCTCTCTTTCATTATGAACATGCATAAATCCTCTTTAGAGAATCTCAAAATAAAATTCATACAATATTTTTGTCCTCACTTGCATCCTTTCCATATGCAAATAATTGTGTATGCAGCACAATACATAATTAAAATTTAATTGTTTTGTGAAAATGAATTTTATCACGAACTGTGGATATGCAAACAGAATTGTATTTATTGTCAAAGGCTTTCACAGCCGGATTCAACTGGTTGTGGTGGGTTTTCTGTGGTCTGGTGGATCTTGTTCCTAACGTTTCGCCTACATCTGTGGCTGGCATCTTCAGAGGTGTATCACAGAGAGAAGTCTGTTACACACTGTGTCAGTGAGAAGGGAATGTTTAGTGGGGTGTATATTGTCCATGTCCCAGGGTGGGAAACCAATCAGTAAGTGTTTGGGTGGAACTTGTTATGTCCAGTTTGTCAGCTTAACCATCCTGAAAAATCTGCAGTTGCAGAACATGTCTTAAACAAAACTGGACATAATGTTTTATTTGAAAACACTGAGATTCTGGACAATTCAGAAGGTTACTATGTCAGATTGCATAGGGAGACCATTGAAATTCACAAACACCATCAACAGGAAAGAAGAGACTCTGAGAATTAACAAAGCTTGGCTACCAGTACTTAAAAACACCAAAAGCAAACCCTAAGGGCATACTAAGTTCATGAACAATGGACTCCACCCAAACACAGGATTTGCATTCACCAATACTGCTGCTGCTGCAGGGCATGAAAATGTGAATCACTCCCTGGACTAATAAATCCCACCTGCAATACAATACTATCAACCACATCTTTGCATAACAAGTTAATTCGTTCACCAATCACAATATTCTGCAAAGCTTTTACACTTCTTAGAGTAGATTTGGGAAATTGCTATTTTCCACCAGCCTGAGTTCAAAGGCTGGCTCCAAAATTGTGAACTTGGGCCAGTCACTATTTTTCCCTGCAAGGAGTCACCAATTGTGTGAACTTGGATGCCCAGTTTAAGATATCTCACTCCTGGTTTCCAGCTCCTGAATGGGAACGATATACACTTGGCAGCATCAAAAAGATCCAGTCCAAACTATGTTGAGCTGGCCACTCAGATAATAACATTTTGAAGTCAGTGAGAAGTGCTGGCCAACTTTCCATAGCCTGCAGAATGATGCAATAACAAAAGATTAATTAAGGCAATTCAAGTCTGTGCAGCTCTTTTAAAAAGTGCACAAAGAAAGGAAGGAAGAAAATGAAATGAAACCATGATCTTGCTGAACCAATTAACAGTGAATTCAACTTTTAAATAGTTTTTTTTAATTGTGGCTTAAGAACAAAAGCTTGTTTTTAAAATATGGAAGTATTTGATTTTTTTAAAGAAAATCTGTTCACTGCTGCACCACTTACTGAAGATCCCTATTTGCACCCTTCAATTATCCTGTAACTATGATTTTGGATTTGCACCTTTCAATTATCTTGAAACCCTGATTGCTATAACTGAGGTCTTTTCCACATGCACAGTTTACCACAGATTTCCCCAGTGGTCAAACTTGTGTCTTAGAAATGTTTTCTGTGAAATTGTTCCACTACTTTCCCCTTAGTCTCTTCAGTTGGATTTATTCCACACACTACTGCTAAAAACATATTATTCTGAATGGTGGTGGGATGTCATCCATGATGCAGACGTTTTCTTTTGCACAGGTGCTCTTGTGTTACTGGACAGTCACAGTGATACAGCAATTCAAAAATGTCTCACCCTCCATTTCTACCATTGACTGCTACCATTCAAAATGGAAGTCAAAAATCTTACAGGAAGCACCATTACCTGAAGGAAAAGAAACATGTAACCCAAACCAATCCCCCAAATAACACTTTTCAGCCAAATTAAACAACAGTAACACACAGTTGTTATTGTGGTAGTCCCTTGACAATTTTACTCACTCCTAACTGTAGACACAATGTATCTTTGCCTTAAAGTTACATCACTAATTTGATATAAAATTGACAAGGCTGATCCAATCACCCCTGCTTCTTTCTAACACATAGGAAATTCTGTATCCATTAATCTATTGTCTGTGGATGCCCTGCAAGCTGCTAAGGACATGGAAACATATTCCAAGATGCTGCCTCACATTTCCTTCAATGTTTTAATAAGACATTTTTAAATTGAGGTTTTAGTAATATGAACACTGATTTAATTAGTGAATGGATTAATCAGTTAAAAGGAACATGATTGATCACCTGAGATTCTTTATTAGTTGACAACCTTATGACTAATAATGCAATGGGATCTTTGAATGTATAAAGTCATCCATGCTTCTATATAAGAAACTAAACATATTGTGTCTTGATTTAAAAAGCAGGCTCTTCTAAAGTTAACAGAGGAAAGAAGGAACAG
Source organism: Sphaerodactylus townsendi (assembly GCF_021028975.2). Taxonomy (NCBI): domain Eukaryota; kingdom Metazoa; phylum Chordata; class Lepidosauria; order Squamata; family Sphaerodactylidae; genus Sphaerodactylus; species Sphaerodactylus townsendi. Next base: position 119,848,130 of record NC_059425.1, on the reverse strand, counting down.
AAAATTGTATGTAAAAGAAGCAGTAAGGTAAAGCAAAACAAATCAATTTCATCTTGTCCATTAAGCATAGCTTTCTCTCCTGTTAATAGTTATTCTAGATGTCCATATGTGTAATAAATATCAACTACAGTATAGGAACTCACTGATGGCTGACAGATAAATGTTATATATAAATCAGAAATTACAGCTGCGAAAATGTGCTTTTCACATCACCATGGCCTGGTTTCCCTATATTTCTGGGTACTTGCCTAAACCTACATGCTATTGCTTAACAGTCTAACCTCTGGGTCTAGCAGGTAATAAAACTAAATGTGTAAGAGCATGACTTCAAGAAAGCAGGCTAGAAAGTTCCGTATTCCTTAATTCCATATTGGTTACGCGAACTTCTGCATTATAGAATTGCATTTCTCTCCTCCAAACAAGATATGTGATAGTCCAACTGCACAGTATTGTGATATTTGCTTAAATTACAATGAAATCTTCAAATAATGTGCATGTCAAGGTTACCAAAAAGCTGCAGTATCACTAATTTAGCACATACTTTCAATAAATATACAGAATTGGAAACAAAAATTTAATATAGCAATTTTCCTGACAGCCCAGTTCGTCAGCTAATGTGTTACTCACTATCCTAATAGCTTTAGCACATGAACTGAAATACCTAGTTCTGCTTCAAAGTTAAAGAAAAGAAAAGAAAATCTACACTCTCATAGGCAAGACTACACCACTTGTTTCAGTTCCTATGCCTAACCTAGAATTAAATCTAGTATTATTTATTTTATTTACTTCATTTGTAGACTGCCTCTTTCATTAAGATTCTAGGAGGATTGCAAAATATATGAAAAATGCCATCAGACTGCATAAAACGCCCAGTAGTAATGGGCTTAAAAAGTTATATGCTGTTTAAAATGGAATTGTAAATGGTCTACAAGCATTCTTCCAGAATATCAGTTCTATTCAATAGACAACAATTACTATATTCACAAGTGGGGACCCCCTTCCCCCCCCCAAAAAAAAGCTTGTGAAAAGGATGCATCTGTCGTCCCCCTTCTTTATCAATTTTCCTCCTCTTTCTTTCCTTCCCCTTTTGTCAATCTTTACCAATATGTAGTTTCCATTTCCCCTTCTCTAACTTCCCCCTCCCTGCCCCAGGCTATTCCATCCTCCCTACCTTTGATTCCTCTTTCCCTTCACTTCTCTAAACCTCTCATTCTTTTTCTCTCCTGTCGCACCTGGTAAGAATGTTCCATATTCCTTAATACCATACTAATGGTACCTGGCCATGCGTTGCTGTGGGTTATTGTGGTGAAATGGGAAAGGAACAGTAGCAGCAAATCAATTGCAGAGGCCATCAATACGTGCGCATGGAAATGCACAGCCTGATACTGTGTGATGTCATTGATGTGTGTGCCCACATTCCTTGGGGGGGAATGGAAAGGCACCCCTCCCACACATCTAGGCTGGCTGGTCATGATCCTTTACCTGGGAGTAAGTTTGGTTGGTGGCAATGGGTGTCGCTTCTGAGTAAACCCTCTGAGACAAGAAGAGTATCTGTTTTTAAATAAAAATAGCTATCACTTAAACTTCATAGAATGATTTGTTTTTGTTCTAAATTAAAATGTTTTTACTTTAAAAACTTTTAGAATAATGATAGATGTTTGTGAAAATATTTGTAAGGATTCCAAGCTGACAGGATAATTTATATTTTCTTTGATATTGTTTCTCAGAATAAGTTGCTTTTCAAGGCAATTCACTGTGAGATCGTTAAAGATTAAATAATAATATAAGAAATGCCAGACAAGATGAGCATATTAACTGCCTAGAAAGGATGAAGGATTTGTTGTTTTAATTTTAAAACATGTTAGTAAATTATATGAAACAATAAATTCTGTTTTTAAAAATTGGTCTGGTGCTTGCATATCATCTTTCTCTTGTTCTGTGTCTGATGGAGAGAAGGCATACTCTGCTTCTTTTTGGCATACTCTGCCATCTGTCATGTGTAACAACACTAATATGTTAGTTATAATAATACCAGATGATCCCATTTGGATCATGGACATCTTCAAAACAGCAGCAGTGCTAAACTTGTCTGTTCGTTTTTTCTTTGTAGGTTGGTCCTCTCCTTTCTGTAATTCCCCACAATGCAGAAGTGCACCAATTATTTTTAATAACATGAAACTGCATATCACACTAACATGCAGGACCATGCAGACTTCACTTGGAAGGCAACTATTATTCAGAAAGGGCATAACATGAATGGTGTGTACTATATAAGAAAATTATTTGCCTAAGATCACTTTTGTAAGTGGAGATGCCATGTTTCTCTCCCCGCCCTTCCGATTCTAATACATTACATACTTTAGAACACTCAAGGGAGAACATTCCTGTAAGATATCATGTATCCAGACATGGAGAAAGATTTTTAGGCAGTTGTGAGGGTCCATAGAAAAAGTTAAAAAAATGTGTGAAAGTTTTTGTGTTCACTGCCTGTAGACTCGGTGATTGCCATGATCGTAGACCACTTTAAAATGGATTTAGAAAGACTCATGGAGGATAGACCATCAGTGGCTACTAGCCATGGTGATTGACAGTAACCTCTATGTCCAGAGTTAGTAAGCTGTTGCAAACCAGTGATATGAGACGACAGGGGAAGGCCTTGACCTACAGGCTCTGATTGTTGACCCTCTTGGGCAACTGGATGATAACTATGAGAAATAGGATGCTGAACTAGACAAATGACTGGTCTGATCCAGCAGGGTTCTTCTTATGCTGTTACAAAACTAACCAACAGCACTTTCTGTCTAACTTTCTGTCTTTGCAGAGTATGGCCATCCAAATGATTAGGTTCTTACTACAGAATTACAGTCTTTAAGCAATCTACTTGAAACTTTAAGTGGGTAAACTGTAACACCTGATAAGGTATGGAATTGCATGTTTTCTTCACCAGTCATCTGAAACAGTGTCTAGTGAATTGTGACTCATGTCAAAACCAAACATGCCCCTGTGTTTTATTGTACCATCATAAAGCCATGTTTGCCTTGAAAATAACCTCTCAGTCAGAGCGGGGGGAGGGGGGGCAGTTATTGCCTTTGCCTGCAAACCCATTGGACTTGTCTGATTTTGCCTCAAGCCCCTACTTTCAGTCTCTGTCTTTGTCCTTCCTCCCATACATGTAGATTTACAAGGAACTTTGATCTACTTTACAGAGCACTACAGAAAATGGAAGTTCCATTGTTCCAATGACTTAAAAATATATGAGAAAGAGGCAGCACAACACAGTAAAGAAAGTAAACATCAGGCTCTACAGAAATATTTCCCATGATTGGGTGTGTGTCTGCATCTGCATCATGGTGTTAAAGGGGAATAGTTCAGTTTATATGCATCAGAGTACCTCAAACACAATTTCCTTGCCTACATGGGCCCTGCAACCTCAGAATCAACTTTTTTGGGGATCAGAAATAGCTTTTAGAGGAGGGAAATATGGGGAAGATCTATAAGTCATGAATGAAAAGCCATAATCCTTCCATCAGCATATCTCTTGATCCAACCCAGTGGGTGTTCTTCATTAGTCCTCTTAATTAAGCTAAGTTGCCAGGATAGAAAACTAAGTTGTCTATAAATTTTGATTAGAATTAGTTGCTTTGTAAAGTTCTAAGAATTGTCCAAATAAATGGTACCAGAAAGTACTGATGTACGTTTCATGGAGGTTTTGATTTCATATATGATTAGTGATACAATTATGTTCCAGGTGGGCCTGTAATAATGTGCCTGTTATAATTCCATTTGTTTCAAGCCAATTAGGCATCATATTCTATTCATTTATTCTTTCTAAATATGTATCTTCATTTTCAGCTTATAGATACCCGAAGTGGCTAATGACATATTTTAAAAGTACAGAATTGAAACAGCAAGGCCACCATCAAATAAAAATTGAAATATAAAAATGGTAACCCAACAGTTTATAACTTAAAGGATTAACAAAAATTAATGTTTGTGCTGCTATTTATTTCATACTGATGGTGATACTGAAATGTTTTATTTGTATAATTAGCATTTGTGTCTGTTGCTTGTTATAACATAGGAACTTTGACATTTTGCTATGATGAATGGCTGAACTATCTGTATGTAATATATCATGATGATCGTTTGTATTTTGTGGACAGTTGATAGCTTATGGTCAAAAAAAGTTTATTTCTTGGTTGTTTTCACATGCATTAATTGACATTTGTATATCTTATCATCCCCCTACCCCAAGATTTATCTCAAAACATACTGACTATTTTGTCTGCTTTTAGGTTGAAATTGCCTATCCTCATCATGCTGGGGATCAAACATGGGTGGAATAATGCATCTATTTGCATATCACTAACTGCATGAGGAAATCATACATGAAAAATGTGTATTGTGCATTCTGCTACCAAACCTGATTCCACAACCAGTACTACTCATCTTTTGTTTTGTTTTTAAACAGCTGAAGTTGTGCAGTTTAGCTGTTCAAAAAAGGGGGACATTTGGGCTGAATTAAACTTAGGCCCTTTCTGCACGGGCCGTTAATGGTGCCCTGGGGACGGCAAAAACGCCGTCCCCAGGGAGCCATTCGCAGCCGCGCCGCCCTTGCACCACCCGAACGGCGCAAAGCCGCCGTTTTCCGACCTCGCTCGGGGAGCAAGGTTTTTGGAAAACGGCGGCTTGGAGCCTTCCCCCCTCCCCCCTGCACTTACCTTGTCTCCAGCCGTCCGGCACATCGCCGAGGCCTGGGGACACGCCCCCCTGCCCTGCGATGCTGGAGCAGTCACGCAGGGCTGGGGGGCGTGTCTACAGGCCTCGACAATGTGCCGGATGGCCGGAGACACGCCGGGAGGACGGGCGACGGCGCTCCGTGGCACCGTCATCCTGGCTGTTTCTGGGACTGTTTGTGCAAACGGTCCCGGGGGGTTGGGTCGGCGTGGGATGCGCCAACCCAACCCCCAACGACGCTGTGCGGAAACGGCCTTTGTAAGATGTTATTGGAAAACACTTTTTTACTTATTCTGGAGAGCATTGTTTCACATGTGATGCTTATTCATCTGCTTTTCCACTGACTGGATGTGATCTTTGATACAGGTGGTAATGTGCAGCCCATCCGTGTCTTGCTAATTTGTACATGTTAATAGTGGAGCTGGATGTGGCCCATGTCTGAATGGATGATTTATACAGTCTCTACCCAGACTTTGGCAGAGACATTCGTTTGCATGGGCAAGTATATCTTCTTGCTGTATTTCTTCAGACATACAGGCACAGGACTTACCTATGTGTGCTTAAATCAGGCCTCAATCCAGGAATGTATTAGATTCTGCCAGCAGGTTGCTAATACCACTTTAGCCTTATATTCTTTTAACAACTGCAATCTACAGTTGTTTATATCTTAACAATATTCTCTTTATACTATGAAACTTTGTGAGGCATTCTTATAACTGCAGCCTACTGAGTGTTTTATGTCTTGTTACAGACAAGACTTATGAGATATTTTACTGGAGATTTCAGTTCAGTAGGTGAATAATCTTTGCGAGGGATTTAACGTTACTTCCTTCTATTTCAAGATGTGGTGAAGAAACATTGAAGATTTATGATCTCTAATCCAGCTACTGGAGAGGATTTTTAAAAAAATATTGTCTGATATACAAGGCACCACAACCTTATTTATACAACTGGCAGTAGTGTAACCTGCAACACCAAATACCCCAGCATGAAATATTAGTGGCTCGTGCAATGAGGGCCATGTGTCTGGCATCCAACTGTGGAATATCCAATTACAGGATGATAAAAGAGCCAATTACAGGATACTGTAGTTTTGCTTATATGGGTGAGAATGTAGGAAGAGAAAGCCCACATTCTATCTCCGCACAGGCCAATAAAGAAAATGAAGGAAGGAATGGTATTTTCTCTTAGAACACAGAGGAGCTGAACTTCCATTCCAGAATCCAGAGGCTTCCTTTCCCCCTCAAAAAATTACACACAAGCCAGCCAGAAATACGTTATGAGTTTCTTCCAAGATTTTTTTTTACATTCTTTATCACTGGTCTGAAATTATAGACATATATTTGGTGTTTAAACAGTAACATTCTTGGTTGTCTTTCAAAGCTATGGGCTCTAGCTATGTGTTTAACATCTCTCTTTGCACAGAGAAATGACTTTTAAGAAAAGTTAAAACAGGATAGTGTCATAATGCATTGTTAAGTTGAATAGATTTGTAAACATAAATCCTACCAAACATCTCATCTCTTTTGCTGACTGGGTCACCAGTTTAATGGATTGTGGGAAACGTACCTTGATTTTTTTCAAAGCATTTGACAAAGTGCCTCATGATATTTTTGTTAGCAACTGGTTAAATGTAAACTAGATGATAGTATCATCAGTTGGATTCACAACAGATTAGAGAATTATCCCCAAAGAGTGTTCATCAGTGGCACCAATCTGGATGGGATTTCAAGTGGGGTACCACAAGGCTCTGCCTGACACCTGTATTATTCAATATCAGTGACAGCAGGAAGCATTAAGGTGCCAGTGCAAGCAGGAAGCAAACATCCTTTATGCCCTGTTTGTTGGTTTTCCTGGGGAACTGATTGTCCACAATGTGAAACAGCTTGTTATATGAAATAAATCACTGATCTGATCCACCAGGGCTCTTCTTATGTTTTTATATGGTTATCTGGGTCTTGAATGAAGAGTGGGTGGGAAAAAATCCTTAACAAATTTGCAATTGACAAAAAATAAAAATGTTTAAAAATAACTTTTTTGGATAATTTTTTTATTGTTTTTCAACATTTATTAGACATACAAGAAATAGAAAAAAGTAAAAAGTAAAAGAAATAATAAAAACAGGCATGATTACATCAAAAAATAGAAACCTACCCCTCATCATATTAAGTGCATAGTACATAATGGATTCTGATACATTTTCTATTTATTAGAGAGACTTTGTCAAATTTTAAAATCTTTATCATTTATGTACTTCTAAGCATTTACTAAAAAAAATTAAAACAGCTTTTAAAAAATTTAAGCAGGCTGGGAAACTGAGCTGAAATAAACAAAATGAAATTCAGCAACGACAACTGAACAATTCTGTGTTTAGGCAAACAGCATCAAATGCATTGTTATGACATGTGGGATTCTAGGCTTAGCATCAGTACATCAGTGGGATTCTAGGCTTAGCACTGGTGAAAAGGATGTTGGGTGTACAGCTGATCAGAAATGGAACACAACCTATTTGTGTAATGGGATGAGAAAAGGGCTAATGTGATTTAATGTTGGATTACTTCTTAGATCAAATCTCAAGCTGCCCACAGTATGGATAAAAAAATTAGGAGGAGCCAGCCATGAGTAGGGTAGATGTTTCTATAAATTTTGAGGAACCAGCCAATTTGGTAAGAATTTTTTTTCAAATGAGGGTAAATAAACACTATGCCTGTGCATGTGCCAATATCATTATTAAAAATGACATTTAAGTGCCATTTTTTTCAAGAGGTAGCAGGGCAGAAAGAAGTGAAGGCAACAATAGGGGAAGAATGTGTAAGGAGGTGGGCAAGAAGACATGTCCACTTGTTTACAGAAACATAATAGCCAGTATAGAAGAAGTAATAGTTCCATTTTCCACTGAACTAGTCAGAACTCATCTGGAATATTGTATCCTGTTCTGGTTGCCACCTTTAAGAAGGAAACAGAAAAATGGTAATGGGTTTTGAAAAGGTCAATGAAGATGACTAGAGCATCTGAAAAATAAGTCCTGTGGGTAATGACTGAAAGAACAGGGAAATACTAAACCCAAGGGGCTTAAACGACAGGAGGGTAGTAACTGCCTAATGGTAAAAGCAGTCTGACAACGTAACTAATTACTGGAAAGTACATGAATTCCTTGCATTGAGCAAGAGATTTAACCAGAGATGTGAAGGCACAGGGGAAAAAACTGGGGAAAAATGGAGAATTTTTTCCCAAGGTCCTTTTTTCATTTTTATGACAGAAAAATTGAAAATTTTAAGGAGTTCTGACAAAAAACTCATGTAATATTCTTTCTTTTCAAATGAATGAAATGTGCATGGAACATACACATACACAGCTCTTAAATCCAAGATGCATTTCTGCACCTAGGTTTCCTAATCTTCATGATTACAAGAAGCACAAAGGGCCTACATTTCTTCTCAACCATTGCATGTTTTCTGTTGTTGTTTTTTAAATTTGCCATGGTTGACCTTTTCACCTCTCCTGCAAACTGCTGAGACACATTTAGCCACAGACTGGATAAAAAAGTAGCTTGTTGTCTTACCAACAGGAGGGAGAAAAAAGATAAAAGGGGGTAGGATAGAAGCTGAACCAAAATCTCAGAAGAAAACTTGAAAGTTTCATCAAGAATGTGGTACTTTATAACCAGGTAGGAAAACATTAGTGTACATGTGCTGAGATAGCACGGGGTGCATCATCTTGCAGTTTTCTGTGAAGTACTGAGTATATTTGGCCCTTTCCGTACGGGCGTTTTATGGCGCCCTGGGGAGCCATTCGCACAGGGGGTGCAGTTGCTGTGCAGCTGCGCCGCCCTCGCGCCGCCCGACCGGTGCCAAGCCGGCATTTCCAGAGTCCCCCCCCCACTCCCTCCCTTCACTTACCTGGTCTCCGGCCCGTCGCCGGGGCCTGGGGACACGCCCCCCTGCTCTGCGACGCTGAAGAAAGCGCGCAGGGCAGGGGAGGCATGTCCCCAGGCCCCGGTGACGCGCCGGAGGGCTGAAGACCAGGTAAGTCCACTGGGCGACGGCGCCCAGCTGCACCGTCTTCCCAGTTCTTTCTAGGATCGTCCGGCGTTGTCGGGTCAGCATCAGTTACGCCGACCCAAGCCCTTCTGCCTCTGTGCGGAAGCGGCCCTTGCCATTTTTGTTTGTAAAAAACTAATGGTCTGGCGAGGGGCTGAATCCGCTGGTGAAAGTGGCGCATAACCATGCCAGCAGATTGGCCTTCCTGAGGCACTTGCCCTGACGGATGTGCGAATACATCAGCCTGCAGCTGCTGCCACCCTCCCCAATGGTGAGAAACAGCATGGGACACTGTGACAGCATCCCTGTGCCCCTGCTGCCACATATGCAGCAGGGGTGGTCCAGGCATATTTAGGGGAGGAACTGACTTTAATCAGCTTCTTCCTAGTCAATCACCCTGTTGCACCAGCAGCCAGGACAGCTGACATATGCCACCAAAAAGGTCTATTCAGCCCAATAGGGACTTCTTGGCAGCAGAGAAACTTTTTAGCATTTTAAGCCTTCCCAAGTTGCAGGGAAGCCTCTTTGGAGGTGGTGGCCTGGCTTAGCCATGGTACTGCTGTTACCGCAATTTGCCAGGTAACAATAAGTGATTTCAGCTCAGCAACTTAGTGAGGCGCAGGAAGCTGGTGTTCTTCAAAGCAAAGGATTTTATTGCAGATGGTGGTCACAGCTCGATCAGGAGAGAATCGCCCCCTTGCAACGCAGTGCAAGAACTTTTATTCCCAAACTTCAAAGGGGGCAAAGGGGATGTGAGGGGGCAAGTCCCTCACCCAAAACACCAATCATGAAACAAAACAATTTACAAACAGGATACAATTACACTTTTCTGAATGGGAAACCCAAATCTCGCTGTCAGGCGTCTTCCCGCGGGATTTCGCAATGGTTCTGAATGGAAAGCAGATAGTGTCTATTGTCCGCGAAATCCAGATGGGCTCGCCGCCGCACCCAGCTGTCTCCTATCAGGTGGCTGCACCTTTCAGTGATGCCCTAAGGCTCCCGCCTTGCTTTGCTGTAACAAAAGGAAAGTTCAAACTGTCCATTGGTGGTTCCTGCACGTCTTCCAATGGCTGGGTGACCCTTGGGTGCTGGCAGCAGATTTGATTTGTAAATCCAAAGAGAGTCGTTGTCCTTATCAAAGGGTTGGCTGGGTGTTGGTCTAGGCTGCATTCCAGAGCCAACTTCCTTGTCCCTTAATATCAGACCTTAACTGGCTATTGCTTTTACTAACAGACACAAATTTCAAAAATAACATTTCTAACTTAAACATTAGGGAAACCTTAAAGGATAACTCATGTACTTATACTTATAGGCAAGGCTTTCTTAAATCGAACAATAACAAAACCTTAAGCTAACTGAAGAACCTAACTAAACTACCATCCTAGGCTGCAGGCACATCCTAGATTCAACTTAAAAGGGGCATTTATTATATCCTAAAATGACACAAACACAAGGGAAACCATATAACATTGGCACAATCATACATATACATTCTCTGTGAACCTTATGAAGACTTCTGAACCACACAAGTCTCCGCATCTGGGCATGGAGCCAGTGTAGCCAGGAAACCTGTCTTCAAGAAAATATTTCTTTATTTTCTTGTGGCAGTAACACTGCAGCCAGGCACCTGGCTCTTTGGATTGGGCTGCCCGGCATCTATAATTTAAAATTCCATAAATATGTCAAAGATTGCAATGTTATGAGCTAAATAAATTATAAATGATTAATTTGATGTTGTTAAAGCTATAAAATTAAGTTATGTTTGATAGGACACACACACAGAGAGAGAGAGTTAATTTAGAGAGAGAGAGAGTTAATATATAAATTTTGTAAATTAACTAACTAAAAATATTCTCAGTTTGATAAGGACTCAATTGCTCCAAGAAACAGGGAATGTTGAAAGTCACTTAAAAGAAAAAAGAGGCAAGAAAATAAGCCCACTCAAGCCCCTGACAATTTGGAAATGTTGGTGGAAGAGATTATATGATGGTAGAATTTCCAAACTATTTTCCTTCCTGCAATTTCTACATCCTTTTCCCTAACTGTAATTTCAGAAGGGTGATCACGTTGACTGAAAGGTGTGCTTAATGGAAGGTTTAAAAGAAACAGCAGTGATATTTCTGGTAAATTCTGGTGCAACAGACTCTGCAAGTAATGAGCTTTTTAAGCTGACAAATAAAATGCAAAACTCACTTTACATGTTGATGATGACAATTATTATGATTAGAAAATTTTAAAACATAAGGCAGAAAGGTCAAGTCTGTCTATTTTCTGAGCAAAATCATCAACACCTGTCTAATGATATCAACAGTCAAGAAAATCTATTGGAGAAAAAAACTACCCTGAAGCTACTTCAAAATGCCACAGCAAAATGGATGATATTTCTAAAATGCTACAATGACTGAATTCAGTGACAACCCTTTCACCTGCAAACACAAATAAATGGTGATATAAACTGAGCCATTTCTAGATACAGTTTAAAAAACACAATCAAATATTGGGTTACAAATCTGTGTTTAGTTGCATAAGGATGTGTGGAGACTCATTCCAATCAAGACACTAACACATACTTGTTGGAAATAAATCGGCCGCAGCCCAAATTTTATTTAACATAACCAAAGGCTGAAGGCTGGGCGAGGCATTATCAGAGCATCATCCTGGCCCTGCAGGCAGCAGGCAGCTGAACCTGGTTATAGGGGCAGCCAAGCTGACCCATTTAGGCCTTAGGACAGAACCCCTGTCGGCACATCCCAGGAACTGGAACAGGAAGTTACTAGGATGCCACATGGGCATAAAATCCAATTTGTGACACCCCTCCCTGCCGGGCAGCGAGCTCTCAACCTGACCCCAAGGCTTTGCTTTCTTTACCAGAGCTCTATATCACCACCACGGACCTCATATGGAGGCCCCTCGAGGTGGGGAAGGTCCCGGCAACATGGCTACTGCCTTCCCAAATAGGATGTGCTCTTATGCCCCTACCGCCCAGTGAACTCGACAAATAACAAAGCCATAGAGCCCCGTGTACAGAACTGGGGCTGGAGGAGGGCCTTTCAAACCTGCCGGCCTCAAAAGAGGCGGGCCCTTGACGCCCAGCCCTTACATGGGCACTCTGAAGCCCTTGTCGCGTGCGGTACCCGACCCACGTGACAAACTCAACCACGCCGGCCGAGGAGAGGTTTACATTCCTTCCTCCCCCCCCTGCAATGTCGTCCCAGGCCTGAAGCCTGGGGGGCCAGCGATTTACATGAGGATGTGTGGAACTCATTCCAATCAAGACACTAACACATACTTGTTGGAAATAAATCGGCCGCAGCCACAGGTACATTTAACATAACCAAAACCTTGAAGCTGGGCAGAGCATATCAAGAACATCCACAATGGCCCCAGGCAGCAAACCGCTGAACCTGGTTATAGAGGGCAGCCCAAGCTGACCCCTTAGGCCCTTCGGACAGAACTGTCCGGCCACATCCCGAGGAACTGGAACAGGAAGTTACTAGATGCCACATGGGCCTTAAATCAATTTGTGACACCTCCCTGCCCGGGCAGCGAGCTCTCAACACGGCCCCCAAGGCTTTGCTTACCAGAGCTCTATAAGCCACCCACGGACCTCATATGGAGGCCCCCGAGGTGGGGAAGGTCCGGCATGCATAAAGCTACTGCCTTCCCCAAATAGGATGTGCTCGCCATGCCCTCCAGCCACCCGAGGCTGTGGGCCAACGGCTCCACCCCTGCTTCAGCAACCCAGAGTCACACCGCTCAGTGCATGCATAAAGCACTGCATCAAAGCCAGCGGATTTTGCCCAGCCAGCTCAGTGCGGGCATGAAGCCACTGCAGCAGAGCATGGCGGACATCATGCAACCAGATGTCCTGGCCCCAATCCGATAAGTGGACTCCATCCGAGACAAAACAATGCTGGCAGAGCATGAGATAGATCAACTTGTAAGTAACATCCCCCCCCATGCTCCAGTACCAGCCGGGCCTTGGACCCGGGACACAGTTTAGACCTGGTTTTGTTAACCTGGGCCAGAGCCACAGCGTTCCTCCAAGTCTCTCGCGCTCTAGTAAAAGCTGGCGACCAGAACAGTTTGGTCTTCGGCCTCTTACGATGGTTCAGCATCAAGTCGTCCCTCATGGAGTTCTGCAACGCCACCCCTTTAGAGGCCGGAATGTCATTTTCACCCAGTTGAATCAAAACTGCATCAGGGAAGCCAAATTGCAGGGCCGGAGTTTAGCGGCCGGAGAAGCTTAGGCGACCACATCATGCCTCGTCACCGTAGCCAGCGAATATCCACAGAGGTGTCCAGGCCCAGGCGTTCTCCCCAGCCAGATTTCTTACGCCAGCGGCCGGCCCAGTGGACAATACTGTGACCAACCAGCCAAACTTGGTACCGGCGGGCCACCGGAACTATAAAGAGAACAAAGTTACAGCGAAAAGGGTAGGGGCGGACCCGCATAAGCCGCGATGGGCTAGAGACCTCCAGCGGCCCTAAAGCCTGGTCTCCCAGTTGCAGAGTGTCCTTCCTGAGAGGCCGTGGTTGCCGCTCCGATTCGAAAGGAGTGAAGAACCAAACTGTTCAGCGGGGAGGCCCACAAACTGTAGGCAATGCTGGCAGAACAGCTGTAGGTTGGTATCTGGACACTGCCAATCCATTACGATGGATGTACAGTGGGCCCTGCCCTTCGGAATGGCTTGACGGCCAAAAATGCAGCCATGTGTGCCGCCGGGCAGGGAGACCCTGTTGGGGAAGGGGCCAAAGTCACTCTGGTTCCTCGGCGCCGCTGGTCAGTCTTGGACCCCGCCAACCATATAAGTAGGCTCCCCATCAGCAGCCATGGAAACATCGACTCTTTAGCCAAAGCCTTAGGGGCCGATGATGTGGTGGGCGGAGCAACTAATTAAGCTGCACCGAAAGGCCCCATAAAAGGCCAAAGCAAATAAGGCTTGAAATAGTGCAGCCTCATAAGAAGAGCCACATACTGTTTCTGCTTAGCATTAATTAAGGAGTCCCTAAGAGCTCCCTGGTGATGGGGCGCCTACTGTCTTATTGGCCCTGGGGAAGCACGCTGCCACCCGATACCGCTCGTCTAACTTCAAAGGACCGGGAGTGGTGGTGTTGATCCCCAGAGCCTGGCTGAAAAAGGAAATGGCCGCCAAATGGACCTTAATGGTCCTGGCAGCTTCATTAAATGATCCCCTCAATTCCACCAGATACCCGGAGAACCGTCCTTAGCAAGCCAGCAGCCGGCACAGGTTGGCCGATGGAAGCTGCAAATGCAAAAAAGGTGCTCCAGAATTTTGCCCCTTCATGCGCGCGGCGTGTAGCTGGGGCCAGTGACTGCAAGACACCTTAGGCTATGGACTTTGCCTCCAAGGCGCCCTGGATGGTCCTGGACACTTCTCGAGGAACCTGGCTGGCTTCGGGAGCTAGGGAGCGTAAGCGGCTGACGTGATGGCGAGACAAAGGCGTCAGCAATGTTGTTATTTATACCTGGCAGAAAAAAAACGCTTTAAAAGAGATGTTGTTAGACAGGCAAACCAACACGCAATTCCCGTACTAGCAGCAGCATTACACACTCTGACCGGCTGGACTGCCGGTTTACTACCCTGACAACAGCCTGGATTTGTCACACCAGAACTTTAACTGTGTAATTACATGAAACACATCCTTCCAGATGTGAACCTTGTACCAGAGGGAACAACTCCAGGAAAGTCATATCCCGCAAAATTCCAGTCTGATTCCACGCTGATGGCCATTTCCCTGCACACCACTGGCCCCTAAAATAAATACCAAAACCTATAGTGACCTTGCTGCATGGGTGTGAACTTGAAAACTTTCCCGCAACTCCCAAGGCACCTGCCAAATTGAAACCCCATTGTTAACTTTGTTTAAAACTTAACCAAACCCTTAGGTCTTAGCGCAAACCCGAAGTCACCCTGATGTGATGGTGGGGAACTGAGTAGCCTGCCATGGACCTGGCAAGGCGGGAACAAAAGGCCCTTCCCAGGGAGACCACCCTGCATGCAAAATTAAGGTGCCCAAGCAGGGACTGTATTTCCCACAGTCGGCACTTTCCTTTTTTGCAGAGATTTCACTAATCAATGTGCTTAACGCCGTCAGCTTATCAAGAGTCAGTGAAGATGTTCCTGCTATTGTGTCCAACTGAATTCCTAAGTAAAGTTAAGCAAGACACAGGCCATTCGGTCTTATAGGCCGTAAAAAGGAACTCTAACTCTGCCGCTAAGTCCTGAAATGCTGACAAAATCGCTGCACAGTCACCAGTGTCTGCTAAGCCTACAAATAAAAAAAAAATCATCAAGGTAATGAGTAACTTTTGCTGATGGCATGCGATCTCTGACTGCCCCATTCTAAAAAGGTGCTAGAATTTTTCAAAAGCTGCGCCAAGCTATCGAGACAGCCCATGGGCATGCATTTATCGACTTATTACCATCTCGTCAGGTAAATTGAAAACCTAAGAGTTTGAAGTCCTTGGGGTGTATGGGCAGCAGCCGAAAGGCTGACTGTACTCTCATTTAAGCCCCAACTTTGATGCTGTTCCCACCTCCCGGATGAGACTCACCTGCCTCATCCAAGGTGGCGTACCGAACAGAGCAGATGCCTGAATTACGATAAAGTCATTTACCGACCCCCCTGCAGAGAATGGGACAAGTGCTGTATCATTCTGGCCTCCCCGGGGGTCTTTTTTGGGGACCACCCCGATGGGGGGGGAAAACCCTGAGGTTGGAGTAGCGGAGGCTCAGCAAAGGGGCCTGCAATCCTACCCACCAGGCATTCTTTACTGAAATTTTGGCTGACACTACATAGGCAATTCCCTGGCTGATTTTAAGTTGGGAGCTGATGTTGCCTCCCTGTTCCCCAAAAAAAGGTCATGGAAACCCCATTTGAATCCCTCCTTCCAAGTATGTGCGTCTTCCCGACGCATGGTACCTGTCCAGCCACTGGGATAAAGTTCGTACACTTGCACCGGGGAGAAGACTCTGCAGGACATCTCGGGGACTTCAGGCCTTCTGGTGAGGAAGGATCCTTCCTGGCCGCCACCGTCCTTCTTAAGCCGCCCGAGGAGCCAAGGGTTCCGGCCGCGTTGAAAGGGAGGCAGCGCCAGTTGAGGGCATTACCAGTGTCCTGGTGTGAGCCCTGAAGCATCTAGAGCAAAGAGTGCTCAAACCTACACTTATCTTTTCCTACAAGAGCCTTGATTAAAGGCCCAACAGGCGTGGCGATGGCCGGGTCCTACGCTGGCCTAACCCCTTTCTTCTTTGGCCCTTCCCCAATAGCAGGGGGTGACCCCTTGACCACATTTGTCATCCGCGTCTGATGGTGGATTATGTCCCACCCTGCGGCCTGGGGCGATGTGAAGCGCTCTTCCGAAATGCTTCATCATATTTCAATGCTGCTGCGTCCCCCGAGAGGGATCGGGCTTTCAAAGCGTTGGCCCAGTGAGCAGCCAGGTGCCAGAGCCCATAGAGGGTAGGCTGGCTCCAATAAGTGCCATATACTCCGCCAAATCCCTTTTGACCAGTTGTCAAAAGAACGCCCGGCTCTTTCCGGGCGTTCCCTTTTCCTTCTGGCCGAGCAGGGAACCAGACTCCCCTCAGGATCCTCTTCCCGGCCGCCAAAACCCCGTGAAGAAGGTCCACATAGCAGTACCCGTCCAGGGCTCTCTCTCTCAGTTTTCTCGGCAAATGGGAGCCCGAGGAGGATCTCCAGGATCCCATGCTGAGCAAGAAAGCTGCCAGCTCTGGATTCCCTGCACTGTCAGCTACAGCAAGGTCCCCTTTCTCTCCCGTTGAATGATCCACTGAGGGAGAGCTGGCACCTTTTCCCCCCGTTCCCAGTAATCCCCTGCCGCCTGGGGCGGACTCCTCATCCGTCGACTCACTTAGCGAGGATGAGCTAGGGGAGACGATGAAGAGCGACGAGAGGCCTTCTTCCCTCTCGCGTCTTGCTCTGGCTGGCGTGCTCTGGCCGACTGGCTTGAAGAGCCACCAACTCCGGACCCTGAACTATGGGACCCGCCCGCTACTGAAGGAGCTAGACCTCCAGAAGGTGGCTGGCAGCTAGCTCTGCTGGGCCTGGAGTCCCAACAAAGGGGGGGGGACATCGGAGGTCACGCCATGCTGGAGTGTTAATCCCTACAAGAAGGGGGACTGAGGAACCCAAGTTCTGTTGAGCCTGAGTCCCCTATAAAGAAGCGGGAACCGGGGAACCCAAACTTTGTAACTGGGTCCCTGTATAAGAGGGAACAAAGGCACCCAAGCTCGGCTGGACCCAAAGGGTCCCGGAAAGGAGGAAACCGAGGAACCCAAGCTCTGCTGAATCTGAGGCCCCCGGAAAGGGGGGCTAGGAGAACTAGACCTTGATGAGGAAGACCAAAGACTGGGAGTGCACCTGAGGGCTTACTCCAAGACCACCTGGCCCTCGTCCAATTCCCGGGGCGGGGCGACATTGCCCTGGCCAACCCATGCCAGGGATTTTACATTCATGCCCAATGCTTCCATGAATGGAGCATATGGGTAGGGACATGGCATGAAAACAGGACTCTGGAAGTTGTAGGCAACCCACTTTGACCAATAGGAGCCATGATCCCTAAGCAGGGATTGTTCTCGACTCCAGCCCGGCCTGGAAGGGGAGGCCGAGTTGGACCCTTGGGGTACCAGGTACTGGCTGCACCGGGCGATGCCCGGCTTGGGCCTGGGGTCTCCAAGCGAACTTTGTTCCTGTAGGCTCCACGGCAGATGTGACACACGCCACCGGAAGCTGGAAGGAGGAGGCCAGACCCCAGATTGGAGCAGGGAGTGGCAGGCATCCCCAGATTGTCTTGCGGTGCACATGCATCAGGATCCCGGGCTACTCCCCGAGTGGGTTCCGCATTTGGACGCTGCTCAAAAGCTCCTAATGGTCGCTGGCCTCGCCCGCTCCGCGTTCCGTGCCCCCCCTTTTTTTTTTTGGTGCACTTTTGGCTTTGTGGCCATGGCACAGAATGCTCACTAAATATAATAAACTGCAAAAGGAAACCATTGCATAAGCTACTGAAGTAAATCTTATTAAAAATTCTTAAGGTGTGTGTGTGTGTGTGTGCTTGTTTTTTTTAACAAGCAGGCCCTTCTACAAACTAAAATGGCCTTTAACTCTTCCTACTGAATGCTATTCTATGGGGGGGGGGGAGTTGTGGGCGGGAATAACGCGGCTCAAAAGCGTAAGCGCTCCAAAATGGCCACTACCGCAAAACAAAGGCAGCCCAAAATGGCCGGGCCCGAGCTCTCACCCTCGCCACATCGACTCGCAGTTGCCTCCAGCGCACCAGGCGAGCAGGCATCGCATGCCAGCCCTCTCCGCACTTCGGCCCAATGCAGCCGAGAAGCAGGGCCGCCCAGGCAAGATGCACAGCTGACCCGGCTCTCTCCCGGCCTCGCGACTATGCGGGCTAAAGCTGCAGGAGCCGTGCGATCAAGCTTCCCAGTCAAATTAACTCGGACCGGGAGTCGCGAGGCCGGGACGGAGTGAGCGGCTGGCTACACGGCCGCACCTCGAGGACTTCGCGCATCGTAGGCCGACTGCACGGTAGGGCTTAAATGTTCGATACTTCGGTAGCTCAGTCCAAATTAGATCGCATCGGGCCGTGAAAAGGAAAAAAAAAAAAACGCTTACAGAGTGAGGTAGTGAAAAGACGCTCTGGAGCCCTTCAATAAAGGCCGCTTCCCCTCAGCCTTCAGGGCGGATGAAAGCCTCGCAGCTCCCGGCAGCCGCATCGGAGAAAGCAAACGCTCCACCCCCCACCCCGGCAGCCACACAGCCGAAGGCCACGGAGGCGGCGAAGGCACGCCCGCTCCGGCCGCAGCAGACGCCAGGGAAAACGTCCCCTCAAGCGGATCCGGCAGCCGCAGCGAAAGCATGCTTGCTCCATCCGCAAGGTATGCTTGTCTAGCTAATCGGGGAAGGAGGGAGAGAAAAATCACCCGGCTCTAATCAAGGCCGCCAGCAAGCACTACTCAGCTGCCTTTCAAACCTGCCGGCCTCGAAAAGAGGCCGGGCCCCGCCGACGCAGCCCTTTTATGGGCTGCTCTGAAGCCCTTGTCACGTGCCGGTACCCGGCCACGTGACAGGCTCAGCCGGCCGGCGGGGGAGAGGTTTACATTCCTTCCTCCCCCCCTGCAATGTCGTCCCAGGCTGAAGCCTGGGACGCGATTTAATATCTGAAGTTATAAAGCCCAGCAAGTGTTTTCAGTGTGAAGCTCATTGTGCTGTGATTCGCGCATGGTGTTGTCAGCTGAAGAGCAGCTCTTTCTTAGAGCTACAATGTGAGAGGCAGAAATTCAGCAACTGGCCCTTTTCCCAACATGGACAGACAGGAGGATTGTCTAGTTCCCCCTGAAACTTTGGGTACAGGACAAGGGGCACATGAAGTTGGGCGATATGGCTCAAACTGTTCTCAAATGGATGACAAAAAATCATTTCCCAATTTGCAACTGATGAACTGATAAACAGGCAGGTGTGAGGATATCCCTACCAACAGAATGTCTCACAGGCGCACATGTTTTAGGGTGATACAAACTTATTCTGGTTGTTCATTACATTCTATTAAAATGTAGCTTGCTGCTATTCTTCCCATTCAGGCTCTGTGAGCTTTCCAAGGCCTGGCACTGAACTGATTAAGTTTTGGTGGAGTGTCTTTCTTTTCCTTCTTAATCAGAGAAAGTCCTAAGTGATTCCATTATGCAATCATCCGCATTACATTTAAAGTGCCTTTAGTGTAAAGGAATCATTTGTCTGAAAGGGAGCACTGTTTATTATATATACAAATTAAAAGCATCATTACAAAACAGTTTGCTAAATATGATTTGCTGCCAGCTTGTTGAAGCTATTATATGAATTGCATTTGCACTCACAGTAAAAAGCCAGATCTTTGTGTTTAAATGTTTTCATTTGCCAAATACAAGTTTTGATTCTCTAAGAGGATTTCCAAAAGAAATTTTCTTAAAAATTGAGTGGTGTTTTGCATTAACATAACAAATAGAAAATGAAAGAATATATAGACTTCAAACCATTTGTAGGTTACCACAGTATATTTGTTGCCTCTATACTAGCTTGTATTCATTTCTCTATATTGGAACAAACAAGATACTGTATGTAGCATAACCAAACTAGGCCAACTGTTAATCATATTGTCTACAGTGCCAGAGACAGAGGGGCACCAAACAGACCTTTGCTATCCACCCACAGCATCAAGGTCTGCTGCAGCATGTGACAACCTGGGCAGTGCAGTCATCCCTAGTGGGCAGTCTGCAACAAGCCTGCTCCTTTCCCCTATGAGAGAAGGGACCCCTTTCCCCCGCCTCCAAGTTTGACTCTGCTGGAAATTATGTTACGACACACTACAGCCCCAACTTTCACCCATTCCCATTCCCCTTAATGGAAATGTTTCCAAGAGACCAAATATTGTAACTGACCTTTCCAACCTTGAGAGTCCAGCACTTTAGGGACTTCATGATGCTCATGTTCCCCTTTTTATCAAAGGATGAGGAGCTATGTATCAGGCTGCCAACAGTCCACAGGAGATCCCTTCTTTAACAGACAGCTTTAGAAAACAGGATGCACCTTACAATACATTTTAGGCAAGGCAAGCTTTACAGTCACCTCATTTGTAACTCGAGTCACTTTGTGACTTATATTGTCAGAAGTGAGTACATTAGAACAGGAAAAGCATTTTATCCCCCAGCATAGATAGTAGTAGTAGTCTTTATTGCCTTGGCCATAGGCTTTCACAGTTTCCTCATACACAAACTTAGTAAAATTAAAACAAACACAAAACATACCCCATAGATACAAATATAGGTATAATACACTTAATTAGTACTAATACAAATATATCTGTCAAATAATAAAACACATCATCATTACACCACAAGTAGCCTGATTCTTCTTGGGCATGAGCAAAAAGTGCTACTCAGTAGGAAATGCATGGATCACCATCATATAATAGACAAATCAATTTCCCAGTGTTGTCAGCATCCCCTACAATTGGGAGAAGTTCTTTAAATATATTAGGTCCTTATGTCATCATAAAGAGGACACTCAAAAACATAATGCAGAATGTCCTCATCTGCCTCACTGCCACAAAAGCATATATAGTTAGACACTGGCACACTACTACATTGTGTGCTATACACTGCTGTTGGTATAGCCTCTCAGGTTAGTATAGTATAGTATAGTTAGTGTAGCCTCTCAGGTTAGTAAATGCCAATCTAAAAATATAAGTTGACAAATTCTCTAAATATGGAAACCTAATATGGTCCTTCTTATAAGGTTTAAAGAAGGGGGCAACTTTGGACTGATTAATTCAATCTCTATTAATGAATCCATCTGAAAGATCCAGTCCCTCAGATACATTCCCTGGCATCCGCTATTGAGAACATCACCTGCTATGGAATAGAGTGTTTGAATTGAAGTAAGATATTCTAAGAGAAATTTCTCTTGGACCAGATTCAACATCAAACTCTGATGACACGAAGAGTTTGGATCACTGGATCACTGTTTCCTCCAATATTTTAAAGTGTGTGTGTGTGTGCGTGCGCATGTGACCCCTGCATAGATAAGTCAGGCCCACAACCCCACCCCCCTTACCATCCCTATGTACGCTCACACACACACTCACATGCACAGATATTCCTCATACAGTGAGAAGACACCCAGTTCCAACTCCCACTCTCCAGCTGCAGATAAGGGGCAGACTGGTACTAGGAGGAATAAAATGCAAACAATCTTCAAGGCTGCCTATGAACTCTGTCAAAAGAAATATGGCAGGATGCTGCCTAAGACATTAGAGGGTCATAACATTACAATATCAATATAACTGCAATCACGGGTACATTAATATATCTGCAATTTTAAAGGATTTACCGTAATAAACCCTTTTATCTTGCAACTATCCAGCCTGTTGAGATCTGTGCCTTTAAGAGGGAGTTGATGGACAGTGTTAAGAGAACCAGAAAAAGCAAAGGCCTCTTGATACTTCAGCAAGCAGCTGCAGGGCAGGCAGTAAATGCCTCCTGACATATAAACAAAGAACTGCGAGGAGACCACATTACAGCCGCATTGTGCAGCTAAGAGCCCCAAGGTAAATGTTCCATGCATAATGAGCCCCTGTCCATGCTAAATAGAGAAAAGAAGGTTAAAAGTACCCGAATGAATAAATGTTGTGTAGACAAGAACTTTCTATCCAAAGCAGAGCTTTTCCATCTTTTAGTTTCCAACTGTATAGTTTTATCAATTACTATCTGATTTGTGTTTTATTAGGATACAACAGGTTTGCTAGCTTTGTACAGAAAGGTAGGATATAAGCAAATAATAAATACAATGTCTTTTGCCAATGTGGTCACATTATTCCCCCCTGCAGTGTAGAAGCATGAAACACAGAAGTGTACAGTTAGGTGTACATGTGAAAGGACTTGATTCAGTCTAGCTCTTTTCTTCGTATCAAAGCAAAAATCCAGATCCTTGGATAATTTTCTAACATCAACTTCTACTGTACAGTTTACAATACACAATCTACCTTCTGAACTTTATAATGTGCAACCAAGGTCAACTGAAATGGATATAGCTTTTAGAGAAATAAAAATTAGTGTTTAGCATAGTCCCCATTAATTTTAATGGAAGTTAAACAAAAGTTCCTTGTGGGTTATATCCAGTGTCAAGAGGTTGGGGTTAGTCAGGAGAAGCTGTGGGTGGCTTGTCTCCTTGTTTACTTGTATATTTAAAGAAAGTGTGGAATTTTCCAGTTTGTGTGGAAAATTTCCAGTTTAAAGAAAGTGTGGAATTTTCCAGTTTTCCAGTCTCTCTATCAAGAAGAAAACTGGAGATAATCAGATAAACACTCGTGCAAGCATGGTACTAGACCATCTCACATTCCTACTGGGAGCCAGTAGCCACAGAAGTATTAAAGATCCTGCCACTTTATGCAAGATTTACTTATACAAGGACTCCCAAAGAACTGGAAAGAGGACCTCATGGATTCCACTCTAGCATACAATCAGACAATAACTGTAACTTATGTGCACAATCAAAACCTGTCTACAATTCATCTGACAGGGGGAACAGTAGAGAGGACAATGTGGACTATGCAAGATTCTTGTGACTCATGGTATATCCAAAATGAGTGAATCAGAAGAGAGATGCTCTGCCAATCCTGAAATCATTCTTGTGATGCAACTCAAACACTGACTGAAAACACGGCTGTCAGGAAATGTTTCTAACACAAGCACAAAGCAAACCAATATTACTGTCAGACTGACACATGTTCTCTTTTTCTTGTCTTTTCCCATTCCTCTAGGAATAAATTATGTGAGACAAACCGGCAAAATTCAACTTTTGACATTTTCAACATTATTGTAATGTTAGGGAAGGGCAGAACCTGATTAGAAATAATGACTAAGGAATCATTTTTTTCCATTCTGCTGACATTTTGACATCACTGCAATCACAAACAACCTTTTCTGCTAAGCCTGCTAGTATCTCAAAACAGAACTGCTAAAACTGAACTTCAGATCATGCAGAAATTCGCAACGCAATTCTAAGCAGTCGTTTACACTTCTAAGACCATTGATTTCAGTGTATTTAGAAGGATGTAACTCTGCTTAGGGTGGTATTGTCAAGGATGAACAGGGATGCTTGAGATGGTTTATTGTGTTGTTTTGTTTTTTTAGGATACTCAGATGATGTCAGGCCTGCGCCATGCCACGCCTGGCAGTTCGCATGTACACACCCCAGCTGCAGATGGCTCAGTCGTTATCATAGCTCACGGCTATGGAGGCCTCCCCTTGCTTGCAAAGTAACTAGTTACAAGTTCTTAGCCTCTCACTCCCTTATCTGCCTTCCTGAAGGAATGAACTGAATACACAAACAATACAACTGTTCCCACTGTCTTTCACATGCTGATATTATGGGAATGTGAGGGTGGGGGTAACTCGGGGGTTGAACCAAACTGTAAGGTATATACCAGGGGTCAGAGAGTGAAACCCCCAGTTTCAGCTACCTGAACCTGGGCTGACACAGTTCCAAATGAAGCTCTTGAAATCTTCCTGAGTCTTGTTGATGACTGGAGTAACAGACCCTTACAGATGATGACAAACTAATTACAAAGACACAATGCCATGCCACTGGCTGCATTGTCCTCACATTGTGAATTAGCCAATATTTTCAGGGTTTGACCAATAAAACCAGAGTCTATAAGATACACAGTACAATAGTGGTGGAAAGCAGGCACAGGCAACTGTAGAGTTTTCAAAACAAGAGACATTGATAGGTGGTTTGCCATTAACTGCCTCTACATAGCAACCCTGGACTTCCTTGGTGGTCCACCATCCAAATACAAACCATGGCCAACCCAATTTAGCTTCCAAGATCTAATGAGATCTACCTACCCACAAGGGGTTAAAAAAAAACACCCAGCAAGCTTTAGATCTTGCTAAGCTTCATCAATTACCCATAGGGTTTTGTCCTCGATTCACCATAACCCAAAATGTCTTCCCTGCTCCTGACTTCCTAGATTCTGATGTGACATGGTGTTTTTCACAGGCTTGTGAAGTGGCTCTGCCAGCAATGTTGACATCAAAAGCTGGCACTCTTAATTGCCCAGACGATACAAAAAGTTGGAACTAGTCTTACCACAGTTCTTATCAGCTACCGATATTTAAAAAGCAATCATGTCCATTTTCAAAGACCAGGGAACAATGCAATTTAGAAACTTTCCCTCCTGAACATTTTTTTTTTGCATCTGCACGAGGTTATGCATGCAATGGATTACTGGATTAAAGTAATTCACTCTATGCTGGGCTTTTCATGAGACTGCTCCAGAAATGACAACTGATTCAGAATGCAGCAGCAAGCGTCCTTACTTTAAGATCATACATTACACTGTGATTTGCCAGCTGCACTGGCTGCCAGTTGAATTCTGGATCAGGTTCAAGGTTTTGGCAGTGACCTTTAAGGGCCTGAACAGTTGGAAGAAGAAGAGGAGGAAGAGGAAGAGGAAGAGGAAGAAGAAGAGGAAGAAGTAGAAGAGGAAGAAGAGGAAGAAGAGGAAGAAGAGGAAGAGGAAGAAGAAGAAGAGGAGGAAGAGGAGGAAGAAGAAGAAGAGGAGGAGGAAGAAGAGGAGGAAGAAGAAGAAGAGGAGGAAGAAGAGGAAGAGGAGGAAGAAGAGGAAGAGGAGGAAGAAGAAGAAGAAGAAGAGGAAGAAGAAGAAGAGGAAGAGGAAGAAGAAGAAGAAGAAGAAGAAGAGGAGGAGGAGGAGGAGGAAAAGGAAGAAGAAGAAGAAGAAGAGGAGGAGTTTGGATTTATATCCCCCTTTCTCTCCTGTAGGAGACTCAAAGGGGCTCACAATTTCCTTGCCCTTCTCCTCTCACAACAAACACCCTGTGAGGTAGGTGGGGCTGAGAGCTGCCTCCAAAAAAGCTTGTGATCTCAGCCCCAAGGTCACCCAGCTGGAGCGTTCTGTGTCCCCTTCTGCTGTGTCAATCTAAAAGTGGAAACGTAAACCAAGGGGTAGGCTGCACGCACATCGCGAAATGGCTGGATTAATTGCCCGAATTCCGCATCACACTCCAGGGAGGGAAACAAGTCAGGGTTTCAACCCTCATCCCTCCCCTTGGATCAGCTCTGAACCGTATTAATGGGGTCTATGCCACTTGCAACCAGGTCCTGCCAGAATGCAGATTAGCAGGGGAGGAAATCGAGCTGGGTCAGGAAACGGAATCTGCCACACAAGCAATGGGGAGGTCGTCCCTCAAGCCTGGTTAGTTTGTGTTCTGAAACCTGGCTAAGGTAGTGGGGATTCGACCTAATTCTCAATATGGGCCAGTTTTGACTTTTGAGGAAGAATTTACAGAGGCCAGGACTGACAGCAACCACCAGGCAACTTGCTACCTTGCAGTTTGCATGAATCACCAGCTTGCTGCTATGCGACAATAACTGCATTCCCTCCAACAGGCAGTGTAGTATAGTAGGTCAAGTTTTAAACTAGGATCTAGGAGATCAAGATTTGAATTCTAACTTTGCTCTAGAAGCTGACTGGGTGGCTTTGGGCCAATGAGACACTCATAGCCCAAGCGACCTGACAGGGTTGCTGTGAGAATAAAACGAAGAGAAGAATGACATAAGATTTTTGGGTCCTCATGGAGAGGAAAGGTGGAATGGAAGAAGAAGAAGAGTTTGGAGTTATACTCTGTTTTTCTCAACTGTAGAGAGTCTCAAAGCAGCTTACAAACTCCTGTCCTTCCTCTCCCCACAATATACACCTTGTGAGTAGGTGGGACTGAGTGTTCTGAAAAAACTGACTAGACCAAGGTCACCTCTCTGGTTCATGTACAGGACTGGGAAATAAACCTAGTTCACCAGATTAGAGTCTGCCACTCATGTGGAAGAGTATGGAATCAAACCCAGTTCTCCAGATTGGAGTGCACCTGCTCTTCACCATTACACCACGCTGGGCCTCTAAACCACACTTTATTTATTAAGTACATAAATAATAAATATAGCTGAAGATGGAGAAAGATAAAAAGTTGGTGGGGGTGTGTGTGTAGCACAGAAAGAAGCATAGAAATGTGAGTATGTGGGGATTGCCAAGAGGAGGGAAAGAGAAAGAGTGGGGAGGGGATTCAGGGAAAAGTGTCGTTTCCCACACACACACACAAAAACATACATACAAGTTCATGATGCACAACTGAAGCCAGTTCAACTAGCACAGCAAACTGGGCCATAGTTTTCCTTGAGTAGAGACTGCTAGTGGGAAGGAAAGAGGGAAAGCTGGTGGACAGCTGATGGGTAGGAAACAGAAAAGAAAACAAGAAAATGGGAGAGGTTATTGGGGCATTCAGGGATAGGAGAGATGAAATAGTGGTGAAGGTGAAAATGAGATTTATTTATTTATTTATTTTTATTTTTCAAACTTATATACCGCCCAACCCCCGAAGATGCCCGCCCCCCGCAAGTCATTGTGGGTCTCCTGCTATGCTTGACTAATTTTGAAAGTAAATTTAATGGGAGGAAATGTGCAAACTCCTGGTGTGAAATCAGCTTGTACATATGAACCAGCCTTAAAAAATGCTGGATAGGCATCTGGTTGACTGAGCAGGCTTTCTTGCAATTGTTAAAAGAGTCAATATGAATCTTATTTCCTTTTCAAGCAAATACATGGATCTCCATGTTGAAGCTGGTTCCTTCATGCTTTCATAGCCACTACAGGCACTGATGCAAAACAAAGTAGCCTCTGCATGTTACCTTGTGGCTTTTCATTTTTATGACTGAAGTGAACTGGCCCTGAAAGTCATTCCATGTTGTTTATCTTCTCTTTGCTCTTCTCCAGAGGAAAAAGAACACTTTTATACAGTTGACAAAGGTAACATATAGTAAATAACTGAGCTAGTCTCTTACCATGATTAAATTTAAATCAGTACCATAGCCTGAATTGTTCTGGAGATCTGGAATATGTTCTTGGATGTAACCTTCCATCGTATAACATATTTATAGCCTTGTAAAATTGGCAGAAAGTTCTGTGAGGATCAAATATAGACATAAATTAAGGATAGGCACAGTGCCATACCAGCATATCTAGTGTGAAACCCCTAAATTCAAGATCTGCCTTTTCTTTGGGGCATGCAGAGAACTGATCAATATTTGCACTCTTACTTCTCCTTCAACACATGAATCCAGCAGTAAATGAGAAGGCTGATTATGTCCTGTAGAGTAAAGACTTGGGATTTAGGAAAGAAGCTATTGACTTTACCCTCCTGTGAGCCCTTCCTCTCAGGCTATCTGTGAAAAGAGCCTTCCTGGTGAATTATAAGGAAGATTAATGTTTCAGTCAACCAGCTGGAGAAAGCCAACAGGGTGCTAGTGACTCTTGGGTGAAGTGGAGGAGAAGGAGAGGCCAGCTAGCTTTCTGGACTGACAAGGACAAACTCTGGAAGCTTGCTGGAAACAACTTTAACAAATTTCACCTTAAAAAAATAGCTCTGCATTCAACATAAAACCTTAATACTGCCTTGGAGCCTGAAAAGAATGCAGTAATCTGTTGTCTTGACAGTGCTGAGTTGCCATGCACCAGCAGGTCAAGATAAAAATGAAGACAGTGTGCCAGTAGGCGAATGCATTCTAATGTGGCAGCTAACTTGCCATACAAAGCAGGGAGAGACAATAGGGGAAAGAAAGGGGAAATTCAGAAATAGTCTACAGTCCCTGGAAACTGAAAAAGGATTAACACAGTCTCCCGGGTGTGATTTGCCATGCTGGTCTAAAAAGCCAAGATGACTCAGGTCTGGACTGACTGGCAAGCCACTAAACCCCAAGAAAGTCTGAACTGACAATTATCTCAGCCTAGTCTGCATTACTTGCTCCATCTGTATTTGTTTGCATCACAAATGGCAGCTGCTGGCCACCTTGGCAACAAAAAGATGAAATCTGAAACTGCAGCGTGCATGTGGACACTTGTGTGCATGCATACAAACACATACTAATTATACTAACTGTGAAGTTTCCTTCTTAGCATATCCAATGAACTTTCTCCTGGACTTGCTTATTTCATTTCTTGTTAGCCTCTTTCTCTGCTGTCCATTTCCATCTTATTCCTCTCTCCTCCCATTCCTGTTCCGTTTCTTTTCCTTTTCTTTTAGTTGTTTTACCCTGCCCACAGCCCATCTGCTCAGAGGTGGCAGCACCTTCCTTCCTCTGTCTCTCACATGGTCCAAGGCAGGCGGATGCTGCCCAATCAACAGAGGAACATCATCTGCACCAGTGCAGACAATGCTCTTTGGCTTTGGAGGATTTCCCCTTCCCCTCCATTTGTAAAAGCTCAGTGGAACAGTGACTGAAGTATTGCTTTTCCCACATCTGCATCTCTCCTGAATTGCAGTGGAAGGGCTTCATGAAGGCGTCCTCAGCTCTTTTATATGTAATAAAAATATGATTGAGATCTTAGTTTGTGAGTATGTATTCCTTTCTTTTATACAACCAGCCCAAAGGGTTATATATAATAATATGTAATTTCTCCTGGTTCATAATACTGATATTTTTCTTTAAATTGTTTTCAGTCCATCATTCTATTGAATTTGTCATGGATAGATTTGTAATTAGAGGAAAGTCCTTTTCTGATGCTGAGGATTCCTCTTTTATACTTACAACATCCTGCAGTATGCACCTGAATGAAGGGCCTGGAAGAAGGTCTTCCTTGAAAGGAAACTCTGGCCCTTTCTGCACCGCAACGGTGTGGGGGTGTGTTGGCGTAAATGACACCAACGCACCCCCACCCCAGGATCGTTCGCATGGAAGGTCCCAGGAGGGCGGCAGGCGGAGGCGCAGCCTTCGCACAGGCTGCGCTGTCCCTGCAAGCTTACCTTGTTCCCTGGCCTCCGGCTCATCGCAGAGGCCAGGGGACACGCCCCCACAGGCGGGAGCTATGGCTCTGGAGTCGCAGGACAGGGGGGCATGTCCCCTGACCTCTGCGACGAGCCGGAAGCCAGGAGATGAAGTAAGCTTGCAGGGATGGTGCGGGGGACATGGCGCCTTCTAGCCGCTGTTTCCGGAAAACCTCGCTTGGGAAGGAGGTTGGAAAACAGCGGCTTCACGCCACTGGGGGGGGAGAGAGGGCAGCGCTGCTGTGATGCAGCAGCACCCCCCATGCAAACAGCTCCCTAGGGACGGCGTTTTTGCCATCCCTAAGGCGCTGTTTTTCGCCTGTGCGGAAAGGGCCTCAGATAAGGGGGAGTGAGTGTCTTCAAAAATGAGACATTCTAATGTGAAATAAAAGCCACAACAACAGAACCATGATACTTGGAAAAGAACCTATGAATTGCTGTCTTATGATGTGGCAACAGACAGAGCATATTGTGACACCTGTCACTTTGCAGCAAATGTTCCTCTTCTAAACACATCGATTGACAAGGATTCACATGAAGCTTTTGTTTAAAATGACTTCTCAAACTGGAAGAAGGCACTCTGGAGATTTCAAAGTCATCAGAATTTTTACTTGCACCATGCACTATCCAAAAAATAGTTTCTGTTGAAGCGGGGCTTATTATACATAACAAGTTTTCAGAAGGCCAGCAGAAACAAATGCAAGATTCTAGAAAGGTACTGCTGACAATTTTGTCATCAGTAAGGTACCTTACCTATAAGTGCAGTGCAATATGCAGGCATGATAAGACTCAAACCTGAAACTGTTCTTGCAGCTATGTGCTAAAGATATTCCACAGCTGAAATCATGAATGAACTGTACAAACTGCAGATGGACCTTACCAACCATTGTGAATGAAATGCTTGAGATCACAGGTCACAATGTTCTACGTCCAGTAGTGAGAGAGATTAAAGCAGATGTTTATTAATTAAAGTGTTGATAAGACTACTGATATCACTAGACAAGAATAGGTTTCATTTGCTTCTGCCTTGCTACAGAGGATATGTTTGAGGAGGAATTCTTTTTGGGATTTTTTGAAACTGAATCCACCACTGCTAAAATTCTGTTTTCTATTTGGAAAGATGTACTTTATCACTTTGATCTTTCCATTGACAGATGTTGCAGCCCATACTATGATGGAGCATCCAATGTTGCTAGACATCTTAGTAAAGTGTAGCTGCTTGTAAAGACTGAGCAGCCAAGAGCACCATGTGTTCATTGTTTGGCATATGTTGAGAACTTAGTGGTACAAGATGTGTCAGAAAATATTACTATGTGTAGAAATTTTCTGAGTTTTCTGACATGATTGCCTTTGTAAAAACTTCACTGAAACGTCTTGCTTTGTTCTAACAGAGAACATAAATCTAAGACAATTTTGCCCCACTAGGTGGACTGTTATAAGAAGCTTCCTTACAGCCAGTTACTTCAAATTATAGAGAGTTGATTCAGTTCTTTGAGAATGTATCATCTGAGGAGAGGGGAGATCCTGCAGCAAAAGAACAAAGCTTGTTGAGATTTGCTTCTTACTTACAGTTATTGCTGCTTATGTTTGATAGTTTGATAGTTTGGACAAATGAAACACAGCTCTTCAAAAAAGTAATCTGCAGTTACACCAAGCAGAACCTTCTCATGCTTCTGCAAAGATCAAAGCAACTTGGAAACACATTCAAACAGTTCTGATCACTGACAGTCATGACATCAAAAGACTTAGATTTGCCAGGCCCTATTGTTCCTAGGCGTAGAGAGCCTGCACGACGTACTGATGCTGTGCATGATTCTCATCAGTTGCAACCTCCTAAAGACTTCTACAAGAAAATATTTTATGAAATTATTGATAATATCCATAGCAGTTTACAGAATCACTTTTCCTCCGATGTGTCCCAACACAAGAGCAACGTTGAAAAGTTTGCCATAGGAGAGGATGATAGTACAGGCATTCTAAACTTTACAAAACTGACTTAAATGCTGCCCAACTACAGCTTCATCAGGGAATGTTTTGGGATATTGCAATGGAGATAAAAGGCAAACTTTTAGCTTTGTATGATATGATGGTTTTATTCATGGGTTCTGCCATCAGTGCATGAAACACTTTCACGGGCTCGCAGAACTTTCTAAATATCTGAGAAGAATCTGTCAGAAGACTCCAATTGTAAAGACAGGGTGAGTGGTGAGATCAGGATGACCTCAGGTTGATCAAGGGCAGTCTGAGTGGGTGGGAAAAAATGCCTCTGGTTCCTAGAGACACAACAAACTTTTATCCACAGCGGGCCTGTATGTGCACAGTTACAATATGACGCTGCACTGAAGATGGAAGGTGAACTGCTGTTTTCAATTGTCCTTTCACTAACATTCCATCAGCTCCCATTGACTACTCTTAGGGAAGAGCTGGAACCTAATTTGTTTATCACACTGAAGGATTCTAAATTTGTAGAAAAATCTTCATTCTCTTTTCATAGCTCCAGTCCATGGATTTAAGTATCCACAGATGTGACCATATTGAGATTTAGATATGTAGATAACCATACTGGAATATCACTTAAGGAACAAATTACACTGCTGTTATATTTATTAAACAGACATAAATTCATAAAATAAGTGTCAAAGCAAACAAACTTCCAGATTCATGAATGTTCCATTGATGAATTATAGCACAGAAGATGCATTTTAAAGAGATTAAAATTTAGCATTATCTAGCAGTTAGTTTGTTTTACAACACAATAACATCTAAGCCTTCAAGAATTAATGAGGTGTGAAAGATTACCATCTTTATGTTTGATTAATAGCAAAACTAATCATATTTTCTGTCATTCTTCAGAAAATTTCAGGCACACACAGAATGATTAATTTGAGATAAATTCCAAGCTCGGCTATTGGTAATGAACAATATACATACCTGTCAAATAATCAAAACAGGCTATTCAGCAGATTGGATTATTAGATTTTGAGAGTTAGTAAATTTTCAAGAGTTAATGTACATTAGATTTTTGGGGTACCATAAGATTGTAATTTTATTTTGTTAAATGCTTCATTTTGTTAATTTTTTTAATGAGAACCTTCTAGACCAGGGGTCTGCAACCTGCGGCTCCGGAGCCGCATACGGCTCTTTCAGCCTTATACTGCGGCTCCGAGTGGCCTGGAGGTCAGAGGGTAGCGTGGGTGTGTCCCTCCAGCCCTCCAGAGCAGCGCTGGAAGGAAAGGTGAGTGGAGGGGCCGAACCAGAGGCGTCTCCATGCATGAGGGCACTGCTTTTCACGTCCCCTCTACTTACCTCTCCTTCCAGCGCTGCTCTGGAGGGCTGGAGGGACACGCCACACTGCCCTCCAACCCCTGGAGGTCAGCGGGTAGCATGGGCATGTCCCTCCAGAGCAGCCACCACCCCCCTGCCATCCTCACAGCCAC
This sequence comes from Sphaerodactylus townsendi, assembly GCF_021028975.2. NCBI lineage: Eukaryota > Metazoa > Chordata > Lepidosauria > Squamata > Sphaerodactylidae > Sphaerodactylus > Sphaerodactylus townsendi. The sequence continues at coordinate 119,815,493 of NC_059425.1, read as the reverse complement.
CATCCCCCCTCTCCCCAACAGAGCAGGCAGCTGCCTGCTCCATCGGGCAGAGGGGGTTTCCCTGCCCAGCACCTCCGTCTCCCAGGGCTGGAAGGAAAGGTGAGTGGAGGGGCTGAACTGGAGGCGGCTCTGTGCAGAGCTGCTTCTCCAGCTTGGTAGGTCTTTGGGGCCATGGAAAATGGGTGGTAAAGGTTGCCGACTCCTGTTCTAGACCACTTTCAAAATACCTGTGTGGGGATTTGGACCTATGTTAAAGAGTTGTCAATCATTTGAATACCTGGAAAGTTGGTATTATAACCATAATAAAATACTCTATTTTGGAAAAATAATTGAAATTAATGAAGCCAAGTTGAGGAGGTAAAAAAAAGTTTTTTCAGTTATGAGAACTGTGATTATTCTTCGGCATATTGCATTTTTCCAGGGCTGCCCTTCAGTACTTGTGAAAATTCTATTGTTGCCAGGCAGGGTGGCCCTTCCATGTCCATCCTATTAGGCTCTATTAGGTAGATCAGGCACTATTAAGAGATGTATGGTTCTTGCCTCTTAAGTCCTCTATCAATGTGCCTGTGTCACCTTAGGGTTGCCAACTCTGGCTTGGGCAATTTTTGGCTATTTGATAGTAGTGCCTGAAAAAGCTGTCGTTTGGGGGAGATAGCTCAGGAGGAATTTAATGTCATATCCCATGATGTCACTTCTTGGTCAAAGATTAGATTCTCCAACTCTGCCCATTATGGTGAAATCACTTCCTCTCACCCAAATTCATACTAAAAAACCTCTCAACATTACTTTCAGTTTTTTCTGAAGACCTATAAAAGGATGCTAGCTAATAGCATTCCCATTTCTTTCTCAATTTCTGATCAGCCTCTGGCCTTTAACGTCTTTATAAGCAACCATTGATCTCTTTCTCTCGTGGTATATCATAGATCCGAGAGCATTCATTCTCAGTGGACACTATAGGTCTACAGTTTCTATAGTTTCTACCAGACCAGTGGTGGCGAACCTATGGCACGGGTGCCAGAGGTGGCACTCAGAGTCCTCTCTGTGGGCACGCGCAAACAGAGTCAACCCCCCCCCCCATCTAGGCTGGCCTGGGCCGCTGGTCTCGATTATTAGCATTAAACCTAAGATCTAGTTTTGGGGAAGCAGTGTAGGTAACCCTGTTAAGTGCTGTTAAACCCCACTGATTTTCATGCGAAGAACTAAAGTGCAATCTGGGAGTAAGCTCGGTTGCTGGCAATGGGGCTTGCTTCTGAGTAAACCCTCCTAGGGTCGTGATTCACCCGTTGGAAGAGTTGCACGGTTGCTTCAAAGCAAAGCCACCAACTACCACCAAGCTTACTCCTGAGTAGCGCATGCCTCGGAGCCATCCGTTATTTCTAAACTAAAACCTCAGTATTCAGGTTAAATTGCCGTGTTGACACTTTGCGATAAATAGGTGGGTCTTGGGTTGCCATTTAGGCACTCGGTCTCGAAAAGGTTCGCCATCACTGTCCTAGACTATATGGTTACTTCCAGGGAAATGGTCTGTGTAGACTTGTCAGTTGCAATTCCAGGAGATCGTCAGGGTCTATTGGCAGTCCTATGTCACCTCTTCTGAGATATCTAAATTCTTTCCCTATGATTAGGTCTTACTGGAATTATAGCAGTTGCTTTATGGCAACTTTGCAGCATTTCAAGCTCAGCAACTCTGCAAATAGAACTTAGCCCACTTCTACTGTAATTCAGATGAAAGGTAAATCAAGGAAGTTATAGAAGAAGAGTTTGGATTTATATCCCCCCTTTCTCTCCTGTAGGAGACTCAAAGGGGCTTACAATCTCCTTGCCCTTCCCCCCTCACAACAAACACCCTGTGAGGTAGGTGGGGCTGAGAGAGCTCCGAGAAGCTGTGACTAGCCCAAGGTCACCCAGCAGGCATGTGTGGGAGTGTACAGGCTAATCTGAATTCCCCAGATAAACCTCCACAACTCAAGCGGCGGAGCTGGGAATCAAACCTGGTTCCTCCAGATCAGAGTGTACCTGCTCTTAGCCACTGCTCTTAGCCACTACGTCACTGCTGCATAGGTAAGTATTGTCTTTCATTGTGCATTTTTTTAGTGATACCTATCGATATTTTTTTCTGGTTGTGGTGGCCGTGGTTTGGTGGATCTTATTCCTAACGTTTCACCTGCATCTGTGACTGGCATCTTCAGAGGTGTATCACAGAGGGAAGTCTGTGTCAAAAATTACTCATGCAGGAAAGATAAAGGTGCCCATTAATGTGCAACATCATCAATTCAAACTACAGAACTGGAATTCTTGTTCCAAAATGTGCAAGCTTCTGTACAATAAAAATTATCTTTTACATGCTGTAACTCTACATGGGTACAAGATAAAGACAGTGCAAGAAGAAGCCCTTTAACTGTGATCTCTTCTCCAGTTCATGAGGACTGATTCATACTTGTTTACATGTTCTGTAACTTCTCATCACAGTTGCATGTGTGTAATGACTCCACTGGGACCAAAAACCATTGTGGATGAGGTAATGGAGCATGATGAGAATATTCCAACCAAGGAGTTTGATCTCATTCACACATGCAAGTCACGACTGAATGTTGTTGTTATTAAGTGATGAAAGTGCATAGATAAATCAGCCTCAGATGCAGCTGAAATATATGAACTGCTTCAGTCTCCATGATTTCATGTGATGGATTTAATATATGTTTTAACTACATCAGTTCATCAACAAGTGTTGGCTCTAAGATTGCAAATAACTATTTGAAAAGCATTTTCTGTTGATAGCGTTTTAAAAAACTAACCAATAACTTTTTTGGCATAGCTTTGGATGTCTTATATACTTTACCCCTCCAAGTCAAAATAATGTTAACATCTCCCTTTCATCCATTCTTGTTTCTGCTTGTTTAATAGTTTGTTTGATTCTATTTTTCCTACGGCCAAATTCAAAGTGTATTTGAGAGAAGTTTGAGTCCTGCTCTCCATTCCAGTTTTTCATGTATTTCCTTTCACTTTTGAATGAATAAAGTATTTGTTACACCACAATTTAAAAGGCAGCATCAGAATTTGAATAAGGAAAAAACTTGCTGACAGCAAACAAATAGGTTCACTGAACGGTACCACACCTCCTAAAAAAGAAAATACATTTACATACAGCAAATATTTATACAAATTCAAAATTGCATTGAGGCAACAAGTTAAAACTAGATGAGAGCAAGGAATGAAGATGGTCTGGCTGATCTAAAGCAGTGTGGAAGACAGAACAAAGAGCTCTTCTGGATGAAAGTAATAATCCCTTTACTGTAGCTCTCAATTTCCCCTAGTGACTAGTATTCATAGATATTCTACCTCTGAAAATGGAGGTCCCATCATACCAAATAATCTTTCATGCAGCTATGTATCACATAAATATACTGACTTCTTTTTGAAATTCTAATTTATTAATGATTTAACAACTAATACAAATATGGCAAAACTACAAGAAAGTCTATTAATGGATACTTTTAGGGTACTCAATAGCTGTTTATGCTATTTTTATGTCCATGTATTGTCGAAGGCTTTCACAGCCAGATTCAACTGGTTGTTGTGGGTTTTCCGGGTTGTGTGGCCGTCGTCTGGTGGATCTTGTTCCTAACGTTTCGCCTGCAACTGTGGCTGGCATCTTCAGAGGAGTATCACAGAGGGAAGTCTGTGAGACTGATACTAACCCTAACCCTAACAGAGCTATTCCACTGGGCCTTTGGGGGGGCTGGCCGCGGTTCTACCGCCCCCTACTGAGACTGAGGCTGCCTGCTTTCCATCCTGGTTGGGCCCTGATTCCATCTCGGGTCCTGCCTACCCCCTCCCTCTGTTGGCCTTTAGATCAGGCTCCTGTTTTTAACAACTTCTGTTGTTTTAATCTGTATTTATTTCTCGTAACTGCTGCTTAAGTTTTTAATGGGTTTAAGTTATATTTTTGTATTGATTTGCTACCTTAGAGAACAGCCATATTGTGAACTGCCTCGAGCCCTTCAGGGGTGAGGCGGCTTATAAATCCAATAAAATTAAAGGTAAATAAATAAATAAATAACAATAAAACAGTGACTCTCAAAGTGGTGGTGAAGTCCTTAAAGCCTGAAATGCCAACTTCTGGGTGAACCTCTACACTGCTGAAGAGGCCTTCTGAAGATTCAACCCCTGCATAAATTATAACCTGCAGATTTTTTTTCCTATTGGAGTGCCACAGTTGTGGGACACAGTAAATAGGGAGTCTTATAGCTATATTTTTCTCCGTATTTTCAAACATTAGGATAGACTTTCCTAATCCACCATGCATTTCCTGTGATTTATGAAAAGATTGGGGTGTTGTGTGGTTTCCAGACTGCATGGCCATGTTCTAGTAGCATTTTCTCCTAACGTTTCGCCTGCATCTGTGGCTGGCATCTTCAGAGGATCTGTTGGTAGTAAAGTATATATATATGTGCTGATGACACTCAGCTCATTCTGTCGATGGAGGGGGGGCAGTCGTCGCCCCTGCAGCTCTACAGCATTGTCTGGAGGCAGTTGTTGGATGGTTGCAACAGAGCAGGTTAAAAGTGAATCCATCAAAGACGGAGATCCTTTAGCTGGGCCGCGGGGGGAGGTAGAGGATTTTCAGCCGCCGGAGTGGGAGGGGGCTGTATTGGCACCGGCCTCCTCCATCGGCAGTCTGTGGGTCCACCTGGATTCATCTCTTTCAATGGAGACCCAGGTGGCCCACACAACCTGGGCTGCATTTTTCCATCTTCGACAAGCCCGGCGGTTGGCCCCTTTCCTCTCCCAGGCAGACCTTGCCACTGTGATCCATGCAATGGTCACCTCTAGGTTAGACTATTGTAACTCACTCTATGCAGCCCCCCCCCCCTTACATCTGCTTCAGAAGCTGAAACTGGTTCAGCATGCAGCGGCACGTGTTCTCACAGGTGGTGCCTTTAGAGAACACATTCAACCTGTGTTGCGCCATTTGAATTGGCTCCCAGTCGAGTTCTGAATCATTCATAAGGTATGGGTGCTTACCTTTAAGGCCTTACGTGGCCTGGGACCTTCGTACCTTCGGGACCGTCTTACCCCATATGTCCCTGCATGGCCTCTACGTTTGTCAGAGGCCAACTTGCTGGTGGTCCCTGGCCCCTCGATGATGTGGTTGGCTTCTACCCGGGCCAGGGCCTTTACAGCTCTGGCCCCTGCCTGGTGGAACACCTTACTACCAACTATCCGGGCCCTGCGGGATCTTGGAGAGTTCCGCAGGGCCTGTAAGACCGAATTGTTCCACCGGGCTTTTGGGGGGGCGCGGTTCTACCGCCCCCTACTGAGACTGAGGCTGCCTGCTTTCCATCGTGGTTGGGCCCTGGTGAGTGCCCCTTTCCCCCCTTTCCTTCCCCTTTTACACTCTGGGTCTTAATACTTATGGGGGCCGTCCGCTCTCTTATCTTGTTTCCTTCCAGGGTGTTTTATGCTGGATGCCAATGTAATTTTGTTAATTTGCTGCTTTAATGGGGTTTTAATGTAATTGTTGTTTTATTGTGCTGTTCACCGCCCAGAGCCCTTCGGGGGAGGGGCGGTATATAAAATCAATTATAAATAAATAAATAAATAAATAAATATATACATACAGAGAGAGAGAGAGAGAGAGAGAGAGAGAGAGAGAGAGAGAGAGAGTGTATTTTATACACATCTAATCAAATATAGATTGGTCTCTATACTAGGCTGCAATTTCAAAGCTAGATAAGCACAATATTTGCATACTTTTTAAAAAACCTCATGTCCATGATGCTTGCTATTTTTAAAATCAATTTTCTAACATTGCTTTTTTATTTTCCCCACTGCAACAAAATTATTTCCAAGTAATATGCCACTGTGATTCCCTTTCTAAATTGCACAGTATGAACAGGCAGGTAAAAAGAAAAGCAAATCAAGTAGCAAAGAAGATATGTTGTGGTTTTTCACATGCATGACACATGCAACAAAGACACACTCTAAAAACAAGCCATAGGCAGAACTGTTAAGAATCTGCTAAATTAGCACATCTGCCCCATCAACATCTGTAGTCTTTGTGATACTAGAGGCCATGCTGGTCCACAATGAATATTCTACAGCAGATTACAATACATTTGCAGTACATTTTAAGTATTGTTCATTAATAAAGAATAGCTGGTTTTCTGCAGTTCAGCAGAAGTTGACTGCCTCTAGTTGCAGCCTTTGGAAGATGAATTATTATTTATTTGATTGCTAAAAAAACCCATCCACCAGAAGCACGCTGTACATGTGACAAAACTCTAAAATGAATTAGAACTAATTGATAAAAATGTCAGTTTAAATTAAGTCTTCTGTCCTTTTTTGAATAATACTGTCTCATATTGTATGTTACTAATTTGTGTGGTGGGTTCTCCAAGGGAAGAGGCTACATAAATTGATTGGCTTTTCCATAATGCCTTGAAGGTCAACCTATGCTGTGTCAAGCTAATTAATGATGTAAGTTCCACAATGAAAGGCCTCCTGTATTCCAGCAAAGACATCATTTCCACCTGCTATTCACACTGTATGCACAGACACAAGTGGAGATTAACTGTTATTTTACTGACACTTAGCAGGCCTTTGATAGAAGCTTCATGGGTCTCCTTTAGAAGACTATGTGTAATAAAGAATAACTAGCAGGTTTGCTAGGGAATGGTCAGGAGCCTGTGCTCCTCACCTTCACGCACACACTTAAGTATCTGTTACAGAGCACCTCAACCTTCGGGGGTTGGGCGGTCTATAAGACTGAGAAATAAATAAATAAATAAATAAACCTGAGAGCGGAAAGGATTTTCTGTGTACAACCTGAAAGCCATTGAAACTGCCTAAGAAATTATAATTCCACTTGCTACACCATATCTAAGATATTTTCCATACTTTGCACTAAAATAATAAAGACAGTTTGGCCATTGAGGTGGGCTTAGACTAAAGAGCCCTCAGTTCAAGTCTGCTCAGTTATGCACTGCCTGGGTTGCTTTTGTGATTCAATAATGCAAAATGTATGACACCCTCATTTATTTGAAGGGGCTGCCCTATTTACACCATTAACAAGTCAAGCACAGAAGTCCCCTTCTTGAAAATTAGATTATCCATAGGAGTATATAATTCATCGAAGCAAGTTTTCTCAAGTTTTAGCACATATGACCCAGCTGTAATACAAGTTTAAAATGAACTTCTATTGGTTTATTACAAATGAAGGTTTATAGTGGTTTCCTTCTTGGTTCACTACCAATATTATAAGACTCTTCTGCAGCAAGTGGAAAAAGCAGTTTATGAGCTGGAAAGATGATCTTGTTTCCAAATGTGGGTAATGAATCAACATTACAGTCAAGTCTTCTGCAGCAGGTGGGCCAAAGGAGCATAAAGACAGGAAAATGGATGATCAGAGGTACTATTCACAATTCACTAAGGAATACTGTTTTCTAAACTAGCTTAAATGTTTCTGTTGAAATTGGGTTTGTTGTTTTTGAAGTGTATTGTTTGCCAAACCATATGGATTTTAATTACTGGTACACCTTTCAGTCACATGACATACTGAATTATAACTCATTAAGTACCAACCACATTTTTTGATGGTTCTGCAACACACAAGATTCAGGGAGATGCTCAGGAGTAGAGCATCTGCTTGGCATGCAGAAGACGACAGGTTCAGTTCCCAGCAGCTCCAGATAAAAAAGACTAGGTAGTAGCTGATATAAAAGATCTCTTCCTGAGACCCTGGAGAGTGGCTGCCAGACTGAGTATATAATACTGCCTTTCATGGACTAGTTGTCTGATTTCATATAGGACAGTTTCATGTGTTTAGTAGGCATTTGTTTTCAATAAGAAGTAAAATCTGAACACCCAAATTCAAGATTTTTCCATTCTGCACTGCTAGACCTGATTTAAGCATGAGGCTAACAAGGAAAAGAGCTTCCTTGGCTGCTTTGTATGGACTCATGAGGCTTTTGAGCACTTACTGCTTGTGGCACAGCTGTGTGTTTTGCGGTGGGGTTTCCCTGTGGTTTTCCATTTAAAAGGGAAGTCTTCTAATGCAAAGTGTCCCTAGCTGTGCCAATCCAATCCACCATTTTGCCTGCCTGCTGCTTCCTTTCCTTTCTATGCAGTCTCCCTCTGAGAGGTTTCCTTCTGACTTTTCTGGGTGGGATGAGTGCCATCTTTGGTCTATCAATAATTTGATATAACATGTCACTTTCACTGGTCTACTGAATGATTGGTAGACCAACAGTGGAAAAATAAAGAGAACAGCGTGGCCAGAAGAGCTGTTGGGTGGGAATGGGAAGGTGGGGAGGAGTACAAAAACCTGAATACAGAGTAATGCATGGTTATCTCCTTTGTTTTTCCTGTGAAGTCAGGAAAAAAGTTGCACTTCATCTGTTTTCAGAAACTATGAGGATTCTCTGATCTACGGCACAGTGAATTCAGGAGCAAGAAAAATGTATGCACAACCAAGAATCTGATCCAAAGGGAATGCATGCTCACTGCAGAGCAGAGAAAAGTGCATAAATAGCAATGATCTTTATGCAGTCATTGCAAAGTAACTATGGCCCCTTCCGCACATACAAAATAATGCATTTTCAAACCACTTTCATAACTATTTGCAAGTGAATTTTGCTATTCCGCACAGCTTGAAAGATTACTGAAAGCAGTTTGAAAGTGCATTATTCTGCATGTGCGGAATGAGCCTACGTGTCCTTAGCTTGCACAGTAGCACAATAACTGCAAGGGTTACAGATCTGTGATCCATATACATAGACTAAGACCAAGGCGGAGGCGGAGGCAATGCAAGAACTTGCTGGAGGCCAGAGACTGCTGCTGTGTTTGTGTGCAAAGACACTGGGGCGGTTGGAATCGGAGTCTCTTTCACTCAGCAGAGCAGTCCAAGTTGGATATATTGAAGGGATGTTATTACCAGAGCAGGAGCCCTGTCAAGGCCAGGAGCCAGGTGGTTAAAAGGTTAGATCTTTTAGATCAGTTTGTCAGGGAACTGCTTTTGTATTCTGGATACAGAAGTCTCTGTGTGTGGGGTATATGCATATATTTATGTGGGGGGGGGGAAGATAAATATGTATTCACACACACCTCATACAAAACTCCCCCCCCCCCGCAATTGGTGCTTCACATTCCTTTTCACTTCTTTTATTGTCTCTTCAACGTGATAGTTCAGTGAACCAAATTAACAAAAAGGAAAGGAAATATGGTGGGTTTGGAACATGCTGCAAGACTACATAATACTAAACAGACACATTGTAATCCTACTATCTGACTTGATTTTGGATTAATCTCTGTCGGGAAGTAACATTTCACATTAGGTTGGGGAAAAGAAGAAAAGGTTTATTTGGCGAATTGGTCTGCATTTTAGTGGCAGCTATTGTGTGAGGCTGCCCAGGGGACTGGAATGTTACCTAAATTTCCTCCAAGTGGATCAGCAGGCTCTGGGCAGGTAAGACAATCAAAGGCACATGACTTGTGACATTTCTGTTAGCTACTGTATCATCATTAACCTCCCTATCTGTGATTTTCTTTTCCCCGATAGGGGAATAGATCTAGATTTCAAAGGCAAACATATTTAATGTTCAGGGTAGTGAAGAGAATCTCAATATGAAAAGATGCAAACAAGCATTATATTCCTAGCTGTCTTCCTTGCATATTTATATGGTCACATCTAGGCAATGCTCTGTCCAAGTATATCTTTCACAATAGGATTTTTACACTTGCCTTCTAGACTAAACACACAGAAATCTCATCAGCATTTCTGGAATTACCTTATTGGGCTAGTAATGAATCCAATTGTTATGCTGGTTTCCATGTCAGAAGAACAGCAGATGTAGAATATAACAGTAAGGGGGGGGAGGGTGCTTTCTTTTTTTTGAGCAGGTGTTGCATTGGCTTTTGCAAGGACCTTTCACTTGTGACTTTGGAGCCAGTTGAAAAATAGCCAGAAGCAAATCTTCCCTCTAGATCTCTGAAAATCAAGCTGTCCTGAGGCCTGTACATGCCCGTAGAAGCAGCTGAGAAAGTACATATACCGACACCTCCACATTTCACCATCTTTGCCCTCCCTGCTTCTTAAAGAAAATGTCCTGTGCTTTCTGTTCATGCACTGATTGCTTAACTGCTAGATCAAGCAATACAAGAGAAAGTTATACTCTGGGATGATAACCTCTTTTTCACTTTAACTTGTACCCATTATATCTGTGGATAGAAAGTGTGTCTGCAAAACGTATGTGCAAAAGAACCTTGGGAAACATTAGTGGATGATGCAGTGACATTATTCCCTTTAAGTGGCTGGGAAAGTGTTTTTAAAGGCACAAACACCAAAATTGCACAGAGCTGCTGGTTCCCATTCTTTAAATAACCCCTAAATATCAAGTAGATTGAACAAAGAGATCTAGAGCTATGAATCACAGAACAGGGTGTTCCCAGTCATCTCCCATTATTTACCAAGGGGGGGTCAGGACCCCAAGCTGCTTCCAAGGCAAAAGCCACATCTGCATGCAGCAATCAGTGTCCAAATGTCTCCAACCAACACAAATACAACAGAACTGTTGCAGAACCCAGTAATTACAGTAGAATAACAAACCACTGTGGGCAAGCCAAACCAAAAACAAACCAAAAACAAAATTAAATATCTACAGCAGAAACTCCAGATGTGGGGGGACTTTTCTCAGGTATATTTTTTCAGGTATATTTTCAGCTTTGGTGTATTTGAATGCACATTTCTACTTAAAACAGAAATCTGGATCCAGTTATAATGGATCAAAAATACAGGCTGTGTATTAAACTGGGTATTCACAAACTGTGATACATCAAAGGGATGTTCTTACAGCAACATATCAAGTCCACAATGATTCGGGTGGAAATTTTAGCTCTGAGCAGAACTGGTTTGTACTCGTACTAGAGTCTGTTTTGGTAATCTACCGGTTTGCACTTGTACTAGATTCTGTTTTGGCAATCTTAACCATGTTTACTTACAAGAAGGTTAAACTGCATTCAGTAGGTCTTTCTCACATGTAAATATACCTAACAGAGATACAGACATCTTAGCATATCCTACCCCTTACAGATATTAGTGTTCAGCGGTGCCTTTATATTTTTCTAGTTAGATCTGCTTCACCATGCACTTTCCAAGGTTATGCTAATCCTTCTTGAACTCTCTATCAACAGAGAGGTCTACATTTTTGCTGAGTGTGTGCTTGAGTTATTCCAGTTTTCTTGGGTATGATCCTTCTACATAACATCTAATTTTTTAAAAAATTAAATTAAGTTCTTAAAGCCAGATGAATTGCATCCAAAGGTACTAACAGAATTCAGGGATATTATTTCTGAGCCTCTTTTTTTTTTGAGGATTATTTTTGAGAATTCTTAGAAACAGATGAGATGCCAGAAGATTGGAGGCAAAGGAACCTGTTTCCCTATATTCCTGTTCACATGTGTTCCACACAGGCAGCGATGGGAGTCCACAGACCTTGCATGGAAACACTTAAAAAAAAACAATTCAACAAAACATGCGTAGCTATGCAGGCATGCAGAAATGAATCCCCACAGCCATGCTGATTGTCCCAGAATGTGACCAGCTGCACCTGCATAGTTACGCAGAGGCAACCTCCAAAAAATTTTTTTAATGAAAAGACACCTCCCTGCAACAGCCAGGCAATGGCAGGCAGATTCTTCCTGACCATGGATGGCATGGTGAAATGGAAGGAAATAAACTGCCTCCTGCCTGGCTGTTCACACAGGAGTGGCTCCAACTTGGGATTTTTTTTAAAAAAAATCTCTAGTTTAGCAATTCTTTAAAAACCTGGGTTGGGGAAAATAAAATGGGGCAGACTTGCTCTGGGGGTGGGACCTGTGTGAAGTCCATCCCCCAAATGGGTTATAAAGTGTCCTGCACCCATGATATTTGCCATGTGCGGAATCAGCCAGTGAGATGTGTTTGCATCAGTGCTCCCACATTTACAACATATGCCATGACCATGTAATACAATTTAAATATTGTACCCTGTTGATAATTAATGTGTATGTGTCCCCAATGAGAAAGAAATCTCAGGTCAGAATCTTGTGGATCTAATTAGAAATAGATGATGCCGACCTTGCATTCCTAAAACCGAATGCATTTGTAGTTGGGAGGGGGGGGGACCTGAAAGCTAGATTGGGCCGCAGTGATGATGCCCTATATGCAATATCTAAAAGTTCCCCCCCAACCTTGAAGTAGATGGACTTCTCTTTAACTGCTGTTCAAAAAATCAGAACTCTGACTTCGCAGGATTCTGATTGGCTCAAATGACCTTTTGGTTAAATCTCCACATACTAAATGGTGCCCTTGAAAAGGACGTCTCAGCTCAATTCAACTACCTATCTGGTTCTTTCTCACATTAAGGCCCAAGTAGTCATATCTAGTTTTGAGAGTTACCATTTACCAATCTTCCTGCAATTAAGCGACTCTTCTTGAAAGACCTATTGTGGATCACTACCAATCCTTCTGAAAGGCAGACAGAAGAACTTATTGCCAAGTCAAATAGACTCTTCATTTAAACAAACAAAAACTGAGATACTGACTTCAGATTATTTACAGTTCCTCCAATCTGTCCTGATATCAGCTGAATCCCCTGATGAACTTTTGAAGAACTATAACATCTTGACCCAGGAATTATACCAACATCTAGTCTGTAATGGCAGCACAGCCATGAGACAACAGCAACAGCGCCACTCTAAGCCATGGTTTGACCAGGAATGTATCAATGGCAGATTCCGCATGGGCCAAAAACAACAGTGTGAAAACGGTGTAAAAGGGTTTAAAATGGTGTAAAAGGGTTTACACCATTTTCACACTGTTTTCACACTGCTGTTTTTGGCCCATGCGGAATCTGCCAATGTCAAGAAAGCTCTGACCCTTACATATCAGGCTTTTGAATCCTACAATACTCCAACTGCTGCACTGGATCTCCTGCAGCAGAAGAGAATTTATAAACAGGTGCTAGCATGTAAAAAAAGAAGCCATGAAAAACTGGAAACAACTCATTCAGGCAGCCAATTCCAACAATTCAGCTTGATTCTAGCATATCATTTTGGTCCCTCAAAGCAGTGGACCAAACTGACATATCCCACCAGGAACATTAAATGGATACCTCTGATGAAAATGGACACCCTAGCCAAAATACAAAAAAACTTAACAATGTGGGCACAGAGATTAAAAGTTTCATAGTCCAACAAAAACTGGAGAAGGCACCATGGAAAGACTTAATTCCAGCAGCGGCCATTAAAAATAACATTGGACTTTTGGACCCATATTCTCGCCTCACTTTTTACCAGCACAATTTCTCTTTATGCTGCCTTTAGAGATTTTAAATCAGCTTTTTATTCCATATCTTGAGCTAAAATGTGGGGAAAATTGGAGGCTTCTTCACTTGACTAGCAATTAATTTACCTAATACATAAGCTGCAAGAAGAGATCTCATTCAAAGTTTAATGCAACCCTAAGGGGCTATCTTTCCAATGCTATAAAAACTGGGAAAGCTGTTAAACAAGGTTGAATATTGGCCCTTATTTAACTTATTTAACTTTATATTAATTATATGGGGCCCATCTTCATAACATAAATTTTCATGTGCCACGCCCTCCCACCCAAAAAACTTGCTGGAAGCCCACATTCCAGTCTTGCTCTATACAGATGACACAGTTATATTTTCAAGCATGTCTACTGACCCTAAAAGAGCACTGAAAGCACTAGCATTGTATTGTGAAGAGGATAAATTAGTATTTAATTAAAAGAAAACCAAAATTATGGAGCATTAATGGACATAAGGTTGAACAGGTTACCTGCTTCAAATACTTGCAGCAGAAAGGCTCATTGAGACTATGCTACTGAAACTGCACAGAGGAGCTCAACCACCATCCTGTTTTGCCACTGTGGTATACATTTCCAGGTCATACAGTGTATGTTACATAGTAGGTTGTGTGCTACATAGTAGGTTTAGTGACCTAAGGGCTATAACCTTAAATCTAACAATTTTAGTGTCTACCCTCCTTTTAAGTTTTTACCCATTTTAGTACTTACCGGTATTCCTATTTTAATAATATGTTTTATTCTTTGTGTACTATCCTTTATTTCATTTATCTTATGACTGCCACTAAAGCCCATTTTAAATTAAAATAAAATGGGCTCAAGAAGAGGGAGGGCAGGGGACCCCTCCTCCTCCTTTCCTCCAGGAGAGCAGCCCATATTGTTTGGGATAGAGGAGGCTCCTGGGTTAAGGGAATGTGGATGGGATGGGATGGAATGTAATAAGTCCTTAACATCTATTGGCTGGGGGTTTGTTGTTGGATAGCCCATCCCTTAATCAATTATGTAAAAGGATGGTCTATGACTGTAATAAAGATGTGATTGACCAGTGTTTGGCTCTTGTGGCCCTTTCTTACATGTCCAGGGTAATGCCTCTCTGGGGCCAGGAAGCAACTTTCCTCCAGGCCAGATTGGTCAGGGATTCTGGAGGGGTGGAGGGGGGTGTTGCCATCTTCTGGGTCACTAGGGTTGCATAGAAGGTTAATTGTGAATTTTCTGCATTTTGCAGGGGCTTGAGCAAGGTGACTCTAGAGGTCCCTTAAAACTCTGTGTTTTGATTATCAATGTCATTCCTCCCTGTGGAATCACTTTATTTTTTTTCTACCCATTCCTTCAGTAATTAGGATTTCCAAGGGAGGGTGCTGTTGTCATTGGTGGTGTCATTGATGGTGTCACAGCACACTCACCCCTTAAAAAAACAAAACCACTCACCTTCAGGGTGCTGGGAGGGAGAGGGAGTTGTCTGACCACAACAATGCAGTCATCAAACAGTGGGCTGGAGGTGGGTGGAAGTGGACAGGACAAAGAGAACTGAGAGAAATAGTACACGTAAAGAAAAAGGGGGCTCAAAATAAATTTCAAAAAAAGATCAGGGTAAAAGTATTCTCAAAATAAAGGGGAAATGGGGGGGGACCAAAGTAAAAATTAAAGGCACAAAAATGTAGAAATTAGGAGAGAAGCAGAACCAGTACGTTAAAGCAGATTGATGGGGGGGGGGGGGAGGCATGCAAAAAGCTATCTTTTTTGAAAAAAGAAAAGCCTTGGATCATCTCTTAAAATGACCCCTCTTTGTAACATCTCCCTCAACCCCACTGATGCCTTTCTGTTTTTCTCAGCTTTCAGTTTGCATGGATCTGCCTAATAGATGAACACTCCATGTGATGAAGTGTATTCTGACTCACAAAAGTTTATGCTGGAATAAAGTTTGTTCATTTTTAAGGTGCCACTGAATCTGGAGCCCAGGCCTCCTGACTTCCTGAACTGCACCAGCAACCCCTCCCCAAGCCACTTCAGGACTTGACAAGCTGCAGCAGCCCTCGAAGGTGGGAAAGAGAGGAAGCAGCTATCCCAGGCCAGGGCCAGCAAAGGCGGAGCTTGTCTAAGAGCCCCACCTGGCAGGAAGATGGCCCAGCAGCAGGAACTCTCAGGAGCCAAAGAAAAGGGCCAGCAGAGTTTTAAAGGCAGAGACCCGAAAGGGCCTGACCCAAGGGCTTAGGGGTGGGGCTGTAGGGGAAAGGAAGGTATAAAACCCTCAGGGAGCCAGAGAGTCAGGGAGGTGAAGCCTAGTTGGTGACTACTGGCTCTAAGGTCAGTCAGCCACTAGCCACAGTTCACTGGGACACTACCTGGGTTGAAAATATCTGAGACCCAAGTAGGGTCCTTGAGTGGCTGAGAGAGCTTCAAATAAAGAAGACTCATATTCAGAGGTTTGCAGCCTCTGAATGTGGAGGTTTCCTATGGTTACTATGGTTAGAAGTCCCTGACTAGTTTCCTTTTAAAACCAACTATGCTCATGACCATCACAACAATATCTAGCAGTGAATTTTTAATGTCATTATTTGTTGAAAATATTAGAGCTTTGATGTTATCTGTATACATAAATAACCTTAAAAGGGTTTCTGACTTAATGTAGCTGCCAAAAATTTCAATTTTGATGGCACTGTAAATGTGAATATATTTGTGGTGACATGATGTTTCACAAAAGCAGAAATAGAAGGGGAACACACAGAGAACTCAATATAAGTGTTCAGATGCACGCATATCAGGTATTGTGGAGCACAAAACAAGCTAACAAAGCAAATCTAAAAATAACAGAAATGTAAGAAATGCATATACTTTGCATTTGTTAAAGCATCAAAGCATGACTAGTAAACACTGTTTTAATACCAAATGGAAAGTCCCATTTTGTTGACTATTAAGGCTGTTGAAATAATAGAATACTCCTTAAGGGAGATTCTCACTTTTGGCAACATGACAACAGAAGCGTAAGACATGCTCCAGTACCACACCAACCCAGAGACAAATTATATGTGTGTGTGCCCTCCAGGCATATCTAGATGGTTCTCCAAGTGTGAAAAAAAATAGAGTAAACATAAAATCAACTCTTAATATGAAGGTGTCATGGGATACTTTGTCTTGTTGCAATAGAACTATTCTCCTGCTAATAACTTAGTTTAAAAAAACACATTCAGTGAACAAGAAACCTTATAAAGAGTTGTGCCTTATGAAAAATGGTGTCAGGACTGACAGTAATCTTTCTATTGGGATTTGGCCTGGCAATGTTTGCAATCTCTGCAAAGACTTTTCTAGAGCTCTCTTGTGAATGTGATAGCCATCTAACACGGCCAGTTACAAAAAGGTGGAGTTCATGGTTATTCTTTGTTGGGCTTTGAAAATGACAGCAAATGCTTTATATTCCACATTTGCAGAGTTTTAAAACAGGACTACCTTCAGCTTTGTGTGCTGATATGTGGAATCTAGATTTGCCCCAATAACATAACACCATTCTCTTTGGAATAAAATTGGGCTGCAGCCCTTTTTATTAATACAATATAGAAAGCTGGGTGAGCATAAGGGGCACATCTTAGCAGCTGGGCAGCACCCTTGATGAACCCAGCACTGTCCCCAATTGTATTGGCGAATTGGGACAGAAAGTTACTAGGTGCCACCTGAGTGCAAGCCCATTATATGACACCCCTTCTTGCCAGGGGTAGTGGGCTCCCTAGCAGAGCCTCCATGGCTTGTGTTCTCGAGCCCGTCCCAACCCAGACCTCTTGTTGAGGCCCCCAACTGTGGGGAGGTCCAGCGCAAAAGCTTGGCCTCCCCAAAAAGGATGTGCTCCTATACCCATACTCACCACTGAGCTGGCCCTCCAACTCCTGCCAGAGCTTCCTAAGCCCCAAGTGACTGCAAAATTGTGTGCCATAAAGCATGTAACCACACGTCCATGCCTCATTTGGACAGTTGCATGCAGTCGGGGCAAAAATAAGCTGTTTGGTAATGGGAGATTTCCGTTTGCAGGATCACCTCACCGCACAATTCCCAAACCATCTCAGCTGTGGCCTTGCAGACCTTCCTCCTTGCCTGGTCAACCTTTCCCAGGTTCCCTGTATCCTGCCATGACTGCCTCCTCAGCAGGCAGGACCAAAACCATTTTGCCCTTGGCAGCCGCCAATGAAGTTCCTGCAAGTCTGCAGCCATCTGGTAAGACAGTGCCACACCCTTTTGCACCAGGATATCATTCTCTCCCAGCTGAATGACAATGCCCTGGGGAGAGCCAAACTGAAACACAGCCGACTGGATCGTGAGCAGTAAGATTTCCCATCTCATGCCCCAACGGGCAAGCCAGCAAATTTCAACAATGTCCTCCAGACCAAGATCCAAGTCCCAACATGACCTTGAAGCATACTGGCTGGTCCAGTGAACAATGCTGTGTCCAAAAATCTAAACACAGATCTGGTGGCCCAGTGAAGTTAAAAGGAACAGATCAAAGCATAAGGTGAGGTATCATGTACGCCCTGTATGCTAGCAAACACTATCGACCAGTGGCCCGAATCTGGTCTGGAGAGAAACCCTCTTGCGCTGCTGACATGGCTGCTCCTATCCAAAAGGAATGCGGTCCAAATTCCACAGTGGGCAAACCCAATGACCCCAAGCACTGCCGCAGCACCAAGGCAAATTGGAACCGAGATAATGGACCCCTGTCCTGATGAAGGAGAGGACAAGGATAGCTGGCCGAAGGGCCATATATGCCAGGGTTATGGCAACTGGGCAGGGAAACCCTGCAGGAGCTGCTGCAAAATAAATCTGGGTTCCCCACCAAAGCTGGTCTGTTTTAGAAGAGGTCAGCCAAACATACAAGCCACCATACCCTACCGATATGTCAGCAAATTGTATGGCCCTTGACCCCATGAATGTCCTGGAAGGCGCTACCAGTTTGTTGCACCGGAAAGTGCCAAAAAAGGCCAGGGAAAATAATCAGAAACAGTAGTTAAATCTACAAAGTCTCAGTGAAATTCACCACAAAATAAACTCACGTTCATTAATATGACAAACGTAAATTGTACTACCAAATTTTTGAATACCAAGAAGGAGAAAAAATACAGTTTGCCCAAAAGAAAGGAAGATATTATCAGTTTTTATAACCCCTCCCATCTTTAAAGACACTGTTAAAATGAATGTGAAGGATTCATGTTTCTGGTGTGGCACCTCATTATCTGAAAGAGAGAATTAGCTGAGAACAGCAGTACTTCAAGACTTCCAAACTGGAAGAATCCAAGAATCACATAGAAATTATATGGATATTAGCGAACCTAATGATACTTCAGACTGGAAAGCCATGGAATCAAGGAACCCTAAAGAGGTGTGAAGAATCAACAGACCACCAGTTCCTGTCACCCTGAAACAAGAGCATCTTAAGTGGCTTTAAAGACAATGGAGTTAGAAGAGATAACACTAAAATATGAAGGAAGAATTTAGCCAGAATCCCCTTGGTGAGGTATCGCAAAGAGGAGAATGCTATCACATTCTCCTCTTTTAGTAAATCTTCAAACCACACATTTTCTGTAAAGACCTTGCCTAATCCCCTAGTCATCATTCTGTTTCTTTTCTCTTCGCATTCTTTCCTTCCTTTGGCTCGGTGCTCAGAATCAAATTTTAGTTTGTATGGGCCATACTAGAACAGGTAATCCCAATATTCTTTAAAAGCAAAATAGCAGCTGTACAGGGCTTTGATTTGAATCAGGGCAGTTGTGCTTTGAGGAGACAAGAGAAAGATTAATTCTCCCCATGAAAATGGTTTTACCAGTCAAAATGCACCATCCTCAGTGATGGTTTTTTGCTTTCAGAAGAGGAGGGGGAGAGACAGGAAAAGAGAGACTGTCTATGCCTCTCTTTTTCTGTCTTTTATCCTCTCCAAATGCTAATGATAGGCTAGGGCAGGGGTAGGGAACCTGCGGCTCTCCAGATGTTCAGGAACTACAATTCCCATCAGCCTCTGTCAGCATGGCCAATTGGCCATGCTGGTAGGGGCTGATGGGAATTGTAGTTCCTGAAACATCTTGAGAGACAAGCAGGTCTCCCCTACCCCAGGGCTAGGGGAGAGTTTACCAGCTTCTACTAGAGAATGTGCACCCTGCTCTTACCTAATCCATACTAGTTTTTTTTCTTTATCCTTGTCACCATGTAGTTCAGGGTAATACACGTTATTTTCTCCTTCTCCAATTTATCTTCACAACAATACTGTGAGTTAGGAAAGTGTGACTGGTCCAAGTCCACTCACTGAACTTTGTGACTCTTCAGCAATTGGAATCCAGGTTTGCTTAGTCCAATCACCATTGCTGATTAGCCACATGAATATCGATGAAGATATTGTAGTAATAGTAATGTTCCTAAAACATATTCCCAACAATAACACTTCTTGGTTTTTCTAAGCTCAGATACACGGAAAAGGCAAAATGACCTAGAATTTGAAAATTCAATCTTGTAAATTATAGTTCATGAAAGCTGATGCCACAATAGATGTGTGGGTCATTAAGGTGTCAATTTTGTTACATGTCATTTTATTTTACTTGTTAGTTATAGGCCATACAAACAGTGTTAGTAATTACACATATGAATTACATAAAAGATTAAAACCAGCAGTTATATAGCATAAGACAAAATTAAAATCATAACTTTAGAACAGCATCTTATGATTATGTCTATACACTAACACAATTGCTCTCTTTCTAAACTTAATCAATAAGGATACAAAAGAGGCCACTTCCTGAGTGATTTCTGTAAAAACATTGGCCATAAGAAAACACAATTTATTTTCCTCACTATCTTTCAGTTTCTCTAATATGTTTGTAAGGTATTTATTTCTGATATAGAGATAGAGGGCAAGATATTTTATAATGTAGAGCATCCTCTATCTGGCCAGAACCCAAAACACAAATATGTTGGTCAGTTGGCTTACTTGCATATCTTCCATTTAAATAGTTAAGGGAAAGGATTGAAATCTAAGGTAAAATCCTTTCTTAGGCCCCTTCTGCACACGCAAAATAATGCGTTTTCAAACCACTTTCACAACTGTTTGCAAGTGGATTTTGCCATTCCGCACAGCTTCAAAGAGCACTGAAAGCAGTTTGAAAGTGCATTATTCTGCATGTGCAGAATGAGCCTTAGATTTGCATTTGTGAGATTATTAAGATAGGGGGCCAGACATTTGTGTTTCTTTATCCTGAAAAACCAGGGAGCAAAATTTTGAAGTTGCAGCACTTTTTTCATCCATGGGGGCGTCTTTTTTAAATAGTTGCTCTTGTATTTTACTAACTTCCCATTCCTTGATACAAACTAAGGAGGATACCTCATAGAGATTTAATAGTGTACTCTGGTTTCTCTTCAGATCATATAATTCTTTGGCCTATTTTGTTATTTTGAGTGTAGAATGAGGTTGGGACATGACTCCTGGAGATATTGTAATTGGCAATTTCTAGGTGTGAATGAGTATGGTCAGTGGTTATCTAGCTGCTCCATTATGCTCTCTGGTCACCAGCTATGAGCTAATTGTTATCTGAATGAGAAAGGAATAACTAGTCTACCAACATTATCAAGGGGGGTGGATAAACCCAACAAACATGTTTCAGAGAAGATTTACCCCATCCAAATTTGGGTCTTCCAATTTAAAATATTGTGTATTCACAAAGAGATGCCAGAAAAGTCCATCTGAATTTATCAGACTGATAATGGTTCTAGTCAGACAGATAAGGAATATAATGGTCATTTAAGGAAAGGTGAGATGTAAATAATTTCAGTAAATAAATAAAAGGAACAGCAGCACACTGATTGCTTGCACGTACCATCTCCAAGACAATGTAAAATGAGCAGTCACTTTTAAAATGGTTTCTCTCATTCTTGATGCCTACATTTTTGAAAGCTTTGGTTGGCTTACAACACTCTTCCTGTCAGCAATATTTTCTGCCAATAAATAAAAACATTATCCATTTCCTAATTTTTTCATTGAAAGCTGTACTGTGATGAGCAAGAATCAACTGGATTTTTCTTCACATAAAAAGTAATGATCAAGTGATGGTTTCCATCCCAACCAGCTTTTTTTTGAGGTTACAGTTAAATTGTATCATTTCTAATCCATATCTCTTGGGAAACAGGCCTTTTCCAATTATGGGACACCTATCCCAATGTTCCTGATGTAATCCATTTTTCCCTGCCAAGAAATGATAAACCAGGCCAATGCAAAAAAAAAAATCAAGAATACAGAATTAAAAGTCAACCAATTAATGGCTTTCAGTCAATTTTGGAGCTTGTTTGTAACAGATTAATTAATTAATTAATTAATTAATTAATTAACAGGCAGACACTGTGAAAGCATTGTGACACAAGTCCATTTACCAGTTGGACTAAAAATACTATGACCCCACATGGAGCTCTAAGCTATTGGCCACATCAGCCCAATCACTTGGAGAAGCCATGCCAGCCCGCAGTACCTGCATGTAAGGGTCTGCTACTCCAGTCAGTAAACAAGACTCAGGAAAGTTTCAAGAGCTTTATTGGAACTGTTGTCAGCCCAAGGTTCAGAAAGCCGAAGCTAGCGCTTTGCCCCCTGAACCCCAGTATATCCTCTAACATTACCACATGGCTCATCCCAGATTCCCCCCTCCCTTGCATTCCCAAAATATCAGCATAAGAACAGTGATGAGAACAGAGGTATTGTTGTAAGAACGAAAGACACTTCTCTCCTCCAGGAAACAGCAGATAAGGAGAAGAAGCAAACTCTATTCACTAGTTACATGCGAGCAAAAGAAAACCTTCCCAGCTTCGGCCAGTGATAATGGACAGCCCACCTTTGGCCTTGATGCGGATGTGCGAGATTCCAGGCCGAGTATGGTGCAGGCCTGACACTGCATAATATAGCTCAGCCATCAAGAAAGCCCACAGATTAAATACTGATCTTTGTCCTTAACTTTTTGGCATCAAGGGAAGTCATAGAAACATAGGCCCATTCCACACGGGCCATTTAGACCAGCGTGGGACTGGTAAAAACACCGTTGTGGGGGAGAAGGTCACACAGCTACCAATGCTGCAGCGCAGCAGTGGCGGCATTCACACACACACACAATGGTGTTTTCTCACACAGAGTGAGTCTTTTTGAAAACGCTGGCTTCCATCCAGTGCTGAGTGAACGGCATTTGGTGGAAGCTGGCGTTTTCTCCCCACGCCGCTCCCAGTGCCTGGGCTTGGGATCTCGACCACTCACCCTGTGCCTCTAGGTCCCACTTTGGATCGAGGTCCTGATCTATGGGTTGTGTGAGCCAGGTGGATTCACGCCACCCTTTTGGCCTGGCCCCCCAAGGCACCTGCAGCGAGGGGCCCGGGTAGTATGGCGATTCCATGCTCGCATCCCTTCAGGTGCCATGTCCGCTTCTGCTGCATGGATTGGGCCAGTCAGGGGCACAGGCATCCATGTCCCCGTCCCCACCATTTGGCTCATGGGGTGCTCCTCCGGCCACCCCGTCATCGTCCTGGTCCCCCATATTGCGCCAGTCAGGCTTGCCCATGGTGGGCTCGATGTTGAGGGGCTCGCCTGTAGCTCCGTCCGTGTCGGACATTGGGCCGAGTGTGAGCTTGGTTGAAAGATCCCTTTTAATGTCAATCTTCGGATCTGGAAATCACGGAAACGGTAGATTTGTTCTAAAGCCTTTAATTCAGAGCCTAGGTAACATCGTAAAAGAGGAATCTGGCAATTCCCGCGCAAACCCATTACGTATATCCTGTTGCCCCCTCCCATTGAGACAAATGGTTCCTACTCTACAAACTACAAAGCATTCACTACAAAGCATTGCGAGCCGGGGAACAGTCCACACCTTCTTTTGATAAAATCTGTGTCCAGGATACCCTGGGGCACCGAGGGGAAGACGCCAGGCTTTTGTCCCACATCAGAGGATGGTATGCCACCTCTCCCTGCCCTACCTGCCATTTGGCACTGACAGGCTCAGTCCTGACACTACCTTATCGAGGAATAGAAGGTTTGATACAGGGCAATGGTTAGATGCATCATAAGGATCCAAAAATTGTTTCTTTAACAGTGGTGTCACTACTTTCAATCTCATTGGAAAGGTCTCTAAACATGTTGATAATGTCTACCAGAGAGCCTGTACCACATCACCACTGCCTTTAACCAACCATGATGGCCATGGGTTCAAGAAGCAAATGGCTAGCTTTACAGCATCCAAGATTCAGTCAACATCAACTGAGGAGAGTTGGCTGAAATCATCCAGCACATGACCTGAAGAAAGCCAAAGGGTCTCCAGTTCACTCATTGTATCAACATTGGTGGGGAGGTTTTTGGTGGAGGAGCAAGACTTTATCTGCCAACTAGCTTTCAAAAGCCTTTCAGCTCATCACTGAATCACTAATATCGTAGAATCCCTCTGAAGGGAAGTAAGGAAACTAATTAACCTAAACAATTAAGTTGGGTGTGAGCTAGCAAATGCAATAGAGACTGCATATAACTTCTCAGTGGCCTTCTCTGCCACCTCATATGACCTCATACACATTCTATAAGATGCTTCTGCAGCTCCATCATGAGTGTGCCACCAAACTCTCTCTAGTTGTTTAAGCTCCCACTTCTTCATCCATAGATCCATGGTATACCAAGGGGCTAAGGTAACATGGGGGTGAAGAGGATTGCAAGGAGCTTTCTCATCAATGACTTCAGAAAGACAAACAACAAGCCAGCCATCTACCAGTTTATTTAACAAGTCACCAAGGGGGCACTGGATCCTAAAGAGTCTGGAAACCAATTGGATCCATAAATCTTGTAGGTGAGCATAAATCTGCTCACCTCCTATATGTGGAGAGGTGGGGTTGGGGAGTGGGGAGTGGAATCCCAGACAGACCTTCAGGGCAGAGTTATCTGGCCATAGCTCTTTGTCAATAGAAATTAAATCTATATCTAACCCCATATCAAAGATCAAATCCAGCATGTGGCCAGTTTGATGCATGGGACCTGTCAAACCTGAATGACTTCCAGTGCCACCATGGAAGGTATCTCATCCAAAGCCCATTGTCAAGCTAGGGTATCTCCCATCTCCTTGATACCCATAGACAGAAATTATTCTGAAAATCACTTCTTCTGATCTTCTCCTTGGTCAGCTTTACTTTATATAAACTTTTTTTGAAGGGTATTCAATTATCCCACCCTGTACCACACTAAAGTAAATGTATAACTGAATCACCCTAAGGAACTGAGATGATCCCACCTTTTTCTCTCCTGTGTTTGAACCCAGAGATTATCATGTTAGAGACTTTTCAAAGTTCAACCACAAAATATTAGAATTCTATTAAACTTCTCAGGGTGATAGAATAAGGGCAGGGAGAAATTTACGGAGAAGGAAAGAAACACATATACAAATATTAAGATGTTCCTAAGAGTACAGATCAGATAACATTTGGCTGTTGAATAAGATTTCAGTTTGTTACAGATTTCCTAATTCTTTGAAATAAAATAGACTTTCTGGATGTTACACACCTTTGACTCAAACTTACACTCAGAGATTCATGTGTAAACTCTGGTACCCAAAATCTAGAAGGAATGGAGTATTCACCCAACTCCCTTTTCCCCAATCAGACTTCCCAAAGTGTAGGATCACTTCAGAGCTTTTGGAGTAAATCCATCTCAGACGAGGGATAGGAATTCTCTCACACAAAGTTTAAGTTCTCTTCCTAGCTAGAGACTGGTTCCTCTCTGACACCATCCCCTATGCTGTTCATACACAGTTCCAAGGATGAACTAGCTGTTTTTGGAGCATGGGCTAGGAATTCCTCTTTCCCTAGAAGTTTATTCCCTTTTTGGCTAGAGTAAGGTCCTTTTTCCTCAATACTATTTCCCTGCCAACTGCAGGTCTATACATAGACTCTAACCACATCTGAACCTTCTTGTTCCAAGCGTTCCAACCAAAACATCTGTGTTCTAGATTCTACCCACTCCCAGCATGTCACTCACATGCATGCACAG
Source organism: Sphaerodactylus townsendi (assembly GCF_021028975.2). NCBI lineage: Eukaryota > Metazoa > Chordata > Lepidosauria > Squamata > Sphaerodactylidae > Sphaerodactylus > Sphaerodactylus townsendi. The sequence goes on along the minus strand of NC_059425.1, from coordinate 119,790,111 downwards.
GCTCTGGGGGCAATTAACTCTTCACAGTCAGGTTTTTCTGCCTCTCCATCCTCCTAGTTTTGAAGTAGTATACAGAATGGAATTTTATATGCTATCTTCCTTAGCTTTGTTATACCTAAAGAGAAGGCGCCATGTCGGCAGGGACTCTAAAATCCCCTAGAACTATCAGAACTATTCACATTCCCCAAAACTACTAAATAAAGCACATACACATAAAAACACATAAACGGGGCTTATGTAACTAAGTAATGTAAACCCCTCCCCCCTAAAAAGTCTTCACTCCCCATCAGAAGACCATAATACAGGGAGAGATACAAATCTCCCTGAGGAGAAATTTCCAAAGCTGCAGTGCTACAACCAAGAAGGCATGCTTTCTTGCTTGCTTGTGTAACCTCATCTTGAGGGTTCTGCAGGGCAGAACTTGAAAGGAGTTTGCAACAACTAAAATTTAAAACACAATGGTTTACTTTACCTTAACATATGACACTTATCAAACATTAACATTTAACATATCACTTCAAGGTCCTGTTTAAGTTTCATTCCAAGTCCTTCTAATTACAGTCTGATAAGGCCAAGTCCATTTCTTCCTGCTGGTGGTTGGTTCGTGAAGACTCCAGAGGTTTGGGAAAACTGGGTTCGAGATGATGAAGGTCCCCAAAAGAACTCTCACCAATTACATACACAAAAAGCCCTGAAACAATAAATTCTAACATTTACAATATAGCAAAACTAAACAACTCCCTTCCCACTAGTTCCCAACAACATTGCAGTTACCTTAAGCAAGGTGTTAAGAGTTTATCAAAATCAATCAAGGTCCCAGCCTGGTAGCCTTGCTTTCTTCAACTTCATGAGTTTTGCAGTCTTCTGCTGCTTTCAGTCTCCACCCATTTCTGGGTCATTCCATTCTGAACATAGGGATTACACTTGCTTTCTGCTACATCAACTTTTTGCATCGTTACCAAGGCCTATTGAAACTAGGGTGGTCAACCTTCAGGTGGTAGCTGTAGATCTCTCACAATTACAACTGATCTCCAGGCAACAGAGATCAGTATACCAGGAGAAAATTGACATTTTGGAAGGTGGGCTCTATGGCATTATACCCCACCGAAGTCCCTCCTCTCCCCAAATTCTATCATCCTCAGGCTCCACTTTCCAAATTTCCAGGTATTTCACAATCCAGAGCTGGCAATCCTAGCTGAAACTGGCATATAATCCCATGGATTTCATAAATGATGGGGGTTACTACTAGTGTAACACTGTACTTGCAGTATGTTAGATTCTGTACAGATCAGAGATGTGACCTCCAGGTGCTCAAATGGCTGTTGCCAGATTATACAGTAGAGCTTGGCAGGCTTTATGTAACCCCAGCCCAAAGCTTTAAAAGTTTCTCATCTGCTCATTTTCTTTTCATTTTACTTTCCTGAACAATGAGGATCAAATAGCACAAGGCAACAGAACAAAAAAAAAATCTCTGCAAGTTTAAAATATGCCCACAGTCTTTTACATTAGCTTTGGTGTGAATAATTAAAAAAATGTGGCCTCTGTCAATACAGCTGTGGTTTATTCATCCACTTTGAAAGACACTGTACAGTTGGCAGTTTCGTTTTCTTTCTGTTCTTTATAATAATTTTTTTAAAAAAAATTCTGAAAGCAATCTGAAAAGTGGGAGGTCTTATAAAGCAGGAGACCTTATAAAGACAAAACCAACATCAGTCAGCAAGTTCAAATGTTACTGGTTGATTACAAGTTTCTTTGATAAATGTTTTGCTAGAAAGTGTCACTCCACAAGTTCTTTGTCATGCAAAGGGTGAAATATTCCTCATGATGTGAAAGAGGGTATTTTTTTTCACCAGTAGAATCTGTTTCCTAAGTGAGGAACTCAATATGTGCAGAAAGGCTTTGTCAGTGGCAGTCCCACACACAGTCCTTGGTTCCAGTTCCTTCTTGAAAACTGTCATTTGTTTGGGAAGACCACAACAAAAATGGGTGCAAAGCCCTATACTTTATATCACTGGGAGACAAGGCTAGTTTGCCCTGGTAGCATCTGGAAACAGGAAGGGATAAATTGCACTGTTGCAAAATTAATACACTTGCACAGGAAGTGCAAACACAGAAACTGAGCTGGAGAACCAAGGTAGTGCCACTAGACTCCTGTTTTATTCTGCCACTGTAAATCAACACAGCTACTAGTCTAGAATTTGGCTTTTCTTCAGGGTGCAATATTATATTCTAATAGCAAAGCCAGCCAAATATTTGGATACTTAAATCTGGTGAAAGAACTGTGAATGGACAAGACAGATTTTTCAAAAAACTTGGAGACTGGCAACTCTAGGCCTGTCAACAACCTCTGGGTGATTTAATACCCCCCCCAACTTGTTTGACTCAACTATGCCTGGCTGCTAGCTACTGTTCATCAACAGCCACTCCATAAAAGCCAGTGTGGTGTAGCGGTTAAAGTTTCAGAATAAGGTCTAGTGGAGCCAGGTTCATATCCCCATCTTGCTATGGAAACTCACTGCGTGATTTTGCACCCATCACTTATTTTCAGTCTAACCTACCTTACTGGGTTGTTGTATGACAAAAAAGAAGAAAAGAAAAAAAATGTAAGTTGCTTTGGTCCCCAGTGTGGAGAAAGGTGGTGTACATACAGTGGTATAGCGCCAACAAGGCGGGGTATGTGCCGCGGGGTACGTGTCATGGAGGGGGCATGGCTGGGGCATGGAGGGGGCGTGGTGGGGCATTCTGGAGTGGGGCAGGGGCAGGCAACACTGCAGAAGGGGCACAGGGTGCACACGTGCCCCGGGCACAGTTCCCCCTTGTTCCACCCCTGGGTATATATGAAGTTGCGAGGTAAATAAATGGTAGATTGGTAAATGGCTGAGAAGAAGATTATGAGGCAGGGAACTGTGGCATCACACAACTAGAGCAGTTTTCCTAGATAGAGGCTGCCAGGCAGGGAGAAGGGGAGCTGAAGATGGAGGATTAGATAAAGGTAGTTGGATGGAAAGAAAATAGGGTTGTAAGTTCCAGAACTTCCTAATTTCCTCCTGGAGAACTAGAGCTGCCAATCACCAGTTGGACCAAACATCACAATCATCGGGTGGAGGTTTCAGATCACCCAGAACTATACCTGATTTGGAGAGTGGACTCTATGACATTATAGATTCCAGGAGAACTTCATGCCCCACCTGGAGGCTGGAAACCCAAGAATGGGAGAAAGAAGCAGGAAAAGGAGAGAGGCTATGGCCGTTTCCGCACAGCCACGCTGTGGGTTGGGTTGGCGTACATGACGCCAACCCAATCCCCCCGGGACTGTTCGCACGAACGGTCCCAGAAACTAGCAGGAAGATGGCACCGTGCTGCTTGCCACAGCCCGTCGACTCTCTACCTTCCCTCTGCGACCATCCGAAGTGTCACACTGGGAGGCCAGGGGACACAGCCCCCCACTATCCTAGCAGCTTAACGACGCTCCGGAGTTGCAGGGCGGGGGGGCATGTCCCCAGGCCTTGGCGATGTGCCGGACGGTCGCAGGGAAGGTAAGTCGATTGGGAAAGGGGGGAGGGATGGCGCCTTGCAGCCACTGCTGTTCGCACGGCAGCGGTTGGAAGCCACTGTTTCCCAAAAACCTTGCTTGGGGAGCAAGGTTGGGAAACAGTGGCTTCGCGCCGCTGGGAAGGAGTGAGGGCGGTGCGACTGTGTTTTTGCCGTCCCCAGGACGCTGTATTTGGCCCGTGCAGAAAGGGCCTATGGGAGCTTTCTAGAAGGAGAAAGAGGAGATATCAGTGGGAGAAGGGGAAACAGTGGAGAATTCCTTGCAGGTTCTCACTTATAATAAATTCCCCACATATAAAGAACGAATAATAAACAATGTAATGTTTAATGTATTGTCGAAGGCTTTCATGGCCGGATTCAACTGGTTGTTGTGGGCTTTCTGGGCTATATGGCTATTGTCTGGTAGATCTTGTTCCTAACGTTTCACCTGCATCCGTGGCTGGCATCTTCAGAGGTGTATCACAGAGAGAACTGTGTTACACATAAGATCTACCAGACCACGGCCACACAGCCTGGAAAACCCACAACAACCAATGTAAAGTTTCTACCCAAGCCAGTCTTCTTACTTGAAGCCCAATTCCAAGAACTGGGGGAATGCCACACAACATGAGGTCAGCACGTTAAAATATTTCACACAAATATTTCATTGGCTGAGAAGTTGTGGTAGAATACATTGAACACTGAACTAGAAGGAACAAGATACAGCCCAGTTGAAGAAACTTCCCTAATGAACTGATTTTTCCAGCATGCAAAAAAAAACAACCCTATACATTAAGGCTGTAATCATATGCATGACAAAATGAAAAGCAAAGCTGCCATAGACTTTAATGACTGTAGGATGACTCAAGGAGCCCTTCAGGAAAAATAAAAGCCAGCAACCTTGTCAGGACAGAAACTCTAGCTGAGAGATGAGGAAGAAATTGTTCCTGTTTAATGTGCTTTAGGGTCAGCTGCAATCTCTCATTGTTCCATAGCAACACTGGTCTTTCCCAAGCACATTAACAAATATACCTTGCGTTTAAATCACTGAGAGGAGCAAAATGTGCAGCCCACTGAGTGTGATCACCTTTTTCTTGTCTGCACATTTCCACAGTTTGCTCCCCTCCCCCACTCCCGCCACACACACACACACACCTTAGCATATAGGATGTGACAGACCTTTCTTTCTCCCTTCATTGTTAGTTCAAATATGCCAGTTCTGCATTCACCCTAGGCTGGGTGCTCGCAGGCAACTTGTTTCCATAAGACAAAGGCTAAAAATAAACATTCAAGGCTGTTACATAAATACATTGAAGAGAGCAAGAAATGGCTTGTTCACTTGATTTACTCTGCTGCAGTCCCATCCAAAATGCAAGAGACGAATAGCCAAGGAGGATGGCTTGGCCCTTCTTTTCATTTTGTCAGCTTCAGCCAGAACGAGTAGAAGAACTCCATATTGATCAAATGACCATGTGAGATCTTGGAAACTTCTAGTTTTGCACTAATTTTGCAAGGGACTGCAGATGATCCCATCACTACATGTAAAATTACCAGCCTTTGCATAAACTATTTCATCACATGCTCAGAGAAGTAAGCCTAAAGAAACTGTTCTCTATGGATAAGTGTTTATTGCTTGGCTCTGGATTTCTATATTATACAACTTTAAGACTCAGTGCTCCAAATTAAGTATATATCTTTGTAAATCAAAAACTGGACAATAAAAATCCATGGAGAACACTAATTTGAAAGTAGGTCTCACTGAACAAAAAAGAACTCACTCCCATAAGAGATGCCTGAGACTGGTTTTTATGTGAACGATCTTGCATTTGCAGAGTTGAACAGAACAGGGCTTCCCAAATGCTGACATAAAGTTCATATACGTGACATGGAACACTGCAGCATAGATATAAACAGATATAAACAGATAACAATTACTTACTATAGCAAGAAACAGGCTCTATTTATTTATCAACATTTCAGCTTTTCTTCCAGGAGTTTAGAGTGCTGATTCACCTTGAAAACTACTTAGTGTGAGAGATAGCAGCAACTTGTGCAATAAGACCTTGGAAGCAAGACAGATTTGAAACAGTATCGCTAAACAGAGGGGGTACAGAGTAGCCAACTTGTGCTCTGGTCCTCCCTCCCTGAACACTGAAATTTGGGTCTTCTAATGAGGTTAATGGGCTGCAGATTCAGGATGGAGAAAAGGAAGTACCTTTACTCAACAAGTAATCAACTTGTTTAAATAAGTTCCAGTGGACACAGGATGACCGTGAGCATGGTTGGCTTTCAAAAGGGATTAGATAGATTCATTGAAAGTAAGCCCATCATTATGACTGCTAGCCATGGTGACCAAAGGGAACTGAATATCAGTTCTAGAGCGTAACATCAGGGGAAGGTCTTGGCCTCTACATACTATTGATTGACCCTCCAAGACTTGTTAGGCTGGCTACTAACTAAAGAGAATTCTGGACTTGATGGATAACTGGTATGGTCCACCAAAGTATTTCTTATATCCTTATGCACTACCAAGCAGACCATAATTCTCCTTTTGTGCCTGGGTGAGTAGAGACCGTCTGAGGTGCTGTGTGGTTTCCGAGCTGTATGGCCATGTTCTAGCAGCATTCTCTCCTGACATTTCGCCTGCATCTGTGGCTGGCATCTTCAGAGGATCTCCTCTGAAGATTCCAGCCACAGATGCAAGCGAAACATTAGGAGAGAATGCTGCTAGAACACAGCTATACAACCCAGAAACCACACAGTACCCCAGTAATTCTGGCCGTGAAAGCCTTCGACAATAGACAGTCTTCTAGCCAACTATTCCACTAAGTGATTCCTTGCATCATCGGAATAGTAAGAAAGAATTTACTATGAACAAAATGAGAACGTGTGTGTGCGGCAATGCTCGGTTGGGGAAAGGGGTTGGTTGGCTAGTGCATCATTACTGATCAGCCATGCCCCCTTTGGACATGTCATCATCTTTTAGCCTCTGTTTCCACATCTTGAAAAAAAAATAGATCTTTTTGAAAAATAAAAGGGCGGCTGCAAAGCACTTTGCATGCCAAAGGGTGCTATTAAAATTAAAGCAGAACAAAGAGAAGATGGCAAGTATGCCTTAAGTATCTCAGGAAATCAGAGTCTCTACATTAATTGGGCCAAAGCATTGTCATTGGGAATGTTCCAAAGCATTGTCAATTCCAAAGCATTTTCAATGGGAACATGAGAGACAAAACCTAAACTGGATAAGACAACTTGCAGATGATATGAAGGTATATTCACAGAGGCACCTCCCAATCTGATTGTAACATTGGCCATGACCCTAACAATTCTAGCTCTAATCTACAGTCTCAAACCTTTACCACTATGGCAATTTCCCTCAAGGACAAATGGAAATTCAATGAAGGTGGGCACTAAAGATAATATAGAATTATCACTAATTTTTCAAACATTCTAATTCCCAATATTCCATGAGGAAAATCATGACAGTTAACCCAATCTCAGCCTGTTGATTTGTTTGGCGAAGATCTGCTTGTTCATATAGTGAATTACAGAGATGCTTTCACAATCTTCAGGATATACAAGCCATATGATAAAAGATGTGTGTTTATGTTTATCAGTAAAGATTTACTTCAATGGCTTAGTCTGGCACGTTCTTTGCTGCCATCATCCTATCTTTTTCTTCTTCTGAACACAACTTTCTGGAAATCAGTGTATCTGTCTGCCATCTTCTCACCATTGCCACTCACAAAGACCAAAGGCAATGATGTAATCAAGTTAATATTGTTTTCTAAAAAGCTCATTGGGACCATAGAAACAATAACATTAATCACACCCAACATGCAGGCAGACATTTCTGCATCCTCTGGGGATCATTTTAGTTAAAGGCATCTCACTAACATATTTACTTTTAAATGCATCAGGGAGAACGCATTGTCTTCTCCTCTAGATTTTGGCCCCTATTTTATTGTTTACTCCTGAGCAAACACTGATTAAGATGAGATGAGTCTGAATTTTATTGCCCCATTTTCTGCTTTTATCTTCCAAGATAGGACTGCCTTTTCATTGTTGCTACAATAATCAAGCTCCAGTGCCTGTGTGGATATCAGCTGTGGCCTGGTCTTTCATTCCCTTTCTATTATATCAGGTTTCCGAGGATGATTTCAATGTGATTTTTAACTAGGCCAATGGGGGGTGGGGGAATGACCATGATAATCTATACATAGATAATGATGACTAAACAGCAATGGACAGTAAAAAAGAAATGGTCATCTTAATACCAATAAAAACACTTTTTCAAAATCCATAATAATTATATTGCTGGGTAAAATTCATCTAGTTAGCATTCTTTGCATACTCTAAATCTGTCTCGTTTTTTTAAAAAGAACAATCTGAATTCAGTGTCCAACCATTATGTCAGTATAACTCTTGCCAATGAATTTATTCTCAATTTCTGTAACAACTCATTATACTAATTGGCATTTATATAGCACTGTTGTAAAACACTTTATGAATGTATTATTAGTGTAATATTTACCTCCACCCTGTAAGTTATACCAGTATTTTTATCCCAGTAATGCAGATGGGGGACTGAGGTTCAATCTATTACATTTTTATTCCATCCTTTGATCATGGTGACCAGTGAAGTTAAGGTAGCACACTATTTGGTCATTTTATCCTCACAGCAATTCTGTGAGATAGGTTAGATCATGACTAAATCAAGATCATCCAGCGTGATTCAGCCATGGTCTCCCTGGTGTCATTCTTACATTCTAACAATTATGCCATACTGGGGCTCATCCTCTTAGGAAACTGTGGTATCTAGCGAGTTTGTGGATAAGGGAATTGAACCAGTAACCTCTACGTCAGTAGTAACTTCATTGCACTAGTCCTCCTACAATAATAATATCCAAGCCTTTAAATTTGAATAACGGAATTGTTCCTTTTCATCTGGGTTCCACAACTGCAAACTTGTTCTGTGTCAGCACAAAGCCATGCCATCAGAAGCCTCTGGCACACACAGGAATAAAGAGTTTATACTAATCTTGTCTGAGACAAGATGAGTTAATTTTTTAAGTGATCCTTTCCCTTCCTTATATTCACTCAGGGGCTCTTGATCTACTATGGAACCTGTTTATCCGTCACTCATTATGAATCATCATAGTTAAACTTTGGTCAAGATATAATTCAGAAAATGAAGTGAAACAGAAGGGAATTTTACCATTGCTATCCATCAGAATACAATCTGTTGTTCCTATTCTTGAAAGAACTGGGGGTGTACATTTTCAAATGACAAACCATTTGCTAAATTATGACTGTATGGTTGCAAACACTGCAGATTCCTTTCCATGCCTCCCTTACTCAGAGATACTTGGAAAGAAGCAGAAAAATCTACAGGGGAAGGATGCCAGACACAAAACTAATTGCTGTTCATTAGGTCTCTGTCATGGACTTAGAATCAGCCAGCCAGGAGTCCTCTGATGAGAAACACCGGCAGGACGACACCACTGTGCTGGAACCCCAGTCAACAGAACTTCAAGTACAGCCAGAAGCCTCACAGGATACAGAAAGAGCTGGCCCAAGTCGGAAGTCAGAGAAGTTGCAGAAGCACCTCCAGTCACTGAGGGCCAGCCTAGCAGTCCACCCAGCTCATCTGAGCCTATAAATCAGCTGAGGATTTGCACCCAGCAGGAACTGCACTCTAAAAGATGCAGTGCATGCTTGGAAGCCCCAAGGCAGTGCAGAGAATGCTGTGAGTCAGCTCAGGATCAAGACTGAGCTGCAGCACAGGTTTATAAGAGACTGCTTCAGGAAGTGGAAGTTGCAGGAGGAACCTTGTTGAAAGCCTGATAGCTTTCTGCCATGCCTGCTTGAAGACTGATTCCTTGAAACACTGACTCAGGCCAGATTGCCTGACCTGATCTTGCCTGGACTCCTGACTGCTTCTTACCAGACCTGCTTGGACTCTGCTTCTCTGGAATCAGAGTAAGACTGCTCTCTCTCTTTCACCCCCCCCCCCTTACTTCTGTGCCTGCTGTTAGCTGGAACCTGACTCTCTGGGACCCTGGCAGGTCAAGACAGTCTTCCCCAACAGCTGACTTTTACAAAAAATCTGCACTATATTTCACATCTAATCTGCATGTAGCAACCTGCTTGCACATATGAAGTCTACAGAAATTGCCTCTGTCTGTAGTAGCAAAAAAAAAAAGATCTGCTACACCTTAAAGATTCATTAATTTATCATGACGTGAGATTTTGTGGGCTTCTGTACACAGATTGCTACTGCTGAATCAGGACAAGTTTTTTTTAAAAAAACAGAAGACTATTTCATGCAAAAAATGGTAGAGGGATGATCTAGCCACAGTTTCAAACCAGCAAAAGAGACAAAATAAGGTTGATGTATGCCACATATATCACACACAAATACCAAGTGCAAGCAGCATATTTATAGGCTTGATTTCGCCTGTCTCTAGTGACACCACGTTTCTGGCTTTACTCTGTGGGTGCCTTGCTCTTCAAGTTCCTAAGTGTAGAGCTTAATTTCCTGCAGGATCAACACTGCAATGGCTTTGAGAAGACAAGCATCTATATCTGCTAGTTGTCTTTTTGTCTCCCTAGTTGTTGAGTGTTTATTATTTCATAAAATGCCCTACTGTCAATTTTCGCCACCAGTTCTCATGTGTTCCTAGTCCTCTGGAGATGGGAGAAGAGTGCCCAGTGTGTAATATTCCTTGGCTGAGACCTGCATACTCTTAGTGAAAATAAAAAGGAGTTTTAAGGCATAGGCTTATGTGGGTTTATTTAATTATTGTTATTGGTGTGCTATGATGGGGTGCAAAATTTAGTAGAATTCTATCTTCTGTTGAGGGCAGAAGAGCAGAGAGGGATGGGACTCTGGTTCAGTGGTAGAACTTCTGCTGGACATACACAAAACCCCAGGTTCTCCAGTTAAAAGTATTCAGTAGATGATGTGCAGAACTTCCACCTAAAATCCAGGAGAGCCACTGCCAGCCTGAGTAGACAGTAGGGGCCTTGGTGGACCCGTGATATATATATGAGATGGTGATGTGTATTCATTTGAGGCTTTCTGTTGACTTTATACAGGCAAAGAAGTGTGCTTACTTATTCAACTTCTTTGCCAGTATAATGTTATGTCATGGTCAGGGCAGGATCATCCTTTGAGTTGGCATAACTTTCTACCTTGATGTGCCACCTTGCCCACTTCTTTATTCATTTTTCTTCCTTGCACTGACAGAGTTCAACTGTCACAAAGACATTGCCATGCATATGCCATTTTTACACCATTACAGTACTTTTATATTCCATTGCCAAAATGGGTTTTGAAGTAAACCTATACAAGCAGGATCATAACTCAATAGAATGGCCTGGATAGTCCAATTCACATCCAGAAATATATCTGGTTTTCTGAGAAGCATAACTAAAAAAAAGGCAGCCAGACAGCAGTTAAGATTCCAAGGAGGAAGTATTGCTGGATTATACAGAGGCATAGTCCATAAAATTCCATGAAGAATTACTAGTGTTTTCCCAGCCAACTATGAGAGAAATGTAGTACTACATTATGCCAAGACATAACTGTCCTACCTTTGGCATCCTAAACAAGGACCCAGATGGCTTTATAAATCCTTACTTACCTCACTATATTGCGTAAATATATTATAGTCTCCGCCTGACAAACTCTATTCCAGCAAGCACGCAAGTCAAACTTTTACAAAATATCTCCCAGTGTCCTGTCATTTTAGAAAAGTACCAAACAATATACTGTTGAATATTATCAACTGCTCCCTTGAGCAAGGAGTGTTTCCTGGTGGGTTGAAGGAGGCTGTGGTCCGCCCACTCTTGAAAAGACCATCTTTAGATCCTAGTGATCTGGCCAATTACAGCCCCATTTCAAACCTTTCGTTTCTGGGGAAGGTAATTCAGAGAGTGGTGTAGGAGCAGCTTCAGGGCTTCCTGGAGGACACATCGGCGCTCAATCCCTTCCAGTCCGGCTTCCATGCTGGGCATGGGACAGAGACCGTCCTCGTCGCCGCCACACAGATACACTCCACATGCAGCTTGACCGAGGCGGATTGGCGGTGCTGGTATTATTGGACCTTCCGCAACGTTTGATGTGGTTGAGCATGACCTTTTGACCCACCGCCTGGCTGCTGCCGCCTGCCGGGGTGCGGGGAACTGTCCTTCAGTGGCTTGCCTCATTCCTCCGAGAACGGAGTCAGCAAGTGTGGTGTGGGGATCAGGCCTCTCAGCAGTGCCCACTTTTTTTGTGGTGTGCCTCAGGGAGCGCTGTTGTCCCCGCTGTTATTTAACATCTACATGCGATCCCTTGCTCTGCTGGTGCAGAGTTTTGGGCTTATCTGTCATTAATATGCTGATGACACTCAGCTCATTTTGTTGATGGAGGGGGGACGGCCGCTGCCCCTGGGGATCTACAGCATTGTTTGGAGGCGGTCGCTGGTTGGTTGAAGCAGAGCATGGTTGAAGCAGAGCATGAAGGAGTAGCAGCAGAAGAGACTTGGCCAGGAAGAGCAGAGTGACCTGCTGGTGTTCATTTTGGAGGGCTTTTCTCAAAGCCACAGCTTTTAAAACAGTGTATTTTAACAGGGGTTATCTCTTTTTCTCCTTGTAAGGCTGCTGAATCTGGAAGGTGGGGCTTAACAGGGGTTAACAGAGTTCATCTCTTGTTCCTCTTTGTCCTAGAGGTGCTTTTGTCCTGAGGAAGGTGGGGCTTTAGTTGATCTCTGGAACCAGCAAGAGGTAGCAGCAGAAGAGACTTGTGGGAAGAGCAGAGAGAGTGACCTGCTGTGGTGTTCATTTTTTTGGAGGGCTTTTCTCAAAGCCACGGCCTTGTACTGTTTTAATTTAATTTTTTTTGTTTTTAAATTAATAAGGGACATATTTGACAGATGAATGCGTGCGAAAGATAGCTCCAGGGGGGCAATTGACTAAAAGCGTAATATTTAAATATCTAAACAAATCAGATATGAAGGCAGAAAGCCAGCAGGGGGGATAGAGGGGGCTTTCCAGTGTTTTGCACTGAGTGTCCCGTGTATGACTGTCTGCCACTGGGACAGAAGTGGTGGGTGTGCCCTCGCTGCAATGAGCTCCTGGCACTCAAGGAACGTGTGCGTTCTCTTGGGAAACCAAGGTGGCTTGAACCTGGAGAAGCTGAAAGAGGCAGAGAGGGGCTGACAGGCCCAGGCTTTCAGGGACCTAACAGCCGGGTGCCACTCCCAAGGTGACATCTCTTCCAGATGTCATGGAGGAGAATGAAGGCAGGGATGGAGGTTTTAGTCTGAGGTGGGGAAAGATGCTCCCTTAGATGGGATCCAGCACCGCCCAACTGGTGATCAACTATCCTCTCGCTTGCAGGATACCTCCCGGGGAGCTGGGGGGGCTCCTTGTAGTGGGTGATTCAATCATTACAAAGAAATGTAGAGAGGTGGGTTTGTGAGAGGCGTGATGACCGCATGGTGACTTGCCTGCCTGGTGCGAAGGTTGAGGACAAGGACCATCGCGCTTACGTCTAGATAGGCTTTTAGACAGTGCTGGGGAATTGGAGTCAGCAGTTGTAGTCCACATTGGCACTGCTGACGTGTGGGAAATGTAGCAGGGAGGTTCTGGAGAGCTAAATTTAGGCTGCTAGGGGAAAAGGTTGAAGTCCAAGGACCTCCCAGGTGGCATTCTCAGAAATGCTACCCGTTCCACAGCGCAGGGCGAGCTAGGCAAGCTGAGGTACTGGGTCTCAATGCGTGGATGAGAAGGTGGTGTAAGGCAGAGGGTTTCAGATTTGTCAGGAACAGAGGGAACACACTTGGGACAAGGTGAGCCTGTACAAGCGGGACGGGCTTCATCTTAACCAAAGAGGAACCAGGCTGCTGGCGCTCAACATTAAAAAGGTAGCAGAACAGCTTTTAAACTGATCACGGGGGGAAAGCCGACAGGAGCTGAGGTGACTTCGGTTCGGAATACAGTATCTATGGGGATGCAGACAGAGAGGGAGGTTTTTCGTCAACCACATACAAGTGAGGCTATAGCAATGTGCATGTGACAAAGGGATAGATGTCTACAAAAGACTTGAGGGTAAAGCACATAAATCCCAGGTTAAGGACAGAGACAGAGGGTATACAGGTGTCTCTATGCTAATATTAGAAGCATTCGACCTAAAATGGGGGAGCTAGAGTACAGAGTTTTGAAGGAGGGACTTTGATATATTGGGCATTACAGAGACATGATGGAATGAGGAGAACCAGTGGGATGCTGTTATATGCACCAGGCTACAGGCTCTATAGGAAGGATAGGACAGAGCGCTTTGGGGGTGGAGTTGCCCATTACGTGAAAGAGAGCATAGTATCACATAAAATAGACAATGCAAGGGGAGCTGGTTCCCCTACAGAATCACTGTGGATATCAATACCAGGTGTGCAGGACAGTTTAATATTAGGAATATATTATCGTCCCCCTGACCAAAGTGCACAAGAGGATTCTGAGATGGAAAAAGAAATTAGAAGAGGCCAACAAAAACAAAAATGTAGTGGTAATGGGTGATTTTAACTATCCCCATATAAACTGGAAAAATGCATGTTCAGGTCATAGTAGGAGAGAGAGCATTCCTGGATATGCTAAGTGACTGTGGCTTAGAGCAGATGGTTTGTGGAACCAACCAGGGGAGAGGTGATCCTAGATCTAATTCTATATGGGACCCAGGACACAGTGCAGGAAGTCCCAGTGTTGTTGAGCCACGATAGAGAACAGCAACCACAATGCTGTCAGATTCAGTATCTCAACATCTTGAACAAGAGTGGCAACTACCTAATGTAGTTACATTCGCCTTCAGAAAGGGGGGAGATTTCTCAAAGATGAGGGGGATAGTGCTTGGGAAGCTGAAAGGGAGAAAATCAAAGAGAGTCAAAACTGTCCAGGATGCTTGGAGGTTATTTAAAAACACAGTAATAAAAGCTCAGCTGGAATGTGTTCCACCGGTTAGAAAAGGCAGCACCCAGTCCAAAAGAAAGCCACCATGGTTAACAAGAGAGGTTGAGGAAAGTGTCAGAAAAAAAGAAAATGTCTTTTAGAAAATGGAAGTCCAGTTTGGCTGATGAGAAAGAATATGAGAGGGAACACAAATGGTGGCAAAAGAGAAGCAAGTTAGCTGTAAGGGAGGCAAAAAAAAAAGGATTATGAGGAGCGCTTGTGGCTGCGAACATCAAGACCAGCAACAAACAGTTCTTCAAGTACATCAAAAGCAGGGAAATACAGCAAAGAGAGGCCGGTGAGCCCGTTGGATGTAAAGGAACAAAGGGTGTGCTAAAAGATGGCAGGAGAGATTGCAGAGAAGCTGAATGAATTCTTTGCATCTGTCTTCTACTTAAGAAGGGAGGTGGGGAACATTCCTGCACCTGAACCAAGCTTCTTAGGAGGCGAATCCCGAGGAACTAGCGAAGGCCGTGACAGGCAAAGGAAGAAGTTCTGGCAGCCATTGATAAACTAAATGTTACCAAGTACAAGGCCCTGATTGCATTCACCCAAGAGTTCTTAAAAAGCTCAAGGAAGCAAATTGCAGTAGTCTTCTCACTTTAATATGCAAATTATCACTGAAATCAGGCTCCATCAATGAAGACTGAAAGAGCGCCCAGGTCACACCAATCCTACAGAAAGGACCTAGCGGGGACCCGGGAAATTACAGACCCAGTCAGTTTGACATCTGTTCCTGAGTAAATTAGTAGAATCTATCATTAAAGATAAAATTATAAAACATGTAGAAAAGCAAGACCTGCTGAGAAAGAGTCAGCATGAAGCTTTTGCAGAGGCAAATCCTGTCTTGCTAAAACTTACTGGAGTTTTGTGAGGGGTGTAAACAGGCATGTGGACAGGGGTGAACCCGGTGGACATTGTCTACTTGGATTTCCAAAAGAAACTTTTGACAAAGTTCCTCACCAGAGACTGTTGAGAAAACTCAGCAATGAAGGAATAAGAGGGAGAAGTCCTCCTATGGATTAAAAGCTGGTTGAAAAGCGGGGAAGCAAAGAGTGGGTGTAAATGGGAAGTTCTCACGTGGAGAGATGTTGGGAGTGGGTGTCCCCCAAGGATCCGTTTTGGGACCAGTGCTCTTTAACCTATTCATAAATGACCTGGAAGTAGGGGTGGGTAGCGTGGTGGCCAAGTTTGCAGATGATACCAAATTATGTAGAGTGGTGAGAACCACAAAGTATAGCGAAGAGCTCCAAGCGGACCTTGATAAATTAGGTGAGTGGGCTCAGAAATGGCAAAATGCAGTTCAATGTAGCAAAATGTAGAAGTGATGCACATAGGGGCAAAAAATCCAAACTTCACATACACGCTACAGGGGTCAGTGCTATCAGTCACAGACCAGGAAAGGGATTTAAGCGTCTTAGTTGATAGTTCCATAGGAATGTCAACTCAATGCACTTAGCTATGAAAAAAGGAAAAACTGTATGCTAGGGATGTTAGAAAAGGAATTGATAATAAAACTGCAAGGTATGTCATGCCCATATATAAAGCAGGTGGTGTGACCGCACTTGGAGTACTGTGTCCAGTTCTGGTCGCCGCATCTCAAAAAGGATATTGAGGAGATAGAAAAAGTGCAGAGAAGGGCAACAAGGATGATTGAGGGACTGGAGCACCTTCCCTATGAGGAGAGGCTGCAGCGTTTGGGACTCTTTGGTTTGGAGAGGAGGCGGCTGAGGGATATATGATTGAAGTCTACAAAATTATGCATGGGGTAGAAAATGTTGACAGAGAGAAATTTTTCTCTCTTTCTCGGCATCTCTAGAACCAAGGGGCATTCATTGAAAATGCTGGGGGGAAGAATTGGGACTAATAAAAGGAAACACTTCTTCATAGCGTGTGATTGGTGTTTGGAATATGCTGCCACAGGAGGTGGTGATGGCCACTAACCTGGATAGCTTTAAAAGGGGCTTGGACAGATTTATGGAGGAGAAGTCGATTTATGGCTACCAATCTTGATCCTCTTTGATCTGAGATTGCAAATGCCTTAACAGACCGTGTGATGGGGAGCAACTTTGCACTTGAAGGCCATTGCGTTCACATCCTACATGTGAGCTCCCAAAGGCACCTGGTGGGCCACTGCGAGTAGCAGAGAGCTGGACTAGATGGACTTTGGTCTGATCCAGCTGGCTTGTTCTTATGTTCTTATGTTCTTATGTTAAAACTTAATCCAACGAAAACTTAATCCAACTTAATCCAACAAAGGGATTTCCAGCTGCTGGTGTTGGAAGGGGTCTCTTTGGCACCGACCCTTTCGGCTCACAACCTGGGTGTCCACCTGGACTCGTCTCTTTCAATGGAGACCCAGGTGGCATATGTAACTCGGGTTGCTTTTTTCCATCTTCGCCAGGCTTGGCAGCTGGCCTCCTATCTTTCCCAGGTCGACCTGGCCACAGTGATCCATGCAATGGTCACCTCCAAGCTGGACTATTGTAACTCGCTCTATGCAGGCCTTTCCTTGTGGCTGATCTGGAAATTGAAGCTGGTCCAGAATGCAGTAGCCCGTCTTCTCACAGGTGGTTCAGTTAGAGATCATATTACCCCTGTGTTGTGCCACCTGCACTGGCTCCCAGTGGAGTTCCGGATTATCTTCAAGGTGTTGGTATTGACCTTTAAGGCCCTTTATGGCCTGGGGCCCTCATACCTACGAGACCACCTTACCCCATATGTCCTGAGTCGCTCTCTCCGTTCGGCAGAGGCAACTTTACTGGTGGTCCCTTGTCCCTCTATGATGCAGCTAGCCTCCACCCGGGCCAGGGCTTTTGCAGCCCTGGCCCCTGCCTGGTGGAATGCTCTTCCTCCAGCTGTTAGGGCCCTGTGGGACCTTGGGAAGTTCCACAGGGCCTGTAAAACCAAGCTATTCCACTGGGCTTTTGGGGAGGCTGGCCGCTGAGTCTGCCCCTCTCTGTTGCCCTATGTGTCATTGGCTTATCTGAAAATCTGCCAGTCCCCTCCCGGGGTTTTACTGGACGTCATCCATCTAATTTATTAATTATGGAAAGGTTATTGCTGCTACTGTTTTATTGTTTTTATTGTTTTAATTGGGATTGTTCAATTGTTTTAGTTGCAATGTGTTGTGTTTGGTTGCCTGTAAACTGCCCTGAGCCCTTCATGGGTAGAGCAGTCTAATAAATCAAATTAACAATCATCCTCCTCATCCTCCTCATCCTCCTCCTCATCCAACTTCCTAGGCCTCTGGGTGAGGCTTGAATTGTAATGAAGGCCAACAACCAGCTAAAGATCTGGCAGCTGTGAAATCTGCAATAATAATAATACTTGGATCCATCATCTTCACACTTAAGAGTTAAATAGATTGTTAAATACAGATGGCTGTGCACACTGCAGCTTACTTAGAATATTTCCAGTATATATGCAGTTGTCCAAAGTCTGACCTTACCGACATGGTGTAGTGGTTAGGAGAGGTGGACTCAAATCTGGGTTGATTCTACACAACATAATAACACCAGCTAACATTAGATATTTAAAAAATCGAGTCTATTTTAACCTGGTTTCTCCCTTTGCATGGGTGCACATTTCCTAGAAGGAATCGAATATGAGCCCAAAGGTGTGGGGCTTGGCTCTCCAGGCTGTGGCTTGACTAGCGTGTGGCACTTGACGAGAGTGAGCAGGAACAGGGCGAGCGCTCATGCTTCCCTGCACGGGCTCACTTGCCTGGCTCCTGGAAGAACTGTCAAAGGGCAGAAAACTTGCTTAGGGAACTTTTTGAAAAGGACAGGTTGCAATTCAACAGAAATGAAACTGACATGATGTAAGGCAGGGAGATCAGGCAACAAGGTGGGAAAAATAAATTGATTTTGTTCCTATGGCATTTGCATGGAAGCTGATTCAATGTGAGATTTTGAGAAAAGATCAACGTTTTAGTGGTTTTTGGAAAACCCAGGATGAAGGAAATATCGTGGGACAAACCTGCTTTAGGCCTGGGAACCATGCGAACTTCTTGGCCAAACCAGGATATTTCCCTTGCTCAATTCGGAATATTTGAACCGTGCAGAATCAACCCCAGAGAACCAAGTTTGATTCCTCACTCCTCTACATGTAGCCTGCTTGGTGACCTTGGGCTAGTCACAGTTCGTTAAGAACTCTCCGCAATTGTAAACCACTTTGAGTCTCATTAAAAGTAGAGAAAAGCAGGGAATAAAAAACAACTCTTCTAAATATGAAAAGTGGTTTTTCCTTCATTTGACAATCATGTTTCAGCTGTCAAAGGAATTGCAAAAGCTTTGTTATTAACGTACAACTTCTGTTTCAAAAATAACCGATCTGTATCTTAATTTTTTAAAATAGCAAAATGTCTTGAACAAAGGGATATCCAAAAAGGAAATGATGGCACAGTCACTTTCTTAGCATGTCCAAGCCTATAACATTCCCATTCACATCAAAGAAAGAAATACAGCTTATAATTTTGTTCTTTTGTGACATGGTTCCCACAAAACCAGATCTTTCTACAGGGGAAAAAAAGAGCCTGCTGGATTTACTTGAGGTGATTAAACACAGTGACTGATACTTGGGCCTCATTCTTCATTCTTAAAAACAAGACAGCATATACTTGAACCTGAAGCAATTCTCATAGAAAAATTATCTCCTTTACAGTTCTGCTGTGTCCATGTGTATAAAGGGATAGGGGAACGTCATAGAGTCTTTTCACCTCAACAGATTATTTCTGGAGCATGCAGAGGCCAGGGAGGCAAAGGGGGGAGGGGAGGAAGCACTTCAGCAGAGACCACAGGCATAGCTCAGGATAGCTCAGATCCAAATCACTGGCAATATTGTGGCTGAGGTTTTTCACAGGACCATGACAAATAAAAAGGGTTCTAATATCAGCACAACTGCAATTATGAATATATTAAGGGTATGTATATCTGTGTGCATACTTCTTCATGTACACACACTTGTTTTGTCTTTTTCCAGTAAATCTATGTGCTCTAGTCTAGATGTGCTGCTGCTTGCATCTATGTCTACTCTTGCCCCATCTACTTACCCAGCAGCTAACATAGCTGACTCCCTGAATATGGAATGTGTTTGTGAAGGGCAGAAAATGTCCTGGTTTTGCTCCCAAGACATTTCCCCCAAACTTGTGATTATACTCTACCCATAGGCCAGTGATGGCAAACCTTTTCGAGACAGAGTGCCCATATTGCTACCAAAAACCCACTTATTTATTGCAAAGTGCCAACATGGAAATTTAGCCTGAATACTGAGGTTTTAGTTTAGAAAAAACGGTTGGCTCTGAGGCGTGCGTTACTCGGGAGTAAACTTGGTGGTAGTTGTTGGCTTTGCTTTGAAGCAGCTATGCAACTGTTCGAACGGGTGACTCATGACCCTGGGAGGGTTTACTCAGAAGCAAGCCTCATTGCCAGCAACCAAGCTTACTCCCAAGTAAAGGATTGCGCTTTAGTTCTTTGAATGAAAATCAGTGGGGTTTAACAGCACTTAACAGGGTTGCCTACACTGCTTCCCCAAAACTAGGTCTTAGGTTTAATGCTAATAATCAAGCCCAGCAGCTCAGAAGCCCAGGCCATGACGAACTCTGTTTGCGTGTGCTCACAGAGAGGGCTCTGAGTGCCACCTCTGGCACCCGTGCCATAGGTTCGCCACCACTGCCATAGGCTATGAATCTTTGTTCCCTGCACTTGGAGAAAAGACAAGAATCCATACCATATCTAGGGTTGCCAGCCTCCAGGTAGTGGCTGGAAGTCTCCTGCTATTACAACTGATCTCCAGGTGACAGAGATAAGTTCACCTGAAGAAAATGGCCACTTTGGAAGGTTATATATATGCCATTGAAGTCCGTCCCCTCACCAAACTTAATCCTATTCAGGCTCTACCCACCCCCCACCCCCCAAAAATATCTCCAGGTATTTCCCAACACAGCACCAGTAAACCTGATTATATCTGTCTTTTCCTCATCATGGCAAACAGCAGCTTCAGGCAGGAGGAGGTGGGGGGGGACAGGAATTGAGGAGTGCAGTCACAGGGGAAAGGGTTTAACACCTTCCTTCCAAGTGTTGTAATTCTGATCCAATTCCTACACCACACTGCTGGTTTGTGACACTGAAAACATGAAGATGAACTGTGTTGCACAACATTTGGCCTTCAGAAAGATATCTTCGTAGCCTTGCTACCTAACTGTTCTTTGGGTATTAGGAATTATGAAACACTTTGAAGTGCAAAGCATATCCTTTAACCCTGAAATGTAGCTCCTCTAAGAGAGGATCTTCTTGTTCATCTGCAAGTTCGGCAATGACTTCTGAAGAGGCCCTTTATCCTAGTGAGCCATCTAGCCAAATGCTGCCTACGCTCATAACAGCTCTGCATGGGATTCCCGCCTTTACCAATTAGTCACATTAGGGCTCTAAGTGGAGTCCTAAACATTTTTACTCCCTTCTAAGTCCACTGCAGTCAATGGGCTTAGAAGTGCATAACACTGTTTAGGATTGCCCTGTAAACTTGGGAGACATAGCATGTGCTCCACTACTGAGCTCCTTCAGTGCACTCCAAGAGCTCTTGTTTTATATAAGCCATTGTAAACTTGTGTGTGTGTGATGAGCATGTTTTGGTTGAAGCAAGCATCTAAATCCTATCCTTTCTAGAATGAAAAGGTGTTTTCTATGATAAAAAGATTAACATATTAATCTTCACATGGACTTAGCTGATCTTTTGCTAGTCTGGGCAGTTAAAACGACAACAAATATCCAGTAGTATTTGAACCAGTGCAAGGAGTTCCTTCATCATCCCTGGCGGTGATGTGCTCCAGCGGGTGGCGGTCTGTCACGCATACAGTGCTCAGAATAGATAACTTAGGAGAGACGTTTAACAAAGCTTATATGCCTTTGAAATGCAGATCATTCTGAAGGAAACTGTTTGCTTTTAAATGAAGGGCCTCATTAGCTGGGCCGTGATCAGGACAGTGGTGGCAACACCTCTGATTGTGCCACATCTGTGTGTCGTTTAGTGTCACTCTCAAATCTGTGTGTCGCCTTTGATACCTGTTGAGACTGTAGGAGACTATTTGAAGTGGCCCGACAATTTGTCAATGAAGAACACATTGTGTTTTCATGTAGCTAATTGTTAGCAGATGGTGGGGGCAGGGTGAAAGTTGTTGGTGAGCTGAATTGCATGAACAGAATAAGCATCACATAGACCTAAATTATATTACTTGCCTTACATTTCACTATATAAACTACAGATTACTACACAGCCACTACAGTTGTTTTTTAAGATGCATGTTTGAATGAGCCTCCAGCTTGCTTGCTTTTTCAACATTATATTCACTGGTTTGGAAATATGCTTCTGGTGTAATTGGTGTTGGAAAGAAGTGGATTAAGGAATGCATGCTTGGCCACCTTGCCACTTCCTCTTCCTGCAATTGCAGTGAAAGTGTGAGCAATGTGAGCAAGGAAGCTTGAATGTAATGCAGAAAATATAGGATTTGCATATGCTGTAGATCTTTGTCCACAGTCTAGAATTGCCAGCTCTGGGTTAGAAAATTCCTAGAGATTTTGACAGTGGGCCTTTCCCCACTTACCGTAAGCCCCGCGCTACTTGATGAGAGTAGTGCAGGGTTCCTCCTCCCTCCCCACGGCAGGGGCGGCCACAGCGCAGCCGCCCAGACGCTGCCGCTGTAAGCCCCCTTGGCCTTGCTTGTGACATCCCAAGCGCTCTTCCGAGCAGCGCCTTGTGACTTCCCCGCACAGAAGCGTGTGAGTGGGTAGGGGCGCCTGAGGGACGCAGCCTGGGATGCCATAGCTGAGAGCCTTTCAAGCGGCATAGGGGGGATGGAAGGGTGTGGGGAAAGGCCCAGTGAAGCCTAGAGAGGGTGGACTTTGGGGAAGAGAAGGATCTCAGCAGGGTATAATGTCATTCAGTCCACTTTCTGATGCTGCCAGTTTTTCAAGGCAACTGGTCTCTGCAGCTTGTAGATCAGATGTAATCCTGAGAAATCTCCAGCCACCACCGAGAGGTTGGCAACTTATACACTGCTTTGGGGATAACATCTATCTTGTTACCTGACTCACTGATACAATTTGCTAGGGAGTTTGTCCCTTTTCTTTTCCTTCGGAGATTTGTGAACTGCAAAATAGAGCTACCAACAAGTCTTCTGCCCCTACTATATAGTATGCGGGGGAGGGGGGCATTTTCTTAATCAGTAGTGGGTTCAGTGGCTGTCTTGATATCTGTCTGTTTCTAGTACTTAGGGACTGTGTCAACACTTGCAATAAAAACAAATCATGACATGGCTGGGGTGTGGGGGGGATGGGACTTCTGGATGCCCTGTGCATAACTGGCACAGGCCATAGAAAATCTTAGATGCAAAGCTATTGGTACTTTACAAATCCACTATCACCACTGCCACCAATACTTGCCAGCTGCCATGGCAACCCTTTTAAATGTCAAGGCTTAGCAGCCTGTGGGTTGGATCCAGACTAAATTTTTCACTGATTGAAATTTCTATGCCAATAAAGGCTTGCTGCTGCTGCTGCTGCTACGCTGATTGAAATTTCCACCATTATTCCCTTCCCAACAAAAGAAATGCCAGTGGTCTGGGCTATCCCCTGTATTTGCACAATGGGCAAGATGAATATTTAAAAAGCAAAATTAAGTAATTAGTGCAAGCAGAGGAGTAGCGAGGGGGAACTGCGCCTGGGGCACATTTGTGCCTTGGGCCCCCGCCCGCCCCTGCCACCCCCCAGAACGCCCTCAGAACGGCCCAGAATGCCCACGTACCATCCATGCACCGGCATGTGCCCAGGGCAAGACGCCCCATCCTGTCCCCTGGCAGCTATGCCCCTGAATGCAAGTCAAGGCAGAAAGAAAAAAACTGGCTATTCTTGTTTTATGTCCAGCAAGTCATAATATTTAGTCCAAAATAAAACCATCCAGGCTGGTTTTACTTCAGTTGGTTAGCAACTCAAATAACAACATCTTTCAGGAAGAGTTGCACAACAATGGAATCAACTGCTTAGGGAGGTGGTAATTTCTCCTCACTTGAAGTCTTTGAGCAGGTGCAGTACAAACACTTGGCAAGGATGCTCTAGGCTGATCCTGCTTTGAGCAGCGGTTTGTACTAGAAGGCTTTCCATCTTTATTCTAACCCCAAGCAGTGGCAAGACTCAGAGGAAATGGTGGGGGGGGGGTATTCTAATTGTGCTTGATCCTGAAGACAGAACCATATGGGAAGGAGTTTTGACAAAGGTTCCTGATTAAATATTTGGTGGTTGGAGCAAAAAGGGTGCCATAATGTTTTCCCAGAGATATTTGAATTGCTTATATTTTGAAAAAGAGAGCCGAGGTTCTCAGAGTTGTAAAAATGGCCTGACTATAAATCTTTTAGTTACTTCTGTCAGCCAGATGGCTGGATTTATGCATGGTTGAGTGCACATATTTTCAGTCTCAAGATGTCTTTAACTTCTTGTGTTTTCAAAAATCTATGTGAATGACGTGATGGATCATTCCTCTGTATTGTCCTGTGCACTTTTCCCTTTTATAACTACAGTACTATCCATTGTCAATATATAATTATGGACTGGGTATATACTTCATAAAGAATGAGCAAATTTTCCAGGGAGACAAATCCAATTGCTATGGAAGGTATAAACTTGAGCGAGACCGGGCAAAGGTATGACAAACTGTGCCAAAAGAAGTATCATGTGCAGGGTATGGGGGTTTATGTAGGGAAGGGGCACCCAGCAGGGCAATCCTGCATCCTCCTCTCACCCATAAAGCATCACTTTCCAACTACACCCAACAGCATCTTTTCTCTCAGGTGGACAAACTTTCAATCAGAGGGCTTGACTGGGAGTAAAATAATTGGGAGATGAGTTTCAATGGGGAAAGTACCATTTGAGGTCTATATTTCTTCATGAAATGTCTCTGCATACTCTGCATATTCAGCACCTGGCCCCATTCTCCAAATCTAAGGTCAAATCTACAGTTCCACTTTAAAAATACATTTTTCTGATAATTCACCAAACTATAATATGCAATAGGAAAAATGCTTGAAAATTCTGCCAGGCCAATCATTAAGTTTAAGGCCAATCACTAAGTTTAAGTATATCCCTGTGGGAAGTCTGCTATAACAAAGCACAAGCATAATAATGCATGTCAGTCGCTCCCTGATTTTATTTTTAAAAAGGAAGGGACATGTAGGCCTTTCATTCCATGAGTTAGTCTTCACTTGGCCATTTTATCCCCCTAACCATAAACAAGCGAGACAGTTCTTTATGTGTGTGGTGGTTGTTTTTTTTTTTTAAAAAAAGATTCTGTTACAGTTTGGGTTCACCTCTGACTGAGATTGTTCTTCTTTGGTTCCGGTTCAAGCCAATAACAGTTCAAAGCCCCATTTGGTATAATTCTGGAACCAATTCAGTTCCAGTTCACATGGGGAAATTCAGATTGTAGTTTTGCACTGGAAACTGAGGTGGTGCAAATTAATGGGACTAATTTGTTACTTAGACATAATACATAAGAAGTATGAAACATGCATGGAATAAAAATAACAAGATGCAATTATGAAAAGAAAATTCTATTTCCCAACTCTTTTCTGCTGCTCCTGTTTGATAATTCTACTGACACAGTGCAGCTGTATCTAAAAGAACCCACAACCTTTAAATTATGTCACCAGATTCAGATTGTAGCTATATTGTATGTGAAGTATCTCAAGCATTTCAGGAAAAATGTGATATGCATACTAAGAAAAATTGTAATACTATCTACTTCATAAAAGCAAAAGTCAGTGGAACTTTTCCAGGGACTTTTAAAAAATGATCAGTCAAAGATCATCCCAGCTACATTCCAGCATTTCTAGGATAGTCTTGGGAGTCTCCTTCTGGTGAGATAAGCTCGGAGTCAGGATTAGGTGGACCCACAGTACATTCCAGCACAAACATTCCTAAGAATTTAGATAATATACTCTGCTTGTCACAAACTGTATAACAAATAAATGTCCAGATGGTGCCTGTGGCCCTTGCACAACCATAGTCTATACAGCAACCAATATAGAAACGTATATATTCACTGGAAGAGATATCTCATTTTCCTAAGTATATAATATTGTTTTCTGATAATCAAATAACTCCACAACAAAACAGAAGCATTGTTGAACTTTGTGAGAATACTGCATATGAATTAAAAACAATTGTTCATCCACTGTGTAATAGAAGATTATTGATTCATCGTGCAGGAATTTGGCAGAATGTACCAGGAAGCTGGGCCATGCAAATTGGCATTACATTAGTTTTAAGACATGTTATTTAACAAAATTTATACCCTGACTTACTGCCCACATAAGGGCCTCCAAGACAGCTAACAAATTAAAACGTACATAATAAATTCACATCTTAATGATATTTATAGCAAAATCCCCTTTATCATTAAAATAATTTAAAAATCAAAGATAAAATACATACACAAATATAAAAACAAGAGTTAAAACATCAGGCAGGAAGGAAAAATCACAGAAAAATCTCAAATGAAACAAAAAAATGGCAGCATATTCAGTGATGTCCCAAAATATAATGAAAGAGAGGAGAGAATGATGTAAGCTGCTTGGGTCTCTGTTCAGGATAACAGTGGGGTATAAATGAGGTGAATAAAATAAATCCAGGGAAGTAGAGGATGTATGGCAATTCCATTAGAGAGTAGAGCTGAAGAAAACACTGGCAAACATCATCTGTCCTCTCCTCCTCCTCCATATTTAGCTAATCAGATTAATGTTCCTAAGGAAAAGCTGATATTTTTGCCTCATACTGTTGCACCATTTTATATACTACAAATGTTGAAGAAAGCTGTGTTTTACAGTGAAAAAGGTAGATCTAGTTCAAATGATTGTGGCAAACAGAGCCATTTATAATTATTTCCTGCAGCTTTTATATGCACATGCCCACACACTTAATAGAATAAGAGTTGCTTCTGACTGAAGAGGAAAGGATGACAAACAGCACTGCTAGTTTTTCATACAGCAATACTGTAAATCCAGCACTAAGTATAAACGTTATAATTTGAAAAAAATATATGCACCATTCTGAATGGAGAGCTTCTGCTAGGAAAGGCCTTCCAAAATTACAATACAATCAATAACCAAAGCAAAAACAGGGTGTTTTGGATCTAATGAATGCTTGATAATTTGGGCTTTACATCAGTAGGAAAGACAACACTGTGATACTAAAGGATTGATCCACTGCCATTTTCAATAGGGAACCTCAAAATGAAATGTAAAACCTCTCTTGGCTACAATTGTCTCAGTTTCTACAGACATGAAGAAAGAGGTAGGAAATTTGAAGGCTCCATAATACTTGGCTCCATAGTACCTGGCCCTGAACATTTATTAGATGTCTAGTGATGCTACAGAATGGTGAAGGATCCATCTTTATCTTTTCATTGTAGTGAAGTGAAATGTGCCATTGTCTATAAAAGTAAATTGCGTCCAGATGTGCAGATGCTTATCTAGTGAATAACCACAGGACACATCTTGGAACTGAATGCCTCGCAGCCCTTTTTATTAATAACATCCTTAAACAGAAGCTGGGCATCAAGAGGAGCACATCCATTCAGCAGCTGATCAGCACCCCTGGCTGACCCCGGCACCAACCCCAATCCCTATTGGGGAGGACAGAGAGGTATATGGCCATTGGGGCGCCTACCCTTATAGGCCCCCTAATTGCTGGGGTGTCAGGCTCAACTTCCAGAGGCTTCCGCAGCATGCCCATGAGCCCACCCCACCCAATGTGGCCAGTTATGGGGCCTCCCGGGGATAGCCACCGAGACGCTCCCCCCCGATCAATGCCCAAGCTGACCTAATCCCTGCAGGCCTAGTGCCTGTGCCCTTCCAATGGCTAGCCGCAGCACATACTGTGCAGGCCCTAAAATCTGGCACGAGAGTGAACAAGTGCTTGGAAAGAGGCCGAGCTGGCTGGACGCAGACTTTTATAGCCGTATCCGGCTCCCTCGTCATGTGACTCTGCCGAACGATCAGCATCGAGGAGGGCAGCTGCTCACTCCTCCCCTGACACAATGGTGCCCCAGATTAAGTCCTGGGCACATTTTCCTGCTGTCTGTGCCACCAAATGTTTGTTTGGAGGCAGTAAGTCAGTGCATCCCCATCCCCATCATCCCCCCCCCCACACACACACAGACTTTGGATCGGACAATAAAAGTTTCCTACATGGAATAGTGCTTATTCAGTTTAGTTTATGGGTGAAACTATTCCACAAGTCCTAGGCAAACTGTGGGGGAGAGGATCCTTGATTGTTTAAGTGTATAGTAGATGATCCCCAATTAATAACTCATTGCTAATTCCTTTTCATAATGGCCATGAGGATTTTTTTCCAAGTTTTTCAACTGCATTAGTTTTATTTAATTGCGAAGGGAACTAGGGAAAAGTTAGACTATCACAGTGGGCACGAGACTGGTGTGGTTCAATGTAATTAACTGCAGGTCCAATCCCTGGGTCACATAAGGCTCAGAATGTGAGACAAATTGTTCTACCCAATATTATGAAGATAAAACTTTGGCTGAAGAATAACTTGGAGAAGCATCTTATTTAGGCTTTTCCTGGATTTCACAAAAGTATATCAGGTAGCCAAAGCAAAACAAAAAGCAATAAGCAATGTCTACTGTGCCTGAGGGATAAGTATTGTATACATTATAACTGACCTTTCTCCTTTCCAGTGATATTTATGTGAGTTGGTGAACTGGTGTAACAGCAATTAATTTGTGTGGAATATAGAAACCCTCTGGAATAAAAATCAGATATTTTTTATAGACGTGTTACTTGCTGCACAGAATGAATTGTTAATATACGTATATACAATGTAATAAGGTACCTTAGGTCTTGGCAAAAGTACCAGCAAACTGTAAAACGTTTTTAACCAGGCTGGAAATTTTTTCTTCATGGAAAGTATTTCGAACTAGCTTACCAGTTGTCTGAATGAGCCACAGATTTTTAGTTCATTTGCTTGTGTCACAATGCATTTTCTGAATGGTGTGGCTCAATTTGTGTGTCAAGGAACTATAACAAAGACAAAAATACAGAATTTCAATACAGCTGGTATTTTGACAGATATTTGTCAGATGCTAATTTATCTATATTTTTAAATATTAAAAACTACATTAAACAATGTATTAATAACTACTTAATTATGTTCAAAATTGGTGTATTCATGAAAAAATGTATTTGAGTTGCCAGATTCCTCTCCCCCTCAGTTTCCAGGTTGGGAAACTCCTGCAGATTAGGAAGTGGTGTCTGGGGAGGACAGGGACCTCAGTGGGGTACCATGCCATACAGTCCACTCTCCAAATCACCCATTTTCTCCAAGGAAACTGATCTCAGCAGTCTGGAGATGAGCTGTAATTTCAGGGCATCCCCAGGTCCCACCTGGATGCTGACATCCCTACAATGTATACATGACATGTTACTCAGAAAGAAAAGTGTTTTATTCATCATGCTGAGTTGCTGGAAATCTCCTTTCTCTAACACATGTATCCCTATCAAATGTGTGGTTAAAAACACACATTTAGAGCTGCTAACCTCCAGGGGGGAGGGAGTTGAAGATCTCCAGAATTTCAACTCCAGATGACAGAGATCAGTTCTTCTTGAGGAAATGACTGCTTTGGAAGACTGATGCCATGGTATTTTACCCTGTTAAGGTCCCTCTTCTTTCCCAATCTCCTGCCCTTCCCAAACACCACCCCCAAACCTCTAGGAATTTCCCTATCCATAGTTGGCAGCCCTATGTGTATATGCTACTTTTTAATATATATAAGTATTGTATTAATAAACAACAAAGCAACTCTCCCCACCAGCCACCAGAAAACACAAGTGTGTCACTTTCATGACTAACATCTGGAGAAAAAATAGGAAAGCTAGCTGCTGGTGATGATCAAAACAAATCAGATCATAGTCTGTGGTCTATGTGAGGGTCTGGCATAGGAGTCTAAGGTCCAGTACAGGGTCTACTTACTGCACACAAGGTCCAGGCAAAGGCCTTGATTCAAGACTTTTTTGTAGATATCATCACACAAGGAGCTGTGAGAAGGACATTGCTACACAGGATAGTGTGATTGGCCAAGGACAACTCTACTAATCTCTCACTGGGATCAGACTGGCTGGGTCATCCTCATTTCTGTAGAAAGTAGAAGCATACCCCAGGCAGTGATCTGAAAATAAGATCTTTCTGATCCTTATTAGGTGACTATTACAGGGGTTTGGAAAGCTCCTGGGAAGCCTTTGCCAGTCCAATCCAATGCCAGGAAAATTCAACAACATTTAGAGTCTGTAACATTGGATTGCAAATCCCTGATGTCCAAACTTTATGTAGGGTGGGGCTGTGTCTCAGATCCCCAGATCCAATCTGTGGAACCTTCAGTTAAAATGATCAGATTATAGGAGATGTGAAAGCCATCTACAGAAGACCCTGGAGAGCTACTGCCAACGCATGGAGGGTTTCTAACATCCAGGTGGGGCCTGAAGATCTCTCAGAATTACAACTGATCTCCAGAGAGATCAGTTCCCTTAAAGTAAATATAGGGCTACCAGCTTCTAGGAGGCACGTGGAGATCTCCCCTATTATAATTAATTTCCAGACAACCAGGATCAGTTGTCCTGGAGAAAATGGCTGCTTCAGAGGGTGCACTTTATGGCATTATTTCCTGTTGAGTTTCCTCTCCTCCCCAAATCCCATTTTCACCAGGCTTCACCTCCAAAGTGTTCAGGTATGTCCCAACCTAGAGCTGGCAACCCTAAGTAAATAGCTGCTTTGGAGGATGGACTCTATGGCATTATACCTTGTTGAGGTCCCTCCATTCCCTAAACCCATCTTCCCTTCCAATTTCTAGTAATTTCTCAACTCAGAGTTGACACTGGATCCCACTCCCCTCCCATGCACACATAAGTCAAAAATAGCATGTGTTACAGCATTTAAAAAATGAATGCAACAGCAGCTAGTTTTTAATCATGATTTCCAGAATATACCAGTATCAAAAAAGAAAGCAATGTGTGTGGATACACACAAAGATACCTTCAATAGCAACTCTGGCATAAAGCAAAAGAACTAAAATCTCTATGCAGCTGAACAGTAGCTGGTAGGTATTATGGTTGATGCTGTGTAAAGAGGCATAGCAATCTAGCATAGTCATGTAATTTTCTAGACAAAAGTGTTGACAAAGCAGAGTTTGGCATCTGTGAACTCAGAGTGGCTCTGACAGCTCTTCGGCAAGCTATGTGACAGTTCAAAGCATCACTCTGTCATTAGAGGCACAACAAGCACCACTTCCAGAGTGGATGCCATGGAGCCAGATGCTGTAAAAAACATGCAGAACTGAAATGAGCTTGTTCCAAAAAATTGTCCTCAGAACTCTTCCCTAAGAGTTTTAATGCTGGTTTTTTCTTGATTATGCCCCAGATATTTAATATTTAAATTCAGATCTGGGGATGTTTGATGTCAGTACCAATATTTCATAGCTGACTCACAATGCTGCTTATGTTTTGAAATGCATGTAAGCTGTGCAATGGCACTTACCAGGGGATAGTTGAGGATTTCATATTTCAGCATTAGAAATTGCTCACATTTCAAATTCAGTATTTTCCATTGAAAATCTTAAATGGTTTTTGTTTGTTTTTTACTCTGAGGAAAGCTGTCAGAGAAGCAAAACCAACACCTCCCCACACACACTTTTTGTGCCATGAAAGAGGCCATTTCTCAAGTCACCACCCATCTAACCTCAGATAGTGGGGCAACTAAAGCAAGTTTTGGAAGATGACTGGAATTAGTGAGGAGCAAGGGGGAGAATGCGCCCAGGGCATGTATGTGCCATGTGCCCCTGCCGTGCCACCACCCACCCCCACCCTGGAATGCCCCCTCCATGCCCACTCCATGCCCCAGCCACATCCCCACTGCACTGCGCGCCCGGGGCATTGCGCCCCCCCGATCCCATTGGTGCTGCGCCATTCGTGAGTAGGTTCATATGGAAAGAGGTTGTCCTGAGAAATATTGGTCCCAGTCCATAAAGAACTTTAACGGTACTTGAATTGAGCCCAGAAGCAATTGATAGCTAAAACGAGTGTTACAGTCCCTATGATCCACTCCAGTCAACACTCTGTCCACAGCATTATGTACCAACTATAACTTCTCAACAGTCTTCAAGGCAGCCCCGCATAGAACACATTGCAGTAATAATAATCTAAAAACATGGTATTTAGATGTTACTATGGCATGCACCAAAGTGGCAGGATCATTTTTGCCCAGGAGGGATTGCAGCTGACTTACTAGCCAAAGTTGATGAATGGTGCACCTAGCCACCAGTGCTACCTTTTCATTCAAAAGGATGTCCTGGTCCACAAACCTGTTCTTTTAGAGGAAGTACAACCCCATCCAGAATAAGGAATACCCCATTTCCTGGTCAGACCTTCTCATCATCAGTAGCATTTCCATTTTGTAGGAATTAAGTTTCCCCTTGTTGGCTCTCATCCATTCCAAAAATGCTTCCAGCACCCTGTTAACTGTGAACCCTTTTACAGTTTAGGTATTGATTCTGAAGCCCAGAGCAAAAGTCTGGGATGGGGCCACAGAACCACCACCATCCTGCCAACCCCTCCCCACTGCTGGGCCAAGCAAGGGGCAACCCCCACACTATGTGAGATGGATAGGAGGCATACACTGGCTGCTTGAGCCCAGGTGTCCTAGCCTGTGAGACTCCCAGAGAGTCAGGTTCCAGCTAATAGCAGGCACAAAAGCAAGAGAAGGAGAGAGAAGTCTTACTCTGAGTCCAGAGAAACACAGTCCAAGCAGGTCTGGTAAGAGGCAGTCAAGGGTCCAAAAAAGATCAGGTCAGGCAGTTAGCTAAGACAGCCCCTGTTTAGATGAACAGATAGCTCTTGCATTGGACTTTAACCTGGACCTACCTGCCTCTGTTCCAGAACTCTGGCATATCTGCTCCAATGGCCTTTTTGGAACCAGAATATTTTAATTCATCTCAATAATCCTAAAGCCAATTCCACTGCCAGTTCTTTCCAAATTATGTTTACCAAATGATTTTGTCGAGATGAGTAGCTTGCATCCCATTGGCCAAATCCATCAAGGGTACACATCTTCTAGTTCAGGGGTAGGGAACCTGCGGCTCTCCAGATGTTCAGGAATTACAATTCCCATCAGCCTCTGTCAGCATGGCCAATTGGCCATGCTGGTAGGGGCTGATGGGAATTGTAGTTCCTGAACATCTGGAGAGCCGCAGGTTCCCTACCCCTGTTCTAGTTAAAGTTAAAATCCAGAAAATGGCAACTTTTAGAAAATCAAGATTTTGTGGATAACTTGGCCTTCTGAGTTTAGGACTGGCCTACCTTGTAGCCTTACAAAAATATTTGCTTCAGATTTCTTTTTTACTTTTACCCATTTGCAGAACAACGATCCACATTTTATCTCAAGGAGTTTGTAACAGTAAATTTGTCTGACAGTAAATTTGTGGGTACTTTAATAGTTTAGATCTGGCTACTCTGCCATCCTCAATAGCACTTCTTTTTAAGTGTTAGAAATATAGACACCAAACTCTTCTGTGAATAAAATTCATTGCGATAAAACATCTACAAGGGAGGACTAGTATTACTAGAACAATAATGGTGACAGATTTAGTGCTTCTAAAGGGAGCGAGGAAAGAAAAGGGGGCCATTATGTAGTTGATTAATTTGGATCCATTTTTGAACAAACCCTCATTAAAAAAAACAAGTTAGCAAATATTACTACAGATTGTATTTTTTCTATATTATTAACATAAGTGTATGTTTGCATATGGTATATGGGCAGACTGAATGTCCTGACCTAAAATGCTCTGTTATGCCATTAAAAATTTTCAGTGCAATCCTATGCACATAGTTCAGCCTAAGTCCATTGATTTTGTTGGACCTAGACTTCAGTAACTCAGTATAGGAATTGCACAGGTAATCCTATTGCAAGCTACGACCAAATTCCTGAATTTAGTGTTCATGTCCTAATTAAGTACCCAACATGTTTAATAACATTTATTGTTTTCAAGTTATAAAACAGGCCAATGTGATTACCATTTTAGTAATCACTTCTGTGGAGCACCCCCTGCGCCAACCCAGGTCGGGGCTCTCAGCTGTCCCTCCTTCCCTTCACAGGCAGTCATTTGGCGATACTATAGCCTGTTCTTTGGGGCTGCACTGATAGGCCTTGGCCTCCTGCCTGCAGGCCCCAGGGCTATCCCTGTGACCTGGAGCTGAGGGATGGCTGAGCTGGGCTCCTTCAGACTCCATTTTGTCCTCTCTCTTTCCTTCTCTGCTCTGACTACACTTTCTCTTGGTCATCTTTCTGTCACTTCCTTTCCATCTCCTCTCTGTTTTTCCTCCCCTGAGCTCCCTTTCCTCCTTCCTTTTATCCCCCCGCTTTCATCCCTCACCTGGCTAGAGCCTGTTGCCATGCACCTATTGGCCATTTGTCAGGCTCTGCCAAGCCACAGATTGGCCTCCTAGCCTGAAAGCCCACCTGAGAATTAGGGCAGTGATAGGCTGGGCAGTTGTGATGGGCTGCCCATCAACAAGGACACCCAACAGGCTGGGCTGACTGTTCCCCATGGGTCTACCTCACCTGCCCAACCTCTTGACTGTCCTTGCCAGTTCTGGCCTCACTGCAGGTAAGGTGGCTGGCAGAGTCCCCTGCAGCCTGGGTGACAAGCCCTGTCAATGTCGTTTCTCCATGTCACTCCTCACCGCTGCTTCTCACTCTGCCACCAATGATGAGGCCGCTGGAGGCTTCCCAAGGCTATGGATGCATCGGCAGTGTGGTAGAATTCCAATTCCACCTTGGGGTGAATGTGGAACTGAGTGGCAAGTCCAGGTCAGAGGTGAGAGCCAACCCCAGACAACTTCCTTGTTAAGAAATTTACACCCTGCTTTTCTTTCCATCAAAGTAATTCACAAACAATGCAAAAAATTAACTTAGTCAAACAAAGAATCTACAATACAATGCTCCAACATGTTGGGCTTGTGCTGGTTTCAGTAGTTCAAATCACTCGGGGCCATGGGCAACAAGCCACCACAGGCTAAAAGCCAAAGCCCTTTGCCTGAGTCTCTGACCTTACCCAGGAATGCTTGAATATCTGCTAGTTCTGTCACATCCTGTTCACCAGTCATGAAAAGGGAGCTTGTTTTTCAGGGAATTTGACTGCTTCTTGATGCATTCATAGCTGTTTCTTGTATTTCTTCCTAACCAGGCAATACACCACTCCTGGCTTTTCATTCATACACATTCTCACAGTCAAGTGAGTTCTACCATCTTCCAGCCCTGGATGCATAACTGCTCCATTCAGCAGGCAGCTGTTTAAATAATAAATTAAATTAGTCACAAATCATATTAATCAGACATAACTAAAAGCTGTTTTTTATTTTATTTTAATTATTGGTTTTATTTTATTAAATTTAACACCCCGCTCTCCTCATCCTAGGCCTGGCTCAGAGTGGCTTACATACACCATTCTAAACCAATAATCATAAAACATTACAAAATTAACTAGCCGGGCAATCTATGGAAAAAATGAACCCCATGTAGCCTGAATCTATGCTGCAATTGCAAGGAGGCAATACAGTCATCTTTTCAGAAGCTGCCAAAAATGCTACCAATCAGTGAAAAAAAGAGTGATGGGCAGCCCAGTCCAAAGGGAGGGTATACTGGGAACCAGGGGAGAAAGGAAAGCCATGGGAAAGCCCATAGTGGATCCTGGTCCAACATTCTAATTACTACACTATTCTGGCTTTCAGGTGGTTGGGGCAGTGCTTCATGGAGCTTGCAAATTTTGGACACCCTTTGAATTCATGTTTATGCCATAATATTAGGGTTACTATGTCACTATATTTAGCATCCCAATGTATAGTAGATGAGGATATAGGCTTTAACTTCCTAGTACTTAAATATAGTGATATATTTACATATGTGTGCACTGTT
Source organism: Sphaerodactylus townsendi (assembly GCF_021028975.2). NCBI lineage: Eukaryota > Metazoa > Chordata > Lepidosauria > Squamata > Sphaerodactylidae > Sphaerodactylus > Sphaerodactylus townsendi. Next base: position 119,754,571 of record NC_059425.1, on the reverse strand, counting down.
ACTTCTTCTTTAATAATATATAAGAAAGTTTCCTCATACATGAACATGGGTTTATATGTTTGTACATTAAAAGATAACACAGATAGACCAGCACAGATAATGTGCTTGTGAATCTTAACATATATTGTTAAATGTTGTAATTATCTAACAAAACAATTACACTTTTTTAAGCCAATTGACTTCAGTGGATTAGAAGGGTATACCTTTGCTTGGAGTTACACTGTAAGTGGCTGTATTAATACTGAAAATATGTCCCTCAAATTGCAAAAGGACATGACCAATCTCATTTTCGCTTATGCGTTTTGTTTGAAATTGTGTTTATACATGATACAATATCTTGACATACACAAGGCCATTAACTGTTGGATCTGTGAGTACTGCTTGGCATATCAGTAATGGTTTTTAACAGACCATTAATTTTACTCAGATATCCTTGAGATACCTTTTTTTAACATAAAACTTATCTGATTTGCTTCAGCATGTAAACCTTGAAATGTCTCACAAATTAAGATGAGGAATCGCCATTTTTTTCAAGTGCTAGAACTTAAAATGAAGCAAAATTATCCTGCATTAAGCAGGGGGTTGGACTAAATTGCCTGTATGGCCCATGAAGCTATGAATCTATTACATTTTTTCTTATGAAATTTTACCAAATAACTGGAGTTAAAAAACAAGGACTAAACCACAGAATGTCCTGTTCTAAGTACAGTACAGTGTACTTTTAATATGGCAATTAAAGGACAACCTTTATGTAATGGCAATCATGAGTCTGACCTCTGAGTGCCAGTGCCATTTTAAAGAAGAATTTAGCCATTTAGACATTCCACAAGGGTCCTTAGGAACTGGCATTGCAAGCCAGAGACAGCACAGCCATGGTGCAGCTGTGGTGCCCCCAAAGAGACTTGCTGTACCATGGCCAGCAAACCAACAAGGATGGTCCCCCAACCCTCAAAGAATAGCACCATGCAGTTCTGTAGCTTTTTGGTAGCATAAGAGTTGGCAAATGGGAACATTCCTGGGCCAAAAGAGCTTAAGAAGCTGACTAAAGCCTGCCTACCCAGGAATACCTCCCTTTAGTGCTGGTGCAGACCTCTGCACAGGAAGAAGTGGTGGCATCCAAATGTCACGCAGCTTCCTAACACTTGCATAAGTGCCTCTGCACAGGCATAAATGCCCCTTATGCCCATGCAAATGGCATTTATACCAACACCAGAGTCATTCCACCTCCTAAGGGGTTCCCTCCCCACTCCAGACTGTCAGTTTGGTCCTAAGACTGCATCCAAAGTACACTTATACAAAGGTAAACACCACTGAACAAAGAGGGGTTACTTCACCCAGCCTTTAACTAAAAAAAAAAGCACGGTAACAAGAAAACTCCAAAACTTATAGTTTCCCAGCTGTGACTTCCTGGTTAACTGGAATGTCCAATGAAAGCATCCTAATTAGTGGAGATTGTGAGACTGAATTCAGATATTGCAATAAGCAGAGATTTGTTTATGACAGGCATGGACACAGCTCTTCCTTGGCTGCAGAGAGAACAAGTGAAACAAAGGTTTTTGCGTACTCAGGAAATGTTGGCTTGTACCTTTTAAAAAATGAAACAAAATTAATACTAATGTCTCAACAAGGGCAAACTATAAGTGACCTCCAAGAGACTGTTGAATATGAGGTGAAGAGAGAGGGAACATAATTGTGTACCAGACAGAAATTGGTATGCATGAGCCAATTTGCCTAAGAGGCAAAATCAAACATACTCATGCTAAAAGTCTGCATATTTCATAGTAAATTTCATTAAACTGAATGAGTTTTACCGAGGAGCAAACAGTCCACTGATTTCAAGTATATTCAAGTTTATTGATTGGCAGCTTTAGTCAGTGTTCGATTGTGGTGCTGGTATGTTTCCTGGAACATTTACCTCATTATGACTGCCTGCCTTCACACTTCTGAGGATCTGGAACTGGCAGTGGGGCACTTTTAGGTGTGTTAACGGAGAGAAATGCTTGCCTTTTGTGCTATTTATGGTCTAGTAAATACCAAAATACTTCCTAATTTAATGAAATGAACTGTCTTAACCAATAAAAGCTTATTGACTGTTACCTTGAATGCACTTAACCAGTCCTATCTACCGCAGGTTGGTAAGATGTAAAAATAACACAATACATCCAAGAGATTTAGCTACTAGCTTTCTTCATTCTTCCACATTTTGGTGTTGGTGATGGGTTCTCCTTCTCAACATTTTATAAGCTTTGTTCATTAAATTATCAGGCCAGAGTCAGCTTTATAACTCACTGGACCCAAGGCATTGTTGAAAAAATAATTTCCAGTATATCAACTTGCACTACATGAGACCAAGTTAGCTATTTATCATGCACTTATCAGCAGCAGAAGGAAAGCAAAGGAAGTCCGGTATGTCTGATGACATATTGAAGAGAAACAATACTGCACAGATGCTGAAACATACAGTCAATGATTAGGGAAACTTGGAGGTTTGTGGTAGGGAAAAGGAGAACGAGAGTGGAAGTTGGAGGAGGGATAATCATACAAAAGTGGTAATGCCATGTGAACAGAGCTGGTAGAGCCCTAGCTCTGACCATCAGTTACCTGACCCAGGATGCTGCTAAAGAAAGAAAGGAGGCATAGTGTTGAGGTGCTAATCATAGAGTGATCATGGACCTTAGAATATCTGAGATATGAAGTCCAGGAAAGATAAATGAAACAATATATGTAACTTAGTGCAGGTAACATAACAGAGAAATTACACAATACATTTACAGACGTATAATTTTAAACAACTTTTAAACCCAAGAACAATAACCAGTAAAACTATAATAGAAACCATATCAGACAGATGGTGAAATGCTCCCCCCCCCAACTGAGCCCACCAGAGGCCTAGTTGGTAAGATCACACTCTGCCCGGCTGGCCAAACGCCTGGCTGAACAGGTCCATTCTACAGGCCCTGTGGAAACTCTGCAAGTTCCGTAGGGCCCTGGTCTCTCTGGGGAGCCTGTTCCACCAGAGAGGGGCCAGGGTTGTAAAAGCCCTGGCCCTGGTAGAGGCAGCTGGATGTGTTTTGGGTCAGGGACCTCTCTGGATGTGTTTTGGGTCAGGGTTCTCCTCTGAAGACTGGAGGGACCTAACGGGGCAATATGGGGAGACGCGGCTCCTCAAGTATGCGAGCCCAAGGCCACTTGTGGCCTTAAAGGTTAAAACCAACACCTTGAACATGACCTGGAACTCAAAAGGCAACCAATGGTACAGGACCGGCATAATCTGGTCCCGACTGGACGTCCCCATAAGGAGTCTGGCAGCTGCATGCTGAATGAGTTTAAGCTTCCAGATCACAGTTAAAGGCAGGCCAGAGTACAGTGAGTTACAATAATCAAGCCAGGAGGTGACTGTTGTGTGGATGACTGTGGCTAAGTCTGTACGGGAGAGGCATGGGGCCAGTTCAGAGATGGGATCCAGCAGGTTCTCACAGGTTCCCGAGACTAGATTACTAATTATTTGTGTGTGCCGAGAGGGGGTTACTAATTGGTGATTTTGCCACGTGATTTTTGCCTTAGTTACGCCCCTCCTCTCAGCAGTAGCGCGCAGAACTTGAAGCAGTCTAGCAGGAGGTGCACCGGCGTGTGGGGCAGCCTGCGCCTGCATACATTCATTTCCCGCCCCCAAAATGCCCGGCCACGCCCCTATTGTGCCCCGCCCAGCCCCATTGGCGCTACACCACAGTTTGAATCCCACCACCATGGGAACCTGTTACTAAAATTTTTGGATCCCACCACTGGGCCAGTTGCCATGCCTGCTACAGATGGTGGAATGCTATCCGGGCTTTATGAGTGACCTGGGCCTCAAGTGATAACGCCGGGTTCAAGATCACTCCCAGGCTTTTGATGAACGAGGCTAGTTGTAATGCCTCGCCGAGGCAAAGGCAGGCAAAAGTCCACCAGTCACTCCCTGCAACACAGCCACAGCACCTCCATCTTTGTAGGATTTCAGCCGGCTCACTCTCAACCAACCATCGACGGCCTCCAGACAACGCTGGAGAGCTCCAGGGGCCTTTTAAAAAATTTAAAAAATTTAAATGGCATTTTAAAGAATTCTGTGAGGTGAACATTATGTAATGCACAATATTAAACAGGGGAAAATGTTGAAACAAAGATCTAAAATGTAAATAAGACACCTGACAACAAATCACAAATCAAATAGATTTTTATACTATTTTGTGGTGTAGCTCTACTGCTGGTGGCTGATGTTATTTTTCTCACTCTCTTCACTGGGGCTTGGTGTCTAAGGTGAAAAATTGACCACTTCTAATTGGCATGAAAAAGGATCTGCTAGGACATTCTTTAGAGGAAGCCCCTGAAAAATGGTCACAAGGTGTGTAGAATACAACCTGGCATTTACAAAGCAATAATAAATAGTGGTATATTCCCCACCCCCCCCAAAAAAATCAGATTTGTTTTGTTTTTCATTGTAAAAACTTCTCTAATACCACACCTACTAAATCAGATAGCCCCTAATCTGAATAGTCCAGGCTTATCTGATCTTGTCAAAGATCTCAAGGCAAGAAAATAAGTAGGCATTTCTAATTTTTGTAATCATCCTAATCCTACTGCATTACCAGTTAGATGTCACATGCTATTTGACTGCATTGCTTTACTTCAAATAATCTACCTTGAATCTCAGTGAAAATGGAGGGCTACAAATAAGTAGTAAATGGTAAATTTTCCTTAAGTGCAATCCAAATTCCTCAAGCAGCTGGAGGTGGCATGCTGCCTTCAACAGTCTTTCTGGAGCCATGGGAAGGGGGGTGGGAAGGTAAAAACCCTTGTCGCTGCTGGAAAGACTTCCATTGGGGCTGGTGGGCTTACACTAAACAAAAGGGTGGCATAAGTCTGGGGCCAGGGCTGTGATGCAAACTAACCGCAAACCTGGGGTGGACACTGACTAATGTCAGCTCCACCCCCAAGAACACCCCTGCCCACTCTACCCCCATGCCAGCATCCATTCTGGATGCCAACACAGTTCTGCTGTGACTGAAACTTCTGGCCTTTGCCCCAACAGGGCTGAGGGGAAGCAGGCATCAGCGCATCTGGCCCCTCCACTGATGCAAGTGCCCCTTGCACCAGTAGAGTGGGCAAATGTGCCAATGCAGCCCTTCGCCGTCTCCTATGACTGATCACACACACCCCAATATGGATTGGGCTGTTAGTCTTTAAGGTGCCACAGACTTCTCTGTTATCTTTGCTGCAATAGGCTACCCTTCTGGAATGCTATTCAACATGAACAAGAACATTATTACTGAGGATGCCCTACCACCGTGGTGGTGAACCTATGGCACCCCAGATGTTTATGGACTACAATTACCATCAATTGGCCATGCTGGCAGGGGCTGATGGTAATTGTAGTCCATGAACATCTGGAATGCCATGGGTTCGCCACCACTGCCCTACCAGGTAGAAAGCTGTATGATAACACTGTATACAGGAGCAATGGTGAGTCTTAGAAGGAGACTTAGTTCATCCTTCATAGCATATCTAGCATTTTGCATGCCATCTGGTTAGAAGAGCACAAAAATTGACTGCCAGAAAATGGTCATCTGCTTTTGTCAATAAAGAACCCACGTGGATTGCTTGAGGATTGATGCAAGCCATTTGCAGTCCAGTGGATAAGAAGAGGCAAGACTTGCCTTGAGCATGAGCAAAGCATTTTGAAGTTTTAATTATTACATCAAAGGGAGATAAAATATTCTATTTTGCCTTATGCATCCAAGTAGTTGTAATTATTTGTGTGAACCCAGTATTGTCTTCCACACTTCATAGTGCCAATTGTAATGCTTCATAACCTTCTTATAGACATTCATCTCTACCTGGTACAACATAATATTGGGTCTGGATCAAATGAATGTTTTTGTCTATGAGCCATTTTAGATCTGGATCAACATTTCATTATTAAAATAGGGTGCATTTATGGGAGAGGGCTTTTTCAATTTGGGCACTTTGTGTTGAAGGAAATGTTTTAGGGGGAATTAATTGTAATATGGATTCTGGAAAGCCTTTTTCATATAGCAGCAAGCATACCTAGTTAATGTTATATGGAAAAGGTACTCGTTTATTGTGATTTTTTAGCATTTAAGATTTTTATGCAAACATGGATCAGATCTGTCTGCATCTGTCTTGTACATTCATGGCTCCAATCTGCATACAAGCATCCACAGAGGAGTCACTTTGAGAATTAGATATATTTCCACCCTCTACTAGTTCCAATTTTTTAGTTTTCAAATAATTTCCCTTGTTTATTGCAAGGTTTTATTCAACAAACTTCCTTTTATAGCTGATGTAACATGTTGTGGGCAGCAATCATTTTGCTACACAGTTCGATTTAAGTTATTTGGATCCCCATAAATTGCCATGGAAATTAATTAACTAGCATTAATTTATGCTCAAACTAGAAACTGCTTCTAGCTGTCTGTCGTGCACCTCCCAAAATCTGGTGGGTATCACTTTCTGAAAATAGTATTTATTTATTTATTTATTACTTAAACTTTTAAACCGCCCCATCCCCGAAGGGCTCTGGGCGGTGTACAACACAAGAATATAAATACAGTTAAATAAATTACTAAAACCATTAAAACAGCGATAGCAGTAAAAGAGAGCAGTAAAAAATAGTAAGGAACCTCTAACCCTTTTATAACATTCCTTATCATCAGTCAGTTGCTAAGTAGGCAAAACTATGGTGATCAGTAATCAAGACAGCTAAATTACCAACACCATGCTCCAGGAATGCTTTGTTAGATTCCCTTGGAGAATTATCTCTTCTCAGTGAAACAGAAATTTCTTCATAGTATTTGATCATCTTCAGCAGCTTCTGCAGTTGGTGACAGTCTGAGCTGTAATGCCTGCAGCACTGATGGTGCATAATTATATATAACATTATGTGCCATATATAAAGGTACTCATGTACTGGATGCGCACAGACAGACAGACACACAGACAGACACACAGACAGACCTATGTATCCAGTATATGATTACAACACTTTAAGGCATTTAGCAGAAAAATGGTCTGAACTGGAAAGGCTGACCTTTATGAGCTACAGTGGAAGAAGGCACATGAAAAAGCTTCACTCTGCTGACAGAAATCATTCCATTAGAGAAAACATTCCATGGGATCCAAACTTTGCCTTTTTATCTTTCCAGCCATTTATAAGTATGAATAATCTAAGAAGGAATGACTGCTGGTGGTCACTGAAAAGGGGCCAAGCTAGTCACGATGGGCAGGAATCATGCCCAACTGTTCAGTAACTAAATCTTGCCACTTTCCTCTCCACACTGCTATGGATAAAACACTTTTCTTCCCATTCAGGTCACTTTCCATATCAGAGGAGGTGTGAAGTAATCCTTAGAAAAGACAGAATATGGAAGGGTAAAGCAGGAAATGAGCAGAGTTTATAGATCCCTATCAAAGTGTTCTATAGGATGCTCCCCACTTTAGAAATGAAGAAATATGTTATGCACATACATGGATTCCCTTTTTGTATTTAATTTGGTGTTGTGCTTCATGGTGTTGTGCTTCATGAGTCAGTGAGGGAACTAGTTTGCTTCCCATTCCAGACCATAATCTAACCACTACACCAGGGGTAGGGAACCTGCGGCTCTCCAGATGTTCAGGAACTACAATTCCCATCAGCCCCTACTAGCATGGCCAATTGGCCATGCTGACAGAGGCTGATGGGAATTGTAGTTCCTGAACATCTGGAGAGCCGCAGGTTCCCTACCCCTGCACTACACCATAGTGTCTGTGGATATGTAAAATTCTAATGTATTGCACATATGCTTAATGAAATCTATAAATAATCCTGCAGAATAATCCTGCAGAATCAATCCATGCTTCCAAAAGAGTTAAATATCTGCCCATAATCCTGAAGGGAGGGCTTATTTAAGAACTGCAAATATTCTCAGATCCTTTACTTTCAGCATTTACTTCTCACAAGTTGCCTCCACAGAAAGGTGAAAGGATTTAAATTATCACAAGCTGAAAATCCTATTGACAAGAACTTTTGCCTGTGACCCAATTCATTAGCGACCTCACAAACATCCTATTGTTTAGATCCACCTTGCTTAGATGTTGCAAACTGAGGACTATGGCTTCTTTGATCAAGTCAATACATCTCATGCTGGATCTTCCTCTTACCCTGCTGCCTTCAACTTTTTCTAGCACTGTCTTCCCCAGTGACTCTTGTCTTCTCATTATGTGACCAAAGTTTGAGAGCCTCAGTTTAGTCATTTCGTTTCCAAGGAGAGGGCAGCTCGGTTGGATCTAGAATCCACTTTATTGCCTTTTATGGCAGTCCATAGTATCCATAAAACTCTTCTCCCACACTACATTTCAAGTGCTTCTTTTCTTCTTCACTTCTTCACTTTCCAACTTTCATACCTTTGCATAGTAATGGAGAATCTTGATCATAGACACATTCTATGTGACACATTCTTACCCTTAAAAATCTCTTCTAGTGAAGGGCTACCTATGCAGAAATTTCCATTTTAAGTAGTCTTAATGCCTCAAGAACAATATGCCATCAGTTGGCCATAGAATGACATAATGCTCATATACTGTCAGTTGCATCCACCTCATGCAGAAGTTCGTTTAGAGCTGCTAACTCTTGTATGGGAAATTCTTACGAATTTAAGGGGTGTACCAGGGAAGTTTAGAGTTTGGGGAAGGGAGAGTGTTCAGCAGGGATGAATCCCCACTCCAGATCTCCATTTCCTTCAGGGTGGATGGATTTTTTTTTGGCTGGAAATCAGTTGTAGTTCCAAGAAACATTCACCTTGAGAATGACTCTAAATTCAATTGAGATTAGCATAAACCAGATCATGCAAGATATATTTTTGACTCAAATTCAATTGAGATTAGCATAAACCAGATCATGCAAGATATATTTTTGACTCAAATTCAATTGAGATTAGCATAAACCAGATCATGCAAGATATATTTTTGACTCAAACAAAACAGTGACAAATCAAACTGAAGTCATTTTTGCCACTAGAACCATATATGTGGTTAAGGGCTGGGCAATATCAATCTTGAGTTGATTATTCAGAACAATGGAGAACGCACACACACACACCCAACACACACACACACACCTCTGAATCAGGACACAGGTCTAACCACATATGCTAATTTTCTGCCCATAAGCATTTCCTTCATGTTTTCATCAAGGTAATTACATTCTGGCTGCATCCTGACTTCTATTTTTGCAACCCTCCTCCCACCTTCTTGTCATGCCTGTCAACTGCCTCCCAATAATCAGACTCAAGTTCACTGAAATCAATTTATTGAATCAGAGTAAACAAATAGGTACACTTCATGGTGTTTTCTGCTAGATCTAATAGTTTCACACTAAACAGCAGACTATATCTCAGGTACACATCCTTTCCTCTAATGGTTTGTCCATAAGCAAAAGAGTTCTCAGGCCATGCAGTTTCCCCACGGTTGGAACCCAGATAAGGGCCAGGTCCTACCTGGCTAGGGAAAGGAACAGTTACTACTAATCTCTAAACAAAGTAAGCATAAGCATCAAAAGGGACTGTTTGGTGCCACAGTCTACTCAACTCCCCTGGAAGTACATGGCAAGATCCATGGGGGGATGTGGTCTTGACACTTCTGACTCTAGGGACCTCTATTCCTACCTGTATCTGATGTACATCTCTCTCAGAAGCCTATATTCCCAAAATATTGTTGGTCTCTAAGGTGCTAACTGGACTTGAATTTAGCTCTTCTGCTGCAGATCAACACAGTTACCTTCTGAAACTTTCTCTAGTAGATAGCTGGTGGGCTGCTTTCCACCTTGTCTGTGCAGACACACATCTATTTATTGTTGGCAAACTTTTTCCTACACAGAAGTGGTGCCTGATAGCATGTGCCCTTGGAACCAAGTGACCCAATCCCTGCTGCCCTTGTTACAATGGACTGAATAGAAGCTTTGTAAATATTAGTAAAGGGCTGAGTCCATGCTTCAGTAGTTACAATAGATAAGAGTGATTTGATTTGTACTACATAATGCTGGGTAGAGATACAGAAATAGCATAATGAAGAACAACAAATGAAGGATTGTTGAAATGTTACAATGCAAACCTGGGACTGGAGAGAGTAAATACAAACTTAACAATATGTTTGTTTCTCCTACCAAATGCCACTCCCAATTCTCTGTATTTGGAACGTTTTTTATGGCACAAAACAAGCCCTACATTTTTTTTGTCCTGAAAAACTGGAGGTTCCCTGAAAAAACAAGGCCTTCCTCTCCTCTCCTTTTTTTGTGTATATGTTACATTTTGTCAACAAAACTGAGAAGAAAACAGAAATAATGACTTCAGGGTAGTCTGATGATTGGAGGCTGATAATTTAACCAGTGATTATGTATATTTATTTGTTTTATTTCAATAGACAAAGGTGGTCAATTAGTACCAAAGTATAAGCAGTCTTTTCAGCTTGTCCTCAGGGGAAGATGTTCTGTGTTTTTGGAAAACAGGCCTGGGAATGTAGTTACCAAAGACACAAGCCCTACCTTCTATCAAGGAACTTTGCCCAAAGAATGGTTCCCTTGTAACCTCCGTCTATAATTCTTGGGTTTACTTTAAACGAAGATGCCTGCTTTGCTGGGCAGAGAAAGCACATTCTTAACATCAGATGCTGAGTGAGTAACTTGCAAAGCCCATTTGCCTATGTGTGAACTGGAAATTAGCTAATTTGGACCAGACCCTGATGAGCAACAGCGAGCAGAGAGGATGGATACTGGCTGCCTCTTTCTGCTGGGCCACAAAACTCATTTCTTCCCAGGAAATAGTTTAGGTGCAAATGAAATGCACATGTGATGGTTCCTTCCCTGCAGCAATTTCCCCTACAAAATGCATGCCTTCCCTTTCCTTCCCAGCCTGCCAAAATGAGTCCCATAGCAATCCTGTCTACACTTAACCTAGGAATAAGTTTCATTGAATCCAGTGAGATTTGCTTATGATTAAACATGTACAGGATTTGAATTTAAAGTATATAAAGTATATAAAATGATTTTTAAGGAAAGTCCCTGGTCTCAGATTTTTGTAATTGCCCTCTCAATTCAGCCAAATATTTCTTCTAGCACATCAGGCCGGGCATCCCAGTCTCTGCTGCCTACTGTAAAACACAGTTCTGTTTTCACTTGAAAATCAAATGAAAATTCTATCCCCCTATTGAACCAATTATTTTTTTTTTCCTGATGATGTGGAATCTGTATGGAAGTTCTACTTGATTACAGCTTCACTTCTGCACGCCAGATGGGTTGATGCTGTAACATGCAAGATTATATTTCCCATAAAGGGGGTATGCATCCATGTATAGAAAATGAAAAGCCTCATTTGTTATTGGAGTTATCATAATGTAAGGAAATAGGAAAACTAAAATTAATCAGTACTTATTCTTTTTTCTTATTCTGGCACCTGGCTCCTTGATTCAGAGCACACAGAGCCAGAGAAAGAGAGTGAGACTATGAAACTAAAGTAGAATAAAACAGGCTTTGCAACTGAAAGATAATTTTGCTGATATGCAAGGCTGCCAGAAAAAAAGAGACAGGAAGGATACAGTTCAAGGCCCTAATCATCTTGGGTGCCTACAGAGCAAGGCATGTCATGTGATTTGCTTTATTTTGATGTCTGAGTTGGGTCTGGGTGGTGGTGAGAATAGAAAAAAATCTTTGTTGGCAGACCCATTTATTTTATGTACTTTATAGTCCTACCTTTCTGGGTCCATTGGGGACCCAAAGTGACTTACATCATTCTTTCCTCCTTTATTTTATCTTCACAACAACCCTGTGGTGTAGGTTAGGCTGAGAATAGGTGATTGGCTCAAGGTTAACCACCAAGTTTCCAGCATGGCATGGAGATTCAATCCTAAGTCTCCCACATTCAAGTCCAACACTCTAACCTGTATAAAACGTTGGCTGTCAGGTGGGGTTACTGGCTCTAAATTGGGAAATACCTGGAGATCTTGGAGGTGTTACCTGAGGAAGGTAGGGTTCTGAAAGGCGAGGGGCTTCAGTGGGGTATAATGCCATAAAGCCCACATACCAAATCACTGTCTCCAGGTAAACTGATCTCTGTCAGGTGGAGATCAGTCATAATCTCAGGAGATCTCCAGTTGCCACCTGAAGGTTGGCAGCCTTGCTTTCAGGAGTTGTAAGACAGCAACAAGCCTGCTGATAGCTCCCTTCCACCAGTTACTAGTAGCTTGATGAAAACTTTGTTGAATACACATACACACAGCCTGTTCATGGCCAAACAACGCTAGAGGCATTGTGGGATGCTACAGTCCACTATACATGCCAACATGACACTGGAGCTTGTCTTGCTCATAAACCACTATAAGCATCAGAAGAGATGACAGACATAGCGTGCCTCTCAGACCCATGCTGCTGTGACCTAGATCCAAGGTGAATCCCAGTAGGAACAGTACCTTCAGAGCATGACTTGGACATAGCATGCAGCAGCAAGGGTTGAGTCAGGAAGATACCTCAAACAATCCCATATAAACATACTGCTAAAGGCATCTCTGGTTGTTGAAGAAGAAGAAGAGTTTGGATTTATATCCCCCCTTTCTCTCCTGCAGGAGACTCAAAGGGCCTTACAATCTCCTTGCCCTTCCCCCCTCACAACAAACCCCCTGTGAGGTAGGTGGGGCTGAGAGAGCTCCGAGAAGCTGTGACTAGCTTAAGGTCACCCAGCTGGCGTGTGTGGGAGTGTACAGGCTAATCTGAATTCCCCAGATAAGCCTCCACAGCTCAGGCGGCAGAGCTGGGAATCAAACCTGGTTCCTCCAGATTAGATACATTAGATACAAGTGCTTCTGTTGTCAGAGAGGGTGAATGGATGGTATCTTACCTTAAGATTACAGGAAGTTCCTCCAGCCTATGGAGCCTTCCTCCAGCTCACAAGTGGCTTCAGATTTTGCCTAGTGAGGTGGTAGGTTGCAGGCCGGTATTTGATATTCTGAAGTTTAGCCAGTGTGGTGTCATGGTTAAGAGTGTCAGACTAGTATTTGGGAGACCTAAACTCAAGCCCCCACTTGTGCGATGGATATTTGCTGGGTGGCCTGGGGCCAACCACACTCCCTTAGCCTAATCTACCTCACAAGCTTGTTGTGGTGATAAAATAAAAAAGAGGAGAATGATCTAGGCCTCTTTGGGTCCCCATTGGGGAGAAAGGCGAGGAATAAATAACTTAAATAATTTAAATATTCACATAGCTACTGTACCAATGTCCATTATTGATGCGTGGGTGTGAGTTATGCGCTATTTTGGCCGGTGCATTGCTATTAACCTGAATTAATAAAAGTTTCCTCTGTTCCCTTTGAAGTTGCTTCTCATGTAAGTCTCTGTGTTAATTCTCTACAATATCTGTGGGCCAATTTTAAAAACACAGCCTTGGTGTGGAGGGTGAGAAAAGTTAGAGAGAGCCTTATGTTACCAGGCAAAGGCACTGAGATGTAGCACCAGTCTCCAGTTGTCCCCAGAATAAGACACTACTCTATACTGCTGCCTGCAATCCTCTGAACTCAATCTGACAACTTCCTGCTTTCCTAGAGTTTTCCATGAATTTTCCTATGCCTTTCTCATACTGCCCATTGAACAACCGCTGATATTTCTTACAGTCAAAACAAACCCCATACCCACTAAGTAACACTGCACGTAATATTTGTTTCTTCATTTATATCAGCCTTCACCCCAATGAAAACCCAAATTAGCATACATTATTCTCTCCTCTGTTTTATCCTCACAACAGTCCTGTGAGGTAGGTTAGGCTGAGAGTGTGTGACTAGCCCAAGGTCACCAAGCAAGCTTGCATGGCATGAATAGGGATTTGAACATGGATTTCCCAGATTCTAATCTGTCACTTTAACCACTAAACCCCCCAGGCTCCCTAAGTTTATGCAAAACTTCTTATTCTGACTTGTTCAAGAAGTGGTTGTGCATAACACTGGGACTTAGGATTCTGAATTTTTCCCAGAAAGATTCCATGAGTGAAAGATAAAATCCTGAGAATTTAATTCTAATTGGATGGGAAACAAAATCAAACCAGTGTTACATGTTAATATTATGACTTGCTCATTGAAAACGGTTTCTCTTTGAAACTAGCAGGAAAAAAAATAAAATGAAAGTATGCAGTAATAAATGAGAGGACTCGAAAAATTGAGAACAAAATTAAAATGAAATAAATGCTCACCATGGTTTCTAACTTTTCTTCACTTCACATCTGTCTACAAGCAGCAATCTTTAGACCAGTAGGATTGCTGCAAAGAAACAAGTTTACCATAAACCGATCTGCTACTATTTTGGCCATAAACTGTTTTTATCCTTCTTATTCTCAAATTTATCACTGAGAAATTCTGAACTTGTCTAAATTAGCAGATGAAGAGAGATCACTTCCTCCCTATTAAGAGCTTGTAAGGAAAAATAACTAGTGAAAATATTTGTTAGTCAGGGCTTCAAGGGGTTATTTTCTGCTTTTAAATGACCTGAATGTTTAAGATCACTTCTTTGCACAAAAATTCAGCATCTTTCTTTTCATTTCTCACCATAGATATGTTTGTGTGCACCAATTCAACAAAGTATTTCTGCTGTTACTATTTGCTGAGATATTTTTCCTATGTAAATAGATCCTTGATGGAAATTAGCAGCATCCCACAGGTAAAAAATACATGTATGAGATATTGGACAGTTAGTTATATTTTATTACCAACATATGGATACATTTTCATCAAGTATCATTTAAAACACACTTTGCACTTTATTGTTATTGTTACAGAACTAGAAGGATGTTTGGAAAGGTATATCAGACCTTGAGATAACCTTTGTTTCTCTAAAAGTGTAATTCAAGGGGCTGTTGTAAGGACTAAAATTGGGTTGGATACCACATGTACACCTCCTAGAGTCCCTTGGAGAAGCCAAGAAATAAATGATAGTTTATTTTTGCCAGTAAATTAGTGTTGAAAGGAATTACCTTTTTTTGTTACTCTATGTGACAAATATTTGCTTTTTAACAAGTGAAGATATTCTTATGTACTCTCAGTATACAACTGTGTGTGGACTTCTCCAAATGTTAGGATATGAAACTTTTATTACGCAAGGCAGTGAGTTAACTGTAGTCCGCTCTCTACTTTCTTATTTCACAAAATGCAACTATAGAACCTGTGGAAGGAAGTTGTTTAATCCTTCCTCTTCCAGTATTTTAATTTAAAATAGACTTTTAATCTATTCAGTAGATTTTATCTGTCCCTTCCTTGCAGATCTCAGAATGAAGGCAGATCTCAGAATGAGGACAGGGGCATACCGCCCACAGGACCAAGGGGGGTGTCAAGTGACCCAAGGGGGAAAAATCACCCCACCCCCACCTCTCCCACACTGGCCCGGGGGTGATTTGATCCCCCCTGTCCCCATGGATGTTATGCAGCACCGGTCTGAGCCGCCTCCTTCCTTCCCCAGGCCCTCAGAGGTGGTGGGGTGGGGTGGAGGCCACTCAGATGGGCACCGCAGCAGCAGCCCACCTCCTGGGTCACCCACTGTGGTGCCCTGCCCCCAACCTCATGTCCTGTCCAAGCTGCCCCTGCCCCCAAGCCCTGCCCCAGAGCACGGGGGGTGCCCAGAGCAGGTGTTGTCACCAAGTGGCATTTCCCCCCAATATGCCTCTGGGTAAAGGGAAACTGAGTGAGCTCAGAAAATGGTGCAAAGAAAAAAGTTCAGGGAAGTAGAGAAGTGTGGGAAATGTAGTAAATAGATTGCACAGCAACTGAAGACGTTTTCAAACCATTTCAGCCAGAAAATCATTTTTAAAAGGATTCATTTAAATGGAAGGACATAAAACATTTAGGGGTAAAAACAATGTGGAACTCCATGGAGGAAATTTTTTATTTCCTGCCTCAAAACATTTTAAAAAGTTTGTGTAGAAAGGACCACTATCTTGCATAACACATTGAACATATGGAGATGATGATGAGTCAGATATGTACAAGCAATTGTTCTAGCATCAACCCAAATGTAGTAGATGATGGGCTAATTTATCTTTGCGGCCTCAGTTAGGCTAGCATAGAGGGATGGAATTAGAGTTCTGATTCTTCTCTCTCTGCAAATTGTGTTAATAAAGTTCTAGCCCTTTGTGTCCTTCATATTCACATACAACAATGTGAGTCAACATCACTTAATTTGACTATTATCAGCTAAACTCTTTCCAAAGAAAGGCTGCAAACTGGTTGCTGTGGGTTTTCCAGGCTGTGTGGGCATGGCTGGTACGTTTTGCTGCAAAAAACTGAACTGGTACAATACTGGTAAACACAAAAATCAGTGCAGAGCAATCCTGCTGCCTCTGTGTCCCCCAAAGCAGCATCCTTTTCAGTTGTGCTCACTGATGCTTACTGGGAATGACTGACTTCTGGAGGGTTAAGGTATTAATTCTTTAACAAGTCTTCGTTCTGCTTCTATTGGGTGACACCAAAATATCTCTTCACATGCTTTTCTGTGGGTGAGTGGGTGGAAGTGGGGGTGGGTGACTTGCTAAGCTAGCAACGTAATGATTGAAGTACAAAATGCTTCTTTATGTGTTCTAGATTTAGTGAGTTATACTTATTAGCGTCCTGAGACTTAATTGTGTGTCTCCTGAAGGCATAGTTTTGTTAATTATTTACTGTTTGATTTCAACAACTCATTCACCTGTCTGAATGAGTTGTTCAACAACTCATTCACCCCCCTCCCACCTGCAAATAAAGATGTTGAAACTGCTTCACACTAAGAGGACTGTGAAAATAGTTATTTATAGCAAATTTTCCATGATATGTTCCCTTTGGAATAAAAAGCATAGCACTTGGCATAATAATCAATCACATGCATGGCACTTTTCCGTATTTCAAAATGTTTCACTGTCTTTATCCATATTTTTGTCTGCACATAGCAACTCACTAAAATTCCAGTTTTTAAAAAAGATAAAAGAAATAAAGCTATGACACAACATCTCGGCAAAATTTTGACTTTAGACTCCTACATTATCACATCTGCCAATTCCATCATTTTTCTAATTAACCACAAGGCTGCTCTACAAAAAACTTGGTAAGTTTCAGTGATCCAATCTAGATGTTTTTGGTCCACATAACTCAAACCAAAACTTGCCTATCACTTACTGTAAATCAACCTATTGGAATAGAAGAAGTGGCATAGTACAAATTCATACTCTCTAGCATGAACCACACACTGTGTAAATAAATATAAAGATGTAAATTGGGGAGGGGAGTATATTTGACAAGGGACTTGTACGGTTCAGCACATAATTTACCTTCTTCTTTCAAGAGAGCTGCTGGCAGACTGAAGCAATCAAGTCCCAGTAGGTCTGAAGCATGACTGAGGCCAATTGGCTTGGTCCCTTCAGTGGGGGCAACTATTAGTGTCACCTTACCAGCTGCCTTACCCCACTGCTATTGCTTGATGGCAATCTAGGAGGAGACCAGAAATGAGCAGAGGCTGAAGTGGCCTCTTAGCTTGGTTTGATCCTGAGCCATTTTAACTTCCCTGTGCACACCTGCTATGATGTAGACTAATTCCCTGAACCCTAATCCAAACATACTATGCAAGAGTCAGCAGGGTGTAATGTGTACAACTGAATATGGAAAACCCTGGTATGAATCTCTAGCCATCCATGAAGCTCAACTGAATTGCCACATTTACTCTTCTTCTCATGCATCACAAACTTGTTCTGAGGGTGAAATAACACATTTTCCTGAGCTTCTTAAAAGAAAGATAGGACACAAATATGAAAAACTAAAGAAATATGAAGATCCAAAATCACTGGGAATTGCTTTAATGCAATGAATTCAGAATCAGGGTGTAAACCTTCCATGCGGTATGTTCTTGCCACCAGAAGCCATATACTCTCTGCACATATAGTTTATATAATATTATAGGCCTATTTGACTCTTTTATTTTAGGTGGAAAATATGCTTATCCTTTTGCGATGTGCAGCCAGAACCTATGCACATTTTGTCTCCGAGGCAGCAAGAACAGGATTGCTGTCCTCCCCATGATTTTCACTTATCTTTTGTAGGGGGCTAGCTATGCTTATAATTACCACATTACTCCTTGAAGATTTTTTTTGGCTTCAATTTGCTGTGTTAGTTTGTTGAAACAGAGTGGTGAGGATGCAACATGTTAAGTTGACAGATCATGATCTTGATTAGGGCAATTCAAATCTTACAGCCCCAATGTGGAAGAGCTCCAGCATGATGTTTTAAACCTTTTTTATGACAGTTCGTCCAACCAAAATTACTCGTTACATAGTTCTCAGCTAGGTTGCTTGGTACGTTCATGGAGAAATGGTCCTCTGAGCATTTACTTCATGAGCACAAACTCCAGTTAACCAGACTAACTTCCTTTTTTCATTGTACTTTTTTATCCTGCCTCTATGCGACACCTCTTCCACAGCCTAATTAGGATATACATCTAATGAAAGGAACTCTGACCTAGCTCTTATATTGCAGATCAACATACACCAGTGTGGTGTACTGATTAATTGTGGTGGACTCTAATTTGGAGAACTGGGGTTGATTCCAGGTTCCCTGCCTTCCTATCCTCCTTATTCCAATTACATGTTCCTGTCAGAGCTCCTTGGGCACTTTTGCCCCCTTTGTTGACCACTCCTACAAAGCTGCCTTTGAGTTCTAGGTTGGTCATCTAGTTAATAGTGTTTCAAAGCAAAGGTTAATATATTGGTTGTGGTGCGTTTTCCGGACTGTGTGGCCGTGGTCTGGTGGATCTTGAACAGGGAAGTCTGTTACACAATGGGATACACCTCTGAAGATGCCAGTCACAGATGCAGGCGAAACATTAGGAACAAGATCCACCAGACCACAGCCACACAGCCCCACCACAACCAGTTGAATCTGGCTGTGAAAACCCCACCCAACCAGTTGAATCTGGCTGTGAAAACCAGTTGAATCTGGCTGTGAAAACAATACAACGGTTAATATAGTTCTATCCAGTGTTGGGATCCAAAAATTTTAATAACAGGTTCCCATGGTGGTGGGATTCAAACTGTGGCGTAGCGCCAATAGGGCTGGGCGGGGCATGATGTGGGCGTGGCCGGGTATTCCGGGGCAAGGCATTCCTGGGCAGGGCTGTGGCAAGGACGCAGCCACTGCACCAGTCCTTGGGCGGGAAATGAATGCACGCAGGCGCAGGCTGCCATGCATGCCAGTGCACCTCCTGCTAGACCGCTTCAAGTTCTGCGCACTACTGCTGAGAGGAGGGTGTCTGGCAAAAATCATGTGGCAAAATCACCAATTAGTAACCCCCTCTCGGCACACACAAATAATTAGTAACCTAGTCTCGGGAACCTGTGAGAACCTGCTGGATCCCACCTCTGGTTCTATCCCATTAAAATGGACAATCAGATGCACACAATTGTGTATTTAAACTGTAAGGCACGTGTGATTGTTCAGCTTTACATGGATGAAGTTCTTGTGAACTTGAGAAAAGAATCACATTGCCACCTGTGTTCTCTAGACCCAAACACCAACTTGATTTCTACTTCGATCAGTACAGATGGCAATTAATGAGTACTCAAGATAGGCAAATTGCCTGATCTGCTACAAAGAGATTTAGACATTAATATTTTATTTGATGAAAGTACACATCATCTACAGGACAGGACAGTATTTTTCGCAGAGACTGGGGTGGATACTATGGGTTTATGCAGCTGGAGTTGCAGAGCACTGATTTCAGTCCCAAAGACCATCATTCAAGTTGTATGTAGACCTATTATGCTACTTGTAGAATACCTACGCTACTGACAGGGACTACCATTCTTTTTTAGGACTACCATTCTAGAACGAGGGCAGGTTTGTATTGCTCCGCTGAGCATTTTCAATGTAACTCTTGCATGCTGTCATGAATTTTGCTGCAGCCCATGCAAGTCCATTGGAAATAACAGGAGGCAGGAATGCCAATGAGCCTTCAAGCATCCCTAGGGGCATTCTTGTCATTCGTTTTAGTACATCCCTGGAAATTATTTCTCTTTATGTCCAGGGTCACATAACAGCTTACCTCTCCTCTGACAGCGGAAGCCCCTCCCCACTCCCGCTCTGCAGAGCTTGACCAGCTTTTCCCTAGCGTTTGCACCAGGAACAGATTGAACAGCAGCTGCTCTTTCTACTCTACTCGAACAGGAATTACTGTCTTCCATAGGCCAGCCAGCCAGCCCCCTTTCCACGTCCCCGTCTAGGCCAGGCCAGGCCAGGCCAGGCCCACTTGACACTCCACCCACTCTCTAAGGTCCATCTGCTTCTTCAGCCCACGTCTCGCGCGCGCGCGCTCTTCCAACCCACCCTCGCCTCCCGCGAACTCCTCCCTGAGACCCCTCCCTCCTTTCCGAATCTTCCCCGGCCGTCGCCTAGGAAACCAGCCGATATCGTGTAAATAGGCACCCTACAAAAGCAATGCAGCTGGGTAACAAAGGAGCCGAGCCTCTCAAATGAGACTGGGCAGAAACCAGGGAGGGGGGGAATCCCCAGACTAGCTTTCTGCCTTTAGATGGAGATGCTGAAGAGAAGCTTCTAGCCTCCTTCTAGACAGGATTTCCAGCGCTTTCAACCAACAGCCACAAATTTTATGCAGATACCAGGCAATCCAGTTTTATGTTTCCAGTGAAGAAAATCAACAGGCTTCAAAGGGATTTTCAAGCACCTGGATTTGTCCACATCGCGTTTCGGTTGAGAAATGCCACATGTGCACAACAAGAGTCGTTTTCCATCAACTTGCGCCGCCGACTGCCGGCCCGAGTTCCCTGAAGGGTGATACGTTTGTTGGCACGATGCACAATCTGCACGCACACACACCCGAATCACAGCAAGACTGAATAATGCATCGTTTTGGAGTAGTCGCCCGCCTCCCCTTCCAAAAGAGAGAAGTAATTATTAAAACAAAGAAATCGCGCTTGGCACCAATGGTTTTCCACCATGCTATCCATTTTTCCCCCGTGGTCCAAAACTAGGAAAAGGAATCGTATTTGGAAAAAAATCAAGCGGGAGATGAGAGGGGATCAGGAAGGAACAGGGAAAGTTGATGTAAAAACCAAATGCCTCGTGGTGTGTTTTGCCCACAAGAAATGAAATATTCCTTGACTGAGTGCCATCTTGCTAAAAATACTAGAGCGTTGCCGGTGGGGGAGGGGTCCTGAGGTTCTCGAACAGCGATGAATCTGGACTCCTCACACAATGAAGTCTTCAGGGAAAAGCAAGATATGCCGCTGCAGCTTCAACGCTCCTCCATCACTGTCCCTTTCCAAACATCATTGCTTTTACAAATACATTAAGTAGTCGTGGGGGGAGGGGGGCGAGGGCTGTCGAACGATCTCCATTTTTGTTTCTAAATCAGCCTTTATATATAGAGCAACACTTCCTATCGCATCAGCACAGGCACGAAAGGAAGAAGCAGCAGAGATGCGGGGTTGCAATCCTGTGCATAGCTAGTCGTGTCTAAACCGGTTGCTCTCTATGGGGGACGGAAGGCGAATTCCCCGTAGGATCGAGATGCACGTTGGCCAATATGGGAAGCCCCTCCCCCACCCCTCGCAATCCAGAACATTGTTATTTTCACACAACCCATCATGGCTCCGACATGCACAACAGTCGCCTAAACGGGAACGAATTGGGCTCCGGTGCCATTTGGCCAACAGCAGCTTCAATTCGCGTGAAACGCTTTTCTTTTTGGAAACGCAAGCAAACGGTATTGTTAGATAAATACATTTGTACCGCAGTATCAGCTTCAGCCATTAATTTCATCGAGAGAAAAAGGCTTTGAAGCCTCAGCAAACACAGGAATTTGTATTTTAAAAATACAAATCAAAGCTAATCAGGTTGCGGGATTTAATTAAACCCGTAGGGTCCTCGCAAAATATTTTATTTCGAGCCAATATGCGCGGGGGGGGGGGGAGGAGAGGGGAATGTTCTTTCCATAGCAGTGGTTAACAGCAGCAGCTGCTTTAAGCATTTTTCACATCTGGCCTACAGACCTCATAATTTCAACTCATGATCTCGTTTTGGCGAAATTCGATCTACGTGGTTTAAATACCTTTCAAATTGGGGCGACTGAACAATTGCAACCAATTAAAGCGAAAACGCAAGCCTCGCTATCTGTTGATTTTTCTGTAACGAGAGGGTGGAGAGGAGGGGAAAGGAAGGGGGTGGCAGCGGGGGCGAGAGGATGAAATCACAAACACACAAGTCAACCCATTGTCTCTAATTTAACACGGGGGGGGGGAGGGAGACAGACACCAAACAGACGACCCTCAAGACAAGACCCCCCCCCCATTCGTCTACCACCACAAGGGACGGGCACCAAACTCCGCCGTGCACCATTTCCCTCCCCCCTTTTTTAAAGGGAAAGAGAAATCAGGGTGCCTGCCTTAATCCCATTAATTTATTTATATTCTTCGGAGTATTAATTATCAGTCCAAGGCAGATTTCAAATTATTGCAATCGCAGCTCCATTGTTCGCTCCAATTGGAGACCCCGCCCCCTCTTTTGTCTGGCGGCGCGCTGATTGGTCGGCAGCGGGTGGGGGCTGCCGTCAGCGCTCGGAAAGCCCATTCATCTGTGCACTTGGGCGTTGGACTCCGCATCTTATTAGCGACCAGGGAGATTTCTCCATTTTCCCCTTGTCTACAGTACGGCTACAAATCTGGGATTTTTTATTACTTCTTTTTTTTGTACTAAACTTGGGCTTCTGATATATTTTTGCTCGACTTTTTCCCTTCCTTTCCCTCCCCTTTCTTCCTGTGCTGCTGCCTTTTTTGATCTCTCCAGCTTTATTTTTTATTCCAAAAAAACAGGAGTCTATATATAAATATAATCGGTTCTCTTCTCTTTTTTTTTTTTCCTCCTCCCCCTCTGGTGTGCTTGTGTGTGTGCATTGCTGCTCTTCAAGCTGCTGGTCGAGCAGCATTTATAGGAATCCACCGCTCTTTGTTTCCTCTCCTCTTGGATCTGTTGAGTTTCTTTGTTGAATAAGCCAGCATGGGTGCCCAGTTCTCCAAGAACGCTGCAAAAGGCGAAACCGCTGCCGAGAAACCCGGAGAAGCCGTGGCTGCATCACCTTCCAAAGCGAATGGTCAGGTAAGAGGAGGGCAGGGGTTTTATTTTTATTTTTTTAATCTTGCATTGCGTGTTATCGTGCTGCTTTCCTGTTTCTTTGCGCCGGATGTGCATGGCTTTTAGAAGCCGATTTCAGACCAGTTTTCGTGTTCAACAGACTTAAATGGAAAGGTGTGGCTTTTTCTACAATTTTGCGTACATGGATTTTAGGGATGCTTTTAGGGCTGAACCCTATATTTCTGCCTCCCTCATTATTCAGTATTTTTAAGCATAATATGGGAATGGACAGTGTAGGATGTAGTTTTTTTAATTCGTTAAAAGGCAGTGTGGTTTTGTGAACATTTGCCTTAACGGTTGGAAGATGCTTTGCTGTATGTGTGAGATACGAGGATGATAATGGCTGTCTTGATGGATAGTCCCCCCATGGCTTTCTATACTGTAACACTCTATTTTCGTCTCCTTCTTTGGCGCGTTGGGGGGGAGGGGGACTTGGTGATATGGCAATGGCAAGGAAAAACGGTGTGGGGGGGGCGCTGGAGAGTTGTCTGTATTGAGGAAGGGGCTGTTGACGAGATCTTCTCCATCTTGGCCGCTGTTTTCATAGCCCAAGCTTAGCGTGTGTGAGAGAGGGGGGAAGCGCGCGCCCCTGTGTGTGTGCGTGCGCGCGCGTGCGCCTGTTGTATTAACTGTTGCTATGGAATGCAGCAGAGTGGACCCCAGCGGGGTAACTGGAGGGCAGATTTGGGCTTTTTTGCATGCCGTATGCATGCGATTCCGTACTCACTCGCTACACGGTGCGTGAGCCTAATGCGTGCGTGCACTCATCTAGCCCGGGCTTGGCGGCAGCCTGTAGAATGGTGAGCAGCAACAGCACCACGCCTCTCAGCTGCAGCTGCTTTTCGCCCGTCCTTCTCGACTCTCCCCTCCTAAAGCGGAGCCTTGGGAGAGATGCAAGCAACAAAGATGATCCAGCCGCTTGTAGCCAGACAATGGCGGGAAGGAGCCATTATTTCTTTCATGTTTGTATTGGAGGCGGGAGGAAAGAAGCAAGACTGGATCGGTTGGGAGAAGTGACGCGGAGCTTTGTTCGCTTCGGCTCCGCAATTCTGGTCAAGACGCGAGTGAAGCTTCCTCCTGCCCAGCCAGCTTCACTTCGAGTCTCCTCCTCCCCTGGCATCCTAGAGCCCCCCTCCCCGCGAGGTTTTTTTTTTTCCCCCGTCTTTTTTCCAAGATGGAGACACAGTGCCCTCTAGAGGTGCGGATTCGCTGAGCGGCGTTGCTTCGTCTCGGGAGTAATGGGGAGGCGGGGGTAGTTTAAATCGCCGAAGGGAAACGTGGACAGCACCGCGAATTGCCCCCGCCCCATATTTAAGATGCCTGGAGTTCAGGGCTTGGGTCTGAATTGCACTTTAGCCCTTGTCAAAATCTTGAGATGTATCCTACCCCCCCTTCCCTAGAAGAGCACCCGGAAAGTCTGGCATGATGCTTTTACAGAGGTAGCTAGCCAAGCCGATAAAGAAATGCTTTGGCTCTGTTCTGTTCTAATTTAATATTAACAAACAGGCATCTTGTGGCATCTTAAAGACTGCTGGTTTTGGAGCCACAACGCAAGGCTGCTGTTTTTAGTTTGTTGCTGCAGACTGACTCAACTACTATGGGTATCTTAATGTTAATATGCCGTTATAATCCAGGTCATATAAATAACCACCCTGGCACTTGATCACGAGGGTGGGGGTGGAGCTAACATAAGGTGTGAGGAAAATGGGCATGGTCTTCAGACATGGCGTAATAGACCCTTCAACCAATAACACCTCCTTAATTTCTTCCAGGAGAATGGCCACGTGAAGGTGAATGGTGATGCGTCGCCAGCAGCTGCAGAGGCTGGCAAGGAGGAGCTCCAAGCCAATGGCAGTGCACCCGCGGAAGAGTCGGTGAAGGGAGAGCAGACCCCTTCTGAGCCGGCCTCTGAAAAGGAGGCCGCCGAAGCAGAGAGCACTGAGCCGGCCTCTCCTGCGGAAGGGGAGTCTTCCTCGAAGACTGAGGAGGGAACTACCCCTTCTTCTAGCAATGAGACCCCGAAAAAAAAAAAGAAGCGCTTTTCCTTCAAAAAGTCTTTTAAGCTCAGCGGCTTCTCCTTTAAAAAGAATAAAAAGGAGTCTGGGGAAGGAGGTGAGAGTGAAGGGGCAGCTGCTTCTGCCGAAGGAGGCAAGGAGGAAGCAGCTGCTG
The DNA here is from genome assembly GCF_021028975.2 of Sphaerodactylus townsendi. Taxonomy (NCBI): domain Eukaryota; kingdom Metazoa; phylum Chordata; class Lepidosauria; order Squamata; family Sphaerodactylidae; genus Sphaerodactylus; species Sphaerodactylus townsendi. The sequence goes on along the minus strand of NC_059425.1, from coordinate 119,729,185 downwards.
CTCCCGAGACTGCAAACAATGAAGAGAGCAAACCTGCCCCGGAGGAGTCCTCTGCTGCCGCCGCCCCTGGGGCTAGCAGCACAGAGGAGACGAAGGAGGAGGCTCCTGGCTCACAGGAGGCCAAATCAGAAGAGACTGCACCAGAGAAGCCTACAGGAGAAGAGGGCAAGCCAGCTGAAGAGCAGCAGAAGCCCGAGGATAAACAGGAAGAGGTGACAGCTGCCCCCAGCGCTGACCCTGAAGCCACCTCAGCTGAACAAGAGGCACCCAAAGCAGAGGAGCCAGCAGCAGCGGCTCCCACACAGGAGGCTCCATCTGAGTCCAGTCCAGAAGCTCCACCAGCTGAGTCGGCAGAGTAAAGAATTTGCAGTTTTGCGATGATTGAACTTTTCTTCCCCTCCCCCCTGTTTGTTTGTTTGGAGTGGTGCCAGGTACTGGTTTTGGAGAACTTGTCTACAACCAGGGATTGATTTAAAAAGATGTCTTTCTCTTTTTTGTCTCTACCCACAGATCCCATCTCAGATCATTCTGTTACCGCCATTCCAATTGGTGGAGGGGAGACTAAATGTCTTCCTCCTCCTCCTCCTCCTCGTTCCTCTTTTTTGCATCAGTATTAATGTTTTTTGCATACTTTGCATCTTTATTCAAAATGTAAACTTTTTTTTCTCTGTCAATCTATGGACATGCCCATATATGAAGGAGATGGATGGGTCAATAAGGGATAGCAAATGAAGTGATAGGGGTCACAATGGGGAATTAGTGGTGCAGATAACTTGCCAAGAAAATGTGCCACAAGAAATAAGGGGTTAGTCTTTTTTAAAAAGAAAGTTATTACAATGTATTTTGTGAGGCAGATGTTCTATAAGGTTTACAACACTACAGGTCTTGACTAAGAAGGAAGAAGAAATTCCAATACTCAGATTTTAAAAAAAAATCATAGTCTTAGGAAATTCATTTAAACCATAGGAACTTTTCACTTATCTCATGTTAGCTGTACCAGTCAGTGATTAAGTAGAATTACAAGTTGTATAGGCTTTATTGTTTATTGCTGGTTTATGACCTTAATAAAGTGTAATTATGTATTACCAGCAGGGTGTTTTTAACTGTGACTATTGTATAAATACAAATCTTGATATCCAGAAGCACATTAAGTTTGCAACTCCTACCACCCTGCCCATTTTTTTTGTAAAATTGCAGTAATCTTGGACCTTGAAACACACACACAAACACAATTTTAAACTCAACCAAGCTGTGATAAGTGGAATGGTTACTGTTTATACTGTGGTATGTTTTTGATGACAGCAGACGATGCTTTCTTATTCCAGTTGTCTTTGAGAATAAAGAAAAAAACCAATTTCAGATGCAAATGGTTTTTGTGTAGCATCTTGTCTATCTTTTTTTTTGTAAATACTGGAGAAGCTTTGACCAATTTGACTTAGAGATGGAATGTAACTTTGCTTACAAAATTGCTATTAAATTCCTGCTTAAGGTGTTCTAATTTTCTGTGAGCACACTAAAAGCGAAAAATAAATGTGAATAAAATGTAGAATTTGGCTGTGTTTCTTTTTCCGGTTGCTCTTGATAGCTTAGTAAGTTAACTGTATTGTCTAAATTTGTATAAAGAGGCACTTGTTTGCCATTAAATGTTACTCTTGATTTCTAAACAATGGAACTGTGATGTTCTGGGCCCTCTAAAAGCAGTACTTGTTGAGCAGAGATCTTGAAGGGCTTCTAGATGCATTAGATTTTAAACAACCAGTGCCACTCTGGATACTTAATTGACTGATAGGAAGTTTGGGAAATCAGAATTCAGATAAACTATAATGTGTTCAAAACCGGCTTGCACCAGTTGACTTTAACTAGAGTGAGTGTATATGTAAGCAAAGCCTTAAAGACCAGTCTGTGTTACACTAGATTATCTATTATCTTGAGTTGACTTGACACTTTGACTGTGGTTGTTTGGAATATCTGAAGCCTCTGCCTGAGTTCCAAACATGGATACCTGAATTCAGGTGTCAATACAGCAAAGGTCCAATCTTACATGTAAGTTGTTAACCATTTCAATATATACTTCAGTGCTTGACTTTGAGCATATGCAGCCTTGGAAGTCCAGCCTAAAGTAAAAGCTTTTGTTCTACCAAATTGTTGAGCAATATTTTTTACTCTCAGTCATAAGTAACAAAAAAAAATACTACATTTGTTTATAAAATAGTCACTTGGTGCTTGCCTTTAACTGTTCAGACTTTTGGGCTAATTTCCACCATATTGCTCAGGCCAAATTATGCCTTAATAAAACAGTAGGCTTTTGTAAAAACAAATGCAGAGTAGTAGTGTTGTGGGAGGGTGGAAATTGAGTCAAGGAAGTGTTGCTCCTAGGTTTATAGGTGAAATTTAGTGTTACACTTAACTTGCTTCCATCTATGTTTTTAGCAGTAACTTGCTTTGGAAGCAATTACACTTCATTTTATGAGCGAGTGGCACGTTAGCACCTTGTTCCCTAAAGAACATAGTCAGAGCTGAATGAAGTTCAATGGATTCCATACTGAATACATACTCTTATTCAGCCGTCCACATTTTTTATTTTTTTGTGGCTTGTATATATACTCTGGTCACTCTGGTATTCTCTGTAGTGTTAGAAATGTATTGACTTATTATGCTTTAAATGGCCATGGGATGAAATAAATGGATGTAAAATGAGATCCTACATGCCAGTGTCATTTTTGGACTTCATTGGTTGGGGTACTTTCCATTCAGAATGCTTGCTAAATGTTTTATAACATCGAGATTTTAAACTGCTGTTGTATGATTTAGCTCATAATGTCAGCAAAAATAGAGGCAGGTCAGGGTCTTAGTGAATTTTTGATGGAATTCCTCCCTTCTGAGTCTTACCCAAGCTTCCGTTGTGTACCTGTTTAAATATACATAAATACATTGAGTCTAGTAGGCCATAGGACCATTTTACATTTTTAGGTTTATTAAGGATATTGTTGAATTAAAATTCATGTACCAAGTTAACATGATTAGCTGTAGCTTTTTGGGATGCGATATATGACTTATTTTTTTCTTTAGGTAGTGTGTTAGCAGTGTAGGTTTATTAACATTCTTGCTTTAGTCTCAACAAAAAATGTCCTCCACATTTACAGTTCTAGGTTAGTTCCAGAGATGTATTTTAAGCCCATTATCTTCACTGGACAGATGTAACTCTGCTTATTGCTACAGTGTATTCCTAGATAGAATAATTCCTGCCTGATAGTGCTATGCTAAAGAGTTACTCCAGCCTAATCCCATTCATTTCAGTTGGTTTAGACTGGAGTAACTGCATGGGATTGTAGCATTATTCAATGAATTTCTATGGATTTAGCCTGAAATGGGATTGCACTGTAAGTGTGTCTTGCTATAAGTAATACTTAGGCATTGCTTAGGTTTGTATCATTTACAGGTTAAATGTATGTTTTTCTTTTAACTACTTCCAGAATGTCTGTTTATATAAAACACTGTTGTGAACAAAATAAGGTAGCTCTGTTGCTACTAGAACACTTATCTCAGACTGGAGTTAGCTAATTTGCCTTGGCAATGCTCCACTTGAGTGAGCTAAAATGGACAACACTGAAAATAACCTTTATTGAGATAAAATGTTGATGATTAAGAAATAAAGGAGTTGTGGAAACAGATTACCATGGAAACAGTTACCAATTGTTGAACAACCGTTTGAAACAGGTTTCCAATTGTCAAATAACATGAGTAACTAGTAGTTCATAGATATTAGTGCACAAAATGATAAACGTTATAGTCCCATGTATCCGTAGCGTAGTGTTGTTTACTTGGTGTAACTTACTTGTGTGTTCTGGACTGTAATGTTAATGCCTTGTTTAAAAGGGAATTGTGACATAATTAATGATATAAGACTGAAATTTTGAACCAGCATGTTTGGGATTACATAAGGTATGACTGCATGCTTACTTCAAAGCCACTGAAATCTTACCAGAATGTGGTAAATATGATTGGACTTGGAATTGGACTTGCATTGCTGAATTCCAAGCTTATTGACTCAGCCTTACTGATTTTAGTGTGATTTCTAATTAAACGTGTCAAAGATTGCAGCTTTGGGATGATAACCTTAAACTTGATCTTTGAAGGCAGATTTAATTTTTGGCATTCTGTCTCCCAGCTTACAGTGATCTCTTTTCCTAGCTTCCTACTTCAGACAATTGGATGACTTACCAGGGCTAACTTTAGAAGTAATTTCAGCTCCAGTATGATGTGGTTGTGTGTAGATTTAGCCAAATAGGGTTTTTAGAGTGGTTGCAGTAAAGGACATTAACAATAGGGCAGGCTACATTTACTATTTTTGTTTCCTGTCCTTCCTTCAAGGATCTCAGAGTGGCATACATGTTTCCTTCCATTATTTTATTCTCACAACTGTGTGGTGTAGTGTAGGCTAAGGAAGAAGTGACAGGCTCCAGTTCATCCCAGAGTACATATTTCAGCCCAGGTCTCTTAGGTTGTGCCTGATTCATGAACCCTACCCAAAATGCCTCTCCAAAATGCCAGCTTGCGTACGAAGGCGGAGTCTGTTTTATACTGAAGACCATTAGGTAACCAGGCTCCATTTTTAGAACATGTTGTCCATGAAGCTTACACATATGCCAACTATTTAATCATTAATTTTTCCTGTATGAAAATACATAATCTGAGAATGAAAGAAAAAGAATGGTAAAAGATCTCCTAAGAAAGTTTATTTGAAACACGTTTATGCCTTCTTTCCAAGTTGTGAATATTGGGTTATTTCCAAAGTAATGTTTTATAGAGATTTCATTTATACCACCCTTTCTCTCCAGTGAGGACCAAAACAACTTAGATGGTTCCCCTTTCCCTTTTATCTTTACAACACCCTATGAGCTAGGTTAGGCTGAGTGTATGACTGGCCCAATGTCACCCCAGGAGGTTTCTGTGGCAGTGTAGGGATTTGAACCCAGACCCCCAGGTCCTAGATTGACACTTCTGCCGTTTCACCACGTTGACTTCATAATTGCATCTGCTATAGCATAGGTGTTGGAATTTGTGGCCCTTCAGATGTTATGGACTACAGTTCCCATCATTCCCTGATGGGAACTGTAGTACATAACATCTGGAGGGCCGCAAGTTCAACACCTATGTGCTATAGTAACAGTTAGCTTCTGATAGACCTGATGGTATTGAATTATAATTTGAAGTCATTTTACACAGTGGAGCTGGTTCTTCCCTACCACTGCAGCAAATTGGTCCTCTAAAAAAAAAACCTGTGGCGAAGGATCTCCTTATCCTTTGTAAAGTTTATAAAGAGGTACATATTGAGAATAGAATTGATCTGATGTACCTTTGGAAGTACTTTCCATTCATGCAGTGGGATTGCTAATTCTATGCTAAAGGCTTTGGCAAGCAATTGGGATTGGATCCTACAGCAGAAGAGAAGTTGTACAGTTCCATTTGTGCAAGACTTGTAAGATTGAGCACTGATTTTCTACTTCTGTAGCTTGTTCTACATCTTTGAGCAAGTGTATATATGCAAGACTGGATATGGTCAAGTTGATTTTGCATGAAGCATGTTAATGATGCATGTTAATTGCATAAGGACTCTTGCACAAGTAGAAATGTTCCATGGGATCCAGGACTATGAGTGGAGATGATTTCAAAAGATAATCTTACTTTCTGTGAGCAAGAAATTACATGGTTTGAATGTAATTCCACCATCACTTCACAAGAACAGAATATACTGAACATTTGTAATGCCAGGTAATATAGCACTATCACAACAGCAGGAAGGCTGCAGACAAAGAAGTGGATTTGCCAAAATCCAAAGTTCTCTTGCAAATTAATCTCTCCCTTTTTACCTTCCTCACATGAATATTTTTATGAAAAATGGGATACTCCCAGTATTTGGAATTATTAACTTCTGCTCATTCCGCACATGCAGAATAATGCACTTTCAAACTGCTTTCAATGCTCTTTGAAGCTGTGCGAAATGGCAAAATCCACTTGCCAACAGTTGTGAAAGTGGTTTGAAAACACATTATTTTGCGTGTACGGAAGGGGCCTTCCTGATTAATACTCTGGCTCGAAGCAAATGTATCTCAGTGTAAAGAAATGCAATACTATATCTCTTCTTTAAAATGGAAACTGAAAATTTAGGTATTCTTTAACTACTAAATGGATTGTAGCTATGTCAAGTTACATTTTCCTCATTTAATTACAATACAATCTGAATGTATACCTTTTATCTCTTCCATAAGTTAAGGGTAGTTGTTTAGGAATAATCTAGGGGAAAAGGGGATGGAGGCAGCCAAGTCATGAAGCCTACAGGCATGCTGAGATAAATAATCTATTGAGAAAGGCCCTGAAAACCACATAAATGGAAGTTTTTGACCTCACATACATAACTAGCACTAAAAATAACCCAAATCCTTCTGTACACACTAGCCGTTTAAACCTCAATGCTCTTGGGAAATCTGAATTACGAGATTATTTATTTGTTTCCCAAAAGCTATTTAAAGTTTTTGTAACTAATAATTATGTAATACGTATAACGGTTGGTAAGTGGAATTTTAAAGTGTTTACAAGGCCTTGAGTTGTTTTAGGCACTTCATTTCAAGTAATAGGAAATTGGTTGTAACTGAGTGTTAGACTTAAAGAAAGCAGTGCCCTTACATACATTCAACACTGACTTGCTTTAAAATACAAGATTTACATCAAACTTTGAGAAACATTTAAGTGCAAGGTTGAACTATTTTGAAAAAAAAACCAGAATCTTGATAAATTTTGTGGAAGTGCCTTCCTAATTTGTCATGCGAACTGAAGTTACTGCTAACATTTCCAGGAGACAAATTTATATATTTACAGAGTAGGCTTTATGGTTCAGGACGATTTAATAAAAGTGTAGACTAGAGCACTTCTGGTCTACAATTCATGTAGATAAATAGGAGGACAATACATGTGTGTGACTGTAAGACAATAAACTGTCTTTAAACCACTAGCTCTGGTTATTGGGAATACTCTTCTTTCTCGGACTTGACTGAGTTTCTCAAGATGAAACTTAGGATTTTTTAATGTATTGTGAATACATTATTAATGTGTTGCAAGAAGCGCCTCTCTGCACACTGGAAGTCATCATTTTCTCACTCAACACCAGTTAAGGCAAAAAGGACTCCAAACCCACAGGAATGAAGTATCCAAGCAGGAATTAAATTGTGATTTCATGTGAAGCATTCCTGTAAGATCACTGGTAAGCATTTTTAAGTCTCAAAATGTGAATGTGAACAAACAAACCCTTTCAGATGTCCATAGAATGGAATTGTGTGAGCCAATATTTTATTTCAACTGAAAACTAATGGCATTATTTATCATATTTTAGATTTCTTTGCTTCATCACTGTCACTCATTTCTGCCTTTATGCACTTGGAAGAAGATATTTCAGAATGTATAAGAAAGACCACCTATAAATTTCTAAATAATTAAAGAGCAAAAAAGAGAAAGAAAGTGACATGACGTGAAACTATAGAAATGGAATGTCGTAAGGGATTTTAGAATGGTATTTTTGTTCACCAAGACAAATTCACCCCCTTCCCCTGTTTTCATATATCCTTTAGAGTTAGGAAGCAAACTGTGAATAATCTTTTTAAAAATAGAAATGACATTAACAATAAATTTCAAATTTTAGAAATCGTAAATAGAATCAACTGGCATTTGAAAGCTCCCTTGATTTCAGCAGGGGGAGTTCCCCCTTCAAATCAATGAGACTTAAAAACACTAACCACTGACTGACTGGCTAGCCCCCCTTGATTTGGTAGAAAGGATCCATATTTTTCATATGTAAAATTAACAGTTCCTAAAAATGAGTGTACCTTGTAATTAACTGCATAAGTGAACTCTGTAGACAGTGGCTCGATCCATGCTAATTTTATTTAATCTATGAATTTATTTAGACATTTGTACCCCATTTTTGTCCCCAGTGGGAAACCAAAGCTCATTACATTGATTTTCCCTCCTCTCATAGCAACAACCCTGTGAGGTAGGTTAAGCTGACAGAGTGAACTTGCATGGTGGAGTTGGAATTCAAGCCTGGATCTCCCAAACATGAGTCCATTAGTCTGTTACACCATTAACGCTTCAGGTTGTAGATTGTGACCTGGCAGTAAGCATTGAAGCTTGATGATGGAAGTGAAGCATACATAGATGAGTCATTAATGGAGCCTGAAGAGGAGGTCTGAGCATCATTTTAATATTTATTGTTCAGTAAAACATGGCTGTCATCTAGTTTATGATACTCTTGATGCTCATCAGTGAATAATGACATCAATGATTCATTGAAATGCAATGCAGTAAATTTAACACAAGCAGTGTAAGTTATGAAATCAAGTGTGCCTTTCCCATAGGTTTAGAAACCGAACTGAGAACCTCCAAAGAAATGAACAGATTTACCTTTCTGGGGAGCTGATGTAGCAGATCATCTGTAACCTTCTGAAATATATGAGCCACCAGTCCAAGTTCAGGGATTGACATTTTCCTTCTTTTCACATAGCTCTTCAGAAATACCACTCTATTGAATTTGTGTCAGGCAGGGTTGGGTGTTATGAGACTTTGGAGGTAGGTCTAGAGATGTAAAACATCTGTAGCCTGTGGGAGGGGGAGGATTCCCCCATTTTATCGAGAAACTTCCCCTGAAATTTTGGGGGAATTGAAATATATGCAATACTTACTGTCCTGTTTAACCTAAATTACTTTCTCAGCTTTAACATAAAATGTCTCATTTATAATTTATTTAGCATGTGAAAATGTAGTATTTATGAAATGTAAAAGTTATAAATGCCTTAGTTTTATACTAATGAAATGGCAAATATACACAGTACTTGAGAGAAAATTGTGTACTGATGTAACATGTTATTTTAGCACATGAGCCTTAATTTTTGCTATCTGGTTAGAGAGAGCACTTGATGGAACTTTCAGGGTTTTTTTCTATAAATTTTTAGCAGTTTCTGCCCTACCTCATTCTGATCTTTTTTATCCCTCCTGCAAGGTAGAACAACAAGCTACTTTTTTTCCCCACAGTCTTTAGGTATATGTGTCACAGTGGTTTGAGAGAGAGATGAAAAAGTGAACCACAAGTTTGCTCAAAAAAATACAACAGAAGGAATGCAACAGTTGAGAAGCAATGAAAGCTGTACATGTTACCTAATCATGAAGATTAGGTGCAGAAATGTATCTTGGTTTGAAGAAGTGTATATACGTACAGTATGCCCACCTTGTCTTTAGAAGCATTTCACTCATTCAAAAAATATTTCATGAGATTTTCAGTTCTCCAAAATGGTTGGAGGGGCTTGGGAAAAAAAAACACAGGAAATTTTCAGATTCCATCTCCAATTTTCCCCAGGTTTTTAATGAGACCTTCACATTTTTACTCTAGGGTTTTAAGAATTTTTCAAGATTCAAAGAATACATTTGACTATTCCATGTGTCTGTTAAAAGCCATCAAGTCGATTCCAACTTACAGTGACCCTATGAATTAGTGACCTCAGAAACATCCTATTGTTGCTTAGATGTTGCAAACTGAGGGCTGTGGTTTCCTTGACTGAATCAATCCGTCTCATGTTGAGTCTTCCTCTTTTTCTGCTGCCTTCTTCCTGGCTTCTCCAATAACTCTTGTTTTCTTATGTGACCACAATATGATGGCCTCAGTTTAGTTATTCTAACTTCTAAGGAAAATTCAGGCTTGATTTGATCTAGAACCCACTTTTTTGTCTTTTCGGTGGCAATGGTATAACAACTTCTAACCCCACATTTCAAATGAATCAACTTTCTTTGTGCTAGCTTTTTCATTGTCCAACTTTCACAACCATACATAGTAACAGGAAATACTGTTGTATGAACTATTTTGATCTTGGTTACCAGCAACAGATCATTAAACTTAAGGATCTTTTCTAACTCTTTCATGGCTGCCCTTCCCAGGCTCAATCTCCTTATGATTTCTCAGTCTCTGGTTGATAATTGAGTGAAAGAACAGAAATTTTTTTAACAATTTCAATGTCTTCAACATCACCCTTAAAGTTGTGCAATTCCCCAGCAGTCATTACATCCTCTTGATGTACATTTTCTTTATGTTTCAACTGGAATTCTGCTTTGACTTTCTGCTTTAACTTTTGTCAATAGTTGTTTCAAGTCATCACTATTTTCTGGTAGTAATATAGTGTCATTTGCATATCTCAAATTGTTAATGTTCCTTCCACCGATTTGGACTCCATATTCATCTACATCTGATCCTGTTTTTCTTATTAAATGTTCTGCATATAGATTGGAAAGATAGGGAGACAAAATGTATCCCTTTTCTTATACCTTTGTCAACCAGGAGCCATTCTGTTTCTCCATATTTTGTCCTAACAGTGGCCTCTTGTCCAGAGTATAGGTTGCGTATCTAAGCAGAGGCACAGCGGGGCCATACAGCACCTGGTGCGCACTCTGTGTTTCCCCCCCACCCCCATACTTACCTTAGATTAGCCTGAAAGTGCAGGGTGGGAAAAGTGGCCTGTTCACTTGAGGCTGAAAACAGGCTGGTGGAACTACATTTCCCAGGAGACCTTGGGACTCGCAAAGTCTCCTGGGAAGTGTAGTTCCCACCAGGCCATTTGCAGCCTCAAGTGAACAGGCAGCTTTTCCAATCTGCACTTTCAGGCTAAACTAAGGTAAGTGCAGGGGGGGCACTGTGGGGGCGATTCTCCCCGGCATGTGCCTGGTGCAATACACACACATCCTCCTGGTAGCTCCGCCACTGAATCTAAGCCAGGGACGTAGGTATAGATTTTTATGGGGGGGTTCAAGGGTGGGGCCACACCCCCACCCACCCCTAGAGCATGGCCATGCCTCCCCAAGCCCCACCCCGGCCTAGCACTTAGAAAAGCAGCTCTCCAAGACTGGGGATGGCAGACTCCCCTGCCCTGCCCTCCCTTGCCCCCCACCAGCTGGGCTCCCAGCCAGCAGCCGGCAGTTCCTTCTATGCTCCCCTCTGGGCAGAGGCATAGAGGGAAAATGGAGCCCAGGGCAAAATCTGAGGGCCCCCCCCCAGGCAGCCGCTGTGATGCTGGAATCCACCCCAAAACACAGGGGCGTAACGAGGCAAATTTGAACCCTGGGCAAAACCTGAGTCGGATGCCCCCCCCATGGGCGGCCACCTCACCAGGTCATTGGTGCCTGCAGGGGGTGCACTTTTAAACATATCGGCACCAGAATGTCAGCGTATCATCAGGAGACTGTCCTGATGCTACCCCCCAAGTTTGGTGCAGTTTGGTTCAGGGGGGCCAAAGTTATGGACCCTCAAAAGGGTAGCCCCCATCTCCTTAATTCCCATTGAGGGTCCATAACTTGAGGGTCCATTGAGAGTCCTTAGCTCCCTTTGTGGGTCCATAACTTTGGCCCCCCTGAATGAGACTGCACCAAACCTGGGGCGGTATCATCAGGCCCGTCTCCTGATGAGACCCTGAAAGTTTTGAGACTGTGCCTTCAGAAATGTGCTCCCCCAGCCTGCATCCCCCATTGACAGAAATGCAGAAAACTCACTCCAGAAGAAAGATTTTTGGGCAAGTTTCTGGAATGTTCCAGCAGAGGGCGCATTTTTGGATGTATCAGCACCAAACTTTCAGGGTATCTTCAGGAGATTCTCCTGATGATGCCACCCAGGTTTGGTGAAGTTTGGTTCAGGGTGTCCAAAGTTATGGACCCTCAAAGGTGTAGCCCTTATCTTCTATTAGCTCCCATTGGAAACAATGGCGGATGAGGCACCCCCTTTGGGAGCCCCTAAGTTTGGACCCCCTGAACCAAACCTCACCAAACTTTGGGGGTATCATTAGGAGAGTCTCCCAAACAATCCCTGAAAGTTTGGTGCTGCTAGCCTAAACAGTGCGCTCCCTGCAGGCCAAAAACAAACAACACTAAAAATGTTTTAAAAACCCACAAACGGGGGGGCGGAGCTTCGGACATGAATGGGGGGGTTGAACCTGAGAACTCCCCCCACCTTACCTACGTCCTTGATAAGCAATCAGATATTGTGGCATTCCTATCTCTTTAAAACAACCATCCATAGCTTTTTATGATACACATAGTTGAAAGCTTTGTTGTAACCTATGAAGTACAAGCTGATTTTCTTCTGAAACTCTCTTACATGCTTTAGTAACCATCATAAATTTGTAATATGACTTCTTTCTTTTCTGAATCCAACTTAAATACTCACTAGCATGGAAAGTATATGAAGTTTTATAACTGACAGAAACAGGCATTTTCATTAAAGAGAAGTAGGTTACATTTCCATTAAAATGAAATGTGTCAGATATTTATCTATTTTTTCCAGTTAATCAGTGCTGTTTCTCTTTACAATAAGACTGCAATAGAAAAAATAATTCCAAAGAACATATCAAAATGGTGACTTAATTAACCAGCAAACTGTCAATTTATTTGTTATCAGGACATTCAGTCTTATGCAATTATCTCTCTTTTTTTGTTTGTAAAGGCACTGCATTTGTTATCAGGATATGGGCAGCCCATTCCAGATCCTCCACCAGCTGGGAATGGTGCCATCCTGCTGCCTTCAGAGGGCTTTTCAGTGGTGCAGCGAGAAAGAAAAAGGCAAAACCCCACCACCATCAGAAAGCCCTCCATAGGACTTAATGAACTTATGCCACCCAAAAGGCACAGCCCTGTACTGCCTCCAGATAATTTTTGGCTACCCCCATCCAGAATGGGCCATTAATTTTGTACAATGTGCATTCTATTGACAAGAAAATGGTACTTTTATTGTAATTTGTTATCTGTACATTTAGACTTATGTGTTGTCAAGGCTGACCTTGCCTTGGTGCAGTAATATAAACAAGCTTTACCCAGGTTTGGTCTGAGTGACTCCCCAAGCAACATACACCATAAAGCAAAAGAAGGTTTTATTAAAGAAATTTAAGAATAGATATTAAAAACAAAGCATGAAGCTCAGTGACAGTGAAGTATACAACATAACAAAACTGACTAGCTATCTTTCTTATTGAAGTCCTAACACAGCATAGTTGGTTCTTAAAGCAAAAAGTACCAGATCATAATACACATATCTTCTTGGCAGCAAAAAAAGAGTAGGAAGAAAAGAGTAAAGGGATAAGAATTCTTCTCTCTAACTATACTTATAAAAATTACTTATAAAAACACTGGCCATAACTTCCTGACCTATTCAACCAGTCACTGGCTAGTATCCATGGAATGGGAATTCCCACTCCCATACCAGATTCACATCTGAACCATGTGAGCTAATATATGTGGGGGGGGGGGGGGAGGGGTGGTGCTAACACCTACAGAAAATCTGAGAACAGTGAACTTAGCTGAAGCCAATTGGAAATTTCCTTTAAGATTACTTCTCTCTTGAAACCAATCTGTGTATTTTGCAAAAACAAAATGATGGTTTACTGGGATTGCCTGCACAGTATTGTCTGCACAGTATTGATGGTGAAAAGTTTAATTATATGAATTGATTTAATTGATTCTTTCTTTCTAGTTAACTGGCATTCCACAAATGTCCTAAAAGTTCCCCTTTGCCCTACAATGTGGCCAAGTTGCCTTCTCCTTTATCCACGAGAGAGACAGAAAGTCTGCATTCCTTCAGTTTATGGCCTTCTTTTCCTGGCTTTTGCTATCTTCTCCTGAAGTACATGCCAAATGTGACCCTTTTCTTCCTCCTTTCCCCCTCAGTATACATACAGCTATTCACTATGCCTGGTTAGATAGATAATGAGTCCTACACAAGATTCTGAGTCACACCATCCAAGAGACTCATGAGGCAGAAAAATCCACAAATTTGATAGGATTCAGACAGATGTTACTGATAAGTCTACTGGTCACATGAAAATTGGTTGATGATGCCTAATGTACTATATCTGACTTGACCTAAGCTTGGAAAGTAGCCAGTGCTGTGGACCTCCTTGTACTTGCCTTGAAAAATATATATATATATATATATATCTCACACCATCCAAGAGACTCATGAGGCAGAATATATATATATATAAGAATAAATAATCCAACAGCCCAATCCACTGCCCCAGGCAGCTAGGAATGGTGCTGGCATTGTTGCCTCCAGAGGGCTTTCTTGCTTTTTAATTATTTTTCTGCATATCCACACTGCTGGAAAGCCCTCCATAGGGCTAAATGGACTTATGCCACCCAAAAAAGTTTTGGCATAACTGCCTGCAAATCTGCAGTGGAAGCCAACTAAAGTCCACCTCCCCACTTCCTGTGCTGGCTTTCAATTGGACACTAGTGCAACTCCACAGTGGCCCTGACCTTTGGGTGTTGCTGCCACACAACTGATGAGCAGCCAGCCACTGGAGTTTTTGGCCCACCACCGGCAAGGGTGTTCCTTGCACTGGCAGAGGAGACAAATGTGTTGGTGCAGCCCCATGTCAGTCCCACAACTCAATCACACACACCCCACCTCCATAGGTTCTCCTTTATCTCTCTGTCAGTTTGTTGGACCTCTTCAGAAACCCACTCACATTTTTCCCCATCAACGATTTTCTGTAACAGTGGTGATTTATTTTGTCGGTATAATACTGAGTCTTTTGCAAGTAGCTCACTTTTGTTAATTGTTAATATGGTTACATTTATTGAGTTTAATAACAATTTGTTTTTACACAACTACGGACTCCCCCCCTTTTTTTGTGGCCTTGTGTTTTCTTGTAGAGATATTTATTCTTTTTGGTTCTTTTCTTTTTTGTTCAGATTATAGGTTGCACATCAAAACAATCAGAGGTCGTGACAAATCAATTTCTTTTAAAACCAACAATAGCTTTTAAAGAGCTGTATAATCAAAAGCTTTGCTGTAATTTATGCAATACAAAATAATTTTCTTTTGACATTTTCTCATATGATCCAGTAACCAATGTAAATTTGTAATATGACTCCTAGGGCCCCTTCCTATTCTGAAACAATCTTAAACAGCTGGCATTTCTCTCTCTGTTGTAAGATTACAAGCATCACTTTAATCACATGAGAAATTAATGTGATGATCCTTAGTTGCAGCAGTCTTTGGGCTTACCTTACCCCACTTACCTTAAGCCCTGTGCTACTCGAGGAGAGTAGCACGGGGTCCCTCGGCACTCTCCACTGAGAGTGGCGGCGACAGCGCAGCCGCTTCAAGCTGCTGCTGTCGCGTCCCTCAGAACGCAGCATCCCAGGCGCTCTTCTTAACGGCGCCTTTTGATGGCCCCGCGCAGAGCGCGGGGTTGTGGGGACGGCCGGGCGCGCGCCTGGGATGCTGCGCGCTGAGAGCAGCGCCCGGCATAGAGGGGAACGATGGGAGTGGGGAAAGGCCCTTTGACATCTTTTTTGAAAGTTGAATGTAGATCGAGAGTTTCCAGTTGGTGGACCATTATTTTATTTTCCATATTTGTTGGCATATTCTTTTTAAAATTTTGATGAACTCTGTTTCTGTGACTTGAAATAGCTCTATTGATATCCCATCTATTCCTGGTGATTTGTTTCTCCCAATGACACTAGTGCAGCCTTCACTTCACTTTGTATAATTGCAGGTTCTCCTTCAACAGATTATTTTTGGAAAGAAAGATTCCAAAAGATTTATTCCTTTCATTCCTTCTGCATAGTTCTTCAGTGTATTGTTTCCATCTTTTCTTTACTTTATCTTGTTCAGTTAATGTATTTCTTTGTTGAGCTTTCAGTGTTCCTGACTGGGTTTTAAAGTTTCTTTTGATTTCTTGTGAAACAGATCTCTTGTTCTTTTTTGGTTATCCTCTATTACTTTGCACTGGTTTCTTCTATTTCTTCACTGGTTATTATAATAGTTATTGTCTATAGTAATTGTCTCTACATGCCAGTGCACTTAGATGTCTGATTCTATTTCTGTATCCTTTTACTTTTGCTTTTTGCCTTTCAGTAGAAATTTTAAGTTTTATCTATCATTCATTGAGGTTTTTCATTTTCTTTTGGCTACAGGAACAATCTTTAGATATTCCTCCTTGATAATATCTCTGGTTTAAAGCCGTGGTTTTTCCAATTCATGTTCAAGATGGTCTTTAAACCCTTCAGGAATGTTGCTTAGATTGAATTTTGGCATTATGAATGTTTTAGTGTTTCTGTTCAGTTTTATTCTAATTTTCAATATTAACAATTTACAGTCCATACTACAATCAGCTCCTGGGCTTGTTTTAGCAGAGAAAATAGAGCTTCTCCAATTCCAATTATGTAATCTAATTGATTTTAGTATAGACCATCTGGTGATGTCCACACATACAGTTGTCTGGTTGCTTGAAAGACATGTTCACAATGAACAAATTATTGACTTCACAGAATTCTATGAATTGTACTCCTGATTCATTTCATGTTCTAAACCAAAATTTCTGATCATATTTTATTGTACTTGGTTTTCTACTTGTGCATTCCAGTCACATGTGATTATCAGCATATCCTGCTTGGGTGTATGACATGTTTCTTCCTGGACTCTCAAAAAGGCTTTCAATTTCTTCCTCTTCAGCAAATGTAGTTTGGACTTAAATTTGAATGTTGATAATATTAATAGACTTTCCAAGAAGTCTGATTGAAATTGTTTGGTCAGACTATGTGTTGTAGCTCCTGATAGTTCGTGCTTTATCTCACTGCACTATTAGAGCATTTCTCCTGTGCTTGACATTTCCAGAGAAAAACATGTTATAACTTTCTGACTAAAATATCCTAATCCAATCCATTTTAATTCACTCAGTCCTGGGCTCACCGTATTTAAATGTTTCATTTCTCATTTTATGATTTTGAGTGTACTTTGATTCTATTTCTCATATTCCATGTTCATCATGTCCCATGCCTGTAACTAAAATGATATTATGGTGATAGATATTCCATTCAGTGGTTCTCAACCTGTGGGTCACAACCCCTTGGGGGGTCGAACAACCCTTTCACAGGGGTCACCTAAGACCATCGGAAAACACATATTTCCGATGGTCTTAGGAACCGAGACACAAATAATTTTATGGTTGGGGGTCACCACAACATGAGGAACTGTATTAAAGGGCCGCGACATTAGGAAGGTTGAGAACCACTGATTTAAGTGAATGGGGTTGGCATAGGTAAAGCAAAGGTGGTCTGCCATGCAAGCACTGGGTCATTACCATGGAATGATGTCACATCACAATGTTTAACATAAGGTCATTTGCAATGGCCTTCCCCACTCATGTATACTTTACCCCCAGCAAACTGGGTACTCATTTTATTGACCTCGGAAGGATGGAGGGCTGAGTAAACCTTGAGCTGGATACCTGAATTAGACTTCTGTCAGGATTGAATTCAGATCATGAACAGGACTTTGTCTGCAGTACTGCAGCTTACTAGGTTACTGCTCTGTGTCATGGGGCTCTTCTGCGAACATAAATACAAGTAGTTGAACATTTGTAAGTTATTTAAAATAGTGATTAATTTTAATATAAATGGTATGCTTTTTCTCCACATGTACTCTTTACAGTCTTTTGCTCCATCTCTGTCTATGCTTTCCCTTCTTTCTAACACTTCTGATTTCCTTATCTTTCATCACATGGTTTGGGAATAGTTGGGAATCTCACCTCCCCACTTTTTAAAATAGAATTTCTTCAATTGCCCAAGAGCTGCTTTTGGCTCATCTGACACCCTGGTATAAATTCAAAGAACATCTGCAACCTATATCCAAGGACAATTAATACCTTAGTGTTCTCAAGGCACTACTATTTAAAAACATTGTGTTGAGAATGTAACAGCCAGATGCATTTTTCAAGAAAGCGCAGTTCTCCACAGGTCTGTCCTTAAACTTTTTCACAAAACTTGCATTTCTAAGTGATGGCTGGTATACATATTCCTCCACTGATATTTCTCCATAGAAGATAAAAATCAGATCAAAACAAGCTGTGAGCAACCATGTGCAACAATTTGGATGCAATGATTTGGAAATACCCCCAATCCTATGACGTCATTCCTTTAAGATTCCGTAAGCCCTCAAAGGTTTTGGTGGGTTAATTGCCACTCTCTTGTCCCCTTCCCCACCCCCTTAAATGACTCTCAGCATTTTAGACTAGTGTACCATATTAAAGCCACATGTATATATGAAGGGGGGGGGGGAGGCTTCTTGTTTCTAAGATAGAAAATCATATTTTTCTGAGTACCTGAGGATTCCTTGTTTGTAAAGATCCCTTGTTTGTAGGCAGCCTAATTTTGTTTTCACATTTAGATTAGGGCCAACTGGTTTACTAATAATCTAGTGATGCTAGCATCACAGATTTTACATGCAATTCAAACAGATTTGTTAGACAGAAACCAAACACACCCCAGTGCAGCCCTGTCGTAAAGAATGGCAGAAGTCAATGCATTAAAGACAGATACATTTTAATTAGAGCCTATGGCTGAGAGGTGGCCCAAGAGTGATCTTATTAAACAGACTTGATGGTTGTGTTAAAGCTAAAAATGGAAAGAAATTTGTTTTGTAGAAAGCTCTTTAGTGCCACACTGAGGTCTTTGTAATGTACTGCTGTGAAGTCCCTATTTCCCATCTGGGAAACACATGGCCACAGAGGAAATATGATTAATCTTGCATATAAAAGAAGCGTTTCAAATTAGTCAGTGGAGGAAAAAAAAGTATAGGACGTGCCGATCATACTTTCTCCATCCTTCATGCTCTTCCTGAACAAAATCCAATGAAAGTTATTGTCACTTTTGGCTGGGTCGCCTGCATTCATATTGATCATCAGACAGCTGCAATATCAAGTGATGACTTCATGGGTGAATGACCATCACACACCACAGACAAAACCACCTCATGCTGCTTCATATGCAGTGGTTTCAAATTGAATTAATTTACCTGCCTAACATCAAATAACAGTCAGCTGGTATAGAACCATCAGGGTGACTGCACACCTGAACTAGTGACTGCACACATGAACTAGTGCAAAAGCCCTTGTATTGTTAATGAACACTTTGATTCCAATGGGGCTTAGTCACAATTAATATTTGCGAAGTAATGTACATTGTCTTCTAAATATTCTGGTCTTGTTCCATCTACGCCAGAGGTGGGATCCAGCAGGATCTCACAGGTTCCTGAGAGTAGGTTACTAATTATTTGTGTGTGCCGAGAGGGGGTTACTAATTGGTGATTTTGCCATGTGATTTTTGCCTTAGTTACGCCTCTCCTCTCAGCAGTAGCGTGCAGAACTTGAAGCAGTCTAGCAGGAGGTGCACTGGCATGCATTCGTTTCCCGCCCAAGGACTGGCGCAGTGGCTGCGTCCTTGCCACAGCCCCGCCCAGGAATGCCCCACCCCCGGAATGCCCAGCCACGCCCCCATCGTGCTTCGCCCAGCCCCATTGGCGTCACGCCACAGTTTGAATCCCACCATCATGGGAACCTGTTACTAAAATTTTTGGATCCCACCATTGATCTACACTAGCTTCAACTGTGCTTCCAGGGGCAACACAAGTGCTGGTCTTGACCTTTAAAGCCCTATACAGCATATATTAAGGATGGGGTTCCAGGCCTATGTCTGGCAATCATGGGATCATATGCTGTAGTAGGAATTTCTCCAGTCTCTGTTAAAGATTATTAGAGATTAGGGTCATCCCTAGAGCTTCGTGTACGTGGCAACTAGAAGCATGGGAATAGACTTCTCAGTTTCCTGGGGCAGGGGGCACAGGGCTGAATCTAGTGTAGCCTTATAGCTAGTTATAAATATTAAGTTATTTCAACATGAAGTTACTTTCAAAAATGACATGCCATCAACAATGAATCATGTGGTTTTAAAATATATATTTTTGCACTTGTAGCAATCTGAATCTCAGTCACTTTGTCATAGGAGACAACAGATGTCATGAACTCTTTTTCTGACATAATTTGAATAAATATTTCATTCATGTGTGAAAGGAAATACTTTCTCCCTCTCTTGCTTACCCTCACAACTCAGGTCGAGTGTGTGACTGATAGATCTGTGCATCCAGATAAAATTGAATGAAAAATAAACCTAGAAAAAAAGCCATTTTGGCTTTTGGGGATTTATTTCCTCTCTCCAAATTGGTAGTAA
This sequence comes from Sphaerodactylus townsendi, assembly GCF_021028975.2. NCBI lineage: Eukaryota > Metazoa > Chordata > Lepidosauria > Squamata > Sphaerodactylidae > Sphaerodactylus > Sphaerodactylus townsendi. The sequence continues at coordinate 119,709,094 of NC_059425.1, read as the reverse complement.
TTTAAGGAAACCAAAAAGCAGATTCCCAAAAATGTTGAATTTTCCAGCATTTTTTGGACCCCTTCAGCCTGGCCACCATTTAAAAAAATGGGGAGACCCCTCTCCCTTCCTCCTCACTTACTTGCTGAATACTGTCTCTGAATTCCACATAGAGACAGCAAGGGGCAGAGAGCTGAATACTGAGCTTGACTGCCTTCTCTGATGATAGCTTGGACTTTGGAGGTAGGTAAAGTGCAGAACTGAATGCTGGGTTCAGCTGAGCTGAGCTAAGCCCAGCATTCACCTCTGTGGCTCAGAATTTTTCAGGGTCAGGTTTAAAAGATTTGAAATTTTTCAAAAAAATTGGAAAAAGCAGGGGAAACCCTCATACCAGTAAGGGGTTTCAGCTTTGGGTGGGGGCCTTTTATGAAAATGTCTAGGTCTTTTAAACCTGAATCCAAACGCACACACACACACAGTACTGCATGTACAGCCTCTAGTGGCTGACCCAAGGTCACATAGTATGCTTCATGTATAACTGGGGATTTGAGCTCTAGTCTCCCCAGTCATAAACCAACACTCTAACAACTAGACCAGTCACATACCGGATCTCCAGTATGAATCTCCAAATGTATCTCAAAACCCACAGTAAATATTGGATTTTCAGAGACCTTGATCTGAAAATATGGGAGTATTGGTTGGATTAAAGTAGGGTCCAGGACACCAGAATCACCTCACTTTCCATAGCTGGGGAACCAGCTTTAAAGAAAGAACTATTTTTATTCCCTCCATTTCTGTTTCTCTAAAGCTGCAGGTCCCAGGCTACTGAAATCACCTTAACTGCCAGTATGTTGTCTGTTTCAATAATCCATTCGTTGTGAGTAGGAGCTTTAGACAGAACCTCCGAAAATCCCAAGGGAAAAAAAAAACTAGGTAAGGCAGTGGAGAGGTACTTCTGTGTGGCAAGGAGAATGTTGCAAAATCCCAGAGAAAGAAAATCACAGGTGGCAGCTTCTGTACAAGTAGACAGGATGAGACTACAGTTTTGGCTGGCAGAGCACTTATCATTATAGGAGCCAGAATGAAAATACTTTTAAAATGTGAGGACCAGACATTCGGGGTGAATCCAGAATGGATTTCCTGGTTTTTACTGAGTTTGGGGAGGAGTTTCCTAGAAAGGTAACTAAAGGAGATTGCATCCAGCAGGGTGGGTAAAGGGGCGGGCAGGGTAGATGCTTCCCACATGCGTGGAGTAAGATGGTAAGTCAGGAGACATTCAGGACAGGTCAGCAAAAGCACCTGTTTACTTGATAGTAATGAGATTTTATACTCAGGAAGACTTTCATTTGCTGATGAAATTTCCTTGATGGCTTTTCAAGCCGCTTTTGCAATTGGTAGCCATGCCAATGTCCCATCAGTGGATCTGTCTCCTGTACAAAGTTTTGACTACCTATTAGCACAGCCTGTGGAGAGCCTTGACCTCCCCTTCCCCAAAGGAAAGCATTGCTAGATCCAAACATGGCTGCCAAGGCAAATTTAGCCAGGATAGAATCAGGGCATACAGCACACATCGAGGTAGAAAGAGGGCTTTTGGTAACACTCCCCTACACCATAGCAAAAAATAAAATGGAGATGGGACCATTCCTTTTTCTAAAGCAAGGTCACCAGGGCACAATAGTAATGCAATCTGTGAAGGCAAACCATAATTCTCATAATCTGTTACACATATCTGATAGTTTAAGTGGATAGCTGTGTTGATCTGCAGTAGAACAGCTAGATTTAAGTCCAGTAGGACCAAAGAGACCAACAAGATTTTAGGGGTATAAGATTTTGAGAGTCAATGCTCCTGTCATCAGATACCAATAAAGGTTTGACTCTCAAAAGCTTATACTCCAAAAATCTTGTTGGTCTCTAAAGTGCTACTATACTCAAATCTAGCTGTACTTCCATTGGAGTTTGTGATGTGGGCTTCAGGAAATACAATCTTCAGTCCAATTACTGAGGGCTCCCTGTTGGCAAAAGAATTGATTTCACCCTTCCTCCTTCCCTGCTCTTTCTCTCTTGCTATTGTTTCTTCACATACAGTATTGTCTGCTGAAGGCCCCCTCTCCCTTTTATATTTATAAAAAAAACAATTTGAAAAAACCTCCTAGGAACTTGTCAACAAGACTGACTGAAGTTGAGAATCTGACAGCCTCAGCAACTACATGGTAACCTGGGCAGGCATGGCCCACCTGGGAAATCCCCCCCCCTTGTAGTTTATGCCCCAATGGGAAGTGATGTTGCATCCATGACTTCACATCATCCATTTGTTCTCATTGTGAGCAGGAAGTGGGGCTGAGCCACTTGAATTGGGAGGTTTCTCACAATAGCAACATTCCTTAGCAGACAAAATTTAGGATTTCTTTATCTTCAATTGCTAAAGAAAGTACTTGAGGGTCACTTTCAAAAAAATACGAAAGACCAAAAGATTATATCCTTGCAATAATATTCAAGTAGAAACGTTGGAACATATCATGTTTCACTGCCCAAATAAGGAATACTTAAGGTGTAAGCATTGAGTATTATTTACATCTTTTAATGTGGATATGACAGATGATCAAAGGATAAAGCATTTCCTGGATGGTTCAAATCAGGATTTTTCTGAATTAGTTGCCAAGTTTCTGTTAGATATAGTTGGTACTTCTGTTAAGGGAGATTTTTATATTAAATGATGGTTATTTAAGCTGTATTTATGTTATTCTGCTTGTAAAATGTTTCTGGTTGTAAAATGTTTCATTGTACGATGCCAATAAAGGCTTTGTATTTATATAAGTCAGTGAGTACACTTCCTCTGGTTACAAATCTTGTTGTTTACTTTAGACTCTAGTTATCAGAGACCTGGGAGGCAGATAAGGGAAGGAACTGATGCAAGGAAAATTGCTGCAAAGAAGTAGTCCACAAAATAGGATTTGATTCCAAGTATGATAACTTTTAAGCAGGGGAAAATGTAGGGTAAATAAATTAAACCACTATTTTGATCACTATCCATGAAAGTTAGAACTCTTTGGGTATTCTTTTAAGACCCTGGGTATAATCCAATTCTATTGAAATTAATGACAACATTACCATCTTGGACACACGGAATACTTCTTTATTAACACATATTTACTTAAAACATTTGAGTTTGCATTTTAGAAATTTGGGACCCAAGACAAGTAACAAAATAAAACTGTCCAGAACATAAATAAATGCAGCTTTCAAATTTTGTTCAATATAATGAAGGTCGTGTATACACACACTACTTATCTGACAGCTGTTTGCTTCACAGTGGGGATTTCCCACTTTTTTTACACAGGGATTTTCAAACTGTGTGGTATCCCTAGCTCTGCCCATCCACCATTTTTCTTGCCTGCCACTTCCTCATGGTTTTGTGCAATATTCAATCGGGAAGGTTGCCTGCTGCCTCTTTGTTTTTCTGCCAACTATGATCTAGTATTAGTAGCTAGACCATGTTAATTTCTTGTCAATTTCACTGGCTTCATCACTCCAGCAATACACCTTCAACCTGACAATAATGTAAAAAGAATGCCCTTCTGATCCTTCTAAAATAGTATCCCAATGAGTGGGAACAACTACTGTGGAGTCGGAGGAAAAAGATGGAGAGGAGTAAAAAACATGAAGACAGTTAAACACATGCTGATCTTCACTTTCCTGGTAAAGGGAATGGGAAAACCTCACTTTCAGAGCTTTTGGAAACCATGGGGTTTCCCTAATCTGAAAGTGGGGTGACTGCTGAAGAGGGGGAAATGAATACGTAACCGAGAATCAAACCTAAAGGGAATGTATTAACAGTGCGAAGGAGACAAGTGCATAAGTGGCTGAAAATAGCCTGAAAGCCCAAGAATATAAATAGTGATACCCCCTTAAATACAATTGTTGAATAAAACACCAGAATACCCTCCCCCCCTTATCCTAACCCTGCTTTATATGTTCCCCATAACAGCTCTGGCATCAGGGGGACACTTTTTTCCCAATGTCCAAGAAGCTCTTCTGCCAGATGGAGACAGTGGAATAGAGGGAAGACAGTGCTGTGCCAACAGAGGTTGCCATTCATAACATACAATTGTTTCAATACTTAACTTTAGATCAGCATAAAAAAATCTGTACAAGCGAATTAGCAAAACAATTTTTACTGGGAATAACTGTACAGGAACTGTGACTAGGGAAAGTCAAGAATCAACTCCAGCCCAGATGAAATCACTGTGTAACATTCCACAAAGATTTATGTGACTGCTTATTTATATAATCTAAGGCTTGCTAACAAAGCAACAGTCACTCTTGGGTGCATGTATTATAATTTTTTTTCTGTAATTCTTTTCAGATGGTTGAGTAAATTTTCCCTGATGCAGCAAAAGTTGCTTGTTGAAAAATGGCACATGATCACTCTGCATCCAGCAGACTTCTTCAGCAGGAAACACCTTTGAGCAAAGCCCTGGAACTGTTTTTGCATGTATGGCATGCAACAGCTAGCTAGATCATAGGTAAAAAGTTCAGGACAGTCATTTTGTCTTTCTCCATTAGGCTGCAATTTATTTGTCAAGCTACATGGTTAACCAGGAAACCAATGCTATACATTTACAATGAATCCATCTGGAAGGGTAATTGTTGAATGTGAGTTGGGTTTTGGCCTGAATGTTAATCCCCCCCCCCCATGAGACAACAGACCCTTGGCTTCTAGCCCAACCACAGCAGGTGCTTCATGTTTGGCACTAACTCTAGTGTCTTGTGGTATGTGTAGGAGTGTCCCAGGAGAAAAGGTCCCTATGCTGCCACCTGGGAGTGACTTGAGATTATTGACAACCTCTCAAACTGAGTGATCCTTAGATTCCAGCTGCTGGACAAGATTTCCACTGTTGCTTTTTGCAGTTGCCTAATTTAATATGTGTTCAAGCCAGGCAAAGATTAATATTTTGTAGAAATTATTTTTTCTTGCTCAAGCTTATCCAGAGACAAACAATGTTATATCAAACGTTATATATTTTTTAAAGTACACGGGGGGGGGGGGGGATATGGATTCATTGTGGTTTTCTCAGGCTATCATGTATCACTGACACTACACAGAGAAAGATGGGTTTGCTTCTCCTGTAGAGCTTTTTAAAAATGGATGTTCTAGAAAGTGTTGACTTACATTGTGGTGTTAGGATCAGTTCGACCAAGGTTCAAGAAAGCTGTGTCAAAAAACACAAAAACAATATATATGTTTTTGCACTTTATAACCCCTTTATAATCTCTGTGATGTTTCTGCTCCTTGCCTAAATTTTCTTTTGCAAGTGATGTTAATTGGATTCCTTTTTTAGACATGCTCATAAAAGTTCGTCCTGCCAGAGAACTGTATGTTACTCTACTTAGAAAATCAATAGACAAAAATGCATATTTTCATTTTCAGTCTTTTCATCCCTACCTTTAAAATATAGTTTTTTCTACAGGCTGCAGCTTATTCTTAAGAGCAAAAAGAAACTGTTTGTGCCCTAGAAATTAAAAGAAAGTGGCATGTGTGTTCAAGGTCCATCTATTCAATAAGGAGTGTCCATGGCAGGTTATAAGAAATATTAGGAGCAAGGCTGATAGCATTCCAAGGGAGTCATTGTTTAAACCAAAACAGAAATGTTCTGTAGACAGTTTTTTTGCAGTTTGATCAGTTCTTCTCTGAGCCTTAAGATCCAATGCATTATATGTAAAAACTGGCCAACTGTGTCAGAAATACCTGGTTGTCAACAACAACCTTTATTTGGACTCAGGAGGACATGGAACTGGATGACATATTAATCATATCTGATTTCAGGGTACCAGAAACATTGAGATCCAATGTGCAGGGACATTATAAGTGTGACAACTGCCTGGCATGCAAGTATGCTATAAAAACCAAACAATTTGTTCATCCTTCCAAAAATTATAAAAGAGATCTCAGGCAATTTACCAGTTGTAACTCCACCCACACTATATGTCTCATTACATGTCCATGCCAAAAACTGTACATTAGACAAATGATACGGCCAACCAAGGTTCTAAATAATGGATGCCCCTTTAACTGCTCACTTCTTGGAGAAGGAGCATGCTCCAGAAGATCTTGGATTTCTGATTTTGGGCAAAGTGGATAATAAAGCTTTAATTGCAAATCCACAGTGAAAACTATTACAACTTGAATCTTTATTTTTCATTTGGACAGTCTTGAACCACGTTGGTTGAACACATATTTGGATTTAAATTCATATATTTCAACTTTGTGTAGTTTAACTAAGCAATTAAAATAGCAGCACAGCAGCTGTGACACATTAATGGCACATGTTTTCTTGAAGGCTGCTTAATGTTTGCTTGTGTAAACTGCACCTGGGAAAATAGGTGAGTAATTGAGACACATAGGAACATTGCCAGCAGCCAGTCCACAGGTGCAGCATTTCCTGCTTTTGGATTCATTTGTTTATTATTTCCAAGTTACTTTTTGAATGATTTCTAAATGTCACTGATGTATTATTGAATTGGTTGTTGTGGGTTTTCTGGGCTGTGTGGGTTATACACTGGTTGATTCCCCACAGGGAAAATCATCCTGGGATTGGACAGGGACTATAAAACACTAGCACCTTTTGATCCCAGTCTGTCACTCCCCACCGCAGCGGAGGTCTGGAGTTGAAATTGGGATCAGAACCCGGGATCATCTTGATGCCTCCTCTGCTTCTTGTTCCCGATTGGCTGTTGCTTTAGGGCAGTGATGGTGAACCTATGGCACGGGTGCCAGAGGTGGTACTTGGAGCCCTCTCTGTGGGCACGCACACACAGAGTTTGTCATGTGGGGGGCAGAAAATCACCCCTACACACACACACACACACACACACATCTAGGCTGACCTAGGCCACTGAGCACGATGTGTACACACTGCAGTGAGCAGGGAGGACTTGGCTGGCAGGCCTGGTGCCTGTGCTCCAGATGACTGCTGCCCGAGGGGGAGGGGTGCAGAGGAGGCAGAGATGCTAGAGAGGCACAGAGCTGTGTGCACAGGACTTGCTGGAGGCTACAGCAGGCTGGCCCCTGCTTGAGTGGGTGGGGTGGAGGAAGAGGGAGCCAACCGGTTTTTTCTAAACGAAAACCTCAGCATTCAGGTTAAATTGCCGGGGTGGCACTTTGCGATAAATAAGTGGGGTTTGGGTTGCAATTTGGGCACTCGGTCTCAAAAAGGTTCACCATCACTGCTTTATGGTGGGAATGTGAATGGGCGTTCCTTTTTTGTTTTTTGTTTTTACATATCTATACCTCACGGCGTTTCTCAGTGACTTAAAATCACAATCCCCTTCATTTCCTACCTAGTGAGGTATGTGTGACTGAGAGATTTCTGACAAGGTCACCCAGCAGGAATGTAGAACTGGGGAAGCACATCTGGTTCACCAGGTAATCCTACGCCGCTTAGGTGGAGTCTGGTGTGGCCTCGTTCTTTTGAATTTTCAAGGGATGGGAATGTGAGGGGAGCTCACCTGTGCCTTCACCACATGAGGAATTGTTCTGCAGATGATCCTGCTGTCACTAATTGGATTCTTGAGTCTGTTCAAATGGTTGACCTGTGAAAGAAAGAAAATTTTCAACACAGTCAGAGCTCACGCACTGCCACAAGTCTTCTCTGTAAATGTGCAGCATGTGCCCTTTCCTAAGAGCCTCTGTGCAGTTGTTCAGTTGTCAACATCCACCTTTCTCCCAAATGGGCAACCAGAGAGGTGTGTAACATTGTTGTGGCCAGTCATGTTAAACCAGCCACTGGAAAATTAGCTGGATGTGACAGACTGTCCCTAGGTCACACGATAAGGCTCCCTTTCAGAGAGGGATTGTAACCTGGGTGCAAGAGACAAACATCAAACCAACACACAACACTTCGTTGACTTAGAATGATCAACCACATATTAACTGTCAGGTTTCTGCTATGAGAATCTAAGGGCAATACGAAATGCTATGCTTACAAACCCAGTTATGTTCATCCACATTGAGCACTCAGAACCTCACTATCAGCCCCCAGCCTCTTCCACTCATGGCCTTGGATTCTCATACTTCCCTCTGCGCTCTGTTATGAAAGCTTCACCTATCTGAAAAGGGTCTCCTTTAGGTGTGAAACCATTCACCCTGCACTCATCCATCTGAGTGTCCTCATTGTCAAGGAATGGTAAAGGTCCTGCATGAGGGGAAAAAGTGCAACATTATCCTCTCCCATGCACAGGCTGGCGATTCAGCCTTTACCCCCCCCCCCCAGCTCAGAGCAGGGAATCAGTAGCCTCCAACAGAAGAGAAATGCTTACCTGAGACCTTTGCAAGTGGGCTGGAAGCCTGGATGTCCTCCTCGTTGATTGTTTCAAGGTGTGGGCAAGAATCTGTCTGTGAGGCTGCAGGGATTGTCCTGTTGACTACAGTACAGTTCATGTTTCTCATTATTGGGGGGGGGGGCTGATGTTAATGTCACTCCCCAAGAGACTCTCCAGCACTTCGTAAAACGGGCAGGTCTTTGGACTGTTCCCTGACACCTCATTATGCTGGACCATCCATTTGAAGTCTTGCTTCAATCTCTTACTCTTATTCCCAGGGGCGTAATGCCCATTGGGCAAGGTGGGCAGCTGCCCAGGGCACCACCTTGTGGGGGGCATCAAAATGCAGGGTTCGTTTTTGGGTATTTTTAGTGGTTTTCCATTTTTGGCCTGCAGGGGGAGCAGTTTTTAGGCTAGCGGCACCAAAATTTCAGCGTATCATCAGGAGACTGTCCTTATGCTACCCCCAACCCCCCCATGTTTGCTGAGGTTTGGTTCAGGGAGTCCAAAGTTATGGGCTCCCAAAGGGGGTGCCCCATCCCCCATTGTTTCCAATGGGAGCTAATAGGAGATGGAGCTACAGTTTTGAGGGTCCATAACTTTGGGCCCCCTGAACCAAACTGTTCCAAACCTGGGAGGTATCATTAGGGCAGTCTCCTTATGAGATTCTGAAAGTTTTGAGACTGTGCCTCCAGAAATGTGCCCCCCCCAGTCTGCAACCCCCATTGACAGCAATGCAGAAAACTCAATGCAGACCAAAGCTTCTTGGCCAAATTTCTGGAATGTTCCTGCAAGGGTGCATTTTTGGATGTATTGGCACCAAAATTTCAGAATATCATCTGGACCCCCCAAGTTTGGTGCAGTTTGGTTCAGGGGGTCCAAAGTTATGGACCCTCAAAAGGGTAGCCCCATCTCCTTAGCAAAGAATGGGGCACATCCAAAAATGTGCCCCCTGCAGGAACATCCCAGAAATTAGCCCAAGAATCTTTGTTCTGCATTGAGTTTTTTGTATTGCTGTCAATGGGGGTTGCAGGCTGAAGGGGGAGCACATTTTTGAAGGCACAGTCTCAAAACTTTCAGGGTCTCATCAGGAGACTGCCCTGATGATACCCCCCAGGTTTGGTGCAGTTTGGTTCAGGCTTTGGGGGGAGGGGGGAGGGCATTCAAATTGGATTTGAATGCTTTTTGATGAAAAAATCTATTGTTTAAATAGTTTTCCATTTAAAATGCATCATAGTTCAAAGGTTATTTATCATGAAATAAGGAATAGTTTTTATGTAGCATGAAACTGTATTCATATAATGTTTAATTTTTTGGTAAATGAATGTCATTAATCCATTTACAATGTCATGTTCTTTGGTAATATTTCAAAGTCACCTATAAAAACAGATGTTAAAGTAATGACAAGATCAACAAATGATTAATCCACAGAGAAGGCAATCTGAAATTGAATGACACTTGTCCACTGCTCTCTTGTGTACTTTTCCTGAAAGTGCAGCTGGGGGAAAAAAATCTGGTACTGGGTTCTTAGGAAAACTGAGAAATTGCATTTATTTCTGCCTACCATCAGTTCTGACATCTTGTTCTCGGCATCCTCTAAAACTGTACACTCAATGTTATTTTAATACATTATTTACTGCAGATGGTAAGTGGCCAGTGCCCACTGTATATTGTCTGTGTCATCTGTGCCTATGCATATGCCAGTGAGACTAAGCAGACCAATACAAATAGCTTCCAGTAAACAGAAAATTAATTATTGCAGCAGATTAGATTAGAGGGGCACTTAGTAAAGACCTTATTTAGTGTGTTTGCGGTGGTGTCTCTGCTCATGGTTTAACACAGATCCATTGTTAAACACCTTATGTGAAATGGTATGTTAATGTATATTTTTAATCATGCAAACTTTGCAAATACACCTGAGGTTCAATAGAGAAGGCACTTCAAGTTTGTGTAGCTAGGAAGAAACATTCATGGGATTTCTAAAACTACATTTTTGTAAGGGTTATTAATCACATAACCTTGAAACAAGAAGACAGGATATAAATACGTCAAATAACCTAACTTGCAACATTTCAAACCCTTGCTTTTTCCTTTCTCCCTTTCCCTCCATCTGTGCCTAGACCAGTAGTTCCCAACCATTTTGGTGTGGTAATCTGCAAGTCTAGATTTACTTTGTATGGTTACCCACCCCAGGACTGGTCCAAAGTTTTTGGTGCCCCAGACAAAATTTGGCACTCATCTATTCCAGAATTCCATGTTCTATAGTGCCCAACTTGATGTTTTTGAGAAATCAACAAACATCAGTTGCCCCCCAAATAAACCAGTTCTAGAAGAAGGTCCAAGGAAGCAGAGTTCAATACCTGCACCGGATACAGAGAGTGTGATGACATTGGGCACAGGGGAATTAAACCAAAGGCAGCTCAGGGCCCAAAGGGCAAAGGACCCTTGTTTGGGAGGACTATATATAGGAAATTTTGACCCTCTGGAGATGTTAAGAGGGGCAATCTTTCTGGACAAGGCAAGGTTTCTTTTTCAGGAGAGAATAATGCTGTGGAAAATGGCTGGAATGAGTCAGAGCTAAGGAGAGGCTAGTTCTTGATTAAGTTTTAGGCAGAGTTGATGAATTTGCAACTCAGGGCATTCCAATTCAGGGTAAGGTGTGACAGTTCTCTAGTAGGACAGGAAAAGTTATGATTAGATCAGCTAGAGAGGAATTTGGGAAACTGATTTTGTTGCAGTTGCTGTGCTTTTGCATATCCTTTGTTAGGATGATGTCATGTATGGCTTCCCAAGACTGTGGCTTTTGTTGTCCAGACTGAAATGGCAGAGGCTTCAAGAAAGGCGGTTGAGGAATGTGACAAGCAGAGCCCCCTCCTCCATTAGTAAAAGTTCAGAATGAAGATCTGGCATCCATCTTAGTCTGCACTGTCTATGACACTACTATCGAAGCGACTGGTAGGGCACATCTCAGAAATTGGCCCCCCTGTCTTGCCATTGGCTTGCATGACAACCCCCCCTCCCCACCTTTGCTATTTCTATTAAGTTACTAGTGCTGTACTCTTATTATTGTCAACAAAAAGGGAGAAGGAGAAAAAATAGAGAAGGGGGAAAAAAGAAGGGGAAAACAACAAAGAGAAGGAGAAAAAATAGACAAGGGGAAAAATGGAGAAGAGGAAAAAAGAGGATGCAAAGGGTAGGAGTAGTTGTTAGGGAACACTGGCCTGAAAACCACTTTCAGAGGTTCAGCAATCCACTTTTGGGTGTTGACCCACAGATTGGGAAACACTAGACAATTACAATAATAGAAGCCCTGGGAAATGTAATTTTTAAAATTCAAGAGTTTTTTTGTGATGTTTTATATCATGTCATCTTTTGTTGGGTTTGTGTTACACTTCATATACTTTTGCTATTTTGTGTTGAATGGTTCTTATGCTGCTGCTGTTTTTCTGTTGCTTTTATTGCTTCCTCCTTTTTTGCTTTTATAGCACTTTGTACTTTACTTTGAAATAATTTAGGGCTAATTTAGGGCTTCAAAGTCAACACAGGAGACCTAAGGAAACATTCTTCTTCAACTCTGTCTGACTTTTACACTGTTTATTATTATTATTATTATTATTATTTTGGATTCAAATATTTGGTCTTTATTTCTAAAACTGAGACATAGTGTGCTGAAATATTTCTGCATTTTTATTTTGCCCTACAGAAATGCTGCAATCCTAGACTCATTTATTTAATAAAAAGATATACGGCTCACTTTTCAACAAGGTTCCAAAACAATTTGCCAAATATAACAAATTTAAATATATAGGCGTGTCCAGTTTGAGGTGGGTAAGAAAAAAACTAATGTTAACAGCAGAGTTGGTTAAATACATTTCAAATATCTTTTCAACCCAGAATCATTTCTCAATTAATTTAGTACTCTAGAATTCTCAGAATTATTTGATAGCACAGCTTCCCAAGAATTATGAAATTTATCCATGTGTGTAAACTCTGCAATGACAGACAAGACAACCAAGTACAATTTTTTTTAATAAAGATATAGTTACAAAAAAGAGTAAAATCAGCTCAGGAAATTTTAATAGATCAGATTAGATGCTTAATGTAATAACTCACATCCATTTTAAATACTATTACTTGAAGCCTGGTAGAAGGAACAAATTTTGCATCATAATTGGAAAACTCACAATACAACTTGCTAAAAAAACAAACACAGTTGTCTGAAAATAAATATGCTCCATGCCAAATAGTAAAAAAACAAAATCAACAGTGTCTTCCCATATGAAAAGTTTCTTTCAGTCATTTTTTCACTTTAGTATTGTGTCCTTTAACTGATGTGAGGCTTTACATTCAAGGATTGCTGAGCTGTTCTGACTTTGCTCTGTGGAGAGGGAAGAAAAAACCTATCATTAGCAGAGGTCGTGTTTTTATTTCATGTTTTCTGATAATTAAAATGACAATATTTTACAAAGCATTTTCGAAGCTACTAACACTGATTTGTTGGCAAGATTTTACGCTGATTTGTTGGCAAGGTTTTACAAAACATTTTCAAGGCTACTAACAATGATTTGTTGGAAACCATAAGGGAAAACAGGCGCATCATTAGAACTGGAAAATTAACAAATGTTATGTAGTCATTACAGAATAGCCCACAGGTTACTTACCCTTTGGTGTCTGCCTTTTCACCACTGTTGTCCTTGGATTTATCTTCCTCTTTAATATCTAGAAGTAATGAACGGTGGCAGATTTACAAAAAGAACGTTTCCAGATGTCAACTGAGGAGGATTAGTCATTTATTTTAAGGCAAAATGAAGAAGAAGAAGAGGAGGAGGAGGAGGAGTTTGGATTTATATCCCCCCTTTCTCTCCTGCAGGAGACTCAAAGGGGCTTACAATCTCTTTGCCCTTCCACCATCACAACAAACACCCTGTGAGGTAGGTGGGGCTGAGAGAGCTGCGAGAAGCTGTGACTAGCCCAAGGTCACCCAGCTGGCGTGTGTGGGAGTGTACAGGCTAATCTGAATTCCCCAGATAAGCCTCCATATCTCAGGTGGCAGAGCTGGAAATCAAACCCGGTTCCTCCAGATTAGATACACGAGCTCTTAACCTCCTACGCCACTGCTGCTTTTACCTAAATTACCTAAAAAAAACCATTTCAAAAGTTGCACAGATGCAAATATCTACTCATTTTAGAATTCTTTTTCTAATGAACAAATGTTAGGACTGACTAAAATTCTTGATTTATTCTCATTATCATCCTTTTTATCTGGACCTCAACTTAGGTTTCAGAGAAACTTTAGTGAATGAATACATGTAAGATGCTCCTCATTCATTTATTTGGATCTCTAATTCCAATGTCGTCAGTGCTGATGGTGAAGAATCCATTTAATTCTGGAACTGGAAAACAACCTGGGTTGGGTAGGGTTGCTTCTACCCTATTAAGATTTAGATTCACATCCTAAGGGTGCTGTTAAATCTGGCTTGGTTCCTTGATACTCAGGCTGGCTACAGGGGCATCAATGGTTATGTGGAACAGAATCTTGTCAGAAGTGGCACCAAAACTGTGAAATTTTATTTTGCCTTATTTTTATTGACCATCAGATATCCAGCATTTTTCAGGGCACTGATGGTATATGAGTATTTCTGGCAGTTTTTCTTCTGTTAGACTGCTTACAGCTATAAACCTTGTTATCACAGAGTGATATTAGGTGGTGGGGTATATTTGGCTCACTGAGTCACAGATTGTGCAGGTTGGCATAGGCCTAACTATAATTTGTTAGAAGAAAATTCCACTGGCTGAAGCAGAAATCCAGCTATGGAGGCAGTTGGGCCTTTGGATGACTTAGGAATAAAAGTACAGTGGAACCTCGGTTTTCATTGCCTTTGGTTTTCATTGGTTTCGATTTTCATTGATTTTTTCAGTGAAAAATTTGTCTCGGTTTTCATCGATTTGCAATAAGGTGCAGGGGTTTGTGGAGAAAAATCACCCGGACAAAGCTGTTGCAGGCCATGTGTGCAACTTGTTTGATGACAATGTCTTGCCCCATTTCAGACAAATCTTAAAGAGACATCAGAAACATACCTCTTTGGACAGCTTTCTGGTGTGACATTGGTCCACTGGCTCCAAAGCTGGTCCTAGTGTTACTGTTTTCAGCATTAAACACTATGTTTATTCACCAAAAATGTGTTTTTGGTATGTTTTTTGGAGTGCCTAGAATGGATTAATTGGATTTACATTGATTCCTATAGAAAAGGTTGCCTCAGTTTTCATCGGTTTTGGTTTTCATCGATTCTTTTCGGACGGATAACCAACGAAAACTGAGGTTCCACTGTATTGCTTTAAAAAGATAGGGAGATAGCAGAGAAATTGAATTATTTGCATGTTTTTCCACTGAAAAATGTGGAGCACACACCCATGCTGGAGCCACTGTTTTGGGGAAGGGTGTCTGAAGAACTGTGTCAAATTGATGTGACAAGAAATGAAGTTTTATCACTGCCGGCAAACTGAATTCCAGTGAGTCTGCAGGTCCAGATGGTACTGCTGGCAGGAACCCAAGGGCTCTTAAAAAGCATAAATATGAACGAGCTACTAATAAGTATATGTAACTTGTCATAAAAATCTGTCTCTGGAAAATAGCAAATGTTACCGCATTTTTCAAAAAGGCATTTTTCAGGCTAATTAACCTAACATCCTTTCCAGGTAAATCAGTAGAACCGGTTATTGAAGAGAGAATTATTAAGCACATAGAGAAACAAAGTCTACAGAGGAAATATCAACATGGCTTCTCCAAAGCAAAGCCCTGCTTCACCAACCCCTTTCTTAGAGCAAGCATGAAGATAAGGCCAAATAGGTAGACTTCACATACTTGGACTTCCAAAAGGCTTTTGACAAAATGCCTCACCAAAATTCCTGAGTAAGCTTAACAATCATGGGGTAAAATGACTTGTCTGTCCCATGGATTAGAGGCTTGTTAAATGGCAGGAAGCAGAAAGTAGGAATAAATGGACAGTGCTCGCAATGGAGGCAAGCTGTCCCACCAGAATCCGTACTGGGACTAGTGCTACTTAATTTGTTAATAAATGATTTGGAATTAGGGCTAAGCAGTGTAGCAGACAAATTTGAAAACGATACCAGATTATTCAGGATGACAAAGACCAAGGCAGATTGTCAGCAGATAAGTAATTTAGGTGAATGGGCAACCACATGGCAAATTAAGTGTGAACGTAAAATGATGCATATTTGAACAAAAAAACCCTAATTTTAAATGTATGCCGATGAGGTCTGAATTGGCTGAGACTGAAAGATATCTTGGGGTAATTGTGAAAAGCTCATCATTATGTCAACCCAGTATGCAGCAGCAGTAAAAATAGCAATCTTCTGTGCTAGGAATTACAAGGAAGGGACTGAAAATGAAATGATCACTATTGGAAAACCCTTGTCTAAACCTATGTGGAGGCCATATTTGGAATTTTGTGTGCAGTTCTGTTTACTGTATCTCAAAAAAGCCACTGAGGAACTGGGGGAAAAAACCAAAACAAAGGAAAGGAAAGCAGCCAGGATGGTAAAGGGCTTGGGTACACCTTCCCTATAAAGGAAGGCTGGAGAATCTGAGACTTTTCAGTTTAGAAAAAAAGCAGCTAAGGGGAAAGATGATAAAGGTTTATAAAATTATCCATGTGCTGAATGCATAGAGGGACCATTTCCCATTCCTTCCCCCAAATACCAGAACTCAGCATCACCAAATGGAAAGTAACTCTGGACTTAAAGTTTTTTTCCTCCACACAAGAAGTATCTATGTTTTGCCTGGGAAAAAGAGCCAATTCAGGGCTCTGTCCTACAGGCTGTCATCAGCTTCGAGAATCTTCACAAGTCATGATTGCCCTCTGGGATTATGGGAACAATACCCAAGTATCAGGATGTTCTCCTTCCTCACAAGAGATCTGTTGGGAAGCAGGTTCAAATCAGGCAAAAACAATTTCTTTATTCAATGAGTAACTAAATTGAATTACTCAATGAGTAATTAACCTGGAATTCACAACTGGGGAGGCAGTGATAGTCATGAGCATAGACAGCCTTATAATGGGATTAGACAGATTGATGGAGGGAAGATCCAGCAATGGCTACTAGCTATTAGCTATCCAGAGAGAGCAAACCTTTGAGTATTGATCCTGGGAGGCATCAGCAAGGGAAGTTCATGGCCCTTATACTCCCCTTTGCCAGGCTAGCTGACTGGCCACTGTTTGAAACAGAATGCTAGACTATATAGACCACTGAGACACCAGGCTCCTCTTATGTTCTTATGCATGCTTAGGATTGTAAACTAAAAAGACCAGACTATAACTCAATTAAAATATTTACCTGCTTTTTTGTCATCTGTCTCTTTTTTATCTTCCTCTAATCGGGCTTTCTTGGCCCCTTTTTTATGATCAGCAACATTTCTTCGCCCTCCTTCCCCTTCATCTTCAGAATCAGAAAATTCTTCATCACAGGCTATCCGTTTATCAGATGCTCGAACTACAAAAAAAAGTAACATGAACACATTATTTTTCTGTTACACTGTCACTAAACCCCCCCCCCCCCCCAAAAATAATTAGTTAAAGCCATGACTTCCATGCTAGGGACTCTGCTTCCCAACCTGAATTCTCCGTGCATTTCCTTCCCCACCCCTAAACAGAAAATGTAGGAAACTCTGAAGTCCATTTTTTTAAAGGGGAAGGGGTAAGTACAATGCTTTTAAAGCAAGACATTATTTATTCAAACTGCTCAGATTTAAGATTTTTATGTAAGGCGATTTATAGAATTGCACAATGATTCAGGCATACATTCTGGATATATTCTTTAAATATGACATACTTGTCTAACATTAATATACCATAATGCATATGAATAATATACTGAAAACTCCACTGTTGTCAATAGAAGTATCCTAATATGCTGGTAGTCCTAGAATTGTATGAGACAAATTGTGTGCGAACAGAATATTTTTCCTTTGTTTTCTATTCAGCTGTTATTTTTCCCTGCCCCTTAGAAAATGAAGATACGTGGAATAAAGCAGAACAGATTGGATGAGTTTGCAGTTCTCTCTCCCATATATTGAGCATATTCATAAGAAAAACTAGGAGATTAATTATTATAAATTATACAAATATACTATATAGTTCATTTTCATGCTGTTATAAATCATGTATTTCATGTGAATGCAATTAAGTCTAAGTTTATTGTTAAAAAATATTCCATGTAATCTCAGTTTCTCCCAAATTTCAGAGGGAAGGGGGACAAAAACAACAAAGTTATTTTTCATGGCTTCAAAATTTCCAGGATGTTTATACCCCTCATCTGGACATTTATTAATACCCCAGATCACTTCCACTCTGAATGTCTGTGTAATAACAAGAGACATGCTCTGTTAGGCAGAAATTCATAGAACTGGGGAAACTGTTCCTGTTGACTTATTGCCTTAAGATCCTTTGCTCAGGATAACTGTTTCTTTCAGCAGCTTTTGCCTCCCAGACACTGCTCTGCAGTTCATCTACAATGTATTACATTTAAAAAGGAGACAAAGAAGTGGCTGGCTGCAGAGAAGGTCTCGTCTGTGCCACACTCGGCTTGCCTTTTTTCTGTACAGATGCCTGGGCAGTGAACAAAGAAGCAAAGCCTTCCCTGTGCACTGCCCCCCCCCCCCCCCCAGAGGATAGCAAACCAGAACAAATAGAGACCCTGTCTTATCTCATGAGGGCTTAATCTTCTTCTACAGCACTCCTCATGCAGTAAATAAGAGGTTCCTGAAAAATATCGTAACGAGCGTATGGAACACAGGAGTTCTCCATCTTGCAGCTCCTGGGAACAGGTAACTGGTTGAAGCACAGATGAAAGTGAAACTGTCTACTTTCACTACTGCAAGAGGTCTTCAGTTCGCAGCACTCTCAGAGTACCCTGGCTAGGGGCAAGTGGAGTGGGCTTTGTGCAGCAGAAGAATCGCCTATCAACAGAAGCCAGATAGGGAGCATTAAACACAGGCGGTGATGAATAAAACGTGGTGTTTACCCATCTTCTTTGTACAGCAGCATCTAGCATAGCCATCACCAGACAGAAACCTTTTGACCAAGTAAAGCGAAAAGATGCAAGTGCCAGAACAAGCATCAGCAGGAATTATTGAGTCTCAGGGCGTTGTGGGAGTTAAATAATAATGAAAACAGTCCTATACATTTATACAATGAACAGCAAGACCTCCCCTGCTTAAATTTTATATTGAGTTTTCTAATATCAGACTCCTTACTAGAAATACGCTTGTCTGGATCTTCACCATCTTCATCACCGCTGTCTTCATGAACAGCATCTTCAGGAATAGCTTGCATCTGTACACCAGGTGCATGGGGCAACATGCGCAAGTTCTCAAATAAACGCTGCCTGTAAGTTAAGTAACCCATAGAAAAGTTATCTCTTCCTGATAAAACTTTCTTTCCTATAAGTGGTTGTTTGGAGTGCCTGAATTTTCCATCATGCAAAATACCCAGCTGTCTAGTGCAGGGGTAGGGAACCTACGGCTCTCCAGATGTTCAGGAACTACAATTCCCATCAGCCTCTGTCAGCATGGCCAATTGGCCATGCTGGTAGGGGCTGATGGGAATTGTAGTTCCTGAACATCTGGAGAGCCGCAGGTTCCCTACCCCTGGTCTAGTGGAAAGGAAGGTTGCATAACAGGAACACCAAAGGCAGGCAATAGTGCCCAAAAAGAAATATAAAACTGAGTTTATACAGCACAGTCAACTGAGCTACCAATGAGAAAACACATTTTAAAAATACTCTCTCATCTTAGCATTCATTGCAAGCATACAAGTTCAGAGCAAAATGACTAATTAGTAACATGAAGCACACCAAAATTTATGTCAACTGCTAAGCCACTGACTAAAGCAATCCACTTTCACAAGATTAAGTATCAAATTGGGCTAGTAAGATTTCTCGCTAAACAGCAGATTTTATTAATCCCTTACTTTTCCTGATTTCTATGGCGATAAGAATGAGAAAGTATAATTATTCATGACTTGTCTAAACAAAGAGTTGTCATTATTCAACACTTTGCAATGCCTATATTCACAGTAGGATACTAATACTTACTTAATCTTTTCCATATATTCTGGAGTGTTCTGGTTTGTCATATTTGATGGACTTATATGCAGCTTGAAATCTGGTCCAAAATATTCGAAGTAGTCATTGTATGGCAATTCTATTTATAAAAAAAGAAAGAATTGCAACAGCTTTTTAGAACCAAACACTAAAACTGTCTATGGCTGGTCTTTGGTTCAAACACACCATTTGTTCACATTGTGGCAAACATTACCATTTCCCTTCACATTACTTGATATAGGAAATTAACAAGTTCCTCTGTGTTTTGAGTGAAATACACTT
Organism: Sphaerodactylus townsendi; assembly: GCF_021028975.2. NCBI lineage: Eukaryota > Metazoa > Chordata > Lepidosauria > Squamata > Sphaerodactylidae > Sphaerodactylus > Sphaerodactylus townsendi. Next base: position 119,689,393 of record NC_059425.1, on the reverse strand, counting down.
GGTATTAGTATTTAAGTAAAAATGTTTAAATTAAGAACTTTGTACATAAAATGTTATAGGTACTACTAAAGAATGAAGAATTTCAAATTTTATTCACCCCAGAATACAGACACCAAGGACTAATTCCAAGGTATCTTATAAGGAAGGTTACTTTTCAGGATTCAATGTGCTGCAGAAACTTCACAAGAGAAAGTCAAGATTTCAGTCACTATGTCTGAAGTGAAGAGCTTGGATTTATATCCCACTTTTATCAACTGTAAGGTGTCTCAAAGCAGCTTAAAAACTCCTTCTCTTCCTCTCTCCACCATAGACACCTTGTGAGGTAGATGGAGTTGAGAGTTCTGAAAGAACTGACTGGCCAAAGATGACCCAGCAGGCTTCATGTGTAGGAGTGGGGAACCAAATCCAGTTCTCCAGATTAGAGTCCACCACTCTTAACCACAACTACTAGTATGTTGATTGTCAAGTGAGATTTCCTTTTTTAAAAGAATAATTTATTGTTTGTTCATAAAGTTCAACAACATAAAAAACACAGGAAACAGAATAATATTATACAAACATATAAAAGATGGATCTGAATTAATTATCAGCAGTACTGAATGAATTTAAAAAAGCAGTTCAAAATAAGGTGTAATAATATAGTTGATATAAAAGGTAACAAACGTTTTCTGCAATCTTATAATTGCTTAATTTAAAATTAATGATCAATATTAGCACCTATTAATTGTTAAGGAAACATGCCTACATTTATATATTAAAATAATAACAACTGCTCTCAAAATTTAATAATTCTTGACTTGTTCAGTTTCTGAATAATATTTAAGTAATATCTTATAGATTCTTCCCATGAAGTGCTTTTTTTGTGGATCAATTTCTTTTTCAAATTCTGATATTTCTCTCAAAATTGAAGCGATTTGGAAATATGTCATCCATTGAATATTTTCCCCTTCTCCTTTAACTTCCTGCCACCGTTTGATTTTTCCTTGATTGTTAATCATACTTTTGTATTATATAGGATTGTGATTCTTTTGGGTATTCACATCATAACAGGCTTCTATAGGAGACATTAAAGGTGAAGTTGGCATGCTGAGATGTTTATGTGTCTTTATCCATATTCCAAGTAAACCTTTCATTATTACATGTTTTTCTTTCTGATATGTTTCACTCAAATATGATGGATTTTCTGGCCATATATAATTATGTATGCCTGCCTTCAAATTATGCAACTCTAATTTAATTATTCTTTGTCTTGGGTATTTAATATAGTCTGTCATCCAAACCAGACCAACTGCCTGATATTAAGTATGAGAAGGCCTCCTTTTTTCTTTCCATCTTGCAAAACTTTGAATCTGATTCTGGTTTTTTTATGATTGCAGATGAATGCATTTAAATGTGATTGCCAATCCCTTGATGTCTTGTCTGATATAAATATAGGTAGCATTTGAAACAAAAAAATTAGTTTGGCAAACATTCATTTTCATTGCTGATATTCTTCCAAACCAAGGTAGTTTTAATTCGTATCAGCTTTGTAGGTCTTCTTTTATTTTTTCCAAGCAACTAATAATTGTATTTAAATAACATTTCATTATGTCTGGTTATATATATACTCAAATATCTCTGTGTTTTGGAATGAACATCACAGCTTGCAAGTTGCTGGAGTTTCTGTAATTCTTGCTCTGCTAGAACATTTAGAATAATTTTAGTTTTATTTCTATTAAATTTTTTTAGCCAGAAAAAGATCCACACATCTCAATAATTTCATCAGGCGTTTAACTGATTGTTGAGGGCCCATGATCATTAATTCTGCTTCATCTGTGTACCATTTCCATTTGTGATCCTCATTATCGACTTGAATTTTTTAAATTGTGAAGACTTGTCTTATTGCTGATGCCAATAATTCTAGTGCCGAATAACAATGGAGATAGGAAACATTCTTATCTGATGTCCTTTTCAATGTAATTCAATGTAATTGAAAAGGCCAAGCAAGACTTTCTTGAGTTGTTTTATTTACTGGCAGCTTATGTTTTGTTTCAATGACTATTTCAGGTAGTTTCATGTATAACCTTGCCCATAGTTTGTTTATCTTGCCCTTGTATCCTCATTTACGCTTTTTCAGAGAACCACAGTTTGCAGTTGTAATAATAATAATCTGTTTCTCTTTGCCTGGTAGGCCACTGCGAGTAGCAGAGAGCTGGACTAGATGGACCTTGGTCTGATCCAGCTGGCTTGTTCTTATGTTCTTATGCTTCTTCCTTCTTTGCTGTCTTTGCCTGAGAAACAAAGGGGACATCCTTCAGGGGGTTGGAGAAAGGGCTTGGGCTTGCCTAATTTGCCTCCTCTTTTGTTGTTGTGTGAGGCAGAATGCTTATGTCCTTCCTCTTTCTAACTATGGCTTGAGTCATGGATAGAAATTCTCTGTGTGTATGCTTCACCCCCTCACCAGCTAACAGTAGTCTGTAGCCCTCTAGTCTGCATGGACTGAATATACAGGCACCTTTGTTGAGAGCTCTTTTAAAGGAAAAGAGCTTTATTCACTATTCACTGTTGTCTAGGGCACAAGAGTATTGGAAAACCATATAAAATCACTACAGTGTGTAACAGAACTATGAAAAGGAATGTAAAAATACAAGGCCAACTAAGTTGTTACCTTGGCATTCACTTCCTTGGAAGGGACACAAGCCTGCTGGAATGCTGAAAATAGAAGCTGGTTAAGAGAGACTTCACTCTGTCTATCCCTTTGTTCCTCAGACTTTGGTTTGCATGCTTTTGAAACAGTGTTTTATCTAGAACTTTTAATTCTTCCTGTCTAAACTGGGAGAGTTTCATTTTACCCTACCATGAAACTGGGAATGGATTCCTGTAATGTATTGTATTGTTTTAAGAGTCTGCAGCTGTTGCACTGTAATTGGTAATCAGTAAGTGTGTTATATTGAGCACAGCTGCAGAGTGATTTTAGGCTATGTGTGAGTAGCAGCTATGGAATAAAGTACTATGCTTCGTTCCCTCCTCGACTGCTCTTTCTGAGACATGACATATTGGCTAATTTTAGGATGAACTTATAAGAAAGGTCTCTGGAAGGTTTTTAGTGAAGCGGAATGTGAGTAACTTATGGCCTTTCAAGGGCAGCTGGAATCAGTTTAATTTGGAGTTTCCTTCGAAGCGCAGGAGTTATGAGGCCCGGGATTGGAATTTCTTATCTTCTGGCAAATGGCATAACAGACCCAGAAAAGGTTAAAAGAGCTGTGTTTTTGAGCCTCTGTGGTGAAGGGGTGTTTGACCTCGCCTTTAGCATTGATAGCGCTAAGAGACTTATCAGCAACGCCTACTTGTAGAGATATTGACTGCATTAAGGAACCACTGGCCCCAACCGTCAGAAATGTTGTGATCGGAGTAAGTTTACAAACGTGACTCAGGAGGGGTTCGTTAGCGATTGCAGATTATGTTGCAGCTCCCACTTACGATTTGTTGGCACAACAATGCAATTTCTCCAATTTGGAAGAAATGTTAAGGGATCGCTTGGTCTGTGGCCTGAGAGAGTGCAATTCATTGCAAAAGTTGTTGCTGGCAAAGACAGACTTGATTTCTTCCAAACGGCATGTACCAAGAAGCCTTTGAATTTCTGAACTTGCTGCAGCCTCTCACTGAGGGTGCTTAACACAAGCCAGGTTAACACATTGTGAGAGACTGCAAACAGCTGGCAGTGGGACTGTAGACCCTGGCAATGGTGAAATTCAGAGACTGCAGCATTGGTGTATCGAAGTATGGGGAGACCACCACAACAGAGAGGGAGGATGTCAACAGAGAAATGTTTGAGCTGTGGTAGGGCCCCATGAGAGAGAAAGGTGTAAATTTAAAGAGGCACAATGTTTCTGTTGTAAACATTAAAGCATATTGGGAGAGGTGCAGAGAAAAGGCATCAAGGACCAAGAAGACATGTTCCCCGCCCATCTGCTACACAATCTTCTGTGATGCACCTTGCTGTCCCCATGTTGCTTGGCTTGGTTGGCCAACCCCCACTTGAGCAGTGTAATGGTGTTCATGCAGCTGATGTAATTAACCACGCGTTCCCAGATCCCAGCATAAGTTGACGGTGGACTGTGAGGGGATCCAGGATGTCCCTTGTGTGTGATGGAAGTGGATTCTGGGTCAGCATTCTCCATCGCTTCATGGGACACTTATAAGACATTTTGCCCATTGCGGGATGATTTGGACATTAGATCTTGTGGACTTACCACTTTCACGGATTATCAAGGACATAGAGTACCCAGTGTGGTTGGCAGTGTGTAATGTGCATGTGGAAACATCATATGTTTGATGGATGCTTGCAATTGTTAATAGTGGAAGGAAGGCGACAAGCCTATTGGGGGGGCTGGACCGGTTCGGGAGGTTGGGGAATTGCAATTACTGGAATTCATGAGGTTAGCAAGTTAACATGGGAGGTAAGCTAGTGGAAGAATTTAAGAGTGTGTTTGCTGAGGGACTGGGGCAGCATATAGGGTCCACCTATATCATTGTATCTTGATCCTTCCAGTACCCCCCAATATCATTCCTAAAATCAATACCGTATTCCATTTTGTTTTGGTGCTCTAAAGTGGGATGTAGAATTAGGATCGGTTATTGGAACAGGGAATACTGGAACCAGTGGTAAAATGCAAAATGGAAACTCCACCAGACCCCTGAAGGCCAATGGGGATGTGCGATTTGTGCTGGGATTATAAGTGCACACTAATGTAAGGCATTGCAGAAACATCCGCACTCCAGTGCCAGTTGTCAGTCAGTTGTTAGCAACATTGGCAGGGGAAAGGTTTTGCAAAATTAGATCTAGCTTAGGCATACCAACAGCTGGAAGGTGGATGATGCCACCTGCAGAAGCCCAGACGATAGTAGGACTCACAGGGGCATTCAGAGCAAAGCCGCCGCAATTTGAGTGAGTGTAGCCCTGGGATATTCCAGAGCTTGATGGAAGAAATATTAAGAAACTTCTGGCCGGGAGTCATAAATCGTGATTTTGATGATGTCTTGATAGTGGGTGCAACTGAGGGAGGAACCGATGGACACGGGTAATGAAAGCAATTGCAGTGCTTCTCAGATGTAGGGTATTGCGCCACAAGCTGAAAAATGTGTGTTTGGAGTAGCGCAAGTAGAGTTTTGGGATACATGGTAGATGCAAGGGCAATCCACCCGACATCAGAAAGGTGAAGGCTATCCAGGATGCCCCCAGCACCACAGTCAAAGTGCCAAGAGCTACAGGCATTTTGGGATTGCTAAATTTTACCCATTCATTCTTGAAAGAATAAGGCCAATAGTGGCAGAGCCACTGCAACCGCTTATTAGATAAGCCGGCAGCGTGGCAGTGGACAAGTCAGCATGAGAAGGCATCTCCGGAGATGTCATCAAAAGATTGTTGTCATCAGAAAGTGTATTGGTTCATTTTGGATGAGAGGAAGCCATTAATTTTAAGACGCGCGCGATGCCTCCCTCGTATGGAGTTGGAGCAGTGTTGAGCCATCAAATTGGAGGATATGCGGAAGCCCAATATGCGATATTCTAGGACGCTTGTCTACAACGGAGCCGCAATTACTACTAAATAGATAAGGAGGCATTTCAGCAATAGTGGCTGGGGTTACAGTAGTTTCATGATTACGCAGTATACGCTTACCATTTGTGATTGTTACAGACCATAAGCCGCTGTTGGGATTATTTTCCTCAGAGCGCCAGACACCACAGATATTGTCCCCTAGAATGCCAAGTGTGGGCAAATGTTCCTGAAATGCATATGATTATGTCTTGCAGCACCAGTCGGGAAAGAAAATTGGGCATGTAGATGCGCGGAGTCGCCACAGTACAAAGGGAGGAGGAAGCATCACTCCCCCACTTTGGAGGTTTTGATGTTGGATTCATTATCAGAGCCTTCCAGTGCAAGCTGCAGAAGAAAGTAGAGAGGTCAGCTAAGGACCCAGTGCTTGCCCGAAGTCTTGAATTGGGCATGGAAGGGTTGGCCATTGCAAGTTAGAGGAAAAATTCAGACCATTTGGAATGAGGCAGCACGCAGATATTCTGTCCACAAGGGGCTTGCTACTGTGGGGAAATAGAGAAGTGATCCCAGCAGCTTTAAGGATTAGGGTGCTGGAGGCCTTGGTAGCTGTAGGGCACCCGGAATAGTGAGAATGAAGGCATTGGCCCGGGTCAGTTAAGCGTGGTGGCCAAAAGATGAATAGGTGAAATAGAAGAATGGGTGGCCAATAGCAAGGAGTGTCAGATAACGCGATCTGCCCCACCTCACAGGCCCCTGTACCTATCAATGGGAGTCCACAAAAAAGACCGTGGTCAAGGGTACATATTGATTTTTGCAGGGCCTTTCCAAGGCCAGGTGTTTCTACTCCGAGAGGATTCAGTTATTCCAAATGTATTAGAAGTGAAGCTAGCAATGCCAATGACATCACAAACAGTAATTAGGGCACCGCGTAGTTTATTTGCAACCCATGGCCTCCTGATACGGTGGTATCGGATAATGGGACAAGCCAGCTTGTATCCAAGCGCGATTAGAGTATCTCCATGGTTAATGGTGTTATTCGCCAGGTTACCTCGGCCCCTTTCATCCCGGGCTACTTAATGTTGGCAGGCAGAAAGGATGGTGCGTATTAATACAAAAGGATGACATTATACCAGGCTTAATAGTAGAGGGGATTGGCACCGGCCGTTGGCTTAATTTGTTAACACAGCACATAACACCGCAGTACTGTGCCACCGGAGTGAGTCCCATGGAGTTGCTAATGAATCGAAACTTACTTACTTGCTGGGACCTAATGCAGTCCCGATTCAGCGCTGATGATCGTCCACTAAAAGAAGCATCAAGTGTTGAAAGCACCTCGACATTTGATAGGGATGATACGGTGTATGTCCGAAATTATGGAGCAGGTCCGTGTTGGGTCCCAGCAGTTGTGAGGCAGCCAACAGGGCCCTTGTCTTATAGGGTGGAACTGAAGAAGGGCTGGGTGATCCGTAGACATGTTGACCAAGTAAGAAAGAGAGTGCCAGGTCCAATAGTAGATCAGGAACTCCTAGGTCCCTCGAGGGAATCTAGGGCGCATGGGCTTAGGATGGAGATGCAGGATAAGGGAAACAGCAATAGTCCACTGTCCCCTCGAGGAATCTAGGCAGGGGCAGATGGAGATGCAGTGATAAGGAAACAGCAAATGGGTCCAATTGTTTTGCAGAACCAGGAACAAAACACAGACTCAGGAGCCAGAGCGGAGCTGAGACGCATCGGTGAGCTAAAGAGAATCCCACCAGATTATTACAGGAGCAGGGAAGGTGTAATGTATTGTATTGTTTTAAGAGTCTGCAGCTGTTGCACTGTAATTGGTAATCAGTAAGTGTGTTATATTGAGCACAGCTGCAGAGTGATTTTAGGCTATGTGTGAGTAGCAGCTATGGAATAAAGTACTATGTTTTGTTCCTCCGACTCCTGTTTCTTGAGACATGACAATTCCCATGTATACCCTTTCATTAGTCAAATTAGTGCATGTGCACATCCCAGAAGCCTTCATGGCCCAATTCATGCCATCCAAATAGCCCACTCTCTTGTCTCCTCCTGGCAGGTGGGCAAATGGCCATATCTATCCTGCCGAATTGTGTCCAAAAACCAAATTCGTTTCCTCTCAGCCTAGAATCTGAACTGTTTAATGACTTCAATCCATGGGGAAGAATGGTTTCTGTAGTATTCTATCCAAACATCAGCTACATCTAAAACAGGCAAGCAAGGCTCAAGTAACACAACAGAAAACTAGTTCACCAAGAAATAAGAAAAATAATCAAACAGTTCAGCACGGGGTCACTCTTTTTAATAATAAAGATTTACCTTCCAATTGTTGTTTGCATTGCTTACAAATACTAAATTTTATTAAATACATAGTTTGATTTATTGTATATGTACATAAGGTTATGCATTTCAAAGGGACATAAACTGTGTACCTTTTTCACTAGTTACTTGCCAACAACAGGAGCTGGATACCACTTGGATATTCCAGGAGTAAGGTGAATCATCTGCATACTTTATGAATGTAAACACAATGCAAGATTATTTTGGGCTGCTAGAATCAGGGATCTGATTACTAAACCTGCCTGAAGTGTTATGTTTACTTATGCTTTTACTAAAGGCAGTGAGGACACTTGCAATTTCTCTGAGTCAGGTGTGGTTTCCCCCAAAAACTTACCATTAGGAATTTCACAATCTAAGGCAACAGCAGTCTCATAAGTCCAACATCGAGCAACATTACGGATGGTATATCCACCTCCTCCAAGCATCAGCAGAGGCAAGTTGAAAGTCTTCACCACTTCCACACATTTAGCATGGCCTGCCAGAATCAGGAAAACAGTAAGAACTACGGAGTTGGAATAGGACAGATGCAACATCTCAGTTTTGGAATCTGCTTTTCTATTTTGCATTCATGACAGCAACTTTTACATAAATTGCAGCTGTCATAAAAGAAGGAAAATTCATAAACAGATTCAGTAATTTACTCATAAAATGACCATAGTGCATATCAGTGATGTAGTCACAGCAAAATACTGGCAATCTTGTATTTCATGCATTATGTCATGTTGTAAGGTTCTCATAAGTATGTGGATCACTTTATTGCTGGGAGTAGCTATATAGTGACCAAATTGGATGTATGACCCAAACCTTTGGAATTCAGCTGAGAGGGAATGAACCAGAGGGTATTAAAGACAGAAAGAAAACAGATATAATTACGAACAAAACAAAATATATTAAATACTAATATATGCAACTGTCTGCAGAAAAACACTAGCTAAGGCAAGGCACCACATAACTATCAGGAATTACAGAAGCACTGTATCATGGATATGGCTTGGAGTGTTGGGGAACAGTTGCTGGTCTTGACAAAAGTGGTGGAGGATAGTTTCTGCAGACCAGGAGCACAGCTCATCCAGCCTCTCAGCTAAACATGCCAAAGAAGAAGTCTAACATCCAATACAGAATAGCCTTGGAGAGGGATAAGCATCAAATGAGTAAAACAAAAAAAAATGGCTTTCTGTAGGTTAGAAATTGTTTAACCCATATCAGTGGATACTATGAACTGAGTCCGATGTGCAAAAGGGTTTGAGAATGGTAAGACTTCGAGCTTCACAAAGGCAAATATATAGTTCAAAGAGTGGGTGTACTGGTTAAGGGTTAAAAGGAATTCATATGTATGAGAAATCTGTAATCGCTATTTTAAGTACGGGGATGTAGAATGGTATAGTATAGCCTGATCTCATCAAATCTCAGAAGCTAAACAGGGTCCGTACTTGGATGAGAGACCACCAAGGAAGATTGCAGAGGAAGGCAATGGGAAACTACCTCTGCTTAATCATTTGCCTTGAAAATACTATGGGGTCACTAAAAGTCAGCTGTGACTGGATGGCACTTTACATGCACACATTTTTAAGTAGACACTACTATAATGAAAAATAGCAAGAATGAACTAACAGTTTTAATATATTTTAAGAAGATATTCAAATACAGTTAATTTTTTAAGATGTTTGAAGTTCAATGAGAATTTGTTAAGCAAGAATGTACACCATTTTCAAGCAGAACAACTAGCTACTGTTAGGAGATGATTAAAAAACATAAATACAGAAAGCGGAATTCATTGAGAGCTACTTTTTAGAAGGAGCCTGATTAAATTTGGGTAAGATATTTTTGCAGCCTCATAATTGCTGTCCTTTAATTGTGTGTGTAGTGGTAACGGTACAATTTCTTTCACGTCACTGTTAAAGATACAAATAGCTATGTTGTGATTTTATTTATTTATTACATTTATATCCCAGCCTCTCCAACCAAAAATAGAAACTGACTCTCTAATAGTATTACTTGCGCACCCTACTTAAAACGAACCAAAAACACTGAGGTGTGCCTCTTAAAATAATTGGCTCAAGGGAAGCTCAAGGGAATTGGCTCAAGGGAAGCTAATGAGACATAGGGTTTCTTAAGTGTATGCTTATATCAAAATTAGGCCTGACCAGAGTCATTTAGTCTCACTGGAAAAGAAAAATATACCCGGGGTTCTTTGAAATTCTATTCTTAATATTAAGCAAATTATTTTGAGAAAACTAAAATTTCAGAACTCACTTTCCCACGTTTTAGTAGCTCAAAAATAAATAGTTTCACTCATACAGGGTTGTCATTATAAAATGGTTATCTGTTTCATACCTTTAACAGTAAGATTAAAACATCCCAGCCTGTCCCCGGACAATGAATCTGCACCACACTGCAGTACCACAGCACTGGGCTGGTACATCTCCATCACTTTGGATATAATCTGTAAAGAAGCAGAAATTATGAAGAACTTCTCATTCAGCTTCACAATATTTACATTTTAAATGAGATTTAAACTCTACTCACAGGTTTAAATATCTGTCCATAGGATTCATCATCTATTCCATCTCTCATTGGAAAGTTGACAGCATAGTATTTGCCTTTTCCAGCACCTATGTCCTGAAAACACAGCAAACACAAGGACAAACACAGAACACAGTGGTATTAAAAGCCACAACAGTGCATGCCACTTTGTAATACTTAATTCAAAACTACTTGAGCTCAGAAGAGTGCATAAAAGTACACTGACTGCAGTGCCAAGTATGCTAGATATTCCTGATTTAACCTTCAAATAAAGAATTTGATCCATGCAAGTACAGAAATCAACGTACAAGGAAATATTCTCAGTAGAATGAAAGGATAGACATGTGACCATACGAGAGAATCAGACCCAAAAGCAAAATTAAGATTGTACTAATTTATTCAATCTCAGTCAAGTGAGGTTGGGAATCATTTTACAAGAAAAAAAAATACTCTCACTCTTTTTCACCAAAAGTGGGGATGATGTAACACAGACACATATGGGCAGATTTGTTTTAAAGGACAACCAATTACCTGGGAATGGGGAGTAATGTCATGTGCCTGCTCAGTCAGATCCGTAAAGTCACATGCTATTACATCTATAAGAAATATTATACAATTCACTAAATGAAGAACGCAAAAGTATTCAATTTTTTTCCACCCATCAACATTTACAATCTAAAAGTGATTTTAAAGATCCACCATATCTGTTAAGCAGCATAACTGCTAGTGTCTTTTTAAGAAGCTAAAGAAACTATTGACACATTATAGTCACAAGTGAACTTATACCACACGATTTCCAGGATGATGAACATGTTAGTTATTGGTAGTCAAGACAACAAAGAGCCTTGTAGTTCAGCAAACATATTGTGCCTCTGACTTTTGTGGGGTATGACCCACTTCAGATACACGTGGCTTATCTGTATGCAGTGTGTCAGTATTCATTCCCCTTTTACTACACCATGTGTTGTGGGACTAAACCTTGCAGGCATTCCTTCCACCTCTTCATTAACTGTAGCAATTTAAATTTCTGTACCTTTTTAAAAACCAAAACTGCCTCAACGCAGAGCTGACAAGTGTAGAAAACTACTTTTTAGCCAACGAATGTCCTCATTACTATTTCATAACTAGGAAATGATGAATAAAATATATCTGAATATTTAAAGAAATTATAGAAAACAAAAGATCCAGAACCACGGGGTCCTTTTCTTCATCAGCCTCATCAGTCTCTCCCAGTCTTTGTAACTGATCCTGCTGAGCCAGTCTCTTTTCTCCACATTATAACTACAGTTGCACATGCAAATATGTTGTCTTCTTTTTTTAAGTGCAGAGAAACACAAGGCACCTAACAAAAACATGGTAGCCCAGACCTACTGATGCCAAGTATTGTGAAAACAAGAATGCTCCTCTACAACACTAATATGTTACACAGAAACCTAAATGAGTTCAGTAAGTTTTTTCCCCCTGAATAAAAATCAAATAAGTACAAAATCAAATAAAATATGTCATTTAAAGTAGTGGCTCCCAACGTTTTTGGTATGGTGACCCACAAGTCTAAATTTACTCATTATAGTGATTCACTTAAAAAGAAAAAAAGGATGTACAAATTAGCAAAACTTCAAAAGTCTACGATCCACTTTCAAAGGTTTCCCAACTGCAAACAATCTTCAAGTAGATACAAGTGAATAATTATTTATATAAATATCAATGTACGTAAACAAAATACAGACTTTTGTAAGCTTCATGGGACACTGGCCTGCTACATTATTATGTCTAGTAAAATCTCTCACAATGTGGAAAATACATGTATTTATGTCTGCTTTACCCAAGTCATTAATTTCACAACTTGCTTTCAAGCCCGTATGACTGAAAAATCAGGAAACAAGATTCCATTTTAATGACCTCTTAAGGCACTTTGCCCTTTTAAAAAAGTTATTTCTCCTGTGTGTTGCATGAAGCAACAGTACCATCTTGTGGTCGATCAAACTAAAACATAAAAGCTATCTCAAAGCTACTATGTTTAATATCTATTGAAAAGAAAAAAAACTATTTCAATACCTGCACCAACAGAAATAGGTACTTCACATACACGCTACAGGGGTCAGTGCTATCAGTCACAGACCAGGAAAGGGATTTGGGTGTCTTAGTTGATAGTTCCATGGGAATGTCAACTCAATGCATGGCAGCTGTGAAAAAGGCAAACTCTATGTTGGGAATAATTAGGAAAGGAATTGATAATAAAACTGTAAAGATTGTCATGCCCTTATATAAAGCAGTGGTGCGACCGCACTTGGAGTACTGTGTTCAGTTCTGGTCGCCACATCTCAAAAAGGATATTGAAGAGATAGAAAAAGTGCAGAGAAGGGCAACAAGGATGATTGAGGGACTGGAGCACCTGGAGCAGCAGTGGCGTACGAGGTTAAGAGCTTGTGTATCTAATCTGGAGGAACCGGGTTTGATTCCCAGCTCTGCCGCCTGAGCTGTGGAGGCTTATCTGGGGAATTCAGATTGGCCTGTACACTCCCACACATGCCAGCTGGGTGACCTTGGTCTAGTCACGGCTTTTCGGAGCTCTCTCAGCCCCACCTACCTCACAGGGTGTTTGTTGTGAGGGGGGAAGGGCAAGGAGATTGTAAGCTCCTTTGAGTCTCCTGCAGGAGAGAAAGGGGGGATATAAATCCAAACTCTTCTTCTTCTTCCTTATGAGGAGAGGCTGCAGCGTTTGGGACTCTTTAGTTTGGAGAGGAGACGTCTGAGGGGGGATATGATTGAAGTCTATAAAATTATATATGGGGTAGAAAATGTTGACAGAGAGAAATTGTTCTCTCTTTCTCACAATAGGGGGCATTCATTGAAAATGCTGGGGGGAAGAATTAGGACTAATAAAAGGAAACACTTTTTCACGCAACGTGTGATTGGTGTTTGGAATATGCTGCCACAGGAGGTGGTGATGGCCACTAACCTGGATAGCTTTAAATGGGGCTTGGACAGATATATGGAGAAGTCGATTTATGGCTACCAATCTTGATCCTCTTTGATCTGAGATTGCAAATGCCTTAACAGTCCAGGTGCTCGGGCGCAACAGCCGCAGAAGGCCATTGCTTTCACATCCTGCATGTGAGCTCCCAAAGGCAACTGGTGGGCAACTGCGAGTAGCAGAGAGCTGGACTAGATGGACTCTGGTCTGATCCAGCTGGCTTGTTCTTATGTACTGATGCTAACAGCTAAGAAGATGAGTGTTTACCCCATTATTGGCCCAACATGCTTAACTACTAAGAAGTACAGCAAAAAACATTCACTACTAACCCAAAGTGTAATGTCACTATCTGATTAAGTATATCCAGGTAGTATCAAACTGCAAAATAATGGTGCTCCAGTCTTTCCGCAGACCATTCAAGTGTCAATATAATTGGCAAACAATTAAACAAGAATATTTACTGATTTCTGTTCTTGTAAAAACATAAATCTTCTCTGGACTTTGCCTGTAGCATTTAGCACATCTATTTAGACCTACAGTTAATGCAAGGCTAGAATATATATGTGTACATGCATTATTGCTCAGCTGTAAAATGTTTCTATTGTCTGTTCTACTGAAAAGGTAAAACAGGAATCTCTGTAGAGATCTGACAGAGACTCTGAGAGATACACTGTTATGAGGGAAATACGTACTCTATAATATAACAATCCTGAATGAAAATTCCCAAACAAATAAATCAGGTCTCAGAATTCAGTTAGGCTCAGCATTCAATGTGGCAGTGAACACAGGAAAAATATTAAATTATAAATGGTTCTGAGGTGGCAAATTTTTGAGGCTAAACTTGGCTAAAAGCAGAATCCTACATTTCAGTCTTCATACTTCCTTGCTAAGGAACTTAAGATTCCGCTCTCCTTTCTATTACACAACTAAATACCATATTTCCCTTCCCTTTATTTCATGGTGTCATTTCAAGAAATGTTTAACACTGTTAACCTGCCCAATATTATGGCTGATTTGTGCTTTGGTTCAACTTATAATATACCTTTTACATGCATATTACTTAATAGAATGAAAATACTCATGAAATATGTCCTGATTATTAAAGGAATTTTAAACCAAGCACTTAAATTATTCCTGTTAAAATGAAACAAGTTATCACCACAACCATATTTTGTTTTATGGGAATGAGCTTCAAATATGATTAATGGTAAATCAATGGTATGAAGTTTGGTTCATACCTCTGAAATATGTAATAATAACTTTACTTAGCTGGTTTCATTGTGAAAGCCAGCTATTTAAAATTTTTAAAACTTCATCCGAGAGCAATGCCTGTTGACATGAAGATCAAATTGGGCCAGGAACAGTTAAGACTTCAGTCAGATGAAGTAATGTCAATGCTACTATGGTTGATTATCTTGCACCCAACTGTGCAGTAGTCCAGTCTGCTTATTTTGTCAGTCTTTGGTTTAATTACTAATTAAAATTCTAAAATTTTGTCAATAAAAGGAAGCCTAGTTAGTTCAGTCCAATGGGAAGAGTGCCTGAATAAAAGGATACAGCTGTCTATTTGAAACATGTAAATTAGGTAATAATTTGCTTTAGCTCTGGGAAATCCAAGAAAGAATGTTTTAATCTTTCACTTGGAAAAAAGAAATCAGGCAGTCCCACTGAAGAAGGGGGGGGGGGATGAAAGGGCTCTAGAGAGCAGCGCAGCCCTGTGCTAGCGCATTTGTCCTCTCTGGAACACTTATCCAGGCAGAGGGGCAGCTCCGCCATCAAAAAACACAGAGGTTGAGGCTGAGGCAGGGCTGTATTAACGTCCTACTCAGATGCCAGCATGCGTGGAGGTTGGGCCAAGGCATTCCCAGGGGCAGACCTGACATTAGTCGGCTCCCTTCTGGGGTTTAGGGCTGATTGAATGGTGCACTGGCCCTCAGATGTTTGACACACTTTCTGTGGCAGACATCCATTTAGCCCCATGAAGAGTTCAGTGGTGGTGGTGGTGGGGATGGGTCCAGGCCTTTTTCCTGCTCCCCATGTTGCCATAAAGTCCTTTTGGAGGCATCAGAGCCCACTGCCTCTGAATTTAGATGGGGCTCTGATTCAGTTAAGAGAAATTCACCCGCAATTTTTATTTTCTAAATGTTAGATTTATTTATTATTTTAGTAATTAAGTTCATTTCAGGTTATCATCTTTTTGTGCAAAATCAGGCCATTCATAAGTGCAACAAAATGCAGTAGTATTGTAATGGAAATGAAAAGTTAAAGTACCAAATAATTATAAATAGTCCACTGCAGAGTATAGCCACATGTGGTAAAAATATTAGGCTTAACAGAAATGTTGATAGGTTAATTTTGACTGAATAGACTTTGTTATCTTTATAAAAGGCTCAAATATGCTTTCTGGTTCCAGACAGTTTTCTCCTTAATAGGAGTGGGGGAGGAAATAGCTCTTTTTATAGTTCTAGTCTGACAGTTTAACTACTGCATCCCATTGGGGAAAGCTACACCATGCAGAAAATCAGCATGCTAGAGCAAATGGGGGCCAAGAATCTCTCTGACGAGAATGCTAGTTATCTAGGTTTGTGGAGCTGTTTTTAAAACAGAGGAGCCTTCCATCATGTCACATACCCCCCCCCCAACCTGGAGTCTGAAACGGCTGAGTATAAACACCCTTCTGAAGAACCAGGTTTTAACTTCTGCTATCAAGCTCCCATTTCTGAAGATATGATGTTATTCTTGAGAGGCTTTCCTTTGCACTCCTCTTAGCCATTACGTGGGTTAAGGTGGGAATCAGGTTTAAAGACACTTGCAAGACACCAGTTTAATCAAACTGTCAGTGTGTGATTGAACTCACCCTTAAATCCCCTGTGCCAGGGAAATATTCACCATATTTATGGAACGACACTGTCATAACACGATCTGTTGTATAAAATGCTTCTTCGACTCCATCGCCATGATGAATATCAATATCAATGTACAGTACTCTTTGGTGGTATCTGAGGGAGCAAAACATGCAGACTTTAACAAAGCAGTGCCAGTTAAACCCATGACATTCTTTGGAAAAAACAAAAAAATCATCTACTGCCAGGTATTGATTTTGTTCTCCATGAGCTTGCCCCTGATTCTAATACAGTTCCCCAACAAATTATCAGCAGTAAAGAAAGGATTTTAAAAGAGTGGCAGTGAAGGACCAGTTTACAATTTACAGCTAGCAAGTCTACCCGTCAACAGAGATAGAAAATAATGGATCTCTCAGTCTTTGGGACAGAGACATCCATGGCAACTACTGAATTCCAGGACCTCCCATGAGTTGATAAACTATTAGTGTACAGTAAAAACAGGGTATTGCTTTAGGGTTCAGCTGAACTTAAACTTCACAGGTTCCTTCAAAGTGATTTTTAATCAATGCTATCACTTTTTAAAGAAACCTTGGAATATACTTACATTTACTTTGACATGTTTATTAAACAGTTGTAGAACTAAGATGGTTTTATGATTTACATGCCAGAATTCATTTGACACGATGAAAATCTACAATGAATGGTTAAGCTGTATGTGAGATGCGAGTGTCAAGAAATATAACATTTAACTGAAGACAATGGCCCACCTTTTCCATGTTTCTACGAGACACCTTGAATTTGTAGTTTCAAAATGAACTTACTTCAGCAATTCAAGAATGGCAAGCACAATATCATTGACGTAACAAAAACCAGATGCCTCTGACTTCTTAGCATGATGAAGTCCTCCAGCCCAATTAACAGCCATGTCTGTTTGCTGCCGGTTCAGTTTTACTGCTCCAGCTGAAGAACCATTGTGGATAAAAACACAGTGTTAAAATCTCTGGTAAAGATGAAGGAAGGCAACACTGATGTCTATCGTAAACAAGAACAACTGTTTTATCATAACAAACTTCAACTCTGGATTTTAAATGACGACTTTTTAGTCTTTAGAAGTTGGGCAAAACATGGCATGAAACACAACAAATTTCTAAATTTCAACAAATATTTCACCTGTTCTTTCAGTGAAATCTATTTTATTCACACTCCCTCCCTATCAATAAAGCTATAAAAACAATGTTATAATTATTTTATGACTTCAATGTTATATGCCTTGTCTTGTCTGTTTACTTATAGTCATTTGACCAGCCGATCAAACAAAGAAAACTAAAAGGTAATCAATACACATTCAGCAACACTGGCTCTATAACAAAACTTAGCTACTGCACAAGAAATAATATTATTCCTATCCTCAAGTAAAAGACTGACCTTAAATTCATCTGAATGTCTAAAAACTCTAGTCAGCAATGGCAAAATAAAATGTTTTCTAATATCTGGATAAAATTCACAGTGTAATAAAATGTGAATAATTGTTTCAATTGTTTCTGAATTACAAGGGCAAAATCAGGCCTCTAAAGATAAATGCTGAAATCTCCCTCTATGCAGAGCTAATGGAAAGAAATTAGAACATATTCTTGAGAAGGCCCATGGAAATCTAGAGAAAGCAATAGATGTTATCCAAGGGGCAAAGGAAAATCCCTCCTAACTCTTCAATAATTTGTATGGGCTTGGGGGAAGGGCCATCTCATCCTGCAACTCAATGTCTATGAGCCATTGACTAGTCATGTTTTTTGCTCTCAAACACATTTCTAGTAAGTCGTCAGGCCAATAGAAAGGATGCTGTGCATCTATCCCCATCAGCACTCCCCTCCTGGCTCCCAGGGTTGGCAGTGGCTTTTTTGCAGGGCCTAAAGCTCTCCTTTGTCTCCCTGAAAGTCAGTCAGAAGGCCCAACCCACACCAGCAGAGCTCCAGTGGCCACCCCTTCAGCTGCTTATTACATTTGATATCCCACACTTTCTCAGAACAGGACCCAGGCTCAGGGTGGCTAACCATTAAAATCATCCCTCCCCCCCACCCCGACACACCTAATAATACTATAAGATTACAACCATCACATTCAGATGCATCTGTCTGACTCAGTTGAAACAAAATGTCCCATTTCTAAATCCTCCTTCTTAGTTAAATGCTAAGATAGCTTCATGTAGAAGATCTAGAATGCAATGATCAAAAATATGTACTCTGTTTGATAGCCCTTTAAAAGTTAATAAGTTAACAAATAATCCTGAGTAGGATATACATACCCACAGAGCCTCCTGTGGACAACTGGCAGAATTCAAACAATCCATCAAATACAGGACAGTCTTCTCCAACATTAACTATATAAAATAAGTTTCATTAGTATTTAAGTGTTGCTGTTTAAAAGCGTACATTCATTTTTTTAAAAAAACCTTCAATTCAGTCAATATTGACTAAATTGTACATTTCATTTACTACAACTATGAAATCTGGCAAAAAAAGTTCAGAGTTCTATAAGCATAATGTATTTGAAGTAACGAGCTACTTCTAGCTGAACATCTGCATAATTTACAATAGCACTGTATATCAAACTATAGTGTGAGATGTTTCAGCAAACACATTGACCTTACCATGAAGGCATCTTCTCATCAGTGGGATGAAGTCATCCAGGCTGGTTAGGTCACACCTCCAATGGTTCAGACACGGCTAAGTAAATTTGTTGGCACTAATTCTACTACCTCAATGTCGACTAGATGTTGAACAGCTTCTGGGAGAATTGCTGGTTTCTGTGGAGTCTTTGGTGCTGGGTATCTTTGGCACATGTGAAGGTGTGTGCGGAAAACTATTTCGTACCCCTTTCTTACAATGCCCAATATCCATTTGCCTGAAACAGTTTTCTGATCAGGTAGTCAAGCAGAAGTGGACTTGTTATTTCTGTCCAGCTTCTTCTATGTAAAGGACTTTCCCCAGTTTCTGCCTCTAAAGGAGTAGTTTCTGGAAGATCTGTCATTCTGATCTCAAGCTGAAGGCTTGGGAAGGACAAAAGGATGAATGACCTTTGCCTTTGCCCTCTCTGTCCTTTGATGATAGGTAGGAGGAAGACAGTGTGCCGTTCTTCTTCACCTTTGTCTCAGTAAGTACCTTCTCCAATGCAGCCTCGCCAAAGAGCAGCTTGCTCTCAAACTTCTCTGTGGACAGGTTGGCTTCGTCAGGGAGTCAACCTTCCAGTTTTTTATCCAGAGATTGCATCAAACAAAGACATTCTCTGCCTGACAGTGAGCACAGAGTTGAATATTGTCCAAAGAGGCATCTGCAACAAATCGTGCTTCCTGTTGTATCTTTAGGAGTGATTTCCAAAGCGTAGTGGGATCTACATCTGGATCAATTAACAGGTTGTCTGTCCGCACAGCAGTTGCTCTGCCAAAATTTGAAAGCTCCACTAAAGTTTTAATTATCTTGGCACTTGTCTCATGCACTCTGTTTCATTCCTCTTCTCTAGCTGGTCTTTCAGAACATTCTCTCCATCCTTGGAGAGAATTGCACCCAAGTGAAGCCCCATGACAGGTGCATTGAACAATGGAATTTTTAAGTTCTCCATGGCCTTGCTTGCTAGAAAGTAAAATTTCTTTAATGGAATCCTAAAGAAAGAGGGATATCCTGGGATGGCTCATTCGGATTTGATGAACTTATCAAATTCTTCTGGCATGGGGCAGCCCACTATGGGATGCGATGGCTGAGGGAAAGCCCTGGCTTCCAGTTTCAAGGATTAGGAGCTGGATACCATGCTTGTTTGTTCCCCTTTCTTATTGCATTTTTGAAGAGCCTTGCAAAATATTCAACTTGAAAGAGGCACACAGACTAGTTTCCTTGGACCTTTCTCCTCCCCTGGCCACTCCCACTCTTCCTGGTCTGAGGTTGTAGCTGCAGAGACAATGAAGGCTGCATACTCTACTTCTGTGGAAAATTACTATGCCGCTAAGCTGAGAAATGTCCTGGTGCTGATCTGCACCCGAGTGGAGAGGACTGTGGTTAGGTTCCCTCCTCCCCTTCTTCTGATTCTGAATGGTGGGGACTGGTGCTCCTAACGTATTTTCCTATACGAGTGAAAACTGTGGGCTCTTCATCTGAACAGGTGCCATGTTCTTCCTCTAAATGCCAAATGGCCAGTCTTTTGTCTGATGTTTGGGTGCCGAGTGAGCTAGGTCCTTGCTGGAAAAGCCACCTTTGGTATTCCCCCACTCCCTCTCCCGAATTGTAGTGGTTGGGGTGTTTGAAAGAGCCCAGGCAAGAGGTTGGGCAGGAAAAGAAGTGGAAGGAAAGAGGGCCACCACCTAATTGCCTGTTCTTATTGGCTGAGGAGAAGTACCCATATGCATGGCCGAACAACCGGGTGTGTGTGTGTGTATGTGTTAGATGACATCTGTGCCCTCACTGCAGAAGACAAGCCCGACATAGATGGAGGTAGAGATAGTTGGGTGCTGGAAAAGCCACTGCAACCCTAGCAAGAATAGTTGTATTTGCTGCATCCTTCTGAAGCAAGCCCGTGCTGCATGGGTCTGTGGGGTCAAAAGAGCTTGGTACCAGCCCCAGAGTCCCTGGGTGACCACGGGAGTCAGCTGGATGTCTAGTAGTCCTACCCCCATTAAAGTGGATGGTCCAAGGGATCCCTCCAAGGGATCTTCTCTCTGATCCTGTTTATCCAGGTTTCCCTGACGTTCTCCTTTTTTGTTCCAGATATGGAGCTCAAAGAGGCTGAAGAAGCAGATTTCTTCATGGATCATCCTAGATGAGTACTATCAGTTAAAGACTGTATAGCTGAAAAGGTGTAACTAGAGTTCTGTCTGAACAGCAGGGCTATTCTGATAAGATAGGGACAGCTCCCTTCAGTCCAGGAAAATACGCCTCAAATTTACATAGCCCTGCCTGAACAACTGGAGGCACGACATAACCAGCCTGGATGGCTGACCCCCACTGTTGCAGAATATGCAACTGCCAATTCTTATACCCTAATTTCTTTTAATTAATGTAGAACATTTCATTAACACCACAATTGTTGGATTCACCAAATGTTCTGGAAGTCTAATACCAGTTTACGTTGTAATTTAACATTCTAGTTTAAGTTTACTAATAACATTAATAGTGCAGTTGTCTGGTATCCAGCTATTCTAAACTGCAGCAAACCAATCTCCAGGTCCACTTTGTCAATTCACATGTGAAGCTAAGCCAAATCACACATAATATTGCTAACTGCCAAAGCTGCAGTTGTGCACTCCTTCCTCTCTCTTAGAATTAAACAAGTAAAACTTAATCAGTTCTCCTTTAAATGGAAGGCAAAAAGCAGTTTCTAGTTTCAACATTTAGTTTAAGAGCTGGAGAGAATTTATGACTGCAGTTAATCACAATTACACTAGTACAGACATAATATTGTGCCACAATTAGTGCTAATTAATTAATGAGAGCCACCATGATGTAGTGGTTAAGAGCAGGTGGATTCTAATCTGGAGAACCAAGTTTGATTCCCCACTCCTCCACCTGAGTGGCAGGCTTATCTGGTGAACCAGATGCGTTTCCACACTCCTACATTCCTAATGGGTGACCTTGGGCTAGTCACAGTTCTTTGGAACTCTCTGTCCCACCTACCTCACAAGGTCTGTTGTGGGGAGAGGAAGGGAAAGAAGCTTGTAAGCCACCTTGAGTCTCCTTACAGGAGAAAAAGGTGGGGTATAAATCCAAACTCTTCTTCTTCTTTAGAATAAAGGAGCAGCAGTGGCGTAGGAGGTTAAGAGCATGTGCATTCTAATCTGGAGGAACTGGGTTTGCCGCTTGAGCTGTGGAGGCTTAGCTGGGGAATTCAGATTAGCCTGTGCGCTCCAACACACGCCAGCTGGATGACCTTGGGCTAGTCACAGCTTTTCGGAGGTCTCTCGGCCCCACCCACCTCACAGGGTGTTTGTTGTGAGGGGGGAAGGGCAAGGAGATTGTAAGCTCCTTTGAGTCTCCTACAGGAGAGAAAGGGGGGATATAAATCCAAACTCTTCTTCTTCTTCTTTTAAATAGTGAAAGGGAGGGGGAAAGAGGATGCTACTCAGAGCAGGAAGGATAAGTGCCTAGAGGGTGTCTGAAGACAAGAAGTCAACTAGAACTGAACAATAACAATCCAAAGGCAAAAGCGTGTGATTTTTATGTTTCTACCTTTACAAATCAAGCTCCAGAATAAAGAAATGACAGGTGATAAATACCTAGATGCTCTCTGTTTACCAGATTACAACATAATCTATGTTTTGTGAGAGAAACAGACTTCTAAGTGGTTTTATTTAGTTCACGATACAAACTTACATCTTTGCATCTGTTTGCTATATTCAGACATGTTGTCAGGTCTTATTGAACGAAGAAATTTAATGTATTCATCGCTGTGGTATTTGGTCATTTCTTCTGCTGTAGCTTTATGGGGCCGCTAATGAACAAAATTGGTCCAAGAAAGAAAAAGTTGTAACAATACTGCAAAGATTCCTAATTTAAACAGAACTGATCACACATCACATTAACAGTTACTAAAATATTTCAACTTTGTTTCTTTCAAACTCTCAAGTAGATGTTGCATGGTTTTTAGTTACTACAAGGTTGTGAAAACATCTAAGGCTATTCCATATGAACAGTTAACCACAGATTTTCCCAGTGGTCAAGCCTTATGTCTTGGAAACTTTTCTGTGAAATTATTCTGTACACTTTCATTTCCCCTGTTGTTTTTCACTTTCATTTCTTCAGTTGCATTTATTCGACATGCTACTGCTGAAAACATATTGTTCCTAATGAAGGAAATGCTATAGATGCTGTGGAAGTAACATACCTTGATTTAATAAAGCTTTTGACAAGGTGCCCCATAATATTCTTTCAACTAAGCTAGTGAAATGTGGACTTGACAATGCTACTATTAGATAGATTTCTAATTGGTTGACTGACCGAACTCAAAGGGTGCTCATCAATGGCTGATCTTCATCCTGGAAAGAAGTGACTAGTGGGGTGCCACAGGGTTCTGTCCTGGGTCCAGTGCTAATCAATATTTTTCTCAACGACTTGGATGATGGAATAGAGAGCATGCTAATCAAATTTGCAGATGACACAAAAATAGGAGGGGTGGCTAATATCCCAGAGGGCAGAGTCAGAATTCAAAATAACTTGGACAGATTAGAGAGCTGGGCAAAACAAACAAAATGAATGTCAACAGGGAGAAATGCAACATACTGCACTTAGGCAGAAAAAATGAAATGCACAGATACAGGATGGGTGTCACCTGGTTTGACAACACTATATGCGAAAGGGATCTGGGAGTCTTAGTAGACCACAAACTGAACATGAGTCAGCAGTGTTATATGGTGGCCAAGAAAGCCAATGCGATTCTGGGCTGTATAAATAGGAGTATAGTGTCTAGACTGAGGGATATAATTGTACCTATCTATTCTGCATTGGTTAGACTTCACCTGGAATTCAAGAAGGATATTGACAAGCTGGAAAGGGTCCAGAGGAGGGTCTGGAATCCATGCCTTACGAGGAGAGACTTAGGGAGCTGGGTATGTTTAGTTTGGTGAAGAGACGGTTAAGAGGTGACATGATAACCATGTTTAGATATTTGAAGGGATGTCATGTTGGTGAGGGAGCAAGCTTGTTTTCTGCTGCTCCAGAGACTAGGACCAGGAGTAATGGGTTCAAGGTGAAGGAAAAGAGATTCCGCCTAAACATCAGGAAAAACTTCCTGACAGTAAGGGCTGTTTGACAGTAGAATGTCTCAGTGTGGTGGAGTCTCCTACTTTGGAGGTTTTTTAAAGAGAGGCTGGATGGTCATCTATCAGGAGTGCTTTAATTATGTGTTCCTGCATTGCAGGGGGTTGGATTTGATGGCCCTTGGGATCTTTTCCAATATGATTCTAGTGGGGGTGCGATGTAATCCGTGATGCAGAACCTTCCTCCTTCAGCCATTTTCTCCTCCCCCTCCATTTTCAAAAGGGACAGTGTTTGAAAGAGCCCTCGCAGGATTTTTTTAAAAAAAGAATTGTGTCACATTAGCAATGTAACATAAAGGCACAGAAACATGTCAGATCAATTGTATCTGCTTTTTCAAATTTCATCCTAAATGAGTTATGTCACATTAAGGTGAAGATACAATATGTCCACAGTTAGGAATAAGTGAAGGTGGCAAAGGAAGTTGCTTCTGCAGGAGGAAATCGACACGGGACTGCTATAATAAAGCACCACCTAGAAGTCCCTTGTCAATTCCCTTGTGCAGAAAAGGCCTAAATCAGGTAAGAACTAAATCCAATATTGTCATCCACAGACCTGGATCCAGCCAAACGTTTCTACAGGATAAATCCTTCTTGCCTCCCCCTTCCTACTGTCTCTGAGTCAGGAGCAACATTTGGAAGGATATTTTTGGTTGAGGGGAGGGGGATGACTGTGCTTGGCAAGCAGAAATGTTGGGCTGGATCAAAAAAAATGTATGGCAAATTAATTATTTAGATACCAAATTAAGAAAAACACAGACCATTCACTACTTATGCTAAGCTGGTTAACACCTTAATGGGTGGGGCCTCCAAATCTTGCTAAATTACTTAATGAGAAAAACATCCCGCACAAGAACTATTCAATGGGGACGGTGAAGAGGAATATGCAGATCATGGGAAATAAGTAAACGAACAGCCCAATCCAGGTGGGAGGGAATAAGATGTGACACGGCCCACACCGACATGCTGTGGTGCAGACTTTTGTCTAAAGCATACCACTAAATTCAGTTCTTATGTTCAGTAACATTCACATCTGTCCAAAGAAAGGGAGCAAAAATCAGAGCACTAGGCAAGAATCATTTAATTTTTAAGACCCTTGATATTCAAGAATATTTCATGGAGGCCCCACTTTATTTGACCAATGGATACAGGATCTAGAAGACTAATAATTTTGGGGGTTGAATCCTGTGATTTATCAACAGAAGGTTTTGGCAGCAGCCAATCTGCCTGGCTTTTCCCTCCCTGTAGCAGCCCTTTCTAACACTGGGAAAGGTTATGCTGCAGGGGTATGTGGATCACAAGGAACATCAGCCCTAGGGAGGAGGAAGAAGGTGAAAGCCCCTTCGTCTGCCTCCAGTAGAAGCATAATTCTTATGAGAAAAGAGAGCGGATAGGTGCCCCCTTTCCTCTTCCCATTGCAGGCTCTTGACCAGTGTGGTTACTACTACACATGGCTCCTGTGACCCCAGGAAACGTGACTAGACATAGCTGTTGTGGGAAGGAGAAATCCAAAAAGATTGGTGATCTTTGCTTAGTCCCCGCAGGTTCCTCGTGCTGAATCCAGCTAATTGGATCTCTATAAATAATATAAAAAGTGATACAACTAGCCCCACAATGCATGACTATGTTTGCTTGGGTTAATTATTGCTCCCTTTACTGTAGGTAATACCATGACGTGTTGACCTAAAATTTAAGACTAGAAGAAAATTTCTCAAAACTAACATGTGTAAAATATATTTACCCAATGGTCCGTCACCATTTTTAAACGATTTACCCAATGGTACTTCAATTTTTAAATGATGAAACAGCAGGGAATACTCACATAAATTTCCATTTTCCTGTATAAACCATAATTTAGCAATAAATTATGTGTCATACGAATCCTGTGAGGCTTCATTGGGTGTCCTTGTCCATAATAATAGTTCCCTATATCGCCTAAAAAGGAAAGAAAAGTCAAAGTGCAATAATTGGTTAAGGCTGGCTTTGTTTAGGGATAACCCCCCCCCCCCCATCATAACAGAATCCCATCTAATTCTAATCTGCCAAGCACCTCAGGAGGCACTCTAAATTTCTGAAGTATTGCACAAAGTCAAAACTAAAATCCAGCTCCTACCTTGTACTCTTCCTACATCACACTGGGATAGCTGGGACAGCACAAACCTTTACCAATAAAATGTATATACCGACAGTTTAAAATAACATAATAACATCTGAGTCAGGAGAGTTAAGTCTTGATTTATTAAACTGTAGTTGCTGACTTCTAAGTGCAATAAAAATAGTGTAGGGCTTAGAGCATTGGACTAGGATCTGGTAGACCAGGTTTGAGTCCCTATTCTGAAATGAAAGCTTATTGGCCTGTCACCCATTCTTAGACTTACCAACCTCACAGGGTTTCTACGAGAATAAAATGGAAGAGGAAAATAATGTAAACCTCTTTGGGTCCCCAAAGGAAAAAAAGTGGGACTTTTGCTCTAATGATCCTATAAAAACTGTACATTCTCAGGCAATTGGGCCATCCCATTACTGGATGGTAAAATTAACACAACTGCAATCTCATTTTTCCTCTTGAACAATCTTCCAAATCAACAAGCATGCAGATATTAAATGGACTTGCAATTCTTATACTACATAACATCTATACATATATTTTATAGAGTATAAATACTGTCTTGATTCAGGCTTCTAATTATATAGTGAGAATCTAACAATGCCCGCTTTCCCTCAACAGCCAAGTCTTAGTTCAAAAGCAACACAGAATTGCCTGCAGCTGCAGGTTGCTGCTCAGGGAAGGCGGGGGGGGGGGGGGGGGCCTAAGCCAGCCACATGCTGCTGTCCAGGCAAACTGATGAATGGGCCTGTTCGGATCCCTGTGGCTGCTGAGAGATGAGGCCAGGCTGGTATGGTTTTAAATGGCTGGCCTGTGAAGCTCGCAGGCATCTTTAGAAGTCCATCACGTGCTATCCTACCCGTTCTCCCTCTTTCTTCTTTTAATGCATTGTAAGCAAAGTTCATGTTTTTCTGTGATTTCATTTTGTCACAGCTTGGTGATTTGGGCATGGGAAGGGATCCATTTGGGAGGAGGTGGTGCCATGATCTGGGGCCCCCATAAGGGGCTTTGGGGTGGGGTAGGCCACTAAGTTACAGACACAGGTGTGGGCAGGCAGACAGCCTACACCTCCTGGTAGCAAGGGAAGCACCATGCAAGCAGGCACTTGCCACCCCAGCTGAGTCCCCTCAAGCAAGCATGTGGGGCTGATGGTATGGGGTCGGCAGGCCTGCTACTCTGGCCTGGATCTATTCCCACATGGTGCCTTTGCTCCTACTTCCTGTTGGTATCAATTAAATAAGCTGTGGCTGGCAACTTCTACCATAAAAACATATGGTGTTTGTGTTGTTTTTGCAGCGAGTCTTCCTGCCTACCCGCCTCAAGAGGCAAATAATAATTCCTCCTTTTTCCCTGTAAAAGCTCAACAAAGACAAGTGAACAGCAAGGGAAGAGGCCATAACGGCCATCCAGACTCTGTTGGCAGGATTTTGGGGTTTTGGATAACACAAACACAATATTCCATTTTTGTAGCATAAATAATCCACTATGCTGTCCACCTTTGGCATGAAAACTACAGCTCACTATCCCGAAATCTACTCAGGCAGAGTATACGGAATGCAAAATGCTATGTGAGAATGCCTTTTCTCATTTCCTCAAACATAATTATCCTATCTGCATTTTGTCATTCTTACAGTGCTAACATATTTGATCATTGGCTGTGATGCTACTTAGCATATTTACTTGAAAACAATTTCCCAAGAAAATTGGGAAATTGGGAAACGTTGAAAATTGAAACAACAAATGTTATAGCGAACGCAGTAATTCATTTTAGTTTGTTAGATAAGCTGGTGCTTGAGATATCCAAAACAGAGGACAGCCCACAGATTATATACTCCTGTCACATTATCATTCATCCCTGAACTTTGAGTAGCTTTTTACATGCTAAGCAAGAGGCCACCTTTCTGCCAAGAAAACACCAACAATGCAATTGTCGGGCAGTTATACTCCACAACTGGGACTGCCAGCAAAGCAGTACAAATAGCTGCTGATTTACTACAGGGGAGATGAACAATTTCAACAAAAGGGGATGGACTTCTTTGTTGCAAAGACTTTGGATGTTCAATCCTATGGGTTGATGCTTCAGCACAGCAGCTCACAGGATTGATCTAGCACAGTCCCTTAAATCTACCTAGTAACACAAGCAACTTACTAAACCCTTAGCATTAAAGCTATTTTCACTAACCTGAAACACAATCAGTGCCTAAATTTATTTATTTATTGGATGTATATGCTGCCCAATCCCCGCAGGGCTCTTCTAACAAGCACTCACAATAACACTTCCCTAAAACCAGCCTGATGTGACAGTTGCCATATCTTCAGAAAAGGATTCAATTTCTGTTGTTCACGGAAAAACAATATTTAATGATGCCTGTTAATGTTTCCCACCTGAAGTATTCAGAATACATTTCCTGGAGGGATTAAGATGTAGTGGTGAGACTGCTTCTTAAGAAACCATTGTTAGATACATGTTAGATACAGTATCCCAAATACATGTTAAATACAGTATCCCAGATAAATGTTAGATACAGTATCCCATGTATCTTTTCTAGGAAAGTTGAAAGAGTAGTTGCAATGGCTACGCTTCTTTCTCCAAGATCAGAGACAGAGAGTTGCAATTGGAGAGAAGATCTCCACCTGCCAACCAATGGTGTGTGGAGTCCCTCAGGGAGCAATCCTCTTTCCAATGTCATTTAACATCTATATGCACCCTCTTGCTGTTTTAACCCAGATGTTTGGGTTAGGGTATCATCAACATGCAGATGATACCTAACTATATCTGTTAATGGATGGCCATCTGGACTCACCCCAGATACTCTGGCCAGTTGTTTGGGGGCTACTGTGGATTGGTTGAAAAGAAAACCAATTGAAACTGAATCCAATGAAAACAGAGGTTCTTTAGCTGGCGCGGCAGGGGACAAGGTAGGTTTGTCAGCTGCCACCTCTTGACAGAGCTCAGCTTTGTCAAGAGGTGGCAGCTTTACATCACACAAACCATGAAGAGTCTAGGGGGGTACCTGGATACCTCCTTATTGCTGGAGGCCCAGGTAACACATGTTCACATGGCTGTTTATCATCTATATTATGCAAAACAGCAGGTACCTTACCAGTCTCAGGCTGACCTAGATGCAGTAATCACCTCTCAATTAGATTACTGCAATCTGGACTGGATCTGGAAACTCCAGCTTTTCCAAACTGCAGCAGCACGGGACCCCGCGGCTTGCACATATTCAACCAGCGCTACGTCAACTGCATTGGCTCCATGTAGAGTGCCATATCAGGTTCAAGGTTTTGATGCTAGCCTTCAAAGCACTAAATCAGGGGTGGCCAACCTATGGTGCTCCAGATGCTCATGGACTACGATTCCCACCAGCCCCTGCTCACATGGTCAAGCCCCTGCTCACATGGTCAATTGGCAGATCTGATGGGAATTATAGTCCATGAACATCTGGAGCACCATAGGTTGGCCACCCCTGCCCTAAATGGACCGGGACCTGAGTATCTACAGGACCACCTCTTCCAAGCTACATTTTGCAAACAAAAATCTGTTGGTGATCCCTGACATGAGGGAAGTCTGATTTGCCTTGACCAAGGCCAGGGCTTTTTCGGCCCTGGCTCTGCCTGATGGAACACTCTGTCAGGAGAGACCAGGGTCCTGCGGCATTTAATGCAATTTCACAGGGCCTGTAAAACAGAGTTAATTACCTGGCTTATGGTTGAGGCAACTATGGTAGTTCATAAATGGCCCCCCTCCTCCCTGCTTCCCCTTTCCCACTCTCTTCCCCTTCATCCTCCTTTTGTGCCTTTCTCACAACAACTTTCTCCCCCTTCCCCTTCTCTTATTTGCTGACCCTTTTGCTGGGGTTCACATAATTAAACAATCTAGTTGCAGAATGAGTTTTAGTTATCTGTTGTCTGATGGCAGTAATTAGTTTTAAGTAACCAATTGGAGATTAGATATATATTTTAGAGAGTGGGTTTTTAAGTATCTATAATGTCATATATTAATTCAAGGTTGAAAATTGCCCTGGGTCTTTAAGAAAGACATTTAATCTTAATAAATAAATTTTAAATATGTAGAACTCTATCATTTGTATTGAAGACATTTTACTGAACTCTATAAAATATCTTTATATTTGTCCAGGAATTGAGTCAAGAATGTTAGCTGCCCCTTTACGAAAATGCCTGTGATCATCTGAAACTTATAAGGGACTGGAAATATTCAACACAAAATTAAACCGAACAAATCATCTGCAATGTCTCTTGATCTCAAACTCTAGGATGAATTGGTAGTGAGAGAAGAGATGCCATTTCTCATGCCAGCCCACAAACATTTCACCGGGGTGTGTGTGTGTGTGTTCATATCAGTGTGCCCTTTAAGCTGGTGCAAAGGGCAAATGAGCCAGTAGTGGAGCACCACATGGCTCCACAACCCTGAGCATGGAAGCTGCCGCTGCACCAGCACTCCTACACTACAGGAGCCTGTGCCAGCATGGGTAAGGGTGTTCCTGGAGGTGGAGCTGACCTTAGTTGGCTTCCACAGGGCTTTCAACCTGGGAACTGCCTCTATACCTGCCAGCAACTTACACCATGAAAACAGTAGACTTAGCCATTGAAAAAAACACAAGTTTTGGGGATGGGATTCCCGTGTTTTTGCTTTTTTCTCCATGCCTCCTCAAACTTCTTTGGAGACAGTGTGGCTGTGTTGCAGCCTCTGCAAAAACTGCCAGTAGTGGACTGCACTACATTAAAATTAATAAAATTCTACTTGCTTACTTGCTTTTGTTTCTAATTCTTTAAACAGCATCTTTATGAACTTTTATGATGTGTGCTATGATCTCAGAACAAACCAGCCACACAGACAACATCACAGTTTAATTTCCATATTAGCTAATTTATAAAATCTGCATCCTCCAATTCTACATGTTTAATTTTTATTTGACCTATAATGTAGCCCACCTTTCCCTCAGTTAGGATCCAAAGTGATTGACAGCCTTGCTCCATCTCCATTTTATCCTTATAAGCACCGTGAGGTAGCTTAGGCTAAGAGTGAGTGACTGCAGGATTCCAGGGATTCAAACCTAGGTCTACCAGATCTTAGTCTGACATACTAAGAACTACAATACACTGACTGTCTTTGTTAGAACTCAACAAATTGAGCGTGGGAGAATCAGTGCATAGGTGCAAAGGAAAAGATTGACATCAAATTTAAATGCTAATAGTTTTTTAAAGAATATTTAATTTTTTTAAATTTCACAGCTAGTGTGGTGTAATGGTTAACAGACTAGGCTCTAGGAGACCCAAATTCAAATCCCCATTCTGCCATGAATCTTGCTGGGTGACCTTCAGCCAGTCACAGACTAATCCACTTTACAGAGTTGTTGTGAAGATAAAATTGAAGGAAGGAGAACAATGTACACCACCTTGGAGCCCACGTGGGGAGAAAGGTGGCATATAAATGAAATAAATACCTCAATTTGTAAGATTCTGATGAACTACAGAGAACATATTTTTACTAGGGAAAAAATCCAAATTACTGACACCCATCTTATATTTGTGAAAAAAGCTCCTGAAAAACCTATCCTATTCAAAAACCTAACATTCAAAATTCAAATTAAAACTTGAAACACCTCAACAGTGAGGAACCATGCTACATGTTCAACTAAGAAGGAATTATGACACAAACTTTCAAAGAAGGCCTTGCATGTGAATCTGTTGAGTTAGAAATGCAGATTTGATACGATCAAGCCTAAACTCAAGTACTGGGTACCTTTCTACAGAAAATAACTGGCTTTTTGTAGAGTTTATAGTCATCATGAGTTAGGGGTGGTCTGCATTATTGTTCTTTTGATGGGATTTTGCAATCATGTGTGACATTCAACGTGACATACCTACACAAAGGAATAGTGGGTATTCTGGATTCACTTTGGAATGTGGTTGTATGTACATAACTCAATATAACGCTATATGTCTGCTGAAGTGAGGGCTTTTCCACATGCGTGTGTCATAACAAAATTGCTAGTTTTAACATGCTACAAGACCCTTTGCTGAGATTTGATGATTGATGCAACATCATCTCTGGTATTGCATATTTTGGATTCATTTTCAGTTCAATAAATGCATAGTCTTGCATCAAAGGACAAGTGCCCATGCTGTTCTATTTCTGTGGCCCTCTGTTCATTTTTTTGTTTAATAAAAGTTTAGGAACTCAATGGCGGTCACAAACAACTTTAGTAAGAGGTGAACATTTTATTTTTTCACTGCTTTTTAGCCATCCTGATCTCCAAAGCAGAACCAGTTTTAACAGATGTGGAATAAAACCCACTATTAGACAGAACATTTCCTGGACAATTTAGCTTTGAAGATCAGGAATAAAGTCAACAGTGTGGACCAAAGTTTCGGGCTTTGATCCAAATTCAAACCTTGTTGTTTCTATGGGTTCACAGTGTGTGGTCTTGAGCCTCAATCCAATTTACACTTCAGGTCCGAAGGAACTCCACGGGAATTACTTCTCCTTAGTACTGTCTCGTGAATCTCAATCAGTCAAATAGAGAACAGTTCGCTGCGATGCCGCATGCAGTTTAAAAAAAAAACCCGTCCCCCTCCCACATTTGCAAACGGATAGATCTGAATGGATCGGTGCAAAATCTGAGGAAAGCCACGCAACAATGCAAAATGGGGGGGGGGAGAGAAGAGGGGGAACCCTGGAAAACGAGGTGGGCATCCTCTCAGATGCAGGTACTGTAGACACAATAGCTGAAGCAAGGAGAGAAGGGGGGGGGGAGAAGAGGGGCGGGGCTGCATGGATCCGGCGGTGGCCGACGCGTGCGCCAGAAAGGAGGCGCGCGTGGACAGGGGAGGGGGCAACGGACACGCACGGCTGTAACAGATAATCGGGGGTGCAAAGGGCCAGCCGGTTGCATTATCCTCCCTCAAATATAAACGGAGGCTCTGCGCCCCCGCCCCCCCCCCCCCAGTCGTGCCCTTACCGTCATAGTAGTAACAGACTTTCTTCTTGCCGCCTCCCTGACTGTACGCCATGAAGCCGCGGAGCCGGCTTGGGCTAATCTAAGCTGCCGAGAAACAAAAGGAAGCGCCGGGAACGGCGAGACTTTGTGGCGGCGGCGGCACCCGAAGCAGAAGCAGCAGGGACGCCGGGGCAGCGCAAGAAGGACCCACCCCCGCCTCCTCCAGCGGCAACCCTAGAAAGCGGCCGGGTGAGAAGACAAAGGGAGAAGCCCGTCTGTGCTTTGTATAATTATTCTTCAGTAACGGCTTCACTTCAGCTCTACGTTAAATCTTACGAGGCTTTTTCTCGGTTGAAACTACGAGTCAATAAACGAGAAACTACAGGACAAATCAGAGAAAACGCTGAACGGACCCCCCTTGAATGGTACAGTCTGCGCGCAGTCGTCGGCATTCATGTCGGGCGCATGCGCAAAATGTATTTCGCTGGCTAGGGCGTGAAAGGGAGGAGGAGCCCATGAGTATAAAAAGTTTGGTTCCGCCTTTCAGCCCCGCCGCCTGCTTTCCGCTCTGGGTGGCATTTTTCTCATCGAAGAGGATGTCGGAGTTTAACAAGAAGTAATGCGGCGTACGAGCTTCTTTGGGTGGTCAGAAGGCTCTGTGGCAAGCGCCTTTTCTTTTCCGAGGTTCCTTTTAGCGGTTCACGAGAAAGGGTTTTAAACTATGAACGGAAAAGGGCGCCAGACTTGCAATTTGGTTTTTGAACAGTTGATCTTTGGCAATAATCATGGGCAGGGGGGTTGAGTGGAGGGCTTATTTTACCTTCTCGCACACATCCCAGCTTTCTGGGTGATCAGCCATTTTAAGAAAGGCCAAAAATGGTTGGTTTCCTGACGTCTTGCCTCCCACAAACCGCAAGGCGGTGCTGCCAACGTTCACGTGACATCTGGGGTTCCCCTGGGATTACATTTAATTTTAAGGCTACAGAGACCAGTTCTGGGGGAAAAGACTGCTCTGTTGGGTGGGCTGCTTACGGAGCTCCCTGCCCTTGCAAAATTCTTCTTTCCCCAGCCAGTGCCCACAAATCTCCAGGAATTTTCCAAACTGGAGTTGGTAACACTGTAGTACACCCTAAAATCATGTAGATAATTTTTCAGAAGTATAATTGTGTGTGAACTATTAAAGAATACACTAAAAGACTTACTAAAACAGCTGGAGACAGAAATGAAGTGTGAAAGAAGTGTAGCATAATATACAAATACTAAAATTTTAAAAATATGGCATACATATATTTATAGGCATATTTATCTATCAAAAATATGTTGCATCCCCCTTTGGTTCTGAGGGGAAATAGGTAAGGTGTAAATTACAGTTATCCTTTCCACATTGCTGGGTTAGGGGAGCAGCGCACTCCACGATCTGGAAATCCATGAAAAATGTTTTGGTCCTCCCTCCCAGAGAATGTGAATTTTTTTCTTTTGTTTTAATTTTTTTTAAGATATTGTGCATATTTATGGTATAAAAATAAAATATATTGATGCTATGCAATTCTATACATAAATTTTAGGCATTTGTGAGTTTCTAAACTTTTTCTGTTGCATCTGCTGACCTTCACATGTCATCCTCAGTTTACACAAAACTCCCCAAAATTGCCATTTAATATCTTATGCTGACTCGTGATATATCAAAACCCCGATGAGGAAAGTTGCGATATGGAAGGGATAACTGTTCAGTTGGAATGGAATTTTCAGAACCAACTTTCACCCAAGGAATCCTCCCTGCCAAATACAAGAATGGAACCCAGTCTTATGGACAATTAAAATTCTGACAAGTAGTCAAAGGTGGATATTTAGCACCACCAGAAGATGGGAAGCAATAAAGAGTGGACACTGGCTAATATTTGGTACCCCAAGGAAATTACAGAGTGGGAATCTAACTTCTAGATAGCTTTCTGAGAACACAGTTGCATAAGGGGCAAATGAAATATACTACTAGGGCAAACACAAAGGTTTGCATTTGGCCATTTCATAGTGGATGAGATGCTGTCATAGATAACAGTGATAACATAATGAAGCAATTTCACACTAGGGCTGAGATGCTATCAATCACCATATAACAAATATATAAAGTGTATATGTCTTTTTAACTCATTATCAAAAGTGTAATAGCAATGACATACATTTTATCCATTTGAATAACAACCTGTAAAATCTATCCATATATACATGTTACAAAGGATATAGACATCATATAAGAACAGAGGTGTATTGCAAACATATCCTACAATAAATACATCATGCCATTAAAGTGCAAATCCAATTGCTATGGAGTGGGAACGAAACCTGTGGGGTCACCTCTAACGTAGTATACAATATTATTATAATATTAATAGGTTTTATGTCCCTTTCACAATGCGTCAAGTTCTTGCCCAATAAAGTTCAACATGCCTGATGGAGAAATTGTAGTGGGGCTCTATATCAACGTCCAAACATATAAGTGACCATAGATATGTTGCATTCCACAGTTTATGCATGTATCACCCACATTGCATTGGAAATTGAACAGGACTGATATCCTCTCCAAACAATTGTCTTTCCAAGCAGAGACTGGCAAGCTGGAATGTTATCATATTGTTCTGGATACCGCTCAGGCTTTTCATCATAACCTTGATTGGCATCTTAAATATGGGAGAATTCATGCACTGAAGAAGATAGACGAAAGTGCAAATAAACACGTGTTGCGGTTTGCTCATGGTTCTCTGTTCCGGCTTGTCAGTGCAAATCCACAGCAATTGGATTTGCACTTTAATGGCATGATGTATTTATTGTAGAATATGTTTGCAATACACATCTGTTCTTATATGATGTCTATATCCATTGCTTGAAAAGAAGAAAATTGGGAAGACTGAAAATCCTCCTGTTGCCAGACTAACCTATGGTTGACCAAGGGACCCTGTTTTTAATACAGTGGCATCTCTGCCACTTTAGCCAACCCTTGGGGTGCCTAGCAGTTTAGAAAAATATATTTATTATATCCTATCTTGAAATGGAGTTCCTACAGTAAACGAAGCATATTAGTTTGAATAGATAAAAAGGCTCTGAGGAATTTTGTTCCTGGGACATACAGAGATTGTAATCCGCCCTGAGCCCTTTGAGGTATAAATATATAAATAAATATATAAATAAATAAATAAGTTTTGCTGTCCACACTAAAGCCTTGTGCACTGTGCTAAATTACCAGTTCAGCGTCTAAATAGGACGAGGGCCCCAGATTCTGAATTAACAATAGCATGGCAGGTAGAAGAAGAAGAAGAGTTTGGATTTATATCCCCCCTTTCTCTCCTGTAGGAGACTCAAAGGGGCTTACAATCTCCTTGCCCTTCCCCCCTCACAACAAACACCCTGTGAGGTAGGTGGGGCTGAGAGAGCTCCGAGAAGCTGTGACTAGCCCTCATCTAGTAAATGGAGAAGGTAGGGATGATAAAGAATGGCAGTAACATGTCACCTTCTCGGAGTGTGTATCGCCCTTTTATGATAAGTGATTCCATCGTCACCCTCTTTGTATTATTATTGTGGCTTTGATGGGCCTTTTGTGTGACCTGATGACCCTGCACTTATCCTCAAACTTTTAAATTATAAGTAGAAGAGATGGTTCACATGACAGGATGTGAAACTTTCCCTTTCTTTGAAGATGCAGTGCTTAGGAGCAAAAATATTTGTTTGTTTCTTACTTTTTAATCATGCCCACATATATCACTTGGCTTTGATCTCACTGCTGCTAACCATAATTATAAAACTGAGGCTGTACTGTATATTATGATTTTCCATGTAACAAAAACAATTTTAAAAAGAGGTCACCGAGACTCCTCTCTCATCTTTCACTGCAGCATCAATAAGAAGAAAGGCATGCAAATAATGAAAACAAAAACCTTTCTAGGAGATCCAAGTTGGAGAATATGGACTTTGACTATCAAATCCAATTTGTGCTTTCAGAGTGTTTTTAACTGTATGCTTGAGGAGCTGTGTGGGTTGAACTACTCTGCTTTAGAATTCTATTATATCTGTACACCTATTTATTTTTGTTTATTATTAGTCCATCTTTTGGCCACTGTACATTTTCCAGAAGTGCTTTTAATCAAATTAACTGTCCCCCTTGCATGGAATAGTGTGAAATGTGGAATGTTCCTGCAGGTTTTGGATCTAACACATGCAGGAGTTGTACAATGGAATCCAAACCATAGCTACACGCTGTTCAGGATTGCACTGCTAATTGTGGAAATATCACCATCTTTGAAATCATTGCTATACTCATTTCTCAAATACTTTTTTTCTTTGTTCTGTTCTACTTTGTAAAACTTCTGGTGAACAGCGCAAACTTCTGTTCATGCAAGGTTGCAAAACCAGAAGTAGCCCATCTCTATATTCTTTTTCAGTGCCATTCACATAAAGTCTACCTTATATATCCATTAATATGAAGGCAGTGTTGTGTAGTACTAAGTATGTAGTAATAAGGAAGTATAGGTATTCTATAAAAGTACAGATAAAATCCTCAACCCATTTAACGAAGACTAGCCCAATCCCGAGGAGATTGAAAGCTAAATTTTATGACAGTACATTTTGTGCTATGCTCTCAAAGGTTACCAAATTCAGTGGATTGGATCTATGGACCATCTTTGAGAACTGGAGAACAGAAGTCCCAGTGGACTGGAGGAGGGTTGTTGTTGTTCTTCTTCTTGTCGTCGTCCTCCTCTCCTCCTCCTCCTTCAAAATTTTGCTTTACTACCATCAGATCCTCTGAAGAAGCCAGCCACAGATGCAGGCGAAACATCAGGAGAAAGTGCTACTAGAACATGGCCATACAGCCCGGAAACCACACAGCACCCCAGTGATTCCGGCTGTGAAAGCTTTTGACAATACATATTTCAAAATAAATAGCTATCTAGTTCCTGATTGTCCTTTTCAGGCCTAACTTCTCCTGTATCCATTTACATGAAGTAATATTGGTTACTGACTATCTCTTGTCAAATTATACTGCTCTGTAAATCTACCTGAAAGCAAACTGCTGGGTAATGCAGTAAGACACCATCTCTATGGGTTAATCCGCTTTCAGCAGTCATTAAAACTGAACTATGAAGAGCAGTTATTCTCCTAAGTGTATCCTTTAATGCAAGCTCTAGCCTATTCAAATGCAAGCTCTAGCCTGAGAGCAGAAACAGCAATTGTAATTTTTGCAAAAAAAAGATAAAGGGAAAGAGCGATCACCTTTGCTTAAAGGCTTGGAGGAAAATAAAACTACTTCCTTCACGTGGACTTTGAAGTTCACAAATGCAAGCTCAGTTTTTATTCATGTAGTCTATTCTAACCTTTGAAATGAGCTGGGTACTTCATAACTAAAACAAGAGATGAACATTTTGGATTACAATCATGCAGTACTTAAAAAAATTAAAGGAGTCAATTCTTGTTTTGCAATATTGGTAAATCCTGTACTTGATTAATTCCCAAGCAATGATTGTAGTAAAGAGATACTTACAGAGGAAAAATACAAAACACATTAAAAAGTAGCAAATTAATCTAAACAGAATAATGTAGGCCTTGTTTATATCACAATGGTCCTTTATATCTGTCTATAAATAGTGCCTTCTGATCTGACACTGTCCTTTTTTCCTTGCCCTAAAAGATCATCTTCCTTACACACATCTGAATGACTATTTATGATAGCTACCAATATATGATTTGTGCAAAAGTAAATGCAATATGAGAGAGGCAAATCACATAGCTCTCACACAGTTTTACTTTCTGATCAAGCTATATGGACCAAATCAGTGGCGTACCCATGTCCCCGGGCGCACGCCTTTCAGTCATGCGGTGGGGGGCATTGGGCTCTGGCCAGGTCCCCATGTCCAGTGGGAGAGAGGTCTTGCCCACCACAAGAGAGGCCAGGGGTGCCAGCGGGGGAAAGGCCTTGCACGCCCCACGTAAGGGGCCGGGTACACTGGCGGGGAAGAGGCCTTGCACGCTGTGGGAGAGGCCAGGCAAGCCATTGGGAGGATCGCGCTGGCATGCCCAGCCTCTCCCGTAGCGCGTGAGGCCTCTGCCCCGCCAAGGGAACCCACCTTGCGGGGGGCACGGGGGCCCCTGGAGCAGGGGTTGTCCCTGGGCACCATTTCCCCTGATACGCCTCTGGCCCAAACTGCATGTTACATTTAACTCATGATCCCAATAGGGAATGGCAGCAGGACGGCAACTGTGAGTTCCTCGTGGGAACTCAATTCTGGAGTGCCCCACGCATTGGATTCAGATCAGGCCCATGTCATGGAGGGAGAAACAGATTTGACCTTTTTCCATAATGTGCCCAGACACATCTTAAACATGGCTGCTTTCATACCCTTTGGTATAATGAATACAGAACAATTCACTTGGAAACAATTATTGTATAGTGTATTGTTTTAGTTAGAGTTCCAACAGGTTTTTTGTTAAAATATTTGTATTTAAAGAAATTAGAATACCTAATTTACCTAATACCTAATTAAAAACATACAAGATGCAATACTCCTCAGTGATGGGGGAAAGCAATGGAGGGAGAAAAATAAAATAAAAATTGCTCTCAGACCTATGGCATGACATGACTTCTAGGGAAAACCTGGAAGTGATACCACATCTGTAAAATTCCATGTACAAGATTGTTTTTCCTGTTCTCGGTTCAGTGAACACCACCTGTCAGCAACTGGGCACTCCACTCTCTTTCTCCCTGCTGCCTCCTGCAGCCTGACAATCCACACAGCCACTGAAACAGCCCTCCGAAAAGCACGGGTATTGCCACAGCCAACACCAGCCTCCTTCTCTAAACAGAATTGGTATATGATGGTGGGGACCGAGATGAACTTTCTTAATCCCTTAGCCAATTAGTCCCTCTAGATGAGCAAAGAGCATCTTTTCATTGTGGGTGGTAATGGTGGAGTTTTGCGAGGGAGCAGTGAGGGAGCAGGAAAGGGGAACTGGGGGCTGAAGGGGGGGAATGCCATTTTACACAGTTATGTCACTGTTCCTGACAATTAGAGCAGTGGAACAGGCTTCCTTGCAAGGTAAGCTCAATTTTTTGGAAGTTTTTAAGCAAAGGCTAGATGGCCATCTGACAGCAGTATTGGTTCTATGACACACTATGGCCCCTTCCACACATGCAGAATGATGCATTTTCAATCCACTTTCACAATTGTTTGCAAGTGGATTTTGCTGTTTCGCACAGTAAAATCTGCAAAGTGCATTGAAAGTAGATTGAAAGGACATTATTCTGCATGTGTGGAAGGAGCCTATGAAATTAGGCAGATCAAGAAAAGGTAGGAAGGGATGTCAGTACTTGGCTTGTTTGATCCTTTTTTGTATGCCCAAGGTAAACCAATCTCCATTTTGGGACCAGGAAGGAATTTTACCCATGCCAGATTGGCACAGAATCCTGGGTTTTTTTCTACTTCCTCTGAGCATGCAGCAGGGGTTAGTAAAAATGTGGAGGGGGGAACTGGCTGTGAATGTCCTGCATTGTACAGGGAGCTGGACTGCATGACCTTTGAGGCACCTTCTAATTCTATGTTTCTATGTTTCTAAACTTATACAGAGCCATAGCTACTTTGTTATAAGCTAGCCATTTCCAGATCCTATTGATCTCTTCTGATAATGTTTTGTCTGCATATAAATTTCCACTTAGGGAGCTTCACGCTGGTATCTCCCTATGAAACTGGACTCAGTGTAGTTTAGTGGTTAAGTGTGGTGGACTGCAATCTGGAGAACCAATCTAATTCCCCAGTCCTCCACATGAGCAATGGACTCTAATCTGGTGAACCAGGTTTGTTTCCCCATCTTGGGCTTGTCACAGTTCTCTCTGAACTCTCTCAGCCCCACCTACCTCACAACATGTCTGTAGGGAAAAGAAGGGAAGGAGTTTGTAAGCACATTGAGACTCCATTTTCTCAAGGTCAGTTAATAAAATGGCAATTCTGACATAATGGTTCAGAGCACATGGGGCTGTTGGTAAGCCAGAACTACATAGAAGCATCACTGTGACTCCAAGTGAGTGTGTGGAGATGCAACAGCTGCAATCTGTTTGACCCAGCAAAAAGGATTTCTTTGCTTTTGTTTGCTCCATTCTCAGTCATAGTCAGTTTTCAGGGGGTTGTTCTTATTGTGCCTGTGTTCTTTCACTTGTGTTCCTCAACTCACTTCTACTTTCAGGTATGAGTTATCCAATATAGATGTGAAAAGAAAATCATTATTGGCAAAATGGAATTTTCTTTTTAAGTCCTGTGATGGCTATTTTAAGAGTTAGATTACTTGTTCCAAAAGATAGTTGAAATCTTCCAACCCTGCTGAATCGAACCTATTTCATTTTGTTGGAAGAAATGCTGAAATTGTGTGCTGACAATTAGAAGTGCAGAAGACCTTGGCAGTGAAGTTAGACAATCCAAATTCTATCTGTTCTCCACCCCATGATACAAAATAGAATGCTACATGGAATCAACAATGTTGTGCCTTTTCATGGACTCCAAATGAAGTTAACCTTATCATTATAGACTCTTTTGTCTCTTCCTTTGTGATACCATTCTGCCCTGTCACATACTAGCTTTTATTCAGAGGATTAAAGAACAGTTTTTAACATATAACTAACATACAAAAAACTAGGACAAGAGCAAACCAAGAAAATCACTTGCCAAACCAACACATTGATTAAGAATTCCTTTATCCAACTAGACAAATGCCAAACAAGTCTGCAAGTCAGAAGCTCTTCCACCCTGGTTATATGGACCCCAAAAAATTCAAAAGGACTCTATCCCACTCAGACCTATTGTTAGTGTGATTGGTTCCCCCACATATGAACTGGCTAAATTCTTGACTTCACAATTACAAAGCCACATTGGACACACAACGCATTATGTTAAAGATTAAAAAAAACGCATTATGTAAAAGACTCAAAAAAATTAGCAATCTCCATCTCAATCCTAATGACAGATTTATCAGCTTCGATGTTGTCTCACTATTCACCAAGGTTCCAGTGAAGGACACACTCATCAACTGGATTTTTACGAACAACATCACAGCTTTGTTTCAACACTGCCTAACAACCAGCTACTTCCAATGGAACAATGATTACTATGAGCAAACAGATGGGGTAGCCTTGGGAAGACCCCTCATCTTGGTGATAGCCAATTTTTACATGGGACATTTCGAGAAACAAGCCCTTGAAACAGCACCCAGAAAATCCACAACTTGGTTCTGATTTGTGGATGATACTTTTACAATCTGGAGCCATGGTGAGGAAGAACTGCTGAACTTTCTGGATCACCTTAATGGCATCCACCCAAACATCCAATTTACCATGGAAACTGAAAAAGAATGAAAACTGCCTTTTTTAGAACTCTTTGTCTTTCGTAAACCCAACGATCAATTGGGCCAAACAGTATACAGAAAATTGACAAACAGAGATTGGTATCTACATAAAAACTCCAACCATCACCCACAACAAAAAAAGGGGTATAATCAAAACTTTGACAGATCATGCAAAACGAATTCCTCCCTGATGAAATCAATCATCTAGATTGGGCTCTGCAGGCAAAAGGCTACTTCACAACAGAAATCAGAAGAGCTTTAAGACCAAGAGAAACCCAGAGGACTAACCCCCCCCCCCCGAAAAAAATATTTCTACTATACATCAAGGGAATAACAGATCAAATAGGGAAACTGATGAAAAAAACATAACCTACAAACAATCTTCAAACCTACCAGAAAAATACAGCAGATTGACTTTAATTCAGAGAATGTTTAAAATACATGTATAAAGAAATGTATATGGAGCAAATACAGACAGTTCCCGGAAATGTGGGTGAATGCAAAAAATTGGTCAAGGAGTAGGTAGTACAAAGCAAGAATATATCAGCATGCAC
This sequence comes from Sphaerodactylus townsendi, assembly GCF_021028975.2. Classification (NCBI taxonomy): domain Eukaryota; kingdom Metazoa; phylum Chordata; class Lepidosauria; order Squamata; family Sphaerodactylidae; genus Sphaerodactylus; species Sphaerodactylus townsendi. Next base: position 119,646,384 of record NC_059425.1, on the reverse strand, counting down.
TTGGAGTTCGGTCACTGGGATGCACATTTAAGGTCCATAGGCAGATAGTACACATTGGGATGGCACACATTGAAGGGCCACAAGCAACTAGTTCATAGCAAGAGAGAACATATGTTCCAGGCCTGTAAGATCACAGTCCATGGTGATCTACACTCAGCAAAGGACAAGAGGGACCCCCTCACTTCTGCAGGAGTCTATTGCATACCCTGTATCTGTAGAAAGGTCTACATAGCAACTACAAAACACAGCATTCAGACTCATATTAAAGAGCACAAAAGACACTGTCAGCTTAGCCATCCCAAAAAATCTGCACTAGGAGAACATGCTCTGAACAAAACTGGACATAACATTTTATTTGAAAACACTGAAATTCTGGACAACTCAGATGGTTACCATGTCAGACTACAGAGGAAGGCTATTGAAATCCACAAACACCAAGACAACTTCAACAAGAAGGAAGAGACTCTGAGAATTAACAAAACTTGGCTACCAGTACTTAAAAACACCAAAATCAAAGGCCAGTGGCATGTTAGGTTTATGGACAATGAACTCCACCCAGATACAGGATTTGCATTCACTAATACAGCTGCTACTGCAGGGAATGCAAATGTGAATACAAATGTAAATAGACTGAAAACCCCACCCGCAATACAATGCAGTCAACCACACCTTTGCATAGCAAGTTCCACCCAAACACTGACTGATCGGTCCCCCATCCTGGGACATGGACAATATATACCCCACTAAACATTCCCTTCTCACTGGACACAGTGTGTAACACTCTTCTCTCTGTAATACATCTCTGAAGATGCCAGCCACAGATGTAGGCAAAACATCTGCAACAAGATCTACCAGACCATGGCTACATAGCCCAGAAAGCTCACAACAACCAAAGAACAGTTTGGTTGTCAGTGACTGCAACTGTGACTCTACTCTAATATTTTCTTTAGCAAATATTTGTTTGTTTCTGACAAAGACCCAATTTACATACAACAAGAAACAGTCGAGGCAAATGCCTTGTGAAGGTGGAATCTTACAGAGATGTGAGAGCGCCACATTTTTATGAGGCTTCAGATGCATGGAAGTAAGCTGTACAAGTCACCTGGGCTAATGTTTCTGCATTACATCAATTGAGTGTAGAAAAAAAGAATACCTAATGTGGAAACCTGTAAGAGTAGTCTGCCTTTTTTATTTCTTCTTTTTTAATGCTGAAAGTTGGTTGTGGGAGGGCAGCTGTGGGAGTGACAAAATGTGTTGACCAACATTTTTAATTACCGGTAAAAAATCGAAAAAAGAAAGTGCCAATAAGTTGCAGCCAACTTATGATCCCCGTTTAGGGTTTTCAAGGCAAGAGATGTTCAGAGATGGTTTGCCATTGCCTGCTTCTGCATAGCAACTCTGGACTTCCTCAGTGCTCTGCCATTCAAGTACTGGCAAGGGCCTACCTTGCTTGTGTGTGTGTGTGTGTGTGTGTGTGTGTGTGTGTGTGTGTTCGTATATCCGTAGGGACACTTTCTGCATTTCTCATTAGGCACCATAGTGCTAAACTTGAGGGAGCAATACCATTAGGGAGATCCAGTGTGATGTAGCGGATCTGTGAAATGCAGGTTCAAATCCTTATTCTGCCATGCAAGCTTGCTGGTTGACCTTGGCCAGTCACACTCTCTCACCCTAATCTACCTCACAGGGTTGTTGTGAGGATAATACAGAGGTAAGGGAAATTGTGTAAGCCACCTTGAGACCCTATTGGGGGGAAAGTTGGGATATACATGAAATAAATAGATAAATAGTGTTGGTGGTATTACAAGAGCAGACATTCTGCTGCCATACGTGGTGCTCCACTTTCTGCAAAGACTTATTTTAAATACCTACACACAAAGCTGCTTTATTTGAAGTGAATAGGAGTTAAATGAAGTGAAGCAGCCTGTATTCTGCTGAAGCTAATGGGAAATTCACCTATCCACACTGGAGTCCTTTGTTCACAATAGAACACAACATTGAGCTTCTAGTAACCCAAGAAAGAATTATGTTCAACAAAATGGCTTACTGTGCTTAAGAAGTTTTTCTCCTGGTGTATGTGTACGTGTGCGAAGACTCAGTACATTTAGAATCCAATTTGGCATTATGTTTTGACAGACTAGCAAATTTGCAGTCTTAAACTGGGAATGCAACTTTCAGGCACTTTTCATTTTCACCCTTGAGGGGGAGCTCTTGTTCATCGAAAGAAAGAGGAACAAAGATCACTCATTCATTTGAATACCATAACACCCATAGTATTTGTGGGGAAATATTAGATTGCTTTTCATTCACAACATGAGTTGAACTAACACTTGACTTTATTTAGCACAGCTTTTAAGAGGAGGTACTGCTTATAGGCATTGGCTACAGAAACCCTTTAACTGTACCTTGACTACCAGACCATGGCCACACAGCCCAGAAAGCCCACAACAGCCAGTTGTATCTTAACTCTTTTGTGCACTACAAAAGTCTTCTTTCAGCAATGGTTCCCCATGAGACATTGCAGCCTGCTTTTGACACAATACATTTCATTGGCTGTTGCTTGCAGGGTGGAGCAGAGCAAGGGATTTTTAAGCATGACCACATCCTGTGACCGCACATAGGATGATCAGGGATTTCTGTGGTAAGAGGGTTCAATGAAGCTTCTGTATTTTGGTGGCAGGCATGCATCCTTCCAAAATGACCTTAGACTATAAATCACATTTTCCTTTCTGATCCATTTATATATAGTGAAGGCTAATGAACAACATTTATGTCATCACAAATAAGAGCATGCTAGTTTTAAATTATGTTGTCATCTTCTTGAAAGTGGCAGGGGAGCTAAACCAATGGATCTAAATTCTAAATTTTGCTTGCTACCCAAATGACTTTTCTTATATATAATTCCTGAAGCAACTCAGTGGCCTTCGGTATTTCTTGAGGCCTTTCAAGGTCTCTCATTCTCTTCTGAGGCCTCTGTACTCCTTCCAAAGAGACCTCCCAAAGTTTCGGTTAAAAACCAGGAGTCCCAAGTCATTAAGGGGTTGCTCTTAATGTTGTTTCATATTCAAAGTCCTTCGGGGTCTCTCATGGAACATGGCAGCACCCAAAACGATCCACCAACTCTCAAAACCACCAGATCCCCTTCCAGCACCTCCTGTGATGCCCTCACCTTTCCAAAGATTGCAATGTCCACAACCACAGCAACTTCAACTAGCTGTTTCTTCAGCTGAAGGACTCTTTGGAGGATTGGTCAAATGGACATGATATTCTGGGGTCACAAAACTCAACATCCTATAAGGTTGGTCAGATCTATTATCCACCCCCTCCTCCAACAACCAGCTTGACTCCATGGTCCAGGTATTGTTCCAGCTTCTGTTCCTCCCAGCCAACAAGATGTTTTTTTCTCCTCATCAAGGTAAGTCTTAAAACTCTCATAAAGCACTCCCCAGACTTGTTGCCAGAATAATGGTATTTCTAAGTTGTAATGCATAGTCAATTGCACACAATTTCTGAACCCAAATTCCATTACATTTGATTTTAATAGAAAATTCTCTAGGGACTTCTTCCCAGAGCATCCAGTTCTGATGCCATCTTGGATTATGCTTTAAACACTTCTTTCTGATTTTTTTTTTTTGGCTTAGCTTCTGCTGTTCGTGATAGCTGTTGTTCACTCTGTTGTCACACTCTGCAGTATCACATGTTGGGTTATCCAGGCAACAAAAGTCTGGGGTTTTTTTATTTTCCTTTTTCTTCTTTGCCCACTTTTGGTAAAATTAAGAATTAAGGCTTTAAAGGCTTCTTCAGTCCTGATTTTGTTCTGGTTAACCTTCTGTTTTCCCAACTAATTCTGTAGCCAGGAGGAGGAGTCACTGACACATTACAACTCTAGTTGTGCTGTTGACTCATGTGCTGCTCTCAAATAGTCATTTGACTTTTAATGGCATATCTTGAAAGCAATATTAATTCAAATGCAAAACAGCATACACTCAGATCCCAAACCAATTACAAAATTCACAGTTCGTTTCAGGAAACATTCCAGTTCCAAATTGTTTTTCTTAAGTCACAAAAACACAGGTAGAATAGCAGTTTGTGTAATAGGTCCATTTGGTAGATATTAATTACCTGCTAAAACATATTTTAGTCATTAGTACCTACTGAGAAACCATTTTCTGAAAAAACCAAAGTAACCAAATCCTACTTTGGAGTATCCATTAAAACCTACCCCAGAGACCAGAAAATATTCCCTTCCCTTTTTCACATTTCCTTAAACTTTTTCAAATTTCCCAATATTTGAACCAATCAACAACATAGACTGAGGTTTCATTGATCTATTGCCTTTATTTAGATTTTTGAAAAAGAGGATATTCCTAAATATTGCACCAGCAATTTGTTTTCTATAAACTCTGTTTTTTGAGGTGACTTGCCATAGGATATCATCTGAACCAGTCCTCAGATACATACTAATACACTTAAATCTAAGATTTTATCTGTACAGATGATATGGCAATGCACTGAAGCTGATTGGTATTTCTTTCTTTATTTATTGCATTTATACCCCGCCCATCCCTGACCATAGTTGGGCTCAGGGTGGCTTACAAACATATAAAATTATACACATTAAAATATAATGCCAAGAAAGACAAAAAATACTAAAATCAAGACATACATCTATAGATAGTGTAAAATATAATACTCTAAAAACAAACAAGAGGGAGGAGAGTGCTGCTAGTAAATATATAACACTAGCTGGTATTCATAACTGATGGTCCAGAATTAATTGTAAGTTTGTGGTTGGGAGGCCGGCAGAATGGCACAAGTAGCAGGTGGCTTCAACCAAAGGCCCGGTGGAACATCTTTGTCTTCCAGGCCCCATGCAACTGATTAAAATTCTGCAGCGCTCTGGTGTCAGCTGACAAAAGAGTTCCACCAGGCTGGAACCTGGCTGAAAAAGCCTTGGCTCTGGTTGAAGGCAACCTAATGTCCTTTGGGCCAGGGAGACAAGACAAGCACAACAAGTGACTAGGGAAACAAAGAGCAGTATCCAGCAAGCAGGTGTATTGTCTGGCAGGCGTATTGTCTGAACTGGCCCTGTGATGTCCAAGACAGAAAACATATGAAGACCTAGGCCTTGCTGAAGAAAACAATAGCCTGCATTTTACAGAAATCGACTCAAGAACAATTTAGATTTTTTTAAAAAAAGAGAGAAGGTATGGTACACGCAGATAATAATGTTGAACAGTGATAATGGCTGCATGGAAATATGATTCCTTAAAGCAGAGGCATAGCTAAGGAAAATGGAGCCTGGGGGAAAAAAATCTGAGTTCCCTCCCCCAGTATGGGTGACTGCCCGCCCCCACCTTATGATTTTTGCACTAAGTCCCCACCCCAAATCAACATCAAATTATATATGCCACATGTCTATACACAACAATCACACATCCCAGGGGTGAGGGTGGCAAGTGGTGATTAGGGGTGGGGAGGAAAGTTTGGCAATCTGATTGGTGTACCATCCACCTAATGTACCAGCAGATTCTGTGCAGGCTGGGTGGGGTTGGTGTGCTGCCACAGCAACATGCAGTACTGAGGAGGCTAAAAGCCAGGGCTGGGCTGCTGACAATTAGCAAGGAATAAAGTCCAAAGATACCAAGTCCGTGGCTGAGCCCAGAGAGATGTCAGCCAGGCCAGGAGTCAAATACCAGGAATGTTTACAGCAACCAGGAGGATCCACGAATCAAGGTCAGAAGCCAGGCTGTCATCAATCAGGGCCTGGAGATAGCAGTGGTGTACAGGCAAGGTCAGGTAGAACACATTTTGCAATCACAATTATCTCTAATTCTTTCATCTAGTGTTACGCTAGCTTAACAGTTAAAACATTTTAAAAATTGTAATGGGGAATAACTCGGCTTGGCAGCAAGAGGTAGGGTAGCAGAGGGATCTTTAGAACAACTATACTGGAAAATGGCTTGAAACGTTCCACAGAGGAAACAAAAGAGACCAAATTGAATTTAAATATTTTTATAAGTTTTTGGTGCAAACATTCATACAGTGAGATATAGAGAAGCATACACACAGTTCCTAAGAGATATAAGCAGGGAGGAAAAAAAGGTTTGGATGAAATATTAGGAGGGGGAGCAGCGGGGACTTATACATTACCTAGGTTCAGCTGAGAAGTTCTTGGAGAAGGTAAGGATTCAGAGTGCGAGCAAGCTCCAGCGAGCCTGCGAGCTTGCAAGCCTGCCAGCCAGCGAGCATGGAACTTGGGGTGTGCTTTACTTTTATGCCCCATATCATAGGTAGGGGCGGGAGCTAGGAACTCTCTTCCTGAAACTTCCTGGATTTCCATGCTGGGATTGCTGGGTTGAGCTAATTAATAGTTCATCTATTGTCTTCTAAATGTTGGGACAGTAGGACCAATTGTCTTGTGATTGGATAAGGGAGTAGCCTTGAATGACTTGGTCAGAGTTTCTTTTAGGAGTCTCTGTCCAGATATGTTATTTAAATTTGGCTGAGGCTTTGAGTGGATCAGGGAGGGAACGATTGTAAACATTGATGGTTGCTAAAGGCATTTAGATAGAAATCCTGTGGCAAGGTGTATCCCAGTTTCTTTGTGTTACAGTAACCTTAGCAGGGTGTGGTAATTAAGATACATGTCCATGAGGCTTCCAGTCTCTGTTAGCTGGAATAACACATTCAGTGGTTTAATTTTGCTAGCAGGCCTTTTTGCAGTTGGCCTGCTGTTAATATCTGGACATTCTGCTACACACACATGGCTGCTGGCATTTGCCAGTACATATTGTATAAAAAATCATATAAAATCCATATTCCATAAGGCGGGGTATGAAGGGTAGGGTTACACTAGTCATCAGGGACCCTCAGGGCTGTTATTAGTTAGTCACGAATGGGAAGGTTACTGCCTTTTATAGGGGAGGGGCAGCATAATAAATACATAAATAAGGTACAGTTTCTATGAGGGCATTCCTGATTCTTATTCATAGAATGTAAAATATGTCACTGTAAATAAAGACACAACAAAAGCATAACTGATCTCCTGAATGCTTTTCTCTCAAGTAAAGTGATTCTATGATATACAATCTCTAAAACGTGCTACCGTGTTTCCCCGAATATAAGACAGTATCTTATATTAATTTTTACTCCCAAAGATGTGCTATGTCTTATTTACAGGGGATGTCTTATTTTTCCTGTGTTCTGTTCGTTGGGCATGCTTCCAAACAAAAACTTTGCTATGTCTTACTTTTGGGGGATGCCTTATATTTCGCACTTCAGCAAAACCTCTACTATGTCTTATTTTTTGGGGATGTCTTATATTAGGGGAAACAGGGTATCATTGGAAAAAGTGTGGAAGAAGTCCAAGTCCCACCCCTTTCCCTTATTAAAGTGAGACTTTTTCTAAATAACATGGACAATCTGTCATGTATTTACCTCCCTTGTTTTCAAAATTCTCAAACTAATTAGATTTGAAAACCAGACTACATTTTCAGTTTTCACTGAGATTGGTGAGAATATCTATTTAATTTAGTAGTGTTTTAGGAGGTGAATGAAATCCATTTAAAAAAAACTAGTACCACAGGTCAAGACCAGTTGTCTGATTTTTAGAATATTTTATATATGAATTACACTATAATTGCCTAATGCAGCAAAAATCTAGCATAGATCTTCATACTAATGGGTAAACTGAAGATTATGAACTTTGTGAATGGGTCACACTTTGCTAAAAGTGCTATAATTCTAATGGGAAAAATTAAATGTCTTGCGTAGCGTTTTCAATCTCATGAAAAACTTCCAGTTTCACTATGAGAATGCCCAAAAGTCATCTGTAGCTTTCAGTGACCTGAAAGTTGGCATCAGCATATGACTCAGCCTCGTCTAATTTACCTTCTTTGACTAGCATTGCTGAATTACAAAAAATTGTTAAATACTGCACTTATTCCTTATTTGCTTATTGAAATTCAACATAATTCACTTGAAATGTTAGCAAACCTTGTTGAATGAGTTAGATGTAAAACAAAGCCAAAGGCTTCTTTTCTTTCTCTCCTTACCCCTTCTCTAAATCCAAAATGAGCTAGAATTATTCCAAATGCAGAGTAAGCCCCAATTTTGTCTTGAAGAACACAGAACATTGGTGGATTTTGTCTGAAAGGCATCTGCTATTGCAGGCACAGCTCTTTTAAAAAGGAGGAGCAAGAGGGACTGGCCAGCCCTTTTGCTGGGTTGATACTGGCCAACTTCTTGTGTCAGGAGCTTTTAATCCTTTCTAGCTATCACTATTGCTGGCCAATGAAGGGTGAGGGATTAACTGGTCAGTTTGGGCTTCAACATATGTTTTTCGTTGGTCCCTCTCAAATTAGCCTAGAGATGTTGCCTTTTCCACAATCTTAACATTGTGTTGAGGGTGGGATTATGGATATACAGTTGTCTGAGATGCTTTAGGCTGATCCTGCATTGATCATGGGGTTGGACTAGAAGGCCTGTATGGCACCTTCCAGCTCTATGATTCTATGTAGTTAAACAGGCCTGGTTTATTCTTTAGACTTTGACTAAGGGTAGGCTAGGTATCTTGAAGTCTAATTAGATTAAAGGTATCTGTGGATGGATGAGCTGCCTAAATCAGACACAGTTTATCTGTCCAAGTGCCTGTGGAGTGAATTCACTCTGTAGCCCTGTTCACAACTTGCTGTGAGCAGAAGTACATCCTACATGTACATGCATACATCTGTTTATAAGAAAAAGCCAGTGTGTGTTCATGTTATAAATTAAATCAGGCATCAGGAGTCGAATAAATGTGTGTTTTCAACCATGTGTTCAGCTGTACATGCACAAATGTAACATGAGAATTACTCAGTGCAGATACAAAGAAAAATCAAACGTAAAGTATAAATGGATTTTATGCGTGTCTAACTGTGAAAAGGGCTAGTGTTGAATGTCATCCTCTGATCCTGCATGCCGACCAGCATACAAGAATGGAATTGTATCATATCTTTTGGCACACTGTTGGTGTGCAGGCAAGATAATGCAAGGTGTGATGATAGCACTGATCCAGCATTTGAATCAGGGCAGTCCTACCCAACAGCTGGTGAAACAATGGTAATTTAGAATGCCTGCAGTGATAAAATTCAATTTCAAGTTAGGTTGAATAATTTATAATTCAGCTTTCAATGTATCCAGGTATGAGGTTACCTCTTCACAGTCTACCCCATCCCTCTCTTTTGCCCAGACGGTTGCCCAGCAACTGCAGGATGCCCTGCAATTGGCAACCCCACCCTCGGATTTACCAGCAAACATAGGAACCTCCTGGAAACCAGAAGCCAAGATAAGCTACAAGAAACTGACTGGATTACCTGGAAAGCAGGAGCAGGCCTCAGCATTTCCACAGAGTAGGGTAGGGCTGGCACAGCCTAGACAAGGCTGCAATCAGGGAAGAGGGCCCAGAGCCCTGGCTGTGGTGATGTGTGCTTTTATGTGTTTGAATTGATGAGCAGAGTTAAGAGACCAGGGAAAAGTAGTTGTATCTGAAACTTGGTAGAGTTCAGATGGAGAGCTTCTGGTTAGCTGTTAACTGTTCTTTAGTTCATATTGTTACCTGTTAATATACTTGTTTTAAACCCACTACAGTCACCCTGCAATCCATCAACATAGTGTCAGAAGTTTGAACTGCAAGTCATCTCCAGAGCTGTTTACAATGGTCTGCAGTTTTCTCTTTGAGGCTTGAAAGAGAGAGAGCTGAAGCAGCAGAAAATGGCAGAGTTTTTCCCACCAGAAGCCTTTGACTTTAATGAGCCTGCTTGACGTTTTTCTAGGTACAGAATTGCCACTCAATGAGAAGGCAGGAGAGATCCAGGGATGCTCCTTGATTTAAGCTATGGGCTGCCAAACAATAGCAGATTTTCAATGCCTTCATTTTTTTTATAACAGAATGGAATAAGAATAACTTTAACCTAGTCCTGAGAAAAAAATATTTTGTGCCCAAACACAACCTTGTTCATGAGAGTGCTTGAGTATCACGTTGTTGATACTAGAGGAAGCAGCAGCCTGGTGAATCTACAGAAGCTTATATAAGGTTTTTGCAAGAACAAGTAGATGTTTGTGGGTTTGGAACTAACAAAAGTGAAAATATCAGAGACTAATTAATTGTGGGTATCTCAGACACAGATAAATATGGTGTGCATCTTGTGTGCAGATCATGGTGATCTGATTGACAGTACCTGTCATCCAGGGTCAGTTGGCAAAGCCTGATGCAACTGAACCAAACCAGTCTGATCCAGTGCTGTGACCTTCACAGTGATTGGTCAGTGATTGTATATAATCAGAGCACTATCAGTGTACAGTGTCTGTTAGGGTTTCTTGTTTACTGCGAGGCATGCTGCCGGTTTCTTCTTTGGTTTCACTGTATATAGCTTGCACCTAAAAGTAAAATCCTTCTTTGAAGTGAAGCTACTGTGTGGTGTGGAGTTATTCTTCTGCCGTGCCAAGCCGTCTTCAACTGCGCTTATCTTACTCCGGTAACGCACCTTTCCACTGTTAAACCGCCTACTCTGTCAAGGAGTTGATAATAAAACTGCAAGGATTGTCATGCCCTTATATAAAGCCGTGGCGTGACCGCACTTGGAGTACTGTGTTCAGATCTGGTCGCCACATCTCAAAAAGGATATCGAAGAGATAGAAAAAGTGCAGAGAATGATTGAAGGATTGGAGCAACTTTCTTATGAGGAGAGGCTGCAGCATTTGGGACTCTTTAGTTTGGAGAGGAGACGTCTGAGGGGGGATTTGATTGAAGTCTATAAAATTATGCATGGGGTAGGAAATGTTGACAGAGAGAAATTTTTCTCTCTTTCTCACAATACTAGAACCAGCGGGCATTCATTGAAAATGCTGGGGGGAAGAATCAGGACTAATAAAAGGAAACACTTCTTCACACAACGTGTGATTGGTGTTTGGAATATGCTGCCACAGGAGGTAGTGATGGCCACTAACCTGAATAGCTTTAAAAAGGAATTGGGCAGATTTATGGAGGAGAAGTCGATCTATGGCTACCAATCTTGATCCTCCTTGATCTCAGATTGCAAATGCTTTAGCAGACCAGGTGATCAGGAGCAGCAGCAGCAGAAGGCCATTGCTTTCACATCCTGCATGTGAGATCCCAAAGGCACCTGGCGGGCCACTGCGAGTAGCAGAGTGCTGGACTAGATGGACTCTCGTCTGATCCAGCAGGCTAGTTCTTATGTTCTTATGTTCTTAACTGATGTGAATGTTATTTCAGAATCTGTTTACAGGTGCTTCAAGAATTGTCCTCGCCTTTGCGAAACATCTTGCATATTCTCCAGTTCAGGGAGAGACAATTTAAATAGCATGGGATATTTCTAAGCTCAAACCCATTTTCAAGGGAAAGTCTATAGCTTTAAGGTTTTTCTACTGAAAACTCCTGAGCAGAGATACAGCTATAGATGACTTACCACAAGAATGTCAACAGGTGTTGGGAACTTTACAAATACCTTCTCCTATCAAAATAAGGCTAAAAGACCATGCTATACCCTAGGCTTTCAGCACTGCTAGATTCATATCAGTTTCTGTACTTCCAAAAGTGAAAGCTGAATTAGACGAAATGGTTTGCTGCAGAGTAATTGAACCAATTATAGAACCTGCAGATTGGTGTGCTCTGATGGTGCCAGTACCCAAGGAAAATGGTTCAGTGTATATTTGTGTAGACTTAAAGCAATTGAACAAAGCTATCACGTGTGAAAACATTTTTCCAACCACAGATGACATACTTCTAAGCTGCCTGTGTATTTTCACTGCTGGATGCTGGAAGTGGATTTTGACAAATTCGCTTGGAGCCTGAAAGTGCAAAACTAACCACTTTCATTACTCTTTTTGTCTGATATTTCTTCCACAGATTGCCTTTTGGAATGTCCAGCCCTCCAGAGTTATTCCAGAGAGAGATGATTCACCTGTTACAGCAGCTAGAAGGTATATCCGTTTACATGGATGACATTTTGGACTATGACCATACAGAAGATGAGCATGATGCTCGACTAAGCAAAGTCCTTCATACCTTGCAAAAGGCAAGTCTACAACTGAATAAAGCTAAATATTTTCTATTTCAAAAGTATTTCACATATTTGGACATCACTTTGATGAACATGGTGTTAAATCCAACTTATAAAAATAGGAGTGACCCTAGAAATGGAACCTTTCATTAATGCTGCATAACTTAAACACTTTTTAGGCATGATGAACTACCTAGGCAAGCTCTTGCCAAACTTGATCAAAGTCCTACATCCTTTGAATGACCTGTTAAAGTCTGATGTAGCCTGAATTGGGGCTTGCATCAAGTAGATTTATTTGCAAAGCTAAAACAACTGTTAACCAATGCTTCTGCACTAGCATACTATGATGTTAATCTTCCTACTGTTGTCTGTGCTGATGCAAGTAGCTATGACCTTGGTGGAGAACTTCTCCAAGAGCATGAAGTTGAAATGATACGTGCCATTTTGTTCTAGAATCCTCACTGACACAGAAACTCGATATACTCAGAGAGAGAAAGAATGTTTAACAGCATTTTGGACTTGTGAACATTTTTCAAAATATCTCTTTGGTTTGTCTTCCCTTCAACTCTTCACTGACTACAAACCTCCAGTACCACTGATAAACTGCAAAGATGTAGATAAAGTTCCAATGAGATGCCAAAGATTCCTTCTACATTTGATGAGATACAATCCTCAGGCAGAGTACTGTCCAGGTAAAACTCTAGTCATTGCTGATACACTGTCACGACATCCATTGAAGACTATTGATGCTTACTCTATTGTACTTATCGAAGACATTGAATGCTACAAAGCCACTTTGTGTGACTTAAAGCATATTTCAAAGTCTCTTCTTCATCAGATACAAACCCTCACTTCTTCTGATATAGAGTTGCAGAAAGTTATTAACTATGTGTCCATAGTATGGCCAAAACATGCACACTGTCTACCAAGTGAAGTTAGTCCTTATTTCACAGAGTGGAGACATCTTACTGTGTCACATGGACTCATTTTCCATGGTATTGTTATTCCCATGGAGAAAGGACAGTACATATTACACCAGCTTCACAGTGGACATCCAGGCATTACCAAATGCCAAATATGTGCACTACTTTCTGTGTGGTGACCACAAATTAGCCAAGATCTTGTGTCTTTCAATCAGAACTGTGAATTTTGCCAAACACAAAAACCTTCCCAAAGGAAAGAACCTTTGTTGCCTACTCCTTCACCTTCCAGACACTGGGAAAGGATTGATGCAGATGTGTGCACACTGCAAAGTCAAAATTATTTGGTTGTTATTGATAATTTTTCTAGGTTTATAGAAATTGCTTCCATGACAGACATGTCAGCTCCCACAATGATCACCTGTTTGAAAAACATATTTGCCAGACGGGGGTGTCCAGGTGTGCTGATGACCAACAATGCAAACTCAGTTTTCAGGAAGAGAGTTTGCAGAGACATACCAGTTTGAACAGCCAGACTGTACTTCCCACAGTCAAATGGGCTGTGCAAACTGCAAAGAAATTCCTAAAGCAAGAAAATCCATTCCTAGCTTTACTGACCTACCAAGCCACTCCAATGACTGCTACAGAATACAGTCCTGCACAACCAATAATGGATCACCAAATTTGGACACTGCTTCCTACCTTAGGAACAGCCTTGTTCCATCAAAGCCAAATCTGAAGAATGTTCAAATAAATGACCAGAAAGCCAAAGCAAGATACAAAAGACGTTATGACCAGCATCATGGAGTTCACGTATTACCATCACTGCCAAGTAAGAGTAAAGTTGGATGATGATAAAGAATGGTCCAGCTCTGTGGTAGTTGTGGAACAATTCAAAATGATTGTAACTCATTAAGACCAACATTGGAACTATTCAGAGAAATAGAAAACACCTCCAGTTAGTTCCAGAACCAGACTGTAGAATCAGATTCTTCAATCAGCATTGAATCCTCATACACCAGATTTAGTTCAAGCTCAACCTGCAGTAATGACCACTTCCTTTCCTTTGCCAACCACAGAGAGAGTAACTTCAAGAGGCAGAGTGATCACAAAACCTGCACAAAATAGAGACTGATGTGTAGGTAGTAATAGCAACCTAATATGGGGCAGAATAATCCCCATTGGGGTGTGTGATAGTTTACTCATCACCTCAAATTAGGATGCTGATCTGTATATTAATAATAATTTTTATATCGTTGTTCAAATAACTTTGTACTTTATTATATATTCAAAAAGGGGGAAGATGTGAAATTTGCCTTTAAGTGTTTAAATTGATGGGTGGAGTTAAGAGACCTGGGAAAAGTAGTTGTAGCTGACACCTGACAGAGTTCAGACTGAGAGCTTCCGGTTATCGGTTAACTGTTCTTTAGTTATTGTTAGCTGTTAGTAAACTTGTTTTAAACCCACTTGGGTTGTCCTGTGATCCATCAACATTGGTGGGCCAATCCCAAGCCACCAGGACTTGACTGACAGCCCACCAGCCACTAACAGTTTGGAACAGGGAGCCCCAAGGTGGGAGGAACCATTTTAGGAGGAATACAAGGGACACAGGGGAGTAAGCCAGGGAATGGGGGAAGAAAAGAAAGGAATGAAAAGTGTGCAAGAGTGCTGTAAATGGCTTGCCATTAAAGACTGCCTGCAGGAAACCACTAACTTCAATGTGCTTCTTTGCTCTGTGAGTAGTTCACCAGGGTGCCAGCCTACCTTGCAAGGATGGTAGGGAGTGAGACACCCAAGCCATGGTTAATAAAACTGTAGTTTAGCCCACAATAGTTTCTGGAATCTTCATAGGTTGCATGATGACTATCCTCAACAAAGAAGACGATACAATGTACACCCAAATCTAATCTGATCTGTGAAGAGTGTATAACTGATACTGCCCCACAAATTTTAATTCCATCTCTGAGGCACCTCAGAGATGTCAGACATTTGCCCACAAATGTATGTGTGATAGATCTGACAACACAAATATTCCAGTTATTTTTATTAATGACCCAGTCACAATGCCACGCATTCTCTTGGAATCATTTGCCAAAATTAAAAAAATCTTCCCTTCAAAAACATACCTTGCCTGGACAAGTTTTAAGCTCCTGAAAATATCAGCTTCTCACAATCCTTGGCAGAGATTATTCTAAAGAGTCACAAATGAGAAAACACAAACAGAAAGAATTTATTTTGATTTATAGCACATCTTTTGTCCTCTATGATGACTTTTACTGGAGTCTACATACCTTACATTCAAATCAACTGGAGAGAGATTGTAGTTTTTCAGAGAGCTGAAGGTGGTACAAAATAGAAGTTTGTTGCCTATGGCATGCACATTTATCCTACTGTCAAGTCTGTTCACAAGTCTGGCATTTTTTTTTCATGTTTTAAGACCAGCAAAACCTGGTTGACTGGTAATAATGGTTGGACTAAAGAAATGAGTTTGTACACTACAGAGAACAATTCCTCTGCTATCTTAGAAATGACTGTATGTCTTTAACTTGACTCTGATTTCCCAGGCTTAAAACAAATCTTCCAATGCTGAGGCATTTTATCACTGTAGCAGAATGTTAATATATAGCATACAGCAGAAGACACATTTCTTCCATTTCTCCGAAAGCCCCTTTAGACCTTCACACTATAATGAAACTTCCTCATAGGCTTCCTGAAAATTTAATTAGAATGCTGGCTGCATCCCTTTGTACCCCTCTGCTTTAATATCTCTAAATGACATCTTTTATTAGGTCTGTTAGTGAAACATGGCCATACCCTCCTCACAACTGGGCTGCCCATTCTTAATCAAGCAATGCTTCTTGCTTTACTGTTCCCAGCTGATATCTAAAAATAGTGCCCAAGCCTTTTTCTGAAATTGAAGTTAAACTAACTAGTCCATAATCTTCTAGAGACCCCTTCTGGACATCCTTTAATTATGGCATTAAACTGACCAATTTCCAGCCTTCTGGGTTCCCTCTCAAAATTCCATTAACTAAGTGTTAAAAGACATTCTCTAAATTGCCTTTAACTCCTTGCTGCTATCCTTCACTCTCAATGTACCTGAACTTGTTTATCATTACAGTGTTATGTTATTTACGTGTTATGTCTTTCTTGTTTTAAACCGTAGAGAATTCTGTTCTCCCTGTGGAAAGGGAGGCACATTAATAGTAGAAAGAAAGCAAGAGCCTCAGAGGTCAAAACATCACCCTGCCCCTATCGTCACAGAGCTGCAATTCTGCATTCCAGGCCCCTTAAAAAGGAGAAAGATCGGCTAAATGTTGTCTACTGAGTTCTTAGTCTGTATTATTCTTTATTCTGTACATGTGAAACACCCATCATTTTGTGTTATGCTGTATTTAGGGAGACCCCACTTCCCTATGAGTGCCTGCCAGGGAAGACAAGGCAATTCTTTGTCAGTTGATGACAGAGCTCATACTTACTTCTGCTTTATTCCCAAATTAGTGAATAGGAGCCCTTCATGGAGGAGAAAGTAAAAGACTGCACCTCTACCACCATGTGAGGGACTAATGTTGCCAAGCTAATGTCTGCCATGAGGGTTAGCTTATCTCAAGTGAGTTGCAGATCACAGTTGTACTTTGTTTCACAAAACTTAGTCATACCTGGTGAGAACTAAGCTGATCCATCCATCTGCACAGGCCTGGACCTTCATTGGCACATTACTTCCTTTGGGCCTATTTCTTGCTATATCAACAGACCAACATCTTAAGTAGATTGAACAGAATCTCTGCTTTTCAGAATTTACCAACTAGCATACTCCAAAAATGATGGGAGCTTGGTCAGTTGGTGTTTTTTAGAGTGACAGTTATGATCCACAGAAAGTAGCTGGAATTCACCATTTAGATCCACTGCACATTTAAGTATAATAATGAACAGATTTGAAGAAGTAGCAATCTATGCTGCTCTGTCTTAGGCCATCTGTAAGGAAGGGATAGGGAAGATCTCCTTCAATATCCAGAATGAATGAAACTCCTGGGTTGTTTTCTCCTGCTCCATTACTTTTTTTTTTGTAATGGCAGAGGATCCCTACAGTAGGGATGTTATTTTACAGTACCCAAGTCCTCACTTTGTCTCCTGTCTGCATGAGAATTCATTCAGAAAATGTCATTCACATTGTTGTTCCACAATTAGGAAATTTAAAGATATGATACTTGGATATATATAGCCTCTATGTATGTGTTTGGGTTTAACATAAGCCTAATCAGAATTTCTCTTTGGTGTAAGAAAAGTAACTAGTAATTCACTGGATCTAGTTCTGCAACTCTGGACATGAATGGCCCAGGCAAGACTTACCTCATCAGATCTTGAAAGCTAAGAAGGTTCAGCCCTGGTTAATATTTAAATGAGTGACCACCAAGGTTACTAACACAGATACAGGCAATGGCAAAATATCTCTATACATCTCTTGCCTTGAAAACCCTGTGGGATCACCATAAGTCAGCTGAGTTCTTGGCACTTTACACGGACAGAAGGAGAGAGAGAGAGAGATTCACAGTTCTGCCATTCTTGTGCCTGGAGAAAGGGATTACAGATTACATAGAAAGAAAAAAAAGATTCCAAGCTCGTCTTCACCAGACTTCACATTTTTTCCCCAAATATCTGGCTGCAGAAAGTCATTGTTTTTCTAATATGGTTTGGATCAAGCTTAATTTCTAGCATCTTCTTTTTTAAGTCAGGAGTGGATCACCTGCACATGTGGCATGATTGCAAAATTCTCCTGGATACCTTGTTAATTCATGTCAGGCCCCACCATTCTTGGCCTGGCATCTCACACCAGATGAGATGCCAGTCCACATCACACGTCTGCGTCAAGGCCACAACTAGCCAGGCCGTTATCATCACTCGAGGCCAAGGAGATCTCCCTCGCTTGCAATGCAACTAGTCAATAGAGCTTATCTGTTCTCTCTTATCTGCCTTCCTCCAAAGGAGGGAACCGCCTGTCCCAAAACAATGCTCCTGTTCACACCAGTCTTTATTATGCTGATATTATGGGAACACGAGGGTGAGGGGACTATGGGTGAGCTATGTTGTAACTCACAGGTATATACCAGGGATCAGAGAGCCAAACTTCAGTTTCAGCTATCTGAACCTCGGGCTGACATAGTTCCAATAAAGCTCTTGAAACGTTTATGAGTCTTTGCTTGTTGACTGGAGTACCAGACCCTCACAATAAGCCACATATTTTCACAACATTGCCATTAGTAAATTAGACATATCTACACTCACATTTCTGTGTACAGTTCACTTCCATTGTGCAACATGCTATTTCAGAGACTTCACTTCCCTTTGTGATCATGTGACTCTCCCTGAAATCTCCATGCTTGAGAACCATTTTATGGGTATCTGTTGGAGATCTTGTGCTTACCAGTTTAAGCAAATGAATCTGATATTACAGACTTACTGAAGCAAAGTGGAGTTGGGTCTGGCTGATGCCTGAATGGAAGGCTGCTTCCGAGGCCTACGAGTTATCACCTTATGCTTTCAGGTATTAAGGCAAATGTCAATTGAATAGTTTTTTTTAAAAAACGACTGCTTCATATGTAATGAGTTTGTTACTCACATGGTACTCTAAGAAAATGCATGTAAAAGGATATGTATGCATGACTATATCTATATCTGTGTGTCTATAAATGATGATTTATTGTTTTGTTGTGGAACTGTGTCCAGTAATGATGTCGTAGATCATACATATGCTGTGAAATAGATATGCAGCAGGGAAGTGACCATATATGAACAACAATGCTTAACAATTTGGCCTTTGTGCCAGGAATCCATTTTCAACTACCTGAAATTCACTGAAAAATAGAGTAAATAATGACAAGCGATTTTCAAATGAAAAGAGAAATTTACACCTGGGACACTTATGGATTGAGATCCACACATTATACAGATGGAAGTGCTAAAATCCCTAACTGTACAACTTCAGACTACAGGCAGACAGTCATATTTTAAAATACTCCCCATGTTAAAAGCTGCTTGCATGTAGTGAACTAGCACATCAAGGAGAAGGGCTTTAATACATTTTAGGTGCTTGTTTATCGTCTGGAAAACATTTGTGATATTACTCTTCATCTTTCAAATTAATGTGGAGCTTCGTCTTTATAGATAAGTTGTTAGTTACAAACAATTATCCACATGGTTGTGGTGGGTTTTCCGTGCTGTGTGGCTATGGTCTGGTAGATCTTGTTCCTAATGTTTCGCCTGCATCTGTGGCTGGCATTGTCAGAGGTGTATCACAGAGAAAAGTCCACATGTTCTAGTACAGTGATGGCGAACCTTTTCCAGACCGATTGCCCAAATCGCAACCCAAAACCCACTTATTTATCGCAAAGTGCCAACACAGCAATTTAATCTGAATACTGAGGTTTCAGTCTAGAAATGCATTATTTGGGAGTAAGCTTGGTGAAGCAACTATGCAACACTTCAAATGGGTGAATCACGACCCTAGGAGGGTTTACTCAGAAGCAAGCCCCATTGCCAGCAACCGAGCTTTCTCCCAGGTAAGCGATTGCACCCAGGCCAGCCTAGATATATGTGTGTGTGTGGGGTGTGTGTGTGATTTTCCATCCCTTCACATGACAGACTCTGTGCATGCATGCCCACAGAAAGGGCTCTGAGGGCTCTGGCACCCGTGCCATAGGTTCGCCACTACTGTTCTAGTACATCTGATCAGACCAGATTCTTCTGGGTGTGGCAGTATTAAATCACACGGATACTGGTCTGATCTGGTATTTCCCTCTAGCTCCTCCCATGGCTATTTAATCTTACAAATATCTAGGGTTGGTCAATACTAAAAAAATTCGGTAAAATTCGGATTTGGGTATTTTGGGGCTTAGATGGTTGTATATACTTGCAGATCCAGATCTGTAGCCAGTCGGATGTAGAAATTCAGGTAAAATCCGAAAATTCAGATCCGGTTATTATTTTTTTGGAATTTTTTGGTGTTTTACGTTTTGGCCTGCATGGGGTGCAGTTTTAAGCTAAGCAGCACTAAACTTTCGGGATATCATCAGGACTGTCACAGTTATTCTCCCCAAGTTTGGTGCAGTTTAGTAGTTCAGAGACTATATTGACCAACCCTCAAAGGGGTGCCATCCCCCATTGTTTCAATGGAATTCTAACTTGGGAAATGGGGGCTACACTTTTTTGAAGGTCCATAACTTTGGACCCCCAGACAAGCATAAACTTTAAGGTATAGGACAGTACTTGTATGATACCCTGAAATTCTAGTGACAATGAGCTCTAAAACTGCACCCCTCATAGTCACCCAAAAGAATTTCCCCAAGATTCTGTGCTCTGTGGCTGGCTGAAACCATTTTACTTGTAATGGGAAATTCTGTGGGAGACTGTGGAGTGCACATTTCTCATGATAAACCCACAAAACTTTCAGGAGTGATTGTCTTCAGGAGAGTCTCTTGTGTTCATCCATTTGGTGACCATTGCTGAGGGGTTCAATGTTATGGGTAGGTCCATCCCTGCCCCATAAGCAAAGTTCCTCAGAGCACAGTTGGGTGTCATCAAAAGAACTCTCCTAGAAGATACAGACAATTAATGACTGTACTTATGAAATGCAAATGTGCACCCACAGCCCTCCGCCAGAAATTCCACATTGACAATGCAGAATCACTGCAGAAAAAAAAAAAGAATCTTAGGCAATTTCTCAAGGGGTATGCAGGTAGCGATTTTTAGGACATATCAGCACCAAATATCAGGGTATCATCAGGAGACTGTCCTGATGGCACCCCCAAATCTTGGTGCAGTTTGGTTTTGGGGGGCAAAGTTATGGACCCTCAAAATGGTAGCCACCATCTCCTTAGCTCTCATTGGAAAACAATGGGGGGATAGAGGCCCCCCGAGGGTCCATAACTTTGCCCCCCCTAGACCAAACCTCACTGACTTTGGGGGGGGGTGTCATCGGGACAGTCTCCCTGATGATACCCTGAGAAGTAGTGCCACTAACTTTAAAAGGGTGGTTTCCTTATTTCCACGCTTCCTGCACATGAAGCCCTGCTGGAGTGAGTGAGCCGGTGAAACCATGGAAGCCAGGCATTTTTTAAAGCTAGTGACTTCACCTCAGGGTATCATCCCAGGAGACTGTCCTGATGATACCCCAAAGGTTAGTGCAGTTTGGTTCAGGAGCCAAAGAGTTATGGACTCTCTCAAATGTGTAGCCCCCCATCCCTCATTTAAGCTACCACTGGGAAACAATGGGGGGATAGTTGCACCTTTTGAGGGTCCATACCTGAATCAAACTGCACCAAACTTGGTGGAGCAACATCAGGACAGTCCCCACCTGATGATACCCCTGATAATTTGGTGCGATACATCTCAAAATCTCGTCCCTGCAGGCATTCCCCAAGAAATTTGCTTAGAGATTCTTTGTTCTGCAGGTGACCTTAGCTGTATTGCTGTCAATGGGGAATTTCTGGTAGAGGGCTGTAGGGTTTTTATTTCTGAAAGGTAGTGGTCACAAAACTTTCAGGGTATCTTCAGGAGAAAGTCTCTAGATGACACCATTCAGGTTTGGGAGATTTTTTTTTTGCTTCAGGGGTTTAATTCTATGGGACCCAAAAGGGTGGGGTCCATCTCCCACTGCCCCCCTGGAAGTAAAGTTCCCCAAACCTGGATAGTGTCATCCAGACTCTCCTGAAGATACCCTGAAATTTTAATGGAGTTTACTCTATGAAAAAATGTGCACTCCACAGCCCCTATCAGAAATTCTATTGTGTGACAACAATGCAATAAGTCACCCCTGCAAAACTAAGAATCTTGTGCAATTCTCTGGGTGCCTGCAGGCTAAATACATTAATAGATGTATATCCAGTACTCTGTGGCTCAGCTTCAGTGTAACTTATCATCAGGGGTGTCCTGATGATACCCCTCAAGTTGGTGCAGTTTGGTTCAGGGCCAAAGTTATGGGACCCTCAAAGATTCCCTCATCTCCTTAGTTCCCATTGGAAAGAATGGGAGATAGGGACTGCAGGGGGGGTCCATAACTTTGGCCCCCTCTAAAACTTTAAACTGCACTAGTCTTCTGAGGGTATCATCAGACAGTCTCCTGATGATACCCTCTGAAATCTTGGTGCTGGATATGTTTAAAAATGCTCCCCTGCAGGCCAAAATGTGAAAAAACCCCTAAAAATATAAAAAACGCATGATTATTTGGCAGGATCCGAATCCCATGGATCCAGGATCTGTGCGGATCGGACAGCTCAGATTCGGCCCCTCCTCGTCCGAATCCGTCCGAATCAGTGTAGATTTGGTAAAAATTCGGATTTAGACTGTCCGAATCTCCAACCCTACAAATATCCCTTGATTCCCAAGTGGGGTGAACCTGAGCTACATTCATGGGAAATGTAACTAGTAGAAGCTCATACTGTATTTCTGTGCAAGTCTTCCCTTTATACAAATTTGATTCTATAAATTTCCCCTGAAAAGGCCAGTAATAGGATGCATTAGGAACCACTACAGTGGTTCCTAATACCCCAGAAGTCTATTCAGCTAATGTTTGTTTGTTTGTTTCTCAAATAGGCAATAAATTGGCATGCCCAATCTTATCTTGTGTAGAATAACGTGTTTAAAACATAATACATTTTGACAAGGCTACTTTCCTACAATTCTCCTTCACAATTGAAAGGGTTCCAATTTTTGCCATGTTCAGAAAATAGATCTTTCCATTTGTATAATCTTATCAGTCTTTAGATTAAGTATATTTAAATGGTATTACTCGGGTAAAGCTAGCTTCCCATGGAGTGGTAGTTCAGAAAGAATAAGAGGAGTGATTAATTCAAGTTTATCTGACATCTAATTCCAAGATATAATTTATTTTTGCTCCAAAGATTTTTTCTTTAAAGCAACTTTTAAATATTTCATTTGGAAGCATTCTACTTAATGAGACCACTACTGAATTGGAAATTCAGACAGAATTAAGTAGAGCTAAGCCAAACAAGTCTGCTTTTCACAAGCATGTTTTGGCAGTGTTTTTAATGAATGTTCAACGACAGCTGCAAAAGTGGTTGAAAATACTTGCCAGTTCCAGAAGTATTGTCTTACTATGAATTGCCCTCACGACATGCTCCTGTCTCTTCATCTTGTTCTCTCATGAAAAGATTTCCCCAAAGAAAACAGACCCCAAAGCAACAACATATTCAGGACTCAGTAGCCTCCAACCACAGTTTTCCCTAACAGAATGGCATTTCCACTGGCAGAAGAGGGAGGAGCTTTTTCCACTAATCTTCTCTCCCACTGGAGAACTTCACTTGGACCTATTACGTTACTCCTAAAACATGATTACTCCTGCCCTTTCAAACAGCTGGGGGGCAGGGGTAGGATCAGAAGGCTGCAGCAGAAGGGGGAAGGTCCACTCTGTGAAATATGTGGATTGTGGCGCTTGTGTCAATGGCAGGAAACAAGATTTTTTAAAAAGTGTAGGATTCAGAAAATATTTCTGTCTCCATAAAAACATCTCTTTCAATGTAAAAATTGAAATAAGAGAATATTCAAAGCCATCCTAGAATTAATGGTGTAAAGGTGGCTAATGTGATCTTTCTAACCTTTTCATAAAACTCTGTTTTCTAGTTCTCTATTATTGCTGGTGATCATGGTTATTTTTTCCATAATACAATAATAATATAACAGGAATAGGGGAACAAACCCCCTCTCCTTGGCACCCTTCACTGAAATTATCATCATTTTAGATTGTAGTAGTGAAGTTCACCAAATCTTAGGATACTTAAATTTAGTGACTGGAGCTGTCAGTGGGCAAGAAAGGGCCCCAGGTTTGCAGAAAAAATATTTTAAAATATTCACTGGAACTCCATGCATTTGCAGTCTTTTCCTTTCTCTTCCTTCCAGGCATCGTTGACACTGCCGTGGGAGATGACATTCAAAACAACAAGGACCAAAAGGTTCAGTGCAAGGAGCCCAAGAGTCAAGATATTTATTTTCACCTGCTGGTCAAGCTCTATAAACTTCTTGCTTGACAGACCAATGGAAAGTTCAACAATGTGATACTCAAGCATCTCTTCATGAGCAATGCAAACTGGTTTCCACTGTCCATATCTCACTTGATCCATAAGATCTCACTTGTCCCAGGCCAGGACAACAAAACTACTGTGGAGATGTGCACGGTGACAGATGACATTTGCATCCAGGAGAACCCCAGTCTGAAGATTTATGCTCTCAGAGTATCCCAGGGAGCTCAAACACATATCCTGAAAGCTATGGACAGATCATGACTTTTGATCAATTAGCCTTGCCTGCTCCAAAGAGCCAAGAAGCTGTGTTGCTTTCTGGATCCAGAAAGACCCTCAAGTTTATCAGTATTTTGGCAAAGCTGCTGGCATCCCATACGGCCATACCAAGCTATCTGTTCAGTCCAAGAGCCATATGTTTGAATGGGATCAAGGTTGCCTTTACAAGCGAGGCTACATAAACTACCCTTTCCAAAGGAGTTTGATGGTGCAGATTGTGAAACAATCAATCTCACGTATTAAAAAAAATACATTGAGGGGTTTTTTAAAGCCGAAAATGATAAAAGAACTGCCTGTTATTTGAACTAACAGATTCCCTCAGTGGCTGTTGCTAGGCAACCACAGAATTGCAGGATTCTGTTTCTATGAATAAATGGTTTATTTCAGCATAGGTTACTAGATTTTCTTGTTTTGTAAAATATTGAAGCAGTTTGTAGAAATTCCTTGCTTAAAAATATTGGGTGGAGGCTAATTTTTTGCTCACTTTTTACATGGACTTCAGCATATGAAATTTATATGGACCTCAGCATTTGAATCCATATGTTTAGCCAGAATCCATATGCACAAAATAATACTACTAAAAATTACATTTGGACCCAATATTAACCCAAGGAATTCAGAGTTGTGTGCAGAGGTAACTCCAGATTGTCTTTACATTAGCCCTAGGAGAAAGCTTAGGCTGAAAGATGACAACTGTCCCAAATTATCTACAGTTACAGTTTGTAGTAATGTTTCTATGGTTCCATTTACTCACCATACCACACTGACTTTTAATCAGTGGTTTCACAAATGTATCTGCTAACACAATCCATTGGTCTATCTATTCATTAATGTCTTACCTTTACTAGAAGTGGTATTACCAGATCTCTTCTTGAGGTCCTTTACCTAGAGATGCCAGTGCTTGAATATACAATCTCCATGACAGGTATCTCTAGGCAAAACACAAAAGTTAAAATGTAATGGATGCAGTGTTATACACCCATCACAAATGTGACTGGAAACTGAAACCATGAATAATATTTCCATTCTGTTCATAGCGGACAAAAGACATGGTTCTTGCCAAACTTTGGAAGATGATTGAAGTAGATGAAATTTATTACTGACAAATTAATTCAAGGTAATAAATACTGTGAGGTCAAAAGTTGCTCGTGCCACATTTGGTACTGCAACACAATTCTGTATTACATTATGATTGTTTTTGCCATTAATACCACATTTTGAATGTTAGACAGGAAATATCAGCAGTGCATTCTGTTACTATTATCAGTTGGGATTTTTAAGGGGACTGACAGAATTAGCACTCCAGCTGTTACTGTGTTTTCTTCCAGCATTTTAATCCTGACAGTAGTTTTCAAATCAGAAACCATGAATTGCTTCTATTGATTTCAATGGCATGATTCCAGTGTAAGCAGCTTGAGGACTGTGATTATGACTCTGGACTCCATAAAACATCTGAACATAGAATCTTCTAACTGATTTTCATAAGAGACACTTTGTACCAACCATTATAAGCTTTCTCATGAATTCCAGAAAGGTAGCTGTTTTAGTTTGTTGCAATCAAAAGAAGAAAGACTCTTGTGGTGTATTAAAGACTAACTCATTTATCATGGCATACATTTTTGAGAGCTAGCATCCACATTAGCAGATGCATAAAGCATTCTCGACTGTTAGCAGATATTTGTTTATTAACACAAGACAAACACAAGGGTACAAACAGGAAAAAGGGAGAGCTAATATGGAGTGAGGCCAGAAATACAGCCAGGCGTTTTCTCCCTATCACCAGCAGAACTGCAATAGATCCCTTAATGACTGATTTCTTCAAGTCAGAAAAAACATCAATGACTCTTGGACAGAGTATACAAAATTGAAGCTGCAATTCAGCTACATAACACAACAACAAAACTAAAGCCTACAAACTAGAAAGAAACACTTGCAGACAAAAAGGTACTAGATATCTTCAGTACATATGCAAAGTTTCAATACAGTCTTTAGGCAGGATAGAAGCAAGGCTTAGACCAGGGGTAGGGAACCTGCGGCTCTCCAGATGTTCAGGAACTACAATTCCCATGCTGGTAGGGGCTGATGGGAATTGTAGTTCCTGAACATCTGGAGAGCCACGAGACTCCCAGCCTGGCTGTCAGCATGGTGGCCATGCTGAGTAGGAAGACTGATAAGAGTGATTCTATTTATCTGGAAAACACAAAGTCTAACTAGACTAAGAGGAAAAGGAAAGATAATTGCTAACACAAAAATAACTAATTTATTATCTAAGCTGGCTATATCCAATTATCACCAATGACCATTGAAGTTACACCTTGATCAGAAAATTCTTGACAAAGAGAGAGAGAAGGATTTTTATGATAGGTTTTCTAGCAACCAAAATGGATTTTCTGTTGACAGCAGCAGTCAAGTTATTATCAAGGGAGGGATTCAAGAATTATATTACCTTTGTGCTAAGAACTCTACATTGGCTGCTCAGTCAAACTGTTTCTAGACACCGTTAAATGTGCTAGTACTTCACTATAACACCTTAACCAGCTTGGCACTGGGTTCCCTGAAAGGCTGCTTCCCCTTCCCCCATATTGTCAAGTCCATGTCTCGAGTGTTGCTCTCTGTGATCCCACCTGCAAAGTTGGCATATAGTAATCAGGGTTTTTGGCTGGTAGTGCCTCACTTTTGGAATGCCATCCCTCTTAATTTCTTTTTACCCAGGCTTTTAACTAAGAGGTTCACTTGGGGTGTTTTGTGGTCAACTTATTTGGCTGTCAATATAATGATTTGTCAATATAATTTTAGACTGCTTTATTTGTTTTATCTGCTCTTATGCCGTGGCTCTTTTAACTGACTTGGGGGGAGAGAGAGAGAGAGAGAGAGAGAGAGAGAGAGAGAGAGAGAGAGAGAGAGAGAGAGAGAGAGAGAGAGAGAGAGTTTGGCATAGTTTCCGTTGATCTGATTTATTCTCCTGGGTTGGCAGGTTTATTCACTAATTTGAGTGGTTTGTTTTATTGAGTTGTTTAATTGCATTGTTTGGTTTTGCTTCATTGTTGTGAGTTGCCTTGAGGACATCTGGAGAGGCAGCCTAAACATTTCCAAAGTAAACAAATAAATAAATGTGTATGTTTTCCATGAATGTACAACAAGGGTTGTACATTCTGATGAAGAATATGAGAGGGAACACAAATGGTGGCAAAAGAGAAGCAAGTTAGGTGTAAAGGAGGCAAAAAAGGATTATGAGGAACGCATGGCTGCGAACATCATGACCAGCAACAAACAGTTCTTCAAGTACATCAAAAGTAGAAAGCCAGCTAGGGAAGCGGTAGGCCCATTAGATGACAAAGGAACAAAGGGTGTGCTAAAAGATGACAGGGAGATTGCAGAGAAGCTGAATGAATTCTTTGCATCTGTCTTCACCCAAGAGGAGGTGAGGAAAATTCCTGCACCTGAACCATGCTTCTTGGGAGGCGAATCCGAGGAACGAGGAAAAAGTGCAGAGAAGGGCAACAAGGATGATTGAGGGACTGGAGCACCTTCCCTATGAGGAGAGGCTGCAGCGTTTGGGACTCTTTAGTTTGGAGAGGAGGCGGCTGAGGGGGGATATGATTGAAGTCTACAAAATTATGCATGGGGTAGAAAATGTTGACAGAGAGAAATTTTTCTCCTCTTTCTCACAATACTAGAACCAGGGGGCATTCATTGAAAATGCTGGGGGAAGAATTAGGACCCCTAAATAGGAAACACTTCTTCTACATAGCGTGTGGAGTTGGTGTTTGGAATTATGCTGCCACAGGAGGTGGTGATGGCCACTAACCTGGATAGCTTTAAAAGGGGCTTGGACAGATTTATGGAGGAGAAGTCGATTTATGGCTACCAATCTTGATCCTCTTTGATCTGAGATTGCAAATAACATAACAGACCAGGTGCTCGGGAGCAACAGCCGCAGAAGGCCATTGCTTTCACCTCCTGCATGTGAGCTCCCAAAGGCACCTGGTGGGCCACTGCGAGTAGCAGAGAGCTGGACTAGATGGACTCTGGTCTGATCCAGCTGGCTTGTTCTTATGTTCTTATGTTCTTATGTTCTTAAGGGTACATCAATGCATGCCTTCAAAAATCTGGGGCCTGTTCACATGTACCAGAGTTGTACATTCGTGGAAAAATATGCACGCTGTCCTAGTTAATCCTTGTGATTTTATATATTGGGAGGATCAGAGGTGCTCACACTCCTGTTACATGTCACTGGTGTCTGATGTCTCAACAGGGCTATTGTTATAATACAACATGCTTTCACAACATTTAAGCAGAAACGAAACCATCCTTGGCAGACAGGGAAAGAACCCTCCAGGGGTGGGCAGTTTATAAAATGAATGAATGAATGAATAAATGAATTAAGAAAGAAAGAAAGAAAGAAAGAAAGAAAGGAGGAGGACAAGCTAAAAGAAGCAACCTTACAGAACCTGAGAAGAGGGGTAAAGGAATAAAGCTAGTCACTTTCAAAGCCAGCCTGTTTAGTGATTGATGTAGGGATGAGCCCCGCGAACCCAGCAGAACCTCAGAAAGAGCGCATGGAATGCCTGTGCCATCTGTGTCCTTCTGGGCGCACACGTTCACCCATCCCCCAGACCCCCCTTGAGTCACAGGTCATGAACTACCTGACTCACGGTCACCAGGTGTCCCAGACAAAGGGACAAAGGGGCTCTTGCCCCCAGGTATGGATTAGACCCAGACGCGAACGTTTTCTCCCGCACGTAGGCAACCCCATGATGTCATGTATCATATGATATTCTCCCGCTCTCCCACTCTCCCACCTCCCATATACGCCCCTATCATAAACCCTAATAAAAGGTGCCAGGGACTAGTACACGGCAGAGTTGCCAGATCCACGGATCGCACGCTTCCTACCACTGGCTCTCTCCACCGGATGATATCACCGCCAAGTTCCTCGCCTCTTTCCTTCGCGACCCCAAGGAGTGCTTGAACCGACTTCAATTACCATTCAGCGGGAGGCAGAAGTTTGTGATCAGATCTCCTATTTATTGAATTCCATGTGATGAAATGGAGTGTATGCCCCTGCCCTCATTTCTTTGGTCTTTAAAGTGCCACAGCATTCTTAATCGTTCTGTCTAAATGTGTCTTCAGTAATCTGAATGAAGTTAGTTTTTAAATAATTGCTCATGTCATGGGTAAATACAAAATCTGAGCGCAAGGAGACATATGTATAAGGAATAATATTGGTAAGAATATCAGGAAGAGGCAACATGTATGGATGTTTTTCTTCCCGCAATCACCATATAATAATAAAGTATGTGATGCAAATGATCATGGAATATATATCTGTTGCTGGACTGTAACATTTCAGTATTTAGGGAGTGAGTGTCTGGGTAACTGCTGGCTTCTTTAAGTCAGAGAAGAAGGTAACCAAATAAGGGGAAGCTCCCTTTTGAAGAACCAGCAACCACCACAGCAGCAGATCTGTGCAATCTCAGATACAGCAAGACAGGTGATCAGAACAGCTTTCATACTATCCGAAGAGACCAGAACAGATGGCAACCTTGGTGGATGACTCCAGAATAACTCTGGATTTGCTCAGTTGGGTCTGTGGGAGTGGCAG
The DNA here is from genome assembly GCF_021028975.2 of Sphaerodactylus townsendi. Lineage (NCBI taxonomy): Eukaryota > Metazoa > Chordata > Lepidosauria > Squamata > Sphaerodactylidae > Sphaerodactylus > Sphaerodactylus townsendi. The sequence goes on along the minus strand of NC_059425.1, from coordinate 119,616,488 downwards.
CCTTGGTTAGCGAGCCTGAAGCAACTCTAGACTTGTCCAGTCAGGGCTGTGGGGTGCAGCTACTTTGGGCTCACCCAATTGGACTGTGGGGGTAGCGTTTTTGCTGAAGGGGAGAGGGCATTTCCCTCCAACAAGTTTTGTGAAAAGGAGATGGCATTCCCTTCCCCACCTGATCTTATTGATTTGATTGATTTGATTTGATTTTTAGGGTGTCCTTCCCCAATGAGCTCATGTTAAAACAGTAATACAATATAGTATAATATAATCTCTTGGCACCACATATTCCCTCTAGGTGAAAGCATATCTAATAAAATACCATTGCCATCCCCCAGAACTATTATTCATGCATTCAGAAAGGGGAAGGAAAAGGAGGAACAACAGGGAAGGGGGAAGGAAAATGGGAAAGGGGGAGGACAAGGTGGAGGGAAGAGGAGGCCAGATTGTTGGAGGGAAGATGGAGGGAAGAGGAGGACAGAATCTATTGCTGTCCTCAGCCATAGTGGGGTCCCACAGGGCCCGATCTCACTCGATAGAGTGTCCCTAGGCAGTGGTGTAGGGGAGCAAAATGGTGCCCAAGGCAAAATGGCACACCCACACCCACATGGCACCCTGTGCTTCCACCCCCATCCCCCTACCCTGTGCCCCCCCCACTTTCCTGAGTTCAGCTGGCTGCTTTTTGCAACCTGGTGGGAAAAGCAGCCTGGTGGGAACTACACTTTCCAGGACAACCTGCAAGCCCCAACTTACTCACAAGGTCTCCTGGGAAGTGTAGTTCCCACCAGGCTACTTTTCCAGCTGAATTTAGGGCTTTTTGGGGGACATACTTGTCATTCCTATTCTTGTAGGAATTCCTCTGTTCCACTTACCACAATGTTTGTGTGGCATCAGCTAGAAGTGTAAACTCAGTTTGAACAATAGAAAGGTGGGGTCTTTACACTGAGAAACAGCTTTAGTCTTCATGCCTGTATTTCTCCTGTCACATGTAACAGAAATGGCACATGCAGGATTGAAGTGAGGGGGAGTCAAAATCTTTCCTTCAGTCTCTGAAGATGTGTGTGAAAGGGCAGTCCAGAATACATCATCACAACCAGTAGCCATTTCAGTATCTGTTCAGCTATAATTGAGTGCCAATCCCAGAGTTGTTTTACTCTGGCAAGGTGTCAAGGTATTTCTACGAATGTGCAGCCAGAACTTTACTCATCAAAATCCAGCTGGAATAATACCCAATTCATAACTCTAGTGAATGTTCCAAATATAAATAGAATTATTTCAGATATTGGTGAATGGTCATAATTTTAAATCCAGTACTTAATCTGGTATTTTGTTTTTATTAGTTTAGAAAATGGCCTGTATGAGGTGGCTCAGAAAGTTAAAACAATACAATAAGAATGATCAATATTCAGCATAAGAATTGTCAATATTTAAAGAAGCTAAGACTGCTTGAAACAGCATTAAGAAGCCTAACATGATATCAATAAAACAGTCATCAAGAAATACACAGATATGCTACAAAACATGGTACTGTACAGTTAAAAACCTGTGTTAAAAAGTTACGTTCTGACTGCTAAAGGACAATAAATTAGGAAAGCCTCAAGGGGGTAGTCAGATCTAAGGTGAGATCTCTGGTTTGAAAAAGAAGCCTGGTTGCCAACCACTTCACCACTGCAGGCAGAGGCACAGAGTCTGTTCATGTTTTAGAACCACCTTGACATGGATGACTCATACCTTTTTCCATCCCAAGTGGTGGGAAGGTAACACAGCAGGGGGTGGAGTCTCCACCACTCATGTCAGGTGGCAATGAAGAAATTGAAGAGAATGCCTCTTCCCTTACACCTTCACCTGCTCCAAGGTGGGTAATTGACTGCCTTTCTGCAGCCCATTAGAGCTGGGCAGTAATGACAAGTGAGGAGGAACTGCATGTTCCCTCTCTGTATTGTCCCAGCTACAAGATGATGCGTATAGTCTCTGGAACCTGTTGGACCTAGGTGGCAGGTGAACTAGTGAGAAGGGAGCCCATGGCTCTTCCTATGCTGCTCCAAGGTAGGCTGCAGATGGACTCTGTAGTCCTCCTTGCACCCAACCCGAGAGGTAAAATAAGCATAAGCCCAGCCTGTCCCCCAAGTGGTGTCTTATGCCAAGTTGGCACTTCCAGTATGAGAGACAAGACGTGAAGCAAGAGGGAAGAATGACTCAGCGGACAGTTGTCTGATTGGGAAGTTAACCAAATAGAATAGTTAGACAACCTTCCTGACAAACAAGATCACTGACCCCAGTCAGCTTATTTATGTAGGATACTTCTGTGTCACCAAGTGTGCTGCTTGAGGCAGCTTACAGTTAAAACTTACAGTATATATAAAAAACCCAATCCATTACAAATATTTATGCACTTTGTTACATCATTCTGCCAGCTATTTCACATTCTCAGTTATTTTTAGATTTCCCCCCCTGATTCTCTATAAACAATTCCTATTTTTTCCCCCTGATGCTCTATAAACAAGCCCTATTTCTCCGCAGCTGTAAGAGTCAATGGCTATGCTTGTATATGCTGGCTGGCAAGCAGAACTTCAGAAACTGGGGAAATAGAATCAGAGGCTAAGGTTTTGTACTTTTTTTGATGATAACCACTGCTTATATCCTGCAACCTGATTGGGTACATAAAGGCTGAGCTATAAGACTCCCTTTATAGTACTGAAACAAACACAAATATTGCAGAAATGCATGAGAGAGCAGTCATGAAAGATCAACTCTGTATCGAATTAGGATCTGACTTAGGTTCTATTATATGTCAAAGAAATTCAGCTATACATGTTAATAGGCACCCCCTTCCTCGACGTATCTATCTGCCCCAACTCCATCTTGGTCAAATTTGCTTTAGACTAGAGCTAGCAATGCCTTACTTCAAAATAGTTGAGGTCAAAGTTTTTCTTGGGCTTTGCTGATGAGTAGCCAAAACCTTGGTTGGAGACTGATAGAACTAAGGTATGTGGGCAGGGGGTGGGGAAAAACAGGGTGCTGTGGGGGGTGGGACATGCCCACATCCCCACACCCCTCCCTAGCCAGGCCTGGCAGAAGTTTTTCAGCTGGCTGCAAAGAAAAGCCGGCTGCTCTTTTTCAGCCAGCTGCTCTTTGCAGCTGGCTGAACTGAGGTAAGTGGGTGGGGAGTGGGGTGCTGCAGGGGGGCAGGGTCCACCCACCATTTTGCCCCAGGCACCATTTCCAGCCCTTGCCTCTGGAGTTAGCCCCTATATCACTGTTCTGCCAGCCAAAATTGTGCAGTATCACCCCTCTACCCATGTTCCTCTGTTTGAATCATATTGTTTCTTGGCCTAGCTCCAATAATGAGAATTCACCTGTGGTAGGAGAAAAATGATGAAAGAAATGTAGTGCAGCAAAGTAAAGTTCAAGAAAACAAAGGGAACACATTGTCTATGAGCTCCACTTTTATAAGAAAGAAAAAGAAAAACAACTCCCTCCCAGGCCCAGGCCTGCATCTTTTCTTAGTGTGGGAGAGGAATTATATCTAGAGTTATTTCCCAATGAAACCAAGATCATATTGATTTTTCCAGCTTGGATTCCAATATTAAAGAAACTAGTATCAGTGATTAGGGTGTCTTTCAAAATGCCATCAGTTTATACACATTTCTATTTATTACTCCCATTTGTAATATCTTGAATACACTGTAATTGTTTTTTACATATGAGTGAAACACAAGTCTGGGATGAACCCTTTTATATAGTTGTAGTAACTACTTTGTGATTAACAGGTTTGAAAGCAGTAATGAGTGAAATTCAAAAAAGGACTGAATTGTATTGTTTTGTTTTTCAAACACTGTCATCTTCAATTGTAAAATTCTGACTAGCTATCTGATGATGTGCATTTTGGTGGGCATTTCTGCATAGGACATTTCTGCATAGTTCATGCTTGTAGTCATCTTTCAGGCTGATTTCTTCCCCTCATGGGCAGCAGTAACAGAATTACTGTCTAGAACCATAACTTGAAAACCAACAATGTTCTTTGAGATGTGTTTTATACCAGCTTTCTAGATGTTGAGCTTCTTTTAATTAACTCATCTACCTTTACCTTTTTATCTGTTGCAGATTGTTTAGAGATAGGGTCTTGTATTACCATTTTTATCACTCATCTCTCTGTCCATCATACAAGTATTCTATATCTATATCTATACATGTGTGTGTGTGTGTGTGTATACACACACACACACACACTCACACACACACACACGTGTGTGTGTGTGTGTGTGTGTGTGTGTGTGTGTGTGTGTGTATATATATGTATATATGTATATATGTATATATATATATATATATATATATGTATATGTATATGTATATGTATATGTATATGTATATGTATGTATGTATGTATGTATGTATGTATGTATGTATGTATGTATGTATATGTGTGTGTGTATATATGTATATATCTGTCTTATACAAACATACATAATAAGATGTGATTCACAAGCCAATTACATTGCCTGTAACTTATATTTAAGCCTTTTAACATCAGAATCTTATTGACCACAATCCAGAGAAGCTTCAAACACTTCTGAGTGTTTTCCTTACTGTATGTCTTACACAGCAAGACAGTTTTTTTACTTCTCTAAATGTCAGAAAGCAGCTGATTGAAGTCACAGAAGTCAGAAAAGAACCTTAGTCATAAGTGGATTGTTTGCATACATTGTGCCAAAAAACCCCCCAAAACTTCTTCTGGCTATGGAAAGGATTACTCTAGAAGTGCATAAGACCTTACCTGTCCCACAGAAAAAATATTACACTTAGATGTGCACATTATTGGCTTCTGCAGGATGACAGACATTATGCAGAAGCAAGCTCCAATAATTTCAGTAAAGCTTATATCCAGAAAAATGTGGTTCAAGATGCAGACCATTTCCCACTGAAATCAGTTATCTAAATGGGTCTGATTTGTTCCTTCTTTAAGTGGCTGGCAATAATCTTCTGTATTTTCAAGAGTGCCTTCTCTCCCAGACTGGGATAACTATATGGTCGTTGCAATGTACTTACGTACCGTGCAGTACATCATGTGTACAACTCTTACTACAATAACCATTCACTAATACTGCAATCCAAACTGGAGAGGGGCACAAAGGTGGCCCGGGATGGCACCACAAAGGCGGCACCATGCCGCCTCCACAGAGGCTTCGGGTGGTGTGGAAAGGAGGGTTTTTGAAAACATTCCTGCCACCTGAATTGTCCTATATGTGAAACAGGATTACGCTGTACTTTTGTAAATCTGTGGACCTGGAGGATGGTGTTCCTGGGCTGGAATACTGGTGAAAACCAACTAATGCCATGTTGGCATTAATTCAGATAGCAGCAAAGCTCCCCAGTGGCTCCAATTTCCAAATTTGCCTGCCACAGAGCTGGGAGGTGGCCGGATGCCAATCAGTTTGTTATCTTTGCCAGTAGGGATGCACCTTATGTTGGCAGAGGGGGCAAATGTATTAGTGTGGCTCTTCATTGCTTCCTGAGGTCAGTAGGTTCCCCCCCTCCCCCATCTGGATTGGGCTGCTGATCTTCTGTCTGAATTTGCTGGTATTACATATGGGTCTGAAAAAAGTCAATTTCTAGGAAAACCCAAATTCCACCCTGTTGATGACTACAAGAACATTTAGCAAAGAAAAAGAACAAACCAACAGTGCATATAGCAATTTTAATCCATTCCATTTTTAAATACCACAATAAATTTAATTTTCACAATAAATTAAATAGTCATATTCAGCTTACAAAATAGAATTACTTAGTGTGAAACCAGTATTTACAAACAATGTACATTATATACAGTAGGTTTCTCTTTGTCAACATACAAGCATAGAAAGAAAAAAAAGCTTTATTTTTGACATATGATTGACATGCTACAAGTGCCAAGATGATCCATACAATAAAAACAATAGTGCAAACTCACCACAGGAAATTTGAAACAACGTCGATTGCATGAGAGAATTTCTTTTCAAAAAATAGGAAAAGAATTCCAGTAGAACAACTCAGCATCACACTTAGGATGAATCTACATTGCCAACTTACACTGGCTTTATCACATTTTAGTGGTCATCATGTTCCCCCAAAGAATCCTAGGATGATGACAGTGCTCAAAATTCCGAATCCAGTTCCAAACATTTCCTGGAAAGAAGGAACAACCAATACAAGTCTGAAGTGTAGATTTAATAGAGTAAAGGGTCAATATTCTTCTAGCAATGTGCATCCATAATAGCCTAATACAATTTTTGCAGTTAATTATAAACTGATAGTCTGACTTCTCTCTAAATATGTTTGGTAGCAACATTTTACAGAGCAGAGTACTGACCCTTTGAACTGGATAGCTGAGTTGGTTTTTTTAAATGACATATTTTATTTAATTGTATAGCAAAAATGATGCAATTATGCACAGAGTAAATGTCATGTTATTTACTGCTCTGCAGAAAAATTGATCCCATCATATATTTGGTCACATACTGCATATGTACAAGATTGCATGAAAAGGGGTACTTTGAAAGCTGTGTGTATGAAAAGTGCATATTTTTACTCTAGTAGAGACACGGTTGCATATCTGGGTGCAACACACAGTGTTGTATGAAATTTACTTTAGGGCCAGTTAAAGGTCCTCCCTGTGATCTGGTAAAATTTCTGATTAAAAGGGTGAAAGAACTTGCGCAATTTGGTAATTACAGAGGAATCCACCTCTGGATGGATGCGTCCCTTGCTTCCTGCCAGGCACTTGTTAAAGACAATGTTAAATCGCAAGCAGTAAAATCCTCTGGTGGCATTGAAATATAAATTATATTGACTTATCCTTGGAGGAAGATTTAAGAACTTCTCTACCAGCTGGAGTTCTGGCAATGGTTCTGTAATGAGACGATCACCATCAACAATATGAAACTGCTCAATGGGAAAATATTTTAACCATCTCTCCAGATGTTTTGTGTAGATGCTGGTTCTTACAGCCTTGTATTTAGTGTTGACTTCACAGGTATTAGAATCAATTGCCAGCTTCTCAAATTTGTAATAGGTTTTATTCTTTCGTTCCTTCCCCTCCAGCACCTGAGTGTAATCAGAAATAGCTCTTGTTGTGGGTTCCCTGACAATGATCAGTAATTTGATGGATGAGTTCATTTTATATATCCTTTCAGGTACCTCCTCCGTGATAAAGTATGCAGGACTTTTCTCAATTGTTATTTGATGAGGGTAAGAAAATGGCATTTTTTTCCTGTACCATTCAATGCCCTTGGCATAATTCTCATCATTATCAAAGAAGTGGATTTCTTGAGAAGCTTTGACCACTGCTGGGTGGAGATTCAGCATTTCCAATAGAGCTCGTGTGCCTCCTTTCCTCACCCCAATTATTATGGCCTTTGGGATCTGTTGAACCAAACTGTGAAGTCGAATTTGTTCCTTGCTGGCATTGCCCTTCCGAAACTCATGTAGCAAGCCACGTTTAAACTGTAGAGCTCGAAGTGGAATTTCGTCTTGGCCATGGAGTCCAAACCGACCATCAATAGGGCAAATGGGCTGCAGTCTGTAATGATAAAAACAGATATTGAAAAAATGAGGAATAATACTAGTACAGATGCATAAGAGATAATTCATACAACCCTAGTAGGATATGGGCTTTTTCTGGTAAGAAGTGAATCAACAGTAAAATGGTTGTGTGCCCATATGTGAGTACTGAAAACACTCCATTATCAACTCCCCCAAATCTTATACTAATCCACATTTGTACTTCCAATAAAACAATCAGACAACCAGGGCTTTTCTGCATTCCCATTTTCCTCCCTAGTAAATTCCCATTGGCGGGGTTCCTGTTTTGCATGTTTGGCTCTCTTAAGTGGTTGATTCAATATCACACATATTTATGTTCACCATATAAACCTGCAGCTTAAATCGTCAAGGAGATATGCTGCACACAAACCTGTGTGTTGATGAATGAACCACTAAAGGGAGGAAAACACATGCAGAACTTGCATCCCCCATTCACCCAGGAAACAAGAACATAAGGAAAATGAGAATGTGGGGAAATGCCTGTTCTAATATGGATTCAACACTTCGAAGGTTTTTAAACAGAGGCTGGATGGCCATCTGTCAGGAATGCTATGACTATGTATTTCTGCATGGCAGGGAGTTGGACTTGATAGCCCTTGTGGTCTCTTCCAACTCTATGATCCTATCTGCCTATTAAGTTAAATTCTTCTCTGCTCAGAGATCTGGGCCATTTGGAATCAAGTCACATTTTTCCCAACAACTCCTATCTGCTGCTTACATAAGTGAAATATAGTGAATCTCAACATCATGTGGCTGTTGATAGATGTTGTCAGTGTCCAAAAAGTTAGAGATTCATCAGTGAATGTTAACAGTCAGCAAATGTTAACGATTATTAACATTTATGGGTATGCCTGAAAAATGGGGGCATTTACATCTAATGTCAGGCTCTCACAAAATTCAGCTGGGATTTCTGCATTCATTCATGGATGTTACTATATTTCAGGCATTAATTAGAACACAGTATAATGTGTAAATCATTAACATGCAGTGTGAAAACATTAATATGAAGTCTGTTTATAATCAAACAGGTAACATGCTCAAAATAACTGACCAGTCAGGGTTTCCAGGTGTACATTTTCCCAAGCCTATTTAATATTGACAAATCTGCATCTTCACTTCATAATTTATAGGGTAAACTGCTATAAACATTCTTGATGCAGAAAATGTAAATGGCTTCTTTGTTGTTTCTGTTTATTCTTATAGATCTGTTTCATAATCAGGTGGTGTACAAGATCAATAATGATGACAAGGAATGCTTAACAGCTTAACAAAATAAACTTTCTGGCAAAGTCTGTAAATCCAAGCTGTTTCTGAACATTTGATAATTTTCATATATCTACTGCTGGAATCTTATATGGCAATTTATTTGAATTTGCTGCTGTTGCTATTTTTCTTTTTGCTACTTAAGATGCAGTTGAACTTAAAGGAAGCCCTGTGTTGCCTAATCATTAAAAAAAGATAAAAATAATTTAGAAAAGGCTGCACAAGCTTATATCCCAGAACAGACAAAAATAAATCTGTTGCCTCTTGTAAGCTAAGAATTTGAAATCAAATACACAATGAAATCACTGACTTTGTTGTACCAAAGGTGTGATATGCACAATACTATTAGGATTTCTTCATATTAAGCACAATTAGCAAACAGGTGCCTCACTGCACCAGTACATTCAACAGGAAACCATTGCCAATTCAAAGGCTTATATTTCATGTGCATATGATACACATTTGACGAGTACATTAAATTAAAATATGAATGAAAGAGAACAGAAATAGAAGCTACTCTTTATCATTAAGGACAATTCCAAGCTCTGTCTCCACTAATACTTTACTAATGGCATACGCCTTTTAACACAATATGTTATTACCTAAAGCAAGAATAGATTTGGCATTCTTTGTATCAGCAAAAAGGAGCCACAGCCAATCCTGATCTCTATAATGTGCATGTATATGATATAACTGGAAATATACCTGTTACATACACGTTACATTTTGAAGGGCACATATAAAACTTTAATGGACACAACTTAACAATATGGCAGCTAAGATGTAAAGATCCTGCTACATGCATGGCAAGCAAGGGAGAAGCAAGAAGAAACTGCACCCAGGGCATGCGCCCGCCTGCACCCCTGCTGCGGCACTGCTTGCCCCACCCTGGAATGCTCCTGGAAAGCCCCGGCCATGCCCCTGCCGCTGCTCCGCCCAGGGTGTCACACACACTGTGTCCCGCTGGCATTATGCCACTGGTGACAAGTACTTCTGTGTGTGTACAGGGAGGGCAGTGCTATACCCTAAATGCTGCTAAAATTGGTAGTAGGTGTTGGAGGAGCCTCTTGAGTGGTTTTTCAGATTTAAGAAGATGTAGATAAGGGATAGTAATCAATACCTTCTTTTGTTTCTGAAAAACAAACTTGATGGATCTTTGGAGCATCTTTGGGATAATAACCTGAGGAAGGTTGGAGGAAGTCATCACTGATGCTTATTAGATATTACTTTTTGAATTACTTTTTGTACTATCAAAATGAAATTCACTAGTAAATAAAACTGTTACAGCTTGTTGTCAATAACAACAAAAATGAATCCTTTTCACCATTAGCAATATTAAATAATAGATCCTATGGGAATTCACTACTTTGGAAGTTCAAGGAGTTAAGTACTGTATCTGGATAATTTTATGACCATTAATAACATTGTAGCTGGTAAATGTAAATTGGTGATAAGGTTAATTAAACTTCATGCCTCTGGACAAGAAAAAATTCCTGCAGGAGTTAAGAAGGAATTTGCACTGCATACTGTATAATTGGCAATGACTATTCTGCACATGTTTAATGTTTGAAGCTTTGCAAATAGTTGACAGTACAGTGTTAGTCTAAAGGTATGATCTCAGCACACGTAGGGATTTATTTATTGCAATCTATAAAGAAATGTCTATGAATGAAAAAAAGAAGGCAATATCTACCAAGTTTTTAGAATCTGGTGTAAGATTAATCAGCAGGTTGATCTTTCCTTTGTAAGATTAAAGGGCAGATATAGAAGAGCTTCACTATAGCTAAACTGGTTGCCCTGATGCGCATAATGAAAGCCACATAAGGCACTGCAAGTTCACCCATACTTGTATGTACTTGGGAGATTCCCCAGAAACACTGCTTATCAAATCAACTGAAAGGAAAAGGGAGTGGGGAAAACCCCCCTGAAAAAACAACTTTATGAGAATGGAAATTGTCTCAGAAACACTGGCATAGTGAGGGGGAATGAGGGGGCTAGAGCCCCATGAGCCACCTCCTGGGGGTGTATTTCAACCCCCTCTTCAAAACTATGCCCAATCCCCAAGGAATTTGTGGCAGGGGCCCAGTTAAGCTTTGGCCAGCTGGCCCCATTCCCAATCTCCATGTGGAGCTCAGGTGGGATGCCAGCCTGGCTGTCTCTGCCCCCAAACTCCACATAGAGTTCAAGTAGCTAGCTGGTTTGTCCCATTTTGCTTTCCACATGGAGTTTGGGAGACCTATTTGCCTCCAAATGGTATCAACTTCTCAAATCAAAAATTTACTCAATAGATTTATTACTTGAAGATCTCTGTATGCTGTCACCCAGAGAGATTTTCCAAACCTTAAAAAGCCGACTTTTAGAACAGGAATACTATATCCTGTTGGGGCAGGCAAATCAATCATGCTCACCCCTCTCTGTCGGAATAATACCGGAACAGGGGCACATAGCCAAATATCTTGAATTATTAACTGAACCCCAACAGAGATGGATTATCACAAGGGCCAGATCCAATACTTTCCCATCGGCCATTACAAAGGTCTGTTACTTATCCATCTCTCTCCAGGATCGGGCTTGTCCACACTGTAAAAACCAAGTGGAGACTCTTGCTCACATTATTCTTGACTGTCCAAGATATGTGGGCATTAGGAATTTCTCCCCAAGGCTGGCCCTAGACAAATCTGAAAGAGATTCTGACAGTTCTGTTGTGGAGCTTCTGTTAAACAAAGTAGCAAAATTTCTTTTGCAAGTGACAAAATTTTCTAAGTAATGTATACTGCTATATACAATCTTTCTGTCTGTGTTTTGAATGTACTCTTGACTTGTACTTCATAAATGTCTGGTAACGTTCTAGAGCCTATTTTTAATGCTTAATAAAGGTTGTTGTTGTTGTTGAGTTTGGTAGTGGCACAGCCCATTTGCTGCTGGCCTCAGCTCACCCAGGTCCAGTTTTTAACCACATGACCAGAAGTGGAACTTCGGGGTTGGTGCCTACAGCATAAAACTAAAGCTGGTCAGCCCCCAATGCTCAGTTTGCTGCTGGCCTCATCTCTCAGCCTACAGTTTAAAGCCCGACCCGGCCAGCTGAGGTCAGCATCAAATGGGCTGTGCCACTCCGAATTCCACATGGAGATTGGGGCGGGGTTGGTGGCACCGCACTCAGACTCCACTTGGATTTTGGGGGCAAGACCAGCTGACCCCCACTGGACACAGCTGGGGGAGTGCAGTGCCAACAGTGAACCCCAAGAGCTATTTTAGTAAGCTACACCTCTGTTCAGAAAGGACCAAGTATTGAGAGCAGCTGAATGTTGGGTACAGAAAGAAATCAGGAGAAATCTGAAACAAATCAAGAGAAAAATCCTGAAAGGGTTTCCAAGGGGCAGGGTGGAACTTTTAAACTGCTTCTATGTCCTATGACTCCCTGTAGCTGGCAGTTAATCTGGATAACATAGTAGATAATGACAGATTTACAAAATATATTTTTGTCCTGCATACAGATCTGCCTATCTCCAGATACTTGCTCACATTCACAAATATAAGATGTTATTTGAGTTAACTGATATATTTTGCAGCACATCCCATGATTGCAGTGGGACAATTGACATTCAGTACAATTTCTGTTGGCTGTATCTGTGACTAACTCCTTCATTTGTTACAACTTTCATGTACCCAGGGAAGGCTGTAAGATTCAAAGGGTACTGAAGAGACATAAATGCCTTACTTCTGATAGTTATTTTTGTAAAGTGTTTTCAGTATGAGTCTTTTAATTTGGTTTATGCATCTCTAATAAATTTAACAGTGTTTGCTGCCTCTATTTTTTGTTTGGTAATAGAATATGCTTAATGTGGTCAACATTAAGTGATCTGTGCCACGGTCACCTCTAGATTGGACTACTATAATTCGCTCTACGCGGGCTTACCTTTAGCCATGATCCGGAAATTGAAACTCGTGCAGAATGCGGCAGCCAGGTTCCTCTCTGGGGCAACAGCTAGGGACCGGATTACGCCGGTCCTATACCAACTGCACTGGCTGCCTATCGAGTACCGGGTCATGTTTAAAGTTTTGGTATTGACCTTCAAAGCCATTCGCGGCCTTGGCCCTGCTTACTTGAGGGACTGTCTCTCCCTATATCTCCCTTCTAGGCCCCTCCGCTCATTGGAGGCGAACCTACTGGTGATCCCTGACCCCAAGGCGATCCGGCTGGCCTCTACAAGGGCTAGGGCCTTTATGGCTCTGGCCCCTACCTGGTGGAACAGGCTTCCAAGTGAGATCAGGGCCCTGCGGGACTTACAAAGTTTCCGCAGGGCCTGTAAAACGGACCTGTTCCGCCAGGCATTTGGCCAGCCGGGATGATGTCAACTCCGCCATAAGAACAGCTGGCTACCCGTGGGTATATAAAGGGGGGAGGGAGGGGCTGAAGCAATCGGAAGTCTTGTTATTTTATGTATTTATATAAATTATATACGATGTTTTGAGCTGTTTTTACTATTGATGGACACCGCCCTGAGCCTTTGGGGAGGGCGGTATACAAATATAATAAATAAATAAACAAACAAACAAACATTATACTAGGTTTGAAGCATCACTTTATTTATTGTGTTCTGAGAGTAAAGTTGCTAAGTTCTGTGCAGAAGTTTATAGTTATATAATATTGGGAAAGGTTTAGACCTGAACTGAAGAAATGGGTTCAACAATTATTTTACTTCTTTTAAATTATAAATATCTGAAAATGTTTAATTTTAAATATGTTTTGGATTGATATATTTTAAACTGAAGTCTTTTTTGTATAGGATCTTTTGATGTATTTTGGTCTTAAATCTGTGTATCTGTGTATGAAGAACAGATCTGTATAATTCAAAAACTTGCCTCCCTTTGCATTTTACAAACTAAATGTGTAATAAAAGGAATTGTTGTATGCAGTTGTTTCTACTTCTCTGAAACCAAAAGAGGAATGCTATTCAAGATTTTTAAGAGCCCAAGCTGCAACTTAACCACTCCATGCAGAACAATGGAATGCTGTGATAGTCTTTTCTAGGTCAGATGACATGCAGTAATCACAAAGGGTGTTGTGCCTGAAGGGAAGAAAAAGCAGTCCCTGGTAAAGAGGCAAACCCCCCCCCCCAAAAAAAAAACAGAACAGGATCTGTGCACAAGGTATTTGCTGCGTTGTGAAGGTGAATATCCATCGCAGCAAGATTTCTTGTATTGATGTATTTCCTCTAGCCCTGCTTTCACTTTCCACTTTCTCTGCAGCAGGCAAATCCACTTACAGCAAGAGCAGGATAGATTTGCCAGTGGGTGCAACTTTGCCCCCAACCTCTTCCCTCTGCCTGCAATCAGCCCTCCTAGTCTTACCCCCTCCCACTCCCTTCCACTGCTTTGAATGCTTCCCCCTCACCCTCCTCCCTGTTTCCAACTATTTCCCACTTCTTGTCTTGCTGTATCACTTCTATTGCCCATGGCCTCCCTACTCCTGCATAACTTTAGATTTTTAGATTTCAAAAAATTAAATATTCATATTGATAGATCAATAAATTGATGCTAACAATAATAATACTAACAAAAATAATGTTACTAAAAGTAATGAGTACTAAAAGTGTTACTAAGAGTTACTAAAAGTACTAGTCAATCAGTCCAAACACCCAATTTGCTCCTGCATTTGATCAGCAAACTGGAACATCTCTAGCCTCGTACTTTTATACACAAGCAATCAGTGATTCCAGACCACACCGGGAAAAGCCTGTTGGTCTTGACACCTGGGTTTGCAGTTCATTAGAAATGGACAATTGTGGACTTGGGGAGCCTAGCAAGTGGCAGTTTGCATTGTCGTTTTGTGGTTTTGCAGGTCTCCCCACTTCCAACCATAAAAGACAATCAGTGTACAGATGCCATATTCAAGATTTTTCAGGGCTTTAATAGTTCAACTTTTGTATGTCGATATATCAATTTATCAAGAGACTGATATATCAATCTATTGTAACATTAAAGATAAAAATTAAAGATTATGTTAAAAATTAGATTCAGATTTTTTTACTCATTCATTCATTCGATTTACTAGACCGCTCTCCCCCAAAGGGCTCAGAGGGGTGTACAAGTCAAATAAAACAACAAATGTCCCACCTTAGACCTTTCATGGGAGAGCCCCCCCCTTCCTGAATCGCTGCAGCTGATCATTGACCAGTAAAATGTTAAAAATTAAAGCACACATGGGTGATAGAGAACCCTCAAAACATCACCCTTCCCGGATGCAAGCAAAAATCCAGCTGATGGGTAATGTCTGTCCCGCTGCAAACAGGCTAGTGGGTAATAATACTGAACATGCCCTGAAACAAAGATTCCCTAGCCAATTCTCTTTGAAGTCGTAGGAACCTCACTGTGTGTAATCAGCCTGTGGTGCAGCAGCTGGGTTGGGAAGTCTGCTAAATCCCACTGATCTCACATATTTTCTTGGGCTCAGCTACTCATACTGGGTTGGATTAGGAGTAGGTTCCATCATCACACCTAACTCCCTTTTAAACATAATGCCTTAAGACTCCCATTTAATATTTTTGAGGCAGAATGGAGTATGATTGGTTTTTATACAATCAGTCAACATTCATTTGGGTGCTGTGTGGTTTCCGGGCTGTATGGCCGTGTTCTAGCAGCATTCTCTCCTGACGTTTCACCTGCATCTGTGGCTGGCATCTTCAGAGATCCTCTGAAGATGCCAGCCACAGATGCAGGCGAAACGTCAGGAGAGAATGCTGCTAGAACACGGCCATACAGCCCGGAAACCAACCAGCACCCAAGTGATTCCGGCCGTGAAAGCCTTCGACAAGTCAACATTCATGATCAAAAGATAAGTCAACATCAGTTTAATTGCCCCATTTACATAAAAAAATTCATATACATTCACTGCCACTGACATCATTTCCATAGTAAATGAGCCACTGACATCATTTCCCTAGTAAAGGAGCATAAGAACGTAAGAAAGAGCCTGCTGGATCATACCAGAGTCCTTCTAGTCCAGCACTCTGCTACTCGCAGTGGCCCACCAGGTGCCTTTGGGAGCTCACATGCAGGAGGTGAAAGCAATGGCCTTCTGCTGCTGCTGCTCCTGAGCACCTGGTCTGCTAAGGCATCTGCAATTACAAATGAAGGAGGCTCAAGATTGGTAGCCATAGATCGACTTCTCCATAAATCTGTCCAAGCCCCTTTTAAAGCTATCCAGGTTAGTGGCCATCACCACCTCCTGTGACAGCATATTCCAAACACCATGTTTTCCTTTTATTACTCCTAATTCTTCCCCCCAGCATTTTCAATGTATGCCCCCTGGTTTTAGTATTGTGAGAAAGAGAAAAAATTTTCTAGCCCATGCATAATTTTCTACGCCATGCATAATTTTATGGACTTCAATCATATCCCCCCTCAGACGTCTCCTCTGCAAATTAAAGAGTCCCAAATGCTGCAGCCTCTCCTCATAAGGAAGGTGCTCCAATCCCTCAATCATCCTCGTTGCCCTTCTCTGCACTTTTTCTATCTCTTCAATATTCTTTTTGAGATGTGGCGACCAACACAGTACTCCAAGTCCGGTCGCCCCACTGCTTCATATAAGGGCATGGCAATCTTTGCAGTTTTATTATCAATTCCTTTCCTAATAATCCCCAGCATAGAGTTTGCCTTTTTCACAGCTGCCATGCATTGACTTGACATTCCTATGGAACTATCAACTAAGACTCCAAAATCCCTTTCCTTGTCTGTGACTGATAGAACTGACCCTTGTAGAATGTATGTAAAGTTTGGATTTTTTGCCCCATGTGCATCACTTTACATTTTGCTACATTGAACTGCATTTGCCATTTCTTAGCCCACTCACCTAGTTTATAAAGGTCCCCTTGGAGCTTTTCGCAATCCTTTGTGGTTCTCACCACCCTACATAATTTGGTATCGTCCGCAAACTTGGCCACCACGCTACCCACCCCTACTTCCAGGTCATTTAAAGAGCACTGGTCCCAAAGAGCACTGGTTAAAGAGCACTGGTCCCAAAATGGATCCTTGGGAGACACCACTCCCTACATCTCTCCATTGTGAGAACTTCCCATTTACACCCACCCTTTGCTTCCTGTTTCTCAACCAGTTTTTAATCCCTAGGAGAACTTCCCCTCTTATTCCTTCATTGCTGAGTTTTCTCAACAGTCTCTGGTGAGGAACTTTGTCAAAAGCCTTTTGGAAATCCAAGTAGACAATGTCCACTGGTTCCCCCTTATCCACATGCCTATTAACACCCTCAAAGAACCCTAGTAAGTTTGTAAGACAAGACCTGCCTCTTCAAAAGCCATGCTGACTCTTCCTCTGCAGGTCTTGCTTTTCTACATGTTTTATAATTTTATCTTTAATGATAGATTCTACTAATTTACCAGAAACAGATGTCAAACTGACTGGCCTGTAATTTCCTGGGTCCCCCCCTAGATCCTTTCTTGAAGATTGGTGTGACATTGGCCATCTTCCAGTCTTCAGGGATGGAGGCTGATTTCAGGGATAAGTTGCATATTAAAGTGAGAAGATCAGCAATTTCATTCTTGAGCTCTTTAAGACTCTTGGGTGAATGCAATCTGGGCCAGCGGATTTGGTAGCATTTAGTTTATCAATGGCTGCCAGAACTTCTTCCTTGTCTACCACTATCTTTGCTAATTCCTCGGATTCGCCTCCTAAGAAGCTTGGTTCAGGTGCAGGAATTTTCCTCACCTCCTCTTGAGTGAAGACAGATGCAAAGAATTCATTCAGCTTCTCTGCAATCTCCCTACCATCCCTATCACCCTTTAGCAATTGGGTCATCTGGCATAAGCCAGGCATTCTATGTACAGGCCCAGACAAATGTGGTCCCTCTACTTAAAAAAAATCTGGAAGAGCAATCAATTATCTTTTGAATTATACATAGTGGAGTTCATTTATTGCTCTATCATAAATGTTAGAAAGATGCATAAATATAGTCCTCTTAACTCCTCCCTACCTCCTTCCACATTTTTAGTTGTTGTCCTTTTTTTGCAGCACAAGGAATTGTCTTGAGAAAAAAAATACATTTCGGGATATTGTGCAATTGTGTCTTAATCCCTCCCCATGACAGTAACTGCTATGTTCCCAATATTTGTTTGCCTCTGTGTGTGCACATATATGTGACAAACATTACATTGTGTATGTTTGCACTGTTGGTCAAAAGTGCATTCACAGCTGCCCTGTTGCTTAAAGCTCCCATTCCCAGAGAGATCCTCTCTGTCCAGAATATCCAATTCTAGAAATTCATGATTAATTGTGTATATCTAAAGTGCCGTCAGGAAATTTCAGGGTCGCTATGCAGAGGAAGGGACTGGCAAACCACTTCTATCAGTTTCTTGCTGTGAAAACTCTACAGGGTCACCAGGAACTGATTGAGACTTGAAGGTACTTTACACACACAAAGGGGTTTTCAAGGCAAGTGAGATGCAGAGCTGTGGAGCTTTCACACGTGCTCAATAATGCACTTTCAATCCACATTCAATCCACTTTAATGATACTGGTTGTGGTTGGTTTTCCGGGCTGTGTGGCCATGGTCTGGTGGGTTTTGTTCCTAACGTTTCACCTGCATCTGTGGCTGGCATCTTCTGAGGTGTATCACAGAGGGAAGTCTGTTACACACTGTGTCCCGTGTATAACAGTGTGTGTGTAAAAATAATCCCCGTACAATCACATCATAATTATTTATACAACAATAACAGACTTCCCTCTGCGATACACCTCTGAAGATGCCTATCACAGATGCAGGTGAAATGTTAGGAACAAGATCTACCAGACCACGGCCACACAGCCTGGAAAACCCACCACAACCAGTTGAAACTGGCTATGAAAGCCTTTGACTTTAATGTCACTTTAATGATAGTTTGCATTTCACACAGTAAAATCCAGTTGCAAAGGGCATTGAAAGTGTATTATTCAGCATGTGTGTGTAAGTGCCCATGGTTTGCCAGTGCCTTTCTCTGCAGTGTCTTCCTTGGCAGTCTCCCTTCCAAGTACTGACTCTGCTTAGCTTCTGAGATCTGATGAAATTGGGCCATGCCATACCACTTTCACTCCCCATGACTAATTAATGTAGTTAAAATTCTCCAGCCCTGCAGCAATCTTTCATGTGCAATAGGATTCCAGACTTGACAAGCTAACTCTGCATGCTCATGCATAATTTTAACGACCACCGTAGAACATTAATTGTCCACCCATAAATTTTGGAAAGGAAGAAACACAAATACATCATAACTGTTGAGACTAGAGGTCAGTTAGCAGATGCACACAGGCAAAAATGAGCTACCATAATGACATTGCTACTGTATTCTGCTTTAGGTTCCATCTGAAAAACAGCTGGCAATGCACCCGGAATACAAATAGACAGGCAGGAATGCATTCACTTGGGCAAGCTGCAGTTCTTTCAGTTTATCCATGTTCTCCCCCACTCTTTAACAGAATGGAAATAACAATGAAGATCAATACTACAGCAGTTCGTCTTTTTGAACTTCAATAGTAAGATAAAGTGCTGGAACCTTTTCAATTATTTCCAGCAGTCAGGAGGAAGCCATGGGAAGGGGGAGCCCTATCTAAAGCAGCTTGTAATTTTCACTCGTATGTGCTACTTTAATGACTTACCTATCCAAGCTCCCAACTCTGGCAACTAGATATAGGAGACTTCCAATAGCAAGGCTGCCTAGCACAAGGAGCTTCTGTCTCAGCAACACCTGCTGTTTGAATAGCATGGCCCTCCATCAATCTTCAGGACTTCTTCAGTCTGCAGAGACCAGAATATAAAAACCACTCATGAGCAAATGGCAATATACAAGCATCACTCAATTTCTATATGTGACTAACCCAAACTGGTGTCTAATGAAGCAAAGCCTCCCCCAATATTTTCTTGCACCCTTGCTCATAAGACCAGCAAAGAAGCATTTCCACATGGTGTAAAATTCTGAGTAGTGCCAAATACTGGTACAACCAGATCCACGAAGGTTCTTGCATAGGGTTCCTGATTAGGCTGCAGTTCAGGGATTGTTGTGGTGATTAGGTAGCCATGCTGGTCTGGCATAGAAGAGGCAGATTCGTGTCCAGGAACACTGTAGAGACCAACACAATATTGGGGAATAAGCTTACAGGAATAAGAACTCTCTGTGTAGAATAAATCTGATGGAGGAAATTTTGACTCTTGACAGCTTATACCCTGAAAATCTTGTCAGTCTCTAAGGGGATCATACAGCTACATGTAACACGTAATTCTGCCCACATTTCTGAAACTGAGAATCAGAATTTTCACTGCATTGACACTAAAAAATACTGATATAAAATATGTGTAGATATTGTAATGCTAATTCTTATTCCAATCAAACTCTTTAATTTAAGAAAAGATTGGGGAAATTACAGTGGTGTTTGTAAGGGTTACAGTCTGAAGTAAATATCACTACATGTTGAGCATCAAGTTAAAAAAAACATTCCACTATTGGAGGTGTCACTGCTGAATTTGATCTGCTAGTAAGTTCAAACAAATTGTCTTCCCCATTTATGTGTGTGTGTGTGTATGTGTGAGAGAGAGTAAATGTTCAGTCATGTCTGCAGAATTTGAAATAAACATAGGCTGAGGCAATTTAGATTCCACGAGGATTCTTTATTTACTGTCTGCGACACTTCACAGCTTAAAAATGTGGATTGTAGAATCTTTGAGAAATGTTCGTTTTTAAAGTGAATGTACAAACAAATGTAAGAATATAAAATCAAACAGTACCATACCAATAGCCACTTTCAAGTTTAAAAATAAAACACAAACTTAATAATTTGCTTCAAGTATTTGCAAATAAACTCACTTAAAAAGAGCAATATTCTCATTACTCCATTCTTTTATAGTTTCATCAAACCAGTCTGAAATGTTTTCAGTTTTGTAACAAATAATCCCCATACAATCACAACATAATTATTTATACAACAATAACAAGCATGGTTTTAAAACAGGGACCTTTGAAATTCTGACACAAGGCAATGGGAGCAACCACAAAATGATTTTTGCAAGAAGTTGAGGGCAACCACAAAATGGCTGCTACAGAAGCAGCAAGACTCCCTCCCACATGCCCAGCAGCAACTGAGCCAGCCCTCCCCTGCCCCCAGGAGGAAGCAGGGCCCAGCAGGCGACCAGGAGGGTGGCTTACTGCTGCCCTGTCCCTGCCACTGGGCCCTGCTTGCTTCTGGGGGAGGGGGTGAGCAGCATGCAACAGGGAGGGCATAAGCAGATGTGCAGCAGGCAGGTGAGCTGCTACACTTGCTTCTGGGTGGAGAGGAGAGTCGGACAGCCCATTGCACTCCCCATGTGACACATTAGAGTGGTGCCTGGGTGTTATTTTTTATTTATTTATTTATTTTTTAAGCTTTTATACCGCCCCATCCCCGGAGGGCTCTGGGCGGTGTACAGCAGAGGGAAAACAATGTAAATAATTAAATTAAAACATTTAAAAGCAGCGACAACCATAAAACATTCCTAATAATATGATAAACTACTGTAAAATAGATGGCGTTCACTAATCTACTATAGTAATTTCGGTCTCACAACCTTAAGCCATTAAATGGACTATGAAGTATTGATCAGTAGCGTTTATTGAATAGGCATCAAAGAACCATGCTTGGCAAAGCCAGTTCTGACGAAGCTGGCGTTCACAGTCCCCTTTAATCCCCAAAGAGAACCCTTCTCTCATTTTCCCAAGAGGTTGTGAAAAACAGTCTTTGGAGCTTTGGCACCACAAGGTCGGTGGCAGATAGCAAGAAAAAGCCACCTAGCTTTCTGCCCTATGAGATAACGGATGTAATACAGTTCTTACTGGACTGAGGTACCAGAGGAAGCCAAGTTGTCCAGAAAGCATGTGAAGTCATAAAGTAAAGATCAAGGGAAGAATGCATAGATGGCAGTGGATACATACAGCAGGCCGGTTATATATATCTTTCTAGCAACAGTAATTTGTTATTTTAAGCAGTTGAACGGTTCTGGAATGTATCTCAATCACCTAGATAGCATCCCCCTGACACTGTGTCATCCGATCCCTCTACTCCCCTAGATTCGCTAGTGCCACTGGCAACCATTCCGAATGCCAGCACAACTCTGTGACATCCCAGACTTCTGGGTCTACCTGCTGAAGAGCTGAGGAACAGCTGGCTGCCAGCACATTTTCTCTGTGCGCCAACAGAGATGCCCCTTAAGTGACAGGGGTAGGAAATGTGCCAATGTAGCCCTGTACCACTCCATGTGTCAGTTCGTCCCCTGCATCTGGATTGGGTTGTAAGTGAACAAGAACAATTATTGCAAATACCGATATTAACAAAAAGACAAAAGGAAGATTCATGGGGCATGATCTCCTGTGTAGTTTTGCAATAGCTAATCACCTGTACAAACTTTGACTAAAATTGTATACTACAATTCTTTTTTTGTGTTAGTATTCTAGAGAGGACAGTAAGTGATTTAAAATCTTCTAAAAACAGGAAATGGTATTCAAGAAAAAGAACAATAATGCACAAACCCCTGATTAATACTATAGACACATCCTTGTTATTGACTAGTGTGTGGTGGGTATTATCAGTGTCCTTACTCAAAGATTCCTCCCCCCCTTTTACACCAGACTTTCTGGTAAGATCTAATATAAGAGAAGTTCATTATACATCAGAAGCAAGAAACTATACATGCATAAAAAAAAGAAAAGGAGTACCCAGGGCACATTCCTGAGACACTTCATGAATAATCTGTAACTATCTTGGCAGCACAGAAGTTGGGAAAATTCCCACACCTGAGCTCCTCTTTTATTATTAAGGCAATAAATCTGAAGAACTGTCATAAACTGCTGTGTAAGAAGAAGGCACTGAGGAAAGGCACGATGAAGTATGAAATAATAATTTATCAGTCCCAGATGGTATTCTCCTAAAATCTGTCTAATATGAAATTACAGAACTACTGGCATACTTATTCAAGATTTCAAATTAGATCAGAAGATTAGCAAATACCCACAACACCAAAGGAATTTTTCTTCACACTCAGAGATTTCATATGGGTAAAAAAGCCCTGCACACTAGTTAATATCAAAACAAATTGGAAAGATTATGGAAAGATGTGATGTGTTAAAGCAAGAATCCCCACATGGAAACTGTGAGTGTTTTATTTATTTACTTTATTTATATGCTGCCTTCCCCCCCCCCCCGAGTGAACCCAAAGCACTTTACATAGTTTTGCACTCCTCCTTTTTATCTTCACAACAACATTGTGAGGTAGGTTACACAGAGAATATGTGAATACCCGAAGTCACTCAACCAGTATTCTATGGCAAAATGGAATTTGAACCTGAGCTTCCCAGTTCTTAATCCAGCACTTTAACCACTAAAGTCATTATGTTGGCTCTGATAAAATAAGTTGGTGGATTCTGCACAACATAAATATAACATCTTTAGGACGTTATGAAAAGATCCATTTTGGCATTTTGTGTTATCACAGTGCAGGAGAACACAAGTATTGTCAGCCAAAGCAGATCTTGTCCCGCCTGCTGCACAGAGCTCTTGTCACTTTCACAGCGGCAACCCCCATTTTGTGAGCTGCAGCAGATTCTCTGTGAAGATTCCCCACGGAGGCTTCCTCTGCTTGCAGCTCATCTGTTTGCAATTTCACTGTAAAAAGTAGATGAATAAAGTTTAAGCCTAGCAATCCTGTGCACATGTCGTTTTTCCTTTTTTTTTGTTTTGAGGGGGATGTCCGCAAAGCTGCAGTGACAAAATGTGCACATATTTCAGCTTCTCTAATTGTCACTGCAGCTTCACAGACATCCCACAGACATGAAAATAAAAAAGGAAAAAAAAACATACACGAGATCACTAGGCAAAACAAACTTTATTCACCTACTTTTTACAGTGAAATAGCAAATGGATGAGCTGCCAGCAGAGGAAACCTCTGTGGGGAATCTTCACGGAAAATCTGTTGCAGCACACAAAATGGCAGGTGTGAACAGTCAAAGTCACAAGTTTCTTTACAAGATACTTATACCCCACTTTTCTCCCTGGTGGGGATCTGAAGATGTTTACTTATTGATCTTCCCTTTTCTGTTTTATTTTCACAGCCATCACCAAGTGAGATAGGTTAAGAGCAGGAGAGAGTCTTGCCCCAGACCAGTCAGTGATATTTCAAGACAAAGCAGGGATACTGGCCTGGATCTTCCATAACCTCGCTCAATTCTCTAACCACTACTACATCACCCCTTCTGGTCTCTTGAAGAAAGAATAACTAATGGTAACAATACATTGGATATTTTGATAATGAGAACATAGAAGCAAATTGAGGAGTGGAAGGGGTAGGATCCAAAGGCGTATGGCGTATAGGAACATGGGGTCACCCATGTCCCCAGATGCACACCTTTCGGTCACATGGGGGGTGTCGGGTTCCCCCACATGACAAAACAGTGTGAGCCTGAGCTTCACACCACTGAGTCCTGCTCCCCTTCAAGGAGGCAGGCGTGGGGCTCAGCAGTGGGTGGCCATGACACCCACCTGAGCCACCAGCCACAGCTGAGACCCATCCCCCTGGCCTCCATGCAGCTGGCTTTTGCCCATCCCAGGCCCTGGGGACAGCAAGAGCTGGCCTGTAGAGAGGTGGGACAAGATCAAGCCCTGCCCTGAGCCCTGCCAGAGAGATTAAAAACAACAAAAAAGAGGCTTTTTTGTTATGTCCATAGCAAAAGGGGAAAAAAGATAAGATAGAGTCACTGCATGGAGAAGATGGCAAAATGCTAACAGGAAGAAAAGGAAGAACTACTTAACACCTTCTTTGCTTCAGTCTTTTCCCCCAAAGGAAACAGTGCTCATCCAGGGGAAAATGAAACAGAAGATACAATAGGAGAAATTCAGAATAAATAAAGAAACATCTGGCTACTTTGAACAAATTCAAATCTCCATGCCCTCATGAGCTACATCCCAAAGTATTAAAAGAACTGGCAGAAGTAATCTCAGAACCACTTGCTGTAATCTTTGAGAGCTCTGGGAGAACAGGAGAAGTCCCAGTGGACTGGAGGAGGGCTATTATCCCCATCTTCAAAAAGGGGGAAAAGGAGGACCCTAATAATTATCATCCAGTCACCTTGACTTCAATACCAGGGAAGATTCTGGAGCAGATAATTAAACAGTCTAACAGCTCTTAAAAGGGAATACTGTGAGCACAAAAAGTCACCATAGGTTTCTGAAAAATGAGTCATGCCAGACTAATCTTATCTCTTTTTTGATAGAGTGACAAGCTTGGTAGATGAAAGGAATGCTGTGGACATAGCACACCTTGATTTTAGTAAAGCTTTTGACAAGGTTCCTCATAACATTTTCACAAGTAAGCTAGTGAAATGTGGACTAGACAATGCTACTATTAGATGGATTTGTAATTAGTTGACTGGCCAAACTCAAAGGGTGCTCATTAATGGCTCATCTTCATCCTGGAGAGAACTGACTAGTGGGGTGCCACAGGGTTCTGTCCTGGGCCCAGTGTATTCAATATTTTTCTCAACGACTTGGATGATGGAATAGAGGGCATACTAATTAAATGTGCAGATGACACTAAATTAGGAGGGGTAGCTCATACCCCAGAGGACAAAGTCAGAATTCAAAATGACCTGGTCAGATTAGAGAGTTGGGCCAAAACAAACAAGAAACTTCCTCCCCCATTGGGGTTCATAGAGTCCACCCTCCAAGCAGCCATTTTCTCCAGGCAAACACACATCCATCATTTGAGTATCAGTTGAATTCAGAATTCAAAATGACCTGGACAGATTAGAGAGCTGGGCCAAAACGAACAAAATGAATTTCAACAGAGATAAATGCAAGATACTACACTTAGGCAGAAAAAATGAAATGCACAGATATAGGATGGGTGACACTTGGTTTGACAACACTACATGCGAAAGGGATCTGGGAGTCTTAGTAGACCACAAATTGAACATGAGTCAGCAGTGTGATATGGTGGCCAAAAAAGCCAATGTAATTCTGGGCTGTATCAATAGGAGTATAGTGTCTAGATCAAGGGATGTAATTGTACTTCTCTATTCTGCATTGGTTAGACCTCACCTGAAATATTGTGTATAGTTCTGAACACCACAATTCAAGAAAGATATTGACAAGCTGGAACAGGTCCAGAGGAGGGCAACCAAAATGGTAAAAGATGTGGAATCCAAGCCCAACAAGCAGAGACTCAGGAGGTTGGGTATGTTTAGTTTGGTGAAGAGAAGGTTAAAAGATTATATGATAGCCATGTTTAGATGTTTGAAGGAATTCATGTTGGTGAGGGAGCAAGCTTGTTTTCTGCTGCTCCAGAGACTAGGGCCAGGATAATGGGCAGAGGCATAGCTCCAAGGGGACCGGAGCGGGAGTACAACGCACCAGGCTGAGGGTGTTCCGGGGGCATTCCAGGGGCATTCCGGGGCAGGCGGGGGTGTTCGAGGGTGGAGGCAGAGGACAGACTGGTATATTGGGCGCTTCCCCCCCTTGCTATGCTTCTGGTAATGGGTTCAAAGTGAAGGAAAAGAGATTCCACCTAAATATCAGGAAAAACTTCCTGACAGTAAGAGCTGTTAGACAGTGGAATGCACTACCTCAGTGTGGTGGAGTCTCCTTCTTTGGAGGTTTTTAAAGAGAGGCTGGATGGCCATCCATCAGGAGTGCTTTGAATATGTGTTCCTGCATTGCAGGGGGTTGGACTTGATGGCCCTTGGGGTTTCTTCCAACTCTATGATTCTATGAGGAGACTCTTTTAATATATTTATAGGTAACATAACTTGGATATCTGAGACTTATTATATCTGCAAATGATATAGATTTTTTTATGCAAGTGGTATCATTGTAAAATTCAAAATGGTTGTAGCAACACAAATGACAATATTAAACAACAAATCTATAGTCCTACTGTAATTGCGGGGACAGTTTTGATTTAGATTAGCCTACATATACAGGCTATTGCCGCTATAAATGCTGTTGGTTTCAATAAAAATAATTAAGTAATTCCAGCCTCTTGCCTCCTGATATTCCTGGCCCTTCCCGTTGGAAGTTGGGTAAGCCTGCCTGTTGCCTTCTGTGGTAACACTACATATAGAGAATGGACATCTTAACAATGGATTGCTTCACAGCCTCTAGGTTTTAATATCTTATATTGGGAGACTGCTGCAGGATAACCATGGAGCACCCAAACTTTTTAAGACAATTAACTCATGCGATTAGCACAAGATAAAACTGTGGAAAGCTAGATGGCTATTTATGAATATCCAGCAATCTGAAAATTGTTGAATACTCTGTAGCATAATTATTAATTATTATTATCAAAATAATAATAATATAGCACATCAGAAAATTGTAATAGTCTAATGCTGCACTGTGTGCTTAAATTAAGCCTCTGGAAAGAGTTACACAGCACAGTTTGCTAACTATCTCAGCAGGTTTTGGCTAAATTTGGACTTACATATTTAACATGTTGAAGATGCTTGTTTAAAATATAGGGATGCTCAAAGTGCATTTTCTACAGTTCCAATACTCAAATCTTACATTACCATGTTCCTACACATAGCTGACCAACTATCACATTAAGATTCATATTGGCATAGGCTGAAAAGTACAAAGTACAAACATCACACTGAAGTAAGTCTGAACAGTCACTGATTTCATGACAGGACTATGATGTGGATAAAATATCATTATAAAGATTTTACAATATGAAATTGAAAGTGTAATGATTTTTAGAAATGAAATCATGATTAATATTGCAGAAAACATATCTTTACAAAGCATTATTAGTGCAGAACTCTTGCAACCAGTAGGGGTCATATGATGACCAATATATATTGGCAATACATCTATACTACAGAAAGCGACTTCAGTACATTTGTAATACTATGAAGTACAAAATGAGTTAAGTTCCTTTGCATAACAGGGCTTGTGTAAACTGGATGGATCTGGGTTTTGACTTAGAATTATAAGAAACTGAAACTGCAGAGAGCTTCTCATATCTGTCTAGCAAATTCAATAATTTGCAACTCAAACACATCCTATCAGCAAAGTATGGTGGCTGACCAGGCTTTTAGCAATCCTCACTGATCAAGCTTGGTAGTCCCATGCAGGCAAGCTCAAGTCCTACCTGGTTTGTGCACTATGTTCAGTTTATGTTACTATCGTAATATAAAGACAATGTGTGTAACGTTAGTAGCAGGGAACCAAAAATCGCGTCACACACTCAGACGGAGAGAAATATATACATTTTGTGTAATATAATTCATTCAGTATATAACAGTACAAAAACAAACTAGTAGTATAATTAAATCAACAGATATTAAATCCAAGTAACGTCCAGGAAAATAAGGTATCAATTTTTCTTCAACCAAAGAAAAGGGTCTTATTAACGCCCAATATGTTTCTCTCTGGAAACCATAAATTCATAAGTAATGCTTGAGTCTCTCTCAAACGCCTCACGCGTTTCAAAGCGTTTTCGTAGATGTCTTCCTCAGGAGAAGAACAATTTCACACAGTCTCTTTCACACATTTCTTAAGTGCCATACAGGTTTTCTATAAAACAAAATTAAATGAATAGAATGTACTAAATTATGTACTATGTTATACTATATAAAGTTATATACAACAAATTATTGAAATGTTTTTAAATGTTTTTAAACATTTTTCAAATATTTTTAACATTTTTAAACATTTTAAACTTTTTAAACATTTTTAACTTTTTAAGCATTTGTGAATTAACATGTTCTATTGATAACCATATATCTTACTTGTCTCTCCTCAGAGCTGATCTAAACCCAAATGCAGCTATTGTTCCAAATACACAAAGGAGGATAATGGGGATATATACATATGAACTGTAACTGCAATCAGCTGTGAATACACAAGCATGCTGCAGCTGTGATTTCCATTACAAGTGGCAAGAAAAGTCAATTTCACGATTCAAACCAGTGATATTGCTCCTAAATTTGTGAATTAATCTGTTTTCAATTCTTAAAATAAATTTATCAATATTAATGTCACGTCTTGTTTTTAATTGCTGAAAGTGTTGTAACACTGCAAATTTTAATTCAGAGTCTCTGTGTCCCATCTGAATAAAATGGGACACCAACGGAGCTTCCATATTTCTATTGCGGATGTTGCTGCGATGTTCAGCAATTCTAATTTCGAGACAGTGCAAAGTTTTCTCCACATAAATCTTATTGCATGGGCATATAATAATATATATGCAATGCGTGGTATTACAGTTTGAAAATTGTCTCAAAGTCCATTTCTGTCTAATTGAAGGTAAATCAATCACTTTAGTATTAAGTGCAAGTGCACATTGTTTGCAATTTCCACACTTTTGATGCCCAGTTAATATTGGTTTAAGTTCTTGTTTTTTCTTTATGTCAGCTTTGACAAGTATCTGTTTTAATGATTTAGTCCATCTATATCCAATTTTGGGAGGGGTTGCACATCCAGGAATATGAGAAATGAGCGGCCAAAATTTATGGATAGTTGTTTTAATAAATGAGGATTCCGTGGTAAAATCCAGTGCCCACACCAGTTCATTTTTCCGTATTTTTGTTTTTGGTTGTAACAATTCCTGTCGCTTTAAATTTCCAACTTTCTCCCATGCGACTTCCAAAACTTTTTTGGGGTAACCTCTGGCCGAATAATTACACATAATCTGCTGTGCTTCTTGTAAGAAGTCCTTCTCTCTGGTCGAATTTCTTTTTGCTCTGATCAGCTGGCTTAACAGAAGATTTTCTCTTAACCGCTGTGGATGAAATGATGTGAAATGAAGAGCCCGGTTTTTTTCAGTGGGCTTATGGAATCTTTTAAATTCCAATCTCTGTTGTTCATTTATAATAATTGTCATGTCCAGAAAATTGATATGATCCTTATGTTCTTCTCCTGTAAATTGTATGGTGGGATGCAGAGAATTAATCCATAACAAAAATTCCTGTAGCACAAATCCAGCTTTAAAAATAAAAAATAAATCATCAATATATCTCTTGTAATATAATAAATGATGAAAAATGGGTTAATATTGGAATTACAAATATATTTCAATTCAAAATCATACATGAATAAATTTGCACAACTTGGTTTGTGCACTATGTTCAGTTTATGTTACTAAACACAGAACAAATTTTCTGAAAAGGTTTCCCGCCTTAGGACCTTGCAAGTGTTTCTTTGGAAAATCAGCTGAGAAGAGCAGTATTCTGATTCGAATGAAATAAAAGCTAAAAGATTTGGAAGAGTTCAGTATATAATATTTATTTATTTACAAAATGCATGTGCTGGCTTTTCATATATTTGCTGGAGGCAGCTCCCAAAGTTAAAAAAAGATACAACTGTAAACAGTATAAATAATTAATATTTACAAGCCCTTCAAAACCCTGCCAGAGCACCAAAGAAAAGCACAAATAATTTAGCAGTTTAAAATAATCCTCCTAAAACAGTCCTCAAGCTAGAAACTGTTCATGAAAACAATGTTAAAATACCGAATGCTTTAGTCAGAATCCTGTGTTAAAAGAAAAGAAAATGGCATTCTACTGGTGAGGTGCCACCAACTGAAGAAGCCCTGTCTGTTATGGCCACCAGCCTCACCTCTATAGGCAGGAGCACAGAGAGCAAGGCTTTGAGGAGGATCTTAACCAACAACCTGGATACAATGACACCGGTTTAGGCTCTGGGTTAGACCACTTTGGCCCCCCTCTCCACCAGCAGGGGATTATAAACCTAATGCTAAATTTGCTTTGCCGGTCTAGCACTTTTTCTTTGAATACACAGCTCATTACCCTGAAAGCAGTTGTACAACATAACATTTTCCTTCTGAAAATGTGCATTGACACAAATCTATGCACATAGGTGCATAGATACAAATAAAGATAATTGTCTACACTTCAAGTGATGACTTTGCTGGGCTATAGTGAACAGTTGATATCTTAAACTCACAGGTGAGTATAACTAACTCAGAAGAGCGGTAATACCCATTGCACACACCTGTATGATTCAGTTTTACTTACTTATCTGGTACTGAACTTTGACAGACACTGTCAAATAAGTAGAATTGACTATAGAAAGAATAATAGAACATATGGGCATGTCATAAAATCAGGCATGTCACAGAATCTGTTTCAATCCCACTGGCCTCCTATTATAAAATAGATAAATAAATAGTTGTGCTGAAATTATATATTCCCTGAAAACAGCAAAGTTCAATAAAACTTGAAAATGTTAATGTATTATGAAAGCACTGAGGAGGAAACTGACAGCAAAATCTCTCATGCCAGAAATGTATTTTATATCTACATTATGGTTACAATTGCACTAATTCTTAAGACTATCTTTGTCAGTCTAGAAATTGCACAATCTATGAGAGGGGATAAAACAAAAATACACAAATTTGCCACGTGCACAAACATGTCGATAATGTTTACCAGAAAAACAAGTTGGGATTGTCAACACTACATCAGTAATATAAACAAACTGCCTTTTTACAGAATCAAGATTGTGTTGGAGAGTAATGCAGGTGTATCACAATGTGCAGGTGCATAACAAAAGAAGAACCATCTTGCAATAATGTAGGTATGCAGAGAAAATAAACAGTACAGGAGAAGTATTGTCGAAGGCTTTCACGGCCGGAATCACTTGGGTGCTGTGTGGTTTCCGGGCTGTATGGCCGTGTTCTAGCAGCATTCTCTCCTGACGTTTCGCCTGCATCTGTGGCTGGCAAGATGCAAACACATGTGCACACTGATGATGAACAAATCTTGATACAACAAAAGTAAGGTTTTGGGACTCACCCAAGTTTGGTTGTTGTGGGTTTTCCGGGCTGTGTGGTCGTGGTCTGGTAGATCTTTTTAGTAACATTTCGCCTGCATCTGTGACTGGCATCTTCAGAGGTGTATCACAGAGAGAAGTCTGTTACACATTATGTCTAATGAGAAGGGGATGTTTAATGGGGTATATATTGTCTATATCCCAGGGTGGGGAACCAATCAGTCAGTGTTTGAGTGGAACTTGCTATGCAAAGGTGTGGCTGAGTGCATTGTATTGCAGGTGGGGTTATCAGTCCATTTACATTTGTAGTTGCATTTGCATTCCCTGCAGTAGCAGCTGTATTAGTGAATGCAGATCCCGTGTCTGGGTGGAGTTTATTGTCCATGAACCTAGCATGCCCTTGGCCTTTGGTATTGGTGTTTTTAAGTACTGGTAGCCAAGTTTTGTTAATTCTCAGAGTCTCTTCCTTGTTGAAGTTGTTTTGGTGTTTGTGGATTTCAATAGCCTCCCTGTGTAGTCTGACATAGTAACCATCTGAGTTGTCCAGAATTTCAGTTTTTTCAAATAAAATGTTATGTCCAGTTTTGTTTAGAGCATGTTCTGCTACTGCAGATTTTTCGGGATGGTTAAGTCGACAGTCTTTTAATATGAGTCTGAATGCTGCATTTTGTGGTTCCTATGTAGACCTTTCCACAGCTGCAGGGTATGCGATAGACTCCTGCAGAAGTGAGGGGATCTCCCTTGTCCTTTGCTGAGCATAGCATCTGCTGATTTTTCTGGTAGGTTTGAAGATGGTTTGTAGGTTATGTTTTTTTCATCAGTTTCCCTATTTGATCTGTGATTCCCTTGTTGTATGGTAGAAATATTTTTCCTGTGGTGGGATGTTTCTCCTCAGTCCTCTGGGTTTCTCTTGGTCTTAAAACTCTTCTGATTTCTGTTGTGGAGTAGCTATTAGCCTGCAGAGCCCAGTCTAGATGATTGATTTCATCAGAGAGGAGGTGAGGTTCACAAATTCATTTTGCACGAGATGTCAGAGTTTTGATTATACCCCTTTTTGTTGTGGGTGGTGGTTGGAGTTTTTATATAGAAACTTTTTTGTGTGTGTTGGTTTTCTGTATATCGTGTGGCCCAATTGATGGTTGGTTCTGCAAAAGACCAAGACATCTAAAAAAGGCAGTTTTCTTTCTTTTTCAGTTTCCATGGTAAATTGGATGTTTGGGTGGATGCTGTTAAGGTGGTCCAGAAAATACAGTAGTTCTTCCTCGTCGTGGCTCCAGATTGTAAAAGTGTCATCCACAAATCAAAACCAAGTTGCGGGTTTCTTGGGTGCTGTTTTGAGGGCTTGTTTCTCAAAATGTTCCATGTAAAAATAAATTTATTTATTTATTTATTTATTTATTTATTTATTTATTACATTTGTAGACCGCCTTCCCCCTAGGGGCTCAGGACGGAGATCAACAGTAATAAAAACAGCTTAAAAACATAACATAAAATTATTAATTATCAATAATAAAACCAAGAACCATACATCGTCAGATGGCATTTCATCCTTCCCCCCTCACCACCTTTATGCCCATGGGAGGCCATATGAAATGGCAGTGATGTATTTAACCAGGCTGGCCAAATGCCTGGCGGAACAGGTCCATCTTACAGGCCCTGCGGAAAATCTGCAGGTCTCGCAGGGCCCTGATTTCCCTTGGAAACCTGTTCCACTAGGTGGGGGCTATCACCAGGCTGAGGGGGCTTCCCATGGCTACTCCATCTGTCTGCTCATAGTAATCATTGTCCCATTGAAAGTAGCTGGTTGTTAGGCAGTGTTGAAACAAAGCTGTGATGTCGTCTGGAAAAATCCAGCCCATGAGTGTGACTGTGTCTTTCACTGGAACTTTGGTGAACAATGAGACAACATCGAAGCTGATAAGTCTGTCACTAGGGTTGAGATCTCCATCTCAGTCCTGGTGACAGACTTATCAGCTTCGATGTTGTCTCACTGTTCACCAAGGTTCCGGTGAAGGACACACACCAACCGGATTTTTTCCAACAACATCACAGCTTTGTTTCAACACTGCCTAACAACCAGCTACTTAAAATGGGACAATGATTACTATGAGCAAACAGATGGGGTAGCATGGCAGGGAATAAATACACTGAAGATTATAAGCAAAAATCTATGAATGGAGGTTCACTTTTAAATTAGTTTCAGTGAAACATAATCTTGAACTACATTACTGACTGTCTACTTATGTTGCCTTTTTGCCATTTGTTACATTGATTAGCTATCCAATGATATACACACAATTGACTTCAGTAGCAGACTGGTGTTTTTGAATACAAACATCACCTAAGTATTGTAGTAAATGTACAGTACAGTAGCTCTAACAAAAATAATTTAAGAAAGAAAAATTGTTCCCAAACAAACATAGTAGTGTATAGGCCTACCCAGTAGTTTGGTTTCACTGGAAAAAAGGTATTGAATCCAAACAGAAAATAGTCATGCTATAGAGAGAAAATAGTCCATAGAACTAATTCAGTTTATCCAGTGGCTCCTAATTGTACTGTTGTCTCTTTGTTTCCTTCTTTAACCATAAAATAAGAATACCTAGGAATAAAAAGAGTGGAAGTTTATGAATTATACACAGTTTTAGAGCTTATTACTGATCGGTGCTCCTTCTCTTGAGATTCACTGTGGGAAATGCTCTGAGCAAATTCCAACTTTTGAAATGGATTCTCCATTTCTGTACCTCATTCAGCTTTTGATATCGTGCATACATTATTTATTATAGCTCACAACTCTTTCGTTAGCTCAAGATGTCCTCTGGCACCATGTCAGCAGAATGATGTTCATTTTGCATTTGCAATTACCAAACTTAAAAGAAAG
This sequence comes from Sphaerodactylus townsendi, assembly GCF_021028975.2. NCBI lineage: Eukaryota > Metazoa > Chordata > Lepidosauria > Squamata > Sphaerodactylidae > Sphaerodactylus > Sphaerodactylus townsendi. Next base: position 119,581,969 of record NC_059425.1, on the reverse strand, counting down.
TCAGTTAATTCTGTCTATGTTAAGCTCTCTCATTTAACAGATTGTTAAGGGCTGAGATGTGAACTGAATACCACTGCGACCTAGAGTCCTAATTATTCTTTTAATCCTTCCATTTTACTGAAATATGCAAGCATCAGTTTATATAAGAAATATTGCTTTCTGCATTTCAAAGAAGGGATAAATGGATTTTTTTCTGCCTACATTATTAGACTGTCGTTAGAGTCTTTCCAAATGTTCACTTGAATCCAGAATAGTCTCTACTGTCGTCATATGTGTCAATGCAATCTTTTTGAAGGCAATTTTGTATATAGTTCAGCGATATATAGTTTCCCTGCTTTTTTTTAATTCAATGAGCTATCTTTGTAGATCTGCAGATACACATAAGAGAATTCTAGGTGCTCAGAAGATGGGTCTGCCACCTACTGAAAAGCATTGGGTTGACCTGCCTTTGTGGACTAATAGCTTTTTCTTACTGCACAGAATAACTAAACCAAGTTGGTCTGTGGAAGGCAGGTCAACCCAAGGATGTAGGTAAAGGGGGGGGGGGTTTCCCGGGCTCAACCCCCACATTACATGTCTGAAGCTCCACCCCCCGTTTGTGGTTGTTTTGTATTTTTTAGTTTTTTTTCAGTTTTTGGCCTGCAGGGGGTGCAGTTTTTAGGCCCTCTGCCCTATTAAAGGGTAGGTTTACTAAACTAGAAAAATCTGCAAGGTTATGCAGCTGCAAATCCATGTGGTTGAAACCCTGGCCCACCAACTTTTGCACTGCACCAGATTTGTTAAAATCAGATCTAAATATATCAATTTATATTCTCTTTTCCAATCTGGGCTGCCAGATCTGATTAGGTTATCCTTATTGCTGAATAATTCGGACCCTAGTCTTTGTAAAGAGGTTGCCAATTTTATTATGGAGATAGCTGAAAGTACCCAATAGTATGTATCTGTTATGGTCCTTTTGGGGCCTTTTGTTTTTATTATCATTGTATTCATTTTGCTTTCTGATTATGCCAATAAAGGCTTATGTATGTATGTAATGTTTTTAGGCTAGCAGCATCAAAATTTCAGCGAGTTTTTGGGAGACTCTTGTGATGATACCACCCAGGCATTGTTAGATTTAGTTCAGGGGGTCCAAAGTTATGGACTCCAACAGGGGGTGCCCCCATTGTTTCCAATGGGAGCTAATAGAAGATGGGGGCTACTTTGAACCTCCTGAACCAAACTTCACCAAACCTGAGTGGTATCATCAGGAGAGTCTCCTAAAGATACCCTGAAAGTTTGGTGCTGCTAGCTTAACAATTGCACCCCTGACAGCAGACACCCCCCAAATTTCCCCAGATTCCCCTTTTAAATCCACTCCCTTCCGCATGGATTTAAAGGGAGAATCTGAGGTCCCCAGTTTAAACATTGAAAGTGATGCTGTTTCAGGGTGGGGGAGAATCCACCCCAAAACAGCATCACTTTCAATATTGTTTTAACTGGGGCCCCCAGATTCTCCCTTTAAGATGATTTTAAAAGGATTTAAAAGGAGAATCTGGGCTCCCTAGTTTAAACACCATTGAAAGTGATGCTGTTTGGAGGTGGATTCCAGCACCACAGCGGCTGCCCATGGGGAGGGGGGCAAAACCAGGCTCCATTTTCCCTAGCCACGCCTCTGCCCAGAGGAAAGGGCAGAAGGGACTGCTGGCTGGGAGCCCAGCCAGTGGGGGGGGGCAGGGGAGTCTTCTATTCCTGGCCTCAGAGAGCTGATTTTATAAGCAGTAAGGCTGGGGGTGGGGCTTGGGGAGGTGTGGCCGTGCCTCCTGGGGTGTGGGGGTGTGTGACCTGCCCCCCGAACCCACCCTATAAAAATCTATACCTATGTCACTGGGTCAACCCAATGCTTTTCAATGGACGGTCGCCAGCTGAGGGTGAAACTGACCAGAGAGCAAAATGGTCAGGTGGGAAATGGCCTCTTTCCCCTCTGACACCTTTGCTGTCTAGAAAGTACCCCAAAGTCACCCCTTTCAAAGACATCCACTGGACATTTTATTTTGGGTGACCGGAGTGAAGATGTTATTAAGATGTCTCAAAGATGCCCTTTTTTGTACTGTGCAGAATGGACCTGTTTTGACTCATTCTGTGTAATCTATCAAGAGTCCAAGTGAGAAAGGCAGACTATAAATATTGTAAATAATTTAATGAATAAATAAATAAATCCAGCGTTACTATGTAGAGGCAGACAATGGCAATCCACCATTGAATGTCTCTTGTTTTGAAAACCCTATGGCGTCACCCTAAGTTGGCTGCTACTTAAGGAGACTTTATATACACACAAGCATGCATGCGTGCGTGCATACGCACACACACACAAGGTGACGCTACTTAAATCTTCTGCAGAATATTCCATAAATGTGAGAATCCTGAGCAAATTATTTATGTAATGGCTTCGGAGAAGTGCTGCCTTTGTACATTGATTCCTTGCCGTTATTTTAGTTTGGAATACATTTCCTTACTTTATATCTGTTGCCATGCATTGCTGCTCCTTCGACACTGTTATTTTCTCCCTGGAAATGACCCCCCCCCTTTTGGCCATGTCTTCCAACTTGTAGACATGATGAATAGCATTTACCCATATGAGTAATGGCACTAAGTTGGATGGGACTATGTGGTGACTGAATTATATTCACATTGTGAAACCTGACCCCTGGAGAGTTGCTAATGATGTGCAAAGCTTTTCAGCTTCAGGTGACTAGTTTAAACACTGTCCATTAATATTCAAGTCAAAGAATGAATTGATGGACACCCTTTCCCCGGTACTATTTCAGATGGACCTTTCTGTTTTTGTCTTAAATGGAATACATTTGGAATTCTTGATGAGCAAAAAGCAAACTTAGATCAATACTGAAATTGTTAGGAACTGCTATGCTTATTACATACAACACCAGGATTATTAAACATAGGCACAGCACACTGATCTGCTGCATCACAGAAAAAATGTTTCCCAGTGTACCTCAGCCACCTAAAATAATAATTGATGAGGAGTCCTTAATTTGAACCACATTTTTTTTTCAGTATCAGGGTCTACCCTTAAACCTGTGAAGAAGTAATAAAGAAGGAATAGTCCATCTGGACTTCTGGAAAGCACCTTTCCAGTATCTTTGAGTAACTTATGAGTAACTCCTCCTTCACAAACCAAACACCAGAGAAGAGGACCAAATCCTGGATTTTAGTCAGGTGGCTCACTGTCTCTTCAGGAAAGAGACAGAACTGTTATTAAAGTGGGTCATTGTCACTGTCTTGCTTATAAATGGATAGAAATAGTGGCTTCAAATTTAATATGATCAGAAGGGATGAATATTAGATTGGGTGTTAATGGGAAAATCCATCTAGCATTTCTACCTTAGGGGAAAAATCATTTGAAAAGGACATGGCTCAGCAGCAGTGTATGATGAGTAGATACATGGTCTGTTATACTGGAGACCATAAAAACATGCTATCACATAATGGTGGTATAGTTTTATGCATTCCTGAATAGCTTACACTCTATATAGCTGATAATACAATGACTCCAATGATGATTAAGGGAGAGAAGATATAGACTCCATTTTGAAACTACTTGTGTACCCTGATATAGTAATCACTATAGATCAAAAATCAAATAATACTCTTAGCAGCTGCCCCAGAGCTCTCCCCCCCCCCCACAACAGCTACCTAAATCCCTAGGAATTTTTTTAAAGTTGGGGCTGAATATGGATACAATTTTGGTGTGAACATTTTTTAAAAGGACATTTGTCATTTGTGTGTGTGTGTGTGGGGTGGAGAGAATACTGCTTGTGCACACTTCTCTTTCATATCCAGTCTCTAAGTCATTTTTTTTTACATTCAGGGGAACTCAGGTAGCATCTGGGAATCTCCAGCAGCACATCCTGAGAAAAACGCCCAGTAAAATTCAAGGTAAAATGCACAGATGCTACGTGTGCAATCCCTTTCAATTACCATCTAAATTTATAGTCTTGTGATAAGGATATAAGAAATAAAAATGTCAACTGTTTACAGTTTGAAGAAGTTCACTGTCTTGCTTCTAACTAATTAAAATAAATATAAGTGTTAAAAACAGATGATATTTCATTGTTACCTTTAACTCAGTTACACAATTTGCCCGAAACAAACAACTTCACTTCCTTGTATGTGCCAAGACATAGGATGTTCTACAGTAATATTATCAGAACTACTGCATTATTGATTTACCAGTCCTTCCAAGCACAGTGCCAACTAACATCTGATTAAAAAGCAATCAGTTTGTTGCATTGTAATTTAATAATGGGACCAATTACTCATTCATGCTTTCAACCCAAATTCATTTTCCCCACTAAATTTCTGCATAACATGCTTGTTGAAACAGTTCATCTTTAACTGTACATCTGTTAGAATACCATTACTACAAAGCTAGAAGGCAGATGCTACCACAGCGTGATTGCTATTCTTCTGGGTATTTTTTGTTGTTTTTTTGGCAAGGGGCTGGATATAAAAGTTATACAATGAGAAAAGCTGTAAAGCTTATCTTTTGAACAAACAGAAGATAATGCAATTGAGTCTGCTCTTAGAAGAGAGAGGTCACTCCACAGTGATGTCTAACACTTTAGATTAAAATATGGATCAGTGTACTTGTCCAATATTTGAATTCCAGTGTACACACAATCTGCTTCTTTAAAACTTCATGTAGTTTCCTAGTTATTTTCAGCTTTCTCACTGTTGATGTTAGCAAGATTAAGAACCTACATGACTCACCTACCCACAACTCCCCGTTTAAACTGCAAATCAGTTGAACAGACTGAGATCTATAAGTTTCTCCTTACAAGTTCCTGACTTTTTCAGAGATAAGGTGTCCTGCTAAGATGAATTGATAATTACAGTATCTCCCTACCACTGAGTACAATGGGTTCAGGTGAATCCTCAGCTCAGAATTAAAATGTACTCATCTGAGCCCAACCTGGATAGATGTTTTCAGCATATGATGTGAAAGCTTATTGAAATTTACAAGGAGAATGTAATCATCAATTTTCATTCAACTGCCTTGTGAAACAACAAATCCAAATCAACAGCAACTTTCCCCCTGATATGCTTTGCTTCTTAGTTTTTCAGCCACTGGGAGATGAGGAAGGTGCAAGCGATTACGACTAAAAGGCAGGACTAGTTCGTGAAAAACATGCTTGTTCATAAGTTAGGTGGGGAAGACACTTTCCACTGAAAACAGACCACTACTGAAGATGGTGGAATACTTCTTTCAAATCATAGCCTCTTCTCCTGTATCTTGTGTAATCTCACAGGCTTTGAGACTAGAATAACCTCTACAAACTGCAGTAGAAGAAACGAGGCTTGTAACTGAGATGGAGACATTGATTTCTTTATTTTTATCTAGCACTTTTAAAAGGTCATTTTTAGCCATACTTTACATGATGGTTTCCTTCCTGAACTTCTGGTTCTTGATTGACTAAGACTTTTGTATTACAAATTTTAAGAAGGTTTTTTTGGGTCTATTTTTCCATAGTATTCTGTTAACATTCATCATTTATATTGTTATTTAGTGCATGTTCTATATAGTATGGCCTATATTTTGATTTGCCATATTGATTCTTCCAACCTGAGCTCTGAAACTGCTACTGGATTCTTGAATGTTTGGAGAGCACCATTTGTAAGCACAGTGGCTGTACAAATCATGGATTGCTCTGAATTGATTGAACAGAGAACTTGACAGAATCTATAATACAATTATATTTATCAAGTACTGAATTTTTAAAAAATATTAAAACTACCAGTTTAATTCTCTGATATAATGCTGACCTTTTATGCATGTACAGCTTACCACAGATTTTTCCAGTGGTCAAATCTTGTTTCTCAGAATCATTTTCCGGGAAATCATTCTGCACATCTCCATTTCCCCCATTGTTTTTCCCTTTGTCTCTTCAGTTGCATCTATTTTACATGCTACTGCTGAAAACCCACTATTCCTAATGGTGGTGGGATGTCATCTGTGATGCAGAAGAACAACCCTCTCCCATTTTTTGTTTTGCACAGGCACTCTAGTGTTACTGCACAAATACATTGAAGTGGCAATTCAGAAAAAATTCCCTGCCTTCATTTCTACTATTGAGAAATACCCACACAAAATGGAAGCCCCAAAAACCTCCTGGAGTAAGCACCATTACCTAAAGGAACAGAAACATGTAGCCTCCTCCCCCAACCCCCCATTTTTCAGCCAAATTAGAGCTGCAGTAACACACACTCATTACTGTGGCAGTCCTTTGTCAATTTCACTCACTCCTACCTTTGCCTTAGTGTGATATGAAATTAGTTTGATATGAAATTGACAGAGCTGATCCAATCACCCTTGCTTCTTTTTTCTGTGCCTGAATGTTAACATTGTAAACTCTATTTAAGATTGTCAAAGCTGATCTAATTGCCCTTGTTTTTTTCCTGTCCTTGAATGTTAATATTACAAGCTTTATGTGCAATTGACAATGCTGATCTGATCACCCTTGCTTCTTATCTCTGTCTCAGTATTGCTTCATCAGTTTGGTATAACAAAGAGTTTTTAAAATCTGTTTGAAAATGGAGGATCGGGGAGAGGAGAAAATGATTGAAGAACAGCTTGGGCAACAAATAAGGGCCAAGTGTTGGGTGAAATATGACCGCTTCAACATGATTGCACACTCAAGGAAAGCTGGCTCAGAAACAGCTAGAAAACAATTGCGCTAAAAGTGTTTGTGAAAACAGTAGAAGAAAATTGAAGGTAAAACATTTCCAGAACCAAATGGAAAAGGAAAAAAAAACATGCCTGGCAGCAAGACTTGTTGTAAACAACTTGTGTGGAAAAGGCCTATGTTTGTTTTTTATATAGGTTCATAGACACTTCTCTTCCTTTTGTTGACCTTGTCCCCAAGACTTCTATGATGCTGAAAAATTACACAAAAATAATTAAAAATATCTTGGGACTTAGAACTGTCTGTTGTTATTGGGGCTCAATACAGTGATCATATTCTTGACCAATATTTCCTAACTTTTTGGTATGGTGACATAAGTCAACATTTACTTGTAAATCACAAAACAGAACATGTTTAAGTGTGCCAATGTATCTTTTTACTTTTCTTTAATTCTATATATACCCAAGGTTTCTACAGGCCTAGAGGAGATTACAAGTCACTTTGGCCCCCATTCAAAACAAGTTAGTTATATTTAAATATCACAGAAATAAATGGAAAATAAATTTGTTGTAATTTGTCCCCTTGATTTCAATGGGATTGAAGCCAAAAGGCTGAGTTGAGTTTAAAAATTTCTTTTTAAAGGTCCAGCACAGAGTGAAAAGATGCCTGCTGGTTCCAGTCCCAGCCTGCCCCCATGTCCCACAGCCAACAGAAGGAAAGCAAGATGATAGACAGAAGGTTGGGAGCCTCAGGCAACAGCCACCATGAAGTGTAATCACCCAAAGACCTTCTGCTACCTCCATCCAGGCACAATAAATAGTACTAATTATGGCAGATAGCTGGATTTGTGAGCAATTTATCACCTTGGTTTCAATGGGATTTAAATTCACTTCATCATAATGGGGGCTATCAGGTACTAGCAGTACTAAAAACAATAAATCTTAATGCATGCTGTTAAAAGTACACTGAGACTTTCCAGCTGCATAGGGAAGTAGCTTGCTCATTGATATTTAGATATGATTGACGTAATTTGACAAACATGGCTTATTAGTTTGCTTTGTAATCACATAAAATGCTAACAATTATTATCCCAACTGACTGAAAACATCTTTTGCATGGCAGAGTAAATAAATGTAGTAGGAAGATTTTTTTCTTTCCAAATGATTGCTCCAAGTCCCTAATGAGCATGCTAAAGTCATTTCAGAAGCTCTTCACTATTCTCTCCCATTATTATAATTTCTCCCTTCCACTGTAGTAAACACTGATAAATTCAAAACTTTTCCCAGTGCTATAGTTATTTTCTTATTACAAATATTATTCACTGTTAACAACAGTAGGTGCAAGATTGATTTCAAATCATTGGGGTTTGATCCAAATATATTTTGCCATTACTAAAATGTCCTTCCATTAGTAAATGACCACTTTGGATCTGACTATGGTTTAGATTCAACTGGATTAAAATGTAGGGGATAGATTATCTTGAGCTGAAATTCTTCTTAGCCTCAATGCTGACTGTTTTCTTGTCTTTCAGCCCAACATAGTCCATAGTGCTACTCAAAGATAAATAAATATTCTTTTAAAATATTTGCATATTTTCTAGAATGAGAATGGGAAAAAAATACTTGGTAAGCTTTTATAGTTGCAAGTGTATGGCCCAGATTTTTCATGTCAAAAGCCAAGTTCCCCATACCAGTCATTCCTCGCAAAAGGAACTCTGAATTGTGGCAAAATTATTCCCTTTATAAGAATTTTGAAATATTTCAAGCTGTGCAGCAAAGTCTTTTGATTTTAAATGCAAGCTTCCCAGGCCCAAGAGAGTCTTATGAAAGAAGCAGCAACACTCTTTAAATAATAAACAAGCAAGACTGTTAATTAGTTTTCTAGAAGTCTAAATTTCTCATGTAAGTGATAATGTGAAATAATTTTCCTAAACTAAGGGGTATTTCTGGTGAAGTGTCCTTCTGTTTTATATGACATTCTGTGTCTGACAGCTACTCAAAGTGGTTGTTTTTTAGTTAAAAATTTTTTGGTAACACCAGGGACCATGACACATGCTTTACCTAAAAAAGGGAATCAATAGTTTTCACGGGCCTAATTATAGTAAAATTTGCTATCAGATACTCCAACTACTTCGATCTCTCAGGGATTTGGTGTTATGTCACAATGAAGTCAGGTTACTCCAGTGTCCAATTAAGCTTTTCTGGGAGGATTAATAAATCATGTTTCATCAGTCCCATAATACCCAGAAGTGTTAATCTTCACCTCATCATTCTAATCTCAAAACAAAATTCTGTGGATCAAGAATTGCAGAGTGGTAGAGTTAATTGCTCCATTAGAGTGAGAAAGACTTCAGCCTCATGTTCAAAAATAGACTGCTATGTTCCCTAAACTGTGTTGCATACATCAGCAGAAGGAGCAAAAATCCGTGTTGCTGTTGTTTATGGCATTGTATCAATACTTACAGCTACTTAAGTCTCCTAACAGGAGCAAAAACCAGGTTAAGAGACTGAGCTTTCCCTATTTCATACATGCTTATATTCTCTTTTGTCTTACTAATTTTAAACAGAGGAAAAAAGAGACTGGTACATTATCATTATTGGAAACTTGCACATGTTGAAGATAGGTTATGCAGTAATGAGAATTTTAAGTTAATTTTTAATATTAATTTAATGTAGCCACATTGTCTCTGATGCAACAGTTTTTAGACTGGAACAATTTATAACAAAAAGCTGAACACAACTGCCCTTCTCCTGAAAAATACTTTATCAGTATTTTGGGGGATTTTCCCAACTTAAAAAAAGTAGCTGTTCAAAGGGATCCAAAAAGCAGATACCAAAACATGCTGGAAAAAAACCTGGCATGATTCAGGCTGCTTTAGACCCGCTGCCGGAATTTTTCAATTTCAAGTCTAATAGACCCCAAAATTTTGAACCCAAAAAAGCCAATGCAAGGATTCGTTTTTTCCCAGGTTTTTCACAAATTTCCCAGACTGTTAAACCTGAACCTGAAGAATACTGATAAAAAAGGTGCATATCCCAATACCAAATATTGTTTAAGGAAAGCAGAGCTACCCTGTGTTATTAAACTTTCATTGAAATAATCCTAAATATTCAAAGCATTTTAAATAGCTTTTTTTGAGAAAAAAAATCAAAAGTACTATTACATTTACTTTCCTTTACTTTGAAAGTATACATGCCATTGTGGTACCAAAATACCTCAGGAAGCTTAATCCGAGGGCAGGGGGTGGAAGCAGGGTGGGCCCACATCGATGTGTTTGCTCACTCCACTAGCATATGTAGCACCTATACCAGTAGGGAGGGCAAACAGGATGGTGTGTGGGTACCACACAACTCCATGGTGCCCAACCTGGAAAAGTCTGCTTCCCTCAGAGCTGCACTTTTGACCCAGGAACATCCTATTCCCTGGCTGGGTATTTTTTGCACCTTCAGCCTTAAACCCTGGGCCTTTCCCCACTTACCATAAGCCCCGCGCTACTCTCCTCAAGTAGTACGGGGGCCCCCTGCACTCCCCACGAAAGGGGTGGCGACAGCACAGCCGCCCCAACGCTGCCGCTGCCATGCCCCCTCAGCGCACAGAATCCCTGGTGCTGGAGAAAACAACACCTTTGATGACCCTGCACAGAGCGCGGGGTTGTGGGGACGCCCGGGCGCGTGCGGCATAGGGGGGATCCTTGTGAGTGGGGAAACGACCCCGTTAAAGGTGGCACAGCAGCATGAAAGAGCATCCCTCGTCACTGTGCCCTCTGGGTTGAGTTGGCAAGATCCTAAATCTACATCCTCACATATAGTGTTCTGTACTCTTTTCATTGCTGATATGAATGGCCAAGTATTCAAAGCAGAAAGATTCATAGGTTTAATTTTCTAGCCCTAATCCACTGCAGCCACCCTCCATGTCATCAAAGGCAGGTATGGGAAGGGAGAGCATTAAATATTGACAACTGACATATTGCTACAGCTTAAAGCCAGCAATTGACTTATCTGTACAGTTTAATACTACATAACAATAGGTCAATTAACTTATTTTTAAATCTCCCCAAAGCCCTTGGAGCACTGTTACAGGGTGTGGCTGGGGGAAATGTGATAAAGACAAGAAAAGTAGCATTGATGTGAATGGGACCTGTAAAAAGGAACCCTTCCTGCCCATACATCATCAAAGGTTCTTTGACTGCCATCTGTCCCAAAATATCATACCAAACTAGGGTGGGAAAGATCATAGCAAACAGAAGATAGGTCAGGAGATGATGCTGCACAGATCTATTTTTTAAAAAAACTTCACTCAAGTTTAGATATAAAACTGTGAAACCAGGGCATGGTTATTGACATTCAAGTTCTGAGTACATTTATGCTTCAACCTGGAGGTCCCGAGATTAATATATGAAACTTTGCCCATCCTCCAAAGATCTGAGTGGTGGCCTTGAATAGAGGCCAACATATTTACTCCAGGTTGGTCACTCAAGGCTTTGGCAATGTTACCAGCCAATGAAATCCTCCAAAGCCAGTAAGTTCTGTTCCCCACTGTACTTTGAAATGTACCCCAAAGGTAGCTTGTATGGCAAAGTATTTACCGTATATACTCATAAGAACATAAGAACAAGCCAGCTGGATCAGACCGAAGTCCATCTTATGAATCCCAGTATATACCCAGTATCCCAGTATATACTCGACTTATACTCGAGTATAAGTGGCCCTGAATATAAGCCGAGGCATCTAATTTTACCACAAAAAACTGGGAAACTTATTGACTCGAGTATATACCTTCAAACTTGACTCAGTGGCAGCTAAAAACAAAAGATTTGGGAGCAAGATGAGATAGAGTTGCTTATCAGATGAGCATTAGGGATGAGCAGCTTTCCAGCACTCTAGGAACACAAATGAATGACTGTTTTCCTCCAAATGTAGAATAATTCTGGGATTCACAGCCATGTCAGCCTAAACTTTGTTCCAAAGAAAGTCTTTGTCTTCAGCAACATCAGTATTTGGCAGTAAACTACTGTATGAAGAATGGTATTCATCTAGAATGCAACGCACCAATAACCCTTAGGAGATAAATGCCTCGGTTTCTTTTAACACACACACACACACACAAAACCTAGTTGTGATGCTATGCAGGCTGTCCTTACAGTTTGTTTTTACAGCTCTCTGAGGAGTTAGAAAAAAAGCAGCAACATGCTTACTGGATCCCCACAGCAGCCCCAGCTCCGGCCGCCATCTTGGAATAACCGTATATACTCGAGTATAAACCGAGGGGGGCTTATTCAGCATTAAAAATGTGCTGAAAAAGTCAGCTTATACTCTAGTATATACGGTAATACAACAGAGCCCAATCAGCGCTAAGTTCATGCAAGATGTAACATACTCCCATCATCTTTGTTGCAAGGCAGACAGTTGAAAATTCCCCATCACGAGAGAGTTTGCATATGCACCATGAATTATGTAGAGTAGCTCGAACAGGTGCTTTTGTATTGCTCCCTCTATGGCCTTTTCTGCACTGACTGGGGGACGTGGGGTGCAGCTGAGATAATTGATCCCATTGCAGCCCTGGGGCCATTCACATGCTCCCATGTGAGCAACCCCACTGCTGCCATGGCTTGCTTAAAACATACCTTCTTCCCTGTGCAGCCCTGCAGGGATGGGGGGCAGACCCCTGTAGCCATGGCTGATGCCGTGGGGGCTGGAGGGTTGGTCACTCTCTCCTGCAGAGCTGCGCAGGAGAGAAGGTAAGTTTTTAAAAAACAGTGGGCAAAAGCAGCAGCTGCCACCCAGGGCCCTTCTCTCAGCTCCAGTGCCAAGGTAGAATATTTGAAAATAATTGCATAGTGCGATTCTCCAATATCCTGACCTGGGGGGGGCGGGGGGGGGGTTAAAGCTTGATTGACCCTGTTTAGGCTTGGGAACTTGCAAAGTTCCTGCCCAAACTGAGTTTGATTCCACCCACACCTCAGGATAATTGTCCTGTGTGGAAAGGGCCTAAGGGACAGTCAGATTAAATCTTTTGCAACAGTTTCTGGCAAAGGAAAATAGTTTGTCAGACCAACAAAAAATCCTATTTCTGTTGAATGAGACAACAGCCAAATTTCTACATCTTGCCATCGTGATGCATTTCACACTTGGAGTAGGAGTCCTATAGCACTGTAGCCAATTCTCAAACTGTTATATTATGTATGACTTTCCTCCCCTTATCTGTCTTTATGCTGATATGTCAATAAAGATTGTCTTGACTCGACATAAAACTGAAGCAAAACTACTGTGTGGAAGAGATGTTGAAACTTTGGCAGATTCTGCATGGGCTGAATTCACCAGTGTTGACCCGGTAAAAACCCAGTTTGTGGGGGAAACTACCCATAGCTGCTGCTTCCAAATCAAGGAAGTGCCACTCTTTCTCCCCACAAATGGCACCAGGTGGATGCCACTGTTTTTTTGGCACGCCAGCCTGATACTGTGCAATGTCATTGATGTGTGTGCCCGCATTCCTTGGGGGGGGGGGAATGGAAAGGCACATCTCCCACACATCTAGGCTGGCTGGTCATGATCCTTTACCTGGGAGTAAGTTTGGTTGGTGGCAATGGGTGTCGCTTCTGAGGAAACCCTCTGAGGGGCGCGACGCAGCCATTCAAAGTATGTCACGGTTGCTGTACCAAGCTTACTCCTGAGTAATGCATGCCTGGTTTTCATAAATGACCTGGAAGTAGGGGTGGGTAGCGTGGTGGCCAAGTTTGCAGATGATACCAAATTATGTAGGGTGGTGAGAACCACAAAGGATTGCGAAGAGCTCCAAGCGGACCTTGATAAATTAGGTGAGTGGGCTCAGAAATGGCAAATGCAGTTCAATGTAGCAAAATGTAAAGTGATGCACATAGGGGCAAAAAATCCAAACTTCACATACACGCTACAGGGGTCAGTGCTATCAGTCACAGACCAGGAAAGGGATTTAGGCGTCTTAGTTGATAGTTCCATGGGAATGTCAACTCAATGCATGGCAGCTGTGAAAAAGGCAAACTCTATGCTGGGGATCATTAGAAAAGGAATTGATAATAAACTGCAAAGATTGTCATGCCCTTATATAAAGCAGTGGTGCGACCGCACTTGGAGTACTGTGTCCAGTTCTGGTCGCCGCATCTCAAAAAGGATATTGAGGAGATAGAAAAGTGCAGAGAAGGGCAACAAGGATGATTGAGGGACTGGAGCACCTTCCTATGAGGAGAGGCTGCAGCGTTTAGGACTCTTTAGCTTGGAGAGGAGGCTGAGGGGGGATATGATTGAAGTTTACAAAATTATGCATGGGGTAGAAAATGTTGACAGAGAGAAATTTTTCTCTCTTTCTCACAATACTAGAACCAGGGGGCATTCATTGAAAATGCTGGGGGGAAGAATTAGGACTAATAAAAGGAAACACTTTTTCATGCAACGTGTGATTGGTGTTTGGAATATGCTGCCACAGGAGGTGGTGATGGCCACTAACCTGGATAGCTTTAAAAGGGGCTTGGACAGATTTATGGAGGAGAAGTCGATTTATGGCTACCAATCTTGATCCCTTTGATCTGAGATTGCAAATGCCTTAACAGACCAGGTGATCGGGAGCAACAGCCGCAGAAGGCCATTGCGTTCACATCCTACATGTGAGCTCCCAAAGGCACCTGGTGGGCCACTGCGAGTAGCAGAGAGCTGGACTAGATGGACTTTGGTCTGATCCAGCTGGCTTGTTCTTATGTTCTTATGTTCTTAACTGTAACCGCAATATTCAGGGAATCTAGGGTGCCTGGCCCCTCACTCTCTTCCCTCCCTCACTTCTCTTCGGCTGTTTCCGCACGGCCTCCTTCCGCCCCCACGCCGCCAAGCATGCGAACGGGCGAAGCGGAGGCCGCCAGACGGCAGGTTTGGCTGGCCAAAAGGCCGTAATAATAAATATCTATCTATCTCTGCGTCTTCCTCGCTTCATATTCATCGGTGTCCTGTTTGCTGGCGTTACAGCCATGCTGCCCTCCGACCCTGGAGGTCGGAGGACAGTGCGGGCTGGCGACGCTCCGCAGATCGACGCAGGGAGGACACCGTGAGTGGGGTGGAGACGGGAGACAGCGTCTTCCCGGCGGCGCGGTTCGCACCGCGCCGCAGGGAAGACGCTCCCTTCCCAACAACAACCCTTCCCAACAACAACCCTGTGCGAACGGCGGCCTGGGGGCGCCTTTTTTGGCGCCCCCAGGCCGTCATAAATGGGCCGTGCGGAAACGGCCTTCCCTTGCATGCCACCCCCTCCCTCCCTTCCGTTTCCCTCCACTAGGGTGGGTGGGTCATATCAAGATGCTGGGCCCCCTGCCTCCCCTCCCTTGCATGCCACCCCATCACTCTCTCCCCTCTCTCACTTCTCTTCCCTTGCATGCCACCCCTCCCTCCCTCTCCCTCCCTTCCCTCTCCTTCATGTATATGTATGTGTTTCACTTCCACTTGAGTTACTGCCTATGTACTGTTTTCACTGCTCATATCTGGCCATCTGAGTGTACATTCTAAGCTGCACGAACATTCTAAGGGTGACAGTTACACACAGGCAGCTGCATGTCCTTCACCATGGAGCACCAGGAAAAAGTTGTTTTACCTGGGCTAGGTGTGAAATTTCATGTATGTGAACATCTAAAAACACTCTCACCTGGCTGACTATAGTGGCTAGGAATTTTCAGGGGAATTGGCCCAGCAGTTACTGAGTTATACTACCACTAACAAAAACACTGTTAGCTTTATATATAGATAGATTAGAAATATCTCTATGGTATTAGAAAAGACTCTAGACCTTCTAGCCTCACTCTGTTAAATGCCTTTTGAATTAGAGTCTACACTTTCATTGTGTTAAAACTTGAATCCAAATGTAAGATCCTGGCATTTCTTGAAATGTAGCAACCTGCTTTTGGAGGGGGAGGGGATTGAACTTTGAAATGAACACTGTTCACTTCCTTTCCTACAGAATCTGGTTTCTTTTCCTTTTCATCAAACCGTTTCCTCAAAGAGGCTAGCAACATCAGCTGTACCTGGTATCATGTCCATTTTACTTCAGCAAAAGAAGGAAATTTCATGCCTGGATATGTGTAGCCTTGTGGGAAAGGGTCTTATTTCACTCACTGACAAGCATAGCAGTACCTCTGGCAGTATTTCCCAAGGGACGGCCTTGCTTAAAAAAAAATCAATATTGACTCTTGACACATTTTCATTTATATCAGCGCATGACTTTCAGTCTGGGCACAGATCAATACCCAGCTTTTAACGCTGCTCAACTAGTTTGTTCTATGTAAAATAAGACTGATTTGGCTTGAGTGGCTTGTTTTTTCCACCAAGATACAGGCAGGCTGTCTACCATTAACACACACTGAGGCCTCGGAAGGAAGTTTACTGCATTCTGTGAATGTTCAGAAGGACATGAACTATTGCATTAATCACATGGCATTCACTTGGCTCCCTCTTACGATCAATTGACTTTGTACTTAGACTGAGCCAATTCACACTATTACTAAGCACATGGCCAGCACTGTAAAACAACTTGGAAATCAAGACAGTGCTGGATCAGTGCCTACACCCAGACGTTTAGGAGTTACCCTATCAAGGATAATGCTTTTTTCCCCAAAGCATTACAAATGCAGAGTCACAAAAAGCTGTGTGTTATGGCAGGTGTATTCAGCCGACTGGTAATTCTGGCAAGATTTCCAAGGAATTACCTGATGGTTGTGTGAATCAGCCTTCAGTGAAAGCTGCTGGATTCTGTCTGTGCACTGTCTAGAGATCAAGAAAACAACAATGGGGAAGTGAAAATTCAGGTGACAGTTCAAGAGGTTGGGTACGTACAACTTCCCCAAGCTTCTATCAGTTTAGATTGGTTTAGAGATTTGGTGTGAGAACAGTTTCAAAGAAAAGCTGCCAACCGGCATGCGATAACATTTCAACTGCTTGCATACAAGATCTTCAAATCACCTTTTGGACATGGGGAATTTTTTTAAAAAGAGTTTCTGTGCTTTTTATGTGTGCATAGAACATGTGCAGGTTAGCCTTTTCAGTAAAACATATGAAAACTTTAAAGTTATAGGTGTGTAAGATATTACACCCATTTTTGAAAAGAATCAGGAAAACAAATTTCATTCTTATCAAAGATGAGCTGGTTCTGCTGCTTTAAAATCATGGATTATGCAAAACTTAGCTCACAAATGGTACTGTTTGGTATGCTTATGAAACTTAAATATATAAATGCCTTATTTTATTTAGAGTATTATGCATTTACTAAATGCTGAAAACTGAACCTACACATACCGGTACTTTTCACTGAAAGCTGTCTCTGGAGGCAGCAAGGAGGAATAGCAGGAACCCTTTGCACTTAAGTCTTTTTACTTCCCTGTTCAAAATCGCATTGTCCCCTTAACTGCTTTTCACTCAACAGTGAAAAGAGAGTGTTCACAGAAGATATATATGTACATATGTATATGTATATATATATATGTATATGTATACGTATATATGTATATATAAGATATGTATATCTTAAACCAATAAATGAAAAACTAATCAATCAATAATTTATTTACTTCATCTATACCCTGACTTTCTCCCCAACAATAACCCAAAATGGTTTATGTCATTCTCTTCTCCTCAATTTCACCCTCACAACAACAGCCTGTGGAGTAGGTTATGTTGACAGGGAATGACTGACCAAAGTCACCCAGTAAGTTTCCAAGCCACAATGAAGATTTAAACCTGATATCTCTGTTCCGAGTCTAACACTCTAACCACTGCATATTATTGTTGCTTTTCTGTCTCACTTCAGTTCCTCAAATTCTTGGAAATGTTGCTTTTGAAGACCAGAAGATTTTCAAGAAGAATGTGGCATACAAAGATGATTCTAGAATGGAGATTCAGCAAAAACGGCAAAGAGCTTACACAAGAAGTAAGGACACTATTTCTGATTATTCTCTGTTCTGATTCTAGTGCTCTTGCATGTCTCACATTTTTCCCAACAGCTCCTGCCTTCAGAAGTGATTTTTCAGAGAGATATCTTGCAAAGATGGTCAAAATTGAGACTATCCTGGCTAGGAAAAATTCTGTTATTAAAATGAATATTTTGCCAAAGCTGAATTTTCTGTTTCACATGCTCCCAATATATATACAAGAAAAAACTTTGAAAGAATAGCAAACCCGTAACAAGAGGCCAAGGACAAGATTTAAAATGTTACAAGAGAAAAAGAATAAGTCTAGCTGTGCCTAATATTAAATTATACTACCAGGCTACAGGACTTATATGGATTTATGACTGGATCCAAAACCCAGATCAAAGAATTATAAAACTAGAAATAGCAGATTTGAAAGCAGGAATACAGTTATTTATGGAGGGAAAAATCTGACCAGAAGAAAAACCTGACTGGAAAAGACTCCCATGTAATAAAGAATAGACTTTTTGTAATAATCTGGAAAAAAAAGTACAAGATTTAGTACTTCAATTTCACCTTTAAAATCTTTTATGGGAGCATACTATGACTGAGCAACAAGAAAGAAGAATGATAGCATACTCTATAAAGAACTGATCAATAAGGAAGGGAATATTAAGTCATGGCAAGCGATGAAGGATGAAGGAAAGACAATACAATGGCTGATTTACTTCCAATTAATGTCAAGATTTAGAAGAAAATTAAAACCAGAAGGAGGAGGATTAAGATACATGACAAAATGGGAAAAGATTACATCACAGAAAAAATATCTTTTGGACAGTATATATAAAATTCTGCTTAAATATGAAGCAGAAATGGAGCAAGTGAAAGTCTGCATGGTGAAATGGATACAAAACTTCCAAGGAGAAATAACTTTCCAACAATGGGAGGCATTAAGGAACAAAAATATTAAATTTACCACATATCAAAAGTTTAAAAAGAACTGGTATAAAATGTTTTACAGATTGTATATGGCTCTTAAAGACATGAAAATGAGTAAAAATAGCAATGGGCTTTGATAGAATATTTCAAGTATGTGGCTGAATCAATTACTTAAACATGTTAATAGTTAATAAGTAATTGTTAAATTGAAATATACCAGGAGCTGCTAATTAAATCATCGAAGAGAAGAACGTTGGATGGGGAAAAAGGTATAGAAGGTTATCTCATAAAATTGTCTATATGTTTTGTTGTTGTTGTTGTTGTTGTTGTTATTGTTATTATTATTATTATTATTATTGTTGTTGTTGTTGTTGTTGTTGTTGTTGTTATTATTATTATTATTATTATTATTATTATTATTATTATTAAGCTTCTATACCGCCCTTCCCCGGAGGGCTCAGGGCAGTGCACAATACAAGTATATAAGTAGAGCACAGTTAAGTAGAGCACGGATACATAAGTAGAGCACAGTTATGGAATATTAAGATCCATTCTACTGCTGTGTCCATAGTTTTATGGTTAGTTACTCCTTTGGTCTTTCGCTTTTCTATTCTGTGTATGTGTGTGTGTATGTATACATATAAGAAAATTAATAAAACATATTTAAACAAGTGAGACAACTGGTACTAGGTCATTCTCCAAATTACTGAGGGTTTAATAGTAATAAATAAATAAAGCTACTTTTTTTGCTTGCATCTTACAGAAATGTTGTATCTTGTGGTGTATCTTGACTTGATGCCACCTAACTCTTATGATTCAACTAAGGCTTGCTATTTGCTACTGTTCAACAGCAGCTACCCTATGAAAGCCAGGTATCCAGGAAGAGGTTCAAGAGTCCGTGAAGGAGGAGGGAGCTGGTGACATGGGACCACCACCTTGAGGTTAGGACCCTATCTGAAAATGATTTTCTGAAATTTTCATCCAGTTATTATAACATGCACACAGTAACAGTGTTGGAGATGGCAAAAAATGGCCAAGCCCACTCCAAAACATGTAATTTGAGAAATACCACTACAACAGAACACTCCATCGAGCGGGTCCTAAGTAGTTATTTTGAACTGAAAGAATATTTTGAAAAATTGAGTTGACAGACTGCTGTGTCCATGCTAGGTCTCCTCACATCTTTTTTGTTTTACTTATATGGTAGTTCTCCATGTTCTTAGCCTCTGAACCAACCCCACAGAGTGAAGCGCTTTTAATATTATATAACTTCATTCAACTTCAAGACTTTTATTGACATATAATCAGTGGTGGGATCCAACTGAATCAACCACCGGTTTCCCTGCTGCGCCCCTCACTGCCAACTCATCTAGCTTCGAAGGGCCAGCCTGCTTGAGCACCAGCAGGGCAGATCACCCTGGCAGGCTTTGCACCTCTGGGCCAGCGGCACGACTTCCCTGACAATCTCCATGAGCAGTGGCCAGGGCCACCACCATTTGGAGGTGATTAGGCAGCAGCAGCCGGTGGTACTGTGGCTTGCCACAAGCTGCTGCTGCCCAGCCACCACCCTCACCCATCAATCTC
The DNA here is from genome assembly GCF_021028975.2 of Sphaerodactylus townsendi. Classification (NCBI taxonomy): domain Eukaryota; kingdom Metazoa; phylum Chordata; class Lepidosauria; order Squamata; family Sphaerodactylidae; genus Sphaerodactylus; species Sphaerodactylus townsendi. Next base: position 119,561,854 of record NC_059425.1, on the reverse strand, counting down.
CATTGGTGGTGGCCCTGATGGGGGAGGCAGGAATGCAGCAGCCGGCAGGCCCACAGATTGCTGCTGCCGGCTGCAGCCCTTGGCTCAAAATCCATCGACCTCTAGCAGCAGGGCCACCGTTGATGGAATTTGAGCTGTGGGTGGAAGCTGCTGGCGGCAATCCATGGGCCTGCCGGGGAGGAGTAGTGGGATTGACCCCTCCCCCTCCCTTGCATGGCACCCATCCTCCATTCCTTCCCCTCCACTAGGGTGGGTGGGCCATGTCCAGATGCCAGGCCCCTTCCCCCTCCCTCCTTTGCATGCCACCCCTCCCTCCCCTTCCTTTACATGGCACCCTTCCCTTCCCTCCCCCTCCACTCGGGTGAGTGGGCCAAGTCCAGATGCCAGGCCCCCTCCCACTCCCTTACATGCCATCCCTTCCTCTTCTTCCCCTGCATGGTACCCCTCCCCCTCCTTCTGTGCGGTACAGGGTAATCCAGGGGTATTCCGAGTGCAGTTTTAGCTCAGGAATGCCCCCTTTTTGGAGCACAGACTTAACACGCGCAAAAAGGGTGGTGTAAGTCATTCCCGTTAATGAGTTTCCCTGGGATTGAAGAGAAGAAGAGTTTGGATTTATATCCCCCTTTCTCTCCTGTAACCTGTGCATTGCTTTCTTTTGCCATCACATTCAAAAGTATCTGAATTTGGGATGAGATTTGGGATGAGATGTGCTATATATGTAATAATCTATACAGATGGAGGATTTAAAATGTTTAGTGGAGTTATCAGACAACAGTCTTATTAAAAACATTCCTAAGAGTGTGTAAAAACTCTCTTGCAAACAGGCTCTGGCAAAGAGTGTGAATTAATGCCAAGGAAACTGCCAAATGATACATGCTTCCCTAAGGATTGGTTTCAATTGGAAATCCATACAGTTGTTAATGTTGCCAGAAGTAGTAGCAATTTTTCTTCATGTTGTCTACACCACTCAGACTGAATAGACAGTGGCTAATACTAGAAAAAGAAGCTGTAGTTATTAACCTGAATCTTGACCAAGGACATGTTTGTACTGTTTGTCATTTCTAGATTCTCATAAAGGTGTGTGCAATCAGTGAGATCCAGTGTAAAGTAGCGAATCTGGAACAAGGGGAAGTGGATTCTCTCAACTTAGCTGCTCTTAATGAGACATACTCCCTTGACTTAAATTTCCATGCAAATAAAAGAGAGTATATTAACAAGTTGCCACACAGGGATATTTGGCAGTGTCTCATTCCTCTGCTCAGAGATTGTGAAGGAAAAGCCAATACACAAGCTTTGAGTAGGGTGGCAGGACACATGCCATTGTGATGCTAAACTAAGCAAGGTTTTCAAAACTATTTGTTCACTTTATTTTTCTGTCATTTTGTTGAAATACTGCTTTAATATCTGCATTATTAAATGTTTAAACACGGGATAACTAAAAAAATGTCTCTGCATTAACAAGGCTTAAAAATTACATAGGAAGTGTCATGCCCCAAGAGACGTTCTTGCTATTTTCTTTGTTTAGGTCTCAGTTATACACTTTGATAGAATGGGCTTAATTGTTTTTGTACAGTATTCTGTGGGAGGGAATTTTAGTTAGACCCTGTCCCTTTAAACAGCCCTTAGAGGCAAGAGCACTACAGTATCTTTATTAGCTTGTAGTCTGTCTGTTTTACAGTTTGTTTAGTCTCAGGTGTCTGTGGAAGGCTGAAGGTAGCAATATCCCAGACATATAAGGTGTTAGAGATCCATAGTATTTTGAGTAATCAAGTTTCAACAGAATTGCAGGAGAAACAGAGTCCAGATAGAGGACACCAGGAGAACTCATAAGAAGCGCAAGCAGATTAGACTGTCTTAGAAGTAGTTAAGGAAGAACTGGTGCCTGCAAGCTCCTCAAATGATGTCCAATTGTTTCCAGCATCACAAGTATTCTTTATTAGTTAGACTTCATGGGTGGAGTCAGAGTCCTAAACTTTCAATACTATTCCCAGGTATCCCTGCCTATGTGCCAGCCTAAAGGGTGATGCTGGCATTGAAAAGATCACGAGCCCATTCTCTGGCAATAGCCAGGTCTATCAGAAGGAACCTCCATGATTTTTTTCTTTCTGTTTTCATGCTCTCAGCTTGCTTGCCATAGCAGCCCATTTTCAGCTCCACACCCATAGAAAAATGTGTCCTCATCCTCAATACTGAATAGATACTCATTTCCAGCCACAAGAGGACCCCTGATGACATTGCCTCCCCTGATATCTTAACCCAGATACTCCCTTCTGTAACTAACTTCTCCTGACCACCTTACAAGACATTCTATTGTTTCTCAAACAGTCCATTCGGACACCTCCCAGAGGTTATCCTAGCACCTCCCAAAGGTCTTCCTGACATCCTCCCAAAAGGTGGTTCTTCACCAGTGGTGGGATTCAAATAATTTAACAACTGGTTCCGGTGGTGAGATTTAAATCATTTAACAACTGTTTGTTTACCAGCACCATTTTAACAACCGGTTCTGCCGAAGTGGTGCGAACCGGCTGAATCCCACCACTGTTCTTCACCCTATAAATATTCTATCCTCCAAAGGGCCACTTGCCCTGTGCTATTGACACCTTTCCATCTTTGTCACTGTGCCCAATGCGTTGTCCCCTAGAACCAGACACTGGCTGTTTGGCAACCTATTTATATATTTGGAATTCTGTGTGTGTATGTTTATTGCATGTAATCAAGTGCTTGTGAACTTCTTATCCCTGTAATAAAGATTGTCAAATTTGCATTATATTCCTCTCTGTGGATTTTTTCCAAGAGCTGACCTTTGTATAGATTGGTATTAAAGATTCCCTACCCAGCCTTTTACAATATTAAAAATCAGTCAGTCTGCTCTGAGCTAATTTTCCCCACATTTTTGGGAGACTGTGTCTCCATCTTGGTTAATAGTCTCAGATCTGTGGAAGGGAAGGAGCAAAATAGGGCTGATCTTGACCCAGCCGTCTCAAAATTAATTCCCTCTTAAATTTAATCTGCAGTTGCCCACATAGACTTGAAATTTTCTCTGCCTCCAAAGGATCTCTAGGAGATCCATCAGCTGAAAAGGGTCAAAAACTGTAATTATTCAGGTAATAGATAGGCATATAAGGTACTGTAGTGTAAAAGTGTATTCATTAACAATTCATTGAAGCCAACACAATGTATTCTATTGTTTAAAAGAGTTGTTGATTGTATATATATGTGTGTGATTATAAATGTGTATATGAAGAAAAAATGTATATATCAAGGCATAAAAAAAGGTAGATCCATCTCTGGCTACATAGTTTCCGCAATCACATAATGGGGCAATTTTGGCAAGGGACTCATATGTTCCAGATAATATCTCAGAGATTATTTGTAAACTTTCATATGTACACATTTTTTACCAGCACCATAGGGTGGATAGTTGGATCACTTGTTAGCCCTACCTGTTGCCAAATTTCTGTTTTAGAAAAAAATAGTAAATTATAGCGGCTAGAGTACTGGTATTCACTCTAGTTCCTCAGATAAGCCTCCACAGCTCAAGTGGCAGAGCAGGGAATCAAACCCGGTTCTCCAGATTAGAGTGCACCTGCTCTTAACCACTACACCACTGCTGCACTCCATTTCCATTTCCCATCTCAAGCTTTCAAAGATGTCATGTGCCAGTAATTGTGCTGAAGTGAGGCTGTCTACACAAGCAAGAGGAGACATGGTTATACTTAAAAGAAATAAAACATTGGAACCTTGTAGGGCATTCACTTGTGTTGCACAGCGCATAAAACAAAAATCTGGATTTGCAGCATTCTTGCTCTTGAGAGAGAGAACTGGACCTACAAAGCTCTTTCAATCAGTGAGTGGCATCTTCTCTTGACATAGTGCAGCACCCTGAAGCTTATTGTGGAAGCGACCATCCTTACCAGAATGCCTTAAGGGTAACAATGCATGAGTATGAAAATCCCATGGCGGTATTTTTCTTTGTGTTCTAAGTACCTTCTGCAGCAAGCTGAAGGACATTCATTTATTATCTGTACACAGTACACTGTCAGCCCTTGGATTGATTCACAACTCCTGATCAGTCTTCTCCTCTTTTAGATCAGGCTATAGATTGAATCTTATCATAAGAATCTGACTCAAGCTCACCATTGCTATTAGGAGAGGCTGGGAAATATATAGGGAAAAAAGGAAACTGTGCAGTCTGAGTAGGGAAATCAGTCATCTTTGTTCAAGCCACCATCTGGACTAGACTGCTGAACAGTCTGCTCCTCTTCATTTCCCCTCTCCTTCTCTTAGGCTCATTCCGCACACACAGAATAATGCACTTTCAAGCTGCTTTCAGGGCTCTTTGAAGCTGTGCGGAATGGCAAAAATAGTTGTGAAAGCAGCTTGAAAGTGCATTATTTTGCGTGTGTGGAATGAGCCTTAGCTATTCCAAACCATCCAGGTGAGTGTGTATCTCTGTGTTTGACTTCTTGCAGCTTCAGCAGCTTCTTCAGACAAAGATCAGAATGGCTGTTTTATTGTACATTAATTACTTTGTGCACATGTGTACAAATGAATTTAAAACAAGAGGCTTTCACTTAGCATTGTGAGGGTTGAGAATGTTTCCCTCAGTGTGTGGAGAATATGCCCCTAGCCTCCAACCTTTCAGCTGCCATCTCTCCCAGAGCTGAACAGCAACTGCTTCTACCAGTAGCACCCTTCTTACAAGAGCGCAGTATATAGCTGGTCTCAGTCAGCAAAACAAAACCTACTACACCACTGCTACTGGCCAGTAGCAGTGGTGTAGTAAGTTTCATTTCACTGACTGACTCTGGGCCACTCCCCACTTACCTCGTCTGAGTGCAACCCCGCAGCGACCCCTCGTAGAAAAGCCTCCGTGGCTTTTGACAACGGAGACATTTGTTCCCCACTCATTTTCCATTCAGGAAATAGCGCGGGGTTCCACATCAAGAGTCAAAGAGGCAATCGAGCGTTCTGATTGGCTGGCACGCGTGTGCATCATTTACACATGGGAGTTGCAGCCAGCCGAAGGCGGGGCTCCGGCCTGATTGTAGCTGGACCCGAAAGGAAGTTCGGCTTTTCGGGATAAGCTTGAACGCATTGTTTTAAGACGTCTGCACATGCTGACGTCACTTACCTGTTGCCAAAATTGCTTGGGCAGAAAAAATGAAAGTAAATATCGGGTTTCCAGTTTACACCGCCGACCAACCCTGTGCTCAGCAGCACTTCACCAAGCTGCAAAACGAGTGGAGCTCGAGCAAAAAAAAGAGCAATGTTGGCACGTCTTAGTTTATTGGCACCGCCGTCTCAATTTCCAAAGCACTTGGAAATACCCTCCCTAAACAAAATGGCGGTTCCTGTTTCCTCACTGTTTGGAAGCTGCGCAGCCGAACGCAGTCAGCAGCGCGTAAACAGCCGAGGGTTCCCACCTCTCAAGTGCACCTGCGGGGTTTTTGAAAATGTTGCTCTTTTCTTCAGAGTAACTCATTTCCACGCAGAACAAGGAGGTGGGAGATGTACCATTAAGGGCAGCTGCGCAGTGGGCGCTGGTGACGTGGGGAACGTCCATCCTCCTCGTGTCTTTTAAAGAGGTGACCCCGCGGCTTATGGTGAGTGGGGAGTGGCCCTCTGTTCCACTGCACCTTTACCTTTATTCTGTAAACTGGTCCTCCTACAATTCCTCAGCCATTGGAGAATAGCTCATCTTGCTTCATCTAGAGGTAATAGCAGTTAAGAAGATACTTGCTTTACCACTGTTTCTGTTACTGATTGCTATTTAGTTTTCCATCCAAAGATCTAAGTAAAACTGTAAATTCATCCGCTTCTTCTTCCTTGACCTTCTTTGTTGTGGAATGCTCCACAGTGATCCTAGTGCCTACCTAGTTCTGTTCCCCTCATTCAAATAAAAAAAAATCACTCTCACAACTTCATAGTTGTTTGAGGATAAGCCCTGGGAGAAATATAAAAAATCATGTCTTATTGTTCTGTCTTCCCCAGCCTTAGCATTCTTATTTTGTGTAGTCAGTTACCATTCTTTTTGTTTTTTTAAGGGAAATGATGGCCATTAATCCCTATAAGGAGTGGGGGGGTGGGGTGGGGTGGGGTGGGGTGGAGAGTGTTCCCCCTTTTAGGCATTTCCCTAAAATGTAATAGCAGCCTGATGTCACATTGAAAGGGCAACTCCCCACTCCCCAATGGCAATCTTCATTGTTGACTTTGATGGGGGAGTGACATGGAAGGAGCAAAACCCCTAAGTGAGAGAAAATATTGTGGTTTCCCTGCTCTTGTTAACCGCAGGGCTTCTGGGATCAGCGGCACCATAAGCATAAGTGCATCTGTACAGAAATCTCCCAGGAAAGGAAATGTCCCCTCGCTGCATGGCAGAGCAGCAGTGTATAATCAGACTAAGAATAATTTGGGCAAGTGCAATGCTTTGCCATAGTTGGCTATGCAAAACAATTTCCTGCCTAAAGACAAAACAATGAACTATGAAAATAAACAAGTTTTCTACTAGGATAAGCTTTCCACAACCAGGACACATTCTTCTTTTGTTGTATCTACTGAAAGAGCACAGCTCCATGGTAAGAAAACTTTGATCCATTGAATATCTCATTCTTTGGTTTGAGCTGTACCCCTCCAAGAAATCCAAGATGCAACTCATCAAGGCTTTTAGGGGCTGAAAGCGCTAGTCAGTTTCAAGTCCCCCGCTTCTAGCTGCAGAGGTGAACGTCTCAATGTGTTGAAATTAACTGCAGCTTTTTTGCCATTCCATGCCCTCGTTGAGGAGTCATGATGTATTGTTTGGAGGAACACAACTCTAAGATCGAAAACTTGAAATGAAATGAATCATGGCTTTCTTGGCCACAGAGGTGCATACTTCAGGATACATACAATTAAGAAAAGAAGAAATGGGTCCTGTGAAAAGCAAGAGGAAAGAATAATGCCAAGGGTGCAGGTGTGAAAGCAATGTATACAATCTCACTTAGCTGCTTTTAAAAGAAAGATCCCATGATGACATGTGGCATAGAAACCAAGCATGAATGATCACAAGATACCTGTTCACTATGCTGCATATTGTCATAGTGTCAACGCCAATCTACTTGTAATGCTAGCTGCAAGCAAAATTTTCAAAACAATGAAAAGAAAGGCTTGATTCAATAACAAAATGAGCATTTGAACATGCAAGTTTGACTGTCCATGTCAGTTTTTGTTATGTTCTCAGCATCCTTGAAAAGTATGATGAAGCGATGCATATCTCTAAACACACTGCACGAATGCTCTGGAGATGCTGCTAATGATGTTTGTCCTCCATGACTGGCTGTGATGTAACTTGACTGCCTCTTGAAGTGGGAAGAGGTGCCCATTTTTAAATCTGTAAGACAGGGTGTCAAGAAATCACAAGGAGTTGGAAGCAACCACTGTAAATGCCCATCTGAAAGTTATCTGCCCATCAGGATAAAGCTGATTAGCTGATTCCAGATTCTGTTATTGAGAGTCCTTGATGGACATACAGTGTTTTAAGCTGCTGTTTGTTGCTTCAGGGAATGTGGAAGAACCAATTAAACAGTAGAGGTTTTTTGGAAAAAAATACTACACATAATTAGATGATTTTGCTGACACAAGAAAGCTATTCTCTCTAGCTCAAATGACTATTGGGGGTGGGGTGCACATAGTATTTTGCTAAACACTGAGCAATTTTTTTGCATTGCTGCTATGTAAAAATCACAAATATATTTCAGTAATTAACCAAGAAATAAGTTATCTAGCTGATTACTTAGCCCAGATTCTCTGTTCTACTAGCTTTTCAGAGTACATTTCAGCCAGAGTTCAATAAATTTCTTGAGATTTCTTCACAGGAGGATGTCTGGCAAACTACAGAGTCATTTGAGGCTGTTAAGATATCACCCACTGGGAATAGCTTCCCAAGGGGCAGCAGGTGGTTAACAGAATTCTCTGTGCTCTAGTTGCAAACAGTAAAGAGAAGGAAATGATGGGAAACAGGGCACAGTTACCTTAAACTCAAAGGAGAGATCTTTCTCTGCTTTCCTAGTTGGAATTTCCTAAGAATTCCTAATTGGATTCTATCTTCATTGCATATTTGAGCTTTAGTAACTGGGGAGAAGGGAAAATACATTTTTATTGTTATTTTAAAACATTCTCCTGAATTTTTCATTTACATGCCTCAAAACAGTTCAAAATAATTTATCTAACACTCCTTTGACTTGCTTCAGTCTGATGTATTTTACATTCATCCTCTCCTCCACTTTTAATTATTCCTCTTTTCAGAGTCCTTATCTGTATCTGGTGTGAGTCTTCACAGAATTCTTTTGCCCCAATGCAAACACGATTTCAGAAATAAGTGTTTTCTCTCTTCCCTGTTCTGCTTAAATTATTTATCTTTCCTCCTTACAGGGTACATGTTTTATTTACTTTTTTTTACTAGAATATTTTTTCTTCTCTTTCCATAATTTATATCATATACTCTCCTCTGCCTTCTATTATTCAGTATTGTAAATCACGGTGCGAATCCATTCCTAGGGAAGAAGCCCATTTATCATTGTCTTACCATCTCGGCATTTTTTCCATGTGGCCTCCTATGCAACAAGCTCTGTGAACTAATCCTCAAGGAACCACACAGTCTCCTTTTTCTAAAGCCACCCACTTCACCCATATACACACTTCTGTCATCTTGCTCCTTGAGCTGTGAGCTGTGAGGATTGGGTAAAAAAAATGATTTCTTGCTGTTCTTTCTGCTCAGTCCATTATCTTCCTGACAGTTTGAGGTTCTTTAGCAGCAGTTACAATATTTCTCGTACGAAAACAGTGGCACTCCTATGTATGAGTGACTAGGGGGAGAGTTCAGCAGCACAGTACTGTAGTGGACAATGGGAAAACATCAAAGATTCATTTCACCCTTACAGTGAACATTGCTGCTGCTTTAGTTTTGTACTTTTAGGGTACAGGATGAATGCAGACGGATGACAATGATGAAGACCACAGTGGTCAGTGAACTGAACTACATGACCTTATAGAAGCCAACTTCAGGGACATAACTACAGAAAACAGTGCCTGGGGCAAGAAGTCAATTCGAGCACCTCCAAACATGTGACACAATTGTACAGCTCTGAAATTACAATAATGTAAAGCATAGAAAAGCAATAATTAACCCCCCCCCCAAAAGACCTATTAAAAGTTCCCTTTTGGATCCTTTTTTTTAAAAAAAATCAGCATCATAATTGCTTCTCCCTAGTCTTCTGGTCCAGTGCCTGATTTTAATGACAAATTACATATATGGGTTAGTAGATCAGTTATCTCACATTTGAGTCCCCTAAAAAGTTGCTGGTGTACACCATCAGAACATACAGAATTGCTGGTTCTATTTCCCCAGTTGGTCTAGAACTTCATCTTGACACCACAATTTGGAGAGGGGGTAATACCAGCAACTGAGTCATATTATGCCAGACATAGATATTTACAAGACATTGTACAGGTTACATGGAAACAATTGTGAGATCATAATAAGCTACATGGCAGAAAGCTTCATTCTAAATGTTATACCACTTAACAGAACATTAAGGTTAACCCAAAGACATGGGAAAGAGCCAGTGTGGTTTAGTGGCTAAGTTGTCAGACTAGGACCTTAAAAACTCAAATTGGACTCCCACTCTGCTATGGAAATTTGAGTGACCTTAGGCCAATCACACACTCTCAGCATTGACCTTGGCAAGTATTTAATGGGATACCACTGCAATACTCAGGCAGCTGATGTAGTTGTGCCACGCATAAACCACCCCTGAACATTTCTTGCCTTGAAACCACTATTGGATCACTGTGAGTCATTTGTGATTTGACAGCAACAAAACAAAACTATGCACATCAGTACACTGCAAATTCTCTGCAAGCACAATAGTTGCAAGTTTTCCTGGACAACCATCTTATTTATACTTAGCAAACATACTGTTGTAACTAGTGGGTGTCCTCTATCTAGTGCAAGATAGAGACAGATAGATGTAAGAGGATCCCAGACAGCTCCTCATGAGAACAATAATTTTCAACTAGCACAGACAGCTTATCACTGCTTTTGCTAAATCTATGCAGAAGACCTGAAACTGAGATCAGAATTGCTGCTATTTACCTATTCTTTTTTAAAAAACTTTCCAAAAGCCAAGAGTTTCAGTGACAATGAATGAAAACAGAAGAAAATTCTTATGTTTGTTATAAAAGGGAAATTAATGACCCTAATTTAAAACGCTATTTTTTCTCTGTAAAATAAGTTTCTATCATTCTTTATAATCTTTTAAATCCACCCTTTCATCAAAGGTACTGAGGATAGTATACAGTGTTGTCCCCTTTATTTTACCTACACAATAATGCTGAATACTGTAACTGTGTATAATGGCTGTACATTAAAAAGAAATGTATATAAAATATTTCTCTGATTAGCGGAAAAATTAAAGTCCCATTGGTCTTGGAAGTACCTTATTGTTAACGTGACTGGTACTATTTTAGGCACCTTTAAACATCACGTTGCTTACAAACAACCCCATTCTCAATACAGTCAAAGGGTGGGAAATCCAGGGAACTACCCCAGGGCAATACATTTTAGACAGCCCTGTTAAGCCACATGCTTTTAACTAAATTTTACAAGGCTTTCAAAAGCAAGTTTCAGCATTCACTGCAATGGCAGAAGCTTCCTTTTCCTCATGCATTCTGTTCCATTAGAAATTCACTGACATGTTTATGATTATACTTGTTGTGGAACTGCAGTTAATTGGATCATGAGACTATAAATTTCAGAAAAAGATCTCAATTTTGAAATGACTAACTTAAACAATGTTTAATTAACACACCCACACCCACACACAGACAGAGTATTTCTGAAAGTTGCAGCAAATAAAGGTCCAACATTACTTTAGCTCTCAGAGCTGGTATTTCTTCACATATGGGTAAAACAGAGTTCAAGTTAAAGACAGTCCCTTTAAAATTCAGTTTACTTCTAGCTGTTAAAAGACTGGAGGCAGGAAGGAACATGACCTCCCTGGCTTTGTCCCTGCCCCAGTCTCTTGTTAGCTAGAAGGAAAGGAAACTGATTTTTAAAGAGACAGATTCTTTAAAATGTAGTTTACTGTCCTTCTAGCTGGCAAGCTAGGGGACAGGGAAGAAGTACTCCCTCCTTGGCTTTGTCCCTGCCCTTAGTCTTTTGCTGACTTTGGTGCTGCTCAACTAGAACAAAAGGAAACTGAATATTAAAGAAACCTCAGGGTTCTTTTGTGGGACAGCAGGGGCTGCAGTGTGGAGTACCAGTCAGAAAGCCCCCAGACACCTGGGGAACAAGAGTCCTCCATGCCTCGACTCACTACACACCTGGCCAACTTTAAAAACTGTAATCCTAAATGGCTTGTAAAATAAAACAAATTCTTTACCCAGTAGACACTGGATTGTATGGAAAGAAAAAAACAGTCTTTCCCAAATCCTGGACGCTCTCCACATCGCCAGCAGCCACTGCGCAGTTGCCAAGAATTTGCCGCTCTCCCACCTCCTTGGTGCGCGTCAAATTAGGTCCTCTACAAACAGCAACATTTTCAAAACCCCCGCGGGTGCCGAGGGATGGTGGGAAACCTCAGCTGGTTTGTGCGGCTGATTCGCTGTGACGCACAGCTTTCCGGCCAATCAGGAAACAGGAACTGCCATTTTGTTAAGGGAGGGTGTCCCCGTCAGAAAGTGCACGAAGTGATGACGTAGACACGAGTCGACATCCTCGTTTCGTGGCACGTTCGGGGAAATTGTGACGTGTGCACAACGAGATGTGCCAACATTGCTCTTTTTTTACTCGAGCTCCGACTGAAGCAAGCGTGAAGCAAGCGCGACCAGCGATTTAATACTGACGTCAGCATGTGCCGATGTCTCAAAACAATGCCTCCAGCCTGCCAAAACCAACTTCTCGTCTCAGCCAATAAAAATGGAGGCCCGCACAAAAGGCCATAGAACTTATGGAGCTCAAAACACCACCCAATAATATTTCCAACAGAAAGTGAAATGATCACAGCTTGGGAGAAAAAAAAGAGAGTTATCTCTGTATTTTTGTAGGTTCCATATATCTGTAGTCATAGTACTAAAATACAGTTTTGTGTCACTGCATGATATTGTATAATTGCATTGCTGTTGGTCTAAAGTCATTTTAAAACAGAATGTTAAAGCTAATTCTTCTTTGAAATACCCAGTTTCCTGGACTTTATCTTTTCTCAATTTTGCATCTTAATTAGTGCATTTGTCTCCTTGATTTAAGATGCTGAATTATGTATAGGTTCAACAGTGTTCTATTATGAAGGACAAGTATTTGAATGAGTGTGCGACCTGACCTGAAGGCTCTTTGCAGCAGTTTGTCATCTAGTACAGGAAAGGTTGTGTAGGTTACAATGATACATGATGTTCCAAACTGAGGTCGAGTTTATCCTGTGATTTTTATTAACAGTAAGCAGCCCTCTCTTATAGTTCACAAAACAGATGTACTGAACTTACCAAACTACTGATTTTGGATTAATCCCACTAAAACAGGATTGTTGCATTTGGTGTTTGTTCATTTATTAAAATTATTAGAGCCATGACATTGTTCTTGCAGATGCAGCCATGTGAATCCATATTCTTAACATGGTGTAAAATGATCTCTGTTAGGTATGTTCTTTCAGTAATACAATTTCTTGGAATCCTGTACGCTCACAGAAGTGACATCAAATGAAAACATATAGCAGTTGGAAAGATGACTCATATAATAACAGTGATGATGGCCACATCTTCAGATACCAGAGAAATAAAGGGATAACAGTAATGCTATTTCAGTCATCCAACAGAAATCTCTCCGAGAACAATTTCACTATGTGGTCCCTCATGTACACCCCAAGGTGAGTGGCATATCCGGGAACAGAGTGAGCAGTCAAGGCTCACAAGCAGGGGCTTGAATCCCTCAAGCAGTGCCTAGCCAGTTTGTTACTGGAAAAACACAAAGACAAAGAAAGGAATTAAAGGATTCTAATTGCAGGGACTTGCATCACCCAACTTTGTTCAGCAATATAGGAAGTTCTGATATTAGGAAACAGGGTATTAGAATTGCCAACTTTGTGTTCCAGCAGGATGGCTGTCCTTTTGAAAACTGCAAAACTGTCAGACTGCAAGTTAACAGGTAGTGCATTCCAATCTCATTTTGGCTTCATCTGTCTGGCTTTAAGCATATTTCATAGGCTGTGGCAAACAAAAAGAAACCAAGAAGCTGATCACTGCTGTGAGTAATCTTTCTGGAGTCTCCAACTACTTTACTCCACAGCTCCACAGAATGTCATGACTAAGGTCGATTCCCCATGGTAAATTAATTGTATGATATTCATGCGAAATATCAAGGTTTCAGCAAGAACTCCCCACTGCTTAACTGCCAAACACAGATTCATCCTGATTCTGGTGTGCACTCCCCACCCCTTATCATGTGTTTTTTAGAAACCTGCATAGAAGTGCACCTTTTTAAAAAACACACACCGAAGCTGGATGGTTGGGGACAGAATCTAGATTTATTTTCCCGCTGTAGGGAGTGATGTGGAGCCTGCCAGCCAATCAAGAGTGCAGTGTGCTGTGCATGAAGCGTGCACAGCCATTTTTTTGTTTCACGCCGTGGTGGCTATGTTGAAACGTGGCTATGCGGAAATGTGTTTTTGACTTGAGTGCCAACTGTAAATTGTAAACAGAAATTAGACTTTTGTGCCAATGAAACTGCATGGGTAAAGAGCTTAGAAAATGTTGAAGCCGCGTATAAACATAGCTGTGCGCGAAAAACAGCTATCATTCCTGCTCCAACACAATAGCCAATCAGAAGAAAGCTGTTCCCTGCATAGGCGGAGAAATTCCATCTACGCATCTACGTGGTGACGTAGTTGTGCAAAAAAAAAGTTGTTAAAAAAATTCCTGCCCCAACACAAAACAACAACCGATCAGGACGAGGAAGAACAGAACCACTGAGCAGATCACACGTTCGTGGTAAGTGCTGCATTGCTTGAAACCGTGATAGACATTGAGGTCTTCACTTTTAAGAACATAAGAACATAAGAACAAGCCAGCTGGATCAGACCAAAGTCCATCTAGTCCAGCTCTCTGCTACTCGCAGTGGCCCACCAGGTGCCTTTGGGAGCTCACATGCAGGAGGTGAAAGCAATGGCCTTCTGTGGCTGTTGCTCCTGATCACCTGGTCTTTTTCCTGGTTTTGAAATGTGGTTGTATCCAGCTTTAATTTCTCAGTGGGGAAATGGCCTAACTTCTACATATAGTTAGATTCAATCTTGTTTACCAGTTAAATAAATTGGGCTGCAGCCCAATCCATTTCCAAACTCTGGTTTGGTGTGTTTATTTGCCGGGGAAGGGTCTCACCATCTGCACGCAAAAACTAAACTTTATTGTCAGGCAGTCTTACATGTGAGACAGAAACTTTCAGCTATCTAAAAGTAAAGAATGTATAAACAGAATGGCTCTGAGCCTCATTATACAGCTATATAAACATGAGAAGAAACTGAATATCTTAATTCAGCTCATATCTCAGCATTATAAAAATAAACAGGCAAATTATCGAAACATCCTGCCAATAGTATTGTTCCTAGTCACATGTATTCATCTAAAATGCTCTGATTTTTATTTGTTTCCATTACGTCCAGCTTCATAGTCAAGGGATACTCTCAAGGAAGAAGCAACTGGGGAGGAAATTAGAAAAAAAACTGAGCTGTTCTGCAAATTAAGCAAAGATTTGGATAAGAGTGTGACTATGGGGAAATTTCTGTTGATTTTCCCTTTCTGGCTGTAATCCTTGCATTGAACCCTATCTGATTTTGCTCCTGAGAGGTCGTATGTACCAGGAACAGGAGGGACAAGAGTGAGAAATCTGTGAACTCGTTGCTCTTGCATTTGGTTTAATATGGGTTTGAAATCACTGTGACCATAAGCTACCTGCTTACTATGTGGTTTAGTTCCACAGTGCTCAGTGAAAGACCTCTTGGAAACCCTGATGTTGAGTTCCGTAAAAGATAGAGAGGATATAATTGAAATTAAACTGTCTTCCATTTTTCCCTTATATATCTTTTGTCTATTTAAAACCAAGGCCTACAACATATTTCCAGTGAACTCATTGCCAAATGGATATTCTTACATATTCTGTAAGGTGCTGATCTATTGTTGGTGCAATGGAATTGTGTGCATACAGAGCATTCTATGCTAGTGGAGTGAAAGTGAGTGCTCCAGACAGAGTTAAGGACAGTGGGTCTTCTGCCAGCACACTTGTTATATTTTCTTACCTTTTAGTATTTTGAGGCCTTGGCCTTAGTAGAACTTACAGGAAATTAATCAACAGCTTAAAAAAAGTCATGTAACTAGAGTTGGACTGAGGGAAGGCAATATGATGAAGTTCATTCTCAGCAGATCTCAGAAGAATAGCAAGGTTGGTATGTGGATGGGAGGTCACCAAGGAACGTTGTGCAGAGGAAGGCAATGGTAAACTACTTCTGGTTCTCACTTCTCTTGAAAGTCCCTTGCTGGAGTTGTTATAAGTTCACTGTGATTTGACAACATTTAAGTACATAACCAGTGTGGGATGTAAGTATTATAAAATGGTTTCTATTAGTATTTCAAAATTAAATATATGGCTAAGAGAAAATTGCACAGCATTAAAACTTAAATACTCATGCTGCTGGTGCCTCATTCATATTTAGAAATATGAATCCATTGCCCTCAAAGCATATATTAGAAGCCAAATTTATTACAGGATATTAGAAGATTAGCTAAAAATTGTGTCTGCTAGATTCCCTTTAGAATTCCAAAAAGAACAATAGAAGAAATCAAGGGCTATTTCTAAAACATGTAGAAACTGTATTCTGACAACTTCTTTTTTAAAAAGTAACAAAGTATATTTGTCTTTGAATTTTCATACAAATCCCTTTTGTTTTTAAAGCTAATTCAATATATTTAATATTTTAAACTTCAGTCCTTCTAACCCAAAATCCCTGCAGCCAATCTAACATGGATTATTTTGTATTTAAATAGTCTTGGGAAATAACAATGTTGTGATTTCCATCATGGCTAGAATAGCCCTATTACCCCCTCTACTTTCTTTGTCACTGCTACCACATCAGGTAAAATCCAGTCACTCTCTCTCTTGTGGGTTATGTGAGGCCTACTCCACAGACTGCCAAAGGGTCAGAGCAGATAAATAAGGATATGTGCAGACTCTTTCTAATTCAACAACTTTATTTCTACAAGGCTCTTAGAGTACTACAAGGACAGATTTAGGTGAACTAAGCAAAATATACCAAGGGACATTGACTAAGACATTTAGAGTTCCTGGCATAACTGATCTTTTGTTAGTTGCAAGATGCCTCCATTCTTGGTGCATCTGCACTCTCTTTAGTACCTTTCTCTGTCATCTTTAATGACAAAACACAGCAAACACCCACAAATGTACAAATGCACCCAACAATGGCTTCTCAGATAAAGGAACGGTTCTCCTTTACAGATTCTTCTTCATGTCTGCTCCCTGGACTTCAGCCAATCTGGAAGTCAAGTCTTGGGACCTTCTGATCAACAGTTGATAACACATCAAAGGCCTAGTGTGTTTTCCCTCTCAGTTGGGAAAAGATGGTTTTGATCTGGTGGAAAGCCACAGAAATACCACTTTATTTTCATTACCATAATTGTCATAGCATCTCTTGCCCCCTTGCTTTTCATCTCATCACAAACGGATAGACCAGACATTAAGTAATGTATGTAAGTTCCAGTGTCAAATTGTATTTCGGAGATGTCAGACCATTCACAATGCAACAATCTACCTCCATGAGATTTTCTTTTAAATCACACACATACCTATAGATAATCTTATCCAGCAATAAGTGGCTGACTGTGAGTAACTGACTATTGTGTGCACAGTAATTGACTGTTGTGTCCACTCTCCACCTTCTGGCACAAGATTGTACAGGTGCACAGATCCACCACCCATTATCCAGGGAAAGTCAAACCACTGCTTTGTTTGTTAAGCATTTGTAGATAGAAAAGTAAGCTCCGATGACCTGGGTATTTCCCTTTCACTATGTGCTACTACCTGTCTTTGTTCTGATGAAAAATGGAAGTCTTGTATTTAAAAGTAAAAAGAATTATCATGTTTGAAAGCTGAAAAACCTAAGTATTTTCCATTTTCAGCTTTGTCCTTCATTGTCTTGGAATCTTATTGCATTTTCTAGGAAAACATTCTAGTTATAACTGGGAACTCATCTCACTAGAATAATGCTGAATATGTGCAATTACCCCCACGGTGCAAAGTCATTAGATGCTGTTATGCTGTCCTCTAGAGAGGTGGGAAACTTCAAATGGCATTATAAACTAACCAGATTCCAGAATTGTAATGCTGCTGAGTCAGTCTTTCCTAAGAAGTCAGGGGAATCTATGGAGAGTGCTTTCAGTAGCACACACAAAGAATGTTTAAACAAAGAAATACAATGTCCCCAATGTTGTAGAAGGGAGAGACAAAGGTTGTGATGAAGGTACACAGGCTTCTGTATAGATCAGATGTGGGCCGGTTTGTATGTCTTTAATGACCTGAACAATAAATATTGATAGATTGCAACGTGGAATGTGATATGTATCTCTGAAGATATCAGTATAAAATGACACAACCCCCCCACACACACACATTTCTAGGAAGCACCTTCACATGTTCCATCATCTAAAACTCTTGCTGTGTTCCCAAGCCATTTCTTCTATGTAATGTGTAAACATCATACAAGGGGGGAGCTCAATTAGTTAAAAAATGAAACAAAAAAGTTCTATCAGTTTCACAACTGTTGAACAAAGTAGAATAACAATCATAATTAAAACTATTTGTTTTTGTTTTTATTGCTTTAAAATGGTAACATATTTTTGCTTTAATTTATTTGTTTTCCATTCAATGTGGAAAAAATTATAGAATTTAACTTTTTTTCCCCTATGGAATGATCCCTACCATGTTTTACAGAGCTGGGAGAAAGGGTCCCATTTTTATAGGCAATTGAAACTAAAGTTTGTGAATTTTTGAAAGAATGGATTATGTACATGGGGGCAAAAAAACAAAACCTCACATACATGCTACAGGGTCAGTGCTATCTGTCACAGACCAGGAAAGGGATCTGGGCATCTTAGTTGATAGTTCCATGGGAATGTCAATTCAATGCATGACAGCTGTGAAAGAGGCAAACTCTATGCTGGGGATAATTAGGAAAGGAATTGATAATAAAACTGCAAATATTGTCAGGCCCTTATATTAAGGAGTGGTGCGACCGCACTTGGAGTACTGTGTTCAGTTCTGGTCGCCACATCTCAAAAAGAATATCGAACAGATAGAAAAAGTGCAGAGAAGGGCAACAAGGATGATTGAGGGATTGGAGCACCTTCCTTATGAGGAGAGGCTGCATCATTTGGAACTCTTTAGTTTGAAGAGGAGATGTCTGAGGAGGGATATGGTTGAAGTTTATCAAGTTATACATGGGGTAGAAAATGTCGACAGAGGGAAATTTTTCTCTCTCACAATACTGGAGCCAGGGGACATACATTGAAAATGCTGGGCGGGGGGGGGGGACTTAGGACTAATAAAAGGAAATATTTCTTCATGCAATGTGTAATTGGTGTTTGGAATATGCTGCCACAGGAAGTGGTGATGGCCACAAACCTGGATAGCTTTAAAAGGGGCTTGGATAGATTTATGGAGGAGAAGTCGATCTATGGCTACCAATCTTGATCCTCCTTGATCTGAGATTGCAAATGCCTTAGCAGACCAGGTGCTCGGGAGCAGCAGCAGCAGAAGGCCATTGCTTTCACATCCTGCATGTGAGTTCCCCAAGGCATCTTGTGGGCCACTGCGAGTAGCAGAGTGCTGGACTAGATGGACTCTGGTCTGATCCAGCAAGCTCTTTCTTATGTTCTTATGTGCTATCTAGAAAGTGAATTCTGCAGTTACCATTAACAGTACAATACCACATTTGTATCTCAGAAGGGATTCCTGTTTATTGCATAAATAGGAAATTTTCAATTAGTGTCTGAAGTAAACAGGATCAGTCAACAAACTGTTTCTGATTTATATGGTTTGAATGTTTAAGGTGGAAAAAGAGGTAAAGAATCAGAATTGATTTTTTTTAAAATTGCATGTGTCTTTTAATTCACGAAGTGCTATTCTAACCTGAATTAGAACCTTTCTTATTGAAGCCAACAGGCTTAGAAAAGTGTATCTTTGTTTAGTAATGCACTAATTGCATATAACCATAGGCATAGGGGGGGAAATGGAGCCTGGGGCAAAATGGCGCCCACCCCACCCCAGGCCCCCCTCCTTCTTGCTCTCACACCGCCCTCTTCCCTCCCAAACTTACCTTAGTTTAAAGCAGTGATGTGTATGGCACTTTCCACATGTGCTGCTTATTACAGATTTTTCCAATGTATTGGAAACATTTTTGGTGAAATCATTACACACTTCTATTCCTACTGCTGTTTTCCCCCTTGTCCCTTCAATTGCATTTATTCCACATTTATTTCTACTGCTGAAAATGTACTATTTCTGATGATAGTGGGATGTCATCTGTGACACAGAAGACTATCCCCCCCCCCTTTCAACCATTGTATCAGGAGGAAATTGACAAGGGATTACTTCAGCAGTCCCTTGTCAATTTCCTCCTGTGAAAGCAAATTTTATTGTCAATTTCACTGGCTCCTAACTGTGGACATATTGTCTCTTCACTTTAACGTGACATCACTCATTCAGGATGAAATTGACAAGCTGATACAATTGACCTGGATTGTATTTGTGCCCTTACATTACATCTCTAATGCAATAGAGAGAAAAAATTACAATTCCTTCTCTAAATTGGAAGATGAGGGAGAAGAGAAAATGACTTAAAGGAAAATTGAGCAATTAACCATGAGTGTGGATAAGAGTGAAGTTTTTGGAGGGATGAAGAAATAAAGACCATTTCAACATGATCTCATCCTCAAGGAAACTGACTCGGAAATGGATAAAAAACATAGTGGTAAAAGTACTTAGGGAAATAATGGAAGAAAAATGAAGGGAAAACATTTCTGAAACCATTTACGGTTATTGATAATATTCATACAACCTTCCTGTCACAAATGAAAACAAATACAGATAAAGTGTTCATAGTTATCAACTAATCAGAATGTATTTAAATAAGACATTTATTAATTTTCATATTTTTATCCATTATGGAAATATTGATTTTACTCATTATCAGTGAAGTTCAACCACACCCTTAAAATTAATAAATGTATGCAAGTTTTAGCATTTATTTTACACAATAAACTTTTTGCAATGCTAAATAATCTTTTTAAAAAGTAAAGGATAAATGAAATTGACATGAAGACTAGTCTATACACAATTATATTTTCCATAAAAAATTTAGCAATTCTCTCTCTCAAGGGCAAGTTCCTATTGTATGACTACTCAGATCAATAATTTGGCTTGCTACAAAGCTTTTTTAAAAGTTCTTAAACTTCAAACTATAGCTGACAACCATTTGTTCATCAATTTTTGGACAGAAACAGCCAGGCAGCAGACAATAGGAAGTGCCTAATTATCTTAGAAGGTGAAGAGTGATGACATTTTAAAGGGTTTGTACACTTACAAGCTGACAAGAGCTTTTGACTGTGACAGTCTGACACTGTAACTGCACTGAAGTAAACAAAAATTGCCACAAATCAGATACTGAAAAAAAAGTAACAGAAAATACTGGAATCACACTGGTCATTTGATTGTCCATAAAATAGAGAAAGCAAAAGCAAAAAAGAAAGAATTGAAAGTCCAAACAAGTGATGAGTGTTACCAGTCTTAACCACAGTGTGAAAAAGTGATTTTTTATTAACTAAGAACAAAAGTAAAATTGATGGAATGCAAAGAGACCTATTACGATTAAGGCTGATTACACAGAAGGCCTCTTCTGCATAATGTTGGGCAAATGTCTGTCGCAGCAAGATTTCTTGTATGGACATTTTTCCTCCAGCCTCAGGTTCATTTTCTAGACTCCCTGCAGCAAGTGAGACCACTTCTAGCATGAATGTAATATTTTTTTTTCACTGCCAGAGTAGGGAGATTTTCCACTGAACACAGCTTTACCTTAAACCTCTTCCCTCCACCCACAGCCAGCCTGCCTAGCTCCACCCTTCCCATTGCCCTCCATGCCTTCCCCCTTGCCCCCCTTCCATGTTGTTGGCTCCTTCCTTCTTTTTTGAATACTTATGTTGATATATCAATGTATCAATATAACAAGGAACACTGCAAGCATGGTTTGTTTCTGGCTCCAGCCCACTTACCCATTTTGCTTCTGCCCTCCTGGATGACTGAGAGGGCTTTAAAAATGTTTCAGATCCATCTCTTTTTAAAAACAAGCCTCTCTCCCATGGAAACAGCAAGAGAGTGGCTGCGGGGCGGGGGGGGGATAGAGTGGAGGGGATATTTGTTTTATAGTATTGGGACTACTGAGTGTTATCAGATGTGGCCTTTAACAGGGACAGTGGAAAGAGAACCAGGAAAGAGGCCTATTGAGACTAGCTGTGAGGGAGGACTGGGTTTCCTCTTTGCATATAAACAGAGAAATGTGAGGCACCACACTTCAGCTCCAGGTAAGAAGCTAAAAAGCCAGAAGTAAGTGTTCTATTAGTAATGGACTTATGAGTCAAACTAGACCTTATGCCTAAGCCAAGGATGCCATTTTAAAGGAATTTCAAATGCTGCAAGAGCTCGATCCTGTTTGAGCCAACAGAACAGTGACTGAAGCATTCTTGTTTCTTCTACCCTACATCTCTTCAAGCCACTATTTGGGAACAAAAGTTTCAAAGAACTAATTTAGATAATTTAAAAGCTCTGTAAACCAAAATAAGGTTTAGGTCACCACATTCAAGGGACTCAACTCTTCAAGGAGACATATGCTGGTTCCTGATCCAAAGCTCATTTTTTTGTGACAAAAGGGGGAGGGTGCCACTAGGACAAATGCACATACAGACCCTGCTGCCTAGCTCCACCCAAAAATAATCTTTGGACCTCCTCACAAAACACATTCCCACACTTTAGAGATTGTCCCTTGCAAGAAGACATGCAGTGGTGCCTGGTGCAGAAAAGGGTTCTGGCACCACGAGCCTCTATTTGAGTCACCCTCAAGAAGCCTGTATTGCAAGGAAATTTTGAATAAAGAACTAGAACAGCTACATACCCTCTGCACTCCAAGATAAGATTTGGAACACCACACATCATACACCCCCACATTCAGGGGACTCTGCCTTCCAAGGAGATGTTTGCTGGTTCCTGATTCAAAGTCCATTTCTTGTGCCAGCTGCTGCAAAGTGGAGTGTTCCCAGGACAAATATATAGACACTAGGGTCTAGCAGAGTCCCTTGAATGCAGGAGTATATGATTTGAGGTGGCCCAAACTGTATTTTGAGTGTAGAGAGCATGTAGCCAGGAGAAGGAAGGAAGAAGACTAGGAAAGAAAGGAGAGGTTGAAGCTGGCAGCACTGAATGGAAGGAAGAGCGGAAATTAGTGTTTCTTCTCCCACACAGTTCTTAACAACATTAATTATTATGGTTTAATTTGGAATTTCTCAAAGCCTTATACTTTGCTTTAAGCAAATGTTATGATACTGTTGCTAACTACAAAGAATCTGTGAGCCAAATAAATCCTTATTTTTATTCTAAGAATGCCGTAGCAAACACACAGTACGTTTTAAGCAAAGTTTATTATAAACACGTTAGAGATAATGCTTTTATTTTTAAATTACATTATTAATTTATGATGCAAATCTGGTATTTAAAATGATTTCCAAACTGAACTGAATTATGCAGCATTTAGGATTTGTTGATATCAGAATGTATGAAAGACTGAAATCTGCACAGGGAAGCATAGTTGCTCTCATTACATAAGTTTGCAAGTTTCAAAGTCTACTGGAGGTCAATCTGTATTTTATATAATAAAGAAATCAACAGTGATATGCTTCTGGTATACGATATGACATGTACTTTTTCCTCTTGCATTATTTGGTTACTTAGAGAAGGCAGCTGGCCAGCAAGTGCAAAAGGAGATCAATACTATTTGATTGTTTTCTCCCTTTAGGATACAAATACATCCGAGTGTTCAAAACAGCCTGTCTAAGCAGCAAAAACAAACATGCCAGTAAGGTAATTAATTTAATGAGATTATCTTGCCAGTTGTGACTGTTGTGTTTCAGTGGAACTGATACTAAAAGCTGTCAAGGCAACCACTAATATCCACTATAATGAAGGTTGCAGGTTTCACAGTTGGGGGACTGCTGCTTAGGTACATCTTAAAAGATTTTGTAATATAACTCTGCGCACAATAATGGAGAAAGGAAACCCCAGGTGTTTTATGAAATCATATAATATGTTATTTGTTCAGTTAGTGGAAATATATGTTACATCAGGATGATTAAAAGCTCCTCTTAAGCTTTTTAACTTTTCCCATATGGATTTTCTAATGCTTGATACTGATATTTTTGGTAAAACACAAAGAACTATGCAGCATTTTAAAGGTAGACATAAGTATTTTAGCATACAATTTTCCAAGTAATAATTCAAATAATTCAAAATAATACCTTTTCCATGGTTTCAAATTTTTGTTTGCAAGCAAACTTAGGTTTTGTAGTCGTGCACGCGGAGTCACCGTAAGAACGAGACGAGACGCGGAGATATCATCTGGTGGAGAGAGCCAGCAGCGGGAGCGCGGGGGTCCGTGATCCTGGCAACTCTGCCGCGTGCTAGTTCCTGACATCTTTTATTAGGGTTTCTCTGGGGGCGGGTGAAGGGGTGGATCGGCGGGAGGCCGGGAGAGCGGGAGAACGGGAGACCGGGAGATCGTCAGGTGATGCATGATCTCATCGGGCTGGTATGTGCAGGAGGAAGCGTCCGCGTCTGGGCCTAATCCACGCCAGGGGGCAAGGGCCCATTATCCCTTTGTCTGGGACACGGGTGGCTGTGAGAGCCAGGTAGTCGCTAATCTGTGACTCACCGGGGTGGTAGGGGACGGGGGAGCCGGTGCCACCAGAAGGTCGAAGCTACCGGCATGCCAAGCGTTCTGCCCACGGGTTTCTGCTTGAGTCAGCGGCTCATCCCTACATCTCCTCC
Organism: Sphaerodactylus townsendi; assembly: GCF_021028975.2. Taxonomy (NCBI): domain Eukaryota; kingdom Metazoa; phylum Chordata; class Lepidosauria; order Squamata; family Sphaerodactylidae; genus Sphaerodactylus; species Sphaerodactylus townsendi. Next base: position 119,537,676 of record NC_059425.1, on the reverse strand, counting down.
TTTTTTACGTTTTTGGAAGGAAGCCGAATTGGTTGGGATGAGACAAGGGGACGCTCACCTCCCCAGCATTCTGCCCAAGCTGGTCGAGCTGCTTACGCAACATGAGAACTTGGTTGCGACGTAAGGGGAAATCAAAGGGTTTCTCACACACATTACAGGCAATACTAGAAATACACTGAATAAGGCAAGATCCGACGATAAGGCACACAATCAAACCAATGCAGAACTGTACGATAATACTTAACCATCCCCTGGCAGCCAACTCCAGAGGGCTGACCACCTGTGGGGCAATACATCATATTTCAGATTAGACACAATGTCTTGCAACTCATGCACGTTCATATGAATTAAATGGGAATTATCAGAGAGATTAAAACAACACATATTCTTTACATTTTCACAACCTTGATGGTGTAGTAACAACAAATAGTCAATAGCGGCACGATTATCTAGGGTCGCTTGACGAAGTTCTTGTTTCTTGGAAGCTAAAGCGTCCAGAGCAATGGAGGTAGAATTGATGGACTTCGCAAGGGCGCAGGCCAGCCGGCCAATAGTCTTAGCGTTGTAGGAGGCGAGTCCGGGGACTCTCACTAGGGAAACCGTGAGAGAGACGAGTTCTGCCTTGGAGAGGGCAACCGTGTCGCTCCAGCAGGAGGGGTCGAGAGGAGGGGCAGAGCGACGGTGGCGCTTGAGCTCCCGAAGTGGAGCCTGAGGTAGAACGATAGTAATACGGCTGAGACAACAAAGAGTTCCGGTAGAGAGTCGGGCAGGGATGTAATTGAGAGTTCTCTCCCCGCAAGTCCAAAACTAACCTTGAGGGGGTAGGATGTTAGCGGGTCCTAGGGGTTAGATCCTGCAGGGGGCGACCAATCGTCACCGGTGGGGGGAATTCGTGCAAGTAGATGTTGGTGGCTGCGAAATTCGCAGCAATAACCGCAAATGTGGCAACTTGGAGATTCTCGAGTGGCTCGGGACAGCTTTGCGGTTGCGGTAGTTTCCGAGTCAGGCTGGTTGTTGCTCTGACGCCTCCCCAGGTCATTCGGGTCCTCGGGCTGTTCTGGTGCTGGCTCTGCGGAGGCTGCGTGATGGGGTTCTCCGGGTAGATCCGTCCCGTCCCCGGGGTGGGGTCTGCTTTCATCTGGTATTGCTCCTTGGGCTGGCCGGACATGGCGGGCTGGGATCCATAGGGGACCTGTAGGGAGAAGGACTGAAGCATACCCCCTTCCCCAGGTTATGAGGGGGGCCGGGCCCCGCCAGGCTCGGTCTGGGAGCTGGCGGTAGTAGACTTTGGCGTGGGGGAGAGGTTCTGACTGCCTGAAGTGTCTTTCTAGGGGGGTGACTTGCTGTCCAGAGGGTAGGGCGAGCAGGTTTAAATGATTGATAGTGAAGAGCACTTTTGATACAGCCTGCTGGATGTGACCTAAATGGGGGGGGCACCTGCCCCCCTTTCTTTAATTTGCTTGGCTAGGATTTCCTTAAAGTTGCGATTGGTTCTTTCAACGATCGCTTGACCTGTGCTATTGTAAGGGATCCCGTGTGTGAGCACAATTCCCCAGTTGTTGCAGAACTGGAGCATGGCTGCGGAAGAATATGCGGGTGCGTTATCCGTCTTGAGGTGGAGGGGGCGGCCCATGACGGTGATACATGCGAAAAGGTGTTGGATGACATGATTGGTAGTTTCGCCACGGAGTGGTGTGGCCCAAACGTATCCTGAGTATGTATCCACAGTTACATGTAGGTGTTTCCAGGGGGCTAAGGCAGGGACCAAGGTTACGTCCATTTGCCATAAGTCATTCGCCAGGGCTCCTCTCGGATTTACTCCGGGATCTGTGGAGGAGCCGAGGCGTGAACATTGGGCGCAAGATTTCACGATGGATTGAGCTTGATTGAGGGGGATGTGGCAGGATCGGGGGAGGGCTTTTGCCCCCTGGTGGAAGAAGTCATGGGATTGGAAGGGGTCAGAAAAGAGGGTAGAGACGTGGGTGGCGTTGTCCGCGCGTTGGTTTCCCTCGCTGAGGGGGCCTGGGAGGGGCGTGTGGCTGCGCATATGGCCGACAAAGTATCGGGAGATCCTGGATGCTAGTAGATTCTGTAGTGTTAGGAAGAGACTCATGAGGTTTGAGTCGATTCGGGGGGCGACGTAAGCTCCGGGCAGATGAGTAATCACGTGCGCTACATACTGCGAATCGACCAAGAGATTGAAGGGTTGGGGGAAGGTTCGAAAGGCGAGGATGGCTGCAGCGAGCTCGCTCCGCTGAGCCGAGGCTTGGGGCGGCGTGTAGGCGGTTTGCCATTGCCCATTCTGTTGGAAGGTGATGGCGCCGATGCGTTTACCGCCATCAGCGAAGATGGTGGGGGCGTTTCGAAGCGGCGTAGAGGCTGCTAAGGGTCGGATGGGACAAGAGGTGGAATGAAGGAGGGTGAAGCGAGGATCTGGGGGAAGGTGAAAAAGAATCTCCCCTACGAAGCCCTCCAGAGCCAGTTGGAGGGGCGAGGAGGCATTCCAAAGATGTTGGAACTCTGACCTGTTCAGGGGTATGACGATCTTTTGGGGGTCCCACCCAACCATTACCAGGGTGCGTTGACGCCCCTGGTTGATAAGGTCAGCGTAAAGCTGGCCTGGGGTGGAAAGGTTTTTTGCAGGTACATGCGGTGGGTAGAGCCACTCAACTAAGAAGGTTTGTGGGGGTTTGGTATACCCCAAGACTCTGGTTGGGAGGGGGGGCGTATTCAAAAGGAACACAGAGAGAGGCTGATCCCGGAGGGGGACTCGATCCACCCATCGACGAGCCAGGACTTCCTTTATTGCTTGAAAGGCGTCCTTGTGCTTCTGAGTGAGTTGGATTCTGTCCCCCGGATTTTTTGCGAGGGGGAGTAGCGAAAATAGGGGGCTGAGCAGTGGGGTAGTGAGGGCAAAAAAGGGGCGGACCCAGTTGAGGGTCCCAAGAAGCTGCTGTAGCTGAAGGAGCGTGGGTGCGTCCGGGATTTGCATCTCTGGTATAATGGGGGCAGAGTAAGAATGAAGGAGCCTATGCCCCAGATACAGAAATGGCTCGCTCTTTTGCACCTTTTCGGGAGCAATGTGCAGGCCTGACTGTTTCAATATGTCGGCCAGCAGCGCCACCCATTGGGGGGGATAGTTGGCGCGGCAATTAAGATATCATCCATGTAATGGATGACTAGGGCCTCGGGCGCCCTGGTGCGAAATGGAGCCAGGGCGTGATGAACAAAATATTGGCACAAGGTGGGGCTGTTGAGCATTCCCTGAGGCAGGACCTTCCATTGGTACCTGGCCGTGGGTTGCTGATGGTTAAGGACTGGCACAGTGAAGGCGAAGCGCGTCCTGTCACCGGGAGAGAGAGGGATACAGAAGAAACAATCTTTCAAATGAAAAACCAGGACCTGATAGTCAGAGGGGGTAAGATTGGGATTGGGCAGACTGCACTGAAGAGGGCCCATAGGCTGAATGCAGGCATTTACTGCTCTGAGATCCTGGAGCAGTCGCCACCGACCGCTCTTCTTTTTGATCACAAAGACGGGTGTGTTCCAAGGCGAGGTGGAGACCTCAATGTGGTTTGCGGCTAGCTGTTCTTCCACGAGCTGGTGCATGGCAGTCAGCTTTTCCTTAGGCATCGGCCATTGCTCTACCCAAACCGGGGTCTCGGTGGTCCATGTGAGGGGGAGAGCGGTGGGGGTGGACTTTTTCATCCCGGACTCCCCTAGGGCTTTCGCTCCCGCCTGGGCATGGATGGTTCCCGGGCACGCGGGGCCAACGATCCCTGCAACGATGAACAGTTCTGGCTTAGTTGCGGAGGGCTCGGGGAAAGCGGACACGACGGCCCCTGAGGAAGTGGGGCCGTGACACTGGACTGGGGCGGTGAAAACCTCGTGGGGGAGCCCCGTGGAAAGGGTTTGGGGGGCGGATCCTGGCTCTGGGCAGGGGAGGTGTCCGGATGTGGGCCTCCCCAGCGGGCACTGGGGGCCCCCAACCCCAGGTTTCCCTGGGGGTCCTCCGCTTCGGGAGACTCCCCCTAGGTCCGCTTTTGGGCTGGGGAAGTGTGGCCCTTCTGCCGGCGGCAGCCTTACAGCCCCTGGGCGTAGGGTGTAACCTGATTTGCCGCAGTTGAAACACTTGTCTTGGGGTCGTCTCAGGGCAGCGGAGAGGGACGAGGCTAAGAGACTGATTTGGTGGGCGAAGGAGCCGATATCCTGACAAGCTTTGAGCATGTCGGCCAGTTCGGGGTTCTTACCTAGGCCGGTGATTGCCTTTCGGCATTCGGCGGAGGCGTTTTCCTTGGCAAGGCGCTTAAGGAGTTCGCCCTGAGCCTCCTCATTGTCTACCTGCCTCCTGAGGGCCTCCTGGAGCCTGCTCACAAATTCAGCATAGGGCTCTTGAGGCTTTTGCCGGATGCTAGAGAAACTTTGGGTCGGTTGTCCGGCGTTGGGGACTTTCATGTACGCCTTATATGCGCACTCAGAGGAGATCGTAAGGGTGGCCTCCGGTAGGACAATCTGAGCATTGGGGTTGGCAAAAGCCTCACCGCCGTAAAGCTGTGTGGCGGTGTATGCGCCGCCAGAGGCTGCTCCTCTGCTTATGCACTGCTGGCGGTACTCGCTTTCCCAAACCACGTACTGTCGCAGCGGGTTTAAAAGCATGCTTGAAAAGGTGGTTTTTCCAATCCTCCGGAACCATTAGAGTGGTTCCTGGCGACTGCCTCCAGCATGCCTCTTACATAGGGGCTGGTGATTCCTACGTCCCGCATTGCCTTGCGGAGCTCAGTGAGGATGTTGTAGCTTAAGGGACCGGTACTCAACAGGAAGTCGTTGAATGACGACCTATCCTCCCCTTCCTGGTCAGTGCGTAATGGACGGGGCACATGGCGGTAAGAATGTTTGGCATCGTCTTCCCAATCCAGGGTTTCCTTTTTTGCAGATCGTGGCTAATACGTTTCTGGCTAGGGTTTTGAAACTTCAGCGCCCATTACGTGGGCGCTGACGGAGGCGCGGTGGCTTCAGAAATGAAAGGCGGAGGCTTAAGGGAGTGAGGCACGCCGAGTTTTCACGGGAGGATTTTGAAAAGAGAGCAAGGGAGCAAAGGGAGGGTAGAAGGAGGACAGGCGTCCAATTTGAAGGTGGATAGAGAAAGTTCCGGGTGAAACTGAAGCTGAAGAGGGTCAAAAAAAGGAGGGCGATTCCACGGCAAGAGTGGGCCATAGACCTGCAGGCTGATGGCGACATAACATTGCCTCCACGCCCAGTAGCAGTGACATCGGGCGTCACGTGAGGCTCTTCCTACATGCAGAGTGCTGCCCGATGTTTTCCCAATCCTTAAGATTCAATGTCCCCCCTTTCTGGGGTACCCATGGACATTGAGCTTCCAATCTCCTCAACCAATTTGCGCCAGCTCCCTTGCAGCCCTTTACGGAGCACCCTGCCGCTCGCTAAGCGCTTTCAATTCGCTTAACGTGCTTGTCCATAAGCCACTGCTTTTGCAAGCTCCCCATACTTACCAGCTGTTTCGTCCGGGACGGACGAGTGGTCCTGTAGAGAACTTGGGTCCCTGGATGTGCCGATCCAGCGGACGGGCGGTACCGAGAAATGGGTCCCTGGATGCGCCGATCCAGCGGACGTCGGTACCGCGGCCCTTTCCCAGGCGACGGTAAGCAGGGTGGAGGTTCGAGGATTCCCGGGTTTCGGCACCAGATGTAGTCGTGCACGCGGAGTCACCGTAAGAACGAGACGAGACGCGGAGATATCATCTGGTGGAGAGAGCCAGCAGCGGGAGCGCGGGGGTCCGTGATCCTGGCAACTCTGCCGCGTGCTAGTTCCTGACACCTTTTATTAGGGTTTCTCTGGGGGCGGGCGAAGGGGTGGATCGGCGGGAGGCCGGGAGAGCGGGAGAACGGGAGACTGGGAGATCGTCAGGTGATGCATGATCTCATCGGGCTGGTATGTGCAGGAGGAAGCGTCCATGTCTGGGCCTAATCCACGCCTGGGGGCAAGGGCCCATTATCCCTTTGTCTGGGACACCTGGTGGCTGTGAGCCAGGTAGTTCATGACCTGTGACTCACCGGGGGGGTGGGGGACGGGGGAGCGGGTGCGACCAGAAGGCCGTAGTTGGGCCGGCATGCCAAGCGCTCTGCCTACGGTTCTGCTGGGTCAGCGGCTCATCCCTACAGGTTTGCACAAACCATAGTTTGAGATATGTTGGAAGGAGCATCTGTTTCAGTTTCTTGACCAAAGCATGTAAATCTGCTACCACTTAAATACTTTTGGAATACTTACCTCTTTGCTACACTGAATGGAAAGGCCTGTTTCTCACATGCATAAGCCAAAGACATATGAAATAAAATCATCCAAACTTTACAGAATTCATTTAACACTGATGTGTTCTCATACACATTCCTGATCTGTTTTAGCAACCCACTCAGGAGAGCAAGCTCATGTATTCATGGACATTTCCCACTTGCAAGAGCTTCTGTTTTTATCAGTGAAATTAAATGGGAAGAATCATTTAGCATATAAACAAAATAAATTTTGTGACTCTGGATTTAGGTTTAATAGAAGACAGGATAAACAGAACAGTTTCTTACACAGGCAGATTGCACTGTAAGATCAGAAAAAGGACAAATTAGATCTTCAGAAGAAATGATCTTACAAATCCATGAAGAAAAGATAACTCAAAACATGCCATGATTGCTACATGCAAGATTCTTAAGATTTACTTACAATATTTATTGGTATCTTTTGTAGTCCATGGTATTAGTTGTGCACAGATGTGCAGAAGTTCCATCTGGTGAATAACCAAGACATGTCCTGTCTCTGTACTCAGTCTGAGCAATCTTTTTGCAGCAGCTGAGGACATGATCTACAGTTTCATCAGCTTCTTTGCACAATCTTCATTTTGCATCATCTGAGGATTTTTCGATTTTGGCCTTGATCAAATTTGTTCTAATGGCTTGCTCTTGGGTGGCTAAAATCAGGGATTCAGTTTCCTTTTCAGAGTTCCAGGTGTTAACCACAGCCAGGTCTTTTCATTATCCACCTTGTCTTTGATTTTCTCCAGAAAGTGGCTGTGCAGAGCTTTGTTGTGCCAGCTTTTTTTAATCACATTTTTTTCTGTATTCTTGTTTGGTTTTCTGGGTTTGCAGCAAATGTCTGTTCTTCACGTCAATCAATGCCTGTTCTTGACTTTCCTTCACATAATCAGCCAGTGCATGCTTCTCCTCTTCCACTGTTTGCTGTACTTGCAGTAAGTTTCTGCCTCCAGATCTCCGGGGAAGGTATAATCTATCAGTATCACTGCGTGGGTGCAAGACATGGTGCATTGTCATAAGCTTCCAAGTTTTTCTATCCAATGCTTCCAATTCAGCCTGTGTCCAGTTGATGATTCCCACAGTGTACCTGATGACGGGTATGGCACAGATGTTGATGGACTTGATGGTATTCCTGCCATTTAATTTAGATTTCAAAATTTTTCTGACCCTCTGGGTGTGTTGTTGTTGTTGTTGTTGTTGTTGTTGTTGTTGTTGTTGTTGTTGGTGGTGGTGGTGGTGGTGGTGGTGTAGATTTCACAGCTGCCAGATATTTAGCTGATTGTTGGCCTTTCATTACAATTCGAGCTTCATCCAGAGGCCTAGGAAGTTGTAATGTATCGGTGTAATATCCGTGCGGATCCCAGCAAGGCTGCCTTCTGAATTTGACAGATGTTAATTTTGTCAATTCAAAGATGTTTCAAGTGCTGCTCTGGTGTTTTCGGAATGGCGCCCAGTGTGCCGATTACCACTGGGATGATCTATATTATTATTATTATTATTATTATTATTATTATTATTATTATTATTATTATTATTATTATTATTATTATTATTATTATTATTATTATTATATGCACATAACACAAGTGTCTAGAATTCATCCCTGAATATCGAGTCCTTCCCAAGGACCTAGGATGTTAGAGGTATTTGCATGGAATATGTGCAGTTGCTAGAAGTGATGCTTTCTGCAGCATGTGGACTTATGTCCAAGTTTAGGCTTTTCAGATGCTTTTCAAGGTTTCTTGGGATTCCTCCTAGAGAACTGACTACTATTGGGAATACTGTTGTTGTTTTTTCACCACAATCATTCGACTTCAATTTGTAGGTCCTTGTATTTTGTGATCTTTTCCACATCTTTTCCTGTTTGTCTATTATTATTATTATTATTATTATTATTATTATTATTATTATTATTATTATTATTATTATTATTATTATTATTATTATTATTATTATTATTATTATTATTATTATGGTAGCTTTCACAGCTGCCAGATCTTTAGCTGGTTGTTTGCCTTCATTACAATTCAAGCCTCACTCAGAGGCCTAGAAAGTTGTAATGTATCGGCGTAGTAATTGTGCGGATCTCAGCAGGGCTGCCTTCTGAATTTGACCAATGTTAATTTTGTCAATTCGAAGATGTTTCAAGTGCAGCTGCTGCTGCTGATTATTATTATTATTATTATTAACAAGATGGTTAAATATTTACATAGTTGTTAAAGAAGCTGTTTAATATATTCCTGCAGACTTCCTTAACCCAGAAACAAATTACGCAAAGCCATAAAGACACATAATAATATTTCATTCTTCACCAATGACAGCTGTGAAGGTGGACTGTAATTCCTGTGCTTTGAAGCATCTATATACAAGTACTTGCTTGGCAAGTAGAGTAATGCAAAGCATGCATTTTCTTTCTTGGCAAGTGTTTTTTTTTTAATTCAAGGGTCAAAACAATGTTGTAAAACCAATTAAGAAGAAAGAAAACAAGATTAGAGGTGCTACTTGAATTATTTATTGTTATACTCTGTTGCTAAGTCTTTAAATAAGTAGTTAATAAACCTTACAGTGATTTTCTTTGCAGTGCAATAATTTATTTTGTGCATTGTTCAGCAATGCATGAACATTAATCTGAAAGATGGTCTATATGATAGTTTACAGAAGGATTCTGCAACATATGCCACGTTTTCCACTTGTAAACTATTTGTTCAATGATACAGTTGCTTATCCTTCAAGTAGTATTCAATGGAGAATATGGGAAAGTCTGGTATAGCATGATCTCATAAGATTTCGAAAGCTAAGCAGGTCCTTGGATGGGGGACCACTAAGGAAGACCCTGTAGAACTGAGACAGTGACAAACCATCTCTGATAGTCTATTGCTGGAGGTCACAAAAATTGGTTGTTAGTTGAAAGCACATACATACCTACTAGTCAATGGGAAAACAGTCTTAGGCCTGCCCACTACTCCTGACTGCTACTGAGACTTTTCCAGTTGCTTTCAACAGAAGGTGATTAGTAGATGCTTCAGTATCTAGTTGACAGCTATTGAGACAGTGACTCTTTGTATAGACAAGTATGACTCCTTTTAATGAAAGGTCCATAAATAGTGAACAGAAATAATTAAACAAGACATAGCAAATACCTCCCTTGTGAACTAAGTCTCTTGTCAGTCAGACTGCAATGCCAGATACCAGCCTGTTAAATTATTTCTGTGAAAACAACCTTAGTAGTTGAAAACCAGGGACTTGGTAGGAATTTAGAATTCTTGTATTCAAGAATTTTGAGTTAGTTATTTCATTTGCATATGCTGTCACAGGGATTCTGCAGGGGGTTGCCATATATTGAGTTTAGTTGCCATACCTTATGTGACCCATAAACACTATTGTAACACTTGAAAAACTTATTTGTAACCTCTGAATGAAGTTGCCTTCTATTCTTATATGACTATTTGAAATGTGGTAGCTCCAGAAAAAAGAGCTCTTTGAGAGTTTGTAGTAGTGTACTATGAAGCTCAGCTTCATGGAATGGAAAAGGTACACTAAAGGCTTATGCTGACAGGCCCTAACTATGTCAAAGTGCTTGAGTGAGAATGCCCACATTTGGCTTTGTGAACTGGCCTATGGCTCAGACTTGTGTCAGAGGACCTTTCCGCACTGACGGAATAAGGCGCCCTGGGGATGGCAAAAACGCTTCCCCAGCGAGGTTTTTGGAAAACGGCAGCTTGGAGCCGCTGCCGTGTGAACGGCAGCGGCTCCAAGGCTCCTTCCCTCCGCCCATGTTCGGGCAACCTACCTGTCCTACGGCCCTCCGGTGCGTCGCTGAGGCCTGGGGACATGCCCCCTCTGCCCTGCGACTCCGGAGCGTCGTGCAGGGCAGGGGGGTGTGTCCCCTGGCCTCGGCGACATGCCGGAGGGCCGCAGGACAGCTAGGTCATCCCAGGAGGTGTCATCTACGCTGACCCGACCCCTTCCGCCGCCGTGCGGAAACGGCCAGAAACAAATATATGATCTTGACTTTAAATTTAAAAAAAAATAGTCAAAAGATATATGTAAAGCTAACTTTACATTATCTGGGCTTCATTCCAACATCTTACTTCTCTTTATGCTTGTTTAAAAATAACAGCAAGCTCTCATTAGTATTAACCAGTAACTTTTTGTAAAAGATACCATTTACCCAAAGGAAACTGCCTTCTTGAAATAGTACTAGACACTAAATTTTGCAGTAATTGCTCCCATTAAAAACTAATACAGGACACTGCTGGGCAGCTGAAACTCCAGCTATGTATCTGTAACAGGCAAATTACATATCTGAATAATGTTTAGTTTGCTGCAACAATATTCCACAGAATGGCATAATCACCAATACTGTATGAATTTTCTAACAAATGGAAGAAGAATTTGTATTGTCATCTGTGACAGATGCTCACCAATAGAGCTGTTTGGATAATGCAGCTTTTGGAGGTTTGGAGGCTCAGTGGTAGAGCATCTACAGGACATGCAGAAAGGCCCAGGATAATCCCAAACATCTTCAGTTAAAAGGATCAGGTATGAAGGAACTGTTCTAAAGATGTTGGAAAGCTACTGCTAGTCTGAGTAGACAGTACTGACTTTGATGGAACAATGTTCTGATTCAGTATAAGGAAGCTTTATGTGAACTGTATTTCTGTTCATTTCCTAGTAAGGTCCTCTTCTAAACTCACGCTTAAAAATCCCCCTCTATTTTGTGTTCCATTTAGCTATCAATGAATAACTTTTACACTAAAATGATGATTATTGCATATATGACTCAAAAAGGTTCTTTGTAAAAAGTTTGAAAAAACAAAGGCATAGAAAAATATACGTCTTACTAGAACAAATTTTTCTCTCTTGAACTTAAATTTAAAAATAAGAGGGTACTATTATACTCACTATGGAACTACTAAATTAATGTTGAAAAAGCAATTCAGAGTTTCCCAAGGATCAATTTAAATTATACTACTTCTAACTAAGCTATTTGTAGTGTATAGCAGTAAAATTTGTCCAAGTCACTTGAAAGATACTTCTCTGATACTTAGTATATGGAAATAAATAATGTTTGACAACAAAGTTATGAAAACATAAACATAAAATCACCTGTTATTAATAACAGAACACACTTTTGGAGAAGAAATATATTACCCAACTGTAAAATAATATTTTTGCCATTCACTCTAATGTTTCAGCATTACCGCTCAATCTTCTAAAAAGCTGACACAGAAAATAGCAATGTAATAAACCAATTCATCATAATAGGCAAAAGAAAGCACTGGAATAAATTGTAATAACCTTTCAAAAACTAGCAGCTTTTAAAAGTATTAATTTCTACTCTAGATAATTGGAAAGGACACCTGGGCGGTCAGGCAATATTTTTCATGGGGATTGCCCTGTCAGGAACTCAGATTGTCTTTGGAGTCAGGAACAATCGTTTTAGGTTAAATGACAGTGAATCTTGCAAATGGGTCTTCCTAGATGGTATTGCCATAAATTACCAAACTGAACTCCCTTCAAGGTCAGCTGTAAAAGAGGGCAGGTATCAAATGTCCTTTATAGAGAAATCTGAAGTAGTCCTCAGGCTTCACGCAAATGGACACCAGTTGTGTTCCTGCCATAAAATCAACTTAATGGGCTGACAACATAAATGATCATCAAACTTTTAATTATATTCCCTTACAGAACTACAGAATGCAGTAAGCATCATTTTTAAAACAGAAGGAGCTGTGGTTTCTGCATTCGCTTACAGTAAACAATTTCACTAAATTATAAAGGGCTGACAATCTTGAACCGAGCAATGCATTTCACACTGAAAGCACACACGCTTTGGTGAAACTCAGGAGATAGCATGAAAGGCAGATCATAATGATTATACTAAATGAAAAGATTGTTAATTTCCACTTTTTACTTCTAACTTCTCTTAATTTTATACCTGCAGAAATATCAACAGCATACTTGTTTAAGGCAATGTTGCTTTATCTCCTTGCTTTTATGTCTACCTATCACACTGAGTAAATATGTGTTAATGTGAAACCATCGAGAAGAGGAGGATCATGAAGATGCCAAGAACAAGAGGGAAAAATTGGGCTGTACATATGAACTTTTTAAAGCACAAAGACTATAAACAGCAAAAGGAATTTTCTAACGGTTCTAAGAAATTCAAATTTTTCAAGATAGATCAGAAAAGTTTCTTTTTAAAAGTAGTAGTTGTTCTTGTCCTTTCCATGGCTAGATCGGTGATATTATCCCTTGACCTATCACACAAATATTGATCACAATGGAAACATACATAGTGAACTAACCATGATCACTGTAAGTCAGGTTGTATATCTGTATATATAAAAAGCTAACATTGTTTTTGTTGATGATAGTATAACTCAGTAACTGCCGGGCCAATTCCTCTGAAAATTCCCAGCCACTAAAGTCAGCCAGGTGAGAGTGTTTTTAGATGCTCACATACCTGAAATTTCACACCTGGCCCAGGTAAAATGCCATTTTTCTGGCGCTCCATGGTGAAGGACATCCAGCTGCCTCTGTGTAACTGTCACCCTTAGAATGTTCGTGCTGCTTAGAATGTTCACTCAGATGGCCAGATATGAGCAGTGGAAACAGTACATAGGCAGTAACTCGAGTGGAAGTGAAACACATACACACACATACACACGAGGGAGAGGGAAGGGAGGGAGAGGGAGGGGTGGCATGCAAGGGAAGAGAGGGAGGGAGAGGAAAGGGATGGAGGGGGAGGCATGCGAGGGAAGAGAAGTGAGAGAGGGGAGAGAGTGAGGGGTGGCATGCAAGGGAAGGGAGGCAGGGGGCCCAGCATCTTGATATGACCCACCCACCCTAGTGGAGGAAAAGGGAAGGGAGGGAAGGGGAGGGGTGACATGCAAGGGAAGAGAAGTGAGGGAGGGAAGAGAGTGAGGGGCGACATGCAAGGGACGGGAGGGAGAGGCCAGGCACCCTAGATTCCCTGAATACTGCGGTTACAGTTAAGAAAACCAGGCACACATTACTCAGGAGTAAGCTCGGTACAGCAACCGTGACATACTTTGAATGGCTGCGTCACGCCCCTCAGAGGGTTTCCTTAGAAGCGACACCCATTGCCACCAACCAAACTTACTCCCAGGTAAAGGATCATGACCAGCCAGCCTAGATGTGTGGAAGGGGTGCCTTTCCATTCCGCCCCCCCAAGGAATGCGGGCACACACATCAATGACATTGCACAGTATCAGGCTGCGTGTTTGCAAGAGCACGTACTGCTGGCCTCTGCAATTGATTTGCTGCTACTGTTCCTTTCCCATTTCACCACAATAAGCCACGGCAACGCGTGGCCGGGCCCCGCTAGTTCTAGATAAGTCTTCTCTTACACAGATTTAACATCATGTACTATATTTTACTACTTTACTAATGTACTAATATACAACAATATTATTGTCAGCATATTCCATTTCCCTTCAGATACATGACATTTTGCTTATTTAGTTGTACCTGAACAAATGTGATTTCTTGAGGTTATATTCATCTAAGGTTGTTCCTATTTTTCTAATCTGCTTAAAGCAGCACTGGTTAATCTAAGAATCTGTATATGAACACTAGTAGAAGCAACAGATACCCAGTCAACTGCAAAACACTATTTCTGGAAAAGCCTTATTGTGGCCTGACTCTGTTTAAAATTGCAAATCCACTCTACGCTGTCCTCTTCAAATTTGGTTATCTGAACATTGCACTTTTTATTCAAGTTGGGCTCCAATAGTGCTGTAAAATAGAAAAGGAATTCGGTGGCACTGTACAAAATTTTGTTTCAGCAGTAGCTTTCGTAAGCCAGAACTCACTTCAAATGGATGAACTGTACATCTGCTCAGTTATGAAAGCAGTTTAGCTGTTCTTAAACATTTATAGCACAATCTGAAGGGAGATTGAAGGGACTTGGGAAATCAGCAGGACTTGTGTTAACCTAGGTGCTCAACTTGCTGGTGCAAGTGGCAAATACACTGGCAGAGGGGGCAAAGATGGTGGCGGGTGGGCACCACACAACTCAGTGGCATCCATCTCAGAAGTGGCTCTCAGAGTTGTGCCACCCTAAACTTGGCCATCAGACTAACTAGGGGAGGGCGAGGGGTGTTTCTAGGGGTGAAGATGAGCACAGTTGGTTTTCTGCCTGTGAATGTTCCTGGTGTAGCCCTCAAAGTTATGTCACAGGAAAGGGTGGAATAAGTATGTTTTGGGCTATGGAGGGTAATCAGGCAGCTAGAAGGTTTTTTTTTCTGCCTCCCCAGATTGGAAACTCTCTAGAGATTGTGTGGCAGCAATGCCGTTCCTGGCTGCTGGAGCCCTCTGGTTGGTAGGCATACAGCAGAATATTGAAAATAGTTCAGCTATTCACATTTTTAAAAGAACCAAGAATCATGTGACATTTTCAAGATGAATATTTTTGTTACATCTGTTTAAAAATATTTATGTTTCACCTTATCTCCTTAAATACACCATAATCTTTTTAAGAACTAGAGCCTCTTTGGCAGATGCACCTACGTCAACACAAGGTTAAACTCAGCTGTTCTTTGGGCACACATGAGTACAGAGAAAAAGGTGGCACTCATTGGGACCAAAAAAGGAATAATTCTGTTGCATCTCTATGTACAATCTGAATATATATAAATATAATAAGAACAGAATGAAAACAGCAACCACTGGAGTCAATATCTTTTTTGCTATGTCAGTTTAACACCAAAAAGTGACAATTACAGCTGAAATTACATTTGCGTTTAAGAATGATTTAATTATTACTTGGGAATCATTTCAGTTAATTACCACCATTCACACATTACAGTTTCCCATTTTAAATGCCACCATACACCCTTGTCAGCTAATGCAAAGAGAAGGCATGCCCTCACTTGCCTGTTTTAGATATTGTCCCATACTGGCCTCCAACTAGACTAAGATGTAACATTATGTAACTGTGCCTTTCCACCTTATTCGCCTGCTCCTATACCTCCAGTTCTTCAAGGGAATTGCCTGATGTAGAAGACAAGCATTCTTGTTAATTTCATCCCTCAATTGCCTTGTCAACTTTCCTTTTCAAAATACAAAAGAGCACAATTTGCTCCAGGGGTGTGCACAAGTGACCTCTTTAACAAATATAAACCTTGAAAGTGCTTAAAGACTAGAGTAGGACAGGACGAAAAAGGAAACAGACTGCAAAGAAGTAAGTTTCCTATGAATGAGTACAGGCATGGATGAGAAAGAGTTCCTCATTTGCTTTTATCATTTCTATACATCTAATAGCAACGTGTGCCTTCCACCCTCCCATATGTGGATATCTAAATGCACACACTGAGACCGCACCAATGCTACACAGACACTTCTAAAAACTTGGGGTACTCCCCAGGTTTGCAGAAAAGTCTGAAAACTTTGAAAAATACATTCAGAATTTAAATTCTTCCCATTTACATATAGTATTAACTGCACATGCACAGACAACACTCTTACTTTTTACACTGGTTGCTATGGGTTCATTCTGGGTTTGGCCGCTGTAGCAGATGCCAGGACCAGTTCTGGACCCATCTGTGCAGTGACAAATGCCAAGAGCAGCTCTGGGCCTAACAGCAACAGCAACGGAGCTTGGGAGCAGCTCTGAGTCCAGTACAGCTCCCAGCGCTTGCACTGCAGCAGCCAGGAGCAGAGTTTACTAGTGGGCCTGGAGCAGCAATAGGAGAGGGATAGATAGAACCCCCACATGAAAGTCTCACAGACCTCCCACTTGTTTATATACTAATAGTGAAGTTGGCAAAATCTGAGGATACTTAAATCCAGCAATGAGCTGTGAATAGGCAAGACAGATTTTCCACAAACCTGAAAAGGACCCAGTTTGCATAAAAGTTTGAAATCTTAAAAAACAATTGTGTGTGTGTGTGTGTGTCTGTGTGTGTGTGTGTGTGTGTGTGTGTGTGTGTGTGTGTGTGTGAAAGGAGCTCCTGTAGTTTTAAGTAATGGATTCCTAAAGTGACTGTTGCTAGGCAACCACAACATTTCATGCATCAGTTTCAGAAACTGGACACCCCCCTGAAAAAGACCCAGGTTAGCAAAAGGCTGAAATAAAGGAAATACATTACCGGTTTGAACAGCATACCGGACCATCACAAATAGTAATCTGTGGTGCAGGAAACAATTCAAAGCATTCTTTGACACCCCAAAGGGCCACCATATTTCTTCTCTTCTTTTATTTGGACAATCAATACTTTGGCTAACCTGCCGATTCACCTCATATCACATCAAGACTCATTTAAGGGTATAAATATCAGTCCTTTGGCCATTCATAGGATGTGTGTGTGTGTGTGTCAGATCTACACCTTTTTCTTTGCTTGACTTTGCAGTATCCATTGCAAGTGAGGTGAAAACATGGCAGCACAATTTTCTAATATTTCAACCATGCCACAGTAGGACTCGATTCAGATCTAAGATTCAGATCCTCCATGGGCCACAAAATACAATAGTGAATCAACCTTTTTGTGTGGACATCAATCTGTTTTTTTGTGTGTGTGGACATCAATCAGGGCTCAGGGCAGTGTACAACACAATATAACAGTTAATAATATAATATTAAAACCAATAATAATACATCATTCTAATAAAATCAGAAATAAAACGCAGATGGCAATAAAAGCCCTCCTTTTCCTCACTCCCCCCCCCGCGGCCCACTGGAGACTGTTCCACCAGAGGGGGGCCAGGACCGTAAAGGCCTGGCCCTAGTAAAGGCCAGCTGGACGTGTTTTGGGCCAGGGACCTCTAAATAGGTACCCCTCCAAGGATCAGAGGGTCCTAGCGGGGCAATATGGGGGAGATGCAGTCCCTCAAGTATACAGGCCCAAGACCGCTTATAGCCTTAAAGGTTAAAACCAGCACTTTGAACATGACCCGAACTCAATGAACAGCCAATGGAGATGGTACAGGACCAGAGTGATCCGGTCCCGACTAGACATGCCTGTAAGGAATCTGGCTGCTGCTTGTTGAATGAGTTTAAGACCAGGTCACAGTCAAAGGCAGGCCAGCATACAGCGAGTTATAATAGTCAAGCCTGGAGGTGACCGTTGCATGGATAACTGTGGCTAAGTCCATACGGTAAAGGTACGGGGCCAGTTGCCATGCCTGCCGCAGATGATGGAATACAACCTGGGCCTCAAGCAATAATGCTGGGTCCAGGATGACTCGCCATCTAGCATAGGCAGGCAAAAGTCCACCAGTCACTCCCTGCAACCCAGCCACAGCACCTCCATCTTCATAGGATTTAACTTCAGCTGGCTCGCTTTCAACCATCCATCAATGGCCTCCAAACAATGCTGGAGAGCTCCAGGGGCTGAAGATGGGCTGCTCTCCATTGTGAACACGAGCTGAGTGTCATCCGCATATTGGTGGTACCACAGCCCAAAACTCCAAACCAAACTTGCTGGGGGTGTATGTAGACATACTATGAGGTGACGTTGGTAGTTCTCTTCCCCCAGTGCTACCTGCTGTCCCTGGTCTCAGAGAAATAAGGCCAGCCAACATAAGGCCGACCCCTGTACCCCAATATCAGCAAGGCGGTGGACCAGAAGGTCATGA
The DNA here is from genome assembly GCF_021028975.2 of Sphaerodactylus townsendi. NCBI lineage: Eukaryota > Metazoa > Chordata > Lepidosauria > Squamata > Sphaerodactylidae > Sphaerodactylus > Sphaerodactylus townsendi. The sequence continues at coordinate 119,519,758 of NC_059425.1, read as the reverse complement.
CCTACTATGTCAAACCCTGTGGTGAGATCTAACAACACCAGCAGCACCAAACCACCTCTATCCAAGTGAAGCAGGAGTTTGTCCATGACAGAAGCCAGAACCGTCTTGGTTCCATGGCCAGCATGGAAACTGGACTGGAAGGGGTCCAATGCATTTTAAACTGTGATACATTAAAAACTGCATTAAAAACAGCAGTTTTGTCTTGCAGGATACTCATTATCAGCAGGAGTGAGTTAAAAAAACTTTTAAAATGGCATATATGACATCCTTTCATGGGACAAATACTCCAAATTTTGATTGTCCAACATCACAGTAAATAATGCAAATGAACAGTATGCGTTTAAAAATTGAACACTCATTCCTTACTATAAAACTTTCCTGCACGTGTTTTTTAAATTTTGCCCTTCTGTTAGCTCAGGTCATGTTAAATATAGTGTCAGAACTAACTGCTGTTCTGACTGCAACAATGTTAAGAGAACTTTTTTCCCCCAAAGGCAACTTCTTTTCAGTTCCATAATACTTGAAAATTTCTAAAGCAGAATAAAGGGGCTTTACTTTTACCAGAAAACAATAAGAGGAGAGATCAAAGAGCTACTCCAAAAGCCTGTGGCTTCAGTCATGAGAAAACAGATTGTACAGTTTCATGCTGTTTATGCACCTTTCTTTAGTCTCCAGGTGCCCACTTTCTTCTTTACTCTCCCACTATCATGACATAACCTTTCCTACATAATAATAATCCTTGAATACGGATTGTTATTTGAATGCATAACAATCTGTATTCATGAACAGCTATCCTGTCTTGAGTTGTTCTTGTAGCAATGAAACCTCACAAAATCCATGGATGAGGGAAGAAAAATAGGTCTGGATATGAACGTACTTGGCAGTGAGGGTGGTATGTTTGAGAACCATTTAGAGTGTGTGTGTGGGGGGGAGGGGGGAGTTGTAAACCTCTGCTATGATGAAGCAAATGCCCTGAAATATGTCCTTTGATTTTACACAGATGTCCGATGACCGAGGAGATGTTCAGTTCCACCTTTTCAAGGACTGCTCCACAGGAACTGAAAAAATTATAATTGAAGTCATTCCTGACCTTTTATGTCACAGCAGAAGAAGAAGGTGAGAAGATAATCTCATAGTTTTGCACAGGCTAACTTTCTTACCAGACACCTGTGCATGTGTGGAAAAATTCCTCCTTCATCCTGTTCTTTTGCAACAGATAACAAAGGAAAAGGGAGTCAGTTCTGGAGTGCTTTCTTTGATTTAACTGCCAGATGAAAGAGAAAGAAGGGCAATAGGTAGTTAAGTACATAGACGAGGAGGAAAACTGACACAGGAGGGTATATGCCTGGATGCAAAGAGCACTCATAAGTTGGCTGTGATATCATCACCGTGCTTCCACACTTAGACTGCAATGGTTGCAATGGTTGCCTCTTCTCACTGTGGTTTCTTTGGATTTATGAAGGTGTAGCCATCAAGGAAGAGAAGGCAATGAAATGTCTCTGTGTGTATGGGAGAAGAAGTGAAAAAATGAGTCAGAAATTCCTCCACCTGCAGACTGATGCTTTATGGTTTTACTAATTAAGTGCCTCTGAGTGCAACGAGTGTTGCTTTCATGTAAGCATGCACAGAATTCTAGTCTTAATTACTTTTATTACCTGGAGATCTTCAGTTGCTGCCTTCTTTTCCCCAGAGAGTCTCTTACTTCACCATAGTGGGTTTTTTTCCTTAAACCAATAAATAATTTTTTAAAATTTTAATAGTATCACTTGGAAACATTTGGAAGCGTGAAGGAAATATTTGATTCCAGGGGATTTCAGGGCCAGTGAGTTTCAAAGCAACAGTATGCAGTTGGATGGCACTTGGTTTCACAAGTTGATTGTAATCTGCCAACCAAATCATTGGCTGCAGGTCTCCACTTTTATGTGATTGCTTTTCCCCACACTTATTCATCCTTTTCTGAAGGGATGCAGAAATCACAACTGAAAAAGGTTGTGAGTTCTCACATCTTCCCTTAGTGAGAGCTCTTATATGTGCTATAATTCAGAAGTAGGTCAACCACTCTGTTGCCAAAATATCACACTGATTTCAGAACAATTTTCTAGTCATGTTCTCCAAGTGTCTCTGCACAGATATTGTGAAAAAAAGGAGAAGAAATAATGGGAGAATGATCTGCTTTTAAATAAATCTGTCATGTCATTTGAAGCTCAGCCTAATGACAATAATTATACAGGCTCTGAAGAAATCCGATTAGGTGAGCTAGAAAACCCATAGCAACTATTGTCACTCACTTTCTTGTATAACAGGGTTGTCATTCTGGCAATCACTGGAGCATATGTGTAATGACTGCTTGAACTTAGACCCCTTTCTTTAAAAATGAAGAAAAGAACCCTGCAAAGTTGTAACTTTCAAGTTCCAAACCATAGTAATAACTGAATCCAACAGTGTGACACTAGCTCAGAAGGCCAATATTAACCTCACTAGTAAAATCCAAACAATTTAGCTGCTAATACATGGAAAGGGATGGATCAGAAAGAAAAAAAATACAAAAGACAGTGGACCACAGTCTAAATTGCCATTCCAGTGACATTACAGTAGTTATGCTTGCTGAAGGCACTTCCATTGGTGGAGAGGAGAAGGTTTTTTCTGCCCATTATCCCCCTTCCGCAGCAGATCTCCACTTTGACCCACACTACTCATGAAGGCCTTTTGACTAAAGTGCAGAAGCATGAATATCTATGTAGACTACAGCAGGAGGGGGAGTCAGGGAAGTCCTGAAGTTTCACTCCACTGGCAAGAAATTATGATCCATTTCAAAATCTATCATGCTTTGCTATAGAGAGAACATGAAACTCAAGGAGAAGGAAAAAAAGATACTTCAAATGTTATCTCTATTAGCAAACTGTATGTAGAAAGAAAAAGACTTCCCATTTTAAGTCACACTTTCCAAACAATGAGTAATCGGGGAACACATGCATCATCAAATCATATCTTCCCTACATTATATCAGTAAAATGCAATTTAAAAACAACTGATACGACATTATCATAGTCCCCCCCCCCCTCATCTTCCACATGCAACCAGTGTAAGAGTGGGATGGAAAAGGAAAACGCTAATATGATGGTGTATTATCACATATAGTGTTTCAGGTATTCAACAGATGGAAGAGGCAGAGGAAATGTGGATTATCAGAACTGGATGTAAGTTACTTATACATGAACAAAAACACAATATAAGGCTGCTCCATACCTAACATCATTTTCCTGACCCCCTCACTATTGTATTAATGACAGCTTTTATAGTTCCTCCATCATCTTTTGGGCTGATGGAATTCGATAGCTGCAAGAACAATGGCATAAGATTATATAATTTTCTGATCCTTTGGGTGCTGTGTGGTTTCCGGGCTGTATGGCCGTGTTCTAGCAGCATTCTCTCCTGACGTTTCGCCTGCATCTGTGGCTGGCATCCTCTGAAGATGCCAGCCACAGATGCAGGCGAAACGTCAGGAGAGAATGCTGCTAGAACACGGCCATACAGCCCGGAAACCACACAGCACCCAAGTGATTCCGGCCGTGAAAGCCTTCGACAATACATTTCTGATCCTTTGTTGTTCATGATGATCTGGGAAAGCATGAAATTGGGGAATTGGGCATGCAGAGATCATTTTACAAGGTTGTTTGAAATGCAGGGAGGAAAAAAACCCCTATGCTGCTATCTGTCCCTCTGAGGGGAGGTAAAACAGTGAGCCATAAGGCTTGATAGATACATTAGGAAAAGAAGAAAGTTCATGGCATGTATCTTTTAAAATGTTTGATTAAAGTGGTTGCTAAAAGGATAACGGAATGGTTGCATACTGAAAGCACAGTAGAGCTCATTCCTTGTATCTGTTGCAATAGGAAATCCTCAGTGAAAATCTATGTGCAATCCCATTAGATAATTAGCAATTGTTATACAGTCTACATAAGAACTGGATTATTAGCTGGAAAGCTATCCTAACCAAGACAGTAGAATAGTGATAGAGTGGTTTAGGTTACGATCTCATGCAAGCTGGAGAAAATCACTCTTTTCTGCAAGTAAAACCAGTGGAGGGATTCAAATAATTTAAGAAGAAGAAGAAGAAGAAGAAGAGTTTTGATTTATATCCCCCCTTTCTCTCCTGCAGGAGACTCAAAGGGGCTGACAATCTCTTTGCCCTTCCCCCCTCACAATAAACACCCTGTGAGGTAGGTGGGGCTGAGAGAGCTCTGAGAAGCTGTGACTAGCCCAAGGTCACCCAGCTGGCGTGTGTGGGAGTGTACAGGCTAATCTGAATTCCCCAGATAAGCTTCCACAGCTCAGGCGGCAGAGCTGGGAATCAAACCCTGTTCTTCCAGATTAGATACACGAGCTCTTAACCTCCTACGCCACTGCTTAACAGCCAGTTCCGAACTTCCAGTGGTGGGATTCAATTAAATTAACGAACGGTTTGCAGCTCTAATGACCATTTTAAGTATAAAAAAGATATACCAAAAGGCAGTTTATTACTTAAATAATACTTAATACTTAAATAAGAACAGTAAAAGAGGTACATAAAACTAGATTATGATGTAAGAAAGAGTTTTAAAATATTAATGAAAAAACCTTGAAAAACACGGATCCTCATCCCAAAATCACCAGCACATCACAACTCCAGCCATAAGCTACATGTCTGAACACAACAATGACATATTCCATGTTTTGTGGTGCCACATTGGCGCAAAAACCACTTGAAAACCTGCTTGAAAAACATGGATCCTCGTGATTTTTCCACTTGGTCACCCCAAAATCACCAGCACATCACAGCTCATGCCCCTGGCCACATGTCTGAACACAACAATCATGCACGCCACACTCCAAGGCAAAAGGCAGTGAATTAGCAAAGTCAGAAAGAACCCCCCCCCCCCCCCCGCCCACATCTATAGGAAATCGTGACTGGGACAAGCTCTCAAATTTTGCCCCTCGCCCACCATGCCACCCACCCAGAAGACCAGACAAATATGAACTAAATCAAAATATATCAGACTGGTCAAATAATCACAGCAACTCCCACATGTTTCAGCTTGAGCATGCTTTCCCCAAAACACAAAGACTCATGGGGATGCTTATTTTAATGGGAACTCTGCTCAGCACTGACTGAAGAAATGAAAATAAAAAAACAGAACTCACTGTTGCTCCAGTGTGCCAGAGACTTTGCTACTTCCCAGCCCCCAACAATGCAGAAACAAACACCAGCCCTGTGGAAATGCTCTGCACATGCTCGGTGGTCACTGGCATAATGCCCATTGGGCAAGGTGGGCAGCTGCCCAGGGCATCACCTTGTGGGGGGCATCAAAATGCTGGGTTCGTTTTTGGGTATTTTTAGTGGTTTTCCATTTTTGGCCTGAGGGGCGCAGTTTTTAGGCTAGTGGCACCAAAATTTCAGCGTATCATCAGGAGACTGTCCTTATGATACCCCCCAAGTTTGGTGAGGTTTGGTTCAGGGAGTCCAAAGTTATGGACTCCCAAAGGGGGTGCTATCCCCAATTGTTTCCAATGGGAGCTAATAGGAGATGGGGGCTACAGTTCGAGGGTCCCATAACTTTGGCCCCCTGAAGCAAACTGGGTATTCAAAACCTGGGAGGGTATCATTAGGGCCAGTCTCCTTTATGAGATCCTGAAAGTTATGTGAGACTGTGCCTTCAGACATGTACCCCCCCAGCCTGCAACCCCCATTGACAGCAATGCAGAAAACTCAATGCAGAACAAAGATTCTTGGGCAAATTACGGGATGTTCTTGCAGGGAGGGCATTCTTGGACGTATCAGCACCAAAATTTCAGGGTATCATCTGGAGACTGTCATGATGGCACCCCCAAGGTTTTGTGCAGTTTGGTTCAGGGGGTCCAAAGTTATTGACCCTCAAAAGGGTAACCCCCATCTCCTTAGCAAAGAATGGGGGATGGGGCACCCCTTTGAGGGTCCATAACTTTGGACCCCCTAAACCAAACTGCACCAAACTTTGGGGGTACCATAAGGACAGTTTCCAGATGATACCCTGAAACTTTGGTGCAGATACATCCAAAAATACGCCCCCTGCAGGAACATCCCAGAAATTTGCCCAAGAATCTTTGTTCTGCATTGAGTTTTCTGTATTCCTGTCGATGGGGGTTGCAGGCTGGGGGGGGGCATTTCTGAAGGCACAGTCTCAAAACTTTCAGGGTCTCATCAGGAGACTGCCCTGATGATACCTCCTAGGTTTGGTGCAGTTTGGTGCAGCGGGGCCAAAGTTATGGACCCTCAAAACTGTAGCCCCCATCTCCTATTAGCTCCCATTGGAAACAATGGGGGATGGGGCACCCTCTTTGGGAGTCCATAACTTTGGACTCCTTGAACCAAACCTCACCAAACTTGGGGAGTAGCATAAGGACAGTCTCCTGATGATATACTGAAAGTTTGGTGCTGATATGTCTAAAAATGCATCCCCTGCAGGCACCAATGTCCTCGTGCCAAAAAAAATTGGTCGTGGTGGAGTGGCTGCCCATGGGGGGGGCATCCAACTCAGGTTTTGCCCAGGGCTACAGTTTGCCCAGGTCTGCCTCGTTATGCCCCTGTCGGTGGTGCTCATTCCTTGCTTTCTTAGCCCTTCCTTGCCTGTTAATTATGCTTCCCTGGGAGCAGATGATGGACAAATGAGAAGAAGGTTCATTTGCATACAGGCTCTGAGGATGCTGGAGGATAGTTTGGAGGGGATGTCTTTTGGGAGGAGTAGAAAAGGATGCAGAAAGGGGCAAATTACAAAATAGTGATTTGCACAGATGACCTGAGGAAACTGCTGGGAAACTGTGTAGAATAAAATTGAGACTCACCGCAACTTAAAAGGTTTGCTGATTGTGGAGACATAAATACCAAGTTCAGTTCTATTTATGTTAACAAAGTTTTGGCAATGCTGAGTCCGTCAGTGAAGCCACCTTAATAGGCAGGGCTCTCCTAGCTCAGCTATGGGACCACCGGTTCAGCAATCTAAATGAAACACTAGCTAGCGGTTCTGCAGACCTGGTGCGAACGAGCTGAATCCCACCTCTGAGTAAAACTGCTTTGCATGAGGAGGATCAAACTCTGAGTTTGCTGTACTTTGCATTTGTAACTCCAAGAAACCATTTCAATGTTGAGGTGATGACTGACTGACTATACTAAGTACAGTGGCATATCTATGGAGGGAGCAGGGGATTATTTTACCCATGTGCATTTTGGTCGCTCCCCACTCCTCCTGGTAATGGGGCTAGTGCTATTTAATTTGTTCCCAAATGATTTAGAATTGGTGGTGAGCAGCACAGTCACCTGTTTTGAATATGACACAAACTTATTAAGGATGGTAAAAATCAAAGCCAACAATTAAGAGCTATAGAAGAATGACCACAAATTGGTCAATTGGGTGACAACATGGCACATGAAGTTCAATGTTGGTAAGTGTAAAGTGATGCACATTGGAACAAAAAAAGTCCCAACTTCAGGATATGAAAGGCTGAAAAGTCTGGGATTTTTAAGTTTAGAAAAGAGACAAGCAAAAGGGATCTGATGGGTTTATAAAATTATGCATGGGATGGAGAGAGTCAGCAGAGAACTTTTTCTTCCTCTCCCAAAATATGAGAACCCAAGGACATCCGATGAAATTGACTGTCAGTAGAAAAAACAAAATGAAATACTTATTTACTCAATTAGTTATTAAAATATGAAATTTGCTGCCAGATGATGTAGTGATGGCCACAGGCATAGAGAGCTTACAAAAGGGAATAGACAGATCCATGGAGCACAGGTCTAGCCACAATTATTAGTTATGATAACTAAAGGTAACTTCCATGTTCAAAGGCAGTAAGCATCTGAATACTTGCACCATGAGGCAACATCAGGTGAGGTCTCAGTCTCTATGCCATGTTGTTGCCCCTCAGAATAACTGGTTGGCTGCTGTATAAAATTGGGTGCTGGACTAGATAGACTATTGGTCTGGCCAGCAGGTCCACCATCTTATGAAAGCCAAAGAACAGGCAACCAGCATTCAATTTAAAGATGTACCAGAGATCACTGGTGACCTAAATACTGGAAGCAATAATTTCCTCCAGCAGAAAAACCCACAGTCTTGTTACCTCTATATGGCCTAAGTCAGATATTCTCTCATAACTGAGCAGTTAAGATCAAGCAGAATCCCTTCCATAGCTCACTCTAGAGTTTGCACAACTACAAGAAGCAATTTGGAACAATGGGATGTTTGATCATTCTAGGTGAGGCACTCCGTTTCAAGTAAGTTGCTCATGATTTTTCAGAAGTGGCCTAGAAGTACAGGGATAAACTTTATTTTCATCAAGTTTACCAGCATGGGTGCAAACAAAATTGTGGACTAAATCTACTACCTTTAACACAAAAAATAATTTAAAAACCTTGAGTGTGTAGGTTTACTATTAAAGAGAAATGGAAATCATCTTAGAAAATGGCTGTATTTAAAAGTATGACAGTTCTAGCTTTTTATTTCATCCTTTAAAAAGACTCATTACAAATCTGATACATAGGTGACCTATGCATGATTAATATAATTCAAGTTGTTTCCACTTTTGTGGTTGATTGCAAGTTAGATCATATACTTGTTGAAAACAATTACTTTAAAGTGCTTGCTTGTATTAAATTTTAATATAATCACCACATATGGTTTATGATTACTGTCACAACATTTGAACATTATTTTTGAAAGAGCATCAAAATTATATTAAACCTTTGATCTTCAAAAGCCTTGGAAATAAATCTGGCTTCTTTGTCACTTCAGCTAATCTGTTATAGAATGTCTGTCTCACATTATTCTACTACTTTTAACATTAGAATATCTGTGCTCTGGTACACAATGAGTTGGGTCTCATAAGTCTTCCAATAAGTAACATTGATCTACCAGAGAATGCTTTCTTGTGAGGAAGCCTTCTCCTAATTGACCAACACTCTTTTCACTGGAGCAAGTCTTCTCACTTAGTGAAAGGAATACATTGGATCTATACTATTGATTTGTCGGTTTTACTCTAAATGTGCTAAGTGAAATAACTTTTTATTATTTTATTCATAGTCTGCCTCTTGGATTTGTGGAGGGGAAAGTATTAGGAATCCCAAAAGTGTCTGTGTGTGTGTGGGTGGGGGGGGGGAATTGTCACCAATTAAAGAGTGCTTTGAAGGAAGGTGAGGAGCAGAGGGATTTTCAGAGTAACACTTGCAGCAACTTAGTACAAATAAACACAAATAGTCTTACCTGAGTAGAATAAATAGAAAGGATAAGAGAATGCATAAGCAAAGATCTAAGGAGTTAAAAGGATTCAGAAAAAGATCCTTCGGAAAACTGAAATAGAAGCATAAGCATATGTAACTAAATACCTCCATAGCAACTTAAAATATGTTTGTTGATTATGGCCACAGAGGTTCATGTCTCCAGACCATCATAAAGATGCAGATGTACTTCAAGAACAAATTGATGAATACTTTTTTAAAAAATTATGAATGAATGCATTCAGTGTTTAACAGTGGGACCCATCAGTATTGTATGGAACATTATAGATACAAATGTGGTGTACATACTTGATGGGTATGTATTTGTTATACTATCTTTTTCATCTTTGTCTTGTTTTTCATCATAATAACCAGATTCAGAAGGCAGTCCTGCTGGGATCTGCATGAATACCACACAGATACATTACAACTTCCTAGGTCTCTGGATGAGGCTTGAATTGTAACGAAAGGCCAACAACCAGATAACTGGCAGCTGATATATTAAATAATAATTACACTAATTTAGCACAGACATTTCCATGGAGTTTGGCCTGGAAAAATGTGCTACTGTGGCAATAAAGAGGAGCAAGATCACTAAGAGTGATGACATAGAAATGCCTGATGACCAACTAATCAAGTGAGACCAACAGGAAGCCTATAAATACCTGGGCATTTTGCAGCTGGATAACATCAAGCAGGGGGCAGTGAAGACTGTGGTCAGCAGAGAATACACCCAGAGGATCAGAAAAATATTGAAATCCAAATTAAATGGTGCAAATACTATCAAGGCCTTACTCGTCATTAGGTACACTGCTGGAATAATCAAGTGGACATAGACTGATTTGGATGCATTGTATAGAAAAACTTGGGAGCTGATGACAATGCACCATGAGTTACACCCTTGCAGTGACACTGATAGATTATACTTTCCCTGGAGATCTGGTGGCAGAGGCTTACTGCAAGTAAAACAAACAGTGGAGGAAGAGAAACATGTGCTGGCTAATTATGTGAATGAAAGTCAAAAACAGGCATTGGTTGAAGTGAAAGCCCAGAGAACCAAGCAGGAGTACATAAAAATGTGATTAAAATGAGGACAGAAAGCTGGCACAACAGAGCACTGCACGGCTGATTTTTGGAGAAGATCAAAGACAAGGTAGACAATGAAAAGACCTGGATGTGGTTATCTACTGGAACTCTGAAAAAGGAAACTGAATCTTCCAATGATGCAAAGTGTAGATTGTGCAAAGAAGCTGATGAAACTGTAGATCATGTCCTCAGCTGCTGAAAAAGATAGCCCAGACTGAGTACAAACAGAGGCACAATTCAGTGGCCAAGATGATTCACTGGAATTTATGCAAAAATTTCAACATGAGAACAACTAAAAACTGGTGGAAACCTTGTCCAGATAAAGTCATGGAAAATGAGAAGTTCAAGATCTTGTGGGACTTTCGAATCCAAATGGACAAAGTATTGGCACATAATACACCAGCCATCACAGTAATTGAAAACAAGAAAGTGACCATTGTTGACTTAGCATAGCTGGTGACAGCAGGGTCATTGAAAAAGAACATGAGAAGGCCAGAGTTGTTGTTGTTGTTGTTGTTGTTGTTGTTGTTATTAATAATATCTTAGTTCTGGTAACAGAGTGGTGGGGACGGATAACTGCAAAGTTAGTCCAGCTTGGCTTTTCTTTGGAGGCTTACCCACAAAGAAATTATGAGGGAAATTAAAACACTACTTCTTGACCAGGAGCAACAATATCTCCTAAGCTGTGGCACATCATCATGCTCCCCACTTAATTTTGGTATTATGCCTAAAGCGGGACAGATTACCAAATATTTGTACCATTTTACTGAGCCCATACAAAGGTGTGTTCTGACGAGGGCCAGATGTAATGTTTTCCCATCAGCTTTACAACAGGGACATTTTTGTAATATACCCCAGTCAAACAGAGTCTGTACTAACTGCTCGACTTCTGTTGAAACTATTGAACACATTCTGTTCATTTGCAAAAAATATTCTCTGCTTAGAGATGGCTGTTCTCTCTTACCCAAGACTAATGGTCTTTTAAGCCATACTATCATGTGACTTCTGAACAGTGATGATTCTTTCACTCTGGAGAATATTGCTCAGTTTTTGTTACAGGTCTATTGCATGATCAATTGATCTATTGTATGATCAATCTATGCCACAAAGCTTTTGTTCGTTAAAAAACAAAATAATAATAATGCCAAGATGATTCACTGGAATTTATGCAAGAATTACAACATTAAGTCAGCTAAAAAATGGTGGGAACATTATCCAGAGAAAGTCATAGAAAATGAGAAGGTAAAGATCTTGTGGGACTTTTGAATCCAGATGGACAAAGTGTTGGTACATAATACACTGGACATCACAGTGATCGAAAACAAGAAAGTGACTATCATTGACAAAGCAGTACCTGGTGACAGCAGGATCATTGAAAAAGAACATGACAAGGTCACTAAATACCATGATTTGAAAATCAAAATATGGCACAAATCAGCTGAGGTCGTTGCAGTGCTAATCGGCACCATGGATGTCATCCCGAAAACACTTGGGCAGCACTTGAAACATCTTCAAATGAACAAAATCAGTATCTGTCAGTTTCAGAAGGTAGCCCTTCTTGGATCTGCAGGAATACTATGCTGATACATTACAACATCCTAGGCCTCTGGGTGAGGCTCGAATTGTAATGAAAGGCCAACAACCAGCTAAAGAACTGGCAGCTATGATATTAAACATAATTATATAATAATACCAATAATTTGATTAAATATGCCACCCCTCCTGGATTTGGGGCAGCTAATAACATATAAGTCTAACACATTAAAAACCATTAAACATCAATAAAACATATTCCTAGATTCAAACAGTTAACATCCAATCCATAAAATTTAACAAACAACAACAACCATAACTCTGAGGAGCCCTGGTAATGAGATAACAATGTTAGAAATCAGAGACTGGAGGCGGGGAGGCCAAGATGGTTAACTATAGTTGTCTCAACCTTAAACTTGGCGGAATAGCTCTGTCTTGCAGTTTACATAGGGCCCTGGTCACAGCATTCCACAAGACTGGGGCCAGAGCCAAAAAAGTCCTGGGCCTGGTTGAGGCAAGCAATGATCTTTTGGGAACATATCAGGAGAGATGATCTGACAGGTACTCTGGTTCCAGACTGTTTAGGGCTTTTACATTAGTACAAGAACCTTGAACTTGATTCGGTGCTTCACCCGAAGCCAGTGCAGCTGGCAGGGCACAGGCTGAATATGCATTCACCACACTCCAGCAAGGATACTTGTTGTCACATTCTGAATGGGTTGGAGCCTCCAGAGCAGGCCATGGGGTAGCCCTGCATAAAATGAATTGCAATAGTCTAGCCAAGAGGTGATTGTTGCATGGATTACACTGGCTAGATCAGACTGGAGAGATAAGACACTAGTTGCCTTGCCTGCTGCAGATGGAAAAACACCACCCAGTGGTGTGTGCTACCTGGGCCTCTGTAGTCAAGGGCCCCTTCCGCACACGCAAAATAATGCGTTTTCAAACCACTTTCACAACTGTTTGCAAGTGGATTTTGCTATTCCGCACAGCTTCAAAGAGCATTGAAAGCAGTTTGAAAGTGCAATATTCTGCATGTGCGGAATGAGCCAAAGAGGCATCCAGGAACACACTCAAACTCTTGACAGTCAATGCAGCTGTTAGCTGCACACTGTGTAGGGTTAGCAGCCAGCACTCCCCAATCAACCTGTTCTGATCCAGTCATGTGACTTCTGCTTCACTATTTTCAGCTTCAGCCAATTCTGTTTCATCCATTCCATCAGATTAAATATTATTTTGTTTTAATCAGGAGTTAGCTACACTTTATGCACACTTCTTGTTTTCATTTTCAGGTTTCTATTTCTTACTACTGTTACTGCTGTCTACTATCTGATTTGATACTATTAGATCCACTTCTGTAGAAATGATTCTCCTAATATTTCCAGTGTAGTTGTGATTCACTTTCCTGTAGATATATCTGGGGGCAAACAATAGTTATTTCACGTTAATTAATCTGAAATAGAATTGTGTGGCCCTCAGTATGCACTTCCCAAGATATGTTAATAGCAACATTTTAAATTCAATTTTCTTTAGTAGGTCACTTTTGAATTGATTAATCTGCTAATGAACTTGAAAACTTCTATTGAGTCCTAATGTCCTTATTTACTAAGCAGACTAGGCAGACTCCTGCCAGCTCGGGAGACCACCAATCTTTGTATTCAGTAGAGACAAAATTTTATTTAATGTTTCAAAATCTGTCTGGTAATAATGATGATGAATATAACGGAAGCACACGGAGCTAAGAAAATTACTTTATAACATAATCATTTTTAAAGTTTTGCTCAATGGTGATGAGCTCAGAATAAAATCCAAAAAGAAATAGAAGAAAAAAGTAGGAACAAGATAACCATTCATTATATTATAATGAATAACATTTAATACAAGAGCATATGACATGACTTTTGTGATAACAGGTAAAAGGTCTATATGCATCATCTGTTGCCAGGCTATTATGCCAGATGAGTAAATGTGTGGAAGCTACATCTGGAGGAACTAAGTTTAAATTTTAATTTCGTGCTTCATCTTCAGTCTGCCAAAATGTAGTTAACAGCAGCACATGTTAATGATAGATAAGGGAGTTGTTGCTGCTCATATAATTATGCTGGTCTTTCCATAGTAGAATTTGGCAACTGAACTTGCCATATTGTTACATTATTAGAGAGGCTACTCTGTAATAAGAAGCAATTTTCACACTATTACAGAAATGCTATGTTTGTGGCTTAAGTTTTTTTCAAGAATAAAATATATATGTATTTCAAATACTATATGAACTTCATGAACATGATCCCCTCCCTTCCCAGGGTTTGATCACTGGGATTGGGTGCCAGACGTCTTCTATTATTAATCAAATTATTTATTGAAGGCTACTACTGCTGCTGTAGTTTTATAGTTTTAAGGCTTTGTATTTTAACTGGGGTTATTCGATTTGTTTTATTGTATTGTTGTTTGTTGTGCACCGCCCTGAGCCCTTTGGGGGTAGGGCAGTTTACCAAATCGAATAAATACATAAATAAAAATAAATAAACTTTTCTGTTCATAACAATGCTCAGCAGATGCAGATCAAAAATAAGCAAACAGATACAAACTAGAACACGGCCATACAGCCCGGAAACCACACAGCACCCAAGTGATTCTGGCCGTGAAAGCCTTCGACAATACATTAAACAGATAAAAAGATCAGAAAGAAGCAAGCAAACATGACTGCAACATTTGTGATGAGAAATGGGAGACAGATTTCCCCAGTGTTCAGTTTTACTGCTTTGGAGTTTTACCTATTCAGATGCTTCAGATATTCAGATGTTTTACCTAGTTCCCCCCCCCCCCCCCGAATGCTTCTGAAATACAATTGGGAGATTTGGACAGAAGCCACCACCACTCCATTTCTCCTTTTCACATAAGGTAGTGGAAGTCTGGAATGAGTATCTGGAGGTTGCAATGGGCTGGGTAAAGGTCAATAAAATTGAAGCTAAATTCAGAGTTAATGATGCTCAACAATATAGTTACAGATTCAATCTGTTCTTAGTAGAGTTGTACTCCTAAAAAGCAAGTGTGCCACTCAAGAGTGTTATAATGCTACAAGACTGCTTGCTGATGTAGGTTACAAAGAAGCTGGCAAGAACACATCTTGTCAATCTTGACAGCTTTGTATTGGCTATCAATTGTCTTCTGAGAAAAAAAGTATTAGTTTATTAAAGATCTAAATGACTTAGATCTGAAGAATTTAAAGGATTACCTGATCCCATACAAGCCAGCCTGTCAATTAAAAACTACTTCAGAGATCAATCATTCATTCATGGTATTGAACAGAAGAGTAAAACATATATGAACTGAGTAGCAACAGGAACATATATACAGTTCCCTTAAAATATACATGAAATGCCAGGATGTATTATTGAATCTACACTGAACCTCTATAACACTAGAAGCTGCATAGAATCCGGCAACTTTATCCAAGATTTCAGATTCAGTGTTGGACAGAAGAAAGGAGATATACCATTCCTCCAATCTTCCCAGGAATTTTTGGAGGTAAGGAGTAATAAATATGTATCTAAGGTAATATGTAAGCAGTAATAAATATGTATCTAAATATGTATACAGAAGACAGTGCAGTCCTACATGTCCAACCATTTCAATTCCTCAGTTGCGCAGGGGCACACCACAGTATCTCCCTTCTAATAAAGTGGATGAAAGAAAACTGAGATGGTAAAGAGTGAAAGCTACCGGGTGTTTGGAAATCAATAGATTAGCTAGAACGTTTGACAATACCAATTTCTTGTTCTTTAAATTATGGTATTTTGCAGCAGAACTTAAATGGTGTTGAAAGTCAATGTCCCAAATCCTTCGCTTAATTTCAGATTTAGCTTTGGAATCACCCAAGCTACTAAACTTAGGCGGATTCCGCATGGGCCAAAAACAGCAGTGTGAAAATGGTGTAAACCCCCTTACAACATTTTAAACCATTTTACACCATGCGAAATCCGCTTTAGACTAGAAGAATATTCAACAGATATCCAATGGATAATTTATCTGAAAGAGACCTTTTCCATTTTGACTAAAATGTGTCTGTTAGTGTTAAAGGAGCATGACTCACAAGAGAGGAATCGAGCTTAGATAGCAATAGGTTGTGTATATCCATGCACAAGCTTTCAGAGAAATTATACCTGCTTCTAGATGCAAAACTGCATCAGGCACATAGTGGGGGTCTGCAAGTATGGCTCTCAAGAATTCAGTCTGAATTATTTCAGAGGGATTAAAGTTGGCAAATAGATGCAATAGATTTACAACACCTAAATCCCTTTCCTCTGTTGTCTTTGATGACCCAGCTGCTGATATGGATATGTATAGACAGCAACCACTCTGGTACTGGAGGAAGGTGAAACTCCAAATTCTTCCATTGGCAGCTCTTCACCAATCAGGAAGTTAGTGAAGACCACTGGCAGTTGCTGGCAGTTGTTGTGGTTGAGAGAAAACTCTGGCAAGTGGGGAAAAGATCAGGGTTTTAGTATAGCAGAGTTAATGAAGAACATGCTGTGTCAGTTGTTTCTGTTGTGTTTTGGTTACATTTATACAGGTTCTACCTGAGGAATGAATATGTTACAAAGTTTCCAAACTGAGTGTCTGAATACAACCTTCCTACTTTGGTTTTGTTTTTTAAAATGTCAACATTGGTATGGAGAGCAGGCCTTTCTCAAGCCATCCACAATCTTGGTCATGCAAAAGTAAAAAAGAGACTGGAGGGTTTTTTATTTACTTGTGTGGAAGTGTATTCTCAGCCATAAAGCAGCCATTCCCTCTTGCTTGTCCAGAAGCAGTCAGGTCCCCTTCTGAAGGAAAAAAAGCATCCTGATGGTGGCAGCTGTCTACATTAAAGACATCAAGCATGGAGTAGGGAATAGGTCCATTGCAAGGTGAAGTTGCATTCACCTGATATGAGGATGTTACTACCCCACCCATTTCACCTCAATTTATGTA
Organism: Sphaerodactylus townsendi; assembly: GCF_021028975.2. NCBI lineage: Eukaryota > Metazoa > Chordata > Lepidosauria > Squamata > Sphaerodactylidae > Sphaerodactylus > Sphaerodactylus townsendi. The sequence continues at coordinate 119,502,882 of NC_059425.1, read as the reverse complement.
ACTGGGAGCCATAATAACCTTGGCCACAAAGTCACAGATAGCAAAAGGGACATATTGGCCTCCTCTGGTATAGAAACATTTTCCCAAAGCAGACACACTTCTCTGAGCACTTCCAACTGTATTCTGAATGGGAATGTATCAAGACCCAGACAAATGTATTTGAAACATGTCATCTAGTCTAGTCAGTTTATTTACAGTCATTGACCAGCAAAGTACAAAAAATTAAAAATTATATAAAAAGCACAGTTATTAATACAGATTAAAAGAAATAGCAGCATACAGTTAATAGGGAGCAGAAATATTCATAACGTGCATACAGATCCTATATCGAGTATCCTAGCTGTTAACAAACAAAAATTAGCTGATTGCTCCAGTGGAACTCTGTCGGTCCTTCCTAATTTTACTAGAAATCCAGGCAAACTTTGCAACAGTGTGTGTTAGATGTTTATTTGTGCCTGATAGCAATATTTGACACTTTTCTTTCTTAGTCAAAGAAGAATTAGCCTGGTCGTAGGGAATGAGCATCCAACGTATTTTATCATAATAAGGACAATCAAATAAAATAGGTTCTGTATTTTCAATGCCTCCCATTTGACAGCTGCAAATTCTGCCCTCAATTGGAACTTTGTTGTAAATCCCACTGGTATAACAAGGCGAAAGGGCATTATAACGAAGTAGGCTAAAAGCTCTACGAAGGTTAACATTGGGCAGCAAATTAAAATAAGGCATTATTGAAAGTCTATTTAACCTTGTTTTATTAAAAATTGGGTTTTTAAGCTTATTGAGATCATGTTGCCTCTCCACGTCTGTGATTCTGAGTTTGACTAAGTCCCTGGCTCTGTCATAGTTCATACTTGTGAGTAGTTGTGGAGAAAGTCCATAGTATGATAATTTCTGAAGAACTGTTCTAAGCCATGGGGGAATAAATGTATCAAACAAGAGTAGTCTTACAAGGCCTCTCTGGCAATAGCATAATTTGAGCCAATATAGTATAGAGAGTGTCCAAACTTTTGCCTGTACTGAGATTAGTCCAGTCTCTATAATGAGGGGCCGATTCGAGATGTTATTTGGGAGCTGGAGAATAGATCTCAGAAATTTTGATTGAGGACGTTCAAGGTTGCAGAGCGAGCCGGTTATGGTGAGTGGTGTGCCATAGGATAGTTGTGCCAATGATTTGGCCTTAAATAATTTAATGGCAGCCGTGATGTGATGGCCACCTCTATTCCAATAATAGTTTCTGATGGCTCCAGAACTTTTCAGAGCATTAGCAATAACATATTTTGTGTGGGCTGTTCTGGATCCTGATAACTGAAAAACTACACCCAGATATTTGTAAAGTGAAACCTGCTCCAGTTTTTTTCCATTTAATTTCCAGATATGGCTTTTAGGTCTTATTGCGCATACCAATACTTTGGTTTTATCATGGTTAATTTCTAGATGATTTTTCTGGGAGAAATCAGCAAGAGTCCTTAAGGCTCTTCTCAGGCCAACAGGCGTTATAGAAATAAGAGCCAAATCATCCGCATAAAGGAGTAAGGAAATACTTTTGTCAGCAATTTTAGGCGGATGGAAGTCCGGGTTATTAAATAAGGGTACCATATCATTAATGTAGAAATTGAATAAAGAGGGGGCCAAAATACAGCCCTGCTTGACACCTCTACTACTTTTTATTTCATTTGTTAAGTATCCTTGTGGATTATATTTAACTTTAATTCTGGTGTTCTTGTAAAGAGCTTTAATTAACATTAGTAACCGTTTGTCTATGTTGGTACTATGCAACTTTTTCCACAGAATTTCTCTTGAAATTGAATCAAAAGCAGTTTTAAAATCTACAAAGGCAATGTAAAGAGCGGCCCGAGATTTTGAAGAAACATGTCATCTGCTTAGTAGTATTCCCATTAATCATCCATCTATGCATAGATCTTCTAGTGAACATGAGTTAACCATCAAGAGATCATTAACGCAATACAATTATTCTGAAATCTGTGTGTTCCATGTTGCTCTTTTCCACACAGCAGAAATATAATGTCTTCAGGACATTATAAAAAGCATTGGGTGGGGGGGAGGTTCACACAGCGCTCTTCCCCAAAATATCTTCAAAATGTTTCATTTCTCCTTACCTGGGTTTTTTAAAAAATCAGTAAACTAGTGATCTTTTTTTTACTGAATACAGGTTGAAGATGTCTCCTGCTTGCCTTTGTGAACAGGTAGGAGAAGCTTTAGTTTTCTTTCTCCCCAGCTCTTACTTGCTACAGAGATGCTCCTGCCTCCACCATTTGGTAAAGGTTTCCTATGGAAGTTTCCTCTGCTTACAGTTCATTTTCACTGTAGAAAGTACATGAATAAAATTTGTTTTGCCTGGTGATCCCATACACGTCATTTTTCTTTTTCTTTTTTATTTTGAAGGGGATGTCTGCAAAAGTATGATGACACATGAGAATCTTCAATATGCACATATTTGTGTCGCAGCTTCATTGGCACCCCTTCAAAACAAAAAAAAAGGAAAAATGACACGTGTGCAAAATCGGCTGGCAAAACAAACTTTATTCATGTACTTTTCACAGTGAAATTACATGTAGATGAGCTGTAAGCAGAGGAAACCACCATGGAAAACCTTTATCAAATGGCAGAGGCAGTAAATCTCTGCAGCAGCATACAATATGGTGGGCACAACTATGAAACTGACAAGAGATTCATTGGTCAGCCGGTGGAAAAAAAAGAACTGTTTTAGCGGGCAACACTTGTGTTCTCTGCACAGAGAAAACACAAAAAGCCAAAATGGATCTTTTTAAAATGTCCATAGGAAGTTTTATTTCTGATAAATGGAAAGGACCATTCTAAGATTAAATGGATGATTACCACAAAACTGGACTTTATAAAAAGCTGTTGTGCACTGATTGTGAAACACCCTCTCTGAAAACATTGTTGCTCCAGCTTTCTGTTAATTAAAGAAAATTGTAATGTTTTTGATCTCCCCCTCACAGTCTTTCTTTATTAGTTTATGGTAGTTTCTGGGAGAAGTGTTTTTTGGTGGAATGGGCTATTGCTGTTATATTATGAAGTCTCTGTGTTATTTTATTGTTCTAAATTCATTGTTTTATTTTTTAATATTAGAGGCTTTCTCATTAATAATTGTATTGTGAGATATACTTCAAATTCTATAATAGTTGATATCAGGATTTGAATTTTGACCTGCAGTCTTAAATGGAAATAATCCACATTGAAATAAATAGAACTTTATTGAGAGTAAATGTGCTCTACCTTCAAGGTAGTAGACAGTATGATTGCTCATACTGTCCACTTACATACGTTACGATCCAGTAGATAATTAAGCACTCCTTACTAATTGATATTAGAAGAGCTGCAAAGATATATATTCAAATTATATCATAGAAGATTATAAAAATTGAAATGTTCGATTTTTCAACAAACACAGAATAAAGACAAAGAGCATATGGCGAACTGTCTTTTCATATAGTTCCAGTCTTCAGCCAATTTTGTGCTTTGAATTTTATTTGGTTATTTCTAATCACTAGGATTCTGACAGTTGATTAAAATTTGAAATGGGCTTCTCCTTGGAAAGTCATTTATATGTGGTACAGATGCACAAAAACCAGCTATATATTGCTGTGAATCAATAACATTTTCATATATATGTAATTGTGAAAGTTGCTGTGGGAATTCACTGTCATTTTAACAGCATATGAGAAATATATAATATAAAGCAATTTGAACAGTGTACTATTCAGGCTCCCAAACTCTTTTTATTTTGAGGAATGAACCAAGAATATATTCTTGCAAAAAGCCTCCTACAAAGTTAGCAAAGTTAACTGGCAAATATACTGCAAAAGGATAGAGAGAGATAATATCACAGTAGCAGTACTGTACTTAAAGGGAGTTATTAAGAGTCTGTTTCTTGACTAGATCTCTACCAGTCTTTATTTTAAAATAAAGTAATAACCAAATGGTTTTTATCCATTATATTTTATAGAATTTTACAAAAAAAAATAGCTATGTATGTGTAGAATCATAAAGTTGGAAGAGACCACAAAGGCCATCAAGGTAAGTGAGCAGTAGTGGCATAGTGATTAAGAACAGGAGTACTCTGATCTGGAGAACTGGGTTTGATTCCCCGCTCTGCCACTTGAGCTGTGGAGGCGTTTCTGGGGAACGAGATTAGCCTGTGCGCTCCAACACACAGCTGAGTGACTTTGGGCTAGTCACAGCTCTTTGGAGCTCTCTCAGCCCCACCACCTCATAGGATGTTTGTTGTGGGAAGGGAAGGGAAGGGAAAGGAGATTGTAAGCCTCTTTGAGTCTCCTTACTCAGGGGGTATAAATTCAAACTTCTCCTCTTCCTTCATGAAGTTCAACCCCTTACCATGTAGGAAGACACAATTAAAGCACTTTTAACTGATGGCCGTCCATCCTCTGTTTACAAACTTCCAAAGAAGTAGACTTCACCACCCAATGAGACAGCACATTCCACTATCAAACAGCCCTTACCATTCAGAAGCTCTTCCTAATTTTTACTTGAAATCTTTTCCTGTTCCCTGAACACATTATTCCTTGCCCAAGTGACCTGGCCTGCCAGGCTCCCAGAGAGTCTGAACCCAGCTAATAGCAAGCACAGATGCAAGAGAAGGAGTGAACAGTCTTGCTCTGAGTCCAGAGAAACAGTGTCTAAGCAGGTTTGGTAAGAGGCAGTCAAGGGTCCAAGAGAGGTCAGGTCAGGAAATCTGGTTCAGGTCAGAGTTCCAAGGAATCAGTCTGAAAGCAGGTGTAGCAGAAAGCTGTTAGGCTTTCAACAAGGTTGCTCCAGCAACTTTCCACTTCCCAGAGCTGCCTCTTATATGTCTGGCTATGACTCAGTCTTGATCCTGAGCTGACTCACAACACTCTCCATGTTGCCTTAGGACTTTCAAGCATCATTAGGAGTGCAGTACCTGCCAGCTATGAATTATCAGCTGCCTCATGACTCAGGTGAGCTAAGTGGACTACTAGGTTGGGCCTCAGTGGCTGGAGGTGCTTCTGCAAACACTCTGGCTTCCAACTCTTAACTTGACTCTTGCAGCTCTGTCTGCATTCTGTGCAGCTTCTGACTGTGCTTGAGACCCAGTTGACTGGGGTTTCAGCACAGTGGGGTCATCCTGCCAGTGTTCCTCACTAGAGGACTCCTGGCTGGCTGACCTGGTCCATGATACCTGGTCTTTGGAACAGCAGAAAACAAGCTTTCTCCATCTTCAACATGACATCCCTTCAAATATTTAAATATGGCTATCATGTCACCCTTATAACCATATTATCTGTGTTTACGTAAAAAGTCAATTTAGTCAAAAAGTTATTTACTCCTTCCATTCCTTAAGGTGTCCTGTGTTGATCAACTATAAGCACCTATAGCCATTGCCACTCAGCTACAATCTAATAGTGATACATAGGCATAAAAAGTAACATTCTATTATGATCTGAACCAACAAACTGGGATCTGAAACACTGGTTTTCAAATAGTTGCAATCTGTGGTGTAACATTGTCAGCTAAAGTTTAAAGTAAGGATCTCCAATGTTTTTGAGCCTGTGGGTACCTTTCGGATTTTAAAAGGGGATGGTATGACCTAAGACTATTTTTAGTCCTAGGGTCTTCTCACTTTGCAAAAAGAATCTCAGAAGGGAAAAACAAACAATAAACAAAAGAAAGCCCAGGGGGAGGAAGGGAGAAAGAGAAGAGGAAAAGGCAAATAAAAAGAAGGAAATCTGAAGGGAAAATGGAACCATAAACCTAGATGCTGACAATGCCTTCTAATTCTACAATGGATGCTGCTGTAATTCATTTGTTGAATACACTGAGTTGTACTCAGCTGGTCCTGCTGATTCTAGCAATATACAATTTTTCTATTTTTGAAAAAAATATTTTGGAGGAGTTATCTTTGAAGATATGCTGACAAGCAAAAGAGAATGTTAGGCCCTTTCCACAAGGAGGCGGAAGGGCTTGGGTCAGTGTAATGAACGCCGACCCGACAACGCTGGGACTGTCCGCATGTTCGGCGTAATGAACGCCGACCTGGCCGACCCACCTCTTCCCCGTTCTTCCCCACTCACCTCGTTGCCGTCGTCGCCCTACTGGCCTCCGTAGACCCGCCCATGCTGCCCTCCGACCTCCAGGGGTCGGAGGACAGCGAGGGAGGGCCTTCGGAGGCCAGCAGGGCGACAACGGCGACGAGGTGAGTGGGGAAGGACGGGAACAACAGTGCATTCCCGGCGGTGCCGTTTGCACCGCGCCACCGGGAATGCGCTGTATTCCAAAAACCTCCCACCAGGAGGGAGGATTTGGGAGGCGGCCTGAGGCCGCCCTGGGGGGGGTGGGGGAAAGGAGCCAGGTTGGCGCTGCTGCGATTTGGCAGCGCCGCCTGTGCGAACGGCTCCCTGGGGACGGTGTTTTTGCTGTCCCCAGGGCGTCATTATTGGCCCGTGCGGAAAGGGCCTCTGCTGCTCAGAGGACTCCCATTGAAAAGCACTGGGACCACAGAAGACAGGTTTACTGCAATGCTTGTCAATGGGTGGTAGACCTGTTCTCCATGGTAATACAACTTGGTACTTTTGAAAAGGCACCCAGGATCAGAGCCTGAGGAGCAAACGTCCTGGGACAACCTTCAGCAAATAGTGGAAGGGAGAATCCCTTCAGTTGCATGCAAAATGTTGGGTGCAAGCTGATAGTGAAACTGACCAAAGAGCAAAACAGTCAGGAGGGACTGGCTGTTTTCTTTTCCCTGTGACCCTGTCTGGAGAGCACACCAGAAGCCACCTCTTTTTAAGATGTCCTCCAACGTCTTGTTTTGGATATACAGAGTGAAAACAGGCAGTTGCCTCTTTTTATGATGTCACAGACATCTTTTTGGTGTTGTGTAGAATGGACCAGTGTCTGGCAAAAGAAGTGTAAGTGAATAATTAAGCAAGCAAAAAGAATTTGAGCAGCAAATTGCTAAAAACATCAAGACAAACAATAAGTATTTCTTTAAATATATTTTGAGAAAGAAACTGTCCTGAGAGGCAGTTGGGCCTATTGCTGTCTAAAGAATAACTACATGACTAAAGTATTGTGAGATGGCAGAGAAGCTCAATGAATTCTTTGCATCTGTGTTCAGTCTGGGGCATATAACTATGTCACAGCCCCTATTTTAGTAATGGAATCTGAAGAACTGAGTCAGATTATGGTGATGAGAGATGATCCTGATTGCTATACCCAATTTTTTTTTTGAAATTCAGGTGTGAAATCCTTGATCTATTAATCAATATATGTAAGGTCACTAAAATCAGTCACTAGTACCAAAGTTCTAGAGAGTAGCAAACATTACACCATTATTTAAAAAGGACTCAAAAGGGGAACTGGAAAAATAACTCAACATTTTGCAAGAGGATCGACAGTTTCGCAATTTTTGAAAAACCCAGGTTGAGGGTAATAAAACAGGGCAAACTTGTTTTGGGGAGGGGACCTATGCGAAGTTCCTCCCCCCCAAACTATTTGTATTGCACCCTACATTCATTATATTTGCTCTGTGCAGTACCAACCATTGATCTGCACTCAAAGTCTAACTCTGTAGAGTTGTCAGAAAGTAATTTTTCTTGAAGTCACAGTGACTAGTGCCATGTTCTGTGAGAGGGTTTTTGTTTTTCATTTTGCTTCTTATTTCATCTTCCTAAGTTTAATAATGTTGTATTTTTAATAAGATAGGGTTTATTATTAGAGCCATATTAACTTATATTTATTGGATTTTAATTTATTATTGTGCTCTGTTATATGTTGTTCACTGCCCTGAGCCCTTCGGGGGAGGGCGGTCTATAAACCCAATAAATAATAATAATAATAATAATAATAATAATTCTGTGCGGTGCAAATCCATTCTATTGACTGTAGCCACATGTCTAGCCAAACTATTGCTTCCTGCTGGACTAATTTACTCCTGCCCTTTGTTGCTGTACCATATGTTAATGCTGATGCTGCAAATTAGCATGCAGGACATTAATGTGTGGAAGATCTAATGTATTGCAACTGTTGGCAAAAAAAGTGACTTTTTCTGTGGAAATTGAAATCTTTCTAATATTCTGTCCAGATGAAATCAAAGACTGCATGTACAGCATGGTCCTGATCCAGTGATTTAAGCATGCAATAATGGGCTTCTAGAAACTGCTTGTATTTACTAGCACTTTCCTCAGTCAAGGAATTAGGGATATCGGATGTGGCAGTTTTAGAGGAAAGAGCATAAAGGTTCCTTCTTTAGAAAGCTAACTAGCACTGATGCTACCTGTACACATGCTACTTGTAGATATGAACTGCACAATTAAACTTCTATATGGCATTTTTGGTTATACAGACACACACACACACACACACACACACACACACACACACACACACACACACACATCTTACCAATAATAAAGCACTAAGGGATGGAAGGTCCAACAATGAACCCTCCACCAGATAGCCCTCCTGCCCCCACCTCAGGCCAGTGACATCTTGCCGCCACTGCTCGAGGGCACCAAAATCCCCCTCACCCTCTTCCCTCACCCCCTCCTGGACCCTATCTGCCCTTCCCCTCCACCCTATCTAGGCCCACTGTTTTTCTTACCCTATAGTGGGCTTTACTGCTAGTACAGAACAAAAGAAAATAAATCCCATTAATCTCTCTTTCACACCCGGCAAAGGATTTTTAATATTTTCAAGCAAACAATTACTCTAATAACTTGCACTTTTAAGCTTCATTCACTGAAAATACTTGGGTCAAATCTAAAGCATAAATAACACAAACACTATGTCTGATTACCTATAAAAATGGATTTTTATCACTGTTAAACATTTTGTTGATTTTATAAACCTTTACAAAGCTCCAAATGATAGAAAGGGAGTCCTCTGCTCCTCACACCCAGTACTGAAAACTGCTACAGCGTGCTCTTTCTGTGTGTGGCCCATTACACATAGAATGTTTACCTTGGGACTCTTCTCTGCACAGTGGGCTTGCAGAGGGCTCTCCTTGCATTTCTCTGTTTACACAAGAGGAGGCAGTCTCTCCTTTTCCCAGAGTTTTTCTGCAGTGAGCTCTCAAGGTTTGGTCATCTTAACTCTTTACATCAAGTAATTCTTAAAGGCACAGATCTCATTATCGCAGGTAGTCAAGACTGCTGACTTAGCTCTTAAAGATGTACTTATGTTGATATTACTATTCCAAAGTAATCCTCCCCTCCACCCCCAGATGAAAGAGGCAAAGCAATTCCCTGGATCACATATTAGTTATATTTCACTACTGTTGTATAGATTTCCATGTTATACAGAACAATTTTATCTGTCCATCTTGTCTACAGACACCAATCCTCATATAACTTATAGTGTGGCCAAATTCTGTGTAACAGCACTTGAAATACATTTTAGGATGGTCTGTGCTACATAGTAGTTTAGTGACCTACCAACCCAAAACTTAAACTTAACAATTTTAATGTCTTTTTATACCCAACCTTCTTTTAAGTTTGTACCCCTTTCAGTACTTGTTCTTACTGTTTTAATATGTTGCATCCTTTGTGTATTATCCTTTATTTCATTTATCTTTTGCTGTTCAAAGACTGTAATACAGATTTGATGACTGATCCTTTACAGAACCTATTCAACACGGCTTATATAATAAAATGTCATGACTGGAATCCAGAGAAGCATAAGGAGAAATGCAAGCAGACCTGAAACGTTTCTTCCTGTACCATATATTGTGCAATATCTAGCACTTTCTTGGCATTGTCCAACCACTTCTGTTAACCTCTTGTTTTGAAAACCTCATGAAGTGGAACTTCATGGAATCAACATTAATTGGTCATATCTTGATGGCACTTAATAATTATTAAGTATAATAGGGCTAAATATAGGTACATTTTCAGCAGGTGTATTTTTACATCAGTTAATCCATAATCATCTTTCCTGTACAGTCTTCCTGTGGAATGTTTATTTTCTTAGAAAACCAGAAAAGGATTTAGCAACAGGATCCCTGAAAATACAGTGGTGTATGGGTAGTGAAAACAGGTAAAAATGAATGCTGTTTATAACAGAATGCACCAGGAATGAATAGTCTGGAAAACATAGTCTGATAACACAATTTAGCTACAAGTTGAATGGGTATAAAGCTAACAATTAAACCAGGTCATTTAATGGAGGGTAGGATTGCTCCACAGTGTGCACTGTTATGACTGCATATCTGCAGGTTGCATAATGCGTACCTTCATATTGACTACAAATGCAATCCGCACTTTTCCTTTGGAACCATTTCATGATTTCCTTTGTCCTCTCAAACCTTACTGACAAAGCAGTAACAAGATAATGTATCACAGCACACTGAGAAACATATCACAGGGCATGCCAAAATATTCAATATGCCATTCAGTTGACAGCAAATACACCACAGGATTCATAATCAGATTCTGCAAGCATGAAGGCCACAGAGAATAACAAAATTCTGGAAAAGTTATAACAACAAATGCATAATTCATAAGACAAATCTTAAAGCCAAGTGTAGTTGCATAAGGGAATAATAATTTTTAACTATTTGAAAAAAGATGACAGACTAAACTGCAGATTCTGTTTCCTAGAAAAAGTTGTGCTTACTCCAGTCTTGTGGTTTTTCTGTAGCCTACCAAAAGAACTGCACAGTATGTGACTGGGTTATTGATATACATCTACAAAAATAAAACAATGAAGGCACAAAATAGATGTGATGTGGTAAGTGCTGTGAGTGAAGATCCCAGTATTTTATTTTCCTTAAATGGCATGTATGTGCCAAAAATCTGAATTGATTTGGGAATGCATAGTGGAGGAAGTGAAGCTGAAATATGAGGGTTTCCTCACAGAGTTACTATTGGCAAAATTCAGGTACCTGGAGCCAATAACCAGCAATTTCAGGATGAGAAAAGAGAACCAAGGAAACTTCAGTCTACTTTATCCTCACAGTTTGGTCCCGATTCAAATGCTCCCCCACCCCCCATTTATAGACAATTCTGGGTGGGATAGGGTTGCTGTGATGGATTGCTGAGAATGTAACATCTAAGTATTCTCTGCCTAACAATAAGAAAATTTTTGACACATTTTTATTGTTAGGCAGAGAATACTTAGATGTTACAGTTGCCAATCTCCAGATGGGCCCAGTAGTACAACTTTCTTCAGACTACAGAGGTCAGTTCCCCTAAAGAAAATGACTTCTTTGGAGGGTGAACTCCATGGCATTGTACCTTGATGAGGTCTCTCCCCTCCCCAAATTTGGCCCTCCCCAGGGTCCACCTCCCAAATCTCCAAGTATTTCCTAATTCAGAGCTGGCAACTGTAGGGTAGGAGCTCTGTTCTTGGTATTGTGCCTGGTTTTGCTTAAAGAGTCCCATAAGGCCTTAAAAACTAACCATTGGAATTGCTAGGCTGCAGAATTCAGTCCCTTGCCTGCCCCCTCCCTTTTAATGCTGCCATTAGTTGAAGGAAAGATGAAACATAAACCAACCAACAAGCAAACAAACTGTGAACTGTAGTCCTGGCAATGAAACCCCTTAGCCTTATGTGTTACAAAATATGCCCTTAATGCCACAGCTAGCTATAAAGTGTTCTAAATCTCATTTTGGTAAAAAGCTGGAAGGGGAACTTGAACTTTTGGTGGATTTCAAACCCCAACTGCAATAAATCCTGAATCCTACTTTTAGGTCTCCAGGCACTTTCACAGTAATTTTTCGGTAAAGGTCAGGGGAAAAAAAGAGCTCATGAGAGAACATTTGGCCACATTAAACTAATGCTGTTCAGCAGGCCCTGAAAAATGACACCCTTGGGTGGCAAAGCAATTTTTTGAGAAAAAAAATCTGAACTCTTTGGAATCTTGCCTGAGAAATGCAGAAAGACGAAGAAGATAGAAGTGCTGCTTTGCTCTACATTTGTAAAGCCTCCAATGGAAAAACTGTGTGAAGTTAATAAATATGGCTAAAGATTTTAAATTCATAAATAAGGATTCAGGCACACTGAAAACCAGTATGATGAAGTGGTTATAGTGTTAACACATCTGCTTTTCACATTCAAATCCAAATGCTGTCACATCCTAATGATCCAGCATTGTAAATGCCTGTGACCCATAAACTTAATCAATGACTCCAGAGACTTACAAGTATAAATATATATTTAGGGCATTCTTTAAAAGAAATAGATAAAAACAATCAGATTTCAATATTACAATTTTTCTTAGAGAAAAAGAAATAAAATAGAACAAATAGACTTTACCTAACAGATGGTTTCAAACAGACTTTTCCTGACAAACTTTATATCAAAGACAGCAGAAATAGCTAATTGGCTTATTTTGCCCCAGCAGGAGTTCCAGGGATCTTCTGCTAGGGAAGAACCAAGGCCATGGCCTCTTATAACAAAGTTAGAATCAGGCACTTAATATATTTTCTCAAAAGGCTGTCTCTGCTATATCAATAGTGTTGTGCGAAAACCATGGGAATGCAAAGACCAGCTCTATTAAATCATGAAACTAGCATACAGTACTAGCATACAGGACTAAGCACCATTGAATAGACCTGAAAAGGAGTCTAAGTAGTTCTACTTATGATAGCACTGATAGTGACCTAGGGCATTCACTGTTTAACTTACATTTCACAGGATTGTTGTGAGGAAAATGTAAAAGGGAAAATCACATGTGAAAGTCTGTTCTCTTTGAGGAACGATGGAGGAAAATGTGTGGTGCATGCCACTACCTCAATGAGAGTGCTGAAGACAGCTGAATGGCAGTTAAATAGAAGTGGTGACTTACCAGAAGCCCCACTTCTGAGAAGTCTGAGGCAAGCACACAGCCAGGACAAAGAAAAACCCTCACTTACACACAAAATCCTGCCCAAGCTTTCGAAAAGCAAACACACAAGCCCTCAAAAAATTTACACAGTTAAAACTTTGACCTCAAAAATACCCCCCAAGAATCATAGCACACATTTTTCTTTCTGCCTGCTTCTTTTCTGCTTCCTCCCAGAGTTCAGGGTGCATGCCTCTGCCTCAATGACCCATTATGTGCCGGGTGTCTGCTGCACAGCAGGAGCAAATGTCCATTAGGGCAAGATTTCTTGTACAGATGTATTTCGGTGAGCCCTGCTTTCAATTTCTAGTAGCCTCGTGCCAAACAACAGTACTTTAAGTATGACTTTACTTTGCTTCACTGCCAGAGCAGGGGAAATTTGCCAGTGAGCACAGCTTTGCCCTGGACATTTTCCTTCTATCCACCACCACCCTACCTAGTTTCACCCCGCCCATTCCCTCACGCTGCCGCACATGCTTCCCTCCTTCTCCCTCCCTGTTGTGACTGACTTTTCCCTACTTCCTCTTCATTCTGCCAGTCCATTTTGGCTTCCTGTTTACTGCCCCTGACACCCCCCCCCCCCACCACTTATTTCTATGTTCTGGGACAAACGGGGCACAAAACAACTTGTGTATAACAGAGCATGGGAAAGTGATTATTGGCAATTGGGAAAGCAGTCCAAAAGGTGGCTCATGTTGTTCCAGGTGATCTGCACCCCACCATTACTACTTCATTTCATTCCTGCCAAAGAATAGAAACTGTGGGCAGGCAGTGGGCAAGAAATCTTTTCAGATTTATTGTTTAATTTTTAAAATTATATCATAATAGTAATATATTGCTATAAAAAGATAATCATTGTAAAAATATTTTTGTGCATTTTCAAACCAGACCTTTGTCTCCCTTCTTTCAGTATTCTTAACCATGGGATCACACCCAGTAGCTCGTTTTTAAATCATGAGTTCTAGTTGAAACAGCTTTTATGTATTACACTGTTGATTGTACATCATCCCAAGCCAAACATGGGAGGGGCAATTAACACATTTAATAGAAAGCAAGCAAGCAAGCATCTGGGTGAAACAACAGTGATATAATTAAGAGGGTCTGTTACAGATCACAAGCCAGACTGAAGACTTGAAGGATGCCTACCTGGACCAAACTTTCAGAAAGGAGAGATGTAGTAATAATGGAAAATTTCAGTTATCCTGATACTTGTTGGAAGTCAAACTGTGGCAAGACTATAAGGTCCAACAAATTTCTCACTTCCTGTATAGACAATTTCATTGTCCAGAAGCTAGAAGAGGCAACAAGGGGATAAGCGAATTTAGATCTGATCCTAACCAATAGTGATGACCTGGTGAATGGGTAGAAGGGGAGGGATCATTAGGTGGGAGTGACCATGTTCTCCTGGAGTTTGTTATACAACAGAAAGATGAAACCAGGTGTAGTCAGACACACATTTTAAACTTTAAGAAAAATGATAGTACAAATGTTTGATAAACTTCTGGAATACTAAAAATGTTAAAAGAATAGATAAAAATTAAATAATAATTAAGAAAAGTGAAAGCTTGCATTTATCTGATATCTAGAATCCTGACCCACATCTCATATTAAGGTTCCGCAGAAATCTCAATTTGGTCATTTTTAATGACACTTTTTCTAGAATATTTTCTAGAAAGCCAAGGGTTTCCAACTAACCACACTCTGTCTAGTTGTTAAAAGTAGATTAATTTGAAGATGTCTATTCCAACTACACAGGTGTCATACTAATAATTAACTAGTACTGCAGCTGTTTCCACATTTATTTAGTTAATGATTTGACACTGATTTGGGTCGCAGACAATACAGTCCTCATACTTATGCTCGCTGTGACATAATGACTTACAATCTAGATCTAAAGCTGTGTCTTTGCTCATGAGTACTGAAATGTGTGATATAAAAGGACTGAGATAAAAGAAAATGAGAGGATAAAAAGATATAAAATATACATTACTGACACTAATTACAAATCAAGAATAAAAAATAAAACTTGCTATTAGCAGGAGTAACTTTCATGCATTGCAGGCCAGCAAGAGCCAACATGCTGTAGTGGTTAAGAGCAGGTGAACTCTAATCTGGGGAGCTGGGTTTGAAGGGGGATATGAATTCAAACTCTTCTTCTTCTCAGATAGATATCTGTCTGTGTGCGTAGGTTTTCTACACAAAAACTCCAATCACCATCCAGGGCAAAAAAGGAGCACCATAAAAACTTTGGTACATTGCGCAAACAGAATCTGTGAACCTCACCTCCTACAAGATGAATTGAATCACCTAAACAGGGCTCTACAGGCTAATGGTTACTCTAATACAGAAATCAGAAGGGCTGCAAGACCACGAACAAGCCACATGAACAAAGATAAAGAGCCATCTAGAGGGAAAGTGTTCTTACCATACATCAAGGGAACCACTGATGCGTGATAGGAGAAAGCTGATGAAGAAGCACAACCTACAAACAATCCACAGACCCACTAAGAAAATTCAAACAGATGCTACGCTGCTCAGCAAAGAATAAGAGAGAGGGATCACTTTAGCTACTGCAGGAGTCTACTCGTCATATACCATGCAGCTGTGGGACAAGTCTACATAAAAGGGAACCACCAAACGCCAAGCGCTTAACAGACATGCGATATCAAAAGAACATAGAAAAGGCACTGCAGACTATTTCCCAGCCAGAAAAATCAGCAATAGCAGAACACACATGATAAAACCAACCCTGGACATAGGAATATTATTTGAAAAAACAGAAATTCTGGACCACTCTGAAAGCCACTTAACGTCAGGGGACTACACAGAGAAGCAATTAGGAAATCCATAAGCACATGGACAATTTTAACAGGAAGGAAGAAACTATGAAAATAGGAACAGAACTTGGCTGCCAGTGTTGAGAAAAATACTAGAGTCAAGATAAGTGTCTAACCAGCTCCAATAATAAACACAGGATGACCATAGACAAAAGAAACAAAGGCCAGGATACTTCTATTCAGATGCTCCCACCAGTGACTTTGCTATCTCCAGTGTTACGCCCATGCTATAGTCTTCATTGTTACTCATACTTCTATTCAGATGCCCTCAACTATTGACCTGGTTGCCTTTTTTGTTACTCACAGACAAGGTTTCTCCACCCACCCTGGACACTCCAACAGATATATACTCCATTTGCTTTCCCAACATCAGATCTTCTGAAGATGCCAGCCACAGATGCGAAATGTCAGGAGAGAATGCTGCTAGAACATGGCCATACAGCCCGGAAACCACACAGCACCCAAGTGATTCCGGCCGTGAAAGCCTTCGACAATACTCAGATTACAATAGTTTAGTGTAACAACCAATCTGCAATCCAGTAAGAGAAGGTCATAAAAATAGAAGGTGGAAAGCAAAGCTGGGGAAGTGGGGGAGAGAGACAGAGAAGGAAAGGGAAGCTGCAGCCAGATTTGGTGAAGTGGAAGAGGACTTCAAACTGGAGTCGGCAAGGGGAGGGAATAATTTTCTGCCTCTATGAGTCTTCACAGGTGCCCATACACACACAATACTGGAATACTAGTCCTCTTATTAGAATACTAGTCCTCTTATTAAAGATGTTCTTGGCAGGGATGTAGGTATAGATTTGTTATGGAGTGGGTTTAGGGGAGGGGCCATGCCCCCACCCACTCCTGGAGGTACGGCCACGCATCCCCAAGCCCTGTCCCCATCCTCAGTGCTTATAAAAGCAGCTCTCCAAGGCCATGGACAGCAGAATTCCCTGTCCTGCCCCCCCCCTCACCAGCTGGACTCCCAGCAGCCGGCAGTTCTTTCTGATCTCCCCTCTGGGCAGAGGTAAGGCTAGGGAAAATGGAGCCCAGTGCAAAATCTGAGTTTTGTGGGTTTTGGGCGGCCACTGTGATGCTAGAATCCACCCCCAAACAGCATCATTTTCAATGTTTAAACCAGGGAGCCCAGATTCTCCTTTTAAATACACCTTAAAGAGAGAATCTGGGGTTCCCAGTTAAAACAACATTGAAAGTGATGATGTTTGGGGGTGGATTCACCCCAAGTTTGGTGAAGTTAGGTTCAGGGGAGTAGCCCCCATCTCCTGTTAGATCCCACTGGAAACAATGGGGGATGGGGACACCCCTTTTGAGGTGTCCATAACTTTGCCCCCACTGAATCAAACTTCACCAAACTTGGTGTTATCATCAGAACAGTCTCTGGGTGATACTCTGAAATTTTGGTGTCACTAGCTTTAAAAACACGCCCCCTGTAGGCCAGAATGTGAAAAAACACTCCAAAAATTCAAATGGACCTGAATTTTTCAGATATACCAGAATTTTGGGGTATATCCAAATTTGTTATTTGTCTTATTTGGGCATACAGATAATTTTATGTCCAAATAAATCTGAATCTGAATTTTACCAAATTTTTAGGGTATTTACCAAGCCTAGAGGTCAAACATTATTGAACTTCAGTATTTGGCTTCCTTCACAATATTAATTCTAATGAATTACAAAAACTGCATTTAATTCTTTGTATTGTAATTCCCCATATCTTTGGTGTTCACAAACAGTGGCTTTTTTCCACTGCATAAAGGCTCAGGGAGAAAATGAATAACTGAAACCAGACAAGTCAGACAAGCATTGTGCTTCACTACTGAACTTGTCAGCTTTCACCTGCTGAACATACCACTCTGCTTTTGGTAACAGAGTGGCTTTGTTAAAATTCTAAGCTTTCCTAATTATGTACATTTGAGAGTGCAGAATTCTTTCATTTGAGACAGCTTATATTATCTGATCCAGCTCTTTCAAAATTATTCAGAAATATCATCTGCCAGGATCAAGAGTAATTGAAGTGATATCTATTGGGTTTTACCTGCAGCTCTGCTACATAATTTTTCATTTTCTTCACAAGGCTTTTAACAGAAAGACAGGAACATGCCTACAGTCCCAAAGAGGTGTTTTGACATTAGGTTTAATAAAGCATGAAGAACTCATTAATAAATGATGTACTGGAGGTTATCAAGTAAGGCTGAATGCATTTGTTGGACCCAAGAGTAAACTGCATCAAACATGCAGCAAAGTGAGTTGTTAAAAAAATGCAATGACTCTTTTGCTGAAGTGTTTAGTGTAATTCAACACAGTGGTCCCTGTTCAAGGATTTCTTTTTTTTAATTCCCACATTAGAAATTCATGCATCTTCAAATTCAAGTATAGCCTTTCAGTATTTAGAAGAATTCTGTGAAATTAAAATGCATCTTAAATAAGAATTAAAAAACCCCAAGCAGCAGTACTGCAGTCAAAGTTTTCCTCATGACCTGAATTTGTTTCCAAAGGAGGTTGGTTTCAGCTCAGGGTTGACTCAGCCTTCCCTCCTTCTGAAGTCAATAAATGAGATCCATTTTGCTTGCTGGAGGTAAATTATAGACGACTAGGAAAGGCAATGGCAAACCACCCCATACAGATAGCCTGCGTAGTAAATGCTGTGATGTGACATCACTAATGAGTCAGTAATGACCCTGTGCTAGCACTTGTACCTCATTTCTTCTGGAAGTCATTTGGGTGGGGAAATGGAAATGCTGTGCCTGAGTTTTACCTGTGCTGGTTTTATACATTGTTAGCTTTTAATCTTTTACTGGTTTTAATTGTTCATTATTTTTATATTTATGATTTTCATGATGGTTTCATAATAGTTTATGATGTTTTATTTGTTAGCTGCCTTGAATAGTTATTATTTCTTGGTAAGAAGCATATAAATCAACTAAATGAATTAAACTATTAATAATTAAATGTGACTGAATTATGCAGTCAGCTCAGCATAGAAAAAGTATTATATACCAAAGACATCATTGTTTTCTTATTCATATTCATTTTGTGAATAATAATAATAAAATATTTTAACTGGAATTAGACTATCAAGAACTAACACAAACATAAAAGTTTTTCTTAAAAAATGAGTGAACTATTTTAATATTTTATTCAAAGATATTACTAATTTAAAAGACATTTGAAATTAAGTTCCTTTAAGAAAAAGTGAGATAAATGGAATGGATCTGAAGTGTTAAAAATATATTTGGAGCACATGAGATAATGTCTTTTGGCTCTGGACCCATTTACAAATTATAATTTGCAAAAAAGAGAGCTGTTATTATGTACATAGATAAAAAGTTGTCCCTGTTCAAGGATTTCTTTTTTTAAACTTAGGCTCATTCCGCACGTGCAGAAAAATGCACTTTCAAACTGCTTTCAGTGCTCTTTGAAGCTGTGCGGAGTAGCAAAATCCACTTGCAAACAGTTGTGAAAGTGGTTTGAAAACGCATTATTTTGGTTTGCGGAAGGGGCCGTAGTAAACAGCCAAAACTTAATTACTTGCCTTTTCTCAAAACTGAAGCTATTCATGGAATGAGGTGTATGTGTGCCAGTTGGCCTATTGCTTGCTCCTTTGCAAGGGGGGGGGGCGGGGGAGAGATGCAAATAGAAACATGGTCCTCCTTCCTTCCAAGTCTAAGAGCCAAACTCACACTGGAATTTCCATCATTTGAACTCCTGATATATTATTATTGTCTGACACTCCCTAAAAAGCAGTCACAAGAAGGCATTATGGAGTGGGACTATATTGCTGGAGCAAATGAGACTTATCTTTTCCCCTATGGCCCCCTATAAAAATGGCTTCCTGGATTACATGAGCCTCAGTATTAAAAAAAAGCAGATAACCACACTGTCTTCCTTTTCTCCATACCTAGTCTTTATACAACCGGGGGGGGGGGGGGAATACAATTTCAATTGGGAAAATTGTGCAGGGAAGGGGAAGAGTTAACCCACAGACTCAACTTTCATTGGTCCCTCATGTGGCTACTTTAAGGGCCAAATAATACATCTGGAATTCTATTAACAGAAACCCAACATCCTGTTTAGCTTTCCCCTAAAATGCCAAATTATTCCACTTTGGAAGTCTTTATTTTATTAAGTTTTCCACTTTGCACATGTCTTTAAACTATTGACCCCATGTGGCTATTTTGACAGAAAAACTAATCATTTTGGTAAAGTAAAACACTTTGCAAATAGTGTCATCACCAACTACTTTGTGTATATTGAAATAATTATATGGTATGATTTAAATGTATCATATTTTATCTTGTGCAGCTAAGAAACATTGCATTGTGGATGAGTTAAGGAGTTGTATGTTGAAGGCATGTGTTACCAGAATGAGATTTGCTATATATATCACATAACATATAAATCTGCATGATGTTAGCAGGATCCTGCTGTGAGTAAGATAGGGAAATTATTATAATCTGCATTTCTAAATTGAATGAGCATTTTGCTCAGCAGAAATCTCTTGACTGAAAATAGTATGAAATTATATCATGCTGTTTTAAGTTACTTGTGTATGTGTGTGTGCACACTTTTTTAACTGGGCTAAAATGTCAACATTCCTTTCTTTAAATAAAAGAACTTTGGAAACCTACAAACCTCTCAAAAATTGGAACCTGTGCTTGGAATGGACATATAATTTTGGAAGCAATCACTATTTTATGTTGTGATGAGCCACTCTCTAACAAGGAAGCTCTCAAAATTGTCCAGATAAGAAGGGACATTGTGGAGAAGAACAAAAATAGAATAGACTGTTATGAAAATCCATTAGAAATCAATTCCAGAATAGCTAGAATAGCCACACCACAATCACCACCAAAGTCTCTTCCATGATGTCCTGCCTTCATCCAGTTGTTCTTCTGAATTTTAGGCATACTCATTTTTAGCATTTAAAGCTTTCAATTGATAGCAATTCTCTCGATCTATAAATTGTTTCATATTTGAATATTTATTCAACCCCTTTAAAAAGTTGGTTGTATGCTGCTATGATCTTAGGAGGTGGGTTTAATCCAGGGGTAACACTGAATACCAATGAATGAACAATGGGGAGGGGGTGTTCTGAATCATGAACAAAACAAAACAAAAATGTATCAGCCATTATTAAATCCATTATTCCATAAAGCGGGGTGGAAAGGGTAGAGCAACAGCGCTGACCTAAACAGTCTGAGCAAGCCCCTGGGAAAGCGGCGGTGGCACTTTCTCTCCATACAACATACATCCTGTCAGATAGGTGGGGGTGAGAGAGTTATGAGAGAACTGTGACTAGCCCAAGGTTACCCAGCAGGCTTCATGTGTGTGGGAAAAAACTGATTCACCAGATTAGAATCCACTGTTCATGTGGATGAGCGGGGAATCAAAACCCAGTTCTCCAGATTAGAGTCCACTGCTCTTAACCATTACACCACTACAAAATGCTGGCTCTCCCAAGGCAGATCTGGGAGATATGCTGATGCTTGTTGGCTCCCTGTGTGTCCCCCCCCCCACCTTCAACTGTTCTGCCAGTGTAGAAATAATTCTAATAAAAGTCATCTCCTGAGCTGATCCATTACACTACAGCTTTGTTTCCTCTACTAGAATGCCCTCCTGAACAATTCTAATTTGCAAAAAAGATATAACTGTGGGGCCTTCCTAATATCCTCTGGAAGATTCTTCCACAATGCTGTTGCCATCATAGATAATGTGAGTGAAACAACAGTGGCTTGTTTTACTTGTTAGCAAGATGCCTTCTTCAGAAGCTTCTGCTCTAATGAGCAGAGCTGTGGTCATGGAACACAGCAGGAGAATGCTGTGATTTGTACTACTCACAATACAAACCTTTATATCTGTAGCCAAAGGAACATAAAGGCTATGACAGTCTCCTTATCCCTTTACAGTGGGATATAGTGCAAGGATAATTTAAAAAACAGTATGGAAGGCTGTCAATCCAAATGCCTACCCGAATTTCAGAGAGCTCTACAAGGAGATATTTTAGTATCTCTCCACCCACCCACTAAAAGTAATTTTTTATAAAAATTTAGTTAGATGTGTATTTATAAGTTACAAAATGAAAAACTTGGAGATTTTAAAAAGTGCTCTTCAAAGGCTACCGGTTCACTTTGGTCCATGACTTTGTATTAATAATATGATCGTGACATTGTGTCCTTTTGATTGTATTTCAAAAGCATTCAATCTAAAACCACTTATGTAATACATAATTAATTTTGCTTCAGGAAGGAGCAAGTTTTGCATCAAGTAGGATACATTATGGCAGTCAGATCTAAAACTATTATAGATCCATGTTTAAGTGGTGTGCCTGAACAAAATATTACTATTCTTTGTTGTATAGATTATGGTGTACATTATTTCATATTCCTTGCATCTAATATCTGTTTTCATATATCACATTCAAATGGTTCTGTGTTAAATGGCTAAACAGCATTGACTGTAGGTTGATGCAACTATTTATACTCCTCTATGAAAAACATTTATTAGGGTTTGGGGAAATTCTGATAGCAGTGATTATTGTAGAAAGTTGTTTGTGTGTGCATGTATCTGCACAAAATGAAGAACTTTGTGACTGCTATTAAAAGATAAGTTTATGGCAAAAGACAGAAATGAGAGCTAAATAATTGGTTCAAATTAATGCATGATACTTTCCCCTGAAGTTTTAAAAAGTTTTTCTCTCTGTTAGCCAAACTTTACCCACTACTTTAGAAATGCTTATGCCTTCTGGTCAGCTCACACCTCAGGCTTGAGGATGATACCTAGTACAGAACAGGTATCTGGAAGAATTACAGTGCTAGACTTCCTGGTGGCTTCAGGAAAAGCTGTTGGGGTTTGGCATACAGAGATAATAAAATCCCTTGGCACACAGGGAAGGTATCTCTTTGGTTGATTCCATCTAGAAGGAAGGAACTCTTACACCTGGACTTCTAGTGGTCACCATTCCCACCATTCCCATGAAGGGCTGCAAGCCTGAACAAAGACTCTGAAGTAACAAGGAACACTACACTTTCTATATTTATGAGCCTGCCTTAAGATAAGATCAACTGGAGCATGAGGGACATAGCAACTTCACTTTTATACCTTTCTTTTGAGACACCTTGCTCAATCTGTTGCTGTACTGAGACTGTGTGTGTGAACATATTCTTTTTAATAAATGTTTTCGATGCTAGTAATTGTTCTCTGTACCACACAGATCTCCACCATTCAAAGACACTACTTAAAATGAGAATTAAGAGAAGGGGGGCAGACAATTGACAAATGGCTAATCTCCCAGGGGTGCACAACTGCAGTAAACTGACCTCATGCCAACCAGATGCTGGGTAGCAGGAGATACAGCCATGAGACAGGGCTTTTGAACAGCAATGCTGGAAAGCAAAGACTCTCAGTGGGTAATGCCAAGTGATGGCAGTGAGTGTACCAAAAGAGAAAAACCCTCTGAGAATTGGGTCAGTCAGTAAACAGGCTTTTTGCCATACAGAGACTTCAATGAGTGCTGGTGATCAGAGGCCTAAGAAGACAAAACAGAGCCTGAAGGTTAATGGTGCTGTTTGACCACACATTATGCATCTCTATCATTGTTTCCTGTCATTTTTGGCCCTTAGTTGTCAGGTCGTAATGGCAGTGACAGCAGAAGCATCACGTTGCAGTACTGTACCGTCAGGGCAGCTGTAGACCTACATTACCACAGACCACACTACCAAGTCCTAAAGCATCCTTGCAGAGGTGTTCAGTGTCCAAATGGTGGCCAGAGACAGTCTTCTCTGGGTGACCCCCAGGAGCCCTGCCCCCACACGTCCCTGCTGCAGGTAGCCCAGGAAAGCAGAACGCCCTGCACCTGCCCACCTACAATTTTTTAGAGTTTTTTAGTGCGGAGTTGGACCTCCCTCAGCCCTGCCCCGTGGTCTGTTTGGAGATCAGGGATGTAGCACTGTCCCCATTTTTAGCAGGCCCAGTCCTGCCTTGAACTATCTTTTCAAGTTAGGGTGAGCATTTCTACAATTTGAAAAGATAGTCCAAGGCAGGACTGGGCCTGCTAAAAGCTGTGGGATGGGGCCATGTTCCTGGTCTCCAAAGTCAGTGCCTTGAAATGAACCCATAACTTGAATGATCACCATAACCCACCCCACTTACTTTAATTCTTCTGGCAGCCGGTTGAAAAGCAGCCTTCTCCACTAGGCTGTTTCGGCTGCATGCTTTGTCAGAGTTGCCTCCCTCAGGGAGGCTGACTCTCTGGTCTGGTGGGGGGGGTGATTTTGCGCGCCCCACGTGACCAGATAGTGTGTGCCTGTTGACATGGGCTACCCCATGTCCCCGGGCAGATATGCCACTGCATCCTTGCCTGCTGGCTGGTCAAAGTTCCCAGTGCCAATTCTATTTTTTCTTTGACCCCCCCCCCCTTGTATATTTACCACCCCTTGCTTCCCAGGTCCATGTTGTTTTTTCAACCCATGGCTTCTTTTCTGCCACTTACTTTAGACAGGCCTGTCTGTTGCTCAGTTATCCTAGCATGCCTCTTCCTTCTTGCAAAGAGGATTTTCTGATGACCTATAAAGTTTATCTGAAATTCTCATTTTCATAAGTCATTTTTCCACCCATTGTCTGATCTTCTTTCAGATTATTATAGCTAAGTCAGTTGCCTCCATTCTTACTTCAACTTCCCTGCTCTTGAGTTCCTTGTCCCTGAGGAGACAATGAATGGTGGCAAACGTGCCAGAATCAAGTCTATTTGCTATAAAATAGAAATATAGAGTGAAACTAATTTAAAACATAGAATGCATAGATGGAAAATGTGTAAATTATCTCCCCATCAAAACTACATCTGTTTTTCAGAAAATCCCACTGTAAAAAAAGAGAAAAATTGTTCAGTCCTCACCCCCCCCCCCCATTATATGGGAAACTAGCATGATCCACATTAAAATGTATAGACCACACAGCTGTAACTACCTCTTAGTTTCCCTGTCTCTCTAGACTTTCCCCTGATCTTAGTCTTTCTATATTTAATTCTGAAGGTCAAGTTGCAAACTGCTTTGGTCTTCAAGCTCAAAAACTTTAGGCCCCTTCTGCACAGCAAATGTATAACGGGTTGCAGTCAGGATAAAGTAACCCATTTTACTGTTTTTGCATTCACATGCATCCATGCAGGCAGTGATTGGAGCCCACAGAAACAATCCAGGTTACTGTCGCACCTTTGAATGGAGTCACATCTCTTTTTCAAATTTACTTCCCACCAAAGTGTAACTACGCAGGCTTCACAAATGAACCCTCACAGACATGCTGATGTCTCACGAAACAACCATCTGCACCTGTATAACTATGCAGTTGTAAGCCGCAAATTTTTTTAAAAGGAAATGGAGGCGAATAAAGCACCTCCTGCCTGGCTTTTCGCTCATGAGCAGCTGCAACCTGGGAATTTTGAAAAGACTCGCTAATAGCGCGATTCTAAAAAAACCCAGTTTGAGGAAAATAACATGGGGGCAGACTCGTTTTAAGGGTGGACTCTGTGTGAAGTCCCCCCCCCCAAAAAAATAGTTTTTCTACTGTCTTAGACCCGTGTTTATTGGACCAGGCAGAAGGGGCCCTAGTCAAACAGACCCAAGAGCTTCAGCACTATTCTGTTAAAAATATACTAGTTTGCAAGTGGCAAATAAGCCAAGAAATTGCTAAATGGTAACACAGAAATCCAAAGAAAACAATGTACACATGTAGAAGTAATGGGTATCAAATGAAACAAAGGTGTTTTGTACCGTGGGACTGAAAAAATGAAGACAGTGTTTTTACTGTTGTGATAAGATGAAACAGTTATAGGTTAGGGAAGTTGGCATTCAATGAGAAGCTTGCTGTTTTCCATTTCTATGAGTTCTCTTCAACAGTTTATTTGTATCGTTATCGTTCTTTCAAACAACATATTACAAGGATGATTTGATCTAAGTACTTTTTTTAAAACAAGAAATGTCCAGAGAAAAGAGATCTTAGCAGGGCTGGGGAGCAGCAGCAAGTGATTAATTGTTTCCCTGAAGTCATACTCTGGTTGCTTGCAGAACTGCAAGGAGGGGGGCAGGGAACAGCTACAGGTCTTCACTTTCCCCCCTCTCCCCACAGACATGGAAAAGCAGCTGTGGGGTGTTATTTTAAGAACAAAATGGCCTAGGGGAAAAGTGTGAATCACCTGTTCTCCTAATGCTGCTACTGCAATCAGATTTGCGACCTCCTGAGATTGCATTACACTTAAAATAAAGTGCAGGAGACCAATCAAAGATTTACTGGGTAACAAGCATTTTGCCCTGCCTATGTTTAAGTATATGTGTGGTGTATTGATAGTGTTAAATTACACTATTGATAGCACATTTGTTAAAAAGAAGCTTAATTCAAAAAGGTGCTTCAATCTTGTTGAAACCATGCGTTGTACTGTTCACTTTTTGGTAACTTCAATCTATGTTGTACACCTATGTTGTACAATCTATGTTGTACCACTTTTTGGTAACTTCAAACTATGTTGTACACCGCTCAGAGCCCTTCGGGGGTAGAGCGGTATAAAAAACCCATAAATAAATAAATAAATAAATAAATAAATAAATAAATAAATAAATAAATAAATAAATAAATAAAATAACTAACAACTGTATATATATTTTATTTATAAAGTTTCAATATTTACTACTGGTTCCAACTCAAAGAAATCACTGAAATATTCTTACTAGCTTCAACAGACTGTTCTTGATGCTGCTCTGTTATATTTATTATGCAATTTTTATTCTTGAGTTTCAAATAGCTAATTGGCGCCATTGGGATACATGCCTCTTCTGATGAAGGACTACATGTTTTCTAATAGTAAAATTCCAGTAAAATACAGTGATGTAACAAACATAAATGAATCATACATTCAATCTAAAACTAAAGAATACAATATAATGGTACATATCGATACTATATTGTGTGTACAAATGGGGGGGGGGGTGCCCAATAACCCACTATAAGAAATTCTCCCACACATAAAATAAAACCAACATACTTATTTTAGTTGATAAGTATGGGCAGTTTGAGGTAAGACCTGAGAATAAGGATAAAAGTGATTAAACACAATACTTGCTTCTGATTAGAGAGACCAGAAAAAAACCCTAAGTCCAAAATTCTTAATTGAGATAAGTGGACTAGAGGGAGATCATGTGCTAGATCTTCTGTGTACTTTACTCTGTCTGAATTTACCTTGTGGCCTCATTAAACTAATTTTTGATATACTTATTCTTCAGTATTAGCATAAATAGAAATCAATAATCAATCTTCCAATGAACACAGTTTTTTTAACCTCATGTTTTACTGTTTGATTATATTTTGTTACCAAGTTCTGAATTTAGTACAGTACAGCTAATTTGTATTTGGTGATACAGCATATCATATCTTGCATTCAAGTCACATTTATTTCTGGATACAGAAAAACTAATTTGTTGAAATCACAGAGAACTTTTTTCCAGCAGCAAAGTTATCCATGCCATTTGCACCAGAAATAGAGGTTGCTGATTTTTCTTTCCTAAAGCTCAAATAATGTTATGTAGTACTAATGTCTAAACATAAATGGGGACAAACACCTTCCCCCAATAGTAATTTAACAACAGAAACAAATGCTGCCAAAACCTTAGGCTTTCAAAACTCCACCAACCTTTTTATCCTTATGGTCATCCAGAAGATCTGGTACATCTACTTTAAAACAGGTGCTTTCAATGAAAAAAAATATGTATTTCAGTCTTCAATGATCAGGTACTTTCAGGGTTTATGGAAGAGATCAGGAACATGATAAAAAGGCTCCAGATCCAAAACAGATGAGTAGCCATGAGTTCTCAAATGTGATTCCACTTCTTAAGGCTGTGGACAAAAAAGAAAATAGTTATTATTCTGAAAATAACATTTATTATATACATCTGAAACAATAATGTAGCATGGCTATATCTGTGTGACTTTCTGTGTTTTTAAATGTGTAATTAACTTCTAAGTAATCCATGCATAATCTTATTACACATTTTAAAAAAACCCAAAAGCAACAATGGATTATAACCATACTAAATTGGTAATTTCTACCAATACACTTTTTCTTCTGAAGACTTCCCGCTTGTCATTTATCATGGTCTCCTGTCTCAAAGGAGCAGCATTTTGTACAAAACAATGGGCCACGCAAAATGAGAGGCTGGAAAGTTTCAGTCTAATGTTCAGAAATTTACCCAAATCCTACTGAACAGAAGAAAGATCATATCCCTATGCCCTCATCCAGCTACAGCAGAAAGCATGTATTCCTGGGATATAAAAGGTACTCTGTGCAAGTTCTGGATCTCTATAGCATTCAGCCAGAGATTCCTAACAATAACATAACTTTCCCCCAACAAGTGTTCATCCTCTGTTCATGGGGAAAGGCCTCATGTCTGAGAACAATTTCACACAGCTCAATGTTAGCAGAAAAATCATTACGGTAGGTCTTCTATATTGTATAATGCTTGTCATAGCAACACCTCTGACAATCATTGACTCAGCTAGTGAGATGTGACTGAGAAGGTTCAGATGCTTAAGAACCAAAGAAGGCTGCAGCCAAAAGTTTCAGTATTAAATGTAAGGGAAAGTGTTCTTTTTAAATGACTGTGTTCTTTTTTAAAGTAAGTCAGAGTTCTACACTATTACTAATTTTCCAAGTTCAAAGTTACACGGCAATCCTTGGCTGGGGGGGGGGGGAGGAACCACATAGGAGGTGGTGTGACTCCAGTGTTGATTTAAATGCCCCTGCAGGAGGCATTCCCTAAGGGGCCATTTTCAGTTGGCTTTGTGAGCCCTTTTGCCCCAGGAACGCTCCCATGTGCCAGTGTAGAATTATGCCAGAAAAATCAGTGGCACTGTCCATGGTTCTGCATGGGCCACTTTCACCAGAGAAGAGGCATAATTGTTCTCTGTTTGCTAGCCACAGTGCAGTAAGCCTCTTAGGAGGCAGCACAGTTGTCCTGAAGCTGTGCTGTCCTCAGCTGTGGCACAACTGCCCCTCCAGGACTGCACTGCCCATCTTTTAAAGTAATCTTAATGTATGCATATGATTAACTTGTCTTCATGGAAACACTAATATGTCTTCCCAGCTTCCTATAATCATCACAGTACCAGAATCTCATTAAAAGCATCTAATAAGTGCTCCTACCAGAGGAACTTGTATAATCTACCAGCCATAATGCTACATGTTCTACATTTAACGCAGAAATCTTACAACGTGATGTATGAAAATAGATGTCAGAGTCAGAAAACTATGGATGAATATGTATCAAACTTTGAACTTTTCTTTAAAATTCTTCATTTAGTTTATTTATGCAAATGTACTATATAGCTGGTTTTGAAAGATTACTACTTCCAGAAAATATACTATGTATTGCATATGGTTTTATATTAAGCACTTTGACACACAATCTAAAGGAAATATGGTCATGTTTATAATGATTATATTAACACAAACTCAAGTATCACAATGAATTTGTTTCATTTGAGGCATGGTTTTTATGATCTTTTTTTTTAAAAAAAAGAAAAAAAACACATTTATGCCAAAATTCAATCAATGATTTTTAAAATTTTATTAAAAAGAATTCAATGAACTCATAAGCAGTCTCTTTGTATTCTCACCCAGGTCAAATAAAATAACAGTCTAACTAGAGGGAGATGAGAATTTTCTCTTGGAGGAGAAGGGAAACAAGGATGCAGGCAAAGCCTGACCCAGAAGGCCCCATGCCCTGCAGAACTGCTCCTGCCTAAAGTTGTACACCAGTGTAGTTGGGGGTGGACTAGAGGTGTTCCTGGGTGTGGAGCTAATTTTAGTTGGCTACTACTGAGCTTTTGAGCTGAGAATGTCACTGATGCAGGTTTTGGACTTATATCTCCCAAAAGGATGGTGCAAGTCCGCTTAACCCTATGGGGGCTTTTAGGCAGTCAGAAAGTTTCTGCAGCTTGCTATTTTCCTTATTGCCTGGAAGCCCTCTGGAGGTGGTGTGGTGTCACAGCAGTGGCCTGTCCCTCGCTCCTGGAGACCGTGGGAATAACATGAAATGAAGACAACTATAGATATATGGACCACTTAAAAACATTTCCAGTGTAATAATGTTCTCTATCAATATCTTCAAAAATTGTTCCTAAACTGTAGCATACAAAGTGAACTAACAATGTTTCTTAGCACTTGACACTACAACCATACTAATGAAATTATCTTGCCATTCTATCATTTTCCTTTATAATCTGCCCTCTCTTGCAACAGTCATCTGCAAGTCAGCACAATTTTCTCTATCCCCAATTTACATTACGTCATAATCTCATTTCAGCCTAAATCTTGCCAACCTTAATTATATTTAGTGTACTTTCTGAATGACTTTAAAAATTTTCCAGAATGAACAGATTTAATTTCATCTGAGGAAGTAACAGCATGGCTATAGCTTCCTTGTGGTCTTTGTCAGTTCAGCTAAGGTCAATGTTTAAGGTTGCCAACATAGATTGAGAAATTCCTGGAAATTTAGAGATGAAGACTTGGAAAGGTGATAATGTGGGGAAGAGGGGTGATTTGGGGTGCCATAGCATCACCCATTCAAACCAGCCATTTTTTTCTGGGAGATCTCTGGGCCCTACCTGGAGGTTGGGCAACATGGTTCCTGATGGGGGGGTTTGTTATTGTTTATTTGTATAATTATCTAGAACAAAACTTTCAGTAAAATGACAATGGGCTTCTTTTGCATGGGCTGTATTGAAGTGCTTGGGCTAAGAAATAAATAAAACTTTTCAGTTTCAGATACTCCTGAAGAGATTCCACACCCAATACAGGCACTGGGTGAAAGCCAGCATCTAACTTATACCTTACACAAAAACATGAAGTTATTATGTTTTCTGCATGAAATGTAGATTTAGCCTAAACAGAACAAGATATATGGATATTTAGGGGAGAGGATATCTAGTATCACGAATATTCCTACTCTGTAACCAGCCCAGTAGCTTTATATTTGCAAAATTTTATCATCCATTTATTACTTGTGCCATATTTAATACATAAAGACTTTTTTCAAATGATACAATTCCTTTGCATGCCTTGCACTGTTTAAACTCAGTTCATTTGTCTTATTTTCATATTACCATGCATGTCAGGCATACTGTATTACATTTGTTATAAATGATCTCAGTTCACATCTACCACTTCATCTTGAATTGCACAGTTGTAGTTATTATGCTGGCCCTGTAAGGACAGGGATAGCTGATTTTTCCAATACCTTGATTTGAAGTATATGCTATTTTATTTTAATTGTTATAAAACTGAGTAAATAAGAACATATTCTAGATGTGGATGTGAGGAAGGCTGCTATGACAGTTTTCCTGACTGTGGGTATAACAATTGAAAAATTCGTTCATGCTTCATATAAAACTCCAGTGTGTATTTTTATGCATGCAGAAATTGTTTCTCATACAAAGAAATAAGTGTCAATAATATACTTTGTTGAGATAACATAAAAAAAGTTTTTTGGAGGGAAAAGTTATCTTTATAGCCAGCAGCATTTATTTTGAATTTCACCAAATCTGAACTGCAGCAGGAATGGCTTAATTTTACTAAAGTATAGGTAACTGAAATCCTAGATGGTGGACTCTACTATACCCTGCCTTAAAGTTTCTATTAGCAGAATGTAGAATCTATGAACAGCTATTACAGACATAACTGCAAAAAGGGAATTTAGCACAATTCCTTCCTTCCTTCCTTCCTTCCTTCCTTCCTTCCTTCCTTCCTTCCTTCCTTCCTTCCTTTAAGGAGCTCAGAGTGCCTTATATTATACTCTCTACCTCCCACTCCCACCTCCATTTTATCCTTATAGAAACTTTGTGAAGAAGTTAGACAGAGTAATTGGGCCAAGTTCATCTAGTGTGCTTCATGGTAGACTGGGGGATTTGAAGGTGGGTTTCCCATATCTGAGCTCACCACTTGAACCACTATTATGTGCTAGACTCTTGAATTCATTCCCCCTTTCTAAGCAAATTACTTAAACAATAAATTGATGTGGAGACAGAGATATGTGAAATCCCCCTGAACAATTTTACTAGTTTATACCAAGTCACTGAAAATGCAGAAAGAATTCTGCAAGCCTTTTGATTTGGAACTTTCTAAAGCTGATATTTAGCCAATACACACGTGTGTGGAAAACTGTGAGTGGAGCAGCTAGATTGCCAACATCCCCCCCTTCCCCAATCCCTTCTTTAATAGGTCTTCCACTTAAAACTGTTGGGGTTTCCTTATAAGCAAATGTGTATTGTATCTGGTCTTCCACTTAGATTAAAAAATGGTTGGCAATTATGAAAAAAGTGTTGCTGCTGTAGTACAAGTTAAAATGGAAAAAGAAAATGCACAATATCTTTTGCATGCATTTATCCTTTATTCTGAATAATTGTCATTATGTTTAAAAGATTATCTATGCTTTAGAAAAGAAGTTTCCTTTAATGTCTTTCCCCCAAGTGAAATCCTCAATTTGTATTTAAGAGGCAAGTTAAGCTGATAACTGGAAAGCAGAATGAATGTAAAACAAGAACTCCCACTTTTCTTCTGAGGATATTTTTACTCAGTTATACAAACAAATAAGACTATATTTAAGTAGATATTCAAAGCATTTCAGACAGTGCCTGCCTTGATCTGAAAAACTCTATCAATTGTTAGTGATTCTGAGGTAGGGAAACCACTAGACCTTTGTCCATCTGCCCTGGGTTCTACTACTCTGAGGGAATTAGAATTACTCACTGATGTGAAACATACATTGAAAGTATTAGGAACCGTTACCCAGCTGTAAAATGTACAGCTTTATTTAGACTTGATTTAGGATAGCTAAAGCCTGGTAATCTCAACAGTGCACAATTAAAAATTGAAGGCATCTGGCATGAACTTTGGCTTGTTTCTTGGATACATTTTTTTCAGCTTAATTTGTTGTTTAGTGGTGGGTAAACACTCTCATTTTTGACCTAAAACCATCTACATTTTTGCAAGGAATCCTGCTGAACTCTGAAAAAAAATGCTTGACACACATTTGTGAATATTAGGTAGGACACTCAGAAAATACAAACATGCTCACTTCCACACACACAAGTGCCAAAACCAGGTCAGCTTCCCTCCTACCTTGTACCAAAATTCTAATCCTTCAAAAAAGGGAAAAGGCACTATATCTTATGTATTATCTGCCATGGGAATGGCTTTGAAACCAGAGGATGAGTTCCAAACTATCTATCTTTTCAGTAAATTATGCTTCCCAGTTTTCTCTGCTACTGTTAATAGGAATTTGTAGCCTTCTGTATTGAATGAAAAGGCTGCAAAACTGTCAGAAACTCCCATCAAGCCAAATAATCAGTAAATTGTGAATGTGTGCCAACGATGTCTATAGGCAAAATCAGTACCCATGTGATGAGGAATGCTGACAACTGCATGATACAAATACATTCAAAAGAGGCATTCTTGGCTGTAAAGCCAGGACTAATTTGCCCTATTCCCACTTCACAGAAGGGCTGGTGATAGACAGTTTAGACCATGATTAGTTTAGGCACGGATACGGCAGGTTGCTCATGATAGATAGGGATGGATGGCGTGCACTCTGAGACATTAGGATTCTTTCTGCTAGAGGTGTACAGGAGCCAAATGGCACCCAGAGGCAAAAACCCCTTTGGGCGCCTCCCCACTTGGAGAACTGCTTACTCGTGAGCAAGGACTGCTTACATTCAAGTCAGGCTACACCCCCTTTTCCCAGCTCAGCAGCCAGGGTGCCAGTTTCTCTGGCGTCCTAGCTGCTGGGCTGCTGGGCGAGAAAGGGAGCTGAAAGCAGCCCCTCTTCCCAGCCCAGCAGCCTGCGCCCAGCTCAGATTCCGTCTGGATTCAAGCTGGGCACAGGCTACAGCAACCCCCCAATCTCCCCACCTCTGACCCCGCAGGGCCTCCAATAAAGGTGGGGAGGGCAAGCCTGGTTGCATCCTGTGCTGGGATTGGAGCCTGCCAGGTTCCGAGTCCGGTGCAAGCTGCTCCTGCCCCTTCCCCTCTCCCTCAGCCTGGCAGCAGGGATGCACAGGGGTGTGGCTGAGGTACTTCGTCCTCCCTGCCTTGGCCCTGGGACAATGTGGGTGGAGCTGAGGGAGAACGAAGTCTGAAGGGGTCTCCATGCTCATCAGACTTATGCCTCCCTTGCCCAACTCTCTGGTCATGTGGAGAGCTGATTCTGTGCCCCCACGTGACTGGAATGGTTGCGCCTGGGGACATGGGGTACCCCATGTCCCTAGCAAATAAACCTCTGGCTACTGCTTAGGGTCCACAACATGGTACCCTTGAGTGCCTTGGAACCTCCTGATATCTTTTTTGGCACACACCAAGTGTTTTTAGGAAGTGGGTGAGACCAGGTCAGTATTTTGCCCAGCATGGCTTCTGATCAACTATTGGAGAGTTGATTGGTTATACAGATTTTTCAAAATGTTGCTTTGGCAGCAACTGTGACCACAGCACAAGGGTCTACACTGTGTTACTGGAGTTAAGCTGTGGCAATCAGTTTGTGGGGCCCCCACCTTCCTTGGCAGCCCCTTCGAGCAGTCATTTTGTTGCTGTGCCCACTACAGTTTGTCAGAATTTCAAATATGCCTGTAGGCTCAAAAAGGGTAAGGAAATTTTAGTAGAGGCCATCACTTTACACAAATTTTGAGCCACCAACTAATATATCAAATAGAATGCTTATCAGAGTAAAATATAAAAATCTTTTTCATGAAGAAACATTGCATGAATGAATGATGTATGTTTCTAAACTCATGGAAAATTAAATTAAATTAAATGATGCATGTTTGCAAACTCATGGATTAGCACATCAGCAGAAGATCCAAGCTCCTATACAGTAATAATTTAGCATGTGTGACAACATTCATTATCAATTCTAATGTGCTGAATTATAATGATGAAATCAGTAATTTAATTAGCACCTACTGCAATGAAAACAACTTTAATCAATGTTTTGATTGAAAAGTGAGAGCCTACTAGTGATTTTAAAACTCATCTCTGCTATCAAGTGTTCAATCAATATATAGTTAAATAGTGTACTGCTGAGATATACAGAAAAAGAGATGTGATGTGCTATAACGTTTATACATTTCAGTAGAACAGAAACAGGAAACAACATGTATACTGATAGCACCAGAGAACACAACAAGGATGTATTTTCATTACCAATGTAAATTACCATAGTGATCTAACACCATGATAAACACTGAAGAGCCATCATACATTACAAAATTCAAGGGTAAAAAGTGTAAACAAAAAAAATGTAAATGTGACAAATTCACTTGTCACCAAGCCATGACTGGCAGAAGCAACTTGTTGGGAGTATGGGGATTTATCATGGATGGCCACTCTTCATTCAGGGCACTTGCTCCCTGACTAATCTCTTAAGCATCCCGATAGTTGATGATAGAAGGACTTCTATTTTTTTCATGTCCACACTAATATTGTGCAATTCCGAATCAATAAAGCACAAAACTACGAGTTGTTGCAGAAAGAAAAAATTGACCTGACTTGATTAACAGAAATATGAATGGAAGCAAATGATGTTGAGTTTCTGTTCCAACTTAATGCTGTCTGATTATGTAGTCCTTCATCACGTCCATACAACTGACTGGGGAGGAGGCATAGCTATTATCCTCTGTGAGTCCTTCAACTTCCACAGATTGCTGATATCACTGGCAATAACTATATGCTATTTACATTAGGGACTAAGGATAGATTAGGAATTCTTCTGGCCTACTTCTCGCCACCTCATTCCCCAGTAGTTGGTCACCTTCTTTGTGTTGGCAGAGATACTGTTGGGTGTGATGATGGGAAATCTTAGGGTGATCATTTTGGGAGGCTTAACATTCATGCCATTACCACACCAAGATCAGCCCAGGATTCACTGACAGCCTTTGGCCTGTCCCAAATCGAGACTGTCTTAACACATGAAAGGGGTCAGACCTTGGACAATCTTTTGCAGTGAACCTCTGAGAGAAGGTCTGGTTTCAGGGCTGGAGATTTGCCCTGAGCCATGATCTGATGACCGCTTATTTAAAGCTTTAACACAGATTAAAATGGTTTACCTATAAAGGCTCATGAATGCTACTGGATTTCAAACACTCTGGGGGGGGTTTAGGATTGAAAACATGTATTCTGTTGAGGTTGTAGTTGAAGTGTGGAATGGGAAGATCATTGAAGCTATTTACAAGGTTGTCCCTTGTTGACCTCTCCTAACCTTGGGATAATCCCCTGCCCTGGTTTACCACAGAGTCATGTAATCCAAAAAGGGTCGGGAGATGTCAAGAAAGGTGCTGGCAGAGAAATCATATTGAATTGGACAGATCATGATATAGAATTCATTGTAAAACCTATGAAGCAGCAGTGATAGTGGCAAAGTAATGCTACAAAGTAATGTTATAGAATTAGCTAGTTCACATCTATCCTCAACTGTTCAAGACAGCTGCATCTACTGATGTCTAAATCTAAGCATTTATGGTCCCATGAACAATCAGCTGTGATACTTTTGCAAATGTTTTTGCTGATAAATATCAAGGATATGCTCTGGTTTGGATGTCAGCTATAACACTGGTACAACAGAATAAAGAGCTAATACACCCCCTGGTATTTCCACAGATTCTGGGATTTGTGAAAACTACTACTTGTACCATGGATGCTTGGCCATGCTCAAATCATTTTAAAAAATATCAATAAAGCCTTAGCATCTATTATAAATCAGTCAGTCAGTCAGTCAGTTATTATTTATTTATTTATTTATAATCTGCCTTTTCCCATTAAAGCAGCTTGAACAATCAGATTCTTAAAATAATAAAAATGTATTCATACAATTTTTCTAACTAAAATTTTTGATTATTCCAACACCCTAAACCATTTAAAAAAACAAATCAGAAGTACAAATCAAAGAAATGATTCTAGGGAATTTATAAATGAAAATAAGGAGAGCGAAAGAGTGAAAGAAAAAAACAAACAAGGAAGGGGAAAAGTGATGGGGAGGAAAGGGAGGCCAGCTAAGATAGACACCATCACTGCCCTCAGTCATATGCCTTATGGAAGATCTCCATCTCACCATCTCTATGGAAGCCCCACAGGTCCTGGGTTTAACTTGAAAGAGCACCCCACCAGGCTGAGGCCAGAACTAAATAGGCTCTGGCTCTTTGTTGAGGTTATGAGGACATTTTGGGGGACCTGGAACCACCAGTAAGTTGTTATCCACTAAGCATAATGCTTTTGTGGGGTGTATTGGAGAGATAGTCCCACAAATATGAAGGCCCCAGTCTATTTAGAACTTTAAAGATTAATACCATAAACTTGAACCTGATCAGGTATTCCACCTGGAGCCAGTGAAGCTGGATATATATCCTTGGTGTCCCAGTGAGGATATTTGCAGCCACATTCTGGACCAGATGAAGTTTCCAGAGCAGTTTCAATAATCTTGTATAGAGCAAATTACAATAGTCTAGTCTGGAAATAGCATTACATGGATTGCTGTGACTAGGTGGTTAGGTTGGTATACCAGTACCATCCTGATATGGATAGCTCCAGGCTAGCCTGATTTTGTTTGATCTCAGAAGCTAAGCAGAGTCAGCCCTGGCTAGCATTTGGATGGGAGTTCTCTAAGCGTTGCGGCATGGAGACAGACTATGGCAAACCACCTCTGAACATCTCTTGCCTTAGAAACCCCATTAGCTTACTGTAAGTCAACTGTGACTTGATGTCAAAAATGATAACAATCCAACATTGTTGTTTGCATTATTGCGGATTCTGGCTTTTAAAAAATGCTTTTGTGTAAGTCTCATTCCCTGATAATGTGTCTTGAATCTTACATTCTGTACCCATGATCTTCTCATAGACATTAATTCCTAAAGGTTATACATTTATCTGTATTCACTTTATATGCAGATAATTGTTCGATTCTTTGTAGAGTCCTAACCAATGCTATACAGAATTCTTTGTAATCTTTGTTCCTACTGGTGCATAACTACTGTGGTTTGTGCCTCTTGGGGCCCTTTCGCATGAGCCAATAAATATGGGTGTAGGATGCTAAAAAAAACCATTGGGGGGACTTCGAACAGATCCTGCCCCCAAAACAAGTCTACCTAGTGTTATTTTACCCAACCTGGGTTTTTTGAAAATTGCTAAACAAGTGAGTCTTTTCAAAAATCCCAGGTTGCAGTTTCTCATGAGCCAGACAAAATGCACTTTATTTGCCTCCATTTTTTAAAATTTTGTGGCTTGCATCTGTGTAGCTACACAGGTGCAGATGGTTGCATCATGGGACATCAGAATAGTGTGGGGGTTCATTTGTGCAAGACTGAGTATATCCATATTATTATTATTATTTATTTAAATTTCGTAGACCGCCTCATTCCCGGAGGGCTCTAGGCGGTTTACAACATGTGGAAAGTAATTTAAAAAATAGATGTGTCTCCATGCGAAGGCACAACAGCAACCTAGATTGTTTCCATGGGCTCCAATCACTGCCTGGACAGTTGAATGTGAATGTGAAAACAGGAAAATGGGTTCCTTTTTCCCGACTGCAACCTGTTATACATCTGCTGTGTGGAAGAGGCCTTGCTGAACCATCCTGTTCAGAACCTCAATACAAAAGTCAAAAAGGAGGGGTGAAAGTTCAAATCACTTGCTCAGTTTTAAAAGAGCCCTTGATCCAAGTTAAATTGAGATGATTGAAATCTATTAACCACAATTCTGGTTTTAGTGGCCATGTATCACATTTTATCCTTCTGAAAGTTCCATTCAGACTTGAATGTCATCAATACCTGTTCTAGAAAAAGACAGCTTATTCTATCAGATGCTTTTCCAGCATCTAATAGATCTAATAGGTTGATTAATCTTATTGTATTCCAGGATAGTTGTTTCCATTTTAAGAAACCTGTTTGGCCCAGAATACTATTATATTCCAAGAATTGCTGTGAAGATTTTATAATCACTGTGTAAAAGTGAAATAGGACTAAAAGATGTAGTGTTACTCAAAACTTTTCCTTCTTTAGGGATCGAGGTGGTGTTTAACTCTGCTCAGGTGCATTTGTTAATTACTACTTTTGTGAGGTACTCATATATCTTCATCAAATGAGGAACCAGCTCCTCCACCACTAGATAACAGAATTCCTTAGCAAATCCATCTGGGCTGTGGCCTTTAGTCCTCTTTAACATTCTAATAGCTTCTAGGGTCATCTATAATTATTTAATTCTCAGTTACTTTAAGAATTTCTTTTTCTTTCCAAAAAAGGTATCTTTAGGCTAACACCCCTTCTTCTGTTTGAAGTTTCCTTTCATAGGTCTTAACATTTTCTGCCATCTGATCAGTCATGTATCAATTTTTCTAGCTCATAGTACAATCATGGAGATGGGGCGCAAAAGCTCTAGGGAGGTGGTGTGATGCCAGTGCCAGCATAAATGGCACTTCTGCCAGCATAAGGGGCATTTACACAGGTGCAATGGCACTTACACTGGCACTCAGGAGCCATGTGACAGCACAACATCCAGACACCAGTCCAGCCTCCATGGCAGTGCTCCACTGGTGCAAGAGCCTATACTGGGGATATTCCTGGATCTGCATAGGCCACCTTCATAGCAGAAAGGGCAACATTCCTTTTGCCTCTTTGGAGGTGACATAGCTGTGCTGTGACTATGCCAGTGGTGGCGAATCTATGGCACGGGTGCCAGAGGTGGCAGTGAGAGCCCTCTCTGTGGGCACGCGCAAACAGAGTGCCCCCCCCCCACATCTAGGCTGGCCTGGAACCACTGGGCTCAATTATTAGCATTAAATCTAAGACCTCGTTTTGGAGAAGCAGTGAAGATAACCATGTTAAACCCCACTGATTTTCATGCGAAGAACTAAAGCGTGATCCTTTACCTGGGAGAAAGCTCAGTTGCTGGCATTGGGGCTTGCTTCTGAGTAAACCCTCCTAGGGTCGTGATTCACCCATTGGAAGAGTTGCATGGTTGCTTCAAAACAAAGCCACTAACTACCACCAAACTTACCCCTGAGTAACACACGCCTCTGAGCCAACCATTTTTTCTGAACTAAAACATCAGTATTCAAATTAAATTGCCGTGTTGGCACTTTGGGATAAATAAGTGGGTTTTAAGTTGCAATTTGGGCACTCGGTCTCGAAAAGGTTCACCATCACTGGACTATGCTGTCCAAGGTTGCAGTGCAACTACCTCCCTCCAGGATTGCACTGTCAGTCTTGGACAGCTATTCTTATAAAATCTGTTTTGTGTGAGAACAAAAATTCCAAACATTTCCCCATACTATTTCCATATTTCCCTATACTGTTTCTATATTTTAAAAACGTAACTGGTAAATAATGGTGATCACACTGCTTGCTAAGCATCTAACAACTTTTTTCCCTTCACTATGTCAAATTTTCCCCTCACTATGTCACTAATTTTATGCTATATCAGGTTAATTCACATAACCTTAATATCCATGCTAAATTATTTATAAATTTATGTGTTGGATATATTCCAAGGTGCATCCTTTGCTCATGTGGGGATAATAAAAGGACCAACAATAACAGCTAGTACATAAGACATCTCAACATTTGTCCTGGAATACATCCCCACTTGCATAGTCCTCTACAGAGTAATCCTCTGTAGTCATACAGCAAATTAATGTTGGAAAAAATCCCTGAACTTTTTTTAAACAATGACCAATCACTGTAATAGGGAATGCTAGTAAAAATGAACTGTGCAACTAAAGAAAGTTTATACATGAGTATTTGTCTTTGATGAATATATGCCATATATTGCTCTTTATACTTTTAGGAAGTTAATTTGTATTTCAGTAGATTTTATAAAAATGGTTGGTGTTAAACTTTGAAAATTGAGGAGGTACATTTCTGCCAACACACACACACACACACACAATATTCACCACTGATTTCTCAGATCTGATATACTGGGTTTAAAAGAATCATCTTCATCAAGTTCAGGGCTGATGAGGTGAAAAGTATAATTAATTGGTGGCAATTTGACTAAGTTTGCATTCACTCAATGATTTTTATAATTATCTCTGGAAAAGGTTTTGAATCCTTTACAAGTACAGTGAGCTGCTAATTATTCTGAAACTGCAAAAGAACAATAGATTGAACAATTTGTCTTTTAGCACTAACAATGCTGTTTGCGCTGAATATTGTGTTTGATAAGAAAAATACTTTAGGAAGCCAAATCATGTAGTATTGAATGCTTTTTAAAAACACAACTGCTTGTATATACATTAAAGTGGATCTATCAATATTTTGTGCAATAGTGAATTTCAACTGAGCATATACAAACATTATTTTATTCAGAATATGCCTAATATTGTCTCAATTTCCCCCAAAACTTAAAGACAAAAAGCTCCATTAAAAGTTACATGTGAAGATACAATATTTACTCAAAAGAAAGATACCTTGATTGCAAGATGACCCCACCTCCCAGATATATACATTAAAACTTTTATATATATATTTGATATAACTGTGATTTAATGGCATACCTTGGGAAAATAACCTAGTCTTGTATTTGACTAAACACTATTTTTTCTTTCTAATCAGTTAACAGAGTTTTATGACAGATAGCAGATGCTTTCCGAAGCATTGAATTCACATAATCTTAATATCCGTCCTAAATTATTTATAAATTTATCTTATTTTATTTTAAGCACTGCAAGGTTTTTGCTACTAATTGTGAAAGGACATCTTGTTCTTGTCACAAGGTGTGACAAAAATAGCAAGGTTGCTGAAATCTGAGTTTTTCAGAAGGATATAGAGCTTTGTAATTTACTTGTTTGCCTCTTAATGCTGTATTTACTGTATCTATTTCAGACTTGAAAAAATTATATTTTACAAAGGCAGGTGTATTTTTTCCCTTGCTTCTCAGGTTGCATTGTAATTCTTGACTGTTAAAAAAGCCTTAGTCTTTATTCTAAAACTGATGGTGCATACTTTGACTATATTCTCTAAATTTTAAGTTGTAGCATGGATTGCAGAATGAATTGAGGTTCTCTAGATGATACCATTTCGCTTAAATTTTGTTTCAGAAAATTTTAACACGTGTGTGGCTTGTTGAGAAAGAATGAATTACCTGAAATAAAAGTTAACACAGAAATGTTAATAATACATTTGCTGAAAAATAATTAATTACTTAAAATAAAAGTTGACTCAGAAATGTTAATAATAAACTGATGTTTCTGTTTAAGCCCAGATAAAAGACAGTGTTTTTGATGAGTTCTAATTCAGCAACTTTGTGTTGTATAGTCCTTTGAGGGTTTTTTAGTAAAATCAAAACTTTCAGATCTGTAACACTATGTACAGAAACACTGAAATGTTTCTTATGCCAGATCTATGTTCAATGATTCTCTCATGTTCAAACTGACATGTTTGGCCAATATAGAACGTGAGTACAGTCTTTTCTGCATAAAATAAATTTGGGACTGAAGGATTCCAACACAGTCCTCTACGAAAGGAACTCCTGAATGTGTTTACCTAGTGATTTGAACATACCAACCATAAGTTCCTCATTTAAACGAACAGCAGATAAATGTAACTTTCTGGATTTCTATGAAGTCTCTGAAGTTCCATATCAAACATCTCAGGAAGCAAAACTGCAGTTCTTTCATTGAAACACCAGTAGCTCATTTTCAAAAGAGTCACCAGTTTAAATAGCCAAAGTAAAGAATATAAAACCTTGAGTAATTTTATCATCCACTTTCCATTTCAAAGCTTTTATGTGTAGGTTTATGAACCATATCCATTAGACATATTGCCAAATTAGTCTTAAATAGCTAATCTATTTCTAACTTGGCCACTTCTTTTGGTAACAAATCTTTATGTGATTGAATTACTGTTTTTTAAAAGAATATTTATTTTGCAGGTGAAACAGATTTGATAATTTAATGCTATTTGAAAATAGGTTTGTAAAGGGGCTTTAAAAGTAGATGGCTGGATATACTTAATGCACTGTAATGTATTTAAGCCTTTAAGAATGTTACCTTAAGGACAGGCCATTTGGTATTAGTAATGAGCCATGAGTTGACTGAGTATGGCAATTTCCAGCCAAAATACATCAGCATCTCCTCTCCTAATTTATCTGGACTTAGTATTGAATTTGTATGTGGGCACACTATATTTTGCCATTAATTTAAACCTGATTTATGGTAACCCTGTGGGAATTTATATGATAATTGTTAAAGCAATTAGGATAGGATTTCTAAGAGTCAAAGTAGTTTTGATGCTAGAACAGGGGTCTGCAATCTGCGGCTCTCCAAGATGTTCATGGACTACAATTCCCATCAGTCCCTGCCAGCATGGCCAATTGGCCATACTGGCAGGGGCTGATGGGAATTGTTGTCCACACACATCTGGAGAGCCGCAGGTTGCAGATCCCTGTGCTAGAAGATCAACAGACAGGAAAAAGGCTTAACCCCTCATTTCCCCAAATCTGTCTTCCTTACATTGGTCAGTCCTGCAACTGCTATTTACCTTGCGGGGAGAAAACTACAGGCAGCATACAAGAAAACAGTAAGCTTTCCCCAAACATATAAGCAGATCAGTCCTAGTGCTTGTCAGATATGGGATGCATTAGGTGCTGGTATTTTATCACTTTAACTTATAAGTTTATAGTGGTTAGAGTGTTGGACTAGGATCTGAGAGACTCAGGCAACTTCCACACATGCAGAATAATGCATATTCAATCCACTTTCACAATTGTTTGCAAGTGGATTTTGCTAATTTGCACAACTTCAAAGTGCACTGAAAATGGATTAAAAGTGCATTATTCTGTATGTGTGAAAGTGGTTTCAGGCCACTTCCCACGCTGCCATAGGAGCTCACTGGGTGAACCTTAAGCTAATGACATGCTGTGAGCCTAACCTACAACTGGCCAGGTCCACTGGTCCACTTCTCCTTGGATGCCACACCCCATTGCGGCTGTGTAGCACCAACACCCTGGGGGCCAGCACAACAGCTTTTTTCTGTGGCCACTGCCCCACAGGGCCATTACGGCTGCCACAAAGGTGCCCAGGCAAGTGGACTTTGTTGGTGGGACAAGAGGCCAAGAGCCAAAAGAAAAGAGTGGCCCTTGAAAGTGCCACCAATGGCCCCGCGGCTCTTTTGTGCTGGCATGCCCATTCAGCCGGCATGCTGGGCCATGTGATTCCCAACGCCTTGTGCCAGCTTCAGTATTAATCGCTCTCATCGGCATTTAATTGTGCGGCCCTGGGATCAAGGGAGCGACATCCTCCCTTGCCAAGACCATAGCTGGTCCAAAAGCCAGGCTGGGACTGGCTCAGAGGAGGGGACTGCATGCCCGCAGCTCCTGGCTTTTCCAGCTCCTCTCTGGTATGGACACCTTGCAGACTTTGGCCAATCTGGTCCCCTAGCCAAGCACTGCTCTGAACTGCCAAGCCCAGACACAACTGCTCAACAGTGTCCTTTTTAAAGAGTCTGGGTGGGGCTCCTCTTGAGTAGGGGCTGGGTGCTTTTTGCAGCTGGACTGGAGGGGCGGCCAGGGTCGGATTGGTGGGGTGGAGTGGGAAGTACTTCCCACCCCAACCCTTCCAGACAGAAGAATGTGGGAAAAGCCAACTTGCTGGTCTCCAGTGGCTGAGCATGCAGGGGGCAAGGTGCCCAACAAGTGGAGCCTGTGACCTCTTCTCTCCCCAGGCTCAGAAGGCCCGGGGCTGCTGGCAGATGGGGAGGGGAAGGGAGCAGCCAAGCCCCACCTGGCCCATGCTTACAGCCAGGCTGGAGCTGCACTGGGGTGGCCAAGGAGCTGTTTGTAGCAGGGGAGGAAATTGCTGCACCAGGAAGTGGCGAGGAAAAGAGCTCAAGGTTGGGCACCTGGCTCCCAGGGCCCCCAGGCATGGGCCTGGATCAGGGAAGCTAGCGGGCATGCTAGAGTCCTGGGAAGGGAACAGGCCAAAGAACAGAGTGTGGCAGAGCACCCCAGAAAGCAGGGTCACTTCACACTGTGACGCATTGGGTTTGGG
The DNA here is from genome assembly GCF_021028975.2 of Sphaerodactylus townsendi. Lineage (NCBI taxonomy): Eukaryota > Metazoa > Chordata > Lepidosauria > Squamata > Sphaerodactylidae > Sphaerodactylus > Sphaerodactylus townsendi. The sequence continues at coordinate 119,458,135 of NC_059425.1, read as the reverse complement.
GACATCATTTTGAACTGGCACCCTTGCAGACAGCAGAACCAGTGATTCCAACCCCAAGCACACAGTCTGCCACAAGATCCAGAATGGGACCTGTGGGACCTGTCACGGTTCCACAGGGTGTGCAAGGCAGAGTGATCCCCCCCGCTAGGCCTATGATTGATGGAAGCAATGGCAGTCCAACAGATCTGGCCTCCTCTCTGTTCCCTCTTCCTCCTCTTAATTTAGAAACTGGTTAATGCATCATTGTATGTATTGTATAAGAAACTACATTGATTTTTTGTTGATATTGTTGTAAGCCACCCTGAGCTCAAAGAAAGAGGAGCCTATAAATCAAATTATAAATAAATTTAACAAAATAAACTGCACAGCTGAAATAAGACATTCTCGGAAGGCACTCCACACTGCCTTCCCCCCACCCCAAACATCCTTAGGATGCCTTATTTCTGCTTAAGTTGTCTTTTTTAAAAAAATGCTTCAAAGTACACCTTTCCCCCCTAAGCTGCCTGCAAGACATCTTCTGCCTGGCTGCGTGGAATGAAGAGCTCAGGAGGCTTCTTATGTTTCCCACATGACCATTTTGTTTTTTAGTCAGTTTCACCCTCAACTTGCACCCAACTTTTGGTGTGAAGCTGAAGGGATTCTCCCTGCCACCATTTGCTGAAATGCTTCAAGACATTTGCTCTGCAGGTTCTGATTCTGGGTGCCTTTTCAGTCAAAAAGGTACAGTTGTACTCAGCTGGTCCTGCTAATTCCAGAAATATATTGTTAACAATTTTTTAAAAAACATTGAGGTGCTATCTTTGTAGCTATGCAAATACACTTAAGAGAATCTTAGCCCCTTGGAAGGTGGGTCTGTCACAGGGTTGACCTGCCTTCTACATACTGTGAGGCCAGAACTCAAGTCCGGCCTGCTCAGCTGTTTTGAGAAAAGATAGGTTAGAAATAAAAAGCAAAAGACATCTGACATCAGACAAACAAGCAGTTTTCACTTAGCAGAATATAGAAGATTACAGAAGGTGAACTGTCCCGAGGAAGAGGCACGCCGTTGGTGCTCTCAACTGAGAGACACGCCCCCTTCTGGGTGCTCTCAACAGAGAGGCACGCCCACCATACGAAAGACCCTAGTCTTTATAGATACAAAAATACAGACGTCATACAGTTCATCCCCTTAAGTTCCACGTACATGATCCATACCCCTTTCACGTGCTATAAGCATGAACCTGCTAAAAATCCACATTGGATAGATCTGTCTCGTCACGCCATCCGAAGACAGCCTCTATTCTACGTGTTAAGCATTTCCTTTACTGTTGGCTTCAAAGCGCCTTGGCATGCTGTTAGCTCAGTTGGCCCTCTACCCATATGCAAAGGGCAGCAATAAAACTAGCTTCTGCCTCCAAGAAAAACTTGTTTTCTTAGTTTGCTCCTTCAGAGAGATATTTCCTTAGGCATGCAGGTTTGAATCTACATTCTTTGGGATCATAAAACTTCCCTTCCTAAAATGATGTTACCTTTAAAAGATTAATACAAATATTGATTCTAACACAATTATAGAATTGTAGTGAAATACTAATACATGTGAATCTCTCATCATCATTTCTGTGTTCATTTAACAATATATAGAAAAACACTTTTTCCTTTAATCACATTCTATAGCTAGTTCTAACCTCTGATCAAGTTATAAATGCATATGTCTTCTGTCACGTTGGCCTTTAGTGACAAGATCTTACAGATGTTAATCTTTGCTTGCCTGCATACTCACTGACAAGCTTCTAAAATGCCTTTTGACCTTTTAAACATGCAGGCCTGCTGATGTCTTATACAGAGATCCCATTTTGATTCTTCATATCTTTGGTTCATATGAATTTCCATATTTCTTAATCAAATACAAATTATAGACATTCTGGTCCGTCCCCACAATACCAATATTTTTTTTTTCTTATTGGGAATAGTATGGTATGAATTATGTTGATCTTGGTCACCAGGGACACATCCTTACACTTAAAAATCTTTTCTAGCTCCTTCATGGTTGACCTTTCTAGTCTCAATCTCCTTTTGATTTCTTGGGTAATTCCCCAGTAGTCAATACTTTTATCTTTTTGATGATCAGCTGTAGGCCTGTTTTGGCTCTTTCTACTTTAACTTTCATGAGCAGTCATTTCATCACTATTTTCTGCCAGCAATGTGATATTACTGGCCTATCTTAATGTTCCTTCTACCAATTTTCACTTCACCTTCCTCTAAACCTAATGCAGCTTTCCTTATGATACAGGTTGAAGAAACAAAGAGATAAAATACATCAACGTCTGACAACTTTGCCAATTGAAATTCGTTTTATTTCTCCATACTCTGCCCTAACAGTAGCCTCTTGTCCAGAGTACAGATTTCTCATCAAAACAATCAAATGTTGTGGCATACCCATTTCTTTTAATATAAACCATAGCTTTTCTTGATCCTCATGGTAAAAATGCTTTACTGCAATCTATGAAACACAGACTGATTTTCTTCAGAACTTATCTTTTGAATTCTAGCAACCAATGTAAATTTGCAATATGATCTCTCCAGTGCCTCTTCCTTTTCTGAATCCAGCTTATCGGGCATTCCTCATTCCTATATGGTAACTGTCCTCGTTGTGAGATTTTGAGCATCACTTTGCTTGCATGAGAAATTAATGCAATGGTCTGATAGTTGCTGCAGTCTTTGACATCTCATTTTTTGGAACTGAACTATAAATTGAACACTCCCAGTCTGTGGACTTTTTTTTCTGTATTTGTAAGCATTTTCTTGTCAAGTTTTTGATGGACTGTTTCTGTGACTGGGAATAGCTTTATTAATATACCATCTACCCCTGGTGATTTGTTTCTTCTTATTGTTCTAAGTTTAGCTTTCACTTCACTTTCTAAAACTTCAAAAGTTTCTTATTTAAAGGAATCTGTCCTTTTTTTCTATATTTCTTTAGTGTAATGTTCCCATATTTACTGTATTGTTCCCAGCTTTTCTTTATTTTGTCTAGTTCAGTTAATGTGATTTTTGTTGGTTTTTCAGCATGCCTGTGCTTTAAATTACCCTTTAATTTCTTGGATTTTGTGGAACAGATCTTTTGTTCTTCCTTTTTGTTGTTCCCTTCTAATTCTTTATACTGGTTATTACCATGGTTTTCTTTGTCTCTACGTACTATTCACTGGAATGCTGCATTTATACTTCCTATTCTATTTCTGTCACCTTTTACTTTTACATCTCATCTATATTTAGCAATTTGTAATTTTCTGACTGAAAAATGTCTTAAGCCAGTCCACTTTAGTTCACTTACTCCCAGGATTGTTACATTAAATGTTCCATTTCTTGTTTTTTTTATCAAGCTTACCATGATTCATATTTTTCATGCTCCATGTTCCTATTATATGTATTGAACAGCTTTAGAATGGGGAAAGGAGGAAAGCTAATATAGTCACTATATTACTGAGAGTGAAAGGCAATTGTTTTTCTTTTGTTTTAAATTAACAATATAAATGTAAGAAAAGTGGTTAGAAAAGATGAGAAAGATTCTGGGTCAAATCTCTACCTGCCATGTAATTCATTTGGTGAGCTTTGGCCAATTACCACTGTCAGCTTAATGTATCTCATAAGATTGTTGCGAGCATAAAATGGGCAAGGGGGAAACATGCAAGGTACCCTGAGCTCTTTAAAGAACAGGTGAAAAAAGTATTTACTTAGCAAATTAGTAGCAACCAGCATAAGACCTAGCAGTATGTGCAGTATTTGCATTTTGCAAGCTGTACTTCTCGCCTCCCAATAGGACCCCCACCTGTGAAGACCAGCATCAAGTGTAGAGAAAATGAAAATTATTATGTGCAGATGGTAAGTGCTGCATTTTAGTGTTCTTCATAAAAGTGAATCATAATCCCAAAGTAATGGGTGGATTTTGGTACAGTATTAATGTGCGGCAAGTTTTTCTTTCCATTCATGGTTGTGCCAACCTTTAAAAATCAAACCTGTGCAGTTCTGCCTTTTAATTTTCAAAGTCCTATCTTGAATTCCTTTTCATGAATATACTAGTGATAGAATATTGGGGAATCCTTTCTTTTCTGTTACGCATCTACATTATTGTACGTTTGGTTCGTAATATCGACCATTATAAGAAGTCTTAAGAAAAACAAGGCACCTGGATTGGATGGGATCCCTGGCGAAGTCCTGTCTGAACACATTGACTGGTGGACCCCAATTTTTGGTTAAATTGTTTACTTACATAGACCAATATGGCACAGTTCTGGAGACATGGTTATCATCAGTAATAATACCAATTCATAAAAAAGGATCCACCAACACTCCTGGAAACTTTCGGCCAATTAGCCTTCTGTCCATAATTGGGAAGATTTACACTAAATACCTTGAAAGTATGCTAAAAACATGGATGTCTGAAAACAACATCATAGGTCCCAAACTGGGTTTAAAGAAGAAAATCTACCACGGATCATTGCCTAACTCTCTATACCCTGGCAAACAAATACCAATCCAAGGGCGAAGGGAAATTGTATGCTGCCTTCCTAGACTTGAGTAGTGCATTTGATACAATTTCCAGAAGTATCCTATGGTCAAAACTAACCCATCTTCAAATGGAGCCACGATTACTTATGCTCATCTGTAAATTATACAGCAATACTATTTGTCAAGTAAAATTAGACCAAACTGATACACTATCCAAAAAAATTCTAATTACCAGAAAGGTTCGACAGGGCTGTGTACTGGCAGCTCATCTGTTTAACGTTTACATAAATGATCTGCAAAATCACCTTAGTAAAGTTAATGGCCATCCTCCTAAAGTTGGAGACTGCTCTATGCCGATGATGCTGTTATTTTATCCCAAACACCTATTGGACTTAAAAGGTACTTGGGAGCTTTTCTTGATTACTGTGAACTCAATAAACTTAAACTAAATCACGAGAAGTCAAAAATAGTTGTATTCTCCAAAAACTGGTGCCCTCTTTCCTGGAAAATCAACAACATTTGAGATTGAACAGGTACAATCCTTTAAATATCTTGGGATCATTTTCCAATATAATCTGAAATGGTTCCTCCACAGATCCTGCTTAATTTCATCAACCAGACGTATTGTGTCTGGTATAATTCAATTCTATTATGGAAAGGGAAACCAATCAGTGACAGCCGCTCTAAAAATCTTCCAGGCAAAGATACTGCCTAAAATTCTCTATGGCATCTTAATTTGGGTTAGTGATTTTCAATCTGACGTTGAACAAATTCAAGCACAATTTCTGAGGAGGATCTTGGGAGTTCCGAATAGCATCACCTTTTTAACCTTATGTCTTGAGCTTGGTCTCTCACTTGTCAAAACAGAAGCTTGGATTGCCACCATAAAGTACTGGCTTAGACTACCCTTTAGATCATCTGCTGGTGACATAAACATAAACCTCTTTAAAGACAAGTTTCAATTTTGCTGGTTCAAAGTCATTGAGGATAAAATCAAGACTATAGGGATTGATTTGGATAGTGTTGGGATTGGCAGTGAATTATACATTTTTAACCAAATCCGGAAAAGATTGAGGGATATCGAGCATCACTTTCTTTACTCGACAAAGGCAGCTGTATGCTCTTCCCGCTACCTTGGAAAACAGCCATGCTACAGAGTAAGAGCCAAATATCTCACATCTCTGTCATCCATTAAGCAACGTCGTTTATTTATGTTAGCATGTCTTAACAGCTTCCCATCAGTGGTAACCTCTGGGAGATACCTTCAGATCCCCAAACAACAGAGACTATGCCGTTGTGGTTGTGGATCTCCTGAAACCATATCTCATATTCTCCTGGAATGTCATCTTCATAGCAGCCCGCGTATGATTTTAATTTATCCTTTGCTGCTTCCAAGGCTTCATTATTCTAAATTCCAGACCACTCATTTTTTGCTGAGTGACTGTAGTCCATCAATTACCTTGGCAGTGGCTAAGTTTTTGGAAAACATTTTAAATACCAATATTTAAATGTCTAAAGGTAAATAATCTGCACTCTTTTATGCCATTAAAAGTTAAACTGACTGTGCATTATTGTACGTTTGGTTACATCTTGGTACCTATCTGCTGTCTCGTGCTTGTTGTGGTGCTGGTGCTGGTTCTGGTGTTGTGTCTGGTCAAAGAAACAGAGTTAACTTTGTAACTTCAGATGTACTTGCTCACTAACATGGCTATCTGACTGACCAATAACTAATCAGTAGACCAGGTCATAACCAATGACTTCATCAACTTGTTTACATACAGTTAACACTTTTATGACTGAGTTGTGACAGACACTTGCAAAATCCCAACTGAATACCCAAAGTTTGCAGAAAATTTGTGTAGCATTGGTCTGGTTCCAATTCACAGATTTAGGGATTTGCAGATAGGGATTACATGTAGCTATTAGATATATTGATGATGAAGATGATGATAATGATGATGATGATAGCTCTTAATCATGTTGAAAAGCAACCCTTTCTTGCAATATTTTATGCAATGTTACCTGTTCTTTTGGCTTTTCCCACACAGGCCCTGAGTTCTAGTTTCCCACTGCTGTTAAGCAGGGGCACAAAATATTTCTTAAACAACTCTTCTGATGGTATTTTAGTTTCAGTTCTACAATTAGGCTGTCCTTTTGCCAACCAGACAGGAGGTTTATTCTGTGCTGATTTTTCTCATTTCTTGTTTATATAGGAATGGGATAAACAGATTAAAAAATCTGGTTAAAATCACATCTAGAGCCTTAAATGCCCTTAGTGCATCACTTGGGAGCCTGAGAAATTATGCATTTCTGCTTAAGAAGAAAATGAACAAATGACATGTAGTGGTTAGTGTTGGGCTAAGACCCGGTAAACCCACATTTGAATCCTCACTCTGCCATGGAAGCTTGCTGGATGACCTCAGGCCAATCATACACTCTTAGCCTGGACCCTGGCAAATATTTGGATGGGAGACTTCCAAGGAATACCAAGGTTGTGATGCAGAGGAAGACAATGTTAAACTACCTCCAAATCTTAATGATTACACCACATTGACTCTTGGCAATAACTGCTTGAGCATGCTGGATAGCCAGTGTAGTATAGTGGTTAAAAGCTGAGGATTCTAATCTGGTGAACTGGGTTTTATTTTCCATTCCTTCACATGAGAGGAGGACTCTTATCTGGTGAACTGGATTTGTTTCCATGCTCTTACACTGAAGCCTGCTGGGTAATCTTGGGCTAGTCACAGTTTTCTCAGAACTCTCTCTGCCCCACCTACCTCACTTGGTGCCTTTTACAAGAAGGGGAAAGGAAGGCATTTGTGAGCCCCTTTGAGTCTCCTTACAGGAGAGAAAAACAGGATATAACCAAACTCTTCTTCTTCTTTCTCCTCCGGGTTGTTGCAACTTGTGATTCTGTTTGCTCAGTCTGAAAACTGAATAATCTCTTTTACCAAAAAAGAGGAAGTAACTCTCATGGTCATGGTTGGATCATTAAACTGACTGACTCATATTATAAAGGATCAAATTGCTTGCTGTTCATCTCTTCGTCTTTGCACATTCTTTAAATGTGACTTTGGACAAATTGCCTGGCTGCCTGCTTTTTGCATCTGCATAGTCAGTGATGTCTATCTTAAAAGGACTACACGATTAGTTGGGTTCATGGACACACATAAAAAACATTTAAGACTCAACTCAAAACTTTCAATTTTATTTTAACTTTTTTTCATTTTACTATGTGACTAAAATTGGATGTGGAGGAAAATCACTGGCAAGAGATATTGGTGGCATGCAGCTTAATTGATTAACAAAGCAATACAATCATGCAAATTGGACACATCCAAATATCTCATGGAATGATCAGCACCCTTCTTCTGACCTTTAAGAAGATGACAGTTTGAACTGGCAGAGGATCAAATATGGCTGCTCCAAAGAACATTATTTTTCTTGTTACTACTGTGGTACAGAATGTAACTTGCCAATCTATCTGTCTCTTTCTCTCTGTTCTTACATGTACATTGTGTGCAGCAAAGTCTTTGTCCTAGAATGGTAGATGGTTGACACATTGATAGCAGAACAGGTCACACAAACAATATCAAAATTTATATTAAAATGAGAAGTAATCCCAATGCCCAGTGATTATCAGACTGTGGAAAGTCTATGTTTAGAAATGCTAATTCTCCTGATCCATTTTGGCACAAAATGGCCTGTTCTGATTCTATGGTGTCCCTTGACAGGTGAAATTCTAATGAGTCATTCTTTCCTCTTGCTGTAACATCTGTCTCCCACTGCCTGGCAAAACAAAACATCAGAATAAGTTAGAAGGTTTCATATTCCCAGAGGCGTAGCTCCAAGGGGGCAGGGTGGGCATGACACACCGGGCACACACCTCCGTGAGGGTGTGGTGAGGGCATTCTGGGAGTGTGGTGGGGTCATTCTGGGGCAGGACAGGGGCAGAAGATGCACCAGTGCACCAGGCACTTTCCCCCCCTTGCTACACCTCTGCATACTCCAAGATGTTGGACATATTTTGTGTTCAAAGAATTTCTGTTATTTACAAACAGAGATTGTTCAGATTAGAAATTGATTAGTAAGTTGCCAAATGCTCAGTCCTATAAATTGTGGCACAGATACACCTGCAGTCGGAGGTTGTGGCTTGGGAGAGAAGGGAAGGCAGGGCTGCTACTGAGCCAGCCACATCTTGCCCTGCAGGGTAACCATTAGAGTGGGCTAGCTCAGGCAGGAGCAGGAGGGTGTGGGGATGGATCCTTTTGGGGGGAAACAGTGCCTGTGTGCATGCCTCCCCATCTTCTCCTCCTCTCTCGCATCTGCTAGCTCTCGCCCAGCACAATTGTTCCGAGTAATTCGATCTTTAACCTCCTTATCAGAGGGTTCAGCAAATTCCCAATTGGCGATTAGTCCTGAGGCATTTATGAGCTTTTTTGCAGACAAAGTCACGTCGCTCCGCCAGGACCTTCCCTCCACTTTGTCTACAATTAGTGAACTGGAGGCTCCCTTGCCGTCTTCAGGCCCTTGTTTGGCCCAGTTTTCCCTGCTCTCCGAAGCTGCTGTTGACAGGGCCTTGGCTGCTGTTAGACCTACTACCTGTCCTCTGGATCCGTGCCCCTCCTGGCTTATAAAAACCTGCTGGGAGGAGTTACGACCCCACCTGTTGAATATCATCAATGGCTCCCTTGAGCAAGGAGTCTTTCCGGGTGGGTTGAAGGAGGCAGTGGTCCGCCCCACTCTTGAAAAAAAGACCATCATTAGATCCTGGATAGAGATTCTGGCCAATTACCGCCCCGTCTCAATCTTTCTGCTCCTGGGGAAGGTAATGGAGAGAGTGGTGTTGCAGCAGCTTCAGGGTTTCCTGGATGACACATGCGGCCTTCGGATCCCTTCCAGTCCGGGCTTCCGCATGGGCATGGGACAGAGACAGTTCTTGGTCAGCCCGTCACAGAACCGCGCTCCATTATGCAGCTTGACCGAGGCGGATCGGCGCTGTTGGTATTGTTAGCAGATCTGACCGGCAGGCGTTTGACGTGGGTGCGCACCACTTCACCTTTGTGACTCCACCGCCTGGCCTGCCTTCCGGGGTGTGGGGCACTGTCCTTCAATGGATTGCTCCTCGCTTCTCCGGGACCGGAGGTCAGCAAGTGTGGTGCAGGGGCCAGGCCCCTCGGGGGTACCCACTTTGTAGCGGTGTGCCGCAGGGGGCGCTCCTGGCCCCGCTTATTGTTTAACATCTACATGTGACCCCTTGCTCAGCTGGTGCACGTGAGCTTTGGGCTGATCTGCCATCAATATGCTGGGATGACACTCAGCTCATTCCTGTTGGATGGAGGGGGGAACGGCTCGCTGCCCCTGCAGCTTCTCACAGCATTGTTTGGAGGCGGTCGCTGGTTGGTTGCAGCAGAGCAGGTTAAAACTTAATCCATCGAAGACGGAGATCCTTTGAAAAGGCTTGGCCGTGGGGGGCGTAGGGTTGGGAATTTCCAGCCGCCCGGTGTGGGAGGGGGGGTCTCATTGGCTGCCCGACCTCCTCCGTTACCGCAGCCTTCGGGGGGGTCCCACCTGGATTCGTCTCTTTCAATGGAGACCCAGGTGGCTCCATGCTACAACCCGGGCTGCATTCTTCCCATCTTCTCAGCCCCAGGCCCGACGTGCCTGGCTCCCTTCCTCTCCTCAAGCGGAGACTGAGCCTGGCCACAGTGATCCATGCAAGCGGTCACCTCCAGGTTGGACTATTGTAACTTCGCTTCACGCTGGCCTACCCTTCGCGCTTTGATCCGGAAGTTACAGCTGGTCCAACATCGCGGCGGCCCGCCTACTCACAGTGGGCTGCCTTTCATGATCATATCCAACCTGTGCTGGGCGCGCCGCCTGCCATTGGCTCCCAGTTGAGTCTCCGGATCATCTTCAAGCTGTATGGGTGTTGACCTTTAAGGTCTTACGCGGTCTGGGACCCTCGCACCTTCTGGGACCAAGCATTACCCCTATATGTTCCTTCCAGGCGCTCCTCTGCGTTCGGGCAGAGGCCAATTCTAAGCTGCTAGTCCCGGCCCCCTCTTATGATGCTGCGTAAGTTGGCTCTTCCACACGGGCCAGGGCTTTTACGGCCCTGGCTCCCCTGCCTTGGTGGAACACTCTCCCTCCAGCTGTCCGGGCCCTGCGGGATCTTGGTGAGTTCCGCAGGGCCTGTAAGACGGAGTTGTTCCGCTGGGCTTTTGGAGTGTCCGGCCGCTGATGTGCACCCCCCTCCCTCCCCCCTCTACTCTAGTTCTTGTTCTAGGAGTCCTCCCCTCCCACCATCCTATGGGACCCCTCCCCTCCTTTCTTGCGTAGGTTTTTAAAATTGGATTTTGTTGCTGACGCTGTTTTATATGTTTTATATGTTTAAACGCTGTATCTATTTTAAATCGACTTGATTGTATGTTTTAAACTGTTGTTCACCGCCCAGAGCCCTTCGGGGGTAGGGCGGTATAAAAAACCCAAAAATAAATAAATAAAATAAATAAATAAACCAGGGCCTCTATAGGGGGCTTGGGGTTGTGGCAGGCCACCAAGTCACATGGCTTACAACCCCTGGTGGCAAGGGGAGCTCCAGATGGAGACCGCTGCCCCCGTGGTCTCCCAGTCACATTGCCATCGCACTAGATTCCCTGCCCAGGCAGGCACACTGGGGGTAAGGTTTTCCACTCGGGATGGATTCATTCCTCAGCTGCACCTTTGCTCCTATGGTGTTCAGTTATGGTGTTTTGTTCTGTAACTATTAAAACAAGCTGCGGCCAGATAATTTTACCAACAAAAAAGTCATGTTTGTGTGTTTATTGCTGGTGTGCCTTCCTCCCCATCTCTCACCATGACCAGCAACATACACTAGCTGAGATTGCCTATTGATTATTGTGATTTATATCTTCCAACAATATCCTTCGCATATTGTAATGGTAATCCCACTTTGGGATGTGGAATATCATGGTAGAGTTCAATCTTGTCAAATTTTGGGAGGTAAGCAGGTTGGTACTTGGATGGGGCAGACCAACCATCAAAGAAGACTCTGAAGATGAAGGCAATAGCAAACCAACTGTGCTTCTTAACTTGCATTGAAAAGCCCCTGTTGAGACTGTCATAAATCCATTGTAACTTGACAGCAATTATATATGTATGTAAATAAACCTCTAGATGAACTCTCATAACAGAAAATAGGAGAGAAAATTCCAAATTTTCACAGCTGTTATAGATATAATTTTTCTGAGACCGGTTTGTAAACTGGGGGGGGGGGGGGATCAGTAAGCACATAGAGATCTAAATAAGATAACACTCAGGAAATGGGTAATGATTTAAACCTTGATCTTCTCTTCTTAGCTACATGGCATCAACTGACATTAATACGAGCACAACAGTGATTCCACTGTATAAAACAGTAAAGAGAGAGAGATTTTTTTTAAAAAAAACCTAATGCTCTTGAGTGGAAATTCTTTCAAAAGAGGCATTTGGACACAAAGCTAACAATATGTGATTGAAGCAAATTAATTGCTTGCAACTACTTCATGACCTAATGTGTTAAAAGGTCATCAGTTTAAATTTGTCTCTGATATTTTCAACATATTGGTTTTGACACCAGTTTTTGTTCAGACTTTAGAAGACACTGATGTTCAAGTTAAAGTCCTTCATTTTAATGGGTATTTTTCTTTATTAGAAGTTTGTACTCTTGATTGTGTCTTATTCATTGCATAAATCACCTTGAAGAAAGATGTTCGGGTCTCACTTTCCAATCTTGTTTGGAGCTATTGCTAACAGCTTTTAATTTGGGAAGTCTATCTCTGAGTTGACTGCGCCTCACTGGTTTCAGTCAATTGTTTCCCTAGCCAGTAGAGCATTTCATTTTTTCCTGAAGGTCACTGCAGACTGCCAAGGCTTTGAAAGCACTGTAATGTTTTCATTCATGCTACGATTTAACATTGTAGTACCATTAGAATAGAAGGGGCATCTGTGTATGTGACTTTTCCTTTCCAGTTACATAATTTATTATAATACACAGTAAATAAGGCCAGCAGTGAAGGAGAAACTGGAAATAGCAAACATTCTCTCATGCACATTTTTTGTATTTTTCTTGGCATTGCAGGATTTTTGTTAAAAAATATATTTTGCTATATAGGCTGTGTGTTGACAAGAACTTGTATAAATTGATGCATAATATCATTAGGCAATCACAGCATTATGAAATTGAAATAAGCAGGAGATACAGTTAGCTACACATAGATGAAGACTCCCATCAAAAGCACAACACAATGGCCATCTATTTGTTGAGGGATGCCATTAACAGTAAGGAGGGATGGATTCAATTCAATATTGTCTATTTTGCCTCTGTCTCTCACACACACACGGAATGTCCAATGGAAGTATTAAAAAGATAAATATAAGAAAATTCAAGTAAATTCTGCTTTGCTGTAAACTAACAATAAAAGTTCCTTATACTGTGGCAACGTTGCTACCCCTTCCTGAAACTTAGCTAGCAACATTACATCACAGACTAGCATTATGGAAGCAAGACTGAATCTTTTAAACCCAGCCTTCCTGCTCTGGAATTTTTAAGGGCATGAGAAGGAAAAGCAGTTTTACTGTTGCTCTAAGGTTTGGGAAGGAAGAAGAAGAGGCGGAAGAGGAAGAGTTTGGATTTATATCTGTCCTTTTTCTCTTGTAAGGAGACTCAAAGGGGCTTACAATCTCCTTTCCCTCCCCCCACCACAACAAACACCCTGTGAGGTGGGTGGGGCTGAGAGAGCTCTGAAGAACTGTGACTAGCCCAAGGTCACCCAGCTGGCGTGTGTTGGAGTACACAAGCTAGGTTCACCATGTAAGCCTCCACAGCTCAAGTGGCAGAGCAGGGAATAAAACTCGGTTCTCCAGATTAGAGTGCACCTGCTCTTACCCACTGCACCATTCTGGCAGGATGTAGCTAAAATAATCCACCTCTGGGATCCTCCTGAAGGATCTGTTGACCTTTCAACAGAAGAATGATATTCAAGAACCTGTTTAGTTGCCCTATTAGTCTGTTGCAACCAAAAAAACAAAAAGAAGTCGCACTGAGCCTTAAAGATTAACACATTTATTGATGTTTTTGTGGACTAGAGTTCAGTTCATCAGACTAAAAATCAATTTCATTCATTTGAAAAAATGGACTATCAATAAATCTGCTAGGAAGGTGCCACAAGACTCCTTCTGTTGTTTGTTCTTTGATGGCTAATAAGTTCATAAGAGAACACCATTGAATCAGATAAAAGATCAGTCTAGTTTAACATATGTAGTCAGTCAGATGCTCCTGGGAAACTCACTAGCTAGAAATTGTATAATGGCCAACAGCGTTGATGGACCTATACTTCAAGAATTTAATATCTGTATCAGTGGATTACATGAATTAATTATGTGTTGTGTGAAAAAATACTTCATTTTGACTGAACTTAATCTACTGCCCATCAACTTCAGTGTATATTACAGATATTTAGTGCTATTGGAATGGGAAGACATGGTATTTGTGGTACTGGTATTTGCTTGTACTTCTTCAGCTTTATGATATTGTTTTTGAGACAGGGTAACTTCAATTGCATACAGTATGCCAAGCAGAATGATACCATAGATTTATATTAAGGCATTATGATACTGGGGATGTGGAATGCTATAGTACAGTCAAATTTCACCAGCTCTCAGAAGCTGAGAAAAGTCAGTACTTGGATGAGATACCACCTTGCAGAGGAAGGCAAACCTTCCTTTGCTTAATGGTAGACAACTTCTTCTTAATCACTTGCCCTGAAAACCCTATGGTGTGGCCATTACATCTGCAGCAACTTGACAGCACTTTACACACACACACACACACACATACACAAACACACACACACACACACACACACACACGTGTACAATATTAGCCATTTTATTTTCAGTCAATTTCTTAACATGGACTTTATACTGCCATCACAAATTGAGTTTACATGTTTACAGATGCAACAATACTAAATTCTCTTTCCTGGACAACTACAGCCAATTCAGACTACGTTTGCCTACATATGAAATTACAAAGTGTTACTATTATATGAATCATTTTACAGTTACTTTCATTGAATCACTTATGCCATTTTGTTGCCTCTTGATAGAATTTTGAACAAGTTTTGGAACACTTTTAACTTCTGCTTGGATTTTTACTATAATTTGCATTGAACAACTACAGATCTGGAGATAGGGCTTAAATCTTGATGAGATTTTGCAGCTGAGACTGTAATGTATGTGTGTGTGTGTGTGGGGGGGGGGGGGCTGGCTGGTGATATCTCCCAATCCGGGAATGGAGTAGCATTAGGCTGGAAAAAACACTATGGTATCATGAGTTAGAAATTACTAGAGTTCACTGGTCTGACCAAATGGTGTCAGCCGTGCTAAAACATACATTTTAACAGTAGTAAATTAAATGTATGTAGTTTCTTTTTTAAATTTGCAAAGTAATTGTGGCATTCTATCCTACCTGCTGTCCTTTAATTTAAACAGGCAATTAAAAGTCTGCTTAACTATGGTGGTTAAGAATTGCTTCCAACTGAATAGGTAAGATACTTTTCTTTATGTTTTCTCTATTGAACTTCTCTCTCCACTGTCTCCCTATTTGGCAATAGAATTATATTGCCCCATAGTGGAAACCAGGTCCGGTAGCTGTATTTATTCTGTATCTTAGCATTAGAATATGTAAAGTAAAAAAATGCAGCACTGTGTTACAGTGGCTTATGGAGATGGGGCCTGAAAGGTGTGAATAAATGTAGAGAGAGTGAATGTGGTGTGTTGGATGTCGTAGTAAAGTAAAAGAAATGGAATAGTAGTAGAAATGTGTACAATTATTTGCAAGGCGAGCACAAATGGCAAGTATTCCTGTGGTGACCTAACACAAAGGTCTCCTTTCCCAGTTCTTCATGAACTGCAGAAAACTCAAGAAAAGCAAATGAGTGTTCTATCCTGGGGGAAGGGGGGTACCATAAAAGACAAAACATTCCTCTGATCTCTCAGCAGTACATGCAGAACTTGAGAAAATGCAGGAGTAGTTTCTGTATCTTCTGCAAGTATTTTACAGTGAGGCATCTTTCGATGCTTCACTCAGATGACAAAGAAACCCCCTAGAGTTCTTTGTTGATGATGAAGATCTTAAGGGAGATAAATGATATTTTATCTCCCTTTCTCCATAACTTTTAAAAAGACAGAAATAGTGGTTTCCTGCCTTAAAAAAATAATAGTTTGCTCCTTTCATAACATAAACCTAAATAAAGCACCCTCCTCCATATTTCTGTTCATATCTCAGGGGGAGGAGATGGTAACCCAAATTAGTAATGTATTATTCGTGTATAAGTCGACCCGCATATAAGTCAAGGCATTTAATTTTACCACAAAAAACTTGGAAAACTTATTGACTCGTGTATAAGTCGAAGGTGGGAAATGCAGCAGCTACTGATAAATTTCAAAAATAAAAATCACTGGTGTAATGCCCATTGGGCAAGGTGGGCAGCTGCCCAGGGCATCACCTTGTGGGGGGCATCAAAATGCTGAGTTCATTTTGGGGTTTTTTAGTGGTTTTCCATCTTTGGACTGCAGGGGGCGCAGTTTTTAGGCTGGCGGCACCAAAATTTCAGCGTATCATCAGGAGACTGTCCTTATGCTACCCCCCACGTTTGGTGAGGTTTGGTTCAGGGAGTCCAAAGTTATGGACTCCCAAAGGGGTGCTCCTATCTCCCATTGTTTCCAATGGGAGCTAATAGGAGATGGGGGCTACAGTTTTGAGGGTCCATAACTTTGGACCCCCTGAACCAAACTGCACCAAACTCGGGGGGTATCATTAGGGCAGTCTCCTGATGAGATTCTGAAAGTTTTGAGACTGTGCCTTCAGAAATGTGCCCCCCACAGCCTGCAACCCCCATTGACAACAATGCAGAAAACTCAATGCAGAACAAAGATTCTTGGGCAAATTTCTAGGATGTTCCTGCAGGGGGTGCATTTTTGGATGTATTGGCACCAAAATTTCAGGGTATCATCTGGAGATGATGGCACCCCCCATGTTTGGTGCAGTTTGGTTCAGGGGGTCCAAAGTTATGGACCCTCAAAGGGTAGCCCCCATCTCCTTAGCAAAGAATGGGGGATGGGGCACCCCCTTTGAGGATCCATAACTTTGGACCCCCTAAACCAAACTGCACCAAACTTTGGGGGTATCATAAGGACAGTTTTCAGATGATGCCCTAAAATTTTGGAGTGGCTGCCCATGGGAGGGGCATCCAACTCAGGTTTTGCCCAGGGCTACAGTTTGCCCAGGGCTGCCTTGTTACGCCCCTGATAAAAATAGATACCAATAAAAATGTTTTTAAATAGTTATTTCAAAGAAAAACAGTATGGTATCAACAATAACTTTAAAAGTTCTGAAGTGGAATATATAACTCTCACAGACAGTATCTCTTCACATGTTTCATAGGGAAGATGCTCAACAAGATCCCCCTTTTAAAAAGTCCATACAGATTCTCCTTCATCACAGATAGCTTATCATTACACAGTGAAGATGCTTGTGTGGTGATAGCAGCCACTGCCCCAAAGCAAGTATTTTTTGCAGGTCTGCAAGCTCAGCTGGACAGAAGTCCCACCTGCTTTCCAAAAACACCGGGTGGGGTGAGAAATATGCTGGCAGTGGCTACACCCCAGGGCACCCTGTGTGTGTGTGTGTGTGGGATTCCTGCCACCATGGGCTCCAATGGTGCGGATTTCCCAATGAGTATGGCTCCCTAGCATCATGGAGCTTCTTGGCCCGAACAAAAATTCTGTAACATATAAATTTAATATTTACACTTATTCACTGAATATTCACTGTGAATGAAGCTACTGGCCACTGTAGTGAAGTGAAGCAACAGCCCAAGGCTTACCTGGGAGCTGCCTTTGTGTCCACATAGCAGGGAGCAGGTGCAGAAAAACACCCTCTGCTCCCAACCTTTTTTTGCTCACCACCTGTTCCCCCACCCGCTCGCTACCCGTTCACTCGCGTATAAGTTGAGGGGGGCTTTTTTCAGCAAAAAAATGTGCTGAAAAAGTAGCCATAATTTGTAGACCCCTATTCTAACACATGGGGTAAGCTTCTTCAATAGGAAAGCATGTATTTTCTTCCACCAAACTTAATTTAGATTTTAAAAATTCATTTACTCAAAATAATATTTAACAATTCATCCAAATAAGGAGGGTTTTTTTTGTAAGAGATTCGAATCTAAAACAATGATTGAATCTGATTTATTAATCTACTAACAGGGCCCGGTCATACGTTGCTGTGGCAATTATCCTTCTCATCACGGTCCGCAGCCCACACAGATGTCCATGCAGGTCCTATGATCCGCAGCGTAGCCTTTTGGGGTGGTCAAATGGAATCCCTCTTTCCCTTTTCAATTCACATTGTTATATGGTGCTGGTTTTTTTTTAGTATAAGGTAACCCTTTCCATTCCACAACGAAACTGTCCAGAGTGCGAATCCCGCTGTCCATGAGGCTGGTTGACACGCACAGTCCTGGCTTGGGTAAGGTGGAACTGGGGCTAGGAGGCTATTCCAGTCAGGCAGCAGAGGCAGGGTGGTGAGGCGCTCAGATAGAGGCCAGCTCCCTGGTTCTTAAAGGGCCATGTGCAAAAGAAGCGGAGCCAGTAGTGTTGGTTCGCCCCCACCCCATGAATTTTCTTGGAAGAAAAAGGCAAACTCCAGCTTGCTTTTAGTAAAAGAGAGCTGTGGCGAATATGGGGGAGGAAGTGGGTAAGAGGTGGTTGGATGTGAGGGAGGGCAGAGTGAGGTGTGTGAGGATGAGCTGGATGTGTATCAGAGTATGTGTGTTGTGTGATAGCAGTGGGTGAGGCACAGAGAGTGAAAGTTACCTGCGTGTGTGGGGGGGGGAACCCCACCCGACGTCTCACACGGCAAAGTGTATATGTGATTCACTTCCACTCGTATTACCTAACAGTATTACCTATTTACTGTTTTCACTGCTCATCTCTGCCCATCTATGCGAACATTCTAAGGGCATCCCAACCCCTCAGGCCACAGACAGGCTGCACGAACATTCTAAGGGTGACAGTTAAACAGAGCCAGCTTCATGGCCTGGTGCGCCAGGAAAAAGACATTTTACTTGGCTCAGGTATGGACTTTCAGCGATTTGAAGGTCCGATTACCTTCCCGCAACAGGGAGGAACGTCATGTGAAAATTTGGGGGCCATTCATCCAGCCGTTTCGGATTTAAAGCATGACTAACAAAGTCATATATAGGTAAGTAAAAGAGCTTATTGCTTCCAAAGCATGTGTGGCACCCTGCCTTCCCTGTCACTGGCAGAGGTCTTGGATCCATCCCTCCTGTCCCTTTCTGGGCAGTATCAGGCCCGTCCTTGCCCCTGGTAACCGGGGTGGACCTAAGTTGGTTAAGCGTTGCAACTACAGGGAGGTGAGGTCCCTGACACTCCTTACTGCTGGGTCTCTCCTCGCCCCTCTTCCACTGAGTGATGGGCCTACCCTCTCCCTTCCTCCAAGGGGTGGGCCCCTCCAACCTTCTCTACTGCTCTGGTCCATCATTTGTCTCCTCTGCTCTTTATTTCCTTTACCTCATTCCATCCCCTTCACCTCCACCTCCACCTCCACCTCCTCTCTCCTCTCACTCTCACCACCCCCACCTGCCCTCCTTTTCATCCCTTTTATCCCTCCCCAGCCCCTGGATCCAATTGGTTCTGCTGCTGCAGGCCACTTCCCAGATCCTTCTGGGCCACACCCCTCCTTCTTAGCCCTTGCCACACCCTGCTGGCTCAGGCTGGGATGTTGTCAGGCAGTCTGGGCCCAGCCAGGATCTCCAGCAACTGGATAGTCACAGTGGAGACTTCCAGGGTGTGGCATAGCCCAGACTTGCCAGTGTGGTGGTGGTGCTTCTCCTCCCACCCATGTCCTCTGGACCCCATCCCTGCACCTCGACTGGGCCAGTGACCTCAGCTGGTGAGTCAGAGGAGTCAGCGGGTGGCTACTTAGAGTTGCCTGGCTTGGATGGCTTCTGGGCCAGGAGATCGTCTGGGGTTGGGGCTGCTTCATGGGCCAGGCTGCAGCCATGCTCCAGCCCTGGGCAGCATGTAACTTTTTCTTTTAATACTGTTTCATTTTTAAAAAATTTAGATGACACAAAAATTGGAACATTCACAAAAATTGGAACATTCACAAAAATTGGAACATTCATGGCTGCATGTTGTCCCCTCCACTGCATGCCTGCCATAGTCAGACAGTGATGCCACTGAGTGCAAGCACTCACCCTAGTGCAGTGTGGTTCAATGCTTGCCTCCCAGCCTGGCATCCCCCTTGTTGGCACTGCTGCACAGTTGCACTCAGGTAGGCAGGCAGGCAGGCAGGCATCCCCTGGAAGTCAGTGACTACAGAAGGGGAAGGGACATACCAGACCCCCTTCCCACCAAGATAGGGTTGGGCTTGAGTGGTGGCATGACATTGGGAAAATCATGTCGCTCCGCCAAGATCTTCCTGCCACCTTAGAGACAATAAGTGAACTGGAGGCTCCCTTGCCATCTTCTGGCCCTTGTTTGGCCCAGTTCTCCCTGCTCTCGGAAGCCGCTGTTGACAGGGCCCTGGCTGCTGTTAGACCTACTACCTGTCCTCTGGATCCGTGCCCCTCCTGGCTTATTAAAGCGTGCCAGGCGGAGTTACGACCCCACCTGTTGAGTATCATCAATAGCTCCCTTGAGCAAGGAGTTTTTCCTGGTGGGTTGAAGGAGGCAGTGGTCCGCCCACTCTTGAAAAGACCATCGTTAGATCCTGGAGATCTGGCCAATTACCGCCCCGTCTCGAATCTTTCGTTTCTGGGAAAGGTAATTGAGAGAGTGGTGTTGGAGCAGCTTCGGGGCTTCCTGGAGGACACATCGGCTTTCGATCCCTTCCAGACCGGCTTCCGTGCTGGGCATGGGATGGAGACTGTCCTTGTCGCCGTCACAGATTTGCTCCGCTTACAACTAGACCGAGGCGGATCGGCGCTGCTGGTTTTGTTAGACCTAACCGCAGCGTTTGATGTGGTCGATCATGACCTTTTGGCCCACCGCCTGGCCGCTTCCGGGGTGCGAGGCACTGTCCTTGAATGGATTGTCTCGTTTCTCCGGGACCGGACACAGCAAGTGTGGTGTGGGGACCAAGCATCCCGGAGGTGCTCACTTCATTGTGGCGTGCCTCAGGGAGCGCTGTTGTCCCCGCTATTATTTAACATCTATATGCGACCCCTTGCTCAGTTGGTGCGGAGCTTTGGGCTGACGTGCCATCAATATGCCAATGACACCCAGCTCATTCTGTTGATGGAGGGGGGGACGGCCACCGCCCCTGCGGCTCTCCAGCATTGTTTGGAGGCCATGGCTAGGTGGTTGAAACAGAGCAGGTTGAAGCTGAATCCATCGAAGACGGAGATCCTCTGGCTGAGACGCGAGGGGGAGGTGGGGGATATCCAGCCGCCGGAGTGGGAGGGGGCTATATTGGCACCAGCCCTCTCTGTCCGTGACCTGGGGGTCCACCTGGATTCGTCTCTTTCAATGGAGACCCAGGTGGCCCATATTACCCGGGTTGCGTTCTATCATCTCCGCCAGGCCCGGCGGCTGGCCCCCTTCCTCTCCCAAGCCGACTTGGCCACAGTGGTCCATGCAACAGTCACCTCCAGGTTAGACTATTGCAACTCGCTCTACGCGGGCCTTCCCTTGCGCCTGATTCGGAGATTGAAAATGGTCCAGAACGCGGTGGCTCGCATGCTGACAGGGGGTGCCGTGAGAGAACATATTACACCTGTGCTGCGCTGCTTGCACTGGCTACCCATTGAATACTGAATCATTTTCAAGGTGTTGGTATTAACCTTCAAGGCCTTGCGCGGTCTGGAACCTCCGAACCTGCGGGACCGTCTTACCCCATATGTCCCAAATCGGTCTCTGCGCTCGGCAGAGGCCAACTTGCTGGTGATCCCTGGCCCCTCAATGATACGGCTGGCCTCCACCCGGGCCAGAGCCTTTACAGCTCTGGCCCCTGCCTGGTGGAATGCTCTTCCACCAGCTGTCCAGGCCCTGAAGGATCTTGTCGAGTTCCGCAGGGCCTGCAAGACAGAATTGTTCCACCGGGCCTTTGGGGAGACTAGCCGTTGATAGGGGCCCCTCCTTCCTTCTTTGTTATAATATCATGTGGTTCCTACCGCCCTTCCCCTCCTGGGGCTTTTTAGTGGGAATTGATAGCAGGCGCCATCCTGAGTTAACATTAATTTAATATTAATTTATAAGCTACATTTTAATGGGGTAGGGTTTATTTTTTACTAGAGCCATATTAACTTATATTTATTGTTTTAATTTGACCATGCTCTATCTGTATCTTGTTCACTGCCCTGAGCCCTTTGGGGGAGGGTGGTCTATAAACCCGATATATAAATAAAATAAATAAATAAAAAGTGGCAGGTGGTTTGCTGCTTTCACGAGCAGGGATCTTCAAGAGTAACAAATGGCCACCTGTTGGCTTCTAGCTCTGGATGTAGGCAGGATTGGTTTGCAAAAAAGAGAAGTGTACTGGATGCCTCCCTGGCCTGTAGGGGGGAGGGGGAAGGTGGCCAAATGCATCCTCATGTGACTCAGGCAAGTGGTGTCTGGGTCATTTGCCCCTTCTACTGCCACTGAAGGAAAGATTTGCCTGTCTCAATCAACTTCCACTGAAAGACAAAAAGGACAATGAGTGAACCTCACTATGGGAGGCTATCTGCTCCTATTGTCATTCCACAATTATATTCACTTCTAGTATACTTGGATCCAACCGAACAGATGCTACAGAAAAGCAAGTCTTAAACTATTTTGACATTAAATACCCACAGGAACTAAATATGATAGATAATCAATTTACAACTAACCTTCACAAAAAATGTGCCGGAAGCTTTTTATACATGCATGGGAAGGCAGGAGGTGGGTAGAGACTGATATTCAAATGTATTCAGGTAATATAAAATGTGACAAAACCTAACATGCCAGAAATTAATCACTTTTTTGACAATACATCAAGGTGGTGAGGAAACCTTTTAACATTTGACTCAGGTTTAGACACACAGTACATAGTCACTGGATGCATTTACATTTTATTATGTTAACACCCATAGTCTGGTTAAACAGTGGTTGCATAGAAATATCTGTTTTTAACTAAAAGGTCAACTTAAATTGTACTGGAACCACATACAGATTTTTGAGTGGTCACTTTGATGAGCAAATTGCTCAGGGAGAACATCACTAAAAGGCTGGCAATAGAAATCCTATTTTACAAAGTGTAGCCATTATGCACTAGGTATCATTAAATGGACTGATAGTCATTCTAAAAAAATCATTCTCCAGTTCAAGAAAGTTCCCAGGATATCTATGTTCAGTTTTTTAACTGTTTGTTAATTGGTAATGGTAAAACTTTTCCCAAATCTAGAGAAAGTTGTTTGTGAACAGCAGTAGCCATGGCTAGTAATGCAAGAGGAATAATGGATGCAGTGGTTACAAATAGTGTTATAGCATATACATTCTAATCAACATTGATATTTAGAAGGAAAGGCATGCTTTCCACTGGAATGGGGCAGTGAAGAGGCAATGTAGATCACATGTTATGGCTTGCATTTGCATTGTAAGGCATATTTATAATTTACTAAACCAAACCCACACTCATGCAAGTGGTTTCACTTCAGAAATTAAGATGGTGCAATACTTAAAATACAGCTTGAACACATTTTGATTCCAACTCTCTTGATCCTCCTTGATCTGAGATTGTAAATGCCTTAGCAGACCAGGTGCTCGGGAGCAGCAGCAGCATTCACATCCTGCATGTGAGCTCCCAAAGGCATTTGGTGGGCATCTGGTGTGAGTAGCAGAGTGCTAGACTAGATGGACTCTGGTCTGATCCAGCAGGCTCTTTCTTATGTTCTTATATTCTTATGATCAGATTGTCCCAAGCAGCCCACAGTTCAAGAGAAGAGGCACACTGCTAGAAACAACAACTGTAGGCCAAGGGAAATGAATGAATTAAAAATGCATTAAAGTCACTCAACAAAGAAGATTTGCTGCTCTTCCAGAACATCTGGGAAAAACTCTGCAGGTTTTTTGGGACCATGTCAATCTTCCAACAAAGGCAGGAAGGTGGGAAAGATGACAGTGAGATGCCAAAAGGGATGGTTTTGCTAGTTTGTTGATTGCAGCGAAATGCAAAGAAAAAACAGCAACATGAAGAGAGGGAGAGCTCAGCTCTACCTCTGGGGAAGTGGAACTGCCAGACAGCAAATCTTGCTGACTTGTGGAGTGAGTTGCCTGTGCTTGTGAATCCAGCGGGACTCTTTGCAACACCCAAAATGCCCCCCCTCCGGGGATTTTTCCTCTTTCCAAACAGACATACTTTGCAAAGGGAATGTTTTTATCCCTCACCTAGTTTTTAAATCTGCCAGGGCTGCTCCACCTCTTTTTCACCCAACAGCATTATCTTCAGGCACCCAAACTTGGTGGTGGATCAGGAAGCTACTGGGGTAAGTCAGGTGGGCATCTTGGTTGATGCCTGTCTAGGAATCCAGACTCCTTCCTTTTAACTATTAGACTGACTCTCTGCACAGGGCAAAAAGGACCTCCTCCTCCCGGCTTTGCCCCGACGGATCCTGCATCTGATTCCCCGGTGAGCGTGGCAAAGGGAAGGCAGGATTCAACCCCCACCCTCTCACTTACCAGGTTTTGTTGCTGCTGCTGGGCTCCCACCTCAGCTTCCCTTCTCTTGTGATGGCCTGTCAGACAGGGAGAAGGCTTGTAGCGGCAGGGAGAAGGCACGCTGAGTCGGAGGGAGGCAGAGCTCCCCTGTCCTCCTGGTGACTTGCTGGGAGCCCAGTGGGAGGTGCTGCACAGCTGCAGAGGTCAGGGGAATGCTGGGAGGGTGCTGATTTCACCCCTGACCCCAGACTTTCTGGGCCACCGTCCAGAGT
Organism: Sphaerodactylus townsendi; assembly: GCF_021028975.2. NCBI lineage: Eukaryota > Metazoa > Chordata > Lepidosauria > Squamata > Sphaerodactylidae > Sphaerodactylus > Sphaerodactylus townsendi. Next base: position 119,433,635 of record NC_059425.1, on the reverse strand, counting down.
GGGCGGGGTATGACAGGCACTGGCAGCAGTCATCTGCCTCAGTGCTGGGCTTGCTGGGGCTTGCTGGTTCAATCTGTGTGGGGGGACGTTTTGGCACCCCCCATGGGATCATAATGGTTGTGCCCGGGGACATGGGGTACCCCATATCCCTAGGCAAATACGCCTCAGCCTCTCCGCTCCTTTCAGAGACTGATATACATTTAAAGAGTAGAATAACTACAATCAGAGGCTAACTGAACTTGTTTCACTGTCTATAGGAAACAATTAAAACCACTGGTTCTGGAATCTGGATCACCAAACATACTTTCAAATAGCATAATGTGGTTCCTGAAACACCCCCCCCCCATTAACCTGTCAAAACAAACAAACAAAAATAGCTTCAAGGCAACCACTATTCAATGTTTAATTAAACCAGACATACCTTTGAGTGTTTAACAGAAGTAGTCAATACTGGAATTAAATAATTCAATTAGATTGTATCAATAGGTAAAAATAAAAAGCATAAAAAAGACACCAACAATCCATTTCAGTATCTATCAAGTCTAAATACTCTAAATCTACATCTATAAATACTGCCAATATTTTACTACCCTTGCTGTTATGCATTACAACAGAAACTTAAAGCACATTCCTCTCTACATGTTTACATAAAAATAAATCACACTATGTTCAATGGAACTTACTCCTAGCTATGTGTGCACAAAATTGTGCCTCTCATAGATTAAACTTCTTGGCACAGACAAAAGAGATAGGGAGAACTAAACTTAGTTGTTCCTGTTAAGGGCACTGGAAACAATATCCAGGTATGTTAGCAAAATATGGCTGTTCAAAGTAGTTATGTTTTCTTGAAGAGAATGCCAAATCAGACTTTTAAAGTATGCTAAAGTCAATGTGCCTTAAAAGGTATAGCTTTTCTTAGGAATCTGCTGTCTAAATTCATTGATTTCAACAGGTCTTAGACTTAAGTAACTTTTGATAGAATTGCACTCTAGACTTATTTGTCATGATTCCATGAAGGAAATGGCCCTCTATGAATATAAGCTGTACAGGCAGGACAGAGACATGTTGGAGAAGGAGTTGAATTGTTTATCAATGGGCATAGAATCATACAATGTACCAAGCATTATGGGAACAAACTCCCCAACAGAGGTGATATGGATGAAAATTTTGGGCACGAAGGGGTGTACTTAAAAGTGAGAGTGTACTGATCTTGAGATAGAGAAGCAAACTAGGGAGGTGACCAAATAAGATAATGTTGCGAGACCCTCACATTGACAGGTAGACAATTGGTCAAGTCATGATGTGCCCTGGAACAGCTGGTCACAGAGCCAACCAGCAAGGTAGTGATCTTGGACTTTGTTCTGAGTGGGACTCAAGACTGTATGCAAGATGTATATGCTGTTGCACCAAAGGAAATAGTGATCACAATGCTATTAAATTCAGCACTCTTATCAATGAAAAGTTACCCTTAAAATACAAAACAGTAACATTAGATTTAAAAAAAAAGAACTTTACAAAAATGAGGGAAACGGTTAAAAGGAACTAGAAGGGTCAATAGCTTGGAAGCTATTTAAAACACACTAGTTGAAGCCTGGTAAGATACATTTCCCAAGTTAGGAAAGGCATTGACAGTTCTAAAAGAATACCTTCACGGTTCAGGATTCAAGTCAAGGAAGTCATAAAAAGACTTATTTGAGTAAGTGGAAGGTCTGCCCCCATGAAGTTAACAGAAGGGAGCAAGAATCTGGAGAAGAAATTGTAAATCAACCAAAATGAAATAAATAATTTCAAACTGGAAATGCCCCCCCCCCCACTTCCCCAGGCACAGACTGATGCCATCTGAAAGTGTGGCACAAGTCCTTTTTTGAAATAAGCAATTTTCATGTGGTCAGGAGTTTCTTGTTTTTCTCTCCTTTCTGCACCAGCTGAGAGCCCTTTGGGAGCAGCACAGCAGCATCACTGCCCCTGGCTGCCGCGTACTCTGGATTGGGCAGCCCATCGTTTTACATCATTTATTTTTAATATTTTTAATTAAAATATTTTTTACTATTTTTAATATTTGAAACATTTTATATGTCAGAAATATTTTTAATGTACTAATGTTCACTGTAGTGGAGATCCTGTACTGGGTAGAAAGTGACACAGAAACATTTTAAATAAATAAAGAACATGCGGGCTTTCATTTCTATAGTACATTTTCTGTAATGTTTTCTTGTAATGGTTAAACTTTTCTGCATTCTGTGAAAATTTATAATTAAATTAAAGAAGGCAGTGGAAAAGCTCCTAGTGACCCTTACTGATCCTCCCATCCATTTATGTGTTTTGTTTCTTTGCTTTTAGGTGGGTGTGGGTGTACTAAAAGTTTACTTTACAGTTTTTCATTGTTCACCCCTGGAAAGTCTATGTTGTGTAGAAAGTGGCATAAAAGCATTTTAACTTTGTACATAATGCTGTGATTTTGAAAATGGTTCTATTTTCTAGATCTCCCATCAGGTGGACTGACAACAACATGACATTTTGAAAGTAAACAGATATTAAAGCATTCACTGCGTACAGTATTCATTACTGCTATCAAGACTATTCCAGGGAAGTGGTACTTCTTTCCTGGTTCAGGTATCTCCTTTCTCCATACTAAGATTGCTTGCTGACCTTCATTTAATATTCATATTCACATTCCAAAACTTTATTTTATTTGTCATTTATTTTTACGCTTTAATATGAACACATGCATGTAAAACTTTGTTTCATAGGAAAAATGTTCTCCTATTTATTTAATTGTGTAGAGATATTCTATGGCAGTGCTGGCGAACCTGTGGCACAGGTGCCAGAGGTGGCACTTCATCATGTGGGGGGGGGGGGAAATCGCCCCCCACACATCTATGCTGGCCTGGGCCGCTAGGCTCGATTATTAGCATTAAACCTAAGACCTAGTTTTGGGGAAGCAATATAGGTAACCCTGTAAAGCACTGTTAAACCCCACTGATTTTCATGCAAAGAACTAAGTGCCATCCTTTACCTGGGAGTAAGCTCGGTTGCTGGCAATGGGGCTTGCTTCTGAGTAAACCCTTCTAGGGTCGTGATTCAACCGGTTGAAAAGTTGCATGGTTGCTTCAAAGCAAAGCCAACAACTCCCACCAAGCTTACTCCTGAGTAACGCACGCCTCAGAGCCAATCATTTTTTTCTAAACTAAAGCCTCAGTATTCAGGTTAAATTGCCGAGTTGGCACTTTGCAATAAATACGTGGGTTTTGGGTTGCAGTTTGGGCAGTTTGGTCTCAAAAAGGTTCGCCATCACTGTTCTATGGGATAATCTATCATCCAGAACTCAAATACATTATGAGATCATCTGCAGTTATGCTTAGTTCACATTAAGTGCTTTCATAATGTATTGGTAGAATGCATTAATATTTCTTTCAGCTTTAAGCTCAGCATAATACAAATTGTTATGGTATTGCTACTGCATGCAAAATCCCTTATTGTATTCTAGCTGCTATTAATTCATCTGTTCACTACAGTGGTAGAATAAAATAGCTTTAGAATCAGCATCCTACCAAGAATGCATAAAATGGTGTTCAGTAGTAGGCCTCATTTTGCATATAATGATTCGTTGGCATCTGTGATTTAAGTAGCATGGGTAGTTCCCATGATATAGGACTGTACTTGTTGCTAAACCTGCAGACTTGAGACAGTATCATAAGAACATAAGAACAAGCCAGCTGGATCAGACCAGAGTCCATCTAGTCCAGCTCTCTGCTACTCGCAGTGGCCCACCAGGTGCCATTGGGAGCTCACATGCAGGATGTGAAAGCAATGGCCTTCTGCGGCTGTTGCTCCCGAGCACTTGGACTGTTAAGGCATTTGCAATCTCAGATCAAAGAGGATCAAGATTGGTAGCCATAAATCGACTTCTCCTCCATAAATCTGTCCAAGCCCCTTTTAAAGCTATCCAGGTTAGTGGCCATCACCACCTCCTGTGGCAGCATATTCCAAACACCAATCACACGTTGCGTGAAGAAGTGTTTCCTTTTATTAGTTCTAATTCTTCCCCCCAGCATTTTCAATGAATGCCCCCTGGTTCTAGTACTGTGAGAAAGAGAGAAAAATTTCTCTCTGTCAACATTTTCTACCCCATGCATAATTTTAAAGGCCTCAATCATATCCCCCCTCAGACGTCTCCTCTCCAAACTAAAGAGTCCCAAACGCTGCAGCCTCTCCTCATAAGGAAGGTGCTCCAGTCCCTCAATCATTCTCGTTGCCCTTCTTTGTACTTTTTCTAACTCTTCAATATCCTTTTTGAGATGTGGCGACCAGAACTGAACACAGTACTCCAAGTGCGGTCGCACCACTGCTTTTTATAAGGGCATGACAATCTTTGCAGTTTTATTCTCAATTCCTTTCCTAATTATCCCCAGCATAGAGTTTGCCTTTTTCACCTCATCCACTATTTTCAACAGCCAGGATCATTTCTTAAGTGTCATATGACCTAAAATGTTTTCAAAATGTTTTATTACTGCTGTGAAAATGTTTTATGGTGTTATATCCAGCAGCCCAATTCTGGCAATTCTTTTCTGCCTAATTTTGGGAGACAGAAGGATCTATTGTTCAACCTTCAAGGATCTCCCATTAACCTAACAATTAAGGGAAATAGAAGCAGGTACATTGCTTTGTCAAAGCATTTGTGCAGAAAGCTCATAACTGTCCCTCTTGCTCATTCTCACTTTATATAATGACATTATTTGCAGCCTTTTTATAAATGCATTGCAATTTGAAAAAGAGGGCTCAATCACTTAGTTAAGTCCATTTTTTTACCCTCCACTCATTCCTTTGCATTTCTCCAGAGCATATCTTCCCCCACACCTATACTACTGTTCCTAACTGGCAATTCAAGAATGCGTGTGCATTCTTAGAAAAAAGCCAGTTTAGAATTCATGATAAAATGCAATTATTTTAAAACGTTCTCAGAGGCTGCTCATCATAACTGATGATCAAATTACAAATTGAACCTCAGGGAGTTTACTGTGAGGAGTTTACTCTAAGCATTCCAACACATCACTCTCTACATTCCCAGATGTAGAGAAATTATGAACAGCTATGTGCTCATGTCCTTTGCTCTTTCTTCTAGACTCCTTTGTTTACAATTTATTAATCACAAACAAGCAGTAGTGACATTAAAACATTGAAAATATAGCTATTATTAAAACATCCGACATTGTGCAGGACTAGGGTTGCCTGCTCCAGACTGAGAGATACCTGGAGATACCCAAGGAAGGCGGGGTTCAGAGAGAGGACAGACTTCAGTGGAGTGCAATGCAGAATCTACCATACAAAGTTGCCATTTTCTCCTGGTGAACTGATCTCTGTACTTGGAAATCATTTGTAATTCCAGGAGAACTCCAGCCACCACCTGGAGGTTGGAACAATATATGACTTGCACTCCTTAGCTAACTATTATGTATCTGAAATTCATTCCACTAACTATAGTGAAAAACCACATTATGCACTTACTTTGAGAGACACAGTATTGTAAAATTATATGCCAAAAGCTACACCAAAAACAAAATAGCCACAGGCAACTAAAATAGCAAGGAGGAAGACTAGAAGGCTTAAAGCTAGATGTTTTCCAAGTGGAATCAAGTATGCAACACTTACATCACATATGTATATATCAGCATATTTTTAAAACTAAATGGCTTATGCAATTCCATTTAATACCATAATATAAAAATACTACAAATTAAAACTTTGCAGGTTCAATTCACAGATATCATACTGTGCTTATGCTGGAAGATAAAATGTCTTTTGCTATAATTAGCCCCCTTTTGCAGAAGCCTCTCTAAACTGGGGGACAGTTTGGGTAAATATCTTTTTGGAGAGGCAGAAAAGGATGAGGGAAAATTACAAAATAGTGATTTGCAGATGCCCTGAGGATGCTGGGAAACTGTGTACAATGAAATTGAGACTCACCGTAACTTGAAAGGTTTGCTGATTGTGGAGACATAAATACCTAGCTGAGTGAGTTTTTTATATGGAGAAAGAAACAGAGAGCTCCAAAGAGACCAAGAGTGAGAGCATGCCAGGCAGGGAGAAGGGAAGGGAGGATGACGACGACAATTGGGCAGAAGAGGGGCTGGGGCGTGTTTGCATGATTTTGCACCCTCCACATGGCTCCCATGGAGGGCGTCCAGGTCATTTGTCCCCAGATGTCCGCATGGGAGCTCCGCCACTATGTAGGAGCAGATAAAAAAGTGCTGAAGGTAGCTATCCTTAATTTAGTTCAATAAATTCTGTGTTTGTTGCCTATTTGGTAGCCATTTATATTATTTCTTTATCCAGAGTACCAATAACAATAATTGATCTAATTACATTTTATGATTTGGCCATGGTTTAAGAAAATGTATTTAATGGATCATCACAGATTAATCCAACAGAAATACTATTTCTTCTCAATTATTAATCTAAACTCCAAAAATAAGAACAAAAACTATGCAATGAGGAGACAGAAGGTTAATACAGGTATACTTTTCCTGCATGTTAATTAGAGCAGGAACAGAAATTTTGTATTAAGATCAAGCCATTAGCAATTGTGACAAATTGTGACAAATCACCAGGCATATCTGAGTAAAAATGTCACTCAGAAAAGCATGCTTTGTTCCATAAAATAACAATTTTCTGCGTTTTTTTCAATGCCAACTGTAACAACAGCATCATTGTGCTGTTCAAAACAAACTTGCAACTCAACTGAGTCGTTACACTGAAATAAGTGTACACAGAATACAGCACATAGCCCAATTTTGTTTGCTTCTTATTTTGCATTCAGGACTTAGAACTTCCACATAAGCATATTTTATGGATTGTCGCTTTTGCGGTTCTGAAGAAAACAAACAACCCCTAGCTGACTTCCAACATATAGGGATGCTTACCTTCAGGATGTCAGTCTAAAATTATGAGTCTTAAACCTATACATCTTACAGTACATAGGGCTATACATCCCTTCTATAATGCATACACAAATTATTGCAGGCAGAAAAAAAAGGTATTCCACTCAGACATTGATCTATATGGGAACAAGTTCATATTTAGTGATCCAAGTTATGCATCTGCATATCTGCTGCCAGACAAGATTTTCTCACTCTCAGTGTTAGAAAAATAATGCAGAATTTATTCTTGCACCTGCATACATTCCAAAGCTTTGTGCATCCCCACTTCACCCTTAGCATAAGGCCTGCTGGCACAGCTGTTTCACTTACAGATTTTGTTGTTGTTGCTACTGCTTCTCCTGCTGCTTTATCCTGTAACTGACACAGCTTTTCTTTGTGCTGCCACAGCTTCTTGTACTTTACTTGCTTCTTTATGTGCTTTCTCGCATTCCAGTTCTCCAAATTCAGTGTGATGCTGACTTTTCTGATTTGTCTATCTTCTCACTTCAGCCCTCTGTTTCATTTTGTAACCTGACCTTTGTCTTCACCTGCACATCTTTTCTCTAAACCACATATTGTGTTGGACATCTGGCCATGGAATAAGGACTATGCACAGAATATACCCTACTGTTTTCGGGCACAGATTGAAACCCATTAGCCATCTGTTCTCTACAATCATTATGACAGACTGCACCCTGGCTGATCTATAACAAGAACTTTGACATCTCCAGCTTTTTATCTTCCCACATAGCCTCTGTTGTAAGTAGGGATAGTGTCACTCTGAATATCATTGTCCAGTTTAAAATGAGGTATCTGAATACTTTAAAAATTAATCCTCTCTTCATGCTTTGTTATGCACTGGCTCTTTTTTCCGTTCCAGCTGCTGTCAAATTTAACAGTGGCTTCCCTTCCAGGCACTAAGAAACTACATCTTTTTCAGTGATCACCCAAATGAGACAAGCATGAACCTTCCAAGGACACATCAAAGTAATGAAAAGCCATCTTCTTTCACTCAAAAACAAAACAAAAAAAACCCTAAAGAGAAACGAGATTTAACTCACTAAAGTTATTGTATTTAACAATTTTGAATGACAAGAAGATAGGAAGACCACACTATAGACATGCGCCCATGGCATTTTGTTTAAAAAACCTCCTTTTAAAATGTGTTCTGATTCAAGAATAGAACAACCCTCTTTTTTTGAGAGTTCTAGAAACATTAGAAAGCTGCTTTTAAGAAGACAAACAGTTGAACACCTATAAGTATGTGTTTCATCACTAAAACCAGCTGAACAGAAATGTAATTGTTCAATGGTGAGGAGCATGAAAATTCCACATCAGAATAAGTTCACTGTTACTTTATCCTAAAATTTTGTAAATTATTCTGTCATTTTACTGTTAACATATGTATTTAAATTTTGTGAAAATGTTTTTGATGCTTAAACTTCTGAAGGATATATTGTCATTTTAATTTCAAGACAGAATTTCAATCACCTGTTTTATCTGAGCTATTTAAACAATACACATTTAATTATTAATTGTCCGAAAACACATTACTTGAATTTACTAAAACAAATCAATTGTGAAATCCAGTCACAACAGACATATCAAAGTAAATAATTATATTGTTCACAGTACTCCAAGGTACCTGATTCCAGTGACCACTAGGCACAGTACCCACAAGTTATCTTATCTTCAGCTTTATAAGTAGGTCCCTTTATTTAAAAAAAAGATACCTCCTGTCAGAACAATGCTGCCTGCCTTCTTAATAGTAAATTCATCCAGAAATGCATCCTTGCTTCAGTAAGAATCAAAGTGTTATTTGGATGAAAGTTTTTTTCCTGCGGAGAAGGATGAACCACAAACTCTTTGCACAACTCCTGAAAATATATTAGCTCAGTTAATTTAAGATCAGTGTTTATAGGAGACTCTTCGCTAAACTGTCTTGATTTTAAATAGATCAGTTTTGTTCAGTTCTTTGTTTGCACTCTATATCTCTTGTAGTCTACTGATTTCAGTCAGTTACTTCCCAGTAAGCAGTATTGTTAAGATCAAACTAGTGTATCAAATGATTTGCAGAGATAATTCTGAAGGATAACAATGTGTAACAGTATATTTTCAGAATTAGTTTGCTTTCCTTTCTTCTATTCCTTTCTTCATAGTTGTATTCATCATCACTGAGATAATAAAGATTCCAGATGTTCCACAATTATAAACTGTGAAAACATTTTAGTAGATTGTTGTTTCCCTTGGAACAATCATCTTTTTCAACTCTTTGCTCCTACAAAATAATTATCTTACATTGTCCTAACTACATGGGTATTATCCCAAAATATTTATCCTAATGTCAATTTAATATCTGAGTATGGATGATGATAACTTAAAATGGTCTTAAAATTAAAATATACTGTGAAGTGTCTGAACACTAATGAAATGTTAATTGTGGAAATTTAATCTTTAGACCTTTTTAAATTAAGCAACATAAAAATGTAGGTCTTGTAACTATACCCTTTTCAACAAAAATAACTACGTAGAATTGTAACTTCATCCACCACAAGCTGCTAGACTGTCTTTGTTTTAGAATGCTCCTCTTGGGTTCTGGTGCCTATCTAGTTCTGTGGTAGGCACCAGAACCCAAGTGGAGCATTCTAAAATAAAAAACAGTCCAGCATGTGGCGGATGAAATTACTTAGTTCTTTTTGTTGAAAAGGTTATAAGTACAATCCTACAGCATAGGCAGCACACCAATCCTTACACCAGCATTTCTCAAAGATTTAGGCCAGGGACTTGTGATGGAACTTGGTCCCATTCAGTACGGGGGCATGTGGCCAACATCAACTAAATATCCCTGGCCCTTTCTGCCCTAGGATGTGAAAGCTGATTGTGACTCCTGGCAGCCCTATCCATCACAACCTCATTAGCACCTCACAACTCCTCCAATGAATGCTGTGATGCAGTTGCTGGGAATAGTTGTAACTATTGACAGTCAAAAGAAAATACTTTTTTTCTGGCCACCATGTCACAAAACCTACAGGGCATACCGCCCTGGTGCAGATGCACCTCAGGATTGCTCTGCCCCAGAGGCATATGCCCACAGGGACAGGGGTGTCAAATGCCCCCAGGCGCACCGTCAGGGGGGGACAAAATCACCTACCACCCCCTCCTTTCCTGCACCAACTTGGGGGATATCTGACCCCCTGCTCCCGTGGGCAGTACATGGTACCTGTCCAAGCTGCCTTCATTCCTCCCCAAGCTCTCAGGGGTGGGGCTTGGAGGCAACTTGGACGGGCACTGCAGTTGGAGGCTGCCTCCTGGGATGCCTGGTGCGGTGCCTCCCCCCTCCTCCCTGCAGGCTGGCTTTTGCCCTCCCCAGGGTCTAGGGAAGGTAAAAGGCGGCTTGCAGGGAGGTGGGGGCGGCTCGGATGGGTACTGCGGCAGCAGGCTGGTCCAGGAGTTGGCCTGCCACTGTGGTGCCCATCCAAGCCACCCTCACCCCCAAGCCCCACCCCAAGCCCTTCCCCGGGAGCAGGTGTTGTCCTCAGGTGCCATTTCCCCCTGATATATCTCTGCTCTGCCCAACAAGTTGTTATTTATTTACCATGCAAAGTCTAATAAATTGCTAGTGTTATATTCTATACTACATATGTAGCTTGCTAACAGTTCTGACCACTATTATAAGATATAACAGTTCTGACCACTATTATAAGATAGCATACAGGTTACAAGTTTTGTATGGGAAAAGAAACGTCAGAGCGAGAGCGTTCGCATGCATAGCGGCGGAGGTGCGCAGTTGCGCCGTCGCGAAAACGCTTAATCGGCGCGAAGATGCCGTATTCAAAAACCGCTTTGAAGCGCTCTTTTTCCACATGTGACGCACCGACGCCGCAGTCGTGCGAACCGCCGCCACGGAGCTATTCTCAACAATGGCGACTGCCAAAAGGCCAAGCTTGGTCACCGTCCCGTCCCCCCACACACACACACACGTTTGTCCCTGGTGATTTCCCTGCATGGTCAAGCACCTTTCCCAGATCCATGTCGCCTGTGCGGATGGTGGCTGCCCATACACACTCTGGTCTCACAGGTAACATGAACTGGGACTGACAGTAGCTGGGAGGGGAGGCAATGACAGATGGGGGACGGGCAGGACATCAGGGCAGTCACATCAGCCAACCGCAACAGAGCGTGGCGAGATGCTGCTTCCGCAGCGCTTCCGTGCGAACCGTCACATTTCTGCGGGGCTCCTGATGCACGCAGCTCCGCCTGTCTGCGCGAACGTTTTTTCGCGGATGCGTTGCTATTTACGACGTCATCGCATCACTCCTTTTGTCCGTGCGGAAACGGCCTAGATTTTCTCTATTCCACACCCTCTCCAGGTCACATAACCACCCAAGTCTTAAGACTGGAAGGACTCTGGCTCAACACTCGCCACCTTCCCTTTCAGTCCCCTATTAAGGCCTAACTGCCCCCTTTATGGACTGGTCTTCTCCTGACTGGGTTTTGAACTGAGGTTGGACAGACACTAGTCTGGACAGCCAAGCTCCTGAGCGGTGGATTCACCTTCCACCAAGCCCAGGGCTTTTCCTCACTCTTTCAAGCCTCCTCAGCCTGAATAGAGCAGTCTGACTACTGTCAGAACACACAAGCAGTGACAGATCTCTCTCCCTGATCTGCACTCAGCTTTCTGGAACCTAGTCCAAGAATGAATCCAGACAAAAGAACCCTCAGCACTCCAGCTGCCTCCTTTTTTTCCCCCTGGCAATTTCCTTCAGCCAATCAGGACTGAGCAGGACTTAACTATTTCAGGGCAGTCTCTCCCTGGAAACCACTTCCCAAATATGAGCATTTGTCACACTAGACATCATATGTCACTGGAAATTGATACTATCTTAGTTGAGCCAGATCCAAAAGCCTGGCTTTTTTAGGCAGAGAGTTAAAAAAATTGTGCAAACAAGCATTCAATCTTTAATATCTGAACTGTTTCCAATGTTTGAACAGTTTTTAATGTCCCCTCTGGTGACGAAAAGCGCTGATTCAGTTGATGTTATATGGCTTTGTTACTGTTGATTTTTAAAATTGTGCTTTTAGGGTTTGAAGGGGTTGCCTTTCTTCTTTAGGAACATTTGGGAAGGGCGGGATATAAATAAAAGTTTAAATAAATTGTGAACTGAACAGCAGATAAATAAAACACAAAGTGTGAATACAGCAACTAACTGTATAATAAAGGACAACTCAGTAATCAAACTGATCAAAGTTATGGAGCATTCATATTTGCTATATTTTCTTTCTTTTTATGTTCTTCATATCCTCATGGTCGAAGGTTCCACATTCCTACTATTCACCTATTTAATTTATTCTACACACAAATGGTATGTGTGTGTTATGTAACTCCAATTAACTATGATGACTGCAAAGATCTGAAAAAACACTTTATTTTACTCAAGTCCTCTCAATCTTTGTTTAAAAATCATATGCAACAAAGCACAAAGTAAATTAATGTTTTGAACCTCACATTCTCTTTTACCAGAAAGTGTTAGATAAAATGTATAGACAATTCATTTTGGCAGAAGTAGAAAAAAATCAATATCTACTTGTTAAAATCTGTTGCAGATGAGGGGAAGATCACAGTTGTACTTAGCTATACTTGTACAGCTTAGTTGTATTTATACTGCCCTGGGGTGAAGGGGGCCCAGCATATGATTGTGGCCTACCCACCATGGGGGGAGGAGGCCATCATCTAATTGAGGCCTGCCCACCCTAAGAGAAAGGACAGGAACTAGATGACCACTACCAGATTACATATTTGCATATATTTCCCAGAGCGCCTTGCCACTGATTCTTGCTGGCCAAGAGACAGTTCCATCATGAGGGGTGATCTCCTCAGATGGTGGTACTATACAGGAAGGTGGTAATCTTCCACATAAACCTAATAGTCTGAGCTCAGTCAAAAATGTTACTTGTTCCCTAGTACAGCACTAAAACTAGCAGAAGGTCACTGGACTGATTCGGAAGGCAGAGCTGAAGGAGCTCTGGTTGATGACATTACAGTTCCAGTTTTTTTAAGTCCTGAAGCTGCATTCTGTCTTATCTCAACTCCCTTACACACCTGCTTTCAATCAGGAGCAAGGAAACCACCATACCAAGCAAAGTGAACTGCTGTGATGCTGTTCAGCACACAAGATATGGTAAACTGTGCTATACTGATGAAATGGCTACAATGCTGTCCAGGGAGGCTCCATACTCAAGAGTGCATGTAGTTCCTGGCAACTGATGGGAGAATTGGAGGTTAAAAGCACCATCACAGGAGATTTAAAAACACACACATTTAATTTAGGATTCCTAGAGCTACCCTTTGTCACTTCTGGTAAGAATCTCCACTAAGTACACAAGGCATTCTTTCTTTTTAAAGTCTCCTTTTGCCCCTGCTCAGAGCTTGACAGGCTTATAAGAACAGTAGATTATGTCAGTTGGCTTGCTTGTTTAGACTGTATATACAGAGAAACAAAGACAGAACATAAAATAACAACTGTAGCCTTTTTTGCTTGATTGTTGACTGCTGTTGAAGAACATGAGTTCTTATTAATACTGTCCATGAGTGCATGAGCCCACCAGAGTTTTTTGATTATGAGGCAAGCTACTGTGCTGCACAGAAAACATTGCTTAAACTTTATCTTTAGACAACAGTTTTGTTTCTGTTGTTCCAGATTCCAGCCATGGAAAAGGTCTCAGCCATCAACTGAATTTCTAAATGTATGGTTCAAAGAACAGATTTCAAAAGTGCCAGTTACAATAATTTAGCCAAACACCTCATATAATAGTACTGCATACCAAACTCCTGTTAACAAACTCTGGCTCTAGAGCTGAGTCATAGTATCCTCATTAAAAAAGACATGTACTTTTGACTGAAAAGACTTCAAGCAATTGAGTATTCAACTATTTCCCTAGAGAAGATGTTCCAATATTTAGCTACTCTCAAAAGTAAAAAAAGAGTATAGAGTGTACAAGTGAGTGTTAAAAATGCTCCTTCCTTTATTCTCTCACACTGAATCTCATTATGCTGTTTATCTCACTGAGCAAGAGCCTGCTGCCATCTCCACATTTTGAAGAGGTTTAGGCTTTCATCAAGTTCTTGTTTGGCCTCTGTTGGATAAACACAGTATTAATACCATTTCAGTCTTCCACAAAATCAAACAAAAACACTGACTAACTCTTAGAGCTTCCTCTAAATTATTTTTAATTGAAAGGGATATATTGGTGTCCATTCTGTATGTGTACCACGTGTGTACCATAACAACCAATAACTACCACATAGGCAGTCATTTGTACAATAGAAGATGTCAACAAGCAGCAATAAGATAGTGGGTAACTGATATATTCTTGCTTGCGCATACAGCGGAGACTTTATTATGAATGACAATTCTACTATATTCTGTAAGATATTAATACTGTTCACATGGAATCATATAATCAATACAGATGCAAAAGGGTACAAAACTATATTGGGTGTGCATAGGAAGAAACTCTGCAAAACATGGTGCTACTTTGTGTGATCTGAAAGGGAACTAGATGCTTTTATTGTGTCTGACTGTCTCTGTTTCACACTCCCCCCCCAAAAAAAAGTTGAGATTTCCATGCAAAGTATGCATAATATGAGTATAACAATAGACTCCTTCTTGTATAGTTAAATTCTCTTTACAATAGGAACTTTAACTCTACAAAAATTAATTATGTGCGACCTTTGTGCATAGAATTAGGCCTGCCAAGGTCTCAATATATCTGCATGACAAAACAATTTACTTCTCTGTGAAAATGAAAGTATTGGCTAACAGCTGCCTAATGTCATTTTTCCATATTGCAGTCCATGTGCAAATATGCAATCCATAAATACAAAAAAGTCACAAACATGTTGTCATTATAAAGCTTCCCTTTGGAGATAATTTTCCCAGGACTAATTTTATCAATTTACAAATTAATTTGAATATATTTACCTTAAGAAAAAATTCATTTAAAAATTTCAGTTTCAATTCAATAAATATCCAGCTACACCAAATACTCCATACACATCTTACAGTGACATGTCCCTGAGGAAGCCAGTTATAGATGCAGTTGAAACATTAGGAGCAAAAATTGCCAGACCATGGCAACACAGCACAGAAAACCCACAACAAACTAGAATCTGGGAGACCTGGGTTCAAATCCCCATTTGTGCTATTGAAGCTTTCTGGGTGATCTGGGGCCAGTTGCATTCTCTTAGCCTAACCTTGTTCACAGGGTTGTTGTGAGATGAGGATAAAATGGAATAGAGGAGAACATAATCTGCTTTGGATCCCAAGTGAGGTAAATTCTGGGATACAAATGAATTAAATAATAAATAAATACACTTTCTAAATTGCATGTACAAATGACTGCTCTAGAAATTTCAAACTCCTGAACCCAAAATGTGTTTCCAATAGTTGCCAAATTAATAACAAAACTAATTAAAATATACACAGAATTGCGGAGGGGGGGGGGAGCAAACCACTCTCCCAGGCCATACTTCTTTTGCTGAGTTATGAAGTATGACACACATCAGGGAAAATCCAACAAAATAATTTTGATCATTTGCTGATATTAACTTAGTAACTTATGATTTTGTGGGGTGAGACAGAATTCCAGCTAGTATTTAAACTGAGAGGTGAAAGTTTGGCCCCCAAATATGTTCAATTAAAACTTTTGAACAAGACAAAACAGACATTAAGGTATTATTTCTTTACTTCATTTGTACTCTTTCAGCTTGTACCACTATTCTCTCCTTCAGTGTAGGACTAGCCCAAGATCACCTAGCAAGTTTCCATGTAAGAATGGGATTCAAGCCTTGATCTCCTAGATCATAGTTTAACATAGTCCAGCATTCTAATCTCTATGCCATGATGGCTTTTGTTCTTGTTTTTTTTATTTATTTTGGACTTCTAGGCTGCCCATTCCCAGAAAGGGCTCAGTGTGGCATACAATCAATAAAACAATAAATAGGTACAATTAAAAACAAGTAATCATAATCTACAAAATGTAGCAAAATGTAAAGTGATGCACATAGGGGCAAAAAATCCAAACTTCACATACATTCTACAGGGGTCAGTGCTATCAGTCACAGACCAGGAAAGGGATTTGGGTGCCCTAGTTGATAGTTCCATGGGAATGTCAACTCATGACAGTGGTGAAAAAGGCAAACTCTATGCTGGGGATAATTAGGAAAGGAATTGAGAATAAAACTGCAAAGATTGTCATGCCCTTATATAAAGCAGTGGTGCGACCGCACTTAGAGTACTGTGTTCAGTTCTGGTCGCCACATCTCAAAAAGGATATTGAAGAGATAGAAAAAGTGCAGAGAAGGGCAATGAGGATGATTGAGGGATTGGAGCACCTTCCTTATGAAGAGAGGCTGCAGTGTTTAGGACTCTTTAGTTTGGAGAGGAGACGTCTGAGGGGGGATATGATTGAAGTCTATAAAATTATGCATGGGGTAGAAAATGTTGACAGAGAGAAATTTTCCAGTTGGCCAGATGGAAAAGCCTAGCAGAACAGCTCTGTCTTAATAGCGATGCCTGTTATTCAGATGTGGAGATTTAAGCATTTTTTTTAATGCACACCTCTGCAAATGGATCTTTCTTTTGTTATGCTAATGACTCAGGATAATGAAGTGCAAATTAGGTGCTATTTCACTTGAATGTTATTGTACATTTACTAAATTTTCTTGGGTGAATTGATGAGGGAAATTTTATTTTCACTATCTATCATTCTTTTAGAATTCTTTGAACATTCATCAAGTAAGTAGATTTTTTTTAAAAAAAATCATTTACTATCCAGTAATTCTGTTGGCTATCACAACAGATCATAATAAATAATTTTGGCAACCATGGGCTGGTCTTAGGTAATATTGGTCTGGTATTTTGTTCTGGGCAGAAGGAATTCAACCTGAGGTACTGATTACAGTTCCTTTGTCATGTACAGATCACTCCCTGCTTGGGCTTACAATTACAGGGATACTAATTACAATTACAGGGATTTAATAAGAGGTTCTGTCCCTGGAACCAATTCAAATGACTTTCCGATGGCTGTAAGGAATTTCCCTTTGGATATGATTAGTTGACCTCTGATATAACCAAATGACCTGGATAGTTGACATGATCACTCCAGGTGTCCTCTCTTAAGTGTTACATCTCAGGTAGATAATCAGTTGATTAACTGATGGGCTGCAAGCAATGAAAAGACAAGTGAGATGACTCGAGTAACAGTGAAGAAAGACTTGAGATAAATCCAATGAGATACTGGCAAAAGTTAATTTTAAAGTTTACCTCATGGCAGTTATGGTGGCAAGGAAACAATTCATCCACTACCACTGCAGCTGCACAGTGGAGGCCAGTTGAACTATTCAAGGTAGTCGGAGGCCTTTAGGGATGTGGCCTGCAGGAGAAAATGGACTCTTCAATGGCTCATTGTGGCCATTTTGTTCAGCACTTCGCAGATCAAATGTCTTGCATCTATTCTTACTGGTGACAGGATCAAATGGTGACAGGGTGCCAAGTTGTCAAATTGTCTGGGATAATTTTCAGTTTATTCAGTCTGAGGATTCAAACAGGATCCTTGGAAATTTGAGGTCCATCACCTGCTTGCATGACCCATCCTGATTACTTACATCATCCAGGAAGGGCTCATTGGGCTTGAAGAGTAGATAATGCATCCTTAAGATAAGAGGTGTCCATCCCAGATTTGAAACAGGTTGTGGAACATCTGCTTCTAAAGCAGCCTACCCTTACTAATCTTACTAATTATTTTTTTAAAAAAATTATTAATATTTTGGATTGTTACAGATTTATATTATACATCTTTATATTTCATCCTCCATATCCTTTTACCCCCTTCCCCCCTCCCCTCTTCTTCTTTTCTTCTTTAAATGTGTAGCAGCAGGTCCATTCTTTCTAATCTTCTTTTCCAGTTTTCTTCTGTGATTCCAATTTCGTTTAACCAGTCTTTGAATTCAGTCCAGATCCACTTCATATCTTTTTGTTTTTCTTGTCATATTTGGCTTCTTGACATTATGTCAAAAATTTCCAATTGTGTTTGTTCCCATATATATTCCAACCATTTCTGTATTGTCCAGATTCTTTTGTCCTTCCACCCTAATGCTATTACTGCATGGGCCGCTCTGATCATAAGTTTAAATAGATTTCTCTTTCTTTGTTCTATTATTGTATAATCTAGTATGTCTATAAATAATTGATCTATATTTATCTTTATTTTTACATTCACATATTTTTCCATATACATTATAACATTTTCCCACAGGTGTTTTACCTCTGGACATTCTAACCACATATGGGTGTAAATTGCATTTTTATTCCCACAGTGCCAACATTTTGGGCTGAGTCCCTTTATCATATATGCCAACTGTTTCGGTGTTCTATACCATTTTAATATTAATTTCTTCTCCAATTCTGCATATTTCTCGATTTTTATCTTATTTATATTATCTATTATTTATTTTATAGAATCTGTGTCTTTTACTCCATCTTGTTGCCATTTTTTCATTACAGCTCTTACCATAAATTCTTGATCTTCTGTCATGTATTGATATAAAACTCATAACATTTTTCCTTTCCTTTCATCATATATTTTTACACAATTTTTCTTTATACAATCTCCTTCTATCCTAGAGGCTTTTATCTTTTCCCAAATTCCTCTTAGCACTAACTAGTTCTCTGTACCTCCTTTCTTCATAAGATGTGGAAACGTTATAAAATCTCCTCTTTCATTATACTACTTTGCTACATTATGCTACTTTTTGTAGTCCTTGCCTATGTAGAGATCTTATTACTTGGCCTCCCTCCTTGCCGACCATGCACCCTAATGGTGCCGTGTCCAGAATCCCTGGCATTCATTTCCATTTCCATTTCTCCCAAATCTCCGATATCACTTTTCGAGGGCCTATTAGTTTTTGTCTTTCTGTTTTTGAACAACTTGAGTATATTCCAAAGCTACCAATATTCAGGTTTATCTCATTTTCAAATTTAATCCATCTATCTTTTTTATCTATTTGGATTCTCATCAAACTTTTTATTTAAAATGCCTCATAATATTCCTGCAGTTTTTGAAGTCCCCAACCCATAAGTTTTTTAGACATATAAACTATTCTGTTCATCACCTTTGGTTTCTTTTGATTAAAAACCCACAATTTAATTTTCTTTACCCATTCTTCAAACTGTTTCTTCAATCTTACTAATTATTGACCAGTCTCAAATGTTCATTTTTGATTTAATGGGTGGTTGCTGGATAACTCCAAGCTTTCCTGAATGAGGCAAATTGTTCAGATCCCTTCCACTATTAGTTTAGACCTAATTATATGGCTGAATCAGCTTTAGGCGCCATGGTGGATGACTTACACCAGGAGATGTACAGAGGGACTGATTTGCCTGAACTTCTCAGTAGCTTTTGATAACATTGATCATGGTATCGTTTTGGACCACCTATCTGGACCGGAATTGGAAAGCACTATTCAGTGGTGGTTCTGGTGCTACCTTAATGATAGGTTTCAGAAAGTGATGCAGGAGCTGCTATTTTACCCCTCGGCCTTTGGGGTTCTGCAAAATTTCATATTGTCCTCTATATTATTTAGCATCTACATGAAACCACTGGGTAATAAATCAGATATTTGGGCTAGACTGTCACCAATATGAGGATGATACTCAGTTCTATCTCATGTTTCCAACTGATCCCACAGAGTCTGTAGAAACCTTGAACACGTGATTGAAGGCAGTTTTTGGGGGGAAATGGGCTAATAAACTGAAGCTTAATTCTGACAAAATGGAGATATTACCGGTATTAGTAGGCGAAGGTCTGACCTAGGATTTAAGATGTTACCTGACTTGGATCTGGTTGCACTCCACTTGAAGAAACAGGTCCACAGTCTGGGGTCCTCTTAATCCAGGCCTACCTCTGAATAAGCAGGTGGCAGCTGTGGCCAAGAATGCCTTTTACAGTTTTGCCTGGTTAGTCAATTATGGCCTTTCCTGGGCAGAAAAGATATGGCCATTGAGATACATGCCCTAATTACAGCTAGACTGGATTACTGCAATGTGCAGTACATGGTGCTGTCCTTAAGAAGTTTCTGGAAACTTCAGTTGGTACAGAAAGCTGTACCCAGGATGTTTACTGGACCAGGTCACTCCAGTCTTGACCCATCTATACCACCTTCCAATTTGCTTCTGGGCACACATCAAGACACTGATCTTGACCCTCAAAGCCCCACATGGTTTGGGAGCAACACAGCAGAGCTCTGGAGGCCCACATTGGGAGCCCTCAGCTTCTGAGAGTAGACAGGTGGCAACTCCAGAGAGGGCCTTCTTCATCACTGCACTAAAACTCTGGAACTCTCAGGGAAATTGGTCTGTCCCCATCTGATGACATCTTCTGCCAGCAGGTGAAGACTTTTCTTGGGGGAGGTTGGCATTCTCTTAGTGATTCTTCTTCCTTGAACAGGGTTTTAATTACTATTTCTTTGTTTTGTATGTATCTTAACTCTGTTTAATATTTGTTTTACTTATGTGACATTTGGGGAGTTGATTTTAATGCTTTTAAAATGTGGTTTTATTATGTATGTTTAAATTGTTAGCTGCTCTGGTAAAAGCAGAAAGATAGCAGAAAAATTGTAATTAAATAATAAAAGCTGATGACTCAGAATGATACACAGATTTTCCCCATTTAAAATTAGGGGTTAAAAACTTCAGAAAAACAAAGGAAGTACCTTGCAGTCAGCTTGTTTAATTATTTATGTAATAACACATGACACATTTTACACATGAGGAGTCATTTCAATCAGTTGGAAAAATACTGAACACTCTACAGGCCTAAAAAATCAACTAAAATTCAGTTGAACAACCAAACTCACATTATAGGAGGAAAGAATTAGAGCTTCTAACTGGACCATAAATGAACTAAATGTGATAAAAAATAAAAAATTATTTATCACTCAAATCCAAGCACTGCTGCCTTCACACCTCTGTAACTTCATTCTTCACTGGTTCCTCTCCTGTGCCCAACACAAAAGGTAGTAATTGTGTGACCACCATGTTCTGTGGATTCTAAGTAGCAAGATGCAAAAACTGCATTTCCTTAATTCACTTGAACTTTGACTTTTTCCAATTCAAGACAAGCATTAAACAAAGAGCTCTGAAACTACCTGAATATGCCCTAACAATTACTATTAGTTTATACCTCAAGTATATCCAATATATTCTTATCTAATATACTCTAAGCAAATGGTGATTTAAAATATTATTCATGATAGAACCTATTTGGGTGGGAGATTAGAAGAGTGTGTACGACTCACAATAAATCTGTAGCAAAAACTGTTTGAGGAAATAGGTTTCTTCCTGCTATTTTTTTTAAATTATATCTATACAAGTTCTACCTTGGAGAAGCACACAGAAAATTTTCCTATTGATAGAAATTACATTTAAGTCTAGCTTGGATTAAACATTTTATTGTATTCTTCATAGATTTGCCAAACTGTAATTTCAAGCTATCTGTCTTCCCAAAGACTCTATTATAAGGCAGCATAACCACTGTATTTATGACTGTCCTTTGAGACTACAACAAATGCATACAATTATTCAAGATTATTCCAGCCATTAAGTTACAAGATTTTATTGCTGCAATTTGAATGGATATATATCCGCTCTACCAGGGAAAAAATGGATTGAACATTGCTCTTTTTATACAATAAAAAAGAAAATGTTTTATCTAATTCCCACCAGATGGAGGGCTAGATTTTTTTTCCTCTCAAAGCATCCCATTGCATATCAAATCCACAGAAATAGCGATTGTATGCTATATAAATTATACTTTTTTTTCATTTGAAACATATGTCAATAAAAATATGATTGGTATCCTATATTACAAAAAACCCTGGCTGTGACAACTTTTCTTCAATTAACTATTTTTAAATCATTGAACTCTATAAAATCATTTGGCCCATTAAAATCTGCATAATATTATATCAGTATTTTTCAGACCAGAGAGCTCCCCTAGGGATATAAAGCTTTAGGGTAAACCTATTCTGTGTTTTTTCCCCTTCTACAGGAGTGCTTTGATATGAATTCCATGGATGCAACCCAAGCACTACACCAGAACAGAATTTCCCCCATGGATTTTCCTGGAAGTTCCTTCAGTTAGATACCATAATCCTGCTCATAAAGATTTAGCAATCTGATATATCCTAAAAACAAAATAAACTTGCAGATGAACAGACAGGAAACATAGAGCCCTTTATCTCAACAACCTTATTGAATTTGTTCCTTCTGAACTCATATTTTTTTCATCACATATATTTTAAAATTGTCAAGTCCCCTTCTCTAAAAGACCTTTTCATGCAGAAGCATAAATTTTTGGCTTCCTAACATCTAAAAGTACAAAAGAAGACTGTTAAATGTTGTAATACCAAGCAAGTACTGATGTTCAGACTTTATGAACTTTGTTTCCCCAAAATAACTTAGCTGTTTTGATTAAAATAATCAGCAAAGTACTTGCTGTATGAGTGCACACAAAGATGAATGTAAACATATATACAAAACCAAAGTAGTATTCTGCTGAAGAAATATTAGGTAGTCAACGTTTGTTTAATATCACATTTTGTCATTTTTCTTAAATGTTTTTCTACTTAAATAATCTTCAATTATATCATGTATAACTTTGCAGCACCACTTTTGACTGCTATATTACTATGCAAAACGTTAAACTGGGATTACAGTACCATAGTTTATTTCAGTGACATTCAATGCTCTTGTTGTAACATAATTTCAAGGACCAGGAGGAGAAACACATAGACATTTCCACATAGGCAGCATAGTGTACTTCCATTGTTTAATTATCCAAACTGCATCTCCCCTTGCATCGGAAGCTGCTCTTAAATGTCCTACAAGTTTTACCACTGTTTTTCATTTGGTTCAGAAAGCAGAAATCAGGAAAGGGTTTCCTACTGCATTTGTGAAGCTTTCCATGCAACTCTACTGATTCGGGCAAGGTATTTTATTTTTCAGAACCATACTATGAGACTTCACAATAATATCCATAAAGAAGTGGCCTTTTAGAGTGTTTGTTTAATAAAAAGAATGTCTGTTTTGCTAAGAATCCAATTATAATAATCTTACCACCATGATCTTAATCATGCTTACTTGAAAATATGCCTTCCATGGATTCTAATAGATACCCTCTGGTAAAATCAACGCCTCACGCCTAAGAATGTGTGCTTCAAATGACTCAAGAGTAATCTAGAACTTTAAGTGCCAATATATTAATTATTTTTGAAACAGGTATGTTTAGTAGGTATGTTTAATCTGGAAAAAAGAAGGTTAAGGGGTGACATGATAGCCATGTTGAAATATTTAAAGGGATGTCATGTTGGTGAGGGAGCAAGCTTGTTGTTCCAGAGACTGCTCCAGAGACTAGGACAAGGAGTAATAAGTTCAAGGTACTAGAAAAGTGATTTCACCTAAATATTTAGGAAGAACTTCCTGATGGTAAGGGCTGTTTGACAGTGGAATCTGCTGCCTCGGGGTAGGGGTGGAGTCTTTTTTTTAAGGTTTTTAAACAGAGGCTGGATGACCATCTGTCAGGAGTGCTTTGACTGTGTCTTCCTGCATGGCAGAGGGTTGCATTTGATGGCCCTTGTAGACTCTATGATTCTATGATCTAAGGAAGGCATGGTTCAAATGAATGTCCATCAAGGGTTAATTGAAGTCTGCTCTAAACCATTACACTGGTACAACTTGGAAAGTACTACTTGTGAAGAAATGGCATTAAGTTTCTTTCTCAGTTAAACAGTTTCTTTTTCACTCCAGCAGGTACAACCTTGACAAATACAAACTAAACTGTTGACTAAGCCCCAAATGAAAACTCCTGAATTTCTATTTAGCAAATGATTTGACAAAATATACACACTACGATATTTTTGATATGCATACACAACACCCTTAGACAATTTTTTTCATTTCATTTCATTATCTTTATTAGGCATAGGACCTTAGACAATATCATAAATCCAAGTTATGCATAAGACTTTGCAACAAAATCAGGCATACAATATTATAGTATAATATTGTGTCTATATTATTATTATTTATTGTCTCAAATAACTAAATCTCAAGAGGAAAGAAATGCGGGAAAAACTTTGCTGCTGAATTAAGTACTTTGAAACTGTATGTACAAGTACTTACTATCATGACTGGCTACTAAAAACAGAACCATGAAAACTATATGATGGATTTATAATTTCAGGTCTCAAAACATTTTGGATAACTAAAATATTTTTGTCAGTACCCAAAACATTTAAACATAAAGTACATGTAACATTCTACCTTTTCTAAAGCAAAGATCTTAACAACTGACATGCTAATTTAAGTAGGCAATAGACCTTCTTTACTTTCTGCACTGGGTCAGGCCCCAGTTGTGAACACTGTAGTGTACCCTGAGAGTTTAACCACACTGGCAATTTAGTCATATCTGTGCAAGCATGTGCACCCCCACCCCAACAATTCTGTGGTTATAACAGCTCCTTTCCTTCTCATTCAGAAGGAAAGTAATTGCCCTTTTTAGTTCTTTGATAAATAAGACAAAATTTGCCAGAAGATTAAAAGGTATATCTGTCATCTACTGACTGCTTAGTCAAATAGCCTTACAAAGGCCAGTGGTATGACTTCTGACTTCAGTAAGTGGTTTCTAGATTGTAACCATTATAGTTCAAAGTCTTTCTTTTCCTGTAAAATATAACCTTATTTTTAAAACTTACAATAATTCATTGCATTTTATTGCTTTTCAATCTTATGCTTTTCTCCCTAGAAAATGTTTTGGGGAGGGGGTGGGCATGATGCCTCTACACACTAAGATCCATATGCTTATGCACTTTTTCAGTTCCACAACAGCAAGCTTGGAATGAGCAGGCTTCTGAAGTGAAACCTGAAAGGACATTATTGTCAAAGCACTCGCCTCTAAAATCAAGGAGAAATATTGAAATCGCTTAGCAAAATCCATTAAAAAATCTCCAGCAATTACCGGCTTTATATGTTTCTCACAAATCATGCCAAAGCAATGTGAAAGAAAGAGAGAGAGAAATCCCTCCTGACCCCCTCCCCAAACCTGCATCTCTCTGACAATTGTCAGCCAGGGATGCCATAAATCTGAAAGAATGCAAGGGGAGGGAGGGGGGCGGGCGGGAATCCTGGTTAAAAGAAACGGGGCACTAATTTGATATAAACCATTTTGCAAATATTAAGGCTACCCTTAAGGGATAAA
Organism: Sphaerodactylus townsendi; assembly: GCF_021028975.2. NCBI lineage: Eukaryota > Metazoa > Chordata > Lepidosauria > Squamata > Sphaerodactylidae > Sphaerodactylus > Sphaerodactylus townsendi. The sequence goes on along the minus strand of NC_059425.1, from coordinate 119,408,403 downwards.
TATTTCACAGTTACTGCCCGCTATTAAAGACGTGATGAAAAGAGAGGGGCTGGGAGGAGGAGGAGGGGAAAGGAGTTGATGAGTTTTCATACCCGATGTTTCCTTGGTCCGAGTGCAGAAATGCATACAGGAGAGATGTGAGCCAAGGAGAAATACTCGGAGGGTGCTGCTGCCTTCCCCCCTGGTAGCCCCTACCTAGAAAACATCACCCGCTGGCAGGTACAGGTAGCAAAGGCTGATCCTCACACTACCACAGCCCGGAATAGTAGAAGCCAAACCATGGGATCAGGACTGTCAAACCGCCGGATGACAGGCATCTCTGCCACAGCTCACCCCTCGCCACTAGCAAGAGCTAGCCAGCTGACGCCCGAACGGTGCCCTCGGCAATGCCCAGACATGGTGCAACAGAAAACACACGATGCACTCCCAGTGCTCGAGCCCTCTTCACGTTCCTTCGGGAGGAAGTCCCACGGAGTACAAAGGGGCGGCTGCTCAGGTGCGCAGGAGGACCTCAGCCTCGAGCAAGTCTTCCCAGCGGCGTCCGGCCCCGGCGGCTGTCCCTGAAGCGCCAGTGCTGTGTAAGCCTCCCGACACCAAGGTTGCCCGCGCGCCCCGCCGCCCCCAAGCGGGCGAGGGAGTGCCCCGATTGCACTCGCCGTGCCAGCGGCCGGCCTTAACACCCGCCCCCCGCAAGCGCCGCTGCGCTCTGGATGCTCATACAGAACGGCGGGCTTGCCCTGCCAAGGCAGCTCCAGCCAGACAACCAAAAGTCCTGCGCAGGGAGGGCGGGTGGACGGGTGGGGGGTGGGGGGAAGAGAGAGAGAGAGAGAGATGCCCGTCCAGTTCCAGCCACCCTCGAGCGCTTTTCCCTTCCCCTGCTTTGTACGTTCTCCCCCTACCTCAGGGATTATGGCTCCGCGGAGCGGCTACCGGGCATCCTTTGCCAGGAGGAAGGGCTAGTAGATTCCTCCGCAGAAGCGGCGGCGGGAAGCCGCTGAGCGCCCAAGCAGATCCGTGGAGCGCGCGGGAGAAGTAGCGGAGTTCAAAAGGAGGCGTTTGCTGCACATCCCAGAGCGGCTGAAGGCAGGTGCAGCAACAGCACCGTCAGAGCTCGCTCCCGCGGCGCAGGCACAGCGCGCCCGGCAGCAGCAGCGGCGGCGGCGGCGGCGGCGGCAGCAGCAGCCCGAGTCTCGTCTCTTCCCTTTCAGCCTTCTTTGCTTGTGAGGAGCAGCAACAGCAGCAGCGCCAGGCGGAGGAGGAGGTGGGGCCGGAGCACATTCTTCTCCTCAGCTCCACACGCAGCGTCCAAACTCTCCCGAGTTCCGGGCGGGGGAGTCGCCCTCCCTTCGCCCCGCGGCCACGACCATGGCCAGTCGTCCCTCACGCGCAGTCTCCTCTCCGATTCGCCCCGCGGCGCTGTTTGGACGCCGTCTCCCGACGCCCGAGGCACCGGCGGCCTGCGCCCAGCAGCCCGGGCGCCTCCTCCTTCGCTCTCCAAGGCGGCCGGGAGCCAGCCTTTTCGCCGCTCCCGCCAACCGAGGCTGCCACCCACGCCCGCAAGACCGTCAGCGGCCAAACTGGAAGCCGCTCCGTGCACCGCAGGTGCTTGCCGAGGACGTGCACGTAGAGGAGCGAGATGGCTGGAGGTTCTGGCTGGATGGGGCAGCTTTCGGCGGGGCGCTGCAGCCTGCCTGCCTCCCGGCCTTTCGCACCAGCATGCGCTGGATTCGGAAAACTCCTCGCCCTTAGTAAATATTCTCTTCCCTGTCTGCTTTGCTACCTCGGGCTGTTCGCCGCGCTTCCTCTCTTGCTCCTGGGGAGTAGGAAGTGAAGCGAATTGTAACAGATGCCAACCCTGCCACAGACTGGTTGGCAGATTCTGGAAGGGGGGAGTGCACAGGTTCTCCTATAGCTATTGCAGGGCTGGGATGTCCTGACTCAGCACATCTGATCCCTGCAAGCCGAATGCTATCTGTGCTCCTTGTCAGCCCACATAGCAAATCCATGGAATCAGTGCTAGAGGCACCAGAAACAGCCCTGGACATCTTTATAACTGAAATGGAAACCAGCATCTTTCACCATGAAACAAAGCTCTCCCCTCTCACGGTACTTTAAAAAAAAACATATGTCAATGGTGGTTGGAAGCAGACACTGAAGCAGCTGCTTCACTTTGCCCTGTTTTAGGGTTGGCCTGAGTTGTCCTGTTCTAGGCTGAGCACATATCACTACGAAGACAATAGAAGCAGCTCTTTTCACGTGTGGGTGTCTCTGTCATAATCAACTATTTTATTTATTCCAGATGTATCTGTCCCTCCTTTTCACTAAACAGAAAGTGCGCAGGAAAACAAACGTCAGTAGAACAGTAAAGAAAAACGAAGAATATATTCTTTCCAGTAGCAAATACAGCAACCTCCAAGGTGTATGTGCTTAGTCACCTCCAAATATCTTGTGGAATAATATTGTTTTAACCTGTCATCTGAAGATAAGAATCCCTGAGGAAATACCCTGAGGAAAAGTGTTTTGTAGTCAGGGCACAGCCACTCAAAAGCCCTGTTCATTTTCCTTGGTTTTGTAACTATGGGTACATAAAACAAAGCTCCAGCAGAGAATCTAAAGTAAGGCTGAAATGGTCCTTCAGTAGCTTAAAGGTCCAGAAACTGGCAATCAGAGATGCTAACAAGACATTGATTTTATATGATTCTGATGGTGGATCCATATCAGTACTCTTTCCACATCATTTTAAAGCAGTTCTGGACAGACACACACATCCCAGCTCATTACAGTAGTTCAACATAGATGCTGTTAATGCATGCACACCATCTGATCCATTTTCTCCAGAACTTCTGGCAAATTAGCCTAAGATGACACAAGACACTTCTGGTCACCTCAGCGATCTGTTTCTCCAAAAATAAAACAGGCTCTATGGTACATCACAGCTACAACCCTGGTATTTTTCAGGGATAGTACTTCTCCATCCAGTACACACAATTATCCTGGAATCTGATGGAAAACACAGGCAAAACTAAGTGCCATCAACATTTTGATGATATTAAACTCCAAAACACTTGATAAGCTCACATAGCAGTAGAGATAGCACAGGACAGAAAACACAATACAATGAAAATCAAAAGCCAAAGGGCAGAGCAGCAGTCCTTCAGCATCACCCTCTGATATGCACCCAAGAAGAAAGACCAGCATTACCATAAAATAGGTCCTCTAGCCCAGCTTTGGTTAGACTGTTCATGAGAACTGGTTGATGGTGGCTGTTAAATAATGGCGATGGTTTACAATCAAAGGCACTTATACAATAATGGCGACGGTTTACAATCAAAGGCACTTATATTCTGCTGCTGCAAAAAAGTGCTAACTTGGTGCCTGCTGTTCAGGTGGCCTCAGGAGTTAAATAATACATATCTGATTACTTGATTTTGGGTAAATATATAGAACAGAAATGCGGGCTGAGTAAATAGCTATGTGAATACATAAGTTTAGTAAAGAATAAGAAATGTTTCATAAAAGTAAAGTAGGTAATATGGTCAATGCTGTATTTTCCCCTTGATCAAAGCAAGGCAGTAACCTAATAAATCATTTTAAAACTTTATTGATCTTGGAAATAACAAAACTGTAAACTTGTCAGTTTGACAAGTAATCTGCCATAGTAATACATCACAATAGAAGTGGATAACAGACATAAAAGGCTACAACAATAAAATATTCAATTATCTGGAATTTCTTGGCCACCTTGGTCACATATTCTCATGGTTTTAGGCTTTTGATAGAACAAAACCAGAGAAGAATGATACATTTTCATTAAATGAGGAATATGGTATGAGAGTTCATAGTAAATATATGTCTCTGGTTTGGGATCTATTTAATTATTTCAGAGGACAAAGAGATAAATTTGAAAGTTATCTCGTTTTTGTTTTCTGCATACAATACTGAATTATTGTTAAAGCAGTAATAGCACCAAATGCAACAATTCTGAATGTTAGACATGATCAACAAGCTTCAATGACAGATAGGTCTTTAAAAAAGACCAACTCACAAGCATAATAGCTAAATGTTAAGATCTACTTCAATTTGAGCCTTTTGCTTTGGCTCTTCCTTATTTAGCAATGTTTCAGTCCCTCCATATTCTAATTATTGATGTGGTTGGTGGTTTAGATGCTAAATAAAATGAGTCTAATTCCTATATTTACACTAAGAGGATGAGAGTGGATTCTACTGTGAACTCTAGGTCGGTCAATATTAAGCAGGATCCAGGAAAGTATTCTGAAGTTTGTAGCACAAAGTTCAGGCTTTAGTGTAAGCTGATAGTTCATGGGAAATAGCTGTGTCCCAAAGTGTCCCAATGTGACCCGATCTCTTCTAAGCACTTGGAATATTTGTCTTACATAAAATATTCATTTGTCTTAGAAAAGGTTTTACCAAATCAATCTGTTGTGTGTTTCCCTTCCTTCAGCAGGTTTTTCTAACCCTGGAATAGTTTGTTTCTGGGTTGGTTGTTTATTTATTTATTCATTTTAAAACACATCTATGCCATTTTTTGCCTAGTTCAGGGTGTCCAGGGTAGTGAACATTAAAACACTAAAATATTTCAAACATTAAAAAGCATGTGTGTGTAAACAATTAAATAAAACACAAAAACACACACAGAAAAGAGGACTAATAAGAGCTTGTGAGAGAATGCCAAACAAAACAAGACGTCTTAATCCACTGAGAAAAGCCAATGATGACAGTGGGAGACAGATGAATCTTGCTGGGGAGAGAGTTTCAAAGTTTTACCACCATGACCTAAAAAGCCATTACTTGGATGCTACATTTCTAGTTACTGCTGGCAGAGTCAGCCAAAGCAGGGCCTCTGAAGATGACCAGAGTGGTCAGCTAGATTTCATAGGAGTAGGTGTTCCTTCAGATATACTGGTCTCAACTCATAATGGTCAATATCAGCACTTTCAGTTGAATCCAGGAGTAAATTGGGACCCAAAGTAGATGGAACAAACCTGGAATGATATGGTCCCTACATATCCATTCCTGTCAATATTCTGCCAGCAGCATTCTGGATCAGCTGCATTTAACAGACACTCCTTAAGGGTAGTCCTGGGTAAGGCACATGCTAGTAATATATCCATAGTGGCAAGATTTTTGCTATCTAGAGAGGGCCACAGCTGGCTCACTGGGATGAAAGACACCCCTAGACACAGCTCTCACCTGTTTATTCAGCAGCTGAGGAATAGTACACCTGAGACTGGAAGGTAATTATTCAACTCTCCTGGGTCCACAATAGGTTTATTTAGGTGCAAATGAATCAATGTCTTCTTTAAGGCATGCATGACCACCCTATCTCCCAGGAAAGCATTTACTGTTTGTCAGCTCCACCCCCGCCCTGCCCCACCCCACCCCACCCCCCTGCAATTTTAGTAGTTGGGAGGATAGTATAACCAGGTGGTAGTTTTCAAACTTTCACATCTTTATACTGTTCACATCCTTCTACAGTACAAACTGAAATGTATCTGTGGAGAAATGGGCTCCTTCCTCCCCCTTCTCCTTTTCTCCCATCAGGTATCATAGACTTGGAGGACTTAGAAATTCCAGAGAAACATCAGGAAGTGCTACCTGACCTAGGGGGAAAAGATATCTTGACCCAGCCTGACCACGTCAAAGGCGGGTGGAGTCTGGGATCTGATAAATTGCTGGCTAGAGCGGGGCGAGGTCTCTTTTCTCAGGCTTTTCTGTTGGGACACAGAAGGGAGAAGACCTCTGGTCAGGGCTGGGAAGAGAGCAGCCATTTTTTAACCATGTGCTCATTCAGGGAGCATACCCAGCCTGCCAGGTAATTCGAACTCTTTGAGAATTGCATCCTTCTAAGCTTTACATACCTACCCCATTTTCAACAACTATTAGGGTATGTCTAAAGAGAGAGCAGTGGACTGGTGTTTATATCTCCTTTGCTTTGGAAACCCTTGCTCAATCTGGTTCTGTGCTAAAAGATACTTGTGACTTTTATTTTTAATAAATACTTTTAAACCTTAGATATGGAGGACAGTTCTCTGTGCCACGAATGCCCCACTATCTCGAACGTCCCACTATCTTGAATGTGCTGGCTAAACAGGATAGAGAGGAAGGCTGAGCAGCTTTTTCCTTCAGGACCTCCAATCTATCCTGTGGAACCCAGGAGAGGGGAACCAAGGGAGAAACTGAGGCAGAGGCCTCTCGGTTGGAAAGGAAGCTGGGGAACCCTGATCTTCTCCAGCGAACAGTCCTCAAATGGTCAGGTGGTGGAAGTGGTATACCCAGAGAGAAAGTTGGCACCCCCTGGGAGAGTGCAGAGAGTGGAATAGGGCCTGCCAGGCAAAGCAAGCCTGTTCCGCCACAGTATCTCACACAACTAGACAGGTCAGCTGCTGGGACCAGCCAATCCTGTTATTGCTAATGTAGAATCCAAGTCAAAATGAATGCAAGAGATTTTATTTACCCAGTGTTGAGGAAAATGATCACAGAGGGTTGCAGAGCAGTTTAACTCTGCCTGTAGGTCAGAGCCCAATAGGGCCCTGCCCACCTGGAAGACTTCCACCAGTCTATATTGTGGAGATGCAGTGAAAGTAAAAAAATATTGTTTCATTGCCACTATCACAGCCATGACATAAGCTTTAAAATGAGTTCTAACTCATGCTTTGCCAATTCATCTTGAATTCTTGTTCACTGTTGCTTATTTTTTATTATCTGTAGCCTCTCGGGTACCAAGGAATTGCCCAGAATGTCAGGCCTGAGAGAGGGCAGCTAGGATTAATTATGTCAGTTGCCCAGGTCATTTTTTCAATTTCAAAGGTCAGCTAGGGCAAGAGTACTGACCATATCCACAAGAGTACTGACAATATCCAGAAGAAAATTCCCCAAATACCATCTAAAAACTCTCTAGATATATCAGGCTTTGGGGATATTTCATCTTAATGGATCCCCCATCTATGCAGAGTTTTAGCATCCCTATAAGTCTAAACTCCAGTAGGTAGTGATGTGTCCATGACATGGAGACCCTCCTTAATATTGTCACTCCCAGACAATTTTCTTCCTGTCCAGAGCAGAACATGGATCAAGGATGTGACTGACACAGTGTGTGGGGCCTGTTATTAACTGAAACAAGCCCATGATTGTCATGGAGACCATTAAACCTTTTTCTGTTCGTTTTATTAAGACTTTTACAGCCAATACAGGGGCATGTTTTAGGGTGTTTTTTAAAAAAATCTGCTTCCCCATGCTGCCTGAAAGCCCTCTGGAGGGGACAAGGTGTTAGAATAGAATAGAATAGAATAGAATAGAATAGAATAGAATAGAATAGAATAGAATAGAATAGAATCTTTATTGGCCAAGTGTGATTGGACACACAAGGAATTTGTCTCCGGTGCATATGCTCTCAGTGTACATAAAAGAAAAATACATTTGTCAAGAATCATAAGGTACAGCACTTAATCTTAAGGTACAGCACTTAATGATTGTCATATAGGTCTAGTAAGCAATCAGGAAACAATCAGTAGTAATGAAAACATAAAATGTAAAATCATAAAATAAAATAAAATAAAATAAAATGTCAGCACAGGCTATAGTCATACAGTCATAAGTGGGAGGAGATGGGTAATAGGAATGATGAAAAAAGTAGTGCAGTAATTATATAATAAGTATATAATAAATAGTTTAACATTAGCGAGGGAATTATTTGTTTAACAGAGTGATGGCATTCGGGAAAAAACTGTTCTTATGTCTAGTTGTCTTGGTGTGCAGTGCTCTGTAGCGACGTTTAGAGGGTAAGAGTTGAAACAGTTTATGTCCAGGATGCGAGGGGTCAGTAAATATTTTCACAGCCCTTTTTTTGACCCGTGCAGTATACAGGTCCTCAATGGAAGGCAGGTTAGCAGCAATTGTTTTTTTCTGCAGTTCTGCAGTTATGGCAGCAGCTCCATCTCTAGCCACCTCAGGCTTCAGATTGGACTGCCCAAGAGACAGAAACAGGGAAAGGTAAGGTTATAACAGGGAAACAGAGGGCTCCCAATTTCCTCTGTACTGAACTTAAACATGGTTAAAGATTTACCACTTGCTTCCTAGTTACACTTCTGAAATGATAATTAAGTTAGTTATTTAATGGGATTCACGCTTTATTATATCAAAATTCTTATTCTCCTGGTCCTCTGATCCACATATCATCAGTTCATTTTTTAAATTTAAACAAAAAATCTACCTTTCTTGCTTCAACAAATCTAGAATTATTCTACAGATCTTATCAACTTCCACCTCTATGTCTTCCTCTGAAACATCCAAAAAATCTGCCAAGTCTATTATAATCCTCTGTCTAATATCGTCAGAGGTATAGGACACTTGAAAGAAGTGTGGGAAGTGTGTAATCTAGTACTTATCCAAGTTAGCAATCAGTGTTACAAGACAGAATACAACAGATACTGCTGAGATATTGAGATGGTAAGATAATGCTCCGTGGTTACTGTTGGTATCTTCATTGCAGAGGTACCTTCCTCCTCTCAGCTGGATTGCTATCACTGAACTACAGCAGGCAGGACAAATCAGGAACAGAAAATTTGAAAAGATTGGGCTGCCTATGCTATTACAATTAAAGGGATAGCTGTACAATAGTTGGCTGGAAAGACTTAAAGCCTCACAGGTTCTGTCTGAGTAAGGTTGATTGGTGGAGCTTTCTGTCTGGCACTATTGCTTTTTACATCATCAGTGCAGCTGAGACACCAGTATGGAATGTTCTGCAAGTCTGGCAGAACAGGTAGAACAGCAATGATTTCACATTTGATTCTTAACACAACTCACAATGAGGAGATAGGAAAGCATATCAAAAGGAAAATGGGGGCAATAAAAACAATGTTAAATTGGAGTGGACAAAGTTCAGGTTTCAACTGAACAGAAAGTGATGAGCTCTGGCTACTGCTGATGCAGGAAAGAAACAAAATGAAAGGAGAATGACAGTAGAAGTAGCTTGAAGTCAATTGTCAGTCTGGTAGGGGGAAAAAGGTATGATAACCAAGTTGGATAGATACATGAGAATTCTCTAATGAATCATGAAAAAAGAATGATGAGAATCAAATGGCCAAATTTAAAAAAAAGATCTGGATGTAGTGCTGACACAAAAAAATCCCTACTTTTTGTGGACTGCTGTATGAAAAAAAATTAATTTGAAAATGCTTTTCTCAAGAGAAAAACAGTAACAGGCTTTTTCAATACTTTCTCTGATTCTGAATCTGTTGTCATCCCCTTTGGGGGTGAGGCGGCTTATAAATCACATAATAAATAAATAAATAAAATTTGTCATTCAAATTGCACATTGTGTCAACACCTGCCATTTTAAATGGGTGAAACCCCTCAAAATATGTGCATGTGAGCAGCAGCCAATTTTTATGAAGTTTTTATTTATGTGCCACCTATTTTCCAAGAGAGAGCTCAATAGGGCTTACACTGGATCAGTAGGAGGTGACTCATCCAGGTATTTTTCAGGCACAGACCTGCTTAGCTTTAGCAAGGTTGTGGTAGCAGGTGTATTGCAACCATTTTATAAAACAGAGTCCACACTTCATTCCAGTGAATAGATTTGTATGTAATAACCTTGAAGAAGGATAACTGTATGAAATTGATTTGGTTCTAATATGAATGGATGGTGTTGATGGTGGCAAGATGTTTCTGCTTCCTGTTCAACTTCATCAAGCTCTGACTCCTAATTGGCTGATCTTTGATCCACCAGCTCCATGTCTTAATCTGTTAGGCTCAGCTTGACCTGTTTGGCCTGGCCAGCAAGGCTCCATGGCTGACTCAGTGTTGTTGTGTGAACATGTATAATTCCCACCTCCTGGAGACACCAACTATCACAATATGGGTAGAATAGTATGATACTACTAAAGTATAAATGGCAACACTTTATAGCTACTGTGTACAAGTGTAAAAAACAAGATAGGATTCATGAGAAATTAGATTTAGGACCCAATTAGTTATTCCTTATTCATCACCATCTGATGAAATCCACACTGAATGACATATGAGAGTTGAGTGGTTTCTTTTAAAGTGTTATGTAAAATATTACAACTTGTATTTACCAATAGCAAAATCAGCTATAAAAATCAACCCACCTGCTATTGAATGGGAGGAAGCATGGCTGTTTGCCAGATCTGTGCTCCATTAACCTATTTAGTCCATTGCTGGCAAGCAACAATAGCACACAATCAAACTGCTATATTTTAAAGACAATGCATTTTCTTGTCAGGCCTATGCTCATTTCCCCATATTACTTTTTCAAAAAAAGCTTTTAACATTGCAAGCATTGCAGATGGAATATAAAATGTGGGACTAAAATTTCAGCAATGCTGACTGAATAAACTGGGAACAGGCAGCTCTCTGAGGTACATTGTAGAAAAGAAAAAATGGAAGGCTTTTTCTTTTCTGTAGCATTTTTGAAGCAAGAAACATTTAGAAATGGTTTGCCATGGCCTGCCTCCACATAATGTCCCTGGAATTCCTTGGTGATCTCCCATCCAAATACTAAACAGGATCAACTCTGCTTAGCTTCTGAGATCTGAAGAGATCAAACTATTCAAGACTATCTTGTCCTACAGCAAGAATTGATTACAGCCCCAGTGTTAATGTTCTGTGATTCAAGATTTCATCAGATGTGTCAGAGCCTGGGCTTGCTGCAGTAATTCTGCAGAACCAAACAAACAAAAGCACTAGCAACTGAAGGCATAGGTATTTAAGGTATTGGCAGGGGCAGAAATTAGGGATGACCAAATTGGAAAAAAAAATCTGTTGGGCATCTTGTTTGCTTGTTTTACATTTCATCAGTTTATTTATGGTCAGATAAAGTAAGTGGAAAACTGATCCTAAACCTCTGATAGCCTTATTTGAGAAAGGTTAAATGGCTACAAAAATATGATTAAATTGTGTCCTACACACCTGGTAATTCATGTTTACAACAGATGCTGGTCCATGGCCACACCTTCTTTGCAGCTGTAATCTAAGTATTTAGGAATACTGGAACTGTAGGAATGTACTGTCAGTGATAGATGGACTGATATTCAAAGGCAGCAAGACGAGGGATCCCAAGGACACTCCAGCAAAGCACACTCCAAAAGGTGCATGAAGACAATTTAGGGATTGAAAAATATAAAAAGAGAGCACAGGAGGTCATTTATAGGCTACAGATTAACCATGATATTGACAACACTGTGGCACACTGTTTCACAGGAGAAAGGAACTGCAGGCAGTAGGACTTAGCATTCAGGGAAGCTCTGTTTGTTTGGCAATAAACTATTAACATTTATTTGTACCTTGGTGTGACCCTCACAGTAGCATAGCTAGGGGTAATGGAGGACTAGAGCCCTGGACACCACTCCCTATTGTCAGGTGGGGGATGCATTGCAGGGCTGTGCCCACTCTCCCCACAACTGCACCCCAGACATGAACTTCCCATGGAGTTTGGGGCAGTGGCACAGTTGAATGCCAAGCAGCAGGGCTGGCTCTACCCCCAAACCCCAGACCTTGTGTAACCTACTTATCCTTGGCCACATCAATCTCCATTGGAGATCAAGGAAACAATATATGACAGCACCCTGTGGCTTGACAAACAAATATGAAATTATTTGAACAAATTAACAAACCTTTAATCTAAACACAACTTTCTATCATTTAAGGATTAATAATAGTGAACATATAGAGCGTATATTTATACAGCATAACTCAATTGTACAAAATCTTCAGTGCTTTTTTAAGAAAAGCACTCAGAACAGCTATCACTACTAACAGTACCCAACAAATAAAGAACAGAAAGTCCAATATTAACACAGCAGGGCTTCTTTCTCTCATTTGATCTTCTGCATTGGATGTAGCTGCTGCAGATCTTTCCTCAATTTGGGCCGGTAAAAAAAGTAATTCCCTCAATTGAGCTGTAGGCCTTCCTTCTCCTACTGCAGGCCAGATCAACTGAAGAGGGTGGGGCTCTTGGAGTTGGTAATAAGTAAGCAAGCTTACCAACTGCACATGCTCAGTGAGCTGTTATCCCCTGGGCCCTAAAATCCAAACAAAACAAAAAATTCTAAAATGGCATGGGTTATACTTGCATCATGGTATAGAAGATGAAGACTTATATTTATAACCACATTTTCTAGAGCTTTTTAATCTTGTTTGCCATACAAACACAGGTGGCTTGAAAAGAGATACTTCATAGGAAGGGGCCATATTCTTCATGGGAATTCTTCACTGCAGCCATGACAAAGTCTAGAAACAAGGATGACAAAAAGCCCTTCTTATTTATCTTTGTTTTAGCCTCTTTCACTGCAGTGTATGAATAATACAAGCTGCTAAATGCAAACAGAACTTAGGTGAATATGACTTCAGTAGTGATTTGAGATTTCGGATGTCTCTGATGCTTGAGGTTTTCACCACTGCTTTAACATTGCAATCTGTCTTCCACAGCAACGTTCAGAGTGTTCTACTTCTTCCTTCCTTCTTGTTTACAAAGGAAGAAAGGGGAAAAGGGATAAGAGAGATAATGATTATGTGGTTAAATAAAAAAGAAAGCAATACAAAGAAAGAATGTTTAGAATGTCTAGCTATTTGTGAATATGAAGAAACATATGATGAAATGAATCTCTGTTCTACACAGTTAGTTCTTTGTTTTACTTTCCTTATATAACAGGGGTAGGGAACCTGCGGCTCTCCAGATGTTCAGGAACTACAATTCCCATCAGCCCCTACCAGCATGGCCAATTGGCCATGCCTGAAAACTGATAGGGAGTGTAATTCCTGAGTATCTGGAAAACACTGATTCTGATATTACTCCTAATAGATCTTTGGACAACCCAACTGTATAATACAGTGTGGGATACCAGGAAGAAGTCAATGTTGATAGAGAATTTTGTAACATTATAGACGATATTCAGATTAGGAATATCGATTTTTTCTCTTTTTTAACAACATTCTAGATTCTTTGATTGCAGTCTTATTCTTTCTTTTCTCTCTCTTCACCTCTACACTGTTCCCTTCTGCTTAAATTCATGGCCTGTTTATTGATGATAAGAAGCACAGATGTTGAAATAAGATGATATGAAACTTCGGGGAAACTTAATAGATATTGGTGAGATATATGGATTACTTCCTGAGAACAACTTAATTTTGGGAGATTGGAATTATTGGAACATAAGAAAAAGCCTGCTGGATCAGACCAGAGTCCACCTAGTCCAGCACTCTGCTACTCGCAGTGGCCCACAAGATGCCTTTGGGAGCTCACATGCAGGATGTGAAAGCAATGGCCTGCTGCTGCTCCTGAGCACTTGGTCTGCTAAGGCATTTGCAATCTCAAATCAAGGAGGATCAAGATTGGTAGCCATAGATCAACTTCTCCTCCATAAATCTGCCCAAGCCCCCTTTAAAGCTATCCAGGCTAGTGGCCATCACCACCTCCTGTGGCAGCATATTTCAAACACCAATCATGTGTTGTGTGAATAAATATTTCCTTTTATTAGGAAGTAAAAGTGCCTTTATTTTCATTAAGTTTTTCTGCTGAAAGCTTATATACTGTAGTATTTAAGACTGGTCATGTTTGCATCTGTTTTAATTTTCTTTCTTCTGTACCAAATAGAAAACAATAAAATATAATTAATAAAAATATTTGTTCTACAGACTGATAAACATATCTGATCTATAATTGTTGTATCCTAATATTTAAGAATTTTTATTATTGGCTACAATGAAAAAACTCTATACCACAGAGCCAATGTGACAAGGAATCAAATACATCTTGCCTTTTAAATCTCTTGACAAATTATATTAAATTGGTATCTTACAGTTTTCATCATTTCAGAAGAATTGTTTTCAGACGAGAATGAAGTTCTGGTTATCAGGTCTGCTGATATCATCAGTATCATCAGCCATCTCAGCCCAGAACAATCCACCTCTAGAACTCTTGACTAAGGTCATGCTTTATATCAGGCAATTTATGGGCTAGTAAACATCCCCTCTTGCTTTCCTCACATGTGTATCTCCTCTTGGTTCCTCAGTAGCAACTATATTCCAATTATTGCCATTGTTAGTATATAAAATGAATAAATTTACAAGCTGAATAAAATATTTCTGTCCTAAAATTAATTTTGAAACAAATAATTGTAAAACACATCCCTTCTAGAAGTTTCTAAATGTTAAAACTTGTACTCTGCAGCATTGACAGATGTTTGGTTGGATTTTCATTCAAATTTGGCAGTTTGGAAATTGTATCACATTTTGTGGCACTTGTTTATCACTTCTTTACTTGTCTGGTAACACAGCCAAGGCTCCTGTGAGTGGTAGATCACTTCTGCTCCATTAAAAAAAAAGTATGGCTATTGGGACCATAATGTGCTGGTTGAGGAGATCTGATTCTGGGCAATGAGGAAGGAATGCTGATTTTTGGAATGTAACTCTTCAGTTTAAACTTCTGAATGATTTTGCATGATTGCAGATGCCAGCAGTGTGCTTCAGTGCATGTAGAGCAAGTTAACAACTAAGTGTTACAAGCACAGTGGCAGTTAAAATAATTATTTAAAGCAGATAGACCAGATTAGGTAATAGCGATCATACACCCTGAATTTTCTGGGAAGAGCCATCTGCTAAAAAATAAGGAATACATGGCAAAGTACAGTGAAAGCTATTTTGGAGGCCTTTTCTAATACAGATCAATGACATTCTGTGCTTGATTTAGAAAGAGATTCATGGGAAGTCATAATTATTTAAAGAAGGGAGCAGTGAAAATGTTCCTCTGCCATGTCTATAAATCTTTTCTTACATTTTATAGAGAACTCTGCTCTCCATGTCTGCTTTGGCAGGGTAATAGAAGTATATCATAATAGCACAAGTTGTCAGTGGTTTAGAACTCTTTGTAATGCAAAATCACACAAGTTGAGACATTTTCTCATCTGCACCAACTGCAAATAAATAGTGTTCTACAGGTTTGCTGACATCATGTCAAAGGTAGTTCCTTCCACATGCTAACATTTGGGAAATAACCTTATCTATTAGGTTTGAAGAGATAATAAGAATAAGATGGATGAAATTTATAAATGAATAAGACTGCTGGAAGAGAGGAGTTATTTCAGGAAGAAGCTAAAATACAGAGAAATGGATCCAAAAAAGTAGCAATAAGTGCCTTTCAAAAGAAGAAAATGTTTCTGCTGATGAAGCTCCCCAGGGAACTCAGGTACAGTAAATTGCCTACTACACCACAGTAAAATGTAGTTTAACACCCACTTGTTTCTTTTTCTTCTCACTCTTGGAGGCCACTGTATGTCAGCAGCATGTGAGACCACAAATGGGCATAACTCTCACATGGCTTCATTACATATTGACTAGCAAAAGGCTGTTAAACAAGGACTCTGCGATTTGGCACTATCCAGAGGCACACTTCTGAGCATTATATCAATCAACAGGAAGCACAATCCAGAGGGTGCAGACAGGTTCTGCCACTGTGCCACCTCCAGAGGCAGGGATGTATCTGCCATGGGGTCATAGGGAGTCAAATGTCCCTGGGCACCTCCCATTTGGTCACATGGGGGGTTGCAAAAAATTCAGGCTCGTTTGTGTTTTTTTGTATTTTTGTGTTTTTTCAGTTTTTGGCCTGCAGGAGGCACAGCTTTTAGGCAAGCAACACCAAAATTTCAGGGATTTCTTGGAAGACTTTCCTAATGACACCACCCAGGTTTGGTGAGGTTTGGTTCAGGGGGTCCAACATTATGGACTCTCAAAGGGGGTGCCCCATCCCCCATTGTTTCCATTGTTTCCAATGGGAGCTAATAGGTGATGGGGCTACCCATTTGAGGGCCCATAACTTTGGACCCACTGAACCAAACTTCACCAAACCTGGGGTGTTATCATCAGGATAGTGTCCTAAAGATACTCTGAAATTTTGGTGGTGCTAGCTTAACAATTGCACCCCGACAGCAGGCATCCCCCCAATTTTCCCAGATTCTTTTTTTAAATCCACCCCAGTTTAAACATTGAAAGTGATACTGTTTCAGGGTAGGGGAAAAGCCACCCTAAAACAGCATTACTTTCAATGTTGTTTAAACTGGGGACCCCAGATTCTCCCTTTAAGATGGATTTAAAAGGAGAATCTGGGCTCCCTAATTTAAACACCATTGAAAGTGATGCTGTTTGGGAGTGAATTCTAGCATCACTTTCAATGTTGTTTAAACTAGGGACCCCAGATTCTCCTTTTAAATCCACCTTAAAGGGAGAATTTGGGGTCCCCAGTTTAAACAACATCGAGCCCCTGCCAGCATGCCAACCCCTTCTGGCCTGCCAAGCAGTAGACCTGGGCCCCTTACTGCCTGCCCAAGTGGTAGACCTGGGCCCCTTCCTGCCTGCCCAGCGGTAGACCTGGGCGCTTCTCCGTGAGATCGGCAGATGGCTTTATTTCTCTGCCCCCTCCACTGTATCTCGGGAAAATGGAGCAGGGGGGCAAAAAACTCCCTGGGGCTCCAATTTCCCTAGATATGCCTCTGCTCCACCCTCCCAGGGTCTGTGCAGGCAGGCAGGCTTCTGCCCTCCCCAGGCCCTGGGGAGAGCAGGAGCCAGCAGCAGCAATGGCAAGGGGCAGGGTTATGCAATACGTGGGGATGGGGCTATGCAATCTGTGGGGGAGGGGTGCCGAGAGGATGTTTTGTCCCTGGTTACCACTCACCCCCCCCCATATGCCTCAGTTCAGAGGTTTTTCAGGTAGTGCTGGAGTGCAGCCAAAAAGAAAAAAAATACCCAGGACACCTGAAGCCCTCCATAGGTGGCATAACTCCGAGGCTCTGGCTCTGGTTCTAAAGGGTGAGTGGAAACCAACTACAGGTGGCTGCACCCCTGGGAATGCCTTTGGCATGCCCCGACCGCACCAATGGAGCTGGCTGCAGTGCAGGAGTCCTGACATGGCACTTAGCACCAAATTAAGGCATACCAGAGGGTGTGGCCCTCTGCTAGGGTAAGTGCTCCAGGGCAGGCAAATCTGCAACCCACACCACATCCGGGAGCTGATTCAAACCATACACCCCCCCATCCCCCGGATTGGGTTGTGAGTCTGTTTAAAGTTTTCCATGATGATAAGTGATTTAAGACCTTTGATATATTCATTCTGCCTATTGTCCTAAATGGAAGATACATATTGACCAGCATTCGTAATTATTGCAGAAAATGTGTTCCATTAAATCAATTGACAAATTAAGTAAGAGCATAAGTACTAGTATTAGATTTAAAAAAACATTCTGGTTATTAGGTTTATTAATATGAGGAGCTATAAAGCCTGGAATTATGAATGACTAATTTGACACAGACACTTTTTTCTTCACAAAACCCTTTCATCATTCTTTTTTTATTTCTGAACTGTGAGTTTCTGTAGTGTTTTCTAGTTGAGTTACTAATGGTCATTATGAGCTTATTCCTATAGATGGGTGTATAGAAGCCAAATTAAAACACACATATAACATACAACAGAAAAGCTCACTTATACATACCTGTCATGGTTGAGTTCCTAAACTGGAGGTCCTAAATAGCTGGCTACTCATGGGAAAACTTAAAACATGGCCTCAATTAACATTTGATATGACTGCTGCAAAGGCAGAGGATCATGAGAGGTAGCAGCCTAGGCATTTGACTGATCCTACTCACTGGAAGCCCCTCCTCCAAGATGTCCATTCACCTGCTTGTTGTGGGTGGGTGGGCTGGATTTGGGAGATTTTAGCTTGTGTCCAGGTTTTTAGAATGAGGTTTTATTATGTTTTTAGATATCTATCTATCTATCTATCTATCTATCTATCTATCTATCTATCTATCTATCTATCTATCTATCTATCTATCTATCTATCTATCTATCTATCTATCTATCTATCTATCTATCTATCTATCTATCTCTATATTTAGAATGGGGTATTATTGTGCTTTTAGAATGGGTTTTTTATAATGGGGTTTTATTGTGTTTTTACTGCCCTGATTTTAATATTGCATGTTTTATTATAACCTGCCCTGAGACTGTGGTAAAGGGCAAGTAATAAACGCGAATAGAAATAGACAAATAAACCCCCCACCTCCCTTATATCCAGCTTGGGGAACTGGGGTGATTTCCCCTTCAGGTAACCATGAAAGAAGCTTTTTAAAGTTCAACAAATAAAGAGCAGTATTTTATTAAACACTTCAGGGGAATGGAATAAAAGGGAATATTGGTAATAAGGAAAGAAGCAGTTCTATATACAAGTATGAAGTTGTTTTCCGAGTTCAGCAGAGATAGTGTTTGACTGAGTGTTAAGATTTCATTTGGCCATAGAGTTCTCAACACCTTAATATATAATACACTTTCAAGATGTTTTACAGATGTATCCTAAACTAGCACTCAAAGGTTCTTCCATTAACTCTGTTGCCTTTAAATTATACAGAAAGGAGTATTCTCCCAACTCACTTTCCCTTCAGACTTCCTAAACTTTAGGATCATTTCACAGCATTTGGAGTAAATCCTTCCAAAGAACTAGGGATAGGAATTCTTCTCCCACATGCAGTGTAAATTCCCCTAGTGACTAGAGACTAGTCCTTCTCTGACACAAAATCTTTCACTGTCTGTTCTTTCAGTTCTATCCACTGTGTCCAGAAGAGGAACTAGCTCTTCTCTTAGAACCTGGGCTGAGGATTCTTCTCTCCCAGGAAGTAAATTTCCTTTCTTGGTTAGAGTAGGGTCTCTTTTCACTAATACCCTGTTCCCACCAACACCACAGGTCTCACACATACACTAAACACATGTATTTCTGTGTTTCTAAGGTCAGAAGACACTGTGGGAAGAAGGAGATAGGGAAGAGCTACATCAACAACATTCATGAAGTATTACAAAATTGTTCATAGTTATCATTATAGTTGCATTTGGCAAACATTTATGAAGTCAACAAGTTTCTTATGAGGTAAGTTGGTGTCTTAATCTTTCAAAAAAATTTGTGATTATATGCCAAAAGTCCAAAATATATGCACAAGGTGACTTCACAATGATGCTTCACTTCAAAAACCACTGGAAAACATGGCTATCTGAATACAATATAAGTTGATCCCATTTCCTAAAATTTAAAGGTTTTTCAACAAGCATACTATAATAAATAAAAATGTTGATATGTTACTTCAGAAGTAAATAGAAAAAGAGGAAATCCAGTTATGTAATTCAAAAAGATAAACAAGTTATGCAGCAGAGAAGAGTCAATGAAACTGACATTTTTATAAAGTGCTTTTTTCTAAGTTTGTAGAATTTCTCTCATTACTTACCTATTAATTTCTATAGTTGCCAGTCCTCCAAGCAGCTGCGTGGAATCTCCTGCGCCTGTCTTGCATTGTCCACTGCTACTTTGAGTCCCTTCTGGGAACTAGAAAAAAGCTATGGTTTTACCATAGAATTTGCAGCAATCCCTAGAGATGCAATCCCAATCTAATGCTGCTAGAACACGGCCATACAGCCTGGAAACCACACAGCACCCAAATCCCTAGAGATATTTGATGTCATTTCTCTTTTTTTGCCAGAAGTGACACCAGCCATTGCTGATGGCTGCCCAGCCCCCATGTCCCCATCTCCTGGTCTTCTGCTGGTTACCAAGCCAAACCTGGCAACTGTATCAAAATCTATTTTTTAAAAGAAAAAAAAATAGGTAGTCAGCTTTTGTCTTTGAAGATTCTAACAGCCCCTTTTGTGTGTGTGTGGGGGGGGGTTGGACGAAAAAGGGCTTGAGGGAGTGGAGTGGTCTTGTGCCAACTCATTTACCCTTCCTGGGGCACTTACCCAGGTGGAGGCAGATGCACTAGTAGCTGCATATTCCTCAGTTCCACAGCTGCAAAACTAGGAAGTCTGGGCCTTAGCAGGGCTACATTGGCATCCTGATTGGATGGCAGCATGGGGGGGAGGGTGTCTGAGGGTCAGGAGTGTAGCACCCCACTCCTCGGACTGTAAAAGTTTTGTAAGCCCTCTGGAGGGCTTTCCAGTGGCATTTGTGCTTTGTGCGACCAGGACCCCCTCTAGAAGACAGCGGGGCAGTGCCACATCCCACCATCAAGGGCTTTGGATAGGACTGCCTTTTGAAACATGACAATGTACAATTGAGAAATAATTTTGTAAGTCCAGTATATAAAAGTTGACAGTTTGCACAGCTGTATAACCTTCCAGCTATTAAAACACTGTGCATTTACAGTATGAAGTCTTATATTTACAGGGATACTGAACAGATCATTTTTATAAAGAAAAAAAATAGGATTTTCATGAAATAAAAAAAGCCTTCTTTGTTTTGCTCCCCCTCCCCCTTTACAGCAAATCAATGAAGAGGTGGATGGATAAGTCAAAGCTTTCTAAATTGTGGTACATGGCCATTCTATGTATTATTTATATACTTGTTTACCAAAATTTGAAATTAATGAGAAAATGAAATGCAGAAGGTCAGTATTCTGTAATCCTAAACTTTTTTACATTTTGAAAAACAAACCTGATTTTTAAAAAATAGTCCAACAAAGAAAAAAATGTATTTTAGGAGCATTGTGATAAGGCAGTTTTACTGCTGAAAAAAACCCAATTAATTATTTAATTTTTTAATACTGATTTAAAAATATAATCAAATTAACAATGCATACATACATACATACATACATACATACATACATACATACATACATACATACATACATAAAATAATCAACTGCATACAATATATTGCTAATCTACATCCTACTTCTTTGCATTCTATCTACATACACATTTTCATATTGTTTCCAAATATGCAAAACTATATCCAAATTTAGTTTTTGACTCACAGTTATAAAAACCTCTCTGTGAGGAACACTTAGTATGACCAATAAGATGGAGAAATCTGATTTCCTCAATGAGGCTGTACTGAAGCTAATTCAGTACAAGGTTGCTCTTTTTTTCATTTACTTACTTTATTTATACCATATCTTTCTCTAAAATGGGAATAAAAAGCAATTTTACATCATTCTCCTCTCCTGCATTTTATCCTCATGCTACATAAGGTAGTTGGGCTATAAGTGTGTGACTGACCCACCATCGGACAGTGAGCTTCCAAGGCAGAATGTGGATTCCAGTGTGGTTCTCCCAACTCCTATCCTGAAACTCTAACTACAACATGCTGGTTTTGAGCACACAAGAATTCAGAACTGGGTAATCATTAATTGGGTTAATCATAATTGGAGACATAATTTATGGTTCTGATTATTAAAACATCAAAATATTTTCCTCCTTCAAACATCAAAATATTTTACTTGATAATTATTTAATTCCCCAGATAAGACTGTTTTCTATAATAGGATTGACCCTATGAATATTTTGCTAAACATTAACTTCCTACAACGAAACTCTATCTGTGCAAATTACATATAAGCTGTATGTAGGTTAGCTTTTTTAATTACAGGAAAACAACCTGATCATGTTTTTTTCTGTGTAGGTGGTGGTGTGTATAAACAGTGAAGAGAAAGCTGGTATTTAAGGCTAACAGACTTCTAAGGCAATTGCAAAGTAATAAAGCATCATATGTCATTTTTAAAAAGTGATTTGGCAAGCTGTTTCATCTCCCACTTTAATTAGTTATTTGCCAGCAATCTAATACGTTATCTATCTCACATATGCAAATTACTTAGGTCTTTCTACAGCTCAGTGCCTTCACAGTGGTCTGGAATTTGCTGCCAACTGAGAGTGGGTATCTAATATAAAAAATGGCTGTCTTTCTCAAATTTCACCACTTATGTCATGTTGCATTAGACAGTGAGATGCAACATTAAACAACTAATGAGACATGACTACTCAAATGTAAAGGAGAATAAACTTCCATATTATATATAAGTTATCACTTTATGGAAAGGTTGCGGGTTCTAAGATGCTAGCATATATTTCACAAAGCAGTATGGGTGAAGTTTTCCAGAACTTCTTTGATTGCAGTTCATCTTCAGCATGTAAGAGGCTCTTTTGTTAATTCAAGAGCATCGTGCATTGTAGCACCAGGGATAGGCATTGTTATTAGCTAATTAGAGTGGCAGCCCAATATACTTACTATATTTAATTTTATTGTGTACATTTATGTGCCATAATTTGTTTAGCTCACTACCTAACATGAGAAAATCTCAGTTAGTGAAGTTTAGTGCACATTTGTACAAACTCAGTATATGGCCACTACTCCAGGTTTTTCCTTTGTTACAAATATTTCTAATTATGTAATCTTAGACAAAGTGAATGTGATTCTTTATCTACAATAGAAGGGAAGTTTAGTTAATTATTAAATCATTAGAATAGGAGATACTGTATTACTGTATTACTGGATCTCATGTTTTAGTATAAGAGTCCATATTGTTTTATTGAGTAGAGTTGTTTGTCCGCTGATCTATATTCTTGAATTTTCTGAAACCATTCTTCAGTAGATGAGAGATCTTGTCTCTTCCAGGCTTCATTTTTATGAATGATCCAGTTCATCAGATGCAAACATTATTTACTTAATTTTCTTCACTATTTCTTGGGCTGTTTCTGCACAGCCAAGAAATGTGTCCTAGGTAAAAGGTAATGTGTCCTAGGTCCTAGGTAAAAGCACCATCCCTGGGATGCTGTTTACATAGCTGCTGCTGCTGCATTGCAGCAGCACTGTGCTTGACTCCCCAACTGGTGTGAAAACACCGCTTTTTAAATTTGCTCCTTGGGCGAGTTTTTTCAAGAGTGGTGTTTTTGCATCTGTGCAGTGTGAAGCGCACCAGCATGAGGGTGCCACTTTTGGCCCCTACGGTTTCCCGTTCACCTATCTCTCTTCCCTGCGCAACTCTGGACAGCTGGAGGGACATGCCCACACTGCCTTTTGACCCCCGGAACTCAGTGGGCAGCATAGGCGTGTCCCTCTAGCCGTCCAGAGCTGCACAGGGAGGGGAGGTAGGTGAATGGGATGACCCACAGGCAGCTCCATGTGGAGCTGCCTCTGCAGGTCACAGCAACCTCAGCACTGCCCACACGAGACAGTGCAAATGGTCTCATACGTCCACTGGCATGAATTATGCTGGTGGAGAGCTGTTTCCTGCCGCTGTGCAGAAACGGCCATAACTACCTTGAAGCTAAAGTTAGATCATGCATTCATAAAAGAATCCAGTGGTGGCCTTGGCCAGAGAAAGATACTGATAAATCAAATGCAGATTCAAGGTTTTAAGTCTTGCTCCTTTCTACCCATTCCTTGCTTCACTCCTTTATTCTTTTCTTGCCTTCTTCACTTTGTGAAAATTAACAGAACACTCTGAGTCAACTTCACCTCTCAAGCTCTTACCTGACACAATTCTATTAATTTTTGTCAACTGGGGCACAGTGAGATAGGTGAGGCAGCAGCAAGGGTGAATTTGGGTTTTTCCACATGGGATTTCAGTGGGCTAAGTTGGTCTAGTTCAGTTGTTAAGACACATTTGCAGCACATCCACAGGTTAACACATTCTTTACATGTGATGTCCCTTCCTGCTAAGAGTTCATGTGATTAATACCTCAAGAGATATCTTTTACTGTCAGAGTGCATCTTATGCCATTTATTCAGACTTTTACTTTAAGCCAAAAGAGAAAGAGAAGAACCCTTTCAGAAAAATGGTAGTGATCAGTCATTTGTCAGGGAAGTAGGTTCCTTTCCTTCTATACCTCTACACCTCTTCTCAAACAGCTGATCAGTGAAACTTCAGCCTTTTGTTGGGGAAAGGGAGCTCTGTGCACAGGATTTGTTGGCACACGTAGTTCCACATCCTACCTGGCATAAGAAGCCTGTGTTCACATAGGTGGGTCTTTGGTGGATCAGAGCATTGGTGTTTACATTCTAATGATAAGAAAAAATATTTTAAAAAGGGAAAGTTCTAGCAGATGTAATTGAAGTTCCTCTTTATCACCTCACTGGATAGCCTTAGGACTTAGAATCTGTTCAATTGCAATGAATCATTAAGATTTCACTGAGAGCTGGGAATGGGGAAAGGAGCATAGACACCTCTTCACACTTTGTTGTTTGCGAGATTTTAACTAAATAACATCTGTTAGCTTGGATTGTGGATGATTTAATTTTTAAACACGTGCTCTCAACCTTTAATTTTCTGCAAAGCAATGGCATACATTATTAATTCATCTATTTTTCCTCAAGGCGAGTGAGATTTAAGGTCCTTCATAAATATTTAACAATGCTTCTGCAAAATAAACAAAAAACTTCCACATAACTTTTAATTGCAAGTTGTCGTACCCAACACCACTAAGAAAAGCAAGGAGAGAGAAGGAAAGGGGAGATTTCATTTTGCAACAAAATTTGAAAAAAAATACATAAGAGGTTATTAATTATCTGAATACCTTCTCTCTAATGATGACTGAATTATCCCTGTTTCATTTCTTTTTAAACTATTATTTTATGTCATTGGCAACTGTTTTAATTCTCAATTTTTCTTGATTTTGCATCTTCATGTTATATAGTTTTTAGATGCAATTTATATATATTTATTCATATAATGCATTATTTTTGTTTCCTCAGTTAAGAGTCTGGGAGTTTTATGAGAAATAGCATTTCTTCTAGAGAAGCAAGTTAATTCTGCTGTGAAAATGCTTTGTTTCACCTTCACTAGCCCAGTGGATAGTTCCCAACCTTGATCTAGCCAAATAAGGTATATGGATCCATTGTACAGTAACATGGGAACTAGATTATTGTAACAAACTGTACAAGGATTTGTCTTTGAAGACAGCTCGAAAACTCCAGCTGGTTCAGAATGCCATGGTTTGTTTACTAGGCAGAAGCTAGGCAGAATATATTCATTGCATATTTTTTCCAGTCACTTAATTGGTTACTGACTATTTGTTGTAATAGAAAAGGCTGGAACCCTCTCAACACAGCTCTTCACAGATCACTTCATCTTCCAGGTGCCTCAGTAGTATCTCATGGTCACACTGCATTGAAGGCAATAGAGAATTCCATCTGAAGATGGGGATCATCCACAAGCACCTCTGAGTTATCTGACCCAAACTTAGGCATGAAGCAAGATTGAAAAAAAATCAGCAGATGTCTTTTCCAAGTATTTCCAGAGTTGCTATGTCATAATGCATTCAATAACCTTTTCCTGGAACTGTAGGTTTTGAGACATATCCATAAGTGGCCAAATAGGAGGGGGTAACCCTTCCAACAAAAACTGGGGAGGGGGGGGGGCTCTTCCATCAAAAAGGTATTCATCCTCTGAGTCAACAGACCCAATTCCAGTATTGCAATAACTTTTTCATGATAGCTGATACTATCTACAAAGGGGCGAAAAAGACAGGATCATGCCCAGTGGTGTGATTCAAATAGTTTAACAACCGGTTCCAGTAGTGGGATTCAAATAATTTAACAACTGGTTGTTTATAAGCACCATTTTAACAACCGGTTCTGCCGAAGTGGTGCGAACCTGCTGAATCCCACCACTGATCATGCCCCACATATGTATGTATGTATTCATCTGAATATTTGTTTACTATTTGGAATACTTATATTATTTGAGACACTCATATTCTGGTAGCTAATTAGATGAATGTCAGTCTCACTAAATACACATTAAAGCAGTCTTTAATTGTTAAGAAATCCCAGTCATGTACTATGATTTATTAAAATTTCTGTTGCTGTACTGTGGAGCTGTGTCTGCAGGTGGCAAGGATTGTGTCCCAATTCTAGTCTTTGTACCTGGAAAGCGTTAGTGTTTGAAGAATGCACAGTGAAACCTTAGAAGCCATATACTAAGATTTTTATTACATGCCTTTTTCTCAAGACACATGATGTCAAGGATTGTTTGTTTGTGAAACTTAAGGTAATATACACAGAATTTCCAGGGGGTATTCTAACCTGGTAGTGACTAAGCCAAAATTTCCTTCACTTTGACATACTGCATATCTTCTAACTATACCCTGGGACCTACTATATAACATTATATGCTACTCTGCATTCTTTGCATAATTTATATGTCATAATTTTAAGCTCTTAGTGATCAGAATTTAAATTAGCTTGGTGAAAAAAAATTGTGTGTGTGGTGATTTCTGCACAGCAGAAATAAAATGTTCTGCAGATATTTTTAAAAGACCCGTTTTGGCTTTTTTAGTTCACACACAGCCCGCCAAAAACAGCCAACTGAAAGTGTTGCCTGCCGAAGCAGATTTTTTTTCCTGACTGCTGCACTCTTGTCAGTTTCAGTTGCACCTGCCGTTTTATGTGCTGCTGCAGAGATTCTCTGTCTATTTCTGCTATTTGGTGAAGGTTTGTCCTGCTTGCAGCTCACCTAAGCATGATTTCTGTGTAAAAAGTAGATGAATAATGTTTGTTTTGCTTAGTGATTCCACATGTGTTGTTTTTCCTTTTTTATTTTGAGGGTGATGTCTGCAAAGCTCTTATGACACAAATATGTGCATATTGCAGCTTTTCTAATCATGACATCATAGCTTCACAGACATCCCCCCTCAAAAAAAATGGAAAAACTTCTAAGGGATCACTGTAAGTCAACTGTGACTTAGCACATTACATACAAAATTCATAGGTTGTCAAAAGTCAGAAATGACTTGGCAGCACTCATACACAACCTGATAGATGCATGGATACAACAATATTCAACTTTTGATTAGAAAACCAACCAACCACCTCTTTCATACCTTCCCAGGGCAGGGGAAACAAAACTGGCTGCTATTAAGGCAGGGCCAGTGGGATTTAAAAATGCAGCCATGTGGCTTGGTTGGGGAAATTCAGAACCACAGCAAAATAAGCTTGTGAAAGATGAGAGAGAAGCAAAGGGAAACTCCAGGAAGTGCCTGAATACTCCACAGTACAGTGGGGAGGCAGGATAAAAAATACATTTCCCAAAACCATAAGCGCAGAACAAATTATAAAAAGCCTAACACTCCTTCATCCTCTCAGTCCCCTACTTCTCTTTCTACTGTCTCTCCTTTCTTAAAATGCATCTGAAATTTTAGGCCACTTGAGCCCGTACAATTTCCAAATGTGCTGGGTTCTGATCCTGTTCTCGAGCCAACGGTTCGGCACAAAGGGGGGCTTCCTGGTCCTGAAAGAGGGAGGCAGGGTGCTCACCAGATCCTTCCAAGCCATTCAAGCCCAGGAAACCCCAAGACAGCTCCTGCAAGGAGGGTGCGGATTGAAAATGGCTTTCCTCTTCCCATGTGCCTCTCTAGAATTGCCTCTTTAACCCTTAGATAGCCTGCTGAGGCTAGAGAAGTCAAAAGCAAGCCTCCCTGCCCATGGATCCTCTAAGCCACGGGGCAAGCAATCCCTCCCTGCTCCCCCCCAGCAAATCTCCCTGGTCTCTCCCCCATCCCCGGCAAGCCTCCCTGCCCATGGAGCCTCTGATCCATGGGCCAAGCAAGCCCTCTCCGCCTCCCCTACCCCCAGAAAGATTCCCTATTCAAGGATCCTCTAATCCATGGGGCAAGCATGCCTAACCTCGCCTTCTCCCTACCCCCAGCAAGCCCTACCGACCTCCCCACCACCCCCAGCAAGCTTCCCTACCTGTGGATCAGAGGATCCATGGGCCAAGCAAGTCCTCCTGGCCTCCCCTCCACCCCAAGCAAGATGGGTGCTGGATGCTCGGTGTGGGGTAAAATCAGTTCTTGCCCCAGGCTCCATTTTCTATAGATATGCCACTGTATGTGGCAGTGATGGCGAACCTTTTTGAGACCGAGTGCCCAAATTGCAACCGAAAACCCACTTATTTATCACAAAGTGCCAATACGGCAATTTAACCTGAATACTGAGGTTTTAGTTTAGAAAAAATGGTTGGCTCCGAGGTGCATGTTACTTGGGAGTAAGCTTGGTGAAGCAACCGTGCAACACTTCGAATGGGTGAATCACGACTCTAGGAGGGTTTACTCAGAAGCAAGCCCCATTGCCAGCAACCGAGCTTACTCCCAGGTAAAGGATCGTGCCCAGACTAGTCTAGATGTGTGTGTGGTGGGGTGATTTTCCGCCCCCCCACCACGATGAACTCTGTGCACGTGTGCCCACAGAAAGGGCTCTGAGTGCCACCTCTGGCACCCGTGCCATAGGTTCGCCATCACTGGTATATGGCAACTTTGCACTAATTGTCAAGGTCTATTACTGGTTCCTCCATTGTGTAAGATGCATTCTGCCATTGTTCTCACTTTATCATTGGCTACTTCATACTTCCAGAATGCAGCCCAGAAGAGGACAGAGGTTACCTTTCTGGATTTCTGGATAAT
This sequence comes from Sphaerodactylus townsendi, assembly GCF_021028975.2. NCBI lineage: Eukaryota > Metazoa > Chordata > Lepidosauria > Squamata > Sphaerodactylidae > Sphaerodactylus > Sphaerodactylus townsendi. The sequence goes on along the minus strand of NC_059425.1, from coordinate 119,380,154 downwards.
ATGCTAAATAGGGCTGTTATAGGGGTCTTTGGGACAGCCTGGATCTGGTTGAGAAGAAGAGTTTGGATTTATATCCCCCGCTTTCTCTCCTGTAAGAGACTCAAAGGTGCTGACAATCTCCTTGCCCTTCCCCTCTCACAACAAACAGTCTGAAAGGTGGATGGGGCTGAGAGAGCTCCGAAAAGCTGTGACTAGCCCAAGGTCACCCAGCTGGTATGTGTGGAAGTGCACAGGCTAATCTGAATTGCCCAGATAAGCCTCCACAGCTCAGGCGGCTGAGCTGGGAATCAAACCCAGTTCCTCCAGATTAGAATGCACCTGCTCTTAACCACTATGCTACTGCTGCTCCTTGTTGGGGCATCATTTGGCTTTAGTCTTATTTTTAATGTCTTGTTTTAATATTTGTTCCATTATTTTGTTTGTTTCACTATTTTTATATTGTTTTTATATTGTCATTATCTATCTTAGTTCCTGGGATTCCTGGGCTATATAAACATTTTTAACAAACAAATATTAATGTACTCTTTTGTGGCACTTGAGATCAAACCAAAAAGTGGAAGAAGAATAAAGAGTTCCATTGAACTTATGATGACTTTTTCTTGTCTGCACAGCTGCACCTATGAGAATTGACTTACACATATTTCTTTGTTGGGATAATTATGCAGCATATGCAGTCTTTGATATAATCTTAAAATACATTTGGGCCAATCACCTGAGGTGATTTAGCTGCTATTAAAGCAATACAGCTGCAAATTTTATTTTTTCTGATTGGCCTTTCTCATCTTTGTAAATAATAAGCACTACTAGTCTAAGACTGCTTCTTTTCAAAAAGTCAGCAATACAGGGTTTACCCAATTTCAGAATAACTATAAATAATATTAGAGGATTGGTAAAAGACATGATAATGTAGATAAGAGAACTGGTCTTGCTGCCTTGAAGTGCTTGCAAGCAGAAGCTGAAGAAAAATGAGCTGCTCGTGATAAGTCCTAAGTGTGTTTAGTAATCCTTATCATGTCTCAAAGATATCACATGAACAGCTAAATGATCAGACCAATTAGTCCTAGAGTATTTATGAAAGGAAAAACCAAGGCATAAAGACCATTCTTGTAAATAGACTTGTCCTGTAGATCAGATAACAGCAATAAACCAAAGAAAGGCTTGATATCAGATTGAACTCTGACAGATACCTTTACCACAAGACAGCTAGCTTAGTAACCTGTGCAAGTACAAATATTTACTGATAGGTTTTAAAGGAAAGGCAGCTTTAACCTTTATTGTGGCTAACTTTAGCTGAGGCTTAGGAGAAAAAAGATAAAGTGTTGATATTGAAAAGCTGTACAGTATGCACAATCTTTAAATGATCAGATAATATGTGGGTATAACAAAAAAGGCCATTCTAAGGTCAGCAGCAAGTGGTTGCATGGTTTGATATAATTTTACAAGAGTACTCCACAAGAGTATAGTTGTTCTGTTCTGGTTCTAAAGCTATTCAGCTAGAATTTGTTGAAAATAGTCCAGATAACACCTCCTTAATAGATTGGTTCTGTATTCTAGGGCTTTGAGGCTGTAGCACAAGACCTGCCTTTATATTTCATGACTTTATATTTGGATTCAATTCCGTTTAGACGCGAGGGGGAAATTAAATGATTTCTGAAAGTATATTTTTTCTTTCCCAAATAATCAGTGCTTGTTTGTTTATTTATCCAACACCTAGCCTAACTTTTTTATTCCAAAAGAAGACCCAAGGGAACATATTAAAAAGTGCAGTTCCAATATGTGAACAGCTTTCCAAGACCCAGTTCTCATTCACACTATTGTGGCAATGTCTGATGCTTTTAATTTTATTACTCTACTGACATCTGGCAGTTGGGTGGTCAGTGTGATTCTTACTCTTGAGCCCCAAGACAGCAGATTTTTTTCCCCTGTCAAAGGGCAGACAGGAAGAAGTAGATGGAACAGGTGTACCTTAGATGAAGTTATGAGAAATGCCAGCAGGTTGGCCAATTTCTTGGTTGTGTGGGTCTTATGGTACAATCCTAAGCAGCATTTATTTTTGCTGTCAAGTTATAGCTGACTTATGGTGACCCTGTAGGGTTTTCAAGGCAAGGGACATTCAGAGGTAGTTTTCCACTGCTTGACTCTGCTCAGCAACCTAAGAGTTTCCTGATGGTCTGCCATTCAAATACAAACTAGTGCTGACTTACTTGTATGTGTGTTCAGTGCCATTAAGTTGCTTCTGACTTACGATGACCCTATGAAAGAATGAACTCCAAACAGTTCCATTACTCAGAGCTTGCAAACTGAGGACTGTGGCTTCCTTGACTGAGTCAATCCATCTCATGTTGGGTCAACATGCTGCTCATGTTGGGAGCAGCAGTGGCGTAGTGGTTAAGAGCAGATGCATTCTAATCTGGAGGAACCGGGTTTGATTTCCAGCTCTGCTGCTTGAGCTGTGGAGGCTTATCTGGGGAAATCAGATTAGCCTGTACACTCCCACAAATGCCAGCTGGGTGACCTTAGGCTAGTCACAGCTTTTTGGAGCTCTCTCAGTCCCACCTACCCCACAGGGTGTTTGTTGTGAGGGGGGAAGGGCAAGGAGTTTGTCAGCCCATTTGAATCTCTATAGGAAAGAAAGGAGGGATATAAATCCAAACTACTACTTCTCCTTCTCCTTCTCCTCCTTCTCCTTCTCCTCCTTCTCCTTCTCCTCCTTCTCCTCCTCCTCTTCTTCTTCTTCTTTTCCTGCTGCCTTCATCCTTTTCTAGCATTATTGTCTTTTCCAGTGATTCTTATCTTCTCATTTTGTAACTGAAGTATGATAGCTTCAGTTTAGTCATTTTAAATTATATCAAAAGTTCAGGCTTCACTTGATCTAGAACACATTGATTTGTCTTTTTGACAGTCAACAGTATCTATAAAATTCTCCCCCAACACTACATTTCAAATGAATCAATTTTCTCCCTTTCAGTTTTCTGAATTGTCCAACTCATACCCATACATAGTTATGGGAAATACTATGGCATGAATTTAACTTGATTTTAGTCACCAGTGATCCACCAGTCGCCTAGCTATAATGAGAACATCCAGGGACAAATGCCTTGGGTGACCCCAGTTGAGTCACATGGGGGGTGTAAAATCACCCCCCCACACACACACACTTCTGGCCTAAACACTTCTGGCCGGGTAGGCCTCAACCTGTTGGCGGACCTGGAGGCTGGAGCCTGGTCTGCACCACAGCGGGCTGGTTGCCTAATGGGGAGGCAGAATAGCCAGCCAGGTGCCGCCCCCCTGGACATGCCTTGCCTCGGTGAGAGGGGGTGGGCCTTCAGCTGATGTGGAGGCTCTCATCTAGCAAATCACAAAGCTAAATGCCAAACAGGTGACTCTAAGTCTATATTTCCCACAATGCTGTATCTTAAAGGGCAGCAGATCTCCTTATCTCTATCTATTCCTAATACATGTGTATCGGTTTACCCAAATAAGTGGACCCTGCATGGGACTGCACAAGGTTTACCTTCCACCCCGCTCAGTACAGATTCTAGGTGGTTTCCAACATTAAACAGATCAGCAAATATATACAGTCAAACCAATACTAGAAAATCTGAGGTCAGCCAAGCCTAAGAAGCATGGACTGTATATATAGAGACACAAGGCAATGAACTGATTGGTATATGAAATTAATTTGAGTATAAAGTCAATAGATAAGTCATACACCATTCATAAAGATATATTGTGATTATATTATAAGTAATATGCAACTGGATATAAATGTAATAACAAAACATACAATGAGGGCAGTTAGGCAACCTACACCTTTCACTGGATTACATTATTGTACATATTTACCACATTATAGCTGCTAAAATGTTAACATTTTTATATAGATTAACATATTTATTGATGACAGTAAATTGTTTCTTTATTTCACTGCTTTTATGAAAGCAAATGTTACCATATTGATACAAAGATATAACATTTATAATGTCCAGCACAATTTAAAATATCATTTAAAATGACAGTATGTATATTTATGCATCTATTACTGCTATATTTACCTGAACGCACGGAAGAAATTACTGTTGAAAACGTGGACTAGCGCCAACGCGTTCTGCAAATGTGGCTGCTGTTGCCGTGGTATCTTCATCCACTTGCTGGAGCTGCTGCTGTCTACTACCACGATTCACTTTAATATTTTTGACTCATTGAACATTGGTGATACTGGCTCTTTCAATTTATTGGAATGCAATATGAATGTTACAGATTTCTTGCCTTATGTACAATGTTTATGAGATCTTATACAATGTTTATGAGAATTCGTTACTAAGTATTGTCCCATTACCCTTCTTAGGTTGCCTAGGTGCCCTCATTGTCTGTTTTGTTATTACATTTATATCCAGTTGCATATTACTTACAATATAATCACAATATATCTTTATGAATGGTGTATGACTTATCTATTGACTTTATACTCAAATTAATTGCATATACCAATCAGTTCATTGCCTTGTGTCTCTATATATACAGTCCATGCTTCTTAGGCTTGGCTGGCCTCAGATTTTCTAGTATTGGTTTCCAACATTTACAGACCCCATTAAACAATGCATATATAAATTAATTCAATGTATAAATTTAATTTAAATTTAATTTTAAATCTTTTAAACCCTTGTGCGCTAAGCTGATCTGCCTTTAACCTTTTTTTGGGGGGGGGGGAGCTTTTGGCATTTCAATGCTGTCTTTCAGGACCTGGTTTTATTCATGGCGACATTGTTGTTGTTGTTGTTGTTGTTGTTGTTGTTGTTGTTGTTTCGGGGTTGCTGTACTAGGGCCTGGGGGAGTTACGAGTTTGCCTTTGCCGTTGGCCTACTGCTTTCTCTTCTGACTGCCCCTGAATTGCATGGAGGGGCTAGAAGGGTGGGAGGAAGGTGAACAAGCATGTGCAGATATGTGGCGGGAGAGCGGGAAGGTCCCTGGCACCCTTCCTCTGCCCTGGTCGCAGAAGGCGGAAGCGCTGCTGGCGGAGCCCAGCGAGGTATCAGTGGTGAGCCATCTGTTGCCCTTGGTGGGACTGCAGGGGCTGGGACGGGCTGCCAGGGCCCTGCTGTTGCTGGGGAGGCTGTCTGGAGGACCAGGCAGCAGCGGCGTCTGGCTCCTAATCAGCACTGCCTGCGACCGCCCTGGCAACAAGTACCAGGTGAGCAGGCAGGGGTTGGCCTCCCTCACTCCCCTCCCAGCCATCAAGGAGGAGAGGAGGGGCCCTGCACTTCCTGAGCACCTCCTCCAGAAAAGATCTCCCAACACCCTTGTAAGGTAGCCCAGGGAGGAGTATTACATCTGTTGGGCTGTAGCCCCAAAGAATACTTGCAAACAGCATTGGCTGTTGTCCACTTCACACATCCATCTTCCTCAATACATTCACCCTCTTACCTGGTAGTTAACTGTCTCACCACAACTACTAGCCAGGGTTAAACTGTTCCAGACAGGAGGGCTGATGCTTGGGAAGGGGAGGAGTCTGTATGCAGAGCAAGTGCAGCATTTACTGGAAAATGTTTCTGCTGCTTCTCTGTAACTTGGCCGGTGGCCAGATGCCAACAAGCACAATAAAACTGCAAAAACAGGAGCCTTGCGGTGAGGTACCCTCTCCTGTCTTGTGTCGCGGTGCTTGACTATTCCTGCCAGGGTGCTCTCTCTTGGCTTCTGGGCCTGTCTGGTGTTGACCAAAGCTGGGGCCTTTTCCATCATGAAAGGGGAGGGGGTACACCTTGGAGATATTTAAGATGGGCTATGAAGTCTGCCTGTCTGCTGGAGCTTTTGAGGGGATCTAAATGGCAGGCAGCTTTTAAGGACTCTCCCTTTTGACAGGTTGGATGGAAAGGCAGATCCTGTGATCTCAATTTGCTGAGTGTGGAGAGCGGATCTTGAAAGATGGATGATCTGTACTGTGCAGTAAATACAGATATGTTGTGAGAGAATCCTTAAGATACGAACTCTTGGTGTTTTTATTGAAATGTGATGTGACTTTGAGATAACCTGGTGAAAAAAATAGTTCTTTGGTCATATTGGAGGAGGACAGCCTTTGGTCGTGGTGGGGGAGGGTGGGTGGTTGCCCATATGGGTGGGGGGAGCAAAACTTAGATTTTGCCCTGGTCTCCATTTTTCCTAGCTATGCCTCTGATCCATCCTTACACTTAAGAGTTTCTTCAAACTTCTCCATAGCTGCCCTTCTCAGTTTCCTTCTTGGGTGATGTCTCCCTTTTGTTTGTTGATGGAACCAAGTATTGTCAAGCTGTGTATTTCCCTAGTATTCATTTAGTCTTTTTGACTAGCCCCACATCACCCAGTGAACTTTCACATTGAAGTGGGGATTCCAAGCTGGTTCTCCCAGATCCTAGTCTGAAACTCTAACCACTACATCACACTGGTTTTTTGTGGGGTTGCTACTTTTAAATGGTAGCAAGTGGCCAAGAGAGTGAGGCAAATTGTGTGGTATCAAGTATCCAAGGGTTGCTGCTGGGTTTGTCTCCAATGAGTCCTTGCTCAAAGACCAAAACAACCCTAGGAAGAGCCCTTTTACTGACAGAAAGCAAGCCTTGAAAACTGACAATACAGTTATGGTGCCTACCAATGCCCACAATAGTCACTATAAGAGCATTCATTTCTTAAAGCTACAACTGCTGCTTCTGTCATTTTGTGGCACATGCTCAGATCTGTCTTGTGTGTTCATGGTCTTACTCTCCAGATTTAAGTATCCATAGATGGGACCTTATTAAGAATTAGATGTATTGATATACACAGTAAATGTTTCATTATCTTAAGATTTTAATTTGCTAGGATCACTTATGCAAATTATTCATATCTTTGTAACAAATGGCTATACTATTAATTCCTTCAGATTTAAAATGTATTTCCCCTGGAGATGCAATAAATAAATGTATAAACATCTGCTAGAATGACATTGTTAAACATTTAAATAAAAATCATTATATCTGTTTAGAAACTGGGTGGATTAGAGTTTTGTGTCACCAAGTTACAGTTGACTCATAAAGATCACAGCAAGGGGCTTTTGAACAAGTGAGAAGCAGAGGTGGCTTACCTCTGAAGAATTTTCCTTGGTGGCTTCCCTTCAAAGGACCAACTCTGTTAGCTTCTTAGGTCTGAAAAGATTGGGCTACACCATGCTGCCTCCCTGCCCCCATCCCCACCAGGATGGAGATTTATAAGCTGCTAAATATATAAATGAATTTTTAAAAAGTTTTGTGTTAACAATAGTTTTTCTGTTTTTTTCATTTAATATTTCTCAGCAGTCAATATTTTAATATTACAATATTCAGCTCAATCTGAACTTCACATTTTTTCCATCTTTGTCAAACTAATGCCTTACTGATTCACAAGGCTGGTGGTAGGATGCAACATTTTACTACATGTCACTCAGGAGATCAGTTATAATCTGTTCCGATCCCCCACTGATACTGGGTAGTGAGCTTGTTCAGAGGAGAAAGAATTGGTTACTCATAACTTCCTAAAAAGAATAGATGAAATGATAAAAATGCACAAAAAATAACATGAAGATCCAGTTTCCATTGACAAATTTCTGAGAAATTCAAATTTCAATTATGTGTGGTAGGTATAAGAATAAGAAAGCAAGCCTGTCTGAACATTTCCATATGCTTTTATAAAGGACATGCTTCTTGGCCAGTAGCTTGGTGCCAAGTAGCAGCTCAATACAATTTCAAATGGTTGAGTTACAAGAAAATAATGGGATTTTATAATGGAAATGCTGACTGACCTTTACGTAGATTTGGGCAACCAGGCAGTACAGCTATAATGTTGGCAGCATGAGAGGTACAAGGAAAAAAAAAATTCTCTTGACAAGAAGAGTATTGAATGAACTGCTTTTTAAAAAAACTGACAGGGTTGACACAATTCTAGAAATAACATTGAAAATCCTGTCCAGCTCCATACAGCTGAGTAAAACAAGGTTGTAAAACTCAAATGAACTACAGATATGCAGTAGAGGGGGAAAGAAGGGGAGGGAACAGGGAGATACAATTATGTAAAATATGTGGGAAAGATAGGAGGGTGCAAAGATAAGAATTAAAAGAATACCTCTGAAACAGTGTATAGAAAGGATAAATTTTCAAATTAAAGGACAAAAAAGACTAAAGCAAAAGAGCATCTATACTGTATCTATACTAAGTTTAGCAACTATGTTGTACCATTCAAAAGAAGATACTGTAAATTCAACAGTTTGTGTTGGTGTAATGTTTATGAACCAGGAAGTTATAAGTTAAAAATCTTACCTCTGCTATTAAATTATTAGGTAGCAATATAAAAACAATATTTATCAGAAATATTATGCATAAGGAAAGGCCAACTCAAAACTGGCTTCCTGAAAAAGATTGGAGTAAAGTGTGTGTCAAAAGAACCAATTAAAAAGTGTATGTGTGTGTGTGGGGGGGGGGGACACAAAACTAAGAGGACAAAAATGCATGAAGACATTGGGGCATAAACTAGTGCGGTATGGGGCTAGGACCTACATGGGGGAAAAACATGTGGAAAAGCCCTTTGAAAGAACAAGCAAATTTGTATGGAGTGCTGTTTACACATAAAAATCGGTGTTGTTACACTTGCTGAGTATGACAAGCCAAACAGAGAAAAACTGTGTGAAGTGGGTCATACAGTCAACTTTTTAATGTAAATAGTTGGTCAAAACAGGAAACAATAATGTGAATCACATTATTCCTATTCCTAGGATGGCTGGACAAAGGCTACTTGATAATGAAAAAGGGTGCCAACTGATGGTGCACAGCAAAATTCATTTGAAATTTCTTTTTGCCCAACAGCTGGTTGCATGTAGGGAATTCTGACTAAATGGACTAGCACTAGCAATGTTCACACCTCACAATATGGTTCTCTAAATTCTGATCCGCTAGAAGATTCTCCTGATAATCTACACATGCTGCAAAATGAATGGTTGAAAGCTGAAGTAACAGGAGATGGTATTTTGTGTGTAGGGGGACACAAAGGGAGAGATAATATTTTGTGGGTCCTATGCCCTGAAGGCCTTTAAAAGTCATAAGCAGCATCTTGAATGGAAGTTGGTAGTACACTGTCAGTCAACATAACTGTATTAAAACAGGTGGGTTGTGCTTCTGTCAGCTAGCCCATGACTGATCAGGCTGCCTCATTTTTCATGATCTGCAGCTCCCAAACTGAAGGACTCCCTTCCTGATACAAGCCTATGCAGCAGCTTCACTTAACACAGCAATATCTTTCAGTTCTTCCAGCCCTTGCAAGGGCATACTTTCCTGCTGCCCACTTATAGGCTTTTTAAAGTGCCTGCTCTGGTATAGTGACACAGTTTGATTTGCCTTTAGCTCTTTAGAAGATGTGCATCTAGATAGTTTTGCACCTATCACTTAAGACTTTTGACTAAGGTCAAATGTAGAGTAGATTTGCACAGTGGTGGGATTCAAATAATTTAACAACTGATTGTTTACAAGCACCATTTTAACAACCAGTTCTTCCAAAGTGATGCGAACCTGCTGAATCCCACCACTGAATTTACATCTCTCTTGGAATTTTGAAAAGTCAGTAAATATAACTCTTTAGAAGGGACATAGGATGTTCAAGATGATTGTGCATCTTGAGTTTTAAAGTTTTTTCCCCTGGCTGTTCTAATTTTATCATTTTTAATAATTATGTTTTGTATTATTTTTATTGATGTTTTCTATGTGAGGTTGTATTATTTGATAGAATGGTGGGTTTATAAATGTTGTAAACAAATATATTCTGAACCAGTTGCAGTTCCTCAAAAACAAGTCTGGGTAGATAAATATATTTGTATTTTGTTGCAAAGTACTACTTATCACTGAATGCTTTTAGATTCTGGCTGCAAATTCATTTTCTCTCGGACTGTAATTCCCTGGTCCACCACCTGCTCTCCAACACCCATTCCAACCCCTGGTTTTCCATAATCGAAGAAAAAAATGGCTTCTATCGGACTGTCAGTGGATTCACTCTGCCTTTTGTCCTATTCAGAAGCTTATACAAAATTAAAAGATCAACTATTGGATAGAGAGTTCTCTACCCTAATCACTGCAGCCAAAAAAACTTGCTCCCCCCTGTATTATTCTATCCTATTTCAACAGGCCCACTTGGCACACTACCTGTACTGCTTAATAAAGCCCATTCAAAGGAGAGCCATAATGCTCGCCAGGTTTAATGTTATGCCTGCCCATGTAATGCTGGCACAGTTGAATCTCTGGCCCACCAATTATTACACTGTTTCAAATTAAGGAAATCAGATCCAAGTATGTGAATCTTACTCCGTTACACTTACCCAGTCTCCCCAATTTATTTAGATTATACTACTTGTTGGACAATCTTGATCCTTCTTTCTATATGATAGTGGCAGACTTTCTCCTGGAAATTACTAAATGCCCGTAGATTTCCTTTCACACACACACACACAAAGCCTTTATTGGCATCATACAGTAAAACAATTTGTAACCAGAAACGTTTTACAACCAGAATAACATAGTTACAACTCAAATAACCATCATTTAATATAAAAATCTCCCTTAGCAGATGTGCCAATTATATCCAACAGAAACTTGGCAACTAATTCAGAAAAATCCTGATTTGATCCATCCAGGAAATACTTTATCCTTTGATCATCTGTCATATCTACATTAAAAGATGTAAACAATGGTCGATACTTATACCTTAAGCATTCCCTATTTGGACAGTGAAACATGATATGCTCTAGTGTTTCTACTTGTATGCTGTTGCAAGGGCATAATCTTTCGGTCTTTGGTATTTTTTGGAATCGACCCTCGAGTAGAGCAGATGGCAAAATATTGAATCTTGCTAAAGAGAATGCACGTCTCAATCTAAAATTAATCATATAAAGTAAATAATGAGACATACAACCCTTTGCTTCAACTAGTGATTGATTTAGAGGTGAGCAAGTTGAATTTGCTGCTATTAAAGATCTTTGATAATCCCATTCAAGGAATTTTCTTTTAACAATTTTTTTGCCTCTAAATAAGATAACATTGATATTTCATCCATAGATATGCCAATTTCTGTAATCTTATCAACTATTTTATCATGCCAGTTTGAAGTGTTAAGTTCAGAGAGCAATAAGCATGTGAAACTGCCTGGCTTGGAATGATGGTGGATTTTTTAACCAGTATATAGTTGCTCTAATCCAAGCCAAGGTAGTTAAGGAACATAGGCCCTAGTTCAATGCGTGGGCTGCATAAAGACACGCCATAGTGGGGAAACCATAATCCTATGCAGAAATTTAGAGTGTAGAGTGTTTAGACTGGTGTTTTGGGCTAAGAAAAGGACTGGAAAGCCATAGGTAGCTCTTGGAACTACTTTTGCATTGAATGCCTTGATTACTGCTGGAATGTATTGGTGTCCTTTGGTGTAAAAGAAATTCACTAAAGCGTTTACAGTTGGAGTAGCTTTTACTGATGCCGTTTTGACATGGGCTGTCCAAGAAAGATTATAAGTGAACAAAATACCTAAGTATTTGTATTTCTTGACTTGTTCAATTTCTTTATGTCGCTACTTTCCAGGGTTGTTTTCCATGATCTAGCAAACACCATAACTTTTGATTTATCAAAGTTAAGTTCCAACTTGTTTAATTTACAGTAACTGTAGCATCTGTTCATTGAGCGTAACAGGCCTACCTAGTGTATGACATTATAATAGTATCATCTGCATAAAGCCCGGTAAATGTGTATTTCCCAGTTTGGGGCTGTGTCCATCAATATCCCCAAGTTCCAGTGGTAAGTCCCTTAAGTATATGTTAAACAAGGTTGGAGCAATTATACACCCCTGTTTCACCCCTTTGTTGCTTAAGATATTATTGGTCAATGCCCCCTCCTGAGTGCATTTTACCCGGCAAGAAGTGTTAGTGTGTAATTGCCTGATTAAAAAAAGCAGTCTGGGGTCGATGTTCCAAATCCTCCATTTTCTTCCATAACAAGTCTCTAGATAGTGAATCAAAGGCTTTTTTAAAGTCTAAAAAAGCAACATAGAGCTTGCCTGATCGTTGTTTTAACTGTTTTTTTGGGCAAGGTGGGCCAGGACTATTGCGTGGTCATAAGTAGATTTTCCTTTGGAGAAACCTATTTGTTCGTGTCCTATGACCTCTTGCTCTTGAATCCACCTGTTTAGTTTAAGGTGGAGGAACCTGGCATATAATTTGCCCACTACAGACAGCAGGCTGATGGGGCGATAGTTAACAGGGTCCTGATAGTCACCTTGTTTATAGATTGGAACTATTATGCAGCTTGAGCCATGTTTTGGTATTTTTCCTGTTGAATTTACCTGGGTAAAAACAGAAGACAGGAGTTGTGACCACCAGCTTATGTTGGATTTAATCAGTTCAGAAGTAATTAAATCAGGGCCTGGAGATTTGCCATATTTCAGATCTTTTATTAGAAAATTTATCTCTTGAGGAGATACAGGCGGCCAGTGTGGGATGTTTTCTAGATTGATGTCTGCACTCGTTGGTATGCTGCTATCATTAAATACTTGGTTAAAGTAAGGCAAACCATGTTTTCGGAGAGATACAATATTGAGGGGCCTGTTTCAACAAAGAGGATTTATTAACACATCTCCAAAATTGTTTAGGGTCTTTGGAATTCAAGGCCCGAAATAAGAGCGCTCCATTCATACTCTAGATTTTGTTGTGATTTTATCTTTATCAAATTATTTAGATTGTTTTTCAAGGATGTTAAATGATTGTATAACCTGGGGTCCCTATTCTGGCGGAATAGGTTATAAAATGTATATTTGTTTATTTATTTCTATAGATTCTTTATCAAACCAGGTTCTTGGTCTGTTTGAGGAGATGTTACTACTACTGATAAATGTGCAAAATGATTAGTAATTTCCTGTTGTATTTGGTTATATAGAAGTTTACCCGTCAGAGGGTGATTTAGCATTCATAATCATCTGTTTATTTGCTTGTATTGTAGGGAGTGCAGAAAAATTGTCATTTCATGATTAATAATACTTGACCAAGTTATTTTCCTATGCAATCCTTGACTTGTATTCAAATTTATCTCCGGCAAAGGGAGAATAGTTAAGAGTAAGGATAATAGGGAGATAGTCCTTAAGAAATAATTCCCAACTCAAAAACCCTCAATATGCTGGAGTAAACCTGGGGGGATCAAAAAAATAATCAATTACACTGCACCCTTGTTTAGAGACAAATGTAAAGTCCGTGGCATTTTTAAATTTGTTTAGTCCATTTAACCATATTTTATTTGTTACAAGGACCATTTTGCTAGATGGAGACCCAGCTAGGTTTGTAATCTTATCCCTCAGGTTTCTCAGATGGGGAGTAAGTAACGTTTGGATAAGTTCTTGATCGAATCCTTCCATTAATAACTGTTGGGGAAAATTGATGCCCACTCTTGCATTTGCATCCCCTGCAATAATTATATTGAGTTATCTGGGAAGTTTCTTTCAAGATTCTGTAAATAGTCAATCAATCTACCCCAGTTTTTGTCCAAGGTTGTTTTTTGTTGGTAGGAAGGTAGATATATATTCACTATCACATAAGGATGGAGGCCCAATTTAACCCAAGTTGCCTGAGCTAATGGGGGACAGCTATTAAGAGCTTTAGATTTAACAGATTGGGAGATCAGGGTAAGTAAGCCTCCTGAAAAGCGGCCAAAGTTTTTTGTCCCTTGTGGCTGGAAGGCAAAAGGCCTTGTATCCTGGAAAATGAATCATCTGTGAACACCAAGACTCCTGAATTAAAATAACTGCAAATCCTTTCAAGTAATCTTTAAAACTGGCGATGTTCAACTTCTTATCCCACCCAGCAATGTTCCAAGAAATCATCTTTGCACGGGTGGGAATTATATCAGTCCTCTACGGCATTGTTTCAATATTCATTTTCAAGATTTTTCACGCCTCCGTTTGCTGCTTCCCTAGTAGTTCCACAGATAAGGTCTTTAGTATTGTTTCCAACCAAGTCTAAATCTGAACATTTGGGAGCAGGTTCTAGGGTGATAGATGGCTGTTCTTCTCGCAAGGATTTGTTAGCATTGTCAGCCGAATGAAGGATAATGGATGGAATGCTGGCAACAGGAATAAAGTCTACATTGCACGTAATAGTCCGTTGGTTGCCTTGTAGATCCATGGGTTTAGATGGTTTTATAGTGGACTCTTCAGGTCTTTTAACCACTTTTGTATGATCATTCATCATGAAAGAATTAGAACCCTCTAGTAAATCATTTCTTAAAGAGAGATGGTCGTTGTCATCGATTGGTACTTCTGAAACATTGGAATTTTTAGCAGGAGCTGTAGATGAAACGAGGACCACTTCTTCCAATTCTTTGGCCCAAGATTTGCCAGGGGTCAATCGGGGCATTGAGCCCTCTAATACCTTTGTTATACGCCAGTCCATCTCGACCTCCTGTACTTGGTGTGTTTCCAATGATATCAGGTTAGTTTCCTCATTGATCAGAGTGTGCCTACAGTCCTCATCGGTTGGAGTATGCCTACAGTCCATAGCACTTGCCAGGGTGTCTTGAGTATGTTTAATAATCAAACTCTCTTTAATTGCCTTTCTCCCATCATTTCCCATATGATGTTGGACATTTTGATCTGTTAGCCTGTTAGACTTTGTGTTTCCATGAGTTGTTACTGGTTCTTCAATCCTAAGTTTTATACTTGGTGACTCTAAAAATTCTGTTACTCCTTCCTCCATCTGCTTCCAATTTATGATTAATTTCTGAATTTCTTTTGCGCAGACGTTTGTTTCTTGTTTGAGCAGGTTGACATTAGTACTTGCCGCCTTCAAATCAATTACATTCCTATGAGTGTCCTTAAAAACTCTAGTAAAACAAAGATCATATTTTCGGCTGAAGATACCTGATTTCTGCAGCAATAGAGTTGGTATCTCCTGTGTTGTGAACTTTACTACTAAACGACGATAGTGTTTGCAGTCAGGGAGAAAATTGTATTCCAAAACTGGCACGGCTTGCTTAGGAATATGCAGCAGACTGCTAATAGAGTCTTTTATTTGCCATAAATTTGACCATTTGTTGTAGTTATGTCTGTGTTTTCCTATCAGGATTGCTATTTGGGTCTTTTGAAGTACTAAAGACATATCTCTTTGAAGGGGGTGGTTTCCCTTTAAAACTCGTTTATCATTCCAAGAGGAGGCTAAACAAGTTATAGTCTGTGATAACGTTGCAAGATTTTTTAATATGAGGTTTAAGGACTTAGAAAAGAGAAGAGCCTCTTCTGCCATAAGTTTCAGCAAAGAAGAAAGTTTGTCGGTTTCTCCCATCTGAGCCAGCTGGAATAATTCACTTTCATCTGAGTTTCCTTTCTGACATGACTGAGATTCAGAGGGAGCCGCAGCGTGTGTGTTTACAACCAAATGGCTAGTTTGTTGCTCCGCCAAGGGCTCAGCTGTAGACATCTCGTTTAGTTCAGTCAGAGCGAGGGCCTCATATCTATTTACTAAAGGTATATTGTCCAGGAGGCTGTTTTCTAATGATTTGTCAACCCAATAATGATCCAACTTGGTTTGTTTAGAAGCTTTTTGACTCGGTGAAAGAGATAGGTTGGAGCGGTGCCTGTGTCTTTTAATTCCCATTTGCTATCACTATGTTTTCAATTTTCAAGGTCAAGATGAATAAATATCTGTAGTTTGAAGTTGTAAGGGTTGTTAAAACATTGCAAATGAGAGAGTCTGCAACTTGAAACTTCCGTAGTTAAAAAGTTGGAGTAATAAAAGTAATAAAATTTATTTTAACTTCCTTCTTAAATCCTCAAAGTCCTTTAAAATAGAGTTTAAAAAGTAAGAAAATATAGTAAGAAAATATATATCCTCTTCTAATTTGTCTCCATTAAAATGTCATCATTAAAACAGTAGATAAGGAAGGCGGCAAGAGCTTTTACAGACGCGTGTTACTCACAGCTGCCGGAACCGGAACTCTCAAAACCAAATTTTTCATAGATTTCCTTTCACTTAACATTGATTTCCAGTATTGTATATTTGTTTTTAATCAGTTTTTTTACTATGGTTGTATTGTTGTCTATGCCAATAAAGGCTTGCTGAAATACTTATCACATTGAGGTGATATTAAGGTTACATTTATAGAGGAAGAAAATAATACACATATGGAAAGTACTCCAGATAAAGCTTAAGCATATAGTTAAGAAAAAAGCAATAAGATTAATTGTGGACTGTTCAGGTAAATTATTCGTTGTGCTGAACATGACATTGATTATATATACATAACCTACCTATTTTGTCCTCTAGAAAGAGGTGGAAGAAGAGAAGGAGAAGGCAGTCTTAGCCACTATACTGACCAGCTTTTCAAGTAGTAAGGCTGGGTCTGTGAACATTCCAAGCTCATAACTGTCAGGAGTTCGTAATGTAATTAGCTGCCTGGCTAATCCTCTAACTGCTCGTTAAGTGTTTAATTAGTCACATGACCTATGGTTACGTCAGTCATTGGTTAATGAACTGTATAAGTGTGATAAGCATCAGTATTCTGTTGTCCTTTGCTGAGGACAGATCCCAAGCCGGAGGCTCTGTCAGCTTGCTCAATTTACTCTGTATATATGCAACTACTCTAATACAACTTTTCTTTGCTTGAACCACTTGGCTCCAGTCATCTGTACTGCACTCTGCACTTGCTCACCACTGCTAACTCTGTCAGGTTATGGGCCCAGACTGCGCCAGCTACATAGAGACCCACTGGTGAGTGGTTTTGCCTAGTGGCTGGAGCAAGTGGTATGAATATGGCTGGACATATGCATGGACTGCTGTTTGAACGGCTCAGTAAGACCACCACCAGGTTATAGATGTAAAACAAACAAAGTGTGGTTACTGAAACATGCCCTTTATGGTTTGAAACAATCAGCACATATGTGGAGGAATAATTTAGATGACTTGCTAGTCAAAGAGGGCTTCCACAGTTGCAGTACTGACTCATGCATTTATAAAACAGGAAAACCAGGTACTGAAATATACTTAGTGGTTTGGGTTGATGATATTGTCATAGTATCGGGAACTGAACAGGAATTAAATCAAGTGTCTCAACAGTTGAGTAAACACATTGAAGTATGTGATTTGGATAGTTTAAGCTCCTACCTAGGTATGGAATTTATACAAACAGCTGAGGGTTTACTACTGCATCAAAACAGCAAAATTTATGGACTGCTAGAGAGAGCACAAATGGTTGACTCTCTTGGTAAAGAAACCCCTATGAGTGTAGGTTATCAAGAACTAGACCGAGGTGGTGACCCAGGTCTGTATAGGAGTATTGTTGGATCTTTGCAGCATATTGCATCCATTAGTAGACCAGACATCTCATATGCTGTGAACGTGCTCAGTAGACGATGTCAACAGCCAACAGAAACAGATTGGGCTGGTGTAAAACGAGTATTAAGATATCTTAAAGCAACCGCATCCAAGGGAATATTGTTGTCTCCAGACCATCCTACTGATATTATTGGCTATGCAGATAGCAGCTTTGCAAACAATGAAAACAATGCATCTTGTAGAGGTTATATCATCACATATGCGAATGTGCCAATTGTATGGGCTTCATTTAAACAAAGGCTAATAGCACAAAGCAGTTGTGAAGCTGAATACAGTGCTGTCAATAGTTGCGCTCTCGACATGCTTTGGGTGTCTGAGTTGACCAAAGATTTAGGTCTCAAAGCACCAAAGCCATACAAATTGTACAATGACTCACAAAGTTGTATACAGATGATTAAATGCGATTCTGTTAAACTAGAACGAAATATATTGGTGTATGCTACCAAAACATTCAACAAATGAGTCAAACAGGTGTCATAGAAGTAAGCTTCATAACTTCACAGGATAATAAAGCAGATGTGTTAACAAGACCATTAACCACTGCAAAACATGAAAAATGTTTAGATTTGTTAGGCGTAACTGATCCATCTCTGAAATAGTGTATGCAAACTGACATATGAAAAAAAAGGAGCCAAGCATCTGGGAAGGGGTGTCAGGAGTTCATAATGTTACAGCTGCCTGGCTAATCCCCTAACTGCTCGTTAAGTGTTTAAATAGTCACATGACCTATGGTTACGTCAGTCATTGGTTAATGAACTATATAAGTGTGATAAGCATCAGTATTCTGTTGTCCTTTGCTGAGGACAGATCCCAAGCCAGAGGCTCTGTCAGCTTGCTCAATTTACTCTGTATATATGCAACTACTCTAATACAACTTTTCTTTGCTTGAACTACTTAGCTCCAGTCATCTGTACTGCACTCTGTACTTGCTCAGTGGAACCGCTGCTAACTCTGTCAATAACTTGCTGTACAAAAGCCAATGACAGCCCATCCAGCACCAGTGTATTCAATCCCTCTGAAGTATCAGACTTCCTCACCGTGTTACTTCGCTTTAAATTGACTTTGCTTCAGATTCTTTCACTTTAGTCACATGATCACAGCCTCAAAGCAGTGTTTTAGAGTAACACATTTAGAAGCTTAGGGTAAACCACCGTATCGTACAAGAGAGGCATGAGTCCCTCTTCCTGCCTACATTGCAAATCTGAACTGAATTGTTACCACAAATGCTTTTAGAAAGCTGTTGCCCATAGGGAACCTGAAGCAGACATTAAAAATCATATTGTGTAGTTAATAAAAAATTTTAACTGTATTTTATTAACTACACAATATGATTTTCTGCTCAAGATTCCTATGTTCTTTAACCTAAAAGCATTAATAATAACTAGTCAACAGAATGGAGGGTTAATCTAGGCTCAGTTTGAAGTCAAACCTATACTACAGACTATGTCTCTTTCATGGTTTCTTCACTGTGGGATGTATAGTTTTACATTGGCAGTGAGGACACTGTCTTAGAAATTCCAAACTGTTATTCTGGTTCTATGTGTGAGAGTGGGAATGAACTTTAAAACATGATGGGAGTACCACAAAGAGAAAGCATCTTCAGAGTAAATTTATGAATTTATCTTTACTACAATATTTTCAAAAGTCTGAACACCTTTTTTTTATCAAATACATTCAGCCTACTCCATTCCTGTTTTGAAACTCTTCATTAATAATCTGCATTCTGAAAAAGGACAGAAAGAGACCAGCCCCAACGATGGTCTCATAGATTCTAGATGGTTTTGGCTCACATGCCTGTGATGCAGTTGGAAGGATGGAAACAAATCCTTCTCTACCATATCATTTTATAGCAATCCTGGAAGATGTTTGTTATTTCTGCAGGAAGGGTAATCAGAAAAAAAGGAAATTAACAAAGCTCAACAAATTTGTAATATCCATATTTGCATATGAAGTAGAATTTAAAAATATTTATTGATTGTTCTCATTGCACAGCACACTTCTTTGACCCTTACAGTACATCATTAATCAAGGTCTGTATGAACTGAACCAATTCACTTGAAATGAATGGACTCACAAAACAGTTATTTGGCAGGTGCATATCTTGGGAAAGCAGCATTTAACAGCTAGAATCATGAATGTGAAAGACAAAGAAGTTAGATGATCCAGCAGATTTGTAAAGAGCTACGCTAAAAAGTGTTTAATCATGCCTTTTTCACCCCCAAATTGCAAATGCAATGTTTAGGGGAACTCTTTGTATGCCTGTGTATGGGAGTGGTGTGGGGGTGGGGGAGGTTAAGCAACAACCCCAAACCTATGTTCTCCTGCTAAGGCTAGGTAGCTGACTTTAATTGTTAAAATTTGTAGAACGATAGCTAACTCATTCATGTTCATCGTCATGGCCTCTATACAGTCCCATGTGGGACTGTGTTGTCACAGGCCTGCTGCAAAGCATTTTTAGTTAGCATTTCAAACTCATAGTGGTTATGTGAGTGTTCCCCTTCCCCAGTCACAGCCTGGGCTATCTGCTTTGCTCACCTATGTCATGTGATTATGGAGGAGGAATGTACTCATTCCCTCCAGAATTCTGTTTGGAGTTGCGAGGAGTGGTTGTGTTTTCAGAGTTAACTGTGCCTACTCATCTTTGTTCTATTGCTGACTATAATTATGATTATAAATATATATGGGAGATTTTTATATATGTTATATATAGAGGGAGATTATTTTCATGCTGTAAGTGCCAATCAGTTCCATCCAAAGGGGGGGGGGCAAAAGAGCTTGTGGGAGGGGCATGGTCTTGTGTCTGATTGTTTGCCCTCAATGGGGCACTTATTGGGCAGAGGGAAGATGTGCCAGTGGCAAGCCATTAAGAACATAAGAACATAAGAACATAAGAACAAGCCAGCTGGATCAGACCAAAGTCCATCTAGTCCAGCTCTCTGCTACTCGCAGTGGCCCACCAGGTGCCTTTGGGAGCTCACATGTAGGATGTGAACGCAATGGCCTTCTGCGGCTGTTGCTCCCGATCACCTGGTCTGTTAAGGCATTTGCAATCTCAGATCAAAGAGGATCAAGGTTGGTAGCCATAAATCGACTTCTCCTCCATAAATCTGTCCAAGCCCCTTTTAAAGCTATCCAGGTTAGTGGCCATCACCACCTCCTGTGGCAGCATATTCCAAACACCAATCACACGTTGCGTGAAGAAGTGTTTCCTTTTATTAGTCCTAATTCTTCCCCCCAGCATTTTCAATGAATGCCCCCTGGTTCTAGTATTGTGAGAAAGAGAGAAAAATGTCTCTCTGTCAACATTTTCTACCCCATGCATAATTTTGTAGACTTCAATCATATTTCCCCTCAGCCGCCTCCTCTCCCAACTAAAGAGTCCCAAACGCTGCAGCCTCTCCTCATAGGGAAGGTGCTCCAGTCCCTCAATCATCCTCGTTGCCCTTCTCTGCACTTTTTCTATCTCCTCCAATATCCTTTTTTTTTGAGATCGTGACCAGAACTGGACACAGTACTCCAAGTGCGGTCGCACCACGTGCTTTATATAAGGGCATGACAATCTTTGCAGTTTTATTATCAATTCCTTTCCTAATGATCCCCAGCATAGAGTTTGCCTTTTCACAGCTGCCATGCATTGAGTTGACATTCCCATGGAACTATCAACTAAGACGCCTAAATCCCTTTCCTGGTCTGTGACTGATAGCACTGACCCCTGTAAGCGTGTATGTGAAGTTTGGATTTTTTGCCCCTATGTGCATCACTTTACATTTTGCTACATTGAACTGCATTTGCCATTTCTGAGCCCACTCATCTAATTTATCAAGGTCCGCTTGGAGCTCCTCGCAATCCTTTGTGGTTCTCACCACCCTACATAATTTGGTATCATCTGCAAACTTGGCCACCACGCTACCCACCCTACTTCCAGGTCATTTATGAATAGGTTAAAGAGCACTTGTCCCAAAACGGATCCTTGGGGGACACCACTCCCTACATCTCTCCATTGTGAGAACTTCCCATTTTACACCCACTCTTTGCTTCCTGTTTCTCAACCAGTTTTTAATCCATAGGAGGACTTCCCCTCTTATTCCTTGATTGCTGAGTTTTCTCAACAGTCTCTGGTGAGGAACTTTGTCAAAAGCCTTTTGGAAATCCAGTAGACAATGTCCACCGGTTCACCCCTGTCCACATGCCTGTTTACACCCTCAAAGAACTCTAGTAAGTTTGTAAGACAGGATTTGCCTCTGCAAAAGCCATGCTGACTCTTTCTCAGCAGGTCTTGCTTTTCTACATGTTTTATAATTTTATCTTTAATGATAGATTCTACTAATTTACCAGGAACAGATGTCAAACTGACTGGCCTGTAATTTCCCGGGTTCCCCCTAGATCCTTTCTTAAAGATTGGTGTGACATTGGCCATCTTCCAGTCTTCAGGGATGGAGCCTGATTTCAGGTATAAGTTGCATATTAAAGTGAGAAGATCAGCAATTTCATGCTTGAGCTCTTTAAGAACTCTTGGGTGAATGCAATCTGGGCCAGGGGATTTGGTAACATTTAGTTTATCAATGGCTGCCAGAACTTCTTCCTTGTCTACCACTATCTTTGCTAGTTCCTCAGATTCGCCTCCTAAGAAGCTTGGTTCAGGTGCAGGAATGTTCCTCACCTCCTCTTGGGTGAAGACAGATGCAAAGAATTCATTCAGCTTCTCTGCAATCTCCCTGCCATCTTTTAGCACACCCTTTGTTCCTTTGTCATCTACCGGGCCTACCGCTTCCCTTGCTGGCTTCCTGCTTTTGATGTACTTGAAGAACTGTTTGTTGCTGGTCTTGATGTTCATAGCCATGCGTTCCTCATAATCCTTTTTTGCCTCCCTTACAGCTAACTTGCTTCTCTTTTGCCACCATTTGTGTTCCCTCTCATATTCTTCATCAGACAAACTGGACCTCCATTTTCTAAAAGACATTTTCTTTTTTCTGATAATTTCCTCAACCTCTCTTCTTAACCATGGTGGCTTTCTTTTGGACTGGGTGCTGCCTTTTCTAACCTGTGGAACACATTCCAGCTGAGCTTTTATTACTGTGTTTTTAAATAACCTCCAAGCATCCTGGACAGTTTGACTCTCTTGATTTTCCCTTTCAGCTTCCCTGCATACGATCCCCTCATCTTTGAGAAATTTCCCTTTCTGAAGGCGAATGTAACTACATTAGTAGTTGCCACTTGTTCGCATGCTGAGATACTGAATCTGACAGCATTGTGGTCGCTGTTCCCTATCGGCTCAACAACACTGACTTCCTGCACCAGGTCCTGGGTCCCACATAGAATTAGATCTAGGATCACCTCCCCTGGTTGGTTCCACAACCATCTGCTCTAAGCCACAGTCATTTAGCATATCCAGGAATGCTCTCTCCTTACTATGACCTGAACATGCATTTTTCCAGTTTATATGGGGATAGTTAAAATCACCCATTACCACTACATTTTGTTTTTGTTGGCCTCTCCTAATTTCTTTTTCCATCTCAGAATCCTCTTGTGCACTTTGGTCAGGGGGCGATAATATATTCCTAATATTAAACTGTCCTTCACACCTGGTATTGATATCCACAGTGATTCTGTAGGGGAACCAACTCCTGCATTGTCTATTTTATGTGATACTATGCTCTCTTTGATGTAAAGGGCAACGCTCCACCCCAATCGCCCTGTCCTATCCTTCCTATAGAGCCTGTAGCCTGGTATAACAGCACCCACTGGTTCTCCTCATTCCACCATGTCTCTGTAATGCCCACTATATCAAAGTCCTCCTTCAAAACTCTGTACTCTAGCTCCCCCATTTTAGGTCGAATGCTTCTACTATTAGCATAGAGACACCTGTATACCCTGTCTCTGTCCTTAACCTGGGATTTATGTGCTTTACCCTCAAGTCTTTTGTAGACACTATCCCTTGTCACATGCACATTGCTATGTTCCTCGCTTGTATGTGGTTGATTTAGAAAAACCTTCCTCTCTGCATCCCCATAGATACTGTATTCCGAACCGAAGTCACCTCAGCTCCTGTCGGCTTTCCCCCAGTGATCAGTTTAAAAGCTGTTCTGCCACCTTTTTAATGTTGAGCGCCAGCAGCCTGGTTCCTCTTTGGTTAAGATGAAGCCCGTCCCGTTTGTACAGGCCTACCTTGTCCCAAAAGGTTCCCCAGTTCCTGACAAATCTGAAACCCTCTGCCTTACACCACCTTCTCATCCACGCATTGAGACCCTGTATCTCAGCTTGCCTAGCTAAGCCCTGCTTGGCGTGGAATGGAGTAGCATTTCTGAGAATGCCACCTTGGAGTCCTGGACTTCAACCTGTTTCCTAGCAGCCTAAATGTGGCTTCCAGAGCCTCCCGGCTACATTTCCCAATGTCGTTGGTGTCAATGTGGACCACAACTGCTGACTCCACCCCAGGACTGTCTCGAAGCCTATCTAGGCAGGCGTGACATCCACAACCTTCGCACCAGGCAGGCAAGTCACCATGCGGTCATCACGCCTCTCACAAACCCAACTCTCTACATTTCTAATGATCGAGATCACCCACTACAAGGAGCCCCCCACCTCCCGAGGGGTATCCTCAGTGCATGAGGATAGCTGATCACCAGTTAAGGAAGGGATCCCATCTAAGGGAGCATCCTCCACCACCTCAGACTGGCACCCTCAATTCTGTAGCTCCAGGCCACTCTCCACTCACCATAAGCGGCGGGGTCACCTCTTTAAAGACACAAGGAGGATGGGCGTTCCCCACATCACAAGCGCCCACTGCGCGGCTGCCCATAATTTGCCGCTCTCCACCTCCCTTGTCGCAGCGGCAAATTGGGTCCTCTGAAACAACATTTTCAAAACCCGCAGGTGCCGCGGGGTGGGGAACCTCGGCTGTTTACTCATGGCTGATTACGTTCTGACACGCGGCTTCCGGCCAATCAGGGAAACAGGAACCGCCATTTTGTTTTAGGAGGTGTCCCCGTCAGAAAGTGCTCGGAAATTGAGGCGTGTGCACAACAAGGCGTGCCAACATTGCTCTTTTGCTCTTTTTTGCTCAAGCTCCACTGTTTTGCGAAAGCTTGGCAAAGTGCCGCTGAGCACAGGGTTGTCGGCAGTGTAAAGCCGAAACCGATTTTTACTTTCATTTTTCTGCCCAAGCAATTTGCAACAGGTAGTGGCGTCAGCATGTGCAGGCGTCTCAAAACAATCGCGTTCAGGTTATCAAGCGAACTTTTCGGGTCCAGCCAATCCAAAATGGAGCCCAGCTTCGACTGGCTGCAACTCTCCACGTGTAAAATGATGCTTGCGCATGCCAGGCAATACAATCAAGAACACTTTCGATTGCCTCTTTCGACTCTTGATGATGTGGAACCCTGCGGCTATCTTCCTGAATGGAAGAATGGAGTGGGTAACAAATGTATCTCCGTTGTCAAAAGAAACCCGCCGGAGAAAAACTTTTCTCACGAGGGGTCACTGCTGGGGTTGCACTCCAGACGAAGGTAAGGAGTTAGGGAAGTGGCCCTCCACCACTGCAGAACCTGAAGAGTCCAGGCTGCTTGGTGCAGGGCTGTTGCTGGTGTAACACTTGGATTAGTAGAATGGGAAGGGGTGGGGTGAACAGTCCCCAGGGAGTGGCGCCAGCGTTTCAGTAAACCTCCTCTCCAAGATTGAAGGGGAGCTAGTAGCATGGGGCACCAGCCCTTCGGACTTAGAGCCATACTTCCTGTTGTGTATGTCCTTTTCCACCCCATATGGCTTTAGCAATGGGGAGGGTTTTGAGCTTTTCCCTGCTCCCCACACCACCAACAAGTCAGCTTTTGGAACTGGTGAGGGCAGCACCACATTGATGCTGCAACCTCCTGGTTTTTGGATGGGGCTGTTTACATAGTTATTGTGGGGAGGAAAACTTCAGGCGTTAGTGTACAGTGTAAATGATGTGAATCTGGACCTACCCAAACTGAGAAAATTCTACCTGAAATTTGCTGTTTTAGTTCCAAGCTTAGGAGGAATATCAGTATGAAGCAAACACTCCCCAATGTCCCTTTGCAAATATTTGTGTCTCTCAGAGACTGGAGGTAGCAATGTAGTGGCCAAAGTGGAGGGAGGCCATGCCAACTGGATTTGGAAGCACATCCAGCCCCCCTTTAAAAGTCAAGCGAAGCACGTAGGTAAAGGGGGTTCTCGAGGTTTGAACCCCCCATTCGTAATCTGAAGCTCCAGCACCCGTTTGTGGAGTTTTAAAGACATTTTTTAGTGTTTTTTCGGTTTTTTTTTTTTTTGCCTGCAGGGGGGCGCATTGTTTTGGAGCTAGCTTGGCACCAAACTTTCTGAAAGAGGGATTGATTAGGGGGGACTCTCCTAATGATTACTACCCAAGTTTGGTGCAGATTTGGTTCAGGGGTCCAAAGTTATGGACTCCCAAAGGGGCTGCCCCATCCTCCATTGTTTCCAATGGGGAGCTAATAGAAGATGGGGGCTACTCAGCTTTGAGGGTCCATAACTTTGGACACGGTGCCTGAACTAGAAATTTCACGCAAACCTGGGAGGTAACATCAGGAGGAGTCTCTTACCTGATACCATCCAGGTTTTGTGAAGTTTGGTCCAGGGGTCCCAAAGGCTATGGACTCCCCAAAGGGGAGGTGACCCATCCTCCATTGTTTCCAATGCAGGAGCTAACAAAAAGATGAGGGGCTACACCTTTGAGGGGTCCATAACTTTGGACACCCCTGAACTCTGGAGAATTTCACCTGGGAAACCTGGGAGGTAACATCAGGAGGAAGTCTCTTA
The DNA here is from genome assembly GCF_021028975.2 of Sphaerodactylus townsendi. Lineage (NCBI taxonomy): Eukaryota > Metazoa > Chordata > Lepidosauria > Squamata > Sphaerodactylidae > Sphaerodactylus > Sphaerodactylus townsendi. Next base: position 119,353,984 of record NC_059425.1, on the reverse strand, counting down.
CTGATACCATCCAGGTTTTGTGAAGTTTAGGGTCCAGGAGGTCCAAAGCTATATAGACTTCCAAAGGGGGTACCCCCATCCCCATTGTTTCCAATGGGAAGGGTAATAGGAGAATGGGAGCTACACACACATTTTGAGGGGTCCATAATTTTTGCAGACCCTGAACCCAAACATTCACCAGGAAACTGGGTGGTATCATTAGGAGAGTCTCCTAGAGATACCCTAAAAGTTTGGGTGCTTCACAAGCTTAACAATTTGCACTTACTGACAGCAGGCACCCCCCAAATTTCCTTTTTAAATCCACCCCATTCGGCATGGATTTAAAGGGAGAATCTGAGGTCCTCAGTTTAGAAGAAGAAGAAGAAGAGAGTTTGTGGATTTATATCCCCTTTCTCTCCTGTAAGGAGACTCAAAGGGAGTTTACAATCTCCTACATGCCCTTCCCCCCTCACAACAAACACCCTGTAGTGAGGGTGGGGTGGGGCTAGAAGAGCCTTTCCTGAAAAGCTGTGACTAGCTCAAGGTCACCCAACTGGCTAAGTCGTGTTGGGGAGTGTACAGCCTAATCTGAATTCCCCAGATAAGCCTCCACAGCTCAAGCGGCAGAGCCAGGGGAATCAAACCCGGTTCCTCCAGATTAGAAAGCACTTGCTCTTAACCACTACGTCACATTGAAAGTGATGCTGTTTCACGGGGGGGGGGGTATCCACCCCCAAACAGCATCACTTTCAATGTTATTTAACTGGGGACCCCAGATTCTCCCTTTAAGGTGGATTTAAAAGGAGAATTTGGTCTCTCCAGTTTAAACACCATTGAAAGTGATGCTGTTTGGGGGTGGATTCTAGCATCACAGCGGCTGCCCGGGGGACAGGGTGGTGGGGGACTCAGATTTTGCACCGGCTCCATTTTCCCTCTACGCCTCTTCCCAGAGGGGAGGGCAGAAGGAACTGCCAGCTGCCGGCTGGCAGCCCAGCTCATGGGGGGCAGGGGAGGGCAGGGCGGGGGAGTCTGCTGTCCCTGGCCTTGGAGAGCTGCTTTTATAAGTGCTAGGCCGTGGGCGGGGCTTGGGGAGGCGTGGCCACGCCCTAGGGGCAGGTGGGGGTGTGGCCCCACCCCGAACCCCCCATAAAAAATCTATACCTACATCCCTGAAAGTCAGTGTCCTGATATCCTCCTTTCTGAAAGGTGTAGGGCTAAAAACTGGTTCTTAGCTTCAGTGAGGGAACCAACTTTGTTGAAATGTTTTGGCTCCTAAAATGTGTATTTTATCAGAGATATACCTAGACCTCCCAATAGAATTGTAAGTAAACCAAAGGAAATATAATTGTTAGTTAGTCATCAGTATGTTGTTACCCAAATGGTGGGATGCAAAAGAAACCAGCAGAGAAAATACATTTCTTTTTTAAAGGATTTTATTGGGAAAATAAGAAAGGGAATAAAAATAAATCCCCACTCGCAATCACTCATTTACTGGGCTAAAAACACACACATACAAGGTTTCCTAAGATATAATGTAATGGTGAAAGACAGGTTTTATATATATTATATATATATATAAGAGGGATGGGGCATCTTATATATATATATATAAGAGGGATGGGGCATCAAAGATTAGTGGATGTCCAGGAAACTGAATCCTAATGGCTAGGCTTTGGATGATCAGCACTGTTGGAACAATATTATCGAGCACCATGGTGGTGTGATAATATTGAACACCTGACTGGGGTGGGCTTTTATAGGGAAAAACATGTCTTGTGGCCAAGGAAATCCTTTAACAAAGGATTTTTCCTGCTGTTCCAGGTGATGTAATGGTCTTGAGAATGAGACCATTGAACTGATGGCTGACCGATTATCTTGATGGGTTTTTGTCAGGCTGTTGGACAATAAACAGGTAATGATCCTTAATGGGTGTTGCAACATGATGGTCACAAGAAGGATGAGTCAGAGGAAATGTTAACAAATATAGACGAAAGGGAACTGGTTTCGTCCAGGTGTGCTGCTGTTTATATTGAAATGTTGTTTCCTGAGTACCTGAGGGGTGGGGGGTGGGGATCCTTTAGGCATTCTTGCTCACAAGGTCAGACATAGTCCCAAGATGGAAGTTTCTGAATCCAAACAGACTCCTACATTTCATGGCACTGTTCTGCCAAGTCTGACAGGGTAGCATTCTGGGTGAAAGACTATTCTCTCCTCTCTGCACTGCTACAGGTCAGGTTGGCTACAATGTTCATGACTATTATCTTGAATGTTAGAGCAAATTCATCATATCTAGAAAGTAAATCTGGTCTCTGTTATGGCACCAGTGCTTATGATTAACATTTTAAATAAATTTTATAAGTGTTCAATTATACTTTTCTATGGTTGATAGCTACAGGAGGAAGCCATTGATCCTTTTGTAAAACATATCTTTATTTCTTCAAGGATATTAATTCAAATCTTGATATTGTCTTCCTTCTCATGTGTGTAATCTAGGTGGCATCAGAGTAGTGTGAAATACAATTGAAAAGGAATACCATTTTTAACTGGCAGCTTAGTAGGTGGGAGGGTGTAATTCAAATTCACCCTTATTAGAATGGTGAGAGCAAACTGAATCTTAAAACAAGTTTTTTAATTGGCTATTCAAAAACTTGCTTCTCACTGTTGGTATTGACCTTGTACAATTTTGATTGAGCCATATCATCAAGGATAGTATCTTCAATCCTGAAAAATATTGCCATTAAAGGACATGATTTAACTTCCTTTTGGAAAGTCTGTGGTTAATGGGTAGGTTTTGGTTCCTGCTTTGTTTTTTTCTCAAGATATGGTTGAGAAAAATGCATTTTGCACAGCTATGTCTTAAAATGTAAGTACAATTACAAAATAGCCTTCAGTTCTTACTACATAATCAAGTATGCACCGTCACACACATTTAGGGAGGAGTGGTTTTGTTTTTTGGTAGATGCAAGTTCTTTTTCCTTTATGATTTCCTTCAGGAAACCAGATTTCTTAATAATATGCTTAACTACTATGTTAACTTGCTTCTGGATTGGCACCGACGCACTATTTATGTTTTTAAATGCGGTTTACACTTTAGATTAACATGTTTGCCCCCTTAAATATCTAGAAAACTGGCTGGTGTGAACAGTTCCTACCATTTTCGTGAAGCTTACATGATATGGTGCAGTTTTTAGGCTAGCAGCACCAAACAATCTAAACAATAAATAAATATAAATTATCATGATGGTTAGTCTCGGATACTGTTGTTACCAAGATTCCCTTTCCCTAATTCCTTCCAGTCCCCTCTATAAGTTATTGAGTTTGAATTATTTTTCTTTTTAATTTCAGTAATGTTGAAATTACTCAGCCCTGATTTTATTTCTGTACACACAGTCCTCTGAGAAATGCACTTTGAGATCTGCTTCCATTCTCATTCACTCTATGGAACTTGTCAGGATAAATTTCCAGAACATCATCCCTTCTCACTACATCTTCAATGCAGCTCATTTGACTTTGAATTCTGAACCACTTTTCCAGCTGTGACTTGCATCTACTGTTGGTACTGGTTTCAGTCTTACACTCAGTCTGCATCGCTGACCTGGATCATTGCACCAGATTCTTAATGGGTTACTTCTTTCTCTGCTATGATACAAACATTGCATCTCACTGAAATTAAATATGCTGCCTGCATATATCAGTAGACTTCAGTTCAAGGTGTCTGGCAATTAAATTCTATGGCTTCTTTTTCCAATGTGTGATTCTGTTTCACCAGGGAATTTCATAACAAGATGTTTAACTCTATCTGAGACCAAAATAGATTCAAATATAGCTGCTGAGGGATAAACTTGAGGGCTGTTTGTACGAGGTCTAATTCAGTTGAAAGTGTAATAGTCTCTTCTGAGATGAAAGGATCTATTCTCTAGCCAGTAAAGCATGCATTTCCTGATAACATTAATCAGACTTATGCATGTGAGCTGACAAAAGGAATGACCCCTAAAAGGCCTAATTGTAAGACAGTGAATTAGAATGTTTTATGCAGATTAATAAATTAGACAGTCCTGTTGGCTGAATCAAATATTTTTATAAACAAAAGCTAAACTTTCTGGTTAATTAAGATCAGTTTAGATTTGGACATGGGAAGACCAGTTTAAGTCTCTCTGCTCAGCCATGGAGTTAATTCCTTACCTCATTGAGAACTTATATGCTCTCTATAAAGGTGTGTGTTTCATGTCTCACTGGGGCTGTAGCCGGTCTTCCTCACTAGAAGGGAATGCCTTCTTTTCAGATGAGGCGTTAAAGATATGAATGGAAACCCTGTGATTAACTCATAACCAGCAGACTGTTCTACAGTTCTGTTACCCAAGTGTTTCATGTGCATTTTAGTCCTAATTTTTTAAGTGATGGAAAGTTAATATGTTGAATAAGAGCCAATATTTTAAAAGTTCACAAAAAGTTTCGCATTTTAATAAGAGCTTCCTTAGATTGTCTTTTCTCCCTTTATGCAAACTTTGATGTTCACATTGTGCATAACAGCTAATACAGAAGGAATTTGTGTATGGGAGACAGCCCAATCTAGGTGGGGTGGGTGGTTGGGCTATGGATGTGGTGCTGGGTTGTGCTGACATGTTTGCCCCGGTGGCATAGTGCTCCTGGGATGGGGGTGGGAGTGGGGGGTGCGACGCCCTGGCGAAGCGTCCTGGTGTGGGGGAGTGGAGGGGGCCCGGAGGGGCGGGGGTGGGAAGCACTGTGGCAGGGGCGCAGGACATGTGCACACCCTGGGCCAGCACAAGGGGCACCCCACCAGTAGAAAAGGCAAAGATGCCAGCATCCGGGTGCTACTCAGCTCCATGGTAGGCTGCTGATTTTGGCTGCCATAGGGGAATGCTAGTATTCCAATCAGACACTGTGGTGGGTGGTGGGTGGGCTGGGTTGTTCCCAGAGGCAAAGCTACCAGGGAGCTGGGGTGTGTGCAATGCACCAGGAGCCCCCTTGTGGGGGGCACAAAAATTGCAGGTTCGTTTGTGTTTTTTTGGTATTTTTAGTGTTTTTTCAGTTTTTGGACTGCAGGGGGCGCAGTTTTTAGGCTAGCAGAACCAAAATTTCAGAGAGTTTTTGGGAGACTCTTCTGATAATACCACCTAAGTTATGTGCAGTTTGGTTCAGGGAGTCCAACTTATGGACTCCCAAAAGGGGTGCCCCATCCCCCATTGTTTCCAATGGCAGCTAATAGGAGATAGGGGCTACACTTTTGAGGGTCCATAACTTTGGACCCCCTGAACCAAACTTCACCAAAACTGGGATGGTATCATCAGGAGAGTTTCCTGAAGATACCCTGAAAGTTTGGTGCTGCTAGCTTAACAATTGCATGCCTGACAGTAGGCACGCTCCAAATTTCCCCAGATTCTCCTTTTAAATCCACCCCCTTTGGCATGGATTTAAAGGGAGAATCTGAGGTCCCCAGTTTAAACATTGAAAGTGATGCTGTTTCAGGGTGGGGAAGAATCCACCCCAAAACAGCATCACTTTCAATGTTGTTAAAACTGGGGATCCCTGATTCTCCCTTTAAGGTGGATTTAAAAGGAGAATCTGGGCTCCCTAGCTTGAACACCATTGAAAATGATGCTGTTTGGGGGTGGATTCCAGCATCACAGCGGCTGCCCATTGGGGCACAAAACTCAGATTTTGCACCAGGCTCCATTTTTTTCCCCTATAGCTCACGCTCCTCTATGTGTTGATTTATTTCCTAGGTGTAAAAGGTTTCAATGAAGTATTGTTTGATGGGAAGAGGCGGCCGCCTCTTGGAAAGTACATTCCACAGCCGAGGCTGATGGAGGCCCAGCTTCATCGGCGGAGACTTTATCTCTGCGCGGGAGATGAGGTCTCCGTTCCCATGGGAAGCCGGGAGGGGGATGGGATGGATAGAGTTATAACCTGTGCTTCTGGCGGGAAGTGTCATTCCTGCCACTGCGTGTACTTGAGCTTTCTAAGATGTCTGAATAAACGGTCTTTTTCACCAAAGAGCCTTTTATTTCTGCTTCTATGGAATTCCTTACACTAGGGATGGAGCCAACTTCAGTTGGCTTCTACCTGGGCTTTAGGACTAGGGGTGCCATGGCCAAGGTTTCCACTACACCCTATAGTGGGCTTCCAGATGGCTGGGTTTTTTCTGCCATTTGCTTCCCTACACTGACTGGCCAACATGACAGCATGGGATGGCACCATCCCCAGCCACCTGGTGATCTGGATTGGGCTGTTAAGTGTGATAACAGTGAGAGTGAGAGTAATTGTGAAAACTCTATTATCTTTAGCAGGCAGAAGTGTTGGTGAAGTTGTGGAAGTTGTGTAAGCTACCAAAGGCATTTGGTGGGCCACTGTAAGTAGGTCCCAAAGGTACCTGGTGGGCCACTGCGAGTAGCAGAGTGCTGGACTAGATGGACTCTGGTCTGATCTTATGTTCTTAAGTAGATGGCATTTGAAGCACTACAACTTTTGGAAACACAGTTGATGTGTTCCTTTGTGATGAAAGAGAAATATTCTTAAAATCACTTTTCAATGTAATTTCTTATATTACAAATAAAAACATCTTTAAAAACCCTAAAAAATTTGGTGAGGTAAATCAGTATTCATGGACATAGCACACTCACTGATTTCATGCTAGTCATGGTCTGATCATAGAATGATAACGTTGGAAGAGACCCCAACGGCCATCAAGTCCAACCCCCTGCAATGCCACATTAACAGTCATTGTCTTTCTTTAAAGAATCCAGTAGAATTGTAGCTTGAATGAATGTTGAGTGTTCTGGTACACATAATTATCCTCTCATCTGGAATTCCAGGTACAAGAAAATAAACATTAAACCAGTCTAGTATACATTGAAAATGCCACTGAAGTTCTACTCCAGGTAGTATCTGAACTAAAATTCTGCATACTATTTAGGGTAGAAGCATTTTTGACACACATTACCACATCACATTGCTGGATCCACTTGAGAAATAACCACAGCTCCTGGAACAGGGGATGAACAGTTTTATCACTGTTCTTACCACATGCTAGAGCCGAAAGGAATGTAATACTGGAGTATGGATTGGTCAGTTGTCTATAGGCTGAACCCATATGGTCTGAAAACATATAGCTGTTATTGGAACAGCTGTATTGTGAGCTGCCTCGAGCCCTTTGGGGGTGAAGCGGCCTATAAATCTAATTAACAACAACAACAACAACAACAACAACAACAACAACAACAACAACAACAACAACAACAACAACAACAACAACAACAACAACAACAACAACAACAACAACAACAACAACAACAACAACAATAATAATAATAATAATAATAATAATAATAATAATAATAATAATAATAATAATAATAATAATAATAATAGTAGTGCATAAGGTGCATACTTCCACAACTATATCTGGCAACTTTGAAACATATGAAATAAGTCCCTTTGTCACATGATCTAAGAAATGTCAGCTTTGCTGTTTGCTGATGTTGGTTTTGCTGTTTCATCACTATGCATTTATTGAAGAATTTTTGTGGAGTTAAATGGACTGATTCTCTGCCAAGTAAAATTTTTACAGATTTGATAAAACTGGACCCATTCAACCCCAAATGTTCACATATATGTCTGTAGTTATTTTTAGAAACAATGACCATGTAATAAAGCATTGTGAACAGTAAAAGAGCTATAAAATGATTTATATGAAGAAAACTTAAGGATATAATGGTATAGTTATCTTTGCTACATGTAGTGATGCAAGAACTGAATGACACAATGTCATTGTGGCAATCAACTGAATTGTAAATATATTATTCATTATGGGACTATGCTTCCTTTGTAAAAATGTAGTAACTGCAAAAGAAAGTGGAAAGAAATTCTTTATGGTATGAAAGATACTTTGATTTAGATTTTTGATAACTGCAAAGTGCAGCATCATTTCCAGATTCTACTAGCCAAACCAAAAAGTAGCCTTGGAAATAAATCCATTTTATAGTAAGCAATACACTCAGTTTCTAGGCTTAGAGGCAATCCAAGGGCAGGCAGATGTCATGGTTTTTATCTTCATCTTAGTCTTTATGCACTGGAAATAAGTCTTTGTCTTTAAGGCACACATACACACATTAAAATTGCCCTTATCCTCCAATTAAAAAGGATAGATAAAGATATGGAACTGTCAACATATGGGCTTTTAGTAAAGCAGTTTGAAAAGCTATGTCATGGCAAACCGATTTCTTTTTAAATTAACAGCTTTTCACAATCCTCACAGTCAAAAGCTTTGCTGTAATCTCAATTCAATTCAACAATCCTTTATTACACATAAATATATGTCTCTCAAGGATAGTAATTCCATAAAATGTCATACATTTCCGAATCATTAAAACTTATATAATATTAAAACAATTACTCTATTGTCTGTTATACTTCCTTGTTAACAATAAAATAATTTATTACAGACCGCTTAGTTTATCTCCTTAATCTTAATCTTAATCTTAATTTCATTTCATTTATTAGATTTATACCCCACCCTCCCCTGAAGGGTTCAAGGCGGTTTAACAATTGACAAATCAAACAGCAAATATCGATCATAACATATCAAAAGTAAACAACCTTTCTAGACATAATAGCAAAATATCAATAACATCTTAACAATAAGAAGTGTTAATAGTAAACATATGAAACCTGACAATTTGCTAAACCAATAACAACAGCACTAACAACAAATCAATACCTATCCATACTAAATCCATACAATAGCAATAAATCAACTATACATTAACAAAGCATTAACATACCAAAAATATCAATACATGGACAATATCAATAAATTAACAATTAATCAGTATCATACATTTACAACAATACATTAACAATATATCAATACATAACCCTATATCAATGCACAACAGTAAACTAAAAACTACTCTATAACTGCTGCAAGGATAACCTAGTGATATTACCTAATTACTCCAACAAGGGAACTGGCTACACCTGACCAACCTACACACTCTAACAGTATACAGAAAAAAGTATTGACTACATTCCTTAACAATATGCAAGGAGAAGCTAACTAACTAACCAACAGTATACAGAAAAACTACTACTGCTCCCTTTGGTTGGCAACCAAAGTTTTTAAAGGGTTGGATGGGTTGGAAGACTTTGGTGAGGGTTGTTGTAATATTGTTCTCAGCATCACTCCTAGCACTCTCAGGTAGGCCAGGGATCTCTGCTACCGACACCCATTCTGCCTCGGCCCTCCTGGTAGCTGATAGCCGTCCTCCATGCCATCATGGCTTCGCAGCAGTTCTCCCTCACATGCTCAGGCAGGTGTTCCGGCTGGCATGGGTGCGCTACCCCTGACCCACACACCATCTCAGGTTGGCATGGGGTCTCTGCCACCGACTCCTGCACTACCTCCATTCTCATAGCACCACCGGCTATCTCAGGCAGATGTTCTGGCTGGCATAGGGCTGCTGCCACTGGCCCCCATGCCGCCTCAGCTTTTCCGGCAACTTGCCCAGTCCATTTGGGTTGCATGGGGCCTCTTCCACCGACCCTTGTGCCGCCTCCCCTCTTGTAACTCTCATCACTTTGCCGACTCTCTCAGGCAGGCAGGGGACTCCACCGACACCGCCCTGCCACAGCTCTCCCAACATCAGCAAACAGGCCTCCACTCCCTCTTAACAACAGCGGACCTCTGCTGACTCTGTCAGCTCCGTCGACTGCACCCTCTTGGTTGGCTGAGAAATTTTGCAAACAATTTAGCTGCAGCAGTTATTAGCTCACTTGCATTTGTATTTCCTTGAAGAAGGTATCAAACAATATTTGTATAATCTAATTTTTTGTTTGTATTAGAGGGGTTACATATGTGTTACAATTAATCTTGTGTGTTTTACACTCCACTATAATATGTTCTAGTGAATCAATTGTTTTACCATCACAGTTACACATTCTCTTGTGTGGGGGAAATTTTTAAATCTTCCCCAAAGATTATTCAATGGAAAAGCATTGAAGCATGCTAATACAAATGCTCTCCGAAGATTGGGACTATCCAGTTCATATAAATAATCAGCTCTTTTGTCATTATATGTTTTTAACTTTAGGAAAGATGGCGAATATTTATTTTTATTTATTTATTTTGAGTTTTTTATACCGCCCTACCCCCGAAGGGCTCTGGGCGGTGAACAACAGTCTAAAACATACAATCAAATCGATTTAAAATAGATACAGCGTTTAAACATATAAAACATATAAAACAGCGTCAGCAACAAAATCCAATTTTAAAAACCTCCGCAAAGGAGGGGGGAGGGGTCCCATAGATGGTGGAGGGACCCTAAAACAAGAACTAGAGTAGAAGGGGGGAGGGAGGGGCACATCAGCGGCCGGACACTCCAAAAGCCCGGTGGAACAACTCCATCTTACAGGCCCTGCGGAACTCACCAAGATCCCGCAGGGCCTGGACAGCTGGAGGGAGAGTGTTCCACCAGGCAGGGGCCAGGGCCGTAAAAGCCCTGGCCCGGGTGGAGGCCAGCCGCATCATAGAGGGGCCGGGGACTAGCAGCAAATTGGCCTCTGCCGAGCGCAGAGGCCTGGAAGGGACATATGGGGTAATGCGGTCCCGAAGGTACGAGGGTCCCAGACCGCGTAAGGCCTTAAAGGTTAGCACCCATACCTTGAAGATGATCCGGAACTCAACTGGGAGCCAATGCAGGCGGCGCAGCACAGGTTGGATATGATCACGAAGCCCCTGTGAGCAGGCGGGCCGCCGCATGTTGGACCAGCTGTAGCTTCCGGATCAAATGCAAGGGTAGGCCCGCGTAGAGTGAGTTACAATAGTCCAACCTGGAGGTGACTGTTGCATGGATCACCGTGGCCAGGTCAGTGCGGGAGAGGAAGGGAGCCCACCATCAGGCCTGACGAAGATGGAAGAATGCAACCCGGGTTGTATGGGCCACCTGGGTCTCCATTGAAAGAGACAAATCCAGGTGGACCCCCAGGCTGCAAATGGAGGAGATCGGCGCCAATGAGACCCCCTCCCACACCGGTGGCTGGAAATTCCCAACCTCCCCCCCGCAGCCAAGCCAAAGGATCTCCATCTTCGATGGATTAAGTTTTAACCTGCTCTGCTGCAACCAACCAGCAACCGCCTCCAAACAATGCTGTAGAGCCGCAGGGGCAGCGGCCATCCCCGCCTCCATCAACAGAATGAGCTGAGTGTCATCAGCATATTGATGGCAGATCAGCCCAAAGCTCCGTACCAGCTGAGCAAGGGGTCGCATGTAGATGTTAAACAATAGCGGGGACAGTAGCGCCCCCTGAGGCACACCGCAACAAAGCGGGTACCTCTGAGAGGCCTGGTCCCCGCACCACACTTGCTGACTCCGGTCCCGAGAAACTTGAGGCAATCCATTGAAGGACAGTGCCCGCACCCCGGAAGCGGCCAGGCGGTGGAGTCAAAAGGTCGTAGGTCGACCACATCAGCGCTGCGGTCAGATCTAACAATACCAACAGCGCCGATCCGCCTTGGTCAAGCTGCATACGGAGCGTGTCTGTGACGGCGACAAGAACCGTCTCTGTCCCATGCCCAGCACGGAAGCCGGACTGGAAGGGATCGAAGGCCGATGTGTCATCCAGGAAACCCTGAAGCTGCTCCAACACCACTCTCTCAATTACCTTCCCCAGGTACGAAAGATTCGAGACAGGGCGGTAATTGGCCAGATCACCAGGATCTAAGGATGGTCTTTTCAAGAGTGGGCAGACCACTGCCTCCTTCAACACACCTGGAAAGACTCCTTGCTCAAGGGAGCCATTGATGATATTCAACAGGTGGGGCCGTAACTCCTCCTGGCAGGTGTGCATAAGCCAGGAGGGGCACGGATCCAGAGGACAGGTAGTAGGTCTAACAGCAGCCAAGGCCCTGTCAGCAGCGGCTTCGGAGAGCAGGGAGAACTGGGCCAAACTTGGGCCCGAAGGCGGCAAGGGAGCCTCCAGTTCACTAATTGTAGACAAAGTGGAGGGAAGGTCCCGGCGGGTGGCCGTGACTTTGTCTGCAAAAAGCTCATAAATGCCTCAGGACTAATCGCCAATTGGGAATTTACTGGACCCTCCGATAAGGAGGTTAAAGATCGAATCACTCGGAACAATTGTGCTGGGCGAGAGCTAGCAGATGCGAGAGAGGAGGAGAAGAACGTCCTCTTCGCCTCCTTCCGTGCCATCTCATAGGCTTTCATAAAGCGTCCTATAAGATGTTGGCGCAGCTTCGTCGCGTGATTTCCTCCACACTCGCTCTAGCCGGCTGAGTTCCCGCTTCATAAGGAGGAGACCCACAGTCTACCATAGAGCCCGCCGAGAGCGGGGACGCAGAGGACGTCGAGGGGCAACAACCCGATGGCATCGGAGAGCCGGGAATTCCAATCCTCCACCTGCTCATTGAGTGTGCGGCAGGTTCAGGATCCCGCCAGAGCATTCCAGGAAACCAGTCGGATCCATAAGTCTCCGGGCGGGCATAAATCAGCCCGTCGCCTAGACAGGGTTGGTGCGGCAAATCCATCCGGACCTTCAGGGCATAATGGTCGGACCATGGCACTCTATCAGCAGAAGATACGACCAGATCAACTCCCGACCCAAAGACCAAATCTAGCGTGTGGCCAGCCTCATGAGTGGGGCCAGAATTTACTAAGGAGAGGCCTAGCGTCGCCATGGATGACACTAGGTCCACAGCCACTGTACAAGAGGCAGTATCGACATGGACGTTGAAGTCACCCAAGACTATAAGGCTGGGGAACCTCAACGCCCAGTCAGCCACCACCTCTAGCAGCCGTGGCAGGCTGTCCCCAGGTGCGCTAGGCGACCGGTACACCAGCAGGACTGCCAACCTCTCCAAGGCCAACCACTCTAGGCCGACACACTCTAAGCCAGTGATCTTCGGGACAGGGATAGCCCTAAAGGGAATAGAATCACGGATGAACATTGCCACCCCGCCCCCCCCGGCCCTGGGTTCGAGGCTGGTGGAGGCACGCGAAACCTGGTGGCGCGACCTCGCCCAAGGCGACGGTCTCGCCTTCACGCACCCAGGTTTCGGTGACACAAGCCAGGTCCATCTGCTGGTCTCCAAGATAATCGTGGAGAACTGCGGTTTTATTATTGATGGACCTGGCATTTATCAACACCAGTGACGAAGCAGGGTGTCTCTGAACCCAACCACTCTCGTTCCTTGGGATAGGACGGAGGTCAGAAGGCGAACGAGCATATCCATATCTTGTCCGCTGTCTATCATAAGGCCGCTGCCTACCGTCATATTTACCCCGTCCCATTAACACTGGCGGATATATACTGGCAGATTCATTGGATTCATTTTTGGATCTCTTTGTCTAAAATTCTTTGTTTTATTGTTCTAAATATTTCAGTCTCATTAATGTTTTCAAAGTATTCAATAGAAAATCCTATAGAGTGAATTTTATTTTCAATTAAACCCCCCCCCCCCAATGGTGACTAGATAAATTATTTTGTAGATGAGGTAGCAAGGTGTGCTGCTTCATTCTAAAATGTATTTTGAGCCAATAGCAGTTGGTTTGTATCCAGGATCTAGATCCAAGCAAATGTTGCCCCAGTTCTACAGATCACATTGTTTGGCCCACACCCAGGTACACTAAAATCTCCATCCACATTGGTATGCTGTATAGAAGTTGGGATAGAGCTTTTGCTTCATTAACTTTGGCTTCAGGTACAAATTGGTTTGAGGATAGAAGAAACATTTTATAGCAGCTACTGTACATCTCGCTGAGTTAGGCGGTTTCTGCATGGGCTGAAAGCAACGGCTTCAGCCCGGTAAAACACCATTTTGGCGGGGACCCTTCACACAGGTGCTGCTGCCAAATTGATGCAGCAGCGCTCTGTGCCTGCCCAAACGGTGTATTCAAAACTTGCTTGGGGAGCAAGTTTTCCTGCAAATGCCAGATTCCATCCGCTGCCATGCGAATGGCTGTGGGTGGAAGCCGGCGTTTTCCCCTCCCCTCCTTGGCCCCAAATGCCTCCTTACCTTCTGCTGGCAGCCACGTCACTCTATCATTGCTCTGAGGAGGGAAGGGGACACGCTCCCTGGTCTCCGGTGCTTCAGCCGTTGCTGTGGCCATGGGGGCATGTCCCCTTCCCTCCTTAGAGCGACAATAGAGCGACGCAGCTGCCAGCAGAAGGTAACAAGGTGTTTGGGGCCGGGGAGGGGAATACGTGGCTGTGCGGAGCTTGCTCCCACAGCTGCGCATCCCATGGGGCCGTTTGTGCGAACAGCCTCAGAGCCTGCATCGGCATGCCGATGCAGGCTCTCTCCCTTGGCTGTGCAGAAACCGCCTTAGTTATTTTAGATATATGGGCATTACATCTTAAATTATATTGAAAATTCACTCGACAAATGAAATTCTTTACTTGATCAGGGATTTTGTTCCCAACTATCCATCTACATTTTTTCCGACTTCTTGAAAACATCATAATTTTGGAGTTTGTTAAATTTATAGTAAGATGATTTTCTGAACAGTAATAATTAAATACACGGAGATATCTTAAGAGCCCCACTCATGTAAATGATAGAAATGTTGTATCATCAGCATACAGTAGTACTGATGTCTCATGAGTGTCTAATTTAAGGAGGATGTCCATTTATAGTTTGAAGGACCGGAGCCAGATTGTTTATACATAGATTGAATAGAGATGATTCCAAAACATAGCCTTGTCTCACTCCATTCATAGTAGGGAATTTTTATGAGAGCTGACCATCGTTCGTGTACTTCACCTGTGCACATTTTCTTTATTAAAAATAATAGTCCTGGGTTCATTTTAAGCAATTCTAGTTTTTTTCATAAGATTTTCCTATTGATAGTATTGAATGAACTTTTAAGATCAATGAATGCCACATTTGGTTTTTTATTCTTCTTTATCTTTATTAACCTTTAATAGGCATAGAGGTTTTTTTATTACTAATATGCATGTATTTGTTAGCTAAAAAAGACAGCGTGAAGCAATGATCAATTGTTAATTTACCTTCAGAAAAGCCAATTTGTTCTTGACCTACAATTTCATTGGAGTACATCCAGAATTTTAGCCATTGCTCTAAGTTTTTTTCTATATAATTTGCCAATTATAGATAGTAAACTTGTTGGCCTGTAATTTGCTGGGAGAGATGGTTCACCGTTTTTATAAATTTGAAATATTATTGAGTTTAGCCGGGATTCAGGAATAATTCCATAGAAATCTATCAAAGTAAATAAATTTGCAACCACCACTGCAGTTGCTTTTTTTTAATTTAAAAAAGTTTATTTCAACCACAGTGATACAATACATACATTTCCATTTCTTCTACATATCAACAATTATTACAGTTGTTATTATTACAGTTATTATCGTACGTACATATGAACTTTCAGAGAGAATCATTATTAGCTATAAAGTAGTGTGCATATAAATAATAATAATAGAAAATTAGAAGATAAAAAAATATAATAAAAAAATAAGAATAAATAATAATAATAATAATACAAAAAACCCATAAGAAGGGGGGACTTCCAATTTAAGAGAAATCCCTTAGAAGGGATTACTTTGTTTAATAAATATAGCACTTGCTATTTTTTTTCTCGTATATTCATAGGTTAATTATTATTTAACATTGAAGGATCAATAATAATTTGTTTGTTCCATTTCTAACTTGTATAAAGTCATTTAAAGGTCGCCAAGTTTCTAAGGTCTTATCTATATTTCTTTTTTTAATATACCAGAAAGTTTATCCATTGATGCATATTCAATTAGCAGTGAGATCCAATCTTGAATTTGGGGGGGAGAAGTCTTCTTCCAGTTTCGTGCAATCAAAATTCTAGCTGCAGTTATCATATACAAAAGTAAAGTTTTACAGTTACTTTGAATTTTATCCTTTATCATATTTAACAGAAACATTTCCGGACAAAAACATATATCTATTTTTAGAATGGTCTTAATATTTTGATAAATTTCCAGCCAGAAGTTTTTAATTATTTTACAATTCCACCAAATATGGAACATGGAGCCCTTCTCCTCTTTGCATCTCCAACATAAGGGTGAGGCCCCTTTATACATTAATGATAACTTACTTGGACAAAGGTACCATCTAAACATCATTTTATAGAAGTTTTCTTTTAATTTGGTACAACTAGTAAATTTGAGGTCCTCCCATGTTCTTTCCCATTGTTCCAGAAAAATAACTTTATTAAAATCTTGGGCCCATCTTACCATACAGATTTTAACTTGTTCTGCCTCTTCTTCTTTTTGTAGCAGTATCTTATAAATTTTACTTACAGTTCCTTTCTGTCCTTCTATTAGTAGTTTCCAAAAAACTCCTTCAGATTCGAATCCTTTTTTGATCTATTTTATATTTTACAGTAATTTGTTTATATGTAAACCATTGACATGGTACATTGTCAATTTCAATTTCATTTCTTTCTTTCAGCCTAATTTCAGATCCATCTTTAATTAATATATCACTATATCTTAATATTGTTTTATATTGATTTGTCCTCAATGTCACTGCTTCCAGCGATGAAATCCATGTTGGGGTTTTAAGTCTATTTTCTTTTTTATATTTATCCCAAATTTTATATATTGATTTTCTTATAATATGGTCTGTGAAATGTTTAAATTCTTTTCCTTCCATGTACCATATATAATAATGCCACCCGTATATTAAATCGTACCCCTCTAGATTAAGCAGTTCCCTATTTTGTAAAGTAACCCACTCTCTGAACCATGTCATGGTTGCAGCATTATAGTACAGTTTCAGATTAGGAAGCCCTAATCCTCCTCTTTTCCTCTCATCGCACATTATATCAAATTTTATTCTGGATTTATGTCCACCCCATATGAATTTAGTTAGATCTCTTTTACAGTTTTCAAAAAACCCTCTGTTCGTTATAATCGGTAAAGATTGAAATAAATAATTCATTTTAGCTAGGACCATCATTTTAATCAGTGCTATTTTGCCTAGCAAGGTTAAATTTAAATTATTCCATTTTTTAAGATTTTCCTTAATTACTTTCCATTTTTCCTCATAATTATTTTGATAGAGTAAGATGTTAGATTTAGTAATTACTATTCCCAAGTATTTTATTTTATTTGTTATCTCAAATTTCACTGTATCTTTAATTTGTTCTTCCTTGATTTTACTTGAGTTAAATAGTAATATTTTAGTTTTTTTTCATTTACTTGTAAACCTGAAATTTGCTTAAATTTCTCTAATTTTTTTTCAGTAGTTGCAGTGTGTCTTCCTGCGGGTCTATAAATAAGGCCAGATCGTCTGCGTATGCCTTAACTTTATACTCATATTTATTGATTTTAATTCCTTTTATTTCTTTTGTTGTTCTGATATATTCTAGTAACGGTTCTATCGTCAATATAAATAGGAGGGGGGAAAGTGGGCAACCTTGGCGTGTGCCCCTTTCAATATTGAATTTCTGTGAAATTTCACCGTTTATTTTAATTCTCGCAGTTTGATGCATATAGATCGCATGTATCCATGATTGAAAGTTTTCCCCACATTCTATTTTAGTTAACATTTCTTTCATACTATCCCATCCAATGCTGTCAAAGGCCTTTTCAATATCTAAAAAAATCAGTGCAGCTGGCTGATTGATTTTTTTTGGTAGGACCTCCACCAGGTTAATAACAGTTCGTATATTAGTTCTAATGTATCTCCCGGGTAGAAACCCGCTCTGGTCCGGTGGTATAATTCTACTTAATACTTGTTTGAATCTATTAGCTAGCACCATTGCGTATATTTTATAATCACTATTTAATAAGGCTATTGGATGGTAGTTTTTAACGTTTGTTAGGTCATTCCCTTCTTTTGGTATGACCGTTATTACTGTCTCCTCCCATGACTTAGGTATTATTCTTTCTTCCTTAATTTTATTCATAATTTGATGTAATATAGGGGTAAGTTGAGTTTCTAATATTTTATAAAGTTTGTTTGGTAAACCGTCCATCCCTGGGGATTTGTTCGTTTTAAGTTTTTTGATAGTGCTTTGTATTTCTTCTTTTGTTATTTCCTGGTCTAAATATTCTCTTTCCTTTTCAGTTATTTTCATCTTGTTTCCTACTTTAAAGTCTTTTATCTCTTTGTTAGCTTCTTGATGTTTGTAAAGTGACTTATAAAAATCCAGAAATTGGTTTGTAATTTCATCTTGTTTAGTATATCTTTTTTCCCCATTTACTATTAGGTTAATATTTCTATTTTGTATTTTACTTCTAATTTTCCAGGCCATCCACTTAGCAATTTTATTTGCACTGTCAAATTCTTTAGCCTTTAATATTTTTAATTGTTTTTCCATTTGATTAGTATATAACATTGTTAATTGATTTTGTAAATTATTCAGTTCCTTCAGTAGTTTTTTATTATTCGAATCCAATATTAATTGTTCTTCTATCTTTCTAATAGCTTGTCTAATTTCTATTTCATATTTTTCCTTCTCTTTTTTCCAGCTTGCATTTTCTTTTATAAATAAGCCTCATATATATGCTTTACAGGCATCCCATACTATATTCAGATTTACTTCCCCATTCAGATTAATTTCAAGGAAGTTGTTTAATTCCTTCTTTATTCTGTCTATCACCTTTTCTTTTCTTAATAGATATTCGTTTATTTTCCATATACCATTTTTCTTAAAATCCTTCCATTCCCAAACAACTGGTTTGTGATCTGACAGTATTTTTTCTCCAATTGTTATCTTTTTTGTTCTTAAACAAAGATCTTTGGTGCCCCATATCATATCTAATCTGGAAAATGTCTTATATTGGTTGGAGAAAAAAGTAAAGTCCTTTTCATCACCATGGTGTGTTCTCTATATGTCTTGTATTTTTAAATGATCACAAAGATGAAAGAAAGCTATAGCCAATTTCCCTTCTATTTTCTTTTTCCTTGTCTCTCTATCTTTCTTACTCTGTGTTATCTTGTCCAATTGTGTTGAGGCCACTCCATTCATATCTCCCATAATACAGATACTACTGTATTCTTGTTCTTTCATAATTTCTCCTATCTGTTTATAGAAACTACTTTTGTTTTCATTTGGGCCGTATAATCCCACCAATAGTGATTTTTTTATCATTCCAATTAATCTCTACCCCAATGAATCTTCCTTCTTTGTCTTCAAATATCTGTTTAGGGTTATATTGGTTTTTCACATACATTACAATCCCCCTCTTTTTCCCCTCCCCCGCAGTAACAAAACTCATACCTAACTTATTATTCTGAATTAATCCAATGTCTTTTTTCCTTATATGCGTTTCTTGTAAACAAGCAATGTCAAACTTATTTTTAATTAAATAGTAAAATATTTTCCTCCTTTTAACCGGAGAGTTCATTCCATTGACATTCCAACAGATAATTTTCCCAACCATTTTTTGTTATTCACTTAAATAATAATTAACAGCAATTCAACTAATAAATTACAACCAGTCCGGTACTTACTTATTTCCTGATTTTAAGGTTAATTTAATCTTCTCTAAAGTCTCTTTGATCTGATTAACAGAGGAGAGTCTGTAAAATTTGTCGTTATAGGTGAACTGAATTCCTTCTATCTCCTCCCATTTAAAGGAAATGTTCTCTCTTCTGAGAAAATTAACTATGTGGGAGAATTCTTTTCTTCTATTGAGAATCCATTTTGGTATCTCCTTAAGAATGATTATTTCTTTCATATCAATTGTCATTTTTTTCTTGGAGTTTTTTCTCAATATCTCATCCCTTGTTTGCTTTCTGTCCAAAAAAGTTAGCACATCTCCTTCTTTTGTTTCTTTATCTGATGATCTGAAATTGAGTCTGATTATTTTTTCTATATCATCTCCAAGCACTTCTTCGTCTATATCCAAATACTTGGCTAGACTATTAATCATAGTCTTATTCAGTTCTGTTCTATCTTTAGGTGGAACTCCTCTGAATCTTAATATTCGTTCCTTTTGTCTTAACTCAAGTAATACATTTTGTCTTGTAAGCCTTTCAATTTCTCCCTCATATGAAAATAATTTCCTTTCCATGCTTTCATTAATTTCTTCTTGTTTTTTATTATTTCCTCTGTTTTCTGTATTCTGTCTTCCAAAGGTTTCAGCTTACTCAATTCTCCTTTCACAACATCCAAGTCTTTCTCTATTTTTTCAAAGGTTTTCCCAAGAGTACATAACTTATCTTCTAATTTATTAAATCGCTGTACTGATTCATTTCTTGTTTCAATCATCATTTCCATCAGTTGGTCCATCTTACTGTCATTTTCTGCTTTTTCAATCATATCCGGTATACTGTTCTTCCTCCCTTTAACAGCTTTCGCCATTATTTTAGCCATAAGATTCGCTACTTGTCTTTCCAAAATATCAATAATTAGCAAGCATCACCAATATCCTTCCGTTTTCATACTAAGTTTCACTCTTATTTTGTTATGTTGTTTACGGGCATGCAAGATGTTTTCCCCGTTCTTCTCATCCACTGCGCATGCTCTGGATTGTTAAG
Organism: Sphaerodactylus townsendi; assembly: GCF_021028975.2. Classification (NCBI taxonomy): domain Eukaryota; kingdom Metazoa; phylum Chordata; class Lepidosauria; order Squamata; family Sphaerodactylidae; genus Sphaerodactylus; species Sphaerodactylus townsendi. The sequence continues at coordinate 119,333,490 of NC_059425.1, read as the reverse complement.
CACGCTGTCTCTTTAAATAACTTGAAGACCGCGAGTTTCCACGTCTTTTGCCTTATAGCGCAACCTTCAATGTTTGGTAAGATTTAAATTTCCAAGTTTTCTTTGCCCACTTTCGTATAGTCAAATAGATGTTTTTTCTTACCCCTTAAATTCAGCTGTTGTAAGATTTACGAGGGTGCACGGATGTTTGCCTCTGCAGTACTCGGTCTTTCGTCTCTCCCATTCAACAGACAGGATTCGCATTGTGGGCGTTCAGCGTCTCCCTGCTGCTTGCTGGTGGACGAAACTGAGGGGAATTAAATCTCCTCCAGACCCTCCTTTTTCCAGGAGGGACCCTTCTCCCTGTTAGCCCTTTGCTGGCATGGGCTACAGGCTAGAAGAGTTTATTTTTTTAGAGTATTTGCAGCTGCCGCCAAGATACGGTCCGACTCCGCTCCCCTCGCAACCGGAAGTCCACTATCTCTCACAGTTGCTTTTTTAACAACTCTGCTGGAATTCCATCTGGACCAGGTGATTTACCAGTTTTAAAATCAGTTATTAATTTAACTGGGTTCTACTGAGGGCCATCTAGGGAGATCGGATGGTACAATAAGATCAGCAGAGTATAATGGATTACTTGATACATTTTAGATGGCACAAAAGTGATTTACCCATATCTGTGGGGGATTTTAACAGAGTATTGAGATTCTTTTGTATTCAAATGGGGGCAATGGCCTTCCAGAAAGTTTTCCCCTCTTTAGATTTGATAGACATCAACAATTGTTCCCATTTTACTTTGCTGCAATCTATGAGAACACAAGCTGGTTTTCTTTAGAAATTCTCTTGTATGATCCAGTAATTAACATAATTTTGCGATATGATCTCTAGTGCCTCTTCCTTTTCTGAATCCACGTTGAACAGCTGGCATTTCTCATTCCATATACGGTAACAATGTTTGTTATAAGATCTTGAGCATCACTTTACTCATGTGAGAAATTAATGTGATAGTCCAATAGTTGTTGCAATCTTTGATGTGTCTTTCTTTTCGGATTTGAAATATGGATTGAGTGTTTCCAATCTGTAGGCCATTGTTTTGTTTTCCATATTTGTTGCTATATTCTTGTTGAAATTTTGATGGCTCCCATTTTTGTGGCTTGAAATAGCTCTATTGATATTCTGTCTACTCATGATGACTTAATATGTTTGTTTTAAATGTGTTGAAAAGAAATACCATAAAAGTGTTTTGTGCGTACCAAGTTTGCCCTTTCTCTAAGACAAGTCACATTTTATAAGCTTGAATAATTTGTACAAATGAATACTGACTCCCAAAGAGCTTTCAATGGGTCACACCAGAATGCCACCCTGGATATTAAATATCAAGTGAATCCTGCACGTTCCATAGCTCTAAATGAGCACACAACACCACCAGAAACTCTGGTGGTCCAAAGCACCTCATTAGGAAATAATATTCTAAATGTAAATCTTGCTCCAATGTTGCCATTTTTTTCTTTGCTTCAACAACTGATTTGCTATATACAGCTCAAACCTCACATAAGTCCTGTGTGGTTGTATTAACCAGTCCCTGAACACAAAAAGTACCAAATTACCATTTGCTTGGAGGTTCCAGAAGTATATAGTTAGTTGATAACTAACACTGATGTAGATGGACTTTTGATTTTATTCTGTGATAGCAAGGCAATATTGACAAGCATAACTTGTTGCAAAGTTGTACCATTCTAAACTCACTGAAATATCAGGGTTCAAACTAGAAGAGCTCTGCACAGGATAGCACCACAGACTCTTTGCTTTTATCATTTTTAAACTAACTCTTTAAGTTCCCTTTGCTTTTGCAATACTGAACATTTAAAGGCCATTCATATCATTTTGGCATCCTTTTTCTATCTCAGCAATCAATTCTTCATCAATCCATTTTGTAGCAAGATTTTTGTAGTCTAGTAATATATGTATGCAGAGTAACTAAAAAATAACCTCACTTCATGTCAAAGAAATGCAGAAGATTAAATGATATGGTTTGGATGGAAATGTCAAGTAGCAATTTTATAACAATTAACAGTTGCCTCAGTACTTCCTGAAGTCAAACTACCGCTTACCTTTTTTGCTCTGCTACTCTGCAAATTACTGAAATGCACATTTCTGTTTATAAATGTTAGAGGTAAGGGCAATAATAACCTTAAAATAAAACAGCCTTTAAAAAAAAATCATTGTTCTGAACCACAAAAGCTGTCAACAAAGTAAATTACATGTCTGAAAAGGAATGTATTAATATAAGATGAAAGACGGGTTAGGATTATTTTTTTCCTAACTCTCCAATAGAGGCACTAAATCAAATCCCAAATCTTCAGCAGCACATATTAGACGTCAGACTTGCAGCTTGCGCATTTATCTCTCCTGTTCTCTCGATGCAACTTGGCTCAGAACTAGGTAAGAAGAGGTAATTAAGATGCGAAGACAAAAGTCTCAATACACTTCCTGCTCCTTTTTTTGGCTAATACTTGAAGCTTATGTGAACTATGTTTAAACTTTATGAGGAGAAGATAAATCTAATGAGAGAAGGCAGCAATTCTAGTCATTGCCCTTCATACTATTCTTCCATATTTGCCTTTTAAAAATACTTTATTATACTTATTTTCCATACACAGAAAAAAATATTCCATACATCAATTACCATACACCCAATTCAGTTTAAAAACGTGTTTTTTTTAAAAAAATATATAGATTGTTTAGCTGGAAAAAACATGGCATAATCACTTTGGTACTGTTTTGAAAATAAAACTTTTCAAAACCTATATGAACAGAAACCTCAAAAATGTTCTTGTCGTATTTCCAGACTTGTGTTTCAGGAGAAATTTATGGGCTATTTGGTTTTTTCACATGGGATAGTAGGAAAGAAAACAACACAGTAAATGACACCCCCCAAGTCTACACTGTGGTGGGAAATTTCCTAGAAGAAACCTTAAATATAGGTATGACACACCAGTGTTGTTAGCTGCTGTCAGAACTGTAGACAGATGACTGACCAGTTAGTGGTTGCTGGTATATTTATAGCTACTCTGGTGTAGGGCAAGAGCAATCCCAAAATGATCACACGCCTCCAGTGGAGAGCAAGAAGCATAATGTTCAAAAACAGTCATTACTAGTATTACAGATGTTGACTCTTGTTTAGGAGTACCTGTGTAGCTAGAGCCTCTGGATATTACTAGGGTATATATCAAGGTAGAAACTTCTCTTCTATGTTTCAGGGTGAGTTATAAATTTTCCTCAGACCCAGTGAAGAAATTGTACACATAATATTATTTTCTTACTACCAGCAATATAGTATTTCATAAAGAGTACTGTCTGTCATCCACACTGATTCAGAACATACAGAAAATTATTCAGATACCTGCAAATTATATACACCAGATGCAGATAAGCAAATGAAAAGTCAAATTGACATGTGTTAAATCAGAGTAAAACAAAATAACTCTGTATACAAACATTATCTTACATTATCAATTAAACCTAATTCCCTCATTTCCATACAGTGATGGCTACTTGAAGGCCTTTGGTATACCATTACTAGAAACTGGACGAACTTCTCGATTAGATTGAGTTATGTGCGATTATCTTGTTCAAACATGCCTTTCAGTCGCGGCCGTTCACTTGGCTGTGGCTTCGAGCCATGTTTAAACAAAATAACTGCACATAATGCAATTCTCAAGAAAATGGGTTGGGGAGGGAAAACACAGAGCGGATTCATGTTAAGATCATGTTAAGTCCCCCCGACTTTTGTTTTTTACTGGTTTTTAATTGGCCTGTGTGAAAAGGGCCATAGAGATGTTGTAAAGAAAAGGGAAAGGATCTAGAATTCTTAACCATGTCCTACTATAAGACTTTCAAAAATGAGCAGCTGGACAAAAAGGAGCAACAGTTCCTTTACATATGTATATGTGGTCATAGGCAAGAAGGAATGCTTTTTTTTTTTCAGAAGAGTGTTGAACTAAGACAAAAAAATTGTATCAATACATTGCTATTTATTCATACAAGAGGTAACTCAAAGTCCCCTTTCAGTCATTCCAAAGAAGTCATTGTGGCCACAGTAATTTAGAGGGAGTGCTTCATAGACAACAGTCTTTACATGTCCTTAAGACAATGGAGATGGGCTCTAAAAGTGGAGTTGGTTTCTGCTCGTGCAACTGAACTTGTGTTCATGTTACTGCAACAGTTTCATGTTGACAGTCATTCATGATTCTCTGGTAATATGCCGATATGAGCAGTTCCACATAATTTTGATTTTTTAAATTTGACTTTTAATTTATATACTGCCCTCCCCCGAAGGGCTCAGGGCGGTGTACAACATAGTAAATAACAAGAGTAAATACAATAGGCATAAAGCAACGTCAATTACAGCAAATCCTAACACTGGTCCAACATCTCATGTTAACAACTAACACAATTAACAACTAACAAGTAAAAAGGAATAGTTCCAAAAAGACATTCGTGCAGTTAAAACGTTCAAGCCAAAAACATTTGTATTATGCCAGCAGATCAGAAAAATAACTGATAACACTGGAAACCCCTGTCTCCTCTACAATCCCATATCTTGATCAAGCACACTCACTTCTCTAATTTTCTGGTCAAAGATACTCCATGCAGGGTCCATTGTTGCTTCCCACACAAAGTTCACCTATACTTCAAAAATGAAGGACATCATTCTTGAGCATGGAAATCCTTTTCCTGACAAGTCATGGATAGATGTCCATGTTGTAGAGGTGATGGTGCTAAAAGGAACACATAAATGTGCCATAGCAGCTATCCATGCAAACAATGTTCATAAACCGGTTGTTGTGGGTTTTCTAGGTTGTGTGGCCATGGTCTGGTAGATCTTGTTCCTAATGTTTCGCCTGGAAGATCTACCAGACCACACAGCCTGGAAAACCAATGACAACCAGTTGAATCCAGCTGTGAAAACCTTCGACAATACAATGTTCATAAAGTACTGTAGTGTTTCAAATTTTCCTTTAAAAAAACCCTGTCTCACTGAATAGGGAGGTATTAAAGTGGCAGCAAGTAGTTTGAGACAATACAGTGTAGCTACATAGAACCTTCAGTCAACAAAAAATAAGGAATCTCTAAAATAAAAAGAACAAAATCTACTAAAGAAAGAATAACTCAGTGACTACAGGGGGGAAATTTCTACAGCTATAAAAGAAAATGCAGTTTGGCTGTCATTAGATAACCTTGATAAGTGCCAGTTCTTGTTGCTGTTTCATTTTTTCCTGCCATTCTCTGTGGAACTGAAGTCTTACAAAAGAAAACATAATCTTCCTTTTTATACACTAAGAGTGTCCTTGCCAGTTTAAAAATAGAGAAAGAGAGAGGAAGGGAGTCTTGATTATGCAGGCTATATTATGGAAATAAACACATGTATGATATGGGCCTGCCAGTCTGTCAGATGATTGGTGCTGTGACCTTTGACAGCAGTGATGGTCTGTGTTCAGAGACAAAGAAAAGACAGCCGTGCTGGTCTGCAAATTCCAAGAACAATTGGGTAGCATCTTTTATTTGGAACAATTAAAGCATTGCTTTCTTGCTTGCATACTGTGTTGTAATATTTTGATTGGGAGAGAGGGAACAGGCTTGAATTCTGTCCTCTCCTCCTAGCTTCCATCTTCTCTCCAAGAGGTTAGTCTCATCAACATTGACAGTATCAGCTATCTGATCAAATGTACAGACACAGTTCTGGGTCCAGAAATGGATGTGTACTGCTATTTGCACATGTATACACAGCTCCAAATATAACAGGGGATGGCATGCAGAAAGCTGGCAACTGTGTGCATCATTACCAAGCAGGTTGCAAATGCCTATAGGATTCTACCATAGATGCATGAAAACTATGATCCTGCAAAATGAAGGGCAAATGTAGTATCTCCTGAAAGCCACCCAGGTAAAGTTTGCTTTCATAGAAGTAGCAAAGCTTTAAATGATTCCTGCAGAGCTCATCATCAAGCTGACAAGAGTGGGTTGAAAAGTAAATCTTGCTAGTCTGAAGTTCCCTGTTCTAAACATGAAATCGGGTGATATCTGGAGGAGTTGACTGCATCAAAATAAAATTGTTAAGCAGCAGCACTCCCATGTGATTAATTATATCTCTAAATTTGCCTGAAATAAGCACTCTGGAAATTGCAAAAGAGAAGACCCTCACTCACCATGAAAAAGCTCAAAAAACATTCATATAAAAATAAACTGGCATATTTCCAAAGACTATCAAGAGAAACAGGTGCAGGTTTCCTTTTAACTGTTAATATCATATGGGAAACAACAACATGAAACATGATGCAAACTGCTCTTCCAGTAAGGTAAGGTGAAGCAGGCTTAACTTATGAGCTTTATAGAATCACCTAATTCCCTTCTGCAACCTTTAGGCAGAAAGTAGAATAAAATATTTCTCATCTGTGAAATAGCCTCCTGGATTGCAAAAGCCAAAGTGACTTCTACAATTCATTCTAAATATGGGCAAAGAAGTGCAAATTTTGTCCCCTTCGGCCATACCCGATACAATAAGCAGATAGTAAAAACACTGACCCATCACTGTATCAAATGGCCATTAGACATGAAAGGAAAATGTCTGGTAGGAGGATCATGCATCTATGGTAGACTAAATGCTCCAGTCCTTTTCAGTTTAAAAAATGATTAACACCCAGCTTCTACATTTCACTCCAGGTGTGCAGAAAGAGGCCACTATCACTGAGCTTTTAAAAAATGAAATCACTCCTCTGATGCAGAAAGGAGCTGTCTGTGAGTTGTTTGTGAAACCTCCATGACAACTGGTTGACTGCTGTGTGAAACAGGATGCTAATCTAGATGGTTTGCTCCAGTAGGGTTCTTTTTATATTCTTCAAAATATCATCCATTCATTGTTGTAACATGAAAAGTGATATTTTAGTGTACCACAAGGGAATCTGTGGAGCCCACTAGACATCTGTTTCATATATTGGTGATCTTCAGTATGAAGGCTCACCTTTTTTCTTTGCATTAAGCCCCATGCTATACAGCTTTGTTGTTGCACAGCAGCCACAATGGTGGAGTCTCATTTTCACTTTTACACCTGTAGTCAACTTTGTTCAGTAAACTGTTTTTCACCTCAGCTCATGGTTAGATCAGATCATCAAAAGATACGTGGTGAAGGTGGTGGTGGAAACTTCCATGGGTCTGTGAGAAAATAGGCACATATGAACTGCTGCATGGTGTAATGGGTAAGAACAGGTGAATTCTAATCTGGAGAACTGAGGTTTTTTTAATTAAAATATTTTTATTATATTTAAAAGTAACATACAGAACATACTGACTAATAAGTCTGGCATTGGAGAACTGGGTTTGATTCCCCACTCCTCCACCTGAGTGGCAGAGGCTTATCTGGTGAACCAGATGAGTTGCCACACTCCTACATTTCTGCTGGGTGACCTTGGGGTAGTCACAGTTCTTCGGAACTCTCTCAGCTTCACCTACCTCACAAGGTGTCCGCTGTGGGGAGAGGAAGGGAAAGGAGCTTGTAAGTCACCTTGAGTCTCCTTGCAGGAGAGAAAGGTGGAATATAAATCCAAATTCTTCTTCTTCTTCCCCCTCCTCCTCCTCCTCCTCCTCCTCCTCCTCCTCCTCCTCCTCCTCTTCCTCTTCCTGCTCCTCCTCCTCCTGCTCCTGCTCCTCCTTCTCCTTCTCCTTCTCCTTCTCCTTCTTCTTCTTCTTCTTCTTCTTCTTCTTCTTCTTCTTCTTCTTCTTCTTCTTCTTCTTCTTCTTCTTCTTCTTCTTCTTCTTCTTCTTCTTCTTCTATCCAGAGAGATTGGCAGCCATTGACACTGATCAGACAGTCACAGATGATCAAAAAGTAGCAGAACATTTACTTTAAAAAGTTGTACACCATTTATTTCTATCTCGCGGACAGCTTTTGTTCATTTTTCATTTAAACAATTGGTGGCAAAATGCAGTAAGATGGGTGATGAGGTTAGAGGTATGACTCTCTGCATGCATTAAAAATATTCTGATCAATGGGCCAGAACCATTTCCCAGCAACTCAAACTACTTTGTGCTCATGATGAGTGAGCAGGACATGATGCATAAGCATCTCTATTTCAGTGTGAGGAAGGGCCATGTCTCCGTGGTAGAATTTTGCACACAGAAGGTCCCAAGTTCTATTTGTATCTCCAGTTAAAATGTTTCGATGGGAGAGGATGGATGCATGTGGAATGGAGTGATGTAGCCTAATTTTGTCAGATCTCGGAAGCTAAGCAGGGATGATACTTGAATGGGAAACCACCAAGGAAGACTCTGTAGAGGAAGTTAATGGCAATCCAACTCTGCTCTTCATTTGTCCTGAAAACCCCTTGACAGGGTTACCATACATACCATACATACGTACATACATACATACATGTGAAAGAACTGTACCTGATGTCTGGAAATTTGCTGTAATGCTCTCTCTCTCTCTCTCTCTCAGGAGAGAATGCTGCTAGAACATGGCCATGCAGCCCGGAAACCACACAGCGCCTCAAGGAGTTTTTATATTTCATCCTCAGTTCAGCACCTCAGTGATTCCGGCCTGAAAGCCTTTGACAATACATTAAAAACTCTTTATTTGCTAAGTGGTCTGGCTTCTCGGACTTCCATAAGATACTTTTCCTTTTAGATAATGAGGATCTTGCACATTGTGCACTAGTTGCAAATTTATTATTAGATATTATAGAGACTCAGTGAATTCCTTAGAGTTGCAAATTATATTTTGATCTCTTGTTATGCTTGTAGTCGTGCCGCGAGGTCAGCGCAAGAACCAGACGAGACGCGGTGATAACATCTGGTGGAGAGCGTCAGCAGCGGGAGCGCAGGTGTCCGTGTTCCTAGCGACTCTCTCGCGTGCTGGTTCCTGGCACCTTTTATTATGATTCTAGCAGGGGCGTGTAGAAGGGCGGAACGGGGGGAAATCCGGGAGAGCGGGAGAGCGGGAGACTGAGAGATCATCATGTGATGCATGATCTCACCTGGCTGCTACGTGCGGAGAGGAGCATCAGCGTCTGGGCCTAATCCTCACCTGGGGGCAAGACCATTGTCCCTTTGTCTGGGACACCCGGTGGTTGTGAGCCAGGTAGTTCATGACCCGTGACTCATCGGGGGGTGAGGAGTGGGGGAGCGGTGCGACCAGAAGATCGTAGGAGCGCTGGTGTTCCAGCGCTCTACTTACAGTGCTGCTGGGTCAGCAGCTCATCCCTACAATGATTTTTGACTTCTTATATGTTATCCTTTCCCCCTTTTTTCTTATGCCATTAAAGGTTTACTTCACTACCTATCTCTCTCACTGTTGCTTCAATTCATTTGCAGATCAGCTATCATGAAGTACTCAGCACTTTGCAAATAAAATATCTTGCACCTGTTCCACCTTAGATTCTACTTGGATTCTACTTTAGCTGTGAGAGGGTCAGATTGTCAACAACCCCCAGACTTGGTCAATAAAATAATCAGTACTTTGAAAGCAGAATTCTTATTTGCGGCCAGATGTGCAGAGGCTACTTAAAATAATCATGGACTCGGCTTGGACTGGAATAGAGCTGCAGCCCTTTTTATTTAAATAATTGAACAAAGCTGGATGATCAAGAGGAGCACATCTTCCCTGCCAGACAGCTTCCCTGGCTGCTCCCGGCTCCTCCCCATTTTATTGGGGAGGATAGAGGTCGTGGGCCACTGGGCGTCCGCTCCATTCTTCATGGCCCACCCAGCAGGGGTGTCGGGCTCACCTGCAGAGGTCCTCAAAGACATGCTCCCTGAGCCTGCTCCGCTTCATGCCTCTTAAGGAGACCCCAATAGGTGGGGGGGGTCCGGTAAGCAAACTCGGTCCCTCCAAAATTGATGCACTCCTCTGCCCAAACCGCCCCCCCAAAGGACTGCGACGGAAACTAAAAAGTCCCATCCCTAGTGGGAGGGAGGGTCAATTTGCTTCAAGGTGTCTAGAGAGGCCGAAGCAACCACGTGGGGCCTGCTCCACCCTAATGCCCGTGTGCATCAGCACGCCTATTGCCGGGTGGGAAGGGGCTGCCATTTGGCTACCCAGGCACACGCATGCTCCTCCTCTGGACCTCTTACCACGTGCCCTGCCCCCTGTCGCAATTATGGGCCTAGTTGATTCTAGTGCCGTTATTTATTGATGGTAAGCATAGAAAAGCTGTTGACTTATATTGTCAGAACTGAGTACATTAGAACAGGCAAAGCATTATATCTCCCATCATAGATACATCAGGCCAACAACCCCCCTTTCCCCCCTGCAGCAGAAAAGTACCATCACATATATCTATATGAACACACATTCCCCAGACTGTGAGAATTGGGATGAAAACACTCAGCTCCAACCCCCCCCCCCCTTTTCTCTGCAGCTGCAGACTCAGATAAGGGCAGACTGGTACAGAGAGAGATGAAAGTTAAATGTTATTAAGGCTGCTTGAGCAGCAAGCATTCAGTAGAAAGAAATATGGCAGGACCCAGGCTAAGACATTAGAAGATCATGATACAGATGATACCAGGATGCCAATGTCTCCTACTACATGGTATACTTTTCAGTTTATTCTATAAGAGGATGCGGACAAATTTCTTGAAAGTTTGAGGTCTACTACCTGCTTGTCTGACCCTTGCCCTTGCTGATTACTTAAATCTTCCGGGGATGGCTAGCTTACTGAGTTTGAAAATTGGTTAATGCTTCCTTAAGAGAGGGGATGGTCACCCCAGCCTTGAAGCAGCCTGTGGTGTGTCTAGTTCTAAAGAAGAAGTAGTAGTAGTAGTAGTAGTAGTAGTAGTAGTAGTAGTAGTAGTAGTAGTAGTAGTAGTAGTAGTAGTAGAGGAGTTTGGATTTATATCCCCCCTTTCTCTCCTGTAGGAGACTCAAAGGGGCTTACAATCTCCTTGCCCTTCCCCCCTCACAACAAACACTCTGTGAGGTAGGTGGGGCTGAGGAAGCTCCGAGAAACTGTTACTAGCCCAAGGTCACCCAGCTGGCGTGTGTGGGAGTGCACAGGCTAATCTGAATTCCCCAGATAAGCCTCCACAGCTCAGGCGGCAGAGCTGGGAATCAAACCCGGTTCCTCCAGATTAGATACACAACCTCTTACGCCACTGCTGCTCCTACCCTTTTCATTTTGGAAGTACCACCACCCCAGCAGCCATCCTGATTGTTGACTCAGAAGACAGGTGGAGTAGACCAGTAAATCTCACATCCTAAAATCTTAAACAATTACCTTTTTCTCAAGCACAGATAAATGATAGAACTTTCATTTCAAATGCATCTCTTCAGGCTCAGAATGGCATTGATGCCATCAGAAAAACCAGAAAAAACAAACAAAAACAAGTTCATACTGATATCACTCAGCATACTGCTGTGTTCATTCATTTGACCATTTGTGGTGAGAGATACAGTATATCAATGAGTGATGCATTTTGTTGTTTTTTTCTCAATTGTCGTTGGTGAAATATTGGCTGGTGGATAACTGATGGCTGTGCACTCAACTTGAGTAACTCTCAGTGTCCTAAAAGGTCCTTGTCTGCTAGAAAATGTAGACTAGCAGAACATCTGTCAAAATAAAATGAAAAGAAGGGATATGAAATGAAGTAGAGGAGGAATCTCAAACCTAAATTAGTCTCAAACCGTGAAAGTTTTCCCACCTGAGATCTGTATTTTATTATGTGCTGTGAAGCCATGTTGTATCAGAGACAATTGTAAGCTCTGGGAAATGTGCATGTGTGCGTGTGCGTGCGTAGGAGAGATATATATGACAATCCTGGTAACAAACACAGTCATGGTTGTGATGCAGATGAAGCAACATTAGGGAGAAAATGAATGTAAATGGTTTCTGGTTATTGAGAAACAAAGATAACTTGAGAATTGTTTCCTGGTTATGCAATGTATTTTTCTTGAAGCCAGATTGTCACTACATTGTAGACACATAGTATGGAAAAGAATTTTTTAAAGTTAACTGTCATTAGGTCTGCTATGTTATTAGAGCCAGAAAAAATGTTCTATTTCAAAAGTTTTAATTTCTCTCTGGATATAAGTGACAACCTGTCATAATTTTCCCCCAACACTACGTGCTGAAAAGATTATTTTTTAAAAAATAAATAGAATCAAATGTATATTGCTTATGTAATACTTCTATTATGTTTCCTCTATCTTTTCCATATTTATCCATTCTACCCCCCTCCCAATTTAATTTCAGACTGTAAGCTTGTTGGGCAGAGACCTGCTTTTTAGTTTATTATTAAATGCTGCATGTGCACATTAATAAATAAATGATACTAATAACTGGGAGCTTATAATGCCCCTGTGAACATATGAATATTAGACCAAAGTTAAACTGGAGTAATATTTTCTTTCCACCAGTGGTTAGCCAGAGAATTAAGACTTTAAAAACTTGCTTAAAATGTATTCTTGTAAAGCTACTTGGGTAGAAAATGAGTAGCAATTCTGATAATGACCCTTCAGCTCCCTGGCAAGAGCACAGTGGAATGTCACAGTCTGATATGGATGTTTGTAAGACTAGAAGTTTTTAGATCAGTTCATCTAAATGAAAATACTTTTATGCATTTTGAGCAGCTTCCATAATCAGCATGACTTCTGCTGGTCTACTATATAAATGCCAATTGTGCAAGGTAAAAATGCTTAAAGGCTCAGAGTTCAGGATTTTTTTTGTAAATAATGGCAGTCAAATACCAAGTTTCATCACAACACTAACATTTACTACTTCTTCCAGTCTCACCCATCAGAATTTAACATAAATCGGAAAAAAGGTCGTATTGATTTCGCTATCACTCAAATTACAAGCAATGTGACAATAATGGCTGGGTGAATGAATGCAGATGACTCTTCTTCAGAAGCTCTTCCATACTTTAAGTTAGCTATTTAGATCTGCAAACATAAAGTTATTTTAATTATGTTAACATTTAAAAAGAAAAATACACAATGAGCAGACCAATCCAAAAAGCCCCTAATGGCCAGGAACAATGCCGCTGCTGCACTGCTGTAGCACCTTCATACAGCTTTCAGGTAGTGCATGGAAGCAGAAAAAATAATCCCCCAGCTGCCTGAAAGCCCTCCATAATGCTGAATGGACTTACACCATCCTTTGGGGTGGCATAAGTCTAAGGGCCTGGCCACTGCACTTCTGGCAGGAAAGTCTGCATGGAAGCTGACTACAGTTGGCTCTACCCCCAGGAATGTCCTGGCTCAACCCCCTGCACCAGCATCCATAAAAACACCCACTTCTGGGTTTTGCCACTGTAGAGCCAAGGGGTGTCCAGCCACCAGTGCCTTTACCCTTTACAGTGGTGGGGGTGCCTCTTATGCTGGTGGAGGGGGCAAATACATCAGTGCAGCCCTGTGCCACCTCCATCAACCTCTCTCTTCCCCCTCCATTGCATTGGGCTGTAATTCACTTATAACTTAAAATTGTAAAAATATATACAAAACATTAAACGTATAAACAAAACATTGATGAAAAAAATTTCACTTCATAGTGAGTTGATGTATCTTTATTTATTTCATTTTTTATCTCAATTTTCATTTAGAACTGACTCCCAAAGCAGCTAGTTCAGTGGTAGAAAGACTGCAGCTGCTGGCTTCTCCTTCTGGCCTCAGGGATGGTTGCTGGTAGCTGAAGATGGAACTCTGTGAAGATGGTCCATACTAGCAGTTTCCCCTCAAGCCTTAACAAGGGTCATTGATGGTTGGCGCTCAACTGAGTTGCACAATCGAAAGTTGTTTGACTACCAGGGTCAATGTGAGAGCTAGAGAGTCATTTGTATTGAGCCCCAAACTCAAAGAGAGTCTCAAACCTAGACTCTTCTAATCTGGATTTTGAATTTCAGTTTAACATCACAGTTATTTTGACAACCATGGAAGAAGTAGTGGGTGGGAATTTGTGTGTGTGTGTGTGTGTGTGTGTGTGTGTGTGTGTGTGTATACACAACTTTTGTGACCCAAGGCATAATAAAAACAAAAATAGCAGTTTTTTGGATAGGAGAAAAGTCTATGTTGTTCGCAGAGGAGACTGTGGTTCAGGGGCAGAGCATCTGCTTAGCATGCAGAATGTCCAGGTTTCAGTCCCCTGGTACCTCCAGTGAAAGAAGCTGGCAGTAGGTGAAGTGAAAGAATTCTGCCTAAGACTGCTGCAAGTCTCAGCAGACAATACTGACTGTGATGTACCAATGGTCTGATTCCACAGCTTCTTGCATGAATAGAAAAGAATGGAGACTAGCACTGGCACAGGCAATTGAGAACTACTTTATGGGCTACTAAAGAAGTAATTAAAAAAATTATTATACAGTGCACTAAAAATACAATTTTAAAAGTATAGGCCTTGAATTTAGCCATTAGATGGAAAGCTGTCAGACTGAGTAGTCCTCAGTGGACAATATAAACAAGGTGTTTTTTTTTTAAGGAAGCATGGTTAAATCTTCTTGGTTTAAAACTACATATCTACCACTTTGATTAGATCATGCAGTGAAATTATTCTTTTATTTGTCTTGTAAAAGAAATTATTTGATAAATAGTTTCTGGCCTGCTTCTAGCTTTCAAATCAAGATCTAAACAAACACTTTGCCTGGATCAAGAGATAGACATGCAATGTTCACAAAATGAATACCAGTGGAAGGGAGCAATCCCAGTAAAAAAAATTGGGGAACTGATGAAGTTTATTGTTCAATATTTTAAGATTTTCATCTTTTCCATCCATAAGGCCACTGTAGAGTGGCTGACTTCATACTATGAAAGGTTGACTAGGCTCATATTGTTTGTCTTCCAGACCAGTAAAATGTGTAGAAGTGATGATTAAGAAGCTTGAAGGTGAAAAATGCCATCTTTTAAGGTGAAATGACATTTTTCCCTGACACTCCTAAAGCAATCAATGAGAATTTCACAGAGTTTTTCTTCTTGAAGTGCTTTGTAAACCTTGACACTGAAGAGCTCTATATAAATGGTGCAATTCAATTTCATACTACTGTAGCGTTTTAAGAGTATTCTATTGTTCTTCAGCAACATGCTATTACGTACATTAACAGACCAATGATGAAAATTATATCTATCTATATCTATCTATATATATCTATATATAAATAAATAAAACCAGAATTTAACCAATCATATTGGACTCATGAACACATGAATTTGCTTCATACTGCAGCAGAAAACAGACGTTCTCATATACTTATAGTGACCAGGCATCCCGCTTTTGGCGGGACCCACCGGTTTTTAACAATTTCTCCTGCGTCCCTCCGCCTTGTAAAAAAGTCCCGATTTTTGCTGGCTCTCCTTGGCTGTCTCGTGCTGGTGACGGTGACAGGGGGTGTCCAACGCACTGGGCACACGGCTATGGGTCATGCGGGGGGCGCAAAATTCTCCCCGGCCCCTCTCCCTTCCCCCTCGTCAGTCTGCTGCTCAGCTGTGGCCTCCGGCTCCTCCGCATCCCAAAGAAGCCAAGCCGGCAGCAGCCAGCCCGGCAGCCAGGCCAGAGCAATCAACGGTGAGAGCCCTGAGCAGCCCTAAGCAAAAGGAGCAATTGACTGCTCAACTCCCCTTCCCCCTCCCTGCAGAGGGGTCCATAGCAAGCACAGGAGTCGGGACTTTTTGTGGGCTGGGATCTCCGCTCTGGTTTTCCTTCGGCTGCTTTGCTCGCTGGTGGATGGAAGGAGAGGGAGAGAACTTCCTCACGATCTCCCCAACGAGGAGTGGGGGGGGGGTAAGAAAGATTGGGAGTTGAGAGGAGGGGGGTGGAGTGTTGAAATTCATGGGTGCTTTGTGTTGTTTGCTGGGGAAAAAACCAGTTTCGTTTTCTCTTAGCTCATCATGCAAAGGCCCTTTTCCAGTCTTAACTGCTGTGTCTTTCAATGGCAATTCATAGGTGATGAACTTGAGCTGCTAAAACAATTCCCCTTCTCGTTTCTGTTGTTCTAAACCAAGGTCTCTGTTGTGGTATTCTGGAAGATGCTGGTTGAATAGTGGGGGGGGGATGGGGACTTTGGATTGTTGCTAGTATTAAATGTTAGCTTTAGCTGAGACTCTCAGTTCTTTTGCTTTTTTTGTTTCTTTTATGGTGCCTGAAGCCCAGTTCGAGCAGTGAAGGCTTCCTGAGCTTATTAGGGAAGAGTTTCCATTATTATTCTCTAGAACACATCTAGAACCAGGAGGCATCCATTGAAAAATGCTTAGGGGAGAAGAATTAGGGACTAATAAAGGAAATATTTTTTCACGCAACCTGCGTGATTGAGTGTTTCAGGAATAGGCTGCCACAGCAGGTGGTGATGGCTGCTAACCTGGATAGCTTTAAAAGGGGCTTGGGCAGATTGATGGAGGAGAAGTCGATCTATGGCTACCAATCTTGATCCTCCTTGATCTGAGATTGCAAAGGCCTTAGCAGACCTTCAGGTGCCTCAGGAGCAGCAGCAGCAGCATGGCATTATACGCTTTCACCTCCTGCAATGTGAGCTCCCAAAAGGCACCTGATGGGCAGCTGCGAGTAGCAGAGTGCCAGATTAGATGGTCTCTGGTCTGTTCCAGCAGGCTCTTTCTCTTAAGTGTTTTTACTGACTGTTGTACCTGAGAGACCTTTTACACTTGGGGTCCCCTTCCAGTTTGTTGAATAGTTTCTAAGCTAGCCATATGAATGGCATTGTCCCCTTCTCAAAGGCTACCCCTGGGCTGTTTCCAGTTAGGCTTGAGTTTTGGAGGGACTTTTTCCTTCCAAAAAAATAAGAAGTTTTTGGGATTTTTTCTGTGTGGAATCTGGCCAGTTGGCCTGTATATATTGGAAGCATCAGTTTAGCATCAATTTCACCTGCACAGCCCCCACCAAATTCAGAAGAGATTCTTGTGTTTTCTCAAGCATCTGGGAGGGGACTCAGTTCTTTAGAAGCCTGCTCAATGCCAGCACCAGGCCACCAGCAGCTTGGAATATGGCCAGTTGGCCTGTATATTTAAGCATCAGGGCTTTAGAAAATTTAGTGCCCCAGCTTTCTCCTGTGCAATGTTTCTGAGAACTCCCTGTTCCTTTATGTGGCTTCCAAAAGGCTGCAGAAACTTTTGCAAGCGTGGAGCAAGGAAACCTTCAGGCTTCATTTTTGTCTACTACAGATAGACATGAGAAAGATGTGTCACAATGCAATCTTGCTTATTGTAGTTGTGTAGCCCTGGAGGAAGAAGGTACATCAGTAGGTAGAAAGTTAAAGACCAGAATCTCCAAGATAGCATTCTCCTCAGAACTGCTATCAGTTCCATGCCACCAGAACCACTTGAGCAGGCAGAGAAATTAGGGGGCTCAATGCATGATAAGGAAGTGATGCAAGAAGGAAAGCCTTAGATTTGGTAGGCGCATCTGGGGAGCAGTGGCATAGCCACCAGGGGGGGTCCCAAGGGGTGTGCGATGCACCGGGCGCATGCCTTGAAGGGGCTGCCCAAACCTCAAAAATGCACTTGTAAAAAAATATTTTAGTGTTTTACTTTATCGGCCATTGCAGGGCCCAATGTTTAGATTCTTCAGCTGCAGGGAGCTTCAGATGTGCCTGAACTGCACTGCTCTTCTGTCAGCATGGGCTAAATTGGCCATGCTGGTAGGGGTCAGATGGGAATTGTAGTTCCTGAACATCTGGAGAGCCGCAGGTTCCCTACTCCCCTGACTAAGCGGGGTAGGGGCCTCTTGGCTCTCCGAATGTTCAGGAACTGCAATTCCCATCAGCCTCTGTCAGCATGGCCAATTGGCCATGCTGGTAGAGCTGATGGGAGTGAGATTCCTGAGCTCTGAAAACACGGAGGCACCAGTTTCAAATTTCTTTAGGTTATCATCAGGTGACATTCCTGATGATATCAGCCATGAGAGCTTAGTGAAGTTTGAGTTCAGGGGAGGTCCAAAGTTAGTGTGGACCCCCAAAGTGAGGCAAGCCACCATTCCCCATTGTTTCCAATGGCTTGAGCTAATAGTAGATAGGAGGGCTTCCCTTTGAGGGTCCATAACTTTGGACCCCCTGAACTAAACTCTTCACCAGTAAAGCCTGGAGGTGGTATCAATATCACTGTGGGATAGACTCTTGCACTGATACCAGCCAGGTTTGAGTAGGGAAGCATGGTTTATGGTTTACTATTAGCTCCCATTGGAAACAATAGCAGGGAATGGGGAGAACCCCTTTGGGGTCTATAACTTTGGGACTCCCTGGAACCAAACTCTCACTAAACCTGGGTGGTATCATCAGGATAGTCTCCTGAAAGGTAGCCTGAAATTTTGAGGTACTGCTTAAATCCATCATTGCTACTCCTGACAGGCATTAATTCAATTTTCCCCCCCAGATATTGGTCCCTTCTGGTCCCTTCTGAGTGGATTTAAAGGGAGAATCTGGGCTCCCTAGATTAAAAAAAATTGAAAGTATTGTTGAAGGCTTTCACAGATGGATTCAACTGGTTGTTGTGGGCGTTCTGGCCGTGTGTCGGTGGTTTGGTAGATCTTGTTCCTAATGTTTCGCCTGCATCTGTGGCTGGCATCTTCAGAGGCGTATCACAGAGAGGAGTCTGTAATAAGAGAAGTCTGGACACAGTGTATAACAGACTTCTCTCTGTGATACACCTCTGAAGATGCCAGCCACAGATGCAGGTGAAACATTAGGAACAAGATCTACCAGAACACGGTCACGCAGCCTGGAAAACACACAACAACCAACATTGAAAGTGATGCTGTTTGTGGGGTGGGTGGGGAATCTACCCTGAAACAGCATCATTTTCAATGTTGTTTAAACTAGGGAGCCCAGATTCTCCCTTTAAAGTGGATTTAAAAGGAGAATCTGGGCTCTCTAGTCTAAACAACATTAAAAGTGATGCTGTTTCAGGGTGGATTCCTCCACCCACCCACCCCCAAACAGCATCACTTTCAATATTGTTTCAACTAGGGAGCCCAGATTTGTGAGTTGGGGCATGTGTTCAGATTTGTGAGTTGCGGCATGTTCTATAATGTGATTGTGACTTTGAGATGACACGGTGCAAAAATTGTTCTTCGGTCATAGTGGTGGAGGGTGGCCTTTGGTCTTGGGGAAGCCGTCCACAGGGTGGAGGGGCGCAAAACTCAGATTTTGCACCGGGCTCCATTTCCCCTAGCTACACCTCTGCACCCAAGAAAGGGCTTTAACGAGGTTACGGGAGTGATGTTAGAGGGCTACAGCTCTGCTGAGTTAAGGTATTTGAAAAAAAGGATCTGAAGCACCTTTTCTTATCGTCCATTCGGGTTAAACGGAAAGGCGTGCCTCGGGGTATCGGGTCCCTTGACATATTTTGTGCCTCTGGGGACCCTGAGAGCCTGGGTAGGTCTGGCGGCGGGGCGCGAAGGTCAATGGTGTCCCACTTTACCAGTGTTAAAATCTGGTCACCTTACATATACTAGAAGTAAAATGCAACAAAACACATCAATAAAGAGAGTGTAAAAAGGATTTAGTATTGAATACAACAGTTCATGAATATCATCACTCACATAAGCACAAAATGGATGAGAACAAAATGCAATATATAGGGAAAGATGTAACAAAGTCTCCTGCCAATTATATAATAATAAAAATACAGATTGGCTTGACAAACCACAGAATGAATATAACATTCAGCAAATACACAGTGATGGCAGATAGCTAACTGAAATCCATTTCAAAACTGATCTTCAGAAAACTCCTAAGTTGTTTGCAGTCCACCGGCCCATTATGCATGTTCCACTTCCTGTGCGGCTGTTCGCTTCATAGTGGGTTTTCCACATGACTGTCTGTCCTTACCTGATCACCCTGCTTCAAAGTGAGCAAAACTGAGCCAAGGTTGTGCCGCCATTTTGCCCACCCACCACTGATTTCCTTGTTCCCTTCAAAACCACTTTCTGGCTCCACCTTGCCTCTGCTGTTCTGCTTCTGTTTTTGCTGAATGATTGGGAAGGCTTTTTAAAAAATAACTTTAAACACTTGGACTGTATTAAATCTATTAGTGCATGGACTGTATTAGAACTAGCATTATTTTGATAGATCTAATATGATCTGTATGCTTAAAGTTTTAGTCCCCCCAATCATTGGTAAAGGCAGAAGGAGAGTGAAGGAGGTGGGGTGGAGCCAAAAAGCCCAGGAAAGAGTAATGCAGGACCATCCATTTTGTTTTTCCTGCTCTCACAAACCACAGAGATTATTGGAGATGTGGTGCAGAGTGTGTGTGTGTGTGTGTTTGTGTGTGTGATGAGGTAAGGCATTCATAGCAGAAACTACCACAAAAAGTATCTACCTTTACCGCGGAGCAGAGCTTCAGCGTATAATCAGCCACTGACCTTTTTTTTTGGCTGACTCACACCTGATTCAGTGAGCATAAGCAGCAGAAAAGGCTGTCTTATCTCTATAAAATTTGAAATAAAAGGTGGCTGTAAAATTTGAAATAAAAGATGGCTTTTACCTACCAGGTTCCCTTCTGTTATATATACTTGGCAGTAAGTATTGTTGAAGTGAGCAAATCGGTATGCCTGGATATTGGAGAGCAATACATCACTCTAAAGCCCATTCCACATGGACTCATTCCGCACATGCAGAATAATGCACTTTCAAACTGCTTTCAATGCTCTTTGAAGCTGTGCGGAATGGCAAAATCCACTTGCGAACAGTTGTGAAAGTGGTTTGAAAACGCATTATTTTGCGTGTGCGGAAGAGGCCATGGTTAAGGATAGTAAAAAAAACACATTGGGGGAGGGGGGAAATTCACACGGATCCCGCCCCAAAAGCGAGTCTGCTTTGTGTTATTTCCCCCAAACCAGTTTTTTTGGGGAATTGAACAATTTGTGAGGCTCATTCCGCACATGCAGAATAATGCACTTTCAAACTGCTTTCAGTGCTCTTTGAAGCTGTGCTTCAAACAGTTGTGAAAGTGGTTTGAAAACGCATTATTTTGCATGTGCGGAAGGGGCCTATGTCTTTTGAAAAATCCCGGTTGCTGCCACTTGTGAGCAAACAGCTGGGTAGGAGGTGCTTTATTCGACTGTGCTTTGCTTTTCTAAAAAAAATTCCCAGCTTACATCTGGGTAGTTATGCAGGTGCAAATGATCATATGGTGGTATTGTAAGACATCAGCGTGGCTGTGGGGGATCATTTGTGCATGCCTGCATAGCTGTACATCAGTGGGATATAAATTAAAAAGTTCCATGCAAAGGTGTGGCAGCAACCTGCATTGTTTCCGTGGGCTCCAATTGCTGCCTTCACTGATGCATGTGAATGCAAAAACAGGTTTCTTTATCTCAACTGCAACCCACTATACATTTGCTGTGCAGAACAGAACTTTGTGTGTATAAGTGTTATTTCTTTGAATGGGGCATTGCTCTCTTTGTCTTAATCTGGGACCTGCCCTCTGACCCCTTCTCTCTCTGTGTGTCCATTGTTGGTTTAGTGGTAAAGAGCAGGTGGACAGTAATCTGGAGAATTGGGTTTGAGTCCCCACTTCTCCACATGGCTGTGGACTGTTATCTGGTGAACTGGATCTGTTTCCCTGCTCCCACACATGAAACCTGCTGGGTGACCTTGGGCTAGTCACAGTTCTCTCAAAATTCTCTCTGCTCCACGCACCTCACAAGACGTTTGTTATGGGGAGAGGAATGAAAGGAATTTGTAAGCCACTTTGGGACTTTTTATAGGCATGAAAGACAGGGTACAAATCACTACTTCTCTTTTTCTTCACTTTCCACATGATTTTTTATGGAGTCACACATAACTACAGGTCTCTCTTGTAGAAACAATGCCTCCTACTCCCGTACACATGATACTGGATCAGCTGACAGTCTGATAGTCTGATAGGGAACTTCTCCTGAACTTCTTTCAACTGCAATTTGAATGTAAACAAAATTTACTTGAATAAATGTAAGATTTACTTTCTGCAAGATACTTCTTAGACTATTTATTTATTTCACTCAATATCATGCTTCTATGGGTTCTGTTGTCCAAATATCCCAATAGGTGTGAACCTCATTGCCTTGTGGTGGGAATACTATACTGTCTCTTTAAGACTTATTGCATCCAAGTTGTTAAAGGAATAGATCTGTGGACTATGAAAAAGCTGCTGCCTGCAAAACTACTGAAGGGAATGTTTTGTGGTAAAATCAATTTCATAAGTTCCAGTTTAATAAATTATTATTATTGGCTATCAGAAGTGTTTAGTATTAAAAGAGAGAATGTCACATTCACTACTCTGATCAAGATGCTAGAAAGATCAATAATTTTTTAAAGAAATCAAGTTCTTTAAAAATCATAATGTAGGCTGGCTACTATAAAACCTGAGTGCTTGAGAAAGGATTTCACTAATGAACAATATCAAAATTATTTCAAACATGCAAAACTCCACTATACAAAGCTGAACAGGCTACTTTATGATTGCCAAATCTGGCTTTGGTAATTCCTGGAGATTTGGTGATGGGGCAACTGTGAAGGGCAGAGTTTGGGAAGGGGAGGAAAATCAGCGTGGATATGATGCCTTACAGTCCCTTCACCAAAGCTGCTATTTGTCCCAGAGGAACTATCTCACTACTGTGCAGAACAGTTGTAATGCTAAGAGAAGGCCAAGGCCACCTGGAAGCTGGCAAAAAAAATAGTCTAAGGTTAGCAACTTTCAGATAGGGCTTGACAAAGTCTGCAGGAAACTCAAAGGCTAACTAATTGCTGGGAGAGAAGGGATATTTAAGGCATGGTGGGCTGTCAGGAGTGGGGGGAAGGAAGCATAACTACAACCACCACCATTAAAAAAGCAAAATTATATCCTTCAGAACCCATTTACTTTAACTGATTAATAAGGGTGAAATTCTGCTTAGGGTTGCACTGCAAATCACTCCCAGTCAGCATTTTGTCTTGTGAGATATCAAAACCATGTTAGTATAGAGAGTCTATTGCACAGGTTTGTCATTTTTCATTTCCCACAGTTCTTCTTATTCCCTGATGCAGAGGATATGATCTCATAACACTTTGGGATTTGATAATACATACTAAAGAAATGACACTAAGTTTTTGAGGAGAAAAACATTATTGTATAATATGGGCTTACTCTTCCAGCTTAATGGGAAGAGTAAGTACATTGTAAATGGAGCTCACTGTGCTCCATTTATAGTTCCCTATGTGCTGAAACTCCTGAGCCCACAAAATCAATTGCTCTTCCAAACTAACTGCATGTGATAAGTCCCTGATGAATTTATCATGAGACAGATAATATATAAGCCAGGCAGACACCCTTAGTTTGCTTCTATCCAATCCTCATTACCACCTGCAGCATTTTTCCAGGCCACCATTCCCATTCTGAATAGCAGTTAGGCTCAAAAATTAAGGCAAATATCAGAAAGATAAGCCTGGCACTGGAGTCTTATAGCTGCCAGGTGTATCCTGTGCATGACCACAGCTGCTTACTGTGATAAACAAACAAACCAAAAATAGCAGGTGAGACAGAGACATTAGAAACCAGCAAGAAACAATGCTATGTCATTATTTTAATTACATGGGGAAGTGCTGATTGGCTAGGTAATTGCAAAGTGACAAATTGCCGCAAGCCCAAATATATGTATGGCAAGACATTTCCAGTTGTATGTTCAATAGAAGGAAAGTCTGCCAAGGAAATGGCTGTTTAGATACTCCATAAATATAAATATTTAAAAGGTTTCTTACTGTGATTTTACAAGTTCTAGTCCCACCTCCAGTGCAGCACAAGACTAATGATAAACAAGAAAAACAGCTGAAAGCTATAAATGTGGACACATTGTAAAAACAAATATAAAAAAAATGTTAAACATGGTCTTTATAAAATGATATAAATGGATTCATGTAACTATGGGTGAATCCCCACTGAAAATTAAATACAGATACAACCAGGTTTCAAAAGAAACAGAACCTTTTCATCCAGGTTTCACCCTCCCCACTGCAGCATGTTTCTAGTGAAGACATTGATGTCTATCATGGATTCAAACAACGTTACGCTCCCCACGAACACACGATCAGCTCGGCGGGTCATGGGTGGAAGCCAGTCTATTTAACCATCACTGTTATTTGGTACTTCTATATAGGTCATTCCACTACCCAAAAAAGCGACTCCAGAGACTGCACCAACTATAGAACAATTGCCCTAATCCCCCATGCCAGCAAGATACTTTTAAAGATCATACAGAAGCAATTGGGCCCATCTCCCATTGCCTTATGAAGCAAAGTCCCCCAAACCTGTATGGTGTCATCATGAGAGTCTTCTGATGATACCCTGAAAATTTGGTGCTGGTACCCTTAGAAATGTTTGTCTCACTGCTCCTGCACATGGAGGTTCAACCACAAAGAAATTACCAAAAAAATTGTTTTCCAGCTAGTGACCCCAAACTTTCAGGGTGTCTTCAAGACACTGTTCTGATCATGCACCCCACATTTGGTGCAGTTTGGTTCAGGGGGTCCCAAGTTATGGACCCCCAAACAGGTGGCCCATTATCACCCATTGTTTCCAATGGGAGCCAATAGTGGCTATCTTTGAGGGTCCATAACCTGGGCCCCCCTGAACCAAACTGCATTAAACCTGGGGGGCATCATCAGGACAGTATTCAGAAGATACCCTGAAATTTTCATGCCGGTACCTTTAAAAATGCGCCCCCTGCAGGCACCCCAGGAATTCCCCCATTGAAAGCAATTGAAAAAATTCAATGCAAACCACAGAATCTTGGGCAAATTTTTGGGGGTGCCTGCAAGGGGCGCATTTTTAAAGGTACAGGCATAACAATTTCAAGGTATCTTCTGAATACTGTCCTGATAATGTCCCCCAAGTTTGGTGCAGTTTGGTTCAGGGGGGCCAGGTTATGGACCCTCAGAAATAGCCCCTATCTTCCATTGGCTTCCATTGGAAACAATGAGTGATATGGGCTACCTGTTTGGGGGTCCATAACTTGGGCCCCCCTGAACCAAACTGCACCAAACTTGGGGGACATCATCAGGATAGTATTCAGAATATACCCTGAAATGTTCATGCCGATACCTTTAATAATGCGTCCCCTGTAGGCCAAAACGTGAAAAAACAGCAAAAAAATAAAAAGCATCCAAGAATCTTGGATGTTACCCCAAATTCAGGTGTATCCAAGCCTGGCAGGCTTGGATATGGGAGGATATGACCCCATACACCCAAACTGGACCCGAATTTGAACCGGGGCCAAATTTTTTCCCCATTTACCAACCCTACGTGTTGATTCAAAAGAGGCTTCCATGCTTCTGGGATAATAATTTGAGGCCACTTTACAGGCCCTCTTTTTTGTGATGCTCATGTATGTGCATTAGTATTTCTTGTGCCAAATGTGTATAGTATGAATGACAGATGCATTCTTTTAACACTTGTGTATGGATGTTGAGGAGCCTTAGACCAATTGGCTCCTAGTCATACATGCAGAAAAACAGTCATCTGTTGATCACACAGTACAAGAAGCAACAATGCAATGCTTGTATATCATGGCAAACACCACCATGGCTTTTAAAGTGTAGTAAGCAGCCCAATGCAGCTTTTACCGGAACGACCAGGATTGCAGTACATACATTTTACAATGCTGCATTAAAAAAAAAATCTTGACAAGCAATTCTGTTGCTGTTCCATGAAAATGGAGTATGTTGCTTGCCATTTCACTAAAGACTGAAATCAAATTGGTCTGCTCTCCTGTTGTAGGGAAGCTGCTGTAGCTAATCATGGTTATATCAGCCCTGAGTTTATTGTTTGCACATAGGAAAGTTGGCAATAAAGAATTCTGTGTATTTTAAATGCATTCTTTGCAGGAGTGCACCTCATGCTTGGAAGATTAATGAAGAATTTCTGGCCCAGTTTTTATTAAAGACTCCACTGTTCTATAGCATTTTAATTGTAAATCTACACTTTGACATCCTAACTAATGGCTCTTTCCAAATTAATAAAAGCAACGTATTAACTTTAAATTCCTGATAAGGTAAAGATTGCTGTTTTAATATCCCATCCATATCCTTTATCTATCTATGGGGCTTTCAGGCCAGTAGTTTTAATAACATGCATGAATGAAGATGCTTTTTTTATACTCAAATAGTGGCAAAGAGTTTTTCCTTTATATTAGCAGGCAATCAATTCCAATAGCTTTTTAATGCTTTCTTAAAGAATCAATTTTGAGGCAGAAGCTCTTCGGGGAACCCTCTTAAACTTCTTCACAGCCGGTCTCCTAATTTTCTATTACAATGCAATCTAAAGCAGCTACAAAAATAATGCAGATAATGTTTGCTGGGTAATGATTTCCAATTTCCCCATTCCATGTACCCTGTTATTAGGAGGATCATCTTGGCTGTGTAAATTAATTTTCAGTTCACTTCAGGGGAACATTACAATGATTTATTCAGCATTGATGTTAAAGAAAGCATTGGGAGGATTCAGCTACGTAAAAACAAAACAAAATCAATTTGTTCTGATTATTGCTATATTAAAAACAGAAAAGACAAAAGGTTCATGAAAATAAGTTAAGTCTAAATGTACCTGATGCAAAAGTATCTGAGATGGCAGTGTCAAGGACCATTGATCTGAAGAACAAATTCCTGGAAAGTGTACATGGGGAAGGAAATGTTGAAGAGAGTTTGCAATTGGCAAAGATCAGATTTGTTCTAGGCAGATCTAATTTGTACTGATTTTTATACCACTCAATTTATTGATCTAAGATTATAGTAATGGTTGAGTATGATCCATCTGCTAAATCCTGAAGAGATGTTCTTGGTGTTCAGCCTGAATTCAGAAAATTTCAAATACAGCGCCACACATATAATGAATCACTTCTGCTTCTCTCTTCCCACTGCAACCCACTGGGAATACATAGCCTCCAAGGACATGAAGTGAACTACTAAAACTGATGGGCAGAAGAAAAATCATAACTTTCCCCCCTTTTATGAAACGTGAAATATCCTTTGGCTCTCAGAAGTGTACTTCAGATCCAACCTCATATGCACAATCTATCAAGGCAAATTGTTTGCTCATAAGCATGACTTTCCTATAGGCAACTAAGAAAACTTTCATAGACATAAGTGGAGAACAAATGTATACATGTAGAGATACAATGCAAGACCAATTCATGTTGAAGTTGTTGAAATGAGCACCAGTTTACCATGAAGCACCAGTCCACCTCTTTGAAAGACATAATTGAGAAGGTGCATTGTTTTACAAACTTGCATGTTTGTAGGTTTTGGTTCAAGTATATACACATCTAAAGTCAATCATTAGAAAGCAAAGAAGAAAGCAATGAGTACAAAGAATTACTATCAAGTTGGAGTTGGTTCCCCCAGTTCCTTTGTATTTGCTTTCTTGTCTGTTGGACTGGGTAGTGCAATTTCAGTTAAGAGTATTTTACTAATCAGGTAATGATGGGACTCCTTTGTCTTGGAATATTATGGAAGCATATTTTAAAAATTGAAAGAGATCTCTGAGATATATTATGCTATTATATTCCTAGTCAATAATGAGTTTTACCTGAATATTACTTTGAAAAATATGGGAATAATTGTCCAGCCCCAACAAGGCCATGCCTCCTCCACTTACCACTTTTCCCAGGATATACCACCACTTGTCAGTCCCCCACTCAGACAATAAAAAGTCTGTAGGTTTTCAAGGATTGTATTGAAGACAGATGAGGGACAGAAGAAAACAGTTCTGGTGAAAAGGTGCAGTTGATAATATGGATAGCATAATCCCCACCCCTAGAAGTGTCCAGCCTGAAAGCCCTTCCCAGCCACAGAACTCCAAGGCCAGAGCCAGTAGATAGCAATGCACCTGCAAAAGCAAAAGCACCCCAAGACATTCCCCCCTCCCAACAACACCAGCCTGGCTCCACTACCCCTACCCTGTCAACTTCAAGAGATTTAGCCAGTGGTGGGATCCAAAAATTTTAATAACAGGTTCCGATGGTGGTGGGATTCAAACAGTGACGTTGCCACACACACGCACCTCCAGTCCCTATTGGGTAGGGAGGTTGCTTTAGTAACCCCTTCTCGGCACTCAGAAAAAATTAGTAACTTCTAGAGAAGTGGTGAGAACTGGTTGGATCCCATCTCTGGATTTAGGCCAACTTGAGGATTTGCTCCTAGGCTCCTCCTGCATTTGGTCTCTTAAGAGACCTTAACACCAATTTTGTGTCCTCTCCCTCTTCAAGTTTCTCTACAGACCAATCTTTCTTATGTGAGTTTTCTTGGTGAACAGTAGAACAACTCCCCACCCCTATTTTATGATCCTGTTATGTATGGACTGGACTGCACTTAATGTTATTCACAGGGATCAAATTGATCACATTACAATTAAAATGTTAATAAGTAAATTAAAAGCATGCACTGCATAAGCAAACACGGCAAACTGAGCAAGGCTGATCATTCCTTGCTTTCTCAGGACTATGTGCATCTGGCTACTCTCATGCGCTGTGATGACTCCTTTCTTCTCTTACAGGAAGGTGTAAAAATGGCTTCCTTCCTTAACAAGCTGCACATGTTTATTGTCTGCCTTTTAT
This sequence comes from Sphaerodactylus townsendi, assembly GCF_021028975.2. Lineage (NCBI taxonomy): Eukaryota > Metazoa > Chordata > Lepidosauria > Squamata > Sphaerodactylidae > Sphaerodactylus > Sphaerodactylus townsendi. Next base: position 119,304,961 of record NC_059425.1, on the reverse strand, counting down.
CACCCACAGTTGACCCACTTTTTTTCCTGTCCACCCTGCCCCCCCCCCATGACTTAGGTGTGACTCAGTGCTGCTTATTTTCCTCCTCTGGCTGGGGTCATGTGCACTACTTTGGCACTGAATGGCACTGCTGCACCAGGGAGGTGACCCTTATTGACTTAATTTCCTCCTGTTAACCAGCAAGGAGCACTGTACGGTCTCTGGGTCTGAACAGAGTACAACATCAACAGCTTCTTTCTGGGACTGTAAATCATGGTGCTACATTCCTAGGATTTTAATTAATTAATTAATTAATTAATTAATTAATTAATTAAAGACATTTATTAGCCACCATTCTATCTTATAAGAACTTAAGGCAGTAAATATAGGTATTTCATCACATCTCAACTTCAAGTTTCCTACAGCAGGTCTCACTGCATAACCACAGCACTCCATTGCTAGGGGCTTCCAATTAGATATGAAAATAATTTAATATAACTGGTTCTCTCAATGCTGCTGCTTTCACAATACAGATAACTTTTAACAGGAATCATATACAACAGTCTTTCTGCAGAAAGCTTTTACTTATTTCAGTCAATGCACATTTGGATGGCAGACATTTTAAAATTCCAATTGGCCAATGGCTTAATATATCTGACCAAAGGATAGCTATGAAGTACATGCTATATATAGGAGTTCTCAAGCAGTATTTTGATCAAGCCTGCATAGGAATATTATTAGGCAAAAAGCCTTGGAAAGATTTGCTAGCTACTCTCTTCTTTGGATAAAAATATGACTGCACATAGTAGTACAAAAATCAGAACTAAGTAGGTACAATTTGTTGCTATTTCCTCACAATGTGATAATCTAACTAAAGGTCACACTTACAACGTTATTATCCATGTTTTTATATACTCTTTCTGTGACTTCTGATCTGCAAATATATTGCTTGAAATTAGCTAATTTTGGACACAGGTGAGTAATTTCTGATATACTTTTTGTATTGATTGTATTCAGACCTGTTAGATTTGCAGCTATGCTAAGAAAAGTAGCTACTGAAAAATCATTCAGGGTATTACTGTTAAGTATATTATTATAGCCAAACTATTCTTCAATTAGCTTATCTGATTAGGGCTTTCTTTAGCTAAATTACCAACATTAACATGGCTTCCTCCCACACAATACGTTTGGGTTGTGATCTAGGAAATTATCCTTAATTTGGGCAAATAAATTATAACAGGGATTCTTTTCAGGTCTCAGTCTAGGGCAGGGGTAGGGAACCTGCGGCTCTCCAGATGTTCAGGAACTACAATTCCCATCAGCCTCTGTCAGCATGGCCAATTGGCCATGCTGGTAGGGGCTGATGGGAATTGTAGTTCCTGAACATCTGGAGAGCCGCAGGTTCCCTACCCCTGGTCTAGGGAGAAAGGTTTCAATAGCATGTTTTATCAAGCCCAAAGGTGTGCTCTTGAATAAATCTAAGGTCATGTAACACAAAAAAGCTTGGTTTAATTTGTGTTCATCTTAGTTTATCCATGTTATTAACTCATAATAAATAGTCACTGTTGAAACAAGCAAAGGGATTTGCCTTGACACGCATAGATAGAAAACATTGAGTTAACTGAATATGTAAGACCCATTTAAGTCATGGCAGGTAAAACCAGTGATTTAAGTGTGCCCCAAGAATATAACTATAGAAGACCTAAGCCATGAGTAGGTGGTGAGGCAAAGTCAACCTTGTCTCTAAACTATGCCAGGCATAGGCTTAGATTCCATGGAGTATTTCTGCAGGCAATACGATATGTGCTAATAGAATACAACTTTCTCTTCTCCCTCCTTCCTATGGCAGACTGAAATGCCTTATAAAATCCTGTTTCTGATGCTTTCCTGATCTACCAGAAGATTTTGGAGGCTTTTCAGGCTACAGCAGGAGTGAAGAGGCAAGAGAGCTTCATGAGGACATATCCTTCCACCCATGTAAAAACTGTAGGATATTTGAGCCAGCAGCTTTATTCAGAGCTCTTGACAAACCTCTATATCAGGGGTAGGGAACCTGCGGCTCTCCAGATGTTCAGGAACTACAATTCCCATCAGCCCCTACCAGCATGGCCAATTGGCCATGCTGGTAGGGGCTGATGGGAATTGTAGTTCCTGAACATCTGGAGAGCCGCAGGTTCCCTACCGCTGCTCTATATGTTCATGAAGGGGAGGAATGAACCTTTTGTTGTGCTCCTGTATTTCCCTTCCTTCTCTCCTTGAGTATGATGTGCAATAAAATGCATCCTGCTCTGTGAATCCTTGGATCTAACTCCAATTAGCCATGATGTCCGAGTGTAAACTGGAGCTCTCTCCCTTCACAAAATGGAATTTTAATATTTTAGAATTTCTGTGGGAAGGGAGCTACCTGCAATTTACCTTAGCATTAGCATTTGTATGTCATGGCAAATAGTAGCTTGATTTTCCAAATATTGGTGCTTTTGGTCACACACCATGTACAAGGTAAATAGGAAGGTAGGACTGTGGGAGGATGGTAAAAAAGTTGTGTTCGTGCCTGTCATTAACAGAGGCTTGACTGATTACATCCATATAGTTTGGAAAGGGCCATCAAGTCACAGTTGACTGTTGGGTTTTCAGGCAAGAAATTAACTGAAGTGTTTTGTCATTGTTTGTCTCAGCATAGCAACCCTTTCTTACTAGTATCCTAGAAAACACCTCATATCATATATCATTCCATCTATTATTTTTCCTGCGCTATTTTTTCTTTCCTATGTGCAAAAATAAAGTCAGAGATTTTTAAAAACAAAAACAAGCCTTCATAGCATAGTTGAAGCAACATTCTTCAATATTATACCATCATTATCCTAAGCATCTTCCAGGCCAACAGAAAAACTGAAAGTTATGGCCAACTTCAGAATGTCTGGATATCATTAAAAGTTTAGGTACTCCCCCCCCCAGCCTCTAAATGCCATTCACAAGACTGTAGAAGAAGAACCTATCAAGATTTCAAATAAGAGAAATGAAAAATACATTTATGAAAACTTATTTCCTAGATCCTTGCCGCATCTTAAGCAGAAAATGATACATACTGATTTCAGAGGCACAATTACTACATTTAAACATCGGTGCTAAAGGAAAACATCTCAGACATTTTATTAACTTTGCCATGAGTTTTATGCTAGTCACAAGTTTTATTAAAGTGTGCCCCAATGAGATGGGGAGGAACACCCCTGCTTCTTTGCCAGGAAGGAAATTGAATATGAATTCTTTTCTGCTCTGAAGTGTTTAGCTTTTCATACGCAAATAGCTTTGCAGATTGCATCATATCACCATGCACCTGTTTAAGACAGTAAATTATTCCAGTAAAAAAATTACCACAGGATATTATGAAGGAATAAACATGCAAAGCCGTAGTTTTTGAAGTTGTGAGAAAGAGGTAAAATGTACTATTTCAAGAGTTGAATATCTCTGCTTTCGTGCTTTTAAAAGTAATTTTTTTAAAAAATCCCAAGAAATGTGTTATGTTTCAAAGCTGCATTAAAATTGTTTGAATACTAAAATGATTCTCTGTGTAGGAAGTAGCTCATTCCATTCTGTTCACAACTTGGTAATGAATGAGCAGCTTTGCTCACACATAGTTAGACCTTTTGCATTGATGAAATCTATGTAGCTGTTGGACCATTCGGAGAACCTTCTACATTATGGCTGATTCATTGTTTGTCACAGATTTTTCTGAACGTTCTTTTTTTTTAAAAAAATGGCTCATCTCCAAAATGCCTCCAGAATTAAAATATAAAATTCCATTTCTGATGGTTTACAGGTTTTTATGGAGATTGCGAAAAGCCTTTGGTTATCTTTTGTGACAACCCTAGATCTAAACCAAAAATTCAAAGTGTTTACCAAAGCTGCCACACAAATGAGTTGACTAGAGTATCTTTATAGTATCTATACAAAAACATAATTAAGGGATTAGGGCTCGGGATATGACTGAATTTTGTGAAAATACTGTTTTCATTCAAAAGTCCCAAATGACCAGCTGCAGGTATACCTGGAGCTGCCTCCTCTGAGGAGTTCTGGAAAGACACGCAGTGTTTAGGGGGCTCAGGAAGGGGTGACAGAAGGGAAGGGGGTTGAGATGGCAGCACTTCAGGGTGTACCTCCATTTGTTCCTCCTCCTCCAACTCTGTCCTCCCCTCCTGTGTCCCTTCGAAGGGCCTGCTGGGCTCTGAAGAAACCAGGGAGAAAGATAGTGTTGGCCTCACCTTCCTACGTGGTTCCTCCAGCATCCTCTGAGTCCTTGAAGTGAAATGCTTGGCAGAGCGATCATACACTTCCACCAGGTTCACCAGCAAGAACAGCTCAGGTGTGTCCTCCTGTTGCCGCTGCTGGGAAGTGGGGGGGGGGGGGAAACATCAGCAGCCTGAGGAAGGGGAACCTGTGCAGCAGGCTCCTGCACAGTGCCAGCACCTGCAACTTCCTGTGAGGGTGGATCTGGTCCAGCAGCCAAAATCTAGCTATCTAATATGGGGTATTTAAGTCCCCCGAATTGTCACCTAGCAAACCCTGACAGCATTTTGGGAAGCCTTCCACCAGAATTTTTTTTAAAAAAGTGAACGTTTTCTAAACTTTACCTTGATTCAATGCGAAAGGTCTTTTAAAAACAAACTAGTGACCTATTCGTACACCTATCTGAAGTTAGCTTCCAACTACCCTGGAGATGGAAGGTGAAACTTTTTAGAACAGGTTAAAAGTAGCTAAAGATTTTTTTTAAGTTGTCCTGTAACAGTACTAAAAGGTGTGCCCAAATTCTAAAGGAATCTGGAAGGAGTTGTTCAACAAATTCTGAGACCTAAGAAGCTAGTGTTTAAGTCAGCCCACCTGTTGAAGGTGGGACTGAATCCAAAAAGGTTTCTTTTATGCTATTTAACTATTTGCAAACCTTCACTCTATGCTATTTAACTATTTGCAAACCTGCTGTTATCCTATTAAGTAGGAGACTGAAAACCTACAGTGCTGACTTAAATAAAAACTCTAACAAACTCTATCAAGCCCTTTAAAACCAGCCTCTAATTAAATCTAACATTTTGGAAAACTGTGACTCAAATATAGAAAACCTAGAAATATCACCACAACAACACTTCTCCACCTTTCTCAACAGAGAAAGAATCCCCCCAACCCCCCCTAAAAAGTAATGTGGGGAGATGCACAGGCCCACCCAGTACAAAACAACACCAGTCAGAAAAACCATCAGAAACCAGAAAACCCAGAACCAGAAGGAAGGAAAAAACATCAAAAGCGTTGTGGAAGAAAATTCAAATACTAACACTGTACTATCTGATAAGCCTTAATTAGAAAAATCTGCCGGAAAACACCACGAAGGCAGCAAAAACAGAAACACTGCAGCAAAGATCCAAAGGACGGAATTCAACCGTATAGTGTGATAGTAAACCTTAACCAACAATTTTCAAATAGCAGCAAACCCAACCAAAATCCAATGATCAAGAAACAGAAGCAATAATGCATATGGTAATGATAAAGGCAGCTCCAGAACAACAGTAAACTTCAATCAGAAATGCAGAACTTTTAAAGAACACACACAATTACAGTGAATTATATAACTTTTACAGAAGGAAAAGAAGCAATTTCCCCCTTAAGATAACATTTAAATAAACAGGACAAGCTAGACCCATGTAGGCTTAGCCTGGCCACTAGACCCAAAGCTTTGGGCCTAACCCTCAGCCCTAACCTACCAGAAAGCACAACTAGAAGTAAAACAAAAAGCAATAAAATTTTAAAAGTCAATAAAAAATAAACAAATCCTTCAGTCAAATCCTTCAGCACTTTCTTCTCCAGGCAGTCTCCTTTGCAGGGCTGGCAGTATCCCATGAAGGCAGGTTCTCCAAAGACCAGACAGAGAGAGGACAAGTTCAAAAACAAAAGGGAAAACTCTTGAACTATCACTCCACCTATCTGAAGTTAGAATGGGCTGACTAGAAACCAGCATTATAATTTATACTGTTTGGGCCAGCCAGATAACCCAAATCCAGATGTTTGAAAATATCCCAGAGAATAAAACCCTTCTCTGATTGGCCAAACAACAGTATTGCAATTATGGTCACACTTCAAGGGCCACAGTAAGCTTTCTCTTCCCTCCCATCACTAAAGGTGCAAACTCTGCAAAAACCTAGCTAGCTATGTAGCTAGCTAGGGTTCTGCAGAAATATATTGCACTCACTGGCTGGGAGTGACTCTCCAGACAACTCTCCCATTTGTTGCCCTGGAAACCGACACACAGGACATGCAAAGTACAGCAGATGCCAGAGAAGGACAGAGGAAAATTGCAGCCAGCTTCAGCAACATTGCTGCACTTTAAGCAGCTCCGCAGACCCCAACAGAAAACCCAACAGACACCAAGCAAAGATAAGTAAGGTGGAGGTGAGATTCTCCAAGGGAGGATTCCCTGGCTTGAAAAAAAAATCAAATTGGTTTAAAGGGACTCCATGTTGCAAGCTGTTATGAAAGACTCCCTTTAAACTTTAAATGCCCAAAACCTAATGAGCTGAATAGCAATTCAGCTTATCGGGTTTGCTAAGTATTCGGCTTGAGTTTTTTGTCTGAACTTGTATTTGGGGACAACTGGGCTTTTCATATATATATATATTTTTACTGGCAGTATCCCATGAAGGCAGGTTCTCCAAAGACCAGACAGAGAGAGGACAAGTTCAAAACAATATATATTTTTCATATATATATATATATATATATTTACTGATTTGGTTTTACCCAATCAACAAGCCTAGTGCATTGTATTTCTTAGTCAACATACCAAACAATTATGCTACAGTTTTTCAAAGTAGAGATTTCCTCAGACTTTTCCTGCCAGAGTCTTACATTTGTAATCTCTTTTTTGTCTTTTGCTACCCTCTCCAGAAGCATTGGGTTACAATATTTTTTTTATAAGCATGGATTTTCATCTCTCTGGTTGCCACTTTCTTGTTCTCATAACACATTTGGTGAAGAAAACAGCTAGGAAAAGTCATTATAATGTTAAAATTCCTGTTAAAATGACTGTGGGAAATTGCCTTGACCTTTACAAATATGTTTATATTAGTTGGTTATTCATTCCACTACTCTCCATTTACAGCCTTACTTCTTTCTTTGAAATTCAGGAAGTTGGTAAGTGTTAAATGTGAAAATGTCAATTTCAATTCCTCCAAGGCTGTGTTAGACACTCTAACGCTGTTACTTTATTATCATAGCAAAGCAAAAATTGAAAATAACCTAATATTACTATACCCTTGACTGGGAGATGAAATAGATTGAGTTTTATTAAAGAATGTTAAATTCCAAGTTGGAATTCAAAAAGATTCAACAGCAGTTCAGAAGTAAACCATTTATTTGACAGCAGACACACTTGAATTGTATCATGCCATTAATACTACACAATCTTTCATTACAGTATACAGTTACAGTTAAGCCTTTTAAAGTACATTTAATAAAGTGCTGCTTCATACAGGGATCCTTATTTAAGTATTTGAGTTACAGGAACAACAGTGGCCTCCAGTAGATATGCAAAGCTGGAAGACCCAGGTTTAAATTCTATCTCTGTTATGGTCATGCCTGTGACCTTGGATATATCTATATCTTCTACCATAATTACCCATTTGTAAAATGGAAAGAATAGAGAGTTGTCACATTGTTATTTTTAAACATGGATTATAAGGCAATTATAAAATTGGGAAAAAGATTCATTTAATATTTTGAATAATACTAACAGTTCATTTGTGATATAATGACCTTTGTAGAACCTATAGCACTATTTTAGGCAAGCTTAAATATTTACATGTTCCAGTGGGATTTCTGGGTATTTTCTTCATATTGTAGATCCCTATTCTGCAGAGAGACATTTAGCTGGCAGGGGGCAGGCACTGCTATTTAAGGAAACCCAAATCTACTGTCTTTGGTGTGTGCAAAAGTATCTGAATGTGACTTTGGAACATCTAAAATAAAATCTTCTCAATCATGTTAAATGACTTTGGCCTGTTCATCTGCTTTCAATAGATGTAAACTAGTATTAAAGGAATAATTTAGAGTTTCTTGCCTCTGTATAGTTGAAAAAGAGGTGCATTTTAATTTTAATCTGGCCATTGGTAGGGGACAGCTCCTTAGAGTCAAAACGAGATGTCCTCTGAAATGTAAGACTTGGGTATCTCATATATTAGCCTGGCATTCTAACCCCTTCACCACACTGGCTGGAAGTTATTCTTTACCTTTCCCTCATCAGAAGACAGGGAATCCTAAACACACCTAACAAGGAATGTTGACATGGAATCCTAAGCACACCTAACAAAGAAAAGGCCATTTCCTCTCCTGCCAGAACATTCCTCATTCCAGCAAACCTTAGAAATAAGTCACTGGGAACACTGGAAGATTAAAGGAAAAGAAGCCTATTTAAGATTGGAGTTTGCCCCATTCTCTGGTGATCTTTTGATGAAAAAATTGCCTTTGGTAGCATGTCCAGGTTCTTCTTTTTGTGGTAAATTTCAAAGCACTGATGGGGTGAGCAAACAGAGCATTGGTGAAGACTGTGTTCTGTTCTCCACTCAGCTGTGAAGTTCCTTGGGTGACTTTGGACCAATTGCTGTCTTATACTTTACTTCAATGCAGGAAGCAAACCCTCTCTTTTCATTGAAAAAAATATCTTCCCAAAAATAATAAACTGACTTCTGGCAGTGCCTAACCTTCCCTAAAATTACAAAAAATGCTCTCAGGGTTTTAAAGATAACCATAACTTTATATTGTGATTGAAAACAAACTGAAATTATTTCAAGGAATATGGGGATAATATTGCTGAATTGTTTGTCAATATGTTTCAATATGTTTGTCAGGATTGGTTAGATAATATTAATTATCTAGTTATTAATCACTAATTAATTTATTTATATGCCAACAAAATATGCTGTAGTTGTTGGTAATATATTTGAAACACGCTGAGTTATCCATGGTGCTATATTATTGTTAAATCACCATCACAGAGATTTCCCCCATCACATTCCAACAACAGCAAAAATAGTAGTACGAAGAAAAAACAGCTTGATATGAGTTCTAATAATGGCAACCGGGGTGAGGGTTGCTAAATATAAATAAATACAGATATCATTGTTTTTAAAAAACTATAAACTATAATAATGACTGCTTTCTAAAATAGGAAACAATGATAGGAAAGAGTGGACATCCACTTCTAACTAAATTTCCTAAGGTTTTCATAAAGCATTGGGTGATGTAGACTTCATGCTTTGGATTTCTCAGCCTATAATATGAGACCTAGTTCTGTCTATTTTCCATGAAAAAGCAATTATTTTTAATCTAAACTTCCCTCTGTGCAACAAAAGCAGGTCTTCAAAGAACAGAACAGTTAATTAAGGCATGGGAAACGATGGGCCCAGAAATATTAAAAGTCTCAGTATAGACATGACACTCATGTTTACTTAAACACAATTAAAATCCATCTCTGTCCTTCTGAGATATTCTGTGCCTCAGAAGACTACTTGAGGAGATTAGAACAGGGAGCATGAATTCCAGTTTAAAGAATTCAAAGGTGCAATTTCCAATGTTATAGCCATATAAGACATTAGCAAGATATGAAAGACAAATGTAAATGGAAGAAATACATTCCTCCGAAATTCTTCTTCTAGCAATTAGTCCCTCAATTAATAGAGGTCAAATTCCTAGCATGCCTTAGTCCTTGCCATCTAAGTATGTCTATTTAGAATCTTACTCAAATCTATTAAATAGGGCTAACTCCCAGAACAGTGTTTATAGAATGGCAAAGTGAGTCCTTTTAAGCTGTGAAGATATTGATTACTTCTAGTTCTTGCACATTGAGCTGTACTTACAAGCAGAACTATAGATGTTACAAAACATCTGAAAGACAAGTGAAGAATTTGTATCCTGTGTCAATGGCTATTTGGTAGAAATGTCTTACTATATCAAAATAGTTACTCTAGTCTTAACATTTGCCCAATTCAAACAAGCAACCTCCTGGGAATCTGGTCCTTCATTTGCCCTTCTGTCTGTGCTGGCAAAAGAATTGTGGAAAGCATATATAACGTCATGCTATGCGTTGACTTCAGGTGAAAACATGGAAATGAAATCAGCACCAGAATAGTGTTGACTGATAAGAGGTCACGTCAGGGTTTTCACCCCAAAGTGACATCAACCTATAGACCATTCATAATTTCCATTTCTTGCCCTATCTCCAAAACTAAGGGTGCCAGGTGATAGCCTGTAAATCCAAGATGCCTCACAGGACAACCAAAAATGAAAACATGGAATATGGTCTTATAATGTGTAATAACCTGCTTGTCCTCCTGTAGCTCAGGATTAGTATAAAATTGTGGTAACACAGATAAATGTGAACTAAATTTTAAATCAGTGAAGCTTCATTAATAGGGGATCAATAATTTATTCATTATGCTTCAGGAATAGGTGTGTGAGCAAAAACTTTACTTGTATATATTCAAAGGCAAAGTAGCACAATCAGTCTAGAAAACATCTGAGAATGATTAGGATGGAGCAAGAAGTTGTTAGCTTGCAGGGATGGAAAAGCACAGTCACTGGAGAAAATTTTTTACTAAGTCAGTTCACAGTGTTTACTAGGCACAAGTATCCCCAAATCACCAAAAATAATTGAATCACGGTCTATTTGGACATATTTGGGCCACTCAAATATACTCAAATATGAGCCAATCCAAATGCAAAGTATTTGGATCAGCTTGTATATATTCAGCGGTATTCGAGGATCATTTAAATGATTCCACATGCAGCCGCTTCCCCCCTTCCCCCAGTAAGTGCCTGCAAAAAGGAGTCTCTTTAAAGACAGAGTGAAAGGAAACTGCTCCCCACCCCGGAATGCCACGCTCCTGCCACACCCCTTGACAGCCCAGCCATGCCTCCGCCACTGCTCTGCCCGGGGTGTCATGCCCCCTGTCCCACTGGGAGGAGGTGGAATCTGTGGTTTGCTGTTTTCTGACTCATTAAGCATTGTTTCAAGGGACTGAAAAATCCCTTGACAGAATGCTTAAAGAGTCAGAAAACAGCAAACTACAGATTCCACCTCCGCCCTTCTTGCAGCAAGTGCCTGCAATGGGAGTCCCTTTAAGGATCTCTGCTTTCAGGCACTTGCTGGGGAAAGTGGGGGAGCTTTATATCAGTGGGTTTTTTTGTGAATGAAAAAAGTGCAATTACTCATACACGAGTTTCGTCCAATTTCCACCAGTCCACTCCCTTTGCGGATCCCTACTAGCTGTTTCTGGGAGTCTGCTGTCTCTTTCTCTGGCAGTGCAGCACAGACTAGTGCACAAAGATTGAACATGGGTTAATATAAAAAAGATGCCTAAACCCAGTATTAGTGAGAACATCAAAGAAAAAGCCCTATAAACAGCACATAACCAACTACCACCTCCAATAACGTTTATCTAGCAGCTGTTTCTGCTTTCCACAAAACTCTGAGGAATAAAAATTCCTTTACTCAGAATCTAAAAATTACCTTTAAGGCTTGATGAATATGGATCCACAGTTCAGTTCTCCAGTTCCTTGAAGGAGTTTGTTACTTGCTGTAGTTATATTAATGTGATAACACTTTGAGCCCTGGGCTACAAGCTCTTTCCAGCTGCTCACAGCAAAAAACAGCATTTTCAGTTGCTGTCACCTACATAGTTATTCACAGGGTTAATGAATTATGTGCATGAAGATGTGATCCACCTTTCTGGAAATTACAAACTGATAATGTGGTCTTGAGACCCAGTTCAGAATTATTATCTGAAGTAGTTACATAGTTACCAGGATATAGCATTACCAGTTTTCTTTCCTCAACTTGTTGATACACAAGAAAGAGCTTTAAACTCCTTAGAGATTAAGCAACCTTTACTATTTAGTTACAGAGAACTAAAGAATTCAGGATCCTCACTTGTTGCATTTGCTACAGAAGAACACAAAAGACATGAGAGTTTCTGCATAATCTATATTTTGTTGAATTCTCTCTCTCAAGTTATATTATGAACTCTCAAAAATTCAGCCAATGCCCATTTCATGTTCTTGATCACTTGATCATGGCCCAAGTATCCTCAGTCATGTTCTATAAGGGGACCTGAAGAAGAGGATGTTTACAAAGCTGTGATTTGATCCACTGTATAACATGTATTAAGCTCTACTCCAAAGATGTCTATGCCTGAAAGGAGACATAAATTGGTGGTGGTGGAAAGTGCCATCAAGTCACAGCTGACGTATGGCAATTCCATAGGGTTTTCAAGGCAAGAGATGCCTGGAGGTGGTTTGCCATTGCCTGTCTCTGTGCGGGCTGAGAGAATTCTGGACAACTGTGACTGACCCAAGATCACTCAACAGGCTTCTTGTGGAGGAGTGAAGAATCAAACACTTCTTCTCCAGATCAGAAAATCACATCTCTTAACCATTACACCATCCTGGCTCTCAGAAAGAAATTGACTAAGCAGTGTTATGTCCACTTCTGCCATTCTCTTAATAGTATCCCATGTGAGAAAGTGCTGGAACTATGATACTGAAAACAGGTTGCATTTACCCATCATGGATGCTCATCAAGTGGTCTTCTGTTCTATCACACTCCTTTCTGTTTTAGTTCAGGATCTCCTCATACTATTGCTGGAAAACTCTCCTGGTAACAAAAGGAGGGGGGGTTGGGGCAAAAGGACACAGCTTCCCATCTTCATATGGCTGCAAAAAAAATTAAGGAAAAAAGAAAACTTCTCAAGAGCTTGGGAATTTTCTGCTTAACTTGTACATGGACACTTTCCATGAGTGACTACTTAATATATTAAGTACAACCTTGTTTTCTTATTATATTGACCCTTTACTGTTATTTTGATCCGTATTCAGCATAAATAGACTAGATTAGTCTGAGTTTACCAAGGGCATGAAAGCTAAGCAGGGTCAACCACAGTTACTACTTAGATGGGAGACTACCAAGAAAGTCCTGTGTTGTTATATAGGGGCAGGTAATGGCAAACTACATCTGTTCCTTTCTTGCCTTGAACTCCCCATAGTTGGAGTTGCTTTGAATTGGTTGCAACTTTGTGTCTGGATAGCCCAGGCTGCTCAATCTCATCATATCTCAGAGGCTAAACAAAGTCAGTCCCGGATTTTACTTGGATAGGAGATCACTATAAAGTCTACAATTGCCACCCCTTTCTGTTTTGTGCCTTGAAACCCCTAGGGCCGTGGTGGCGAACCTTCGGCACTCCAGATGTTGTGGACTACAATTCCCATCAGCCCCTGCCAGCATGGCCAATTGGCAGGGGCTGATGAGAATTGTAGTCCATAACATCTGGAGTGCCAAAGGTTCGCCACCACTGCCCTAGGGGGTCACCATAAGTTGGCTGCCACTTAACAGCAAAAAAAGTCTCCTTCGGGATATAATTTTTAAAAAACTAATAAACGTGGATTTGTAAACAACATTGCCTATTCTATGGCTGTAAGTTATCTACCTTTGTTTTGTACTTGGTAAAGAGTTTTCTGTAACTAGAAATGATGAATAAACTAACTGACAGTCTAATTAAGTATATTTCTTTACTCACTTTGTTTCCTTCAAGGCACATTTTGAATCTAAAATCTATTTTTGGAAAGCATGCACTTTTATTACAGAAGTGATACTCAAATATTAAATGAACTCTTTGAAAACTATATTACAAATTAATTTAATTATTCTTTTTAGTCCTTTATCTACTGCTGCTTTTAAAGGTTTTAACTGTTTTTATCTGTATACAATGGTTATCGTTTTGTACACCGCCCAGAGCCCCTAGGGGATGGGGCGGTCTAAAAATCTGAAAAATAAATAAAATAAATAAATATTTGGTTAAGAATATCTTTGTTTCTGATCTTTCAGTATGCTATACTCACACCAAATTATTTATAGAAGATGCAATACAGATTTATGTTTGCAAATGACACTAAGCTTGTCTTTTATCATGTCTTATAGCCCTTGTGGGTTTTCTTAATGACACCTGTCAAAAAGATATTTCTTTTTTAATGGAATGCCTGGTACGCTTTTAAAGTCATCTATTCTAATATGCTAATCTGTCTCTTGTCTGCCATTATTAACTTAGACCTACACTTCATCTGAAATCGTGTGGAGAGGTTGCATGGATTTTGTTTGTAGTGCTGTCCATATAAAAATAAATTATTGTTCAATAATACCTGAAAGTAATTCTGCTCATATGGAGTTGGATCCAGTGAAAGATGGAAAGAAGGGGTTCCACTAATTTCAGAGGAAGTTTTTGGGTTGCCATGGGAGGGAGAAGAAGAGAAAGACATGATCTGATGTTAGAAATTCCTTATGTCAGTGGAAATTTCTAATGGAGCCATGCCATGAACTTGTACAATTTGGTGGCAGGTTGCTGTTTCTTGAACCGGGTCCATTTGGCGGTATGATGAGTGGACCGCGATTCCACTAGATTCTGCCTTTTTTCCATTGGACTGTGAATGAAATATTTATAGAATTACGGTCGGGAGAACCTTATGGACTCATGGAATGATTTCATTCTTGATTATGTTATTTTGTGAATATTGCATATATGCACTTTAGTCATTGTTGTTATTAACACTTCCTTGTGCATTTCCTCTGTTGTGTGAAAAGCAGAAGTTTTTTGGGAAGCATTGTCCAAAGCCTTTGTTCCTTTTGTCTCTTTGGCTCTTTAGTCTTTATTTAGCTTTTATTTTTATTTACACATAGTACATTTTAACATAGTACTCGTCTACCAAAGTACTCCAAATGACTTACAAAATTTAAAACATGGGCAGCCCAATCCAGTGTGTGTGTGTGTGTGCAAATTTCCTTCTGGATCTGGCACAGCCCAGTGCTGGCTAAAATATCCTCTCTGCCAGTGCATGGGGCAAATGCACCGGGGGGGTACTTACCCCAGCAGGCGAGCACCATGCAGCAACATGGCAACTGACTTGGAGGATGCACACCAGCAAAACACTGTGCCGGCATGGCCAGGGGCAGGCCAGGGGGTGGAGTCTGTCTTAGTAGACTTCCACTGGCCCAACTGGCCCCAATGCACCAGTAAGGCAAGCTCGGAGGTTCACCACGTTTTCCATGGCATATCTCTGCTTTCCCGTATGGGGGATTCTTGGACAGATTCATTTTTAAAAAGCTTTCTGAACTTCCCATGTTGCAAAAAAATATCTTTGAAGGGAGGAGGCAGTGTCGGAGTGGCACCTTCCCTTTCTACCAGTCCAGTCTTGATTGGGCTGTTAAAATACAAATGTAAAACAGATATAAGCCATAAATCACTATTAAATCTTGTCTCCATCCACAACCATCAAACCTATCAGTAAAACTAAAGAGATAAAAATCACTGGTACACAAATAAAATTTGCAAATAAAACCCAGTGAAACTGTATGACATAGCAAATAGAAAACAACAGGAAAAGCTAGAATACAGAATACTGGTGGTCAAATTTCCATTAGAATATGTTCCCAAAAAGAAATATTTCCCCAACTTCCAGAAGACAATACTAAAGAAGCTGATTGGGTTTATTATTTATCATTACTATATTTCTTACTTTAAAATCCACCTTTCTCTGCATTGTGGACTGGAGAAGGTTTACATCATTCTCCCCTCTTCCATTTCATTATGACAACAACCTGAGATAGTTTGACTAAGAGTGTATAAGTGGTCCAAGGTTCCCCAGCAAGTGGAAAAGTGGGAATTCAAAGCTGAGTCTTCCAGATCTTAACCATTTCACTGCACTGTCCCATTGGACAGGGAATTCATACAAACATTTTTGTATTTGAAACATTTATATTCTTCCTTTCAACCCAATTAGAGAGTTCAAGGGAGCTAAAAAATTAAAAAGCATTACAAATAAACTTTTTGATAAATATACAAATACATTCTCTCTTTTACCCTGACCTGGATGGCCAGGCTAGTCCAATATCACCAGATCTCAGAAAGTAAGAAGAGTAAGCTCTGGTTATATGGCATGTCCAGTGTTGCTATACAGAGCTATGCAATGTCAAACCAGTTCTAAATGTCTTTTGCCTTGAAAGCCCTCCGGGGTCACCATGAGTTGGTTGCAGCTTGATGGTACTTTTCACCCTCACATATTTTCACTCTCTCCACTCCCCTCTTTCCCCTCCCTCCTGCCAATTAAAACAAAAATAGGAAGAGACAATAATGATCACCAATTGAAGCAAAAAATATCCCTTCTATTTATCTGTGTTTAAAGCTTTTTTAAAAACCCACATATTTTTCCAAAGTTGTGCCTAGTTGCTTACTCAGAATCTGTTAAGGAGCACTTTTCTAAATATATTGCTTCTGACTGTTTTTGTTTTCCGATAGTATCACTTAATTGCATTATTTTCTCAGGCAAGTTAATCCTTCCTTCTGGAAAAGAAACATTAAAAGTTTTTTTAAAAAAACAAAAACAAACCCACACTTTTAATTTTAGAACTTGTGGTTGTCCAAATGGTGTGAGCCTGGCTTAATTAATAGTTAATAATGAAAACAAAGCCATACAGCTATTACTTTGTTAACATACACAAACAGCTGCTGTCTTTTCTTGGGAACTGCTGAACTGGTACTTCAACGTATTAGCTAACAAATTAGTATATGTAAAAATGTATTGTCAATGTGTGCAATTAACCATGAGTATCTGAGGGAGATCTAGAAGAAATTGACTTCAGTTTCAAGCAGTCAACTATTGGCAGCTGATGTGTCAGTGGAAGTCCTCCACCGCTGTAAAGCTTCAGTTAACTTTATGTACTCCTTGCTTGCTTTTATACTATGTTATTATGAAGACTGAAGTTGACTTGAAAACAAGATTACCAGTGGCACTAAAAAGAATCTAATGAAGTCAAATGAAATTAAGGCCCCTTCCGCACATGCAAAATAATGCATTTTCAAACCACTTTCACAACTGTTTGCAAGTGGATTTTGCTATTCCGCACAGCTACAAAAAGCACTGAAAGCAGTTTGAAAGTGCATTATTCTGCATGTGCGGAATGAGCCTAAGAGAGGTTAAATATTACCAGACTGACCTATGGTAGACCAGGGTTTGAAAAACAGCGGCATCTCTACCACCTCAGTCAACCCTTGGGTTGCTTAGCGATGCAGTTCCAAAATGGGGTGCCCCACTGCCCATTCCTTGCATTGGCTCAGTGCACCCAAGGACTATGTCTGGACTTGTCTTTCTCCAAAGCAACTTGCATAATGCTTCTCTCACACTCTTCCTGACAGGACTAAGTCTACACAAAGACCTTGCCCTGGAGAGAGATTCCATCTCCAGTCCTGGACCATGCACCTCAATGAAGACAATGAATGTGTTAATGTGCTTACCTGTCCAGTGTTGTACTAACTAATGTTTCTTCCTCTGAATAATACCTTTAACGACCACCTTATTTTGCACTGTCATTGTTTCAAAGCTATAATTTCATCAGCGAACTTTGCCCTTGGAGACACTCCCAAATCTGGAACCTCAGGCTGATGTCTCAATTCATTAGACCAATGAACCAACCATTAAGGTTGATTTCTGCCTCTTGTCCTTCCCAGGAAAGGCAGGAAATCTCTTTGTCTAGGGAAATTAAGGATCACTCTGCATAACCCTGAGGGCGCATTTTTCCTATAAGAAGCCCATTCTCCCTATAGTCAGTGTTCAGTATCTCTGGACAACTCTTTGTCTGTGATACTGTTCCACAGAACTGTTCCTCTATTTATATTTATTTATTTATTTTATTTATTTATTTATTTATTGTTTGGATTCTCTTTATAATGTCACTCTATCCCCTGTATGCCTCTATTTATATTTATTTATTTATTTTATTTATTTATTTATTTATTGTTTGGACTTTTATACCGCCCCATCCCCGAAGGGCTCTAGAGCTAAGCACAGATCTGTTCCTCAGACCATTCCACTCCAAGATCAGGTGACTATAACTTTTGTTACTGCTCCCCATATATTCCTTATCTATTCCAGAACTATCCCCTCAAAACTGTCTATATTTTAGGACTATATTTTAGGAATATAAGTGTGTTCTGCTGCTTTAGTATGCGCTTGTGTACTTCTATTATCCCTCAATAAAAATTATTAAACTTTATTTGCTCTCCTGTGAGTTTCTTGCAAAAGCTGGCTCTTGTATGCATAAGCAATCAAGGTCTCATGTTGCCCAGTCTCTTGCAAGCCAAGAATCTTCTCCTGCCAATTCCCTACTTTAATCGGGTGATACTTCCCACAACTTCGGATAACATAACAGACTACTTAGGATTACACTTGCATGTCTGGAAAGGCACAAAACCAAAAGTAAGGCACTATATACTGAAGCATTTGTTCTGACTTGTCACATCTATATGTAGCAGTGCACTAGGAGTCTGGAATGGCCCTGGGAAAGAGTCATGCCTCCTCCCTTGAATGCCACACCCCTGAAGAGTAGCAGTGGCATAGTGGTTAAGAACAGGTGTACTCTAATCTGGAGGAACCGGGTTTGATTCCCTGCTCTGCCGCCTGAGCTGTGGAGGCTTATCTGGGAAATTCAAATTAGCCTGCACGCTCCAACACATGCCAGCTGCATGACCCTGGAAGGACTAATACACAGTTCAGAAGTCTTCTAGGCCCGTGGTGAACCTTATGGCATCTCAGAGGCATGGACTGATAATTCCCATCATTTCTGCCAGCATGGCCAATTGGCCATGCTGGCAGGGGCTGATGGGAATTGTAGTCCATAACATCTGGAGTGCCAAAGGTTCGCCACCATGGTTCTAAGCTCTCTCAGCCCCACCTACCTCACAGAATGTTTGGTGTGAGGGGGGAAGGGAAAGGAGTTTGTAAGCCCCCTTTAGCTTCCTATAGGAAAGAAAGGGGGGATATAAATCCAACTCTTCTTCTTCTTCTTCTTCTTCTTCTTCTTCTTCTTCTTCTTCTTCGACAGCTGGCCAAAGAGCAAACTAGAGAGAGTCTGTTATGTTCCTCTTTTCTAGCAGCATTATGTCAAGACTTGCAGAGCTTTAACCAGCCATGAAGGGCAGACAATGGCAGGAACTATTTAAGATGTCAGTCAAACATCTTTGTACACCTTGCTAATTTCTTTAGTATTAGTAATCAAAATTACAATCAGATAAGGCCAAATACATTTCTCACAATGAAATATTCCAGCTCCAGCCTATTTTTATAATGTATGAGAGGCCAAGTATGAGAGATTTTCCAATAAAAATGAGGGTGACAATTTTCTCAAATAAAGCATTAGAAAACTAAGTTCACTTTGTTTACAATGCTTGCTTTCCTTTGAGTCAAGCACCTCTTATGGTTGTATTGATAATTTGTTAACAAACTAAACTGAACAGTATTTTTAGTTTTTTGGCTGTACACCTGAAGTAAAAAATGTACAAGACCATGGTCTGCCCCGTAATACTCTATGGGTCAGAGTGCTGACCCGTAATGAAAGCGGCTGAGCAACAACTCATTGGCATGGAAAAACGCATGATTCGCTGGACACTGGGTGTATCCTTTCTCAACCACATCACCAATGATATGGTCCGACAACAATTTGGCGCCTGTGCTGGTTTGGCCATGTCTGATGAGCAGCCCTGGACACTGTCACCAGCATCGCCTGTCACATTGAGGTTACTGGTTGGCGCCCACTCAGATGGCCAAAGCAACGATGGCAAAAATAAATGCAGATCTGAAAGTTACACGCCTGCAACCAGACAATGCACTCGATCGACAGAAGTGGTGTTTAAAAATTGAAAGAAGTGGCATTTACAAATCTGAGCAGCAGACCTTGCATTAGTGGGACAACACTAGGAAGAAGAAGAATTTTCAGGTTTTTGCTACAACCTAGTAGCATAGCAGCTGGCTAGATACTGCTGTTGGCATGCACAGTTTGCTGTATTGCTTTGCTAACATTTGCCTACTCAACACAGACATGCCAACTTGGGGAGTTAAGCAACTACGAACAGGCAAGGCTGGGATACTATAATGAAAAGCAACATAATCTCCCCCAAACTTGCAACCAGGCTCAAGGTAACCAAAGAAACAACAATTTTTGAAAGTGGATCCCCCCCTTTTAGATGTGTCAGTACAACTCCAATTCCTTGGTGGCACTGGGCCCACTGGGCTGGCTCACCCAGAGTCATAGACTACTAGGCAAGAGCCCTTTGTTTTTTGCCCTTTGACTAATGCCAAAAGGGCGGTGCTTCTGTAATCCTCAGGCTTAAATACCTGTAATAGGAGGGGGGGGAGTTCTGTGCATGTCTTATTCAGTTTGTAGCCATGTAAGATTCCCCTTCTTTGCTATTTATTTAGCATGCCCATACTATGGTGTATTATATGGTGTATTATATGAAAAGTTCAGTGTGATACGTTTCTGTAAAACTCACAGTGCTATCCTATTTTATATACTGAACATATTATACTTCACATTGTCCTCAGCAGTAGTGAAAAAATGCCCAGCTTCATTTCATGTGGGTCAAAGGATTTTTATGAAGTTCTGATTCATACATGTGTGACTCACATGTGGATGTTGTCTATTTAATAACTCTCTCCCATGTATGTGAATGGATCCCACTCTAAAGAATTGCATTTAAGTAAATATTTGTTGGTACAAAAATTGTGTCTGTGATTATTATTTCTTACTTGTTCTAAAGTCAGTGAGTAATATGTGTGTATACCTGTACCATGAATGTAGAGCTAGCAGTTCCTGAACATTTCCTCCCAATTACTGTTGGTAGCAGTTTCTGGATAGGATGATTCACACATGGATTTACATACCTTGCTACTTCATCACTCATTGTCTTTTCACTTTATGACTTCCAAGAACATGTGTGGACTCCCTTCACTGAAACGTGTGGCATTTGATCTATGACAGCTGTTTTTACACTGGAAAATCATCACATGACATAAAAGTGAATTATTTACCATCTTAAAGTGCAGCACCATAAGACTGGTCCTTGAACCGATCGAAAAAAGTTTCTAGGGGCTGCTTCATTGCAGTGCCACTGACTGCTAAAGTCAACCACAACTGAGCCCCATTAGTGGTAACAACAACAGATAAGCTTATGCCTGTTCCTACATTGCTTGGGTGCACCAGAAGAATAGAGGAATTCAGTTGAGCTTGCTTTTGGGCTGTTTTAATGTCCTAGTATGTTCTGATATCAGATATGGACAAAATGAAAACGAGCGGCTGGATTTTTGAAAAGACTCGCTAATAGCACAGTTCTCACAAAACCCAGTTTGGGGGAAATAACATGAGGCAGACTCATTGTAGGGACAGGATCTGTGCAAAGTTCCCCGTCCCCATTTTTTTAACTGTTCTACATCTGTGTTTATTGGCTCACGCAGAGCAAGCCTAAGTTGCATGGAAACTGCTGGCAAGATCTGCTTAGCCTGAGGAATTCAACAGGAGCATTGATTGATTGATTGATAAATTGATTGATAAAAAAACATGCTTCCCCTTCAGGGATTTTGGCTGAGGTGGCTTATACAATGTAACATAAAATATTAAAGGTTATTCATCACAATTTAGAATTAAGAGAACTCAGCCAGTGTAAAAACACATTGCTAACTTAGTAGCTTAAAACAAGTTTTGATTAAAACAACTATAAGATGGTATTAAAAGTCAACTTTTTAGTGAAATACCTGGGCAAACAGGAACCTTTTGTCCTGATGCCTATAAAGAACAATTTAGGTTCTTTATATTCTGCAGGCAAAGTGTCACTATTTTAAAAGCCACCTCTTTGGTTGCCTCTTGCCTCAGTTTTGAAAATGGAAGCATAGAGTATGGTTTCCAAATCAGATCTTAGCTGGCAGGCAGGACAGTATGGGCAAGGTGGCTTTCCAGGCATCCTGGGCCTAAACCTTCTAGGGCTTTAAAATGGTAAGGACCAGCACTTTTAACTGAGCATGGAAACAGATGGGATCTTGATCCCTGTATGCTACTCCCCTGGCTGCTGCATTTGGAACCAGGTGAAGTTTATTGACCTTTTTCAAAGGCAGCTCCACATGGATTAAATTATAATAAACTAACCTGGATGTAATTAGAGTAGGGATCATCATGGCCGATCATTTGTGTGAATCATATATTCTTCCTGCTGCACATCTTGCTTTTTAAAAGTATGCATGAAAATGAGTAGCAAACACTGTACATGGAAACAGACATTGATTGTGAAAAAACAGCAAACAAAACACCATCAAAGAACTTCTAGAAAATATTCCTAAACAGAGGTGTATCATTCTAAGCCAACTGATTTTAGTGGATTTAGAATAATGCAACTCTGCTTAGAAATGATAAAACATAATGGGAGAAGGGAGAACAGTTGAGATTCTTAGACTAATATCCAGTGTCCATAGATATATGAGACATTGAATCTGATTCCCCCTTTCTGTTCTGTAAAGTTGCCAAAATAATCTTAAATTTCAGATATTTATGTCATTAGCTATGAACCCTGTGATTTTTTGGTCGAAGACCGTAAATAAATATTATTATTATGAACCCTGTGTGAAGTAAGTACACACTAAAAAATGACCCTATTTAAATAGTTAAAATGCTGGTGCAGATGTTCCATGAAAGTTCATCTTCCAATCTAATTTTCTTTCTCAATGCATATCTCTTTTCCTTAAGTAATACATTTTGTGGGGTGTTGTGTGGTTTCCTGGCTGTATGGCCGTGTTCTAGTAGCATTTTCTTCTGATGTTTTGCCTGCATCTGTGGCTGGCATCTTCAGAGAATCTGATGGTAATAAAGCAAGTGGAGTATATATACCTGTGGAATGTCCATTAACAAGTGTAAAGGGTGCAATTAGCAAGCTTGATTTTCATGTGTTCAGTGGGATCCACTCATTTAGCATGTGAGTAACCATGGTTACTCATGGTAACTCACATGCTAAATGGGTGGATCCCACCCAACACATGCAAAGTGGAACCACAATCACAACAAAATACAGGGCTGCTGTGTTACATTCCTCTGCCAACTCTAAAATGTGTAGACTAATGTAACTCATGCTATTAAAAGTGAAACAGCACAGATTGAAGACTCCAGTTCGAGACCTGCATATGGCTATCCCTCTGAGGAATCCTAGGCACAGCTGAGATTTTGCTTCATCAGAGCATAGGCTTAGCTTAGCTATGTGGGGTGCATTGTCCTTGCATCACCAAACAGAGTCATGAAGTGGAGGATCTAGTCTGATGTCCTGAGGTAGAGTTCCTAAAACAGTTCTGAACAATATTCTGTACCAACAGTTGTTCTCATCCTTAGCCGTTTTTATAGAAAACCCTGTTATGTACAAATATACTGAAGTAATACAGTTTTTCTGTATTTTATCCACACCCTGTAAATAAATTGCTAATCATCCAGAATTCCCATTACCAAAAGTATTGTTGTGTGTTCCAAATAAACACTTGCATATTCTAAGCGTGCCTAAAAAGAGCAGAGAGACATAGCTCACATGTCCACAACATCAGGAGTGATGTAATTTGCTGCAGTCTTTTCAGCACATCACAGAGTTTCCAGGAGGCAGGAACAGATGATTTTGTGTATGTTTTCACTGGAATGGGAATTCCCATGCTTACCCTTTTTTGTGGAGGGGGCAGTATAATATTATATTGGCATCTGTGATGGGACTTGGACTGATTATGCTTACTATTATAGGTTCTGCCTCTCCTATGGAATCCCCCTGGCACTACCAATTTCTGGCCCATTTCTGGGTTTCCACTGTCATTGGCCAGTATATGTTCTACTGGTCCTAAGCCAGTATATCTTCTCATTATATCTGCCTTAGGGGTTGAGTTGCAGTTCTAATTAGTTTCTAGCATGCCCTTAGGACAGCACCCTTTTTAGAAAGTCTGGGAGTTCAAATATATCTGGAATTTATATAACACAATTATCTAAGATTTTAAAATAGGAATTTAAGGTCTCCAGGCTTCTCTGTGTAGTCTGTGTAGTCTGACATAGTGTCTGTCAGAGTGGTCCAGAATTTCTGTGTTTTCAAATAACATTCTGTGTCCAGCTTGGTTTTTCACATGTTCTGCTATTGCTGATTTTTTCAGCAAAGGAGCAGCATAGTGTAGTGGGTAAGACCAGGTGCACTCTAATGAGGAAAACTGGGTTTGATTATCTGCTTTGCCACTTGAGCTGTGGAGGCTTATCTGGGGAACTAGATTAGCCTGTGCATTCCAACACACATCAGCTGAGTGACTTTGCGCTAGTCACAGCTCTTTGGAGCTCTCTCAGCCTCACTCACACGGTGTTTTTTGTGGTGGTGGGGGGGGGAGGGAAAGGAGGTTGTAAGCCCCTGTAAGGAGACTCAAACCCTTCTTCTTCTTCCCACAATGCCTAGATGTCTGGTATGTTTTCCTGAATAAACATCACAGGAGCAATGTTTCAGCCTAGAGCCAAAATACATGGGGAGGGTTTTGAAGTCATCTCCTTATTATGTTCTTGACCTCATATGTTCTAGCATCATGCTATCATTTGGTGTTGCATAAACAAATCCTTGATTAAAAGAGACTGTTAACTTACCAACAAGTTTTGATTTTAAATTCTGCAAGTGATCATCTAAAGTTCATGCAATGGAAGAAAAACAGACCAAGGGAATTAATGAAGTTTTCTTTGATATTTTCCCCTTAAATGTTGTTGGATTATGTTGTAGTATTTTTTTTTGGTTCTGTGTATTAATTACCTTGGAATCCTTTGATGCATTAACTTTTTGCCTAAGAGCAATTTTTTTTTGCATAATAGCTTTAGAAATATTTGAGCATCAGTTATGTGTTTAACATTAGCTATGTGTTGAAATATTTCTGAAAGGATACAACAAATGACTTAACATTCTGTCTCTTTTTCAAATTATTCTGTATTAATTGACGGTCTATTGCAAACTTTTTCTACTGGGATCAATGATTTTTCTTGAAATAAAAAAATTGCCCACCATGATGGTGGAAGCCGTGGAAAAGAGAAGTGGGACAGAAAGCACTAGGCTTCTGAAAGCTAAATATAAGATACTACACTTAGACAGAAAAAACAAAATGCACATAGGATGGGTGACACCTGGCTTGGCAACACTACACGCGAAAGGGCTGGGATAGGGGGGACAAACACCCCAGGTGCAGGCCTGGGGGGGAATTGCTCCCCCACCCCTCCCCTCTGGCCACCTTAAGCTGCCTCCGCAGCCTGCAGCAGCCTCCGCAGCCCGCAGCAGCTCCCATGGACATAGCTTGCTAGCTTTTTTAGCTTTAAAAAGGTAGGTGAGGTGTGTTTGGGGGTGTTTGGGGGGTGGGGGACAGGGGCCACATGGTGGGGGATGCGGCCACCATTTTGTTCCGGGTGCCATTTTCCCTTCCTACAACATTGTGCAGGAGTGTCACTTGTCACAGTTTTCTGATATCTTCTGATAAAGACTTTGATTTCCTTGCTTCTTTATAATGACATACATATTATAATTACCAACCCTCTAAGAGAGGTCAACAGAAGAGGAAAAAGGATTTTTTTACCAATAGCAGCATGGCTGTTGCCTGCACATATTTCTGAACTGAAGCCACCCTTAACCATGTTTTTTACTATCTTTTACATGCTAGACATTCAGACCAAGATCATCAGTTCAATCTATCAATTATGATTATAATTTGAAAAAAATCCCCTCATTTATGAGAAGAAAATGTTTTGTCACACTAACCATTCAGGGTATTATGCACAGGCTTCTCCCACCACTTTCTTTCCTGTGGAGTCCCAATTGTTCCCCAGAATCTTGCTTTGTGGGGCAGGAAGTTATTTTAGGGGAAGCACTATGGAATTCTGGAGGAAGGTGAGGACTTTTGTTTTACATCAAACAAACTTTAGGAACCTGGTTCCCAGTACAGGGGAAATACATATACCTTAAGGTTCATGAACACTATTTGGCTCTAACCTCTAGCTGAAATCATAGAAAAAAACCAGCTGAATATTGTAAACAGTTTTTAATTTACAAATCCACAGGCACAATGTGGAATATAAAACATTATTTTCAAAAAAAATTGCATCCCATACTAGGATACTTCTATAGTCAAGGAAGAAAATAGGACAAAATAATGTGCAACAATCAGATTTCTCATAAACTTATGGCCAATTCACACACGTATTGTATTTGAGGTCATTTATGCACTTGTGGTCTCCTTCGCATGATCTTACATTCTGTTCGAATCGTTACACAGCCATTTCCCTCCATTTGGAACTCACCACATTCTCAGATTCATGGGAATAAGCCCCTCACTTGAACACGGCCTTCACATGCAACTGTACATATATATAGGCACTCATCCCATGATCTATCTTCCCCAATTTAGCAGCAGTGGACCACATGAGTAGCCCTATGGATGTGTAGAAAACAGGGTTGTGCCAAAACAGAATCATGGAAGGATAACAATTATATAGAAGGAAAAAATTCCATAGCATTTCACTCCAAATTTTTGTACTCAGCTGCATCAAGGGAATTGTAAGGTAACTGTCCCGTCATTTATTGGGCTCAGTATTGTCACTGTGATTGGCAATGGCTAGTTCTCCAGCATCTCTGGCAAAGGCAAGACTTAGTTGAGCTCTCTGATCAGGAGTTGAGTTCATAATCTTTAGCATACACACAACATACTCTACAAAGAAATTGTTACATCTGGCTGACTTGTCCACATTTTTTCTTTATTATGCAAAAAACCTTTTAATTTGTCGATAAATTTCATTTTATCTCTTATGCTTCTAACTTGTATGCCCCATATGTCAACAATAACATGATATAATAAAACATATGTTTAATATAAAATATACTCTATCTCCAAGTATTGGTGTGAAAAAAAATTCTCAGCTATTTATTATCTGAGTAGTAAATTATTCATGTTACTTTATTGCCCAGAGGAACCCAATATGATCAAAGTCCCATTGTGCAATTCACTACACACACAACAAGCTATAATGAAAGACAGTGATTTCTTCAAAGTCTGCACAGGAGGATGTTTACAAAGGCTCTAGAGCAATGGGAATTGAAACTCTTGTTGTATATTTGAGGAAAAGCCCCAGAAAGGCACAAAGGCTTGGGGAAAGACAGTATTATTATCCCATATCAAAACCATTTCAAAAATACAATGGGAAAATTTTACTTCCCTGATGTTATGCAGGGCAAAATGACAACAAAGATTGAACTTTGTTGTCTTATTGTACTTGAGACAGAAACCTGGGTATTTATGCAGTATGTCTCTGTGCATGTGAAGAAAGAAAGCAGGAGAGAGAAGGAGAGAGAGAAAGCATCAACAGTATTTTTAGAGAGGAAGAAGTTAGACAGATTTATTCATGATGAGTAAGCCTCCCCGCACCCAAATTCTGCTGAGATATAGTAAGCCTAGAGCTCACTGAAGAAGGAACTGTGGCTCAGTGGCTGAGCATATGTTTTGTAAGAAGAAGAAGAGTTGGATTTATATGCCCCTTTTCTCTCCTGTAAGATCAGAGGCGTTCCTCCCATTGGGCAAAGTGGGCAGTTGCCCAGGGCGCCACCTTGTGGGGAGTGCCAAAAATGCAGGTGGGATTTTTTTGAATTTTCAGTGTTTTTTCCATTTTTGACCTGCAGGGAACGCAGTTTTTAAGCTAGTAGCACCAAAATTTAAGGGTTTTTCAGGAGACTATCCTGATGATATAACCCAGGTTTGGTGAAGTTTGGTTTAGGGAGTCCAAAGTTTGCAGGATGGTGGAATCATTTTTAAGACCTGAGGGAGGCAGCTGGGACCATGCCAATGAGCGCTCTGATATGCCCATCTTGAAAGGAGGCACCATTTTGTTTCTGACCACATGGGGTTGAGCAGGCTAAACATCCACCATGTTGTGAGAAGTGCAACAGTCAATTTATGTTTGCCCTAGACTTTTGCTAGTCAGTCTCTACCTTTCTTTTCTCTAGTTTGTCATTTCAATAAATGTATTAATTGGGGGGGGGGTAATTTGAAGACTTTTAAGAGGTTTGCATAGATAGTAGTAAAGTTACCGTTAAGATACTTAAATGTTTTTGTCAGGCCAGACCACGTATCTAGCTCTGCGCAGTTATGTTTTTAAAGACTGGTAAGGAAAAATACCAAAAAATCAGGCTTTAGACAGAATAAGGTTTTTACTGTGCAGAATTAGATATTTCACACACAGGCTGCTCTCTCTAAGAGTCACACCCAACCAGACAAAGACCTTCATCTTTTATAGATACAAAGAATACATATGTCATAATTCATAATCATCCCTGCATACATAACCCATATATGCTTTCTTTCTTAGCATTAAAATCAAACTGGCTAGTCTGCCCCTTCCTTATACAAAGCTGGAATTTTCCTCTGCTTTTCGGCTCTTGTGTCCCTCCCATAGGCAGGGCAATAAACTGAATTCTGTCTTTCTGGTTTTCAATCAAGATAACCAGTTCCCAACATTCCTGAAGATTTGCTCTCAGAGAGAGACCTCTCCAGGGTAAAAAAGATTTTACATACAACTTATTCACTTTAAAAGGTTAAAAATGATTTTGACAATTTTAATATGTGATTCTTAGCCTCCACAGCAGGTAATCAAACCCAGTTCCTCCAGATTAGAGTACACCTGCTCTTAACCACTACCCCACTGATGCTTATTAGGACCTAGGCAGAATATTCTACAGCAAAGAAGGTCCAGCATGTTGAGTGCTGTGGTGCAGAAACATACAATCCTACTAACAATTTTTTGAGACAGTATAGCTAGGTGTGCCTCTGGCAGCAATAAAAAATGGACACAGTGCATTCACTTACCTTCTTGGGCACTGAGATTGATACTAATCAGAAGTTACTCTGATTACTGGAAGACAAATTGCACAAGTGTTGAATGTTTTTAGAAGTGGTATGTATTAGTAGGAAGATGATGCTTAAGTAGATGCAGGTAATCTTGGGCCATTTAAATTTCATTTGTAGGGTGGTTGTACCATGTAGGACTTTTCTGCTGCATATGGCCAATTCAACTAGCAATATTGGATGGGTTCATTATACAATGAGGGATGTTAGGAAAGATAAAGGTGGATGTGCACATTTGGTTAGGATTCTTGCAAGATATGGCACAAATTTCAGGTCCAATTGGATTCTGTAGGCACTGACCAGACAGCTGGAAGCAAGACAGAGTCCTTCAGGACCAATCTTCTCTGGGATTTCTCCTTATACTGGTAGCCTCCAGGATGTACTTGAAAACTTGGTGTTGTTGTTCTAGTGCAGCAATCAGGCAGAGAGGATTACGGTGAGGAAGTCAGACAACAGCTTAGTGATCAAAACGCTTACTTTGAGTTGTACAAGATCCTATTAAACACATCAGTCCTTGATATGTACAGTATGCATGGAGGGATTAGCCTTAGGGCACATTGATGATCGCACATGCAATCATCTTATTAATGAATTCCCATGCAAATCTATTTTCTATGTCCTTCCTAAGATTCATAAACCAGGCTAACCCTCCTCCAGGTCATCCCATAGTCTCAGGGAGTAACTCCATCCTAGAACCCTATCTAAATATCTTGCATACTTCTTATCTCCATTCACAACAGAAGCCCAGTCATATATTAAAGATACTAAGGACTTCATAACTAAATTAGAGAATGCACAAGTATCCCAGGGAGCAGTGTTAGCCATCTCTGATGTCACCTCCCTGTACACAAAAGTACCCTTAGATGAAGACAGATCATTAATTTTATACATTGCTAAAAGATCTGAGAATACACCACCCACACATGTTTAATCCAATTATTAGATATTATTTTTGAATATAATTATTTTCGTTACGATGACACCTTTTATAAATAAAAACATGGTGTGTATGGACTCTTCCTGCACTTCTTCCATAGGCAACTTGTGTATGATTTTTTGTAAAAAATAAATTCATTTTTAATAACTTAAATAACAAAGTTATTTAAAGACACATCATATCATACAAATGTTATATAGATTTTTTTTAAAAAAAAGATTGATTCAGAATGACATGCTGACACTTTTTGAACAGGATTAACACTGTTAATCTTCATTTAATTTACTGGATGCATTGATCATAAGAAAGTATCTTTTCTGGACATGGAGGTATTTTGAGGCCATCTAATTAAATTCTTATCTGTCCTTTTAAGAAATTCACTGATAGAAATTCCCTGCTGCATTTTGACTCCTGTCATCCTAGGCACCTAAGAACTAATTTACCTTTTGGCCAATTTTTACTTAAAAGGATTTTGACTATGAATCAACTGCTGCAAGTTTAGGAACAGGAGCTATCCAGAGCAAATAGTATACAGTGCTAGAAAGAAGGTGACCAAAATCACCAGATCCAGCTTATTAGAAGACAAACCTAAGAACATCAGTTCTGGCAAGGTAGGTCTCATGGAGCATGCCATTTTATCCAGTGATGGGATTCAAATAATTTAACAACCGGTCTGGTGGTGGGATTCAAATAATTTAACAACCAGTCTGGTGGTGGGATTCAAATAATTTAACAAGTGGTTGTTTACAAGCACCATTTTAACAAACGGTTCTGCCAAAGTGGTGCAAACCACTGTCTTTATCCAAGGACGTTAAGAAAATCATTTGCAAACATTTGCACATAATTAGAACATCCCAAATGCCATGACAACCCCACATTTGGCTTAAAGAGAACACGCTCCATTATGGACCTTCTTTTTATGCTGATGGTTCAGATGAAGTCTGTAGTCCTTATAATTAATTTGCTGGGTTTTTTTCTTTTATAGAAGTACTAATAATTCCTCTTTTCCATTTGTTTGGAAAGAATGTATATCCTGATGCTTTTTCCGAGGAACAAAGAATGGATAAATCAGTATTGTCTCACTGTAGGTATAACAAATATGAAACCACAAAATCAAATTTGCCGTCCGAGGGTGGAACCCCTTGGGCGAATCCCTATTCAATAATCACACCACACTTTGGACTGGGGTAAATCAATTGACCATAGCCATTCTTTATTAATCAAGCAGAAGCGTGAGGCCTAGCATCAGTCTTGATCTGATCATATAACATCACAGCGAAGCTCTCACTGGCGGATGCCCTGTACTGGAGTTTCACTCTGCTGAGGGGCTTTGCCGGGCAGATGCTCCTGGCAAGAGATGCTCCCCAGACACCCTGTTCAGCAGGGAGGTTGCCCCTTGCTGCTGTCAGGAACTCCCGAGGGGAAGGGGTCCCCTCCCCTGACCCTTCCAGATAAATACCCATGCGCCAAAAACTGCCTATGGCTATGACAAGGTAGCATGCATTAACAAAGTCTTGCAAAGATAGGGAGAGGTGGGTGGGCAAATCGCTAGCTGGCCCAAGCACATGGCCAGCACAAAGGAGGGTTTGGCCCTTTAAAAGCTTGGGCTAATCCTCCCCTTCCCTGACGTGGTCAGTGAGCAGCTGGTGTGCTGGCACTTGCCCTGGCCCGACATGGCCACCTGTCTGCTTCCGCTGTTGCTGGGGTCAGAATCAGAAACTCCACCTGGCCCACCCTGAGCAGCAACTGCGGCCCGTGGTGATTCACAGCCATCTTTATTGTGAGCATTTGGGGCCAGTGCTCAGAATCATTATTATGGTCAGTGCCATCTTTCTGAAAGGAAAGACTATAAATTTGAGAAAACTGTCAGACCAAATCTCCTTGATAGCATTGTAATCAGGATTGTGCCTCAGATATAGTAAAAAAATCAGGAAAGTAAATTGTTTCCATTTCTTCCCACAAAAGGTCATAGACTGAAAAGGAAAAGCAAACAAATTGTCCTGTATTGAAATCCAGTGTCTGCCACATATTACATGGCTATAATGTAGATTCTGTAGAGAAGAATTACTTACATGGTAGGGAAACATTGAATCAGCATTTTCCTTCGGCATGTAACACTATTTGAATTTGTTTTTGCCTGGATGCCATTGTGTAAGAAAAGAAAAAAGATTTCAGGTGTTTTTTGCTAAACTCCAACCTTTTAACTCCAACTAATATACCTTAGTTCAATTCCCATGTATTGACTTAAAGCTTTCTCTAATAACCTTTAAACAGTTGTTGTGTTTTGATTTAATCTTAAACTCTTGATTTAATCCTACATTTGAGGCTGATGTAGTTTCTGAGAGGGTAAAATGTCATAGGTAAATGGTATTCAACTCAGCTTGTGTGCTAGATAATCCTCGCAGTGTTTGAAAGGTCTTGAATGTTAGCCTGAATATGAGTACCTAGGAATTACTTCAGGGTGAATAAAGAGGCCTCTCTCTCCCCTTCCCCCCTCTTCTCTCTATACACACTGAAGAAATGGCATGTAAATTCATGTGAGCTCTACTGTAAAGACTCAT
Organism: Sphaerodactylus townsendi; assembly: GCF_021028975.2. Taxonomy (NCBI): domain Eukaryota; kingdom Metazoa; phylum Chordata; class Lepidosauria; order Squamata; family Sphaerodactylidae; genus Sphaerodactylus; species Sphaerodactylus townsendi. The sequence goes on along the minus strand of NC_059425.1, from coordinate 119,272,660 downwards.
ATTCATAGCTTCCAAAACTTTTCTCACCACCTTTATTTGAGAGTATGGTTTTAACACACATTTCTGTTTCTACTGTGGAAAATTCTGACCAGTAACTTCATTTAACATTGAGTTAAAGGTGTACATATTCTCACTCTGAGGAGGAGGGCATCTTGAATATTTCCCTCTGGATGTTCAGGGAGGTAAGGCCAACACATTTCCACTTCCTGTCTCCCTGCTGGAAACTTGTGGGTCATTTTTTTTGTTATTCCCTTGCAAAGGGGAAGCAGTGTAGACACACATTTGCAGCAGTCTGTGTGTGTTTTGCTTTTGATTTCTGTCATTGCTTCAGTTGTGGTTTTTGTAAAGCAGTGTTGCACTGTGGGATTCTGGGGTTATGGTGTGTTGTAAGGGTGAGGGGGATGAAGTTTGGGGAACTGAAGCCTGACAGAAGCTAGGAGAGAAGAGCCCAGGCAAACTATGCCTTCTTCCAGTATGTATATTTTGCAAAGCAGAGTTGCACATGTGGGACCTTGCTCACTGGTGTTCAACTCCACTCTGTTCCATATCAGGTGGGGGTAAAGTTGTAAGGCAGAGGTGTACCAGGGCCAAATGGTGCCCGGAGACAAAAAAAAACCCCTCCGGGCGACCTCCCATGTGGAGCCCTGCTTACTCATGAATACGCCATGCTTACTCGCGAGTTGGGCTCCAGCCCCTCTTCACTGCCTAGAAGCCAGGTATGAGTTTCCTTCGCACCCCACTTGTAGGCAGGGAAGAGAGACTGCCCAGCATCTCTGCACTGCCTATAAGCGGGGCGCGAGGGAAACTATTTTGTGAAATTCAAACTCCCCAATGTACTTTTTTTCAAATTTCAGATTTTTCTGGGGATTTTTCAGCTTTGGAAAAATATCTGTGTTCTCTAATCATGGCTCTAATCTCTAGATTTAAGTGCTTACAAATCTGACCACAATAAACATTAGATATATTGATACCATTTTAAATCAATAGATATTACAACTTCTAAAGGCTGAAAAAGGCTTTCACAGAAGGTGAAGCAATCACATCTGGATGCTTTGCTGAGACTGTGAATACCTCTGCATTTGGAGCAGCTCGATGAACTACACAGAGAATCATCTCAGTATTTAAGCAGCTCAATGATGTTTCTGTCTTAAAGTCAGGCCTTGAGATCAGTCTAGATAATCTGTATTTTCCAAGACGAGTCAAGCATCTTGCCCAATAATAGAATGCTGGCACCTGGGTGGCACTTCTTTAGGTCTCTGGGCTCAAGAGAGCTAAGTGATCTTGGAGTCTAAGTCCACTTTTTTAGGATTGCACTGTGATTTAGAATTGCACAATCCATATTGCACTGTTTGTTTGGAATGCCTAGAATGTATCTTTGCAATTTTAGTCAATCCATAGAAAGACAATATGCTGAACTGACAGGTTTTCTCTGTATGTAGAGTCTGGCAATTCAAGCTCTTACAATGCCATGAACATTCCTAAGGCAAGTCACTACTTCTCAGTCTAACTTTTCTCTTAGAGTTGTGAAGACAAATAATAGTATATTTGTACACCATTCTGTATAGGCAAAAGTGCTGTAGTAATGATTGTCACTAATAGACGATTGGGGCGTTTTCTGCTGGACCAAATATCCTGGGATAGAACCAGGATCATACATACTGGGTTGTTTTATCTCTGTTTCTCCCCTCGCATGGTTGCCCGTTATTGTGTTAAGACTGGGATGAAGTTCTCCAAGTAATTTTGCACGAGCCTGGTTTATTTGCCTTTTCCACGCAAACATTTCCGTGAATGTATGAATATTCCCATTTTCGCCATGTTCTGATTGGCTGTAGCTGTGGGATGGACCTTGAATGAAAGGGTGGACTGCTATGGTCACTGGGAGAGAAGCATGTGATGTCACAAGGGGAGACCAGGGAGGCAGGCACAGAGGCAGGGAGAGCAGGAGGCGAGGCGGGGAAAATAAACCAGTCCTTCTCTCGTGGTGTTTGCATGGCAGTGGGATCAGTGCGGGATTTTTTAAACCAATTTAGTGATTTTTTAAAACCCTGGGATAAGGGAAATCTCTCAGGGTGGGCCTGGAAAATCATGTGAAAATCATGTGTAGACCGGGATATTTCACCTCCCCATCCCAGGATATTTGATCAGTGCAGAAAATGCCTGGGTTTCTCTCGAGGGAAGTTATTATTTACACATAATAATTTATCTTTTTCATTCTAGAGAGTAAAGTCATGGTCTATTCCTCGAACCACAAAAAATACATCTGTGAGACATTTTTAAAAGAGGCGGCTGCTAGTTTGGTTCCAGACAGCAAAAATGTCCAAGGGGAAAAGAAGTTTTTTCAAGCCCAACCAGTTTCTCTCACTATTCAGTTTCAAAATGTTGTGCCTGACATTTTATGTAATGTGAAGGAATTTCCCTGCCTCCATTTGCTGAAGGTAGAGCCCCAAGGACATTTGTTCTGCAGGTTTCAATCCTGGGTGCCTTTTTAGCTCCAAATGTACATAGCTGTACTCAACTGGTCCTGCCAATTCCAGCAATATATTTGCCAAATGCTTCTCAATGGGCAGTAGATCTCTGCTCAGCAGTCCCAATACTTTTCAATGGGAGTCCACCAAGCAGCTAAGATTCTCTTATGTGTATCTGTATAGCTTCAAAGATAGCTTCTCCAACTTTTAAAAAATATATATTTTCAGAATTGGTAGGACAAGCTGAGTACAACTATGTACATTTCGGGCTGAAAAGGCACCCAGTATTGGAGACCAAATAACAAACATCCTGGGGCAGCCTTCTGGAAATGGAGGCAGGGAGAATCCCTTCACCAGCATACAAAATGTCAGGCACAAGCAAAGGGTGAAACTGACCAGAGAACAAAACCATCAGATGGGAAATATAACATGTCTCCTGGGTTTTGCATTTTGCACAGCCAGGAAGGGGATGTCTTGCAGGTGCCTTTAGGAAATAAGGTGCACTTCAAAGAGTTTTCAGAAAAAGACATCTTGAGCCAAAATAAGGTGTCCCGAGGATGTCTTGGGGAAAAAGCTGTGTGGAATTCCCTCCCAAGATGCCTTTTTTTAGGTTTTCAAAATGTCTTATTTGTGATGTGTGGACCCATGAAACATTTAGTAGACAGGCAAAGAAGAGAATAGCTGATCTTTCTTTGGGTTATGTAACGATCCTCTAAGGTTATGAAGAATTTGTGTTTCTAGCCAAAGAAGTGAATCATTGCCCAAGGCAAAAATAAAGACAAACTTAGAAACAATATGAAAAAAAAGGGGGGGGGGTTACAAAAGTTTGCATCTAAGCCAGCCCTTAGAGTACTCCAAAAGCAGAAACTTGATTTTTGCAGAAAGTGTGCTTCTTCTCTGAGAGTCAGTGTTTGCTTGCCTTTAATAAGGTTGGTGTAAAACTGATTGATGCACATATTTTCATATAATGTCCAACCTATTCTCAAGACCATTGTCTTGTTTTAGTTTATGTCCTGGTACACTTGAACCAAGTTTTAGGTCCAAACCTCATTACATTCAAATGTGTCTACAAACATCTTGCTATTATTCTTTTCCTTGTAAGACGGTTGTTTTGAGTGAGGGAGTTGAGAAAGGGATACATATCCATACTGGCCATTTGTCAATGCAAAACTGCCGCCTCCCTTCGCTGTTCACTCTCTCATACAATGCTAAATGAAACCAATATCTACAACCGAGCCAGTATGGTGTAGTGGTTAAAAGCAATCGACTCTAATCTGCAGTTTGATTCCCTGCTCCTCCACATGAGCAGTGGGCACTAGTCTAGTGAACTGGATTTGTTTCCCTGCTCCTACATATGAAGTCTACTGGATGACCTTGGGCTGGTCACAGTTCTCTCAAAACTTTTTCAGCCCCACCTACCCCACAGAGGTGTCTGTTCTGTGGAGGGGAAGAGAAGGGTTTATAAGAGGAGCAGTTTTCCGATTCATCCCCACAACAGAACACATAACACACAACACACACACTGCTCCTGTAGAATGAAAGGCCCTCAGGAGTGAGCTGAAGGTCAGCAAAAAATGCCCCTCCATTCACCTATGGAAATCCAGGTGGGATCACAGCCATTATCAGTAAAAAGTGTGTCATAAAAGTATAGGAACTGAAAATATGCATTTGACTGCAAATGTGGAGGTGATCATGATATAAAAGTGTATGAAAATGTGATCATTTTTTCTAGTCACTCTGAAGTAAAAAAAGAGAATATTTATATATAATAGAAAAACTATGCAGTCCAAATTTCACTTTCCTGTCTAGCATATCTTTTCTGGACACCATCTGAAACCTCAGCTGAATTCATTTGTTCAGCAACACTCTTTCTGCTATTTTTTGGTGTTATTATTTCCATTCAGGTCTAAATAAAAGGCAAGAAGAACACAGGTTATGGATGGAATGTAAACATAGAAAAATAGAAAGTATACTTTTTAAAAGTTTTCAAGGTTTGTTTCATTAAAGGTTTTGCAATTAGTTTACTCAACCCTAACATTGCCACCAAATGTCAAAACACATCTATTTAAAACCAAGAAATCACAGAAAAAGTAGCAGCTTGATTCTGTAACTAACCAACTTGTTTCTTCCATAAAATTATCTTAGTGGCAGAAACAGAATGACCACTGAATGGAACTACGATTGCTTATATAAGATTAACTCTGTTAAAAAAAGATTTTATAAAGCCTGGGCTGCCATAATAGCAGATCTTTTTAATGTGTATAATACAGTTTGTGCAGTAAATCAGATTATCAGCAACATGAGTCAATGATTCTTAGGCAGGTGCTACTGATAGCCCACCTGTTTGGCAAAGTCATAATCTTTTTTCTTCTCTCTCTCTTAGTAAGCCAACTCATTTTATAGAAGCTAATCCATATTTGATCAAAGTTGAGATGCCCTTGATTCAAACACACATGTTTCTCTCTTTCTACATTTTTAATAATGCTAGATATTAAAGGTTTTTTGGGTGGCTTATTGGATCAGATTTTATTTCCTTTCTTCAATAACAAACAGTGTAAAAGATTTCTCTCATATCATGTGATTTCCTTAGGGTCCTTAGCGAACTTCTTTTGAAATAATACTGACAGTATTCAACATGGAACTAATGCCAATGGCTTGTAATGGGTAAGCAGAAATAAAACATATCCAGCTTTGGCCTGCAGAATGAGTCTGTGGTGTACTGTGAACTGTCAAAACAACACAGAGAAAACCAAGCAGATTGTTTCCATTCATTTAGGGATAGAGACCAAAGTGCGAAAGTGAACATTCTGCATCCCTTTATAATTGGTCACATATTCAGAATGTCTCAAAGCTTTATTAATATGCACTGCTTGTAACCTGCACATCAATGAAAATAACTGAATTATACACCCCTTTTATATTTTTCCTAAGAAGTGTAGCAGAGCATAGGAGTTATCTAGCACAGATTGTTCATCTGGTTACCATACATGTGTAACTCAGGTTCCTACTGTATCATGACCTTTGGCCAGTGATTCACTCTTATATAATCCACCTCAGGATGTTATTATAAAGATAAAATGGAAGGAAGGAGAATTTTTCAGGTCAAATTCAAAGTACTTAGAAGCAACCTATCAGACTGTCCTTCTCCAACAAAAATTAGGGGAAATTTCCTTTCTTTGGCTGGCTGCTAAATAATCCATAGATAGATATTCTTACCACTATCCTGTTTTGAAAGAATAAATATGCTTTTAGAATAGTACAGGTTTGTCTGTTGGAATTATGAAGTTGGAATTAAGAAAGACTCCCGAGTTTACATTTCCAGAAGGGGACATTTTTATGGAGCTGGGTGGTCTGGGAATCACTTAAATCACCAAGCCATATTTCACCATTTGGGTTAGGCTGTCAATTGCAATTATGAATTCAACTTCAGCCTCAAGTAGGGAGTGTCTAGGAAATGCATACCTTCGGCAAGAAAACATACTATGCTCAAGGGTCTCAACAATATCCTGACTATATATGCACATGTTCTATCTTGAAGTGGAGTATTCAACTGTCAGCCCCTAAGAACGGCAAAGGGGAATGCATTACATCTAGCTCGAGTAATGATCCATCTCTTCCTGGGCTCTGACAGTTGGGATAGATATTTAGCTGTGAGGCTAATTTCAGGATGGATTCCATAGTGCAAAGGGGAACAAGATATCCTGGCTGCACTCAACAGCAACTGGTATTCCTGGTCCAGTAGTCTTCTTTTTAGTGATAGCCAAATTTCATTTGCAGATTGCATGAAAAAGGTTTCTAAGGAAAGGCCTAAAGAGGTTATTTTGGCCTCTATACATTTCCACCATTTAAAGGATTGCAGTTCAGAGAGGGCTAAATGGGTGAGGCTTTTGGCCTCAGTATTAAAGTAAAGATGAGACCAGAATTTTAAAGTAGTCATCCACGCTCTGGTTTCCAACAAGTGCTGTCCTGATTCGAGACACAGAACAGCATATGGAACACAGGGGGGTACCCCCCCCCCCAATCTTGTAAAGAAATTTGGATTGGACTCTCTCTACAGATTTATTCCAAGCTCCAATCCAAAGGGGAACTCCATAAAGGAGTTGATGTGTCACCTTTGCATTGAACACTTTTAAGGCCATTTATGTCCTTTAGAGAAAAAGAACCTCACAACTGCATCAACAGAATTCTGACATCCCTTTATTGCTGCCTCTCTATGCTTTGCCCAATCTGCTCTTAACGTGGAAGTGAATCCCCAGGTATTTAAATATCTTAGCTTGTTCTAGGCCAATGCTGTTAAGAAGCCAAGTACTGGGGTTAGGACTACTTGAAATAACCATTACTTTTGACTTGGCTGTATTTACTTCAAGCAGGTTGTTGGAACAGTATTCATTAAACTTAGTTAAAAGAGGTTTTAGAGCAACCTTAGATCTTGATAGCAGAACCATGTCGTCTGCATAAAGCAGAATTGGTAACTGGGTGTTGCCCAAACTGGGACAGTGTGAGTGTACTTCCTTGAGAGTGGGTGCTAAGTCATTTAAAAACAAATAGAATAGAACAGGGGCCCAAACACATCCCTGTTTAACACCTTTTGCAACTGATATTTTAGGAGTCAGCAAGCCGGTGGGCGTGCACTTAATCTGAGACCTCCCTGGAAGATCTAAACAGCAAACCCCAGAGGCTGGTTTTCCCAAAAGTAAGAACAAACAAATGGAAACTGAAGCTAGTGACCAACCAAATTATTCTTGACATATGGCCCTTCAATGGAAAAATTCCACGGTGGGTCTTTAGGGTGAAAGAACATTTAAGGCAAATTTTCAACAAAACATTCAAGATTCTTGCATAGAAGTACTGCATAGAACGGACCATGCCAGTGGATTATTGCCAAAGCATTCCTGTTTGTTCTGCGTGTGTTGAAGCAGGATGTTCTGTTTCCAGGCTTGCATTTCTGCAAATTTCTCATCTACACGTTTAAACAGTTGCACCCCTGAGCAAATCTCTTTAATATCCATTAGGCATGAGGACATCTTGGCAAGTTGCTTTTCAATATGTTGGAATGAGCTTGCACTCAGGAAACATTGGGCTGCAATTGCAGCTAGGAGTCTAGAGCAGGGGTAGGGAACCTTTAACACTCAAAGAGCCATTTGGACCCGTTTTCCACTGGAAAAGAAAACACTTGGAGCCGCAAATAATTTTTGACATTTAAAATAAAGATAACACTGTATATATTGGGGTTTTTTACCTTTTACTCCACTCATTCTGAGAAGCGCATGGATGCGCCTGCCCTGCTGCCTGCAGGGCGGGCAAGGATGGGGCCAGCGGTTTGGCCTTGCTGGCCACCGGGAAAGCGCCTGCCCCGCTCCAATGGGGCGGGCGAGAGGGGAAGCCCGCGGCGCGGCCCAGACGGCCGCGGGCAATTGGTGCGCTCGCCCTGCTGCCTGCAGGGTGGGCAAGGATGAAGCCGGCGGCTCGGCTCGTGGAGCCGCAGTGCAAGGGCAGAAGAGCCGCATGCGGCTCTCGAGCCACAGGTTCCCTACCCCTGGTCTAGAGTAAAAGTCATCTGCATTAAGTGTTGGGATCCCGCTCTGTTCCTCCTTGTCCTTTTCATTGCTCCTGATCTCATTTGTTGTGGAGCTGCCAATACTGTTGTCTGAGTTCACTCCTTCATGTATACTTGGGAGGGGGAGGGGTCCCTCTCCAGGCTTCTCTGGCACTACTTTTTCTTGGTTTCCTAATTATGAATTATTATTAGCCTTTCACTCTTCAGCCCACAGAACATCTTTAATCTGTACTTTTAATGTGACTGGTTAAGATTTTTATTGGAGGGAAAATTTGAACCTGTAGTTCTGATTAGGTTTGTTGATTTGATAAAACCGAACCCAAAAAAAGCCCTATTTGGCTTTTTGGGGGTTTGATTCAGCCCCAAATACATGCAGCAGCAGCAGCAGCAGCAACAACAACAACAACAACAACAACAAAACAAGCCAGATTCAAAATAACTTGAAAATCCAAATAGCTATTTGGGTTATTGGGTTTTGTCCCTTTAAAGTTTAAAGAAACTCTTTTACAGTGACTAATGGCTTGGTCCACTTTAGCCAGCTTGAAAAAATTTTATTTTCAAATTGGAGAACCCCCACCTTCTCCTTACCTTTAGCTGAGTCTCCACCTAGTGGGATTAAAAGTACAGATTAAAGATGTTCCATTGTGGTACTTATATGTTATATTATAACCAATTGAGGTAAAATACATATCAAAATAGGTCAATTTCAAATGTAAAAATTCAACATGATGAAAAAGAAATTTGGTGTAAACATAAAGATTCATTGTATTGTCGAAGGCTAAAGATTCATTTCTCACATGTCAGACATGAAATCAGAATGAACTAGATAGAATGATCCCATCCAAGATTTTTGTCCCACCACCCCAAAAATAAGCATGCCACACACAATAAATGGGACCAACTGGAATTTATTAATTAAACTAATCTGACCCAGCCCTCAGTTTGGGAACTCCTGGGATGCCAGACACATGCCAGTGTTGATGGGGCAGAGCTACCTGGACTCCAACAATGAGGCAGCCTTTTTAAGCCAATCACTTTTCCAGCTTGCATTCCAAGGTATTCAAAGAGAAGCTGCTACTGCACAACCCTCCCTCCATGCTGGTAAACACCAAGGTTTGAACTGGTGAACTGGCCCCTTGCTTAGCCCCCCTTCCCTGGATTGGTAAACCTTAAAAGCCTCTTTGGGGAGCCTTCTCCCATCAGATGATGACTCAGAGAACTTGCCATAGATCCCTAATTAAGCAAAAGCCTCCATTTATATCTAACCAACTCTTGTAGAGCCTAACTAGTTTCAACCTGGCCTAATTAGAACAAGCCACCCTGAAAAAGCACAAAATGAAGGTGAAAATGAACAGTTTCTCAGACAACCTGAAAAAGTCCCAAAAATTCCTGCTTAGCCCCAAAGCAGTGAGATAGCCCCACCTTGCCAAAATAGAGGAATAGCTGGGCTGGATGGGCATTTCTGAATGGCAAGTGCCTCTATATCTATCTATCTGTCTCTTATGGACAATTGTTTTATTGTATTTTGGAATGCCAATAAAGGCTTGTCTGTCTGAAGTGCCTCTATGAAGAAGGAGAAAACTTATAAGATTTGTTTGGTCATCATCCTTGATTAATGGGGAACCCTGTCTCCTGGCAGTCCCTTCTCTAAGAAACATCAGTGTCTTCCTTTTCAATAGTGGCTCCTAGTTTGTAGAATGGTCTCCCTGAAGAGGTGAGGAGGGGGAGGTGAGGAGGCACTAAAAGCTTGTTATATTTGCCAGGATTTTTATTAGGAAACTTCAGGGATTTTATTGGTGGAAGAGGTATGGGGTTTTATTTTATTATGGATTATTTTAATTTAAAATTGTAGTTTGTCTTGATCTGCAAGGGGAAAGAAAGAGAGAAATGTTTAAATACATGCATATATCTCCACATAGAAGTGTTTATTGTATAGTGCAGTCATTTATATTTCTAAGTAAGACTGGCTGTTTAAAAAATGCTGTCCATAGCCTATTAGAATTTACTTTATTTAATTTAAACTTGGTCTAGAAGCTATAAAGACTTAGGGGATGTTTGCTAAACATTGTCATAGTTGTATTGTCTAAGGCTTTCACGGCCGGAAACCACACAGCACCCAATTGTCATACTTCCTTTATGGTTGCCATTGTATAGATAAAGATTGGACATCTCTCAGAACTCCTGCTTACATGGAGTCTAAACTTCATGTCTTTGAACATGGAGAATTGCAAATATATGACATTTTCAAAATACTGCCAAACCAAAACATTCCAAGATAATTTGTTGTTAATAAAGAAATCTGTGTCTTGCTATTTTCTAAATTCTACAATGATGTGGAAAGTGGGATTCAGAACCTATGCAGCTTTGAGTTCCACAGTTCATTAACTTCAAGATCTGCAGTCTACATTTTTACGATTCTAGTTACTTCTGCTCCACTCTCTCTATTTGGTAGCATTCCATTTCAAGTAGGTTACCATCAATTTGAGCATCTCCAAAGTTAATTTGTGAGCACTACTGTCATTGCAGACACAGAAGTGAAATCAGCCACTTGGAAGCGGTTCTATATGTAATAAGGTTTCCCTCCTCATAATAAGGCTGACTCACCTATTCATACTACTATTAATCCCAAATGTAACTTCACCAGTAAAAGGTACTCATCACAGTGACTTCCCTTGGGACCTGAAAAGCTGAAGCAATAAAAGTGTCTCCCAGTGTGAGATAATATAATCCCATTTTCTAATCATATTTCTAATTTAACTACCTTGTTGCTTAACAGCTCTGATTGGTGAACAAGATCACACAGCCAAAGAGATTATAACAAATCATTCAGGCACTTGGGTTAGGAAATGACAAAGCAGCTTGGAAAGCTTACATAAAACCCCCCCAAGTTTGTACTGCCAAAGTATTTTCTGAGAAGAACAAATAATGCATCAGGAAGAAGTAAGCATGAAAACAGGCAATTCATGACCTGTCAGTATTATCCCCAGAATGTTATTACATAGGTACATAGTTCTGTTAGAAAAGGTAAAGGTTCACTGAGCACTTTCAGAAGACATTTTTTCTTTCAAATATAATGCAATTCATGTGCTGCTGAACTCAGTGGCAAGGTTGAAGGCACTTTGTTGGAACTTACATATTTATTTATTTATTTGTTTGTTTGTTTGTTTGTTTATACCCCACCCTACAGTGAAGTCCCAGGGCAGCTTACATAATTGGGTTAAAAGCCCCTTTAAAACATACAATCCTGAAAACATAAAATATAAACACTAAAAACCAGAAAACATCTTGTAAAAACAGTCAATAAAAACATAATTAAAAAACTTCACCCACCTCCCTGCACCCTTCAGCTTTGGCACCCTTGGCATTGATGTGGGGGACCCTGGTGGTCACACATTGAAGGCCTGGGTAAAGAGGAAGATTTTAACCAGGCACCAAAATCCATAAAGTGTCAGCACCTGGCAAATTTCTTCAGGGAGGCTGTTCCACAGCTTGGTGCCTACAACAGAAAAAGCCCCTCCCGTGAGCTGCACCCGCTCCACCTTGGCAGCAGAAGGAATCACCAGGAGGGCCTCCACACTTGACCTCAGTGCACGAGCCGGCTTATATGGGCGTAGGCGCTCCTTTAAGTAGGTGGGACCCAAGCCATTTAGGGCTTAAATATGATTATCAATGCCTTGAAATGGGCCCAATAGCGAATAGGGAACCAGTGCAGTTCTTTCAAGGCTGGCTTCATATGCAACCAGCCAGGTTGATCCACCAGCAGCCTAGCTGCTGCATTTTGCACCAGCTCCAGCTTTCGGATTGTCTTCAAGGAAGACTGCCACCAGGGAATTTCACTGGGATGAGATTTGGTTACTGTGGATTCTTCTCATCAGTAGACAAGGAACATCAAAAATATTGAATATTTTGTATATTCAATTTCCTAGTATATTCCAACCCTAGTATATTCCACAGCAAGAACATTGAATATCAAGTATAGTCCAACCTCCATTTCCTTTAAGTACTGGATAACAAAGCTTTCACTGTCAACTGTCAAAGCTTTCACTGGATAACTGTCAAAGCTTTCACTGGATAACTGTCAAAGCTTTCACTGGATAACAACTGGATAACTGTCCAGTTATCTGGATAACTGGATAACTGGATAACTGTCCCTCTCGTGAGGGAGAGGCTGGGGATTTCCAGCCGCTGGTGTGGGAAGGGGTCTCATTGGCGCCGACCTCCTCCGTCCGCAGTCTGGGGGTCCACCTGGATTCGTCTCTTTCAATGGAGACCCAGGTGGCCCTTACAACCCAGACTGCGTTGTTCCATCTTCGTCAGGCCTGGCGGTTGGCCCCCTTCCTCTCCCAAGTGGACCTGGCCACCGTGATTCATGCAACAGTCACCTCAAGGCTAGACTATTGTAACTCGCTTTACGCAGGCCTTCCCTTGCATTTGATTCGGAAATTAAAACTGGTCCAACATGCGGTGGCATGCTTGCTCACAGGAGGCGCCTTCAGAGAGCATATTCAGCCTGTGTTGCGTCAGCTTCATTGGCTCCCGGTTGAATTCCGAATCATTTTCAAGGTGTGGGTTTTGACCTTCAAGGCATTACGCAGCCTTGGACCCTCGTACCTTCGGGACCGCATTACCCCATACGTCCCTACTCGGCCTCTGCGTTCAGCAGAGGCCAATCTGCTGGTGGTCCCCGGCCCCTCAATGATGCGGCTGGCCTCCACACGGGCCAGGACTTTTACAGCACTGGCCCCGGCCTGGTGGAACACCCTCCCTCCAACTGTCCGGGCCCTGCGGGACCTCAGTGAATTCCGCAGGGCCTGTAAGACTGTGTTGTTCCACTGGGCCTTCAGAGTGTCCAGCCACTGATATAGTGCCCCCTCACTGCTCTTTGCCTTGGCTCTGTTACATCAGGGTCCCTCATATTGAGGGGCCTGCCATCCCCCCTTCTTGGGGTAGGTTTTAATTTGAGGTTTTCTGGATGCCTCTTGCTTGTTTATTTATTTATTAACTATTATCCGCTGTTTTATATGAGTTTTTAGGTTGTTTTATTGATGATTATGGGATGGAGTTATGTATTTGTATTCTGTGTATGACCTGCCCTGCTTGATGTTTTGAACTGTGTTGTTCACCGCCTGGAGCCCTTTGGGGATCAGGCAGTATAGAACTTGAATGAATGAATGAATGAATGAATGAATGAATGAATGAATGAATGAATGAATGAATGAATGAATGAATGAATGAATGAATGAAGCTTTCACTGGATAACTGTCAAAGCTTTCACTGGATAACAACAAAAATGACATTGTCTATCTCTAGGCCTAAACATCATGTTATGCTGACTTCTGTGGAACTATATCCATCATTAAAGTAAAAATTAAAGGTATTTTATGAATCAATGAGATGTTGTCAATGAACTGAGTAGCAAAGTTAAACCACTTGTATCTCAACAATTTATTAATGTGCATTAAAATATGTGGTAAACGATTAGTTAAAAGCTGAATGGTGGGGTTTTTTGTGACATTAATTCTTGCTGCAATTGACAGATTTATTATAAAGTTTTTATGACCAGATCAATATTAACAAGCAACAGATCCAACATAAAACTGACCAGGTCTATGTTTAAAATAGTGATAGTTTTCATCTAACTAGCCTCCCTTTCCCCATTATTTTCTGTTCCCTTCCTTCCCACTTTTTATGAATTGATGCAGTTCTGCAGGGCCTGAAAGGCAGAGCTATTCCACCAGGCCTAAGTTTGAGGTGGAATGGTCACAGGACCTGTATTGAACAACTGGTCTCCCTCCTATTTTCCTCCCTATTATCACATTTGGGATGTTAGCCACCATCTGGAGGGGGGGCACTGAATGTTTTAGAACTTAGTGAACTGAGTTGTTTTAAATAGTAGATGTTAATATTTTTAAACTGAAATTGAACTGATAGTGATTGTAATTTTAAATGACGTAAGCCTGCAAGTGGAGGGGCAATTAATAAGTGTAACAACAACTAGTGTATTTTCTCTTCCCTGTATTTGAGTTCTGGTTCTTCCCTTTGGTCCCCCTCTTACATCCCCGGTATCTGATATGTTTAATATTTCTAGAGTTTTAGTATTAGGTAATAGGGGAGTTTTAATTGTAAATAAGCAATGTTAATTATGTTGTAAACTGTCCTGAGCCCAACTTGATTAGGAAAGGTCAGGTCAGAAATTGAAACAAACAAACAAATAAATAAATAAAATACAAATGGAACTTCAATTTGACTTATATTGAGTTTAGACCATTGGTCTACCACAGACAGTATTGACTGGCAGCAGCTGTCCAGAGTCTCAGGTACAGGACTTTTGCAGCACCTACTATAATTCCTGTATAGGCTCCTGGGTATGCCCCACTGTGTGCCCTATGCTGCTCTGTGCCTTGAAACCAGACAACATCTACTGGAGACAAGGGCCTGGCTTGTCACCTTTAAATTCTGCTTACATCTGTGTTTCAGTTGTGAAGCCACCACTCTGATTAATAAGTCACTACAACTTTTCCATCAATCTGAATGGTGACGCCATATCGAGCCCAAAATTCTTAAACTGGGCTACTCTCTGGATTCCTTGACCATATTTTCATCCAAAGAAATATTTCAACTCCTGAAAAGGAGGCTGCTGGATCAGGAGCACCAAACTCTAATTGAAAAGGCCACAAGGTCTTGCTCCCCTCTCGCCCTGGGTATCCCCTGTTTGGGAAGCAGGGGGGCTAAATATCTTCATCAATTAATCCCGCCCAGATCTCATAGAGCAGTGATGCTGGCCCACTGTAATGCTCTCCCATCAGCTGTGGTATCAGGGAGGTTTGCCAAAACTCCCTATCAACAAAGGCTTTGTGCATGGAATGGGGACTGTCCAGACTCTATAGTACATATTTGATTATACTATCCCTGCCTTATGGCACCTAGAACAAAATGGCTATCTCTGCTGTTAGCAAAAAAGAGCATGCATGCGATTTGCAGATGATCATCTTTTTATTAGATAACACTAGAAGCGAGGTAACAGATCCAGTAGCCAAATTTCTTGACCTATATATAATCCAGAGATCCACATGTTAACTTGCCTAATTCCTTTCTCCCCTTCTCCCCCTTGTTTTAGCTTTCAATTTATGTATTGATATTTATTCATAATTTTATTTTCATTACCTGTTTGGTGATTGAATTCTCTTTTGAAAGATTTGTATTATTAAGCCAATAAAAGTTGTTGAGCTGAGTTGATCTTTTAAACAAAGATGCCATGTTCCCTCCACTGCCCTGTGGAGCACAGAAAGAAAAATGGTGGGGGAAAACTAACATCAGCGATACTGTGACATCAGTTCTGGGTTTGAAACTGGAAGTGACATCATTGTATTGTCAACACCAATTTTTGAAGTTTCAGCCTCCATTTTGCCCCCAGGATTGGCAGCTGTGGGCTAAATTTAGGTTGGGGATGTATGCTGAGAAATTCCTGGATATTGCAGGGGGAGCCTGGTGAGGATGAGGTTTGGGTAGAGGTGGGAAATCTTGAGGGGAGGGTAGAATTCCATACCTTCCAAAGCGGCCCTTTTCCCCAGTGGAAATTATCTCTATGGGAAATAGTGGTAATCTCAGGAGAATTCCTGGTCCCACCTGGAGGATGGAAACCCTAGCTAGAAATTCTAACCCAGACTTAATCCTTTCATTATTGAATCTCTTTGTTGGTCTACAGCTTAACATGATTAGCATAGCTGGTCACACTAGTGCACTTGTTGTTCCAAATAATATCTCGTCCAAGCAGTGAAGACATATCAGCATTTGAGCATGTGTTAACTCTTTCACTCAAAGGATCCAAGGTCAAATTATATTAGCATTGCACCTAATGTAGTTTACCATATGCCTCTTCATTTAATCTATATTTTTATCTACTTTTCTTCATCTTTCCATACTAAACTGCTGTATGGAAATATAACAAATATAACAAAACCTAAAAAGAGAAATGATTAGACCTACATAAATGAATTAATCTTTACATCAGAACACACTGCAGGTGTAATGTTAATGTCGCCAACTCATGCTATGTGGACAGAACACAAATCATGTGTCCTCCTTTGGGGGAGGGCGGTATACAACTGTAATAAATAATAATAATAATTAGTTGTCTTTCACTTTATTCATGCCCTAAATTTAACTGTGATGCTCATTATAAGTTCAGGAAAACATGTTATGGCAGCCATAAATCAAAGTTATAAAATATCCAGCATTATAAAGCCAATCAAAAAGCATATGTCAATTTTATATGTGATTCAGGCCTTAGAAACACTATGGTCCATTCTGCATGGGCCAGCAACAGTGCCCCCACACAGTCCCTGAGGTGCTGTTCGCACAGCTGCCACTTCTGAAGCAAGGCAACACTGTGCTTTCCCCCTGCAACCAGCCGGGAAATGTCATTTTAAAACTTGCTCAATGAGCGAGTTTTTTGGGGAAACAGTTTCCCAGCCGGCATCATGCAAACGGCACTGGGGTAGAGGCCCCGCTTTTAGGCTCCTCCAGTTTTTCCCTCACTTACCCTCTGTCCCTTCTGGAGCTCCACAGGGATGACGGGGTACGTTCCACTGCCCTTCGAACCCAGGGGGTTGGAGGGTAACGTGAGTGTGCCGCAGGGATGGAAGGTAAGTGGGGAAGCTGAAAAAGTGCTCCGTAGGCCTCGATGGCTTCAGGGCTGCCCGCATGGGACCGTGCGAGTGGTCCCAAGTCTCTACCAGCATAAATTATGCTGGTGTGCAGCCACTTCTTCGACCCATGCAGAACAGGTCTATGTTTTGCCAAGCAAAGGAGACAGAAGTCCTGCACACATGACACAACATGCATGGAAACAGTATGCATACAGCTGATTAATGGGACAGAGTTTATGTGTGTATGGTTTTGATGCACCATATTTGCAGATGATATTGTGCTGTTATGTAATCAGATGGTGCTTTGCTCAGTTGAGTTTGAATTCAGTTTGAATTCACAAAATCCCAGGCTTTCTCAACTAGATGTAAATGGTGGCAACATATCCTAAAGCTTGTTTTGTCCCTAGATCCACTGAAAGGATTGTAAAAAAAATATATGTAGATAATGGCAAAAAATTCAAACCACAGTTCTGTCAAGGACCTGGGTAGAGTAGTTTTTGTGAGGGATTCTGTCATGTTCTGTTTCCTAGTGCACTAATGAGACAGTGTGTGAAGGACTGCGTTGGAGGATCAGAAACTACAAAGAAATAAAAGTCAACTATATTTGTCTACAACTTTATAGAAGGGTTTAGAATCTTCAAGGCTCAGCTGTTCAGTGGAGCAAGCTATTGAAAGACCAGTAAATAATTGGGTAAAGGGGCCATGAAGGCATTCTGAGTTAAAGTGGAGAAACCTGGCAAAAAAGAAATGCAAGAGAAAGGTATCACAAAGCAGTTTCTTATGAGTTGAGAACTTCTACTAAATGAGGGAAGGAAGGAAGGAAGGAAGGAAGGAAGGAAGGAAGGAAGGAAGGAAGGAAGGAAGGAAGGAAGGAAGGAAGGAAGGAAGGAAGGAAGGAAGGAAGGAAGGAAGGAAGGAAGGAGCCTTCTCTTTAAAGTATGTAGCTGCCATTTTTGGTAAACATTTTACTTGTTAAATTTGTTGGAGAAATGTATGTTAAAACCATTAAAGAAACAAACCACCATTTCATTGAATGAATATTTAGTGTAAGAGATCCCCTGGTTATAAAATGAGAATACATTAAAAAGGAAATTCTGACTGATACAAATAGGAAAGTTCAGAAGACACAGATTAAAAAAAGAAAAGAACAGGTTTATTATGCAGATGTATATGAGAAAGGTCTTCCATTAAGTTGCTCTCAATAGGACATGGAAGTGACAGGAATGAATGGCAGGGATGAAAGTCTAGGCAGTTTGAAACTTCATAGATTAAAAAAAACACATTATGCATGGAATGTTTACCTCTGGACTCTTTTCTGCACAGTGGACTTGCAGTGGACTCTTCCCATATTTCTCTGTTTACTTGCAAGGAGGCACTCTCTCCTGGGTGCACAGGGGTTTTTTTTTGCAGATAACTCTCCTGGCCTATCTTTCTTAACTCCACCCACCAATTTGTTCTTAAAAGCACAGATCTTAAAGGCACTTATTCATATTCTTAAAGGCACAGATCTCATTACACCAGGTAGTCAAGGTTGCTGACTACGTCTTTAAACTGCACTTTTATTGACTTTACTGTTCCAAAAGTAATTCCCCCCAAATGCAAGAGCAAAGCAATTCCCTGGACTATATGCTGCAGGAGGTGGCCGTATTGACTATAAGTTATTTCTAAACATGTCTAATGACTCTACCATACTTACAATTAGAACTGCTGAAACCCTCACGTTTCATATTCTGAAGACAATTTTCCATTTTTTTCACTGGAAACTGTTGTGCCACAAATTTAGACATTTTTAAGGGGAAAAAATAGGTAGGACAAACAAAAGTGCTCCAGGTTGAATAAGGGGCCACCTCTTGTTACAACCTTGATTTTCCTTCTTTCCTAATAGGCAAAGGGAGTTATACATCATGCACCTGGCATAAAAATCTTATAGTTTAGCTGACTTTTTCAAAATCAAAAATATCAATATTTACATATGATGAAATAACAAGAAAAGCAGGAATCCAGAGCAGAAAATGTTACTTTATTGGAACACCAGAAAACTGCAGTTTTAAGACATTATTCATGCTAGACAATGCAACAGGCTGTGATTAGCAGTCTTAGCATGCATGTAGTGGCTTTTATTTATAACAGTGGAATAATAATTTCCTTCACAGCTGGCAAAGTGCTGAATATTTGTTTCTCCAAGATAAAGTATAGTCTTCTGACAAGAAACCTTAGGTGTCCATAATGATACATCCCTCCAGTTTCAGTTGCCTTTCAGCTATGCAGGTAATTTCAGCTAAATGATTAATTCTATTACATACCAGAGAACAAATCACAGAAAAAAACTAATTTTCAGCTTCTCTATTTTAATAGACAGGTATTGGAAATTGTGGCCCATCAACACAAACTTTTAATAGCGATTCTCTTAATATTATGGGCTGGATTGCATTATCGTATTGGAATACTTTTTCACTCTATTAATATCAGTTGCCCTGAAGACATGCTCTCCATCCCTGCCATGAGGAAGAAGGTACAACTCAGTCTGATTTTACGCACCCCTCTATCTAACAAAAAAAATCTAAATGGTTTTGTCTAAAATCTAAAATTATGCATTGAAAATAAGTTATGCAACTCCAAGCATTTTGTGCTATTTTCTTCATCTTGCAAAGATGTATTTGTTTTGAATGTGAAGTTAATTTTTTAAAATTTTAAACTTTACAAAGAAACAGTGCAGTACAAGGAGGGAAGAAAACAGAAACAGTTTTGCATATGATGCAAATTTTAAATTAAAAGACTGGGATGTCAGTCAAGGAATCCAGTTTCAGAACAATTCCACGATTCATTGTTAAAGAAGGTGATGGCAGTTACTAAGAAAGGATACAAGCAAGCCTTCATTGGCATAGACAGTACAACAATAGTAAAAAAACTGATTAAAAACATATGCAGTATAGGAAATGAATGTTAAGTGGAGGGAAATCTACTGGCATTTAGTAATTTCCAGGAGAAAGTCTGCCATTATCATACAGAGAGAAGGATCAGGATTGTCCAGCAAGTAGTGTAATCTAAATAAATCGGTGAGATCAGGTAAATGTAAAGGAGTAAGATTCACATACTTGGATCTGATTTCCTTGAATCTGAAACAGTGTAGTAATTGGTGGGCCAGAGATTCAACTGAGCCATCATTACATGAGCACAATCTTTTAGCCTTTTCTTGCTTGTTAAATTTGCCATGTAACAAGGCAGAAGGCATAACATTAAACCTGGTGAGCATTATGGCTCTCCTTTGAGCAGGGTTTATTAAACAATACAGGTAGTGTGCCAAGTGGCCCTGTTCAAATGGGAGAGAAAAATACAGGGGGGAGCGGTGATTAGGGTAGAGAACTCTCTATCCAATAGTTGACCTTTTAATTTTCTATAGGCTTGTGAATAAGACAAGGGGCAAAGTGAATCCACTGACAGTCCAATAGGAGCCATTTTTTCTTCAATTGCAATGGGTGTCAGAGAGCAGACGGTGGACCAGGGAATTACAGTCCGAGAGAAAATGGATTCGCAGCCAGAATCTAAAAGCCCTCAGCCAAGCGGCTGATTCCAAGGAATTTTGACCTAACTCCAGACAAAGGGCTGCATAGGGCACACAATTTGGGAGGCCAGTTATCTTATGAAAAAATTTGGATTGAAGGGAATTCAAGGAGTGGTTAATAGCTTGAATCCAAATTGGGACTCCATAAAGCAATCTCGAGGTGACTTTGGCATTGAAACATTTGAGGGCAGGAGGGATAAAGGAATGGCCACATCTGTAGAAGAAACGTAGTAATGTTGACATACTGTTAGATGTAGCAAGGAGAGCGGCTTTCCTATGAGTTGCCCATGAAAGGTTATAGGAGAATGAAAGGCCAAGGTACTTATAGCACTTAACCTGTTCAATTTGGGTGCTATTCATTGCCCATGTGAGCTTCTTAAAGTGCCTAGAGAAGACCCAAACCTTGGTTTTTTCATAATTAATTGTCAGTCTGTTGGATTCACAGTAATCCACACAGCACTTCATTAAGTGTCTGAGGCCAATTCTGGATCGAGAGAGAAGGACAGCATCATCTGCATAGAGCAGAATAGATACATAGGATGTACCCAGTTTTGATCATGGCTGTTCACTGCTGAGAGAGCAGAGGGGAGGTCACTTAAATTTTTTTGAAAAGAATGGGGGCCAGGACGCAGCCCTGTTTGACCCCTTTGGAAATTGAAATACTGTCTGTTAAAAGCCCTTTGTGGGAACACTTGATCCGGCAACTGGTATTTGTGTGTAGTTGCCTAAGTTACCAAGAAAGTCTGAAAAGCTTGTGACTGACATCATACAGGAGGACCTGGGTGGGGCGGCTGAGAAAGATTATCTGTGGTCAGGATAAGAGTTTAGTGCTCTCCCCAATTTATTGTCCTTACCATGACCAGCAAAGTTGCCACAGATTCTGCAATATTTTTTAAAAAGCATTACAAATTTGCCAAAACAACATAGATTATGCAAATGTGATTAATTTTTGTAATTTAAGAAGAAGAAGAAGAAGAAGAAGAAGAAGAGTAGTTGGATTTATATCCCCCTTACTCAAAGGGGCTTACAATCTCCTTTCCCATCCCCCTCACAACAAACACCCTGTGAGGTAGGTGGGGCTGAGAGAGCTCAGAAGAACTGTGTCTAGCCCAAGGTCGCCTAGCTGGCATGTGTTGGAGTGCACAGGCTAATCTGAATTCCCCAGATAAGCCTCCACAGCTCAAGCAGCAGAGTGGGGAATCAAACCCGGTTCTTCCAGATTAGAGTACACCTTCTCTTAACCATTGGGGAGGGGCAGGCCTGTAGGTATGTGAGCCCAAGGTCATTAAGGGCTTTGTAGGTGATAACCAGAATCCTTTGTAGGTGATAACCAGAATCCTAAATTGAAATTGATAACTAATCAGTAACCAGTGAAGTGTCTGCAAAATACATGTGAGATGTATGTTCCACTTACAGTGCAGTCCTAAGGGGGTGGGGGTGGAAAACCACTGAGGAGGCAGCATGAGCCCAGCACTCATAAAAATGCCACTTATGGCAGCATAAGGGGCATTTACAGTGGCACAGAGGCACTTACACTCTGTGATGGGGAGCATGTAGTTTGGTTCTGAGTTTCTTACACTGTATTTCAAAACAAACTATGTAAAGGTTTGTGGCACTTTGAATACTGTAGCATAACCTTCCATAGGCAGCAACCAACTTCACAGATGTAAAAGGTTCTGGGAACTCATATCTCTGCTTTATTTTTCATTACCAATTTCATCTCCCTATGTTTGATTTTCATTTTTTAAAAGTAGTCAAGAATAATAATTCAAAACTACTAATCAATCATAGTTTGGCCTTGAGTCCTTAGTCTAACCATCTATTTATTCAGCAGTACATCCTTTCCACACAGTAATTTCCTTTCCTGTATATTTGGAATTGGTCTCCTCCTAAACCTCCCCCTCTTGCTATTGCTTCAATCAATATCTTTCTATGCTATCAGCAGTTTGAGGTAGTGATTGAGGCAATCTGGATATGTGTGTGTTAACTGCCACATGCTCCCCTTTCCCCTTTCCCTACTAATCAGTTGTAGCCCAGTCAAGAGATTTGGTCTATACATAGATAAGCTGCTGAGTGCCTTGACAAGAGGTTTGGACTCTGTCTTCAGCCTAGATAAGATCTTTACCAACATGAATCTACAGGAGCGTAGTGTTACTGGCCTAACAGGGGTAAGGGTTTTATTAAAGGGATTCTCCACCAGCTGCTAAAAGTGTAACAGCACACATAGGGTTTTAAAAGTAGCAAAGGGGAATGAGCTCTCACGTTGGCAGCAAGAGGGGCCAAGAGGAGATCTTTTAGACTGTATAATACGGGGAAGGAATTCTGGCAAAGAATATTCCACAGAGAAGCAAGAATCCAAATTGAGTTTAAACGTTTTTATATAAATTTGTTCAAAAATACACACACACAGTAAGACATAAGGGCACATAAATTCAAGTTTCCTAGGATATAAGCAGGTTTGAAAGATAGATTGGATGATAGAGAAGGAGGGGGGTTTTCAGGGTAATACGTTACCTAACGATTCTTAGAAGGGTAGAAGTAGAAGGCAGGGATTCCATGCCAGCACAGAAACCCAATGAAGGACGAATTCATGTCTCAACACCAACAAGAACATGTG
The DNA here is from genome assembly GCF_021028975.2 of Sphaerodactylus townsendi. Classification (NCBI taxonomy): domain Eukaryota; kingdom Metazoa; phylum Chordata; class Lepidosauria; order Squamata; family Sphaerodactylidae; genus Sphaerodactylus; species Sphaerodactylus townsendi. The sequence continues at coordinate 119,249,811 of NC_059425.1, read as the reverse complement.
GCAATGAGCAAACTGTTACAGGTGAACTAAACTTTTATAAGGTGGGTCGTTCGTTGGTGGGAAAGGAACCAATCACACTAAGTTTCACATCTGTGCTGGGTTTGGGGGTGCTGAGGTAATTAGTCAGTTCATCTACTGCTAAACCCGGGACAATGGGGCCAAAATTGCTTTGTTAAGCTAAATGAGGAAACGCTGAAAGGCTTCCATGCAGATTAACTCTTGAGAGTCACTGCCCAGGATATTCAGATTTGAATGAGGCTTGATCAGGATAAGGTAAGTGGTTTTGGAGAGTCATAACAAAGGGAAGGAAATGCAAAGGAACAACTATTTGTTGCTGACCTGGGTTCCCAGAAGAGATAGGAAGTGCAGTGTTTGATAGCAAGTTGGCTTTCCATATTCTTTGTCTTTAACAGTTTCTATAGCAAGGTGTGGTAATCAAGCATTCTAGTGACTCAAATGAGACCTCCAGGTTATGCTGGAGTAACTCATTATCTTAGGCCGTTTCCGCACAGCCCATAAACGACGGCCTGGGGGCGGTAAAAACGCCGCCCCCAGGCCGCCGTTCGCACAGGCGCCTGAATGCACTTCCCTCCCCCCAGGGCAGTGTCAGGCCGCCCTAAACAACAACAACAACCCTTTAAAGGGTTGTTGTTGGGGAGGAAGCGTCTTCCCGGTGGCATGCTGTCGCGAACCGCTGCCGGGGGAAGACGCCGTTGCCTTCAGCTCTACTCACCGATGTCCTCGCTGCCGCCTTCGCTGGCCGCCGGAGCCCCAGGTCGGAGGGCAAGGTAAGGGCTCCGGACGGCCAGCAGGCTAATTCCACGGTGACATCGCGTGAGTAGAACGGAGGGCTTAAGAGGCGGCTCGCGGGCGGAGTCACCTCCTGGGCGCGCCTCCACTTGGCCTGCTCGCACGCCATGGGCAGTAGGAGCTTAGTGCTCTACTGCCAGCACTCTTTTACGGGCGTATAAGGAGGCCGTGTATGGAAACGGCCTTAGCTTTTGTTAAAGTAGTTTTGACCTTTTGGCTGTGGTCAGATGATCATGTGGCTACCTACACCCATAGGAGTGCTTTTTGGCAACTGGCTTTTGCCAATATTATTTTAAAGCAGAAATATATATAAATAATATTCTGGGGGTCCTTTGGGTCGTTACAGTAGGGACTAGTATTAGAATATTTCAGATATGAAACAGAAATCAACCAAAATAAATAAAAACAAGTTGTACATAGGTTGTACATTTCACTGGTTTTACCTAGATATTCCTTTCCCAGGAATGGACATAATTAAAACTGAAGTTGATGCTGGGCAAGGCAAACTGCTCAATTTCTCCTTGTTCTGTGGCTCTTGGCTTGTGTGCCTCCACAGTATGCTAAACCCTCAGCTAAGAGAATTTATCCCTCAGCTAAGAGAATTCCTGTCTGATTCATCCTGAAATAGAGCTTGACTCCATATACTTCCCACCATTCCTTTCACCCAATCATAATCTGGAGCATGTCCTCTGCCCTATGGCCCTAACAATCTATCTTGCCTTTTCTTGATAGGTAAGCAAATATTTAGCTTCTTGGTTTCAGTATAACTTTTTGATTTCACTATAGCTCCTCTCAGCCTGAAACCTTAGGGAACATTTGCTTATTTTCCAGGCTAGAGTGATTTTTCAGAGGCCATGTACCTCTTGGGTGTGTTAATCAAGACATCCTGCATTTCCTAATCACAACAAACAAACAAACAAACAGAAATGGCCTGCTGAGTTCAAGAGCATAGATGGTAGCTTACTTAAATATAGTATGAGGTACATAATGTCAAGACAAGACCAATTTAAGAGATAAGTCTTAGAACTTTCTTTGATCATTGATGTACATTATTAGTCTCTTCCACAGTCTTCCTTTTCACAAAGCATCCAAATAGTACCATAACCTTTGCAACAGGAAATGTGTCACTAGATGCTACTCCAAATAAATGTTATTGATGGAAATTTTGAGACAGAAAATTAATTACAGGCTTGAGTTGTTTCCCTATTCTGTTCTGCCATGGCCATTGGTTTCAATGCTTGCTGTCACTAATAAAATATTAGTTTCAAATATCAGGGAGAATGAAATAAAGAAAAAATACAGCAAAGGCAATACTTTAAAAAGAAAATCCCACCAGCAGGTCATAGCCAGTGAAAAAATGTCGATTCAATTTTGCATGGTACTTGTACATAGGACAAATATTAGAGGGTCATTTGTATAAAGAACATTTCCCACTTCTTTTAATACTAAGGTATTTTGTAACTGGTTAACTAAAGTCTATTATAATTTTGTCCATTCAATTCACCACCCAGTTAAAGCAACCATTTTGATCATGAAGGCACATAATAAACACTACAGTGTGTAAGAAAGAAAGAAAGCCTTCTCTTCAGTGTGCACTTACTTTCCCCACTTCCATCAAGCTGTTTTCTTGTATATTTCCCTCTACCTTCTTGACCTCACATTCAAAACAACCACAACAATGAATCAAGATGATCATACTCTGGTTTGACTCACATCCTACTTTCCAGTTGCAAAAGACAAGCCAGATCTCTTGTCAGATCTTCTATCCCTTTGTCAACTGGTTCATGGTTGCTTAATAGATTGTTTCATCCTTTCCTTTCCTTATAGTGTCCTTTTCTTCCTTACTGTGTTGTTCAGTTATCTGTTTCTGCATGCATATTTTTAAACTGATATCCTATCTTTGTTGTACAACTGTACTTAACAATGCCCACATTTCACATCCATACAAAGTAACGGAGTATAGTATAGCATGAATTATCTTGACGTTAGTCTCTGGCAACAGTTCCTTACACTTAAGGATCTTTTATAGCAGTCTCAATCACCTTGTGAGTTGTCGAAGACTTTCACGGTCAGAATCACTAGAGTGTTGTGTAGTTTCCGGGCTGTGTGGACATGTTCTACTAGATGCTACTAGAAAACAACCTGGAAACCACATAACACTCACTTGTGAATTCTTGGTTGCAGTCTCTCATTTGGTTGCAGTGTCTCATTTGGTTGATGATGGAGCCAAGAAACAGAAAATATTGAACAATTTCAGTTTCTTCATTGTCCACCGTAAGTTGTGTAATTCACCAGAAGACATTACTTTTGTCTCCTTGATGTTCAGCTGCAGTCTTGTTTTGGAACTTTCTGCTGTAACATTCACTGGTAGTTGATCCAAGTCTTTACTATTACCTGCCAGTAATGTGGTATCACTGACATGTCTCAAATTTTTAATGTTCTTTCCACCAATTTTCACTCTACCTTCATCTAAATCTACTCAACTTTTCCTTATTATATTACATTAAATGCAGATTGAACATCTAAAGGGATAAAATACATTCTTGTCTGACACCTTTACCAACTGGAAACCATTCTGTTTTCTAATATACTGCCCTAATAGTAGCACATTGTCCAGAGTACTGGTCACACATCAAAATAATCAGATGTCATGCCACATTCATTTATTTTGAAACTATTGCTTTTCATGACCCATGCAGTTGAAAGCTTTGTAAATTTTAGGTCTAATAGCAACTTAGAGACCAAGATGATTTGGGAAGTATAAGATTTTGAGAGTCAAAGATCCCTGTGTCAGATATATCATAAAGGGAACTTTGGCTCTCAAAAGATTATATCTCCCAAATTTTGTTGGTCTCTAAGGTGTTTTTTTATTGATTTATTTTATTGATTTATTTTATTGATTTATTTTTCAACTTGTATCCCATCCTCCCCTGGAGGGCTCAGAGCAGCAAACAATAGAAAAATAACATTATGAAACAGCATAAACAACATCATAAAATCACAATATAACAATAACAATATCAAACAATATAAGAACAATATACTAATAACAATGTAAAGCAGCATAAACAACAACAGTCATAGAATCACAATAAGTAACAGATGGCAGCATCCCCCCCATCATAATGACCCAAGACAAAAAATGCCCCTAAGCAATTTACAGCAGTGTCAGTATAAAACCTAGCCTAGTGACTAACCTAACAATATAACATCAAATCACTAAACTAAGCCTAACACATAACCATCTATAGCTAACACTAACCCTAAAAAGTTCAGACAATGCAATAACTCACTACCTAAAAATATTAAATATCATAGCGGGGAGGGGAACCAATACCTATCTAACATCAACCTCCCTGTTATACAAAAAAAACCCCTGAGAAACTAACTAAAACAATCAAATCAGGTGACCTCAGAGCTTTGAGAGGCACCAAATCAACACCATCAGTTTTGAACATCACTCACCAAACTCTACCCTGGGCATCGGCATCCTGGAAGGCAAGCTGAAAAAGGAGATTCTCTGCTTCGTATGAATATTCACCAGCTCTCTCATTGTCCCACCGGCACACGCTTCACCTGGGGGCTGCCACCATTGTTGCCGCCACCACTTCGTTCTCACAGGGACACGCCCAGCCTCAGCTGTTGTGTGGGAGTCCGACAAGCAAATCTACCTATGCTAGTGAAGAGCAGAACAGCTATCCTCTGAAACTATCTTAATTTTGCTGTAATCCATAAAGCACAAACTGATTTTCTTCTGAAATTCTTTTCAATGTTTTAGTAATCAGTATAAATTTTCAATATGATCTCTAGTGCCTTTTCCTTTTCCAAATCCAGCTTGAACATCTGGCATTTCTTGTGCCATATATGATGATACAGCAGGATATGAAAAACAGCAGTATATGAAAATTCATCCCACTGCATGGGCTAATTCCATAGAAGGAATTTCAATAAGTGAACCAAACTCATTGCAGGAAATTACTACATGAGCACTGGCTGGCTGTAATCACTCAGTAGTTGTGTCTCTTGTCTTTCCCGCATTTTCATTTCCACTTCAGGACTTGGTTTTTACTCAAAGGGTGCCAAAGCAGTCTGATTATAATTTCTGGTTACCCAGTGGAATAAAGTTAATACCGTATATACTCGAGTATAAGTCGACCCAAATATAAGTCGAGGCACCTAATTTTACCACAAAAACTGGGAAACTTATTGACTCGAATATAAGTCTAGGGTGGGAAATGCAGCAGCTGCTGGTAAATTTCAAAAATAAAATAGATAGCAATAAAATTCATGAAGGTATCTCACTGGTTGTAAGAAAAGTTGACTAAAAGCAATCTTCATGATCAGAGGACTAACAGGATGAAGGCAAGAAGGGAGACTGCCTGGCTGCTTCATGCCAAAGACTGTGAATACCCATAAGAAATTTTAAAATGTAATTAAGCAAGGCAATTTTTAAAGGAAGCAGATACTGTTTGCTAGCACCACCTTGTGAACAGTGTACGCTTTTATCCTTGCATGTTCAGGGATATATTTTATTCAAATGTAAGATTTAGCCATTAGGAAGATCTACAGTGTCTCTTTGTCTCCATACTTGCTAAATAGCACAGAGGGTATTTCTGTCCTTAGAACCGTAAGGCCCTCTCTTTTCAGCTTTAATCTGTACTGATTTACAGAGAAGAATTTGCACAAAAACTCAGCTTTACTAGTAACAAATTTTACTAGATTTACTAGTAACAAATCTTGACTTGCATTTTGCAGTCTTTAAATGCTACAAGTGCAATGGAATCTCTCAGAACACTTGTCAGAACACAAATTTCAAGGGCACAGAGTAATACCTAATACGGCATTCAGAGCCAATGCAGCTACTCTAATTGCAAAGACTGTGGCTTTATCAAAGCTGGAGGATTTACAAGCCTAGCTTTACATAAAAACACAAAAGGGAATGGTGAATTTAATACTCAAAGTTGGATGCAGACAAAATGCTTCTGCCACAGCTGGTGTGATCCCCTTTCTCAGTGTTCCACAGCTCTGGTGGCCATCTTGGAATTATCATATATAAGTATAAGCCGAGGGTGGCTTTTTCAGCATTAAGAAATGTGCTGAAAAAGTCGACTTACTCGAGTATACACGGTACCTAAATATACAATACCAAACAAGTACAGTGCTTTTCACGGAATTTATGGGTAGATCAACTTCACTGACTGTTCAATTGTGGCTTTTAACTTGGGGGATGGAATCTTTTTCCTGAGCTATTTGCTGTCACTGTTACTTCCCTGATGCATTCTCCCCCCTCTCCATATTTGGTCTCGTCTCACTTTTTGAGGCAAACTGTTCTTCCATAACTTTCATTGACTACATCCACTACCAAACAACCAAACGGTTCAGTCCTTCAACTGTTGTGAACCCAAGCAAAATAGCAATGTTCTACACATTAAACAAGGTTCCTCATAGTAAACACCATCAACTGCTGCGGCAAATAACCAACAGAAAGAAGAATCTTCAAATTGTTTAATGTCATCGTCTCTGAGAGAGAATGAAGCAAAATTAGTTACATGTGAGCAGCATCCGACTCAGTATAGTTTCTTCAATGCTGTTTATCAATGAACTAAGGATTTTGCACAAATGTTAGTTGTCATGTTCTACCAATGGATAGTTATATCATCAACAAAGCAAACCCTTGATGAATTAGTGATATTTTTCATCACCAGTATGATGCTCCTGTTGCTTCATTTGAGTGCAAATCAGATTCTTCTCAGTGCAATTATTATACTACATAATTTTGCTGATCTATATGGTTCAGTGTCTGAAATAATCTTAATTATCTTGACACATGTTTTTGCTTGCAAGCAGATACATACACCACAGTGACTGAGGTCACTGGGAGTTGCATGAATAAGAACATGTCCCAAAACACCAAAGAGAATAATCAGTATACCCAGTACAAGCTTCCTTCAAACTCAGATACTGAATGTTATGATTCCCTACTACTATAGCAGCACTAGAGATGGGTGGAATTTTGCAGCCCCACTGCTTTGACTTGAAAATCCTTGCTGAGCTTTGATTCCTTCCTTTGTGCAAATCGAATTTGTGAGTCTTTATTTTCATATTTTCTCAAACCAATTTTCCTTTTAAATATACATTTTGAATGACAGTTCTGCATCAGTTGAGGATAAACAATGTCTCAAGATTAATTTATTTCTTGACTTCATTTACATCCTGCTATTCTCCCTGATGGCAACTTGCATTGTTCTCCTTTCCATTTCATCCTCACAGCAACACCATGAGGTATGCGAGGGTGAGTGTGTGTGATTGTCTCAAGGTCATCCAAAAAGCTTCCACTGCAGAGTGGTGATTCAAACTTTGGTCATACAGATCCTATTCTGACAATTTAAACTACTATACCACGCTGACTCCGAATGAATGGTGTAACAATGTTTTTTGAATGGCATAAAAAGTCATAAGATAAACAAATGTACTGGGAATACCCGCCCTGCAAGAGTTAAAATGAAAGCGCTCAAAATGACAAAAGGAATAAAAATAGACATAAAGAATAGATGGCAATTCCTGGTAGCTTTATAGACATAAATTAGAAAAAGTAATTGAGGACTCTCTTCCAAAGCTATACCCCCTGTCCAAATGTTTTAGCAAAATTGAATGATCTACCATATATCAAAAGCTGATGAACAATAGAAGGGCCAATATCAAGGCATTGCTTCTATGCATTATCAGGCAAAATGTATCCACCAGAACCAGATTATAATGGGTCACGGTCAGGCAGACTTGAGAGTCTTTCTCATCAATACGTTTCTTAGTCATAGGCAGGCACAATAGACTTCAAGAAGCCCTCTGGCAAGATTTAAATCTCCTGCTTACCATATATACTTGCGTATAAGCCGAGTTTTCAGCCCTGTTTTAAGGCTGAAAAATGCCCCCTCGGCCTACACACGTCACTGCTTACGAGCCGGCTCTTCAGTCATCTGCCGAGGCTGGGGGCGTGGACAGGACAACCTCCCTGTGGCTGCACAAGCTGCTTGTTGCTGCCCTCCTTGGAAGGTGAAAGGGAACCCTGGCTGGTTGGGCTTCCTCAAACCCGGGGAGGCAGAGGGGCCTTTACTGTTGGCAGTGACTCCCCCTGATGTCATTGCCCAAATAAGGAACTCCCTCCACCTCCCGCAGGCTGGGCTTCCTCAAACCCAGCCCAGAGGTGGAGGGAGCTCCTTATTTGGGCAATGACATCAGGGGGAGTCGCTGCCCAAATAAGGAGCTCCCTCCACCTCCCAGCTGGCTCGGCTTCCTCAAACCCAGCGGGAGGTGGAGGGAGCTCCTTATTTGGGCAATGACATCAGGGGGAGTCACTGCCCAGATAAGGAGCTCCCTCTGCCTGCCAGCTGGCTGGGCTTCCTCAAACTAGTGGGAGGTGGAGGGAGCTCCTTATTTGGGCAGTGACTCCCCCTGATGTCATTGCCCAAATAAGGAGCTCCCTCCACCTCCCGGTTGCCTGGGCTTCCTCAAACCCAGCCAGGAGGTGGAGAGAGCTCCTTATTTGGACAATGACATCAGGGGGAGTCACTGCTCAAATAAGGAGCTCCCTCTGCCTCCCGGCTTCCCACCTTCAGCTTATACATGAGTCAATACATTTTTCCAGGTTTTGGTAGTAAAATTAGGTGCCTCGGCTTATACACGAGTCGGCTTATACACGAGTATATACGGTAAGTACTAAAATCAGATTTTTCTTTGAGAATCCCTGGTTAGTTTCTGGCAGCATTATGCTGTTCATACACCCCTGACTCAATATCCTTTGTATTTGTGTGTGTATGTGTGTGTGTGCGTGCGTGCGTGTTATCTTCACAATTGATTTATGGTGACCCTATGGGATTTTCAAGACAAGAGACATTCAGAGGTGATTTGTCATTGCCTGCCTCCATGTTATACCCCTGGTATTCTTCAGAGGCCTCCCAACCAAATACTTACCAGGGTTGAGGTTGAGAGTGTGTGACTGACCCAAGATCACTAAGCAAGTTTTTATAGCAGAGTGGGGATTTGAACTCATATTCCCAAGATCCTAGTCTGATACCTCAACCATGCTGGCCCTCCATCTTTTTTAAAAATAGTTTTTATCAAGATTTGTTTTAGATACAAACAAGATCTAAAAATATACACAAAGAAACTATGCTTTAAGGGGAGAAGGGGTGAACTCTTGATTTCTTCTGCACCAAATAAAAACAGAATTAAAAAATTACCACTTAGTCCCTAGTTATAAATATGGAAATATAATTCAGTTAACTATTGTTGCTAAATAGAATTAAATAGAATTCAGTTTTCTCTATTATGTTAATTTTCTTATTCTCTAAGTTCTTAGATCCACAAATTGTCAGTTCATTTTTTTCTACATTAAGAAAAAACTCCACTAGGGATTTCCAGTTATTAATAAACTTTGATAAGTTGTTTTTTCTAATCAAAGAAGTAAAGTTAGCTATATCAATAGCTGATTCAATAGCTTCACAAACCATTCTTCTATTGTGGGTATAGATGAAAAAAGTTTGTGCTTATACTGCATTCTCACTGCTGATGTCAAATATAAAAACATAATTCCATATATTTTTTCAAACTGTCTCTCCATAAGACCCAAAAGATAAGTGTTACACTGGGGTGACCTGTATACCCATAGGCAGGAAGATTCCCTAATTCTTCTGTAATTCACTTCCTCTGATAATCTCTGGTCAGCTTTGCTATATATAGCCTCTGAAAGGGGGAGTATTCAATTGTCCCAAACTGTATCTCACTAAAGTAAATGTATAACTGAATCACCTTAAGGAACTGAGGTGATCCCTCCTTTCCCCTCCCCTCTCAGAGATTATCATGCTAGAGGCTTTTCAACAGTCAACCATAAAACATTAGAATTTTATTGAACTCCTCAGTGACTGGCCCATTTTATCATACACTCTTTCAATTGTTCTTCCTCTGTTTCAAATTTTAATAAAAACTTATCTGTCCTTTTGGAAAGGTGCCTCATTTTCCTACTTCAGAGTTTAAAAAATTGCACAATTTCAAAATTTTAATAACACATAACTTTATGCACCTGTCAACTTTTTTTTTGTATCTTGCCAAGGATTATTTCACATTCCTTTGCCAGTTGCATTTGACTGATGACTGTGTACAACAGAAAATTAGAACTGTCCAAATGTTATACAGTATTTTAAGATCATGGAAATACAGGATTAAAAAATGTTTCTTTCATTGGACACTCCAAACCACAATCTAGTTGCTGCTGTTATATGAAAGATTCTTCAGGTTAAGAGAATGGACCAAGATGCTATCTAATCCAGCTCCTATCAAACATGGGAGTAGGGGGTTTCATAAAGATCACCTAATATATGAGATCTATATCCACATTTATTGAAGTTAGCATAATCTTATCCTATGTTAAAAAGGTAAAAATAGTTTCCTGTGCAAGCAGCAAGTCATTACTGACCCATGGGGTGATGTCACATCATGACATTTACTAGGCAGACCATATTTATTGTGTGATTTGCCATTGCCTTCCCTAGTCATCTACACTTTATCCCTGGTAAGCTGGTACTCATTTTACTGACCTTGGAAGGATAGATATCTAAGTCAACCATGCGCCAGTTACCTGAAACTGACTTCCACTGGGATTGAACTCAGGCCATGAGCAGAGCTTTTGACTTCAGTACTGCATCTTACCACTCTGTGCCGTGGGGTTCCTAATATATGTTTTAGCAGAGAAATCAGATTGCACTGGTGAGATGTGGCATTTCACCAAAACATCACTAGCACCATTGCTAAGTAAATGTGAACTGTTGTCATATTTCAGTTCCAAACATTATTAGGCTATTCATATTTGTTTAGAGTTATTGGATTCCTAAATCTCCCTTTCTTCAGGTTGCCATGAGGCTGATAGTTTATTTTATAAAGTGACATTAGTGATGGATGATGCTTTAAACATTGCCCAGCACCATGTGGAAATGATAATGAGATGTGACATTTCCCAGCATTATTCCAAAGAGTAGGAATATCTACTTTCAATTTGAATAGAGGAACAGATTGCTTTGGGTCATTTAATTTGTTTTCTTTTGTTTTTTTACAGCAAAGCTACATTATACAAAAGCAAAGTAGTCTCTATTGGAGTATTAGGAAGCCTGTAATTTTATGCTCCCATCTTCTGCCTAAAACATTTATGGTGTCATAAGAACTACTTAATGAATGTACTGCCTTGTAATACTCCACAGGGTATACTTTATTCTGTATTGCGGCTTTTGTGTCTGCAGATATTTCTAAAAGATCAGTGTTAAGAAAGCAAAACTGTTACTGATCATGCATGTTTATTAGGTGATGTCTCAGAGAATTCTGGTATCTTGAAAGTCTCAAACCTATTTAGATTTTTTAAAACATGTAATTACACAAAGATTAGAAATAATGGCTGCAGGGATTTTCTACTTTTTGAATATTACACTTGATAATAATATATTGGAATGTGCCGAAGCACCATTTTATCTGCTTCTGTAATCTATCTTTATGTGGTAGGATGTTCAATGTCATCTGCTTGCATTTTTCTTAATCTTGAGTCAGACAAATCTAAGTTGATTGGTTCTTTTCATGCTGTGATTTGCACATGATTTATATAAATCATAATAACAATTATAAATTATTTAAGGATAGTTGAACAGGACACTTTCTGCTGATTTGCTTGTTGCATTGCTTTTCAGTTTATCAGGGGGACATTTAGTTGTCAGTGCTAACCACTGCGAATAATGTATTTAGAGGTTTGAGCTGTTTAAGCAAAGATCGAGCATTTCCGTTGTTGGTCATGGGTCTTGATCTTCTGTAGCAGATCTAACTACCATTGTTTTTCAAGGATGTATTGAAGAGGTCTTTGTTCTTTGATGTCAATTTCATCCTTTCCTACAGCCTTTCTGCAATTGTCAAAGACAAGAAACTAAAGATCAAGCAAATGGCCACTCCATTGGTATATCTAAAAAGTTAGAAGGTGAAAAGATAATTACAGAGGACTCTGGTGACTGAACTGTATTACCGTATGTACTCGTGTATAAGTCGACTTTTTCAGCACATTTTGGTGCCAAAAAAGCCCTCTTCGACTTATACGCGAGTCACCCACTGCTGCTGCTGCCCATTGTCCCCCTCCCTCCCTCCCTCCCTCCCTCCCTCCCTCCCTCACTCACTCACTCACTCACTCACTCACTCACTCACTCACTCACTCACTCACTCACTCACTCACTCACTCACCTTTTCCTTTCCTCGCAGGCTCTGAGGCTCGGCTTCAGGAAAGCTGCCATTCGGGAAGCCTGTCTCTATGATTTTCTTAAAAGGGCAATGCTCCAAAGACTGCTTAAGTATATATGAATATATACGGTACTTATCTAGGTACTTACCTAGAAGCAAGTTTAAGCTGGTCGCTGTGTTTGAAGACAAGGTAAGAGAACTGGAAAAAGAATTTCCACATTTTGTATCTTTAAAGAAGGCAAGAAATTCTTGGAAAGGACACAGGGTCACTGCAGCAAGGACAACAGCACAAGGAGATGGTCAGTGATAAAGAAGAGATCTGAACATGAAAGCAAACTGCACAGAAGAGTGTGACCACTATAAGAAATGCATTCATAGTCATTAAGGCTAGGGAAGTTTTGTCCTGGCTTCTTCTCAATTCAAATAAGGTTTGATATATGCATCATAATTATCCAGTCAATATAGGAGTGACAATGGAGCTTTTAGAAGCAAATTCTTCCTCTGCCACACCAACAAATGTTGTGTGCTGTTGACCTGTAATGCTGTGACTGGCTGCAGAGAAAAGTGTTCTTTAATAAGTGCAAGTCTGTCAGGAGCTATTATTGTTTATAGAGAGTTATAAAGGCAGTGGTAGGATTCAAATAATTTAACAATAATTAAATTTAACAATTTAACAAATAATTTTACAAGCACCATTTTAACAACCGGTTCCGCCGAAGTGGTGCAAATCTGCTGAATCCCACCACTGCATAAAGGCCTAGGAACAGGGAAGTGTGATTGACTGAGGCAACCCTGCACACTGATTGGTAAAAGATCTGATGACACTAAGGCCGTTTCCGCATGGCCATGCTGGGGGTTGCATGAACGGTCCCGGTTGCAGTGGGGAAGACGATGCAGCCTCCGCACAGGCTGCGCCATCCCCCAAACGCCCTACTGTGTCCTCCAGCGCGTCGCACAGGCCAGGGGACATGCTGGCCTGTGCGACACGCCGGACGCTGGAGGACACAGTAAGGCATTTGGGAAAGGGGGGATGGTGCCTTCCAGCCGCTGCCGTTTGCACGGCAGCAGTTGGAAGCCGCTGTTTCCCAAAAACCTCGCTCAGGGAGCGAGGTTGGGAAACAACGGCTTCACACCGCTGGGGGGGAGCGAGGGTGGTGTGGCTGCAATGCAGCTGTGCCCCTCATGCGAACAGCTCCCCAGTGACGGAGTTTCTGCCATCCCTAGGGCACTGTTATTGGCCCGTGCGGAAAGGGCCTAAGAGGGAGATCACCCTGTGGAGAACAATCTGAAGGGCTTTTTTGGATTGTTAAATTCCTGAAGTAAAGAGCTATTGCCTATCTACCTTATCTAAGCTCTTAACATAACAACTCTGAAGAAAGCAGTGGCAGTCAGTGTGCTTTCAGACTACACCACTCTGTGACAGCCATTTGTGCTTTGCTGGAAAGTAAATATATACAGACTAAGAAAACTGGTGCTTAAATTTTTGAGGGCCCAGGCTGAGGGGCAGATATATGACCAGTGAGAAGGAGAGAAGAATCCCTAGGACCAGTTAGTCTGCTGTATTGGGCTTTGCTTTTATTTTCCTCAAAAGAGCGTATTATATTTATTTTGACATTTCTATCTATGAGGGCTGAGTGAGGAGACTGAAGTAAATGTACCAAGCCAGGTACAATTCGTACCAAGCCAGTGTTGATATCCATTAGCCATAGTACCATCTAAGTAAACTGAGAACTAAGTAACTGTACCATCTTTAGAACATTTGAATTTGCCATCTAAACTTACTGAAACTGAACAAATGTACTTAAACCTATGTCTGAAAACAAATACTGCTAATCTTCCAAAGCCCTCTTTTGTAGATATATATATATCTGCTGCCTCCATTCCTTCTACCCAGTCAGAGTGAGAAACTGAAGCTATGCAAAACTGGCTGAACCCTAGTCCTATTCCACATGGCAGAATGCACCATGCTTAGACTCTTATTTTTAATGCAGATCATGCTCTGCAGAATATTCAGGTCAGAGGCCTGTTATATATGCCTTTCATCAACATTGATCTACTAATAGGAACAACTGTATGATATTTTTCAGATTGCTGGCTTCCAGAATAGCAATGATTTAAACAAATCCCATTTCAATATCCCCTTTGTTGATTTTTCAATATATTCAATATTTCTGAATGCAGTAGAGGAATCTTCAGTGAGTAAAAGCACACTCAAATTAGAGAACTCAATTCCATCTCAGAACATATGAGGAAAGCTGCATCCTGTATTGAAAGTTACTTGGCATATGTTTCATTCCATCAGGGTTTTTTTTTTAAATCCCATCCTTCTTCCAAGGAGCTTGGGCTTTACAACAACATTATGAGCTGGGGCTTTCCCAGATGCTTAATTGATTGCCAATTTTCTTGGTAGTTGATCTGCAAGCATTGGAATCTGTTTGGACAGTTTCCCCCACATCCAGTCTCCCTAAGAGTTTTCTCAACTGTTGGATCAGTTTATTTTTTCCTCCACACAGGATTTTCAAGAAAAAATACTGTTGTCATTGGTGGAGTCATCACATGGAAACACAGCATCCGACCTTTTTTGGTTCATGGTTGTATTGATATGTTTATATGATTAGGCTGAAAATGTGACTGGCCCAAGTTCAGCAAGCTTCATGGCAGAACAAAACCTTGATCTTCAGGATTCTAGTCTGACAGTGACCATATCCACAGCATACTGGCTCAATTAGCAAAGTCAACTTTAGTTCAAGAATAGTCAATTTCCATATTATTTTAGCATTGAATAATTAAACTCTGATAAAGTATCCATCACCTAAAAATGTCAAATTGGTGAAGGGTTTTTTTTTTTGCTATCACATCTCAGCACTAAGTTGACCCTATAGCCTTTTCAAGGCAAAAAAGATGTTCAGAGGAGATCTGCCATTTCCAGGCTCTGTGTAATAAGCCTGAATTTTCTTGGTGGTCTCTCACCCAAATTCTGGTGGTGGTAGATGCTGCTTAACTCTGAGATCAGATGAGACTGGGCTAGTCAGGGCTATCCAGGTCAGGACCCTGAGTATGAAGAGTATTCTTTTTTCTGTTGGGAAGCCTGATTTCAGTTTAGTATTTCATTTCTCACTATCTAATCTAATGACTAGTATCTTGGAGGGAAGACAGTTAGATGTGCTTGTTTTAGAGTCTTCTGAACAAGGATTTTGTCTACGTTAAACATGACATAATTTTCTTCTGTAACAACCACGGTCCATTTTTGGCTCTTTTTTGGTATCAGGCTACATTAGCTACTCCTTTATTTAATATCTCCAGATATTTATTCTTTACTCTATCTCCCCTCACGAATATCATATATGTCTAAAAGCATTCTAGGGAAGGGTACAAGGGAAAATGTTAAGACCCAGCTTTTTCTATGTGCTGCTTCCATGCTCCAAACCATTCTCCACTATATTTTCTTTTTTAGAGGAAACATTTAAAAGGGGATTGTTTGTGAAGTCTAAGGATATTTAGTTCTGCCCATGTTTTCCTCATAGATTGATAGGTATGCTTTTTTTCAACCCTGATCCTAGTTTGAATTGCATTAGAAGATAACCAGTGCACAAATATTTGACATGAATTCTGCTCTTTACCTTACTAAATTCTGTAAAGGTGACAGGGTAATATTGTGACAGAAGCGAATAACAGATTGGAAAAAAAATGCTGTTTCTTTTGAGATGGAGGGAAATCTGTATCTTTTTTCAAAGAAGCACTCCTAGGAACTATGGATTCTAACTAGGTAGAGTGGATTTTTATTAAGCAAATAAATGAAACACTGAGAGCCCAAAGAAAGAATCAATAACACAATTTTTTTCAATAAAAGAAAGCCCTGGTGGTTATGTTCACTATCTCTGTGCTAAGAACACCTAATGTGCGTATCACATTAGGTGGACTTTTTGGTGGACACTTGGGAATAAGGATATCAAAACAATTTTTATTAAAATAAAAAGCAAGGTTTTAGAGCGTGCTAATATCTGTATCATTATGAAAATATTACAGCAGTTTGTTCTCTACTTTTATATCAGCCAATAAAGGGCACATCTTAGTTGCAGAATTCAAACCTGTATGCAGATGGTTCCATGTTCGAACACTGTTTTTCTTCAGTTAAAGAAATGGCATGCTTGCATGTGTTGAGAAAAGACTCTTTTCTGCCAGAATCCTTGGACAGCAGCACCAGAAATGTCACAACACCAACCCAGAAAGATCTCTGGCTTGACTTGATATAAGACAATGTTACACCTTTTATTTTCCAGAATATAGGGAGAAAATGAAATCCATAATGAAATCCAGCACTTTACTAAACACTTTGTGTGCAAAGGAAATATATAGGAACACTAATGGAAAAGAGGGCAGTAATAGCAGATAGTCCAACAGATGGTACTCTTACTTGAGTAACTTTTTGGATTAATGTGGATGGACATCAATAGGGCCAAATGTATTTTCCAAAGTTCATTCTTTAAATGTTATAAAGATTACTCTATGCTGTGTTGAGCTTCTTAACTCTGATCTATAAAATATTTTTTTAAATTAACTGTGTAATTGTAACATGCATGGCATTTGCCACAGCTTTCAGTTCCTTCAGCTGATTTGTGCCTCCACCACCCCATATTACAAATATGTACATGCATATTGCTAAAACCCTGGAAACAGTCATCTTGATCAATGGTACAAGACTGCATCAAGATTCTTTCTATGTGGTGGTTATTGACATTCACACGTGACACTGTATTTTAATAAAATACTGCATAAAAATACCTTGAAATAAGCACATCAAACGTGGCTTTTTTTTCAGTATTTCATCAAAGTACATATGCATGTCATAATTAAAGAAAGAGGAGAGTTTTCAGTATTTCATCAAAGTACATATGCATGTCATAATTAAAGAAAGATGAGAGTTTATAAACAGGACATAAATGAACTAATAAAACAGAAAACGACACATAAACATCATTCTGAACAAAACTCTGATGTAAAAATGAAACAATAGATTATTCTTAACACATCCATTCTATTAAGTCTTAATCATCAGGTGGGCAGCAAGGTAAAAACAAGGTTTATTTACATGGACAGCTTCCACAGTAATACATCAGGCTGAGCAGACAGAAACTACACATGCACTCACTGAAATATAGTGCTCTCAGCTGACATCATCCTCACAACTACGGAAACCTCAATAGCTCAATACACGACATATTCAATTTTGGAAACATGAACAAGTAATTTAGAGGCACAAAATTTAGGGAAGGAATTTAGATGAGAAGAATTTTGGAAACATCTCCAACCAATTACCACTTACTATAGTAATTTTTTGATGGAAGCACATGGTAATCAAGCCATTGATAATGATCTCCTGAATGACACGTCCCATCTTACAACTTCCCAGCATCTTTGGATTTATGATTCAGTGAAATTGTCAAGGTAAAGTTCTTCCTGTCTCTGTACTTGACTTTCTAAAGTTTGGCATTTTGCAGACATTGAATTTCAGCTGTATATGACAAAAGTTAACAGTATTAGAAGTATCAAACACAGCTTATTCTACTAAGTAACAATATACTTGTCAAGTTAAAAAGAAAATTAGAAGAATTTAGCTTTAATAGACCAAGAGTAGCCAACTGCTCTATCAAAATACTTTGAAATCTATAGTGCAAATCCAGTCACATATGATAGTTTAAATGAACTAATAATACCATGGTCTTGATTTATTTTAGATAAATCCATATATTTCTCCAAGGCACTCTACAAAGTATCATTATTACTTTATTAAATACTACTTTTGCCTACTTGGGCTTAACAAACAAATCTAATGGTATGAAAGAATTTAATTTCAGAGCTAAATGATAATTTGTCAGGCACTGTTAATTCACATAATTCAAAGTTAATTATGTTTGCTGTGTTAGGGAGTGCTGTAATTTTGGTCTGTTCAGCTGCAGCTTCTCTGAAATTATACAGTTTGATTTGGCAAGTCAGATATCGAAGGCAAATGGGAAATGTGGATTAAAATTGGAAATGTGCACATTTTACACATGTGTGTTTATTTTATATGATTATGGAGTACAATCACATTACTTATTGTGGTTTACAAAGATTATGAAGGCCAAGGCAGAATATCAAGTAATCTGCTGCAGCATGAATATTCATGAGAGTGATCTGTGCATACAAATAGATTCTGTGTACTATTTTTGTGGCTAGATTACCAGAAATAGCATCTAAGGTTGAAACAGTTTTTGTTGCTGGTCTGGAGATGGTCAGTCTCAGCCAAATCACAGGCAGTGCAGATCAGATTGTCTGTAGATTTATTTACTGAAAAACATTTGAAAGCCACCTCTCCAGAAATCTGCCCAAGGTGGAGCTTGAGACAAAATAAGTACAATATCATTGGGGTTTGTTTTTTTTTTAAAGATTTTGAGAAAAACAGGTGTACTCACTGTTATCTCTTCTCTTTGTTAACTGAAACTAACAAGACAAATCAAATGAATACTGATTACAGTCAAGCTACATGATCTTCAGTCTCAACAGGCAAAGGTCCTGATCATGTTGTCTCGGATACACACTCATTTAGAAAAAAAATATTTTACACAAAGAAGTACTGAAATATAGCTATGATCTGAAATAGGATAAACAAACAAAAGAGTCATTGTGAAAACTCTGACCCCCTCCTCCAATGAGACCCAGATAGTCTGGTTCCTCTCTTATTTTCAGTTTTAGGCTGTACAATGGGGTGCCTGTCCAAACAACTAAGTTCCAGCAGATCTGAAATTTGGGGAATCTCATAAAATAACCTGGATTCAGCCATGACATTGTAAAAGCCCCAGAATGAAGAGAAAGGATGTTGCTGTGAGGAAAGCAGAACATGTGCAAGTCTCCCTCCTCCCGCCCCCTCCGGCCGTCTAAGTGGCATGTCATTTCTCAGTAACAAGACTTTTCAACACCAGAACCATCACCCAAATCTTGACATATCTCAGACATGTTTATCCAGCTCAAGGATGTTGCTATTTAATTTACCAGCTCCCAGGTTCTTTTTAAAAAACTCAATAAAGACAGACACTCATGCCATTTACCCTCCTTCCTGTCTCAGGAGCTAGCTTCCCTCACCCAGATTTTGGTATCCATACACATGTGGCCCACTTTAACCTAATTAAAGTTTGTTAATCATTGGGATGTTGTGTGGTTTCTGGGCTGTATGCCCATGTTCTAGTAGCACTTTCTCCTGACATTTCACCTGCATTTGTGGCTGGCATCTTCAGAGGATCCTCAGATCTGATGAGCTGGATACATACCATGGTGACATTGAAACTAGACTGCTACAACGAATTCTATACAGGTCACCATTGAAGCCATACCTGGTAAGCTACTACCACTGTAGTTCTGTAATTATTCCACTGGCTGCTCTACTGCTGAACTATTATCACTTTCATTCTGTAGTTATTCCACAGGCTGCTCATCAATTACCTGGCCCAATTCAAGCTCCAGCTATTTCTTTCAAATCCCTTCATGGCCTTGTGCCCTCATATCTGCAACCCTGCCTCAGTGACGTAGGTATAGATTTTTTATGGGGTGGGTTGGGGGGGTGGGGCCATGCCCCTGAGTTTGACCCCAGCCTCAGTGCTTATAAAAGCAGCTCTCCAAGGCCAGGGACGGCAGATTGCCCTGCCCTGCCCTGCCCTGCCCTGCCTGCCCCTCCCCTCCCCACACTGGCTGGGTCCCAGTCAGCAGCTGGCAGTCTCTTCTGCCCTCCCCTCCGAGCAGAGGCATAGCTAGGGAAAATGGAGCCCGGTGCAAAATTTGACTTTTGTGCCTGGAATTGTGGTGCTGCTAGCCTAAAAGCTGCACTCCCTACAGGCCACAAACTGAAAAACACTAAAAAATACAAAAAATCCACAAATGGGGGCAGAGCTTTGGACATGTAATGGGGGGTTGAACTTGAGAACCCCCCCTTACCTATGTCCCTGCCCTGTTAGTTTTTCTGTGCTCTACCATGACAGTTTCACTCATCTGAGCAGGTCTTTCTTCAGATGCTACCTTATAGATGAACAAAGTTAACAACGGCCTACACTTGGGAATTATCTGCTACCCCCCCCCCCATCTTATTGAATGGCCTACTTGATAAATTCAAGTACATTACCAGTCTGCTTAGCATTCTACAAATTATACAAAATTGAATTATTCATGAGTGCATTCTTACATAGGTAATAGGGCTATACTATAGCAGTATGGTTCAGAAAAATGCTACAAACAAAGAAAAAAATGTAGATGGTATTAATGTACATACTATCTGTTACTAGATCTATTACCCTACTATGTAATTTCTGCATTGTTTTACATGTCATGTGGAAACTTACACTTTGTTTCTAAATTCCAAATACCTATTACATTGTTTACTGGATATCATCAAGTTTATTGTATTGACTTTCAAGATGGGTTATACAATGTGTCTCAGTGGAAAGGAAGTTGATAAATAATATAAACAAAATAGAATTATATGGTGGTAGCAGAAGGTCAAGAAAAGTACTAAGCCAGGTGTATCTGCCATAGAGCAGGAGAATAGGCATCAGATGGATAGCTTTGTACTTGAGAGTTCAATATAAATTCTTGGGTGTGGTTCCAGCCCAATAAGCTATAATGGAATGCATTCCATCAACAATTTACAGGACAATTTCAGATTTTGAGTGTGCATACATAAATGGTTGAACTTAAATGACCTCTTTGTCTGCATAGCAGTTTTTCCCCAGTTTTTCAGACATCATGGTTGCTGCAAGGCAGCCCGGGTTTAAAAAAAGCCTTTTCCCTTTAATTAATACAGTGAAAACACAGCTCTCTTAGATCCTACTTTTTAATATCCACTGTGAAATGAGTGAGATATTTGGTTATATGTAAAGAAGACTTCAAAAAATATCAGAGGAACTTCTGAAGACTGGTGAGCTCATTTATGTCCTGTAATTACTGTGTGGTACTACAACATGGCTTCAGGCCTTGGTTAAGCACAGGATGATCCCAGTAGCCCAGGCATTTTCTTACAGTTCTATTCAGAGCCATAAATTACAGGGCTTCAGGGTGATGCAGATTATTAATAAAGCTATATTTTGATGGAAAATGCTTGATTCTATTATGTTTCTCCTGCAATTTAAAAAGATAAGATTTGGTCTGTGTCTTGAAGTGGTTCATGAGCTGTTAACCACATTGAAATGAAAATGAATTTACATACAACTAAGAATAAATGCCATTACTGCTTCTTTGAAAATGAGACATAGGACCCAATTGAGTAGTAGAGTCCTAGATACATGTGGGTTTTACCTATTGGCATGGCGAAGGACAGTGACCCTGTCCTTGTGGAATTCCTTCTTCTGTTATCTACAGTGGATGCCTCTTATGCATACCAGTTCTCTTGGATTCCCCCCTTGCTTTCTAAGTGTCCTGATCTGGATGGTTCAGGCTAGCCTAATATGATCAAAAGTCAGAAGCCAACTAGCATCAGACCTGATTAGTACTTGGGATGGGACTGCCAATAAAGTTCAAGGTTGCTGAAAACTATACATTGGCAATGACTTGACAGCACTTTTCACTACCACCAGGCATATTAAGAAGATTCCATTCCATATGTTTAGTAGATTCATGATAATATTTGGACAATTTTCACAGTTCATTTAAAGTATGTGCCCTCAGAAATTTTAGCCATGTCTAAACATCCATGAAAACCACACCAGAACAATGTGATATCAAAGCACGGATATGGATGAAGTTTGGCATCATTGACCTTTACATATCAGTCTATCTGGTTGAATTGAAATATTCCTTAGGTAAAGGAGAATGTGATTCTAAGTTGTAACTGCCACTGCATTCTGTTTTCCTAGGGCATGAGTGCTGATTTTCTCTGTGTTCTTGGATGCAATATATATATATCTTCAGTTCATTGGAAGAGGTTGCATGACAACACTATCAGTGTTCTTGCCATTCAGCAGGGAACAAATGTTGCATTGTAGAGAACAAAGTGTCATGTAGAAAGTCAGACTCTAATCTGGTGAACCTGGTTTGATTCCTGATTTCTACACAGGGAGAGTACTGGGTGACCTTGGTCTAATCACATTTTTCTAAATTCTTTTCGCCCCACCTGCCTCATAAAATAAATGTTGTGGGGAAGAGAAGTAAATGCAATGGTAAGCTGCTTGGAGGTTCCTTAAGGATAGAGAAAAAACAGGCTATGAAAAAGCAACTCTTCTTCTCCTCTGTGACATCACCAAAATATAATTGATGACAGCCATGTGACCAGGCACCTAGAAGTTTGCCCACTTACCAATCACCATATTTACTATATTTTAATTATAGCAATTGCTTTAATGATATGTTTATTTTATTTATTTATTTATTTATTTATTGGTTAAACTTATATACCGCCCTCCCCCGGAGGGCTCAGGGCGGTGAACAACAAAATAAAATAAAGTGGCACTTGTGAGAGTAGAATGGCAGGATATAGATTTTGTAAAACAAATTAATACTTCCATTGTCAAGGAGGAGACTACTAAAAAGAAAAGCAGTTAAATATAGTTTTGATTTTGAGCAGTTCTAATCAAGGAGTGCAAAAACTGGTGCCAGAAGAAAATGTTAAGTCAAGACATCAATTTCTATACATCATGGAAAGCACACTTAACAGCCACCATGTGTTCATTGTTCAACTGAAACCAGAGATGAGCATCTGGATAAATGTGTCATTTCCATTACATATTCAGCTGTATATACACAGCATGTGATTTGAGAGTTTCTAAGTACACACATTAAAAAAAATTACAGAGAGGAATGTATGAACATGTATTCATGTTATAATCAGCAGACATATACATAACTTGTATGTATATTAATAACATACCTGTGATGCTATTTTTCTATCCTTAAGCATTTCTCTTCTGCTGTAGTCAAACTAATTATATTTTGCATGATACCATTGCATCCTGACTCCTTTCTTTGCAACACCCCTCTTACCTTCTTACTAGAATATAAAAACTCAGGGATCTCTATTTTACTTGTGTCTGACAAAATGAGCTTTGACTCTGGAAAGCTTATACCCCCAACATTTTGTTGATCTCAAAGGTGCTACTGGACGTGGAACTATTGCATATAAGTTGAGTTTTTCAGTCCTTTTTTTAGGCTGAAAAATGC
Organism: Sphaerodactylus townsendi; assembly: GCF_021028975.2. NCBI lineage: Eukaryota > Metazoa > Chordata > Lepidosauria > Squamata > Sphaerodactylidae > Sphaerodactylus > Sphaerodactylus townsendi. The sequence goes on along the minus strand of NC_059425.1, from coordinate 119,226,567 downwards.
CCCCCTCGACTTATACATGGGTCCCACTTACCAGTAATTCTTGTGTGGGGTTCCCCCATCCCATCTTCACTCTCTCCTGCCTTCTTCTCTGCTGCCCCCCCCTTTCAGCCGCTTTCTGTGCCGCATTCTCTGCTTCGCTCTCTCCTGCCTTCTTCTCTGCCGCCCCCTTTGAGCCGCTTTCTCTGCTCGTTCTCCTCTGCCTTCTCCTCCACCACCTCCTATTCTGTTCACTTTCCATGGCCCCCAGCTTCTTCCCTCTCCCTGGACCCATGCGCCGACCTCACCCCTCCTTTAAAAGCCTCCTAAAGGCTTCTGGGGTGCTCCTTTCCCCTAACTGTGGAACCTTTGCTGGGTCAGCACCCCACCTCCCCATGGACCTTTCCCACCCTCGAATAATACTCGAGTCAATAAGGTTTCCCAGTTTTTCAAGGTAAAATTAGGTGCCTCGACTTATATGCGGGTTGACTTATATATGAGTATATATGGTATGTGTTCACACATCTCTTTATAATAAAAAATCAACATGCATTTACTTTGCAGATAAAACTGGGGTAGAGTGTCTGGATGTATGTGAGGTTTTAATCACATGTTCACCTGTTGAATGTAACATGAGAATGAATTAACATATAACGAAAGATTAAGTGTGCAGTCTATATGCATTCACTAAATTGTGAACAAGGCTACTTTCATTAACAAAACAACTGCAAGATACAGTTTTAGATTCTGGTTTGGTAGATTTATCATAGTACAATGTCACACACTGGGCAACCAACAAAGCATAGTTAAATTAAGCCATGTTTTTTTGTAATCCTTGAAGTGAGCTATTAATTCTACTTTGCTGCATGTTTTTGCTGTTACCAAAATCAGAGTTTTCTTCCCTAGAATCCCAATGGTCCATGAGGAATTCAGTAGGCAAGACAGGAGCAACTAGACTGAAGAAAGTAACTGAATGCCATTAAAACTATAGACCAGGTTTATTTAAAGGCAGCCCACACTCATTCATACATCGTGATTAAGCATCACTGCTAACCTGCACTGTCTATGTAGTCTTTGACTCAAAGCAGATGCTTGCCAGAGATGTTACATGTCAAAGAACTCAACAGCAGGGATTAATTAAAAGACTGTGGGTATCTATAAATCTGGGAACAGTGCTGCAGAAGTGATGAATCTTTCTCGTAGAAAAATCCTATGGCTCTGGCGAGAAACAGAGACTGGTGATTCTTTATTTGCTTCCCAGGAATACATGGGAGTACATGCTGTGTTGCAGTCAAATTAAGCAGCTGTTGAACTGTTAGGTTTGAAAAATTTCTACTGAAATGACATCCCTGAAGAACTTCTGCTAGAATTATGTGCCATAATCTCTTGTTTCCTCACATCTCCTTAAAGGAGGAGGAGGAGATGACATCAAATCTACTCCTCTGTTTTGGTCTTAAATACCAGCAATTATTAGTAAAGTATAATTAGTTTAACCTCCACAGGGAAATAAGGATACTCAGCAATGCAGAGAATGGGAAATTTTCTAAGTATAGGTAAAGTGGAGCTAACAAATAATGGTCACAATTTAAAAAATGGTAGAAATCACACTATAATCAGTGGAACTCAAATTGCAATTTGGTATGCAATCTCCCTGTCTTGAGTAAAGGTAAAATTCAATTTTCTTATATTTAAACCTACAGTTTTGGATTGGATGTGACAGATGAAATTAACAAAATCTAATAATCATCAATGTAAAAAAATTAATTTAATTAATCAATTTTATTACCATGAGTTCGCAGATACAGTGGCTATTGGTAATTTAGGTTATATACAAAAATAATTTAAAACATTTCAAATATGCTGCCATTGCCTTCTCCAGTCCTGCATTTCCTTATTTTATGTTTTAAGGCTTACAGCTAGTATTCTATGCAGAGGGAGGAACAGAGCTCATATACTCAGTTAAATCATGGATCAAATACTCTTTTTCCCACAAAACAAAGCTTTTGAAATATTGAGGATTTCTCCTTTTAATTGAGAAGAAATCCATAATAGTTTGGTAGGTGGTTTTGTGCACTAGCAAGAATTTTAAGCCTGGATTTTTCAAATTCCTGTTCATCAACAATGCTCAATGAGTAAGTATGAGCATCACATGCTGACAGGTCTGATGTGCCTCACATGGTTTTTGTGAGTCTAGTGTTATCCCTGTTCCTGGGAGAAATGTCAACTAGTCAGGAAACCTAGGACCTGCTGGGAGCCCAAGTGTATAAGAGTGGCAGGTGCAAGACTGTGGCCACCCAGTGAAACAGGTGTGGATCCTTTGAGGTGGATGAGACCAAATCTAGAGAACTTGCAAGGAGTCTTGCAGTGAAAAGGCTTTAGACATGGGCCACCCTACATTTGGAGAAAACTTCTGGTTAGGAGTCATCATAGGCACATGAGTGGAAGGAAGGCAATTTGGGGTCAGGACTGAAGGATTGGTTTGGACTAGGACTTGGCAATAGTCAATGAGGGCGGTTAATCCCTGTCTAGCTGGAGTTTCCAGAGTAAGCCTAAGGATAGCTCTGTGTAAAGTGAGTTCACAATATAGGTATCACTTTTTTTTTACGTAACTCATCCATTCATTTACATTTTAATTAAAGGTGCAAAATCTCAAGTTTTAATTGGCTCAGGTGGACTCAGTATAAAAAAGGTCCTCCTAAAAGGATATAAATGCTTCCTAATACACAGCTGTCTCAACATTTCAGACTAGATCAGCTGCAATCTTTTATTGTTGTTTCCTATAAACTGCATGCATCTGTATGAATATATTCATTTAAAGGCAAAACAGAAGCTCTGTTTTTACCCGTATATTACATAACAATTGTCAATGCCCTGAGATTCAAACAACATAACAGAAATATTGATCTAATTATTTAAATAACACTACATCTACATTGAATGGAATCCAGTTCCAAATTAGGCTGCTCAGTTATGCCTAACGAAACATTCAAGTCCAATTATAAGATGGGAACAGGAACAAGAAAAATTATGATCTGCTGCGGTGCATACTTCATCAAGTCACTCCATCAGCATAATATAGCAAAGTTATTTCAGAATATGTAGGGTAAATGTTGTTGTTGCCCCCAACAAAAGGACATTTTGAACATATGGGTTTAATGAATATGTATTTGACATCCTCATTCCCATAAGCATTTTATTCCAATCCCTATACACACAGGAAACCCACTGGCAAAATGGCAATGTGTAGGACATGGCAGAACAAGTCACAGGAATGTGATAAGCAGTCATACATCAGCACCTTGGAGACTTGATCAAAGCAAAGCAAAGCATTTTATTGTCATTGTGCACACACAACAAAATTTACAGCAGCATTCCTCGATGCACACAATTTCAGACTCATACCCCATCCTCACTTTCCCCTTCCTCCACCCATCTCTACACAGCCCCAAACACATCAACACAAAGCCCGGAGTTCAGACTTCCCTGTCAAGAGAAGTTGAAGTATGAAATCTTGTTGTAACAGCACCAAATATTCTCTACACAGAGGCTATAATAACCAGCACTAAAGACCAGTAGGATGCATTTGCCAGAAATGGCACCAAATAATGAGTAATCAGTTGTACTATCAATCTAGTTGAAGCATGCTAGTTGAAGCATTCTAGTTGATGCATGCTAAGGGGGAATAGGGCTAAAACTGATACTACATGAAAAATCTATGATTAATATCTTATCTGTTTTTTAAAAAAAGTTACTCAGGATGCCCTCGAGGCTGATTTGGAAACTGAGTATCTTCCACAATTTCAAATGTCCCTTCAAATCTGCAACTAGTTCTGAGTAGGTAACCATGTTGTTTATCTCTTGCTGTTGTATGTTATCACTGGAGCCTTTACGCAGCACAGTGTGGGGTGAGGTTGATGGCAACATTTTTTCTGCACAGTTTGGGGCAGTAAAGGAAAAGCAGGCATGACTTCTGGCCATCTCAAACTTGGAACCAGGGCATATTACCCAAATGCTGGCAAACCTAATGGACAGTCTTGTTAAGGAGTGGGCACCGTGAGGGGAATTAGTTTGATGCACAATTCATGTTTTAGTGCATAAACCCTTGTTTAATCCATGCATCTGTCCGGTGCATTCATTTCAGATTATGGAAGTAAAAATCTAAACAAATAAATTTAAACCATAAGTAAATGTTCTTTTAGTGTGAAAAGCCAGAGTAGTCTAGTGATCAAGAGTGGTGGACTCTAATCTGGAGATTAGGGTTTGATTCCCCACTTGTCCACATGAATGGTGAATTCTTATTTGGTGAACTGGATTTGTTTCCATGATCCTATACATGAAGCCTGCTGCGTAGACTTGTCACAATTCTCTCAGAACTCTCTCAGCTTCACCTACCTCACAAGATGTCTGCTGTGGGGAAAGAAAGGGAAGGAATTTGTAATCCACTTTGAGATTCCTTACAGGAGAGAAAGGCGAGGTATAAATCCAGACTCTTCTTCTAGTATAGTATTTCAGTAAAGTGGCCCTTAATTTCACATCTAGAAGAGATCATCCCTGGTTTTACAGGTTTGGTTAGAATACATTTCCAGTATTTTAAAGTATTTTAAACATTTTATCGATTTATTGTCAAAGGCTTTCACGGCCGGATTCTACTGGTTGCGATAGGTTTTCCAGGCTGTGTGGCCGTGGTCCAGTGGATCTTGTTCCTAACATTTTACCTGAATCTGTGGCTGGCATCTTCAGAGGTGTATCACAGATGGAAGTCTGTTATCCACTGTGTCCAGTGAGAAGATTGGACACAGTGTGTAACAGACTTCCCTTTGTGATACACCTCTGAAGATGCCAGCCACAGATGCAGATGAGACGTTAGGAACAAGATCCACCAGACCACGGCCACATAGCCCAGAAAACACACCACAACCATTTTATTAATTGTTTTCACAAAAGAAAGAGCACCATATTTTCTAAAAGAAGGTAGAACACACATTTTCTTCTTTTTTTCTCACAAAATGACTCAACTGTTCTTAAACTTAGGGTAGTGTATAGTTTATAAACACATGCAAATTGCAAATAACATTTCATTGGCAAGCACACCAAGTAACAGAAGCTCTTTTACATTCAGCTGTTTGCTTTCAAAAATATTTCTCTGTATTGATCCTCTACAATGAATGAAGAGTAAATGTTGACAAGAAAACATTCAGTTAGTCTACAGAAAAAGAATAATCCCTGTATGTCACTTCCACAGATTTTTGGGTTTCCATTGCTGATGACACAAGAATTATATAATTCTTGAGATATATAAGTAAGAGTAAAAAAACCCCCCTAGCGTTTTTCCATAGTGAATGCACTTGTAACCTCTGTACAGTGTAAGCTTGATTTTAATTTATATGTGCGTCGAATCATCTTCTAATTGCATACAACGTATATACATCTGAATGTACAATTTAAAGTACACCTTTGTCCAAAACCTGTACTCTGGTTCTTTCTTACAAATAAATGTATACACTTACATGCATTCTGAGTAAATAAGAATGGGGTACTGAGTCAGACCATTATTCTATCAGTTACTAATCTATTTGACTAGCAGTGGCTGTCCAAGGTGCTGGGTGAAAGTGTTTCACAACTTCTGTTTTCTAATCCTATTTTAGCTGAACATGTTGGGAAACAACTCTCAGACTGTCTGCATGCCAAATTTATGGTCTTCCACTTACTCACAGCCCCTCCTCAGTTTTATCAAAGCTAACATTACAATACAGGAATAGATTTTTTAAAAGAGGAAATTTCAACCCAGTAGTTGAAAACACATTTTTTAAAAAGGAGATGCTATTTGACAATAATGAATGTGAAAAGCAGGCCTGCCAGTTCAAGGTTGGCACTGTGCATGAAATTTACCTCACCACAAATTTCTTGATGTTGCCAGTGGTATGGTGATGTCACTTCCAGAATTGCCAGCAATACTCTAGCATTTGCCCATAATTCTCTGGTGATTACATCAATTCTAGGTTGTGCCAGAAGCATGTCCCAGCATTAATGGTGGTGCCAGTAACCCTGGCCATTTCCCCCACAATTTCCATCGTCTGCGTAGATGAATGATAGCTGACAGAGCAGGTAGTGGGCATGAGCTATGGAAGACCTGTCTTTCCTGGTAAAGACAAAACTCAAAACAGGTTATTTGGACACTATTATCAACTAACACAATATGTGTCCATACAGTATCTCAGCAGACAATCAGATATGTGCTGTGATATGCTACAAATCTTGAATCAAATCTTCTGTAGCTGGTCTCCTTTGTTTCAACCCCTTTTACTGCTGGATCAGATAACCAACAAAATCTTGGACTGCATTACTTAGTATAATGACATTTTTTTTAAAAAAAAATGCCTAAATGAATTTTATTTAGCACCAATCCACATTCTACCCTTCTCTCATCAATTTTAATGTCCACTAAAATTTCCTCCTGTACATATGTGTAATTCCCTCAGTTTTATGTTATCTCTCTCATTTATGTTATTCTAAGCTATGTAATCTTTTAAAATCTAATCTGTGACTCCTTTGTTCTGGGATAAACTTGATTGCCTTAATAGCATAGTACTAAAAAACCTTTACTGGAATTAAAGGCTTGGTATTTTGTTCTAGAAGCAAAACTCTCAGAGCTTGATACTCTAGTTACAACTGTATTTAAGAAGCCATCTATTGATTAATAGCCATCTACTGTGTAGCTCTTTCTGACCGCTAATAAAGTTATAGTGAAGTAATAAACTAATGAGAATTAAGTACAGCACTGGAAGTGCCATTTAATCATTCCTACAAAAGCCTTTACCTTAAGAAATAGCCTCAGGTCTTGAAGGAAACCTCTCATTAAACATAAATAACCTTCATTTCATGAATAAAATCACAGGAATATGGTGGTAGAGTACATCTAAACACATCTCACTTCTCTCAAATAACTGTTTCTCATTACAAGTCATCAGGATAGCTAGATTTCTAGTTTTGTTTCCAGTTCACAGACACAATAGGGACAGCACTCTGTTGGGACCAGGTGGAAATGAGAATGCCAGTGACCAGAAGGACTTTATGGAAGTGGACTTGCTGGTGCTCACAGAGAGAAGCAATGGGGCTGCCATATTTGCAATGGGGAACTAAGGAAAAATTAACACCAGGAGCAGAGGACATTAGAGTAGTCTTCTTGGAGGACAGGAAATTTGGTCCTGGACTCTGAAAAACAGAAACATGTACATACCAACCATGGCCTTGGGAGATTTCAGGGCTAATCAATGAGAGTAGTCCACTGGACACATGAGGTACCCTTGAAACATCCCAGAAAAGGCACATACCATCTGCCATTAAAGGATATTCAGAAGTGCTGTACCTGCCGTATGCCCACATAGGAAGATTTTAACTGGCTGAATCACTCTGGAGTTACTGAGGGGTGGCGATGGGTGGGTTAGTTATTTAATTGGTTCAAGGTCTTTGTATTAGCCTTCAAAGCTCTAATGGTCTAGGACATCATTCCTACAAGACCATCTGTCTTCTATGTTCACCAGAGAGCATTATGCATAATCAGCTGGTGGTCCCTGGGCCTAAAATAGTCAGCTGTCCTCAACCAGGGCCAGGACTTTTTCAGCCTTGGCCTCAGCCTAGTTAAATGCTCCAACAAGTGAAGCCAGGGTCCTCAGGATTTAGCACCATTTCAAAGGCCTGTAAGATGGAGTTGTTTAACAGTCCAATGAATGAGGACTGCAACAGTTTTCCCTCCTGCTGACCTCCCATTTCCTCTCCTTTTTCTCTCTCCCAACATGACTGACAAAGATACTGGGTGAGGGTTGTTGGATTGATTGATTTACCCTTATTTTAAATGACACCAAAATATAGAGTAGGTATTGGAATGTTATCAATTTTATGGGTTTTTCTTGTTCTTCATACGTAGAGTTTTCACCCGAATACCAGAGCTCCTCCCTCATCATCGTCTATGTGATAATGTCACTTCTGGAAGTGACATCATCATGCAGGCTATATCAAGGCCTAGGCCTCATTTTCAACTTGGTAAGACCCCTGCAGGTCCAAGGGACACCACTGGGAAAGGGGCCTAAAGCAGGGCATCCCCACCCCCAGTGGTGTACCACTGCAGTGGTGCATAACATTAAAAAAACCCTCTGCAATGATTGAAGTTATTGTGTGACTAGAAAAAAAACTTTCTGTCTTCTGGCCACTAATAGTCAATGTCAGGGAGATCCAAGGGAAGAGGAATCCTTTTGAATATGGATAAATGAAGGGAAGGGGGGGGCACATGATTGGTTAGTTTGGGAGACATGGTGAAGGAAAGAGAGAACAGTAACTGCTTGAAGCTGAATAAAGGCAATGCTCACAAAGCAAACAGATCTTGGTAAAAACCTTTTTATACCTAAAATTCAAAATACAAAACTAACCAAAGAGACATAAGAACATTAGCATTAATTTTCAAATCTATTGAAATATACTTAACATCAGCATCTGTGACCCTTTGACTATTACCTGCAAGACTATTCAAAGGTGATAATGACCAGAATGAACTGGGAAGATAGTCAGGACATAAAACTCTCATTGGTCAAGAGACCATCTTTACAGTAACGCTGAATATAAATCTGTATCCCAGAGCCTTATTCTATGTTTATAAGCTAAATATGTATTGCTATATGAGCACAAAGGAGTAATTACCTTGAACTAGTATCTAGGCCCAAATCTCCCCCTGAGCTGAATCCATTATCCTTTTAAGTTTCTCAATTTCCTGTGTGAAGAGCCATTGGAATAGTTGCTACTCCCTGACACCAGTACAAAGTTCTGCCAGAAGTCATCACTATTGTATGGGACTACAGAAAAGTTAGGTACATTCAGCTAGCATAGGATATCTCATGCAAGATCAAGGGAAGTTCATGTCCATTATTAGGTGTTATATGTATAAGCTATCCTTCAGATATTTATAGGACAGAAAGGAGAAGCAGAACTAAGTACAGAGAAGCAGAAATAATAAATAAGTCAAATAAACATGCTGCATCAGTCTTGTTGTATGTTACTGCCTTTTTAATCATCAGTACTTTACAATAAGATGTTAATTGCCGGCAGCACTGATTTCAAGCAATTTTACAGCAGTTTTACAGCCCTCAGAGCACAATTGGTTTCATGCAGGAGTTAGCTGCAGCAAAAGCATTTCAAGGACAGAGGAATGATCTAGGATAAAAAGCAGGCTAAAGTTTTATAGTTTTGATTGTATCTATCCTTATGTCTACCTGTCTTGTATATTCATTCATATTTTCATACATGACACTTTAGATCTCCCTTTTTTCTCACAGCAATTTTGTGAGGTAGATTAGGCTGAAAAAAGAGTGATTGGTTCAATCTGACAGCTTCACACTCAAGTGGGGAGATTCTTTCTTTGGAAACCTGAACCTTGAGTAACAAAGCTTAGTCCAAGGTCACCCCTAGGCTTCTGACAGATGAAGTCAACTTCAGAACCTCACCATCCAGCATAGGCAGGCAAAAGTCAACCTGTCTCTCCCCCTGACATACCCACAGAACCTCCATCTTTGTTGGATTCAGCTTCAATTGACTCGCTCTCAACCAGCCAGCCATGGCCTCTAAGCAACGCTGGAATGCCCCTGGGGCAAAGGTTGGGTGGCCTGCCCTTGTGAACATGAGCTGGGTGCCATCCACATATTGGTGACACCTCAGCCCCAAACTCCAGACCAATCTAAAACTAGGGGATGCATGTAGATGTTAAAAAGAATTGGAAAGAGGATCACCCCTTGCAGCAGCCCACAGATCATGGGGTGGCACTCAGAGTTCTCTCCCTCCAATGTCACCTGCTAGCCGTGATCTCGAGAAACAAGGACAGCCAATTCAGGACCATCCCACAAACCCCGATCTTGGCAAGGCAGCAGACCATAAGGTACAGACCTGCTGTATCGAACGCTGCAGTGTGAGATCTAACAATACCAGCAGCGCCGATCCCCCTCGATCTACCTGACACCAGAATTCATTTTCTTTTCATTTCATGACCTTTACTGGAATAAGAAGCAACAGAACAATAATTCCAATAAGAAAGAATAGTTAAGAACATATTAAGATAACAGTACATAAAAATTTGGCCATGGACTCCAGAATCTTATTGCTCTCATTATTGAGTAGAAATACAATTTTTTGTGAGTCGCTTGTCTCGACTTGATCTACCAATAATAATAGAGATTGGCTCTAATAGATGCATACAAGGGGCACTATAATAAAACATGCCAAACAGACTCTTCACAGGCGAGCTTACAAATACATTTCCTCTCGTGGTGCAGGAGCCCAGACTTCTTCCTTGTCAAAGAACAGAAGATAAAACATTGCAATGAACTGATGATACAGCCTGTCACATTTAGACTCTATTAGCAATTGCAGATACCCTGCCATAGTTGAGTTTTTCAGTGGAATACCCAAAAAGGAGGGAGAACAAAAATTTATTGGCCTCATTTATCAATCCCCAGTATTCCAGATCAAGGAGCCTTTTTTATTGTATCAAATGCCTCCCTTTCGGTAAGCATGGCTGGATCGTCAGTTGTTATTGACAGGTCACTCAGCTTATTTTCATACTCTACGTATGAAGAACATGAAAAGCAGCTCTCCAAGGCCGGGGACAGCAGACTCTCCCACCCTGCCCTCCCTTGCCCCCCACCAGCTGGGCTCCCAACCGGCAGCTGGCAGTTCCTTCTGCCCTTCCCTCTGGGCAGAGGCATAGAGGGAAAATGGAGCTGGAGCAAAATCTGAGTTTTATGCCCCCCCCCCCCCCGCCCCGGGCAGCCACTGTGATGCTGGAATCCACCCTCAAAAAGCATCACTTTGAATGGTGTTTAAACTAGATAGCCCAAATTCTCCTTTTAAATCCACCTTAAAGGGAGAATCTGGTGTCCCCAGTTAAACAACATTGAAAGTGATGCTGTTTCGGGTGGATTATCCCCCACCGTGAAACAGCATCACTTTCAATGTGACGTAGTGCATTCTAATCTGGAGGAACAGTGTTTGATTCCCTGCTCTGCCGCTTGAGCTGTGGAGGCTTATCTGGGGAATTCAGATTAGCCTGTGCACTCCCACACAGGCCAGCTGGGTGACCTTGAGCTAGTCACAGCTTTTCGGAGCTCTCTCAGCCCCACCCACCTCACAGGGTGTTTGTTGTGAGGGGGGAAGGTCAAGGAAATTGTAAGCTCCTTTGAGTCTCCTACAGAAGAGAAAGGGAGGATATAAATCCAAAGCTCTTCTTCTTCTAAAGAGCTGAGGACCTTTCATTATTCTCCCTCCTTTAAATCCCATGTCATGAGAGGGGTGGATTTAAAAAAGGAGAAGCTCTGGGGAAATGTGGGAGGTTGCCTGCTGTCAGGGGTGCAATTGTTAAGCTAGCAGCACCAAACTTTTAGGGTATCTTTAGGAGACTCTCCTAATGATACCACCCAGGTTTGGTGAAGTTTGGTTCAGGGGGTCCAAAGTTACGGACCCTCAAAGGTGTAGCCCCCATCTTCTATTAGCTCCCATTGGAAACAATGGAGGATGGGGTCACCCCCTTTGGGAGTCCATAACTTTGGACCCCCTGAACCAAACCTCACCAAACGTGGGCAATATCATCAGGATATTTCCCCAAACAATCTCTGAAAGTTTGGTGCTGCTAGCCTAAACAATGCGCCCCCTACAGGCCAAAACCAAAAGATACTAAAAATGTTTTAAAAACCCACAAACGGGTAGGCGGAGTTTTGGACATGAATGGGGGGGGGGTTGAACCCACTTACCTACATCCTTGTCGTGTACTGTTCTCTTGCTACATAAAGGAAGATCTGGGAACCCACATCGGAGGTTGCCACACACCATAATGTTCTGGTCCAGCCTTCTGAAGCAATGTGTTTGGTGGGGGGCCTTAGCCCCAGATAACATGGACTTGGCCAGGTGCAGAACCTGCAAGGACATGGTGCAGTGGGTGCACACCCTCAAGGCAAGGTCATTCAGCACCCGGACATTTCTTTCTGGTTAGGGGCCCTTTACACCTGTTTGAGTGAGGCATGGAAATTTGGCTTGATGACATCTGCCAAACATTGTATGATTGGTTGCAGGTTTAGGAGCTTTGGGAAGGAGCCCAAACTTTGGGGTCCATGCTCTGTGGTGGTTTGCTCATGGGAACTGATCCTTTTGGGGGGAGTAGGGTCTGCGCACCTACCTCCCCATCATTGGGGATCCCATAAGGAACCTTGGGGGACTGGGCACATAAAGATGCTGTTGAGTCTACATCTTCAGGCAACAAGGGGGGTTCCATTTAGAGACCAGTGCTCAAGAGGCCCCCATCAACTCATTACTCCTAGTTTCTTCCAGCATCTGGGCTTGGGGGAAAGAGGTGTTGGGCTGAGTTCAGCAAGCATGCTGTCCCACTGACAGAATCTGTCCCTATGATGCTGCCTTTGTTCCTATGTCTATTATCAATAAACCAGCTGTGGTCAGTTATTTTACCACTTAAGAGTTTAGTGTACATATATTCATTTGGGAGGGCCTCCCTTCCTCTTCCCCACCTCAAACCAGCAATGCCATCTCAGAAAGATCCATTAGTTCTTAACAACATAAACTTTTTATTTTCCTCATTTCTAGCTCCAGGAATTTTGGCAACATTTCAGTTCTTGGGATGTCCTGTCAATTCCTATGTGATATGTGACCATATTAGCAGCCTTTTAAAAGAGTTCAGTACCCATTTGTCTCTGTCTTTAAGGTATTTTTTCACTCTCCTTGTAGTTATGCTGAGGCCAGAGATGATGATTTAAGCTTGTGAGGTTTTGGTAGAAGCAGGAGAAGCTCATTATATCTTCCATGATGTGTTGCAGTATTCAGTATGATTGAAACCACTCCATAAGTGCCTTTCTTTCCAGTGTAAGTGCTTTTTTTCTAATTGAAGTCTCAAACTCATTTGAAGAATTGCTTCAAGATCCTGGAATCATATTTATATGGTTCAGACCATAGAATGGTCATAAAAACAGCTGATCTCCAAGTTCTAATCAAACTGAATCATTTGCAACTATAATTAAAATCACTTTATTATGATTGTGGAATTTTTTGAAAAAAGAAAATAAGATCAATGCCTTCTCAGCACTCAGAAATGCTTATTCTTTTAATCAGATCCTTTAGTACTATCTGGACTTTCCCCCCCTCAAGATGCCTAGAAAAAAAACCTGTTTCACTTTAGAACGAAACTGAAGTAACAGTTTTGGCTACAATCCTGTGTATAATTGTTCTGGAGCAGCGGTATTCATTCATAGTTCAGAAACAACTACATTCAGAATGATCATCAACCAAAAGAGCCTCATGGGTATTAAATGCCCTGTGTACCACACCACCAAAAACATACGTACAGTAATATATGATGTAACAATCAGTATTCAATACACAACTACAACCTTTTTTGTTACCCTAGTACATTGGAGCACATAGGATTGTCTCTCACCACCAAAGCTGAATCACAGCCAGCCTTTGTGTATCTGGAGAGAGCGGAAAAGAACAAGAAGGAAGAGGAAGACCAGAGAGAGGCAAAGATGGAAGTAAAGGTCCCTTCATTGCAGGATCCTGCTCAGATTGTACTGTGCATGTTCTGAAGGGAGCCTTCAACTTAACTCGCTGACTTCTGCAGCGGGAAGCCTATGCATCCTCTACTTTATTGCTCTCCTTTATCTCCCCCAATATGAAGCTCACAACTCAGGTAAATGTAAGTTGGTCAAAGCTATTTTGCCAGGGGTAGAGAGTGAGAAGACAGCAAGGGAAGTCTAGGGAAATTAGGCTTCCCACTGCAGCATTGTGAAGCCTTTCTTGGGCCGTTTCCGCACGGCCCATTAACGACGGCCTGGGGGCGGTAAAAACACCGCCCCCAGGCCGCCGTTCGCACAGGCGCCTGAATGCACTTCCCTCCCCCCAGGGCAGCGTCAGGCCGCCCTAAACAACAACCCTTTAAAGGTTGTTGTTGGGAGAAGCGTCTTCGGCCCGGTCGCGAACCAGCGCCGCCCGAGGCGCTGTCTCCGTCCCGCCCACTCATGGTGTCCCTCGTCTTACAGCCTGCTGGGCGTCGCAGCCCCGCCCACACTTTGTCCTCCGACCTCAGGGGTTGGAGAACGGCGTGAAGCGAAGACTCACCTGGCACCAACAGCTGAACACAAATGAAGGCTCGAGGTGAAAAGCGTCTTGAGCCGCCTGCTGTCTGCTAGCCTCCACGCCGCCCGTTCATGCGAGCAGACTTGCGCTCTGCGCCGCCAGAACTCTTGGCGGCGTGGGGCCCCAGCCTAACAACGATGAAACTTGGCATTGGCAACCTTTGTTTTCCTCTTTGCCTTCTTGCTCTCTTCCCAGCAAGAGGCACTGTAGCTCAGAAAAGAAGGAGAGAGAGAGAGACCGACATTACCAAAATGCCCAGAAGAGAACAAGCTGGCCATGGAAAAAGTGGAGTAAAATGATCATACCCAAATGTGGTCAGCTTAGCTTACACTTTTCCTGAGTGGCTGCTGTGATTTTGTTGCTATTAGTGGTGATTTTACTCTCTTCATTATGGTCATCTTGTTCTCTTCCTGGCAGTTCTCCGGGTGCTGGGATTGGCTTGAAGAAGGGTGAGGAGTGGTTGGAAAGAGCAGGTTCTTAATTTCCATCCCTAGCATGAGACCTGCGGTTTCCTTGGTGGCTTATAGCATAGCTTTCTTCCACCCCCTCTGGTGGTATATGTTTCAAGATGGAACTACCTGCCAAACACAAGTACGCCTTCCTGAAAAATGGGGTAGGGGCCATTTTAAAGAAAAGTACTCAGAAGAGCCACAGGACACAACTAGCATATCAAAGAACCACATGTGGCTCCTAGCTACTGACAGTGCAATCCTACAGATAGTTACTCCAGTCTAAGTCCATTCATTTCAAATGGCTTAGATGGAAGTAACTCTGTGTAGGATTGAACTGTGAATATCACTTCATGGAATAGGTGACACCTGGCTAGACAACAGTACATGATGCTGTTTGGGGGTGGATTCCAGCATCAGTTTCAATGTTGTGTAACTAGGGACCCCATATTCTCCTTTTAAATCCACCTTAAAGGGAGAATCTGGGGTCCACAGTTTTAAACTTTCAACATTAAGAAAGTGATGTCTGTTGAAATGAATTCTCCCCGCCCCCCCAAAAAAAAACCAGGATCTTTTCAATGTTTTGCAAATATTTCTGGGATTACTAGTTCAAAACAACATTGAAACTGATGCTGGAATCCACCCCCAAACAGCATCATTTTGAGTGAATGTACTTAAACTGGAAGAGTTCCATCAATATGGAAGAACAAGGTGCCCCAGGGCATGCCATCCTGATAGGTTCCCATCCACCTGCCACAATTTAAAGCGATTCCAGGATATGCACAGGAATAGACAATCTATGTCAATTTTGGTTCCACGTTTTGAAGGTGCTAATGAACCAATTTTTGTAAAGAGATTCGCACTTAGAGCCCAGCAGAAGCATACAGTGAACATTACCAAGGCCATTAAATATGAAGCAACTGTTGGATGTGACAGCCCTCACAGAGCATTTTGATGGAACCTGGCCACCAGACTTTGAATGACTTGAACCCTTTTAAAAGAGAGGAAGGCACAGCCAACATCTGAGTCTAGAACAGTGCCTATAACTTAATTATATGAGTGGCATCTCATATAATAACTTAGTAGCATTGACATAGAGGCCGGAGGCCTTGCAGAAAGGTGTATAAAACTGATATATAACCAGCGCTGGTCAGGGAGACTGTTGTTATGCTAGCTCAACAGTTAAAATGTTTTAAAATGGTGATGGGGAATAACTCAGCTTGGCAGCGAGAGGTAGGCTAGCGGGGGGATCTTTAAAACAACCATAACAGAAAATGGTTTGAAACGTTCTACGGAGAATGCCCAGAGACCAAAATGAAATTAAATATTTGTATAGGTTTTTGGTAAAAACATTCATACAGTGAGATGTGGAGAAGCTTACACACAATTACTGAGAGAGATATAATCAGGAGGAAAATTGGGTTTGGAGGAAAGATTAGGAGGAATAGCAGGGACTTCTACATTACCCTAGATTCCAGATGAGAAGTTCTTAGAAGAAGGCAAAAGGATTCATATGACCAGCATGTGAATCCAAGAGTGAAGGAGCGATATATGTGACTCAAAACCAACTAGAGGTTCAGGCTGGTAAAAGAGCTGGAGCGAGCCAGCAAAATACTCTAGGAGCTAGCTTAGCTAGCCAATGAGTGTTAGAGCTAGATCTCTAGAGAGAGAGAGGAAGTGCAAGCCAGTGCACAAACTTAGGGGTGTGCTGTTACTTTTACATACCCCATAGCATAGTCTGGGGGAAATGAGACAAGGGCTCTCTTCCTGGAGTTCTTAGATTTTCCATGCTGGGATGGCTGGGTTGAGCTAATTGGCAGCTTACCTATTTGATTTCTAAATAATAGGGACAGTGGGACCAATTGTCTTGTGGGGGGGATTGAATCAGGGGGGTGAAAGCCTCAATGGCTTGGGCAGAAGTCCTCCGACCTCCAGGGGTTGGAGGGCAGCGTGGGCGGGGCTGCGACGCCCAGCAGGCGACGACGAGGACACCGTGAGTGGGGCGGGGACGGGGGAAGAGGCGGCTCCGTGCGGAGCCGCCTGCTGTCTGCTGGCCTCCACTTCGCCCGTTCATGCGAACGGGCTTGCGCCCCCACGCCGCCAGAACTCTTGGCGGCGTGGGGGCACATCCTGGCCGTGCGGAAACGGCATTGGCAACCTTTGTTTTCCTCTTTGCCTTCTTGCTCTCTTCCCAGCAAGAGGCACTGTAGCTCAGAAAAGAAGGAGAGAGAGAGAGACCGACATTACCAAAATGCCCAGAAGAGAACAAGCTGGCCATGGAAAAAGTGGAGTAAAATGATCATACCCAAATGTGGTCAGCTTAGCTTACACTTTTCCTGAGTGGCTGCTGTGATTTTGTTGCTATTAGTGGTGATTTTACTCTCTTCATTATGGTCATCTTGTTCTCTTCCTGGCAGTTCTCCAGGTGCTAGGATTAGCGCACAGAGAAGGGTGAGGAGTGGTTGGAGAGAGCAGGTTCTTAATTTCCATCCCTAGCATGAGGCCTGCAGTTCATGGTGGCTTATAGCATAGCTTTCTTCCACCCCCTCTGGTGGTATATGTTTCAAGATGGAACTACCTGCCAAACACAAGTACGCCTTCCTGAAAAATGGGGTAGGGGCCATTTTAAAGAAAAGTACTCAGAAGAGCCACAGGACACAACTAGCATATCAAAGAACCACATGTGGCTCCTAGCTACTGACAGTGCAATCCTACAGATAGTTACTCCAGTCTAAGTCCATTCATTTCAAATGGCTTAGATGGAAGTAACTCTGTGTAGGATTGAACTGTGAATATCACTTCATGGAATAGGTGACACCTGGCTAGACAACAGTACATGATGCTGTTTGGGGGTGGATTCCAGCATCAGTTTCAATGTTGTGTAACTAGGGACCCCATATTCTCCTTTTAAATCCACCTTAAAGGGAGAATCTGGGGTCCACAGTTTAAACAACATTGAAAGTGATGCTGTTTGGGGGTGGATTCTCCCCCGCCCCCCCAAAAAAACCAGGATCACTTTCAATGTTTTAATGTTCTGGGGTCCCTAGTTCAAACAACATTGAAACTGATGCTGGAATCCACCCCCAAACAGCATCATTTTAGTGGTGCTTAAACTGAGTTCATCAATATGGAAGGAGCAGGTGCCCCCAAGGGCATGCCATCTGATAGGTTCCCATCCACCTGCCACAATTTAAGCGATTCCAGGATATGCCTGGGAATAGACAATCTGTGTCAATTTTGGTTCACGTTTTGAGTGCCCCAATGAACCAATTTTGTAAGAGATTCACTTAGAGCCCAGCAAAGCATACAGTGAACATTGCCAAGGCCATTAAACCAAACAGCTGTTGGATAATGACAGCCCTCTGAAGCATTTTTGATGGAACCTGGCCACCAGACTTTGAATGACTTGAACCCTTTTAAAAGAGAGGAAGGCACAGCCAACATCTGAGTCTAGAACAGTGCCTATAACTTAATTATATGAGTGGCATCTCATATAATAACTTAGTAGCATTGACAAGGCCCAGGCCTTGAAAGGTGTATAAGACTGATGCCAACTGGTCCAGGAGACTGTTGTTATGCTAGCTCAACAGTTAAAATGTTTTAAAATGGTGATGGGGAATAACTCAGCTTGGCAGCGAGAGGTAGGCTAGCGGGGGGATCTTTAAAACAACCATAACAGAAAATGGTTTGAAAGGTTCTACAGAGAATACTAAGAGACCAAAATGAAATTAAATATTTTAATAGGTTTTTGGTAAAAACATTCATACAGTGAGATGTGGAGAAGCTTACACACAATTACTGAGAGATATAATCAGGGAGGAAAAATTGGTTTGGAGGAAAGATTAGGAGGGGAATAGCAGGGACTTCTACATTACCTAGATTCAGATGAGAAGTTCTTGAAGAAGGCAAGGATTCATATGACCAGCATGTGAATCCAAGTGAAGGACGATATATCGCGACTCAAAACCAACTAGAGGTTCAGGCTGGTAAAGAGCTGGAACGAGCCAGCAAGCTCTCTAGGAGCTAGCTTAGCTAGCCAGCTAGTGTTAGAGCTAGATCTCTAGAGAGAGAGAGTGCAAGCCAGTGCACAAGCTTGGGGTGTGCTGTACTTTTATACCCCATAGCATAGTCTGGGGCGGGAGCAAGGAGCTCTCTTCCTGGAGTTCTTGGATTTCCATGCTGGGATCGCTGGGTTGAGCTAATTAGCAGCTTACCTATTGATTTCTAAATGTCGGGACAGTAGGACCAATTGTCTTGTGATTGAATCAGGGGTAGCCTCAATGGCTTGGGCAGAATTTCTTTTAAGAGTCTCTGTCCAGGTATGTCATGTAGATTTGGCTGAGGCTTGTGTTGATCAGGGAAGGAGCAATTGTAAAGGAGTTGGTTGCTAGAGACAGGGAGATGCAAACCTTTGCGGCAGGGTGTTTCCTAAATCCTTTGTATTACAGCAATCTTGGCAGGGTGGGGTAATCTATATATATATAAACGAGAAAAACCACTCACTGACTCATGCACAGAAATCAAAAACCACCGAACCTACAATTTTGAAATTTGGCACACCGGTTCATTACATACTCCAGGTGCTTACTAAGAAAGGATTTTTCAAAATATTCAGTTTTACTCGAGTTATTACACATTTACTGTTTTCACTGCTCATCTCTGGCCATCTGCACAAACATTCTAAGGGCAAACCAACTGTTCCGTCCACAGAAATGCTGCACGAACATTCTAAGGGTGACAGTTAAACACCATCAGCTTCATGTCTTTCACCAAGATGCACCAAATGCACTCTAACACAGCCCTCCACAACGCATGCAAACCTATCCCTTCTGCTGAAACTGCTACAGGGAGAAGAGGAATTAAATGCAGAAAGCGCTTTACACACTGCATTATAAAAAGACAACTACAGGAAGCTGTTGCAAAATATGCAAAAACAAACCCATCAGTCCACAGACAGGTTGTGAGGAAATATGCTGCATGTCACCCCAAAGTTCACAAACAGGCTGCAAAGAAGTATGCTGAATGTCACCCCAACACATTAACAGACAGGCTGTGAAAAAGTACTCCTCCACCCACCTTCACGTTAACAACACCACTACGGCCAAATACTAACAACATACCTTACAAACCACACTATCACCTTGGACTACAAAACATTTGTCGGGTTTTGCATATGGACATCAGATTTATTACTGTGGAGACAAGTTTATTGCTCTCGGCATCTGATTACCCTGTGCTTGGTGTCGTGCTCTGAAGTGGCAAGATGAATCCCCAGAAATGTGCTGCAGTGGTGGTACAGTCCAGCTCCCTGCCCTTTAACCCTACCCTGAACCTCTTCACAGCCTTCTCACTCATCAGCATCCAATGACAAACACTTCCTTTCTGTATCCCGAAAATACAATGGCTGCTACCACATGACGTCTTTTGGAGCCCACCAGGTGAAAATGGCAATAACACATTGCATTATAAAAAGACAACTACAGGAAGCTGCCACAAAATATGCGAAACCCATCAGTCCACAGACAGGCTGTGAGGAAATATGCTGCATGTCACCCCAAAGTTCACAAACAGGCTGTAAAGAAGTATGTTGAATGTCACCCCAAAATTCATAGAGAGCCTGTGATGAAGTATGCATAGCGAAGCACGGGTGCCCTGCTACTCAAAGATATGTCCATGAGGCTTCCAGTTTCTGCTGACTGGATTAACCCTTTCAGTGATTTAATTTTGCTGACAAGCCTTTTTGTATACTTGGCCTGTTTCTGGTTTGGACACTCTGCTACACACACAAATATGGCTGCTGGCATTTGCCAGTACATATTGCAAGAAAAATCATAATCCGTTATTTAATAAAGTGTGGTAAAAAGGGTAGGACAAACTGTCTGCAGAGTGGGAGACAAGGAGTTAGTTATCCAAGGAAGGAAATTGGTGCAGCCCTGTAAGGACAGGTACTCAACCACCATTGCCGTTACTTTAGTGAGTCCCTGGGGCAGTACTTTAGTGAGTCCTTGGGGCAGAGGACAGACCAAAGAGGAGGACATAGAAATCCTAAACATCACCCAAAGCAAACTTTAAGGATACCTCCTTGATGCATAGTTCTGCTTTTTGAATGAGAACATAGAAAGGCTACAGCATTAATTAAGCCTACAAACCTAGTTCCCAAGACTGGAATGAACAAGTCACGTTGGAAGTGACCATGTCCTTCATTCTGTGGGTGAAACCGGTCCCCGTATTCTTTGGATTCTGTGATTGTTACCAAGAGGATCTTCCTTTATGATATGTGACTAACCTTGACACCATTACTTACCTTTTTTGGGGGACACTGATATTGATCATCTGGACCTCTGACAAGAGTGACTCCTTTTATATTTTGCTTTTTATTTGTATATATGCTATTGCACTTTGTTGTGGTTCTTATGTTTGCATTCGTTTGCCCTACTGGTGTGTTTCTGGCACGTATGCTAGCTCCTGTTTTACATTAAATCTTTGCACTTACTGATGGTTGTTGTTTTGCCTTAGCCTTGGTATAGTAGGTTTTATTTTGACTGATTCTGTTCCATTCCACTATATTCCTGCCCTGGTGTTTAATGCCTCTGCCACTATCAGTCATATGTGCGTGAAACATTAGAAGCTAAAACTACTAGACCCTGGCCACACAGCCCAGAAAACTCACAACAGTCAGTTGAATTGTTAGTTTGGGAAGGCTGCACTTTGCCAAGAAAAAGCCTCAGTGCTGTTTCTTTGTCGCTGTACCTAGCTTACTGAAAGCTGTGAAAAGATAATTTTAGGTTTGGTTGCAATGATTTTATACTCTGGCTTTCTCTGTGTAAGAATTTGCCATTTCATACACAATTTACAGAGAAACAGAACCATTACTTTGTGCTACAACGGCTTGCAAAACTGTTTTTCGCTTCCCACTCCATAGCTTACTTGAATGATTGCTTTTGCTTCTTCTCCGTTATTTTACAGCTAGTGAGTCAGAAATGTTCTAGTTTGGGAGCTTATTGAATGTTTGCTGATGTCTGACATGTTCTGGTGAACTCCTGTGTGCTCAGCATAAAAGTAGCAGCATGAAGCTTTGAACTCATCATTCAATCTGTTGAGTAGCTAAGTGGAATTCCATTGCCTCATTTTCTCTTTTCATTTTGTAGCTGCTAATATTTTACAAATATTGAATTCAGTTTTAGGGAATTCAACCAATTACTTCCCAACATAAGAATTTCTGCCTTATTAGATTCTGGAGAGTTGGATGTTCAAATATTAGATAAATATTTATATCAAATATTAGATAAATTGGTGCAACTTGAGGCAGCCCCAAGATGGCACAGCCAACTGGGGCTGGCTCTATCTCATGTTCTTCAAATTTGGACTGCAATCAGCAGTTGTAGTTCAGGCTACAGATGATATTAACATATCCTCTTCCATTACAGCTTTCTATTTAAGATGGTAGCCTTAGAGTTTTATTGATGTTTATTGATGTGAAAAATAGAGAAGTACAGAGGGTTAATGTAATTTCCCTCTGAAGCTCCCATCTATATAAGACTGGCATGAAGGAGGGTATTTTAACCATTTTCTCACTGTTACATTCATCTCCAAGTCACATAAGACAGAAAGGAAAAAAATTGGGGTAGTTAGAGGATAGAAAATGCTCAGATGCCTCTTATTCCAAATACTGACCTCCCTCTACAGACTAAAACTTAATAGATGCTTTATTGAAACAAGAGAACATTGGCTGGGGTGGAAAGCTGGATGTAGTAAGGTCCTGTTAGTTTCAGATTTATTTAGTGCAAATCTATAAGGTCCTGTCTTACTTCAAACAAAATCTACAAGATCTATATGAACTCATCTAGAGGTATAACAGTAGGCAGGTCAGAAAGGGCACAAATGTAAATTCACTGAACTGAATCCTCAGACTAAAATGTAATGAAGATAGTGGTGCAAAATGTCAAATAATATCTTGGAATTGCTGTTTATGACTTGCAGTCATCCCCCACCTCCCCCCCCCCGAAGATAAAAGCATCTAACAACTTGACAATATATAAAGCACATTAAAGTCCCACAGGTTTAAAGTGTAAAATATTGTGATCAGAACCATGGACTTGAAAGGGAATGAGATACAAAGATACGACAACCTATTACCAATTCATCACTTAAGCAATCCGGACCCAACTTTATGACAAGAAATTACAGAAAAGTGCCTATAAGTAAGACAGGTCACCCATCATGTGAAAGAGGGGAAAACAGAGCATCTGGCATATTTATCAAACAGCTAGAGCTTCCTGAAACTCTGAACATGAGCAAAATGTTTATTTTTGGATATTCCAAAAGAAAATGGGGAGAGGAGCATAATGCCCAGAACTATAGTTGCCACCCACCATGTCACTGAAAGCAAACTTCAAATGAATGTGTGTGGAGTTGTGAAAAATTGGAGGGGATTCAAGGAATCATAAAAGAAATTTGATTGAAACCAGAAAAAAATATGGGAACTTTCAGGCATGTTTTAATTGTCTATGGATTTTACCTAAAACAGCATTTGAAGCAAAGTGAGATAGTCTTTCGAATTCTCCTCACCTGGATGATATAAATAGATGCCCCAATTGCTTTGATAAGACTTGCCAATTTTTTCAGAGGGTGTTCAACATTCCTACTTAATATGTTGCCTTTAGTCATCACAGTTCTTGACATAAGAGAAGGAAGCAAGTCTTCCTCAGAAAAATGCAACTGAAGAGAAACCATATCTTCCTCAAATATATGTGGCCTTATAGCTTTGGCACACATTCTTGGTGTACTACAGGCTTTTAGAGATAAATGAGCAGAAATTCAATTAGATCAATTTATACTCCACTGATACATGCCTGTATCATTGTCAGGAATAGTGATTTATTGGATCTGCTGTAATTCAGTCATTTATAAATGTTGACATTCCTGGACTGCAACAGTGAGTGTGAATTTAGTGCCTGTAGTTCACAAGGATAATGCTGCCAAGTCATTTTCTCTTTCATATGACCGACGGCATTTCAAATTATGTGCTGCTGTTGTATAGGAAAATCAATTAACATGATTGTAATAACCAGTGGAATGCTGCCAGTCAGCACCGGGAGTAAGAGATACATCATCTAATGCAGCAGAGAACCAATATTTAATTTAGATACTTTCACTTGAAGGTGTCTTATCATGCCTATGACAGTTGGGTTGCCAACTTTTTCCCTTTACTATTTCAATAAATGCACACAGTAAACAATATCACATTTTGACATCAAATAGAAATGCCCCCTGTAACAGCACCCACTCCTTGAGGGAAGGCAAAAGTCTGTTGCTGAGGGTGGTTATTTTAAATAGGTGTGGTTGTTGACCTTAGACACCCCCCTCAACTCAAGCACACGTACACACACACAGGCCCTTAAAACAGAAAATCCTGTCACAGAAAACAACTCTATATTTATATATGCTGTCACCAGAAACTGAAGTAAAATAACTGGAAATTTTGAAAGCTTAAAAACACAAAAACTGAATTTTTATTTAACAAACTTCTCTTCTCTGGTTGTTGGTTCAGAGAGGCACTCAAGCGTTCCTTTAGGCAGATCCTTCTTAGCGGTTACAGAGCAATGCAGGTTCACTTAATTGACTGTCGCTGTTACCAGATTTTGCTTTACTTAAAGATGGTTGTTTCAGTTTCCACCATCCAGGCCTCTAGCCTCTTGTGGAAACAAGGCTGTGTCCCCACAGTCTGAGATCTCTTTGAGAATACAGTCCCCCTTTGCCTTATACCCCTTTGTCTCTAGCTCTCTTTGGCCTTAGACATTATCTCCTTCAACTGACTCTGAGGAAATGACAGAGTTTGTGTATCACACAATCTCTCAGGCTGCTTTCAAGACTGAGTTCTCCCTATGTCCCCTCTGACTTACAGGGGGCATTTCTATTTGATGTCAAAATGTGATATTGTTTACTGTGTGCATTTATTGAAATAGTAAAGGGAAAAAGTTGGCATGTCCCTATGTCCCCTCCTGCTTTTTATAGCAGCCAGCGCACCCTATCTGTGGATGCCAGCTATACCATTACAGCCCAGCCAATCAGGCTGCGCTCTGGCTGTGGTGCTCTTGTTCTGGCTAACTGCACCGTTGCAAATTAACGCCATGAGCGCCTAATCCATCACACACACCCTTCCCATATGTCTTTTCTGAGAGAAAGTATTGATTCTTAGAGTGATGAACATTTTCTTTGTGCAACATTTGGTAACAGTTCTGAAAAAAGTGCCATAGCTTCTAGACCCATAAGTCTCAAAATTGGGAGCTGGACTATTTCCAGGAGATGCAGATGGTTACAGTATTCCACCAACTTCCACCTGTGTGTGTTTGTGTATGTTTAATTTGCTCTCAAATTGTATGTGCTCATTCACTCTTTTGTCCTATCTCTCCGTCCTATCTCTCTGAGTAGATTGTGGTCCTGAAGGCTTATATGCTCTTCCCTTGCATGAACAAATCCTCCACATAGAAAAGTAAATGTCAGAGACATGGGTTTTAGCATAGCTTTCTCTCATAACTCTAGCTATTAATGTGTACATTTTTTTGGTATGGAGAAGCATTCAGTTATGTAAGCTACAATCGGAAATGCTGCATCTTAAGCACAAGTCCATGACTGAGGCCAAACTAGATATGATGAGGACATCATCATGTATCTGCAACTTTCATACATAAACCAGCCACCTTTTTTTCTTTCTAAGGTTTTGTATCAGAAATGTCATTACCTACTCCAATCACCCTGACAAAGAGAAGTGCTCAGGAAAAGAGCCCTAAGTGTCAAGTGTCAAGCTGAGGAGGGCCAATGAGACCAGACAGGGGCTTATGTAGTAGAGACATGGTTTACAATGTGTCAGCTGTGTCAGAGACCCTGATCAAACTTACAGGCAAGTTCTTGATGCCAGTCTTCCATTGAGCAGACAAATTTTGGCCTATAGTTCCCCAGGACTTGTTCCCATTCTGCAGGAATGGTGGCAACAAAAGGCCCAGGCCCAGGTGACCCAGAGGAGATGAAATACCACACAATATGTGTCCAATCCCATCTCAGAACCATGCATTGAGAGCAATAAAATTTTTACAGGATTCTGATCAAAGCATAGCATATCCATGGGAGCTTTAACACCTGTCAGCAGTGTAGCTGAGCCTGATTATCCAACCTATGGCTAACCAGAAGATCTGTTGACTCTGGCATGGGAAAGATTCAACAGTGAACAACACAGTGGAATTCCATCTTTTAGCCCCATGGTGGCAAACCTTTGGCACTCCAGATATTATGGACTACAATTCCCATCAGCCCCTGCCAGCATGGCCAACCTAGCCCTTTCTTTCCTGAAAGAATGGACCAGTTTCAGGAGTTGCTCTCTGAGATCATCCTGGTTGAGTTGGCCTGGAGAGATTAGCCAACAAGCCTGCAGGACCTTATCTAATTGTGTCTCCGTATAGATGGGCTGCAGCAGAATAGGTGGGCTGCTTAAAGATTCCTAGTGAACAAGCCAGGATCCTCTGCTCCTGTTATCCCAGGAGAGCCATCCCAGGTGAGCCGATGTATTTGAATGGGGCCTGACCAAAACTGACCCATGAAGAAAAAAGTCAGAAAAGGCTGGCCAGCCTCTGTTAGAATATTTGGTATCCTTTGTGTAAGTAATTGCAGGAGCAAGATACCCTGTTTCCTCAAAAATAAGACATCCCCTGAAAATAAGACGTAGTAGAGGTTTTGCTGAAGTGCTAAATATAAAGCATCCCCCGAAAGTAAGACGTAGCAAAGTTTTTGTTTGGAAGCATGCCCGTCGACCAGAGCATGCAGCTGTGGAGTGGAAAAATAAGACATCCCCTGAAAATAAGACATCGTGCATCTTTGGGAGCAAAAATTAATATAAGACACTGTCTTATTTTTGGGGAAACAGGGTAGTTCCACCATTTAGTTTATGTATGTTGATGCCGGGCAGCTGAGCAGTTAACTGCTTGACTGAGGGCGACCTTTTATGTCTGCTACATATTATGGTCTAGCTTTCATGCTCCACACCCTTCCTCTACCTTTCCTCTCCTCCTCTACCTTTTATTCCTTGTCCTTATGCTGCATGATTGTATGCTGTACTGCTGTATTTTTCCTAGTTTGTTTATCTGTGTAAACTTGTTTGCTTGCCAAGTGCTTTTTAGCACATGACCACTATTTTGTCTTCCTCTTTTTGTTAGTATATTTTTGTAGCCTGACTTTTTATATTTAGAACTTTATTAAACCTCCTTTTTTTATAACTCTGCTGGGTTTTCTCTGCTAAGGAACTGGATCATTTCAGTACTTTTATCAGCCTCTGCCTATTGTGTAGCAATGCAGAACGTTATGCACTGGTCTGCCAGGCAAGACAACAGCTTTTGTGAGTCAGGGTAACTCCTAATACCAGATTTAGTAGGACCCCGAGGGGGGGGGGGGGAGAAATCCAAGATGTTCCACTCTTTCATAGTCTGAAGTTGGACTATGAAAGAGTGGGATATCTTGGATTTCGCCCCCCCCCCTTTCTGTTTATTTTAGTTCAGCTTCACTGACTAACCACTTCATTCTGTGCATGGCAGATTCAAGGGAATCAAGAAGCTTCAAAGGCATTGAATTTTCTCGGAAACACTGGATGCACAGTCAACTCAAACTAGACCTCATCACTGTGAAGATAATCAGTGACTGACCCTTGAAGTCTAGACCAGTGACCTGGAATACTGTGCCACTGACCATGAGAATTTAAAACCCAGCAGAGCACAGAATACTGAGTACAGCTGCACTTACTCACCTTCTTTTCTAGAGGCAGTCTAGCACATAAATGCCTGTCACAATGCCCTGCAACTCATTTGATAGGGCACATGGCATGGGACTTTGTCTCAGAGCTTCCTGATGTGTGTTGACTTAGAATTCACAGTGTTGCACAGGTGGTTGGCACTTAGCAATGCTGGTTTGAGCACTTAATGATAACACTCAATGATAACATCCATGATGACACTCAAGAAGGTGAGCCAAATTGATAAACCTATGTATACCAGAATAGCTCTGGGCAAAAACTCTCAAGTGAGCACGCAGTTGTATAATTAGAATGTGATTTTATTAAAGAATTAAAAAGGTATATATTTTAAGCAATGAGTATATGTGCTGTTTGTCTGTTTAGTGTTCAGCAAATTTGGGAGCTGTTGGCAAGCTGCCAGGATTGCTGTGGGAGCTCAGAAACTTCTGTCAGAATGGACAGTCTTTATCTGTGAGCCTGCAGCCTTACATTGTGTGGTTAGCACTCTCCCTTGATAGGATTCCTCTTCATGGGTAGAGAAGGCACAATTATGGGTTAGGTTTCCTGAGACCTGTCCCTCTGTACTGTGTGTATCAGCTGCCAAGTAACCCTGGCCAAGCAACTAATTTGCTTGCAGGATCATAATCACATGCAGTAGCAGCACATCAATCATTTGCTGTTGCTGAGCATTTTATTCCTCTCTACTGGGTCACTATCCACTCACCATAAGCCACGGGGTCACCTCTGTAAAAGACGCGGGGATCCCGGACGCTCCCCACATCACCGGCGCTCACTGCGCAGCTGCCCGGGATTTGCCGTTCTCCCACCTCCTTGCTGCGCGGCAAATTAGGTCCTCTACGAAGAGGAACATTTTCAAAAACCCCGCGGCAAGGAGGTGGAAGCATTTCAAAGACTCCTCCATAGTGAACTTCGACAGTGAGCGCTGGAGAGGCTGAGCAATGAAACAGTCTAAAATCCCCAAACTCGGCCCGGGAGTTGGCAACGGAGGGGATTTTCACGGAAAGCG
Source organism: Sphaerodactylus townsendi (assembly GCF_021028975.2). NCBI lineage: Eukaryota > Metazoa > Chordata > Lepidosauria > Squamata > Sphaerodactylidae > Sphaerodactylus > Sphaerodactylus townsendi. Next base: position 119,198,165 of record NC_059425.1, on the reverse strand, counting down.
AAAGCAGCCAATGACGACGGAGAAGGGAGGGGAAGAGCGAGAAGGAGGGGGGAGGAGTAGAGCGAGAGGCCGAAAGCGAAACCGGCCAGCAACAGCAGAAACCACAAGAGCAACAGCAACAGCAGGGAGAGATCCCCGTTGCTGTAGCACCCGCCGAGAGACAAATGACAGAGACGCCACCAGTGTCCAGGGAGCGAGTGGGAAACAAATGTCTCCGTGGTCAAAAGCCACGGAGGCTTTTCCAGGCGGGGGCGCTGCGGGGTTGCACAGTAAGAGGTGAGTGGATAGTGACCCATTGTCAGTATGGGCAAGTATCACTGGAAATGCACCTCGCTGGACTCCCTCATGCTTTGCAGATGATGATTCAACAGGGAGACCTGATCACATTACTGTTCTTTCTGATTCTGCTCAGTCTTGGGTTCCAGCCTGTCACCTGGAGCCAGAGGTGTGGTGGTGCTGTCTTGTGGGGGGGGAGTGACTGGCACATCTTCCCCCTGGATGGGACTGTGGATCCTGCTGGGGTATTGCAAACATGGCTGAGCTTAGCATGGTGCCTGTGCTATTCACTGCTGCTGCATACATTTCAGTTTTGTTTAGGGTTGGAGATTCGGACAGTCCAAATCCGAATTTTTACCGAATCTGCACGGATTCGGACGGATTCGGAAGAGCAGGGGCCGAATCTGAGCTGTCCGAATCCTAACAGATCTGAATCCATGGGATTCGGATTACCAGCTGAATTGCGTTTTTATTTTTTGGTGTTTTTTTCACATTTCGGCCTGCAGGGGAGACATTTTTAAACATATCAGCACAAATGTTCAAAGGAATCATTAGGAGACTGTCCTGATGATAAATCAAGTTTGGTGCATTTAGGTTTGGGGGGCCAAAAGTTAAGGGACCAAAAGTGGTGGTCAATACTATCCCCATTCTTTCCAATGGGAACTAAGGAGATGAGGGTTACCCTTTGAGTGTCCATAACTAACTCCTGAACCAAACTGCACGCAAATCTTGGAGGGCATCATCAGGACAGTCTCCTGATGATACTACTGAAATATTGAGTACCGATATATCTTGCCAAATTCACCCCCGCAGGCACCCCCCAAGAATGCGTACAGGAACTTCTTTGTTCTGCAGTGACTTAGCTGCATTGCTGTCATTAGTGGTTTTCATAGGGGGGGCTGTGGAGTGCACATTTTCATGGTAAACCCACCAAAACTTTAAGGGGTAAATTCAGGAGAGTCTTTGGATGACACCATCCCAGGTTTGTGAACTTTACTTTAGGGAAGTGGAGATGCCCCACCCTTTAACCCATAGAATTAAAACCCCTGAAGCAAAATTCCCAAACCCGAATGGTGTCGAATCCAGAGACTCCTGAAGATACCCCTCTGAAAGTTTTGTGACCATACCTTCAGAAAATGTGCACCTCACAGCTCTCTACCAGAAATTCCCCATTGACAGCAATACAGCCAAGTCACCGCAGAACAAAGAATCTTGGGCAAATTTCAAAATTTTCGTAGGACGCATTAGGTCTTATTGGCCACACCAAATTATCAGGGGTATCATCAGGTGACTGTCCAGATGTTTGCCCAACAACCAAGCTTGGTGCAGTTTAATCTTGTAGTATGGACCCTCAAAGGGGGTGCAACTATCCCCATTGTTTCCAATGGGAGATGAAGAAGAGGATGGGGATGGGGGCTACACCACTGAGGGGATTCCCATAACTTTGGCCCCTGAATCAAACTGCAATTAAACTTTGGGGGTATCATCAGGACAGTCTCCTGATGGTACCCTGGGAGTTTAGTGTCACTAGCTTTAAAATGTTAGTTTATGTGTTTCATCAGCTCACCTGACTCCAGCAGGCTTCATGTGCAGGAGCTGTGAAACATGAAACCGGAATTTTTTTAAAATTAGTGGCACCAAATTTCAGGGTAATTACCGTGAGACTGTTCCGGGATGACACTCCAAGTTTGGGTGCAGTTTGGTTCATAAATAAAGTTATGGACCCTCAAAGGGGGGCTCTATCCCCATTGTTTCCAAATGACAGCTAAGGAGATGGTGGTTACCATCTTTGAGGGTCCATAACTTTGGTCTCCTAGAAAACCAGAATGCACTAAAGCATAGTGCTCATCAGTATTGCACCTTGATGATAGTCCTCTGATATTCTCTTTAAAAGTCTTGATATGTTCTAAAATGTGTTCTCAGTAGGTATCACCCCAAAAATTTTGCTCCAGAGGTTCTTTTTCGTAGCACTTCTGCATTAAAGCCAATGTAAGCTTTGTGGTTAGGGCTGTGGGGTGCACATTTATCAAGGTATAAAGTCACAAGAATAACAGGTATCTTCAGGAGAGTCTCTTTGGGATGGACACCATCCAGGTTTGGAGGAACTTTTGCTTATGGGGGCAGTGGGAGATGGACCCTACCCATAACATTGAACCCCTTGAAGCAAATTTGGTCACCAAACTCTGGATGGTGTCAAGAAGAGACTTCTCCTGAAGACACCCTGGAAAGTTTTGTGGGGTTTACTCCCATGAGAAATGTGCACTCCACAGCCCTCCAACAGAAATTTCCTATTGGCCGTAACAGCCGGAGCCAGCCAGCCACTACAGAGCACAGAGATCTGGGGAAATTTGTTTAGGTGACTCGTGAGGGTTTTGCAGTTTGAGTGGCCGTCACCAAAATTTTCCGGGGAATTTATCATAAATGCATTGTCCCTGATATCTCCCCAAGTTTGAGTGAAGTTTGCTTCAGGGTCCAACGTTATGGACCCAGCCTTCAAAAGTGTTAGTCCCCCATCTCTCTGTTAGCCATTAGCTTCCCAGAGATGGAAACAATGGGGGGATGGGGCACCCTTATGCGAGGGCTCAATAACTTTGCCCCCTGAACCAAATCAGTATCAAACTTGGGGAGAATCATCAGGACAGTCTCCAGATGATATCCTGAAATTTTGGTGTACGCTAGTTTTAAATTGCGTCCCACCTTGCAGGCCAAAGGCAGTGTAAAACACCCAAAATTAAAAAAATAAAATAAAACGGACCCGAATTTTTCGGATTTACCCGAATTTTCGGGTATATCCGAATTGGCTATGATTCGGATTCGGGCATACAAATCATTTTATGCCCCAAAATACCCAAATCCGAATTTTACCGAATTTTTTTAGTATTGACCAACCCTAGTTTTGTTTTCCTGTAGTTTAACTGTTTGCATGTGTCAGTGAAACAGAGATCAATACTATGAAGACTCTGTCAAGAGACTAAACTCCTAGTATGGTCCCTTAAGGTGAAATAGTCACACCTAAGAATTGTCACAGCTATGGGGGTTTTCAAAAAAGGAAAAGAAGAAATAGCGGTGCACAGGAAAATTACATCTTCCATAAGTCCTTGTGGTCCCATGCTTGTTTCCTATGTAATGAACAACTTTGTTAACATTACTATTTAAGAAAAAAAGTTCAGAAATCAAGTTTTTGAGCAAATAGTGGTCCTTTGGGTGCTGTTACTTCTTTATTAACCATGTAGTTTCCAAAGTTAACAATATTTGCACCAGTTTGTTTTCATTGGTATGCTTATTAAGGAGGAAGAATCCTGCTAGAAATGTGTCACAGGCTGGATTTACCTTATGTATTTATTCTCTCTCTCTCTCTCTCTCTCTCTCTCTCTCTCACACACACACACACACACACACACACACACACACACACACATACAATATTATTAACATGTGGGTGAAGCTTATGGGCATTTTATTATTCTGTGATGCCATTTGCTTTTCTTGTACCACGGGATTCATTTCTTTTAAGATCATGTTTGACAAAGCGTTTGGCAAATTTAATTGATTAAATTATAGTTGAGCCATTTAAAAAACTTTAGGTATGAAAATATGTTATCACAATTGAACATGATACCAAAGATAAGCAAGTACTTTTGTATAGCTTGCAGATTTTTTGTCTGGAACAGAACATAGTTAACTATGTAAGCTATCTTATGTTTATGTGCCTCACATGATTTAAAAATCAAAAACATATTGGATTTCTTGTTGGATTTTTTAAAAATGCAGTTTTGTGCTCGGAAAAAATAAATTTTAATTTTAATTTGATTTCCAATCATGGCTTAAGATTTCTTGCTTCTTGTTGTCATAGATCCATTCACTTAGAATGTGGGTGGGTACTTCATTGAAATAACTGTAAAATCTGAGCCAGACACACTATTTACAAATATATTAGAAACGATCATCACAAAATCATTGAAATTATTACAGTGATTGGCTATTGAAGTAAATTAAATCAGCAGTGAATCTAACAACAATGAATCTAACACAACAGTGAATCTAAGCAGTGAATCTAACAACAATGTAAGTCTTAAAATGTAAACTATATCAGCAGCAATTTCAGTCTTGTAAACTTGGGGAAAAATGAAAAATCCAGGATGTAACATGGGAAGATAACAATGTGTGTATGTGTGGTGGGGAGCATAATGGAAAACCTTCAACCAGTGAGTGATGAGATACAGAGCAGTTGCCCAGCAAGACTCAAAATGGAGGGAGTTCCACAGATAGACCCAGAGTCAAAAGCAGAGGTGACCAGGAGATGTGGGACTGGTGAACTGCCATTCTCTTTGGGCCAGAAATGCTGTTAACATTGGACAGCCTAGTTCAATTGTTCTGTGGTGTTTACTCCTTGAAAACTAGGAATATGAATTTTCAGATCAATTCCTGGGTTTAACATTCCTGCTGTCTTTCATCTTTCTGCTATCATCACATTGGCTTTGGAGGAGCATTCTATTTGCATGTAAACATAGGGCCATGTGTTTGTGGGAACAAGTGCCTTCTCTGAAGCTGCTTTTACAGCCTGCTAAACTTTGCTTTACATACTCCATAAGACATGGCAGGGAAATGGAGGAGGTGGTTCAGGCTCAAGATACATATGTCCATGTCAGTAAAACTTTTTAGCAGGGTTAGGGTTTGCTTGCGCACTCTGATAAGTAGGTAAAAGATGACAAGGAAAATAGAGTAAACTTTCCCCACTCCAGAAATGTACTGGAGTTTTGTAGAATTATCACAAAAGTAATACTATTGTGGGCAGAAAATAGTTTGCCTTGGTATAAGACAACTTGACATAGTAAAATATTCACATCTTTTTATCACTCACCCTTTTCATTAACATGGATAAGTTTAGCCTGAGCCTATATCCACAAGTCACTGTTAGCCTTCATGAACAATCTAATAACCGTACTATACTACTTGCTATCACTACACCTATGGGTGGGCGGGGGGGGGGGAGTCCTTCCAAATGAAGTGCATTGTTTAGATTCAGACAAGAAATCTGGCGTTGTGGGAGATTACTGACATGCTAGTTTAGTATTAGGTTCAACAGAAACATATTTATAACTCTCCCTTTCATCCTAACCAGCATCTGTGGATGAAATTTGGCTTTGTAGGCTCCATTCTTTGGCTCCAGCTTCTGAATTGATCACAACACAATATGATAGGCACAGCACTCGCTTTCGGCCAGGCATAAATAAGCGGCTCTGGGCACAGGAGACCTTTCCTGAGATGCCTGGCAAGCTACATTCTGTGTAAGAAAGTGTGTGGGGAGGGAATGGCATCTGTTTCTGGAGCAGGCTGTAAAACTGAGTTATTGCTAAGGCCAGGCAATGCTCATTACACCTATTCTAGAAAATTGGGGGGAATCTGTTGCCAGTTATTTTCATATGGTTCTGCAGCATAAATCATACTTTTCTCTCTCTCAAGTTTGTACCTTTTTTCTATTTTTGGAAAAAGCCACTAGGCTTTGCAGTTGATAGTAAGAACTAAGAGGATGGAAATGGGGTAAGCAAAATATTTTCAGCTTTCAGGACAAATCCAGAAATTAATGGAATGGCATTTCTTTGATGTTAGTTCAAATAGACACCTGCATCTGGCCCACTTTCTCTGGCAAGACTTTTATGAAGCTGGCTGTTAAAGTCTTTTTTATGAGTCTTGCCTGTCCATCTAGTTGTCAGTTGTGTAAAAAATAATGACTAAGAATAAGATTGACAGAATGAGGATTTATAAGAGTGCTGGCAAATTTATTTCTTTGGCTCTGTAATACACAAGATGTTCTTTCATGTGATTATTGGTCCAAATGTACTTTATACTCTGTGCATGTGAAATATAGTCAGCATGTGGTAGCTGTTAACACCAAAGGCACAGGATTGTAAAGCTGACAAGAAGCAAGAGAAATTAGTCACTTTGGGAAGAGGACATTTCAGAGAATATCCTGATACATTTTGGGAGAGTTGCTAAAATGAGGCATTATGACTACGCACAACGTGCTTGCTGTGTGATGGGGGCAAATGTCAGTTGCAGCAAGATTTCTCGTATAGACATGTTTCCTCAGGCTCCGCTTTCACTTTACATTCTCTTGCAGCAAGTGAAACCACTTTTAGCACAATTTTAATTTGCTTCACCACCAGAGCAGGACAGATTTGCCAGTGACCACAACTTTGCTTCAGATATATTCTTTCCACCCACACCTTTCCCCTCACCCCACGACCCAGTGCTGGCTGCTTTATGTAATAGAAAAGAAATTCACTCATGTAACACCATCCTCTAATTTTCTTGATATTTTGAGATATCAATATAAAGAGAACTTGGAAATAACAAGCCTCTCTCCTCCGGCAGAATTAGCAGCAGCAGGAAGTGTTGTGTGGAGGGGGGCAGGAAAGAATGCCCTAGAACAGTCCCCTTTTTTCACAACCTGTGGTCCATGGAATTGCTTTGCTTCTTTCACTGGGGTGGGGGAGGATTACTTTTGGAATGGTAATTTCAACATAAGTGCAGCTTAAACGGCTAAACCAGCAGGTGTAATGAGATCTGAGCCTTTAAAAATCATTTGATGGGTGGAGTTAAGAGAACCAGGTTTGGAGTGCTTTCTACAGAAAAACTCCAAAGAAAGGAGGGAGTGCCTCTTCGTGTGTAAAAAAACACACGAAGAGAGCCTTCAGAAAGCCCACTGCAGGGAAGAGTCTCAAGGTAAGCATTCCATGCAACATGGGCCTATGACTGCAATTTTGGGTAAACTTAGTCCACTGTCATTCAGAGCCATTTTCAGTTACAACAAATAACAGTAATGAACAAATTGTTTAACCTGTATAACCTGTTTACATGAACACAGGAGCCTTCAATATGATTTAAGCAACTTAATTATGTGCAGCATTGCAGCCTAAATTGATCAAGCCAATTACTCTGGTAGTAATTGTCTTTTTATTTTAGAAACAAGACAGATATGGTATATATAATATAGGAATTCATGGAGTATTTTGATGAGAATGTTGACAGCCTCTTCCTTCCGAAATATCACCTACTGTCCGCCTTGAATGGGCACTGTTAACGTTGTAAGGCAAGCTGACTTCAATTAGGCTACAATCCAGATCCTCAATAGTAGTCTGGTTATATGTGAATGTAATTTGTATTGTTTTTCTTCTTACCATATAGTTGATAGGCCATTTACATAGCTCTTCTCTACACAAGGACACAATATCAGTGTGTACAAAGATTCCCACAGGACTTTTGAAAATCCAGTTTCTTTCCTATTCCATGTGTATATGTACAGTTTGAGGTAAAGAAAGTCTATGGGCATTTATGATCTCCCCATCAAACTATCCATCTCTGATGTAAAGGTATCATGTGTAATATATAAGATCCAGATGGATTTCACTTTGCAGCTGGAGCTGATAGATCAACTTTTTCTAAGGTCTCAGAATCACGATTGGAAACAGCAAATTAATGTATATTTGTTTAATTATTCAATGTATTCCTAGTTTCTGCAAAACAACAACACACCAATAGCTTGTTCTAATCTCTTTCCTTGAAGGAAATCCATGTAGGACCACCTCCTGCCAATTGTCCAGCTCACCATCTAAGATTCTGTTCTCTGTGCCTCCTCCCTGCAAATTCTGTAAACAAATAAACAAGGTTAAGGATTCTGATTTTTGGGCTCCTTTCTGGAATCTCCCCTCCCCCCCAACATACACTCTGAAAAGTCGAATCTGTTACTGGACAGGAATTCTTTTCCTCTGTATGTAGTTTTACTTGCCTTTCCAGTTATATTTATCTTGGCCTGGGCCAACTTAGTCTCAAGTTTGTGTCCCATTGCCATGAACAGTTGTGTTTGGTTCCAGTTAGGACAGTAATGAATGGTTTTCCCTTCAAAAAAGGGAATCTGTTTCTCCAGAAAATTACTATTGTCAGTGGGCTGGCTGACCACAGAGTAAATATCTTATTTATATTCGCTGCTCTGTTTTGTACATGAGCTTAAAATCAGTAAGAGCTTGTGACTACTCAAATACTGTAATGTGATTTTGAACAATGTACCAGAATCTTGTACTTTAAGCAAGTCAGTACAGACGTCATATTTTATCTCCACTATCGCAATGGCTAGTTCGTGCCCAGCACAATTGTTCAGTGTGATTTGGATGCTTACAACCTCAAACATGGATCCTAAAAGAAATGAATTGGCACTAAGCTGTGAGGCATTTGCAAACTACATCACACACAAAGTCTTGACTCTCCACCAATCCCTTCTCGCTACAATTGACACAGTGAGTGAACTGGAGGCCCCTTGGCCATCTTTGGGTCCTTGTTTGGACCACTTCAGTCGACTCGACCCAACAATTGTGGATAGAACATTGGATGCTGTATGATGTACCACTTGTCCTTTTGACCCGTGACCTTCCTGGTTGGTGAAAGCTGGCAAAGAGGAGCTATGGAGCCACCTTTTGGAAATTGTCAACAGCTCCCTTGAGCAAGGAGTTTTCCCTGGCCGGCTTAAAGAGGCAGTGGTCTGCCTGCTTCTGAAAAGACTACAGTTAGATCTACGAGATCTGGCCAATTACCTTCCATTTCTGGGCAATATAATTGAGAGAGCAGTGGCGGATCAACTCCAATGGTTTCTAGATGATACAAACATATTGGATCCCTTCCAGTCCAGCTTCTGCACTGGTCATGGGACTGAGACAGTATTGGTTGCCATTGTGGATGACCTCCGGTTTCACTTGGACAGACGTGATTTGGTGCTGCTGGTGTTGTTAGATCTCACCACAGCATTCGATGTCATAGATCATGACCTTCTGGTCTACTGCCTCACTGGTATTGGAGTTGGCTGGCCTCGTGTCTCTGAGACCAGGGACTGCAGGTGGCATCAAGGGGAGAGAACTCCAAACAAGATCCCATAGTTAGTGGGGTGCCACAAGGAGCGATCCTCTCCTCGATACTTTTTAACATCTACATGCACCCCCTGGCAAGTTTAGTCCAGAGTTTTGGGATGCAGTGCCATCAGTATGTGGATGACACACAGCTCATGTTCACAATGGAGGGCCACCCATCTTTGGCCCCTGATGCTGTCCAGCATTGTTTAGATGCTGTCACTGGTTGGTTGAGAGTGAGTCTGCTGATGTTAAATCCTACAAAGATGGAACTCTTGTGGCTAGGTCAGGGGGGAATGTCCAGCACCTTTTGGCCTGCCTACGCTGCATGGCAAGGCTCTACAGTTAGCCTCGTCTGCCAAAAGCCTTGAGGTGATTCTGGATTCAGCATTATCGCTGAAGGCTCAGGTCACCCAAATGGCCCAGATGGCTTTTTACCACATGCAGCAGGCACAGCAATTGGCCTCATATCTCTCCTGTCCTGACCTGGCCACTGTGATTAATGCAATGGTCACCTCCAGGCTAGACTACTGTAACTCGCTTTACACGGGCTTGTCTTTAGCCATGATCCAGAAATTGAAACTCGTACAAAACACAGCAGCCAGACTCCTCACGGGAACTTTGAGCAGGGACAGGATTACGTCAGTCCTACATCATCTGCACTGGCTGCCGATTGAGTACTGGGTCATATTTAAAGTGCTGGTTTTGACCTTCAAAGACATTCACGACCTTGGACCTACCTCTCCCTATATCACCTTGTTAGACCCCTTTGCTCCTTGGAAGAGGACCTATTGATGATCCTTGCCCCAAAAGCAATCAAGCTGGTCTTTACAGCCCCCACCTGGTAGAACAGGCTCTCAAGGGAGATCAGGGCCCTGCGGGACTTGCAGAGTTTCTGCAGGGCTTGCAAGATGGACCTGTGCCACCAGGCATTTGGCCAGCCTGGTTAAGTACACCACTCCAGTTCCATCCCATGGGTGCAAGGGGGGAGGGGGGAAGAAAATGCCACCATCTGATGTTACGTGAATCCTGGTTTTATTAAATGGTTTTTGAGCTGGTTTTATATTATGTTTTAAAGTTATTTTATACTGTGCTTAAAGTTATATTTTATATTTGTTGTTGTTCACCACCCTGAGCCCTTCGGAGAAGGGTGGTCTATAAATCCAATAAATGAAATGAATTGAAATAGCCAACCCTATAAAGTGGGGGTGAGGACTACTAGTCTTATAAAACTTGGAGCCATGCTTGCTTTCTTGTCCTTGTTCAACATTTTGCTTATTGTTTAACTTCATGATAGTCTTATCAATTAACAAATTGCTGTTACAGCTTTCAACCCTCCCTCCCCCATTCTTATCTGAATAATCATGACCATATGGACAGCTCCTTCTTCTTTTCATAACAATACACACAGTGATATTGGCTTACCTCAAATAGTTCAGCATTTCTACTGAACTCTTTAATGAGCAGGAGCAGAGGGAACTCAAAGTTCAATTTGTTAATTAGCCATACAGCTTTTGGCTTCTGTCAGGTCAAAAATAATTGATTTCAAAGGTGTACAACATACATGATATTATACAAAGATGATCTAATGAGCAAAGAGCTTTTCCAAAGCTATTCTCAAAACATCAGATGCATAGCACCTGAATGGAAAGTAGATTTCATTGTCCGACAGCAGTACAATAGATTGAGACACATGGGCTTATTTTAGCTATGGTAATAGTTTACAGCTGCTATATTATGAAAAAGTATAAATTGAATTCTATGGTTGTACTAGATGATTATTGATTTTCCATGGAAAAGGTTACACTTGTCTATGTGATATGAAATCCAAAGGTATGTAAAGTTTAGTTTGCTTACAAGATTGATTTTTTTGCCGTTGATGACCTTTTCAGACATTATTATTAATAGTTTGATGGAAATATCCTTCAGCTGGTCTTAGTTTTAATAAAGTACCCTTGAATATGAAATATGTTATCACCTCCCTGTTTGTCACGATTTATGTGACATGTAATAATTCGGGGCAATGTTAGCAGGACAATGATATATTGATAGATGAAGCTTATATAGCCTTTATTTTTGTACTTGACCTGGTCTTGTAGCTATTTCCAGTGGAATACTTGAACACCCAGGAATGCTGGGTTGGATCCCTCAACCAAGGAGCCAAAGACTGTGGTTCTTGGTCACATTCTCTCCCCTCAAGAAATCCCATCTGTCCCCAGGGAAGTTGATTTCCTGGATGGTAGAGCCTATATGGACTAATACCATTGAGGAGGGGAAAGGGGGAAAAATCATCCACTTGTCCTGTCAGGACACTTCTGCTGATGAAAGAAATGAAAGATAATTTGTCCCTTTGTTGCCCTCACTCTTTCCCCTAATTTATTTAGCGGTTAGTCTACATGAATTTTGTGACTTCACTTGCCAAAGGTCAAATGGGATTGCTTGGGAGAAGAGAAATGCAGGGAGAATATGCCATTATCAGCAAATTATGCATAGTGGAACCTAATTTATTGGGTGTCCATATAGATCTAGGTGTATATGTACATATATTGTTTGGTGATAGAATACTAAGGAAACAATAAAAAACACTAAGGAGAAAACAAGTTGTATGGCAAAACCAGCCAGAGTAATGTGAGGTGTAGGGCATTCATCATAATTAGTCAATAACTGTATTGGATCTTACTGCTGATAAGGATGTTTTCATTTCTAATGTTAAGGAAAAGGTTACAGGTCACCTTTAATCATTCATATTAAATATGGGATTTCTACTGAAAAGTTTGTAGACTATGCGCTTTTCTGTATTTTTTTTATCTGTTGGTTCTGGGCCCATGCTACTTCAGTTTATCCTTCAATTTTCACATAAATTTTTGTGTCTTTAATTTTTGCTTTGGTTGGGTTTTTTGGGAGGGTACTGTTACCATTTTTCCTGTTTTTTAACCACTTTTCTCCCGTTTTCTTCTGAAAGCTAATTTTGAGGTATATTTTTCCTCATATGTAAAGTTTCTGCCAGTTTTCTTTGTCCTATTCACCTCCAGCCCACTTTTCAATGATTGTATTGTCATCATCATCAAATGACTCCCTCTCCTCCCCAATGAAGAAGAGTGCTTTTGATTTCTCTGAATCCCACATCTTTCTTTTTTAAAAAAGAGTAAGGCTCTAGCTGTACAACTGTGAAAATTCAGAGGGAGAGAGCAAACATGTGGAAGAACCATGCCCAAAATGATTACAGTACTTGTGGATCAGCTTTTAAGAAAGAGCTGCCATTGCTGCCCGGGATGGGCACTGCAAAGAGGCCCCACCATGCCTGCCCTTAGAAGGACAGAAGGCAGGAGGCCATGCCCAAAATGGGCTCCAGAGTCATCAGGAGGGGCGGCTGGGAGCCTATGTAAGGCTTCGGCCCGACCTTTGGCCCCTCCCTTGCAGCTGAGTGGTGCCGAGTTTCCCACCCACCTCTCCCTTTTGGATGATGTTAATACATGTGTTTGCTGTCATAGCCAAGCCGGTGGTTGGTGCATGGGAACTGATCTGATGATGAGGGGAGTTGTGGCGCTAACCCTCTTTGGCAGAACCTCCTTAAGAGGTCTGGGGTGGAGCAAGCTGTGGGTCAGGACACCCAGCTGGGGGCTACTGAGGCTTGTGCCCCTTAGTGGTAAATGGATCTTCAAATAGTGGCTTGGCACCCACCTGATTTTCCACTATCGCTGCGCTGCGCAAAACGGATCCCCAGAAAGGGGCACTTCACCTGGCTGGGTTCCACGATTGCTGCGCAAGGTTAACCTGCGCAGGGCGGGTTGGAGGAAGTTCTCACTGGAGGAAAGCACTTGGGCTGCCCAGTGTTCAGATCAGATCCCATGCTGCACCTCACTCTTCTTTTCATCCTTTGTCAATAAAACAGCTATGGCCAAAATTTTAACCCACAGACAAGGGTGTTGTGTCATTAATTTCATTTGGACCTGAGCAGTGCCAGTCCCGCCTTCGGGCGGCAAAATCAGGAGTAAGTGGACCATGTAGACAAGGTCTGTGTGCATGATAGATTATATTTCTTATGAAGAACAACTTGCTATTTTTGCTACCAGATGTCTAAGAGTAATCAAAGATCAGGTGGTTGACTATAGAAAACATAAGCAGGAAGGCCTTTTTTTCTGTGTAACATTCCAGCTCAAGTGATCTGGAAACTTGGTGCATGTGTGTATTTTGATTTTTTTAGTGTTTTTTTCAGTGTTTTGCCTGCAGGGGGCGCTGTGTTTTGGCTAGCAACACCAACATTTCAGGGATTCCTTGGCAGACTCTCCTGATAATGCCACCCAGGATTGGTGATGTTTGGTGCAGGGGGGCCAAAGTTATGGGCTCCCAAAGGGGGTGCCCCATACCCCATTGGAAACAATGGGAGCTAATAGAAGATGGGGCTACATCTTTGAGAGTCCATACCTTTGGACCTCCAGAACCAAACATCACCAAACCTAGGTGGTATCATCAGGAGAGGCTATTAATGATACCACCAAGGTTTTATGAATTTTGGTCCAGGGGGTCCAAAGCTATGGGCTTCCAAACGGGGTGCCCCCATACCCCATTGTTTCCAATGGGAGCTAATAGAAGATGGGGGCTACACTTTTGGGAGTCCATACCTTTAGACCCTCGGAACCAAACTTCACCAAACCTAGGTGGTATCATCAGGAGAGTCTCTTACTGATGCCACCCAGGCTTTGTGAAGTTTCGTCCAGGGGGTCCAAAGCTATGGACTCCCAAAGGGGGTGCCCCATCCCCCATTGTTTCCAATGGGAGCTAATAGGAGATGTGGGCTACACCTTTGAGGATCCATAACTTTGGCCCCCCTGCACCAAACGTCACCAATCCTGGGTGGTATAATCAGGAGAGCCCCTTACTGATACCACCCACGTTTTGTGAAGTTTTGTCCGGGGGATCCAAAGCTATGGGCTCCCAAATGGGGTGCCCCATCCCCCATTGTTTCCAATGGGAGCTGAGATGTGGGCCACACCTTTGAGGGTCCATAACTTTGGATCCCCTGAACCAAACTTCACCAAACCTGGGTAGCATCATCAAAAGAGCCTCCTAAAAATACCCTGAAATTTTGGTGTTGCTAGCTTAACAATTACATCTCTGACAGCAGGCACCCCTCAAATTTCTCCAGATTCTCCTTTTAAATCCACCCCCTTTGGCATGGGTTTAAAGGGAGAATCTGAGGCCCCCAGTTTAAACATGGAAAGTGATGTTGTTTCAGGGTTGGGGAGAATCAGATCCAAAACAGCATCACTTTCAATGTTGTTTTAACTGGGGACCCCAGATTCTCCCTTTAAGGTGGATTTAAGAGAAGAACCTGGACTCCCTAGTTTAAACACCATTGAAATTGATGCTGTTTGGGGTGGATTCCATTGGAGGTGTTTTGTGAGAGATGATGCTGACATTTGTTTGGTAAATGTTTTACTGGGGGTGATTTGTGAGAGATTTACATGCTTAATACCCACTTGCACTGGCTTGGAGCTGTTTCTCAGGCTAACAACGTACCTCATAGGGTTTGTTTGAGGTCAAAATTAGGAAAGATAGTTGGTGGGGAGAGAGCCATGTATGTTTTTCTGGGGTTGGGGGGTGATTTGTGAGATATGATGCTGACAAATCACCCCCACCTTCAGCAAAACATATATGGCTGTCTCCCCATCAACTCTGTTTCCTAATTACCAAATTACGTAGGATGGTGAAGAGGATTGTGAAGAGTCTGAGTGGACCTTTATAAATTAGGTGATTGGGCTAAGAAATGGCAAATGCAGTTCAATGTAGCAAAACGTAAAGTGATGCACATAGGGGCAAAAAAATTCAAACTTCACTTACACGCTACAGGGGTCAGTGCTATCAGTCACAGACCAGGAAAGGGATTTGGGCGTCTTAGTTGATAGTTCTATAAGAATGTCGACTCAATGCATGGCAGCTGTGAAAAAGGCAAACTCTATGCCGGGGATAATTAGGAAAGGAATTGAGAATAAAACTGCAAAGATTGTCATGCCCTTATATGAAGCAGTAGTACTGCGACAGTACTTGGACTACTGTGTTCAGTTCTGGTCGCCACATCTCAAAAGGATATCGAAGGGATAGAAAAAGTCCAGAGAAGGGCAATGAGGATGATTGAGGGGTTGGAGCACCTTCCTTATGAGGAGAGGCTGCAGCGGTTGGGACTCTTTAGTTTGGAGAGGAGACGTCTGAGGGGGATATGATTGAAGTCTATAAAATAATGCATGGGGTACAAAATGTTGACAGATAAATTTTTCTCTCTTTCTCGCAATACTGAAACCAGGGGGCATACATTGAAAATGCTGGGGGGAAGAATTAGGACTAATAAAAGGAAACATTTCTTCATGCAATGTGTGATTGGTGTTTGGAATATATTGCCACAGGAGGTGGTGATGTTCACTAACCTGGATAGTTTTAAAAAGGGCTTGGACAGATTTATGAAGGAGAAGTCGATCTATGGCTACCTATCTTGATCCTCCTTGATCTGAGATTGCAAATACCTTGGTAGACCAGGTGCTCAGGAGCAGCAGCAGCAGCAGCAAAAGGCCACTGCTTTCACATCCTGCATGTGGGCTCCCAAAGGCATCTGGTGGGCCACTGCGAGTAGCAGAGTGCTGGGCTATACGGGCTGTGGTCTGATCCAGCAGGCTCTTTCTTATATTCTTATGTTGTTTGGTAAATATTTTGCTGGGGGTAATTTGTGAGAGATTTTCATGCTTAATACCCACTTGCACTGGCTTGGAGCTGTTTTTCAGGCTAACAACCTACCTCATAGGGTTGGTGTGAGGCAAAATTAGGAAAGAGTTGGTGGGGAGAGAGCCATGTATGTTTTGCTGGGGATGGGAGATGTTTTGTGAGCTGATGCATTGTTTGTTCATGGTGGGGGAGGGTGGCTGCCCATATGGGGGGGGGGACTCAGGTTTTGTCTCCGGGCTCCAGTTTGCCTAGATACGCCTCTGGTCATTATTACTTGCTATTGTGTTTCAAAATCTCTGCCCATTAGCTATAACAAAACCAAATTTGTTTACTTCAAGTAATAAAATGCCTAAGCAAAGATGGGGCAAAGATTCCCCTCTTGTATCATTCATAATTTTTTGTAACTACCTGAGGCTTTGTTTTCTAAGTCCGTACATTTTCAAAAAACTTTGGCATTAATAACATCACATATCCCATGAATTGTGAATGCATGCCTTTTATTGGAAACACTTCTTTTGATTGAGAAAAGAGACCCTCCATAAAGAGAAGTCTTCCTTCATTAGAGTAATACTTTAGTGGAACAGAACCACTGCAGTCATATTTTTGGTGAAAGTATCTTGTGTCTAACCCAGTGTTTCTAAAATAAAATTATGCAAATAAGACCAGTGCTTTCTAAAATTCTGAAAACAATTTAGGGTGATCCTGGATCAACTTTTTTAAAGTGTTGAAACTGTCATGTTTCTACTCATTATGATCTTCCAGTTTAAATTAAGGAATCTGTTGGATGTTAAGCTGTGTTGTAACAATTCACACTCTGATGCTTAGCTGCAGAAGAATTTGATAGTGATTCAGTAAGTTTATTTTTCCATAGTTTGGAGCCTGGAGTAAGGCCAAATTTAAAGAATAGGTTCAAAGAAATTGTTCATTCAAAAGAGATTTATCATCTTTAACATCAATCAAAGATGGATTATTTTCTGGTACTATGTTCAAATACCAGAATTGTATGAAGGACTGCAACAGATGCACACAAATTTTGCTCAGAGAAAAATGTTTACTTTGCTAAAATTTCAGCTCAGCTCATCTGGTGTTTAAGAAGGCAGATTTACACCCCCCCCCAAAAAAAAACCCACCCACCCATACATTCTGCGGTGTTTGAACAGTTGTGATATAGCTGATATTGAAGATGTATCCTACTACTTTGTCTGATGGGTACGGTTGTTTCTCTTACAGCCATTGAAAAAGTAAAAGCATTAGTTTCATTTGCAAAATATAGACATTCTGGTTGCAGACATTTATAGAAAAGGATCATTGTCCTGGTACTTATAAAGCCAAACAAAAGTTTACAGTTTTGGGGGTTAGGGTGGGGGGGTGGGATTAATATATGGTTTTGTGGATATGGGTTTGGTTTAGAAAAAGAAAAGGAGGAGCTGTTGTTGTTGTTTGGATTTATATCCCAACTTTCTCTCCTGTAAGGAGACTCAAGATGGCTTGCAAACTCCTTTCCCTTCCTCTCCCCACAACAGACACCTTGTGAGGTAGGTGGGGCTGAGAGAGTTCAGAAGAACTGTGACTAGCCCAAGGTCACCCAGCAGGAATGTAGGAGTGCGGAAACACATCTGGCTCATCAGATAAGCCTCTTCCACTCAGATGGAGGAGTGGGGAATAAAACTCAGTTCGAATCCATCTGCTTTTAACCACTACACCACGCTGGCTCTCTTTGCCAGGTAGTAGTTTTATCATGTTGTTTTTATAGCCAAAGCAATAAAACTTATGTCAACAGTAGCACAAAGTACAACACTATTGTGTACTGTTGTCGCTATCTAAATGTCATGATGATACCATTGAGGGGGGAATTGCTTTCGCTTTTGCAGGTGCAGTTTTATCACTTCCAGGTCGGATAATGTGAACTGTCTGCTTCTCATGTGGGGGTGGGGATCTTACATTCCTATTATCAAGAGTTTGGCACGGTTTTCACCAGAACTCTCTTTCTATGTTCCTGACAGGTCTTCAATAAAAGTCTTGAACCAATCAAGTGATTTATTGTCTGAGTGGGGGATCTGACACTTTATTTGAACAGCAGACTGCGTAGGCTTTTTCTTTGTTTTATTTTTCTCTTAAGTTTTGATTCCAATTCATCCTAATTGTTCGTCAATAGTTTGATTTAAACACACATAATATTAATATATGCTGGCAGAGTTGGCTGAACCACGACTAAGGATTGGTTTCTCCTTGCTCCAAAGGAAGTGGTGGTGACAGATCTCTTGGTACTTCTATGAATGCAGAAGGTTTTGAAGTAGTAATGGAGCATCCACATGCTGGGGTGGCCTGTCTCAGTCCCCATGGCAGCTACAGCTTTTGCACCACTGGAGAACTTTTCCAGGCTCCCTGCTTTTAAACTGCTAATGAAATTTTCATCTAATCTGTTTATTTGAAAAATATTGGTTCAAATACTGTTTTGAATGGTAACTATTGACTTGACCCTTGCTGCTCAAACATATTTGGCTCCCATGCAAAGTGTGATCAGAAGACAAACATCCAGACAGAAATCAATCAATTATTCTATTTTAGTTTCCTGTTTTGTGTGTTCTGATGAAGTATGTATTTTGCTTTTATTTATTTCCTTAAGTTTTGCTTATATGTAAGTCTTAGAGTAATTAGAAATTTTTCCGCTTTCCACATAAGACTGAGACACAAAATTTACAATTTTGCTCGTGATGTTATGGAATACAGTTCTTTTAAGGAAGGAAAAAATGCCTCTACCCACCAACTGCCCACACAGAATCAGAGACAGGTCAAAAATAATTGAATGCAAGAATTATACTTGATGACCAAAAGCTAATCTGCTTTAAAACCTGAAGTGGAAGGGAAACAGTCACCTGACATTTTCAACAAGCAGCTGCTAAAAGTAGTTGTGTTGAGTAGCAAACATGATGTTTTAAAAAGGGAGGAATGATAAGGCAACTTTTATTCTTAAAAAAAAGATAAGCATTTAACAGCATTCTCTAGAAGTACACTGGGTAGACAATAACCCTGTCAGCACTACCTTTTCTCCAGGTCATTTTCCTTTGATTGAAGAGTCCCTCTCTTTATTATTTATTTACTTATTTATTTTTATTTCTGCTATTCATACCCCACCCTATATCATAGTCTCAGGGCGGCTAACAAATGGGGATGAAACCCCGTTGAAACATACAAAGTTAAAATCAGAATAAAAGCATAATTAAAACAATACATTAAATCTTTTAAAACCCCATTGAAGATCCCCCCACCCCTCACCCTCCGTATTATATATATATAATATATAAACGGCCTCATTTTCATGGTTATCATGTAGATATATCTTAGCAGGGAACCTGCAAGGATTCATGCAGAAGATTTCACTACCCTTGATGGTTCTCCTTATATATATGGTTCTCCATATATATATATGATATCATTAAAACCAATCAAAATAAAATAAAACAGTAGGTAACATAACCAAATTTAACTTCAATTGACTATTAATTTACTTCATCAAGCAAGCCCACTACTGGTTCTCACCTTTTTCACATAATGTGGTTAGTGTGAGCAGGGCTTGTTATTAGTATTAAGTTCTTATGGAGAGTTGCAGTTTTGGGGGAGTATATAGATCTCCATCTACAATGTGTTTACAGTTAAAAATAGTATCTTGAGTCCATGTTAGGAAAAAAAAACCCTGATAATCAGCTTGTAGGAAAATGAGTGGCTTTTATAGCCCTAGATACTGCTGACCTATTTTCCAACATGAGCTACATTTTCATGGTTATCATGTAGATATATCTTAGCAGGGAACCTGCAAGGATTCATGCAGAAGATTTCATTACCCTTGATGGTTCTCCTTACCATTATATCTCAACTCTCTGGCCGTTTCCGCACGGTGGCGGAAACGGCTGGGTCAGCGTGAAGACGCTGGGACCGTCCGCACGGACGGTCCCGGGAAGAGGCGGAATGCTGGCGCCACGGAGCACTGGCGCCCGGCAGACCCGGCGTGTCCCTGGGCCTCCGCCGCGTCACCGAGGCCTGGGGACACGCCTCCCTGGCCCTGCACGCCTGCTCCAGTGGCACAGGGCAGGGGGGCGTGTCCCCAGGCCTCGGCGACGCACCGGAGGCCCAGGGACAAGGTAAGTGCTGGGTGGGGGAGGCGTCGTGAAGCCACTGCCGTTCGCCCGGCAGCGGCTTCACGGCGGCGTATTCCCTAAAAGAGCGCTTCCCAGCGCTCTGGGAATACGCCGGCTTCGGGCTAGCCGGGCGGCGTGAGGGCGGCGCGGCTGAGCTGCAGCTGCGCCCCCTGTGCGAATGGCGGCCTGGAGACGGCATTTTTACCGTCTCCAGGCCGTCATTTTCTGCCCGTGCGGAAACGGCCTCTGCTATCCTCCTGCTTGAAGCACTTGCAGCTATCTCTCCTCCAGTCTACATCACCCATTTGCTGTATTTTTTCTTTCTTTCATCCCTCTGATTTGGCTTCATTATCCCATGTTCCTTCTTCTATCCCCTCACTGAATTCACCACAGGTTTCAAAAGTGCAAAAGCCATTTTGGACTGGTTATGTGACCACAGACACATTGATTATTATCTCCATAGTTGGTTAGACAAACCCAAATGGCTGCTGAGATCTTGTGAGCAGATCTCAGCATTTTAAACCTGTTTACATTTTACTGAATGCCCTGCTTTTAAAAATGTATTTTTTAAAGACCTGGGTTTCCTTCTGAAGAAACATTTTCCCAATGTATAGCTAGTCCCACTGTTCAGACTTTTTTTGAATTACACTCTAGGACTACCAGTATGTTCAAAATTAGATATAAAGATGGGTTCCTTAACGTGCTACTCATTTTATACAACTGCTATGTTGAATGTCTGGACTTTTCATAATTTGCAAGGTTAAAAAGTGACCTGCTTTAGTTATTGCGAGCTTGACTCATTTTGACTGTGTGTGTGCATGTGTGTGCCATGTTAGTCAATGGAATCCTTTCCTTGTCACATTTCTTATTAATTCTCGCAACCAGAAGCACTAATGATAAGTCCCAACTAGATAATTACTAGACTGTTAGTGAATGTGTCTTCTTAGAATGTTTGTTATAGTCAATTAATTTCTGATAAGACTTGTTTTATTTGGTTTATTAATTGAATGTTAATCAGTATACAAAGACTCCAATGGAGAAAGCTATGCTGATGAGACTTCATTTTATAAACTAGCACATTGTGGAAGAGATGTATTAACAATTCAAAGGGAAATAAGTCAGCAGTGATATTCATAAGATGCAATTATTTATATTTATATGATCCCCAGTGAATTACTTCAGACTACTGAGTAAAATATCATATACTACCCATGTTAACTCAAACATCCAACTGACTTCAATGGAGCCAGCAGCTGCCACCCCAGACTCACCAGTGACCCGAGACTCCCCATTGCTGCAGCCAATGCCTGGCAGTCCCCTGGCCAGCTGATGCCTTCTACTCCCGCACCTGACCAGCACCCAGCACTTCCAGCCTTTCCCCCACTGACATTTGCAACACAGTTGGGTAGTCCAAGAAGGTTGCAAAGAAACTTGGACTGAATTCTTTCTAGGTCTTTAATCAGGCCACCTACCCACATTGGGGCTCCATATAGCATCTTTGGAATTAATTTGGATTTGAAGATTTTAACTGCAGAAGGTATGTATTGACCTCCTTTGGTGAAAAAGTAGTGTTTAATTGCAGCAGTATTGTGTTTTGCAAGGGTGGTAATGTGGCTGAGTTGAGGTGACCATTTCAGATTGAAATGAAACATCATCCCCAGGTAGCGGAAATATGGCACTTGTTCTAATGTGTTCCCATTGATTTTCCATGAAGAGGGTTGCCAAGATTTGGTAATACTGGATTTGGTATAGTTTATCTCCAGAGCATTGCATTTATGATAATCAGAAAATGCCTGGAGACTCCGGGTGACGCCAATTTTTGTCTATGAAAGCAAAAAATGGGGTATCAGGTCACTAATGAACAAATTAAACGGAAGAGGGGCCAACACGCAGCCTTGTTTAATGTTGGAGGGGATATCAGATGTTCAAGGTTCTGCAGCTTGTGTTAGAATACAATCTACGAATGAGTATAAGTAGACGGGGAGCTATGTCCATTAATTGCAGTTTGTGCCATAAAAAATCCCTTCTGGCCAAATAGAAGGCACTTCTCAAATCGAGGAATACCAGAGGAATGATATTACATGGATTTAGATTTCCATCTTCATCATCACGTCCAAGTCTGGCGTTGAAGTCGCCGGCAATATAAAATTTTGCAGATGAATGGAAGCTTTCCAGAGAATCGAGGTAATTAGAAAACAGAGACCATTGAGATGTGAGTGCAAGAATATCCAAGCATGGTGACAAATATTTTTTGACAAAAATACATTGAAGCCAGGCAGAGTGGCACAAAAATCCCTGGGCGAAAGGAGGACAATCATAGAATGGAGTGAACTGACACGTAAGCTTGTTGGAAACTAAACAGCATAAGCCAGCTCTAAAACGGCCCTTTTGTTCTCTCTCGTGGCTGGGAGAAGATGTGCAGAAAAACCCTTCAAAGCAAGGGGGTTAGGGCTCCAGGTTTCTTGTAGGAAAATTAAATCAAATTTGGATAGATAGCTGCTGAAATCAGTATCCCCAAGATGTCTAGGCCATCCCGCCATGTTCCAAGAGAGACATTTCAGTACAGAAGTGCAGGAAGATGATAGTTAGTCTAAATGAATAATTTTGTTGAGGTTGCCAGAGGTATGGTGGTAAAAGCTCCCATTAAGCCCGATGGCTAAGCCTATCAGCTAAGATCAAGTGTAGTATCTGTTCTTATCAGTTATAGTAAAATTTTACTTTTGCCAGGAAAAAATTTCCAAAAACTATCTGCTTGCTAATGCCACCTAAGAAAATCAGGAGTGCCATTTTCTTGAGCTACTAAGTGAAATTCCTCAATGGAAAAACAATATTGTTTTGTATTTTGATCTTTTTTCCCTTACTGAAAATGGAAGTGAGGAAAGGAGCCAAACAAATGGGCTGCTATTTTTGTTCCTAAATCGTTTTCCTCATTTTGTCATGACAGGAAGAATCAAATTTCAGTTCAAATTATATTACCCACTTTGTTAGGGTATGGAATGATTACTCACCTATGCAAAGGTGCAAGTTTACAAAAAGCTGAAATTGCACCTGCAGTTGGATTTTGGAGATTTAGAGGGACTGTGAGACAGATAATTTTTGTTTTCCTTAATTATGTTTTAATAACTGTTTGATTTAGCGATGTCTATTTTAGAGAAACAATACATAAATGGTGTCTGTATTAAACTGTCAGGTTGTAAGCCAGCAAGGCAGAGGTCGTAGGTCAGGGCTAACAGAAAAGCTGCTGCTAGTGTACCAGACCAGATGAGATAAGGGGTTTCACAGTCGTGCTTTGTTTATTTTCAAAAGCAAAGCAGGTCTGATTGCCAAAACCTGCTTCTGTTGGGTTCTTTGTTTAAGACAGCCCAATCAAAGGCCTAGTAAATTGTGCCAATCAAAATCTACCACTGTTGTAATGTAGAAGGAGGGGCTTTATAAAGTAATTTTATATTTTATAAAGATTTTATAAAGTAATTTTCTTTGCTTTACTCTGGGGGGCATATGTACCGTATATACTCGCAGATAAGTCGACCCGCGTATAAGTCGAGGCACCTAATTGTACCACAAAAAACTGGTAAAACGTATTGACTCGCGTATAAGTCGAGGGTGGGAAATGCAGCAGCTACTGGTAAATTTCAAAAATAAAAAATAGATACCAATAAAATTACATTTATTGAGGCATCAGTAGGTTAAATGTTTTTGAAAATTTATTTCAAAGAAAAACAGTAAACTACCTTTAAAAGTGCAACAATAACTTTAAAAGTGCAAAACCATAGGTCAATCAGCAATAACTTTAACAATAAATAACTTTAAAAGTGCAAAAACCTCAGCTCAATCAGCAACCAAGCTAAAACACCAGTTAAAATCCTTCAAAACTGGATTCCTCCTCATCATCTGTCTGTCCAAACAGAGCTTCAGCTTCAGCTGGTGTGAGGGTATCTGCATAGACATTGTCATCGTCACTGAGTTCACAGTCATCACCATCACTGCTGTTGTCCTCATACAAAGTGCTGTCTTCACTGCCATCCATAGCATTACTAATGCCACATTTCTTGAAAGCGCGTTGCACCATGTCCTCTGGAATCTCTTCCCATGCATCACGAACCCACTTTGCTATCAGTTTTATGTCAGGCTTCCTCAGATTTCCAACTTTTGTCAGTTGGGCTTGACCAGATGACATCCATGCATGCCACATCTTTCGCACACGGTCTTTGAATGGTTTATTCAAACATACATCTAGGGCAGGGGTAGGGAACCTGCGGCTCTCCAGATGTTCAGGAACTACAATTCCCATCAGCCCCAGTCAGCATGGCCAATTGGCCATGCTGGCAGGGGCTGATGGGAATTGTAGTTCCTGAACATCTGGAGAGCCACAGGTTCCCTACCCCTGATCTAGGGGCTGCAATACAGATGTAAGCCCACCTGGAGGAGGAGAGGGGGGAAAGTGGGGGGAGTGAGGTTTGGAAAAGGTTAACAAATGTGCATAAATGTAATGAAATTTCAGACTATACTATAAAAATATTATTAAAAACAAACAAAAATAAGCCCACCTGGAATAACAGCCAAAGTGACTTGAGAAGACTTTGCTAATTTTTTGATGTCATCAGATGTGTGGGCTCTGAACATATCCCAAACTAGCAATGATGGTTTTTTTTCCCTATAGGAAGCGCCCTGGTCGTCCGTTCCAAATTTCTTGCAACCATTTTTTTGTTCCGTCTTCATCCATCCAGCCTTTAACATGTGCGCGCACTGTAATTCTTGGTGGGAATTTGACCTTTTTAGGCAAGGCCTTTCTTTTAAAAATAATGACAGGCCGCAGCTTAGTTCCATTAAGCTAAACATGACAGAGCGACTGTGAAATGGTTTTCTTTCATTTGTGGTTCTCAATAAAACAGTTTTGTCTCCCACACCTGCTAATAGTTCTGTTGCTTGGAAGATCAAAGGTCATAGGTGTTTCATCCATATTCCCAATATCTCCCAGGTCATAGTTATGGATCCTTCTTTGTTTTAGGATGAATGAATGGAATGATGTTACTTTTCCATCAAGGTCTTTTGGCAACTTCTGTGCAATCTTTGTTCTTTGCCGCAAACATAAGCCGAACCTATTCATAAAGCGGGTACACCATCCTGCTGACGCAACAAAATTTTCAGTGCCTGGTGCTTTTAATTTGTCATCTTTAGCCATTTGAAGAGCACGTAAGCGAATTCCCATGCGTGTTACGCAGTAACCATTTTGATGACACTCCATAACCCATTCATGCAATTCAGTCTCTAGAGCTTCATATGGAGTCATTCCAGTACGTCGAGCTTTTTTTTCCTTTGGAATCTTTTCCAAGTCAGCTTTCATTTTCTTTCAGATTTCCAACTTTTACTAGTTGCTTGACTAGATGATGATCCACATGCATGCCACATCTTCGTGACACGGCCCTACCGGTTTATTCAAACATAAGACGAGAACTTGAAAGCCTGATACCACTTCTATCAGTCGCAGTCAGCATGCATAATTGGCCATGCTGGCAGGCCAGATGGGAATTGTAGTTCCTGAACATCTGAGAGCCAGTTCTACCCCTGATCTAGGGGCTGCAATACATGTGCTTCTCCACCCGAGAGGAGGGGAAAGTGGGGTGTGAGGTTTGGAAAAGGTTAACAAATGTGCATAAATGTAATGAAATTTCAGACTATACTATAAAAATATTATTAAAAACAAACAAAAATAAGCCCACCTGGAATAACAGCCAAAGTGACTTGAGAAGACTTTGCTAATTTTTTGATGTCATCGATGTGTGGGCTCTGAACATATCCCAACCAGTAATGTGATGGTTTTTCTTGCTGCTCCTGGTCAACCGCTCCAAATTTCTAAACCATTTTTTTGTTCCGCCATCCATCCAGCCTTTGAAATATGCAAGTGCGCACTGTAATTCTTGCAGGAATTAATCTTTAGGTGCGCCTTCTTGTACAATGACAGGTCGCAAGCTTAGTTCCATTAGCCAAAACAATGTAGGAACGACTCGTAGTTTTTCATTTCCTGTGGTTCTCAATAAAACAGTTTTGTCTCCCAAACTTGCCACAGTTCTGTTGCTTGGAAGATCAAAGGTCATAGGTGTTTCATCCATATTCCCACATTCCCAGGTCATAGTTATGGGATCCTTCTTTGTTTTAGGATGAATGAATGGGAATGATGTTACTTTCCATCGTTGTCTTTGGCAACTTCTGTGCAATCTTGTTCTGTCACAAACTATGCTTCAACCTATTTGGCAAGCTGGTATGTTCATCCTGTTGACGCAACAAAATTTCAGTGCCTGTGCTTTTAATTTGTCATCTTTTAGCCATTTTAAGAGCACGTAAGGAATTCTGCATTTGTAACCATTCTTGACCTATGTCTCCATAACCCATTCATGTACCTAGTCTCTAGAGCTTCATATGGAGTCAGTCCCCAGTATCGCCGAGCTTTTTCCTTGGAATCTTTCAAGTCAGCTGTATTTTCCGTCCAGTCCCTCACTAGTTTCTCACAACAAATTCCTACTTGCAATAATTGTTATTGCTTTTTTCTGCTCTTGACACAACCTGAAGTTTGAAACCAGTCAGACATATGACCCATGCTTTTGTTTCTTATTCAGTAGTAGAAGCACTGTCTCATTTTCAACAGGGATAAAAAGACTCTTGGAAAAGAATGCCATTGGCCATAACCCACGGGTATCCCAAGGCTAACCCCTAGCACACCCACTGCTACTGGCAACCACTCAATTTCATTAATTGCTAACTAAACTATCAAGTTATCACCTCCACACTGCAAACCACACTGCAAAATAGGTTTGACAACTTTAATGTAAGCCTTATAAATCATTTGAATGCAATAAGAGAATTGTTAAGGCCAGCAATAGTCAAGCAGAGTTTATTCAGCTCTACCAACAACATCCCCTCAATAAGCAAACCAAATGAGTACCGGTAGTTAAAGGAAGGATATATGGTAACTTATTAGTAGCAATTACTATAGAACAGGGGTCCCCAAATCCACGTCTGGGGCCAAATGTGGCCTCACAGATTATCCTGCCCTACCAGACATGGCGTGATGGCTCCATTCATGTGTGCAGTGTGGGGCTCCTGAGGAGAGGAGGAACTGCCCCAACGGCTGCTGGATTGTAGCGTTGCCATGATGGCACCCTGCAACTTCCATGAATTTTCTGACCCAGAGTCGTCAACACAAAATTCCCTACTTGCAATACTGTTATTGCTTTTTTCTGCTCTTGACACAACCTGAAGTTTGAAACCAGCTTCGTATGACCTGCGTTTTTGTTTTGGTCTAGCAGTAGAAGTACTGGGTTCCATTTTCTAACAGGATAAAAAAAGACTTTGAAAAAGAATGCCATTACTACAACCTACGGTAATTCTAAGGCTAACCCTAGCACAATCTACTCTAAGCTACTGGCAACCACTCAATTTCATTACCCGCTAACTAAACTATCGGTTATCACTCTCCACACTGCAACCACACTGCAAAATAGGTTTGACAACTTTAATGTAAGCCTTATAAATCATTTGAATGCAATAAGAGAATTGTTAAGGCCAGCAATAGTCAAGCAGAGTTTATTCAGCTCTACCAACAACATCCCCTCAATAAGCAAACCAAATGAGTACCGGTAGTTAAAGGAAGGATATATGGTAACTTATTAGTAGCAATTACTATAGAACAGGGGTCCCCAAACTACGGCCCGGGGGCCAAATGTGGCCCCTTGAAGGCATTAATCCGGCCCGCCAGACATGGCGGTGATGGCTCCATTCATGTGCAGTGGGGGCTCGAGGGAGAGGAGGAACTGCCCTAACGGCCAAGTTGATTGCAGTTGCATGGGATGGCACCCAAGAATCTCCACATGAATTTTCTGACCCAGAGTTGGAGAAACCTCACATGTGCAACGCCTGCCCGGGCCTCTTCCAGCTACTCCATGTAAGCTGCTCTAGGCTTTCTGTTCCACCACTCCCATTGGCATCAGCCAGGCTGTATAATCGTCATTGGCTGCTAGGAGGGAAAGAACCCAGGAAGACACCTGATCCCGGGTTGGGATGTGGAATGCTTCATTGGGAAAGTTCTGCTTTTTTTTACAGGGGAAGGTATTCCACAGCCTCCCCAACAATATTTGGAGCCCACCCTGTACTTGACATACTTTGGGAAGACCCTACATGTGGCAATCTGCTCCGGCCTCTTCCTCTCATAGCTACTCCATGTGTTGCTCTCTCAGGCTTTCTGGTTCCACCACTCCCATTGGCATCAGCCAGGCTGGATGTAATCGGCTTCGGCTGTTAGGAGGTGGCGAAACCCAGGAAGATACCTGATCCTGGGTTAGATGGAATGTTTCATTGGGAAAGTTCTGCTTTTTTTTTTTTACAGGGGAAGGTATTCCACAGCTCTCCCAACACATATTTGGAGCTCCAATTCTGTTCTTTGGAGATACTACTTTGTCACTGTTCCCAAAATAGACCATGACAGAAAGGCTGAAAGGTGAAATCAAAACATTTTAAGCAATTCATTTGTGCATAGGAATTTGTTCATAGGTTTTTTTAGTCCGGCCCTCCAACAGTCTGAGGGACAGTGAACTGGCCCCCTGTTTAAAAAGTTTGGGGACCCCTGCTATAGAATAAAAGCATAGCTTTTGATGTAAGGAAGGGTTTTAGACAATGGATTTCACAATAAAAATGGAATGAACATGCCTGTTCACTGTGACTCAAAACTCCCCTGCTTATTAAAAGAATACCAGTAGTTTTGTTCTGCATGATTAACTGACGTATACCGGTAAATTAGCAGAAAGGTTACCGGTAAGTTGGTATGTAATTTGGTATATGGTACCAGTAATTTGTCTTTTATCATAAAATAATAAATGCTCTACATTGTGATATAATGCTCTATATTTTGTAATTTGTCTATTTTATTATAAAAGAAGATTGCAGACCCCACCTAAGTCAGAACAAGGATAATCTTAATAGCAATTAATGTTGTGGGCCACTAAAGAGACCTCTTGCTTTGGACTGTGGAAAATAGAAACTCCACTTCAAAATGCAGTAACGTTAGTTTCAGATTCCATTAAGCATATCTGCTGCTTATTCCTTCCTACAAGCGCCCCTCCCACTGGATCCAATGCCTCTGGACAAACTCACCCAGCCCTCAATGGCAGTTTTGTGGTGGGGGGGAGGGGGGAGATGACTGGGAGAGGAAGAGCACTTGGAAAAACATACACTTGTCTCCTCCATTTCATTATTCTGGAACTTGTGTCGTTTTATTCCATGCTTTACTATTGGTCTATAACCATAAAGACAGAAATCTGAATGTGAAACCAGACCCTGATGAAACTGGGAGCTTAGGTACTTGGATTTTTAAAGGTACATCACCACTTACATGAAGTAGTGCTTGCAGGGTTGAACTACTCCACCTACCTTTCTGCCACTGGGTGCTTCCTCTCTCTCCGATTTTCCCTCGTTCTGTTCCTTTTCCTCCTTGGGCCTCTCTATTCCTGACTTTCTCAACTCCTCTTCCCCGCCTTCCTCTCGTGTTCCTCTTTCAACAACCACGCTTGCCTAATCTCCCTCCGCCTTTTTTTTCTTGCCTTCCAACCCAGCTTTCTCTTGCGCCTTCCTCTATATGCCACTCCCAACTCCCCCCCGAGCCTGCCCTCTCCTCCCCTCAGTCTCGGTGCCTCCTGGGACAGCAGAGCCTCGCTGCTCACATTATCGGTCTCCATGGAAACACGCTGCAACATTTCAAAAGAAGTAGAATGGGGGGGGAAGAGGAACCCAAAAAGGTTCTGGGAGGGAGGTGCAAGCTTCCCTATTAGCAAGCCTATTGGAACACAAAGCTTTGCTGTAGTTCTGGGAGGAAGCAGCGTGACGTCTGCCTGGATGGGTGGGCAGGGAGGGGGGTTGTTGTGTGTGTGTGTGTGTGCGGTAAACAAGTGTGAGTTCCGAGTGGGAGGGCTCAGTCAGGCACGCACCCAAAAGCCCACTTCCCCCTTGTTTTGCACTAAAAGGAGGTTGCTCCTCTCGCGACAAGCGTGTGGCTTCCCTGCAGCCGCATGAATCAGCAGCGCCCGGCGCTTCAGGTGCCTCCCCAGCCTTCTGCCGCAGGCCGGGAGAAAGCTACTTGGAGACTCCTCCGCTTCCTCCCGGACTTCCCGGGAGGGGATGGCTCTGCACAAGCGGGTTTCCTGCAGTCGCGATGAATAGCAGCCCGGCGCCACTCGGCCTCCCAGCCTCCTCTGGGGCCAGGGGAGGCCGGGAGAAAGCTGCGGGGACTCCCCTTTCTCCCTCCTGGGAAGCCGTGCACCCAGACAAGCAGCAACAAGCGGCACCATCTTGGAATTGCAGGTACAAATTTTGGTGACCCGCGTATAAGTCGAGGGGGGCATTTTTCATCCCAGGAAAAGGGTGTAAAAACTCGACTTATACGCGAGTATATACGGTACATAATTTTCTATGTGTATGTATGCTTCCCCAAACTTTCTGTTTGCAAAATATAAAGTTTGACTTCATTAGACCAATCATTTGTCTGGAGATTTTTATTTTCCAACAATTGGTGTAGTCTGGTAATCGGCAGGATCATGATTGTCACAAGAGATCTGGAGCTTGGCGGCCTGTCCCATCTGGGGTGCACACGGTTGATATTCCAATTTTCAGTCATGCACAGGCTTAGCTAGCTCTCGACGGGGTCACCTCCAGCCAGTATTTTCTCTTTGGAAAATTTGGTTTATATGGTTGAAGGTAATTAGAGGAGGATTGTTTAAACTGTGTATTTCAAAATGGGTGTTTTACTAGAAAGAACAGTTTGAACTGTGGGCATTTTATAATTTTACCAGTGGGCCCGGCCACGCATTGCTGTGGCTCAGTTTGGTGAAGTGGAAAAGAAAAAAAGGGGAAGCAAATGGTTTGAACATGTGTCATTGCACATGGCACCCTGCCCCATCCCTCCCTAACATTTCCCTTCCTCTGCTAGGGTGGGTGGGCCATGTCCAGGTGGTGGACCCTGTCACTTTCACTCCTTTCCCTTGCAGGCGAATTACGTAGCTTAAAACATGCTGGGAGGCATGGGCTACGTTGTGTTCAAATTTCAGAGCATTTGGTCCAGCAAACCCCCAGACCCTCCCTCACCTTCCCCTTCCTCTGCTAGGGTGGGTGGGCCATGTCCAGATGGCGGGCCCCATCTTTTTCACTCCAGGTGGCAGCAGTTTTCAAGGAAAGCATGGTTGGTTCCCTTGTATCAGAGGGTGTTGCTTTGACGGCCAGCAGATGGTGCTGTTGCGGAACAGAACTGTGGTTCCAACTGTTACAGGTGTAGCATGTACACAATAACTGGCACAGTTGTGACATGTACACAACAGGAGGTGTGGAAACAGTATGGAAACCCGGCCGCACGCGAATACGATGTTGTGTGAAAATTTCAAAGCAATCAGTCCAGTAGTTTGGGAGATTACCTGTCAGCAGAAAAATGCACTGATAGATTTATATATATACTAGCGGGGCCCAGCCATGCATTGCTGTGGCTTATTGTGGTGGATTTGTTCAAGGTATAATGTCAATATTGAACCATATGCAATTGGCTTTATCAGCAAGGAATATGCCCAACCAGAGTTGGCCTGGTTTGGTCAGCCAGCTCCGGGCATAATGAATAATCGATTTCAAGATAGCTGGCTATGTGTCTATAAATCTTCACATCTTTGGAATTATCATTATTATTAATTATTATTAATCACTCAGTTATTCAAACCTTCCTGTCACTTGTCTTGGGCTCAAGGCCTCTGACAAATGTGATAATATAACCTAGGGCCAAAAGAACCACACAGTAACATTGAATACCAGTGTTACATCTCTCTGCCCTTTGGCAGGAAGCAGAAAGTTTTCCTTCCAGCTGGGAACAATCCCTGAGAATCTTGCCCAACATTAGATGGAAATAGCTCTGGTAAAGAAATGGACAGTACTATGGTGCCAGGAAAAGGCAGGCAATTCCCTCCCCATCTCAACTTCCATTTACCAGTCCACCAAGGGCCCATCAGGAGAGACCTGTCATCTTACCATAGGTGTACTTAACATGCTCTGCCCATGTAATAAACCACCTAGAGATTTTCCATAAGCCACCAACTGGGCATTCCAAAGACAGGGGATGCCCTGCAGGGCTGTTATGTTGATTATTGAGAACCACAATTCTATCCCCTATCTCATCAAAGTGTTATCAGAATAGCCCAGCCATTCTATTAAAGCATTAATTTGATTCTATCAAAGCATTTAATAAAGGTGGCCAGGTACACAGATCCCCAGGGGAAAATGGTGGTTTTGGGCGCAGTATATAATCATAAACAAGAAATTCTGCACCCATTATTATGTATACATGCTGAATAGTTAAATGCCCTAGTTTTCCAAAGTGCTGAATTGAAGACCTGCACTTACCAAGGAAACCAAATGTTCAGATTGGACTCCCCCATTTAACGTGCCACTTCAGTCAGCTTTCATGTAAGACTCCCAATAAACACTTTCTAAGCTTTGCTGATAATAACAGCCTTACCATAGCCCTTTGCTATCTCAGCCAAAATCTTCTGAGTAAGTGGACTTATTGCAGGATATCCCCAAGATATGGATTCCAAACCCCATACTTCAGTTGCAATAGTTTTCTCTCACATACAGAACATTGCAAGGTGCCAGCATTAGATTTCTAAACTATATTGACTAGCATAATGACCACCAAAAAGCACCTTCACTTCTCTTATCCATAATGGAAACATACATGGAAAATTTTTGTGCTGGCAGCAGCTGCACCCTTCCCCAAAACAGTAGCCCTTACATGGGAACCATCTATGCCAGCCACCAAACTGCCATAATCAAAGGTATGAGAAATTAGTCATAACTGGTGTTACCTGAATGTTCCTGATGTTTTGTCCCACTCTGATTCCAAACGTCTCCCTGACCATACCCACATTTTACCTGTCTTTAGAAGGTGCAAGTATGTGCCTTTTGTTCGATTTGTGCTGGCTGGATCACAAGCAGATCTGTTCGTATCAGTAAAAGCTATCTTAATTACTGAGATACTGTGCACAAATGTGGTGAATCACAAACTTATGAATTAAACATGGATAAACAATACACTAATAAGGAATCTTTGTGCTCAGCTGGCCACCCAATTGGCCCCTTCTAAGACCCAAAGCCTTTATGGGCCTGCAAAGCCTTTTATTAATATTATTTTTAGGCCTCAATGGGGTCTGCAAGGCCTCCAAATCCTCCAGAGACCTGCCAGGTCCTCCTAGGCATTCATGGGCCAGCTGGGCCCTTACAGGCCTCTTTGGGTCTGCAAAGCCTTGACAACTTTCAGGAGGCCTGCAAGACTAACTTAAGAGCATTGTCAATGCTGAAATTCATTCACTGCCTCTTCAGTGTAGAATAGGCCCGAAACAGGAGAGGATGAGGGATAACTAAAGGCCTTGATTCTGGCAGAACCTCAGCCCCTGATTATAAACACACACTCACTGCCGTGACTGCCTGACAACTGTGAATGCTGAATATACTGTAAACCCTCAGTAACTAACTATGAATAACTGTGGATCTACAACATCTAACTATACTAAGACTGAAAACTAATAGGCAAGTCAACCACAGTAAAACTGCCCAGCAGCGGGGACCTAACATGGCCCCTGTAATCTGCCTGGCAACCAGGAACTAAGAATAGCCGCCGCCACCCCTCTGCTGATATTACAACGGGCTTCACATTCCTTTCTGGCCGGGGGGTGGGCATCTCACCCGCCCCACCATTGGACCCTCTCCTGAAGCTCCCCTCGTAAAATGCTGAGCGGAGACTAGTTTGAATTGGGTTATGGAGCGGCAGCCGCTCACCCCTCCTCCTCCCATTGCACTCAACGTGGCTGGCCTTGAGTCATTTCCAAATCCCGGCCCGGCTGCTGAGGCATCCGTGGCGCGCAGCCGCTTCTCCTGCCCCCGCATCTCGAACTGGACCGGGACCTGCATCCCTGGGAACTCACCCACCTCCAGGAGGTGGCCTGCCGATTTTTAAAAGGCCCCGGTCAATGCCGCGGGCCAACAAGCGGCAAATCTGCCGCTAACAGAGCCTTCCCGCCCCCACCAGCCTCGAGCTGAGCGATCATTGTCTGGCTGTGTAGGGTGCCGGGAGACCCTGCTCTGCCGCCTGGGGCTTCACTCCTCAAGGCCCCACCTCAAAGTAGCTGTTCCCAGGCCCGAGCGATGCCTCGGGCCTAACCAGCTGCAAGCCGGAGCAACTGCTCCGCTTGCCGGCAGCCTTGTAAGGAGGCTGGGCTGAACTGGGCATGGGCTTAAATAGCCTGCCCGGCTCCCTCGTCATGTGATGGTTCCCACCCCGTCATGTGGCCCGTCGAGGTGAGCCGATCGCTCCTTCCTCCCCTGCCGCAATGGCGCCCAGGGTAAGTCCTGGTGTACTTTTTGTGGTGAAATGGGAAAGGAACAGTAGCAGCAAATCAATTGCAGAGGCCAGCAGTACGTGCTAATGCAAACACGCAGCCTGATACTGTGCAATGTCATTGATATGTGTGCCCACATTCCTTGGGGGGGGGGGTGGAAAGGCACTCCTCCCACACATTCAAAATATGTCATGGTTGCTGTACCAAGCTTACTCCTGAGTAATACGTGCCTGGTTTTCTTAACTGTAACCACAGTATTCAGGGAATCTAGGGTGCCCGGCCCCTCCCTCCCGTCCCTTGCATGTCGCCCCTCACTCTCTTCCCTCCCTCACTTCTCTTCCCTTGCATGCCACCCCTCCCCCTCCTTCCCTTCCCTTTCCCTCCGCTAGGGTGGGTGGGTCACACCAAGATGCTGGGCCCCCTGCCTCCCCTCCCTTGCATGCCACCCCTCACTCTCTCCCCTCTCTCACTTCTCTTCCCTTGCATGCCTCCCCCTCTGTCCCTTTCCTCTCCCTCCCTCTCTTCCCTTGCATGCCACCCCTCCCTCTCCCTCCCTTCCCTCTCCCTCATGTGTATGTGTGTGTATGTGTTTCACTTCCACTTGAGTTACTGCCTGTGTAGTGTTTCCACTGCTCATATCTGGCCATCTGAGTGAACATTCTAAGGGTGACAGTTACACACAGGTAGCATCATGTCCAGGAAAAAGGCATTTTACCTGGGCCAGGTGTGAGATTTCAGGTATGTGAACATCTAAAAACACTCTCACCTGGCTGACTATAGTGGCTGGGAATTTTCAGAGGAATTGGCCCAGCAGTTACTGAGGTGTACTGTCATCAACAAAAACACTGTTAGCTTTTTATATGTATAGATAGATTGTCATTAAAAAGATGGGTTATGATTTGGAAAATATAATATGGTCAGAACATGCATCTGTTAGAGCAAATTTCTGCATTGCAGGGGGTGGAACTTGATGGCCCTTAGGGTCTCTTCCAACTTTCTGATTCTATGATTCTGTGCTTCTAAATGAGAAATGATTTTAGTAATTTTTGGAAAGTTACAAGAAGGGAAGGAAGAAGTTGCCTGAGCAGGGTTGGTATGATTCATCAAGTAAAAAAGATTCAGAATTAAAACAGATTAGAGGAAAAACCTCTAGACATGTGCAAAGTTCTGAATTTCTTTAAGTAAAAAGTAATTTTGTTCTAAGGAACTTCAAAAGATTGTTTAACTGTTTTAAACAACTGCAGCTGTGTACACCTCTTTTAATGAATTTCCAGGCATTCTCTCTTGATAACCAAGACAGAAAAAAAGAGCTATATTTCAGTTTGTTGACCTCATTTCTTTGAACATACGAGGGGAAAGGAAACCCCTTTGCATCTACCTCAAACATTCATCACCTCCAAAATGCATTGTATTCTATGACATGATGGATAATTGTTAAGGCTGGAAAATTCCTGGAGATTTGAGATTTGAGAATGGCCTTTAGCTGAGGGAGAAACATTGGAAATTTCAAGGAAGACAGGATAAGTTCTGGAAGGCAGGATAAGAAATCTTTTTGCTTTTATTTTTCAAAGGGTGAAAAAAAGTATGGGGTGAAATATAGAAGGCTGAGGATGGAGAGGAAATCTTAAAGAAAGGGAAGGAAGGTAGAAAAATTATTACAGATGGTTTTAGTAAGTATGTGTGGAGAAGGAAGAAACAGTGTAAAAAATTGGAAGTTTAAGGGTGTAAATAGAAAGGACATTGATAGAGTTTAAAAATTTGAAGTATTAAGAATGCTTTTATTTCTTTAAGGCCTTTAATAGATATAGATAAAATATACACAACAAGCTTATAAATTATACGTATTTAAAAAGGGTTTTAAAAGAACTTTAATATACTGCTTACATCCATTCAAGCAAGAATGAACAAATAATTTTGGAGAGTGGTAGTAGAGTGTATTTATTTTTAAATGAAAAGTATTTTATGAGAAAGTATGGTATTGAACTGGTAAAGGTCAATTTTGAAAATGGAAATTGAATGTCCAAACCTGCAAATTATATGCATTTAAAAGGTATTTTGTGTACCAAAGGTACAATTTTATTCAGATTTAAAATATGGAATTGCTCACTTGCTTGGAAAAAGTTTGAAAGGACCAGAGTCTCCTAAGAGAGAAGACCCAAAATAGAGGGCTTTAATTTGCCAAACTATATAGCAACTGCCCAAGCAAGCAGTAATTAACCATGTAGAAAGGACATAAAAATAATTGGAAGAATGAAAGAGATCTTTGGGTTATAGCAGAAACTTCAGTGGAAATTCTGATTCAGTGTGTGACAGCAATGAAAAAAAGGCAAACATCATGCTTGGGGTTATTAGGAAAGGGACTGAAGGAGCCCATATTATAATGCCCAAGTATAGAGCTGCAATGTGGGCCCATTTGAAATACTATAAACAGTTCTTGTTGCAATATCTCAGAAAGGATATGTCAAGCTAGAAAAATTACAGAAGAGGGCAACCAGGATGATCCAAGGGGTTGGAACACCTTTCCTATGAGGAAAGGCAGAAAAGTCAGGAAATATACAAGGCTAGGTAATGGAAGTTAAGAGGAGATTTGATAGAATTGTTATTTTAACAGATCTGCAAGTTTGCCATATTGTCCAAAACCAATTGTCAGAGTTATTGATGCTCTAAAAATGTAGTTGTCACACTGCTGGTTCAGGTATTCCTGGGTTTATTTCAGCTATAGCAGATTTCATTTGAATTTAACCAAAGAAGAATAAATTATATATGGGGTGGAGAATGTTTATGTTTGCCTTATCCCATAATACTGGAACTTATGGAAGCAAATGAACATTAGGTTCAGGATAGGCACAAGTCAATTCTGAAACAGCTCTATTAATTATATGAAAGTAGATTGAATAGTCATGTAGGCAGTTTTAAAAGGAATGTGGTTGTAACATTATCTTAAAGATATTTATCTCTTAAGGAAAATAAATTATATAGAAGAATGGAAATAATAGAATTTACATAGAAACTTACTATACCCAAACAAAAATAAGTATTTATTAAAGGAATTGGCACTTTTAAAATTTATATAAATGTTAACTTGTTATGGAATTTAAGGTTTATGAAACTTTTGGTTTAAATACATTTTAAGTAAATACTGAAAGATAGAGAGTTTGGTACAAGAGTCACATAGGTTGTGGGTTGAATTACTGCCTTTGGCTTTAATTAGGATCAGGACTCAGTCACCAGCTGACATAGGACTGTCATCATTTAAATGGTTACATGAAATGCCCTACCTTGTGTCTTATACCAACATAAGGGAAACAGAAATCATAGACTTATGTTTTTGCAAATGACTGGCTACTGTCTATTTTTTATTTTAACAGGAGGCTCAAGTTGCTTACCCCTGAGATGTGCAATGCTGTTTTAAGTTTGCTGATTGGGTCCTGGTGAGAAAAAAGTGGCAGAAACAAGCTTAAGTCTCACTAAAGAGGACTCTATTTGGGCACCTTTCATGCAGGAGATTGCTGTGTGGACAGCTAAAAGCAACTGGATCCGTCACACTGTAAAAAGGTTGTTGTAAACCTGGACAGTAGAAAAGCAGTATTCTGTCCAAGCCGACAAGAAGGGATTTCAGGACTGCTTATAACCCAGAATCAATGCAAGAAGAGAACATTATAATTTGGCCACTGAATGTACAAGATTAAGAAGATTGGAATAAAAAACAAAGACTTTAATATTTAATACAATTCTCCCAAGTTGCCATCTGCCTAATCCCAAATAGTAGGTGCATCTGAGGCACAGCTTGCAGAGATGACTGTATTGGTTGGGCAGGTTCATAAGGTAGTAGGCAGTTTTTCCGATATACTGGTCCTAAACCATACTCAGACTCTTGACAAGCAGTCTTGGATCTAATTGCATCCTGTCAAGCACTTGTAACTGTCAAGCACTTGTCTTAGTCTAGTCTGGCTCACCCATAGGACCCCCATCTATAATGGATTATGTTTCAGTCAGCTCAGTCTCAACCACTTTACCACCACATCTAAGCAACTAGTCAGGTTTGTTGCTGCCGATCCTAACTGTCCATCCAACAATAGGTGAATTGGCTGTCATCGACATATTACTAACAACCTAGCCCAAAACTCCTGCCTAAAAGAGGGTGCGTATAAACATTGAAAAGCATTGAGGAAAGGTCTGACCATTGTAGAACCCTATACATCAAGGGGAGATGGGGCAATAGAGAAAGCGGGTCAAGTAGCAATTTCTCACCAATCCTGGAGAAAGGAAGAAAGCCATTGTAAAGCCACCCCAAGATGTCCAAGGACAGCAATGCTGTAGTTTAACAGATTCTAATAAAACATATTGAATGCTGCTGAAAGACTGCGTAAAATCAGCAGCACTGGCCTGTTTCAATCCAATGGTCAGTAGAGAT
This sequence comes from Sphaerodactylus townsendi, assembly GCF_021028975.2. NCBI lineage: Eukaryota > Metazoa > Chordata > Lepidosauria > Squamata > Sphaerodactylidae > Sphaerodactylus > Sphaerodactylus townsendi. The sequence continues at coordinate 119,159,314 of NC_059425.1, read as the reverse complement.
AATCTGTGAAGGCCAGCAGGTCAGTTTCAGTTCCATGATCAGACCAGAAGCCTCACAGTGAAGAATCAAGAGCTGATATGACATGCAGGAATTTCTGGAGCTGCTCAACCACCACTGTCTCCACTACCAGATCCAGAAATGGAAGATTCAAGACCTGTCCAGCCTTGAATCTTCCATTTCTGGGTCTGGTAGTGGAGACACAGTGGTCAGCTGGATCCAGAGATTTTTGTTTTAAGGAGGGGGTCTCACAATTGCTTCATTAAGTCACTGGGACAAAACTCCCTCAGAGAAGAAGTGTTCATAGTATTTCTGAGAGGGTCTCATATTGAATCTGCACAGGTCTTCACCAACCAGATGAAGTGGTCCATAACTGAACCCAAAGATTACTATGGAGCCTGCAGTTCATTTACCATTATTGACTAAGAACTTATGGCAGAAAGATAAGACTTTATATGTGAAGAAACTTGCAAAGGCCTAACAGCTCAAAGCCAAATTCCTACTATTTTGGGACTCCCCAGATAGGGAAGTCAATGTCCAAATTAACCGCGAAAGTTGTATCAAGTGAGATGTAGCAGACAAAATGGAGGTGGAAAAATATACCTTTTCCACTACATTCACTACCATCTCATAGTTTCTCATAAATACTCTGCAAAATGTTCTCAGGTCTTCATCTTCAGAACTGGGTTTGATTCCCCATTCCTCCACATGAGCAGCAGACTCTTTTTGGAGAACCAGGTCTGATTTCCCAGACCTATACATGTAGCTTGCTGGGAGACATTGGACTAGTCACGGTTCTTTCAAAACACTCTCAGTTCCACTTATTTCACAAGGCGTCAGTAGTGGGTAGGGGAAGGAAAGGCCACTATAAGCCAGATACTCCTTAAAATACGGGAAAAGTGGGGTACAAAAGCCAACTCTTCCTCTTGTCACAAGTATGTTGTCAAGCTTGCTTCAGCTGTATAAGGTCCCACTTTTGTATCCTCACCGCCTTTATATACCAGGGATCTGGGTTTGGATGGGAGCACATTGGGCTCTATGTTCAAATCCTCTACTATCAAATTATACAGGCTTATTAATTTCAAATAATATATTTCCCTTCAACTTTATCAAAAACAAGCTTAAAACATGATGCTAGATATACATCCTCATCCTAAGACTGTCACTACAGGCCAAGCTTAAGTAGGCTGAAAGAAATTCGGTGGGTACCAAGATACTTTAAAAGGCTACTAAGAGTACCTTTTAAAATTTGACAGTTCAGTTTTTCCAAAAATAATGTCTTTGATCCTCCTGCCTCATTGCTACTTGACCTGCTTGCTCTACTACATGAAAAAACCAAGTGAGGGACTATAAAGAAAAAAATTATGTTTGAACTTGCTGACTTATGTGCACACCAACTGCTTTGACTAAAATCCCAATAGTCAAATGACGGTTGAATCTTCTGTTCTTCTATAAACCCTTTACCAGCAGTCAGATGGCTTCTATTTTATACGATGAAGAAGGTGATTCCCAAAGGGAAGAGAAAATGCTCCATGAATATAAGATCATATAAGAACATAAGAACACAAGAAAGAGCCTGCTGGATCAGACCAGAGTCCATCTAGTACAGCACTCTGCTACTCGCAGTGGCCCACCAGATGCCTTGGGGAGCTCACATGCAGGATGTGAAATCAGTGGCCTTCTGCTGCTGCTTCTGCTCCTGAGCACCTGGTCTGCTAAGGCATTTGCAATCTCAGATCAAGGAGGATCAAAATTGGTAGCCATAGATTGATCTCTCATCCATAAATCTGTCCAAGCCCCTTTTAAAGCTATCCAGGTTAGTGGTCATCACCACCTCCTGTGTCAGCATATTCCAAACATCAATCACGTGTTGCATGAAGAAATGTTTCCTTTTATTAGTCCTAAGTCTTCCCCCCAGCATTCTCAATTAATGCCCCCTAGTTTTAGTAATGTGAGAAAAAATTCTCTGTCAACATTTTCTACCCTCTGTATAATTTTATAGACTTCAATCATATCCCCACTCAACATCTCCTCTCCAAACTAAAGAGTCACAAACACTGCAACCTCTCCTTCATAAGGAAGGTGTTCCAATCCCTCAACCATCCTCATTGCCCTTCTCTGCACTTTTTCTATCTCTTCGATATCCTTTTTGAGATGTGGCGACCAGAACTGACATAGTACTCCAAGTGCGGTCACACCATTGCTTTATATAAGGGCATGACAATCTTTGAAGTTTTATTATCGATTCCTTTCCTAATTATCCCCAGCATAGAGTTTGCCTTTTTCACAGCTGCCATGCACTGAGTCGACATTCCCATGGAACTATCAACTAAGACTCCCAAATCCCTTTCCTGGTCTGTGACTGATAGAACTGACCCCTGTAGCATGTATGTGAAGTTTGGATTTTTTGCCCCTATGTGCATCACTTTACATTGCTACATTGAACTGCATTTGCCATTTCTTAGCCCACTCACGTAATTTATCAAGGTCCGCTTGGAGCTCTTCACAATCCATTGCAGTTCTCACCACCCTGCATAATTTGGTATCATCTGCAAACTTGGCCACCACATTACCCACCCCTACTTTCAGGTCATTTATGAATAGGTTAAAGAGACTATTAAAGTTAAAGAGCCCTTAACCTATGAACAGGTTAAAGACCCAAAACAGATCCTTGGGGGACTCCCTACATCTCTCCATTGTGAGAACTTCCCATTTACACCCACCCTTTGCTTCCTGTTTTCCAACCAGTTTTTAATCCATAGGAGGACTTCCCCTCTTATTCCTTCATTGCTGAGTTTTCTCAACAGTCTCTGGTGAGGAACTTTGTCAAAAGCCTTTTTGAAATCCAAGTAGACAATTTCCACTGGTTCCCCCTTATTCACATGCCTATTTACATCCTCAAAGAACTCTAGTAAGTTTGTAAGGCAGGACTTGCCTCTGCAAAAGCCATGCTGACTCTTCCTCAGCAGGTCTTGCTTTCCTACATGATTTATAATTTTATCTTTAATGATAGATTCTACTAATTTACCAGGAACAGATGTCAAACCAACTGGCCTGTAATTTCCTGGGTCTCCCATCAATCCTTTCTTAAAGATTGGTGTGACATTGGCCATTTTTCAGTCTTCAGGGATGGAGGCTGATTTCAGGGATAAGTTGCATATTAAAGTTACAAGATCAGCAATTTCATGCTTGAGCTCTTTAAGAACTCTTGGGTGAAGGCAATCTGGTTCAGGAGATTTGGTAGCATTTAGTTTATCAATGGCTGCCAGAACTTCTTCCTTGTCTACCACTATCTTCTCTAGTTCCTCAGATTTGCATCCTAAGAAGCTTGGTTCAGGTGCAGGAATTTTCCTCAGTGGGAAACAGAATCCCACTGGTTCTCCTCATTCCACCATGTCTCTGTGATGCCCACTATATGCCATTATATAGGCATGAGCAGAGGCAAAGCAAGGGGGAACTGCATCTGGGATGCATGTTCGTTCTGTACCCCTGGAACGCCTGCACCCACCCCAGAATGTGACCGCCATGCCCCTGCCACATCACAGCCAAACCCCCACAAGGCATGCGCCCGGGACATCGCACCCCACCCACCACCCTGGGCACTACGCCGTTGGGCATGACAGACATTAAATGACAGCCCCATTATCCCACTGGTTGATTTGAGGTTTTTCAAATATATAAGGATCCAAATATTGTTCAAGAGAAGCAGAACCCACAGATCAGGACTAAACTGAGGACCCATAATGATCCTAGTCTACTCTCTAGAAAACAACAAACAGTAATCTGCATTACTGGTAATGGCTACAGACTAAACTACCAACTGACAATACAAAACAAAATGATAATAAGGGCTCAATGGAATAAAAGTGCTATGAGAGTGTAAAAAAGTGCAATATTAAATACAAAATGCCTACAGAAGTCAATAAGCAGTTGAGTGATACTAATTAGTACCAAAAAATACATGCTGATCCTATAACACGTATTAAAAATCTTATTAAAATTATTGTAGAGGAAGCTAAAATCATGAGCATCATTGATGAAAACATGTCTAATTTTCTACCTTGCCAATACCTGAGAATTTCAGTTTTTTATGTTTTGCTCAAAGGGCATAAGTTGGAATATCTCCCATTGGAACATCCCATTATATCAAGTTTTGACTCTATTTTAGAACCATTGGCAAAATTTGTGTATTTTCATCTCCAACCTTTTGTTTTAAAAATGAAAACATACATTAGATATTTCATTGAGCAGATAGGTTTACCCTTTCCTGCACAAGGTATCTTACTTACCATGGATCTACATGCCTTGTACACTAATATACCCATGGATGAAGCCAGTGAAGTTCTTTCATGCATTTTGGAGAAGAGGGGAAATTGCCATCCTCCCACTTATTTTCTTCTGATTGATCTCGTTTTTGGAAAAAAAAATTCAGATTTAATGACCAATTCTATTTACAAACAAAGGGTATGGCCATGAACAGCTCCCTGGACCATCTAGAGACCCTACACTTGTGTAACCCTTCAGTTAACCCATTCAGGGTTTTTTTCCTTCAAATTGTACATTTATGACTTGTTTACAGTTTTGTGCAATACTTCTCAAGTGGGGAGTTTTGTTAACTGGATGAATTCAGTATATTCAGTTTTCATATTCTGATCATCCAGTTCCTGTTAATTCCTTAAGCACCATATGCAGCACTAAACAATGTGTCTACTTCTTAGAGGGCCAATGTGGTTTTCCATATATTGGGATGTGAAGAAGGGCAATGAGAATGGGATTAATTGAACATAAATCTAAGATTCCAAATAAAACCTTTGATGCCCCCCTAATACAACATTTTGTTGTGTTTGGACACACAGAAAATGGTTTGAAATTCTGTGTCCTTTATATTTACAGAGAATACCCCTTTAAGTGGGTTAACATAAAAAAAAAACACTTATTACAACAGGAAGCCAAGCTTATTTTAACCTTCAGTATCTATTTCCCATTTGGACTCAATAATGAAATTGATTTTTCCAGTTTTCTGTAAATTTTATTTATATTATGTTTATAATATTTATACTCCAACAAAGAATCTGTTGATGAATATCTCTTTGAAGCCATGAGCCTTTGAAGAATCTGTAAAAATAAAAAACGAATTAGATTAGTCAGTGAAGGGTTCACAGCTTTTTCTAATAGATTCCTAATAGCATAATTAGTGCATTCCACAATTCTGTGTAACTCGTTATGAATGAACCCATTTCCCCTCTTCCCCATTGCACACGACAAGTTTACCCATTCAGAAAGCAGCAGCAAATGCTGCAGCTCCTTCTCACAGGGACACTTCCCCCCCCTTACCAGGGACAAATGCTGTGGGCATCAGGTTCACCTTCAGCTGGGTGCCCACAGCATTTTCCTCTCCCACACAAACTTCAGCAAATTTGGCTGGTTCTTTTCTTGAGACTCACACCAGCAGCCCTGCAAGAAAAGCCCCCACACGGAGCAAGACCCCACCCAGAGCAAGACCTTCACCAGAGTGCCTCCTGTTGAAACCTCTACCACAGAGCCAGCTGGGCATTACAGAAAGCCCCATTGAAGTCTATGATGGGAAAAGTAATTTTTTGAAGAGCCTGGCGGATTCTGGGGAATTTCTGAGTGTATAACCACTGGCTGCACATTTTTGAAGATAGAAGCACCAGACAGTCAAGGTGGCTCCAACAGGCCTCCTGTTAATAGCATCCAAGCTTGGTGAACTTTGCTTCTGGCAGCAGGGTGTGTGGGTTGAAAGAGTTCTGAGAGAATTCAGCTAGCAGGCTCCATGTGCAATAGCAGGGAAACAATAAGCCTTTTGGGGGCCCATAAAATTGAACCCCTAGAAGCAAAGTTGACCAATAATTCCTGCGAAATTCTTTCTTAAAAAAAAAGTTACCAGTTTTAGCAAATTTTAGTCAACTAAATTTACCTATTTTACACCTGTCATATTTTGCTGCTCTGGTTATACAAAGAATGATATATTACCATTTTAAAAGGTGCTTTTAAAAGTTATCACCCACTGAGTAAACAAGAGCCAATAGTAATCATGCCTTCAGAGTGACTGCTAGAGGCCAGTGAAACAGCCTGGGGAGGTAGGCTTGGGCAGGAGGTTGAACTTGACTCATCTGGCTGGGAAATGATACAGACCCAGGATGGGAAACTGATACAAATGCAAGCTGCACTGCCCAAAGCCAAGTTTCTCCCATCTTAGCTCTGGATGGAGAGGATGCACAACCAAGCACAAGTCAGAATGTTTCTGTCACATGCAATGAGAGACAAAAGTTGGCTGGACAATTAGTAGGGTGATAAGAGGTCTTCCATCCCTCGTCCTTGTCTCCTCCTCCCAAGGCATGGTTTAGTGCAAAAGCCACCCTTGTAATTCCAGTGACTTGGGAGGTAAGGTGAAGTGCTTTGATTGTCCTATAACAATAGCTACATGAGTCATTGTTGCCTGACTCAAAAAGTGGTCACCTAGCAGCAATAAGGAATGAGCAGTTGGAGCCTTCATCTCTTGCCCTCTATTTTGAACCTGTGCAGCCAGTCACCTTTACTGTCCTGAATACTCTAGGACAACTTCAGGGAACAGTAGTGTTTGGGTTGTGGTGGGGGGCTGCATGGTGATTGTCTGTGACTATCCTGCCCACCACCCAATGATTCTGGGACCCTATTCTTGACTTTTGCCTAGGACCCCAAAATCTCCCAGACTGACCCAGCTTCCTACTTTTGTAGTGTATAATACTTTTGTAGTACATAATTCTGGACCTTGGCATATAAAGTCATTTGCAGTAATGCAGTAATAATGAAATACATGCGAACCAGGAAATTTGCATTGCAAGAAAATAATTAAGAATGAAATCCACCTGTCTGTCTGTCTGTCTGTCTGTCTGTCTGTCTGTCTGTCTGTCTGTCTGTCTGTCGGTCGGTCGGTCGGTCGGTCGGTCGGTCGGTCGGTCGGTCGGTCTAGGCATGGTGTGCACCACCAACTGGTGGTTACTTTGGGTTGGAAAGTATTACCAGCCAGACCTGAGTTGAGATGGGGGCTGTTTCTCAGATGCAGTGGCTCTACCTGTAAATCCTCTCCTATAGTATATCCTAGCAAAGATAAATCCCATCTCCTGTGCTGGCTCAGTGGTACCAACAGGGTAGAATCTGCCAGGGCATGTCTTCCTGTCAGTCATTGAAATACATAACAGCCAGCCTCACTTTTCCTAAAGCAACTAGGAAAGATAACTCTATAACTTAGGACTGTGAATTTTCCATGTACTTGTTTTTGCTGTTGCATGTGTAAGTTTGTTATTTTCCTTTCAATAAAACTTGTTATACTTTACTCTTGACTCCTGCAAATTTCTAAGGAGAAAAACCTACTGTAAACAACAGTGGTAAGGTCTTGTGGTCAACCCCTCTCACAAAACAAGATCTGTCCTCCTGCTAATTTCCCACTGTAAAAGTGACAGATCCCTCCATTTCAGATCTCTCCATTACACACAACTCTACGGTTTTCATTCAGTAACTCCCTCCCTCTGCCCTGCTTTCTCCATCCTTCCCTGGTGTTTCAGGAAATGCTTCAGTGATTCAAGTCCATTTGAGCTATCCTGAGCTCTTTGGAAGAAGGATAGAATATAAATGGAGAGAAGAATCTAAGGGTTATAATGCTTACCTTCATATTGACAGTGAGCATTGGGAGCTATAAAAATTTATATTCCAAGCCTAGTGAGCTTCACTACAAAAAGAAAAAAACAGAATTATGCTTTAAACAAATTCAGAAAAGAAAGGTGCTGGCTTTAAAATATAATCAGGAGTAATCAGTTAAGTGTGGAGAGGAATTCTCCACTTCCAAAAACGATTGGATATACTTTTGCACATATCCTAATTTTTTTTAGACCATCAAAGATTTTTTTAAAATATGATGAGGACATACAACTTCTGTATGTGGCCCATCCAGTGCAAAGACTTTCTGCACCAGAAAATATGGATTGCTACACTACCAACACAAAGGAATATGAAGTTGTGTTGTACTCAAGTTTCAGAGATGATTAAATCTAACAAAGATACTAACAAAGAAACTGGGAAACTTATTGACTCAAGTATAAACCTTCGAACTTGACTCAGTAGCAGCTAAAAACAGAAGATTTGGGAGCAAGATGAGATAGAGTTGCTTAACAGAGTTTGCATTAGGGATGAGCAACTTTCCAGCACTCTAGGAACACAAATGAGCCACTGTTTTCCTCCAAATGTAGAATAATTCTGGGATTCATAGCCAAGCCAGCCTAAACTTTGCTCCAAAGAAAGTCTTTGTCTTCAGCAACATCAGTATTTGGCAGTAAACTACTGTATGAAGAAATTTGTATTCTATCTGAGGAACATTAGGGTCCACTTGAACCAACTTGGCTTCTGCCGCCACTTTATGCGCTCCTTTTTCTGTAGCTCTTCCTATATTTGTGGTCTGCAGTGGGTTCTGGAGGTCAGAGGGTAGCATGGGTGTGTCCCTCCAGCCCTCCAGAGCAGCGCTGGAAGGAAAAATGAGTGAAGGGGCTGAACAGGAGGCATCTCCATGCGTGAGGGCACTGCTTTTCGTGTCCCCTCCACTCATCTCTCCTTCCAGTGCTACTCTGGGAGGCTGGAGGGACATGCCCATGCTGCTCTCCAACCTCTGGAGGTCGGAGGGTAGTGTGGGTGTGTCCCTCCACAGCAGCCATCATCCCCCCTCTGCCATCCCCACAGCCCCACCTGCTCAGTCGGGCAAAGGGGTTTTCCTGCCCAGTGCCTCTGCCTTCCAGCGCTGGAAGGAAAGATGAGTGGAGGGGCCGAACCAGAGGTGGCTCCGTGTGGAGCCACCTCTCCTGCTCAGTAGATCTTTGGGGCCATGGAAAACGGGTCCAAATGGCTCTTTGGGTGGTAAAGGTTGCCGCCCCCTAGAATGCAACGCACCAATAACCCTTAGGAGAGAAATGCCTCGGTTTCTTTTAACACAAACACAGAGACACACACACAACCTAGTTGTAATGATATGCAGGCTCTCCTTACAGCTTGTTTTTATGGCTCTCTGGTTAGAAAAAAAAGCAGCAACATGCTTACCGGATCCCCACAGCAGTCCCAGCTCCGGCCGCCATCTTGGAATTACTGTATATACTTGAGTATAAGCTGAGGGGGGCTTTTTCAGCATAAAAAAGTGCTGAAAAAGTTGGCTTATACTCGAGTATATACAGTAATCAATATTTTTGAAACTTGTCCAGTAACTAATTGGAGAATATTAACAATGAACTTCCTTTCAATTTGGAACTACAGCATATAAGGCATGTTTTTCACAATCCTCTCAATACATAAACAGTATCAAGTACCTAGGGGTATGTTTCTATATTGCCTGTCAATAATAGCTGTTGGCATGTTACATTCTGAACTTCACAAATGCCTTTTCTAACCTTAAAAGTGAAACAAGCCTATTAAATGAGATTTAAGACCAGGTGTATAATTGAAAAAAGCACACCATAGGGGAATTGTGGAATCAGAGTTGCATGATTTCATTGTGGATAGAAAAGACACAAATTCCTTCCATATTCACATTTCATTGTAGCAGGGTACTCACTGAAGAAATAATCAATAGTAAAAAAACACCATTATGAATCATTTGAATTTTCAAATAAGGTGATTGAATCTGGGAAATCTGGATAGTGAATCCTTAGGAAAAATATATGTTTTCATATTTAGTTTAAAAATGATATAGGTTTGATCCAGTAATCAAATGTCTTCAAATATAGCCTACTTTACAGAGTTGTTACAAATACAACTAGAAAATGAAGCACACTGGATCATAGAAGAAGATCTCTTTACATAGCAAGACAATTTGGTGTGTCAAAGAAACTTTTTTTTGTTATGCTAATAAAGAGGGGAGGAAGATGGCATATAGCCCATTCCTTTCAGATCTTGGAAGCTAAGTAATGTCAGTACTTGGATGGAAGACTATCATGAAAAATTAGTGGTGCTACACATGGGAAGGAAATAGTAAACCATCTCTACTCTTCTCTTGCCTTAAAAGCCCCTTGCTGGAATGGGCATAGCTGGCTGTGATTTAACAGAATATACACATAATGATAAAGGATGTTCTGGTTGACTATTTGCCAAGAGTCAATGATATGGGATTTCTTCACCTAATGTTTAGGAGATGCAATCAGGAACCCACAAAAACTTGCAGGAGGCATCTCTTCTTTCCCATTCCTGGAAAAACCCATGGCTTCTCCTCTTATCCTGTTTCCTTTCTTCTTTCTAGCATTGCCAACCTGGAGATGTGGTAGAATTGAAATATCTCTCCCAATTACAGGGGTCAGTTCTGCTTATGATTACCAGCTCCAAGTTGGGAAATTCCTGGAGATTTGGAGGTAAAAACCTCAAGAGGGCAAGGTTTGGGGGCATGAAGCAATATCAGCAGGATATAAAGTTCACCTTCCAGACCATCCATTTTCTGCAGAGAAATTAATGCTGGTCATCTGGAGTAAAATTGCAATTCTCGGTGATCTCCAGTCTCCACCTGGAGGTTAGCAATCCTAGTTCTCATGGAGGAACTGGTTGCCTAGGGATGGAATCTATGGCAGCATACCCTTCTGAGGTCCCTCCCCTCTTCAAATTCTACCACCCCAGGCTCCCCTTTTCAAATCTCCAGGAATTTCGTAAATTGGAAATCCTGTCTTGGAAATCCTATCTCCTTCTCACCCAGTGGCCAACTCACTTTTATCTGCCCCTCTGTCTTAAGCTTCCCTCCCCACGGCAGCTTCCACCTAGGAAAACTAAGATCCAGTTGTGTGATGCCAGCCCCTGGGACAGAACCACTTGCATGATAAGGTACCCTCAAGGACTTATGGGAAGTTGCATTGCTTTCTCCCGTATCCCCTTCCTCACATTATTTCCGCTTTCCCTTCCCCTGGCAACCCACTTATGCTCTCCCCTTTACCTGTCTCATTCACAGATATTCACCAACCTCCCTTTATTTGCCACCCATCTTCAGCTGCACGTATTATTTATTGACTTCATTTATACTCTGCCTTTCTCAACATTGGGGACCAGTACTACTTCCATTACTTCCAATTCCTTATTTTTATCCTCATAACAACCCTACGATGTAGTTTAGACTGAAAGTATGTGACTGGCCCCAAATCATCCATTGATCTTCTGCAGCAAAATGGGTATTTAAGTGTGGGTCCCCCAGAAATTACTCTGAAGTTCTAATGGCTGCACCACACTGGCTTTCATAGGGTGACTACTGTTGAGAAGTAGCAAGAAGCCAAAACTAGCTGAGTCATACAAATCAGAATGGTATCAAATCACCAAGAGGCTGGTGCCAGACTTAGGGTTGCCAACCTCCAGGTGGAACTAAAGATCCCTTGGAATTACAACTGAACTGTAGACAACTGTTCTGGAACAGACAGATAACCCGGGGCAGAGGCAAGAAGCATGGTCAGCAGGGCAATCCAAGGTCAAGTGCTGTTTCTTCAGAGTCCAAGGCGTCAATGCAAGAGAGGGCAGTCCAAGTCAAGAGTCAGGTCTGGTCTGGTCTAGTCTGAAGTTGTCAGATTACCAGGAATCCAACATGCAATGCAGATACAAAGGCTGATACTTAAGCAGTGGCAATGAGTTGCTCCCACAATAGCCATGTGTAACGAAAGGCTACTTATATATAAGTTCTACTTTCTGCGCTGCCACCAATAATATTTTTCCCTCTATATAGCCCACTCAATACTTGATTTCTTCCCCTCTAGACACTCCACCCTTTGCGGGGAACACACAGACACTGACAGACAAATAATAAGACTGGAGAGGTTTTTATAGAACAAAACTTGGAACTTTTATTTGCTGGCTTTCACAAAGAGGCTTCTCAGGTAAACTGGAGAGGTTTAACGCTTGTTGGTTTTAGAGAGAGAGTTTGTTCTAGCTTAACGGTTACAGAGAAATATTGTTTTAAACTGAACGGGTTCCAGTAAGCACTTCACTTAAGATAAAGTTTACTTCACAGACCCTAGATGAGTCTCTGTTCCACACACCCCTTTCTCGATTTCATATACCCCCAAGTCTAAGTCACCGGTAGGACTGGCACACACTAGCTACTCTACCCTCTCCAGTCCCCTACTCTGGCCCAAAATGCCCCCCTTCGGACTGGACTTCTGATGACTGGGTTTAGAGACAGGGATGAACAGATTCATGTCTGGGCAGGCTAGCTGCCAGGCACCCTGAGTGACGGTTCACACTCCCACCAAGACCTCAGGGCCTTCCCACACACTCCCTCAAGCTTCCCTCAGCGAGCTTGAGTCAGAATCCCCTTTCTCTGCTTGTCAGAGCTGACAGACTGCCCAGCTCTGCTCTGCTCTCTGACAGACTCCTAACAGGCACTGGAACTCCACTCCCTCCTGGGTGCTGTAAGCATACCGGCTCCCCCTAGCTTTTTCCAACCGTTACTGGACCCTTCTCAACCAATCAGGTCGGTTCTATACTTGTGGAGCCTTTTCTCTTTTTCTGGCTGTTGCTAAGGCCTTCTCCCTTTGGCCTGCTGTACGCCAGCCCTTCAGGGTGGGGCAAGTTCGTTACACCATGCTTTGCTAGCTGTTTAAATAGACACTTATCTCACTAGAATAGATAAGCCAGCTGTTGCTAATTAGGCTGTTCTGCATTCCAAGCCAGGTGCAGTATACAGCCCTGTTCTGCCTCATCACTGCTGTCAGGGAATGATCTATGCCAGGCTCGCAGCTTAGCACTCCACTGTCTATCCTGAATTTCTCTTTGAAGCTCTTTTGTTCCAGGGGCTTTGGCTACTGTACAGTTGAAGATGATTATTGCTGGGTTTCAGGGATGGCTGTAGTCCCAGAGCTGAAGGGCTGTACGCACAGTGAAACAGTTTCAGCCTGTAGCTGTTCCTCTGTTCTCTGGCTGACTCCCTCTACCTCCTCTTTGTCAGAGAAGGTCTCAGCAGGCTGACACATGACAATAACAGAGACTTGTTACAGATAACAACAAAGACCAACAGAAACAACAGCAGAGAGCCAGTGTGGTGTAGTGGTTAAGAGTAGTGGACTCAGATCTGAAGAATTGGGTTTGATTCCTTACTCTTCCACATGAGCAGCAGACTTTTATCTGGGGAACCAGATTTGGGGATGCATTGGGAGGGAGTCATTGGAGATGCATTTTCCCCCCTGCCCTCTCTCTCCCCATGCCCAGCTTCCAGCTGAACTCCCCCTGCTGAACTCTCCCTGCTGCCTCCCCACAACCCCTGACAAATCTTTTTCTCCATCTGAGAGACACCGGGGGCAGGGATCCCTGGCTGGTGACGGGGATCCCTGGCCTTGTTCCCACCCCTAGAGTGTTGCTGGCCAGTGCTGCTTGGACAGAGGAAATGGTTTGTTGGGGTTTCTTGTGGGGGTGGCGTTTGGCAGAAGGAGTTCAGAGAGGGGGCTGGGCATATTTTGTAGCCACTGCCCACCTACCTCACAAGGTGTCTGTTGTGGGGAGAGGAGTTTGTAAGCTGCCTCTAGTCTCCTTACAGGACAGAAAGCTGGGATATAAATCCAAACTCTTCTTATTCCCAGTGGAGAAAATGGAGTGTGGAATCTATGGCACTATACCCTGTTGACACCTCTTCTCTCCCAAAACCGTGCCCTCCTCAGATTTCACCCAAAAATCTGCAGAAATGTCCTAACCTGGAGTTGACAACCCCAGTCAGGCTTAGTCTCAATGAGTTCTCCTACAAAGAAGAAGAGAAGAAGAAGAGTTTGGATTTAAATCCCCCCTTTCTCTCCTGTAGGAGACTCAAAGGGGCTTACAATCTCCTTGCCCATCCCCCCTCACAACAAACACCCTGTGAGGTGGGTGGGGCTGAGAGAGCTCCAAAAAGCTGTGACTAGCCCAAGGTCACCCAGCTGGCTGTGTGGGAGTGTACAGGCAATCTGAATTCCTCAGATAAGCCTCCACAATTCAAGCGGCAAGCGGGGAATCAAACTCGGTTCCTCCAGATTAGAATGCACCTCCTCTTAACCACTATGCCACTGCTGCTCTCTTAACCAACTACGCAAAAATAGGCCTGGAAAGGGCCCTGATCCCCCTCTCCATTTTTTACTCACAGAAAGTCTAGAATGCCATGATGGCTGAGCAACAGCCACTGAAGGAATCCATTGCTTAAGCAACAAGTACTTATTTGATTTGTTTTGTTTTTAAACCACCTCAATTTATTTATTTTTAGATTCCATGTTTTTCTGCAAACCTGGGGCCCTTTTCAGGTTTGTAGAAAGATGTTTTGCCTATTCACAGCTCCAGTCACTGGATTTAAGTATCCAAATATTTGGCCAACTTTACTCAGTGGCGTTCCTACCTAGGGACAGGGGGTACCCTATGTCCCCGGGCGCCCCCCATTTGGTCATCACTGCAAGGCCACATTTCTGTGGTCATTTGTGCGCTTTTAAATTTTAAGTGTTTGCCTGCAGGCGGCTAGCATTCAAAATTTCCAGGGCACCACTCAGAGACTGTTCTGATGATGCCAATTAGGATAAGCAATTAGTTAAGGGACCGTTTATCCTCATTGTTTTCATTAGATAATCTGAGATGGGGCTACCCATTTGAAAGACTATAACTTTAGTCCTGAACATAATCTCATTTCAGTCTGCGGTAAGAATATATATACCTTGAAATTGTGTCACTTAGCTAAAATAGGTACTTTCGAAATTCTCATCTGCTGTACTGTTACATTAGAAGCCAATGGGAATTTGCAGGTTGCATTTGAAGATAGCGATTTTCTGTGTGTGTCTTAGGAGGGCATCTGCCTTCGCATTCCAGGCTTGGGAGACTTTTTTGCTTAAGGCCCAATTTTGCCCTCAGTATTTTAGCCCCATTGTTTAGCCTGTGGCTGAGTTCTCTCAGAACTTCACTCTCCCCCCACTCAGAAGAAAAGAGCTACGCCTCTGATGCCAAAATGAGCATCTGTGAAATTCCCATTGGTTTCAGCTTGCGGGATTTCTTAACGATTTACCTGGCGATCTGTTGCCCAGACGGCCCCGGTAGAGGTCAACAGGATCGCACGTTGCTGTGAGTGGGGCATTCTGTAGGCAGCTGGTATTCTGAAAGCGAAATCCAGCCAACGGTTAAAATGTAAGAGGAAAATGGCTGTGGGCATCGAAGTTAGAAGGTGGTGAACCTGATGCCCGCTGCATTCGCCATCACAGGCAAAACTTACGCTTGGCTGGTCCTTTTCGAAAGACCACAACAAAGCAGCCCTGCAGGAAATAAGTGCCCTCGCTTCAGGAGAGAAAGACCATTAATTACCACAGTGCCCTGCTGAAACCCTCACCACAGTTACGGGCATAACAGAAAGCTCCCATTAGTCTATGGTGGGAAAATAATTTTTTCCCACCACAGAATACACATCATGCAGCTTGATGCCTGGCAGATTCTGGGGAATTTCTGAGTGTGTAAGCAGTGACCTTCACACATTTTGAAGATAGAGGCGCCTGTGATCCTTCAAGGTGGCTCCAAGAGGCCTGATGCAATACATCCAGTTTCGTTCTAAGTGGGGCCGATAGTTCTGAGGAGAATCACCCCAGCAGGTCATGCAGGAGCAGGGAAACAAAATAAGCCCTTGGGGCCCATAAAATTCGGGATACAGAAGCAAAGGTCTCTAAGCCTGGATGCTATTACCAGAAGGGCTTCCTGGACGTCTTGGAAAGTCTGGTATTCTCTATCTTCAAAAAAATGTACAGCCTGCCTCTACAGAAATTCTTCATTTGCTAAATGGAGCAGTCACTGTAAAACAAAGCAATTCCGGCAATTTTTGGGGTGCCTGGAAGGGATGTATTTTGCCACCCAGTGGCACCAAAATTTCAGGATATCATCAGCTAACCATTCTTATGCTGCCACCCAACAGGAAGTTATGGTTCAGGAGGACTCAAAGAGCCGCTCCCCGGTAGCCCCTATCTCATTAGCCCCATTGAAAGCGAATGGGGATGGGAGCATTCCATCAGCGCCCATAACTTTGCTGCCCCTGGACCAAACATCGCCAACTCAGGTATCATCAGGGCCTCTGGATGATGCCCTGAAATCATGGTGCCTAGTTTAAATGCGCCCCCTGCAGGCTGAAAACACCAAAAAAATAGAATTCTCAAAGCTCCAAATTGGTGATGGTATGCGGCCAAATCGCATACGCTGGCGCGGGGTGATGTTTAAATCAGTTTTCAACCGGCACCAGTTTGCCTAGGTACGCCCCTGACTTTACTATTAGAATATAAAACAAGTGGGAGCTCCACAAGACTTGGGGGAGAGCAATCCTATCCCAACCATGCATTGTGGCTCCAGACCTCACCACCCACCTTAGAATCTGCTTCAGTCTTAGCTACTGTGGCAGATGTCACCAGGTACTGCTCTGGGTTCAGAGCTGTTCCCAGGCACCATTGTTGTTGATGTTGAACCAAGGGCATCTCCCAGAGTGTTCCATCATGGTAGCTGAGCCTGGAACATCCAGAGGGCTCTACCCGAGCAATGAGACTTGGAACCTTTCCCAGAGTTTGTTTCCATAGCAACTGGGCCTGGCAGTGACATAGCTATAGATTTTTATGGGGTGGGTTCAGGGGCATGGACACACCCCCTCCCGCTCCTGGGGGCATGGCCATGCCTCCCCAAGGCCCACCCCCAAGCCTCAGTGCTTATAAAAGCAGCTCTCTGAGACTGGGGGTGGCAGACTCCCCTGCCCCGCTCACCCCATCCTGCCCCCACACCAGCTGGGCACCCAGCCGGCAGCTGGCATTCCTTTCTGCCCTCCCCTTCGAGCAGAGGTGTAGCTAGGGAAAATGGAGCACAGTGCAAAATCTGAGTTTTGCACCCCTGCCCCCCATGGGCGGCCACTGTGATGTTGGAATCCACCCCAAAACAGCATCACTTCCAATGGTGTTTAAACTAGGGAGCCCAGATTCTCCTTTTCTATCCACCTTAAACGGAGAATCTGGGGTTCCTACTTAAAACAACATTGAAAGTGATGTTGTTTTGGGGTGGATTCTCCCCCACCCTGAAACAGCATCACTTTTTTATGTTTAAACTGGGGACCTCAGATTCTCCCTTTAAATCCATGCCGAAGGGGGCGGATTTGAAAGGAGAATCTGGGGAAATTTGGGGGGTGCCTGCTGTCAGGGGTGCAATTGTTAAGCTAGCAGCACCAAACTCTCAGGGTATATTTAGGAGACTCTCCTAATTATACCACCCAGGTTTGGTGAAGTTTGGTTCAGGGGGTCCAAAGTTATGGACCCTCAAAGGTGTAGCCCCATCTCCTATTACCTCCCATTGGAAACAATGGGGGATGGGGGCACCCCCTTTGGGAGTCCATAACTTTGGACCCCCTGAACCAAACCTCACCAAACCTGGGTTATATCACAAGGAGAGCCACCCAAAAAATCATTGAAATTTTGGTGCTGCTAGACTAAAAGCTGCACCTCCTACAGGCCAAAAACCAGAAAAAACACTAAAAATACAAAAAAACCACAAATGGGGGACAGCGCTTCGGACTGTAATGGGGGGGTTAAACCCAAGAAATCCCCCCTTACCTATGTCCTTGCCCTGCATGGTGTGGCACCTGGTGCCTTCTGACATGGTAGCCAAACCAGGAGTGGATTCCTGAAGTGGCCATTTCCACCAGTTCAACTGCTAAGTGCATTGTTTGTGAATGTCAGATAATGAGTTTTATTTTAAAAATATCTGGAAAAATTTAAACCCCTAAATGATTTTTTTATATTTTTCTGCAAACCTGAAAAATAAAACATGCTTGCAAGAAAATCTGATTAGTGTTGGTGTTGTCCTGATCACAGATTTATGTATCCACAGATGGGGAGTCACATGTCACTATTCAATATATAGATAACTAACAAATTTAAGAAAACTGATGAACTAGGAAGACTGCAGAAAAGATAACTTGGCACAGGTATTGAAGAAAAGAAGTCTGAAGTATTGAGTTAAACAGAATATTGCAGCCTTGTCTGAGTCAATTTTGAGTCAATTTCTGACTGACATCCTCCAAAAAACAATCTCTAGTGAATCACATACTCTTCTGACAGTCTAATCATTCACTGGTAACAGCATTTTCTGTCCATTATTTGGGTTCTGTAAGTAACTACTGGATATCCCCCCCCCCCCCGCAAACTATTTATATCTACCTTTCTATCATACACAATGTTCTCAAGAGAGAAAAGCTTCTTTAAAACAGGTTCAGGGATGCAGATCAAAAGTTGAATGTTTACATTTATATACCAGTTCTTATACATAAGCATATCTGTTGTGCATTATTTACAGTAACTGGTTTGGTTTGACCTATTTTAATGCCGATTTTATGTATTGTTTTTACTAAATGTAAGCTGCTCCAAACCTGTCTATGGGCAGGAATTGGCGGGGTACAAATTTAATAAAAGAAAAGAAAAAATAAAAGTATTCACAATGTATTGTGGATGTGAAAACATGGAATAGGCAGTTCTGTAGAATGGAACCAAACATGAAACCATTTCTGCACAGCAGTGCTTCTCAAACTTTTTTGCACTTGGGGATCCTTTTTTCCCCAAATAGAGCTGAATGCATCCTCATGCAACTTTATGCAAGAATTATGATTCAGAGAAGCAATCTTGCATCAGAGTATAACTTCCTTCAGCAATGATGCAAGGGGATTTGTATAAGTAGAAAGATTTCATTAGAATAAAGCAGGTCAGGCAAAATAAGAAGTACTCCTTCACACACTGAGTAATTAACCAGAAGACTTCTCTGAGGTACTAGCCAATGAGGTACTAGCCAATGGTTTGAATGGCTGTATCTATTTAAATCAAAGGAGTCTGCAGATGCAGAATTCTTGTTAGAAGAAAAAAAGTGACGAAGATTATTATCTTGTTGCTCTGGGCTATTTCTCCCCAGGATCTGCCCCAACTCTCCAGTGGTTTCCCAACATGAATCAGGCAACACTACCCTCTTTTCCCCACCAGTGGTGAGGGGGATCTCACAAACCTACTACTCCATGGGCAACCCAGACCTCTGGAACTTTGTATCTCCACTGTTCTCTTTCAGCAGCATTAACAGTGTGAAGCCACAACTAACAACATTCTTCTTCTATAGTAATCCTATTACAATCAACCCAACTAGTATTGTAAATCATGGATTTGGGTGCTAACCTATTGCTATTCCCAGAACAGTACTTTGAAAGAGTTAGATTTGTATCAAATTAAGGAAACAAGAATAATCAAGTAATCAAATAAATTAGAAAATGTAAATTTGGAAATAATTCGTCTATTACAGAGATAGCAGGTTGAATCTGGAGTGCCCAATTTGTGTGACAGTTATCTGCATGGTTTGCATGATTCAGATTAGTACTTTGGTGTTCATGAAGAAGGAACTTTAACCTCTTCCCAAGCCACTTTACTATAAGTTGCCTGGAAGGCTTTATTTGACTCACTGAGGAAATCCTTGTGTTCTTTGTAAATTGGCCCTTTGTGTTGCTCCCAGTGGTGGAGATGGTTGGGTCACTTCCTTTATGCATTCATCAGCTACTTTCTTCCTAAGACAAGCCAGAATTTCAGTACTAATGCACTTACTATTAAAAGTGGGCTTCACATTTCATTTCCAATGGCATGTTTATGTTCAGTAAGCATTTTATAATCAAATACGCTACCTCTTAAAATACAGTAAATGCATTTGCAGTAGTTCCAGACCAGTTATAACTCTTTTGTTAAACCATTCCTTGCAGCCATGCAGATATCAGCATTCCATAATTATTTAACAAGTTATTTATAATGAAATGTTGCCCTTTAAAATAAAGTAAGCACAGTAATGCTGACATGTTATAACTATTCTGCTCTGTAAATACATCATAAATTATTTCTAAGGTATTTTATGCAGTGCAGTGCACTAGCTATAGTGTGATTATATGTTATTAATTCTTTGTAATTCATTTGCAAGCCCCTCTTAAAATAAAGAATTGCTGTTTCTAGATAAAGATAGAGGAGACAATTATGAATTAAACAGCAGGGTAAAAAGAACCTACTCCCAGCATGCACAAAGAGAGTTAATAAAGGCTATGTACATTTACTGGCTATGCTCCAAAGTCTCTGACATCATAATGTGATGATTATGTCATCACCTTTATCATGTGAAAGGTCTCTGGAAATTCAAGACGATGTTTAATGTGAACTAAGGACATCCCCAAACCACACTACACTTGTTCTCTGCACTATTGCCCAAACTTAGTCAGAACTTATTAGGATGTACTCATAGCAGTAGCATCAATAGAATGTAGTATTGGCCTTGCACTCCCAAGTTCATATCATATACTGACTATTCTCAGGCATCATATTGTGCAGACATTTTCAAGGTAGAGGCACCAAGGTAGAGGCACCAGGGAGGTTTAGGGAGATTCTCTTGATAACAGCACCCAGGTTTGGTGAAATTTGGTTTAGGGGGTCTAATTCTTTGGGTTCCCAAATGGATTGCCCCATGTCCCATTATTTCCAATTGTTTCTAATGGAAGATGAGGCAACCCCTTTGGGGACCCATAAAACTGGACCCCTGAGCCAAACTTCATCAAACATGAGTGCTCTCATCAGGAGAGTCTCCCAAAGTCACCTTGCACGTTTTGTGCCTCTATCTTGAAAAATGCTCACATACAGCCTGTATTCTGATTTGGTATGGAATTTGTTTCATTTTTGCTGTTAACTGAGCATTGTGATATACAGTACAAGGTAGTTGCCAATTCTGCCTTAGTATATTTTGTATAAAGAAAAACTGTATGTTTCTTTCACCTATCAGAAATCAACTTGGAGGTAAACATTGAATTCCTGTGAAAACATCAACTTTTCTGATTGGACTTAACCTTTATACTTGATAAAAGAAGGCACTCATTGTTTACCAGTGAAATACATGCACCACAGTTTTCCCTGAAATGTGAGAGCAGCCTACTGTCCCTTGGGGAGTACACAGTGGCTCAATCTACTTTTCTGTGATATATTACCTTTCAAAATCTCTTCCTTCACATACATTAAGTAATCATTTAAAAGGTCTAAAACAATAGCTTATACCTGGTAGCAAAAGGACAAAGAAATACAGGAAAATGCAGGGTAAACAAAAACCATTAACATTTAACTCTTGGGGGTTTGGGAAAATATCTACAATGCAAATAATCAGCAAAAATGAGATGAAACAATTTGAAACTACAAAAAGCTGGAAAGGAATTTTATGTTCTTGTCAAGTGGACATATTCAATATTTTTTTAAGGCTGCAGACAGAAATATTGATTTAATTCCAAATCTTCTCTGCAGTTATTTTAGGTAGTAGCATGAGATGCTGCAATCACTCAGAAAGATGCTGGGGTTTTTTTTAAGTAAACAAAGTATGTATTCTCGAAGGCTTTCACGACCAGAATCACTGGGGTGTTGTGTGGTTTCCAGGCTGTATGGCCATGTTCTAGTAATAAAGTATATCTTTATTCAGAATAAACAAAGAAATGAACACAGGTGCTAACAGAGTCCTTCATAACTGTTTGCTGAGCCATCCTACACTAAGCCATCTCTAGATTCTGGTATCCTATTTATTTATTTATTTATTTATTTATTTATTTATTTATTTATTTATTTATTTATTTTTCAGATTTTTAGACCGCCCCATCCCCTAGGGGCTCTGGGCGGTGTACAACACGATAGCCATTGTATACAGATAAAAACAGTTAAAACCTTTAAAAGCAG
Organism: Sphaerodactylus townsendi; assembly: GCF_021028975.2. Taxonomy (NCBI): domain Eukaryota; kingdom Metazoa; phylum Chordata; class Lepidosauria; order Squamata; family Sphaerodactylidae; genus Sphaerodactylus; species Sphaerodactylus townsendi. The sequence continues at coordinate 119,137,589 of NC_059425.1, read as the reverse complement.
CAGTAAATAAAGGACTAAAAAGAATAATTAAATTAATTTGTAAGATGGCGTCCGACAATCTAATTTCACCCTCTTTCAGAGAGGGAAGGGCAGCAAATCCCGAGATGGTAAAGGCACAGATGTAAAGGCCACGGGAGGGGGGGCACCATCAACGGCTGGTACCTCCAAAGGCCTGGCGGAACAGCTCCGTCTTACAGGCCCTGCAGAATTCTGTAAGGTCCCGCAGGGCCCGGACAGCTGGTGGAAGAGCATTCCACCAGGCTGGGGCCAGGGCTGTAAAGGCCCTGGCCCGAGTGGAGGCCAGCCGTATCATCGAGGGGCCAGGGACCACCAGTAAATTGGCCTCTGCTGAACAAAGAGGCCGTATTGGGACATGTGGGGTGATGCGGTCCCGAAGATACGAAGGTCCCAGGCCACGTAAGGCCTTAAAGGTCAACACCAGCACCTTGAAGATGATTCGGAACTCCACTGGGAGCCAGTGCAGCTGGCGTAGCACAGGTTGGATATGATCCCAGGTGGCATTACCTGTGAGCAGGTGCGCAGCTGCATTTTGGACCAGCTTTAACTTCCGAATCAAACGCAAGGGAAGGCCCGCGTAGAGCGAGTTACAATAATCTAATCTGGAGATGACCGTTGCATGGATCACTGTGGCCAGGTCGGTCTGGGAGAGGAAGGGGGCCAACCGCCGGGCCTGGCAAAGGTGGAAAAAAGCAACCCAGGTTATATGGGCCACCTGGGTCTCCATTGATAGAGACGAATCCAGGTGGACCCCCAGGCTGCGTACAGAGGGGGTCAGTGCCAATGTGACCCCCTCCCACACCGGCGGCTGAAACATCCCCCTCTCCCCCTCGCGGCCCAACCAGAGGATCTCCGTCTTCGATGGATTCAGTTTTAACCTGCTCTGTCACAACCAACCAGCAACCGCCTCCAAACAATGCTGTAGAGCTGCAGGGGCGGTGGCTGTTCCCCCCTGCATCAACAGAATGAGCTGAGTGTCATCTGCATACTGATGACAGGACAGCCCAAAACTCCGTACCAGCTGAGCAAGGAGTCGCATGTAGATGTTAAATAACAGCGGGGACAATAATGCCCCCTGGGGTATGCCGCAATAAAGCGGGCACTTCCGGGAGGCCTCATCCCCGCACCTCACTTGCTGATTCCGCCCCCGGAGAAACGAGACAATCCATTGAAGGACAGTGCCCCGCACCCCAGAGGCAGCCAGGCGGTGGGCCAAAAGGTCATGGTCGACCACATCAAATGCTGCGGTAAGGTCTAGCAATACCAGCAGCGCCGATCCGCCCTAATCAAGCTGCATACGGAGTGTGTCCGTCCCATGCCCAGCACGGAAGCCGGACTGGAAGGGGTCAAAAGCCGATGCATCATCCAGGAAACCTTGAAGCTGCTCCAGCACCACTCTCTCAATTACCTTCCCCAGAAACAAAAGATTCGAGACGGGGCGGTAATTGGCCAGATCTCCAGGATCTAATGATGGTCTTTTTAAGAGTGGGTGGACCACTGCCTCCTTCAGCCCATCCGGAAAAACTCCTTGCTCAAGGGAGTTATTGATGATGCTCAACAGATGGGGCCATAGCTCCGCTCGGCAGGCTTTCACAAGCCAAGACGGGCACGGATCCAGAGGACAGGTAGTAGGTCTAACAGCAGCTAAGGTCCTGTCGACAGCGGCTTCACGGAGCAGGGAAAACTGGGCCAAACAAGGGCCTGAAGACGGCAAGGGAGTCTCCAGTTCACTAATTGTATCCAACGTAGGTGGAAGGTCGTGGCAGAGCAACGCAACCTTATCCGCAAAAAAGCTCATAAAGGCCTCACAGCTAATATCCAATTGAGGATTTGAGGACCTCTCTGACAGGGAGGTCAGTGACCGAATTATACGGAACAGTTGAGCCGGGCGGGAGCTAGCGGACGCGAGGGAGGAGGAGAAGAAAACCCTCTTCACTTCCTTCGTCACCATCTCATAGGCTTTCATAAGCGTCCTATAAGATGTTCGCACAGCTTCATCGCGAGATTTCCTCCATGCTCGCTCTAGTCGTCTAAGACCCCGTTTCATCTGACGCAACTCCTCTGTGTACCATGGAGTGCGTCGAGGGCGGGGGTGTAGAGGACGCCGGGGAGCAACAGCATCGATGGCATCGGAGAGCTGGGCATTCCAGTCCTCCACCTGCTCATCGAGTGTGCCGGTGGGTTCAGGGTCCCGAAGAGCATTCAGGAAACCAAGTGGATCCATGAGTCTCCGCGGGCAGGCATAAATCAGCCCGTCGCCTAGACGGGGGTGTTGTGGCAAGTCCATCCGGACTTTCAAGGCATAATGGTCGGACCATGGCACTCTATCAGTAGAGGATACGACCAAGTTTATCCCTGATCCGAAGACCTAGTCCAGCGTGTGCCCGGCCTCATGAGTGGGGCCAAAGTTTATTAAGGAGAGGCCTAGTGTCACCATGGATGACACTAGGTCCGCAGCCGCTATACATGAGTCAGCGTCGACATGGACGTTGAAGTCCCCCAAGACAATAAGACTGGGGAACCGCAACGCCCAGTCCGACACCACCTCCAGCAGCCGCGACAGGCTGTCCCTCGGTGCGCTAGGCGACCGGTACACCAGGAGAACAGCACCCTCTCCAAGGTCAACCACTCTAGGCCCACACATTCTATGCCGGTGATCTCCGGAATGGGGACTGCCCTAAAGGGAATAGACTCACGGATGAGCAATGCCACCCCACCCCCGGCACTGTATTCGTGATCGGTGAAGGCACACGAAACCCGGGGGCGCGACTTCGCCCAAGGCGACGGTCTCACCTTCGCGCACCCAGGTCTTGGTAATGCCTGCCAGGTCCACCTGCTGGGCACCGAGAAAATCTCGGAGCACCATGGTCTTATTATTGATGGACCTGGCATTAATTAACACCAAGGACGAAGCAGAGTGTCCCTGATCCCAACCACCATCGTTTCTTGGGATAGGTCGGAGGTTAGAAGGCGTGCGAGCATAGCTATTTCTCGTACGTCTTCTATCATATGGCCGCTGCCTACCGCAGTATCTACCCCATCCCATTAACACAGGGATCCCCAGCCCCAAAGTTGGTGCCCCCATGGTTATGCCACTTCCCTCTATCTAAAGCCTATCAAGCCCTAGCCTATCTGGCCCTGGTGTATAACCAGGCTAACAAACTAACTACTTACAACTAATGCCTAAAATACTACAATAGTAATTACAGTATCAAATGATGATTACAAATACATTCAAATTATAACGACAATCCTTTAAGCAAGAGAAATGCAATAGAAAAGAGGGGGGGATTTGGGAAATAGAAGTTGAAGGCACACTAGATAACCGCAGAGGGGGGCTGCTGCCACCAAATCCCCCTGCTGTTGAGGTTTTCAATAGACTCTGTGGAAGTGATGATGAGTACGAGAGATAGAAAATTGCTACAACATAGGAGGAGGGCGAGGGGCTCACACCACCCAAGCCAATCGCTCCTACGTGAGCCAGCTGAATTAAAGAGAAACCCACTGAATCGGCAATCTGAGGCTGCAATCCAAATGATAGTCACCCTAGTCACCCTAATTGATCTCAAAATGGGGGGTCCTAGGTCCAGGGGCTGCTTCCTGAAGCGCAGCCTGCTCAGCCCTCTCACGACCGGCTGGCGCGTCAGGGAAGGGGTGACGATGTCTTCAAATGTTGATGCCTTAATGGCTCCCCACTGTGTAGATGGCCCTTCGGGCAAGTTCCACTGTCTGCCCTGTTGGGGGCGCCAGGCTTCCTGGCCCTCCGCTGAAGCTCCCCTTCGTTGGTCACGTAAAAGATGTAAACGATATGGGGGCAGCCGGTGCTGCAGAGGTATAGAAACGAAGCATCGCAAAGTGGTGCGTCGCGTTGTGGGCGTGGTCTCCGCAGGGTTGGTTGCCCCTCGAGCTCCTCTGGCGGGCTTCCGAGCCGTCGCAACCGAGACCAGAATTATCTGTCCACAGAGCCTCTCGGCTAGCATCCACGTGAAAGGGGGGAGGGGTTTCTGCCACTAACCCCTGATCTTGTAGCTCCTGGCCGCACGGCCCCTGTGCTGTTCCCACTCCAAACGTTGCGTCCAAGCACTCCCCCTGGTACACGCCAGATCCCCCAGGGGGCCCTCGGGTCGACGGAGTCCACGCCGGGGCGAGAAAGGGAGTCCCCCTGGTACACGCCAGATCCCCCAGGGGGCCCTCGGGTCGACGGAGTCCACGCCGGGGCGAGAAAGGGAGTCCCTGCCACTGACTCCCGGCTGTATAGTCGCCCAACAGCTTCGCCCCTCCGTCCCTCTGGCACACGGCACGCGCCTGACTCCCCAGGGGCCCTTTTAGTCGGCGCTGGGGTGAAGGTCTGCGCTAGGGTGGGGGAAGGAGTCACTGCCACCGGCTCCTGATGATATAGCCGCCCAATAGCACCAGCCCCAAGCGCCAGCCCAGCGCCGCCGAAAAAACAGCCGCGGCAAGGACGAAAACTCCCACTAAAGTGGGGGAGAGGGATGTAAAAAAGGTAAAAAGTCAAGTACCTCATCCCGTCGGTTCACTCCGTTTCACTTTGTTTTGTTTTGTTTTGCTTCGCCCCCGGTTTGCTGAGCTTCGTTTTGTCTCGCTTCGCTTCAAAACGCTCACCAAACGTTCGTCAAGCAGTCAGACAGTTTTATGGCTTCTAATCCCAGGTTCCCCAGGGGTACAAGGCAATAAAGCAAGCAAAAGGTTTAACTGCTAGCTAAACTGAGAGAATTGTGAATTAAAAATCCAGTTTATGCGGAGCTCTGCTGCTTAGCTCCGTCGCGGGCGCCATCTTCTCGGGAGATCCTAGAATGATAATAAAACATAAAATGGACTTCTGATTATTACAAATAGATTCATAGTCAGTCATTGTAATGGAGATGCATCAAGTCAGGGCTTGTGTAAGACACAATACTCCAAATGTTACTGTCACCAGACTAGGATTATAGTGAGAAAAAAGGAATCTCCTACAGTTTGCTGGCAATTTAGGGTCCAGCTTTGTATGTATGCTCAGATTCAATGAGTATCCATTCTACCAGATTGGGAAATGTACAATGAAACAGCTAGATGATGGAGGACCTCCCACTATTGCTTGATTTATCATTTATACTCTCTCTTCCATTTCAATGAGAACAAGCAAAATTCAGATTGAAAGAAGCAAGTGATGTATGGATAAGGGCACTTTGGGGAGGATAGGAAATAAACTGCAGAAAACATCTGGAATCATATGTCTTTAGCATAAGAGATGCCATGAAGCAGCATATCTTGGCTCTAACTCTTAGTTCCCATATCAGTGACCAATCAATAGCTTGCAAGTGACATCTGAAAAAACTCTCTTTCCCTCAATCATGAATGGCCCATGCATGCCTCCGATTTGTGAACCTCTAGGTAAGATGCTCGGCTTTTAGGCCAGGGTGAATTAACAAAGCACAAGCCTATTAGAAATTAACCACTTCAACCACTTAGGAAAAATGCACACATATTCTTAGGATGGCAGTGTATCCATAGCAGGTTAGTCTTTTTCTTAAACATATTTTTCTCTGTGCCATTATTATAGATTTGACATTGCTTTATGTTTATATTAAGACATTTTTTATTAACCTAAAGGTTTCTCGCTGAATAATTTATTATCAGTATGTTTACAGCATGGTTGCCCATGTATAGTCTCCCTGCAGAGCAAATAATACCCTGGCGCCATTTGAAGTTGGGGGGAAAGAGTATGGGGAAGCCAGAAGTCCCCCCTCTCCCTGTACCATGGTCCCAACCAGAACTGAGCCCTTAGGGGGAGGGCGGTCTATAAACCGAATATATAAACCGAATATATAAATAAATAACTGGTCCCCTGTGGCACATATAAATACTTCTCATGGGAAACTTGCAGCAAATTCCAGTGGTAACCCAGGTATAAAGACATTTGGCCCTTATACATGCAAAATGTAATGTGAGTTTTTACAATATCTCTGTCAACCTGTTACTAGATAATTGAAAAAGTTACAAAATCTCAAAAGCATTAAATCTGAAGAAATGAAGCTGAAGGGCTGAGTCAAACGATCATAAAAATGTTCTTTTCTACTATTTGCTCCTTCAGGATGTGACCTCAAGACAAATTGCCTGTAATTGCTGATCTTTAAAGTGTGTGACAGAATTTAAACAGGAGGAAGCAAAGGTTTCTTGATTTTACTCCATTATGTTCCTTTTTATTGCTGTTCATTTTGCCTACTGGAGGCCTATGTAAGTATTATATTTCCCCTGAAGTTCCCTATCTTGACTATATGTTAGACATTATGTCAATGTAACATTATGTAGGGTTGGATTTTATTGTAATTACCAGAGCTTGTATTGCACATTAATGCTGATGGCATAAAAAAAAGTCTGCTGTGGACATTTCAGCTGATCAATAATGTCTGTCCCAACACCGGCAACAAAATGCACTAGAAAATCTCTCATGTGAAGTCCCCATTACAAGAAATATTGCATTCACCCCACAACTGCATCTGCAGTTATCATACCTTGGCTTCAGAGCTGACAATAAACTGAGTTTTCTCTTCTTTCTTAGGCAGGCAAAAGTAATGTTATTTTCTTTCCTAGATATGAGTTTAGTGTTTCTTTAGACTGAGATCAGAGAGAATCTATTGTTTTATGGAATCATCCTTTCCTGTCTTTCTTTCCATCTTTGATTTATTTCTTTCATTATTTGTTTCACAGGACATCAGAGTTGGTCAGTGAGGGGTTCTTTTCAGACAAGGACTATTTTTAAAAAATCATAATGCAAAAATTGTGTATCCCCTCTCTTCCATACCAGCATCCTGTCAATGTAAGAAGTATATTTACTGTAGAACATTGTTGGTATTCAGATCTTCACCATGCTATAGAATTGGGCACCCAAGATGGGTTCCATATACACAGAGCCCTTCTTTACCTGCATGGCAGAAACATTTTGAATGTTCATTACTTTCCCCCACTCCCCAGACAAAGCAGAGATTTATGGATCAAAAAGTATGTTAACCTGGGAAATGAGCAGGGTAGTGAAGTGTATCTTCTGCTGATCGGCAGATACTGAAGATGATTTTCTATGTAGTCTAGTTCGTCTACCAGAGAAAATGCAGGTTATATCTTCAATATATGAGTGATAAGGGAATAGCAAGTATCAGATCCTAACAATTTGTCTTTTATCGCTTCACTGTGATACGTGTCCTTTATGTTCAGGGAGGAGCGATAGTAATATGAGATAATAGAATGTACTATTCTGGAGTATGGTATTTCATAGACTAAAATAATTTAAATTAATCTCCCATGGTCAGATTTCACCCTAGGTCAGGAATGTGTAACAGAAAATTTTGTGCATCATGAATTTGGAATGAATTAAGAGTGGACTGGGGTGCTGTATGCTCCATTTGGGGCAGGAGAAAACAAATAAAATGGGTAGGTTATATGCCAACATTGAAATCAGAATTATCTTATATTTTTTCCTCTTCAGAACAAAATATCCTACCTCTAGTAATGAATGCTTTGGAGGAGGTGATGGTGGATCATGAATTCATTATCAATAGAAACTCATTATTCCAGATGCAATACGGCATGAGCATATCATTTAATTTATCTGTTACTATATCCTTACCCTTACTTTTGCTTAAAATAGTTCAGAATTGTTAATATATGATTCTTATAGTCTACCATGCAGGCTGCTTTATTGTCATTTTAGGCTCAAGGCCTTGCTAAGTGTACACTGGAATATGATGAAAATGCATCCTGAAGTCTGGCTTCCTTATAATGCCTTTCATAAAGCATTTTTCCTGACAAATTGTGGCTGAACCTGTTTTGCTCTGTTTGAACTTTTGATGATTTTTTTGGCTTTCTTAAAAAAATCCTGTATGTTAGAATCACACAAACTGTAGCTACTGACTCCAAGGGTATAACATACATTTAAATATGAAATAGAGGAAATCAATATTTTGTTCCAGATAGAACAGACAGCACCTCTGTTCCTCCAATGTCTCTTTGCTAATGTCTATTTTGGAAATCAACAGAATCTTTAACAATCACTCCATTATCATAGAATACTAAGTAGATACCTCATAGCTCAGGGGTCTGCAACCTGCGGCTCTGGAGCCGCATGTGGCTCTTTCAGCCCTATACTGTGGCTCCAAGTGGCCTGGAGGTCGGAGGGTAGTGTGGGCATGTCCCTCCAGCCCTCTAGAGCAGCACAGGAAGGAAAGGTGAGTACGGGGAATGAACCAGAGGTGGCTCCGTGCATGAGGGCGCTGCTTTTTGCATTACCTCCACTCACCTCTCCTTCCAGCGCGGCTCTAGAGGGCTATAGGGACATGCCTATGCTACCCTCTGACCCCAGGAGGTTAGAGGGTAGCGTGGGCATGTCCCTGCAGAGCAGCCACCATCCCCCCTCTGTCCCACAGAGCAGGTGGCTGCCTGCTCTGTGGAGCAGAGGTGGTTTCCCTGTCTGGCGCCGCTGCCTCCCGCAGCGTGAGAGGGGGTGGCATCAGGCAGGCCATGGCCGCCATCCCCCCCTCTCCCCCTTGGAGCAGGCACCTGCCTGCTCTGTTGGGCAGAGGGGGTTTTCCTGCCTAGCACCGCTGCCTCCCAGCACTGGAGGGAAAGGTCAGTGGAAGGGCCGAACCGGAGGCGGCTCCGTAGATCTTCAGGGCTGTGGAAAACGGGTCCAAATGGCTCTTTGGGTGGTAAAGGTTGCTGACCCCTGTCATAGCTAAAACAGAACTTGCTGCCAACAAAATATTTTCCAAAAATTCCTTACTAGATCATAAATATCATTATCAAAGTAATTCAGAAGTAATATTAAGATATCAAATTTCAACAAAACTTTGGTCAACTGACAGATATTTCCAATCAGTTAGGTCCAACATGTCTGTACAAAGGGACAACTCCACCATACCTAAGAAAAGCCAGAAGAGTGAGTTTGTTTGTTTGTTTGTTTATTTTTATGGAAATTTTTATTGAGTTGGTTAAAAAAGAACAAAGAACAAATCTCCAAACACTTCCCATCCAGGATCTGACAACCCTAAGGGTAGCTAATCTCTGAAGTTGGGAGATCTGTTGTGATTCCAGAAGAACCACTGCTGCCATGATTGCTGTGTGCATGGGGGAAGCAGATGGTTGACTGGTAGGGTGACCATGGGCAGATAGAGTGATGGTGTAGAGAAGAAGGAACATTTGGAGGATAGAGAGAGCAAGAAAAGAGGTGGCAGGAGGAAGAAAGAAAGCAAGGAGTGGAAAGAAATGAGAGACTGAAGCAGAGAGGGGAGAAATGGGATAGCTGCTCCTGCAAGTTTCCTGTGGATCCATACTTTATGCTAATAGCTATGTTGACTAAATCTGAGAATACTTTAGTCTGTTGAGTAAAATAGTGAACAGGCAAGACAGAATTTTAAATTTTTAATACACCACAAAAGGACCTCTGCCCCCCCCCCCATCCCCAGCAAGCCTCCCTGCCCATGGATCGCAGGACCACTGCTGTGTTCAGATTTGTGAGTTGGGGTATGTTCTATAATGTGATGGTGACTTTGAAATGACCTGGTCCAAAAAATCATTGTTTGCTCATGGTGGGGCAGGGTGTTCACCTACACAGGGGGTGGGGGGTGGGGGTGGCGGCGCAAAACTCAGATTTTGCCCCCGGCTCCATTTTTCCTAGCTACACCTCTGATCCTACCTTCTAAACTTTGAGACATCCTGGCTTTGGTTTATATAGTGCTGGAAGGGGGCTGTGATTGGTTGCAGGGGACAGGGTTTGACCAACATTGAGAGATACTGGCTGCAACTGCAGTTGGTATTCTGTGCTCCACCAGAGTTTGTTTATGGGACAGTATCAGTGAATCAGCCCCTTCCCCAACTGGTGCTGTAATATGTACTGATGGTACCCTACAACCTAGCTACACTGGCTGCTGGCCTACTGCAACATTGATGGGACTCTATGCTGGTGTATTGCAGTGTAGTGGACAGTCAGACTCAGTTGTCCCCCATCAAGGCTGTGCTGTTACATTAGTAACGTAATGTTAGTTCATTGATTATGTTTAATTTAAGTGATGTTACTTTAATTTAAATAACGTTACCAAGTAATGTTAGTTCATTGATTAAATTGTTTAATTGGTGGACATTCTTCATATAAAAGAAATTTGACATTAAACAAGAAATTGTCAAAAACTAGGGAACTGAACTTGGGATTTTCTGTATATCAAGAAGGTGCTTTTCCACTGAACCAAACAGGTTCTATATTCATTAACCTATAGGCATTATGAATGCTGATTATGCTGCAATGTACTGATGTAAGTCTTTAAGATGCCACAAAATTCCTATTTATTTTTGTTGCAGCTGAATAATATGGTAGCTTTGTTGGAATAGTAACCTCAGATGTTACCACACAGGCCAGGGAAGTTAAATAGATAAAATATTGGTGAAAGCTATATTTAAGCAACCAGAGGATAAAAACCAACTTACAATGAATAATATATGAAAATTCTAACATGGTACACTGAAAAAAAAAAGATGATGCATATTTGAGTAGGTAATATAAAGGATATGTCTGAAGATCCTATTTCAAGATCAAAACATCCCAGAGACTTTTAACACCAAAAGTTACTTTCCCATATCATTTGAAATAAGGACATATACGGACATACAGAATTATGCATGATGAAAATGCACCATAAATTAGTAGATGGATAGTATTGCACATACTCCCATAGGAAGTCTGGCAACATAGAACAGGAAATGAACTTGCATTACTGAAAAATTCTTAGCCTTGATTGCTAGTGAAAGGGCACCATTAAAAGAATGTTTAATGCAGTGATTACTAGGAAAGTAAACAAAACACAGTTAAAGTATGCATACAATGGATTCAGGTTGCTGTTAGTATTCCTTCTTGTTCCAGTGGTGAACCATGCCTTATAGAACTTATACAGAAAACGAAAACCTTGGGCAATCTCTTCTACCTTGAGAGTTAATGGCCTTCTGTATCACCCTGCCAAGTAGTAAGAAGAATTTTGTAACGTCTGTCTAGATATGCAGTAAAGTCTGCAGCAGTATGTGTGGTTAATTGGCGGTCTGCGTAGACTTACTGTCTGTTGAAATCCGTTTTGAACTAGGCTTTCTGAATGGAGTGAGTGCCCCAACAGGCACTGATGTCACCATAGTAAAATGTAAAAGGCTCTTGAAACTTCTCAGCAGTGTTGTGGACTCCATTTGCTAGCCTGTTTCTGTATAAATGCCATGCCATGGCTTCATTGATAATTATGTAAAATGAAACAATGGTTGTACCTCTTACAGTGCAATCAATAGGATGTGGGAGGGGATAGGGCTGAGGAAATGGCCTGACCTAAATGGCAGCATAGATGCCATTCATGTTACCATAAGGGGCATTTACCACAAGGGGCACCAGAGGACATGTGCTGGCACTAGTGAACTGTGCAGGAGCGCCACGCAGGGGCACCAGCGTAGCTGTGGTGGGTGTGGAGCTCCCGGATGGGAGCTTATGCTGGCACCAATAGGGGCATTTTTGGAGCTGGTGCCAGTATTAATTGGCTGCCTGAGCCCTTTCAGTCTGGGAACACCTCCATTTGAACTTACACCAGCCAAAACAACGAGACAACTCATTGTGCTGCATACAGCACTTTTACAGAGGCAGGAGAAGCATCACTGTTGGACTGATGGCTGCTCACAGTAAGCCTCTTAGTAGGTATCCACAGTGCAGGTATCCCCCTCAGCATGGATTGCATTGCCTGTCTCTCATTGCTGCATTTAAACAAAGTGCTTAAACAGTGCAGCCAGAAAGAACTTTCCTGGGAGTAAGCCACACTGAATACCATTATAATCAAGTTCTTGAAATATTTGGGAATACATTTAATGAACGAACAACATGGTGGCTGGAAAGGTTTTTTGGTTACTGTCACATGTAGTCAGCCTGACTCAGTGACACTCAAGGCTGATGGCAGAACTTAAAACAATACAACAGCAAAGATCTCTAACAGCAAGTCATGCAGTGGGACCAGTTAGGATTACAGAACTGAAAATAATGCATATAAAATTGTTTAAAGCAACATGCTGTCCAAGGCCTGACATACAATGATGTAGGAATATAAATGTAGCAGACATTGTACTGCAGTAAAAACATTGTAATCGACTACAATCCTATCATTATAGTATAGTTCTGACTCCCCAAGTTGGCCCTGAGACCTCAGAAGGTAGTCTCAACAGCTTTTTTTTTTTTAAAAAAGCTACATGTATTGTTTCTATTATTTTTGGAAAGTATTAATCTCTCTGCATACTTTTTAATACTTTTTTAGATTTCAAATGTTTCTACAAATCTGTGAAGTCCTCTTATATTACACTCCAAAGACTGGTGACTGGTGATCTAGCAAAAGGATAGGAGGGTTTGGGGATTCATTGCCTGTCCTTGAGCATTTATGGAGTGATATTCTGAAATTTCGTGGAACCTTCCTATCTCACCTCCTCACTAAGTTTATATATTTGTATATATAAACTCCAGATTCCTTAAACTATGAAAAGAAATGGGCTGTTGGTGTTCAGGAAGAAATGTGTTGAAGGAATTAAGAAACTTTCTCTTAAAATGCTATCTTCAGCTTGGTAGGGGAATCTCCACTCTGTGTCCATTTTGTGGATCATTTGATTCATACTGTATGGCCTGATAAGGAAGTAGATCTATGATAACAGCAGTCAGAAATATAATCTCACACCTGCTGCCTGAAGTGGTATAATCCAACATTCCTCTACAATTGTGCATTGCTGTTCAGATCAGGGAATGCAAAATAATTGTCTTATTTCCTTTCCCAGCCACCCCATTCCCCATCCTTATCCACCTTCAGCAAAATATTTTTCCCATAGTACAAGGGTATGTGCAGCAACTCTGCACAGATTTCCTTTGGGAAGTTTCCAGAATTTCTTTCTATTCCACATAGTATCCAACTTCCTCTTAATTAATTTGGTCTCTACATCAGTTGCCATCTATGACAGACTGCAGAGAAATGTGTATTTTTAATAACTGCAGTTTTAACTGAGTACAAACTAAATTCTGAGGAGAGTAGATCAGCCAAAGACAGTGACTGATTCTACTGGTTATCAGTCTGAGTGCTGTGTGAAAGCAATCATACACAGACACCATATACTGATGGGGTTAGGTTTATTGGAGATCCAAGCTGAAGGCCATATAAACCAGAATAAAAACTGCTTCAAAACAGAGGAGAGTTCTAGTGTACCAGTGGGTCTGGTGTGTATGGATTTGCCTTATGTTTACCTCAGTAGAGAGTTTATGTTTTATTTTGAGAATTTTACCTAACTGTGAGAACTATGTGAGGGTACAGTGAAATGTGCAGCCCCGCCCCCCTGGTAGCTCCACCTCTGGCAGGCAGTGATTGGAGCCATGGAAACAATCCAGGTTGCTTTCACGCCTTTGCACAGTGACACACCTCTCTCTTTTTAATTTGCTGCAACACATGCATAGCTGAACAGGCATACAGAAATGAACCCCCACAGCCATGTTGATCATTCCACAATACAATTGGCTGCACCTCTATAACTGCACATATGCAACACACATTTGTTTTAAAAAACAAAAAGGGACCTCCTTGCAATGGCAGGGAAATTATGAACATGTTGCTGTGGATCAGTCATACTGGGTGCCACAGGAAGAAAACACACTTGGGGATCTTTGTACCCTGTGGAGCTCTCATAGAATCTGCCCACAACCTGCTGGGTGACCTGCACAAAATGTCAGGCAAGAGAATTCTCTCTGACAGTGGACTGCACAGTGGAAAGGAGGGAAATAATGTGCCTCCTGTCTGACCATTCACATGGGAGTGGGTACAATCCTGAATTTTGCAAAAAGATAGCTGATTTAGGAATTTTCAAAAAAATTCTCAGTTAAGGGAAATAAAATGGGCCAAGAGCCATTGTCTTCAGGCAGTTAGCCACCCTCTGCTCTCATTTTTAAAATTATTTGCTTTGCTTGATTCTTTAGACTTTGCAAAGTGCCCACTAACACTCCTGGCCTAGAGGTGGGCATTACCATGACCAATCTTCTCTATCCACAAAACGGGTTGCCTTTGCCTCAGTAATTCTGAATGTTCACTAATCTTTAAAACTACAAGGCCACAGAAAATGTTGAGAATGGATTTGGCCACTTACACCCTAAAGTGATAGTAATAAGAATACTAAATGAGTAAAGGGAAGACATATCTCTGACCACACTTTCTCATAAATTTTGTTTATGTGTCTTGTGTTTAATATGTTATTGCAATAGACAGCTAATTCCTATTTAATATAATTGTGGTAAATGCCATTTCATAATCCCATTTGTGCCACAATAACATGACTGAGATATAGTGTGGTTTAGCAGTTTTTGTCCTTATAATATCAGCCTTATATGGAGTGATATAATGAAAAAGGCAGCAAACCTCATCATCTCTCACAATGTAATATAGTGTAGTTATTAAAGTGACAACATCGTCTTCATCCGACTACAGCTTAGTCTCTATTACCTGTGGGTTAAAAGTCACAGAATGATTATGCATGTCAGTGATTCCTGCAGCAGATTGTTACTGACCCATGTAAGGTCATTGAAATGGGGAGCATTAGTTCTCAGCAGCTTCTCAAGTCACAGATACTATAGCCCCTGCCTTCCTCATCTGTGTCAAAAACAACAAGTCCTCCAGCCTTCTCACCAGGGATCTCCTACCAAATCAAAATGAAAAGCACTAAGGTTTTCTTTTTTGTGCAGTGATAAAATTAGTTACATTAAAAAAAATAAGGTGAGAGCAAGCATGGTAAATATGCAGGTTGGTACCTCAGTAACAGAATTTAATTGGTGAAAAAAGATATCACTGATACAGATCTTTAAATACCAGAACTTCTTCGACTAGTAGTTTGATATCAAGAAATGCTGGCACGCTCTCTTTATGGTTTTCATTCCAAAATAGCTATTAAATGTGGTCTCAAAAGAAAAACAAGCTGATTCTCAGTGATATCTCAAACAATGACTAACTAGTAAGAGACATGCATAGCAGATTGATCCACGTTCTGTGGATCAATTTGCCTCAGCCCCTTTAACTTCAAGAGAGGCATGAGTCTCAATTGGTTCGTGGCAAATCTGCTCAGTCAATCAGGAAAGGGTGGCAAATCTGTTCAGCCAAACTGGAAAGGGTTGCCTTATTCAGCTGCACCCCCTCACTGGTATTTTGCTGTGCCTGAGCCCGTTCTCTACAGGCAGTGTAAGAGTAAGTGGTCACTATATTTAATACTGAACAGGATTCATTCATTCATTCATTGCTGTAGGGGTGTTGACTGATTGGCTAAGTGCAGATCTTTTTTTTTTTTTACCTCCTCTGTGCTGGTCCTTCCCACACGGTGTTTTTCTCATTAAATAGGCTCAGTTTTAGTCACTAAATAGGCTCAGTTACTGGTCAGGTTTATGGTTGCCAACACCAGACTGGTGAATTTCTGGAGATTTTGGTTGGAACCTAGGGAAGGTTGCGAGGGACTGCAGCAGCTTATAAGATCAAACAGAAGGAACCTTAAGACACAGCAGAGTAGAATGATGAAGCTTGGCACCTCTCTGCACAAACAGTTGTGCAGGCAGTGATAAGCAAGGTGGGAAGCCTGGGCGGATTTGTCCTAAAGTCAGAGCAGGCATTGTCCAGATGAAGCCAACCTCAAAATCATCAGTTTATTGAAATAAGCAGGGATGTAGATCAGTCATTTCATTCATTTAATTAATTTGCATGAACTAGTTGAAACACTTTCTGTTGTCCTGTGTCACCATTTGAGGGACAGAGCAGAGGCAAATGGTTGAAGTAAGATTAAATAAAAGCTGGAAAGTCCTAGACTACTAGAGTGCTGTTTCATGCTTGCTTCCAATCTTCCCACATCGGCATACACAGATGGGTCTTGGGGCTGTGTGCAGAAGTGCTAGTTATGTGAACTAGCACCAGCCCAAGGAGATTATAATTTTTCCTGGGTTTCTGAATTTTTTGAGTGCATCATTCCCTGTGGAGAAGAGTTCTGGGTTTCTGGGGCAGGGGTGTTTTTACACAGCTAAAACAAAACAACCCCCCCAAAAAATCTTTTTAATTTTTGGGGGGTATATTGGACCAGGAAAATAGCAGCATTCTTTAAAATTCTGGATACCAAATACAGTTATGGTGTTTGGATTCAGAGGTTTTTTGGGGTTTTTTTGAAAAATAGTCCCAGGAGCCTGCAAAGGCTGGCTCCCAATGTTGCTGGTAATCCCAAATATTACTAGGATTTTGTGGGTCATTTTTCAGAATCCCCCAAAAATCTTGGATATATTTGGAATCCCATATATATCTGGAAAATACTGCTTTAGTATTTTTCAAGTTTACTTTTGTTTCAGTTTTACTTGAACACACATCCCTAGGGAGAAGGCTCTCTCCCTACACCTACTACCCAAGAGTTTTTCTACTGGAGATGCCAGGAATTAGACCCGAGACCTCAAATCAGCAAAGAAAATGTTGTGATTGCTAGCCCCTTTTTGGTCCCCAATCTCCAGGTGGATCCTGGAGTTACAACAGATCTCTAAGGGAGATCAGCTCCCCTAAAGAAAATGGCAACTTTGGAGGGTGGAATCTATGGTATTACACACTGCTGAGATCCCTCCTCTCCCCAAATCTCATACTCTTTGGCTCCACAACCAAATATCCAGGATTTTCTCAAGCTAAAGTGAGCAATCGTAGCTACTCTTCATGTAGAGTGTTTCACAGATAGATGTCAGTCGCAAAGCCTGCTATTTTAGAGGACTGGAGATTGAGTAGTCTTTTTTAGTCTTGGGAAGAAGCCAAGATATATGAACTCTCCAGGCCTTGTAAAAAAGCAAAGAAGTCTGGACTTAATTATGTTTCACTCCATTCCTCAAGGAAACGAACCAACCAGCCTAAAAACCAAGACTATTTTGCCATATTGTCAACTTCATATACCGTATATACTCATGTATAAGTCGAATTTTTCAGCACATTTTTAATGCTGAAAAAGCTCCCCTCGACTTATATGCGGGTCATTAAATTTTTTTGTGTGTTTTTACTTTGCCGGCCAGCAGGGGGCGCAGTTTTTATGCGAGAAGCACCAAGAATTTCTAGAGTAATTCCTCAGAAGACACTCCTGATGATTACCCATGCCAAGTTTGGTAGAAAGTTTGGTTCAGGTGGGGTCCCAAAGAGTTATGGACCCCTCCAAATGAGTAAGTGCCCCCATCTCCCCCATTGTTTTCAAATGGAAGAGCTATTAGTAGATGGGGCTACCCTTTTTGAGGGGAGTCCATAACTTTGGACCCTCTTTTCGAACTAAACTTCACCAAACCTGGCTGGTCTCATCAGTGAGAGAATCTCTTTATGATACCAGCCAGGTTTGGGTGAAGTGCTTTCTTGGGTCAGGGGATCCAAAGTTATTGACCCCCAAAGGGGATGCCCCATCCCCCATTGTTTACAATGGAAGCTAATAGTAGATTTTCCATTTCTGATAATATCCCTCTTAAAATCTAAGTTGGGTTATATTTGGACATACAGATGATGATGAGGAATCCAGTTTTGGAGGATTTTAACTCTTCTGTTTTAGGTTGGTTGCTGGTTGAGCTAAGGTTTTTGTACTTTTAAAGTTATTGTTGATACCATATTGTTCTTGCTGACCCTCTTTTCCACTTACAGAGCCAGTTTACTGTTTTTCTTTGAAATAAATATTCAAAAACATTTAACCTACTGATGCCTCAATTGATGTAATTTTATTGGCATCTATTTTTATTTTTGAAATTTACCAGCAGCTGCTGCATTTCCCACCCTCGACTTATACGCGAGTCGATAAGTTTTCCCAGTTTTTTGTGGTAAAATTAGGTGCCTCGACTTATATGCGGGTCGACTTATACGCGAGCATATACGGTAATCCATCTTTTTCTTAAAAAACAGAACAAAATGTGATTTTAAACTCAGAGAGTCATACAATGGTGAATATTGATTGCACTCCTTAGAGAGACATTTTGCCTCTAACCTAGTTTTTCTGTTGGAATATGTACTGTGCAAAGAATATCTCCTCTTCTAGATGGCAAAGCCTATACAATATGTTCTGGTAACTGGGTATTAGCCTTAGATGGGCCTGAGTCCTGTGGTATCCCCACAGAGGAAAAATCTGTGTGAAGTTGCCAGGGCTGGATTAGAAAATTCCTGGAGATTTGAAGGTAAAGACTAGGAAGGGTAGGATTTGTGAAGGGACCTTGCAGGGTTTAATTCCATGAAGTCCAGCTTTCAAAGCAACCATTTTCTTAGAGGAACTGATCCCCGTAGTCTAGAGACTACAAATTGCAATTCTGGGAGATCTCCAAAAGAAATCTGGCAAACCTACCATCAACAGCCCTTTTCATTCCCTCAGACCTATAGCAGATGTAAACAAGCCATAAAGAAGTACCAGACTTCCAAAGAAGTCTTTTGCGTTGGTTGAAAGTAGATACCTTCAACAGTACTTGGATGAAGCTGGTGAACAGTAAGTTGTAATACCTGGGTGTATCTCTCTCACTGTAATTCAAGGGTCATCATGAAGCTTTGGGACCCATTTAGAGAATTGTGGATTACCCCTATTCTGAGAAAGTTTCAAGTTGCTCCTGAATCAAAGGCAGTCTCTTATTAGCTAATATCTGTCAGGAAACTATGAGATAAGTAACTAAATTTTTGTCTGCTGTAATATCTTTAAAGTGCTCTCATGCTCAGAATTAAGAAATAATGCTAGTGTAGCCTCAGCTAGTGGATTATGTGGAGCAGAACTTGGAATGAATCTTGCAGCAATTCAAAGAGCATAAAACATTTTCTTTTTACTGTTTATTGAACAACTTATCATGTAACAAAATAAAATTTAGTGACATATCAGCACCGTGATCTTTTAAAAATTAACAGTTAACTTTTCCCTTCACAACTTGCCAACCCTACAGTCAATTTCTTTCCTCTTGTTGGTGGCTCAGGAAGTCTCCAGTTGAATGCTCTGTGTACTGGCTTCAAAGATAAGAGTCCCCACTAGATAAGCACAGCCATGAAACAATAAATTCTAAAAATTTCAATTCAGAACAAATGTCTTTTTTCCTCACTAGTTTCCACACACACACCATAGTTACCTTAAACAATTGTTAACAGCCTATAATTAAATGACAACCTCCCAATTGGGCAGCCTTGTTTCCCTCCTCCCCTTCCTGGCTCATTCCTTGCCTACTTAGGGGGTTAACCTAACTTTTATTATTATGATTTAGGTTTATGTTTCATATGTTTCCTAGTATGTTTTAATAACACTATATAATTACTTTTACTCTTATTCTGTGACTCAAGATCTCAGGTCAAAGGAGCTCTGTTAATAAAAGCAAAGTGGTTAATACATGGACCATGCTATTTATGAGGGTATACGTATGACTCTTGCTGAAAATGCTAACCATGCATGTTGGCCCTCTTTCATAACAAGCAGTAGAGTTTACAATGTCTTGGTTTAATTAACTTTGGCATAGTCTTATCTTACCTCCAGTTCCAGTCAACATTTTTGAGAGGGGTAGTAGTGCATGGCAAGTGTCATGATTTCTGGATGTGGATAAGTTCTACCAGGTGTTGTAGAAGGAGAAGTGATGTTTCTAAATGTGTGCTTGTGAATTTTGGCAGTTTGTGTACGTTTCACATAACATCCAATTTGGACCAAAGGCACAAGTTGGACCCTTATTAATTATTTGGCAGTCAAATCACATTTATAAGAACAACTGTGTACTCTTTGATGTGTTTGATGTCCACTGAAGGTATTCATAGTCAGTAAAGATATGATGCCAAAGGTATTTGTAAAGAAAAGATAAGCACTGTAACAATCTACTTCACAGCAGGTAGCCAATTGCTTAAATGGACAAGTGAAAACTCCAGCTGTTCTATTGCATGTGCCTGGAAGCAAGATTAACAGAGTCAAAGGGCATAGACACACAGCTGAAATCAGCCCTTGGCCACCTCAGCATGATCCCAGCGTGGAAGAGATTTTTTGCTGTATCTATACTGCAAATGCACAGCAAGGTGTCAGTTGTCTTGTGATCAGATGGCAATGGGTGCAATCTGGAGTTATTAAGATTAATAAAAATAAAGATAAGGTGATGAATTGGATTGAGCTTGTATGGGGAAATTTGAAACAAAGCATAAGTACCAGACATTGTATGTTAAACAATGCATAAAGTTGTATTAGGGCCCCTCCGCACAGCAGAGGCAACTAAGGTTCGACTCGTATCTTTGGAAATCGTTACCTGAGCTCAACTCCTCTGTTACTCCGCACAGCAGCTGACTCGTGTCTCCGGAACCGAGTTCAGAGGGCAGGATTACCTCCTCGCGTCTTCCACTCCTCATTCCCAATTGGCTGCTGTTCTATGGCGGGAAACATGAGTGGGTGTCCCTTTTTTTTGTTTACATATGTAGGAGCTACATAAGAGGATTTTTTTAAGGCACACTTCTCGCTGCCGCCACGAGTCTCCCATTCTGCGTGTGGCCGAAATATTGGACTCTGATGGACTGGCTGGCAGAGTCGAGGCGAGGGAGATTCCGCGCTCTGCCGGCTTTTGCTTGAGTGCTACCCGAGTTCGCCAGGAAGTTGTACCTCCCAGTCGAGCTTGAAAATTTAATGGTGAGAGGGGGGAGAGCCGAGACAGACACGAGTTGAACGCTACGACTGTGCAGAGCAGAAGCGTACCAGAGGTAAATGGCGCCCGGAGACAAATTGTCTCCAGGACGCCCCCAGGCTCTGCCACCCCCTCTGTCCCCCACCACCCTAGCTCCACCCCTGATGCCCCAGGCTCCACCCCCCTGTCCTAGACCTCGCCCATGTCACTATGGACATGGGCAAGGTCTAGGGTGCCCACCTCCCCCCCAACAGACTCCCCCTGCTGGATGGTGTCGAGGCATGCGAAAACGATGAGACAGCAGGACTTCCTGGTCACATGGGGTCACATGGGGGGCCGATTTTGCGCCCCCCACGTGACTAGAAGAGTGGCGCCCGGGGACAAGGGGTACCCCTTGTCCCTAGGCAGATACGCCACTGGTGCAGAGTACCCGGGTTGGACCTACATCGAACGAAGGTCGAAAACTACAGTGTGGAGGGGCCCTTAGACAGTTAGAAAACAATGCAAGAGCAAAGTTATAAATATAGGAAACAGATGATACATACTATATGACGTGGTGCAATCCACAGTCCTATTCCATTTATTAAAGCACTCTCCTGGTTCATTCTGTTATGCTCCATTACCTTTATATAATTTTTTAAAAAAACTCCCTGAACAAGTCAGTTTTACATAGTTTTGTTATAATGGAGCATGAGCCTAGTAGCCTTCTGTACACCTCAGGCAGGTTATTCCAGAAGGTGACAGCCACAACAGAGAATGTGCATAATAGGTAGTTGCTGATCTTGCCCATTTGCACGGTGGCCCCTGCAGAGGGCCCTGCTTAGATGACTATCATGATACAGTACAGGAGAAGAGGCAGAAATGCAGATATGGGGCTCCAAGGCCATGAATGGCTTTGCATGTGGCAGCCAGACACCTTGAATTGAACACAATAAAAGGGTTCAACTAGCAGTCAATGAAGTTACTGAATAATGGGAATAATGTGCTTGTTCCACCTACTTCCTAATAACAACTGAGCTGTGGTATTTTGCAGTAATGAAGTCTCCAAGTTGACTTTAAGGGCAGACCCATGGGGAGTACATTATGAATATGAATTTGTATATTTTCAGTCTGGATATTTAACTGAAAATATCTCATTAACATTTTTCAGAAATATATGGGCCTCCAGAATAATATTTAGGATTTCTGAAATACCAGCATTCAGGTTCCAAAAATTTTGTGGAATGTATTGTTGAAGGCTTTCATGGCTGGAATCAATTGGCTGTTGTGAATTTTCTGGGCTGTGTAGCCATAGTCTGTTAGTTTTTGTTCCTAACGTTTCTCCCACATATATGGCTGGCATCTTCAGAGGCATATCATGGTAAAATGTATTTGTGTCTCTGGCAAAGTGTGAACTGATTGTGTGGTATGCTATATATTTTTTCCACTTCATGGGGTGGGGTAGGTGAGGCTCATGAATACACAAACCTGTCTTATACTGATTGGTTAAGTCAAAGCAGAGGATCACCTTCAAAGTTTAAATAAGTTGGAAAGAAGGTTTTTGGATTTTTTGGTATTTGTGTTTACTTGCTTCTTCAGGAGTAATGCTGGATCCAGTGTCATGTCTAGGTTCTTAACCAAGTCTGAAAGGGACTGTTACCTGAACTGAACCCAGAAGGGGTAATTAACTGTTAAAGGGGTCTCCAGAATGGTAAGCTATGGATCTTTTGCCTACTTATATGGAATTTTTTAAGCCAGATCAATATTCCCAAGATAAAAGTGACAGAGAACAATAGATTAAACCTAGATATTTATTTACTAACAATCAAACACACCACTAGGAACAAACCAAAACAACAAACCCATAAAACCACGAATAAAGTACCCTCTCTCTCCCAACACACACTCACATACTATCAGGTTAGGGTAAGGAAGAGACCAAAGATAAAGAGAGCGAAGGGAGGATATTTTAATAGGTGATAATACCCGATCCAAAAAGGATAAGAAGCAGAGGACTGTGGGAAGTTTGTGACTAGATTTCCAAGAGAAGAGCATTGAGGAAATAAGCAGAGTAGTTGTGGGCATATCCAAATAGTAGGAAGATCCGACACACTTTCCATTTACTTGGGATGGTCCTCTTATGGAAAAGGATCCCATAACTAGACATGTGACTTCATTCTCTTGGGGTTGGGATTGATCCCAGATACAAAGTTTGAATGTGAGTGAGCTGTTTGAAGAAAACAGTTATCAAAATCTTGTTGGAAGATTATGAAATACCTAACATTCCAAGGTGGGACTACAGTTGGATGGTTTTAGCATATTCATAAATGACCAGATGTGAATAATAAGTTTGATGGCTGATTCTAGATTGACTGGATGTTAGGCTGTCTTTATCACTTGCTGGGGTGGATTAGCTTTTTAGACTCACTCCTGGGATCCCAACTGTGCTCAGAATTTCTATGGGGTGCCCTTTAAAGCAACTGAGAGGAAACATGGTATCATGTTTGAAGGGTCTCAGTGAGAGGAGGAGACAGGGGCCTCACAGATCAGTTGGACTCCATCAAGGGAGGGAAGCAAAGTGTCAGGTTCACAACCAAAATTACTATAAACAATAAAACCAGCAATAATAGATTGAAACAAATTGTGGTCTATTGAAATTTTTTTGCAAATTGTACAAAAATTACAACTTTATGGTTACAAAGTAAACAAGTCTATAGCTTAGTGCCCAGTGTATTTGGCTTAGCTTTTTTTAAAGCCTATTTTCTGCTGTTTAGGAACAGTATTTGTCCTTTACATTGTTTGTTTTTTAGAATTTCATGAATGTAAACAAACATTGTTGCCAAGGAAGAAAAATCTCATAGAGCAACAAAGCAACAACATCATTATTGTTAGCTAATTTATTGATACAGAGGACTAAAGTTTTGAGAATTCTTCTGCTTGGTTAGTGTTCACTGGCTGCACACACACCTGCTGGTGCAGATGCAGATGCAGATGCACTCTCTTCCGTTGTTGGTGTAACCCCTCTAACCTTCCACTGCTGGAGAAAACAAACCTATTGCTATTGAGTCATCTTCCTTTTGAGTTAGAAATGTATGTGTGGTGTATGTGTGATACGTCTGAATGGAATATAGTTTTATTTATACCTTTCTTTTAAAAAATTGAATACGCATCCCTAGTGATTCTGAGGAACAGTGGAATGATAACATTTGATTCACAAAAGGTCAATGCATGTGACCTACTTACCATAAGACTACTCCTGCACATTGGCGACTTACTTCTTGGCAAAGCACCAATGTAATGTGTAGCTAGACCCTAAGGCTGTTCAGAAGTTAAATAAGGAAAAGGAAGATATAACAAAAAAGTATTTCTGTTTTCAGTTGTCATATATCATTCATTCACTCTGCTGATATTATAGATTTTAATGGATTGCAACATATACCTTTGTGCAACTACAGTTTGAGCTAAAATCTTTCAGATGCTATCTTCTAGCAATTTTCATAATTCATTCCTTACTTCACCAGTCTGTGTAAACAAGGGCTTGCTATGGGCCTTCTTCCTATGGACTTCAATTTGTTATTTTACTTTACAATGGGTCTCTCTTGGCAATTGAGATATTTTCTGACATGCTTGGCCATTATATGTGATTAGATATCCATAATAAGTCAGGGGTGTACCGGCCATGGGGATAAGGGTGTATCAAATTACCTTGAGCACAATGACAGGGGGTGCAAAGTTGCCCCCACCCCCCTCCTCCCCATGCCAACCTGGTTCAGAAGAGCTGGGTCGGCATGAGGGAAGCACCTAAAGACAGAGCTGGCTTGCTGCAAGGAGCCAACCTGCTGCTGTGGTGCCCATCTGAGCTGCCACCACCCAAAGCCCCATCCATGAGTACAGGGGGGCACCCAGGGCAGGTGTTGTCCCCAGGTATCATTTCCTCCTGATATGCCTCTGTAATAAGTTAAAATGATACATTCTAATTTACCTTTATATTATCTTTTATCATTTTGATAAGCAGTAGCACAGTGAAATTATGTACTGCTGACTTCCAAGCCCAGAGATTATGAATTTCAGAAGCACCATTCTGCTGTATGTTCATATAAATAAATCAGGACAGTTGCTTCATACTGCATTGTTTTGAATGAGTTGCACATGAAATTAATATCATGTTATATCATTCATATCATTCATGTTCATAACCAATTAAAATGCCAAAGGTTTATTTGTCATTGATACAGCATTGTAGTGCATGCTTAACATCCTCCACTTTTAAAAATATCAGCAGTATTTTAAAAAAAATCAGGGCGCAATCATTATTCTTTCTATGCCTGTACCAGACTGGCCACTAGGACAAGAATGCTATGCCTAAAGAAATAATGCATGCTATGTAGGCAGATATTGGAAATATATTTGTTTTCTAATGTCATGTTACATTCTGGGAGGCAAAGCTGGGACCTTTAAAGATTCTCGGTGGTAAAACACAGATGATGGGCCACAGCCACACTTGACTTCAACCACAGTGTGATTTTTCTGCACTGACCTTTGTGAAGAATCTAATACAAGTTCAGCGCCTGGACACACCACAATAACTTGCCTTATACTAAATGAGCCCCTTTGGTCTACCAAGGTCACTCTTGTCTATTTAGATTGGGAGTGGCTATCCAGGTTCTCAGGCAGAGGTCTCCCATACCATTTACTACCTTAACCTTTTTATAATGGAAATGCTGAGGTCTGAAATGTGATCTTCTGTATGTAAAACAAATGCTCTACCAGTGAACCACAGCCCCATAGTTCATCTTTGCCAGCTTTGCCAAATGCAATGTTGCTATTGAGCTAAATCAGCACCATTAATTAATTCACCTGATGGTGAAACTCCCACTGTGCAGTGCTTCAGGAAACAAATCACCTCCTCATGTAAAGGAAACTATCTCTATTAATCCATGTTGAGTTTGCGGTTGAAGCTAAGCTCCAGCCACAATCTTTTATGGCAGATGTACTACTAGTCTAACCTCAGTATTATACTTCAACCTCTGGGGCTGAACAAAGCCCTCCCTCCATAGCCAGTAGCAGCTAATGCAGTAAAGCAATTATTCCCACTCAGTAATTATTTATGTAGACTAATTAATAGGAACAAGGACTCATCAGCACACCTGTTATGTTTCTTGGGGTGAGGTGGAGGGGGGGAATCGCTGTCAAAATCCTGATAGACCTTCTTGAAGCAGTCATAGCTGTTAACAAACTAAAGTGCTTACATTCCGAAACAAAAAGCTATTCTCACCAAACTGCATTAAGATACATTCATTATATGGAGTTTGATCTGAGTTCCTTTCTAGGTAAACCTTAAGGAAACCATTGTTCTGCTCAGGAGAGTTTCTACCCAGCTTCCCATCCCCACACATTGTTCCTTGTTTGATAAATATTCTGCCTCCTCATCCCCCAACCCTGCTTTTCCTTTCAGCTGAAACTCAAAGAGCAGAGCCAAATAGGCCTAACCTCGATTTCCTGTGTTTGAACATGCAGCTGCCTGATGGATGGTCCTATGAATTATGAATGAAAGGACCTTGTGTGCATAATCATGCTGATGTCTCTTTATTAATTCATAAAGCAGCTGCTGCTACTGCAACAGCAGAGAGAGAGAAGGCTTCGGTCTCTTGTTAGAATCCCTCCTTTCCTAGCCTCTCACATTCACTGTCTCTGGAACAGCTTGGCCTTTATTAGTCAGTGACAATGTCTCATCTCCTCCCTGCCTCTCCCCCCCCCCCCCAAAGGTAACTCTTTCCTCAGTGTTCAGGGAAAGGGCTAAGCTCATCAGCCAGCCATCAAGTAGGAGGAGTCAGAAGGTGCTTTAATTCCAGCTAAGGTTGCTTATTTTTTAAAAAAAAATTTAATGGGAGTACTAGAGGCCATGACTCATTTCAATTAGTTTTAATTGTTTTCAGATGCTGCTCTGCATGCTTCATTTACTGCTACAATCAACACTACATGCTACACAGTGAGGTTTGCCTCACTGGAGAGGGGAAAGTATA
Organism: Sphaerodactylus townsendi; assembly: GCF_021028975.2. Taxonomy (NCBI): domain Eukaryota; kingdom Metazoa; phylum Chordata; class Lepidosauria; order Squamata; family Sphaerodactylidae; genus Sphaerodactylus; species Sphaerodactylus townsendi. The sequence continues at coordinate 119,110,907 of NC_059425.1, read as the reverse complement.
TCAAAATATCCCATAGGAAATGATGAAAATAATAAGATGGTTACTTCTGTGTGGATATGCTTTCAAGTGAAATAAAACAGAAAACCCAGGAGAATGTGTAAAAAAAATCTGTTCATAAAGTGCTGCAGATTCTCATGCTTACTTAAGGACTTGAAAAACCAGGTGAGTGTGTTACTGCTATGCAGAAGATGCTCATTTTTGTTTAGATAAGAATCAGAAGAGATTATTGCCCAGCATAAATGAAACTACTTACTCATGTGCTCTAAATTGCATGCTCTTTTTATGATTACACAATAGTTGTTGGCACATGTAAAGCTGAGTCATGTTCATTTTTTCTGCTGCTTTCCTGTTTAGGAGCCCAGAAAGTATTTTATTCCTGTGTTTCACTTGTGCAGTTCAAATGTGCTGCACAGATGGTTTAGTTAAAAGAGCACTCTCAGGTATATTTGGTGATTCTGAAGAACAATGTGGAAGGATATGGAGATCTAAGCCCAGAATTTTAAATAGCATACAGATCACTGTAGAGCACACTGATGCTGGAGCAATGGCATCAAGTGTTCCGAATGCCCTTACCCAAATGAAAAAGGTACATGTGATACATGGAAATATTTCCAGCATGTTCAGATATCTGACAAATAATCCAAGATATAAACTGGACCTAGTGTCTACCAGATCCATAGAGTACCTTGGAGTCTATAGAACGGCACCAAAAATAGCCTCCCATCACCAAATGCTCATAATTAATGGGATCAGGTGGCAGGAGGAAGCAATTTCAGTGAGTGCCATCCTAATGCAGAGTACTGAAACACTGAGATCCATGGGAAATTGAGTTCTCCTGCATTCAGCATCACTGTACACTGCCACAGATATTCACAGTTTTAAAATGGGCTGAAAATGAGCAGGTATTCCAGTTTGAAAATGGGCTGTTCTCATGGTTCCTCATGTCCCTGGGCTGCTACTGTGTAGTCTAGATTATAGAGTCCTAATATTAGGGTTGAATATGCCTTCCTCTCCAAGATAAGTTTGAGGGAAGAAAAAGAATAGTAGGATTCTGGACACAGATTTGGTTAGGATTATCAGTATTTTTAACGTTTTATTTTTAATTGTGTAAGTTGCCACCGGTAGGTTCATAGGCAGGTGGCTCCCCCCCCCCCCCAATAAATAAACTGTCCCACAGCATTCTCAAATTGTGAAATCACTTTTTTTAAAAAAAATCAGGATTCAATGACTCTGAATTGCCTGCATCACTCTCAGTTCCACTGTCCACAACCCCATCTTTAGATATATGACTTTGTTTGCATTTGGAAGGAAAAATGGATCTGAAAGGTGCAAGTGCTTCTCCACTCCAAGGAAACATCAGGAGAGGATGTTGGGCAGCTGTATTCAGACAATCAGTGGGAGTATTTTGAGGGCAGTGACTTGGGAAAACATTGGCCTTTTCCACACAAACAAAATAAGATGATTTCAAGCTAAAAACATATTTCTAGCTTGAAAACATTTTAAATTCATGCTGGATTTTAGCGATTCTTTTTCTGAAAACATTTTCAAAACATTTTCACTTGCTGTGTGATTTCTTTAAGGTGTTCTCGTGCCTCTCTGCAGTCTCCAGATTTCTTCCTTAGTGCCATTTTCTGAGCTCGCTCTGTTGTCTTGCCTGTTGTCTTTCATCAGGACTTTTAAAAAATTATTTTGGGGGGTGATGCCTTCATATCTACGAAGACACAACCCCTGAAGAATCACAACATGGGGCTTTGCCACTTCAAAGCATCAGATCTATGAAACATTAAAAAAAACCTGGAACGATCAGGAATAATTTTGAGGGTGTGGGGGTGAACAAATGGGGTCAGGGGAGTGAAAATATTTTACAAACATTTTGCAAAAGTTTTCAGGGACTTGTGCAGAAAAGGTCAATGTCACACAACATGAGTTCCAGTTGAGTCCCCAGAAATGATGCCACGATGCTCTTTGAAATTCCTCCACCTCAATGACCAAACTATAGAGAATTGTGAAATTCCTTGAGCATTTTGACGGCTGTTCCAGTTGCAACCAGAAGTGATGGCACAACTTTTGCAATGTTGCTTCCACACAACAATTCTACTCTTGCTGAAGTGAGGATTCCCAGTAGAGCTTGAAGCCCAGAGGCAGGAAATTGTCACGCCCAAGCAAATGAAATTCCTATTTGTTGAGTGAGACAAGAGTAAAACATCTCTGTAATTTATAGAGAGAAAACAGTTGGGATGAAGTTGAAGAAAAAAAGAATTGGCACTCATAACTGCCATTGCAAAAAGTGGTCTCCCAACAATACAAAGAACTTGAAGTGGCAGCTGGAATTTAAAAAAAAATCAAGAATGAAACAAAACAAGTGATTTCTATTCCTCTTTTCCAAAATTGCCACATCCTTTCACAATGTCATCTAGTAGACCTTGAACTTACACAGCTTACACAACAAGGTTGGTTAGACAATATGTAGTTCTAGTCTCTGAAGTGCTTATATAATTAGGAAGGATTTGTCATCCTATAAGCTATAACATCTTTCTGGGTATTTACTGTGACGGATGCCTGTAATTGACCAAGGGGAGGGGGCACACAAACTCTTTAGATTTTGTAGAACAGGGTTCCTTTAAAACAAAACTTTCCCTTCAGTTGTTCAATCAGTTATAAGATCTAGTTGGGATGGTGGATATAAAGGTTTTAAGTTCACTGTCATGAGGTAGGATTTGTGGTTAACTGGATAGCCCCAGGCTAAGCTGATCTTTTCAGATCTCAGATGGTTTGCTTAGTATTTGGATGGGCAACATCCAAAAACACCAGAGTTGTGATGTGGAGGTAGGCAATTTCTGATCACCTCTTCCTTTGAAAACCCTATGGGGTTGCCATAAGTCAGCTGTGACTTGATGGCACACAGAGACAAAGAACATGGAGATTACTGAAAGAAGAACAAGAAAAGCTGGTTTTTATACCTCACTTTTCTCAACCTTTTAAGGAGTCTCAAAGCAACTTACAATTTTTCCCCTTTCCCTTGGTACAACAGACATGTAGTGAAGTAGATAGGATGGAGAATTTTCAGAAAGAACTCTTAACCACTGCACCACACTGAAGCAGGAGTTGTATAAAAATAACCAAGAAAATTTATTTATATACAGGTTGTTCAGAAGCACAGGTCTTCAGACAATTACAGGAGAATATTGACTGAATCAATTAAACTTGTTATGGTTTCAGGTTCTGATTTGAAATCCCTTTAATGCTTGTGATTACGGTAAGGTTACCATTCCTGGGTTAAGAAATTTCTGGAGATTTGGGGGGTAAACCTTGGAGAGGGTGGGGTTTGAAGAGAGGAGGGAACTCAGCAGGGTGTCATGTCATAAAGTTCACCCTCCAAAGGTGCCATTTTCTCTGGGTGAATTAATTATTATCTGGAGATCACTGTAATTGCAGGAGATCCCAGTGCCCTGCTTGTAGGTTGGCAACCATATCAAACAAACGAGCTTTCATTAAATAGCCACTTGGTGGAATTCTGAGACACACCCAGGATTCCACCCACAGCAGCCTGCCTTTTCTGAGGCTTCAGACTAATTGTTACCAAGCATGCTTATCAGTAGAGGCAGGCCTCACAACTGGATACCCTGTTGTCTTCTACCTAGAGATAAAATTAAATCATTCTGCCACACTATCAGGCTGAGCTATCCTTTAAACCATCTCCTCTCTTACTGAGACAAAGACAAAACTGACTGCTGCTGTGCTTCCCTCCAACATTTCAGACCACTCCCGCCCCATTACAAGGTATTTGGTTGCTGGAATAGCACTCCTATAGGCTGTGGTCCAAAACAACTGGTTGACTGTTTTACCTTTCAGGGACAGGACATCACATTTTCTATTTATCTTCATTGAAAAGAGTGGGGTAATATTTCCCCTCCCTTTTGATATTGAGCTGATATCCAGGAAGAACAATTTTAAGAGAACTCCTCATATTTCCAGTCATTGTGATAATTCACCAGATCACAACTGCTATATTTGGAAATCTGGGAAACATTCATATTTTATTTTGTGCCTTCACAGTGATAATAAGTAAATGTACCTCACTTGGCTATCTCACCGCTCAGTAATCACTTGTTGACTTGCAGTGGAGCATGTGAACTGTCTCCACTGAAATATATTGAGCTTGAAATAATGTCAAATTTTAATCTCCTAGAACTCATATCTACGAACAACTGAGTTTTTTGCTATCCTTCTCTCACCCATTCCTCTCACCCTTTTCCAGTTTCCTTTTCATTGTCTTAGTGCAGTGTTTCCGTTCAAGTATTTGATGCTATTGGGACATAATGATTGCAGAGAGGGAGGTTAGGAGTCAGTTACAGGGCTGCCAATTACTTGGAGGAAAAAAAGCCCTGTCCTTTTAATAGTCTTAAAGGAATGTTATTTGTCTGGTAATATTATTTATTTCCATATCATGAAACACTTTAGCTGCCCATTTCCACATGGACATTTTTTTCCTCCAAGCCTACTGAGTCGTGGGTACATCCTTGATTTCTCTCTTCCTACCAGAAATGAGCACACAACGGCCTTAAATCTGACCAACTCCCCCAATGCTGTTCTGGGTTAGCAAGACCTCTGTGGGCTCACCAGCTGAGGTAATCATCCCTCTGTGTCAATCTGGGCTGGTAAGCCTAATGCAGGCTCAGCAACTGAGGCAGCCTCCCACATCCAGTGCTGATCTGGGCTGGTGAGGATGTTGTAGGGTTGCCAGCCGAGGCGCACACACCCTCTCCAGCCTGACCAAGTCACATTTATGTCATATCCAGCTCTTGAAATAAATGGGTTCAACACCTCTTGTATAGAGGTTGCAATGCAGGACTAGGATCTGGGACACCCAGGCTCACATCCCCACTCTACCATGAAATTTGTCTGGGTGATTTGTCTGGGTGGTTACACTCTCTCTCAGCTAAACCCATCTCACAAGGTTGTTAGGAAAATAAAGTGGAGGAGGTAAGCATGATGCTTGGTCCTCTGCTTGGGTCTTTGCTGGAAAGAAAAGCAGTGCATACAGTTATAAACTCATGTAAAGAAATTGGGGCTGATATGTTAAAGTCATCCAAGGCAAAATCCAGAAACACTTCAAATCGTACATATTGAAAGACACTGAGCTGCAGAGTCTGAATGTATGAATAATATGGTGAAGTTGGGAAGAGTTGGACTATCTTGGGTATGAGAGACATGCCTAGATAGACTGACCCTGTACTTAAAAAAAGGAGGTGCTTTAATTGAACCAGACTTCCCACATTTTATAACAAATAAATTTCACTTTAGGTTTTAACCGACTTCCAGAAAATAATGACAGGAGATGAAATATCTGGTCTAGGATGACTCATCTCAAAGGAATTATTATAAGAATATTTCAGATAGTGATTATGGGGATAGAACTTAGCCATGAACTTTCCAAAATTACTGGGTTCCCACTGGTTAGAGAGTATGAAGAGTCAAATGAGAAACTGACACCAAGAGGCTTTTGTCATGAATAAATAAGTGTTTAGGTGCTAATAATAGAAACTTCCTGAGCCAATAGTGAGTTTCTGATTATTTAAAAGAAACATATAAAACATCTAGTGGAATCACGTGATCAAGAGGGCCTGGGTGTGTAGATAGTGTGGAAATCAGAAGAGCCGTCTTGGGTTATAGAATTTTTTTATCTGTATTTCACAAGTGTGTCAAACTTGACTGGTTGTACTGGTGACAGCCTTGAGCTGTGTTAGAAAACTAAACTATATCCAGACTAGAGAACTGATAGAGGCTGATTGAGGGGCCATTGCTGAGGTGATTTAGTTTTGGGAATTTCTAACTAAGAAGGCAGAGTGAGGGTACTGTGTGAAGTGTGAAGTACTAGCATATATACTCTTAACAACATCTAAGTAGAATTTACTTTATTGCAGATATAGAAAATCTTTCATATAACAGAACAATAACATTAATATTATTAGATGCTGAGGATCAGCAAAATATCACTTAGAGTAGATTTATTTTGTTATAAAAGACAGAAATATTATACCTTTAATTTGTTCTATGCTATAAAATAGACAAACTACATGTTGTAATGTTTTTCTCGTGAAGACTAGGAAGTCGAGCTATAACGCAACAATGCATTATAGAGAACAATACAAGATCCGCGAAAAATTTCTTTTTAAATATAATTCTGTTTTAAGTAGTCATAATTTTTGTTGTACATATTTTTTGTTTTTTTATGCACCTTTCTTCCCCGTTACCCTTTATTTCTTAACCGTTTGTGGTTTAATGGTTTTTGTTGTATTGTTATTAATTTCATCTTTTTAATAAAATTAAAATTAAAAAACAGAAAAAAAACATCTAAGTAAACTGAAACTCAAATTTAATAAGCCTGTGCCTGTGCCTGAAAACAAAAACTTACTTTAAGCCAAAGCTCTTGTAAATATGTTTATCCTTCCTTATCTTTTCCTTCCATCTCAGTTAAGGACATAAGAACAAGCCTGCTGGATCAGACCAGAGTCCATCTAGTCCAGCACTCTGCTACTCGCAGTGGCCCACCAGATGCCTTTGGGAGCTCACATGCAGGATGTGAAAGCAATGGCCTTCTGCTGCTGCTGCTGCTCCCAAGCACCTGGTCTGCTAAGGCATTCACAATCTAAGATCAAGGAGGATCAAGATTGGTAGCCAGAGATCAAGTGTTCCTCCATAAATCTGTCCAAGCCCTTTTTAAAGCTATCCAGGTTAGTGGCCATCACCACCTCCTGTGGAAGCATATTCCAAACACCAATTACACGTTGTGTGAAAAAAATGTTTCTTTTATTAGTCCTAATTCTTCGCATTTTCAATGAATGCCCCCTGGTTCTAGTATTGTGAGAAAGAGAGAAACATTTCTCTGTCAACATTTTCTACCCCATGCAAAACTTTATAGACTTCAATCATATCCCCCTCAGACATCTCCTCTCCAAACTAAAGAGTCCCAAACGCTGCAGCCTCTCCTCATAAGGAAGGTGCTCCAATCCCTCAGTCATCCTCGTTGCCCTTCTCTGCACTTGTTCTATCTCTTCGATATTCTTTTTGAGATGTAGCGACCAAAACTGAACACAGTACTCCAAGTGCGGTCGCACCACTGCTTTATTTATCTCCTATTCCCATCTCCTTTCTGTTAATAACTTTTATTCTGTTTGATTTGCAAGCTGTCTTAATATATTATTTTGTGCCTTATTAGGGGTTAGCCAAGAAAATTAATAGAATGGGCCCTTTTTGCCTTTTGGGACTGTAATAGGGTTGAATGAAAGGGCTTAATTTCACCACACCCTACCATCTGAACTAGCTCAGTCCCTGGAAAAGGCATGAAATCTGACAAGCTTGCTCAAAGAGTGGTTTGCCTGCCTCAGTGGAGAAGGTGAGGGCAGAGGTGGGATCCAACCAGTTCTCACCACTTCTCTAGAAGTGGTTACTAATTTTTTCTGAGTGCCAAGAAGGGGTTACTAAAGCCACCTCCCTGCCCAATAAGGACTGGAGGTGCATGTGTGCGGTGCCGCCACTGTTTGAATCCCACCACCATTGGAACCTGTTATTAAAAGTTTTGGATCCTACCACTGGGTGAGGGGGTCTGTCTCAGGGCCTTTCCCCACTTACCTTAAGCCCCGCGCTTCTCTCCGAAAGTAGTGCGGGGTCCCCCAGCACTCCCCTCGACAGGGGCGGCGACAGCGCAGCCGCCCCGACGCTGCTGCTGTCACACCGCCTCAGCGTGCGGCATCCCTGGCGCTCTTTTAAACGCCGCCTTGTTCTGCGCGGGGTCGTGGGGAAGCCCGGGCGTGCGCCAGGGATGCCACGTGCTGAGAGCAGTGCGCGGCATAGGGGGGATTAAGGTAAGTGGAGAAAGGCCCTCAGAAGCCTTAAAGCAGCATAATTCAGGAGAGCTTTTCAAGGAGATTAATAGTTTCTTTTTGTGGCAGCTATGACAAGTTTTTCTTCTGGAATATGATTCAAAAATGGGGTCTCTTTTTAAATTTACTATGCTGTGATGGACCAAAGGAAAATAGTGTATAAAAACTTCATTCCAGGTAGTGCTACATCAAAGCTAGGCAGTTTAGCTATTTTCAAAAATCCCAAATTGAGGGAAATAAAATGGGGCAGACTCATTTTGGGGATTTGACTTGTGTGAAGTCCCCTGTGCAAAAAACAGTTTGTATTGTGTTCTATACCCATTATATTTTCCCTGTGCAGAATCCACCTATATGCATTTTTCCACTGGTGGGGAGTAAGGGATGGGGATGGGGTTACCACCCAAGTTGGGAAATTCCTGGAGATTTGGGGATGGAGCCTGGGGAGAACTGCAATTCCAAAGTAGCTTATATCATTCTCGCCTCCATTTTATACTCACAACAATCCTGAGAAGCAGCTAAGAATGTGTAATGAACCCAAAGTAATCCAGTTACCTTATATGCCATCTGAGGGCGGGACCATCCTTGGTCGGAGTCCTTTGATCCAATAACCACACCACACTCTTGGGCTAGGGTAAATTATTTGGCCATAGCCATTGTTTATTATACAATCAGAAGCATGAGGCACAGCATGGGATTTTGATCTGCTCTGGGACCTTGCCATGGAGCTCCATTGGGCTGGCAGCCTTTTACTGGAGCTTCGCTCTGCTGTGGAGATCCGCTGGGCAGTCATCTTCTTGCAAGAGCATCCCCCTGATGTAATGCTCAGCTGGACGGTTGGCCTCTTGCTGTGGCATTCCTTACCAGCAGGGGAGGGGCAGCTTCCTAGCTCCTCTCCCCTGACCCTTTCAGATCAATACCCATGCACCAAACCGAGAATGGCTATGGCAAAGAAGCATGCATTAACAAAAAAAACAAAGCTCTATGGGGAGAGGTGGGCGGGCAAGTTGCTGGCCAGCCCAAGCACATGGCCGGCACAAAGGCTGGCCAGGACCTTTATAGGTTCAGGCCAGCCTCCTTTCCTGATGACGTTGCGGGATAAGCGCCGCAATGCCTGTCTGCTCTGCCATGGCATGGCTAAAAGCCCACTTCCACCCTTACAAGGGCTGAAGCCGGTGACTCCTTCCTGCCCATCCCGAGCAGCAACTGTGGCCGCGCTGATTCACGGCTGCTCTATGCCAGAGTGTGGAATAGAATCTGGGGCTCAGATCAGCATCTGAACCTTTAACCATTATACCATGCTACATTCTATTGGATTGCTGCTGTTGAACTGTAGGAAACAGCCAAGTCTGGGTGTGTTATACAAGTCAGATGGTGGCAAGTTGTCCAGTTGTTGCTGCTTGGCATGGCCCAAATGAGTCCTCCACTGAAAGGCCAAAAGGCTTTCCTTCCCATCTGCCAGTCCTATCTCTCTACCGTTTACTGGCAGAAACCAAGATTTGAAGGCTGGCAGTTTGTTGCAATTGCCGCAACTGCCAGGGCATTCTTTGAAGTTAAGGTGCTGCTTCTATTATTAGGAAGGAGAGTTAGCTCCCCATTTATCTTTTTCAGATTGCTCTGCAAAACTTGGTTGATCTGTCTTATCTGTTTATGGCTTCAGTCTCTAGATTCAAGTATCCACAGAGTTGGTCATATTGAGAATTAGATATATCAGTGGAAAGAGACACAGCAAAACTGATGAAATTCACATTGTTGGATGTTGTTATGCATCTCTGTCCGGGGGTTGGGGGGCGTTTGCCAGTTTTTTGTTTTTTACCCGTTGAAGAAATCTGCAATATTTGGCAGATCTTCAACCATTCTTATCCATTCCTTCATTTTGTGTTAACTCCTATATACTTGCTGTTTGTTCTGTTTGTCCTACAGTAGGTCTTTTGTTGCCTCTGGTGTTAATAATGATGTCTTCTGGTACTCTAACAGCAGAGATGCACACCTGTTTCCCTGCTGATAGGCTTCCTTACAGGTGCCAAGTCACTCATCCAGCAATCCTTCAAGCTCTGGAACCTGCTGCTTTCCTGCTTGATTGGTCTCCTTTTTCCCTATGCTAATACATAGTTTTGATGGATTTCTTAAAAGAGAAATAACGTATATCAGCTTACGTAAGTTTCTGGTGTTTTAAGTGCTGGATGCTTATAAAAGATACAGTTGAGCAAAACCAAAAGAGAACTAGCAAATCAACAAGAACCCTATGGCACATTGCAGACAATGCATCAGTTAGTCCTTGTGCCACAAGACTTTTAGTTGACAGATAACACATGAAAAATACTAAGTATGTTTCTGTAACAATAATTTACTCCAAGATTGCAAGGAACAAACATGTAAACAATCAAGAAATGCAGGCAAGGGGTGGGTGAAAACAAAAAAGTTTGTGATAGTCTCTTGTTGTCTTCTTGTATTATAACTAGTATCTGTTTTTGGAGACACTGGAATGTGATTTAGTAGCCAAAATTTGCCTTCAGATATACCAGAATATATCATGATCACTTCCAATGAAATCAAATGAGCCAATTTTGATTTATGTTGGCATAATTGTGTTTCCATCAAAAGTGTTTTGGAGGATGAGGGTGTGTGTGTGTGTTTTCTTAAGTGTTATAAATATGTTTGGGTCTTGTTTGTTAATTAAAGAATGAAGTCACTTTATAAAAATACTGTGGAGTGATCCTCTAAATCTAGGATCTCTGCAAAGGCACACAGAATGATTGTATCGCACAGTTCTCAATGTTTTGTGATGTTTTCATAATTCTATGACTCCAAACCTCTTTGCTAAGTTTGACAAGATGCAGCCCCATTAATATAATCAGGATCCAGCTATTTGTTTTCATTTTTTTGTATAGAATTATGAGAAGATTAAAGCTAGGGTTATCCACCTCAAGGTGGGATCCAGAATTCTTCTGGAATTGCAACTGATTTCCAGACTAAAGAGATTTGTTCCCCTAGGAAAAATAGCAGTTTTGAAGGGAAGATTCCAATGGCATCACATTCCCACTGAACTCCATCTCCAAACTCTACCTTTCCCAGAAACTGTCCCCAAATCCCCAGGAATATTCCAAGATGGCGTGGGAAATCCTGATTATGACTACCATACATATCTTTAAAATCCTACCAAAAACAAGTTCTCTAGCTCCAAGCCTAAAGTTGGTATGATAGCCTAGAGTTCAGGTTTAGCTATTTGAGGCAGTTAGGACTGAGTGAGCTCATACTTCAGTCATCCAGGTAGAGCAGAGTATAGGAATATATATCACGCTTGGAGATAATCTGGGTCAGCCAAGAGATAATTTGCAAAAACCATCCACTAATATTATGAAAACAATTTCAATTCTGAGTAAGGAAGAATGTTGATTTGGAAGAGGTTAAGGACTGAAGCCTATCTGGAAGCCACTTTTCTCCCTTGGGTGGCTTTCCACACAAACATCTACTTATGTTGGAGCATATACAGTAAAACATCTTCTGACTGGAATGTGCTCTCCACCACTCTGCTTGTCATCATGGTCCCCTCCCATCTTCTGTCTGCTGTGACAGCAGCTTTAAGGGTTTAGCAACACATTGCCTTTTGATCTTATTTCAGTAGCTGTGATTAAAAAGACACATACCACTTGCTGTGCCACAATGTGAGGAGCCCAGGGTTCACCTTGATTGAATTAGTACCCGCTGAGCACTGCAAATATTTGAAATGTCAATCCATTTGATAATGTCAGGGAGGGCTGCAAATTCCACAAAATAGCACCAAAGAAACACTCAAGACATGCAGTGGCATATATAATATCTCTTTTCTTCTGGACAAAAACAAAATTATAATTCACTAGAAACTGCAATCCCCAAAAGAGGTGACTAAGGTCAATAGATTTAATAACCCAAAGTGGGGCCTGCTCCTGCAACTTGGCACGTTAATATTTCAATGTGAAAAAAAATGTTCCAGAATTTCATTCCTTCCTGTTCTAGAGAATTAATGTTATCATGACAAAGGCTTGGGGAGTTCCTTCAGCTATGCCCTATTCATTATGTATTCTGTAGAGTTGCATTTTCAGTTTATCTTTAAGTTCTACTTCGACATCTTTTATGTGCTCTCCCAAATATGAAACAAGCATTGGTAGGCACTGTGTAAAAGGAATGACCATGCATTTCCACACATTATGCTAAAATTTTCTAAGAATTTATCACATCTAAAGTCTGTTAATTCCTTAAAGAAAGAAAAAGTCATTTCAATGTCAGATTTCTGTGTTTATTGACTTTTTTTCATTCAATTGATTCAATTTTGGAAATACAAATAGCATTACTGATGTCATTTGTTATGTTGAATGGGCGACTATAAAGAGATCCCCACAGCAAGAAGAAATGCTTCCACAAAAGAATTGCCTCAAAAAAACTATCTTCAAAAAAGAATCACTTGGGAACAGCATACAAATACTCTTTTGGGAAATCTGAGAGGTAGCGGCTTGCACCGTAATCTGAGAGGCAGCAGAAATCAGTGGGACAGAAAGCAAAAGGTGAGCTCTATTTTGAAAGGGTTAGCCTTATAACCACATCTTTAACTGTATGTGTTTTTGAGGGCCAGTGTGTTTGTTTTTTGAGAGAAAGGCTTTTAAAAAATCTGGCGTTTTTTAATATTTGGGGTGTGTGCTTGCTTCAGACTTCTGAGAGGTGGGGCTTCTGGTGAGTCGCCAGCTCTATTCAATGGCTATTCAGCTCTTTAAGGAAATCTCTGAGAGGCAGTGGTGCATACTGTTATCTCTAAGAGGCAGCAGAAGGCTGCTGAACAGAGAGCAAAAGATGAGCTTTTTTTGTAGGGCTAGTCTTAAAACCATACCTTTAACTATGTGGCTTTGAGAGCCTGTGTATTTGTTCTTTGAGGGCTTGGGAAGGCCTTTGTCTTTTGTTATTGTTGGGTTTTTTTGTGTGTGTGCTTGCTTTAGATTTGAGTGTGTGCTTTTGCACACTTTGAGTGTGTGCTTGCTTTAGATTTATGAAAGGTGAGGCTTCTGGTGAGTCACCAGCTCTATTTAACTTCCATTCAGCTCTTTTGAGAAATCTCCGAGAGGCAGTGGTGCACACCATCATCTCTGAGCTGCAGAAGGTAGCTGAGCAGAGAGCAAAAAGTGAGCTCTGTTTTGGGGGGTTAGCCTTAAAACTATATATTTAACTGTGTGTATTTTTGAGGGCCTATGTGCTTGTTTTTTTTAGGACCTGGGAAGGCTTTTGTTTGTAGGGGGGGGTTCTTTGTTTTTTGGGTGTGTACTTGCCTCAGGCTTCTAAAAGGTTGGGCTTCTGGTGAGTCACCAGCTCTATTTAAGTGCCATCCAGCTCTTTTGAGAAATCTCTGAAAGGAGTGGAGAGCACCTAGCCATATATGCAGTTTTTATTACAAGAACCAATCTTTTAGATGAGAGTAGAAGGTAAGTTAGAGACGTGACTGGGGGCAGAGGCTTCACCCACTATGTCTCAGTCCTTGCAGCTCAGTGAACAGGGACTAGGCTAAACAGGCAAGGCTAACACTCATTTTTTGTGGGGAAGTTTAGTAGGGGACTTTTTGAATGGAAGGTCCATAGATCTGTTTCTAGACTATTTAAGACTGCTAAATATGGATAATCATGACATTACTGCTGTTTTGTTTTTGCTGGAGGATGTGGGTAGTTATACTTGCAGCAAGTGCAAGTTGGTTGCTCTCTTGGAAGAGAAAGTCCATCAACTTGAGGTGCAAGTATCCACTCTTCTGCCTTTTAAGAAGAACAAGGATTTCCTGGACAGAGTGGAACAGGCAGTACTGGGTGGGAAACACAGTGGGGTCTCTCTGAGGAGGATGGCAGCTCTCAAACACAGAAGGTGGGCAATTGGATGAATGTGACTCATAGAAGTAGAGGGACCAGGGAGCATTCTGTGAATTTGAAGCTACAGAATAGATTTGAAGTTCTCTCCCTTGTCAGTGAGGATAAGGAACAGGCACAGGAGCAACTGAGTCAACCTTTGGAGAATGTGCAAGTGACAGAAGGTTCAGCTTATGGAATGGCCCCTTCAAAACTCCAGAGCAGATGAGCAGTGGTGGTAGGGAACTCCCTGCTGAGAGAACAGAAGCAGTTATTTGCAGGCCAGACAAAATGTCTAAAGAGGTGTGTTGTCTCCCTGGGGCAAAAATCCATGATGTCACAGAGAGGCTGGCAAGACTTGTCAAGCCTACTACCTTTGATCATTCCTTTTGATCCACGTTTGAACAAATCACACTTCAAGACATAGCTTTTGGAACATCACAAGGGATTTTTGAGGCTGTGGAAAGGAAGCTGAACTTGGATGCACAGGTTGTCATTTCATCTCTACTCCCAGCTGAAGGACATGGCCCAGGGAGGGAAAGATGAACAGTGGAGGTGAACAGCTGGCTAAGCTGGTGATGCCACCAGGAACATTTTGGCTTTGTGGACCATGGTCTGCAGTTTCATGAATATGGACAACAGGCAAGGGATTGGTTGCTCCTCATGGCTGCAGGTAGGGACATTTTTAGGAGGCTCACAAACCTGATCATAAGAGCTTTAAACTGAGTTATGTAGGGGATGGAGACAGTATTCAAGAGGGCAGGTGTTCACCAAATGCAAGAGATAATAGTCCAAAGATTACAGAGAGAACTGAGCAAATATTTCAAGAACTTTAAATAAACAGCCGGGGGGAATGAACTACTGCCTTAGATGTCTCTTCACTAATGCACAGAGCTTGGGAAATAAACAAGGCAAACTTGAAATCTTAACATGGCAAAGCAAACATGATATTACAGGTGTCACTGAAACCTGGTGGGATGACACTCATTATTAGAATGTAATAATTTGGGGAGGGGGTTATAACCTATTTCAGAGAAATAAATTTTAGATTTCTGATGATTACACCTGAGATCAAGTCCATGACTTCAATCTGGAAGCCAGGTTCATAGCATCTGGGTGATATCATTGTGGGGGTCTATTACAGACCCTTTACCAGAAGTGTTGGATGATGCCTTCCTGCAACAGTTGACCAAACTTTCAGAAAGAAGAGGTGTAGTAATAATGGGAGATGTAAATTGTCCTGATACTTGTTGGGAGTCAAACTCTGTCAAGACTATGACCAACAAATTCCTCACTTGCCTTGCAAACAATTTCATGGTCCAGAAGATGGAAGAGGCAACAAGGGGATTGACTATTTAAATCTTTACAATGATGACCTTGCTGATGGAGTGGAAGTGATAGAATCCTTGGGTGAGAGTGACCATGTTCTCCTGGAATTTCTTATATAGAGCAAAGGGATGCCAAGTATACTTAGATGCACATTCTACAGTTTAAGAAAGCTGATTTTGGTAAACTTAGGAAACTACTGGCTGTGATACCTTGGTTGAGAAAACTAAAAGAGAAGGAAGTGCATGATGGATAGGAGTTCATAAAAATGGAGATTTTGAAGGCACAATTTCAACAGTTCCAATGAGGAAGAAAAATGGAAGGTGTATAAGGAAACCATGATGGTTGTTTAAAGAACTTTCATCTGAGCTAAGATTTGAAAGGGACATTTACAAGAAATGGGAAAAGTAGGAAATCCCTAAAGATGAATTCAAAAAAATAGCCATGATGTGTTGGGAGAAAGTCAGAAAAACTGAGAATGAGCTCAGGATTGCCAGGAAAAAGGCTTTTTTTGTTATGTCTGTAGCAAAAGGAAGAAAAGAAGTATGATAGGAAAACTGTGTGGAGAATATGACAAAATGCTAAAAGGGGACAGAAAAAAGATAGAACTACTCAACACCTTCTTTGCCTATGTCTTTTCTCAAAAGGAAAACAGTGCTAAACTGGGGGAAAGGGAACAGATGATACAGTAGGGAAAATTCAGCACAAATAAATAAAGAGATAGTACAGGTATACCTGGCTACTTTAAATGAATTCAAATCTCCAGGGCCTGATGAATTACATCCCAGGTTATTAAAAAGTAATCTCAGAACCACAAGCTATAATCCTTGAATATTCTTAGAGAACAGGAGAAGCTCAGTGGACTGGAGGAAAGCTAATGTTGTCCCCATCTTCAAAAAGGGGGAAAAAGGACCCAAACAATTACCACCCAGTCAGACAGATATCAATACCAGGAAAGATTCTAGACTAGATCATTAAACAGAGAGTCAGTAAGCACTTAGAAGGGAACATTGTGATCTCTAAAAGTCAACATGGGTTTCTCAAAAACAAGTCACGTCAGACAAATCTTATCTCTCTTTTTTGATAATGTGACAAGTTTGGTAGAAAAAAGGAATGCTGTGGATGTAGCAAACCTTGACTTCAGTAAGGTCTTTGACAAGGTCCCCCATGATATTTTTTGCAAGCCAGATAGTAAAATGTGGGCTACATAATGCTACTGTTAGATGGACTTGTAATTGGTTGACTGACCGATGCTTCACCAATGGCTCATCTGCATTTGGGAGAGAAGTGACTATTGGGATGCCACAGGGTTTTGTCCTGGGCCCAGTGCTATTCAGTATTTTTATCAAAGACTTGGATGATGGAATAGAGAGTATGCTAATCAAATTTGAAGATGACACCAAATTAGGAGGGGTAGATAATACCTGAGAGGACAGGGTCAGATTTCAAAATGACATTACAGATTAGAGAGTAGGCTTGGATATTTGGGTGCACTGAATCCCAGATTCCACCTGAATGTGGGCACATTTGGGCATATTCAGACCAAAATCAGCCAAATATGTCCTGCCCAAATATGAACAAATCTGAATGCAAGGCATTCGGGCTTTTTGGGGTATTTTTGGTGTTTTTCACATTTTGGCCTGCAGGGGGTGCATTTTTAAAGCTAGAGGCACCAAAGTTTCAGAGTATCATCCGGAGACTCTCCTGATGATGTTGCCAAGTTTGGTGAAGTTTGAATCAGGGGTCCAATGTTATGGACCCCCAATGTTTCCAATGGGAGCTAACAGGAGATGGGGGCTATCCCTCTGAGGGTCCATAACGTTGGATCCCCTGAACCAAACTTCACCAAGCTCAGGTGGTATCATCAGGACAGACTGTGGTTGAGACCCTGAAATTGTGGTGCCACTAGCTTTAAAAATGCACCCCTGACAGGCACCCAAAAAAAATTGCCCAGATCCTCTGCTCTGCAGTGCCTTGGCACCATTGTAGCCAATGGGAAATTTTTGAGTGTGTAAGTAGGCTGCACATTTTTGAAGATAGAGGCTTTCAATGTGGCTCCAGGAGGCCCTCCTGGTAATAACATCCAGGCTTGGTGAACTTTGCTTCTGGGGGTTCAATTTTATGGGCCCCCAAAAGGATTATTTTGTTTCCCCGCTCATACACAAACTGAATATGAGTGAGCAGTGTGATCCAGCAGCCAAGAAGCCCAATGTAATTCAGGGCTGCATGTATAGGAGTATAGAGTCTAGGTTGAGGGACATAACATACCTCTCTATTCTGCACTAGTCAGATCTTGTCTGAAATACTGTGTCCAGTTCTGGGCACCACAATTCAAGAAGGATATTTACAATTTGAAGTGTGTCCGGGGGTGGGGTGGTGGGGTGGTGGTGGACCAGAATGGTAAAAGGTCTGGAATTCATTCCTTATGAGGAGAAATTAAGGGAGTTTGATATCTTTAGTCTGGAAAAAAGAAAATTAAGGTGTGACATGATAGCCATGTTTAAATATTTGAAGGGATGTCATGTTGAAGAGGGAGCAACCTTGTTTTCTGCTGTTCCGGAGACTAGGGCATGGAGTAATGGATATAAACTATAACAAAAGAGATTCCCCCTAAACATTAGACAGAACTCCTGACAATAAGGGCTGTTTGACAGTTGGATACATTGCCTAAGAGGATGGTGGAGTGTGTAAGTAGGCTGCACACTTTTGAAGATAGAGGCTTTCAATGTGGCTCCAGGAGGCCCTCCTGGTAATAACATCCAGGCTTGGTGAACTTTGCTTCTGGGGGTTCAATTTTATGGGCCCCCAAAAGGATTATTTTGTTTCCCCGCTCATACACAAACTGAATATGAGTGAGCAGTGTGATCCAGCAGCCAAGAAGCCCAATGTAATTCAGGGCTGCATCTATAGGAGTATAGAGTCTAGGTTGAGGGACATAACATACCTCTCTATTCTGCACTAGTCAGATCTTGTCTGGAATACTGTGTCCAGTTCTGGGCACTACAATTCAAGAAGGATATTTACAATTTGAAGTGTGTCCGGGGATGGGGTGGTAGGGTGGTGGTGGACCAGAATGGTAAAAGGTCTGGAATTCATTCCTTATGAGGAGAAATTAAGGGAGTTTGATATCTTTGAAAGTTTTTAAACAGAGGCTGGATGGCCATCTGTCAGGAGGGCTTTGATTGTGTATTCCTGCATGGCAGGGGGTTGGACTTGATGGCCCTTGAGGTCTCTTTCAGCTTTATGATTCTATGATTCAAATAAAACATTTTCAGGCAGAAAATAAAACGTTTTGGACTAAAAGTGATGTGGAACTCCATGGAGGAAACATTGTATTTCCTGCCTCAAAATGTTTCATTTGGTTTGTGTGGAAAGGGCCTATGTGAGAGGGCAAGAAAAATAAATGTATTGGTACACTGAAACTAGAACAGCCAAATTATTAGGATCTACAGCAGATTCTTGAAATTATGTCCTATATCAAATATGTTGCAGGATACAGTTAGAAGACCTCTTTCATCATCCTTTATGGTAATATGTATATTAGATGGCTTTAGGCAACATGCTGTGCTCTTCAATCAGTCGCCATCTGGACAACTGGAAGACAACTGACTTATCTACTTCATGGAAATGTAACTGAGATTTAATATGATGATTTCATAGTACTTGTTCTTAATGACTCTTTGCCAGTATAGTGAAAACAGTTACTAATGACTTCAAAACAATCAGGGGTATACGGATGAGGATAAATCTTTAATGACCTTTGTCATTCTCATTGTTGCTACTACAGATGAGCATTTAAGATGTATAACTTTTCTTTTTTTTAAAAAGGAAGCAAGGAAGTTAAATTCAAAAATCATCACACTGCCAAAGGCTTTGCCAAAAAAAATGTGGTTCGTGAAGTAAAGTATTCATGACAGTGCCCTGTGATTGCATTGTGCATGCGTGTAAGAAAGAGAGAAGAGACTTAACTTCTGTCAATTTACATCAGATCTTCTTAAGCCATTGGAGATTGCAGTTGTCTAGGTACAAAATAAGTCTTTTACTTACGACTCAACAGTAAGAGATTATAGTATATTTAACTATTTTCTCTATAGCCTATTTTTTCAGGTATTTGGTTCCTTCAGTTATATCTACTGTTGGGCACAATACTAATTCTCCCATTGAGGCTTTTTGCATAAATAAGGGAAACTGACTAATTGACCTAAATGTGTAAATAACATAGTGTATTAGAGCTTTCAAAATTAGTCTTTCCATTGGCAATTACAGCATTAATTAAACAAAAAGAAGTCTTGTAGACATTTAAAATTCTAGCAGATTTCTTGTAGAATGCTATAGTGGCTATTGGGGGGGGGAGAGTGATAGGGAAGATGCTGAGGCAACTGCCCACTGGACTGAAGAATGTCCACATCCCCACTCTGGCCTTTCCTGTTGATTTGTTTAAACCCTAACCACCCACAATTAAATAAAAGAGGGACATAAGCTGTGATTAAAGGATTGGTTGCATGTAAGCTGTGTCCCTGAAGGTCTCTTATTTGGGAAACTTCTAAGCCAAGGCTATAACCATTTGTGCAGTAAATAGAAATAACGTTTTCCTAGGTGTTTAACTAGACAGACAAGACAGATGGAGATAATAACAAAGGTTTTATTTATTGAATAAATTTTCAGATCAGAAGAACCTGAGTCAGTGAGACAAGTAAAGGAGTAGGTATCAAAGAAGGGGGAAAGGCTAGCACTTGCAATGTCAGCAATGGAGACACTGAAAGCATCAACACTGAAGGTCAACAGAAGCCTTTAAAAAAGCAACCTTCTATCTCTATAGTCCCACTGAGTCAGCTAAAAATGTCCCACTGATGTTGGAAGATCTATTGAGTGATCCCACCTTTACAACCCAACTGGCATCTAATTGCAGACTAACAATATTTTGGTGGGTGGTACAGAACAGCTACTTTTACAACACCTCCAAACCATCACTAAGAAATTTGATTGTCTGCTTGAATCCCATAAGGACCTAAATTTGGCTAAATTCCAGGAAGCTTACAACTTTAGAGGTTCAAATTCTCTGCATCCACGTCAAATCAGCAGTAAGAGCCAGGAATCACACTCCTTATGTCAACTAGTTAGAAGACAAATTGCAATTTTAATTGTTGGAATAGAGTTGGAATGGTTGGAATAGAGGAATACAGGAAAATTACTAATAGAAGAAAAATTATGATATCTTTTAGTGCTCGGTTTAAGGTAGATCAGACTATAATTGACTTAACAAGCTTTGAAATCCTTCCAAGTCTCAACCAGGGCACAAAGATTTTACTGACATTTAAGAGTGACTTAATAATGAACAAACTTTTGAATAAAAGCACTCATCTAGCCCTTTTCAGTATTTCACTCATAAGAGCTTTTCATGAAACTTCATGTAGGCCTCTGTTTCCAGTAAATTCCTTCAGTTCACTTAAAGAACTTAATTTGACCCTCAAGACTTTTAAGATTGGGAAACTGATTGACTTAGTTCATTCAGTAGATCATTCAGCAATGATACTAGATGTGGTGATCACTAAACTGAATAATGTTTCTATTATGAAAGGCTATATTCAAAAACAACAGTTGGAAGGGGCTACAGGAAAAACTGTAGGAGTAACAGAATTTTAAGCTTTAGTGGCATGTTCACTTCATCTGAACCCTGGAGTTTATACTTCCTCAATTTCAGTTCAGAAATGGCTGCACCATTATTCAAACATATTTAATGATTCATTGTCAGTAGGGTCAGATGGGGAAGTTTCAGCGCTCTCCGATGCCCCAGAATGGCCACCAGTTCAAAAAGAACAGATATGCTATCTCATAAGAAGTCTTAAAATGGGTCTGGATGGATTAATGGCAGAACTTATTAAGAAAAACATAGACTTACACAGCTATTTAGACTGATTTTTTAAAATTTTCTTAACATTCACAGGAATAAAAAACAAAAATAGACATAAACACCTTCACACCACTACCACATCAATACAAAACAAGAACATGAAATACAAAAAAGGAAAATAACCAGATAATGACTTCCCACTATCTTATTATTGAATTCTAATTATTTCTAGGTCCATGCATCTAATTAAAATGAAACAATTTATCAGTTACACACTGTATCTAGTATTCTATTTCAGTCTGCTCTTTTCTTTTAACTCTCAAATCCTGCAATTATTTCTCTTCTACATATTTTTTTCAATAGGTAGTCCATGAAAGGTTTCCAGTTTTCTACAAACTTCTCTGTGTTACTGTCCTTTAATAAGGTTTCTAATTTTGCTATTTCTGAGTATTCTATGAACTTCTGTATGCAGTCTTCCTTGTTTGGTATCTTTTCCCTCCATTTCTGTGTGTACAGTGTCCTTGCAGCACTACATATATACATGAAAATCAGTCTATATTGATTTGGGATATTATCTCCCATTGGTCCCAGTATAAAATTTTCAGACTTTTTTCATCAATATTATTTTCAGAATTTTCAGTATTTCTTTAAGTATAATGTCCCAGAAGGATTTAGCCTCTGTACATAAGCATCACACATGAAAAAAAAATCTTTCATGCTTTTGGCATTCCCAACATCTATTAGATGTATTTTTATACATTTTTGCCAGTTTTTTGGCATTAGATAGTATCTATACATCATATTATAATGATTTTCTTTCAGATTATAACATGCTGTAAACTTCTAATTACTTTTCCATAGCCTCTCCCAGTGCTCCAAATTAATGTTCCTGTCAATATTTCTTATATATTATGGTAATCAATTTCTCATCATTTGTACAAACCTTACTTTCAAATTCTGTCATTTGTGTATCAAAACCCATATTCTTTTGATCAGCTCCAAATGCCTCCAGTAACTGGTAATAATGGAACCAGTTTTTTTACAAAACGTGTTATCTCCTCCATGGGTTTAAGTTCCCATTTGTAATTATTTTTTTAAAGTTCAGCAATTCTCGATACATGGGCCATTTCTTTCATATTTGCTTTTTTCCTAGAACAAGCTTCAACTGGGGACAGCCATAATGGTATTGTACTTGCTATAATTTTTTTTAGGCTTGGTCAATACCCTAGACATTTTGTAAAATTTGGATTTGGATTTATTCAGGCATAAAATTATGTGAATGCCCGAATAAGATAAATGATGTATTTGGACATACCCAAATATTTGGGTATACCTGGATCTGTCTGTTTTTTTTGTATTTTTGGTGGAGTTTTTTGCTTTGAGGCATGCAAGGGGTGCATTTTTAAAGTTAGTGGCACCAAATTTTCAGGGGTATCATCCAGTGCCTGTCTGGATGATATCCCAGGTTTGGTAAATTTTGGTTCAGGGGGTCCAAAGTTATGGACCCCCACAGTGGGTGCCACATCCCACACTGTTTCCAAAGGAAGCTAACAGGAGATGGGGGTTACCTGTTATGGACCCCCTGAACCAAACTTCACCAAACTTGATTGGTATCATCAATACCATCTTTGAATGAGACCCTGAAATTCTGGTGCTGCTAACTTTAAAAATGCATTCCTGACAGGCACCCCAAGGAATTGTCCAAAATTCTTTGCTCTGCAGTGTCTTGGCACCATTGTAGCCAATGGGGAATTTCTGAGTGTGAACTTTACTTCTGGGGGTTCAAATTTTTGGACCCCTAAAAGGCTTATTTTGTTTCCCCACTTCTACACATGAAGCCAGCTGACTGAGTTCTCTTAGAACTCTCACAACCCTCCCCCCACTGCCCCCAGAAGCAAAGTTCACCAAAGCTGGATGCTATTACCAGGAGGGCCTACTGGAACCACCGTGAAAGTCTGGTGCCTCTATGTTCAAAAATGTGCAGCCTGTACAGAAATTTCCCATTGGCTACAATGGAGCCACTCCAGAGCACAGAATCTGCCAGGCTCTTCAGCAAGTTCTGTGGTGGGAAAAATAATTAACTTTTTCCACCATAGACTTCAATGGGGCTTGCTGTTAGGCCCAGTTGGTTCTATGCTGGAGATTTGGGGGAAGGGCCAAAATGAGAAATGGGAACTTAAACCACTGGATGAATTAAAAGATGTAATCAAAATTGGTTTCATTATTATCAATTACTGGAAACATTTAAAGCAGACAACAAAAATACAGGTTTTGCAACTCAGATGACAGAGTTTGAATGTAAGCTATGTATAAATGATGATAAATTGATTACCAAAATGTAAAGGTTTTATTAAAGTGTGATAGTGAGGAAGACAGTGATGGAGAAATGGGGAAAATGTGGGGAGAAACATACAAATGGAACAATGGGAAAGATTATGGAAAAAAGATTTAAAATTTACAGCTTGTTATAACTTGAAAGAAAACTATTATACGATGATGTATAGATGGTATTTAACACCCAAAATTGTCTAAAATGTATGAAAGAATATCAAACAAATGCTGGAAATGTCAACAGTAGGATGGTTCTTTTTTCATATGTGATGGACATGTAAACAGGCAAAATGGTTTTGGGATATGAAAAAAAATTGGAAAAACCCTGAGGCATTTCTGTTGGAGTTGATGGGGGAAAGAATTCCTGATCAATACGCAAAACTTTTTATGTATATGACAACTGCAGCAAGGATTTTATATGCATACAAAATGGAGGGACCGTAAAATTCAAACAAAACAAAACTGCATCTTGAAAGTCACAGAGTATGCAGAGATGGTAAGGCTGATGGCGGTTATAAGAGACAAGAATATGGACAATTTTCTTAATGGCTGGAAATTCTTTGTGGACTACTTACTGAAAACATATACAAACAGAAATAATGGCAGGATTCGAGACTTAAATGAAAACAGTATATTGGATTAAGGCAATTTTATAAGAGGACTAAGAGTGAAAAAATGTAGATATTCATTATAAATACAGAGTTAGATTTTTGTTTGAATCCATAGTGAGGTCACCATATATACGTGTATGTGTACGTGTTTTTTTCTTTTCCTTTTCATTTAGTACTATTATTATAGGAGGGAGGGGGGACTAGATCAGGATATCTTCTTTATCTTTTTACGTATGTGTTATGTATATGTCCAAAATAAGCAAAAATTCTCAGGCAAAAAAGACTTGCTCCCCATGCTCTCATGGTTTATCCTTCTCACAGAGAGCTATGGCCCAGTATTTCATGTATTCAACAATCAAGCCTTCATGCAGACCATATTACCTTCCCATCTGCAATGGTTATTGGCAGATGTTTGAATATTCTTCATGAAGAAAGACTTTGCTGTTGCCAACATAAAGAAAGTGAAATTATTGTATATATCCTCTTGCATAGCCCATCATATGGTCAGCCATGTTCTCATTTGATTTATCTCCTTCTGCAAGCCCCAAACTGAAGTATTACATTTCTTTTAGTTGATAATAATCTTGAGATTACTGCAAAAGTAGTGGAATTTTTTCAAGCAGTTCTTGTGGGTTATAGGAACTGCATGGATTAATTGCCATGTGGTTGAGGGGGTTTCCTGAGGGGGAGAAAAGGCTAAACCACATTCTCTTTCTCATTCAACAGTGCTATTTCCTGATGGAAGAGATAGAAAGGGAGATTTCACCCCTTCCCTCTACTCTGTCAACCTGACTATTAGAAATCTGGATATTGATCCCTGCAGGCCACATGATCCAGACATCAATTTCCTCAGACTTAGAAGGGATTGCTAGAGATGTAGACAATAGAAAGCCCTATATCTTCTGGTGGTGATGAATTATAGAACCTTATGGGGGGTTTTAAGTCAAGGGAATTTGCCACTTTTCCATAGTACTTACTCTCTCTTCCCCATATATATTTCCTGATATAACCTGATTTTTTTTCAAATATTTAAAAATGAACAATTGAATTTGTTTTTTTTTAATCAGACATGGCAAAAATAATATAGTTTTGTATTCCCTGAAATAACCTAACTCTCCCAGATGTAAAACCTCTTACTGGCACAAAGGTCTTGTTATTATTGGTGGCTTCCCCACCAGCCCCACCATGTATCTGCTTTACCCCTCTTAGTAGCTTCTACTTGTCATGTTGTTCCACAAGACTGATTTTCCTTGGCCTAGGAGGTCTCAGCTTTTTCAGCCCTGTTCCTCACCTTATGGAATAATCTCCCAGAAGAGGTAAAGAAGATGCTTTCATTGCTGGTTTTTAGCAGAAAATATTAAGCAATCCTCGTGTTTGTTTTTTTCACTTCATTTAATAGGCTTTCTGCTGATGCATGTGTTGTTTTGGATAGCATAATTTTCAACTCCCATCAGGCTGTACAAGAATGTGCATGGCACTTTGCTGTGCTTTTGAATGCGCAGAATAGTCTCAAGTTCTTTATGAATACTAGAAGAATTGGCTTCCGGCTCACAACAGGCAATCGGAACCCAGGCTGAAGTGGCAGCTGCTTGAACTCTCCTCGTAATGGCTGTTGATATTTCTTAGCAGATGGGATGGTGATATTTCTCTGCTTTTTGGGGACTAGTGGTTGTGGATTACAGTGTATAATTTTATTATTGCTGTTGTTTTAGGTGTTTTAATGATCCTGTATATTTGATATAAATTGGCTTTTACAGGGGAATATGTGGAATATATATGAGCATCAATGTTTATGAATACTGCAATCCGTATGGTGGTGTCATAAAAAAATCTGTGTGAACAGGCCCCTGGAAATAGCATTTACCTGCTCAGTGGTAGAGCATTTGCTTTAACTGCAGGTTTGCTTTAACCCAGGTTTAATTACTGGTATTACCAGTATATAAAATAATTAAATTACATAAAATACCATCAAATGAGAACTAATGCCAATTTGACTAGACAATATTGATCTGGACAGACCAAATTCCTAATTTAGTATAAGTCCTGCTGACTTTTGAGGCATTTCTCAAGTGATTGTCATGATATGTAGGACTGCACTTATATATTGACTGACACACACTTTGGGGGTTTTATGCTTTACAACTGTGTACCTGATGAGTAAATATGTGAAGCACAAAAAATTATTACTTTTGACACAACAAATTTCTTCCTTTGACACCACATCAGTGATGGTCCATTCATATATTCAAATCATCAATTGATATTTCACATCTCCTAATTATGATTTGCATACATTTGTCTTTAATTTGTAAAAGAGTAAATTAACTATTAAGAGTAAAATGAACTATGTGCAAGTTGTATGAAGTCGAGTCTCTATTGAATTATTCATTAACTATCTGAGTGAGACATTAATATTTCGTACAGCCCAATCCAAAGGGCTCAGGCAGCCACGGATGATGGTGCTGCCATGCCACTTCCTGAAAGCTTCCAAATGATGTGATGAGGCTCTGGAGAACCTCAGCCCCCTCTGAAGCAACAATAGCTGAAAACTGCATTATGCCACTCTTTTGGATGGCATAACTCTGAGGGCCCCAGGTCAGCGTTTCTAGCTTGAAAGGCCAAGGGGAAGCTGACTAAGGTTCCCATAAAGGCTTCTTAACCATCAAGTTACAGAGTCTGACTTGGATCACTGATTCAGGGTTTGACATTATGGTTCTGGCAGAACCTTCACACAGCCCCAGTATATCAACCCCTGTCTCTCCTCCGCCCTTCATAGCCCATAATACCCTCCCAAGCAACAGAAGGCATGAAGAGCAGGAATGTAAAATGAGGCTGGCAGCCTCCTATGCCTTTTTGGAACTTGTATAATAAATACCACCTTTCCCTTATTAAAGACTTGTTGGCCAGTCTGGGACAAGGACAAATCTTTACCAAAGTGGACTTATGAGAAGCCTATTATAGAGTCCAAATTGCCAAGGGGATGGAACATATGATGGTGTTTAACACTCACTATGTTCAGTTTGAGTACCGAGTCATGCCCTTTGGATTGAGTGGGACCCCTGGAGTTTTTATGAACCTGATCCATGAGGTGTTACAAGACCTCCTATTCAAGGGTGTGGTAGTTTACGTAGAGATGTGCTGATCTACTCTCAGTCAATGGAAGAGCACATCAAATTGGTACGTGAGGTCCTAAAGAGACCATTACGAAATGAACTCTATGTCAAACTGTCCAAATGTGAATTCCACAAGGATAAGTTGACTTTTTGGGCTATCAAGTGTCCAGGCATGGGACTGAAATGGGCCCATCTACGGTAAAAAATATGTTGGGTTGGCAAGCCCCCCGGACCTGCAAACAACTACCACTCATTTTTGGGATTTGCTAATATCTATCGCGACTTTATCCCTAAGTTGGCTGAACTTGCTTTGCCCCTGACCATGCTATGATAAGGGGCCAGGAGCTGCTTGGCCTGGGGCTCCTCTGGATTGGACCCACACTTGCCAGGAAACTTTTACTAAGTTGAAAGAGGCTTTCTCATCAGAGCCCATCTTGTACCATGGTAACCCGGCAAAGCCTTTTGTTGTTCATGTCAATGCTTCGGATCGAGCAATGGGGGCTGCTCTCCTCCTCAGAGGGGAGGATGGCAAATTACATCCCTGTGCCTACTTGTCCAAGTAATTTATTGGTTCGGAGGTTAATAGGATTGTAGGGGATAAAGAGACTGGGGCTATCAAGAATGAACTGACCATTTGGTGCCATTGATTGGAGGGTCGGAGCAATCTTTTGAAGTGTTGACTGATCATAAGAATTTGGCTGATCTCTGCACCCCTGGTAAACTTAAGGGGGCAGAATGTCAGACTGGAGCCTGGCACCCAGCAGAGAAGCATCATAGGGGAGGGGAGCACCACAGAGTTATCCAAGCTACTTTTGTTTTCCCCAAGAAGAGATGCTCACAGCTAATACCTTTATCTTATTCTTCTGACCTTGGGTTCATCTTACATTCCTGTTCTTCACACCTTCTGTTGCTTGGGAGGGTATTATGGGCTGGGGGGGAGAAAAGATGGGGTTTGATATACTGGGGCTGTGAGAAGGTTCTGGCAGAACCAGCTTTTCCCCTCTTGCCCATGTATACACCAATAAAGGCTTCTTAACTATCAAGTTACAGAGTCTGACTTGGATCACTGATTCAGGGTTTGATAGGTTGGCTCCATCTTCAGAGATGCCCCTGCCCATGGCAGCATCCTCCTGGATGCCAACAAAGCTTTTAAGGACAGCATCTTCTCTTTTGGCACCTGCCAGCTCCCAGTTTGCCCACCCCACTAGCACATTTATCAGATGCACTAGCAGGGTCAAACACACCAGCTCCCTACAAGCATTTACTCCCCCCCCCCTTTGGATTGGGCTGACAGTCCTTAAATTTGTGTTCTGGTTTATCCATAAGGTTATTTCTTATAGTTGGATTGCTGTCCTCATTTTCATACCATTCTGGTAATTTCCTCTAATATAACTTCAATAGGTTTCAGTTGCTTTGAATATTTTCCTGTAAAATTGAAAAACAATATAAGATGTATCTATATCAACATGACTGAAAAATTGAAAGACACAATGAACACTATGTAAAAAATGTTTCCTTTGGAATTACAATGTACTTCTAGGACAGGGCAAAGGGCATATCATGTCTAATCCTGGCAATTTTCTTCTCTTTTCCTGGGCCTTAACAGAACAGAATTAAATTATTGTCTTAAAACTGAACGTCATTATATTTATAATCTAAGTTTGTATTTTCACTAAGGGTTATAAAACATGCAAGAAAAAGTGAATATATGAAGCTTTGGCCCTACAGGCACCAGTTTCAATAATCACATGACAAACAAGGCAAATTTAGTTGTCCAGAAGGTAATATGCTATGCACTCTACATTAAAATCTACTGGATTACTTTCACTAATATGCCATCTACACAGTACTCAGTCCTTGAAAACCTGGGAATTCTATCTCTACTCAGTCATAAACTCACTGATGATTTCAGACAAGTCACCCTTATAGGTTTGGTTTCTTGATGGCAATATTAGTATCTCACAAAATAGTAAAATAAACAAAAGAATTCTAATAATATGAATAATTATGTGAACCATCAATAATTCCTAAGCTTTTTCCAGGAAACATGACAGGAAAAAATGAATGCTAATGTGCCAGAAGGCACCTAGGGGCAGAGAACAAATAGAAGAAAGAACAGCTAGAAGGTCAATAATCCTCATAACATATTTATTTTAGTTTGAAGCTCTGTGTGTTTTTCATAAGATGGATTCTTCAACTTCTTCTATGCCAAAGGCTATCTCAGTTCATGAAGTGTTGATTTGTTTTCCTTGTTACATATTTGCTTTGAATGGTTTTCACTTTCTAGATCACCCTATCTTAACTGTATTATATATGTTTTGAGAGCTGCTCTGAACCCGAAAGGGGAGGGGTGGCATATTAAATTGAATAAACAATTGCAACAAAAACAACACTAATAGGACTGCATTGCACGTTTAGTAAAAGAATGAACATAGACGAATAATACAGAATTTATAATCAGGTGATGCAAAACATAAGTGTGTAGACTAATGAAGCTAAAGAAAATTGGGGGAGTAGAATGTTTTTTTCTTTTTCATAAGAGTTCTAAAGCACTAGTATTTTTTAGAAGTAATGTTTTATTGATCTTCAATCTTTGACCAAAAGCACTGAGTTAAGGTCATTTGTACAGCAGTCAAGAAAACACACCTGACTTGCAGGTGTACAGAATCAGACAGAGAATAGACTCACAAAACAACAGAAATTTTAAGTCCGCAGTCTGACTTTCTGCTAACCAAGAGCACTTCTGTCTCTTCTGGAGTAAGTTTCAGCTTGGTCACCCTCATGCAGCCTATTATAAATTCCAAAACCAGCTCAGAACATGAATAGCATCACTGGAATTATACGGAAAAGAAAGTGTCAGCCATGTCCATTCCTAATTCAATCTGTTCTAGCCACAGTGGTCCATACCTTAGTTATGTCTAGATTGGACTACTGCAGTGTGCTCTAATTGGGGCTGCTCTTGAAGAACATTCATAAACTGCAGTTAGTCTCCAAACAACAAGAATCGGCTCCCATGGATAAAATGCTGCTTTAGAGGTTGGGCTCTGTCACATTATACCCACTGAGGTCCTTTCCCTCCCCAAACCCTGCCTTTACTAGCCTGAATTACACATATTTAGTATTTTCCTAACTGAGAAATGGCAACCCTAATCTTGCATCTGGACCATAGTTTTCCTCAACAGATGTTGCCAGGAGAGGGAAGGATGGAAAGCTGAAGACTGGGTAGCAAATGAACATTGGTTGGCTATGGACATAAGCAGTGAATACAGGTTGGTGGGAAGGAAATAATGAATCAGGAAAAGGGGAGCGGCTATGAGGGCTTTGAGGGAAAAAAAGGAAATAGTGAGGGAGGGGAAATAAGGTGGTCCCGTAAGTAATTATAGTCCCTACTTGTGAATCAATATAATCCAGGGGTGCAACAATTTGTTTTAATTTCTGTGAAAATATTTTATCAATTGGGGTATGTTAGGACTCAGTGTTGTCACTGGAGATGCCAGCCTCCAGGTGAGACTTGGGGATCCCCTGAAATTACTGCTCATCTCCAGAGTACAATATCCCTGGAGGAGATGAATGTTTTGGAGGCTGGACTCTATGGCATGGCCACTGAGATCCCTTTCCTCCTCAAGTTCCGTGACCAAATCTCCAGGAGTTTCCCAACCAGGATCTGTCAACCCCACCTCTGATCCCTCGCCAGTGGCCAGCGGGAACCTGCCAATCCCACTTGTCATAGAGAATATTTATAGTAATTCAAATTTTAAGACAGTCATAGATCAATTAAAATATAAATTACTAATAGCAACATTATTATGTAACATTCAAATGGTTTCATTTTAAAACATTCAATAATTACAGTAAAATTGTGTTAAATTTAAATTACATATACAAGGAATAGACTAAGGGGTCCTTCATACAGCACATCTAAAGTTTCAGTATTCCTCAAGAAACTGCAACCTATGAGCTGTGTAAACCAAAGCACAAACTTTGCAATTGGGCATGAAATCTGGCAGTTCTCAACATAGCCCATCAAGTCTTGCCTTTTCAGATTGGCCCAGGAAACTTTGTAATAAAGAGTGAATAAATATGGTGTGTGCCTTGTTAAAATGTGGACAGCAAAAAAAAACACATGCTCCACCAACTTTCCTTTGTCTGACTGACACAGGCATAATTCCTCTGAATAAAGAATATTTCTAAATCTACTCACCTGAACTTCTGTGGGGAGTGCCAAACACCTGGCCAAAGTGAGCACTGTTCTAAGGCTATTAATATCCAATAAGGATAAATTAATATTAACATTCAATGAGGATAAATACGCAGCTGGAGCAAGTGTGCATCTGGTATTTACAGGGGTCTTAAAGTCAAATGATCTGAATATATACATTTGGCATTCTGAATCTTCCACTCTTTGTTTAACCAGTTTTGTTTATTCTCTATCTACATGCAAAAGATCATGGGGTGGGGAGAAGCCTTTTCTCTAGAGATTTGTTTGAACTGTTTTGAGTCACTTTGGCAGAAAATCAGCCTGAATAATCAGGTCCTCCTATAATAAATTATTATATGATTTTATCAAACACTTGTGGGGTGTGTGTGTGATAAAAGTCACTGTGGATAAAAGCTTAGAATGAAACTATAAAAGTTGGCAAGACTACCAGACATAGTTCAGACTTCAGTGTAAATAGAATAGACTGGATTTATGCAAGTTTTATTTGCATCACACAGAATCACTAGCATTAGTCTCAGCTTGAATTTCCTCTCTGGGAAAAATCAATATGCAATACTAGCTAACACAGCAAAAATAATCTTCATAAATGTTCTTCAAATTGCTCATGGACAAATTGTCTCATGTGCTGCCTGCCTTCATTTAGTTCTATTTAATTTACTTACCATAGTAGTTTTTATATTTCTCAGCAAAATTAATAGTAGAAAGAGTTCAACAATTTTCTGCCCTTGCTTGTTATCACTTTTTTTAAAAGGCAAAGAGTTCCTTTATTGGTTTTTTCTGGGTCCTGAAATCTAAAGGATTTCAGACTACCAGTGTGATATTCCATCCACTATAGCCTTGTTTTCCTTATGCTAAAGAACAATGTCTTTACCTTCTTAACTATTATTCTCAGGACAAATCCTTCATTACTAAATGGCATAACCAGAAGTAGTTTCTCATTTCTTTTTCTGAGTTATAGCTCAAAAATATTTCTCACAAACTAAACAAAATACCTGTTCATGTACATCAAGCCCATTCTGAATATAATTGTGCAATCTGATGGGGTAAGCACCACTGCATGAACAGACCACCTTAGCCTTCTGAGTACACCTACTTATGAATGCTCCCTTACAGTCCTTAACAGATTTACAGGTTCTCATAACTATGTTTTAGAAGGGATTTGCTCTGTTTAAAATGGATTTGGTAGTGTAACAATATTGTTTCTTTGGGGTGTTGTGGGGTTTCTGGGCTGTATGGCCATGTTCCAGGAGCATTTGAGGGTCCATAACTTTGGACTCCCTGAACTAAACTTCACCAAACCTGGGTGGTATCATTAGGAGAGTCTCCTAAAGATACCCTGAAAGTTTGGTGCTTCTAGCTTAACAATTGCACCCCTGACAGCAGGCACCCCCCAAATTTCCCCAGATTCTCCTTTTAAATCCACCCCCTTTGGCATAGATTTAAAGGGAGAATCTGAGCTCCTCGGTTTAGAACAAGAAAAAGAGTTTGGATGTATATGCCCCCTTTCTCTCCTGTAGGAGACTCGAAGGAGCTTACAATCTCCTTGCCCTTCCTCCCTCACAACAAACACCCTGTGAGGTGGGTGGGGCTGAGAGAGTTCCGAAAAGCTGTGACTAGCCCAAGGTCACCTAGCTGGCGTGTGTGGGAGTGCACAGGCTAATCTGAATTCCCCAGATAAGCCTCCACAGCTCAAGTGGCAGAGCAGGGAATCAAACCTGGTTTCTCCAGATTAGAATGCAGCTGCTCTTAACCACCACACCACATTGAAAGTGATGCTGTTTCAGGGTGGGGGATAATCCACCCCAAAACAGCATCACTTTCAATGTTGTTTAACTAGGGACCCCAGATTATCCCTCTAAGGTTGATTTAAAAGGAGATTTTGGGCTCTGTAGTTTAAACACCATTGAAAGTGATGCTGTTTGGGGGTGGATTCCAGCATTACAGCGCCCTGGCCAGGGTGTGTGTGCAAAACTCAGATTTTGCACCAGGCTCCATTTTCCCTCTATGCGTCTGCCCAGAGGGGAGGACAGAAGGAACTGCCAGCTACCGGCCGGGGGCCAGCTGGTGAGGGGCAGGGGAGGGCAGGGTGGGGAGTCTGCCGTCCCCGGCCTCAGAGAGCTGCTTTTATAAGCACTAGGCCAGGGGCGGGGCTTGGCGAGGCATGACCATGCCCTAGGGGTGGGTGGGGGTGTGGCCCCACCCTCGAACCTCCCATAAAAAATCTATACCTACGTCCCTGAATCTTCTAGAGACTGCAGCTAATTAACGTAGGCCACCTATCTCCTACTCCCATGTTCCCATTGTCCAGGTCCAAGTCAGTAGTCCAAGAACAGAGGCTGATCAGCTTAACCCTGCCAGCGGCAGCAAGCAAGAGATATAGATTCAACTATCAGCTCTTCTTGTACCACCACAAGCTGAATCTGAGCTGAGAGGCTCCTTTACTGTGGGACTCATCTTGGCTTACTGCTGGAAGTGGGTGGTCCTCCAAGGCAAAGGCTCATCAGGAACTTTCCCAGTAAGTTAAAAGGCCAACTTGCCCTTATAGGTAAATGTTGTATGCTCCTCTTAGACCAGGGGTAGGGAACCTGCGGCTCTCCAGATGTTCAGGAACTACAATTCCCATCAGCCTCTGTCAGCATGGCCAATTGGCCATGCTGGTAGGGGCTGATGGGAATTGTAGTTCCTGAACATCTGGAGAGCCGCAGGTTCCCTACCCCTGTCTTAGACAATAATACAAATCAGCACAAAGGTTATCTTAGACTATTTCCTGGGGAGGGCATTTCAGCTGGTGTAAGTCCACACTGCATCCAGATTCACCACTCCTGTTCGAACGCTTCCCCAGGAACTGCGTTTTTGCCGTCTTTGGGGCGCTCTATTCCACCCGTGCAGAAAGAGCCATAGAGAAGCCTGCTATACACAGTGTGTAACAGACTTCCCTCTGATATGCCTGTGAAGATGCCAGCCACAGATGCAGGCGAAACGTTAGGAACAAGATCTACCAGACCAGGGCCACACAGCTCGGAAAATCCACAACCACCAATTGAATCCGGCCCTGAAAGCCTTCGACAATACATTGTTGTTTTAGTGTTTGCTATTTCCCTATCTCAGAAGTGACTCAGGTGAAAATGAATAATGTATTCAGCCATATGTACAATATTATTGCACTAGGAATTTAATAAACCGGGCCTTTAACTGCCAGAATAATCTTAATCTTTTCATCTTGCCATTATTTCCTACTATACTACAAAAACCTAATGTTTTCTGGAGTAACTTTAAGTGTTTCTGAGCTTCTTTCAGCATGTGAATTCACAGATCAATAATTTAAAAGCACTGAATTATCACATTGTTCCTCACTGGAAAGTGACACTCATGACTACCTCGTAAACAGCTTTATGGCCTGTTGTTCAGGAAGGTTATCCCAGTTTGCTCTTGTAAGCTGCAACCACAAGTCATTCCACTCAGCTGCCATTAAGGTATGGATTGAATTCTTGGCCTATGTTCAGTGAGTGAATAAAACCCTGACAAACTCATTCACAGATGGTGAGAGCATTTGAAGCCACTGAGCTGGCACTCATTCAATTGGCATTTGATTTGGTCATGCCAAAAAGAAGGGAAATAGAGTGATCATGCTTGGTTAATAGTGATATTTCATGCTACGGGCTTTGTGCTGTCCTAGTTAATGCTCTATTTGGATTTAAGGACTAGAACCTCCCTTTTGTGTTCATATTTCATAATTTGAAGGGAAGGGTAACCATTACTGAAATGCTTTTTTCCATCTCTCAGCCAAACATATTGCTACTCCATCTCTTAAAATAGATATGGATTTTCTCATTTAGTCAAATACACAGCACAATCCTGTTGTTATTAGAGAATTATGGCAATACACACCAGACATCCTTATATAGCTAAAGGAGATCATTGATTTGTTTTTTATCCAAAGGATCGATTAAACGTAAGTATGATTGGGACTGTAGTGAAGAAGAAATCCTGAAGACCTGGTTAGATAAAGCTTTTGTGTTCTATGATTTAAATAGATAAAACACCCAAACAATCCTTTAGCTGCAAGAAATTCAAAAATGTAGGGTGTTAAACAATTGGAGATTCAAGAAACTCTGACAGATTTATCAAGGCAGTTGTACATGTCTTGAAATGAAAAAAGAATGGAGCCTGTGCAAAAGAAAACAATGGATGGAAACAAATGCAGAAAGTACATAATATAAATTAGTAGCAACAGTCATTTATATTGCTATACAGTGGTCAGAGACACCAAGCCTTTGTGTATTTCAGATTAGACTATTGAAATAAACTCTGTGTAGAGCTATTAAATGTTATAGGATGTACAGCTGATAAAAATGTTGATGCCTATCCCTCATGGTTATAGGTTACTAATAATACTACATTCATTAGAAAAAATCTGCACTGATTTTACACAAGGTTTGGATATTATATATTCCATTGTAATTAATCATGAAAGTCAGTATTCCCACAATGCTTTCATAACACATTCTGGATTAATTTTACATTAAGCATCTGATTCACTATATTCTGTTATTTTTTTATTGCTGCTTACTTAGTTAATACTTATAAATTCTGTCCTTATTCTACCACAGACATTAAACAAATTTCTTTCAGTGAGTTTAAACATACCTAATTCTGTACGTGACTGTTATATAATTCTCATGTGGTGGGGTATTTATACAAATTACCCCTTGCACCAAAAATTCTAGAGATGTTACTGCATAAAAGAAAAACTTGAAACAAGGTGAAATAGGATATGGAAAGTATTGTTTATCAGCTGCATTTGAATTTATCTGATGTTTTTGAGTGTATCTATGAGCAAGTCTTTTTGAAAACACAGGCTTCCATTTGGTGCCAAGCAAACGGCACCGGCGTTTTTCCTGCATTGCTCTGGAGAGGCCAGGGGACTCCATGGCCATGAGGGGGGGTGTCCCATGGCCTCTCCAGTGCAATGGTGGCTGGAAGACACATTAAGAGAGATCTGTGCTGACATGCCCATGCAAATGCGACCTGGTGGGCTGGTGGGGCACTGGGGCCATTCTCAGGGCACCATGTGAATGGCCCTGGGGGGTGCACCGGCATCCACCATGCCGGTGCATCTCCGCTCATGAGGCTGTGCAGAAATGACCTATATAAAGGGAGTTTTTATTCCACATTCTAAAGCCACTTACAAGAAATGCAATTCCACAATATCAGTACAAAACTCTACATGATCATCATAATGGATAAAAGAAAGACAATAAATACATATAAAACCCCAGACATATCTGTTCCACATCCAAAAATCCAAGAGATTTGTGTGCAAACACTTAAGTACAACTTCAATAAAAGTTGTAGTGGGCAGTTGATTTCCAGGGGCAAAATATACTCATACTGCATCAGCTGTAGATAATGTATATGAGTAAAACTTCAAAACACAGAGAAAAGGCACCTGAAAAGGAATTAAATATTCACTTGTTGCCAAAGAAGGGCCTCCAAGAAACATCTTGTGTGCATAGGCCTTACCTGGCTAGTGTGAACCAAGACAATAGCAAACCATCTTGGAAAATCTCTTGCCTTAAAAACCCCATCATGAGTCTCATCTTTGTTGATTTGGATAGAGGTCAATCACCACAGTGACCAAGACTGTTCTTTTTCCAAAGCCAAGCTTGTCACTGGATCAAACGGAGTATAAAAAACTTCTGCTCTGAAAATTCTCAAAATAATTGTGTTCAGCTATGGAATATTTTTGACATTCACAATTGGACGTTGTTCTTTATTAGCTTTCACTAATCAGAGATCCACCTAGCTCAGCTGGAACTAGTCAGATGCTTCCAGAAGACCTGCAAACAGGGCTTGAAGGTGTGACTGCCCAAATTATTAATCTCCAACAGCTTGCATCAGAATAAAAGATTTTTAGAACAAACTGGGAGACTCTTGCCTTCAAGCCTATAAAATACAATGTCCCTGAACATATAAATGCAGTTCCATGGTATTACTGGCTGTTGCCTGAGGTAAATTTGTGTCCAGATTCATGAGAATTGTGTTCAGAGTGTTCAGTGAACAGACTACATCGAAACCCACTGACCTCAATGGAAACTTAAGGATATGACTCTGCTCATGATGGCAATATAAAACACTGTGTCATAGCATTTGTTTAAGGTTCATTCTTAAACCCAGCCAAATTAAGTAAAAGCAACTTTAGCCTAGGAACTCTTTGTTTCTCTCTTTTTGACCTCTGATAAAGCCCTGGTTGCACATAACAAAGATACAGGCATTTAACAGGTTACTGTTTTGAGATAACAGATAAAAGAAAAATGGTTGTTTGTATGCACATATGAACATAGCTATCGTGAAATAAAATGTTAGTTACAAGCATTATTGTTATAAACTAGATATGCCACAGGGCAGTGAAAATTAATAAAGTTTCCTAATCTCAAGATGGCAGCAGGAAGCTGCCAGAAATATTGAAAGTGGGAAATTGAGGTCAGAAGGCTTGTAATAGAGTAAACCCAAAGCCAGATCATTTTTCTAAATCTCTGAATAGGAAGTCACTGCAAAGCTCTTTAGTCTCCCAACGTTTTTTGCCCTTGACTGTTGCAAACAGAACCCAGACCATTTCCCCCTGAACGTTATTTGTGAAAGGTTTCATTAAAACGACACAACTAGTGAAGTTCCCTGGGAAATCTTTTTGATGCTGCATGACTTTGATATCTATTAAATTATAGATCTACAGCCCTGTTGATAAGTTCACTTTCACAAACACCAACCATATTTGTCCCATGGTACAAACATTCTGCTTAAGGCATTTTGAGTTAACACAGTGGGAAAATAATGGAATTCATATAATTTTGCAATAGATTACTATTGGCTGCAAAAGAAGGGGGAGATGGGAATCATCCACTTCATTGGGTAACAAAGGAATAGGGGGAATATAGCGATCTTTGTTTTGTTTTGGTTGTATTTTTAGGTAGAGAAGGAGACAGAGGTAGGGAATGAAGAACAGAGGACACAAAAAGGAATATAATTTAAGAATTATCTTTGTATATTGAGGCCTTTCAAACATTATATTTTAGGGGTAAATGTAAGGATGTTTATGTGCACACCAGTGAGTTGTGTACCAAGAGAGAAGAAAGGAGCTCCAGATATGGATGGTCTCAGAGATTACAGCCCAACACCACACTATTGTCTGCTAGGCACCTGAGCTATCCAACACAGTCATATAACACTGAGGTAATAATAAGTTCTCTTTTCATGGGTGTGTTTTCTGAAGCAGAGGATTGTCTCCTGGTCTTTTGCTACATCTGCCACCACAATCTGCAACATGAAGAAGAAGAAGAGTTGGATTTATATCCTCCCTTTCTCTCCTGTAGGAGACTCAAAGGGGCTTACAAACTTCTTGCACTTCTCCCCTCACAACAAACACCCTGTGAGGTAGAGGTGGAGGAAGCAGCGGCAGCGGCTCCTGCTGCAGTGGCTGATTGACCAAGCAGGCCTCTGTCACTGAACCGCTGCAGCAGGAGCTGCTGCCGCCGCTTCCTCCACCTCTGCCGCTTCCTCCACCTCTGCCGGCTGTTTTTCCAGGAGAGACGCTGCTTGCTTGCCCCACAGCTCTGGGAAGGCCTGAGCAGAGCGAGGCAGGGAAAAGCTGGCAGAGGAGCACCTCCTTCCCTTCCTCATCACTGCAAGCTGGAGCGCGGGAAGCTGGGAGAGAGGTGAGCGGGAGAGAGGTGAGCGGGAAAGGCGCTTGGAGTTGAAGCGTCCGGGCGGAGGAAGGGAGGAGTCGCACTTGGCCCCGCTGTGTTTGTTTTTCCACTGGGGCCCCAGGTGCAAGCGAGACGGAAAGCAGAAAAGCCCTGGCCTGGCCCAGCGGGCCGGATAAATGCTTTTCAGGGGCCGGATCTGGCCCGCGGGCTGTAGTTTGGGGACCCCTGATATAGGCTAACAAACCTATGTATTGTACAGATACACAAAAGAAGACTATCTAGGCCATTGATATTGTCTATTTGTAAACTATTTACTCAGTATAAATTTGACTTTATTTCTGGATACAAAACAGTCCTGAAATGGGGTTTATTTCATTGTGCTGACATTTATAGAGTTACAACATTAATTGCTTAATGTGCTTACTTTGATAGAACTTATATTAATAACTTTTTTAGCAGCAGGTGTATGTCAGATCCCCAATGATTGAAACAACACCTTGTAAAGAACAGAGGTTTATTCATCCTGAGGACAGCTTGGAAAAGCCAGAATTGAGCTTTTCCTGCACATACAGCAGTAATATCTTTGAGAGTTACACCCTCCGGCTCATGTGAACAGTACAAGGAAATATGCAGACAGTATGATAAGAGCATTAGTCCATTGGAACTGTCCTTGGCCAGCACCTGGTGGTAGAAACAGTTAGTAGCACACAGTATACCCACAGTGTCTCTTCCCATCCCCCCGAGGCCCAGAAAGCTAAAGCAACTCACAGCTCCCACTAGGCATCCTGACAGTGTATTACCATGGGTAGGATGCTCACTAGATAGGAGAAGGATTTCACTGGTGATGTTCCATTTCCTTCCTCCACCTTTGCCATGAGGCTGAACAGCATAAGCTTTGTAGAAACATACGCTAGTAAATTATGGAACATAAACAGGAGAGGCTGCATTGCTGGGGAGTTGTGAGTTGGGAACATAATGTTTACTAATTTTTGTAGGATATTTTAATTTTCAATCTTAGATTATATTTCAGGAATATGATAGCACACTCAATTTCTCTCAGATATTGCAGGATACAAAAATAATCTACATAAATAAATATATATACAGCATCCAATCCTTTATTATTTATAACTGCATGACCTCTTCAAAACAATACAGCTGCCATATGTAAAGTTCCTATAAACCCCATTATTTCCAGCTCCTTCCTGCAATATAATCCTCATTTCAAAAGAAATTACTTTGAATTCCTGAACAGTTCAAAATATAAATATACATCTTTGCAATGTCGATGGAATGGAATTTTTAGATAGTCAATTATACAGTTTTCAAAGCATTTGAAAAGGATGTTGCAGATGTTCAAGTTACTATTTTGGCCATGTCATGTTTAGGTCAATTCCTGTTTTTATGCCCCAAGTGTCTATCCTAGTCATATATTTTCTATCTTTGTAGTGTTTTAGGAAACATCACAGCTTCAGTCACTTCCAATCTGTATTTATCTTTTTGTATCCTGCCAGCAGTTTTCTTCAAGAATATCACTAAACTACAAACCTCCATCACTTAACACTGCAGCATTAATTAATTGCTCACTTTATGGTATTTTTATGAGGGCAAAGTGGGAGGAAAGCATAATTAAGTGTGCAGAAACATAATATGTGGAGAAATTTGAACATCTGTGTATGTCACTCAATGGAAAGGGAACTAACTAATTAAACATTAGAACTCATGGTAACCCAGGGTACCAGACCAGAACATCAACTAATTAATGTGCATTCATATTTGCAGTTTACCACCTGTAATAGATGATTATGCCCTTAATTGCGGAGGGAAGAGGGGTCATACTTCATGCTTGAAAATTTCAACTTGAAAATTTCAAAATGTTTTTGAAATATAGATCACATAGTCCTGAACCAAAATAGTTAAATAAAATCCAAACATTCAAAGGAAATAAATGCAGGAATTTCTGACATACATCTTTTCTCTTCACTGAGGGACAAAACTACTGTACTTAAACTAGGATCTGGGAGACTCACAGCCCCATACAAGGGAGGGGATATACTCAAGGGAGCAATGGGGCAGCGGCGCTGGCGGATTCAGCCTCTCTGGGGCACTTGTCCCAGCAGAGGGGCGAAACTGTCACCATGTAGCTGCTGCAACCCTCTCCATCAGTGAGATGTGGAACTGGATGCGTCCCCGCTGTTGCCAAAGTGAGGTGCAGGCATGGTCAGGACAGGAGCCGACATTAGTCAGCTCCCTTCCAGCTATTTGCTGCATTACTTCATTGTGTCAGTGGCCAGGAAACTGGACTTTCACAACACCTTTTGACAGTATAAGTCAGAGGTGGGATCCAGCAGGTTCTCACCAGTTCCCGAAAGGGGGTTACTAATTATTTGTGTGTGCCGAGAGGAGGTTACTAATTGGGTCCACTTTTTCATCTCCATGCCCTCACCTCCCGAGAGGCATACTGCCTTTGAACGTGAAGGTTCCATATAGCAATTGCGACTAATAATGTAACTCCCTGAACTCGGTTAATCCCTTTCAGGTACTGCCATTCATTGATTCTCAGCCTTTCGTACCTTTTATCTCACCAGTCTGTATCAAAGAACCTGTGTGTTTCACCATTGCTGTGTTCAGATTTGTGAGTTGGGGCATTTTCTATAATGTGATGATGATTTAGAAATGACCTGGTGCAAAAAAATTTTGGGGGGTTGTGGTGGGATGGTTGCCCATGTGGGGCATCCAACTCAGGTTTTGCCCAGGGCTCAGGTTTGCCTAGGTACACCTCTGCCCCCTTTGCTGTGGGCTGGCGAGGGAACCTGTTACTAAATTTTTTGGATCCCATCACTGGTGTAAGTTCATTAAGGCCAATGGGGTTTCTCAGCAGTGGAGAGGCTTTCATGCTTATGAAGAAATCCTGCACTACTGGGGAGACTCTTTGGGAGTGGAGGGGCAGCATAGTTGTTGCACTGCTGCTGGCTGCCTGAGGCTTGTATGGGGCTGTCAGGTTCAAATCTTTACTCTGTTTATGAAAGTTACTGGGTTACCTTAAGCTAGTCTAGGCTTGGTAAATATCCTAAACATTTGGTCAAATTTGGATTGAGATTTATTCACACATAAAATTATCTGTCTGCCCAAATAAAACAAACAACATATTTGGATATTTCTGAATATTCGGGTATATCCGAAAAATTCGGCTCCGTTTGAATTTTTTGTATTTTTTGGTGGTTTTTCATGTTGTGGCCTGCAGGGAGCTTGTTGTTAATGCTAGCAGTACCAAAATCTCAGGGTATGATTCGGGGACTGTCCTGATAATGCCCCTGAGTTTGGTGAAGTTTGGTTCAGGGGGGCAAAGGTATGGACCCCCAAAGTGGGTGCCCCTTTCCCCATTGTTTCCAATGGGAGCTAACATGAGATGGGGGCTACCCCTTGGAATGTCCATAACTTTGCCCCCCCGAACCAAACCTCACCAAACTTGGGGAGTATCATAAGAATACTCTCTGTATAAGACCCCAAAATTTTGGTGCCAGTACATTTAAACATGCACCCCTGACACTCACCCAAAGAATTTTCTCCAGATTCTGTGATCTCAAGTCCCTTGACTCCATTTTAGTCAATGGGGAAATTTTGGAAAGGGCTGTAGGGTGCATATTTTTCAAGGTAAAGCTACAAAACTTTCAGGGTATCTTCAAGATAATCTCTTGATGACACCATCCAGGTTTTGTGAACTTTGCTTCAGGGGGTCCAATGTTATGGGCCCCCAAAATGGTAGGGCCCATCTCCCACTGTTACCTGAAGCAAAGTTCACCAAACCTGGGTCATCAAAAGAGTCTCCTGAAGATACTCTGAAAGTTTTGTGCCTCTGCCTTGAAAAATGTGCACCCCACAGCCCTCCCCCAGAAATTCCCCATTGGCTGCAATGGAGCCACTTCAGAGCACAGAATCTCCCAGCTCTCTTCAGCAAGATCTATGGTGAGAAAAATGATTTGTTTTTCCCACCATAGACTTCAATGGACCTTGCTGTTATGTCCAGCTGGCTCTGTGCTGGAGATCTGGGGGCATCCTCTGGGTAGTGACGCCTAATTTACAGCAGAGTCTCCTGAAAGGAACTAGCCAACTTCGCTAAAGTTTGCATGGGAGGGACATATGCTGTGGGCATCAGGCTCACCTTCAACTGGGTGCCCACAGCATTTGCCCCTTCCAAGCAAACTTTAGCAAATGTGGCTATTCCTTTCAGGAAACTCACACCAGCAGTCCTGAAGGAAATAAGTGCCTCTACCCAGAACAACACCCCCAGAAGCCGCCCCCAAATCTCCAGCACAGAGCCAGCTGGGCATAACAGCAGGCATAAGTGTAAGGATGCCCACTCTGTAGCTTTGAAGATACCTCACAAAAATTTTTTAAAATGGAAAGAACCGTTTTCATGGGAAACATTATTTTTCCATGCTTTGT
This sequence comes from Sphaerodactylus townsendi, assembly GCF_021028975.2. NCBI lineage: Eukaryota > Metazoa > Chordata > Lepidosauria > Squamata > Sphaerodactylidae > Sphaerodactylus > Sphaerodactylus townsendi. The sequence continues at coordinate 119,067,572 of NC_059425.1, read as the reverse complement.
GGACAAAAAAGCCAAAACAGTTCTTTTCAAAATGTTTGCAAAACGTTTTAAATGTTCTGTGCAGAAAAAGTCATAATTCTGTTCTGTTTTTGTACCTGGTGCCATGGAGTTGTTACATGACCTTCAGTTTAAAAGGTTCCATTTTGAACCATCAAAGTTTGAGCTGAACAAACAAATGTGCAAAATTATTCTGCACCCTTATTGCCAGAAGTTCATTCCCAAGATGTGTTAGCCTATTTCAGGCTGTTGGAAATGACTATAATATCTCTCCCCCCACCTATATTTTCTTCTTTTCAAAAATGTTTGGTGTAGAAGTAACTATGCTGCTAATGAAACATGAGAAATAAAACCTTACCCTTTAAGTAAGCGTGCTCAGAAGACCAGCAAATTAATATACCATTACTATCAGCATATACTAGCACAGTGATGGCGAACCTTTTTGAGACCGAGTGCCCAAACTGCAACTCAAAACCCATTTATGTATCGCAAAGTGCCAATACAGCAATTTAACCTGAATACTGAAGTTTTTGTTTAGAAAAAACAACTCATACATTACCATCTTTTGTCTTAAAAGATAAACACAATGACAGAGCTTTCAATGATATAAACAACTTTATACCAACAACTTTTATGATCCGCTCCCTAATTTCTACCTTTATGGAAACTTCAAGGCAATTTTTCAAGAAATCCAGCCCCGCGCATTCTGAAATAACAGGTTCCAGGCATCGTATTTTTGTGAATGTTGTCCAATGCCCAGACAGTTAATTGTTGCATATAAAATGCAGATGTTATTATCAAATCTGCAGGCGTGGGGAATGGAAATAATTGTATGCACATGTGACCTTGCCTCTGAGTGACGTTCCTTGTGGGCCCCTCACGAAAGATGATCCAAATCCCCTTTGCTACATCAAGCAGCAGAGTAAAGGGAATTTCTGCAAAGGGCAACCTAGCCAAAGAAAAGATGTCCCTACTATTTTTTCCAGGGGAAGGAGATGCAATTAAGAACAGCTACTGTTTACATAATATGTGCAGTTACCAACCTCCAAGAGAAGGTGGCTAGAGAATCTCCTGGGGATTACAACTGATCCTCCAGGTGACAGAGATTAGTTCACTCTTGGAGAAAATGGTTGCTTTGGAAAAGTGGCCTCTTTGCCAGCATACTCCCACTCTAAGGTCCCCACCTGCTCCAAACTCCTGCAGGGCTGAGGCTCCATTCTCCAAAATCTCCAGGTATTTTTCCAACCTGGGGCTGGCAACCATAAAACACAGGGCAAAATGTACAACACTAAACTGGTTCCTTTCTCACACACATGCTTTATCTTTGTGGTGTTTTATGATGTTTGGAAGAAGCCACACCAATAGGTGTGGAAGTCTGTTTTGTTCTCAAAATTGTGGAGTTGAGGGCACTTTTCTTGCTCAACAAGGTAGATATGAACTAGACTTGCAGTTTCCACTGGCAAGACCTTGAGAAAATCACCCACCTCCAGCAAATCTTAATTAGAACCCCAACAACTGCTATCGCTATAAGAAAGTTTCAAAAGTACTTTCTTTTCTGCAAAGCCTATTTCCTGTTATTGTCTTATTTTCTGCTTACTTGTACCTTCTACTTGTACAATAAAGCTGGTTTTTTGTCTAGCAAGCACACGAAAGCATTTGTAATGAGCCCTAGCTTTTTCTTCTGCCCATGAGTGCTTCAACAAATATCTATATTATGCGACTTTTAACTGCTGCAAACTAAAGCTAACTTTGTGGAAACATCCGGGGATGGGTTTCTTTACATACGGGTTACTTTGATTGCAAAGTTGGTACTCAACAGATCAATGTATACACAGAAGACATTGGAAGAGCAGACAAACACACTCGATCAGTCTCCTCCCACACTGCTGCTTAAGGTGCATCCAAAATGTACATACTTAGCTTTACAAAAAATGCTTTTTCAAAGACTGAACAGTTTTTTGTAAAAGGGCAGGGAAAGGAAGAGGGGAACAAAGCATGCAGCAAGTAGCACTTATTGTGAACTTCCTACCATTATTTTCAACAGAAAGCAAAGGAGGTGGCTGGGGCTAGTTGTCCAGAATTAACACACACATAAAAGGATTAAAAATAAAGAAGCTCAGTTTTCTCAAATAAAGTCAGTTGCCTTCAAAAGACTGTTTTCTTCTACACTCTTACTAGTGGCCAAAATTATTTTCATATCTACTAAATTTGACTTCTTGCCTCTCGTAATTCACCCACTGCTTCCACTTCTTCCCACCACGAGGGCTTTCCTCCCTGCCCTATGGCTGGAGCACCTCAACTTCTCCCGGAGCAGCTTAGATCTTTACCCCATCAAACTTTGCAGAATGTAGCAGAATGTAGCAAAGGCACCTGCAAAGGGGAGACGGCGTGCAAAAAGCCCTCCAAAGAATGCTCCGGGATTGGAAGAGCGAAAGAAGCCAGGCACCGGACAGAAACGCCCGCGACGAAAAACGCGGCAGCCGGGGAAAGGAGCGCGAGTGCGGAAGGAGAGCTCGGATGCAGCGCGGCCAAACGGCAGCCCTCCCAGGAGTCACTAAAAGAACCACGAAGAGAACTTGCCTCCAGAGAGAAGCTACCCGCGACGGAGAGCAGGCAGGCAGAGAGAAGCCTGCTTGAAACAGCCGCCCGGAAACAGCAAGGGTGAAAGTTTCTGGAAGAGGGAGGCGGCATTCCTGAGGCAAGAAACGCCTGGGGGAGCGCCCCAGAAGAGCACTGTGGGCGGATAAGCCGCCTCTATGAAGTTTTCACCTCCGCGCAGGAGAGGAGCACCCTTTCTCCAGAGGCCCTTTCTGGCACCTCTAAGACACCCGCTGTAACCAGCAGCCAGGGGAAGGGGAGGGGAGAGTCGGGCACTTTCAGCGATGCGTTCAGTGGCGAGACGCCTCAGCGTTACAATGACTGTTATGGCACGCTGTGCTATAGGTTACGCCATCACGATTACTAGCAGATATTGTCCACATTCAGTACGAAAAGCAAAAAAAAAACAGGGCTCAAATTCGCCACTTTCGTTTTAAGATATAAGTGAAAAGGTTAGCAGATAGAGCCCTGGAAAGAATGTAATCATGGCTCATCTACATCTATCCTTGGTGTACCATACTAGCCAAAAGAATAAGCTTCTCCTGCCAAAGTGGGATTTTAAAATTTTTCTCTCTAATATGAAGAAAATACCAAGCAACCTTATAGACCCAATGCTAGAACAGATAACATCAAGAACCAACAGCTGAACATGCTATAGAAATGCTACATAGGGAGAAATCTAAATTATGTTTTCCATTAGAAGAAAAAAAAACCACTTCTGCTAACAGGAAAAGCAAACCAAATTTTACCTGTTCCCCAAACTGAAAGACTCTTCCAAGTTTGGTGCCTACAACTGTTCCACCAACCTCACGGTACTACTTTGATGGTCATAGCATGCTGTCATGACTGCAACCTATTTAATTATTTACTTACTTCACTTTTTATTATGACTTCCTCCCCAGTGTTGTCTTCTCCACCGTTCTAGCCTCACAACAATCATGTAATGTAGGTTAGGCAGAGAGTGTGATATTGACTCAAAATCAACAAGCTTGCATGGATGAATGGGGTTTTAAACCTAGTCTGACACTCTAACTGCTACATTATAGTAGCACATAAAGTCATCACAGGTGATTTTGCAAGGGATAATTGAAAAGGAAAAACCAAGTCTTCAGTTCAGCTTCAAAGTATGACCTGAAACTGGTGAGTATGCCAGTGTTTTATAATACATTCTATTAAAATATTCAGTTATTTAATCCTCTGCTTGTGATGACTAATCTCCAAGAACACTATGAATATATAAAATTTCAAGCAAATGCTATAATGTCATGAAATTCTTGAATAGTTCATCCTTTTGCAAGGTAAAATGAATGCACACAATAGGATGAAAAATTATACTAGAAATGGAAAACTACAGAGAATATCTTGTAACAGTTAACAGTACTTTGGACAGAAATATTTTGAATCCTCAATTATATTCCTCTTCAGTGCTATCATTTCAAAGAATATTTTTTTTCCTTTCTGTAGTTATTTCAAGTGAAGGCAAAGTTTCTAAAATGTAATGCAGTAGTATCTCCTTTTGGAAATACAACCATTAACCATATAAGGGCGAAGTGAAGAATATTCACAAATCTATTCACAATATGTAATGAAATTTCTGCTTGGGTTGCTTGGCAACTGTTTGAAGAATAAGAGATGTCACACATTCCTGTTCAGCAGAATTGAGGTGTATATAATTATCAAAACTATTTCAAGAAAGCTTCTGGTTGGCTTTGGAGCTATAAGGATGCCCTCTGTCCTCTGACCTTCATTTTGCAGAGATGACAGAATCATGAGGCAGTTTATACACAAATTAACATTTTTTTAATTTTATTTACAAAAAATTATATGCTACTTTTCTACCCAACTCAGGGTTCCCAAGGTGGTGTTTGACCATTTAAGCAGGCTGTACAACCATCTGAATAACCACCTGACAACTTAAGGAGCAACCACAATGTCATTCCCCATGTGATCTTGGGATGATTAAATTTTTTCAGATAAGTTATTTGAAAACTGAATTTACCTTGTTTACAATCTATATTCCCTCATTAGTTAAGGTCATCATAGGATCACACTGATGCATTCTGTGCAGCAAAAATTAAGACATCCTAAGGATGCTTAAAAAAGGCATCCTTGGAAGGCACTCCTCCACAACCTTTTTCCCAAGACATCCTTAGGATACCTTATTTCTGCTCAAGATGTCTTTTTTAAAAAAAATGTTTCAAAGTGCACCTTTTCTCTCCAACTTGCCTGCAAGACATATCCTGCCTGACTGGGCAGAATGCAGAGCTCAGGAGAAGTCTTATGTTTTCCACCCGACCATTTTACTCTCTGGTCAATTTCACCCTCAGCTTGCGGCTGACATTTTATGTGCTGGTGAAGGTATTCTCCCTGCCATCATTTGCTGAAGCTTCCCCTAGGAAGTTTACGTTGCAGGCTCCAGACTTGGGTGGCTTTTCAGTCCCATGCCTGGAAGCCAACTATAGAATAAATTCAATCTAACTTCCTATACAAGATCTTTGGTGTCCCTTGTTGCATCCCATTTGCGGTTTCATGTTTAGAGTTGGGGCAACACCTGCTGGAATCAAGGGCATGGGTTGGAACCTTCAAATTTTGGGAGCAGACTCCCATACAGACTCATATAGTTTAACTCAGCTAGCAATGCAGGAGCTTCAGTGCTCATATTGAAGCCAAAGTCCTTGCTCTGGGTTTTACCTGGGAGTCTTTACTAACATTTACTGCTCCTGAGTTGTTTCACCAACTAAAAGCTAGACTATTAAAATTTCTTTTAAGTAAAGCACAGAGCTCTTGTTCTCCATTATTTTTGGAATTACTCCCCAGAAACTCTACCCTGCTATTTACCTAGATCAACTGGTAAATTATAAACTTAGATGGGTTATGAGCAAGATGTAACTCCTTTCCTTCAGCTTTACTCCAAGGTGATTTTTCTAATATCACTCATCTTGAGCAACGTTGTCTGTTCTGTCTCCATATACCAGACTCACTTGCTCATGTCTTGCTTCACTGCCCTAAACATAATAATCTTAGATCTGACCTGGAGCCATGAAGACAGACACCTGTGCAGTGGCCCTGGAGCTCCTCTCATGCCCTCTGACAAGCATCCAGAGTGAGCATGTGCTTTTCGCAATGGCCAGCATGTTTGACTCATTCTTTTCGAAACTTACTCTGGAATGTCCAGCAGCTGATCTTCCTCCGGGTTAACATGCGTCTATTCAATTACCTCTGACTGGATTTTGAGATTGACTGAGATGAGCACATGCTTGTGCCTACATCTTCCCAAAGACTTTTCTGGGTGGTTTGGGTGAATGCTCTTCCCACATTAAAGTAGCTGTAAGGACCATGTTCCAGTTCAATTGGCAGCCCTCTTCTCCATCCCTGATGTCTATCCTCATCCCAATCTAGAAGCTTCCACTGAACCCTAGCAGCTGTGCAGCACAGAGAGATATTGGAGGTGATTCCAGGCTCACCCTCCCCATGGCCAAAATCCAAATTGCAAGCTGACAGTGGCAGCTGCACCTTCATTGTTCCCATTCTCATCTCATTGGAAATGAAATGACCCAGAACATGAACCAGGGAAGCAAAACCAAAAGGAGTGCCATGAGCTGCAAAACCTTTGGTAAACAAGTGTTCCCACCTAATAGTGTTCATTTTGAGTTTTGTACAGAAGAATAAGAAGATGCCAGCAAATGGCAGAACACTCAATACGGCCCACGATCACCAGGTATGTTTGAAAAATAATTTCCCACTTTATTAAAGGATTCGTTTTATAATACCCCATGTAAAAGTTGAAAAACTTTACTGAAGACATATTTGTGATGTTTGCTTTTACAGACCAGACGATTGGGCAACACAGCACACCTCAGAAATCCTTCTCCAACATTCAACAAGGTAGGTACATCTTTTAATCTCTCTTCCCCAAAACAGAAATAGGAATTCACATATTAAATGTAAAACCTGCTATTAGTAGATGTTGTAATTGTGTTCTCTGCCCCCCCCCTTCATTTTTAGATGCCTGTACCCTGAGACTGACATCCCATCAGCACTATTGGGGAAAGCAGAGGCAGAGATGAAAGGGGGCCACATCACCTAAGGAGCAACCTGTGAGACTGTAATGGTGTGTGAACCTGCTGAGAGCAGAGCATCAGGGGGAAGACTGTAAAGTTAAGCCCCCTCCCTCTAACCTTCTGAGTCCTCCCTTCTAAGGAACAGTGCTAGACTGAGATTCAGCAACAAATTTGAAGGGTCACAGAAGCAGGTGTGTAATATTTGTATTCCTGTAAGTTATTGCTGAAGTGTTTGCTTTTCTTTGCATATATACCAGATTGTCTTGGTCTGCTATCAGTGACGTAGGTATAGATTTTTTATGGGGGGTTCAGGGGCAAGTCCATGCCCCCACCTGCCTCTGGAGGTGTGGCCACACCTCCCCAAGCCCCACCCCAGCCTAAGTGCTTATAAAAGCAGCTCTCTGAGGCAAGGGATAGCAGACTTCCATAACCCGCCTCCCCCGCCTCCCCCACAGGCTGGGCTCCCAGCTGGCAGTTGGCAGTCCCTTTTCTCTCCCCTCCAGGCAGAGGGATAGCTAGGGAAAATGGAGCTCAGTGCAAAATGTGAGGTTTGGCTTTTATGGGCAACTGCCTGTGATGCTGCTTGGAATCCACCCCCAAACAGCACTTAACTTTCAATGGTGTTTAAGAATTAGGGGAGCCCAGATTCTCCCTTTTAGAAATCCACACCTTAAAGGGAGGCAATCTTGAGGATCCCCAGATAAAACAATATTGAAGAGATGATGCTGTTTCTTGGGAATTGAATTCCATCCCCCACCCTGAAGGCTGCAACATCACTTTCAATGTGTTTTGAAACCTGGAGGACCTCAGATCTCTCCTTTTAAATCCCATGCTGAAGGATTTGTTAAAGCTGTTAGCAGCACCAAACTTTCCAAGGGTATCTTTGGGAGACTCTCCTGATGTATACTTCACCCAGGTTTGGTGAGAAGTTTGAAGTTCAGGGCTTGTCCCAAGGTATTATTGGAGCTCTCAAAGGTGTAAGCCCCATCTCCTATTAGCTTCCATTGCAAAAGGGATGAAGGCACCCACTTTATGCAGTCCATAACTTTGTATCTTTAAATTAGGAAAGCTCAGATTAGTCTGAGCATTCCTATCAGTTTTCACCAGCATGGCCAATTGGGCCAGCTGACAGAGTACCAGATGGGAATTGTAGTTCCTGAACATCTGGAGAGCCGCAGGTTCCCTACCCCTGCCCTAAACCAACCTTCACCAAACCAGGGTGGTATCAGCAGCAGACTATCCTGATGATACTCACTCTAGGGTTTTCTAGTGAAGTCCAAAGATAGGGACTCTTCAAACAGACCTTATCTACCATTAGCTTCCATTGGAAAAAAGGGGATGAAGGCACCCACTTTTAGAGTCCCGTAACTGTACCCTAGGCAAAGGAATGGGGAACCTGTGGCTCTCCAGATGTTCAGAGACTGCCAGATTCCCCTCAGCCCCTACCAGCATATTGATGGCCATGTGACAACTGGGTCTAGTTGACTATCTGGAAAACCTACCTTCCTGGAAACCAGGGTGGTATCAGCAGCAGACTATCCTGATGATACCACCTAGGTTTAGTGAAGTCCAAAGATAGGGACCTTCAAATGGGTAGACCCATCTACTATTAGCTTCCATTGGAAACAATGGGGGATGGGGCACCCCATTTGGGGGTCCATAACTTTGAACCCCCTGAACCAAACCTCACCAAACTTGGCTGGTATCATTAGGAGTGTCACCTGACGATAGCCTGAAATTTTGGTGCCACTAGCTTAAAAACTGCGCCCCCTGCAGGCCAAAAACTGAAAAAACACTTAAAAACAAAACCCACAAATGGGGGGGCGGAGCTTCGGACATGCAATGGGGGGTCTGAACCCGAGAACCTCCCCCACTACCTATGTCCTTGTCTGCTATGGTCATGCCACATGACTTTGTGTTCTTGTTATGGTGTGGTAGTATGGTGCTTTGGTAGTAGTCAGGCTGGCAAACATGCCCCCTGACTTGGTCTGCTATTGGTTGCACTGCTGGATTGTGTCTGTGTTTTATGGTGCTGTAGTTTGGTTAGTTAACAACAGCAACAATAACCTTTATTTGGCATTTAAAATAGGTTCTAGAGCTTTTCCAGACATTTTTGAAAAACAAGAGTACATTCAAAACGCAGACAGGAAGACTGTATATAGCAGTATACATTACTTAGAAAGTTCTGTCACTTGTAAAAGAAATTTTGCTACTTTTTCCAAGAGCATGACATCTGTGTTGTTTAACAGAAGCTCCATAACAGAACAGTTTGAGTCACTTTCAGATTTGTCTAGGGCCAGCCTGGGAGAGAAATTCCTAATGCCCACATATCTTGGACAGTCAAGAATAATGTGAGCAAGAGTCTCCACTTGATTTTTACAGTGTGGACAAACCCGATCCTGGAGAGGGATGGATAAGTAACAACCCTTTGTAATGGCCGATGGGAAGGTATTGGATCTGGCCCTTGTGATAATCCATCTCTGTTGAGGTTCAGTTAATAATTCAAGATATTTGGCTATGTGCCCCTGTTCCGGTATTATTCCGACAGAGAGGGGTGAGCATGATTTATTTGCTTGCCCCAACAAGATATGATATTCCTGTTCTAGAAGTCTACTTTTTAAGGTTCAGAAAATCTCTCTGGGTGTCAGCTTACAGAGATCTTCAAGTAATAAACCTATTGAGTAAATTTTTGATTTGAGAAGTTGATACCATTTGGAGGCAAATAGGTCGGGGCGCGCAGTGTATATTAAGCTGCGCACATCAGAGTTAAAACATAATTTGATCCAATACTTGAATGTATTCAGCCATGCTCTTGTTTCAAGTAGGTTCTGACCAGTTTCTAAGCATAATACAGCATATGGTACAGAGTGTGGTAATCCAAGTATTTTATAGAGGAAACCAGATTGTATTCTTTCAACGGACTTGTTCCATGCAGTTATCCATAAGGGAACTCCATAGAGAAGTTGCTGAACTACCTTGAAGTTGTAGTGTGGTTAGTTATGTCATGTCTTGAATTAGTTTTGTTCTGCAGTGGCTTTGTTGTTAGAAGCTGTGGAAGTCATTGGGATGGGAGTCAGTGCCTCTGCTGTTCTTATGAAGGGAAAAATGTCATTTTCTCCTTCCATTTAAAACAGTGGGCGATAGGGGAGACTCACTGTTACGCCCAGCTGGCCCTGTGATGAATATTTTATTGGAGGAGGCTCTTGCTCTATGTAGGGGCACCAAATTTGCCACAGTTTGGTTGGGGGCCAATGCTTGGTGGTTACAGAATTGGATCCCCACCCACCCAAACATCAGCAAAGTTGGTTGGTTCCTGTGAGGAGAATCACCAGCAGCTGTGCAGCAAATTTTGGACCCCTACCCAGAGCAAGACCTTCACCAGAACTGCCAATAAAATATTCAGTAGAGTGCAATTTGAAGCACAACAGCAAGCCCCCATGTAAGTCTGTGATGAGAAAAAAAGTAATTACTTTTTTGCATGCATGCAAGTCTGTGGTGGGAAATTTTCCCACCATCAATAGTTGTTGAAGCCTGCCAGATTCTTTGATCTTGACTTGGCTCCATTGCAGCCAATGGGAAATGTCTGGGGGTGTCTAGGGAGTGCAGACACCTCCAGAATTTTTTAAGGTACAGGTACCAAACTTGCAGAGTAGCTTTGGAAAATCCTCTTGATGAGAACACCCAATTTTGGTGAAGTTTGATTCAGGTAACAATGGATGGGAGCTACCACTTTGAAGATCCATAGCACTGCCCCCCCCCCCCCAAACCAAATTTCTCCAAACTGGGTACTCTCCAAACTGGGTACTCTTACCAGGAGGGTGTCCTAAAGCCACTCTGAAAGTGTGGTGCTTCCATTTAAAAAATATGCCCCCTACAGGCAGAAAAAAAACACCCAGAAATTCTCCATCAGGTTAAATGAACCCAAATTTCTCATTTTTTCCCCAGGTTTTCTGAATCAGACATTTGAGTTTTTCAGGTATTTTGATTATTTTAAAACCAAAAAAATCTGACTCCGAATTTTACTGTTTTAAATCTTTTGCTCAAGCCTACTTATATATTTTAGCTAGAATCGGCAGGAACAGCTAAATACATCTATGTACTTTTCAGGCTGAAAAGGTGCCCAGGATTGGAGCCTGCAGAGAAAACATCCTAGGGCAACCTTCAGCAAATGGAGACAGGGAGAATCCCTTCAGCTGCACAAAAAATGTCAGGCACAAGCTAAGGGTGAAACTGACCAGAGAACATAACAGTCATCCCCTGGAAATCTTATTTTGGGTGTGCAGAGTGAAAAGAGATTGTTTCCTCTTCTTAAGATATCCCATAGATGTCTTTTTTTGTGCTGTGCAGCATGGACCTCTGATGATCTGTTCACAAATCAAAATGAGCTCTATCCTGAGTAATTTTGCTTCTGTGCAGTGGCAACTTGTAGCATGGTAGCTGGCTTGGTAGCTTCAGCTGGCTTGCTGAGCTTATGGATATGTCAGGATCATCATAAGCAGTTCTTGAACCATTAGACTGCCTATGCTGTTTTTGTGCCTGCACAATTGAGGCATTTAACAGTCAGTGCATTCATCACTGCAACATGAAAGCTGTTTGAGAAAGTGCAAGTGCCACATGCTTGCAACAGAATTGCCATGTTGGAACACTTATTTAAAAAAGAATAATTTAGGAGTGTTTGAGGGTGCCATAAACAATTGGTGATTGAATAGTGATTTACATAAAAGGGTGATAATTCCATTATGAATATAAATTGAAAGTCAGCTCCAGAATGTTCTCTATTACCATTGAAACTTCCAAGACCCCCTCTTCCTTTTACTGCTCAAGTAAATTGGCAAGAAGAAACCGGTTCTGTTCCATTCCCCAGATAGATAACAGGAAAGCGTCGCAAACATCTGCAAGCAATAGGGGCAAGTGGCAGACATGGTTGTTGCATGTTGGCTGATTGAAGGCAGGCATCAGGAAGGCTAAAAGGGCCTACTACACCCCCTCAACATTAAGCATTAGCAGTGTGCACCTATCTCCCATTTCTCAACACTGATGTTCACTTTGCTCTCCTTTTATTTTAGGTCTAGTTTCTGTTTCTGATGCTCCACTTTAGTTCTTCACAGTTTGCTCCCACTTCTGAGATAATTTATTGTTCCTTCCCTAGTTCTATGTGATCAATTTTTACCACTAAGGCTTTCCACGACTCGAACCCCATCATTTAATTTCATTCCATTGTGCTCATTTTTATTTTTAAACTCTGCTCAGTTGCTTACATTCTGATTCCAGTTGATGCAACTAATTTGTCTTCCCTTTCAGGTTAGCCTAACTACTTTAGAGTAAGATAGAACTTGTAAGATGTGAAATGGCAAAGAGATGCATTATTCATTAGCAATGAACTTGGATGGAAAAAGGGAAATAAGCATTGCAACAGAACGATTAATGACAAATGTTTCTAATGGCATGAATAATGAGGGAAGAAGAGAAGAGGGAAGTAGGAATGGTATAAAATTTACTAGATTTCTTGAAAACAATCTTTAATACACTTATAAACAAGACAATGAGTAAGACATTTCAAATTATTTTGATTTATAGTTATTTTCCCCTAATAGTCATGAAATACCAAGGCAAAATAAAATGCAAACGATATGCAAAACACAGGCAAAAACTATGAAGATAAAAACCCATGCTAGATTTCAAAATAAAGCACAACACCACCAAAACTCAAATAAGTAACAGAAAGTAATTAAAATGGAATGTCAGTAGAAAGAAGTTCTACTTGTTTTCCATGGAAAATGCCATGATGGAGACCTTCAAACTGCAGCACTTGCTCAAATTACAGGGGTCACATAAAGCATCTCCAAAGCACAAACTCAAAGGAGGGTTATCCCTGTGTGTTGGCTGGAGCTGGCAATCTGTACAGTTGAACTCAGATGTCTATTCAAAAATATAATGAAGATCAGAACAGGTTCTGACCTTGATGATTTTCATATACCGTAAGTCTTTAGCAAACTAAGGAAGCAATCCTAAAGGCACATTGAGCTACTTAGAAAGACAATTACCCTAGTCTGGTGTAATGACTTAATATGCTAATGTATCTAGGGTGATGTCAGTGCTATGCCAACATTGCATGATATTACTGATGCTGATATGGAAATGAACTGTTCCAGGGACATGCCACGGACACTAATGTAATTGTAAATACCTCCACTGAACAAATTGAGGGTAAAATAAAGCCTTCCTTCCCACTGTCTTCCATCATTATATGTGGTCATTGCACAGCTTTGGCTACTAACTAGTTCTGTGTCCTGTCATCGGTGGATTCTGCATGGGCCCAGGGAGCGGTGGGACACAGATGTAAAAGACACTGCTGTAGCCCTTGGGCCATTTGCACACTTGTGGGTGGGTGGCCCAGGAGTTGCCGCGGCCCATGGCAGCCCCTCTGAACGAGGTGCGCCGCTTTAAAAAAAAACTTACCTCCAGGTCTCTGTGTAGCTTTGTCAGGATAAGGGGACACACCCCTTTGGCCCAGGCAATGGCCCAGGGGTCAGAGAGCAGGGGGAAAGTCCGCTCTTCCTGACAGAACTACGCAGGGGCACAGAGGTAAGTTTTAAAAAGCAGCACACTGGAAAACAGCAGCGTCAACCCGGTGCCATTCACTCGGCACCAGGTGGACACCATTGTTTTATCTTTGCCTCACTCTATGAGCGAGGCAACAAAACACTGTTTGGGGGTGGGGGAAGAGCAGCGCTGCCTTGATTTGGAGGCAGCAGCCATAGGAAGTTTCCTCCCCAGAACGTGTTTTTACCGGGCCAACGCCAGTGAATTTTGCCCATGCAGAATTCGCCATTGTCTTCCTTACAACTATATAAAGCCTAGAATGACAGGGCATGTGGCATGTGGTTAAATCTTTTTGGCCTCATGTGATGAAGGTAACTCAAGAGAAAGGCTATTCAGAGTATTAATGCTGTGGAATTGTATGACCTGGCCCCTTCTTCCCACTGCCCATCTGATCTTTCCTTCGGTGCTTCAGCAGCTTATGGTTTTTTCCTCAAACAGGCGGGTTTGACGAATTGTGTGCTGGGGGACAGTTCGTGTTTGTGTTTTTGATCATATTTGGGGGGACTGCAGATCCTTTCCTCGGGTAGCAATGTTCACTCCATGTATGTGAAACAAACTACTACTACTCATTGTACCCCATCACCAGATCACACTAAATTTAGGAGAAAAACTCTCTCCTCCCTCCAGTACAGCTCACATAACAGAAATTCTATAATTCTTCCATATATCTAGACGACAGCTACGATTGGGCAGAAAGATGAGATATAAATGTTGTAAATGAAATGAGTGTGCAAGATGGTGCATTGTTAACTTAAGTAGTGATATTCTGAAGAGTATTTTTGAATTACTTTAGAGCATTCAGTTCTGTTTTTCAAATAATGAAGTGTAAAGATTTAAGGGTAATTTTATAATACCTTTAAATGTAAAGAAGGAGCCTGTTGTTGCATGTATGTTGTCTCCAGTGTTATGAAAAATAAATAAGTAGAAAGAAAAGTAGACCAGGCTTGGGTGATCATTTCTATGACTAAGGATCAAGCTTGGAAGAACAAAAGGATCTTGTTGATGTCTCCACATACTGAATGAAAAGGAACGCTTGTCAGTGGAGGCAGTGGAAATTCCTACTTTGTCAGTAAAGAAGGTAAACTGTAACTGACAACTTGGAATATAATGGCAAAAAAAATCACCACTGGACGTCAAGTATGGGTGAAAGGGTACATGCAGATTTTGAAGGTAGAATAGAAAATAGCATATTGAAGGAAACCATTTTTCTGCCTTTCCAGATGATTATTTTTTGCACTATATTATACAGACAGTAAAGTTTCTAAAAATTTTTAACCCTAATCACTTCAGAAATATGCTCAGAGTGAAACATTTAAATAATACTGAGTAAAATGACTTTGAGTTGTTCCCACATCCTTGATCCCCATGATAGCAGTGGTATGAAATCAATCCTTTCTTGCATTAAATTACCTGGCTGTCAACTACTTATGTGGTGACTCTTTCTGTTGAAAATCTGTAGGGAATTAACACTAACCGGAGATAATGGATGAAAGACTCCTCTTATCCTAATTTATGCTTTTGTTGTGTTTGTATGTGTGCGGACTCGGCTACAGCGCCCGTACTTACCCCACTGAGTCCCGCACCAGCTGGCACTGTGGGAGATGGGAAGGCTGCAGAGGAGCCTCTTGCAGGAAGGGTGAAGGCCTTAGAGGCCTCAGAAGCCTTGTTCAAAGGGGAAGGCAGGGAAGAGAGGAGGCTTAGGCCCAACAAGCCCACAGCTGAGGCAGCTGTAGAAGATGGGCTGAAGAAGCAGCTCAGACCAGGCAGGGCCTGCCCACCCACAGCTGAGGTGGCTGGAGAAGATGGGCTGGAGAAGCAGCTGGGACGAGGAAGAGGAATGAGAGTGCAGAAGGTATATAAGGAAGTGGGAAAGGGTGAGTCTGGAGCTGCTGCAGCAGCAGGAAATGTGGGTGGTGGTGTGAAGAGACAAGGAAAATGGACAGCTCAATGGTAGGAAGGGGGAAGGAGGGAAGAGGACCTTGAAGCCCAGACCTCCTTTGAGAACCTAGACCCCAGTTCAAGCTGGTCCCCACCCTGTGCAGTAACAGGGTGGGAGTCATTCACACAAGCTGTAAACACCTCTCCCTGTGAAGCATCAAGGGAGAGAGAGAGGGAGGGTGTGAACTCTCAAGCCAGACAGGGGAAGGGAGGCAAGGAGACCTACTAGAAGGAGGGTGGCATGGGCGAGGGCTGCCCCGTACACCCACTGTTTTGTAAGCGCAGTGGTTTCTTGGCCCTTGGGCCAATTGGGAAAGTCATCATCTGGGGAGACCAACCCCCAGGTTAGGGAGGAGGGAAGGATACACTGCCCAAAGGCAAGGGGGGGATGCCACAGTATGTTATTTAAATTGGGGGGATTTTGCACAGATCCCGCCCCCAAAATGAGTCTGCCCCATGTTATTTCCCCCAACCTCTTTTTTTTTTAAAAAAAATGCTAAACAAGTAAGTCTTTTTTTTAAAAAAAAATCCCAGGTTGCAGCCGCATAAACTGTCAGGCAGGAGGCATTTTATTTGGCTCCCTTTTTCTTTTTTAAAATTTTGCAGCTTGCATCTGCATAGCTATTGAGGTGCAGATGGTCGTATTGTTGGATATTGGCATGGCTGTGGGGGTTCATTTGTGTATGCCTGCATAGCTATGCATGGGTGGGAAGTATTTTTAAAAAGATGCATCTCCATGTGAAGGAGCGACACCAACCTGGATTGTTTATGTGGGCTCCAATCACTGTCTGCACAGATGCATGTGAACATGAAAACAGGTCTCCTTTATCTTGACTACAACCCACTATAGATTTGTTGTGTGGGAGGGGCCTTAGTCTGTCTCACTGTTGAGAAAAGAATGTCCAGATTCAGCTAGAATGCAGACTAAGGGCAAAACTATGAGTATCATTGGGATCTGTGATCAGATTTTAAAATTTTATTTAATGTATCAGTTACCCAGGATTTATTAATTTGAACTCTAACTTCTCTCTTTGTAGACAACAAGGGGCAATTTATTCTATTTCCCATTGGTACAACTTCATTGACACATGGACAGTAAATGCCATTTACCAAGGATATGTATGTGGATTGCAAATCATCAAATACTAAATATAAAAACCGATCTGAACTGGAAAGCAACATTTGAAGATAACCAGAAAAGATTATTCATCTTTGGTGATATAATGCTTCCGTTTAACCACTGTGCTTAATTTTAAATTATACTACTAAGATGCAGGATATGAAGGATCTCAGGCTGGATTAAGAACTCAGGTCAAACATCTATAAAATTAGAAACAGCAGACTTGAAAGCAGTAATACATAGTTACAAATGGAAGGAAAAATTGGACAAGAAAAAAGATCTGATCAGAAAAGATACCCATTTAATGAGGAGGGGAAATTCTAGAATTTGGACTAAAATGTTCACAAGACTAGGGCCCTTTCCGCACAGGTGGAACATGGCGGCCTGGGGACGGCAAAAACGCTGTCCCCAGGCCACCATTCACACAGGGGGCTGCCCAACCGGCGCGAAGCCGGCGTTTGCAAACCACGCTTCCAAGCGCCTTTCCCCCCGCCTCACCGGGCAACTCACCAGTCCCGCGGCCCTCCGGCGCATCGCCGAGGCCTGGGGACATGCCCCTTTGCCCTGCGACACTGGAGTGGCTGCGCAGGACAGGGGGCATGTCCCCTCGCCTCAGTGACGCACCGGAGGGCCGCGGGACTGGTGAGTTGCTCTGACGACGGTGCATCTCTGTGCCGCCCCGTTCCCCAGCCGGTTCTGGAGACGCGTCCCATGACGGGCCGGTCCCAGCATCGCCTCGAGTCGGGCATGGGTTATTTAACGACCCGACCCTTCCGGGCTCCCGATGAAGGGGGCCTAAGTCTGCCAGTCTCACCACTAAAACCTTCCATGGAAGCACATCATGATAGATGAGAAATAATGTTAATATAATCTATAAAGAAATGATCAATCTGTTGGGGAAAATCAATTGTGGCAAGAGACAAAAGAAGAAGGGAAGAATACAATGGCTGACCAACTAATGTCAAGATTCTACTGTCAACTAATGTCAAGATTCAGAAGAGAACTAAAAACAAAAAGAAGACTAAAAGGTATGACAGAGTTTGAAAAAGAGCTCACATCACAAAAGCAACACCTGCTGGGAAGAATATAAAAGTTACTGATTAAATATGATACTGAAATGGAACAAGTAAAAGATTCTATGGTAAAATGGTTGTAAAATTTTCAAGAAGAAATATATTTCCAACAATGGGAGCTGTCATGGACCAAAAATTTTAATTTTTTAGAGAGAACTGAGAGATAAATGTTTTACAGATAGTATGTAACCCTCTAAAATATCATGAAGATGAGCAAAAATCACAAAGGTCTTTGTTGGATATAAGCCTAAATAAAGTAAAAGTAACTGATTAGTAGCTGTGGATAGCCCAATCCAGCAAGAACATGACCATTTTCCTCTTAAAGCCTTTTAAGTTGGCAGCCATCACCAAATCCTGGAGAAGAGGCCCTTTGTTCACTAATGGGCTTTGGTGCAGCTGTG
Organism: Sphaerodactylus townsendi; assembly: GCF_021028975.2. NCBI lineage: Eukaryota > Metazoa > Chordata > Lepidosauria > Squamata > Sphaerodactylidae > Sphaerodactylus > Sphaerodactylus townsendi. The sequence continues at coordinate 119,049,781 of NC_059425.1, read as the reverse complement.
TGTTTAGCAGAGGAATCTCCATGCACTTCCTTGTCTACATAGGAGAAGCTGCCCTGCTACTTCACAGCTATTTTGTCTGCCCCCAAGGGTGATTGTTGGCTCCTGGGATAGATCAAAAGTCCTTACATTTTAACAAAAGGTGGCACCCACTGATTCCCTGGAAATGCCAGCAAAATTGCTCCTCTGTGGGCAGGGGAAGGTGGGAAGAAGCGGAAAAGCTTAAGAAAGCAAACTGCATACCACTCAGCTCCACTTTCCATGAACAGGTTGGGGGGGCGGGAATTGTGCTTTGTCTATTTGTGGAAACCATAGAGCTCCTCTGATCTGCACCACAGTGAGTTCTGGAAAGGGAAACACATGTGCAATTTTGAACCTGACTTAAAGGTAATGTACAATTAACCCAAAAGTGCAAAACATGCAGAAAAGGCTAGAGAAGTCCACATTTTAACTATGCATTATGTGAAGAAGTACATCCTTTTGTCTTTTTTAAATCTCTCACTCTCAGCTTCAGCAGATGACTCCACATTCTAGTATTATATGAGAGGGAGAAAAGTTTCTTCTTGCCCACACTCTCCATACCATGCATAATTTTATAGACCACTACCATGTCTCTCCTTAATCACCTTTTTTTTCTAAACTAAACAGCTGCAAGCATTTTAACTGCTCCTCATAGAGCAGTAGCTCCCGCCCCTTGATCATTTTGTTTGCTCTTTTCTGCCCCTTCTCAAAACACCACACTAGGTAGTATAAAGGACTGCAGTCTTGCCTCTAGTAACATGCACACAGATCAAATATGTCTTCATTCCTATATTCTGGGGTGGGGGAGTTGGACTGAACTTCTTTTTTATGCTTCCCCTGTTGTTGTTGTTCTCATCCACAAATTGACTTATAAGAAAAGAAAGAAAAGACTCATAAGAGAAATCTTACTGTTGACTTCCCAAGCTTCTGAAACTTAACTCTCTTTTTTTTTTGTAAGTCTTGGTCCATTATCTGAAAAAAAATCAATGCAAAATTAATCCAGGAGGTTGGAGGAGTTCTTTTAATTCCACAATCCAGCTGATCTTTCCATTTCTGCATAAAAATATTCAACAAAGCAGTTTGTTAAAAATTCAGACAAAGAGAGATCATCAACATTCCTGTAAATAGGGTGAGAACCAAAATAAATCCGTTTCCTGCCTAAAACAATATATCTGTATTGATCTTTTAACTTAATTTTCTATTATTCTTTTTGAAACTGAATAATTCAAGAGTTTGTTTGATGCTTTTAGATCATATTCAGTCCTTCACAGTGACAGGGTACTAAATAGACTCCACATATAAGAATGAATACACTGTGGGTGTTTGTATACTTCTGTGTATATTGAGGATGTATGAATTGTTGGAAATTAAAGACTGCAATGTCTTTTCACACAGAGCCCACCAGCAATCTGGAAATGGCAGCAGAACTAGCAAGCTAAACAGACCAGTTTCCTCCGTATCTTCCCTCTTGTTTGCTCTGCTACCTGTTCTCCCAGAGTGCTATTCAGATATTCTCTTCATACCTGCTAATCTCCTCCTTTTCTTGCTTCTGTTTAACTTCCATGAGGACAAAATATGCTCTCAAAGTCTCTCTCCATCCTAGCCTAGGCAGATAGTTAGAAGGCTTCTTTTTTTGTTCTACTATATCGTTCTTCAACAAGAAATTAATTTCTTAAAGCAATAAGTCTTATATAAGCTGTATTCCTAATGTTGAAATAGGCAATGTCTGGTGTATCAAGAAAAAGAAAAAAGCCCCTGCAGGGGGCAGCAAGAGGGTAGTTAGGATAATGTAGTTAGCACTTTTTCTGTTAATTTTGTTCCCAGTCTGTCTCCAGACTGCTACTCAAGTATGCCAGTTCCTGAATAATTTTTTATCTGCACTTTAATCAAGCTGTGCACTTTTTAGCTTTCATATATTCTTACTGTGACCACTTTTTGTTTTGCTGAATGCTATTGTTGGTGTTCCTGATTCATTTTTCTTGTAACAAATTTTGCAACATTTAAAAACCAAAGGCTCCAAGTTAAGATGGCGTCCGCATCAGAGCTCAGCAGCGGAGCTCCGCTACAACTAAATTTTTAACTTCAAATTCCACCCGTTTTTAGCCTGGAGTAAGATTTCTATCCACCTCTATTAATTCTTATACTTTTCGGGAGTGTATGGAAGCCTATACGGCCGTTGGGAGAGTGCAATAAGAACGCCGGGAGAGTGCTATAATACCGTCGTAGAGTGCAATAATAATACTACAACAGAGAGCCTGGGAGCCTAGAGTATTACGAAGTAAGCTGAATTTAGTTGAACTTTATAGAACTAAACAGAACTTTATAGAACTAAACTGAAACATACCGTGCGGCCGGAATGAGGTACCTGGCTCCTCGCTTTTTTTATTTGCCTTGCCTGTGCCTCTACGAGAGCTTCTGCTCCCCTTGCCGGGACCCCCCTCTTGGAATCAACAGGCCGGTGGTTGGGGCTGGGGCCAGCGAGCGGTCGAGTGGAGAGGGCTTCCCCCCTCCTGTCCCCTCTACGCAGATTTGGCCGAGCCGGGAACCCCGCGACCAGAGAGAGTTGGGCGCGGCACTTGAAGTGCCTGAAGCCAGAGTCTCGGGGCGACGTTGGGAATCGGTGGCAGAGATTCCCTTCCACTCCTTGGAGCGGACGTCGCCAGCTGGGGCCCTTCGTGGCGTGGCGCTTGTAGCGTGGTGTGACGCGCCGGAGAGGAACGCAGCGCTTCAAAGGAGACTCGGAGAGTCCCGGCGGTTGCGGCATTGGGAGTTAGTGGCAGTGAATCCCCCCTATTTTCCATCATGGACGCCGCCAGCCAGAGACTCTCATAGGAAAATAACACCAGACACGGCAGAAGCAGTACCGCATTCCGCCACAGGTGGCAGTAGAGCGATCGGCCCTGTGGTCACCTTTGGTACTGCGGGTGCTACATCTTCAACGTTAAGGCAGCCCGGGACACTTATTCTATTACAGCAGAGGCTGTCATTAAGGCTTTGCATCCATCAGGAGAGAACTTCGGCAGCGAGCCAGGAAATTGGATGCTCCCAGTGGTACAGTTGGCGGAACCTACTGGAAAGGCTAGCTATACGGGCATCTGACAACATCATTGCCCTCCCCAGGACGGGCGAGCCAGCAGTGAGAGGGCTGGGCGAGGCACGTCCCGGGAGACTATTTCCACACTTAATATTTGTTGTCTTAGGGCCAGCCGGGTTAGCCGGTGGCAGAGGCTTTTTTACTGTTACCTGGACTACAGCCCTAGATTACCATCTTGCAAACCTTTCGCTGGACCAGCATCTATACGGCTGGCTCGGGTGGTGTGAGCCCCGGACCTACCATTTACATAGCAGAGTGTCCATTATAGTAGGTTTCCACCATTACTACCACCAACCCCACTGGGAGCCTCGGTGGCCATAGTACCATCCTAGAACTCCCCTTATTGTTACTTGGCACCCCCCGATCTGCAACCTCCTCCCTTCCAACTTCCTGTTACTGTTTTGATTAGATTATATAAACTATATTGTTGGTAGGAAGTGTGGATGGTTATTAGAATTGAATTTGTATTAATTGTGGGTAGTTCATCAGAATTGAATTTGTATTTTTTGGCTTAACCGACCTGTCTCTTAGACTAAGGTCCTTAGATTAGATTAGTTTTTGATAGGGTAGGCGTAGCTTAATTAATTGTGTTAGATTATTCTGTAGAGTGTTAGCCAGGCTTTTTAGGCAAAGGGGAGGGTGGCAGAGTCATGGGGGCACCAATTTTGGGGCTGAGGATCCCTGTATTGATGGGACGGGGCAGATATTGCGGTAGGCGGCGGCCATATGATAGAAGGCACATGAGATATAATTATGCTCGTCTGCCTTCTGACCTCCGACCTATCCCAAGAAACGATGGTGGCTGGGATCAGGGACACTCTGCTTCGTCTTTGGTGCTAATTAATGCCAGGTCCATCAATAATAAGACCACGGTGCTCCAAGATTTTCTCGGAGCCCAGCAGGTGGACCTGGCATGTGTCACCGAGACCTGGGTGCGCGAAGGTGAGACCGTCGCCTTAGGCGAGGTCGTGCCCCCGGGTTTCGCGTGTCTTCACCAATCGCGAACACAGGGCCGGGGTGGTGGTGTAGCACTATTCATCCGTGAATCTATTCCCTTTAGGGCAGTCCCCGTCCCGGAGGTCACCGGCATGGAATGTGTCGGCCTGGAGTGGTTGGCCCCGGAGAGGTTGGCCGTTCTCCTAGTGTACCTGTCGCCTAGCGCACCGGGAAGCGGCCTGCCACAGCTGCTGGAGGTGGTGTCGGACTGGGCGTTGCGGTTTCCAAAGCTTATTGTTTTGGGGGACTTCAATGCCCATGTCGATGCCGCCTCATGTATTAAAGCGAAGGTAGACCTAGTGTCATCCATGCATGCGACGCTAGGCCTCTCCCTAATAAATTCTGGCCCCACTCCATGAGGCTGGGCACGACGCTGGATTTGGTCTTCGGGTCGGGGATAAACTTGGTCGTGATCCTCTACTGAAAGAGTGCCATGGTCTGACCATATTATGCCTCTGGAAGGTCCGGGTGGACCTGCCGCATCAATTCCGCTTCAGGGCTATCGGGTTAATTTTACGCCTCGCTCGCGGAGACCGGATCCACTTGGTTTCCCTGAATGCTCAGTGGGACCCTGAACTCGCCGGCACGCTCGATGAGCAGGTGGAGGACTCACCTCCCGGCTCTCCGATGCCATCGATGCTGTTGCCCTCCGGCGTCCTTCACGTGCGACGCGACTCCGTGGTATACAGAGGAGTTATGCCGCATGAAGCGGGAACTTAGACGCCTAGAGCGAAAGTGTGGAGGAAAACTCATGACGAAGCTGCGCCAACACCCTATAGGACGCTTTTATGAAAGTTTATGAGGTGGCGACGAATGAGGTGAAGAGGGCTTTCTTCTCCTCCTCTCCTCGTGATCCCGCTAGCTCTCGCCCAGCACAATTGTTCCACATAATTCGGTCATTGACCTCCTTATCGGAGAGATCTTCAAATTCCCAATTGAGTATTAGCTGTGAGGCATTTATGAGCTTTTTTTGCGGATAAGATTGGCGTCAGTCTCAGCCATGACCTTTCATCCACATTGGCTACAATTAGTGAACTGGAGACTCCCTTGCTGTCTTCTGCGGCCCTTGCTTGGCCCAGTTCTCCCTGCTCTCTGAAGCCGCTGCCGACATTGCCTTTAGCTGTTAGACCTACTACTTGTCCTCTGGATCCGCGTCTGGCCCTGGCTTGTGAAAACCTGCCAGGCGGAGCTACTAATTCCATCTGTTGAGTATAATCAACGGTTCCCTCGAGCAAGGAACCTTCCCAGATGGGTTGAAGGAGGCAGTGGTCCGCCCACTCTTAAAAAGACCATCATTAGATCCGAGTGATCTGGCTAATCATCGCCTGGCTCCTCGAATCTTTCGCTTCTGGGGAAGGTAATTGAGAGAGTGGTGTTGGAGCAGCTTCAAGGCTTTCTGGATGACGCATTGATTATGCACCTTTCCAGTCCGGCTTCCGCGGCGGCTGGGCATGGGATTCGGAGACTGTTCTTGTCGCCGTCACAGATACACTCCGTATCCAGCTTGACTACAGCGGATCGGCACTGCTGGTGTTGTTAGATCTCACTCCCCATGGCTTGATCGGACGCATCACTTCCACCTTTTGACCTTAATCGCCTGGCTGCCTCTCTGGAGCACGCAACCCCGTCCTTCAATGGATTGTCTCTCGCTTCTCCAATGCCGGAGTCAGCAAGTGAGGTGCGGGGATCAAGCCTCCCGGAAGTTCGGGCTTCAATGCAGTGTGCACCCAGGGGGCGTTATTATCCCCGCTGCTATTTAATATCTATGGCGTTTTGCACCCCTTGCTCAGCTGGTACGGAGTTTCCGGGCTGGTATGTCATCAGTACGCAGATGACACTCTAGCTCATTCTGTTGATGGAGGTGGGAGCAGCCGCCGCCACTTCGTGGCTCTACAGCACTGTTTGGAGGCAGTCGCTGGTTGCTATGCATGTGAGCAGGTTGAAAACTGAATCCATCGAAGACGGAGATCCTCTGGCTTGGCCGTGAGGGGGGGGAGAGTCTTTCCAGCCGCCGGTGTGGGAGGGGGCCACTTTGGCACTGACCCCCTCCGCATAGCCTCTTCCGGGGTCCACCTGGACTCGCCTCTATCAATGGAGACCCAGGTGGCCCATGCTACAACCTGGGCTGCTTTCTTCCATCTTCGCTACCAGGCCCGGCTGCTGGCGCTCTTCCTCTCCCAAGCAGACTCAGGCCACCGTGATCCACATGCAACGGTCATCTCCAGATTAGACTATTGTAACTCGCTTCTACGCGGGCCTTCCCTTGAGTTTGATCCGGAGATTAAAACTGGTCCAGCATGCAGCGGAGCGCCTGCTTGCAGGTAGCGCCACCTGGCTGCCACATACATTCAACTTCATACTGCTTTCAGCTGCACTGGCTCCCGGTGGAATTCCTCGATCATCTTCTGGGCGGTGTTGGCATTGACCTTTAAGGCCTTACGCTGCCCGGGACCATCGTATCTTCGGTGACCGCATCACCCCATACAGCGTCCCTGCACGGCCTCTCCGACCGGGTTGAGCTACACTTACTGATGGCCCCTTGGCCCTCGGCGATACGGGCTGGCCTCTGACGTGGCCAGAGCCTTTACGGCTCTGGCCCCGGCCTGGTGGAACGCTCTTCCTCCAGCTGTCCGGGCCCTGCGGGACCTTGGCGAGTTCCGCAGGGCCTGTAAGACGGAGCTGTTCTGCCGGGCCTTTGGAGGAACCGGCCGTTGATGGTGCCCCCGCCCCTGGCCCGGCCCTGACACCTGGGCCGGGCCGTGACATCTGGGCTAACTGTCATCTCAGACTCACCATCCCTCCCTTTTGGAAGGGGGAGGGAATTTTTAGATCAGAATGCTGGACACCTTCCCCCCCTTTTTGGGGGGGAGGGGGAAGAAATTATAATAGTAGTTTACTGAACGCCTGTACTGTACTGTAATTTATTATATTTATTAGGAATGTTTTTATGGTTAATGCTTTTAAATGTTTTAATTACTTGTATTGTTTTCCCTCTGCTGTACACCGCCCAGAGCCCTCCGGGGATGGGGCGGTATAAAAGCTTAAATAAATAATAATAATAATAATAATAATAATAATAATAATAATAATAATAATAATAATAATAATAATAATAATAATAATAATAATAATAATAATAATAATAAATACCTCCGCAAGTTAGATCACTTATAAGGCGAGTTTCACAAGAAAACAGCTAGATTGGTAGCCTGGACTAATCCAGACCAAGCTACTGAAATTAGATTTAAGCCTTCTGAAGTCAAAGATAGTATAAGAATATAATCAAAATTATTTATTAAAATTGCTCAAGGAATATGAATAAAAGAAGCAGTGAACAGAGAGGATTAAAATAAGAACTCTACTTTAAAATGTCTAACAGAAATAGCATTGGTTCAATACCAGATGTTACCATACAGGAAGAGAGGTTTTGTCTATATATCTGAAAAGTTTATTATATTGAGATTCCTGCCATGTTTTAGGTGGTTTGCTGATCGTACTTTTGTGTTTATAAGGGACAGCCACTTGAAAGAGTGATTTAACATCAGTAGTTTTTAAAATTATTAATTAATTATTATTTAAATAATTATTAATTATTATTGGCCTCACTGATTTGCATTGTACTTGAATAGATATTTCTGTAAGATATGAAATTAATGTTTTAAAAAAGAACATTGGTGCTAGTGCACAACTTTGTTGGACACCTCTGAGTATAGGTATTTGATCTGTTAATGACCCAGATGAGCCAACCCTTACTTTTGCATATATGTTCAAATGTAATTCTTGCAAGAGTAGCAATAAATGCTTATCCAGATTTGTATGTGTCAATTTAGCCCATAAGCAAATAAGCTGCCACCAAATCTACAAATGCTGCATATAGGGCTTTGACTCTCTGAATAGCAAGATGATATAATGTTTGGCCAGTGACGTAGAAAATGAAAATGGCGCCCAGGGCGAAATGGTGCTCCTGTCCTCCCTGCATACCCCCCAAACATGCCTCACTTACCTTTTAAATGTTTGTATTTATATATGTTCATAGCTGTTTTAAACAGTAGTCCTCTTAATTTCACTTTCCAGTTCACTTAGTAAACTAGCTAGTAAGTATTGAAGTTTGTGTACTTGTGTTAAGCAGCAGGACATGTGGTGTTTTTTGATTATTTAAATGATCACAGTCCAAGAAGAACCAAATATGTGGCTAAGTTTCTAGACATGGCATTTTATCCCAATGTTTTATAAAGTTTTAAATATTTACACATGTGAATAAAGGTCATTTGTTGTTACTTCCAACAATCCCATATCTGATTTATTTACAACTTTATCCTGGGAGACACATTCTAAAATACATGCTTGTTCTGCTGCCAAGATCTTAAAATGGATAAGCATTTTTGTTGAATTTAAGGAGCCAGGCCCTATTCTGACATAAAAATCTCCACACATAATATCGCTTTATGCCATCAGTCGATTGCTATACCTATGTCAGCCCCTCCCGACAGGAAACATAAGGACTCTGGGGCACCACCTAAAATTGGGTTTTTATCTGGATTAGATTTTAATGTATTTATTCAAGTTATATGTTGGTTTTATTGTATTATCACTGTTTTGCCCTTTGAAGATGGGGCGGGTATACTAAATTTCATAAATAATAATAACAATATTCAAGCCAGAGCTTCTTCAGGTTTGTGAAACTAGAATACAGGACTATGATTGGCGAGTTCTGCAGGGCCTGTAAGACGGAGCTGTTCTGCCGGGCCTTTGGAGGAACTGGCCGCTAATGTGGTGCCCCCCTCCCTGTTTGGCCCTCATCCGACCCTGACATCTGGGTCATTTGTCATCTAATGAGGCCACCATGCCTCCCTTTGGGGGGGTGGGGAGGGAATTTTAAAATTAAGATGTTGGACCCCATTTATATTTTCATTCTCTTGATAATTGTAGTTTAATTGTTGCTGCTTTTTAATGTTTTTACTTACCCTGTATTGTTGCTTTTATTTGTTGTACACCGCCCGGAGCCCTTCGGGGATGGGGCGGTATAAAAGCCTCAAAAATAAATAAATAAATAAACATGCACATTTGGATACAATGCAGTTAAAACCTCAAGAGTAGTTGTCAAAACATCCCAACAGATAATCCTACATTGGAATTTGTGAGCCTGGGGAAAAATAAGCATTCATAAGTAAAACAGAGCCTATATATTGACCCTGAATCAGTAGAACCTGCATATATTCCTTTAGATCACTCTCTACGATATATATATTCACTAACAGATCAACTGAAATGAAAATCACTAACCCCCACTAGCCTTACTTTTAGAAGATTCTCACTGCTGGTGTATTAAATGCCCTACAATCTTGTGGATGAATTGCATGAGGGTCCATAACTTCCCCCCCCCTGAACCAAACTGCACCAAACCTGGGGGGGTATCATTAGGAAAGTCTCCTTATGAGACCCTGAAAGTTTTGAGACTGTGCCTTCAGAAATGTGCCCCCCCCCAGCCTGCAACCCCCATTTACAGCAATGCAGAAAACTCAATGCAGAACAAAGATTCTTGGGCAAATTTCGGGATGTTCTTGCGAGGGTATTCTTGCAGATGATCAGCAATTAAATCTCAGGGTATCATCTGGAGATCAAACACGATGGCATTCTCAGTAGGTTTGGTGCAGTTTGGTTCAGGGGGTCCAAAGTCATGGACCCTCAAAAGGGTAGCCCCCATCTCCTTAGCAAAGAATGGGGGATGGGGCACCCCCTTTGAGGGTACATAACTTTGGACCCCCTAAACCAAACTGCACCAAACTTTGGGGGTACCATAAGGACAGTTTCCAGATAATACCCTGAATTTTTGGTGCCAATACATCCAAAAATGCGCCCCCTGCAGGAACATCCCAGAAATTTCCCCAAGAATCTTTGTTCTGCATTGAGTTTTCTGTATTGCTGTCCATGGGGGTTGCAGTTGCTGCTTATTTGAAGGAATTAATAGACTGCCTGAAATTGGCCAAGTTTCATTGTTTTCAGTAGATGTCATCATGACTAATCCAGAAGTACTACTTTGTCCTCCTTACTTTCCAAGAGTTTTTGTCTTAAAAATTCCAGTATGTCTATTAACACCTGTTTGTACATTGAAGGTAATGTAGAAAATGTATTAACTAAACTCTCTTCAACTGAATTACCCAGTGGAAAGTTATCAATGCTGTTACTTGACTGGGAACAAAAGTAAGATGGTTTTTTAGTTTCCTGATGAGAGGGATTTATAAAAGGTTCCTTAGCAAGTTAGCAAGTTTCTGGACCAATATGGTATACACTAGTGCATAGGTGTCAAACTCGTGGCCCTACAGATGTTATGGACTATAGTTCCCATCATCCCCTGCCAGCATGATGCTGGCAGGAGATGATGGGAACTGTAGTCCATAATATCTGGAGGGCCATGAGTTTGACACCTGTGCACTAGTGGGGGAAGAACTGTATTATTAAACACTTGTGTGGGGTATATTTCTCTAGCATTCAGGTATCTTTGTTGAAATAATAGGAATGTTCCAGATTCATTTTCAAAAGTGAATAGGATGCTTTGGACCTGATGAGTCTTATTAAGCATCTCTCTTGTTCTTAGCTTCACCTTTCTCATGTGATTTCCAAAGAGTGTGATCAGATGTCTTCTCACTTGTAATTTGGTATTCCATTGTGGAGTATACCCCTTTATTTGACAAACTATTAAGCATAACTGGTTAGGTTGCAGAACTATGACGGATTCTGCACAGGGCCAGGGAGCGGCGGAGCACCAGTGTGCATGACACCGGTGCAGCCCTGAGGCCCTTCACACACATGTGTGCAGGTGGCCCCAGAGCTGCCATGGCCTGTGGCAGCATCTCTGCATGAAGCGTGTTGCTTTTAAAAACACTTACCTCATTGTCCCTGCATAGCTCCATCAGGATGAGATGACATGACCTTGTGGCCCTGACATCAGCCCAGAGGGCAGGGGGCATATCCCTTGTCCTGACGGAGCTACACAGGGATGAGGAGGTAAGTTTTTTTTAAAGTGTCATGGTGGAAAACAGTGGTGTCCACCTGGTGCCATTATCTCGGCACTGGGTGGCCGCTGATGTTTTTCAATAGACTTGCTCGTTTAGCAAGTCAAGAAAACACCATTTGGGAGGGGAAAGAGTGGTGCTGCCTTGATTTGAAGGTGGCAGCCATGGGATGTTCCCTCCCCTAACTGGTGTTTTTACCAGGTCAATGACAGAGATTTTGGCCCATGCAGAATCTGCCCTAGTCTCTCCAGACTGTTACTACATTTCTCTCAGAAATATCCCACTTAGGTGTTTGAGAAACCTGCTCTGTTGGTGAGTAATTAGCATGCCCAGTACCCCAGTGGAGATAATTGCCACTCTCACATAATTAGCTGACCAAGTTTTGAGTTGATTACTTTCAAGTTTTCAAAAATAATGTCCACTGTCTTGGCAGTCAGTAAAGCCAACCATTTTGCTGTATTCCTTAAATCATTAGGTTTATCACTGCTCTTTACCTCCTCCAGCAATAGAAAATTTTCATCCTCCCTTAAAGCCTCCTCACTTCTTGTAGGAAGCCCTGTGTTAGCTTCCAAAATCTCATATCAGTTTGAGACAGGAATTCTAAATTGCAAGTCATTATCAGCTAAAAAATAATTCTCTGTTTTAGTCTGTTTGGGTGCCAGAAAAGGAGAAAACAGCTCTTCCCGTTCCCTGGGATGTTTCCCAGCACCCATATCGAATTAAGCTGTTTTCACAGACAGGGAAATGCTGACTCACCATATCCAACTCACTCAGCTTATCAGATTGGTAGTTCAAAATATTGAGAGATATATTCCTTTTCCCCCAAGCTGCTTAAAATAAGTAAATTCTCCATTATAAATCAGGCAAGTATGATTAAACAATCCAAATGGCAGGAAGACTCTAACAATGCTGCTGTTCCGTCACCATCTAAGAACTAATCTAACAAATAGGTGAATTATAGATCAAATCAAGCCTGAATTCTCCCTAGAAGCTAAAGTGACTAAACTGGTCACATCATGAGAAGGCAAGAGTAATTGGAAAATACAATAATGCTAGGAAAAAAGTTGAATACAGTAGGAGAAGAGGTGGACCCAGTGTGAGGTGGGTTGACACAACAAGGAAAACCATAGCTTTCAGATTGGAATACCTGGAAAAGGCTGCTAAAAATAAAATATTTTGGAGGTCAGTAATTGATAAGATCACTATAAGTTGCAAGCGACAGCACATAACACACATAGTAAAGAACAGAATCCTCATATAGAAATTCTATGAAGAAATTTTATCTTTAAGTGAATGAAGCAATGGCATGGCTTTAATTTAATTTGGAATTTTTGCTACTTTATTTATATAATTTATTTATATAATCTGAAATAATTTCCCAGACTAAAAGAAATGTCAAGATCTGTTCTTAGAAAACACAGCTTTTACTCATAGGTTTATTTGTGAATAAATACAGAAAAGTATTTATAATCTATTACAGAAGTACAGACTATCTAAAATGTACAACTGCAATATAAACCTCAAAGGTGATCATGTTTTTTAAATAGTTTTAATGCATTTCAGCAATCTTTTCTGGTGCTTTTCATTGTTTGAAGTACCAACTCTTTAGCTAATTCTCATAGATTTAGATTATAAAATGGCAAACTTAGGCCAATTTACACAATGTTAAATTTGTAAAAATGGAAATACGCCATTTTAATGCCCTACCGTTAAACAGCTCTCAAAGTACTACTCTTTTCCATCCTAGAAGTCCATAAAATATATACACATATATATATATACATATATACAATAACACTACACAGAGGGTGAGAGAGAGAGAGAGAGAGAGAGAGAGTAAACTCAAATGTGCTATTCAAACCTTTTTTTATAGATAACACTTTCTTTTAATGGTACATTTAGCTAATGCTGAATTACAGTGGAATTCCTGTGAAAGTACATGTGACACCCACATTAATATCAAATTAATTCATTATGATCAATGCTTCTGCTGTGAACACCAAATGAATTAATTAAACTGTACAATTAAAATAAAGTGCTCTGCTTTATGCAGCCATTTCTCCTACTTTGAGCTTTAATTACTCCTCTTCCTGGATTTAACTATGTTTCTGTCTCCTTCAGTTTCTAAAACAGATATATGAGCAGGTTGGGCTACTGGTGACCTTGGTACCACTTGGTGTATGGTAGAAAAAAAATGGATATTCACTTGAGGCTGAGCTAGACATTGGAGAGTTGCAGGGAGCATAATGTTGGTAGAAATAATAGTGGACCAAGATGACAAGAAGTTATTCCTGGAAGTGCTGAAATGATATGATAAAAATATTTATCATCTGAGGATAAATAGCCACGAATACCACTTAGACCCAAATCAAATGCCACAGGCAGTCATGTGTATCTTTTCCTAACACTTTCAAAAACAACGTCAGCCTTGAGCAAATGGAAGCTTAAGCACATGGATGCTGGACAAAAGAACTTGAAAGCTCTCCTCTCCCACTGTATATATTGAAAACAACAGAAGGTAAATAAACGTATCAATAATAGAACAGAGAATGTGTATGGCATCAAAGAGAAATGTGTGGACTTCTAATACAGAGACAGGTAATGTTTTTTCTCACATTAGATGACAGAAAGCAGAAGCATTTCTACCTGGGCAAGCTAGTCTGGACAGCAGCTTTGATGGAAGGATTCACAAGCATTAGGCATCCCCTAACAAAATTAGAAGGAAAGTAAACATCTATGATGATCTGTTGCTAGGCTGAAATGTTTCCAAAATGTCCAAGGGATCTAGACTGTACATTTCAGGGGCTAAACATGCAAGTTGCTTTTATATTACAAAACAGGTTTTCTTTACTCCCATGTATTGGGGTCATTTAGGAAATAACTATACACCTTCTATCTTACTTTGCCACATCAACCTGTATGAAGTGTATTGCTGACCTTTTTAAACAGGCAGAGTTAATTTTGGAATTAGTTTTGGAAGGAAGGAAAACATAATTCACAGTGTCCCCAGGCATACCAGGAACTGTACATCAATACAATTTTGTTCATTTTCACTTCACTGATTCTCACAGAGCTCTCTCTTCAGGGGATGAAGTAAAGCCATTTCTTATTTTCAAGGTAAAATAAAGCCTCTCTTGTAGAGGATCCTTCAAATGGTCAAAAACAGTCAGCTGGGCTATGTCAGCATGCTGTTGTTTTTGGCAACATTAAGACAATATTGAATAAGCTTTGGACTAGTATTCTGGCAGTGTGTTTATAAACAGAGTTAATACCCTTCTAAATCTATTTAAGTCAATGTACTTGGAAGGATGCAATTCTGTTTAGGATTGCAGTGTTACAGATTCACATGCACATGTGTGTTTCTTCAAAAGAAGAAATTTCTGCCTAGTGACAGGAATCTTTGAATAGAAAGGCAGAACGGAAAGGGTATTTGAAGTGTTACCTTGTTGAATATTCTTGACATTGTGTGGATTTAAACATTTCTTGCAGCATTTTTGATAGTTTTCTCCCTAAACTCTGCACAAAAGCTGATTTATAAGGGTTCCTCAAAACAACACTTAGAAAAAGAACTTAAGGATTTATTCTCAATATGCAATGAAAGGTAGCACATACTGTATAAATATCTCAGATGATGTTATCTTCTGGCAACATTTCTGTAAATAGATTCATGCCATAGAGAAGAAGATGCTGACACACCCTCCACCATTACACAGCCATTTTGTCATTGGAAGTTATTTCAGAAATCAGCCAAAGAAAAGACGTGAGTAATCAGCCAAGCTACATGTTACCTAAGGTAGGTCTCAAAAACAGATTCCTGTTGTCATATTCTGTCTCGTGAGCTTGGGCCATCATGACATTTTATCTCATTGGCCACATAATTGATTACTAAGAAATGGGGTCACAAAGTCATGTTATAGATACATGAACATGTAGCAACTGAGGGAGAGCTACTTTTGATATAATTATTCTGACTGCTTTAATGTGTGATGGTTCAGATCTTATAATTCACATTGAATACCATTCACATTTGTGAAAATCAAAATGACTGTAATGATAGCTTCTCAGAAAGGTGCTACAAACTTTCCCATTCCCAGAAACCAGACCAGAAACCAGGAACCTTCTTTATAATCAGGTTTTCTGGGAACCTAATTTACAGCACAATGTAAATTAGGCCAGAAGATGACTATCTTCACAAATACTATATAGCTATACATTACACACATACAGACACAGTGAAAAAATGCATAAGTAGACAAGTCAGAGAACAATCCTAAAAAGGGCTACTCAGAATCCTACACAGGTCTATTAAATAGAGTCTGCTTCCAGGAAAGTGTTCTTAGAATTCTACTGATGGTCGTATAAATCATTGGGTGCAGAAAAACATTTTGAACCCCAAACAAAATGTAACCCCCCATGCTCAGAATGGGTTGACCCAGAAAGGAGTGGAGACCCAAAGCAGGAGGAGGCTGCAGAGCTCATGTAGTTTGGAGGAGACAAGGCTACCAGACTTGGACCTTGGTTTGTATAAGCCCTTAACACCTTGTTAAGGTAACTGCAATGTTGTTGGGAACTACTGGGAAGGTAATTGTTTATTTTTGCTATGTTGTAAATGTTGGAGTTTATTGTTTCAGGGTTTTTTGTGTTTGTAATGGGTGAGAGTTCTCCTGGAAACCTTCATTATGTTGAATCCTGTTCATCAAGCCCTTGGAGTCTTCAGGAGCCAACCCACTTGCAAAGAAGAATTGGACTTGGCTTAATATCAGTAGACTGGTAACTAGAAGGGACTTGAGTAATGAAACCTGAACAGGACCTTGAAGTGTGATGTTAAATGTTGATGTTATATGTTATATGTTAAGAAAGTAAACCATTTTGTTTTTAAAATTTGTTGTTGCAAACTCATTCCAAGTTCTGCCCCACAGAACCCACAGTTAGAGGTTACAAAAACTCTTAGGCCAAGTTTCCATACCTGCGGCCCAGTCATTACGACGCCTTCAGGGGACCGCGCAAAAATGCCGTCCCTAAAGGTGTTGAGCTCACACAGTGCCGGCGCTGCTGAAATGCAGCAGCGCCGACCTGGCTTCCCTCCACCTCCCCCAGAGTGGCGTCAGGCCGCCCTAAAAAACCTCCCTCCTGGAGAGAGGTTTTTTAAAACAGCGTGTTCCCGCCAGCGCGGTGCGAATGGCACCACCGGGAACACACTGTTTTCCAAATTCCCCCCCCCCACCTCATCATCCTGCGTCGCTCTACCGGACTGCTGAGACCCTCCCTCGCTGTCCTCCAACCCCTGGAGGTCGGAGGGCAGCTTGGGCGGGTCTTAGTAGTTTAGCAGGGTGACGCAGGACGACGAGGTGAGTGGGGGGCAGGGAAGAGTCAGCTCCATGTGGAGCCGCCTCTCCCACGCCAGCCTCTGCGGGGGCCGCTCGCATGCTCCCATGTGAACAGCCCCCACCCCTCTACCAGCAGGATTCCTTAGTCTCAAACAGAAGACTACTTATTAGAGGAAAACACAAAATAGAAAGATATTAGATGAGAAATAAACACAGCATTGTCTAATGCTAGAAAGCATCTCTGCTTTGTTTTTAAGATGGTAGACAATGTAATCTGGCATGTTCCAATCAAACATTGCTTTGAATTTGTCTCTTAAAGGGATTCCTTCTGCATGACCTTCAGCCCTAGTGGATCGCTCCTACTCTGCTGTCCTGTCAGCAAGTTTTCTTCAGCCAAATATATCAAGTCTGTTCACAGCCAGTGTCAAGGAATCAAATGCTCCCAATTGAAATTACAGACAATTTCTTTTGTCCAAAATACTAATGTTGAGGTTTTATGTTGATTAGAATGAAGTTCAAAAGTCAGTATTTTTCAGAAATTGCCTAAATTGGATACTCTGAGTATGAATTAAGTGGGAGGAGGTTTCATTCAACCAAAACCCTAATTCAACACATTAGCTGTGCAATCCAATCAGAGATATATCCTAAATCAGGGGTAGGGAACCTGCGGCTCTCCAGATGTTCAGGAACTACAATTCCCATCAGCCCCTACCAGCATGGCCAATTGGCCATGCTGACAGAGGCTGATGGGAATTGTAGTTCCTGAACATCTGGAGAGCCGTAGGTTTCCTACCCCTGTCCTAAATCAATCAATAGCAAGGGTTGATTAGGACAACATTGTGAGTTTTCCAGAAAAAAGTTTCAGAAAAATCCAAATATTAAAGATTATGTACCAGCAAGTTTTATAAAATGATTCTCCCCTCCCACCCCTGATTTGTATGCAATGAGACAGACAACTATTCTAAGCAAAAATGAACAGCATCAAAAGGATTCACTTGGGAAATATTGCCAGGTGAATTGGGCAGTAGAGCAATACCTGTCATTCAGCCCAGATTAAGGAAGCAGCAGGAAGTCATTGTGAAGCTGTCTGCATGAGCGCAACCTATTATCTGATGAACAGCATGGGGAGAGGACTATAGGCAAGCAACACATGGCAGTCAGCTTGTGAACAGAGCAGCAGGAGAGAAAGCCAGGAGTTGGTGGGTATAGCTGTAGGAACACAACACCAGTTGTTAGTGGAAGGGGCAGCAAACAGACTACCAAGCAATAAGGAGATTTCTATCAGAGCAGCAGGAAGAAAAGGGATTGTGAAGTCACAGAGGCCGTTTCCGCACGGGCATAAAATGACGGCCTGGAGACGGTAAAAACGCCGTCTCCAGGCCGCCATTCGCACAGGGGGCGCAGCTGCAGCGCAGCCGCGCCGCCCTCGCGCCGCCCGCCCGGCCTGAAGCCGGCGTATTCCCAGAGCGCTGGGAAGCGCTCTTTCTGGGGATCGCCGCGGTGCGAAGCCACTGCGGCGAAACAGCAGCGGCTTCCATGCCACCTCCCCGGCACCGGCACTTACCTTGTCCCTGGGCCTCCAGCGCGTCGCCGGAGGCCTGGGGACACGCCCCCCTGCCCTGTGCCGCTGGAGCAGGTGCGCAGGGCCAGGGGGCGTGTCCCCAGGCCTCGGCGACGTGCCGCAGGCCCAGGGACAAGCCGGGTCGGCCGGGCGCCGGCGCTCCACGGCGCCAGCTGCCCGGCTGCTTCTAGGACCGTCCATGCGGACAGTCCCAGCGTCTTCGGGTCGGGTCAGTGCGCCGACCTCACCGTTTCCGCCGCCGTGCGGAAATGGCCAGAGAAAACCTTTCAGTCCTTGACTTTTCTTCTCCCATTGCTCAAGTACAATTGTTGAGTACAATTCAAGAACAAATGACAGTTAAACCAGTTAACCCAGCAGAAGTACTTCTGGTATGGCCGGCATGTATTTTCCCATAATGAATTTTAAGCAATAGGAGATGAAAAAGAAAGCTAGGGAGAGGCTCCTGATAGCAGTGCCAAGAAAGCTATTTCCCTCTTGTTAAGTTGTCTGTGTTTAATAAATAAAGCCACTCTTGAAAGGTGATGGATTGGAGAATCCCCATTTGCACTGGTGTTGCATTAGCTAATCTCTGTTGGTGATTACAGAAAGCTTTATTTAGATGTAACTCTCCAGAGAATGTAACACATTTAACCAATACACTAGATAAGCATGCTCCTGCAAATCACAATTGGAGCTCTGAGGCAACATCTCTTTAAATATTAAATCCCTAGAAGGAATTTATGTGGGCATATAATGCACGTGCATATGAGTTCGGGTGTGTGTGTGTGTGAGAGAGAGAGAAGTAGATTACAAACCAGACCTGTCTCAGTATGTACTGACACACCTTAGAAAATGTGAAGGAATTTATTGCCCAGTCACTGTAACCAAGAAGTCTGTACTTTCTGTGTTCAGTGTGCTTTTCACTAGGTTTGGTCATGCGCCTTGCCTGGTGCTGACCGAGCTTCTTAACGAAACTCTGTTCGACTGCATTAATAGACTGCATTAAAGCTTTATTTTATTTTTCAATTTGAATTTTGTGGCTTCAATTTTATTTGCTGCCAAGCTGAAATCACTAAAATCGCTATTAAAGTGGATAACATCATCATGGCAGTGGGTAACATCATCAAGGCAAAGACATAACACAACAGTTCAGGTTTAACTGGTTTATTTAATTCATTACATTAAATTAATTAAACTTATCTGCACTAATATTTAATTATGCTAGAAATGGGAGGGGGGCTGTGCTAAGGCACCATGTCCAATGCTACATTTACTGGCAGATCCAACCTAAGTCCAAAAAGAACCAGCATCCTCTGATGGCTCTGTTTATCATCACCAGTACTCCCAGGTGCCAATTAGGGAGAGCCCCAAAAATTCCTGCTTGGTCCTGAAGTGACCAGCTAATCCCATGATTTTAAATGGAGGGTGGGTAGGTGGGAGCAATCATCAGGAAATGCCTGCTCTAAGGAAGTAATAAGTACCACTTAAATGGCTGCCACTCAGACTTCTTGCCTTATGAGGCTTTCTTTGAATCAAATTGGGCCTGGGCAAACTGTTCCCTAGCAATAATTCCAGAAACTACGGTAAACTTTTATGGAAGAAAGTTTTTCCCCTTTGTGCTTAACCCAAATCATGTTATTTGACATTGATTTTCTTTTACTAGTCATAGGCAATTCTTAAACATGACGAAATCTTCCCTTATGCTATCAGTCTTTACATTGCATTAACCTGACCAATGGGTGCTTTTTATATAACAATAAGAAGCATGCCTTCTAAATAAATGTTTATGGATGCCATCTAAAACTTGGCCGTACTCATCAAAAAGAATGACTAAGGAGAAGGCAGAAGGAAACAGGTGGCTCCCTTGTTCTAATGCTTGAAAAATGGCTTTTAGGATGACCTGGGCATGTAAATTCATCTAACAGTTTTTTTCCTGACTGGATCATCCTTGTATCTTGTACTAAGGCATACTTGGTCAATTCACTCTTTCTCTACATCTGACCAGTCTTTAAACAGTCACACATTTTATATGCACTTTTTCAAAGGAATCTGATCTGTTAATCATTTTTTTTAAAGTGTAAAATTTTTAGAGGCACATTTAAGAAGAATACCTGACTGTATAGACTCTTCTACCAATCAAAGATGTTTGTCTGGTGGGCATTAGAGATGTGCATCTGGATATGCCAAACTGAAAAAAGTGGCAATTCAAATGGAGACCAAATGGTGGAAAAAAATATCCCTTTTTATGCTTGTTGGCTTTTCCAAGGCCCATGTTAGGCCCATGTTTTTTCTTAAAAATCCCCCCCCCAAAATGCACTCTCAACCAACCAACCATGGCCTCCGAACAACACTGGAGAACCCCCGGGGCGGAGGCTGGATGACCTGCCATTGTGAGCACAAGCTGGGTGTCATCTGCATATAGGTGACACTGCAGCCCAAAACCCCAAACCAATCCAGCCAGGGGGTGCATATAGATATTAAAAAGCATCAGGGACAGGATCGACCCCTGCGGCACCCCACAGTTCATGGGATGACGCCTGGAGTTTTCTCCCCCCGACATTATTTGCCATCACTGGTCTCAAAGAAAAGAGGGCAGCCAACACAAGGCTGTCCCACAGAGCCTGATCTCAGTGAGGTGATAGACTAAGAGGTCACACTCTACCATATCAAACATGAGAACTAACAACACCAGCAACGCCGAACCGCCTCAATCTATTCTTCTCCATGCTGTCTGTTCAGATCCTACTTTAGAATTTCAGCAGCTCAGCCAATGGCTGTCATTGACCAATAGAAACATAATTCAGCCCATACCTTAAAAAACAGCCCCCTCCCCAGAGGCCAAAGCCTCTTTGACTGTGCTGCCCAGGCCACTCAATTTCCAAAAGGCAGCAATGAGCCAATCACTGCCAGAGATTTCACAGTCACAACTACAACATTGTTGTTGGGACAAACAAGATTAAAAGTTAGAGATTTATGACTAGATCTTCTGTCTTATTAAATAGCAGCAGCTATTTTCCAGATATGTCAGCTTTTTGGTGGTCATGTTTGTCCTTGCATATTTTCCCTTTGGAGCAAATGGCACCAACCAGGGGGAAGGATTTACAATGGGAAAAGCACTGAGGAAAAGATTAACTCCCAATACTTCATCCAGCATTACAATCCCAGTTCAAACTGAACCCACCTTCTCCAAAAGGCTGATGTCTAGACATTTTTAATATAATGGAAGATCAAATAATGGATTATGTGACTAGTGATAAAGTCCATTATATGAAACAATACAAGCTCTAGAAAACTACTCTTTCCAGGGCAAGAGATGTGGACGGGGCATACCTACAGAAAATGGTACCCAGCACAAACACTGAAATTGTGCCTCTCCAAACATTTCAGCTTTGTCAAGGAGGGCAGCAGGGTGTCTGTGAAGATGGGGAGAGCTCTGCTTCAACTCTCTATTCTCTATGTTTCTGTCATTATACCCTAGCTTTCATTTTTTTTCTTTCTGACCACCTGCTCTAGCTCTCTCCTTCTCTTTCTACCTCTCCCAACACTAATTGTCTTTCTGCCCCTATGCCAACTGTTTTTCTCTCTCCCCCACCACTCCAGTTCCTGATTGTATGTCTGGAGTGCTCTGGGTGAGGATGGTGAGACCTCTCCTCACATAGCCCAGTTTTTCTTCCTCAACTGGAGCCATTCTGGGTGTGGTAAGGCCTTCTTTCTCTCCCCCAAACAGCCTGGGGCAGGGTAGCCTGTTCAGTGCTGGCTGCTGGCACTGGACTCTCTGCTGACTTACTCAAGAGTTGTCTCAAGCAAGGAATAGGACAGCCTTGCAAGGACCCCAAAGCTTTAAGAAGTGTTATCAGCTGAGTGAGGCATCTGGAATCATCCCCCTGTACACGAGAAATGGCCAGAGTTCTTCGCTTTTTCTGGTTTGTCACTGGGAATGTGCTCCTCGATTATAGAGATTGATATATTCTAGTTCAGGCACTGATTCAATAAAGAACAATGCCCTCCCTTCAGTATCTAGGTGAACAAAAATCAGCTAAACTCTTGTTGTAGCTGTATTTCCATATGAATATAATGCATCTTTATAGTAACCAGATGTAATAGAATATGTGAGTCAGTGCAGTGTATAGTGTGCACCAAGTATCATTGTGCAGGGATGGCAAGTTCTAAACCTTCTGAATATCTGTTAAAGGTTTTGGAATTTTATTCTCTGTACCATCTGGTTACTCTGCTTTATAAAATGTGCTTGCTACAAATATCCTTTGAAAGTGTCTTCCTAAAATTGTGCATGCAGCTACTGGTGGGAAAGAAAATATCTTAAATGAATAGTAGAAGTAGGGAATATACATTGGGATCTCTGGATGCTTTGCCATGTGTTAAACTTTCACTCTCAAGATTCTTATTGAGTCTTGTGAATTAATCCTTATTCAACTATGTAAGTTTACAATGCATTTAAGGGGAAGAAAATTTTAGTTGTAAGGGGAGGGGAAGGAAATCTCAGGGTATAAAATGACAGCAATTAAATCTGCACTTCCCTTTTTTTAATCCAGTATTTAATACTACTGGTCTCAGATTGTGGGTTCCAGGTTAATATGCAGACCTCTGAAACAGCAGAGAAACCAAAATTGAAGTGCTCACTAAGAGGTGTTCATTTGTTAGATTCCCTTTCAAAGAACAAGGTGATGTTATCTTAACAGACACATAGCTGCTTCCTTCAACTGTAGGAGATAGTTCAGAGCACTGCAAAATAAATCAAAGGAGAGCCTTACTTTTATATAGAGTGAAAGATGAGACAGATCTCTGGTTTTATTACTTACATTTCAATTTTTTTTAAAAAAATCAATTCAACTCAAAAATATTGCACGGATACTGTATTTTATGAGGAACAAGGGTCACATGTTCAGATATGTGCATGCACATACAGACACTCTTGAGCATTATGGATACTACCTGGTATCCTGCAAGGATACTTCTGAGAACTTCCTATTAGTGCATAGGCCTTCCTAGTAGTAAGAGGGAAGAGACATAATAATAGGTTTTTCATAGGAGAAGAATGAGCATTTAGAGATGCAAAACATTATCTTGAGATTTTCCAGGTACCAAAATGATAGTTTTTCTTATCATTGAATATTCATGATGCATCATAAACCTAATGATAAACATAAAAACTGATGTGAACGTTTGACTAATCTGCTCTTATTTGTTTGGGAGAGCTGGAGTAATTGCCTGGTTTGTAAATTAAACATCTGCTATGGGAATAAACAAAAACATAACTGAACATACTCAAATAAATTCAATTCACCATGGTTTCATAAATTTTATTTTATGGGATTATCAATTTTATTACACCTGAGCATTGTGTAGCCAAGAAAGGCAGTGCATAATTTCTTTAGATGTCCTATTTGTAAAAATAAATGTTGCCTGGTTCCAATAAACCATAGTTACACATTTTTTAAAAGTAGGTTAAGTATCAAAACAGCAAATATGAATAAATGTTTCTGAAGTGTTTTCATTTAATGTCTCATTCAAACATCTACAGAACAATGCCAAGTTTGCACACATGAAATAAGTATTACCATATGGCCCACATGGCCCCAAATCTCATACAAGACAATGGTTGATTTGTAAATGACTTAAGAACATTAATTTGTTATTTGGAATAATTATGTATTTCACCATAGCAAAAAACTATGGTAAAATGCACACAGAGGCACAAACTTTCTCTTTTGCCAATAGACACAACTAAATACCGAAAATTTATTTGCATGTAATCCAAGCTTATTTCCTAGATGGCATTTGTTTTTCTATTATTTAGGATTAAGTAGGGACATTAGCTTAATAGTTGGCAGTTCAACATTTGAGACCAAAGGAGACTACAGTTTTTTTCAAAACATTAAAGGTGAAGTGTGCGCAAAATGGTTTTACCCATGACTCATAACTCATCCCACTATCATTTCTGCTGAACAAGTTTCACAGGTTAAGAGAAGAACTAACTTACTGACAGGATGTGTGGGCAGAGACAAATAATATCAATTGAAGGTTATAGCTAGGAGGATTTCAAAAAAAGAGAGCAAACAGTAGATTAGTGACAGCAGTACTGTTTTTTTATGTGTGTTTGTGTGTGTCAAGTGCCATCAAGTCACAACCAACTTATGGAGTCTCCAGCAAGGGGTTTTCAAAGGAAGTGAGAAGCAGAGGTGATTTACCATTGCCTTCTTCTGCTGAGTTTTCTTTGGTGGTCTCCCTTCCAAGAACTGACCCTGATTAGCTTCTGAGATCTAACAAGACTGGGCAATACCCCATGCTACCTTCCTTCCCGCAGTACTGTTTGTGCTTTCTAAATCTTTCTCATTTCAAATTCCTTTGACGTTAGTTTATTTTTCCTTCAGGAACAAGGACCTTTGTAAATATTAGATTTGTAAAAACATTTGTAAAGATTTGTAAAAACATTTGTAAAAACATTTGTAACCATTTGTAAATATTTGATGATTGAGATTTGCTCCTGCAAGGGTAGAAGGTACAGTTCCAATTTCAACTTGGAATATTCCTTGAAATTTTGGGGGCACTGCCTGGAGAGTTTGTGGGGGAAGTGGAGTGAAGATCTGTAAAGATATGCCAATATGCCCAAAGAAACCATCTTCTTTTAGGCCCCTTCCGCACAGGTGGAATATGGTGCCCTGGGGATGGCAAAAACGCCATCCCCAGGGGGCCATTCACACAGGGGGCGCAGCTGCGCCGCCCTCGCTCCGCCCGACTGGCGCAAAGCCGCCTTTTTCCGACCTCGCTTGGGAAGCGAGGTTTTCGGAAAACGGTGGCTTGGAGCCTCTGCCGTGCGAACGGCAGCAGCTCCAAGGCGCCCTCCCCCCTTTCCGCCCTCTTCCTACCTGTCCTGTGGCCCTCCGGCGCATCGCTGAGGCCTGGGGACATGCCCCCTCTGCCCTGCGACTCCGGAGCGGTCGCGCAGGGCAGGGGAGCGTGTCCCCTGGCCTCAGTGATGCGCCAGAGGGCCACAGGACAGGAGGGTCGCCCTGACAACGGCGCAGCTCTGCGAACGGTCCCAGAGGAGTTGGGTCTGCGTGGGATATGCTGACCTGACCCCTTCCGCCTTCATGCGGAAACGGCCTTAGTTTTATATTTTTTAAAAATTCTAAAAGTCAGGCTTTTACTGGCAGTATTGATATGTGGTGAGACAAGTGAAGGCTTTATATGGGTCTAGAAAGGCTACAGTAACACCAGATTTATAAATGTAGGGGTTTTACTTGAAATTAAAATTGCTGCTTACAAAAATTAAGCAGTTAAGTATTTAAATACATAATAACATTTATTTTTACAAATAGGACATGTAAAGAATAACTACACACAATCATCTTTCTCTTGGCATAACTCTAAAATTTACCCCTCTATGGTAGTAAATTAGAATAGTATTTAAATAACTCAATTTCAGTTTCCATCCTTTTGTTCTTGTTCTCCCTAGATTACCTTTCCTTCAACAAATCTCAATCTCCCCTTGATCAGGCAGACATTAAAGAATTAAAACATGAGGGGGGGGGATTTTCACATCTAGATCTTGTAATCAGAGTCACTAAACTAGCATATCACAACCCAAGTGTGAGTCTGCTGGCATCCAACATCAAAGGCTGGTATCACAGGGTCTCAAGATCTGGGCTGGGCAAATTTGCTATTCTCTTTCTCCTCCTTTTTTATTCTTGTGACATCTGCCTGTGGAAGGGTTCTATAGAACTTGAAAGCTAGCACTATCTTTTGGGATGCTTAGTTTGGCCTTAATCTTTTTCTGGATTTTGCATGGGCCAGTGAGACAGTTTACAACTTTTTGCTGTTTCAGAGCCAAGTTTTCCTCAAAATCATTTTTCTTTAGCCTAGTACTTGTGGCATTATCACTCAACCAATTAGATCACTGATAGTAAATAAAGCTAATGCATAATGATGGATTGCCCAAATGAGCTTTGTTTTTTCCTTAAATTAGGCAGCCAAAATATCATTAGTGGCATAATTACAAATAAACAGCTACTGCTGGGGTGGAAGGGAAGATGGTTGTGGGGGATGACTTCTAATGGACAGTTCAGAGCCACAAAACCTTTTTTTACTTCTGAATATTTATTGCAACAATATGAGTAAACTCAACATTGATTTCATTGGGATTTCTTGAACAGTAACATTAACTTCAAAAGAAGGAACTTATTTACTACCTATGTAGTTAAGATGTTCGTTCAGAAGAGTTATTTCTTAATCTTGTGCTTCATGGAAGTGGCAAGAATTAGAAATTAGAAGGTCCCATAACAATTAATGTAGTTGCTGGGGGTTTGAGGGTGCTGAAGCGTGATAACAATACTGTCAAGAAAAGAAACATATTCTGACTCTAGAAGCAATTTCTGCCTTTATCTCAGTGACTTTATAGCAGCTTGAGAGTTTTAGAAGGTCCCAATTTTGTGCCAAATGTTATAACAGTTTGCTGAGAGCAACACAAAGCAAGGTAGCAAAAAAACCCCCACCAATAAATAGTAAAAGGTAGCCAAGTACCTTGACGAAAGTGGTGATTAATAACTGACAGTCCCCCAAACATAGTGAAAGTTCCATCCTGGTGAAGTCGGATACTTTCTTTGTGCTGCACGAGGCTGCAAACTGATATGTTCATTCCACTCACATTTTAAAGCAGTAAATTCAGACAATAAACTTTCCTTTGGGCGTTTGCTATTTATAGTAGCACCTGGAATGAAGATATGAGTCAAGAGCTTTGGGGTTCAACTAGGCATTATCTGCTGATCTACATCAATAAAGATTCTTGCTGTAACTTCTGAGAACAGGTTGCCTCAGACTACCTCAGCTACCAGCAGGACTAACCTCACCCCCTAGGCTCAATTAGGAAATTACCTTGGATACCGAAAAAAGAGGGGAGTAGCAATGACCTCTTCCCGCAAAAAAATGTCTGTGACATCAGGGTCTGCTGCAGCAAATGGCAGATCTCCTTCCTTTTCTTCCTTTCTCAGGGACCAGTGTGATACACTAAAATCCGTTGATGCCCACAAGCCTTGGAGCAGCCCAAACTACCAGTATCTTTGAGTCAAGACACTCTGCCTCCAAACTTGACCAGTATTCCCACTGGCCTCATTTATCCTAGCCTGCACATGAAACAATGCAAAAATGTGTTAAGCCTCATCTCTCTCCTGCCACAAGCTGCTTGAGTAATTAAGGGCTTGGTCGATACTGCTCCATTCTTTCCTGAGCCCAGCCTACTGCTCAAGTCAGTGATGAGTTGGTTCATGAGTGCCCCCTCCCATGTTTAGTTGCTACCTGTATTGTAGCAACCCACCCCATCACTGCCTACTAGATTACAGTGACCAATCCTGCAATAAAGAGGAGCATTAAAAAAGTCATATTCATTGCCAGTCTAAAGGAAACCCTTCATAACCCTGCTTTCCCCCTTAATGGTGACTATATAGTCCCACATTATTACAAAGGAGATTGAAATGTAAAGGATTTTCTGTCTTTTCTTCTATCTTTTGCCAAAGGAGCTCCTAACTCCAGAATAGGGATGGGCATTTGAATATATAAGGTCTGAATATATATCCAAAAAAACCTTTTCAGTATTTTTCAAATTCATTCAGATGTCCAGATGGTATCCAGGATTTTTCAGGGTATCAGGAAATAGTTCCCAACACATCCCAGAAATATTTGGGAATAACTAAATATATTGGCATCTAGTATTTTAAGACGCTCGGGGCTTTTTTCCCTTTAATTTACTGTTTCCTGAGATCAAGTAGAATGATATTCTTTGGATTCCTTGGCCTTGCTTTCATCTACAGAGATATTTCAATCCCTGAAAAGGAGGCTGCTGGATCAAGAACATCAATTCTTAATCTAAAAGGCCACCAGGTGTTGCTCACTTCTAGCCCTGGGTATCCCCTGCATAGGGAGAAGGGGGGGCTAAATATCTCTATCAAATAATTTCACCCAGGTTACGTAGAGCAATGATGCTGGCTCGCTGAAATGCTCTTCCATCAGCTGCACTAACAGGGAGATTTGCCAAAATCCCTTACCATCAATGGCTTTGTGTGTGCAATGGGGACTGTGTAGATTCCATAGTACATATCTTACTCTACTGCCCCCTTTATACTGCACTTAGAACAAAACTGCTATCACCATTGTTAGCTAAAAAAGAGCATGCTTCCAATTCGCAGAAGATCATCTTCTTATTAGACAATACCAGCAGTGATGTAACTGATTCAGTAGCCAAATTTCTTGATTTATTTATAATTCAGAGTCCTAAGAGTAAATTTGACTAACATCTTCTTCTCCTTTTTTATTTTTCTTGTTATTTCTTTTTTTTCTTTCACCTCCTTTGTCTGGCCTGAATGAACCTATTGTTTACGGAAATGCACTGTTATGCCAATAAAGGTTGTTGAT
Source organism: Sphaerodactylus townsendi (assembly GCF_021028975.2). Lineage (NCBI taxonomy): Eukaryota > Metazoa > Chordata > Lepidosauria > Squamata > Sphaerodactylidae > Sphaerodactylus > Sphaerodactylus townsendi. The sequence continues at coordinate 119,021,350 of NC_059425.1, read as the reverse complement.
GTTGAAGTAGAATGATACCTGATCCTGTCCTTTCTCCTCACTGTCAGGTTTTATCTTGAAGATCACTCAAAATTTATTTTATGAATTCCTATGAGTTTTCTGCATAGCCAAAATGAAAAGGAAGAGAGACAAAGGCCAGCAAAACTGAACTGTGATAAGCATCACATCTTAATCTATTTCAGAGATTCCTGAGAGGGTAATATGAGAGTGACAAGAGCCACTTATGAGTTTCTTGATGACCAGAAGTATGGCAGATACACACATATGTTTTGTCCTTGCAAGTTCAAAACTTTCCTAATTTAATTGCTGCTTTGTCAACTTTACTGGAATTAAACACTTACTTAAATAGAGCAGCAATTAATGTATTCACTGTAAGTTTAGTTTTGAAGCAATTTCACACTTTTCTGGAAATGTTACCTTTTGATCAGCTTTTCACAAGTTTTATTTGTCATTGTACCTGCAAGTTTTCACAGAAATACTACTAAGTGTATGTATACTCTATAATGTTACAAAAACACAACACATTTAATCAAGGACGTAGGTAAGGGGGGGTTCTCAGGTTCAAACCCCCCCATTCATGTCTGAAGCTCCGTCCACCCATTTGTGGGTTTTTAAAACATTTTTGTGTTTTTCGGTTTTTGGCCTGCAGGGGGAGCATTATTTAGGCTAGCAGCACCAAACTTTCAGAGATTGTTTGGGGGACTCTCCTGATGATACCACCCATGTTTGGTGAGGTTTGGTTCAGGAGATCCAAAGTTATGGACTCCCAAAGGGGGTGCCCCATCCTCCATTCTTTCCAATGGGAGCTAATAGGAGATGGGGCTACACCTTTGAGGGTCCATAACTTTGGACCCCCTGAACCAAGCTTCACCAAACCTGGGTGGCATAATTAGAAGAGTCTCCTGAAGATACCCTAAAAGTCTGGTGCTGCTAGCTTAACAATTGCACCCCTGACAGCAGGCACCCCCCCCCCCAAATTTCCCCAGATTCTCCTTTTAAATCCACCCCCTTCGGCATGGATTTAAAGGGAGAATCTGAGGTCCTCAGTTTACAAGAAGAAGAAGAGTTTGAATTTATATCCTCCCTTTCTCTCCTGTAGGAGACTCAAAGGAGCTTGCAATCCTCAAGGTCACCCAGCTGGCGTGTGTGGGAGTGCACAGGCTAATCTGAATTCTCCAGATAAGCCTCCACAACTCAAGCGGCAGAGCAGGGCATCAAACCCGGTTCCTCCAGATTAGAATGCACCTGCTCTTAACCACTACGCCACATTGAAAGTGATGCTGTTTCAGGGTGGGGGATAATCCACCCCAAAACAGCATCATTTTCAATGTTGTTTAACTGGGGACCCCAGATTCTCCCTTTAAGGTGGATTTAAAAGGAGAATTTGGGCTCTCTAGTTTAAACACCATTCAAAGTGATGCTGTTTGGGGGTGGATTCCAGCATCACAGCAGCTGCCCGGGGGGGGGGGGGAAGGACGGGTTGCAAAACTCAGATTTTGCACTGGGCTCCATTTCCCCTCTATGCCTCTGCCCAGAGGGGAGGACAGAAGGAACTGCCGGCTGGGAGCCCAGCTGGTGGGGGCAGGAGAGGGAAGTGAGGGGTAGTCTGCCGTCCCCAGCTTTGGAGAGCTGCTTTTATAAGCACTAGGACAGGGGCGGGGCTTGGGGAGGCGTGGCCATGCCCTAGGGGCAGGTGGGGGTGTGGCCCCATCCCAACCCCCCCCATAAAAAAATCTATATCTACGTCCCTGCATTTAATCTTATATTCCAATAGCATCTAATCTTACATTCTAATAGTGAAGTTGGTCAGATCTGAGGATATGTAAATCCAGTGACTGGAACTGTGAACAGGCTAGACATGTCTTTCAACAAACCTAAAAAGGGCCCCAGGTTTGCAAAAAATAATGAATAAAAAAAGGAAGGAGCTTAAAAACCCTGAAAATAACAAAAGGAGAGTCTGTAGCTTAAAGAAATGGATTGCCTTAGTGGCTGTTGTTAGGCAATTGCAGCATTCCAGGCTTCAGTTTCTGGGAGTAAAAGGTAGGGGGATGGAACAGGGCTCTTTTTAGACCATTTCAGCCTTTGAAGGAATGCCAAGCCTGACTAGGGCTGCCAGCTCAGAAATGGAAATGTCCTGGAGATTTTTGGTGAAGTCTGAGGAGGGCAGTGTTTGGGGAGGAAAGAGAGCTCAGCAGGATATAATGCCTCAGAGCCATTTTTTTCCATGGGGACAGATCTCTATTGTCTAGAGTTCAGTTGTAATTCTGGGGCTCTCGAGATCCCACCTGGAGTCCGGCAACCCTAGGCCTGGTAGCAACCTTCCAGGTAACTTGATACCACCTTGCTTGCATGATTCAACTAGACCTACCTGCTTGCTTCTGTACAACAGCAACCACCTTATGAAAACCAGTGTGGTCGGTGCAGAAGTTAGAGCTTCAGAAAAGGGTCTGTGAGGCCTATGTTTGAATCCCCACTTTGCTGTGGAAGCTCACTGGATTATTTTGGACCAGTCACACATTTTCAGCATGTCCTATTTCACAAGGTTGTTGTATGTATTATAAGGAAGATAGGAGACTAATGTCAGCTGCTTGGTCCCCATTGTGAAGAAAGATTGTAGTCTTCCAAGATAGAGGTTGTAGTAGGGGAGATATAAAACTTAACTCAGAGAGACAGATAAAGATAGGTTGGCAAGAGATAAGGCTTTGAACTCTAGGTTGGGAAATTCCTGGGGATTTGAGGGTTGGAGCCTAGGTAGGGTTTTTGAGGAGAGGGGGACCTTGGAGGGTTTAATTCCACAGACTGCACCATCTAAAGCAGAAAATTCCTCCAGGGAAATTAGGGTTGCTAACCTCCAGGTGAAAGCTGAAAATTACCTGGAATTACAACTAATTTCTGGATTACAGAAATCAGTTCTCCTGGTTTCTTGGAGGGTGGACTGTATGGCATTATACCCTGCTGAGGCTTCTTCCCTGCCCAACCCTGCCCTCCGCATACTTCACTATAAAATCTCGAGGAATTTCCCAGCCTAGAGATGGTAACTCTAATGGGAACTGACCTGTTTAGCTGGGAGATCTCATTATTCTGGGAGAGCTTCTGCCACCACTGCTGCTGTGGGTGGGTTGAAAGAGCCAGTGAGCATCTGGGAACAGCACCTGAACATCTGCTGGTATAGAGAAGAAGAAGAAGAAAGTGAGAAGCCAGGAGGGTAATGGGAGGCAGACATAAAGAGTAATGGGGTGAAGACAGAAAGAGAAAGAAAGTGACAGGCATGAGGGGTGTCAGGAGGAGGAAAGAATGAAAAACTGAAAAAAGTAGGGGTTGAGGAGAAGAAGCAAAAGTGGGGGATGGGTTAGCTGCTCCTGCAAGTTTCTTGCAGTCCTCCATTTGTAGTTCATATTGCTGAGGACCATAAACATGATGTCTGGTCACATTCATAATGGAAGCTTCCTGCAAGTTTTTCACCTTTCATTTTGCTAATCATTTAAGACATAGGTACTCCCTGGATTTGATCATTTGCTTGCCACAGTACTTTGTTGTCAGGGATTGCAGGTAAATGGCTTCACGTCCATTTCCAAGATTTCCCAGGGTTTCCATTTAGTTTAAAATTTCATTTAGTTTCAAATTTAGTGGATTAGTTCAAGCTCCCAGGCTACCAACTCCCAGCTGTATTCCTGTACCATTACAATGACACTACATTATAATAAAGGGCTGGATTGAAAGTGTAAATCTCATGTCAAACAGGAATGCATCAACTAACTCATCTCTGACTCTGGCCAGAATTATACTGAAAAGGATGGTATACTGAAAAGAATTATACTGAAAAGGACAATGACCTCATGTCATGTTCTCTCTCCTTCCTCATACAAGTACTAATATTAATGTGCAACATTATATCATCACACTGTGCCCTTGCAAATGGTGATAACATCAATAATACGTTGTTCATTTTTGGAAAAGTGCAGTGCAAAGGCGATTCAATGGAAAACTACATCTTGGCTTTGTTAAATTGCTTCAGGTGGTTTTTAATGAAGTTTCAGTCCAGGTTCTCTATTTCTGGGTGTATGTTACATTGATGGACACTGATGGTGTGTATTTTGCATTGTTGAGACACTGTCAGAAGAAGTATGTCAGTCCTCAATAGTTTTGAGCTCCAAATAAAAACTAGACTTGTGTGTTTCGTTATTAATTATGGAAATTACAAAAAGGAGTGTTTTGTAATTATCATAATTAATATTCCCCATTGTTTCCAATAGTTTCCATTGGGAGATGGGAGCTACCCTTTTGGACTCATAGAATTTGATCTCCTGAATCAAACTCCCCCAAACTTGGGTGCTGCTATCAGGAGAGTTTCCCAAAGCCACCCAGAAAGTTTAGTATCTCTAACTTGAAAAACGTGCCCCCTACAGATGGGAAGCTATGACTCCCCCCACCTCCAAATTCCCCATAGGCTCAAATGGAGCCAAATTATTTCATTATTGATTTTTCTCAAGCATAGTAAACAACTGAAGGACAACTTGGTGATCCAAGAGTGTCAGAATTGTCCCCAATATGACCTGCCCTTGTTTCCTTCCCTAATTGAGTAAAAGGTTCACTGGATTGTAGGAAAGCTATTAACATTGTTTACCTGGATTTCAGTGAAGCTTTTGACAGGATTCCCAATAATGTTTTGATGGATAAACTGGAGCACAGCAGACTAGACTCTAGGATAGTTGGGTAGATAGAGAACTGTTTGGAGAGCTGAACCAAAGAGCAGTTGTCAATGACATTTCATCTGATTGGAGGGAGGTGTCTAGTGGGGTGCCACAGGGTTTAATACTTCTCAGTGTTTTCATAAATGATCTGGATGATGGGGTGGAGGAACTGCTCATTATGTTTGTGAATAACATCCAGTTAAAAGGAAAGCAAACATCCTGGAATACAGAGATAGAAATCAGTGAAATCTGAATGTGCTGGAAATAAGGCATATGCGAACAAGGTGAAATACAACAAAGAGAAGAACAGAGTTATACATCTGAGTAACAAAAATGAGAAACATACATACTGGATGGGGAATAATTTCTGGGAAGCACTGTGTGTAAACAAGAACTTAGGGAATGGGTAGACAGTAAGCTATGTATGAGCAGTTAATGCAAAAAGACGAATGTAGTCTTGAGGTATACCAACTAAAGCATGACAGCCAAATCACAAGATGCCCTAGTCCCAGTGTACACTACATTGTTCTGAATGCCTTCTTCAAAAAGGATGTAGACAGAACGGAGCAGGTGCAGAGGAGAACAACAAGGATGATTAAGAGATTGAAGACCAAGCCCTATGAGGAAAAACTGAGGGTTTTAAGAAAGTTTAGTCAGGAAAAGTAGAAGTTGAACGTGGATATGATTGCTCTCTCCTTAAGTATTTGAAAGGCTATCACTTAGAGGAGGGCAGGGAGCTGTTTCTGTTGGCAGCAGAGATTAGAACTTGTAATAACTGGAATAAATTATGGCCAGAAAGGTACTGGCTGAATATTTTTTTAAAAAAACAATTTTTACAGTTAGAGTAGTTCAGCAGTTGAACTGGATGCCTAAGGTGGTAGTGAGCTTCCCCTCACTTGTGGTATTCAAGAAGAAGTTGGACCGACATGATCAGGGTTGCTTTAGGCTAATCCTGTACTTACTAGATGGTCTATATAGCCCCTTTTAACTCGAAGGCCCTTTCTGCACAGGCCATATATGGCGTCCTGGGGGGCCCGAGCAAAAGCATGCATACATCCCCAGGGAGCCGTTCGCACAGGCGGCGCTGCTAAAACGCAGCAGTGCCGACCTGGCTCCCCTCCACCACCCCCAGGGCGGCATCAGGCCACCTCCAAAAACCTCCCTCCTGGAGGGAGATTTTTACAGAGAGAAAACAACCGTTCCACTGCCAGCCGCGGTTGCAAGCAGCACGCCACTGGGGAACACACTGTTTTCCCGTCCCTCTCCCACTCACCTAAAATTAGCCTTCGTGCGGCTCTTCTGGACTGCTGAGACCCTCCCTGGCTGTCCTCTGACCCCTGGAGGTCGGAGGAGGGGCAGCATGGAGGCAGAGTCTTAGAGGAGTCCAACAGAGGTGACTGAAGGCGACTGAGATGAGTCAATGAGGAAGAGGCGGCTCCGATGCTGGCCTCTCGCGAGGGCAGCCTTCATATGCTCCCATGCTGCGAGCGGCCCCTACCCTCCACTGGCAGAGATTCCCTGCTTACCCGGGTGCAGGGGCATGCCCTTTCCGCCCATGTCGCACGAGGAAAAGGGCCTATGATTCCATGATTCTAAGAAAAGGCAGACTACAGTTTAAGAAATAAACTGGACTACAGTTTAAGAAATATATTTTAAATTTTATAGTAACAGACATAGCAACTGATATGTCTATTATGCACATAAAATATTTAAGATTTTAAAAGACAGTTATATATAATATGTATTATTTAAACATAAGATAAGCTTCAATTGTCATGTTTGTAAATAAAGGCAGTCATAGAAAAACCTGCAGTAAAATGAGAAAGTAATTGGAGTGGTTTTTTTTAAAAAAAACCCTCTGATTTAAAAACAATGTCAGGATGTTTGAAAAACATCCCTCCTGGATATAAAAATGGCTGCTACAGGTATCTCATAGGGTTGTCAACCTCCAGGTGGTGGCAGAAGATCTCCTAGGTGTCTATCTGATCTCTGGACTATAGTGCTCAATTCATTGATGGGGAATCCTCATGCCTACCCACTGCCACAGGGGCTTGCAAAACCAGGAACCCCCATAGATCTAACAATCTAATTTCATCAGAAGGGGCATGCCATCCTGAATACAAAATCTAAATCTTATGAAGCAGCCACTTGGGCTTGATTGATTTTGCTGACTTTGGCAGATTCTGCATGGGCCCAAAACAGTGGTGTGAAAACAGTGTAAAATGCTTTAAAACAGTGTAAAAGAGTTTATGCCATTTTCACACTGCTGTTTTTGGCCCATGCGGAATCTGCCTTTGCTTGAAGGTCTCCTCCCAATCTGTCTCAGACATAGGTGAAGTTTCCAGGCTGCCTCTTCTTCTACCCTGCCTGAATGAAATTACCTTGTGTTGCCTTTCTGGAGTGCCCCACCTCCTAAAAGTCTCATACACTAAATCTCTGGATGATTTAAACAGACAGTGTACTCTACCCTGTTTAGCAGATAGGTAAGTCTTTCTTTCTTTGCCCCTTTTCTCTTAAAAACTTCTCTTCTTAAATCCCTCTTTTCCCACTTCTCCTTGTGGGTATTCTCTGCCGCAGAATTTCCACTCAGAGGCCATTTCCACATGGCCACGTTGGGAGTTGGGTCAGTGTACATGACGCCGACCCAATCCCCCCCGGGACCGTTCGCATGAATGGTCCCGGTTGCGGTGGGGAAGACGGCGCAGCCTCCGCGCAGGCTGCACCACCCCCCAAACACCTTACCATGTCCTCTGGCCTCCGGTGCATTGCACAGGCCAGGGGACACACCCCCGTGCTCTGCGCGACAGCTCGGAAGTCGCAGGGCAGGGTGGCGTGTCCCCTGGCCTGTGTGACGCGCCGGATGACACGGTAAGGAGTTTGGGAAAGGAAGGAATGGCGCCTTCCCGCCGCTGCCATTTGCACGGCAGCGGTTGGAAGCCACTGTTTCCCAAAAACAGTGGGAAACAGTGGCTTCGCGCCACTGGGGGGGAGTGAGAGCGGCGCGGCTGTGCCCCCCATGTGAACAGCTCCTTAAGGACGGCGTTTTTGCCATCCCTAGGGTGCTATTATTGGCCCGTACGGAAAGGACCAGGCTCTTTATTTTTTTAACTTTCTCTGCTCTCATGTAACTCTTCATATGCATGCCCCCCCAAACATCATAATTTCACTGAGTTCCTTGAGTATCTTTTCAATTCCTATGTACCTATATTGTAGTGAGGATAAAATGGACAAGAGAAGAATGATGTAAGCAGCTTTGGGTCCCCACATAAAACTTTGTTCTGAAAGCTTTGGCATCATCCTGACATATCACTTTAGCAGAAGTTTGTAGAACAGAACAATTCACCTTTTTTCAAGCTTATAATACTACTGACATATTTTTATTCATTTAGAATAAGTATTCAAAATACACACATGCTGTTCAGAAAACTTTTAATTCAGATATTCAAACCTGTGAACAGATGGGGAAGAGTGCAGGTTTCACATCTCTTCTCTACTGCTCCTTCATTCCTCTCTAGACACTTTTAAATGTAGAAATTATGCTACATTATCTAATGTGCAGACATTCTATTTTTAGTGCTAGTAGTGTGTTGACTTGACCTAAGATCACACGACCTTACTTAGTTCTAAGCTTAGAAACTGCTGCACAAGGTGTTTTAATTTGTTCTTCACATTAAAGTTATTTTAAGTCATTCCTTATTCTGAGAGCCTTTATCATTACATTACATTCCCCTTTGCCTAGAGACCTGGAGGATGAAGGGTTTTTGAGTAGAGAAGAACAAAGTAGACTGTTACAGTGTGTTTTCTGCAGCAGTGGCGTAGTGGTTAAGAGCAGGTGTGTTCTAATCTGGAGGAACTGGGTTTGATTCCCTGCTCTGCTGCTTGAGTCGTGGAAACTTATCTGGGGAATTCAGATTAGCCTGTACACTCCCACACACACCAGCTGGGTGACCTTGGATTAGTCACAGTTTTTCAGAGCTCTCTCAGCCCCACCCACCTCACAGGGTGTTTGTTGAGAGGGGGAATGGCAAAGAAATTGTAAGCCCCTTTGAGTCTCCTACAGGAGAAAAAGGGGGGATATTAATCCAAACTCCTCCTCCTCCTCCTCCTCCTCCTCCTCCTCCTCCTCCTCTTCTTCTTCTTCTTCTTCTTCTTCTTCTTCTTCTTCTTCTTCTTCTTCTTCTTCTTCTTCTTCTTCTTCTTCTTCTTCTTCTTCTTCTTCTTCTTCTCCTCCTCCTCCTCCTCCTCCTCCTCCTCCTCCTCCTCCTTCTCACATAAAATCCAGTATTTAAAAACACAACCAAAAGACAGCAAGTACAAAAAATATCATGAGCTGGTTATGATCTGTGAATGATCTGTAAGAGAAAAGGCAAAGAACTGGTGTTTCTGGCCATGCCCACCTGCAGCAGCCATCTTCTCTCAGTGTTCCTCCCCATGCCCTAACTATAAGTACCTGGAGCAGGAGAATGGACAACACTCAACCTTGAGGTTTCAACCTGACAAGCATCTTCCCTTAATGCCCTCTCCTACATTTGTTTGTCAGGGAATGTTGGTGAGATAGGGTTGCCAGCTATGGTTTGGCAACCTCCAAGAGTATTTGGAGAAGGTGGGGCTGGGGAGAAGTACCATGTTTCCCCGAAAATAAGACAGTGTCTTATATTAATTTTTGCTCCCAAAGATGCGCTATGTCTTATTTTCAGGGGATGGCTTATTTTTCTGTGTTCTGTTCGTTGGGCATGCTTCCGAACAAAAACTTTGCTACGTCTTACTTTCGGGGGATGCCTTATATTTCGCACTTCAGTAAAACCTCTACTATGTCTTATTTTCAGGGGATGTCTTATATTCGGGGAAACAGGGTAAGTAGCATTGCTGTCTTTGCAATGTGACCTCCAGTGAACACCCACGAATGGTGTCATGGTGTCCATGACGCTGTTGGAAGGGACAAGTGTTGATGCCACTTCTAAGAATTTGCCTGAAATGCTGCACTGTAGCACCCCCCCCCCTTTCCTGTGGCTCCATCAAGTAATGGAGTACAAGGGTGGGAGGCGGAGGTTACCCATTATGGAGTACAAGGGTGGGAGGCGGAGGTTACCCATTATGGAGTACAAGGGTGGGAGGCGGGTGGGAGGCGGAGGTTACCCATTATGGGTGATCAACTAGTAAGTCTATGCTGAGATCTTGACTGGTCCCCACCCACCGTTTTCAGCATCTTTCTTGTGGGACAAACATCTGGAATGTCCCACATATGAACATACATGGGTGATCCATTTTAGTTTTCCTAATAGAGCCTCTCAGAGGTCAAGAGAGGCCTGGCCACATCTGTTTTTTCAAGATCATGGTGCATGTGTATATAGAAATGGCAAACCAGGTTTACAAAAATTGTGTGTACTACAGGTTGCATGGCCCAGGAACTGGAGATACATTTTAAGTTTTTGATGAACATTTTTTTTCAATCCTGTCGGTGTATCTCTGCAACTGTTCACAAGTATAGCCTCATTTGGAGATAATATTAGAGTCTAAATTTGAGGGCATCTGTAAATGTGAGAGGCAAACAAAGTGGCTCTGGGTCCTACCCACTATAGGCCCTGGTTTTTATTTATATATGCAACATTTGGAAATATAGTTTAAACTATATCTGCCTGGATTGGCTTGGCTTTATTTATTGTGGGTCATACTAGGGAAGGCTTCAAAATGAAAGGGATTAAATCTCATAAGATGCTGAGAAAGGAGATTTAAAAAGCCTCTTTTAAAAATGCCTTTCCTAAGCTATTACTTTTGTGGCACAGAAATACTGCAAATAAATGTCCTGATATAAAATGCTATTAAAGGATTTGACTATTGTCTTTTGTCTCATTTTAGTTGATTCATAAAATAAAGATGAATACTTATCTAAATCAGAAATTGCAAACTGCTAATTCAACGAAAGCATGTCAAGAATTATTAATTTTGAAGTATAAGTGTAACCTCAGCTTGTGGGTTCTGTGGGGCAGTACTTGGAATGAGTTGCAACAACAATTTTTAAACAACAAAATGGTTTACTTTTCTTTACAATTAACACTTTTAAAACATCAACATTTAACGTTACAATTCAAGGTCCTGTTCAGGTTGCATTTCAAGTCCTTCTATTTACAGTCTACTGATATTGCCAAGTCCAAATTCTTCTTTGCAAGTTGGCTGGCGCCTGAAGACTCCAAGGGCTTGATGAACAGGTTGCAACATGATGAAGGTTTCCAGGAGAACTCTCACCCATTACAACCACAAAAGAAAACCCTGAAACAATAAACTCCAACATTTACAACATAGCAAAAACAACAACTACCTTCCCAGTAGTTCCCAACAATATTGCAATTACCTTAACAAGGTGTTAAGGGCTTATAGAAATCAAGGTCCGAGTCTGGTACCCTTGTCTTCTGCAAAGAGCTCTTGCAGCCTTTCTGCTTCTCTGAGTCTCCACCCCCTTACTGGGTCAACCCATTCTGGGCCAACCCATTCTGGGCATGGGGGTTACATAAGCACAACTTTTAGAAGAGTGTGATGCCAAATTGTCATAAACAACATAGATTTAAGAATAGTTCTTAGAACATTGTCAGAGATGTGATAAAGTTACACCTTTTAACAGCCCTAGTACATGAGTTCACTGTGAACATAAAGGTATATAGTACATCTAAAACTTTGTTCTGAAAGCCTTTAAAATGCCAGCAATGACTTAAAAGGTCTTTTACTTGTAAACAGGGTTATAGTGGAAACTGTAAATCTTTCTTTGCTTATGTGGTTATTTGTTTAGTAGTAAAGATTTGTAAGTGAAAGGAATGGCTCAAGGTTTTTTTTTTTTTTTGAGGGGTAGCAAAACAAATAAAAGTTTTAAAACCAGCAAATATAGTTTTAATTAAATGTTTAGTGTTCTGAGTTCTCTGTTTAAAAAAAATGTAATTGTTTTTAAAAACTTCAAATCAGTTAGCAGGGACATTTCTATCAAGATAAGTATGTTCCAGTTTGTGTTGGGGAAACATTACTGCATTCTCAATAGTATTCAATTGTGTAGCAGAATGTCCTTTGATTGCACTTGAATAGTTTTCTGTATTACTCAGTCACCACAGGAAATTATTTGAATAGCCTCCATATAGCAATCATTTTGTATGATGCACGTCTAGCCATCCAGTTCTATGCAAAGCGGGGGGGGGGGGGCGGTTAGATTTTGGTACAATGGTACATGCCTTTGCAGGTAGAGGGTTCTGCATTCAGTTAATCATATCAAAAGTTAAAGAATCTTAGGTTGCAAGATATAGGTCCATGGTGGCGAACCTTTGGCACTCCAGATGTTATAGACTACAATTCCCATCAGCCCCTTCCAGCATGGCCAATTGGCCATGCTGGCAGGGGCTGATGGGAATTGTAGTCCATAACATCTGGAGTGCCAAAGGTTCACCACCACTGATATAGGTTATCTGCTTTAACTCATGGGAGATGTTTGAACACCTGTATTGTTCCCTGTTTTTCTGTGCAGTGCAAGCTACTGGCCAGGTGATCACCGGTGACTTTGTGTCATGCTTTCAACCCCTAGCCATTTCCAAAGACCTTACCATCCAGCTGTTTTGGAGGAAACATTCCCAGGACACATTTTCAGCCTCCAGATACAGTAGACAAGCCACCATGGGACACATGAAGTTGCCTTATTCTGAATCAGAATACTAGGCTCCCAAAATCAATATTCTCTACTCAGACTGATTGAAGCTCTCCAGGATATCAGGTCAATGGCTTTTATATCATCTTGAACCTCACCTATTTAACTAGAGACATTGGAGATTATAACTGGGACTTTGTGTATGCTAAACTGATACTTTACCACTGAGCCATAGACTGAGACTCCCTTTCCTTACCCACCAAATCTTCACTATTTTACTCTTCCCCAATCCCCCAATTATCCAGCCCTTCACTCACTCCAGCATGTCCTTGCTTTTTATTAAAAAAAATGCAGAGAGCTTGAAATTTCAAGGATTTTCTAGAATTTGCATCCATGAACTTGGCAGCATCCTATGCACTAACAGTTGCCACTGGCACTGACTCAAATTAACCTCAAATAATGCGAACTAGCATTTTCAGAGTATGTTGTGCTTCACTCAAAAGTAAATGGGCAATGTGAAGTCTATAAGCTATTCTTCAAGTATATTATTCACAAGGACTGCAGGATCCCTAGTCCTGCATGTGACAACTATAACTTGAGTATGAGACTAAAACTCAAACATAAGAGAATCTGGGCACCCAGGGCTCTGACACTAATGAGGTGTTTCTTACCTAGTTTCTTTTTTAAAAACCCACAATTGTAATCAAATTTCTATTCTCTTAGGCTGCAGTCCTAAGAACATTTTCTTGGGAGTAAGACCTTTTGAATATGATGGAGTTTATAAGCAGACTTCCTTAGAATAGTTTCCTTAGTCAGCTCTTGGATACCAAGGCTGACAGAACTGATGCGTCAAGTAGCATTTTACTCCATGGGCACTGTCTGAATGACAGCTTGGATTAGAATAGTTGCTTTTTCACTGCTAGTCACTTAACTCTTTTACAGTATTAGGTTTTACTTGCAGTACTTAAAAAAACCCAGCATGTTTAATAACCTGAAAAACCCCACCTCTATGCCTGTAAACCTACATTTTCCAAATGATTCACAGTGGCTGGTCTTTTAAACATGCTAATCAGCTGTCATCCACTTTGACGGCACTGGGTGTGCATGAGCCAAATCACTGGTGGAGGGGGTGAGCCTTTGTATTTAGCAGGATAGATCTATATGAAATATCTTACATTTAAACAAGTAGCTTTTAAAAACTTTGGCCCAGTCCCTCAACTTTTAATACAATAAAATAAGATTTAGAAATTCTTCCGCCACTTAAGTCATGAAGAAAATAAATTAACTAATGTTCCTGGAAAAGTGCCAACTCAACAGAATCACATTTCCTACTAATCACCATCCATGAATCTCATTTGTTCATCTGACATTACTTGTTACATACATTTTCTAAATGGTTTATTCCTAGTAGTTGTGAGGAAATTTATTATTTTAAATTAGCAGGACTTCTGAAGTCAGGCAATGGGCATGCCGTAATGATGCTGGATATGATCAAGCCCCTTGTTGTAAATAATCTGAATTTTGTAGAGTCTCAGGAAAAAAACTTGTGTTAATTAATTAACCCCTCAAAAAATTGCAGCCCTGATCAGCCAGTTGAGAGGGAGAACAATTAATGTCTGCTACAAATTATGTCAACATTCTGTTATGTTTTATTCATACACAACTTCACATAATGTAATTAGAGATTAAAGGCTTCTAATTCTGCCATTATTTACACCCTGCATGTTACACACTTTCTTGATTAATGGGAGCAAATGAAAGCTCTATACTACTTTCTCATTAAAATTATGTGAAGCAAGCAGTCTTCTGCCTATGAGTGAGCAGACCTTCAGAGAAAGGATGTAACATACTTTTCAATAGTTAATTCGTCCCAAAATAATAATCAGTGGAAAGGAGCTAAAGAGTCAAAGCATGTAGCTTCTCCCACTTAAAAGCAGAATGATGGTCTTAGAACAATGGTCTAACTAATTATAATCACAGTAGTGTTTGATTCTTCTTTGCCAAACAAAATTAACAGAGGGAAGTGGTCAATGAATAGAGTATAGCCTTGATCTCTCTCGTAGTCTCACTAAACCAAACTAATATCACTGAATATCATCATTCAGTAAAAATATCAACTACTTGTTTTAAAAGTAGGTTAGATGACCCATTTGATCTAGATTTTCTTGTACTAATTAATCTTGATTTGACACAGAGATGAATTAAATCTGCCAAGCATTTTCAGATATTAAATATTTGAACAAATTAATGTTTTAGCAAAGAAATACGATGATACATTACAACTTTCTAGGCCTTTGAGTGAGGCTCGAATTGTAATGAAAGGCCAGCAACCAGCTAAAGATCTGGCAGCTGTGAAACCTACAACAACAACAGCAACAATAATAATAAAAGACCACTGTTTCTTTTTACCCTAATTTTAAGATCTGAGGCCCTTCTGTTCCCAAGACTAATAATTTTCAGTTAGCTCAACTAAGCTCCCCTTTCCTATATATGAGGCTATAGAAAGCAGTACAAAATGCTGTATCAAAAGACAATCTCATTTTTCATTCATTGAGCACCTGTTCTCCCTAAAACAACAAACAACAAAAGTTAGGAGTGAATCTTGAAAATCAAGATCCACCCTTATTCTGAGACATGTTAGCATTTCCATGTGTTTTTAAACCTTAATATGGGATGTTGAGAACTGTGCAGTGAACATGCTCAGCATACTGTTTTTGACACATGATCTTTGTGATTTTTACACTGCTTACTGGTTATTTTCTGGTGTAGGGTTTGGGAAGAGCGGGGGAGAAATTTTATTATGATTAGTGGCTTTGGGGTAGGACATTCGGTTTCAATTTGGGTTTTTTCCCTCTAAGGTCTAGATGTTCGGACATTTAATTTTTTTGGAGAATCAAAGAAAAACAAGATGTCTCTTGCTGATGGTAGGAACCTGAACTCACACAAAAAGTATATGGGGTTGTAATGCCTAAGAATCTCAGATTTGTGCAATCATTTAAAAATCATTATAATGAACTGTAACCTTGATTTTTGTGTATAGCACTGGATCAGGAATTCAAGAATGCATGCATGAAAATATATTTGTGTAAAAATTGTATAAATATTGTGCAAAATATTTATTTTTTATTTTAAAAATTATGAATTTTTCCAACTGTAGGACATGGTTTCCTAAACATGTGACACTGATGTCTCAAGAATAAGTAATGCCATATTTAACTCAATTATTTTTATTTTATTAAAGTGGCTTTCAAACTGTGTAACAGGAATACTATGAGAACTTCAATATTGTTGACAAGTGCCCTGAAAAAGTAATTGATGTACTCCTGCAATTTGCAGGAACCTCGTAGTATTAAGTATTTTCTGGGATGCACTTAGGAAAGAAGGAGCTAGTAATCAATTCAGGCTTGCATATTTATAGGTTTTCAAAATAAACATCTAAAAGTACCTAACTGCCCTGCATTGTGGGTACACTTTCTTGGTTAACTATCTTATAGCTTCTAAAACCATGAACAGTTATCTAAGCTCAGTGTCTTCTTAAAATATAAATGCTGTGTTAGGTCATACTACGAAAGGCGCTGCTACCGTGCTGCAATGTTGCCTCCAGTGGACTTCCAGGCAGTTAAGGGAGGCAGCACAAAGCTACAAACCCCAGCCTCCTGAAAGCTCTCCATAAAGCTTAATTGAGTTACACCACCCAAAAGCGTGGTGTAAGTCTGTCAACCATCCCATGGCATTCCTGAGATCAAAGCCTGGTGGAAGCCAACTAGCAGTGGCTCCACTTCCAGGAACTCCCACAGAATGCCCTAGTTGCATTGACCTCATCATCAGGTTGGCACAGTTGTGAAAGTGGTAGCCACAGGTCGGTCAGGCTGCCTGGTTCTCCATCCCTCCCCTCCCCCCTGGCTAGTGTAAGTGTAACTTATGCCATTTGGGAGAGCAAATGTGTCAGCACAAGCTCACACTTCCTCCTGTGTCTATTCCACTCGCCCACCCCCCATCTGGGTCGGGCTGTTAAATCATAACCAAGAGCACCAAAAATAATAATTACAATTTTATCACACATAACTATCTGCTGTACCCCAACCAACATACCTCATATTTCAATTATATCTTCCTTTCTGTTAGTTGGACATTCATTCTGCTCTGAAATAGTTCCCTCATCTGGACCCTGACACATGTATCTATTGATTGTGTTAGACTGCTTCTAACTTACTAAAGGCCATATTATTTTGTTATTCATTTTTTCTTGCCTTTGTCCAAGATGATTCTGTTCTAGGGTTCTCAAATGCTTTATTTGGCATATTTATCTGTGAGGCAGATAAGGTCAGTCCTATTCCTGACCTGCAGAAGAATCCACCATGATGTTAGACAAGACCAGCACCTGCTTCCCTACATTTTTGGTTATATCAGTGACACACAGCAAAGAGAAAGAGGAAGGAGGATGGTGCAAACAAAAAACATGTCCACACAACAAGAACCCATTGTTTGGTGCTACTTCTGAACCAATGTAGTATTTCCTTCACTTTGAGTAGGGCAATTTCATTTAACTAAATACATTGATAAATCTACATTTTAAGATGGTGATGGTAATAATATCATTTTCTGACTCTAAATAGAAAGAATATTGAACCATCTCAGCCTAAGCTTTGGGTTCGTTTCAAGGTATTTGATAATCCCCATTTCCACCCCCTGTCTTCCTCCCAGAATTTCAATCTTTTTTTGTCTGTCAATAGAACCTTAATTGTGACAATGACTTTCAAAACTGCAGGATATTCTTTCTAAATGAATTTCCTTCTTACATGATAAAAATTACACTGTAGTTCTGAAACCCAATTTAGGGTCTATGTGCCTTCAGCTCCATAAATCTTCAGCATGGCCTTCAAGTGAACTATGCACACCACTTCTTTCAGATTGCAACTGTATAAAATATAAGGGACTCTAACTGTCTCTCCTAAACAATCAGGTTCAGGACAGCACTTATTAAAAAGATCCATTTTATTGGGATAATACTACAATATAAAACCTGAAATTCTATTAAGATGACTTATGTCTGATACAGCTTACAGGCTGACTTTGCCATATATGAATCTACATTTAATATCAGTCTGTGCTACTACGTTTCTCAAAAACTTCAGTGAAAAGTGTAAGATATTTCTTAATCATTTTTAAAAGAACTACAAGCCAACATAGAAGCTATTGAATTGGTTTCTTCATTTAATTGGGGGTGTTTATATATGACAGCATTCCCAGTTTAATCAAATGATTGCATCATCAGCAATATATTGCTTCCCATTCTCCAGAGTGTTCTTCCTTGACATTAAAGAAATGTGGGAAAATTATGGACCATATACACACCTGAATTAGGCTCAGTAACCCCAAAGCACACACCTCTCTATTTCTGTGGGAAAACAGTACATGTGTGGATCAGCTGCCCCACAGGACAGCATATTAAATCTTTTATAGGGCAACCATTTGGTTTTCTAGGTTGTTTTCAATGCAACCATTTAGCCTCACTAAAGTTGTAAACTTTGTTTGTGTTTAGTTTAAGTGGTGTTATTCTTTAGATAACTGAATTGGCTTTTACAAGGCCACATTCTAAACTGGACAGATAGGGCTTAATTGCCAAGAATGTTCAGCTGGGAGTCTTCTCCTTCATCATCTGGAAGATTCTATTCTATTCAGGAAGTGACTAAAATTGGTTTCCTGCCTCCCAGAAAGTGGGTGGGAACAACACAGGATGTCCCTGGCTCCACGAGAAAGAGTTGGGACCAGGCCAGAGAAAACCCTGACCCTGGATACCTAATGATAGAAACAGTGTAATAGCATCATTAAATAAAATGGCAACTGCAGCAAATAGTTGAGAGCTCTCCCCAGCCATAGAATTAGTGGGTCTGCATATTCACAAAGCTGTTCAAGACTAACATTGACAATAACCATTGAAGTGAGGGGGAAGGAATGGATGGCAGTGTGAGAGAGTGGGATGGGTGAAGTTAGGTAGGCTGACCATGGGCAGAGGGAAGATGTCCAGGGCAAAAGCTGTGCTCACTGGCAAATCTGCCCCGCTCAGACAGCGAAGCAACTTAAAGTCACACTAGAAGTGGTGTCACTTGTGGCAGTGAGAATGGAAAGTGAAAGTGTGACTCAAGGAAATACATCCATACAAGAAATCTTGCCACGACAGACATTTGCCCCTGAAGCACCGCAGACACCTTGTGCATAATCAGCCATAAATAATTAAATCCCTTTCCACTGCACATTTAACTCCCTCTGAATCAGTGGTCTCTGAGACAGCTATTTACCATTGAAAATGTTTGGGACCCAGAGATCCATTTGCACATTTCCCTGTGTCTCACATAGGCTCTTTCCACACAGCACATGTAAAGTGGGTTGCAGCCAGAATAAATGAATCTGGCATGGCCCCAGGCCATTCACGTGGCTGGCTGACCTGCGGTCAGAAAGCAAGTTGGCCAGGGTGCTCACCTTCGCATGGAGGAACTTTAAAAAAAATTACCTTTCACCAATGCACAGCTACACATACATGTATGAGTGAACCCCCACATCCATGCTGCCTGATGTTTCAACCCTTTGTGCCTACGTAGCTAAGCAGATGTGCACTGGAATTTTTAAAAAGGGAACGTGTAGCCAAATAAAGCACCTCCCTGCCCGTCTGCTCACTTGGAAGCTACAGCAACCCAGGATTTAAAAAAAAGAATCCCCAATAGTGCAATTCTTGAATAACCTGTTTTAGGGGAAATAACACAGGGCAGACTCTCTTTAGAGGTGGGATCTGTGTGAAGTCCCCCCCCCCATGGGTTTTTTACCATTGTTATTCCAGGTTTATTGGCCCATGCAGAAAGGCCATAGTTTGCTTTCCTTATCGTAAGGCCCCTAGTCGTAAGCCCCCTAACCCTAGTCTCGATCATAATGGATGCTACATTCTGGATCTTTTCCGCATTAGCACAAATACAGTGGATTTCTTTTCTTTGAATGACACAGAATTTTTCCTCTGTTTGGTTCCTGAAACATTTTCCTTCATTTTTCCTCTGTTATTTTCCTGAGTACTTTAACCCTGATTTTTCCCACTCCATTTCCATTCATAAAGTTACAGGTTCACAAATATCTCAGTGACTCCCTGTTTTGTGGAGAGTCCAAAAACCATTATAGTAGAACCTCGGTTTTCATCAGTAATCTGTCTGGATTACCCCGGTGAAAACCAAAACAGATGAAAACCGAAGCTTCCTTTGGCAAGCAATGGAGCCTGCATGGGTCACCGGCTTTTGTTGCGAAATCAGTGTGCACACAGAGACAAAAACCGGTGAAAACCGAAGCATTCGACGATAACTGAGACAACATTTTCACCTAAAGAATCGGTGAAAACCGAAACCAACAAAAAACGACGTCAACAATAACCGAGGTTCCACTGTATAGGAACACTACCTTCATAACAGCTTATTCCATCAAATAACTTAAGCCATACAATGTGTCCCGAAGCTTTGGGCTTCCAAGCATTGCTGAGGCTGCTTTTGTCACTGAACAATTATTTCTTTGATTTGATTTGACTTTTAACTTATATACCACCCTCCCATGAAGGGCTCAGGGTGGTGTACAACACAGTAAATAACAACAGTATATCAATACAATAGGCATAAAGCAACGTCAATTACAACAAATCCTAACACTGGTCAAATATCTCAGATTAACAACTAACACATATCAGCATAACAGCATCGTAACAATTTTGTAACAGTATACTGGTAATAGCATCCTACATTTTACAGCATAATAATTTCATAACATCAAATAACACAACATTCTAACTACCAAAAATATCAATCCATGGTACATGAAAACCTAACCATTACAACTAACAAGCCTCAGAATTAATTAACCTGATAGCCAAGATAACAAAAGATGGCTACTTCCCTAGGTTCCATAACCAAGATGGCCTAGCACTACAAAACCCTATCCAAACTACCATAAAACTATGAGCAGTTTAATTCTTATTGCCCCTACAAGGAGACCAACCAACTAACCTAACTCTATGACCTCCCACAAAAACCCAATAATCAACTCAATTTCTTAAAAAGCAACCACCAGCAACCATCGTCGTCAATAGTTCCAATACTCCTGCAGGAGGCCACCATTGTCTCCGCCATGTTCTAGTCCTTGCAAGGGGCCAAAGCCAACATGTTTTTGATGGAGAATGCCCCACTCTCAAATGTTTTCTGGGAGTTAAGGCGCCCAAACGGTTCTTTAAACAGAGGGACTCTCAGATGTTTCCTGAGCAAGGGATTCTCATGGGAATTCTCAAGTGTTCTCCGATGTTTTCTGGGGGGCCCTGCCACCACCCCCTGTGACTGCCGTATGCCACATCCCATCGGGGGGCCTGCTTGCCATGAGGGGGGACTGCCAACAACCCCTGCCACGATCCAGGGATCCCTGGGGACGGTGTTGTCTTCCTCAGCACATTCAGGTGTGTCTCCATGCCATTTCCTTCTGCTGGTCACTGGTTGCTGTTGAATTCGGTCAAATGCTGTTTGGGGGTCCCTGCCACTGATCCCCACCTTGTCTTGCAAGTTTGAGGATTTCTGCCACCAACCCCCTCTTTGACTTGCAAACATGGGAGTTCTCTCAGCAGCTCCTGTCTCAGAATCATATCGCTCAGGTCTCCACCACAACCCGTCCACAGTTAAAGCAGGAGCAGGAGCCAACTGCTGCCACCACCATTGGCCTCCAAGCAGCATGAGTTGATTTATTGCCATCTAATTAACTAACAAGAATGCCAAATGTCCTGCAATATAGTGGAGGGAATAGCAAAAGGTTTTTAAAAGCTATTACAACCCTCCCACTCATCAACAAAGCTTCAAAAGCCCTAAAAGTTTCTAACTGCTGGAGTTCCGGAATGCTGTGACTGCTCCGGGCACCATGAACATGCTTCTGAAGATGCCAGCCATAGATGCCTCTGAAGATGGCAGCCATAGATGCGAGTGAAACATTAAGAACAAAAACTGCCAGACCATGGCCACATAGCCCAGAAAACCCAGAACAACCGATTGATTCTGGCCACAAAAGTCTGCAACAATACAAATACAAAATGTATTTCAATATAAATACAATACAATAAAAATACAACTATACAAAACTATACAATCAGAGATGTTACAAAACATGCAGTGGCTAAAATAATACAGTAATAATAATAATCTCATAAATGCATAGTCCCCCAGACCTGAAGTAATTCATTCAGGCCGTTTTGTGTACCCCAACTTAAAGTTGTAAAAAAGTCTGACAAAAAATAGAGACTTTTCTGTGGGTTCTTCCTCTTTATAGTACTTCTTGCTCAAAGAGAAAAGCTAAGAAATCTCTCTTGCTCCATTTTGGCTTGAAACGTTTATTAGCTTTCAAAAGACATTTGGAAAACTCTGCTGAATGCTATTTAATCTCATTGTTATCATTTGGTATGGTTGATGTCATTGGTTTTCTCTGTTTTATTTATTGGTCTAGTTTGATGGTGATATTACAGTATGTGTAATTTATAAAACACCTTGAGGGCTCCTTTGGTGCCAAAAGGCAGGGTAAAATAAATACATAATTATAAATATGATGAAGCATGTACTCTACTGTCCTTTTATATGGATATGACCTCAATGTAATCAAACATAAAATAACTTGCAAAGTGCACTAGACTGTGCAAATTTCTTCTAAGTCCTAACCTTAATAAAGAGAAAATCTTCAACGGTATTAATCGAACACATGTTAAGAAACATAATCAGATCCCTTTCCAGTTGTTATTTTCCCTCCTTTCATGTCTCTTTTCCTCTCAGAGGACCAAAAAAGTCTCTAATATTATTCTTGAGATTACAAGCTACACAGCGAACAGATTGGTGTTGTTGGGAAATTACATCCAATCTGTGTTGAACTGTGAAGGGGAATTGTTTCTGATTAGGTGATTTACACTTGAAGTGGGCAGAAGATGGCAAGGCCTGTAATTAGAAGGAGGGAAATTTATCTCCCTGCAGCATGTTCCCCCTTTTGAGAAGAACCCTGGAGTCAGTCAAGGGCAGATGCAGGCACACTTCTCCAGGCTGACTGAATCTGCACCTGGAACTGATTGAACCCAGTTCACTGTTGCCAGGAACAACATTTGGCCTTTGTCCTATTCAGAAAAGAAAAACTCAGATGTCCCTAACATCTTCAGTTTAGCTCTTCTGTGCTGTATTTAAAAGTAGCTTTGCTGGGTATATATTTCCATCTGTCTCACTCTCACCTGGTTGGCCTGAAGTCTTCAAATCGGCCGCACACTCCAAGGATGTCACTTCAATGGACCGTTAAGCAGCATCAAGGCATGCTGAAATAAACATGTGATTTGCAGCTTTATATGCAGAGGAAATGTAAGTATGTTGGTTAGTTCTGACTTTTGTCTCCACTGCACTGGCAATGAAGGACTCTGTGATATTTCTTCCAGAAACTGATTGTTCTATTAGAGGAAATTACCAGCTCTTTTAATGCATCTGCCTAACATAAATTTCATGCATATTGAAACAAAATTCAGTTGCAGATAAAACATTACAAAAAGCCAAAATCAAGAAACTGATCTTGTTGGACAGGAAATGTTCCCTTGTCACTTTCTAGAGTACATCGCCAATACCTGACAAAGGCAACTGAACACCAGAAAAAAATATACATTTGCTTTAATTTTTTATCCCCCTTTGTTCTAGACAGCTATGGAGACTCAAAGAATACTTGAATGAAACAGAAGGATCTGTGTCCTTTAAAGATCTTGCTTTAGTTAAACAGATGAAAATAAGCTTGATCATACACAAATCATACATCAAACACACACAGAATTTATAGGAGGTCAGTATATACACACAAACAAACATTCAAGGAAATTTGCTTACTGTACACCCACTTCTTATTTTCCCCTGCTGCCACCAAAGTTTTCTCCCTTAGCGCTCCTGCGAACTCTTCTTAACTTCTTCCTTTCTCCCTCCATTTCTCAGTGCTATATCTTCCTCCTCCTCCACTTCTTTGCTTCCTAGTGAATATTTTAACTGTACGTGATGGTTATGCATTCTCCTTTTTATGCATTATAGTTGTACTGCTGGTGTAAGACCAAACTTATTAAATTTGATTGGATTTTATTTCTCTTTGCTTCCTAACTCTCTTGCCTCCTGCTGCCTTGAACCCTGTCATCATCCTTCTCTTCCTCATTTTCATCCTCCTGCCCTTTTTTCCTCTTCTTCTCTGCTGCCCATGCTGCTGATGCCTTGATTCCCTCCTGTTAACAGCAAGAGAAGGTCACACCCTCTTTTCTTCCTGTTCAAAAGGCTTAATTCAAAAGGTTGCATAGAATGCTTGAGGGGGGGGGGGAATAATCTGGGTGAGGTTAACTGACAATAGACAAAAAAGGACAGTTGGATTTTGGAGGAAGATGGGATAGGAGGTATCCTGGATTAGGCAGGGAGTCCATTTGGGAATGCAGTGATTCATTTTGACAGGCACAGTTTGGGTACTGTTCTCAGATAAAAACAGTGAATTTTTCAAGCTATTTATATATTGTCTTTACATCAAAAACTGTTAAAAAATAACACACCTTTCAGCTCTGGTACTGTGTCAGCTAGCAGGCTGGAGTGAGAAGAAACGATATGCTTATATGCTTACCAAACAAGCAAATGATTCCTTTATCGTTCTTAACCAGACCACACATTTTGGGGAAGCAGGGTCTGGATTTGTAGTTGATA
This sequence comes from Sphaerodactylus townsendi, assembly GCF_021028975.2. Taxonomy (NCBI): domain Eukaryota; kingdom Metazoa; phylum Chordata; class Lepidosauria; order Squamata; family Sphaerodactylidae; genus Sphaerodactylus; species Sphaerodactylus townsendi. Next base: position 118,997,297 of record NC_059425.1, on the reverse strand, counting down.
TGTTTTCTGTTTCAGGATCAAGGAATCCTTTGTAAGTTTCCAAGCAAGCACATGGGCAGCTTAATCATCCTTGCAACTTACCCTGGCGGCCGGGTGCTGTGCAGCTCCATGGCGACTGACCCAGAAACCACAATTCATTCCCCAAATGTGCCAGTGCAAAATGCTGTGCCACTGTGGCTAGGATCATTCCAGGGGTGGGCCATGGGGTGGAGCCAACCTTAGTCCCCAGGTGCTGGCAGAGCCAATGACAGAAATACAGAATGTTTTGGGTAGTATATTTCTCTTATCTCCTATGGGAGATTCTCAAAGTGTTTTTTTTTACTTTTTTGGACTTTCCTCACTGCAGGAAATTCCTTTGGAGAGGGTGGAACCACATACCAGTCCTCTCTGGATTGCACCAAAAAGAAAACAAATACACTTCAGCTCATGCTTCAGTTCAATAGAGGACAATGAACCTACTATTCAACCTAATATTGTGTATACAAATATAAATGGAGGGTGTGGGTGGTGAAGTAGTATAGAACTCTTTTGCCTGAGAGATTTGTTATTGGTAAAGTGGCATATAATACATAAACAAAATGCATGAATCAGAGGTTATGACAGTCCCTACCTCCTCCCTTCCTCCAACTTCTCTGGAGCAGGCAGTGGTTGTGGTGACCTCCCTCGACTGGCTCCTTTTCTTTTTTTGCTATTGTTCTTTTTTTCTTTCCAACCCTTCCACTATTACCACCACCTCTTTTCTTGTCACCTCCTCCTTCCATTTGCCATTTTCACAGCTCTAATGCTGCACAACTGTTTCTTGAACAGTCCCCAAAATGGTATTTGAGATTTTGTGAGATAATTTCACGGGAATTCATTTTCAACAGTACTAGAAGACTGTTTCAGATCTAGTGGATCATCTTGAAATTAAATAAAAGTCATGTATCAGGAAACTGGGGCAGAATTCCTTCTTCTCTATCATGCCTACCATTATATTATTAATTTCCAGAGTCATTTATCAATGTATTTATTTGTGCAAAAAGCCCCTCTTCCCATAGCATATCTTGCTTGAAGGGAAAAAATGTTATTTTGAGCCAGTGTTTGTACTATAGTCAGGTTGCAATACCCCTCGGGGATGGGGCGGTCTATAAATTTAAATAATAAATACATACATACATAAAATGTTAAACTGCAGCTTGTCCTATCACGCTGCTGGTTCTGGGACTCAGATGCTCAATCTAAAGTTTCTAGGCTCTGAGATATTTTTGGTATCTCTGGGATACAGAGATTGTGTAATTTGGTATCTATCAATTGAACCAAATTTAGCTTCCATTGGAATTAATTGCCATGCCAAGCTGCAAAACAAAAAGTCAGGTCTGGAAAAAAAAAGTGTTTATTCATGTGTTGGACAATATAATCTCAAATGTGAATCTCATCTGTATTATGCAAAAAATATATCAAAATAAATTAGTGGAATAGGAGTCTTGTTGCACTTGGCCCACTTTCATCCAGGTAATCCAGGTGGGAAATTATTTTTACAAAGATCTAGTGCTGAACAACTCATCTAGTCATTTGAGAGTTGGACTGAACACAGATAACAAGTTTTAGATCAGCCTTTCATGAAACAAAATGAAAGAGTATTACTTGGTAAAGCATGAACTCTTCTCACACCTGAATGCATAATGTGCCATTATTATTTTTTTTTAAAAAAGATATATTTTTTCAGATATGCTGTGGCATACACATCAGAAGGAATACCTAAAATTGCTAACTCTGGCTTGGGAAATTCCTGGAGATTTGTGGGAGGGTGGAGAGGAGGGAGCTCTGAAGGGATGTCATTCCATACACTCCATCTGCCAAAATTACCATTCCCTCCGAAGAAGCTCATCTCTGGAGAACAGTCACCATTCCAAGAGAACTCCAGACCCTACCTGGAAAGTTTCAACCTTAGAAATATTGGACTATCAAATGGCATTAAAGTGGATCTGAGCAGTTAGTAATCCACCAAGCCAAAACCAATTTATCACATATTTAGAATTAGTGATTTTTAACTACCGATTAATTTTGGGAGCAAGGCTAAATTTAATGTCCTGACTTTTAAGTATTTTAAATATACCATTAAGGATCTCAATATGAAACAATGTTTTCAACAAACACGCTAAATGATATGTGAATACTGACCCGAATACTGCCCACTCCTGGTTTTGTGAGAATTTCTGTTGAGCGTTCAAAAATTCTTGATGAGTGCACACAGATGTAATTTTCCCATAAATTATGGAGCCTTGGGGATGAAAGCTTTTTCCCTCTGTTCTTTTTCCTGAAAAAAATTGAATTCAAATTTTGGGGAAAAAAATCAATGGATATGCAATATTTACTTTCCTATCAAACAGTTACAGCCTATCCAAAGCCCTCAAGAATGCAGTTCCCAGCCTACAGACTTGTCCTGTAAACCCTATGGAGAGCTTTCTAGCAACATGGAGAGTAAAAACTCTTTAAAAAACCCCAAAACACAAACCCACTGCCAGAAAGCTCTCCATGGGGCTTACAGGACACATTTGAGGTGTGGGGTATGTTCCCAGCCCTAAACCCTTGGTGGGAGCCAACTAATGTTGACTCCTCCCTCAGGAATGCCTCAGCCAGCCCTCCCATGCTGCAGTCTGAGATCAGGACCCAAGTGCAGCCCCGCTGCAGCATGGACTTCCAGGTTTCTCAGTGGTGAGGCTGAGGGGCAGGCAGCTGCTGGTGCATCTACCTCCTCCATTGAGGTAAATGCCCAGGCACAAGGCCACATCACTCCCTCAAATGGATGGCTAAAAAAATCAAACCCTTTGACCAAACTTAACAAACTCAGTGAGTCTCATAAGAAAAAGCATCTGCAGCTATACTGAGAAAAACATCCCGCCAATACCCTGCAGTGACTCCCCAAAAAATGAAATGCTGATGAAAAAATTTCCTCCCATTATGAGAATGGTGGGAAAATTTTCCTCAGCTGAATTCTCTGGTCTAAAGTTGCATGATTCCAAGTTGCTTGACTTCCATGGGAACATGTTGGCTGCCAGGAGGAGAGAAATAGTGGAGAAGGTGGTATAGGAGACACTAAAGGTGCTTTTTGAACGTCCTTGCAGGTACTCCAGTTCACCACACAACTGGGCAGGATGGCACTGTGTCACTGAGTCAGGCTTGTTCCATGGAGAGGCTGCTTGGGGAGAGAAGGAAGGAACATTGAAGACTGAAGGGGCAGAAAAGGGGTGAGTGGGAAGGAGAGAAGGAAGCATGAAAAAAGGAGAAACTTTGAGGGCTTTCAGGAAATTGAAAGAGGAGATAGTGGGAGAGAGGAAAATGAAATACCACAAATGTCTTTTGCTTGTAATTATCTAAAGAGTTGTGTACTGACTATTTTGAGTAAATTCTCTTTTGTTCCACTCAGTCCAAAATGGATTTTTTCAGTGCTCTCCAAAATTTTCCTGTGGAAAAATGGAAGAACTCTGATGAGCTTTTGAAAATGAAAAAAGCCAATGTATAACAGGCAATGTGCTATAAAGAATTTCCTGGAAACCTTGCTTTAAGAAAGATTGTAAAGATTGTAAAGGGGAAAGATGTTTCATTTTTTCAATACTCCCCCAAATTTTTCAGTTTTTTCCATTGATTTTTTAAAAAAATGGTATTTGGAGGAAAAAAACTTTTCCTGAGATTTCTTTTCAACTGTTTCTCCTGGCCCTTCAGGTATGGACACATGCATGTTTTGACAGGACAATTGCAAAATGTATACTTGCACACATGCGCTAACCTCTATGCCAGTTTCCTTCACTATCAAGTTCCTCCTCCCCATAAAAAATACTTTCTCTTGGCAAAGGGGAAGGGAGTGACTCCCTAAACAGAAAGTCCTTTTTGAAAGTCCTTGGAGGTACTCCAGTTCACCACACAACTGGGCACTGTGTGGTGGATGGCACTGTGTCACTGAGCCACGCTTGTTCCATGGAGAAGGAAGTGTTTACTTTACATTGTGAAGAAATAGCACAAGTATATGGGGTGCTCAACTTGAGAAGAACAGGCTTTGGAAGCAGCGTGAGTTCATTTTGCCCATTTGTTGTTTGCTAAGGATCAAAGTAGAACTATTATGGGTATCTTTAATTTTTCTTGTGCTTTTTGTGTGCACATATTAATGCTGTATGCAAAACAGAAATTAGATGATAGCCTTATGTACAGTAAATATGCATGATAGACAGAGGCATATGTAGGGAAAATGAAGCCTGGGACAAAAATCTGTGTTCCATCCCCCGGGGTCCATTTTCCCTAGAGAGAGCCATCTGCCGATCTCATGGAGGAGCACCAGTTTAGTGATGGTGCCCAGATCTACCAGCAAGGCACCCAGGTTTACTACCTGGAGCCAGTCCCCAGGTCTACCATCTGGAGCCAGCGAGTGCAGCCCGGGCCCGGTGCACCCCGCCCCCATGATTAGATGGTGTGTGCCTGGGGACATGTGACACCACATGATAGACAAAGTGTGTTTATATGAAAGAACTGGGTTATGTCTCATGGGTGAAAATTGTCTTAAACTTTAACAAAAGTGCAAGAAGCAAAAACTGATTATGGGGACTTTATACATTCCAAATAATGAATGGAATATGTTTTTCTATACCAGTGCAACATAGCTAGTTTCAAGAGTTTCTAGCTTGCCCTTAAAAAAATTGTAGTGCATATTGTACAGTAGCCTCATGTAGTCTAGTACTCGGGACACTGACAGTAGATTTATGATAATGTAAAAACCAGTGGTGCCGTTGTTCTGCCTATTCATCTTTCAGCTCCTTGATTATACTAAAGCAGTCTGGAAATTAGCTTCTCACAAGAGTGATTGGTCTTCCAAAGACAAGAGTACTACATAATTAAAAGAAATTAAATTCAGCACCACCTAACCAAATTAATATTTGTTATGGAAAGGCAGTCCCACTTACAATGTTGCTGTGTTTTGCATTTTAAACTAAATATCTCATATTTATATTAAATGGGCAGCAGACAGAGACAATTTTCAGTGGAGTTTACCAGAACTTTTGAAAAGATTAAGAGGCTGAAGAAATGTAAAACCAAACTCAAATCAATGCTCTGAAAAAAGTGGGAGATATGAATATGCTGTCTCTGCTGTATTTGACCAGGATGAGTTTAAGTGTACCTATATTTCATATATGATATAAGCCAAAAAGAATCTTCTTACTTTTTAAAATCTGCATTTAAACCACACTGACTCAAGTACATTCCAAAGCTAGGGCTTTAAGTTCCAGACATAAATCAATTATATTTGTTTCTACATTTTGTTTCTTGACTGCTGGATGTTCACATACCTCCGGAGTGCAAATAAGAGGGACATTTAGATGTCCTGCTCCAGAAAGTAGGGGACACTTCTGTTGATAGCAAAGAAGGACAAGTTTTGGCAGACCACTTGCTGGATGCAACTCACACGAGAGTTGGGGTTGTTCATTTTAAAATAAATATATTTAAAAAGTGAAAACTGTCTGATGACTTTAAAAACTTTTTAAAAAAATAAATAGAATTTATGAACAAAAATTAGATGGGCTGGAAAATGTAGCGAGTACCTTAAGACAGCCATTGATGAAGAGAATTTGCCCAAGCCAGCTGCTTATCTGCTATGTAGCCAGAGGGGATAAGAAGAGTGCTGGGCAACATTCTACTGAACCCTAGCTGATGTTGAGCGTGGAGAGATATTGGTGAGGCTTATCAGTATTTGGAACAATTGCATGCAGAAAATAAAGTGGTAAAAATGTTCTTGCAACTTTCATTTGCTCGAAAAATTACTTCTTTCTGACAAAAATTAATCTATGTAGGTCAGCATCCAACACCACAAGGCAAGGAGTTTTACAAGTATCCTATCTATTGTGTACAGCAGCAATACTTTACTTTGCCTTGAATGTGCTGCTGGTAAGCGTGGTATGTTAAGAGTGGCAAACTCTAATCTGGAGAACTGGGTTTGATTCCCCAATCCTCCACGTGAGCGATGGACTCTTATCTGGTGAACTGGATTTGTTTCCCTGCTCCTTCACATGAAGCCTGCTGGGTGACCTTGGGCTAGTCACACCCTTCATAGAACTCTCTCAGCTCCACCTTCCTCACAAGGTATCTGTTGTGCGGAGAGGAAGGGAAAGGACTATGAGACTCCTTACAGGAGAGAAAGGCAGGGTATAAATCATTGCACAATTTATTTGGTTGTTCATCTGCTTGTTCCTTTAAAGTAACTTCATTACACTCAACTGTAATGCGAAGCTGAATACTCTTACGTCATCATATAATGAAGGATGATTTGTGTTTATGTAAGCCAGTCTGGAATCTGTCTACCATCTTTGCTTAAATCTCCTAAATAGGGCCTTTACCACTAAATCACCAAACTTCTTCCTTCCTGGAACCTGCCACATTGACATAGCCATTAAACCAGGAGAAGTAATTGTTTGTAGGTGTTCCTTGTACCATTCAATATATATATTAGCATATCAGTGAGCTGATGAGTCAAGTGACCAGCTGAGGAATGAGTTACCATTAGTCTTCTGAACAAGCAGGAAAACAAACAGGTCTCTAAATTACTGGGTGTATTTACTTTGAAGAATCAGATGGTTTTATCCATGCCATTTACATTAAGCCAGCCACTATACAGACTTACAGAGTTCTGTCTATTTTTTTTCCTCAGGAATAGGATTTTATTTTCCTACTTGTCTTTAAAAGAAAAAAACTGACATATTCATCAAATCTAAAAAAATCAAGAGGAAGAATTTATGAGATGTCAAGCATCCTTTTATTGCATCCAAAACTGTAACACCACATGCAGAAAACTGAATATATGTTATTTAGGAGAACATCATCAATCACAGAAATGAGCAGTCTGTAGGTCCAGGTCAATACCTTACAGCCCATTAAACAGAAGGAAGGAAAGCAAGTGTGCATCTGTTCAATATGATGGATGGAAAGACTGAAAAATAATAATATATATCTGTAGTATTCACTTGCCAATATTAGGATGGAAAATTATCCATCATTAATCCATCAAACCCCATTAACTTTCCCATTCTTGATTATTGCTTTCCTTCTTCATTAACAGGAATGGGGGATGGGTTAATGAAATCACTTTAATGGTTTGGTCTATTGGATCATTTTATTAGCCTGCTATACCAAAATACTTTCTATCTGTGAACCCCACCTCTTTCAAGACAAACTGAATCACCTGGGTTCTACAGGCTAATGGTTACTCCACTACAGACATCAGAAGAGCTGCAAGACCAAGAACAAACCACAGGAAAGAAGATAAACAGCCACGTAGAGGGAAAGTGTTCCTACCATACATCAAGGGAATCACTGATCGAATAGGGAAACTGATGTAGAAACATAACCTCGAAACAATCTACAGACCCACTAAGAAAATTCAACAAATGGTACGTTCAGCAAAGGATAATAGAGATCCTCTAACTTCTGCAGGAGTCTACAGCATACGATGCAGCTGTGGACAAGTCTATGTAGGGACCACCAAACGCAGCGCCCAGACACGAATCAAAGAACATGAAAGGTACTGCAGACTAATTCAGCCAGAAAAAACAGCAATAGCAGAATACTTGATGAACCAAGCTGGGCACAGACAATTATTTGAAAACCCAGAAATTCTGGACCACTCTGACAACCACTATGTCAGAATACACAGAGAAGCCATTGAAATCCACAAGCACATGGACAATTTTAACAAAAAGGAAGAAACCATGAAAATGAACAAAGCACTGAAAAACACTAGAATCAAGACAGTGACTAATAAACACCACCCAGACAAAGGATGTCGCCAGGCAGTAAGCAATCAAAGGGATCAAAAGGCCAGGCTACTACAATGCAGATGCCCTCACTAATTGATTATTCTATTTTCATGGTTACTCAAATGCTAAATGGGTGGATCCCACCCAACACATGCAAATCAAGCTTGCTAATTGTACCCTTTACACTTGTTAACAGGCCAATGGTTCCACCCTGGACATTCCACAGGTATATGTACTCCACTTGCTTTACTACCATCAGATTCTATGAAGATGCCAGCCACAGATGCAGGCAAAATGTCAGGAGAAAATGCTACTAGAACACATCCATACACCCCGGAACACCTCAGTGATTCTGGCCATGAAAGCCTTCAACAATACTTTCTGCTAGTCAGTAAGTTGAGTATTAATAATAATATTTCATCATGTCAGCAAAGTAGAGGTGCACACAACAGTGCTTCCAAAAGCTGTAAACAGGAGTATTAATTTAGTCAGTTCCATATGCATTTAATCATATGTAGACTGACTCTTTTTATTTTTTCTTCTCACATGATTAATATATTCTAATCAACATAATTTATTTCCCAGTTTAAATTCATATCAATGTCCTACTAATATCCTGCACATTGATACTACTCTACCATGGCCTAATAACTTAGGAAAGATGTAACAATACATAGTAATAGGATACAAAATAGTGGGCTGTACTAGGAGAATTTTTTTAAAAAACTTACTTTAATAATATAATTACAGTATTACAAACAAATCTCCTCTAGAAGTAGTTACTAATATAATTCAGTGCTTTGTGCTAGTAGCAAAATATTAATAACATGATTTAATATGAACAACAGATTATCTGTCCAGAAAAAGCAGCTCCACAAAATCCAAAATATTTTGTGCTAGTAACAAGATATTAATAAAGTACTGGTACTTTACTAAACAATTCATGTAGTACTTTCAAATAGCAGCTCCAAGTATTTTAATGAGTGTTGTACTAGCATCAAGTTAATAATACATTGCTTTGTTTTGAGTATCATATAGATTAATTGTCTCCAGTGGTGAAGGAACCCATAAGTCCATAAACGGCCTACAAGTGTAAGGTGCTTAGAAAACATAACACAGAGATCATTGTACAAAAGCCTCTCGAACACATGAAGCTGTTGCTGGAAACAGTTTGTTTAATCCAAGGTCTTTATTTATATTCTGCTGCTGGCTCAGAACACTCTGGAATTCTAGCCAATTTTTCCAGGTTCTCAAGGACTGACTGATTATTTGTTCTAAAACCTTCACAGGTATGTAAGTCAAGGTGATGATTCGGGTCAGTAGTTACTTGGATCCCCCCCCCCTTTGCTTTATGTATATATTCCATGGGTCCCATATCAATTTATGGGTCTTAGTTGGTTTCATTTCAGAACAGTTTGACTTTAGGTGCTGTGATATTTTATCTGCAATGCTGAATTCCTGCACTTTATGTATCCAATCTTCTATCGATGGTATCGTTGGTGACCTCCCCATTCCCTATTTGCCTATTACTTTTAAACAAGTTGTACCCCTCTATTCTAATATTCCAGTTGTGGGTTTCATCCCACCACATTTCAATTATGCCTGTTAGTCATAGTCTCCCTGTATTTAGGACTTCATGTTTTTTCTACTTGTTCCCCCATACTCTGTTCATTAGTATAGAGACATCAGAATCCATGATTTATGTACCCTGAGGGTTTCATTTCTGTACTTACCTGTGAGTTAATGTTTCCTCACACATGTGCCACTCCCTGGAAATCTTTAACGTTCTTTTCTCTAGTTATTGGCATCATACTAAGTTTTAAATTTTTGTCTCCCTACCCACATGGGATTTAGTGTAAAGCCTCACTTATCAGGTGTGCAAGCTAACCAAACACATATTTTCTACCCTTATGACATCAAACCATCTTCTGATTGCTTTATCTTGAAAGTGTAAATAATGGTCCAAAAAACCAAACTATTCCTGCTGATTACATCTACATAGTCAGTTGTTTATTTCAAGTATTCTTCTCTTTGTTCCCAATTTGGATCAGAATCACTATGTAGGAGAGGGAGAGATTTTTTCCCCTTCTCCCATGATGTTTTTAGTGGCCAAAACTGGCCAGGAGGCATGGAGGGGTGTTATTTGCTTTGTGGTCAGCCAGCAAGTGCAAACACTGAGTCTACAAACTGGCTCCAATGGAGCAAATAATGCCAACCCCTCTGCCCCAAGGCTGTTTTGGCTGCTGAAAATAGCACAAGGGTGAAAGCAGGAATTCCTCCTTCTGTGCAGTGGTCCTGATCCAAATTTGCATTTACTCACAAGTTGTCACCAGGACCTGGGTGGGGGAGGGAGAATGGCCTGGGGTGTGCACATGGATATATTTCATTTCAGTTTTTCAAATGGAGTGTAATATATATGTATGTAAGACAATCTACAACATTAGATTATAATAATTTCTGTAGCCCCAAAATATTTTCAATATACTGTAGTCACAAAATATTTTCATGCAAGCAGTTTAAATGTGACCATATAACTTATTTTCCAGCAAGCAGAGTAACTATTGTGACTATCAATTATAATATTACTTGTTAAAATACATCATTTATTTTATTCATTTTTAATTATTATTTTATCAATTTTATTATATTTATTTTTATCTTCATGCTTATTTTGGGCCTTCAGCATAAAGTGCTATTAGAAAGCAAACCTTGTTTATAATAACTTCATAACAGAGCAGTCAAGCAGTGCCTCTAAAGAGTATTCAAGGTTGAAAAGCATATTAGAGTAATAGTCATTAGTCTACAGCACATGTATTTGTTTTTATAAAAGCCTCTGAAGTACAGTATTATATTTGATTACTCAACTAGAACACAGTCATCCATTTACCCCAGATAAACTAGGTTTCCTCAACACACCTAAAGGTACATCATTTTGTGTATCCCTATTATTTTCAGTGATACACTAAGAGCAATGGGGCATCCAGTAATACCATGAGGTCACCCTGTCATCATTTCTAGAAGGTGTAGTATGTATTACCTCAAAGATGAACTGAGGTCATACATTCAAGGACATTCCCAGTTAACCAGAATAATCAGATTTATTCTACCTGGTGCTTAAAAAGTTTCTTTGCATGTCTGTTTTTGAAAATGTGATTAAAAAGCCAATATTAAAACTCCTCTTTTTCTCTCTTATTTTTGGTACCTATTAAGGGTGGCTTAGGGGGAAGTTTCCTGAGAGGAGTGCAAGTATTGTATTATGTAGCACATTTCCCACTAAAGGGAAATGTAGTTTCATGTCTTTACTACAAGGCATCAGAAGGCAGCAATGGAGGCACCAGAGTGCTGCTAGCATACCATGCAATCAATTGCCTACTGATTGGATAGTGGTACTTATCATGGGAGTAGGTTTTCTTTTTCAAAATATTCAAGTTTTATCATTAATAATAAATTGTTTGCAGAGTGTGTCTGGGAGTGGGGCCAGCCCCCTCCCCAGACTTCCCCAGCCCTTGTTGCAGGCCCAGACTCACCAGCCTGCTGAGGGCCCACTGGAAAGAGGGGACAAAGAGAGGCATGCAAAGAGCGAGGATGGACCTCCCTTGCGGCCTGAACCAATGGAGAGGCCCAAGCCACACAGCAGGCCTCCCAATGGCACCTCAGAAGGTGCAGGGACTCCTGGGTGATGGGATCTGATGAGGAAATGCAGGCCTCTTGCCTGCTCCCTGCTGGCAAAGAAGATACCAATGCTGGAGGCTGGGCTGCAGCTAGAGGACCCCCAGAGCCTGACCACAACTCCGGAAGGTCCCCAGACAGGCCTGGCAGCTTCCGGCCTCAGCCATGTGAGTGAGGAGACAGGGTGAGCTCGGTCACAACAGGGTGGGGCATGGCTGCATCCTCCTAAGAGATGGAGGCATGGCAGGAGGAGGAAGTGTGGGGATAAAAGCATGGGAGAACAGGAGTGGGAGGTAGCTTTCAGTGTGTTGGACTGGGAGGAGAAGAGAGAGTGTGAGGGAGTGTGGAAGAACATTAAAGGGGGGAAGAGGACAAGGAAGGAGGAACACATGGGGGAGAGGGAGTGGAACAGGGCTGGGCTGAAGGGCAGTGCCTGAGTGAACTCCCCGTGACTGGAAGGGCCCTCAGAGAAGGTCTAAGAGGGGAAGGAAACCCTGAGAGTGGCTCCCCTTTAGCCAGGTTACATTTGGCATAGGCGAAGAGGGGAAGGACACCTGGGAGAGGTGCCCCCTTTGCTAAAATGTGGCTCAGATGCCTTACAGATATACATCACTCCCTTGAGACGGGGTGAGGTCAAGGATATCAATGCCTGGGAAAGGAAAGGAGGGTTGGCATCAGGACCCTTTGCAGGGAACCTGCAGGGGGAATGGGACAGAGTGGAAAGCACAAATTACAAGATATATATGGAAAGGGAAAAAGCCAAGAATAAAATATACTAATCGAATTGATGTTAAAAAGGGGGGAGGGTATGCGCTTCCAGAATTGCATATCTATCATGATGTTGCTGCTTTAATATGGATTAAAACATGGTTAGATTAAAAGAAGAATCTATTCTAACACTAGAGAAGTACAAAATGTCAAAAGGTTGTCATCATTATTTATGGCTTAAGATTAGTAAGACCAACAAGGAGATCCAAATACATTACATAAGAAATGCATTGTTTCAGATGTGGAGGAGATATAGAAGGATTTTTTTTGTATTAAAACACCACTCTGGATCTCAAGAATGGAGTCGTTGCAAATAAAAGACAAGAACGAGGGAAAAACTGGCCAAATTAGAATTTACTAGTGAGAACACAAGGACATGTATGGTGGTCTTGTGACAAAGTTTTTGAGTACTAGAAAACGATTCACGAAGAAATAGTGAAATAGGACACTACTTTCCCTTTCATCCAATCAGTTACCTATTGGGTCCAGTATTATCTACATGTCAGGCATTAAAACCACACATGCATATTCTGTACCACATGATAACAGCAGCAAACATAGTATTAGCAGAGATGTGGAAATCACCTTTACATGATCGATAGAATGGTGCATCAAATACATAACTTGCCATATGAAACGTACAAACAAAATTGGGAGCATTCGACAAGATATATTAACGTGAAAGATAGTGTACATATTTTTTCTGTAGAATATTAAAATAGAAATACTTTGCCAAGAAAGGTAGAGGATAAGAATGGTAGATGTATAGTATTAATAGGAAGGTAAAGGGGGATTAGCTTGAATTCTGTTTGTATTTATTGTTTAAGTTCATTATGCATGTAGTGATGAAGCATAATTTTACAATAGTTGATATGCACAGTATATATCTTATATCTTGAGATACTTAATAAAAATTAATATGGAAAGCATGGGATAGTATCACCCAATAGACTTTTAAGCTCTTTTAAGTTTTGACAGAACTGATCATTAAGTAGTACAGGATAGGAAGTGAAATTCAAAGTTGCCTCTCTGCTCCAAAAATGTAGTAGAATTGGGCTAGACTCTGTCTCCATTTCACTAAACAAGTAAACAGTACAGAGTTAGATGAACCAGCAGTTGGAAATTCTGAATGTGACCTGAATGCAAAATTTAGAAATCTAGAACTTGGAACAAGGAGCTTAACATTTGTCCTTATGGGGTTGTTGAAGATCCAGAATCAGCAACCTACTTCATGCAGTATTTCACATTAAGATATAACTCAGAACATAATTAGAATGTGGTGATCCAGAAAAGTAATAAATTAGTATCCTGGCCCTCACATCAGTTCTTAGTAGGGCAGCAACAAAATATTACAAGGGGTACTATTTTCCAAAGTTATTATGTCTCATTTAGGCAGTTGTTTCTTAAATGACTGAATCTTAAGCTTCAAGTGTTACTTTCTGATTGATATTTTTCACTGCCAATAGCAAAAAAAAACCCAGACAAATGAGTCTGTAATATTCTGTCAGTTTACTACACATGAATGCACATGTATAAAAACATTTGACAAAACAAGACTAGTGAAATGGATTCAGTGCCTCATTACAATTTCAAAACTGTTGATATTTACATAAGGTGAAAGAAATCTTGGTATTGTACTTTCTTCAGTTTATGTTGTCCACAGTAGGTTGAGTTTACAATATCTGAGTCAGCCATGAACTTCCTGCCCTTTTTTGTTGGTTTGTTTGTTCTTGGCATGCATTTTAAAAATTTATACTTGTCTTTTATACTCTGTAAGTGTTATACACATGGGTAACGTTTCTGCAGTTTCACATATGGGCTTGGTGGCAAATAAATGGCAGCCTAATCCTATGTGGGGGGGGGATGGGATGTTGAAGCCAACATGAGGCCCACCAGCACATCTGCCCTCCCTACTAGTATAAATGGAGCTTACACATACTGGTGTAAATGGAGCCTACTGGTGTAAATGGGGAGGGCAAAAAGGGAGGCATGTGGGCACCATAGACCTCAACAGCACCTGACCTGGAAGATAGTCTGGCCCCCAGAGCTACATCAGTGTCCAGGTAGTTGCCACCACAGGTGAGGGCATTCTGGGGGCATTCCCAGGGTGGAGCCAACAATGCCTGGCACAGCCCTTGGACTTATACCATCTTTTTGGGTGACATGAGTACATTTAAAGCTATGAAGGATTTGCAGGTGGCCAAGGCATTTTTGGTATTTGCTGCCTCCCTGCATCATCTGCAAGCACTCTGACTGGGGCAGTTATAAATATATAATGGATGTTACACTGTCTTGTCCAGTATGTGCTTTCAATTATCCAAGATGGTGGCCAGAAATTAGTTTGTTTTTTAGACCTAGGAGTTGTTTTTTGCTACCTAAGGACTTGTGGATGTCAGTTAGTGTTAGTGCAACTATTGTTTATTGACTGCTAGTATTAGTATTAGCTGTTAGCAAGCTGCAATGATAGGAAAGGAACTGAGGAGCCTGTCTGCTGGTAGCCTACTTTTTCGACCTGACAAGCAGTGCTTTGGCAGGTGACAAAGCTCCTGCGAGCCGAGGAATGAGCAGCAGGGTTCACTTGGGCCAGGAGATGTCCCTTCGACTCCTGGGTGGCCTTGGTATAGGGGGTTGGTGGCAGCGACCCCCCCCCCCAAGAGCAACCGGCAGAGGCACTCAGACTACGGCTCCAGGGTTTCCCTGGGCCATGAGATGTCCCTTCGACTCCTGAGTGGTCCTGGCATGGGGGGGGGGTCGGTGGCAATGGCCCCTCAACAGCAACAGCATTTGACTGAGGCATCCAGGCAGTGGCCGGCTGGGTAAGACTGCATGAGGCAAATCTTCAGGTGACAGCGTTTGGGTCCATGGGGGCAGTGACAGTTATGACCCACCAACAGTGAGAGTGCTGGGGGCAATGGCTGTCTATCACTGGCTGCCCCCAGATGGCAATGGGGGCCAGTGGCAGGGGCTTCCTCAGACGGCAAAGGACTATCATGCTTGGTACTATCTTGCTCAGAATTATTATGCTGGAACTATCATACACGGAACTCTCTTGCTCACCAGTCACGGCAAGAACATGGCAGCGGAATACCACACCCCAAGGAGAACGGAGTTCAGTATTATTATCACTGGGTATGTTGACTGAAGGGGAGGGTTGGGGTTGGTATTTACAGCTTTTAGAGATTTTGATTGCATTAGTTAATTTAACTGTTTCCATTGTTAGGTAGTAATGTTGTTATTTCTTGGTTGTTTATAGAGTTAGTGTTAGGGTAGTATTTTTATGTATTTAAGCTCAGTTAGTGGTTGCCCTTACCCATAGGTTAGTTAGGCTTAGCTATTGCCCTAACACCCTATGGCCTGTTTAGATAGTTAGAACTAGGCTAGGTTTGTAGTCTTCATTTTAGAAGTCGCCATCTGAATTTGTATGTTGAACTGTTATTGGGCTAGGATTATTGCTGATTTTTTGTTAAATGATTGTGCAGTATTTACTGATATTTACTCATATTTTGTTATGTATATTGTTATGATTGTTGTTATTTGTTGACAATGTTATATTGTATCCTAATGTGTTATGCTTACCGATGTTTTTCACATTTTTGATAGTATATTCATGATTGTAATGTATGATGATGTGATGTCTGCTGTTGCTGACTTTATTGCCCATGTTCATTGATGTTAGCTATTTATTGTAATGTACTTGATGTTATTGTTATTAATACTGCTATTTATACCATTGTTGTATGCCGCCCTGAGCCCTTTGGAAGAGAGCAGGATACAAACCAAATCAATCAATCAAAATCAATCAATAAGGAAATTGTTGTTTTGATTTGGTATCCAACACTTGTGCATGTGTATATTATTTGTGCAAAGAAAATCAGAAGTTATTTTAGCATCATATAAGAAAATACTCTAACTTTATAATTTCAGGTCAACAAAATAAAAAAAAACATAAACAACTTGCTATAAGTCTATTGCTATAAGGCTATTGCCTTCCATAAAATCAGAATTGAACCCTCTGAGACCCTTTGATGGAAAGTGGTATATAAGGGCACTATACTACTGTTGTTTACAGTTTATGATTCATGTGCAAGTGTCAAAATGTATTTGAATAAAAAATCAGCTATTTCCATGGCTGATTTTAAAAAAATCAATAGTAGATTCACGCTGACAGAAAATGGACTCTTGGGAAAATCAGGGCAGTTGGTTATACTGGGACATGAAAGCCTATAGGCATGCTGTCTCTCCATTCAACCATATAATGCAACACTTTGCTATTGCCATTGAACGACTTACTCTCTACCATATCATGCATTCCATAATATTTCTATCTAAATGCAGATTTCAGTGTTCCATGTATCCTATCTAGTCAGGTTTTCCATAAAAAATACCAGCAGGGAACAACATTGAAATTCATTTTGCATATTAAAGAAATATCTCAGAGGTTCATTCCTTTATTTGTTTTATCAGTTCAAGCAATAGCCAAGAAAGTTAGGGTTTCTTGAATGATAGGAAACCCATTTATGATTTTATCATGGTTGTCTCCTTTTTCTCCTTCTTAGATAATTCACAAGCTTTTAAGAGTCAATAATTTTACAATACTCCATTGCAAATTTAAATAAATCCCTGTGTATCATTAAACTCAAATACTGAGGTAATAGATGTACCTGAAAGAAAGCTATACCTTGAATGGCATGGAAGCAAATTCCTTTCTTTCCAGTATCCATGCCACATTTATTGTAAATCTTATGGGAATTTGTTGCTCTTGAAAGCATTATTGTACATGTCATAACATTTTCCACCATGGCTTTTTGCTATGCAAAAAAAAGACAAAAAGCAGTCTTTACAAAATCTTTTCTTCCACTGCATGCATGTATTTGAAATGTCTCTGAGTAGCCCTGACCCTGATACACTGTTTGGTACCTATTGCAGCTGGGCACATACACATGTATCATACATATATTTATGTATTTGTAACCCATAACTATAAAATAGATACAAAGAAGGCTAATTTAAATGGCCAGGCAATAATAGGAAACAATAAAACAAGATAAGAACCCATGCACAATCTTTACACAATTATACCTTGCCCTTGGACAAACTTATAGTTTCACTAGACTAGACATTGCTCTACAGTGGTATATATGCAGGCATTCTCTATGCCTGCTTCACAATTTTGGGTACTTTTTTCCTGCAGAGTCATCATTTGTGTATATAAAGAAAACAAAAAAAAACTGTTTTTCTCCTGTCTATATGCTCCCTCTAACAATTGTCTGATCTGCTGTGATATTACAGAATATGCACGGACATTCTAACATCTGAGAAGAGATGTTGGAGTTTACAAAATATTTAGAAATTATACTAAATTTACCAAATCACTTGAGTTTCACACAGACTCAATCACAGACTAATCATATAAGGATTTGTTTATGATTTCCCCCCTGCAGACTTCATTCAGCAATAATGGCAACCTAGCCAATCCATCTCAGTTATTTAGGCTATGGCCACATTGCCTTTTGAGTTTCAGGGTACTCAAAAGCTACCTATGTTAAGTCATGCCTTAAAGCACAATTTTTTTCTGCTATCCAAAATTCAATGCCATCTCTACTTGTGTTCTCTCATGCTGTGGGAACACAAAATGCCAAAACAGATCTTTTTATAACATGCTGAAGATGTTATGTTTCTGCTGTGTAGAATGCGCCGTAGAGAGAGCGCAGAATTCCTTGAGGGTGGTGGAGGGGGAAGCTCTGCACTTTCCTAATTAACTTCCAGCTGTAGCCACTAGAATTACTTACATGTGTGAGGCATTATTGTTAGGATTTGCAAGTGTCTGTCACAATCCTGACAACAAGGGGTTAACTGTGTGCATGTTAATTAGCTAGTGAGGTCAGTGTCTTGCTATCTATTCATTGATTAGTCATTGGGCAGTTAATCCGACATTGCTTATGTGAGGCAGAGCACGTAGGTCAGAGGTTATAAAGTTAACTATCCTTCTTTGTCTCACACAGACTCACACACACACAAGGTTTTTCTTTGCTACCTGTAAGATGGATTCACCTTAAGACGTGAATGCTTAGGCCACATGTGGGCTCACATGTGCCTAAGTTCTGCAACTAAGTTTGTACTAGAATAGCAAGGATTTGTTATGTTTATTCCATGTTTACCCTACCCTGATTTAGTTAAGTAAAGTTTCTTTTTATAATCACAGCAAAAGTCTCCTGGTCTTTCCTCTCACTCTGCTTATTACCCAAATAGGGAAACAATTCCCCAACAATTATAAACCTGAAAGATATGGGCAGGTACTTTCCCTTCCTCTCTTATATAATTCCTAAAGTCAGCATTGACGATGTTACATTTTTTGAAGAGTTGGTTCTTAGGGAAGTCTGCGCTTGGAGCTAGAACTTAATGGTCTGAGTTCCAAACTACACGAGCTACCATGGACTATAACATAGTTATGGGTATTACTGGTATCAGACAAGTCACTGTCTTTCCAATGATTCTTGGTGACAAAAATGCCCATTCAAAATAAAATACTTCATAACTTGAAAGGATTTTTTTTCCTTTCTCATTTTCCTATTTTCTGGATTTGTTCCTACTGAATAGATTTGTCAAATAAGATTCAGAGGCCCATAACATTCCTGCAGTCTTGTTCCATAAACTCCAGGCCTGGATACAGATTGCACTGGCCGGAGGAAATTTACAGCAGCAGGACCCCTTCTTGCCTTTGATTTACTGCCATTGACATAACAACATCATAAAAGGGCCCAGAAATTCTGTGTCCTGCTGCACATTTACTGCTGTCACTAAAATCTTCAAATCAATACTAATACTAGCTAGAGTTAAGCTTGTGATGGTCTCTTTTTTATAATTTTGAGATTTGTCAAAATATTGTATATGTAGGAGAAAATCAAGAGAATGGGACTTTTAACATTGTCTAGAGGCGGGATATTGAATAGGCAATTTTTGATTGGCAGAAGTCTGCTTTTTAGATGAGGTAAAAGAAAATTAATTGTCTGCCCAAAACATTTGTCTGGTATGCAACACAAAACCATTTTGTTTTGAATAATATCAGTGAGGAGGCAAAGAAAGGGGAAGGGAAGTAGTTTGTAGTATCTGGTGGAATGTTGAATGATGTTTGAAAAGTCCTCTGATTTTTTGGTGGGTTTTTTTAGCACTTCAAGCCAGGTTTTATTGATTTTCAGACTCTTTTTGTTGAAACTGTCTCAGTGTTCGTGGATTTCAATGGCTTCCCTGTGCATTCTGACATAGTAGCTTTGAAGTTGTCAAGAATTTCATATACTTGGATTATTATGTATAGGTCAATGAAAAATGTCACCTCAGTGTGTGGCAGCAGTCAAAAAGACAAACTGCATACTGGAAATTATTAGCAAAGGGCTGATTTTTTTTAAAAAAATCCAATTTTGTAATTTTTATATGTAATTGAAAAGGGATAGGAAATTTCCTCTCCTTACCAGAGCACATTTTCTGAGGTTGCAAAGCTGCTGAGAATGGAGAAGCTGCTGGGAAAGCAAGGAAGGTGTGCATGAGAAGGTTGGAACCTTTTGTACTCAACCCATCATGTTTATCAGACTTCATAGAGAACATTAGAATACTATAGTGTATTAGCTCATGATACATTTCCAGTTCATAGCAACGACAAAGAAAATCAATATGGAACAAACCCAGTGTACTTGAAGTCAGTACAATGAATATTTATAATTAATTTTAATTAATCACAAAATCATTTTTCAACACCAGCTAGTGACTTTGGATGGAAATGTGCAATCCCACCTGCTTTGTAATTAGGACTGACCATGGTCCGCACATCATTACGGTGAAGTGGGGAAGATGCTGTGGGTCTCATACTCAGTTTACTGCTTTTCCTAAGGTTTTCTGTATGCTCTCACACCACTTTGTCTTTTTTTCCTCATTGTGAAATTCTAGTCTATTAAAGATGTTAATTAAATGATGTCATGCTATTACATATCTGCTACGAACTAGCTCTACCATTGTCACTCTGAGCAGGCATGGATTTTACCCAAAGCTTGGCATAGTGGTTAAGAGCAGTGGACTTTGATCTGGAGAACCAGGTTTGATTCCCTACTTCTCCTTATGAGTAGTGGACTCTTATCTGGTGAACTATATTTCTTTCCCTGCTCCTACACATTAAGACTGCTGGATGACCTTGGGCTACTCACAGCTCTTTGGAACTCTCTCAGCCCCACTTACCTCACAAGGTGTCAGTTGTGGGGAGAGGAAGGGAAAGAAGCCTCCCCCTTCCCTTTCCCTCCACACAACAGATACCTTGTGAAGTAGGTGGCGCTGAGAGAGTTCTGAGAGAATTGTCACTAGTCCAAGGTCACCCAACAGGCTTCATGTGGAAGAGTGAGGGAGCAAACCAGATTAGAATCTGGCAGTCATGTGAAAGAGTTGGGGATCAAATCTGGTTTTCCAGATTAGTGTCTGACACTCTTAACCACTACCTCACACTGTTATTAAGGTATTTATCAGAGCAGAAATCATTAGAGCAAAAATGCCATGTAAATCATTTTCAAATTAACCATAGACCCCAAAGACCAGCCCAAACCATGATCTTTCAATACCTGCAAAATGTTTTAAAATCATTCCAAGATGTGCTTAAGTCTAGACTGTCTAGACTTTGTTCACTAGGCAACTGTACCTATGTAATTCATTTTCAGTGTTTGTGGCATGTTTATGGTCTGAGGATTGCTGTCCAACAATGCTTCTGTATTTGATGTAATTGCAAGGAAATGACATTGGCATCATCAACAATTTTCTGTAACTCTGTGTTAGAGCAGAGTGAAAACATTAAAGAAGTAATTTCATTTTGCATTTGTGAATAGCAGAAAAATGCCTTTCAAAAATTACTTCCTGAAAGTGAAAAACAATGAAATTGATTCCTAAAACTGTTATGAAGAAAATTGCTTTCTAAAGACTAATGAAATTGCCTTTTTGATTAGATGATGACAGAAGTCTTTTCATATTGGTCTGTGAGTGCAGTTCAAAACTCCACCACTGTAAAAGAGTTTCAGGGCTGAACTTTGTTTTTTTCTTGTGTAATATTTTCTTTGTTGCTGTTGAAAGTTAGAATTTAGAAAGCATCCAGATGTCAGTATTCTTTCATTGTTGTCCTGAGGCCCACTTTGGTTATAATAAGTATTCTATTACACCAGATCCACAGTCAAAGAAGTAGACCAGCATTCAACCACTTTATATGTCTTGCCTTCTATAGATGTATACATCCCTTCTCTGATTGACTTTGGACGTTTGGGCAGCACAATTCAGAAGGGGTGGGAGCTGCATTGTAGCTGTGGACAACACAGCAACAGCACAGCTGAACCATCTCTTATGCAGATATCTGTGACACAGTCACCACAGGAATGGAATGAAAACAGTCAGCAGTGGGGAAAAGGGAACACATCAAAGGACCACTGGTGCGAAGGAGCCGGGTGAGGGTCTTAACCAACAGGTCAGCTGACAACCAGTGATGGGTGCCAGAACAAGGGAGGAGCAAGGAGGTCCAGAAGGCAGCTAAGGAGTGGGAAAGGGGCAGGACCAAGCAAAGAAGAGAGTGACCCCAATGCACCCCGGAAGGGGGCCACTGGAAAGCGGGATGAGGAAACCATCAGGGGGAAGATGGACCTCAGTGAAGCACTGGGGTCAATGCCAGTGCAAGGAGATGAAAGGGGGAAATGGCACTGGTGCCCTGAGGAATGGCCATGCTTGGGGAGACAACCTTTTCTGGATAGGTCAAGGGGGAGATGCCAGTGGGGAGATGGGGGCCGGTGCTGGAGGAGCCTGAAGAGAGTGGGAGAGGGTGTCATGCCTGCCTCTCAGTGGCACCACATACCACACCAAGAAAAGCCTCAAAGTGGCCAGAGGCTTGACTTGGTGGCAGTCAGATACTCTATTCTGTGATTCGCCCAGGAGACAAGAGTTCAGACACACTTGGCACTCCTCCAGGCACTGTTGCTTGATGGCTTCTCAAATTGATGACAGCATGGGGGGCTGGGGGGGAGTCCAGCACCCAAGGCCCAGGAATAGGGCCAGCATCACTGTCCATAGCAGGAGGAAGTCTGACTGGAAGTCTCCATGTGTATCTAGTCTACAGCAGGTGCTAAGGCAAGAGCAGGGCCAGCATCTTATGAAGTGGCATCAGTCCATAGGGGTAGCTCAGCTCCCTCGGTGGCCCCTGACAATTCAGCAATGCTCATCAAGTGAAGAACCATGGAGGTGACCATGGCAAGTGTTTGATGACAGGAAGATTTAATGACAAGGATACAGGAGCCACACCTGCAACAAAGGAAGGGCCAAAAAGGACACATCTCTAATGACAACCCATGACACCCCAGACACCGGCATGTTGGAACAAATGAGGTCCCTGGTGTCTGAAACTGACATTGGCTCAACACCAGATGAAGATATTACAGCTCTAAGCCCGCTCCTCCCTGCCTACACAGGCATGGCATCCCTCCCAGCAATGTGGTGCTCCCATCAGCTCCCTATATATGCCTCAACCATCCAGCACATCCACCTTCTCCCAGCTCTGTACATCTAGTTCGCAGTCCAGCAGAGGAGGAGGTAGCTTGTGAGGCAGGGTTTCATGAAAAAAGCTACACAGGAAAATAGGCCCACAAGAAAAAGGCCAACAGAAAAAAGTCCACCATCATAAATGCCCATATGGAAAAAATCTGCCCATGGAAAACTGTACCCATGGGAAAATGCCCACATGGAAAAGATATATTTTTAAAAGGAATTATTAAAATATATATTTTTAAAAATAATATAAACAAAAGAGTTAATGACCCTGATAAAGAACCACCTAGCCCTAACAACCTAATAATTAAAACAACAAATATTTACTATTGAAAGTTTTTACTCATAAATGAGAGAGAAGAGAGCAGAGACAATGGAACCAGCACTGCCTCCACGCAGTGCTGGTTTCTAGCCCCAGTTTCCAGCATCTAGCAGTGGCGTAACTAGGCAAACTGGAGCCCTGGGCAAAACCTGAGTTTGATGCCCTCTCCAGGCACGTGCCTGGTGCAACGTGCACCCCCCTCCCCTTTGTAGCTACGCCCAGTGGTGTATCTAGGCAAACTGGAGTTTGGCACCCTTCCAGGGGCAGCCGCCCTTCCCCACCATGACCAAGCAATGATTTTTTTACATCAGGTCGTTTCAAAGTTACCATCACATTATAGAACATGCCCCAACCACAAATCTGAACACAGCAATAGGCCATGCCACACAGCAGAAATAATTTTTTTTGAAAACATTTTCAAAGTGGTTTCAAAATGTTTTATTACTGCTATGAAAACATTTTATGGTGTTGTATCCAGTCCCCCCAATTGGGGAAAACAGCATCACTTTCAATATTATTTAAACTGGGAACCCCAGATTCTCCCTTTAAGGTGGATTTAAAAAGAGAATCTGGGCTCCCTAGTTTAAGCAAGTGATGCTGGAATCCACCCCCGAACAGCATCATTTTCAATGGTGTTTAAACTAGGGAGCCCAGATTCTCCTTTATTTATTTGTTTGTTTGTTTATTAGTTTTTCATACCGCCCTATCCCCAAGGGGCACAGGGCGGTTTACAACATAAAATCTAATACACTACTAACGAGGAGCAAACAATAAAAACAATTTACATAGGCTCCAACAATTTAAATTACTAAAATGTGATAAAATCCCATTTAAAACAGCGGTAATGTAGTAAAAGTAGAAGGTGCCCAATAAACCTAATATCAAACCCTCCCCTCAGGGTTTTTTTTAAATCCACCTTGAAGGGAGAATCTGGGGTTCCCAGTTTAAACAACATTGAAAATGATGCTATTTTGGGGTTGATTCTCCCCCACCCCGAAACAACATCATTTTCGATGTTTAAACTGGGGATCTCAGAGTCTCCCTTTAAATCCATGCCAAAGGGGGGGATTTAAAAGGAGAACCTGGAGAAATTTGGGGGATGCCTGCTGTCAGGGGAGCAATTGTTAAGCTAGCAGCACCAAACTTCCAGGATATCTTTAGGAGACTCTCTTAATGATACCACCCAGGTTTGGTGAAGTTTGGTTCAGGGGATCCAAATATATCAACCCTAGTGTAGCCCCCATCTCCTATTAGCTCCCATTAGAAACAATGGGGGATGGGGCACCCGCTTTTGGAGTCCAAAACTTTGGACTCCCTGAATCAAACTTCACCAAACCTGGGTGATAGCATCAGGAGAGTCTCCTGAAACATCCTTGAAATTTTGGTTCTGCTAGCCTAAAAACTGCGCCCCCTGCAGCCCAAAAACGGAAAACCCACTAGAATACCAAAAAAAACCCACAAATGAACCCTGCATTTTTGGTGCCCACCACAAGGGGGCGCCCTCGGCAACTGCCCACTTTGCCCAATGGGCATTACACCCCTGGCCACTGCAAGTAGCAGAGTGCTGGACTAGATGGACTCTGGTCTGATCCAGGAGGCTCTTTCCTATGTTCTTATGATCCCATATTCCCATAGGAAACTGAGGATATCTACCAGCTGCACCCTTGATATATGTAGAAAAGAGAATGTGAGCACCTCACTACAGCTGTCTTCCTGTAGGCCTAGGATCATGACAGAAGCAAAAAGAGAGACACTTGGTAGGACACATTTTTGGAAAAATGCCTCTCCTAAATCCCTACAGTAGGCTTGTAAGACAACACTAGCTGTACACAGTCAGAGAGGTGCAGGACATTGCAAAAGGATGTCTGCTCATGGCTATATCCTTGGCTCAGCATCCTGAATTTTGAATTTGTTACAGTGCCTATTTTTCCAAATGGGCATTTTTCTCTGTGTCAGTGCTTCCAGATTTTAGAGATTAGTCAAATTTTTACAACTATTCATCATCCCCACTGAGTGGGTCAGTACTGGTCAAGTTCTCAGAGAATCATCTTAAGGATCTCATTGAATCTTTCAACTAACCAGTTCATCTGGGGATGGTGAAGAGTTGTAAAAATTTGACTAATCTCCAACAGAATCCATCACAATCCTTTTAGAAGAAGTTTGAATCACTGTCAGAGGGGGGAAAGGAAGCATGGACTGGTGGACTGTCAGATGTCCATGGCTTATAAAGAGGTTGTTAGGTTGTGCAGAGGGCTGTGAAAGCCAGGGACATTCCTACCCAACACTGGTGGGACAAAGCTTCCACCTGGGCCACTGCTACCTTGTGAAATGCCTACTGGTAAACCACAGTATGTGCATGAAAGCAACCATGAGGATCATTCATATTACTAGTAGATTTTCAGGCCACAGCCTCGTACATGGAAATAGAACTTCTACTGTCCAAGGCAGTGGAAAGCTTGTAACTAGTGATCCAGACTGAAGGTGTGAAAAAAATCAGCATTTTTTGGATTCAAGTATATTGGACCAAAAAAAACAGTATTCCCTACATTCCCAAATTCCAACATTGTTGTGATAGTCAGATGAAGTGTGTGTGTGTGGGGGGGGGGGGGTGTTAGTTGTCAATTTCCCCATTCAGACAATAACTCACTTGATGGTTCAAGGATTTTAATGAAGACATAAGAAAGACAGCAGAAGACAGTTCTGATGAAAGGGAGCCAAAACTGTTGATAATATGTTGCAGCAAACCCCCACCCAATGGTGGGATTCAAATAGTTTAACAACTGATTCCAGTGGCAGGATTTAAATAATTTAACAAGCGGTTGTTTACAAGAGGCATTTTAACAACCAGCTCTGCCGAAGTGCTGTGAACCTGCTGAATCCCACCACTGCCCCCACCCCCACATGTGAACTAGGACAGTAGAAAGAGTCCAGTCTGAGAG
This sequence comes from Sphaerodactylus townsendi, assembly GCF_021028975.2. Classification (NCBI taxonomy): domain Eukaryota; kingdom Metazoa; phylum Chordata; class Lepidosauria; order Squamata; family Sphaerodactylidae; genus Sphaerodactylus; species Sphaerodactylus townsendi. The sequence goes on along the minus strand of NC_059425.1, from coordinate 118,971,273 downwards.
CTCATCCCAGCTCCAAGGCCAGGGAAACAGATAAGCGGCACCTGCAAAAAGTCAAAGCTCTTCCCAACAATTCCCCCCTCCCAGCAAGTGGAATCCTGACATTAGTCCATTATTCCTTTTGAGATCGCTCCAGCTGTGCTCCACTATTTACTATGGACAAAAGAAAAAAAAAAAAGAAAGCCATGTTTGCAAGAAGCAATCTCTGGACAAAGCATGCTTCCAATAGAAGAACAACCAACAAGTGCCACAGAACTACTGCAGAACCCAGTAATCCTAGCAGAATCCGAGCAAAATCCGATGTGCCCAGCGAAACAGAACCAAAACCAAACTAGAGAATTTTTGCAGTGGAAGCTCAAGGGGGCATTCTGCAAGCCCAGCAACCCAATGGCAATGTACATATGCCCAGCAGAAATCCAGTGCCACGGTGGTGGTTTCAAGACCAAGAGAATCAATGCTAAACCAGAGAATCTCTGCAGTGGAAACTGAACAGAAAGGGCTCTGTGATTCCAAATGGATCATGTAATTGTAGAGAACAGGCAGAGACAAAAAAAGAAGTCTGACGTGTTGGAACAGATTGGTATTTCTTCCTTCCGGGGTGGGGGGGCGGAGAGCAGCAGAGAACGATCTTTTGCATTTGCACTGCTGCAAGGTGATCTATTAGAAAACCTTTTCCAGTAGGAGATAAAAGAATTCCTAACATGGTGTTGGAATTCAATACCTCTCCCAAGTATGGGTATTTGTTATGTTCTCTTGCATATATCTAAGCAGAGAGGAAATGGAGGAAAGCCAAGAACATTATTTTGAGCCAGATTCAACAGGCAAGATTTGTCTACATGTTTACATAGAGGCTAAGGATCGGCACCAAGGATACAGTTCTTGGCTAATGACTGATGCAGTCTTGGATAGGGTCTTGTGAATCTAGGCATATCTTACAGGGAGGAAGTAATGTCTGCCTTCTGGTTCATTCTTTATTTTTGTTTAAAGTATCTCAAATAGGGATAAATGGAGCTCCAATCCAAAGATGAGAGGGGAACCAAATTGAGCCTGTGTAAATAAACATTTTTGTTATGTCTAGTTGGGGTTGGAGCCAGCTGGCTGTGGCAGTGGTGCAGTCTGCTGCCCACTCAAGCAGGTTCACTTTCCAGAGAGGACTTTAATTGACAGAATAGTTTAACCAGCTGTGTGAAAGTCGGTCGAATCTCTGCCGCAGAAAATTAGTTAAGATGCTTCACCCATGGTCCTTATGTTCTGATGAGTGAATTAATTAAATAAGAGATCCTTCCCCCTGAACACACACATGCACACTTGCAGAAGACCTGCTCTTTTGCTCCTCAAACTTATTCTAGTTTGCAGTGAGACACTAAATAACAATCCCACCCTAGAAACAGCACATCTGCTCAGAGCAAAGGGTTTACAAAGGAATGCACAGATTGAAAACAAGTTCACAGAGGAGCTCCTGTTGCTCCTGTTCAGCAGTCTAGAATAAACCTGAAATTTTTGGATTTAATTGAAAATAAAGTGACTGGCTATAGAGGGAAAATCTCTAATGTGTATTCAGCTGAAAAAATACCCGAAAAATATCGATAAGGTATTTCTTAGGTATTTTTGTAGCTTCGGTACATCCTAATGCACAAGCCTAGTTTGGAGTATTATATCAGCAGTGGGGGGTAGAGGTCCAGGGATGTAACTTGGTGGTTGTGTCCCAGCCCACCATCACAGTCCATAAAGGGGCACTCTCTGAGGAAATGTCTCTACTGGCCACAAGTGTAGCATGAGTTGTGCTCCCAGGCCCCCTTGGTGGGCCCAGATTTTTCTCAGTGACAGGGGGTGCCCCTACTTGAGCTGAGCTCATACTTCTGCTAGGGATTTAGGACTTCAATTGTGATACATGCCCTGTCCTGAGGGCATTGGTGGGATCTGAGTCCATGCACCTCAGGGTCCCTCTGCTTCACCCTGGGTACGAGCTGCTGTCTTCTTCTCAAGCTGGCTACCCTTGTTCATAAGCTCCCTGGCTTCTGCTGCAAGGCAGTTCTCCCACAGTTCTCCCTCTTTTATGTTTGAGGATCAGCTGCAAGGTACCCAAAGTAGGATGACTTGCTCCAGTACCACTTTGTCCTCTATTACATATCTTCTATCATCCATGATGGACTTTGGCCAATGGACTGCCACATTCATCAAGGTGGACCCAAAAGATTATGTGAAGATTCATAGAGGGTTCATCATATATAAGAAAACATTATGAGGTCATTTGTGCCATATTATCTCATTCTTCTGCTGTTGCTGTGTGCTGTGTGAAAAAAGAAAATATATTTTGTAAGCAGCTCATTAAAGACCATTCATATTTTACCCTTTGCAATATGGTTGTTATCTTATAATTTTTATTCTGTTTGACATGCTGGTGAGAATTAGATCTACTGGCGTTGAAGGTCATGTTTTATTGTTAATACAAAAATCACTTTTCTGATTGCCATAGAATATTTGGCATTAACTTTTTATTCAGTTGTTTATAATTGTATATTATATGATGAATAAAGTTGTGTTCACATAATTAAAGTTATTTGTTTATTTCCATTTGGATTATCCAGTCCCATTATACAGTGTGATTGCTTTTCCCTTGTAAAGCAGTGTATAAGTGACTTCTATCTTTCTGAAACAGAAAGCTAAGATAATAAGATTTCATTTTGTTTAATTTAAGAAAAATAATGCAGTCTTTGGCTAGCAGATTTCATTAAATTCTGCCTTTACACTAGATCAAGCCACATAATAGGCTTTCCTAGTCTGAATATGGACATGTTTGGTTTGAATTATATTCCAGTCTGTTGGGCTGAAACGAAGCTAATAGCAAAGAATTTAATTGTATTATAGGTCATGTTGTAACTAGAGTCCAATTTGATCTTAGCATAAGGAAATATACATTTAATTTCCCTTTAAAACCATTATGCTGCTTTTATAAGCAGGTTTAAATAGTTTTAGAACTAACAGGTAGAAATTAGTGTTGAATATGAATATTAATATTGATGCTCCTATTCTGCAATATGTGGTCTATGGTGTTAGGTCAGAGTGAAGAAATGCTGCACAGGATGCTATCAGTAGGTCTCCTCAAAATATCACTCAGTTACTATAGATCAGTCACTCAGGTTAATCCAAGGGTCCCCAGCATGGTGTCCAACAGTGCCATGGCAGTTGCCAACATGTTTCCTGGTATTCACCAAGTCTTTTTTAAAAGTGGGCAGGGCCAGGAAGGACTTTTGCCCAACAGGATTACTGATTGGCTATTAGAGACCAAACTGGCTCTGCAAAGTCAAAAGAAATTGCTTTGGCAGCAGCAGCCATCACATTTCAAGGATTTTCACTGCAGGACTTAAGCTAAGCTAGAACACCACCCAGACAAAGGTTGTCTCCAGGCAGTAAGCAACCAAAGGGCTAGTGAACACCATCCAGAACACTACCCACCACTCTAGGAAGTAAGCAATGAAAGGAATCAAAAGCCCAGTCTACTACAATGCAGATGCCCTCACTAATTGATTATGCTATCTTCATAGTTACTCACATGCTAAATTTGTGAATCCCACCCAACACATGCAAATCAAGCTTGCTAATTGCACCCTTTACACTTGTTAACAGGCAAATGGTTCTTTCTCCCACCCTGGACATTCCAAAGGTATATATACTCCACTTGCTTTACTACCATCAGATCCTCAGAAGATGCCAGCCACAGATGCAGGTGAAACATCAGGAGAAAATGCTGCTAGAACACGGCATACAACTTGGAAGCCACACAACACCCCAGTGATTCCGGCCGTGAAAGCCTTCGACAACACAAAGGAATTGTTACTGTTTGCTGAATTCGCATATAACAATGTGGTGCATCAAAGCACTGGGCTGTCTCCTTTTAAGGTAATATATGAACAAGAGGGCAAACCCAAACCTGGTTTGGTAAGCCCCAACACTACTCCATCCAAACTGTACACATGAATGGAAAAGATCAAGATGGTGTAGTCAGAGCTAATAAAGACTTTGAAAAAAGCTAAGGACACTTATAAAATATAAGGACACTGGAAATGAGCTCCAGAGCCAGAGTTTAAAGAGGAGGACCAAGTATATTTTTACACCAAGCACCTGTGCCTCCAACCTAGCCATAATCTGGGATAACAATTTGTGGGCCATTTACAGTCAAGACATTAATAAGTTAGGTCAAGACACTAATAAATTAGGTCATAGTGGAGGCTGAACTGCCTAAGACTTAGCAATCTGTACATCCCATTTTTCAATCCAGGTTGTTGAAGAAAGCACCTCTCCTGAAAAATAGCACCCTGCAATCACAAAACCAGTGCCCATCATGATTGATGAGAATGTGCATTATGAGTTGTCTTGGATTCTGGACTTCCACCACCACAGAGAGCTGTTCCAATACTTTGTGGCCTGGAAGCATTTCCCACTGGCAGTAATGGAGCGGGTAAATATCCTACATGTTGCAGCCCCTTCCCAGTTTAGGACTTCCACTGCCAATACCCTGCAAAGCTGGGGCCAAGATGGGCAGGCCTTTGGGGAACTGAATGTCAAAATCCCACATGGGGCCTTGCCATATGTTCATGTCCAGGGGAGGCTGGGAGAGTACAACATCTGATGTACGTGCATTTCTCTTGATTGCTTTGCTTTGTCTTAGGTTCTGCTTGCTGCTTAGAGTAACAGTTTCTTTTCTCTGAGCCAGGAAGCACTTGGCTTCTTATCAGACTCTGACCTTGGAGAAGTGGCACTCCTGGGAAAGGAACCTGCTTCTGCTGGATGGGGTGCTATGCGAGGGGGGAAAGAGCAGGGTTTTAGTGAGCAGTGTGGACATCTGAAGTTCAGTTACAGCAACACTTGAGTGCAGCCTATTCGTTACTTTGATACAATTTTGTATCAAATTTTGTATCAAATTTTGTATACTTTGATACAATTTTGTTTAAACTCGAATCTGGTTATTGGGAGGAGGTTGACGTACTGACATGTTTATTTAAATATTTATTCTGTATAAGCTTTAAAACATTTTTTCATATTTAAAATGTAGGGCAGCTTCAAAAGGAAAATGTAATAAAAAGTGAGTTTTTATTTTGTTTATGTATAATTTCTACCAGTCCTAACCAATATTTATTTCATTAGTTACTATCAGGATGGTACATTATCTAGCACCTTTTCAAATTCAGACACACCATTACATTTTGCTTTCTTTCAACAATAAATTATTTGCTCCTGTAATATTTTTAAAATATATTTTCACTCTGAACATCTAAAAAAATGTTGTTTGGATAGCACTCTTGTTAATGGCTGAGAGTCTAGGGGGTTACACTTTAAAAAATATTGTGGTTTAGTTTCCAATTCCTAGGGTTATTTTCTTAAAATATATCAGAGAATATATTTCCTAGTTTCAGTAGCCTGAAAACTTAAAGGAAATAGATAGACAAGGATGTAATAGTGACTCCAAACTGTATACTTGCAGTGAACTGTCCAGCCTAGGCTGATTTATTAATCGTTGGTATTTCCCCAATGGCCAATATATCCTGGGATAAGAGGGGAAACATCCCAGTATGGCCATGACTTCTGCATGGCTTCTGGGTCTAACTCGGACCTGCCCCATGAGATTTCCCTTATCCAGCTGCCATGCAAAAAACCTTCCAATAAAATTAGTGGTTCTTTTTTTAAAAAAAACCTGCACCACTCCTGCTCCCATGCAAACACCGCGGGAGACAGACTAGTTTATTTTTCCCGCCTTGCTGCCTGCTGTCAATCAGAACGTCAGAAAAACGGGACAGTTTGTGCATGTGCACCAATGTTGTTGAGGAAAATGAAAGTAAACTGAGGGCCATGAGTAATCACCTGGAGTTCTTCCTCCCAGCCTGAACGTGCTGACAGGCTGCCATGCAGAGGGAGAAACCAAGATATAAACATCCCGGTATGTACGATCCCGGTTTTCCCCTGGGATATATTGGCCATGGGGAAAATGCCTATGTCTGGCTGTATTATAGACCAATAGCTCTTGTCTAGAATGGCAAGATTACTGAACTTCAGTTTATTTAACTCAACCAGTCTATTGCTGCTTCTAAGCACTTGTTCTATTATTCACTTGACTCTGATAAAGAGAAATAGAGATTAGTGTTATCTGTTTGGGTGACACTTCACTACAAATGTCTGGATAACCTCACTCAGCAGTTTCATGAGGATTAAACTAATATAAGAACAACTGCAAAACAACAAGTAGAAATCTTGCAGAACTCCATAGCACCTGTTCTGGGTTATCAAATTGTTTAAATAGGTTAACCTAGAGTTCTACATTAGTAACTACTGTAGCTATAATATTATATACTGTACATTATAAACTGTAACTAGGTAACTACTGTAGCTACAAGATATATCATTGTATTATTTTTGCCATATAGCTCTCTGTAGGCAGATCAAGATCACATTCACAATTGCTTACCTGGACCTTGCTCAATAATCCTGAACAGGCCTGGCTAAATAAATCCTTGCAAAAAAAATCTATTAATGAATGAAATTCCACCACTTTTTCTGATTAATGAATTGTCCACAATATTATTTGCTGAAGAACTTCTATGCATAATTTCAGACACTTAAGTGGCTTGCAACTCTCAGGCTGGGAGCATTTGATCTTCAGGCATGTTTGTATATATCACAAATTCTCCAAGTACATTTCTTTTCCTTGCCTAAGTAAATTTGAAATTCATTTCCTCTAAGCATTTCACAGCAGTTGTTTAAAATTTGGTCTTTGATTCATGAAAATCGGGAACCAGAAAATATATTCAGAGAAATGGCAAACAAGAGAATATGTAGTTAAGTGGCAAGTCCACTGGCTTAGAGCATTTAAAATTATGCCAGTCAGTAAATGTGTAGACTTCATAAAAAGTTGTGCAACAAAAACAGTGTTGCAAACTGTTATGCCCCAGCCTGATTGTATCCCCTATACCTCTTTGATTCATGACGCTATCACTTTGTCCTTCTCTATGCTCTTGGAGTTCTCTTTCTCCTTTGTCAAAGTAGCAAATCTGGAAGTAAAGCAGGAACTTGTAGAACAATTGAGCTGTTTTGAGGTGTAGTCTAAATAGCTGCTTAAAAGGTACTTTTTCTTTCCAGGGATTTCTGACATAGTAGATAATGTAAAAGTATTGTATTTTGTTACAACAAGAGAATCAAAAGTGACCAATTTAATGATGTCAGTGATGCTTAGCTTACAGATAGCAATGTCTCACATCATGGCAGCCTGTGACAGTTAAGCCAGACCACTTTTAAAGATTCAGTTCCCTTTCTATAACCTACATCCTACAATTGTTATGAGAAAATAACAGTAATTGTGATAGGCCATGCATCCAATGTTAAGGGCTTCTATTCAGAGTAGGGAAAAAGGCACAGTAAAGTACTGAGTAAAGAAATTAGGCTTCCACAGAGAAAAGTTACATTTAACATGTATATTATTTTTGCAACTACAAGAGAACTAATCATGAAGTTATTTAATTTGCATTAGTAAATATGGCAATTAATATACCCCTAGTGATGTAATTTTGTGCATATTTCAGCTGGATGCCAGTTTGAACAGTCCTTATGCCATGTTGTTGGTATTTTTTGGCATATTATTCTGTTTTAGTCTGTAATTTGAAAATGAAATTATTATGTGCATATATTGCTGCTATCTTTAGCTTTGACAGCTATCCAGTCACAAAATATGACAGGCATTAAGAATTTGCACCAACATTTCACAGTCTCACTTTCCTCTCTGTTTGGATTGCATTTTTAATGGGGTGCAAGCTGGACCCTCAAATCTTGAAAGAAAATTCTTATTGTTTTTCAAGTAGTCAAAATTGGATCAAAAGTACATGTAAAGTCTCAACTCAATGTTTATTAAGTAAGGATTGCAATACTTGGATCGACTAGAACCTGTCTAAATATATTAGCGTCTTTGCATAAGGGAATGAAAAAATCCCTTGTGGTAGTCCTTTATGCTAAGTTAAACATAGAGCATCCCAAACTTTTATGTGTGCACAAACTACTGTGCATGCAGTTTCTAGGCACTGTAAAATATAGGGAGAAAAATGCTAGGTATTTTACAAGAACTTGCAGAAATAGAATTACAGTATGCTTATTTAAGTTTCTGCTTGCACATTGCAGGATCCAATCTTACCAGCCCATTCATTCACTCAACACAAGCATTAAAACAATCTCTCATTTTACAAGAAGTTGTATCCTTGTTGTCTCAATCTTGCTGGGGTGATGGGTGAGCAAAGTTTCAGCCATGCCCCCTTTTGCTTCTCTTTCTGACTCCCAAAGATGAGGCTGTTTATGTCTGTTCACATTAATTGGATTGATGCATTCTCACCCTGCCATCTGGGAACTGTAGATTCATCCAGATAATTATGAGCATGTGGCAGTGCCACCAAATGCACAGTTGCAAAAGCAGCATGTCTACTCTAATGTAGTCCATTTTAAATCGTGCATGAACTGTCCATTATGACTTTGAGGCACATATAATCCCATCAATTCAAGAAATTGTAAGCTTCAGTGGTAACTCGACCAGCTACCATGAGGAATGTGGCATTGCACAGATGCAAAACTGTTCAAAATAATGTTTGTTTTACATTGTGAATGAATATTTAAGGCAGTCATATGAGACTGAAACAACATCAAATTGACATTGCTAACAAGGCAAATTCAAATGTAGATGCCAGATTTTACAAAGATTATGACATCCCTAAATTAAACTGGTTAATCTGTTATTTTTATTTCAATTGAAAATACATTTCTACCTGCAATTTTTTTGTTAGCTAACCAATTGAGATGAAAGTCAGTGTGTAATGATCAGAGCACATGACTAGAATCTGAGAGACCGAGGTTCTAATTTCCGCTCTGCTGTGGAAGCTCACTGAACATCTTTGAGCCAGTTACACATGCTCAACCTAACCTATTTCAAAAGGTTGTTGTGCAGATAAAATGGAATGAAGTACAGTGATATAAATTGCTTCAGGGCCCCAATGTGGAGATAGGTTGAATATAAAATGAAGCTAAACCACTTCTGACTAACCCCATACCTCAAAAACTCTATCATGAGACAATTCAAAATGAAAAAAAAGTTGAATGAAGCAGGAAATGAGGAAGACCCAATGTGAGATAGATGGACTCTATAGAGCAGTGATGGCGAACCTTTTCGAGACCAAGTGCCCAAATTGTAACCCAAAACCCACTTAATTATTGCAAAGTGCCAACACGGCAATTTAACCTGAATACTGAGGTTTCAGTTTAGAAAAAACGGTTGGCTCTGAGGCACGCAATACTTGGGAGTAAGCTTGGTGGTAGTCAGTGGCTTTGCTCTGAAGCAACTGTGCAACTCTTCGAACAGGTGAATCACGACGCTAGGAGGGCTTATTCAAAAGCAAGCCCCATTGCCAGGAACTGAGCTTACTCTCAGGTAAAGGATCACACTTTAGTTCTTCCAGTGAAAATCAGTGGTGTTTAACAGTGCTTCCCACACACACACATGATGCACTCTGTGTGCACGTGCCCACAGAGAGGGCTCTGAGTGCCACCTCTGGCACCTGTGCCATAGGTTCGCCACCACTGCTATAGAGGAAGCCAAAGCCCTCAGTGTGCAAGATCTGAGCAAGACTGTTAATGATAGGACATTTTGAAGGCAGATAAAAAGGTTGTTGGAGGGTGGGAAAGAGAGAAGGAAGCTGGGAAATGGAACAATAGGGGTTGCCAGGGAATGGAAAAGAGGAAACAGTGTGGGGAACGGGGAAATAGGGGAAAGTGTTTTCCTCCCTGCAAGACTTTAGTGGTTCCGCTCTGTGTAACTGAATCCAGTGGCTAGCACCAGGGAAATGCACCCAGACGCATTGGCCAGCCTATGCAGTTGGACTATAGTTTTCTTGGGCAAAGGCTGCAAGTGGGATGGAAGGAAGAAAAGATAAAGATGGGGGGGGGTCACATAATGGTAGGATGTCTGGTGGAAGAGAATGGAGGCCATTACACTTTGGCTGCCATTATAGAATATATAAACAACGTTTGTGCCCCTTTCTTTGTTGGCAGTAGGCAGCAAGGTTGAGGGACAGGGAATAAACAAGGTCAAGCTTCTGCTTCTAACCCTGCCTACTCTAATTTCTATCAGCAGGGTCATGCTAGGAATCTACGCACTTCTGTCATCAAACTAGTACCAAATAACTAAAATGTCTCCAGCAAGAGTGTTCTAGCTTATGTAGAATGAGAATATTCCCTGAGCCAGTGAGCCAGCAATGTGACAGAAGGAAACACAATCAAGAATGACACATCACTGTGCAAATATGGGATATGTGGAGCATTTGAATGGCATAGCTGTCAGACATGTTATCAGAGCCTTCCGTCTTCTGGCTGTGCTAGAAAAAAATGGAAATATAAAGGCAGTGTGAGAAAATTGAAATGGAAAGCAGAGTAGAACTGCAGATATCACAACACTAGCACAGAAGAGGCCAAATCTGACGAGCTGGTTCAAATCTGAAAGTCAGAGGCAATTTCATTTATTAGCAACCTACCCAATGTATTGTTGAAGGCTTTCATGACTGTAATCAACTGGCTGTTGTGAGTTTCCAGGCTAAGGAGCTGTGGTCTGATAGTTTTAGCTCTAACAATTCCCTGCATCTATGGCTGGCATCTTCAGAGACACATCACAATAAGATGTATTTCTCTTGTGCCACAGCAGGTACCATGGAGAGAAACACATCTTACCATGATATACCTCTGAAGATGTCTCCAAAGATGCCAGCCATAGGTGCAGGCAAAACATTAGGAGCTATAATTACCAGACCACAGCTCAGAGCCCAGAAAATCCACCCAAGCCATTCCACCCAATATTGATGAACAAGGAGTGCAAATAATGTTGGATTTTGTTTAGTTACATTCTCAATGCAGATCCACAATAAGCATACAACATCCTTTGGATGAGCTGGCTCAGTTGAATTACATTTTCTTTGGTGACTGAAGAATCACCTTTTGGGTTAGCATGACCTGCCTCCAGAAAAATACCTGTGAAGTACAGTCTTCACTCGAACAAGGATGGCTGATACTTGTTCTGGAGCTGAAGTAGCCAATCTTCATCACAGTTTTGTGTTCCAGCTCAGAAACCAGATGCCCTTGCTATGTAGCTGAATTTTCTACTCATGTTTACAATTTTTTTTAAAAAAAAAATCAAACCTTTGTAGAACAATCTATAAAGCATATCACTTAATATCCTTTTTACATGTCTGGGTTAATGTGATTGTTTCAGTCTGAAAATGTCTTAAAATATTGGTCTGGAGTTTATACTTAGAGACCTTATCTTGCCATAAAATGTTAGGGGCATGATGTGAATGGTGAAGATGAAAGCTGCTCAGATGTTTCTATTGAAACTGTAAATTTCCCAGGTCTCACAGTAATATTGAAAACTACTGAGATCACAGGACAGAAAAATAATCTTTATCTGGATCGTTTGGCATAACTCCAGGAAGATATCATCAGCCTGACATTGTTCCATATGGAGCTGCCCTTGAAGACAACTTGAAAGCTTCAGCTAGGGCAAAAGGTTCCCAGTTGTATCCCTGTAAGTCTTGGAGGGTGCAAAAAAAAAATTCTAACAGTGTCATATTAACTGGACTGTGCAGTTCACAGAGCAGTTTTTTCATCTTTCCTTATTTTGTTATAGGAGCACCTTTGTGGGGAGGGGGGTGGCTTTTGGACTAGCATGCTAAGTGGTGTATATTCTGATGCTGGATGCAGTTTCATTTTGGCTTGGTGTTGATTGTGTAACATGTCTGAGGTTTAAATTCTTATTTTATTTTGTTAAGTTGCTTTGCTCTTTGGGAAAGTAGCATAAAACATGCGGATGTCTGGGACCAATGCAAGTATTAGGTTCTGCTTCAAGTGATACTGTAAATCAACATGCACTCTAGGTGCCAGAATTTATTGCTTATCTCAAATTGTGGTTTTCTCAGCACTAATACTAAAGGAGAACATGGAGAATGTGTCAAAATACATTCCACATTGTTTTATATAAGATTCTGTTAATGAGTGATTAGTACATCATCTGCCCACAATAATTCCCTCATTTAGATGTACTGCATCTTCCAGGCAATCAAGAAGGCACAGCTTTGAAACTGATCTTGTGGGCAAATAGATTTCCCTGTTTCACAGCATGAAAAATATGTGTAGATAAAGCACTAGTAATAGTTACCAAAGATTCTCTTAATTGCAAACATTTCAGGCATGAATTAAACAAGTCTTTCCTTTATCTTTTGAAATATTTTCCTTTATCTTTTGAAAGATTTTGAGAGAATCTTAGTTTGATCTAATGACTAACTGCATCTATGCCTTGGTTAGATCAACTAAAGAAAGGAAGAACATTCAAAATTGCTGTTTGCATCATATTTATGATTCCTTTATCTTTTGAAAGATTTTGAGAGGATCTTAGTTTGATCTAATGACTAATTGCATATATGCCTTGGTTAGATCAATAAAGAAAGGAAACATTCAACATTGCAGTTTGCATCATTTTTATGGTTGGCTCAAATCATGTTGTTGACCTCTCTGCTCCAAAATGGTTCTGTGGCTTGGAATATACATTATGATCACATTTCTGTAATAAACTCTTTCCCTAACCATATAAAGAGGGAGATCCAATTATGGTTGAGGTAGTTTCCATTGTTACCTTTGTTCACAGAATGATAACATTAGTTTTATATGATATTGTTCCCTTGCTCAAACAACAAAGGAAGAGGACATATACAACATGCTTATCCCATTTTTACCAGATACTTTCCATCCTGCCAGAAATCTTCAGCTTTGCAAACTTTTGCTAATCTTTCGCTGCAGTTTTATACCTTATCTACACTGATTGATTCTATCAATCCATTGAGAATTGTTTGGAAGAACATTTCACAGGACACCACCAGTCCAGGTAATTATTATTCTGCATGATATCTGGAAGGTAATTTTATCAGAATTATACACTGTGTTCAGACCAGGGAATTTATATTTCTTGGCAAATAGCAACCTAATATGATTTGCACAAAAGCTAAATGTTTTCTGCAATCCAGGAAAATTATTTTTGGAAAAAATATTTTTAGCCATGGAAATTGGATTTTTTTTCAAGGATTTCGTTCATCACTTATTATCTTACATGATTATATTATTGTGTTGGTAGTTAATGATGGTTATTCTTGTAGTGTTGACATGGGTGGGTGTAGAGGATGAGAATTATTTATAATCTTCCCAGGAAGGTAGAGCGAATGAGAGTAAGAATTTTCACCTAGATCTAGACAAATAATCATGAACGAAACAGATTTCAATGGATGCTTCTTTGAATCAGGGACAAACTGTGCTAAACATCCACATATTGCTTGAAAATATTTTAATAGCAAGCTTTGTTCTTACAGTAGTGAACACAAATGCATACTTTAATAAGTATGTACTTTTTCATCATGGCTAGACAAGGTACTTGGGATAGTTGCTTACAAATGTTGGTGGGCAATATTTTGAACTAACCATTTATCTAAAATGTTCCCCTAGAGAGTGATACAAATTTGGATAAGTTTTGTTTGAACAAAATAAAATTCTAATATAGAAAGAAGTACACATTCTCTCTTCTCCAGGATTATTAATTGAGTTTCCATCACTCAATGCAGGAGAAGCATTTTTCTCCTAAATAAGCCAAGTCTGTGCTTTCCATCTGGTGTGATCTCCCCAAGCAGATATTTATGCAGCCAGCTTGTCTGATAGCTGAAAGGAAGCAGGCAGCCTGTCATCTTTAGCTTCACTCAAGAGGAACTGAATGCTATAGTGACACAGTAGATGTTATTTGAAGCTGCTGTGTCAGATGGGGATAGCTCTTCCTCTTACAAGCAGAAAAGGTAGACTTACCTTACCTTTCAGTTCAAATATCAGTTTCTTCATTTAATTTTCCTCCTGGGTACCTTTCCAATGTACAGAGTTTTCCAAGTTGACACTGGCGACCTTGAAAGTCTTGTCAGACTTATTGCTCAGCAATCCTCAAAAGGCTTGGTGGTTTAATGGGATTGCAAGGGATACCTCCCTTTTCAGATATTAACTTGAATTAAATTTGTTTTGTTTTGTACCACGTGCAAAATGCAGGGCATATACAAGTTTGAATAGCTCTTTCCTGTGAAATATAGAAGCAAGACTAAATGTTATCTGATAACATGAAGACCTAGCTATGGGACAATGACTGCAGTTTACAAAGAGTATGATCTAGAACAAACAATGAGTTCTATTGATCTGAAGCCCATGCTACAGATTAGCTACATTTTCAAAGTACTGCCAAATTAAAATACAGAATAAAATTTAAGTATGGGATTTACAATATTAGTGGTTTCAAAAGCACACTAGATTGTTCTGCAGTGTATTTTGTGAATTGCTATCATATTGCCTTCATTTTATTTTTTTTAATTTATTTCTATTTATTTATTATTCTACTTTTATACCGCCCTCCCCCGGAGGGCTCAGGGCGGTTCACAACAGTAATAAGACAATAAATATGTCAAACATTAAAACAGTTTAAATGCAGCATTCAATTTCTATATCAGTTAAAATAAAGATGGCATCCAGCTATTAAAACTCCTACAACTGTGTTATCATACTACCCTGGCATAGTGGGGGCAGGGGAGTGCTTATTCACAGGTATCCCTGCCCATGTGCCAGCTTAAAGGGTAATGCTGGTGTCGCAGAGATGGGGCGCCCATTCTCTGGCAATAGCCAGGTCTACCTATAAGGAACTTCCATGAATTTTTTTCTTTCTGGTCTCATGCTCTCAGCTTACTTGCCATAGCAGCACATTTTCAGCTCCACAGCCAAAGAAAAATGTGTCCTCAACACAATACAGTAGCCCTGCTGAAATGGATACTCATTTCCAGCCAAACGAAAACCCCTAATGATCCCATACCCCTTTCTATTCCAAATCTATTTTCCAACCTATTTATATCTTAGGAACTCTATGTGTGTGTTTATTGCATTGGATCAAGTGCTTGTGAACCTCTTATCCCTACAATAAAGACTGTCAAATTTGAATTATATTCCTCTCTGTGAATTTTTTTTCCAAGAGCTGATCTTCATATGCATTGGTATTAAAGATTCCCACCCAGCCTCTTGCAATATTAATAAGCAGTCTGCTCTGAGCTAATTTCTCCCACATTATTGAAAGACTGCATCCTGGGTAACAATTGGCCCCTCTGTTTTGGTTCTTTTACTACATCTGTACATGATGTGCATGAAAATCAAACCTCTTGGTCAGAACAGTACAAAAGGCAAAGACTGCAGAAAGGATTAAGAATCACAGATAATCCAGTCATCTGATTCCTGGCTGGATGAACGAACAGCCTCTAGAAGTTTCTGGAAGGGACTAGTACTTTGAAGCATCGTCCAGATAAAGGGATTCCACTTTTATGTCACTATTATTATTTCCAATGACCATGTCAGCTACTTCTCTTCATGTCCCTCCTTCACAACCCTAACCTCACTGGAATGTTTGTTGGCTCAGGGTGTTTTATATTTTACATTATTTTTTCTATTTAATTCTAAATTTTGTGGCTTGTATTTACAGACTGTCTTAAGGCAATGGTTGAAAAATCTAGATGTAATTAAACAAATATTACAGTTAAACAAATGTTATAGTCCAGCAGGTGTCTTTAAAGATAGCTTTACTGATCTGTTCAGGGACTTCTGCAGGTGCCAATCTGCAAAGGGACAAAATCAACAACTGTCTGTACATGTACGGCCTTTGTTTTGGCCCTCACCTTGTGCAAAGGGCTTCCTGAGAAAGTCAGGAAAGCTTGAAGGCTTTTGCAATTCTTTAAACTGTGTAAAACAGAATCGTTTAGGACATTTCTAAAAATTGGAGCTGTATTGGAAAAGAATGGTTCAAGAAATTTGGTTTTTAGAAAGAATGAAACTGTGGACTAACCCACTGTGTATTGCATACTTTGTCTGATGTAACTCAATTTTCTGCATTGTATTTTAAATCTGAATTTATGCCTGTTCAGATTTCTGTAATCCTAGTCCTAATATATTATTTATTAGATGTCTTATCATAGTGATTGCATCAGTATATAGTGTATAATCCACTTTGAGTCTTGGACCTTTTCTACACAAGTTCAGGCGCAAAAAGGCAGAAGTGAGTGGATCAGTTTTGTCAATTTCCTATCAAACTAGCAATTAAACATTGTCAAAGATATAACATGTCTGCAGTTAGGAGTAGTGAAATTGACATCGGACTGCCACATTGTATTGTTATTGCAGCTCCAATTTGGTTGAAAAATGTGGGGAGGGGTTGGAGGTGCTAAGAGTTTCTGTTCCTTCAGGTAATGGAGTCTGCTCTAGTAGATTTTCTTTTCTTTTTTTGGCTCTAAATTGTGTGGGTAGTTATTAGTAGTAGAAATGGATACTGAGATATTTTGAATTGCTGCTTCCATGTCACTGCACAGTAACACCGGTTAATAATAAAAAATAAATAATAAATAATAATAAAAAATAAAAAAGAGGAGGGTTGTTCTTCTGTATCTCAGATGTCATCCTACCACCATTAGGAATAATACGTTTTCAGCAGTAGCATGTGGAATAAATGCAACTGAAGCAACAAGGGGGGAAACAACAGGGAGAAAGGAGGTGTGTGGAATGATTTCACAGAAAGCATTTTCAAGACACGAGATTTGACCGGTGAAAAAATCTGTGGTAAGCTGTGCATGTTGAAAAGGCCTTGGTGAGAAAGGTGGGCTATAAATATGGTAAATGAAATGAAACTGGCCTGTGCAAAACATTCTTAGATAATTTCAGTACAGAGAAAAGCACCTAACTCATCATTCAACCATATGTGGAAATGTAGCATGGTGTAATGGTTAGAGCATCAGGATAGGGTCTGGCCAATCCAGGTTTGAATCCCCATTTTGCCTTGAGTAATTTTCTCAGTAGTGGCGTAGTGGTTAAGAGCAGGTGCATTCTAATCAGGAGGAACCGGGTTTGATTCCCCGCTGTGCCGCCTGATCTATGGAGGCTTATCTGGGGAATTCAGATAAGCCTGTGCAGTCCCACACATGCCAGCTAGGTAACCTTGGGCTAGTCACAGCTTTTCAGAGCTCTCTCAGCCCCACCTACCTCACAGAGTGTTTATTTTGAGGGGGAAGGGCAAGGAGATTGTAAGCCCCTTTGAGTCTCCTACAGGAGAGAAAGAAAGGATATAAATCCAAACTCCTCCTCCTCCTCCTCCTCCTCCTCCTCTTCTTCTTCTTCTTCTTCTTCTTCTTCTTCTTCTTCTTCTTCTTCTTCTTCTTCTTCTTCTTCTTCTTCTTCTTCTTCTCAGCTTAACATGCCTCACAGGGTTGTTGCTGTGAGGCTAAAGTGAAAAAAGGGAGAATGATATTGTATGCTACTTTTGGAGCACAGCTGGGGGGAAAATTGAGGTAGAAATGAGCTACTTCAAATACAGTGACTGGTATTTGCCCTCAAATGCAATGAGATCTCAGTCTACCAACAATTATTTCGCTGATCCATTTACTTCATAGAACCCCCCCCTCCCCCACAGCTTTCTTGTTATTTGTAATGAAGACAATTGTGAAGAAGGAAAGTCAGAGAAGAGCAAAAATGAAACAGGTAGCAACCATTATCTAGTACATTCTGATTATTTTTATTTTATCCAAGCTGCTCCTTTTTAAAAGAATAATTAATAAAGCAAAATCCTGTTCGTGACATTATATAAGGGACAAACTCTTGGCCAAAGAAAATACTATATGGGGGATAAAGCAAGTTATGCTACCTTTGAATTGTTTCATTGTTTTGATGGAACAATGCAGAGAGCTTACATTACTTTCTGAAGACAACTTCAAAGCAGCTGTCAGGCTTTGTTCTACAGCCTGTCAAATTAGAGTAACAGTTTTTGACAACTTTCTGGGTAGATGAAGTTTTCATCTGCATATTTCTTGATGTTAACCTGAGGAAAAAAAGCTTTCTCTGGATTTGTACAGTAGAAACTGATGCTCCAAAAACATTCTCTGCCCTGTGATATCAGCTACCAATTTTGCCTCAGCATATTGGTATGATTAATGAGACTCAGTTTATATATTACAAAGTCCTCATGTTTGTTCAGGAATAACATGAGGACTTTGCCTCACATGGGTGATTCTGAATCCATGAGGGCCTACATCCATTTCTCCCCATGTTCTGTAGTTGCAAACAGGATTGTGTTGAAGCCACAAAACTTCCATCATTCATGTCATATGAACTCCTTGCATTGTCCATCCCAAAACACAAGGGATGTTGTAATGTGTAGACGAAACCTCACACTCTTGCTCATAAGCATTCACTTTCAAAGTAGAGTGTACTACGGTAAGGAGGATCAAGCATTTCCAAACATAACCTCCCACGCAAATTGGTTCATTCATTTTCCTTTGGATGACAATAATGGATGGAATGGAATCTGTCATTCTTTAATATATTTTGTATAGTTCTTTAATGTATTGTTCTAATCTTTTCTTTATTTTGCCCTGTTCAGTATATGTATTTCAATGTGATCTTTCAGCATGCTTAACCATACTTTAAATTTCCCTTTGATTTCTTGGAACTTGTGGAACAGATCTCTCTTCTTTTTTGTTGTCCTCTTCTATTTCTTTACACTGGTTATTATGATAGTTCTCTTAGTGCCTACATGCCAGTCACTGGAATAATGCATTCAGACTTCTGATTCTATTTCTGTCACCATTTACTTTTACTTCTTGTCTACTTTCAGTCATTTCAAGAGTTTCAGCAGTCATCCATTAAGCATATTTATTTATTTTGGCTATATTAATAGTCTGCACATTGTGTTGTTGAAGGCTTTCACGGCTGGAATCACTGGGGTGCTGTGTGGTTTCCGGGATGTGGCCGTGTTCTAGCAGCATTCTCTCCTGACGTTTCGCCTGCCAGCCATAGATGCAGGCGAAACGTCAGGAGAGAATGCTGCTAGAACACGGCCATACAGCCCGGAAACCACACAGCACCCCAGTCTGCACATTCTTTCCTGATAATATCTCTGGTTCCAACCAATAGCTCTTTCAGTCCCTGTTCACTTTGACTTATTAATACAAATCTGTTCGCTACATGTTAATTAAACTGCTCAGAAAAATTGTTTAGGTTGTATTTTGGTTGTATTAATGTTTTGGTGTTTTCAGCTGTATTCTTATTTTTGTCATTAACAGTTTATGATCTGTACCATAATCAGTTCTTGATCTTGTTTTTAGCAGAAAGAATAGAGTTTCTCCATCTTCTGCTTCTAATTATGCAATCTATATGATTTCTGTACTGGCCATCTAATGATGTCCACACATACAATCATCTATTTGGTTGCCTGAAATGTATGTTTGCAATGAATAAACTGTCTTCACATATATTGTCGAAGGTTTTCATGGCCGGATTCAACTGGTTCTGATAAGTTTTCCAGGCTGTGTGGATCTTGTTCTAGACACAGTGTGAAACAGACTTTTCTCTGTGATACACCTCTGAAGATGCCAGCCACAGATGCAGGCAAAATGTTAGGGAAAAGATCCACCAAACGACGAACACACAGCCCGGAAAACCCACCAGAACCAGTATTCACATAAATCTATACTTCCTGGTTTTGCTACACAAGTAGGCTGAGCGAACAGTTCCTAATTCATCTTTGTTTACATTCATCTGTGTTTTCCAATTCTTTCACTTCTCTACCGCTTATTGGAGATTGTGCAGGGGTTTTTTTGTATTATGTTCTCATGTAGTGCAAGTCTTAAGTTCAGGTTGCACAATTTACAGTGTAAGCAACCTGTGTGTGTAATATATGCACGGCCCCCCAGGCGCCCCCACGCCGGCAAGAATTCTGTCGGCGTGGGGGCGGAGGCCGTTCGCACGCAAACGTGCGGGAGGCCTCAGGAGAGGCCGGCGGACGACAGGCGGCTCTGCATGGAGCCGCCTCTGCCCCCTTCCCTTTCCCACTCACCTTGTCCCCGTCGTCGGCCTGCTGGCCTCCGAAGCCCTGCCCACGCTGCCCTCCGACCTCCAGGGGTCGGAGGACAGTGAGGGAGGGGCTTCGGAGGCCAGCAGGCCGACGACGGGGACAAGGTGAGTGGGAAAGGGAAGGGAAACAGCGTGTTCCCGGCGGTGCTGTTTGCACTGCGCCGCCGGGAAGACGCTGTTCCCTCAAAAACAACCCTTTACAGGGTTGTTTTTTAGGGCGGCGGCAGGCAGCCCTAAGGGAGGGGAAGGGCAGCCCTGAGGGAGGGGAAGGGCAGCCAGGTCGGCGCTGCTGCGTTTCAGCAGCGCCGCCTGTGCGAACGGCGGCCTGGGGGCGGCGTTTTTACCGCCCCCAGGCCGCCATTTTTGGCCCATGCAGAAACGGCCATAGTTTTACTGGAAACAACACAAGAGTTGGATCAAACTGAGCATTTATTTTTCAGTTATCCCCACTTTGCTGATAAGAATGTTGCAATCCTCTCCCAACACTGCTAATCTGTTGCGGAGATCTCTTCCTCTAGGCTATCTCTTCTTAAAAGCTGTAGATGAGGATTACTGAGGCTGTATATATGAAGTGTTACAAATGAAGAAGAAGACTTTATTTACAGTCAATGACCAAATATATTACAGTGCTACAAAAGTTCAAAAGCCCTTTGCAAATGCAAAGAATGCTTATTAGTTATGTATTCTTCTAGCTCAGGGGTAGGGAACCTGCGGCTCGAGAGCCGCATGCGGCTCTTCTGCCCTTGCACTGTGGCTCCATGAGCCGAGCTGCTGGCCCCATCCTTGCCTACCCTGCAGGCAGCAGGGCGGGCGCACCAACTACCCATGGTCGGCTGGGCCACGCCGCGGGCTTCCCCTCTCGCCTGCCCCATTGGAGCGGGGCGGGTGCTTTCCCGGCGGCCAGCGAGGCCAAGCCGCCGGCCTCATCCTTGCCCGCCCTGCAGGCAGCAGGGCGGGCACATCCATGCGCTTCTCAGAATGAGCGGAGTAAAAGGTAAAAAAACCCTATACATATAGTGTTATCTTTATTTTAAATGTCAAAAATTATTTGCGGCTCCAAGTGTTTTCTTTTCCCGTGGAAAACGGGTCCAAATGGCTCTTTGAGTGTTAAAGGTTCCCTACCCCTGTTCTAGCTAGAACTCTGAACCTTTTCCTCCTCAGTACTACTACTGCCAAATAAAAGGTTACAAAAGAAACATGGGTATTTCTTCTCATGTCTGATGGAGAGAAAACTGCTTCTGAGAGATTTCAAGCAGATTAAAAGATAATCAAAACAGCAGCTTCCGATTCAGTAAATTGAATAAAATCAAATGACGAGTTTGGATGCTTCTGCAGTGGATAAAAGCAGGATGGGGTCAGACAGGCAAAGGGGGGCTTTCATATTTATCATGGGTCATTTATCGTGATTATTGGCATTTGCCTCTGAGAGGAAAATGAAGGAGGAATCCAGCAGATGTCTTTTCTTTCTTTTATCCATATCCATGTTCCAGTATTTTCACTTATTTTGAATGCAGCACAAAGACTATGAGATTACACAACACACAGGCACAGAGAGAGAACACCTTTCTCTACTGGAAAAAAAAGTTTTCAGTAGAACTGCCAGCATCTCTGAAATTGCCTAGCCCAAAGGCAGACAAGCCAGAGCTCTGTTTGATAATAAAAGAAAAAGAAAAAAAAGGTGCTGAGATCTCCTGGCAAAACTTTAAGGCATGATTCTTCAAACTCTTCTTGCTACAACACCAGTATCTTTTGATGAGATCTTTTAGCTGCTCAGGGAATTTCAAAAGGGCTTTAAATTTCTTTAGACATAAAGAGCTTGTCAAAGATTTCTCTGAAAGGCTAAGGAAGCATGAAAACAAATACCCATGCTGAATTCATAAATGTTCAGCTATTCTGATCATTTTTAAAATCTAATCTAAACTCAGAACATAGAAACATGGCTGAAGCAATACACATTACTTACTTCCAACATATTTTTATCGGCTTTTCTCATCGCAATATAATTTGAATTGTGATTGCTTCTTTGCAAAAAGAACAGGATTTATTATTTCTGGAGGGAAAGATCTCTTTAAAATAAGCACTGAAAACAGAAAACATTCCTACTGGAACAGTTTTTTTTAAGACTCTGACTTTGAGATGATGAAAGAGTTAGAGCTATCAAATCTGTTAATTGTAATGAGGCATAAATTTGAGCCCTTTGGGGGAACAGTAGCTGGAGGTATACATTTGGATTAGAAAAGTGGTGTGTAAAGAAAGGGTTAAATGTCTTCTCCCACACATCTGAGCAAAGCACTTTTTTTCAAAACTGTTTTTGTTTCCTTTGAAACTGTTGATTGGGCTCATAAGAGCTCATATACCAGCTGTACTTAAGATTGGTTTTCTGAAAGAGGAATACTGAATTTTGGGTAATTTCACAATATTTTCTGTTCCTTCTATATTATAGATTTCTAAATATTTCCAAGTATCCTTTTGCTATGGATTCCTGAAAAGTAGCAAATGCACTTCCTCACTCATATCTTAAAAACGTAAGCATGAGAGAGGTCAGAAAAATGCATGGTTTCAATATTCTATTAGTCAAATGCAGAACTGAATGCAAAAAAGCACAGTTTGCTAATATTTTGGGCAGTGCAAAAAAACCCTGCTTTTTTAAAATGTTCATTTGCTCACTTTCATTACCCTCACTTAAAGTCACTGTTGACTGGTATGGAGGTTATGATCAGTGGACTATAAGGTAGAGAATAAGGTTTGAGTCCCCACTCTGCCACATGAGCAGAGAACTCTAATCTGGTAAACCAGGCTTGTTTCCCCAGTCTTACACATGTAGCCTGCTGGGTGACCTTGGGTTAGTCCAGTTTTCTCAGAACTCTCTCAGCCCCACCTACCTCACAAGGTATCTGCTGTGAGGAGAGGAAGGGAAACAGTTTGTAAGCTGCTTTGAGACTTCTTACGGTTGAGAAAAGCACAGTATAAATCCATTTTTTTCTTCTTGATTGTCTTTACCTGTTATCCATGACATCATCATATAATCAATGTGAGTGGCTACACAGCCTTGCACTACTGTCTGTATACCCTGTATGATTTGGTGCGATTAAACATACAAGTACTCAAAAAAGTTATAAAAAAACCCAACCAAGGTAAAAAAATAAAGCAGCAGCAGTAAAAGGAAATAATGCTAAATAGACATTTGCTTGTATTGGTAAAATAAATCAAATAATGATTCAAATAATACATTTCTGAGTTAGATTTCTGTCCCACCAAAACAGGCAGCAAAATAAGTGGCCTAAATAGGCATTCCTGTTCCAATATGCATTATATTGGCATTCCTGTTCCAATATGCATTCCTGTTCCAATATGCATTATATTGAAATGTTTCCTGCAATCACTAATAAATAACTAAATCACGTGAAATGGATTTCTGTCTCTGAAACCAAAAATTTAGTCTTTAAAATAAATGGTTTATGTTATCAGCTGTTAGCCTTCTGGGTCTTTTTTTAATTCTCTGATTCAAATTAAAATGCTTTATGCCTGCCTTTGTTACCACTCAATTAATTTTTTAAAAGCAATTAAGATGAGTATCAGTCACAATAACCTGATATTCTACTCACCAAGTGGGCAAATTTTGCCTGCTTTATTTGGTACCTTTGACCGGATAATAATGACTCAGGATTACAGGGGAAAACACACTGCAGAGTTTCTATCCAGGGAAGTGTCACATTGATTTTAAAAAAAGAAGAAGAAGCTCCAGATTGTGCAGAATGCAGCAGCCTGGGTCCTTATTGGGACTCCATGGCAGGCACACATACAATCTGTGCTCCGCCAGCTGCATTGACTCTGCATGGAGGACTGAATCAAGTCCAAGGTTCTGGTGTTGGCAGTGGCATACCAACAAAAATGACACTCTGGGCAAGCACTGGAATTGTGCCCTCCCACTCTAAGGCTGCGGCCCTCCACCCAGAGGGGTTGCACATGGGTGCACACGGGTGCATTTGGCTTTCACTGGTCAGGGACATACCAGGCTTAGGTTGGAGTGATTTTTGAAAACTGAAGTTGGGAGGCTGGGGTGAGGAAGAGTCACAGCTCAAAGGTTCCAACATGAATCGGCCAATGCAGGTCTGAAACGCTGGGTGGGAGAGCCTACAACTAGCCACCTCCCCAGATACAGAAGGGAGGGGAAGGAATGGTGAATGCTTCCCTCTCAACACCACCCCTGAACCACCTGCTATTCAGCCCAATATGGCTGCCTACTTACTCTGAAGTAAACCCAGGGAAAAGAAGGAAGGAAGAAAGGAAGGTCTGGTCGGAAAGGCTGCCTTGGATGACCACTTGTGCTGGAGTGAGGCAGAGCCAAGGGAACAAGAGAGAGGCGCACAGCCAGTAATGCATTGAAATCCAGTGGCCCAAGTCAGACAGGCTGACTCCTTCTCCTCTAACCTCTGGCTGGAGCCATGCGATGCCTCCTGGCTGCCAGAGCAGCAAAGGCTTGGATCTGGGTGGGAATGGTGCCCACTGCAACTTCTTCTTGGGCTGAGACAGGAGGAGGAAAAGTGGAAAGAGGCGGCGAACGCAAGAAGAAGACAGCAGATGAGCAGCACAAAAAATGGGGGGAATTTCTGGCTCCCTTCCTGGAGGGAGGAGGTAGGTAGCCAAATATAGCCCCATGAAGTGGTGGGATTTAGCAGGTTCGCACCACTTCAGCAGAACCGGTTGTTAAAATGGTGCTTGTAAACAACCAGTTGTTAAATTATTTTAATCCCACCACTGCCCCCATATGACCCAGGCAAATGGTGTCTGGGTCAAATGACCCTCTTACTGCCCCCCTCCAAGATATGCCAGTGAGTGCTGATCTTCAAAGCCCTAAACTGTCTGCAGCCATTGTATCTGTGAAACTGTTTTTGCCAGTATGTTGTCCTGACAATGCTGTGATAGCAAATAACAATCTACTGGGGGTCCCTAAGCCAAAAAATGTCCAGCTGACCTTAAACAAGGTCAGGGCATTCTCAGCCCTAACCCCTACCTGGTGGAATGAGACCTTTCATAACTTTCCCCAAAAAGTAGGATGGAACATAATAATCAGAGCTCTGCCTAAGATTTTCAATGTATTTGTTTTATTTTATATATTTACTAGTGGACCCGGTCATGTTTCACTGTGGCTTACCATGTGTCATGCCGAGAGAGGGAGGGAGAGGGCGCTGACTGTGGCTGGGTCTTCCACTGGGCCTGGGCTCGGCTCCATTCCCTCCCCTCCCACTCCCCTCCCTAGCTATCCTTCCAGCCTCGCCGGCCTGAAGGGAAGCCGTCGCTCCTCTCCGGCACCACTGTTGTCAATGGAGAATGCGAGGGAGGGAGGCGCTCTGCTCTGTGGCTGCTGGTGGTGTTGCTGTTGCTGCTGCAGGAGTCAGCACCACTGCCAAGCGCAGCCCGCGCTGATTGCGGGCAAGCCATGCCCCCTCCCCTGGCTCAGCGGCCCCTCATTGGTCTGCTGGGGGATTGGGGAAATGTGTGTTTTACTGGGTGCTGGTGTGACCAGCGAGCCCGGTGAAGGGCACAAAACCTGCTCGCAATGGGAAGGGACATCATGTGAAAATTTGGGGGCGATCCATCCAGCCGTTTCCATGTTAGGGCATGAGGAACAAACACACGGTTAGCTTTGGCAGAAAAAACACATGATTTATTATCAGGGGTCTCCTTAACATCCATGGGACCCACAGTTCTTCCCTCTCTGGGAGGGTTTTAAATTTAAATTCAGATATTTGCTGGATGCCGTTTTATTGTATTAAGGATTTTTAGCTTATAGCAAATGGAGTTGCGTATTTATTATCTGTAAATTATTTATTTGTATTAGCCATTTGCTTCACCTGTTGGGGTTGGGTTTGGTTATTTTTGTGGGGAAGTTTGTGTTATACACCGCCCTGAACCCTCTTGGAATAGGGCGGTATATAAGCCTAAATAATAAATTAATAAATGATGTATTGGAACTTTCTGAAGTATTTCTATATAGTTATATCAGAGAAAGAATTGTCAGTTGACTGTTGAGGTTTCCTGGGCTATGTAGCTGTGGGGTATTTTTCTCTATAGCATCTTACTATGACATGCCTATGAAGTTGCCAGCCATAAATGCAGCCATAAATGCATAGGAGCAAAAACTATCAGACCTCAGCCACACAGCCCGGAATACCTACAACAGCCTGTAGAATCTGGCCATGAAAGCCTTCAACAACACAAAGAATTGTTATTTTTTTTAAAAGTCTGTCATGACAGCATAAAGGTGGTAGTGGGACTGGTCTACAGGATTCTAAATCATTCTCCCAGCTCCCATTTCCTTTGACAATGAGAGGGTGTTGGCCACTTCTATGACAGATGAAGCAGAGCCAAATGTCTTGTTGCCTCCTTGATGAACGTCTGGTATTGAATATCTACAGAAATACCAGTGTGAGCAAGGAAAGTACTAATTGTTCCTTTGAATAAGCAAAGTGCTTTTCAGCATATACTTAACTCTTCTTCATGGCAACACTGTTTCTGTTTTATTGATAGATGAACTATGACAAAGTAAAGCATTGCCAAAGTTACCTGGTGAGTTCAGTTTAGCAGCATATATTTAGTTCATTGACACTCCACTTTTTTTCTGAATAGGAACCCAAAGGAGGTCACAGCCTACTCTTCTGCACTATTTTCCAGTATATGTTACTTCTTGAATCACATTGTAGTGTAAAACCAAATAGTTTGGGGATGTGAGACATCCTTACTTCTCTGTGTTTGTCTGTCTCTGTGTGTGTTATTTTAAAACACATTTAAGGAACATTTTGAAAGGTCACTATATGGAGATAATAATTGATGAGATAAGAGGCAATAAGGCAAAGCAATAAAACTGCTTGTGTTTTTCATGACCTTTTAAAATCTATTCATCATACAGCATTGTGGTAAATCTTGTTAAAGGCTTGGTAGCTATTGCTGTTGGGAGTGGGAGAATTTTGAGCAGTTCAACCACTTGCCGGTGATACTTTCTACCAGGGTCAGATAATAAGAGTCTTGCCTGTGAATTGAAACTCAAAGTGAGTTATCATTTACTTGGAAATGGAAACCGGATTAGTTCATTTTTTTTCTTTTTCTCTTCTACAGGAGAGTGCCAGTGGTTCATGCCATGATAAGTGCATCATCCTGGAATCTAGCATACCTCAGTTCAACTCCACACAGCACGGCTGAAATTTTAACATTCATTTTAACCCAGTCAGTCAGCATTTTGGTGCTTGTGATCTGCTGGAATGCTTCGCAGGCAAAGTGTTGATAAAGAGCAGCTGTGAATTAGCGCGGCTGCCATTGCTGGCCGGTTAAGGGCATGGCAAAGAGGCCCCCACTGCATCTGCCCTTTGAAGGGCAGAGGGCAGGCGGCAGCCATGCCCTTAATCGGGAAAGGAAGTCACCGCAGCATCATGATGCTATCAAAGGGGGCCAGCAGGGAGCCTTTATAAGACTCTGCTCAGGCCATGGCCCTTCTCCTTTTGAGGCTGGCGGCGGTGACTTTTTTCTACACCCCCACAGCAGAGCCAGGGGGCCTGCCAGTCTTGCCATGACCTGCTGGAATGCTTCGCGGGCTGGGGGGCATTGCACCCCGCCTATGGAGGTGGGGAGGGATCCGGCTGTGGCAGAGCCGGGGCCTGCCACTCCTGGCACAGCCAGCTGGAGCGCTCCACCAGCCATAGTGTCCATTGCACCCCACTTTTAGGAGGTGGGGAGGGATCTGGCCGGGGTCTGCCACTCTGGCGCGGCCTGCTGGAACACTCAGTGGGCCGTTGCAACCCATCTTCCAGGGGGCAGATGCAGCAGAGCCAGGGCTATCAGCCTGCTGCGGCCCACTGGAGTGCCCGCAGCCCAAGGCCATCACGCCCCATCTCCCCCACCCCGGTACCTTATCGACAACTTTGCTTTTGCTAGACCAAGGGAATTGAAAGGGGTCACAGGTAGAACCTCTTCAAAAATGGTTAACTTGGGCTGCCCAGTGTGTAAATCAGATCCCATGTTGCTCCTCATGTTTCTTTTCATCCTGTGCCAATAAAATGGTTTGGCTATGGCCAAAATGTTAACCTCACAGACATGTGTGTTGTGTTGTTATTATGATTTGGGGACTCAGAGCAGAACCAGTCCGAACATCGGGTGACAATAGTATTGTCCTATCTTTTGACAGGATAAATGCAGTAAGAATTAGAGATGTCATTAATATACACTGAGGACTTCCTAGAGCACAACATTTGCAGAGAAAGAACAGAACTATGGCTATCCATCTTTGCAGAGTACATGGACATATGCACTATACTTATGGGAACTGCAAAACCAGCTGTTCTGCCCTCGAAGAACAAAATAAGCAGAATCCAGAACATTATATAAGCTTCATAAAGGGATGCAAAGCATTTCTTGAGCTACCTCTTGCTCTCCAAGGCTATACTTGCTATACTTTTCAGAGACCAAATCACTAGCCAAAGAGTAGAATTTGACAGTGCTGAGGCTGCCAGTGCCACATACCTTTGCCCTTCAACTGATATTACTCTGCAGCAGCTCTTATTACAAGTGGTGTTCAGAACTACTTCAGCAAAATCCATTAAAATATCTGCTCTCTTGTCTACCTAACACAGATAGCAAGTCCTCTTGGCAGGGACAATGTGACCTGAGTTCTTTTATACAGAATCCCAGCACATCATTACTGCTGGAAAAGATTTAACAGCAGCAGAAATAAACTTTCTACCATTGTTTCAAATGCAGCTATAAATTAATCTGAGCAAACTGAATGTCTTAATCTAGCAGAGTTTACTATGATTTATGTACCAATTCTAAATTGAATTATGTAATTCTAAATTCATTGACATCAATAGGATTAGAAAAATATAATTGTGCAAAGGAATGTAGCCCTACTAAAATCAAATGTTCACCACATCTCAGGATGTAATAGGAGGACACGATCTGTCAGTTTCGGTGGAACTAAGCAGACTTGGATACCCTACATGAGATTATGGAAACCACATTCCAACCCACATTGAGCTCAATGAAGGAAGAATTATAGAATATAAATGCAGTGGCATGAATAAAATAATGATAATAAGTTGCACTACTCTCTCCTGCTGGGTTTTTGTTCAGTTTAAGCCTTTCAATAATTTTGAAGCATCTCCACTATAAAAACATCACCTAGAGGTAACTTCTTCTGGGGCTAGCCTGACAAACAAGTATTGCATTCAGCCCCATTGATTAATGTTTTCATTCTATCACGTGATAAAGAGCTTGAAGAAATTGCTGTAAATTGTTCAAGTTAGGTTCTGTACGCTGTTACCAGATTTGATCTGTATCAAAATTAAAAATAAAAAACAGAAAATTGCACGTGGTGGAAACAAAAAAAGAAGCATACATGTGTGGTGATAGGATTTAATTGCACACTTTTTATAGAAAAAGATTATCAGAGTTCATTCTTAATTCCTACTGTCTCGCATAAGTATCAGATTGTATTTGTGACAGCAATCAAGCCTAGTAACCTGCCACATCACTGGAGTCTATAGTTGTTCCTGAGTTCACAGTTAAGATGTTATAAGTAGGGACTCATAAGAAAATCATAGGCCCCTGTTCTTTGGCTTGTCAGCTGTCCCAGTCATCTTTTTTTCCCTTTCTTCCCACTGCCACCACCTCCTCCCATCTTTTTTCTTTCACAATTTCTTCTCCCCTTCATACCCCTCTTCTCCCACTTCTCTTGCATTCTTTATAGCCCTTCTTTTCCCAGTCTGACTTCCCACTACCACCACCACCACCTCCTCCTCCTCCTCCTCCTCCTCCTCCTCACCAGTATGTCCATCTATTCCTTTCATTACTATTCAGCCTGTCAGCCCATTCACCCCCCAGTCACCCCATTCACCCCCCAGTCAGAAGACTAATCACTTGACAGACAGCAGAAGGTCTTCTATCATCTTTCTGCTAAAACACATCCCCATCTCTGACTGCCTTAAGTGGTGGGGACAGTGGTAGTAACACTCTCAACCTCACCCAGTTTATGCAGTGGAAGAAGTAGTGGAAGCTCCCCCTCCATCCCCCTTCCTGACATTCAGGCCCCTCTCACATTCTCCTTCCCACAACTCTGTCCACATGCTCCATTAGCCTATGGTGCTGCTGCCTCCTCCCATCAGGTATTGCATCCAACAGACGCATTGAGGTGCATTGTTTGTATAAGCACAGGCAACATCCTTCTGTTTAACCACCCTCATTTTCCTGTTTTTTTGAAGAATACCCCAAGTGTGCAGAAAAATGTCCCTTGTCTGTACATGGCCCTGATCTACAGATTTAAGTAGCTGCAGATGGGACCATGTTGGCTATTGATGTATTGATAGAAGCTGGATCTTACCTGGGTAAGCTGAACATGAACTCTACCTGTACTTTTCTATCTGAAAGAATTTTCAAAACTGTTTTTCTTCTGGTGGAGGTTGCTATGGGCGTTTTCGCACACACTTTTTATTCCAGAATAAAAGCGAACCGCATTGATTCCTTACCTTTTTAATGTAGTTTCTCGATACGCATGGCATCTGTATTCACACATGGCCTGGTAGGGTCACACATCTTCCACTTCTGCTTCAAGCAAAAGAATTCCCGGGTTTTTGCATTCCTCAGGAATGCGGCGCAAACGACGAATCTGATTGGCTGGCGTGCAGTCCTGGGGCAGTCCGGGGGTGGGGCCTAAGTTACCCTGTGAGGTGGGTGGGGCTGAGAGAGCTCCGAGAAGCTGTGACTAGCCCAAGGCCACCCACCTGGCATGTGTGGGACTGCCCAGCCTAATCTGAATTCCCCCGATCAGCCTCCACAGCTCAGGCGGCAGAGCTGGGAATCAAACCCCGTTTCTCCAGATTAGATACACGAGCTCTTAACCCCCTACACCATTGGCCGGGGTGGTTTCTCAGTGGTTCTCTTCTCCCCGGCCCGAGAGAAGGGCACATGGGAATACCTTTTGTTCCGCTTCCCAGGAGTGACTTTTTTTTCAGCACTCTCCGGATCCTTGGAGGAAAGAGAGAGGGGATGAAAACAGTGGAATGCCCTCTTCTGCTACCCTACTTTAGCAGGATGAGAAGGGAAACGGGGGGAAAAACCCACACGCGATCCTGCACTTCCCACCCCCCCCAAAGGAGGTCTGCAGGCAGTAATGTTCCCGTTGTGCATGACAGCACAAGAGAATATTCTCTGCTGCCTCCTCTAAAGATGCAAGCCGGGCCTCTTTCCTTGGTGACCTCCTTGAAAATCCGTGATCCTTTAAGCTAACATCTCCTAGGGTTCGCTTAAAGCAAGCAGGCTTTCGCTTTCAGCCGCCATCCATTCAAAGTTCCGGACAATGGGAGGGACAAAGAGAAAAGCAGAAAGGGGTGGTGGTTTTTAAGCACCCTTCAAGAGGTTGCTACATTACATCTGTGGGTCGAGCTAGCAAGGCGCATAATGCTAATCGAACGGGATGAGGGGGGAAGTCGAGTGAGATGCAAAAGGAACAAAGGAATGTGCACTACAGCCAGCACGCCCCGTCGCGACTCCTACTGATGGATCAAATCTCGCCACACGGTGGGCGTAAACCCTCGCTGTCGCCTGATCCACTTTCGCCAAGCTTCCACTTTTGTTTCGCAACTAGGCACCAAATTCTGGGGGGAAACTGCGTTTTCCAAGAAAGTTGCACAAGTATCGAGCGACAGAAAAAATGCGGAACAACGGCTGGAATGTGGAACAGAAAGGGGGTCGGGACACATTTCGGCTTAAGTGTATGCCAAAAAATGTGTGATACGGCGACGACCTCACATGCCAGATCTGCAACATACGGTGTGTGCGAAAACGCCCTATTAGTCTATGGAATAAAAACACATTTTAAAAGCAATTTGGAAAAAAGAAAGATGGATAGCATTTTTCTCCCAACTCAACTGATTTGCCATATCAAAGTCTGATGGGGAGAAGATATGCTTCAAACAGCAGGGTGTAGTAAGATAAGGCAAGGGGGAAAGGTTTAGCTTTATTTTCTTCTGTGCTGTTCTATATAATATCTCACATTCATTCTAACTTGGACTCTGCAATAGCAGTGACAGAGTCAAATATGCCAGAATGCTGTTTGGGATATTGTCAATTTATCCAGCCTGAGAATGAGGACAAGATCCTTGAAGATTTGGGGTCTGCCACCTGCTTGTATGAGTTTGCTCTTCCTGACTATATAAATCTGATTTGGTTCGAGAGGTAGTTAATGCTTCCTCAAGAGAGGGAGTAGTTACCCCAGCCTTGGACAGAGTGTGGTGCATCCCCTTCCTAAGAAACCTAATCTAATCAGGATTTCTCAGTAAGTATTAACTAGCCTCAAATGTTCAATTCTTAAGCAAGGTGATCAAACTGTTGATGGCTGGGCAAGTTCAAGTTTGCCTGGATGAAGTGAATCGTTTAGATCCTTTCCACTATGGAAAGTGGCCTGGTTATAGGACTGAAATCGTCTTTGTCATCCTGGTGGATGACCTGCGCTGGGAAACAGAGTAAAACTGTTGATTCTTCTTTCTTTCAGTACCACTGAATGTGTCTCCTTCTGGATCAACCTTCCAATCTGGAACAGGGAGGCACAGTTTTGCAGTGGTTCTAGTCCTGCTTAGAAGATAGGTTGCGAAAGTTGGTGCCTGGAAGGTCCTGGAAGGGCCTGAGGCCTGGAAGGTCCTAAAAAGCTCCATCTTATCCCTTCTCTCTTTAACATCTTCATGAAACCATTGGGTGAGGTCATCTGAAGATTTGGTCTGGGTTGTAGCCAGTATGCGGATGTTACTTGACCTTATCTCATGTTTCCAGATCATTCCAAGTAGGCTATAGAAACACTGAACTTCCATTCCTATGGAGGTTCCAAATGCCTACAAGTCCAATCTTCACTAGATAACAATCCATGATAAGACCAAAGTGGAAAAATCACCCATTATAATTCATCCACTTGGTCCCCATTTTTTTCCCTGAAAAGGCCAAATCAAGTTTATGTCCCACTATATGTGTAGGGATCAGAATGTTCTGGGACAGTGTCATGATTGTCATAGCAGCCATGAAATACTGAGCTGCTCCCATCAGGTGGTCTTGTATGGATGTTGAAGTCACCAAGGACCACAAAGAGTCCTTGTATTCCTCAAAGCAGTAGTGGGTTGCTGCTACAACAGGAGAATCCCTATTCGGTCCGATGTATCCAGCAACTAGGAAATATACCTACAGTTGCAACTCTGGCTAACAAAGTATATGGGTAGTGCCACAGACACCTGCAACCATCTTTGGGAGCAAAAATTAATATATGACGCTGTCTTATTTTCGGGGAAACACGGTATTATTTCTACTTTGTCTAGTCACATCTCTATGATGCACACCAGATCAGCTTCCTCATCTAGGCTTGCTAACTTATGAACCAATGTTGCATGTAGTAGTTTGAAGAATGGCCATCTGATTATCAGAATCACTTTGGCAAATGACTTGAAGAAAAGGTGGGCATAACTTCTCAATCCCTTTCTCTTGACCAGGGGAATCTCTCATCACTACATCTCCTTTGCTTACCACTACCTCAATAGTAGTTCCTCTTCACTATCCCCCTGTATTACAACCAGACAAGTTTTTAAAAAGTCACTAAATCAGAATGAGACAGAAATAGCTTTCTCCCCCCTGCTCACATACACAAATACACACAAAGAAGTTCACACTGGTAACTCATCCAGCCTCACATTTACAAAGAACAACTAAGGGAGGGAGAAAAGAGAGGAGGGAAGAAACCATATACATCCTGTATGGAAGTTCACTTCAGGTGACTGATTCTGGAATAACTGTGAAGGCTAGCAAATTGTGATGTATTTACTTGATTATTATATTTTGACCCTCATTTTCTGTGTTAGTCACCAAAATGCCTGAAGATAAAATCCGTCTACAGAATTAGTTTTTCCCCCAGTTCATACTGAATTAAACTTCTTTGTATAAGAACTCCGAAACCATGAACAAGAGTAGTTTAGTTGTCTTCCTGCTGAAGCAATTTCATTATTGCAGGTTAGACAGTGTGTCCTTTTAACTATTTGGCTGTCTTGATGTAGAAAACTGCATTCCATCTCACAAAATGGCTTTTAAGAGTCCATTCACACAATTCATACCAGTAAAACAATTTAGGTTCAATTTTGGACATTTTATCAACTAAATTGCTGTAATTTCTCACTGTTTTTTCAGATCTATTTTCTTTCATACTTCTAAAAGTACAGACTCGAGATTTTGCCTTTTTTCTTTTAGAAAATTTGTTATGAATAAAGGCCTTATCTTTGCAATGTGAATCTATGGACAGTTTTCTTTCCAAGTGTGCTTAAGAAACATGTAGAATATGGGATTTACACACTTATTACAAAGCCATCTGAGAAATGCTTGTTCAGATATACCATGCTCAGCAGATACCCTCCTCTTACACGTTGTCCATTTTCTGAAGAGATCAATAACAGATGTCCAAAAGAAGATGGATAAGCCATTTCCTAGCAATGCATGAGTTTTAAAGCTGAAAGGAAGGACAGTGAGGAGACTTTCTGATGCTCGCAGGAGGAAGTGGTCATATGACAAACAGCCACAGCAGGATAAAATTTCTTTTTAACTAAATGCTATATCTATATCAGGCACCAGTTGCAATATCTGTCAGTTACCCAACTCAGTGCTCCATCAACTGCCATGGAACCATTCAGTCTCATAGTGCTATAAGAGTTGATATATGACTGTTTTCAGTGAGTCAAGACCAAGGAGGGCCAAGAACGAGGTGAGTCAACATGAAAATGTGTAACCTTTTGGATTTTACAGCCTTACATGCAACAACACCATGGAATTCTGGGAGGTCTCTAAGAACATTCTAAAGATGACAGTTGGAAACAGTTGCTACCTGGCTGGTCTTTAGCTAGATAACTATTTATATCATAAAGTGGCACACAAAGCTACATTCTGCTCGTTAGTCTACTAACAGGATCATATAGAAATATACCTGTTAACCTTCATATGTGAAACCATCATAAATTTATGCTTTTACTTTTCCATATATTCTACCAAATTTTATATATGATTGGCAAGACAAGGTTAACTGGACATACATGATGATTTCTGAAAAAAACACCCCCACAATTTTACATAATATTTATTTACTGTATTTATAGTTAGCATTTCTCACTGACACTGAAACCAAATTTCATAGTGCAAGTTGATAACAGGCTAAGCGAAGGTGTATATAATAGGTACAGTGTGGATCAATACAATCAATATGAGGAGACATTATATGAGCAATGTACTAAGACAATGATTATAGAATAACTAGCATATATTATTTTGTAACTCATAGAAGAATCCTAAAAGCAAGGCAGTGTCTTATCACTGTGCTGTAGATGGGAAGAACAAGACAGAGAGAGAGAGTAGCCTCTCTCAAGCCACCTGAGTTCATGACAGAGATGAGATTTGAATGGGAAAACTTTTAAACTGCCGTTCATTTGGTTAATCACTATGCTACATTAGAATGATAATCACTTGTCATGTACTGTCCAGATACTCACACCAACTATTACCTCATTGAACCCAGGTCCTCAGTCTAGTCAGTCCTCAAATGAAAAGATCAGTTATATTTTGGAGATGCTGTCCTCCCTTTAACCACTGGCAGCCATAATAATCAATATATGAAGTATTAGGGTATAATTTCTAATGTTAAAAATAGGTTAATGATCAGTTTACAAAAGATTCATGGTACAGACTGATGATGATTTTGTGATAAATCCTATCCTTTCTTTGACCAGGAATGGAAAAACAACAGAGCCAGTCACAAAAGGAGGAAAAATCTCTACATAAAGCAAACACTGCACAGTAAAGACTTTCTAGATAAGCCCTGTAGGCTTATATGGGCCTAAAAGGAAGCTAGAACACTTTCAAGATTTCATAGGAGACTTTCTAACTCTATACAGGAATCAGATTTATACACAAATACTTCAGAGATCAATGTGTTAGAGAATATGGGTATTGCTCTTCAAGTTTAAAGTTCCTGCAGGAGTCATTATCTGTATGAGATTAAATCTGTAAATTCAAACAGAGTCAATGGGCAGTTGTTCAAACAGCAGATTAAAATGATTAATGAAAGACAAGAGTTTGGTAATAAGTGCAGCAGACTGCAGCACAAGGCAGTTTTGGTGTTCCTCTTTAGATAAGCTTCAGGGTTCAAGTACTGTTTGTTGGGTAGAGCTGCCACAAGATCACATTTGTCCATAGAAAGGAATAATAATTCAGTTTTATTTATTTTTTCTGGCAATGAAACATTTTTAGACTTATTGTAGTAAGTTGAAACTTCAGGGAGGGGTAAGCCACCAACCTCTCCTCTAATTAGTCTTGGAATCAGGTTTGGACAAACCAAGCTGTTTCTTGATAAAGTAGCAGGTAATTTAAGAAATGTTGAGGCTGGTCGTAAGGACAATGAATCCTAAGAATCCCACTGCAAACCCAATGACATAATTGGGAACCTCAAAAGATTCCCAATTGATGTGCAGATGCATACAGTGGAAAGTCAACCAAGAAGATGAAAGATTCTACAGCCTTTCTTTTTCCTTCTTTCTCTAGCTTCCACCCAGGCATCACAGAAGTCTGGAAAGTCAGGGGAAAGTGCCATGAGCAGTGTGCATCCAAGGCCCTTGGAAGGGGAGGGAGGGAGAAACTCTATTCTCCTAGCTTCCCTGCCAGCATCATTGCCATTAATGCTTCAGTAGCAACAAGTAAATGAATGAGTGCTGTTGGAGCATAGTCTGGAGTGTAGTCTGCTGTTGGAGTACAGTCTTCAGTGGGTAAAGAGGACTAGCTATTTAGAACTAAGTGGCCCATTATGTCTACGCTTGACCCGAAAATTCATGGTTGATACCATCTAGCTAGGTCAGGTTGGTCATGAGTCCAGAAGGTAATGACTTATTTATTCATAAATATTCATAAATAATAAATGCTGTACTACCAGAGGGTATACTTCCAATTTGAAATTAGAATCCTCATGAGGTAGACATCCTTAGATCTCTATGTATAT
Source organism: Sphaerodactylus townsendi (assembly GCF_021028975.2). NCBI lineage: Eukaryota > Metazoa > Chordata > Lepidosauria > Squamata > Sphaerodactylidae > Sphaerodactylus > Sphaerodactylus townsendi. Next base: position 118,934,207 of record NC_059425.1, on the reverse strand, counting down.
AAACACTACTTTAATACTGTTTCAATGTATTGATGTTTTAATGTTTTGATATCCATTGTCTAGGATGGACATATTTAAGTGGAAAGGAGGCATGGAAAAGTTTAAAATAAATAACTTAATAATTACCAAGTGACCAACATTCTATTCTTGGGCAAGGTGCTAAAGAGACGACTGTGAAAGTTTTTAAATGTTATTAGAAAAGGTGAATTTCTAGACCCATTTTAATTCCGATTCAGGAATGGTATTCAATTGGATATGATCCCCTGACCATTTATGGGATAGTATTTGATAGAGCAGTAGTTTTTTAATCTCCTGAACCTTTTAATTTTTCAGTACCATGAAGCATAGAATGCCTCCCAAGAGGCTGGCTTAGTTAGCCATGTGTAGCATCTTGCTTTAGTGTTTCTGCTTTATTTGGTTGGTTCCAGAAAGTAGTGCTGACACTGGCCCTCATTTATGCTTTTGAATAGTGCAGGGATCCATGTTTTCTTTCATGCTGCTTAACATCAATATTGAATATAACATCTGTAGAGATTTGAGAAATTCCTAAAACGTTGCACAATATAACATCCAGTGGTGGGATTCAGCAGGTTCGCACCACTTTAGCAGAACTGGTTGTTTAAATGTGCCTGTAAACAACCAGTTGTTAAATTGTTTGAATCCCACCACCAGAAACAGTTGTTAAATTATTTGAATTCCACCACTGATGACATCTATTCTGGGTACATACTCAGAAGTGAGATCATGGCATTGGCCGTTTCTGCACGGCATTGATGGGGGTTGGGTCGGCGCATTCCGTGCCGACCCAACCCCCCTGGGACCGTTCGCACGAATGGTCCCAGAAACAGCCGGGCAGACGGGCGCTCGCAGAGCGCATCACTCGCCCGGCCTAACTCCGGTGTGTCCCTGGCAGCCTTCTTCGGCATAGTACAGCCAGGCTCTGGAGACATAAGCCCCCCCAAGCTCCCGCGCCGCCTGCTTCAGCGTCGCAGGGCAGGGGGCGTGTCCCCAGGCCTTGGCAATGCACCAGATGGCCGGAGACAAGGTAAGTGAAGGGTGGGAGTGGGAGGCGCTTGAAGCCGCTTCGCCGCTTCAAGATCGGGCAAGCGTCCTTCCAAGCCAGCGTTTCCAGTAAACCTCGCTTGCCAAGCAAGGTTTGGAAACGCCGGCTTCACGCCAGTCGGGCGGCGCGAGGGCGGTGTGGCTGCGCAGCAGCTGTGCTCCCTGTGCGAATGGCTCCCTGGGGACGGCGTTTTTGCCGTCCCCAGGCCGCCATAAAACGCCCGTGCAGAAAGGGCCATTGTTTGGTGCTAGTTTCTTCCATACTTTTGCTCCTGTTGCTCCATCTAGCAGTAGAGGGGACCCAGGGGTTGAGGAATGGAAGTTATCTCCTATAGAGGGCGGTCTGGCCTCCCTCACATGAAACCACTGGGAGAGATTAGTATCACCAATATGTAGATGATACCTAGTCCTGTATTTCTCTAATCTCTGAATTGGGTGGTTATATGGAAGTTCTGAGTAAATACCTGGAAAAAGTAATGGAGTGGATGAGAGCCAATTCAGTTGATTATCAATTCAGACAAGATTAAGATGCTGTTGTTCAGTGACACTGACACAGGTTAAAAAGTTGGAGAGGGATGAACTCCTCCTGAAAAGGTTTGTAATGTGGGGGTTTTGTTGGTTCCTGACCTACAGGTCCTTGTGTTCTCCGTGTCACATAGTACTTTTTATCACCTATAGCTAATGTACCAGAAACATATGTTCCTCAAAAAGTATGATCTGGCCACAGCAATCCATGTTCTGAACATGCCCACATTGGATTACTGCTCTGTGCTTTACATGGGGCTGTCTTTCAAAATTTTAGCTGGTTCAAAATGTGGCATCTAGCCTTTGTCAAGTCTGTCAAGACTGTATTGCTACTGTGTTGAAAGATCTGCACTGGCTTGTTTGCTTCTGACCACAATTGTTGGTTCTTACCTATAAAGCCTTAAAGGGCTTGTGGCAGGTTACATGAATGACCTTCTCTCCTATACTGTACAGGCTGTCAGTTAAGATTATTTTTCCAAGCCCTAGTATGTGTGCTCCTCGCTACAGGTGAGAAGGATAGCAACCAAAGGCAAGGCTTTTTCAGTAATGTCCCTCATTTTCAGAATTCCTTCTCCCTTGAGGCTCTCTTAAGTTCCAGGCCAAAACATTCCTCTTTACCTTTGAAAGTGAAGTTTCTAACTTTTAAAGATTAGGGTTATTTTACATACGTAATTTTAATGTTGCCTTTATGGTTTGGGTTAACATAGAATATTTTAATGTTGTTTATTTGATTTTATTTACAAAAAATTTTTTTGTAAGCTGTCTTGATCAGGTCACTGAAGAGGCAGCATTTTTTTTTAAGCTACTAACTAACTAAATAGGATGAAAAGAGGTGGAAAGAGAATGAATGGAAAATTATTCCATTGTTCAGATATACCATCTGTACAAGAGAAAAATGTGAGGAATATGATGTTGGCTTGGATCACCTTAAAAATGAGTACAATGAGCTGTTCAAGCTTATATTCTGAATGAAGGGATTATTAACTTCAGCAGTATCTCCAGTTAAAACCAAATTTCTCTCTGGTCACTGATGGCATCACAGAGCAGTTGTGTAGATTAAAAATAGGAAAACATCATGTATACCACTATGAGCTCCTTTGGTGAGGAAATTTTTTTTTTTGCCAGGATGAACCTTGCAGAAAAGTACTAATGTCACATTTTTCTTCTCCATGCTTCCTTGATGCATAGAATATTTCTTTTCAGAATAGTAAGCAAACAAAGGAGGAAGCAGCAACTACATATATGGCATATAAAACATGACAAAAAGTGTTTCTGTCAAGAGAGTGTGGGAATCCCTAAACGTAATGGTTTCTACTGAAGCACTATTCTAAGGGCTCAGTCCCTGATGAAATATTTCTTGGAATAACCAAGCATGGCTGCCATTAAAAAGAGGTAAGGAAATGCCAAGGAATCACAGTGTAAGTAAATGGAGATAAAGAAAGCCTCTGCTGAGACAATGATGCATGGGTGACCTGTAACAATCGATTTGAACAAGATAGTTCAGGGATAAATAGAATACAAGACAGAAATCCTAACAGAAGGCAAATGCATGAGGCTATACAAAGGACAAATATTTTGAAGAAAGCTTATAAACTGGAAAGATAAGAAGGACCAACAATGCACAAAAATCCACAGCTAAGATGTATATCTAGGGTCCACATAAATACCAAAGGTTAAGTCTGTTTCCTTCAGTCAGAGCCAGATTTGGAGGGGCAGGAGGGCAGGTGCCCCAGGTGGCAGGATCAGGGTGGGTAGTGGCAGGAGATGGGGGAGACTCAATTGCCCAGAAGAGATGACTTGTTCTACAGTACACATGCCCCCTGTTTCAACAGTTAGACTGCTGTTAGAAAGTGGGTGGGAAAGGAGAGGGAGATCCAGGGTCTCAGTGGGGAGTCATAGCCCTTGGTAAGGCAGAAGGTACAGTTATTAGTTGGATAAGACTATGTGAGTGACGACAAGTAAAGGTTCCTTAGGAAATGTTCAAAAGTGTCATGTTCTATGCACTAGGAGATGTAGACTTCTAGGTAATCTTCTTTGGCCTCACTAATGTCCCTCTTTCCACTGGCCATGTCACACTCTGCTCTTCCACTTCCAATTCTTTGGATACCCCTTTCAAGGGACGCACATTAAGTTGCTTTGAGCAGATTAGATTTCTGAAGGGGGTTTAAAATGTGTTCTAAACACTCAGAGGGAGAGAAGAGTTTGGGGGGAGTGACTGTTAACCATTTAGAATGTGTGATACTCTTTTTCCACCCCACCCATTGTTCTGTGCTCAGGTACTGCAAGCCCTAGACTGCTTGGAGTCAAAAGAAGCAGAGAGGAAGAGAAGCTGAGAGGCTGTACTCTTGCCCCACTCCGCTTTAAAACTGGCAGTTGTGTTATGATTGGCTTTGCCAAAGGCCACAAGTAGACTTGCCTCCCATCTGATAGGCTTGGCCTTCCCCAAAGAGCCTGATTTTATATCTTTGGAAAGGTGTTTATGTGGGAGGGGAGAGAATGGAAAGTCTGGTTGTGTTCATTATGTGCCATCAAGTAACTTCTGATTTATTCATCAATGACATCCCAAACTCCTCTTGTTAGCAGCCTTGTTCCAGTCATCAAATGGAGAGCTGTGACCTCCTTTATATGCCAATTCATCTCATGGTGGGTCTTCCTCTTTTCCTACTGTCTTCAACATTTCTTCACATTATTGTTTTTTCAAGTGAGACTTTTCCAGTGACTAAAGTACAGTAGTCATTTTAATCATTTTAGATTCTAGCAGCATAGATAACACTTTTCTTGGACTGCACTTTATCAAGTTATGAAGGAGTGTGAGGTGTTCGGTCAAAATTATGTGCGCTGTATTTAAATTGTCTGGGGAAAAGTTAGGCTGAAAAACTTTCTTTTCAGGCCGATTCCCCACCATCAATTGATTGTGTGATACTCAAGTGAAATATCAAGGATTCAGAAAGAACTCCCCACTGCCTGATCAACGAACAAGGATTCATCCCGGTTCTGGCACTCATTCTCCCCCTTATCCCGTGTCTTTGCCAAACCTGCTTGAAAGTACTACTTTTTTTAAAAAAAACACATCTTTGATCCAGTTTGGAGGGGAGAATCAGGGGTCCACTCCTGATTCAAATTTCCCACTGTGGAGCATGATGCAAATGCCCTACAACCAATCAGTATACATGGTGCTGTTCTCACAAGAGCATGAGAGAACGATAACCAATCAGGAACTTGGGTGGGGGAGACATGCTGACATGACGACATCAGTGCATCATCACAGTGCATTTTTGCAGGAAAAAAAGAAAGGTTCTGCCCCAACACGGCACAACAGCCAATCAGGAGAGACCTGCCAAGCTGATCGCATGGTAGTGGGGATTGTTACATTTCTTGAATTCGAAATAGGCCTAGATGTCTTCACTGGAAACATGCTGCGGTGGGGAGGTTGAAACCTCGATGAAAAGGTGCAGTTTATTTTCCAACTTGGTTTGATCTAGTTTGAATTTCCCAGTGGGGATTCAGCCTTAGTTTGGGTTTGTGTGGGTCTAGAGGGATTGAAGGAACATTATAGATAAATCTAATAATGTAAAAGTGTAATAATTCATTAACAGTTCATACAGGTCAACATAATGGATTCTATCATTTAAAAGAGTTGTTGATTATGTATGTTGATTATATAGATATACATAAAAATATTTATATAATATAGTAAGGACATCATTTTGTATTTTTGCCCCCTTCAAAAAACAATGTGGATTCAGCCCTGCCTTCACATATTCAATATCCATCTGTCTATTTCAGGATAAGCAATTCATTGGTTGCAGCCTGAATATATTAGTCACCATGGGTTATTTGTCATCGGCTCTTTGAAGGCAACTATCTTGTTATATATGGGAACAGAAAGTCTGTCTTTTGTTTTGACATTGCAATGTAGACCCAGTTACAGAGACTTTCACATCCTTTGCTTGAAGATATTGTACTCTAAATTGTATCTTTCACTATGCTGCAGAAGTACAGACACCCACAGGTAATAGGAATTGCCCTGCAACACACTTGCTGCCAGTTAAGTCCTAACAGAATAATTTTTAATTGAAGAAGTGGTAAGTTTGCACAGCATGCGGCTGTTACATGCAAGGCTAAAACTGAGCATCAATTGAATTCTCTCTAGGGAATCTTGCAATTGCAGAATTAGAACCACTAGGAGTGAGTCTGAATGCCATTAACTACTGAGCTGGCTTCCCATATAATATATTCATTTAGTCTTCCAATTACTATTACACTATGGGCAGTGGGGTTCAAGTGGCAGATTGTTTGCTGAATGGGGGATTTACTCCAAAGAATCCATCATTTCCATAAATAATGCAAAAATTCTCCTGAGTGTTAAAGCATGTAATTGTTTTTTCTGACATTGACTTAAACAATAATCTGTGTGTAAACAAGACATTGTCATGCATCCCACTAATGACTGCTAATTAAATATGCCCTGTTGTTACAACTTTCCAAAATTATTCAACTGCCTGGAGTTGTTCTGTATTACTAGAAGGTTTAGCTTGCATGATTAAGAGAGTAGCATTAAATAATAAGCCATGAGCAATGATAAGCTTTTAATTGCTAACCTTTCAGTTGAACTTTTCCATTTTAGTATTCCCTTTCCCCTAGTATTCATTAGATATCTGTCATTTTTTAAATATAGTCATTAATTGCTTTAGAAGCACAAATGAGTTCTGTTTTTAGCTTCCTCTAGTGTATAGTATAGAGAGAATAAAACCATGAGTAATGAACAGGTAAACTGAGAAATTTATCTTGGAGCTTGATCCTATGGACTACAGGGCATATGAAACAATTCGACAGATCTACACCAAGGCTGCTTGCATTTACACAAAGATGCATTGTTCTCTTGTTCCAGTACTAGCCACATGTAGAATCAGAAACACTAAATGGCTGCAGGGCAGGGTAGGATCCATATCACTGGATATTATACTACTGCAGGTTACAAGAAAAATATTTAGGCAGTACTTGAATGTTGTTGTTGGAATTCTTACAGACCAGAAAAAGAGTGTATGTAGCTTTAAGCAACAAATTCCCTCAGTGATTGTTACTCCAGTAAAAGGCAGGAGGAGGAGGAAGGACCCTTTCTGGACATATTTTGTCCTTTGAGGGGGACTCACTGGAGCTGGGCTTGGCTAGGGTTGTGAGATCCAGGTTGGGAAATTCCTAGAGATTTTGTGGAGAATTCTGGAGAGGGCAGGGTTTGGGGAGGGAAGATGCCTCAGCAGAGTATAATGTCATAGAGTTCACCCTCCAAAGCAGCTATTTACTCCAGGGGGACACATCTCTGGTTGATTCCCCACCCACCATTAGATGCGCGCTCCTCACGGCAAATACCCCGGGGTCCTGCAGCACTCCCCACTACACCAGCAGTGACAACGCAGCGACAACGCAGTCACCTCGATTCTGCTGCTCCTCCCACCCCTCAGCGTGCGTCATTTTGGATCCTGGTCAGAAGTACACCTTTTTGAAACCACGCGCTGAACATGGAGCAGGGCCCCCCTCTACTCTCACTTTTGAAGTGGGGAATTGACTTCTGTTGTCTGTAATTCAGTGGTAATTCTGAAGATCTCCAAGTCCCATCTGGAGACCTGGCAGCAACCTTTGAATGACTTGATATCACCTGACTTGCATGACTCAATGAGGCTTGGCTACTTGCTACCGTTCAATAGCAGACACCCTTTTGGAGCTAATGTGGTATACCGGTCAGACCTTGAGAGCAGGATCTGTAAGACCCAGATTCAAATCCTCATTTTGCTGTGAAAATTCACTAGGTGATTATGAACCAGTCACAAACTTTCAGCCTAAGCTACCTTGCAGGGTTGTTGTGCAAATAAAAAAGAGGAGGGAAGTAATGTAAGCTGTTTTGGTCCCCATTGTGGAGAAAGACTGTAGTTTTCCAAGGTAGAGGCTGTGGTGGCGAGCGGGGTGGGAGATGAAAAACTTAAAATTATAATGCCATAGACTCCACCTTCCAAAGCAGCCTCAAGGGAACCTAGGGAGAGTGCTGAAGATCACCTTCAGGTGAGCGCTGGAGATCACCTGGGATTACAGTTGTTCTCCAGATGACATAGATCAGTTCCACTGGAGAAAACATAGGGAGAATGAACTCTGTCATATTATACCCTGCTGAGGTTGTTTCCCTCTTCAAACCTCACCCTCTCAAGACTCCACCTCCAAATCTACAAGAATTTCCCAACCTGGAGCTGTCAATCCTTACCAGAATTGATATCTGTATTTTGGATATCCATTGTGATTCTGGGAGAGCTGCTGCCACCACTGCTATTGTCGGGGGAAGAGGAAGAGGTGGGAGGCTAAAGTTGTCATGGGAGGCAGAAAGGGAGAGCGATGAAGTAAGGGGAAGAAAGAAAAAGTGAAAGACATGAAGAGAGAGAGAGTAAGAAAGGGGGAGAAAGTAAAGATGTGGGAACAGGATAGCTGCTCCCACAAGTGTCTTGCTGGTCCCCACTTGTATGACATAAAAGACAGCCAACAAAGTGACTCCTGCAACTTATTCTGAAAACTGCAGAGTAGAAATTATTTCAGATTTCGTTTCCCTATCATTTTAATTTAACACACCCTATTTAAATTTTATTTCTTCCAGTTGCAAATTAAACATAGAGTTCTTACATTTGTTTTATCACACTGATTTCTGCCCCCCCCCAAAGGCTACATATTTTAGCATTATTTCTGCATCAATAAATCAGCCCCCAGATAATGTACAAGTGGAGGAGCCACAAAGACTTGCAGAAAGATTTTTGCCCCTCACCCATTATTTCCCTTTTCCCTTTCCTGAAAACCACCATAGTGTCTTCTTTTTCCCTGTCTGTTTATCTCCTTCCTACCCAACAGCCATCCTATTTTTTTCCTGCCCCTTGCAGACTCTGCCCGGGAAAACTATGACCTGTTTGTACAGTGACAGCTGCCATGCAGTTGCAAGGTGGGAAACTTGCAATGATTTGCCAGAAGCAATGTATTTTCCTCTGTATCCTTCTCTACTCATTTTCTCTTTCCCTCCTCTTGGCAGCCCCCATATCATTGCCTTTCTCTGATTTCTTCTCTCCATCCCATCCACCAACCAACCTATTTTTTATCTGCCCCCTCATCTTCTTTATTATTATTTATTTACTACATTTAGCCATATCTTTCTCTACATTGTGGACCAAAGCAGCTTACATTCCCTTCATTTTTCCTCCATTACATCAATGAGAGGTAGATTAGGCTGAGAATGTGTCTAGCTCATGATCACTGAGGGAGATTCCATGGAAGAGTGGGGATTTGGGCCTAGGTCTCTCAGATCCTAGTCTGAAGTTCTAACATACCACATGGGCTTTTGTAGAATGGCTGCTGTTGAACATGAGCAAGCAGCTATTCTGTGTTAGTCATGCAAGCAATTGTGGATGCTACTTCTATTATTTGGAGGGATTAACCCCAGTCAATCAGTGGCGGATTTAGATGAAGCAAGGCCCTAGACTATTTCACTTATGAGGCCCCCTCCCAATCCTACACCTTCATGACTAGAAGAAGATGGAAAAGTGTTTTAAATAAAATTGAGTAAAGCTGAGCATTCCACAATTCACATTTCCTCCTCTAAAGGACACAAGGTGTTATTGTTAAAAACTATATTTTCTCGATTATATGCCTAATAAAGGTTTTTGGATTGGATTGGATTTGTTAAAAACTATAGTGATTGAAAATTACTTGAGGGTTGCTTAAAGACAACAGTGTGTTATGACAGCATGTGTAAGAAAGGTGTGTGACAGAGATAGATTCCACACAGCATATATATATATAACATCTTTAAAATGTTATAAAAAGATCTGTTAAGGGGTTTTTGTGTTCCCACAGCACGAAAGAACACAAGTGTTTGTTACACGTTATCAGCCAAAACGGACCTTTTTTCTCCTCCTGCTCCATGGAGCTCTTGTCAGTTTCCCAGTGCACCTGCCATTCTCCATGGAGATTCCTCACAGAGGTTCATCTGTTTGCTATTTCACTGTAATATGTAGATGAATAAAGTCTGTTCAGTTTAATGATCCTGTGCATGGGTCATTTTTCCTTTTTTTGTTTCGAGGGGCTGTCTGCAAAGCTACAGCAAAACAAATATGCGCTTATTGCAGCTTCTCTAGTCATATTGCTGTAGCTTCACAGACAGCCATATCAAAAAAAGGGGAGGAAAACGACACATGCATGGGATTGCTAGACTAAACAAACTTTATTCATCTACTTTTGACAGCAAAATAGCAAATGGATGAGCTACAAGCAGAGAGAAAACTTCTGTGGGAAAACTTCACATAGAATCTGCCGCAGCACTCAAGATGGCTGGCACAAGCAATGGAAACTAAAGTAAGATGTTTGGGAGAGAGAAATAAAGCATTTCCTGCCTGCTGGCACTTGCTCAAAAGGCAGTAATCATCCTCAACCTAGGGTTGAGGGGAAAAGATTGTTAGTTTAGCAATCTTTGAAAAACCTTTGGAGAGAAATATAGCCGGCTGAACTTGTGTTGGGGAAAAAAGATGTGTGAAATTCTTTTCCAAAATGTTATATATAACATCCTGAAGACATTATATTTGTGCTGTGTGGAATTCACCTGTGACAAAAACATTATACACCTTTGCCAGAGACCCCCTAGATTTTGAGGCCCTAGGTTTCAGCATGCTAAGCCTATAGGTAAATCCAGTGCTGTCCTCAGTGTATTCTCTTTAAGATTTCAGATTTTTCTGCAAACCTGGAACTTGGTTCAAGTTTATAAAAACAAATCTTGTCCATTCATGGCATCTATTTCTGAATTAAAGTATCCACAGATTTGGCCATGTTAAACATTAAATATATTGGTACTATGTGCCTAAATGATATATAAGCAAACAATAAAAACTGTTGACAAAAATATAAATGAATATTATAAAAGGGTGCATATTTTTATCCTCATTATGGTGTTGCAAAACAATTCTAGACGTCTGGACAGCCTTGCACCAGTGAGGAACTGCCTGAGAGGATTTCCCTTGCCTTTATATAAAGGCAAGCGGGGAGGGGGGGCACCAGTGTGTTGAGTTCTACTCTGAAATCCACATGTAGGAAACGCTGTAGATGTATATGTTTTATCAAAGACTTCACGATCAGGGGTTCCAAAGAGAGGAGAGTTAAGGGAGCAAAATTTCAGGGGCCATGGCCACTCTTGAAACAATAAGGACATAAGAACATAAGAACAAGCCAGCTGGATCAGACCAGAGTCCATTTAGTCCAGCTCTCTGCTACTCGCAGTGGGCCACCAGGTGCCTTTGGGAGCTCACATGCAGGATGTGAAAGCAATGGCCTTCTGCGGCTGTTGCTCCCGAGCACCCGGACTGTTAAGGCATTTGTAATCTCAGTTCAAAGAGGATCAAGATTGGTAGCCATAAATTGACTTCTCCTCCATAAATCTGTCCAAGCCCCTTTTAAAGCTATCCAGGTTAGTGGCCATCACCACCTCCTGTGGCAGCATATTCCAAATACCAATCACACGTTGCGTGAAGAAGTGTTTCCTTTTATTAGTCCTAATTCTTCCCCCCAGCATTTTCAATGAATGCCCCCTGGTTCTAGTATTGTGAGAAAGAGAGAAAAATTTCTCTCTGTCAACATTTTCTACCCCATGCATAATTTTATAGACTTCAATCATATCCCCCCTCAGACGTCTCCTCTCAAAATAAGGCATCTTTTTTTCTATACAACATTTGCATTGGGTCTGTTGGAGTGAGAATGAACTCAGAGGGAATCTTGGCCTGAGGAACCATGATGGCTCTCAGAAGCCTTCTTATCAATACACAAATTTGAAAATGTGAAAGATTTTAATTGTTTAATTATTATTTTTATAGCACTTCAGAAAAATTTCCAGTGACAGCATCCAAATGTCAAAAAAGTTCATACCCACTCATCCAATTCTCTGCATATTTTAAATGAGAAACATGAATTTCTAATGTTCCAGTGGGAGGCTGATCCAATTGACTACTTCTGTTCTTCCATAATCATGGAATTACTCATGTCTAGTAATCACAAGCATTCAGTTTTGCTCAGCGTGCAGTTCACTTAGACTTCTTTTCACTGACATAATGAGCTGTGTTTTGCTTGCAAACATTCAATGATATTTTTAGCAGGCCAGATGTCAGTGCCAATACTAAAGTCCACTGGCCTTCAAACTACATTTGCTGCCATCTGGGTCCATAGCAGGGATGTACTCTTAATTAATTAATGACAATCCAAAGCAGATTCCCCCTTTTCCTTATTTTTTCCTTAAATTTTTTTTACTCTTTAGAGAAACAGAAAAGACAAACTTATTTCAAGTTATAGAATAGGATGTTATCCATTAGGAATATTAGGAAAATATTAGGAAGACAATGAAAAAAATACAAGAAAACACATTACTATAAAATGATTTACTATATACCATCCCATATTGTTACCCTAAGTAAGCATTCTCCACTCTAATTGGGTGAATTAGCTGTGGAGAAAGAGCAAAAGGAGGTAACTGGGATCAATAACCTGTGCATACCAGTATAATCCTGGGTGAAAACCCCTAAAATTAGCAGGCAATTATACAATTAACAAATTTTATTTTAATAATAATAATAATAATAATAATAATAATAATAATAATAATAATAATAATAATAATAATAATAATAATAATAATAATAATAATAATAATAATAATTGTGCAACTTTGGAACTCAGTAAAGGTGAAGCACCAAGATTTTGTAATATTGCAATGGAATAAACTATTACAAGCCTCCATTGCCAAGGATGCAAAGTGCTTCTGGGCATTGGTAAATAATGCCACAGGCCTGCATAAGCTTTCTACCTCTTCTATCTCCCCAGACAGGTGGTTTAATTATTTCTCAAACCTCTTTCATGATCAGACATCTAATGAAATTGACTGGCCAGACACTGACCAACTCCCTATTTGGCCTCCAGTTACTCCTGCAGAAGTTACCATCTTGATTGATAATATGAAAGAGGGGAAAGCCCCAGGCCCCAATGCACTTATTTCAGAAATCTTCAAACTAAATTCGAAATGGTGGGCTGAATTGCTAGCAGCGCTTTTTACCCACGTCAACAACTCAGGCCAAATCCCTAAATCTTGGCTTTCTGCCATACTTGTGCCAATATACAAAAAAGGAGATCCAAGTGATCCCACAAATTTCCATCCGATTGCTCTCTTATCAGTGGCCGGTAAGATTTACTCCAAATTCCTGTTGAACAAAATAGAATCTTGGCTGGTACACAATAAAATTCTTGGAGCTGAGCAAATTGGCTTCCGTAAAGGAAAAGCAACTTTAGATCACGGCCTTATTTTGTTTCATCTAGCGAACAAGTATGTTACTATGGGAAAGAGCAAACTATATGCAGCATTCATTGACCTCAAGGGAGCCTTTGACTCCATCTCTAGAGAACTTCTATGGCAGAAACTCCGGGTTTTAAGAATTGACCCAAGACTGCTCCTCCTGATCCAACAACTCCACTCGAATACATCTTGCCAGGTCAAATGCTCGCAAGAGGGCCTGCTAACAGAAAATATCGCAATCACGAAAGGAGTCAAGCAAGGCTGCATACTAGCCCCCACACTGTTCAATATTTTTTTGAATGACTTAGCCCCTGCATTATCAGAAACCAATAGTCATCCTCCTATTCTAAATGCATTGCCAATACCATTAATGTTATATGCGGATGATGCAGTTTTACTTTCAAGATCTAAAGTGGGCCTTCTCCGTCTGATTAGGCGATGCATCCAGTATTGTAAAACTGGAGATTGTAATAAACTGGAGATTAATTATAACAAATCCAAAATTTTAGTTTTTTCACGACGGTTGAAGATGCACAAGTGGGAAGTCAATAATATTACTCTGGAGCAGGTCAAACAATTTAAATACTTAGGAATCACCTTCTCTTATAATCTGTCTTGGCGCCCGCATCACAATCTTTCCTCAACCATGGCCTCCAATAGCGTTAGAGCAGTCTCCCGTTTCTTCTACAACACTGGTAATAGATATATACCTGCAGCAGTTAAGGTATTTAATGCCAAAGTCGGAGCACAGATATTATACGGGTCCCCAATTTGGATCTCTGCAGTTAATAAAACCATTAACACTCTACAATCCAAATTTCTACACAAAATAATGGGCCTACCTAACTGTGTTCCCTTTGCTGCTATTTGCCTGGAAACGGGACAGATCACTTTTGAGACCTTGGCTTGGTTAAGAGCATTCAAATATTGGCTCAAAATACATTATCAACAGGACTCTTCCAGTTTCATTCACTCTTTTCTACAAGATAGCAAATCAATGTTATGGTCAAATATTATCAAAAACAAAATTGAAACCATTGGTCTATCCTTGGAATCGCTCAGTATGCTTACCCTTACTGAGGCTTATAACACCCTGAAAGTGAAACTGCTTGATGTGGAATTCCAAACACTGACCATGGCAGCAAAAAGGACATGCTCACCACTTAATCTAGCAATACCCCCGATCCAAGGCCAAATGGCTAACTATTTAATTACTCTGGTTAACCCAACACAACGGCGAGCCTTGACGCTTGCCAGATTTAATGTTATGCCCTCCGCGTTTTTGCGTGGCAGGTTCAATAATCTTGATAAAACTCAAAGATTATGTTCCTGCAACCAAACGCAGATTGAAACCATAGCCCATTCTTTGTTTCACTGCTCGAGAACCAAGGGAGTCAGAGATCGATATGTAAATTCCATACCACTACTCACCATGGCCCCTGCTGACTTAGTTGCAATTCCAATTCTTCTGAATAATACCAACCCTGAGATTGTGGCAAACTTTCTCCTTGAAATAATTGAATGCAGATAATCCAGCAATGGGTCTAAGTATGTTTAGAGCATAAGTAATTAACCTCCCTCTTCCTTATCACGCCACCTTACTTTAATATTTTACTGCTATACTACAATATATTAATCTGGGAATTTAGCATGTCTCTGTAGCAGCTCTGAAATGTTTATCTGTGGTATCAATTTTAGATTTAATATGTGTTTCAATTTCTGTCTCTTGCTAATAGTAATTATAACAAACATGGCCAGTATGATGCAGACAGAATTTGCTTGTTGTTGGGTGGTTCGGGCCCAGTGGAATGAGAACTGGGGGCCTTCTTTTTGTTGAAGATGTGAACATGGATCGATGTGTCATGCGGGTTTGCATTGGATGTGTTTTGCTGTATTGGTTTGCTTTGTAGCTATTGTGGTTTTTTTTTAATATGCCAATAAAGGCTTTCTGTTCTGTTCAACTCAGTAAAGGTAAACTTGCAACATGCGAAAGTGTGAATATGCCAAATGCCATAGAAATAAAGAGCTTACCAGTGAATGAAAGCTACAAATACTTGGGGATGCTGCAAGCAGAGAACATCAAGCATGCAGAAGTCAAAGGCGCAATTAGGAAGGAATATCTTAGAAGGGTAAGAAACATTTTGAAATCAAAGCTAAATGGAGGAAATACAATAAAGGCAATTTATACTTGGGTGGTGCCTGTAGTACGCTACACTGCTGGCATAATTAACTGGACATAAGACGAATTGGACATCCTGGACACAAAAACAAGGAAAATTATGACCATAAATTGAGCACTGCATCCAAGAAGTGATGTAGACAGACTCTACCTAGCAAGGTCAGAAGGAGGAAGAGGGCTGCTCCACATCAAGCAATCAGTAGAGGAAGAGAAAAGAAGCCTGGAAGAATACATCCAAGAAAGTCAAGAGCCAGCATTGAAAGAAGTCCACAAGGCTGAGATACTGAAAGCCAAAGAATCAAAAGAGTATAGAGTCCAACAGTTGAAAACACGAAAGGAGCAGTGGCCAAACAAGCCACTCCATGGGCAGTACTTTAAGAACACTGAAGGGAAGGTTGACAGCAAGAAAACATGGGAGTGGCTCAGAAAGGGAACTCTAAAGAAGGAAACTGAAGGCCTGATTTTTGCTGCCCAGGAGCAAGCATTACGGACAAATGCAATAAAGACACGAATTGAAAAGTCCTACAATGACCCAAAGTGCCATCTCTGCAAAGAGGGTGATGAAACCGCAGAGCACATCATCTGCTGTTGTAAGAAAATAGCCCAAACTGACTATCTCGAACGTCACAATAGGCTAGCAGCAATGGTGCACTGGAACCTTTGCAAAAAGTACGGCCTGCCCTGTAGCAAGACGTGGTACGAGCACAAGCCAGAGAAGACCACAGAAAATGAAGAAGCAAAAATACTCTGGGACTGTAGAATACAGACAGATAGACAAATGGCACACAACACCCCAGACATAACAGTGGTAGAGAAAAAACATGTTTGGATTATAGATGTTGCTGTGCCACTTGACAGCAGGGTAGAGGACAAAGAGCTGGAAAAGATCACAAAATGCAAGGACCTACAAATTGAAGTTGAACGATTGTGGCAAAAAAGAACAACAGTAATCCCACTAGTAGTCGGTGCTCTAGGAGGAATCCCAAGAAATCTTGAAAAACATCTGGAAAGCCTAAACTTGGACAGAACATCAGTCCACATGCTGCAGAAAGCAGCACTTCTAGGAACTGCACATATTCTACGCACATACCTCTAATATCCTAGGTCCTTGGGAAGGACTCGATATTCAGAGATGAATTCCAGACACTTGTGCTGTGTTGTTATGTGTATTTAATAATAATAATAATAATAATAATAATAATAATAATAATAATAATAATAATAATAATAATAATAATAATAATAATAATAATAATAATAATAATAATAATAATATAAGGAATCTATTTTAGGCAATGAGCACATATAAGCAAAATTTCAGGGATAGATGATAGTTGCCAGTTTTGAAAGGATGTCCAGTAAAAGCAGGTTCTGAAGAGGTCAGCAACCAGCATTTCCAGGAGCTAAGAAAAGAAACCACATGCCAGCGGGACTGCATGCCTGGATCCAAAAAACACATGCTATGAATGGCAAAGGACCCCTATTTATACTTTAACTTATACATTAACCTCAGAAATGGGTTCTTAAGCTGTATAAGTCAAGGTGGCAGGAAAGCTTTTTGGGGGTTCCAACCAGTGACGTAGCGCCAAGGGGAGGTGGGCTGCAAGGTATAAAACTAAAAATGAATTTAATTTTTTTTGTAACAGCATACCCATGCATATTAAGAATGTTAAAAAAAATTAATTAAATGTTTTAAAAATTAATTAATTTTTATTTTTAGTTTTATACCCTGCCCATCCCAGAAGGGCTCAGGGCGGCAACAACGTATTAAACCTACAATACAGTTAAACATCATAATTTTAAAATGCTCGCCATAACTTAAAAGATAGCCCCAAGGCAGGACCATGCCTGCTAAAAAAAACAACCTTTGTTAATATACAGAGCCAGTGTGGCTCTGTGTAGCCTGGGCTTCTGAGGCATTCATGCTCAGCCTGACAGGGGGCGTGGCCTCATAGGGGGCCATTTTGCAACCCTCACATGACATATAATGGTGGCGTTTGGGGCAAATGTCCATGGATTTTTCATTGTAGCTATGCCACTGCCCCCTATCCCTTTCATAATGAAAATATCAATATGAATGAGGGCTCCACTGAACATTCAGGTCCCAGTAGTACTTTTAGGAGTGAAAGGTATTGATATCCTTTCTAAAAAAAAGTAAAAATGTTCATATGTGCTCATATATTTATCCTGCTTGCTACCATTGTTTCTCGTACATACTTCTGTTTCAGCACATTTTCCCTTTCATTACTGCATATTTTTCTAACTAGTCAAGGCTTGAGTCTAACCAGTCAAGGCTTAAGTAGTGAGCAGAATGAGATCACATTTCACCATAACCAGTCAGATTTGGCTGCATACTGACATCACTAATAGCAAATAAAGCTAGTGCAGAGTGAAGGTAGACAAAAGGGGAATGATTTTGCTATTGGTGTTGTCTTGTTCCAAAGCTGCAAGCAGACTGAAAATTAGTGGACCACATTGTGTGGGTCTTGTGGATTGCATTAAGTGTCACCTATCCCCTCCCTAATTGAAGTATTTAAAAGAACTTTGGGTCACATATTATTACTGTCATGACTGTTACTGCACAGTAAACTTCATAACTAGGCTTTTACTCTGCAACTCTTCAGTCTAGCCGCTGTGAAGTAATAGCCTTCATTTCATATCCTTGTAACTCACTTTTGGTTGATGTTGCTGAAAGTGCAGAACCTGAATGTAATAGCATAAAATAAAGGCTTTTCTCTACGGGTTATTTTCTTGACATTTGGGATTTGATTTGCTCAAATTCAGAGCCCTCTGGCAATGGACTAACAATATGAGACTTTACTGAGACATATATCATACAAAGGACTAGGACAAATCATAAGGACATACTCGTTGAGGTAGCCTGTGAGAATGAAAAGAAAAATCTGGTTCATTGACGATATGGCAGAGAGAATTACCCCCAAATTATATATACCCATCAATTTATAAATATACACACATACACACACATAAAGAAAGAGAGAATTCTAGGAAATATTGCTTTTGAAAGCAGACATTGTGTTGGTGCTGAATGCAAGCCCATCAGTACTGACTTCTGAGATCCTGATCATGTAAACACTTATGTAAATGCTAAACGCTAATATTACATGCCTCTTATACTTACCATGGTGCTTGAAGTAGTCAAAGTACTTCAAACCTTCAGCGTAAAAAATGTTTCCCACGAGCAGGAAAATCAATAGGAATTGTTATAAATTGTTATAATTAGGATTGGTCGATCCCAGAAAAATTTGGGCCCAGTTCGGATTTGGGCCCAGTTTGGATAAATGGGCTTAGATCGGGCAAGCTCTGGAACCTGCAGGAACATCCGAGAAATTCGGATGAGTTTTTTATTTTTTCTTGGTGCTTTTTCACGTTTTGACCTGCAGAGGGCACATATTTGGAGATATCAGTACCATAATTTCAGGGTATTGTCAGGAGACTGTCCTGATGATACCCCCCAGGTATGGTGCAGTTTGGTTCAGGGGGGGCAAAGTTATGGACCCTCAAAGGCGTGACCCTTTCCTCCATTCTTTTCAATGGGAGTGAAGGAGATGGGGGCTACCCTTTTGAGGGTCCATAACTTTGGCCCCCCTGAACCACAATTTACCAAACTTGGGGAGTATCATCAATACGGCCAAAAATGCGCCCCCTGCAGGCACATCCAGAAATTTGAAGAAGTTTTTTTTTCTTTTCCAAGAGCTTTACAGCAGTTAGCAGCACAATACGGCAGCCCAGCCTTGTGCTGCTGTGTCGGAAGCAGCAGCAACGAATGCGTGAGTGGGGTCGATTTTAGGCAGTGGAGGGGGTTTGTGGAGTTATTTGGGGGGGGTTGGAGTGGGGCGACGTGTGTGTGCGTGTTTTTAATCCCCTCCCCAGCCAAGGAGCAGATCGTCTTGCCGACTGGGTGGTATCAGCTGGGGGAAGTTGTACTCCCCCACTGTTTTTCCTGTCTTTTGGGGTGGGCGGTGGGAGCGGGGCGCCCCCAGCAAGTGGGTGGGTGGCTCCCGCCCCACCCCACCCCCCGCCGAGCCTGGGAGGTTTTTTTTCTTTCTTGGAGGGGAATCCCACACTGCCCTTGCATGCGAGTGGGAGGTTTTTTTTTAACTCGGCCGACCCTGCGGTTCGGGTGAGCCACCACTCTGGAGCAGCTGAGGTTCGGGTGTCCTGAGCTCGGACCGTCAGAGTCCGAGCCCATCTGGATCCCATGCGGCTTGGCCCAATCCACAGGGTTGGCCGAACCGAACCTTCAACTCTAGTTATAATGTTTGAAAGAGGCATTTTGTTACCAGACTGACCCATGGTGGGTTGGAGGAACCCTGATTTAAAAGTCAGCAGTGTCTCTACTCATCCTGCCTTGGGGTACCTAGCAGTGCAGTGTCAAAATGGGGAGTCCATTTTCTACACTGGCTCACAAGAACAGAGTAAAAACTTGCCTGGGTTTGCCCTCGCCCACATCTACCATGCAAAGCATCTATCTCACACCCTTCCTAAAGGGATTAAGAGAGCACAGTGACCCCTAGAATGTTCTCATTTCTAACTCTGGACTATATACCTCTGCAGAGACAAAGGACTTGTTAATGCATTTACCCCTCATTGTGATGTCCTGCACTCCTGGGGGAAACTCCTGATTTTTTTCCTCCACTTTCAGAAGAAATACACCACAATAGTGACCCCAACAACAGGAAAACTGTGGGCAAAAGACAGAAGCCACAAGCATTCCTCATAGTTTTACGACTCAGAAAAGCAGGTGTAAGTAGTGGCATAGATCATACTTTAAAGACATTTGGTCCAATTGGTTATAGTGGACATCAAGTCTTTGGAATAATGTGTTCTAATACAGCAATCTCTTGTGGAAGACATCACAATTTGCTATGTAGGGGGAAAGTTTCCATATATAGCAAGTTTTTTGCACAGACTGACAGTTTTGTAATATTTTTCTAAATAGGGTTGTTTACCTCCAGCCTACAGAGATCAGCTTCCCTAGAGAAAATGGCTGTGTTGCAGGTGGACTGTATGGAATTATACCCCACTTGGACAGATTTATGGAGGAGAAGTCAATTTATGGCTACCAATCTTGATCCTCTTTGATCTGAGATTGCAAATGCCTTAACAGTCCAGGTGCTCGGGAGCAACAGCCGCAGAAGGCCATTGCTTTCACATCCTACATGTGAACTCCCAAAGGCACCTGGTGGGCCACTGCGAGTAGCAGAGAGCTGGACTAGATGGACTCTGGTCTGATCCAGCTGGCTTGTTCTTATGTTCTTATGTTCTTATGAGGTCCCTCCACTTCCCAAAGTATGTACTCTCTGGGCTGCATAGCCAAATGTCCAAAAATTCCCAGCCCAGAGTTGGCAACCGCATTTCTGAGTCGTATCTTTTCTTATACAACACCAATCAACTGTTGGGTAGAATAGAAGGGGGGGGGGATATTCTGTTTCAATATATATAAAACTATGTATCTAATGTCTAACAAGTAAATACAAGTGTGGCCTTGTAAAACTTGTGTTTGGAGGGAATCCAATGCCCCCCCCCACTTCCTCACCAGGGCCAGTTGGCTCCCAGGCCCCACTGCTGTTGAGCTCAGCATGGCTCCCTGCTTCCACTGCTCTCAGGCTCAGTGCAGCTCCTATGCTCCCTCATTGCCACCAGCCTTGTCTGTGCTTGAGGGGGATTTATTTTGGGGAGAATTTAAATCTTTGATTGTTTTTGTTGTTTTTGTTATCAATTTTGGGAGGGAGGGGAAACCTGGGACATCCTTCAAGTTTGCAGAAATCTCTGTTTACAGTCAGTGTGACCCTGAACCACAGATTTAGATATCTGTAGATGGGGAACACACTTGATAAATAGATATTTTAGATATAATAACATGGCCCAACCTGTGGACACTTACATCCACAGACAAATTTGGCCATGAGCAGACAAGTCTGGTCTTTAAACAAAGCTGAGAATATGTGACAAAAGCCACAGGTTCACAACAAAATCTGAAAAAAAAATAAAGTGGGGCTTAACCTCATTAGTTATAAAAGCAGTGCCTGTAGTTTTAAGAAACAGATGCCCTTTTGAAATTTCAGTGGGCCGCTGTGGGATGTACAACAATATTGACAGCCTCACCGTACTGAGTGCAAACTGGAAAGCAGCTTTAGTTTTGAAAGAAATGAATGGTTTTATTCTTGGAGTCTAACTCAATTAATGGTATGGGGGTTTGCTAGAAGGGGATAGACATGGTAGTTGGTGCTGATTAAGAGGATCAGGAAAACACTACAACATTGCAATAAAAAGAAGCTGCCCATTTAGAACTGTGACCATTAGATAAGAGCACAGTATTATGTAAGAGGAGAGAAGAAAACAAACAAAAAAATCAAAAGGAGCATGGAATAATGCCCCCCTTCAAACTGCCCTTCTTGTCAAACCGATAGCGCAGGAATAATCAAACTGTGCTGAATTATTTGGGGTTTTTTTAAACTTTTCAGCTATCATAGTAGGGATGATCAGGATGCCTCTAGTGATCTAACACTACTCACACTAAAGCAGAAAAGCATATGCAAAAAATGAAAGACTCTAGAGTATGAAATGGGGCAAAACATCCACCCTGCTACCCTCCCCCACTGCCCAAAGTCAGGACAGTGTTGCAAAACCAGTGTCACTGGAATAAGACCAAACTGAGATATATAGCAAACAAGAAAAGCATGTGTTGTTAAAAGCAATGAAAGACTCAAAAGGCGCACAAAATGAAGCCTTCCCCCACTCCTAAGCTGATCAGCTTTCCACTAGAAATCTAACAGTAATTTTAAAATACAGTGTTAACCAACAGAAGAATAACACATTTGATCAGAAGTCATAATAGGAAAATCCTGCTCCCACTTCCTCCTCCATTGCCACAGAAATTATCATCACTAGTTCTGTGATTTTTTTTCCAAAAAAGATTACAAGATTAGTGCTTTGTCACTAATGCTAGTAAAAGAAATATATAAAAATGAGGATAGCAAGGGGTGGAGGGGTGATAGAGGAGGGGAAGTGTTCTCATTATTAAGAGGCAGCCAAATGGAGTTACACAAGTAGAGTAAAGCTGACTCCAAACTGACTTGAAAAAAATCAGCATAAAAGTATCTTCCCTGCAAAAAAGAAGAAGATAGAATATGTGGGAAAACTGAAGCAACTCCCCTCACAGAGGAAAATGTGTGCAGAAAAAAACTGGCACAGTTAGGGATCTGAGCTGATGAAAACCACACATGTACAAAACCTTCTGTAAAGGTAACCATTTTCATAGTAAAGTAAGGAACTTGACTCTGTTCCTTGATCTATTTATAATTTATCTCTTAGAACACCAGACATACTGAATGTGTGATGTTTATTGGGAATCAAAAGCTGACTTATGGTGATCCTGTAAGGTTTTCAAGGCAAGAGACATTTGGAGGTGGTTTGCTATGTGCGGGCTGAGAGAGTTCTGACAAAACAGTGACTGACCCAAGATCACCCAGTAGGTTTCATGTGGAGGAGTGAGGACTCAAACCTGGTTCTCCAGGCTATTATTCACCACTGTACTTAACTACTACACAACACTGGTTCTCTGGTTTATGTATTACAAACGTATGTAATCAAGAAACTAAGTTATGTGTCACTGGATATGCCTTAGGTTTAATATTAAATAGTGTTATTGAAATTTAAGCTGCGTTCATACTATTCATACATTTAACTAGAAACTGAGATATGGTTGCATACATATTAGTATTAGAGCATTACCAGCAGTTGGCAAGTTTCATTGTTTTTTTTCCATTGCAATCTTGATGATTTCACTGAACAACAAATCCAAATTAAACCAAGATGTTTTTCTTTGTACATCACATGAGATTATAGTTAATAAACCATATCCCGGTTTGGCTGTCCTTAACTAATTATAGTTACTAAAGTAGTGTACATTCAGATAATCATGGTAACCATAGTTATTTCAATCTTTTTTAATAAGAACATTTCAGTGGTGAAGGAAGATCAATTGGGTTTGATGTGGAAGAAGTGTAGGAAGGTCAGTCAGCAGCAGGGTAGGTGAATCTGTACCGAAGTAGGGATTTTGCAAAAGCAGTAGGTTTAAAAAGGGCAAGATAGAGGTGCCTTGACAGCTAGGGAAGAAGGCATAGGCTCTCTTGAAGTGTGAGGAACACTACAGGAAAAAAGTACAAAGGCAACAATAGCAGACAAGGACAAAAGATGCCAGGAGCAGATTCAGTTGTTTGCAGATCAAACAACATAAAATGAAATATGAGAAGGCAGAATAATGTTGAAGAAGATACTTCGGCATGAGAAGCTGGAGTAAAGGGTGCAGTACAGTAAGAGATCACATGAGCAAAGAGAAGCGATGTTAACAGCAGGACAGAAGACTTGGATCTGGTCGAGCGATCTGCTTGGGCTGGTAGATTCCACCTAGGGAACCATTTTCTACCCCTTCTAACTCCTTTTCCCTGTGCCATTAAGAAAATTTCATGCAGTGTTGATTTTTTTCTTCAAGGTAGATCCAACCATCCTGCAAGAAGTTTTCCTCCAACTTAATGGCTCCAGTTCCAACTCCAGCAGAAGTGTACTTAAATTCAAGAAATCCTCCTTAGACTGGAGAAAGATGTAATACCTCACTCAGTACAATGGGATCCACCCCATCTAACCCTAGGAAGCTTTCTTTATATATGTGGGGTTTCTATTTTTGTGTGCAAGGTGATCTGATAGTTAAAGAGGGAGAATATCAAGGGACTGGGTGCAGCAACTTGCAGGACTCTGAGGAACAACCATGAAATCTATATATATAATATGAAATTCCACTAACTGACTGACTCATCAACAGAACTCACCACCAAAGCCACACACATGAAATTTGGCACACCTGTTCCTTATGTACTCCAGGTGCTCACTAAGAAAGGATTTCCCAAAATATTCACTTCCACTTGATTTATTACCTATTTACTGTTTTCACTGCTCATCTCTGGCCATCTGTGCAAATATTCTAAGGGCAAACCAACTGCTCAGTCCACAGACATGCTGCACGAACGTTCTAAGGGTGACAGTTAAACACCACCAGCTTCATGTCCTTCACCATGGTGCGCCAACTGCACTCTAACACCGCCCTCCACAACGCATACAAACCTATCCCTTCTGCTGAAACTGCTACAGGGAGAAGAGGAATTACATGCAGAAAGCGCTTTACACACTGCATTAGAAAAAGACAACTACAGGAAGCTGCTGCAACATATGCGCAAACCAACCCCTCAGTCCACAGACAGGCTGTGAGGAAATATGCTGCATGTCACCCCAAAGCTCACAAACAGGCTGCAAAGAAGTATCCTGAATGTCACCCTGAAGTTAACAGACAGGCTGTGAAAAAGTACTCCTCCACACTCACACACATTAACAACACCACTACAGCCAAATACTATCAAAATAGATTACAAACCACACTATCACTTGTTGGGTTTTGCATATGGACATCAGATTGATTACTGTGGAGACAAGTTTATTGCTCTCAGTATCCAATTACCCTGTGCTTGGTGTCGTGCTCTGAAGTGGCAGGATGAGTCCCCAGGAATGTGCTACAGTGGTGGTACAGTCTAGCTCCCTGCCCTTCAACCCGACCCTGAACCTCTTCACAGCTTTCTCACTCATCAGCATCCAATGGCAGAACACTTCCTTTCTGCATCCCGAAAATACAACGGCTGCTTCCAAATGACATCTTTTGGAGCCCACCAGGTGAAAGAGAGTAATAACACATTGAATTAGAAAAAGACAACTACAGGAAGCTGCTGCAAAATATGTGAAACCCATCAGTCCACAGACAGGCTGTGAGGACATATGCTGCATGTCACTCCAAATTTCACAGACAGGCTGTAAAGAAGTATGCTGAACTTCACCCTGAAATTCATAGAGTCTGTGATGAAGTATGCGTGGCAAAGCATGGGTACCCTGCTAGTAGGAAATAGAGGCACAAATTAGAGTAGAGGCACAAAGACAGAATTTTCAGAATTATTAAGGAACCTTTGTAGTAAATATATCCCTACCCTTCTTCCAAGATTCTGCTCTGAGCATGGTTATTATCATCATCTATTATGGGATAGGTCCAATACTGATGAGTGGGGATCTGAGACCAGTTCTAGTCTAATACTGAGTAGTGCTCTACACTGTATTTTCTGCAATTTCAGCAAAACTATAGGGAGCCCAGTCTCACCATTTTACTACAAATGTCTTCTTTTCTGTTGCTTTTGGTCTTTTTTCCTCCCATTTTTTGATTTATTTCCATGCTACACATATTTCTCCTTCATGGTCTCTTTTTTTTGTCCCATGAAAAGGCAAAAGAAAATAGTGTTTGTGTTTTGGTTCTAGCCACTTTTTGTGTCCCAACCCACTACTTCAAGTTCAGTGGTTTAAGCAAAATGACTATGCAGGGCATGTATAAAATTACAGACAGCAGAATTCAAGAGGGGAAAGCAATTCATAGAAAGAAGTTTGAATAGAAAGTACAGGGGTCTTACTTCTCAGTGTTCATTTTAAGGCTGATCAGAGGCTAGGCCCTGCTTGCTACCTCTCTGTCTATGCATGAGTATCACCATATTATCCCTATGGAGAACTACTCCCCATTTTAAAGTTTCCCACTGTATGTGGACCTTTGGGGCTACAAACTTTTTAAAAAAGTTTTCCTGACAAACAACATCCAGGGAGGCATCCATTGTACCCCCATCTTTTGCTTTTGCTTTCAAATGGCAAATAGGTACTGTTTAGTCATGCAAATGTCTCTGTCAGGATAAGAACATCTTATAGAAATACATATTATCAG
Organism: Sphaerodactylus townsendi; assembly: GCF_021028975.2. Classification (NCBI taxonomy): domain Eukaryota; kingdom Metazoa; phylum Chordata; class Lepidosauria; order Squamata; family Sphaerodactylidae; genus Sphaerodactylus; species Sphaerodactylus townsendi. The sequence goes on along the minus strand of NC_059425.1, from coordinate 118,908,266 downwards.
AGAGTGAAGTTTTAAAAAGTTAAAAATACAAGAGGAAAATCCTTTCTCACAGTGTGTGTGTAGTGGTGGGTCAGGGCATATCAACAGTCAGGCACAGAGGTAAAGAGTGCTTTTTTCAGGGAAGAGAAAAGAAAAGTTACCAATTATTGAAAGCATGTAGATAGAACAATTATTGTTCCTGTGTCTTCTTATAGTGATACACATTCTCCCTTTAAATCTATGCCGAAGGGGGTGGATTTAAAAGGAGAATCTGGGGGGAATTGGGGGGTGCCTGCTATCAGGGGTGCAATTGTTAAGCTAGCAGCACCAAACTTTCAGGGTATCTTTAGGAGACTCTCCTGGTGATACCACCCAGGTTTGGTGATGTTTGGTTCAGGGGGTCCAAAGTTATGGGCCCTCAAAGGTGTAGCCCCCATCTCCTATTAGCTCCCATTCGAAGTCCATAACTTTGGACCTCCTGAACCAAACCTCACCTAACTTGGGTGGTATAATCAGAAGAATCTCTTGAAAAATCCCTGAAAGTTTGTAGCTGCTAGCCTAAAAATTGCACCTGCAGGCCGGTGCAACGTGCATCTCCCTGGCCCCCTGGTATCTACACCTCTGGTACCACCCATTGTTACTTTTGCTGAGATTATGGTGATCACTTTGTGTCTGCATGCTGTGGGGTCATTTGGCTAACTCATCTCCAACCCTATTGCCAGTTGCAGTGTCCAGGCCACGTTGTACAATTTTTTAGGCAGGAATGTAAAATCAAGGCTTGTCTCATCCACAGCTTTAGAGTAACGGTTCTCTCTTTATTCAAATTGCTATATTCCCATGCACTGTGATTTGTTATACAATTCTTTTTGTACTCATAAGACATGGCAACCAGCCAACTCAAGCCTTGAGGAACAGTCTCCTGAGCACAGGCTGATAGTGGGTCGTAATCAGAGAAAGCAGATCACCCTGCTCACTGATGTCTCTAGGGAACTGTTAAAGCAATCAGTTGCAGAGGCAGAGATTTGAGCAGCTCCAAGTATACATCCTTCCGGAGGACAGAAGAAGGCATGAGGAGACCTTGGCAGAAGAGAATCGCAGGCATGGAGCCACACTTCAGTAATCCAGAGAGAAAGTGAATCTGCACAGACAGCAAGTCCAAGAGGAGGGGAGACTCTACAGAGAGACATTTGAGACAGCAATGGAAAAGAGCCATAACCTGATGTCAGAAGCTGTGGAGGCCATAAAAACCCTAGCAGGGATTATGGTCCACAAACTGTCACAGCAGATTATCCTGTCACTAACTCTGTCCCTTTTGCACAATCTCCCTCCTATCTCCCTCATTCTTCCCTCCAAATCACACCAGCCATGGAAAACACAGTCAGCTATCTCTCTCTCTCTCTCTCTCTCTCTCTCTCTCTCTCTCTCTCTCTCTCACACACACACACACACACACACACACACACACACACACACACAATAGACATTTCATGCCCATCTAATGGCCCTTGCGCAAATGTCCAACAGCGCATTCCCCCCATTCCACCAGGCAACAATACCCCACATATGTCCTGCCTCCACACTTCTCTCCTACCCATGCCACTTCTGACTCTTCAACCTCCAATGTCCCTTGGAACATTCCAGATATGGCAACCAGGGTATCCTCTTCTATCCATGTCCCTTCTGAGTTCTTCACCGCCATGTCCCTTGGAACATACCACACCCAGCATCCAGGGGCTCACAAGATATTAACTTGCCTGAAAAAAAGGAGACTTCAGTCTATAAACCTTACCCTGAGTGCAGGCAATGGAAAACAAACCATAAAAGAGAGGAAGGAAAGGGACCTTTGAGAAGTCAAAAGCCAGCTCCCCCAAACACATTAGGTTCCTTTCAGCTCACTTAAGCTGTTTTGTTGAGATGCTGAAGTTGCTGTTTTTACTTACTACCATACTGTTTGTTCATTTTTTTCTAAACATGGTTGATTCTGTGGATGTTTCTGGCTTGTGGTGCGTGGGTTGAAATTGTTTACCTAGGAAGCAAAGAATGGCAAAATCCTTTGACATGAAAAATATTTTTAAAATGTTAACTAGTTTAAAATTGAAAAGTTACAAAATAAAGGAATATGTTAACTATTTACAGAAAACACTTATCAGAACTATTTACAAAACAGTATTTAAACACATTACCAACAAAATGCTACAAATTTTATTCCCTATCCAGTCATTGATGTACTACTCTGAACCCCTAGTTGAGCTCAATTACTCTTGAGGCACCTCGGCTTTGTCCCATGGCCCTCCAGCCTTCTGAGATGTCTGTAAATGTTCTGAACTGTAAGATAGAAAAATGTGATTAGACATTACATAAGCAAGATTTCCAGAGGTACCCATGCTTCTTGTGGGTGGTGTACTTACAGAGCCAAAGGGTTTTCCTCTGGAAGCTGATCTCACTCAATAGCTGCTCACTGACTGTTCTCCCTCCTCATGAGTCCTTGACTGGGATGGGACTAGAGGTGTAGCTCCAAGGAGGCTGGGGGGAGGCAATACACCAGGCGTGTGCCCCTGTGGGGGTGTGGCGAGGATGTGGTGGGGGCATGGTGGAGGCATTACAGGGCACGGTTCCAGGGTGGGACCGGGCGGAGGATGCACCAGTGCACCAAGCGCTTTCCCCTCTTGCTACACCTCTAGGTGGGACAGTTGAGGGTCCTGAAAGATTGCAGCAAAAAAGTAATGTTCATCAAGCCAAAGACCACATTCATTCAGAAATCAAGGAGGGGCAAGTAGACTACACTATGATGTATTTTGAGAGTGAAAACCTGGTTGGGGAAAAACAGGGGGACAATGCCCAGCACTAAAAACCTTGCAAAGAAAATGTTATTGTCCACACACAGCTGAGAATCTCTGAAAACTGTGTGAGGAACAAGGTGTCTAACCTGGCTAAGCCTCATCATCCTGAATGGACACTTCCTGGGTAGTGGCCATGGGCTGTCCTCCATCTTCAGTATCTGTGTAGAAAAGTCATTGGAAAAAATAATGAGGGCATGATGTTCACACCAGGATTGCATTCAGTCTGCAGGCTAACACATTCCACCCACCAACCATGTACACAGCACACCAGTACATTCCTTAGTTTCTTCAGATATTATGTCAGTTTACTCAGAGGGTGTCCTCCTTTACAATGGGGAAATTCTGGGCATACATCAAAGCAGAAGATGGGTTGACCCTACTCTGAATCTCACGCTGTACAATTTTCATGTGTACAGTGATGGTGGGAATAACTGGAAACATGCACAGTTATAATGTATGTTCAAGGACCTCTCAGTAAAGACGGAGAGGTTCTTTGAAAGGCAGCTTCATATTTCAGCCTTTCAGAGATGCGGTGCTTTGCTGAGACTTACCAACATCCAAGTCATCCTCTTGCTCCTTGTCCTCCACTCCTTTCTGGGCTGGAGTGGCCACCTGCCCTCTTCCTTTCTGTGCCATCACTAGGGACAAAAGAAGATGAGAAAACCAAGGTAAACATTTGACAATGTCTTTTATGTCTTTTATGTCTTCAACATAAAAGCAACATAGAGATAAAAAATAATGTCCACAGTCTTCATTGGGGTTGGGGGATGTGATCTTTGCACTCATGGTGGGCAGAAAGGTTACTCAGCTTCTGGTTACAGATCTGTAGCCCATGCAAATAGACTCTTCCAGTCTAACCACATTGTGAAAATATGTTATACATGTCCCTTTGCGACACATTTTCAAAATCTGAAATTATACCATCCAGCAACACTCAGACACTGTGCCTTACAGCCAGGTTGTGATTTTGCTGTAGCACAGGTCAGGTCTATTTTCCCACTGAGCAACCAAATACGTGCGGACTGAGTCTACATGGGCTCACCTTCCACCTGGCAAAGAAAGCATTCCTCCAGTTCTCTGCCAATTTCTGCTCATTCCCACTATGTGTACTATGCTCGTAGTAACATTATTTGGAAATGATTCCACTCCTCAATTGCACATCAATGGACACAGTCTGCAATTAAAACAATGCACTCACCTTCTGGCCTACAGTCCTGCCATTTTAACTTGCCTACAGATTCCCTTTGGGCTGCCATCTCCTCAAAGTGGGGGAGATAAGAGCCCCTCACACCTCCAGGGCATTGAAAAAATTAAAAATGTTAAAAAAATTAAAAAAATTAAGTCTCTTAATTTTTTAAGTCTCTTAAGTGTTGTTTGGCATTGCTCTGGAGTGCACAGGTAGCCAGCCTCCCACGGAGTGTGGGTGAGAGCCCCTTATGTGCATTTGTTGGGGAGATGAGTGCTTCCCATGAGGAGCCTGGCATACCCCAGGTTCTTCACTTTGGACAGGAGAAGGTCAACCTCTTCTGCCTACCAAAATATCTCATCATGTGGTGGTCATTTTACAAGTATGCCAGATACAACCATCCAGTGAGGGTAGCTTCTCTCATTGGCCATGAATGGACAAATCAACAGAGACACATTTTTTGCAGAGAGCTAGGCTACTTCCATTTTTTAATGTAACTGCTGGCTAGGGAGCTGATTCTCCTGGGTCAGGGGTTAGAAACCAGACCATAACAGTAGCTTTTGCCAACTGGACAGCTTTGTTAATTCCAAATGTGTTAGAAACATTGGAAAGTCTCTTTTGTGGTGGGGGTTGGGAGTTCCCCAAGCTGTAACTGGGAAGCTATATAGAAGTGCTGTGGCTTCAGGGTTTCTCTGAGAGGCTGTGAATGGTTTGTGAACCTTGCCCCCCTCCACACACCACAACCCCTTTCCTCTCTAATGTCCAGGAATTTCCCAAGTTAGTGTTGGGAATGAGGGGGGACTCTTTACGCACACACACTCTTGACACACACACCCTCCCACAGGTTTCAGTTGCTGATTTAATCATTTGTGATCCAAGGGCTTCTCTAGGCTCCACCTGGAATTTGGAAACCCTGCCCTGATCAGGCAAAACATTAGGAACAAGATCCACCAGACCATGGCCACGCAGCCCAGAAAACCCACCAGAACCAGTTGAATCCAGCCGTGAAACCCATCGACAATTTCTGATTATTATTTTTAGTGAAACATAAAGACCTCATATTCTGCCCACTTTGAACATAATAATGACCAGCAAGCGGACAGTCTTCCTGGAAAATCTCACCTCCCTGGTGACAGCCTGCATGGTTCTTCACAATATCTGTGTAGCCATGGGCCACACAATGCCAAAGACTGAGGGGGAATCCAGACCAATACTGGTGCGGCTCACAGAACTAGAGGAAACAGTTGTCAGAACTCCCGTTCCTGAGAGATATAATCCCAGAGACGACACTAATGGCTAAGAAGGGAGCATGATCAGGAATGCCCTGTCATGTTTCCTTTACAGGAGTAGGTGAAAATTACAAAGGGGGGGGGGGGTTTGCAGAAGTTGTTAGTCAGAGACTGTGCACATTTGCTGTGTGAAAGTGTGCTGTGGAGTTTCCACAGTCCTTGTACAAGTTGTTTACATTAATGTTTACTTGTTCATGTTTTTGAACCTGTTTTCTATGAAGATGCCAGTCACAGATACAGGCAAAACGTTAGGAACCAGATCCACCAGACCACAGCTACACAGCCCAGGAAACCACCAGAACCAATAATCAGAAAATCTGATAGTGGACTTTACAACTTTTCTTGTGGATGTTTCTGTTTAAAAATCATGTTTTATTTCAGCTCTCTGAATACCCTGATTAACATTTCTTTGTCTTTTCCTAGTAATCAACTCTACGGCAATGTGTCTGTGTCCCCTCCCACAACACTTTCGGCCACCTGTCACACAACCAAAATTAAAACTAGAGTCTGATTAAACAACTCTCTGTGGTGCAGTTCAGGCAGCTTCATTAGTGCTTCAGTTTATGGTTGCTGAGCGAGCCACACTGCTGTAACTTCTTACGGTTTATAGGAAGCCGATTTGGAGGCACAGGATGTGGGGTACATAATTTTGCACAGTTGCAAACTTTTGATTGCATGAATTATACATGAGGACTGGCCCACTGCCGACACTCAGTGGTGGTAGATCAGAATTGGCAGTGAACAGCTTTCCTTTTCCTCTTTCAAAGGGGAAGAAGGAGGCTTATATTATAAAACCTCTCACCCACCCAACCTCATGGCCTAAATAAAAACCTTCATTCTTCCCTGCTCATCTCTCAGCTTTCCCTGTTACAGTGAGAACAGCAGGGGGACAGAGAAAGGTTCGGGACTGTGGCTGCCGATTTTTGCACACATCAATGGTTTCTCTAGCATGAACACAGCAAGCATTACTGAAAGCTCTCAATGTCACTTTGCTGAAGATGAGAGGCTCATCTTCACCAATTGTCTGTGTGCTCTGTCACATGTAACATTTTATTAAAGTGTTCAGGGTCCTTTCTTTTCTTTCCTGCAGCAGCAAAAGATGTTAGAAAATAAAATGTAAGTGGGCAGAAACAGCCAGGTATAATTTTCCACCCAGTTTCAGCAGAGCATGCATGGTGTCAGACTAGGATCTGCCCGACCCAGATTCTAATCCTGACTGCACCATGGGGTGACCTGGGACCAGTCACACTCTGCTCAGCCTAACCTACCCCAAAGAGTTGTTGTAAGGATGACAGGGAAAGGAGGAGTACGGCATAAAAAGAAAAAGAAAAAAGAAAAAAGGTTTGGATTTCTACCCTGCCTTTCTCTCCTTGCAAACTCCTTTCAAAATGAGTGATCTGCTTTCCTACCCATCCACCCCCACCAAAAATGACTCAAAGTGGAAGTATATAATATAGATTTCAAGCAATTTTGTTGTAATCATTGTAATGTCCTTGTACAATAGACCACAGGAAGGTGTGTCAGCGTCTTTTCTCTTGACAGTTTTAAAGTCGATAAAGCCAATATTGGCTTTATCCAGTGGTTACTGAAAAGTTTGGATATTTAAAAGGACAATCAAATAAAATGAAATAATAATAAAATAAAATTAAAAAATGATATTATTTTGATTTCCACTCTATTCCCGGAGCTTGGCCTCAATTAAGAAAATCAGAAATTAAGCCAATGCTGCAAACGTTCCCTAGAGGAGTGGTTTCGGCTAAGAAAAAGCTGGTTTCACCGGGCTTTCTCTCTACTCATGCGAATTACCGCTGTTTTACTAATGAAATTCAGTATAAGGGTATTTCCAATCCATGAAAGCCTCTGTGGGTTGCTGTTGTTTTAATTGTATAGTTTGCTCCTGAACTTGATTTGTATTAGTTTTGTTGTACACCACCCGGAGCCCCTCGGGGATAGGGCGGTATAAAAATCTAAATAAGTAAGTAAGTAAGTAAGTAAATAAATAAATAAATAAATAAGTAAGTTCGTAGAACATCATAATTCAGCAACCTTAGAACAGTGTTTGGACATTAAAAGTAGCCCCTCATTGGAATATTCGGGCAGCTACATTTGACAGGCATTCATTGAGGCTGCTGCAATGTACTAATGTCAGCTTAACATGCAGAGGGTTTCAGATTTCATCCCTGGCAGTGGGTGATGTAAAAGACCTTTGCTTGAGACCTCGGAGAGCTGCTGCCTGTCTGAATAGGCAATGCTGACCATGGTAGACCAAAGTTCTGATCTGGTATAAAGCAGCTTTGTGTGTTATAAATGCCAAAAGAAATTCTGCAGTACACTCAGTTACTGAGAAGTTTACTGGCTGAGATATTGCCCTTGAAGGGCTTTTAACATAGCAAAGTGCTATGCAAAAGGCTGTTACTATTAGCATGGCTTGGAAAGTGGCTATTGGGAGTTTTAAATAAAAGCTGATTGGCATGGAACAATTTTAAAATGTGAAATCTAGTATAAGTGTAACCTACTTATCCTTGGCCACAATCTCCATTGGAGAACTAGGACATAATATATGGCAGCACCCTGTGGCTCAACAAACAAATATGAAATTGCTTGAACAAATTAACAAACCTTTAATCTTTCTATCATCTAAGGATATAATGAATATATATATATATATATATATATATATATATATATACACACACACACACACACACACACACACACACACACACACACACACACACACACACAAAATCTTTCAGTGCTTTGTAAAAAAAAAAAGCACTCAGTGAACAAAGTTACCACCTAACAGTGTCCGATAAAGAAAGAATAGCAAGAAAACAGTCCTGTAAACTATTAATGAAAGCAGGGCTTCTTTTCTTCAGTTCTGGTCTTCTGCATCTGATGTAGCTGCTGCAGGTCTTTCCTCAATTTGGGCCTGTAAAAAATAAGTAAGCCCTCATACCAAGCCCTCAGGCCACAGACAGGCTGCACGAGCATTCTAAGGGTGACAGTTAAACACAGCCAGCTTCACGGCCTGGTGTGCCAGGAAAAAGACGTTTTACCTGGCTCAGGTATGGACTTTCGGTGATTTGAAGGTCGGATTACCTACCCGCAACAGGGAGGAACGTCCTGTGAAAATTTGGGGGCGATCCATCCAGCAGCTTCTGAGGGAGACCATCAGGGACAAACACACGTTTAGATTTATATGTGTGTGTGTGTGGTGTGTGTGTGTGTGTGTGTATATAGTCTCTTTATAATTTTTTTCCTTTATATAAAGGAAAACAATTATAAAGAAAGAAAGAGGCAAGAAAGAGAAAAGGAGGAAAATTTCTAAAAGTGAATTGGATATAGTCAAGTAAATAGAACAACCAGGACTTCCCCCCAGCTAACATTCCTATACACTAATCTTCGCATATTGACAAACAAATTCATTATGGACTCGCTACAATTAAATATCATTGGTAATTTTTGAAATAAATTAGCAAAGAGAATGCATAGTGAGAAAAGAAAAGTGAAGAGAACCTTTAGTCGTTCAGAATTAATTCAAAGGTTATATCTACATTTGAAATACATATTCCAGTTTTCCCACATTGTTATTTGAGAATCAACCACATTAACACCTTTGCTTTTAAAATTTAAGTGGTGCGATATCTGGTCGGTTATACTCAGTTTTTGCATTTTGTGTACCCATTCTTCCACCTATGGAATTTCCAGTGTTCTCCATTTGGAGGCCAGTGATATTCTTGCAGCTGAAGCTAGGTAGAAAAATAGGCTTTGGATTTTGACTAGAAAGACTACATTTGACAAATCTGGCCTTAAAAGGTAGGTTTCCATTTTAAAATTAAAGTTTACCTTAAGAATTTGTTGTGTTTGAGAATGAATTTTTAACCAAATTTTTTAAACTGTTTTACAGTCCACCACATATGCTTATAAAATCCTATTTCCTTACTGCACTTCTGACAAATAGGTGAGTACCCTATATACATTCTTGCTAGTTTTTGTGGGGTAAGATACCAATGATAAAACATTTTAAAATTACTCTCTCTTAATGCAATACATGGTGTAAACTTGTAAATATTTTTCCAATAGGTGGTCCAATTATCCAACTGAATGTCTGTTCCCAAATATTCCACCCAACTAATCATGGTAGCTTTAACTTGTTCTTGTTCAGTTTTTTACTGCAGCAACAATTTATAAATTTTGCTAATTTGCTTATCGTTTTCTTTTGTCAAAATTTTGTCAAGAGGGTTTTCTGATAGATTAGAACCCAAACTGTTTTTGTCTTTCTGAAAATAACTATGTACTTGATTATATGTAAACCAATGACATATATTAGTATCTAAGACTATCTGCAAATGCTTTACATTTGTTATCCGCAAATGCTTTACATTTGTAACTTTTATTTTTATATTCTATACCTTCTATTTGTAGGTCAACTCTAATTCTATTCAATAAGATTTTGATCACCAAAATAGATAATAAAGGATAGAGGGGCAACCCTGATGTGTCCCTTTGTTTATATTCAGCGTTTGGGAAAGTGTATTATTAATTTTAATTTTTGCATTTTATTTTGTATATATAGCCTTGATTGCATTATTAAATTTGCCACAGATTCCAAATTTTGATATTGCCAAGGTGGTTAGTTGAGTATATGCCAATCATGCATGCTTGATTACCATGTTCTGGATCATCATGGAATATCTCTTTCAAAACAGTTAACTTATATTATGTACAGTTTTTCCATATGTTGTTGGCAGCATTCAGTCAGCACAATTACCTTTTCCTTGCTTTCCACAGCAGGAAATTTTCTTTTCCTTTTGTTTTCATTCCCTATTTCCTCAAAGGGCACATTTCTGCAGCTCAGAAAACCTTAGCCAATTTTTTCAGTGCACTGGGAAAGGACTCAGTGTATTAGTCTGTATGGAATTGTATCTGGAGAGTAGGACTTGAAATGAAATTAACTAGGGTTAGCTGCAGAGGTGTGCACCTTTGGGAAATATAAGACAAAAAAGGGTTATTGGCTGCTGAGAGCTCATTGTTTGTTTAGAACTTTTTCCTTTGATTCACTGGGCAGAAGGATTTAGATGAGGTGGTAGAGGGGAACCCGATTTAAAACACTGCTTAAACTCTTAAGTATTCTGGGCAATCTTCTGAAATCCACACCTCTTGTTGAATATTTAGATGTGTCAAACAGATAAATGGCTAAACATTCTGGATAACAATATTAGATATACTAAGGGTATTCATATGAGTCCAACCATTTACGAATCCACCTACCGGTGTACATCTGAAAGGAAGAACTGAGAGGTTTATTGTAAACAAAAATGTGACAGCTTGATGTAGAAAGCTCAATTGTGGGCCTTTCCCCACTTACCTTAAGCCCCGCGCTACTCGAGGAGAGTAGCGCGGGGTCCCTCGGCACTCCCCACTGAGAGGGGCGGCGACAGCGCAGCCACCCCAAAGCTGCTGCTGTCGTGCCCCTCAGCGTGCAGCATCCCAGGCGCTCTTCTTAACGGCGCCTTTTGATGGCCCCACGCAGAGCGCGGGGTCGTGGGGACGGTCGGGCGCTCGCCTGGGATGCTGCGCGCTGGGAGCAGTGCGCAGCATAGAGGGGAGTGACGAGAGCGGGGAAAGGCCCTGTGTCTACTCTAGACTTGGAGATTCAGATGCAACAAATACCAGATTCAGCCCGAATCTGGGCAAATTCAGGCATGTTTGGGCAAAAATCAGGCAAAAAGTTCTGGCTGAATCTAAATGAATCCAAATGCAAGGTATTGGGCTTTTTTGTTATTTTTTGGTGTTTTTGCATTTCAGCCTGCAGAGGGCGTGTTTTAAAAGCTAGTGGTACCAAGATTTCAGAGTATGATCTGGGGACTGTCCTGATGATGCCCCCTGAAGATTGGTAAAGTTTGGTTGGGGGGCAAAGTTATGGACCCCCCAAATGGGTGCTCTATCCCCCATTGTTTCCAATGGGAGCTAACAGGGGATGGGGCTACCCCTTTGAGGGTCCATAACTTTGCCCCCTGAACCAAACCTTACCAAACTTCGGGTATCATAAGGACAGTCTCCAGATGAGACCCCAAAATTTTGGTGCCAGTAGATTTAAAAATGTGCCCCTGACAGTCACTCAAAGAAATTTCCCCAGATTCTGGGCTCTGAAGTGCTGTGACGACATTGTAGTCAATGGGGAATTTCTTGGGGGAGGACTGTGGGGTGCACATTTTTCAAGGTAAAGCCACAAACCTTTCAGGGTATCTTCAAGAGAATCTGTTGATGACACCATTCAGGTTTGGTGACCTTTGCTTCAGGGGGTTCAATGTTATGGGCCCCCCAAATAGAAGGGCCCATCTCCCTCCACCACCTGAGGCAAAGTTCTACAAACCTGGGTGGTGTCATCAAGAGAGTTTCCTGAAGATGCTCTGAAAGTTTTATGCCTCTACCTTGAAAAATTTTCCCCCCACAGCCCTCCCCCAGAAATTCCCCATTGGCTGCAATGGAGAATCTCCCAGCTCTCTTCAGCAAGTTCTAGGGTGGAAAATTATTTGTTTTATCCCACCATAGACTTCAATGGGGCTTGCTGTTATGCCCATCTGGCTCTATGCTGGAGATTTTATCGGGGGATCTGGAGGGGGTTTTGCTCTGGGTGGGGGCACTTATTTCCTGGAGGACTGCTGATGTGTCTCCTGAAAGGAACCAGCTGACTTTGCTGAAGTTTGCCTGGCTGGGTATTGGTTCTGTGGGCATCAGGTTCACCTTCAAATGGATGTCCATAGCATTTGCCCCTCACATGTAAACTTCAGCTAAGTTGGCTGGTTCCTTTCAGGAGGCACATCAACACCCCTGCAAGAAATAAGTGCCCCCACCCAGAGCAAGACCCACACAAGAGATCCCTCAAATCTGTACCACAGAACCAGTTGGGCATAACAACAAGCCCCATTGAAGTCTATGGTAGGAAAAAACAATTAATTTTTTTCACCATAGAACTTGAAGAGACTTATTGTGTTTCCACTCTTCTACACATGAAGCTAGCTGGTTTGTTGTGTTTCCCCGCTCATATACATGAAGCCTGCTGCCTTATTGTGTTTCCATGCTTCAACACATGAAGCCTGCTCAGTGCTCAGTGGACACATTGTGTAACAGACTTCTCTCTGTGATACACCTCTGAAGATGCCAGCCACAGATGCAGGCAAAACATTAGGAATGAGATCTACCAGACCACGGCCACACAGCCCAGAAAAACTACAACAATCACCTGCTCGCTGAGTTCTCTCAGAACTCTCTCAACACCCCCCCCCCCAGCAATGTCCTAATGCCTACAGAACCTCCACCTTTTAAAATGAAGCCACTCTACAGTTCACTTCAAGCCAGGGGGCATATTTGCCAGCCCTGAGTCTGTTACCAAGCACGATGCCATGCCACATCAACAGCAGCCAAGAAAATGGAAGTTACAATTTGGAAAACCACTTATACTGAAAATATTACACTACAACAGAGACTCCAACATTCCTACTGGGTGACCTTGGGCTAATCACAGTTGTCTCAGAACTCTCTCCATTCCACCGACTTTAAGGTGTCTGTGGTGGGTTGTTGTGGGTTTTCTGGACTATGAAGGGGGTCCGTTATGTTACCTTAGTTATGAAAGCTACTCTTTACCATAGTTCACCTGCCATCAAGGTATCAGCAGAAATATTTATTTTTTCCCCTTGTCTTTTTATTTTTTTTGTCTTAGCTTTGACATGTTTAACTTTGAAGTTGTGTTGCCACCTGGGGGCAGAACCACGCATGCTCAGAGCCTCAATGACCAAGTAACCACACCACACTCATGTCTCTGGGTAAAATATTTTGGCCATAGCCAACCATTTACTTACCTTGCAGTAAGAAGCATGAGGCACAGCATGGGACCTGATTTGATCAGAATGCTGGCAAGCCCCCCAGGGCTGCCCTCTGGGCAAACCATTCCTCCAGTCACCTTGTTGGCTCAACAAAAGCCTTGTGCTGCTGTAGTGGAGCTCCGTTGGACAGTTGGCCTCTTACTAGAGCTCCATTCAGCACATCATGGCCTCAGAGGTGCTCAGCTGGGTGGTCGGCCTCTTCCTGAAGCCCTCCTCACAAGCAAAAGCAGGGGGTAGCTCTCCAGCTCCCCCCCCCCAGCACCATCAGATCAATTCCCATGTGCAACCCCGCCAAAATGGCTATGGCAGAAAATGCATGCATTAACAACATCACCAAATAATTTGGGGGAGAGATGGGTGGGCAATTCACTGGCTGGATCTTGAATTAAGAGGAGGGACAAAGGCTGGGCCAGCCTTTTATAGACTGGCGCCATGACATCTTTCCCTTAACAGGCATGGCCGCCAGCCTGGCCTCCACCCTCTTAAGGGCGAAAGCCGGTGGCTCTCCCTTTGCCCTTCCTCAGCAGCAACTTTGACCATGGTGATTCATGACCGCTCTTTCATGCTGTTTGCTATGCTTTTCTTCTAAATAATTTGCTTCTATTTACATACCTGTTAATTTTGTTGTGGATCTTTTGACTGCTTGCATACTGCTATTTTAGTGTCATTTTAAAAATTGTTGTTGGAAATATTTTTGTTCTCAGAAATCTTTCTCAAAGGTCACATAGCAAGAAAGTGGGTGTAAATAATTTTAAGAATAATAATTTAACAATATATAAACCACAATTTGGAACAGGAAACAAAACAAACTGTTCTAAAGATATTACAGTGCACAAAATGAAGGGAGAGGGAGAAGACCTGAGAGGCAACTATCAGTGTGTTTTTTAAAACTGACAATCTGCTTTATAGAAATCCCCATTTTTTAAAGTAATTCCTGGGCAGTTTAGAGCACATTGGCCTGCATACAGAGAGGTCAGTCACAACAAATCAATTTCAATGTTACTGCATTCTAGCCACATTCATATTTCTCCTGGAAATCTTGCCTAAATCAGCTGTTCAGTAGGTGGGAACATTGATTTCCCTTCTGTTCCCTTTACCCTCCACCTCTCTTTGATCCACCTGAATATCACTTTAAAAGGCATCAAGGGGAGCAGCCTGTTCCAAATAAGTCTCTGCTGATAAGCTGGTAGTACTTCCAAGGTAGAGAAATACCTCACACTCCTCATGAAAAGGAGCTAATGACCTGAATTTCTTTCACAGCTGTAAAAGAGGCCATCAGTCATAAGAACTATATGAAGAAATGAATTTGAAAAAGAGCATTTTTGGTAGGTGAAAAGCGACTGCTGCCCTGCTTGGTGATGGTTTATGTATCTGGAAGAACTGAACCTTGGCTATTTGGAGAATATTTGCTCACACTCTGACAGATCTCAGCATCACATTGGAACCTGAATGTCCAAAGCAACTTTCCAGATTTAGATTAGAAGTGTTGTGGGTTTTTTTTACTTTGGACAAGTTATAAAGTCGCTCACAACACATTGTTTCACCTTTTTCACACATGCCCATGTGTAATTGCCATACCTGAGAATTGTTCATTTGAGGGCCAAACATGATGGCTTTTATAGATCTGACTCATGAGCATTGTGAAAGACCAATCCTGACTAATGTTATAAGGGCCCAATTCTGATCACACATACAATGCGGTGGACTGATGTGATCTTACTCCCCACCCTGGGAGCCTTTTCAAGGGCCAAAATGGCACTCACACACACACACACACACACACACACACACACACACAGGTGTTTTGATACTTGGAAAGGCATTGGTGGGGAGCATTTAATTGCATTAAAATGGCAACTGTGTCCACAGGTCACACCTCTGGATACCATGACATCTAGTTTGGCCCTCAGAGATATAGGTTTACTTGAAGTTTAATGAAGTCGATTTAGCTATTGATCTGTGATCAGGGTTTTACTGATTACATAAAATATTATTTGATAAGCTATCTATTGTAAAACAATCTCTTTTGGTATCAGTGCAGTCCTTATCAATATCAGAGATTATTTCACAACCCATTCATTCCCAATTTAAAAAGGAATTTGACAAGGCTGTCCGTTATCACCTCTAATATTCAACATTGTTTTAGAAGTATTATTAAATAAAGGACTGAATCTCTTTACAAAGGAATTAAAATGAAAAATACAAACATCAAATTAAGAGCATGTGACCTAGTACTGATTATAGATGATCATCTGCAGAAATGTACACCTTATTGTTTGCTCCTCGTTAGTAGTGTATTAGATTTTATGTTGTAAACCGCCCAGAGCCCCTTGGGGATAGGGTGGTAATAAATACATACATACATACATACATACATACGTACGTACGTACGTACGTACGTACAGGCAGGCAGGCAGGCAGGCAGGCAGGCAGGCAGGCAGGCAGGCAGGCAGGCAGGCAGGCAGGCAGGCAGGCAGGCAGTCTGTGGAAGGTGACCCGCAGCTTAGCATCCAGACAGAGTGTGTCTGTCAGTGCACAGTTCCAACCAGTCTGGGAGTGAAGTCCAGAGAGGTAGTGAAACCCAAATAGGGACTAGTGAGAGAGGAAGGCTAGGGAGCCAAGAGTCATCTAAGCTCCAGCTAGTAGTGTGGGATAGTGGGTGTGCTAGAAGCTAAAAAGCTGAAAACTTTAGTGAGAGGGAAGAGTACTCTCAGTGGGCACCTGTGTGTGACCAAGTGTGTGTCAGTGAAACTGTTTGATAAATCTGTCAAGAAATAAGCTCTTTACCTTTGGTAACCAACAAGTGATCAAACCTCTCTGAATAATCAAGAAGCCTACATTTCTAGTCAAATAAACTTTAAAGTTCTGTTTCACATTACCATAAGTTCCAGTCTAATTTATGTGTGCTTACAAAGGGTGGTGTATGTCTGCATATAAGCCAAAACTCTCTCTCACAGAGTTTCCCTCCATTTTTGTCAGAGGCTCTGTTGATTTTACTCCTTCATCAAAGGGGAGTGTAGGAGAGGGGGTGTTTGGTGGGCCAGTGACCAATACATCAGATTGGTGGCCCAAGGCTCGACAGTGAACAGTGACCGTTGAAGGGTTGAAAATGAAATAATACTTTTGGTGGCAGCATTTTGTGAGAGCCAGCCCGGTCGTGATAACATGGAAGGACAATATAGTATATCTGGAAAATAATTGCAATGAACAATTTAACACATTTCTACAAGAATGATAGATAAAAATAGAATATGTAATGATAGTATTATTAGAAGGATAACTTAATAGAATTTCAAACTATACCTTGGTAACAGGTTGTTATGGGTTTTCCAGGCTGTGTGGCCGTGGTCTGGTAGATCTTGTTCCTAACGTTTCACCTGCATCTGTGACTGGCATCTTCAGATTTGTTATACACTTTGTCCACTCTGGACACAGTGTATAACAGACTTCTCTCTTTTCCAGGCCACACAGTCCAGAAAACCACAACAACCAGTTGAATCCAGCCGTGAGAGCCTACGACAATACATTATTCCTTGGTAACTTAGAAATTACTTGGCGATTCTCTCGATAAGTTGGGGAAGTCAACATTATATATATATATATATAGTAATATATATATATATATATATATAGTAATTTTTTTTGTTTCCTTGACTTTCTTTTCTTGCTCTCTTGCTGTAATCTTTTCACATTTTTCATCATTATTTTTTTAATGTGTGCATGTTAGTATTTGTTTACTTGTTTATTTATGTATTGTTTATTATATAAAATGGAATTAATAAAAGTATTTTGCCAAAAAATGCATATAATTAAGAAATCTTGCCACAACAGACATTTGTTCCTGGTGCACAGCAGAGACCTTGTGTTTAATCAGCTCTAGACAGTCAAACAATCAGCTCAGTTTAATCAGCTCTAGACAGTCAATCAGCTCTAGATAGTCTAGACAGCCAGATGAATGCCTTCTTAATTCTTGAACTTTGATGCTAAGAAGGGTTTGCCTGACACATACTTTCCCCTTCCAAATCAAATATGCTTAGCAGTAGGCAATGCCTTCCCTGAAGACCCAGCAGCCTGGATCTGGATAACAACAACATAGGCTTGAGTAGGCACACCTGTCTTTGACTTCACAAAGAACATGCAAATATGTAATGCCCTGATTCCAGCTAGCTTATCCTGAACCCTCTTTCCCAAGTGTTAATTTATTCTTAAACATCCTGCCCAACTATCAAAGAACCATCAGTCTCCCAAAGTTTCTTTGTTTAGCCTTCCAAGGTCATTCTGACTTAAAAGGCCCCATGTCTTAATATCATCAATGCATTCCAAACCTCATCAAGAGTTGGGTGCTCCCAAATGTTGAACCAATCAAACCGGTCTCCATAGCATGTTCCTGCCTGGGAACAGAACTCTGCTTTGTTTCTGGAAAGTGGCCCCTCTTATCATTGCCAGAGGTCTAACTTTACCTTTAACTAGACCTTCCAAATGAGGGCAACTTGCCTTTGATCCTCATGCCACCCTTGAATCTTGCTCCATTGTGCCCAGGAGCAGTGTTCATTGAACCTCCTCCTAGATTGATAAATATCACCCTTCCCTTAATACCATCTCCTATTCCCAATCTATCCTTCACTTCTTTCTATACCTTAGGCTTCTTGAAACTCTGTGCATGTGTGTGTGTGTTTTGCTGAACTGTGTGTGTATATTTTTTGATTTGAGGTTCCTTAATAAAATTGTAAGCCTTCTTAAATTCAAGTTTTTAATGGATTTTTGAGGGAGAAAACTCTGTAAAATACCAGTTACCCACCTCTTGCAGAACAAGGTGTGTTTCCCCCTAATTTCACAAACTAAAAAAGAACAGACCAGATTGATTAGGGTAACATATCAGGCATCAACTAGAATCCAGGCCATTTCTTTGTATCCCCCACTCTGTGGAAGGATTGCCTTGAAGAGGTGAAAGGAAACTCCTCACTAGAGATCTTCAAAAGGCTCTGCAAGCAGTCATCTTTTCAAGAGGAGGGAAGTATTTGGAGGTCTAATTTTATCTGGTTTAATTTGTAATACTTTAATTAACGTGTGTATGCTGCCTTGGGCCAAAAGGGAAATCAGGGTAGAAATAGTAAATGATACGAAAGACCTCTGTTTGAGACCCTGAAGAGCCATTTCTTATCTTTGTAGACAATACTGACTTTGATTCAACAAGTGTCTGATTCAGTATAAGGCAGTTTCCTGTATTAATATATTTTATTAAGAACTAAAACCATGATACCATTTTAATGTCATTCTAGTAAAAGATGTAATGTAAAAACAGAAGCACCTGATGTTATAGTTGGTGCCAAAATGACATCAAACTGTGTTTGAAAGCTTAACTGTTGTGTAAACCGAATTAAAAACTGGGTCAAGCAGCAAGCAATGTGTATTCATGTGTATTTTTCTGCAAATATAATCCAACAGCTTCATATCCTCCCTGACTCTGATCTTCTCCTTTCAATGGGTTGGCAATTATCTTCCACACAACAATATTCATGAAACAGGGTTTTAGCTAATTAGGAGTTTCTTGTTTGACTTTTTATTTTCGCTGTTTCTTCTTTCATGATTATTTGTGCTAACAATATAGGAAACCCTCTGAACTGCAATAAAATATTTATAACGAACAGCAAAACATCATGGTTTTAGGATATTAATATGAAGCAATGAGTGGAGGAAGCAAAACAAAAAAAGAGTTACTTTGTTCTTGTTTTTAGGTTTCATGTAAATCTTTTAAATATTTAATAAAAACAGAACAGCACGAAAGCCAATTGCCCATTAGAAAATTCTAAGTAGATTTTGGCTTTCAGCTTCCACAGAACAAACAAAAAGACAACTATTTTTCTGAAGATACACATATAAAAGTGATCCTGACTTTCAAATAAGCTTCTACAAATCAGTTTTAATGACTCTTGTTCTTCTAAATATGATCTGCAATTAGCAGATAAATCTACCCACAGAGATTCATTAAGCCTTAGCATTTTTTAACTCCAGCTTCAATAAACAGCATCTAAAGCAGCCCCTTACAGCCGCCGGCATGATGGGATGAGCTTTATAACAGTTCCTCAGGTGTACTCAGAAAATAGAATCCTTTCATGGAAATTATTTGCCATTACATTAACCTGAGTCTTAATTCTTCAGATCCTCCTCCTTAATCCTTTGCAATATTTGTGGAGAATTAAGTTGTTTTCTGGCACAAAACACCAAAGAGTAGAGATGGTACTGCATTGCTGCTGTATCTCCTTTTGCTATACTAAGTCCATTGTGTCTTGCTGAACTGTTGCCTTTTGTCATTTTCTGTGTGCATTGGAACAATATGGATTCATCCCTAGTATTAAAGCAAATTTGTTCTAAAATAGGATTATAAACTTCAAGGTGGGTGGTGGTGGTGAAGTTCTAGCATCATTCAACAAAGATCAGCTCACCTGAAGGAAATGGCAGCTTTGAAACGTGCATATGACTATATGCACCTGAAAAAAAATTCAGTATTTTAACAGATTTGGATTTCAGGAACGGGTTCCATACTGGTATTTTGAAGTATTGATGTCATTCCCCCCCCCCCAATACCATTTCAGCACTCTAATTTTTTTTAAAAAAAACTCCACAATGTTTCAAGCTATAAGGTCATTCTTTCCAGTGTCTAGAGTGGCTATTTTTTTTCCTAAGCAAATGACACAAAAATTGTTGGGAGCCTAATCCTGTTTGTCTATTAAAGAATCCCCTATGTTTGAAGTAACAGTGTCAAGGGTCCAATTCTACAGGCCCCTGAAGAAAGTGTGTTAGCCATGGATCCCTTTGGGGAAAAATTCCAGACTTTCTCCAGCGCAAAGTAGCCAATAGCCAAACAAGAACAGTAGCTGGCCAAAAGCCTCCAAATGCAAACAGAACCATAATCCTACTTCAGGCAATGTCAGACCCAATAAGGGACACTGTTATGAGCCTAGCTGAACAACTACAAAATCAGAGAATCAAAGCCCAGCCAACTTAAACAAGAGGCTCTGCTTCAAGTCAAACACAACTAATTTCAAACCAGAGAATCCAATCAACATACTTGGGCAGACAATTCTTAACATCTAATCCCATTGCCTGACATAACTAACTCCATTCCTCACCTTCCCATTGCCTGAAAAACCTGTTATATGGACTAAAAATAGGCTTGGTAACCTTGAAATGCCAGCTCTTGATATTCTGAAATATTTCCAGAAGTATTCAGGACATGGATACTGGTTTTCCCACAAATACATTCTAATAGAAGATCTCCGCACATATGCTTCCACTGTGTAACCTCAAAGTTTCACCAGGCATTATTGTGATAGGACTATGTTTGGGAAACCTTTTTGTATCGAACAAAGGAAGTGGTTATAGTAATGTGAATCACCTGTTTTAGAGCACTTATTAGACTACATGAGTGGTTTTCAGATTCTGGATGTGCGGTCCATTTCTACAATTGGAACCAATATGCAATGATGATCTCAAAACCTACATCATTTTTCAAAATGAAATGGGAGAAGGTAAATTCCAGGAGTTACTTTATGTACATATGTACTCAGTACATATGGGGTGGACACTAATCATAGTACATATCATATAGAATATGCCCTTACTAAAGACAGAAAAATGAACTTATTTTTCTGCATAGATACAATTCGGGTTGATTGGGTAGTTTGCTTATGTAGAGTGAAGTACTCAAAATTTCATTGGTGCGTAATTTGGGGAAGGAGTTTCATCAATTGATTTACCCACATGTCTAATTGCTCATTCACAGTAGTAATTTGGGTGTCTTCCTGATAGAGCCCTTCGGGGATGGGGCGGTATAAAAGTTCCAAAAATAAATAAATAAATAAATAAATAAATAAATAAATAAATAAATAAATAAATAAATAAATAAATAAATAAATAGTGTACATTTATTTGTTTGTCTGTTTGCTTAAAACATTCTTATGTCATCTTTCTACTTGATCAGGGTTCCCAAGGCAGCACACATAAAAACATTTGAACAATTTAAAACATTTGATAAAAACACATTAACACCACCAAAATGAGGGAGGAGGGCCAATAACCATTATTTGTGGGAATGTCAAACAAAGGTGACATCCTCACTGGCGATTAATCCCAGTTTAGTCATACGAAATATCCAGGTTCCCTTGAGATCTCCTCACAGCCAAACCACGGAACACAGATCAGCCCCATTTCTGGCACTCCGCTCCTCCCTTATCGTGGGATTTTCCTGGACGTGCTTGTATATGCACCTTTTTTTGGGGAAAACACTCCAATGGGAGCTAATAGGAGATGGGGGCTACACATTTGAGGGCCCATAACTTTGGCTCCCATGAACCAAACTTCACCAAATCTGGGTGGTGTTATCAGGAGAGTCTCTTACTTAAACCACCCAAGTTTCACGAAGTTTGGTCACGGGGGTCCAAAGCTATGGACTCCCAACATGGGTGCCCCATCCCCCATTGTTTCCAATGGGAGCTAATAGGAGATGGGGGCTATACATTTGAGGGTCCATAATGTTGGCCCCCATGAACCAAACTTCACCAAATGTGGGTGGTATCATCAGGAGGGTCTCATAAAGATACTCTGAAATGCTTAACAATTGCACCCCTGACAGCAGGCACACCCCCAAGCGTCAGGCCTAGATGTCTTCACTAGAAACATGCTGCAGTGATGATGTTTGAACCTGGATGAAAAGGTGCCAATTCTTTTGAAACTTGGTTGTATCTAGATTAATTTTTCAGTGGGAATTCGGCCAAAGCAAAGAAGTTTCCATCTCCTAGCAGAAGAATCTTCTTGGAGAAGGAGTTCCAAAGTTTTGGTGCCTTAAGTAAATGTGAGCCCGTTAGTCAAAATAACCAAGGAAGAAAGTTCAGAACACAAGTATGGGAGACTGAAGACACAAATGTAAAGTCAGAATGTGTATTTAGGGTTTGGTTGCAAAGTCTATATAAAAGATAATGGCAAGCAATTCATGACATTTTACACATCTTAATCTTCAACTTTGGGAATTTTATAGTTCCAAGTATTTCTGAATAAATTCTGAAGATTTGGCTAAAAGAGGGGGAAACCCTGTTACCCAAGGTGGAGACACAGTCTCTCAATATAGTTAGGAAATTAGCTTAGAGCAGACTGCTCATTTACAAGAGGTTTGGATAAGGAATCTTTAATATCTGTTTATACTAACATTAGCTCTTATAAGAAAATCCACGGAGAGGAATGTGATACAAATTTGACAATTTTTAATTATAGGGAGAAGGGATGAGTTAACAAGCATCTGATTCAATTCAGCAAACATGCACACACAGAGTTCCTAAGATATAGACAGGTTTGAAAATAGATTTGGAACAAAAAAAGGGTTTGAGGTGACACGAGTTGGCAACGTAGGTGCATTTGAGCAAACACAGAGTGCGTCAATAACCACTGGAGTCAGGGAGTTCACTCAAAGAAAGGATGTATTGGCATTGGAACACTACATACAGTTTAAATGGACAGAGCCTTCGGCTTAAATCCTGTCCCCAACAAGGAACATGTTTAACTGAGTTTGCTTACTTATATACACTATGATACATTAATTGGCCTATGGCTAGTACAGTCAAAGGTCACATGTTTCTTATACAGGAAGCTGATGCAATCTTGCTTTATTCTCTTAGTCATCACTATTGTCAGTCTTTCAGCAGGCAATTAAGGCAATCAAAAGTTTTGCCAGGCAGCTGTTATACTTTAAGCTCCTGACACCCCTTCCCAGATGCTTGGCAAACCTACATCATATTTTTGTTTATCACATTAACAGTTATTCTTACACATATTAATTCATTGTATGCATTACTTTCCGCTACATGGTTGACTTACTTCAGAGAAGCATCTGTTATACCCAACAACTCTGTGCCTCTTTCATGTTTTATAGAGGTTAATGGCTTGGTCAGGATGTCTGCCTTATTGTTCTGTGATGGTATGAAGCTTGCCTCTATGAGTCCTGTTTGAATCATCTGTCTGATGTTTTGATAGCGTACTACAATATACTTTGTTCTGGTTTTAACAGAGTCACCTTTAAGTGACTGTATACAACTTTAAGAGTCATTGAATAATATGCTTGGTTTTGATACCTTGAGACCTAGGTCCTTAGCTAATTCAGACACCCATTGCATGTCTAAAGCACAACTATTCACAGCACTGTATTCAGCCTCACAGCTGCTTTGTGCTACAAGTTTTTGCTTAAATGATGCTCATAAAATGGGTACACCTGTGTAAGTTATCACATACCCGGTACAGGATTTCAACAGAAACAGTGCTGAAATAACATTTTAAAACACTGCCAGAGAATCTGCACTTCTTTACAATGCGGGTGCACGCTGCTCCAATTTCTGCCAGAGCACATATGACCATACTGAGTTTGTTCTGCTAAAGAGAGTATAGCTGCAGCTATCAAAAATAAATAGAAATGGGTTATATCTGTTATAACAATAAAGTAGACTTCCATCACTTATTGAAGTAGTCTTTGCAGGGGCTTCATCTTTTAGCAATTTGTGATCCAAGACTGAGTCATTGCTGGTGTCTGGTTCTGATGGGTTTGTCATGTGATATCTGCTGCTTTATTTAGAACTGGATGAACAGCTGTTGCTTAGGAGCAACCATGCAAAGAAGAAAAGTTGTAAGAAAAGTGGCTCTCCTTGACTGAATGACCTTGCGTAATGTCCTCCTTGCTATTTGTCCTTCATAGTTGATCAGCCAATTCCATTTATCATGATAATTAGGCAGCATCTTGCCAGTTCAATCAGGCTCAATTACTTTAGGCCTCATTAGTGACTGACATTCTGTAACAAGTGCACCTTTGGAGTGAGCAAGGTCAGATAAAGAAAGTAAAGTACACAGATAGTAAGTTCATTTACATTATACATAATCCTGAATTACAGATTAGATGAAACAACAAAATCTCTCTTGTACTCCCCTCTCTTTAAAAAAAATCTTTAAAACCTCTTATATTTATTTATTTACTACTATTAAGGTGCTATGGATAAAAAAAATTAATAAACATAGGCAGATTCTGCATGGGCCAAAAACAGTGGTGTGAAAACGGTGTACAAGGATTTACACCATTTTCACACTGTTTTCACACTGCTGTTTTTGGCCCATGCGGAATCAGCCATAGTAACAAAGAGTCTTTCAGTATCTTAAAGATTAATTAATTTATTGTGGCTTAAACCTTTGTATGCATGCTTGGTTAGATGTATGGTGTGTAACATTATGTAGGAGAGATACATGCACACAAGCTACAGATGAATTGGCAAAATGAAACGAAATTGATAATGTACAGAAATTTGAAAGGAAACACACTCAAGTTTATATTGAGCTTACCATTTCAAGTCCCTGTTAAATCCAACTTTGATAGCAGTGTATTTTTCTATGAATTCCAACTCAGCAGTTCTGGTTGAAATATGCCTTTGAAACTTTTCTGCCAGAAGTACTGCAAACTTCAACATTGAATGCCCAGTGAAGTTAAAATGTCTACTATTGGTTTCTCAGTGTTTCCATTTTTAATTTTTGATTTGTGTCAATTTATTCTCCTGGCCAGAAACTGTTGAGTCCACTGTAAATGGCAAAGGGGTATTTTGGTATATATCACATGAGGATAGGCTGTTGAACAAGCATTTGCTGGTATGGCTGATGTAGTTAGTATTATGAGCTTAGAGACAGCCAGTCAGGAGTCCTTCAATGAGGAATACTGGTAGGATGACCCTGTTGTGCTGGAGCCCCAGTTAATTATGCCTGATGCACAGCCAGCAGCCTTAAAGGATGCGGACAGAATTGGCCGAAGGCATGTTGGAAGTCAGAGTGCTTGCAGAAACCCACCAGCCACTGAGGCCTGAACTAGCAGTCCACCCAGCTCACTGAGTCTGTGAGGCAGTTGAGAAGCCATAAAAATGCAATGTGTGCTTGGAAGCCTTAAGGCATCACAGAGAATGCTGTGAGTTAGCTCAGGATCAAGACTGGGTCACAGCACAGACATATAAGAGACAGCTGTGGGAAGTGGAAGTTGCAGGAACAACATTGTTGACAGCCTGACAGCTTTCTGCTGCACTTACTTGCAGACTGATCACTCAGAACTCAGACCAGATTACCTGACCTGACCTACCTTTAACCCTTGACTGCCTCTTTCCAGACCTGCCTGGAAGGCCAGGACAGTTGCTCACAGCCCCATCCAGAGTGTGGGGGATGAAACCATGGGTGGGAGTGACGCATGGCCACAGCAGCAGATTTGCCCTCCCCAGAAAACTTGCCCTCCCTGGCACAGTTGGTATGGTCTGGGGGCATGTCTGGGGAAGAAGCCAACTTTAATCAGCTCCCTCCTGGCTATTTGCCCTTTTGCACTGGCAGCCAGGACTACTGACTTATATGGCTTAAGTCTATTCAGCCTAATGGGCTTCCTGGTGACAAAAGAGACTTTTTGGCATTTTAAGACCCCCCCCCCCCCCCCCCCGCACCACCACCACCACCGCCAGGAATTCTCTTTGGGGGCAGCGGCCCAGTGTGGCTTTGGTGTTGTATCTGGGCATCCAACTCCTTGGATGGGGCTGCCAATGACACTGTCATCTATATATATAAAAAGCAAACAGTGACTTTGTTAGTCACTCCCTAACGCCAAAACGGCTGGACGGATTGCCCCCAAATTTTCACATGACGTTACTCCCTGTTGCGGGCAGGTAATGGGACCTTCAAATCGCCGAAAGTCCATACCTGAGCCAGGTAAAACGTCTTTTCCTGGCGCACCAGGCCATGAAGCTGCCTCTGTTTAACTTTCACCCTTAGAATGTTCGTGCAGCCTGTCTGTCTGTGGCCTGAGGGCTTAGAATGTCCGTGCAGATGGGCAGAGATGAGCAGTGAAAACAGTAAATAGGTAATACTGTTCGGTAATACGAGTGGAAGTGAAACACATACACACTTTGCCATGTGAGACGTCAGGTAGGGTTTCCCCCACTCACACGCAGGTAACTTTCACTCTCTGTGCCTCACCCACTGCTACCACACACACACACATCCAGCCTATCTTTCACACACCTCTACTCTGCCCCTCCTCACATCCAACCACCACTTACCCACTTCCTCACCCATATTCACCACAGCTCTCTTTTACTAAAAGTGAGCTGGAGTTTGCCTTTTTCTTCTAAGAACATCCACAGGGTGGGGGCGAACCAACACTACCAGCTCCGCTTCTTTTGCACATGGCCCTTTAAGAACCCAGGGAGCTGGCCTCTATCTGAGCGCCTCACCACCCTGCCTCTGCTGCCTGACTGGGATAGTCTCCTTGCCCCAGTTCTGCCTTACCGAATTCGCCAGGACTCGTGTCAATCCAGCCTCATGGACATGGATCTTCAAGCACTCTGGACAGATCCGTTGTGGAATGGAAAGGGTTACCTTATACTAAAAACCAAGACAGCACCATATAATAATGTGAATTGAAACCGGAAAGAGGTATTCCATTTGACCACCCCAAAAGAAGAGGAGGAGGAGGAGGAGGAGGAGGAGGAGGAGGAGGAGTTTGGATTTATATCCCCCCTTTCTCTCCTGTAGGAGACTCAAAGGGGCTTACAACCTCCTTGCTCTTCACCCCTCACAACAAACACCCTGTGAGGTGGGTGGGGCTGAGAGAGCTCTGAAAATCTGTGACTATCCCAAGGTCACACAGCTGGTGTGTGTGGGAGTACACAGGCTAATCTGAATTCCCCAGATAAGCCTCCACAACTCAAGCTGCAGAGCTGGGAATCAAACCGGGTTCCTCCAGATCAGAGTGCACCTGCTCTTAGCCACTTTGCCACTGCTGCTCCCAAAAGGCTATGCTGGGGATCATTGGACTTGTATGGACATCTGTGTGGGTTGCGGACTGTGATGAGAAGGACGATTGCCACAGCAACCCGTGGCCGGGCCCCGCTAGTTTGATTTATAAACGTGAACTAGTGTACAAGATTTCATCCATAACATGTCAACCCCTCTGAAATGTTTACCTTGTCTTGTTCATTCTATACTGTTATACATCTTTCTCCACAGTACATTGCCTGTCAATATAATCAATTTCCCTCTGCTATATTTTATCATAATGTACTAAATAAAGTTAGGTACCAGACGCTGAACGAAATCCTAGATGACCTTATTTAGAAGGTTTTAGTTTAGTTCTAAGTCAATGGCAGATATAAATATATATAGGCAACACCATTAAGTTGATATGCTTTCCCCATCTCTGCTGAGGGAAAGCACTGGAACTGCTCCAGCACTGACACCAAATTGATTTACACCTCTGAGATACTGGCTGCTCATATAAGATTTTGAATTTGCTGGCAGATGGCATAGTTCTGTGGGGAAAGTGCTTATGGAATTGTCTGTAATAGTAATATACTTCAGATGCATGTAAAGAGAAAAGGAGAGGCATGAAGAGACTAAGAAAGAAAACAAATACAGATGAGAGAAAGTTTGTTTTATTTTACACACTTGACCTATTATTATCAAGACAGTAATAGAGAAGTAGCAGAATAATGTTCTTCTGGAAACCTGTAAATTATACATGCTTTGCACTTGGAGAAATTCATCAACAATTCTGTCATGACAGAAAACAAAGTCAACAGGCAAAGCAAAGCTATTCATGAATTGTTCCAAGGAAAATAGTTTTTTTGAAAATCTGTTTTGGCTTCAATACAAATCATGCAACAATGCATAGCATATAGTTCATTGATATATAGTAAATCTAATGAAAACATATGCAATATGTGTTTCCTAATTACCTCAGAAAGCTCATTTTAATGTGCTTTCTGCTTAAATCACCAAATTTCTAACTTTGCACTGCAAACTTGTTCCTTCCAATCTCTCAGTCTAAGTAAATTATATTGGGCAAGGGGCACAACTAGGTTCCCTGTGTGTACCCCCTCTCCAATATAAACCAAGGCCCTTTTCAGATAGATGCCTGGTGTAGAAGAATCAATTGCTCGGGAAGCATCAGCATTGCTCCATGATGCAAGTCAATATGTAAGGCATTGATGGATCTATTTTTAAGCCGATGTGGTTCTAAAATTTTTTTCTTGTCTGCATTCCTGAGCATGCCGCCCTGCAGGGGGCTGGTTCTTCCCCCCAAAAAAACAGTCTTGTCAGGCACAGCCTTGCCGCGCTGAAGCCAAACTTGCTGTGCTCGGCTCTGTCACGCTGCAGGGGGCAGGGGCTATTCCCCCCCACCTTAGGAACCAATCCTGCCAGCCGCAGCCTTGACCCACTGTGGGTTGCCAAGGCTTGGGTTCCCTCCTCACTGTAGCCAAAGTTGCTGTGCTGGGGCCCATGCTGGCTGGTGGCATGAAAACCACAGCCCTGTGTGCTGCCGCTGGGGCCTGGCTCCGTCCCCCCTGGGAGCCGGACATGCCAAGCAGAGGCCTGGACTGGCAGCATGAATGCTGTGGCCCAGTGCGTGCTGCAGGGAGGCAGGGCCCAGGTTCCCTCACCCTGCTGAGCCAGGCCATGGTCTCCCAGGGTCCTGCCATGGGGCTGGGGGCTGGGGCCCAGATCTCCACCCAAGCCCCCCCCCCCCAGCTCAACTTACAAATTCTTCAAACTCGTAGTTAAAGTTGTAGTTGTTCAAACTTGAAGTTGTTCTTCTCAGGCAGGAGGGGCCAAGGGGCCAGGCAAAGCCTTATAAAGGCTCCTGGCCACCCATCTTGATGATGCTATTGCCCATAATGGACATGGCCACCACCTACCTTCCACCCTGCTAAGGGCAAGTGCAGTGGGAGCCTCGTAACTGTTCCTTTTCCCAGACAGCTGCGCTGATTTGTGGCTGCTCTTTTTTGGAAGCCATTATATCATCTTTTAAAACCTTCCTATGTCAACTATAAAGCATAATATAATAGCATGTCTTAGTTTAACTATATTATAGTTTAACTATATTATAATATATATTATATATTACCTTGTAAGGCTGCTGAATCTGGAAGGTGGGGCTTAACAGGGGTTAACAGAGTTCATCTCTTGTTCCTCTTTGTCCTGAGAGGTGGGGCTTTTGTCCTGAGAGGTGGGGCTTTAGTTCAGTCTCTGGAACCAGCGGCGTGCGCCTAATGGCGCGCGCAATTTTAATTTAATTTTTTTGGTTTTTTTAATTAATAAGGACATATTTGACAGATAGTACGTACAGATAGCTCCAGGGGGCAGTGACTAAAAGCTTAATATTTAAATATCTAAACAAATCAGATATGAAGGCAGAAAGCCAGCAGGGGGAGGGGGGCTTTCCAGTGTTTTGCACTGAGTGTCACATGTATGACTATCTGCCACTAGGACAGAAGTCGTGGGTGTGCCCTCGCTGCAATGAGCTCCTGGCACTCAAGGAACGGGGAGGTGGGGGGCTCCTTGTAGTGGGTGATTCGATCATTAGAAATGTAGAGAGTTATTTGTGAGAGGCGTGATGACCGCGATGGTGACTTGCCTGCCTGGTGCAACGGTTGTCATGGATGTCACGCTGCGTCTAGATAGGCTTTTAGACAGTGCTGGGGTGGAGTCAGCAGTTGTGGTCCACATTGGGCACTAACCCATTACTGGGAAATGTAGCCGGGAGGTTCTGGAAGCTAAATTTAGGCTGCTAGGAAACAGGTTGGGAGTCCAGGACCTCCGCTGGGTGGCATTCTCAGAAATGCTACCAGTTCCATCGCCGCAGGGTATTTGAAGCCAGGGCAAGCCGGAGATACAGGGTCTCAATGCGTGGATGAGAAGGTGGTGTAAGGCAGAGGGTTTCAGATTTGTCAGGAACTGTGGAACTCTTTTGGGGACAAGGGAGGCCTGGTACAAACGGGACGGGCTTCACCTTAACCCAAAGAGGAACCAGTTGCTGGCGCTCAACATTAAAAAGGTGGGCAGGAACAGCTTTTAAACTCATCCCTGGGCGAAACCCGCCAGGAGCTGAGGTGACTTTGGTTCGGAATACAGAGTCCATGGGGATGCAGACAGAGAGGGAGGTTTTTCTAAATCAACCACATACAAGCTAGGAACATAGCAATGTGTATGTGACAAGGGATAGTGGCCCAAAAAAAGACTTGCGCAAAGCACATAAATCCCAGGTTAAGGGACAGAGACAGGGTATACAGGTGTCTCTATGCTAATAGTAGAAGCATCTCGACTCCAAAATGGGGGGAGCTAGAACACAGAGTTTTGAAGGAGGACTTTGATATAGTGGGCATTACAGAGACATGGTGGAATGAGGAGAACCAGTGGGATGCTGTTATACCAGGCTACAGGCTCTATAGGAAGTTGATAGGACAGGGCGCTTATTGGGGGTGGAGTTGCCCTTTACATCAAAGAGAGCATAGTATCACAGAAAATAGACAATGGTAGGGGCGCGGGTTCCCCTACAGCATCACTGTGGATATCAAGACCGTGTGTTAAGTTTCGTTTAATAGTATGAATATAGTATTGTCTCTCTGACCAATGTGCACAAGAGGATTCTGAGATGGAAAAAGACATTAGAGAGGCCAACAAAAACAAAAAAAATGTAGTGGTAATGGGTGATTTTGAATCATCCCCATATAAACTGGAAAAATGCATGTTCAGGTCATAGTAAGGAGAGAGCATTCCTGGATATGCTAAATGACTGTGGCTTAGAGCAGATGGTTGTGGAACCAACCAGGGGAGAGGTGATCCCAGATCTAATTCTATGTGGGGACCTAGGACCTGGTGCAGGGAAGTCAGCGTTGTTGAGCTCAATAGGGAACAACAGCTTACCACAATGCTGTCAGATTCAGTATCTCAGCATGCTTAACAAGGGGCAACTACTAATGAAGCTACATTTGCCTTCGTGAAAGGGAAATTTCTCAAAGATGTGGGGGATAGTGCAAGCAGGAAATGAAAGGGAAAATCAAGAGAGTCAAAACTGTCCAGGATGCTTGGAGGTTATTTAAAAACACAGTAATAAAAGTTCAGCTGGAAATGTTTCACAGGTTAGAAAAGGCAGCAACCCAGTCCAAAAGAGTTTTCACCATGGTTAACAAGAGAGGTTGAGGAAGCTATCAGAAAGAAGAAAATGTCTTTGTGAAAATGTAAGTCCAGCTTGGCTATTGATGAAGAATATGAGAGGGAACACAAATGGTGGCAAAAGAGAAGCAAGTTAGCTGTAAGGGAGGCAAAAAAGCGATTATGAGGGAACCCATGCATTGCTAACATCAAGACCAGCAACAAACAGTTCTTCAAGTACACTGCAAAAGCAGGAAGCCAGCAAGGGAAGCGTGAAATTCAAGTAGCTGACAGCGAAACAAAGGGTGTGCTAAATGATGGCAGGGAGATTGCAGAGAAGTTGAATGAATTCTTTGCATCTGTCTTCACCCAAGAGGAGGTGAGGAACATTCCTGCACCTGAACCAAGCTTCTTAGGAGGCTTAATCCCAGGAACTAAGCAAAGATAGTGGTAGACAAGGAAGAAGTTCTGGCAGCCATTGATAAACTAAGTGCTACCAAATCCCCTGGCTCCAGATTGCATTCACCCAAGAATTCTTAAGGAGCTTAAGCATGAAATTGCTGATCTTCTCACTTTACTATGCAACTTATCCCTGAAATCAGGCTCCATCCCGGAAGACTGAAAGATGGCCAATGTCACAATCGATCTTTAAGAAAAGGATCTAGGGGGGACCCGGGAAATTACAGGCCAGTCAGTTTGACATCTGGTTCCTGGTAAATTAGTAGAATCTATCATTAAAGATAAAATTATAAAACATGTAGAAAAGCAAGATTCCTGCTGAGAAAGAGTCAGCATGGCTTTTGTGAGAGGCAAATCCTGTCTTACAAACTTACTGCTGCCTCTTTTGAGGGTGTAAAACAGGCAATGTGGACAGGGGTGAACCGGTGGACATTGTCTACTTGGATTTCCAAAAGAGCTTTTGACAAAGTTCCTCACCAGAGACTGCTGAGGTTCTCAGCAATGAAGGAATAAGAGGGGAAGTCCTCCCATGGATTAAAAACTGGTTGGACAAACAGGAAACAAAGAGCGGGTGTAAATGGGAAGTTCCCTACTAATGGGAGAGATGTCGGGAGTGGTGTCCCCTCAAGGATCCGCTTTGGGACAAGTACTCTTTAACCTATCTTCATAAACGACCTGGAAGTAGGGGTGGGTAGCGTGGTGGCCAAGCTTGCAGATGATACCAAATTATGTAGGGTGGTGAGAAACTACTAAAGGATCAAGTAAGAGCTCCGCGCCGGACCTTTGACAAATTAGATGAGTGGGCTCAGAAATGGCAAATGCAGTTCAATGTAGCAAAATGTAAAGTGATGCACATAGGGGCAAAAAATCCAAACTTCACATACACGCTACAGGTGGGGTCAGTGCTATCAGTCACAAGACCAGGAAAGGGATTTAGGCTGCCTTTGAAGTTGATAGTTCCATGGGAATGTCAACTCACGCATGGCAGCTGTGAAGAAGGCAAACTCTATGCTGGGGATCATTAGAAAAGGAATTGATAATAAAACTGCAAGGATTGTCATGCCCTTATATAAAGCAGTGGGAAGCGATCACATCTCTTGGGAGTACTGTGGTTCAGTTCTGGTCACAAGATCTCAAAAAGGATATTGGAGGAGATAGAAAAAGTGCAGAGAAGGGCAACAAGGATGATTGAGGGACTGGAGCACCTTCCCTATGAGGAGAGGCTGCAGCGTTTGGGACTCTTTAGTTTGGAGAGGAGGCGGCTGAGGGGGGTATGATTGAAGTCTACAAAATTATGCATGGGGTAGAAAATGTTGACAGAGAGAAATTTTTCTCTCTTTCTCACAATACTAGACCCAGGGGGCATTCATTGAAAATGCTGGGGGGAAGAATTAGGACTAATAAAAGGAAACACTTCTTCACGCAACATGTGATTGGTGTTTGGAATATGCTGCCACAGGAGGTGGTGATGGCCACTAACCTGGATAGCTTTAAAAGGGGCTTGGACAGATTTTTGGAGGAGAAGTCGGTTTATGGCTACCAATCTTGATCCTCTTTGATCTGAGATTGCAAATGCCTTAACAGACCAGGTGATCGGGAGCAACAGCCGCAGAAGGCCATTGCGTTCACATCCTACATGTGAGCTCCCAAAGGCACCTGGTGGGCCACTGCGAGTAGCAGAGAGCTGGACTAGATGGACTTTGGTCTGATCCAGCCGGCTTGTTCTTATGTTCTTATGTTCTTATATTACATTGTATTAATTATTTTCCTTTGATCTTGTAGCTCCTCCTCTCTTGCAGTAAACTTAGAAGGGTATCACTCTACTTAGAATTGCCCTAATAGACACAAGTTTATTTATAAACATAATTACTATTCAATTCAATCTCTACTAATATAATTGTCAATATTTCATAAACATTCAATAGAGAGAAAGATCTGTGTCAGATTTTGAAAGTAAAATAATTTTAGCTGATGTTCATTTGACAAACTACTATTATTGAGTAGTCCTCTAGAATTATTATTAATAGTTCTTCCGTGTATTTATTAATTCTCAGTACTATTTATGTCAGCTTCTACTTGTTATTCAAACAGTTTATCACCACTTACTTAAGAAAAAGAATTCAGGATATCTAATTGAAATCAAATGTTCTTTAAAGCCCACTAGACAATCTCATTGCCCAGACCTCGATGGCCCCAGTTAGCCTGATGTTGTTAGATCTGCGCTGCTAAGCAGGGTAGTTCCTGGTTAGCACTTGGTTGGAACATCACCAAGGAATACCAGCAGAAGGCAATGGCAAACCATCTTTGTTAGTGCCTTGCCTTGAAAACCCTACTAGGTGGTCATAAGTCAGCTGTGACTTGACAGCACTTCACATGCACAGACAACTTCATTAGTGTCTTCATAGTTTTTCTACATCATACAATCAAATGTCTGATCAAATCATAATCTTTAATGCCGTAAGCTTACATTAACTATGTAGATTTAAACAGACAGTCCATGGAACAAGACCAGTTCTCTAGTTCTGCACTTTCTGAAAAAGTCATTAATCCATTGGTGCAAGGTGCTTAACAATAATATACTAAGGTGCCATAAAGCTCCAGTTTCTAAAACAAATATGCAATCATAATGGGGAAAAATACTGGTCCTTCATTTAGCCCTGTTGGAGGTTTGCACTTAGATGTGATAGCCACAGTTGAAATTATTAGCAGTTTGCAATATTTTAAACTCATATTTTATGTAAATAGAATTCAGAAAATGCATAACTCTCAAGCTCCCAATTAATATGCAAATCACAAGCAAAATCATGTTTATAGCTTCTGGGGTAATAAACCTTC
This sequence comes from Sphaerodactylus townsendi, assembly GCF_021028975.2. Taxonomy (NCBI): domain Eukaryota; kingdom Metazoa; phylum Chordata; class Lepidosauria; order Squamata; family Sphaerodactylidae; genus Sphaerodactylus; species Sphaerodactylus townsendi. The sequence goes on along the minus strand of NC_059425.1, from coordinate 118,873,807 downwards.
TCTAATTTCTAATTAGCCTTAATATCACTGGATTTTTCAAATTTAGGCAAAGATAAAATTAAACTGTCGGTTTTAGTATAATAGAAAGTAATTCACAGTTGAAAATTCAAACACTAAAATAATATAAACAGGTCCCCTGTCTTTTTCCACACTGTGGACCCAAAGAAGCTTAAATGATTCCCTTTCATTTTATCTGCACTACATCTCTGTAAAGTAAATTAAGTTGAGAATGTGGACTGGTCTATGATCACTCAGTCAGCTTCTATGGAAAAGTAGTGACTCAAACTTGGGTCTACCACAGTGATAGCAAACCTTTTCGAGACAGAGTGCCCAAATTGCAACCTAAAACCCACTTATTTATCACAAAGTGCCAATATGGCAATTTAGCCTGAATAATGAGGTTTCAGTTTAGAAAAACGGTTAGTGCTGAGGTGCAAGTTACTTGGGAGTAAGCTTGGTGAAGCAATCTTGCAACACTTCAAATGGGTGACTCACAACCCTAGGAGGGTTTACTCAGAAGTAAGCCCCATTGTCAGCAACCGAGCTTACTCCCAGGTAAAGGATTGCACTTTAGTTCTTTCCATGAAAATCAGTAGGGTTTAACAGCGCTTAACAGGGTTACCTACACTGCTTCCCCAAAATTGGTCTTAGGTTTAATGCTAATAATCTCCCTGAAATAATTACACTATTATCACACTGGAGGCCTGGCGGGGGAGAGGGAAGTAAAACTTTCGTTTTCCAAAACCCAATAACCCCCCACCACCACCACAAAATAGAAGTAAGAAGGCATTCAAGGAAGGCAATCTTAAGCAAGAATGCTGTGCAAGGGGTGGGATAACTTCAGGAAAGCTAACTTGGTGGAGCAGTCATTGATCTGTGTTTTTTCCTTCACATATCATCACAGCACTTGACTTCCCACATAAATGCAACAGGAACAGAAAAATACAAGCAGTTCTAGCAAAGACCTTGGTGTTCTTTAAAAAAACCTAAATGCATATCGGTTCCTCCACCCTAGGCTTGATCTGCGCAGGCAAACAGCAAAAAACTTGAGTCTGAGCATTTCCCCGGTATTTGGAAAGGAAACATTTTGTTTGTTTAACCCCTCAAGCAGCAGCAGCCAGCCTGCTCCAACCTCCAGCAGGTCCTGCATGCACCCGACGTGCCCACAGAGAGGGCTGTGAGTGCCACCTCTGGTATGCGTGCCATAGGTTCGCCACCACTGGTCTACCAGATCCCAGTCTGAAACTCTAACTGCGACACCACATTGGCTTTCATTGGGTGACTGCTGTTGAACAATAGCAAGCAGCCAGGCTTTATAGTGGTTGCAGACAAGTCTGATGACTCTCCTCTGAAAAGTCGAACTAGGCCCAGAGAGGCCCTTGCCCATTTCTCCTACCTTTTACCCACAGAAACAAGGTTCAAAGGCTGGCAATACTGCTGTGATTACCAAGCAGCCAGCACAGGGTACATTTGTTTCTTAAAGGTATAGATTCAGTTTCTATTAAGTGGGGGGACTCCTAAATTTTAAATTATTTCAGGTTTTGTTTTTGTTTTTGCAAACCGGAAAACTATTCTCAGGTTTGTAAAAAATAATAATTCTGTTTTGTCTATTCATGACTCTAGTCTCTGCTGAAATCAGATATATATTGAACAAGGATTCTCCTACTATTATTTACTGTATTACAAGTTGTATTAACTGAAGTACACGATGTACAACATTCAGGGAATAACCAGATTACTCTAATTTCAGAAATCTAATACAATGTTTTAGAGTTGCCAGCCTCTACAATCCAGATATGTTTTGGTTGCTCTTGATGTGCACAGCTGATTGTGGCAAAATTACTTGCCAATTTCAGACAGAACCTACAAATAGATATCTATCATAGCAGAAAGAAGACTAAAAATTCCCATCCTGCATTTTGAAGTAGCATAGTCTCTATCCTAACACCTTATTATACTGCATCAGGTATAGACAAAGTAAAATGTTCCAGAATTATATTGAATACAGCAGTGTGCATGGAAACCTTATTATCTCCATAAGGTTGGAGTGGGGGCCCTGTATTTCACAGAAATCAAGATAGAATCCTGAATATTTAGGTTTGCATCTATTTATTGTCTCTGATTAATAGTAAAAGTTTAGCTAAAAATGGTGGCCAAACCAGGCTTTTTGTTTCCTGAAAATGGTTATTGAAAGAAGCAAGAAGACAAGTGAATTTTGAGATGCCTTAAATCACCCTGCTTGAATGTCTGTGGGCATGTTTGTGTTTGAAAGGAGAGAAAGAATTACTGAAACAAGAGAAAGCACCAAAGGAGGCACAGGACACCAAGAAGAAAAAAACAGTGAATCAAAGAGCAAATAATAATTCTTTAGAAGTGAGTAGCGTAATTGTCCCATCTGATGTATTCCCATTTGAAGTCAAAGCTGTCCAACATTCAACTAATTTACTAATTTGTCTCCAGAATGAGGTCAGATTCAGCTCTAGGGAATGGATAATGCTTCAGATGTTTTGTGCACAGACAACAGAATGAAAAGAGCCTAGCAGGAGGAATAATGGTTCTTGTAATGTTTCCACAGCTAAAGTATAACGTTTTATTATGGCTGATTTTACTTGTACTATCAGTGCAATACAGGTTGTAAAACTGTGTTTAAGGTATAGAAAAAATTCCAGCAGTATCTAATACATACCTTTCTTGCTCCATAAGATTAAAGCTACATAAAATGGGACCATTTGTACAGCAACTCAAACCAATCATAAAATACACAATAAATGGAGTAAGGCTGCTTATATTACCAACAGATGTTTGAAATGCTGGATGTGAGCATTTTGAGACTGTCTACACACACACTCTCGCACGCACGCACGCACACACACACACACACGTTCATGTGCTAAAACCTTTCACATACTGTAACATTTCAGACTGCAGGTGGGGAATATGATTAAATGTTACCTCCTATAAAAATTCTGTACGCATAGACAGTTTAGTATTACGGAGAATGGTTCAAGCTCAGTATTTTCCACGCTAATTTCCTACTTTAAGTCTTTGAGGAGCCACAAAGAGACTTCTGCTCATGAAATTTCTGTCAGTTATCCTTCTCCCTGCAGCTGAACTATATTACATTCCATTTAACTCCCCAACTCCCCCCCCCCCAAATTCTAGCATGCTTTTGGGACCACAGAGGGGCTTGCAAGAAGAAGGTAGCAGCAACAGTTTCCAACCTGTGCTTCTCTGGTGTTTATTAGACCTATTTCAAATATTAAATTTATACTGTAATTAGATACTGTTAAAATTGATCCATGCTTTACATTTTATTTTCTTGTTTAAAATTTAGGTCAAGACTATTCCCTTACAGTTCAATCCAGTTCCTGAAGAGGTTGGGGGTGGCACTGCTGCAGCACTTCTTCACCTCTTTCAGAAGGCTTGCAGGCAGTGTAGGGAGGCAATTAGAAGAAGAAAAAAGCCCTACTACACAGAAGCCCTCCATAGATCTTAATGCAGTTATGGTATCCTTTAAGGCGACATAGCTCTGAGCCCTGGACCGCAGCATTCACAGCCCTAATCCTTGTGTAGAAGCTGACTAAATTTGTCTCTAACCCCGGAAATGTTCCAGCCTCCCTCCCCCCCCCCCCGCCCAGTATCCCATTGGATGCCTGCATTACTCTAAGGCAGCCCCGACTTCCGGGTTTTGCTGCTGTGGAGCTGAAGGGCAACTGGATGCTGATGTGTTTGTTTCTTATTCTGGTGGGGATGCCCCTTACACCAGCAGAGGAGCAAACACATCAGCACAGCCCCCCCCCCCCCAATCTGGATTGGACTTCCCATGTTGTATTTTGTCAATGCAATCTTCAACTTAGTTATACCATTCCAACTGCATTTACTTCAAAGGACTTAGAAGGGTGTTTAGGACTTCACTATGTATGATTTACTTACCGGTAGTCATACTTGAATATTCTTCCTTATAGATGAACATGTTTGTCTTATCTGGAATATTTTTTTAAAAAAAAGGAAAGCCTAACTTGTGTACTTAGCCAATCTGATATGGGAATCACAGGAATTGCCTTTCCCTGAGGAAGAATATTTTCATATCATTTATGTTACTCTTGAATTATCTGTTAAGAAAAGCAAAGCCCAGAATAGGATAGCTTTAGACTTCAACATAATGTGGTTGTCAAATAAATTGGGAAGTATGTCTGCTCACATGCAAGGGATAGGGCTGCCTTACTAAATAGCAGGGAAACTACTCAGTAAAATGTGAATGTTAAGAGGGGAAATGGAAACATCAGCTCAAGAGAGGGCAAAAGTTACACAACAGAAAGCAGGGAGAAGAAGGGCATGTACAGCACCAGACCTGTCAGATTGCTGTATTGTTCAACATGCAGTGTAGTTTTTTTAAGTCATTTAGATTTTTCCCCAACTCTGAGTTCCATTCATCCTAACTCAAGTACTGATCTCCTCTGATTTTTTTGTATCAGAATTAGTAGCCCCAATTTTGTGCATATCCATTTTGTTTTGAATTTGGATGGCTTGGATGGTTCCCTGAGGCCTGAGAATGTAGGCTAGGTGCAAAGAAAAAAGCAGCCCACCACGTGTTCACATAAATTGATTCTGTTCAGCACAAATATAACATCTTTAGGACATTATAAATAGCACTTGGGGGAAGAACTTTGCACAGCTCTCTTCCCCAAAACGACTTCAGTGCATTATATTCTTCTCAACCCTGGTTTTTCAAAAATCACTAAGCAATCTTTTCCCTCAGTCCAGGCTAAAGACTATTTCTGCCTGCTGAGCAAACACAAGCAGGCAGGAAACACTTTATTTCTCCCACCCAAACCTCCTACTTTCATTTCTGCTGCTTGCACCTGCCATTTTGTGTGCTGCAGCAGATTCTCCATGAAGATTCCCCATGGAAGTTTCCTCTGCTTGCAGCTCATTTCACTATGGCGACAGAAATATGCACACATTGCATCTTCTCTAATCACTTTCTAATCATGTCACTGTAGTTTTGCAGATATCCCTTTCAAAACATAAAAAGAAGAAATTATATGTGCATGGGTTTGCTAGGCAAAACAAACTTTGTTCATCTACCTTTTACAAAGAAATCATGCATGGATGAGCAGCAAGCAGAGGAAACCTCCATGAGGAATCTTCACAGAGAATCTGCAGCAGCACACAAAATGCAGGCGCAACTGTGAAAATGACAAGAGCTCCATGCAGCAGGCAGGAAAAAGGTTCCATTTTGGCTGGTAATACTGTGGGAACACAACATACCAAAATAGATCTTTTTGTAATGTCCAAAAGATATTATATTTATGCTGTGCAGAATCCATCTTTGCTCATTCACTTCTTGGCCTACAACATCTGGCTGAGGAGGGAAAATATGGTTCCAACTGTCTTGAGAACAGATCCTCCTGCAGCCACTCCTAATGGTTTCTGGACAACAGTGTTATTCTAATGACTAACGGGTCACTGACAGCCCCTTTGGAGCCAAACTACCAAAGAAGGTTGTGATTACTCAACTGCAGGTTACTCAACTGCAGGTGATTACTCAACTGAAGGTTGTGATTACTCAACCCGAAGACACTGGGACCGTCCCGCACGGGCCGGTCTCCGGGAAGTGGGGACGCCCGGTAGCTGTGGAGTGCCGGGCGCTCTGGCCTACCCTGGCTGTAGCCCTGGGCCTCCGGCACGTCGCCCGAGGCTCTGGGGACACTCCCCTGGCCCTGCGCGCTACTGCTCCAGTGCGGCGCCAGGCCAGGGGGGCGTGTCCCTTGCAGGCCTGCGGCGACAGCGCGGGAGGAAGGCCAGGAGGACAAGGTAAAGATGCTCGAGGGGGGAGGCGTAGCGTGAACCGCTGCCGTTAAGCTCGGCAGCGAGCTTCGACGCAGCGGCATAGCCTTCCCGTTAAGCGCTTCCCATGCGTTCTGGGAATACGCCTTCGACTCGCGGAGCCAGTTGAGGCGGCGCAATGAAGCTGGCGGCGTGGCTGCGCTGCAGCTGCGCCCCCCGTGCGGATGGCGGCCTGGAGACGGCGTTTTTACCGTCTCCAGGCCGTCATTTTCTGCCCGTGCGGAAACGGCCAGAGAGAGAGAAAGAGAGAGAGAGAGCTGAACAGGTTTCTGATGTAATGAATTTCATGAAGGGTAGTAAAATGAAGTTCAATCCAGACAAGACAAAATATTGTTAGTGGGTAGTTCAACTTTTAGGAAGCTGTTCTTGGTAAAAGATGGGGTACACTGAATGGGAGTGTCACTTCCTACTCAAGAAGCATAAATGGACTCTGTAGCTTTAAACACTATTTGCCAGTGTAGGCTTCTATTTCATCTGCAGTCCCTTCTGATCAAAGATAAATCTGGCTATGGCAATATGTTTTTGAAAGGGCCACCTATGAAAACCTGTGAAGACTATTCAGAAACACTAACTTCTGATATAGCAGTCAAATTATGGACTGACACTAGTTTGTGATAGCTCAGGCTGCATATGCATCTGGGGAAACCTCTGTGGCTGCATGGGTTCCCTCATGCTCTGCTTTCCCCAAACCTGGCCAATTAGATATGGCCTGACATGGAGGGGACAGGGCCTGTGCCAGCAGACCACAGCAAGTGAGTTTTCCCTCAAGTCTGCCTTCTTATATCTAAGAGACTCTGTCGTGGTGCTGAGGTTAGTTGGCCTTGTGTCTTCATCCCGCCTTTTTCATGAAATTACAGTTTCATTTTTTGTTACCGTTTCTCTGTCACAATTTGTTTGCAGTGTCAGAATGGGGCCATTTGGAGGGGGACTTTTTCATTTCCCCCCATCTTTGGGGTTCACCTTAAAGGATTTTGGGGAGTGGACTTGTAGGGAATATGCCCAGCTCTAGGACTGTAAAAGTACCCTCACTCCATGTGGCCCTGGAAACCATGCAGTGGCCTACACCCATGTAGAGGCCCACATACTACCATCCCATTATACTTCCGAGCAGGGGTTCTGGGGGTCAGTTGTGTTCACATTGGCCAGTAGGCAGGTTGCACAATGCCCAGATCTATTACCCCTACGTAGTGCCAGGCTCTATTTGCTGTAACCAATTGAGCATTGGCCCTTTTCATTCCAATAATGTGTTGGTTGTTTCTTGCTTGCTCGTTGTGGGCTGCCTTGCCATAATCCTGTTCCCTTGAATACTGGGCTCACAATTTTAACATCTTAATTGGTTTCCAGTTTGTATTTTGATGACCAGAAGAACTGCATCCTTGGTTTATGAACTTGCCATCAAATGGATCATTCTCAGAGGGCAATATAAGGCTTTGTACCAAGTATTTCCATTTTCAGAGATCTGTAAGGGGACAATGAAAACTAGTGTCTTTTCTGTGATGGCACCACATTTATAAAATTTAAAATAACCTAACTTGTATGATACCATAGTATTTGTAAAAAATCTGGACTGTGATTATAAAATTAGATTTGATCAAATTTGCAAACAGAATTATAATAAAATATAATATTTCTGGAACTAAGATACATGGATTTACTGTGGAATACGGTATTCATAGGTCTGGTTCATACAACCAAGAAGTGATTTTGTTGTATATGGTATTGTGTACTTTATGCATAAACGTGTAAAGTATTATGTAACATAAAACATAAAAACATAACATAAAAAACATAAAAAAGTATTATGAAAAGCACGCTTTCACAAAGACCTCAAGTCACTTCAGTGATTGCAGTTATAATTCACCAACTGTTATGGTTTGATCCAGGATAATTGTAGTCACATAACTCAGGTTTTTAAAGTCCTATCTACCTCAAACTAAAGTTTAGTGGTGAAGATCTCCCCTCTATCTGCTTTGAATAAAACATTTGCCTGTTTTACTAAATATATTTGAAATATTTCACTCCCTTTATTAAAATGTCTCCAAGTACACCATCATTTGGAGAATATTTTATACTCCGGTAGCCTCAAGTAAGTTGCTAATTGCAAACCCTTGCATGACTTTTAATCATGGGACTTTAAAAATTGATTCTGTGGTGAAGGGTTTGTTTTGTGCAATGGATCTTAAGCAGACTTCTGTTTAGAAAATTATAATTCCAGTTCCACCAAAGTGGGCTCTTTGGAATCTTCTCCTTGATAGTTTGATTTTCACTCTCTCTCTTTTTACATAAAAAGTGCTCAGCTTTTGATAACTGGAACATTTTCCTGTGCTAAGCTTCCATCCCTTCATGTGAGAATTAAAATAGAGTGTGAAATAATTTAAGATTACCAAACCCTAAACCCTGTCAGCAGACATAAAAATGACATTTTGAAAACTGTATCACAAGCAAAATTGATATATTTTGTCATTTTTTAAAAAAACAAAACAAAACCATGCATGTCTTATTTAATTTTATTATCGTCAAAAATTATATCCCAGCAGTGTACCCAAATGAAGAAATGTCTCCAATGTGCTTAGTAACATATACTGTATATTATATCTAAATCTGAGGTTTATAATACCAATTCAGTGATATAGAAAATTTCATATTAAGAGCCAGAATTGAGAACATAGACTAATCTTTTTTCTTTTCTTTTTTGCAACCAAGTCACAGTTGACTTATGGTGACCCCACATGGTTTTCAAGACAAGAGACATTCAGAGTTGGGTTGCCATTGCCCACCTCCTACATCATGACCCTGGTATTTCTTGGAGGTCTCCCATCCAAATATTTGCCAAGATTGAGATTGAGCTTTCGCAAACTGCAGGCTTATCTGATCTGCAGTGCAATAAGTTGGTGGCGGGGAGGGGAATGTGCATGCACCCAAAAATTTAACCTGGAGGAAATGTAGACTCACTGTAGGTCAGACCCCAAGTGCATAAATGCCCTGCATCTTTGAATTCCAGAAGAACAGGTACTTAATGCTACAGCAAAACCAATGAAGGAAACTGTGTCATACGTGTTGGGATAAGCGACTTCTGCATGCCTGGATAATGGAGGGTGCTATGTATCTCTACACTGTTCTATTGTTTGCTCTCCATGTCTAGGCTCCACCCACTAACTCCTCCTTCTTCACCCTGCCATTTTCTTTCTTCTTCTCTTTTGTACTGAACACAATGGAAATGGCTACCTACTCCTGCTGGGGCTTCCCCCGAAGAAACATATCACACTGGCACATACGTGATGGCGTGTTAGAATGCCCTTATAGGGAATAGGGACTTGTTATAGGGAAAGTTATCTCTTAAGACTAGGGTTTCTTTCTTTCTTTCTATCTTTCTATCTATCTATCTATCTATCTATCTATCTATCTATCTATCTATCTATCTATCTATCTATCTATCTATCTATCTATCTATCTATCTATCTATCTATCTATCTATCTATCTATCTATCTATCTATCTATCTATCTATCTATCTGTGGCGTAGGGGAGCAGCAGTGGCGTAGGAGGTTAAGAGCTCGTGTATCTAATCTGGAGGAACCGGGTTTGATTCCCAGCTCTGCCGCCTGAGCTGTGGAGGCTTATCTGGGGAATTCAGATTAGCCTGTGCACTCCCACACACGCCAGCTGGGTGACCTTGGGCTAGTCACAGCTTCTCGGAGCTCTCTCAGCCCCACCTACCTCACAGGGTGTTTGTTGTGAGGGGGGAAGGGCAAGGAGATTGTAAGCCCCTTTGAGTCTCCTGTAGGAGAGAAAGGGGGGATATAAATCCAAACTCTTCTTCTTCTTCTTCTTCTTCTTCTTCTTCTATCTGTCTGTCTGTCTGTCTGTCTGTCTGTCAATCAATCAATCATCTGGAACAATGCTTGTGATCCAAAGTTACTTGAAATAAATGTAAGTTTTAATTTTTAAATATATTTGTTTGGAAAAGTTCCTTTACTGCACTCACACAAATATTCAACCAAATTTCAACAATATTAATTCCCTGAAATTGTCCACACAAACCATGCTGGTTTTAGAGCAAGGCCTGCTTCTTATTTCATGGGATCTTCAAGAATATTTACCTCATGCACTTTCTAGAACATACCCAGGTTATGCGAGTTCCAGACTCCAGACTGAGGTATTATTATACCAAGCAGTTTGTTATAATCTATACCTTTTAAGGTTGTTCCAAAATTTGTCATGTCTAAATTTATCCATGAATTTTTAAATTTGATATTATCTTGTTTCATTGGTTCTCTGAACCAATAACAGGAATCCTCCACAGTTTTTGTTTTAGAAAAAAATTATTTACAACATATTTACAGAAATATTAGTTCTGCTGTTTTTTTAAAAATCTTAATTGTTTACAGAGTGCTATGATTCTTGTGTATCTTACTTGCCCATATCACATGAAGTGTGTAGAATTATATCAGTGGTTTGTTATGTCACGGTTTGTACACATGTGCACTGGTATCAGCAATATACTGCATAAAAGAAATAGTAATAGTAATGCAATTATATATTCTATTATATCAAGATAACTTTTTTGCAGTTTTAGCCACATGCATATGCGTATCAGTAATAAAAAGTATAAAGGCTGTGCAAATGAATTGAAGATTCACTGCATGCTAGTAAGGTAGAATGGTTAGAATGGTGGACTATAATAGGGGACATGTGGATTCAAATTAATATTCATCCATAAATGAGCTAGTTACTGCCTTTAAGCCTAATGTTTCCAGCAGAGTTTGCTGTGAGAATACAATGTAATGAGAACCATGAAAATGGTGTGAAAATGCAGAATAGCCGTGGCCATGGAAGACTATTGCATTCCCCCATCATCTTCACATCCCTTTTACTCTTTAAAATTTTAGTCTTTATTTTTTAATTTATTTTTATATGTGGGTTCAGCATTTAAAGATATATCAATGTAGTCTGACCCATATTCTACTCTGTCCAGTTAGCAGTAGCAGTATTGTTCTCAGTATTTTTCTAAGAGCTCTCAATGACTAGAAAAGGATCCTGAAAACTATCTCATATAACTACAGTACAATCCTAAACAAATTGATACATTTCTAAGCCCTTTGACTACCGTGAATTTAGAAGGATGTTACTTTGTTTAGGATTGCATGAAACAGTGATGTTCTGATTGATGGGAATGTCATATTGCTTCATTTTAGAATATCTCCTGTGTTAACCTGTGTTTAATCTTTACTTTAATCTCACTGATTAGGTATACCCACAGGCATCTGCTTCTTTCTAACACACAGCGAAGTATGAATAAACAGAGAAAAAAGATACCACAAGAATTAGGATTATGGGCAGAGCCATCGGGGGAGGGGGTTGTGTTGCTGGGGATGGTCCAGCAATTGGGGAGGGGGGTTGTGTGCAGCTGGGGATGGTCCAGCAATAGCACAACTGAGCTGTACCCTAAGTGGGCTGCAGCACAGTAGCCAGCACCAGAAGGAAAGTGAAAACAAAACAGCAACAATAACAAAAACACCCAGACCATGGGAAAGGGATGGTAGCACAGGAATGCTGGCATGGAAGAAGCAGGGCTGGGGCCTTGACAGATAGGTTGGCTGGAAGCCAGCAAAAGGGTAGAGGAATGGGGGAGGAGAAAAACACCAAAGCCAGGCTAGAATTGGAGTTGAGAATAGGCAAAGGTGGGCAGAAAGAAAGGCCAGCTCCATGCATCCCTAATGAGGGGCAGCAGGGGGCAGAAGAAAGGGACCACCTGTGATTAGGAAGCCCTTTTGAAGTGCCAGAGTATGTTCACTGAGGTTCACAGGCCCAGCAGAAGGGTATCAGCAACAACTCTGATGGCCCAAGGGACTGTCATGCTGGTATAGGCAACCCCTATGTAAGGTGGAGGTAGCTCTGTATGTAGCGAGGTGGAGGCAGGTACCATGGGGACCCATAGAGAGCAGGACAGGCCATCTAACAGCTCCTCCATCTGCACCTACTCCTTGTCAATGCCCTATGTGATGCCTTGCAAAGCTTCAAGTTGGCCATAGGCCTTGTGGACCCTGATTGAAAAGACAGTAGGCATAGAACTGTTTTAAATATAGAAAATCAAAACACTCCAAAAACAATTTTAAAAAGATTTAGTTCCAGCTGAGAGAACCACTGTAAAGGAACCACAATATAGGATGGAGAACATTTTCCAAAACTGCTGAATCAAATTTTGAAATAGAAGTGTAAATGATGCAAAAACTGACATTGTATTGCTTATTGACTATCCCATCCTGTCAGTTGTATTGACATGTGTAGTCCACTTTAAGTCCAAGTGAAAAATGCAGACTATAAATTACATTAAAAATAAATATTATAATTACATAATTACTAACGTAGTGGTTCTCTTCTCAGAGTCAGACTGGTTCCTGATGTAGCTAGAGAAGAAGCATGAATTCCTTCCTGGCCATTCTTAGAAGTATCTCTGAACATTCATACAGGAGATAGTAATAGTAGTTTGGGTGCTTTCTCTGATTGCTCTAAAATCTTGAGCCTGGATATTTTTTCTGCATATCTGGATATTTTTCCAGTATTTCTGTTATGCGTCATAAGGATGATTATTCAGAGAAAGAGGAACTAAGAGGTCAATTTCTGGTGGCCTGGGCATCCTTGTGTAACCTACTTCTCCTTGGCCACATCAGTCTCCATTGCAACCTGATAATAACCACTCTTCAAGTCCTGTACAGTGAACCACTTTGATCCAGAAAGCAAAGCAAAAGTTTGTTTCAATTTTGGCAGTGGATAAGTATCCTTCCTTGTTATACTATTAAGATGTCTATAATCCACCATAATCCTTAAGGGACCAGGTTTTTTTCTAACTAGAACTACAGGAGAAGCATAAGGACTATCTGATTCTTCTATGACACTTGCCAGCAATTCATAAAAGTAATTTCTTAAGCCTTCAAAATCAGCTGGTGAGTCAGTCCATGGTGTTTTCCGCACGATCCAAATATCCTGGGTTGGAGCAGTAACTTATCCTGGTTTGTGAAAGTTTTTCACATGGTTCCCAGTCCTGAATCAGTGGCTCTCTGTGCAATTTCCCTTATCCCAGGGTTTTCAAAAATCGCCAAATTGGTGATTCTTTTCACATATCCCGCGCTAATCCCACTGCCATGCAAACACCAAGGCAGCTAGGCCAGTTTATTTTTCCTGCCTCGCCACCTGATCTCATGGCCCTAGCGGCCTGCCTCCCTGGTTTCCTTTTCTGATGTGACGTTCTTCACTCCCACCAAACATTGCAGCCCTTCCCGACATATCCCCCCAAGCACATTTCCCCGCTCATGGCAGTGGCCTGCTGACATTCCTCCTCAGTTAATGGGGAGTGCGGGTCCAAAATTTTCCTGTTCCCCTCCTTGTGCATGCTGTGCACTCAAGAAGCTGTGCTTGGGAACCACGCTCATGCGAAAGAAATGTGGGTATTTCATCCCAGTCTTCACTTGATTCCTACATGGAAATGCGCAGCTGTGCAAAAGGTAACAGGGTAACACTGACCTGGAATGTACTCCAGTGTAATTATGCTGTGTGGAAAATGCCCATGTTCTCTCTTTGAAGGGCAAAAACCCACCAAAAAATACCAAAAAAATCCCAAATGCCTTGCATTCAGATTCATTCATATTCGGGAAGGACATGTTCATGCCAATTTTGACCCGAATTTGCCCGAATGCACCTAGAATCGGGCAAATCTGGGATTTGGTGCACCGGAATCTCCAAGCCTATCCCTAACTGCTTACACCTTCTTTGCTCTTTCATTTCTTTTTCCTCTTCATATACTCTAACTTGATATAATAGTTGTGAATATGTTGTTTTAGAAATGGTAGTGTTATCCTGCTAATTCATGAGACTGAGTTGCATAATCAGAAACTCAGCCCAACATCCACGAATGAACTGTTTTATTAGCTGCACCTCCTGATTTTCTATCATATTGATCTTCTCTAAAACCTTCCTCCAGCAACTCTCTAATATCTTCAAATAGTCCAAAGGTCTTTCTTCAGATTTTGAAGAAGTCTCTAGAAATTGAGCATAAAGTGCATCACTACTTATAACAGAGCCATATATAGTTTCCAGCTGTGCCAGACATTCTTCAGCCGTGGCAGGCTGCCCTACATTTAAAACTTCATTCAAGGCTGCAGGAGACAAACTTTCTATCAATTTCCTCTTTTTCCCTTTGGGAGATATCTCTGGGTCATCAAGTAACTGTTGTACTTGCAGCTTCCATGTGTCAAAATCTACCTCACCAGTAGGCCTTGATGAGAGGCCAGAAAAGCATTTGCGTTTAAAGGGTGTATGATCATAAGTAGTGGAACTCTCATCAATCTTAACTACATGCTCCACTACTACTTGGTGTACCCCTTCAGGGATAGGAAAAACAAATATAGACTGCACTCTCCCTGAAAACTGTGCAGGTAAAAGTAATTATAAAAGTGGTTCAGTGACCAGGTTCCTTTCTGGTGTTGCAGTATTACTAAAGGGTATTTTTCCTAATCTGATAGGAAAGCCTCCATTTGCCCTTTAACTTAAGCTGTTTACATTCAGACCTTATCGCTTTAGCTGCACATCTTTTAGTACATTCACACAATACCATTCCCAGTCTTGTGCTCTGAATTATTGTAAACTTGCTTATAGTACCATATTCATTTAAAACATCCATTAATTCCTTATCAGTAACTTCAGGGTGAATCCCATTCAGCCTGAGTATTCTGGATCAAACTGATCAATTGCTACTACAAAATATACAAAATTTTAAAGCCATTTCACTAAGTTGCTAATTTGCAATAATAATATGCCACAGAAGTAATTCCCTCAATTGAGCTGTAGGCCTTCCCTCTCCTGTTGCAGGCCAGATCAACTCCAGAGCATTAAATAATTAACAAACGAATACACTCTTCCATTACATTGGAGAAATTCTAATATACTTTCTTATTCGGCCCAACACATAGCTGCGAAAAAAATACATCATTCCCTCAACTGAGCTGTAGGCCTTCCTTCTCCTGTTGCAGGCCAGATCAACTCAGGAGGGAGGGGCTCTTGCACTTGGTAATAAGTAAGCATGCTTAACAACTGCACATGCTCATTGTGCTCTTATCCCTTGGCCCCTAAGATCCAAACAAAACAAAAATACTAAAATGGCAAAGGTTACAGTTGGTATGAAAGGGACTCTGATGTCTCTTGGCAATTCAGTTTAAACGAAATGGAACTGTGCTGATGGCAGACACTGAAGACTTGTTGAAAAGGTCTTAAAACCCCATTAGGGGGAGAGCAAATTTACCTGTGGGGGTGATGCGTTTGCTCACCCTGGGGCACTCACCCTAGTGGAGGGATGATTCCGCCGGCATGTGGTTGCTGCCTCTCCCCTGCTACCCATGCGGGACTGTAATAACAACTCAGATTCATACTTTTAGCCTATTGTAAAGACCCAGAATCCTTTGCTGTTTGACCAAAGTTCTAGTTTACACCAAATAACTGAAGCCAGCTGCTTAGGAACACACATGCAGCCAAGGTTATCAACGGCCTGGAATGAATGGAGCTAATTTACACAAACCGACAGATAACGCCCCCAGAGGAAGGAACTCAAGTAACTGTTTTTGTGAAATAGCACTATTCAACTTACTTACAGATAACCAGGAAGTGCCAAGAGCTGGCAGAAAACTGCTGACCAGAATGTTAAAACTTGGTCAATCACAAGGGGATGATGTTATTTTAACAAATCATGCAAATCAGTTTAAAATGGCATACATTTGCTTAAGCATAATCTATGATTTATTTGAACATGATTTGTTAGTAGAAGTTAGTCTTATAATCTGTATATGATTTTAGTATTGTTTTCATAATTATATATGTGTATATATGTGTGTGTGTATGAGTGTATTAGGATTTAAGTTTAAAGCACTCTAGTGCTCTCAGAAATCCTAGAAAGGTGATAAACTTTTGCCTGTTCTGAATACTGTCTGGATTACTGATGTAATCTAAAAAACTGGAGTGGAAACATTGTGAGGTCCTTGGTCTGCATTTGTATCTCAAAGGGAATTGCTAGATCTTTCAGTGTATCTCTGTTGTAGTATTACTTTTAGTATGGATGACCCAAATCAAAGAGATATTTTACTGATTGAAATGTAGCTCTCAATATGCCAATAATTTGGTGATGTATGCCTGGATTATTGTTTGCAATGTATGTAAGGACATTCCATTCCAAGCCTTTTTCTTATAAAAAGGGTATGATTTCTTTGTCAGTCAGTCCTCTTTCTTTGCTACTAGAAATGCTGCCAGTTTGAATAAAATTAATTAATTCAAAGCGTCTTGTCTCCTGGTATTATCCTGCCCTCCAGTCAGGAATCTGGGTAGCTAGCCTAAAGTTCCATTTCAGAGTAACAGGATGATGTGCCAAACACAGTGCTAGTGTCCCAGCACCCCTGCTGCTGCTGTTGGTACAGAGGACGCAGGCCAGGGTGTGTGGCTGGTGAGGAGCTAACTTCATTCAACTCCCTCTTGGCCCTTTGTGGCATTATGCCGGCAATGGGGATTTCAGGCATACACCGCCCTTTTGGGCTGTGCAAGCCTATTTAGTCCTATAGAGGTTTCTTGGCAGCAGAGAGCCTGTTTCACTTTTCCAGCCTCTCCATGCCACCGGGAAGCCTCTATGGCAACAGTGGCCAGCAGTGGCACCATGGCTGGGCACCCGGCTCTTGGATGGGGCTGCCCAGTAGGATCATCCATTTCTTGGAATATCAGATCTGCATCTTCAGAATGGTTCTGGGTCCTGCTGCAATACTGGACTTCTGGACTCTTTGGCACGGAGTGCCTTTTCCCAGCTTCCAATGATTTGCCAGCTATACCATGTTGAATGGCCTGGATCTTGCCACTGTTATCTAGGTCTTAATGACCAGTGGCTTAGACTATAGTAAAAATATTGTATGTGGGTAAAAGCACTTGAATATAATTCAGCAGTTTCAACTGGTGCTAACATTTGCAGTAAGACAATTTTCTTGCTGTGTTTGGTAGCAGAAATGTGTAACAGCAATTCCAAAGCATTTGCACAGACTTCTTATTTGTTTCTGGGTCAAGTTGTAATGTTGGCTTTGGCTAATGAAAGCCAGAACAATTTGGCCTCATTTACCTCAACATGCTTTCTCCCATATTATTATTATTATTTATTATTTATTCAATTTCTATACCGCCCGATCCCCAAAGGCCTTCCTGTGATTTGAAAACAGCAGGCTAAACCATGATTTTATGCTGCTTCATAAATAAAGGTAAACTGGCCTCCAGACACAGCAGTCTTTTCACAGTGTTTGTCTCTAAGCTCTGGAATGCCCAGCTCATGAAGTCTGATAAGTTTATGTATTCAAACATTCTCAGGGTGAATGAAAACTTCCTTGTTTTCTGTGACATCTTCATCTGTTTGCCCTTTCTGCCTGTTCTGATTTCCTTTTGCTGTTATTAAAAGACTTTTTAATTTTAATAGTGTGGGTTATTTGTATTTTAAGTATGCATTGATCTTAATTTGAACAGCAATATGGAATAATATGAAAAACGGATTTTTAAAAACCCATAAAACCAAGGGGCAGCACATTCACTAGACAGCCCTGGATTATAACCTAGGGGTGTCCAGAAGAAGGGGGAAGGGGAAGCTGACTTTCTTCCTTTTTACCTTTGCTCTGCTTTACCACCAGGAGATGAATATTGTGGATAGTAGCTTCCAGTTATGGTATGGGGGCAGGGAAGGTGGCCACCAGAAAGGATAAGAAAGAGGGTGCCACCATGCCCCATCTTGTCTAATTTATGGAGAAGAAGGAGGGCTGACACCATCTTCCCCCTCTCCCATGGCCCAGTGAGGGGCAAGGAGTGCTAACACCACTGCAACCCATCTCACCCGGCCATCAGGGATGGGAAGGGCACAGTGTGAGGGAAATGGGGTACAATTTTCCAGTCTTTCAAATGTCTGGTGGGAGCAAGGAACAAGGAGGGCAAGTCATATTTAATATGACTGCTTTTTTCAGAGAGGAACTGTTGGTTCAAATTTATAAATTTATATATAAATTTATCCATTTTTAGGACAGTTTTGAAAAATAACCTTTTCCCCTACTTTTTTCCTTTATATATATGTTCAACAGTGTAAATCTTATGTATGGTTCCATTTGGCATCAGAATTTTTTTTTGGGGGGGGGGGAGTTTTTATTTTTTACATTCGGTTAGATCCAACCTGCTTTTCTGCTAGCTGGGCAGGGGAGGTTATGTATTTTGTACATACAAAAGCCATGTAGGATGGGGGCTGCAGTAAGAGAAAGGTTCAAGATTTAGTGGGAAACATGACTGGATCAAACCCATTGTTCTAAGTGCTTTACATTTTAAGAAAATACACATAATAATTGATTTCTTTAAGATACTAATGGTGCCACAGGTTACTGCTTAAGAGCAAAACTTAACTGCTTACAAATTAGCTTAAATATTTAGCCTTTACATGTTTTTGGATTGGAAGGAAAGGCACCCAGTGTAATATATGGTGAAATATAGGATGTAATCTAGTCTTTACCCCCACCCTACAGTTTATTGATATTGACTTATTTCCATACTGTCAGTCATGATTGATATTGTTAATTTTTCAGTTCTGTGTTTATATTAGATATTGCCATTTATTACATTTATCATCAAACCCAATGTCACACAAAATGAAAGGACTTTTGCCAGACATTTCATTCAAAAAATATAATTATCCACAGATCCTGCTGTTAAATGGCACTGAATTCTAATTACTTCAAAATGAAGTCATTATTCATAAACTTTGAGCCTGTAACACATAGATGTTTACCACAGATGGCCATTATTACAGAATTTATCATTTCCATTGGAACCTTCACTAGCCACAGGCAGATGTTTGAGTTGTCTCTGAAGAACTGCTTTTGTTCTCAAGTGTCTAGCTTCACTGGGCTTTTTCTGCATGAGTAGTTAATATGTATCTTGCATTTCTGAGCCAGCTTTTCTCAAGCATGCATTCATATTGAAATGGTCTTTATTTCTCCATCTGACCAAACTTCTTATCCATGACCCTGTGTAGTTTTCCCTTCACTCCCCTTCAGCCATTTTCTCCACCCTCTTGTCCTCCATTTTCAAAAAAATGTTTATTTTATCTTTGTAATATTGATGTTAACAGTGTTCAGGCAGAAACACACAAGCAGTATCAATTAGATCTGCTTTGTCAATTTCAGATAGAACTTGCAAGGGAATGTTCAGGCAGAGATACAAACAGGTTAATGTGGAAGATCTACAATGGAATGTTAGGACAAAGACACAAGCTAGATCCATTGTGTCAGCTTTGTCAATTTCATCTCAAATTAGCAAGTAAAGTTAAGGTGAAGATATACTGTGTCCACAGTTAGCAGCTAGCGAAATTGACAAGGGAAGTTGCTTTTGCAGGAGGAAATTGACAAGGGACTGATGCAAAAACAATTGTGTTTTATTGCAGCTCTAATTTGGCAAAAAATGTGGTTTTTTGTGGAAGAGTAGGCTACATGTTTCTCTTCTTTCAGGTAATGTTGCTGCTCCAGGAATTTCTTTGGCTTTCATTTGGGGTTGGTTGTTCTTAATAATGGAAATGAAAGCTGAGACATTTTTGAAGTACCACTTCAAAATGTAACTGTGCAGTAATGCCAGAGTACCTGTGCAAAAAAAGGGGGGGTTATTGTCTGTCACGGTATCTTTAGGAGACTCTCCTGATGATACCACCCAGGTTTGGTGAAGTTTGGTTCATGGGGGCCAAAGTTATGGACCCTCAAATGGGTAGCCCCCATCTCCTATTAGCTCCCATTGGAGTGTTTTTTCAAAAAGCTGCATATACGAGCAGGTCCAGGAAAATGCCGTGATAAGGGGGGGGGGGGCACCAGAAATGGGACTGATCTGTGTTCCATGGTTTGGCAGTGGGGAGATTGTAAGGAAACCTGGATATTTCAGGTGACTATCCCAGGATTAATTGCCAGTGGGAAATCACCCTATAAGACCTTATTCCCCAACCCACCCCAACACAGCATATAAACCAAGTGGGTCAGGGTGTGCCACTGTCAACCCTCCCCTTTTGCTGTTAGCCAACCCCACCCATTTCTAAGGACCACCCTCAACCAAAAGGGAGAATGCAGCCAATGTTATCCGCTCTGCGCCTGGCCTTTAGGTCAGGAAAGAGTGGGATATTAAATCCAATAAAACAAAATAAAACAAAAAGAAATCAGAAGGTGATTAAGACTAGGGACAGCAGTCATAAAGGAGCTCGAAAAGATTCTTAAGTGTAAGGATTTATCACAAAGCTGCTAGGGATGTTTTTGAGGACATTGATTCATAGGGTTGCCATGAGTCGGAAGTGACTTGACAGCACTTATGCATGTTGAAGTTCATTAGCTGCTTTGTTACCTACTTACACAGTTTAGAGAGAGCCCTGTTAACTCTTCACAATCTGCCTTGGTTTTCATCAACCTCAATAATTTGGTATAATCTGCTA
Source organism: Sphaerodactylus townsendi (assembly GCF_021028975.2). Classification (NCBI taxonomy): domain Eukaryota; kingdom Metazoa; phylum Chordata; class Lepidosauria; order Squamata; family Sphaerodactylidae; genus Sphaerodactylus; species Sphaerodactylus townsendi. Next base: position 118,853,449 of record NC_059425.1, on the reverse strand, counting down.
AACTGGGGCAACTACACTGCTCACCCCCATTCCAAATAACTTATTAATTTAATAGCATTAGTCTCAATACTGTCCCTTGTGGGACCCCATGACTCATTGCCACCATTGGAAAAACTGTCCATTTATTCCTATTCTCAGCTTTCTGACATTTAACAACTTTTTGATGTTCTTTAGGACTGTAAAGAGCCTACATGAGAGTCACTCTCTTTGTATAATCAGAAACCCTGAAAAAGTAGATTCCCAGTTCAGGCACTTGTGTATATCCAGAGATTTTATACAGGCATTCCAGCAAATTCACAGAGGCCAGAAGAAGAGCTGACTGCAGCCTTCCTGCCACATGCATTCATTATTTCTCTGCCTTAAATGTTCAAAAAAGTGCTTGAAATCTATCTATATATATATAAAGCAAACAGTGACTTTCTTAGTCACTCCCTAACGCCGAAACAGCAGGACTGATCACCCCCAAATTTTCACATGACGTTCCTCCCTGTTGCGGGCAGGTAATGGGACCTTCAAATCGCCAAAAGTCCATACCTGAGCCAGGTAAAACATCTTTTTCCTGGTGCACCAGGCCATGAAGCTGTTTGTGTTTAACTGTCACCCTTAGAATGTTCATGCAGCCTGTCTGTCTGTGACCTGAGGCCTTGGTATGAGGGCTTAGAATGTTCATGCAGATGGGCAGAGATGAGCAGTGAAAACAGCAAATAGGTAATACTGGTAGGTAATACGAGTGGAAGTGAAACACATACACACTTTGCCATGTGAGACGTCAGGTGGGATTCTCCCCCTCACACGCAGGTAACTTTCACTTTCTGTGCCTCACCCACTGCTACCACACAATACACATCCAGCTCATCCTCACACACCTCACTCTGCCCTCCCTCACATCCAACCACCCCTTACCCACTTCCTCACCCATATTCGCCACAGCTCTCTTTTACTAAAAGCGAGCTGGAGTTTGCCTTTTTCTTCTAAGAAAATCCACGGGGTGGGGGCGAACCAACACTACTGTGGCTCTGCTTCTTTTGCGTGTGGCCCTTTAAGAACCCAGAGAGCTGGCCTTGATCTGAGCACCTCACCACCCTGCCTCTGCTGCCTGACTGGGATTGCCTGCCTTACCCAAGCCAGGACTGTGCGTGTCAACCAGCCTCATGGACAGCGGGATTCGCACACTGGACAGTTCCTTTGTGGAATGGAAAGGGTTACCTTATACTAAAAAAAACAAGACATCACCATATAACAATTTGAATTGAAAAGGGAAAGAGGGATTCCATTTGACCACCCCAAAAGGCTATGCTGCGGATCATTGAACCTTCATGGACATCTGTGTGGGTTGCGGACTGTATTGAGAAGGACAATAGCCATAGCCACGTGTGGCCGGGCCCCGCTAGTATTTTATAAGATTGTTTGTTTGCCACTTGTGTTTAGTAAAGACTTAACTTGGTGGAACACATAATAAAATATGAAGTGAAGAAGGTTGACTTTCAAATGTTCTATAAATACTTGGGATCAATGTAGCCTGTATTTAAACTCTCTGGGCAAGATTTCTCATTGCTTTAGAAACTCTCCTTTTCCTAAGGTGTGCTCTTCTTTATCATTCTTTTATCTAGGTTAAAGTATTTAAGACAGCTCTCCTAAGCATGTGGGACCTTAAATCCATATTTAGACACTAAAGTAAAAGCAGGCTTCTTTTTTTCCCTTCTTCAGAGCTCAATACCAGTCCTACAGAAATCAATGGCAGATTGGATTGCTGAAAACCAGGGCATGTAAATGAGGGAGGGGAACCTAATACCTAATGCTAAATTTGGTTTTTTTTGTTTATTTATTATTCCTTCCCAGAGTCAATTCATAACCACATTGGGCTGCATTTCTACCTCCACCCCCACCTCAGCTTCACAATACCTTATCCCAGAGATCGTACCTGCCTTTCTTAAAAAAATGAAAGCAATGAAAAAACAAGGCTATCTTCTGTTTGATGGGGGGGGGGGGATTAAAGCTGCATTTTCTTTTGCAGTGGAATTTTCAGAAGGACTAGCAAATATTGAGCATTACCCAATACCTCTACATTCCACCTTGGGATGTTCTCTTTTGCTGGCAGGTTGAGAATAGAGTATTCCGGTTCTGGTTGTTGGGTTCACATAGCAAAGGAGTGTGTGTGCTAAGTGCCATCAAGTTGTTTCCAACTCATGGCAACTCTATGGCCAGTTCTGCCCGGGCTGGGTGATTTCAGCCTGGTAAAACACAGTTGGGGGGGAGCTTTTGCACAGGCACTACTGCCAAATCGATGTGGTGTCGCTCTCTCTCTCCCGAAACAGTGTTTTTTAACCTCACTCCCTGAGCGAGATTTTTGGAAAATGCTGACTTCCATCCGTGGAAGCCAGGGTATTTCCCACACCGCTCCCATATGTCTCCTACCTCCTGCTGCCTTCTGTCACTTTGTGGAGGCCAGGTGACATGCCTTCTGGCCTCTGACTCCCGAGGCGTCACTTCTGGCCATGGGGCCATGTGCCCCAGCTCTTTCGTGGCTGTCCTTCCTAGTCTCAATCTTTTTATGATTTTTTGATTGTATTTTTCCTTCTTGTTGCTGATGGAGCAAAGAAATAGAAAGTCTTCAACAATTTCAATTTCCTCATTGCCCACCTTAAAGCTTCATTAGTCATTACTTTTGTCTTCTTGATGTTCAGGTATAGTCCTTTGCAATGGCAGGATTGAAATAATTTAACAACTGGTTTTTTACAAGCACCATTTTAACAACTGGTCCTGCTGAAGTGGTGCAAACCTGCTGAATCCTACCACTGGTCCTGTGGCATTTTCTTCTTTAACTTTTAGCAGTAGTTGTTTCAACTCTTTGTTCTTTTCTGCCAGTAATGTAGTATCATCAAAATCTCTTAAATTGTTAATGTCCCCCCTTCCAATTTTCACTCCACTTTCATCTAAATCTAATCCCATTTTCCTTATGATATGTTCTGCACTCAGATATCTAACAGCTTTGCAAATTGGAAACCATTCTGTTTCTCCATATTCATTCTATTCTAACAGTAGCCTTTTGTCCAGAGTGCTGCTTGAGCATCAAAACAATCATATGGATGTGTTCAAAGCAACATCCATTTATTAGCAAGAAGATACAGGGATAGTAGCAACTGGATTCAGAACAAGATAGCTTATACAGTCTAAGGCCGTTTCCGCACGGCCCCGATGGGGATTGGGTTGGCGTACACGACGCCGACCCAACTCCCCGGGACCGTTCGCATGAATGGTCCCAGAAACCACCGGGAAGATGGCGCCACTGAGCACCGTCGCCCGGCCGACCTACTGTCTCTGCGGCTGTCCGGCGCATTGCTGAGGCCTGGGAACATGCCCCCCCTGCCCTGCGTGACCGCTCCGGCGTCGCAGGGCAAGGGGGGCGTGTCCCCAGGCCTCAGCGACGTGCCGGACGGCCGCAGAGACAGTAGGACGACCAGTCAGAGTGGGGAGGGATGGCGTCTTCGAGCCACTGCTGTTTGCACAGCAGCGGCTCGAAGCCGCCATTTTCCATAAACCTCGCTGGGGAAGCAAGGTCGGAAAACAGCGGCTTCGCAGCAGCTGCACCCCTGTGTGAACAGCTCCCTGGGGACGGCGTTTTTGCTGTCCCCAGGGCGCTGTTTATGGCCCGTGTGGAAAGGGCCTAAAATTCTAGCTAATAAACAGAACTGACAAGCAGAGATTGAACCATACGAACAACAAACAGGGAACAAACTGTTCCATTGAAATTCTTACAATAAATATGCTGTACATCTCACTCTTGACAGTCTGCCACAGAGGTATTTTTAATGGTGCCTTCCATGAGTCAAAAATGACTATTGAAGCAGATTGCCTTTCTTTCTAACCTTTACACCTTCAAAATCTCTGTTGTGGTTACACAGGAATAAACATGCAGCTCAAATCTCTGCACTACTTTGTTTCCACTAGCCTATCTTCAGGTATATCAGAGATTATTAACAGTGGATGTAACATTTTAAAACAGGTCCCTTTCATAAAAGAGTAATCAAGCAATGCCACCCTTCTCATGTAAAATGTGGGCAACTTTAATGCACTTTAGGCAATTCCTGTTAAATAAAACATTTTCTATATAGAAGAAACAGAAACATGTAGAATAAAAATAGCAAAATGAAGGATTGCTTAGATGGAGATTTTATTTATGAGGACTACAAGACAGAGTTTAAACATATCAGCTATCACTAGGCACAAACTGGGAGGCCAAAATGGCCTTACCCCCTCCTTTTTTGCCAAAAGCAGCTAAATTAAGATATTTCCAAAAACTGACTTGATGGAAGGGTTAACTTTTGGACAAAACTGGAGCATGTTGACAAGAAACAGCAAACCGTCTCTCCCAAAGTCCGTCTTTATTATGCACGTTGGTTTCTCCCAGAGATCAGTGGTGATAAGAAAATTGAGATCATTCAGCATACTTAGTTTTACTAAAAGGTACCCATGGCGAACAGTTAGATTAAGGCCTTGGCACTGAGAAACAAGAAAAGCAGTCTTTTTTCTTCAGGACAATGTGGGATAGCTTTATGTATGAATTTTGAAGTTCAGATGGGATGGAAAGGGATACTTCTAGTAACAACCTGAGCATGTGAGGACAAGGGAATGAATTTTCTTGCTCCTCTCCAAATATCTTGCTGAACTGTTGACAGATCTCAGTATTTTTCTACCAGCCTGGTTTTGATATCCAAAAATGTGACAATCAGTTGAACCCCTAGGAGTGTGATTTGATTCCTCTTGCCTGTATGTATTTAATTATAAAGACACAAACATAGCAGTTGAGAACTCTGAGAAAGGAGAAAAACAATGCAGATACTGTCTTGCCACCTTGCACCTATTCTTTGGTCAATGCTATCAGAAATGCTATCATGCTATCATGCATAGGAGAAATTTTGTCAGGCAAGAGAATTTATGGGACACCTTCTTTGGGGTTTCATCCTAACTGGAAGCTGGTAAAAATACAGACAGCTGCATCCCTTTATTGAATCTAATGGATAAGTCTGAAAAATATGAACAGATAAAGAATAAAAATTAAATTTAAATGAATCATAAACTCAAGTAAAACTTTGTTCTACACAACCCTATTAAGCAATTAAATATATCATGGTGCCACTATAACCAGACATAGCCACACAGCTAGAACTAAAGCCTCTAACTAAAACTCGCAAATGTCTCTCAGTGCAACTGTGGACTGTAGTAAAAAAACAACAACCCAGGAGATAGCCCTTACACAAATATGGAAATAGTATATTAAAATTCACGAGGGGCTGTCAACAGAGCTGATGCAAACTATTTGCCAGAAATACATGATGATACTGCAAGCTGGCAAAGATGAAAACAGCTTGAGAAAGCTCTTTATGGTGCTATTTCATCCCTCCAAATGTTAAACAAGCTGTCTTCTACCAATTCATAGCAACTTGAAAATACAGCAGCTCTAGACAGCTTTTGCCAAGGTGTTTTGCAAAGAACAGAGGACAGCCATGCATTTCCCTGTTCCCTAACTTGACTCTGCTTACAATTTTAAATGGCAGTATGGTCCTTGCCAAAGTTTGGCTTCTGTTTTGGAAATGTGATCATAACTGGAAAGCCATTAAGCATGACTTCATGTTCAGTCTAGCACTCATCTAGGCAACTGGCAGAATCTTCACATTCAATTCTGAATGAGTATCATACAAAGAAGTCAGAATGGGTTTAACTTAGGTACCCCTACACTGAAAAACCTAGAACTTACTTGGCACAACATTCTCAAATAATGAACTGGACACAATCAGTGCCATTGGATTAGCTGAAATGAGACCTTTGCATTATGTGAAAGGAACTATTTTTATTCTGTCTAAAGATTTGGCTTATATATCTTCATATGTTATCCTGTAGAGGCTAGAGTGGTGGTTCAGCTAGAGGAGAGGAGAGGCATGCATGAGGCCATGCTAATATAGGAATTGAGTACCACTGAATGCAGGCATCTGTACACTGGTTATGAACGGGAAAATTAATTAAAGGTGGTGCATGATCATTGGAAGAGTAGAAGCAGAGGAAACATACTGACTTTTATCATCACTTTTGGGGTGGCAATTTCTAAATTTAAAGCTTTTTTTCCAGCTCTGTCACATCAATCTGGAAAACTTTCTCACTCCTATACCAAAAATAAAAATTCATTACTCTTTCTGTTCCAGTTGAAAGCTTTAATGAGACACAGCTTATTCACTTGTCATAAGATCAGACCATGTAACCAGATGGCTGTTCCTATGTTCATACAGATCTAAATTGAAGGGCACCACCCAGAGCCCTTCGGGGATGGGGCGGTATAAAAGTCCAAACAATAAATAAAATAAATAAAATAAATTGTCCATCTCAGGGGATGGGTTTCAAAGCTTGGACCATGCCAAGTCCTGCAGTGCCCATGTATGGCTTCAGCCAAATATTGTGGCCCGACCCACCACCCCAACAACCTATTCAGTGCCTAGCCATCTCTCTGGAGGCCCCTGGTTCCATTTGCAACTTCTCAGGGGAGACCTTGGGAGATTAAGGGGTCAGGGGCTCCACCACATTCCATAACCACTGATCCCCTATGTTGCTTTGCCTTCTGACTGCCTGACAGGAGCCTACCACCCTCGCACTTCCAGCTGACATTGGCCATAATGCTCTCCCACCCCCCAACGCTGAAGCATTGTCCTGAAGCATACAGCCACTGGTTAGTGCTTCAATGGCCTTTCCCTCTCCATACCACTGACCCATAATGTCCACGGCTGTCAGAGACTGCCAGAGATAGCCCTCCTCTACCAGCTCCATGCTTGGCCTTCCCCTCAATCTCCCTATGATTGCCCCCAACTGTGGCCAGAGTGGTGTCTATCTTTGACCATGGACAGTGCTCCCCAATCAGGGGACCAGGCAAGCATATCCAGAGTGCAGAACGGCCACTGACAGCAAATATTGTAGTTCTGCATTTTAGATGAATCTTCTGTGGAAGCTCTGAGTTTTGCTTCTGTTGCAAAGCCACAGTGTATTGGAGCCAGTCCGGGTGGACCAATAGAACGGAACTTCTGAGGAATGCCCCCTCCTCATCAGCTGTGCAGGCCCTAGCCACTCCAAGTTCAGGACAAAAAATGAGCTCCTGTATGGCTGCTTCTTGGACAGAGTGGATCCTGTACCCGTGAGTGAAGGCATCTGGGGGTATGTTTGCTACCTCCCAGCCCCTAATTCAGTTGTTCACTGCTTCCAGCAGACCAGTGGAGATGGCTTGTCCACCTCCCATGCCACTCACAGTCCCATTTCAGGCACCATAAACTACTGGGGCCTGGACTGCCCCATGTGCAAATACATGTGGTAGCTGCTAGAAGGGGACCTGCCATCTCTTGTGAGGATTGTGGACTTGTGGATGGTCTCTCAGTGTTTGGCATTTGAGGAGATCTGCCTGGAGGGCACTTGTAGCTACAGATTAGTTAGTGATGAGTTGACCTGGTTCCCCTGGTGGGTACAACTGATGTGGTGGGTCAGAACCATGGCATTCTTCCACTGGGGCCCCCTCCATTCCATGAACACCCAGCCTTTCTATGTCTTTACATCTGCTGTGCCAGGGTCCTTCCCACCCTGCAGCTGCCAAGTCAGGGGTGTGGGTGGGGACCCAGAGAGCAGTCAGTCCCTTGCATCAATCAAGGGGGGAATAGCCCACATGGAAGCCCCCACCCCATCACCCCATCACTGTCCACAGTTCCCTTCCACTCTTATGTCCTTCCCGGCCACCATACCAGAGAGATGCTGACACACTGTTGCCACATTCAGCACAACTTTATTTTTCCAAAGGGGAAGCAACATTCAAGTATCTAGCCTCTTAGTTCACCTTTGGGTCTCCAAGGAGCACACTTGCAGAAGGTTTCCATATCACCGGGTGTCCAACAGGAGGGAATGATTGACAGGGCCTGGTCCATCTGGACAGGTGGCTGATTGCACAGGGCTGCCTGTGCATTGTACAAGGTATGGGAGGCCTCTCCAGTACCACACTAGTTGGATGGCTTCTTGCTGTAGTCTCTGGAAAGGAAGACAGAGTCCATGTGTCTAGAGAAAGGCTAAGCACTCCTTGGTGGGTACCTTTATGTTAATCCATGATGTTTATCTGATCCAGTCCTTTTCCTTTGGAGGTTGGGTCTGTTGCACTGGTGCCACTGGCCTGGCCATTTCTTGCTTTGCCATTGGGAAGCCAGCCCCTACAGCTCCTGCCTGGTGCTAATGGGTCCTTCTTGGCATCCTCTAATGGGGGGGCTGCTGTTTCCTCCAACAGAAAAGGTGCGGATAGTCCTTGGGTCAACATGTGGGTGCTCTTATTTGCCCCAAAGCCCTTAAGCATTCACCTCCTGTAATTCCCTGTGTGGCTGCAGGGAATGTTTTTCAAGTGTACAGCCTTCACCTTCCCCCACTTCCTGGCCACACCCCATTGTAATCTCCGCTTTGTTGGTGTGGACAAGAGGCTCTTGCAACTGGTAGGTGGCAGAGCTGTTGGTGCTGCCTGACTCTGATGGGCTTGGGTGCTGTCACTGGCAATCCCAGAAGAGGGAGGTGGGGCCAGGAAGGTGGTGTCGGGGTGCCTTGCACAGCTTATATGTGACGGTGCAGCTGCCCTGTTGGGTACTACCTGTGCAAATGTTGTACCTGAAATGTAACCTTGCTGGGAGAGCTCAGCCATAGAGTGTGTTGAGTTTGCTCTCCAGGGAGGCTTTTGGCATAAAGTCCTGTTGTGGAAGTTGCTCTCTGTGTGCTCTTAATGCCACCCTGAGTCCTCTCGCTCTAAGTCCCCATGGCTGGGAACATCCATGCCACACAATTTCCTTATGGAATTTGGTGGCTACCAGCTGGTGTTTTTTAATGGCCTGGGTATTTGTACTGTGGGAAGGGTTATGACTTGGAGCTCACCATTGGTAAGGGACCTCTTTGCTATCCTGAATGCTTTTGATCCTTGGCAGCGGGGCTGCATGAGTGAGGAGACATTTCATGAATTCTTACACTGGAGCCCTATGGGTTGTGCTACAGGTTTGACAAGCATAACTTTGCACCAGCAAAACTTGGCATTCTTGGGTTGATTGGGTCAGGAAGCTGATTAACAATGGCCCCTCTTCAGGCATGCCCTTTTTGGCACTGGCACAAGTTCCTGCATTGATTCCTCTCCTTGGTTTCCCCATGCTGCTCTCCATCACTAATGTTTTGATTCCTGTGCCAGTGTAAATGCCACTTGGGCCACTGCAAGTTGCATTTGCACTAGCACCTGGGACATACTGCTTCCATAGTGTTTTCACACACACACACACACATACATACACACAAGACACAGACACACTGTGCTGTGGCAGTCAATTTTTGTTTCAGTAAATTAGTGACTGTGATTTTTGGATTGAGGGGCAAGAGATGATGAACATGTGAGGAATTTGGAAACAGTAAGATGCTACACTAGTTTGATTTATATTAAATGACCTCATCTCAGTGGAAAATAGTTCATAGCCTGAGGGGAAAAAATTGGGAGAAAATTGTTCCCAGAAAATTTGTTGAACTGTGAATTCTGTGAAACTGTGAAAATTTGTTTGGCATGTCCAACAGCACACACAAAAATCTCATAGCTTACCTTGATGAGTTAACAATAATGTATTAAGGCTGTTGAATAGTGGAAATATTCTGTTTGAGTGAAGGAAAAAGCTGCTGTGAAAGAATGAGATGGATAGAAGGGAAGCAAATGCTTTTCATTTTTAGTTTCTATAATCATTATGAAATGCTGTGGTAATGCTTCCTAATAATAGCAGATAGGCATGAATTTGACATTAACAAACATCAATTTCTTTTCCTTTCTGCCTTTCAGTGGGTATTCCAGATAAATGCTTTTTACTTGCTTATTCATTGGTCAGCAGCTGAAAGAGATGTCCCTACATCCAAAAGGTTCCTTGGAACTCTTAAAGTCAATGGCCTCTTTCTTTGTCTTACCATCCAACTCTGATGGCAAGTCAATAGTGTCAACCTCTGCTATCTGTGGTCTCAACCTTACTTCCAGCTCCCAATGGAGGTTTACCAAAGTAGTTATAAATTGCTTTGAACTGTGCAATGACAAGTGAGGATACACATGATTACTTTTCCCTAGCCAACCACTTGCCAGGCAGCTCTCTGGGCTCTCTCCTCTCACCCACCAAAAAAGTGGTAGATGGAATTTCACTGTACTGTCCCTTCTTTGCCGATTCTCCTCCCCACTGCCCACCCTGGATAAAATGATAGTGGGGAGACAATGGTTCCCCTTCCTCCTCATTCACCTGCCCACCTCCATCATTGTCACTTCAGTGGCAGTATTAGTAGTGGGAGAAGGTATGGTAGAAAGTGGAAGTATAGACTTCTCTTCCTTTTTGCCTACCCTCACCACTGCCTCCTTAGCTGCAGTTTCAGCAGTGGGGGATAGGATTGGTGGAAGCCTCTTCCTCTCCCGTTAGTCTCCAGTGCTGCCACCTCATGGCAGTTTCAGAAAAGATGGGGGAGGGTTGGATGCCCACATAGCCAAGCCACAATCTTCCAGTGAAGCCACTTCATTGGTGGGCTGAAGAGGAGGAGGAATTCCCTGTTTCAGGGTGTACCTTCTTATCAAGAGTTCATTTTTTTCTTTGACATACCCTTAATCTGTAGATTTAAGTATCTGCAGATGGCATCTTTTGCCCATTAAATATATAGATGTCCAGAAAAGCACAGACTCCAAACAGACTCCCATAATGACTTAGGAACAAAACATTCCATTTCATGATGATAGCACAAAGTGGACATCAGGACAGTATCATAAACTTTGCAAGCAAATATTAATTCATCAGCAAAACAACAAAAAGCACTAGTGCTTCTAGTACTAGTTCTATCTCTAGTACAAGTTGCTATAAAGAAAATGTACAGTTGATAAATATTAACAGTGTAATCTTAAAGAGTATTACTTTACTCTAATTCTACTGAAATCAATGGGCTAAGATAGAGTAACTTTGGTTAAGATTGCACTGCAAGTTCTCATTCCCTCCTCTTCCATTCCCTGTTTTTGCTTTATAGACCTCACCATTTAGGATCATTGTGATTATGCAAATATATGTCACAGGGTTCTTAGTTAATAGATGTTGATAGTACTGTCCTCCATAAAAGCATTCCATAATTAAAATTCCTGGCATTATGTTATAAAGTCTATAGACTAAAATGTACTGTCTAAGGCTGCAAAATTTAGACTCAGTTTATTGAACATTTACTTTGCATTATTCCAGAGTGATGTGGCATAAAAGACAAGCTAAAATTTTATGTGATACTTTTACAGATCCCAACCAGAAATGCATCACTTTTTAGAGATCTTGAATGGATTAAAAAAGAACCTAAGGCAAAATTACTTTCTAAAAGTTCTTAACCTGCTTTGATAATTTTTGGATAGTGATATTTACTGAAAGCTATATGGTAGTTAACTTGCTGACCTGAGCTTTATGAGATCCTTTTTGAGTCATGAATAGAAATCGTATTCATTTCCTCCCTTCCTTATTGCATATTCAGAAGCTGGGCGACTTGTCTCCTGTATGATAACGTTACCAGACCATTTATTGCTACTCAGTTGTTCATTTGCATTGCAGTCACAAAAAAAATCAAAGATGATTCTCTTTATCCAACTGAATACAATAGTAAACCTTCCCTATGAGAAAAGATACAAATGCAATTTTAAATATTGCCATAAATTGCCTTTGTGTGTTGGGGTACTTCTGCATGGTGATTTTGATAGGGGACAAATGTAATCCCATTCATATTTAATGCTACCCTCCACATGCACTACCAACTCCTTCTTATGGTAGTAGCTCAATTGTCTCTGCATGCTCTCATTATAAACAAGAATATGGTTGCAAACTAGCATAGATGTTATCAAATTTCTTATCCCTGCTGGTTCAGCTCAAAAATTCCCATTTTGATTTTACTTTTTCTAGGTCCAATTAGAAAGTATTTATTTTGCACCATTTTCTCTTTTCTTTATGCTAACGGGTTTTTTTTCTTTTAAAATGTGCATTTGTCAACAAGGCTGTGAGGAGTCTTGGACCTGCATATCTGAGGGACCGTATCTCCCCAAATTGCCCCACAAGGTCCTTCCGTTCCTCAGAGGAGAACCTGTTGGAGGTCCCTGGCCCAAAAGACATCCAGCTGGCCTCCACGAGAGCCAGGGCTTTTATGGCCCTGGCCCCTACCTGGTTGAATAGGCTCCTTAGGGAGATCAGGACCCTGCGGGATTTGCAGAGTTTCCGCAGGGCCTGCAAAATGGCTCTATTCCACCAGGCTTTTCCATCTGGCCAGCCAGGTCAACTGTGCTAACTCCATATACCATCCAGTACGGTGTGGGGTAGGTTTGTCACTATCTGCTATTGTCATTGCCTTTGTTACTGTATTTTATGGCTGATTTTATTGTTTTTATCTTGTGGTTGTTCACCACCCTGAGCCCTATGGGGGACGGTGGTTTATAAATTTAATGAAATAAAATAAATACAAATAACCATTACCTGGGCATATAAATGGCATGTAACTTATTAATGGATTTAAAAAATGAATGGGTTTAAAAAATGAATGGGGAACACCAACATGGGATGAAGAGAGCTAAATCCTGCTCCTTTCTATTTCTCACTGTCTTTTCACTCTAATCTAATAACTGGCCAGGAGAAAATAAACTCCAAGTATGAAATTATATAAAATGAGGCACTCTAATCATTAGTAAACTTAGCAAGTTGTTTTCTCCTACACATACATATACACAGTCTGCCTAGAAATCTCAGATTTTGAATGAACATTCTCTGTTGTATAAAGGGATAATTCATTATCTCTAAAAACTCCTACCTTCAAGTGCACATGTCCTCTTTTGTATCTCAGGGTGAAGCCTTAAACCTCTGATTCTATCTTTCATGGTGTGCTGGTCAAGTGGGACCAACTGGCTCTATACAAAGGCTCTGTTCTTTACAATTTCTGTAGCTGTACGAGCCAGCATGCATACATAAACAATGGCTTTGCCTCTTCCTTGTACATAGGATTCTTGTCTTGGGGGTAGTATTATGGGAAGACTATGAGTGTGACAAAGCTTTGAAGCAACTAGGCCCTAGTCTCAAGACAAAATTATGCTTAAGAAACATATTTTTTACCATAACCTCCTCAGGATCCTCTGCAGTTGCCTCAAACCTTTCTAAAATGCCTCCTCCCTCACACTAGCCTCTCATTGTGCATTTGAACCTGAGAGCAGCAGGAAGGCAACAATGCAAATTAACAGGAGTACAAACACTCCTTCTAATTTTATCTAGAAGTCTCTAGCTGACAGCTGTTCAACTTGGTAAACACAACTAAATACCACCAGTTTTCTCACCACTGCTGCCTAAACCACCATGTTTTCCCAAAACTCAGCCTCTCTTTATATTTGAAACACCAGCCACCATAATTCACGACCATGGGTGACATGAGTTTTTGATGAAGGGTTGGTAGTGAATAAGTTGCATGCCCCCTCAGAGGTCTCTTCTTCAGATCCTCTTATAATAATATTTGATGCACGTGTGAGGTAAATTTAGTCCCTCTTTCATTAAATATTCAACTGGGCAGACAAGACATGGTTGAAGGTTTGCAAATGAGTAAATGTTACATGTAGAAAGGTTCAGCATAAATGGGAAGAAAATTACTTTCAACTGTGACCCAGAAATTTTATTTATTTATTTATATTTTAAACATTTCTTAGCTGCCTTTCTATCTTATGGAACTCAAGGTGTTTTTTGATATAAATAAAACAACAATTGTAAAAAATACGTAAAAGACCACAATTTAAAATCTCAGTTAGGACCTGAGCCAGGTAAAACGTCTTTTTCCTGGTGCACCAGGCCATGAAGCTGTTTGTGTTTAACTGTCACCCTTAGAATGTTCATGCAGCCTGTCTGTCTGTGGCCTGAGGGGTTGGTTTGAGGGCTTAGAATGTTCGCGCAGATTGGCAGAGATGAGCAGTGAAAACAGTAAATAGGTAATACTGGTAAGTAATACGAGTGGAAGTGAAACACATACACACTTTGCTGTGTGAGACGTCAGGTGGGGTTCCCCCCCCCCCACACGCAGGTAACTTTCACTCTCTGTGCCTCACCCACTACTACCACACAACACACATACTCTCATACACATCCAGCTCATCCTCACACACCTCACTCTGCCCTCCCTCACATCCAACTACCACTTACCCACTTCCTCAGCCATATTCGCCACAGCTCTCTTTTACTAAAAGCGAGCTGGAGTTTGCCTTTTTCTTCTAAGACAATCCATGGGGGCGAACCAAAACTACTGGCTCAGCTTCTTTTGCACGTGGCCCTTTAAGACCCCAGGGAGCTGGCCTCAATCTGAGTGCCTCACCACCCTGCCTCTGCTGCCTGACTGGGATAGCCTCTTGCCCAAGTTCTGCCTTACCCAAGCTGTGCATGTCAACCAGCCTCATGGATAGCGGGATTCACATTCTGGACAGTTCCGTTGTGGAATGGAAAGGATTACCTTATACTAAAAAACAAGACAGCACCATATAACAATGTGCATTGAAAAGGGAAAGAGGGATTCCATTTGACCACCCCAAAAGGCTATGCTAGGGATCATTGGACCTGCATGGACATCTGTGTGGGTTACGAACTGTGATGAGAAGGACAATTGCCACAGCAACACGTGGCCGGGCCCGCTAGTGTTATAATATGTGCAATTGAAACCTTTGTTCCTGCCTAACAACTAATGACTACAACTCCAAAGAATGAATGAATTACCTACTAAACATCGAACCTGTGCTTGTTTTGAATTGGAAGGTTTCTCAAAGCCAGTGAGGTGGCACAGTGATTACTAGAAAGTAAAAATGCTTGCACAACAGTACTCATTATAATAAATTCTTAGTGCGTGGGAAAATGGGTTATCTATTCTGGCTGAATAATATCCGTGTGAAGTATATATCCGCTGAGTCATTCACTTTCCTTACTGCTCCTCCTACCTCCTGCTGCCCACAAAATTAAATCAGAAAAAGGAAACAACATAACAGTCAGAACAGAAGGCATCCAATTGTTCCCAAATAAACTTTAAAAAATGAATTAATACTGCTAGGATTCACAGCATCTATCCCATTTAGATTGCATCAAATTCAGTATCCAATTACATATCACTAGTACTTTCCAGGTTTTTGAAATGTCATATTCAAAAGAAAATACCTGTGACTATTAGTGGCACAGGCAGAGGCATATGGTGGGACAATGGTGCCCGGAGACAGCAATTCTCCGGGAGTCTCCCAACAACAAACAACAACAACAATGTTTTATTGTCATTGTGCATGCACAACTAAATTACAAGCCTTCTCCAATGGACACTCTTCCAGACCTCACACCCCACCCTCCTCCAACCATCACTATACAGCCCCAACCACATCAGCGTGAAAATATGGAGTTCAGCATAGCCATGACTCTCAAATAAAAACTGTCTCTGAGCCTATTTGTCCTTGCTTTTATGATCCTATATTGTCTGCCAGATGGTAATATTTCAAAGAAAGAGTATGCCGGATGAGATGGGTCCTTCAGAATATTCTGAATTTTCTTTAGGCAATGGGCCTTATAAAGTTCCTCCAAGGAGGGGAGAGGAAAGCCGCCAGTAATTCTCTGAGCAGTAGTAATCACCCTTTGGAGCGCCTTCCTATCTGCCACTGTGCAACTGGCAAACCATGCACAGACACAGTATGTTAAAACACTCTCTATGGCACAGCGGTAGAAGGTCACCAGCAGTTTTTCACTCAGTTGTTGTTTCCTTAAAAGTCTCAGATAGTACAATCTCTGCTGGGCCTTCTTAACCACTTCAACAGTCTGAATGCCCCATGTTGTCTTACAGCAATAGAGGCAGCATGTTGTTTTGGCCAGTGAGAGAAGCCGCGGGCAACTCTGCCGTACTGTCTCCCTTCCAGCCCTTTTATTGAGAGTTACAGGTGGAAAATCAAACAGGGCATGCACGTGGGGGGAAGCACAACACAATGGACGGGGCAAAGAGCACAGGGGGATTTGAGCAGGAGAATTGGCATTTGCACGTGCACACATTGGAGCCAGAGAGTCTTGCAACCTCAGCAGTTTCTCCGAAACTACACTTTGGAAGGAGAGGTCAGTCGGGGAGAATGTGAGAGACCCTTTTCCGGCGGTGTGCCACCGTACTCGAGCGTTTCCCAGCTGAGAGACCCCTTTCCAAGCAGAATGGCTGCTGTACTCGGGAGCCTCCCAGGCGCTGTGCCCCCCAACAGCCCCAGGTCAAGTCCTCTTTAATCATAACACCCAGGAACTTAAAGCTGGCCACCTGCTCCACTTGATCCCCATTTATAACCAAGGGCTGAATTTCCTATCTATTTCTTCTATAGTCTACTATAAGCTCCTTTATTTTATTGGTGTTAAGAAGCAAATTATTGTCCCTGCACCATGAGAGCAGCCAGACCACCTCACCCCAGTAGGCAGACTCATCCCCACCAGAGATAAGCCCTGCTACCGTTTTGTCATCTGCAAATTTGATAATGATATTACTATGATAGACAGGCGTACGATCATATGTATACAGAGTGTACAATAAAGGACTCAACACACAGCCCTCTGGCGTTCCCATGTTGAGAGTAAGAATTGAGGAACCATGATTGCCCAGTCTGACTCTCTGGGAATGTCCAGACAAAAAGTCCCTAATCCACAAACGGATCAAATGTGAAAGTCCGAGATCCAGAAGTTTGGAGACAATCTTTGTTGTAGGATTGTATTAAATGTGGAACTAAAGTCTGCAAAGAGCATCCTCACATAGTTCCCTTGTTGTTCCAGATGAGTCAAAGCAGTGTGGAGATTGATGGCTATAGCGTTCTCTGTAGATCTATTGGTTCTGTATGCGAACTAATGTTTATCAAGTGAATTTGGAAGGCGAGAACTAATATGCCCACATACCAATTTCTCAAGGCACCTCATGATGATGGAAGTGAGTGCCACTTGTCTATAATCCTGAAGATTGTCAGCAGGGAAATTCTTTGACATCAGAACAATGATGGAAGCCTTCAAACAAGATAGAATAACAGACTGAGATAAACACCAATTAAAAATCTCAGTAAAACACCAGCCAGTTGGTCAGCACAGTCTTTTAGTACCCGACCGGAAACACCATCTGGTCCAGCAGCCTTCCTTGGATTCACAGCCCTCAGAACTCACTGTACCTCATGTTCCTCCACAGTAAGGTGCGAGCTACAGTCACCTATTGGCTGTATGTGATCTCCATCTCCCCCCACTATGCCAGGGGGAATACTCAATGGGGTGGTGCCTCATCCCCCAAAGCCCTGCCCCCAGTCCTCGCCCGCAGTGGTTCCCACTGGCAGCCAGGAGTCCCTTCGGGGAGAGCAAAAGCAACTGGAAGGCTCCATCCTCAGCTCTTTTGATCTTATAAGCATGGGGGCAGGACTTGGGGAACATCCTCAGCTCCTTTGATCTTATAAGCATGGGACAGGGCCATGCCATGAGGGGTGGAGGCCCACCCAATGCCCCACCCCCGTGCTTATGAAAGCAAAGGAGCCAAAGATGGAGCCTTTCAATTGCTTCTGCTCTCCCCAGAGCGGAGAGCAGAAGAGACTGCCAGCTGCGAGCCAGGAGAGGCTTAGGGGGTGTCCTTGGGCTTTCTTGGCCCCACCCACATTGATGATGACATGGGTGGGGCCGAGGGCACCTGAAGATGATGAGGCAGCAGGACATCCTGCTGCCTTGCCATCTTCCTGGTCATGTGGGGGGCCGATTTTGCACCCTCCATATGACCAGATTAGTGGTGCCCAGGGACAGAGGGTACCCCCCTTCCATAGACAGATACACCACTGGGCACATGTATCAATGCACAGGATATTGCTGAGTCTCTAACTGAAAGGTTAATGGTTTAAGTGGATTAGATAAATGTATTCAAAGTTGGCATATTTAAAAGATATTAATGGCAACCTGTCCTGGAATGGGGAAAATAGTTATTTTTGTGAAAGCTAATTCAATGGGTCACTATACCCTAAAGAAATAAAAAATAATATCGCTACCAAAAGAAATAAACATTTCTTATTTAGCCTTTAGTTCAGTTGAACCTCCACTGCATCAGTTATATAGCTCAACTAAATGGGTACCCAGAGTGGCCTCAAGGTATTTTCAGTCTCTCAGGTGGTACATATTTGACTGAGTCCTCTGCCTCCTATTTGAAGCAGTAGAGTTTGTGGCTGGTGGATTATGCCATTTAGTTCCAGACTTCTAAGCACTCCCCAGCCTAGAAAAGAATTACAGCTAGAGATGAAACAGGAGGAAAGACCATTAATGTTGAATTCTTCTCTTGGCGCAAAGCTCCCAAGCAAAGAGGTGATATTTTTGAAAAATGTTCAGCGTCCAGCAGCTGCTACTAAAAATTATCACAGGAGCAGAGGGAGAAACCAAAGTGCTTATTTGAAAAAATTAATCACTGTTCATATGCACAGACAAAGATAGGTTTGTTTTGCTTGACTTTATTTTCAGATACAGCCAAACTTCACTTATTGAATAAACAGGTATAAAATCATTGCAGACCTTGCTTCTCTTTTGCATAATCTAATGATAAAAGGATCCAAATGGTATTGATCCTGCTGCATCACTGATGTAAAGAAGACAGCCCTTCATTTCTGTTCATCATTCCCAGTGGTAAGCTACAATGATTAGGATTTTGAAGCACTTTCCCTACAATAGAAGACTTTTACACTTGGACTTTTCAGAAAATAGCAAAAGGTTTAGAAAATTATGAATGGGGAGACTGGAGGAACAATAAATTTTCCCTGTCCTTCATAATACTGTGATTTCAACTCACCTGATGAAACTGATTGGCAAGAAGTTCAGGATTGTCAAAAGAAAATACTTCTTCACATAATGTGTAATTAATTTTTCAAATGAATTGTTCCAAAATGTGACTTGGTCCGATAACTTGGATGACTCTCAGAAAGATGAAAAAAATTAGAACTTCACCATCCAATAAGCTGTAAGCAGAAATTCCTTTGTTTACCTCATTTTCACCATGAAGAGGAGCAATGGCAAGATGCCTTTCTGACATCCACTCAATATAAGAACTTCATTGGTTTTTGAGTGATTTCAGGTGGCAGTGAGGGGGAAGGAAAACACCCAGCACCTGGTAATCAGTAAGCGGCAACTCCGCCTGCCCCCATCATCTGTCCACACATCGTGCATTTCTGCCCCTCCCCACTCTGCTGTCAGTTAAAGGGGGTAATGGAGGACTGATTTGCAACATTCTTGCCACCAAAAAAGCATTCAGCCAACAAATATAAATTTGTACCAACTTAATAGATGAAAGTTGAAAAAAAAAGCCTCCCACTGGAGTGCAAATTTTACTTATGAAATAGCATAACAAGCAGCATAACAAAGTAAGTAAATTGGCACACACTTAGATACAGCCAAAAGCACCCGTACATATAAGGATAAACAATAATGCATGAAAGAATAAGCTAGTCGGAATCTAGATCTTGTGCTGACCTCATGAAAACAACTTTGAGGCTTATTCTGAAAAGGAGTGCAAGCAACATTTAACAACATAGATAAGGAGGTCCACTAGGAAACCATGGTTCCCAAAATAAAATAGTTATACTTACAGATTGAATAGTACCTAAAAATCACAATTATGGTACTGATAAGGATAATATCCAAAAAAACCAAGAATTATTTAATTACAATCAGTATCAGTTACAATTAAGTCATTAGTAAGAAAGCCATACAGTCAAAAAAGAATATACCAAGAAAGGAGACAGTATACCAAAGTAGGACTGTGCTCTGCTTGGTTAACTCATGGTTCTTGGAAAAGTCCATGAAGGAAAAAAAGACTGCAACATCATTTGCTGCTTGAGGGAAGTAACTAAAGGCCTCCTAGTCATTCCAGGAATAAATGAGAGCAAAACACGCTTTTGTGTGGAGAAAAGTTGGCCATAGCCATTGTATTAACAAAAATTGGTTCAAGGTGTAAGGCGTAGCATAGGGGTCTGATCTGTGTGCTGGGCAGCATGAGTGCTGTCCCCCAGACACCTAAATTTTTCTCAGCACGCCTGCCGATGAAAAATTATCACATGCTGGAGCAGCTGTGAGATTCCAGATGGGCAGTTGCCACTTCCTGAAGACTCTTAGCTGCCAGGGGCGCAAGCCATAGAAGCCCACGTCTGAGCAGGTTACCCCTGGGCTTGCTCCACCCCAAACCTCATAAGGAGGTTCCAATAAAACGGGTATTTTACCCGCTGACCACAAGCTAAAGATCAGTCCTCAATGCGCAAACTGCCATAGAGCTGGCCTCCAGCTCCCGCCAAACACCATCTAAACCTTGAGCCAATCACACAATTCGCCACCTATGCTATGCAGCCAACCGTCCATGCCCCAGGAAGATAAGTGTACCCCGTCATCCTTATGAAGAGGGGCAGGTTTGTGTGAAACGGATAATCTACAAAATTATTTAATTACAATCAGTTACAATTAAGTCATTAGTAAGGAAGCCATACAGTCAAAAAAGAATATACAAAGAAAGGAGACAGTATACCAAAGTAGGACTGTGCTCTACTTGGTTAACTCGTGGTTCTTGGAAAAGTCCATGAAGGAAAAAAGACTGCAACATCATTCATAGGCATAATTGAGGAACAGGTGTGATGACTGATACATGATCACAGAAAGGGTCAAAAGTCAATTTGTAAATTGAGCCCAGTGGGCTGCAATGTGCCTAATCTGAAGATAAAAAAAACTTTCCAAACGGCATAGTTTGCAGTCAACATCCTCATGCATTTCAGGGACAAGAGCAATATCCCAAAACAAAGTGTGTTCTAAGGGTGATTCATGCAGAGGAAATGTTCGACCCAGTGGAGCACCCTTGATAGCATTCCTGATTTGGAACTCCATCTTCCATATCTTTTTCCTTCAGATTCTGTATGTGAAGTGTTTAAGTCACTTCTACCATTTTAAAGAAAGAAAATATGAAAATAGAACATTTTAATATAGATGTGAAAAATAAGATTAAAACTATAGAACAAAGATTAAAAGCTAATTAGATGAAAATAAAATATATTTCAAAGTACTGTTTGAAGGAAAACAGGTAAAGGGTCATATTGACCAACTGAAAAACAAAATTAAGATTTTAGAGGGTAAGGATGGTGCACAAGAGAATGCAGAGTAAATGGCACTTACAGTGGTCTGGGGAGAATTCCCCGGGAGGAAGAGTGACTAGTTGGATTCCTCAGGACTATCCTGAGAATGCTCCCTCTAACTGGCATTGATTCATGCCAACAAAAAGACCTGCGTAGCCCAGACTTGTTCCTTTCTGTATTGTATATTAATCCACCACATTCTGGATCGTCTATGTTGTAGAATGCTCTTCTTGGGTCCTATTTCTGTCTCCCCCCCCTCCCCATTCCAATGCAAAAATAAAAAATAAAAACTCGCCCTCTTCATTTTTTTGGTGATTGAGGGATAGCCCAGCAAGAGGCACACAAAGTTACACACAGGGCTATATCCACCAGCAATTGTGTACCAATTGATTAAAATAAATAATAATTAACTCCCACATCTGGGACATACTACCTTTCTATAACTTTCTATAACACACCCAGTCTACGGTGGAAATGATATCAGATGAAAAGGCAGAAGTGCATCGAGGGGAAATGGCGACCAGGGCAACACCTCCTCTGGGCACACACACCACCGCACTCAGGGGCAGGGCTCAGGGTGGGGCTCAGATTGAGCCCTACCCCTTCTCTCTGCAGGCCAGCTCCTGCCATACCCAGGACCTGAGGAGGACAAAAGTCAGCCTGCACGGAGGCTGGGGGGCAGGGCTTGGCAGCAGCAGTAGGCTGCCCCACCACCACCCTGAAGGGGAACAGAGCTCAGTGGCATGCGGCTGGGGCACACGCTGTTTCATCATGTGGGGGGATGCCTGATGCCTGACCCCCGCCTCCCTTATGTGACCAAAAGGCGTACGGCCCGGGACATGGGTAACCCCAAGTCCCTATAGGCCACAGGTGTCAAACTCGCGGTCCTCCAGATGCTATGGACTACAGTTCCCATCATCCCCTGCCAGCATGATGCTGGCAGGGGATGATGGGAACTGTAGTCCCTAACATCTGGAGGGCCGCAAGTTTGACACTTATTCTATAGGCTGTATACCTCTTTGAAAAGGGGTGTTTTGCAGATGATGTGGTGATTACATTGGAAGTACCAATTCAAATTGTAGAAAGACTATTAAGTAAAATAAAATCATTTGAAGATTTGGTGGGGTTTAAACTGAATAAAACTAAAGCCAAAATACTAACTAAAAATATGGATCAAAAATCACTGAGATTAACTCAGGTATTTGGTTTAATGATGGTTAAAATATTTGGAAGTGTGGCTGACAAACAAGAATGGTACATTATACAAAAATAATTATGTTAAAATGTGGAACAATGTGAAGACGGATTTGTTGAAATGGAACAGGATGAACTTATCTTTGCTGGGGAGAATATTGATGATAAAAATGAATGTATTGCCAATAATTTCATTTTTGTTTCAAACCATACCAATAATTAATTCTGCATTATTTTTTAAACAATGGCAAAATATATAAGTAATTTTATTTGGCAAAGTAAGAAACCAAGAATTACATATAAAAATATTCAGAATGAAAAGGAAAGATAAGGTCTTTCATTGTCAAATTTAAACATGTACTTTGAAGCTGCTTCATTGGTATGGTAAGAGAATGGATGATGTTGAAAAATAGTAGACTTTTGGACCTGGAGGGTTTTGACAGGAGATTTGGATGGCATGGACATTTGTGGTATGATAAGGGTAAAATGCTTGAAGGTTTTTCTAATATCAGCACAGCACCCAAGTTTTTCTAACACAGCACCCAAGTTTTTCTAATAATTGATTGATTGATTGATTGATTGATTGATTGATTGATTGATTGATTGATTGATTGATTGATTGATTGAATTTCTATACCGCCCTTCCCCGAAGGGCTCAGGGCGGTGTCCATCAATATATAAAACAGTTAAAATCCATTCCGCATTTATCTCAGTTAAAACCACATATAAATTATTAAAATTCTGATGGCAGTTAAAATTGTTTTCCCCTCCCCATTTCTTGTACCCACGGAGGCCAGATATTTGTCACAGAGTGTGGTGTTATCCCGGCTGGCCAAATGCCTGGCGGAACAGGGTCCGGAGCTTTTTTACAGGTCTCCCTCCGCGAAATTCTTGTATGTCCCGCAGGGCCCTGATCTCACCTGGGAGCCTGTTCCACCAGGTAGGCCAGGGTTTCAAAAAAGCCCTGGCCCTTGTAGAGGCCAGCCGGACCACTTTGGGGCCAGGGATCACCAGAAGGTCCACCTCCGAGGAGCGGAGGGGCCTAGCAGGGCGATATGGGGAGAGACGGTCCCATAGATATGCTGGTCCAAGGCCATGAATAGCTTTAAAGGTCAAAACCAAAACTTTAAACATGACCCGGTACTCGATCGGCAGCCAGTGTAGTTGATACAGGACCGGAGTAATCCGGTCCCTAACAGATGTTCCCGTCAGCAACCTGGCTGCCGCATTTTGCACGAAGTTTCCAATTTCCTCGATCATGGCTAAAAAGGTAAGCTCCGCTGTAGAGCGAAGTTACAGTAGTCTACCCTAGAGGTGACTGTGGTATTGGATCACTGTGGCCAGATTCAGAGCTGGAGAGTGTAGGGGGCCAGTTGGTTCTAGCCTGTCGTGACGCAGATGGTGGTAGAACGCCGCCTTAGTCAGTCTGGGGTGACCTGGGCAACCAACAATAGTGCGATGGGTCCAGTATCACCCCGGAGGTTTTATGGCGGACGAGGCAAATGTTAATGCCTTACCGTGCAGCGTAGGGCAGCATCTCAAAGGCCGCAGGACACTCCCCTCGACCCAGCCACATGACCTCTGTCTTTGTAGGGTTCAACTTCAGCCGACTCACACTCAACCAATCAGCCACAGCATCTAAACAATGCTGGAGAGCATCAGGAGCCGAGGTCAGGTGGCCCTCCATTGTGAACAAAAGCTGGGTGTCATCAGCATACTGGTGACACCGCAGCCCAAAACTCTGGACTAGACTTGCCAGGGGGTGCATATACGTTAAAGAGCATCGGAGAGAGTATCGCTTCCTTATGGCACCCCACACATGATGGGGAGTCATGCAGAGATTCTGCACCCCCACCCATTAATTATGCTGTCCCCGGTCTTGGAGAACAGAGGTCAGCCAATTCAAGGCTGAACCCCGGATCCCAAATACCACCAGTGAGGCGGTGGACCAAAAGGTCATGATCTACTACGTCGAATGCTGCGGTGAGATCTAACAACACCAGCAGTGCCGACCCGCCTCTATCCAAGGGTAGCCGGAGATCGTCCACAACGGCAACCAACACCGTCTCGGTTCCATGACCAGCGTGGAAGCCGGACTGAAAGGGATCCAGTACGTTTGCATCATCCAGAAACCGCTGGAGCTGATCTGCCACCGCTCACTCAATTACCTTACCCAAGAATGGTAAATTTGAAACTGGGCGGTAATTGGCCGGATCCTTTGGATCCAAAGACGGTCTTTTCAGGAGCGGGCGGACCACTGCCTCTTTAAGCCGACCAGGGAAAGCTCTATGTTAGAAGTCGTCTTCATTGGGTATGGTTGAAATATAAAAGGTTATAACAAGTGTAACTCCTTTATGGCTTTCTCCAATTGAAGCTTTTACTAGAATGAAGCACAGAATAATGGTTTTGACAAAGGCAGTGCTTAAAAATGAATGTTAATTCTCATTTTTATTCGGAACTATTTTCTAATGTGGAAGCATACTATTTTCTCCTCTACCACACCACAACTGGCTGCATTTTATCCTATCAGTGGAACAGGGTATACCTGATGTCACTTCTTGGCTTTCCCTGAAAATGACATCCTGGAGTACACAATGCCAGTGGTTTTAAAAAAAAATCCGCCACCACTTCCAACACTGGTGGGCAATTATGACTGCTGGCAGGAGGCCTGGCAACCCTACATGCTGTGCTAAAATGTCTAATGTGCAAGTCCTTTAGTGAAAGATGGACTGCTCTGGAAATTTCCTTCTATTAGATCACCAATTGTATCATGCACAAAAACTGCTGTGATTGGCAGCCTTTGTGTGTGCAAGGAAGTAAATGCTAGCAAGCATAGTTAGTATGCAGTTACAAAACTGCAAGGTATTCAAGCTGTTTGCTGTTGAACCAAACAAATCCAGGAATGACTCAGCTGATCGCAGCTATCAAACCAGATGAATTCAACTGTCAACCACGTTCACCATGAAATTCACATCATCTCTAATCTCTGTGTTGAGAAGCAATATGCCTATGAGTACCTGAGTACCAATCAACAAAGACTGTTATCTCCTCAGTCTTGGAATTGTCTGAAGAATGAAAATGAGACCTGGATGGACTTTTAGTCTGATCAACTTATGTTAAGCTTTTCCTTATTTGTACATCATATTCTAACTATGTATGTAACACAGTATTTTTAATAATGCAGGATTTTATACTCATAATTATGAATACTATATATGTAATTTATTATTGTCACACAATACTCAATATTTACAGTTATGCTTTGGAAGCTGAAGTACATTGTTTTTTCTGTCTAATAGTTTGTTGTCATTATATCTATAGTTTTATACGAACTTAAGAGATTCTTCTAAAATTCTGATTTACCTGTTTGTTTCATAATGAGACTTACTGCATTTTGAGATTTAGAAATAATCCAATGCAAGTCCACACAGCATCCTGCTATAATATACTCTATGGGGCTTATTCCCAGGAAAGTGTTATCTTAGGTGCACTAAGAGCCCATATTTTGTAACTTCCCTGATGAAGATGGTATTTCCTCAACAGATATTTACTATTTTTTTTTAAAAAAAGTGGTAAATGTGCTGGGTTTTACTGCCTTTTATTAAATGAGATTTGGATACACATGATGATTATTGGTTTTATAATTTTGGGCTTATGTTGATTTGCCTATTCTTTTTTTGCTGGTGCCATTTTGTTTTTGTTTTTGTTTTGTGTGTGTGTGTATGTGTGTATCACAATTTGTAGAGTTCCATTAAGCATATCCATGGGCAGCTGTATACCTAGAGGAACTACTTGTTGTTTTCTCTAGTAGCCTCTTCCTGAGGCATTGCAAACTACACATGAAACTCTCTTAATTTTTTTTTGAAGAAGAAGAAGAGGAGGAGGAGGAGGAGGAGGAGGAGGAGGAGTTTGGATTTATATCCTCCCTTTCTCTCCTATAAGAGACTCAAAGGGGCTTACAATCTCCTTTCCCTTCCCCCCTCACAACAAACACCCTGTGAGGTGGGTGGGGCTGAAAGACCTCTGAAAAGCTGTGACTAGCCCAAGGTCACCCAGCTGGCATGTGTGGGAGTGCACAGGCTAATCTGAATTCCCCAGATAAGCCTCCACAACTCAAGCGGCAGAGCTGGGAATCAAACCCGGTTCCTCCAGATCAGAGTGCACCTGCTCTTAGCCACTACGCCACTGCTGCTCCCTAACCCCCTAAATGCCTAACTCCACATTATAGTAAGCTTCTTGTGGGAGGAATGCTCAAAAACATCACTGGAAACATGGATTTACAGTGCATCCTAACTGGCCTATGTCCCACTATTGATGGTCCTGAATTGAAAAGAGATGGCTTAACCTGTTCTGGTTAAAAATGTTCAGGCTGGTTCAGTTCATACAAATCATGAACGTAATTTCTTCATTATATATTTTAGTGATTCTAAAATGAAGTTGTGTATGCTTGAACCGAGTTGACATGATGGGATTATTTGTCAGGTTCCAGAGGAACTGTGTTGTTGCTGACAGCTCTTGTTTTCAAATATGGAGTGCTAGCTAAGCAAATAATTTTTTCTTTGAGATTTTGAGTGGATTTATGAAATATTTATTGCACTATGAAGAAAAAGGATATTCCCATTTATCATCAGAATGGTTGATAAGACACACTTCCTCCCAATAACCTTTGTGATAAATGAACACATCTTTCATATTAAAATAAATATTAAAAACAATACTTTTACATTATTTAAAAATTCTCTGTATTGTTGTATGTAAGTGTGCTGTTTAATCAAAGAGAAAAGTCATTGAGAGTTCTAGCTATGGTTAATCCAAGTGCTGAATTTCTGATAGCTGTATTTATAAGTTAGTCATTCTCAATCACTGGGTTTCAAGAGGAAAAAATAGGAGGTGTCCACAAGGGGAAAAAATTAAAATCTCTGTGCTCAACTGAATTTTGAGTGAATTTATAAAATATTTATTGCCACCACAATAAATTATAAATACATTTTCATAGTAAAAGAAATTTCACTCTGTTCAAAATCCTTCCATAAGATACTTTGGCTTATTGACATCACATACTTTCTGCCGATTTGCATTAAGGAAATGGTCAGATGTACTTTCTAGCTGACTGGAGGCCATGGTGGGATGGCCAAACTGAAACTGAATCCAACAAAGACAGAGGTCCTGTGGCTAGCAAGGAGAAGAACAGATGAGAATGGCCAACTGCCAACTCTTGATGGGGATAGTCAGCACAGTAGCTTCCAGCCCTACCTGTACCAATTGCCACTCAGTTGAACTGTGCAGTCAGTAGCTGTCAGAGAGGCAGCAGAGGCTAAAATGGATACCCAGTCCAGATCGTTTCTGGGGAGGAGCATCACAGGGACCTTCAGTGGCTGACTGAAGATACCTCAGGAGAAAACAAGTGCTTTAGATACAGACATATTAGGAAGAAGGCTCTCAGGTAAAGTGGTGACTTTAGAGTGAAAGGTTTGTCAAGGCTATTTGAGGTTATGTAAACCTCTGCAGCTAAAGGTTAAGGTGGATAGCACCAAATTAATTCCTACCCAAGTGAAAACAACCCTCCCCTACTTGTTCTCCCTATTTTCCAAGGTTTCCATTTCCTCAAACTGGTTTTGAATTTTTCTCTCTTATCTGCCTAAATTTGCTCTTCTGCCTCCAGCCCCTCATATGCACAATACAACATAAACTTTTTATGTGTTATATGAAAATATAATGTTGATGTCAACCACATAACAATATTGTCTTTTTTAAACCACACCACATTATTCAGCTGTTGATGCTAACCTTCACTATAATAGAAAGTCAAATCCATTTTAGCAATCTTATACAATACCCTGTCATGGTGGCCCGTAGATGTGAATCTTTTGATTGTTCTGAAGCTCTTCATTCGATTTACACAGCTAAGCAGCACCTGCTTTAAATTATTTTGTGTTAGCCTTAACTCAACAAGGATATTCTTCATTTTCAGATGGTATGCCCACAGGTTTTCAGGTCCTCTGTGTGGAAATTAAAAGGTGATGAAATATAGCTAGCATTCACCAGCTACAATGCTGTGCAATGCTTCACATTGCCTTTGCACTGTTTCTGCTGGTTCCTCATTAATCCTAATTCAGTGTCATTCCTAGCAGTAACGATTGCATTTTCCTCCTCTTAAAAATGTATAAATTTCTTATTCTGAGGCCTTGACATGAAAGAAACAACAAATATAGATGATGAAATTATCCTTGTGTTGGAGCAGGGGACGTGTTAGTCTCAGATTCAGATAAATCTCTGTGGGTTTATAAAGTTGCTGCCTTTCAAGTTTCCTCTGTCAATAATGAGTGAATCTAAAAATTGCTGTTGACCCAATTGAAAACCAAGAAATCTAAGGCTGTGCATAAGAGAGAAAAGCAAGTGAAGAAATTAAAATACACAAATATACTTCTCTTGTGTATAGAAAAACCTTATTAGGTGAATTTAGGTATTATACAGAGATTTCTTCATCAGACAATATAAAAATGACAAGAAGTTGTCAAAAATCATCTTCATCACAAGAGATAAAGCAGAGACTACTATCAAATGTGGTCTTAATTACTGAACCTTCATGCCAAATCAAAATTGTCATGGAATATAATTTAAAGCATATTCTTCTACTTCTCTTCCCAGTCCTTCCCCTTTATTTCCTCTCTCCCTTTTACACACACAAGTGATTAATTAATTGATTTTATAATTTTCAGTGTGGCTTTATCTGTGAATACTTAAATCAAAAGAGTGAGGTCATGGACAGACAAAACGGATCTTTCCACAGAGCTAAAAAAGCCCCAGGTTTCCAGAAAACCTGAAATCCTTAAAAAGTACTTTAGGCAAATTTTAAAAAACCCTCAAAATGAAAACAGGAGCACTTGTAGGTGACATCAATTTCCTCACCTCTGAGTGCTGTAATCTTTGCAAGGCAGCAGAAGGCAATAGAACAGAGAGCAAAAGTTGAGCTCTATTTTTTGTGGGGTGGGGTAGTCTTAAAACCACTGTGTTTCACTGGGTTTCACTGTGTGTGTTTTGAGGGCCTAGGAGGGCTTTTGATTGAGTTGAGGAGTCCTTTGTTTTTTGGGCATGTGCTTGCATCAGACTTCTGAGAGGTGGGGCTTCTGGTGAGTCACCAGCACTACTAAACTGCCAGTCAGCTCTTTTGAGCGCTCTCTGAGAGGCAATGGTGGGTGTCTTGCAGCACACAGAGTTTTTAATCAGTAAGAACCAATCTTTTGAAAGATAGTAGGAGGTGAGTTAGAAACTTGGCTGGGGCCAGAGGATTCAGCCATTCTGTCTCAGTCCCTTAAGCTCAGTGAACAGGGGTTTAATCGGATAAAGCTAACACACATTTTGTGTGGGGAGTTTAGTAGAGGACTTTTTGAAAGGGAGGCCCATAGATCTGTTTCTGTACTATTTAAGAGTACTAAATATGGATGGTCAAGGAGCTGCTGCTGTCACCTGCAATAGCTGTGGTACACTTTTTTTGCCAGAGGATATATCTATACCTGCAAGTCCAAGTTCATTGCTCTCTTGGAAAAGAAGGTCTGGCAACTTGAGGCACAAGTATCAACTCTTCAGTCTGTTAAGCAGAATGAGGATTTCCTGGACAGAGTGGAGCAGATGGTATTGAGTGGGGAATACACCAAGGATCTCACTGAGGAAGTTGGCAACTCTGAAACACAAAAATGGGCAATTGGAGGAATGTGACACATAGAAGCAGAAGGACCAGAGAGCATTCTGTGACTTTCATGCTACAGAATAGATTTGAAGTTCTCTCCCTTGTCAATGAGGATAAGGAACAGGCACAGGAGCAACAAAGTCTGTCGTTGAAGAATGTGAAAGTGACAGAAGATTCAGTCCATGCAATGGCCCCTACAAAACCCCAGAGGAGACATGTGGTGGTGCAGAAGCAGTGATTTGCACACCTGACAAGATGTTACAAGAGATGTGCTGTCTCCCTTGGGCAAAAATCCATGATGTCACAGAGAAGTTGACTTGTCAACCCAATTGACCATTGTCCCTTTCTTTTAATCCATGGGGGACTAAATGACACTGCAAGACGTAGCTTTCAGGCATCACAAGGGATTTTGAAGTGCAAGGAAGGAAGCTGAAGGATCTGGATGCACAGGTTGACATTTCATCCTTATTCCTGATTGAGGGACATGGCCCAGGGAAGGAAAGAAGAATAGTGGAGGTGAACAACTGGCTTCGCTGGTGGTGGTTGCACCTCACAGCTGTAGGTAGCATTTTTGCTAGCAGGCTCACAAACCTGATCAGGAGGGCTTTAAACTGAGTTAGGTGATGGCAGGGAAATAGTATTCAAATGGGTGGGAGCTCATCGGTTGCTAGAGATTAGTCTGAAGGTTACAGAGAGAACTGAGTGAATAGTTCAAGGTCCCAACAGCGGGAGGGATAAAACCTTAAATAAGCAGACAGGAGGAATGAACTGTGACCTTAGCTGTCTCTACACTAATGAACACAGTGTGGGAAATAAGACCAACTTTAACTCTTAACACAGCAAAGCAAATATGATATAATAAGCATCACTAAAACCTGATGGTATGAGTCTCATGATTGGAATGTAATCATTGACGGGTATTTCAGAGAAACAGACCAACTAGGAGATGAGGAGTAGTAGCATTATATATCAGGATGACACCTGTGAGCAGGTCCATGACTTAAATCCTGGAAGCCAGGTTGAGAGCATCTGGATAAAAGTTAAGGGGAAGAGAAACAACAGTGATCTCATTGTGGGGCTATTGCAGATCATCAAGCCAGAGTAAAGAATTGAATTATGCCTTGCTGGAATAGATGATCAAATGTTCAGAAAGGAGAGAAGTAGTAGCAATGGGAGACATCAATTATTTTAAAATTTGTTGGGAGTAAAACTCTATCAAGACTGTAAGGTTCACCAAATTATTCACTGGCCTTGCAGACAATTTCATGGTCCTGAAGGTGGAAGAGGCAACAAGGGGATCGGCTAACTAACAATGATGACCTTGTTAATGGAGTGGAAGTGGTAGGATCCTCAGATAGGTGACCATGTTCTCCTGGAATTCGCTGTACAGTGGAAAAAGGATGCCAAATGTAGTCAGACACTCATTCCAGACTTTAAAAAGCTAATTTCAGTAAACATAGGGAACTACTGGGTGTGATCCCATGGTTAAGAATACTAAAAGAGAAGGGAAAGCATGATGGATGGGAGTTTCTTAAAAGTGAGATTTTGCAGGCACAACTTTGAACAGTTCCAACAAGGAAGGCTCAACACCACCTTTGCCTCAGTCTTTTCCCAAAACAATGCCCAACCAGGGAAAATAGAATAGAACAGGGGTAGGGAACCTTTAACACTCAAAGAGCCATTTGGACCCGTTTTCCATGGGAGCCGCAAATAATTGGAGCCGCAAATAATTTTTGACATTTAAAATAAAGATAACACTGTATATATTGGGTTTTTTTACCTTTTACTCCGGTCATTCTGAGAAGTGCATGGATGCATCCGCCCTGCTGTCTGCAGGGCGGGCAAGGATGGGGCCGGCGGCGCGGCTTGTGGAGCCGCAGTGCAAGGGCAGAAGAGCCACATGCGGCTCTCAAGCCGCAGGTTCCCTACTCCTGGAATAGAAGATACAGGGAGGAAATTCAGCACAGAATAAAGAGATAGTACAGAAATACATAGCTATTTTAAATGAATTTAAATCTCCAGGGCCTGATGAACTACATACCAGGGTGTTAAAAGAACTGGCAGGAGTAATCTCAGAACCACTTGCTATAATCTTTGAGAATCCTGGAGAACAGTCTAGAGGACTGGGTGAAAGCTAATGTTGTCCCCATCTTCAAAAAAGAAAAAAAGGGACCTATACAATTACCACCCAGTCACCCTGACATCAATACCAGGAAATATTCTAAAGCAGATCATTAAACAGACAGTCTATAAGCACTTAGAAGGGAATACGGTGTTCACTAAAAGTCAACATTCTCAAAAACAAGTCATGTCAGACTAATCTTGTATCTTTTTTGATAATGGGACAAGTTTGGCAGAAGAAGGGAATGCTGTGGATATAGCATACCTTGACTTCAGTAAGTCCTTTGACAAGATCCCCATTGATATTCTTGCAAGCAAGCTAGTAAAATGTGGGCTAGATAATGCTACTGTTAGATGGACTTGCAATTGGTTGACTGACAGAACTGAAAGGGTGCTCAGCAATGGCTCATCTTCATCCTGGAGAGAAGTACTAGTGGGGTGCCACAGGGTTCTGTCCTAGGTCCAGTGCTATTCAATATTTTTTATCAATGACCAAGATGATGGAATAGAGGGCATGCTAATCAAATTTACAGATTACATCAAATTAGGAGGGGTAGCTAATACCCCAAAGGACAGAGTTAGAATTCAAAATAACCTGGACAGATTAGAGAGCTGGGCCAAAACTAACAAAATGAATTTCAGCAGAGATAAATGTAAGATACTACACTTAGGCAGAAAAAATGAAATGCACAGATATAGGATGGGTGACACCTGGCCTGACAACAGTACATGTGAAAGGGATCTGGGAGTCTTAGTAGACCACCAACTGAACACAAGTCAGCAGTGTGATATGGCAGGCAGCCAATGCAATTCTGGACTGCATTTATAGGAGTATAGGGTCTAGATCGAGGAACATAATAGTACCTTTCTATTGTGCAATGGTTAGATCTCACCTGGAATACTGAGTTCAGTTCTGGGTACCATAATTCAAGAAGGATATTGACAAGCTGGAATGGGTCCAGAGAAGAGTGAACAAAATGGTCAAAGGTCTGGAATCCATGACCTGAGGAGAGACTTAGGGAACTGGGTACATTTAGTTTGGAAAGGGAATGACATGATAGCAATGTTGAAATATTTTAAGGGATGTCATGTTGAAGAGGGAGCAAGATTGTCTTCTGCTGCTCCAGAGACTAGGACAAGAACTAATGGATTCAAGATCCCCTTCGGGGATCGGGCGGTATACAAATTAAATAAATTAATAATAATAATAATAATAATAATAATAATAATAATAATAATAATAATAATAATAATAATAATAATAATAATAAATATTAGGAAGAAACAGTAAGGGCTGTTTGGCAGTGGAATACACTGCCTCAAAGTGTGGTGGAGTCTTTTCCTTTGGAGGTTTTTTAACAGAAGCTGGATGATCAACTATCAGAAGTGCTTTGACTGTGTATTCCTGCATGGCAGAGTATTGAATTTCATGGCCCTTGTGGTCTCTTTCAACTCTTTCTATGATTCCTCCATTTTATCCTCACAACAACCCTGTGAGTTAAGTTTGGCTGAAAACGCAACTGGCCCAAGTTCACCTGGTAAGGTTTTATAGCAGAGTGGATATTTGAACCTGGCTCTCCTGGCTCTTAGTCTGATACTGACTTTCATAAGTCATCTGCAGTGGCAATTATCAAGTCTTGGGTAAATTATGCAAGTCAAGTGGTAGCAGATTTCCTAATGGGTACTGCTGGCCATGGTCCTTATGATTTTTCCCACGAGGTCCAAAACACCGTTGGAAAAGACCCTGCATGCTCACTCAGTCTTTTGTTGGCATGAACCAAGCATTGCAAAGGATGGTAATTCATTTGTGTCTGCCTAGCAATAGCCAGTGAAGGTTTCTGTTTCTTAAAGCAACATGTGCACCTTTTTATCATGTTGGGGTGTTTTAATTCCAAAAATGTATTTTTAAAGATTTTATTTTATTTTTATTTTGCTAACTGGGGATTGCTCAGGTTCATAGAAAGATCTGTCTTATCTGTTCATGATTACAATTTCTGAATTCAAGTATCTATAGATTTGGTCACATTGAGAATTCGGTACACTAATAAGCAGTTTTAACAAAATGTAATGAACATTTTATTAATTGTGAGTTATTTGTTTCTAAAATGCTGAATAACATACTAAATCAAATTATGAGAGTAAATGAAGAGAATTTTATGTGGTGTTCCAATTTTCTGCATTTATAGTAGGAAAAAATTCTTCAATGACAATAAAATGCAAGCAGCAAGAAAAGATATCTTTGTGAAACAAACTCAGAAGTGAAAAATAGCTGCTGTCAGTCATGTAAAGATAACTTCCTCCATCATTCTCTTATTTTTCTCAAATCACTGGGGAAAAATGTAGTCCATAACCAATGAAGATCCTAAGTTATGGATATGTGGAAACATTTAGAATAGGTTTGGAGCATAAGTTTAAAATCTGGGCCAACATGGATAAGCATTTTTTTTTAAATCTTGAGAAATGGCCTTTCCTTGAGCTGCCATAGGAAGCAGACCTTTCATTTGGGGCTATGACAGTGATGAGTTAGATTGTCACAGCAGCCAAAGATGAAAAACTGCAACACGCTGAACAGGAACATTCTACAAATCTATTCATTGGCATTAGGGACTCATTTTGCAGCTGTATCTTCCTGAAGCATCAGACTATAAAGCTGTGTCTTTCTGAGATGTTGGGTTATAAAGACAAACATGGTATATATTTCATGAGAAGGGCTTTTGGACTTATCTAAAGTTTGATCTAGATAGCACTAACTGGAGATGTATTAAACACCTCTGAGCCCTTATAGCCTTTTCTACTTCCCAGAAATTTCCTGTTTTGCCTAAGCAGAACCCTTCAAATGAATCTTGAATTGTCATTTCTGTGAAATTTATCCAACAGCCAAACACCTCATTCTTCCTACATGTTTTACAGAAACTGTTGGCTACCTGAAATAATTTATTACATTCCTATTTTAGAAAGCTCATGAATATATTATACTGAACATTATATCAATATCATGTTCTTGCACACAATTAAAGATGAAAAAGATGAAGCTCTATTTGAAATGAAAATGGCTGCCATGCTTCTGCCCTAGAGTCGCCCCACAGCAATGACTTTGCTCCACAAATTTCCTGAACAGCAAAGATTGAGGTCCTTTTGAAATGCCCCTTTGTTGCTCCAGAGGCTTCCGCCACCATGCAAAACTCCTCAGTAGCAGAAACAGGTCCAGTTTTCCTGCCTCGCTGCTCTGGCCTGCCTCACCAATGGACAGGCACTGAGAAGTGGAGGGAAAAATCTGGGGTTTTATAAAGGAGGGAGAAACCAAGGGCAGAAAAGCAGCATGTGCAGGTGCTGCAAATGGGAGGGCAGCAATTCTCTCGCACACGCAGGGATTTTAGATTTACATTTTAGATGGAGGGCAGGTGGAGGATGGCGATCCCATTGCACATGCAAGAATTTTAGATGGGGGGGACCAAGGGTGCCAATTCTTAGTACCTGATTTGTATTCAGAGTCATGTAAAACTATAGTGAAAGTGAGTGGGGGGAATGGGGCAATGTTCAGCCAATCTGAACGCAGGAAACGGAGGCTGTCTGCACATGCGTGAAAGAGACAACAGAAGAGCTCGCAGTGCTTAAGCCATGCTTATGGGAAAGCCCCAGGCTTGTGGGGAACCATTCTGAGCTTCTCTCACCAGCCCGGACTCGAGCGAAGGACAGAACCAGGCAGCAGCTAAGCCACGAAGAAGAAGAAGAAGAAGAAGAAGAAGAAGAAGAAGAAGAAGAAGAAGAAGAAGAAGAAGAGGAGGAGGAGGAGGAGGAGGAGGAGGAGGAGGAGGAGGAGTTTGGATTTATATCCTCCCTTTCTCTCCTATAGGAGACTCAAAGGGGCTTACAATCTCCTTTCCCTTCCCCCCTCACAACAAACACCCTGTGAGGTGGGTGGGGCTGAGAGACCTCTGAAAAGCTGTGACTAGCCCAAGGTCACCCAGCTGGCGTGTGTGGGAGTGCACAGGCTAATCTGAATTCCCCAGATAAGCCTCCACAACTCAAACAGCAGAGCTGGGAATCATCCCCCCCTTTCTCTACTGTAAGGAGACTCAAAGGGACTTACAAACTCCTTTCCCTTCTCCCCTCACAGCAAACACCCTGTGATACCTCTGGGCTGGGAGAGCTCAGAAGAACTGTGGCTAGCCCAAGGTCACCCAGTTGGTGTGTGTTGGAGTGCACAATCTGAATTCCCCAGATAAGCCTCCACAGCTCAAGAGTGCCTCCAAATTAGAGTACACTTGCTCTTAACCACTATGCCACCTTAAAGCTGACGATCCCCATCCCCAGTGAGGATCTGGGAATCTTACCCAAGCTGAAATTGCAATGTTATGTCCAGGACACTTTCTTTTGGAAGTCTGAAATCGGACATAAAGACTCTGGGTATAAATTCCAAGAGGTCCGTTATGAGGTAAATGAACTATCACTGTCTGGTGCTAAGAATAGTCACATTTCATTCTAAAGTAGCTCAACAGTGTGTGAGGGGGATGTACTTTTGAGGATGAAACAGTGTTTTTGGTTATTTTTGTTCAAACTCAATTAACTGATTATGTGAAGGGAATCATGCACTTTTATAAAGAACAAATGTTTAGATTGCTGGACTGGGAGGCTGAGAATGCAGCTGGTGAATTTTAATAATCAGTTAAAGATTGGAAACAAAGGGCTGGATTAAGTGTACTATTTCACACCAGGGAGAGGAAAGAGTACAGAGCCTTGAGGATATGGACTTATATTTACTCTGATAGTTAATAATCTAAAAAGTGGGGGCAATCGTGAGGTGCTGAGACCTGCAGATGTTATTAAATTATTCAAGACAATTTAGATTAAAACTAGCTACTGAGAGCTTCAGAAGCATTTTACAGAATTAGGTAGCTGGGCAATAAATTGGCAGATAAAATTGTGTGTTGGTTAAGTACAAAGCGACATGTAGACAGGACAGACCCATTACAACCGTATATTAAAATTCTAGTTATTCAAATCATTTATTTTATTACTGCTAAGAATTATTTCATTTCCTGTATGCATAGAAATTGCATACTGAATTCAGTCTGCAATTTCCCTTACAATAGATTAACATATAATAATCAACTGTAATTATGGCCTACTATGCTTAACCA
The DNA here is from genome assembly GCF_021028975.2 of Sphaerodactylus townsendi. Taxonomy (NCBI): domain Eukaryota; kingdom Metazoa; phylum Chordata; class Lepidosauria; order Squamata; family Sphaerodactylidae; genus Sphaerodactylus; species Sphaerodactylus townsendi. The sequence goes on along the minus strand of NC_059425.1, from coordinate 118,816,107 downwards.
GTTATTATAGTTGATTTTTTTTCCTGTGAACATGTTTCATCAAGATGTCTTCTTGTTATTCATTAGGAAATAAAACCTTGGAACAAAACAAACTTCTAACCCTTAATTCAACAGGGTGCAAATGTTCCCCTCAAAAAATGAACTATAACTGTGCATTCATTCATTCATTCATTCAAAACATTTCTATCCCACTTAATCTTTTTGGATTCAAGGCAGCAACCAATGTAGCAGCCAGATTGCAAGGATACAGTTTGGCCAGTAAAGTTTTTTGCCTTCTACTGGACATAGAGCAGGAGTCACTGGGAGAATGTTCTGTGAATTTTCTATCTTGTGCAGGGGGTTTGATCGGATGACCTTTCAGGTTCCCTCCACTTCCATGTTTCTGTTGCGCCCTCCTCATCCAGTCTGGCAAATCAGCCATCCTATAGGTTGGAAAGGGTTCATGATCTCACTATAGCTGTACAGACAGTCCAAATGTAGGATTTCTTAAAGAGGAGGAGGTAGTTAGTCCATTATATTTTTGGACCCAATTAAAGACTCCATCTTTGAACAACATGGATTTTAGACCCTGCATCTTTAGACCCTGCAACATGGATTTAGACCCTGCAACATGGATTTTAGACCCTGCATTTTTCCATCAAAATCAAGAAACATCTAACTGTCAGTAGCTATAAACATTTGAAATCAAGTGAAAACTTTTGTTCGCAGGGAAAAACTAGTGCAAATCTATTTTTACAACAGAAAGACCTTGCATGATATTGTAGGATAAGGAGAATTGCTAGACGTTTGGTCTTACTTTCAGTGACTAATCCAAGGGCTGTGGGAGAATCTGTGGATCCAGTTGAAGGAGCCCAAAAGTTAGGCTTGCCAACCCTAGCTGGTACCCAAGTGGGAGAAATCTGGGGATGAAATTGGATTAAATGCCAACATTCAACATCATTTCTGCTAAAAAACTGGAAGTGATGTTATTGTGTTAAAGTAGTGTGCTAGGATTCACCCATATCTCTGTGGTTTCATACCAGCAATGATGTTGCAACTCAGTACAATGCTAATCAGCACACACACTCATTTCCCCCCGCCACAGAGCACAGTCCAGAAGAGGAAGACTCATTACAAGAAGCTGATATGTCAACTGAAATTAGCTGCATTTCAGTTGTGATAACTGAGTTCATTTAAAAAGCTGCTGAGATGCCAAGAAAAGTAGGTTCCTCATGCATAAGAAACAACCATTATAAGCAACCATATTTCCATAGGATCAGTTCCCATATGTAAAGCACTCCCCCTACCCCCTAAAAAAGCTCTTTGCATGCACATTCATGCTTACAGGGATGCCTTTCTACAGCCCCCAGTCCAAAAGTCCTGATTTGAAATCCCCAAGTCTACTGTTAATTGCAGAGAAAGCAAATAGCCCCCAGGATATAAATGAGGAACAAGAACAGTCTCTTGACTGAGGAATGGGGTCTTTGGTTCCTGAGTGTCATAGTAAATCAGGGAAGAGACAGTAAGACCATGCCTGACACCACCTCTAAGCAGTAGGATGCCCATATGGTGCTGCCCCTCCCCAAAGGAAATGTAGAAAAAACCAGGGGGAATGCAACCTGAGAATAACCTTTTCTTTTAAAAGTCTTCTTTCCTTGAGGATGCCTTCCTGAGTCCTCCAAAGGCCTATCCTTGCCATACCTTTTCTTCATTCTAATTTTTAAAATCATTTTTATTAAAACTTTCCAATCAAATAACATCAAATAAAGAACATACAACAATAACAAAGAAACATCACGAACTCAGACTTATTGCACTTCAACATAATATGAACCTAGCATAATTTAAGATGCCTGAGGATTGGGAAGCCTACAAAGATCCTGTGGGTTCAACCATCCTGAATCCTTGGATAAATAGTTATGGAATTGTGTTAATTTGCATGCTAGTGAACTAAACTCTAATAGAAGGACAGAATGGTAGTAGGGAGGGAGCAAGTATTTTAATGTTCAGAGGGCTAACACGCAGTAGGCTTGTCCTGCATTGGTAACCTTTTGTTTTAAGCCTATTTGCAATGTGAAGTTTATGGTTCATTTTTCTACTAATTGTGTCCTCTGAGGGAGAATGGTTTAAATTTGTACTGTATATTCATATTTTATTTGCTGATGCAGAGCCTGTTTTTGTGTCTCATTCCATATACCACACTCTGTACTGCTGTTTGTTTGTGCTTTTTAACATTTATTAATGTATTATGCATGCTGCTTTTGCAGTTTTTGTGCAATAGTTCCTTCTAATAATTCATTTAATTTGTAACAGTAATACCATGGAATCTATCTTCCTTATAGGCAGTCATGTACCCACAGGGAGAGATGGGAACTCATAGTAGCCGAGACCTCCAGCTTAAGAGAACCTAATTAACAGAGGTTGTTTGCAGAGTCCAGTTAGTTTAGACTAGTATAGGCAGCAGTACATATGATACATATGGCATGAAGGGCATTTAAACATTAGGCCTGGAAGCAAATAGGATGCAGAAGTAGAGTTATCTGTTCCAAGCAGCTGACTCCAGAGAGGAGCCCTGACTCTAACTTATGTTTCTGAGTTATCTTCAATGAAACAATTACAACTGATTTCTGACTATAAGGACCAGCTCCCCTGGAGAAAAGGGCTTCTTTGGGGATAGTTTTAAAGGAATTAGACCCTGCTGAGGTCCCTCTCCTCACCAGACCTTGTAATCCCCAGGCCCTACTCCCAAATCTCAGGAATTTCCTAACCCAGAGTTGACAATCCTTAGTGCATTATGGTATTTTCGTTTGAGGACTATGATAATATAGATCAGTGAAGTTATGTCAACTGGCTTATGAGCTAACTATAATTAAAAGAAAGCTCATCTAGCGGCAACATTAACTTGCAACTCCAGAATCTTACATTGTCTACTATGAAATGCTTAGCCCCACCTAAGGGCTTTTCTGCATTTTCTTTTGCTTCACCTCCAAGTTCCTGTTTTGCCAGTATTTTTTTTTAAAGTTCCACGCATGATTTGTTCTCTCTAGAGGCCCATTCAATATCCCACCTGATTTTATCAAGAGTAAAAAGTTGTTGCTTTTCCTGGCAATTTAGGCAGGAAATAAGCTAAATTCAATCTTTCGCTAAATTGAATCAACCACTAGAGGGGGCAAAACACATGCAGAACTTTTTAAAAACCCCAAGAAACAAAAACTTTGAAATGAGCAAAAAAAAAAAAAAAAAGCATGTAGGAAAGGCCTGCATCTGGTAAAGTTTGGCTTTTGACAGGAAGAACTGCCTATCTAGTATTAGTTACAAAGCTGAAATTGGCAGATAATTTCATGCCCTCATTGTACTTTTACTTCTCAGTAGTATTTGATTGTTTGAGTTCCAAATGATACCTGTGATAATTCGCCAGTACCCCCGAACTCCACTGAAACTGCTGGTTCATTTTATATGTGCAAAATAATAAAATATGATAAAATTCATTCATCTATGACTGACTGAAACTGTTGTCAGAAGTATCCTACTGGCCCAAAGTCACATATGTTAAACTTTGACAGTTAAGAATACAGAATGGTGTCCTTTATACAGGATATTCATTTTTCATGATTGATGACAGCTGTCTTTTTGAGAAAATGAATAAAATTGTCAAAATGTATTTTTTAAAAACTGGTCCCTATCTCTTAATGTCCTCCATTTCATTCTTTTTCTGCTTTCTCTTGGTAGCTTTGCTTTCATATTAAATGAAAATGTATTCATTGTGACATTAGTGCATTATTTAAGGACAACGCTGACAACTTTAGAAGATTTCCACTTCTGTCATATTGTAGGACTATCACCATGTTTTTGACCCTATTTCAATATTGCAAGATGGAATTCGCAAAAAAGGAGCAGATAATGCAACTGAAACCTCATCATGAGGTAAGCTAAGGAGTGCCACTGCTAAAGAACTTTCATACGTCGTGAACTTGCAGAAGATTCTTGCTCTGCCTTGGTTATGAAGAGAACTCTAAGGCAGTAGTGTTGTACAGTAGATAGTTCACTACAATCTAAAGAACAAAGGCTTACAGAAAAGCTTTGATACCGGCTGCTTCCCAGTTCTTTGAAAAACCTTTCCAGTGGAGAGTTTTCAAAATCGAGTGTCTTCAAGATCTTAAAGCTAGAGCCTCAGTCTTGTTTTCAGTTTCTGCTTAACTTCTTAAATAGAATCAAACTCAATTGTTTTAATGCTAATTGTGTTTCATTATAACATCGCCAGTCAATCTCCAAAGGTCTGTTCTTTCTTCATTAAATGTTATTCTTCCTTTTATTAAAATCTCATCTTTGTACATTACACAGAGATGGTCTTCTGCCAGGGTACTGTCCATATGCAATGGAAACATTAGGAAGATACTATCAATATCCCAAGTGTTATGTTGATTTACAAACACAGGTTAGATCTAAATCAGAAATATGTGAAACACATTGTAAGTCTCCTATGATTAAACTATGTCCTCACATTCAGTATAGCGGGTAGTAGGCATGCCAGCCTCCAGCTGAGACCTGGGGATCCCTGGAATTATAGCTCTTGTCTAGACTACAGAGCACAGTTCTTCTGGAGAAAATGAATGCATCAGAGGGTGGAATCTATGGCATTGTATCCCACTGAGGTCTCTGTCATTTCCAGGCTCTATCCTCAAAACTCTTAGAGTTTCCCCACCTGGATCTGGCAACTCTCTCCTCCCCATCCTGTACTGGTGGCCAGAGGGACCTGGCAACTATGGTGGATGATATGTATAGAATTATGAAACATTTTCAATTCCTGTATAAATTCAACCCAGTGAAGGGAAATCCACTTGATTTCTAAACTCTTTATGAACACCCCAGTCAAGCTGCATACGAAGTGTATCTGTGACAGCGGTTAGGACAGTCTCCATCCCATGCCCAGCATGGAAGCTGGAATGGAAGGGATCCAAAGCCAGTGCATCCTCCAGAAAGCACTGAAGCTGCTCCAATGCCACTATCTCAATTACCTTCCTCAGGAACAAAAGATTCAAAACAGGGCAGTAATTGGCCAGATCTCTAGGATCTAAAGTTGGTCTTTTTAAGAGTGGGCAGATAACCACCTCTTTCAATCCATCTGGAAACACTCCTTGCTCAACAGATGGGGTCGTAACTCCCCCTGGCAAGCTCGAATTAGCCAGGAGGGGCACGGATCCAGAGGACAGATTGTAGGTCTAACAGCCAGGACCCTGTCAACATCTGCTTTGGCAAGCAGGGAAAACCAGTCCAAAGTAGAACCCAAGGACAGCAACGGAGCCTCTAGTTCACTTATTGTATCAAGGGTGGTAGGAAGTTTGAGGCAGAGCAATGCAATCTTGTCTGCAAAGAAGCTCGTAAAAGTTTCACAGCTATGAACCAATTCATTATTTTTAGAACCCTCATTCAAAGAAGATAAAGACTGAATAATGTGAAATAGTTGTGCTGGGTGGGAGCTAGTGGATGTGAGAGACGACAAAAAGTACTCTTTTTGCCCTCTTCGTTGTCACCTCATGGGCTTTCATAAATGTCTTATAATGTGTCCATGTGGCTTCGTCTCGAGACTTCCTCCACACTCGCTCTAGACATCTGAGTTCCGTTTCATCTGGCACAGCTCCTCAATGTCCCAGGAAGCAAGCTGAGATTGGGGACACAGATGACGCCAAGGAGCAACTACAAATAGCCTCAGAAAGCCTGGAATTCCAGTCTCTCACTTGGTCATCGACTGTGCCAGTGGGTTCAGGGTCCCATATAGCATTCAGGAAATCAATAGGTTCCATTAGTTTCCGTGGGCAGACAAAAATCTGCCCTTTGCCTAGACAGGGTTGGTGTGGCAGATTCATCTGGACCTTCAGGGCATAATGGTCAGACCATGGCACTTTGTCCACAGAGGATATGACCATATCAACACCAAGCCAAAGACCAAATCCAGAGTGTGGCCAGCTTCATGTATGGTGACAGAATTTAACAAGGAGAAGCCCAACATCGCCATGGATGACATCAGGTCCACAGCCACTGAACATGAGGCAGCATCCACATGGACATTAAAGTCCCCCAGGACAATAACCCTGGGAAACCGCAACACCCAATTGGCGACATCCTCCAGCAGCTGTGGTAGGCTGTTTACTGGTGCACTAGCCTACCGGTACACCAGGAAAACAGCCAAGTTCTCCGCAGTTTCCCATACTAAACCAACACACTCCATGCTGGTGATCTTCAAGATAGGGAGTGCTCTGAAAGGGATCAAATCCTGGATGAACATCACCACACACACACATACACACATGGCCCTGTGTTCGCAGTTGGTGGATACATGTGAAACCTTGGGGTGTGGTTTTGCAAAAGGCGACAGTCTCGCCATCACCTACCCAGGTCTTTGTAATACATGCCAGAGGCCAGGTCCATCCCTTGGTCTCCGAGATAGTCTCGGAACATCGCAGTCTTATTGTTGATGAACCTCACATTAATCAACACCAATGACAAAGCAGAGTAATCCCTGAGCCCACAACCCTCATCTTTGGGGATAGGTCAGAGGTCAGAGGGGGACCGAGCATACCAGTTTCTCCACCTTCCTGTTTACTTAAATTGTCTTTTTTTGATAATTTATATGAAAAATCTTTATCATAGTAGAAAACTATATTCTTGGATTGTTTACATTATAAATATTTGGAGAAAAAAATTGTCTTCCAACAAATGTGTTAGCTTTGAGGCAAAATGGATTGGCTGTCAAGTCCCCTTCACTTAGCAGTGACTGGATAAACACTGGTTTGGGATGCTCTAGGATGATCCTGCAATTAGCAAGGCGTTGGGCTAAATGGCCTGTATGGCCCCTTCCAATTGTATGATACTATGATTCTATTTGCCACCCTTCCTCCCTTTTGTTCCCTAGGAAACCTGCTAATGGAGGAAAAGATTGGACCTCACATTTGAAACCAAACAAGTCTGTAAAATAACTGCTGTGATTGAACAAATAGTATAGCTCCTTCTAAAATGCTATCCTATTTGCCTGTGAGAAATGCCTAATCCCCACTCTCTCCTGTTGCTCTGGAAATCAGTCCAGTGCTAGGGAAAGGGCATTGGGCAGCTTCGCAGACCATTATCTGTTGCTATTTGGCATTCCCAAGCAACTCTAAATAAACCTGATTTTTTTAAAAAAATTCAGATGACTGGGAAGCATTGGAGATTCTCTAATGTATATTCAGCTGAAAAAATACCCAAAAAATACCAACAAGGTATTTTCTGGTATTTTTTCAGCTGGGCTATATTGAATGCACATCTCTAGTTGAAACTTCACACTTCCACCACACTAACCCTAACCTACATCTCAAAGTTGCTGTGAGACTAAAGTGAGAGAACCCTGAATGCATCCCACATTTGGAAGGAGAGTGGGGAAATAATGCCAATTCACATACAACCGTAATAAAAAACACGCATGAACAGCTAGCTTTCAGCTAACTCCTATAATGCGAAATTACAGCCTTTTCTGTTTGTATATTTCCAAAGAAGATGCTTTTATTTCAGTATAAGTATTTTCTAATTTACTTCGATGAATACAGTCTATTTTCAAGGCACTCTTAACCTCCCTGTTGCATGTCTTCTTACAAAGCCTTTCATTCATTGAAAAAAATGTTGGAAATGCTGACCAACCCCCTCATGATTTGTGCTTCAAGAATTCTAATTGTGCCTCAAGAATCTCTTTAACATTCTTTCAGTATAATGAAAAAGAGAATTACTCTTTAATCATTGCTTGATGGATTACAATCAGCAGGTCTAGACAAATTGAGTTCATGTTTTTCTTTCAGGGAAATTAGCAAGGAACAATTATGCAGCTTGCACTTTTTTTGTTTTTTGCAAAATAAAAGCTTCCAAATAGGCTTGAAAGTTCACAAATGCTGTCCCAGATGACAAAAAGATTGCTAACCACATACTTCAGAGCTAAGCGATGTTTCCTTGCTCTCCAAAACACAAAAAGTATATTGCCAAGAGACTGAACATGGGGGGTTGTTCTATTCTGTATTCTATCTGTATTCTGTTTGAATAACTAAGAAACATCTGTGTGATGAAGGTCAAAATCTTATTACAATTCACTTTCCTGATGTTCTGCACAGGAGTTCCGATATGTGTATGAAGCTCCATGTGAGCCACTTGCTTCAATGAGACTAAGCACTACCAAAAGGCAGTATACTTATGGCCATAATCAATACGCCTAGCCACAAGCCTCAATACTGGGGAAAAAAATATGGGAGTGGCTCCTAAGGGCTGTTTCAGGTTGGGAAAATAGTGCAAGTCTTCTAACCCCTTTCATTACCGTCTGTATCTAAACTGGGCCCTCACATGCTCAGGAAAGACAGCGCTCCCAAAGCTCTCAACCTGAGGACATTTCTGGGGAAAACAGACCAGGTAGTTATTTAAGCCCAAAGATATTTGCTGTCCAAGGGTGGAAATCCCCGGGCAACTTCCTTATTCAAAGATCACACCACACTTTTGGCTGGGGTAAATCAATTGGCCATAGCCATTCTTTATTAATCATGCAGAAGCATGAGACCAAGCAGGGGTCTTGATCTGGATAACTAACATCACAGCGAAGCCCCTGCAGGTGGATGCCCTGTACAGCAGCTTTGCTCCATTGTGGGGCTCTGCCGGGCGGACGCTCCTGGCAAAAGGTGCTCCCCAGATGCCCTGTTTGGCAGGGAGGTTGCCTCTTGCCACTGTCTATCATTCCTGAGGGTAGGGATAGCTCCCTAGCTCCCCTCCCTTGGCCTTTCCAGATCAATACCCATGCGCCAAAACCCGCCGATGGCTATGACAAGGTAACATGCATTAACAATTGCTCGAAAACAGGGAGAGGTGGGTTGGCAAATCACTAGCTGGTCCAAGCACATGGCCAGCATGAAGATAGCCTGCTCCTTTAAAGGCTCGGGCTAACCCTCCCCTTTTCTGATGTGGCCAGCAGGCAGCCGCTGTGTTGGTGCTGTCCTAACCTAGCATGGCCATTTGGCTACTTCAGCCCTTACTGAGGCCGGAATCAGCTCTTGTCCTATCCACCCCAAGCACAACAGTGGCCCGTGGCGATTCACAGCCATCTTTCTGCTTGAAGATAATAGTCTGCAGGCCTCCTTAAAATATTCTGAAATCTCAAGGAGTACATTTTTAGTAAATTATGATGTTAAACATCTGATATTATGATGTTAAATGGAAAAGGATCTGCTCTAGCCCATTCCAAAACTCCAAAGTGAGAATTAACTTCAAGTGTTCATGAGCTCCGATGCATCCATCCTTTTGCTTTATTTACTCTGTCCCTGCCCTCAATAAGTGATGAAATGCTTCCAAACTAAATTCATAGTTAGTATCTCTTGTTTTCATGTATCTTTTTTAAAGATGCGGATCACTTTATTTGTGATTTTGTCAAACTTCATTCACTTCATCTTCTTGGCATTTCATTATACTTTACGATCACAAAGTCAACTCTCCAGCAACAAAGCGAAACATGGTTCTTTGAAATAAATGTTGTCATTAACAAGCCATGCCAAGCACAGTGACAGATTTGCAGCTGTAATGAATAACATTTCCAGCAAAGTTCTCTTGCCTGAAAAAAAGCTGTGACATTTCTTCAGGCAAAAGTATTGCAAACTAAAAGATTGATTGATGCAAGCAGATAATTGAAACCTCAGTAGTGTCACATGCATGTCAACCTAACAACCAAACAAGTACCCTAAGATAACATTTATCATGGAACAGCTTTGACCGGAATTTGGAAGTGCATGTAGTTACACACATAATTGAAACATGGAAAATTTCTTACTTACTATAGTGATCATTGGTTTAGATTAGTTACTAGTAGCTACTGAAGAAAGTAATTGAACTTTTCTCATTCAATCTGGATCATTTAGAGTGAATGGCAGAAAGTTGAGTCCTACTTTCAGAGTTCATTGTACTCATGTGTCTTCATGAACTGTAGAACAATTGTCAGAGAAAAGAACTGAACCATGCACACCATAGGATAGGACAGTGATGGCAAACCTATGGCACACATGCCAGAGGTGGCACTCAGAGCCCTCTTTGTGGACACATGCACCACCATCCCAGTTTGGGCACTCGGCAGTGGCATAGCACCAAGGGGGCGAGGGGTGTGCCCCTGCAGGGGCATAGTAAGAGCATTCTGGGGCATGGCGGGGGTATATCAGGGTGTTCCGGGGGCGTTTCAGGGCAGGGCAGGGGTGGACGGGGGTATGGCAGGAGTACAGGGCACATGGGTGCCCCAGGCGCAGTTTCCCCTTGCTCCTCCCCTGGCACTCGGTCTCTAAAAGGTTCGCCATCACTGGGATAGGATATAGCTCCACAAACATGTTAAAAGTTCTTCATTTTTTAAAAAGTGTTTATGTTAGGATCATTTGAAATATTCAAAATTCAGTACTATGAATGTTTCCAAGTCTGACTGAGCAATCCTGGGAGCGGAGGGGTAGGTAGGTACAGCATAGCTATGGTGCAGCCACGCTACCTCCCGAGAGGTTTGCTGAGCCATGACCATCAACCTGACAGCAACACTTCCACTACCTCCATGAAAATGCACAATGTAGCATAACAGCTACATCACTGTTTTTGCCTGTGTAAGTTCACCCTGGCAAAGAAGAGCGTTCCAGGGCTGAAAGGAAGCTTTGGTGCTGGCATGACCTTATGCACTGAAACTGCATCCCTGCCATGGATGTGCCAGCATCTCTGGGTAGTACTCCCTTGCCACTTCCTAGCACCGGTGCATGGGCCCCAGTTCTGACTGGCATAAATGCCAGTCACTTTCTCAGGCCTTTTGCCTCCCCTCCTGTGGATTGCATTGTACATTTTATCATTCTGGGTATTAGGGATATTTCTCGTTAGTCAAAATCTCATTAAGTTTTGTGATAAGTAGGCTGGGCTGCCTAGGAAATGAAAATGCAACATATTCCCCAGGCAACCTGGCAACAAGTGTGGTGGAGCAGGGTGTTGAGTGTCCCCTGATTGGTACTGCCATCTTTTGCCAAGGGAGAAGGGACTACAGTGAGATAAAAAGTCTATGACTGATGTATAGTCACACCTATGGAATGACAAAGCAGTCACAGAACACACTTTCATATGGGCCCTTTCCAAGTAAAAAGTAGCTCTAGATAATGTATAATATCTTTTTTTTAATTGAGTTTTTATATTGCACCCCCCCCCCCTTTGGACTCGGGATGGTTTCCAGCCATAGACATTAATACAAATACAATCAACTACAAAGGATCAGTGCAATAAATGCTATAAAATCAACAACTAAAACTGTACACATTTATGCAGATTCTGGTGGCATGAGGCCCCTTGATGCCGCATTTTGGACGAACTGGAGTTTCCAGAGCAGGCTCAAGGGCAGCCCTGTGTCAAGCGAGTTGCACTAATCCAACCAGAAGGTGACTGCTGCATGGACCACTGTGGCTAAGTCAGACTGGGACAGATATGGAGCCAGCTGTTTCACCTGATGAAGATGGTAAAATGCCACACAAGTAGCATAATTCACTTGAGCCCCTTTTCAAGGAGGCTTCAAGGAAAACACCCCAACTCTTGAGGGTTGATGCAACAACTGTTTTCATCCTGTCCAGAGTTGGCAGCTGACACTCTCCTATTTGTCCCTTTCAGCTCAGCTGCAGGACCTTCATCTTGGCTGGATTTAATTTCAGTCAACTCTCTTTCATCCATTCCATCACAGCCTCCAGGCAACTGGCCAAAACACTGGGAGCAGTGTCCAGATGAAGGTCCATCATCAGATGCTACTGGGTGTCATCTGCATACATCCTAGTCCAAACTTCCAGTTTAACCTGGCAAGAGGGCACATATAGATGTTAAATAATACTGATGACAGAATCCCTAATCATTTGCTGCTGATAAATGTTATGAATACTGAAACTTTTCCAAGCACTTCGTCCTATCTTTGATTGCTACTCTACACCTTGGTGCATAAATTTTTTTAATATACAGGAATAAAATTTAGCATTAGTCAACTCATTTATTAATTAGGTTGAAGATTAAGAAGGAAACTTTATGTTTAATACAGGCCATTTTTGTGGTATAATTGGTATAAAAATAGGTTTGTTAAGAAATTTCAATTAGTGTGTCTTCCGAAAGTGCAGAAACACTCCGCAGCAAAGGTGCTGGTCTGGCAGGCCGGTGTGATGTCATACCTGCCATTATTCATCTCGCCTCGAATATCCTTTCTGTAGTCTGAATTTTACCTGCACACTCCAACTAGGAGCTATGCTTGACCGCAGTTCTCTAGCTCTTGCAGCATCTTGCTACTCTTGTCTCGTCCCTGTGGATAGGCAGAGATACACTTTAATCTAATCACTTGGATATCTAAACGAACACTCCAGTAGGCAGTATAGAAGGCAGTACTTGCTCACCCCTTTAAACCCTGGAAAACCACCGACCTGGCTGTTGTATCACCCCCTGTGGTATAGCTGAAGGAGAATGATGGAAATGAGTTTTTTCTTCAGGGGGAGGGATCTTTGCACCAGGAGTCATTCTAGCTAAAGTTTGTCTTACATTACACAATGTAACAGGAAGTAATTAAACCTGACAGATTCAGTATACTGTACTGAGAGGCAGAGCAGCACAGTTGGCTCCACTCAATGCACTCCCACGCCTTCAGCTGCTAAGAGCTGCTTGTATGCCTGTTGTGGTGTTTGTTGTGCTTGTGCTTGTGCCATGTTTCCTGAGAGCGCTATCCTTGGCAACATCTGGATACATTACTTCATGTAACAGGTGAACCTGGTTGTAGAGTACAACTTTGCACAACAATAAAGCAGAGCTCACATACCTAAAAAACTTTTAGATAATAGATTATAGAATTTGTGCAGTGTGTGAAAGGGAAATCTTTTTTTTTCTGTATTCAGCTATAGCATATATATTTTTGAAGAGAGTGTATTGGTATGCCAGCTGTCAATACTGCACTCTGCCCTGCCCAGGACAATGATCAGGATTCAGAATTCCAGGTTGCAGCCATTGCCCAATGCCTGGAAGCTGCAGCCTCGTGATTGTGGCTGCTGTTGCACAATTACTAAACTGCAGAACTCTTTGTAGTTGGCACAGACATTGTAAAAAATTGGCGAGTTGAAAGAAAACTTTTAAAAAGCAATTTGCTTTTTTGTAGCAGCAAATGTGGCAGAAAAGGAGGCATGGTGTAGCCCAATCTCATCAGATTTCAGAAGCCCAGCTTGGTTGGAATGTGGGAGGGATATCACCAAGGAAGACTCTGTAGAGGAAGGCAATGGCAAACCACCTCACTACTTGCTTTGAAACCCCTTGCAGGCAGGAACGTAGGTATAGACTTTTTATGGGGGGTTCAGGGGCGGGGCCAAGCCCCACCCACCCCTGGGGGCATGGCCATGCCTCCATAACTTAAGACCCACAAACCAAACCTCACCAAACCTTGGTGATATCATCAGGAGAGTCTCCCAACAAATCCCTGAAATTTTGATGCTGCTAGCCTAAAACCAGCGGCCCCTGCAGGCCAAAAATAAAAAAAACACTAAAAAATACCAAAAAACCCACAAACGGGGAGGGGGTGGAGCTTCAGACATGTAATGGGGGGGGGGGTTGGACCTGATTAAAAAAACCCTTATCTACGTCCTTGCTTGCAGGGATCGCCATAAATCTGCTCCAAATTGATAGCACTTTACACAGGGATAGTGGAAAATGACAGTTTCCTATTCACTTTAATAGAATCCTTAACTTTCAGAAATGTCTAAATTCCAAATCTGAAGGATCACAATGGCAAATCTGAATTCTGCATCTGAATATTGATGCTGGTGCTTATTTCTTGTTTATTTTTCCATTGCTTTCCGCTCTGGACATGTTGTTCTTGCTTCCTTGATCCTCTAGTTCTCTGTACTTTTATCAAATATTTCTTTCTTTTCATTACTTGAATGAGCAGATGGTTGTGACAGCAGATAGAAAACAGTGGAGAAAGTATCTTCTAACTGCAGATATTACTTTGCACTTCAGTATCACTTGAATTTCCCCTTTGTTCTATCTGAGAACAATTTTCTGCTGTTGGATGCAAGAAATTAGGATGCATTTCCTTGATTTCTATGTATAATAGTTTCCAAGAGACAATATTAGAGAAAGCTGAAAGAACTCTGGGCATCTACATTAGAAGCATTTCTGGGAAATGGACTGTAGGTGAAAGACTCATTCTACTTATGAGATATATAAATAATGTAATAACTAGCAGGATAATAGAATCATCATAGAAATAGTGATTCTTACAAAATGTTCCCATTGAAGCAAGTTTTATTTGAATATTCCCATGTTCTGTTTTCTCCAGCATTTAAATAGACAACATTCAAGACAAATTTCATCACACAAAGCAGTAGATTCCAGTTATCATTTGAAAATGATGCTGTCTTATATCCTTTTCAAAATGGTATAAAATTGCTCATAGAAACTCATTCTATACAGTGCTTGGATAATAAGGGCCAAATTAAGTCTTAGCTGTATGTACCATGTGATCTTTTCTAAATGAAAAGCAGGCTTGGGAGGCTGTCATCAAATGCGAAGGAACAAGGATTGGGGTTTTTTGGTTGCTCATTTTTATATCCAGTTTTTTCAACACTCTGTGACAGCTTAAGCTCAGGGTCCTGTGGCACTTTGCTGCTTAAAATTGTAGCACAAGATTTGCATCCCCCTTTCCTTTTGCACTCACATCTGAGGGTACCAATCTGCTTGATTGAAGACTTTAGAACAGTAGGATTTAACTCTTGGCCTTTTCCCTGTCTATTGCTGGTAAGTGTGAACTGAACAGGGGTTTTACATGGGTCACAGAAATCAGACTGAACACAGGGCGGTCTAAAAATGGAATGAAATAAATAAATAAATAAAAAGAAAGAAAGAAAGAAAGAAAGAAAGAAAGAAAGAAAGAAAGAAAGAAAGAAAGAAAGAAAGAAAGAAAGAAAGAAAGAAAGAAAGAAAGAAATTGAAAACTGCATCAACAAACACAATAGACTGAGCAAGGATAAAAGAGAAAATTATGAAAAGCAATTCTCTATCCATAAATCTACAGATGGTAGCAAAAGATAAGCCATAACATTTTCAGAACTGCAAGCTCTCACAATATGGGATATGGGGCCATGCAGGTTTGCCACAGATGAGATGTCCCTTCCAGGAATCTCTCCCTCCCCACAAATACCCTCTTCCCCAATGTTGCCTGAAATCGTACACTCTGCCCCTTTAGAGCAAATTAGCAGAGCAGACCTTGCTTTGTGTGAGGGGCAACCATGAGATCTTTATCACTAGAACTCTCTCAACCCTCCCCCTCCCACCACCCCCAGGAGCAAAGTTCAGCAAGACTGGATGCTGTCATCCTTCTATCTATCATTCTATCCTCTTAACAACATTATGAGGTGGTTTGGATGGAGCTTCTGTGAATGGCCCAAACTCATCCTGTGAACTTCCACAGCTGAGTGAAAAGTTGAACTTAGGTAGCCCAGATCTTAGTCTGAAACTCTTAACTACTTTCGTATAGACATTTAGGAAAAATTAACCAAAAGACATCAGCTCTGTGTTATATGAAGTCCTTCCTTTGTCATAAATCAAAAACCCTCGACTTCATTGAGCATCCCCTATTTCTAGTATAAGAGAGAAAACAATTCCCTCTGTTCACTGTCTCTATAGCACACATGTTTGTAAACCTGTTCCCTTTTAGTCAATTTTTATGAACTGAAAAGTAGAGGCATACAGCCTAAAGAGACATAGGGTACCCCCTCACATGACAAAATGGCATGCACCACAGCCACATGCCACTGAGCCCCACCCCCCTGCAGGGATGTGGGGTGGGGCTCAGCAGCAGGCAGCTGCGGTGCCACCTGGGCCACCCACCACCACTGACCCCCCCCAGCCTCCATGGATGTCAGCTTTTGCCCTCCCCAGGCCCAAACCCCCCTGCTCCCCCCAAGCCCTGCCCCAAGCTTTCCCCTGAGTATGGGGGTGTGGGGGCACCCAGAAGAGGTGTTGCCCCCTGATGCCATTTCTCCTTGATAAGCTTCTGCTGGAAAGTGTTGAGTTCTTGCAGAGAAAGGGTTAAGTGCTGCATCCACTGATTCTGTTATCAAATCAATAGACTCTTAATAAAGAGACTGCTCTATATTTAAAGAAATATCAAGGGAAATTTAAGTACATTTGGGCATAACATCCAGTGTGACCTTAAAACATCAGGTCAAACAAAGGAATGTGGGGATTTCAATTACTATTTCTTTCCATAGCAATGAAACAGTTGTGGAAATCTCCCTAATCCACTCATGCTGCCAGATCTATTACATGCAATTATTCTTTATTCAAGTGTAAACCTACCATTTCATGTGGAGCTCAGTTCTTGTTCAAAAATGTATATTTCAGTGCAGTATGCTTAATGAAGCTCATAAAAATATTCTGTTCATACCTGTATCTTGAATCACATTGAATTTTGCATTGTTCTTTGGGGGTAGTTAAAATGCAATTATGCACAGTGGAACACATTTCTTTGCTTAGAAGAAATTCTGGGGTCACGTTAAAACTAAAAGCAAAATAAACTTCTATATTTTGCCCCATAATTATTCTAACACTGTGAAACAATTAGCACACCAAATTATGCCTGTACATTGTTTAACTGACCGAACATGATAGATGGGTTGTGTCTGTTGATAAGGATTCTTGCACAGAAAGTGGTAGCTTCTATTGTTTCTCCTCCATTTCTCTGTTACTGAAATATATTGTAAGCTATTTAATCACACAGCCTTACAAACCATTCAGGACAGCTCTAAATTTATATCATTTAAATTCAAGGGACAGATTCAGAAGCTAAGGTTTGATATATTTTGCCTACAGCAACCATATACTTGGCAAAACTGAAGCAACAGCAAAAGAACTAAATATGAACTGTATATTCAGAGCTCCTGATCTTTGTCTATTGGTTTCTGAGCCTTCATGTGAAAGTACTGTCACTTTATCAGTCTTTTACTTGAAACAAGGATGATTGGAGACTTTCTGGACTTAAAAAAATCACATTTTCAACATGGCTGCCCACAAAAGACACTTGCAGCACAATCCACAGGAAGTCAAAAATATTACGGACGGATGCAGTGCGAGGGTGTGCTGATGCAAGTCCGTTATGCAGATATGATAGTGGGGGATGAGAATCACTTGAAGGCGATTGGAGTACTTGCACACAGCTCTGCAGCACCCTGAACTTATGGAAAGATGCTACTTTATCGCGAGCAGCTTCTCACTTCCAGGGAGGTCCCACATTGAATTGTGGATGGGGGGGGTATTCAGGAGGGGCATTCCTGGGGGTGGAGCTGAATTTAGTCACTGCCCACAGAGCTTTCAGCTGAGGAACCCAGTGCCCTATACCAGCCAGTGACTTATACAACCTCAAAGTGTGGCGAAGCCCATAGGGGATTTTCAGGTCAGAGGGGGGAACTTGCTGATTTCATTGCTCTCCATGCTGCCTGAAACTCCTAAAGAGATGGCATGGCAGCACCACAGTGGCGCCGACCCTGGCCGTCATGAAGCTCCCACCCCATGGATTGCACTGCCCAAAATCCCACCTCATGGATTGCACTGCCCAAAATCACACAGAGCAAGCAAGTACTGTTCCTAACACAAGAAGTGTGACAGATGCAATAAAGGAGGTTTCCCTTCTGAATCAGAAACCACCAATACTGATCTTCCACCTTTTTGTTTTTCCATGTGTCTGGTCTGTGTTCCTGAATGTAACAGTCGAAACCATGGTGAATCAGGTCTGTATGCATTACAATTAGCAGGTGACTATCACAGTCAATTACAGCAGCAATCTTCAGGGGGATACCAAAAAATGAATTCATTTCCCCCTTCTCTTCGTTCTAACAACAAATGATCCACACTGAAATAGGTGTCATCAGTTGGAATGGTTAAACACACAGTGGTTCAGCATATATCCACTTTGCAAATGAACAGGAAGCCAATTTTTGTTCATTAACTCCTTCCTGGCTTTTTGGCAGGTTGTTTCACTGTATTCCTTCCTAAAAGTGCAGTACAGCATAATTATTGTCTTTTTGTTTGTGGGAATTATCACCAGTCTGATGAACAGCCCAATTCAGAGCCCCAGGCAACTGGGGACTGCGCCAATGTGGCACTACCCCGTCACCTCTAAACGACTTTTTAGCAGTGTGAGGAGAGAGGGAAACTTAAAAAAAAAACCTCTCCACTTCCAGAAAGCCCTTCATAGGATTCAATGGATTTACGCCATCCAAAAAGGTAGCCTAGGTCCAAGACCCAGGCTGCTGTGCCCTTCCCTGTGACCTCCACCCATCCACATACACACATCAGTGCAGTGGTGGGGCTGGGGGCAGTGTGGAGCAATGAAGTGGTGCTCAGTCTGCATCCAGGCATCCTAGAGGGGCATGGAGGACACCAGTCAGAATGTTTGCCCCTCTGCCAGAATAACTAACCCAGCGAGGACAAATCCACCAGTGTGGACTTGTGCCACATCCATGGGACAGTTCAGTCCCCTATCTAAATTGGGCCATAAGTTCTACCCTCCCTGCTATACTGCTGCTCTGCTCAGTAGAAAATTATTTAACTATTATCAGTCATAGATCATATACATCAGTCCTAAATACATGCTGTATTTTTTTAAAAAAAATCCAACCACTCTGTGCTCATTTAAGCAGACCACAGTGTTCTTCGTAGCTGCCAATCACCGATGTATTTCTGTATATGCAGTTTGTAAAAGGAAAAAAATGCACAATTATTCAACAAGTGTCTGTGTTGTTTGGTGCTGAACCATCCCAGACATACCTGATGATTCTGCTTAAACCTTCTGGTTAAACCTGCATGATGGTTTCCTCAACAGGCCAAAAAGTTCACCCCAGAACAATGCAGCTCTAGAAAATAGTGAGGAGGCAGGAATGAAGCCTTTTCTCAGTTCCAATCTGGCAGTACATGAAGGAAAAGTGAGGAGAACTTGTAAGGCATGTGTGATTGTTACACAGGATAGGGTGAGTTAACTGTATACCACATAATGTGATGAGACCATAGGAAAATACTGTCTTGTTTTCTCTGAACCAATCTATTTTTAATTAATTTTTGCAGTCAATAAATATAAAATGAAAAATAAGTGGATCAATTCCATAAGTGGTAGAGAGAGTCTTGTGCTCCTTAGCCACAGTACTGACCCTACATGACCCCACTCTTCCTAAATAAAGGTTAAGAACATACTCATTCCAGTACACTGGCTGACTTCTGCTTAATTACTGTTCTTTACAATATTGATTCCCTTGAGGAATTCCAATTACATCTTCTTGCTCAGTTAAGGAACTAAATGGCATGACAAAGACACTCTCTGCTTAGCAAAGTCATTGGTGATGGGTGTTGTATTGCCACCTTCTTTCTTATTCCCGTGACTTTAGCAAGTTTATCAGGAACACATTTCCTTGGCATGGAGATGCAGCGATGAAGAGGGTACATCTTTTTAGTTACTTCAGTGTAACTTATTCACTTATAGCACCATTCTGAGGGCAGCTGCAGTGGTGACAGTCAGCTACCAATACAAAAGTGGCACTATTTTTTATTCTGTCTCTATGAACATTCAGCAGAGGGAAATAGCAAGACTCATCTTTCCATAAAACATTGACAACATAGCAAGCACACCAGAGTCCATAGCAACCCCATTAGTATCCAACAATCAGACAGTGACAGCCAATGGTGCCCCTGTGAAGGGCCCACAAAGGCACAGCCCATCTCCAACCACCAATCCAGCCACTGCCTCTCAATGCCACTGCCCTTTCCAAGAAAACCAGCAAATAGGGAGAAATAACCCAGCAACAATGCAACTCCTATAAAGACACCAGGCCCAAGCAGCCCCCAAGCCCATGGGAAAGGCTTCCCATTCAGTGGTCTACCCCTTCTCCAAGAAGAGCTAACAGCAGAAGTTGCCCTTATGTGCCATCCCTGGTCCAAGCCACACACTCCTTTCCCATGAAGAAATGCAAAAGAAAGGCTAAAACAAAGACAGGAACTGGGCTCAAACCACAGTCCCATGCCCAAGACCAGTATCTTAAGCACTGGACCAATAGGGTAGATTCAGTGTAACTCTCTGCTAATTTGGGGTTGGCATATGTTCCTGAGCTGAGCCACTCCTATCCAGTGGTTGGATTCAAATAATTTAACAACCGGTTCCGAACTTCTGGTGGTGGGATTCAAATAATTCAATGACCGGTTTGCTGCCCTAATGACCATTTTAAGTATTAAAAAAGATATACTGAAAGGTAATTTATTATTTCATACAGTTAATACTTAAATAAGAACAATAAAAGAGGTTCACAAAACTAAATTATGTTATAAGGGTTCTGAAATATTAATGAGAAAACCTGCTGGAAAAACATGGATCCTCGTGATTTTTGCACTGTCATCCCAAAATCACCAACACATCACAACTCCAGCCATTAGCCACATGTCTCAACACAACAGTCACACATCCCATCCTCCACGGCGCTGCAGTGGCACAGAAACCTGCTAGGAAAACACGGATCCTCATGGATCCTCATGATTTTTCTACTTTGTCACACCAAAATCACCACCTTTCAGAACAATGCCAGCTGAGCTAGGAGTACGGGGGAGGGAGGCAAAGGTTGTGCAGGGATTGGAGAAGGTGGCAAGGAATGGCTAAGGGTGGGGGAGATGGGAAGGGATGGCTAGGGGTGGGGGAAATTGGAAGGGGTGGGGAGGGTAGGAAGGGGTGAGCAGGAGTTGGAGAGGGTGTCAAGGTGTGGCTAGGGGGGGAGGGAAGGCGTCTGCTGGGCCCCCATGGGGGGAGAGGGAAGGCTGGCCTTTTGGGGGGAGAGGGAAGGCCTCTGCCAGTTCCCCCAGGGGCCCAGCTGGCCTTTTGGGGTGTGGGGGGGTGAGGGAAGGTCTCTGCTGGGCACCAAGGGCCCAGGCTGCATTCCCACCCCACTTACTTTTGGAGGCTTGGCGGAGGTCTTGGGCTGGGCCTGGAGGGTCCACTAGCTGAAGGAGCAGTCTGGTGCGGTGGGGCTGGGGTGTGGGGGAAGGAGGAGGGTGTCAGAACATCCTTAAACCAGTCAATTGAAACAGTTGTTGATGAACAATGGTTCCTTTATTGCAGGTCAGAATAGTCCAGTACAGTACAACTGGCTGTCCCAGATCCTAGTCCAACACCCTTAACTCTCAGTCAGTGAAGAAGGAGCCTCAGTATGTATCTACTTTTGTTTGATATGAAGATTGGGGGAGAGGTCAAACATGCTGCCTTCACCCATTGGGTAAATATCTGTATAGAGGTTATGGGTTGTCTCCAAAGATCAATCAGCCATAGATGCTGAACACGGTTCATTCCCCTGCAGACGCTACAGAACCTGCATGAACTAATAACTACCGGACTGAGGACCATGAAGAGGAAAGGACAAGAGTGTAACTGGCATTGCCTACCTCTTCTGTTAAAGTATCTGAGCTGATGGAAGATGAGGGGGAAGAGGATAATTTAAGCCCCTTCCCCTTCCTCAGGTCATCTTCTCAACCAGAATGACTGTTATTCCATGCAAGTCCTGCAGTTTCAGGCATTCATTTTCCTGGGGTCAGAAAGGAAAAGTGAGGGAAATGTGACAAAGGTCTATGATCCATGCATCCAGGAATTCTTAAAAATGTGCTCTGAACAAAAGAACTGGGGATGCGTGGATCCCTTGGTTCTGTTCCATTTTTACTGAGGAAATTCATTTTGCCCTGTCTTTCACTTCTCCTGAATACTACTTTATTTAAGAGAATATTAATAATTAACCCTGGAATCGATTTGATGCAGGTTTGGGATCTTTCCTTTGCTCCTCCCTTCCATTACTCATGTGTATATGCTGTATGTGCTTGGATTAAACTCTAGAAAAAAGCAATGTCAATGTTTTTGTAATTATATTTCAAGAGTCAAGCGTCTTTGCAGTGGTATTTTAGAGAAGAGAACATGTACCCTCAGACATTTTGAAAGCATTACCATTTTATTGTACATAAACCAAACATTGTTTTTTTTTCCCTATGGGTTTGTACACAGGCATATCAGTGGTGCAGAGAAGGAGAAAAGACAAATGAATTAAGAGTTTTGGGACCCACATATTTGAAGGGCGACCTCTCTCTTTATTAACCCATGTAGCAGTTTCTTCATCCTTTTACCATTTCCATTCCTTTGTGCAGGCAACTAAAAACAGTCATGCCTTAGGACAAAACTATGTGAGATAGCATCCCCATGACAGCCACAAGGAAGACACTATGTCTAGTTTGACCCCGCGCCTCAAGCTTTTACCATGACAACCCCTAAACTTTGGAACTTTCTCCCTGATTAAGGAACTTTCTCCATTCTCCTTACTTGTTTGGGGAGGGCTTAGTAGTTCCACATATATTTTGCTCCCTCTAGTGGCCTATTTGATATCACACAGATTTATGTTCAGCCAATTTAAACTCTCTGCAGATTTAAACTGCAGGTTTTTATGCTAGACAAAACCTGGGTTATATTAAATCAACCACTGAAAGGAGTAAAACACAGTTGGGGGGGGGGGGGAATCCCCAAGTAACAGGACCTGACATACAAGGAAAATATGAAGACGGCTTCTAGCCTTATTGCCTTCAGAGGAGGACGTGTGACAAAACTAGTCAAGAGAGCATATGGGTGAGTGGTATTTTGGAAATAGTATCTGCTCAATACTACTTGATGTGCATCATGCTTTATGATTTTATGGCCTCTACAGTTAGCCACTTAACAGTCCCTTTTATAGACAAAAGTGAGATACAAATGTTTAACCAAATAACTGAAATTATCTAAATTCCTTGCATACAAAAGATCCTAATGCATTAAATGAAAATATTGAATGTCAGGATGGGAGAGCATTTCAAAGCAGAGTGGCTCACCTCAAATATCTGCATTCTGGTTTTGTTTCCCCCAAGGCTTTATTTTCACACCAGCTTCTGGGTTTTTTACAATACATTTACAATACATTTTAAATATTTTTCAGTTGTATATACCTAGCAAATAGTGCATAAGTGGAATTCAATAGAATTAAATGTCACTAAATTTTATGCATATTAGTTGTGTAAAAGACAGCAACAAAAGACTCATTGTTGTCAGCAATAAAAATAAGATAACATGAGGTTGATTATAATGACATCAATTCAGAGCAAAACAAAAATGACTATATCTGCTCATCCCTACTGAAATGTCTTTCTCCTAAAAATAAGGGCTCCTTTCTGTGACACATGGCTAAATCTCAGTTATTTTGTTATGACTGTTTTTGGAGGACTGACTTCAAACATAGAAATTGGAGCATTTGATGGCAAAGAATGTTAGTTGGTGGCTGTTTTCAGATGGAAATTCCAACAGCGCTGAAGCAACAAATAACTACCCAAATACTTTTCATGTGGCAAAATCATTATAATTGTAGATCTTAATCTTCTAACAGGATAGCAGGAGTGGACTACCCCACAGAGGGCTTTAAGCATAGTTTAGATTAAATGCTGGCCTCAAACAGCTAAAAGTAGAAGTTACTATGGTTTCTCTCTTGCCTGCTATAGGGAAATGCCAGCCAAAAACATAAATATTGTCATAAAGCAGTTTTGCATTTTTATTTAGTTTAGTACTGCAAGATTCACTAAAGAGGAAATTTCACTAGTTATTTTCACATGGCTGAAATAGGACCACTAAATTGCTATTTCTGTATATTTAGTAGGAATGAACCGACTGTGGGGTGGACTCAATGAATTTTTTCAAGCCAACATAAAGTGTTCTCTCTCTGTCCAGAAGAGAAATTCATGGTAAATAATGTAATGGATCAAAAATAATCAGGTTGAATGATTTCACTGTTCCTAAGAAGAAGGACGTTTTTAAAACAAAAAGGTAAAGAAGAAGCAGCTGACAAAAAGTGAATGGATACAAATAAGGGGAGGGTGTAGCACTTTTCTATCCTGATTTTCCTTCAAGGAGCCCACTGTATGCAGAGGCGTAGCTAGAGAAAATGGAGCCCAGGGTAAAAATCTGAGTTTTCTGACACCCCCCCCCATAGGCAGCCACCCTCCCCCACCATGACCAAACAAAGGTGTTTTTTTGCACCAGATCATCTCAAAATCACCATCACATTAGAGAACATGCCCTAACTCACAAATCTGAGTAAAAGCCGGATCCAGATGATTTTAAATGGATCCTTCAAAGGGAAAATAAAACCCTAAAAGCCAGCATGGTGTAGTGGTTAAGAGCAGATGCACTCTAATCTGGGGAACTGGTTTTGATTCCCCACTCCTCCACCTGAGTGGCGGAGACTTATCTGGTGAACCAGATGTGTTTCTGCACTCCTACATTCCTGCTGAGTGACCTTGGCCTAGTCACAGTTTTTTGGAGCTCTCTCAGCCCCACCTACCTCATAGGGTGTTTGTTGTAACGGGGGAAGGGAAGGAGATTGTAAGCCCCTTTGAGTCTCCTTACAGGAGAGAAAGGGGGAATATAAATACAAAATCTTCTCTCCTAAAACAAATATGGCTGGTGTGGTGATGAGACACTGGGCATATTGCTCTTTCCTGCCTTCACAAAGCATACACACAGGCATCTGCAGAAAGGGAATGCCTGCATACAGCTTTCAAACATCTACACCAGAAACTTCATCTTACAGCAGATACCCATCATCACCAACTTATAAACTGTATTGTCAACCAATACAGGCCAAAGATATCCAAGAATTACTGGCAATAATTATCTTAAACCTGCCAGAGTCCTAGCAAGGAGGACGTAAGGTTCTCTCTATTATTCTAGAGTGCACTGATGATTAATGGATCCAAGAGAACTGCATTAACCACAGCAGATCTGGTTTTAAAGATAAAGGTTTATTCAAATTGGGCAACTGTAAAAGTTCAGCATTGAAACACCCCCCTCCCAATCATTTAAGGATGACTATATCAGCACTATATGGATATTAGCAATAGAGCACCCACCAGCATGGCACAGAGAAAATGCTACACTTCTATACTACTTTCCTGGAGTCTTTCTGTCAGATACAATCCCCGGTTTTAAAAAATAAAGTCTCCCTCAGCCACTTGTTTCAGCCAATCCACTACAGAAGCAGATGCAGTCTTTTAATATGCTAAGCATCTTGCCTCCTTACAGACCCACACACACACAATCCCAAAAAAGTGTCCGCCTGGTACTGCTGCTGCTGCTGCTTGTGTGTAGAATTTCGTAATAGCATGCAAACTCCTCACCCAGATCTGGGCTCCAGCATTTCCCATTTTCTACCCAGTAAGGAGACAGGAAATAAATCTGCTGAGCCAGGAGAAACGCTCGCCCTCCTCTTTTATAACCCATCAAGGAGGATGCATTGCAGAAAGGGAGAGAGGGTGAAGGGACGAAGAGGTATGGGAACAAGCACAGAAGAAAGGGGGTGTAGGGGCAATTTTCTGCCCCCATGTGACCCCAATGAGGTGTGCTCGGGGCACGGTGCCCCACCCTGCCCCGTGGTAGCCCCACCACTGATTGTATGTACATTATTATTGTCTTGACTATTTTATCCTCACAACAACTATTTGATTTCAATTGGGCTGAGAGAGAATAACAATTATATGAGCAAGGAAGGAACTGATTCAACCTCAGCACTTCTTTCAGATTTGAAAATTCAACCCTGCTATATCATTAATGTATTTTATTTTTAAAAATGAATATGTAGGCAGTTACCTCGGCAGAGGAGCAATTCCACCAGCATGTGGCTGTTGCTGCCCGCCCTCTCACTAGGATGCCACTGCCACCATGTATGCTGCCTTGAGTCGCAGATATATGTTGGGGTATAAATGTAAATAAATAAATAAAACATGGGGGGAGACTAGGGAAGAAGCTGACATTAGTTGGCTTCCTCTTGGCCATTAGCCCCATTACACTGGCAGCCAGAGCTTTAGACTCACTACACCAAAAAGGTGGCATAAATGTATTATGGAAGCTTCTTGGCAGCAGTGAGGCTTTTTCACTTTTCAAGTCTCCCCATACCACCAGGAAGCCTCTATGGGAGTGGTGGGGTGCTTTGATGAGCAGCCTGGCTCATTGGATGGGGCTGCCTGTACAACTAGAAAGATACCTACTATTAAAGAGGAGAGAAAATGGGGGGGGGGGTATCTCCAGAGAAGTAAATAACACTGCTACTAGTACTCTAAACATAGAAAACCAAATCGCCACCACCACTTTAGGAATATTCTGGACTGTTTCTTGGTTACACTGCAGTATTATGGGCTGTTGCAAGAACAACATACTGTGAGGTTGTCTGCTAGAGAGAGTAACCCATTATCAAACAAAAGAGAGTCCATTCTTAAGAATACAGGAAACATCAACAACTAAAGCTGCCTTATGCAATCAATGATCTATCAAGATCAGTGTTGTCTACTCTGACAAGTATCACCACTCCACAGTCTTAGGAAGAAGCGGTCAATCAAACATCATCATCATCATCATCATCATCACCACCACCACCACCACCACCACCACCACCACCACCACATATTTTAATTGGTTATACCAGGGATTAAAGGAGGGGTTTTCCCTCTGCTCCTAATTACTCTGCAATTGTGATGGGTGATTTTAACAAGTGGGTTGTCTCATTGCTGGTGGAATGGAATCTTGAGAACTGACTTTTGTAATATGCGCATCTTTATTGGTTATGACAAACTAGAAAAACAACTTCACCAAACAGAACCGAAAAAGGCAAATTTTGGCCAATGTTTAATATAACCTTTTTTAAAAACTCAAACTCTTGAATTCACTTCACTTAAAAAGGAATGTAATTATCCGGACAAATATAAACTGCTAGCAGGAGAATAAAGCCCATAAAACTAAAGCATTCATGTGTATGGTAGATATGGCGTAGCATAAAGGTAGGAGTTTAATTTATGAGTGTATATTCTTACTTCCAGAAGCTAGAAATGCATTTATAGAAGGACAGGAAAAAATCATACCCATATAGACATGGTGCAAAAATACAACCCCAAAACCCAATCATGTGAGTTTAAATAATAAATCTGAAACAGAGCCCAGCCAGGCAGGTAGTAGTTTCAAGTAGATTCAGAGTAAAATCCAAGCTACCTGAAAGTTCAGCAGTGTTCAGAGATGGGGTTTTGCTTCCCCTCACTATAGGCATGGTGCTAGCTACAAAGCTTGATGGTAAGCCCCAGATTCCATAAAGCTGGGGGTGGTGTGTTCAAAAGCTGTTGTTATGAGTTATAATAACACAGAGAGCACACAATAGTGTTTACTTTTGGCTTCCCCTGCTGATTGACTT
This sequence comes from Sphaerodactylus townsendi, assembly GCF_021028975.2. Lineage (NCBI taxonomy): Eukaryota > Metazoa > Chordata > Lepidosauria > Squamata > Sphaerodactylidae > Sphaerodactylus > Sphaerodactylus townsendi. The sequence goes on along the minus strand of NC_059425.1, from coordinate 118,788,796 downwards.
AATAAATGAATTCTCCAAAGAAGCTCAAGGTATAACAGGCTTCCTAAGATTTCTGTACACATTTCTTCAGCTGCCAACTTCACCCCTGCCTGGATGAATATGTTCAAAGCCATTGCAGGCACAGCATAACCCAGTGGGACTTTCCCAGTGGGATTACTTTTGCATGGGGCCATTACAAGTCTTCAGAATGATGGCAGCTGTTATTTCTCAGAGTTTTTGTAGGTGTTGTTTTCCTCATTAAGAGAGCTTGGCCACAGTTTAATTTGTGCTGCTCTGTTTCACTCCCAAACAACAGCCGTCAATCCTCCACCCTCCCCAGATGGCTCTATTAATATTAAATGACACACTGAAATAGTAACATGTTGATTCCAAACCTTTTCCAGTTAGGGGAGCAATCTGTCATTTATCACATTTCAATACTGACTGGTAAGCACTTTTGCAGGCTTCACCATCATCTTTCTTGTTCCATGTGCTTTGTGCTGAATTGCAGTGTTTTGCTGGTTCCTAAACATAGCGCATAGAGGTGCAGCCCAGAGGGATTAGCAAAGTGCTAACAAAGATGCACCATTATAAGCGTTATGAGGCCTAATCGCCATAACATGCTGTCACATTGCCAAAAGCAATTTGGGCTGATGACACAACTGCCTGAAAAGTACTCAGGGTGGGATGTAAAAATAACTATTCAAATAATTGGTACAATTAGATTCAAATAAATTAAGAGAACAAGACATGGAAACTGCCTTCCACTCCAGCAACTATTTTGCAAAGATTTCAGTGTTGCTTTGGTACCCTAGACCCTTAGAGCTGTCAAACTTTGCAGAGGGCCTGTGATTTGCTTCTTGCATCATTAACAATATGAAACAAAGTACAAGTATCATTCAATCTCCAAGGCTAATAGACTATTTTTCTTTTCAGCAGCTCATTTTTCTTCTTTTTACTCATTTGTAGGCAGATTTGCAGTAGGATTGTGTGATTATTTTCTTAAGCATCTTTCAAATCTTCATCAAGCTGTTTTATGGTTTCACTAAGAATCAAATATATGGCCAACAGTAAGCACTCCTTAGCCTGTATATTTTCCTTGCAGCAATCCCAGTTCTTGAACTCCACAAGTTTTTAACTTCACCACCACCAAAATTGTATCAATCCATGAGTAACCTTTCGGGAGGGGGCGGGGGAAACATAAAGGCACAAATACTCAGGCAGTTGCCAAAAATGTCAGTTCAATGCTAGGGACTATTAGGAAAGTGCCTCCACATAAAACAGTACAATAATGCCCACATGTAGCTATAAGGTATAATCAAGTTGGAAAAGATTTTTAAAAGGGAAACCATAATTATTTTATTTATATTGTTTATATTTATATTTTATACTAGCGGGCCCAGCCACGCATTGCTGTGGCAATTGTCCTTCTCATCACAGTCCGCAACCCACACAGATGTCCATGCAGGTCCAATGATCCCCAGCATAGCCTTTTGGGGTGATCAAATGGAATCCCTCTTTCCCTTTTCAATGCACATCGTTATATGGTGCTGTTTTTTTTTAGTATAAGGTAACCCTTTCCATTCCACAACGGAACTGTCCAGAATGCGAATCCCGCTGTTCATGAGGCTGGTTGACGCACACAGTCCTGGCTTGGGTAAGGCAGAACTTGGGCAAGAGGCTATCCCAGTCAGGCAGCAGAGGCAGGGTGGTGAGGCGCTCAGATCGAGGTCAGCTCCCTGGGTTCGTAAAGGGCCATGTGCAAAAGAAGCAGAGCCGGTAGTGTTGGTTCGCCCCCACCCTGTGGATTTTCTTAGAAGAAAAAGGCAAACACCAACTCGCTTTTAATAAAAGAGAGCTGCAACGAATATGGGTGAGGAAGTGGGTAAGTGGTGGTTGAATGTGAGGGAGGGCAGAGTGAGGTGTGTGAGGATGAGCTGGATGTGTATTGTGTGGTAGCAGTGGGTGAGGCACAGAGAGTGAAAGTTACCTGCGTGTGAGGGGGGGGACCCCACCTGACGTCTCACACAGCAAAGTGTGTATGTGTTTCACTTCCACTCGTATTACCTAACAGTGTTACCTATTTACTGTTTTCACTGCTCATCTCTGGCCATCTGCACGAACATTCTAAGCCCTCAGGCCATAGACAGACAAATAATATGGCACCCTTAACTTCCAGCAGTGCTGACTCTCAAGAATAGAAGACAAAGTAAGGGAAGAGGAGGACAGAGGGAAGCATATGGAAGAGTTAGGGTACATTCCTTTGTATGGCATTATACCTCACTGAGGTCTCTCTCCTTTCCAAACCTCACTCTCTTCAGGCTCCACCCCAAAAATCTCCAGGTATTTCCCAACCTAGAGCTGGCAACCATATGTTCCTTATAAGAAAAGGCTAAAGTGTTTATGGGCTTTTTAGATTTGAGAAAAGCTATTTAATGTGGGGACCTAATAGAGGTTTATGTGTAAAATTGCATATAATATGGGGAAAGCAAATCAAGAAACAGAATTTCTTTCATAACACTAAAATCTAATGAAGTTGATGAGTAATAGACTGAGGCCAGATAAAAGACAATATTTTTCACACAACACAAAATAAATATATGGAATTCGATGCCACATGATGTAATGAGATACACGAACTTAAATGGAGATTAGCTAAATTCATGGAAGATGGGTTCATTAGTGGCTATTAGCCATGACATTGAAATGAAGTCTTTATGTTAGAGAAAGTGTTAATATGAATACAAGTTGTGGTAAGACATCAGGAGGGGGATGATTTAACCAGTTTGTAGTTGTTTGCCATTGCGGAAAATAGGAGGTTGGACTTTGAAATGAACAGCAGGAATTTTTGGAGGATCAGGGCATGAAGAGGATCTAGCAGGCAAGGACTCCATAACTCTATAATTGATTGAGAAGATTAAGGCAGGTAAGATGAACTCCAAGCCTGTCTTTTGTTTATAAACTTTTCAGGTCAGGATTTTTTTTTTTAAAAAAAAGACCACTAGGTAGGTAGAATCACCCTCAAATTTGAAAGGTGTCTTAATCATGGGGACATTTTGATCTGCAGTGCCTGTAGCGGATAACATAGTAGCTGTTCTGGCGATACAGGAGATGAAACTAATATCAGACCCAAATCATGTAACAATATGCAAAGATTAATTTTATAATGATGGAGATGACATTACATCATGTATTGAAGAGAGCAGCTTCCTGTTTTTGCCACTGTAACAGCCAACATTTGAAAAACGTGAAACTCTGGCAAGATATTACAGCAGATGGGATCATATTAAATTCACGGCATCTCATGGGTCATAATAAGTCAATAGCACTACTTTAGTCTGCTGGCCCTATAATCCATGAATTAAATATGTCTGAAATACTATCATCTTGGAATGGGTGATATTCCAGAATACCAAGGGAACTATTAGAATATAATTTGCTAAAGAGATAACTCAGATCCATCCTACTCAAGGCTACGTCCAGATTAGTTTGTCCTAATGTTCTGGTAAATAGTATTTTAACCTGAAAGTTGAGTTGGTCTGGAAAGAGCTCATATAACACATAAAAATCTATGGTAAGCTTTTTCCCCTTGCTATGCAAGTTTAATGGTATATAGCATGTTTGCTACTCATGACTTAATTTAGAATGAGGTTACTAACTTCAGAAACTTAACTGAACAAGGCATCAGGGTATGTTTATGCATCAGATTATGTTTATGGACATAAACAGGGTATGTTTATGCATCAGATTATGCAAATGGACAGGGAATTGTTGAGATAAATAAAATTGCTTTGCTTAAACAATGTAACCCATCAATCATCAACAATGAGGAACATATACTCCCCATATTGGATAATATGTGGATTCCATAGGCAGAGCGAGTGTTTTTTCTCTAATTATTTCAGGCAAAGAGTTGGGGAAAAAACTGAAGAGCAGTTACTTGCCAGAGTTTTCAGTACTGAACTAGATAGATCAATGGTCTGCCTCAGTTTAAGTCAGCTTCACTGCCTGGAGCCCCTCGGGGATAGGGCGGTATAAAAATCTAATAAACAAAAATGTGTTCATGTGGATTTCAGGCATAACATTTGGCCATTGAAAGCCTTCTGGGTGCTTTGTGAAGCCATCAATTGAAAGGGTCCTTGCGGACTTCAAGGCACACTCCAAAGAGCAGTACTTGTTCCCAACCCCATCCCACAAGATGAGGATGGCCTTACAGCAATTTCATAACATTTCAGGTATTTTTTCCTGCATAGCAATCAGAGGCTTCTCACAATTAAAAAGTGATAATACTGTGCTGTGTGTCCTGATACTAAATTATCTGATGTTGAGATATGGAGATATGGAAAAGGTGTTTCATCAGACTATTGCCATATCTGCCTTCCACCATCTCCAATCAAGCACTGGAACAGTTAAGAATTCCTAAAATAAATGGAGCCAACTGGATTTTAGAAGCTTTTGAGGAAAAGCTTTAATAGTTTTGTGAAAACTATATCATAATATGCAGCACTCCTTTGCTGACCCTGGCCTTGATGTGGTTTTTTATAAGCATCCTCTTCTACTCTTGTAGTGATGACTACAGTCAAAAAGACTTCGTAGTCTTCCATGACAGTGTACTGTGCACCTGAGATGTTTATGTGTGACAAATAACCTTTTGAATAGAGCTTCTCATGACCAAAGAATGAAAATGTTTTGCATGTGGCAATGTCTTGTGAAACTATTCTGTGTCTAATATAAAGAAAAATTGGAAACTTCAGGGAGATTTATCTAGTTTTGGGATAGAACAGAATATTAAATCAAACAAACTGAAATATGGGACAGTTTGTTGCTACAGAAAAGAATGATGGGAGATTTACTTTGGTGATATTCCACTATGTTGATTTAATCACTATTTTTTCTCTTACCTGTTATGCTTAGTAAATTAATTCTAAACTATCAATTTATATCAGATTAGCATACATCTCTTTATGTCAGAAAACATTTGTGGATCCTGCTGGGTATTTCAAATTTGTCAAGCAGCATTTAATAACTGACATCCAGGCTATGTGCTAAAACATGCTGGATTCTACATCCTCATATGCTGCTTACAATTCAAGAGGAGATATCTAGAAGAAAGATTTTTAAAACCCTGCAATTACAATCAGCTTTATAAATAATGTTTTCATTTAATTGCAAATCCTGATGAGATATTACAGTGTAGGTTCTTGCTTAATATTAAGATGTAATAATAAGAACATAAAAGGCTGGAATGCATGATCTTATTCAAATTGCTTCTAAATACTATTCCAGGAGTGAACCTTTTAAAAGCCTCTTCACTCTTTGGGTAGATTGGTTGCATGAATTAGATTACTGAAATAGCCTATTGCTAGAGTTATGTCTTCTGCTTGCTGTTGGAGCCTAGGCCTTTCAAAAACTAGGCATTGTTCTTTCAAACTTTAATGAGTTAATTGCTGAGCATTGAGTCAGTCAGTTTAAGGTCTGAAAGGTTCTGTGGTCCTATGGATAACCTGCTACAATGTTGAGATATCTTCATTTAAATTATTACTCAGACAAGGACTCACTAGATCAGTGGTGGCGAACCTATGGCATGGGTGCGAGAGGTGGCACTCAGAGACCTTTCTGTGGGCACACGTGCACAGAGTTCATCATGTGGAGGGTGGAAAATCACACACACACACACACACACACACACAAATACCTAGGCTGGCCTGGTCATGATCATTTACCTGGGAGTAAGCTCAGTTGCTGGCAATGGGGCTTGCTTCTGAGTAAACCCTCCTAGGGTCATGATTCACCCATTCAAAGCATTGCATGGTTACTCCCAAGTAACATGCGCCTTGGAGCCAGCTGTTTTTTTTAAACTAAAACCTCAGTATTCAGGTTAAATTGCCGTGTGGGCACTTTGCAATAAATAAGTGGGTTTTGGGTTGCAATTTGGGCACCCAGTCTCAAAAAGGTTTGCCATCACTGCACTAGATAATGAAGCTGCTCTTTTAAAATATGTCTCATATCTGTGAAAATGAAAATAAGAATAAACTTTTTAAAAAGACAATAGTCAATACCACATGTACAGTCTATAATACATTGTGAAATAAAAGGTATTATTATGTATCATTAGGATGATATGGCTTCACATTTTTCATATGAAAGCCTGTGAGTCATCTAGGAGTTCCAAATCTGACATGAACACTACTCTACTACCTAGTCATTGTTCTCTCAGGTGGATTCTGCACGAGCCAAAAACACCGCCCTAGGGTCGGTAAAAACATTGGCCCTGGGGTGCTGTTTGAATGGCTGCCACCTCCACAACAAGGCAGCACCATGTCCCCCCCCCCAAAAAAAATGAGTGAGGCTTTTGGGAAACAGCTGGCGCCATGCAAACGTTTTTTAGCGCCTCCATTTTCCCTCACATGCAGGGAGGGAAGGTAATTGGGGGAAAACAAAATGGAGGCACCTCTGCAAGCTGCAGCTACTCTGGGGCTGCTTGCACCTCAGCATGCGAACAGCCCCAGCACTCCACCGGTGAGAAGCTGCTGTGGTGGCCCATGCAGAATCTGCCTCAGTAACACAGCCAGTACTTGCTAGCCCCTCCACTAAGCTTTCTATCGACAGTAATACTCATGGATCCTATTGTAGCAATGAGTTTCCTAGTTCACCAAAAGGACATATTTACTCATGCATTTATATTGTAAATACTCATATCACTGTGTCGGTTTTCTCTGATGGTCCAAAGGCTCTACCTACTCTGGAGGTGAAGCTGGTGGCTTCAGTGTTTCTGCTTTAGCTTTAGAAACCAGGCTGTGAGACTGAGATCATAGCTTGCTGACTTCAGCCTGAGACTTCCATTCTGCATCAGAGTATCTAGCTCATCTGGCAAGTCTTCCTGCAGCTTCCAAAGGCTGGGTCTGGCTTCCTCCATTTCTTTTTCATCTAAGGAGGCATTGGCAGGTGGACACACAACCCATGCTAGCATGGACTCTACATTAGCAGCTATAGGATCAGATGATTCCAGGCTGCCAGTTGCTCTGCTTGTATGAGATATTTTTCAGCCTATTCAGAATATGGACAGAATTCTTGGAAGTTTACAACTTTCCACCTGCTTAAAGAACCCATGCTGATCTGGGTTGTGTAAATCTTCTTGAAGGCAGGGCGGTCAGACTTGGTCTGGGATACAGTAAATGCTTCCTTGAAAGGGGTCGTCCCTATCTGGAAACAGGCAATGGTGCAGTCAATCTTAAAGAAATCTAATCTGGACCCAGGAGACTTGGATAACTATTATCCAGTCTCAAATGTACCATTTTGAACAAAGGGTTTGAACAAGTGGTGACTGGACAAGTCCAAGGACTCCTGGATAAAGTAGATTGATTGGATCTGATGAATCAGAAGGCTTCTGTGTTTTTAAGAGCTAGCTGTACACAAGTAGAGTTGAGCATATTTCCTCCCTTTCCTTATTTACTGTTCTAGAACTTCTCTATGCACATCAAGCCAGATAGCACGTTTGCCAGCCCTGACTCCTACCAAACCATCCACAGCATTAGATCACAGCAACAGAAACTCAGCCCTGCAAAGCCCCCTCTAAACAGCAAGACCTATAGGAAAACAAATAGAAACCACTTTTAACAAAAAGGTAGTTTGGAAAAAAAAAGCTAAGACAAACTTAAAAGTTGAACCAAAGCAACTTAGCAACCTAGCCAGAAAGCAAAGCGAGAACAGAAGCGGGGGGGGGGGGGGCAAACTGGGAGACACCTATACAGAAATTTCACACAAGCAAATTATGTTAGAACAAGGTAAAAATCACAAAATCACTGTCTTTCCCTAAGTAAGGCAGTGTTGTGTGGGCTAGGCCTAAGGCCCCCCACACATACACACCCCAAAACAACAGTAAAACAATTGAACAAATAACCAGTTGAATTCTAAGAACTGTGGCCTGTTGGGGCTTTAACTCCCCCTCACCCAGCATCCTCCCAATTCCAAATAGCAACAGAAAAGCTATACACTTTCAACTGTTAGTAAAAGCAAGTGGTTTTTAAAATTTAAACTTGGTGGTTAAACTAAAATCAAACCCTTCGGCATCTTCTCCTCTCCAGGCAGGTCTCCTCTGCAGGGCTGGTGTGTCCCACAAAGACAGGTTCTCAATGACCATCACCAGATAGAGGTAGGATAAGTTCAAGCTCTTCTTGAACAATGTGTCTACCTTGTCTCGATTCTCTGGCACAAAATGGGCTGGGGGGAACCCAGCACCCCTGCAATTTATATTTTGGGACAAGCAGGCAGGCTACCAACATCCCTGGGAATAAAAAACCTTCCCTGATTGGCCAAGGAGCAGTGTTGAGCAGTTACACTCACACTTCATTGGCCAGTTTAAACTTTTTCCCTCCTCCTGTGTTCCCTGTCCTGGCAACAAATTTTTAAAAACTATACATAGAGTATGGATTGAGACCTGAAGCCAAGCCAACTGAGCTCAATAGAACAAGCAAAGCCATGCCTCCTCCACCTCTTTCTCACCTGTAAGGAGAATCAAAGTGGCTTAAAGCTCCTTTCCCTTCTCCTCCCAACATCTTTGCTGCTTCAGACTGGCCCACCAGCATCATAACAGAGAGACTGCCCCACACATACAGCAATGCAAGGTAAGTATTGGGGGGGATTCTCCGGGGGGGGGGATTCTTTAGCTTTTATAACTAAATAATTTTCTCAGCCCATCGTTGGCAGACAAGCTCAGGTGGTAAGGGAAGAGAACAAACATACCTTTCCTGGCTGATCCAAGGGCTCCTTCTTCACTAACTTGAAGTTGAGGACCTACCTGCAGCTAATTTTGTTTAAAGGGACTCCTGAATGGCACCAAATGCAGGGGGAATTCTCGGGGGGGGGGGGTATTTTTGGTTTAAACAAAACCGCTTGCCAGTGAATCGGTGGGGGTATACTCTGTTTTTTTAATTTTTTTGTTAAATTTAACAAAAATAATTCTGGAAAAGGTGCAACAACATATTCAAAGCCATGCATTAACATGACTGTCACCATTTACCAATAGCTTCTTGAATGTGTACAGGTCCACCACATATGGATATAATCTGCATTAACTTCTCCACAATGCTAATAATGACTAGGACCAGTCTTATAAATTTTAGTTTAAAATGATGGCTTGGATGCTTTGTGTTTAATTCAGAATCCAGAGCCTTCTACCATTTTTAAACATAAGATTGCCCAGAACCTCAATAATATTTCACTACAGTTAATAAGGTCAGAAAAAGAATGTTTAAGTTTAGTAACAAACAGAAGCTCAAAAAAAGTTAATTCTCTTTCTAACTTTTGTTTATGTAATTTTTTTCTTTCAAAATAAATTCAAGAAAATTAAGTCAAGTTTTGATCTTCGACCAGAACAAGCAAGCATGAAATATAAAGAGATGAATTTAAAGTTTGTTGTAGCATTTTGTCTTATAATAAATTAAATGTAATATATATTAATTGAATTGTACCTGCTGATGATGCAGGACCAGATAATTCCTTAGGAAACAGGATTTGGTCGATATTTTCTTTCTATGAATTTCTTTTATTTATGGCTTTGTTTATAAATTAGAATGATAATCTAATACTTTTTATTATGATTCAAACAATATCTGACTGTATTGTTCTTCTAGCCCATTTCATAAGATTTTTCTTTCAGCCATGTAGTATTTTAAATTCAAATTGTTTTTATTGGTCTGTGACTATCCCTCCTAATCCAACAATTTGCTGTAAAAGTCATTTTTATGAGTGAGATCTAAATTGAATATTGAATATAATAAGAGATTTATGAAACAAATTCACCCAATTGCACTGGCCAATTGGGCTTTTTATATATAACTGCAGTTTACTCACTTGCCCATCTATGTATCAATTATAGTAATCAAAGGGAGTGAAATTGTCTTCAATCAGTTTCCAGTTGATCATCTATGTATTGGCTGCTTGAGTAAGCTGGCTACCACACTGTTTGACCAAAAACATTTTTTTCTAGATTAGCAACACACACACACACACACATATATTTTAATCAGGTAAGTGACTTTATAAGGAAAATGATTATATTCTATTGCTACATTTATTGTAGGTATTATCTTACTTTTACTGTATTGTCTTCTACCTTAGTAAGGAATTATCTGGCCCTGCATCATCAGCAAGTACAATTCAATTAATATATAGTCTGGGAACAAAAGTGACTAACACAATCCTTCGCAGAACTATTCCATTGGCCTCACAGGACTGTGAAGACTGGAGTAACTTCATACAGGATGGCATTGTGGGGTGGCTATGTCTCTCTGTTTCCTCCACTCGGCAACAGAGGGTTCACCCTGTATATCAGATTTAATATGTGATTCTTGTCAACTGAGCTTGTCTTATGCCTCAGGAAATGAGAAGCTGGATGCAGTCAGCATCCTTCAGGGCTGCCATATCAGCATTATCCGCTAAAAAGCTTTCACTTATAATCTGTGATATTATGACTAAGAGCCATAGAGAAATTCTCCTAGGCTTGAAGCATCCTGACTCGCCACAGATACAGCTGCAGTGACCCAGAAGCAAGCTGTGAGTGGGGAAGCTTTTCAAAGAATAGATGCAATGATGGAAACCACTGATAGAGCTGTTTCGGCTGTATCAGTGGATGGAGCAGATAATGCACTGCATCCTCCATGTCATTATAGATCTGTGTAGCTTGAGATGCAGAGCAGGAAGCAGGAGAGTTTTTCCCTCAGAAACTGTCCTAAGTTTGAAAACCTATGCATTGTCACACTCACAGAAAACAAATTTACATATGTCATGGTCATCTCTTCATATGGGAAGGCAGTCATGCCCCCAGGCGCAGTTTAGCCCCGGTATGGCTCTGCAAACTCCAGAGACAAATCAGTTCTGCAGGTGTTTCTTGTTGTTCACCATGAACCACACAGATTGACTGATCAACACAGATTGAGTGATCAGCACCTTCAAACAGTACTTTCAACTATCAAAAACTGTGGTGAAATTTGCAGCAGAGTGGAGAATTAACTTTTGTAATGCTTCTCCTGCAGTCATATCTAATAACGGACTGTCCCAGATTTTTAGTGGTCTGCCAGGTCTTAACTGCTCTTGGTTCTACTCTGAGGAAGGCCATTTATGCTGCCCAGGCCATTTCTTTGGACTCTGCTTCCATGAGGGAAGCCTGTCTCATTGGACAGGAATCCCATAGGAGCCAACAGAAGCCACCAGTAGCTGGAAGGTTGGTGACCAGAGTGGAGGTCCAACAGCTGGGATGATCCTCATCCCAATCATCCTCTCAGCCAACTAACATTTCAGCTTCTCAGTGAGCTACCAGGTCCCAACAGATATTGCGGTATCTACTTATACTTATTTCATTCAGTAAAACAGCAACAACAAAATCGAACATGTTTGTCTTAACAACTGATTTTTTAAAAAAAATCATAAGTACAGTGGAACTTCGGTAATTGTAGCCTTCGGTTTTCATCCGTTTCAGTTTTCGCTGGTCACCCCCCACCATTTTTTTTGCCTCGGTTTTCGCTGGGCGCCTCGGTTTTCGGCTACACTGTTTGTGTAAATGTACGCTTTTTGCATAAATTTGCTATGCCATTTGTGTAAATTTACACTTTTTGCATAAATTTGCTACTCCGTTTGCATAGTGCATGCGCAAACAGCGTAGCTTCAATTTTCACCGATTTCAGTTTTTGCCAAGTGTCGCCGGACGGATTACTGGCGAAAACTGAGGTTCCAATGTAATTGATTTGAATTTAAAACCACTAGCCAATCTACCTGAAAAATAGAGTATAAATAAATCAAACAAAAGAACTGACTTACTGATAGCACAGCACTTTGTCCACACTGATTTTTCTAGCTCATAAATACAACAAAAGACAGCCCTTTTGAATGGGTAGTGAACAGAGCATTCTAAAACACATTCAGCTTTGACAGCAATACAGAATGTTGAAAAGTGCCTTAACACTGGGGGATTGGGGGATTTCTGGGCTGTATGGCTGTGTTCTAGTAGCATTTTCTCCTGACATTTCACCTGCATCTGTGGCTGGCATCTTCAGAAAATCTGATGATAGTAAAGCAAGTGGAGTATATATACCTGTGGAATGTCTAGGGTGGGAAAAAGAACCATTTGCCTGTTAACAAGTGTAAAGGGTGCAATTAGCAAGCTTGATTTGCATGTGTTGGGTGGGATTTACCCATTTAGCATGTGACTTGAGTAACCATGAAGATAACATAATCAATTAGTGAAGGCATCTGCACTATAATAGCCTAGCCTTTTGAACCCTTTTTAACTCCAATCATCACCCAGGACAGAAAAGGAGCACAATAAAAACTTTGGTAGATCATGCAAAAGAACCTGTGAACCCCATCTCCTTCAAGATGAACTGAATCACCTAAACTGGACTCTACAGATTAATGGTTACTCTACTACAGAGACCAGAAGAGCTGCAAGACCAAGAACAAGCCACAGGAATAAAGATAAACAGCCACCTAGAGGGAAAGTGTTCTTACCATATATCGAGGGAACTACTGACCGTGTAGGGAAACTGATGAAGAAACATAACCTACAGATATCCTCTAACTTCTGTAGGAGTCTACCGTGTACTGTGTAGCTGTGGAAAAGTCTACATAGGGACCACCAAATGCAGTGCCCAGACATGAATCAAACAACATGAAATGCACTGCAGACTAATTCAGTCAGAAATATCAGCTATAGCAGAAAACATGATAAGCCAAGCTGGGCACAGAATATTATTTAAAAACACAGAAATTCTGGACTACTCTGATAACCACTATGTCAGACTACACTGAAAAGCCATTGAAATCCACAAGCACATGGACAATTCCAACCAAAAGGAAGGAACTATGTAAATGAACAAAATATGGCTACCAATACTGAAAAATCAGTAGAATCAAGACAGTGACTAATGAACACCACCCAGTAGTAGCAGTAGGCTAGTGAACACCACCCAGACAAAGGATGTCTCTAGGCAGTAAGCAATCAAAAGAATCAAAAGGCCAGGCTACTACAATACAGATGCCCTCACTAATTGATTATGTTATCTTCATGGTTACTCACATGCTAAATGGGTAAATCCCACCCAACACATGCAAATCAAGCTTGCTAATTGCACCCTTTGCACTTGTTAACAGGCAAATGATTCTTTCTCCCACCCTGGACATTTCACAGGTATATTTACACCACTTGCTTTACTACCATCAGATAATCTGAAGATGCCAGCCACAAATGCAGGTGAAACGTCAGGAGGAAATGCTACTAGAAAATGGCCATATAGCCTGGAAACACTCAACACCCCAGTGATTCCAGCTGTGAAATCCTTAGACAGTTCATTGCCTTAACACTGCTGACATCTCTAACGCTTGGTGTTAAGTCTCACAACCTTAAGCCATTAAACTGACTGAAGTATTGATCAGTAGTGTTTATTGAATAGGCATTGAAGCACCACACTTGGCAAAGACAGTTCTGATGAAGCTGGCATTCACATCTTTATCATCTGTAGAGAATCCCCCTCCTGTTTTCCCCAAGAGTTTATGAAAAACAGTCTTTGGAGCTAAGGAGCCCCAAGGTTGGAGGCAGATAGCAAGAGAAAGCCACCTGACTTCCTGCCCTACAAGATAATGGATGTAACACCATTCCCATGGGACAAAAGTACCTGAGGAAGTCTAGTTGTCTACAAAGCGTGTGAAGCCATAAAGTAAAGATCAACGAAAGAATGCACAGATGGCAGTGGATACATATAAGCAGACTAGTTACATATATCTTTCTAGCAGCAGAAATTTGTTATTTTAAGCAGTTCCACAGTTTCGGGAATGTAGCTGAGTCACTTAGATAGTATCCCCCTGGCAGCTGGATATTACCATCTTAAACCTATTAAGCATTCCAGGAGCCAGTAGTGTATGTCTGGCAGTTTTTTCAGGAATAATCATACAAATAAAGAGCTGAAGGTGTTCTTTATGTTAAGTAGGTATCATCCTGGGCATTTAATGATATAACAAAACTAGGTGTCTCACATATACACCGTGTATGCAGCTTACAGCAGAGGCGTAGCTTTGGGAAGATGGAGCCCGGTGCAAATTCTGAGTTTTGTGGGGGGGCCCCATGGGCGGCCGCTGTGATGCTGGAATCCACCCCAAAACAGCATCACTTTCAAAGGTGTTTAGACTAGGGAGCCCAGATTCTCCTTTTAAATCCACCTTAAAGGGAGAATCTGGGGTCCCCAGTTAAAATAACATTGAAAGTTATGCTGTTTTGGGGTGGATTATCCCCCACCCTGAAACGGCATCTGGGAACCTCAGATTCTCCCTTTAAATCCATGCTGAAGGATTTAAAAAGGAGAACCTGGGGAAATTTGGGGGGTGACTGCTGTCAGGGGTCAATTGTTAAGCTAGCAGCTTGGTCCCCCTAAACAAAACCTCACCAAACCTGGGTGGTATCATCATGAAAGTCTCCCAACAAATCCCCGAAATTTTGGTGCTGCTAGCCTAAAAAATGCACCCCCTGCAGGCAAAAAACAAAAAACCCACCTAAAAATACAGAAAAACCACAAATGGGGGCGGAGCTTCGGACATGTAATGGGGGGGGCTGAACCCAAGAAACCACCCCTTTGCCTACGTCCTTGAGCCAGCCTCTTGTCTATTCATCAGAGAGGTCTTCTGTTGTAAAAATCCATTTGGACAAGATTTGGATAAGCTGTGGGCAACTGCCTCTCTCCCCCCGCCCCCACCCCACCAGTACTAAGAGGTGTTTTCCCAGTGTTTACAGCTACTTGTAGTTAGATACAACAATCACTTAGTGTTGTATCATTGCAGTCTCAGCAAAAGTTATAATTCCTGATGGTAAACTAAACAGAGACAAGGTCTCAAATCCATCCTGTTCAAAGATGGAGGCTGAAAGTGTGTCAATTCAGGGCCAAAAAAAATCAAATAAACACATGAAATGGTTAATTTGTGTTTGGCAATTATGCTTTCCAAAATAGCATAGAGCTGCAAAACATACAAAAATGAAAAGTTGATGCATTAAAAAAATTAACAAAGGAAAAGTGTGTCACATCAAATACCAAATGAAAAAAGAGAGAAGTCAAGTAGGGGTGGGTAACCTTGGGGATTTATCTGGCTACTAAATGAGATTGAGTTTCTCTTCCACTACCTGCTACAGGTATTTAAACCCATGTGTAACCAGAGTCCTTTCCTTCCTTGATCTAGAGTCCTGAGTGAGCTGGCCAAGTGGATCCAGGACCAGGCCAGGAAATGGAGTTGCATTTTCTTTCTTTGCCTAAATTATACTTTTGTATATCTTTGAAAACCACACTGAGTCCTTCATGAGAGAGAAGTGGAAAGACATTCTTTAATGAAAAGGTACACCACAATGTAAAAAGATATATAAAAGTTCCTTTTGTAGTCAAAAACATATGATATAAATCCTGACATGTTTTGACAATCTTCCTCAGGGGTAGTTTTGAGATCAGACATGTATAGCTTCTCCTTCCAATACAGAGGAGTTGTATCTCCCTTTACATTGGAAGGGAAAGCAGTATGTTTGATCAATTTTTTTCCTGAAGAACTCTGTCAAAATTCATTAGAGATCTGAATCACATGTTTTTCATTATAACCTTTTGGGTTATAATGCCCACCTTTGGGGGGCTTTGCCTTTTCTCCATCACCCTCCATCCCAAATCAACAAAGGATACCATCTATCCAACATTCAGCTTTTGTAAATCCTATTGATTTCAGGGAAGCATTGGGCATGTGCAAAACTTTTTCCCACTGAAAATAATGGGGTATAGTATTTAACTTTGGGTGGATCATTAATATTACACAGTAGAAAGCATTTAAAAAAACGTGTACTAGAATATTCTCTAAATAGGCAATTGTATAGAAATAAAAATCACATTCACATTTTTTTTACCACTTTTTGTCAATAGAGAGCCAGAATATTGGAGTCACCCATCTGGGCACTTTTTATTAGAACTACATCGTAAAAACTCAACTATAAGGACTTCTGAACAGGAATAACAAGTTACAATAATATCCCTAGTGCTAGAAAGCCTGTGAAAAGGAAGTCCTAGGGGCTGTAATAACACTCTGTAGTATTGAACTTTTAACTGATTGAAATTCATCAGTTTCAATAGCACAGTTAATTAACTAATGACCCAATTCTATAAGCCACTGCTCTGCCAAATAAGAACATAAGACAGAGAGACTTAGCATGGTGTGGTGACCACTAGAGATGCACATTTGGCAAGAAAATAATCAGATTCCAGACGCAATATGCCCTAGGTATTAACCTCAGAAGGGCAGCTGCTCCTAATGAAGTTTCCTTTAACTTTCGGACCTTAATCAACTAATCCATTTTTAGTCACCACTGCATCTGCAATGTCTGCATCTGTATTTTGTTTTTACTTTTGATTCCTTGCATTGTCTCTCTGTTTTATCCCTTCCTGGGATAGCAAGTAGTAGAGGGCAAAAATAGCAAGGAGAGTCACTTAGAGACAGTGTTGTGTAGTGGTTAAGAGCCATGGGCTCTAATCTGGAAAACAGGATCTGATCTGAAAAGTGACAAACATTTATCTGGTGAACCAGATTTCTTTTCCCACTCCTACATTCCTACTGAGTGACCTTGGGCTAGTCACAGTTTATTCAGAACTCTCTCAGCCCCACCTACCTCACATGGTGTCTGTTGTGGGAAGAGAAAGGGAAGAGTGTTCGTAAGTTGTCTTGAATCTTTTTAGAGGAGAGAAAGGCAAGGTATAAATCCAAACTCCTCCTCCTCCTCTTCTTAGCAGTCACAAGCATGCAAACCAGTTATGTCAAATACTATTGTCTATGATTGAAGAACCTGTGCAGGGCATTTCCCCCAACCACATTACTCGCTCTCTCTTAAATAGGGATGCTGCTTGCCTAGGCCATCCTCACTACTAGGAGGGAGCAAATATCTTGGTAGCAGCTGTTGACTATGTGAACCATATCTTGGTAGCAGTTGTTGACTAGGTGAACCATGAGAATAGAGACAGAGGGGATTTGCTGGGCCATCAATTCCAAGAAGCTATTTGGGAAGAAAGGCAAAGACTTTACAGGTGTTCACTGTAAGATGAGAAAAGCTGTCATGCCATGGCAGTCAAAGAGCCAGACACTTAATGCTTCTCATGACAGGCATCCTCTCTGCTTTGTTCAAAGAAGGCAGTGGGCTTTCCATGCTCTTTTTTTTAAAAGACAGAGGCCGTTTCCGCACAGCCTTATTATGGCGCCCTGGGGCGGGAAAAACGCCGTCCCCAGGGACCCATTCGCACAGGCGCTCTGCGGGCGGCCTGACTGCGCTCCCCCTCCCCCAGGGTGGCGTCAGGCCGCCCTAAAAAACAACCCTTTAAAGGGTTGTTTTTGCCGCAACAGCGAGTTCCCGGCGGCACGGTGCGAACCGCACCGCCGGGAACACGCTGTTTCCCTTCCCCGTCCCATTCACCTTGTCCCCGTCGTCGGCCTGCTGGCCTCTGCAGCCCCTCCCTCACTGTCCTCCGTCCCCTGGAGGTCGGAGGGCAGCGTGAGCGGGGCTTCAGAGGCCAGCAGCCCGACGATGGGGACAAGGTGAGTGGGACGGGGAAGGGGGCAGAGGCGGCTCCATGTGGAGCCGCGTGTCCTCCGCCGGCCTCCCCTGAGGCCGCACGCACGCTTGCGTGCGAACGGCCTCCGCCCCCACGCCGGCAGAATTCTTGCCGGCGTGGGGCGCCTCGGGGGCCGTGCGGAAACGGCCAGACATATATGTGGAGGTGATGTTGGTGGGAAGGCTGAGTTAGTGAATGGGAAGACTTTCCATACTATTAATGGGGTGAATCAAACTCAGTTAAAAGCCTACTGGTACTGCTGAACCTGCTGTTTTACTGGAGAAACAAGTGAGTCTAGTGGCAAAGACTTCCTTTTTTCAGCACCATTTGGCACGGAAATAATCCCCCTTCTTTTTACCAAATGCTTCTGCTCGTATATGCCAGTGGAATAACTGGTTGTTTTCCAGTGCTTTGTTAGTGGAACCTTCCTGTAAAATGGGGAAATCCTGGGCTCGGGCCTTGATGTGCCAGCACTTTGGAATAGTCTGCTAGAGTAAATGAGGAGGATTTATAAAATACAGTGGTTCAGCAACTGTTCACACAATCCTGACTTTGGCCATATTTAATTGTTAATACCCAAAACTGACTAATGTTTTTTTGGACACTGCATTAGCTGGTTCCCTCCCGTTTTATTGTGTGTATGGTATTTTAATTTGGATGTGATGTTGCCGTTAGCCACTTTGAATCTACTTTGAAAAAAGTAGAATATTAAGTATTTGAATAAGTAGAGTTGGTTTTTATACCCTGCTTTTCTAGCTTTAAGGAGTTTCAAAATGGTTTACAATCACCTTCCCTTCCCCTCCCCACAACTGACACTTTGTGAGGTAAGTGTGGCTGAGAGAGTTCTGAGAATACTGGAACTTGCTCCCATGTTACCCAGAAGACTTCATGTGTGGGAGTAGGGAATCAACCCTGTTTCACCAGATTACAATCCACCACTCTTCACCACTACATACACACAAATAATAAGGGTGAGATAAAACAAAGGATGAGATCTTCTTTCTTATCTTAACATTGTCTTGCAGGATCAATTTTGCCTGTTCACAGATAAAGTGCAGGTGGGAATGGTCAATTTTTATGTACAAAATTAGACCATATGAGTGAATGGAAATAAAGCTGCACCATCCTACACCTTATTTTACTGTGTAAGAAGCATTTCTTCAAGCAGGGCCACCAGTTGCTCAATTAATAGTGGGAAGTAAATTAGACATAGCCTGATATGAGTGAATTTAGCACAACACTGATACGTGTGGGGTGCCGTAGCTTTCCTTTCCATTTTTCTTCAAATCCCCATCTTTTTTTTCACTCCCAAAAGGATCCCATTTATAAAAAAGGATAGAGCAGGGGAAATCATGAACAATCCTTCATGTGCCCACTTTGAAAGTCTTTTAAACTGGGACATAAGAAGAGCCTTGCTGGATCAGACCAGTGAGTCCCGTAGTCCAGAATCCTGCCTTACACAGTGGACAATCAGTTACTATGGAATGCTGATAGGATTGCCAAACTCCAGGTGGAAGCTGGAGTTTTTCCAAAATGACAGCTATCTCCAGACTACAGAGCTTAGTTTCCCTGGAGGAAATGGCAGCTTCAGAGGGTGGATCCCTGTTGAGGAAGGCTGAGATACTAATGTAATGGGGAAAATTTAAAAAATGTTGTTGTTACTCTGGCATCACCAACCAATTTAGGATATATATTGGAAGCACAAATACTTTAGTCTAGGTTACCACAAAAGTGTCTTTGGAACTGGAAGAGAAAGAACTCTGGATAGCCCAGTTGTGCACATTTTAAGAGCCAGTTGACCACTAATACGAACTACTGTAGTGTGCTGCTCCAGCTGACTGAAACATTTGTTTTATGGCCTTTCAATCAATGAAATGGGAAAATCTCAGGACAGAGGTGTTTCACAAAGGCTCTTTCTAGAGCTCCTTAAAAGCAAGCTGTTTTGTACCAGATACATCTAATCTATTCCCCAAGGCACAGGCACCAGCCTGAACATTTGCACCTACATTACAGCGGTAAAAGTCTTTTAATGAAATTGTACATGGAATCCTCTTTTGCAAACCGTTCATCAGAATCAAGAAAATAGCACACTGCACAATGGCCTCCACAGACAGCACCAGCCTATGAATATATTACTATATCAATGGTCTTTAAACCACCGACCAGAGCAGTGACCAAGATGAATTGCTGGCATAATGTTAATCTTCAAAAAGTACTTGTTCCTCGTGTCATCAAAAATTCCTTCTCGCAAGTGATGGAGTTTACCCTGTAAATTAAATCTCTCAAGTAATGGAAGAAATAACCCATGACACTGGTAGGGGAAATTAAATTAGAGTCACTAATAGTGGGTCAGTGCAGTCTGAGCAGTGGTAATGGAAGTGACCACATGAATGATAAGCAGGCCTTCCCAAGGCTGTGACAACTGTCTTCCAGCGGCGGTGATGAACATTCGTCTCTGTGGCAAGCAATTCACAATCTCGACACTAACATGTTTATAGTGCAGTCTGACACTCCAACCGAGCCACAGAACGTCAGTCGTTCTCAGCAGAATGCTCTAGTTCTGTAATGAAGAAAATCTTTGATCCTATTCCCTTGCTAAATCAATTTGTCACTGCTCAGAACCCCCTTCTTGCCTTGCTGGGCAGCCTATTGAACCAGTCCCTTCTACTAATCAAGACTTTGTACTTCTATCCCTTGCAGCAAAATCTATCCCAGTGTCCTAAAAGTGAAAAGAAAGAGTTGATGGTTTAGAATTTTATAGCTCCAGCATATGTATTTTCAAATGAATCGCAGTAGCTATCAACAAAATGGTATAGTAAAAGGTTGAGTAAAAATGGAATTTTGCTTCCTGCCTCTGAGAAAACCCAGGAGGTAATTTATTTCTTAACACTCCACAATGAACTTGTGATATAACACTTATTAATGTAATAAATAGCATGTGCCAATAAAAAAATAAGGATTTCAGTAAAATACCGGCTAGAAAAATAGGATCAGAATTTCAAAGCAAACCAAATAAGAGTAAAGTCACCTCTGTAGTGAGCACACCCTTAGCTGGCTTGGAAAGCATTGTTCCTATAAATTGAAGAATTATGCAGTATTTTCATCAAGCCCATTGAAATGAATAATTATGTTATTTAGAATTTTATTTTAATTTCTTTGGTACAGAAATTTCTGTTTGGGAAATTAAAAGGGTAGGGGAAAACTGTGTGTTTACTTCATTAACAGGATATATGTTATTTTAACCTTTTAGTCATTTTGTTACAAATAAACAGTATATTAAAATGAAAATTTCCCCAGAGTTACTGATTTGCAAAGTGAAATAATGAACTTCATATTCCTTGTTTATTCAACTTGTTTCCATTTAAATGGTGATAATGTTTTTGCTTAATGTTAATGATCATTTTGGTAATATTATGTGTGCTCAGAAACTAAAAGCGCAACTACAGGGATTATGCCATAACTAATAACTGCCATTAGCATTGTTACATTTGTTACTTCTTCTTTTTTCCTGCTTGGCAATTTAACTACTTCTGACTCTATCATCAAGGGTAAGCAGCATTGGGTAGCTGCTAAGGCCCTATGGCATTGGGAAGACCTGTCATTGTGCAGCAGCTGCGATAGCAGTCTGCCTTCTCTATCTATTGGTAGTGGTGGCATTGCCCCCTATAATGAATGTACCTGATCTCATATAGCATGCATGCCACCGCCACCACTAAGCAAAGGGTGCTGCATGATACTGTCCACTGTTCAATTACCTGCCAGAGCGAGCCATGGTAGCCACTAGGAGCAATAAATGCCTCCAACCAGAGAGACAAAAGCAGGATTGGTTGTGGTTGCTATCCCTTCTGTTGACAGGTGTTCATTCACCAGGCAATTTAACAAGAAACAGTAGTAACTGAGTTTAGCAGCCACTGTTTGTTTGTCACTCCTGACTTTGTGTCACAGACATGCTTGGGAGGAGACCAACTGGGCAACTTCTTTCTGAGTGCCACCAAAGTTTAGCCTTAGATTGTCTTAGCTCTTTCTTGCCACCAGCATAAACCATGCATAGAGATTTACCCAAAACATGTAAACAAAGGAGATCTGATGCAGCAGAACCCCAGGTATGTGCCCCTCCACTTCTCCCTCATTTTCTCCCCTTGCATGATTTCATTCCTTTCCTTTCTGTTTGTAGGCAAATCTAGTTTGTCATTTGATAAGATCTAGTGTAACAATCATTTCACAGTTGTATTGTGCAGTTAAGGCTCCAAAAAAAATGTTGGTTTATATATTTGTGATTCATATGTAATTGGAAATGAATGTTTGCCAACAAACAAAAAGGTGAGAGAGGATCTGAATGGATTGGAAGGCGATCGAAGTTGAGAGTATATTATCCCAAGACTCAATCACATGTCAGACAATAATCTGAGGGTTCATCTAAACCAAATTATCATATCTGAGAGAGTGTGAAAATTCTCTCTATGGTAATTATCCTTTGCTTAATTACTGCAGCATCACAACATTCTCCTTTGTTTTCATGTTAACTTTACAACAGCCCTGTGAGGTAGGTTGGGATGAGAATGGGTAATTGGCCCAGAGTTATCCAATGAGCTTTGGCAGTGGTGATTGAAATCTGGCTCTCCCAGATCCTAGCCTGAAATTCTATCCACTACCCCACACTGGTTTCATGGGGTGGCTGCTATTGAATTGTAGCAAGCATCCAGGCCTGGGTTGATATCAGACCTGGCCCCAATGAGGCCTCCCTCAAAGGCCAAAGCAGTCCAGGAAATGGTCCTGTCCCCTTCTCCTGATTTTTACTGACAGTGACCAAAGCTTGAATGCTGGCAAGACTGTTGAAGTTGCCTAGCAACGCTAATTATAATACATAAGACTGCAATTTTAAAGCCGCACTAGCTGCTTTTATTATCAAGAGAAAAAGAGGTTAACTGCCCAAATGTATTTTTTTTAATTTCAGATTTTTTTCTGCAAGCATCAAGCTTTTTTTTCAGGTTTGTAGAAACAACTGTTTTATTTGTTCATGACTCCAATCTCTGAATTTAAGTATCCAAGGATTTGGCCATGTTGACAGACATATGAATAGTTCTGCTTAGGACAGAATTATAATCTGTCAGATCTAACTATTTGAATAACATACTATAATTGTTTTCTTAGTCCAGAAACATGGGATATTTTCTATCATCCTGATTCTCCCAACAGTTGAACCACTTATATTTAGGACTTTTGATTCTCAATACTTTTAAGTTCCTGAGCAGGAAGCAAAAGCAACTAATGTGCTATATGGCTGCTAATGCTTCTGATCCAATAGTATAGCAGCATGGAAACAACTTATCAGCAAATTTCTGACATGCATCAAAGTTATGATGGGTAAAGTACTCCAGAAGACCTTTCAGATGATAAATATTATGAGGAATGTATTGATTTTAGCCATGTTGAAAAAGTGTATAAGACTTAACTGGAAATAGAAAAAAAAATGATGTTGAAAACAGCAAAAAGTAATTTCAGATAAGTGGAAAAGTTTCTCAGATTTCTTTTTTTTCAGACCTCTAAAATGTCATGGTTAACAGTCACTTTTCAAATTATTAGTATGTTTACTTAAATTTCCTCTGTTTCTTCTCCCTGATTCTCCTACCCTAAATCTATCCTGCATTCATCACTTTCCATTCAGCAGCACAAAGCATAGTGCAGTTATCCCAAACAAGATATAGGGGTTGCAAACTTTTTTCTTACTGGTTCCTATTCCTGTGCCTCTCACAGCAGCTTGAACTGCAGAACTTGCCATTAAGTGTTTACTCTGTTTTGCCAAATGTTCGCTCGATGATTTCTATAGATGAGGCTTATATTAAAAACAGAGGATCAAACATATCCTATTTCTTGGTCAGTTGCAACCTTATCTGGAACTTTCACTGCTTTTTAGACACTGATCTGCTTCTGTGATGCTCATTGTGAGCAAACACCTGGAAAAATTTGTGCCTCTCCAGTATCACAATGTTTGGCTTCACTGCGCTGCCCCCCCCCCCCGGTCTTATTCTTCTTGGGGGCATGACGTATTTTGAAAATTCCCCCACCCACCCCCACCTGACAGCTCTTCCATCTTGGGATTTATTCACCAGGTGACAATACTGTTCTTGGGATAGAGAAGCTTCTCCATGCAACTGAGGAAATGGGGCAGGAGATGGAGAACAAATTGTGGGCTTTTTGCAAGGCACAGCATGTTAGTCTGACTGGCTATGTAGGCACAGGAAGGGGGTATGCAGGGGAATGTTAGCTAACTCCAGGATCCCCTCTGTGTGTATGTGTGAGAGGGGGAGAGAGAGAGAGAGAGAGAGAGAGAGAGAGAGAGAGAGAGAGAGAGAGAGAGAGAGAGAGAGAGAGAGAGATTACTGCTGAAAGAGTGGAGCAGCAGAACAGAGGTGGCGAACCTTTGGCCATGCTGGCAGGGGCTGATGGGAATTGTAGTCCATAACATCTGGAGTGCCAAAGGTTCGCCACCACGGACCTAAACTGTATAGCATCTGCTGTCAGAGAACCCCAGTGTTGAGCCCTAAAGTTGGCTCTGGATCTCCCTCAAGTTCCGCTCTTTCCACAGCTTTATTCAATAACAAAAGCAGAACTTACCATGATACCGGATTCTGTCCTAGTGTAAGTTTTTGTGCTTCCATGGTAAAATTGTGAATTGTTTGTCAAAACACGATTGTATCCAGGTTTTTTGGCAACAAATCAATATGGAAATATTAAAGATCTTAAGAGATCAGTTGGAGATGAAACTGGAAATGCATCTGCTAGGAATTATGGATGCAAAAAATTAGGAAAAATGTTGTTCAGATATTTATCTACAGCAAATATTTATCATCTGGGCAAGAAATTGGAAATCTTCAAAAATATCATTGGTAAAACACTAGCAAGTGAAAGCCATGGCATTCATTAGACTGGCTAACTGATGAATTATGTTATATGTAAACCTAAGGAATTTAAATTGGAACTGAAAGAATCTGTAGATTAAATAGTACAAGATTGTAGAATGATAATATTGTAGTTGGATGTTATCATTAGACAGATTGTAGAAAATTGTAGATACTAGGTGAAGGTAACTGGAAATAGAGAACTCTGAACTTTTGTTGTTTATGGATTATGTTACTTTCCTTTTTCCTGATTATATTAATTAATATTATTATATAATTAATACTGTTATATAGTTATATTGTGATAAGCTAATGATTGACAAAATGTATGCAGTATTTATTATGTCAATAAAAGTATGGAAACTTTTAAAAAGGAAATAGGACATTGGAATGAAGAAAAAAATTGATTGTACCCATAACATTTTTATTTCAAAATGACATTCCTAAAACTGTCTGTTTCAGAACTTTACTAAAAAAAACCAAAAAATTATTTCTCCAATGTACTTAGGAAGATGAAGCTCATTTTGTTATTGTTTATTATTATTGCTATCATTTATTACATGACTGGGGGTGGTGTGGTATACTGGATAGCAGATTAGGAACTGGGAGATCCAGGTTGGATTCTGCATTTGGTCATTGAAGCGAGCCTGACACCCCAGATGGATGGGTCATTGAAGCTTACTGGATGTCCTTGGGTCAGTCATTCTCTCTAATTTACCTCATAGGATAAGCATTATGAGGATAAAATGGAGGGGAACAGAATGATGTTGTACCCCAATACAACTAGCCAATATGATAAAAGGACTAAGCCCAAAATGTTGGCATTGTGGAGAAAAAGGAGCATATTATACTCATATGTGGATAGAATGTAAAATGGTGAAAAAGTTTTGGGAAAATATAATGAAATATGTAGAACAGTTAGTAAAAGTAAAAATCGACATAAATAATGAATTATTAATTGTGGGGATAATGGATGATAAAAGAGTGAATAGAAGTTTGGAACCAATGTATAAAATAATGATTAGAGCAGCACATGCAGTGTTGGCGTTGGGCTGGAAAGATAATAAAAAATGGACAGTGTCAAAATGGATGGAATACATATGGGAACAAATACAGTTAGAGATCTTTGAGAGACTGACAAAAAATAAACTATGGGAAGAAAAGATGGAAGACATTATGAAATTATGGACAGTGTATGAAACATGGATGGAAGAAGACGGATTTAACAAAGAACTATGGAATAAGAGAATAAGAAGAATGAATCTCCTGCTGCTTGCATAAAACAATCAATAGAAAAGGGGGGGAGGGGGGAATGAAAAAATGTATAGATGAAATGAAGATATTGAATGTAACAAATGTATAAATATTCTATACAATAAAAAATCTATTAAAAAAATAAAAAAGAATGATGTTGTAAACATAAATATTGAAAAAGCAAATCAGGTTCGTTCACAATAAAGTCTTGTTTGAAACATGCTTGATGACTGCAACAAATGAATATTTGCGTGCACAAAAGATTTCCCATAGATTAAGCCGCAGATATAGAGGCATCATATTCCTTCAAACACAGTACCTTCCAGGGCCAGGGCCTTTTCTGTGGTTATTCCAGAATTGTGAATAAATTTAACTGGTCAATCCAAAATACTAATAATCACCACATTTACCTGGTTTAAATCTTAACTGGTGGTCATGGAGAAGGGGAAAAAATCTTGTGGACTGCAGAGGAAGAGAGGATATCCTACATCCACCATTTGACAATGTTCACTGCAGCGGTGCTATAGTTTTAGAGTCAGTGATTGTGTTCCTCCTTCAGCATAGTGAAACTTTACGCATCAATCAGTTCTTTCACCCAAAAGACAATATGCATAGTGGTTAAAGTATTAGGCTAAGCTTGGTGAAACTTGATTAACATCCCTCTCAGCCTTGAAATTCATGGGGTGGCTTGGGGCCAGTATCAACCTAGTTCATAGAGTTGTCTGGGGATAAAATGGAGTAGGGAAAACTATATATTTTACCCTGAGGTCCTTGAAGGAATGGTGATATAAAAGTATAATAGACTGAGAATGTGAGGGAAGGTGGGGGAAGGGCAAACAAACCCTTAGGGTCTCTTTCTGCCACTACATTTTTACCTATAGTAGAACTGGAAATGTTAGGAAAAAAATCCATAGGACAAGCCCTTAGTGGATCCTGGTGCCACTTTTGGTCAGTTAAACACATTCACACCTTTTAAAGGTAATCTGCTTTTATCCTTCTGAAAGTAGGCTGTACACTGAGTCATAACATAGTGCATTTTAGGTAAATGAAATGTACTGAAGGGTATCCTTACTCTTTCTCTTGAATTAACATTGCTATCTTTCAGTTTCTAAAACCGCAATCCTCCAGGCAGAGTCCGTGCAAAATCTGGGTGGGGTTGTAGCCAAGGGAAACTTGGCAAATCAAGAAATGAAACCAAGAAACAATCTCCAGGTCAGGAGTAGCGTCTAAACAGAACTTGACAGGTTGTGAACTTGTCAAGTTGGCTTTTCAGTCCCCTGGCTAGACCACAGTTTACCTGCTTAAAAATATCAGTTCATAGAATATAGGCTTTCTGAGAAGTTCAGGACATAATTTTGGCCTGATTGGAAAACATCCCCTGATGCTTAAACAAAAGTATATGCAAACAGTCATGTGTTTCTGTAGATGTTTTCACCATGCCAGTTTAGATGCAACCATTGATATTCATAGGCAAGTGTGCCTCTTTCCAAATGGTTTGTACCCAGTAATGTTTTCATTTAGGCTAAATCTTGGTTTGGAACACATTTGTGCCATTTTCTGAAGCAATTGGATCCATTCCTGCATTATTGCCTTTGTCTCGTGCCTCTCCTTGCACAGTGTTAGGAAACAAACACCAGCTGGGCAAATAAGCCTTCCAGCAGACTCAGAGCAATCAGCAGCTGGGCAAATAGCCTCTACCTTGTTGTTTATGGCTGCTTGCTTTTGCACTTTCTAGTTAGGTCTGGAAATCATGAAACATTCTATTTAGAGTGTGCAGTCCTTTAACAAAGATGAACATAAAAGTATGGACATCTTTTCTCACTCTTATAGATAAAAACACAGGCCTTTTCTGCATTATATGTTTACAATGTTGCCAAATTACAGGTTTTTTCTTTTAATTCTGCAGGGTTTTTTCTTTTAATTCTGTAGGGTTTTTCCTTCATATGGTTCTGAAGACATTCCCCCTCCCCATTTTTATTTTGTTGTTTTGCCAGGTACTTTTATTGTAATGTGAATTTTTAAATCCATTTCTAAGACAGCTTCCTTTGAGCATGCAATCATGTTGAAACGATTTTTATTTCTCCACCCCACCAAATGATTTTTATTTCTCCACCCCACCAAACACCCATGCACCCATGTAGTCACCTAACCTCCCCTTCAACCATTTTGTGGTGCCAGCAGGAAGGGATGTGGCCTGGTCTGACCCCATACGGCAAAGCAGGTGGCAAGCACAAGCATGGTCAGGCCACAGTCCAACAGGTCAAGACAGGCAGCAGGCAAGACATAGTCATGTCACAGTCCAGTAGGTCAAGGCAGGCTGGCAATCAATGAAGAACCAGGCACATGGTGGTGAAAGGTAACACACTTGTTACACCCAGACCGAAGCAAGCTCACAGCAAGGCTTATAGAGAGAGCCTTGTTCAAGGGGCTAGAATTCTGCAAGGAGTTAATCCTCATCAGAGGCAGAGACTTCTAATTTCCCATATCTTGCTGCCAAACAAGCACTCCTTCTTTGCTTCTACAGCAGCAGCCTTTGCCAGAGGTGAAGCTAGACCAGAGTGCACCCGGTGCACACTCTGGCTTTTGCCCCCCCCTGCGGCCCCCACCCTTATGACGTCCCCCACCCCGAACACCCCACTCCACCCCACTTACTTTTAGGAAAGGAGAAGGCCGGAGAAGAAGGCTGGAAGCCTTCCTGCGTTGCCTGGGCCTGGTGGGAGCCCCTGGGAAATGTAGTTCCCACCAGGCCCAGGCAACACAGGCAGGCTTCTGGCCTGCTTCATTCCTAAAAGTAAGTGGGGTGGTGCTCCACAAGGGGGGCGCTGCTGGGGGCGGGGAGGAGGAGGGGAGGGGAGGGGATTTTTCTGCCCCCACATGACCAGAAATGGTGCGTCCGGTGCATCGTGCACCCCCCCTCCCCCTGGTGGCTTCACCACTGGCCTCTGCTTTTGCCTCCTATGCACAGCTGGTTCATCACTGGGTTCCCTAGGAGGATCTGCAGGCTCCTCCACCTGCATGTCATCAGACAGGGAAGAGTTGGGAGTTGGCTCTGCTGCCTGGTCTTCCTCAGGAGCAGTCACTTCTGGCTGCACTGTGTCCTCAGGTTCTGCCTCCAAGTCCTCTGTGTCCTGGTAAGTACCCAGGGGCTGGCGCATGACGCCTTTTATCCTCCCCTCATCCTCCTTTTGAAAGGATGTCTTTTTAAAAAAAATCTGTTTGTTATATCACATTAGCAATGAAACATTAGCAAAGATGCACTTTGTGTCCAC
Source organism: Sphaerodactylus townsendi (assembly GCF_021028975.2). NCBI lineage: Eukaryota > Metazoa > Chordata > Lepidosauria > Squamata > Sphaerodactylidae > Sphaerodactylus > Sphaerodactylus townsendi. The sequence continues at coordinate 118,759,786 of NC_059425.1, read as the reverse complement.
AGTTAGGAGCCAATGAATTTGACAAGAAAAGTTGCTTTTGTAGGTAGAAATTTAGAAGGAACTGCCACAGTAATGTCTGTGAGTTACTTTAGGTCTAATTTGACTGAAAATGTGTGTGTGTGGGGGGGGGGGTGTTGTAACTGTGCAGTAAGCTAGAGTGCCTGTGCAAAAGAGAGAGGGAGAACTGTTCTGCATCACAGATGACATTTAAAAGTGATACATTTTTAGCAGTAGTGTGTGAAATAAATGCTGCTGAAAAGACAAGAGGAGAAATGACAGGGGGAATGGAGGTGTGCGGAATGATTTCACTGAAAACATTTCCAAGACACAAGTTCTGACCACTGGGAAAATTTGTGGTAAGTTGTGTATGCAGAAAAGCCCATAATTTTGGAATCTGCAACCAACCATGTTACTGTTGTTGGCTTACTTCATAATAATTTCTCAGTTGGCTATTATCTCTCCTTGTTTGGCAAGGTCTTGCAAAATAATTTCACTGGACAAATTACATTACAAATATATAGTTGGGTAGTTCTGAATTATAAATTATACAATGAAAAGACAGCAGGAATGGCCATCCCTTGGAAACTTGTGGTCCTAAATTATTTCCTTTAACTTCTGGGCAGCAGTTACCATGGATGTTGATTCTGTCAAAACCTTGGTTACCCTCTGGAATGGGAAAATTGTCCAGGCATGTGGTTGCTTTTAAATGTCATCTCCCAATAATTACAGCCAGTTGAGATTCCTGGGTGCAACAAAATGGCAGGGATGATCACTAGCATGGCAGTGAAGAAAGAGTCACAGTGAATCTAATTGTGTCGACTAGAGCCTATTTTAGGGTGTACTTGATAACAGGAATAACACTGTTTTCCCCTAAAGTTGATGTGGAGGAGATTTATACACACTGATCTTTAAGAAACAGACAGAACAAAACCAGTAAGGTGACCCAAAAAGATACCCTGAACAATATCAAACGCCACTGAGAGAACTAGCAACATTAACTGGAATGAACTCCTAGTATATAGTTCTAAGTGAAGACTTGGCTAAAAAGTCAGTGTTGTGGGGAGGAAGACTTCCAAAATGATCAGAAATAGTTGTGTATTAATGTAAATTCCTGTTTAATCCAGCAGCTCTGAGATGTTTGCTTTACCTTTCTGTTTTATTTATTTAGGGAAAGAGTATTCAAAGAACTAATGTATACTGGGTACCCATTTCTTGCTCATAACTATAAGGGAACAGTGCAAGTTCTGTTTTATTCATCGTGGCATACTCTAAGGAAATTGCTCTTACAACTTTAGCCAGTATCTCCTATAGTTTTGCTATACTAGCCTGTTCATCTTTTCATGTACCTGTGATTGCAACAGGAAGCAGTGTTGTAGGATTGGCAAGAAAACCCACTGCAGCAGTGAGGACAAAGACACTGCTAACAAATGATGGCACTAGAATCAACTAGGCCCATAATTGCGACAGGAGGCAGGGCATGTGGTAAGGGCTCCAGAAAAGGAGCATGCATGTCCCTGGGCTGCCGGACTACTACGCCTTACCACCGGCAATATGCATGCTGACGACGCACGTGGGCATTTAGGGTGGAGCAAGCTACCTTTATAAGGCAGCATGTGGTGGTCTCGGCCTCTTTCAACACCTTGAGGCAAACTGACCTATTTTAGTTTTCGTCTCAGTCCTATGGGGCATTTTGGGCAGAGGAGTGCATAGTTTTTGGGGAGACCGGGCTTGCATGCCGGACCTCCCCCACCTTTAGGGGGCCTCCATAAGGGACTTGGAGAGGGGCGGGCTCGGGGAGCATGGCCCTAAGGGCCTCTGCAGGCAAGCCAGGCACCCCAGATGGATGGGCCACAAAAGAATGGGGTGGATGCCTCGTGGCTCAGGAACTCAGTCCCCCCAATAAATGGGGTGGAGCTAGGAACAGCTAGGAAGGCTGATCGGCTAAGATGATGCTCTCATCTTTATCGCCCAGCTTCGAGTGTAAGAATTATGTAAATAAAAAGTGCTGTTGCCTTATTTCAATCCAAGCCATGTCTGTGATCGTTGAGTAGCCTCTGCTAATGTAGAAATTTCTGAAGCAGTTGCCACATTTTTAATCCGTGTTCTACATGATGTGTAACAATGATCCTGTTATTGTACTTGGAATGTGTGGTACTTCTGGTTTTATGCCTAATAAAGGGGTTTTTGGATTGGATTGGATTGGATTGGATTGAGTAGCCTCTGCACATCTGGTCACAAATACCACAGAACATAATTTATCTCTGAGCTGATTCACAGTAGAACATGTCTATGTGGATGAATCATCAAAAATCTAATATTATGGACTGAACATTCCTATTAACCTCCCTTTGCCACAGCTCCAATGCTTTTCAATGTATCCTGTTCACATATTCAGCTATGGTTTGAATGTTGAGCAACCATATAAGAAATCACATGCCTATGTGAACTGGCCTGAGTCTTTGCTAGCAGATCAGTATTAAAACAGTATTACTTTTTGGTTGATATAGGAAACATTACACACACACACAAAAAGAGGACGCAACCTTCTCAGATCTTTGGGGGCTGAAAATAGGATGGCACTATGGTGGACAGGTGATTGCCCTGTCCCAAAAGACAAAACAGCCAATAAGCTGTTTTGCACATGAGCCTGTGGTAGGGCTGGCTGCCCCAGAGTCCAGATACTTTTTAGAGGGGGGCGGGTAGAATGCTGGAGGCAAGCACAGCAGCAGTTAATTTGTGTCTGCCTCAGCAAGACAAAAGTCAGTTTATAGAGGAGCTCTGCTGGTTGTGTGGCAGAGTGAATTAACTCTACCTCTCAGAGAGGATGGAGAACCAGGTTTGGAAGGCTGTCTATTGTGACAAGCAGACCTGCTACCATTTAGTCTGAGTCCTGGGAAGGGCCAAGCTGGTATGAGCAGAGGTGTATCTAGGGGAAATGGAGCCTGGGGCCTGGCCTGCCTCAGAGCTGGCCCACTCCTCCCCAGCCGCTCCTGGTAGGGCCTGCTGCAGCCGTGGCATTGTTGCCAGCATCTCTGCCTTCCTGGAGGCTGCTGCATGCCTCCCTGACATTTCCACAGCTGCCAGCCACTGGCCTGCGCATGCTGGGGCTTTTCTGACTGCCATGAGGCTGTTGCCTGCTGTCGCCTGCGGATCGTTGTTCCCTGGCACCCACTCAATGCGGGTAAGTGCTTGTTTGCCGAGGATGGGGCCAGGAGGCAAGCCCGAGGCGGGCTCCGACCCCAGCCTTGGACACAGTGTTTGTTCCTGCCATCCTCTGTATGTCCCCACCCACCTTTGGGGGCAGCTAGCTGGGCCGCCAGTCGCACCTTGCCACCACATCTGTTTGTGTGCTAGCACTTCCTTCATGCAGAGGGATGTAGCCATGTATGGGATGGTTTTCTGCTCCCCCCACATGACTGAATGGCCTGCGCCCAGGGAAATGTGACCCTACTTGCCCCCATGGGTGGTACACCACTGGGTATGAGTGTATGCATGAATGGATCTAACTTAATGGCCAGGCAGTGAAAGCTTGTTTGTAACCACAAGCATTAAACAGACATTTAAAACATAGCTTAAAACTGTAGCTAGCTTAAGTTTGTTCTGGCTTCTCTTGAGACCGTTTGGAGACTTGTGCTAGTGCACTGTTCTTTAAAACAATCTATACATAAATAAACCTTCATTGGAATTTTTATACAGCAACTGCCTCAGTAATCTCCAGGTTTCATTGCTCACCATTGAAAAAATGCCTCATGGCAATGAACCAAAAGCCTTTGTACCTGTTTCCAAAACCATACCTTATAACAAAGGCCGTTTCCGCACGGGCATTAAATGGCGGCCTGGAGACGGTAAAAACGCCATCTCCAGGCCGCCATTCGCTCGGGGGGCGCAGCTGCAACGCAGCCGCGCCGCCCTCGCGCCACCCGCCCGGCCTGAAACCGGCGTTTCCCCAGAGCGCTTCCCAGCGCTCTTTTTGGGGAAACGCCGCCGTGAAGCTGCTGCCGAGCGAACGGCAGCAGCTTCACGGCACCTCCCCCACCCGGCACTTACCTTGTCCCCGGGCTTCCGGCGAGTCGCCGAGGCCTGGGGACACGCCCCCCTGCCCTGCGCCACTGGAGCAGGCACGCAGGGCCAGGGGGCGTGTCCCCAGGCCTCGGCTGACGCGCCGAAACCGAGACATCGGGTCGGCCGGGCGCTGGCGCTCCGTGGCACCGGCTGCCCGGCTGTTCCCAGGACCGTCCATGCGGACGGTCCCAGTGTTGTCGGGTCGGCGTCACAAACGCCGACCCCGCCGTTTCCGCCTTCGTGCGGAAACGGCCAAAGCAAAACAACTTAAGGGAAGGTTCTACTTTAAAACATCCTGGTCCCTTAAACTCTTAAGAGGATATTGGGATTCCCTCACTTTTTATTTTATTTATTTTTATTTTATTGAATTTATATGTCACTCCCCCCACCCCTCAACTGAAGTTGGGCTCAGTCTTAATTTAAGTGAGCCTGACACAAATACCTACATACAGTTCCCTTTATTGAGGTGTTACCATTCTAATTTGTTACATGCAATAATAAGGCAAAACACAAATAAATTGTATAATTAAAGTTAAACATCAGACTAAATATATACCCTGCAGCTTAAAATGATTTCCTTGAAGAAATTCTCAGATTGACTGGGCAGAATGCTGAAAGCTCAGAAAGGAGTTCTTCACCTGTCATATTCTCTGATGTCTCCAAAATCAATGGGGCATATTGCCAGATCAAAGCATGGTGCCACAAAGGCTAACACAATGCACCAGGCATCCACAGTGTGTATTACAATGGATAGCCAAGAAACAAAAATCAAAATCAAAACTTTCCATTTAAAAAGCAGTGAAACCTGGTCAGATGTAAAGTAACAAACTTTTGTGTCTAGAGGCAATAAACTGTACTAGATAGGTCTAATCAAGCTTATGTTTATGGACACAGCTTATGTTTATGCCACATTAGAAATATAACAGAATGGGTGGAGGGGACTTCCAAGGACTCACAGGGCTGATGAAATCCCATTTTCCCTTCCCTATATTGCCAGTATTAGTTTCTCCCTCCATCTCGACTGCCACAGGCTCTCTTTCCCACAGTTACAATGCATTTTGTTCCCATTCACCCCTGCTTGTCCATTGTCTCTTCTGCCCACTGGCTCCCAACTCCTTGTTTTTTCTGCTTGTTGCTGCCTACTTCTGTCAGTGCTCACAAAGTATTTTGGGTTGCCAGCAACCCAATAAAACTCCAGACGTTTGGCTTATTGTTATGATGTGATGTCTGCATAAGCATAGACATCACTGTCAACTTGGGGGACTGTTTAACCCCAAATCAGTGGTTTTCTCATATCAGATTTTTTTTTCCAAACTTTGATTATTAGAACCCTAAATCAGTGGCTGGCTTCATTGTGTTAATTTGCCTATCCATGGCAGGGAGCAAGGAAACAGTCATTTATTAATATATGGGGACTTGGTTAATTTTATGACTTATTCTGTGAAATGTGATTACAAGGGACAGGTGCATGCGTGTATGTTATTTGATCATATTGCTTTTTCTGCCCAGATTCCTCACTTTCTTGCCCCACCCACATCTTCTCTTGGATATGCTAATTTATATGCAAGAAAGATTTTAGAGAAGAGAGCTTTCAGGTAAGTAGAAACATGTACCTGAATTCTGAAATGATACAATGTGCAAAACAAATTAATGAACAAACTGGGTATTTTTTAGTTATAGTAAAAGGCTGACATTTCTTATCATTCTTTTATGACCACTAAAGTGTGCAGACAGGTTGTTATTGTCTACAGTGGCTGATACCCTCTGACAGTCTATAGAAAGTAATGAAATGGGGGACATCCTACTTGCAAGTAATTAATTCCAAGGTTAGCCAAATGCAGGGAAATTTCTTCTTCTAAAAATATGGTTTGCTTTTATTTTCTCATGGGGAAGTGGAGGAATACATTGGAATAGTCAGTTATATCAATTGCATGACCCTCTCTTCTTCCCCCTTTAAAAGTTGCTAATATCAGTGTGAGCAAACAATAATTAGATTAAATATTATCTTCCTCTTCTTAACTGGTGTTTAAGTTTTAAGGGGGAAAAATGGCTCTTCAAATTCATATTGACAGCATGTGTCCTTTGTGATTTTGACAGCCTGTTCCTGTTAGCAGCAAATGAAGATAAATATTGAAGAAAACCTATCCTGTAGCACAGTACCCTAGAAACCTGTGTGTGTATATAAATATATGAACAATATGTTGCCAGTACCTTGACACTGACTGGCTATTTATTTATTTATTTATTTATTTCTCACCATTAAATTCTAATTTTCTAGCCCATTTGACCATTTGCTTGTAACTTCCAATGTATCAGCCAAAGAATAATGACCAGTAAATGGTAAATGTTATCTCAGTGGTTTACATCAATGGTAATTGCCCGTGATTTGTGGGTGTGCAGTGACAGTAATGACAAAAGGGGTGATGAAGAAGAATGCTTTTAAATTGGCACTAAAGGACATCAGGAAGACACTTCTCTGCATTTGATAATACTGTTATGTGACCCAAGGATGAAGCTCGCCTTTTAAATTAGTTTTTGAATTATTCCCTTTTGACATTTTCATGATAATATAGCTAGGATTATGTACTTAAAAGGAATAGCCACAAATACTATATCAAGAATGGTGACATAAATAGAAGATTTCAGAAAATCTTAGGTGACTTACAGGCCAGCCTTCAGAATGGCTGTGTCAGCAAGAGTGCCATAAAACTGAACAGAATCCCTGCCAGCATTAAGTGCTTTAAGAATTAGGCTGATTTGAACATATGTCCTCATTTTCAGAAGAAAGCCAAAGATCTGCTGGCTTGCAAGGGCAGGATTGCCTGTGCAAATCAAACCATTAACTGCCGAGTTGCCCCAGAGGACTCTGAGGCATATGTCCTCAAGATGGGTTTATAAAGGACTGGTATAAATCAAATGCACATCTATTCTCTGCCATACACATGTGCTAAGGCCTGCTGCTGGCCAAACATTCATGGCAAGCTCAAGCTGTGAATGGGGAAAAGGATGCCTGCTGATTCTGGGGGATTGCTAAAGCACCAAGCATGTAAAGCTAGAATGAGACTTCCCAAGAAACAGGATGCTCCATATCACTCCCCTTTTCTTACAACATCTACTAGAGCACAATGTGAGATCAAAACACCATCTGTTTTCTCCTTTATATCAGGGCTGGGAAAATATACCGCACAATGATGTCACACATTATGTTAGATGTGAAAAGGAAGAGCATAGTAAGATACATAAACTAGCAACAGCTACTGTGTCTAGAAGGAGCAGCTCTATATAGATCTTCACATTCAACAGATATCAGCTGTTCGTGAACAAACTGTTCAAAAATGGCAGCTTTTCTTTATAAGTATCAAACAGCATGGGGCCAAACAGCATGTCCATGATCAGGTCTCCTGACCTTTCCTCTAAAAAATAGCCATGGTTTGCCCACTTTGATTGGAGCTGGGTGATTGGGGAGAGAAATTTAATCCTTCTTACCGTACTGCTCCCCAGTAGAAAGCACCACCACAGATGGTGCACTCTGCCTGCCCTTTTCCCCACCATAGTTAATCCAATAATAGCTATGGGGATTGATTTCTACCAAGGAAATAACATGAAAAAAGAGTTCTCGCTGACTGCCATGGCTGCAACCAAATCAGCTGTTTTTGTTTGTTTTTAAAGCTGTTAAAGAAAATGATACACTGGTTCATGGATCATACGCATGAGTGTGTGTATCTGTGTAGACTCTTATTCCCATAAGTACTAGTTGCATTGAATGGCAATGGAACACCAATAGGGCTGCCAACTTCTAGGTGATGGCTGGAGATCTCCTGGGATTACAACTGATCTCCAGGCAACAGGAACCTGTTCACTTGGAGGAAATGGCCACTTCAGAAAGTGGACTGAATTATATTATACCCTACTGAAGTCGCTCCTTTCCCTAATCTGTCCTCCTCAGACTCCATCTACCAAATCTTTTAAATTTTTCAACCTGGAGCTGTAAGCACCAAACTGATGAATTTACTTTCACAGCACTCTAAGGCCCTCTGAGATCATGCCTGTCTCTTTAGTAGCAAAAAGGGATACTATTTCTCCTGCCCTGCAGCCTACTGTTCGCCCAACATCCCTTCCCTCATTTTTTGGCACAAAACAACAGTTTTGCTTGAGGAGAGAAACTGGCAACTGGAAGAGATTAACTTTTTTAATGTTGTGCGGGACAGACCATAGTGAAGGCAGTTTCAGTAACTTATTTCCTTATTTTTGCTTACGGTAGTTAAAGTGAGTAGATTTTGAGACATCCTTTCTCTGAGTGCCACCTGCACAACCGGCTCTCACACGTGTCCTAAATCTGCAGCAGGTCATGACCACAGTCAGTAAAAAATGCCCTCAGTCTGATAGCTCCAGAGTGCCAATGTGAATTGAGACTCTTGATTTCATTTCTCCACTTTTATTGCTGCCTATCAATTCCCAATGAAGCTCTTTTCAGAGACAGCAGGATATCTTAGAGCTGAATAGGCCCTAAGTCTGAAATGTCTCCTGGTGTACTTGACTGTAGACCAGAACCTTCAGGTCAAAAAAGAGAGACACTCGTGAACTAGAGATGCTGACTAAATGATGCTATACATTTTGATTTCTCACTGGATTCAGCTGACTGAAATAACAGAAAAACAGAAAGTTTATTTTCAACTTTTGCTGTCCTTGCTGTTGAAATATGAAAGTTGTTTTTCTATTAAGGATAGATCTATAGCTGCCAGTTTAGCTTTTGACAGTCCACTGTAATTCTGACCATATTTATTATAATGATTTAGAAAAATGCCTTTATTTTTCAAAACTGAATATTAAGGCTAGATTTTTGCACCAAACCATTCTAGGAGAAAAATTCAATGTGAACTCTATGCCTCTTACAACATTGTTACATGGGATATGTATGTGTTTAGAGTCCTTGGTTCAGGCATAATGGTGTGTGGAAGTGTAACCAAGGCACATAACAGAAAGTGGTGCCACTGTGACTCAGGAAATATGAAGACCTGCCTGGCCTGATGTCTGTACATTAAAATATAGAATGTAACAGCAAATAGCTGTTTGTTTCATTTCTACAATGAGGCAAGAACACAGATTTGGTTATTGTGTCCAGTTGTGTCCAACAATCATTTCTATAAGTGCTCCTCCCTCACCCAGAAGCTATGCTTCTTTCCCAAGTGCATCTCTTCCAGTTGCTAGTTTCTCTCCTCGAGCAAAACTGCTGTTTTCTGCAGCAGAAGATGGTAAGGGATGTTGAGTGAAGAGTACACTGCAGGGCAGGAAAAATGGTGTCCCTTATTGCTACTAAAGAGACAGGCATAATCTCAGAGGGTCTTAGAGTGCTGTGAAAGTAAATTCATCAGTTTGGTGCTTACAACTCCAAGTTGGGAACTACATGGAGATTTGGGGGTGGGGCATCCTGAGCTCTGCATTCCGCACAGCCAGGCAGGAGATGTCTTGCAGGTGGCTTAGTGGAAAATGGTGCACTTTGAAGCATTCTCCAAAAAAGATTCCTTGGGCTAAAATAAGGCATCCTGAGGATGTCTTGAAAAAAAAGCAGTGTGGAGTGCCTTCCCAGGACACCTTTTTTTAGCATCCCCAGGAACTGTGTTCCTCTGTGGCACCACCAAGGGAACCATAGAAACTGAATGTGAATGTTTATTTACAGTCACTGGCCAGTAAAATTCAAATTTTGAAATTGCTAAAATACAGATAAGATACAGATAAGATACATAACAAATTCAAAATATATAAAACTGTTAAAGGAAACAATATTCATCTAATAAAAAGAGATTAACTACCTCACCCAATAGAGTTCTGTCGTACCTTCTTAATTTTGCTAGAAAACCAAGCAAACTTAGCAACAGAGAATGTTAAATGTTCATTTGTGTCTGATAATAATATTTTCATTTTTTCTCTCTTTGCCAAAGAAGAGTTTGCCTGGTCATATGGAGAAAGTGTAATACGTACCTCATCATAAAATGTGTTCTATATTTTCAATACTTGCTGTTTGACAGATACAAATTCTGTCCTCAATAGGAACTTTATTATATATCCCATCAGTATAGGCAGGCGAAAGGGCATTATAACGCAAGAGGATGAAGGCTCTTTTATAGTTAGCATTAGACAAGGTAATAAGATAAGGGGTTATAAAAGATTGGGGGCAAGGAGGTGACAATTTGCTAACATTTTGACAGAACTATAGCATAATGCTCACAAATAGCCAGTGAAGCTTAGGCTCCACCCCTTCAGATTGCAGGTGGTACATCTTGATGTTACAAACTCATTTGATTTGATGCTTTTCCATTAAAAAAACAACTACATGTTGAGAAATCACATGTCAGTGGAAACAGGTTCTTTTTCCCCCTGAAATCTAATTTTCAATGTACACAGGGTTTGTTTTTTTAAAAAAAGTTGTATCTGGGCATATGAGACCACAATTACAATCTAAAGTAACACAGTTCAGATATGATGATCATTTCATTTGCAGAACCAAGGCTAGAAAGTTATAGTTCTTAGGTAGGAGTCATGACAGTTATATTGTTTTATAATTTTTATTGTAGCTCCATGATGCAAATAGATCGTCTACTATTTTTTCAGTTAATGGTCATTTTGTTTTCTGTTTAAATCCACCCAGAATTTGTTTTATAGTGAAGTGGGGTACAAATATCAAATACTTTTAAATAAATAACTTAAGATTATTGTGTTGGAGATCTCTCTCCCTCTGTGTCCCATTAGAATCCTGTTTCTCGTATTCATTGACATTCACTTATATAGCCCTGTTCAGGAATTCAGTATATGAATGTAGAGGGAAACTGAATCTCACCCACTGACCTATACACATGAATATCTGCAGAGAGACCTAGTATACATATTTATGTAAAAGCAACCAAGTACTTGCATTTTGCACCAGTCGCAATTCCAGACACAATCTATGTTTACACTTGCTTACATGCAGATTTTTAGAGTGAGTTCACACTGCTGAAGAGACATCTTCAGTGGTTATTCAGCCTCAAATGAAAGTGCTCATAAAAATAAAATCGAACAGCCCCATCCACAGCTCCAGGTGGCCGGCCATGGCACAACTGCCATGATGCCCTGCTCAGCTGCTTTCAAAGAGGTTCCCCACGGCAGCAGGGAGGCTGCCCAAGTGTGACAGCCTCTCCACTTCTGAGAAGCCCCCATAGTGCACAATACATTTACCCCACCCAAAAAGGTTGTGTGTCAACTCGCAGCCATTAGCATAATACAGTAGATGGCTGAGAAAGATGCTGCCACAGTATTCTGTGCCACATCCCACCTTTGGGCAAGACAGCAGCAGCTGCGCAGCAGAGGCTTCACTCCTCCACTGGAGTAAGTGCCCTGGAGAGGGTGAGTCTACCAGCATGGCTGCCTGCTGCTCCCACAAGCGGATTCCCATCTCCTTTGGATGGGACTCAAAAACCAAGATTTATGGGAGAAGCAGCAAGATGCATGAGTTGTAAATGGATAATGAGTTCTTATCCATTAAAGGCTATTTTGTAGAAAAGGACTACAAAAGCAAACCCATTTCCTTGATTCCCCCTGCAGTAAACCCATTTCCTTGCTTTCTTGTTTTCATTTGAGTATCTCATGTGCTGACAAGGGCACTCAATCCAGAAGGTAGAATTGACAACCTCCAGGTAGGGCCTTGAGATCTCCAAGAATTACATCTTATCTCCAGATTTCAGAGATCAGTTCCCCTGGTATCTCCTTTATCACAGGATACATGACTGTCCAATAACAAAGAAAATACTTATCTCTCAATGAGAAGGATTCACATTACAGTATACAAATTACAGTATACAAATTAGGACTGTCACACAAGCACTCACTGAGTGTATTACAGAATCACATGTGAATAAGCCATCAGTGATTAATCACAGCAGTAGAACTTTCACAGACAAATCACTCACTCATTCCTATGAAAGACATTAACTGCTGTTTAGTCATGTGATGAATATGTGTGAACCTGTTTATGGTGACCAACAAACTGGCACCAGGCTCAGTTATATTGGAAGAAAAATAATCTATTGAAAACATTAACTCTGAATTTACTTGCATACTTACTTTAGAAATGTATATGCCACCTCTCCAAAGACTTGAATTCCGCTTACAGCCAAAGCAATACAACAAAACAATACAACAAAACCAAAATAAGCCAGTGAAAACGAGTCTTGCTGACTGAGGAGCTATTCATGCTCAAAGTTGGATGAGCTTTGATGCAGATTTTTTTTTAATGGAAAGCTACTTTGGGAGAAAAAAATTGGAACATAAAAGTACTTAGAATGTAAAAGTAATTTTAGAATGTAAAAGTGGGAAAGATTAACAAATGCTTTCCGCATCCACCATTTATCTCCTACAAATTACCATGAAGCAGATTTTCACTTTCATTTTCCCATGCTTGTATTAATCAATAGCTCTGTGATTTACTTGTTTATTTGTATGTTTGTCATATAAAACATTTTATGTTACCTCCTCAGAGACCTATTCAAGCCTGCTTGCAAAACATAATATGAAATTATTAAAAGTAATGAATAAAATGAATAAAACTCAGTAGCATAAAAGCCAATAAAAATCCAGAGCATAAAATATTTAGCATAAAACCTACATGCTTCTTCTCTTCTCCTCTTCAGTGCTGCTGTCTCTGGTCATCCCTGCAAAACTGGTAACTATCACCCATCCCTGAAATGCTATCCAACACTTCTGTTTTCTCTTAGGTCTTGTGTGCCTTGTGTGTATATGTTCACTGGTTAAAATGTATTTCCTGATTGGTTAAAATGTATTTCTTGATTTGCTATTTATTTTCTTCTTTAATAAAACCCATTCAGTTTTACAACCATCTGATAATTTGAGAGTTTTCACCCAGGACTATCCTGGTATAGGTTATCAATTCAAAATACCCCCCCCCCCTCTGTCTCCAGCTAATTCTCCTCAGTTAAAGGAGAGACTGCCTACATAGGATAATGTGCTGCTGGCAGGTGCTAGCTAGACCAAAGTCCACCCAGGCAGCAAGTGAGGCATAGTCAAGACAGACTGGAGTCAGGGCAGGCAAAAGTGTAATCCAAAACAGCCCAGAGTCAGGGCAGACAGCAGACAAGGGCATCAAGTCATGGCACAGGCACAAGATCACAAAGGCTGGCCAGAAGTAAACAGGGTATGTGGAGCTTTTCATAGAATCATAGAGTTGTAAGAGACCCCAAGGGTCATCAAGTCCAACCCCCTGCAATGAAGGAACACATAATTAAAGCACTCCTGACAGATGGCCATCCAGCCTCTGTTTAAAACCCTCCAAATAAGGAGACTCCACCACACTCTGAGATAGTCCATTACACTGTCGAACAGCCATTACTGTCAGGAAGTTCTTTCTGATGTTTAGGTGGAATCTCTTTTCCTTCACTTTGAACCCATTACATCTGGAGCAGGAGAAAAAAAAGCTTGGTCCCTCACCAACATGACATCCCTTCAAATATCTAAACATGGTTATCATGTCACCTCTTAACCTTCTCAGAAGAACACTCTTTGTAGCCAAGCCAATGCAGGGTTTATATAGAAAGTCCTGGCTAATGAGGCTGGGTTCTTGCGAGAGCTCAATCCTCCTGAGATGCAGATGCCTCCATCTGGCTCAACCTTCTGCCATGCCTTGCAGCTGTGCGAGCACTTCTCCTTTGACTCTGAAGTTTTAGCCTCTGCCTCCTTTGAGCAGCTGGTCGTTACTCAGCTCTTCTGAGATTCCTGAAGACTCCCCCACTGCATGGCATCAAGCTTTGCCTGAACTTGTAAGGAAGGACTTGGAGCTGTGTCTGCTGACTGCATTTCCTCACAAGGAGCCAGCTCTGAATGCAGCATCTGTTTAGGCTCTACATCAGAGTCCTCAGTAACCAGGTCAGTGCCTATGGGCTGGCTCATGGCAGGTAACAGGATAGGATGGCACAGTACTTTTAAGAGTCTCTATTCTACCCTAAGTCTCACCCTCCCCGTGGATTTTCAATACTGCATTTGTATCGGCGAAGAAAACAGGATTGAGTGGACACTCTTGATAGGTTGCAATTCTATCTATTTGATGTACATGTTTAGATAAGTAGGTATAAGTTACCTTAGGATTCATAAATCAAATATATTATCTAGATCAGTTCCAAGAAGATAAACAATACTAGTGCTGACAAAGGACCAATATTTGTGTGATATTGTTGCTTAGATATTTACATGGTCTTTTTTTGCCAGTATGTGAATCAGTTCGTCACATCTGGTAATTGAGAAACTGTATGTGTTTATATGTATGTTTGTTTGTGTGTGCACATTTCCTGTTCTCCAAGGAATCTATCTTCAGTAGGACAAAAAAAAAGTCTGTTTTGTTTCCTGCCTATTTTTTTTTCTGTCCCCTTTCAACATCATCCTTAGTCCCTGAAGATGAAGGTTAATATTAAACATTGTCTTAATGGCTGTCAAATCAATCATGATTTTCTCTGAGTTACGCCAGGCAGAGGCAACACACTTTATAAGAAATCAGAGAAGGGCTTATGCCAGGAGTGGATGAGATAATGTAAACTCACTTATGTGGGCACTCTGGAGACAGAACCCCATTAAATATTTAATAAAGTCATTAACCTGAGAGAGGGAGGAAGAGGGTAATGGATGGCCTCTTGCTTTTGCTTATAGGACAGGGCTTGAAAAGTGCACCATTTTCCCCAGGGCAAGTGTTACAGATGCCCAAAATCTATAAAGAGGGTCACAGATGAAAGGGCTTTGAGCAGCCTTAAAATTCCCTTTCGGGTTATTTCAAAACTTGCAGATGGATTTGGGATAAAATCATGGTATGTTCAGTATTGCACTCAGCCATAGAACTTAGTGATCCAAATGCTTGATTCATTTATTATGGCAAGACACATACAGTAGCAATGGAATATACAACACATCTGATGAAATTGTAACCCAAAAACTGAATTATTGAAATTATTATCTACTGTTGTGATGAAATGTTCCTGCTTCACACACACCACACTTTCAGGGATGTTGGGGGGGGGGGGGTTGTTATTAATTTTGCATGAAAGGCCATCTGTTAGCAGGTACTGTGGGGAACTGGACATCTAATTTTAAACATGAAAAAGAAATGTTTACTCCAAATGGTGAGTTTGAGCTCACACGTTGCACCTTCCCACAGGCATCTGGGTCATCCTTCCATGTGATCAATGAATGTACGCTTTAACAATAAAACTGCCTTAGGGAAGGGCCATAACTCAGTGATACAATAGCTCAAGCCTTGCAAAGAGCCATCTCCTCTTCCAGTCATCTGCAGTTAAAGGATCTCAGGTTATCACATGGTTTTGAAAATCCTTCAGCTGTGATTCTCTGTCAAAGTCACTGGAACAAACACGCTTGTAATGAAGTACTTGACTGTTAACAATGGATTACATGTTACATTCAGAATAGTAGAATGAAGTATGCAGATATGAGCATTGGTTTGTGACTTTTCAGTATGAGGTGGCACTTAAAGATCCATCAAGTAGTTGTTCCATATTGTCGAGAAAATTGACCTTTTGTATGTGGGCTGCTCCAAGTTTACTTTTATGGTGAAATAAAAGCTGTGTAAGCTGTCTTAAGCATTTCTTTCTTGCCTGCCAAAATGATGAAAACGCTGGTCAATAAATCTCAAGTAAAAAACAGGTGTTAATAAGCAGGAGAAAAGACGCATTATCCTAAATCATCCAGAATTTGAAGACTAAGTGACAAATCTTAGTAGCAAGGTATACTGTGGTATTATCAGGGATAAATCTAATGGCTTGTACTTCATCTTTGTGGGAGTATATAGAGCACAACATCCACAGCAGCCAAGATGGTATTCTTCAAAGGAACCATTTGATCCAATTACTGCTTTCTGATATGACGACACTGCTTTGGCAGCAGGAGCCTTTCCTACCTGAGGGAAGTTATGGAATTCACTCTCTTACTTAGATTCCCTCTACTACTGGATTATGTGCAATTGAGAGCCTACACGGATCTGTCCAAAACAAAAAGTGATAGATTTGCGTAGGCTTTATATGTGTATGTACATGTGAGAGTCTATATATTGAGAGTCATATGGGATGGAACTGAAAATCACTCCTGTGTCCTGAGACCTATGTATTCCTGGGATAAAAATTCTTCTTCCAGGATAACAGAACAGAATCTGTAAGCAGGTCAAAAAATCTAATGTATTATGTTAAAAAATAATCTCAACAGCAGTAATTAGCACTCTGAATACCACATATTTAACACCATAAAACGGTAAACATTAAAGAAATCATTCCAGTAAGGTCAATCCCCTCCTCTTATGGTAAGCAATGGGGATATTAAAATGAAATACTAAACTCTTTAAACAGTATGGGGAGAAGGGATGATAATATTTTTAAGCCGAGCAACTCCTGTAGCATGTTTTATATGTGTTTAGAGTTATGCTTGAAATTGATAGCAACTTCCCATGCTGATGAAGCAGTGTTGCCTTTTAGCTTGCTTTGCTATGCTTGTCTTTCAGAAATTATTGCAAGCTGTGGTCCAAAGGATACTAGGAGCCATTTGTAAACATACAATACAGCACTAGTGCAGTTTTATTATTTCAGAGATAGAGATAACAAGACAAACACAGGAAAAGCGATTCAGGCCCTTCATTTTTAAACTCATTTTTTTTCACACACACAAAATACTGTCTGTTCCTTGTTAGGCTTTGGAGTTATCATACACCACACTTAATGTTGTTTAACAGAAGATTTCATTTTGCTCATTTCCTTTTAAATTGATTGCATTAAATTTCATTCAGGGGTAGGGTTACCAAGGGCTAGTACAATTACGAGATCTCAGATGTGACTTTCAGACTTTGTGTGTGACTTGTAGTAAGCAAATGATTTGTTTTCTAGATTGTTCTGTAGTCCTGTATTATTGTAACTGTGTCAGCAGGCTTAGGAAAATATTCCCCACTAGCAGCAAAGCCGATTGCAGGGTAGATGCAATGGGCCCTAGCAAAGGATGGAAGAGGAAGCATCTCCCCCTGCAGTGGGCTTTACTGGGCTTAGCGGGCCCTGTCTCCTACTCCTGGTGGGACACTTGCTGCATACCTTGTTCTGAGTCTGTGACTTGAGGCTGGGACAGTGTGTAGAGATGTGGATTGGGATGGGTGGGAAGGTTTGTTAGGGAGAGGGTGAAGAAGAATGACATGGTATAGGGGGAGGGTGGCAAGGTGTGACTAGGGGTGGAGGAGGGTGGAAGGGAGAGGCTTAGAATGGGGGAGCATGGAAATGTGAGGTTTGTGGGATTGGAAGGGGAGTATTGGGGTGGGGAAGAAGAAGAGGAAGAGGAGTAGTAGTAGTTTGGATTTATATCCCCCTTTCTCTCCTGTAGGAGACTCAAAGGGGCTTACTATCTCCTTGACCTTCCCCCCCCCCACAACAAACACCCTGTGAGGTAGGTGGGGCTGAGAGAGCTCCGAAAACTGTGACTAGCCCAAGGTGGCGTGTGTGGGAGTGTAAAGGCTAATCTGAATTCCCCAGATAAGCCTCCACAACTCAAGTGGCAGAGTGGGAATCAAACCTGGTTCCTCCAGATCAGAGTGCACCTGCTCTTAGCCATTGCTCTTAGCCACTGCTGCTCCCTGATATGTAGAAAAGTGAGGGTAGAAAAGGGTAGAAAAGTGAGGCTTGGAGTGGGGGAGGGTTGGAAGGTATGGCTTGGGGTGGGGGAGGATGGCCAGGTGAGTATTGGGGTTAGGGAGGGTTAGAAGGTAAGGCTGGTCCATGTGCCTGGGTGGTTGTTGGGGGTGAGGAGAGGTGGAGAGAGGTAGGAAGGTTTCTGTGGGCCACTGATCTGTTGATCCACAGGGCAGGGTGGTTATTGGGGGGTGGGCTTATGTGGTTTTTAGAGTAGCAGTGCCTTGCTGGGCTCTCCAACACGCCAGAAATCAGGATAAGAAGGTAAGGCGTTCGGGGAAGGTGGGGGGGTGGCACCTTACACCCACCACCATTCTCACGGCAGCAGGTGGAAGATGCCACTGTTAAAAAACCTTGTTCCTGGAGTGAGGTTCAACAGTGGCGTATTCGCGCCGCTTGAGCATTCCCAGCACGGCGTTGCAGCAGCACCTGCTGTGAGAGTAGCATCCCTGGGGCGCTGTTATCCACCCGTGCGGAAACAGCCCAAGTGTCAGGATACTCGCTGCAGTTATTCATGGCTGAATTATCTGTCACCTCTCTGGAGATTCTTTTGTTCAGTTTGCATCTTTATGGCCCTTTCGCACATGCAGAATAATGCAATTTCAATCTACTTTCACAATTGTTTGCACGTGGATTTTGCTATTCCACACAAAAATCCAGCTGCAAAGTGCATTGAAAGTGGATTTAAAGTGCATTGTTCTGCATGAGCAGAAAGACCCTAAGTATGTTGAAGGACCATGCATATATACTCTAATATTTACCATAGTGTGCAAGTCTACTTTCAGTGCCATGGAAATCAAGGACCCACAAAGTTGTAGTTAGCACTCATAAGTGTGCCTAACTGCACTTAACTGCTATATTGCTTTCCTGGTTCCACACCAAAGAGCATCTGCTTCAATGGGGCTTACATGTTTGCAGCAATGGAGAGTAGCCTCCAGGAAAATGTTTGTTTTTTTTAAATAAAGTGTGCTTTTATATAAATGTTTGGAGGCTTCTACACAATAGTAAAGTAGGATTAAAATACAGTGAAAAGATAATTAAAGCATCTCTCTGAATGAGCATCAATATAAATTTTACAGAGCAATAGTAAATGATGAGGAGTGCAATAAACCTCCAGCCACCAGTAATCAGAGTAAAATGCAGCTTTGAAATAAATTTCTGAGCAAGAAGTTAAGCTTCTAGTTGAGGTTACATTAGTACAGGCGTAAAGTTGTCAAGATGCATTCTGGGAACTTTGCAGGCCTGATTTTTTTTTTTACAGAACCCCTACACAGAATTTTCTTTCCTTTATGCCCCGCAGTTCAACCTCTTCTTCCCATCCTTCTTTTGATACTTTATTTGCCCAGGTATTTCTCCTTGGACCCCACAAGTTATGAGTCACCAATGTTCACTTTGTGATCATGTTTGAACTCATAAGCTGTAAACTGCTGATAAAACATGGCTACCACATGTTATCATATCTGCACATGCTTATGTGAATACACTGACCTGGATGGCCCCGGGTAGCCTAATCCTGCCAGTTTGCAGAAGTTAAGAAAGGTCAGTCCTGGTCAGTATCTGGATGGGAGGCTACCAAAGAATTCCAGGGTCTCTATTCAAATACAGGCAATGGAAAATTACCTCTGAATGGTTCTTGCCTTCAAAACTCTACTGTTACTAAAAACGATGGGATCTCTCAAGACAAAAAGAATAATTGCATGAGCAATTCCTTGTGTTATTCAATTTTCTTCAGGAACATTATTTGCGTATGGAACTGATTGTTTCCAAGCGCAAGTTCCACTGAAGTGCACTAAGATCTGACTCCAACAAGACATTTTATATTTTGAAGTGAGGCTCAAGAACAAAAACATTGCAAGTATAGACAACACTTCCTTTCAAATACACCATAAAGAAATAAAGAAAGCTCTACCCATGCAAGTGCACACCCAGGCAGCCTAATCTCTGTGTGTGTGTGTGTGTGTGTGTGTGTGTGTGTGTGTGAGAGAGAGAGAGAGAGAGAGAGAGAGAGAGAGAGAGAGAGAGAGAGAGAGAGAGAGAGAGAGAGAATGATGCTCTAAAGAGGCATTCAGCAATGTGGCCACTAGGAGAATAAAGGAAAACACCTTCCAGCCATGAAAAGCTCCACTCAGGGCAACAGCTTTGTAAGGATTTAATATGTTGTATGTGTGTTTAAGAGGTACATTGTAGAAGGAAGTGAGTGAAAGGGAGATGAGATAGCAGGGTGATTAATTGACACTGGAGAGTGACTGTGGAGAGTCTGCACTGAACTGAGAGAGTTAGAGAGGCTCATTCTGCACATGCAGAATAATGCACTTTCAAACTGCTTTCAGTGCTCTTTGAAGCTGTGCGGAATGGCAAAATCCACTTGCAAACAGTTGTGAAAGTGGTTTGAAAACGCATTATTTTGCGTGTGCGGAAGGGGCCAGAGTGAAAAACTTTAGAGAGACCGTGCTGGAGACTGAGAGTTTCAGTCTGTGCTTTACTGAGAGAGGCTGTCTGTGTTAAACTTATAGTGTTATATGAAGTGTAGAATTGCCAAAAAAAAAAATAGGAAGAAACATTGAAAGTGTCACAAATCCTTATAGGATCTCAGAGTTGAAAAGGAGTGAGAGAGTGGACTGATGTAACGTAAAAGTCACTTCAGCAGAAATTGTTTCCTCATTTTGTTTTATTTGTTGTGAATTATTTCTTGAAATCTTTAAGCTAAAGGACATACATATAATAAACATAATACATATAATAACAAATTAAATAAAACTTTAATTTGTTAAATGTAATGTGGAATCCAACACTAGTAGTTTTTCTTAGAACCTCATAGCCCTTTGAAATTGCTTTAAAGCTCAGACACACTATTTTAGGAGAAAATAAAAATGGGTTTGGAATTATATTTCTGGTGGCAGAAAAATATAGAGGAAGAAAGATATATTATTTTGCACCTATTATATATACTTATTTCTTTAAAAAAGAATGGGCGTCGCAGGTTTATACCACCTTTTTGTAGTATAAGTCTGTGCAAAGAAAAGGGGACATTCTCAGGACAAAAGGCTTATGGAAGCTGATTAAAGTCAGCCCCACTCCTGGGAATGTCCCCAGAATTCCCCCATCCAAACCATTGTCATCTCCTGAGGTAGAAGACCAGTGGCCGGGGCAAACGTCTGCATTTAGCTGTCGCAGGGTGCCCCTTCCCTGTTTTGGTATCCATGCCCATTTGGCCAGCACAAGTGGCACTGACGCCAGCATAGGGCTTATGCCCCTTTGGATTGCACAGAAAGTCCTCATTCTTGAGGTACATTATTCATATTTTATATTCTCATATCTATATCCAAGTACAAAATGTATTGCCAGTAAAGTAGTCCATAAGTGCTTCTTAAAATATTGGTCAGTTATTTTTTCCAATCTAAGAGTAATGATCGGTTGGCATCTCATACATCGTTGTCAAATATTGTTTCTAGTCTTTGTTAGTATGTTATATTTTGAAATGTTTCTTGTCTCCCTAAAAAGTCACTAACAAAAACTGCATATAGGCTTCTCATTGCTCAGTTATCTTCACTTTTGCATTTATTTTGAGCTGCTATACTGACAGCATGGGCCCATCGAATCAGACTTCTCACATTACATTTATTATTTCATATGAGTACAGGCCTTTGTTATCTTAAACTTCCCAACCTCAGCAGTGCTGCTGAAAAAGAATGCTTAAGCAAGGTGGGGCCCCGTGTAAATACTATGTTGTCTTCCAACATTGATCTAACTGATCATACTGCAAATCTTCACATCAGCCCCAAAGGAAATCCAGCATTTAGATAGTGGCTCAGGTCTTGTG
Source organism: Sphaerodactylus townsendi (assembly GCF_021028975.2). NCBI lineage: Eukaryota > Metazoa > Chordata > Lepidosauria > Squamata > Sphaerodactylidae > Sphaerodactylus > Sphaerodactylus townsendi. Next base: position 118,738,201 of record NC_059425.1, on the reverse strand, counting down.
TGTTGAGCAAATTTATACAGGACACCAATTACAAGGTGTTATGGGAATACTTTTAAGCTATATCGATTGAAGACTAATCATCTTTCTGGGCTTCCGTACAGTTTGATGACTTGTTAATAATTGGTGATAGCTGATAGCAACTTCAGAGCACTAGAATTTGCAAGTCACATCTGTTACCCAAGGTGGGAACAAAAAATATTCTTTTTCTTCTTGGATGTGTGGGTGGAAAGAAAAATGGACAAAATTCAGCAAATGTGGAAAGTCAGCAAGGTAAATGGAGTATTGCAGTTGGCTAGCAAGAAACATCCTTTTGGGGGATATGCAATTTGTTTGTAAGAACAAATGTTACTTAAAACAAAAGCAGACTATGTGAGTGTTTGTCTCCTCTAGTCAACCTGCATATTGAAAATAAGCAAAGAGAGAGAGAGAAAGAAGACCAGAATTCTTGTGCCTACAATGTTACTGACTCTGTAGAAGACTTCTCATGAAGCTTCCTATTATTTAACACACAGAGAAGAAACCATAGTATGTGCATGGAGACACCACTACACTAAATAGTATTATAGCTGCAGGCTCACTATCTGGATTTACCTGGGCATAGTTCTATCCCCATGTATTTAAATTTTGATGTAAAGCCCTTAGGCCAAATGATTTGTAGTTTAGGAGTTGGTTTTCATCAGTTTGCTGACAATACGCAGCTTTATATATCTTTATCCAAAATTTCCTGATGATATGGTAAAAGTCCTGAATCACTGCCTGGCCAAGGTGGTTAACTGGCTGAAAGAGAACAAATGGAAATTAAACCATGAACAGACAGAGATAGTGTTCATTAGGATGATGGAGTGGGAAAGTATCTTGTCAGCATATAGTCCAGAAATACTGATGTGGACATATTTGATGAGCTGAGATTTGATATATACTCAAATGACCAAATCCTTCCACTACTTCAAACTCAATCAGAGAACATATTGAATGGGCATTTCTAATCATCAGAGAGCCACTTCACTCCTGTCTCCTAACCATTTAATGCTGAACCCTGTGGACAACTGCTGGGAGTAGGTGAAGAGGCATTTGATACCGGCAAAGTGTCTCAGACCCATACTAGATGAACTATTGACATGATGCAGTTGTAAAACTTGCAGATCTAATTCATTAAGGTGCAAGAAGGGGGGGAGACTGCTTTGATCTCATTTCTGCAAGTGTCATGAATGCTGCACAAATTTTGCATAGCAAATTACTTTTTGTATTAGGACAGTAACTTTTGTTTAAAAACAGAAGTTTAACCAATAGGTAAGCATTATAAATATCGCACTGACAAACAGTATTTTTGGAGAGATCATTAAGAGATTTGGGCTGTGGTGTCACCAGCTCGACCTTTCTTTCTGCCTAATTCTAAGGATGATTTGGATGCTCTTAACAAGTCATTGAAGTCAGAAATGGACTACATGGGGATAAACAAGCTGAAACTTAATCCTGACAAGACAGATGTTCTCTGTGTGAGTAGAGAGGCAGACCAGTCACTTCAGATCTCTCCTGTATCTTCCCATTGAAAAAGCCAGGTTCACCACCTGGGAATGCTACTCAATACAGTGGTTACCTTGGAAAAACCATGTTGCTGTGGTGGTCCAGAGTACTTTTGCTCAGGTTTGACTGGTGCATCAGTCAGATCTAGTCTTAGCAATCCTTGCCTCAGTGGTATGTAGACTGGACTATTGCAATGTGCTCTACTTAGGGCTACCCTTGAACAGTGGTAGCTGCAGCTAGTACAGAATGCTGTGCCTAGAATCATAACCAATGTCATTCATTGCTGCATAAAATCACAGTGCAATCTTAAGCACAGTTAAGCCCTTCTAAGTCCATAGACATTAATGGACTTACACAAGGGATTTAATTCTGCTTATGGCTGGAGTACTAATGTTTCAGTGAAACCAGTATTTTTTTTCCTCTGTGACTCCATCTCTTTCAGCACGTGGGGTCATGTTTTCTTGAAACAGCACTTGAATTTTTGAGCACTGGATTTTTGAGCAGCTTTGGTGGGACAGTGAAGTTAGTAGAGATTTGAAAGTTCATAGTTATAATCATTTTGACTGAATGCTATACAGCATTTAATGGAGTTTTTTGGGAGGGGGATTAATTTATTGGTACCTGTACTGGTTTTTCATGATTAAATGGGCTATAAATTTAATACTCCTTTGCAAGGAATATTTTTGCTCTGAAGGCTGCATTTATCTATTTGCAAATGTTTTCCATGGGCTAGTAATTTTCTATTACTAGCTATTTTCAGTCCACTGTGCTGCAATTGGTATAGAAGTTGTCCAAATATAGTGAATATTGGTAATTATGTTTGTCTTGTAAATAGTGTTTAATGTATATAATTTGAGCTTCTTTCCCATTATATTATATTATTGGAGGACAGAAAATAATTGGTTCTTTGGTGTTCTGTTTTGCTTTTTCTCTACCTTAATTAACTTCCAGAACAAAAAATTAGACAAGAAAGCATTAAAATTGGCAGGTCTTTTCTAATGGAGTTTAACCCGTAGGATAAAAAATATAGAAAGACTTGAATTCTTAACATAAGAAATGTGTCTGCTTTGCACACAAAAGAGCTCTGTGACATTGATTTGGGTTTAGCATATGGATTACATTCTTTATTAGATTATATGTGCACAGAATAGGAATGAGTTTATGTAGCTATTTATATGAGAATTGTTGTTGGAAGACTAGTAGCCATCACTTTGTAAGCTCTCTTTAAAAAAAACACCTCTTATTGTCAAATGTTGTCATTCCAGCTACAGAGAAATGCAGCAAGTTGGTCTGAAATTCTTTGACTTCTATCAACATTTCTGAAACCATTTGACAGAAGAGGCCTTACACAATTTGACTTCAGATGCAAAAAAAATTGGGAGGGGGGAGAAGAGTTGTAGTCCAGATTCTTGATTCAAATTTTTACCTCTGCCATAATGCAGCAAAGTGCCTGGATGAATAATCTTGGCCTATTATACAAAGTTCTTGTATGAATTAAAATGAAAAAAAAATGCGGGAAGAGCTTTTAACACTGAAAAAAACTATATAATTACTATTATTGACCCAGAGGAAGAGAAGTTAAAATAACGACATGTGGTGGCATTTGGAAGTTCAAACACCTATTACCAGCAGCATCAGATTTAATTGTGACACTGGCTGCAATCCTGGAGGATGAACATTAGCAGAGCAGCATGTGTTAGTATGTAATAAACTCAGAAGGGTTCTCCCCTTCACAAGCTCATGCATGCTATCTCAGCCCCCTGACAAACAAATATTCCCAACAACAGTAGACCTGTGTATGGAGGGAAGCTTGGGGTCAAGCAAGCTTACAAATGCTTGTAATGGAGTCACAGATGTCTTGACTTGGAATAAACGGCATGACTGGGATGCTAAGAACACTCTGGGACTCTGCCAGAGGTTTTCAGCCAAGAACTCTACTGACTCTGATATGGCTTTTTATATATACCCACACGTATACATAGGCTGTCTTCCTCACTGAGCCTCAAAATGGATCACACAATGTAAATCAGTGAAATCAATAGACTGAGACATCTAATAAGCAAAGTAAGTTTGATGATTCAGTAAAAAAAAACCTGAAAAAGGTCAATTCAATTTTTTTCAGGTTTTATTCAGCACCAAATACAAACTGCAACACACACACCCCTCCGCCAAATACTTAGCAAACCCGAAAAGCCAAATCGCTATTGGCTTTTCAGGTTTCTGTCATTTAAAGTTTAAGGGGAGTCTTCCATAGCCACTAGCTGCTTGGAGTCCCTTTAAACCATCTTGAAAACATTTTTTTCAAAACCAAAGAACCCCCCCCCCCTTACATTTGCTTGGGATCTGTTGGGTTGGGGTCTGGGAGGCAGCTTAAAGCCGAGCAATGTTGCTGAAGCTGACTGAAGTCCTCTTCTGCCCTTCCCTCTGAAGAATACCAGAGAGAATACCAGAGAGAACACAAATGGTGGCAAAAGAGAAGCAAGTTAGCTGTAAGGGAGGCAAAAAAGGATTATGAGGAACACATGGCTGCAAACATCAAGACCAGCAACAAACAGTTCTTCAAGTACATCAAAAGCAGGAAGCCAGCTAGGGAAGCGATAGGCCCGTTAGATGATGAAGGAACAAAAGAGAAGCTGAATGAATTCTTTGTATCTGTCTTCACCCAAGAGGAGGTGAGGAACATTCCTGCACCTGAACCAAGCTTCTTAGGAGGTGAATCCGAGGAACTAGCGAAGATAGTGGTAGACAAGGAAGAAGTTCTGGCTGCCATTGATAAACTAAATGCTACCAAATCCCCTGGCCCAGATTGCATTCATCCAAGAGTTCTTAAAGAGCTCAAGCATGAAATTGCTGATGTTCTCACATTAATATGCAACTTATCCCTGAAATCTGCCTCCATCCCTGAAGACTGGAAGATGGCCAATGTCACACCGATCTTTAAGAAAGGGTCTAGGGGGGACCCAGGAAATTACAGGCCAGTCAGTTTGACATCTGTTCCTGGTAAATTAGTAGAATCTATCATTAAAGATAAAATTATTAAACATGTAGAAAAGCAAGACCTGCTGAGGAAGAGTCAGCATGGCTTTTGCAGAGGCAAGTCCTGTCTTACAAACTTACTAGAGTTCTTTGAGGGTGTAAACAGGCATGTGGATAAGGGGACATTGGACATTGTCTACTTGGATTTCCAAAAGGCTTTTGACAAAGTTCCTCACCAGAGACTGTTGAGAAAACTCAGCAATGAAGGGAATAAGAGGGGAAGTCCTCCTATATGGATTAAAAACTGGTTGAGAAACAGGAAACAAAGGGTGGGTATAAATGGGAAGTTCTCACAATGGAGAGATGTAGGGAGTGTTGTCCCCCAAGGATCCATATTGGGACCAGTGCTCTTTAACTTATTCATAAATGACCTGGAAGTAGGGGTGGGTAGTGTGGTGGCCAAGTTTGCAGATGATACCAAATTATGTAGGGTGGTGAGAATCACAAAGGATTGCGAAGAGCTCCAAGCGGACTTGATAAATTAGGTGAGTGGGCTAAGAAATGGCAAATGCAGTTCAATGTAGCAAAATGTAAAGTGATGCACATAGGGGCAAAAAATCCAAACTTCACATACACGCTACAGGGGTCAGTGCTATCAGTCACAGACCAGGAAAGAGATTTGGGTGTCTTAGTTGATAGTTCCATGGGAATGTCAACTCAATGCATGGCAGCTGTGAAAAAGGCAAACTCTATGCTGGGGATAATTAGGAAAGGAATTGAGAATAAAACTGCAAAGATTGTCATGCCCTCATATAAAGCAGTGGTGGGACCGCACTTGCAGTACTGTGTTCAGTTCTGGTCGCCACATCTCAAAAAGGATATTGAAGAGATAGAAAAAGTGCAGAGAAGGGCAACGAGGATGATTGAAGGATTGGAGCACCTTCCTTACGAAGAGAGGCTGCAGCGTTTGGGACTCTTTAGTTTGGAGAGGAGACGTCTGAGGGGCGATATGACTGAAGTCTATAAAATTATGCATGGGGTAGAAAATGTTGACAGAGATAAATTTTTCTCTCTTTCTCACAATACTAGAACCAGGGGGCATTCATTGAAAATGCTGGGAGGAAGAATTAGGACTAATAAAAGGAAACACTTCTTCACACAACGTGTGATTGGTGTTTGGAATATGCTGCCACAGGAGGTGGTGATGGCCACTAACCTGGATAGCTTTAAAAAGGGCTTGGACAGATTTATGGAGGAGAAGTCAATCTATGGCTACCAATCTTGATCCTCCTTGATCTGAAATCGCAATTGTCTTAGCAGACCAGATGCTTAGGAGGAGGAGGAGGAGGAGCAGCAGCAGCAGCAGCAGCAGCAGCAGCAGCAGCAGCAGGCCATTGCTTTCACATCCTGCATGTGAGCTCCCAAAGGCATCTGTTGGGCCACTGTGAGTAGCAGAGTGCTGGACTAGATGGACTCTGGTCTGATCCCACACACTCTTTCTTATGTTCTTATGTAAAGCTGCCTGCTGACCTTTTCTAATTGGCTACTACATTTCTATGATGAATTATGTCTCATGTCTCATTTCAAGTTGTTTGGGCCAGGTCAATGTGAGCCACAACATGATCTGCTGTGAATGTCTCTTTCATAGAATCTTTGGAAGAAGCTTAGGTATTTCTTGAGAGTTTTTTGGAGGCTTGAGCTCATTCAGAAGCACCCTTCTAAGGATCAGTCCACCATCTAACACGGGCAGAATCTTTTATTATGCTGCAGAGAACACAATGGAATGTTGCAGAAGTTCTCAATTCCCACCAGATAAAATGGAGATACCCTGGTTTTTGTAAATTGCATAGGTTTCTACACTTACAAATAAAAACAGGGCTGCTTAGCCCTCAAACAAAAGAATGTAGATGGAACTGCATCCCCTTACAAACACAATTATACTTCTAGAGAGCTCTTCCACAGTTGTATGCTGTGTTAGTAAATGAACCATAACGTCCCTTTTTTAAATAATTCAAGCACATTTAATAGAATATTTAATCTCACAGTAGAGTTGGCTGTACTTGCTGTAAACCAGTTTTAATTCATTTTAAACACATTCAGCATTATTTAACATTGGAATTGGCAGAGATGGGGAGGTAGGGGAAAATGCAGGGGGTGTAGTGTACTCACACTTTCTCTTCAGAAGGTCACAAAAGGTTCTATTTAAAATGCACACTGGGCCTGATCGTAATTTTTTTTTAGTCACCCGAAGTGTGGTGGATCTTTTGTTCAAATATATCCTGGAAACGATCTTATATAATGTTAATCTATTTAGCAGTTCAGAATGAAAGTCACCAGCTGCAGCATGTTAACAAGCAGGCACACTCAATAGTGCCTTGAACCAGAGTAACAATACATCTACCAATCATTTAAATATTTATTTTCTAGAGGCCAAGAGCCAAGCTACTCATGGTAAACATTCATTGCAATTGTTTAAATGAAATGTGACTATGAATGTGGACATTCGGAACAGAGGACCTGTAAAGAGGAGGACTTCCTTAAGCAGCATGAAGGGCATTTTGACTGGACAAATTTGATTAGACAGTGTGCCTGGACAAATGGCAGGAAGGGAAAGCTTGAGCAGACTCTACCTACCAGTTCTATATTACTGATGTTGGTGTTCCACAGGTACTTTCCATTTTCAAAGCTAAGCAAACAAACAAAAATTAAGAGGAATAATAGCAGATGGCTTGGCCCTGAAGACGTAGCAAGAATGACACTGCTACTGATAGGGCTGCCAGTTCTGGATTGGGAAATACCTAGAGATTTGGGAGGAGGGATGGAGCCCAGGGTGGGCAGAGATTGGGGAAAGGAGGAACTTCAATGGGGCATAATTCCATAGCAGCTCCCATGTAAAGCAGCCATTTTCTCCAAGGGAACTGATTTCTGTTGCCTGGAGGTCAGTTACAATCCCAGAAAACCTCCAGTCACCATCTAGAGGTTGGCAAAGCTAGCTTTTATAACATAAAAAGTTATCCTCAAAGTTATCCTGGGACTGCCAGAAGATTGGCGGAGGCCAATCTTCTGGTAGTCCCCAGCCCCTCAATGATGCGGCTGGGCTCCACTAGGGCCAGGGCTTTTACAGCTCTGGCCCCTGCCTGGTGGAATGCTCTTCCTCCAACTGTCCGGGCCCTGCGGGATCTTGAAGAGTTCCGCAGGGCCTGTAAGACCGAGCTGTTCCACCAGACCTTTGGAGATGCCAGCCGCTGATGGCGCCCCTTCCTCCCTTTTTATCATCTGTGGCCCTTTTCCATCTTGGGCCTTCCGTTCCCTCTTAAGAGGGTTTTTTTTAAAATGACCAGACGCTATATTTTTACATTTATATTTTACTTCATTTTGTATGCTGTATTTTAAATGGTTTTAATTCGATGCTTAGAGCCCTTATTTTATCTTATATTGTATTTAATTTATTGAGAGGGCTCCTTTTGCTTATTTATGTTATATTGAAATGTTGTACACCTCCCAGAGCCCTCCGGGGGTGGGTGGTATAAAAGTCAAACAACAACAACAACAACAACAACAACAACATTTTGGAACACAATACTCCTGACCTCACGATTGTGGAAAAAAAGAAAGTGTGGATAGTTGATGTTGCAATTCCTGGTGACAGCAGAATTGATGAGAAGCAACTGGAAAAACTTACACCATACGAGGGTTTAAGGATTGAACTACAAAGACTCTGGCACAAACCAGTAAAGGTGGTCCCAGTGGTGATCGGTACACTGGGTGCAGTGCCTAAAGACCTTGGACGGCACTTAAAAACAATCGGCGCTGACAAAATCACCATATGTCAGCTGCAAAAGGCCACCCTAATCGGCTCTGCACGCATTATTCGTCGATACATCACACAGCCCTAGATGCTTGGGAAGTGTCCGACGTGTGATGTAATACAAAATCCAACATATTGATCTTGTTTATAGTAATAGTAATAGTAATAGTAATAGTAATAGAAATATTAATAATGTATCCATAATGACATAGATTTAACATGTTTTTTTACAAGCACTTTATTGTTTGTCTGTGTTTGGGTTGCTTTGCATAGATCTCTGGATTGTTCTTATTCTTGAGGTTGCATCATCTGTAACAAAGAAAATTACAAGTCAGTACAGTTTACATATACTGATGCATTTACCTTTAAGCAGCACAGCTGCAACTAATTAGCTTCATTAATAGCAATCTTGCATGTAGCAATGCCAGCACACCACACTGAATGCATGGGATTTAGCTGTTTTTCCTGCATATAAGTCACATGTATTTATTACTCCGTATTCATTGATTCATTATTTTTGTATATTTAGTCACTGTAATCTTTGAACATATATATTTTAGCTGGTTCCCATGATTGGATTGTGTTAAGTACAATAGTGATACAGTATTAGTCCACTGACAAAGGCTTCAGTTGAAAATGCCATCTGGTACCACAGAGTGCATTTTGGATTTTGGGGGGATGTGGATGGATTTCTTTGTTTCAATATCATCTATTCTCATCTGGAGAGTCACCATAAGAATCTCCATTGAGGAGAACCTATACACCAATGGTTCTCAACCTGGGGGTTGGGACCCCTTTGGGGGTTGAACAACCCTTTCACAGGGGTCGCCTAAGGCTCTCTGTATCAGTGTTCTCCATCTGTAAAATGGATAAATGTTAGGGTTGGGGGTCACCACAACATGAGGAACTGTATTAAAGGGTTGCGGCATTAGGAAGGTTGAGAACCACTGCTATACACCAAGATTGTTCTTTAAGAAACTCTACCAGTTGAATTAATGATACTCACAATGGGCTAAATGATACAAATATCTCGACTGCTGTGATGTAGTCCCTATCAAAGTAGTTTCTTTGATACGGCAAATACCAAAATTTCTGACCAATGATCTACTATGAAATTGCAAATTCTAGAGAAAATATAGGAAAAGCATGAGTACACTGCTGTCTTCCAGGAAAATGAAAGAACAACATGAAACTGGCTCAGTTTTAAGGTTTTCGCTGTGTTCAGAAACATTGCATTGTTTGACTTCTTTGTCTTTGTGAAACAAATGGCAAAATATCTGTGAGAAATTTCTTGAGAGGAAATGGGCAATAAATGTAAGGAAGGTTTCCCCTCTCTCATCCTAATATTGCCATACAGTTTGAGGCTTGATTCATTAATAAGTGATACCTGTTTGTCAGGGAGAAAGCATATTAAACGCTCTATTAGATGGCTCCCCAAGCTTATGGAAGACCAGTTGTGTGTAGACATGGCTTAGGTTTTTGGCTTACATTGGGAGACCCCAGAAAAATGATATTTTCAGAACACATATTGAAAAACTAGTCATGTGTGTCATGGCAAGTTCCAATGACTGACTTGCCACAGGCTGGAGGACACCACATGCATGACAATCCAGATGGTTGTGTGAAGTAGCTCTTGAATTTGAACTTGTAATAATGGTCATCTGTGGCACTCCCCCCAAATATGTTCATCATAACCAAAACAAGAACCTGTTCTTTTGAGAAATCTGTTTGTTTTGCCTTGCAGCCATGGCCTGCTGCTGCATGTAATTAAGCAAAAATTTAGGAACTTGCTGGCTCCATCAAGTGTCCATCAGGCAGCAGTGCAACTAAAAAATCTGTTGTTTACTTCCAAATTAGCTTTATGTACATCTAAACTAAAGAGGACAATACAGATTAAGAAGTCACACATGTGTATGCACCTTTATATCTGATTATATCCAACTGAACATTTACTTTCATGTAAATATGAATAGGATTGGACTATAGCTCTACTTTCTGTGAATAGAGTTTATGTGGAAAATACATGTGCAGTCATTTGAGATGATTTGGGATAAATGCTCTGCAAGAGAAATCACTACTTTCTCATTTGACAGTTCATTGTTAGTAGAACACCTAACCATGATCTCTAAGCTGTAACTTAGACCAAGGATGACCAGAAGTCATTTCCATCATTAAGTCATAGAGGAGAGCCCCATTGCTCTGGCAAGGGTAGCCTGGAATATTTACAGGTAATGAGAACAAGTGGAAATGTAGGGACTGTGTATGTGTGAAGTCTCAGTCACCTCATTTTTAGAAAATAGGTGTGCTACAGATGTAAAGGAAACTAGTTTTTAGAAGTTTTGAATCAGGCAGTTCATATTTTCATGCAATCATTCAGAAACGTCTATTGTCAAAGACTTTCACAGCTGGATTCAGTAGGTTCTGGTGGGTTTTCCGGGCTGTGTGGTCGTGGTCTGGTAGATCTTGTTCCTAACGTTTCAGCTGCATTTATGGCTGGCATCTTCAGAGGAGTATCACAGAGAGAAGTCTGTAACACACAGTGTCCAATTGTAACAGACTTCTCTCTGTGATACACCTCTGAAGATGCCAGCCATGAAAGTTTTGGGGAAATGATAAGAAATTAACTGCAAGAAAAGTTTAAGACTATAACAGAATATAAACCAGAACTTTTCCTGCTAGGATTGACTAATAATGAGATCTTGAAATATGGCAAGCTATTTCTTTACTCAATAATGGCTACTAAAGTCAAAATTGCAAAATTGTGGAAATTGAAACAAGTGTCAAAGATTGAAAACTAGAAGAAGAAAATGACAGATTTGAAATAAATGGACAGATTAATGTGCATATTAAGAAACTACGAAGACAAATATGAAAAGTTTTGAAAATGTAATTTTTAAAATAACGTTATAAGTTGATATCTCTCTGACTGGTAATTTAATACTTAGGTAGGATAGGATAATGTTATAATATGTTAAATTTCAGAATCAAGTAGCAATATATTGTCTAGAATTAGACCCGATGTTATAGATCGTGGGAAGTTAATATACGAATCAGAATAAGATAAGTATCTTTTGATCTACTTCAACACTATTTCTCTCTTTCTATATGTTTTTCTTAATTGTTGTAGAGGATCCAAGTTGTCATCACAGGATATTAAGAGGATTTGTGGATTGCAATAGTGAGGTTTATATTTACTATTTATTTTCCTTCTTTGTTCTCTTTTTCCTTTTTCCTTTCTTCTTTCTTCTTTCTTATTCTTTAAAAAAACACTTTCTTTTCTTCTCATATCTTCTACCTTTAATACTTTTTGATATATAACCCTTTTTACATTAACAAATATAATCTTTTGCACTTAATTGTACATTTTAATACAATTTGTATTTTATAATATTTTTGTTTGGTCAATAAAGATACTTTAAAAAAAATAATCCAAGTCTTGGTCAGTGGCTCTGAATGTGCTCCTGTCCCTATGCAGGTCAAAAGGACTTCTGTGGGTCTGTTCAGAAAGCAATCAGTCACCAAGGTGTGTCCAGTTTATCACCCTGGTAACACATTAACAAGACAATAAAGGTGAAGCCAGTTATCAACAACAGCTTACACAATGGGGTCCAGGAGGACACCTTATCCTTGGCCACATCAATCTTCATTGGAGAGGAAATCTAGGAAAAATTAAAAGTTAATATAATGGCAGCACCCTAAGGAAGGGGAGGGGAGGAGTTCCCTGAAAGCGTGGAGTCTAACCGCGGACCATGTTCATGCAATATTTATGCCAGTTTTCACACTGATGGAATTTATTTGGATGGAATAAGTATTACTAAGTCTTTTTGATGAGCTACTTGTTAGAGCATAACCAATTGTGAAATGACTCTTCAACTCCATTGCTTGTTCCACCTGCCTTTGTATGTGAGGACATCACTGCTGACTGGTGTCAATTGGCTACTGTTTTATGATTCAAAAACAGTCAGTCTCTTAATTGAAGATATTGGTATGACAATTGAAGATTTCCAGCAGCATTGCCAAGATTTCCAGGAGATTCTGGGAGAACTGGATAGAGTATTATTTTGTGTTGAATAATCATTATGTTTGCTTATTTCCTCTTTTGTAACAAGTTTAAGTACTATACTTCATATTACAGGAAACTAGAGTTATTTCAATTAGATATGTTGTTAGAGAAGTATGCGCTTTATGAGAGTTTGTAGGTACCTCTCTGGAGTCTCTGGCACAGAATGGGCTGGGTGGAACCAGCACCCTTGTAATTTATATTCTTGGGCCTGGCAGGCAGGCAACCAAAATCCCAGGGAATAAAAAACCTTCCTTAATGGACCAAGGAGCAGTGTTGAGCAGTTATGCTCATACCTTATTGGCCAATTTAAACTTTTCCCCTCATCCTGTGTTCTCTGTCCTGGCAACAAATTTAAAAAACAATATATGGACTGAGACCTGAAGTCAGCTCAATTCAAACAAACAATAGAACAAGCAGAGTTTCGATTCATGCCTCCCCCACTCTTTCTATCCTGTCAGGAGAATCAAGGTGCTTTAAAGCTCCTTTCTCTTTCCCTCCCCAGACCTTTGCTGCTTCAGGCTGGTCCTCCAACATTACAAAGAGGCTCCCCAACACATACAGCAATGCAAGGTAAGTATTGGGGGATTTTCGGGGGGGAGGATCTTTAGTTTTAAAAACTAAAGAATTTTCCAACCCAGAGTTGGCAACCCCAGGTGGTAAGGGAAGAGAATGTGCCTGTCCTGGCTGATCCACGGGCTCCTTCACTGACTTGAGGAGATGGCTGCAGAGACTAAGGCCGTTTCCGCACGGCGGTGGAAACGGCTGGGTCGGCGCATTCCGCGCCAACCCGAAGACGCTGGGACCATCCGCATGGACGGTCCTGGGAGGAGGCGGGACGCAGGCACCGCGGAGCCCCGCCGCCCCGCTGTGTCCCTGGGCCTCCGGCACGTCGCCGAGGCCTGGGGACATGCCCCCCTGGCCCTGCGGGCCTGCTCGAGCGGCGCAGGCCAGGGGGGCGTGTCCCCAGGCCTCGGCGACGCATCGGAGGCCCAGGGACAAGGTAAGTGCCGGGTGGGGGAGGCGGCATGAAGCCGCTGCCATTCACTCGGCAGCAGCTTCACGGCGGCGTATTCCCGAAAAGAACACTTCCCAGCGTTCTGGGAATATGCCAGCTGCGGGCCAGCCGGGCGGCGCGAGGGCGGCGCGGCGGCGCTGCAGCTGCGCCCCCTGTGCGAATGGCGGCCTGGAGACGGCGTTTTTACCGTCTCCAGGCCGTCATTTTCTGCCCGTGCGGAAACAGCCTAATAGTAATCTTGTTTAAAGGAACTCCCAAATGGCACTGAATTGGGAAGGGGATTCTCTGTTTTTGTTGTTGTTTAAACAAAGTCACTTGCTGCTGACAAATCCTACGGGGGGTTCTCTGGCAGGGGTTGTTTGCTAGTTTAAACTGTTGGAATATCCAGCCTTGTCTGCATGTAGCAGCAGAAGCAGCAGGGAATTCTGGGAAGCTGCACAAACATTCTAAAGGTGACAGTTAAAATCTGTTGGTAGTGTTCTGTTCCCTCACACACTCTCTGAGACTCCTTGACTGACTGAGTAGAAAAGATGTTTTTCTGTGCTCTGTATACTGCTTAAACCAAATGATATATAAATGTGCTCTGACTAAAAGATAATATAACACAACCAAATAATAACAGACTATGAGCCATACATGGAACTATATATTGGTGTCACTTTGTTAATGTATATGCTGTATGTTTTCACTCTCAGTTTAAGTAAAGTTCTGCTTATGTTTTTATGAACTTCTGTGGTAAAACGGCTGTCTTTTGAGAGATAACTATTCCAATTTGACATGCCGCACAATCCACATTTCAGCTCATTACTTTGCTTGACAGGATTATATATACTAAATATACCTGTTACCCTTCATAAACAAACCCACTTGCCACCTGTCAATCCCCTGCTCAGGCAATAAAAAGCTTGTGAGGTTCAAAGGATTTTATTGAAGCAGGTCAGGAACAGAAGAAAGACAGTTCTGGCAAAAGCACGCCAGAACAGTTGATAATATGGATAGCACATTCCCCATCCCCATATGGGAAGAACAGAGTTAATAGAGTCCAGCCTGAAGGCTCTTCCCAGCCACAAACCTCAAGGACAGCACCAGAAGATAATCAGGCACCTGCAAAAGCGAAAGGGCTCCCAGAGAATTCCCCCCTCCCAAACATGACGACATTTTCGTCCCCCGTAAGACCCCTTCTCCAGTTTGGACAGGAACGATAGAATGCCAGCAGTGGCGTAGTGGCTAAGAGCAGGTACATTCTAATCTCAAGGAACTGGGTTTGATTCCCCGCTCTGCTGCTTGAGCTGTGGAGGCTTATCTGGGGAATTCAGAGATTTTACAGCCCACTCTCACACACGCCAGCTGGGTGACCTTGGGCTAGTCACAGCTTTTTGGAGCTCTCTCAGCCCCACCCACTTCACAGGGTATTTGCTGTGAATGGGGAAGGGCAAGGAGATTGTAAGCCCCTTTGAGTCTCCTACAGGAGAGAAAGGGGGGATATAAATCCAAACTCCTCTTCTTCTTCTTCTTCTTCTTCTTCTTCTTCTTCTTCTTCTTCTTCTTCTTCTTCTTCTTCTTCTTCTTCTTCTTCTTCTTCTTCTTCCTCTTCCTCTTCCTCTTCCTCTTCTTCTTGAATGAGACAGGGCCCCCGAATGCATTCACCCACTCGTTCTAGCTAGGTAAATAACCTTTCCACGAAACCAAATACTGCAAGCAGTTGTGATAAATGGTGAAATTAAAACGAGAGAAGAAATCAGCCCAGCGAAACTGTTTGCCCAACAGGCAGCCTGGAGTACTCAGTGCAGCCAGGTTTTCATTATCAGTCCACACTTCGAATGGACTCCCTCCCCGCCCCCACACACACCAGTGCCTCCATTTGGATAACGCCTGTTTGATAGCTCCTGTCTCTTTGTCTTCCGCAGTCCAATTAACCTCAGAGCCAGTAAAAAAATTTAGACAGGTAGGCACAGGCATACAATTTGCCATCCACCCCTGTTGGAGGAGGGCTGCCCTGAGGTCTTTGTCGGAAACATCCACATGCACCACAAAAGACAGGGCAGGATCAGCATGCTTTAGGATGGGTTCTGAAGTGAACACATGTTTAAGGGCATCAAAGCCAAGTTGGCAGGAAGCTGACCACCCAAGTGTCAGGAATGGCAAAATAGCCCTTCCCTTTTGTGCAGATCAAATACGTGAGGGGTAAGGCAAGTCCAGCAAAATTGGGAATGAAGTCACAATAAAAGTTTGCAAAACCCAAAAAGACTGCAGCTGCTTGCAGTTAGTGGGCGGTGGCCACCGCAACACATTCCGGACCTTGAAAGGGTCCATTTCCAAACCCTTAGCAGAGATTTTATAGCCCAGAAAATCCAGTTTCTCTTGATGAAATGCACATTCAGACAATTTAATAAAGTGGGAGTTTTTCTCCTCTCAGGCAATTTTTCCCCAGCCAATCAGGACCAGGCAGAACTTAACTAATTCAGTGCAGTCACTTGAAACCACTTCCCAAATATGGGCATTTGTCATTGGCATATGAGCACTTTCCTGGGAGTAAGTCTCACTGAATCAAGTGGGATTTATTGTCATGAGACCTGCTTCCTTAGACAGTGCTGGGACTGCAAAATGGCAATAGAGAGAGACCAAGTCTTTTCTCTCCCTCAGCTGGAAACTCTGCAGAAGAGTTGCTACATTCCCTTCCAGATCACAATCTGCTAGATCAGACTAGCTCAGTACCCTGTTTCTGACAAGACGGTCAAAAAGATGCCTGATAAGCGGATTTCACCTTCCCGTTAGTATTTACAAATAGACTATTTTGGTACCTGGACATTCCATTTTGCTCTCATGTCCTTTTATACTGAGAGATGTGGGATGTGACAACTGTGGGATGGTGAGTATTCAAACCCCTACTGGGTAAGCAGATTACCATTTTTTTTTATGCAGGGGAGGAAAATGTTGTCTTCAAATAAATCCTGGTGAAAGGGCTTATTCCTCTAGCCATTTTTGAAAGATCCCCTTCCTACCTTCCACTTGCCCTTCTTCTGCTCCTGTCCCCTTTTCTCTGTACAACAAAAACTACCAGTGACCCCTTAAAGCCTAATATTGATAACAAAAGGAGTTTTCCTAAGTCACAGCTCACTCCTTCAGAGAGAGGAAAGCATTTCTCCTCTTTCCTCAATTCCTTTCCCGTTTTTCTGTCTAACTTTTTCCTATCTGCCTATCTCTCTTTTCCTTCTTTTCATTTTTCCTTCCCTCATCTAATTTCCTTTCCCTCTGCAATCCTCAATTCCTTTCTCAATTTATTGTTCTTTCTTTCTCCCCGCTCCAATTATCTTTTCTTTCTCCTTTTCCCTTTTTCCCCTCTTTCCACAGAAGCCCTAATCTTGATGAGATCCTGGGCCTTAGTTCCAGCTCTCACAGATTTGATCTTGTGAAGCCTCAATCAGTAAAAGGTTGCAGAGGAAAACTGGGCAAGACGGGGGCAAGAAGAGGCTAACTGAAGCAGGAAAACAATGTAAACTAAGAGGCATAAAGAAAGGTGGGAAGAGAAGTTAATAAATAAATGGCTGGAGGTAGGAAAGGAAGCAAAGGAGGGAAGCGAGGGGCTTGTGAGACTGGATAACCAGAATATCTCCCCTGTGGCTTGGTCCACAAAGGCTGCCTCAGGCGTCTTTCCCTGTAGGAATGATCACTTTACCTATGGCAAAGGCTTTCCTTCCCCCACCCCCTCACAACAGCCTTTGCTACCTATGGAGGCTTACCAGGGCCATGAAAGGCATGAGGGCTTCTCACCATCCCTTCTCCAAGAAGGCAGCAATCAAGTCAAGGTGGAACAGCTCTGGGTGGGATGTGGGGAAAGTGAGGGCAGCATGGGTCAGGGCAAGGGTGGAGTGCAGATGGCCAAGCACCCTCCACTCATGCACATGGCTTACCCTGTGTGGGCCAGGATGAGACAGGACAGACCTTTTCCCATAGAGCAGGAAGAGGAGCAGGAAGAACAGGCTGCCAACCTGGCTAGCACCACGCACCAGCACAGCACCCACCTGGCACAACTCAATTGGCAGAGGAACAGCCAGTGGAGCATCTCAGCCCTGCCACTGCCCACTGCACCCCACAGCTGTTATGTAGGTGGCTAGAGGCCTGGCAGGCCACCCATGCGGTGCCAAAGCAGCAGTGCCAGAGTCAGATAGTGCCCCCACCACTGCTGTGTGTTCGTTCTAGCCCACTGGCCCAGCAGGGCAGAGCTGCTGGCTGCCATGGTGCCCAGTCATCATCACTGGAGATGTTGGAGGAGACTTAAATGGCTCAGTGAGTTCAACAGGAGAGAGGTGGGTCCTTTGCTGGCCCTGAGGGGGAAGACCAGGCTAGGCAACAGGGCAGCGGGCATGGAATGTGGCACCCAGGCATGTGGCACCCAGAGAAAATGCCCTGGCTTGCCCCACCCTAGATACACCCCTGAGGACAACCTACAAGGAGTACCAGGGTTGTGACATGGAGACAAATCATGGCAAACCACCTCCAAATGTTTCTTGCCTTTAAAACCTTTCAGGGTCACCATGTCGGCTGTGACTTGATGGCAAAAAAACAACAGTAAGTGTCATTAGGTCTTTCTCAGACTTATTGTCTGGGAAATGGATACAGTGAATATGGCTGTCGCTTAGATGTGCCAACAAGGAGATCCCAGTATCCAAACCAATTTCCTTTTATTTTTTTAAAGCCCTACATATACCCTCTTGAGCATCTATCTATGTGTCTGCCTGCAGATCTCCACACAGTCTGGATCAGACAGCAATCTATAAACCATCATGTCACAGAGGCATTGTCTTTACCCTTTTCTAACTTAAATAGCCTGTATTCATCCATCAAATAATACAGGAAGAAGGGAGAGAATTAAGGATGAATAAAACTTTGTTGCTGGCTTTGCTCCAAACATCGTTCCTATGGGGATCCTGTGATCTAACCCCATAAATCAAAGCCATGCACTTTGGAGTCTGCAGTAATTGGAGCGCTAAGTGATTTGAATGTTGGTAATTGGCATGTCATTGCCTAACACGAGGCGAAAGGAATGCATAAATAGGGATAATCTGATATTATTATATATAAATTTTACATATGTGAAGCAATGAAGCTGCGGTTACCTGTGCTACAATCCCCACCTGCCCCAATTACATGCATTCCCATAGCTCGTGCTCCACTTTCAAGGTTTAGCTCAGAACAAACTTTCATGCATCTTAATGTGCTGGAATTAGCACAGTTTTACTTTTCCAACAGAGATATGAATTTTAATAGCCATTTAATTTTGATTTTTCTAGCATCCCAGATAGATAAAAATTATGCTGAAATAATGTTTTTGTCTTTGATTATCCAAGATAACACAATTTTAAAGAAGAAAAAGAGCCTAGTGGTATGCTCTAATAGTAGTTAAGATCTTTCTGATCTCTGTAAATGGTAAAAAGACTTTATGAAATTTTATTCTGGCAGCAGTCTGTGAACAATTCATTGCTTAGATAGTCCAGTGCGACTCTTGTTTGTTTTTGAATCCTAGACGGTATAAGCATAAGTTAATTTAAAATTTTACATCTTTTCAAAGATGTTTAGGCAGTGTTTTAAATCAGAGAATTAAGAAATTTTGGATAGGAGCAAGGACCATATATCAGCAGACAGAGCACATTCTTTGTATACAGAAAGTTTCAATCCTTGACATTGCTAATGAAAATATCTCTGGTACCACAGCTGTGTAAGAATTCTACCTGAGACCTTGGACAGTAAAACAGATGGACGGATCAGAATCTGACTCAGCATAAGGTACATATGTCCAAACTGATGTCCCATTGATTTCAGTGAGTTAGTTAAGCATGTGCTCATATCATTCCCATTTAAATCAATAGTATTTAAATATGCTTAATGGTCACTAGACTTAGGTAGTTTGTATAAACAAATGGATGCATTCAGCCCTCTTCTGCCACCTTTTCTGGAGACTGTCATAAAAAGGGTGAGATATGCTTCAGCAAGCTCCTCCAGCAAGGCCTTACATCTTAGTGTTCATCTTACTAGGGAACTACCTATCAAATAATCCCTCCTCCTTTGGCTCCTCCTTCACTTCTTTCACATGCCATCTGTTCAATGTCCTGTTCCTGTTTTACCAGCAACATTGTAAGGAATTCCATAGAAGCAGAAATAAAAGGCTCTTTGGTGTAAAAGACCATTTATTCAGACATCTTAGAAAGCTCATGTACACGCAGTGGCAGGAATAAGATCTCCCGCCAGAAACACAGGTTATAACTCTGTCCATCCCATCCCCCCTCCCGGATTCCCATGGGAACGGAGGTCTCATCTCCCTCGCAGAGATAAGGTCTCCGCCGGAGAAGCTGGCCCATCGCCCGGGCTGTGGAATGTAGTCAAGGCCAGGCGGCTGCCCCTCTCATCAACACCATTGAATCCTTTACAAACACCATGTCCAAATCTGTATATGGATACCACACCCAATTCTAAGTTTACAAACCATGTTGAAGTTCTCACTCACAGCCTCTAGCCTCCCTTGCATAACCAACTCTTTTTTCCCCTCTACAGTAGCTTCAGACCTTCCATCTTTATTTTCTACTATTCCTGATCAACAAAAGCACTTCCACTAAAGGAAAGTTTTTTTCTCTCTCTGCCTTTGAACTCTCGTTGACAGATTCCTCAGATTGCCTTGTGGGAAGGCCACTCTTCCATATCACTGAGACCCACAGGCTACGCTGACTCATTCTATTCAGGGAAAACATTGCACAAATATAACACTGTGAAGACGATAGGACTGTTGAGATTTTTGCTGTGATTTATGTTACAAACATCCCAGCAATTACTTCTGAAAAGAGGGAGCAGGAAGACATCAAAATGAAGAATATTCGCCCTCAAGAGCAAACTGACCTTGAGGAGCCAAACGAAAACTTACCTGGATAAATATATCAGTTTAGAAATCAAACATTTACATTAGATTAGGAGTTATTTATGTTACTGAGAAGATATGAGAATGCTGGAAAGACAAGGAAAGGATTTTTTTCCCCAGTGTTCCAACTTTATATGGATGATTTTTAATAAAGTCAGTTAGGATGATACTTTTTAGTAAGTAGTGAATCAGGTAGTCAGGCTACAATACAGAACGAAACAAAAAACAAAAACACATTCTACACTCTAAATCCTGGGATTCAAATGCACTAATCATATTATGGAAAATCACCATCATATGATTGATTGATTGATACTGCTTATGTTGTTTCAGTTACACATTTTTCTAAAGCTTGCATTTTTCATTCACTAAAATTCACACAGCTATTAATCACAGAAGTATTTTCTTTCCCAATACACTGCCTTTCCCATATACCCACCAGAGAACATTACACTCATCTACAGACAGGTTACTGGAAGTCCATGGCCCAAATCTGGCTGACCTCAACTAGGGCAAGAGCTCTTTGGCAAAACTCTTTGTCAAAAGAGATCTGGTGCTGAAATAGTCAGGCCAATTTCAAAGGGTCTGTAAGACAGAGATGTTCCACTAGGCTTTTAACTGAAAATAATGATAGTTTATAGCCACTGGCCTGAGCCTTTGAATTTCCCTTCTGTCACCCGCTACCCAGCCTCCCTATTATTTCTCCCAATTGTCATCCAGGCAACTGAGGGTCATTTTTAATCCATAAATTGTTTTAGATGTGGGGAAGATGTCATGAATTTTTTTAGGTACTATCACTTTCTAAATTTGCTTCAGATTTATTCAGATTTGTTTATTGATCTATTAAATCCCAAATTTTATTGTTGTCTATAAATTTATGAATTAATTGTTGAATCTTGTATTTGTTTTATTATTTGAGTCTCCCTAAGCCCTTCATAGGTGGCCAGGGGGAGGGGGGGAGAGTGTGAGAGATAAGTATGATTAAATAAATAAATAAATAAAATGCTAGTTGCCAATATTGTCCATCTTTGAGATTTGACTTGCTGACAAAGTTGGACATTTTTAGATGTTAATCCAAAGCTGAATGAGAAGAGTAAGATCCATTTGGGAAATGCATGAAGCCACTGATCTATACAGTCCCTATTCCTGGTGCAATTCCAGATCCTGAGGTTTTATGCAATCTCTAAGGAATATACATGACTATGTAAGTGTTTAGATTTCTCATTTAATCTGTTTAGTCCAAGATAAACAGTCTTAGTGTCAGCTCTGTCTGCAGTGCTGTTATGGCCAGATGGGCTATTCCTAATCTCTCTCTGGCTCCATTCCTTTAATGTCAGGAAATTTCAGGTTCAGGGGAAGACTTGTAATCTTCTTCAGCTTTTGTCCCCTTATTTACAAAGAAACTGATAAGTTTGCTTTCCAGCTCATTACAGGCACTTCCATCTATCTTCAAAAAATGTAGCCTCAGAAATTCCTCAATAGCTACAATGGAGCAAAGTCACTGCAAAACAAAGAATCTTGGGCAAATTTCTTGAGGTTCCTGGAAGGGATGCATTTTTAAAAGCTAGTGACTTTCAATTTTGAGTTTTAACCAGGGACCCCAGATTCTCCTTTAAGGTAGATTTAAAAGAAGAATCTGAGCTCCTAGTTTAAACACCATTGAAAGTGATGCTGTTTGGGGTGGATTCCACTGGAGGTGTTTTGTGAGAGATGATGCTGACATTTGTTTGGTAAATGTTTTGCTGGGGGTGATTTGTGAGAGATTTACATGCTTAATACCCACTTGCACTGGCTTGGAGTTGTTTCTCAGGCTAACAACCCACCTCATAGGGTTGTTGTGATTAGGAAATTAGGAAAAGAGTTGGTGGGGAGAGAGCCATGTATGTTTTGATGGGAGTGGGAGGTGTTTTGTGAGCTGGTACAAAAAATCATTGTTTGGTCATGGTGGGGGAGGGGGGCACCAAACTCAGGTTTTGTCCCCGGGCGCCAGTTTGCCTAGGTACGCCCCTGGGCACTTCCATCAGGCAGGAGCTACCTGGTTTCTGCCTCTTCAATCTTCTCTGCACTGATCTGAACCACATCCTGCCTCCACTTTCAGTCATATTCTCCTTTCATTTTCCTCCTGAGTGCTCATGCCACTCACACTTTCTGCTTACCCTACAACTTCTGCACTTGCCTCTTCTTGTAGCATAGCACATACCCAATTATATCAGGCATTCCCCATAACCTATAGGAGGTTACATCTGGCTGATGTCCCCCATGCTGATGTAGATTGGGTTTACATTCAAGCTTACTCAGGTGATGGGAAGGGTGGTCAGGTGATGGGAAGGGTGGTTTGCCATTCTAGACTGGCAACTCTTGAAAGAATTCAACTCTTGAAATTATTCTGGTATATGGATGGTCCCCAGTTGTAGAGCTGATGGGCTTAGAAACCTTGCAGAAGTTCCACAGAGCTGTTCCATTCATCAAAGGTACGTGGACACACACTCATATATATATATACATTGGGATAATAGCAAAGAGCAGATTTTGCTATTAAATATTGTCCTGCCTATCAGAATAATTCAGGGATGCCAAAAATAGTCCATACACACTTTGCATCCACAAAAATGGAAACCCCTTTAAAATTAAACTCTTTGAGGATGCCTTATAAGATGTGTGTTTTTAAAAAATCAGGGCTTATTTTTAAGAGATTTCTGTTGTTTTTGTTTCACTTTTCCAGGCACTCAGGGTCACGGATATTGCCTAAGGGATCTTTTTTAAAAATTCAGTCTCTATAGCTATTGTGTACATTGGAGAAATAGGGAGGACTGTCCTTGTGTTCTGCAATTGGTGAAAAACCAACTGAGCAAAGCTCCGTACATAAGGACAGAATGAATCCAAATCAGAATGGAGAACGTGGGGTGAGGATTAAAGAACTGATTGTGGGACTTGCTATGTCTCATTGAGCTAGGTCTTTAGATGGCCACGTTAAAGGGGCTATCAATCACATTAAAATTAAAACTGACTTCAAACTGAAGATATTAGAGATAAAAATAAAAAATTAGATAGATAGATAGATAGATAGATAGATAGATAGATAGATAGATAGATAGATAGATAGATAGATAGATAGATAGATAGATAGATAGATAGATAGATAGATACATACATACATACATACATACATACATACATACATACATACATACATACATACATACATACATACATACATACGAAACACGATTGACAAATTATCACCCAATTTCTTTAAAAAACAATAAAGCAGAATCAGCATTTGGAAGACCCATACACAGCAGCGAAAAACTGTCCTCATGAATTGGGCATAGGTCTTTCCCTGTCAATTAATGCCAAATCATTATAGCTATGCCTGCTTAAGCTTTCAAGGCACAGCAACATGTGGTGCATGAAATCAGAAATCTAAATCTTTAAATGTAAATCTGTGCAATAAAAAATATTATCATCACAATCAATAAATGTTAAGATCTGTAATTTTTGTCAAAAATATTAGAACTATAAATACTACCACAGTGCAATCCCAAACCATTCTAAAAACATTAAGTTGTGACTCTGCTTAGGGTTACATATTTTAATTAATTTTAACAATTCATTTAATTGCTATGAGTGCACAGAATAAATTACCTAGCTGAAGAATTTCTTTCTGACTGCATCTATAGAAAGGAATACACATTGAAAATTCCAAGGCCAAATGAAAGTTCCTCACAACAGTTCTCTGATCCCTTTTTTCAGATGGTAGCAGATATCCACTTCAAAACTTTCCAGTGTAAACAACTCGCTAGGGAGCAACTGTAGTGAACATTTGAGCCTGGGTTCTACCATATGGAACAGAAATGTTTGATGGCAATTTAAAGACGGTGGCAGCTGTTGGTTCCTCACATGTTTAATTGATATCTGTTATGACAATATATAGGGTTCAAATCTAGGGTCAGAACTTGGCTTTAGGAAACAAATTATATGTAGAGGAAGAAAATGGCACATAAAGTTCTCACTTGGTTTTTCAAATGACGAACTAGTCTTTGTTTAGTCTCTTTACAGATTATTTCCAAGCACTTCACTCCTTTTTAATGAGAACAACCACCACTAGATATATCAAACTCTCTTTATGCCAGATACCTCCCTCCCTGACAACTTGCTTTTCCCCCAGCATCCAAGTCTTGCTTGGCAGAGAAGAGCTGCCAAATCTGCTTGATTGGTAGCCATTTTCATGAGTCACAACACGGCAGCTCCAGATGGAAGATACGGCAAAGTGCTCCCTCCAGAGTTATTACCAATTCAGTTCTATCCATCAACCAGCAGCTGGGAAAGAAGAACCAATCGCTGCTTTAGCCAGCTCGGTCATGCCAACAATTCAGCACATTATGGCTATCTTCTGCCCATTCTCTTTAGGGAAGGAAAAAAGGATGAATGTACTCATGGTTTTCCCATGTGTGTTCCATCATTCACAAGCATCAGGCCAATTTCAGGTTAGCGGTTGTTCATGTGAATACGTACATATGATTTGATGTATCCAACAGTGATTAGTCCTTTTTATAAATTCACTTACATTTCTCATTACAGCATGATATCTTATATAAGCCGGTCTTCTATCAATTCAAGACAGATTGTTATCTGTTGGGAAGAAACAAACACCATCCAGTTCTATTCCAGTATAAAGAGTATAAATTTTAAAAGGAATGTGGGGGAAAGAAATTGTGCGATGCTGAGTTAATGTATGAGGAAAAAGCCACATGGGATATATGTGACTGCTCAGGCTTATTACAACATCACCCAGATGAAGTACAAATGAGTTAATTGTAGCATTATCTCCACTATACAGAAACTACTCCAGCAGGAGCTTGGAAACTCTTCTAATCATAGGAGTGGCAAGCAAATATGAAGGTAAAACTTTACTGAATTAATTTATTCTGCATGACAAGTGGGGCATCAGAAAGTAAGAACTGCCCCACTAGGTCGCAAGACTGAAGCATATGTGGCATGTCCCATTTTATGTTAGGGATGAATAGGAAAGCTGTGGGACATGCTAATATCATCCTAGTTCAGAATGATGAAGTTTAAAAGATCTATTAAACCTTCAGCTCCACAAGTCTTGACAGCTAACAGCTTTCTCTGGTATTGCTAGTCCTCCGAGAGTTTTTGCTCAACTGGAAGTCTATCTTCGACTGTCCAATGTAATATTTAGTTCTAAGAAACTGAACTGTCATTAAATAGAAGGGCATCTGACATTGCCGTAAGGCTGTCCTCTTGAAAAATGTGATTATCAGGCCAGGGAATTGGACAACCCCCTACTGTCTGTTGAGGTTAAAAAATAGTTGGCTCTTTTCTTGCATCTCTTCTTTTCAAACAGCGCTAGGGAAAATGGGACAGGTATAACTGCACCAAGGTCCCATATTTTCAGTTAGAAAGACTGAATACTCTTTAGGATGTTCAGGTCCTGAACCAGGGCAAATAGCATCTTTATAAAATGAGGGATGTGGAATAAAATACACACACTAGCTATCCTAACTTGGCAGCTCAGAATCATGCTGGGGGAAAACTCTCTGCTTTAATTTATGTGCATGTCACATTTTATCTGTTAATGTTCTTATACCCTTATTCAAAATTCAGTTAGGCATGTGTGAAGAAATAAGCAAAGGGGTGTGAGTTTGTTTACAGCTGAGCACATTTCTGTGCTCCTCCCAAGCACTGCTCTGTTCATTTGTTAAGCCGTCTCCCAAACCACCTGTCACTACTTCGAAATGTCATGTTAATGTTTTATGGGCAGGCCATCCCGCCTGCTTCTAGAAATGGCAGAATCACTTTAATAATTTACAGCATTGGGCTTCTGCTCTACTTCCCCCCCCCCCAAAAAAAAGACCCTTAAGGCTGTAGTAGAGGGGCGGGGGGGGAGGTGCTTAAAATGAGATACTGAAAATCTGTCTGCATATTTTATGGTCAAATAACTGGAAAACTGGTTGTTTTCCAAATGAGAAGGTATACATATATCACCCCACCCCATTCCATTCTCATTTGCATGATGTCCAAGCTACCATCTGAAGTAAAGGGGGTGCTTCAAGTAAGATGGGCAAATAGTCCAAAACTGATGAAATATGTAACCGTTTTCCCAAGAACAGTAAAAGATTACAGTAATCTCTCTCAATTCCTTGCTTATTCATTGATCCTATTCTCAACTATATTTTCCCATGTTTTGGATTAGTGCACTTGGGTGATATGAACATGTTATGTGCATGATTGACATTCCTTTAGCATTATCTCCATATTGCCAGTGTTCTTCAGACTCCAATGTTCATTAGACATACTGCATGCAATTTCTATAAATCTGGACATGTGAAACTGCCTAAAACTAGCCTTCTATACATATGGACTACATACACTGAAATCAGTGCCTGTAAGACCGAGTTCTTCTGCCAGGCTTTTATATCTTGCCAGTTGACCTGATCGGTACATCATGACCTTCCATAGGTGCCTATTATGGGTTTTATCGCCATCTTTTACTGTTTTGCTGTTAAAAGTTTTAAATGGTGTGGTTGTTGTACACACCGGTTTTTATATTGTATTGTTTTAACTGATTTTATATTGATGTTTGCCGCCCTGACCCCTATCGGGAAGGGCAGGATACAAATCTAAAGAATAAATAAATAAAAGGAATAAATAAAAGGAATAGGTATGAGTGCACTAGTGGTATGGAAGGGGGAAGCATCCTTGTGCCCTGTCCTCCTCTTTACATATTAATGTCATTGGACATAGTGTCATCTGTAGAAGGCTACTGAATCGGTTCATTGGTCTATATTACTATTGTCTCCTCTAACTGGAAAAAAACTTTTCAGGACCTCAGACGGAGAGATCTCTCACATCACACGCTATATGATGCTTTTTTTTTGCCAAGAGGACCTTCATCATTCAAAATACTGAGCTGCACTCTCACCTGCTGCCATCAATGCTTCTGCTGTTATGTTCTTTGCTTCTAATATTTTAGCTTCCAAGGTATACCATTCTGATCTGATAGAGATGACATCTAGAATGATTTCAGAAAAGACTCAGATGTATAGGCAGGTAATCAAGGCAAATATCCAGGACAGTGGGCCAAGGTTATAGCTGTCATGTCAATCTAAACCAGGGGTAGGGAACCTTTAACACTCAAAGAGCCATTTGGACCCGTTTTCCACGGGAAAAGAAACACTTGGAGCCGCAAATAATTTTTGATATTTAAAATAAAGATAACACTGTATATATTGGGGTTTTTTTACCTTTACTCCGCCATTCTGAGAAGCGCATGGATGCGCCTTCTGCCCTGCTGGGGTGGGCAAGGATGAAGCCGCAGCTCCTCGGCCTTGGCAGCCGCTGGAAAGCACCACCGCCCAATGGGGGGCAGGCGAGAGGGGAAGCTCCGCTGGGCGCAGCTCCAGCCGGGCCGTGGGCAGTTGGGAAAGGCCAGCCTCTGGCCCTGCCTGCAGGACAGCGCCCGCCCTGTGCAAGGGCAGAAGAGCCGCATGCGGCTCTTGAGCCGCAGGTTCCCTACCCCTGATCTAAACCAACTATTTACTAGTCAAATGGTTCACTTCAGTTGTAAAGATATTAGCACTGGCTTATGTGGCTGATATTCTATTACCCCCGCCCCTTTCCCCCCTTTTTAATTCACTAAAAATTTTATCCCAGTACCTATTAATCAAATATTATGAGTGAGTGTGTGAATGATTGTGAAATGATGAAAAACATAACAATTGTGAAAGATCATGCCATCAGTAACCATCAAACACACAATAGCACAATGCACATTTTGCTGTTTGTGTCATTACTGAAAGCTCTGTCCTATAAAAATAAGATATTCAAAAGTACAAGAAACAGAGGGGGTACCAAAGATGTTCCTCATCTGTAGCACCTTTTAAATCTATGGTTAGCTCTACTTAAAAAATATAGTATACTTTCTTCCATTATCCTAACTATGCAGAAAAAAAGACAAATGTCCACGGTCATTTACCACACTGGAGGAAAAGGAGGCAGCATGGTATAGTGGTTAAGAGTGGTGGACTCTAATCTGGAGAATCAGGCTTAATTCCGCCACAAAAGCGGCAAATTCTAATCTGGTGAACCAGGTTTGTTTCCCTGTTCTTACACATGAAGACTGCTGAATGCCCTTAGGCAATTGATAGTTCTCTCAAACTCTCTCAGCCTCACAAGGTGTCTGTTGTGGGGAGAGGGAGGGAAGGAGTGTAGTAATGCACTGCTGACCCAGCAGCACCGTGGTAGAACGTTGAGTAATAATTCAACGACCTACGCCTTCTGGTCGCACCGCACTCCCCACTAACCCCGTATGAGTCACGGGTCATGAACTATCTGCCTAGTCACCGGCTGCCCCAGACAAAGGGACAATGATGTGCCCCCCAGGTGAGGATTAGCCCAGACGCTTACGCCTCCAAGATCGAAGGTTGTGGTGAGATCATGCATCACATGATGATCTCCAGGTCTTCCGTCTCCCGCTTCATCTCCCTACCCACCTCCTACACCACAATGAAACCCTAATAAAGGTGCCAGAGACCAGCACAGGGCAGAGTTGTCGATCACGTAAACTCGCCTCTGTTGCTGACGCTTCCACCAGATGAAACCTCCTCCGCCCTTCATTCCTTAGCCACGACCGGGATGACTACAAGCTGGTGCCGTAAACCCGAATCTCAACTCTCCAATTCTGCCTCACCGCCGCCTGAAGCAATACGATACCGGGTCCGCTGGATCGGCGCATCCAGGACCACCGCTGGGCATCGCCGTCCTCTGGATCGGGCGAGATCCAGACACGCGTCTTGTGACACTTCGCCGGACGGAACAATCGGGTGAGTATGGGAGCTTGCAGCAGGGCTTATGACAAGCACGCTGATCTAACTGAAAGCTGCTAGCTTAAAATGCGCAGGGTCCCCGTGAAAGAGGAGGAGCTAGCAAATTGGTTGAGGAGATTGAAGCTCAATGTCCATGGTACCCATAAAGGGGGACATTGAATCTAAGGACTGGGAAAACATCGGGCGCACTCTTCGCATTACCACAGAGCTCGCGACGCCGAGCGTCACTGCTACCGATCGGAGACACGTTGCGTCGCCATCAGCCTGCAGACCTATATGGCTCCCTTTGCTGTAGGTCACCTCCTCGATCTTCAATCTTCAATTTCAACCGAATTTTCTATCCACTAAATTGACTTCGTCCTCCGCCCCCCCCTCGCCCCTCTTTCAAATTCTCCGCCGCTCAGCCTCTTTGTTCACTTCATTTCCTCGGCCATCAAGACTCAATAGCCATCAATGGCGCTGTTTCAAACCGCAGAGCCGCATAGCCACGACCCGTAAAGAAAGAAACCCTGACGGGAAGACGCATATTCCTCGTGATTGTGCCCGCCCATTTCACAGAGATAACCGGTGGGGAGGATGGTATTGTTCATGGGTTGTCGCCCTTAAGCTTAATATCTTTCACTGAGCCCGCAGCAATGCGGGATCGAGGGAATCACCAGCCCCTATGTGAGAGGCATGTTGAAGCAGTCGCCAGGAACCACCTAATGGTTCCTTCCGAGGACTGAAAACCAC
This sequence comes from Sphaerodactylus townsendi, assembly GCF_021028975.2. Taxonomy (NCBI): domain Eukaryota; kingdom Metazoa; phylum Chordata; class Lepidosauria; order Squamata; family Sphaerodactylidae; genus Sphaerodactylus; species Sphaerodactylus townsendi. The sequence continues at coordinate 118,708,327 of NC_059425.1, read as the reverse complement.
CTTCGCATGCTTTTGCACAGTATGTGATCTGGGGAAAGGAAATCGGCCATAGCAGTGCATAAGCAGCACTTGGCGGCGCTTACACCAATCAAGCAGCTTTATGGCTAAGCCAGCCCCAATGCACAAGTCAGCTCTGTCGGTGGCCACCCTTACGGTCAGCTTCTGAATGCTTACAAGGCGCTTTTGAAAGTCCCTACCGGACAGCCAACCCAAAGTTTTTCTAGCACTCCGCAGAAGCCTCAAGAGCCCTATGCTGAGTTTGTGAACAGGCTCCAGGAGGCCCCTCAAGAGGCAGGTTGACAACGAGGAGGCCCAGGCTAACTCCTGCCTGCCAAGGAGAGAACGCCCGGCTGAGTGTCAGCAGTTTATCACAGGCCTAGAAGGGAACCCCGAAGCTACCGACGTTGCCAGGATATCGGTCTTTCGCCCATCAAGCCAGCCTTTCTAGCTACGCCTCTCCTCACAAGCTATGAGACAGCCCCGGTGATCTAGTGTCTCACTATGCAAGCCAGGACATTCGAGGAATTGTAGGCTGCCCAGCTGGGGCTTTACAACTCCCCTGACGGGAGGGGAGGTGTCTAAGACCTGGCGCTCCCATCACCGCTGGGGAGGCTCATGCCTGGCATCTCCCTCAGCCCGAACCAAGATCCTCACGAGACCTCAAACCCTTCCCCGGAGCTCCCCATGAGATCTGCCCCCAGCTCAGTATAGTGGATCCCATCCCCACGGAGACCATTGGGCTGGTCTTGCCAGCTTGCTCCCCACGCCTATACTTCCTGCTCTTGCTAACCCCTTCTACTTCCAAAGTCACCATGCCTCCGGCCAGTGCTCCTGTGAATGGCACGATTTCAAAAAAATCCTGCAGAGTCCACAGTCACTGAATTGCAACAGAAAGAAATGCTGACGGAAGAGGACTGTCGCTTTGAACCTCCTCAGAATGCCCCATAGCCAATCTACAGGACAATGAGGCATGGAAAGGGGAAGTGATGTCAGCACAATGGCCTTAAGCCAAAAGTCCTTCTCGTGAAGAAGAAGCCCCTTTGGCCCTCTCCAGCTGTAAGCGTCAAACCAGATCTCTTCATAGCCTCTGAGCCTGTGCAAAGCCCTAAGCTCAAAGTCTCTTGTAGTGGCAGCAAATCACAGTACCTGTGAGAGAGCAAGATCTCAACCAGAAAGGTAATCCTCCTCACATTTTATATGCTCTGTATACCCATGTATGTTCTGTATGTCTTGCCCTTCAAGAGACCCCTTAAAGTTTTCCCTCATAAGAGGGATTTTTCCATTGCTTCTAAGCTATGCTCTTGTGCTTCAATTAAAGTTTTTCCTTCTGATTATGTGTGCCAATGCCTTGAAAAGGCTTCACCATTACAGCATCCTACTTAAACGGGACACAGTCAGGCAAGTACCTCTCTAGGATACCCATGGGACCTGCTTCTGAAGTCACTCCATCTTAGTTTAAACCTTCAAAACTCTTTCTTCAAACCTCTCCTGAGAACCTTTTCTTCAGTCCATCTGAGCCTACACTCACACATTGGCGTGGCTACCAGAATTATTTTCATGCTCCTGACATTTCCTGCTGAGCCTGGCTAGCTCTTCACAGTGCCGGGGTCTCCCAGCCACACCTATCTTACACAGCCTCGGGGCCAGAAGGTAGGAAGCAAGCTCAAAACCGCCAAAGTCCCTTTACAGGAGGAACTGACTTCCAACCTCCTCACTCTCTCTTTCTGCACACCTCCTTCTCTAAATGGCTGACGCGACTCCCACCTCTAGATCTAGGATCTGATAAAGGGTTTTGCAGCAAAACCCTCTCAATTTGCTCGTAGGACGTCCCAAGCCCAGGAACTTTCTTTTGCATATTTCTTCTAAATCTTTCCTATGGATTGCTATATTACGACATGACTATAATTGTGAATTGTTTGCTGCTTTGCAAAAAACCCACACTTTAGACGGTGATTGGGATTGTTTTACAAACAAACACTCCCACCCGGGATGTGACCTCTCCCTTCTCCTAAGCCTTCGGCAATTCCCTGCCTTGTGTCTCTTTAACGCCTTTGAATGTTGCAAGTGATCAGTTGTCGGAATGCCAATCATGCCAAGGAAAAGCTTTGGCCAAAACAACGAAAGAAAGGAGCAGTCCCATTTCCACTCCAATCAAGGTCTCATCCAGCAGACCATATCCAAAGTATCGCTCTCTCTATCAATCATTCAAAATTGCTCGCCTCTCCCCACTCAGGGGCTCAGGTCCCTATTGTCATCTACTAACCCAGCTAAGGCCAAGAACTCCTAGAAAAAGCGTTGCTTTGTTTTTCTCTCTTCCATACAGAGCTCGGCCATGCTGTGGCCAGCCCCATCCCCGAGATGGAGCGGGCCTCCCTGGAGGATCCAACCCAGCCGCCTCTGTTGAGAGGTGGGTCTCGGATTGCTCCCCAGCCTGGGCTTCTAGATGGGAGGGATCTCTGGGAGCCAGCACACTCATTCTTCCACGGAGATCGCAGCCCTCACTGGGGCCACCCCGGGGAACGCAGCCTGGGCCAGCTATGGCTCAGAGCTTCTGATACTGCGTGCTGCCCCTCATCCACAGTCGCTTATCTCTCCCTTCTGCTCTGGTTGAAACTTTGAATTGCAGAAACATTCCTGATAGATTAAATCTTGGAACTCTCCTCACAGCCAGCCGCTTGAATATCATTGTTGGAACACGCTTCTTCTTCACAACTCTGTTCTCGCGGGAGAATACTGAACCAGCTAAAGACTATCAGTAGCTCTCCTACGCCTTTGAGAGAAATCCATGGACTCTAACGCCATCGCTTCTGTAGCTTTGGTAGTCAAACAGCAAGCCATGCATTGGACAATTATGCAACCACGGGTTGCCTTCCTTCCGCATATCATCCAGCCTATGTATCGCTTTAGCCATGTTTTATTGCTTACTGTGAAATTAACCATTGCTGAAGTTACATGCCTTAATTTTAGAAGTTATGTTATTTGTTGTTGCTGCATTTCCGGGCCAGGTTCGCCGGAACTCTCTGCTACCGCCACCATCGTTTGCCTTCAGGTTTCACCCCGAAGCCCAAGACAGCCGCCGCCCTTCCCACCCCCCCCGTCGAGTTTTACGGGCTGCCTCTAACCAAGGCGGAGGTGTTTCAAGAATCTCCCCTTGTGGGAGTCCCCGACTTGTTTCCCGTAACACCAAGACTATTAATGCTGGCCTGTGCCCTTGCTGGTCCATCAACTCCACCTGTTCTTGATGTTCTGGCCTCCGAAAGCAGCAGGAACTTCGCCGACTTAGATAATCGTACGCCATTGATTGTTTTGTTGCATCACCAGGGTTGTGAGAATGTACATAATATGTGTTGCTTTAACTTCTGGATAATTCCCAGTTGATTCATATGAAAGTGCGGAGTCGTAAGAAGTTGTATCCAATCTTGAAATACGCATGTATTGCTCCTTATTGGTGGTCAGCCCTCTGGAGCTGGCTGCCGAGGATGGTTGGAGTGCTATTGTGCAGCCTCTGCATTGGTTTAATTTCATGCCTTCGCTATCGATCTTGTTTCTCGCTCAGTGTGTGTCCACATTGCCTGTAACGCGGTAAGAAGCTAATTTCCTTTACCCCGCAACCAAGTTCTAATGTTACACAAGCAGCCTCTCGGTCAGCTTGACCAGACGCATGGAGGAGACAAGGCCCCTTTAAATCACCCCTAGCATTTCTCGTCCTCTTCTAAAATGTAAAGGAGGAGATAGTAATGCACTGCTGACCCAGCAGCACCGGGTGGTAGAACGCTGGCACACCAACGACCTACGGCCTTCTGGTCGCGACCGCACTTCACTCCTCAACCCCCGTGATGAGTCACGGGTCATGAACTATCTGGCTCAGTCACCGGCCCCAGACAAAGGACAATGATGTGCCCCCCAGGTGAGGATTGTTTTAGACGCTTACGCCTCCTTCTCCTCAAGACGAGAGCCAGGTGTGAGATCATGCATCACATGATGATCTCCCAGGTCTCCTCGTCTCCCCGCCATCTCCTACCCACCTCCGTTACACTTCCACAATGAAACCCAATGTGCGCCAGAGACCAGCACAGGGCAGAGTTGTCAGGATCACTCTAAATCCCCGGCCTCGTTGCTGACGCCTCCACCAGATGAACCCTTCCTCCTGGGCCTCGCCTATTCCTTAGCTGCACGCACTCCCAAGTGGGATGACTACAAGGAGTTTGTAAGCCTCTTTGAGACTCCTTACAGTTGAGAAAAGTGGGATATAAATCTGAATCCTTTTTCTTCTGGAGCTGACATTCCAGCCTGCAAGACATCCTGTCTCATTCTCTCTCCTTTTCCTTTATCCTATCATTGTAAGCACAAACAAGTCTCGGTTACTGTTCATGGATGTGACAATTGGAGGACTCTCCCACCCCCCACCCCAAAAAGGGGGTGTTCACATTGGACCTTTGCAATAATTTTTTTCACAGCTCTTCCATTTGAGACCAAAAATGTGAGGAGGGCAGATAAAACTGATTACCTTATGGGGAGATGGGGCTCTCCACTAACTGAAGCCAAACAATTCCAGAGAGGAAAACTTAGTCAGGGAAAGACCACTAATAGAGTCTGAGAAATTTTTCCAATGCCTTTTTACATTGGTAGAAATGAATTTTTAATCACTGCCTATAACAATGCACCTTAATTCTGGGACAACAGTTTAATTTTACTCATAAAATATAAAAGGCAATAAAGTATGGAGGTCAGCAGTGCTTAGCTTTAGGAAATGCTTTCATTATGATTTAGATTTTAGTCATAAGTTAACTCAAAATCAATATTTGATGCTTGTACCGTATTTAAATTATATTGCTGAAAAGTACATTAACAATTTAATGCTAAAAACCTCCCTGACTTCTGACACAAAATAAGGAAGGGTCCAAGTAATAAACAATCAGGCACACTTTTTCAAGCCTAGTTCTAAGGCTTCATTATAAGCCTTCTACTGTATCTACTTGTAAATGATGCCTAAATAGTGTGAGGAAAAGTAGTCTGTTATGGGCGTTTTCCCCACAGCCAATATATCCTGGGATAAGGACATGAACCATCCTGATTTGGTCATGACTTCCGCATGGCTTCTGGGTCTCACTCGGGCCCGCCCCGCAAGATTTGCCTTATCCCCGTCTTTCAAAAAGCGATAAAATTGGTGGTTCTTTTGAAAAAGCCCATGCCAATTCGCTCCCATGCAAATACCGCAAGAGACGGGCCAGTTTATTTTTCCAGCTTCGCCGCCTGCTCTCCCTGCCCCTTAGCTGCAGCCAATCAGAACATCAGAAAAAATGGAACCTACGTAAACCTACGCAAACTACGTAAATGACGCAAATGTAAATGTTCATGTGGAAAATGAAAATAAACTGGGGGTTTGTGCATAATTCACTGGAGTTCTTCCTCCTGGCCTGAACGTGCTGACGAGCAGCCATGGGAAGGGAGAAGCTGGGATAAAAACACCCTGGGATATATGACCCCAGGTCTATCCCAGGATATTTTGTCCATGGGGAAAATGCCATAGTTATCCTCCAATCTGACCATGTCATCTTGCCCTCTGTATATATTTCCTGCCACAATGGGTTCCTAAAGATGTCTCTTATTTCTTATGCATATGTAGTTATACAAATTCAGTGGGTCTCAGTAGCATGCAATTAGTTGTACATAAGAACTCAATGGACCTAGATGAGGATGTTCATTCCCCTTCATATGAAAAACTGCACCTAGCCATTCAAATGGAACTCAAAGCAGCATTAAGGTGTGGATTTAGATGCTGGAAGCTGGTTCTGCAAGTGAATTTGTCTTGTTATTTTGGAAAGAAAACCGCTGATTTATTGTAGTTATAGATTTAAGGTAGAAATTGATAAGCATAATTCTTTTTGAACAAATATAAACTCAGCATGTTATAGTAGTAACACCTTTTGCAACTGCCAGTTTTGATACTGTAAGTGAGCAAATATGTCAGCATGGTGTCTTTGGATTCCATTTAGTTTGCTTTTTAAAGGTAGACAAGGGAGCAATCTGTACCTCCACCTACTGGAGAGTTTAAGAATTGCTATTAAAAGGACCTCTGTAGCATTTGCGATTGGATTGCTTCCATTTAACAGAACGGAATATACATGACTGGATTTTTTTGGTGACCTATTTATCATATTGTTCAGACTTCAGGACTACATTTTGAACGGTTGGTCTGTTGACATATATTTACATGTGTATAAAATATAGCAACACTGAAGCTAAGTATACTGGGGTCTAGCTAGCAATATTTGGGAACCATCTTAACTACCATGCAGGAGAAAAAGGTGATATATAAATATAATAAATAAACATGTTTACATTAAAACCAGTCCCATTGATTATGATGTATGCGGTGTTGTGTGTGGAGTTGCCACCCTCTAGATGGTGGTTGGAGATCTCCTAGGATTATAACTGATCTCCAACAGTGACAGAGATCAGTTCACCTGGAGAAAATGCCCACTTTGGAAAGTGGATTCTGTAGCATTATACTCCATTGAAGTTCCTCCCCAAACTTTACCTTTCTCAGGTTCTACCCCTCCCTCCCTCCCTCCCACCCAACCCCCACCCCCACCCCTAAATATCCAGGTATTTTGAGATCTGGAGCTGGAAACCCTATTTGTATGCCACCAGTGTCAGGTTAATATCTCAGTCTCTTGCTGGTTTATCTTCCAGCTACCAAAATTATACTAGGACACCAAAGCAAGATACTTTCCATCTCTAAGTGTCTGGGGCACTCTTCAACAGAACAAAGCAGTGATCAGTTCATACTGATAAAAGTTTTTCATGACCAACTCAATCCCACTGTTTTCAAAAGAACTGAGTGATAAACAAGTTTTGCTGAATTCAATCTTTTGTGCTTAGTTCACCTACAGTTCTTGTTTTAGTCCAGTGCTAAGAAAATGTACATTTTGATACCCATTTTAGAAGTGCTGGCCTTCCAGGACTCTTGTGACACAAGTTCTGTTACTCTTGTACACTTGATCCTATGCCCTTAAGCACTGACTTTATTGTCCAGAGAATTTACTATGCTCATCCTTAGATGAGTATCCTGGACTTTTTGAAGGGATCTTGCTTTTACTAAAACATTTTTTTTTGCTGCTAAGATAATATAAGAGATCCTAGAAAAACACGCTTTTTAAAAGAGTCAATTTTTGATAGCTGAACAGCAGCTATGAAAATGAACGTAGCATGGGGAAAACCCTTCAAAATATTGCCTTTTCAGTGTTTTTCAGTCTCAAGTTAGGAAAGAAGGTGAGGGACTAGCTTGGCCAGGTGCAGAATAGAATCAAGAATGGCAGGAAAAGTGACTGAGAAGCCCAGGGCCAGAGATGATGACTGAATGGATATGGTAAGTACTGGCCAACAAAGGAGCAATGTTGGGTTTTTAGATTACTTTTTTTTGGCTTAATTGGGTGAACTAGATTTCTATGTTAACATAAACTGCCAAATTAAATTAATGGGGAAGCTGCTTTCCTGAGACTCTTTTCTATAACAGTGGTCATAACTTTTTATCCAGTTCAGATAGAGCTCAAAATTTTGGATAATTTCTGTTGCTGGAATGAATTTCCATGAGCCATGGACTTCTCCCTGCCCCAAAATCCAAAATGCCCCTTCCCCAGAATGCTGTTCCTGGAGGGCACAGAATTTCAGGAATTGTATGAGAACATATTCAGAGAGCTGCCACAGGAAGATGAAGTTGGTGAAAAACACTTTCCTTCCTTACTTCATTGGAAATATTCATATGAAAATTTCATCGTATGTGAAAACAGGGTACAATACTGAATTAGATCCCATGGAGGATTTCTGTTGGAGGGTGATAGTTATAGCCATGAATTTGTTCTACTGTTTTAGCCATGGATTTAGCCATGGATTTAGCCATGTTTTAGCCATGGATTTGTTCTACTAACTGAATGTCAGATGTAAATGTATTTCTTGTTTATTTATTTAGGGATTTTACATGGTGCTTCTCCAGGAATATGCCATCCAGGAGCAGATGGAAAAAAACTATGCATTCTCACTTCAGGGTTATGTCCAGTTCTCATGTACTCCATGAACACTGACAAAGAGCTGCATCTTACTCGCTGAGTGGCAGAGTTATTATTTATGCCATAGGGACAGTGATGTACTCCAGTGCACCAGCTACAAATATTGAGCCTTCAACGAGGTTTCCAGACCTCTGGAATAGATATTTATCTAATGTCCCCCATTTACATAGTAAGCCCTAATATGTCAATGTATACTATAGAATGTGTTCCTTGTTCTTTGTTAATTAACATAATATCCATAATATACCTTAATTTACATAATGACATAAAATATAAGTTATATTCTATATCAGTGGTATCAAATTCACTGCCCTCCAGATGTTATGGACTACAGTTCCCATAATCCCCTGCCAGCACGATGCTGGCAGGGGATGATGGGAATTGTAGCCCATAACATCTGGAGGGCCACGAGTTTGACACCTATGCTATATATAAATAGGCATCCAGATATACTCAAAATGTGTCAGATCATCAACATATGCATCGTAGCTGTTGGGCAGGGAAGAAGAGAAAACTGCTGGTTCAGAGTGTGTCCTTCATCTATTTGCACACATACTTCTTATTCATCAGGCATACAAGTAAAGCCTGGAATACTCTAGACACACTTGGATATTTAGCAATTAAAATGAAATAATCTTTCACAAACAAAGAAAAAACTGGCAAGAACCCAGTGGTAGTCCAGCCTACATGAATCAAAGTTTAAGAAGATAAGAAAAGCCATGTTCAATGAGACCACAGGCCATGAAGTCCAACATTTTGTTTGCACAGTAGCTAGCCAGCTGACTCTATAAAGGCCACAAGCAAGGTGACTTCAACAGCATCCTCCTGCCTGTGGTCCTTACCAACTGATACAAAGAGGCATACTGCTGCTCTGGTACTGAAGGGAATAGATATCTATCATGGCTAGTAGCCATTGTGACTAATAGCACTGACAGCCCTATCCATGAGTTTTCCCATTTCCCCTTTAGCAGGTAAAAACAAGAACTATTTTGGAAACTTACCTCCTGTTTAAATGGAGATTGTACTAACAATCTGACTGGTTATGTCACCCCTGCCCTATGGAAACAATATTTTAACTTTCTATATTCCTTGATAGAAAATGCCCTTCTAGTAGGGATGGATCAGAGGGATATCCCAATCTGGCCACTGGTTTCACCACCAGAAATTCGTAGGTTGATTGACTCTTCTAAAAGTGGTAAAGCCCCAGGTGCAGATCTAATTACAATTGATCTGGAAAAAAACATAACACCTGGTGGTCTAAGATCCTCTCTGCGCTGTTTACAGCTATTGGCAGGTTGGGCATTATCCCTAAGGATTGGGAAACAGCTATTATAGTCCCCATTTTTAAAAAGGGGACTAGAAATATGCCAATGAATAAGAGTCCGATAAGTCTATTAAGTGTAGTAAGTAAATTATATGCAAAAACATCTCCTTTGGAAATTGAATAATTGGATAAATACTGAGCGAATCCGTGAAGAATCCTTAAAGGCTGGATTTAGAGAAGGCAGGAGCTGCTTAGACCATTGCCTGGTATTAAACCATCTAATTGCCAAGTATGCTAGAAAGGGATCGAAATCCTTTTACCTGGCCTTTATCGATTTAAAGTTGGCTTTTGACACGATTTCCAGAACAAAATTATGGAGCAAATTAGAAACTACCAACACAGATAAAAGGTTATTAATGCTAATTGAGGCCCTTTGTCACAATACTTACATAAAAGTTAGATGTGATTCACAAGGACATGTAACAGATTCCATCCTTACTAAGAGAGGGATAAGACAAGGTTGTTTATTAGCGCTTCTCCTATTTAACCTTTATTTAAATGATCTAATACTGTTTATGCGAAGCCAAGATTTTCCTCAGCCTAAGCTAGCAGATCGTCACATCTCGACACTACTTTATGCTGACAATATTGTCCTGTCAAGGACTCCTACTGGCTTGAAAAGGGCTTAAATGCTTTTGCCAGCTACTGCCAAAAATGACTTGATAATTAACTATGAAAAAACTAAAATAATAGCCTGTGATAAAAGGAAGACATTGCATAAATAGCAAATGGATTCCATCACTCTGGAACAAGTTCTATCCTATAAGTACCAGTACTTAGGGGTAATATTCCAAGGCAATGGCAATTTTAATCTGCGCTTAAGTAATGCATTGGCCAAGGCTGAACTGAGTATAAGTGCTATTAGAAATTAGAAAGGTGCCAGAAAATTAGATGCACCTGATTAACCAGGGGCAGCCATTGCTGCCGGGGTGAGCAACGCAGCAAAATAAGGGGGTTTGCATGGCCTGGTGGCATGCTGTGGAACCGGGTGCATTGATTGGCTCCCAGCCGATTTGGCGGGAGGAGCCTGGGTATATCTGGACGCCTCTCCCGGTCCGCGCCCTTCCCGGCGGCGAGACCCAGCAAGGCGTGGTGGTGCGGTTGGTGTCTCGCGTAAGGCCCGGAAGGAGACTGGTTACGGCCTTCTTGAGCTTGCCTTGCTGCTTTTCTTAGCTCTTCTTCACTTTCTGCGCTTTAACTCTCTAAATTTTCTTCTCATTTCTTCTTGGTCGTGACCAGTCTTGCTACGGCATGGGGCCAAAGCGAGCCAAGAGTCGGGAGCCCTCGGAGGGGCGGCGGTATCTTCGGGCAGAGCCCGAGCTCTGCTGAACAGGGTCAGGGCACAGACCGGCCCGGGGACTTCGGACGACGGCCCGGTCGTCGGGCGGATCGGAGCGGCGGCGAGGGCGGCCGCGGAGTTGGGCTTGTCCCCCGTTGGCCGGGGCAGGCCGGGGGGCCTGCAGGTGGAGTCTCCTCCAACCGGGGAGGTTCTTCCCGCAGTCCCGGGAAGCGCCAGACTGGTTTCCTCCTGGCCCGAGCCTGTCGGCGAGTCGGGTCCTGACCCCGCCCTGGTTCGCAACCTGGCGGACATGCTTATGCACCTATCCCAGGCCCTCGGAGGAGCGGCGGGCGAACACGGTCCCCCACCGGTGCAGGAGCCCCCCGCGTCGGGCGGGCGGAGCGGCGGGGGAGCTGCAGCTTTCGCCACTGGTCAGCGCGTCCACCTCGGTGGATGCATCCGTCGGCCCTTCGGAGCGAGAGATCAGGAGTAGGAGGCGCTCCTCAAGGTGTTCCCATTCCTCTAGGCGATCTCCCAGCTCGTCATCATCGGGTGAGTCCTCTGAGGATGATGCAGCGCAAGTTTCTGGGGAGTTTTGGGTTCACGGGGAGGAGGTGCCCGCGCTACCGCCTTGGATTGCTAAGCGCAGGCGTCTGGGGGGCGGGGAAGCGCCATCCCCCGGCCCGGCCGTAGACGACCGCGGCAACCCGCCCGGGTCCCACCTTCCCAGGAAGCTCCGGGAGCGGGCGCTCGACGGGTACTACGTCGACATTTTTAAGTTCCTGCGGCGGGAGGGGGAACCTGGTCTATCGGGCGGGCGGGCCGACAAAAAGCGGCGGGACCCGGTGGCAGCCGAGAGGAACTTTAACAACTGGCTGCAGGGTTTCACCGAGTTCCTTGCCCTTATCGGGGCTGCTTTTCCCCTGCGGGCTTGGCACCTGGCGGCGCATTTGGCGAACGTGCTGCGGGCGCGGGCACTGGCCGGCGAACCCGCTGCCATAGCCTACGATGAGGCCATCCGGAAGAACGCCTCGCACAAGAGCCATTTCCGTTGGGATCTCATTCACGACCAAACCTGGTTGGTCGTGGTTCAGCCCGCCATGCGTGTGGCGGCGGAGCCTTCTGCCCCTGACAAACCTGGCAGGGCTTACCAAGGGCGGGCGGGGGCGAAGGGGCTTTGCTGGGAGTTCAACCGAGGCGCTTGCCAGCGGCCCAAGTGCAGGTTCGAGCACGTTTGCTCCAACTGTTCTGGCAATCACAGCAGGGCGGGCTGCCCCAAGCCGGCTGGGCGCGCCCCCTTTCGGCAGGCCCGGTCGACCGGCGCCGGGCCTTCCTCAAAAGATGCCGGTGGCCAGGGCAGCGCCCCCACCCCCCCAAAATAGTGAGTTGCGCGCTCAGCTGCAGTCTTTGGCTCCCACACCCGTCAAGCTGGGTGTGCTTTTGGAGTGGCTTCAGCGTTACCCCGACAGGAGTGCTGCGCACATGCTGGGGGAAGGTTTTTCTTCAGGTTTCCGCATCCCATACCAAGGCCCACGCAGAGCTTACCAGGCGAATAATTTGAAGTCGGTCCTTGACCTCCCTGGAGTCGTAGCTGAGAAGCTCAGCAAGGAAATGGGGGCTGGTCGCATCGCTGGCCCTTTCAGCCGCCTGCCCCTTCCCAACCTCAGGGTCTCCCCATTGGCATTGTGCCAAAGAAAGCCCCAGGGGAGTTTCGTTTAATTCAACACCTCTCCCACCCCCGGGGCGATTCCGTCAATCATTTTATCAACCCTGAGGTTTGTTCGGTTCGTTATGCTACCCTGGATGAGGCCATCCTGTCCATTAGGCGGGCGGGTCAGGGCGCCCTTCTTGCAAAATGCGACATTCAGTCCACTTTCCGGCTCCTGCCCATTTCCCCCCTTGACTTTGAGCTGTTGGGCATCCACTTCCAAGGTAAGTGGTACGTGGACAAAGCCATGCCCATGGGCTGCTCCTTCGCTTGTGCAGCTTTCGAGACTTTCAGCACCTTCCTAGAATGGGCCTTCCGGCAGAGGGTGCCCACTGGGCTGGTGACCAATTATCTCGACGACTTTCTGTTCATCGGTAGGCAGGGCACCAGTGAGTGCGGCTTGGCATTGCAGGCTTTTCAGGCTCTGGCGGCTGAGCTGGGGGTCCCGTTGGCTCCCAACAAGACGGAGGGGCCTGCCACCGCCCTCAGCTACCTGGGCATTCACCTGGATACGGTTCTAGGCACGTCATCACTCCCAGTAGACAAGCTCTCCGCCCTCACCTCCCTGCTCCAGTCCATTCTCCTCCTACGAAAGTGTAGGGTGCGCTTGGTGCAGTCCTTACTGGGCCACCTTAATTTCGCCTGCAGGGTGGTGGCGCCAGGCAGGGCGTTCTGTTCCTGGTTGGCGAGGTCTTTGTCGGGCTGCAAGTCCCCTGACCACCACATCAGGGTCTCCCGGGGCATGAAGGAAGACCTGCAGGTTTGGTTGTCCTTCCTCAGAAGTTTCAACGGCACTTCCCTGTGGCAGTCACCTCTGGAGCCTGGCATGGAGTTGCAGGTGCACTCTGACGCCTCTGGGGCTTTTGGTTTCGGCGTTTACTATCAGGGTCGGTGGGCTCTGGGCCTCTGGCCTCCCTCCTGGCACTCACAGGGCATCACCAGGGACCTCACTTTCTTGGAGCTCTTTCCCATCCTGGTGGCGGTGCACATTTGGCACGATCTCTGGCAGAACAAAAGGGTGCTGTTCTGGTGCGACAACCAGGCCGTGGTACGCGTGGTGAACAGGCAATCCAGTAAGTCGGCACGGGTCATGCGTCTGGTTCGCAATTTGGTTCTTACCTGCCTCACTTTTAACATTTCTTTCAAAGCTGCTTTCGTTCCAGGTTTGCAGAATGAGATTGCTGACGCCTTATCTCGCCAGCAGGTGGATCGTTTTCGGCGCCTGGCCCCCGGGGCGGAGCTGTTCCCGGCGACAGTGCCGGCGTCCCTCTGGAACCTTGGCAGCGAGCAGTCATCACAGGTGTTTTGAACTCGTTGGCACCGGCCACCTGCAAGCAGTACGACCGAGCCGTGCGCGACTTTCTGAGCTTCGCTGCAACCACGGGGCATGATCTCCGCGGCGGGGTGGACATTGGCCTTCTCCTCGAGTATCTCGTCCGGCTCCACGGGCAGGGGATGCACCCTCGCACCATGGGGGTGCAGCTGGCGGGCATCGCCTTTTATTGCAGGGTGTCGGGTTTCCCTGACGTTACCAAGGCGTTCGTTGTTCGCTGGCTGGTGGCCGGCTGGCGCCGGGTCGGCCCCAGGCAGAGGGACCTTAGGCGCCCAGTCACCAGGGAGGTGTTCAAGGCGGTAATCGGGGTGCTGCGGCAGGTGTGCGCCTCACGCTTTGAGCACTTGCTCTTCACAGCCGCTTTTCACCTGGCACACCATGGGGCTTTCAGGCCCGGGGAATTGGTCGCCCCCACTAGGGATCGGCCTTCCAGCACCGCGCTGCAGATGGGGCACCTCGTCCTGTCAGGGGACATGGCCTATGCTTGGCTGGCTCATTCGAAAACCGACCAGGAGGGCCGGGGTGCATGGGTCACCATGCCAGCCTTACCGGGCGACGCCTCCTGCCCCCTCCCTCCCCTCATCGCGTGGCTCCGGCACAGGCCGCGGGTGGGTGGCATGCTCCTGGTGCATGAGGATGGGTCCCCTCTCACCAGGTTCCAGATGCTGGTGGTGTTCTGGGCGTGTTTGGCCCGGGCGGGGCTTTGGCCTGCATTCCTTTAGGATAGGGGCCGCCACAACCGCGGCGCTAGAAGGCAGGGCCCAGGAGGACATCCGCAATCTGGGCAGGTGGCGGTCGGGGGCCTTCCGGGCGTACATTCACCCACATCTGACCTGTTGATTCTTTCCACAGTGCCGCCTGGGACGCCGCAAACTGTCTTTCGGCAGGTGTGGGTCGTGGGGCACAGCCTCGTCAACCGAGCCGAGAACTACGCCTGCACTTCTGACTGGGGCCGGCATCTCGGACTCGGGGCGCAAGTAAGAATTGTTTGGCTGGGGCAGGGGCACATGCTGTGGCATGAGCTGGAGCCCAAGATAATTGAGTACATTTTCCAGTCGGCCACGCCGGATCTTCTTGTCATCCATTTGGGGGAGGAGGACCTCCCTGCCAGGTCTGGCCTTGACCTGTGTTGTGCGGTGGCCACTACGCTCAGGAGCCTTGCCAGGCATCGGCCTGGCATGACATTGGTTTGGTCTGCAATGCTGCAGCGGGTCCACTGGAGGGGAGCTGCGGACCCCATTGCCGTGGACAGGGCCTGCAGGAAGGTCAACAAGGCGGCCGCCAAGGTGGTCCTCTCCCTTGGGGGAGCAGTGGCGGACCACTCCGAGATCACCCGGGACAACAAAGACTTTTTCGAGCCGGATGGCATCCGCCTGACACAATGGGGCTTGGACATGTGGCTCCAGTCGATCCAGCACACTCTTCTTCGTTGCTTGCAGTTAAGACAGGCTCAGGCTTGAGGAGCTTGGGCAGTGAGCTGCAAGAGAGGGCAGCTCGTGGCGGGTTTGCAACGGTGTCGCACATCTGGGGAGTGAACGAGCCTTCCGGCTAGGGCTCCCAGGCTTGCTCCCTGTGGTAGGGCCGGGGGGTGGGGCAGGCAGGCAGGCCGGCAGGCCAGGCCGCTGCCCGTCACCCCCAGGGAGTGGGGTTGGGTCGGGCTGTCAGGCGGCCTTGGGGCTTAGCCGGTGCCCGACACCCCAGCAAGCACGGGAGGAGGACGGGCTGGGGGCGGCCTTGGGGCTTAGCCAGTGCCCGTCTCCTCAGCAGGGGCGGGAAGAGGGTGGAAGCAAGGAGTGTTATCTCTGGGGCTTCCCTTCCCGCCAGTTTCCCATGTTATTGGGATGTGATGTGCGACCCATTTGCCGCCCAGCTCTTATGTATATAGTTATTGTTGTTATGTGAATATTTAATAAACGGGCTGCGGCCCATTCCTTTTCCAGCCTGTCGTTGTGGTGTGGTTATTGAGCGGAGTAAGTCTCACCCTCTGCAGCAAATTAGATGCACCTGATTAACCAGGGGCAGCCATTGCTGCTGGGGTGAGCAACGCAGCAAAATAAGGGGGTTTGCATGGCCTGGTGGCATGCTGTGGAACCGGGTGCATTGATTGGCTCCCAGCCGATTTGGCGGGAGGAGCCTGGGTATATCTGGACGCCTCTCCCGGTCCGCGCCCTTCCCGGCGGTGAGACCCAGCAAGGCGTGGCCCACCCACCCTCCCTGTAATTTAGGGTTGGCGGGGTTTTTTGGGTCCTTACTGTCGCAGTCCTGGCGGGTTTGCAACGGTGTCGCACATCTGGGGAGTGAACGAGCCTTCCGGCTAGGGCTCCCAGGCTTGCGCCCTGTGGTAGGGCCGGGGGGTGGGGCAGGCAGGCAGGCCGGCAGGCCGGGCCGCTGCCCGTCACCCCCAGGGAGTGGGGTTGGGTCGGGCTGTCAGGCGGCCTTGGGGCTTAGCCGGTGCCCGACACCCCAGCAAGCACGGGAGGAGGACGGGCTGGGGGCGGCCTTGGGGCTTAGCCAGTGCCCGTCTCCTCAGCAGGGGCGGGAAGAGGGTGGAAGCAAGGAGTGTTATCTCTGGGGCTTCCCTTCCCGCCAGTTTCCCATGTTATTGGGATGTGATGTGCGACCCGTTTGCCGCCCAGCTCTTATGTATATAGTTATTGTTGTTATGTGAATATTTAATAAACGGGCTGCGGCCCATTCCTTTTCCAGCCTGTCGTTGTGGTGTGGTTATTGAGCGGAGTAAGTCTCACCCTCTGCAGCAATATCAAAGCAGCCTTAAAACTGTATAAGGCACAATTGCTAAACCAATTGATGTATGGGACCTCTCTTTGCATTGGTCACAACATGCAAATTGTGGAGAGAACTCGGGCAAAAAAAAGATCAGTTTTTCAAGCTTCTTCATGTATAACAAATGCGGCTTATTAGGCTGGGAGTGGGAGCATTATCAGTGGAAGCTAAGATATGGTTAACAGCGAAATACTGTTGGCTCAGCTTAGGATATAGAATCCCTTCAAGGGATACTTTCTGGAATTAGTAAAGAACTTTTTTTTTCACCCTGACATCATGGTCAAATTCCCACCGATGATTAAACGTGTGATACTCATACGAAATATCCAGGTTTGGTGCAAAATTCCTCACTGCTTTCCTCCCGATCACGGTTCTGGAACTCCTTGTCCGCTCTATCATGGGTTTTTCCCGGACCTGGACGGAAGTAGATCTTTTTAAAAACACTGTGATGAATCTGGATTGGAGGGGAGTGGTGGGGAGGATCTGGGGGTTTAATTTCCCACGGATGAGAGTGACATAGAACCACTCATCCAATCAGGTCACAGTGGGCTATGCGTGATGTGCGCGCAGCCTTTTTGTGGGGGAGTGCCGCGAAGCCTGGTGCTGGCAAGCTGGTTTGGTTCCATGTCTGCAAGTGCTGGGAGGGTGACCCAGCCTCAGTACCCCCACCTCAAGCCTGGTTAGATGTGCCACTTGCAACGCGCATTCCCTCCCTCCTGCCACACCACCACCCTCCCAGATCCCAAGCAAAAGTGCAGGGAAATCCGTCACGGTCCTTTCTCATACCTAGACTGTAGGGAGGTGAAAGCAGGACAAGACACGACACTAGATGCATGTGGCAGAAGAAGACTGAACCTCCATGTTGCCTAACTTTTTCACTGGTCTTTGGGAGAGCGGTGCTGCCTAGACTTTCTCCCCTTGCCAGCAGCTCCCATATTTCCCCTCCTTTCCCTTCCCTTCCCTCTATCTGCTTTCCCTTCAGCGGCGCCTGGACGCCTCAAGCCGATAAGGCAAGGGAGAAGCAGCAGGACAGCGGGTGCAGCCACCATGCAAAGAAGAAACCGGCCCAGCTGATGAGAGAGGCGCTGGCTGGCACCCACCCGCCCGCTAGTGGCTTTGCAATTGCTCACTCCAAAATAAAGTTCCCCCGGTCCATGTTTGAGCAGGGTTTTTTGACAGCTGGGCGCAGATGGCCTCTGCCAGATCTCCCGGGTTTGCCCAAGCAAAGTTTCCCATTTCTTCTTCCCACCTCCTCTCACCTTCCTCGGGACCAATAACAAGCAGCTCTGAGGTATGGGGAGGGGGGAGGAGAAAAAGGAAGCAGCATTGTGTTGTTTCAGTTTTGGGAAGACTTATCCACCACCCCCACCCCCCCTCCACAACCTGTGGAAGGCTCAGGCTCAAATTTCTTTGCCTCTTGACCCCCTGAAAAGCCTTATTTTTGCTTTCCTCCCCTCCCCAATGCAAAAGTTTGGGTGTGAAAACCTGAGAGACTTTGTGAAAAAATAAATCACCTGGACAGTTGCTGAGATCTTGGAAAGAACAGGGGTGGGGGGAGAGACTTGTAGAGGGAGAGGAAGCTGGAGAAACGAAGGGCCAGTGCAGGCGCCGCTGTTGTGAGGAGGTCCAGAGCCAGGGGGTACACTTGACAAGGAGCATGCAGACAGTAAGAAGTATTAGGTGGAATGTAAATATCACAAATAAATATCATAAATCAATAAATATTAAATTTAAATTTCAAGTACATCCAAAGGTATATTCCAAATCCATTAAGGATGCATTTGGCTATCCTACAGGCTGCCTATTTTGATTACCAATAAAACTTTTATGTACATGCTAATCATTTGTTTGGCTTTGGAAATAAACCCATTCCACTTCCAACCCCCGCCTCTTTTAACGTTTTTATTTTGCAGCTGCAAAAGCCTTAAGGGCTCCAGAAGTGGTGAAATGTCACCCAACTTTGCAATCTGTCTTAACAAATTGGAGCTGGGTTGAACATGCATAATGAATCTTTATTTATTTTTTACTTTGCACAGAAGATCCCCCATGCTGTATCAGTCTCAAAAGCAGCTGAAGGGTACAGTTGGGGATGGGGGCAGTTCAGAACTCCATGTAGGGTCTCCGACTTACTCCTCATTTCTGCTTGACTAGGTTCTATTTAATTAAGAACATAAGAACATAAGAATTAGCCTGCTGGATCAGACCAGAGTCCATCTAGGCTGCTTGATTAAACTAGGCTGCTTGTTTTTGGAAAGGCAGCAGGACATTTGGTACCGCTCTTCTAGAATTATATCTCTTCAGAATGCAGATGGGGAATCTTGTGTATAAGGAAGTCCTTGTCAAGCATTCTTCCCTGTGACAGTAAGCAGATCATTGACCCAGCATATGCAGTTTACCCATTATAGACAAGAAGACATTAGAGAAAGGGGAACAATGATGTTATTTCCCATTTCAAAAAAGTTCCTTCATTACTTAAAATAAGCTTCATTACTTAAAATAAAATAAAAGGTGTTTTTGCATAACTTTCATGAGGACATTTTTAAAACCACTTGAACACTGAAGAAAAATCTAACTTTTCTCTGTCATATTCTGTTAGACAGACAAAAAAGTGAGACCACTTTGTTAAACAAAATCTCTTATTTCTCATAACTGAATACATTATTTTATTCAATGGTCCTTCAGGGAAAACCAAGGGTAACAGATTGCTTTGGCAGTGCCTTGATCACAAAAGGACTCAGAAACCGAGTTCAGGGAGTTCAACCAAGCTTAAAGTACACTCAGACTGGAAATGATAGCCTTGATGTTCCATGTGAATCAAGTCTAGAAGTTATCTGTCATATAAAATAGGAATTATTACAAAATGGATTGAAATAAAAACCTACTGTATATACTGGCATATAAGACTACTTTTGAACCCTGGGAAATCATCTGTAAAGTCTGGGGTCGTCTTATACGCCGGGTACTCTTATATGGCGAATATATCCCAAACTCTGGAAATTTTAACTGGAAAAGTGGGGGGGTCGTCTTATACTCCCAGTCGTCTTATACGCCGGTATATACGGTAATTCAATGTAGGCCTACATTTTACCATAAGTAAGCACATAAGTAAGTTCACTTTACCAATGTCCAACGTCTGATGTTTAAAGCAGAAATTACCTAGCTCATAACTTGCCTGCAACTAAAATTAAAAAACCCCATTGCATAATGCTGTTAATTGCTCTAAATTTTCTTTTCATTCCCCACCCCCCCACCCCCCCACCCCACTCCACAGGTACGATCTAATCACTTCAGGTAGCAACTTCATAAAGCAACAGTCAGGAGCCTTGAATACTTTGCCAGAATCCAAACATCATCAGTGCAGACGTTAGCAGCTGGGTTGAGTTGCTGGTGCCCAGATCTAATCCGTGTAGGATTTAGGCATGTTCTTAGGTCACGTACATAAAAGCAAGGTCTGGGACATTCATCTTTACAATTTTTAATACATGGATTACAAATTCCAGTTAAAAGTTTTCAACTGAGATTTATCATCTGATGCTAAAACAGATAATTGCAGACATTTCTTTTAAAAATCATTTTATTTCTACCGAATATTGATGTTTTCTCCATATGTATCTTTATTTTTCTCTGGAGCAAATTTACGTAGCCTAGCCAAAATTGTAGTCCTAGGATATTCAGAGAAAAGGAAAGAGAAAAAAGAAAATACACTGATGCACAGATCCTGCTGCGCATAACAGCAATCAAGTTCCTTCATAATAACCGACTCATGGGATTTAGCTGATAAGCAGCAGATTATGAAGAGTAACAAGCTATCAGTTTTATACAGAAACACAATCTTGCAAAACCTGTTGTGTAACAGGCTATCACGTAATCATTTGCATTTTTTTGCTATCTGTGGTTTAAATAATAAATTCTTCTACTTATTGTCATTGAACAGTATAGAGATTTTTAAAAATCCAGTCCATTTTCTGAAGCTACTGCCATCACAATCTTGTTGCATCATCACAAGTGTTAATAAATATTAATTTCTTAAGATTCATTGCTAATTCAATGCCCTCAGAATGGTTTAGGATACATAATTCCAAGATACCTCAAAGAATATCAAAGTGACTCTGATGATACAGCAGTGCCAAGCTTCACTGGTATTCAGCTGGTATAAATGTAGCCCTAGTGTAGAAATGGGTGGTGACAGGAGCATGTCAGGGGACAGACTGGGGTTTGTTTATTTATTTCCTGTACACTTATTTCCCCCTCCCCCATCACCAAAATATCTGGGCAGGGTACAGTTGGCACAATAAGTCTCCCCAGTCTCTGGCATCAATATTATGTTAGCTATAATCCTGGCATATCCTTGCACACTACAAACAGAAGGGAAAAGCAATGGCCTCCCAGTGACACCTTCAAGAACAAGAGACACCCAAGAGATAGAAACAATCTTGTTATTGCATCTGACTAACACTACTTTGCTCAGACATCTCTCAGGTCACCTCAGGACCCAAAGACCCAAAGAAAAAGTTCTATTCTTGCAACTGTGGCTGCAGGAGAAGGCACCCCACCCAGGCAAGTGAGGGGGAGAGATGCCCCAAACTGTGACTTCTGCAACTATGACCCCCACCATTCTATTTGTTGCTCCATCAACCCTCTCTCCCTACTTCAATAGCTGCTAGTAGTATGTAGTATATAAAGGAAAAGCTCTTGTTTCAGATATGCCAGCAGCATTGCACCCCACTGTCACCACAATGCTGCCATAACCCCTACTGCATGTGGGGACACAGGAAGCACAATCACAAACCTGGGTATTCTCCAGTTATATCACCCAATATAATGCAGCGAATAATCACATTAATAGTGCCTGTTTTCTTGCAGGATCAGAAACCTATGGAGCTGTTCCAGCTGACACTGCAGACAAAATTTCATTGCACTTCCCACGAGGGATAGATAAGTGTTGATGCCAGAGCTGGGCCATGTGTCCCACAAGGTGCACCCCACCACATGGAAAAACTAGATGATGTTATTCATTGCTATTGTTATTCATTGCTATTGTGGAACATTATTCATTGCAATCTAGACATCTCTTTTTAGACTCTTTGCCAGAAGCCTTCTAACAAAGGGCAGAAGCCAGGATAGACTCAGTTCATAATGCAAAGCCAATCATGAGGTGAGCCAGCAACATGACCAACAGCTACAGTGACTAGAGTGCATCTAGCTACTGTCCTGTGGGGTTTTCAGCAGTTAGCATTCAACTGCATTTATGGGACGGTGTAGGGGAACATGCCATCCAAAATGACTGGCACACAGAGCAGGAATAAGCATGGCTCAAGCCAAGGAACTAGGATTTGTAAAAGCTCTGCATTTCCACTATGCTTCTTTGTCTTCATGAATGGCACTCAAACCCATGGACTGTTTGCCATACCAGTGCCTTTCCAGAATGAACTACTGGGGAAACGAGTGGAATACATGTTACGATTGTGCACTTGTGGGTCCTTTCATTATTGTTATTGCCTGCTCCTTACCTGGTGAATGGCTGGTGCTTCCATATCTGTCTGCCATGGATGTGCCATTGGCATATGGTATCATGATCAGTGGGTTGCCCTGAGCGTATTATGTACACCAGTATAATTGATATATTCTCATAATGTCTTTTTTAACTTTTATCTTCACTGCACAGTGGGCATGGGATACCAAATAACAGCTTGGAGTTCATGATTCATCAGAGTCTTTGAATGGGGCTTCCATCTGATATAACTTGTAGCACCCTACCAAATTTCATGTCATGAAAGACTCTTTCAAAATAAGAGTCTGTTTCATCTGCTGCATGAATCAGATGCTAGAGATATATATCACTAAGAGTTATTTTCTGGCAGAGGATGTTGGAAATACATGTTCTGCAGAAGGAAATCAAATGATAAATGGAAACATTCTCTAAAGGGGGATCGTTATTTGGGTGACATAAGTAGGGATGTTTTGCAGTTCATCTGACAAAATCGTTTGAATCTATATAGGCCGTAGAATCTGCATAATAATCTTCCAGTTTCCAGTGCAATGTTTCAAAAGTTGGTCGTTCTTGGGGTTCAACATTCCAGCATTGCAGCATGATGTTATACAGCTCTTGAGGACAGTTCTCTGGCTGAGGGATTCTGTACCCTTGATCCAGTTTCTGGATTACTTGAGGGCCCATCATACCTAGAATGGAGTTTCAAAATACTGATATTGTAACACATGTAGAGTGCTCATTTAAATTGGAGCTGGGTCAGGATCCCACCAATATCATTGATTTGAAATATATTCCCTTGTAGAATTTTCAGCTTCTAAAATCCCTGTGTTCATTTAATGTTTTTATTTATTTCAATCAATCAAAAACCTTTACTAGGCATAATTTATTTATTTGTTTATTTACAGTCTGCCTTTCTCACTGAAATTCAAGGCAGATTACAAAATTTAAAACAATGTAGTAGGAACTGTATACAACATTTAATAGTGTAATAAGGTTGGATTGCAAAGTTAGAAACCAATCCAATAAAAGCCAACATGAGACATAACATACAAAAATGGGAAAACTAAATGATAGGTACAAGATAGCAGGCTCTGTAGACTTTGATCAGATTATTGCAGTTTTTACAGAAATGCATATCAAGAGAAGTGATCCTTTAGATATGTCAGTCCCAGGTCATGAAGGACTGATAAAGTATCCTGCTTTTTTACTTTCTTCTTACCTTGGTAAAAAGCATATGATTAACTTAGGCCGCTTCCGCACAGCCCATATACGACGGCCTGGGGGCGGTAAAAACGCCGCCCCCAGGCCGCCGTTCGCACAGGCGCCGCTGCTGCAACGCAGCAGCGGCGACCTGAATGCTCTTCCCTCCCCCCAGGGTAGCGTCAAGCCACCCTAAACAACAACCCTTTAAAGGGGTTGTTGTTGGGGAAGGCGTCTTCCGGCGGCCCGGTCGCGAACTGCCCGGAAGACGGCTGTCTCCGTCTCCGCCCACTCCGCGGTGTGCAGAGTAAGCCTGCTGCAGGTGCCCGGCCCATACACACTGTCCTCGACCTCCAGGGAGTCGGAGGGCAGCATCGAAGCGAACTCTGGCGACCAACAAGCGGCAGGCGACTGGCCCGATGAAGATGTAAGCGGCGAAGAGAAGCGGCTCGATGTGGAGTCGCCTCCGCTTTGCCCGTTCGCATGCTTGCATGCAAACGGGCTTGCGCCCCCACGCCGCCCGCACTCTTGGCGGCGTGGGGGCGGAAGGAGGCCGTGCGGAAATGGCCTTAGAAAGATGTTCAGCTAGATAAAAGACCAAAGAAAAACTGAACTGGTTCCAGCTAAGCAAGTCATGAAGACTGGAATCCACTGGTTTGAGTACCCGATTGGCTTCTTTTAATAGCTATGAATTATGTTCCAATCCACAAAATATGTGCCATTCAGAATATTTTATTACACAGGCAGCATTTAAGATCTTGTATTGTCGAAGGCAATAGAATGCTGCTGGAACACGGCCATACAGCCCGGAAACCACACAGCACCCCATTTAAGATCTTGCCAGACCTACAAATCCATTGAATGAAAAAGAATAATCAGGAAGAAAAGACATCAAAAATATTCTTTTAGTACAAATCACTCACCTGAATAAGGCATCTTTCCATATGTTATTATTTCAAAGAGAAGTATTCCAAATGACCACACATCAGATTTAATGCTGAATTTACTGGAGTGAATTGCTTCAGGAGCTGTCCATTTCACAGGTAGCTTTGTTTCATGTTTGGCTTCATATACATTTTCATTTTCCAGCTATTGCATACAAAACAACAACAATCTAGTGTCAAATTATAACTGCTAGATTTGAAGGATTAGATTATTAGGGGCCTTTCCATTTGATATGCTATGTTCAAATCCCACACTAAGAAAGAAGTAGTAAAGTTAGCATTGAACTAACATCAGAAACAGAAGTAGGAAAGATACTCAAGATAGCACAGGAATACTGGGAAGAAACTTATATGCCCCACAGCCTTAGGCACTGAAAGCTGTCCCAAATATATGTGATAAATCTGGGTAGAGGTTTTGAAGGATCAGGGATAAACATTTGGGAATATTCCCTGTGACATTACTAACAAGTAGCTTATTTTCTGCAACAGAACTTGTAGTCTACAAGGAGATAAGCCAGGACTGCTTGTGATTGGCTGGCTGCAAAAGGCAGGTTTCTAAAGGCTGTGTGAGGAGATTTTGGAAGGAGTTCTAATCTGAGTGCCAGAGTGGATGCATATGTGTGTGTCTCCATTTTCTGGTGGTTTGAAAGCTGGTAAATGGTTGTAT
Source organism: Sphaerodactylus townsendi (assembly GCF_021028975.2). Lineage (NCBI taxonomy): Eukaryota > Metazoa > Chordata > Lepidosauria > Squamata > Sphaerodactylidae > Sphaerodactylus > Sphaerodactylus townsendi. Next base: position 118,683,528 of record NC_059425.1, on the reverse strand, counting down.
GCTGATTGGGCTCCATTCTAAGCTGGTTAAACTACTCTGTTTGAGAGACTGGAGGGTCAGATTAAAAGGAGAATCTTTACTACATTCCTGGTGAAAACTAACAAACAACAGTGACACTCAATAAACACATGGGTTGCTTGGTTGTTTGAGGGAAACCTCACTCAGATATTAAGCAGGAAAGCTTATGAGTTGAGGCAGACAAAAAGAGAGATTGATTTCCTGAGGGTTAGCTGGAATTCCTCATCTTTTAAGCAATGTGTAGGTTAAACAAATTTATTGGAGAGGGTTGTCTAGAAGTTAGTGTTTCAAGGAACTGTCTTGACATACTTACCTGAGGTAAAAGGAAGGTCTTTGGAAACAACAGTAAGAACTGAAAATAGAATCACCTAAACTGGTGTTTTTATATATTTTAAATAAATTGAATGTAATATCTTGAAGACCTGAGCCAAACTTAAATTCTTACTAACTACTTGGATACACTATGCCAGCCTCTTATTTATGAAAAGTTGTTCCTCTGCCAAAAAACATTTCCCCTTTGGTGTATGTAAATAAAAACCTCTTGTTCATCATTTTACTTTAAAGAACCTCTGGTGCCTGCTTTCTATTTTCTGGCAGAGGGAAAGGGGTTAATTTTGTGTTCCCTCAGAGAGATTTCTCTACATGTCTGAACGATGACCAGCCGAGCAGTTAAAGAATAGTCTATTATAAATTATAAAGATGGGGAAAACACAAAATGACAAGAAATTAAGTAAAAGCACCATATTAATGCTGCATCAAAAGTACAAAAACCCATTGGTAGCTGTTCAGTGAACCCTGAAAGTGACAGTTGGAACTTTTGGCAGGAAAACTCCTGTGAGCACCTTTCCAGAGCAGGACAAGAAGAAAGTATGTCTTACATTCCCCAACCCAGATCTTATCTTTAAGATACTAAAGTCCTTAGCTCTTCAACAGACCTTTTTTTCTCTTCCCCCCACTGTCCTTTCCCTTATAGGAACAAGAGGGGAAGTCCTCCAATGGATTAGAAACTGGTTGAGAAACAGGAAGCAAAAGGTGGATGTAAATGGGAAGGTGGATGTAAATGGGAAGTTCTCACAATGAAAAATAAAAAATTGAGAGCTATAAATGTAGGGAGTGGTGTCCCTCAAGGACCCGTTTTGGGGGCAGTGCTCTTTAACCTATTCATAAATGGCCTGAAAGCAGGGGTGGGTAGTGTGGTGGCCAAGTTTGCAGATGATATCAAATTATGTAGGGTGGTGAGAACCACAAAGGATTGTGAAGAGCTCCAAGTGAACCTTGATAAATTAGGTGAGTGGGCTAAGAAATGGCAAATGCAGTTCAATGTAGCAAAATGTAAGGTAATGCACATAGGGGCAAAAAATCCAAGCATACACACATACAGGGGTCAGTTCTATCAGTCACAGACCAGAACACAGTACTCCAAGTGCGGTCGCACCAGTGCTTTATATAAGGGCATGACAATCTTTGCAGTTTTATTATCAATTCCTTTCCTAATTATCCCCAGCGTATAGTTTACCTTTTTCACAGCTGCCATGCATTGAGTTGACATTCCTATGGAACTATCAACAAAGACGCCCAAATCCCTTTTCTGGTCTGTGACTGATAGAATTGACCCTTGTAGCATGTATACAGTTTACAGGCAAGTGTGAAGCCAAGGTTCTTTGTCATTGACATCCTCAGTAAAATCATCTTTGGTAGTCTCCCTTTGGTGGTCTCCCTGCCTGGTGCTGCTGCCTCTTGCGCTGCAGGAGGCAGCGGCACCAGGCAGGGAATGCCGACCCTGATTAGCTTCCAAGATCTGATGGGATCAGGCTATACCATGCTATCTTCCCCCCATTAGTAACTATATTACATTACGTTATGTAAAATCAGTGCTTGCTCCAATTGGATTTAGCAATGTCCTTTGCCAAACGAAGCCTGGGAGACAGAATCTTTGTTCATTCATTCCCAGCCCTTGTTTTGCCAACTGCACATGAAATATTGAGATGAGCTTGATTAATTGGGGCTTACTAATGCAAATCTAGAATTTGGCAATGACAGCAGCACATGCCTCTTGCTGGCACCACAGTCAGAGGACTCATGTCTGGCCTTCATAAGAAGACAAGGCGACAGCAGGAGCTAATGCATTGGAGAACCTTTGTTTAGTGATTAATTGCTGGCACCAAAGGGCCATTGACTTTGATAATCATCTTTTAAACAGTTCTAGGACTAAAAATACAGACTCTGAGAGATGTTAATTGATATATTGGTTCAAAGTGCCACCAATTAATTTAGGCAAAGAAAGCTCACAGGCATTGGGGAATAAATGGAAAATTATTTACATGTAATTTAGGTTTTCTGAGGTTAGCCTCTTCCACAAAACTTCTTCTTAAGGTTTTTTATTTTCTATTACTTGGAAATGCTTTCAGATATTTCTCAATTCTTAAATGAATCCTGGGGATGCTGGTATAATATTATTCCACTTATAAGGCATGTTTTATTCTACTTTATTGACTTGTAGGGCCATTTTAAAACAGCTGAATTGATTTTCTAAATATTGAGCTTTCAATATAGAATATGTACATTCATTTATAAAAAGCTTAATGGTTCTTTTTAAAATATATGGTCCTCTGATCCTATACATATTTTGTTTAAATTAATGGGACTATCTATTGCATTCTAGCTTCAAATGTACACAAAGGGGAACTTCTGTCTCTAGATCTACTTATACTCCTGTAATGCCAGTGTAGTAGTCCCAAGTAACAATTTCACAAATGTCCTGGTCCACTAAATAAATATATTTCATTTTTAAAAGCAATATTGTAACATAGTTCATAGGGAAAGGGGCAGAGATCCTAGCTACTGCCTTGGTAGAAGCATATGCTATGTGACTATAACAACATCATTGCTAAAATAGTGTTTAGAGGCATTTTCCACACTGCATAACTACACCGGGGTAGAACCGGGATTGTAAATTCCAGGATAATTTTATCCCTGTTCCTCCCTTCGCACAGCTGTACGTTTCTATTAAGGAATTGAGTTAAGACGGGGATGAAACATTCACATCTCTTTCGCATGAGCACGGTTCTTTTGGATTTACACTACAAACATTTCCACACATGCGCAAAGATTCCCACTGTCCTATGGCTAACGTTTGGTTGCAGGGAGACTGAATGAATGTCTCCTCCCTGCTTTGTGAATCACTGGAGGGGGGTTCTGATTGGCTGCAGCCATGGCATGGGAGCTTGAGTCTCTGCCCCGCTTTTCAAATTTTGAAAGCCCGCGGAAGCACTACATGGAGGTTTTCCCGTAGAAGCAAATGCAGTGAGCTACCAACTACCATTGCGTTGCACCTGGTACTCCACTGCTCTTCAGCATGCGCTCAGATCCAGAGGTGGAGCAGCTGCTGGCTGTTTTCCTGGCACTCGTGGCACACATTGCCAGTCTCATGGACATGGCCCTTGCTGCGCATGCTGGCTTCCAGTCACTAATGGCCCCGGCATCTGTTCACTCTGCAGTGAATAAGCAACGTTGCATGGCTTGCCCTCATGACAGCTCCTCAGCACTCTCACTACTCTATTTACGCACCTAGGACCAGGGGCTGGTGGGAGAATTGTGTCATGTCTTCTTGAGGTGATGAGGAATGGGTGAGGAATTTCAGAATGGGCAGAAGGACCTTCATTTCATTTTTCATTTCACCTTATATTTATACCCTGCCCTATCCCCGAAGGGGTCAGGGCAGCTAACAACATAATAAACAGATACATTATACCAATATAACAATCATAAGGATTGCCGAGAGCCTCAGACCCTTCCTGGAGTCCCAGCGAACCAACATGTGGGAAGCGTTGCTGGTGGAGATGCTAATTGGCATGGCCATCTGGTATCTGGCCAGCCCCAACAGTTTCCACGAGGTCCAGGAGCAATCAGGTGTTGGCATGACCACTATTGCGGATGCTGTGCATGAGTTCTGCCTGGCAGTGAAGGTTGCATTGTTCAGGAGGGTGGTCTGGTTCATGGATCATGCGGAGCAGGTATGTGGATTCTTTCATCAGCCGGGGCTGAACCCTATGTGCAGGAAAAAAGCATATTTCGAGCCACCTCTTGGTTCTTCTGTTGGACCCCACAAACTCGCTCCTCAGCCCATACCGGCCCATTCACAGAATCCCTGTAAGCCCACTTCCCCAGCACATTCTAATTGACTGCCTTGGCCAGGCTTGCTAACGTGCAACACTTTTTCAGCCCGCTTTTCAGTTTCGATGTTTGTGAAGTGCATTTTGACCATGTTAATAAAAACATGCTTCTTTACAAAATCCAAGGATTAACTTTTCTAAGGGAATCAGGCATGGTGGCATGGCTTGTTCGTGTGCGGAGAGGGGAAGCGAAGCCGGCCAGCCAAGTCCTGTTGCTGTTGCTGGTGAAGCCCTCCCACCATTTGGTGACTGTTCTTCATTTTACAACATTTGGGGTGGGTAGCTAATTAGCCTCCCCTAGTGGCATTCTGGGGATCGGTTCTTTCAGAACCAGGCAATTAGCACTTCATCTGCACTATTACAAAAGCTGCCTTCACCCAGTGAGATAGCTTCTTATCCATGTGGACAACAAGCTCTCTTGCTTAGTGCTGGGTGAAGGTGGCACTAGCTGGGTTCCGAAATTCCAATCCCTAGATGGCAGCCTGATCAATTACAGGGTCTGCATTCCTCATGCCTATCCTGTAGCCCACAGTGATCACATGGAGTAGGCATGACAACTGCACCCAGAGCCTCTGTAAGAGGGGTCAGTAATGCATGGCCAGAGGTTACATTTCTTTCCACTTGTGTGTTGCCGCTTTGCAGCATGAATTGTCCACAGTACATTGCGAGAATGAGCTGATCAATCAGGCACTTCCCGGGGTAACTACAATCCCCAGTGGTCCTGGCATCTGAGGGGTGAGCGCTTTTGTGTCACCAAAATGGGCTGTGTGAAACAAACTAAATAATTACAAAATTATTCAATTGCCTGTCCATTGCACTTGTACTGTGCTCAAACAAAATCTTGACCAGCATCCTACACTGGACACCTTAATTGTGGTTGTGGGAAGCCAGGGTGGCTGGGCTGAGGTCTGACTTTCACAAGAAAGGAGGGTGCCAGCTGGCTATGCTGGCCTTCCCAAGGTAGAAAAATTATGGCATCGACATTGGGGGGCAACTTCAGTCAATGCTGGTGCCCTCGGAACCAAGCATCTGCCATATTCACTGAGTGGCAGAGAAGAAATGTATAGCCAGTTCCAGTGCATTGGCCAAGAGCATTGTGTTCCCTGCATGAGAAAAACAACAGCGGACTTCGACGGGCTGAGGAGCTGGGTTGCACCTTCCTCGGCAATGTCCTCCAGGTGTTGGTTAGCGTGCAGTGGTTCATGCAAACAGTGGTTACAGCTCCCTCTGTGAAGGGAACTTTGTAACCTGTGCCCCAGGAACTCCCCCATTTGTGTGGCACTGCGAGTGGTCAGTACTGTTAATTATTCACAGTGTAAGGAACCTCAAAGGACTCGAAATATAGCAACTGAGTTCAGTTCTTTTATTTCATAAACTTCAACGATCACACTACACGGAATGCGGATTCTGACTTTCCCGGGCTCAAGGTGTCGCTTTTACGGACAATCCAGCCCCTCCCCAAACTCCCAAGCACAATTCCCACGGCAGAGCGAAAACAAGTTTCAAACACATAAGATAAGCGCAGCAAGGTTAAAGGCAGTAACCATCCCGGGCACATAGCCCAGAACGTGGAATTTGCCAAGGACAGGATGAAGGCGCAGAAACTAACCCCCATCCTTACACTCCACCTCCTCCACGAAAGCCCCCTCCCCACCCGGCTTATGAGGAAAAGCCTTATGAAAAGCAGAAATCAAAGGGGGGGGCGTCAATATTTTCTACATACACCCATTGATTATGGCCCGAGGGATATCCCACCCAGGAAACCAAATATTGCAAACGTTTGCGAATATAACGAGAGTCCAGGATAGCATCGATTTCGTAGTGTTTGTGGCCATCAACGATCACCGGCGGGGGAACCTCCGTTGGGTCGTGCCAGGCATCTGAATCTGGAGCCCGCTTGAGTAAGCTAGAATGAAATACAGGGTGAACGTTACTGAGCGAATTGGGCAACTCTAAACGAGCAGTCACACCATTGATCACCTGGGTGATCCGAAACGGACCTATGAATTTCTTGCCTAGCTTGGAATATTTGTGCACATCCCTAAGGTTTCTGGTGGACAAATAAACCCATGCCCCCACTTGCAGAGGAAAATCCATTCTACGTTTGTCCGCTTGGTTTTTCTGAGCTTCCTGTGCTTGTGAGAGCGAGGAGGAAACAGTTTTCCAGCCTTCAGCCAGAGACTGGATCCAGTCACCAAAGTCAGGGGGTTGGAGCGCACGATTGGGGAGTTGGGGTAACGGGGGAAACGAACGGCCCGACACCACCTCAAATGGTGTTTTGTTGGTGCTACTATGGACTGCGTTGTTATAGGTGTACTCAGCGAAGGGGAGAAGTTCAACCCAGTTATCTTGATGATAGTTGGTGTAACAACGTAGGTACTGCTCTAGCGTTCTATTGGTCCGTTCGGTCTGGCCGTCACTTTGCATGTGGTACGGAGCAGCGACAGCCGAGGCGGTTCCCAAAATCTCCAGGAATGCTTTCCAAAACTTAGATATGGAACTGGGGGGCCACAGGTCGGAGATCACTCTCTCCGCCAGACGCAGTGCAAACGGTAGACATGTTGGATGAACAATTTGGCTAATTTGGGCTTCAAGGGAATGGTGGGGTTGCATGGAAACAAAAATGCTCTTGTTTGGAAAAAAAAAAAGGTCCACCACCACCCATAAAACTGTATTCCCGTGGGCTCCTCTCAGTGGAGATCCGCGGATGAAGTCCACATGGATATCACTCTGCCAGGGTTTGGCAGCCGGGGAATGGGGTGTAATAATCCATGGGCTTTTACCAGGGATGGCCTTTAGCCTCCGCGAGACATTACGTTTTCAGGCACCCTTTTATGTACGCTTCAATTGTTCCTTGCTTGCACATGGTGCGCCACCAAAACTGCCGCCTAAGCAAGTGGGAGCCGCTTTTAAAAAATCCGAAATGTCCTAGGCTTGGCGAAGCCGCCATGGCCTCCGCCAGGAGAACTCTGCTTTCACGTAGGGGTTGGGTGGGACATACCAACAGTCACCCCCCGCTTCCAGACTCCCCCTTGCAATTGCAGGACGGGGTCGGATTCCTCCTTCGAACTTCCTGTCAGTCCATCGCCTCCTCCAAGTGGCATGTAGAAATGGTGATACAACGTCCGTATATTCGCTGGGGTGCCGGGATGCAGCTGTCTGGGATCGGGTGACCGCCAATCCCAATTGGGAGGGCGTATAGGATGGTATGGCGCAGGCATGGTGTATGTAGGGAAAGTATCCGCCCACTGTAGGTAGGCGGGACAAAGCATCAGCCAGCTTGTTGCTATTACCAGGGAAAAAATGGACTGATCGAAGTTGAACCTGGAGAAGAAATCAGCCCATCTCTCAACCGTTTGGCCAACATTTTGAGCGGGTAGACAAAGCCACCAGGTGGTTCTATGGTCCGACCTCAAACTTGGAAGGGCGGGCGGCACCTTCCAGCCAATGTCGCCATCAGTACTCAAGGGTCATTCTCCTTTGATGGCAAGCAGCCGCTTTCTTTATCACCAACAGTCCCCAAGTTAAGTTCAGGACCACAGCTTTTCGATAAATAAGCACACGTGGCACAAGTTTATTATTTTTATTTTTTCTGCAAGAGAGCTGCTCCCAAGGCTTTATCCGAAGCGTCGACATGTACGATGAAGGGCAAAGCGGGATCTGGGTGTTTCAAAATTGGCTCTGTAGTGAAGGCAGTTTTAAGAGCTTGAAACGATTTTTGACAATCTGGGGACCAGGAGAGGGAAGCCCCGGGTTTGGATGCCTGAGGTCCCTTCCCCTTGGTTCACAGCAAGTCTGTGAGCGGTAGGCCAATTTTGGCAAACTGGGGAATGAAATCTCGATAGAAATTGGCAAAAACCTAGAAAAGATTGAAGTTCCTTGCAGGTGGTGGGGACAGGCCAATTCACCACTGCTGCCACTTTTGCCAGATCCATTTCCAGGCCCTCTGGAGAGATCCGATAGCCAAGGTAATCCATGGAGGTCTGATGAAAGGCACATTTGGACAGTTTTGCAAACAGGGAATTGTCGAGCAGACATTGCAAAACTGTTCCGACCAGTCAGCCATGCTCTTCCACCGCTTGGGGAATATATAAGGACATCGCTTCCAAATACACCACCTTCACTCCCTTTGAACAACAGAAAATCTTGTAGGGACGCCATTAATGAGCGACATGAAAGCCCCTGGGGTTCCTCGGATAACCCGGCTAATACACAGTATCTATATTGGACCACAATTCTCAGACATTGAACGCTGTTAAGCGTTCCAAATCCTTCCAGCCGCATCTTCAGACTCGGTAATATGCTTCCTCTCAGATCCAGCTTTGTGAGATATGCCCCTTCCCCAACGCATCGAGTAGGTCCTTGATCAGGGGCAAGGGGTACTTATTCGAAGAGAGAGACAGCGTTTAAACCATCTATAATCAGTGCAAAGTCACAGGGTCCCATCCCTTCTTTACAAACAGAAACGGGCTGCGTGGTGCTCTTGGTGGCCCGGGCTAATAAACCAGCGAAGCCAGGTTCTTATCGAGAAAGGCACTAAGCTCCTCCTCCTCGGGTGGGGCTCTATCCGTATATTCTTAATTCCCACTTTGGGAAGTTGCACCCCTGGGACCAAGAGGGATTTTACAGTCTGTGTCCTCCTATGGGGGGGAGTTGATCGCGACTCTTTGTTCTTTCAAAGACTTTGGCTAAAATCCCCAGTACTGTTTGGGAACCTCCGCCAACTCCCGAAGCGCTGGGTGATGTCGGTGGGCCATTGGCTGGGGTTCATCGGGTTTTCTTTGGACTCACACGGTGGCTCCCCCTCATGCATGTGATCCCCACAAGGAGGATCGGGTGAACCGGACTATGCGTTGCTATTCCCCAGAAGATGGTGGGTTCATGGGAGAGAAGCTTTCAGGGCATCCCCAACACTCATGGGATGTTTGGTGACTGGAGCTGCGGCGGGATGAAGCTAATGCCTTTCCCAAAGTGTTCAGCGATCGTAGGGAGCACTGGTTGGGTTTTGAAACGGGTCAGCCCGCCCGGGTGCCTTAATGGGCTGCCATCCATTTGGGTGAAGGGGATGGGTTTGGCACAATGCTATATCGCTCAAGCCCTAACGGCTCTGCTACCTGAGGCCTGATAAGGCAGGGGGGGCAACCTGAGTCCACAAGTGCTCATGGTGGAATACGAGTGTGCTTGGACGCATTGGTCAAAGTGGTCATAATAGTTATGGGGGCTCCTCTTCACCTTCCACCGCGAGATCTGGCGCTGGGATCTCTTCCGCGGGGCCAGACGAAAGGCTCACCCCTTCATGTTCGGTGTCATCGACATCTCTGGGCTCGCTCCCTCACAGGGCGGCTTTGGTCAGCTCCCTTTGGGGTAACCCTCGAGGTCCTTGGTTTTCTATGCGGGGTTCGCGGCCAGCCGACTTCCGCGATGGTGAGCCGTGGAAGGGCACCTTTTGTTTTTTCGGGCAATTGGCCACCATGTGGCCCGAACCCCCGCAATATAAGCATAATCTGAGGCGGCGGCGACGATCGGAGGTAGACTCGGCTGCAGGAGGTCCTGCACCCGCCTTCTTCGGCGGGGTTGTGGCAGCCACTGCAGGCTTGGCAGGAGGCTTGCTGGTGGCGGTTTTCCCCATCTTGGAACGGGTAAGTCGGGCCGCAATAAGGTTGCCAGTTGTAATCCACTCAGCAATGGTTTGTGGTTCACGCACCATATCTACCCAGGTGCAGATTTCCGAGTCGATAGCATCGTGGAAGTATTCGCACTTCATGCGTTCGGGCCAATCTGGGAGTTTGCTCGCGGCTAAACGGAATTCTCGAGCAAATTCTGCAAAGGTTTTGTTACCCTGCTTGAGGGTTTTAATAGTCTTAATGGCCTTGTTCACCTCCTCCGGATCCTGAAAGCGTAGTCGAAAACCTTGGAGTAACGCCGCCACGTTTTGAAGTTCAGGGGCCCCTCCTAGTTCATGTAATTCCACAAACCATTCCGCAGCATCCCCATCCAACACTGATCCGATGTCTCGCACTTTCTCAGCTTCGGATCGATAGAGATCATCAAATTCAAGGTAGTGTGCGTCCATTTGTAGGATAAAATATGGCAACCTGGAAGCAGTTCCATCAAACCGCGCGGGGATGTGAGGGCGAGGATAGCCCCTACCGGCTATCGGCGCCACTCGTGGAGCTGGGGCAGGGACCTGTCCAGGAGGTGGTTGTGCCATAGGCGGCGGGATAGGCGGCGGAGGTTGCACTGGGAGTAGGGCTCTACATTGCTGCAAGGGAGCCTCCATTCGCGGAACGGTGCGAATAGGGGCAATGGGCGAGCGCGGGCAAGCTGCGCCGCCGGTGCTGGGTAGGGTCGCCCGAGGCTCTCCGACCTCCCTCTGGAGCAATGCTTCTCTTGACGCCAACTCTCTCTCCCAGCGGGTGAGAGCTTCCCGGTCACGCTGCAGTCTATCGCGTTCCCTGCGTTGCATTGCCGCCTCGACTTCTCCTTGATTTTCCAGTGCTTTTAGGCACTCGCGTTGACGCTGGAGCTCGAGTCTGGAGTGTTCCAAAACATGATCACGGGAAGTGAGGTCTTTGAGAAATTGGTCTCTAAGAACACCCCTTCTTCACGGGACAATCCCCTGTTTCCACGGCTCAGCGCCAAGCTGTTCATGTTCCAGCGTCTCGAAGGCTAGTCGCTTCACCTTCTCAAGGGCTTCTCGCTTCTTGCTCCCCCCGCTCCAGCTCTAGGGCTTATGCTTTTCCTTTTTGAGGGCTTCCCTGCTCCTGTTCCCAGTCACCGCTATTGGCCCCTCTCAAGTGGATTCGAAAGCTGTTCCCAAAGATCCGCCTCCGAAATGGGGCCGCGACATTCATGGTGCAGGCAGGACAGTCAGCCTCAAGTTCACGCAGGGTCCGAGAGAATCCTAAAAGGGTGCGGCACCCTCAATAGGCATGGCAGTCGCCCCCTCGAAGCCCTCCTCTTTTAAGTCCGGAGGGTCAGCTGGGCGCAGGCATCTTCCTCGCTAAAGGTAAGTCTGGACTCTGGAACCCTTTTAGGGTAAATCCAAACCTCCCTCCCTCGGGAGTCCCGGGTGGTGGGAGGGATGCGTAGCCCCTTCAGGCGCGCTCCGGTGCTCTGCCAGTGGTCTTCAGGAGGAGGGTCCTCGAGGTATTGGTCCAGAAATCTTTCCAGGGATTCCTGGGTATCCCCATGGATGGTTGATACCCCGATTTCCTCCCTCACCATTCGCATCACCGGTTTGTAATCCACATGTTGGCGGGTGGTGAAATGCCGCTCCTGGGGAGCACGGTCCATCGACACCCCGCCACCAGGATCGTAAAATTCCTGACGCACTTTCAGGCGTCCGGCCGAGACCGTGCGCCGAGCCATCAGGGGGACTTCTTCCACTTGCTCATGCAGTTGGAGGAAGGCTAAGCTCCGGCTGAGCCGGGGCCTGGAGAGGGTCACCAGGGAGATCGATTCCGCTGGTTCCTCCACAGAGACCGTCGTGTGGAAGGAAGAGAGGGAACCCTCTTTGGGGGCTACCACAGTCTCTTCGCATTCCAAAGGCAACGAGCTCTCAGCAGTCAATCCCTGCATGTTGGTAGACATCAGGGATCCACAAAATGGATGAAGGATGGTACTTGACCACGATCAAACCGAAGATAGAATTGAGAGAATCTGCATAATGTAAGGAACCTCAAAGGACTCGAAATATAGCAACTAAGTTCAGTTCTTTTATTTCATAAACTTCAACGATCACACTACACGGAATGCGGATTCTGACTTTCCCGGGCTCAAGGTGTCGCTTTTACGGACAATCCAGCCCCTCCCCAAACTCCCAAGGACAATTCCCACAGCAGAGTGAAAACAAGTTTCAAACACATAAGATAAGCGCAGCAAGGTTAAAGGCAGTAACCATCCCGGGCACGTAGCCCAAAAAGTGGAATTTGCCAAGGACAGGATGAAGGCGCAGAAACTAACCCCCATCCTTACACACAGACCATAATGCCTTGTGCTCTGCTAGCAAGCTGATTAGGTGGTGTTTCCCGTGCTGACTGCAAGGTCCACCAGTCATAGCGGCACAATTGCCCCACTGGTAAATATGTGCATGCAACTGCACATGAGGGCAGCACATCTCTCACCCTATGGGACATTTGAATGTGGGGGAGGACATGATTGCAAATGTGAGAAATTAGAAGAGGGGGAGAGGACAAACACTGGGTGGCAATAAAGGCAGAAGGTGAAACAAAACCATTGAATCTACATAAATGGGTACAGTCTGCTTTGACTTGTCAAAGGAAGATGCACAAGTGCAACACTCAAAAAGGACTGATGTGCTACAAAAATTGCACAGTGTGACTTCTTGTGTAGCCTATTTGGGGGGGCATCTTGTTTTCAGATGGCAGAATGCTTTTACGTTGCATTGACAGATTGGAAACGTTAACATATAAAGACATGGAAATGCTGCAGTAGTTTTCACTGTTGTAGGTCAGTGGAAGTACCCTGTCATGGGGATTTTACTGAAAAAGGATGCACTGCTAGTAAATTCAATATGATGGCCAACACTGGGCTTGAGCTGCATTTCCTACTGTCCAAGGTTTTGCTTCACAGAGCTTTTAGAGGTATTTTTATTTTCCAGAAAAGAAAAAAGAAATGAAACTTGATTGCGTGCATTGCCTCCTCTGCACCCTTGGGAACCCTTTTTATTTCTGAACTCACCCATGCCCTCAGCGCTGGCGGCACTCTCATTTGATAATTGCCAAGGTGACTGCATTTGCGTGTTGTAGGGATGAGCCGCTGACCCAGCAGCACCGTAGGTAGAGTGCTAGAATGCTGGCCCAACTACGGCCTTCTGGTCGCACCCGCTCCCCCCCATCCTCCATTCCCCGATGAGTCACAGGTCATGAACTACCTGGCTCACAACCACCGGGTGTCCCAGACAAAGGGACAATGGGCCCTTGCCCCCAGGTGCGGATTAGACCCAGACGCAGACACTTCCTCCTGCACGTAGCAGCCCGATGAGATCATGCCTCACATGATGATCTCCAGCTCTCCCGGTCTCCCGACCTCCCGCTCATCTCCTTACCCGCCTCCTTTACACGCCCACAATGAAACCCTAATAAAAGGTGCCAGAGACTAGCGCACAGCAGAGTAGCTAGATTCACGGCACATGGATCCCGCGCTCCCTGCTGCTGGCTCTCTCCACCAGATGATATCTCCGCGTCTCGTCTCATTCTTACGACGACCCTGCGGGCACGACTACATGTGTCCTGATCATCTTCATCCACTAGAACAGCTGTGAAAGGACATACGCAAGAGGGCGCAATGTTAGCCGCCTCAACGTGTGGTGAACAAACCCGCACTCCCTGGTAACCAGGGAACCTGTGTGACACTTTCGTGCTAAGGAGGCCATCGAGCAGCAGGAACCGTTTTTCCATACACAGGTACAGGGATAAGGAATCCCTACTTACACAGAAGCATTACCTCATCTATCTACATGCAGTCGAGGTCACCCATATCAACGGAAGCTCCTGCACTGTGGGAAAATTCATGATGTTCAGCATTTCGCAGAAGGAGAGTGTTTTGCTGTCCCCTTCTTTTGCACATAATGCATAGAAACCCTTCCCTTGTCCGCCACCCCCCCCCCCCCGGGCTCCCATGCACTGACTACTGCAGTGTATGCCCTGTGCCCATGACATTCCAAATTGGTTGTAACTGGAAGCTCCCCACTCCCAACTGAGGCTGCACTCTTTCCCAAGGCCATCATTGCAAATGGTGGGAAAGCTCGTAACAGTCACATGGAGGAACACTCGTATCTTGTCCTGCAGAATATACTACCAAATGGCACAGGACTTGGAGGAGAAGAGTGGATGTCAATGTTGTCGATTGTTTCCAACCATGCAATTCATCTAAAAGGGGTGCACAGAGTCCCCCATTGTCTACATCACACTCTGTGACTCTCTGGATGGGTGGTGGCCTGATGTTAACGTTGCCACCGACAATTCTGTCCAGCTCCTCATAGAAGGGGCAGGTCTTCCTCTGGTTGCCAGAAATCCTGTTATGCTGCACCACTCGCTTGAAATCCTGCTTCAGCGACTTGCTCGTTGTGTAGCACTTGATGGTGGTCCAGTTGTGGCCCTGAATCCTCTATTATGCAGCCACCTTCTCAAATACATTGATGTTCCTGTAGCTCTTTTTCAAGGCGTGCTGCACCTCTCCCCCAGATCGTGACCAGGTCCCATGTTTCCGCCTCCTTCCAGGCGACACCTCTACCTGGCCCCTTCACAGAGGTCCCTCTGGAGACAGCATTAGTTGTGTCTCAACTTGTGCCAGCGATCGCAGTCAAAATCCAAAACCAACCACAGTAGCAAACCACCAGTAGCACACATTCCCGACCGTTCCCTAACACAGCAGAATTCAAACTTGCCGATTCCCACTCAAGGGTCACAACAGGCTGCAGCCACCTCCACAAAAAAAGTGTTGCCTCTGAATGGTCAACCCAGAGTGAGCTGGGGAGTGTGTTGGGAAGAGCTGTGGAAGAGCTGTGGTCTGCTGTCAGAACCCCCAGTAAACGACAAACTCGTGTTGTAGAACAGCAGTTTATTGAAATGATGGGTCTGCAGTTGGCAAAGCCAAGAATGACGGACTCAGTATTCACACAGCAATTATAGGGCTAGGCTACCACCCCCATCCTGGGAAAGAGCGCCCCACATAGAATGCATGCAGATAACGATGGAGAGAACCAGTCCGTGACCTTGAAGACACCTGCGACTAGCAGACATTCCACAGCAGCTAGAAAAGACAGTTAGAAACAGTTTTAAACTCTCTTACCACCCTCCTTCTTCAGTGGAACAGTAAAAGCTGCACCAAGCACCCCTAAACATAGGCCTCCTGACATATTATAGCCTCCTCTAAGGCCTCCCTCCCGCTTCGTTTGGTAAAGCAGCTTGGATGGAACAGTTTGACAAGGCGAGGGGCTTTCTACATGCTCAGAAAATATCCATTGATTCTGCCCCAGGTAAACAACCTTTCCAGGAGACCAAATATTGCAAGCGATTACGAAAGATGCGAGAGTCAAGAATGTCAGACAGTTCATAATGCTTAGAGAGCCGCCAATCAGAATCGGTGGAGGCATTCTTTCATCTCCTGGATGCCAGACATCCAGGGAACTTGTTTCCTTCAGCAAGCTGCAAATGGAAAACAGGATGAATTTTAATTTCCAATGCTTTAGGCAAGTCCAGTTCAGCAGTTACCACTTGTTGATGACCCTGGATAATTTTAAAAGGGCCCACATATTTTACACCTCCAGCTTTAGAGGGTCGATGCAAACTGCTGGGGGGGTGGGGGGGGGGGGGGGTGGGGGGGGGGGGGGGTGGGGGGGGGGGGGGGTGGGGGGGGGGGGGGGTGGGGGGGGGGGGGGGTGGGGGGGGGGGGGGGTGGGGGGGGGGGGGGGTGGGGGGGGGGGGGGGTGGGGGGGGGGGGGGGTGGGGGGGGGGGGGGGTGGGGGGGGGGGGGGGTGGGGGGGGGGGGGGGTGGGGGGGGGGGGGGGTGGGGGGGGGGGGGGGTGGGGGGGGGGGGGGGTGGGGGGGGGGGGGGGTGGGGGGGGGGGGGGGTGGGGGGGGGGGGGGGTGGGGGGGGGGGGGGGTGGGGGGGGGGGGGGGTGGGGGGGGGGGGGGGTGGGGGGGGGGGGGGGTGGGGGGGGGGGGGGGTGGGGGGGGGGGGGGGTGGGGGGGGGGGGGGGTGGGGGGGGGGGGGGGTGGGGGGGGGGGGGGGTGGGGGGGGGGGGGGGTGGGGGGGGGGGGGGGTGGGGGGGGGGGGGGGTGGGGGGGGGGGGGGGTGGGGGGGGGGGGGGGTGGGGGGGGGGGGGGGTGGGGGGGGGGGGGGGTGGGGGGGGGGGGGGGTGGGGGGGGGGGGGGGTGGGGGGGGGGGGGGGTGGGGGGGGGGGGGGGTGGGGGGGGGGGGGGGTGGGGGGGGGGGGGGGTGGGGGGGGGGGGGGGTGGGGGGGGGGGGGGGTGGGGGGGGGGGGGGGTGGGGGGGGGGGGGGGTGGGGGGGGGGGGGGGTGGGGGGGGGGGGGGGTGGGGGGGGGGGGGGGTGGGGGGGGGGGGGGGTGGGGGGGGGGGGGGGTGGGGGGGGGGGGGGGTGGGGGGGGGGGGGGGTGGGGGGGGGGGGGGGTGGGGGGGGGGGGGGGTGGGGGGGGGGGGGGGTGGGGGGGGGGGGGGGTGGGGGGGGGGGGGGGTGGGGGGGGGGGGGGGTGGGGGGGGGGGGGGGTGGGGGGGGGGGGGGGTGGGGGGGGGGGGGGGTGGGGGGGGGGGGGGGTGGGGGGGGGGGGGGGTGGGGGGGGGGGGGGGTGGGGGGGGGGGGGGGTGGGGGGGGGGGGGGGTGGGGGGGGGGGGGGGTGGGGGGGGGGGGGGGTGGGGGGGGGGGGGGGTGGGGGGGGGGGGGGGTGGGGGGGGGGGGGGGTGGGGGGGGGGGGGGGTGGGGGGGGGGGGGGGTGGGGGGGGGGGGGGGTGGGGGGGGGGGGGGGTGGGGGGGGGGGGGGGTGGGGGGGGGGGGGGGTGGGGGGGGGGGGGGGTGGGGGGGGGGGGGGGTGGGGGGGGGGGGGGGTGGGGGGGGGGGGGGGTGGGGGGGGGGGGGGGTGGGGGGGGGGGGGGGTGGGGGGGGGGGGGGGTGGGGGGGGGGGGGGGTGGGGGGGGGGGGGGGTGGGGGGGGGGGGGGGTGGGGGGGGGGGGGGGTGGGGGGGGGGGGGGGTGGGGGGGGGGGGGGGTGGGGGGGGGGGGGGGTGGGGGGGGGGGGGGGTGGGGGGGGGGGGGGGTGGGGGGGGGGGGGGGTGGGGGGGGGGGGGGGTGGGGGGGGGGGGGGGTGGGGGGGGGGGGGGGTGGGGGGGGGGGGGGGTGGGGGGGGGGGGGGGTGGGGGGGGGGGGGGGTGGGGGGGGGGGGGGGTGGGGGGGGGGGGGGGTGGGGGGGGGGGGGGGTGGGGGGGGGGGGGGGTGGGGGGGGGGGGGGGTGGGGGGGGGGGGGGGTGGGGGGGGGGGGGGGTGGGGGGGGGGGGGGGTGGGGGGGGGGGGGGGTGGGGGGGGGGGGGGGTGGGGGGGGGGGGGGGTGGGGGGGGGGGGGGGTGGGGGGGGGGGGGGGTGGGGGGGGGGGGGGGTGGGGGGGGGGGGGGGTGGGGGGGGGGGGGGGTGGGGGGGGGGGGGGGTGGGGGGGGGGGGGGGTGGGGGGGGGGGGGGGTGGGGGGGGGGGGGGGTGGGGGGGGGGGGGGGTGGGGGGGGGGGGGGGTGGGGGGGGGGGGGGGTGGGGGGGGGGGGGGGTGGGGGGGGGGGGGGGTGGGGGGGGGGGGGGGTGGGGGGGGGGGGGGGTGGGGGGGGGGGGGGGTGGGGGGGGGGGGGGGTGGGGGGGGGGGGGGGTGGGGGGGGGGGGGGGTGGGGGGGGGGGGGGGTGGGGGGGGGGGGGGGTGGGGGGGGGGGGGGGTGGGGGGGGGGGGGGGTGGGGGGGGGGGGGGGTGGGGGGGGGGGGGGGTGGGGGGGGGGGGGGGTGGGGGGGGGGGGGGGTGGGGGGGGGGGGGGGTGGGGGGGGGGGGGGGTGGGGGGGGGGGGGGGTGGGGGGGGGGGGGGGTGGGGGGGGGGGGGGGTGGGGGGGGGGGGGGGTGGGGGGGGGGGGGGGTGGGGGGGGGGGGGGGTGGGGGGGGGGGGGGGTGGGGGGGGGGGGGGGTGGGGGGGGGGGGGGGTGGGGGGGGGGGGGGGTGGGGGGGGGGGGGGGTGGGGGGGGGGGGGGGTGGGGGGGGGGGGGGGTGGGGGGGGGGGGGGGTGGGGGGGGGGGGGGGTGGGGGGGGGGGGGGGTGGGGGGGGGGGGGGGTGGGGGGGGGGGGGGGTGGGGGGGGGGGGGGGTGGGGGGGGGGGGGGGTGGGGGGGGGGGGGGGTGGGGGGGGGGGGGGGTGGGGGGGGGGGGGGGTGGGGGGGGGGGGGGGTGGGGGGGGGGGGGGGTGGGGGGGGGGGGGGGTGGGGGGGGGGGGGGGTGGGGGGGGGGGGGGGTGGGGGGGGGGGGGGGTGGGGGGGGGGGGGGGTGGGGGGGGGGGGGGGTGGGGGGGGGGGGGGGTGGGGGGGGGGGGGGGTGGGGGGGGGGGGGGGTGGGGGGGGGGGGGGGTGGGGGGGGGGGGGGGTGGGGGGGGGGGGGGGTGGGGGGGGGGGGGGGTGGGGGGGGGGGGGGGTGGGGGGGGGGGGGGGTGGGGGGGGGGGGGGGTGGGGGGGGGGGGGGGTGGGGGGGGGGGGGGGTGGGGGGGGGGGGGGGTGGGGGGGGGGGGGGGTGGGGGGGGGGGGGGGTGGGGGGGGGGGGGGGTGGGGGGGGGGGGGGGTGGGGGGGGGGGGGGGTGGGGGGGGGGGGGGGTGGGGGGGGGGGGGGGTGGGGGGGGGGGGGGGTGGGGGGGGGGGGGGGTGGGGGGGGGGGGGGGTGGGGGGGGGGGGGGGTGGGGGGGGGGGGGGGTGGGGGGGGGGGGGGGTGGGGGGGGGGGGGGGTGGGGGGGGGGGGGGGTGGGGGGGGGGGGGGGTGGGGGGGGGGGGGGGTGGGGGGGGGGGGGGGTGGGGGGGGGGGGGGGTGGGGGGGGGGGGGGGTGGGGGGGGGGGGGGGTGGGGGGGGGGGGGGGTGGGGGGGGGGGGGGGTGGGGGGGGGGGGGGGTGGGGGGGGGGGGGGGTGGGGGGGGGGGGGGGTGGGGGGGGGGGGGGGTGGGGGGGGGGGGGGGTGGGGGGGGGGGGGGGTGGGGGGGGGGGGGGGTGGGGGGGGGGGGGGGTGGGGGGGGGGGGGGGTGGGGGGGGGGGGGGGTGGGGGGGGGGGGGGGTGGGGGGGGGGGGGGGTGGGGGGGGGGGGGGGTGGGGGGGGGGGGGGGTGGGGGGGGGGGGGGGTGGGGGGGGGGGGGGGTGGGGGGGGGGGGGGGTGGGGGGGGGGGGGGGTGGGGGGGGGGGGGGGTGGGGGGGGGGGGGGGTGGGGGGGGGGGGGGGTGGGGGGGGGGGGGGGTGGGGGGGGGGGGGGGTGGGGGGGGGGGGGGGTGGGGGGGGGGGGGGGTGGGGGGGGGGGGGGGTGGGGGGGGGGGGGGGTGGGGGGGGGGGGGGGTGGGGGGGGGGGGGGGTGGGGGGGGGGGGGGGTGGGGGGGGGGGGGGGTGGGGGGGGGGGGGGGTGGGGGGGGGGGGGGGTGGGGGGGGGGGGGGGTGGGGGGGGGGGGGGGTGGGGGGGGGGGGGGGTGGGGGGGGGGGGGGGTGGGGGGGGGGGGGGGTGGGGGGGGGGGGGGGTGGGGGGGGGGGGGGGTGGGGGGGGGGGGGGGTGGGGGGGGGGGGGGGTGGGGGGGGGGGGGGGTGGGGGGGGGGGGGGGTGGGGGGGGGGGGGGGTGGGGGGGGGGGGGGGTGGGGGGGGGGGGGGGTGGGGGGGGGGGGGGGTGGGGGGGGGGGGGGGTGGGGGGGGGGGGGGGTGGGGGGGGGGGGGGGTGGGGGGGGGGGGGGGTGGGGGGGGGGGGGGGTGGGGGGGGGGGGGGGTGGGGGGGGGGGGGGGTGGGGGGGGGGGGGGGTGGGGGGGGGGGGGGGTGGGGGGGGGGGGGGGTGGGGGGGGGGGGGGGTGGGGGGGGGGGGGGGTGGGGGGGGGGGGGGGTGGGGGGGGGGGGGGGTGGGGGGGGGGGGGGGTGGGGGGGGGGGGGGGTGGGGGGGGGGGGGGGTGGGGGGGGGGGGGGGTGGGGGGGGGGGGGGGTGGGGGGGGGGGGGGGTGGGGGGGGGGGGGGGTGGGGGGGGGGGGGGGTGGGGGGGGGGGGGGGTGGGGGGGGGGGGGGGTGGGGGGGGGGGGGGGTGGGGGGGGGGGGGGGTGGGGGGGGGGGGGGGTGGGGGGGGGGGGGGGTGGGGGGGGGGGGGGGTGGGGGGGGGGGGGGGTGGGGGGGGGGGGGGGTGGGGGGGGGGGGGGGTGGGGGGGGGGGGGGGTGGGGGGGGGGGGGGGTGGGGGGGGGGGGGGGTGGGGGGGGGGGGGGGTGGGGGGGGGGGGGGGTGGGGGGGGGGGGGGGTGGGGGGGGGGGGGGGTGGGGGGGGGGGGGGGTGGGGGGGGGGGGGGGTGGGGGGGGGGGGGGGTGGGGGGGGGGGGGGGTGGGGGGGGGGGGGGGTGGGGGGGGGGGGGGGTGGGGGGGGGGGGGGGTGGGGGGGGGGGGGGGTGGGGGGGGGGGGGGGTGGGGGGGGGGGGGGGTGGGGGGGGGGGGGGGTGGGGGGGGGGGGGGGTGGGGGGGGGGGGGGGTGGGGGGGGGGGGGGGTGGGGGGGGGGGGGGGTGGGGGGGGGGGGGGGTGGGGGGGGGGGGGGGTGGGGGGGGGGGGGGGTGGGGGGGGGGGGGGGTGGGGGGGGGGGGGGGTGGGGGGGGGGGGGGGTGGGGGGGGGGGGGGGTGGGGGGGGGGGGGGGTGGGGGGGGGGGGGGGTGGGGGGGGGGGGGGGTGGGGGGGGGGGGGGGTGGGGGGGGGGGGGGGTGGGGGGGGGGGGGGGTGGGGGGGGGGGGGGGTGGGGGGGGGGGGGGGTGGGGGGGGGGGGGGGTGGGGGGGGGGGGGGGTGGGGGGGGGGGGGGGTGGGGGGGGGGGGGGGTGGGGGGGGGGGGGGGTGGGGGGGGGGGGGGGTGGGGGGGGGGGGGGGTGGGGGGGGGGGGGGGTGGGGGGGGGGGGGGGTGGGGGGGGGGGGGGGTGGGGGGGGGGGGGGGTGGGGGGGGGGGGGGGTGGGGGGGGGGGGGGGTGGGGGGGGGGGGGGGTGGGGGGGGGGGGGGGTGGGGGGGGGGGGGGGTGGGGGGGGGGGGGGGTGGGGGGGGGGGGGGGTGGGGGGGGGGGGGGGTGGGGGGGGGGGGGGGTGGGGGGGGGGGGGGGTGGGGGGGGGGGGGGGTGGGGGGGGGGGGGGGTGGGGGGGGGGGGGGGTGGGGGGGGGGGGGGGTGGGGGGGGGGGGGGGTGGGGGGGGGGGGGGGTGGGGGGGGGGGGGGGTGGGGGGGGGGGGGGGTGGGGGGGGGGGGGGGTGGGGGGGGGGGGGGGTGGGGGGGGGGGGGGGTGGGGGGGGGGGGGGGTGGGGGGGGGGGGGGGTGGGGGGGGGGGGGGGTGGGGGGGGGGGGGGGTGGGGGGGGGGGGGGGTGGGGGGGGGGGGGGGTGGGGGGGGGGGGGGGTGGGGGGGGGGGGGGGTGGGGGGGGGGGGGGGTGGGGGGGGGGGGGGGTGGGGGGGGGGGGGGGTGGGGGGGGGGGGGGGTGGGGGGGGGGGGGGGTGGGGGGGGGGGGGGGTGGGGGGGGGGGGGGGTGGGGGGGGGGGGGGGTGGGGGGGGGGGGGGGTGGGGGGGGGGGGGGGTGGGGGGGGGGGGGGGTGGGGGGGGGGGGGGGTGGGGGGGGGGGGGGGTGGGGGGGGGGGGGGGTGGGGGGGGGGGGGGGTGGGGGGGGGGGGGGGTGGGGGGGGGGGGGGGTGGGGGGGGGGGGGGGTGGGGGGGGGGGGGGGTGGGGGGGGGGGGGGGTGGGGGGGGGGGGGGGTGGGGGGGGGGGGGGGTGGGGGGGGGGGGGGGTGGGGGGGGGGGGGGGTGGGGGGGGGGGGGGGTGGGGGGGGGGGGGGGTGGGGGGGGGGGGGGGTGGGGGGGGGGGGGGGTGGGGGGGGGGGGGGGTGGGGGGGGGGGGGGGTGGGGGGGGGGGGGGGTGGGGGGGGGGGGGGGTGGGGGGGGGGGGGGGTGGGGGGGGGGGGGGGTGGGGGGGGGGGGGGGTGGGGGGGGGGGGGGGTGGGGGGGGGGGGGGGTGGGGGGGGGGGGGGGTGGGGGGGGGGGGGGGTGGGGGGGGGGGGGGGTGGGGGGGGGGGGGGGTGGGGGGGGGGGGGGGTGGGGGGGGGGGGGGGTGGGGGGGGGGGGGGGTGGGGGGGGGGGGGGGTGGGGGGGGGGGGGGGTGGGGGGGGGGGGGGGTGGGGGGGGGGGGGGGTGGGGGGGGGGGGGGGTGGGGGGGGGGGGGGGTGGGGGGGGGGGGGGGTGGGGGGGGGGGGGGGTGGGGGGGGGGGGGGGTGGGGGGGGGGGGGGGTGGGGGGGGGGGGGGGTGGGGGGGGGGGGGGGTGGGGGGGGGGGGGGGTGGGGGGGGGGGGGGGTGGGGGGGGGGGGGGGTGGGGGGGGGGGGGGGTGGGGGGGGGGGGGGGTGGGGGGGGGGGGGGGTGGGGGGGGGGGGGGGTGGGGGGGGGGGGGGGTGGGGGGGGGGGGGGGTGGGGGGGGGGGGGGGTGGGGGGGGGGGGGGGTGGGGGGGGGGGGGGGTGGGGGGGGGGGGGGGTGGGGGGGGGGGGGGGTGGGGGGGGGGGGGGGTGGGGGGGGGGGGGGGTGGGGGGGGGGGGGGGTGGGGGGGGGGGGGGGTGGGGGGGGGGGGGGGTGGGGGGGGGGGGGGGTGGGGGGGGGGGGGGGTGGGGGGGGGGGGGGGTGGGGGGGGGGGGGGGTGGGGGGGGGGGGGGGTGGGGGGGGGGGGGGGTGGGGGGGGGGGGGGGTGGGGGGGGGGGGGGGTGGGGGGGGGGGGGGGTGGGGGGGGGGGGGGGTGGGGGGGGGGGGGGGTGGGGGGGGGGGGGGGTGGGGGGGGGGGGGGGTGGGGGGGGGGGGGGGTGGGGGGGGGGGGGGGTGGGGGGGGGGGGGGGTGGGGGGGGGGGGGGGTGGGGGGGGGGGGGGGTGGGGGGGGGGGGGGGTGGGGGGGGGGGGGGGTGGGGGGGGGGGGGGGTGGGGGGGGGGGGGGGTGGGGGGGGGGGGGGGTGGGGGGGGGGGGGGGTGGGGGGGGGGGGGGGTGGGGGGGGGGGGGGGTGGGGGGGGGGGGGGGTGGGGGGGGGGGGGGGTGGGGGGGGGGGGGGGTGGGGGGGGGGGGGGGTGGGGGGGGGGGGGGGTGGGGGGGGGGGGGGGTGGGGGGGGGGGGGGGTGGGGGGGGGGGGGGGTGGGGGGGGGGGGGGGTGGGGGGGGGGGGGGGTGGGGGGGGGGGGGGGTGGGGGGGGGGGGGGGTGGGGGGGGGGGGGGGTGGGGGGGGGGGGGGGTGGGGGGGGGGGGGGGTGGGGGGGGGGGGGGGTGGGGGGGGGGGGGGGTGGGGGGGGGGGGGGGTGGGGGGGGGGGGGGGTGGGGGGGGGGGGGGGTGGGGGGGGGGGGGGGTGGGGGGGGGGGGGGGTGGGGGGGGGGGGGGGTGGGGGGGGGGGGGGGTGGGGGGGGGGGGGGGTGGGGGGGGGGGGGGGTGGGGGGGGGGGGGGGTGGGGGGGGGGGGGGGTGGGGGGGGGGGGGGGTGGGGGGGGGGGGGGGTGGGGGGGGGGGGGGGTGGGGGGGGGGGGGGGTGGGGGGGGGGGGGGGTGGGGGGGGGGGGGGGTGGGGGGGGGGGGGGGTGGGGGGGGGGGGGGGTGGGGGGGGGGGGGGGTGGGGGGGGGGGGGGGTGGGGGGGGGGGGGGGTGGGGGGGGGGGGGGGTGGGGGGGGGGGGGGGTGGGGGGGGGGGGGGGTGGGGGGGGGGGGGGGTGGGGGGGGGGGGGGGTGGGGGGGGGGGGGGGTGGGGGGGGGGGGGGGTGGGGGGGGGGGGGGGTGGGGGGGGGGGGGGGTGGGGGGGGGGGGGGGTGGGGGGGGGGGGGGGTGGGGGGGGGGGGGGGTGGGGGGGGGGGGGGGTGGGGGGGGGGGGGGGTGGGGGGGGGGGGGGGTGGGGGGGGGGGGGGGTGGGGGGGGGGGGGGGTGGGGGGGGGGGGGGGTGGGGGGGGGGGGGGGTGGGGGGGGGGGGGGGTGGGGGGGGGGGGGGGTGGGGGGGGGGGGGGGTGGGGGGGGGGGGGGGTGGGGGGGGGGGGGGGTGGGGGGGGGGGGGGGTGGGGGGGGGGGGGGGTGGGGGGGGGGGGGGGTGGGGGGGGGGGGGGGTGGGGGGGGGGGGGGGTGGGGGGGGGGGGGGGTGGGGGGGGGGGGGGGTGGGGGGGGGGGGGGGTGGGGGGGGGGGGGGGTGGGGGGGGGGGGGGGTGGGGGGGGGGGGGGGTGGGGGGGGGGGGGGGTGGGGGGGGGGGGGGGTGGGGGGGGGGGGGGGTGGGGGGGGGGGGGGGTGGGGGGGGGGGGGGGTGGGGGGGGGGGGGGGTGGGGGGGGGGGGGGGTGGGGGGGGGGGGGGGTGGGGGGGGGGGGGGGTGGGGGGGGGGGGGGGTGGGGGGGGGGGGGGGTGGGGGGGGGGGGGGGTGGGGGGGGGGGGGGGTGGGGGGGGGGGGGGGTGGGGGGGGGGGGGGGTGGGGGGGGGGGGGGGTGGGGGGGGGGGGGGGTGGGGGGGGGGGGGGGTGGGGGGGGGGGGGGGTGGGGGGGGGGGGGGGTGGGGGGGGGGGGGGGTGGGGGGGGGGGGGGGTGGGGGGGGGGGGGGGTGGGGGGGGGGGGGGGTGGGGGGGGGGGGGGGTGGGGGGGGGGGGGGGTGGGGGGGGGGGGGGGTGGGGGGGGGGGGGGGTGGGGGGGGGGGGGGGTGGGGGGGGGGGGGGGTGGGGGGGGGGGGGGGTGGGGGGGGGGGGGGGTGGGGGGGGGGGGGGGTGGGGGGGGGGGGGGGTGGGGGGGGGGGGGGGTGGGGGGGGGGGGGGGTGGGGGGGGGGGGGGGTGGGGGGGGGGGGGGGTGGGGGGGGGGGGGGGTGGGGGGGGGGGGGGGTGGGGGGGGGGGGGGGTGGGGGGGGGGGGGGGTGGGGGGGGGGGGGGGTGGGGGGGGGGGGGGGTGGGGGGGGGGGGGGGTGGGGGGGGGGGGGGGTGGGGGGGGGGGGGGGTGGGGGGGGGGGGGGGTGGGGGGGGGGGGGGGTGGGGGGGGGGGGGGGTGGGGGGGGGGGGGGGTGGGGGGGGGGGGGGGTGGGGGGGGGGGGGGGTGGGGGGGGGGGGGGGTGGGGGGGGGGGGGGGTGGGGGGGGGGGGGGGTGGGGGGGGGGGGGGGTGGGGGGGGGGGGGGGTGGGGGGGGGGGGGGGTGGGGGGGGGGGGGGGTGGGGGGGGGGGGGGGTGGGGGGGGGGGGGGGTGGGGGGGGGGGGGGGTGGGGGGGGGGGGGGGTGGGGGGGGGGGGGGGTGGGGGGGGGGGGGGGTGGGGGGGGGGGGGGGTGGGGGGGGGGGGGGGTGGGGGGGGGGGGGGGTGGGGGGGGGGGGGGGTGGGGGGGGGGGGGGGTGGGGGGGGGGGGGGGTGGGGGGGGGGGGGGGTGGGGGGGGGGGGGGGTGGGGGGGGGGGGGGGTGGGGGGGGGGGGGGGTGGGGGGGGGGGGGGGTGGGGGGGGGGGGGGGTGGGGGGGGGGGGGGGTGGGGGGGCGGCGGGGAGGGGCGGCCCGGGGGGGGGGGCGAGGGGGGGGGGGGGTGGGGTGGGGGGGGGGGGGGGGGGGGGGGGGGGTGGGGGGGGGGGGGGGTGGGGGGGATAGATAGATAGATACATAGTACTTGTGAATGGGCTGAGTTAGGATCCACAGTATCTATCTATCTATCTATCTATCTATCTATCTATCTATCTATCTATCTATCTATCTATCTATCTATCTATCTATCTATCTGTCTGTCTGTCTGTCTGTCTGTCTGTCTGTCTGTCTGTCTGTCTGTCTGTCTGTCTGTCTGTCTGTCTGTCTGTCTGTCTGTCTGTCTGTCTGTCTGTCTGTCTGTCTGTCTGTCTGTCTGTCTGTCTGTCTAAATCTAACAGTGTGTTTGTCCCTGATGGTCTCCCTCAGAAGCTGCTGGATGGATCGCCCCCAAATTTTCACAGGACGTCCTTCCCTGTTGCGGGCAGGTAATCGGACCTTCAAATCGCCGAAAGTCCATACCTGAGCCAGGTAAAATGTCTTTTTCCTGGCGCACCAGGTCATGAAGCTGTTTGTGTTTAACTGTCACCCTTAGAATGTTCGTGCAGCATGTCTGTGGCCTGAGGGCTTGGTATGCCCTTAGAATGTTCGCACAGATGGCCAGAGATGAGCAGTGAAAACAGTAAATAGGAAATACTGATAGGTAATACGAGTGGAAGTGAAACACATACATGCTTTACCAAGTGAGACATCAGGTGGGGTTCCCCCCCACACATGCAGGTAACTTTCACTCTCTGTGCTTCACCCACTGCTACCACACAACACACATACTCTCATAAACATCCAGCTCATCCTCACACACCTCACTCTGCCCTCCCTCACATCCAACCACCACTTACCCACTTCCTCACCCATATTCACCACAGCTCTCTTTTACTAAAAGCGAGCTGGAGTTTGCCTTTTTCTTCTAAGACAATCCGTGGGGTAGGGGCGAACCAACACTACTGGCTCCACTTCTTTTGCACGTGGCTCTTTAAGAACCCAGGGAGCTGGCCTCGACCTGAGCGCCTCACCACCCTGCCTCTGCTGCCTGACTGGGATAGCCTGCTTGCCCCAGTTCTGCCTTACCCAAGCCAGGACTATGCGTGTCAACCAGCCTCATGGACAGCGGGATTTACACTCTGGACAGTTCCATTGTGGAATGGGAAGGGTTATCTTATACTAAAAAAACAAGACAGCACCATATAACGATGTGCATTGAAAAGGAAAAGAGGGATTCCATTTGACCACCCCAAAAAGCTATGCTGGGGATTATTGGACTTGCATGGACATCTGTGTGGGTTGCGGACTGTGATGAGAAGGACAATTGCCACAGCAACACGTGGCCAGGCTCGCTAGTTAAATACAAAATTAAAGAGGATTAAATCATTTATATATGCACTATTTGGCCAACCTCAGATAACCACACACAGCTGCTGTTTGCCCGCTGTCTACATATTTCTGCCAATGGGGCAAACAGAAGCTCTGGGAGGTACTTTAGGGCTAGGAAGACAACACAAGTAGAAAAGATTAACATTCCTATTCCCCTATATTATGGGCTTTCCTAATTAATATCACCAAGAAAAATGCACAGGAGATACTGCTATGGCTCATATGGATCTCAAATGTATCCCTGCTATATCAAAAGATATTAAATATTAGTTGAGGAAATTACCTTAAAAACCCGAGCAAGTCCAAAATCTGCTACTTTGTAAACATTATGTTCACCAACAAGGACATTTCTGGCTGCCAAATCACGATGGATGTAATTCTGAGATTCCAGATAAGCCATTCCTGAGGCAACCTGAGCTGCCATGTCCACCTGCTGAGGCAAGTGGATACTGGAACCTCCATCCTCTGTGCAAAAGCAAAAAGAATAACCTGTCATTTTAAGGAGGAAAAAACTTCTAAATTTTAGATAGCTGGTTGGTAAGGACCAGATGAACAAGTTAAGAATGAAAGAATTAAAGACACTAAAGACTAATAGCAATAAAAATGGTTTAACTGGAAAACAATAGCTAATATGAAAATTGAAAAACAAAGAGTAATAGCTTTGCTGCATAATGAAGAGCATTCCAACAATTCATATCAAAGTTTAAAAGAAGAAGAGTTGAATTTATATTTTCCCCTTTCTCTCCTGTAAGGAGACTCAAAGAGGCTAACAAACTCCTTTCCCTTCCCCACTCACAACAAACATCCTGTGAGATGGGTGGGGCTGAGAGAGCTCCAAAGAACTGTGACTAGCCCAAGGTCACCCAGCTGGCATGTGTTGGAGTGCACAAGCTAATCTATTTCACCAGATAAGCTTCCACAGCTCAAGTGGCAGAGCGGGGAATCAAACCCGATTCTCCAGATTAGGGTGCACCTGCTCTTAACCACAACACTATGCTGAGAGAGAGAGAGATGCTGAATTATAGTTTTGTATTCACAATATCTGTAGATCAAACAATTTTTTAAAATCTGGTTTAAAAATATTTATTTAATACATTATACTTCTATATACTTTGCATATGGCATAGATACATTTTCCAAGAGGCAGTTTTGGTGGAAAGAATCATCAGGTTGCAGCTGATTTATGGTAACCCCTGAAGGTTTTCAAGGCAAGAGACAACAGAGGCAGTTTGCCATTGTCTTCCTCTACACAGTAACTTTGACTTCCTTGGTGGTATCTCAATCAAGTACTAACCAGGGCAGACATTCAGTTTTTGACATTTGATAAAATCAGGTTCTTTTAAGAAAAGACACTTATGAAATAGAGGTATTTGGGAGTAAATCTCACTTAAATTAGTCAGATTTACTTAGGCATACACATATAGATAGCATTGGGACATACTTTTGCCAGAAAGCAGTTGTATCATATAATTTTATTCAACTAAGTATGGAGATTTCCACAGAAAAGGCCTGTTTGCCAGAGCCAATGATGCCTCTGCACTATTTCATTACTATACTAACCTGAATCATTATCTTTCCCACAGACTACACTTTCATACACTGACATTTATAACTAACTTTAAAAACTTTTAAAAAAGAAAACAGTTCCAACCTGCTTCTAAGAATGTGAACTGGGTTGGGGGTTTTTTGGGGGGAGGGGTTGCTATAACTACTCTGTTCAATTTACAAGGCTATCTCTCTCTGATTTTATAAAGACAATGTATAGTGTACATCTCTAGCTAAGCAGAGAACTGAATCAATTTATACCTGAAGTAACAGGTCTAGAGGCTCAAACTTACATGTAAATCCCACCCTCTTACTTGGAAGGCCTAGTTAGTATCATATATGTATGGCTATGGTTAATCAGTACCGAGGACACATTCTAAAACAGTGATTTTTTCCAAATCTTTTTTAAACAGATCACAGAAAGAAGCCTTCTGCTGTTACCATCATCAGCAAGGGATGACTGTGACTATAATTTCATGTGGTGACTGAAAACTTTTCTCAAGTTGTGTTCAAGTGATCAACAGCTAGTGGCCTTGAATTGGGGGACCTATATTGAGATCTCTGTTCAATCATAAAATTCTGACTGACTGATCTTGTGTAAGATATTATTACTTAAGTTAAACTCCTTAGTGCCTTCTACATTTTTATCTTGCCCTTCTTCCAAGGAAATGAAGATCAAGTTAAGTGGTTGTCCTTTCCTATTCTTGAGGCTCACAACAACCACAAGATGTATGCAAGACTGATAAAGCTATCTGTTAAGCTTTATGGATAAATTTATGTATTTAATTGTGACTAAATATTTCTATCCCATTGTTCAGCAATCAATGGGTCACAAAGTGACTTAATAAAATTTTAAAACAAATACAATATCACAGTGACAGAAAATAAAGACAAAAGGAAGCATGCCGCAATTTTTGCCCATGAACTGCCAAAGGCATGCCCAATTGCTCTGCTTTGCAAAGACCTCAGTTTTGAATCAGAGTCACCCTGGGCCAAGTGTGACACTAAATACTACATCACACCGTTTCCCAAATTGGTTGTGTGTTAAAAGGAAATGAATGAATAAATAAAAACTGCTCTTTTGAATAGATAAAAACAAGCACTTTGCAAAACTATGATGGGACTTCCCCAGGCTGGAAAGAAAGGGCAAGCATGTAATTACAACCATGGATGGCGGAATTTTATTATAGGTAGAGAGATAGCCTAGCCGTTCTGTGAATTCTAGGCACTTTTTTCTTCTCTGTAACCTTTCCAATCACTATAGTCTTTGTATCCCATCAGTTTACTGATCTGTTCATCCTTGTTTTCTATAGTGCTAGCTGCACACTGTGTTGCTAAATTAAATGCAACCCACTTACTTTGGAGGTATTCTAGGAGACTTCCATGTCTCATCAGTTCTGTAATAATATAAATTGGATCCTCTAAAGTGCAAACAGCATAAAGCTGTATAAGCTTTGGGTGTCTCAGGTTCTTCATTATATGTGCTTCCCTCAGGAAGTCTTTTGGATCCATTGAGCCTGAAATGAGAACAGCGACAAAAGAAAATTAGCCTGTGTTATTAAAGGCCATTCTTGTCTGCCCTGCAGTCTTGAATAAATGACTACGGCCACTTTCTATCTCTTTGCAGAGCATTCCAGTGCAAATATCTGAGTTGTCCCAGAAAAGAATCTATGGAAATGAAGGAGAACAAAGGTTTCATATTACAACTTCTCTCAAGTTCAATAAAAATAACTAATAACCAGAGTAATGAATTTTGCCCAACAAAGAGGCTATTGGTCATTTAACATCTAGTTTGACCAAGTATGCAACTGCTCCTTGATATTCAAAATGGTTAGTAGCAGTGCAATAATTTTTAGCATCTCATTTGCCTATTATGAATGCTTCAAGCTATGGACCCAGGCCGGAATGACTCATTTACTCATCACTTCAAAATGAAATTGTTCCAGTTCATTGTATCTTGTATCCCAACCTTGAGTCCCTTGGGAAATTGACAGGGTAAAAATGCAAAATATAAATAAATAAACATGCTTATTACTTAATATTTTATTGTCATTTTCTGAGCCAAAGAGCTACACCTGTCATCCGGTAAACTTGTTGAATGCGAACTTATAAAGTTGAAAGTCATAGGAAAACCCATGAAAACATGTTTTCAGCTGAAAACAGTTGACAGCTGTTGTGTCCTTTGAAGATATCACCACATACTGCTATTCAGAAAGAGACCTCACAGGGATTCATTCCCGCGGCCAATCTGAAATTGACTTTCAAGATTTTCTTTGTAAATAGCTCCCCTGAAATCTATTTAAAGCTTTTGTTTGTTTGTTTGTTTGTTTGTTTGTTCAATTTTTACTCTGCCCTATCCTGACAAAGTCGGGCTCAGGATAGATTAGAAGAGTTCACAACAATTAGAACTCTCTCTCTCTCCCCAAATATATATATAGCATTACAAAACAGTGTCTGAGTTCTTTGTAATAGTCCTTGCTGATTCTTTTTAAAGTATAGCCTGCATTCCAGGCCCTGGTTTTTAACAAAAAAATTTGTACACTATATAATCAACATGATTATTTTGTTTTCACACTGTTACATTAATAAAAGATTTTGAAGATGAAACTGCATTGCTTTTATCAACATTTTAGTCAGTCAATCAGGAATCTTGTGCATCATTTTGTGAAGTTAATTGAAGCCTGTCTAAAACATAAAGGCTGCAGACTAATCAAGGCATTTTCTGCAAGGACCATATATCCTGGGATAAGGAAGTGAAACATCCTGGTTCGGTCCTGACTTCCGCATGGCTTCCGGGTCTAACTCATGAGATTTGCCTTATCCCAGGGTTTCCAAAAAATGATAAATTGGTGGTTCTTTTTTTAAAAATCACGCCACTTTTCCCACCTTGCCACTGAAGCCAATCAGAACGTTGGAAAAACAGGACAGTTCATGCATGCATGGCAGCGTTGGTGAGGAAAATGAAACTAAACCATGGCGATGCATAATCCCCTGGAGTTCTTCCTCCCAGCCTGAACGCGCTGATGGGCAGCAGTGCAGAGGGAGAAACCAAGATACAAACATCCCTGTATGTATGATCCCAGTTTTCCCCCAGGATATTATGTCAGTCCGAAAAACGCCCAACTGTACTTTCAATTCAGTACTAATAGGATTTAAAAAACCAGTCTGGAGAAAAATGGTTTGAAGTAAATATTCAAACTCCTTAATAGTGCAACATTGCATTTCTCAATATTTCTGTAAACATTGTTCCAACACAATTTGAAAAATTAAACAGCAAAATTATTTCCCTCCCTCCCTTAAATAAATATTTCTATCCATCTATCTATCCATCCATCCATCCATCATCTAGCTATCTGCAAATTTATTTCCCGCCCATTATTAAAGTCCCTGGGCTCCTGGGTTAGATTGATACTTTGTGCACACAGTCTCAGAAAAACATGTTAGTATGGTCAATTGAGATGCAGCAGTTGATAAAACTGTATGCTTTTGCATTAGAATATAGTCTTGAACCAATATGAGAATTATTATTCATTTATACATGCTGCCTTTGTCAAAATGACTATTTTGTGTATTATTGACCTTTGATGCAAGAGCATTTATGGTTCAAACTAAATTCCAAAATGTATTTTTACTTTCAAACTTTCAAAAAGATGGGGGGGGGGGAGGAAACCAGTCCTAGTTAGGCTAGAACTCAAGCAGAGCATTCTACCATAAAGAAGGTTCAGCATGTTGAGTTCTGTGGTGGAGGAATATACAACTTAACCAACATCTTTTTCTGAGACAGACATAGAGGGCGTATATCAAGAACACTCTGATGTATATATCCAATCATCTGCTGAAATGAAAATATTAATGGCATTTTTTAAAAATTGATGATGTACTTTAAAAGACTTGTCATGGTAATAATATTATACACTAAATTAAAATTAATAGCTTGTTTATCTTCAGCAGTTAATAAGAAATAAAAATGTAAAGTATAAAATACACGACTTGAGCAAAATGTTTGATATTTGATATTGGGTTTGAAACATGCAAGGAGCTCTACCCAATGAACATGATTTTGTCATTTTCACCCATTTTCATAGCAACCCAAGACCTCCCCCCCCCCAAAAAAATTTGTTCTTGAAGGAGAAGGGATTCCTTGGGAATAGGGTTGTCTGTCTTGTTGGGAAATATCTGGAGATTTGGAGAGGGTGGCCACAGGATCCATCCTCCAAAGCAGCATTTTCTACAGAAGAACTGATCTCAATTGTCTGGAGATCAATTGTAATAGTAGACATTCTCCAAGTGCTACCTGGAGGTTGGCAACCCTATCTGGGAACAGGATTTCCGGCTGCTCCAGGAGAGGGGAAACACGAAAACTTCATTCTAATGGGGACTAGATTCAAGCCTATATGTTCAAATTTCACTGTCCATTACATAATTTTTTTAATTAAGTAATCAAGGAGATTTCTTAAAAAGATACTGAAATGACAGAGCCATTATTATTCTACCAGAATATCAAACCAC
Organism: Sphaerodactylus townsendi; assembly: GCF_021028975.2. Classification (NCBI taxonomy): domain Eukaryota; kingdom Metazoa; phylum Chordata; class Lepidosauria; order Squamata; family Sphaerodactylidae; genus Sphaerodactylus; species Sphaerodactylus townsendi. The sequence goes on along the minus strand of NC_059425.1, from coordinate 118,650,654 downwards.
TAATCCACTAGTGTCAAGCCTCTAATAGTAATTTAGAACTGGGAGAACCCGGAGCCTGACAATATAATCTAATAACAGGCTATTCTCCTATGCTAAGCATATGATCAAGCACATTCCTTTATAAGTGACTGGGGGGTGACAACAGAATGACTGATAATATTGTTAGAATGACTGTCAGTGTTGCTAGTGTGTGTACAGTTCTTTTACTATTGATTTTGGTACTGTGCCTATGTGTAACATGATTGCAGAGGACTGCAACTATGTTTGTTATCCTGTACAATGATTCCTTGTCTTCATATGATTCCTTGTCTTAACACTGGGTAGTCATTCCCATTTTACAGACTAGAAAAACAAAGCAGGAAGGAAGTTAATTTCTTAAGGCTAGCCAGTTATCAAAGTGTCCCGTGGCACAGAGTGATAAGCTGCAGTGCTGCAGCCGAAGCTCATAACCAGTTCAATTTTGACAAAAGTCTATTTCAGATAATCAGTTCAATGTTGAGACAGCCTTCCATTCTTTCAAGGTTGGTAAAATAAGGACCAAGTTTGCTATGGGTAAAGTGTAGGCAGACTGTGATGAACTGGCACAGACGAATTTATATATCTAAAACAGATCTCCAGATTAAGATCCCCATTTTTGTTGTTTTTTGCCATCAAGTCGCATCTGATTCATGGCAACCGCTGGTGGGGTTTTCAAGGCAGGAGGCTTTTCAGAGATGGTTTGCCATTGCCTGCCTCTGCATCATGACTCTTGGGAGTCTCCCAACCAACATTTAGCCAGGGTCAGAGAGAGGGTCGCTCCAGTCTCCTCTGCCCATGGATCACAGGATCCATGGGGAGAGCCAGCTCTCCCAGCCCCCCCCCCCCATCACATCCAGCTTGCTCTGCCCATGGATCACAGGATTCATAGGGCAGTGCCAGATCTCTCAGCCCCCCCCCATCCCAGCAAGCTTGCTCTGCCCATGGATCACAAGATTCATGGGCAGTGCCAGCTCTCCCAGCCCCGCCCCCCCAGCCCCAGCAAACTTGCTCTGCCCATGGGTCATAGAAAAATTGTTGTTTGGTCGTGGTGGAGGAGGGGGGGCACAAAAACTCATTGTGCCCTGGGCTCCATTTTTCCTAGCTACACCTCTGCATCCAAGCCTATAGTGAGGATAATCTTCCATTGTCCATGTTGTGCCTTGGCAGACTGTTCTACTCTTATACCAAAGGTTGCAAAAACACCACCTTGGCAGACTGTTCTATTCTTATACCAAAGGTTATATTTGGTAGGCAATCAACTGAGACACAAATTTAAAACCAAAATACCAAATTAAGGGAATACAACGCAAGCACTATAATAAATCTTAAAGCAAATATGCAAAACGAAAACTCTGAACAAAAGCCTAAAAACAAGCAATATTATAATCTTAAGAAAGTTCATGAAAAAGTTCAAGAAAATATTTGATAACAGTCACTGTAATGAGTATGTGGGGAAATTTAGTTCAAGAGCACATTAATTCACATTCATTTAATATTTTCTTCATTTTATGTGCTGTCCTTTTCTTTTAGTTTGGAGGGCTGTAATTCTTCAGGACAGCAAATGTAGGTAATTAAATCATTGCTATGCAACACAGGGGGAGGAGGGAATTAAAGGACCTATCAAGACACAGGATCTTCTTGGGCCTTTCCCCACTTCTCCTGCTGCCACTGCCGCCGCTGCGTGCTGCTGCCTGAGCTGCGGCGGCATCTCCTTGCCAGTAGTCCGGGCGGCCCCACGCACTCTGCTGCTTAGCGCCAGGGATGCCGCATGCTGAGCAGGCGCAAGAGCGGCAGCATCGGGGCGGCTGCGCTGTTGCCGCCCCTGACGTGGGGAGTGCAGTGGGACCCCGCACTACTTGCAGAGAGTAGCGGGGCTTAAGGTAAGTGGGGAAAGGGCCCTTGACTTAAGGTCTTTTTTACTCCACTTGAGAAAAAATCTGAAAAAATGTTTACTGATTTGTTGATATATATTTCTACAGGGAAAAAACTAAAGTCAGACTGAATACTGGTACTTTTGTATCTGTGGATCCCCTCTCCCAATATACCCCTCTGTTCAGCTACTTACTGAATGTCCCTAGCCCAACACCATCCATCTGACCTCAAATAGAGCCAGGGCTTTTGGGGTCTGGTGGAACTCTCGGTCAAATGAAACCAGGACTCTGCAAGATCTGATGCAGTTCCACAAGGCCTGAGAGAAAGAACTGTTCTGCCAGGCCTATGGCTGAGGACAGCAATGGCTTTCATCTAACTAGCCTCCCTGTTCCCTTCCTCTTTTTTCTCCTAAAATTTATAAACAGACAAACAGACAAATATTAGCAGGGGGAAATGGCATGAAAACTTTGAAGATGTCAGCTGATTATCACTCTTCATTTTAAAGGAATGAGGCTTTTTATTTCAGGACAACAGTATGAGTTAATGTGTTTAGATGGCCATTTACAATTGATTATATCAGAAACATTCATCCAGACTTTCAACATACCTGGTTTTAATGTTTTGATTGCCACTGGTGTGGTATTATTCCATAAGCCTTCCCAAACCTCACCAAACTGGCCAGAACCCAATCTTTTCAAGAGCTGCAGAGAACTACGGTCTATCTCCCACTGATCTGCAGTTTGGTATGACAAGTCATAAGGAGCCGGGGCTTCTGTCTGATGGAATAAAGTAACACCATATATAAACTCTGCAATCTTTTAAAATTCTACTATGTCTGACACAACATGTTACGACATTCCTCATACCTTTAAAAGGGTTGTCAACTGACCTAGTGAAAAACACCCTTTTCCTTTAATAGAGTCCTAATGGTGATTTTCATACAGCAGAAATAAAACATCTTAAGGATGTTTTAAAAGCTGTTCTGAAAAAGAAGTTCACACAGTACTCTCCCCTGAAATGTCTTCAAAAGGTTTCATTCTCTCAACCCATGTTTTTCAAAAATCGCTAAACTAGCACTCTTTCTCCCCCAACCCCGGTTGAAGATGTTTCCTGCCTGCTGAACAAACAAAAGCAGGCAGGAAATGTTTTATTTCTCCCACCCAAACCTCTTACTTTCATTTTCACCATTCACACCCGCCATTTTGCGTGCTGCAGCAGAAATTCTTTGAAGGGTCCCTACAGATGTTTCTGCTGCTTGCAACTCATCTGCAAGCGGTTTCCAGGTAAAAAGCAGATGAATACAGTTTGTTTTGCTGCCCGAGGGTGGATCACTTCTTGTGCGAGGCCCCTCTATAATGACATACATCACACCATTGCTGGGGTAATAAATTGGCCATAGCCATTTTATTGAGCAGAGGCGTGAGGCTAAGCATGGGTCTGGATCTGGTCATGCAGGTACGTGCTACAGCTCAGCAGGGCTCTGTGGGGCTCTGCCAGGTGGCCGCTCCTGGCCAGAGATGTTCCCCCTTTTGGCCCGGTTCGACAGGGTGGTCGCCTCTTGTCACTGTTGCCGTTCCCAAGGGGAAGGTGCGGCTCCCTAGCCCTCTTCCCCTTGCCCTTCCAGATCAATACCCATGCACCAAACCGCCACGAACTAGGCTATGACATAACAGCATGCATTGACATATAAAAGTAGGGTGAGGTGGGTGGGCAAATCGTCGGCTGGCGAGCACATGGTGTAAGGGTGGGGGTTAGTTTCTGCTCTTTCTGCCTGGCCTTGGCGCATTCCCCGTTCTGGGCTTCGTGCCCGGGGTGGTTGTGGCCTTAACCTTGCTGTGATTATCTTGTGTGTTTGAAGCTTGTTTCTGTTCTGTCGTGGGAATTTTGCTGGGACGTTTGGGGGAGGTGGCTGGAGGTTCCGTAAAAGCGACACCTTAAGCCCGGGAAAGTCAGAATCCGCATTCCGTGTATTGCGATCATTGAAGTTTATGAAATAAACGTACTGAACTCAGTTACTTTGTTTCGAGTCCTTTGAGGTTCCTTACATTATGCGGATTCTGAACAAAGGAGGGCAAGCCCCTTTAAAGCCTCGGCTCGCTCCTCCTTTCTTCTGGTGACACTGCCCCTTCCCACAGTGGCTGCCTTTCCAGTTCCGCCCTTGCCTGGGCAGTGTCAGCTGGGCTCGTTCCACCCCCACCCCGATCAGCAACTCCGCCTCGTGGTAATTCACATGCGCCTTTTGCCTAGCAATCTCATGCACATGTCATTTTTTCCTTTTTTTGTTTTTGTTTTCAGGGAAATGTCTGCGAAGCTAGGAAGTCACAGTTAGAGAAGCTACAATAAATAAACAAACAAACAAACAAACAAATAAAATGCGCATATTTGTGTCATCGTAGTTTCACAGTCATTCCTCTCAAAAAAATGTGTAGGTTGGCTGGGCAAAACAAACCTTATTAATCTACTTTTTACATTAAAATCTTGCTCAGATGAGCTGCAAGCGGAGGAAACCTCCATGGAAAACTTCACCAAACGCCAGAGGCAGGAGAATCTCTGCAGCAGCACACAAAATGCTAGGCGCAACTCTGAAACTGACCAGAGCTCCATTGGCCAGCAGGAGGAAGAAAAAGAACCATTTCGGCTGGCAACGCTTATTTTCTCTGTGCTGTGGGAACACAAAAAGTCTAAATTGATCTTTTTAAAATGTCTCCAGGATGCTTTATTTCTGCTGTGTGGAAAGATCAATGCACAGCAATGGGAATTATTTAGTTATTAAGAATATTTCTGGGCTACCTCTTCCAGGTCCCATTCCTCCGAGAAAACATCTCAAAACCCCTCAAAAATGTTATGACAGATATACTTAACTGTAAAGGCGATTAAGCTTTTAACTGCTTACCTTCTTTTCAGAACAGGTAAGAAAATCACCATGAATTGAATTTGCTCTATGAACGATGCTTGTGTTATGATGATTGTGGTACAGCAGTGACACTCCTGTTGAGGTGCTGAGTAATGAGGCAATCTCTAGGGCCGTTTCCGCACGGCCCATTAACGACGGCCTGGGGGCGGTAAAAACGCCGCCCCCAGGCCGCCGTTCGCACAGGCGCTGCTGCTGCAACGCAGCAGCGGCGACCTGACTGCACTTCCCTCCCCCCAGGGCAGCGTCAGGACGCCCTAAACAACAACCCTTTAAAGGGTTGTTGTTGGGGAGGAAGCCGCCTTCGGTCGGTATGGGTAGCGAATCCACGCCGCCGAAGACGCTTATCTCCGTCCCCGCCCCACTCACGGTGTCCTCGTCGTTTGCCAAGCACATGTCAGAGCCTTCCTGCCCACACTGTCCTCTGAATCCAGGGTCGGAGGGCAGCTGCGGGCGGGCCAACTGCGACGTGCTTCCAGCAGGCGCACGACGAGGGACAACACCAGCGAGGGGCGGGACGGGGAAGAGGCGGCCCGTCAAGGAGCTGCCGCCTGCCATCTGCCGGTCATTTCAGCCTGCTCATGCCGAAAGCACCCCCCCCACGGCCCTTAAGAACTCTTGGCGTAAAGCATCCTGGCCGTGTGGAAACGGCCTAGGAGAATTTGGGAGGAGCTCACAATGTGTTTTTCCTCACAAAATATTACCCCATTTTCTGAGGTCTAGGGCTGATATTGAGACTAGCATGGATGTCTCACATTATCCTGAAAGCATTATCCTTTTTGCATATGCAAATGTTACCCTCTCTTTTGTTTCTTCAGCTTTGAATTGCAAGGAATCAGTTAGTGGTTTTAACACTATATGCATTTGATAAAAATGGAATGCTTCACTCAATCAGAAATGTAAATGTATAAACATTCATTTATGGAAAACAGAGACAGAAAAGCCAAGAGTGAAAAGTTATGTGATACTATTATTTTAAAATATACTGGGTTAAAAAATACTTTAATTTTGGAATTTGAAAAATTAAAATATCCTTGATTAAGAATATAACACAGCTAGGCATGCTTTTAGAAAAAATGAAATATTGCCTATAAGAATCAGATTTTTTTTATTTTTGCTCAGTTCTTATAGTCAGCTAGAGTTGTGAGCCTGGTGATTTCATCTCAATATACATTTATACTGCAACACCATAAATCACAAGCTGGCATGCTTTTTTCATGCAGCCACACAATTATTTGTCTGAAATAGCATAACATTTTTTACTGATACGGCACCTCAGAGAATAAAATGGCACAGCTATATATAGTTTCCTAAAATAATAATTATGATCAGCTGGGGGGTGGGGGTGGGGGTGGGGTTAAGTACTTATCACCTCAATAACCAAAAGGTTGCACATAGTTCAATGGAAAAAGTCTTTGTTTTAGCTCTACCTTCACACACGGCTTCCCAAGTCGTATACACAGTCCATCGCTGTTCTTACTGTAGTATCTGACTAAAGCAGTCAACGTTTGAAATGTTTTTCTTCTGGTCACGAAAAAACCTGCATCATCCAGGTGTTTGATTCGGTAGTGCCTCACACTCATGCCATCAAAAACTAGACATATAGGAAAAGAAATTTATTGAACATACATATTGTACATTGTACATACACAAATGATACATAAAAGGAGACCTTATGGCAAAATGCCTGTTATCTAAGTCTCATTCACAACCTGCCAACCCAAATCTGGATGCTTAAATTAGCACCTCATGCCCAAATCTAGACCTGAGTGGCTTAAACAATCATGAATATTTGAACAGCCTTGCTGGAACAGACCAGCAATCCATCTAGTCCAGGATTCTGTTCCTCACTGTGGGCAACCAGTTACTCTGGAGGGCCTACAGACAGGAATTGAAGCTAAGGCCTTCCCCTGACAAAGCATGGTTTCACAAGTCCAAGTCCCAGCAGCAGACAACAGGGCATGTATTTGTGCCTGTGGGAAGACCCAAACCATGTTGAACAGCACTCCACAAGACTGAAATGTTTGTTTATTTACTTATTTACATCATTTATACCTCACTTTTCTCTCCAAAGTGGTCCAAAATGCCTTACAATACTTTGCACCAGATACTGAGAAATGGCTAAGGAAAGCCTCCCCCACAAGGCGGGAATGGCATAGAAATGTAATAAATAACTTAGTAGGGTCTCGGTTTAATGTGCTGCTGTTGTGGTTTATTGTGGTGAAATGGGAAAGGAAACAGTAGCAAATCTATCTGTGCAGAGGCCAGCTTTACAAAATATGCTCATGCAAGAACATGCAGCCTGATACTGTGCGATGTCATTGATGTGTGTGTGCCCGCATTCGCTTAGCAGGGGGGGGGGGGGGGAATGGAAAAGGCAACTCCTCCCACACATCCTAGGTTGACTGGTCATGGATCCTTTACCTGGGAGTAAGTCATTAGTGGCAATGGGTGTTGTTTCTGAGGGGAAACCCTCTGAGGGGCGGATGCAGCCATTCAAGGAGGTATGTCATGGTTGCTGTACCGAAGCCACTCCTGAGTAATCGTGTCTGGTTTTCTTAACTGTAACCACAGTATCTAGGGGAATCTAGGGTGCCTGGCCCCTCCCTCCCTGCCAGGTCTGTATGTTTCCCTCACTCTCTTCCTCTCCTCACTCTTTCCTTGCATGCCACCCCTCTCCCCTCCCTTCTTCCCTTTCTCTCCGCTAGGGTGGGTAGGTCATATCATCAGATGTTGGGCCCCCTGCCTCCCCTCCCGCGCCCATGCCTCCCTCCCTCCGTCCCTTTCATCTCCCTCCTCTCTCTTCCCCTTTGTGATGCCACCCCTCCCTCCCTCTCCCTCCCTTCCCTCTCCCTGCGTGTGTATATTATTGTGTAAGGTGTTTCACTTCCCACTAGAGTTACTGCCTATGTAATTGCTCACCTGCCCATATTCCCAGTCATCTGAGTGAACATTCTAAGCAGCACGAACATTCTAAGGGTGACAGTTATACACAGGCAGCTGCATGTCCTTCACCATGGAGCGCAAGGAAACAGGCGTTTTACCTGGGCCAGGTGTGAAATTTCAGGTATGTGAACATCTAAAAACACTCTCACCTGGATGACTATAGTGGCTGGGAATTTTCAGAGGAATTGGCCCAGCAGTTACTGAGTTATACTATCATCAACAAAAACACTGTTAGCTTTTTATATATATAGATAATAATATGTTAATGGAGAAAACATCTGTATATCAGAAGTTCTGGAATGGAAACAGATACACACAGGATAAATGTGTAAATATCTAGTTTCCTTTCATTACTTTTTGTAATGGAAATAAATCTAAAGGATTAGTATAAAAAGACATTGAACCTTTTTTAGATTGTCAAACCTTACCTCATAGATTATGAATGACAGGTTATGAATTATGTATTCCCATATATTGCATATTATGAAATACATGGATTACAAAAAGATTTTCTTTTCACATGCAGTGATGCTCACAGATTTAAAAATATTAAGCCATCCACAAAGGGATTATAGCCCTCTCCACACAAACCAAATAAAACATTTTTTTCCATGGAATTCCACATAGTTTTTAAGCCAAATTTTATTTCCTGCCTGAAAATGCTTTTTTGCGGGCTGTTCTCTAGCAATTCTTTTTGAAAACATTTTGAAAATGATTTCACTTGGTTGTGATCTCTTTAAAATGTTTCCCAAACCTCTCCTCAGTCCCCAGACTTCCACATTGATGCCATTTTCTGAGCTTGTGCTGGCTGTCTCACATAATATTTCTGTCAGGTTTTTAAAGAAATATTTGGGGGAATCGTCACTACATAGCTACATTATTATTATTATTAGTAGTAGTAGTAGTAGTAGTAGTAGTAGTAGTAGTAGTAGTATTGTTGTTGTTGTTGTTGTTGTTGTTGTTGTTGTTGTTGTTTACATTTACATTTACATTTAATAGACCACCCTACCCCCGAAGGGCTCAGGGCGGTTTACAAAACAATCCACATTTGAAGACAGCAAATAGTTTCAATTAAAACAATAAATAAATTAAACATAGATATGACTCTAGAGAATCACAGCAAGAGACTTTTGAGCTTTGTAACTGCATATTTAAGAAGTTTTAAAAAATGGTGTGAGGATGAACTATAGGCCTAAAAATTGTATTTGCTATTAACGAATAAGGGATTTATAAAATCAAAGGATTTAAAAGGGGTTCTCTCTCTCTAGGCCAGCTTGTCAGAAGTCACGTAGCAGTAATGCAGGCAAGAAAAGATTATATCTATAAGAAAGATATTACTAAGGGCTAAGACATGACGAAAGACCTATTTTATTGACTTGTTTGTCAAAACTAGCCATATGAGATGGTTTGAAAACATTTTGAAAATATTTGCAAAACATTTTCAGGAGCTTGTGCAAAATGGGCGAGCCTGTGTTCAACGTAAGTTTCTTCTTTCCAACAAAGCATTTTATCCATTCAGTGCACACAGTGAAATGAAATAGAACACAATGTATTGTCGAAGGCTTTCACGGCCGGAATCACTTGGGTGCTGTGTGGTTTCCGGGCTGTATGGCCGTGTTCTAGCAGCATTCTCTCCTAAGGAGAGAATGCTGCTAGAACACGGCCATACAGCCCGGAAACCACACAGCACCCAAACGAAATAGAACACAGCTTTGTTAATTGTTAATTAAAGCTATGGTGTGTTATTCTGCTGCAAAGTTAGACTCTATCTTCCCACAGCTTGGCTTTTACACAGGGCTACAATCAAATATTGAAATAACCATCATTATTGCTTTATGGTGAAACTAATATGAAAAAGAGATGCAGGTATTGCCAATAAGAATGCATTTTATTCATCAGGCAGGAGTGTTAGTTCATCTTCCACCAAAGGATTCTAAACTGGAAACAATGCAAAAATTGTTGAGTTTTTTTTTTTTAAAAAAAAATACAAACTAGAGTATCTAGAAAAGCTCTGTGCCTATCCATTGCCACATGGAAGTTCGCCTGCATTATCTCTGGGGGGTATTTATGCATGGCTTCCAAATGCTTGCATCTATTAGTAAGCAAAGAACAGCTAAAATTGTCAAAAGCAGCTACTGCTTTCAACGTGCATTCATGCAATTCTAGGGAAGAAACAATTATGAGTTTTTTTTAATTATTAAGAAACACTGAATAAATAAAATTAAAATGCAAAGGGAGACGAAAGAAGAGATACCTGAAAGTGAGAATTCGCCTTTTTGACTTTCACTGTCCCTGATTAGAAATCCTCCTGCCTGGGTCCCAGTGTACAACAGTTGATTCTCCGCATCTGCTCGTGTCATAGCACCGAAAAACCACCTAAAATAGAAAACAGTGTGTCATCTTAATTAGTTATCAAGGATGCATTTGTGCTATTTAAATGTATGCCAAAGCAGTGGAACAGTATGACACAAGCATAATGGAATTATTGATAAGAGACCAAGGTTAAAACTTGTGCTAAATATTGTTATACAAGCATCAGTTCTTCCTTTTACCACTCTTAAATCTACAAAAAAAGTTGAAATGTTCAAGGATGTTATATCTGTCTTACAGATTATACTATTATTAAGTATAACAGAAATTTCAGGAGACTAAATTGTTTTCCAGTGACAAATACAGTACAACACAAGCATTCCCTTCTCACTGGACACAGTGTGTATCACACTTCTCTCTGTGATACACCTCTGAAGATGCCAGCCACAGATGCAGGTGAAATGTTAGGAAAAAGATCTACCAGACCACAGCCACATAGCCCAGAAAGTCCACAACAACCAATTGAGTCCGGCCGTGAAAGCCTTCAACAATATATAGTTATTGACAGAATGCTACTGAAAATACTAACTGCAAGCTTAATGCAGAAAACAAACTTTAATTTTGTTAACTTGCATGAACACACTTCGTCTGAATAAACTGAGGGATACCATGTCTGGTATAATATAACTTGAGATGAAACTGGACTAAAGAGGAAAGAAGGAATAATCATGGCTTCTTTACATAAGGTGGGACAGTGCAGTTTTTGTGCTACGAACTTCCAAGTGATTTCAGGTAAGCATATTTTGTGAGGGAGAAATACCACATCAATTTGTCTACCAATCACCCTTCTATTGGGAAAGAAATCACAGGAAAAGACAAATTCTAGGTGTTTTTTCTTTACGGAACTCCAGTGGTACAATTGCTATAGGCACTGTGGAAGCATCAATCTTTTATCATCAGGAAAACTTGGTACAGGTATGCTACCCTGCAGATGCAAACTTATTTACCCATCACTGCTTCCCAGTGAAGAATCTGGGAAATCTGACAGTGCAATCTAAGCCAATTAATTTCACTTGTACATGGAGTTACACTGTGAGATCGAGCTGTGCTTGAAATAACATTCTTGTGTACTTAGCATATTGTAAGGATGGCAGTTCTGCTTGGTTCTCTCCCAGCCAGCTGGCCTTGACGGAATGCCTCCAGCCGGGCGGCGGGCCAGAATCGGCGGCAACAACCTTGGTGGACGGCTTATCTTGCTGTCCAGGATGAGCATTCCGTTCCCATGAGATGGGCCTGGATGGCCCAGGGAGGGGGAAGGGATTGAGTACGTTATAACCTGAAGTTTGGTAGCGGAGGTCTGTTACCTGTCGTAATCGTATGCGTGTGTGTGTGCTTTCTAAGATGTCTGAATAAGCGGTCTTACATCCAAAAGCCTTTTATTTCTGCTCTTTGGAATTCCTTACATTATGACAGGAATCACTTCTTAACCTTTACTGTTACATCGAAGTGGATCTCTGGTGTTTCGACATGCAGAGATTGAATGCAACTTTGACCATGTGGAAGGCACGATACCCCCATAGAGGGCTTCGAGCCTTCCCTTCCAGATTCCGAAGGATCTAGGAGAGGGAGATGGTCTAATTCTCTTGGGTGACTCTCTCCAGACCTAGAGACGAGAGTACAGAAGTTTGCCCTTGTTTCATTGGGATGAACAAGGTGGGTTCGATCGGCTGTGGAGATGCATGAAAGCGTTTGGTGCATTATCCATGGATCGGGCGCGATGTAGACCGTTCAAGCTTCCCTCTGACTAGCGAAAGTGGATTACAAACCCCAAATCGCAACCAGTCCCTGAGGAACTGGGACTGACAACCATCCACATAAGCTGGACACCCAGGAATCCATGGAAAGATTCCTAGACAAGTACTTTCTTGATGATATTCCCAAGGAGCAGCAGTGGCATAGTGCGCACTGGCTAAGGCCCCAAGACTTCACGGCTGAGGCTGGAACAATGACGCTTGAGTCAGATCTCGATGATCGGTAAGAGGGTTCCATACCACTAAAACTGCGGCTCCAGAGCGAGGGAGCAAGTGAAGCGGATGGAAGAGCTCCGTGGAAGGCTGATTGGGAGGAAATCGAAGAAGTCCGTCTGAAGAAGTGGAACTCTAATCCCGACCCTGACCCGTTCCCAATGCCCTCGAGAGCGAAAGTTGGAGCGATGAGAGTGGCCCTGCTGCGTGAAGCCAAACTTGCCTGGGAGCGCGAGCGGCGAACTCTGGGAAGAAGAAGGCATTAATGAAATCTTACTAGCAACGGGACCGTGGAGAAGCAGCGGCGCAGAAATCCAAAATGGAGTTGGATCGCAAAGAAGAAGCGTTGGAAGTCGACATTGTGCTCCAGCAGAATCTGACAGTTCATGACAAAAGTACTGGATCAATCGTAAAAATGGATTTACAACGCCACGCGAGGAGCATCAGGGCCATCCAAACACAGAATGAACTGACTACAGCCATACAAGCGAGATGAACGCGTGCTAAATTGGATGCGTGAAAGGCTGCGGCCCTTGCATCGCACCAGGATGCCTTAACACGTAAGGGAAAGCATAGTTGGCCGACCTAGAACAGGATTTATGAAGACAGCTGGCGAATACTTCTTGGCAAGGGCTCCAGATAACGCCCAATACCTTTCTACCGGGCGCCTACAGCCCCTCCCCGCCGGTAGGACGATACTTCGAGGCCTCGATTCCAGCTCCCCAACCCAGGGGCTTCAGCCACCCCCGGTTCCTCCGAAGCCCCGCTACTCCTTTACCCCTTTACAGCCACCAGGCCACCTACAGCAACAACCTCAACACGCATCTCGAGCTGTTGAGAGAGGATTTTACAGACCCCCCATCCCAGCGCCTTCAAGCTTTTGATCGCGGGACTGCATGACCGAAACTCCCCTACTTCATCTTACTTACAACTTTCGATGCCCATATGCAAGAGTATGATGATGATTTATATCGTTCTGAAGAGCGTGAAAGTTCGAGACATTGGATCAGTACTGGATGGCATAGCAGCTGAGATAGTTCTGTTACCCTCACGTAATTACAGGCTGACTGACACTCGCGACAGTGGGGTTCCCTCCAGGCGTGCGCTATACCGTTTCCAAGACCCTGATGCAGAAAACATTGCTATCGACCGCAGTAAAAAACCATCCAGCAAGGTAACCGTTCTTTCGCTGAATATGCCGGAATTCGCGTGCAGCGTGCCAGTAAACTTCCTCCAGACTGGCGGAGAACGCGCTGAAATGTGATGAGTACCTTTGAAGGCATTGGACATCAAACTGCTTGGCGAAAGCGGTTATCCTCATCCAACTCCCGCTGGACAGTAGCCGAATGGATCGAACTGGGATCTGGAAGTAAACTGCCGTTCTTCTTGGCGATACAGCGCCAAGAGATGGCGATTCAGCTTCCAAAACCTGCCACAACACCAGCACCAAGTTACCTGCCCGGGGTAAAGTCAACTCCTGCGTCGCCGCAACTGAAACCACTTCAGAGCGCCACCGTCGCCGCTTGGGATTATTGCCAGGCGCTTTACTGCGCGGGGACCACCTGCTGGCTGCCAACTGCCCGAAGGAAACAAAACCCCCAAGTTCCGACTACGCATACCGTGGCAGCCAAACCTCCAGTAAATCGGATCAGCCGCGCCTCCACGTAACTGTAACCACTACCAGGGATCGTCTCCAAAGCGGCTATCGAGGAAGATTTCGAGGACGCCGGAGATGTAGCACGCCTCTGCCTGTCAGCAGCACCCGAGGACATTAACCCTACTCTAGATCTGCGGTGAGTGAGAGGCAGTGCTCCCATTACCATTTTAACCATGCTTAGCCAACCCGGGGCTATGAACAGCCGAGGAGGCTAGACAGCGCTGGCCCCTGGAGAGGGGGGGGGGGGGGAAACATCCCTACAAGATATCCCACGACAGTTCTCTCCCTCCCAGCTGGGATTAGCTGGGTCACCCGATCCTGTAAATCTATGGGCGGCTCCCTCCCCTCCGATACCATCCCTAACATAAGTCTCCACCCCTTCACTCCAAGGGATTCAAGGGCGGGGCTCCAGCGAACTTGTCGGGCGGAGGAAGGGGATTCACAACTGCACATTTTAGAGGATGGTGTTTGGAAGCGGGGAGGAGGGTGTTGGTACATCCTCACTCCTCTCCGGAGGCAGGTTCACCGAAATTTGTTATGATGCCCGGTCAAGCTGGAGCACTTCTGGTTTTGGTAACGTTGCATCTGGCTCCGCCCGACAGTTCTGGTGGCTTCCATGTAAAAGACATTGAAAGAAACGTTATATCAAAGGGATGTTCTGGTCTTGTCGCGGAAGCCAAGTCGATACCCGGGGAAAGCCGCATGGATTATTAAAAACTCCCTCCCTGTTGCATCTCGACCCTGGCAGGTCATTTCCATGGATTTTATAAACCGATTTGCGGGAAAGCCACAGGAACACTGTTTTATGGGTGGTGGTGGATCTTTTTTTTTTTCTAAACAGGCGATTTTATTCCTTTTGCACCACAATCACTGGTCGGCACCTAAACTGGCCGGTTGTTTTATCCAACATGTCTATCGCCTCTACACTCCTCTCCCGACAAAGGTGGTATCCGACAGCGGTCCCCAAATCATATCGAAGTTTTGGAAGGCTTTCCTGGAACTGTTGGGAACCACCCCAAAGCGGTCGCTGCCCCTACCATCGCTCAAAAGTGACGGCCAGTCGGAACGGGATCTAACAGAACGTTAGAACAGTATTTACGCTTGTTATACTAACTATCATCAGGACAATTGGTGCGATTTACTTCTTTGCAGAGTATGCATGATAACAATGCCATTCATATAGTGCAGCACGCGAAAACCCCGCTCGAGATTGTTTCTGGTCGGTCGGTCTTTTTCCGCACTGTTGCCCCAGCTGCCTGCAGAGGTACCTCGCAGCCTCCAGAGTTCAAACAATGGATTTTCCTTCAAGCTAGTCGAGGGTTGGAAAACAGTGCAGCTCTTACCTTACAGCAGGCCCAAGAATCACAAAAGGGTTCAGGGCGGACAAGCGCCGCTCAGACTTCCCTTTATGCGCGTTAGCGCGGGTCTATTTGTCCACTAAAAGCCTTAGAGACGTGCACAAATATTCAAAACTTAAGGCAAGAAATTTGTAGGCCCTTTTAGGATTATTAGCAGCGTGATTTCAATGATGTTACTCGCTCATTTGGAACTGCCTAACTCATTAAGTAACATTCACTCCTGTCTTTCATTCTAGCTTGCTCTAAGTGAGGCTCCCATTTCAGATGCCTGGTAACGCAACTGAGCCAATTCCCCCCCGCCAGTTATAATTGATGGCCACAAGCACTTTGAAATAGATGCTATTCTGGACTCCTTCTCCACGCAATGCGTCCTACAGTATCTAGTTTCATGGGTTGGCTATCCCTCCTGGCCATAATCAATGGGTATATACAGAAAATATTGATGCCCCCTCCTGGCATTTCTGCTTTTCACAAAGCCTTCCTGACAAGCCGGGGAGGCTTTTCTTGGGGGGAAGCAGAGTGTAAGGATGGCAGTTCTGCTTGGTTCTCTCCCCAGCCAGCTGGCCTTTGACGGAATGCCTCCAGCCGGGCGGGCGCGGCCAGAATTGGGCGGCAACAACCTTGGTGGATCGGCTTATCTTGTTTGTCCAGGATGAGCATTCCGTTCCCATGAGATGGGCCTGGATGGCCCAGGGAGGGGGAAGGGATTGAGTACGTTATAACCTGAAGTTTGGGCGGGAGGTCTCATTCCTGTCATGTCGTGTGTGTGTGCTTTCTAAGATGTCTGAATAAACGGTCTTACATCCAAAAGCCTTTTATTTCTGCTCTTTGGAATTCCTTACACATATCCAGTCGATGCAACAGGAAACAAAATGTCCTTCCCAAAAAACAAACAAGTAAAGTCGTGACATAGCTAATGTTAGTTGCAAGTAAACCCCATTGCAATTTGCCAAACTACATCCAATAAGGAACATACTAATGACACCATTATATCATTCTGGCACTGCTGACGGATGCACAGAGGCAAATAACATAGAACAGAATATTCACGTCTGTCAAAGGTTCTGACAATTGTCTGTGAAAATATGTGAACACGTACTTTGATTAATCATTAGACTGTGAGCAATGAAGAAACAGTAACAATCTAAGTGAAGACAGATGAACCTTGGGCTCAGCGTGATTTTGTTCTTGCCCCATTATTAAATATGAAAAAAATCTAGGTGAATGATCAACTGGGCAACTCCTTCAAATCTCATCTACCATGTCATTATGATTTATAGACTGACACAAGAAAAAACATAATCCAGGAAATATATTATTGTTTTTCTATCAATACTGCAAATGGTTTTTTCTTTACAAAATAAAAATTCATATTGTTCATATTAAGAAAAACATTGGAACAAAAGATGTGCCAAGTGTTGGTCATTTCAATTTTTGAATCAAAATCTACACTTTTAAAAGATAGATCGTTTCATCAAAATAGTAGCTAAATTATTCTTACAATGAATGTTTGGCTGCGTCCTCAATGGTGGATTGCTTGGACTCAACTATCAAATAAGATTGGGATTTATTGGAGCAATCACACATCATGATTTTCCATCTGCGCTCCTTGTGTCACCTTCTGCATTGGTGAATACCTTTTGTGGTTTCGTAAGATATGCACCAATGCTTCCAAAACTGATATTCTGATAGAAAACATCAAACTTCTCCACAGAATGGATGGGAAACAAGATCTCCCCACTCTCACATCTTTCTTCTTCTGATCCTCTTGAACCCTCCATTCACCCCAACCCACCATCAAATGTCATTTTTAAAAATCAGCAGAAGGTGCATTACTATAGCAATAAGAACATAAGAACATAAGAACAAGCCAGCTGGATCAGACCAGAGTCCATCTAGTCCAGCTCTCTGCTACTCGCAGTGGCCCACCAGGTGCCTTTGGGAGTTCACATGTAGGATGTGCGCAATGTACCTCTTAAGGCTGCTGCTCCCCGAAAGCACCTGGACTGTTAAGGCATTTGCAATCTCAGATCAAAGAGGATCAAGATTGGTAGCCATAGATTGACTTCTCCTCCATAAATCTGTCCAAGCCCCTTTTAAAGCTATCCAGGTTAGTGGCCATCACCACCTCCTGTGGCAGCATATTCCAAACACCAATCACACGTTGCGTGAAGAAGTGTTTCCTTTTATTAGTTCTAATTCTTCCCCCCAGCATTTTCAATGAATGCCCCCTGGTTCTAGTATTGTGAGAAAGAGAGAAAAATTTCTCTCTGTCAACATTTTCTACCCCATGGCCAATTTTATAGACTTTAATCTGGTTCCACCTCAGACGCCTTCCTCTCCAAACCAAAGAGTCCCAAACGCTTGCAGCCTTCTCCCCTCATAAGGAAGGTGCTCCAGTCCCTCAATCATCCTTTTCAAGTGTCTTTCTCTGCACTTTTTCTATCTCTTCACATTATCCTTTTTTGAGAGGTGTTGACCAGAACTGAACACAGTACTCCAAGTGCGGTCGCACCACGGCTTTATATAAGGGCATGACAATCTTTGCAGTTTTATTATCAATTCCTTTCCTGATTATCCCCAGCATCGAGTTTGCCTCTTTCACAGCTGCCACACATTGATGTGACATTCCCATGGAACTATCTATTAAGATCAACCTTTCCTGGTCTGTGACTGATAGCACTGACCCCTGTAGCGTGTATGTGAAGTTTGGATTTTTTGCCCCTATGTGCATCACTTTGCATTTTGTTACATTGAACTGCATTTGCCATTTCTGAGCCCACTCACCTAATTTATCAAGGTCCGCTTGGACCTCCTCGCAATCCTTTGTGGTTCTCACCACCCTACATAATTTGGTATCATCTGCAAACTTGGCCACCACGCTACCCACCCCTACTTCCAGGTCATTTATGAATAGGTTAAAGAGCACTGGTCCCAATACGGATCCTTGGGGGACACCACTCCCCACATCTCTCCATTGTGAGAATTTCCCATTTACACCCACTCTTTGCTTCCTGTTTCTCAACCAGTTTTTAATCCATAATATGACTACCTTTCTAAAACAAAAACAGGTCAAAAGGCTTCTAGCAGTAAACATGGGGTAGGGTGGAGGTGGGAAGCACAAAGGGATTGGGAGAAAGCTATGGAGGACTTTGCAGCAGCATACGAACACGCCTTATACTGAATCAGACCATTAGTCAGTCAAGGTCAATATTGCCTACTCAGCAGCAGTTCATCAAGTTCTCAGGCAAATATCGTTGACATCACCTACTATTGAAGGGGGGAAGCTGTCAGCAGTGGCGTATCTACCTAGGGATAAGGGGTACCCCTTGTCCCCGGGCGCCACTCTTCTGGTCACATGGGGGCTTAAAATGTGTTCCCTGATGATAGATCAGGGAAGTTCTGTTGCCTCATCAAGCTTTCAAGGCCTGCTAACTGCGGCTCAGTCAAGGCATCGCTAGGGTCGATGAGGCAGCAGGACTTCCTGCTGCCTCCAAGCATCCTCAACCTCCAAGCATCCTCAACCCTGCCCCCGGACTCCCCCCTTCCTTCCTCCCCTCCCCAGTCAGAAGAGACTGCAGGCTGCCGGCTAGGAGCCCAACCGGCAGGGGAGGGGAAGTGGGCACCCTAGACCCGTGGTGGCGAACCTTTGGCACCCAGATGTTATGGACTACAATTCCCATCAGCCCCTGCCAGCATGGAGTGCCAAAGGTTCGCCACCACTGCCCTAGACCTTGCCCATGTCCATGGTGACATGGGCGGAGTCAAGGTCAGTGGGGGTGGAGCCTGGGGGCATCAGGGGGTGGAGCTGGGGGCAGTGGGGCAGAGCCTGGGGGGGCATCCTGGAGACAATTTGTCTCCGGGCGCCATTTACCCATGGTGCGCCTCTGGCTGTCAGCGACAGTGTGATGCCACTTTTCAGAAAATCTGGAAGTTATGTGATATCTCTCTAGGAATAAAAATGTAAGAACAACCCCATTGGCTCAAACCAGTGGCCCATCTTGTCCAGCATCCTAGAACAGGGCACAGAGACTAAGACATCCCCAATGAGGCCTCCTGCTGCTGGTATTCAGATGTTTACAAAGTCTGAATGTGGATGTTCCCTTTACTCACCATGGCTAATAACCACTGAGATATCTACCCTCTATATCACTACCATCCTTACAGCCTGATGTCACAAAGCTGCCTTATACTGTATCAGACCACTGGTCCATCAAGGTCAGTACTGTCTACTGCGAGACTCCAGGGTCTCGGGAGGTCTTTCAAATCACATATAATCTGTTCCTTTCAACTGGAGATGACAAGAACTGAACCTGCAATCTTCAGCATCAAAGCAAATGTTGTGCTACTATACCACAAGTACCCCATGTAGAAGCAATCTTGGTTTGAATTCATTTGCCACTATTTTCAGAGAGGTTTCAGCCTATTCAATGTTTTTCAATCGTTTTATTCACATCACATTTTACCACTTTCTCCAATGATGTCATATAGATATGAGCCCTACAGGAATAGGGTGGAATATAAATTGAAAAACAAGCAAACTCAATAAGCCAATCAGATGCCACTTAGCAAACGTAAGGATGCAATCACACAGGAGGATGTGAGGTCACTGGCCAAGTAAAATAATGTATGTTTAAATAACCAATCAAGTATTGCTCAGAAAAAAGTATGACAATTGTATAGTTCTTGCTGAACTTGCCCCCCTTACCAAAAAAAAAAAGAAAGAAAGGCATGAAGAGAGCCAGAAACAAACTCAAGTATAATCATATTTTCACTTCAGCCCTAACTGGAAATCAGGATCAAAGGATTTGATATATGTTTAGGAAATGAACCAGAACAAAGCTGAACTATCTGAACTGCATTTACAAATACAGTAATTGTTGACCCATGTAAGGGATCAACAACAGAACCACCTAAATTTAGTTGTAAGGCTAAATTTTCATTACTCAAAAGTTAGAGGAGGAAAAGGTCATTGACATTTTAGGTTTCTTTTCTACTACCAGAAAAACAGTGCATTTGTAAGCCTAGTAACAAAGCTGAAACAATGGGGTAAGGGAGAAATAACTTTTTTCATAGCTAACAAAAAGAGCAATTCTTTCTCCAAAAATTAAGCACATATCAAAATAACTGCCAAGTGTGAATACAATCTCTGAGGCATTGTAAATATAGGTTATTGTAGAATTCATATCATATTTCCTCGTTACAGTGTCTGTTAATACATAAAGCCCACATGACTATTTCTTAGATTAGAACATTGCTTTTAATAGCAACCTACAATTCAAGGGATTTTTCTCCTGCTAGCCCTCTTTGTTTTCTCACTAAGTGCATTGCTCTGATTCAAATCTGTTGTTTCCTGATGGTTTCAGCAGAATATTTAACTGATGACTCCATACATGGTAAATAGTATGCCTCTTTAACAGTAACCTGCCCTAACTGAAATGTGTGAGGAACCGATATTAGTGTTCAGAAGTTTGTGAGAACAGCCATGAATGGTCTGCCAATATTTTTGATCCAGTTATTGTGTAACTGAGAATAAAAGACCAAGTTACTCTGTAGTCATTTAATTATGTATTTAGCCCTACCTCATACCAAAGACTTTTAAAGTCTTCTCTGGATTCTGATGCTTCACTTGAGCTTCACAATCCAGTAAAGAATGGCCACCTAGTCTGTTTCTCAAGCATAACTGCCTTCCTATGAAAAGCTGAACTATCTGAACTGCATTTTCTATTAACTGCCTTCCTATGAAAACCCAGCACTATGCTTCCTATCCATGCAGTCTTTTGCCTTTTCTACCCACTTCAATTCCTTCTCCATTTAAATTTATTTGGTGACTCATTTCTCTCTGTCATTTTTTCTTGAAAAGGAACACAAGAATTCCAAGGGAAAAGAGCTGATCTTTGGCTTACCAACATTTTGTCTTTCTCTTTTAACCCTAGCATTCAGATCTTTAAACATTAACTTGAACCTAAGGATATAAATAATTGAAACTAGAAATATAGCTACCTACAATGTAGAAGGTGATGCTGTAAACAACTTTGCTTGTAGCACTTCATATGTAGATGAGATTTTCAAAAGAATATTCTCAATTTTAGGTATATTCAGAAAGCTGAAATGTAAGGAATTGGATACTTCTAATATCTCTAATCCAGAATAGTGGGTGTGTTTGAGTTCACCATGGCTCCTGTGACACCAGAGTACACCAGAGTACACTATTATTGGCTTCCTAAGTTGGGGTCAAGGAGTTTCGCCCCAGTGAGGAGGAGGGGAGGTGGCTACTTTGAGCTAGTACTCAAAACATTATTTCTATATTTTAGTGATCTTCATTTTCAGGCAGATGTTTTTATGATTTCATAATTAGGAAAGCTTTCTGACACGAACAAATTTTACAGAAAAAAAATATGTTGTTTCTTCCCCTTGTTACCTTATGTTGCTATTCTAGTGCATTTACTTTTGCACTACTGACATTTATTATCTCTACTTGTAATGAGTGTACACTGTTCCATTTATTTGCAGACTTTGTTCCTCAGTATCTTGCAGCCTTTGTTGATAATAAGCAGGAATCATAAGGAACAGGAATAGTCTGGTTTAAAGAAAATTAGGAGGGGAAGAAAAACTTAACCAATGCTACTTCACATTTCAGAAACCCTATAATTCTTGTTCCATTAATGTTGTCGACAGAAAGGGAAATGCCTAAACTACAGACCCATTAAAGGAATAGTTAGGTTTAGAGCACATAAGCAGGCCACACAATCTATTTTGATCATTTACTCCTCATATTCAAAAGCTAGTTTTCATCTACAGAGAACCAGCAGTTCAAATTTGCAGAGACAGCTCTGTTAGTCTGCATAATTTAACCTTTTTTGAATGCCCTGCACTTGATAGGCAAGTTATGAATCATGTTGATCCAATTTATGCAGCTGAATAACCTAATTATTGAAACTACAAAAAGAGGTATCTGTGTATTCCAAAGCATGGCATTTAGATACTATTATTCACTACCACCCACAAAAGCTTCTTTATTAAGAAAACTATTTCGGATGCAAACTAAGTTCTAACAAAAAGCAAAAGAAATATAATAAGCCGACAAGCAGTGAGGACATGCAGAAAGAGGCAATGCCAATCATCACAAGGAACAGAGGTTTCAAGATTTCATCCCAGTTTTTCAGTTTCAAAGTTAGATCTTAATTGCCCCAAAGAATCCACTCAATGAGTCTCACGTATTTCTTTTATTAAATGTTACATTTATGCTAGCCTACCTATAACAGCTGGAAATCGTTCTTACCCACTCTGCATGAACTGATAGCTCTTTGATTCATTATTTTATAGTAGCTTCTTTTTTGTAACCTCTCATCTCTTCCACACACTATATTTTTTTAAAAAAACAGGCATACTTTTAAAAACAGGCAAACAATTCATTTTTAATGAATCAATAGCAGGATGTAACAGGATCTACCAGGCATGGATACAGTAGATGAACTGAAAAAGATTGAGGAACAGATAATATCTATTTTATATATATATAAGGATTATATATATATAATCCTTGTGGACCAATTCTGCTTTAACTAATACACAAGATCATATAAGTTCAAATCATAAAATATCACACAGATTAAGAAAGAACAATATTCTTCTTCAGTGGTCACTAAAAATGGTGTTGTTTCAAGAGCATAAGCTTGATATGTAGTTGGACTAAGCCCCTTTAAAAACTCTTCACAGGTCTAGCTTGGAAAGTTCTAAAGAGTTCTAAAAAAAGAAAATCTAACCATTATTCAATCTTAAGAAATATTTCAATTTTTAAAAGATAATTTTACATTTTGTTAAACGTACTCTACTGCATAATATATTTGCAAGGTCATTAAGCTGCCATGTATTGATAACTGATGGAATATGTTGGCAAAAACATAAATATCAGCTCCAGGGAAGGGAAAAGCTAGTAATACTGCTGCAGTTATATACAAAACCAAAGCTGGTGACTAAATACAAAATTCAGATAGGTTACTTACTACTTAAAACAAAGCAGAAAAATTAATAGCTGCCCTGTAGGCACCAAAGTTGCATGAACAAAAGTGCCACCAATCCAAACGAGTCTGCATCCAAAATAAATGTCTCTAAAGGATCTCACTGATAGATGGGCACTGATAGATGGGCATAGTCTCTAAAGGATCTCACTGACAGATGAGATCGATTCTCACAATATTAGATCTATTCTCACAATACTAGAAACAGGGGGGCATACATTGAAAATGCTGGGGGGGAGAATGAGGACTAATAAAAGGAAACACTTCTTCATGCAATGTGTGACTGGTGTTTGGAATATGCTGCCACAGGAGGTGGTGATGGCCTGGATAGGTGGGGGAAAGAAGGCCACAGTTTTAATAACACAACTGCCATAACACTGGCACAGCATGGGAATAGCTCTAGCGTCAGGTGACCTGCTTGCCGCTCAATAACCCCCCCCCCCCCCCCAGCCACCTGCTGGGAATTGCTAGTCCCCAGGATCCCACATGGGCACAAACTGCAGTGAAGTTCTCTTGCCATCTGGTGGTGAGAGCCAGCTGGCAATCTGAGCATACTGCTAAATGGCTCCACATTCCCCAAGATTCAATAAGGGAGCCCCCAAAATGAGGGAGGTAAGCTCACAGGCACAGCTTTCTCCTAGCAATGGATCCATCCCAACCACCATCCTAGCTGTGACAGAAACATAGAAGCAAACATAGAAACATAGAGCTGGAAAGGACCCCAAGGGTCATCTAGTCAACACCTCCACCTAGTCAACCCTCTGGCAGGAAATTCACAACTTTGTTCCCCCCCTCAAGCTTGTATTCTGCTGCTCCAAGACCAGGACACAGAGTAATGGATTCAAACTACAAGAAAAGAGATTCCACCTAAACAGTAGGAAAGACTTTCTGACAGTGAGGGATGTTTAACTGTAGAATATATTACCTAGTAGGGTGGTGGAGTCTCCTTGTCTGGAGATTTTTAAACAGAGGTTGGATGGCCATCTGTTGGGCATGCTGTGATTGTATGTTTCTGCATGGTAGGTAGTTGCTCTGGATGGCCCTTGCGGTCTTTTTCAGTTCTATAATTCTATACTCTGTTCCACATTACAGTGATAGTAGATTGTATATTCCTCCACCACAGTACAAAGCTTGCCAGACATTCTCTGTTGTGGAATGCTTTGCCAGGATCCTAGTGCCTACGTCACCCTGCTCCCCACCCCCCAATCGATTTGAAAGTTTTCAAGTAAAAATACATTTTGGCATAAATGCTCTTGCCTCAAAGTACCATGTTCAATAAGGCACAAAATAATGGTTTTGACAAAGGGATGGCATTAAAATGAACGATATTGTTCATATTCATTCAGGTCTATATTCTAATGTGGAAGCATACAACTTTCTCAACTGCTGTACCTCAACTGATCAAACTATCATCTTTATATGGCACAGAGCATAGAGACCTGCAAACAGGATGAACTTAAAAAATATCTATGAGATAATATTTTGCAACAAATAAAATTTTTACAACAGTTATTTATGTTAAAAGTAAAACATGACAAACGCTTTATGTGATGCAAATGAAGCTGCTCCAGTGGATGCTTGGCCTGGCTCATTTCGATCGTGTTACAAATGAAGACATATGACAAAGACTTGAATCACACCAATAACAAAGAAAATGAGGGAAGCATGGCTCCAGTGGTATGGGCATATTATGTAACTGGAGAAGACTTCTGTTGCAAAAATGGCCCTAAACTTTTACCCAGAATGCCACCGTCCATGTGGAAGACCAAACAAACGGTGGATGGACAGCACTGCTGAAGACATCCGTGCTATCAACCTTACCCCTGAAAATGCCCAAAATTGAACTATTTGGTGAACAAAATGTCAGTGCTAACCCCCTTAAGGGGAACATAGCCCAAGAACAAGAAGAAGATTTATGTTAAAAGTCAGAGAAATGGAAACTGAAATATGTGAAGCAAAAGAATTTTGAATTATCAAATAAATTAGGAAAATGGTTAGCATGCAAACTGAGAAAAGAGAGAGAAAAGACAATGATTGCAAGGGGGGACTAGTCTGGGTCACAGTGAGATTGCATTGGTGTCCCAATCAGACACCAGTATGGGGGGCCAAGCCAGGGTGTTCTTGGGGGTGGAGTCAGTCAGCACCCACCCAGGGTTTAGGGCGAGGAGCAAGGCCACAGCTGTGGGTGGCATGAATCCTGTAATCCCTATGGAGAGCTTTCCAGTGAAGAGGGATTATTTTTTTGCTCCCTATGCTGTTGGAAAGCCCTCTTGGAGGAGATGGGGCATCATCTCGTCCTGATGCTGATGTCTTTACATAGGGCTGTACATGTGTTATTATGTGGAGCACACATAATTAGGAGCCTTCCCCCTCCTTTTGTGGTGAAATCTTTATATACTTTTTGTGTACTTTTCTTTTTGTTTGTTTCTTATTTGTTTGGTTTTTCTTTTTTCTTTGTTTTCCAAAAATCCCCCCAAAAAGGAAGATTAACTCTGTGCAGCATTGCACTGCAATTAAAACAAAGATGAAAATGATGGATTTTATGGGCTGACGACATAAGATCAACAAATAAAAGGATCTAGGCAGTGTACAGCTATGATTCTGTAGATAATTTAGCAGCAATTGTTGTCAATTTGAATATGCAATTTCTCACCAGTAAAACATAGTGAAAACATCAACAGAGAAAATTAATTAATAATTAACAACTATTAACACAGCAGTAAAAAAACCAAAGTACAGCATAAAATGTTTTACAGTTTAAATCAGTCTCATAAAAAAGGATAGAATAGATTGTAAAACAATTTGAAAGAACAGCTTCCTGGGTAAACAGGAATGTTTTAGTCTGGTATCTAAAAGAAACTGATCTTGGTTATCACCAGGTGGAACTCCAGGAAAAGCTGAGGTGCCACCCTGCGTCTGATTACCACCTATCTCATCACTGTCAGAAGGGGCACAAATATCAGGGTCTGCAAGGAGGATCTTAACTAGTGGCCTGGACAGAATGTTCCGGTTAGTAAAAATTAAAATGATAAAGTAATTTCCAGTGTCATTGAGGTGTGCATTCCTGTTTGGTTAAATATGGTTGCTATTATTTACAACAGCATCTTCTGGAAATTTTTAAATGCAAATACATGGATGGTCTGTAAAGACAGAATTCCTTCTTATAAGCAGAACCATTCCCTGTTAAATTAATTTGAACTTATGTGCTGCCCTCCTTTGTCAATAGATCATATTAATGTCCTGCTTGCAATGATCTAGCTAGCTCATCCATTCATAGTGGTAATTTATATAACAAAATGCATCTCATATGATTTCACTTCATGGAGCTTTCAGGTTTCCAACAGGAAGTCTGTAGATATTTGTGCTGAAAAAATCCCCACTCACAAGTTTGAACAAACTATATTTGCATATGCAACTGAATTTGTTTCCTGTTTAAGATTGGAGATGACATTTATAGCTAGCTAGCTATACACAAACACTTATTTGATACTTATCTATTTCTAGTCCACCCTTTTTATCAAAACTCAAGGTATTGCCTCTTATAAAATGACAAGGTTTTGAATCCTACTCAACCATGGAAATTTGCTGGTTGACCTTGGGTCAATTACTTTTCCTTAGTTTAACCTACAAGATAGGATTGACACAATTAAAATTATAAAAACTTGGTAAAAATTAACTGTACAATTCATTTGGATAATAAACAGAAGTTCAGTAAAGGCTAACTTTTATTTCAATCTGAGTTGTCATAAGGCTGTCAAGTACTGCCTGGAAACCAATGGGAAAGTCAAGAGCAGATATATGGGGTGGAGACTATGACATCAGCTGTGAGGTCATGTTACTTCTGGTAAAAAATGCAAGTAACATAGGTTGCTCTACGAATCACTGGAAATTCTATGGTAAAAAATGACCTAATATTGCCATATAGTATATTTTATTACTTTCTATTCTGTACCTAATAAAAGGATTTATAATTGAGAGAAGACTTGGGGCACAAAGTCCTTCTGCAGACAAAATGGAAATAAAGGATTGGATCTTCTATTGTTGAAGGCCTTCACAGTCAGAAACAAAGGACTGTTGAGGGTTTTTTGGACTGTGGATTTTCTAGGCTGTGGGATTGTGGTCTTGTAGTTTTAGCTCCTAATGTTTCACCCACATCTATGGATGTCGTCTTTAGGGGCATGTTATGCTAAGATGTGTTTCTGATCATGGCACAGAGCCAGAGGCAAAACATTAGGAGTTAAAACTGTCAGACCACAGCCACACACACCAGAAAACTCACAAAAGCTGGTTGGATCTTGACTGAATTTTCTGTTAACAGAAAAGTTGGGATAATGTCTACCAATTTTCTCTTTTTGCTGTAGATCCCAAGGATGTTTATTCCAAGGGTCATGTGGGGAGCACATTTGCCGGACCGTCCCCTCCTTCCCTCCCCCAGGATCTGGAGCATTATGCTGCCTGGCTCAGGAGGGTAGCTGCTGGCCTACACCCAACCTCTTTGTCCCTGCTGTGTGACTTGCATTTTGGTGAGAGTTGCTGACCTAAGGCAGAAAGGAAAACCCTCCCTCACCCCCCACCCCAGAAAGGCCACACTCCAAGCTGAATGCTTCCAAACCAAGCCAAGGAAGGGGCACTCAGGCTGCTGGCCTCCCCAGTGACTCAAGTCCCTAGGGAAAGCCAGGGGGTATGCAAGGCATTCCTTGTGCCACTCTCTCTCACCCTGATTCTGTCTCTCCCCCCCTTATCTCTTGTTCCCTCCCCTTCTCACTTTTTCCCTCCTCTTCTTCTCTCTAGATGGAGGATACACTACTGAGTAGTAGTGTGTGAGAACAAGATCTTAGTATGGGTGGATATTAAATAAAATATGAGCAATCAGTGTAGTGCAGTGACAAAAAAAGGCTAATTCAGTTTTGGGATATATCAATAGGAGCATAACATCCAGATGGCAAGAGGTTGAGAGGGCATAGTTCAAGTGTTTGCCCCAGGTGCCATTTACTGCAGCTATATCCTTGGAAATACCTGATTGAAAGATCTCTTGGAAGTCCTATGTCAATGCAAACTTTCATCATAAAATAAAGGTGGGATAATTGCATATGTTTGTGTGAAGTGCTGCCAAATCACAGATGACTTACGTCAATCTAGTAAGGTTTTCTACTAACAGGTGGTTTGCCATTGCCTTCCTCTGCATAGTGATGATGATGATGATGATGATGAAGAAGAAGAAGAAGAAGAAGAAGAAGAAGAAGAAGAAGAAGAAGAAGAAGAGTTTGGATTTATATCCCACCTTTCTCTCTTGTAAGGAGACTCAAGGTGGCTTACAAACTCCTTTCCCCTCCTCTCCCCACAACAGACACCTTGTGAGGCAGGTGGGGCTGAGAGAGTTTCAAAAAACTGTGACTAGCCCAATGTCACCCAGCAGAAATGTAGGAGTGTAGAAACACATCTGGTTCACCAGATAAGCCTCTGCCTCTCAGGTGGATGAGTGGGGGATCAAACCCGATTCTCCAGATTAGAATCCACCTACTCTTAACCACAACACCATGCTGGCTGCAAAGTGATCTCTTTATTCAACATTTCCTGTAAGCTGCACAAGAGCACAGCAGTGTGACCACCATATTGATGCCATGTAGATGAGGGGCCACCCAGA
Organism: Sphaerodactylus townsendi; assembly: GCF_021028975.2. Classification (NCBI taxonomy): domain Eukaryota; kingdom Metazoa; phylum Chordata; class Lepidosauria; order Squamata; family Sphaerodactylidae; genus Sphaerodactylus; species Sphaerodactylus townsendi. Next base: position 118,621,893 of record NC_059425.1, on the reverse strand, counting down.
AGGGGGAGCTCTCCTGAATGGCTCAGTTCCGAACAGTGTTTTCAGACTGCTGCACAGCTCTGGGGAATGCTTATAGGAAGTATTGCTCGTATTCCTTGATGGTCTCCCATCCAAGTACTAATCAGTTCTGACCTTCTCAGCTTCTGAGATCTGATGAGGTCAGGCTAGTCTGAGCCATCCAGGTCAGGGCTCAGTAACATTTACTGACCTTACATTTTATCAACAACATCCAAAGAAATTAAAATATATTTTTTCTGAAGTATGTGTTTTAAAGAGAAGAAAGAAGGTTAAAGTTCCTGTTACCTGTTTATATTTCTAATACCTTGTAAATGCAGTAATTCCAATAACAGCCTTTTTCACTTAATGATTTTGAGAGGAGGTAACTGGTTAAACTGGAAACCTATACTCACCTTTTATAATTGTTACACCCAGTTTACATAAAAACAAGGCCCAAACCACTGACTCCAGAGAAGACTTAATTAATATTCAAATCACCTACCAGAGGGCTTTTCTTTTGTTTTACAATAAATGTAGTTGTACGCTACCTTGGGTCATGAGGAAAGGTGGGATATAAATATTTTAATAAAATAAATAAATTACTGTTGGGATCAAGCTCAATAACTTGTACCTTTTTACCCTTTCTTAAAGTAGCTTTTGCACTCTGGAAATAGAATATAATTCCAGCACTGCCTCCCCCTTCCCTCCCCCATCACAAATGAGATAATTCTCTATGCAAGCTATCTCCCTAATTACCCCCATGTCATTGCAATCCCTTCAAGATGTCATAATGAAAATACTGATAGAACTAATGGAGGTAGAGCACGTTGCTCAGTAAAAGTGTCATGATTGTTCATAATAAAATGCTTCCTTTAACTTTGAATGACATTATTACATCCGTGTATTACATTAAGCTGTTGTTACTATGTGTTGACTTTGGAACTATATGTTATTTTGCCTGATGGTTGTCCTGTTATGGCTGTATGGCAAAAAAACCCCAAAAAACAAAAGGGAGGAGAGTTGCCTGTAGGCTACACAGCTGCAGTCTATTTTAAAACATTAACTTGACTTCAACTGATATTTTAATGAATGTTTCTTTGAAACAGTGAAGGCCTATACTAAATCACCAAGAAGAGAAAGGAAACATTAAGGATACTACCTCCCAATTCTTCTAGAAAATAAAGGAAGAATATTGTTGTTCTTTTAAGCAACAGCCACCATTTGTTAGCTGTTTCGGGCATTAAAATTAACACTACAGCTGGTCAGCATTTGTTGCCTGCAGTACATTGGCAGAGGGTCATTTTTGTGTTTAGGTAAAACAATTACTCTAATAAAGCAAGGACAGGTGATTTGTTGGTTTCCATGGTTCCTGTTTGCAGTGCCGACTAAAATCCAAAAATAAATCATAGAACAGTGAACCCATGCCTTTCTTGGAGAACATTCAGACGCTCTTTGAGTTAAGAGTTCTTTTCCTCCCATGCGGTATATTTAAAGCAAACCATTACCAATGGAACATACCTTATTTATGAATTAAAGCTATATATTTATGAGATAAAAAGTAATATAATTCTGGATGTGGGGGGAAAGCAAATAACGTTCAGATATATGTTCCCTCTAGATATTTTCATAATGAATTTGAAATTTTAGTTGGAACCTTTTGAGCACTATACCTAAAGGGGAAAATATAGAATGCGCACACTCAATTATGGCCTCTGGACTTTCACAAATTGGTATGCACTAGGTAGATGTGGAAAAATCAGCTTTTGTTCAACATCATAGGATCAAGCTATATAAGGGATGCTCAGTTGTGCAAACAGTTTCCCAAGTTCCTCTTCTGCAACCAGGACTGAAATTTCTTGCAAGGGAAAGGGGAGCTTATCTCAATCTCTGCAGGCCATTTCTCTTATCAAAGTTGCCCTTTCTGAGCTGCTTTTCTCTACAATGGGGAGGGAGAGATTGTTCAGTCATTCCAACTTTTCCCTCACAAGGCAAAAAGCAGTTTAGAGGCTATACTTTTTTAAAAAATATCCCACAGGGAGGAAGAGCTGCTTCCTCACTCCTCCCCTGTGTACGCTTAAATAGTACATATAGGTCATTTCTTATGTGAGGTCCAATAAACATCAGGAAACCAACTCAGTCATCCTTCCTAGTAGCTTACAGGATGCATTCAGAAGAAGCTGTTTACCAGGAGTGCTCCAGCCCAAATGAGAACAATTATATTTCAGGATACTGACTTCAGATCATGTAAGGTATAAAAAAAGAAATCACACGTATGGAGCCATGACATTCTGTATAGCAAGGCTCAAATTTGGCTCCAAGAAATCTCATTGACAAGGAATCTCTTCAGCCCTTGTTTCTAACACATTTGGGTTTGTAATAAGCTAAGGGAGTCAAGCAGAACCCACATCTTCAATGGGAGGTAGGGGTGCCATCCCTTGTTGTTGTTTCTCTTTTGGTTCCCTGAATGTACATTCTGTATCCCTACATAAATACTGTTTGAAAATAGTTCGTTGTGTTTTTTTTATTCAAAGCACTTTCTAAATATTTGCATTTTAAGCAATTATTTTTTAAATCCAATCTCTTGTCAATCACCATTTTTGAACACAACATTCAAAACATATAACTCCTTATGTGTCATAAGGAAGAGCTAAAGTGTTGTTTGGAAAAGATCTGAATTCAATAAATGATGGGCACACTGACCAATCCCACTTTTACTCCCAGGTGCTAAGTATCAAAAGGGATGAAATGAATAGAAAGTGTGAGCTGAACAGCTCCATTGCACTGCTATGATGGAGGTATGTGGTAGATCAAACAAGGCGATAGGGCAGCGGTGGCGAACCTATGGCCTGGGTGCCTCAGGTGGCACTCAGAGCCCTTTCTGTGGGCATGCGTGCACAGAGTCAGTCATGTGGAGGGGCAGAAAATCACCCACACACACAAACACACACACACACACACACACATATCTAGGCTGGCCTGGGCACAATCGTTTTACCTGGGAGTAAGCTCAGTTGCTGCCCATGGGACTTGCTTCTGAGTAAACCCTCCTAGGGTTGTGATTCACCCATTCGAAGTGTTGCACAGTTGCTTCACCAAGCTTACTCCCAAGTAACGCGTTTCTAAACTAAAACCTCAATATTCAGATTAAATTGCCATGTCGGCAGTTTGCGATAAATAAGTGGGTTTTGAGTTGCAATTTGGACACTCGGTCTCAAAACGGTTCGCCATCACTGCGATAGGGCCATGAGAGGAAGCTGAATCAGGTTAAGAAATTGTAGAGGCAGGGCACCATGCATACCGTGAAATTATTTCCTAGATGTTCTTTGCTAGAGAAATTACTGCATTCTTTGAATAACTGTTGCCATGAACAATTAAATTATTCTTTTTATAGGTGTACACAGAGAGCCAGGGTGGTATAGTGGCTATGGGGTTAGGATCTGGGAAGCCGACATTCAAATCCCCACTCATAGCATGGAAACTTGCTGGGTGATCTTGGGCAGTCAACATTCTCTCAGCCCTGAACGTGGGTGATAGGTGCATATTCAAAAAAGCACAATGCATCCATTTTTAAAGGGGCATTCAATTGACCTATGTTGACAATATTGTCTGAGATATTAGAAGTACCAAGTACCAACACTAAAAGAACTTGTAATACATGGGGTGTGAAGATTTTTTTCATTGTAATCTTGAATATAATACAAAATATTTAGCATTTGCCACAGAAGGGCTAGCACAGCTGGCTCCATTGGCAGTTTGTGTAGCCACCTTGAGTATGAGAAAGATATAAAGGTTTAAATAAATATCAGCACAACTGCTGAATTTGCAAGTTCTCAGAGACTTGATCATTTGCCTGGTCCTTAAATCTAAATGATAAATCTAAATCTAAATAATAGTATCACACAGAATTCAATAATTTTCCCATTATAAATCTTAACTAGGATACAGGATACAAATTTCCACATCTGCAGAATTTGGATGGACAGTCTGAGTTTCCACATAAAAGTACAAACAAGCTTCTTGTGATGCAAGGCACTATAAAGTGAGCAAAAGGAGGCCATCATAATCAAATGTGTTCTCATTAATTTTTTAATAAAGCATTTGTCCGCATATCCTTATAGAACATTACAGAAGGTCCCAAGGAAGATAGACCCAGTGTGTTCGATACTACTGAACATGCCCTAGCATTTCATTAACATCAACAGGATATTATTTGTATGAGGAACACAAAACAGACTCTCTGAGTTAATATCAATGAAATAAGACAGTGATTTTAGAGGCTTTTGAGATATAGAATATGAGATCTTCTGTTGTTCTGACTCATCTTTAAAAGCCTTAATTGACCAGGGAGTAAAAGTAGCTTCATACCGTATACTTTAATCAAGTTCCATGAAACCTATGTATAGATCAGGCCTGTACAACTTGTGATCCACCAAGCTACATGGGGTTGAACATTCATGTACTATGATCCACCATGGACTTATCAGCTCTTCTAGGGATGGGCCATCATGCAGGCTTGTTTTATAGGATGTACATTCTGCAGACCTAACACAGATACAAAATCATATGTAGAATTGCCAACATTCAGGTCAGGCCTGAAGACCTATCAGAACAACTGATCTCCATACTACAGAGATCAGCTCCCCTGCAAAAAAAAAATGGCTTCTTTGCAGGGTAAATTCTTATGACATCATATACTGCTAAGATCCCCCCCACCCCCACCACCAAAAAAACCATGGTTCACATATGGTGCTCCTAAATCTCCAGGAATTTCCTAACCCAGAGTTAGCAATCCTATTTATTTCAGTAGTATCTTAACCAAATGTACAAACCAGGCAAGACATACATGATGATCTCTACACAGAGTTCATCATTATTCCTACCCAGAAATGTAAGGTGAACATGCATGAAAAAAATGCATAGAACAGCTTTCCTCAGCATAACCTCACAATCTCACAGGAGGAGAAGAGAACAATATAAGTAACTTTTGGATCCCATTAGGGAGAAAGAAGGGGAATAAATGTAGTAAATTCATTAATCAATATGGAACAGATGGCAGAATAATTCACATATATAAAAAGCTTCAAATCTTTAAGCCTTAAGCAGATCCCAAAACAACTGAGACACCTGAGTCATACATCGTAAGTCAGTACTTGAATTCTAAGAACTGCCTACATTGAAAGGTACTGTGTTTAAAATAATGTGACATAATATGAAAAGTGGACTGTGGTGCTTGCAGTTGAGAAGAACAAGGGGAAAAAATAGAAAATTTCAAGGGAAAAATTCAATTGTTCCTTGTGTTTTTTCCTGAGGTCCTTTCCTGCCCCCCTCCCATTTTTCCAATAGAAAAAGTGCAAAAGATATGGGTACACCGAACAGAAACTCCTATGTAATAATTTCTCTTTCAGAATTAGTAATTAAAGTGTTTTCACATTAAAAATGTATAGCAGGAAGAACCCTAAAGACTCTTTCCATCTTTCTGAAGGGTAAATTGAGAAATGTGGGGTCATACCGAAAAAGCCTCCAATAAAATATTTTCTCTTTTTGAGAGAAGAAAACCCTGTCTGACAAAGCATTTTACTCATTCCAAGTGTACAGCATTAAATGTCTGAGGAATTTTGGAGGAACACTAGAAAAAAAAATCTCCTGCATTGCAGATGGGCAGTGCAATCCATGGCAGAGGACAGCCACAGTCGCAATGCCTACCCCACAAACAGCAAGCCAAAAGTGATGCTGCCCCTTTTCTCATAAAAGTGGCATATGCATTTCAATAGGCTGTGCCACTGATTTTGCTAGTGTAAGTCTCCATTGGAACTGGGGGCCTTCCCGGGCTGAAAGGGCTCCAGAATCCGACTAAAGCTACCCCTGTCCCCAGAAATGCTCCATCTGACACAAGCATAGCCTCCTGCATGCCACCCCAACACCAGCATAAGTGCGTCTGTGCTGGCATAAATGCCCCTTATGCCAATGCAAGTAGCATTCACGCCAGTGCCACACCTCCTCCAGAGAAGTTTTGCCCCACCCCCAGGACTGCACTGATCTATGGTATTTTCAAAACTTATTTAAATATAAATAATTTTGCCAACAATTAATGTGTATGTGTGTTTAATAGATTGAAAAAGAAGCAATCTATATTTATAGTTTTATTGATTGTTGTATGTGTTTTTAATGCTGTTTAAAATATTATATTGTTCGTATAATTTTATGTTGTTCGCCGCCCTGAGCCCTTTGGGGGAGGGCAGCCTATAAATTTAAAGTATAAATAAATAAATAAAAATAATAATTTATTATTAAACAGTTTTGCTTAATATCCCAATGTGCTGGGAATCCTAACTTTTTTAACACTATAAGCGAGCCCGTCCAATTCCCCCTCCCAAACCACCAGAAAGTAATGAAAAATAATGTACTCCAGAGAAATTTATGCAGCAGCATACTGAATGTAAGGCCAACCAGATTTAAACCAAAAAGAAAAAAACAAGCAGCATGTACCAGACAGTTTAAGCCTTTAAAGTCCAGAACTAAGATTAAATGCTGAGTGTGCTACGCATACCATTAGACATCTGATTTACTAGAATAGTAGAAGTAGTCTTGGTCAACGTACTGATACCATTATTTTGAGTTGTCACTTGAGAGAAAAAAAGAATAAAATGTATATTTGTTAAATTTACCGATTACCTGCAAGCCCCCAAATGTAGCTTCCCACCTAGCTTTTCCAATACAGATGTTCTGCAGGTAGATACTCCATGTCACAGTAGGCATTTACTGTACTTACGGTTCAGCTTCAATACTTCGTTCTGCTGCAACATAGTTGGAAGGAATGTAGCCTTGCAGTTTCTGTCCAGGCCTGGCAAACCCATTCTCCAAAAGCAACTTTGCAAACCACCATCCTTCATGGGACATATCCAGAACTTCAAGCTTGTCTCCAGCCTGGAAGCTCAAATCGTCCTCTGTACGGGCTTGGTAATCAAACAGGGCCACAAAATTACAGTTCTGTTCTGGCGGAGGAACAGGAGGCAAATCTCTGTCATTGTCCCCTCCGTTCCTTTCAGGTGGGCCGAGTGGTCCTGGAGGGGAGATTACTATTGGGTTGCAGATGACTGACTCAGTCTTATATTTATCACTTGATCTGCAGTTGCAGACATGGAAGAGCCACGACACGTAGGGTTCCAGACAAGCACAGTGTTTCTGACAGCAGTTGCCCATGCTGCTCCCTTTTTTGTGGCTTGTTTTCCTTCAACTTTTCTTTTTAAGTTAGGCATTTACAACTACTTTGAATCACATCTCATGTTCTTCTTTAATTGCCATTCTAAAAAATTTTTCCACATTATTTGCACACCTGAAGTCTTGGAGCTTCTCCCGTCTTCCAAATCTTTCCCGAGAGTTTCTTTCTTCCTTTTCAGATCCACGCTCAGAAGTGAAACCTGAGTACTAAAGTGCAATTGTTCATCTCAGGGGAATTTTTCACTTCCTCTTTTGATCAGACAGAACTAAATTGTGGTGGTGGGGGGGTGGAAATCTGTAAGTAACAGAAAAGGTAAACAGAAAAGGTACATAACCACTCCGGTACAATCGTCTTACCTTTGCTCCTCCCCCTATTCTTACTCACTTCAAAGGTGTTTCTAAAGCCTTAAAGGCTCTGCACACTTTCCAGCTGCAGGTAATGAATAACCAACCTGACTGCTTTGCTATTTTAATATTCTGAGAAGTGGATAACCTTTTTTTTTGTAATTACGTACTGTTTGCTCCCCATCTCCTTCTCTTAATCAGTGTAACTTTTTAGCTAATTTTACTGCATAATAAATATGTAGTTATTACTATTCTAAACCCATCAATGGGTTTAACTAGAGTAACTCTGCATAGAACTACACTGCAAATACTCTTCCAGCCGTTGTGAGAAGATTTCATCTCCCCAGCAATGCCCCATTATTTTGTCATAGACAAAATGTGATTTTCCCTCCTATGCTACCTATCAAATTGTCCACTGCAGCTTAGAAATGACACATGAACACAGTTGTGTAACTATTGTGAGCACTTGCTGGATAGTGCCTTGATCAATCTCCATAAATACAGCACACACAAAGTCAGACTAAAAGATGAAAGATCAACAAGTTTAAAAACATCTAAATGATTCTCTGGTTGAACAATAAAGAGCTCTCACATTCTTCGCTGATTATCTCCTTGTAGTGCAGGCCCTCTCAAGAACTCTTCTCCCAGCTAACCATGCTTTTCATATGAGAAACCAGGTAAAAACAAAAGCATCTGGTTCAACAAAATATGGTGAATTAAGCTGCAAGGAAACATCTTTGTTATTGTCTATGCACTCTTGCTATTAATAATAGACTCTACTCCTCTTTCTACATAACTGAGTTACATCTGCCATGGCCATATCTGGTGCAGCGTACAGGAACACAGGCATTCCCCCCCAAAAAATCTTCCCTAGATGAGCCCCTTACTTTTCTGCATTTTTTTCTTCTTTTACTACTAGATTGTATTCTGCGTCTTATCAATGCTGGAAGGTACCTCTACTTTGAATGAGATTTTGTTTTTTAAAAAATCCTGTTTAAAATGTGGCTACTCCACTAGCAGCAAAACTTCCCTACCCCACTAACATGTAAATGTTACCTCCAGGAAAATGAACAAAATATTTTCCTGAAGTCAGGTTGCCTGGCTACACTGGCTCCATGCCCGGACACGGAGACTTGTGTGCTTCAGAAGCCTCCATAAGGTTCACAAAGAATGTATATGTATGTTTGTGCCAATGCTATATGGTTTCCCTTGTGTTTGTTTAGATGTTTTTAAACTTGTTGATCTTTCATCTTTTAGTCTGACTTTGTCATTCTAGGATGTAATAAAAGCCCCTCTTAGTTGAGTTTATGTCTGCAGTTTAGGATTTTAGTTTAACAAGGTTCTTCAGTTAGGTTAAGGTTCTTTTAGTTTTAAGCAAGCCCTGCCAATAGGTATAGGAAAGTCTTACCTATAAGTATATGTAATTATCCCTAAGGTTTCCCTAATGTTTAAGTTTAGAAATGTTATTTTTGAAATTTGTGTCTGATAGTAAAAGCAATAGCCTGTAAAGGTCTGATATTAAGGGACAAGGAAGTTGACTCTGGAATGCAGGTTAGACCAACACCCAACCGACTCTTTGATAAGGACAAAGACCCTCTTTGGATTTGAAAATCGAATCTGTTGCCAGCACCCAAAGGTCCCCCAGCCGTTGGAAGACGTGCAGAGACCACCATTGGACAGTTTGAACTTTCCTTTGTTGCAGCAACGTGAGGCGGGAGCCTCGGGGATAACAGCCATCTGATAGAAAGGATTAGCGAGGTGCGGTAGCAAGCCCACCTGGATTTTGTGAATGGACTGTTATCTGCTCTCCTTCAGCACCATTGCGAGATCTCACGGGAAGACGGCTGACAGCGGGAATTGGTAATCCCATTCAGAAAAGTGTAACTGTATCTTGCTTTTGAACTGTCTTGTATTGCTATTGGTGTTTTGGGTGAGGGTCTCGCCCCCTCACCTCCCCTTCCCTGCCCCTTTGCCCCTTTGAAGTTTGGGAATAAAAGTTCTTGCACTGCGTTGCAAGGGCGCGATTCTCTCCTGACTGAGCTGTGACCACCACCTGCAATAAAATCCTTTTGCTTTGAAGAATGCCTGCTTCCTGCGTCTCATTAAGTTGCTGAGCTGAAATCACTTATTGTTACCTGGCAAACAGCGGTAACATAAACAGGATGTTTTAGTACTAACACTAGAACCAGAGTAGGTTGCCAATTCCAGGTTCAAAAATTCCCAGAGATCTGATAGTGAGCCTAAGAGACAGCGGCAGGATTTGGTAATATATAATGCCATGCAATCCACATTTGAAATAGCCATTTTCTTCAGCAGAAGGGGACTAAATGGTTTAAACAAAATAATAAATGAACAAATGATTTATGTAGTCTGGAGATTAGTTGTAATTCTTGGAAATCTCCAGTTTCCACCTGGAGGTTGACTACCCTAAACCAGATAAATACTAATTAATTCCTGAAGGAGAGTCCAGAATTCGGGGGACAGGAGCCTCTGGAAAGACAAAGAGCTACTGTGAGAGCCTTGTTCCAGCAGACCTGATTATTTGATTTATAGGGAAGTATACAGCTTGGTACCTACAATTAAGTACTGCTGATACAGTTGGGCCAGATCCTCATTTTCTTTTCACAGATTGGTCCTTAAGAATCAGCTGCCCTCATGCACGTAGTAACCAGTACTTTTCATTCAGGCCTTTCAGCTAGAGCTTTGTTGCTGTGAGAAACAAGCAGAAGATAACAAACAACTCTCAAGGGAAAAGTGGCTCTCCCTGTCTATCTGCATTTCAAACAAACACAACCAATCATCATAGCAGAACCACAGGTTTAACAGAAATTAGTTACATTTGTCAAAGCAACACAGCTGACTCTGCATTCAGCCTTTCACCACACCCCTTGGCAAAACAGGAGGAACCACTACTATAGTGACTGGGAATCTCTGTCATGTTTTAGGGAAGTCTCAATTTTGGGAGGCAGTTTGAGCACTGTGGCTGGCTCAGGTTCTGTATGCCATCAGTTCTGGGATGGCAAAAGAAAATTGTGGCACAGAATTAAAAGAGGAGAATCAATAGATATTTTGAGAACCCTTACACAGGCCTCGTACTTTAGAGCTAAACAAACTAAATAATCCCACACACAGCCTCATAGAGTTCCTGCTTTTATTTTTCTTCTAGAAGTCCAAAAATAAGCAGAGGTTACTAACAGGTGAAGCTTTGGAATTCTCCAGGAATTACAAGTGATCTCCAGACTACAGAGATCAGCTTCTATGAAGGAAATTGCAGTTTCCAAGTGTACACTCCATGGCATTGCATCCGTGCTAAACGCCTTCTTTCCCCTCAAACTCCACTCTAAGTTTTGCCTCCAAATCTCCAGGAAGTTCCTAACCCAGGGTTGATAACCTTAGTTGCCAAACACCTGACGTGACTCTATGTGAGACTTGTAGTCTGCATGGCATGTTGGTTCACAGCTTGTACAGAACTGTTCATGTGTTTAACATTAAGAAGGTTCTCAGAAACTGAAAAAAAAAATGAAGTTGAACCTCTCCTTCCACCTATCTGTCCTTCCAGCTCCAGTACCTATGAGCACAGGCTTATGCATATTCATCTATATTGGAATAACGTCATAAAAGACTGATTGGCTAAAACAGGGGATTGCTGGGTAAAGAAGGAAGACTGCCTCTTGGGAAATGTCTCAAAGGAACAGGGGCTAACTAAAATTCTCTCTCTAAGAAGACTTTACAATGAACTAAACCCATGCTAACTATGGGGAAACTGAAGCTTAATGGGGAAATAACAAAAGCCTCTGTGGGGGCATGAACACAACCCAACAGGGTGGTTGGAGGAATGGCATCATTGGAGGCAGCCCTTGGGGGGCTGCCCAGCATTCAGACCAGATCAGGTCCCATGCTGCGCCTCACACTTCTTACTGCAAGGTCAATAAATGGTTGGCTGTGGCCAAAATATTTTACCCACAGACAAAAGTGGTGTGGTTATTGGGATACCAGGGTCCTGAGCATTGCTGGTCCTGTTCTTGGGAAGCAACAGTATCTTGAGGGCAAAAGTGGCATAAACTGTGATGACTTTTTCATACATAAGCATTACTGTCCTTGTTCTGTGTGAACTACTCTGCCACTTTTGCAACCTCAATTTTCTCCTTGGACAGTACAGACAGGCAATATCATATCTGCATGAATACCATGGCTTATGCACTATGGCTTAGATGGGGTGGGGGGAGTAAATATACAGAAAGACCAAATAAGACATTGCTGACAAACTTAGTAAAGACGCACAAAAGAAAAAATGAGGAGGCATTACAAAGACTTTTTCTTCTTCCTATTCTCACAGGAAAATAAGGAAGGCCTGCCCCCGCCCTTCATTTCTCACTTTTAGTACAGTTCTTTGGTAAAACAGTTGTTTACATTTTATTCAGTCTCATCCTGTAATTATTCTTGGTGTAATTAGCCAAGGTTTATACTCCGTATTCCTTTCCTAAACTACAACTATTGTTCTTTGAACTATGAATTGAAAATCATCTCTATGGCTACCAACCTCTGTTGTGTGGGGCATGGGGATCTCCTGGAATGACAGATGACAGCGATCAGTTCCTCTGGCGAAAATGGCTGCTTTGGAAAGTGGATTGAATGGCATGAAACCCAGCTGAGGTCCCTCCCTTCCCAGGCTCCCCCCCCCCCCAAATCTCCAGGAATTTCCTAGAACAGACTTGGCAACCCCAACTCACATTACATGTTTCCCAGCTTCCCATCACAATTTGGCAGTGCATTATTGATGGCCATCAAGAACAGCAATAATTTGACTGGGTCAAAACCCATTTCAGCATTTGATGAGGCCACTTTTCTTCAGCTCATATCTTGCCATCATCATAACAGGAGGAAGCTGATGAGTCTATTGGTGTTAGCACCTTACCACTCATCTTTCCTGGAATTAAAGATGTGCATGTGCCTAGTGATGTATGGGATCGTGTGTCATCAGTTATAATTTGGGGCTAAAATTGTCAAAGCTATTGTTGATAACTCAGTAGGCATTTACTGCTGCTTTAGTTGTTCTGTTGGAGGGAATATATTTTTGTCCTGCTGGGGATAAATTTTTAAAAGTGAAATGCCCTTTCCAAAAGCAACATCCTCCATTGCTCAATATATTGGAATTTGCAATAGTACTATTTTCTTCTCAGTGTGGTGGTAGTGGGGGTCAATTCCATTTATGCGACTGCCAAACAATTTTACAAGAGAAATGAAATAGTTTACAGCAAGTTTTAAAAGGAAAATAAGACACTTACTTGGTAAAAAGTATCAGGACAAAAGTAAACTATTAAAAACTAGTGGTACCCGGCCACACGTTGCTGTGGCTTATTGTGGTGAAATGGGAAAAGAACAGTAGCAGCAAATCAACTGCGGAGGCCAGCAGTACGTGCTCATGGAAACGCGCAGGCTGATACTGTGCAATGTCATTGATGCGTGTGACCGCATTCTTTGGGGGAATGGAAAGGCACCCCTCCCACACATCTAGGCTGGCTGGTCATGATCCTTTACCTAGGAGTAAGTTGGGTTGGTGACAATGGGTGTCGCTTCTGAGGAAACCCTCTGAGGGGCGCGACTCAGCCATTCAAAGTATGTCATGGTTGCTTTACCAAGCTTACTCCTGAGTAATGCGTGCCTCGGAGGCAACCTGGTTTTCTGAACTATAACCTCAGTGTTCAGGGAATCTAGGCTGGCTGGCCCGTCCCTCCCCTCCCTTGCATGCCACCCCTCCCTCTCCCTACCTTCAGTCTCCCTCCGCTAGGGTGGGTCATATCCAGATGCTGACCCCTCCCCTCCCTTGCATGCCACCCCTCACTCTCTGTCCCCTCCCTCACTCCTCTTCCCTTGCATGCCTCCCCATCTATGTGTCAAATATGAATCAGCCAAGCCAGAAGAATGCCATAAATAATGAAGTTAATCCAAGAATGGGAAGGGTTACCTTATACTAAAAAAACAAGACAGCACCATATAACGATGTGCATTGAAAAGGGAAAGAGGGATTCCATTTGACCACCCCAAAAGGCTATGCTGCGGATCATTGAACCTGCATGGACATCTGTGTGAGTTGCAGACTGTGATGAGAAGGACAATTGCCACAGCAACGCGTGGCTGGGCCCGCTAGTAACAAATAAAGCTGCTGGTGACTCCATAGAAAAACTCTCAAGTTTGGTAATGTTTGTGTCAGTGGTTCTAATTTTATGGGCTCCCAAAGGGGAAGCCTCCATCTTCCACTGGAAACAGTTGAAAACTCTATTGGTGCCACTACTTTGAAAAACAACCCCCTCTCTCCCTGAACCCTAAAATATCCCCCATAGATTTTCATGGAGCCAAAAATTTTCATGTATATGCAAAAAGCAAAAAAAAAAAAAGAATTAATTGGTATGGATAGTTGGCTCTTTTTTTTAGCCTTTCCAAACGTTTCCAGGTCCCATAAACTCAAATCTGAAAAGAAAAAAAACCCCACAAAAAAGTACACACCCCTGGATGGATCCCAAACCAGTGAAATTAATAGGTTGAGATTACAGGATGTCAGTTTAGGATGGCACTGTCCATTACTTTTGATTGTAAGGATACTGGAAACTTACAGTCTTTGTAATATTGTTTTATATAAAGCATGTGAGCACAGTGTATAGAAAACAAATGCCATTTTGAACCTTCACCTAAATCCTAGAGGAAACCTTGTGGAATCCCTGAAGCTTTTATGGCTGTTTTGATCAATCTGAACTCCCAGCTCTGTGTATCCAAAATCAGACTTGAAATAATTTATTGCTGTTCTTGGTAGGTAAAAAGGTGTCACTTCCAAAAGTAGCAGAATGATATTTTCAAGGAACAATATGTTCTTTTCTTGATCTCCAACCACCTGACTACCCATTCACGTTGGTAACAACTGCATTCACAATTAATAAGACAGCCAGATTTATAATTAACGAGACAGCCACATTCTGGATTCAAGCAAACCTGCAACATTGTTTTCTTCCTGACTACTTTAAACTTTTTTTCAGAATCCTTTCTAATACACAGATCAAACAAGAGCATTTATCTAGTGAATTAATAATTACACTGTGAATTTTATATATGTTCCCAGTGCAATTATTAATTTACCAGATAAGAGGCTCATGTTTGATCTCAGTTTTGTGCAGTGGCTAAGAGTGATGGACTCTAATCTGGTGAATCAGGTTTGTTTCCCCACTCTTACTTATAAAGCCTGCAGGATGACCTTGGGCTAGTGACAGTACTCTCAGAACTCTCTTAGTCTCACCTACCTCACAGGATGTCTGTTGTGGGGAGGGAAAGGGAAGGCAATTATAAGGTGTTTTGCGACTCCTTAAAGATAGAGAAAAGTGGGGTTTTAAATCAGCTGTTCTTCTATTCTATTGCTGTGCATCTTTTACAAGTAGCATTTCCTGTTGGTCTTACAGTTGTTGTTTTTTAAAAAAAGGCTTCTTACTCCATTAAATCCCATTCCGTTAATTTAAAATCAGCTTAGGCCTTGTTTACGTGTACAGCATAATTGTAATAATTAAATGCAGATGTTAAACACAGTTTTCTTGGATAAGCAAAAGACAATTCTTTCATGAACAAATTGGGAGTTTATTGTATTAGTTCTTTTTTCCATATTAATTTTTATTAAGATTTTTTAAGATATAAATGACCTCTAACGTACAATACACATTAAAAAATTGTAACAGTATAATGCAATACTACTTATACAAACTTATTGAGCAAATATAAAACAAGCAATCCAGTTAAACATCTTAGGGCTTTTTCAGCCTGGCTCCAGCCAGGTGGAACTCTCTATTCTCGAACACCAGGGCCCTGTGGGAATTGATTCAATTCCACAGGGCATGAAAGATGGAGATGTTTCACTGAGCTTCTGGTTCAGGTCATCCAGCCATCGTTCTTTGACTATCTGGCCGGCTTCCTGAACATCCTGACCATCTTGGCCATTTGATTATTTATAGTCATCAGCTATTGATTCCAACATCATCAAGCACCTCTGTTATATTTAAATTGCATGCCTCCCTCCCTATGCTTATATCTTGTTCCCCCATGAGGAATGGGATGTTATTTATCGCCATCATCAGTAAATGTAATTTTAGATTTTGATGCTCTAGTAATTTTAAGAACTGTATTTATATAATGTTTAGTTGTTTTGTAAGTCGCCCCAAGCCTGGCTGTCATCAGGGATTGGCTGGGCATAAATATAATAAATACAGTGGTGGTAAAATCACAACTGCAATATTATTTCCCCTTTATTATTATTTGATTCTTACTAGGGTAAATAATAGAGCAAGTCTACTCAAAACTAGTGTGACCATTCGTCCCGTTTTCGGCTGGACGTTCGCTTTTTAACAATTAGTCCCTCGTCCCGAGGGGTTTTAGAAAAGTCCCGATTTTTGAAGGCTGCAGCAACCATTTGTTGTTACATTTTCTTCAGTTCGGGGAACCGGTTGTTAAAGATTAACTTCAACACCTTTGATGACTCTCCCTTAGTTCTGCAAACTGCCAGTTAATGATTAACTTCACCTTCAACTGACCCAGCATGTCTGTTAATGATTAATCCCCCTCCCCCACCATGGGAGGTAGTGTTGAGAGGCTCTGTTTTAAAAAGTATCCAAGGAAGTAGCCGCCGGAAGAGCGCCCACCTCGCAACCAGCGAGGCGGGCAGGAGGCAAAGCCCGCGGCACGGCCTGGCGGGCCCCGGGCGAGGGATGCGCCCACCCTGCTGCTTACAGGGCGGGCGAAGATGGGTCCGGCAGCTCAGCCTGGCCGGCCACTGGGAAAGCGCCCGCCTCGCAACCAGCGAGGCGGGCAGGAGGCTGGGCCCGTGGCACGGCCTGGCGGGCCCCGGGCGAGGGATGCGCCCACCTTGCTGCTTACAGGGCGGGCGAAGATGGGTCCGGCAGCTCAGCCTGGCCGGCTACCGGGACCGCAACCAGCGAGGCGGGCAGGAGCTGGGCCCGCGGCACGGCCAGGCCGGCCACGGGCAAGGGATGCGCCCACCCTGCTGCTTGCAGGGCGGACGAAGATGGGTCCGGCGGCTCGGCCTGGCTGGCCGCCGGGAAACCGCCCGCCTCGCAACCAGCAAGGCGGGCAGGAGGCTGGGCCCGCGGCATGGCCTGGCCGGCCGCGGGCAAAGGATGCACCCGCCCTGCTGCTTGCAGGGCGGACGAAGATGGGTCTGGCGGCTCGGCCTGGCCGGCCGCCGGGAGGCTGGGCCTGCGGCATGGCCTGGCCGGCTGCGGGCAAGGGATGCACCCGCCCTGCTGCTTGCAGGGCGGACGAAGACAGGCTCGGCCTGGCCGGCCGCCAGGAAAGCGCCCACCTTAGTAGGAAAGGAGAGGGTCATGGCAGAAACACCAGGAGATTATTGAGCTTGTTCCTCCTGGCTATTAAAGTAAGTGACTGAGTTTTGTTAAACGTTCTGCCCTGATGGCATGGGGATGGAGAGGGCACAGTTTGCCCATGCCTGGTTTCTGCTGGTAAAACCTTCTGCCCTGGTGCCATGGGGATGGAGAGGGCACAGTTTGCCCATGCCTGGTTTCTGCTGGCAAAACTTTCTGCCCTGGTGCCATGGGGATGGGAGGGCAGAGTTTGGCCAGTGCCTGGTTTCTGCTGGCAAAACTTTCTGCCCTGGTGGCATGGGGATGGAGAGGGCACAGTTTGCCCATTCCTGGTTTCTGCTGGCAAAACTTTCTGCACTGGTGCCATGGGGATGGGAGGGCAGAGTTTGGCCAGTGCCTGGTTTCTGCTGGCAAAACTTTCTGCCCTGGTGGCATGGGGACGGAGAGGGCACAGTTTGCCCATGCCTGGTTTCTGCTGGCAAAACTTTCTGCCCTGGTGCCATGGGGATGGGAGGGCACAGTTTGGCCAGTGCCTGGTTTCTGCTGGCAAAACTTTCTGCCCTGGTGGCATGGGGACGGAGAGGGCACAGTTTGGCCAGTGCCTGGGTTCTATTGCCAAAACTTTCTATCCTGGTGCCATGGGGAGGGGAGATTTTGCTATAATCTGGCAGAAAAATAGTGAGGATCTGTAATTTGGAACTCCATTTTTGTACTGTAGTGGCACCAAAAAGCATAGGATCCATATTTGGGGGGTGGGGGTAGTCTGTGCATATGAACATAATGTGTGATGTGAAGGTGAATTTGGGGTTACCCAGTGCAAAAATCCTGAGAGTCCATGAGGATCTGACTTTGAACCTACCATGGTGCCATGGAGCATGGCATGCAGGATTATTATGTTCAGACATTAGTGTCTAGGGTATGAGCTGTGATGTTCTGGTGATTTTGGGGTGACCAAGTGGAAGAATCATGAGGATCCATGTTTTTCAAGTAGGTTTTTGCACCACTACGGCACCATGAAGCGTGGACTGTGTGATTGTTGTGTTTATACATGTGGCTAATGACTGGAGTTGTGATGTTCTGGTGATTTTGGGATGATTTAGTGCAAAAATCATGAGGATCCATGTTTTTTCAAGCAGGTTTTTGTGCCACTGCAGCACCACAGAGCATGGGATGCGTGATTGTTTTGGTGCTTCCTGCAGAATAAGACATGTTCTATAATTTTATGGTGATTTCATTTCATTCCAGTGTAAAAATCATATGAATTCATGATGATCTGTTTAAAATCATCTGCATCTGGTTTTTACCCAGATTTGTGAGTTTGGGCATGTTCTATAATGTGATGGCCTGCTGCAAAAAAACTTTTTTTGTCATGGTGGAGGAGGGCGGTTGCCGGGGGCGGGACACTTATATTTTGCCCCAGGCTCAATTTTCCCCAGCTACGCCTCTGGCAGTGCGGCAGCCTCCTGCGCTGCGGCACTGCCTTCTGGGGCACTCCCCTGTTTCCCGCCCTGTGCTCTTTCGCCAACCCCCCCCCCCCCCCGGTCAATGGCGTCCCACTTTACCAATGTTAAAATCTGGTCACCTTACTCAAAACCCTACTCAGGTCTATTGAATTAGACTTATTCCTTAGAAAGTATTCTTAGGATTGCATTTTAGATCACAGCTGTAATGCAGTTGGAATAATTATGTTTCAGGATTACAAAATACCTAGTATTTACACATTAATTAACATAATGCTTTATTTTGAAATGTAAGGACAAAATGGCTTCCCTAGCTCATTGCTGGAAATTGCCATTACTTTCCAAAATAGTGTTATAGAAGTAGAATAACTATTATTTTCAAACGGTTTACTTACAAGGTATTATTAAGAACAGCTAAATATATTTTCCAAATAAATTATGATCTGCCCTGCAAATCACTTTAGCCAATGTACTATTGCCTTTAAATAAAATCAATGGACTTGCATTTGCCTAAACTAAGGTACTTCATCTTACAGTAGTTGTTCTTTAATATACCTTGAGAGGAAAAGCTCACTTTGCAGCTCAAGATACACCAAAGGTTATAATCTGGAAAGAGTGTTCCATTATATTACTTAATAGAGTCTTTAAAATTAAATATTTTATTTTTTATCTTATTTTTTTAATTTCTAGTGCCCCCCTTTCCCAGATGAGCTCAGGATGGTTTACATCAACCGTACTCATTCAACAAAAAAAAACTATAAAGCTGACCGCAACTATAAGTCTGGTGGAATAACTCTCTCTTACAGGCCCTGAAGAATTGTAATAAGTCCTGCAGGACCATGGTTTTATTTGTCAGAGAATTCCACCATGTCGAGGCCAGGGCTGAGAAGGCCCTGGCCCTGTCAAGGACAGCTGAACTATTTTCGGGCCAGGGACCATCAGTATGTTGTTATTTGCTAAGATCAAAGAAAACAATATAACCATTTTCTTTGAAAACAGACTTGACAAGTATGTTCAATATTAGTTTATTGGGCATATTAAACTAATATTAATTATTAATTAATTATTAGTTTATTTTTTAATAAAAAAATCATAATAATATATTAGTTTAAATATTAGTTTAAAACCCAAACATATTTTGGCCATATGTTTAAAACCCATATCAGTTTAATATGGCGTATTAGTTTAAAACCCAAACATATTTCCAAGTGTCCCTGCTACTGGTATTCCTAGATATTATGCTCATGTTTAGCTCCAAGGGGTGAAATATTTGCATTTTCAGACACTTTTGGATTATATGAGTTCTATGTAGTGATCCTATATATGGATTGGTGGGAATGAAATGAGTCCCAGAAAAATGGACATGAGCTAAGAGAAAATGCTACGGCATATCTTACAGAAAACCTATTTCAGAATAGTGCTCTAGCATTTCCTTTGAAAGCAGCACAATGACCCTTATTACTGAATTCAACAAATACACATGTTCTACCGTATTCATGATGAAACCTGCATAAGACAATGGCCGTTTCCGCATGGCCGTAAGGGCGCCTCCACGCCGGCAGGAATTCCGCTGGCGTGGAGGCGGAGGCCGTTCGCATGCAGGCATGCGGACGGCCTCTGGAGAGGCCGGCAGGCGGCTCCGCATGGAGCCGCCTCTTCCCCCCTTCCCTTTCCCATGTACCTCTTGTGTCGCCGTCCTGCTGGCCTCCTCAGCCCCGCCCACGCTGCCCTCCGACCTCCAGGGGTCAGAGGACAGCGAGGGAGGGACTTAGGAGGCCAGCAGGACGGCAACACGAGAGGTACATGGGAAAGGGTAGGGGAAACAGCGTGTTCCCGGCGGCGCGGTTTGCACCGCGCTGCCAGGAAGACACTTTCCCCTCAACAACAACCCTTTAAAGGGTTGTTGTTTAGGGCGGCCTGACGCCGCCCTGGGGGCGGGGGAGTGCAGTCAGGTCGGCGCTGCTGCGTTGCAGCAGCGCCGCCTGTGCGAACGGCGGCCTGGGGGCGGCGTTTTTACCGCCCCCAGGCGGTCGTTTTTGGCCCGTGCGGAAAGGGCCATAGTAATGCATGTTACTACAGTTGACATTTTTTTCCAAGCAGGGATCCAAAGTCTTTAGGAGTTTTAAGACAAACAAAAATTCAATAGGTAAAGCTTCCTAGTTTGAATTGGTCAGGAAAATTTTCTTTTTGTGCCCGGAACTGCTGAACTGTCAGGTACCTTTACAAAAAACACAATAGTACCTTATCAGTATTTGGCAGCTTTTCTCATTAAAGTCAAGAAAATGTTTATATCTATTGGAAAGACATTATTTGCCTTCTTTTAACTGGCTATGTATTCCTCACTATCAATGGAAATCTATCTATCATTTGAATAAAACACTAAAACGTTGATTTGCATGCCAGTTCTTCACTGTAACCACTGAGGAGTCAGATTTTGGTATTTCATGACCTAAAGCAGGCTGGCAAGCATATTTAACATTATATTGGCTTAGTGATGTTATGAGGAAGTTTAGTATCTTAAACAATAAAACGGTGACACTCAAATGATTGTACTCAATTGCAAGTTTTTGTAATTCTCAATATTAAACATTCTTCAGACTTTGCAAGATCAGAGCTCTTTACTAGCTGATAAAAAAGGGGATTTCATAGAATCAAAGTACGTCAGAGATTACCAGTTTCTCATGACCTTTCATTGTCTTTGTTATTTCTAGACTTGCTTGTAAGTCCCTGTGGAATTTAAAGGAAAGAATGCTCAGGTTAACAATGATCTAACTGTATTGATTCAACCCAAATTGTGTCAGATTATTTCAGAACTATATTGTGGAAAACTTACTGTGAATGATACGAAAATAAAGATAAAATATGTAAACCCATTTTATGCTATTTTCTATCTCTCACTTTTATAAATTGATTTTCCCCCAACTCCTGCTGTGATTGAGTGACAACTGTTACACCTGCCTGAAATCTGACATAAAATCCTGTCCAAATAAGGTATACAGAAAGAATACGATAGATATATTTTCTTGAAAATGTATTGCAAATCCTGCATTTTCATAATGCATATGCATAATGCATAAACTATAACATAATGCATAAACTATAATATTTACCAACTTTTTCATACATAAATTATGTATCCAGGTGGGAGGCCCACAAGACTTGTAAGTGTTTAGCTCTGGTCTGCAGATTTAGGTATCTGCATATGGGGGTCAGACGTCACTATTGGATACATAGATCTTCCTCCTTGAAAATGACATAACTTTATTCACTCTCATTTCTACATCCTTGCCAAACAGGTAGGGACATTTTAAATATAATGATACATTGGAAAACTTGGATTTACTGCCACAAACTCACTCAACAGAAGATGCAGCCAATCACAGAAGCCTAACACCCATACATTTGAAAAACAGGGATCTTCAACGATCCACATGATTTATGCAATAAGTCACCCCAAACCCACAGCACATCACAGCTCAAGCACTTAGCCCCATGCCTGACCAAAACAATCATGCATCACAGGTTCCGTGGCACACCAGTGGCGCAAAAACCTGCTTGAGGAACAGAGATGTTCAAGGATCCTCAGGATTTTTTAACTAACTCACCCCAAAGCCAGTGGTGCAAAAACCTTCTGGAAAAACAGGGATCTTCAAGGATTCACAGGATCCCTGTTTTTCCAGAAGGTTTTTGTGCCACTGGTGCACCACAGAGCCTGGGATGCGTGATTGTTTTGGTCAGACACGGGGCTAAGGACTTGATGTGATGGTGGTTTTGGGATGAGTTAGTGCAGAAATCATGAGGATCCTTAAACATCCCTGTTTTTCAAACAGGTTTTTGCACCACTGGTGCACCACAGAGCATGTTATGTATGATTGTTTTGGTCATATATGTAACTAAGGGCAGGAGCTTTGATGCGATGGTGGTTTTGGGGTGACTTAGATAAAAAATCCTGAGAGTCCTTGAACATCCCTGGTTTTCAAGCAGGTTTTTGAGGCACTGATGCGCCAAGGAGCATGTGATGAATGATTGTTTTGGTTAGATACGTGGCTAAGGCAGGGGTCGGGAACCTGCGGCTCGCAAGCCGCATGTGGCTCTTCCGCCGCTGTTCTGCGGCTCCATGAGCCGAGCCGCCAGCCCCATCCTCGCCCGCCCTGCAGGTAGCAGGGCGGGTGCATCCATCGCCCACGGCCGGCAAGGCAGCGCCACGGGCTTGCTTCCCGCCCACCCCGCTGGTTGCAGGGCGAGCGCTCTCCCAGCGGCTGGCCAAGCCGAGCCACCAGCCCCATCTTCGCCTGCCCTGCAGGGAGCAGGGCAGGCGCATTCATCGCCCACAGCCGGGTTGTTAAAAAATTAGAATCCCACCACTGTATTTAACATTTAGAAGGAAGTAACATACTGGGGCCCTTCCAAATAATTTTCCGTTGGAGGTACACCTCGACCTTACCAACAGGAAAAACTAGCCTTTTTGTAGCTTTTATACATCTTAAGGGGGCCTTTTGCTCTGTAGAGATCTGCTATGGCAGAAATTGAACATTGAACGCAGGTTCTCTCTCTAATCACTACCAAGATCTAGATTTGGAGGTGGTCAGCCAGAAATAGATGGCAGAATGGGGGGGCGGGTCAAAGCCCAGGTTCTTTGGGAGTGAAACGCGGGACACCAACAGCGAGCAAGTAGCAGTGTGGGAACGAGCAGCCACTGCAGGAAGCGGTAGCCGCAACGCGCGCAGCCGAGTGGCGCTTTCTCTTCCTGCATCAGTCAACAGAATCCGCAGCCTTTCGTCTCCCCCGCGGCACGGCCATGGCGCGGCCCTTCTCTCTGGCGGACTGCGAGGTGATTGGCTTCGACCTTGACCACACGTTGTGTCGCTACAACCTGGTGGAGACCAGCCAGGTGAGTGGCTGAGTTGCAGCGGCAGTTTACGGGCTCGATCTCGCAAGCCAGCTGGCTCCAGCGCTGTCTGCTGAGCAACGGGCTGCCTCCCCGTGGCCCGCTGGTCTGCAATAGTCGCGAGAGGGCTCCCCTTGAGCCCGGCTGTGTCCTTTGCAGGGCCGAAAGCAGCGCATGCGACAGAGTGCCAATGCCGGCCTGCGGCGATGCCGGCGAGAAGAAGCGCTCTGACGTCTTGTTGCTGCTAAAGCGAGCCCAGCAGGCATCGGGCTGGGATGGGTCAGCGTTTTTAGGAAGGAAGCGGAAGAAGGCAGCGTGAGGTGGCCTGCGTAGGCGGGCCTTCTGGAGCCCCTTGTTTAGGTTGAAAAAGCGTTTTTCTTTCCAAAACCGCTGATCTCTGATAGGCGCAGGAGTTCTTTATACTCTTGCTGGGGTTTCCATTTTCGCAGGCAGTTTGGTTAGTTAGGTAGAATATCCCGACTTACAGTTCTGCATTTTGAAGTTTTCTGAATAAACACTTCATTTTAAATAGGATACATGAATTTTGTTTCCAATTCTGCAAAACGTGCATCAGTGCAAAACATAACCCTTAGCCGGGATAGAGCGGGGTATTAAATTTAATTTTTTAAAAACTGTGTGTAGCTGAAGTAAACCAAGTACACAAACTTGCAGGCGAGAGTAATTGTGTTGTATAGTTTGTTCCCCAGTTCTTGATAGTTCTGGATCCCAAGGGCTGCCAACTCTATTGGGAAATTCCTAGACGTTTGGGAGATGAGCCTAGGCCAGGGGTCGGGAACCTTTTCCCCTCAAAGAGCCATTTGGCTCACCCTCCCCCGCTCCCCCGCCCACTTGCTCGCTCGCGCCCCCACCGCCCGCCCGCTCACCCCCCCCTCCCTGCCTGCAGGGCAGGCGTAGATGGGCCCGGTGGCTCGGCCTGGTCGGGCTAGTGAAGCGCCCGCGCTGCTCCTTGCAGGGCGGGCGAAGAGGGTCCCGGCGGCTCGGCCTGGCCGGCCGCCGGGCAAGTGAAGCGCCCTGCTCCTTGCAGGGCGGGCGAAGAGGGTTCCGGCGGCTCGGCCTGGCCGGCCGCCGGGCGAGTGAAGCGCCCGCCCTGCAAGGAACAGGGCGGGGGAAGAGGGTGCTGGCGGCCTGGCCGGCCGCCGGGCAAGTGAAACGCCCGCCCTGCAAGGAACAGGGCGGGCGAAGAGGGTCCCGGCGGCTCGGCCTGGCCGGCCGCCGGGCGAGTGAAGCGCCCGCCCTGCAAGGAGGAGGGCGGGCGAAGAGGGTCCCGGCGGCTCGGCCTGGCCGGCCGCCGGGCGAGTGAAGCGCCCGCCCTGCAAGGAGGAGGGCGGGCGAAGAGGGTCCCGGTGGCTCGGCCTGACCGGCCGCCGGGCGAGTGAAGCGCCCGCCCTGCTCCTTGCAGGGCGGGCGAAGAGGATCCCTGCGGCTCGGCCTGGCCGGCCACCGGGCGAGTGAAGCGCCCGCCCTGCAAGGAACAGGGCGGGCGAAGAGGGTCCCGGCGGCCCGGCCTAGCCGGCCGCCGGGCGAGTGAAGCGCCCGCCCTGCTCCTTGCAGGGCGGGCGAAGAGGGTCCCGGCGGCTCGGCCTGGCCGGCCGCCGGGCGAGTGAAGCGCCCGCCCTGCAAGGAGCAGGGCGGGCGAAGAGGGTCCCGGCGGCTCGGCCTGGCCGGCCGCCGGGCAAGTGAAGCGCCCGCCCTGCTCCTTGCAGGGCGGGCGAAGAGGGTCCCGGCGGCTCGGCCTGGCCGGCCGCCGGGCGAGTGAAGCGCCCGCCCTGCAAGGAGCAGGGCGGGCGAAGAGGGTTCCGGCGGCTCGGCCTGGCCGGCCGCCGGGCAAGTGAAGCGCCCGCCCTGCAAGGAGCAGGGCGGGCGAAGAGGGTCCCGGCGGCTCGGCCTGGCCGGCCGCCGGGCGAGTGAAGCGCCCGCCCTGCAAGGAGCAGGGCGGGCGAAGACGGTGCCGGCGGCTCGGCCTGGCCGGCCGCCGGGCGAGTGAAGCGCCCGCCCTGCAAGGAGCAGGGCGGGCGAAGAGGGTCCCGGCGGCTCGGCCTGGCCGGCTGCCGGGCGAGTGAAGCGCCCGCCCTGCAAGGAGGAGGGCGGGCGAAGATGGTCCCGGCGGCTCGGCCTGGCCGGCCGCCTGGCGAGTGAAGCGCCCGCCCTGCAAGGAGCAGGGTGGGAGAAGACGGTCCTGGCGGCTCGGCCTGGCCGGCCGCCTGGCGAGTGAAGCGCCCGCCCTGCTCCTTGCAGGGCGGGTGAAGATGGGCCCCGCGGCTCGGCTCATGGAGCCACAGAACAGCGGCGGAAGAGCCGCATGCGGCTCACGAGCCGCGGGTTCCTGACCCCTGGCCTAGGCAGAGGGAGGTTTAGAGGAGAGGCTCATCATAGATTCTGCCCTCCAGCCATTTTATTCAGGGAATTGAATCTGTGGTTTGGAGATTAGTTGTAATTCCAGGACATCTCCCGGCATGACATGGAAGTTGACAAATGCAACCCTGTTCGTTGCTGTGCTTCCTCCACGCATGAACCAAGAGTAAATGTGATGAAAGTTGTAATCTGGGAAGAACTTTATACTAAGGATGCCATACTATTGCAGAAGTCTTATGCTGCAATCTAATTTGAGAGGAAGTCCCATTGAATTCAATAAACAGAATTCAGCTGCTCCTCTGTAAAACCCAGGGGTTTTAGTTGATTAAATGCTGTTTTACGAGAGGCATACTCTATGGGAGAGAAAAAAGAGTAATGCCTGAAATTATACCACCTTGATTTTTTTTGTTTATAGCTATGTTACATAACAATTTCATTAAAATTTGGTTTTGATTAATCAAAACAACTAACTTATTGACTGGTTAACTGTTGCAATACTGATTTTAGATGGGGTTATGTTCATGTGTCAAGTAACCCTTTTATGATGACAGGGTAGATCCTGGCTAAATTTTCCATTAGTAGAACAGAACTCCCCTCCCCCTCCTCCCTCGACAGTCCACCAGTCTCCTTGAAATGCTGCTCCTGGGACATAGGGGTCCTTGATGTGGGGGTGGCTGCACTGAGAAGGAGAATCTGCAGAAAGTGTCAATTTAGTCTGGATGCAGCCTCAGATCTAGTGCCCAGCCTTTCAGTTATTATCCTAGTGTGATCAATAGCACATGAGAGACAGTGTGGGATAGTGATGTTAGAGTGCTGGAGTTGGTGTGGGGAGACCCCCCCTTGACATGAAACATTTTTTCTCAACTGCACAGGGTTGTTGTGAGGATAAAATGCAGGAGATTCCCTGAACTCCTTGGACTGAGAGTAAGATAAAAATCTAATAAATAGTAGGTATGTCTACACAGGCTAGCCCAGTCTCATTATATCTCAGAAGCTAAGCAGGGGCACCCTTCATTAGTATTTTAATGGAAGTCCAGTGTTACTATGCAGAGTCAAGAAGTTGCAAACCATCTCTTTTGGTCTCTTGCAATTTAAAACCCTATCACCCTGAGTTGGCTGTGACTTTACACACACACACACACGCACGCACGCACGCACGCACGCACACACACATTATGATACTAATGAATTTTTTGGATTTAAAAAAATGTTTTGGCACAGCACCAGCATATCCTTAAGGGGAGGACATTCCAAAGGAACCATGTCATCACTGTGAATTTTCTGACTCTTATTCTAATTTCTCTGTTGTGGTTCCTCACAAGATTTCAACAGATCTCCTGGCAAAGAATTCATGCTGCCCTCTCTCCACTTAATTCCCAGTGTGGCCTTGGGTGAGAGGCTAACTGTTGGATGAATTTAAATTTCTAATGAAATGATTCATTAAAAGGAATTATTTCTGCAACAATATTCTGCAACAATATTACACCAAAAGAGTAAGTAGGAAGATTATATGCAGTGAGGCATGCACCAATAGTTCTCTGTATGCCATGTAAATATGCAAAGGTTGAGAGCAAGTTATTTAGGACTGCGGGAGCCACAGTCTCACTGTCACTCTATGCATGTTTAACTACTGTGGTCTCCAAGCTCCTTGTGGGGACTGGAGATCTTCAGACCCCACCCACGGGGGACGGGGGGGGGGTCAAATGACCCAAGGCGCAATGGCGGCCCCCCCGCAAAATCACTTCCACCACCCTCCTCCCCCGTGCCGATCCAGTTCTGAAGAGCTGGGTTGGTGTGGGGGAGGCGCCTAAAGACAGAGTACAGCTTGCTGCCAGGAGCCGGCCTGCTGCTGCGGCACCTGTCTGAGTCACCTCCTTCCCTCCCCAGGCTCTATGGGGTGGGGCTTGGAGGTAGGGGCAGGGAGGGCAGGAGGCAGCCTGCAGGGAGATGGCTCTGGGGTGGGGTGGCTTGGATGGGTGCCGCAGGGGGGCGACCAGAGCAGGTTTTATTCCCAGGTGCCATTTCCCCCGATTCACCTCTGCTTCAGACCACAGAGATCAGATGTCCTGGAGAAAATGGCTGCTTTGGAAGGGGAACTTAATGACATTGTGCTCTGCTGAGGTCCCTCCCCACTACCCTCTCCAGTCTCCACCCCAGATCTCCATAACTTTTCTAAACCAGAGATGGAAACCTTCCTAACTACTTTGCTGAACATATGTTTTCCTTGTAAATTAAAAAGGAACCGACTTCAGCCATTATTAGAAGCAGAAGGGTAAAGTTTCGGGAAGTATCACTTTTTGGTAAAATAATCTGGTTGTCAAGTATTAGTTGAAAATGTGGTAATAGTTCTTCTTAAATTAGTGAGACTGGAAGCTAGATCCTAAAGTGTAAAGAGATAGACTCTTGATACCTCAACATGTGTAATTTTATGTAGGACTAACTCTTCTTTCTCTCTTTTCAGCTCATATATGAAAGCTTTGCACAGTACATGGTAACAGAAAAAGATTATGATAAAGAACTGTTGAATGTACCACCGGAGAGCTGGGATTTTTGGTAAATGATTCTGTATTTTAAAAATCAACTGATGTCTTGTGGTGCTTAAAAGGCTCACAAGTTTTTATTCTGCCTTATATTCGAGCCCATATTGTCAGATCCCTGCAATGTTCTTGTTTCCAGATTTCTTGCCAGTTCACTAGTTTTATTTAGACCCACCACACACACACACTCTCTTAAGAGGATTTAAAGATGAGCTGACTGATCTTATTCATGTACAGTTGGAAGCCATTAAATATGGTAGGACTTATTCAAAGTATTTGTGCATCAGGCTGTATCTTTAATATTGCATTGATCTGAGAGGCTGTTTAAAACAGAAGTGCTTATTTCTCACTGTTAATTTAAAAAAGAAAACTCATCAATACAAAAGACATCAAAACTCTCTGTGCGTTTGCTTTTTAAACCACTTAGAGACTGATCTAGAATTTTTTCGGGAATAACTATCTAGTAATTTCACTGTTTACTCAGAAACCTCCATATGCAAATCTTATTGAAAATTGCAGATAAACATTTTTTCACAAGATATGTGTGTGAGTGTGTGTGTTATAAATATTTGTTATTCCATTTTCCCATTGTGGAGGGTCTGGCATTATAGCCACACCCCCAAAGTCAGAATAGCTTCCAAGTTGCTGTGGGTGGGTCCTCACAATTTTGAAGTTGATTAGCATAATCCTGGATAGTTAGCAGACTTTCAGTTGCACATCCAATTAGTAGTTCACCTTCATTGTCTTTCTTTAGAAATTGCGGGTCAAGCATTTTAAATACCCAAACATGCATTTCCAATATTACACATCTTGGACTTCTTACCATAAGTCAGCAATAAATGTGGTCAAAACTACTCCCTGGACCGTTGCACATTTCTTTTTTCATACCAGAAACCAATATGTGCCCCCTGCATTAAATGTTTTTAATGCTATAACAGGTGTGCACTTGTTTTATAGAATTCTGTTTTGGATGGGTGCTTTTAACCATTCCCTAAAATGGATTCAATCAAAATTCCTACGGAAAATTTTGGGGATGTTGAGATGTGTACCATATGCGGCTCTGTGTCTGGCAACCAGGCAGGGTCTGTTGGAATCGAAGGCAAGGCTTACTACCATTAAATATTGGCTGAGAATACACTATAATTCCAATCTCACTGCATTTATTTATCAAATGCTGTCAATCTCCAATGTTTCAAATTGGCTCCCTGCTATTAAAAAAAATCTGTTGGAATATCCGTGGACACTCTTTTTAACCTTTCAGCATCTGTGGCCTTCTGTAAAATAACATACAAAATCTCAATAGTGCATTACAGGCCATATTGCTACGTATTTTTACCATCTTCAACATTTGAACCAAAGTAGAGCTTTCCCTTTGGCCAGATTCAGTGTTATGCCATCAAAAATCCTGTATGGAAAACATAAAAAATATGGCATATTCAGATAGATGTTGCTCCTGTAAGGTGGGCTATATCGAAGCTATTCAGCATTCTCTATTCTGTTGTCCTTTATACTCAGAAACTTGAACAAAGTATCTAAGCTCTATTCTAGCAAATAGAACAGGACTTTCTGATTCTGCTAAATTGTCCCTTCTCTTGAATAACTGCAATCTTGAAATACATGAAAAAGTATCAAATTTTTTGCAAGATGCCATAAAGCTGCATCGTGATAGGACTGGGAAATAAATTGTTGTTTACTTTTCCTATTTGTGATTTGTGGTTATAGCTAGCTCATAGTCTTATTTTGCTCTGATCATGGCTGCCTGGAATATTTTATATGCCAATAAAGGTTTCCGTCTGTCTGTCTGTCTGAAGAAGTTGCCAAACTTCTGATTTCTCCATCTCACTTCTGTTTTGTCTGAGTAATATGTCCTGCAAACATTACAGTTAGTACACTTTCATGCCCGTGTATGCCCAAGAACAACATACAAGTCTTCCTCTGGTATTCGCGCTCCATGACTGTACAGAATGTTGGCCATATATTGACTGAGCTGTATGACTGCCCTAATCAGAAATTCACCTCAGTTTGCTGAACTGCTGGGTCATATTCCCAATCCATGCAAGAGTTGAGTATAGACTACAGCAGTCTATTCTATACTATATCTCATAATCACAAAGGTGTTAATTTTTTATGTTTTCTTTTTCTCATTGTTGAAACAAAATCCATTCAGCTGCAAAGGCCTCGTTCTGGATATGGAAGATGGGAACTTTCTTAAGCTTGCACAAGACGGAACTATTTTAAGGTAATGTTTATAAGACATGTAGACTGACATTCTAAAATTTTCCTGTGAGATTTTTCTGCTGCTTTCAGATTGTTCTGATATCACCTTTAAAGTGGCCAAATTTTGCTCCTCAGAATTCTTTAACAAGGAAGCAGCTGATTAAATCATGTTAATTATATTTGTACTATTAAAATCAGCCTAATCTGGCTGTGAAATTTTATTGTATGTGCCGATGACTCTGTTTTATCAATCTTGACCTATCTATGATAGTAAATAAAGGAACACCCTGTTATTAACAAAATAGAGCTGTTGGGTCCTTCCCAGAAAGTATAAATGGTTTGTGTGTTTAAATGGCCAACAAACTCCAAACTAATGAAATGTCCATGTCATTAACTCTTTAAATAAATGCTTTTTATAACATCAGGATGTTATAACAACAGGAACAGTCATGTTTGCCATGGAATATAAAGATTTACTTTTAAAGTTACATTTTCCTTTGTTGTAATTCTATACAGCCCCACAACTGCTAGTCTTAAACAGTTTTCTGTATTTTACTGAACAGCTTTTATTGGTTATTTCACTAGTAACACATTTAATCAACTATCTTTAGTACATTTCTACTCTCTCCCGTTTTTGTTGTGATTGATTTTGAGAAGATCTTCCAAACAGATCTGTATATTTGATCCAGATCTTATGGAATTCAGAAAATGAATTTTCTGAATTCTGAAAATGGGAGGAAAAAAACTACAGAAATTATGAAGTCAAATAGGAATAACAAGATTCAGGTTTTTTGTGAGTTGTATTTGAGGAAATACATAAGCTCATGGCTCTGATTTTGATTTGGGGTTTACAGAAAAGGAATGTTATTGGGATTAATTACCCTTTTTAATGTTTAGAACAAGCAGTGAATTAGACTGTGTAAACGTTAACAACCTTAATGTCTTTCATGCCTTGCATGTCAAACAGGGCAAGCCATGGTACAAAACACATGACCTCGGAAGAGATCCTAGAGAAATACGGAAGAAAAGAATGGAGACACTTTAAGACTATGAGTGAAATGGTTTCTCGTTCAGGTATTTGATTGATTGATTGATTGATTGATTGATTGATTGATTGATTGATTGATTGATTGATTGAATGAATGAATGAATGAATGAATGTTGAGACTCAAGGCAGATTGTGAAATTTAGCTGTGCAGTAGGGATAATTGGGCAGCCCAATCCAGAATGTGGCAGCCAAACCCCTCTCTGGAGTTGGTGCAGCCTTGCATGGGTGCCCACCCTGCCAGCACAAAGAACAAATGTGCCGGTGGAGGGGCAGTTTACCCAACCCAGAAGCCGTTGTTTGGCCTAGGCCTGCCAGCGCAAAAAGCAGTGCCGGCTTGATCAGGGGCATTCCAGATGTGGACCAAATTTTCAGGGATTGTTTGGGGGACTCTCCTGATGATACTACCCGGGTTTGGTGAAGTTTGCTTTAGGGCCGGGTTTAGTAAGGTTTGGTTTAACCCACCCCCCACCCCCCACACACACACCCCTAGGCTGGCCTGGGCCACTGGGCTCGATTATTAGCATTAAACCTAAGACCTAGTTTTGGGGAAGCAGTGTAGTTAACCCTGTTAAGCGCTGTTAAACCCCACTGATTTTTATGCGAAGAACTAAAGTGCAATCCTTTACCTGGGAGAAAGCTCAGTTGCTGACAATGGGGCTTGCTTCTGAGTAAACCTTCCTAGGGTCATGATTCACCCATTGGAAGAGTTGCACGGTTGCTTCAAAGCAAACCCACCGACTACCACCAAGCTTACTCCTGAGTAACGTGCACCTCGGAGCCAACCGTTTTTCTAAACTAAAACCTCAGTATTCAGGTTAAATTGCCATATATGGCACTTTGCAATAAATAAGTGGGTTTTGGGTTGCAGTTGGGCACTCAGCCTCGTAAAAATTCACCATCACTGGTTTAGGGGGTCCAAAGTTATGGACTCCCAAAGGGGGTGCCCCATCCTCCATTGTTTCCAATGGGAGCTAATAAAAGATGGGGGCTACACCTTTGAGGGTCCATAACTTTGGACCCCTGAACCAAACTTCACCAAACCTGGGATGTATTATCAGGAGAGTCTTTTATTGATACCACCCAGGTTTTGTGAAGTTTGGTGTAGGGGGTCCAAAGCTATGGACTTGCAAAGGGGGTGCCCCATCCCCCATTGTTTCCAATGGGAGCTAATAGGAGATGGGGGCTACACTTTTGAGGGTCCATAACTTTGGAACCCCTGAACAAAACTTCACCAAATTTGGGTGGTATCATTAGGAGAGACTCCGAAAGATATTCTGAAAGTTTGGTGCTTCTAGCCTAACAATTTCACCCCTGACAGCAGGCACCCCCAAATTTCCCCAGATTCTTCTTTTAAATCCACCCCCTTCAGCATGGATTTAAAGGGAGAATCTGAGGTCCTCAGTTTAGAAGAAGAAGAAGAGTTTGGATTTATATCCCCCCTTTCTCTCCTGTAGGAGACTCAAAGGGGCTTACAATCTCCTTGCCCTTGCTCCCTCACAACAAACACCCTGTGAGGTGGGTGGGGATGAGAGAGCTCCGAAAAGCTGTGACTAGCCTGAGGTCACCCAGCTGGCATGTGTGGGAGTGCACAGGCTAATCTGAATTCTCCAGATAAGCCTCCACAGCTCAAGTGGCAGAGCAGGGAATCAAACCCGATTCCTCCAGATGAAAATGCACCTGCTCTTAACCACTATGCCACATTGAAAGTGATGCTGTTTCAGGGTGGGGGATAATCCACCCCAAAACAGCATCACTTTCAATGTTGTTTAACTAGGGACCCCAGATTCTCCCTTTAAGGTGGATTTAAAAGGAGAATTTGGGCTCTCTAGTTTAAACACCATTAAAAGTGATGCTGTTTGGGGGTGGATTCCAGCATCACAGCGGCTGCCGGGGGGGAAGGCGCAAAACTCAGATTTTGCACCGGGCTCCATTTTCCCTCTATGCCTCTGCCCGGAGGGGAGGGGCAGGGCAGAGCAGGGGAGTCTGCCATCCCTGACCTCGGAGAGCTGCTTTTATAAATGCTAGGCCAGGGGTGGGGCTTGGGGAGGCATGGCCATGCCCTAGGAGTGGGTGGGAGTGTGGCCCCCCAACCCCCCCATAAAAATCTATACCTACGTCCCTGCCTCTACCAATCAGAATACACAGCACTGACCTTGATAGACCAGTGGTCTGACACAGTATATTTATGTTTACAGGGCTAGTGTCATTAGTGGAATTATAGCAAGGATCAAATTTACAATATTTATTTATTTATTTATAATTCCACTTATATACCGCCCTTCTGAATATAATTCTTAGGACTTACAAATTGTCTTCCCTTTCCAAAAAACAAAGATACAACAAAAACTTCTGAAATTCATATTTTCTTACAGGATATTTTCCTATAAAACACCCAGCAAGGCATTAAAATTATTTGTTTTTTTGTTTATTGCAGCTAAGTATTATGTCTATGATAACTACTTTGACCTGCCAGCAGCTCTTATTTGTGCTCGGATTGTGGATAATTTAAACCAAGTAAGTGTTGGTGGTTTCAAGGCCAATTAAAAGAAACATACTCACAGCCTGCTTATATCTTATGTAAGTGTTTCCTTGACATTTATACTGCAAAATGAATTTCATCCCTGGCCTCAATGTTATATATCAGCTAGATGCACAGCAATGAAAGTGCCTGGTATGACTTCAGTAGAAGTTGAAACTGTGCTTTTAGTTGATTTGAATGAGTTCACACTTTCTTTTTTTAACTTTCAATTTTGCACCTTAGGTATATATCCATGCCTATTTGTACTCTGTGTGAGAGAGTATGTATTTTAATTAGTACCTGTTTTAGACCTAATACCAGACTGTGGTTTATCTTTGCACAATAGAATAGAATAGAATAGAATAGAATAGAATCTTTATTGGCCAAGTGTGATTGGACACACAAGGAATTTGTCTCCGGTGCATATGCTCTCAGTGTACATAAAAGAAAATACATTTGTCAAGAATCATAAGGTACAGCACTTAATGATTGTCATATAGGTCTAGTAAGCAATCAGGAAACAATCAATAGTAATAAAAACATAAAATGTAAAATCATAAAATAAAATGAAATGTCAGCACAGGCTATAGTCATACAGTCATAATTGGGAGGAGATGGGTAATAGGAATGATGAAAAAAGTAGTGCAGTAATTATATAATAAATATATAATAAATAGTTTGACATTATCGAGGGAATAATGTCATCAGCATAACTGTATTATTCGATTATAACAAAATGAAACAGAAGTCCAGTGGCACTTTGAAGACTTATTCCAGCGTGAGCTTTCATGAGTCAGAGCTCTCTTCTTCAGATGCAGTGAAGGACAAATAATTTTGCACCAAAGTAAAATGAAAATTACAGAAGGAGAAGGAAATGAAATTGTTGGGAACAGAGAGAAGTTCGTATGAATCACAAGTCATACATTTTTCAGCTGGGTTGAGTAAGAGACTGTACTCTCCATAAGAGACTAGATTCAATTAGGCTGTTGCAACACCCAACAGTGAATAGAGAGGTGAAAGGTAGTGAGGGAGAGAGTGGCAAAAGTGTAATGAAGTAGGATAAACCACAAGGAACAAGCATTATGACAAAATGAACTAATTTCAGCATGTTAAGAACCACCAATAAGAAATGGGTCCTGTTGAGCTATTAGAAACTATAGTAAGTAAGAAAAATAGTAAGTAGGGAAATCCAAGCCTCTGTTTATCAGTGCAATTCTAAAGAGAGTTACTCCAATCTAAGCGCATTCATTTTAATGAACTTAGACTGGAGTCAATCTCCTTAAGACTGCACTGTAAATCAGGATGATAGATAGTATTTGATTTATTGATAAGTCCTTCTTCAGGACTTGCATGATATATATTCCCTTTGCAGGATTGGGGAGAGGGTTTGGTAGAATGAATTTTAAAACAGGTGTGCATATTACATGTGTGGGTTCTTATTTGATTTTCACAGTCCCTCCATCCCAAAACCCTGGCTGTTTCCGCACATGTGCGGTAAACGCAGCTCCACTGGCATCAATTGTGGAGGCTCGGAGGCCATTCGCATGCTATCGTGCGAGCAGCCTCAACTTGCTCCCCTGCCAGAGCAGCCTTCTGACCTCCAGGGGTTTGTTGACAAACCTCATCTCTTTAAGACCTAAGAGAGAGGGGGGAGCACTAAACTGGGATGCGCTAGTTCCAAAACAGCAATGTATATCATTATTGTGTTCCTCTTATTTCTTGGGGTTCACAGGCAAGCTGGGAAGAGAAATGAGGTATAAATGAATTAAATAAATCAATAAATAATAAATTATTCAGCACTGAGATGAAAATGTTGAAGCAGCAGTTTTACTCGTGAGTAGATCACCTTGCAGGATGCAATGCAGCCAAGAACTGAAAGACACACAGTCACCAGTGCAGTTCTGTTTATTGCTAACTACTGTCAAAGTGCTCCGCCAGACCACAGGTGTTTCCAGGCACACATCACCCTGTTGTCTGTGCTTACTATATACAATTGTGGTACCAATCAGGTGCCCATATCTTATCTGGCTTTGCACTTGGTACAAAGTTGTGCACACAGTCCTAATTATGCACACGGCACCTGCTAGAAGGAGGGTCCAACTGTCATTTAGATTTTGCCCATCTAAACACATGTTCTGACAGAAAAATGTCACACAGAGAAATGGGACAAAAGTTCTGTGCGGTGATGGGTGGTAATGTAATATGACTGGGCCTGTTTTCTGGTCCTTTGACTAGTAAGGATGGAAAAACTATTTGACCTGAAAATTCCAGACTTTGTGAATCTGCCTGTACATTTAGAGTAGGTTTGATATAACTGTGTGTCAACATGAAAATGTTGCTACTTCTGAAAATGAAGGGAAGGGCAGCTCATTAGGAGGTCAGCCTACATAAAATATCCCAGGTTCAGTCTCTTACATTTGTAGTTCAAATGATTTCAAATATTGGAGGAAAGGAAGGCGTCATGGTATAGCTTGGTCTCATCTCAGAAGCTAAGCAGGATTGGTAGATATATGGGAAACAACCAAGGAAAAATCTGCAAATGAAGGCAGTGGCAAAAGATTCCATTTGGTTTTGTTCTAATAGCAGTACTATCAGTGATACAAAAATGATCATTATATTTCAGCATCTCAGATTCAGTTATATTTTTATATCTTCTTTTGAATTGTACAGGCATTATGACAGACTACCAACTGATAATACAAAATAGTGTTTCTGATCCTGCCAGTAATTTCTGTGTGCACAAAGGGTGGGATCCTGCGATGCTGAAGAAGATCCTTCAGCCAGTGGAGATTTTTTGCTGGATCTAGCCATTGACTTTCAATGCAAATTAATAGCTGGACTCAGGACTGCATGGGGGGGAGGGTGGGGTTGGAGGACAAAATTCAGGGGCTCTAGCCAACCTAGTAGTCCATTGGGCTAAGCAAGTCATATTTCTATGATTTAATACCAGAACTTCTTTCTGAATCCTTTCTGTTCTCTTTTATTTGCTGATCATGATTACTATCCTGTGTAGGATTTGTTCTTCATGGGGATTCTCTTTATCTTTGTAGCACAGTGTTAGCCCAAAATACAACTTTTGGAAAGATATGGTTGCTGCTATTCAGCATAACTACAAAACTTCAGCTTTTAAAGGTGAGTAAATTCAGTCTGTTTTATAAGGGTTATGATTAAAGTGTACTGGGAATCACTGATGCATATTTAAAGCTGGTCTTTTTGCATCTATCATAACCAAGTAGATGTTACATAGCAGCTGATTGTTTGAGGCTTGCAAGTTCAGTTTGTGAGTTGGCACACAAGTTCAAAGCCAAAGGCCTTGAACAAACTGTAGAAGTTGTATGAATTTTCTGTTTTTATTATAATGGTTGCTTCCATAGGGATGAACATCTTATTGATTTATTCTTTCTCTAAACACAGAGATAAGGTCATAGCTGTATCTGGAAACTAGGGTTTCAGAACAGAGCCAGGCATTTCGCAGCAAACTCAGGATTCCAAATCTCATTACCCTTCTCATGACAAGGGAACAGGATAAGAGAGAAGCAGCGGACAAGAGAGCCTTCTTAACCATTTTCTCACCTGTGTTTTTTAAAATCTCAGTTCCCCCTCATCAGCCTTTTTTCCTTCACTTGAGCAGAAAACTCAGTCTTGGGAGAAAATTGGTTAAAGGGGTAGGGCTTGTGGTTGCCAGTAGATCTGAAGAAAAATATCCTCTCCTTTTAATGTATAAATGGGCAGCTAAAACTCCTAACAGGGTAAATTAATTCCCGTTAAACCTCTATTAAAGGAACATGATATTTTTTCTCCCGGCAGTTGGCAACTCTAGTAGGGCTCTGTTAGAAAAGTGGCAAGTATATGAAGAACTGAACGTCCTTTATCATGTGTGCTTTTCTTCTGCAGCCTCCCCCCTTTGCACTTTAGAGGCAAACAGCTGAGAATGTGATACTGCCTTTCAAAAGTCTAGTTGCAATTGAATCTAGGCTGGCTGGAGCTATCCTGGCTGCACCTCTTTTCAGGTAGATGCCTAGAATTCACCAGGCAGCACATAGTTTAGGGGTAGAATCATGCATAATGCATGTGTTTTTTGCAGCGTTTGCATGAGATCTGTCCAAGGTGAGTCTATAGTCCCTTTCATACACGTTCTTTAATTCACTTTTGCTTCTGAACTCCAACATTTGTTTAAGGTTTCACAGACCTTAAGTTTAAAACACTGCACTCCCTTGGTTAATGGACATTTAATCTGGGTTTTCCAAAGCCTAATTTGTTGCGATGTTTTTCAAGTTGTTGCATTTTATTTAAGGGGTGTGAAACCTTTAAAAAGTATGTTTGCCTTCAGACATCAAAGCAGATTAAGGAGCTCATATGAAAGAAACCTAAATGTGTGTGTACTTGTGACCATAAATGCTGTCCTGGCACTTGGTGCTCCCATCATGTGCCTTTGGAGGAGGGGGAGAGCTTAGTTGCTACTTGCTTGCACCATGTTATGTGATAAGAGCTTTTATGTAATATAGCTAGAAATGGCTGGGCAATTTGTCATAGAGATGCCAGTCCCCAAGGAATCTATAATCTGTAGCCCACCCCAAAACTGTTTGAATAAAGACAGATCAGGGGGCATCCTAGACTGGGCTGTTTTTCAGAGTTTGTTACTTATGCTTCCCAGATTGCAGTTCTGTACTGCCATGCAGAACTGCATATAGCTTTGTGTATGAGGACATATATCTTGTTTTACAGTTGACTTGATCAAGTTGATAGAATTAAAGAACTTATTCAAGAAGAGTTGGGGAAGTGGCACCTTTTGATTTTGAGATATTACTTGCAATACTTATTCTTTGAGAAAAATCTGGATCTGTTGTCCCCCCCACCCCCATACAATTGAATGACCACAGCTAGTCATTCTTCTAAAAGAGCACATTCTAAAATGGAATCCTTTCTTAAGCTGTATAACAAGACATTATCCATTTAGTCCTATGAGAAAATTGCAAAAACACAGCTCAGACAAAAATCCTAAAACATGTCAGAAAAAAATAATGTTTAGAAGAGCTAAATAATAGACCACCTGAAAGAGAGGTTTCACTTTTTATTTGAAAACACAGCTAAAAGTGTTTAGAACAAAGTGTAAAAAGCTGGTTTCAAATGAACATAATAAAGACGATGTACAATTATGACATCACAAAAAACAACAACTCATGGGAGTCAAAATATCAGCGGCCTTCTTTCCCACTTAAAACCTGTCTTATTGTGGAACATTTGTAAAAGCACCATAAGATTAAACAAGTGAACTTAAATAATACAAAATATGTCAAGATTACTGAGTGGATGCATCTTAATCTTCCATACACCAAGTCTCTGTTCAGGATGATGTATAAAATGAAACATTTTTTAACAACTATATTCATACAAGAGTGAAAATTGTATCCCTTAAACATTTAATATATCATACGTTTTAATATATTTGATGAATGTGATTGGCTATTGTCAAGCAACAGAAATACAAGCTTCTGCATGTACAGTTCGTTTGACATAGCTGCATATCTCAATATGACCTCCAGTTGATACTTATCTGAGTCCCATTGAATCTGCTAGATTTGCCTTGTGATTAGAATGGGAATTTACATTCCACCTGGACCACTAGCCATTGTGTGTGTAAGAGCTGCATTGGGACAAGCAAGCTGATATTTTAAATGACCTTTGCAAGTACCTGTGAAGGCATTTGCACGTCAGTTCAGTGCCACAAAACTGATAGTATGCTGGGGTTAAAAACAAATAATTCACTGCAAATGTTTAGGATTATATTGCCAGTTTTAGTCAATAAAATTAAGTCTAAAACAAAATTCCTTGTTTTTTCTTGCTCAGGTTCTTAGTATTGGTTAGGACAGAAAATAACTTGTTTCCAACAAATTGCATGATTAGCAGTTTTGTTCTAATATGTACGGCAGGAGGGGTTTTTTTAAGTATTTGGGATACTTTTCTTTTAATGCCAAAATCTGCTGTTGACAAAACCAATTTTCTTCAGAACATTCCAGTTAATCTGTAGCACCATAGATTTGATTTTATGATATAAATGTTAAAGCTTTATTAGTTCATTACTTGGTATGGTAAGATAATTATTCCTATTGGTCGGTTATAGCAGTTTCACAATGAGTTCAGTAAGTGATCATTATAAAATGTCATAAGTGAGTTTGCCACTTACAACTCAAGTCATAAATATGTCTCTATTAGAGTTAGCTCCATTGATTTTTTTTTATAAAAAAGAACTTAGGTTGCTATGGTGTTGGTTTACTATCTTGAAATTAATTTAAATAATGAAAATAATTTTAATCTACCTTGGAAACAAGAACAAATGACCTGTGTTAGACTGCAGTCCTAAACCTACTAGCAGTGCTATCCTGAGCAGAGTTACTCTTTGGTTTCCATTGCATTTCATGGGCCTAGAAGTGTAACTCTGCTTGACATGGTAAGTTTGGAAATGTACAATGTTATTAGATTAGCAGTAAGTCGGTTAAAGCAGGAAGCACCTAAGGAAATTGGAAATACTTCTTTGTGAAGAAAGAGCATGTGCCTGTACACTTCTATGAATTATGATGCTTGCATAAGGGAAAAATTATCTGGTCTTTCCTAAAACCTAATCTCAGATGACTAACAAATCTCAGTGTAGGGGCATGTGCATTATCTTTCTAACTGAACACATTTCTATGTGGAGCATTAACATATGATAATATTTTGTGAAGAATGATGTAATTCTTTAAAATTTCATTAAAAACTGCACATCATGCAGCTTTTGAGTTAGAAGTTTAGTGTTGTCTATGGGCTTTCTGTAGCTAGCCTCTGCTGGACATACAGAAATGAAAAAATATACATACTAAGACTGACTCTATTGTAGAGGGATAATGTTAAATTTGAGCAAATAAGAAACCTGAGAAAGAGGAATGGACATACTCTGAGGAGTACAGGCCATTTGACTCATTATTGGGTAGTTGCAACCAGACTTGATCATTTTCCATGAGATCAACAACAGCACTACCAGAAGCCTGATCTAGGTATCCTTTCTTATACTCATCAAAGGTATACATGATGGGTGAACCATTTTTGTATAGACCAACCCAAACATGTGTTCCTTTCACATGCACATGGTAAGCAAAGTAATAAAGTCCTGGAATCCTACATGTGAAAATCCCTGTCCTGGGGTCATAGTGTTGTTGTCTATTGTACAAAACCTGATCGAATCTAATAGGGATTGCTGATGTAGGAAACGCTTTTGAAAGCATGGCAGTGAAAGCTGAAACTGGCATTCCAATTATGCCTTGGCTTGCACCAGCTTTGATAACAGGCACGCCTGCTAGTGCCTGTCCTTCTGGGTATATTGCTGGTCCTGGAGGGCCTGGAGGACCTGGAGGACCTGGCAATCCAGGTTCTCCATGGTTGCCTTTTGGACCTTGCCGACCAGGAGGCCCAGTAGGTCCATCTAAGCCCCTTGATGCGATACCAGCTGGACCAGGTAATCCTGGTGTCCCATGTTCTCCTTTACTGCCAGGGAATCCTGGGATACCTGGTGGGCCAACAGGACCTCTTGTACCAGGTATTCCAGGTGGGCCTCTTGGACCTGGTGCTCCATTATATCCTGCTGTTCCCTTAGGACCTGGTGAACCCATTGAGCCTGGTAGGCCAGGAGACCCAACATGGCCAGCATCCCCTTTAGAACCTGGCAAACCTGGGTGTCCTTTTGGCCCAGGAAGTCCTGGCTCTCCTGGCTCTCCTGATTTTCCCTCTAGTCCTGGAAAACCTCTCTCCCCTTTAATTCCTGGGAAACCTGCTGGTCCTACAGGACCTCTTTCACCTTTAGCCCCAGGAAAACCATTTGCACCAGATGCACCTCTCAGCCCTTGAGGGCCCATTGGCCCAGGTGGTCCAACTGGCCCTGGTTCCCCTGGAGCACCAGCTGGACCGTGTTCTCCTTTTATTCCTGGAATGCCATTTAGGCCTTCAGGACCTCTTTGTCCCTTCATCCCTGGTAGCCCAGGTTTTCCAAATCCTGGAAGACCAGGAGGTCCAGTAAAGCCTGAAGGGCCTGGAAGTCCTTTTGCTCCTGCAATTCCTGGCAATCCTGGTGGTCCAGCTGGACCAGGTTTTCCTATTCCTGGCTCTCCAGGAGGCCCAGAAATCCCTTGGGGTCCTGGGTTACCAACTGGTCCTGGTGTGCCTGGTAAACCCCGTTCACCTTTAATACCTGGATGCCCTGAATATCCCCTGTCTCCTGGCCTCCCTACCCCTGCAGGTCCAGGTGGTCCTGGAGGCCCCTGTGCTCCTGGCTGTCCTCTTCCTCCTGGGCGACCAGGAATTCCATATCCATTTTCTCCCTTCTGTCCATTTATTCCAGGAATGCCAGGTTCACCTTTTTCTCCAGGAATACCTCTTTGCCCTTGTGGCCCTGGTTGTCCTTGTTTGCCAGCAACAGAAATTCCTGCTGGACCAGGGATTCCATTGGCTCCTGGTAACCCTCTTGGCCCTGGGAGACCAGCAGGTCCCATATCTCCTTTTTCCCCTGGAAATCCTCTGTCACCTGGTTTTCCTGGCAAACCTGGCAGGCCTGGCTTTCCAACAGCCGAATGTCCTGGTGGCCCTGGTGGCCCTTCTGGTCCTGGTTGTCCTTGGCTGCCATAACCTGGTTTCCCTGGACTCCCTGCAGGGCCTGGTTGCCCTCTTGGACCAGGAGAGCCTGGTGGACCAGGTGGGCCTTGCTCTCCTCTAGCCTGTAAAACTGAAAATAAAACAACAGTTAGTATGCTTCTGGAATTACAAGTTGAATGGCGGTCAGTATTTTATAGATTTTTAGTTATCCCCCACCCCCCACCCCAAGTAAGGTCAGGTTTTGTTTCCTGGATCACTCAGCCTTTCTGCTTCTTGCATCGTCTTTTATTCTTCAGTGCTTTGTGGGGAAATATTTTCTGAAAGCCCTCTGATCCTTCATGTATAGTCTGGTTATGAGGAACCCTGGACCATCAAGGAGGAGCCCATGGTACGCCTCTTATTTATGACAACCTCAGCTGTTGGGTATATGAACTAATGCTGGATGAGGAAGCTAAAGCATAAGCTCTTCATACCAGGCATTTCACCATACCCAGTATTTCTGATAGGAGCCTCATGCTGAGCAAGAATCGCCTGGTTGACCTCTTTCTTTTAATCCAGCTGGCTGCCATTGTTTCCTTGACTGTTTCAGTGTCATTTTTAAAGCTAATTATTGGGGCTTTTGCTTCCTGGGAGTAGTAATCTGGGTGATGAGTGGAATGAGGTTATTACTTCGCAAATAAGATTTGCCTGTGTGGCAAAGTCAATCTGAGCCAGTTTAGAATAAAGGCATTTAGATAAAATAATTTCCTGGACATACTACATAACCAATCATATTTGACTATGTTGCTTGGCGCAAATAAAGCCAGTACAAACAGGTGCCAAATGTGTCACCCTCCAAAAAATGTTCAAAGTTCCTCTGCAGAAACAATCAGATTGAGAGGCACTTTTTCACGTGGCAGAAAATGTCCTTAACTTCTATTTCAGCTTAGCTGTAGCTTGTTGTAGAATGGGCATGGATATCTTGCACAATTTTTCCTAGGCTGTAGGAGCCAACCCAAAAAAATATAGGAGCCAGGTTCATTTTTCAGCCTTCAAGGTATCATGTTTTAATGACCACATTTTGTATGACAAAACGTAATCATAACCCTCTTCACTTTTTCTTGTAATTACGTTAAAGTTGTTAGGAAAGAGTTAGCATATGATACTTTCCACAGCAAAAACCTAATCTCCGATCATAGTTTGACAGCTTACTATTTGTGGCTTTAAAATCTCCACATAATTGAACAGGACAGTTGTATAAGAAGTAAACTGCTAAGAAATAATTAATCTACAACTGTTGAATGGTGTAAAGTTAAGTTAATGGTGTAAAGTTAAGTTTACATATAAGCAAGTAGTAACAAAATTTAATGCACTTTTGTTGTTGTATGACAAATCCTTTGGTTGTGAAATACTAAATAAGATTTGGGTTGGATCCCTTCAGTTTTTGACTCACTCATGGCCACTTCTCTTTCTTATTGCATCCTTTTTTAAAATGTGGCCTTTGTCCAGGCAAATTGCATGATCCCCAAAGTAGTCTTTTTTGGTGATCAAAGAAGACACTTTTCTACTTTTATCAGTGTTGGAAAAACTTCTTGGCTTCATCCTTTTGTACCTGAGAACTGAAAATACTAGGTGATGTAATAAAATATGTAGGCTCCATGGTGACCTGTGTGTGTTTGGTGCCGTCAAGTCACTTATGATTCACAGTGACCCTAAGAATTAATGTGGCGT
Source organism: Sphaerodactylus townsendi (assembly GCF_021028975.2). Lineage (NCBI taxonomy): Eukaryota > Metazoa > Chordata > Lepidosauria > Squamata > Sphaerodactylidae > Sphaerodactylus > Sphaerodactylus townsendi. Next base: position 118,577,592 of record NC_059425.1, on the reverse strand, counting down.
AGGAGGTTAAGAGCTCATGTATCTAATCTGGAGGAACCGGGTTTGATTCCCAGCTCTGCCACCTGAGCTGTGGAGGCTTATCTGGGGAATTCAGATTAGCCTGTACACTCCCATACACGCCAGCTGGGTGACCTTGGGCTAGTCACAGCTTCTCGGAGCTCTCTCAGCCCCACCTACCTCACAGGGTGTTTGTTGTGAGGGGGAAAGGGCAAGGAGATCGTAAGCCCCTTTGAGTCTCCTGCAGGAGAGAAAGGGGGGATATAAATCCAAACTCTTCTTCTTCTTCTTCTTCTTCTTCTTCTTTCGAAATGTCCTGTTGTTAACAGCCTTGTTCAGGTTTTGCAAACTGAGGGCTATGGCTCCCTTTATAGAGTCATTCCATCTCATGTTGGTCTTCCTCTTTTCCTGCTGCTTTCAACCTTTCCTAGCATTATTGTATTTTTCCGGTGACTCTTTGTCTTCCCATTAAGGGCCCAAAGTACAACAGCCTCGGTTTAGTCATTTTAGCTTCTAGGGACAGTTCAGGCTTAAGTTGATCTAGAACCCATTTTTTTGTTTTTGTTTTTTGGCTGTCCAAAATATTCATCCCAGTTTCTTCCAACACTTCCTTTTCACAGAATCTACTTTTTTCTTGCCAGCTTTCTTCATTGTCCAACTTTTACACACATACATAGTAATAGGGAATTCCTATGGCATGAGTTAACTTGATCTTGGTTGCCCGAAACACATCCTTACACTTAAGAATCTTTTCTAGCTCTATTATCATTATTTTACTATTATTTACTTGGCTTGTAAACCACTCTTCCTGTCAGGTGGACTCAAAGCAGTGAACATCAATAAATTATACAATTACAATAAATACAACATAAATTCACATACAATGTCACCCCTCCATATACAACACCAGTGAGAGTTGGGACAGCAGCAATAAGCAATAACCAAAACAACCAAAATATAGAGGGAAAGGAGAGGCCAGCTAAGTTGGAATTCCATGGCTGCCCTCAACCATTGGCCTGGAAGAACAACTGTTATCTTACAAGCCTTGCAGAACTCTGATGGATCCCGCAGGACCCTGGTCTCCTTGGCGGACCATTCCATCAGACTGGGGTCAGTGCCAAAAAATGGCTGCCCTTCTGAGCCTCAGTCTCCTTCTGATTTCTTGGTTGCAGTCTCCCGTTTGGTTGATGAACCACGGAACCACGGAACAGCAAAGTCTTGAATAATTTCAATTCCTTCTTTTTCAACCTTAAAGCTGAGTAATTCCCCAGTAGTTTTTACTTAAAACTTCTTGATGTTCACCTGTAGTTCTTGATGTTCACCTGTAGTTCTGCTTTAGCACTTTCTATTTCAACTTTCACCAGTAGTTGTTGCAAGTCTTCACTATTTTCTGCCAGTAATATGATAGATAGCATTAGCGTATCTCAAATTCCTCGAGAGCTGTCTTACAGTAATGAAGCAGAATGTTTGCACTTTTTGAGAAGTCAGTTTGGAATAAATTAAACATTCCATTTTTTGACCTTGGGAAATGAAATCAAGCAGAAATTTGAGGGTAGGCATTAACAACTTTGGGCTCAGGCAGGGTATTTGCTGGGCACGCCAAATGTCCCAAGTTCAACCATTGGCATCTCCAGTTTAAAAGGATCAGGTTTAGGTTATGTGAAAAACCTTTGCCTGAGATTCTGGGGAGCTACTGGCATTGATGGATCAAAGGTCTAATTCAGAATAAGGAAGCTTTATGTGTTGATGTGTTTTCAATTACTATTTAAAGGGAATTGTAAGAAAAAGATGTAAGCATTTTCATAAAATCATTTAACAGATAGGATGTATTATGTACTCATAAGTTTTGTTCTTCCAGCGTGTTTATAAACGGGTGGCTCTTCTTTTATCTCTCTATCCATGTCCTGGATAACCCAGGCTAGACTGATCTTATCAGATCTCAGGAGCTAAGCAGGATTTGGATGGGAGATCCCCAAGTAATACCAGGGTTGTGTGTCAAAAGAGGCAGTGACAAACTACCTCCAAACATCTATTGCCTGGAAAACTCCACCAGGGATTTTCTGTAGTCTTGATGACTAAATAAATTAATTGTGTGTAAATGTAACAGTGATTTTTAAATTTTTTATATACTCATATTCACAAAATGAGAAACAGGTACCTTCTGCAGATTATATTTTGACCACAGGGAGATGGGTACATGTTTTCCTCGTGAAAACACAAAATCTGAAAGCTAGATTTAGCATCATTGCTTTAATGAACAAATTTTAGGCATGATAACAGCATGAATTTGGAAAGCTGAGATTTACCTTTTATGAATACATAATTAAAGTAAAAAAGGTACTTCAAATTATAGATGAAAATATCTTTCATCTATATGAAAAATATTTTTCATCTAAATGAAATATAATCACTGCTTCTAACAAGCAAAAATATTCTTTTGCAGGACTAGTTTTAAGTACCGGTAGCTACGGAACTGAAGTTTTATTAAAGATTAAATGCATTGTATTTTAACAACCAGCAGGTGGAGCCATTCAACTAAATCTGAAGAATCCTAGTTCAGAATTCTTTAGCAAAGGACTGAATCCTTATAGCTGCTACCCTTTTCACTTTGGGAATTGTGGGATTTCCTCTCCCTTGCCAGACCTCGCAAGCTTCCTACTTCTAACATCAGAATTACCACACTGCATCATTGTGACTTATTTAAATAGCACAGCAATGTATTGAAGGAGGTGCACATGAAAAGGTTGGGAAGGACAGGTAGGACTGCTTTTGTGCTTGTTGATTTAACATTTTGCTTTAGGGATGAAGATGTACATTTAGATTGGCTTTTAATGAATTAAAGTTTCTTCCTATTATATAAAGCAAATACAATCACTCCCATATTTTTTTTTGTTTATTTATTTATTTATACTTTAAATTTCTATCCCGCCCCGTCCCCGAAGGGCTCTGTTCTGCAAATGTCTTATGAAAAGCTGTTTTATGTGCATCTGGCAGTCTTTCAGATCTATGAACTTGGTAAGATACTTGCAGAGTTTTGAATTCTCAGGTTAATCATGGGTTGAGCATAAGAACATCTGTGTCTGCCAAGTGCAAAATAGAACATGACTGTTAAAAAGCTTTAGCCTGCAGCCAAGGTGAAAAGTGAATGGCTTCAATCTGTTGGAAGTTTCCACTAACGGAAGAGATTTCTGTCATCAAAGCAAGATGGTCTTTGTCTTCTCACTGCAGCCTGGAATGCCGTGCAAGATGCTACTGGGGAGCATAAAAACATAAGAACAAGTCTGCTGGATCAGACCAGAGTTCATCTAGTCCAGCACTCTACTACTCGCAGTGGCCCACCAGATGCCTTTGGGAGCTCACATGCAGGATGGGAAAGCAATGGCCTTCTGCTGCTGCTGCTCCTGAGCACCTGGTCTGCTAAGGCATTTGCAATCTCAGATCAAGGAGGATCAAGATTGGTAGCTAAAGATCGACTTCTCCTCCATAAATCTATCCAAGCCCCTTTTAAAGCTATCCAGGTTAGCGGCCGTCACTACTTCCTGTGGCAACATATTCCAAACACCAATCACATGATGCGTGAAGAAGTGTTTCCTTTCATTAGTCCTAATTCTTGCCCCCAGCATTTTCAATGTATGCCCACTGGTTCTAGTATTGTGAGAAAGAGAGAAAAATTTCTCTCTGTCAACATTTTCTACCCCATGAATAATTTTATAGACTTCAATCATATCCCCCCTCAGACCTCTCCTCTCCAAACTAAAGAATCCCAAACGCTGCAGCCTCTCCCCGTAAGGAAGTTGCTCCAATCCCTCAATCATCCTCGTTGCCCTTCTCTGCACTTTTTCTATCTCTTCGATATCCTTTTTGAGATGTGGTGACCAGAACTGAACACAGTACTCCAAGTGCGGTCGCACCACTGCTTTATATAAGGGCATGACAATCTTTGCAGTTTTATTATCAATTCCTTTCCTAATGATCCCCAGCATCGAGTTTGCCTTTTTCACAGCTGCCATGCATTGAGTTGACATTCCCATGGAACTATCAACTAAGATGCCCAAATCCCTTTCCTGGTCTGTGACTGATAGCACTGACCCCTGTAGCGTGTATGTGAAGTTTGGATTTTTTGCCCCTATGTGCATCACTTTACATTTTGCTACATTGAACTGCATTTGCATTTCTTAGCCCACTCCCCTAATTTATAAAGGTCTGTTTAGAGCTCTTTGCAATCCTTTGTGGTTCTCACCACCCTACATAATTTGATATCATCTGTAAACTTGGCCACCACGCTACCCACCCCTACTTCCAGGTCATTTATGACTAGGTTAAAGAGCACTGGTCCCAAAACAGATCCTTGAGGGACACCACTCCCTACATCTCTCCATTGTGAGAACTTCCCATTTACACCCACCCTTTGCTTCCTGTTTCTCAACCAGTTTTTAATCCATAGGAGGATTTCCTCTCTTATTCCAAGGGCCATTTACCATGCCAATGGGTCAAAATTGCCCCCTTTCCTTCCATCATAATCTTCTTCTGGATCCAACCCAATACCATTCTGTCTCTGTATGTTCAAACTTGCAGAAGCATTCCCAGAATTGTTGTTAACTTGAAAATGACCATTCACAGATTGGTCTTTGAGGTGGCAACTGGAATTATCCGTTTAGCCCATGTATTATGTTACTTGGGAATCTACTGCACATTTTTGGAATGAAAGTAAGCATTTCTATAGGGCATTTCAGGTGTCCAGTTCATAACAAGTAATTGGTCTGAATTAACAAGTGCAAAATACTTATCATATGTTATCTCACTAGTTATTACAAAAGCCCTGTCAGATGAGTCAGAGGTATTGTTACATGCATGTTGCAGACTGAAGCTAAGGGAATATTGGTTACCCAAAAGCATCTAATGTGGTCATGACAAAAGTGAACTTTGAGACAGGAGCATACCTTTTGTATCTTGCATTCCTAAACACTGAACTACACTAGCCTGATTTTTTAAAAAACTCTTTGCTCAGGGTGGATTGAACATCTTGCTGAGACCCAGTCCACAGCAAAGAGGTACTTGATTTGTTTCACAGTCCCATCAAACAATCTGTACCTCCTCTTCCCTCACCCCTGCCACAAGCACTCTCTTTTCATGATGCTTATTATGAGTAGCAAGTGTAAGCAAACATATAGACCTGTATGCATTATTGGGTGGAAGGGAAGCTTGGAACCTCTAGAAAAAGTAACTGGCCAAATAGGCTGAGAAATTGATCAAACTGTGCAGAAGAAAAGCATCTAAGCAACAAAGGACTCAAAGCCTGCTTTAAAAGGGGAAAAAAGATTGTGTTGGAAGCCAGAAAGCCTGTGGAAAGTTTTCTCTTGCAAAACATAGCTAGCTGGAGGATAAAATATTTATCTTCTGCTTCCCTCTGCACATACAGCAGGTAGCATTGTAGAGCAACTTTATGGTCGTGACTCTGAACACTTCAAGAAATTTAAGTTGTTTATGTCTAGTTATGTCTCTGAAAGGTTAGTCTCACAAGTGATGTTTATGTGTTTAACATGGCAGTAAATGATAAAGAGCTTTATTGACTAGAATTTTTAAAAGAACTGCAATGCCTGTAAATATCCCAAGCGTGTAATCAGAATTCCTTGTTTTTATAAACAATTATCCTTGGATAAAAGATTCTGACTATCCACTGTGTTTATTTTATTTATTTTATTACATTTTTAGGCTGTCCTTCCTCTTCCAAACTCAAGTCTTCAAATAGCTGCATTCTACATCTTTAGATTAAGAACATATGAAAGAGCCTTACTGGATCAGACCAGAATCCATTTAGTCCAGCACTCTGCTACTTGCAGTGGCCCACCAGATGCCTTTTGGGAGCTCACATGCAGGATGTGAAAGCAATGGCCTTCTGCAGCTGCTGCTCCTGAGCATCTGGTCTGCCAAGGCATTTGCCTTAGATCCTTTCTTAAAGATCCTTTCTTAAAGACTGGTATGACATCTTCAGGGATGGATGCTGATTTCAGGGACAAGTTGCATATTAAAGTGAGAAGATCAACAATTTTATGCTTAAGCTTTTTAAGAACTCTTGGGTGAATGCAATCTGGGCCAGGGGATTTGGTAGCATTTAGTTTATCAATGGCTGCCAGAACTTCTTCCTTGTCTACCACTATCTTTGCTGGTTCCTTGGATTCGCCTCCTAAGAAGCTTGGTTCAGGTGCAGGAACTTTCCTCACCTCTTCTTGGGTGAAGACAGATGCAAAGAATTCATTCAGGTTCTCTGCAAACTCCCTGTCATCCTTTAGCACACCTTTTGTTCCTTTGTCATCTAACAGGTCTACCACTTCCCTAGCTGACTTCCTACTTTTGATGTACTTGAAGAACTGCTTGTTGCTGGTCTTGATGTTCGAAGCCATGCATTCCTCATAACCCTTTTTTGCCTGCCTTACAGCTAACTTGCTTCTCTTTTGCCACCATTTGTGCTCCTTCTTGTATTCTTCGTCAGTCAAGCTGGACTTCCATTTTCTAAAATACATCTTTTTTCTGATAATTTCCTCAACCTCCCTTGTTAACCATGATGGCTTTCTTTTGGACTGGGTGCTGCGATGTCTGCGATGTCTACCTACTTCGCTGTTTGTCCTCCAGGCTAGTGTAAGTGCTACTTACACTGGGCAGGAGGGCACAAACATCAGCATGAGCCCACACTGCCCCATGTAGCCATTCCAACCCCCATCTGGATTGGGCTGCCTGTCTGGCCCCTGATGCTAACCATGTTTATTAGGAAGTGAATAATCATTGATTCACATACCTAGACTGAATTCCAATGTTGGTTCAGTTCATGGGAGCTGTCCTAGAGCTGCCATTTTCTGGCACTGCAGGCACTGCAAGAAACACCATTGATGCTCCTCCCACAGCAGTGTGAATCCATTTTTATCAGAGCTTGGAAAAAACTAAAGTGCGGAAGAATATTGGCCCTCATATTATTCTAGGAAGAAGCAGAATCTCTCATCCTGCCATGGTAGCATGGGTGCCAGATCTAACAGTGCCACCCAAAGCAGAGTTATATACTCTTCAGTACCTGCACATTTCTGACATCTACCTGCCAATTAATGTAACATAAATGCAGAGTACCAACTTCACTATGCATTTATTTTCTTCAAATAACGTAGCAGTAGTTTAAGGGGAAAAAAGCTGGATAAATTTACAATTGCAACAGGAGAGTTTGAAAACAAACATCTCACTTTTAAGGCCTATGATAGCATATCTTACTGTTCTTGTATGCAATTTTAGCATCTTGTAATTTACACTCACACTCCACATTAAATTGTGTTATACATTCCAGGTAGTATCTTATTAACAAGTCTCTGTGCCCTTCTAGGGTCCTTACAGATACAAAATTGGTTTATACCAGTTTAATTCATAAGTTCCCTCAGAGAATCCTGAGAATTGTTCTTGAGTTGAAGTGCTGCACATTCTTCCTAGAGGTCCATAACCCCACTGCAATGCAAAACTCAGGTTCAGATCCCCACTTGCGTATGTAACTCACTGGGTGACCCTGAGACAGTCATTTTCTTCGCAGCCTAATCTATCTCATCAAGGGGAGGGGAATAGGAAACAATGTGCACTGACTTGGGCTCCTTGGAGGAAGGTAGAGGTACAAATTGGTGGATAAACAAATATTTATATGCGTGATTTCGTGTATGCCCCACTTTGTTTTCATACTAAGAACATTATTCAGAACAATGGCTACCTCTCATTTCTCTTAATTACTGCTTATCCCAGATATCTGTATATATCTTTTGTACAATTGTGCAGTTATTTTTTTAAGTGCATTTATTCTGACCTTCTTAGCCCTCTTGTTGTTCCACTGGTTCTAACACACTTTTAATGACCATTACAAATGTTTGTCTTGCTGTTGGGCTGCCACATTGGCAAGATGGATAAGTGGACATTTACAAACATGCTGGTTGTTTCTAGCTAAGCATATTTCTACTAAGACTATTTATACTGTACTTTTGATTTTTTTCAAAAAAGTTTGTTTTGATATGTTTGTTGTACTTTGCTTCAAAAAACCTTGTACCATATATACTCGTGTACCACAAAGAACTGGGAAAACTTATTGACTCGCGTATAAGTTGAGTGGGAAATGCAGCAGCTACTGGTAAATTTCAAAAATAAAAATAGATACCAATAAAATTACATTAATTGGGGCATCAGTAGGTTAAATGTTTTTGAATATTTCAAAGAATATTTGAATATTTCAAAGAAAAACAGTAAACTAGCTCTATAAGCCCTGATTCTCCCTTTAAATCCACTCAGAAGGGGGGGGGGTGACTTAAAGGGAGAATCTGGGGAAAATTTGAGGGTGCCTGCCAGGGGAGGAATGTTTATGTTAGCAGTACCAACATTTCAGAGTATCTTCAGGAGACCCTCCTGATGATACCACCCAGGTTTGGTGAAGTTTGGTTCAGGGGGTCCAAAGTTATGGACCCTCAAAAGGGTAGCCCCTTTTGGATGGGAGCACCCACTTTGGAGATCCATAACTTTGGACCCCCTGAACCAAACTTCACAAAACCTGGTTGGTATCATCAGGAGTGTCACCTGATGATACATTGAAATTTTGGTGCCACTAGCCTAAAAACTGCGCCCCTTGGCGGCCAAGTAAAAACCCTAAAATATCAAATGATTTTTTAAAGTCTGTAGCATGTATAGTGTAGAGTAGCTATACTTAACTCTAGTGAAATTCCCTTGACTAAATGGGTTGTAATGATTTGTAATTGCTTTGGGTCAGTATTAGCTGGTTTGTTTATTGCTAATCTGAAGGGTAAGCAATACCCTGTGGTAGATCCTTCATGATATGAACTATTCAACTATCAAATCCAGGGAGGAGGGGCAAAATGGTTCTGAATGTGACGTGACCCTGGCACCGGTATAAATGCCATTTAATGCCGGTACAGTGCTGGAACCAATGGGGGCGTTCCCAAGGGTAGAGCTGACTTTAGGCGGTTTACTAAGCCCTTTCAGGTTGGGAACGCCCACTTTTGTTGGCATTCACTTACGCCAGCAAAAAGGGTGGCTCAGCCCATTAGTCTGCATTGGGACTTTTCATGGCTTTTAGATGAGGCATCCTGTTTTCTTGCTGGGCGAAGCATCACAAACCACTTTGAAGGTGGCAGGGATGTGCTGTGCCTGACTACCGCCCATCTACCTTTCCTCATAAGATTGGGCTATAAGAATATCCTCATGTTTAAACTGTCGTTTTTTTTCATGGAAAACTGTCATGTAGGACAGTTTTGTTTAGTATGTTTCTGTTTCACCCTTCTTACAAGGAACTTAAAGAAGTGTATGCAGTTTTACTTCCTTCCATTTTATTCCTACAACTCTGTGAAAGGTTGCTTAGGCTGTGACAGCATGATTGGCCCATGGTCACACATGTTAAGTTTTAGAGTTAGCAGGGACTTGAACCCAGATTTCCTAATCCTAGCCATTCCAGTTTTCTGGGCAATTCTTAACATGCCTCATATTAATACATCTACTTTACTTGCATTTCCTAAACAGCTGTAATCTTCATGTATAGAGCAGCTCTTAGGTACATTTGAAACTAGGTTTGCTTGTGCTGTGTTCCTGCTGTTGTTCTTCTGAAAACTGTTAGCTCTGAAGTGATAATTTTAGTAAGTATATGTTCACAGCACTGATTTTTTAGTATTTCCAAGCAACAATTATACATTGGCAGGCATCTCTGGCTTACATGGTATCATAATTAACATATAAAAATAACTATCAGTTTACTGTGTTTAAAAAGGAATAATAACTTACCATGGCTTTTTGTAATGTAAGGTAAGAAAGGCGGTCCCTTCACACTGGATTGTTTTTGGTATCGTTCAGGATAATAGCCCTCGCCCCCAAAGGCAGTGTTCATGGAAAGCAGCATCAGAAGAATGGATATTTGTAACTTCATGTTCCTAAGTCCACTCTGTATTGAAGAAAAAAAATGATTTAAAAAAAATTATAGAAGGTCAGTTTGCAGGGTTTTCCCCCCTCAAAGAGCTGTAACCAAAAACACATGAATTTCATCCACACTCCTCTGTTTTCAAAGCCCTCTTTCAAATTTAGTGTATTTATGTGTATATATTAACATATTTTTAAAGTTCTAGAGCACAAGCCATTGTAGATATTAGAATCTCGTCTCATTTTGTTGCATGATCAGCATTCACTGCGAGCAGCTTGCAGCAGTAATAAAAAGGAGAGTTACAAATGCAAAAGAAATAAAAAGGAGAGTTACTAATTCCTGGGTGCTGAACTGTTATGTTCCCAGCAACTCTTTAAATTTTCCAAAAGAAGATCTCAAGTCCTCCTCTTTCAGAAGCAGTAGCCAATAGAAACCCATGTCTATGCAACAAGTAAGCTTTCTGCAAGTAACTGTAACCATCCTCCACAGCCATTAATGAGCCCCTGAAAACCTCTGTCCCACTTAAATGTACTTGGAAGCCAAGCCAGATGGAATTGCAGCATACCAGCATGTTGTAGGATTACAAGTGTGTAGTAGAGCAGAAGTCTTGGCTCATATGTCCTTCTGCCACAGGTGTGCAGAGGAGAAGTTGTTATTTCAAGCATCATTCTGAGTTATTTATACTGTTTGTTCCTTCTGACACATGAAGTTGTACTGTGTTGCAGCCCCACCTTCAAACCAGAGAAGTAGCAATTATGGTGGAAAGTTTTCTAGGGTTGGAATGTTATGTCAGGTTTGGTTTTTTTAAAAAAATATATTATCACTTTAGATGTCATTCCAGCTTCCTGAATTTGCTTTCATTGTGCTAGAATTGAAGATGGCTTTACTTGTAACAGCACATCTTACACTTTAAGAAATGGAAAACTGTAAGTTGTGTTTTGATTGCATTTTTTAAAATAGTGAATAACTCATTGTAGGGTTAGGTGTCTTCTCTTCATTTTGGCATGGAATCTTATTGAAGTCAGTGCTGAGAAATCTTCTCCGGTGTTAAGAATTACAGAATGCATGTTCTGAATGTACATAGGTTTACTGTACAAGTTAGGAATGTGCCGTACTTCACAACCTATTTTCATGTGTGTGTTTTTCTTATTTACTAAAACTGTACTCTATTTTTGTCAAAAACATCAGTCCATTTGATAGACTAAAGCTGTGGTCAGTTATTACCAGCCTTTCCATTGGCAAAAGGAGGGGCTGAGGTCCCTTTTCTCCACCAAGAAAGGCTATTATGGGAACTGTGAGACTCACATGAACAAAAACTATACAGGATGGGCAAGTGCAATGAGGACTGAAATAGGTAAACTTGAGCAGAAAAGCTGGTAGGATCCTATCCTTTGTATTGAAAATTTGATCTGGGTTGTCACCAGCATATGAAAGATACTCAGCTTGGTCTCATACTTCCTGCAGATCCCACAGAGGCTGTGGAAACTGTGAACTAGTGCCCGGAGGCAGTTTTGCAATGGACGAGAGCTAATAAAGTAAATCTTAATCCCAGCAGAATGAAAGTGCTACTGATGAGAAGGATTGACCTGTGAACTGAAGTGTCTCCTGGTCTGGATGGGGTTGCATTCCCCTCCTGAAGTAGGAGATCCTTAGCATGGGGATACTGCCTCCTGCTGGATAAGCAGGTGTTGGCAGTGTCCAGGAGCATCTTTCACCAATTTCAGCTGATGAGTCAGCTGCAGCTTTCCTGGGCAAAAATGATGTTGCCACTGTGGTGCAAGCTTTGATAACATCTAGATTAGAGTACTGCAATGGGGGTTACATGGATCTGTTTTTGAAGAGTGTCCAAAATTGCCATTAGCACAGAATGCTGTGATCTGACTGTTGTTGGGAGTAGGTTAGAAGGGGCTGTATCACTCCACTTACTCTGGCTTCCAATTTGCTTTTAGGCCCAATTCATGGTGCTGATATTAACATTTAAAGCTCCATTTGGCCTGGGAGCAGCCTATCCTAAGGACCTCATGCTTTCACATAAACCTGGACAACAACTATGGCCATCTTTTGGAGCACTGCTCTGGGTACCCCTTCAGTCGAGGCTGAATGGGTGAGAGCATGAGACTTTTCTCAGACTCTCACCCATATATATATTTTTAAACATTTGCCACTCTGAGGACCCTAATGGTCTAGAAACACTGTATTAAAATGTTTCAAACAAATAGACTAATGAATAAAATACGTTTTGAATGTCCTTGTTTTAGAATATATAGTCTTCTGTTTTGCATGGATGATCCTCTTTATGCATGGATTTGAAATACATTGATTGTTCTGATGCCATCTAACTGTGGATATTTTGATTTTTCCTGTACATTTAACCTGCCACAATGTAGTCAGGATGGCTCTTTTTGTATGGGCAGGCTTTCTTTTATGAGTTAACACAGTGATCCTCTGGCCCAGGAAGCACATGTAGCTCTTTGATGTGCCACCTATGGCTCTTCTGATCACTGTTCCCCAAGATGGCACCATGATTTAGGAAAGCAGGTAAAGTCCTTGTGGTTGGCAGGTTGTTTCCACCTTGAAACAGCTACTGCCAGAGAAATGGGCAAACTGAGTGCCTCCCTGAGTTGCAGGCAGATGCCAGGAATAACTGTAAATGGGGCTATTTTGGTGCATGGGAGTAGCAAACATGACTGTCCACAAACTGCGAAGTGAGTACCACTGGACTAACACAACAGAAAGGCATCCATTTGCAATCATGTGTTGGCACTGTGATTGTGTTGACTGTCTTTTTCCTCTTAACACCTGCACATTGTAGTGGTATATTCAAGTATATTACAGTTTTTCAGTGAACTAATTGCACATTTGGAGTTTATTATACTGGAATATATGTAGATCTCTATGCAAATATGGCATTCAACTTATGGACATCAGGAAATGGGAATAGTTAACATGATCCCCACCACTAAATGTAGATTGGAGTGCCTTCCTAGTCACTGACTTAGAGAAAGGCCCACTCAGATCAGAAACTGCAAGTTCTTGTGTGTATTTTTTCAGTTCTTTATTAAAGTGTTTGTTCATGGTATTTAAAGGCCTTATAAGAACATACCTTACTTGCTTTTATAGGTACATTTTCATTGTTGTTTCATTTTTAATGGCGAAATCTTGATCTTAAAATCATGGCAAGGAATTAAATGGCTTAAAGATCTACATTTGTCTCTGCAGTCAATCAAAATTATTGCCTGTCACTGGTCTGTTACCTGGCACTAGTTCAGTTATTTCAGTAAATATTGTTGGCAGTGCACAGAAGTAGTCAGAATTTTTCCTTGGGCAGTTACTTGTAGCCGAGCTTCTGATACTGGTCAGTGGCTGCACAGAAGCTAATGGTTGTACTGGTAAATGCAAAAGATACAAAGCTTCGTATAATGATCTTTTAGTTGTCCCACTCTCAACAGTGTTTCTTTGTTTCCTTGAAACCAAAGGTTGAATAGTGCTGTTTAACCACCGCTGTTTGTTTGATCAAGAAGAAAGTAAACAAAACACTTGCTGACCTACTACCTGGCCTGGAATGACTTAAGTGTCTGGCATAAATGCAGTGCTATTGTAGGACTGCAAATTAAATGTAAGGTTATTTGTATGTCTTATGTCCTATTTGAAGCTTGCTTTAAAAATACACCTGTTTTTCTTATTTAAGTTCCTAACCAAAGGATGGGCTTCTGAATAAATTTCAACCTCATTTAGCTTAGCCTCTTGATATGGGATCCTAACTTGTTACGCTGATGTAAGATGTGGCTAAATGATGGTCATTTTAATGCTGCAATCCAAAGTACTTTTATTAGCAAGTAAATCTAAGGTGACCAGATGGTCACCTTCGTGAACCGGGACGGATGGGTGGCCCCCCGTGCGCGCGCGCACACACACACTCGTGCAGCTGCAGGAGCGCACAGCCTTCTGGGCGCTGCCGTTTCCTGCCCTGTGACAGGGCGGGAAACGGCAGCGCCCCAGAAGGCAGTGTGCTCCTGCGACCGCGCAGGAGGCTGCCGCACTGCCTTGCGCCCCAGAAGGCAGTTCGGCAGCCTTCCAAAACCCAGGACAAAGGCGTGAATGTCCCGCCAAAAGCGGGATGGCTGGTCAGCTTAAATAAATCCCAATGACCTTGGTTGGGCTTGCTTCTGCATAAACATGCTTAGGATTACCTTTCACTTTGTACTTTTTATTATTTGGTAGTTACATACCTTTCATGTTGATAAGCAATGGTAGCATTTTCCTAACAATCATTCCCTGAATTCACTCTTCACAGTTAGAGTGCTCTGTTTATTTAAGCATTGAGTATGTGAAAACAGGAGTGGTCATTTGGGGTGATTGTTGACTGTGACACCATATTTAGAATATGAACATTTTATTTTTGCAAGCTAAGTCAAAATAGCATAGGTGTATTTCTTGCTGTCTGTTTTTGTGACACTTGTGGCATAAGCAAAAATAATTTGTACATACAGTCTTGCAAATAAAGTTTGAAGATTTTTCCAAATGGCTGTTTTCTATGGATAGTAGTCCCGGGTGAATCAGAACGTGCCTCATAGAAAAAGCACTTGTATTTTTAAATCTTTGATCAATATTCTCTGACTTCGTACTTAACTGTTTCTGACTAGAAGGCCCCTTACGCACATGGAGAATAATGCACTTTCAATCCACTTTTGATGCACTTTGCAGCTGTGTGGAATAGCAAGATCCACTTGCAAACAGTTATGAAAGTGGATTGAAAGCGCAATATTCTGCTTGTGCAGAAGGGGCCAAAGTGATAGGCATAAGATTTGGTTCAGTTAACAATGAATTGCTCTGTCTTCTCTTCTGGTAAGGGCAATTAATGTGCAATACTACTCCAGCAAATAATTTCTTCCTATATGATGTTTCAGTTGTGGTTCTGGTTCCATGCATTTGCAATGCAGATTGAGGACTGGTCAATCCCAAATATTGATAACCCTGCAGTTTTAATATTCTGCTGTGCTTTTTGGGGTCAGTTGGTTGGATCTTGAATTGTACTACTATTCCTGTTTGGGTCCTATACCTGTTTTTCCTACTGTACCTTCAAGCCAGTTTAGCTATCTAATAAATTTCTGCTGGTAGTTCCTACTACAGCACAGCACATTATGAATGTTTTCTTTTTCATTTTCTTTAAACATCCTAACATTTTTATTAATTTCACAATTACACCATTGATGTTATAACCCAAGAGACCTACTTGAGGTAGATGATGAAGTGAGAACAATGCAATAATATTATAAAAACAACAAGATAAGAATAAAACGAATAATAAAACAGGGCAGATCAGCATTCAGCAGCTAAAGTTATATCCATAAGATTCCTGAGAATGAAACCATAAGAACAGCTTTAAAAGATGGAACCGCCCTAGATAAGAAACTGCATGTGGTAGCTGCCAGGCGAGCCTCAAGCGGGAGGACGTTCAAAAGGTATTTGACTGAAGTTTTTTACTTTGATATGTGCTATTTTCTCTAAGCAATTTAACTAGTTCCTGCTTTTCTCTAGCCTTCATATCCATGTGAGAGCCCAAACAAGGGCTGTAGAAGGCTGAGAGTTAAACCCACATCCTCCTGAGGTGAAAAGGTCTACCCTATTTCCTCAGAAACCACAAAATTAGAGGAATCTTCCACAGCAGCTATTTTGCAAAGTTTTCTTTTCAAGCAGGTAGCAAAGTCCATGAATATAAGCATTCATTTGCTTGTTACCTGACTGTGGACAAACATCTGATTCATGGAGAAGAGTTCTCCATGTGTAAACAGGTGTTCCGATAGAAAATATTTTGGTCCTTTTCTTTTATATCGGAACAAATAAATGTCTCTTAGTCTATTCCTAAAATGTGATGATTTTTTCATTTCAGTTTGTTTTACTAAAATGATATGTTGCCACTTGCTAACTCATGTTCTATATTCATCATCTATTTTTTTTTCTGATTCTCATACATCAAGATCTCATTTGTCTGCTATGAAGGCATCTACACTGGTTCAGGGCCACTTGTGTCTGGGCCAGGGAATGGCCAGGATACGTGATGTCCAAGTGTCAATGCTGGCATGGCATAAGCGCTTCTCCCATGTAGCAGCCCATGCCTACTTTTGCTGGCATGGGCTTATGCAGCAATAAAGGTGGCCTAACCCATTGGACTGTGTAGGTGCTTTTCACTACTATTGGGAAAGGTGGTCTGTTTTCTTGCTGGGTGCAATGCCGCAAACCTCTGTGGAGGTGGCAAGGCTGCAGAATGCTTGACTGCTGCACATCTGCCTTTCCCCCCCCCCCCCCCCCAGGATTGGGCTGCCCGAGTACAAGATTCTTGGTCTCTTAATGTTGCATTTATGACCTGTGACATTGTGGTAGTCACTGTCTCCTGAATGTGTCATCCTGAGATGAGTTGAAGGGAAGGAAAGAGAGACAACACTGGTGTCATACAGAAACAGAGGTTTCCAAAAAAATCTTGGTGTGAATACAGTACAAATAGAAGATAGCTCCAGGAAGCCAGAGAATAGCAATTATGCATAAATACCGCAGCGGCGGTTCTGAGAAGCTCTCGCGAAATGGTACACAAACCCATTGCTGCAGAGAAAGCTCTGCCTGGAAAGATTTAGTGCGCAGAGCTTTATCTTCGGCGCAATGGTTCTCACATCTCCTCGCCTGCTTGGTTGTTCCTCTACATGATTATGCGTCTGCAAAACAAATATGTGAAATCGGTTTGCAGCCAGCCGATACCTTCTCTAAACATGAAAGTCAGAATGGTAATTTCCATATCTTCTAAGACGTCTTCCTTTTGGCCAAAGTTGCATCTTCGAACGGAACCGTTTTAGCCTCAAATCATGGGCCTGTCTGCGACTATTTGATCATTCGTTCCATTCATAAAGTCACCAGCCCAGGGTAAGCATCCAACGGCGGAAAATACAACATTCCACGAGTACCGCGATAAACAGCGAGCGAAAACCCATATCACGATAATTAAACGAATGGAAACCCACCAAGGCAATTAAGTACCTACTCATCAGTACCCTGTTCTCAAAGCTGCAAAATAGGAGGGGGAGAAGAGGAAAGAAAAAGGAGAGGAGGCTGTTCGATGGTACACCATTGCTGCCTCAACCATAAACCTAGTGTTGCAGCTCCATCTTACAGGCGCTCCAGAACTACATCACGTCTCATCTATCATGCTGGGGCCAGGGTAGAAAATTCCCAGGCCAAGGTCAGTCAGATCTCTTTTGGGCCAGGGATAACTAGGAAGTTGTTATTTTCTGACTGCAAATCTCTTCAGGGGACATAATGTTCCTTTTTTTTAAAGTATAGGCGGCTGAACTTTATAAGGACTTTTAAAATCTATTCTAGCCTATCCAAAAATCCAAAAGCATCTCAATAAAATAGTGAGCATCTTTTGGCATGATCATTCTCGTTTTTGCATAGCTTTGGCAACTACCTGTCTGTCTTCATCAAACTGTCGCATGGCAGGCTTGCAGACAAGAGAGTAATTTTAAAGTCAGAACTGTTATCTCTAAATAGGTTAATATTTTTCAAGAAGCAAGATGTCAGAACACTGGCACTCTTGCTCCTGTAGATAGGTAGCGAAGAGCAGATGGGTGTAGAAACCACAGACCTTTTAGGAATACTGCTTCACAGAGTTGGCTTACCTACTTTTTCAGCCAATGATTTGTTGCCTTCTTCACAAGGCAAATAGTTTTGCATAATTTGAATCAATAATTCTCAAATACATATCCTTTATCTGTAAAATCTATATTTTAGTCATAGATTTTTTTCTGAGAAGATACTACACGAAAGCCATTTCATTGAAATGTTTGAGATAAATTTAAGCAGGTCCCGCGTAAGTATGTACTGTGTTATTCATTGTGACCTACTCCACGAAACGTATTTATGGATTTTCGTGAGTGGTAATACGTGGTATAGAATTCTGTAGTGACTGACTGATGGCATGATACAATGACAGAAATTAAAAATAAAAATGGATAACCTAGTAATGTAGTTGTGCTGCTGGCAGGTGTAAGCTAGGGTGTGATCAGGCAATCCAGACTCAAGACAGGCATCAAGCAAAGCCATAGTCAGACAGCCCAAAGTCAGGTTAGGCAGCAAACACAAGTATAGTCAGGCAGTCCAGAGTCAAGGCAGGTACAGGGGTTGTTGGGTGGTCCAAAGTCACAGCAGGCCCAGGTATGGTCATGTAGTCCAAGGTCAAGTAGTCCAGGAGTTCCGATAGGCAGGCAGGCAGGCTAGGAAGCATGATTCAGAGAAACCAGGTAGGGAATCAGATGCATGGAGCTTCCCTGTGAGACATACTTAATGCACCCAAGCCAAGCCCAAGGCACGGCATTAAGTAGGAGGCCCATGCTAATGGAGCCAGGCTCCTGCAGACTTAGTCCTCTTCAGATATCTCTACATCTTAGAGCCTTCTGCCATACCAAGCTTCAACACAGGCACTTCTCCTTTAACACTGTGGCAGCAGCCTCTCATTCTTTACTCTGCTCATCTGAGGTTTCTAATAGCTGTCCCAGCATCAGGCTATTCCTTGGTTGGCAGGGAAGGGCTTGGAGCTGACTCTGTTGTCTACATCTCCTTGTGAGGAGTCAGTTTTGGATCCACGTGTCTTCAGGCTCTACATCAGAGCCCTCATCACCCAGGGACTGGCTCATGACAGTCGTACGTCATGAGACATGAATGGAAAATCATGCAGTCTATCCTACTACTGTAAAAACAGTTCCTTAATGTATGTCTCACCGCAATGTGTGGATACAAATGTAAATATCTCAACTACAAATCAGCAGTAGCTCCACTGCTTATTGGCAGTGTAATGTAATCTGATTATTGCACTGTGTTTATGGTCTTTATGTCTTTATTAAGTTTGGTTCTGCCACATTCCACAGTTACCCAAAAATGGGATTGATTAGAACTCAGCAGATATTAAGATGAGGCTAAGAAGACAGGAAGAGGCTTATATTTAAGACCTCCATTACATTCTGTGAGACAAAGCTTGATCCATGTAGAGGGCAAGTTTTATGAAAACCGTATAAACTCCATTGGCTTTCCTTACAACATTTTAGTAAATAGTCTTCTAGAATGTCACTTGCAGCTCATGCATATGTCAAAAAGCAAATATTTGGTCCATTTCCAGTACTCTCACATATATACGATTCTGAGGTTTGTCATATTTGTCTAATTTGTCATATTTCTAATTGTGAGATTGAAAATATTCCTGTAAAATGCATTTCTGTGCACTTTGCTATGAAAAGTTGGTCAACGTGGAGGGAAATTGGCTTTGCTAAGTATTATAATTAAATTAACCCCGTGCTGTCCATCTCACCTTAGATATGCTACAGAATGTTCTGAATTCGTCCAGCTTTGCAGCAGCAGAGCTCTCACTGCCATATAATCCTATTCAGTTCTTCTATGTCTTAACAGTTAATTCTCTCCCTCTGCTATTCTTGTGTAAGTCCAAGTGCACAATAGATGTGCCATGCTGAAGCCCTTCTTTCTGTTCAAGTTGTGCAGGCAGAAACTGGCTTCCTCACCGATATGCTTGTACCATTCTTGTCTTATTCAGTCACCGGAAGGCTCTAGAAGAGCTGCCAAGACGTTAATGCACGACTCCATTTACCTACCTATTGATTTCTACTTCCCAATACTGGAATCCTATGTAACAAGCATAATTAAAGATGGACATCCATTAAAATTTCAGTAATATTTATCATGCTATTTTAGATTTTTGTTTCTGGGAACGCAGTTGTTTATTCTGGTTGAATTGTTTTTTTAATATTAATTTGACAGTCATTAAATATTACTATTTACTTAAGAACTGGTACTTTGCAATGGAACGATCTATCCTTTCTAGCATATAACATTTTTTCCCAGTGTGAGAGCAGTGTGAGTTTTTTCATTGTTCAGCAGTGTTTGCTACTTTGCAAGGGAATAGGCTTGTCCGGTTGTTAGCTGCAAGCTGAGATTGTCATCACTGGTGCACTTGTTCATCTGTACCTGCCAGAATTCAGAGCTGTGCTTCATACAAATGATTTTGTCATGTTTCACTTTTCTAGGAGAGGTAAGCAAAGCCCTGTTGTCTCCTCCCTCAAGAAGAAAACCAGGAAGCCTGAATATTGTAGCAGTGGCAGGAGGTTTTAGTGCTATTAGTATATGCCCCAGAATGAATGACCTCACATTATTTGGAACTTCATGTCAATGTCTAAGTGTTCACTTTGGAAGCAGTTTCAGAGAGGTCATTCAGATCTTCTGAAGTAGTAAACAGGCTAGTTCTTCTATCAACAGAAAAATAAATAATATTTGAATAAGTTAGTGCTTTCCTACAACTATAAAACATCCTGCAATTAGTGGCAGCTCCCATGGAAAGTGAAGAAGAGCAGTGGAAGAGTATGCATAAGGCACAAAGGGATGCTTTAGTTTGTTTTACTATCATTATTAAGATTTTGGCAATCTTAATATTAGATGTATTCTGAATCCTGCAATGGGAAAATTACAGAAAATACCAATTTGTTTTCCCTAATCACATGGGAAGAACTAATAGAATTGTTCTCTGGATTTCAGTTATCACCCAGAACTACTGCAGCATGAGTAACTGAAAATGAAGTCCATTTATCAAAACCCCAGAATTCAGCTCAGCAGACCCCTGTATTCCCCTCCACAAAATATTTACTGCAATTTGTTACTAATTTGTTACTAATTTGTTACTAATTTGTTACTAATGGACACAAAAGATGACTTACCATCTCTTATATCTTTAGCCCTATTTGGCACTGACTTCCCATATGCTTCCTGTCCATCATGTGCATATAAAGAGTTAACATGATTCCCCCAAAAAACATTGACCCCCCAAAAAACATTGTCTGCAATCAGCTGAAATTGCAGAATATGGAAACATAGTAAAATGTACACTGTTACAATGCTAGATTCTTCAGTCAACTGTATTTCTATGATGTTTCAGTCACCATACAATAAGTTTCTTGGCAGCTATAGTAGAATCATAGCATTATAAAGTTGGACAAGACCACAAGGCGATCAAGTCCAACCATGCAAGAATACACAATCAAAACACCCTTGACAGATGGCCATCTAGCCTCTGTTTAAAAACCTCTAAAAAAGGAGACTCCACCACCCTCCAAAGCAGCATATTCCACTGTCAAATAGCTCTTACTGTCAGGAACTTCTTTCAAATGTTTAGGTGGAATCGCTTTTCCTGGAGCTTGAATCCATCACTCCTAGTCTCTGGAGCAGCAAACAACAAGCCTGCTCCATTTTCAACATGACATCACTTCAGTATTTAAACATGTCTATCATGTCACCCCTTAACCTTCTCTTCTCCAGACTAAACATACCTAGCTCCCCATGCCACTCCTCAAAGGGCATGGAATCCAGACCTTTTACCATTTTGGTCACCATCCTCTGGACACACTCCAGCTTGTCAATATCCTTTTTAAATTGTGGTGCCTTGAACTGGACACAGTATTCTAGGTGAGATCTGATTAATGTAAAATAGAGTGGTACTATTGCATCCCTCGATCTAGAATCTAGACTCCTATTTACACAGCCCAGAATTGCATTGGCTTTCTTGGCTGCCACATCACACTACTTTTTCATGATCAGTTTGTAGTCTACTAAGACTCCCAGATCCCTTTCACATGTACTGTTTTCAAGCCAGGTGTCTCCCATCTTACATCTGAGCATTTCATTTTTTCTGCCTAAGTGTAGTGCCTTACATTTATATCTGTTGAAATTCATTTTGTTTGTTTTGGCCCAGTTCCTTAATTTGTCCAAGTCATTTTGAGTTCTGACCCTGTCCTCTGGGTATTAGGTCTTTTGTGTCATCTGCAAATTTTATTAGCATACCCTCTATTCCATCATGCCAAGTAATTGATAAAAATATTAAATAGCACTTGGGCTGTAACAGATCCCTTGTGCATCCCACTAGTCACTTCTCTCCAGGATGAAGATGAACCATTGGTGAGCGCTAGTTGGGTTTGTCCAGTCAACCACTTACAAATCCATCTAACAGTAGCATTGTCTAGCCCACATTTTACTAGCTTGCTTGCAAGAATGTCGTGGGGGACCTTGTCAGAGGCCTTACTGAAGGTATCTTCATCTAGATCATTCCCTTCATCTACCAAACTTGTATCTCTATTAAAACAAGACATAAGATTAGTCTGGCATGATTTGTTTTTGAGAAACCCATGTTGACTTTTAGTGATCACAGTGCTTACAGGCGGTCAGTTTAATGATCTGCTCCAGAATCTTTCCTGGAATTGATGTCAGGCTGATTGGGCAGTAATTGTTGGGGTCCTCTTTTTTCCCTTTTTGAAGATAGGGACAACATTACCCTTCCTCCAGTCTGCTAGGACTTCCTCTGTTCTCCAAGAATTTTCAAAGATTATTGCCAGTGGTCTGATTTAGTATGCACAAAACTTCACCTGGACTCACTAGATGTAGGGACTATATAAACCTTGAAGGTGGTGGTTCTGAAATAACTGATACTACTTTTAAAATGCATATCAAGGAGCCAAACTACTATGTATAATTACATGTGGTCAATTAGAAATATGAGAATATTGTAACATTTAATGGAGGTAAAGAAAGATTGAATAGCATTTGGTACCTACAGAAAGAAGATTATTTTCATACAAAGTGATAGTCTACAAACAATATGAAACATGCTTATTTATATACATATATAAAGATATTGGTATGGCTTCTTTAACCATATGAGCTTGTCATGTAACATCTTGATGAAGGATTATGGAGGGAGTGGTGGGAAGGGAATCTATCCATGTGGTGAGCTTTCATCATCATATTTCAGACAATTGTATGTCCAAAATCCATTTATTTTATGTGATCTGGTGAAACTAATACAAAATTCCTTTGTTAGCTTTACTTTCTAACAGAAGTAATCTTTGACATCTTTCAGATGTTTTGCTTTTTAGAAATTTAAGAGGATTTCCTCTTGTCTCTCCTTTGCAAGGCAAGCAAATGATATCTGATGTTAGCCACAGCTGCATAACATGGCAAAAAGTGTTCTCAAAATACATGTTCTCTGGCAGCACATCTTCTGTTAATTATACATTTGTATTGTCGAAGGCTTTCACAGCCGGAATCACTTGGGTGCTGTGTGGTTTCCGGGCTGTATGGCCGTGTTCTAGCAGCATTCTCTCCTGACGTTTCGCCTGCATCTATGGCTGGCATCTTCAGAGGATCATCCTCTGAAGATGCCAGCCACAGATGCAGGCGAAACGTCAGGAGAGAATGCTGCTAGAACACGGCCATACAGCCCGGAAACCACACAGCACCCAAAATTATACATTTGGTTTGGTGGTCAAAAACAAGGGAAAACAAAGTTTTAGCAAATAATGCAAGTGACTTTTTGAAATGTGTTAGTTAATATATTCTTTTATATTCAAATAATGAAACCAATTTTACCCTCTCAACAATTGCAATGAAATATAAAAAGTGATATTCTTAGAAGTGACAGGAAATAACATGTTTCCCAGCATTGGTGTCTAGACTGACCTCTATTTTGCAAAGTAGGGTTAAAGTAACCATCTTTTAACCTTTCCTATATTGACACAAAGCCCTCCTATAACCAAAGTCTTCTTGTTGGAGTAAATAGGCTAGATCCTGAAGTGTAGCCTTCAAGACAGACAGTAAATCCAAATAGTAGTCTAAAGTAGTCACCGGCCTGTGGTAATGGAATGACCAATAAAGAGGTGCTATGAGGAGTAGAAGGCCAAAAACTTGACCAGCATTTGAATGAAACATAGAGGTTTCATTCATAGTTTTGACAACTCCCTGACTGAAAAAAAAGTTAAAACCAGCAACAACAAAATAGCATTTCAAAAATGGAAAACAAAACAACTCCTGTGAAACAGTCAGCCAGCTACAGAAGTAAGCTCAGGATGCAAGATCTATTTGTACATGTACTCTGTCCTTCTCTACCCCTCCCTATGACCTTATTGACCTTCTCAGAAATATTCCAAAGTGCTCTCTACATGATCATAAGCCTTTATCATAACAGTTTAGGAGGGTGGTTATCTTATATCTCCAGGATGTTCTGGGTCTTTATCTTGATTACAGCCCCTGCCAGCATGGACAATTGGTCATGCTGGCAGGGGCTGATGGGAATTGTAGTCCATAACATCTGGAGTGCCAAAGGTTCGCCACCACAGGCCTAGAAGGAGCCCTAAGGTTCTTGATATGACAGATTTGACACAATGAGTTCCTGTTGTAGATAAATATCTGAATTCAACCATTTATTATGGCCACAAGTGAATTTGGGACCAACCAAAGATCAAAACACAGATCTCTCTCTCACTCTACCTGGCTTGGTTCATTTTGATCTTGTTTCATGATTATTACAAGATTTATAAATGCTGAATCACTGGCAATTCTGAGGCTAGATATAATGGAACTTTAGCTTTTCAAGAAGTCTTTGTTTAGGTTGTCTATAATCTACACAGCTATAAATAAATAGCTAACAATTGGGTGGGTGACGTTTAACATGGTGGAAATGTTTTTTTAAAAAGACATTAAGAGGACAGAAGACTGGGAGTCTGCAGCGAACATAACAAGATACTTTTCTTTCTGGCAACCAAATCAGATGTGGTTAAGAATGAATGAATAGTTGATTACGGCTACAAGGCTAGCAAAAAGAAGACAAATTCAGATTGTACATATATGCAGCAATCCATGGTAAAAGAAGCCTCAACTTACAACATTATTACAATCTCCATAACCTAATACTGCTACCTGTCTTGATATGGATCTGCGCTTATTACATGCTAGCATACAAAATTTAGCTACCTGCAAAGGTAAACAAGAAACCTGGTCATCTAATAAAATTCTTGTAAGAATGAAGTCAGAGTCAACTGCAATTGAATTAGTATAACAAATTAACAATGGTTGAATTAGAGACTTCCTTTCTTCTTTATGAAGCTCGCAATGCAGTAGGATTTGTGACATATTTTAGTGTGGTTGAGAAATGGGATGGTTAAACCAATCCAGAATCCTGCTACTTCAAACTGTAGTTGGCAGTGATGGAAATTTCCTGGCTGAATGCCATGTAACTCATTATGGAAAACTGATGTCAGGGAGAAGGTCTACATGTGTTTCAGTAGGCTCTATTTACTAGTACAGACCCTATTTTTTGTCATCTGATCTGTTCTTGCTAAATCACTGTCCCTAACCTTTTAGTATTTTTGTTAATATCGTTAATATGCCCACATGTATTAGAGTTCTTCTGGTTTAAGCTCCCAGCCTGAATCTCTATGAATTAGAACAGTAAATAGAACAGTAATCATTTTTCTTCATCTTTAGGAGTCCCAAAGTGACCTACAATCACATATCCTGCCTCTCTCCACAACAGGCACCTTGTGAGGCAGGAATGGCTGAGATAGTTCTGAGAGAACTATGATTAGGCCAAGCTTGCCCATCTTCACAGGTACCCCTTCCTCCATTTGCAAAGTTGGATCCTGGCTTTGCAAAGTGGGGTAAGGCAGCAGGGTGCCTGTGAAGATGGCAAGCCTGTTGTGTGAAAAATTGCATTAGGCTTTAGCAAATGGGAACCCTCAAGTTGGGACTTGATATTACCTCCACCTTTTTTCTTCTATTCTCCCACTTCTGTGCCTCTCGCTCTCTTCCTCTCTTCCTGCCACCCCGTCTCTTAATCTTCTCTATTTTTGCCTCTATTTTTGCTCTATTTTGCCTCTCTTTCTGGCTCCCTCCCCCAGCGCTCTCTCTCTCTGGCAGCCCCACTCCTCCAGCTCTGTTTTTAACTTTCTGCCCTGCTCCCCAGCTCTCTCTTTCTCTGTGTTTCTGCCCCCTGCTACCCCAGCTTTCTTTTCCTGCTCACTGATTTGAACTCTTTCTTCTTACCCCAACTCTCTATTCTCTGTGTTTTTGACATGCTATTCAGCTTTTGTTTTCTCGTTCTGGCCGCCTATCCTGGCTCTCTCTGACACTTTCTGCCCCTCCTCAGCACGCGTACTCTTTCTGCCCATATTTTTTCTCTTTCTTTCTCTCTCCTCCCCAGCCCAATTCTTGGTAGCATGCCCGAAGTGCTCTGGATGGGTATTGTGAAGGCTCCCCCCCCACAGCCCCACTCTCACCACCTCAACCAAAGCCATTCTGGGTACAGCAAGGCCCTTCCCCAACCCACACACACACACACACCGCGAACAGGCTGGGGAGGAGCCTGTTCAGTTCTAGCTGTTGGTTCCAGGCTCACTGCTGACTTGCTTGAGAATTGGTTCAGGCAAGGAATAGGACAGTCCTGCAAGAACCCCAGAGCTTTAAGAAGTGTTACCAGCTGAGTGAGAAAGAGTCCAGGAGTTGTAATCCCATCAGCCCCTCTATACATGAGAAATAGCATCCTCTGGACTACATCTCCCAGAGTCATTCACTTTTTTTCTAGTTAGTCACTGATCAAATATATAGTAATATGGTTTTCATGTTGATTTAATACTATTCTTATGTCATACTTCTATAGCTTTAGGTAGTTACACAATTTTCAGACCTAGATCCTTAATTAAATACGATATAAATTAAAAGTCACTATGTCTATAAGAGGAAGTAGTAGTGTACAGAGAAACAAATTTAGATGAAACCATTGGGCAGACAGGAACATTATTTTATGTGCCTATTTCTGACTAGTTTTAATAATTACTTCAATTATGCAGAATCTTTATACCTCATGTTAACTCCCCACACCCAACTTCTAAAAGTATCCATTACCTTTAAAAATAGCCATAACTCTGCAGCTTATGAATAATGAGGTATTATAAATATTTTCCCATTACTAATATGGTCACTTTTTATTTATGTTTGGTTAACTTATAAAATTTCTTTCCAGCTGACTTTTGCTTATGAATTACACTGGGTTATTTTGCTTCAGCAGCTATATAAGGTATGAACTTATAATAATACTAACAGTGCAATCTTGGGGGAGAAAGGGCTGGGTGAAACCCTTCAGGAGGTGGTGTGATCCCAGCATTAGCATAAATGCATAAAGGGCATTTGTGTTGGTTTCAGGGAGCCTCTTGAGCACTAGCATCATTGCAGCGCTAACTAGCACCTGTCTGCTGCTGGAGTTGACACCAAAGGGGGTGTTTCCAGGGGTGGGGGAGACTTTAGTTTCCTTTCTGGAAATGTATAAATTCGTGGCAGCAAAGAGCTGCAAAATGTATAGTTGCCTTTCTGGGAATGTATAAACTCAGGCCGGAAAGAGATAGGTGCAGCCCATGGAGCTGCAAAAAGCAATTCCACAAGAGTCAGGGGGAGCATCACTGTTGGCTTGCCAGCCATGGTGTCGTAAACTTCTTTGGAAGCGGCATGGCTGCACTTTAGCTTGCTTCATACCTGGCTGTGATGCAATTCCTCTCCCATTGAGGAGGATCTTCATTTTCACCCAGGCATTTGGTTAGTCTTGTGAAACTCCCTGTACAGCTGCTGGTCTGGAGGGGTGTGGTGAGGGGGGAATGGGGATGGAGTTATTTTAATGTAATTTTTCTGTTGTTTTAATTCTAATATTTTATTCATGATGTTTTATTGTGGTTTTTATTGTTTTAACCTTTGTAACCTGCCTAGAGACCCTAGTTTGAGGTAGAGTACAAATATTATAAATAAATAAATAGGAATGCACTGTTAGCCAGATATTCCTTTAAGAAAAATTCTGTACCTATTTTTACAACAAATGAGTAAGATTAATCCTATGTCTTAATTATTGTTTTAAATCAGAACTTGCTTTGGTGTATGATTATTCAGATGAGGGAGGGCATATGTTTAGGTCACAGTGCTTGTGGCAAACCACCATTTAGCCATATGTTATCAGAAGATGATATCATGATGGATGAAAAGGGAATTCCTGACAGCACCCAAAATCTCATGTAATGATGTGCAAACTGCCCCCCTTGATTTAGAATGGCATAAATCAGCTTTCTTGGAAAAAAGTTTTGTCCTTTTTTTGAATCTTCTGTGTTACATTGGCACATGCACATCGATGTGCTGAATGTATTCTCATTGACTCCTTAGAACTGTAATGAAGAAAATAGGTTTCTTCTCAGTAAGCTTTTTAAAAAAAGAATACTGTTCTTTTTATAAAATGCATTTCTTACAATATATCAAAGCATGTTTACAGAAGGTTATAGTAGCACTCTTAGGAACCATATTATGCTCCAGTGCACAGGAGAAAAAACAATTTAATTTTAGAAACCATGAAAGCTGCCTTGTGGAAGAAGCAAATTTTGTTCATGTATGTTTTTCTGACTCTTATGCACCATATTCCCACTACAGAGAGGGAGGGCATGGAATTCTGAGAATTCAAATAATTAAAACTGCTTGCATGGAAGATATTTGATATGAAGGAATGCATGCCTGCAGAAGAAGAAATCTTTTCCCAGCCTCTGCCACTGGGGATGTTGATACAGGAGGGCAAGGCTGGAATGTGCAGAGCTGAGTGACCCCAGGAATAGTAAAGCAGGTAGGCAGAAGAGGGGGCACCTGCCTGTAGAGCTCCCTTTGCTGCCCCTGCCAGGGAAGCGGAGTATCACCAGCCACTATGCTTCCAGGCAGACTGCCACTGGCCAAGGAAGCCCACTCCAGCCCAGCAGCTTCCAAGTGATTGAGTACCCAAAGATAAGTCCCAAAGATAAGACAACTTCAAGCATTTCCTTTTTTTGCAGAAGTACCCTTGGAACCCCCATCCATCTAAAGCAGTGGTTCTCAACCTTCCTAAGCGTGACCCTTTAATACAGTTCCCCATGTTGTGGTGACCCCCAACCATAAAATTATTTGTGTCTCGGTTCCACCATTGGAAATATGGGGGACACTGTTTCAAGGGTTATGTTACCTACATACAAACATACTTTGTTGCCTTTATTTTCATAGTAGATTGAAATAACACAGGTGACTTTCTCATGACTCACATTTTTTCATAAAGGCTTCAACATAAAACTGTATGTGATTTTCATTTATGGTTAAGCATGACATGAACAAAATGTTGTCATTTCTCAACTGAAGAGAAGCCATTATGATTATACAAAAGGGCCTAAAACAGCCTGTGTAATGCTTGTAAAATTAATTTCCCTAGTAAAACAGATTATCTTGTTTCATTTACATGCAATAAAAGATTACTGTTATTCAAAATGACAGTGTCATCCTAAGCAGAGTTACCGTGGTATAACAGTTGTATCTGGTATAAAAGCTGTATCTACGCTTTTAATAAGAACATGGATAGATCATTTTGTTAGCCATTTTGAATGCCAAAATGACCATCTTTATTTTAAAATATATTGACACAGTCATTGTTGCTTCAGGTATGTTTTAGCAATTTGTCCCAGTGCTTCACTGAGCCCTTTGAACTTCAGTTTATACCTTCCTATAGACATCAAATTTGCTTGCAGGAATAGTACTACTGAACTTTCCATGACTTTGCTGTGGGTGACTTGCCTTTATTTTGTTTGCTAGCACAGAGTTTACTATATGAGGGGTTTATACTGTTTTATGAGGCACCATTTTAATCTCCTCTAGCACAATTTTTTTACAACTCTAGAGAATGCTTGCTAATTCTCCACAAACCCTTTTATTCCCTCAGCCTTTCTTATGTCACTGACTACAATTTATACATGACCATAATCCCAGAGTTTGAGATACCTGCCTCCCTGCACCACCTGACAGCCCTCTGAAGGTGGTATGTTGATGTATGGTTGATTTAAATTTATATTCTTATGCTGGCAAAAGAGTAACAGATAACTAATGTAAAATTTGCTTTCCCCCAGACAAATCACAAATCAATACTTTGTAGTTACCTTAAAAATTCTATAGAACACCCAAAAATATCATCTTACATGTAATAGATCTAAAAGTCCTGCTCTATCATTCAGCTTACAAAAATGTCATGAAAAGACTGCAGCCTTGGGCACCTTTAACCTTGTACTACTCTTAACCCAGTAGTACGCCCTGTGTAACACAGTAGAGCTTACTTCTTAGTAAACATGCAAAAGATTGCTCTGGGGCCACCCCAGCCAAACAACTGGTAAGAATAAATTCAGCATCCTCTCCTTTATGGTTTCCTACTTCCTACTGAAGTTATCTTTCCCTATAAGAATTAGCTGCCAGGATAATGTTGCTTGCATTAATTTGAAACACATAGTTTCCCCCTCTGTGAGTTATGCCCCTAAAGAGCTTATAAAAAAAATGGAAGGAAGGGAGCAGATGAAAGGACTCCCATACTGGATTTCAGATGTCCTGAACTGACCTTGAACATGGATGGTGAAGCCTTAAGTCTGCAAGATGAGAGAAGACAGGGGCAGGACAAGCAAGAGGTGAGATCTGATCCTGCTTCCCCCAAGAAAATATCCCCAGCCCACCAATTTAATTAATTAATTATTCAAACTTGATGTACTGCCCTATCCCCATAGGGCCCTGGGCGGTGTACAATCATGAAAGCACAGAGCAATAAAATGTCACATTAAAATTCCAATTAATTTTACAGGTTATTAACTACTAGCCCCAAAGCCCATTGCAGGGCAGATGCAGTGGGCCCTAGCAAGGATGGAAGAGGAAGACTCTCCCCTTATAATGGGCTTTACTGGGACTGAGCCCTCTTTGCTCCCTGTGCAATGCTTGTCACCTACCTAGTTCTGGGTCAGCGGCTTGGGGTGGAAGAGATTGGTCAGTGTGGCTTAGGGTAGTTGTGAAGTTGAGGGTAGGGAGAGGGTGGAGAGTTGTTGTTGGGGGTGTGGGAGGGCAGTAAGGTGAGGCTTGAGGTGGTGGGTGTGTTGGATGGTGAGGCTTGTAGTGTGGGGAGGGTGGACATATGAGGCCTGGGGTGGGGGAGGGTAGAGTGGGAAGGCTTGGGTAGGGGGAGGGTTGGGAGGTGTGGCTTAGGATGGGGGAGGGTTGAAAGGTGTGGCTTAATGTAGGGTTGGATGGTGAGACTTGGAAGGGAAAAAGGGAGGATTAGGGTAGGGGCAAGGACAGGGTCAAAAGGTGAGGCTTGGGGTAGGGGGAGGGTGGAATGGGGATTCTTGGGTTGGGGGGAACCAGGAGGGTTTCTGTGGGCTCGTAGTCAGCTTTTCTGTGGATCCAGGCTAGCTGTTGGGGGTGGGGTGGGAGGCAGAAGGACTTCTGTGGGCCTATGAAACAGCTGTGAGTCCTGCTCCCCCATTCCATTACCATAGCCATTTATTTTTAGGATAAACATAATTACATAGCATTTTCCCTTAGTTCACAAAGGGCTTCACTCATTTTATTTATATGTTATTTAAAATATTTTTACTCTGCATGATAAACCAACTGTTCACAAAGTACTCTAGAAGCTAAGATTTTATCCGGGGGTTTTCCAGTGCAGGACCTATTCTTGGAAACAATGTGCTAATCTTTAGAGTGGAAAAGCTTCTTTGTATTTTTTCTATTACCTGCTTGCTATTGAATAAATCAGGAGCAGAAGGGAAAGCTGAGCAAGAACAAGAGATCAGTAGTAGCACTTAAAGCAATTAACTAAATGCTAATGTAAATTTGGCTGAAATAATCAGCTGCAAGGAACAAACACAGCATTGTGTGCTGGAACAATATGATCATTACCACATTTGTTCTACTAAGGAACAGAGCAAAGTATATGGTATGATAGGTAGCATATTGATGGTTCCAGTGGCTTTACAGACTGCACAAGCCCTTTTACTGCAGTGGTTCTCAACCTTTCTAATGCCACGACCCTTTAATATAGTTCCTCATGTTGTGGTGACCCCCAACCCTAACATTTATCCATTTTACAAATGGAGAACACTGATGCAGAGAGTCTTAGGCGACCCCTGTGAAAGGGTTGTTCGACTCCCAAAGGGGTCGCGACCCACAGGTTGAGAACCGCTGTTTTACTGCAACACTGTAAGAGGCTAATTGGGCCATGTGACATGGTATAAATGCAACAAATATGTAAATAGCCCTACCTTAGAGTGATTGAATGGTTTCATATGTACATTTAATGAACTCTTGTTCAGGTCTGTGTCCCAGCTACAAAACTTTGTAATCGAGAAGACATGCATTTAGCAATACAAGAAATCACTGTCATGTGCATCCAACTTCAAATATGTGTAGATGGCAGTGCAGAACAGGTAGAGGTCTGGCATTCTCTTAGCTCTTCACAGTGCCTGGGTACTACTTCTCTGAGACCCCCAGTTTACACACTGAAAGTGATGCTGTTTCAGGGTGGGGGAGAATCCAGATTCTCCCTTTCAGGGTGAATGCTCCCAGATTCAGGGTGAGGGGACCCCAGATTCTCCCTTTAAGGTGGATTTAAAAGGAGAATTTGGGCTCTCTAAACATCATTGAAAGTGATGCTGTTTGGGGGTGGATTCCAGTATTACAGCGGCCGGCCATTGGGGGGGGGGGGGCAAAACTCAGATTTTGCACCGGGCTCCATTTTTCCTAGCTATTCCTCTGCCCAGAGGGGAGGGCAGAAGGGGTTGCTGGCTGCCGGTTGGGAGCCCAGGTGATGGGGGGCAGGGTAGGGCAGGGCAGGGCAGGGGAGTCTGCTGTCCCCGGTCTCAGAGAGCTGCTTTTATAACCACTGAGGCCAGAGGCTGGGCTTGGGGAGGCATGGTCATGCCCCAGGGGTGGGTGGGGGCGGGGCCCTGCCCTCGAACCCCCCCATAAAAAATCTATACCTACGTCCCTGTCCCGAGGTAAGCACAGGTGCACCAGAATTGATCAGGAGCTGCCAAGAACAGGGAGCCCATCTGTCTTCTCTCTTACCTATATGCCTCCTCTTAGATCTGTGAGCTGGCATGTTGTAAATGATGTTGAATGTGTGCAGATGCACCCAATTATTTATTTTTAAACTTATCATTTTGCATTATAAAAATAATCATTCAAGATAATTTACAGTATAACAATTGATTTAGTAACAATGGAGAAGAAAGGAAAGAAGGAACAAGTGAGGCCCAGCCCAGCTCCTAGGTCTGCCCTAGAATTGTGAAGCTGCTGGATCACAGTAATTTGAAGAAAGCAGGTAAAATTACTTTCAGAAGAAACAGAATAAAAATATTGCTGTAATGACGCTAAAATAGCAAAACTTTTTAATGAGTGACTAAGGGGTGGCAGGAAGGACAGCACCAGGGTTGTTTGCAAACCAATTATAAGAAAATTTCTGCTATTAATGCCATGAAAAAGTTCTTGTGTGAGAAAACTAAAAGTCGAGGCTGTAGTGTGGATTTAAATATCCTCATCTGTATATCAGTATTGTATGAAAGATTACTAATTCATTAGGTTCAGGTTAGGATTTTTGTTCTGGAGTAAAATAACAGTTTACAAGAAATAGATGTTTTCAGTACAAGACTAAATTTTATTAACTTGCTCCCTCTGGTGGTTCATAAAATAAGAACTCAAAAGCACCTCAGTATGATGGGAACTAATTAATGGATTTCGTGTGGAGAAACTATGTTGCAGTTAGTTGACACTGTTCACCTGATATTGGGTTGCATCCAAAGACTTCTTTTGTAGGGTTGCCAGCCATCAGGTGCGACCTGGAGATCTCCCAGAATTTCCACTGATCTCCAAGAGGCAGAGATAAATTTCCCAGGAGAAAATGGCTGCTTTGGAAGGTAGACTCTAGGAATTGTGCCCTGCTGAAGTCACTGAGGTCACATCCCCAAATCCCACTATCCTCAAGCTTCACCCTTAACATATGCAGGAATTTCCTAATTCAGAGATGGCAACCCTATTACATAGGAAATATCTTTCATTTACAGAATAGTTTTCAAAATCTTGTGAGTATCCAACCATTTGTAAGTTTTGTGGATCAGGACTTTAATATTTCCTCCTAAAGCCATGACTTTCTGAACCTGGCAAATTTTCTTTGTAGAGATCAAGGATTTGTCATGGACAGCACAGGGGACAGATCCCCACGGGGGGTGGTCTGCAGTGGGAACGGGAATTAGCAAATATTGGTGCTACCAGAAATGTAAATACTGTGCCATTGGAGTAACTATATGGTTGGATGCATGCAAATGTTTGCATCTACAAGAGGTCAAAGTTACATAGCTTCTTGGACAAGGAAAAAATGAGAACTGAATCATGAAATAAGCCCCATGGCGTTTTTTAAAGGACAGACACTTTGTGAAATAGTTGGGAATGAGAGTTCCAAAGAACTGTGGCTAGTCCAAGGTCACCCAGCAGGAATGCAGGAGTGCAGAAACAGATCTGGTTCACCAGATAAGAATCTGCCACGTACGCAGCCATTCAAAGTATGTCATGGTTGCTGTACCGAACTTACTCCTGAGTAATGCGTGCCTGGTTTTCTTAACTGTAACCACAGTATTCAGGGAATCTAGGGTGCCTGGCCCCTCCCTCCCATCCCTTGCATGTCGCCCCTCACTCTCTTTCCTCCCTCACTTCTCTTCCCTTGCATGCCACCCCTCCTTCCCTTCCCTTTTCCTCCGCTAGGGTGGGTGGGTCATATCAAGATGCTGGGCCCCCTGCCTCCCCTCCCTTGCATGCCACCCCTCACTCTCTCCCCTCTCTCACTTCTCTTCCCTTGCATGCCTCCCCCTCCGTCCCTTTCCTCTCCCTCCCTCTCTTCCCTTTCATGCCACCCCTCCCTCTCCCTCCCTTCCCTCTCCCTCGTGTGTATGTGTGTGTATGTGTTTCACTTCCACTCAAGTTACTGCCTATGTACTGTTTCCACTGCTCATATCTGGCCGTCTGAGTGAACATTCTAAGCAGCACGAACATTCTAAGGGTGACAGTTACACACAGGCAGCTCCATGTTCTTCACCATAGAGCGCCAGGAAAAAGGCATTTTACCTGGGCCAGGTGTGAAATTTCAGGTATGTGAACATCTAAAAACATCTAGCCTGGCTGACTATAGTGGCTGGGAATTTTCAGAGGAATTGGCCCAGTAGTTACTGAGTTATACTATCATCAACAAAAACACTGTTAGCTTTATATATATATAGATTTGTGGTTTAATTTGAAGATGAACACTCAACACTCACTTCCACTTAAAAGAAATAACAGAAAATCTGCTCTTTCCTCATTGGACCTCTTATTTTCCTTGACTTCTTGTTCAAAATTCCTAGTCCAGCAGTTCTGTTCTTCCTTAGCCTCAGAAAAAGGCTACAGCTTGCCTTCTCAAGTTTCTGAAGTTACATGCTGACTGGGCTGTCTCCACTGCCTGTTAAGCATTGTTACCATTTGTTGCCACCAGTGTTGTGTAGGGTTACAGCCTACTCAAGTAGCTCAGGTAGGCAAGTTACTAATTGTTTCCCTCAGAATAAATTTTATTTGTCAACCAGTGAACCCCGCTGTTTCTGTAACTGGCATTATATCCCAAAATAAACACTTTCAAACCAGACACAATTTCAGGCTTTCTAATCTTACTGGCACTCTCTCCCTGCCAGGAATGATAGCCAAAAATATTTCCCTGGAGAAATGAAATCCCCTGGAGATGCATAAATGCATCCCCTGAAGATGCACAAAGCAAGTACTACTTTTATACACCTGTTGCCCTAACCCCTGAGAGTTTTTTTAAATTTGTTATCGTTTTTAATTATTGACTTGGTAAATGTATCCTCTAATCAACCATGTTTATCTGTTTCTCCAAGTAAACAGTTTGCTCCAGGGTATGTTAAGAAAAGAGCAATTACAACCATGTGCCACAGAATTCTTCCGGTCAATGCATAAGGATGCATAATGGGCTTACCTTGGGAGTGTAACAATTTGTAGCTTAATTGCAATCTGTTTATGTGCTCTGAGAAGCACCATTGCCATATCTTATAATCTGTTTCCTTATTGAAATGAATTGTAGATAAGTTGATTTGCATTGTAATATTGTTTGGGCACTGACTTTCCTACCCAACAATACTCTAGGCCTACTTCTGAACAAGCAGGTAGCAGCTGTAGCCATGTTAGCCAACTGTGGCCTTTCCTGGCCCCTGTGATACATGCCCTAGTTAAATCTAAATTAGATTGTATTGTCGAAGGCTCTCATAGCCGGAATCACTAGGGTGTTGTGGGTTTTCCAGGTTGTATGGCCACAGGAGAAAATACCACTGAAACATACAACCCAGAAAACCCATAACACCCTACTAAATTAAATAATTTAAATGCTTTGTGTGAGGGCCTGTGCTTGAAAAGCTGACTTATGATCCAGTGAAAATGAATCAAATTGATTCTTTTACCCTTTACCCTTGAAGGTGATTTGCTCACATTTGATTAACAGGCTGCCTGTCAATCCGCATGAAGGAATGGGGAGGAGTGGAAATGAGGGAGGAAAACAAAAATCTGAGCAATGCCCTGAAACTCATTGTTGGAATCCAAGGGGAAGCATATGCTGTTTTGCTGGCATGCGTTGCTAGCAGCTGAAGGAGACCTTCCCAGTCCTCAAGAAACAGTCAGCTATGTCCAAGAATTCCTGCATCACACTGGCATTGGGTCCTGCAGCAGAGAAGTGCTGGTGCAGTGGTAACATTCATGCCCAAGCATCACTGAGCCATGAAGTGCCCCACTGCTGGCATTAGTGTCTCTCTCAATGGCGTAGGTGCCACTTACACCATCTGGACTGGCAGTGATGGCAGCAGCAGGGTCACTCTGGCTCCCCAGCCCTTTTGGCACCCCCTACCTATCAATTGCACTGTAAATTGCAAACCTCTACTAGTGTTGCTGTTCTATACGTATCGCTAGAAGACAACAGATCAGAATCATGTTTTCCTGATGAAGCTAGTGATACTGAATTTTAACATTCATGACAAACTGAAGGACAGTCTTGGGGTAAAATACAGTTTAACCAGAAACCCACTGCAGACAGTTGCTGTTTTTCACCCAGTTAAGTAAAATAAGATTCACAAACAGTATTCTTGATTAGCTACCAAATGGAGCTTTTCAGACAACATTTGTTATTGAAAATGAATGCTAAGAAAAGGTTTTCCAAGCATAGTTCCATATTATATGATTGTGCACTATGTCCTAAAACCAAGAAAGGTTGTCTCATGCAAGTAAGCAGCTTGCATCAGACTTGCTTGTATCAGACTTTCCAGAAACCTACTAAAAGTGGCTTATAAGTCATGTACAGACAATTTACTGCATTTAGTTAGTTGCAAGAATAGTTGCAAAACAGTCATGTGAAAAACTGTAGTGAGGAGGAAAAGATAGACCAGAAGCCCTGTGGCAGAATGAGGTTATAGTGTCAAGACAGCATTTAAAAGTATGAACTTTGGTTGAAGAGCAATAGTTGCTATTTCCTGAGATGGCTACATTGCAAAGGTGAAGAAATAAGAGGGACACTATTCTAGGACAATGTGGGAAGTCTAGTAAGAAGAAGAGATGAGTGGTGTTAGATATATTTTCCTGAACAGCAGCTAACACTGGACTATTGATCTTCCCCAGCGATATGCAAATGTGGGAGGAAATTAGGTCTGGAGCACTTTCTATTCATTCAAGGGGCCCAATAGACCTGATTTGTTTTCCATAGAAACTGGATGTATATTTTACAGCATGCCTCAGAATCAGCTGCAATAGGCAGAGATTCCTTAGCAGATTCTCAAAGCATTCTTAGAAGATGTGGGAAACAAAAGGACATCTGAAAAGCATTGGCCTAAAATGTCCCTCAAAATTGATCACATCAGTGCACTGTCACTAGATGGCAGTAACTAGTTTAGCTAAAGAATTAATATCTTTAAAGAAATCTGCTTATTTTCTTGTGATTTTGAAGCCATCCATTCCTTAACTTTTCCATTACTTTTCTTGGTTGTGTTCTGTGTCATGGACATCCATGTGACGGATACAATTACAAAAGGTTCTACACTAACCCATTATTCACTTCCAGGTAAGAAAGGCTAAGCTTCTGAAATCCTCCATATATCTACAAACAGTTCTGTAGAACCTCAATGTCTAAATGTATCAATTTTAACATAAGCTTTATAGAGAGCCAACATGGTGTAGTGATTAAAAGTGGCAGACTCTATACTGGAGAACCGGGTTTGATTACTCACTTGCGTGCAGATGTGTGGATTCCGCTTCCCTCACAAACCAAACACACACTTAAATTCATTGGAAAAGAAATGGCCGCACCCCGGTTTATAAACAAATAATGGAAAACTCTTTTGGAAGCTGGGCAGGCATATCGGGGCACATCCTTTCCACCAGGCAGTGAACTGCTGAACCTGGTCACTGTCAGCTCCACAGCTGACCCCTGGCCCTTTGGGCAGCACACCTCTGAACCCGGCACTGTCCCCCAATGGGGACAGGGACAGGATGTTACTAGATGTCACTTGGGCGCCTACCCATTTGTGACACCCCCTCCTGCCAGGGGTAGCGAGCTTGAAACAGGGCTTCTAGGCCTGCATCCTCAAGCCCTCCACTACCCCCAGACCTGTTATTGAGGCCCCCGCCTAGGGCAGTCTGGCATGCAAGCCTGCCTCCCCCAAAGGATGTGCCCCTATGCCCTGAATCCACCCAGACTGCGACAAATGTCTGCCATAAATAGCATACAACAAAACAACAGCCCAAAACTCAGGGAGGGAGGGTGGGTTCCACTCACCAGCAGCCTTGTAAGGAGGCTGGGCTGAGCCGGACATTGGCTTAAATAGTCTGCCCGGCTCCCTCATCACATGACGGTTCTCACTCCGTCACGTGACCCATTGATCCGAAGAGGGGAAGGCAAGCCAATTGCTCCTTCCTCCCCTGCAGCAATGGGGCCCCGGGTAAGTCCTGGGTGCGCTTTTTCTCCACATGAGCAGCAGACTCTACTCTTGGTGAACTGGGTTTGTTTCCCTACTCCTACAAATGAATCCTGCTGGATGACCTTGGACTAGCCACAATTCTCTACAAACTCTCTCAGCCCCACTTACCTCACAAAAGCAAAGGAAGGGGAGTGGAGGGGAAGGTGATTGTAAGCCACTTTGAGATTCCATTAGGGTAGAGAAAAAGTAGGGTGTCAAAATCAACTCTTTGTAACGAACTAGCAAAGTCCAGGCCAAAGTAACTCTTCTCAGTTGTGCTGGCAATCGTAGTCAGTTGTGCTGGCAATCGTAGTCAGATACACGTGATGCGAGGTCTGAGAGCCTCAGACCTTTGGTTGTAGATTTTACACAGTGGCACATCACAGTCCTGCCAATCCGGAATAAACAAAGCCAATACTCAAAGCAATACATAATAAACAAAGCATAGTTTCCCACAGGCAAGTGAAGATAAACCTACAAGCAAGATTCCCCATCCCAGACAGAAAGCCAGAAGCAGCCGGCAGCCTCCTCTCAAGGACAAACTGCACACTCACCACATCCTGACACTCTTCTTCAATTAGAGCCACTGTCATCAGATTCCAGAGTGGTCTGTGCATGCTTATGCTTGAGCAACAAAAATTAGTGTTATGGTGCCACAAGATTTCTTTGGGGATTTTCTGCAATAGACCTACACAGCTATACTTCTAAAACTATTGTGGTAGAAAATGCTGTCAAATCATGGTGACCCTGTAAAGTTTCAAGTCAAGAGACATTCACAGGTGGTTTGCCGTTGCTTTAGTTGGTCTGAAAGGTGCCAATAGACACAAACCTTTTTTTGCCTCTGCATAATAACCTTGGCTTCCTTGATATAATAACCAGGACTAAAATTGCTCAGCTTCCAAGATCTGACAAAACTGTTCTTGTCATCTAGAGCCATCTAGGTCAGGGTACTTGAACCATATAAGTTATTAAAGGCACAGAAGGCCAGTCATGAAAAAAAAAAGATGGCTACACTATTTGTCACTGCAGCAGAACTGGCAAAGATGGGGGGGAGGGGGGAGCCATGCTCTGACAAGCATATTAAAATGTATGTTAATACATTTACTGACTGTTTAACAAGTTTGATGAAGTAGGCATATACATATACTTATTGGAATTTTTTTTTTGTCTGACCACTTGCAGTAATGGAACCTGGAAGTAAATTCAGAACACCTCTTTAAGTTTTAAATGACAAAGCATGTATGCTTCCCAGAAGCGCTCGTTTCAGATTTTGGGTAGCCCTGGATACTAAGTGCCTCTGATCCCCCAAGAAACCTCATGGTTCAGGAACATTCCACCACCTCTGGACTCACCTCTGGAGGCAAGAAGGCACCAATTCCTTGCTCCAGGATTTGGCCAGGATTCCCTTTCCTCCTTACTTACTTCACTTTCCTGTGCCCCAACCTTACTTAATTCAGCAGTCCTTACTTCTGAGTGCAGAGGAATGTGCTGGTGGAGGAATGAGCTATTTATTCTCCCAACCATTTGTCTGGTTTTTGCCTGGGGGCAGAGGGAATATTGTGCTTCCAGGCTATACCCCATCTTCCACCAGTCACTACTTCTCAGCCTTCCTTTGCTCTCTCATGTGAATGTGGCAGGTGGAATATGGGCAGGGCTCAGTGGCACCATCTGTCCTGCCTGCACAACAGCAAAGGAACAAGGAAGAGGCAAGAGGTCCTATGAGGAGGAATGAGCCATGGCAGCTGCTGACCACCTCACTGACCACTGCTTCTCTCAGCTCTTTGGAAAGACCTAAAAGGTATTAACTAAATAAATATGGCTCAGGGTTGCAATATTTTTTAAAACAGTGAAGTTTCCAAGTAATTTTCCATTCTGCCAACATTTTCGCATTTGCTTTGTTTTCACAATATATTATTGTTGTTGTTGTTGTTGTTGTTGTTGTTGTTGTTGTTATTATTGTTATTATTATTATTATTATTATTATTATTATTATTATTATTATTATTATTATTATTATTATTAATTCGATTTGATAAACCGCCCTACCCCCGAAAGGCTCAGGGCGGTGTACAACAAAACGAGAACAACCATAATAAAACAAATCGAATAACCCCAGTTAAAATGCAAATCTTAAAACTATAGCAGCAGCAATCCACAATAAATAGTTAATAATTAATAATAAGGGGCGTCTGGCATCACACCCCGGCGATCAAGACCTGGGAGTGGACAAATTCTGGGAGGGGGCTGGCAGATGGTCAGATAGTCACCTGACAGCCAGTAAACAGGGCAATAAGAAGGGGGCGGAATCATTGGCCGGTCCCCCCAAAAGCCCAGTGGAACAGCTCAGTTTTACAGGCCCTGCAGAACTCCCCAAGGCCCTGCAGGGCCCTAACTGCTGGAGGAAGAGCGTTCCACCAGGCAGGGGCCAGGGCAGTAAACGCCCTGGCCTGTGTGGAGGCCAGCTGCATCATAGAGGGGCAGGGGACCACCAGCAAGTTTGCCTCCGCAGAGCGGAGAGTACGACCCGGGACACATGGGGTGAGACTGTTCCATAGGTATGAGGGCCCCAGGCCACGAAGGGCCTTAAAGGTCCGAACCAACACCTTGAAGACAATCCGGAATTCCATCACTGGGAGCCAGTGCAGCCGGCACAAAACGGGGGTACTATGATCTCTTGCTGGGACCCCCCGCGAGAAGATGAGTCGCCACATTTTGGACCAGCTTCAGCTTCGCTCGATCAGCCGTTAGCAGCTGGCCTCAACCCTAATCCAGCCTGGAGGTGACGTTGCATGGATCACCATGGCCAGATCGGTCTGGGAGAGGTAGGGGGCCAGCCGCCGGGCTTGACGGAGGTGGAAAAAAGCAACCCGGGTTACATGTGCCACCTGGGTCTCCATTGAGAGGGACGAGTCCAGGTGGACACCCAGGTTGCGAACTGAAGGAGTTGGTGTCAAAAGAACCCCTTCCAGCACCGGCGGCTGAAATTCCCCAGTCCCCTCCCCACGGCCCAGCCATAGGACCTCCGTCTTCGCTGGATTAAGTTTTAACCTGCTCTGCTTCAACCAACCAGCAACCGCCTCCAAACAATGCTGTAGAGCCGCAGGGGCGGTGGCCGTCCCTGCCCCCATCAACAGAATGAGCTGAGTGTCATCATATTGATGACAAATCAGCCCAAAGCTCTGCACCAGCTGAGCAAGGGGCCGCATATAGATATTAAATAAGTTGTATTTGAGTTGTATTTGATCGTTTTTATAGAATTCATCCCAAATCATTTGGTGGCTGCAGATGTATTTGCAAAAATAGCATTCTCTTTTCTGGTTATGAGCTGTGCCATGGAAATTGTTATCATGGCTTTTGCTTTGATTGAATAATTTGTTTTTAAAATTTCTTGTAAACTTTTAAATGAAGGAAAGATAACCTTGACCTGTAAAAATAGAGAGGTACCTCACATAGTTTTTTGAATGGTTCCCTGTAAAGAATACTGTGGGAAATAGTGTTAGACTCCTTGACAAAGCTGTTTGATTCATTTTTATTAAAGACAAAATTCCAGAGACGTGGCGAGAGGCAAGAAATGTAGTAATCCCAAAGCCAGACAGTGGAGCCCTGGTATGCATTTCTTAACATCCCATTTCCCTTTGCAGCCAGGATGCCAAGATGTTCAACTCCTTGCTAGCAAACAGAGTTATTTCCTTCCTAATGGAGACTTTGAAAGCCATAAATTTTGCTCAAGTGACTCTGGATGATCAAAGCATTGTACAAATAATTTTGCACGTGAAAGCTGCATCTAGATGGTGAATAAGCTGACAGTAAGACAGGACATGCACCAGCCTGGCTGGCTTGTCTCCAGACTTGTGTGCCTGACTCCTTCCTCCCCACTCATAGGGAAAATCCTAGCTAGGAAGTTACTTCAGCTATATGTGGTGTGCAAATGCAGGCATGCCATGAAGGGAGAAGGGAAGTGAGAAAGAAGATGTATGGCATGAGTCCTGCAACAAACCAGGGTTTTCTCACATCCCAGTCATGGCTGCTTATGTGGCACTGGGAAGAGCCAGAGAGTTCCCTCATCTCTGACAGAAGACCAAAGCGAACATCAAAGGTGTACAGACCAAAAGCAGACATGATAAATCACTTTCTGGTTGATTGCAAGGTATTCCTGGTCACCTCTCTTAAGTTTTTTTTTTTCACATATACTCAGAAGAAAATACAGTAAAAGTCTACTGGTTTTGAAATGAATTGTTATTCACTTTCAGCTCAAAGTCACTTTCAGCTCAAAGCCTCTCTGAAGTAGCTCTATCCTCAACTAACATCTCTCTGAAAACTTTTAGAGACCAATATCACTAAGTATTTGTGAATATGATTTCATTAAAAACATATAAAATTGTTGGTTTCAATGAAGACATTAATTCTCCTAGCCATGACACATGTTGAACCATTCAGAAAAGTCTATTTAGCACACCAGCATTTTGACCAGTAACAACTATAAAATATTTAAGCCTTACGACAAAACAAACTAAATGGAAAATTAAAGTTATTTACCGTAGTTTAATGTTTGTAGAATTTCTGAGATACTTACAGCTTCTGGATATAATTATTACTCAGAAGAGAACAATTGTAGAACAATATTCAGTATTAATCAGAAGAGGGAGGGATGTGCCCAGAAATTACAGCAGATGCATGTTAATAATATTATCACAGATTTTTAGTGCTGCTTAAGTAATATTTGGAATAACTAATGTTATAACTAATAACTAATTTGGAATAACTAATATTTGACCATTGCAAGAACAACAGAGCAACAAGGTACTCCAAGATTATATGGAATTAGGCAAACAGTAAACTTTTTACTAAAGGTGAACTGTCACTGATGATGGATAGGAAATTTGTACTGTTCAAATGATAAAGGAAACCCTGTTTGTTTGGGGCATTATTAAGAAACCCAACCAGCCACATTAAAATGATCTTGTACTACACAGACAGTACAGCTGGCTTAATATGTCTAAAAATGCAAAAGGGATTTGTAGAAATCAAATTCTTTAAAGAGATATTCTGGGTATCCAGACAGCACATATCTTATTTAAAAACTCATAATCTATGTGTCAAAGCTGCATTATGTTGTGGACAAAAATTTATGGAATCACAAACAAATGGTCTCCTTATCATGCT
This sequence comes from Sphaerodactylus townsendi, assembly GCF_021028975.2. Classification (NCBI taxonomy): domain Eukaryota; kingdom Metazoa; phylum Chordata; class Lepidosauria; order Squamata; family Sphaerodactylidae; genus Sphaerodactylus; species Sphaerodactylus townsendi. The sequence continues at coordinate 118,533,747 of NC_059425.1, read as the reverse complement.
TTTAAGCTTTGGGAGCAAACTAACAGCAAAATCCTGTTGGGAGGAAGAATTGAGTTGTGGAGCTGGTGCAGGGCTGCACTGGCACATCTGCCCACTCTGCCAGCGCAAGGGGCACTCCCACCAGTGGAATAGTGGTTCCATGGTGGCAAAACCCAGAATACAGGGCTGCTGTGGAGCTACACTGAAATTAGGGCTGCCATAGAGCTACACCAGCCGGATGTTGGCATGGGGGGAGGGCATTCCTAGGGGTAAAGCCCACATTAGTTGGCTTCTACCTGAGCCTTGCTGCCAGGTACACCACAACCTGGGGATCAGACTTACACCGCCCTTTCAAGTGGCTTAAGTCCATTTAGTGCTATGGAGGGCTTTCCAGCAGCGGGAATTTTAAATTTATTTTTGCTATTTCTGCCTCCCTGCATTGCTGAAAATCCCTCTGGAGGTGGCCGTGTGGTGCAGCAGCTGCGCCGCCCCAGCTGCCTCAGGCTGTGAATTAGACTGCCTGAGTTTCTGCACTTGGTATTTTGCATCTGGTATGGTAGGGTACAGCAAGATTATATGAAGTTAGGCAAACAGTAAACTTTTTACTAAAGGTGGACAGTCATTGATGATGGATAGGAAATATAGAAGTTGATGGCTCAAACCCCTTTGATTAAATGAGTGCAGAATTGCATTTTTTTTTTTACAAGAAGTCACATTAATTATATAATATCCTTCTGGGTCCCTGCATCAGGAGTAAGAAGGTACCGGTAGTTGAACTAAGCAAAGCTGCGAGAGTGAGATTTAAGGGGAAAATAATTACCTACATACCTTAGAATGATTTGAATAACTGGGGATAATTATTGTCTCAAAAGCCATCAAATGGGCTATCAATTTTTATCCATTGGTTAAATTCTACAAATTTCAGTCCTTTCTTGCCAAATCATATGAACAGTTGATGCATTTCTTCACATTTTAGGAAGCAGGTCATTAATGCTGTGGAAATATCAGGATTGCAGATTGATTCTGGACCCTGATCTGAGAGATTACTTAGAAGCAACATATTTAACATGTTGTTGTTGTTATTTATTTATTTATTTATTTAGCTAGCTAGCTTTCGTAGACCGCCTCATCCCCGGAGGGCTCTAGGTGGTTTACAACACAACAACAATCATTTAAAACACAATTACAAGCCTTAAAATCAATAGCAGCGTACAGAATCCTAAAAACAGAGTCAACTCAAATTCCCTATGAGTGGCGCCCGGTCCCAAGGCTGGGAGGGGTGGCAATGCCAGAAGATGGAGCCAGTATAAGGCATTGCCAAAGAGGACAACATATGACAGGGGCCTCCATCAGGGGGCAGCCAATCCGCAGCCAGCCTCTCCAAAACCCCGGTGGAACAGCTCAGTTTTACAGGCAGGGGCCAGGGCTGTAAAGGCCCTGGCCCGGGTAGAGGCCAGCTGCATCTTTGAAGGACCAGGGACTTCCAGCAGCTCCGCCAATGCAGAGTGCAATGGCCTATTTAGGACATATTTAAAAATACAGAGGCAGCTGACAAACAGATAAAGCCATTATTCAAGTTTTTTGCAGTAACAAAGATCATGTATATCAAATTCTCCTTCTTCTTTGCACTTTGGGAGTTGAAATTGGTTAAACCTCAGATAGAAATCTTTAGGTGATAGCCCCATTCAAACTGAATCCGCTGTGAAAAGACAGCTTGTTGTCTCTTGCTGTACGGACTTTTCCACATGCACAGTTTACCACAGATTTTCCCAGTGGTTAAATCATTTGTCTTTTCTGTAAAATCATTTTGCGCATCTTCTTTGGAGTTTTTCCTCCTTGTCTCTTCTCTGTGTTATTCCTGATGGTGGTGGGGTGTCGTTTTTCTTTTGTGCCGACGCTCTAGCATTACAATACAGTCACATCTTGATATGGCAATTCTAAAATATCTTAGCCTCCATTTCTGTTATGGAACTCTAATTACAGTATTCTATTATTGAATTCTATTACTGTTATTGAACAAAATGGGATCCCAAAAAGCTCCTGAAGCAGGCAGAAACACATAGTGCGTGCGCGCGCACACACACACAGCCACATTTTCCAGCCAAATTAGAGCTGCAGTAATGCACCATTCTAGGGCAGTCCCTTGTCAGTTTTCTCCTGCAAGAGCAACCTTCCTTGTCAATTTCACTCACTCCTAACTGAGGACACAGTGTATCTTTGCCTTAATGTTACATACCTAATTCAAGATGAAATTGACAACGCTGATATTATCAATCAGGCTTGTGTCTTCATTCTAACATTACATCGCTATTGTGATGTGACAAGAAAAACAAATTGAAAATTCCTTTCCAAAATGGAGGATCAGAGGGAGGAGAAAATGGTCGAAGGGGAGGTGGGGCAACTATACGGGGGCATGGATAAGGGCAAGGTGTTTGGTGGGGCAGGGAAATAAAGATCATTTCCGCATGATTGCATACTAAAGCGAAACTGGCTTGGCAACCTATCAGAAAAAATTGCAGTAAAAGCAAAAACATTGCTCGGGAAAACAACAGAGGAAAAATTAAGGGAAAATATTTCTGAAACCAAACAGAGGAAAAAGTGTGTGGAATTAAAAGGGGGGGGGGAGTTGCATTTGGTGGCTAGATACGTTGTAAACAACTAATGCAAAAAAGACCAATGTTTATATAGCTGAGAAGTTTCTGACATTTGCTGGAAAGCTGGCCGCAATTACCATCTACTCATTTATGCTGCTGTGATTCATCTAATGGTATTTTATTTTACTTTGGAGTTGATTTTAATGTGTTGATTCTCTTCTTAAGCTGCAGTATTTGAAAGGCAAGATGCTAATTGTTTGTTTGTTTGTTGCCTTACTTTCTGATAGATGGAGAGCATTCTCTCTGTGTGTTTGGAAATCAATGCCCATCATACTGCTTAGTACTACAAAAATATTTCCATTAGAATTCTGCTGATATGAATTCCTGCAGTTTTAGTACACAGTAAACCATTCCTTGACCTGTATCAACCCACCAAGATAAATATGATGGCTTCTTGTGTGTTGAGTTGAGTCTGATGCAGTGAATGAAAAACACCTTCCAAATATTTCTAAAAAGCTTCGTCAGGCATCTCAAGGTATTGACTATAGGTAAATAACCAGTTATGTTAGAAGAGTTGACCTTGCTAACAAGCAAAATGAGGTGCCTGCCTCTGGAGCAGGATATGGGATGTAATTAAGAACAGTTAAGTAGAGCATGAATTAAGAACCACATCATCAGAAGAGAACAGATAGTTCTCCAGTGGTAATGGAGGTAGAGGAATCCATCAAGGGTAGCTTGTGGACAACAGCAGTAGAGAAAAGTGACACTGGTGGAGGATCTTGCATAAAAAACTGAAGTGCCGCTTCAACTAACACTGTTTAGTACTGTGCAGAAGAAGGCAATGGTAAAGGACTTTTAACCAACCCTTACCTTGAAAATCCTATGATGAGATAATCCAAAATGAACGAAAGTAGGACTCCCAGGTTGACGGTCACTCAGTCAGCTACTGGGGAAGAGCAAAGGACGTGCACCAGTTGTGCTATTCTTAATATTGCAACTCAAGTGACATACAGTTGCTGTTGAGAATTGATGCAAAAGGAAAGTCCAAAGCTGTTCAACATATGTAATCAGAACATGGACTATGAAAACTATGAATCAAGGTAGTAAAATGAGAAATGGAACATTTAAATATTGCGACCCTGGGAGTGAGTGAACTATAGTTCACTCTGGATTAGGACATTTTCAATCAGAAAAGTATAAAGTGTTTTACTTGGGAAATGACAAACAGAAGAAATAGAGTTGTTGTAATTGGTGAGATGCAGACTGAGCAATCAAGGGCTGCATTGATTGCATTGTAAAACTGTTTTTAAAATTGTAGGAGAATATATTGAAATATTGAACCATATATTGAATATTTTCTCCCACAGTGATGGAATTTATTGCTTGGAGGTTTCACACTTTCAAATGTATCTTTGCAGATAGCGAAGCTAGCAGCTTTGTCTCTGTTAAAATGGCAACTCAGTTCTTAGAAAGCTGAATTCTGTGCCTAACAGTGCAGTCCTGTGCACAGATTTCAGAGGTTTCAGACTGGAGGAACTGAGTATAGTTTACATTGTAATACTAGCAGGTTAGGTTTTGGGATAGCTTGCCTTAGAACAATGGGTCTAATTAGATGATCTGCAAAATCTTGTTCAACTTTGACTCTAGAAGTACGTCTGGACTGCAATATAGTAGGTGCCAAGGCATAAGTTTTTGTAAAGTGTTTAATATTGTGGTATATTAAGTTCTGTCACTATTTCTCAGATTCTCATGCTAAATTAGACTGGAAACACAGAATATTAACAAAGACATTGCCTCTGTCTTCATTCAATACTATTCTAGGACTTATGTATTGTTCTGAATTATCAGAAATCACCCATAACTTTCTTACTTAATCTATTTTAAGAAGACAAGTACAATAGAATTTGTTTAACCTGTTTGGTTAGTCTTGGGATATCTGGACCTTTCCGCACAGCGGAAAGGGCGCCTCTCCACCGGCAGAAATTATGCTGGTGGAGGGGTGGGGGCCATTCACACGGGAGCGCGCGAGCGGTCCCACAGAAGCCAGCGTAGAAGAGGTGGCTTTGCATGGAGTCGCCTTTTCTGCGTTCCCCCCCCCCCCACTCACCTTGTCCTTCAGCGTCGCTCTGGAGGCCGTCAAAGACCCGCCCACGCTTCCCTCCGACCCCTGGAGGTTGGAGGGCAGCGTGGGCGGGTCCCTGACAGCCTCCAGAGCACGCTGGAGGATGAGGTGAGTGGAGGGGCAGGGAAAGCGCCAATGGGAAGACAGCATTTTAGAATAACCTCGCTAAACGAGTGAAGTTATTAGGAGAGGCTTCACGCCGCTCCTGGGCGGCCAGGGTTAGAGCCTGCGATCCAGAAGCGCCTCCTGTGCAAACAGCTGCCCAGGGACAGCGTTTTTTCCGTCCCTGGGCCGCTGTAAATGCAGAAAGGGCCTCTGTGTAGTTGTGTTTTATTCTCTCTTTTTAAAATGAATATATAGTTATAAATAGCAAAGTTACTTGAGGATTGAAAGCACATTAATTTTTATTCTGCTGGGTAACGGATCATAGAGTTTGACAGACATGCCTCAAACTACTTATCAGACAATAGCACAGCAATGTCAGAGGGTAGAAAACTCTGAGGATATCTCTGTACTGCACCTTTTAAAGCAGTTTCCATTGCTTACTCATTCCTGCCACTAGACCTGTTATAAGGTCTAGTTTTAAGCAATTGCCAGATGTTCTGTATTTCCTGTGGCAGAGCTGTTGGCAACCAGGATGGCTGTTGCAGCCAATCCTGCCTGAAGCTCCTGGCTGCTTCTTACATGCTTGCTGTTGACCTCCTACAATGAGTACAAGCAGGCCTTTCTCATGTGACGTTTGTGATTCCTTCAGAATTGAAGTCAACTTTTCCAAACCATCTAAGTTACATGGGAATTCAGCCCTGACTCCCAATGTCACAAATGGAAATAATACGTTAACTTCAGTGGAATAAGATTTAAAGCACCAGCATCCAAAGAAAGTTCTGAAATAGTTTTTTAAAAAGAGGAAGCGCTTGAAAGAGAGAGCCAAACTATATGTTACATGGATTGTCAACAAGACAGATTTCTTGTGGGCAGCTGTGGTGATATGTTGCCAAAGTAATGTAGTTAGAGTAGTGGAATAATATCTGGGAGTCTCCAGTCTGTTATGAAGCTTCTGCCAGTCAATCTCTCTCAGCTTAAGCTCCTTCACAGAATTGCAGTGAGAATAAAAAGAAGGAAAGAGAACAATGTACATGGCTCTGAGCTCCTTGGAGGGTGGGATAAATATGTGTTAAATAAATCTCAAATCACTGCTCTAAACTTCAAAATGTGAATAAAGAGATTAGAAATTTGGAAGTGTTACTGACGTCTGTGTCTAACGCTTTTAAGGCTTCAGGCTAATCTAGAGGGCTCTGGCAGCTGGGGACCGTGTCACTGCTGTGCTGTCATGCCACCTCCAAAGGGCTTCCAGGCGGTGTGGAAAGGCAGCAAACTCCAGAAAATTCCTGGCCGCCTGAAAGCCTTCCATGAAATAAAATGGATTAATGCCATCATTTCAGATGGCAAAAGTCCAAGATCTGAACCAGGGCATTCCTAGCTTGAAAGCCCAGTAAAGTCAGCTCCATCCCCCGGGAACATCCCTAGCCTGCCCCAAGCTGCACCAGCATTCCGTTTTAGGCTGGCACAGCTCTTCAAGCAGCAGGCTTTGATAGGTCAAGCACCACAGGGCTCCATGGTGCCTGTCTACCTCCACATTTGCTCTGGAGTAAGTGCCACTTACAGGCATCTCCACACTAGTTCCAGAAGCCACTCCTCCCCCACCTCCCCCCCCCACCCCGATTGGGCTGCCAGTGTTCTTTTATAAATCAGCATCTCCTATCTAGTTTACTGCTGTGCACACAAATGCTTGTGTCAGTAGGTGTCACATCTCTTCACTTCTGAGTGCAACAAAATTGTTCTCCGTTGAAGTTATTGGGCAAGCCTTGTGGAAGATAATTTCAGCCTCAGATGAATCCGTTCCATGGGTAACTGGCAGTCTTGCGTGGCTTTCTTATGTATGGATCTACAACAAATATATTTTGGTTTATTGGTTCAGCATTGTTCTACATCACTGTGGGGACAGGGCGAGCTATACATTTGATTGAATAAATAAAGCACAGTTCAGGCAGTTTCCTCTTTTGGCAGTTGACAGGAGTCGGCCTGTTCAGGTTTAGCAGTGGAACAATCTCATATGCCTTCAGATTGTTCACTAGGCTTCAGAGAAAGCAGCAAAATAGAAGGTGAAAGAACACAGCATTCCCATAACAGCGTCCGAAATGGCTACAGTTCTGAAATAAGTTTTGAAGTATAGGATACATATCTTCAATTTTCACTGAAAAGCCATGGTTCTGAAAATAAATGTTGGGAAGAGTTCTTGCAGAGGTGATACCTTCTTTGCAAATGAAAACTCTGTTATGCTTTCTCTCACAGATGCTGTTTAACAACCTTAGCCATATTTCTCACAAATAGTAAATGTGGGGGGTAAGCCTGTGTTGATATAATTTGAGACTCAGAATATTCCCCACAAAGAAAATTTGTTTCATGTGGAAAAGTACCAGATTGGGAGGAAAAGTAGGCTAGAATTCTTGACCCTGCTGTTTTTGTTTTGTATGCTTGGTGGGAGATATGGAGGATTATTCAATCATGAGAGGCTAGAGCTGCTATTTAGACAAATCCAAAAACTAATTTATGGCCTCATCTGCTGCTTCAGAGAAATAGGCCATAGTTGTGACCCAAGGCAGAGTAGTTAATGTAAAGGCTGCTGAACTCCACAGTCAGAAGAGTTTCACCTATATTCAAGACTGGTTGGTTCATAAGTTACTCAGAAAACTTTGCTGTTAACTATATGTTATTTATTTGTTTGTTATTTATTTACTTTATAGTCCTTTCTCACTGAGACTCCAGACAGAGAGAGAGAGAGAGTGCGCGCGTGCGCAACATTCCTGTGATTATGCCACAGTACTTTATTTTTCATCCATTTTTCTGTAGACACTCTGTTAGGCAGTATTTGCCAGATATTTCAAGTATTTCAAATATCTGGATGCTAGATGCATATCCCAATTAAAATGCTGATTTAAGCTATTTGTCCCATTGAAATCAATGGATATATACTGGCTTAAATCCAAGCATTGCTTCAGAGCAGCTGGCCATGGATCAACTGCTGAGATTATTTCTATGCCCTTTCATATATTCCAGTTTCAGATATTCTCATCTTCAGTAATAGCTGAAGTTAAGAGGTTTGGGTATCTTTCTGTTGTTTGTTTTGCACTGAGGAAGAGCTCTGTGCACATTCCACACATAAAAGTAATGTCTAGGATTTGTTAAATCGTTTACTGAGCCGACCACAAATATTTAGCATGAAGGGGAAATGCTTTTAGAAACACTAATAAATTCCACTTGCACTTTTCCAGCATAATGCTTACTGCTGGCTGCCATTGAACCCCTGCCCAAGTCTGATTCCTGTGTTCAAAGGGGCAGTGAAAACCTCACAAGTTAACATTTCTTGTCATGTGTGGTTCTGTTTGCTATGTGCTAGTGTGTTGCCTTCTGTGGGCTGTTGGATATAAAAGTGTACAGTTTTCAGGCTCTGTTACCACTTACTATGTATTGGCTGGTATGTGTTCCAACTTTGAAGTTTCCTGATTTGTGAAAAAGCACTTCCACTATTTTCAGATTTAAGTTATAAACCTGATGTCTTGGACTGCAGATTGACTATTTTTCACTTTTTGGAGTGGTATAGAAGGACTTTAACCATTCTGATGTGAATTTTTTGTCCATTTTTAGGAAAGAATGTAGAAACCCCTTTCAGAATTTTTTAGTCATCAAGCTGCCCTACAACTATATGCATACAATCCTAAGAATATTTTCCTGGGAATAAGCCCAGATGACTAAATTAGGACTTACTTCTAAACAGAATCACTAAGAATTTCAGCTTTAATGCTTCAAGAGTCATATGGTGTAGTGGTTAGAGAACTGTACTAGGATCTGGGAGACTCAGGTTCGAATCCTCCCTACCCAAACTGAGCCTAACATTCCTCAGTTTACTGTTGTGAGGACGAAATGGGAAAGGGGAGAATTTTGTAAGCCACTTTGGGTCCCCACTGGAGAGGAAGGAGGGCTAGAAATGAAGTAAGTTAATAAATAATGTACTTAATTTCAGCTTTGTAAGTCCCACAAAAATTTGCTCATAAATTTGAACCTCTTGTCAGTTGGACTGAAACGTGTTTATATATTACATTGTAGTTTCTGACTGACTGATTACCAAATCAAACAGTGTGTGTTCTTTTCAACATATTTTTCATTGGGTAGGAATACTTGTGTGTGTACACCCATGTGTCAGGGTGGTGCTTATCTGGTTAAGACGAATGTAGCCCAAGACCTCATGTCTGTCATGTAACCAGCTTAGATATGTAACCAAATGCTTCCTTTGATATGTAACCAGCTCTGCTATATGTAACCACTGCCATCTATGCATTCTTTCCTTGACCTGAGTTTTATGGCTTTGCATGCTTGTTAGAGAAGTAGGTCTCCCCTAACATGCCTGTCCTGTGAGAAAAGAGTTACGACTGTTATCTTGTCGTGGGCAGGAAGCCAGGGGGCTCCAATGCTATCAGCCGCTGACCTTGAGGCCGGGCACACCCCTGGTCTAGGCACCAGCTGCTTTCTCTGGGAATCTGGGAAAGGGAACTCAAGAGGAATATATGGGACCTAAGATGCCTGTTCAGTTAGAACTGCCTTTGCCAAGTTACTGTGCTTGATCTACCTCATCAATAAATGCTGCTGAGTAAACTTCCAGAGTTTGTTTATTGGGTTAAGATCCAGGCAACTAATACCATGTGACCAGTGGGATTTTTCTGACAGCTCCCTTTTCAGCATCTACCCCCATAGGATCCTGCAAACCAACTTTTGACATTATGTACACTGTGAAAAGCAGTTTGGGAAACCAGTACTGCCCCAAGGACATTTTCTTAAGAGTCTTGTCACAAACATGAATGGGTTCGTACATTGTACACAAATGTGCCATAGTCTGTATAATGTTCTATTCTGTTTCTCAGAAAACTGTGGAACATACTTTCCAGAAGTGAAAAGAAATCCAGAAAAATATATACAAAGTTGCCCTGAGTCTGTTAAAAAGTGGCTTAGAAAACTGAAGGACAATGGGAAGATTCTCCTATTGATTACCAGCTCACACAGTGACTACTGCAGACTCTTATGTGAGCACATCTTAGGGTAAGTATAGTCCACTATTTTATTTTAGACAATATTATTCTGGCAGTAATAACAGCCACTGCAAGATGTTTTGAGAACAGTAATTCTAGAGTGGCATGCATTCGCGTATATATGACATTCAAACTAGGCAAGATGTTGGAGACTTATGAAGAGTTTCTCAAATGTTATTTATTTAACTGAAGTCCAGTTTCAGCATATTGCTGATTGTATCAAGAGAGCAGCAGTGTGGGGAGGTATTTGACCATTTTCCAATCAAACTCAAGTCCCCAGTTGCTTTTTACTCTGTAATAAAAAAGATATGGAGATTTCCACGAGTTTCAAAGGCAGTCCTGATCATTATCATCTTTATTGTACAATCAACAGTCCTGTGTAGAGCATGTTATGTATACTGGAAGGAGGTCAATTTCTTTTTGAGAATGTGGGCAGCTGCCATACTACCCAGAATTAATAAAAGGTGCTACAAGCCACTTGATCCTGCTTCTCACCCTGAGTAGTCATATGTAATCCAGTTTTACTGGAATCACATCAGCTATCCCTGTAGGCAGCAAAAGCTGGAACACATTTGAAGCAGTTTCCCTGCATTTCCAGTGAGGAGAACATAGGCATAGACATTACACTTATACAGAATCCCTCCCTCCCTACCCCAAGTGGTGAGCACCTTTTCTTAAGGACAGCCAGAGATTTCCTTCTTGGTGTCTGTTCTGGCTAATTTTATTTTGCAGTAGGGACCTTTAAAAAGTGTAGAAAAGGGAAAATCTGATGTTCATGAGGGTGCAGCACCTTTCGTATTAGAAAAAACAAAGAAGGTTGTGAAGTCGTGCCCGCGACGCCGCAAGGAAGAGAGAGCCAGTAGCAGGAAGCGCGGGATCCCGTGATCCTGGCAACTCTGCCGTGTGCTCGTCCCTTGCACCTTTTATTAGGGTTTCACTAGGGGCGTGTAAAGGGGTCGGACAGGCGGGAGAACGGGAGGTCGGGAGATTGGGAGAACGGGAGATCATCATGTGATGTATGATCTCATCGGGCTGCTACGTGCAGGAGGAAGCATCCGTGTCTGGGTCTAATCCTCACATGAGGGCAGGGGCCCTTTTGTCCCTTTGTATGGGGCACCTGGTGACCGCGAGTCAGGCAGTTCATGACCCGTGACTCACGGGGGTTGGGGGAGTGTGTGCGCCCAGAAGGCCGTAGCTGGCACCGGCATTCCAGGCGCTCTATCTACGGTTCTGCTGGGTTCGCGGGCTCACCCCTACAGGTTGAATCATCTTTGAGGAGAAAAAAATAAGGATAATAGAGATTAATGAAATTACGAACTGAATAGGAAGAGTAAATACATCTAATTTTGCTGATGAACACTATTTAAGTAATATTAAATTTCTGAGAAACATTCATATTGAGCAAAAGGGGGTGGTACATGACCACAAGGTAATAAAGGACAAAATTGTACCACAAGGCTACAGCTTAATGCTGACAAGATAAAGCCTCCAACTGGAGTGCAATAACAACAGACTTTTTACTTATATGTTTCATTACAATCTTAAATGGAAATGTACACAAGTTTATAAGTATGTAACAAACCAGCCATCTATACAAACATAAGCTAGCAGGAAATCTAGACTCAATGCTGACCTCATAATGAAATTTCAAGGCTCCAGAGGTGGAGCTACAAGGGGGCCAGGGGGTGCACATTGCACCGGGCGTGCGCCGGGGGGGCGGGGGGGAGGCAGCAAAAATTTCAGTTTTTCTGTATTTTTTAGTGTTTTTCAGTTTTTGGCCTGCAGGGAGGCGCAGTTTTTAGGCTAGCAGCACCAAAAATTTAAGAGAGTTTTTGGGGGACTCTCCTAATGGCACCACCCAAGTTAGGTGAGGTTTGGTTCAGGGGGTCCAAAGTTATGGATTCCCAAAGGGGGTGCCCCATCCCCCATTGTTTCCAATGGGAGTTAATAGGAGATGGGGCTACCCCTTTGAGAGTCCATAACTTTGGACCCCCTGAACCAAACTTCACCAAGCCTGGCTGGTATCATCAGGTTAGTCTCATAAAGATACCCTGAAATTTTGATGCTGCTAGCCTAAAAACTGTGCGCCCTGCTGACCGAAAACTGAAAAAAACACTAAAAAATACAAAAAACACAAACGAACATGGGGAGGGGGCAGCAAAAGTCAGATTTTGCACCAGGCTCCATTTTCCCTAGCTACGCCTCTGCAAGGCTCATTCTGTAAAAATAATAACAAAATATAAATTTTTATACTTGCAAACTGAATGATACTGAGAAACACAACTTGTTGCAATGAAATAGGATAATCTACAAAAAAACAAACAGTATATACAAATATAATCAATTTATAACCAAGACCCTTAATGTAAACAAAAATAATGAAATTAAAAATATGAAATAATAACATAATTCTTATTTTTGTATTTATTCCCATTATGTTATTGATTCACTTTTTTCCTTTACATTATGGGTCTTGGTTATAAATTGAAGTTTTACATAAAAAGTATTTCTTTGTATATAGTCTTTCTGCAGAACAACAGGAAAATTTTGTCTGCTTTCATATACAGCAAGCATTGTTTTACATTGAAAAATGCATTTTAATAAACATGCATAGAATGTTTCCGATCTGAGGAATAGTTACACATGCTTATATTCCATTGACATCAGTGTGATTTATATTTGCCTAATTTACCACTGGCTGCAGTCCAGAGATTCTGAAACATGTGTACGTCCCATTGAAATCAAGTATTTTTCAAGTGCCATTTATGTCAGTGTGAGATTTAAGTGAGTATAGCTTTCCCTGGCAAGTGCCCAAGGAATATAAATGCTACTATTTGCTCTCATATTATTCAAATAGAATAAATTGTCAACAATTTGTCCACTTCAACATTTAATCTTTTTCAGATTGAGTTACCTGTCTATGACTATACCATATATAAATATTCCAAGCATTTCACAGGTGGAATTAATTTGAGGTGTTGAATTGTTTATTTTTAGTCAGGGTTAGAAATTTAAGTGGTTCTGATAATGGATACATTGTAAAAGCCATTTGTCTACTTTTGTCTAGTAATGCTTTACAAAAATTCGTTTCAGAATTTTAGCAGGCATTGCACATTTCTGGCAGGAAAATATTTGTATAGTTTGTGGATGAATGTAAAGAATCATGCTTGACCAATTACCTTCAGCTAGAAAGCCAAGCCTGTGCTTATTATCAGCAGTTTTGTCCAGCCTGGATTTTTAAATAGGTCCTTAGCCAAGACTGGAAATTAGCCAGACTGGAAATTAAAATGTCTTTCCCTTCTTGCCTAATGCCCTGTCCTACCACTTTCCCCCATACCAAAATAGGAATAAGTTTCCCCCTGATGCTTTTAGGTACAAGTTCAGCTCCATTTCTCTTTTTTAACCAATCCCAACATCATTGTAGTAGCCAGTGGGGGAGCAAAAGGAGCAAGTTCTCCCCTTGAGCACATTTTTGAAAAGTGCAACTTTTCAAAAAAATTTCCAAGGGCAATCATGACAAAATATTTTTCAACTATTTTGGTTTTTTTACTATTGTAGGAATGACTTTGCAGAGCTTTTTGACATTGTGATCACAAATGCCCTGAAACCTGGTTTCTTCTCTCAGCCACCGAATCAGAGACCTTTCTGGACTCTAGGTAAGCTAGAATAATTAAGTTTTCAAGTAATTGTAAGAAATGACAACAAGCAATTTTTAGAGGTGATTAATATTGTAACTCATGTCATGGAAAGTGATAAAGGCACAGACAATTTTCTAGGAAATCAGTTAAATGGTGGAGCTGATCAAAGCATGAATGACAGTTGCAGAAGGAAAGAAAATCTCAGCAAGACAAACTTGCCTCGTAGCATAGACATTTAAAAGGTAATAATATTTTTATTACAGAATTTGAAGCTGCTAAACCTGCAAACAGGAAAACCATGTCTTCATTTGGTATTAATTTTGTGCATAGAATTAAGTGGGTATAAAATAGTGACAAAGGGCTATTTCTGACGAGATAAGAACCAATGTGTGTAATGGTTTGTGTCAGACTAGAATGTGGAAGACTCAGGTTCAAATCCTCAGACTAGTCCAGGGGTAGGGAACCTGCGGCTCTCCAGATGTTCAGGAACTACAATTCCCATCAGCCCCTACCAGCATGGCCAATTGGCCATGCTGACAGAGGCTGATGGGAATTGTAGTTCCTGAACATCTGGAGAGCCGCAGGTTCCCTACCCCTGGACTAGTCACACCCTCTCAGTCTAACGTACCTCATAGAGTTGTTATGAGGGTAAAGTGGAGAAGAGAACATTGTAATCCACTTTTTGTCCCTACTGGAGAGAAAAATGGGCCATATATAAAGTATGTAAATAAATGGAACTATATAAGCTACTCTGCCTATCTATTAAGTTGTCTTCTCTGAGACACTTTATATGAATTTCTGGTTATCTTTAGCTAGCTGTCTATTTCTTTTGACAGTCTACCAAAGAAACTGTTACTTTACTCTCTATCCCTCAAAATATATATCTTCTAATAAATTTGAATAGTTACCATAAAATGATAGGTTAAAAAAAGCCACAATTCCCTGTGAACATGCAAAACTGTCTCTAGTTAGGAGTCATGAGCATGCTACAAAAAGCTGTTTTTTACTGGGTCATGCCTTTGATTTTTCCAGAGTTGCCTGTCTCCAAAGAATGAAAGACAAATCAGAATAATATGTTCCCCTTTGAGAGTAAACTTTGGGTGTACTCTTGTGCAAACTGTGACGAGGAAGCCTCATGCCAGCCAGGGCTGTTGTTGCCTGCCTGATACTTTGTTGCCCCTTCTTTGTATAGCTCCAACCAAGTAGCAACATCATGTATTGACTCACAGTTTGTGCCAGACTGATCTAATATAAAAGAATTATGAAATTTAACTCGATCATTGTGGTTACTGTGACTGTTTTTAGTGTCCCCTCTAAAAACAGCCCACCTCTGGATCAGGAAGTGAATATGAGAGAAAGTAAAGGATGCATCTGTTTTTTCTGGCTTTCAGACCAAGAATTTACTAAACAGTGATAGCAGTGCTCCCTAGCCAATAACTCTCCTCTGTGAATGAACAGAGTCTCCTTTGTTGAGGCAGAGCAATACAATCACTCACAAACAATTGTTAGCTGTATCCTAGCAGATTTTCCCAGTAAACTTGAGAACTATCCCTGGAGTTGTAGTCCTGCTTTTAGATTCATAGTGGATTTTAAAGTAAAAATGACAATGGTTGCAAACCAGACAGATAATATTTATTATTAGAATTTGTTAATTTAGCTGTTTTTTACTGGGTTAATTTAGCTTTTAAAAAAAGAATTCCAGACTACTTACACAGTGTCAGCAAAATATAACAAAAAAGTCCAGACTTACACAGTGTCAGCAAAATATAAAATACTAGCATTAAAACCCATTTTAGTGTACAATAAAATGGACTCTAGTAAAGGGGGGGGAGGACCAGTCAGGGATACCCTTCCCCTCCCCCCACCAGGAACGCACCTCCCATCCGCTTCTACTGCAGGCCCAACCGAACTCACCTTTGGATGCCGGTGTTGCAGGTGGGTGTGGGGGTTGGTAGGGGGGAGATTCCAGGCTGCAGGGAGGGCAGCTTGGCACAATTGGTGTGTGGGGGGGGGAGAGGGGGAAACAGGGTTTGGGAGATAAGTGGGTAACTGGGGCTGTGTTTTGTTGCAGGGGGTTAGTTAGTTAGTTAGTTAGTTAGTTAGTTAGTTAGTTAGTTAGTTAGTTAGTTAGTTAGTTAGTTAGTTAGTTTGTAAATAAATATGTAAATAAATAAATGTGTAAATAAATATGAATTTGTAACATCTGTTCTCCTGTCAGATTCTGATATGAGAGTGCTGGACACTCCTTCTTTGGTGGTTTTTAACCAGAGGCTACATGGCCATTTGACAGCAAGGCTAAATTCTGTGAATTTAGGCAGATCATGAGAGGGAAGACAAGAAGGGATGAATCAAGGATAATACCAATCGCCTTTTTGGGATCAGGAAGGAATTTTTCTTCAGGCCAGATTTGTTAGAGATCCTGGTGGTATTTTGCCTTTCTGTGGGCATAGAGCAGGGGTCAATGGAGGAGAGGGAGAGGTAGACATTGACAGTAGGTTAAAAAGTGTTGGGTGTTTAAGAGCTGGGTGATCTACCATCTATGGGACCCCTCTCCCCCTCTTTGGGAGGGATTTAATAAGGGTTTTATTGCTGACGCTGTTTTATTATATTGACCCCTGTGTTTTACTTTAATGAGCTTTTAATTGTATATGTTGTAAATTTATGCTGTCCACAGCCCAGAGCCCTTCAGGGGCTCAGTAATTAATTAATTAATTAATTAATTAATTAATTAATTAATTAATTAATAAAAGCCCCCATACCCCTTTCCTCCCCAGCAATGTCACCAGAAGCTGTGCTCTAGGAATGCTGGCATCAATTCAACTAGCTGATGTCCAGGAATTGCTAGTGCTCCTCAAACTGGTCAGGAAGTCATCAGCTATTGTCCAAGGAACAGGATATTTATGCTTCTCACTTGAGCTCACTTGCTTCTACCCATAGAGCCAGTCTCCATCTCCAAAGCATGTCTTGACAAGGTTGAGTGGGTCAACATAGCACTTCAAAATGGGGATTGTAGTGGAATTGTTGATAAAGCTTTGATTCTTCAGTTCAAAAACTTTTCTGACATCTGTTCTTGCTATTCCTTGCAAAAATGGAGAAATTTATTCTCATCTACTGCCAGTATTCCCGTGTTTGTTGTACATTGAACTCTTTGTATATCATCTTTTAAGAAAAAAAGCAGAATTGGCATGATTGTACTTAGGATTAAGTATTAAAATGCCTAAATGATACAGTCTTGGCAAGCCTTGGCCTGTCAAGTCTCTGAAGAAAAATGAATACTTAGCTGCAAATCTCCATTGGTTTCCAGTGCTGCAAAATGTGAACAAGTCAAGTAAATATATATGTGCATGTTTTATAAATTTGCATTATATTCAGAGTGTCTGCCCATGGGGTCTTCATCTTCGCTGAGAAGTCCAAGCAATGGAAATGAGGCACAGGGCTTTTGCTGCAGAGTCATTAAAAGATTATCCATATGCTTTGAGATTTGATAGTAAATGCTACATTTGGCACTGAAGTGATACGGAATTATGCAAAATCTGTTTCAAAGAAAACCAGTGTTTATTCTTCCAGAGCAGCGATCCCCAACCAGGGTTCTGTGGTACTCTGGGGTGCCGTGAGCACCTCCCAGGGGTACCGCAAGAACACTACCATCCCCGCCCTCACCCCTCCACCGCCCCTCGACCCAGCCCCGCCAGGCTGTTCCTACAGCCGGCGGAGAAGGGCAGCCTGTGGCAGGCTCCTGGCCCAGCTCCACCTGCTGAAGGAGCAGCCTGCCACAGCCCACCCTCGTGGCCCACAGCAGGCTCCAGGCCCAGCCCCCACCGGCTACAGTAAGTCGGGCATGGCGGGAGAGCAGGGGCAGTGGGGGGGTTGATGGGTGGTGGTGGGACCCCAGGCACCATTTTCCTCCAGTATGCTTCTGCCCCCACCTCAAGCCTCACTTTAGCACTCTGCCCCACCAGAACCCTCACCTTTCTGCCCTCCCCACCTCAAACTTCTTTGTTCTACCCTCCCCCACCCATACCCACACCTTTCAACCCTTCCCAACCCCAATACTCACCTTCAACTCCTTCCCCACTCCTACCCGCACCTTCCAACCCTCCCCCACCCTAATACTCACCTGCCAGCCCTCCTCCATCCCAACCCTTACTTTCTTTCCTCCCCCACCCCAAGCTTCATCTTGCCATCCTGCCCCAGCAGAACCCTCTTCTTTCCACCCTCCCCCACCTCAAGCCTCTTTGTTCCATGCTCTCCCAATCTGTTGCCCCAAGCCTTCCCTTTCAACCCTCCTGCAATCCCCATTCACTCCTCCCTCCCCTTCCCCTATCGTCACCTTCCAATTTACCCCAATCCACACCTCTCCAACCCCCAAGCCACACACCAGGTAAGTGTTGCGCCATGAGAAAGGGGTGTAGGATCTGCTACAGCCCCACTAAAACCCATCGTTGGGTGGAGGGGGGGCAGAACACTCAGATTTTGCCCTGGGCTCCATTTTCCATAGATACGCCTCTGGGGGGAGTGGCAAGCAGGGGCATTGGGAGGGGAAGGTGGGTAGGTGGCAAGCAGGAGCATTGGAAGGGGAAGGTGATGGATGGAAAGCAGGGGCACTAGGAGGGGAAAGTGGGGGAAGTGACAGGAGCAAACCACCCATGGGGTACCCTGAGATATGAAGAGCAAGTTCAAGGGTGCCGCGATGTCAAAAAGGTTGGGAAAAACTGCTCCAGAGACTGGACAGACACAATCTTCCTTTTGTTGAAGGCAGAAGAGATTTTTCTATCATATATCCTGCCAGACGTCCCAAATGTAAAGGTTGTACTGTGAAAATAATGTATTTCTTCCTTAACAATGCTACAGTATCGAATCCCATTATAATAAATTCCTGGATTTATTGAGAATTATCATGATTTCAATGCTCATAACAGAGACTAGCATGTTAATCAAGAAAGGCACTCTGCTCAGCAACCCTGCTCTGTGTAAAGTCACACACATCCATCCCCTTCTGTTATCCTAGGATAATCTTCACATATTCTTGTTTATGTATGACTAGGATACTGCTATGTACAGCTATTACGTAAAGTCTGAATGTGCACATAAGAATAACACAGGAACATTTGTTTATGGAGTTTACTGTTGAGTATGTTCATGGAACCACCCCAAGTTTGTGGCTGCACAATTTATGCAATAAATGTAATAGTTGTATACAAGTGCCTAGATACAGTGGCTATTGGACTGAAAGTGTAAGCATTCAAGAGGACTGCTTTCTGCTGGAAGAAATGATGGGCATGGTAGTGTCCTGTGAAACTTTAACTAAATGACTAATTGCATGAGAAAGAACTGAGTATTAAAGAACTGGAAGTCATCCCAAACCACTCATTACAGAATTATTGCAGGAAATGTGAATGCATGTAACATTTTTAAATTGGCCTGTGGAACACAGCATGTAGGGAAATTGGTAGAACACATTATTTCATAAGGAAACTGTAGTAAGAACAGCATACCACAGTGTGATAGGAATAGTATTTGTATGTTCCAATAAGGGTTAGCAGTTAAAGTAACAACACAGGTTTAAATCTCTACTCACAGGGAAGCTCATTGCATGACCTTGGCATAGTCCTTCTTTCTCTCTGTAATTTACCTCACAGAGATGTTGTAAGAGTAAAATGGAGGTGTGGTATGCCTTGAAAGAAGCACAGGATAAAAGTCTATTAAATAAATATTTAAAAAATATTCTTCTTCACGTATTATTGGGATTTACTATAAATGTTGGATGACATGACAGAGATCCTAAAACACATTAACAGCACATTTTCAACTAGCATTAAGATTTGCAAACCAGGACTTCACACAATTAATGTGACTAAAATGAAGGAGCTTGCATACAACATTCTTTACAGATCTGTGCTTGGCATCAACTTCCAAAAAGCTTCCTTGAGACGTTTCCATGCATCTGTGCCTGCTGGTTTTCATTAAACGCTTCACTGATCATTTGTGTGTTCTTCAGAAAAAGAAAGAAAGAAAGAAAGAAAGAAAGAAAGAAAGAAAGAAAGAAAGAAAGAAAGAAAGAAAGAAAGAAAGAAAGAAAGAAAGAAAGAAAGAAAGAAAGAAAGAAAGAAAGAAAGATCTTTTACTAAGGATAGGCCTTAAAATTCTTTTTCACAGCAAATACATTCTGCTTTTTTTACCATTAATATAATTTCAGTTATTTTTAAGCTTCTTATAATTAATTCTAGGACTTTCTGGTGATTGATGTAACCCATAGACAAAGATAGCATCATGTTTTGCCAGCAGTCGGAGCCCAGGGATTATGAAAGGTTAAGTTAGCGTTAATTTACAACCTGTGTCTCCTCTACTAGTTACTGTGGGTCAGTACTGAACTGAGTTTGATTTAACCCCCACCTACCTGTCTTGTAGCTTAAACTTAATATATCTGGCAACTATGGTCTTTGATTATAGCAGCTGGAATTCATCTCCTGAGCTGATCCAAATCCTGACCATAACAGTGTAATATCCGCAAGCCATGTAGATTACATCGAGGGAAGTATGACTGTATTACAGGATGGGAGGTATTGGTGGCTGCTATTTTTTTTCAAAAAATCACATGATTCAAAAGACCCTTTGGTGAAATTCCAGTAGTATAGACAGACTATCTTGTCTCCTTTTTTGCTTTCATTTCTTGCGACCTCTGAAATTCCACTGAGAAGGGAAATACACTATGGTTACCTATTTTACTTGCATTGGCCCATAGAGTTGGGGTTGGGGGAGGGGATTTCATTTTTAAAGGAGTTTTGCAGTCTCCAAGATATCATGCCCCTAAAGACCAGACTTTTTTTCCAGCAGCCATTTATTCACTCTTGTAACTGCAAAATTTTTCTGATATTTTGAGTAGTAGAAAGTAGTGTTTTTGCCACTTATGTATCTGATCTCAATTAAGTCTTAATGATGGAATTACTACTATACCCTTTATGTTAGTATTGAAAAATAATAATTTCTACTTATTTTCTCTGAAAAAATTGAACTTTTAAACTCAAGGCAGAATCCTGCCACATTCAGGCACTGCTGTGAATAAGCCTGTTTTGATGAGTGATTTGAGAGTAGTCAGGGCCCAGAGTGAAAGAGTGGCCTCCTAATCCACTGACTCTGCCCTTCATCTGTGTAAGGCTGATATATCCCATCTCCATTAATTGTCCTACATTTAGGTACCCTGTTTTCCCGAATATAAGACATCCCCGGAAAATACGACGTAATAGAGGTTTTGATGAAGTGCAAAATATAAAGCATCCCCCAAAAGTAAGACGGAGCAAAGTTTTTGTTTCGAAGCATGCCTGACGAACAGAATACAGAAAAATAAGACATCCCCTGAAAATAAGACATAGTGCATCTTTGAGAGCAAAAATTAATATAAGACACTGTCTTATATTCGGGGAAACACGGTATCTGTGTAAGGCTCATATATAGATCAAGTGATCATATGTAATGCGAAGCTGCAGCTCAAGTATGTGTGAGGGTAGTCAGATTTATAGAGCAAACTATATTGTGTGAACTGTCTGTCAAAGACCTGACCTGGCCTTTGGAGTAATAGAAACGCCAAGCTCTGTGGGCTCAAAACGCTAAAATATATTTCAAAATATATTAAAGTAAGGTGCTAAAATACAGGTTTAAAACAACAGTGAAACACATATCAAGGTGCAATACAGTTACACAAAGAAAATAACAAAAGGCTAGATCCTCTCTTGACACTGTCTCAACTTCAATTACAGCTTTCTAAAAAAGGCAGACAGCTTTGACATATAATAAGCAAGTTAATGGGCATTTTCATTTCTTTCAATCCAGTCATGTATTTCCCAGCAATGCTTCCCACACTTGAACTTTTGCTCTGAGCTAACCTAAGTGCGCAACAAGCTGCTGTACTGATCTGATATAAAATTCAGTGAAATTCTGGGGGGAAACATTATATACTTCTAGGATACAAATCAAAGAATGCATGCTCACTGTTTATTTGCTGTGCATATTCCTCTATAATGGGAATGGCTATGTTTGCATGATTCTTACTCTTTACCAAAAGTGTCCTGTTTCTTTGACATAACGATACCATTATGTTCAGTGAAAGCAGAATGAGCTTGACTCTTTCTAGGGCATAGTCAAATGCTTTTCCATGCTGCAAACCAAAATTTATTTTCTATGAAAAGTTCTTTAACCTATAGAAAGATGAACTTGAAACTTTGTTCATCTAATTGCTTTTTGGACAAACATATTCTTACATGTATAGGGATGATTTTGAGAGCATCTCTGGTAACTCTGTGGAATGATGGGCTGACTGGGGCCACATGCAGAATTGCTGCTTGGGATTCTCTTCTAAGCTCTTTGAGGCCACCAACTCCTTGGTTTCCCAAGGACAACATAAAGCAGTCTGCAAGACAGGCAGAGCAACACTGGCAGAAAACTTGGGAAGGCAGAGCATATCATAGAAGCCCATTTACAAACCTATGAAGCGGCGTTGATGGCAGTGAAGAAGACTTTCTTCTCTGCCATCATTTGTGTCAGCAGACTGGAATCAAAATTGTTCAAAATGATTTGTGACTTGATAACACCTAAGTCTGACCCTGCTGGGTAGCAATAGCAATGGAAGGTGACATTGGAGGAGGACCTTTCATGGACAACAGCAACTTAGCTAACAATGGTTATTACTGGAGAACACAATGGTAAAACACTTCTGATCATCTGTTCCATCAAAAACTCAATGATGAGACAATCTAAAATGAAAAAAAAAGAGATATACTTCTGAAAGATGGAACCCCCCAGCTGGGATGATACTCAATTCTTAAAATGAAAACTTCCAATCCTTCAATCCAACTCTCAACCGGTAGCCTGTCCCTGTGGCTAAAGTGAATAGGATAGTATGTGAATAACATTTAAAGTTGTTCAGTGATTTTACTGTTAGGATCAGGCAGGACATAAACCGTATCCATGCACTAGTCTACCCTTCTATCTAACCACTTGAAGCTGCAGAGTAGAAGGGGGGGACTTCTGGGGTGTTATATTTTTCCAAGCAATCCATTAGCTGCGCTGGTCAGGCCTAGCTATAAATGTTTCCATTTCTGTTGCCGGCCTGAGTAATGGTACTCTTGTACTCACTAAGTTGTCTATCACTTTTATCTAATTTCTTGCTTGCAACTGACTCTTTGTTAAAATTGTCTTGTTGAAATAGCCTTGTTTGCAAATTTATTTGCAATTTATTTATTTGCAAAATGTATATCCCACCTTTCTATCCTTACAATGGCCAGCAAAGTGGCTAATAATTTTAAACATATATGATAAAATCACATTTTAAAACCGTTAAAATCAACCCCTCAAAACACACACATTAAAATTTAAAAAGCAAAACTTAAAATGCATACGAAGCACAAAATCCGTGATTAAAACATTAGTTAAGATGGAGGGATCATTGAGGGAATGTCAAATGGCACAGCAATAGAAGTTTTCAGAGACCTGCTTTTTTTCTCAGTTACAGCACTCTACCAATAATAGTTCCAGTCCTGCTGGAGAATTGTGCCTTTTGTTATTCCCATGCTCAACTCCACATGACCCAGTATTGGCCTTCTGTATTGCACATAGAAAATCACCCTTTAGGGTTTATTCCATCATGGCTGGGTTAGTAATCATGCAGCGTCCCTGACTGACTCAATCTTGGAAGCAGTAATATGATTTTAGTTTCATAAATACTTTGCTGACCATATACTTTAGTTAGAACTGTTGTCTCTTTGGGGAGAACTGCTAGGATGATGGTCATCTTTTTGGAGAATTTTGAGTTTTCACAAAACACTTATCGAACTTTCTGCTGATCTTAAATATGTTAGTGGGTCCTAGAACAACATGCAATGTGTGAATATGGTGTGGAGGTTATTCAGTAACATTCTAGAGCTGTCTGTTCAATTTCTGCCAGTTGTGTAAAAGCATGGCTGATTTCTTGGAGTCTTCATTAAGACAGCTAAATTTCCTTTGTTCCTTCAGAGAATGATAAAGAGCAAGAGATGATTCAGTCCTTAGACAAACCTGGCTGGTACTCCCAAGGAAACTCAAGCCATTTGTATGAGTTGCTGAAGAAGATGACTGGCAAATTAGAACCAAAGGTATTTCAAGCAAGAAAAACTC
This sequence comes from Sphaerodactylus townsendi, assembly GCF_021028975.2. NCBI lineage: Eukaryota > Metazoa > Chordata > Lepidosauria > Squamata > Sphaerodactylidae > Sphaerodactylus > Sphaerodactylus townsendi. The sequence continues at coordinate 118,510,127 of NC_059425.1, read as the reverse complement.
CTCCTGGAACCACTGAACTATTTTTTCCCACAACAGTTTAATGAATTCAACATATTAGTTCACTTGTCTAAATTTTCCGAGGAACCAAACACAATAACTTGCATCTGTGTAAGCAGTTTCATGTGTAAACTGGATCCTGAAAACTATCAATAAGGGGTTTCTATATTACATCCTGTGTTCACTTTCTTTCATACATAATTATTGTCCAGTTCTGTGGATGAAATAATGCTGCTGGGTTCAGTGTATCTAACTTTCAAATGAATGTGCTATTAATTGTGATTGTAGTGTTAATTAGGGGTTTTCAGCATGGTGCTTTAAATCACATCTAGGTAGACCTCGTCTGGTTGCCGTGAGTCTCACGTGGCAGAAATAATAGCTCAGAATAAAACACAGGCTTTCATAAAACAATCTAGAGGAGGGGCATATTGATTCTTAGGTGCTGCTTTATATTCTTGAAACAGTGGTTTGAGGGAGAGGAAGTATATTTAACCATATACTCTGACCCTGTCACAGGTGGTCAGGCTCTGTAATAAAGTTTCTGTTTCCTGTCAAAACAAGTATTCATAGTATGGAGTATATGCAGTCAAGCATGTCAGACCATGACATAATCCAAAACCAAATTCAGTGTAAAAGTTCAGTCCCATGACTTTTGACAACATTTTTTTTCTTTTTCTTCTGAGTCTGTGGACAATTTTTTCAAGGTCCACCTTGATTTATATTTTGTCTCAAATAAAATTGCTTAGTTGTGAATTATTCTTCCCATTGAATCTGAAGACTTGAGCTCTCCCTCACTGATCACAATTTAAATGAACTCTATTAATGTATCATCTTTTCACTATTAATTTCTCCCTGCCAAGAATGCAAATAAATGTTGTTAGTCTTTAAGGTGCCAGTGGACTTCTGTTCTATATCCATGACCTGTAGAAGTGACATCTAACAACATATGATAAAAATACATATTTTGGTTTACAAACAATATGACAATGTTCATTATTAAAAGTGTACTATTGTTTCAGATTTTTCACACTAAATTTAATATATCTATATGTGTTACATATGCCCAGTTTATAAAAAGAACCCATCTGTGCATATATGAACAAAAACTGGAGTTTTTCCAGTAAAACATCACTTGCAGTGCTCCCATGTCATGATTTTGCTATTAATTCCCCTCTGCCAATAATGCAAATAACAATTTCAAAAATATTTAATCCTATATAGAAGCTATCACCTTTTGATCTACTATGGCTTTGCAGTGAGGGACAATCCGTGGGGAGAGATACAGTGAACATGAATACCTCATATTTGCTTTATTTGTAACTGTTCCTTTATGCTGTGCAACTGTTTTGATGCTTTCCTTCTAGGTTGTTTATTTTGGAGACAGTATGCACTCGGACATTTTCTCTGCGCATCACTATAGTAAATGGGAGACTGTTCTCATCTTAGAGGAGCTCAGAGGGGATACCATTATGACACCTTCAGAGACAGAAGCTGAGCCCTTAGGGAAAAAAGGAAAATATGAGGTAAAATTATTTTCAGAAGTTTTTAATGAATTGTCAGATTTCATGCAATCCCTGTGCTACCTGTGTTTTTAAATATATATATTTCTGGTCTATACATATGCATGTGCAAATGGACTCATTGTGAAATACCAGACATGTAACAGTGATAATATTTTTGCCCCAGTCTCAGTCTAGTGCTCTCTAAATATGGCTAGTTTTGCAAAATATGAACATAAGAAGCTGCCTTATTCCTAGCGAGACTATTGTTCCATCTGGCTCAGTTCCAGCACCTACTCTGCAGGGGCTTAGGAAGGGACGCCTGTTTCCCAATACCTCAGTTAAAGAATGGAACATGGAACCTGTAACATGTATAGCGTGTGTTCTGCCAAAGAATCATGGCTTCTATGCAGTGGAGGGCAAGTACATTGGAATGTGTATTTGACAGCATTGCCTTTTGAAATAATGTGCTTCCAATGGGCTTTTGAAAACACATGCAGATCCTGATCTATGAGATGATGCACATCTGAAAGCCTGTTTAAATGCACAGGTATGTTAACATAATAGGTCACAGTCTATTAGAAAGTTTGTATTTACATCAATCAAAAATAACACATCAAAGTAAGAAGGCACAGTGTGGCCAGCTTTGTTTTTCTTCTTGTGTTTTGCAAAAACAGGGAAGTAGACAACCACATCCTTGCATTTTGGTATGAAGATGCTTACTGTTCAGCAAGCAGCAAAATAGCTGATTTGGTATGAAGATGCTTACTGTTCAGCAAGCAGCAAAATAGCTGATTTTTTTGTGGTAGACTACTTTGTTTACTGGGCAATGAATTAATTTGGGTGCTGTGTGGTTTCCGGGCTGTATGGCCGTGTTCTAGCAGCATTCTCTCCTGACGTTTCGCCTGCGTCTGTGGCTGGCATCTTCAGAGGATCATTGAATTAAATGAATTAATTGTTTTTAAACTGCACACATATTGTCACTTCCCAGAAAATACGGAACTATATTGGACAAATACTGTCTCTTGAGTGCATTATGGTTGTATTTGAACTGAACTGCGTGTCAAAACATTTCTTGTAAGAGTCATATAAAAATATTCAAATTAATTCCAAATATTGCATCTTTAACTGAAAAACCAAATTTTAAAAAGTAAGGAATTATATAAAAACTTTGTCAGACAGCCCAAATTCACATATTTTCTTTCCAGCACAGTAAAGAATAGATTAAATTATATGATATACAGCAGAATCAAAACATTTAATCAGTTTCCAGGACTTCCTGTCTTTGCTGCAGTGGCGTTGCAGCAGATAACGATGCCCTCCTCGCAAATTGTACCAGGCAGGCAAGTGGCAGCAGGTGGGCACACACCTCGATTCAGAAGGGGACTAGAGCTGGGCAAGGAGCCCTAGCCTAGAAGTGCATTCCCAGAGCAGAAACTTGCCTGCAGAAGCAGTCTCTCCAGCTAGATCCTGCAGTTGCTTTCCATGCCAAAAAGGGAAATGTCACCCTTAAACACAGACAAACAAACAACCCTGTCACTGCTTCTCTGCCTCTAGCTCTTGGGAATGCTGCAAAACAGCAGCCACCCAAAAGAGGATGGAGAGGAAGGGTGGAAAAAAACAAACCAGAGGAGCATGCAAAGGGGGGGGGGGTTGGATCCTCCCCAATTGGTTCAAGAGGCTGCAAAATATCAGATGCCGCACAAACAACACCACAAGGAGCAGCAGTGGCGTAGGAGGTTAAGAGCTCATGTATCTAATCTGGAGGAACCGGGTTTGATTCCCAGCTCTGCCGCCTGAGCTGAGGAGGCTTATCTGGGGAATTCAGATAGCCTGTACACTCCCACACATGCCAGCTGGGTGACCTTGGGCTAGTCACAGCTTCTCGGAGCTCTCTCAGCCCCACCTACCTCACAGGGTGTTTGTTGTGAGTGGGGAAGGGCAAGGAGATTGTAAGCCCCTTTGAGTCTCCTACAGGAGAGAAAGGGGGGATATAAATCCAGACTCTTCTTCTTCACATTCTCAGTGTGTGGGGTTGTGCCCATGATGTCCCTAGTGGTTGGAATGGAGCCAGCCCAGGCAATACAAGAGTGGATGAAGTGTGGTTCTGAACAGCTGCCCAATAAATGTGCACTTCTGGCAAGGGCTTCAAGTAAAAGTCATTGGACAATGCTTGAAAAGTTCCACCAGTGGGGGTGGAGGGATCTGGCTGCCTGCAGCTGATCTGCTTGCTTCCTTGGGGGTTCTTCAGACTCCCTTCTTTGTCGATCAGTGTTTTGGATCTGGGATAACTGTGTGTGCCTCTTCCTTAGTTAAACTTGCAAAACCCAATGAAACAAGAAAAATAGTGTCTTTTCACATCTGATAGCCCAGTGGCAGGTGGGCAGGCAGCAGCAACCTGTGCCCCTACATGACCTAGGCAAGTGGGGCTTGGATCTTGATCCCTCTCATGCATCCCCAGCTATGCCATTGCTTTGCCACAATACAGGGACTCCTAGTACTAATTCAGCAACAGCTACCAGTTTTGGGAGAGGCAGGGTGAAGAAACCGTTAAATGTCAGAAGGCTGTGTAGGGGATGAATTGGACAGGAAATTGTGTCCAGAAAAAAATATTTAGCATGACATTCTAAAGGTGAAGCTATGGCCACCTATTTTTGTATATGAAGGCCATATTAAGAAGAGGTTAAATGGCTGGGCTTGGATCTCTCAATCACTTCGTAGTGTGCATGGCTGGTATGTCCTACAGACATAACTTTTTTTCCTCAGGCTGATTTTGATTCAAAGTCTTCCAGACTTCTCCTCTAGCACTAGAGTACTAGAAGAGTCTCTGCCCTGCACTTACTTCTTGTGGTGAATAAGATCAGGCTGAGGAAGAAAAAAAATAAAACTGTGATCTTGCACTATCCAGCCAACATGAGCATCTAAATAAAATCCTAAGAGCAGTTCAGGAAATATGGTTGTTTGCATATCCTTTGTGTGCGTGAATGGAACTTGTGCAGTGTCCCAAGTCAGTAATATGAATGTAGGAGATGCAACAGCAGCACTTGTGGATTTTGCCCTCTGACCTCCTTCTGGGAGTGATTAAGAGCTTTAGTTCAGCCAAGCATCATATGAGCTTCTGCAAGAGACCTGTATTGAATTACTATGATCATTCTCAATGACAGCAAGCCAGCAGAGGAGAAGTCAATTGGGTTGATTAAAGGATTCTGAACAGATCGGGGCTGTAGTAGGTCAGTAACATTATTTCAGTCTCCTTTTCCTGGGGGAAACACCTGTAATATCCAAATCCCTGCAACTGAGTATAGCAATTAACAAGCTGTTTCAAAAGAATCTCCTCCTGACTTCTTTGCAATGATTTAGGCTGTTTCAAAATTATCCCAGTCAACTTTGTATGTTTAATTTTAAGAGATTAACAATGAAATTTTCCTGGTAATGCAGGAACATGTAATAGAGATACATATAATTGATCGTGGGCAATCCTATTATTGATTTTCAGGAAGTTTGTGGAATAAATAATGGCAACATAAATTGGTTTGAACATCTGGCGCTCAAGAGTATTTTATTAAGTGTTTATATACAGATATAGCAATAAGAAAATTGGCAAAATTTGAAGAGACCATATGTAAAAATCAGGAGAATTTACTTTTTAAAATTCAAGAGTTTCTGTGTTTAATTGTTAATGTACCTGCATACTCATTTCATTCCAAGTGGGGAAAATATTTGAGATACGAAATCTCTGAGGAAAAAATGAAATACATTTCTTCCTTATTTCTTCCTTATTGTACCTGCTTTAATTCTTGTTAATCTTTTTTTAAAAAAAAACTCTTTTGAGGTCACTGTTTCATAAAACTTTCAAAAATTCTTTTGTCTTTTGGATGATACTCAGTCTGAATCTGTGTTGTTTGAAAGTAAAAGATACACTTTAATTTTCATCTTTTTCTGGTTTAATTTTTCAGTTTTGAAGGCATATTCTTCTGTCTTGCACAAAATTGTAATAGGAATTTCTTTCAGAATTATATCCATATTGTCTTTTTTCAGTCTTGTATCAAAATGTTGTTGCAGGATTTAGTCTCTAATCTTAATTCTTACAAAATGAACCAGGGTGTCTCTTGGAACATCTCTTATTGCAGCAAATATAGAATTTCTTCTGTAGATCTTATCAGCTATAGACCACATCTTCTTCTATGACCTCCAAAAATTTGTTGAAGGCTATCCTTTGTCTAATATCTTCATGTGATGTCTCAGGAATGGCTCTGAATTTCAAATAAAATTAAGCCAGATAAGTGTGGATTGTTTATTTTGTTTGGTGTAAGAGACTATTGGAAGATTTGGAATAATAAAGACTCAGCTCCAAGACTTTGTTGCTGTGGTGATCTTTGGAATGTAAACAAATTAAACCACAAAATTGTTTATATCTCATTGATGCTGATGGAGACTGGTGTCCTACTTGATTATAGAGTTTGTTACTAAGTTTATTACTAAGATGGCTATGGCCAGAAAAAAAAAACCCTTTAGACGTCTCCCCTGAAAAAATGGTACGTCTGAAATGTTATGAAAAGATTTTGATCAGGAATCATTTGGAAAAATATGGGTAAGAGATGGGCAGCCCAATTCAGATGGGGATTTCACCACATTTTTCAGAGGCGTAAGTCTGCGGCCATGGAAGGGGGCATTCCCAGGCTGGAAGGCAACTGGAAATCAAGTAAATTTGGTTCTTCTCCCAGGAACCTCTCGCACCAGCATGCACTCAGATGGCAGCCCAGCTCCTGGGCAGCAAATGCTTTCAGGTGCAGCCACCAAAGAGCTGTACGGTGCCTGCACGCTGGTGTCTTTGCTTTCCCTGCCAGCATAGCTGCCCCTTGTGCCAGCAGGATGGGCAAACATACCAGAGTGGCCCTTTACTGCTCCCACAAGACAGTTCACCCCCCTTCATCTGCATTGGGTTTTTATAAAAGTAGACCAATGCTTTTTAAATAAGAAAGAGCAGATGACAGAAAAAGTTTGAAATATGGAAAGTTCTATAATTCAAATATCTAAAAAAAATAACAAATGAATAACGAAGTGGAAATTCTGGACGTGAAAGCCAAAATTGTGAAAAAAAAAAGTTAGAGAGTGAACTGGACAATTTAGCTTTAGTAGAGCTGAGAGAAAGATTCTGAAGGTTTTCAAACTCAGTTTAATTCTTGTGATGTTCCTATTTTCCCATTCCTAATTTATTTAAGCAAAAAACAACAACCCACAGCTTACAACAGATTTCCCCAGTGGTTAAACCTTGTGTCCTTCAAATGATTTTGCACATCTCCAGTCCCCCTCAGCCCCATAATTTTTCCCCTTGTCTCCTCAGCATAATTTATTTCACATGTCATTGCTCATTGGGGGTGAAATTGACAAAGCTGGTAAAGTCAATCTGGCTTGTGTCTTTGGTCTTAAGTCACATTGCTAATGTGATAGAGAATTTTTTTAAAAATCCTTTCAGAAACGGAGCAGAAAATGGCTGAAGGGGAGGTTGAGCAACTACATCGGGTTGTGAATAAGGGCCAGGTGTTTGGTGGGGCAGAGAAATAAAGACTGTTTCAACATGATCACATACTCAAGGGAAGCAGACTCGGAAATGGATCCAAAATAGTGTGATAAAAATGCTTGGGAAAACAGTGGAGGAAAAACAAAGGGAAAACATTTCCAGAACCAAATGAAGGGGGAAAGTGTGGAATTAAAGGGGAAAAAGAAGCATTTGGTGGCAAGATACATTGTAATCAGCTCATGCAGAAAAGGCTTCAAACTGAATTACAAATTGTTCCAGAAGCTTAATAAAAGCAAAAACAAATAAAATGTCATGGAATAAATAATGGTTTTACCGCACTAGGTTTTGAAAACTAAGGAATTATTACAGGCAAGACTTATTATTTGCATTGCAGTTCACTTGACTCCTTTGGGGCCAAAAGTGTAAAATTTCCTGTACTAAAATATGACAGAATTTTAAATTAGTTATGACCTTGTGTCTGCAGTACCAGCACTCATCTAAGCATATCTGAGCATGCATTATGTATATGTGAAGCTGCCTTCAACATCATGTTTGTTGGGATCCCATTCATGCAGGGTTCTTATATAAGTATTAAAGCACATCTGGAGCGTGTGTTTATATTTGTATTATTTATCTTTCAGGGACATCATCCAAAATCCCTTTGTGCCATTTCTAAACAATGGGGTTCTTTCTTTGTGGACACCATTTCAGCAACAGAAGATGCAGCAGAGACCTTAGCCAAAACATGGTCTTGCAAATGTGTTAGTACTTATAGTACCATCAGCATTCCCAGTATTGAATCAATAGCAGGTAAGAATTAATATTCTAGGATACAAAAATATTAAAGTTTGCAGAACAATAAGACTGTATTAAAATTATGTTTTGTATCAGTTGTGCAGCTCTCAGGAGCGGGGCAGGGAAGGCGGAGCCCAGCACCAGAGCATGCAGAATTCAACAGGGGCAACAGGATGCGGGGGGAAGCAGATTAGATGAGGGGGCTGAGAGGAGCCCGGAAGAGGCAGTGAAGGGATATAAGGAGAGAGGAAGAGAGGCGTGGGACAGAGGTGAAAAGAGAGGGAAAGGAGGTGTTGAGAGAGAGAATGGAGGAAAGAGTTGGAAGGCAAGAGAAAGCTGAGAGAGGAGAAAGGAGGATACAGCCAGAGAGGAAGGGGAGGTCAGTGCGGAAGACTGGCAAGGAGGAGGGTATAACATTGATAGCCCCGCAAAACGAGCAAGCTATGGTCTAAAAAGCTACTCAGTACCAGCCACCCCCAGGACACCGGGGAACAGGCGGGACAGCACAGGCCCCCACAGATAGGGGCTGGGTGGGGCTACACCATAACCCTTATGCTGGCACAAGGAGTGTTTGCACTGGGGTTGGGCCACTTCTCTAGCACTTTGGGGGGGGGGGTTGTGGACAACTCTGTCAGTTTCTTATTCTTTGCAAAAATGACTGTTTATTCTCTTCATAAATATCTGCTGAGCTATACCTACCAAACTGTCTTCCAAATCATATATTATTCAAGAAATTACTTGATCAGTGGGTAGTGTTGGGCAAAGATGACAACAAGGTAACAGTGCTACCTGATTTTCTCTTATTGAGACTGGATTTTCTTTCTTTTCTTTTTTCTTTTTTTTTAACCTTTCTCCTTTCTTTTCTTGGAGAAATGACACTTATTGTGGTGTTCGAAAGTTTTATTGGTTTTTTATCGGGTTGTGTTGACAATTTGATCTTGGAAGAAAGATAATTACTTTGACCTGGCAAGTTCAGGGAGTGTTGGCATCTCATTGACCGCAAGTCAGCATATTTGAGCCAGTGTTTTGGAGCAAGCTTGGAGCAAGTTTTTGAAGTTGAGTGCATTTAGCTGAATTCTTTTGAAAGTAGATTTGCTGACTACTGCTGAACATTTAATTATGTGGCACACATGTTATACTGATTATCCTTTGTTGTAAAGAAACAAACTAGTTAAGTGATGGGTGCTAGTAAGCATCTTCTTTGATTTCTTCCCTGGCATCTAAATAGACTAAGATTGATGATTACTTAGCTTGTGATAACATTCCACAATACAGTGTTTCTACCTCAATTTGTTATTCTGCCCTAGCCACAATGGACAAGGATCCTTTACGTAGGGCTCGACGTGAGATCTTGAGTGGTGATTCAACCTTCCTATTACAGGAAGAAGACGCGGACATGTGAAAACTCCAGTAGCATCTTAAAGGAGCTTTCAACTCTGACAGCCAAAACTGTGAACATTATATTTGTAATTTAAAAAAATTTGGGCTTAATCCAGCTGATACTTACACTTAGTAATAGAGGTGATTGCAAAGACAAGGCATGCTGGAAAATTTGCCATTTAAGCAGGATTACCACTTATCTAATGACATCCCAAGGAATCATGGCACCTGTAATTTGCTTCAACGCAATTGATTGGGGGACTCTCAACAAGTGGGGTCACTGCTTACTTTCCCAGCCTATGTAATTGTACAGGGTGAGGGGCCTTTCTATCACACCACCCATGGCACAGATAACTGTGCCTTTACTCCATTTCCATTGAGAAGGGGAAAACACCGGAATATCAACACTATTGATACACAGTAAGCCACAACTATACCACACGATCTGGGTACAGTGTTTTCTCCAAGTTACCTGAATTACCCCAAATAAGGTTATGATACAATCAAAGGCACAACATTCATAGTCAGTCTACTTCCTCTTCTCTTCCTTTCTCATTTAATCACACTGAGCCACAGCAACGCATGGCCAGGTTCTGCTAATGTATTAATATTTATATACCTCTCAGATTTCTAAAACCTCATAGTAAGGCATATATTTAGAATATTTTGTCCATTATGCTTGAAATCTTTGTCTTAAGATACCAAATTGTCACGTTATCCTTGGCAGAGATTTTAATGCCAAATGAGGCCCAGGTTACCCTATTCATCAGTTAATGTTAATATCATAGCTGCTGAGCAAGCCTGCTTTTCAGATAATTCATCCCAGGATTTCATTGTCAATAAACCAGGTATAAGACTGTTAAAATTGTTATCAGTCCCCTAGTTATGCATTTTACATGGCACCAGGTTTGATAGCTCAGGTGGTACAGTCACCTTTTTATCTTCTCAAGGAGCCAGAACCATTGTCAATATAGCCATCTCATGCTCACTATTATGTTATTTGGTGTAGAGTTGAAAGTAATTACATTCCACTGAGGCTCTTGCTTGGCTTCGAGTATCTTCTGATACTTTAGAAGAAATTCAATCTGGATTAAGGAGGCTTAAGTGGTGTACATGCTGATTTTCATATGGTATCTGTGTGTCTTTGAAGACTGCTCATAAAAAAATTTAGAAAGGAAAAACCATATAGTGCCAGATTTGGCGAGACGAGCTGAGTACAACCATGCACTTTTCATTCAGTGGAGTCTGCAGATCAAACACCCCAGGGAAACTTTCAGCAAACAGCTGTGGGCATGGAGAGTCTCTGTAGCACCATAAAATGTTGGGTTCTAGAGGTGGTAGAAACGGATTGGAGCTTTAACAGTCAAGTGGGAAAAATAAGATGTCTCCTCAGCTCCTGAATTCTGCTCAGAAAGAGGAAATTACTTGCAGATGACTTGGGAAAAAATGGTTAAAATGTTTGGTTGTTTTGCATTCTCAAAATAGGACAGCTCAAGCTGAAATAAGGCATCTTGAGGTAGACTTGGGGGGAAAGCTGTACGGAGTTCCTCCATGAGATGCCTTTCTTTGCTTCCTCAAGACATCTTGTTTGTGCTGTGCAGAATGGACCAATGTCCTCCAAAACATCTGTCATTAATAGCCTTGCTCAGATCTTGCAAACTGAGGGTGACAACTTCCTTTTTTTAATCAGTCTCTCATGCTGGGTTTTCCTCTGGTCTTGCTGCCTTCAGCTTTTCTTAGCATTATTGTCTTATCAGTGATTCTTGTCTTCCCATTATGTGGCCAAAGTACAATAGCTCAGTTACTTCTCGGTACAGTTCAGGGTTAGGTACAGTTTAGGCTTGATTTGATCTAGAACCCACTTATTTGTCTTTTGACGGGTTGACGGGTTGCAGTATCCATAAAACTCTCCTCTAACATCACATTTCAAAGGAAAAAATTAGATTGAAGAGAGTTCAAGGAGTGATTAACAGCTTGAATCCAAATTGGGCCTTGAACTCTCTTCAATCTAACTTTTTCCATAAGATAATATTTATTTTTATTTATTTATATTTTAGATTTATAGGCCGCCTCTTCCCCGAAGGGCTTGAGGCGGCTCAACAACATGGCTTTTATTAACAGCAACTCAACAATATAACTTAAACATTAAAATTCCGGCAGCAGTTACATATAAATTTAAACGATCCAAGCCATTCAACAATATAAAACAGTTCAGACAGGCGCCCGTTCCTAAGGCTAAAAGCAAGGGCTTTTAATAGGACTTCCAAATTGTATCCCTTTTGCAGCGCTTTGCCTAGAGCTGGGTCAAAACTCTTTGGAATTAGTTGCTTGGCTGAGGGCCTTTTGATTCTGGCTGCGGATTCATTATCTCTCAGATTGCAATTCCCTGGACAATCGCTTGCTCTCCGACACTCAAGCCAATACCTGGTTTTCCATAATCAAAAAGAAAATGGTTTCTATAGGACTGCCAGTGGATGCATTCTGTTTCTGGTCCTATTTAGAAGCTTATAAAAAAATTAAAAGGTTGATTATTGGATAGAAAGTTTTCCACTTTAGTCACAGCAGCCAAGGAAACTTGCTCTACCCTGTATTTTTCAGTTCCAATTGAACAGGGCCACATGGCTCACTACTTGTACTGTTTACTAAATCCTGCTCAAAGGAGAGCTATAATGCTCACCAGGTTTAATGTTATGCCCTCCTCCTTGTTACACGGTAGATTTAACAATTAAGAAAAACCAACTAGACTGTGCCCGTGTAATGCTGGCTTAGTCAAATCTTTGGCCCACCAATTATTGTATTGTTCCAGATTCAAGGAAATGAGATCCAAGTGTGAGAGTCTGACTCCTTTATTTTTAACTGATCTCCCTGACTTATTTAGATTACTTGCTGGATAATCCAGATCCTTCCCTTTGTGGGATCGTGGCAGATTGACTTTTGCATTGTGTGATCGTGGCAGACAGCAGCATTTTTTTAACTTAATATTTTATTCTCTGTTTTGTGTATCTGTGGTTTTATCAATTTTTCTCCTCCTGTATTTTTTACATTGTCCAACTTTCACAACCATCTTCATGGTTCCTTGTACTTATGGATGTTGCAGGCCCATGCGAGTCCAACTGGTCAGTGCTTGTATCCCCCCCCCCCCCACACACACACACACACACAACCACCTCAATATGCTCAGCAGAGAAAACAAAAATTTTATTAACATTGTAGTCGATATTTCTCAGAGATTTCCTAAAATACTCTGGAGCAGCCCCATGAAGCTGACCCCAATAAGAGAGCCTCTGTGTGGACTTTGAAGTCCTCCAGTACTAAAGAACCAAAGGGGCTCCAACACCAAATCCACAGATATGTCCAACTGCTCAGGTGGAGAGATTGTTAGCCTTTAGCCAGTTATACACTCAAAATCAGTACTTTGTTTAATAAGTATGTTGGAGAGGAAAATGTAACTTTGACAATCATGCATTTTATGTTTGCTGTCAGCTCTTTTCCATATATTGATTATCTTGCAAACCATTTAAATGGATTGTCATCACAGCTGCTTATCAGGAAAAATGGCATGTAGCTGTACAGAGAAATGAGTACTGGGTAGTCATATTTAAAGGAAACAACTGATTAAATTATTCTAATCTAATCCAAACAAGAGATATACTTCAGAAATGCAGTGTTTATCTCTAAATCCTTCTTGAGATATTCTTAGAACATCAAAGAATATCAAAGCAAACTAATCTCTGTAATCTCTACAAGTGAGGGGAATGTTTGCAAACAATAACAGCGAAGAAAAAAATAAATTTTCTAGAATCTTCAAACGCTTCAGTGGATTGACCAATAATACACAGATTTCGTTCTCCTCTAACTTACAATTACACTGTGAACATCTGCTGTTTGAATTCACCCATGTGGGCCTAACTGATGGAACCACAAATATAGTTCAATGTCAGCACATTTGATCTTGTGGCAAGCATGCTGCTAAGTGGGAACAGTATGAAATCTATGGCCTTTTCCACCCAAGTTATTTACCATGTATCTTGTTGTCAAATGCTACATTTTTATTTTGGATTCTGCAAGATCAAGGAGTGATTGTGCCTGCCCTAGTCAGCACGCTCTCAAGAACTCTGCTGGAGGTTCCTTACACCTCCCTCAGAAGATCCATTAATGCTATCCCACACTCTCCATTGTTGAGAGTTAACTTATGGGGATCACCTCCTCCATCCTCCCAGACTGGAGTGTCAATGACCAGGGATGTCAAACAGTACCAATCCTGACCCACCACCCACCTAGTTCTTCAGCCAGGGCTGCCCCACCTCCTTCCCTTTGCTCACCTTGGATATATTTGCTGGGGAGGCAGGTGCAAACATCAGTTTCTTGAGCAGGCTGGCCTGGAGCCATTGGCATGGCTGCTTGGTCAGAACTCCCCTCCCAGACAAGTCCTGGCTACTCCTCCCTTTCCTTACCTCCACCTCCACTCTAGAGCTGATCAAGGTGTCCCCTCCAATCTTGACCAGAAAACAATATGTATTTAAGAAGAAAAGGAAAAGGAAACAGTGGCATGCAGATGTGGAAGTAAGTTAAGAGAGGGGGAGACCCAAGAGCCACACATTATGTGGCAGAGCCACAGTTTGGCTACCCCTCTGATATCAATCATGTAAATACATTTAACATTTATTTAAATGTTTTGCTGTTTGTTTGATGCGCATCAGTTTCAGTGTGCCTCATGCTTCTTTCCTTTGCATCTCTGTCCCTACCCCCATAGCTCTCATTCATTGTCATAGTGGTGGTCATGGTGCTATGCCTTCTCCAAGTAGATATACCAGTTGAGAGACAATGAAGTATACTTTGTGCAATAGTGCACTGCTGATTTTAAGAAAACACTTTCTCTAGTGTAGTTGCAGTTATGCTCACAGAACTGAACCATAGGATAGTCACCAGATGAAATCTTACTAAGACAAGAATATGTGTGTGTAAAATGCCTGTCAGCCTCTAAAAAGATAAGCAAAAGCAAAGATGAAGCTGTCTTTCAAACTGAACTCGTAAATTGTATGAGCAGGAAAAGTGTGACCTATTAAAGCCCGGCTTTTTGCACTTCACTCACATTCCTGTGAAGTCAGTGGGAGTAGTCCAGTGCATACTGGCTTGGTATCAAAATAGAGATGAAAGAAAATAATCATGGTACAATTCTTCTTGCACTTAATTGTGATGTGTAGCTGTTCCTGCAGATAAGTCTATTATCGTCATTAGAGACTTAAAGGTCAACTTTATGCAAGATTCCAAATGCAGGCAAGATGTGTTGAATGCTTTAACCCGCAGCAAGTGCTTTGTAGTCTTAACCATGCATAGTTATATCACATAAAGACTTTTCAAAACATTTCCTACAATACCAGCAGAATTATTTCGTTGTTGTTTGTTCTTTGCCACATTTTCTAGGTTTTTTTATACTACTTCGTGTTTATAATGTTATGAGCAGAGAAATTACAAGGGCTAGAATATAGGAAGCATCCTGTTGCTTTTTTTTTGTATTCACAAGATGACAGCAGAATGTACAAAGTGAAAGCAGAATTATTTTTCTTTGATGTTCTGTTATGCATAATCCTTTACTATTCCTAAGTGGTAGCTTATCCTGTTCATCCACATGTGACAAAATGGATTTATAATTTTCATGTTTTAAATTACTTTGAAGCCCATTCCTTTTATTTTAAATAATTTTGAGCATCCTGGATAGGATAAGTCAAAAGTATCAATATCACATGTAAGCTTCGTACACCATATTTGTAATTACGTGGTCTGATTGCATGCTTATAGTAAACACCACGGATAAAGAGCTTGAGGAAGAAAATTCTTCCTAGCTTATTTTTCTTTGACCAGGTCATGTGAACTGAGAAACTAATCAAAACATGGTACATTTGTTTTTCAGATTTACCACTGGATTATAGATTCACCAGATTTTCTTCAAAAAACTCCATCACTGCTGGTTACTTCCCCAGACCTCCAAGATCATTATCCAATAATCAACCAATGGCTGCCAAATAGATCATTTCTAAAGAAAATAAAACTTTTATTGCATCTGTTGCTTGAATGAATTATGTTGGATGCTAATTGAGAAACATTATTTGCTACAAGATGGAATTAAAAACAGTTAAAAAAAGAATGTTCAAGAAAGACTTTTTGTTCTCTTTGGGGAGCTTTAATAGCATGAATCTAACAGATAATAATTAATATTTGTTTTCCTACTTTGCTTTTTGAGAGTTTGCTTCAGTTTTTTCAATTCAATGTGTACATACTTTCACAATATTAGCTCAGTTCGTATACTACTGGAATGTCAAGTCCCTTTCTTGCAGTAGGGAAGCAAGTACCGGTATGTATCTCAATGTTCCTCCACACAACTTCAGTAATCTGTAACACAATGATTGTATGCATTCAGCCATGCACATGAAGGTACAATTTACCTGACTCAACCCCCTGCCCACCCGGCTTAAAAATATAAAGTAAGATTGCATGAGTAAGACCATTGCAAATACAATTTAAGGTTCATGGTGAATGAAAAGGGTGCACCTGCTTTACAAATGCTAGGGGCTCAGTGGACCAATTGTGTATGAACTGAGCTAGTTTTACAATTAGTGAACATTCCATGTTCTGATGTTTCATCCCATTCTTTGAGATGAGAATTAAATTCTATTACTTCAACTCAGAATGTTTTGGGAAAGCATACGAGTATAGTTATTTTAAATCATCATTATAAAATCTAGACAGATTTTGACAAATAAACCCTGAGCTGACAGCAAAGTTCTTGATGGTTCTTATACCTCACCTGCTAATCTATAATTCAGTCTGCCTGCTCCAAATGGACTTGTCTGAATCTCCTCTAACTGAGCAACTCCAACATAAATCTCACCCCACCCTGCGCGGGCACACATACACAAATATTCACAGTCATTCTGACAAAAACCTGAACTGTTCTTTAAAACAATAATGGTGGGAGTAGGGGGGGGGTCATTACTTTGTTTAAATCCAGACAAAATAAAGATTCAGGGACTGTTAAATAGCAAAAATCAAACTCTTTCTAGTATTGTATGTGTGCAAAACCTACTCATGTGTACTTGGGAACAAGTCTCTTGAATAAGCATGAATAGGATATGGCTGTAAGCCACTCCTTAGGTTCATGTGCAGTTTTTAGAGCTAAAGAAATTGTGATATTCCAGATTGCAAACAACCTGTGCAGTATGTGATCGTTTCTCTAAGAAAGTCTAACGTGATGTAACAATGAAAAACTAAAATCTAAGCATTTGGTTGCATAAACTTGAAGTCAGTTTGAAATCTTTCAGTTTGTTTGGGCATGCACATCAGAATAACTATCAAAATAAATATTATTTATTCCCAAGCAGTTCTGGATTGTCGTCTATAAACCTTAATAAGATTAAAAAATTTCTTCTAAATTAAACTCTTCATCATAGAGTGAAAGGGGAAAAAATTGTGTTCCTTAATTTCATTAATGATCTGCTATTACTTTTTGAACTTCAGTCACTAAAAGCAGTGGCATACTATCCACCAAGTCAAGGCTCTACTGAGGTTAGAGAGGAGCAGTTTTGAGGCTTGATGTTTGCTGAAGTTGTTAAATGAGCATGTCAAAACCCTTCCTCTTTTCTCAGCGTGACCTCCTTTTGGAGCCAAGAATAGGCAGGGTGTTGTTTCCTTTCTCCCCCCTCCCATCCTTGCCCAAAAAAACAAGATCATTTTTCTTCAGTAGGGAAGCACACAAAGACTTTACAACGCATTTTCCACACTGTTTCTCTTCTGTTTTGTCCTGTTTATACTAGAAAGTGTTTCTGTGCCTCTAGATGTTCTACTACACTGCCAAAGGTGAATCACCACCCATGGGAATGTTACAAATTAATAAAATCATAATTAACCTGTCAGAACAACAAATATCGCGCACGCGTGTGTGTGTGTGTGTGTGTGTGTGTGTCACAGCAGACCTGTGGCACTCCAGTAGGGTTTTCAAGGCAAGAGACTAACATGTGGTTTGCCATTGCCCTCCTCTGCATTGTGATCCTGGATTTCCTGGGCAATCTCCAATTCAGGACCAACCCAGCTTAGCTGCTGAGATCAGGCTAGCCTTCCATCCAGGTCAGGGCAATATACCAACTACACTGAAGAAATCAGTATTCCAGGGCCTTACATTTATGGAAAGGAAAACCTGCTTCACCTGAATCAGTGGACACAGTAAACAGAACTTGGTGACAGTACTGGGCTGGAGAAAGCCCAACAAACTGAATCTTGGTTCAGGTAAAACTGACGAACTGTTGATTCTTTAATTGAAAATGCCACCTGAGGTTAGCAGAGACTGCATTTTGTATGGAATTGCACCCCCCACCCCTGCTTGTGAAGAACAGCAGCACAATTGGATGATGATTTTTGTTTAATCCAGAGCTTTGAATAGATGCAAATTACTTCTGCAGAAGTGCCTTTAACTGGCTTTAGGTGGAACTGGTTGTGGCCCTTCTTGAGAAGCAAGAGTCATCTGATTATTGCCAGGTTAGATTACTGCAATGCATTCTTATGTGGGGCTGCCTCTGAATTCAGTTAGAGCGCTTCATTAGCTCAAAAGGCAGCATTTAGGCTGCCTGCCAATATATTCTGAAGGAAAATATTTTTGCTAGTTTTAGAAGCTCTACACCAGGTGCTGGGTTGGTTCTGAGTCCAGTGTGAAGTATTGATACTGACCTATAAGGTATTATATGACCTGAAGATAGTACACATTAAAGACTGCCTTCTCTTGTCACTGTTAATGTGTCAGAGGTATCTCTAAGGATCCATTTGCACTGCCTAAAAGTGACATACTTTTACAAAACGGCGTCCCCCTCCACAGCTGAACTCCCTCTGCTGCACCCTCCACTGAACTCCGCCTGCCCCCCTCACAAAAAAACCTACAAACTTTTCCTCAGTCTGAGCAGCCCCAAGGCTGGCAATACACTGGGGGCAGAGACAAGGACAGGAAAGAAGCATGCCCTCCCAGGCCTTGTGCCCATCCTCAGTATATTGCCAGCCTCAGCACCACTTACACAGAGGAAAGTAAGGAACAGTGTCTTTAAAATTCACCTTATTTCTCCTTGTGTAAACTGTGTCAAGGCCAGCAACACACTGCAGGCAGAGACACACTGGGAGCCAGGGAGGGCATGCTGGCCTGGCCTGCAGGGGGTAAGGGAGGGGGCGGGTGGCCAAAATGTGCCCCCCACATGATGTAGGCAAGTGGTGTCTGAATCGTATGCCCCTCTTGCCCCCCTTGATACACTGTTGCACATACTATTAAATACATTTTGTTAAAAGTGTATACATGTTTTTCTCAAAGTTTCTTGACTTTTTGAAAATCTCCGTTTTTATTTTTCAAGGAAGCTATGTTTCTAGTCCTTAGGCTATTACAAGTATGGTTTCAAGTGTGCAGTCTATGTGTTATATTATTTCATATCATCCCACTGACAGTTATGCAGAACTTAGATTACACAATCCAGTTTTTCATAACATAATTTGGATTGCTTGCCCACATAATTTTTTGAACATATTGTAAGAGCAATCTTAAGGACCTCACTATTATAGAATGGAAATTTGATTTCAGAACACAGAATCCAATCCTGATTACATGAATAGGCTAAATTCACTTTTAACAGAAATTGGTTTAGTTTGCTTTTTTAAAGTTCACTGGCAACAGCTCTGATACTGCAGATTTTATGTGGAAGACCTTAACCTTCCCTTCATCCAAACATGTGAAGAAAAATGCCATTGAGTTGCAACCAATTCAAGGCAACCCATTCTATCAGACAATTCCTGGCATGAGAGGAGCGTGGGTGGTTTGCCACTGCTATCTACACCTAGCAACTCCTGTCGTTCTTTGAGATCTCCCATCCAAGTACTGACCATGACCAACCTGCTTAGCTCACAAACTCTGATTAATGTGGGCTAAACACAAGCCCTCTTCTAAAAAAAACAAGCATCAAAGCTGCCTAGACAAACCAATGGTTCAGAAGTCTAAGATGACTTTTATGCTAAAACTTATGATAGAATTCTGTGGAAGTCTGGTCAGGACAAAGTGGGTGTGTTGTAGCACTTCTTTGACAAGCACTGCAAGACCACAGAGACTTTTTGAAAAACAATCTGAACAGATGTTTTAGTTCTTGCAACATCTGAAGCTCTCTCAACGCTGTGACAAAAGCATTTTCCACAAAACCATGCTGAATGCCCTGCTGCTTACCCTTATTCAAGGTCAAACATAGATTCCTCAGCAAATGAGTTGCACACATATGTCATTGTTGAATAGATGGAAACCATGCTAACCACTTCTAAATACTTCTATGGTTTAGGTTGCTTAGCCAAATTAAAGGGTAGGACACCAAAATGGCCACAGCACAAATGGGATCTATAAGCAATGGTCTCCTGAGTCTGAATTGTTCTCAACTAGTCAACCTTTGAGATGTAATGCTCAATGCTACATTGTTCATTAAGTCAAAATTGTGTTTTTGTCAAATAAGAAAAGGGAGTTGTGATGGACTGCTGAAGAAGGGGTAATTTAAAAGTGAAGTTCTGCCAGAGAAAGGGAATCTGAGGAGTTAACCCAGAGCTCCAACTGATTGGCTGCCTGGTACTGCAGCTATCTATAAAAAGCCAGAGGGTGGGTGTTTGTGAGGAGAGAGACCAGAAAGGTGAATTCTCAGAGCTGAGAGAAAGAGTGCTTTGCTTCTCAAGAGGATGGACAACCAGTTTTTGGTGTAGGGCTGGGAAAGGCCAGGCTGTGTGTGAAACCTGAGCCTAGGTCCTAGAGAAACATCCGCGCAGGAACAAAACACACTGAGGGCTTGTTTATAGGTCTATACAGGGAAAGCATCTAGATATAGGACAGTGAGATCTCTGAGGGTGTGTTATATAAGTGGCAGTCAGGAGTGGGTTTCCAGGTGGAATACCCCAGAGCCTGCCCTGTGAAGCCCAGTGTACCTCTCTTTAGTGAAAGGAGTTGGAGATTTGTCAAGATCCATAAAAGAAAGATTTTCCCTGTAAAAGTAGTTTAGTAGAAAGAAGTTTTGTTAAAACTGAGTCAAAGAACTGTCTGAAACAACTAAAGGGGTTATCAAAGTATTCCTGCCAAAGAAAAAGAAAAGCTTAACTATCTCTGTAACTTATTTTCTTGTAAATCTATAAATACTCCATCTTTGTTTGTTAATAAGCCTTGAGTAGTCATTTAAGAGTGCCCAAACCAGCCTGATAAGAGCAATCAGTTTTGGAGGGGAAACTAAAATTCTCTCACAGAGCTATCTATATACCCAAGAGGTGGCAGTTAGAATAAGGCTGACAGGATCTCCTGAAGAGCCGTAGGTGTGTGCCTGCTCGCTCAGCACTAGTCCGCCATTACAACTGGTGGCTTAGGGCATAGTGAGATCCTTTTATTTTACAAGAGTATTTTATGTTAGAGAAAATAAATGTTTTATCTACACTGAGATATTAATGGCCAGCCCACCCCTAGATATTTGATTATTCAGTGGCTTGTTCATTCATAAGGAAGACTGTCTTTGTTTCCACTTTCTTCTCGGAAGGCTATGGATTCCTGAAGCAAGCTCTACCTAGACTGCAAACAGAGGTGATCTGATTACTAAATGCTGCACTATATGCTAACCACATAGAAAAATAGAGATCAAGGGAAAGAATTTTAGCCAAGAGCCAATTTTTTTTAATGCTGGGGTTCTTGTTTTCTTTGTCTAGAAGAGCATTCAATTATGTGCCCACTGCCACCTGCCATCTCAAGTGGTACATCTTGCAGGATTACTGCCTCAGTTCAGGAAACTGGTTGGGGAAATGTGTTTCAGACTTGGAAAAGAGGGGATTATTGAGAAAGTGATGAGAATATCCTTATTTCATTTTGAAGGCCTGAGAGATGTGAAAGACAGAAAAGAGAGATAAGTGGGAGAATTAAGTTGTACTTCTCAACCAAAGTAATAACTCAGACCTGTCAGCAGAATCTCTTGCTGACCCACAGCTGATGACTTCTACAGAGAACGTGATTTAAAAGAATGTTACACACCAAGAAGTCACCTCAGAGCCTGCTTCCTGTTCGATATCACGGAATGAGCACTGCTGCCCTAAGCTTCATTAATGAAGGGAGAAATGCAAATGTAAATCTTGGTAGAGTGTGCTTTTGAAGTCTGCTTTGAAGCAGTGCTGAAAAAAACTCAAAATTTCAGTATGAGTTTTATGATCACTGTCCTTGAGCCAGCTGTTGAAACATTTTTCTATTGGAATGGGGTTAGTTATTCTGCCAGTGCTTACTCTTTTCACCTTCCTCAGTTTACTGAGCTGCTGATGTGGCAGTTTGCTATTGCCTGCAAAAATGTGCTGTGATATTTTTCTCCACCTGACTGACTGCTGGCCTCAAGCTAAACTTTGTTGAGACCGAGAAGCAGGAAGGGGAGAGAGAGCCAAAAATTTATAGAATAGAGAGTTAAATTTCACCAAAGAGAGGCCTTTAGGAAGACTACAAACAGCCTTCTCTGGCACTTGCTACTACTTTTGTTTATCGTAGGGAGATAATAAACCTACACTGAAAGGAATAATATAAATTTGAGGAATAAGTATGGCAGTAAAAACATGCAGGATTTGGGACTTCATGCTAAAGTATAATTAATCCATGATGAGCCACGTACCAAAGAGTGGAAAAAGATAAAGTAAGGCAATATTAATTCTGTTTATATCGATATAACTGGAGATGGTAATTTTATGAAGGATAATGGGGGTTGATTATGATGTGAGACTTCAAAAGCACACTCTACCAAGATTTACATTTGCATCTCTCCCTTCATTAATGAAGCTTAGGGCAGCATATGTAGAATTATCCCAGAAAACAATAATCATTTAATTAAATTAATGATTAAGGTAAATTAGGCTGAAAGATCATGATTTACACAAGATTCACCAATCTGGTGGAACTCTCTGTCCACTGACACTAGGTCCCTGTAGGACCTTGTCCAAATTTGCAGGGCCTGTACAACACTGTTGGGGCGTTGGTTAGGTTCATTGGTATATCAGCTGGTGGCCTCTTGACCACTTACCACCAATGGTCAATTGAACCATTGTTATAAACACCCACTATTTAGCATGCCCCGTTCTTGATTACTTTGGTTCCTCGGTCTCCTTTAAGATCTGGGATTAGTTTGAGTAGGTAGGGGAACTGGGTTGGCTTGATCAATTTTTAATGATGATTTTACGTGTTGGTTTTAATTGAATGTAGGCCACCCTGAGCCTGACTGTGGCCAGGGATGGGCAGGGCACAAGTTTAATAAAATGAATACATAAATTAGGTAGGCATTGTGTAGAAAACGGCATTTATTTACTTACTTCTTCCCAATAGAGACCACAAGAGGTTTACACCATTCTCATCTCCTCTATTTTATCATTACAATGTCCCTGAGAGGTAGGTTAGGCTAAATGTATGTGACTAGCCCAATGTCACACGTCCATGGCATAGTAGGGATTTTAACCTGAGTCTCTTGGATCCTAGTCTGAAACTAACCAATGTACCACACCAGCTTTCTACTAAGGTGCCTCAGAGAATGTAAAAGAGGCTAATTTAAAACAGACTTCCATTACAGCCACAGTAATCACAAAAGCTGAGGTAGGACAGAGCACTGATTTGTCAGCTGGGATTGTGGCCAATGGAAGAACAGGAACAGAAACAGGAGGAGGAGAAAGTGGAGGAGGAGGAGGAGTTTGGATTTATATCCCACCTTTCTCTCCTGTCAGAGGTGTATGAGAGAAAAATGGTGCCCAGAAACAACTCCTTCTCCTCCCCCGCCCCAAGGTTTCTCCAGCCCAGCTTCTACCCTCCCTTCTACCCTTCTACCTGGTTCTCTAGATTATTGTTTTTGGTATGAATGCAAGATATAAAAATTCCAATGGGCCTAGGAGGAAGAAGTGACAGTATGAGGGAACGGTAACCAAGTGTGGATATTTATTTTCAGCAAAAGGTGTTGAAGGAATAAAAGCCAAATGCAATGTAGAGCAAATTCATCTGGTGTCTGTTAGAAGATATTCCCAATCAAGTAATTCAAGCAGTTTGTTTATCAGAGTACAAACTCTACCAGTCCCAACTCCCTAACACAGTTAAGCCTGGAACAGAAAAATCTAGTTCTACGATTTTGGAGTCCAACAGCTGGATCCAAACACTAACAAAAGATCAGCATAACCACAGCAAATGAAATTGTACAGAATAGTTTGTGAAATGGGTAGCTGGGTAGATTGTTTTTAAAAAACTAGTGGCTGTTCAGATTTCTAGTTCAGATCATTCTGCATCTTAGGGAAAGGGCACAGCCACAGTGGGAAAAACAGGAAACAGGGGGGGGGAGGGGATGGCTGAGAGGGATGATAAAAAAGCTAATGGATTTCCAGCAGAGTTTCCTTTGTATCACCCTCTGCACTCACCCCAGATATCAGACCCCATTTCAGTGTGATGCTGGCAGGCAAAAATAACTCATTTATATAGGCCTTCGGCTGGTATGCATATAATAGCATACCAGAAATCTGTAGGCTGAGTGGGCTGATGTTGCATACACAGTGGTCCAGCTTAAATGAGAACTGGGTACGTGTGTGGAGTAGCACATTCCTGCCAGCCTTACACTGCTGCCCTCTGGTACAGAGCTACAAACATGACCTCAGGCACAGAAAGGAATCTCTGCCAGGAAGATGAGGTTGGTCCCCAGTTTCTGATTCTCATTTCCCAGTTTCTTATTATTATTTTTTTATTTATTTCATTTTTAAACCGCCCTCCCCCGAAGGGCTCAGGGCGGTGTACATCAACATCATAATACAAATATAAAACAATCTATAACAATTTTAAATTAATAGAATTTAAACAATTTACAATTTACAATTTACAGATGGCGACTTATCCCTTATTTGTGAATCTAATGGCAAATATTGAGGACAGTTTAACAGCTCTGAACCCCAAAATAAAGTTTGGACCACCACAAATTATAGCTCTCACATTCAGGGGACTTGGCCTTCCAAGGAGATGCACTTTTACAATTGAAGCTCCAGAGCAAGTGTTGTGTTAATATTTGGTGCAGTCAAAATCAGGAGCCCTCGCCTTCCTCTTATAATGTGCTTTTTAAACATATTTTTGTTTGTATTATTTTTTCTCTTTTTGTATGTTTTAAAAGTCATAATAAAAGAAAATCACTGCAGAAAGAATGGAAGGCAAGAAAAAACAAGACTGCATATTCTCTGTTGTGGAGTTTATATGGATTTTAATGGAATTGAGCTATGGGATATTAACAACAGGACCATCATCCCCAGGAAACATTGCTCTTTGAATAGCTGCCAAGTTCAGGGTTGCCAATCCCCAGGTGGGGTCTGGAGACCTCCCTGAATGATGACACATGGTGGGACATTTTCTTTGGAGGACATACAGCTTCCAACAGTGAATTCTATGGCATTACAGCTTGCTGAGGTCCTGCCCCTTCCCAAACCCTCCCCTCCCCAGACTCCATTCCAAATTTCTGGGAATTTCCCAACCTGGAGCTGTCAACACTAGACTGGACCCACATGTGGGAGGACAGCAGGAACCAAGGGAACAGGCTAACCCAGGGGGTCAGGGCAGGCATCGAGACCTTGTCGTTCTCAAGCACCCCACAACTCCCCCCATCCCTAACTGAGGAAGACAAAAGCGTTGCTGACAGAGAAACGTCAGTCCCGGTCCTTTTCCCATCTGGAAAGATTAGCAAACGGGTTCCAATGCAGGGAGATAGTCGTCCTAGGACGGCCTGCACTTCTTTGCAGAAAAGTTCGGGGTCAGAAGAGGAGCCCCGGAGGGCTGAATTGGAGCCACGCGCTGCCTGGTCTCTTCTCCGCTCCTCGGCGGGAAAACCGAGTTCAGCGGAGTTTCTCCTCCGACGACTAAGTCGGCTTGGTGGAGGTGGGCCTTGAGGGGCTGCTGGCCCTTTTCTCTTCCCCGGCTGCTTTCTCGGTGACGTTGCGGTCTCCTCCCTCTGCAGCGGAGTTACTGCGCTTGCAAGAGTCCCGGTGCGCTCCGTTCGGCCTGAGGCTCCTCCATCCGTCCACTCGCCGCCTCCCTCCAGCATCCATCGCGGAATGGCTGGAGCCTTGCCCGCCGAATGAGTGCTTGACCCGGGGAGGCTGCAGGACGACGGGGCCCTTCTTCCCCGCCCCTCCAGCGGCTCCGACTACTGCCGCCATGGAGTGAGAGGGTCCGTTCGAGGGCAGCCTGGGGGAGAGGTAAGGACCAGGACGTGGGAGTGGGGAGGACGGGGGGAGGCGGCGGTCTCCACTCAGGCCCGGCCCGGCCCGGCCCGGCCCAGTCCAGCGTCGCCTCTTTAGTTCAGGGGCCCTGCGGGGGTTAAAGAGAGAGATGGGCACTGGAAGAAGTTAAGGTGGAAACAGCGTTAGTTGTTCAGTAGGAAGGGAACGCGCTCTGCAAATGCCCAGAGGCATTCTCCTGCCAGATAGCGCGAAAGCGAGCAATGATCTGGCAAGATAACGTCGCTGCTGTGTTGGAAATAATAGAGTTCGCGCTCTGGCTGTGAGCCTTTGGGACTGTGGCAGAGAGGCTTCAGCCCTGAAGGAGGAAAGAACAGAAACTTCACAAGTTCCTCGACTAACTTCGACGAGAGAGAGAGAGAGAGAGAGAGAGATGTGGTTTGCCCCCTACTTCTTTTCCAGGCCCCCTCCCCAGGTGACCTGGGTCTTATATCGGGAACGGGGAGGGTGTGGGAGAATGTAGTAATCTCCTGGCTTTGTGTCTTGTTCTATGTCCGTCCTGGTCTCTCTCTATCACTATTAAACTGAGTTCAGCAGCAGTCTCCTTCCCCTTTCTGTTGTGCCTTAGCTTTAGATCTTCTGCTAGCTGAAGTGTTCAGCCTTCTCCATCACCAGTTGATTCCTGCTGATGTGAAGTAACCGCCTGTGTCTCATTAAGTTTGAAAACCTGAACATAATGGAGCTCTTGCTTTTGTTCTTGGAGTCTGTGAGGCACTTGTGGCAGTAAGTGAAGAATCCAAAGATGGAACTCCCACCTGACAACCAAACTGCAAAGGCTGTTCGATAAAACTTCATCCAGTCATGGATAGTTAGACCATTTTTAAACAAATGATGCTAACAAATACCTTGTACTACACCTGAATGCAGAGTTAATGTGAGGAAGCCCACAAAAATGAGTTAAATGCACTTTCAAGCCTGTTAGTGTAAGTTTTATGTTCTAGGATCATTGAGTTGGAAGAGACCACAAGGGCCATTTAGTCCAACCTCCTGTCTTGCAGAAACACACAATGCACCCTTCACAGACGGCCATCCAGCTTCTGTTCGAGAATCTCAAAAAAAAAAAAAAAGAGGAGACTCCACCACCCTCCACGGCAGCGTATTCCACTGTCCAACAGCCCTTCAGAAAATTCTTCCTGGTGTTTGGGTGGAATCTCTTTTAACATAGTTTGAATCCATATTCTATGTCCTAGTCTCTGGAACAGCAGAAAACAAGCTTGCTCCATCTTCAACATGACATCCCTTCAAATATTTAAACATGGCTATCATGTGACCCCTTAACCTTCTCTTTTCCATACCCAGCTCCTTAATTCTCTCCTCATAGGACATGGATTCCAGACCTTTTACCATTTTGGTCGCCCTTCTCTGAATATACTCCATCTTGTCATTATCTTTCCTGAATTATGGTGCTCAATACTGGACACAGAATTCAGGTGAGGCCTGACCAATGCAGAATAGAGTGGTAATATAACTTCCCGTGACCTAGACACTATACTCCTATTGATGCAGCCCAGAATTGCATTGGCTTTCTTAGCTGCCACAATACACTGTTGTCTCATGTTTAACTTGTGGTCTACTAAGACTCCCAGATCTCTTTCACATGTATTGTTGTCAAGCCAAGTGTCACCCATCTTATATCTGTATTTCATTTTTTCTGCCTAAGTGTAGTACCTTTCTTTTTCTCTCTGTTGAAATTTATTTTGTTTGACTCAGCTCTCTAATCTATCAAGGTCATTTTGAACTCTCACCCTATCCTCTGGGGTATTGGCCATCCCTCCTAATGTGGTTTCATCTGCAAATTTGATTAGCATGCCCTCTATTCCACCATCCAAGTCATTCATAAACATATTAAATAGTACTGGGCCCAAGGCAGAGCTCTGTGGCATCAAATTTGTCACTTTGGTGAGCACTGATGAGCACCCTTTGGGTTTGCTCGGTCAACCAGTTACAAATCTACCTAACAGTAGCATTGTCTAGCACACATTTTATTAGCTTTTTTAACAAGAATATCATGGGGAGACTTTGTCAAAGACCTTACTGAAATCAAGGTATCCTACATCCAAGGTATGCCACATTCCCTTCATCTACCAAGGTTGCAACTCATCAAAAAAAGAGGTAAGATTAGTCTGGCATGAGTTATTTTTGAGAAATTCATGTTGACATTTAGTGATCTTAGCATTCTCTTATAAGTGCTTACACTTTGTTTAATGATCTAGAATATTCACTGGTATTGATGTAAGTCTGGGCTGTAATTGTTTGGGAGTTCTGTTTTTTACCTTTTTAAAGATGGGACTTCTCCTGTTCTCCAGGAATTCTTGAAGATTATTGCCAGTGGTTCTGAGATTACTTCTGTCAGTTCTTTTAATATCCTTAGATGCAGTTCATCAAACCCTGGAGACTTGCATTTAGAGTAGCCAGGTATGGCAGTACCGAGTACCCTATTGCATTATCTCCCTCATTTTCCCCAACTTTAGCACTGTTTTCCTTTGGAGAGAAGACCAAGACAAGGAAGGTGTTCAGTAGTTCTGCCTTTTCTCCATTCCCTGCCATCACTTCAACATCTTCTTCACACAGTGATCCTACCAGTTCTCCCTTTTGGGACAGACATAACCCAAAAAGCCCTTTTTATTGTTTTTAATTTCTCTAGCAAGCCTGAGCTCCTTCTGCACTTTAGCTTTTCTGACATTCTCCCCACAATTTATGTTTGGTGATATCCCCTCTTCCATTTCTTGTACATGTCCCTTTCAAATCTTAGCTCAGTTGAAAGTTCTTGTAAACATCCATCCTAGGGTTTTTTAAGTTCATTAAATATCCTCCTGTTTTTCTTCCTCATTGGAACTGTTTGAAATTGTGTCTTCAATTTCTCACTTTAAAAAGCTCCTATCCATTGGGCACTCCCATCTCTTTTAGTATCCTTAACCATGGAATCAGCAGTTCCCTAAGTTTACTGAAATCAGCTTTCTTAAAGTCTAGGATGCATGCCTGACTACACTTGGCTTCCCCTTTCCCTTTCCACTGTATAACAAACTCCAGGAGAATATGGTCATTCCCACCTAAGGATTCCATCCCTTCCACACTATTAACCAGGTCATCACTGTCATTTAGGATCAGATCTAAAATAGCTGATCTTGTTACCTCTCCCACCTTTTAGACAATGAAATTGTCTGCAAGGGAAGTGAGAAATTTGTTGGACTTTATTGGCAGAGTTTGACGTCCAACAAATAGGATAATTGAAATCTCCCATTACTGCTACATCTCTCATTTTTGCCAGTTTAGTCATCTGTTCTGGGAAGACATCATCCAAGTCTTTAGTCTGGCTTGTAATAGACTCCCACAGTGGCATCACTATTGTTTCTTTTGCCCTTAATTTTTATCCAGATGCTTTCAACCTGGCTTCGAGGATTTAAGTGACGGACCTGCTCACAGGTGTATTCATCCCTGACGTATAATACTTCTCTTCCTTTCTTGTTTGGTCTATTTCTCTGAAATAGGTTATACCCCTAAATTATTACATTCCAGTTCCACCAGACTTCAAAGATGCTTACTGCATCCTATTTGTTTTGCTGCGTCAAGAGTTCAAGTTTTGTCAATTCCCCACGGTCAGTTAATCGTGTGATACTCATGCAAAATATCCAGGTTTCAGCAAGAACTCCCCACTGCTTGAGCGACGAACAGGGATTCATCCCGCTTCTGGTGCTCGTCTCCCTCTTATCCAGCGTCCTGGCAGAACCTGCTTGCAAGTACAACTTTTTCCCTTAACACGCTTTCGATCCAGTTTTGTGGTGAGGAACAGGGGTCCAATCTGTGTTTGAAATTCCACCGTGGAGCGTGACTTAAGTCTAGCAACCAATCAGCTCTCAGCGGGCACTGAGCGATGCGCACGCAGCCTCTTCCGGGTTTCAATTTTGCCGTTGGTCGTGGCGTTAGCATAACGAAAAACCGCTTAAACGATTAGCCGTTCACCCTTCCAAACAAGTGAAAACCTGCTTAGCGCCTAAATTCTTAAACATTCATCTTTGCAAATGAGCGAACCTCAGGTTAGCAAGTCGTAGGGAAAAATTTCCCACCCCAAAAAGGTCCTGCCCGAACATGGCACGCCAGCCAATCAGGAGAGACCCGCAAAGGAGTTCGCGTGGTAGTGGGGATTGCTACATTTCTGGGATCCAAGATAGACCTACATGTCTTCGCTACTGTGGGGAGGTTGATGTCAGGCCATGCCTGTCAGTATCTTGATGTCTTGCTGTGTGTGATTTGCAATTGTTTCTCTGTTTCCCTCTTTTTTTCCTACCAATCTCCTGGCGCCAGCCCATCTTCAAAGAGGTGTGAAAGGTTGGCAGGTTCTTTGTAGCTTTGTAGTAGAAACTGTAGTGGACAATTGGTGTGGGGTGAAACGGGGGGGGGGGATTAGAGGATATAAGTCCTGGATCTGAGCTCTCTAGCTCAGATCCTGCTTTACATTGTTACTCTTCGTATCACCTGGAATAAACTGCTTTTGGACTTTCTGCCCCAATTCTGCCCCAATTTTACATACTGACTTTACAAGCTCTTTTGTGACTTAAATGTTCATGGGCCTGTTCCTTGTTGTCACTGACAAGGGAGAGAACTTCACATCCCCTTTATAGCTTTAAATCTTAAGAACAATCCTTGGGCCTTCTACTTCTGTGTGTCAATTTTTTTTTCAAATGTCTACCTCCCATGTTTTGGAACTGCCCTCCTCCTCAGAAACATCCCCTGCCTGTTCCCCATCCAGAACAGTATCCTCTTTCCAAGAAATCCTCATGCTTCCTTAAAACCCCTTTGCAGCCAGTCTCGAGTTTGTAGCATTAATCACTGAGCTGTAATGTGGAAGACACCCAGCTGGTCTATTCTGTTGGATGTGTTCATTGAATTTATCCCAAATTGCATTCAGTTCTTCTGATTCTGTATTAGTCACAGAATGCAACTGGCCAGTTACTTCTTATACATGCTTAAGTACATGGCAGCAGGGTGATTCCATTTGTTTACCTCACATACATCATTCTCTCCTCCAACTCATGGCTGAGTTGGCATTTGAACCCGGATCTCTGTAATCCTAGCCCAACAGTAACCACTGTACCATATTGGATGCATGAAAAATGACCCATTATGCACGGGGTGTTTGCTGCATGATGGAGGCGAATGTTGGCCACAACAAGATTTCTTGCACGGACATATTTTCTCTAGCTCACTTTCACTTTCCACTCTCTCTGTAGCAGACAAATCCACTTATAGCACAATTTTAATTTTGCTTCTCTGCCAGAGCGGGACAGATTTGTGAGTGGGCACATCTTTGCCTCAGATCTCTTCCTTCTGTCTGCAGCCAGCCAGCCTAGTCTTACCCCACCCCCACTCCCTTGTGCTGCTTTGCACACTTCCCCCTCACCCTCTTCCCTTTTGCCAACTACTTCTAGCTTCTTGTCTTGCCGTATCATTTCTATTGCTCATGGCCTCCCTGTTCCTGCATATATTTAGATCTTTAGATTAAAAATAAATAAATAACCATATTGATAAAAATAAATCAACCAGTGATTCCAGACCACGCCAGGAAAAGCTTGTTGGTCTTGCCACTTGGTTTTACAGCACATCAGGAGACAGACAATTGTGAACCTGGGGAGGTTAGAAAAGAGCATTTCATGTTGTCCTTTTGCAGTTTGCACACTGCCATTACTCCCCTCACGTCCTGCCATAAAAGACAATCAGTATTTGGGCAAAGTGTACACATGCCGTATTCAAGAATTTCTTTAATAGTTTGCCTTTTTGTGTCAATCTATCGATCTATTGATAAATTGATGTATCAATGTATTGATAAGATTAAAGATCCAAATTATTCAAAAGATACAAAAGATTATATTAAAAATTAAGGCACACATGTGCAATAGAGAACCTGCAAAACATCATCCCTTCCCACTCCCCTGACACATGCAAAAAGCCAGCTGATGGGTAATGCCTGCCCTGCTGCAAATAGGGAAGTGGGTAATAATGCCCCAAAACAAAGAGTCCTTGGCCGATTCTCTTTGAAGTCACAGGAGCCTTGCTGCGGTAATCGGCCATTGGCTACATAAACAAAAGTATGCTGAAGCTCTCTTAAAGAAGGGCCTAATTCCACCATTTTTGAGTACACTTCCTTAACTTTTCAATCTCAGTTTTACATTCCATTTTAAAAACTCTTTTGAACTTCAGTTTCATTGTTCAGCATGTGTGTTAGACAGAAATATAGATTTAAATACACTCATATCTTTATTTAAACCTTTTGAAGATCATGTAGGAAGACATTTATGGTGATACTTTGTCCTTCCTGCAAATGTCTTCCTGAATGATCTTCAACTGATTTAGTTGGAACTTTATTGTTAATTGTGTGTATACTTTTCCCTTTCATCTCCGTCTGTGTCTCCATTCCTCCAAGCACTTCAAAGATTTTTGTGCATTTGTTTGATTAAAAGGCTATATATGTACTGTTAGGAGCCCTGTGGTGTGGAGCAGTAAGTTGTAGTAGTGCAGTTCAAGCATTGCCCACAACCATGGGCTGCTTCCGCACGGCCACGCTGGGGGTTGGGTCGGCGTACATGATGCCAACCCCCCACCCCCCCCACCAGGACCGTTCACACGAATGGTCCCAGTAATGACCGGGAAGACGACGAGGGCGGTACGGCTGGGGAGGAGCGAGGGCGGTGCGGCTGCAAAGCAGCTGCACCCCCCTTGTGAACAGCTCCCTCGGGACGGCGTTTTTGCTGTCCCCAGGGTGCTGTAAAAGGCCCACGCGGAAAGGGCCTGGTTCAATCCCAGTGGATGTTGGTTTCAGGTTGACTCGGCCTTCCATCCTTCTGAGGTAGGGAACATGAGTACCCACCTTGCTGGGGATAATGTATAGAGATGACTGGGAAAGGCAAAGGCAAACTACCCCATGGACAGATCTGCCTATTAAATGTTGTGATGTGATATTACCCTGCATTGTCAACGTATAAAAATTCAAAGAATATGAGCAGCGCTTGCACATGGGACTGCCTTCACCTACCTTTGTACTGTTAGACTACATAACAATGTTTAAATAATTTTGAAAGGGAAGAACGGAAAAAGCAGTGAGATGGTTTGTCTTGTATATTGCTTTACACTGGTGGAGACAAAGGGTGCTCAGGTAGGTAATGCCTAAAGATGTGGGTGCATACTGAATTATGGATCTGTATCTAGTCATGGGACAGAATCTGGGATATGAAAGTAGATAAATGTCTTCTCTCACGTTAGCTTTGGCAGGTGTGAAATCAGACAAAGCATAATTTAGGAGTGGCAGAAGTGAAATTTAATGGAAACTGGGAGATTCTCAAGTGATAATGCAGAGTGTTTTAAAATGTATGTGTAGTTTCAGCATTAGTATATCATATTTATAATACGAAAGATTCATTACTTAGCTTACTGTTCTGTGAGTGTTTTCCAGTTTGTTATTTAACAGTTTGTGCGTTGGGACGTAACAGTTTGTGCGTTGGGATGTAGGCATTGTTATATGATGTCCTGAGTTTATTCTGCCCCAATTCTACATACTGACTTTACAAGCTCTTTTGTGACTTAAATTACTCTTGGAAAATATTGATTGCTATCAATATAGAAACCTCTTATCTTTTGTAATTTATTTTTAAATTGTGACTCTCAAGAAGTGGACATTACAAACTTATGAGAAAATGCAAGAACAAATGCCATATATATATGGAATATCCTTTCTTTGAAGTTATCTTCTTAATAGAAATAGAAGAATTCATATTTTAAGTAACAGTTTGTTTAGTGGCATTCAGGCATTGTTATATGATGCCCTGGATTTATTCTTTCTCAGCTCACTGACTTCACAAGCTCTCTTATCAGAGTCATGTGAAGTTATAAGCTGCGTTGTCAAAGTATGAAAATTCAAAGACTATGAGCAGAGAAAGGAATCAAATAAGGGGTTCAAATAGCCAGCTCCTTCCCAAGTAAGCAGATTCAAGCATTTCAGATCTTAAGATGTGAGAATTGCTTGCCACTTTCCAGACTGGCACTGAATACTGCAGGAAAGAGGGGGAGCGAACTCTAGTGATAAAGGCATGCACGAACTTGGAAGTAGCCAAAATTTTGGATCTGTCCCTAAGAATGTCAAGTCTTTGGGAATGGCCTTTCATAGGTAAGTTGACTTTACTCTTTCTCTCTCAGTTTCTGAACTAAACCTTTTGATACATAGGACTATAGACAATATTCAGATATGTGTTTGTAGATAAATATTAGAGTATCAGAAATAGTGATATTTAAATGTTGACTTTGTTGTATGTTATGTTTGTGGTTACTGTGAATAGTATAGGAAAAACTGCACTATGTTAAGACCACTTAAGCATTAAGAGTTTCGATGCCAGGTATGCTAACTTGAATAAAACTCCTATAAATTTTGATAATTCCTTTTAAATAAATTGTGAAGAACTGGGCTCTACATAACATTGATTTCATTCCTTTCTCTCGTTTGCTTTTTGTTTCTGCTTCTGACTTTCATTTTTGCTCTGTAAATTTCTACCAATTCTTTGTTCCTGTCACAGATCCCCCTTCTCTTCCTCAAGGTCCTCTGTCCTACAGAGACAGTATTTCTTAGGGAACTGCTATAAGTGGGCTGCAGTGGAAGTTCTGTCCTGAGAGCTCAATTCCCAGTTGTTCAGGGAGTGTAACTTGGATCAGGACTGTAGTGTGTAGAGAGAACAAGATTAAGCCTTGCATTTTGCTGACCTGCAGCAGCCCAGAGAGTAGCTATTTTCCCGTTAGTGAAAGTTCTTTGTATCCTCATCTGGGTGGATAGGAGCCCCAAGGTATTTCAGGTTGGGAAACTGGCATAGGCCCCTTCCGCACACGCAAAATAATGCATTTTCAAACTACTTTCATAACTGTTTGCAAGTGGATTTTGCTATTCCGCACAGCTTCAAAGAGCACTGAAAGCAGTTCTGCATGTGCGGAATGAGCCATAGTGGGAAAAGCTTCTCTGTGGACTCTGTCTGAGTTGGACTTCCACCAGCCTCAGAACTGAATTCCCAGCACAGAACTCTTGAAGTATCTCTGTTGATGAATGAAGCTGCCTTTACTGGCAACAGAATGAATAAGCCTTTAGTGGAATTTTTAATAAGATGATCCCATTTCCTCCACTATCTCTACCACTAGAAATGATACCCAGGGATCGATCTCATCTTAGAAGCTGCATATGACAGTGTTTACAGTTGGAGTCGGCCACACCTGATTTACCCTTTCTTCTTCAATACATTCAAATCACCTCTGCTTTCTCCATCCCAGTTCAGACAGATAGAAACTGAGCACTGGATTGTTGAAGACCTCAGTGGAAAGTGCTGTGGCAGAGGAAATAAGATTTACTTGTGCTTCTCCTTTATGTTGTATTAATCAAAGGAAGTTAGAAATGCAGAGTACTATAAAAAACAAAACAAACGTCCATTATTTTCTTTGAACTCAAGAAGAATTAAACTATACTAATGATTTCTAAAAACAGAGTGTCTGTTTTTGAGAGAATAGCCTAACATTCACATCAGTATAACAGAAAATAATAGACTGTTTTTTTAGTATACATTTTCCTCTACCATACTGTTTTCCTAACCATTGACGAAACACCAAAAGTTCTAGAGGGGGACCGTGCTTAGACTATAAGACTATAAGTCTGAAATCTTAAATACTGCTACCTTTCAGAAGAGGACAGTTGGAAACATGACTTTTAAACTGAATTCTGCTTTTAAAAAATCAATTATTGTAGTGTTATGAAATGTTGACTATTTTGAGTGTCTATACCTAATACACATTTCTGAGAACATTTAGATGGTATGTGCTGAGTGAAGAAGTAATCATAAATGCATTAAAAGTTGTGTTTCTTTGCTTACAGAAGCTGGAAAAAACCTTTAATTTTTTATTAGGCAATAATATGCCACATAATTCATTAGGCTGCAGGTGGCACACTTTAAAAAGATTAGTCCAGTAATGGAAGCTAATGAGGTTTGCTTATTGGCCATTTATTGGCCTTTGGGTATGCATAACACACACACACACACACACACACACACACACACACACACACACACACACACACACACACACACACACACACACACACACACACACACACACACACACACATTTACTTTTATTCCAGGTAACTATATAGACAAGACTTTTTGTTAAAATCCCTTCAGGATTATTAATATAAAAATGGCTTTTTAAAAGAGTGATCCACACACACTGACATACTTAGGGTGATGGAGGGTCATTTGACCCAGGTGCCATCCGCCTGAGTCACATAGGGTTGCATTTAGACACTCACGCACACACACACCCATCTTCTCCTCTCCATAGTCTTCCCCTCTCTCAATTGCTGCTCTCTGCTGCTTTTCCCTGCTTCAGCCTGCTCATTCTTCCCTGCTCCAGCTAGCACACCACTACTCCCCCCCACCCCCCGCATGTTTTTCCTTGCTCTGTCCGGATCGCCAAGTTTCCCCAGTCCTACACATGAATCCCGCTGGGTGATCTTGGGCTAGTCCACGGATCTGCAACCTGCGGCTCTCCAGATGTTCATGGACTACAAATCTCATCAGGTTTCAGACCCCTGGGCTAGTCATAGTTCTTCGGAACTCTCTCAACACCATCTACTTCACCAATTGTCTGTTGTGGGGAGATGAAGGGAAATAAGTTTGCAAGCTGCCTTGAATCTCGTTACAGGGGAGAAAGGCAGGATATAAATTCAAATTCCTCCTTCTCCTTTCTTCATCTTGGTCTGATATACTACTTGTGATGTGTTATGATCAGTTATAGCACTGACCGGAACAATATCCATCATTGTGGCTTTGAAGATGGAGAGGGAGAACAGTTCTATTCACCAAGTATCTCTATTAACATCAACACGAATGCTGCCTTTTTTGAAGGTATAGTATTAGGTCATCATGTGAATCAGAACTAGGTCTCGAGTGAGTATGTAGTTCTTCCAACAAATTTTGAGTTCCCTCTTGCATGCTGCAAACTCTGCCATTTTTCTATTGCATTGGTAGAGTCCTACCAGCATTCCAGTTAGGTTGACCAAATTCTCCTTCCAGAACAGTTTTATATGTTCTGATATTATTTCTTATGTGTTGCATTCGCTCTTTGGGAGTGATGTAGTCCAAGCCAATAATTGTTAATCAAGCATAGACTCACTGTTCATTACTCCTTTTTTTATAAATTTTTTATTGTATAGAGTATTTATACATTTGTTACATTTAGTATTTTTCTTTCATCTATACATTTTTTCCATTTTCACCCTCCTCCCCCCTTCTCTTTATTAATTTTTTTCATGCAAGCAGCAGGAGGTTCATTCTTCTCATTCTCTTGTTCCATGGCTCTTCGTTAAATCCGGCATCTTCAATCCATTCTTTATACACTGTCCATATCTTCTTAATATCTTCTATTTTTTCTTTCCATAAAATATTTCTTGTCAGTCTTTCAAATATCTCTAGCTGTATTTGTTCCCATATATATTCCAACCATCTTGAAACTGTCCATTTTTTATTATCTTTCCAGCCCAACGCCAACACTGCGTGTGCTGCTCTAATCATTATTTTATACATTGGTTCCAAACTTCTATTCACTCTAATGTCGTCTATTATCACTCCTATGCATTGAAATGTGCAGTAGATTCTTTTCTAGGGAAACCATAAAGTAAGGACTAGTGTGGTTTTAAAATGTGATTATCTGGATCTATTTCAATCCTGTTTCCAACCTCGTTTGGGAACTGAAGTTAACTAGGTCACTCTGGTAGATTTTTGTCAGAACAGTGGGAATGTTAATTCTCCTGAATCTTTTAGCAGCAAGAACTATGATGTCCTCAGTTCCACTGGCCATGATAGGTATTGGAGCATGAACTGTGGAGACTCTGTTCCAGTCTGGCTGATCAATTACATAAAATTATGCTTGTAGATCCTTTGGCATTTGGGTTGTTATGTTCTGCAGGATACCATCTTGTTCCCCATGCTATTTAATATCTGCCTTAAAATCACTGGGAGAAGGTTATCCAGAAATTTGTAGTAAAGGATCTTCAGTGTGCTAATAACACACAACCCTATTTTTCCTTAGCAGCGGAGCCAGATACATTCTAAAAAGGTGTCTGGAGATGGTAATTCAGGGCATGAGAAGTGCCAAAAAAGATCAGTACACAACATTGAAGTTCTGGCAGCTGATCAGACCAATCAGAGATCAAGGAATTGATGTCTTCAAGTCAGAGTGGCATTGCTCCTAAAGAAACAGCTAAAGGCTTGGAGATGCTGTTAAACACATGCCTATTGCTATGGTATCAACTATGGTGAATAGGAACTTTGGCCGTTTCCGCACGGCGTTGTTGGGGGTTGGGTCAGCGCATCCCACGCCGATCCAACTTCTGGGACCGCTCGCGACGAATCCATCCTTGCCAGAAAACAGCCGGACGACGGGCGCTCGCAATGGGCCTCGGCCCTGCGCGACTGCTCCAGCGTCGCAAGCAGGGGGGCGTGTCCCCAGGTCTCGGCGATGCGCCGGACGGCCGGAGACAAGGTAAGTGGAGGGAGGAGGGGGGAGGGCAGCTTGGAACCGCTGCCGTTCACACGGCAGCAGCTCCAAGCCGCCATTTTCTGAAAACCTCGCTCCCCGGTCAGGCGCGAGGGCGGCACAGCTGCAAAGCAGCTGCGCCCCCTGTGCGAATGGCTCCCTGGGGACGGCATTTTTGCCGTCCCCAGGGCGCCATTAACCGCCCGTGTGGAAAGGGCCTTTGAGAAACTTGGTGCCAACTGCTGTCCTTCCTGGTAAAACAGGATTTGGTCTGAGTAATCCATACTTTGGATGAGTTATGATAAAGTATTGTAATGTGTATTGTCAAAGGCTTTCACGGCCTGATTCAACTGGTTCTGGTGGGTTTTCCGGGCTGTGTGGCCGTGGTCTGGTGGATCTTGTTCCTAACGTTTCGCCTGCATCTGTGGCTGGCATCTTCAGAGGTGTATCACAGAGGGAAGTCTGTTACACACTGTGTCCAGTGAAAAGGGAATGTTTTAGTGAGGTATAAATTTTTTTTAGTGGGATATAATTTTTTTTAAATAAAATATTCCCTTCTCACTGGACACAGCGTGTAATAGACTTCCCTTTGGGATACACCTCTAAAGATGCCAGCTACAGATGCAGGGGAAATATTAAGAACACGATCCACGGCCACATAGCCCAGATGCAGGCAAAACGTTAGGAACAAGAACACAGCCACACAGCCCGGAAAACCCACCAGAACCTATTGTAATGTGCTCTCTGTGGAGATGCCCTGGAGACTGGACATTTGTTAAAAATGCAATAGCAAGACTGCTAGCTGTGGCAGATTATAGAGAAAACAACCTACTAATATTGAAAGAAGTCTACTGATGTTGGTTTGTGGACTGAATTCAAGGTAGGTTGGAATAAGACTGATTATTTGAATTTATCTTGTTTTCTTGTGATTTAGTTCACAACTTTAGTATTTCCTATGTTTGCAGTTTTACTGTTCTGATATTTGGAAATGATCATTTTGGGCAATAGTTTAATTATATAGTTCTATGGTGATTTTTATAGTACCAACCTAACTAGAATTACATACTTCTAAGACCATTGTTTTCAATTTATTTAGAAGCCTGTAACTTTATATATTCTTTATATTCAGGCTGAGGGATTCTTATTGATTTAATGCTGCTTTTCTTTTTTCCCCTTCTGTTGTATTAATTTCCATCTTCCTCCCCCCCTCCCATCCACCCACCCAATGTGGGTAGAAAAATCAGATATAAATTCTGTCAAGAGATAAATAACATTGACCAATTAGTGAGCTTATTTGATAATGTGCTATAAGCATATAATCAACCTCCCAATAATCCAAAGCTGCTGGTATCATTATGATAGTAGAACTGGAGAAATATGTGCCTTTAAAGAGTTACTTAAAGTGTTTAAAAGGGCAGGCAAACTTTTAAAAATGAATGTTTGAGGAAACTTTTTCCTCATTTATGACCTACCATATAGTTGATTGGGCAGGTGGTGACATTTTGGAAAACAGACATAAGCAGTGCAAAAAAGTTACTGTTTATGTTTTTCTGTTTGACTGACGACAGTCTCATTTCATAGAACTCATGAAAAAGCACTTCTGTTGTAATCTTTGTAGGTCATAGTTTTGTTCATCTCTTTTCTAATGACAGGGCTGTGTTTCCTTTAAGGATTTATATTTTGGTCCTGTTGATTTTAATGAATGCATGCTGTCATGCAGCTGACATTTTTTGTACGATATGTGAAGTTACAGATCAGTGAAATATTAGGGGAGGGTCTGAAATAATTTGTTATGCTCAGAAAACAGATGTTTTCACTCTAAAGAAATTACCAGAAAATCATATTTACATTTAAAGGTCATATTTACATTTAAAGATGCCTTGACTGAAGTGGGAAAAAATCATATTCAGGAAAAAGCAAGTGGCAATGTTCAGAATGAGCAAAGGAATGTATTCAATAATTAAAGTAACAAAGTAATCTTAAGTGATTTTCTGTGGACAATTAGGGATGTAATTTCATAGCAATGAAAAAAAAGGGAAGTCCTGTCATTGAGAAGCTTACTGAGACTTCTTTAATCAGTACATTTCATTAGGGAAAGCTAAACAGTGTAATTGTTTTGAAGATATGTAGCAACTAGTATGGCAGAGTTTGATGCTGTGTGTTCATTCCTCTTTGTCTTTTCATAATTGCCGAGGGGTTGCTATGTTAGTCCGTTGTAGCAATATAAAACAAAAGTCCTCTGGCAGCTTAAAGACTACCGACATTTATTTCAATGTGAGATTTAATGAGTCAGAGCTCCCTTTTGAAATGTGGAAAGGAAATAATTTTGCAAA
The DNA here is from genome assembly GCF_021028975.2 of Sphaerodactylus townsendi. Lineage (NCBI taxonomy): Eukaryota > Metazoa > Chordata > Lepidosauria > Squamata > Sphaerodactylidae > Sphaerodactylus > Sphaerodactylus townsendi. The sequence continues at coordinate 118,469,742 of NC_059425.1, read as the reverse complement.
AACTTGAAATGGTCTCTGAAAAGTCTCTTTTGTAACATCCCATGCATCCCTCTGTAAGGATTCTGCTGAAAGCCTTTGAGACATATACAGACATATAGGCCCATATATGATATAGGCATTTTCTGCTGTAGTCTGACTGCCATCAAACCTATTGTAAATATGACTGCTACAAATTGTTGTTGCTTTGGCATCTGAATGTGGCTTTATCATATATTGACAGAATGGCTGGCAGACTGCTGGAGATAAAGTGTAACTCTTTTCTCTGTTACACTTCTCTCACACTCTTTTCTCTTCACACACAGAGCATACGGTGGCCAGGAAGGGATGATCTAGAGACCAGGCAGGTTGGTCATGCCAGCGGGCAGAGCTTGCAGGAAAAAACACTGGATTATTCCACAATGTACTTTATGCAGCGTCCATATTGTAATTACCGATTTTCATGACAGCCTTCTGAATGTGTCTTTGGCATTAGTCTGGTCAGACAGATCACAGAAACTTTCTATTAATATATTGTCCAATGTACCAAATATCTATTCTCTGTTTATCGCTGGCACAAATGTTTCGGTTACCTTTTTCTATGAAAGAAAATATCCTCGTGATCTTTAATAAATGTCTGCAATTAGATTGAACTAGTTTAGAGAGAGGAGGGAATAGGTTAATGGAAATCTTTAGGCTGAGCAGTAATTTGCAAGGTTCCTGAGTGTCCAGTCCCACAACATTTTCCATTCACACACACGATTCCCATGCGTTGTATAAAATGGTGATGAAAATTGAGGTAAATGTCAAAATGATAACCAGCTGTAGAAAACACAGTATGGCAGATGGCAGATGTCAATCATGCTCTGGGACTGCTATAATCAGAGCAGTGCTTTCTGAAGGAACATACAGGCATAAATATTTGAAATGAGTCTGCACTCTAGGGAATAATTTCTGTATACCCCTGCATGAATTTAAAAAGCAGTTTGAAGGTCTGGTGGATGGAGCTGATGAAAGGTAAAGTCCAGTGTACATGCAAATTGTACTAGTTTGCTTATTTGGATTATGACAGTGGTATATAATATCGCCATAAGGGCTTTTCTGTGTATAGAGAAACTGTTGAAGAACTTTAAATGAAGTACCTTTGTTCTGGTCTTAGGTCTCTGTGTATGTGCAGTTTCACAAAATAAAACTGTGCTCTTAAAGGCACTCTCTGCCATATCTTATCACTATGGATTGGATTCAGCTTTAACAGTTCTGTGTCAAATACATGAAGCAGTGGCAGTGAACCTATGGCACTCCAGATGTTCATGGACTACAATTCCCATCAGCCCCTGCCAGCATGGCCAATTGGCCATGCTGGTAGGGGCTGATGGGAATTGTAGTCCATGAACATCTGGAGTGTCATAGATTCACCACCATGGACATGGAGTATAAGAGCCAGAGTGGTGTAATGGTTAAGAGCAGTAGACTCTAATCTGGAGAACCGGGCTTAATTCCTCACTCCTCCACATGAGCGGTGGACTCTTATCTGATGAACTGTATTGGTTTCCATGAAGTTTGTTTGGTGGCCTTGAGCTAGTCACAGTTCTCTCAGAACTCTGTTATTCCCACCTACCTCACATGGTGTCTGCTGTGAGGTAGGGAAGGAGTCTGTAAGTTGCCTTGAGATTCTTTACAGTTGAGAAAAGTGTGGTATGAATCCAAACTCTACTCTACTCTTCCGTATAAGGAAGAATCATCACTACTCTGCTGGTATCAGTGAACAATAATTTACTTTTAGAGTACCTGGTGTTGCCCTACCCTTCATACCCTGCCTGTTAATCTAGCGTAACACTGGCCTTGGATTCAGCATACATCTTCTGCAGTTAGCTGTTATAGACAGAATGGAAAGTTTCATGGAGGATCCATATCTTTACAGATTGGAGCTTGCAATGAATTGTTCTTCTTTTCAGTCAAGTTGACTATGGTTCACCACTTAACACTTTCCTGGTACTGAAATGGAGGATTTCTCTGATTCCAGGAGCAGAAAATGTTTGTCCATTCTCAGCTGTGTGTGTGTGTTTTAAGCACTGATAACATACTGATATAGAGAACCAAAAGTGGTTGTAAAGAAGTGCCATATTGTTAACAGAGGTCCATTACACACTGCTGAAATAAGACATCCTGAAGGCGCCAAAAAAGGTGTCCTGGGAAGGTACTCCTCATAGCCTTTTCCCCAAGACATCCTTAGGATGCCTTATTTCAGCTCAAGATGTCATTTTTTAAAAAAATGCTGCAAAGTGCACCTTTCCCCCCTAAGCTGCCTGCATGACATCTTCTGCCTGAGTGCGGAATACAGAGCTCAGGGGGTATGTTATGTTTCCTGCTTGACCATTTTGCTCTCTGATCAGTTTCACCCTCAGCTTACACCTCACATTTTGCATGAAACTGAAGGGATTCTTCCTGCCACCATTTGCTGAAGGCAACCCCAGGTTATTTGCTCTGAAAACTCTGGCTGTTTCCACATGGCCACGATGGGGGTTGGGTCGGCATACATAACGCCGACCCAACCCCCCCCAGGACCATTCGCACGAACGGTCCCGGTTGCGACGGGGAGGATGGCGCAGCATCTGCACAGGCTGCACCGTCCCCCAAACGCCTCACCATGTCCTCCGGCCTCTGGCACGTCGCACAGGCCAGGGGACACGCCCCCCCTACCCTGCGCAACAGCTCGGAAGTTGCAGGGCAGGGAGGCGTGTCCCTTGGCCCATGCGACGCGCCGGAGGCTGGAGGACACGGTGAGGAGTTTGGGAAAGGGGAGGGGGAATGGCACCTTCCAGCCGCTGTTTCCCAAAAACCTCGCTGGGGAAGCGAGGTCGGGAACAGCGGCTTCGCGCCACTGGGGATGCAGCTGCACCCCCCATGCGAACAGCTCCCTGGGGACAGCGTTTTTGCCGTCCCCAGGGCGCTGTTTATGGCCCGTGTGGAAAGGGCCTCTGATTTGGGGTGCCTTTTCAGCCCCAAAGGTACATAGTTGTACTCAACTGGCCCTGCCAATTCTGGTACTATATAGTTTTCCTCTTTTTAAAAAATTTCGAGGAACTATCTTCGTAGCTACGCTGACACACTTTAGAGAATCTTAGCTGCTCAGAAGACTGGTCTGTTGCCATTGAAAAGCATTGGATTGACCTTCCCTCTGCAGACTGACTTCGTTTTTCTGTTCAGTAAGCATTTATCCAACTAGATGAGAATAAGCATCCATCTTGAGCACATCCACCAGTACATCAGCTTAGATAAGATTCTTGCATAGGTTAGCAATAATAGTTTCTTCCACCAGATTTTATTTTAGGACCAGGCTGTTAGGATTCTGGTTCAACAGACATACAAACATCTAAAGAATTTCACAAGTTTCTCAATGACTTTTCAGTGTGTTTAATTTTTTTAACTTGAATCATTACCCTCTACCAAAATGTTAATTTATTAATCTATTTTTGGCCTCCCAAGTTTGGAAAATTTGTGTGAGGTTTTTGTTTATTTTACTTTCTTACATTTTTTCCCTGAAACTTATAAAACCACTTCTCTTCAAGAAAAAATATGATAATGTATTAGGTTTTGAATGTCATTTTTTAAGCCTACTTCTGGTTTTAATAATTGAAAACTACTGTTCAATATTTACATAAATCCATCTCTCCTTTGCTTGCCTTCTCTAACCTTTCCCCTCTTGAAAATTTCAGGAATTTTCTGACTTTCCTCTGCGGGATTCTAGCTTGTTTTAGCTAAGACCTGGAACTCAATGGTTAGTAATTTGGGGAGAGAGTAGTAATAACTGCGTTTGAATACTTTTTTGCTGTTATTTATCATCATATCAAGTTGGTCATTTTCTACTTGCTTAAAACAGCCCCGTCATTGGAAAAACATACACTTTTTAATTTAACATTCAGCGTTTAAACTGGCAGGCCTTAAATCTCTACATGCAAAATGGAAGTTCTCTTTTAACCTAATAGGAAAAAACACACATGCCCTAAAGGCTAATTATTTCAAATGCATTTTCAGGATTCTATCTTCTGGTTATTTCCCCCTCCTCCTAATGAAGACGTGTCACAACTGGAAGCTTTATACTCATTTTTAAGTGACCCCAGTACAATCCTCCCAACATTCCAAATCTTTTACTCCACAGCTGCGAACATCAGCCAATCCAGCATACTCAGTCTGACTCTTGGCTGATGTTAACACAATCTCTTTCTCCTTTGCCTTTGTGCAAGCACAGTAAGAAATGTTTTATGACAGGCTCATTTCTAATTATACTGTGTGAGGGTGTTTTTTTTAATTTTGCACAGTAAAAGGGCTTTCTTTTAAAGACCAATATTTGTACTTAATTAGTTAGACTTACATATGTATCACAACTTCCATAATCACTAAGGGAATAGAATATTACAGAATGATTTTTTTAACCTCAGATCGTTCATACTATTTGGGATAGGATCTCTCCCTTAAATCTTCTCATGCTACATTCCTATTAAACTGACCAGTGGGGTTTCCTTGGCCATCCAAAATATCCCAGGCTAGAGTTCAGGGATTTTCTTTTTACTCTGCTGCCACCATTAAAGAGAAGGAACTAGGAATCCCAAAACTGCTGCTGGCTGCCAAATATATGAAGGATCCCACCTCACATTCACTCTTGGTCTGAGGGGAATGTCCTTCAGAGTCCCATATACAAAAATGGAGGGAACTCAAAATTGGCAGGGATTCTAGTCTCTCAGACAGGCACTCTTCCACCTCTCACACACAAACGCAGGCTGGCACGAGGGTAGCTTGAACACAATGAATGCAATTCTTTTTGAAAACAAAAGAAAGGCTTCTTAAACTGGCTCAGAGAGGTATTAACGCCGTGGTGGCAAACCTTTGGCACTCCAGATGTTATGGACTACAATTCCCATCAACCCCTGCCAATTGGCCATGCTGGCAAGGGCTGATGGGAATTGTAGTCCATAACATCTGGAGTGCCAAAGGTTCGCCACCACTGTACTAACACTTGATGGTTTCAGAGAGGTTCTTTTCACTTGAAAGTTACAGAGCTTCAGTTGTTATTTAGGTTTCACACCTACACAGACACATGCAGGTGTCTCTTCAGAAATGACTTGGCTTTTATACACTTTGCTTTTCCTCACAGACAGACACTAGTCCTTTCTGATCCACAACCCACTGAATACACACACACACAATCTATGCCCTGTGAGATTCTGGCATACAAGGCCTGCCTCTCTCACACTAATCCCAAACTGGCCTCACTGCCTCTGTTTGGGCTTTCCCAGACTGGTGTTACACAGGCTTTCCCAGACTGGTGTTACACGGGGGTAGGGCAGACTCTAGGTCTGGACAGTATTCACCGTCAAGCCACTGACTGGCGCATCACTTTGCACCAAACTCAGGGCCTCCTTTCTCTGACAAGCCTCCTCAGCTTGTAGAGTAACTGGACTGTCAGCTAACACTGCTGAGACAGAATCCTTCAGTTCAGATCTGACAGACCACTCTCTGTCAAACTCCTTTTGACTACCAAAAAATACTATGTCAGGGACTGGTCCTTTCTGCACAGCACAAATAAAATGTCTTGTAGACTTTCACAGCCAGATTCAACTGGTTGTGGTGGGTTTTCAGGGTTGTGTGGCCGTGGTCTGCTAGATCTTGTTCCTAACATTTCACCTGCATATGTGGCTGACATCTTCAGAGGTGAATCACAGAGAAAGTCTGTTTCACACTGTCTTGCAGATGTTTTACAAACAACTGCTTTGGCTTTTTTTGTCCACATAGCATGGACAAAAAAAGCGTAGCCAGGAAAAGTGGTTCTTTTTCCTGCCTCCTTTCCCATAGCTTTCATTTCCAATTTCGCCGCAGTTTGTGCCCGCCATTTTCTCCCACTTATGAATTGCATTACCCCCATTTGGTGAAGGTTTCCTCTGCTTGCATCATATCCACAATATCACTATATAAAGTACACCAATAAAGTTAGTTTGGACTGGCAATCCCATGCATGTGTCATTTTTTCTTTTTTCTTTTGTTTTGAGGGAGGTGTCTTCAACACTACTACGATACAATACAAGAATTTGATGTACACTCATATTTTGAGTTGTCATAGTTTCAAAGATACCTCTCTCTTTCTCTCTCAAAAAAGGAAAACAGATATGTGCATGTGATTGCCAGTCCAAACTGACTTTATTCATGTGCTTTATACAGTGAAATAGCAGGCACATGCGCTGCAAGCAGCGGGGAACCTTCACCAGATGGTGTGCAGCAGGAAAAATCACAAGTGGGAAAAAATGGCGGGTGTGAGCTACAGCAAAATAAAAGTAGGAGCTGTTAGAGGTCTGGCAGGAAAAACAAGACGTTTCCTACTCTCTGCACAACAAGCAGGAAATGTCTTGACCCCATCTTGGGGGGTAAAGATCACTTGTTTAGTGTTTTCTAAAAAAAAAAAAAAAACCTGGGTTGAGCAGAAATAAAATGTCCTGTAGGTATCTTGGGGGAAAAAGCTGTGCGGAGTTCTTCCCCAAAACTCTTCTTTTAACATCTTCAAGATGTTTTATTGGTGCTATGCAGAAAGGGCATCTGTTACCAAGTGGATAAAAGCCTCATGGGAAAAACAGTGAAGAAGGTACTCAGAAAAGATTAATTGGAAAAGCTGGTAGGATCCAACCCATAACATGTTAGGATCATACTGAGTATTTCCCCCCTAACTATTAAGATCATTTAAAGAGAAACAGTCATATAGAGGATTCTGCTTGATGACATCAGGTGGTACCTTAGAATTTGGTAGGATCTGAGCATTTGTTTTTCATAACAAAGACTTTGAATTACAGTCCAGTTTCTTACCATTCAGCAAGTTGTGCTTCTCAGTTATTTTTTGGATTTTTGTTTTTGTTTCTATGTGAGATTCATCATTTTCATGTTGTTTCTTTTTTCCCTTCTAGGCTATTTTGAAGATGGTTTGGGTGACACTGAGACCTGGAGCTCTGATGCCACAATGAGGACTCACACACGGAGCGCTCCTAGTGTGTTTTTCATACATGTGATTTGCCTTACACTGACCTACAGCACTGACGACACCCCAAGCACTATGGTTCCTTTTGTCAATGCCAACTACGATAGCTACCCTATGCTCTACTTTTCCAGAGGAGAGATTCAGGATTTACAGTTCAAGGCAGCCAGTACACATCAACACATTTCAGCTCGCTTAACTGAGGCAGTGCAGACCATGCTGTCAAATCCCTTGGAGTACCTTCCTCCCTGGGACCCAAGGGACTTCAGCGCTCGGTGGAATGAAATTTATGGCAACAACCTGGGCGCCCTGGCAATGTTTTGTTTACTGTATCCAGAGAACATGGAAGCCATCAACATGGCCAAGGACTACATGGAAAGGATGGCGGCTCAGCCTAGTTGGTAGATTTTTGTCTTTGTTTTTACTGCCCAAAATATGTTTTATTTTAAATGGCTGGTTTATATGAAGAACAAGCAAGTAAAGGGTAGCCCTCCATTGTTAATTTTGTTTTTAAAGATCAGGTATTTTCAAAAGTGGTCATGATAGATACTTATGTTTTAGAAGCCACTTATATGTCCTTCTGTCAATTAATAACTTAGCAGTTCTAGCCACAGGAATTAGAGGGGAAATTTTAGCATATCCAGCCTTTGATACAAGAATGTAGGTAAGGGGGGAGTTCTCGGGTTCAAACCCCCCATTACATGTCCGAAGCTCCGCCTCCTGTTTGTGGAGCTAATAGAAGATGGGGGCTACACCTTTGAGGGTCCATAACTTTGGACCCAATGAACCAAACTTCACAAAACCTGGGTGGTATCATCAGGAGAGTCCCTTACTGATACCACCCAGGTTTTGTGAAGTTTAGTCCAGGGGGTCCAAAGCTATGAGGGTCCATAACTGTGGACCCCCTAAACCAAACTGACAGCAGGCACACCCCAAATTTCCCCAGATTCTCCTTTTAAATCCCCCCCTCGGCATGGAATTAAAGGGAGAATCTGAGGTCCCCAGTTTAAACATTGAAAGTGATGCTGTTTCAGGGTGGGGGAGAATCCATCTCAAAATAGTATCACTTTAAATGTTGTTTTAAATGGGGACCCCAGATTCTCCCTTTAAGGTGGATTTAAAAGGAAAATTTGGGCTCTCTAGTTTAAACACCATTGAAAGTGATGCTGTTTGGGGTGCAGCTGTCCATGGGGGGGGGAGCGCAAAACGCAAATTTTGCACCAGGCTCCATTTTCCCTAGCTACACCTCTACCCAGAGGGGAGGGCAGAAGGGGCTGCAGGTTGGGGGGGCAGGGGAGGGCAGGGCAGGGGAGTCTGCCATCCTGGCCTCGGAGCACTGCTTTTATAAGCCCCACCCCCAACCCCCCCATAAAAATCTATACCTATGTCCCTGCTTTGATACCTACACAGTACTGATCCTGCACTACTGCTGCATGCCTTCACATTTGTTGTGGTGTGTGCTACACTAAATGACTCTTTTCCTTTTGTTACTTAGAAAATTACTATGTTTTTAGTTACTATGACACATAACTGAACAACAAGGAGTATCCCACAGAGGCATAGGAAGTATTGCCAGAAATGTTTTCTAGTGGTGGGGTACTTTCTGTGCTTACAAGTTGTGCATGGTAGCAATCAAATGGGAATATTGGAAAGTAATCTGAACTGAGCTTTTAGGCAACTTATTCCATTGCATTAAATAATGAATTATGTTTCTAACAGCTTAAATCAATGCCTCCTTTTCTTCTATTTGTATGCTATAAAGTTTCATTGCTACTCAGTTTAAACATATTCACTATCCCATTAAATTCAGTGGGCTTACTTCTAAGTAAATATTTCTTAGGATTAGCTTGTCAGAAGTGCTGAACAGTGTCATCCTAAGCAGGTTTTACTCAGGTCTATTCAATGAGGCTTACTGTCAAGAAACTATGTTTAGGATTATGGTATAATTGTCATTGGTTTATGCCAATTATTTCATTGCTTCATTTATGTTTAGTCTCTTTAACAGGAGTTTATAAATCTTTTTCAACCATGTAAAATGTATCAGTGGTATGACTGATTTTTTTAACTGAGAAAAAACCTAGATTTGTATTGTTCCTTTCTGGACAGCACAAATATAATGTCTTCAGGACATTAGAAAAAGAGTTTTGGGGAGGAACTCCTCACAGCTTTCTTCAAGACATTTTCAGATTGTTTTTTCTCTCAACCTGGGTTTTTCAAAACTAGCGACCTTTTCTCCCCAAGACAAGGCCGAGTCGTTGCCTGCTTGCTGTACAGGACTTCTTGTATCTGCCACCACCACAGTTGGGCCCAGAGTAGCTTCCAGTGGTCGCCACCATTGCAGATTCATGATAAATGCATGAACAGACAACTTTTTTTGAGGGGAATTTAAACCCCTTAGTATATATATATATTTTAAAGTTCTAATTTTTCTTCAACCCTAAGGGGTTCCCCCAGGTTTGCAAGAAAATCTGTTTAGCATCAGTGTGACCCCAGTCTGCGGATTTAGGTATCTTCAGGTGGGGGTCACATGTCTCTTTTAGATATATAGATATCAATCTCAGCTTATAGTAAATACAAGTCATGTGTTAATAGTCCATAGTGTCATTTTTGTTTTCCCAGTTGAACAGGATGAAATAGTTGATACCATTTTAAAACATCTCATACTTAATTTGTATGCCACTTCTCTCAATCATGTCTTAGAGGGATGTGGAACTGAACCAATAATGTCAAATTCAAATTCTGGGCTGATTCTATGGTAATTCATATTTCACTTAGTCATATATAAAGCAGTTTACATTTTCCATTTTTGATTTTTTTTCTTGTGGTTGAGCTATGTAAAATCAAAGGGATTCCATAGGTACTTTATTTAAAGTTATTAATTTACTGTACAAGTTATGAGACAATTAGAGTTGTATATAACCACTCTGCTCAGCTAAGTACAGAGGCTTCCTCCAGAGGAAGAGTATTTCCCGCAGGGATGAAGAAAGACACCTTGTTATACAGGAAGGCAAGCTGTATACTTACGGTAGCTGGGCAGAATAGTAGGAACAGTGATAAAAACAATATGTTAACTCTTTTTTTTTAACTGATATAGCCTTTTAAATAGATATTTTAGTGGTAGTTTCCATATCACATTGGCTGCAGGGGGTATTCTAATATTGTCCAAAAAACTGGTTTTGTAGGATAAAAATTAAAAATAAAATAAAATTAAAAATATTTTTAATTTCATGAAATGCCCCTTCTGTGTTGATACAGATAGAAATTGTGGGATATTTTTGCTCCATTTGTTTTATTTTTTTAAAAAAAATTATTTTTTTTTAAAAAACACACCTTGATATTGTCCTAGAAAAGAAACAAGATCCCTGCATGCATCTTCTAATCAGTAAGCTGGTCAAATTGACTGCTGGTTATAAATCACTGGATGTCCCTAAATATCCAAATCCTGAAACAACGGTGGCAAGAATGTTCTTATGAAATGGTGAGAATGGGATGATGAAAAAGGTGGAGTGAGAAGAAAACGTAGCTCATGATAGCACATATATAGATAACAATCTCAGCTCTGGAGTTTTGTAGATAGAATCTGCCTTCTACCTGATTATCTCCTTTCCCATGTCCACTGAATGTTCCTGTAACAAAATCATACCTCAGCTCAAAAGCCACCAATATCTTTGAGGGGCCAGTATGGTTAAGTGTAAGAATAACTCCCCCCCCCCCACACTTTACTTTGTCTGTAATTGTGAATTGTAAAGAAACTCCTTAGTTTAAAGTGTAATTTGTTTGCTGAGTTTGGAGAATAGCATGAAATTCTATCTTGTGCTTTTATATCTTGCATTTGAAATTGATTTTGCAATTGGTGAGCATGGGATATACTTTCACACTAAGTGCCTTGTTGGCTGCCATCTAACAGTGGTGTAGATTTCAGAGAAAATGTAATGGATTCTATTGTCTCTAGTGCTTTTCTTTTATTTATCTATATTGTTGTCTACTCTGAAACAGAGTTAACAGAGCAGTCCCAAGCAATAAGCTTCAATGGACAAGAGGTATAATTGTGTTTAGAACGTTAAACTGTTACTTAGCTGAATGGTCCTGAACTGTATATGGTCAAGGCATGTTGCTTATTATTATTGCTATCATTATTCTTAATGACATTATTGTCCATGACACTTTATAGAATAATATACACAAAGAAGTTTATGATCTAAATTTTAGGTGGGAGTGGAGAGAGAAAAAGACAGCAGTGGAAGGGGGGAGGGGAGGAAAGGGAAAATAACAAAGGATGTTATTTAAACAAGGGGCCTGAAATGCCTAGTATGAAAAAGGTGGGAGGAAGAAATGAGGGACAGGTATAAAGAACAAATCACTATTTTTTTTATTTCTCTTCTCCCTGTTTGTGAGCCCATTCCTAATTGGGCCAGCTTGCCCTATCAGACAATAGCCAGGGATAAGAGAGCCCTGCGAGGGCAACCTTCAAAATGAACTCCAGCAACATCCAGGCTTAACAGTAAGGCAGCCTCTCAGCGCCAATATCTCCTTTTCCTTTTATTGCAAACTTTAACATTTTTAAAATCCCCCACCCCAACCTGCTACTTTTTAATGCCATCTGAAAACAATGGCATGTTGCAAACTCCTCTAAGACTTCTAAGACTTTAGATACGGGGGTCATAGGAGGGCTATTCATACAGTTCAAGAACATGTCATTTAGATGTTCGTACACCACTTTTCTCCCCAGTGGAGACCCAAAGTAGCTTGTAAAATAATTTTCCACTTCTCCATTTTAATCTTGCAACAACAACCCTGTGAGGTAAGCTAAGATGGAAAAGTGTGATTGGCTTAAGTTTACCCAGCAGGTTTCCATTTCAAAATGGGGATTCAAACCAGGGTCCCCAAAGTCCAACCCTGTACCCTTATCCCATATTCATCAACTTAAGCATCCCCTCTGGCTTTTTGAACCTTCTGGGGAGGAAAATGTAGTAATGCACCGCTGACCCAGCAGCACCGTGGTGCGGCAGCTGGAACCTGCAGCTCCCTCTGACCTTCTGGTGGCACCGCGCCCCACTCATCCCCTATGAGTCCGCGGGTCATGAACTGTCTGAGGCTCAGTCACGAGCATAGGGACAATAGTCTTGCCCAGGTGAGGATTGGGGCTCCAGGCAGCTTGCAGCTCCTCTCCGCCGTAGCCAGGTGAGATCATGCATCACATGATGATCTCCCGCTCTCCCGGAACTCCTCCGTTCCTCCCTTCTACGCCCCGATGGGAATCACAATAAAAGGTGCCCAGAACCAGCATGCGGGGAGCTGGCTAGGAGTCACCCGGACCTCAGCTCCAGCTGCTGAGTCTCCCACCAGATGTTATCTCCGGCGTCTGAATGCCGTTCTTGCGCTGACCCGTGGAGTGGAAGCTACAGCTGGTGCGAAACCCGGGAATCCTCGAACCTCCACCCTGCTCACGTCGCCTGGGAAGGGCGGAATGCAGAAGTCCGCTGGATGCGAGCATCCAGGGACCACCGTTTGACCTCGCCTGTCCTCTGGATCGGCGCATCAGAGACGCCGTCGGACCTTGCGTCCGAAGCCGGAACACGGTGAGTATGGGGCACAAAGCAGGGCTTATGACAAACACGTTGAACTGAAAGCGTTGCTTGAAATGCGGCAGGGTCCCGTGAAAGGGAGCTGCGCGCAAATTGGTTGAGGAGATTGAAGCTCAATGTCCATGGTACCCAGAGGGGGGACATTGAATCTTAAGGACGCTGGGAAACATCGGTAGCACTCTTAGCGCAGAGCCTCGTAGCGCCCGATGTCACTGCTACTGGCGTGGAGACAATGTTGTAGCCATCAGCCTGCAGACCTATGGCTCCTTGCTGTAGAGCGCCCTCCTTTCCCGATCTTTCACCTTCAATTTCAGCGGGAATTTTTCTCTATCGCTTCGGTGGGCCGCCTGTCCTCCTTCTGCCCCCTTGCTCCTCCGCCCATTTCAAATTCTCCCTTGGCTCAGCCGCCCCTCCCCAGCTCGCCTTCATTTTTCGAAGCCACGCACCTCCGTCAAGCCACGCACGTAATGGCGCGGGTTTCAAGCTCGCCAGAGGCGTATCAGCCACGATCACCAAAGAAAAAAAACCCTAATGAGGAGAGAGCGATGCGATATATTCTCGCATTATTGCCCGTCCATTTCACAGATACGAGGGGAGGGATGGCATTGTTGACGGGTTGTCGATGCAACCTTAAGCTATAACATCCTCATTGAGCTCCGCCAAGCGATGCGGAGTCTTAGAGTCACTAGCCCAGTAAGAGGCATGCTAGGAGGCGATTCGCGAGAATCGCATAATGGTTCGGACTGACTGGGAAGACCACCTTCGCATGCTCCTGAGCCCTCGCGCGCGGTGTGATCTGGGAAGCGGAAGTTCGCCAGCAGTGCCTCCTTAAAGGCAGCACTTCGGCGGCGCCTACACGCCCTTTACAGCTGCGGCCCGATGCCTTCAGTAACCCCAACAATCAGATTATCCTGCAAGGGCCACCCTTACGGTGCTTTCTGAGTCGCCTACAAAGCGTTTATCAAGGTTCCCAATGCCGGCCAGCCAACCCAGAGTTTCTCCACCATCCGTAAAACCCAAGAGCCCTATGCGAGTTTGTGAACAGGCTCAGGAAGCTCTCAAAGGCAGGTTGACAGCAGGGAGGCCCAGGGCCGAACTCCTTAGCGCCTGCGCCAAAGAGAGCGCCTCCATGAGTGCCGCCAAAGCAGTCACAAGGCTTGGTAGGAACCTGAACTGGCGACATGCTCAAAGCTTGCCAGGACGGCCGGATTAAGCCCACATCAAGCCAGCCTTCTAGCTGCAGCCCTCTCCGCTGCCTGAGACAGCCCGAGAGGCGAGGTGTTTCAGTGCAGCAAGCCAGGACACCTCCGTGGGACTGTAGACTGCGGCCGGAGGGGCCTACAGCCCGAGCGGAGGGTCTCCCCAGAGGCGAGGAACCCCAGGGAGGTCTGGGCCGGGATGCTCCCAAAGCCTGCTGGGGGCTCGCGCCGGGCATCTCCCAGCCGGGGCCAAGACCCGCACCTCAAGCCCTTCCCGGGCTCCCACGAGATCTTGGCTGCTCCAGCTCAGTATAGTGATCCCATCCCCACGGGAGACCATTAGGCTGGTCTTGCCAAAGCTTCCCTTGGCAGACAGGGTTGTTCATCATCCAGGAGTCATCGACTCCATGCACCAAGGGAGCCATCCACATCCAGGTATGGACAAACATCCATAGAAACTGCCAAGTTCATCTAGACACCCACCTCTATGCTCTCGCGAGTCGAATCTAGGTTCGGCTAATCTAAATCTCGTTGCGCGCTCCCCTCGTCTATACTTCCCTGCTCTGCTAGCCCCTTCTATTTCCAAAGTCACCATGCACTCCGCCAGTGCCACAGAGTAGCTTGCAGCATTTCAAAATCTCTGCAGGAGTCCTGATCACTGAACTACAAGCAGCTGGGATCAAATCCAGATCCTAGAAGCAGCCTCTGAGCCTATGCAAAGCCTAAGCTCCAAAGCTCCCCGAGTGGCAGCAAAATCGTCAGTACCTCAGAGAGCAGGATGCTTGGCCTGCAAAGGAACTGCCCTGCAAGGTCAGAGAGCAAGATCTCAAATCAGAGTTGCAATCCTCCTCATTACTTTATCTTGGCGCTCTGTATGCTTATATATATGCTCTGTATGTCTTACCTTTCAAGAAGACCTAAAATTTTCCCTTCATCAGAGGATTTGTCCATTGCTTCTAAGCTATGCTCTTGTGCTTCAATTAAAGTTTCTCTCCCTTTGATTATGTGTGCCAATGCCTTGAAAGGCTTCACCCATTACAGCATCAACCTTAAACAGGGCGCGCTAGCTAGTGCATGCTCCTAGAGCCGATGGGACCTGCTTCCAGGCAGCCTCCATCTTAGTTTAAACCCTCAAAACTCTTCTTCAAACCTTTCCTTTGAACCTTTTCCTTGTCCATCTGAGCCTACACTGCCACATTGGTAGGCAGGATTTACATATGAAGCCAAAATCATTTCATGCTCCCACATTCTCTGCTGGCTCCCTGGCTAGTCACAGTGCCAGGGGGGTCCCTCAGCCCACCCTATCTTACACAGCCTCGGCTGTGAAGGTAGAAGCGAGCTCAAACCCGGCCAAAGTCCCCTTACAGGAGGGAAGGTGGGAGGCTGACTTCCAAACCCTTCCCCGCCCTTCCTTTCTGCACACCCTCCCTCTTTCATGGGCTGGCCCACCCACCTCTAGATCTAGGATCTACAGTAAAGGGTTTTACAGAGCCCTCTCCAACTTGCTCCTGTGATCGAGCCTCAAGCCCAGGAACTGTTTTCTTTGCATCTTCTCTACATCTTTCCCTATGGATGCTATATTACGATATGACTATAATTGTGAATTGTTTAAGTTGCTTTGCAAAACACCCACACTTTAGGCGGTGATTTGGGATTGTTTACAAACAAACATCCGACCTGGATATGACCTCTCCCTTCTCCTAAGCTAGCCGGGCAATTCTCACCTTGTGTCTCTGCGCCTTGAATGTTGCAAGTGATGCGGCTCAGCCGAGGAATGGGCCAGCTGCACCCAAGGAAGCTTGGCCAAAACAAGCTTCGAAGAAGGGGAATGGGTTCCCCTATCTATCGACCCAATCAAGGTCTCATCAGCAGATCATATCAAAATACTATTCTCTAAACTATCGGCTTTGACCTGGGGAAAAGCAGCTGCTTGTCTTTCTCTCCCACACAGATTTCCAACTTCGATGGGGCCAACTCAATCCCTGGGACAGAAGCCGGCCCTATTGGGGGGGGGGCCGCGGTGCCCCAGCCTGGGCGAGACGGGAGGATCTCTCTGGAGCAAGCACACTATTCTTCCACAAGGATGCGCAGCCCGCTAAGTTCACCTAGAGCGGCAGCCTGGAGCCAGCTGTGGCTCAGGGATGCAGCGTGTTGCTGCTCCTCATCTACAATGCGTATTCTCTCTCCCTCTCTGCAGCCCCCTGGCTGAAGCTTGGAGTTGCAGCCAGGGACATTCCCTGATATTAGATTAACCCTTGGAACTCTCCGGCTGTTTTCAGCAGCCAGATGATGTTGGAACATGCCTTCTCTCACAGCTCTGCTTTCGTGAGAGTCACTAGACTAGCAATGCTAAAGACTATCAGTAACTCTCCCTACACCTTGAAATCCATGGACTCGCCATTGCTCCGTAGCTTTGGTGGTCAAACCTTAAAGAGCACATTGAACAATTATGCAGCCATGGGCTGCCTCCGATCCTTATATTCATCTGGCTTATGTATTGTTTATCAATGTTCATTATCTTCATGTATATGATGGTTGAATACTGTGACCCAACTGACTGTTGAAATTGTTGCATGCCTTGAATTTAGAAATTACACTATTTGCTGTTATTTGCGTCCCGCCTATCCGTCTGCGGGACTCTCTGCTGCCGCCTCACCATCGTCCTGCCTCAGGCCTTCACCCGAGGCCAAGCACGGCGCGGCTCCGCCCTTCCCCTCGAACCCCCCTTGCGGGCGGTAGCGGCGGCTCTAACAAGCCCGAATTAATGTTTCCTCATAACTTCCCTTGTGGGAGTCGGACTTGTTTCCTGTAACACCAAGACTATTGGCCAGCTGGCCTGTGCCATGCGGAGATCATCAACTCCACATCCCTTGCTCTGGGTGCCCTGGCCTCCGAGCAGCAGGAACTTAGATCAGCGACTTTAGATGTCGATGCGCCATTGATTATTTGTTATTGCATCACCAGGGTTGTGAGAATGTACATAATATGTGTTGCTTTAATCTCTCTGATAATTCCCAGTTGATTCATATGAAAGTCGTGAGTTGCAAAGTTGTATCCAATCTGAAATATGACGTGTGCCCCGTTGGTGGTCAGCCCTCTGGAGCTGGCTGCGGGAGGATGGTTAAGTGCTATCGTACAGCTCTGCATTGGTTTGATTGTATGCCTCGCCGTCGGTCTTGTTTTGTTCAATGTATCTAATATTGCCTGCCTTAGCGTGTGGCAGAGGCCCTGAGGCTTTCCCCTGCCCCGCAACCAAGTTCTAATGTTGCACAAGCAGCTTCGGTCCTTCGACCAAACAGCGGAGGGACAAGCGTCCCCTAAATAAACCCTCAACATTTTGACCTCCCTTCTAAAATGTAAAGAAGGAGGAGATGTAGTAGTACATGACCTAACAGCACCGTGGTCGGCGCTGGAACACCTACGGCTCACACGACCTTCGAGTCAGCACCCGCACCCCCCTCCCTCACATCCCCTATGAGTCCGCGGGTCATGAACTGTCTGGCTCAGTCACCGGGCGCAGGGACAATGGTCTTGCCCCCAGGTGAGGATTAGGCTCCAGGCGGCACATCCACTCCGCCTGTAGCCAGGTGAGATCGCCCATCACATGATGATCTCCGACCTCCAGCTCAGACTCCCTGCGTTCCTCCCTTCTACCGCCCCGATAGAATCGCAATAAAGGTGCCAGGAACCAGCCGCGGGAGACTAAGCTAGGAACGGACCTCAGCTCCGCTGCTGGCGATCTCCACCAGATGTTATCTCCAGCGTCGTCTAGTTCTTCGCGTGACCGATAGATTGAGCTACAGAAAAAAAACCATACACATACACCTTCAATTAATACACATAAATACAGGAATTTCTGAGCTTAAATTTATTGTATTGCAGGAATGAATTCAACATACAAAAATAATAATCGGTTAAGTTTTCTTTATATCGCTAATTTATAGCTTTTGAAGAACAAAATGGTTGTGTCCTCAATCATATTATGGTCTTCAAGGGATAAAGAACGAAATGTGAATGCATATTTAAGTGTGGGGAAGGGCTCAATTCCACTGCTTGGCCCGGGCACCATTTTCTGTAGCTATCCCCCTGGCTGGCAGAAGCCTGGTGTTATGCTAGGCTGGAAAGACCATCAAGGTGCCTGGCTGCACCCAAGCTAGTCAGTGCCATGGCAACAGGGTCCCATAGAACCCAAAAGCAGCACCAAGTATGGAGTTGGAGAGAGGGGACTGCAAAAGAAACAGAAGGCAACTAATTAACAGAAGGCAACCTACAAGAGATTTGTTTGCTTATGATTGTATTTACTACATGAGTGCAATATTGGTTGGACACATACCAGAGAATCACTCTGGAGATCTTTGTAATTATACACTTATTGCAGTAAGCCCTTACAGAATTCCTTCTTGTTGCTTTGACAAGAAGTAAAATGGAAGTGAAATGTGATTTGGGAATTCATGAAATATACTGTGTTCTGTCTCAGTGTCATATGTATGTGTGTGTTTTTCTGCTTTAGCATGAGCACTTCACACACACCTCATCATCCAATTAGTCAAACAATATTCAAATTCCAAGCCAAATACTTCATTGCTTTAGGCAAACTTTTCTTTCATCAAATCCTTTGCTTCTTAGTCCACTCAAAAAATTGATCAATCTATTTATACTCAAGTACCTCCTGGAAACAGAGGTGATGGCTTCATAATTGACCTTTGGGACAACCAATCTCTGCTGTTCTCAGCTCCTGTGACTTCATAGATGAAGGATAGGTTGGGTATGTCAGCCAGCTCCCAAAGTTATGTATGCCTAGGCACATTCTGTTGATGGCAAATTGCATCCAAAAATGCAAGTCTGGATCCACTAATTCCACAAGAATTTCCACACCGGTCAACCTGGGATACATTCATATATACAGCCTCAGTATCCTGCTGACTGTTCCTACAGATTTGCTAATTTGAAAATGACATATGAGGTAAGCCTCCACCCACAAGACTTCACTGATATTTGCTCGACTGTAGACATCACTCTTCTGATGTTGAATTGTTGAATAACATTATTTCATCTGGATTGCTTCCATATTATATTTATTTATCTTATATATACTCCACCCTTTCCCAACCAAGTCAGGCTCAAAATAGCTTTCAACAAATATGTATATAAAAAAAGTATGAGATATAATGTAAGGTAAAACATAGAATAAAAATACAATCACTAATTCAAGTTAAACGATAGCATTCTAATTTTGCACCTACAACATATAACATTGATTATTCCTAATTGTGAGATGGTTTATGGTCAAAGGCATATGGATAATAATAATCCAGGTCTTCCAAGGAGTTGAGACCAGAAGACACCAAGGAAAAAGAACAATAGGGCAATGAGAGAGAACAAAATATAGAAAGGGAATGGAAGGGAGGGGAGGGGAGGGGGGAAAAGGAGTTAGGGGATGGAAGGGGAAAGAGGTCAGCTGATCTGTAGGCTGTTTCTGCCTCAACCATATGTCTGGCAAAACATCTCTGTCTTACAGGTCTTGACCGGAACAGCTACAGCTAAAGCTGATAAACCAATCTAAACTAGGGCTAAGTTGCACAGGGCTGAGGTCTCATTAGACAGAGAGTTTCACCAGACTAGGGCCAGAGCTGAAGAGGCCCTGGCCAAGGTTGATGGTTCCGGGGCAAGTTATCATAGTGATTTATGATATAAGTCTATAGATCTTTAGAACTGTGAAGACTCAACTTGTAGTTTGGATGGAAGTAGGAAAATGCCTACTATCTGTTTCCTGATTATCCCATTATCTGGTTATTCAGTAATAGCTCTGAACTGAGCCCTGCATGAGAACTACATTGCTGCCGTAGGCATGGTTTCTGCATTGTTGGAAGGCATACAAAGAACCTCCAAATAGAATGTTTAAACAAGGAGAATCTAACAGTGAAATTATTTTTAAATCCTCTAAACAACTGTCCCCAAACTCATCCTTGTTTGGTTTCTGTTTGGTTTTTTTGATCATTTCTGTGCTAAGTTTTTGTAAAATAATAATCAAGGCAGCTGTCAAAACATACAAAATGTAAATCATTAAAACAAACTAAAACCAGGGATAAAAATTGCATTCAAAGGCAATCCAGAAGAATGAAGTTTTTAGTGAATGGTGAAAAGTAGAGGACGTTCTAAGGCCTAGGGTGACCACTAAAAAGGCTTTCAGGCAGACCCCCACTAAACAAATCTGCGGAAAGATTTCACAGCAAAGGGCCAGAAAAATGTAAATAGAGGCTATGTTGAAGTCAAGTCATGTAAAGCTTTAAAAGGTCTAACTAGCATTTTGGTTTGGGCCCCAAAACAATCTAAGAGCTAATATGTTAATATGGTTGATTCACAATTGCTGTCACATTCTCCATGCAGCGTTCTGATCCAATTGAATTGTCTAGACAGTCCTCAAAGGCAGTCCTACATACTACATGGTACAGTAGTTCATTCTGAATGCTACCAAGTGAGACAGTGTCCAAGTGAATTTTGACAGGAACAGCTACAGCTGATAAACCAGCCTAAACTAGTAAAAATTATGCCTTCCACATTGGTTACCTGATTATCAAGGGACAGAGCGGAATCCTGTAGCTTTGTTGTGTAGTCTTTCTTTAGACATTTTTATATACCGGATATTACAGACATGTTGCTTTAATGTATGTTAATTATATAAAAAATCCCAACCACAGTCTTGAATGAACGTGCTGTTAGTTGTACTCTAGATATAAATCTCCACAAATACCTGGCTTGTGCTAAAGTGTGGCTTGCTTCAGGGTACTGGCAGCTGGTGCTATCTGGATGCGGCTCAGGCAAAGGTGGTTCAGTCTTCGACACAGGCCTGAGAGATAGCTTAGGTATAAGAAATTGAGCATCTGGTTGACAGATTTTTGAAGTTCTATACTGTCAAAACGATTCACCAGAATAAAATGAGCATTAGGTGTTTTTTCTTAAACTATGTTGATAGAAGTTGCCTGATGTTTAGGCTGTCTGATAGATTGTTACAGCATGTGTAAACTATTGACTTTTTACTTGTGGGTCTGGAATCTCCGGTATGTTGCATGCACCATTTTTGTTATTTTTGTGGAATGACCTTACGCTAATGTATCTGCATAGTTAACAAGACACCATGCCTTCTGCCTCTTATTGCATACACATTGACAGATGGAGTGGGCAGTGAGACAAGCCCAACTCAGTGGTGGAGAGTATTCTTTGATGGCACAGGGAGGTTCAAAGGTGCCCCTCCTTGCAAAAGCTTTTCCTTGCTTTCCCTCTCTGCCCTCAGTCAAATGACTTGACACCACCCTGACACTTTTGCTTGAGACAGTAGCCATTTATCCGTAATTTCTTGTTTTGGCCAAAAAATTATATATTTAAAATCTGTCTTAGGCCATTTCTGCACGGTGGCAGAAGCCACTGTCCACTGGCATAATTAATGCCGGTGGACCCACTGGACTGTTCACACAGTCTCGTGCGGGCGGCCCCAAAGCTGCTGCAAACTGCAGAGGCAGCTCTGTATGGGCCACCTCAGGTCTGCGTGTTTTGTTCACCTTGTCTTTCCTCTGAGGCTCCAGAGGGAGGAAGTGACACTCCCACATTGCCCTCTGACTCATGAGGGTTGGAGGACAGCGTGGGTGTGTCCCTTCTCCCTCCAGAGCCTCGGAGGGAAGACAAAGTAAACAAAAGACGCAAACAGGCAGCGCCTGAAAGCTGAGCCTTCATGCCGGTGCCCTTCGCATGGCACTGGTGGGAAGATGGAGCAAATTTTGAAAGCAGCATTTTCCCGTCATTTTTTTTTTGGGGGGGGGGGAGAGCATGGCACT
This sequence comes from Sphaerodactylus townsendi, assembly GCF_021028975.2. NCBI lineage: Eukaryota > Metazoa > Chordata > Lepidosauria > Squamata > Sphaerodactylidae > Sphaerodactylus > Sphaerodactylus townsendi. The sequence goes on along the minus strand of NC_059425.1, from coordinate 118,448,138 downwards.
GCTGCACTGCAGCAGTGGCAGCTGTGCAAACAGCACCCCAGGGATGATATTTTTACTGTCCCTAGGGCGCTGTTCTTGAGCCGTGCAGAAACGGCCATAGTGTGGGGTTGGCGATGGCAGTATTGTTAACCTATGTCTTTGAGTTGTCCTGCATATTCAAAATAAGCTCATGGTATTTTCAACTTCCCATGGATGTATTATTTCAGTATGCAAATCAAGGATTCCCCTAAATTTTCTGAAAAATGAATCCTCATTCTTTGGGGGAATACAGAACTAGTATGTAGTATGTGATTTTCCTACGTAATTGTATCTGTGTTAGAAAACCATTCTTCAAAGCAGTTCTTCGTGGAAAGCTTGGTAGTTGTAAAGGCATTGAGAAGCTTTTAAAAATTACTACCAGTGTTTTAGGGGCTATTATAAATTCATAATGCAATTATAATGTAATTTGTTGTGCCTCAGGTACATTTTGAGGGGCAGTCTACAAGTTTCAATGAGTAGGTGCAGGTTAAATGTCCAAACAGAACATGTTTTTTTAGCAGTTATTTGAGGCGATCTGGGTTTATTCTTATGGTACCAGAGGAAATGCTGAGCAAAGTTTGCAAACACGGAATGGATTAACCGCGGTTTCCAAGTTTTGTGAGTTTGTGATTTAGAAGAATTTTATTTTATTCAACTTTTCCCATATAGGCTCAGTATGAGGAAACTGCATAAAAACACCTTTGAAGTTTGCAGACTTTGTTTTTGCTGTCAAGTCACAGCTGACTTATGGTGACCCAGTAGAGTTTTCAAGGCTAGAGACGTTCAGAGTAGGGTTGCCAAACTCCAGGTAGTGGCCGGAGATTTTCTGCTATTACATCTGATCTCCAGGCAACAGACATCAGTTCACCTGGAGAAAAGGGTCACTTCAGAAGGTGGCCTCTATAGCATTATACTCCATTGAAGTCCTTTCTGTCCCTAAACTCCACCCTCTTCAAGATCCACTCACAAAATCTTCAGGTATTTCCCAATCTGGAGCTGGCAACCCTCGTTCAGAGGTGATTTGCCACTGCCTGCTTCTGCTATTACTTAGAGGTCTCCCATCTAAATACTCACCAGAGCCAAGCGTGCTTATCTTCTGACATCTGATGAGATGAGGCTAACCCAGCCGTCCAGGTTAGACTTCTTAGCTGGAATTAATTAGTGTATCAGTTAATTTATCCAGAAATTCTTAATATTGTCAAATAAACATGTTCATAAGGAAATTATATTTTTAAAAAATATTTGATGCCATCCCTGTTTGAAACTAGAAGTGAAACTTTAATTGCTCTTTGGAGGTTTGATATGGGATAGGGTGTAGACCTGGGAAACGAAGAATCAAGTGGCTGGCACTGGAATGGCAAATGACTTGATTTTAAACAGTGGAGTGATATTGATGAGAAATTAGGAATCCATTTAGGGCTAAATGATGTGACGATGCCTCATGCCAATTTATTCCCATCAAAATGTAAATTTGTGACTGCCTGAAAGCAGATACACAAAATTTTTTAACATACACAAGCTTCTACTATAATGTGTCAAGTAGCCCTCTGAAAACATGGTATGTTGTCTCCCTGACAAGGGATTGCAGTGGAATACCACTGCTGTTCTAGGAACTTCTCCAAGTTTAAGCACTGCAGTATTCATACCTTTTCTGCATTGATAAAGATCTTTCCCCACTCCTATTGCTTATCTGTCTGTCCATTTCAAGTGCTTTCCATGTGCTGTATAGTGATGAAGGGCTCAGAAGGGAAATGGGGATGCATTTCGGTTCCAGCAATTCCTGTATGTGGACATGACTAAATATTTCCACTTTAAAACATTCCTGAGAATTATAAATGTCTACCATTGTTTTGTTGTGTCTATACTTTTTCAGCATAAAGAAGACAGTGCTGTAGTGCATTCTTTGGTGGAAGCTGGATGTGCATGCATCTACATCTTAAAGAGGCTCCAATGGTTAATTAATTTATATGTGTGCGGTTTACAAGGCGTGGTTGTGAACGTTTAACATTGTTTTAATGTATTTAATGTATTTAATGTTTTAATGCATTTTAATGTTTTAATGTCTCAGTTAGTAGATAAATGCCTCTTTTCTACTTTTCTACTAACTCTGTAGTTTATAATGCCAATAAAGGCTTTGGAATTGGAAGAGGCTCCAATTCTCCTTTAAGGCTAGAGAATTGTATTTAAGTGCTGGTTTCATCACAACCATTATCCTGTGCAACGTTAAACAGAGAACCTTCATAAAAGTGCATTTATAGTGATGGCTATCAGCATCATTTTCGCTTTTCTGCAGTTGCACCCCCCATTTTATAGGCTGCATGCTGCCATGGAAAACAAAAATGTTAGGCGCAACTGTAGAAAAGTAAAAGTGTTTCCGATAGCTACCCTGTTTCCCCGAAAATAAGACAGTGTCTTATATTAATTTTTGCTCCCAAAGATGCGCTATGTCTTATTTTCAGGGAATGTTTTATTTTCCCACTCCACAGCTGCATGCTCTGGTCAACGGGCACGCTTCCAAACAAAAACTTTGCAATGTCTTACTTTCGGGGGATGCTTTATATTTAGCACTTCAGCAAAACCTCTACTACGTCTTATTTCCAGGGGATGTCTTATTTTTGGGGAAACAGGGTATCTATGAAAGTACTCTGTTTAACATTACAAAGGATAATGGTTGTGAAAAAACCAGTGCTTAAATATGATTCTGTAGCCTTAAAGGAGAATCAGAAGGGGGAAAAGGCAAGCACTAGGACTCCGTTGGACCTCCAACAGCAAGGTCCAGAAAGATGTGGCATATTGATTCCCACATTTCTTGTCGTCTTTATGTTGAAAAAGATATAATTTGTGTTAAGGATGTTTAGGCCAGCGCTCCTTTTCCTCCTTGGGAAGGAGGGAAGTTCTCTCATGGCAGAGAGGAACTTTCAGAAGAACTTGAAACAAAAGTAACTTTAAGCAGTTCGTTTATTCCAAAGCTTCAACGGTCTCAATACACGCCATGCGAGAACTGGCCCCCCTCAGCTAGCCTCGTCGTTTTTACAGACGAAAACACAGCCCCTCCTCCCATGCATAGTTCTCAAGCTCAGTTTCACACAGGAAAGCAAGAAAAGCCAAAGTAAGCATTGGACATAGATGATAAGCAATATACAAGGTCATTTCCTGGGCAAGCAGCCCATTCGGCGAGGGATGTACTCAAGGTCGAGACGGTTGGATGAGCTGAGCTAGCCCCCATCCTCCTTTACATGCCGCCTCCTCTAAGAAAGCTCCCTCCCCCCCAGGCTTCATGGTGCGCAGGAAAAGCTTTATGAAAAGCCGCCGAATCAAAGGGGGGGGCATCTATATTTTCCACATAGATCCACTTGAGATTATGCCCCGAGGGATATCCCACCCAGGAGACCACAAATATTGCAAGCGACATAGAAGCGGTAAAACGAGAGTCCAGAACAGCGTCGCATCTCGGTGAATAATGCTTGTGCAGCCATCAACGATCACCGGCGGGGGAGCCTCCGTTGGCCGTGCCAGACATCTGAAGCGGGAGCCTGCTTGAGCAAACTAGAAGTGAAAAGACAAGGATGAATGTTACTTAAAGAGTTAGGGCAATTCCAAACGCTGCGGTCACCCCGTTAATGGACTTGGGAGATTCTAAAAGGCCCTATAAATTTCTTGCCTAGCTTGGAATATTTGTGCACACATCTCTCAAGTTTTGGTAGACAAATAAACCCAGGCGCCCACTTGTAGCAAGGGAAATCAGCCCCTATGTTTGTCCAGCTTGCATCTTTTGAGCTTCTTGTGCCTGAGGAAAGGGAGGTGGAGACACGCTTTTCCAGCTCCTCCTCGCCTAGAGACTTGGATCCAGTCCTCTCCCAAATTCTGGGGGGGGTTGCAATGTAGAGTCGGGAGGCTCTAGGTAAAGGGGAAACGAGCGAATCTCGACAATACAACCTTCAAAAGGCGCTTTTATTGCCGGTACCTTTACTGTGTACCGCGATTATTGTAAGCATATTCAGCGAAGGGGAGCAGCTCGACCGCAATTGTTTTGATGGTAGCTTGGTGTGAAAGCAACGTGAGGTATTTGTCTCCAGTGGTTCTGTTGGTCCTGCTCGGTCTGGCCCGCCACTTTGCACGATGGTGAGGGTGCGGCAACAGCCGAGGTGGTCCCCCCCAGGACTGGTCCAGAAACGCCTTCCCAAAAAATTCTTGGGAAATGAATTGGGGGCCCCTATCTGAAATTTTACTCTCCTCCCGGAGCGGAATGCAAACAATATAATGCGTGTTGGATGAAACAACTTGGCTAAGATTTAGGCGCTCGGGACGGGATGGGTTGGACAAAGGAACCTAAATGAGCCTGTTTGAAAAAAAGGTCTACTACTACCCATAGTGCCGTATTCCCATGGACTCTTCAGGCAGATCCGTTATAAAGTCCATGGATATGGATCTGCCAGGGTCTGGGCAGCTGGAGGGATGGGGTGCAGTAGTCCATGAGGGTTTCCCGGGGATTCCCTTTGGCTTCCACGCACCATTACGGGGATTTCACCTCCTATTAATGTAAGCCCTTCAATATCCTTGCATGCATGGAGCGCCTACCCCAAAATTGCCGCTTCTTTAAGTAGGTGGTGTAGGGTTTTCAAAAAGCCAAAATGACTCCGCTTTAGGCGGGCATCATGGCCCGAAGCCATTATTAGAACTCTTGTTTTGGCGGAGGGAAGGGCGTGACACGTGACTCAACAGTTTCCCCGCCTCCAAACCCCGCCTTGCAGCTGCAGTAATAGGGGATCCGACTCCCCTTCCGGAATGTCCTGTTGCCCCGCCTCCTCTAGCTTGACGGAGGAACGCTTAAAACCATCGTCCGGAACATCCAGGGTGTGGGGATGGGTCCGGAGAGGAGCAATCGTTTGGGATCGCGTGGACCGCCAGCCCCAACTTGGGAGGGAGGAAAAGGATAGTCCGAAGAGGGTGTTACGCAAGGAGGTGTCCACCCCTTCTCGCGCAAACTTGGCCCGGGGACAAAGCATCAGCCAATTTGTTGACATGTTGCCCGGGAAAAAAATGGACCCGTGAAAAGCAAAACTCTAGAGAAGAAATCGGCCCAACGCAGCTGTTTAGCTGACATTTTAAGTGGGGTAGACAAGGCAACTAAGTTCTTATGATCTGACCAAACCTGAAATGGGGTGGCAGCCCCCTCCAGCCAGTGCTGCCAAGTCAAAAGCGCCTCTTTAATGGAGGCAGTTTCCTTGTCCCCCACAGTCCAGTTCAGTTCAGGCCCAGAAAGTTTTTTTGACAAGTAAGCACACGGAACAAGTTTATTCGCTTTATTTTTCTGCAAGAAGGGCAGCTCCTAGGAGCCTTTGTCCTAAGCGTCGACATGTACTATGGCGAAAGGCAAGTCGGGGATCCGGGTGCTTTAGAATGGGCTCCGGTAGTGAAAGCAATCTTTAAGAGGTTGAAAGGCGGAGTTGGCAATCCTCCGTCCAGGGAATGGAGCATCCCGGGTTTGAAAGATGCTTGGAGGACCTTTTCCCTGAGTGCGCTAATAGATCTGTCCAACGGCAGCAGCCAACTGTGAGCAAACTGGGGAAATAGAAGTCTCGAGTAGAAATTGGGCAAAAGCCTCCAGGGGAAAGATTGAAGTTCTTTACGAAGTGGTAGGGACGGGGCTGAAGTCAACAACACTGCTGCCACTTTGGCAGGGTCCATCTCCAGCCCCTCGAGGCAAGGATCACCGATAGCCCAAATAGTCTAGGGAAGCTTGGTGGAACGCACATTTAGGACAACTTTGACAAACAGAGAATTATCGAGTAGCCAGCGGTAACACAGCTCTGGACTAACCGCTCATGCTCTTTTCCCATGCGTTTGTGAATATATATCAGCACATCATCCAAATATACCACTACCCCTTTGAATAAAAAGTCTTGGTAGGGACATCATTGATTAAAGCCATGAAAGTTTCCCTTGGCGCTCCGGCTTAATCCGAATGGCATTACACAGTATTCATATTGTCCTAATTTGAGCATTAAAAGCTGTTAAGTGTTCATACTCCTTCTAGGCAATTCTTACACGGGTAGTCAATGCTGACCTCAGCCAGTAAGTCCAATTTGGTAAAAAATTCGTCCCGCTCCCAAAGCCGTCTAGCAAATCTTTTGATTAATGGCAAGGGGGTAATTTGTATGGAAAGAGAGATCGGCATTTAACTCCTCGGAGTAGTCGGTGCAAAGAGCGCAGGGAACGCGTCCTTCTTCTTTGACAAACAAGACCGGAGCCGCGTGGAGTGCTTTTGGTTGCCGCCCGAATGAAACCCCCCTAGCCAAATTTTTTATCAAGGAAAGAAGCGGAGCTCCTTTTTTGTTCAGCGGGGCTCATCCGATAAATTCCTTCCTTTCGGCAGTTGTGCCCCCGGGACTAAGAGGATCTTGCAATCTGTGTCTCTATTGGGGGGAAGCTGATCGCATTCCTCGCTTCTTCAAAAACCCGATCCAGATCCCGAGTATTGTTTCGGGATCCCCACTCAGTTCAGGGCTCGCCTGGGCGAAGTTCAGGGGCCAGTAAATTTTGTGGGAGATTGGGGTAATCTTTAGAGGTTCGCCAGGCGGCTGCCTCCTCTCATTCCATATATGTCCCCACACGTGTGGATCCCGTGGAATCGGACGACGCGCTGCCCCCAGAAAATGGTAGGTTCGTGGGGATAGAAGCTTCTACAAGCGCATGCCTAAGACAATGGGATGTTTGGCATAACCGGGGCCAAAATGAAACTGGGCCATAAAGCCTCTCCCAGTGGTCGGCACAACAGCAGTAAAAGCACTGGTTGGGTTCCTTGAAACCGAGCCGGACCCTCCGTTCCCAAAGGGCTGCCATCCATCTGTGTAAAGGGGAGATGGGGCTTGACTAATCGTTATCAATCGCTCGAGACCTAATTTGTTCTGCCACTTGAGGTCTCATTAGACAGTCGCGAGAGCAAACCTGAGTCCACTTCCAAAGCCCGGGCTACAAAAAAAATATGGGTGTGCTTAGCAGCTGAATTGGGTTAAAGTGGTCCATATAAGGTTATGGGGGGCCCCCCTTCACTAACCACCGGCTGCTCTGGCGCCAGTCTTTTAAGATCGCTGGACCAGAGGATAGGCTTATTCCCTTCCAAAGTCTTTGTCCTCAGCCGGGCCATCTGGGGTCATCATCAGCCAGGCTGCGTGGCAGCCCTTATGAAGGGGCTCCTTCGGCCCGATTTTACAGGGGGGCTCTAGCTATGGATTTCCGGGCGCAGGGACCCAGGAGCCTTGGATTTCTTCGGACAATGATTGGCTGCCAGGGTGACCTGGGCCCTACAATACAAAACATAAACCAAGACGCACGGCGACGCATCGGATGTAGACTTCGGGTGGTTGGAGGTCCCGTTGCTATGGCTTTTTTTGTGGAAGCGACGGCTTGTTGCCGGCTTTGCCGCTGCTTTGGTTGGTGGGGGTTCTCCCTGTCTTGGAGCGGCTGGAGACGGGATGCAAAATTTCGTAATTCCCCTGTTGTAATCCATTCAGCGCATGGTTTGGGGTTGGCCCACCATGACATCTGCCTTCCAGGTGCAGATTCTCAGGATCAATCGCATCGTGGAAAGTATCTTAGCAGGATTTTCAGATGTTTGGGCTAACAGTCAAGGAAGTTTACATTAGCAGCTAAACTGGAACTCACGCAGCTGAATTCGGCAAAGGAGTCTGGTTCCCTTTGTTTGATGTGGTTTTAATAGTCTTACTGGCCCTTTTGGCTTTGCTTCTTCCAGGATCTTGAAAACGTGAACCTAAGTCCCTGGAGCAAAGGCGGCTACAGTTTGAAGTTCCGGGGCTCCCCTATTTCATGTAGTTCCACAAACCATTCAGCCAGCTGTCTTCCATCTTAACACCGACCCGATATCTCTCGTACTTTTTTTCCTCGCTTCGGAGCCGGTAGAGATCATCAAATCTTCGGAAAGCATGTGCGCATCCAATTGCAATATGAAGTAGGGCGTAGCCTTGAAGCAGTACCCATCGTAAACGGGCCGGAATGGAGGAGGTCGTGGGTGGCCTCTGCCAGCAACCTGGAGGCTGCTTTGGGGCGCAGTGGAACCGGGGCGAAGGTGCGGGATGGGCGTTGTGACCGCTAACGCGGGTTGCGGTGGCGGCGGCGGGGGAAGAATTCTTTGCTGTTAGTATGGGGCCTCGCGGCGGTAAGCCCCAACCTATGGAAGGTGAGGAAGGGGTGAGCGTGGTCGGTGCAGTCTGGCCGTGGAGTCCTGGTGGCTGTTGCCGGGCGGTGCTCTGACACATCACGCCGAAAGTCGGCTGACTTCCTTTGTCTGCCAAATCCCTCTCCCGTGGCGCACCAGCTGGCCTCCCCGCTTCTTGGCTTCGGAGCCTTTCGCGTTCCTGTCGATTGCAGGGCCGCTCGGGACTTCCCCTGAGTCTGAAGCTCTTTAACGCGATTCTGCGTTGGCAGTCGGCGGGTCCTGTTTGGTGTGGTCCAAAACCATGCGGGAGCTGTTCGAGATCCTTCCAGGAATTGTTCCTCGGAGCATTACTCTTTTCTCCTGGAGCTATTTCAGCCACGCTCAAGCGCTGGCCGTAAGAGCTGTTCCCATTCCAATTCCAGAGCTCTCCCGTTCCCTTTCGAGGGCCTCCCCCACGTTCCAACTCCCAGTCCTGTTTTGCAGCTCCTTGACTCACGGGCTGCGCTGCTGCCATCCTCCTTCTAATCGGGCCTGGTTCCATCAGTCCGGAACCCTGCCTGCGAATCTTGAGTGGAGTCCGCAGTTGTCCCCAAGAAACTACTGTACGTGAGAGTCGGGGGGTCAGCGGGCGCCGTGGTGCATCCTCTGCAAAAAGTCAATCGTTATGCTGGGACCCTCCAGGGAAATCCAAGAGACTCTCTACCGATTATCGGGCCCCTCCGACGTAGTCTCTCGGCTAGCGCCCCCGTGATTACTTCTTGCCAGTGTGGGTGCACAGGGTGGGTGGGGTTCGAAATATTGGTTCCAAAATTGCTTTCTCCTTAACGATTCTTGGGTATCCCCGTGGATGGCTGGAAACCCAATTTCCTCCCTAACCGTAAGGCATACAAGTAATGGTTTTGTAATCCACATGGTGGCAGGTGGGTGATGTTGCTCTTTCTATGGGGCAGCCGTAACGATCCATCGACACTCCTCCACCCAGTGGTCGAAAAATTCTCTGGCACACTCCCTTTGCAGACGCTCTTCGGGCCTAGAAACCGCGCGCCGAGACCTCCAATGGGGCTTCCTTCCATCCGCTCTTTCAGTTGGAGAAAGGCTACACTTCGGGCTGAGCCGAGGCTCTGGAGAAGGGTCACCAGGGAACTTGGTTCCGTTGAAGCTCCTCCACAGGGACCCGTCGCAAAGCGCTTGGCAGAGAGGGGAGCCCTCTTTGGGGGCTACCAGCAGTCTCTTTCTATACCTTCATCGTTTAGCTGCTCCCTTGAATGGCAACCTCTGCATGTTGAAGGACACCTAGAGATTCACAGGAGTAGGTTGAGTGTGAAGACTCCAAACTCATACTCAAACGTAGGTGGTGATTTAGGAGTTCTCGTGATAATGTAAGGAACTTTCAAGGAAGAACTTGAAACAAAAAGTAACTCTTTAAGCAGTTCGCTTATTCCAAAGCTTCAACGGTCTCAATACACGCTTACATGCTATCGAACTGGCCCCCCTCCAGCTAGCCTTCCGTCACAAGCTTTTTTACAGACGAAAACACAGCCCCTCCTCCCATGCATAGTTCTCAAGCTCAGTTTCACACAGGAAAGCAAGAAAAGCCAAAGTAAGCATTGACATAGATGATAAGCAATACAAGGTCATTTCCCTGGGCAAGCAGCCCATTGCGAGGGATGTACCAAGGCCGAGACGGCTGGATGAGCGGGCTAGCCCCCACTCTTACAGGCATATGGGGCCCAGATCGTGCCCAGAGGCAAAATCTCCTCTGGGCGCCCCCTGATGCATGGTGTGGTGCCCCACCCCCACCCATTCACACACACCCATGCTCCACTTACCTGATCCGGCGGGGGGGATTCTCTTGCGCCAGGGCTGCTGCTTGGGCAGGGAAGAGAAGCCGGCTGCATGGCAGCTAGCCCCTCTTCCCTGCCCAGCAGTACCTGCTGCACGTGTGAGGGACTGGAAGAGAAGCGAGCCAGTTTCTTTTCCCCTCACCTGCGGCTTCTCTGGCGTCATGGGTGCAGGACCGGGAAGAGAAGCCTGTCCCTGCACCCACAGTGCCAGAAAACCTGCGGGTGAAGGGAAGAGAAGCCTGCAGGCTTCCCTCCCCATCTCTGCACGCCTCCCCTCCCTCCTCCCATCAGAGCCCCCCCCCCCGCCGCCAGGCTGCAGGGGCTCCCAGTCTTTCTGTCCACAGCCGGGAAAGGCAGGATTGGGAGCTCCACTGGCCAGTTCAGCTTTGCGCCTCCGACTGGAGGCAAGGAGCTGAGTAGGGTGCCAGGCGCCACAGTCTGCAGCCAGTTCCTAGGGACTGGGAGCTGACTGCCAACTGTGCACCTTGCTCAGTTCCTCACCTCCAGCCAAAGGCACAAACTGTTTGATTATGTGGGGGGGGGCGTTCGGTACCCCTTACATGACCAAAAGGCGTGCACCTGGGGACATGGGTTACCCCACATCCCTAGTGCCATATGCCACTGCTCACGAGCAAACTCAGTTGCTCGAGAGCAGACTGAACAAAAAGTGAAATTTTCTCTGTGCTGCTCATCAGTTCCCTCTTTGCATACTATTCGTATGTGGGTTCATGATTTTGGCAAAATTAAAGAACAGAAAATAAGCAGCTAATGCCTCACTAAATGCAGGAGTTATTGGGAATGACATAGTGAGGTCTAACATGTTTGCTTCTTGATAAACACAGGGTGGTTGTGACCAGTCATTCATGCAAAATGTGGAACATTTCTTCCTGTAGCTGGGAGATATTAACATGAGCTGACTTTTAATATGTTCTCTTCTATAAAATAAACTTGAAATGGTTATAGCATATTTTGAGTACATAAAAGAATCATGGTGAAAGAGTTTTGAATAAATGTTTTATTTTTAAAATATTTTTAATTTTCTATAAATATAAACAAAACTGAAAAAGAACAAAAGAAGTCAAAATAGTTACTACAATTACAATTACAGTTTCAACCAAAGATTAAGAAAAAGCTGTTTTTTGTGAGTTTTCTGGGCTGTGTAGCTGTAGTCTGGTAGTTTTTGAGAAAAGAAATTGCTCACATAATGTTATACACAATGATCCAATAAACTAGGCAATTAATACAGATAGCTGCTATTCAAAGTTTAGAATTAATAATTAAATTAAATAATATAATAGTCTAACAAAAATCTTGAAGAACATTGAATAATATCTGATAAACCTAATAATATATTGTATAATGCCATAATAAAACTTCAAGTAAAATAGATACAAATATTGATAAGTGATTATTATTATTATTATTATTATTATTATTATTATTATTATTATTATTATTATTATTATTAAGTTTATAAAAATATTTCTCACATATTCAACCTGCAGTAAATATATTTATTGTCACCTATACATAATATATTTAACAGCCCAATACAGCACCACTGCCACACCACTGCACCATCTCCAAAGGGCTTCTAGGTGGTGCAGAGAGGCAACTAATGGGGGGGGGGGACTCGACTGTCTGGAAGCCCTCCATAGGACTTCACACCTGAATGAATTGTATAACTCTGAAGTCCTTGCTGCGGCGTCCCCAGCTCCAAATCTCAGATGAAAGCTGACTAAAGTAGTTTCCCCCCCCCATCCCCGAAATTTCCCAGCCTGCCCCTCTCTGCACCGGCATCCAGTCAGAAATCAGCATTCCTTCACTGCAGTGCCCACTTCCAGGTTTTACAGCTGCAGACCTGAGTGGTGTCTGGCCGCCACTTCTTTGCTGTTTTTGCTGGGTGTGTTCCTTGTACCATCAGAGGAGGCAAACGCATCAGCAGAACCTAGTGCCACACCCACAGCCAGTTCAGTCCTTCTCATCTGAATCAGGCTCCCTAGTTATATATGTCTTCTTCCCTTTAAACCCCTTTTCAATACAGCAAAAACCTCCTCAAGTCACGCTTTTAAAAGAATAATATAAATAGTATGCTTTCCGCTTATCTTGAAATTCTTTGATTGGTCTCTTAGTCATGAAGTTTGTTAATTTTACCATTACTAAATGTTCAGCTAGTTCAGTGGTTCTCAACCTGTGGGTTGGGACCCCTTTGGGGGTTGAACGACCCTTTCACAGGGGTCGCCTAAGACTCTCTGCATCAGTGTTCTCCATCTGTAAAATGGATAAATGTTAGGGTTGGGGGTCACCACAACATGAGGAACTGTATTAAAGGGTTGCTGGGTGTTGAGGACCACTGAGCTAGTTTGTTTTCTTAATCCTCTCAGCTTGGTCATTCTTCTGCTTTCCATTTTGCTGGAAGTATAACTAGCCACGGTTGTCATATACCAAAACAGTTCTTCTGAGATTGTTGAAATTTGGGGGGGGGGGGGGGGGGGGGGGGGGGGGGGAAAAAGGTTTGATAACATATTCTTGGCAGCCATAGCAAATTCAATTTTTAAAATTTTCTGAATTTCTAGATGTATTTCTTTTTTTAAAAAATCTGTATGTCCACCACGTATTATAAAAGGTACCATTCACTTGTGCACCATCTCAATATCCTTTGAAGTGATATACCACCAATAAAACATCTTGTAGTGATTTACTCTTAATGTTTGGCTGGCTGTACATTTTATACAGTCCACAGGATTTCCCATTGTTGAAAAGGTACTTCTTCCTCAAAATTTTGTGTCCATCTGACCATACACGTTTTCACTTGTTTTGTTTCTGTATCAAATTGAAGTAATAGCTTCTAAATTCTTCCTAAAAGTGTTCTTTTTGCTGCATTATCACCATTTTCAAATTTTGTCATCCCCTTAACATACCTCTTGTTGTTTGAATTTCCTTTCTTAATCTTGAAACTAGTTGAAAATATAAGAGTCATTGTCCTTTTTAGCTTCATCCTTTATTTTTTGCCAAGACTTAATTTCTCCTTGAGCATGTATCATATCTACATATGTTGTAACGTCATTATTTTTCCTCACATTCTTATCCAATTTCCAATTTCCAAACCTTTAATGGCATTCAAAGACCATAATCTATAAGGTGTCATAGAATAAAATAAATAAGTATTTGGGTTAAAACAATCACTTCAAACTTCAAAATATAAAGTTGATATGAATGTAAAATTAGCTCTGCTACTTTAAAATCAAGAGTCTGTTAACAACAGACTCTGGGCTCTTATTTGACTTTATCCTGGAAATTTTCAAGGCTTCAGTTCAGAACTTGGCCACATTCTATTTTTGTTTTTTGGCTGGTTGTCTGACAAAAGAATGGTGAACTGACTCTTTATTCGAAAGGAGGGACACATTCTTATCACAGTATGCCTCTACAGGAGATCTCCATTAATGGAGATATTGGAGGATTCATTCTTTGTCATATGGATTCTCAAATTCTAAATAATCCATCTTTACCTGCATCATCCCTTGCTCCAGCATTAGAGCAGTAGCATTTTTAAAAATACACACACAGAGAAAAAGCCTTTCTGATTGTTAGGAAATGGTGGCCAGAAATGAAGGAAAACCTGCTGATGGGTGAGCTGGGGAAGGCAGGAAGGAGCAACAAAATCTGGATTAAGAATTGCACTTCCTGTTTAGCTGTTTTGCTTCACAGGGAAAAGCAAAGTAACAGGTTTTGCCAGCATTTGGAAATACCACAGATTATTGGCTCTGCCTGGCAGAAAGGGCAAAAAACAGCACATAAAGGAAGATTTACAGCAAAGGAAAGGTAAGGGGGCTGCGAGGCAGAACACAAGTGTGTAAATGGCCAGAGATGCCAATTAGTGGGGCAAGTCATTGTCACAAGAGCTTCATATGTGTTTCAGAGCACCAATGGAACTTAAACACAACTAAGGCGGATTCCGCATGAGCCAAAAACAACAGTGTGAAAACAGTACAAACCCTTTTACACTGTTTTAAACCATTTTACCAAGTTTTCACACCACTGTTTTTCGCCCATGCGGAATTTGCTTTCGTTACAGGTCGTACTCCAGTGATTACATATAAGCTTTAATGGTCACAGCTGAGTGTCTGCATTCTTTTCTTTCCTGATTTGCATCACTTCCACCAACTCTGATGTTTCCTGATTTTCATTTGTTGGTCATGTTGAGACATTACTTTTGGAAAGCTAATGGCAGCTATTAGTGTATTATCTGTATATCAGATAATACCATTGGTGTGCACCATCCGCCAAGTTTTGTGCTTTCTTCACAAAAAAAAGCATTAGATAAAAATTAAAGCTGACACACTCTTTGTTCTTTCTACAGGTTAGTAGTTGATGTCTACGGGATGAGGGTCCTTCACTCACTTTCTTTGGTTGGATTTGCCACTGCCTATGATTTTTTGTACAACTACCTTAGCAAGTCTCAGCAGGAGAGATTTCTTGAAGTAATTGCCAATGCCTCAGGATACATGTATGAAGCATCATATAGGCGTGGATGGGGTTTTCAATACCTACACAATCATCAGCCTACCAACTGTGTGGCGCTGTTGGCAGGAAGCCTGATTTTGATGAATCAAGGTATGTACTAAATAATCAGAAAGTTCCGTGCCAAGCCATAGTTAAAATTGCTCATATTTGCCAGTTATAAATAATATTTCAGGAATTGATACAGTTGTTTGATACATGTTAATATACACTTAATGCTACCAGGTGGAATAGTTTGTTGGGGCCTGCACAAACTAGAATGCAGGTGTGCCATTCATATTGATTTAGAAAATCTGAAAAAAACTGAATCCCCATAATGAAACATGTTTTTTCAACTTTTTTTGAATGTCTAAAATATTTTAAGCTTGTGTAACCCTGTGGGAAATCTTTGCAGGGTTCTGGAGGGGCAGTTTTTTAAGATACAGTTGCCAAATTTGAAGTGTAGTTTCTGGTAGCTCTCCTTAGAAGAAGAAGGTTTGGTAAATATTGGGTCAGGGGATCCAATTTTATGGGCTTACAAAGAGGGTCCCCATCCATTCTCCATTGAAAAAATGGGATTCCAATCTTCACCAGACTTGGGGATTCTTGTAAGGAGAGCTATCAGCAGCTATACTGCAAATTTGGTCCCTCTACCTCAAAAAAGCCTCCTTCCCCCAAGCACTGCAAATATTTCCCTTATACTGAGCAAATTAACATAACTCAATGTTATGTCAATGGGAAACTTTGCAGGACTCGGGGGCGGGGGGGGGGAGGAGAGGGTTGAGATAGAGGCACCAAATTTGCAGCACAACTGCTGGTGACTCTCTTTACATGATTCCTAAAGTTTCGTGAAAATTGGGTCTGGGGATCCATATTTATGGGCCAGAATTTGTTCTCCATTTGTGGGCTGATAAAATTGGACAGTTTTCACCATCAGCTGTGCTGCAAATTTTGTGCCTTGGAAAACAGACACACACACACCCCGCCCTGCAAAGTTCCCTCACAAAGCTATGCCAGAGCTGAGAATCTTGGAGAGGAATCATGGGTCTTTTCTGCACAACCAAAATAAGGTGTCCTGAGGCCATCTTAAACAAACCTGTCTCCTCATTTTTTGTACACACAGCATGCCCCCTCAATGCATGTTATTTTTCCCGCCATTTTGTGAAGATCTCCTGGGATGTTTGCTCTGCAGGTAGAGCAGCTGCCTGCCTTTTTACTAAATAAATTACATGATTGAACTCAGCTCTTCTTTTGGCAATATATAGTTTTGCTGTTTTTTTAAAAAAATTAGGAAGTATTTTCAAAGTTTCACAGACTCAATATGAGAAGTGTCTTCAACTTGTCCTGGGGGAAAAAGATCACTTTAGTGATTTTTGGAAAACCTGGGTTGGGAGAAAAAAGTCAACCTGAAGACATCTTTGGGGAGGAAGCTGTGCAGAGTTCCTCCCCAAGACCCTTTTTATAATGTTCTCAAGATGTTATATTTATACTGTTCAGAAAGGACCATGGAGAGGAAATTTTCTCAGTATTAGGAAACTATTGGGAAATGTTCACGAGCTGAACCCAGTGTTCATCTTTGCACAGCCTGCTGTCACTGAGCCTTTGTGAAGTTTGGAGGCAATAGTGGAACCACAGTTGAATGTTGGCCTCGGCCCAGTGGAGCCCAGTGTTCAGCTCTGCAGTGCCTAGCTCCTCCAAGACTCCACCAGCAGGTGAGGGGGAGAGTTTTTTTAAAAAAAAAAAAGATGAAAGGCCCAAATAATGCCAAAGTGGCCAGAGTAATGCTGAAAAAATGGCATTATGTAGGATCCACTTTTCAGCTCCCTTAAATTACCACAATTTCTTTAGGCTACCCCCCCTCCCAACAAAAAAAAAGTATTTTTCATTTTTTTTCCAGTTTGGCTTTGTTGAATACACGTCCCTAGTAGATATTATTTCAAATCCATCCACACTGTAAATTTATAGAAAGTCATTATAATGCTGACCATTACTTTCTTTACAGTATCTACATTCCAATCAACTGGTAAGGAAGTGGATTTAATGGCATTGCTTGTTTTTGTTAGAATATCAACAATTTCACATTTGAGTTCTTAAAATTTGTGGAGTGCACCATGTGTTTGTGTGTAAAGTGCTGCCAATTCACAGCTGAGTCATAGCTATCCTAAGGCAAGAGACTAACAGAGGTGCCCGTGCCTTCCTCTTCATAGCAATTTTGGAATTCCTTGGTGGTTTCCCTAACAAGGACTGATCCTGCTTAGCCTCTAAGATCAGATAAGATTGGGTTAGCCGGGGCTATTCAGTTGCAGGGCCATTGGGACATGGTGACATTAATTTACAGTTCATCAAAATGTTTCACATCTATTTAGTTTAGCTTTTCAGTAATTGTTTCCAAAAAATAAAAAGCAATCCAGGCCTGTTCCAACAAGTGAAATTTAGCTGCTTGGCAAAATATCTGCCCTTTAGCAATGTTTAGACTCCTCATTTAACTGCCACCTGGTTAAGTTCCTGCTTCAGGTTTATATAAATATCTTAAAATGGATTTTATGTTACCAAGATTTCTCTCACATTATTTGCTTCACTGTCAATTTATCTTCATTCTTCCAGACTTGCACGTCTTGGAATTTTCTATATAAACAAGACTTCCATTTTTTAAATGAATTCTTATAGCATTTTTATAGCTTCCTTAATTATGTGGACATTGTCTCCTGGAGACAATGCCTACCTGTTTTCTCCATTTGAAGAAAAGATTCAAATTTTTGATTAGGGTGCAGTGGTTAAGAGCAGTGGACTCTAATCTGGAGAACAGGCTTTGATTCGCCACTCCTCCACAGGAGTGGTAAACTCTAAACTGGTGAATCAGATTTGTTTCCCCATTCCTATACATGCAGCCTGCTGGGTGACCTTGGGCTAGTCATAGTTCTCTCAGAATTCTCTCAACCCCACCTGCTTCACAGGGGAGAGGAAGGGAAGGAGTTTGTAAGCTGCTTTGAGAATCCTTATAGTTGAAAAAGCAGGGTATAAAACCAAAATCTTCTCTTCTGGCGGATAACAGGTATATCTCCTATATTACTTTGGGGGACCTAGTATATTGTGTTAAAATCAAGCACCCCCATTTGGACTCCAAGGCATCTGTCATTACCCTACTTTTATTTAGCATCTGACTAAAAATGTCTTTTCGGTCAACTTTTCCCCACTGTGATATTTTTAAATTTCTGTAATTTGTTTCCATATATTCATTGCCAAGTAGGATTTATAGACTCAAAATATATGTCACTACTGCTGTCACTACAGTATATTTGAGCCACACTGTCCTGTCTGTTTACAAATATGTGAGGCAGATAGAACCATAAGGAGGTAGAACAAAAGAAGCTAAAAGAAGCTAAGGGACATGAAACATTCAGCCTTAAAAAAAACCCAAAGAAAGCCTTTTTGTGTAACAGCATAGGCAACCCAGTACCTAGACAAGTAGATAAACAAAAACAAGATGAAAATAATTTTTATATAGGGATGCTGTTTGTGGTGATTGATGGAAAGAAGCTGTCAGATGCCTCATACAATTTTAGTGCACTTCTTTATTTTACATTTATTTACTTAAAATGTTTATATAACCACCTTTCTCCAAGGCATACCAGGATCCAGTCACAGACAGAAAATACTGTCATTAGCCCTGTCACGTCAGAAAAAAAAATGGCTTACAGAAAAGAGGGAGCAACCCTACCTGGTTCATTTTTTTCAGAGATCTAGTCTTGCAGTCTGTAACACAGCATAGTTTTGTAAATGGCATACCTTTTGTTCTGCTTTCAGGGTATCTTCAGGAAGCATATATGTGGACCAAGCAAGTCCTGGCAATTATGGAAAAGTCCATAGTTCTGCTTCAAGAAGTGACAGATGGATCCCTCTATGAAGGAGTAGCTTATGGCAGTTATACCACCAGATCTCTTTTCCAGTACATATTCCTTGTCCAGAGGCACTTTGACATTAACCACTTGAAACACCCCTGGCTTAAACAACATTTTGCATTTATGTACAGGACAGTACTACCAGGTCAGTAATTTTACCAAAGACTGTTCGAAAAGTCTTCTGCTCAACAGTTGGCAACTCGTCTAGATAAAATGCTCACTCTTCTCCACCTAATTTCAGAAGGTAGCCATGCTGGTCTGCCTCAGGACAGCTAGACTTCTGTCCAGTAACACCTTAAAGAACAAGATTTTCAGGATATAAACATTCAAGGGTCAAAGGTCCCTTCAGCAGATAGTCTGACAAAAGGAATTTTGATTCTTGAAAGCTTAGATCCTGAAAATATTGTTGGTTTCTAAGGTGATACTGAACTCAAACATAGCTGTTCTCTTCCACCTACTATTAAGTGAAAAGCCTTATGATTCTATACCAGTCATGGCCAGCAATGTGTGCATAGCATAGCAGGGCATACAGCACCCATCACTACTCTGATTATCTTTGTTGTCTGGGGGGTGGAAGCAGATACGGTACAATTTCCCATTTAAATCCGCTTGCTTCTCCCTCTTTGACTGTATTTTAGGATTGTATTAGCTTGTGCATCAGCATTGCTCTTCAGACAAATTGATATGATTCTGCATACACACCAAAATCTGTTTCCACATACAGGGGCTGATCCAGCCTGGATCTTGCCTTTGTTTCCTTCTTTCCTGCAGTCCTTTTTGATTACAAGGACTACAAGACTCGAATGGAGGTTGAGGGGACAAGGGAAAAATCCATCAGTCGAAGGTGCTGATGAATGGGGAACAGTGGATCCAACCCTACAGACTGGATCTTGGATTCAAGGGGATCCAGATTATATGAAATTAGAAGCATTTTTTTCTTCTGTATGTTGTGAATGAGAATATTATAGTTGACATGAAACTAATTCAGCCACAATATGGAAATATTAGTCTTGTTTTTTTTAAAAAAAATAGTAATAGCTATATTCCAATTACATGGTACTCATTTTTACCAATATTTTAATAAAGTTTACTTTAAATCATTCATTAGATTTGTTTTCCAAAATATTCTTCTTCCCTTTCTGGCAAAATATTGGTGGAAGGTGTCACAGAAAAGTATGTAAATAATGTGTGAAATTCTCCGAGTGCATGAAAAGCTTCTTAAAATGTTTAAAGGCTACAAAAACTCCTTCATATTCAGATCATTAAAGGTGGTTTGAGGTTGAAGCCATAGGAAGTTAGGTACTAAGATCAGTGCAGTTGTCTGTTTATTTACTATATTTATATTCCTCCTTTCTTCCCAGCCATGGCTACATATCTGTGGGGATTTAGATTTATGTTTCACAAGCATCATAATCTAGTAATGTACATTTGAATCACTTCAGAATCGGTTTGTCATTGTTCAAAGATGTCATTGTTCAAATAAATATTTTTTTAAATCCCACTGAGTATGTGTAAGCTCTTAAGTGTTCCAAAAGTAGCTCTTTGTGTGTCAGCCAGAATTAATAGCATTATAAAATGGGGGGGGGGGGGATTAAAACCTGTGAAGCAGATGTATGATGTGTTTCTTCTGGTGACCACATTTCAAAGGATTACTGAGATAGGGAAGCATTTTTTGTATGTACGAGGTCAAAAGAAGGGAAACTAAATTATGTTGGTTAAGTCAGGGTTTGTAGACTCTCTCTGGCAATTAACTCAGAACCCAAAACCCAATGACTCAATAAGTCAACAGAGGACTTACTGAATTATAGAAACTTGGTGTGTTTAAATCACCTTAAGCCTCTCTTGATGTTGCAGATTATGTTAACATCTTATTGTTGATCACACTAAAGAGAAAGTGGAAAGGAAGCATTTCTAATAATGCAAATAATTCTTTCAAAGTTTTGTAATGCAAATCTAGGTTTTACATTTGTATTATGATCTAATTGAACCAAGACTCACTTTAGTTCTCCTACATCTAAGTGGTTTTAAGCTGACATCTCAACAAGAGTTCTGCAAATCAGTCCAGCAAGAGGCAGCTACGTTTACTTTACACAGAAAAGGGAATTAAATGTGCAGATTGCCCTTTCCTACTATAATCATTAGCTGGATTTTGCTTGATCTGTAGTTCACTGAACTGAACATCTGTTCTTAATTGAAATCCTGGTAGAAGCATTCTTAATTTGAAGTTCAGGGGAAAAAAGACTATATTAATTAAACTTTTGTACTGTCTACCATAGGGCAAAATATGGCATTATTCAAGAGTACAGTTAGAGCTTTGAAATTGTTTTAGATCCTTAAAATTATTTTGACTGTAATAGGACAATTCTCTTGCTATTTAAATACATAATATTGGGTAGTTTTTGTGTATTAATGTATATACATGTTTTACTTTTCCTCATAGGATTCCAAAGAACAGTTGCTATTGCAGACTCCAACTACAATTGGTTTTATGGACCAGAAAGCCAGCTGGTCTTTCTAGACAAATTTGTTATGCGGAATGGAAGTGGAAACTGGTTAGCAGATCAGATCAGGAAGAATCGTGTCCTGGAAGGCCCAGGAACCCCATCCAAAGGACAGCGCTGGTGCACTCTTCACACTGAATTTCTCTGGTATGAAACAAGCAAAAGTGTGGGCTGCACAGAAATGTTTCATGGTCACCTAACATTTTATATGTAATATTATAGCACTTTTACTTTGCACCCCTTAAAAAGAAATCTGGCTCTGGCACAAAAATATCTTCCTGATGTTTAAAAAGCAAGTTTCATCATTGAGAGAAGCTTTAAAATGTCGGTAATGTTACTGCTATATACCCCACTTTTCTCCCTGATTATGACCCAAAGTGCCTTGTTAATATACTTAATATAAATAAACTGTAAAATGAAATTCAAACACAAACACTGAAACCTACAAAACCACATTCTAATCTAGGCATATTCTAGATCCAATGGCCTGGTTCATTTGGGGGCTACGGGCTACAAGCCATGGATCAAGACAGAGCCCTTTGAGCCTTACCCTTTGGTTTACACCAAAAGGCTCACACCTCTGGCTGTGTCCAGGATTTATGCCTGCAAAGAGGAAGGTTTCTAAAAAGGCTCCATCTTGTTTAGTTGTGACCTTTTTCCAAGATTCCCTCCATTTTCACTAGAAAGCTAAGCATTATGGGATCAGACTCTCTCGGTTCTGCACACTCCTTTCATCCATCCCTGAATCTGTTCCCACTCTAAAACTTCCTGTGATCCATTTTTGCTTGTCGCCATCCAGGTGGTTACACATATTCAGTCAAATGAGAGTTCCCATAGTACAGGTTGTTGCCACTCTTGCCTGCAGGATTGATATCTGTGTTAGTTTGATGCACCTAAAGTCTGGTTAAAGAATGGGATATTCTGACTTACTAATTTTTAAACTCTTAAAAATTATTCAGTTTCTAAAAAAAAGAAAGAAAAAAGCTAGATGGACGATTAATGGCGGGTTTAATGTCCTGATATCAAAGCCCTCTATTCTTTCATCTTTTTAAAGGTATGATGCCAGCTTGAGATCTGTGCCTCCACCAGACTATGGTATTCCAAAGCTGCATTATTTTGAGGACTGGGGAGTTGTAACATATGGAAGTGCTTTGCCAGCTGAAGTCAATAGAGCCTTTCTCTCCTTCAAATCAGGAAAGCTGGGAGGACGTGCAATATTTGATATTGTTCACCGGAACAAGTACAAAGAGTGGATCAAAGGCTGGAGGAACTTCAATGCTGGCCACGAGCATCCCGATCAGAACTCTTTTACTTTTGCTCCCAATGGCGTGCCTTTCATCACAGAAGCTCTGTATGGACCAAAGTATACATTTTTAAACAATGTGCTGATGTTTGCTCCAGCTGTATCAAAGAGCTGTTTTTACCCATGGGAAGGGCAAGTTACTGAAGACTGTACATCAAAATGGTTGAAATATAAACACGATCAGGCTGCAGACTGCCAAGGAAGAGTTGTTGCTGCTATGGAAAGAGGTGGGATCATCTTTATCAGGGGTGAAGGAGCAGGTGCTTACAACCTCAAGCTTAAATTGAAAAGCCTCCAAAGAAACCTGTTACTTCTCCATCCTCAGCTCCTCTTATTAGTAGACCAGATTCATCTTGATGATGGCAGTCCTTTGGAGGTAGCAACCAGCTTCTTTCACAATGTGGAAGTGCCTTTTGAAGAAACTGTTATTGACGATGTCCATGGGGCCTTCCTCAGGCAGCGAGATGGGACATACAAGATGTACTGGATGGATGACACTGGCTACAGTGAGAAAGCTGTTGTTGCCTCAAGAATGTACCCCAGAGGCTACCCTTACAATGGAACAAACTATGTGAATGTTACAACTCACCTGCGAAGCCCTATCACCAGAGCTGTATATCTCTTCATTGGACCTTCTGTAGATGTCCAAAGCTTTAATGTCCATGGGAATTCTCAGCAATTAGATGTTTTCATAACAACAGGAGAGCATGCCTATGCTGCTTATTTGTGGACTGGCGAAGATAAAAGCCACTCAGTCTTTGCACAAGTTGTTGCAGATCGCCAAAAAATTCTATTTGATCGAACCTCTACCATTAGGAGTGCTGCAGCATCAGAGATAAGGGATTATGTTGGGTTAGTAGAACAGAACCTACAGCATTTCAAGCCTGTCTTCCAGCAACTGGAGAAGCAGATCCTTTCCCGTGTACAGAACACGGACAGCTTCAGAAAGACTGCTGAGCGACTGCTACAGTTTTCAGATAAGAGACAGACAGAGGAAGCCATTGAAAGGATATTTGCAATATCTCAGCAACAGCAGCTGCAAGGCAGGGGAAAGAGGAATAGGAAGGTAGTAAAAGGGTTTGTTGATGCCGGCCCTGACATTTTTGCACAAATTGAAGTCAATGAAAGAAAAGTTCGTCAGAAGGCACAGACTTTAGCCCAAAAAGAAATGCCTGTGGATGAAGAAGAGGAGATGAAAGATCTTCTCGATTTCGCAGATATTTCCTATAGGCAGCATAAAAACAGTGTGCTGATCAAAGGCCAGCCTGGCCTGATGCAGATGCTGACTACTGCTAGAAGCAGTGCTCCCTCAATGTCAGCATCATACACCCGACTGTTCCTCATTCTGAACATAGTTATTTTCTTTGTCATGCTTGCAATGCAGCTGACCTGGTTTCATAAGGCCAAGAGTCTGCACAGCCAAAGATGTCTCTATGCAATCTTGCTCATTGACAGCTGTATTTTATTGTGGCTGTATTCTTCTTGTTCTCAGTCACAGTGCTAGCTAAAAGACCAGGAGTTTCTTGACCGTTGTTTGATTAGATATGTCTGTACCACACAGTTACCCTGATGGGGGGCCAAGCTTGTTTTGTTCCTTTTCTGACACATTCCAGGAAGCAGCTGCAGAATGGCTGAATCTTTGCAGTCAGGAAAGATAAAAGATAATGGGCATTGGACACATTTCTCGGAGAACAAAGTGCCATCTAGACATGGGTCAAGTTGGGATTTGGCCTGTGAATGAATGTCATACATCTTTGTTCTGAACTTGGTGTGTGGCATTGCATTTTCTTCTTCAAAAGTAAAATTCCTGCCCTTTAAGAGTTGTTTCCTAATGTTTGTTTCAACAGCCTTCTGTCTAACTGTTGATACATACAGCAATTAACTAGTGAATGGGTTTCATCCCTTCTGCAAAGATGATTATATGAAGAGAGTGTGACAGAGTGCTGCTGCAGATTCTTTGTCACCTCTTGTCTTCCTTACATTGTTGACACTGCAATTAAAATGAAATACTGACAATCAGCCACCATCCAGAAAAAGAAAGGATGGCAGAAATTTGCTCTATCCCATTCCCCATTAGGAGCTTGTAAATCCTGTTCCTCCTTCCAGTATGTGGTAGAAGGCCACTTACAGCTAAGAAAAAGCAATGTCTTCTGTAATGGGTGTGGCTGTCCCTAAAAATTAGGGACAGGGTGTGGCTGTCCCTAAAAATTAAACTATGACCACCATAAGGTTCCACCAGTAATCCCTCTATTCCTCTTCTCTTTCTTTGGATGGCCAAAGACTTCAGGGTGATTTGACCAGTGCCTGGTAATTTGATGGCTTTTGTGGCTGTACTAATCCACCATTGAGCTATCATCACAGGTAGAGTTTTCACAGCATCTTCAGTGCTTTCCAGTGGACCTAATTTATACATTCAGCTGGCAGTCATCTACTATTGAGTGACAAAGTGATATACAGAATGTGAAGACCAGGCTGTAGCTTGCCTAAAGAAACCAGGGTTGCACCTTGGGGAGAAGGTTGTGTGGCAGGGATACCCTGTGGGGCCATATGGATAAGGGTGTAGGTATGCTTTCATATGTGTTGGGTTGGCAGAGTGGCTTCTGGATAGAAGGTCCTGTCTTTCCATGAGAAGCCATGTTGGGAGGAGTTGATAGGTAGACTCTTGATCTCTAGGACACAGTATCAAACATTATTTTTTACAAGAAGTAACATTGTTTTTAAAAGTATAGAATGTGCCAATCTGGTGGTGTGTGACAATCATGGGACTGATTATTAAATCCTGGTTATTTGAAAAGTAGAATGATCTGAAGAATTAGTTTATTATGGTATTATTGAAGAAAAAATCTTCAAATACATTTTGCTAAATAAACAGACTGTAAATGTCCCTGTTGTGCAATTGTTTTAGTTGTTTTTTATACATATATGTTTGTTTAATAAGGGAAACTTTTGTTTTTCTACATAAGGATCTTTCAGAGTTGTTACCTAAGGCAGGGTAGGGGTGGGATACTAGGAGCTTTAACATTTTGAAGAAATTGTCATGATTGTATAAATCTGATTGCACATCTGTGGGCTGATTTCTTATGCCAGTCAAGCCAGTTGCATAAAAGTACATTTTCCTCTGATTTCCATGACTCTTTAGCGCTACCTGTCATCTCTCTGTATTTCTCTGCTCTGGGCCACTTTTCCCCTTTTTTATATGTGGTAGCTTGCACATGAAGTCAGGCTTGTGTGGTTTTCTCATTGGTGGTGAGACTGATGATACACCACAGTGGCCAGTGAGGCTTCCATATAGCAGGTTTCCCTGCCCCAGTCCCATCGGCAGCAGCCAACTCCGCATCTCCAAGGCTACTGGGGCTTTTTCAATTTGCATTTTGAAACCAGCAATTAAATATCACTATATTGTTATAAAAATACATGTAACAGGAGTTTTGAAATCCTAGATTGCATTCTTTTTTGAAAAGCAAGTCTCAAGCTCTTGCTGTGGTAGAGATGTGCTTTTTGCAACATATCTCCACAACAGAATAGGCCTGAGATTGACTTTTAAAAAAGAATAAAAGGAAATATTTCAAAGCACCTGTTACATAAATGTTTATAATAGTCTACTGAAAGCCAGTGTGGTATAGTGGTTAGGGTGTTGGTCTAGAATATGGGAGAGCCAGGCTCAAATTCCCAATCTCCCATGGAAGCTTTGGGCCAGTCACACACTCTCAGCCTAACCTACCTCACAAGGATGTTGTGAGACTAAAATGGACGGAAAGGGAATTATATCAGCTGCTTCATGTCCCCAAGGGGGAGAAAGTTAGGATACAATAATTAAATAAACCAAATCACCAAAACAGCAGGAAATGGGTACTGGATCAGGAAAAATGACTGCCAAGCAGGTGGGGAAATCAAAATTTCTCACTCACTTGGCAACTATCCAAGCTTTCCCAAACTTCACAGCAAAACAGGGTAGGGAAAGATCATAAAGCAAGGGAACCTAAGGAGTGCAGAAATGCATCACAGAAGCACAAAAAGCCACACTTCCCAACAGCATTGTAGCCAGGGCAGATGACCCTTGTGGAACTGGCCAAAATCTAATAGTGAGCACAAAATAATTGTGCTTAATAGTCTCTAAACCAGGGGTTTCAAAAATGAGGCCTGGGGGCTAGATCCAGCTCCTTGAGGGGACTTATCAGACTCACAAGACAGCGAAGGCAACCCCCTCCCCGCATTTCCAATCTGACCTGATGAGCTGGGGGCTTGCCAGTCCAGGCACCCCCTCCCCTAGTGCCATTCTGGAGCCAGCCAAGGCAGCCATCCCACCCCCAGGGCCCATCCCAACTGACCAAGTCACATTTGTGTCATATCCAGGCCTTGTAACAAATGAGTTCAACACCCCTGCTCTAAACTGAACATTTCTAAAAAGAAACACTACTTGGCATATAAGATCTGAAAACACAGATAGGCAAAGTTTTATGAACAAAAATTATATATGTCTTCTATATTCTATATACGTATCTGTATATAGATTTTATCTGTATATACATTTAATGGTATACGAATTTCTAACATGAAATTAATTTTTTGGTTGTTTTCAACTTAAAGGACATGTTAAAAACTCTAGAGGGCAATAACTAATACTTTTGCCAACGATTGATTGATCAGGTGAACAGTCATACATACTACCACAGTGAGGTCAATGCATTCCTATACATTACAGAAGTAAAATACAAAAGCAGGTGTAGATTCCCTGAAAACAGGAGTTTAAAGAAGGCAAAGGAACAATTGAACATCACAGGAGAAGTTTAAGAACAGCCTTCACACCAAAGGAATATGACAGCTACTGCTCGAGGCTGGTCAAATCCTTTGAAGATGCATTTGAAATAATACATCAATAATTTGACCTGAAGGATCTGCGCAGTACTGAGGACAATTTGTCCACTGAATGCAGCAAAATTTGGTCACCGATTCAGTCATTTCATCAACTGCTCAAAGTCTGGAGTGTTGATGCTGCAGAACTCAATGTTCATTTTTAAAATCAGAAACTCTTCTGGTGAAACCCATAACCATGTCACAAACCAAGCCACAAATTCTGTGAGGAAGTGTACTGGTGTCTCTTTAGGTGCTGGATGCTGGGAGATCTCATACTAGATCTCATACTAGATCCTCCCAGCATTTAAAACAGTAATAGAAGCAGAATCAAACTCCAGTTCAGATTGGCCCAAAGTGCAGGGGGGTGGAGAAGAATAGGAAAGTATTAACTCCCCCTCCCATGTTCTCCATCCCTGCTGCTGATAACTTTTTCTGCAATTAATTTTTTGCTTGCAAATTGTATTAGTAGACTTCCAATTTTGTGTAATTCATTGGAGAAGGTATTCAGGCTTTTCTCAGCCTCGCTAGCAAGATGTTGGGAGCATCAGTCCATGAAAAACCATGGGGTTGCTCCTTGTCATTCTACACAGTTTAAGTTGTCAAATGAAATATCTGCATTCATATGAATGAAACTTCTTTGCTGCAAATATTTTCTCGACATGATTTCAGTGACTCGGTTGGAGGGAGAGAGAGAGAGAGTACAGTGGAATAAACAACGTGTCTATCTTTGAAAGAAATGTTTTCTTCTGTGTTCATAATGGAAGCTAGACATCAGGTTCTAAAGACCCGTTTCCCACTCTTTTTGTGCAGAGTAAAGCATTCCTTGAGAGACTGCCATTACATGCTCAGCTTAACAGAGAGTCCATTTGTCTTCCTTGAATATATTTCCTAGCACTTAGATCTTTTATGTGGCATGTAAAGTATTAAAATTGTTTCCTCCAACACCCCTCCTAAAGAAACACCAGTAAACAATATACAGCAGACCTTTGTTTCAAGTACACACTGAAAAGAATATCCAGTTAACACTAACAACCTACAATGAGATCCAGAGTTTTTAAGGGAAATGTAAAAGTGTGGAAAAGGAAATGGAAGCTCATTAGTCCCTTTTCCATAATTGTCACCAATATTTGTATTATGTTTAATTGTTAACAGATGTTCATGAATACAAGAAGAAACATTGATTATCGTATTCCTCCATGGGCTGATTCACAGGACCATAGTGACTTCCTTATCATTTGCTAAATTCTATAATTGTATTGCAAAATTAATCCCTGGGCATGTGATTATCACAAAATCTCTAACTCTTACTGGGTCCTCAGAGTGACCAGAAACGTTAGTAACTGTGTGAGAAATCATTCAGACTGGCTCCACAAAACCATATTTCAGGCTAGCTGAAAGATCTTTGGGAAAGAAAGATCTTTGTACATTTTCAAATATTTCTCATGGCCCTGAATATATATAAGACTTGGGCCAAGACAAAAACATGGAAAATACTACACAGAGAGACACCTCAATGCTGACAAAGCTATGCAGAATATACAACAACATGACTTATCTTCTTCTGATCAGAAATTATGACTGGATACCATGATGATTTTTATTTGCACAAGCTTCAAACTTGAATTCTTGTAGCCATATTGTGGGGGCTGAAACATGGCTCAAGATATGTTTGGGCCAAAGGAAGAAAATATGAATGTCTCCCAATTGGTTGCCCTCATGATAAATAATCTGATCTTATAGCAGGTCTAATACCTTAATATTTGCTAATAATAAGCTGGTAGCTTATTATTATTATTATTATTATTATTATTATTATTATTATTATTATTATTATTATTTGCTAATAATAAGCTGGTAGCTTTGTGGGCCGAGGCGGTAACCTGTTGGCTCAAGCTAAATAAACTCTTTGACCCCAATAAACACATGACAACTCATTAGTGGGTAAAACAATTTGGCCATAGCCAGAGATATTTATTGGCAAGATATTAATAGGAAGCAAAAACTTGGCGCAGCATGGGCTGGGGGATCAAAGCATCTGGGCAGCACAAGTGCTGTCCCCCAGAGTTAAACCAATTCCTCAGCCCGCCTGCTGGAGGAATTGAGCACGAAGGCCAGCTTGGATCAGAATCTGCCAGATGAGCGATAGACCCCTTTCTGGTGCCTGTTCCAACCTGCTGCCAGGGCCTTAAAGTCTTGGTAGCCCAAGCCGAAATGTCGTCCCAACTCTTCGGCTCCGCCTCTGCCTCTTCACCTCTTATGAGGTGTTACCAGAAGAGCTCCTGTAGCTCCCCTTCACGAAAATGATCACCCCCTCCCCCATGCGCAACCCGCCACTGGCTATGACATAACAAACAGCATGAAACAACAGAAAACTGAAACTTAACAATAGGAAAAAAGGGGGAGACGGGTGGGTGGGTTCATGGTTTGGCGTCCTGGGCAAGACTGAGCTCGCCCACGTGGCCACCTTCTTTTATATGCAAGTGCCTGCTGGCGCCTGCATATGATGCAGCCTGCTGGCTCTGCGAGAACGCGGAGCCAGTCGGAGCCCGGCCACCGTGCATGCGCGAGCCATGCCCCGAGGCCGCACCTTTGCCTTGAGCAGGGCAATGCTGCTTGAGCCGGGTCCCGGCCGACCTGCAATGGCAGCCTGCGGTCAAGCCGCAGCTGCATTTTCTCACAGCCAACAGAAGAAGTAGTGAAATGGATTTGCCATTTTAAAAAAGCATTTCAGCAAAGGTAGGGCTAAATGACACAATTGTTATAGCTTTGGCTACAAAATGAAAAGCAGTAATTTTATTTAAATTAATAACAGATAGTATTTGGTCCATTAATATTGTAGAATGAAGCAGAAATATTCAATAAAACGTCAGAACATTTTAAAGAGAAGCTTGACCTTTGCTTCCAAGTAGGCTTGCAGCCACATCCAAAGGGGGGGTGGCAATCTGCTTGTGGAAGCAGTGGGGGGTTGGCAGCGGTGGATTCGACCTCCCCCGGGGCATTTGCCTAACTGGAGGTGCAAAACCATCACCACCCTCCCCAATGTAGCATTGGATACTGCAGCAGCATCCCAGTGCCACCATGGCCAGCATAGCAGGGGCAGACTGGGAGCGTGGTTAGGGGAGGAACCAACTTTAGCTGGCTCCCTCCTGGCTATTCAGTGTATTGTGCTGGCAGCTGGAAAATTGTATATACACAACTCTTTTGGGCAGCGTAAGTCTGCTAAGAACAATGGGCGTTTTTTGGCAGTGGGGAGCCTTTCATGCTTGTGAAGCCTTCCCATGCCACTGCAAAGCCCCTTTGGGAGTGGCAGGACAGCATGGTTGTGGTACTGCAGCCAGCTACCTGAGGCTTGGATGGGGTGTAAAGCAGGACTTCCTTCTGAACAGGGAAAGTACCACTATATTAAGTGCTGCTTGGAGCCCCAGTTTCTATTTAGCTTGCAACTTATTGTGACAAATGAATAGACTGACTCAGCAGTTCAAAAGTGTCCCAGTGAGGATGCAGTCAGTATGAGAAATTTTTCTGATGCTATGTGCAGAAATCAAACCACAAGACTTTGGCTTGGAAGGAAGCACTGGCAACACGAATGACAGTCATGTTCATGTTTTCTTTTTAAGTCTTAAAATTTGCCCCAAAATAATTCCAGTAAATGGAATAATATTTTTTTGCATGCACTGAAATGTGTCTTAATTATTAGACCAATTCTGTGTGAAATGGTTGAGAATTCTGTGGTGATGACTAGTAGTAATGACCCATGAGTTCCTTTGACAAACTGGAGTTTCCTGATTAACTTCTAAACATTTTCTGAGGTAAATATAAACTTCTGCTGTTAATTTAGTTTTGCTTAGTAAATGTGTAATATTTTTCTAGGAAAATCTCAGCTGACTCTTCTTTCATGTAGATGAACATTATATTTACAAAGTTCTCTAACTTCTCAGGAAAGAGTGACAGACAAAATATTAGGTCTGAATGCTTCATTTGTTACGGTCAATGGGGCAGTTCTAAATGTAATGTGGAAATTTTTCTCTTGACTTTTTAAATAGTATCTGAGATGCTATTAGATTCTTTCCCAGAGTTTTGTGGTAGTCAGAGAATGGTTTCATTTAATATCAGAACCTCAACATTTCGTCAAAAAAGGATATAATCAGCAGCAGTTACGTCAAAATTAAATCCAAAGACAGCTTCTGTCTGTTCACTGCCCATAACAAAGAGGTTAAGACAGATGGTCCCACATTGTTCCCATAAACATCTGTGAAGGGCAATAGGTATATTTAGAATATATAATCCTGACAAGCAGAGTAACAAGTAGAAATGTGGACTGTGCGGCACGTCAAATTAGAATAGTTTATCTCTCAAAAGACCAGCCGTTTTTACCTCAGAAGTTCATAAAACATAAGGAGAACTTTACTTAACTGAGAGAGAAAACATATACCGTGTATATATATTAATAAAGTATCACAAATATATAGTTACATGCACTGCTCATAGTTTGTTACAGTTTGGTTACGATACAATATCTTTCAGTCAAAGCACTTTTACATAGCATTTGGTTTACATCAGTACAGAGAACATCTTTTCACTTAGGCAGGCAGGCAGGCAGGCAGAGCAAGTGAGTGTGAGTGCGGGAACAGAACACTTCCAACGGATTTTAACTGTCACCTTTAGAATGTTCGTGCAGCTTCCCAGAATTCCATGCTGCTTGTGCTGCTGCTGCATGCAAACAAGGCTGGAAATTCCAACAATCTGCACAACCTCCTTCTCCATTGATGCTAGTTTTGACCAGATAGTAGGTGTGTGCAGACAGAAATGTACTAATAAAGATCTGATCCATTCCAAACAATAGAAACATATAAATATATATGTTCTCAATCCGAAAAGAATTATTTCCAACATTTTGAAGCAGTCCATTTCAATAGTTATTCTTGCAACTTGCTATCTGGTTTCAATTTAGTAGCCAGTGAAGGGTGAAAAGGGAAACCTCTGTGGGGAACCTTCACCAAACACCAGAGGCATGGAGAATCTTTGCAGCAGCTCACAAAATGGCACAACTCTGAAACTGACAGGAGCTCCGTCGGGTGGCAAGCAAGAGAAAAAAAATCCATTTTCTCCAGCAATGCTTTTGGCTGGCTATTTATGGCTGGCTGAGCAAACTAAAAAACTCAAAATGAATTTTCAAAAAATATCTGCAGGAAAATATCTGTATGGAAAAGACCACAGGGAAGTTCTGCAGTGATCTCCTGATCATTTCAATGTTGGTTTCAATCTCACATGTATAAACAGAGCTATGATAAGGGTAAGCAACTGGTCTCAGGCGCACAAAGCTGGGGGAACTGAAAAGTATATCATGACTGAAAATACATGTCCTGTTATTATTACCATTATTTATGTATTTACTTTTTTACCAAAATAGCTACAATGAAAGTATAGGAGGTGCAACTTTATATTCTTGTTTGGGTGCAAAATTGGCTAGTTACGGCTCTGGGCAGAAAAGAAAATATGCCACAGTTTATATTTAATATAGTCAGTCTCTTCCTACACTGTGGGAACACTAGATCTAGACTTGACTCTCATGCAGGCTTGAAAGTTAATCCTTTATTTAAAGAGAGCCAATTGTCCAAACCTTGCATGAAAAGCAAAAATATTTCCTTTTCCAACACAGATTTATGTTTAAAGTGTAAAAAGGTCAATGAAAGTTCTAAGGATTATGCATTTCCTTGATTTTAGACTTTTTTATACTGTCTTCTGTATATATCAAAATAGTAGCAGTGCGGCTTATTTTTCAAAGTTAACTCAAAGATCTTATTCAAAGCTTGATGAATTGTTTCTTTTCTTATTATTGGCACAAAAAATCTTCAAAAATATGAGCAGGAATAAATGAACAGGGGTTAACACCTGTCTATCACTCCCAAAGTTGCTAGCTGAGCCCAGGCTCCCAGGACAAAATGGAGGGAACAACATTGCTACTCATTTGCCTGGACACTATCCAAAACTATGGAATGAGGCAGGAAATTTTTTCTAGCATTCCTACAATTTTCAAATGGAAACCAAGTTGAGAGGACTGAAGCATTGTCTACTTTCTTCTCAGGCACTTGGGGTGTTTTTGGTTTAGGACAATGGAAGCAAATCCCGATTTCAAAACACAGGCTTTGCTTCAACAAGAGAATTGCCTTCCCACCTCTTTTTTGTCTCTCCTGCTCATCCAGCATCAAAGCATGGGTTGCCAACTGCCTGGAGAAAAAAATGCCTCAATTGAT
Organism: Sphaerodactylus townsendi; assembly: GCF_021028975.2. Classification (NCBI taxonomy): domain Eukaryota; kingdom Metazoa; phylum Chordata; class Lepidosauria; order Squamata; family Sphaerodactylidae; genus Sphaerodactylus; species Sphaerodactylus townsendi. The sequence continues at coordinate 118,414,789 of NC_059425.1, read as the reverse complement.
TCTATCAAAAAGTGTCTCAATTGATTCTATCATTGCCATATGAAACAAGTGATTTTGAGTGGTTAAAAGATGAATGGCTACAAAAGTACTGTGAACATCAGGCTGAAAGAAGAAGAAGAAGAAGAAGAAGAAGAAGAAGAAGAAGAAGAAGAAGAAGAAGAAGAAGAAAGAAGAAGAAGAAGAAGAAGAAGAGGAGGAGGAGTAGGAGGAGGAGTAGGAGGAGGAGTTTGGATTTACATCCCCCCTTTCTCTCCTGTAGGAGACTCAAAGGGGCTTACAATCTCCTTGCCCTTCCCCCCTCACAACAAGCACCCTGTGCGGTAGGTGGGGCTGAGAGAGCTCCGAGAAGCTGTGACTAGCCCAAGGTCACCCAGCTGGCATGTGTGGGAGTGTACAGGCTAATCTGAATTCCCCAGATAAGCCTCCACAACTCAAGCGGCAGAGCTGGGAATCAAACCCGGTTCCTCTAGATCAGAGTGCACCTGCTCTTAGCCACTACGCCCCTGCTGGTCCCATCCAAATCCAAAAAAGGAGACATTCTAATGTACTACATTTGAAATATCTTAATTTTTAGTAGTTCGTGGCTATTACATAGGTTAAACTATAAAAAGTTGGTTTATGAGGCTGACTTGGTGGCAGAGTTAGCGGTCATTATCTCAACACAGCTTTCATCATGCAGAAAGAAACAACAACAAGCTGTGTGTGTGTGTGTGTGTGTGTGTGTGTGTGTGTGTGTGTGTGTGTGTGTGTGTGTGTGTAATTATTAAAATCTAATTATATGTTAAGCGGAGCTTAGCACAGAAGAAGAGTGAACGTCCAAAAAAAAATCCAAGCTAGTTCACACAGCCATATTGGCTACTTTATCTCTTTAGTCACTGGGTGGCTTAGCTATTCATAAGTTACCCTTGAATAAGTTGCCAGATTTCATGAAAAAGTAGGCTTAAGGTGAAAGCTCTGTGCAGTTTAGTCATTTTCTTATCTGCCTTGAGTCTCAGTGAGAAAGAGTGATGAGAAAAGAAGTAAATATATTGTGTGTGAAAATCATCCTTTTATGGGGTCATGAAGTACTGAAAAATAATTGCATGTTGGGACCACTGAGTTCCTATGAAGCTGTTTTGAAATGAATCATACCATTGGTCTGTCAAGGACAGTGCTATCTCCTCTGACGGGCAGTAGTTCTCAGGGTCCACAGTGAAGATCTTCTCTATCAATTACTAACTGCTTCGTTGAATAAAAGATGCCACACCTTTTGGATGCAAAGAGGAATCTTCATCTCTGACCCACAGCTCCTCCCCAGCACAAAACTCTCATAAATCACACCCAGGTCACTTGATAGCTATGGCAGTGAGCATTGTGCTTGCAGGACTCTGCATTTTATTTATAGTCCAGTTTCAGTTCCTGTTTCTTACGAGGGAATTTGTCTGGTATCATCAGTTCTCATATTCTCTCACATATCTAATGCACAGCCTCCACTCACCCCTGAATAATCCTGGCATAATGATACACTAAAACCATGGATAAACTAATAAGGATCATAAACACATACAACACTTTAATAATCACCAAAGACGAGAATGGTTCATACGTTCTTCACAGTCATGTTATGATTGATTTTATACAGTTGTTTGAAACACATTTTGTCAGTTGCCTTTTTTTCCTCACAAAAATGAAATATAAATCCAAGTTCTGAAGATAGTACAGATTTCTTCTGGACACAAGTGATATAAATGTTGCCATCTGGTGGCTAAAAGAGTAAATAGCTAGAAGATTGATCAAAACACAGATCATGATTCAATAAGTTCCTGTGGGGGTGTCAATTTTTATGACAGTCTCTGGCAGAATGTGTTCTCTGGGAAAGAAGTATTTTGGAATAATTTTACTATATATACTATTTTTGGTATCTCTAAAACAAAGTAGAGTTAGAGGGGGGGTGGGTTAAATGGCAATGTTTGTCTGCCTTTAAAAGTGGATGACGTGACAGAAGGTCCAGCATGAACATGCAATATATTTAGTTTAAATATCAAGACAAGAAATATCATTAGTTCAATTTCTGTCTACCTTCCAGTTGGTCAGGAGGAGGGTACAAGGGAAAAATCAGGGACCCCACCTGACGTCTCACATGGCAAAGTGTGTATGTGTGTCACTTCCACTCATATTACCTACCAGTATTACCTATTTACTGTTTTCACTGCTCATCTCTGCCCATCTGCACGAACATTCTAAGCCCTCATACCAATCCCTCAGGCCACAGACAGACAGGCTGCACGAACATTCTAAGGGTGACAGTTAAACACAGCCAGCTTCATGGCCTGGTGCGCCAGGAAAAAGACGTTTTACCTGGCTCAGGTATAGACTTTTTGCGATTTGAAGGTCCGATTACCTGCCCGCAACAGGGAGGGACATCATTTGAAAATTTGGGGGCGCTCTGTCCAGCCCCCAAACGTTTCAGCGTTAGGGAGTCACCAACAAACGGATGGTTAGCTTTTTATATAGATAGATTTCTTCAACTTTTATACCGCCCACCCCTGGAGGGCTCTGGGCGGTGTACAACAACTAATATAATCTAAAATAACAATAAGAGCACATTTTATTTGTTTGTTTGTTTGTTTGTTTATTTATTTACCACCCTCCCTGAAGGCTCAGTAATTCAATTCAATAAATACATACAGGATAATAAAATTAGGGCTCTAAATCTCACATTAAAACCATTTAAAACAGCATATAAAACATTGCGTCTGGCAATCTTACTGAAATTCACATGGTACTCATTTTAAAAATGCCCTGCAGACCTCTGCTGAGTGCAGAGCAGCTTCCTGCATGGTTCTTTGGCTAGGAGGGAGCCAAAAGTTCCTTGCTGAAAAGCAAAATTGTTTTCCCACCAGACCCCACAAGGATAATATATTACTTCTGACACACTTATTTTGGAATTTGGTTTTGGTTGTAGGTAGGCTATTCATTATAACTGAGAAAGCTGACAGGTTTTCAGGTGAGTAAAGCTCTCCTCCCTTTATGTTTCGGTGCAGTTGTGCAATGCATCTAAAAGAATAAACATGCAATTAAACTAGTGTTAGGTAGCATCAATTTGCACATATTTTTGTTGCCAAAATATGGAACAAGAATATTTCCTATAGTAGTATCTTGACTGACAAAGATTTCAATGATACCAGGCATGTGCTAGTTCCTGGTGTAAAAGCTGCAGAGCACATTTGAGGACTTACTGTATTATTTTTGTCATACTTGAACAGTCATGCCCCTGATGGTCCTGCCATATTGCTGCTTTCCTCAGCTACTGGGGGGCGGGGTCTGGGAGCTTTTGTATTGCTGCAGTTTCTGCCATGAGTTTGGGAACTGAACTTGGTATCTGTGTGTGTGTGTCTGTCTTTCATGGTCTTACTCACTCTGGGCCTCTTTGTGGGAAAACTGCTTATTCGCATTCCATTCCCTTAGGGTAAGGACAACATACCTCTCCCTGCCCTGAGAACCCAGCTTTACCATTCTGTAAACATCCAATTATATTATACTGTTTGCTTAAACTGGTTCCACCTGGCACTGGTGTATATCAATGGTATCAATGGGCAGCTTGTGATGAAATTCCGATCTGTCTATGGTTTCCTATCTGCCAATAACCTGCTATAGTTCTGCAATAAAGAACATCATGTTCCAATTCTGAGTTCTTCAATTGAAACGAAAGTCATGGGGCATGATCACTGGTAATCCAGGGATTCACTACTTCAGAATTACTGCTCAGATCGCCCATGAATGACTGGACCTTGACCCATTCCTTTCCCTCTGGACTGGGGCAGAATAATGAGGCCGTTTCCGCACGGGCGTTTAATGGCGGCCTGGGGACGGCAAAAACGCCATCCACACTCCGGCGTTTTTTCCCAGTGGCTCCCGAGCGCTTGTTGAAAGCGCCGACTGCTGTACTGTGCAAACAGCAGCTTTCCCCCCCCTTATCCCTGTACTTACCTTGTCCCGGGCCTCGGGTAATGCGAAGGCCACAGGGACCAGCCCTGCCCTCTTCGCTGGAGCAGGCGCGAAACCAGAGGCGTGTCCCTGAGCCTCGGCGGCGTGCGGAGGCCGAGGACTCACCGAATCAGCCCGGTAGCGGCATCCACCAGCGCCAGCGCTGCCAGCTCTTTCTAGGACCGTCTGTGCGGACGGTCCTAGCGTCGTTGGGTCAGCGTCGAGTACACCAACCCGGCCGCTTCAGCATTCGTGCGGAAACAGCCAGAGTTATCTAGAAATGTGGATGTAGCCACCTTGAGAGAATATGACTGGCCCAAGGTCACCCACTGGCTAAATTCATGGCCATGTGATGATCTGAACTGAAATCTCCCCTCTCAAAGTCCCAACACATCAACCAGTGTTGTAGTATACCTTTTCTTACCAACATCAGAAATAAAGTGAAATAAAATGTTGGTGTTGCTGAACAGTGATGAACACTCATGGCAGCCTGAATTCCAAAACAAACAAACAAAAAACTGCAGCCTGGGGGTTGGGAAATGGAAAGGAGAGTATAATGATATGAGAGAAGGAATACTGTTTCCATTTGAAATGTGTTCTCCTAAGCAAAGACATGTTTACAATGGGAGCCTGAGATAGCACAATTATGGATGAACAGGAATTGGGAAAGTGTCATTTATTGAATTTATGCATGTGAAGGTCCAGGAGACAATCAAGATTGATTTAGCAGCTCCATTACGAACTGGACCAACTCACTTCAGCCTGCTCATTATCATCAGCATCTTGTTCAATAACAAAATGATCATATTTATCAATGAATATGTCACTGAAGACAGGGCTCAGCTCTCTCTTTCCCCATCTTATCAGAATTGCTAATGCTATACTTTACACTCAGGCAACACTTAGCCCTTGAAGTACAGCCATGGTGAGTATGGACCAACTATGAAAGGGCAAAGATGTCTCAATCATTATCAAACAAAGACTGGTAACAGCCATCATGTTCCCAATCATGATATATGGTTGAAAGATATGGACACTGTCAAAACAGATCGAATAAAAGTGGATGCCTTTGAGCTGTAGTGTTGAAGACTTTATGAATCCCATGTGGACAGCTAGAGTCACCAACAAAGAAGCTGTCCTGGAGTATTATATTTTATTTATTTATTTTATTTATTTATTTGTTCCACTTTTATACAGCCTCCCCAAAGGGCTCAGTATTAACCAGAGATGTCCCTGAAGGGCAAGATCACTATACAGAAGCTGACCTACTTCAGACATGTGATGAGGGCAAATTCACTGGAAAAAAGAGATGCTACTCGGAATGATCAGTGGTAAACGAAGCGAATTAGAAGTATGACTTGTTGGTTGGAAACTATTAGAGAGGGACATGGGCATGAATATCAACCAATTGAAAGAAGTTGTGGCAAACGAGGGAAGCATGGAGGGGCTGGTTTACAGAGTATCCAAGAGTCCGGGGACGACTAAATGGATGAAGAAGAAGAAGAAGAAGAAGAAGAAGAAGAAGAAGAAGAAAAAGAAGAAGAAGAAGAAGAAGAAGAAGAAGAAGAAGAAGAAGAAGAAGAAGAAGAAAGAAGGAAGAAGGAAGAGGAGGGAGGAGGAGGAGGAGGAGGAGGAGGGAGGAGGAGGAGTTTGGAATTATATCCCCCCTTTCTCTCCTGTAGGAGACTCAAAGGGAGCTTACAATATCCTTGCCCTTCCCCCCTCCTAGCAACAACAACAAGAAGAAGCTTTGTTGCCCTTGCACAGCTGTAAACTTTGATTATTTAAAGCACAGGTGCATTCCTTTAGAATGAGACAAAATATCAGGCTGGACAAAGCCTCTGTTCTTCATTGTTGCAGGAAGTAACAAAGAGAACTGAATCAAGAACAGGAATTGGCATCCCATAGCAAGAGTAACAGCAACCTAAAATGCTCTGAGCAGATGTTTTCTAAGAATTAACATTCTTGATTACCATTGTGGGGGGGTGATCACATTGCCTGAAATAGTTTGCTTGTCCTCTTGCTTTGTTTTGTTCCTGTCTATTCTGTTTTTGAAAGATTGAAGGAAATCAGCCTGGGCATATATTTTTTTTTCCCTAAATGGAAAAGCTCTGGCTTCTTTAGCCTTTCCTTTGGGGCGATTCCAACTCCTTAACTTTGTTGGATGTGCTTTGCATACTTTTCTGACTCTGTTGACATGGGGTGATGACCAGAACTGTATCCCACATTCCAGATATGAGAAACTCCCATAGATCTGTACAGGGGATTATAATACTAGGCATTTTACTTGCTTTGTAGCCATGCACCCTATCTTGTTCATATTCAAGGACTCTAATTTTCAAGAAGAATCTTTCAACACATGAGATTATGCTAATCAGTAATAACCAATTGCAGTTAACATTCTCCAGATATCTCAGATAAAACATTTGAAAAAAACCACCATCACAAATTACTAGCATTTTTAAAGCACAAAATATTTTATTTAGTGTTTGAAGAAGCAGTAATAAAATGGCACTATGTTATTCAATGTTACAAAAAATTACAGAAATTCACAAAAGAGGCTTAATTCAACCATAGTTTGGAAGGTAGGGGGGGGGCATGCAGGGTCATCCATTTTCCAAATCTCTACTCAAGCATTTTCAAGGGCTTTAGCATGCTGATTACCAACCCTTTTTCTTTTTTAATTGACTTTTAATCATCCATGCAGGGGCTTGCCAGTTTATTAGATATAATGGCACGATATTGTGGGTTCATGGACTCTGTCCATTGTCCTTGCCCTGTATCACTACTCTTTTCAACAGATTCCCCTCCTCTCTCTTTTTTGGACTGCATAACTATACTTTTGTCTGGCTGTCTCATGTTTGAATCCATAAAACTAACATTAAGCTAATAAAACTGTCTCCAAATCATGATTTGAAAATCCACCTCAAACCTATGCTTTCCGGTATTCCAGTTATGGCATGGAGCCAATTCGCTAGTTAGTCCCTAACCACAGCTTGTATAATTCAGATGTTTGATATAAGCGATCATATTGCCTTCTGTTATGTATACTGCCAGCTAAAGCTCATTCTGACCTTAGAATGTGGAGAGAACACGACTGATTGGCCAGAGAGAACTGCTGCCATTCTTAACCGAGGACAGTTAGTGTTTGAGGGAACGCTAGTGTGAAAAGTGTTTCTGTCATAGAGCCGTTCTCTGGAGGCCAAGGGAGCAGTTATGTGAGAGCTGACCTACTCTGAATAAGGGCAAATTTTTTTTTGTGTGAAGGAATCTGTGCCAAGTTCCTGTAGCTGTCCATTACGCAGAAACTTTTATTAATCCCACACTGGTGATGGTTTCATTTCTCTGAGGAGAAACCACCTAGATATGAGTGAAGCTCCTGAGGGTGATGAAATTGTAAATAGATAAAGGATTGGGTTTTCTGGAGGAAATAAACAGTCCCTCTCTGGTAACACTACATTATGAAATAAGACATCTTAAAGGGAGATAGTCTAGAGGTTAGTGATTTAGGAACTGTGTCAGTTACACTTAACTGAAGTTAGAAATTAAGTCTTGTCAGCATTTACGATTAGAAAGCTCAAAACAGATAATTGAACATCTCCTGGTAACAGTACAAAGATACTGAAAACATCTTGTAAACCAGTAACTTTGAAACAACTTCTTGTATTTACTTATTAATGTGGTCCTTTGCCTGAAACACTTCCTGATTTCTATTGTAAATTTAAAAAAAATCTTTTCCAAACTCTACCTGCACCTCAGGTGCCAATTTATTATTTCTCTGACAGACAGGAATAGACTAATCATTGTCAGACGAGCTGCACATCTTCCTGACTGTAAAGTGACCTAGTAGAACATTTTAAATACCATTCATTCTGTATGTTAATTTATGAAAGTGGCAAATCTCCAAGTGTATGCACAAATTTCAAATAACTGCTCTCACACTACTGCATTTCGTAAGGACTGTTCAGTCACCACAACAATGCCTGTTAGATCTTGGGAGGGACAATTCTCCTCAGGGCATTAACTGGGCAGAAGGAAGACCCACGTGTATGTGTAACTTTGTGGAGAAGTGAGGGGTTCTTGGACCTCAGGACAAAACTAGAAAAATGGGTGACTCTGAATTTTGCCTGGGGACTCATCTGAATTTTGTAGAGAGAGCACCAACAGTGAACTCCTTTTAGCAGCACTGCAAGGTTCCTCTGAACCAGGACCACTTCTACATGAGTGGTGGAGGCTCCTGCCTTCCTTTTCTGAGAGCTGAAATGTTAGCAAGGTTGTGTGTGCTGGCAAGTAATTCCCTCCTCCCCCCCTCCTGGCAGTGCCATTTTGGGTCAGAAAAATAGAATGGAGAAAACTGGAGCCTCACAATGTCTGATGGTCCCAACCAAAATCAGGACTCTATATTGCTGTTAAAATGAACTCCTGGGAACTCAAGTCTACAAAATGGAGTTGCATACCCAGGGTGAATTTAGGGGTGCCATTTTGTTTAGTTTGGCTGTCATCTGAATGGAATGGAACATGAATGGAAGGGCTGTTGCCATTCAAAGCTTAACAACTATAAGCAGTATCTTGTGGCATAAAATAATAGTTCAAGTGAGCCAAAAAAAAGTAGTGAGGACAATTTTTCATTAAGCATTTTTTCCCAGTTGCATTGAAAAAAATGCCTGCCTTTGTGGCAATTTATTGGTTATTCGAAGAAAGTGGTTATTCCTAAGAAGCATTCACTGTTTTATGAAGCATTGCTATCACTAGACATTAGTGGGATTTTCCTCACTGATGCTGTCTGTTCTTCCAAATAGATAAGACTATGTAGCAATGTCATGTTGCCATACTTTGCTTTCGTAATCCTTAATTGCCTGGGATTATCCATGTAACTATTCTAGTGGAGGGAATGATTTCATAACTATAAGGCTGGAAAACTTGCTGAAGCAGCCGATGATTAGAGAAAATAATGTCAGCCATGAACAATCCCATAATTTAATTGTTTCTGGAAATACTTCTGGGTTCCTGAAAAAACTTCTTTGGTCTAAAATAAAACAAGCCAATGTTTCATGCAGCCTAATATCCAAGAGCGTGAAGAACCCAGACAGATGAGGACTCAAAGAACTCGAAGTTTGGGCAAGGGCTAAGATACCCCAAGTAAACTTCAGCACATTGATCCAGTTTTAGGATATTTGTTTAATCTTAACTCTTTCTTTCTTTCGTTCTTTCATTAGTTGTATGCTGCCCTCTCCCCAAGGGCTCAGAGTGAACACTACATTAGTAATAATTCCATTGGAAGCATGACTAGGATAAACCTGAAATCATCTGCTTAAGCCTACAATGAAATTAACTAAATGTTGGAAGCTTGAAGAACTACTCTGCTACCCATGGGAATAACTCTAGTCCTGAGAGAGAGGCCTATCAGGACTCAGTTAAGACAGTTAGAATTTTTTACAATGGGATAAATAATTACAGCATTCCGTGAATTTACAGCATTTATTCAATGTATATCCTTCTTTATCTAATCTCCATAGCAAGCTCATTTAAACTACACACAATTAAAAATAAGCCTTTATTTTAAAAGTAAATTCCAATTAAAAAATAGAGACAGAAATCCAAATTCAAGAAATTACTAAACATATAAGCGGCTACAAGATAGACAATTTCCACACAGGCTTTACCTGAAAAAAAGCATCTTGATAACCCTTTTTTCAAACTATGCTAGACTTATGCAGAGAAGCCTTGGGGGAAGTATTAACACAAAGTGGGTCGAACTACCAGGAAACCCTACTCATGAGAGCCAAGAACTACATAATTTCAGTTCAGAGCCCCCACTGGTGACCTAAACACACATAGAGGTGCTTCAGTGAGCAGGAATGACCAGGTAGCACTGTCAACTGATCTAGCTAAAAGTGGCATTCCACATACCTTGAATAGTAGGATGCTTAGAAATCTTTCCTTGCACAGTATGCTCATTGTTGTGATGGACCTGATCCAGGAAGAGATCCACAGTCAATTCCCTGTTTTGTGTGGCTCCCCTTTTGGGATCAGGTTTTCTTAATGAGCAGGTACAAAAAGAAAGTGCCAAACTATTAGTGACCCATATTTCTGACTCTGGTTTCACTTATTTCTTTTCTTTTTTATCCTCAACTTTCCTTCTGACGTGGTTAATTTCTGTCACCTCATCTAGCGTGTCCTGAATGAAATTAAAAAAGCTGGCTGGCAAGATTTACCTGGAAATAAAAAAAAAGTCTAGTCAATTAACTGTAAGAAATCATTTATTTTCCAGTTCTTTCTTCAGATTATTTTTTAGGTGCATTCCTTTCTGCAACCTTTTCAGCCCTATGTTCATTGGGAATGTAAATGATTATGTTGAAAGGTCATGCCGTCTGGCTCTTTTACTTCTACACATTCAAGGGACCATTTGAACAGGAGTGCATGGGTACATTACGTATTGCTATATATGTTAGATGCCATTATAGACCCTATATATAAATTTGTGGAAACTTACAGCTCAATCAGAGCTGATGGGTGGCGAGGGATGGTGCTGCTTGATCAATGCTCTCGCGGTGGGGAAGCCCAAAGGTTTTAAAAATCCCACCTGAAACTCCTCCACAGAGGAGAATAGAGAATGCAGCCCACTCAAAATCGTGGTGCATCTCCATGGGCAACCTTGCTGATGTATAGGGGGGCCAAAAGACTGGAGGCCAACCAAGGTTGGCCCCAGCTTAAGGATGCCAGTTTTTAGAACCAGCATGGTATAGTGGTTAAGAGCAGTGGACTCCTAATCTGGAGAATAGGGTTTGATTCTCTATTCCTCCACCTTATACCCAGTGAACTGGATTTGTTTCCCTGCTACTACACATGAAGCCTACTAGAGTTGACGAACGGCTAGTCAGGGTAGGGAACCACGGCTCTCCAGATGTTCAGGAACTACAATTCCCATCAGCTTCTGTCAGCATGGCCAATTGGCCATGCTGGTAGGGGCTGATGGGAATTGTAGTTCCTGAACATCTGGAGAGCCGCAGGTTCCCTACCCCTGGTTTCTCTCAGAACTTTCTCAGCCCCACCTACCTCACAAGGTGTCAGTTGTAGGGAGAGGAAGGGAAGGAGCCTGTAAGTTGCTTTAAGACTCCTTATAGTTGAGAAAAATGGGATAAATCCAAACTCTTCTCTTTTTCTTAATACATGCATATAATGTATACAACATCACGGTCTTTCACAAATACCCAGAAGTACATTCAAGCTTATTCTGATGTACAACCCTAAAGTTTTCAAAGAGAAGTAATGGGGAAAAACTCTCCATTGGTTTAAGATTCTGCTTTTATGTATGAGTAATATCACATTTGAGGTTCTAAGGATTTTCTCCTCACTGTTTTAATGCATTCTACTACATCTAGACATCATGAAATATAACTAAGCACAAATGCACAAGGAAAATTCAGAGGCATAGCAGGATGTGCTATGTGCATGAATGATATGTTGGACTTACCTGTGAAGGTGTCTTCTCTACAGTAGGGTGAAGTTATCTAGATGTTTGGTTATGCCCCCAATAGTTCAGGGAGATCTATGCAAATTCTTTCACCTTCTCCAGGATGACAGGGGGCCAGCCTCTCCAGTATAGCCAAGCTATAATCAATCCCTATCCAGAGATAACAGTCTATCAGACCTGAGTGCATCCTGGATAACTTCACCCTACTGTAGAGAAGACACCTTCACTAGTAAGTCCTAGGTATCGTTCTACAGTAGGGATTGTTATCCAGCTAGTTATATACTGGAGTTGTATTTAGTGAGGGTGAGTAATCATGAATTCACATGTCCCAGATGAACAGCAAACAACTCAACTGTTTATTATAATCCAATTTGACGATACAACTGTTAATCAACATTCCTTCTCTTTCCCCTTTTAAAATTCCAGAGCATACTGTAACACTCTTCTTCCAAACCTCACCACCACTGACCTCTGCTGGTCAAGCCTATAATGGAGAACAAAGGTGGAAAAAGATGACCAGGTAGCAGCTGTCCTTGCTGGTATCAAATGTAACAATCACTTGGTCTGCTGGAAGAAAGCATTTCCCATTGATGAGATGCAATGGCCAGGTCCACTACCCCAGCTCTTTCTTCAAGGATGCAGGTAAGTGCACCTCCCTATGGACAAGCGATGTCCCTCTGATACAGCAACAGAGTCCACTGAAGCAGGTGCACATGGAAGGCACCATCTCCAATAAAGGCACCATCTCCAATAAAGATACTAGCAGCCCCAGTGAGGCTGATACGGACATAAGGTCCTTCACATCTTTTGTCAGTAACAATCGTACCTCTGACAAGATCTGCTGCTTTACCTTAGGTAAGAAAAACTTCCCCATCAGGGAATTTATCCTTGCCCCCAGATGAATTATCTCTGTGGAAGGGTTCAGATGACTCTTATCTACGTTTGAGAGAAAACCATGCTCCTCCAGAATGGTCATAGTAATGTGAGTGTTCCTGTTTAGCATGTTCCTGGATGCCACTCTAATCAGGATGTCATCTAGAGAGGGATACCCAAAGTCTCAGGTGGACCAGGTGGGCTTTCTTTTTGAGCTGTTTACCCCCACTACTGCAAGTTCAAGATAGCTCTGCAGTTCAAGATAGCTCTGCATTCTCCTGACTTCTTGGGAATCATGAAAAGTATAGATGAAGCTCCCTTGAATGTCTGATTCTTGGGCACCTCTTTGATGGCCCCAATGTGTATGAGGTGAGTCACTGCCAACCTTAAGATCTGGCCTTTATAAGGGGAAGTCAGCACAGAGGACCAGTGAAATGATTTGGGGAAGGGGGAGAAAACTGTTTCTGTAACTCTGCTGCACAACCTTGAAGAGTCAAGAATCAGAGCAAGATTGGCTCCAGATGCTGGCGAATTGCAGCAGATGGTTCCCAACTTCTAAGTAAGATAGAAAAGGCCTTGTTGGGCTGAGGCTTGTCCCACATATGGTATGATCCTCCTTCTTGACAACAAGGTCTGTACAAAGATGCTGTATTGTACTGAAAGTCTCTTTGTCCCCTGTTTCCCAGGGAGTGATAAAAGGAATGATAAATTCCAAAAGTCTTGAATTTGGAAGTGTTATTCTTAGACATGGAGGCAGATGACAGTGGCATGGCCTTTTTCTTCTTCATTTCCAGAAGTACCCTGTCAAGGACTGGTTCACCAAAAAGAAGTCTGTCAAAAAAAAACCATGTCTCTTGCCAGGTTGGATCCATCTTCCAGTTATGCAACCAAATATTCTGGTGAACAAGAACACTGGCTGTTTGAGTGCTGGCATTGAACTGCACACCACCCAAGGAGGCATTGGCTGGAAACTGGGCGGCCCTCTGGATTTTTAGCAGGGATGTGCTCAACACTTCAGAACTGATGTTAGGGTCTTGTAATAGGCCATCTGCCCAGATTACAATGGCTCTATTAAACACTGACAGGACTGTAGAAGCCCTGAATGACAAAGAATTCGCTTCATGGGCCTTTTTAAACACAGACTCATTCTTTCTATCCAGGGCATCTCCGAGTGCATTATCACAATCTTTGGCCAGCAGTGTCCTGGACCAAAGACCCACCACCAATGAGTCAACCAGCAGTACCTTTAAAGCATCCATAATAGTGTCATATAGGGTATTGAGAAATTCTTAGTTATATTTGCCAGAGTGGTGGCCACAGATGACATATCCCATTCCAATTTAAAAGCCTCCTCAAAGTTATCAGGGCAGGGTCAAGTAGTAACAGGCTTGGGAGGCTGCTTAAAACCCCTCTTATCTGGCTTCTTAGATGAAGTAGAAGGGAAGGGGTTCTCAGATTCAACCACCTCCAGGATGAGGGCATCAATATCCTTCTTCAGCAATTTCTGAAAATGTTCAGGCTGAAAGAGGCATGCAGAGGATTGCCAGTGTCCTCCTTGACCATTCCCCTTCTTCTACATGTGGATCTTCTTTTGATGTGGGAACCAGGACCTGTTTGTGTCTCTTTGCTTGTTTTTTTACTGGAGCTGCGGTATCTGGGGGCCTCAGGCTCAGAGAGGAGCTGCCTGTCCCAGAAGACATGTTGCTCTGCTCTCTGCTCCACTGTCAGAAGGTTGAACTCACTCTTGACTCCTGCCTTCAGTAGTCAATCCAGGGGTGTACAACCCCACCCTTCCCTCGCCAAGGTAGTTTGCTGCCATGCCAAACTCCACTGCACTTGCTGGGCCCAGCCCCCACTCTGTCCTTGTGGAAAGTCAGGAAAAAGGTGTGGCGGCCATTTTATGTCCACCTGAGCCTGCATGAGGAGACAAACAAGATGGTGGCTGAGTGACAGATGAGCCTCCCGGGGCCATTCCCTCGCCCCAGTTGATCCCTTGGGTGGGAAAACTTTGAGAGGAGTGACAAGGACAATTTTCACTGATGAAGTGGCCACCACCACCATTGTACCAGAGAAAATTGACATGATCCCCTGAGATGTCTGGTCCATCCTTTGAGGAACTGGAAGATCCAGAAGTTCTGGGTGCCTGGTTCTCAGCAGCTCCTGCTGGTTGCCAGCCTTGTCCCCTGGGAAGTTGGCACTCCTCCCCAGAAAAAGTCTCACAGACTTCTCCTTGTCCTCCTTCTTCAAGGAAGATGATGAATTTGAAGGTTTTCCTGAAGCTTTATCCATTGTGTCAACACTTGCTATAGAAACTGAACTAGGCCTTGAGAAGTTCAGAGCTAGAAGGAAACTCCTGTGAGCAGGGCTATCAAACTGGAAAGGTCAGCCAGGAGGGGGTGCAAGAATTTGCATAGCCCTACTGGGGTGGGGGGGGAAGGTGACCTAGTCAGCTGGATAACTGAAGTCCTATTATAAGAAAATGAAGATCACATGCCACTGCCCAGTTCTAGATTAGGAATAACCCTGTTACACCAAGGCTAGGCTATGAGCCTCATATCTTAACTTAAGAGGAAGGTAACAGTGTCCATGTACAGTTCCTTACCATTTCCAGAGCACCTCTAATGGCACCACGAAGAAGACTGCAATAGCAAAGTGAAGATCGCGCTGCCGGCAATTCTTCCACAAAGTCAACCAGGGGATTCTTATCCAAAATGAGGGAGAACTCATTCCCCTTGGCATTAGTGCAAGTCACACTAGGGGTAACACCCAGATACATCTTGAAAGCACCCTAGAAAAGAAAAGGGAGATGTGTATCACTTCATCACCATGTCACAATGTTTTCCCAGCATTTTATCTAACAGGACCATTCTTGCCTTGATCTTCTGCAGTCCACTTGAGTCAGAATTATAACAGAGTTACATCACACATAAATAGTGCCATATTCAAGCAAAATTTCCACAATGCTCCATTCCCTCTTTAGAAAGTGTCACATTACAAGAGGACATATCCAGTGATGGGATTCAGCAGGTTCGCACCACTTCAGCAGAACTGGTTGTTAAAATGGTGCTTGTAAACAACTAGTTGTTAAATTATTTGAATCTCACCACCGGAACCGGTTGTTAACTTATTTGAAACTTATTTGAATGGTTGGAAGGTTGCACATGGCGGGGAGGGGGAGAGCAGCTGGGAAGGGGGAGCTGGGGAAGCTCCCTTGTCATTACACCTCCTTAAGAGGTGGGGTGGAGCAAGCCCACGGCTGGAACACCCCTAGTGGTGGCTGGAAGGGGGCACCAGACAGGGTCACAACGCCCACCTGGAAGGCCCTACTCTAATCTTGCTGCTGCGGTCAGTTCCTCCAGCAGGTGGACTCGAGGAACTCGGTTGACTCTGGGGGACAGCACTCAGGCTGCCTAGAGGCCTGGATCACCCCTCCCCCCCACGCTGCGCCATTTGCTTTCTTCTGCTTCATGTCAATAATCCTCTGGCTATGGCCAATTTCTTACCCACACAAGTTGTCCCATGTTGTTAATTCTAGTTGGGTGCAGGGTAAACTGAGTAGGAGGGTACACATCTCAGCCTGCAATAGTCTTCATTTGGCCAGCCTCATGTTCTTTTCAGTTTTTTGAATGGAAAGAAACTGAAAGAAAATGTGAACCTAAAGAAACTGAAATAAAAGTTTTCTTACATAGAAGTACGATTATGTACCTAATATGCTGCGCTGATGGTTACTGGAATCTATTTTGAAGAAGTTCAATTTGTTTGGAAACTTCTGAGGATTTTCACTGTTAATTGTGAGATCCATGCACATTCCTTTGAGTGAACTAGTCTTCAAAGTGTATTCTTATGTCTCACAAATGAAATTAGGATGTTACTTCCTCATTACACATCCAATTAGAATAAATATAAGAGGATTTTTAATTTGAGACATGTGTTCAATTAAAATTAGGCCATCCCACAAATAAGCCATCAAAGATTGTTGCCTTACAGATGCTATTAAATCTAAATGGAAAATCCTTTACAAATCCTTTACAATGACTTGATCTATGCACTGTGCTGGTGGCTTACACAGGCTAAAACTGCAAACTGCAATATATATATCGACAGACTAAATAATAATGCACTACACTGTACACTGCAAAAACAAAAAAGTAGTTACCTTACCGCAAAGATGACATCCACAATGTGCATATAATTGTGTTTATACCCCTGCAACCAGTTCTGAGGTACTGTAGTTCTGAATTAGTAACATATTTAGCTACCACTGATGGTCAGTACCAGCAAAGGTGAGCAGGATCAAGTCTAGGTATCTCTTGTCACCTGAGCAGTTAGCCAATACTGTCCAAGCTACCATTGCTGGCCCTCTGATTGATAAACATACATTTGTGGGTTTGTCCAACAGTTGGGTTAAAATTAAAAGTGGGAAATGTCAGTTTGTATTTCAATACTATAAGCAAATTTGTACAAACAGTGTCTTGAAGAACTGAGTGTATAGATCCATGTGTCAGCACAAGGGGGTAACTCAGCTCCATGCTCTAATCCTGGAACATAGTCGCAGTACATGAATTTCTTCAGTACCTTCTGTCACAGAGTCATTCTCCTGCCCCTGTTACAAACCCAGCTCTGCCACACAAGAATTTTTTTTCAGTTAGAAGATGAGACAAACAGGAGCAGATTAGAGGGCAAAACAGCTATGTGTAAAGCATACACATTATCTATTCCACTTCATATACACAGAAAGAGGAAGATGGTGACTATAGCTCCCTACTTAGTGTACTTGTTACAAATAGAATGTGCACATCCTTCACATAAAATGGAGCAATGCTTTTTCATGCACCCAAGTGATATTGGTATTTTTATGTGTGAAGCATCCCTTATGAACATATAAAACTATTAGGATCAAAGTGAACTCTAGTAAAGACCTGAAATGAACTGCTGTGTAAGCGTCTGTTATTATATATGTTTACCAAAGGTTAGTAGCAGTACCCTCCATATGTTGTAGTGAAACAATTTCCCCCCTTCATGTGGCACTCACAGTCTATGCAAATACTTGATATGGAGCCTACTCAGACTTTGAGTGTGGTTTTGATGACTGCAGCTAGGGATTCTCATTACAATCTGGTTCTAATCTGATGGGCTAGCTACAATGATATTTATATAATATCATGTTTTGTCTGTTACTCTCAGCTTTATGTTAAAGCTCTGGGTTGAAATACAACAGCCGTGGTAACAGAAATCAATCACGATCTCTTTGCAGAATTCAGAACCTCTAAATAAATATTTATATTTGTAAGGAACTAAAACGAGATAGTGATCTACCCATCAAAACGAGGACAGTAGCAAAGTTTATGAAGGCTCCACCTTTCCTTTAGAGTTTTAATCCCTCAGTCAGCAAAATGGTCTGCTGTTCAGACATGAGTCTTCAGGGATTGCCAAATGAAACAATGAAGGACAAGACACAGAATCTAGATACAAAACTCACCACCACCGTATGATGCCTTTTGTCAAGATAAAGGGGCCCCTTTGGTGGAATTGCCAATTAGATAATTGTCACTCCATTCAAAGGCATTTTTCTGTGTAACACTTAAAGGAACTTGAACAGTGTCTGTATCCTATATGCTCTTGAGCATCAGTTAGGCCAACTAACACAACATCCCAAAAAACATCAAGCTTGCTTTTTGGGTGGGTGGGTGAATATGTGAATGAGAACTTTAGGCCAATTGCCAGAATCAGGTTATCTTAAAATGCAAAAATGTTGGCAGACTGCAAGATCTGATTTTGTTTGTTTGTTAGAAGAAAACAGTAGCAGCATTTTCAGTTAGCCCACACATATGAAATGGACTAAGGTATCTGAGCCCAAAAACATGCCAGTTCATATGCTACCATGTCATGTAGTACAATTCACATATTACTATGCCAAGCTTGTAGCACACATATAAGTGATTTCTCTGCAGCCTACCTTTCACAGATTGTTTGAGGAAGGCAGCATAGTAAAAAAAAAACAAAGCTGGGGATTAAACCTGAGGCCTTTTACAAGCCAAGCAGACGGTCTTCCATTGGCTGTGGTCCTTCTCCTGCCAGAAAGCTTTTGCTATTAGCTCTAACCAAAGACCGATATACTGGAACAAAAATGCTACATACAAATGACTACCTGGCATATAGAGTTGCTCTTGAAAATAATGTGTCAAAAAAGCATGTATCTAGAAACTGGATTTTTGTCTGTTGCACAGCTGATGATGTAATTAATATTCCAAATACATTACAGGAGAGGATCAGGGAAATGAGGACCTGGTCTTGTCAAATCACAGCAGGGTCTATATCTTTTTGTACCTGTGCAATTATGTCTGCAGTTTCAGAATAGCTCCGGCACTTCTTCACAGCAGAGCGAGCTAAAAAGTCTTCAATCAGCCTGATGCCAATACTGTATCCCCTAGCGTGAAAGGGGAAAAGGTTAGCCACTTCTGTCTCTTCTCTGTTTTTTCTTTTGTTTCATCAAAAAAAATGCTGAATGGGTCAGGGGAGTAGTAATACTTCCCTACTTCCAGGTTACCTTCACCACTTGTGACTGTAACACCTAACAAAAGCCACAATACAAGCCATTTTTGACACAGGAGATAAGGAAGGAATGACAATCAAATATTATGTCATTAGAGCTGGTTATCAGGAAGCGTCTCAGTAGCTTCTGATAGCTCTTTTAAAAACTGGATTTTTTTCAGTCCAACTCCAATTCTCCCCAGGACCAAAGATATTAAAAAGCAATTCAGCAATTCAGAGTCATGTCCATTGGGAACCTAGAATGGACAGTCTGTCTCCCCAAAAACTTTCTCTCCCTGATGATCTCAGTTAATCAATCAATCAATCAATCAATCAATCAATCAATCAATCAATCAATCAATCAATCAATCAATTAATCAATATCACCTGCATGGCATTTGCTGCAATTCCTTTGGCAGCTAAAAGAATAGCTAAAAACTGATTAAAACATTTATATATTTATTCAAATATTTAACTTTATGTTTATAAATTCCAATATTTATATATTTAAATAATTTATTTTCTATACTTTTCCAAAGGCTGAATTGAAAGCATATCAGAACCAAAAAGAGGCCCTCAAGTCTGAAGTACCATATAAATAATAAAACAGGGTTTGTCTTCAAGAACCCAACAGATGTCCACCAAGAAACCAACCCTAGCTAAAGGTCAAATGATTAACTTTGTCCTTGCATAGAGCTGTAGGGGAAATTTCCACCAGCTACCCGACATGCTTGACTTAAAGGTAAACAGAGCTGCAGAAAAACATATGCTTGCAGTGGTGGCAAACCTATGGCACTCCAGATGTTCATGGACTACAGTTCTCATCAGCCCCTACCCGCATGGCCAATTGGAGTCTATGAGCATCTGGAGTGCCATAGGTTCGTCACCATGTAAGGGGAGGTTATCCGCTTGATGATGTTATTTACCTCCATGCCATTAAAAGCTTTAACTGCCCATAAGTTAAACCTCTGTTAAAGGGACAGGCCATTTTTTCTCTCGGCCTACTGGCAATCTTACCTGCAAGAGATAAAGCAGCTAATTCGAAGTCAAAAGATAGTATTAGCTATTAGACATAAAAATATTACTAAGGTACTTTTATTTAAAATTTAATGGAACATTTATAAACAGTATCACCTCTGTCTATCGGAAAGGGATTAAATGGATTCAGAGCGGGGTGGATGGGTGGGGTTGTACTCTTTCTTAAACTCTCACTATTCCCAATGGTGCTGACCAGGAAAATAATTGCAATTAATGGGAAAGCATTTAATGCTCTAGTCTAGGATCAGCCTGTGCATGACACAAAAACAACGCACAGCAGTCCAATCTGTGCTGTAATCTCTTTGTTTCAAAATGAGGTACAAAATAGTGCTGGCTGATGCAACCTCAAGTTAGGATATGCTTGTTTATTTGGGTAACGTATAACCAAATGCCCGAATTTGTAGTATTGCAAATTATTTCACAAAGTTATTCAGAAATGTACAGACTCCAAGTGTATATGTCATCAGCACTAAGAAACATTTTAATTTTCAGAACTCAAATACTTTATGAGCTGAAGAGAAAAATCAGTTCTTTCATATCATAGATGTCAACCACATATCAGGCCTTCTTCATTTCTAGAATAGGTTTTGTAACAGTCTCTGCTCTAGGGGTATGTCACCATTAACCAATTCAAGTCACATTTTCCAAACCAGTTGAATAGTCATGTCTCCCAATTTAGATGGCCTGTGAACACATTACAAATCTTGAGTGGAAGTGGGTATCTCTTGAGATTATTATTAGCAGATATAGCAATGAAACTGCAATTACCTTTTATCTCATTTTTGTCTTGTGGAGATGCCCTGTACTGGGTTAATCTTGGGGACTATTTAAAAGCTTCAGCTTCAGCAGAATATACCAACATGCACTACCTGACCAATCTTCAGCAACCACACAACTCAAGCTCATTTTATCTTGGATCCAACATTTGCCTTATTGCTGCTTCCCTGTTTTCTCTTGCCATCTGAAAGACCAGCCAAGAACATCTTCTTGACTATGTCTGTTATCAGAGGCTGTCTGTCAATAGTTACAACAATCTTGCCATTCTGCATGTCTACAGGAGCACAGTACTACAGCCTTTCAAAATCAGCAAGAACATTCTGGATAGCTCTTCAGAATATCACAAGGAGGGACCCATAAGAAACTTGCAGCAAGAGTACATCCTTCCCATCCCTCTCCCTTGGCACAGCTCTCACCCCCACACTCACTGATCTGCCCACTCCCAGACTGAACAGTCACCACAGTCACCAGTCTGAGGTGTGTATGTGGGGGGTGATTTTTACTTGGGGGGAATTTAACCCATTTTTTAAATTTTCACTTTTTTCCACAGACCTAGGGGGTTCCCCTAGTCTGCAGAAACATCTGTAGGGGGACAGTATGCCCCCTGTCTGTGGATTTAGGTATCTGTAGCTGGGGGAACATGTGGAAATTAGATATGTAGATGGGATCCACCCGGAAGTAACCAATGCATTCCAACCTAACAATTGCTAGAAGATAGAGACTGGTAATCTCAGAGGAGAAAAGCAATAACATGTTAATGCTAGAATGATTTTCATATTTTTTTACTGTACCCTATTTTCTGACCTGGATTTTGGAATTTTCATATGGATTTAGGCAAGAGAAAAAAATTAGGAAGACTGAGTTCTCCTAAGTCAATATGTAACTGTGCCTGAACATACCCTTGTTACTTACATGTCATCTAAACATTTGTTCACATCTTCATCCTGTTCATAATCTTTACACAGCTGGGCAACCAGAGCACCATAGGTGAGCACAAACAGCTCTCTGCTCTGCCAATTACAGGAAATACTGAGTGAAGAACATGGGTTAGGAACATAACAACTTAGAGGCAGATTGCCTTCCCACCCACTTGGTCCAGCTCTCCAATAAAAACCTTCTATAGTTAAAAAACAAGAGTTCATTTCTGGCACTCAGTAAGTGCTGCACTACATATTGTCAATCATACCGGCAACATCACAAATTGCCAAGCCTGACACCAATCCTCCAAATATCCCAGCACCCAGGAGAAAGCAATGCAGTGTGGGGAGAGCTGCTGTAATCATGCTGCATACCATATGATGTGCTGATGCAGAGGATGAAATGCTGGGCAAATGCCAGTCCTACAAAATAAAGAAAAATTAAAAAGGAGGACATGGCAACAAAGTCGGACAGTTCTTTATATTGCTTTGCTGAAAATACAAAAGGAAGGAGGAAAATGTGATGGAATGAAATGCAAAAGAAGTTTAACAGTTTAAAAAGAAATGGGTCACACTGCTACAAGCAATCCTTGGAAAAGAAATACAGATACATTAAGTACCAAACACTTAAATTAGAAATTGCGCATGTTTAACGTACACCGGATTTTGTTTTCATATTATCCTAATGGTGCATTTCTCATCACAATGAACAGTATTAAAATGCCACCAAGTTTAAAAGAAACTGCTGATTGAAATCACCCATTCTGAACACACTGTGGCCTTAAAGTGAACTTCAAAACCAGAACAATTTTAAATTTAAAAGAGAGAGACTTGTCACTGACTCCCCCTTCATTGGTCTGCCTACAAAGAAACCTATTTGTAGTACAAAGGGTTCTAAGGAAAATGCCTTGTTTACATGGGGCCAGACCTATTGCCCTATCAAAACATGAACACATCTTACAGTTATCTCCTACCAAACACTGTAGCTGACTGTTCTAGAAGAGCAACCACGGTGACTGAATTTATTTTTAGCTTTCTCATAGATGAACTCCTTGATACACTTTTAATTCACACCAGCGTTGCACCAGAAACCCACTATAACACAACCTGTCAGCTGAAGATCTGTGACTGAGTTTCCTAGCAGCTTTACGTTCAAGTCTAAGCCCAGGGGAAGGGGAAACTGGAGTAGGGCCAAAAGTCTAAGGGTAAAGGTTAAATCCCTTCCACTGTGCTATTTTCCTTATCTGTCAATATTTGTCCAAGCCCTTCTTCAGCACTGTGCCTCTGATCCAATTCAGGAGCCTCCATTACTTCTTTTACAGAGGAGATTCAGGCACACATCTACTGTGTCCTGAGCTAGTAATTTTAGAACTGCATTTGGGGGAACCCAGGAAGTCATCAGAGGTATATCAGGTAGTAGGATTGCAAAAACCCTAGATGAAAGCATCTTGTGCCTTTACTAAATAAAGTCTTAATGTCTGAAGAGAATAGCTGAAGCTGTCCATGTTGTGAGATAAATAACATCACCTGAAGGATAACTAATAAAGAGGCAGGGTCTTTTTTTGCCAGGTTTGCTAGCAACCCTAATGCCAAGAGATTCTTGGTACGAAAGTTTGTAATGGTACAGAGGCAGCTCACTCACTGTGACTGTTCTGCTATATGTCCTTGAATTCTCTTTCTGTTTGTATAGAATAATCTGGATTTCCCATGTTGTATCCCAGTTTTGTAGAGCTTATATCAGATGATTAGTAATATAATATAGATAAACAGCAGAAGGGAATGCATCAGCTAGGAATAGGTTTATATTTATATGTCATATCATGCAATGACTTATTCTATTGGGCATCACAGGGTACCTTTTTTTCTCTTCCAAAACATAAACTACCTCTTGCAAGGGGGAAAAAAATCAAAAATACTAGGTATTTTAATCCTAAAGTTTCATGTAAGAATCTGTAAAAAGTTATTTTACTGTATATTTCCCTGTTAGCAACCATATCCAGCAAGCAATAGCGTATTCCTTTTCTAAAATATGAATTCAAAAGGGCAAAAAGTTACTTGCTGAATTAACAAGTCAGTGGCACAAACATACTCATTCGTTGAGCTGCCACCTGGTGACCATGAAAGGGAATTTTCAATATTTGCTAATTATTTGGGCACCAAGAATGACTAGAGACAGAGATTAGTTGTGAGGTTTTCTTTTTTTCAGATTACATAGAAGTAAACATAGAATGGTCTTCGAATAACTGGTCTTCTCAACACTGGGCGACAAAGAAGAATTTTTAAAAATTAATCCCTTTTTTGGGGAACCTTACTTATTTTGCTATAGGTCAAAGAACTGGAAACATCTGAGAAGCATATGAACAAGTGTTAGCATGAAAAACAAAACAAAGCAGCTAACAAGTTTGTTTTGGTTGTCTTCCTGGCCCTATTGCTGTAGTTAATCTTTACATTCGGAACACTGACTCACATTGTTATTATTTTCCATACGCCTTCCCTGAAAAAAAAAAGTTTTGACCTGTGAAAGCAGGGTTCAAATCTTCACTTAGGCATCAAACTCCCTGGAAGGCTTCAGACAAATTACTGTTTCTCAATCTAATTTCCCTCATAGGGACTAAGCTAGAAGAGCCTGACATACAGCACCCTTAGCACCATGGAAGAACAGCAGGAAACAGATGCCATAGTTTGTAAAATATCTCCCTCATTGATGCATGCAACATCTAGGAGGACATTAATTAATTAATCCCCATAGTAACCAAATATTATCTGAAGGTGTATCATTAATTACATAGTCAAATCATGCTTACTATTTTGTGATTCTCGGTTTTTCTGTTTGCTGGTCGTGACATTTTTCTTGAGTCTTCTGGTTTATGGTCTTCTGCTTATATATGTTCTTGTTCAAGTCGTATTTGCCTTTCCATAACTGCACTCCTTCCTTTATCCTGGCTAATTTTTTCCTTGCTGCTCTCTGATTGTAAATGAGCTCCGTGCATTACAGTTGCTGTTTTTATTGATGCTCTTCCTCTTCTTTACATGCTTCAAACCTTCTAAGAGAAATCTGATTGGCAATGAAGCAAGTTTGCTTCAGAAGAGAACAGCCTGACTCAGATCAAGTAATGGATCTATTAAGACAGACTACAAACCACCATAGAGAAACTGACAGCATCAACCGTATACAAGCAAGGCAACAACATTTAAAAAGTCTAATTATGACAAAGATAGTTAAAAATATAGAAACCAAACTGGGTGGCCTTGTGGTAGTGCAATTATTTTTGATGCTCATATTTGAGAGAAACCTGAACCTGTTTAAAGAACTATGGTTACTAATTATAATTAAAGTTAACTGATACTGATAAGTCTATGTACACAATCAGGAGCAGTCCCATTATGTTCAATGGGATTTACTCCCAAGCAGAGGCATAGCTAGGGAAAATGGAGCCTGGTGCAAAATCTGAGTTTTGCGCCTCCCCCCATGTTAGTTTGTGTTTTTTGTATTTTTAGGGTTTTTTCAGTTTTTGGCCTGCAGGGGGCGCGGTTTTAAGGCTAGCAGCACCACGTTTTCAGGGTATCTTTAGGAGACTCTCCTGATGATACAAGCCAGGCTTGGTAAAGTTGAGTTCAGGGGGTCTAAAGTTATGGACCTTCAAAGGTGTAGCCCCATCTCCTACAAGCTCCCATTGGAAACAATGGGGGATGGGGGCATCCATAACTTTGGACCCCCTGAACCAAACCTCATCAGGAGAGTCTCCTAAACATACCCTGAAATTTTGGTGCTAGCCTAAAAACTGCGCCCCCTGTAGGCCAAAAACTGAAAAAACACTAAAAATACCAAAAAAACCCCTGAATTTTTGCGCGCGCCCCAGGAGCGCGCCTGGTGCAATGCACACCCCCTGGTCCCCTTGTAGCTTCGCCTCTGCTCCCAAGTGAGTCCTTCCAAGTGGATGGTTTCCACTGGGAGGTTTCTCAGTTCCTGTAGGCCATGCTATCACAAAACTCATCAAAAGACTGTATCATTGTACAACTAGAACTGATGGCACCTCTCTAACGCAGAATAAAATGTACAGCATGAGAAGAACAAGTCTTCTCACTCAAAATTTCTCAATTCAAGTCCTGGTACTTCTGGTTCTGCAATAGAGAAGCTATTTTGAAAGGGGGGGGTCTGTTAAACCTGCTCAGTTTTGGTGCTTTCGGTCTCCCCCAAGCTGTACCTACTTTATAGGAGATTGGGGGTGAGTGATCTGATGATGACATAATTCTGTGACACTGTCACATTTGGCTTTGCTCCAAATGACAGTGAAGTTTTCAAGGAGTAAAAAGGATGGTATCATTGATTCCCTCCTCCCCCATTAGGTGGAGTGTAGAATGTGAGCCTTATTTTATTTTTAATAATAACATATTACGCTTTCAGCATTCAAAGTTCTTAGTACACATTATTTTGTTACAATTGTTTACAACGGTCCTGTGGAGCAGGTCAGCATTACCTCCATATTGAAGAATGGAGAGGGGACTGAGGCTGACAAACAGTGGCTTGCCTAAGACGACCTGCTAAGACAGGGTTGAAGGGATCTGAATGAATTACCTCCTAGCCATTATGTTAAATCAGTTCCCAATTTTTTTAAAAAAGGGTGCAAGTTTATAAGTCTAAATTGAAATTTTAATTATTTGATATTGTGTATGTTTACTCAAAGAAAGGCCTGCTTTCTGTAAGTATGCTCAGGATTACAGCCAGAGGCATATCTAGGGAAAATGTAGCCCAGTGCAAAATCTGAGTTCCCCCCCGCGCCCCCACTCCTGTATGAGAGGCCACCCTCCCCAACCACAACCAAACAACGTTTTTTTGCACCAGATCTTGAAGTCAGGACTTGGGGGTGGGGGGATGAAGGAGGGGTGTGTGTGGGGGGGGGTCGATTTTCCGCCACCCACATAACTAAATGGCCGCAGCCTGGGGACATTTGACTCCATATGTTCCCCTGGGTGGTACACCCCTGATCACAGCCTTAAATTTTATTAACTTCAACCCTTCAATCCATACAGAGTACTGGTAACCATTACAGCTTAAACATATCCAGCTTAAAAGTGTCTGTCATTCTTCCCTGCCTCTATTCCTGCAGAGGAGTCAGACTAACAGAATCCTGATTGAGGATCTGACTCCTCCCTCTTTGAAGCAAAGAGTTGCAACTCAGACCTCTGCACATTTTACCCAGAGATGTGAGCAAGCTCAACTTTGTTCAATGGGCCTTCCACCAAAATAAGGGTGTAAGATTGCAGCCTTAATGCCCAATTCATTAAACTCAGAAGTTAGACACTTATAATGCAAGATCACTGCAGAACGTAAAGATGTTATCGACTGTCCAAATTTCCTGTATCAACAGTATTGATGTTCCGTTGTTGTGTTGTTGTTTTTCTTCACTAATGCATTTTCTAAAAATCAAAGCATGGAAAGACCTTGCACATTCCAAAGCTTTCTTAAGGAGGGGGGAAAATCCATTGCTTCAGACAAAATCAATGGGAAAGCAGATTTTTACAAAGCCTAAAGAAAAACAATTAAATAATGCACAAGGAGTAAACAAACATTTTTTAAAAAACCCATAATGGGTTTTGTGAACAGAGCACAGTGCCCAAAACAGCACAAATCCTATTTAATGATTTACAAATATTTCAAAACCTTGAGCATCAACATCAAAATAATGCTGTGGTATGTCAAACAGCCCCACTGGACAATGCTTTCTCCCACCTTCGGCTGTTTGCCAATTATGTCTAAAAAGAAAACCAACAATACATTAACTAGCACAGTGTAGGCTTTAAAGGGGAGCAGAATCTATTTCTGACAATTTCAGTTAATTGCAAGGCTGACCTTGCTATGGAGTAATGTGAGATAACCACTTTTATTTCCCTCCTTTGAGCCTTTGCTCTTTGTGTGCCATTAAAAACAAGCGGGTACCATTTTTCCTTCTTTTTCCCCTCAGGTGTAAACATGTCAAGGATAAGCAACTAGTGGAAATTAGAGAGCCTGGGAAACGTCAGCAAAGATGAGATGGGATAGTTTCTCATACTCCCTTTTACCTATTTCTAACAGACCCTAAAATGGAAGCATAAATAAAGGTCAGATTAGTTTCCTCTAAAAGGAAAACCTATGCCATTATTTGGCTTTATCCTCATTTTGATAAGAGGCTAGCGATCTGATCTTTTCTAACTGGCTAGCCCTTCCTTTGACTCTTTAATATGTCTCTTACAAGTGGGTTAACTTTCCTAAAAGGTAAAGAAGTTGTTGTTGTGAATGTGTTAATTGCTATCCTATCCTAATATTGGTAGATTGCAGCTCTTCTCTCTATCTTCTGTTGCCCCTGTCAGATTATGCATAATGTCTGCTATGGGTTAGCTTTCCTAGGAGTGCCTGATGCTTGGTTATGCTTTGAATGATCAAGCTGGGGGACTGGTTGCTGGAGAAAAGGCTTCGATCTGTGGATGCAGCACTCGTGACCATTTGTTGCAGTTCAAACATGTCTCTTTTGTCTTCTGCAGCATCACAGGAAGAGCTCTGGCTGCTCCTGCAACATGGATGGCAGCGGCAGTACTGAATGGATTCTACTGAATATGCGCAAATGAGTGAGTTTGCTTCAGACCCCTTCCGCACTTGCAGAATAACACACTTTCAATCCACTTTCAATGCACTTTGCAGCTGGATTTTACTGTGTGGAGTTTTTTACTTTGCAGCTGGAGCAAAGCCCACTTGCAAACAATTGTGAAAATGGATTGAAAATGCATTACTCTGCTCTCTGCAGTAACAGAAGATGGGCTTTTCAGTGGTGGCATCCTGAACTTGGAATGCTCTCTCCACTTAGGCTTATTACTTCTATGTGACAGCACTTACTTCTGCAGGCTTTTCATTAAGCAGCTCCCTCTCCCCTCTAATCTCAGGACTGTTTTGTGA
Source organism: Sphaerodactylus townsendi (assembly GCF_021028975.2). Lineage (NCBI taxonomy): Eukaryota > Metazoa > Chordata > Lepidosauria > Squamata > Sphaerodactylidae > Sphaerodactylus > Sphaerodactylus townsendi. The sequence continues at coordinate 118,386,285 of NC_059425.1, read as the reverse complement.
GCATCCTTTTCAAGCTATTTTATACCCTGACTTATTTTAATTACTGTTTATTATTAATATGTATGCTGGTTCTGCTATTATTGTATTCTTTGACTTTGTGAACTGCATAGAGTAGGTCTGTGGAGTGGTGGGATGTATACAGTTTCTAAATATAATTATAGTGATTTAATATGATTTCTAAACTTAATTATACTGAAAGAGCATTGCACAGTCAATCCCCTTCTCTGTTATTTTCAAGGGCACTGCTGCCTTTGTAAGTTTTTTTTAAGATTCCTAAAAGCTACAAGACGTTGTGAAACAAGTATGAGTAAACGTTTTGAGCACTGGAACATAAAAGCAAAGAAATCTTCCTTCACATAGCAAATTGCTTACTGGGAATGAAGCCTACATATTGACTTTCCCCCCTTCATTCTGCTACTGAGCGCATCACCCTTCATTTCCACTTTCTTTACTGAAAAGCCTTTTCATTATTTAATGTTCAGTGATTCAGCCTTCTATACAAAGTAAACACATGAATGTATTTGAAGCTGCCTTTTACTGAATCAGATCCTTGGTTCATGGGATTGCCAACTTCCATATGGGGCCTGATGATCTTCCAGAATTTCAGCTCATCTCCAGATCAGTTTCTCCAAAGAAAATGGCTGTGATGAAGGGTGGACTCTGTGGCATTATACTCCATGGAGGTCCCTCCCCAAATCGTCCCTTACCAGGCTCCATCCCCAAATCTCCAGGAATTTTCTTGCCCAGAGCCGGCTGGACTACCCCGCAAGGCCAGTTATTGCTTAATCCACTTCTCTCCAGGATCTCAGGTCGACACTATTCACATCACCAACTGCCTGATCCTTTTTACCGGAGATGCTGGGGATTGAACCTGGAACTTTCCACTGACAGCGATTACCTCAGAAGGGCCAGTCTCTTGTAATATATTAGTGTACTGAAAATGGCATAATAATGTCTGTATTTTGTCAGCATTTTGATATGTAGTGAAGCCGCTGAGTTCATGATTGGCAACATGCCTGGAGAAAAAATAGAGGCTCAGTGTGCAGAAATGGGCAGCTGATGGTTTTCATGACATAAAGGACCTATTAAGGAAGAATTTTTTTTTCATATAGACAGTTGATGGCTCAGTTGTGTGTAGAACCTGGAGATCTCCGAGAATTGCAACTGATCTCCAGACTTCTAGAAATCAGTTTCCCTGGAGGACATGGATCCTCAATGGAATTATATCTTGCTGTGGTCCTTCTCCTCCCCAGGGTCCTCTCCCAAATCTCCAGAAATTTCCCAACCCAGAATCATTACTATAAGCCTAAATACTTCTACAGTCTGATCCTATTGCGTATGTACTCAGATTAAAACCCCACTGACTTCAATGGTACTTACTGCCAAGACAGTGCAGCACTGCAGCCTGCAGTTCCATCATTGGCAAAGTTGGATCCATCTACTGATTTTCATGGGTCTCCATAAAAAGCATGTGTGTATACTTTTTTAAAAAAGATGCTGGTATGTATATATAAGGTTTCACCGATTCCCATCAGTTCTACCCTCAGTACTTTGAAGAGCTCACAGAAAAGGTGGCGGTACCCAGTACCCCACCAAAAAAGCCCTGTGTGTAATTATATACTTATTCTAGAACATATTATTTGGTTACTGACAAAAAGTCAACAACAAGAAGTAGCTTTATACTGAATCATACCGTCGGTCCATCAAGGTCAGTACAGCCAACTCAAATTGGCAGCTGCTATTCAGGATCTTGGGTGGGGACCCTGTAGCCAGATCCTTTTCATATCACCTGCGGTGGGGTGTTTACAACTGGAGGTGCCAGGGATTGAACCTGCCAAACACATTCTGCTGCCTAACAGATGCTCTGTCACTGAGCCACAGCCCAACCCTGGCAGTTAAATGATTAGTAAAAGGTAGTTTTACCCTTGCACTGCTAGTGATTTGTATTACTTTCCCCCCTTCTTCAAAGGTTGTTGGCTGGCTTTTGATAGCAGTTGAGCCATCACTTCTTTCATGCCCTGTTGCCTGGGAAGGTGTTTGTCTCCTGCACCTCCAGTACTGGAACAGATACATCCATAATGAGCAGATGCTATTTGAGCAAGCTGTCATCCAGCACTCCAAGATCTAAGCCAAACAACACATCAAGAAGTTCTCTGGCTTTCTTCCAGGCAGGGAAGATATCACAGAAATCCGCATCCCTTCATGTGCAGACTGGAGATCCATTTCTGGGCTAGACCTCTTAACAATCGTGGATAAGCAGCACTATGATTAGAGTCTCCTTCATGTTTGGGCAGTTGAAGACTTTGTGGATACAAAATATATGAAAATTAATAATAAACCAAATTGTGAGTTTGAAACAGAGGCTTGGATGTGTGTGTGTTGTGCCTTTCAAAATAAATACACTATCAGCTGATCTATTGTGTCTTTCTGATACTTGTTATACTCTGTTTAAAGAGTATTCTTAAAACAAAAAAAGAAAATGTGAGCATGAATAAAGTTGTTCTATACAAGAAAATGAGGCCAGATTTCTGAAGTTCAAAAATCTTCTCTTTTTTAATGTAAATTCCTACCTGAGGTTGCAACTTCTGAAAAACCATATTAAAAATACCATAGACTTTATTATCTATGCAAGGGGGGCAGATTTAATTTCCTGCATTTAGGACTACCTAGGGAGATTAATTAGCTGTCAAGGGTGCTGGGATGGGCAAGCTAGCAAAACTGTGAACCCTTGCTGTTAGCAGGGAGAAGCAGACCAGGTGTGCTGGTATGGGCTGAAATTGTTAGTCCTCTTCCTTGGTTGTGTATGGAAGTGGTCCTGGTAAACAGGGAGAGGAGGGCAGATATTCAGCTACAGGGATGGGAGCTGGAACAGAGGATGCTGTAGATTATAAGGTTTTGTTGGTTAGCTGTTAATGTCAGGAAGGTATGTTTATGATGAGGGCGGCCAGCAGAAGGTTAGAGATTCCAGTCATTGGGGGGCATGGGAGGTATGGGGGTGGGAGGAGATACAGAGAGGGAAGAGCACAGAGATACGGATATGCATGGTACTCTTCACATCTCTGACTCATCCCACGTTACGGGGGCAGTGGCTAGGGAGACTAGCCCTTTTCCAACACTTATGTTGTATAATGCCAGATCCATAGTACTCTGAGTGATGTTTTTGCAGAGCATAATGGAGACCTAGCATGCGTGACTGAGACTTTGGTAAAGGGAGGGCGAGGTCATTCCCTTAAAATAACTGCCCTCCTTCCTGGGTTCTTGGTCCTACACCAGTTACAGGCAAGGAAACGAGGAGGGGGAGTGCTGACATGGGAGTTTTTCTCTTTTGGGGCACTCCTTGCCTCAGAAATTCCAGGTATTGAGTGTGTGGGCCTGGTGTGGGATGATGAGGAGAGACTGCCTGATGTATCAATCACCTAGCACACCACCAGTTGCCCTATCAGGGTTCCTGGAAATGATGTCAGGCTAAATCTTGGAGTTCTCCAGGTTACTGATTTTTGGGAATTTCAACTCATATGCAGTCGAGGCTTCTTCAAGACAGGCCTTGGACTTGGTATCCTCTGTGGTAGCACTGAGATTCTCCCAATTTGTTTTAGGCCCAATACATTAATCAGGCCAAAAGCTGGATCTAATTTTAGGGATGGGGTTGGAGATGGGGAACTGAGCTCTACTATTTGAGTGCCATGGTTAGACCATTATGCTCTGAAGGCCCATTTAGGCATGCCCAACGCCCCTGCTTAAGTGGCAAACTTGTTTATGTTTGCCTCTGGAGACTTAAAGATCTGCTTAGTTTCCAAAAAGCTCTGCAGGAACTGATGCCTCTCAACAACTTTTTGGATTAGTTGATAGAGGACTTGAATAGACAGCTCTCTGAAGCCATCAACAAGATCACGCCCTGATGCCCTCTCTACTCCCGCTCCAAATTAGACCCATGGCATACCCTAAAGCTAAAGAAGGAAGAAGCAGGAGAATCCAAGCAGAGGCCGCTTTCCGCGATGGTGCAGCGGAAACTTGGCTGGAGTGGGCGGCTTCTCGCGCCGACACCGAAGATCGCCAGTGGGGACCGTCCACACGGACGGTCCTGGGAAGAGGCGGGCAGCCGGCGCCGCGGAGCGCCGGCGCCCGCACGACCCGGCTTGTCCCTGGGCCTCCGGCGTGTCGCCGAGGCCTGGGGACACGCCCTCCTGGCCCCGCGCCGCCTCGCTTTCAAGCCCGGCGCCAGGGCAGGGGCGTGCAACCCCAGGCCTTCAGCGACACCGGAGGCCCAGGGACAAGGTGAGTGCCGGGTTGGGGAGGCGCCCGTGTGAAGCCGCCGCCGTTAGCCGCAGCGGCTTCACGGCTACAGATTCCGACTAAAGAACGCTTCCTTAAGCGTTCTCCGAATACGCCGGCTCGCAGGCCAGCCGGCGGCGGCTCGCGGTAGCCAGCGCCGCCCGTCCGGTATGAATGGCGGCTTGGAGACGGTGTTTTTACCGTCTCCAGGCCGTCATTTTCCGCCCGTGCGGAAACGGCCAGAGTGAGTTTTGTGGAGAGGTGATAACAACATCTTATAAGACGCTTATGGGATCTCCTAAGGCAATGGAAGATAACACTGCTCCATTTTCTATAAAACAGTCCTCCAAATATTTGAAGATGGCTATCATATTACCTCTCAGTTTTCTCTTCTCCAAGCTGGACAAACTCAGCTCCTTCAACCTTTCCATATAGAATTTTGACTCCAGACCTCTTCATTGCCCTCCTAGGATACATTCCAGCTTGTCAATGTTCTTCTTAAACTACGGTGGCCAGAACTGAACACAGTACTTCTAGTGAAGTCCAACCAGAGCAAAGTGATACCATTACTTTGTGTGAACTGGACACAATACTTCTGTTGATGCAGCACAAAATTACATTTGCCTTTTTAGTGACTATATCATACTGTGCCTTCTGCTGTATTTTCTGCCCCTCCAACTTAGTATCTTCTGAAAATTTAATGAGCACCCACTCTATTCCTTCATCCAAATCATTTATAAAGGTGCTAAACAACAGTCCCCAGGACAGATCCATGAGGCACTCCAATTGTCACTCCTAAGAGGATGAAAAACAATTAATAAGCACTCTTTGAGTGTGATCGGTCCACCAGTTACAAATAATCATAAAAGGATCCAAACCACATTTTACGAACCAGTCAACAAGAATATCGCGTGGAACTTTATCAAAAGCCTTAGTGAAGACAAGTTAAACTATGTCCACAGCATTCCCCTGATCCAACTTACTGTCTTAATAGTACTCTGAAAAAGGAGCCATGCCAGGGATACATGGTAGTCAAAATGCATGTAGTGCTCATTCAATTGCCGTGTTCTCTTCTGGAATGTGTCCAACTATAGGCTGTTTCCAAGCATTCTGTCCTGTATTGATGTATTTAAAATGTATAGTACTAGCAACAAATGTGTCATATGTGAGTCTGTATTTTGCTGAGATACAAACCTGATATCAGCAGGTTGGATCCTGACAGCTTTTCTGCTGGTGAAAAACAAAAGAGGGGGTCCCTTTTCCCACTGAAAAGGCTATTCTGGGGCTCGTGGGGATCTGTACAGACCAAAGTCATTTAGGATTAGGGCAGGGGTCTTCAAACTATGGCCCTCCAGATGTTCATGGACTACAATTCCCATCAACCCCTGCCAGCACGGCCAAGTGGTAGGGCTCATGGGAATTGTAGTCTATGAACATCTGGAGGGCCATAGTTTGAAGACCCCTGGATTAGGGCTATAATAAGGGAGGGGAGCACTAGGTTGGATTGATCCCCCTATCTTATTATGTTCAGTTTACACCAAGCAAGTCTATGGCGGATTCCGCATGGGCCAAAAACAGCAGTGTGAAAACAGTGTATCAGTTTAAACCATTTTATACCATTTTCACACTGCTGTTTTTGGCCCATGAGGAATCTGCCCAAGAGCTATGCAAATTTGCTCCTGCCTGTAATTAAAAGGCTAAATAACAAGCATTTTGCCCCCAGTTTCATACTTGTCATGAGAAACCACTAATGCAGAAATATATCAAAAGTATCAGTGTGAGAAAGCACTATACTAGCAGCTCCTTGTCCTGCACATTGGATTTTCTGTCTTATTGACAACATAATTATTTCCTGGAAAAGTGGCAATCATGACTTCTGTTCATAATAGAAAAATGAATAAATTTACTTCTGCTCATAATGGGGAAACTGGTATATTTGGACTTTGCCCTGGTTACAGTGTTTTTACACACTGAGGTTTTTCCCCCACTCACAAATGTAGAAACAAAGATTCTATTTAGGACTTGGATTATGGAGGGTTTTTTTTAAATCTAAGACAAGTGAGTTTTTATTAAACTGACTGAGTTTTTATTAAATAGTGCTTCAAATATGGCCATGCTCTTCTTTCCATATTTCAAATTTTGAAAGGGCTGAAGGTGAAAGTATCCAGTATTATCTGTATTACAGGTATGGGTGAAGGTCATAAGCCATTTTATGGCCACATTTCAGAAAAGGACTGCATTTGATAGCTGAATACAAAAATCATCTGAGAGGATTAAAAAGGACTATTACTTCTCAATCCTTTGTAAATGAGATATAAGTAGTCAACTTTTGAGCCATCAACTTGCTGGTTATTCCTAGTCTGAAAACTATTTGACTGTCGTTTTCAGGTCTGGCTATGGAACATTCTGTCAAATGAGACCAGAGTTCTGTGGGATCTTGCACAATTTCACAGACCTGTAAGATGGAGCTGCTCTGCTAGGCCTATGGTTGAGAACAGCAATGGTATCTAAGAGCTGGCCTCCCTTCTCTTTTGATGTTTAAGACCAACTAAAGTATGCATGAGCAAAACTGATTCCTCCCATCCGTGATGGCCTTTATATTATTTATACTCCTCCCCACTTCACTTTGACTTGGGGACTCTGAAGCTTTTCCTTGCCACCAAGGAGTATCCCTCTGCATCCTTGCCTTATTATTTCCTCTGGACCTTTTGAAAGTCTGCTTAAAGTTCCTACCCTTCAATCCCAGGATCATTAAAACTGTCAATGTACTCTACCCACCTCAGTAGACTGAGGACAGGTAAATTCCTTATCACTGTTAATTCCTTTCTCTTAAAAACTCTCCCTTCCTCTTCTTTAAACCCCTCTTTCCCTCTCCTTTTCATAGTTATTTCCTTCCACAGAATTCTCATTCAGCCAGAGGCCTGGTTCTCTTTCACTCTTATGTAACTCTTCATACACACCAGTTTCACAGTTTTTCTGCTTGAGTAAGTTTTCAATTACTGTGCACATATATAAATCTGGTTGTTTCAGGTAGCCTACTGGTGGAAAGTGCCACCAGCTAACATAGCAATCCCATAGTGTTTTCAAGGCAGGAGACATTCAGAGGTAGTTTGCCTGCCTCCCGACCCCTAAATCACATGTTTTGCTTCCCCTAATTGGTGCATTAGTTTTTCAAGCTACTCAGGTGGTGGAAGCATAAAGAGGTTGTCCCTGATACACTCAGCCTAAGTTTTGCCAAATGCTCACTGTTCTGTGTGATTACTTGATTCAAATCCAGTAACCCCTGAGAGACCAACAAGATTTTTGGAATATAACCCTTTGAGGGTCAGAGCTCCCTTCATCAGATACATATCTGAGAAAAAAAGCATCCACTCTCAGAAGTTTATACCCTTAAGTCTCGTTGTTATCCAAGGTGCTACTGGACCTGATGCTACCCTCTGGGTCTGTGTGCATGGCTCGATCCCAAGATGGAGAGAGAACACGTGACACGTGCATGCAAAGGTGAGCACATTCGGTAATAGCCACAGGCACGCGCAGGCAGAAAGGAGACTCCCCCTACCCCGTCCCCGCAGCGAGAGTGACTAATTCGCAAGATGCTCCCTGACATGAGCTCTCCCCCCTACCTTCAAGTTTTCGCAGTCTAATTGCTTGGAAAGGGGAATCTTATAGCTTTGATGCATTGCCGACCTAACCCAAAACGACCAGTTGCATTTTAAAAATATGCTTAGACTGCTGGATTTCATTTGCATTCCGTTTGCTGCCATAGGTTGCGTGTGTTTGTGGTGTTGATTCTGATCCATTTCACCTCTCAGTTATTCCGTTTATGCTATTCCCCCTTCGTCCCCTTTTTTCAAGACCAGGGAGGAAATAAAGTGCAAAAAGCCAGCCAACTTGCTAAAATTCTTTCTAGCAGCTGTTCAAAAACGCAATGAATTACGCATATCATTCTGATTCCGAAGCCGTTCTCTGTTATTTGTCTTAGGATGAGCCAGAACGCATCCAAAAGCCGAGCGACGGAGCAGCGCAGCATGTACAGTTTCTACTGCTGAAAAGCGTGCGCGATCTAACAGGAAGCAGCAGGCGCAACCAGTCAATCTAAGAACAACAGATTCCTCCCAGGCTGAAGAGTTGCGATTCCACGAGCAGCACAAGGCAAAGGGGCAGAGAAGCGTATTGCGCACGCGCAAAGTGGCCTGGGCGGCTCCGCCCTCTTTCCTGGCGCTTCCTTCCATCCTTCCCTCGGGTTCCCTCTGCTGGCGGAGGTGCTTGCACGTCTGAACGCTCCATGGCCGGCGCCGGCGGACCATGACTGACTACGGCGAGGAACAGCGCAATGAGCTGGAGGCTCTGGAGTCCATTTATCCAGACTCTTTTACAGGTAGGAAGAAAGGCGGCGGGTGGGCGCGTGGGGCTTAGTTTGCAGAGTAGGTTGGGTTTGCGGGGCGGGTGGCTGCTGTTTGGAGTTTGCATGTGTTTGGAGTTTAGCCCAAGTAGAAGGGGGGGGGGGTCCCCATTTGGGTGAGAGAAATTCCTTCCCGCGCCGCACATATCATGCATTTTTAACAACAGTCAGCTTCCAAAATGAAGCGTCCCCCTTTATCTTGGCAGGACTTCACGTGCGATGTCTAAAAGTTCAGGGATGAGTCTCCTTTGAACTGTATTACATTTCCACCTTTCATTTTGGCAGTGTTTGGTGGGAGGGGAAAGGCTACGTAACGTTTGGGGCTTCCGGGGAGGGGGTGTGGCTGGTAATTTGCAGAATTTATTAACTGTATGAAACCATATTGGGAGGAGGTCCATATTAGAAGTGTCCACGAGGTTGTAACTGGGTGGCTGCAGTTACTGTCTTGCAGTGATTATACAAAGCTCCCTCAAACCCACAATTTAAGAAGCATTATGTGGAAGGAAGCTCTACTGAGAATAATTTCTTGAAATGTGGTTAGGATCAGGGTACTGATACAATGGGGTAGGTGGTGGCAAACTCTCCCCCCCCCACCCCCCCAGCCCATCTCTCTTACCAATTGAGACTAAAGGGGGCTTACATTATTCGCAATTCCTATTATTTCATCTTCACAACAACTCTGTGCGGTGGGGTAGGCTGATGGTTAGACTGGTCCAGAGTCACCCAATGAGCTTCTATTGCAGAATGAGGATTCAAACTTGGTTCTCCCAGATCCTAATTCAGCACTCCACCACACTGACTGTCAGTTATGTGCTATTCTTTTTTCTTTAAAACATAGATCCAAAGGTGTTTTCTAAGCTCAGATGATTTTGGGATTGGAGCACCGCAGCCCATGGCCATAGACTTGTTCTTAGTCAGCAATCCGTCCTGCCTGCCCTATGGATTAATTGTGGCTTTTATATTTTTGCATGCATATTTTTAGCTTGGTTTTCATTGTTTTAAGGATATGCTTTTGTTTGGGTTTTAGGTGTGTTTTTATTATGCATGTTTTTAGGGCACAGTCAGGTGCTACCCAGTTTAGCTTCATGCTTCAGAATGGCATGCATACAATTCTTTTTTTCTAAGGGGGGCAGGTTCATACCAGCAGCCCTTAGGGTGTTTAACGCCAAGGTGCAATAACTTCTTTGGGGGGTTCCCCTATGGCAGTGGTGGCGAACCTGTGGCACGGGTGCCAGAGGTGGCACTCAGAGCCTTCTCTGTAGGCACGCACGCGCAAACAGAGTGTCTCCCCCCCCACATTGATGCTGGCCTGGGCCGCTGGGCTTGATTATTAGCATTAAACCTAAGACCTAGTTTTGGGGAAGCAGTGTAGGTAACCCTGTTTAGTGCTGTTAAACCCCACTGATTTTCATGCGAAGTAAGCTTGGTTGCTGGCAATTGGGGCTTGCTTCTGAGTAAACCCTCCTGGTCGTGATTCATCCATTGGAAGAGTTGCACGGTTGCTTCAAAGCAAAGCCACCAACTACCACCAAGCTTACTCCTGAGTAACACGCACCTCTGAGCCAACCGGTTTTTCTAAACTAAAACCTCAGTATTCAGGTTAAATTGCCGTGTTGGCACTTTGCAATAAATAAGTGGGTTTTGGGTTACAATTTGGGCACTGCCCTAAGGATTGATGCCTGGCATATTTCCTTGGAGCAAATCCAATCCCGATTCCTCTATTTGGGGTCCCCCACTGCAGTTCTCTGCCTAGAGGCAGGGCAACATCTCCTGGAAACAAAGGCCTGGTGGATCACTCTCAAATTTTGGGTCAGGCTATGCTTCTTCCATGACTCTAATAGCCTTATCTATCATGCCCTTCCTGAACTCCAGCTGTCTACTTGGAGGGTTGTCATTGAATCCAAGATTCTCCCTGGACTTGGCACCAGCTCCATATTCTTCCCTCCAGAGAGATCCTCCATCGCATTAAGGAGCTGTCATTTGACCAGGAATATCAACTCCTAATTTGCAAAGCAAGGACTCTCTGTTCCCCTCTCCACTTCGATAGCACACCCGGGAAATGCAGGACAGCCGGTTACTTAAACTTACTGTTTGATCCTAAGTTGAGATGGGTGATCACTAGAGCAAGAACTAATACATTCCCTCTTACTCTATCCCCAGAGAGATTTATTGCATTTCTACACCAGATGAGTGCTTGCGCACATTGCCCAACCTCTGAAGAGACACTAGAGCATATTTTATTTGCCTGCCCCAGATTCATGGAATTCAGACCTAGCTTTTTTCTGAAAGTCCCAACTTTGGCACCCCCGTGCTCTCCAAACTGAACTATCTCCTGAACAATCAGGACCCTAAGATACTGGTAATGGTGGCCAACTTCCTGGTTAATATCTTGAAATAATTTTATGGGCTTCCCCGTTTGTATAAGTGATGCCTGTATATTTCTGATACTCCTATCAGCCGTATTATTCTGTCTAACCCTATTTTCTGTATGTTATATATTTTCTCTCTCTTTTTCCTTCTGATGCCTAATAAAGGTTGAGTTTGGTTCCCAGTCCTAAAGCTGGTTTGTCCAACGATATTTTCCTCATCCCAGGATTTTCAACAATCGTAAATTTGGTGATTCTTTTTAAAAATCCCATGTTGAACCCGTTACTGTGCAAACACCACTGGAGCAGAACCAGTTTATTTTTCTTGTCCAGCTGCCTGATCTCCCTGCCCCGCCACCTGCCCCCCAATCTCCCTACCTGATGTCATGTCAGTTTTCAACTCTGTTGAGTTGCTGACCGTTGTAGCCCGCCCTTCCTGAAATGTTTCCCCAATCACTTTTTCTGCTCATGGTATCGGCCGGGTGCCATTTTGCCTGGGTTAATCAAAAGTGGAGTCCCAAAATGTCCCTGTTTTCTTTTCTGTACATGTACTGGTTGCTCTGGGCACATAGCTAGAGAGATGTGCACTTTGGGCCGAATGTTAGTGGGCATATCATGGCTGGGGGGAAGTCGCTCATTTTTCACAAAAATATGAGAACGTAAATGGGAATGTGATGTGATGCTGTGCCCCATTGTTTTTTGCTGCTGCTTGCCATGTTGAGGCCTGCGCTGGGCCCTATCTAGAACTGGAAAAGGGGGGTTCATTTCCCCCCACTCGCTGTGGGTCAACCTTTTTGTGGGGGTGGCAATGGCCCAAAATGGACCTTGGGTGGGAAATGGCCAGTTTGAGTTCAGTGTTAAGGAGAGGTCGGCAGCCCAAAAAACAACAGCCAATCAGAACGCGGGACACCAGGGATATTTGCGCATGCACAGATACACTTGCGGTATGAATACAAAAGACCCGGGTTCATGCGAAACAAACTTGAGCATTTCCTCCTGGTCTTCACTTGATTCCTTCACAGAAACGGGCAGTCATTCAGAGGGAGAAACCAGGATAAAATAGACACGGATTGTAAGATACCGATTGTAACCTGGTATAATTGTGCCATGCAGAAACGACCTCTGACACCTTCTGCTAGTCCAGCACAGCCCTCCCAAATGCACACTCTAGAATCAACCAGCCATATTACTCTTTCATCCCCTCTCACCTCCCTTTCTCTCTCCATCTCAGCTGTCTCTTCAAAGTCTCTCAAACACACACACACACAAAATCATTACAGGGACCTTTGTAGATTTGGTGTGATTTATTCGGTATGTTTGGCTTACCCCTTCTGATACGGGGTTTTGAACAAATAGGATTGCTTGTCTTTGCTAGAAATGCATCCTATGCTTCTGCCTGAGCACGTAAGAGCAAATCCTTTATGTAACTAGGCTTCTTTTGCCCCAAATTATTTTCTAAAATATTACACCTTGAGCCAAGGCTTCCATATGAAAACTTTTTAATACTTAGTATGTATTAAGTGGTACCAGAATGGAAGGGAGCTTTTGCGTATACACAGCATGTATTTCCTTCCTCACTACATGATGATAGCAGCCATTGCTCATTGGGGTTGAGAACAGGTTTTCGATGGATGTGTTTGTTTATCCAATCTTAATATTTGCTATCTCTCATTCAAAAACTAATTTGGGACTTGATAATATAATAATCTTGTTGGGCAAGTACAATTTGAAACAATTTGTTTACTTTTCTGTTAACAGCTAAGCCAGTTTGCATGCAGGTTTTCAATAATGCAGCTAAACAAAACACAAGCATTCATGCTAAAGAACTTCCTTGACTCAGTTTGTTACTATTTCCTTCAACAGTGCTCTCAGAAAATCCAACAAGTTTCACCATCACTGTGACATCTGAAGCTGGAGAAAATGATGAAAGTAAGTTGAATGCATTTAAATAGTCATATGAAAAGAAATCTGCCACAGACAGATTTTGTATCAGAATTACAGGTTTCACAATGTTGCATGGACTTTGCAAAACATATATGTTTGTGTGTGTACTAAAATCTCTTGTTTTGCCTATGAGGCCTTCGTTTTGTTTTTGTTTTTCTTCAGCTCAGGTAAAGGAAGACTATTTTGATTAAAGTATAGAGAAAACCAGATCTGAATTCCATGCTCAGCTGTGAGGCACTGGGTGCTTCTGGACAAAATGCTTTGAGTATGCTGAGGAAAGTGGTATACTACCGCTTACCCTCCTTAGTCGCTGTATCTGCCCTTTCTCAAAGTTCACTTCCTGTCCTTTGGCAGGATGTCATATTTATAGAGACCATGTAAAATCCATCATGTTTGGCACAAGCCACAAGTTTATTTTCTGGATTTTGTGGGTTAATGATCACACAGTTCAGTCCCATACATGTTTTCTCAGGAGCAAGTCCCATTTTATTCAGTAGAGCTTAGTCCAAGAAGAAGTGTGCGTATAATTGCAGTCCAGAATATGTAGAACATATGCAGCAAGCACACCGGATGGGTGGATTGATGATCTTCCATTACATGTTAAAATCCTGTTTGGGGGAAGCTAGTCTCCTTCAGTGAATTGTTGTGAAGTTACATCGCCATAATGGGTTTCTTGATTTTGGTCAAAATTTAAATGTAATCAATAAATATTTTTATCAGAAAGGATCATTGCAGTTTAATGTTATTCTGTACTGAAAGTATATGTAAATATATAATTACTATGTGACATTTGGGCATTCAAGACGAATAGTACATACAACCAGAGTCCTTTGTTTTGGTTGCAGCTATTGCCAGCTAAAGAAACAGTTGCTCATAAAACTTGATTGCTGTCTGCATTTCTGCAGTGGGAAAGTCTGCGAAGAAAACAAGCAAAGGAAGATCTAACTGCACATCTAGTGTTTTCCTGCATGTTCATGTCTCTTATCTTGAGATCCTGGCCTACCTGTAGCTCTGTGTATATCAAAAAGTGTTTGGCTTGGATCCCCTGGAACATCCTTCTGTTCACAGGAGCACAAGATGTCCTTTGAAGTGCACATCTGGGGGACTGTTTTCTGTGGACAGAAATTCTTCCATCAGTAAAAATTCTCCATTAGATTCAAGCCATAACTCTGAATTTTTAGAGAAGAGGCCTTTCCTAGATTAAAAGTAGAGCTTCAAGTTTTGTATTTACACAGGATTCTTGTGGGGCATGGTCTTTTTCAAAGGATGGATTGGATGATAATGCCTTCCTCCTTATGGTCATATGAAAATGCTAGTTTTAAATATTGGATTTTGTGGTATGTTGGAACAGCAGTGAGACTATTATCTGCTATGCTTAAAATGCTGAGGTAATAAGTCACGATTAGGTCAGCACACTTCACAGTGTTGCCAAAATGTGTTATTAACAATTGTATTAATCTGTAACAAAAAGTTAAAGGAAAAATGACTAACTCATTTTTTTAAGCTTGATAATGAATTTAGATTTTTTTTTCATGTGACCATTTTTTCATGTGACAGTTTCACTTGTTAATTTTTCTGTGGTTGTGTACTACTTTGAGGTAAAAGTAGATAATAAAAGTACTTACTTTTCAGAATTACATATTGCAGGACTATATATTGTGCAAGAAAGGCAGTTCAAGTGGATATTTCCCAACGGAACTCGTTACACAGACATGGGTCTTGACAGGAATCCGATATTGTTATGATAGTGGCTCAGGCTCAAAGGATACACAATAGCAGCAAATCCGTTAATTACATCTGATTCTGCATATTGAGATATAAAAGCAGGGCAAGGAGCACCAAGTTTAGAATAAAAAGTGCAGATATGATTGATTCTTGCACCCATTTCTTATCTCCTAGTAATTTTATCTTCATCAAGCTTACCTTTGCTGAGGAGAAAAGACTTTGAAAGGATAAATTGCAGGCAATTTCAGTTTAGTATTTCTTTCTGTGAAAACAAGGAGTCTCACAACTATCCTGCTGTGCACAGGATTCAAGTTGATCCAGCATTAAGCTTATGGTTCTGCTACTGTTCCATGTTCTGCAGTATCCCTCAAAAGCAAATTTGAGATATGAAGGAGATATGACTCACCCCTCATGGAATTTCTTTCAGAATATTATCAAGACCAGTTCATTATGATGATTTCATTGAACAAAAGTGCATGTTATTTGCTTTTATTTTCTGGATGCAAATGGTGGTTAATTCTGTGCCAATCTATCATGACAAAATATGATTTGCTTGCTCAGTAATATGCTTCAGAGTCAAGTCAAAATCCTGAACCATGTTGGAGCCTCCCCATCGTAGTTTATTTGGCTGAAAGCCTAAGAATTTGGGATGGAAGGCCAAGCTTCTAAATTGATTGGACCCTGTGTTGCAGAGGTTGCCATAGTATAGGATGGCAAGCATAGGATAGCAAACTCCTCTCCCACACCTAATTTTGTTGGAAATGGCAAATGAGTATAGAATGCTGCTTGACATTGCCTGACTCTGCATGCGCTGGGGGAGTTCTGAGAGAACAGTGACTGGCCCAAGTTCCTAGTTTTTACCAAAATGCACTTAAGGCAGATGTTAAATAGTGATGACTATTGTCTGAAGTAGTTATCTCTGAGTTGTCTCCTGTATTACAGCTGTTCAGACAACCCTCAAATTCACATACACGGAGAAGTATCCAGATGAAATCCCTCTCTATGAACTGCTTTCTCAAGAGAATCTTGAGAATAATGATGTCACAAAAATCCTGAAATTACTTCAAGAACAGGTAAGAACTATCCAGAACACTGAGAGTCATCTTAGTATCATGATACATTGGTTGAACACCAAAAGAAGGGTACTTCTTAATGTTTGAGACCTCACAAACAAAAGATTAAAGACAGTCATGTTTTTGTTTCCCCCCATGCACAAGCACACAAATACTTGTGAATACTTCATTTTCAGAAGACTACAACTCATTTAATGTTATTCCCTTCCATATAGCTGATTCAGGTGAGAATTCATCTGTACTATCTCTTTTGTATGTTTCTACTGTTGCACTCTGTGTTTATTGACTCAGAATAACGCGTTTCTCCTGGTTTCACAACTGCTAAAGTAGATGAATATGCACTGAAGATTTAGAAAATACGGTGTCTTCAAGTCCTTAATGCCCTTAGGTTGTTGGGTTGACAGGTAGTTAATAAATATAAAAAGGCAGTCTGCATTAAGAAATCTTTAATAAGCTCATATGATTTCCAAAATCTACAATATCTATGGAAGTATGCTGTTAAAATCATCAGTTGGTGTTTTCTTATCCAGAAGACTGCAGCCTACAACTACAGAATTAAATATGGCTCAGTACAGAACCAATAGGACTTTTTGAAAAAAGAAAATGAGGTTAGGGTATATTGGGAGGATAGACCAATATGTAAAGCGAATAGTGGGCAAAGACTTTCTTCTTGGAGATGTTTTACAAAAAGAGATATGTAGAGGTGAACAGTTGCTGTTAATCCAAATGAGAACCATGCACAGATTTATATTAAAACAATCTGTGGTCCAGTATATATTAATTACTTATTTTGAGATCTTGTATGCACCACTTCCTAATAAAGGCCTGGCAATAACCAGTGTTCAGACTGCATACATTTTATGGATTAGTAAGCAACATGTGAGTTTCAAGTAGGATTAAATTGTATAGTTTCAATTTGGGGCCATGGACCATGAAAGGAGGTGCAGCTATTGAGGAAGATGATCAACACACAGTCCTTTTTGAGAACAATTAAACCAAAGCTTTTATTACATGCAACAGCAGGAGCAGTGCCACAACATGGGGATAGATTCCCTCATCGGTCAACCCACCTACCACTTGATATGACCCTGTCCCCCCAGCCCACCTGCCAAAGGGAAACCATGGAGTGGCAACCCAGGAACCAACTGACCATGACCCTCTGTGTGGTTTCCCTACCACCTGGTGGTCAGAGCCAGCCGACAGCCCCCAAGGTGGGCATCCATTGATGAGTCCTCACCCCCAAGACTGCTTATGGAAGTCCCTAAAGGGGAAAAGCAAATGCCAAAATGAATCCATCCTAATGTCCAAACTGCGACCAAGCTGTTTCTAAGTAGATAAAGAGATTAAGCAGAGATAAATCCAAAATAGCACTATATTGATATACCATAAAATATAAACAAACCAATGAGAAGAAACAAAAACCCCTAACCATTCCACCATAGGGAGGGTGGGCAGGAGAACTGTTGCAAGAAAAAGGGTGCAGTCTCTTCGTTGTAAAAGGAGAGGGTGGGCAATGCAGGAGGAGGTCTATGTGACCCTCCTACCTCTTTTGGTTGCCGCCTTCGCTAGATGGCCAGAAGACATTCCCATTCCCAGTGTTGGTGACCTCCCTACACCCCCGTAGCCAGTGCTACCATCTGCAGTTGACTGGAAGAGCTCTTTTCTGTGCGCCTTGCCTGTACCACAAATACAGCTCCTTGGGTGAGTCTGAGGTTGGGCTTATGCAAATAAACTTTAAAAAACTCTTTTTGTTGATCTCTTGCTCAGAATTTGTGTTGTAGTGTGTCTAATTTCAAAAGGTGCCAATCCTGATGTTCCTTTCCTTAAAATTTCATTTGCCATGTTCCATTACAGCTTCAATATTTCTGTTCATATTGACACTCTTAGTTTGGGGATGTTGTCTTTTTGAATTTCAGGCGGAAGAAAATCTTGGCATGGTAATGATTTTCACACTTGTGTCAGCTGTGCAAGAGAAGTTAAATGAAATGGTGGATCAGATAAAAACAAGAATAGAAGAGGAAAAGAGGCAGAAGGAAATAGAAGCAGAAGAGGCAGAAAAGGTACATGGGCCCTCTCCATTTGTAAGCTTGGCTTGGTTATGTGTAGCATGACTTTGATAAATAGTCTTCTTGCAAGATAAGGCTGCAATCCTACAAAATCTTTGCTGGGAGTAGGACCCATGAGCAACATGTAACTCATTTCTGAGTGGGCCTGTTTTGGATTGCTCCTTAAAGAATATAACAGTAGTTTCCCTATTTGTTTCAACTGAAAATATAGCACAGAGCTGTCCATGTACAAAAATACTCTCTTTGAAACGAGAATTCCAGGTTGGAAAAAAATATGTTCTTAGAATTTCTGTAACCTTGGTTTGTTAGAAGACTACCAGGTGCCATTTCTCAATGCAGCTAATTGAGAAGAGATAATATTGTGTTCTGTGACAAAGCAGTGGCAATACGAATGCTGTGACTGTAACATCGTGGTACATAGCTGCCAGAACCTCAGATAGGCTGTTTCCTGGCAAAGCATCTGTTGGAGGCCTGTGCCCAACATGATTACTGAGAGAACTTTTTGTTACCTAATTGGTGTTCTGCATAGAGAAGACCGGGCGGGGATGGGGAATGGAAACATTTGGGGGGGGGGGGAGTTTTTCCCCCCAAGGCCATTTTCATATTTTCTTTTAGGAAAATTGGAAATTAGTGGGAACCCTGTTATGAAATAGTGTGTCCTTTAGAATGAGTGAAATGGTACCCATGGAAAGACCCAGAGTTTTCCACACACACACCCTCCATGGAGCTCGGGGTAAGCCCCACTTATGGTCTCCGTGTCAGCCGTGGGGGCTGTCCTTGGACCTCCTGGCTTGCCCTTGGCTGCTTAGGGATCAGGGTGCTTGGCTTGGCCCTTCCAGCTTACCTCCACCAGTTGCACCCTTCAAACTGCTTGCCTCCTCCATGCTGCCTTTCACAGTCACAGTCAGTATGGACATGGGGTAGGGGGAAGGAGGGGCGTGGGGAGAGATTTTCCATCCCCCACATAATTAAATTGCCTGTGCCCAGGGTTATTTGTGCCCATATGTCCCTCTGGCAGGCATGCGTCTGCAGTAAGCATTGCCTATATTTCAGTTTTTCCCCAAATTTCCTTTTTTTGTGTGAGGAAGGGAAAAAGCAGAAAAAAACCATTGTTTTGTGGTTTCAAAATTTCTTGAATTTTTAGATGTCTAGCACTGCATTAGGAAATGAAGTCATTTGGGTAGGTTTGACTTCTATATTACTTGGAGAAGTGAATCCACCTGCCATGATTGGACTTGGGGATAGCAATTTGTGAAGGTATAGATTTGAATGCTTAGAACTACATGCATTTTAAATTGGAGGATAAAGATGATTTTGTTGCAATGGTTAAAAGAGTTGCATGTTAGTTTCTTAAGGCTTTCTTTTTGAATTGTACCTTAATTTCCTTTTGTACAGCAATGCTTCCATGGCACTCCAGTCACCATTGAGAATTTTCTAAGCTGGAAAGCAACATTTGATGCAGAGATCTTAGAAAATAAAAGAAAAAAGATGAAAGAGGAAGAACAGTCAGGCAAAAATAAATTGACTGGTAAGCCATTTTACACATACCTGTTCTTAGATGTAAAATAGCATAGCTTGGATCCAAATACATAGGAGGAAGAAGCTCATGCACGTGTTTTCCCCACCTCTCCCCCCAGCAACTGCCTCTTTTTCAGACATCCCTGCCTGAAGATCATGAAATACCAGTGGACAATGTACTCCCTCCCCAGGGCATTTTATTAGGATCCTTCAGTGGGGGGATTTGGGGAAAGTAGGTGTTCAAAGCAGCTAGAAAAGTTCTGCTTGTGCAAACTACAAGTTTGGATCCAACCGTAACAGAACAGAATGCCAGTAATTAGAATCTGGTAAAGGTTTCTATCAGAGATGCTGAGAAATGTTCTTGTAGCTATTTTCCACCAGGCACAGATTTGACTTGTAGATTTAGGTAAACAGCATTCTAGTCTGCTATTGCTTACTTTTAGATGTACATATGCAAGTAAACTACAGATGCAAGTTTTGTGTTTGGCACAACTGAACATGTTGTGTGTTTCTGATCCAATTTTATATCAAATATTTCTTATAGGAAAGCAGTTGTTTGAAAGAGATCATAATCTTGATACATCGGACATCCAATTCTTAGAAGAAGGTAATACTGTGATTATTACCACGTCTGTAGTTATACATTGTAGCTGCTCAAGCCATGATCACAGTATGCTCTTAGTAATTAATTTAATGTTGTTTCTAGCTCTTGTTGAAGTTGTTAGAAGATGCTTTTGAAAGGGAAACATTTTTTTTACTCCTAGATTAGGACTTTATCACATAATGAGGTTTCTGAGACATGCCTCTTCTCTTATGAAAGCACAAAACTGTCCAAGTAGCTCTTCAATAATGCAGGTGGGCTGACATGCACAGGCTAAAATTTAATACATCTCCACTCAGCTAGTTCTAGGGCAACTGTCATAGAATCATAGAGTTGGAAGAGACCCCAAGGGCCATCAAGTCCAACCCCCTGCAATGCAGGAACACACAATCAAAGCACTCCTGACATGTCTGTGAACATTAGCATGCACACTAGTTTGAACTGCTAAGAACAAGGGCAGTCAGCAACTGTATTGATTAGTTTTCTTACAGGCCAGTTTTTAAAGACAAATCTTGGCCAATAGACTAGCCTTGCTTGTCTGGGTTGTATAATCTTGCTAATGAAGGATACTATTAAAATAATTTTGTTTTATTTTTATCCTGCTTTTCAACCTAAATTGGCTTTCAAAGCAGTTCACAAGCATTTATTTATTTACTAACTTTATTTGTTTTCCCCCATGGGGACCCATAGCGGTTTACATCATTCTCCCCTCCTCCATTTTTTTGTTCACAATAATCCTGGGAGGTAGATTAGGCTGCGTGTATGTGACTGGCCCAGTGAGCTTTTATGACCCAGTGCAGATTTGAACCTGGATCATCCAGATTTTACTCCAGTCCTTCAACCTGCACACCATACGGGCTCTCAAAACTACAGAAGACATTACAACACAAATCAAGAGTTACATAAAGAGGGTATACTTGGCTGAACCAGTCCTGGGCACTGTGGAGCCCTCTAATGACCTCCTGATGATAGTTTCAAGCAGGAAAATGGAGGACTCTGACCTGGATCCAGATGTCTGTGCCATTGCAGGAAGCATGAGGTGTTGGTACAGACTGGCATAAAGAGGCACTTACATTGGATGGAATGCTCTTGGATTTGGATGGAATGCTCTTGAATGCCGCTGAATACCTAATTTTGTCTAAGTACCTTCTTCTCTCTGGACTGGTTTCTTGCACGTGCAGGGTCAGTTTTGTAACTGTCTGTTCCAAAGGTCACGATTTTGAGTGTCTTCTGGGGTAAGGTTCTTTGCCCGTAGGTCTTCATTGATTGTGTCTAAGTACCTAATTTAATTTTGTCTAATTTAATTTAGAACCTAATAAAATAATTTTGAAGATATTTTGCCCTATTAATTGGAACCACTTCTTAAATTAATCCTTTTTGACATTTTGTATAACAAACTTTTTTAAAAAATCAACAGTCTGTTAGTAGCCCATTTTAGGTTAAGGGTGCTTTGGCCCAATTACACTATTATTTATACTTTACGCTTAATGATTATTTTGTATAATTTCAATGTAATTTTGTCTCCCCTCCCTTTGCAGCTGGAAACAGCGTCGAAGTGGATGAATCCTTGTTCCAGGAAATGGAGGACTTAGAGTTGGAGGATGAAGAGGATGACCCCGACTATAATCCTGTGAATCTAGATAGTGACTAGATGGAATTCAGCCTACCAGCTTCTTTGATCAGCCAGTGTGAACAACTTGTCCTGAAAAAAATTGGTTGGAGAGCCACAGTATCTGTGGCTATACCCACATCTGCTTTGGTTTCCTTTCTTTTTCTTACAGAAAAAGACAAGTATTTAATGTCAGGAGACATCTCTTCTGATGGCTTTCATCACAAATAATAAACTGACTGTAGCATCAATGTCTAAGTGTCTCTCGAGTGTTCTTGAAGAAATTGAACCATGTAACAGTAAAGTGCACATCAATTTCTGAATAAATCATAATTTCATGGCCTGCTAGACTGATCTAAAGCAAACCCCTGTCTCTCCCTCGCTCTCATTTACACATACCCACTCACACAGAGAGCATGTCTTGTATCCTTTTTTATTTAAGAGAAAAAAAGTTTATTTGAGGATGGGAGGTTGACGCATTGGACTGATTGTTCTGAAAAGAATTCCCATAAATGCGCTTTTATGATGGCCAGATTGAATTCCTTTCCATCATCTGCTCTTTCTGGAAGATTTCTTCTGCATATATGGGGGAAATATATCAGATTCTGTCTCCCACATACCATTGGACTGCCAGCTTCATACTGATCTGTGAAAGAAACGAATTACCCCACTATTACAAATTAACAACCTGAAGTAAAAAGAAGCAACTTCCCTTTCTCTTATCAGATAAGGACCCAGACTCTACCAGCGCTATTGCTAATTTTTTTTCATTGGTACTAAAAACCAAGGCTTGTCATAAACCGAAACAAAATGGCTGAGCTGTACAACTATTAATCCCCCTTTTGTAATTTATTGATTTTACTGTTCAATGAAGTTTAATTTATTTTTGTATGCCAATAAAGGTATCTGAATTCTAAAAAGAATCTGTTCCTTTGCAATGGCAGTTTAATTTCATAACAACAAATAGGGGTGTGTGATAGCAGTATTTGAATCATAGCATAAGAAGAAATTTCTCAAAGCATAAGATCAAAGTCCTTTTTAATGTCCATTTCTCTTCCCTCATGCTATCACTAAAATAAATAGTTCTACCACACCAGTGTGGCTCAGATGTCAGTGCTGAATCAGATACATCTGATAATGGCTTTTAGTGTTAAATATCATTTTTTCTGAGGAGGCATCCTTACTGAAACACTTGGCAGAGTGCTAAAGTATTTGTGAATCTAAGCATGTGCATCTTCCCTGTAGTCTCAGGTAAGGTTTCTGATAGGCAATAAACAATATTCTATAGGGTATCAAATTTTAACAAATAACGTTTGGGTATAATATGTCAAGCATTAAAAAGTCTGTCCTAAAAAACGGATTCAGAATAGCTTTCTCACAGGGGATAATTCATCTGAAGATAATCTGGTGTTTTTTTAACTCGACTTGCCAAAATTTGACAATCCACTTTTCTGCTGTTCTAGGCCCTAGTGTTTCGGTGTAGCCCATGCCTCTAACAGACCAGAAGATTGTGTTTCTTTATTACAGCTTTCAGATTCCGTGATGTGTACAGATTACTAAGATTAATATCCTAAGATTAATGCTTCTGGAGTGGTGCCTATACCATAGACCTGTAATCAATAATTGTTACCTCAGGATTAACACTGATGATAGTTTGTCAACTGTGTGGTTACTTTTCTATCATTCTGTTGCTTGACGAAGAATACCTTATCTGTAACAGTGGCTTATAGCGCTGGGGGATTATCTGTAGATTGACTAAACCAGGCGTTAGTGTGTGGTGTTGATTTTGACAGGGACTTCTATAACTGACAGGCAAAAGTTTCTCCATAACAGCTGTGACTATTTTCAACTCCTGACAATTTCTTGTGTATTAAGATATTCATGGTAATGCTGGAATCAAAAGACCTTTCTCAACAGTTGCATTCATAGATATTTTACTCTCAACATAACTGCCACTATATATTCAGTTGCTGTGATTTCATTATGTCAGTATGCTTTTCTTGAGTAAATTGTGTAATAATTGATATAAACACCGGGGGGGGGGGGGGGGTTCCCGCATCCCATGGTTTTTCTGTTACTGGTGAAGACTGTACTTCACTTTCATGACACATCCACATGGTAAAGCAATTCTTTTCCTTTGGCAGCTTGCCAACTCTGACCAAAGGATGGAGTAGGGTGAAGAGTCAATAGGAAACTGACAAGATAGATTTTGTAATGAATTTCTACCTTCTAAAGTCAATATATCGATGCATATTGTTACAATATGATAATCTCCCATGATGAATTCAAACTATACAAAATGAGGGTCCATTGTGTTCAAAGATGGGGGGTTTAACTAGGCCAATCCAGGGTCATACTTCATAAACAGGAAGGACTATGGAATCCTATATTCTTGAGTTCAATCATTTTTAGGAACTGCTTTCAATAAAAATATAGTCAAAATAAAAAATTCGTGTTCTAGTATAGCTGAATTAATATCACCTGCTATTTCCATCCATTATGGTGAAGTGAATAATATATTGGATTCAACCTGGATTCAAATCTTTGTTGTGTCATGAAATGCTGACCAGGGGCATTCTCTCAGCATAACAGTCTAATCCTAAACAGTTGCATCTTACTAAGCCCTTTAACTTCAGTGGATTCAGAAGGTTGTAACTCAGTAGGATTGCACATTAAGTGTTAAATGCTGCTAGAGGAAAAATAATTTCTTTACATAAAGTTTAGACTTTGTCATTTAGGGGTTGCCACACCTTCATGTATATATACCTGCTATTCTTAGTTAATTTCAAAATAGAAAAGCTAAGCTGAGAAGCTTACTCCACGGAAGGGTATGAAAGAGGCACCCCATCAAAACAAAGAGCGGCTTTCTTGGATGAGGAGCATTTTTTCTTGCATAATTTAGAAAAATATATATTCTCCCTCTCAAGAGCTGCTTGAGCTAGCTCACAAAGGAAACATGATAAAATCATTACAATTAACAAATCATAAAAACCTAGCCAATAAAAACCTGAGCATAAAACAGCATGAAACATTTGGCAGCAGAAATGTTTTAGCTTGGTGCTGTTGAAATAGCATTGTATTTTAAACTCAGTTTCCAGTTAATAATTATACCAGAGATGTGGTTGAACTCTTGTAACTTCTGCCTTTGAGAAGTTCAAATAAGTTTATCTGCAATGATGTGGCAAAATTGGTAAATGTTTTGCCCCTTCAAAATTCCCCTGCCTTGGGGTTGAATAAGTTCATATGAAAACAGACTTTGTTACTACATATTCAAAAAACACAGTATTTGTAAGGCTTAGCGCAATTAAATGTTGAGTATAAAAAAAAGATGGATTATTGAGTGTGACAAATAGAAATATAGTGATCTGAGAGTTAAAGTCTCACTTAATCAAAAATTCTGTTAGGAGACAAGTCATGATCTTTCAGCCTCAGCTCCCATCATATGAACAAAAATGAATCTTTAAAGGCTGGACTCTGAAGCAAAAATGTTTGTGAATATTTGTGAGTATATTTGAAAATTGCAACACCTGTTTTTGGTAAAGTGGATAATTTGGATTCAACCTGGATTCCAATCTCTGTTGTGTCATGAAATGCCCTTTGTACCAGGGGCATTTTCTCAGCATAACCTGTGTCTCAGGATTAAATCATTTTGAGATTGTGATAATAAAATGCAGTGATAATAGAAAACTTCCTTAATATATTTCTCCATTTTTCAGAATGTAGAAGCTAGCATATACAAAATTTTACCAACAGGGGTCCCAATTTTTATTTTTGCACAGATGTGGACACAATATTTTTCACCTTTCAAGATGGAAGGTCTTCATTAATATCCCAGCAAAACTTGACAGGCAGACTTTCCATCCTTTTTCTAAAAACACTGTCAAACCTTTCACTCTGTGCTATAGTCATTATGTTTTTCCAGTCCCCAACAGTACCTAGTATAAGAAGCAAAGAGAGAGAGGACATTGCAGTGAAAGCGGTCAGACGTCAGTAATTTCTGTATTTTATTATGATGGAAATTAAATTATAACACTCTATTCCTAAACAATTGCATCTTACTAAACCCTTTACTTCAGTGGATTCAGAAGTTTGCAACTCAGTAGGGCCGCATAGTAAGTGTTAAATGTTGCCAGAGGAAAAATAAGTCCTTTACATAAAGTTTAGAGGCCCAGTCATATGACTGTTCTGCTGCCGCAGCATAAAAGATGAGTACCACAGCACACAAATACCAGGAAAAAGACCACAGGACCAAGGCTGCAGTAGGTACATTTTCCTAGATGTCATGAACAGGCAATGGCAGCAATGGGGCAGGGTCAGCATCTACCAATTCATTAACAACTCAAAGACCTCTAGCACTTTCTCCACTCGTAAGAACATAAGAAAAAGCCTGCTGGATCAGACCAGAGTCCATCTAGTCCAGCATTCTGCTACTCGCAGTGGCCCACCAGTTGCCTTTGGGAGCTCACATGCAGGATATGAAAGCAATGGCCTTCTGCTGCTGCTGCTCCCAAGCACCTCGTCTGCTAAGGCATTTGCAGTCTCAGATCAAGGAGGATCAAGATTGGTAGCCTTAGATCGACTTCCCCTCCATAAATCTGTCCAAGCCCCTTTTCAAGCTATCCAGGTTAGTGGCCATCACCCCCTTCTGTGACAGCATATTCCAAACACCAATCAAACACCACTGAAGCAGAGAAATGGGATACTGTACCTACACAACATAGAACCTCTACATTAACCCTTAGAGTCCATAATTCTAGTGTGATTTCACTTGACCCATTGAAATTATAGATGCACAGAAAGGCAGTTCTTGCAATTTCTGATTTAATTGGGATGACCAGGTTTAGAGGTGAAAAAATAACCTCGGGTCTTGTTATATATAGCAGAGGAGCATATAATCAATGCTATGTTATATGAGCCACTCTATGGAGCTCTTTAAATTTTATTTACTCAAATACTATAATTGTATGACTACTGGGTTGAAGCCTAATTTGAAGCCCCAGTGATTTACCTTTGCGAAGAAAGCATCCTTTGTCTTTGTCCATGACATTCACTGGCAACTTTTCATAGTTTGATCTGGGATCCAGTCTCATTTTATCAAAGGTAGCCATATCCACAACGGTCTGTAACTCTTCCTCAGTCAGCTTCCTTCCTAGGAAGCTGCATATTTTCAATACAGAATTTCTCAGGTCCTGAAATGGGACATGGCTTGGGGTCAGAACATCCAGAACTGAGAACATAGGAACCCAGTAACTAAAAGAATCAGGCATGAGAATAATAAGAGGATTCACACACAACTTACATACCACATGGATTAAACGTGAATCTGGATTTAACTGGTTTTAACTGATATGTGCTTTTAAATTATATTTCAGTGTCATAATTAAAGACAAAGTCTGCAGTGTTCTATTAGATATGATCTTTTGATGACAGCATACAAGTCTTTGTTATTGCATTATAATACAATATGACATTTAGTGTATGTTATTTTGTACCAGAGAGTGGGGATTTTGCCAGTACTGTCAGTGTTAGCCTTTGCTAAATTCATATGTATTTTTGCACTAGTTAATTCTGACTTTACATTTTTTTTTAGCAATTGTTGCATCATTTAATTCTTTATATCGTTTTTAGGTGCTCTTGCCTCTTATCAAATCTTTATAAATGGTTTGACTGGTAGATATCCATCCTTATTTCTGAGGATTTTCCTTCAGGTTGAGATTTTTTTTACCTTGTAGAGAAAATTTTAATGTGTTTTGATCCATTCACCTATAATATAACTCATTCAATGGGTTGTAATGTATAACAGTATATTAAGAACTTACTTTATTTGAAAACAGTCAAAATGTGATTGCCTGCTAATATTTTTCTATTAACGTGTATATTTCCTTACTACTACAATATTTTTGTTCATTGTTTGCTCTTTATCTTTTGGGCACATTTTGTCATTTTTGTAGATGCTTTACATCTGTTGGTTGCTTGTTTAATCTGGTGTGGTGTAAATAATTGTGTGTGTGTTTTGTCATGGTGTTTTGTTGATTATAAAGCGTGTATTATCACTCCATTTGTCTATGCTGAAAGTGTCTGAACATCATGGGTGAAGATGCCTAATATATATCAGATGGTTTTCTTGTTCTTCACCTTCACAGTTAACAGCCTTACCTTCTTCATTTCTTCATAGGTAAGGAAGAGAATATTGAAGTCATCCTTGTGAGCATACCAGCCTTCGACATGGTCTAGCCATGAACCAGCTAGAACTGATAAAAATCAAATTTATTTTGGGATTAAAAATCAAGCAGGTATAAATGAGAACTGACATTGTAAAGCTGTGTGAGATGACAAGTTTCAGTTCCAGTTTTTCATTGGTCGTGGACTTTCAATACTTCAGTTCCCCTTGTTGTGTTTTATGGGTTTCCACACCTTCATGTATACATACCTGCTATTCTGAGTTAATTTCAAAATAAAAAAGATAAGCTGAGAAGTTTACTCCATGGAAAGGGTATGAAAGAGGCACCTGATCAAAACAAAGAGTGGCTTTCTTGAGTGAGGGCATTTTTTTTCTTTCATAATTTAGGACAATGTACATTCTGCCCCTCAGGAGCTGTTTGTGCCAGCTCACAAAAGAAACATGATAATCATTACAATTAACAAATTATAAAAACAAAAACAACCCCCCCCAACCCCCCCCCCGAGCATAAAACAGCACAAAACATTTAGTAGCAGAAATGTTTTAGCCTGGTGCTGTAGAAAGAGTATTGTATGCAGAGGTGGGATCCAACCAGTTCTCACCACTTCTCTAGAAGTGGATACTAATATTTTTTGAGTACCGAGAAGGGGTTACTAAAGCAACCTCCCTGCCCAATAGGGACTGGAGGTGCGTGTGTGCGGCGGCGCCACTGTTTGAATCCCACCACCATCAGAACCTGTTATTAAAATTTTTGGATCCCACCACTGATTGTATGTCTGGAAACTGGTCCCTTAAAGCTTCTATTCAGATAGTGGTTCAGGGTGACACTTGGAAGAGATTGAGGTTTTTCTCTTTTGAAAATTCAGCAAGCTGTTTGTAACTTCAAAGACTCAGATAAGGGAAAGGAGAGAAACTTGGGCCAGCTCAAGCCACTTAGAGTTGCCAGCTTCAGGTTGGGAAATACCTAGAGATTGGTGCGGGGGGTGAAACCTACAGAGAGAAAGGATTTGAGGAGGGAAGGGACTTCAGTGGGGTATAATGCCATAGAGTCCACCTTCCAAAACCATCCAGGGGAATTAATCTCTAATGGGATGTCTATAGCTACCACCTGGAGGTTGGCAACCCTACCCCTCAAGGGCACCAGAGCTAAGAAGGAACATTCTAACCTGTTAGAGCCTGAGATCATGGGTGGCAGAAGAGGCTTGCTAATTGGGTCCAGTGCAAAGTATTGTGCTTAATTGGCACACCTCTCTGATTGCTGAATTATGTGATCAGCAACAGGTCGATCAAGTGACATCAGCAGCTTAACATTGACAGGTTAGGCATATAGTCCATACGCTCATATTTATACTAAACTAATCATGCAACGTAAAGCAGGGTCACATCCTTCACAGCCAACAATGGATTGATTTATTTTAAATATATATCCTTCCCTATACCAAGTTTGTAGGCAGCTTACACAATAAAAGATCACAAAACAGTACAAAAGCACAATAAAACATCATAAAGTATGAGAATTAAAAGTAATAATAAAACCCACATAAAATTAACCCCAAACTTCACAATCCCAGACCCCACCCCCCCACCGGCCAGCAACTGTAGAGATGATTTACAGGGGGGCTAGCCAAATGCCTTGGTGAAGAGAAAGGTCTTTGCCATGGACCTAAATCTGTAAAGGGTAGGTGCATGGCAAATCTTCAAGGGGAGGCTATTCCAGAGCCTGGGGCAATCACAGGGAAAACCCTCTAGTGTGGTCCAACCTACCCCAACCCTACTGAACCCCATAGGGGGGAGGTACCACCAGAAGCACTTCCCCATGTGACCTCAGTGCCTGGGTAGCTGCTCCTTCAGATAGGCAGGGCCCAAGCTGTTTAGAACTTTTTATGCCAATGTCAACACCTTGAATTGGGCCCTGGGCAAGCAAAGTGGGATCCAGCGCAGTTCCTTAAGGACTGGCGTGATGTGTTAGCTGTACCAGCTAACAGCCTAGCTGCCAAATGTTGCACCAGCTCCAGCTTCCAGACTGTCTTCAAGGGCAGTCCCATGTAGAGAGAAATATAACTCTGTTTAGCATTGCGCTGTAACAACATATAATTGTAATGCATATAAAGTAACTTATAAAGTAACCCCTTAAAACATGACATATATAGGATTATAAATTTGGCTGGAAATTTCATGTTAAAATAGCTACTAAGCTCTCTTTAATCAAGAACCTCATGAATGCTGTTGGTACACATATGAAGCTCTTGTGTGTATGGAGTTCACTATTCACTTCAGTGCAGAGAAAATGTGCATACACTTTATATATACTAAGGGCCAAACTAGACGTGATGACAGCCACAGGGTCAACCGTGGCCATCAGTGTGGTTTTAGAGGAAAATTCTGGCATTTTAGAATAGCCACTAGGTCCTTTCTTGATAAGGTCCACAGTGCCATCACAATACTTTGTTTCCTCCTTCTATGCCTTGTAAAGCTCCAAAACAGCTTCTCTTCCCCACCCACCCCAACCTCCACCCATCTTTCCATAGCTATTTCCTCACATGACACATGGGCAGAAAACATGATTGCCTCTTGGCACAGTGCCTTACAGGCCCTTGTGCCAATTTTAAATGTCTAAATCTCCCTTTGAAATGGAATTGGGGGGCATGGGTTGGCCTCATGCCTGCTATCATATATAGTTTGGCATTAAGGAAATGGGAAAGTTGCTCTAGGCATAAAGTTCTCTGTGTGGGCATGAGGCCATTTGCAGTTGCAGAGAATATCAAAACTGAGGTATAAACATGTGACAAAGTTTTTAAAAATCTTTAATTGCCTTTGGAAGTTTAGTGAGCAAGGAATATTAGCGCTCATAATCTGAGGCGGAGCTACCAGGGGGACGGGGGTACACGTTGCACCAGGCACATGCTTGGGGGTGGAAAATCATACCCATCCATTCCGCAGCACCCCACTCCCCCACACCCCACAGCGCCCCCCACCCCCACACTTACCTTATCGTAACAGTGCAGGCTGGAGAAGTGACCTGTTCCCTTCAGACTGAAAACAGCCTGGCGGGACCTACATTTCCCAGGAGATCTTGCAAGCCCCAAGGTCTCATGGGAAGTGTAGTTCCCACCAGGTCGTTTTCAGCCTGAAGGAAAGAGGCCACTTTCCCAGGCTGAAGTAAGGTAAGTGTGGGTGGTGGTGTGGGTGGCAGGGCACTATGGGGGGGGGGGGAGGAAACACAGAGGGTGCACTGGGCGCACTCTGGTCCCGCTACACCTCTGCTCATAAACCTTACATGTTACATGATAAACAGATTACACTTTGGATCATTCATAGCTAGGGTTGGCAACCTTCAAATGGGACCTGGAGATCTCCTGCTATTATAATTGATCTCCAAGTAACAGAGAGATTGGTTCCCCTGGAGACAATGAATACTTTGGAGGGTGGACTCTTTGGCATGATACCCCATAGAAGCCCCTCCCTTTCCCAAACCCCACTCTCCCCATGCTCCCCCCCCCAATTATTTAGGTATTCCCGATTCAGAGGTAACCACCCTATTCATAGTACAGAAATGGTCTTTCTATGTGACCAAAGGCTTTAAAAACATGAACTGGAAAAAAAGTTTGTTTTAACTTGGATACTAAATTACAACAAAACATAAATGGCATCCAAGTTAATTAAAAATTGTTTTAATTGGGTTTTGGTTGAACATGTTTCTGAGCTTCTGCATTGTATTCAATAGAATGTAGTATGGCTTTCTGAATAATTTGTTCTACTGTTTTAAGATGTTTATTCTCTCAAACCTAGAAAGAGGTGCAGGGACAAAAATTATTCATATTGAAGCTATAAATAACCCCTTACCTTCACCAGCTAAAAATCTTTCCATGAAATCATCCATTTTTCCTGCTGTTTCTACTATGAGTGACATTTTGCTAAAATGATAATGGGAAACCAAGACATCCTTTGGGTTTCTTGACACATAAATAACCTGCAACAACACTGACAATTACAATAAAACTCAATATACTCTATTGGGATAAACCAATAAAATGAAGCACACAGCAGTGAGACTCAGCTTTCATATCTGATTCTCCCAGTATTCTCTTGGGTTACCTTTATGTTTCCCAACCCTTCAAATTTATTTATATTGAGGACATAATAATAAAACATTGCTTCTTGAGGCTGCTTGGTGAGGATCAACCCTAACTAAGCACTCTCACCCATTTAATAGGCCCTGTACCCTTTTTTACCAAAGCTAACCTGATCTCATCAGAACTACACAGGATATCAACTCTGGTTAGTACTTGAATGGGAGATCACCAAAGAAATCCAGGGTGGCTGTGCAGAGGCAGGCAATGGCAAGCCACCTCTGTGCATCTCTTGCCTTGATAACCTTGAAGCTGCCAAAGGTTGGCTGCAACTTGAGGGGCCCTTACACAGCAGCATTTTCACATTCAGTTTTTTTGCAGCATCCATATCAGAAGCTTCCACTCTGGGGAAACTGACCTTGTCCTTCTGCATAGTTGCTGTTCGCCTTTCATTTGTTGTAATCATTCTTCCAAGCTTCAAAGTAACTTTTTAACAGACCTTCCATGTACCTCTAGGTCACAGCGGTGCTTTCATCACCTGTTAACCAGGTGCTCAGGAGCAGGAGCAGCAGAAGGCCATTGCTTTCACATCCTGCACATGAGCTCCCAAAGGCACCTTGTGGGCCACTGCGAGCAGCAGAGTGCTGGACTAGATGGACTCTGGTCTGATCCAGCAGGCTTGTTCTTATGTTCTTATGCAACACCCTCCCTACAGCTTTTGGGCTGGTGCACAGCCTGCAAAGTTTGCGTAGCTAAAGTATCTTTTCCCCCACGCATTTTGTTAACTTTTCTTTTTGGAGAAGTGTAGCTTTATTTTTATTTTATACCCTATTTCCATATTATGCTTTTGGTATGGCCTAGTTTGGTTGTGAAATCTTTTATGCTCTGCTTTTTGTGTTCTTCCCATTTCTCTCTTAATTATTTCTCAATAGCAGTGCTGACTGCTTTGTTGTTTTAATGATTTCAAGATACATTGGAATACATTGCTTGATATTACTGGCAGCATATTTGTGCTGTGTATTATATTAATCATTGTTAGTCATTATTGAGTTACTATAAATATGCGGTTAGCTACTTTGGTACCAAGTTAGTAAAAAGTGAGGGGAATATATCTTTTTTAAAATGTCAGTTTCTTTCATTCTTTCTTCCTGTAAAGCTACAACTTCTACACATGTAAACTGAGATTGTCACATGTCACATAGTGGGGTAAGGATTACTCCGTCTGTTCATCAGTTCCCCTTTCCCAAGTGTACACAGTTTAAGCATGGAGTTCCATTCCTGAATTTTCTACTGCTACAACTAGTTCAATGTGGAAAGTTAGATACTAGCTGTTTGAGCTATGAAATAGCATTATAGTGTGCTTGCAATGGAGTTATATGTGCACACTTTTAAAGTGACCCCCCCCCACACACACACACACTGTTTAGATTCCTTCAGGGTTGTATGAAGCCATAAAAGTTAGCTTGGATAGGAAAGATGCAGTTTGTTCCCCTTACCTTAGAGTACTGAGGATCAATACTGAGATCAACATAATTTGTAATTATACATTTTGTCTGCAGAAGAAAGTATGGCTTGTAAAAATATCTGCAGAGGTATAATATTTTCAGTGGAAACAGAATTAGAGAAAGACATTGAATCATACGAAATTATGAAACTGGCGAGCCTTACTTTTGCTCTTCTGTTTCTTAGCCTCTTAGGTACCAAATAATAGGGCAGATGGCTTGTAAAGAGCCGAGGGGATGGGCGACTGATGTAATTTGTATTACCGCTTATGTTCTCCAGCCAAGGGACTCTTTTCACTATGCCTATGTCTTCAGTTCCATCTCGATGACCTTCATAATGAATCAGGCTCAAAATGTTCTGAGTCCAAACTGTGCCTAAGAATGAGAAAAATGTCGCTATTGACTTAATATCCCAATTATACATAGAAGTCAGTAGTGTAAAACAAGTACAAAATATATGGCCTTACCAGAAACAGGAAGGGGCTCCTCCTCCTGGGGTAGGCTAGCCAGCTGTCAACTGCCCCTTCTGGTACCCTGTCCTTCTGATGTGCCTTCTCATGCTGAGACTTGGCTTGGGCACCTTTAAAAAGCTCTCTCCCAAACCTGCCCAATTGCTTCCGAACTTTGCCAAAGGCCCTAGTGTGGCAGCAGCAACCACCACCCCTTGCAATCCAGCCCAGCATTGCTGGAAGAAAACAAAAGGCAACTACCACAGCAAGGCAAGGTTCCTGCTTGTTTTTACAGGGGGAAGTAGGGGGCTGGTTGGGCTGCTCCAAGTCCCATGTCAGGTGGGAGGGCTCTTTTCCACTCCCACTGTTACCAGACTGACTGATGGTAGGTTGGGGGAATCCTGTTTTAAAGACAGTTGTGTTTCTGTCCATCTCTGCCAACCTTTAGGGTGCGTAGTAGTGCAGTGCCAAAATGAGGACCCCATTCCCTGCATTGGCTCAGGCCATTACTGCACAGTGGCAGAAGAGGCTGTCCACCAGCATAATTAATGCCGGTGAAGCCACGGGATTGTTTGTATGGTCTTGTGCAGGTGGTGCCAAAGCTGCTGCAAACCGCAGAGTGGAGCCACCTCAGGTCTGCATGTGTTTTTTACCCACGGGGGTCAGAGAGCAGTGTGGGCATGTCACTTCTCCCTCCAGAGGCTCGGAGGGAAGGCAAGGTAAACAACACATGCAAACAGGCAGCGCCTGAAAGCGGCGCTCTCACACCAGTGCCCTCCTGCCAGGCTCCGATTCTTCTTTGGGGGAGAGGGCGGGTGGGAGATTTGACAGGCCAGTGAGAGGCTGGACAGGAAGGTGGTTTGCAGTTGCTGCCCCACTGGGGTCTGCTTTTTCTTTGGGGCGGGGAGGGTTGATGGGGGAATTTCTGCACCAGTGCTAAAGCTGATGAAAGGCCAGCTTAAAGCTGCTGTCCCACTGGGCCCTGCTTCTTCTTTGGAATGTTGATGAAATGTGTGGCAATTGGTTGAAAGTGAGTCCTCACCCCACATTCTAAAACTTTGCAAATTATGTTTTAGAATTTTGTATACAATAGAATGCTTTATTTGTGTTTACAATTACTCTCTCTCACATCCACTTCATAATCTTATTTTGGGATAGCCCTATTGAGATCCACTTTGGTATACAAAGGCAATAAGGTCTTGATTCCTGGATCCTCTTTACAGATAATTTCCCCTTCTCTGGGTCCAGTTTGGGTAACACATTGTTGAGGATAAGTATTCATTCTATGTAACTTTTTGCTGCCTAGCCCAAGGTAGGAGCATAGTGCACCTGCTATTTGGTGTGGACATCCTCATGAATACCCCCTGTCCCATCTATTTCTGTATCCAGCTTTATTTATAGCCCTTACCTTCTGAGTGGCTTTCAGATCTGAAGGATCTTGTGCTCCTTGGAGTATTCTACCACAGCAGTGAAGGACAATTGTTAGTGTGTCATGAAAGGCAAGCTATTTATAGTACTTGCAGAGCTGACATGAATGTATGTAGCAATTTCTCAAGATCCAATCAGATCTTTGGACTATGGACTATACACTTTGAAAACACTGGAGTGGAGAATCTTTGCCATGGAAATGCAACCCTAGAATTATTTATTTACAGTGCTTACTTTCTGATCGGATTTTCTGCTCCCTGGTTTAACAATGAAGACAACTGTTAGCACCTCAAACAAGGAAAGCTATTCTATTTGTGGAGCTGACATGAATGTATGTAGTAATTTCTCAAAATCCAATCAGATCTTTGAACTACAAGCTGCACTTTGTAAAGCATTGCAAAAGCAGTTATTGGCAAACATCGTTACCACCACTGTTACATTTGCCCTCCCTGCTAAAATTGAGCAGGCTTCAAAAACTGGGATTATCTGTTCCTCTTTACTTTCCAACTTACTGCCAAATCTGACATAGTAGGCCTTTCAGCTAGGTCATATATTCAAACTGAAGGATGATTTTAGACATTCAAGCAAAGTCAATTGAACCTATGTTAAAATTCAGTAATAAAATTTGAAGAAGCAAAATACATTGTTTTTAGGCTCCAATAAAATTCACATGAATATTAAAAAATATCTTAAAACTCTTATACATGAGAACCAGAGTGGTTTCCTCTAAAAAGGAAACTGAGGCCATTTTTGCATTGCACAATTACACCAGGTTTAAACTGGGATCATAATTACCAGGGCTATTTTATCCTGGTTTCTGCCTACACATGGCTCTCCACTTCTGCCCTGGAGCAGATCTAGGACCAGTAGGAAATGTTACAGTTTACTCTGCATGAGCCAGACTTCTATATTTACTTCAGAAGCATGTCTGAGTATTCCCATTGTACCGTGTTCTGATTGGCTGTTGTTTTTGAGTGGCAGCATGAATGGACACCAGGCAGGGAGATCAGACAGCTGGGTGGGAAAATAAATTTAGTTTGCTCCCAATTGGTGTTTTTGTGTATGTTCTGTGGGAATAGAAGAACTTGATCTGTGTTTTTATTGGTTCAAAATAAGGTTTTACTGTCAGAGGGAGAAAACTAGTGAATAGGTCTGCTAATTGATTTAAAATAATGCTTGTACTGAGGAAAATAGACCAAGAGATTGTTCTGATTGGCTGTTGATTTTGAGTGGTGGCTACAAGCACCTGTGAGCTTGCCCAGCATCCTGCATTCTGATTGGTTGTTGTTTTGGAGTAGCCACTTTTTCTTTTTTGTTTTTGAGTAGCCAGAGATAAGGCAGCTGGGCAGAAAAAATAATCTGGTTCTACTCCTGATTGGTTTTTGCAAGGTACAGGCACAAGCAGGGACACACGAAACTTTAAAAAAGAACCTCCAAACTGGCAATTTTTTAAAATCACAGGCTAAGGTAAGTATCACAGGGCAACCCTGGGGCAGACCCTCTGCAGCTTTGGGAACTGTGTGGAATTCCTGGCTGCACAGGGATATTTTCCGTGCTCACCCCAGGATATTTTGACCATGCAAAACAATTTTAGATGTGGTGGATTATTATGAGAAAGATTAGTATCAGCTTCTAGAAACATTTAAAGCTAATCACAAAAATATGGGTTTTTCCACACAAATGACAGACTGAATGTAACATATATACAAATGATGATAAACTTACTAAAATGTATATGTTACTGAAATGAAATACAGAAGATGAGGAGGTTCAGTAATACTTAAATGGGATAGAAATTTTGGCAGAAACATACAGATGGAATAGCGGGAGAAAATATGGAAGAAAATTTAAAGTTCACAGAGTGTTATAACTTGAAAGAAAATTATTATAAAATGATGTACAGATAGTATTTGCATCAAAAATTGGCAAAGGTGTATAACAGTATGTCTAACAGGTGCTGGAAATGCCAACAACCAGAGGGGTTTTCTGGCACAGGTGGTGAATGTGTAAAGAAGTTAAATGATTTTGGATTCAAATTCTAGGGAAGAGGTGGAACAGAGGATAGTAACTGTGGAGAAGGCAAGAAAAATGTCACAGGTACGACCTATCTGTTCATGTGATTACCTTAAGAGGCCTCTTGTTTTCCCTCCAGGTGGAAACATGACGGTCAGTAGAAAAATACAGGCCATTGATGCACTTGGGGTCTGCTCTGCAGTGAGTGTACATTCCCTTCAGGTCAGATTCTTGACCACACACATATTTTCCCCACTCCTGATCTCATCATATTGCATATCAGAGAATCCCCATGGTTTCAGAAAGTGGATAAAGTACAACTTTTCCTTCCATGCTTTATTCTCTTTTTGAGATATCTTTGAAGTATTCTGAATATTTGACAATGACAACACTTGTTTTTGGTAAAGTGAATAATATGTTGGATTCAGTCTGTTGTGTCATGAAATGCTGATCTTGGACCACAAGCATTCTCTCAGCATAACCTATGTCTCAGAATTGAATCCTTTTGGGATTGTGATCATAAAATGGAGTGCGGGGAAAGGAAACACATGCACACAAGTCCTCCATGGAGGGAAAAAATATGTTCATATGATGGGAGCTGAGGCTGAAAGATCATGACTTGTCTCCTAACAGAAGTTTTGACTAAGTGAGACTTTAACTCTCAGATCACTATATTT